>NC_068910.1:85378169-95378169 GCF_023091745.1 Budorcas taxicolor
GCACCAAAAGGAAAAATGGTTTCAGATAAAAAGGATATTGAATTAGAAGGGAAATACTTTCATTGACTTTTCTCAAAAACAGGACTGCACTAATACTTGCCAAATATAAAATTATTGACTAGGATAGTTTAGTAAAAATATTTTGGCTTCACAGAAAAATATACTTTGAGGTCTAAGAGTTCTGGTCACATTCTATGCTTTACACTAACATACAAAATTAGACGGGAAAAAAAATTACCACATATGGTATGACTTGTTATAGTACAATATTAAAATGACACTTCTTTCAGATAGTTAAGACTTACTGTTAACTTCTGAGTCATCATATTACAATGCCATTTTAATGATAAATAACCTGAAAGGAAAATAAATATATCAAGATAGGGTCTATGTTAAAAATTTCCATGAACTATGCTAAGAGAGTACAATTAAAGTGTTCTCACCAAAAATAAATTAAATATGAGAGAAACATGTGAGCTGATGGATGCATTTATCAACTAGATGAGAGGAATCTTTTCACAATGTATACATATAGCTAATCACCACAATATTTATCTTAAATATCTTACAGTTTTATGTTAATTATAACTCAACAAAGCTGAAATTTAAAAAATTTCCATGAACTAACATACATTCAAAGTGATCAATTTACATTTATTAAAAAAATCTTAAAACCAAAATGTCCTTTTTAAAATGGGAGTCTAAAAAATTTAAATATGGCAGTTTACATACTCTTAGTTGGAACCATGTTCCCTGTAGTAAAAATAGCCTTCCTCTTGGATTCCCTAAAAATTACTGCACAATAATGTTATCAACAAAGTATGTTGCTAGGAATAATCAATATAATCAATCCATTGTAGGTCTGCCTTCTAAATTTGAAAGTATAAGACTTCCAAATATCAAAATTCACAGGGATTAACATTAGTAAAAATATTAAACATATCCAGCCAAAGTTAAGTTTATATAAATTGGCTTCAAAGTCAAATTGCACTCTTGGTATTTTTATTGCTATCGTTGTTTCTAAAATATCACAAATATTTTACAGACAAAAGATTGTCATATGGTGAATCTATAAAACACCACCAATTAAGTTGTTTAATATTTCTAATTTTATATTAAAAATATTTTTGAATTACAGGGGTTATTAGTAGAATGCTACTTTTTAAATATAGCTTTATTTTTAAATCTTACTTTTAAAATAGATAATCATAACTAAGTATAATATCTAAAATTTAAATATTTAAAACTATTCTGTTTTTTAGAAATGTTTTAAAATGTCATTTTATATACTCTATTTATAATTAACTTTCTACCAATACTATTTGCTGTCATAGGCATCCAGAAATTGTTTATCCCTAGCAGTAACTAAAATGATTTTAAATGAGGTGAAGATTTTGGAAAACACATGCTTACAAATGAGGTTTTACAGGCTGTATTTCAACTCTGTAAGAATCTACAATATTAACAACATGATTGATGGGCTAGTCCAGTTTTTCAAACAGCGGAATATTCATGTAGTCTGTAGAAAGAATGTTTTACTCTTTTGACCTAGTTCATTCATAATTGGCAAAGTATTTGGAAACTAAAACATTAAGGAAGGCTAGTCTCCTTTCCAGACCATGAGTATGCAGAAAGAAAACAGCAGAATCAAAACTTATAACTGAATGTTTCAATATTTTGTTAATGTAGACTGTTTTCTGTTTAAAAAACTCTATACAATATGCAAACAGTTTAAATATACATTTTTCATTTAAATAACTACAAATAACTCTTTATGTATTTGGAACCAACATGAAAAAGAAAAATATTGAGAGAGTCTAAAGTTTTAAATATCATGTACCAATAGAGTCATATTTCTTAAGTTAAATAGTGTAAGCTTCTGGTCAGCTTTGTTTTTTGTACTTTTAGTAGAACATAGGGGGGGGAAAAAGCCTAAAATCCATAATTAATTCTGTTAGTGCCTGTAATTTACCTTATTATTTTATTAATATATAATTGTACAATGTTGTGTTAGTTTCTGCTCTACAATGACGTGATAGTGTTAGTTGCTCAGTTGTGTCTGCGTCTTTGTGAACCACTGCACTGTAGCCCACCAGGCTCCTCTGTCCATGAAATTCTGCAGGCAAGAATACTGGAGTAAGTTGCCGTTCCCTTCTCTAGAGTATCTTCCTGATCCCAGGGATTGAACCTGGGTTTCCTGCATTGCAGGTGGATTCTGAGCCACCAGGGAAGCCTTGTACAATGAAGAGAATCCGTTATATGTATACATATATCCTCCATCTCTGGGACCTACCTTCACCCCCACCCATCCCACCCTTCCAGGTCATCTCAGAGCACTGAGCTGAGCTTCCGTGCTATACAGCAGGTTCCCACTAGTTATCTATTTTACACATAGGGGTGTATATATAGATCAATCCTAATCTTCCAATTCACCCTACCTTTCCCTTCCCCTGCTGAGTCTACACGTCTGTTCTCTTCATCTCAGTCTCTATTCTTGCCCTAGAAACAGGTTCACCTGTACCATTTTTCTAGATTCTACATACATGCAATAATATATGATCTATTTTTTCTATTTCTGACTTACTTCACTCTGTATGATAGACTCTAGGTCCATCCACATCTCTATAAATGAACCAATTATACTCCATTTTATGGCTGAGTAATATTACATTGTGTATATGTATCACATCTTCTTTATACAGCCATCTGTTTGCACCCCAGTGAATTTCCAAATATTGCTCTGTAAATTTTACATGAGAGGTTGGTGATTTACAAAGAGCGGTGACAGTTTTTCACTGGTGAGACAATGGTGATCAACATGTGATCTGGCTAGAAATATTGGGTGAGCATCTCCCCATTGGGTTTCCAGGTGACTCAGTGGTTAAGAATTTGCCTGAGATGCGGAAGATGCAGGAGACCTCACAGGTTTGTTCCCTGGGTTGGGAAGATCCTCTGGAACTGGAAAAGGCAACCCACTCCAGTATTCTTGACTGGAGAATTCCATGGACAGAGGAGCCTGGTGGGCTACAGTCCATAGGGTCACACACAGCTGGACATGACTGAAGCGACTGAGTACGCACACATCTCCCCATTGTGCAAACAAAGTACAAAAGTCCCAGTATATATGCAGAGTACATCATGAGAAATGCTGGGCTGGAAGAAGCACAAGCTGAAATCAAGATTGCCAGGAGAAATATCAATAACCTCAGATATGCAGATGGCACCACCCTTATGGCAGAAAGTGAAGAAGAACTAAAGAGCCTCTTGATGAAAGTGAAAGAGGAGAGTAAAAAAGTTGGCTTAAAACTCAATATTCAGAAAACGAAGATCATGGTACCCGGTCCCATCACTTCATGGGAAATAGATGGGGAAAGAGTGGAAACAGTGGCTGACTTTATTTTTGGGGGCTTCAAAATCACTGCAGATGGTGACTGTAACCATGAAATTAAAAGATGTTTACTCCTTGGAAGGAAAGTTATGACCAACCTAGACAGCATATTAAAAAGCAGAGACATCACTTTGTCAACAAAGGTCCATCTAGTCGAGTCTATGTTTTTTCCAGTGGTCATGTGTCAGTGTGAGAGTTGGACTATAAAGAAGGCTGAGCACTGAAAAATTGATGCTTTTGAATGGTGGTGTTTGGGAAGACTCTTGAGAGTCCCTTGGACTGCAAGGAGATCCAACCAGTCCATCCTAAAGGAGACCAGTCCTGAGTGTTCATTGGAAGGACTGATGTTGAGGCTGAAACTCCAATACTTTGGCCACCTGATGCGGAGAGCTGACTCATTGGAAAAGACCCTGATCCTGGGAAAGATTGAGGGCAGGAGAAGGGGACGACAGAGGATAAGATGGTTGGATGGCATCACTCAATGGACATGAGTTTGGGTAGACTCTGGGAGTTGGTGATGGATAGGGAAGCCTGGCATGCTGCGGTTCATGTGGTCGTAAGGAGTCGGACACGACTAAGCAACTGAACTGAAGGCTAAGAGGCTAATATCTTTGAAACTCTAGATATAGAATTTTACTTAATTTATGACCCATCCCTTCACTTAGAAGGAGACTCCTTCACCTGGTATTACCACAAGGCTCATTCTCCTGACCACCAGTTCATCAGTGAACCTTTCCTACTAAGTGCTGAGTGACATGCTGTAAGGAGAAGAGGACACCACCACCAGATTATTGGAATGAGCTGTTTGACAGATTTTGCACCCGAAGTGAAGTCACTCAGTTGTGTCCGACTCTTTGGGACCCCAGTTGACTGTAGCCTGGCAGGCTCCTCCATCCATTGGATTTTCCAGGCAAGAATACTGGAGTGGGTTGCCATTTCCTTCTCCAGAGGATCTTCCCAGCTCAGGGATTGAACCGGGGCCTCCCACGTTATAGGCAGACTCCTTAACGTTTGAGCCACCAGGGAAGTCCCACTGTACCTGAAGGGTAATATAACTGTGTACATTTTCAGAAGTTGGTGTGCAACTTATTTTGCTTTTTGTTTGTTTTTTAAACAAACTGTCTGGTCCAGTTCAGTTCAGTTGCTCAGTCGTGTCTGACTATCTGTGACCCCATGGACTGCAAAACACCAGGCTTCCTTGTCCATCACCAACACCTGGAGCTTACTCAAACTCATGTCCATTGCTTTGGTGATGCCATCCAACCGTCTCATCCTCTGTCGTCCCCTTCTCCTCCCATCTGCAATATTTCCCAGCAACAGGGTCTCTCAAATGAGTCAGTTCTTCATATCAAGTGGCCAAAGTATTGGAGTTTCAGCTTCAGCATCAGTCCTTCCAGTGAATATTCAGGCCTGATCTCCTTTAGGATGGACTGGTTGGATCTCCTTGCAGTCCAAGGGACTCTCAACAGTCTTCTCCAGCACCACAGTTCAAAAGCATCAATTCTTCAGCGCTCAGTTTTCTTGATAGTCCAACTCTCACATCCATACATGACTACTATAAAAAACATAGCTTTGAATAGACAGACTTTTGTTGGCAAAGTAGTGTTTCTGCTTTTTAATATGCTGTCTGGTAGCAAGGTTAAATGAGAAGAGATGTATATTGACACAATTCCTGACATTTGTGACAATACTTTGGCCACCTGATGCAAAGAACTGACTCACTGGAAAAGACCCTGATGCAGGGAAAGCTTGAAGGCTGGAGAAGGGGATGACATAGGCTGAGATGGTTAGATGGCTTCAGTGGGTCAATGGACATGAGTTTGAGTAAGCTCCGGGAGTCGGTGATGGACAGGGAAGGCTGATGTGCTTCAGTCCATTGGGTCGCAAAGAGTCAGGCATGGCTGAGTAACTGAACTGAACTGACATTTGTTAAAGAATGAGGTAACATAAGTTGATTCAGTCAATTCACAATATGAGCTTTTTGAAAGGGAGATAACTCAGGCCCAAGTAACTCAGTTCTGCTAGAGAAAGTAGATTGTGCTACAGTAATAACCAGCCCCCATCCCAGTAGCTTAAAATTGCAAAGCTGCACTTCTGATTCACCCTAAGTGTTATTGCAGATGGGCAGCGGAGCTCTGCTCATTGCAAAAACTCAGCAAAGTAGGATAATAGGGCAGCCTCCATCTCAAGTACAGGGAAAGATGTAAGATGAAGGAACACGGATAATTAAATGTTCTGGCCCCAGGAACAGTACTTATTGGCCTCTCCTCCTTTTCTGTGCCCACTTAAATCACTAGAGGACTAGGAAATGCAACACAGTTCTATTACATGCCCAGAGCAAGGGAGAATCAGAAATACTTAGCAGACATTTTAGATTACCAAAGCAATTCAATATCCACCATCAAAACCAACTGTTTCTATTGGAACAGTATATCCTAAATCTGTGTCCCTGCATCTTCAGTCGCTCAGTCATGCCAACTCTTCATGACCCCATGGATTGTAGCCCTCCAGGCTCCTCTGTCCATGGGATTCTCCAGGCAAAAATACTGGAAATAATACTATTTCCTCCTCCAGGGGATCTTCCTGACCCGGGATCAAACATGCTTCTCCTAAGTCACTTTCATTGGCAGGTGGATACTTTACCACTGTGCCACCTGGAAAGTGAAAGAAAGTGAAAGTAAAGTCTCTCAGTCGTGTCCGACTCTTTGCGACCCCATGGACTGTGGCCTACCAGGCTCCTGCTTCCATGGGATTCTCCAGGCAAGAGTACTGGAGTGGGGTGCCATTGCCTTCTCCAGGGGATCTTCCTGACCCAGGGATCGAACCCGGGTCTCCTGCATTCCAGGCAGATGCTTTAACCTCTGAGCCACCAGGGAAGCCCTGTGCCACCTGGAAAGTTGCCCCTAAATCTGCTGTACACCCTGAAACTATACTGGTTGAAAGGAAAAAAAGGAATGATAAATTAGTTTCATCATTATGTCGCTCAACTAATGATTTCATCTTTCTGATTAAAATCAATTCTGTTCTAATCTAAGCAACTTGGAATATGAGTTGGCAGGTTTAACTATGTATGCAGTATAAACAATCATTAAAAACTTTTTAAAATGAAAGAATCTAAAAAAAGATTTTTAAAAAGATAATATACTTTATACACCATAGCAGAAGTGGCTAATTGTTCATGCACATGTTAATAATCATGTAGATTCCTGGGTCACCAGACTAATATGGTTAAGTATTTGAGTGCAGGGCTCTACATTTTAAAATACAGCCATTTAATTCTGACACAGGCAGCTCTGAGTCCTGGATCCAGATTTTTGAGAAATGATGACTGTAGCTAATTGGTTCGAAGAAGCATAAGTGTGAAATCGAACTGGGGAAACAACAAACAGGACTTTAATCAATTCATGGGAAATTTTACTTAGTCACAGAAATTATATTATTAAAAAAATGTACTAAGAGAACACCTGACTCGGCAGTCTCAACAGGATGCAACAGCCATGAAATAATGTGGCTTCTCTACTCGGCATGAAAACCTTGAAAACTTGATATGCCAATAGTTCCCATTTAAATTATGAAGAACAGGTGGTTACCATTCTCTTTAGAAATGATACTCAAACTGATATCACTAATCCAGACTTCTTCCCTGAGTGCCAGACTCCAGTATTCAAATGTCTACAAGACATCTCCATTTGGATAGGCCAAATAAACATCCCAATCATTATATGTACAAAACGAAATTCTTGACACTCATTCTCAAAACTGTTCTTGAAGTTATTGCCATTTCAATCAATGGCAGCCACACTATCAATTACTTAGGTTAAAAACCTAGAAAGCACCCTTGGTGAAGCATTTTCTCAATCATGGAGTAAAGCTGCTTGTTTGTACTTCCTCTGAAGATTGCTTGCAAAAGTTGACCACTTCCTATCTCCTCATTCACTACCACTCTGGTCTAAACCATCATCTAACACTTGGACTGCTGTAAAGAACTTCAAGTGTCTCCTCAGAGATGGGCTGGTAAAAGTTTATCTACAACTTTAATAAACAATAAATAGTTATAACTTTACAAAAGGAAGGAAAAGAAAGGAGAGAAGCAAAGAAAATAAAGAAGGAGGGAAGGACAGATGGAGACAGGGAGGCTGGAAAGAAGGAAAGCAAGCAAGAAATGAAAGAGGAGGAAGAAGAAGAGAACGAAGGCAGGCAGACAGGAAAGTAATGAGGGAAGCAAGGAAGGAAAAGGAGGAGAAAAGGAGGAGAAAAGGAGGAGGAAGAAAAGGGGAGAGAAGGAAGGAAGGTAAGAGGGAGGGAGAAAGAGGAAAAAGAGGGAAGGAGGGAGGAAATAAGGCAAGTAGGCAGGAAGGAAGATGAGAGGAAAGAAGATTGGGAGAAAGACAAACAGAAAACTCTCAGTTCTCACTTTTCTCATGCTTGGAACCCTTTTTGCCTACACGTGTTCTTATCTTGGTCCCCTACTTCTGCTCTTTGAATAAGCAGCCCCTGACAGGGGGTATCTAACAGCCCCTGCCTGAGTATCTAACATAGAATGGCCTAATGTTTCCTGCGCAATCTTCAGCTTACTCCCTTCTTTGTAGAACATTCTTCTTTGTAACCACCTGACGTTTATACAAAGCTGTTGTTGCTTGATCACTAAGTCTTGTCCAACTCTTTTGTAAATCCATGAATCAAGTTCCTCTGTCCATGGGATTTCCCAGGCAAGAATACTGAAGTGGGCTGTCATTCATTGTTATCAGTATTTATTACCGTTTGTCTCCTTAAGGACACACACATTGGTACAGATTCTATGTTGCTATCATACTGTCATGTCACATAATGAACTAATAAAATTGTATTGACTCAAGACATACAGTATATAAGCAAATACAAGCAGAAAGTAATTGAAGGTAATGAAAAGTGCCATAAAGCAAATAAAGGAGGATAGTGAATGATCCCATTGGGGGGGGGGTGGGGGGGAGGGAGCGATCCCATGGCCTGTCATTGGTGAATATTTTAAGAGGTGATATATAAGCTAAGGTCAGAATGATGATGCAATTAGTACAGTTTGTATATGAAAAAAAATTCATTATAGGATAAAAGACAAAGAACAGCTTTATGGATGATTTTCAGGTTTTGAAAAAGTATGAGAGTGTGTGTGAGCTTGTTCAGTTGTGTCTGACTCTTTGTGATCCTGTGGACTATAGCCCAGCAGGCTACTCTCTATGGGATTTCCTAAGCAGGGGATCTTCCCAACCCAGGGATCAAATTTGCAATCACCTGTTTCTCCTGCATTGGCAGGCGAATTCTTTACCACTGCATCACCAGGAAAGCCAAAAAAGAACAGGTAAATCAAATCAGTTGTTAGACGTGTTCTCAAAAAGTGCACAGTGAATCCTAAAACGATGGAGTAAGAAGATGATATTTCATTTAAAGGAGAAGGAAAAGGAGGCAGAAAGGATCACTTTTTCAATGTTCTACCCCAAAGAGGGATGGAGAGGAATAGAAAAAATTCAAGGGGGAATGCTTATATTTGCACAGAGCTTTATACTTTCAAAGTTTATGTTTTCACATTTATTTACCACATTTCTCTCATGATGACCTCTGAAAATAGGCAAAGTTCATTATTCAATCATTAAGAGAGACATCTGTGGGGCTCCAAAGTCACTGCAGGTGGTGACCGCAGCCATGAAATTAAAAGACACTTGCCCCTTTGAAGAAAAGCTATGACAAACCTAGACAGCATATTAAAAAGCAGAGACACTACTTTGCAGACAAACATCCATCTAGTCAAAGCTATGTTTTTTTCAGTAGTCATGTATGGATGTGAGAGTTGGATCATAAAGAAGGTTGAGAATCAGAGATTTGATGATTTTGAGCTGTGGTGTTGCAGAAGACTCTTGACAGTCCCTTGGACAGCCAGGAGCTCAAACTAGTCAATCCTAAAGGAAATCAGGCCTGGAATAATCATTGGCAGGGCTGAAGCTGAAACTCCAATACTTCGCCCACTGGATGCAAAAAACTGACATTTTGGAAAGGACCCTGATGCAGGGAAAGATTGAAGATAGGAGGATAAGGGGATGACAGAAGGTGAAATGGTTGGATGGCACCATCGACTAGATGGACATGAGTTTGAGTAAGCTCTGGGAGTTGGTGATGGTCCGGAAAGCCTGGCATACTTCATTCCATCGGGTCGTGAAGAGTCAGACACGACTGAGTGGCTGAACTGAACTGAAGAAAAAGAGCCTAAGGCTTATAGAAGTCTGTGCCTTCTCTAAGGTCAACAGACTAGCAAGTTAGTACACAGGGCTTACCTAGCAGCCAGGTGTCCTCACACAGTCCATTACACCATGTCTGTGATGCCATGCCGATCTGATGGAAACTTGCAAAAGATTACCAGGAGGTTGTCAATCTGCTCTATATGAACTGACTTCATGCAATTGATTTGTGCTTAAATTCTTCAAGGTTGAATTAAAGATTGACTTTGAATGTATGACAGGAAAGCAACCTTCAAAGATTCCTTAACGCTCCCCCCCAAAATTCAGATCTGGTAGCTGGCATTCAAGGTCATCACAGTGTGATTTCTATAAGAATTTCCAACTTTACATCATACATACCATATTTAAAAAGATATTCTAAAATCTTTTTACCCATGCCAGATTATTTTAGTCATTCAACATGAACAAAAGCAAAGAGAGGGGAGGTATGATTTGCTCCATCTTTAATATCTACCCTTATCTTTCTCTTGTCTCTTTCTGTCACAATTATCCATCTTTAAGAAGACTTTGCAAATCCCCAAGTCAGCTGTGAATTTTTTCCTTTCATATAACATTCTTCAAAGTCAGATGACACTAGTCATATCCTGCTTTGGACTATTGCAGCTGTTTGAGGAATTGTTAAATATATCATTCCCCAAGTAGAATTTAAATGCTTTGGTAAAGGGCTGTGCCTTCTGTACTTTCTTCAATTTTCTATTCCTTTTGCAGAGATCTGTCATATAGTGGAGAATTAGAAAATATTTTGAAACTCAATAAAACTGGTTCAAAGAGAAAAAAAAATGTAACCTTCAGATAAATGATCCCAACATTTTATTGAAGGAATAAAGAAAAAATCACAGACTGAAATCAATAAATGAAATTATTTGAAAGAATGAACAATAGAAGTGAAAGAAGTTCATTGTATCTTTAGAAGCTGCCACAAAGTATGGTGCACGGTAGCTACTCAGTCATTAGCTGTTGGATTAATATCTCAATAAATAGACACAAAGTGAAGGATTTATGAGAATAAAGAACTATTAAAAAATAGTCATAAAACTAGGCCCATCATTTCAGGCCAAATGGGCAGAGATCAACAGAAATTAGGTCACTGGGTCAAAATATAATATTCAAAGGATAAGAAGAAATATCTGTATTACCTCATCTGCTCCTTTGTTATAAAGCTTGCTTTGTTGTTGTTCAGTTGCTCAGGCATGTCCAACTCTTTGTGACCCCATGGACGGCAGCATGTCAGACTTGCCTGTCCTTCACTATTACCCAGAGTTTGCTCAAACTCATGTCCATTGAGTTGGTGATGCCATTCAATCAGCTGATTTTCTGTCACCCACTTCTCCTCCTGCCCTCAATCTTTCCCAGCATCGGGGTCACTTTAAATTAGTTTAATTTGGACCACAGAGCAATTCCATGAAGAAGCAGTAGAGACAAGATTCCACCCATTTTATAAGTAAGCAACAAATCAAAAGGATTACATCTCTAGGTGAAGATCAGAGTCAGGGACAAAGTCAAAACTTGAAGTCCTTACTAGGAGGTCTCTAACTCCTCGATATTCTATTTTCCATAGGCCAGCAAAATTGTCATCCCTGGGGTCTTACTAAAAAGGCAAAATCTCAGACTCCAAGCCCAGACACCTTCATCAGAATCTGAATGTTAACAATATTCCCTGGTGATTTGAAATAATCTTAAAGTGAACTGCTTACCTGATACAAATTTGAATATAAATCTGTCTGCCTTCATAGATATAGACATAGGCAAATATATAAAACATAATTTAGGATATGCGTGTGTGCTAAGTCACTTCAGTTGTATGCGACTCTGTGCAACCCTATGGACTATAGCCTGCCAGATTCCTCTGACCATGGGATTCTCCAGGCAAGAATACTGGAGTGGGTGGCTGTTTCTTTCTCCAAGGGATGTTCCCAACCCAGGGATCGAACCTGTGTCTCCTACATCTCCTGCATTGGCAGATGGTTCCTTACCACTAGCGCCACCAGGGAAGCCCATTATGGGATTTATGTGTATGCATATATATCTATATATAGCTGTAAAGCCATTATATAAAAATATTACTTTTGGAGAGAATGAAATAACTATTATTAATTATAACAAATAATATTGAATATCATATACATTACAAAGGAACATAGTTTAGGTCCATGAATATGGTCCTTAAAGAAAAACATATATTTAAATGAAGTCTCTTTTTAATTAACACAAATCTGAGAAGTCTGTTGGGCATATTAGAAATTCTATCATGTCTTTGAGAAAAAAAGAATACCAAAGGGAGCACAAAGTAATAGAGCAAGCACAATAGTTGGCAGTCATCTGTAAAAACAAGGTATTGAAATATGCCTATTTCAGCACATGTTAACATCTGGGGGTTAACATATACACACACATACAATAGCTAAGTAGAATGAGTTTGATGCTCAATCAAAATATGAAGTCTGTGATGTGCTAATTAAGGGAAATTCCTTCTGGTGATATTATGTTAGTAATAACAAACACTACCAGGCAATAATGGAGCCTAGGCATGGCTTATAATAAACACATGTACCACTCATGCCTCACTCATGCCTCAGATAAGAAAATGGACAAAAGCAGGAAGTTTGTCTCTCCTTTCAGAAAGGTGAGAGGTTATTTTATTTTGTATGTTAAAAGGTAGACAAATAATTTTTTAAAAAGTGAAATTTCAGAGCTGAGTTTTATATTCAATTACTATAGCTTTAGAGTGTGATGATTTCCACATGTATTTTAAAATGTTCCCATTGCCATCTACTTTCTTCTGCTCAGCAAAAATTACAAACAATACTCAATATTATAATAAATATAAATTACAAGGAAAAAGAATATGAGTGAATAAGAGGTAGGGAAAAGTAGAAAGTGAAGATGTTCCAGAAAGAAAGAGAACATTTTCAAAAGGGAGAAGAGTTGAGCTAGGCTCAGAAATATGAATTAAGTTCTCTAGATAGAATTTTTTTAAGAAACAACTTTTTGTTATAAAAAGGCAAGATAGCTTCTAAAAAACATGAAAGGATAATTAATTTTTTTCCTTCTAAAACTGAATGATAATAGTCTTTATAAATAGTGTTTATGAGTTATCAAATAAAAATCAAAACTATTTTTCATTATTAAAGAAGTTAGTTAATCTTTCATGCATAAATATTTTGCATTAATCTGTTTTCAAAATTGTGAAGAAGCGTTCTATATTACATGGCATTGGGGAGACAATTATCCAGTGTTAAAATTGTGTACTATGTTCAATATGGCTGATATGATAACAAAGTAAAGGCTTTTACAACTTTTGATTGGCTTTTGATTTCTCAGAAGCATGATATTAATATGTTTAAATGATCTTTCAACCACAAGTAATATCTTTTTTTAGAAGTAATATCTTAATCAATGAGCATTCAACACATTTCTTTTCATACATACAAATACACATACACACACAATATCATCTAAGTTGGATGTCTGATATGATAATGATATTTATCTTATGATAATAAGATGCTCATATTCTTTGAGCGATGTATACTGCTTTAAATATACTGTACAGTTAGTTTCTGTAATTTATCTGTTTCCACTTACCCTTTACTTGAATATATATTAAGAATTATTTCTTCATCCTCTTGACTGTAGCTTCCCAGGTGGCTCAGTGGTAAAGGGTCCACTTGCCAATGCTGGAGACATAAGGGGCGTAGAGAAGATCTTGCCTGGAGAATCTCATGGGCAGAGGAGGCTGGTGGGCTGCAGTCCATGGGGTTGCAAAGAGTCAGACACGATTGAGAGACCGAATAAGCATGCACACATCTTGATTGTGCAATTCATAATTGTATTTATGAATATGAAGCTCTCTGTGACATATGTGATGAGAGTAGAATCCAGAAAGTATATGAGATTCTGGGATTAAATTCATAGAATTCTTGGCTTTCATGATATAGATGTATGTTAGATCTATAGTAGACAGTTATATTTAGATGGTTTTCTCTCATGATATTAGCACATTTAAGCTGCTTTCTTTTCATATTTTACTGTGGACTACCAAGGCGAGATCTGTATTAATCATGTTTAAATTCCTAATGAATAGCACAATACTTGGCTCAAAGATAGACACTCAAATTAACTACTTTATGAGCTATATGAAGTGAAATACAATGTTTTGGGTCCATGAGATTGGAAAGGTAAATTGGAAGTGTGTGTGTTAGTTGCTCAGTTATGTCTGACTCTGCAACACCATGGACTGTAGCCCACCAGGCTCCTCCGTCCTTTGGATTCTGCAGCAAGAATACCAGGATAGGTTGCCATTCCCTTCTCCAATCATATTATAAATCATCCTGCTTATTGTCGCAAAATAGATCCCAGAGATCCTTCAAAGCATGTCATCATAGAACTCATTCTTCAGGCATCAAGGCCAAAAAATAATTCATTTATGATTCTAAGTCATGCACTACTTAGCCAAGTATCTATACTTATAATCCACCCAATACTTAAAGATTTCAGCTATAACCTACCCATAGTGAGTGACTGAGTGAAAGTTCTTCACTTGTATCTGACTCTTTGCATCCCCATGGACTATACAGTCCATGGAATCCTCCAGGCCAGAATACTGGAGTGGGTAGCCTTTCGCTTCTCCAGGGGATCTTCCCAACCCAGGGACTGAATCCAGGTCTCCCGCATTGCAGGCGGATTCTTTACTAGCTCAGCCACAAGGGAATCCCACCCAAAGTAATTTAGTAGGTAAAAGATCAAATGGGAACTAAGTGGCTTGTCTGTTACAAACGTGTATTTCAATTCCTCTACTCATAGATTTTCCATTTTTGTTTTCTCACCCAAGAGGACAAGTGAGTAAATACAATTGATAATATGCCCCAAATTAAATGATATGCAATACAAGAGTATAAGTTACTTTATGATACTTCATCTCACATCTCAGTTTTATAAAAATTCAATGATAATCAAGTAAGTTAAAGTTAGAGATACATTTATAAGCTGTCTGGTAGTTTTCAGAAATATTTTCTCAGGAACTCAGGAATGATTAGACAATTAACAAATTAATTATACAAATTAGTATTAGGGTAGGTAATTAACAAAACATAAATATTTTACTAGAAAAAGTATAAAGAAATAAATATAGATGTTTATTCAGGTAAATTAGAGAAATCAGAAAGATAGACTATACTATTTCCTGATATAAAAGGTAAATCTTTAAAGAAAAGCTGGAGTGTCTATTATTTTCCATGACTGACTTTCTCTTTATGTCTAGTCTTCATAATTGATTTAAATAGTTTTGTGTTTTAGACAGGTTGACAAATAGAAAACTTCTGAACCTGTTGACCTTTTAGTGGTCATAATTTACCTACAAAGAGGGAGTGAGAGGAAATTAGATAACATTGTGCTGGTAACTGTTTAACAACTGATTCTGAAAAAAGGGAAAAGTAAAAACAGCTCTTATTTGTAGAATTTGCTGATTTCTATGGTGCAAATACTTCTGTCACAGCTGATTTCAAACAAGAAAATGCTGTCTCTTAAAAACAGAGATTAGGAAGGAGTAGAGTAGTAGCTCATCCAAGCTAGTTTTAGCCAGCTTCAGCATATCACTGAAATCAGGTCATATTAAGTATTTTATGAACAAAGTTGATTAAATAAATAACTTTGGAAAGCAGTGTCAAGTGTATGCTCCTCTTAGGGATACACCATATATTTAGCTTTTAAATGTCCTGGAAAGTAGCTTATATGAGAAACCTATTTAAGATTGTTTAATATAATATCCCTCTCATAATTATTTGACTTTTGGTTTTTCTTGGGGGTGGTTCCAGAACATCTTTCAGAAAAAATAGTGTTTCATCAAATCCTATTAGGGAAGTGTGGTTCTGATTATACATTTCAAGTCTCACTGCATACATTAAGGGCTTTCAGCAATCATAAATCAGTGACACCTATTTATATAGAAAGGTCTAGAGAAAAAGGTAGGAAAAGATACACTAGTATTGGTACCTAGAGAAGATACTGTCCTACATCTGATGAGATTGAATTATATTTAGGTAATTGATTCTTTAGTGCAATTACAGGTTTATTTATTTAATAGAGATATTTTATTGAGCATCTACTATATTCTATGCATTATTAGACTTCAAGGCATTGAAAATTTTAGTGCTTTTATCTCTTATATG
Source organism: Budorcas taxicolor (assembly GCF_023091745.1). NCBI lineage: Eukaryota > Metazoa > Chordata > Mammalia > Artiodactyla > Bovidae > Budorcas > Budorcas taxicolor. Next base: position 85,393,991 of record NC_068910.1, read on the forward strand.
AGTGAGTCTCCACTGTGTGTGCTTGTGTGCTCAGAGGCTCAGTTGTGTTAGACTCTTTGGGACCTGAAGATCTGCAGTTTCCTCTGTCCATGGGATTTTCCAGGCAAGACTACTGGAGTGGGTTGCCATATCTTCCTCTACCAGGGGATCTTAAAACCCAGGGATCAAATTCATGTCTCCTGCATTGGCAGATGGGTTCTTTACCACTGAACTGCCTGGAAGGCCCATTAGGCAAGGCCAATTTTAGTCCTTCTGTTTCTGATTTTATAGTGGGGAGGGAAAAATTCTAATGTTTAATTCTAAGGAATGTTTAAATCTAATACATCTAGTTACCTGAGTGGAATTTTGTTGCAAAATACAGGTAGTATGGGCACATTACTCAGCTATTTAATACTTCAAATATAATCTTTCTTAAGGAAGGAGGCTGTTATTTTCCCCATAAGTACTCAGTATTAAATATCTGAGTATGTTAGTATGTTATATTAGTATGTTTAAGCAATATTAGTATGTTAAAGCAGCAGCATTTCAATAACTATCCATCTAAGTCTATGAAAATGTCTCTAAGTGTTTAACCTATATCTACATTTGGCAAGTTAGTGTAGTTTATGTATACACATAAATATTCATAAAATTGAGTATGTTTTGAAAAACAAAAGAGCAAGACTAATGGTTGAATGTTAATAGTAAAAAGAGCCCCAAGAATTCAGCTATCTAATTTGCAACAGATTCCTTGCAATAGCCTCTCTTTCCTTGAACCACAATCCACAAATTATCATGCAAACCATAAACCTTAGTGCATTTGCTTTTGTTTTGTTTTCCTTTAGAGAATTGAGAGGTAGATTTTCCACAGAAGAAATAGCTGGTACTTGACCTTTGGCAGCAAGTATGATCTGCTGTTTCATCAAAGAAACTCTGATGTTGAATTACCTTAGCAGCACGTGAATTATTTCAAGAAACTACAACATGACTGCTTTAAGATAATGCGTTCACTGCTTATAGTAGTGTATGAAGTATCATATATTAAAACAGTAACACTTTGGTAGTTCATTTTTTTTTAATCCTATACGTTTTCCTTACCATACAAGGATAGAAATAAATGTTTCTTATCACACTGAAATAAAGAAAAAAAAAAAAACAAATGCATACCTTTAGCCATGAACCTAGCTCAAAACACACCATCACCATGAAGGAACACATCACAAAACTGCCTTCTGATTTCTCAACTGAGAGCACAAAATTGTTGCTATCATGGTCACCAACACTTACTTGCTTTTGTAATGCTACAAGGTAATTTTCATTCAAAGTAGGTATTTGAAATGACTAGCTACATACAAGCCATATGGTGCTCATTTATAGTAACAAACATAAGTTCTAAAAAATAAATTTAATGAAAGTTGTTCTATACTTTGCCCTTTGGAACCTTCTTTACTTTCTTTCTTCCTAATTTTAACAATACACTTAAAAATTGCTCTAAGTATAACCTGCATGGAATATCTAGAGTTAATTGTCCATCATTGGAAGAAAGACAAATATGAACTTTTCTAATATTCAGTTATGGTACATTGTTATAGGAACGTTTTATCTATCTATATTATGGCTACATTTTTGTAACTTAGACTGATCCTTAATAATACAGAATAAGCTGCATTTTATATTTGTCAACTTTTTATCCAAATAGCTTTAGCTGCCAATGCAGCATATCACAAAATTCAACTTTAACAACTTAACATTTCACAGAAAAGGAAAAAAAAAGTCTATATGTTCATTGATGTATCAAGCAATGAACAAAATATAAATACATGAATTAGAAACAGAACTACTGTCAGAGGCTCATAATTTTGGCATAGATCTGAATTCACTATTAGCATGTTTCAAAAGGCAGAGGAAACGCCACACTTTCTTAGCTTTCACTTCCACAGCAAGGAAGTTTCTCACCAAATCTCCTACCTTCCCCCATGAGATCTAATCGTGGAAATGAACATAAACAGGGGATGAGTCAGGGCAGGAAATCAAAGAGAATCAGAACAGAGAGATTCACAAGAGCATATATTCTATCTTATAGTCCAGCAAAACATGGAAATATTTTTAAATGCTATCCATCATAAAGTTATATTAACAATAGGCTTCATGATCCTGCCATGGAATGGGAGGTATTATCTTGACCCTTGACCTCTGCTCACATAAAAGCCTGAGAAATGAAAATCATGTTTATCATGGCTCTTCGTTTTATACAACTTTACTGTCTTTTCTTAAACTGGTTTAAGAAAAAAATATTCTATTCTGAAATAGCCCAAGTCTGGTTCTTAATAGTCATGTGACTTTTTTTTTTTTTTTTTTTCCTGCCAGCCATGTGCTCCGTATCATTTTACTCTGAAATAACTATGCGGATTTCAGCTCAACCTGCCTTTGCTTATAATGCATGACATACCCCGTGAGGGAGCCTGAGAACAGGCTCCCTTGAAAAGCAAGGTTCTCATAGTTGGCCTGTAACCATGGAAGCAGATGCCGTTTTATTCTTACCCCTGCTTACCTCTTTGCAGCCTCGAGCTGCTCCCTATTGTTAAAAGGGGTACGCCTTGATTTTTCTTCATCATGACCGAACTTGCCTCTTCTTCAAAGGGCATGATGCTGCAGGTCATTGGTCTAGACTGTTTGCACGGTCCAGAGAACAGCCTTGATGTAACCCTTGCTCCGTCTGAGCCACACCACCAGCCGTGCATCTGTAGACTGTAGGGGGACATTGGAGATCTGTATTTGAAAAGAAGTCTGTCTGATTTTGCCATTGTGCCTTTTCACTCATCGATCGAATGAATATCGAACCTTCTGTCGTTGCATGTGTGAAATAGATAGCTTAGCAAGCACTTTTGTGCCCAACCTGTGCAGTGGGCCAAAAAAGGTTTTCCTTTTAGTCTCAAGAATTTTTTTCTTCAGACGATGAATTTTGTGTTAGCTTAAATTGTTTGTGTGTTTTTATTTCATCCAACTGTTAGGATGACTGAATTACTTCATCAGCAGTGACTTTCTTTTGAAGGAACATTTTCTTTTTGTCAACTATATTTTGTTTTTTGTTTTTTTGTCTTTTGTAGCTTTTTATGATCTAGTTTAACTCATTTGTAACTAGAAGTGGTATAATTGTATCCTGTTAAGCCAGAAAGTTGAGGTTTCTTAAGAAGATGGTTAGATGATATCTATCATTTAACAGATTTAATTTCAGAAAGGTGAACTTGAACTGCCTCAAGGTAATTTCAGTGATTTGTAAGAGTAAGTAAATCAAATAATCATATTGATTTTGAGTTAAACAAAATGTTTGATAAACTATGTGAAGGGAAAAGTTTTTCTTTGTTTTTCCCCTTTTAAAAAATTGTGAAAGTGTTAGTCTGGAATATTTAAATATACTTAAAGGCACATAAATGTATTACTCTCATTTGCTATGTTAAATAATACCATATATTTATAATTTGTATCTTATGGCATGATTTAATTAGAAAGTATGCAATATGAAAATATGTTGTTGACATTTAATTTTTAATACTATTATAATTCATTGCTTTTTAACAATAACTTATGGTAACAATAACCGATGACCATAATCCCACCTGCTCATTCTAAAACATTATTTTACTGATTCTTTAAAAAAAATCAGAATCAAAATGCTTGATATGTTTTTTTTTAATATATTGCTTAGTAAGCATTGTCTATGTGTATCAGTTTTTGTTTTGTTTTGTTTTAAGAAACCACTATCCCATACTTCAAGGCATACCTATTTTCTCTAATTGCCACAGGCAAAGGGGAGGTCCATGACAGAATAAAGAAGGTTATTGTGACAGATGAAACATCATTCACAATGAATACTCTTTTCATCCAATCTTAAGTAGCAGAGGATTATTTCCAAGCTGAATTTGGTGGCAGAATGTATGAGCTGATTTTATTAACATATAAAGACAGGCTAAAGACAGAAAACCTATTTCTCTTCAGCTGGATGGAGGTTATTTCATGTGTATCTGTTTAGGGGTCTTATTTTGTTCACCTCAAATAGAAGAAATGCTGGACAGAAGAGAGTCTGAAGAATCGGAGGGAGTAGGTGGGGAGGGTAGGAAATAAGAAACTGAAAGCAATAAAAGTTGGAATTTTCTATGCCAGATAATGAAAAATGAGTTAAAACTATTTCTACATTCTTTGGCATGCATATGAAATAGTCAAACGTGTTTTCAACAAACATATGAGCTGCAAAAGTAGGTAAATTTTATTTCATAAGCTTTAATTTCCTTAGATGATTATTTTTGTATTTTTCATATTCTTAATTTCAAATTGTGTATTAGATTTCCAGATGCTGTCAGGGTTCAAATTAGGGCTTAACACTAAATATCAATTAAACAAGTATGTGTTTGTTTGGGTATTTTATTTGCTTTCAGTTAATTGTTTTGTTTTTAATGACAGGGTTTTATTTGGTCTTTATAAAACTTTAATATTCAAGTATAAATGATTTTTACTTTCTTTTTTTTACTAATGAGGACAGATTTTAAATTGACTAAAAGACAAACAAGCAAACAAAAATCTTTACTTGATACAATATCTGTGAATCACAAGAAAATTCCAGACTACTAAATCCATTCCATCTTTTTTGTTTTAAACAGAATTTTCTTTACAGCAACCATTTGAAATTACTTATTTTTGAAATATTTTTTGCATTTTTGCTTTATTTTCAAATACTTTCTAGGAGTTGTAAAGTAGTTTTCCATAAATAAAAGGAAAAGGAAGTGGTTGTTCTGTCTGCTAGCATATCTACTATTACAGAATTTACAATAAAGTGCTATTTCTCTGCTATGTTCTTGCCAATCATACTTTGTTCTTTTGAAAGAAAGAAAAATCTAAATTGTTCTTTTTCAATATAACAGATACATTCCATATTTCAAATATTGTAATGAATAATTCAGAAGCAATGAAATCATGTAGGTATGCACTAGAAGGCATAAAAACTATAATCTACAGCTACTGCTGTTATATTTTTTCCTTAAAGTACTATAATATGATTCTTTACAATGTATCAAGTATACAACTTGAATTAAATAAAGCGAATTCAATTAAGTTGGTTTTGTAGTTAAAAATTTAAAAAATATGCAATAAGATTCTTTCACTTTTAAATTTGTTAACATCACTACCAAATACTTATTGCTGCATTAAATATTTGTTTCTATTAACCAGATTTTCATTTCTCCTTATATTGTAATTGAATTGTCACTTTTAAAAATGCAGTAATTTAAAAATAAAAGAAAGTGACTATTGTATAATTTCAGAAAATATAAGAAATTATATAATCCTCATTGATCTGTTGATTAAAATTGAAATCTCCTATATCCCCTATGAAAATAATACTGAAATGAATCACATATCTAGGGAATATTTTCAGAATATTTTATATGCTTTTGTTAATACAAATAGAAGGCAATCTTTAAACAAAATAAGAATTCCAAAGGATAAGTATATGTATATATTTATTATAGCCAGATCATCTACAGAGATTTCCTACTTGTAGTTTTCAAATCCTTCCTAATAACTACTCTGTAGAAACATGTGAAGGCATACACCTTTTGCATTTGCTAAAATTTTCTTTTGCTGCTGTTATTTCATAAATATGGCTTTATATAATTCATTTGAAATATGTGTGTAATTTATTAGTTGAAAGTATGAAGGAGATGAATTGGGAACTAAAGTGATGTTTTTAATTAAACAGAAGGGAAAGAAGAACACTTTAAGAATGATGAAGTTGATACAGGAATTATTGAAATGCTGTGTTTCATAGTATAATGTTTTTAGAGAAGTTTAATTTTATTCATGATTGAACTTATAATCAAATAGTAAGGTATGTTGAATGATCACATTTTAAAGTAAAATTCATTTGCACTCATTGAGTATTATAAAATAATATGAGAAAATAATTATATTCATTCGAGAATGAGATTTTTTCTTTTGTTATCACGTGATAGTTCTTTAAAAAATACATTTGCAACCTGAAAGTGATATCATTAAATACATTTTTAATTAACCTGTATATTCAACAGAGTACTGCACAAAAATAATTAAAATTGTGGGAAGTGTATTTGATTTTCATGTACAATCTCTGCAGAGTCAACCTCTGTCTTACTCAAAATGTATTTCCTGTGTTTTGGGCAAGGATATTTTTCATATCGCTTTCTTCTTCCTCCCCCTCCCTAAAACACATTTTGCTCTAAACTTCTGAACCAATCACTAGGAAAGACATAAACAGCAGTAGCAGTTCAGGAAGCAGCCCTGTGAATGTAAAAAAAAAAATCACAGACTTTGATTTTATAAGACAAGTTGGATAGGAGTCAAAACTGCCACATGCAGTGTGAAAAAATGCCACCCTGGTGTGAACAAAAGGTTTAAAATGGAGTCAAGAAGCGTGCAAGCCTGATGTCTAAGCTTTTCCTGTGAATTGTCTGCCACAACCTGCAGGGTATCAAGTGGGCTAGGAAAAACAGAGAGAGCTCTTGGAAGCTACAACTGAGAAACATCGGCAGTCAAATGTGTTAGTTGTTTTTTTTTTTTTTTTTTAATTTTGTTTTGTTTTGTCTCATCTAAGCATCATTACACTAAACTGTTTTACCCAAAACATAAAACGAATCCAAATAAAGCCACATAATTTGTGAAGAAACTGTTGCTTAGAAATGAATTGTTACTTCTTTCCTCTTTTTTTTGCATTCCTTCATTTATAGCAAAGTGAAGTTCCTAACTGTCTGTCATATTTTCAGTTCTATGTTTTGTGGGCCTGAGTTTTATTTATGGAGGGTGAGTAGGGGAAAAGTCTTATAAAATCCTGACTACCAGAGTAAAAATTATAGCACACATGTTCGCTTATTCTCTAAATTATCAAGGAAAGAATGAGAGGAAGGGACTCAGAGTTCACTATTGGAAACAAGCATTTCATACCTTAATAAATAATACAGTGATAACTCTGAATGAATATTCAGCAGGAATAGTCCTTCAGAAAACATACTATTATGATGGATTACTAAAATATACTAATATTACACCTTACTTAATATATTAGAATATAAAAATTTACTCCACAACCAAAAAGGTTTATTAAAAAAAAAAATCAGTTAAATTCCAGGTTAAACTATCATCATACACTTAAATAGCCAAAAGAAGTAATTCAATTTTAAGGACAATTAAAAACTATACCACTATGTTATAACCCACACTTCAATCATCTTAGTATGTTTATAAAGGCAAATATGAATGCTAATTACACTATAAATTATGAATAGCATTTAAAGAAAGTAACATATCCTAGGTGATTGTGATATAATCAATACAACACATCTAAATGCAAAAAGAAACATCTTTGATGAGCATTGAAAAGATTCTTAAACTTTGAAGCCAGGTTTATTACATTTGCATCTTATCTCATTAAGGATTGGGTCCAAAGCCAGCAAATCCCATCGGTTACGAATGCAGGTCAAGACAGGAACATTTTTCTATTTACTCTTTGCAACACTGGATAGAAATCAATCTGTTACTTTCATTACAACCACACAATCAATTCCATTTAAAGTATAATACAACAGCCAAGTCCAAGGACAATATGGATCCTTGAAAAAAGCTCATACCATCTGCAGGCTATATTTGATATAGCTCCTGGTGAATTGTTTTCTTTCTAATTAGTGTATATGGTCATTTAAAGCAAACATGCCTAAACTGATATTGCAACATAGGATCCAAGAATAATTAATAGTATAGTCTTTGTCAAAGTTGCATTAAAATATCATTCTTTTAAACAATGAAAAACCTTACAAGAGCGATACTCTCTCACTGACTCCAGTTTGAGCAAAAAATTATTATATAACCACTTTATAGTCCACAAAAATTATGCACAATAAAAATTCTACCTTGAAATTCATATATCAGACCCTTTTACAATTGGTTCCTCTCATCTCTCAAAAAGAGACTTAATCCTTATAAACTTTCTCATATCCCCAAATTATCAAAATATTTGCTTTAATCAGTTTTCTTGCGCAAAGCATAGCTCAGTAAACAAAAGAAATATGTCCATTGTGCAGTCCATTTACACATAACAGAACCATCATGTCAATCATTTTTAAATATTAAAATAAAGATAATCTTTTACTTTCATAAATTATTTGAAAGCACAAGATAAGCCCCTGTACAGCAACATTAATGTTAGTTGAATAAATTATCTTTCCTTTATTTTATAAATGAGGATAGTTTCCTTTTACACATCGATTTCAAGCATTGCAATTTACATATCTCCCGATTTCCTCAAACATAGAATAAATGAAAGCCTTCAAGAAGGGCACTATTTACAATTGTCTCAGATATAATTTTAAAAATATACTTGTTATTCAAATATATTCTGTCCATTCCATATAAAAGGAATAACTCAAATTTAAATCAAATAATTTGTGTTTTTTTTAAATCAAAACACTATGTCATTTATACAAATCACATGACCCTGAAATTCTGGACTTTGGGAAAGCTTTCTCCATGTAAAAAAACACAGCTCAAATTTTGTTTCAATAATTTTCTTTCTGCAAAATATTATGAGGACATGCTCCTCTGTCAGTAGTCAGTGATGATTTTACTGTCACTATTGTTGATAAAATTCCCTTTCTAATGATAGAAAGTAGTTCCTAGACCTGGGCTTTCCTCACAGTCTGTAAATAAAATCTGAGATATGAAGATACTCTTCTGTGTTTTAAGGGCTCCTACACATTTCTGTACAAGGGGGTCACCAAGAGTCATATATGACTGAGCAACTGAACAAAAACAGCAACAACAATAAAATATTTCTGACCACAAAGGGAGATTTTTTTTGCTACATTTCTCTCATAAACAAGTTTAGGCCAATGAGCCCAAGGTTAGTCTCTAGACAGACTGTCACTACCTAGGAGACATTCTTCTTCATCACAGAACTCAGTTTCAGATAATCATAATAGCCTTGAGTGGGGTTACTGTTGAGTTGTGCTTTCTTGTGCTTTATGGCGTTCGCAACTGAAAGCATCTAATTCTATTCCTGTTCTTTCTTATCTGCCTGCTAGACTACCTTTTTCAGACTGAGCAGGAACCACAGCCAAAGATGATTTTCAAAAATCATGATCTGGGCCCACATGAACTTGAAGCAAATTCAAAACAAGAAGGGAAAAGTGAGGTGGACTAAGTTTTTCTGACAGCAATTCAGAAGAAAGACATCAGAAAGGACTAGGGCACACAAATTCATTTTAGAGTGAAGGTTAGCTTGAGCCATTCATAATACAATGTCTTAAAAACTAGAAAAGACATTTCAAGTAAATGGGCTAAAACACAAAAAGAAGAAAAGAATTACTTTATGTTTAAGTGCAGGTAAGTGATATATGCACTATTGATGATATGTATAAAATACATAACCAACGAGAACCTACTGGATAGCACAGAGAACTCCAGTTGGTGCTCTGTGGTGACCTAAATGGGAAGGAAATCCAAAAAAGAGGGGATGTATGTATACATATAGCTAATTCCCTGCTGGTGCTAGTGGTAAAGAATCCACCTGCCAATGCAGGAGACACAAGGAACATGGGTTAGATCCCTGGGTTGAGAAGATTTCCTGGAGGAGGAAAGGGCAACCCATTCCAGTATTCTTGTCTGGAAAGTTCTATGGGCAGAGGAGCCTGGTGGTCTAAAGTCCATGGGACCATGAATGAGCAACTGAACACACACAAACATATACACACACAGTCGATTCACCTTGCTGTCCAGTAGAAAATAACACAACATTGTAAAGCAACTATACTCCCATAATTTAAAAATAAATAAATAAATGCATGCAAACAACTTAAAAACACCTGTGGATTGATCTGCATATGCTTATTAACTTTGATTTTAATTCACATGTTATTTTTAAATGTTGCTAAGAAATCAGACAGGGAATAATCTTAAAAACTATGGCTTTTAAACTCGCATCCCTAAAATGGTATTTAATATTTTAAGTTTCATATTCAATTCAAGTTTAATATTTTAAGTTTCATATTCAATTCACAAATGGGTTCATCTTTCACTTTCTATCCAAGTTTGTCTGGAATGCAGGGTTTCCTAAAGGAAGATCAGAATCACTAATTATATTTTCTTAGTTTCTTTATTTTTCTTCAATATTTGAAAAACAAGTAGGGCTATGTGTAATTTATTTTTCCTTTTTTACATTAAAATTTTTCCATGGAAGTTCAGCTTTTGTATGTCCAATGATACTTTCTTTATTGAAGAGATTTTATAGAAATCTAAGTAATATAATTTACCGTTACTTTTTCACTGGCTGAATCACATTTTGAAAAAAAAAAATGAACTAAAACTGATAAATTTATCATATTATAGAAAAATATAATACTTTCTAAGTGGGCAGTGAGAATTTTATATGCTTTCATTGTTGATCTGGACTGTAGATGCAATGCAGTCTATTAGCTATACTGTTTTCTAATCAAAGAAAATACGTATCATTCTGACTTTAGGAGAAAATGTCTCAGCCAATATGATTTTTCAGAGTAAAGTCTCAAGTTCTAATCTGTTTCTAGATGCCCAGTACCCTGGCTCACACTGCTCAATTTCTACCTAATTTGAAAAATAAAATTGAGATATTTGGAGTATTATAGTCTTTGCTATCAAAAGCCACAATACCTCAAATGTATGTATTTGACTATGAATCACTGTTTTTAAAATGGAAAAAAAACTGACATTTCTACCTATATTTCACTTTTTAAAGCTGATAAAAAATTTTGAACATGACAGTATTTGTATAAAGTGTTATTTTATAATACTTTTTTGATCCATTCAGGCCAAAAAAAAAAAAAAAAAGAAAATGAAATATTAATCGTTCACTCATGTCCTACTGTTTGTGACCCCATGGTCTGGGGCTCACCAGGCTCCTCTGTCCATGGGATTTTCCAGGCAAGAATACTGGAATGGGTTGCCATGCCTTCCTCCAGAGGATCTTCTCAACCCAGGGATTGGACCTGGGTCTCCTGAATTGCAGGCAGACATTTTACTGTCTGAGCCACCAGGGAAGCTCCTGACCAAGAAATGTTATATATAATTTTAAAGATTAATATGATGAGCCTTGAAAACTTGCAATAAACTGACAACTGTTCTTTGGGGTTGTGGACCATTTAATAGAGGTCTGTTGTCACAACAATCATTTCTGAGATGATTTATAAAGTGAAATAGATACTGACAATATTTTATATTAAGTCTTATGTCTACTAATTCAGCCAACTAACATGTTTTAATTGCCTTTGTGCTTTCCCAAGTTTTTGAGGATATTGTCCATTCAACAAATATTTGTTGCATATCTATTCAGCAATGTTTTGGATGCTAAATATGTAATTATACATTTCTGAAAAGTGATTATGTGCTACGATGTAGAATAAGGAGACTGAAAGGAGGAGAGAGTTCAGGATTTCCCAGACAAGAATACTGGAATGGGTTTCCACTTCCTACCCCAGGGACTCCTCCCAACCCAGGGATCAAACCCCATCTCCTGTGTCTCCCAAACTGGCAGGCAGATTCTTTAGCACTGAGCCACCCGGGAAGCCCTTCCACATAGAGAAGGTAGTCAGGAAAGGTCAAGAGGAAAGGTCTCCGGAGCCAAAGGGTGAAATGAGACTTAAAAAATGAGAATGGCCAAGCCATGGGAAGACCAGCATTTGGTTTCTCCACTAGAATGTGAGGGACCCAAGGCAGGAAGACACCCAGCATACTGGAAGCAATACATGGAGATCAGGGCTGCTAGCACACAGTCAGAGGTCAGCGGAGGATGGACTCCAGCTGGGATACAGGAGTAGGAACTCACCGCTCAAGGACTAATAGGCCTGCAGGGAGGAGTTTGGATCTTATTCCCAGGGTAGCGGGAGCCTCCTGAGACAGAATCTCTCAGGAATGAGATGATAGATACAAAAACTTTTTAACATCTGTAAATTCTGGGACCATCAAGTATGACTTAACATATTACGCAGTGGTTGTTAACAATATAAAAAATAATCCTGTATCATCTGGGGAATAATTCAGGCTTCCTAAATCTTCTTAACTGAAAAACTGCACACTTGGGATGTTGGTTTATGGTTTCTGTTCCCTGGAGCTAATTAAACAAGTATTTGCCTAAAAGTAAATGCCAAAGTGGGTTGCTTCAGCTCTCAGGTGGTTTACTTGCTCCTAGAAGCCAAAATAGGTAACGTTTTCTACCAAGAATGGCTGCATCCTATGCATCCTTTGACTAGTCACATGGTAAAATAATTTATTTTATATTTAACTGTATCAGCTATTTAAATATTCTGTTGAAAAGTTTAAGGGCATCACGACACATTGAAAAAATTTAATCAGATATTTTAGTTTTATTAACAGCTGATGAATTGAATAAATACATATTACTTTTGATGTTACAAATAAGTACGATACTATTTTCTACTGAACAATAGCCAGGAATTTTGAATTAAAATATCATTTCAGTTTTCAGAATTTTTAACTGATTAGATCTTTTAGATGAAGATAAAATATGTTCATTAAAAACAAAAGGAGCTCCAAAGATTAGATAAGCAGTTGGAATCAATATTAGTAATCTATGACCAAAATCACAACTTTGAAATTAATAAAACATTACTATTAAGCTAAATTACAAGGTGTTTCTGCCTACTGAGATACTTAATCACAAGTTTTATGGTACTTTTTCAGTCCCTTAAAGACAAACGATTACAGGACTGTAAATTCTAGATATTAAAATACATTATTAATAGCAACATGCTTTAAAATTACTATGGAAGTGCTATAGTTGACATTTTTAATTGGAGCTTCCCTTTAGTGAATTTCTCACCAAACAAATATCTTTCACCTCTTAAAAGAATAATAACTAGATTCATCCCTTCCTGAAGATTTATATTTAACCATGTAAAAGATGAAACTAAGGCCACAAGGAATGCTTAATATACTTATTTGTAGAATTTTTCACTTAATGTCAAGGGCAGTTTTATAAATGCATTCAGTATTTTGGTTTCCATTAAAAACTTTTTTGATAAGAGTCATCTATACTTCTCTTTACATACTAAAATGCCTTTTAAATAACCAGTTTGACAAATTAAAAACCAGGAGTTAGATTTGTCACTTTATAGAAGATCTTATCTATTTTATATAAGTGCACAATGTTACAAAATTTTTACTGGGGTAACTACATATGAGATAGTAGATTACAAAGCTAGTTGTGAGACAGATCTCCTTATAGAATATCAAAATAGGTGACTCGGTACACACAGAAAAGGCTTGGAGTTGTGAGAGGGTTTTCTGAAGATTTCTTTCAGGAGCACTGTGTCTACCCCTCCAATCAATTTTAGTAATGGAGTTTCTGTAGGAATCCTTGGAGAGTTGAGTTGGGAGACAGAGCTCAATTGTCTTTGACTCCTGCCTGGACAATATAAGTGACACACGTGGATGACCTAGTTGCTTTGGTGTCAGATTAAAGGGGAGCTTCCTATAATGTTGACATGTGCTTAACTTTCCAGAGTTTGTTCTTGCAAAAAATGCATGAGAATGAGCCACGGAACAATGAAGAACAGCTGCCTAGAGAAGCACCTGGAAGGATGTTGGAAGCCATGAGAGAGTTTTGTGAAACTATCCTCCCAAAATGCAAGCTGATATTGGCACAGCTTAGAGAGAAAAATATATGAGTCCATGCACAGGAAGTGCAATTGAATGGCCAGAGTGGAGACCTCTGTGTGCATCTGAAAGCACCCTAAGGGCTTAAGACAACTACCCATTTTAGAGATTAGGAAGTCACTTTAAGACAATAGCAGTCAAATCAGAAATTTCTGATACTTGTTTTCTTCCCTACTACAATTTTGTTACTGTGTTTTAGAAACTGCCTTTAGAAAGATGCTAAAGGAGCAATGTAAGCCCTAGGTGGGGAAGAAGAGAAGGTTCTCCCTTTTGCTTCCTGGGCCATGGACATCTTACCCAAATCTCTTTGCCCAAATCTCTTCTGGGCAAAAGGAGAGATGAGTTTAAGATGGATAGGCAGTGGACAATTGATGCAATGCCCTTAGGGCATTAAAAAAATACTTAATCTACTAGAGCAGTAGATCACAGCAAAACTCAGTGGAGGGGACAGAGATTCCTCAATATGTCTGCCCCCACATTCATACTTTCCTCATTATCAACCTCACTCACCAGAGTGAGGACCTACAACTGATGGACCTACATTGACAGATTATTATACTGGAAGTTCGTTAAGATTCGCCCTTTGTGTTGAGCATTCTGTGGCTTTGTACAAACATAACAATATTTTTCCGCCACTGAAATTATATGATACGTATGATATATATAGTATATGTGTGATACTGAGCTGTGCTTAGTTGCTCAGTCATGTCCAAATCTCTGTGACCTCATGGACTGTAGCCCACCAAGCTTCTCTGCCCACGGGGATTCTCCAGGCAAGAATACTGGAGTGGGTTGTCATTCGCTTCTCCAGGGGATCTTCCCAATCCAGAGTTTGACCCAGGTCTCCCACACTGCAGGCTGATTCTTTACCAGCTGAGCCACCAGGGAGGCCCTTATACTGTGTGATGCTACAGTATGTAACATAATGGTGGTTCAGTAGTAAAGAATCCACCTGCCAATGCAAGAGATGCGGGTTTGATCCTTGAGTTGAGAAAATCCCCTGGAGAAGAAAATGGCAACCCACTCCAGTATTCTTGCCTGTGAAATATTATGGACAGAGGACACTTGTGGGCTACATTCCATGGGGTCACAAAAGAGTTGGACATGACTTAGTGACTACACAACAACAACATATTATTATATATACCATAATATCAAAATACAGAAGAGTTTTACTGCTCTAAAATCCTCTGTGCTCCATCTGTTCACACCCAGCCTCTGGCAACTTTTTTTTTTTTTTTTTCCTGTTTCTTTATCTTAATATTCTCCAGAACACCATGAAGTGGAAATCATACAGCATATAACCATTGTAGACTGGCTTCTTTCACTTAGTAATATGCATTTAAGGTCCCTCCATATCTTTTCATGACTTGATAGCTCGTTTCATTTTAGCGTTGAATAGTATTCCATTTCTGGATGTGTTTTAGGTCTTTCAATCTGTGTGCAATGGAAAGACTTTGAAAATCTTAAGGAAAGAGTGACATAATGAGATTTATGATTTAAAAATACAAATCCAGCTTAGAGAGGGATAAGGATAAATTTCAAGAACAGTCGGGGTGCTATTGCAATAGTTCTGGTATGAGAGGACAGAGCCACATTCTGGGGTGGTAGCAGTTGAGATGAACAGAATGAGATGGTTTAAAGACACATTTATGAGGTAGAAGTAATAGCACTCATTGATGAATCAGACTTAGGGAATTATAAAAAGAGAAGTACAGGGTGACTTGTGGGTTTTTGGCTTGAGCAATTGGGTAGGTGGGGGTATTTAACAAGGGTGAGTGCTGAAATAAGGCTGGAAGTATTTCTACTGGAGAGGTTGATTCCAGGCCAAAAAGTCAGCCCCTCATAAAATTCTACTAGAGGAATATAAAAGTCCTCACCAAACATAAATCTCATTTCCTTCCCCCTGCAAATTGCTGGCCACTCCACCTAGGCTCCAGAGGTATGAATAATGCCCTTAATAATGTTGCATAATTTCCATAAATCCTTAATTGCCCACTGATGTGTTTCTACTATCTGAACCATCTCCTTGATGGCGTTCTCTGTCACTCCTGAACTTGACATTTTATATCCGACGGCACCTGCAGTTTTCTTCTTTATTTAACTTTATTTTTGTTTGTAAACTTCTGTTTTTTGCAAACATTTATGTCAGTGAAAGGGGCTTCCCTGGTGGCTCAGTGGTAAAGAATCTGCCTCCAAATGCAGGAGACACAGGTTCAATCCCTGGGTCAAAAAGATCCCCTGGAAAAGAAAATGGCAACCCACCCAGTATATTTTCCTGGGAAATCCCACAGACAGAGGAGCCTGTCGGGTTGCAGACTCAATAACAATAGCAACATGTCAGCTACAATAGGTCAAAATTGTTTGCTGGAACCCTAAATAAGTAGCGTAAATGGTGTCCATAATAGATTGTTAGGATCATTTATGGTAGGTTATGTTCATAACTATTGGCTAACAGTGTATAGTTCATCACATTGGCTCTCAATGTTAAAAGTTTAAAATAGTATTCAGAGTATATAAATAATAGGTTATAATATTCTTATTTTAAATATATTTTACTTTTTTATAAAAATTATTGAGACTTCCAGTGGTCATGTGTGGATGTGAGAGTTGGACTGTGAAGAAAGCTGATAACCGAAGAATTGATGCTTTTGAACTGTGGTGTGGAGAAGACTCTTGAGAGTCCCTTAGGCAGCAAGGAGATCCAACCAGTCCATTCTGAAGGAGATCAGCCCTGGGATTTCTTTGGAGGGAATGATGCTAAAGCTGAAACTCCAGTACTTTGGTACTGTACTTCAGTACTGTACTTCAGTACTTCATGCAAAGAGTTGACTCATTGGAAAAGACTCTGATGCTGGGAGGGACTGGGGGCAGGAGGAGAAGGGGATGACAGAGGATGAGATGGCTGGACGGCATCACTGACTCGATGGATGTGAGTCTGAGTGAACTTCAGGAGTTGGTGATGGACAGGGAAGCCTGGCGTGCTGAGATTCATGGGGTCTCAAAAAGTTGGACACAACTGAGCGACTGAACTGAACTGAACTGAATAGCATTAAAACCAATCATCAATACAAATGTTAGTTTCTTGGTCTTGATAATTGAACTCCAAATATATACGATATTAATGTCAGAGGAAGCAGGGTCAAGGATATATGGGAAATCTATGTACTATTCTGTAACATTTATGTAGGTGTGTGTGTCTGTGTGTGTTAGTCGCTCAGTTGTGTCTGCCTCTGCAACCCTATGGACTATCGCCCACCAGGCTCCTTTGTCCATGGAATTCTCCAGGCAAGAATACTGAAGTAGAGAGCCATTCCCTTCTCCAGAGGATATTCCCAATCTGGGGATCAAACCCAGGTCTCCCACATCACAGGCAAATTCTTTACCGTCTGAGCCACCAGGGAAACCTGTTATGTAGGTTTAAACTTTTCTTAAAAGTTTAATTGCTTTATTTAAAGTGGATAGCCAACAAGAACTTACTATATAGGACAGAGAACTCTGCTCAGTGTTATATGGAGCACATGTGGGAGGGGAGTTTGGGGGAGAATGGATACATGTACATGGATGGCTATGTCCCTTCTCTGTTCACCTGAAACTATCACAACATTGTTAATGGCTACACCCCAATACAAAATAAACAATTCTAAAAAGCAAATCATCATTGCCAGGGGAGAGTTAAAGGGTAATATGTATACAGGATACCTGAAAAAGACAGATATTTAAATATCAGCATTAAAGGGCTTAAATGCAGTATTGTGTCTTTACACATTCTTGATTAAATACATGAATTCACTTACATTTGCAAATCAAATCTGTATAAATCATCTGAAATAAAATAAAATAGGAATATGTGAATAAATAGATAACTGTATGTCTTGATGCTTAATGAATAAACAGAAATTAATATTGTCTTAGAGAATTGTAAAGGAGCTAAGAACCCATCATAAATCTAAAGGCAAAATTGCTCAACAGTATAGATCTTCCTGCCCATGTTCTTAAGAAGAAATATATTTTATAAATTCCCTGAGTTCAAGGATGTCTTTTGGCTTTACTCAATCTGTTCATCACAAAATCATTTTTCTGTTAACTCAGGGATAAAACTTTACAGTCCTCTTTAACTCTTCCTTCTCCATTTTTCTTTCATCTCAACAGTTCCTATAGCATGCCAAGCCTTGATCTTCCTTATCTTTGTGAAGTCATTATTGCTTCTCTAAGATCTTACACAAGATTCTTCTTTTAATACTTCCCTGGTGGTCTTGTGACTAAGGATCCGTCTGCCAATACAGGGGACCCTGGTTTGATCCCTGTTCCATCAAGATCCCATATGTTTTGGAGCATCTAAGCCCATGCACCGCAACTATTGAGCCCTCACTCTGTAAATAGGGAAGGCACAGCAAAGAAGACCCAGAACAGTTAAAAATCGATTAATTTTTTAAAAACTAATTTTCTTCTAAATGCCATCCTCACTGTCCTTCACTCAAATGATCCATTCTTCACATATAGGACAAAGCATTCACTATAAATTATAGATAGATCTAGTCATGTTCAACAGTCTTCAAGGAAAACATATTACTTTGAAAAAGAAAGGAAAACAGAAAAATGCAGACTCCTATAGAATCTGGTCTACATCACGACTCCTTTGCATCTTATCGAGTTCAAGGCATCCCCTTCTTTCCATGTATATTCCCTGCCCTCCTGCCGAAAGGAATTGTCTACTGTCCCTTGAAGAGGCTCTGCCTTTGTTTTCCCAACCATCCCTTCATTCATGTTCATTCCCTTCAGCTGAAATCTTTTGCTTTTTCAGTTGTTCAAAGGACCAGCCTTAACACAGACAACTAGGATGTAACATTAACATGACAGAGTGGTCCTGCCATTGAAGGGTTCCGAATGAAAGACTGCTTCACTCATGAAGCTTCTCTGATCTACCTGTTAGTATGTAGACTTTTCTTCCTTTGACCTGCCTTCCTTGTTAAGGCATCAGTATGAGTGTACCCTGATATACACACGGATACTGTGCTCCCATGTGTTGCTTTCAAAAAGTCTGAAACTTTTGACAACTATATTCTCCATCAGAGAAGTGGATGCTCAATAAAGATCAATAGAATAAAATCTAGCACTGAAGGTGCTCTCTAAGCAGAAGGATGACTCAAGTTTAGTTCCTGATAAACTCCTCTCTTTCCTACCCTGACCTCCTTACCACAACAAATTTACCCAAATATCTTTTTAGACTTAAAATATTCACAAACATGCTACTTGGACAATAGTAACATTTTAGAATTTAAATGAACAATCATCAGTGAACTACAATTAAATGTAGTACTTTATTAAAATTTGAATTAACAATAATCAGTGAGCTATGATTAAATATGACATGGTCATAATGGTTTTTCTGTTATAGAAACCGTATACCTCATTTATTCTGGACACTGCTCAAGCTTCCAGTTGAAGGAAAGCATAACTGAGCGGAAACCATGGGCATATCTTCAGTTAATCCTATTCAGAATCCTGTTTTGTCATCATATTCACTATCTAATATTTACCAGGCCCCTGCCTGTGGTTGGTTGAGTGCTCTCTAGAAGGGACACCACCTAGCAAGGCAAGGCTGAAATCCAGCTCACATTCTGCTCACCAGAACATAAGCATGAGCCCAATTACACCAGAAAATGTGCACGTGGTACCTGCACAGAGGAAAGTGTACCTTTTTATAATTCACACAAAGTGCAAGTGGGGATTAATCTAGTCAATGAACTTTAATATATTGTATGAAAAATTCTTTCAATACTGAAATCCTTAGTGTGTGTGTGTTTTAATCTAATTTTCCTGATAGGAGTACAATTTTCATCTAAGGGTATTCCAACATAGAAGCAGTGAAGAATTGCTTTTATGAATTATTATGTATAATCATGATCAAAATAATCATAATTATTCTATGAATTAAACATATACACTCTGGCTTGAAATAATAAAAAGATACATTAGGTCACTGGATTGGTTTCTTTTCCAAAAGGAGATTCTCTCCTGGGTAGTTTTTTATTGTTTCCTCCTATACAAGTTTAAACTCTTTAAGCTATGGTTCTTATTCTATTTCTCAAAGGTGTATATTCAACTTTCCAATAGAAGTCCCTGGTAATAACTGAAAAGTAGGTATTTTTGTTTTTTGGTGAAGTACTCTGACCTGAATTCAGGGAACTTTCATATTATTCTTATAATTATCATCAACATCATTTCTGTTATAATTATCAGTATTATCTATATTAGCCAACAATAGTGTTTATAATGCTCATTACCTCTAATTCTCTCTACAAATTATTCTGCTAGGTAGTGATATTCCCATTTTTTCTAAAGAAAACTCAGGTGTTTGGTGATATCCCCAAATACAGAAGGTATGCATGACTCCAAACTGAGATTTATATCCAGGTCCTCTTGGCTACAAAAAATTTTCTCATTTACATAGTCTTCCAAACTATGTTCCAGTTTCTTTAATACATTTTTTCAATAGGTACTAACAGAATAATCCTTATGTGCCTGAAATTCTCCTAGATGCTAGAGATGAGCAAAGATACCTTATTTGCTTTTCTGGAGCTTACATGGAGGAAAAAAACCATAATCAAACATAGAACATGAGTCTAGGTATTGGCAAGTACTAATGTCATAATGGTTCCAAGGTGGGAAAGGAGTACGTCAAGGCTGTATATTGTCACCCTGCTTATTTAACTTACATGCAGAATACATCATGTAAAATGCTGGGCTGGATGAAGCACAAGCTGGAATCAAGATTGCCTGGAGAAATATTAATAACCTCAGCTATGCAGATAACACCACCCTTATGGCAGAAATCAAAGAAGAACTAAAGAGCCTCTTGATGAAAGTGAAAGAGAAGAGTGAAAAAGTTGGCTTAAAACTCAACATTCAGAAAATTAAGATCATGGCATCCAGTCCTTTCACTTCATGGCAAATGGATGGGGAAACAATGGAAACAGTGAGAGACTTTATTCTGAGGGGCTCCAAAATCACTGCAGATGGTGACTGCAGCCATGAAATTAAAAATACACTTGCTCTTTGGAAGAAAAGCTATGACCAACCTAGACAGCATATTAAGAAGCAGAGACATTACTTTGCCAACAAAGGTCTGTCTAGTCAAAGCTATGGTTTTTCCAGTGGTCATGTATGGATGTGAGAGTTGGACTATAAAGAAAGATGAGCACTGAAGAATTGACGCTTTTGAACTGTGGTGTTGGAGAAGACTTTTGAAAGTCCCCTGGACTACAAGGAGATCCAACCAGTTCATCCTAAAGGAAATCAGTCCTGAATATTCATTGGAAGGACTGATGTTGAAGCTGAAACTCCAATGCTTTGGTCACCTGAGGTGAAGAACTAACTCACTGGGAAAGACCCTGATGCTGGGAAAGATTGAAAGTGGGAGGAGAAGGAGACAACAGAGGATGAGCTGGTTGGATGGCATCACCGACTTGATGGACATGAGTTTGAGTAACCTCTGGGCATTGGTGACGGACAGGGAAGCTTGGCATGCTGCAGTCCATGGGGTCACAAAGAGTCAGACATGACTGAGCGACTGAACTGAACTGAATGTCATAAAAAAGTTAGGGTAAGGAAGTAGAGAAAAATGAGTTTTAAACAGTGGTTGGGAGGTCAGAGAAGGTGTTTCTGAGGAAGTTATAGTTTAGAAGTGGTCTGAATGTAGTAAGTGGAAAGTCATTTGACAATTGTGTGAAGGGTCATGGCATGTTAGAGGAATTCCATGAAGGCCAGCATTACTAGGATAGGACGCAGAGGTAGGAGAGTGGTAGGAGATGAAGTCAGCATATAGGGAGAGGTCTCCTAACGCAGGTTCAAAGAGATGGGACTTGATTTTTATTTTTTTTTTTCCTGAGAAGCCTTTGAAAGTCTTTGAAAAATTACCTTGACTCTCATCTAAAAAGTTAACTCTAGGGAGAGAAGAGTGAAAACAGAAATAGAGAGCATTGTGACAGCCTCCAAAAGAAATACCAGTGGCTCCAGGATGAGTGGAGGTCTTAGACATGGAGGGAAGTAGCTGTGTAGAAACAGAGCTAGAAATCAAGTTGGCAGGACTTGCTAATGGAAAAGATGCAGGTCTCAGAAAAAGAGAGAAAGCCAAGACCATACTTCGGTTTTACACTTGAGGTTCTTGGTGGATGTTAGTGCTATTTATTGAGACAGTGAAAACTGGAAAAAGAGCCAGCGTTAAGAAGTGGATAAGTGAGAAATCAAGTGTGTTTCATACACATTATTACTTCTTATGGCGTATTATACATGTTTCTCCATCATTCTGAGCATGTAACGTTCCAACTCAGTCTGAAAACACCTAAAAGGTTTGGGCAGATATATACAGATTTATGCAAGAAGTGAAAAAAAGTGTTCCTACACATATCCACTCACCCACAGATGCAAAGTTGTCCTACCGTTTTTAATCCTACCTACATGAATGAATAATTGTTATACATAAATACATAATTATTCATTGGGACACATAGTTTGATTTGGATCATCAAACCAATGATTAAGTCCAGCCAGAAAAGAAATATACAATGGATATTAATCTTCTTTGTGATCATAGATCACTTCTATGATGCCCAGGGGCGATCATTAATGGGTCCATTTTCTCCATGTAAAATGTGTGGTTCCCCACAGCCCTGAGGTTGGGAGTAAAAATAGAGATTGCTGAAATTTTGTTGTTATTGTTGTTGTCTTTTCTACCTCTAACTTTCTTTCAGAACCATTCTCAAAACACAGTTAATACAAAAGCCTTCTCTGAGTGCTCCAGGTCACATAAAGAAGAGCCCAAATCTTTCCTGGTGTCTGAAAACAGTATCATTTATATCCCTTCTTGATCTTCAATCTTGAGCACTTAGAACCAACTTAGAGTTTTTAGTTTTCGTTTTGTTTCTAAGTGCTTTTGCCTAGCAAAATTGCTTTTTAATGCTTAAAAGCTGCTTAAGGTTAGAGTGATGGCTTGTACACTCATAATCACTCTTCACTGAGCATAATGCTTACGTAAGAGGCCTTTGACTCATTTTTGCTGATTAAAAAAAAATTTTTTTTTCAGAAAGTCTACTTTCCAAAATTCAGAAAGAACACAAAGTAGTATAGTTGTTTGGAGACTTCTGTCATATATTTGTGAAATTATAAGTGTCTAACTTTGGCAGCAGTATTACAAATAATCTAATCCAACTTTATTTTGTATTTGAAACTTTGCTAGGTAAGCTGATACTTATTTAAACCAAAGCTGACATAGAGAAATGAAAAGGATCAAAATATACAACTATGCCAGTGAAAGGCTTCGATTTGTTGGTAACTGGTTTGTTCTTCGGAGCTTTACTTTTTAAGGTCATTTTTGTCGATTTTTGAGTTATATTAGCATTTCTATGATTTTGCTTGTAAATGGTGATGATCTTCATGAATAGTAAAACAGGATGTGATAACAGAGTCCATTTGAAGGAATCCCCTCCCAAACCAAGTCAAGAACTCCAGCACTTGATTGGAGCTTCAGGTGATAATTATCTGCTATAGTCTTTAGGGTTAATTTATTTTGATTTTAGAATTTATAAGCAGTATATAAACATTAATATGGTCTCCTAAATTGTCCATTATACTGAGAAGAAAATTTTTTGACCAGGTGTCTATGTATGCATGGTAGTTTGCTTTTTTCTCTCCAAAAGTCTCATAAACTTGAATTTGTGAGAGTTAAGCTTTGCGGGCTTTATCACCTCTGGGTAAAATGATCAAGTAAGTTTTCTGAACAAATACAACAGAATCCTGGAAAACTTAAGCCCAAGTGAGGTGCAGATCCTTTTCGAGGTTCAACCTAAAACAGTGAGTGCAATGCAGGAGATCCTGGTTCAATTCCTGGATTGGGAAGATCTGCTGAAGAAGGGATAGGGTACCCACTCCAGTATTCTTGGATTTCCCTTGTAGCTCAGCTGGTAAAGAATCTGCCTGCAATGCAGGAGACCTGTGTTCAATTCTTGGGAAGATGCCCTGGAGAAGGGAAAGGCTACCCACTCCAGTATTCTTGCCTGGAAAATTCCATGGACTGTGTAGTCCTTGGTGTTCCAAAGAGTTGGACACAACTGACTGACTTTCACTTCACTTTTCACTGGTGGGGAAAAAAGACATGAAATATCTAACATGATAAAAATGAGGTAAGAGGAGCATGTCTATGCTCTAAGATGTCTCCAATTATGCATAGAAACCACCAACATTCTTTTTTCTCAGTTCACAAGTGGAAAGCAGCATGGTCCCATTTCTGTTTTATATCTATTCCCATTGATCAGCTTGTCCAGATAATTCCTTCTCTCTTCCCACACTTTTGATTCAATCTGTTACACGTCCATCATTTAGAATGCTTACTGTGCCTAGTGGTCAGAAACAACTCTGGTTCAATACTAATCTGAGTAATTCAAGTGGACAGCCATATAGCTGATATTATTCTCATTAGTGACTGAAAACAAAGCAAAACAGAAAAACCCACAGGGATAAATGGGATGAGAGAGATAAATTTTGATGAGAGAGATGGTACAAGGTCGTGATCAGAGTACAGTGAGAAGATATGTCAACATGAAAAATTTTCATTATTCTTCTCAAGTATGTTTTAATGTATGTGATTTTGGTGTGTATCTTATATTCTTAGCATAATATTTCTCGAAATTCTACTTCCAAAATGGCTTGCCACATTTCCATGTGTAGCAAACCACTGCTGCTGCTGCTGCTGCTGCTAAGTCGCTTCAGTCGTGTCCGACTCTGTGCCACCCCATAGACGGCAGCCCACTAGGCTCTTCTGTCTCTGGGATTCTCCAGGCAAGAATACTGGAGGAGTTCTCAAAAAGAATCATACTCATCGAACAAGCTTGTATCTTCCAATAAAAAATCACGGAAATATCAACTCTAATACTAATTGTCAAGAAATGGTCTAAGGGCAAACAGAAATATATGGCCTAGAATCTTGATGAAGAATTATCAACACATACTTATAAAATATTCAAACTCCTGTTCATGGTCAGAAAATATGCACTATTTTTAGCAAATCTGTATTTGGGAAGTTTAAAATTTAACTCATCCTGTATTAAAACTATCTTCAAACTATGACATAAAGATTCATAGTTAATTCAATAGGCATTCATTGACCGCTGTCCTGTGTGCCAGGGTCCATGGACAGAAAGATAAATATGAAGAACTGTACACCACAAACACCAAGATAATAAGTTGATTCTCTAATAAGGCATCTAGTTTTTTTTTCCACAAGGCAAGGACATTTTCTAAATTTTCTCTTTAATATGAGCAATTATGACCTTAGTGGGCCTCGGGTTCATGACAAGACTAAAACTCTAATTTTATGATTCTAAAGATTTGCCAGCATAATTTGAGAAGAGAAGATGAGTGAAGTGTGAAAAATAAAACAGAAAGAGAGAGCCAATATAGAAAATGGACTTAAGTAAAACAGCATTTCAGTTGGAGGAGAGCAATCTGGAGTTGTCTAGTCTGGAACATAAACAAAAATACTATTATGAAAGACTTTTAAGTTGGAAAAGAACAATCTATTTGAAATATGTGGTAATGGATTGCTTGTTAAAGAAGCATTCTAAGCCACGTTGTTATGGCCAGAAAGCTACGCATAATGGCTAAGATTTTTATGAGAACCAGAACAAAAAAGAGAGAGACCAACACAGAGAGGTACTGGTCAGATCCAAAAAAAATCTAACAATAGACACAAAATGATAAACATTAATACTAACTTTTATATAGTTATTGATTTGAAATCATTCATACCCTACATGAACAAAATGTTCAGAACATCATATGAGTTTACTATTAAATGTAGGCCAGATGCTTAAACTGAGTGCTTGTGGAGAAGATGCCTTTTCTGTAGTGTTAAGAATAAATGTTGAAAAGAAGGGACAACCAGGGATTAAGGGTAGCATCATCTTTGAAACTGCTTTAATGATCATAAAATAGGAATGGAGACAATATAGCAACATTCAGTTTCCTGAGGACACTGTTAGTATTATCAGCATGATTACTGCAACACATATTCTTTGATCATCTGCAATTGTTTTCTTTAACTTCACAATGCTCACCTTCTAATAAAAAGAGAGTCTATAAAGAGGTGGAAGGTAAACAACAACAAGGAGGAATTCAATTTAGCTGAAGGCAGCAAAAGAATTTTCAAAGAAAAAAATGTCCTTGGCAACTAGTGCTTAATTATCCTGTAAATTGTGTTGAAAGGAGGAAAGGGATTTAAGATAGCCACAAGTCTTAGGTGATATGTTCTCCTGGAATCAAACAAGGAAAGTTATAATGCAGAAGGTAAGAACTCAGTCTGGGGGGCTGTTTCTATAAATAATGATTACCTGTAATTTTTTATAAAGTCCACCTTTCAAAATACTGGGTTGGCCAAAATGTTTGTTTGTGTTTTCCTGTAACATTGTACAAAAACCCCAAGGGAACTTTTTGGCCAACGTAATATTTTCTGTGGGGCAACTTAGAAAGCTGCTTTACAATAGCATCTCCTTCGGAGAAGGCAATGGCACCCCACTCCAGTACCCTTGCCTGGAAAATCCCATGGATGGAGGAGCCTGGTGGGCTGCAGTCCATGGCGTCGTGAAGAGTCGGACACAACTGAGCGATTTCACTTTCACTTTTCACTTTCATGCACTGGAGAAGGAAATGGCAACCCACTCCAGTGTTCTTGCCTGGAGAATCCCAGGGATGGGGGAGCCTAGTGGGCTGCCATCTCTGGGGTCACACAGAGTGGGACATGACTAAAGCAACTTAGCAGCAGCAGCACCTCCTTAGACCCAAGAGAGTAGAAAAGCACTCCATCCCCCACCCCCAGATTAGGGCTGAAATACCTCAAAGGGTGATTGAGAATGACCAAACACAGCATGGCAATCCCTATCTTTGGTTGGAAAATGAACATTACCCTAGGACATCAACAAGTACGTCTCATACCATCTATGAAATGAGTTAATTGACTGTATTAATCCCCCATCCAAACACACAAATACATATATTCCCTTGTAATGCTCAGTGAGTGTGGAATGATTGTATGTGACTGTAGGAATTTGTGAGTGCTTTATATCCTCAAGCTAAGCACTGGTAGATTTCAGAATGGATGTAAGAGACTGCACACACAAAGCAGATAATTGGAAAAAAAAAAAGCAAAGTTTAGGATAAAAACTCTCTTTCAGCAGAAAGACCCTAGTTATTTATTATGTTTTGTTCATAGAGGAAAACTATTTGTTACTATCTATCCTTCGTAGATGCAATTTCTTGACTAGATGCCAATTGCACTTTGATATGTACTTTAGTAAGCCTTGATTCATGAAGATAATTTTCTTTAAACACTCCATTTACGCACACATGATCTCAGAAGGAAGGAATCATGAAGAGAGTCAAATCCCACCACACATAAATACATTTAACTTTTACCAATACCTATAAGGCTATACATGTACAGCAGTATAAGATTTGGTGTTCTTTAGCTTACTGAGTGTGTTATGATTTTATCTATCAATTTAAATCCACAAATAAATCACTTCTGGGTGCCCTTAACCTTTACAAAATTAGTACATAGCTGCTTTAGTTTACTGCTGCTCTTTAACTTAAGCATGATAGTTAAAACCTCTTTGATATATATATTGGATTAAGACCTAATACAGAGTTCCTTTCACCAACGGTTTTAGGACAAACTTATAGGGAAAGATTGGGAAGTCCTTTAATAAAATATCAGACTGGCAAATTTGCTTCTATGAATTAGGATCTGGGGAAAAAAAAAAAAAAAACTGGACTCAAAGTGCTAGGATCCAACTGTATTATTTTTCTTAGCTTACATTCCTTTCCCAAATGACTGAGCAAGCTTATTAGAGGATCAAATTACTCAGTGTCAAAATCATAAAGGGGAATTCAGGATGAAAGTCAACCTGTGTGGTACCTCCTGTGTGCCAAACGTGCATAGGACAAACACAGAGTAAGTGTGTATGTATACTTAAATGTGCAATTCTGTTTGATTATTTTTCAGATAAAGTAATTAAGTTTTAAACTAGAAGATGTAAGTATATTTTCCAAGGTCACATAAGCAAATACATAGGGGAGCCTGGACATTAACATATTCATCTGATATGAAAACTCTTGCCTATATTTTTATTCTACATTGCCTTTCAGTGTGCATTAATTATCAGAAGCTGCTGTAACCTTGATTAGAAAATCATGAATACTCATTTGAAATCTGGTATTACTTTGGAAGGAACCAAGGGAGTTTACTTAGCATAGCTTTTGTGATATCTGTTTGCACTAATTATTTTAATTTCTTCTAAAAAGTAAAACACTGCATACATGAGTTATTGCCTTTATAGATTCTCACATCCATGAGCAATCATCACTGTCAGTATAACACTGGCAGCAAATATGAGGGAGTGATGCAGTTAAGGAAAGCATGTCACCAAGGATAAGGATCAGAATTTATATTGTACTGGATTCTGATATCTAACTCACAACAGAAGTATGTAGCATAGGCGATCATATGACTTATTTATTAACCAAAAGATAACCATATGTAATATTTGCATCTTACAAGCTTTAAAATATATTTGCCAAAAGGATGACCTAGAATCCCAGGGCTATAAAAAGTGAAAAAAGAATTTTTCGCTTTCTCAAACTTCAAAAACGACATGAGTTGACAAGTCTTTTGCCATGTGACTCATTTTTAATTATCTTGAGCTGGTAGGAGGATGATGATAGTTCTTCAGTCTTTGAAAATTATAACAAGAATTAGCCCTACTTTACATTCTAGTAACCTACCCTATATGTCAACAGAAGTACTCTGTGTATGAGAAAAGAAGTGAAAATATAAACATGGTATGTTTGACATTTTGGAGCATCCTTGGAGAGACACTGATTTGTAATTCAGATCACATAGCATCTTTGATTTCTCCCACTTGCCCATGCCCTTTTCTTACCCTCCCCCACTCAAAAAATAAAACACAAAAGCTTTATCTGCAAAGGATGGAGAGCAACCCAGGAATCTATGTGGAGACCATCCATCACATTTCTGTCTTAATTGAATGACACCAGAATGAGATCGATGAAATGTAACAAGAGACAGCTTTGCATTTCCACACTCTCTTATTCCTCCTCTCCATTACTTTCAGTCACCATCGTGACCAGAAAGCCCAAGTATAGAGCATGAACCCTGCTGCCAGGCAAGCTGTTAGGATATGAATAAACTTGTCAGAGAAGCAGCAAAACTTAGAAACGTTAGAAGGGAGCTAGGGAGACGAAACATTATTAGAGGAGTATTGAATAGACTTCTTTAAAAAAGCAATTTCATAGATATATTCTCACTCCAGAATCACCTGCTCAAATGCAATGTTTCATTTCGATAATCTCTGCAGCTCTCCCTATGGCCCCACGATTTCTTGAGAAGGCATCAACAACTGGCTCCAAAGCAGATGCGGTGACATCTCAGCTCAAATCTGCAAGTTCTACAGTAAATGCCAGGCAGCTGTGATGTCCATACATACAAGGTTCCTGAGATCTCCAATGCATTATTGATAACCTCATCACTCCACTAAAAGCAAAGGCTGACACTGTTATAATCTCAGCCTTCTCCTGAAGAGCTCTGACTTTGCCTGGGAATCGATCAGAGGAAGAAAGAAAGAAAGAAACCAAAGAGCAAAACTGCACATGTAAAACTCAAGAAGGTTAAGAATGACCTAAATTCACTTCACTCTGAGTGTGTTAACCCAAATCACATGGCCTGTTCAGGTTTTTTTTACCTTTGACAGTTTACAGTGAGGCCAAACTCTAGGCTGTATGTTGTAACGATTCATTTAAGACTCCGCATCTTGGGCTTGTTAGAAGTTATCCCCAGAAGAGAAGTCTGTATTTGAAAATAAAATTAAGTTTTTAATGTAGCTTCCCAAAAGGCAGGGGTTTTTTTTCCTTCATTCTAGTCAAGTTTCTCTGTATCATTTTGCCACTTAATTAGATATAGGCGACTCCTCTGTCTTCACACAGCTTCTTTCCATAGCCATGTGACACCTTAGGAAAACTATGTACCTCAAGAGATACTCTACACAAATTCACTTTTATATTTTAATAATGCAAGATTACAGCACAAAGTGCCTGACTTCTTTATAACTTGTTTTATTTTTATTTAGAATTATTTTTAAATGAGACAGTGCATAATATGACAAAATATAAATGGCACCTCTTATCCCACATAATTTAAAGAGAGAATTAGAAGATACACCGAAAGCATGATTTAGAGTTTGATTTGTTTTTTCTTTTTCTGTGTTCGTCCTTGGAGGTTAAAGTTTTAAGGAGCCAGCCCTTGCTGTTAAAAAGAAGAGAAAGTTATTTTCTTAGCTGATAGAAGGCTAGGTAATTTGCAAAATAATAATTAGTTGGAGGCCACTCCTGAATTCTACAGCAAGTGACTTTGCCATGATCTGCAAATGAAAACAATGGGTCCAATGGAACAGTGAGCAAAACATACACAATTTCATTTCACCTACAGACAGCAGGCACATGGAGCAGGAGTTAACAGCTGCCTGCTCAGGTAAGACGCAGGGCATGGAATAATAAACCTGTTTTTTTTCACCTGTTACTTGTTGAGGCCTGTATTTCATATCATGTATATTTTCCCCAAGTTACTGATTGTGATATAGCTCAACACAGAATAAGGTCCCAGGAAAGGTGGATATTATAGGAAGAGTAGTATATGTCTTTAGACAAATATGCATACATTGCAAGACAGAAAAGTGTTCCTCCCTGCATTCTAAATTAAGTAAAATTTAAAGTGCCTCAAGACATATCATGCTGTTTTATTATGGATTATGTTTTTTAATGTAATCATTAAAAAAGGCCACTTTCCCAAGGGTTTCCAGAGTGTAACCCCTGGGAAAAAAACAAGCTTCGTGGAATGTGGAACTTATTTGAGCAACATAAAGTAAAACTAGCTTAGAGTAAATATGTTGTACCTCTGATCACTTTTTACATTTCATTGATCGCTGCCTACTTTAGTGGGCTATACACTTGGCAGTAAAAAGTGAAGCTGTTTCTAATATAACAAGCACACCACTGGATTAAAAAAACAAAACAGTAAAATATAACAAACATTATAAGAGTGTGGTAGTATCAGCGTAGGATGTGGGCTTGCTGATGTGTGCGTATCTCCCACTGAGAAAGTCGATTAACCCCACGCGTGGCCCTTAGAGTTCAGGGGCTAGGAACTCGTCCACAGTGTGAGTTCACACAAAGAGCATAGTTATTGCTGTCGGGCGCTCCTTCTTGTTGATGGTATTGCGTGTGGGGTGTTTTTAATTTTCAAAACGAGGCTATGGCTAATTAGGGGTGTTGGCCCAGCTTGGAGTGATGAAGAAACTGATTACAATTATAAAAGACTTTGACTGCCAGAGCAGTCAAAGATACTGACGGCTACCCGTGCTAGCCTCAGTGGTGTCTCTATGGTTGTCAAGGGTGATTATGTGAGAAGACAACTGGATTTATTAGGTTTTTTTTTCGTTAACTATAGGATTCAAATGCCCATGGACGTGGCTCACAGTATCATGAGTATACCGTGTATATTTACAGCACTCAAGAAAGCAAATCCCCATCCTACTGTACTCTCCAGAGTCTACGATAAGGCAGGATGAATGAAAAAGAAAAATTATCTTCCTGAAGTAACTTTCATAATACTTTCTCATTTTAAAATCTAAATGTCAGCCTCAAACTGATTAATTTTTCCATTCTGTATATTTGAAACTGATAAAAAGAGAATATATTGGATATCCACCAATAAGGTGAAAAGGGAACCAACCAAATTTTACCTTGGATAATTTATTTCCTAGAGAGTGATAAAAAAAAAAAAAAAAAGATAGTAAAAGAACCTTTGTTTAGTCCTCCAGGGTGAAATACAACATCTAAACATAGTTTATGTTTGAGTTTTGTGCCCTCGTGAGTATTCTTCACTTAGGAGATGTGCATTTATTATAGCATGTTACAAAAGAGCCTGAATGGGTATTCAAATAACTGCTGTAAATCAAAAGATTCTTTTTTTCAAGGAAACAACCCCAGATTTTTTTTATAGTTTTTGTGCTTGCTATGGACATTCGAAAATGATAGAAAGATTTTCATTTGTGCATGCCCTCCCCCTCCATGCTATTGAATTGTTCAGGTTTTGCACAGTGTAGAACAATCCTGTAATAATACAACATTTCAACTTTGTACAAAAGGTGAAGGTTTCCATTTGAAGTTGTTCTTTAAAGAGAAAAACAAATGGTCTGACAGCTTTAGAAAATTTAAACAATTCCTCTTGCCAAGATCTGTATTTCATGAGTTTTCTCTAATTTCAGATTTGGTGCATATGTGTCATGCTAACAATGAATACTTTCAATTTCAAATTTCAGTTTCTTCTCTCCCTTCATCTTTAATAGGCAATTATTTTTCTAATCGCCTCCTAAAAACTTTTTTCAGGATTGTGAGACACTGAGCTCTAAGTTATACATTACGGTTACATTTAAAACAAAACGAATGTATTGCAAAGTGCAAAATGTACTCAACTGGTAAAAGTATCTTAGAATAAGGAAAAGCAGTGAGGAGGCTCTACTTCAAAGTATTAGAAAAGTTTTATAACATAACAAATTCATAAAAATCATGGGGAATTAGATGAGAAGAACTCTTTTAAGGAAAAACTGAGCAAAGTATTATTGACTATGATTGTTTTAATAAGATATAGAGTGTTGTACTATTTTCTCCTATTGGAATTAAACCTGACTTCATAAAACAGAATATTATCCCATTTTCTTTCTTCATAATCTGTCACCTATATGGAACAAACTTCCCTATATTTAAAGAAAAACATAAAAGTAAGCTTTTATAATCTCCAAATTCACATATATTTCTGTGTGAACTATAAGTATATTTAAAGAAAAACATAAAAGTAAGCTTTTATAATCTCCAAATTCACATATATTTCTGTGTGAACTATAAGTGTATTCCTTTGTGGCACAAAATAAAACAAAAAAAAAGTTTGTTAGAAAAAAAGAACAAATAATATGCTATATTTTATGATATAGCTGTCAGGCATGAAAAGAAAGACAATAGGTGCAGCCCTGTGATACCTTACCAAGACACTTTAGCAACGCTAATTTCAATATTGTGGAGACATATAGAATAACAGAAATGCATGTGACTAAGCAATTGAAGTTGTAAATTTTAAGAATGATACCAGGGGATTCAATTCAAATCTTTAAAAATCAATTGATGTTTCATGAAATCAACTAACCTATAAGAAAAGCTTTCTTCAATTTCAAGATTTTAAAGTTAATTTACAACAAGCTGTTTAAAAGACTTGTTTAATTATTAACAGAAACATTTTATCTCATGGATTTTTTAAATTGCACTTGATATTATCTACCAATGATTCAATATAGAAAGTAAAATACAGAACATGGCTGAGCCAATATTGCAAAGATCCTAATTAGTATCATGCTATAGGAAAACAATGAAGTGATTTTGTCACCAATTACTGACAATTAGCCTAAGCACAACAGTTAATTTCACGGAAGTAAAACCACTATAAGATAAAAGGAACAAAACCTATCAAATTAACAGCATTTGCCTGCATTCCTCTACTGGTTATTTAATTTAGGAACCATAAAAGTTTGAAACAACTGGAACAGCTAAATACACACACAAAATTCAAGTCTTTATATCTGTATTTTTAGGCATCTGTGGAAACATGTAATTTAGCAACATAATTAATTATGTTTATCAAATTTTAACCCCTCAACCTTAAAATATCATCCTACCAAAATGTGCATTTGTTAAACAGTCAAATCTAGTATGTTAAATAATAGAGAAATAATTTGTGAATAGCTTGTTATTGTCACACACTGTCATATATCTAGATGCAGTAAACTGCCAATAATTGTAGAAATATTACAATGTTAAAAGTCCCTAGTCTCCCTTGCACTTTGTCTCAGTCAAACTTTCTTTCCCACTTGCTTCTTTTTGAATGTAGCTCTGCTGTCTGTGCTAAGGACCTCGGGGATGGCTGTGACCTACCCACCCTACCGCGTCAATTTCATCTTATGTATTAACTCTGCCACAAGTTTCACAGTTGTGTCACAAGGCATCGTGAAGTCAAGTCAAGCTTTAAAGCGTCTCTTAAAGCTGGAAAGGACTCGTTTTGCAAGGTATCTACCAATCAAAGTAAAAACAATTCAAGGCCAGTGACTTCTAAAGCTAAGTTTCAGAAAATGCACCCTTG
The DNA here is from genome assembly GCF_023091745.1 of Budorcas taxicolor. NCBI lineage: Eukaryota > Metazoa > Chordata > Mammalia > Artiodactyla > Bovidae > Budorcas > Budorcas taxicolor. The sequence continues at coordinate 85,428,006 of NC_068910.1, forward strand.
CAAATTTTTCTAGTTTCAACAAGTTCCAAAAAACAAAACTTTAAAACCTAACAAAACATCGCTATAGACTCATGCCTAATAAACAGCCACATCAATTTTTAAAACTTTAGGTACAAACATAAAAACATTTTAGAGGATTTTGGCCACGCAGAGATAAGATCCTCTCTGGGGAGACGACTAGAAAACTGCTCGGTCTTTTGTGCAGACTCCTGGAATGTGCTTGCTTTTCATTTCTTTCTTTGTGTCTGGCACACTGGCCTCACAGGCAGTGTCTTAAGCCATGCAGGGTCAGGGCAAACAGAGAACAGCATTCACGGACAGATCAAGTTTATGTGAGAATCTGCTCCTAGGCTGCCCTCAATCTCCATATGAATTGTTAATAAAATCTTAACCTGAAAGCTCATCACCCCAACAGTGGGGAAGTCATGCAGAGAATCCTCTAGTTCAGAAAAACAAGATTTCTTTATCTTTTTCATCCTTCGCCAGCATTCGTGGGAATTCTGCCATGTAACCTCTTCCTGAACCACCTCCCCCTCCTCCACTTCTCTGCACAACTATCTTGGTCGCACCTGATCACCGGGAAGGCAGCGAACTAAAAGACAAAAGAGACATTCTGACACCCACAGCAAATCTACCACAACATCAACTTTGCCTCTGAGTAATTTGCTGCTGTAAAACCTTCAGGCAAAAGGAGATATCAAATGCCTGATTTTTTCTAGTTAATGTCAGAGAGCTAGAAAGACTTTCCCATAGCTTTATGACACCACATGAACTAGTGAGTCACAGATATAATAAAAGGTCACATAGAAAGCGAAGAACACAGTCATACCCTAATTAACTTGATACCTCCATGCAAATACTGGACAGGAACAAGACTCGTTGTGTGCTGCAGGCAATCTTGCGTGTATCTTCTAACCTTGCTACAGGCTAGCTGGGCCTCTTGTTTCCTCTGCTTTTGCTCCTTGCAAACTGTTTTAATATCGAACGCTTTTCAGAGGGATGGGCTGATGAACGAAAACATGAATTTCCTGCCTGCCCTTTAAGGTGGGTTAAAGGGGGTGCTAGCAATCAATTACAGAACAAAAGAACCAAAAAAAAAAAAAAAAAAGACTTAAGAACCTAAGGAGTGAATGTGTTACATTCTTTCCACTCTATTTTTTAAAATAGAGTGCTTCATTTTTTATCAGAAATAGTAAACAGTAGGTATTTCATGTAAAAACTAAAATAACTTTACCCAGTAGCTCATGAAGGAAACCTATTATTTTGTGCTCAAAAAGTCTTTAAATGCACTCAACTTCCATTTCTACCTGAGAATAATTTTACAAAGAATAAGGAAATTTAACATTTCATTCGAATTTGTACTTCAGATTTTCAGGTCTATTTCAGAATAAAAGTTATATTTTCCACTCTAATTAATATCTTGAGCCTATAAGGTCATTGTTTCTTTGTTTTATTTTGGTCAATAAAGCAATATTAACTTCTAAACTCTTTACACATAAATTGTTCCAAGATACTTTTCATTAAACATATCTTTAGTGTACCTGCATATATCAAAAATGTTGAAAATCATTTAAAAACAAATATTCCTAAAATATATGCAAATAAATGTGATTTGGATAAATATAATATAGTTTTATCACCATATATCTACAAATTCTATTAGTAATATTTGAGAAGATAAAAATACATGACTAAACACCCAGGCCTCCCACACACATAGAGTATCTTAAAAGCAAGCAAAGTAAAAGGAATACAAGACTCTCCATAACCACTCACATAATAAAGTCATAGAAATGTATTATCTCACTCAATTTATATAAAACAGTCATTATTATAAAGACCACATTCATTTACTCTATATCCATAGATATCACTTTGGTGTGTGAAGCACAGAAATCAGTAGCTCAAAGAATTATCTTACCTAAAATTTAAGTCACGTAAGTTTAATACAATTTCAAATCAAAAGTAAATTTAGTTTTATATTAACTATCCCAGTCCCTCACAAAATTCTACTTAGGTATTATGACTTTAGAAATTCATTAAAGATAGAATGGAATTAAAAATGCAAAATATAGTTCAATATTATTCTTTAGCAATCATGTAAATCATTATTAAAATTATATCATACTATTTCTGGAAGGATAGAAATTCTAATCATTCTCCATAATGTACCTAGACTAATCATTAAATATATAAAATTAGTAGCTCAATAAATGTTAAAGAAGTACTTGCAAAGTTATACAAATATGTAAAACAGTTGTTTTAGAAAATGAGAATGATCTGAAATACATATTAGTCTTTTAAAAATAATTAATCTTTAGCTAATTTTATAATAATGAGTTTAATAATCAAACAGGGCTTTGTGAAATTCAATAGTTTTTGTTCATAAGACCATACGTTACTGAACTACATCACTTCAAAACTTTACTGTGTTGGTTTACTTTCTTTAATTGTCAATGGTATATCGATATTTTAGTGAAGAATTTGTATTACCAAACCTCAGTTTCTATCATGATGGGCATTTTCCAAGAAGCAAGAATTAATTGTTTGGTCAATTCCCTTTAAGAGTTTGCATTTCAAAATATGCGTTTTCAAAATATTAGTGCAGTTCTAGAGTAGGGTGCCTCGTTCTTTTTCTAAGAAATTTGTCCGATTAATTTCCACAGGATCCTGCACTTTGTAATATGGTGAAGTAAAAGGCAAAATTGAACTTTCTTGTTCTCTGAGGCTTGGCAGGTGAAAGCCAATGGAATTTTTTTTTTTTTTTTTTTTTTTTTGCCTGGAAACCCTATGAGCCACAGAGAGGACACCTTTTTGAGAAACCGCCTGGAGAGGGTAAGGAGATGAAGAAATTGAGAACTCTAATATGGACATAAATGAGAAGTTTAATATGGACACTCTTACATTAAAAATATAGATCTCAGTGTTGCTCCATACTATGAGGTTTAATAAGGTTTTTAGAAAGTCTCCAGATATATACAGGGACATGTTGGTGCTTCCATATTGTTATAGATTGAGTGTGCATGTGCAATAATAAGTCTCTTCAGTCGTGTCCAACTCTTTGTGACCCCATGGACTATAACCCATCAGGCTCCTCCATCCATGTGACTATCCAGCCAAGGATACTGAAGCAGGTTGCCATTTCCTACTCCAGGGGATCTTCCTGACCCAGGGATTGAACTCACATCTTCTCTCATGTCTCCCACTTTGGCATATGGGTCCTTTACCACTAGAGCCCAAAATTCACATACTGAATGAAGCCTTAAACCCAAGTGTGGCTGTATCAGGAGATAGGACCTCTAAAGAAGTAATCAAGATTAAATGAGGTCACAAAGGTGGGGCCTTGACTTGTTAGGATTAGCATCTTTTTTTAATTGAAGTCTAGGTGATTTATACTGTTGTACTAGTTTCAGCCAGTGTACAGCAAAGTACACATATTCTTTTCAGGTTCCTTTCCATTACAGTTACTATAAGACATGGGATATATCCAATAGTACCCTGTGTGGGCTACTTATTGTGTTAGTCACTCAGTCATGTCCAGCTCTTTGCAACCCGCTGGGCTGTAGCCCGCCAGGCTCCTCTGTCCATGGAGTTCTCCAAGCCAGAATATTGGAGTGGGTAGCCATTCCCTTCTCCAGGAGATCTTCCCAATCCAGGGATTGAACCTGGGTTTCCTGCATTGCAGGCAGATTCTTCATCATCTGGGCCACCAGAGGAGGGTGCTACATAGTAGGTCTTTGTTATTTATTTACTTTCTATAGCAGTCATTTCAGTTCAGTTGCTCAGTTGTATCCAACTCTGTGACCCCATGGACTGCAGCACTCCAGGCCTCCTTGTCCATCGCCAACTCCAAGAGTTTACTCAAGCTCATGTCCATTGAGTTGTTCATGTCATTCAACCATCTCATCCTTTGTGGTCCCCTTCTCCTCCTGCCTTCAATATATTTTCTATATAGTAGTGTGTATATGTTAATCTCAAACTCCTAATTTATCCCTCCCTTCCTTTCCTGTTTGGTAACAATAAGACTCATAGACATAGGATTAGTGTTCTTTTAAGAAGAGACACCAGAGAAGGTGTTTGCTCTCTCTTTCTCACTCTCCCCCTCTATCCCTATACAGAACACACATCAAAGAAAGGCCAAGGAAAGGTGTCGGTGGAAAGCAAAGGTCTATAAGCCAGGAAGAGTCCTAACCAGAAACTGAATATACCATACCTTTGATTATGAAAAAATGAATGTCTGTGGCCTCCAGAGCTTTGAAAAAATAAATGTCTATTGCTTAAGCTTCCAGTCTGTGGTACTTGGTTATAGCAGCCCAGGCAGATTAGCATGCATATTAAAACTAACAACAAAAATAGCAAACTGGAATAAATCCAGATTGCATTCTAAGAATAGATCTGTATCACCTGTACCTCTTCCCTTCTTGTTGATCTAGGTGAAGTAGACAAGATTCTCAATCTGAAACCCTGCCTCTGTTGTGAGATGTTAAATCCAACACCTCTATTGCAAAATGTTAAGCCTAAACTTTCCACTGGACAGCTTATAAACTTGACTTTAACCAATATTTTGATTATATACTTAAACTAGTGAGTATAAAGTTTAGAGTCTCATAGAGATATTTTCATTCAAAATAAACAGAAAAACTATAGTGAAAAGAAAAAATCTATAGTGTAATGAGGAAGACCATGGATATAGAGAAAGATTTAGATGCATAACTGATCTTTAGCTACCTACTTGTTATTATTATTTTGAGTCATTCAAACTATGCAGTTATCAAAATGCTCATAATATTTGTCAAAAACAAACCATGTCTTCAGGTTCTACGTGGAATATTCTGAAGCCACCTAAGCACTCCTTGGAGCCAAATAACAGAGGGTATACGTTGGGCTGGAAGAAGCACAAGCTGGAATCAAGATTGCCAGGAGAAATATCAATAACCTCAGATATGCAGATGACACAACCCTTATGGCAGAAAGTGAAGAGGAACTAAAAAGCCTCTTGATCAAAGTGAAAGTGGAGAGTGAAAAGGTTGGCTTAAAGCTCAACATTCAGAAAATTAAGATCATGGCATCCGGTCCCATCACTTCATGGGAAATAGATGGTGAAACAGTGGAAACAGTGTCAGACTTTATTTTTTTGGGCTCCAAAATCGCTGCAGATGGTGACTGCAGGCATGAAATTAAAAGACGTTTACTCCTTGGAAGGAAAGTTATGACCAACCTAGATAGCATATTCAAAAGCAGAGACATTACTTTGCCAACAAAGGTCTGTCTAGTCAAGGCTATGGTTTTTCCAGTGGTCATGTATGGATGTGAGAGTTGGACTGTGAAGAAAGCTGATAGCCGAAGAATTGATACTTTTGAACTGTGGTGTTAGAGAAGACCCTTTTTTTTTTTTTTTTTTTTTTCCACTTTACAATACTGTATTGGTTTTGCCATACATTGACATGAATCCACCATGGGTGTACATGCGTTCCCAAATATGAACCCCCCCTCCTACCTCCCTCCCCATAACATCTCTCTGGGTCATCCCCATGCACCAGCCTCAAGCATCCTGTATCCTGCATCAGACATAGACTGGCGATTCATTTCTTACATGATAGTATACATGTTTCAATGCCATTGTCCCAAATCATCCCACCCTCTCCCTCTCCCTCAGAGTCCAAAAACACCAATACAGTATACTAACACATATATATGGAATTTAGAAAGATGGCAATGATGACCCTGTATGTGAGACAGCAAAAGAGACACAGATGTGTAGAGCAGACTTTTGGACTCTGGAGAAGACTCTTGAGAGTCACTTGGACTGCAAGGACTTCCAACCAGTCCATTCTAAAGGAGATCAGCCCTGGGTGTTCTTTGGAAGGAATGATGCTAAAGCTGAAACTCCAGTACTTTGGCCACCTCATGTGAAGAGTTGACTCATTGGAAAAGACTCTGATGCTGGGAGGGATTTGGGGCAGGAGTAAAAGGGGACAACAGAGGATGAGATGGCTGGATGGCATCACCGACTCAATGAAAGTACGTCTGAGTGAACTCTGGGAGTTGGTGATGGACAGGGAGACCTGGCGTGCTGCAATTCATGGGGTCGCAAAGAGTCGGCCATGACTGAGTGACTGACCTGAACTGATACTACTTTTAGCCCTATTTCTGTCATTTCTATTACTATACATTGCTCTGAAATCCCCCAGAAAAGAGAATGGCAACCCATTCCAGTATGCTTGCTTGGAGAATTCCATGGACAGAGGAGCCTGGAGGGCTGCAGTCCATGCAATCTCAAAGAGTCACATACAACTGAGCAACTAACACTTAGTGGTCACAGTAAAGATTTTATCAGTGTGGCTGACCCTTGCTACTAATTTAAATAGAGCCCTCTATTCTCATTTAACTAAGAAACTATGTTATATGTGAAATGTATACAAAGTTAAACAAAAATATAAAATTTTATTCTACTTTATATCCATATTTCTACATTATATAACATTGAAGTTACTTACTTCAAGTGAAACTCTAGAAAATGACTTGATTATAAGATAATATAAGAAAAATATGAGGTATGATTCTTTAAATTGAAGCTGCTAAAAATGGACCAAAATGACTAAAACTGTGCCTACTCAGTATAAGTACATTTCCACAATTGTATAGCATTACATAACATGTATCCTTGCCATAGTTCTATAACAAATTATCATCTCTGAAGTGTAACATTAATGCTGCTAATGTGATTTTACTCAATAATCAATCACTTTTCAGAAATAAATGCATTTACCAACAGATTCAGAGTATTAGCTTAGATTTAAGTAATATCAAAAGTTGCATGATGTATAGAACCCAATAGCAAGTAAGAAATATTTAAAATACAATGGTTTCCCCAACACTTCAAAACTATTTTTTTTTACAAGCATATTTTTCCTGGTTTGGAAAACACTTTCAAATTATTTTAGAAATAATTTGAATATGGAAGTTTCTAATAGATATTTGCCAAGAATGCTACTCTTCTATTTTTGTTTCTTATTCAGCTTGATCGAACTCTGAAGGGACTTACTTCCCGAGAAGTCCCAAGGCCTATGGATTTTGTGTGCTGTGTCAAGAATAAATGAGAATTAGGTCACAACAGGGGATTCCCCCTGGTAGCTCAGACAGTAAAGGGTCTGCCTGCAAAGCAGGATACCTAGGTTTGATCCCTGGGTCAGGAAGATTCCATGGAGAAAGCAATGGCTACCCACTCCAGTATTCTTGCCTGGAAAATTCCATGGGCAGAGGAGCCTGGTAAGCTACAGTCCATTGGGATTGTAAAGAGTCAGACACAACTGAGTGAATAACTGCATATTTTCAGGCTCAAGTGCAGAATCTGGGCAGCTCCATAGGCATATCTCAGAGACATGCCAGATAGGCCACGACCAGTTTGGACCACCACAAGAAAGCAAATACTACAAGAAAACCAATTACAGATTTTTTGGTTTCCCAGTGCATATAAAAGTTGTATTTATACTATACTTGTATCCTTGGGATTTCCCTGGTGGCTTAGACGGTAAAGCATCTGTCTACAATGTGGGAGACCTTGGTTCGATCCCTGGGTCAGGAAGATCCCCTGGAGAAGGAAATGGCAATCCACTCCAGTACTATTGCTTGGAAAATCCCATGGACAGAGGAGCCTGGTAGGCTATAGTCCATGGGGTCGCAAAGAGTCGGACCTGACTGAGCAACTTCACTTTCAACTTCACTTGTATCCTTTTAAGTGTGCAACAGCATTAGATCTAAAAAAAAGCACATACCTTGATTTAAAAATATTGTATTCCTAAAAAAATGATCACCATCATCTGAGCCTTCAGCAAGTCATAATCTTTTTGCAATGGTAACAGTACAAATCACTAACCACAGATCATTAAACCAAATAAAAATATATTAGGTTGGTGCAAACATAATTACAGATTTGGACCATGAATTTTAAATCATTATAACTAGGCTCAAACACATCTTTATTAATCAAATATGAACCATTACTATATATATATACACACACATATGTATATATGTATATTTGCCAGTGAGAAATAAGTTTGTTTATTCCTGTAGCATGAAAATCTGTGATTCCAAATTTGATGAACTCTTGGAAAACATCTTCTGCCTCTTGCTCCTTGTGGAAGCATTTTCCCTGAAAAAAGTTGTTGAGATGCTTGAAGTAAGTGGTAGTCGACTGGTAACAGGCCAGGTGAATATGGCAGATGAGGTCAAACCTTATAGCTAAATTTGTTCAACTTTTGAACAAATGTGCAAATGTGTGGTTGGCCTTTGTCATGGAGAACTGGGACCTTTCTTTTGACCAATGCTGGCTGCAGGCATTGCAGTTTTTGTGACTGAGCATTTTGCTCAGATTTGTTGAGTATATTTCTCAGATGTAATGGTTTTGCCTGGATTCAGAAGGCTGTAGTGGAGCAGATGGGCAGTAGAGCACCAACAGTGACCATGACCTTTTATTGGTGCAAGTTTGGCTGTGGAAAGTGTTTTGGAGCTTTTTCTCAGGCCAACCACCAAGTCACTCGTTCTCATATAAAATCCACTTTTCATCCAACATCACAATCTGATTGAGAAATGGTTCATTGTTGTTCGTAGAATGAGAGAAGATAACACTTCAAAAAAATTTTTATTTTTATATTTTTGCTAAGCTCATGAGGCACCCATTTACCTACCTTTTTCACCTTTCCAATATGATTTTTCCAGTAGTCATGTACTCATGTGAAATTTGGACCATAAAGAAGGCTGAGTGCTGAAGAATTGATGCTTTCAAACTATGGTGCTGGAGAAGACTCTTGAGAGCCCCTTGGACTATTGAAAAACCCAGTCAATCCTAATGGAAATCAACCCTGAATATTCATTGGAAAGACTGATGTTGAAACTGAAGCTCTAAAACTTTGGCCATCTAATACGAAGAACTGACATTGGAAAAGACCCTGATGCTAGGAAAGATTAAGGGCGGGAGGAGAAGGGGGCAACAGAGGATGAGATGGTCAGGTAGCATCACTGACTCAATGGACATGAGTTTGAGCAGACTCTGGGAGTTTGTGAAGGACAGGGAAGCCTGGCATGCTGCAGTCCATGGTGTCGTAAAGAGTCGAACACAACTTAGCGACTGAGCAACAATTTGCTTTAAATGCTGAATGACCACAGAATGGTGGATGTTGAATTCTTTGGCAACTTCTCATGTAGTTGTAAGAGGATCAGCTTCAACGATGGCTCACAGTTGTCATTGTTAATTTCTGATGGCCGGCCTCTACACTCCTCAGCTTCAAGGCTCTCATCTCCTTTGTAAAACTTCTTGAACCACCACTGCACTGTACATTCATTAGCAGTTTCTTGGCCAAATGCATTGCTGACATTGCAAGCTGTCTCTGCTATTTTACAGCCAGTTCTGAACTCGAATAATAAAATCGCTTGAATTTGCCTTTTGTCTAACATCATTTCTAGTCTAAAATAAATATAAAAAACAGTAAGTGATAAGTCACTAGCAAAAAATAGAAGGCGAGAAAGCCACATTAAAATGATGTATAATATAACCATATTTATTTAGAATGTATTTCAGTATCAAATGGCAGATTTCAACAATGCAAAAATCACATTTACTTTTGCACCAACCTAATAAAAAGTTTGAAATTTCAAGAATGACCAAAATATGAAGTGGACACTTGATGTGAACAAATGCCATTAGAAAAATGGCACTACATTTTTAAATTAAATTATACTTGCTCCATACTGAGTTATCACAAACCTTCAGTTTGTAAAAAAAAAATTACATAAATCTCTGAAGCACAATAAAACAAAGCACAATAACATGAGGTATGCCTATATTTGATTCAATGTTTGGCAAAACATTGTCCTTCAGGCAAAATGAAAGTCAAGAATTTAATCATGAAGGTTCAAGAGGTAAGAATTTTTATAAAAGTTCAGGGATGTGAGGTTACAAGAACTGATTCTAGATACCCCTGGATAGAGCACAACAAGAAATTTTAGTGCTCTGGCCAGGTGAAGTGGAGTGGTCAGTCTGGCTGTGTTCCAGTTTTGTCTACAGCCATCTATAAGGAAATTCAGGGTGACTGTATTGACCCAGCAGAAGAAAGGGTAAAAGCAAGCGATTATCCCAACTCCACATTCCTGTCACCTCAGACCTTCAGAATACAATTAACAATCTATGATAATCACAGTTTACTTAGTAGTATAGCAATATCTTAAGTGTACAGAATCTAGAGCTGACATTATGGCTCATATTTCAGTTCAGTCAACAATTAATTACTGTAACTCTAGACCTTAGCTTGTGGACTCTATTTACAGATCTGTGAAATAGGAATAAAAATAATTTCACACCCATAGGGAAGTGATAAGTTTAATTGAAAATATACATAAAACAATTAGAGTAATGCCTGACAAACAGTTTATGTTCATTGTATCAGTCATGCATATTACATTTTCCCCAGTGGATTCAATTCATTTTAAATATTTGAAATGGTTAAATTATGCACAAACTCTCAATTTTCAGATATTTGCATGTGCTAAATAATGCATTACTACACTATCATGAATTGTGGGGTTCTGGCTGCTAAGATACATAATTCTCAGATGACAGAGGAGCTGAGACCATTAAACTATCATCCCACATTGACAACAGCTTAAATATTCTACAAGTCATCATCTGGGTTATTCTTCATTATGAGTGAAGTGAAAGTTGCTCAGTCGTGTCTGACCCTTTGCGACCCCATGGACTATATAGTCCATGGAATTATCCAGGCCAGAATACTGGAGTGGGTAGCCATCCTTTCTCCAGGAATCTTCCCAACCCAGGGATAGAACCCAGGTCTTCCACATTGCAGGAAGATTCTTTACCATTTGAGCCACCAGGAAAGCCCAAGAACACTGGAGTCGGTAGCCTATCCCTTCTCCAGGGGCTCTGCCCGACTCAGGCGTCAAACTGGAGTCTATCGCATTGCAGGCAGATTCTTTATCAGCTGTGCTAACAGGGAAGTCCAAAGTTGAGCGTTATGTTTTATTCAGCAGACACTCTTAGGACTCAGAGCCCAGAAATGTGCTTAGTTGCTCAGTCGTGTCTGATTCTTTGCCACCTGGTGGACTGTAGCCCACCAGGCTTCTCTGTCCATGGGGAGCCTCCAGGCAAGAATACTGGAGTGAGTTGCCATGCCCTCCTCCACGGGCTCTTTCCAACCCAGGGATCAAATACAGGTCTCCCACATTGTAGACGAATTCTTTACATTCTGAGCCATCTTGAACGGACTATACATTCTGTAAATCTTAGTTTTACAATACGTTTGAATGGAAAACACTTAAGAACATGGGAATACATAAGCAAACTCATTATTCTAGGGCCACAATTCCATAGTAGCTTCTTTTTCAGAGTGCCACATTTTCACAAGAAATTTTCTTAAAATTTTGGAACACAGGCTCTACCATAAGAAAACATAAAAAACCTTTCTGAAGCAATCCTTATGACCATCAATATGCAATAAATTATATTTTTTACATTGCATCCCCAAATTAAATGAGCTTGAAAGGGAATAAAGTATATTTTTTGGATAACATTACGCTCTGTCATCTTTGCATTTTCCCGGTCACCATTTCCCAAGAATGTGTATTACAGAGCAAAAGAATATTAGACAACTGGGTGCTGAGTTATAATTCATCCTACGTTGGGCTCATTATCAATAATCACTAATTAAATTCCAAAAAATGATCAGAATTCCAACTTAAGTAAAGATAAAATGTATTCTGAAGAAAAAAAATATTAATTGTCCTTCTGTCTCTCAGAATGGCTATTACCTCAAGTGAGATGTATGAATAGATTTAAACTACTCATACCAGCAATAGTTTAAACAAATTAAGCATTTTCTGAAAAAACTAAGGGCCAAATTTAATTTGTCTTTTTTTTTTCAATTTTTTTAAAGGAAAATTCTATTTCAAGTTGAAATCTTATCTTGTTGTTTCTTTTTGTGCTTATGGTCTGATTGAAATGTAATATTTATATGTTGTCCCATTTTTTTGATTCTATTTATTATGTTCTTTAGTATTTTTCCTCTGTTTGTAGAGGAATCATTCATTTGGAATGTCAATTATTAAGTTTTTTCTTCTCTTTTTCAATGTTCATGTTGGTTCATTTTATATGTATGGCTTCCTTGCCAACTAAATCATGATCTCCTAACTTGCAAAAAGTTTATTACATGAGTTTTAGCCACATATATCAAGGTACAAGATAAATTATAGTGGTTTAATTAAATATTTCTGTCAAGACTTCATTCTAAATATATGAAATGCTTTGATTCTCTTGTAATAAAATTAACACTAAGCACTAAATATTTTCCACATTAGCCTTACAGTACTATTAACAGATTTATTTCACTTATCATATGAGTTGCATTTATTTAAGAGGCTGGTGTTTTCCAGAGAAAATACAAATTTTGAACCATTTTATTTTAAATGGAAAGAAAAACTGGTACATAAATCTTATGAAGAAGCTACAGTTCTTGTAAACTCCAATAAAAACTGTAATAAGTAATAATGTAATAATATACTATAAGAAGGATTTTACAATTTGAATAAGCTTCCCTGGTGGCTCAGACGGTAAAGCGTCTGCCTACAATGGAGGAGACCTGGGTTCAATTCCTGGGTCAGGAAGATCCCCTGGAGAAGGAAATGGCAATCCACGCCAGCACTCTTGCCTGGAAAATCCCATGGACAGAGGAACCTGATAGCCTACAGTCCATGGGGTCGCAAATAGTCAGACACAACTGAGCGACTTCACTCAAGAAAATAAAACAAGAATCTGATCATGCTAAATAATCGAATGAGCGCACTGAAGCCTAATCCACAGGCACAACACGTTTAGGATTATATAGTGATTTGGGTTGGGTATGTTTGTGTTCTGCTATTATGCGTGTATGCATTCACTTACTCAGGGACTGGTGGGTGAAGGACGGAAGGAGGGAAGTATTAGGTTGTCCAAAAACTTCATATTGGGTTTTCTGTTAAATCTTACAGAAAACCCTGAGTAAACTCCATAAAACTTTTTTTTTTTTTTAATCAGAAGGCTGGTGTTTTGTGACCTAAAGCAAATATGCCATGTGTTTTTCTATGAGAATACATGTTCCTTGGAACCATTACAGATCTACTTTTCTGAAGATATGTTTAACTGCCATTTGAGAAATTATAAGAAAAAAAAATATATCATCCACCTTGATTTTCTGCTTTAGGTGATCTACTCACCTATAGCCCATAACCCAAAAGATCCCCCAAAAGTCATCCAGTCAGTGAAGGCAGGAGTCATATATGTTTTTCTCATAGCCATGTTGCCAGCATGTAGCAGGGCTCTAAAATGCCATTTAATAAATATTTTACTGATATAGGGAAAAAAATTGAATGAATGAAAGGCTTAATTTCAATAAATTTATAACAGCTCTTCTTTTACAACTTTTGCAACCCCATGGGCTGTAGCCCGTCAGGCTCCTCTGTTCATGAAATGTTTCAGGCAAGAACACTGGAGCAGGTTGCCATTTCCTATTTCAGGAGATCTTCCCAACCCAGGGATTGAATCCTCGTCTCTAGAGTTTCCAGCAATGGAAGGTGTATTTTTCCCATTAGCGACACTTGGGAAGCCTGCTATTGTATGATAAAATAATAATAAAATGGATATTAGCATACAGCATCACTTAACAGAAATATCCCTTTACATCATTCAGATTTCTGCAAATGGGAAATGGGAACTTTGGGACGTAGGTGCCTAGTAGATTTATCTTCAAATTTCTGCACTGAAATCAATAAAGTATTAGCTCTTTAAAACTGCCTGGTTTTAAAAATACTCATGTGCAAAAAGGAAACTCAATTCCTTTCAGAATGCTGCTAACAGGAATAAATTTATATAATACAGGGTTTATAAAAGCCATGCAAAGGTAGATACATTTTCCCCCATACTATAATCCCTGGTGGCTCAGAAGGTAAATAATCTGCCTGCAGTGCAGGAGATCTGAGTTCAGTTCCTGAGTTGGGAAGATACGCTGGAGGAGAAAATAGCTACCCACTCTAGAATTCTTGCCTGGAGAATTCCATGGACAGAGGAGCCTGGTGGGCAACAGTCCATAAGCTGGACATGTCTGAGCAACTAACACTTATACTTTTTCAGAGTCCACATTAATATTTTAAAGAAATGTCTGGAATTCAAGATATTCAATAACAATAACTGGCAAAACTTATTTTCAAATAGAATTTTTTAGAAACCTGGAATCTATTTTAGAACACTACTTGGTTTATGTGTGTAAACAGGCAATATTACTAGCTATAAAAATACATCCCTTTCAGTTAGAAGATATGCAAATGGACATATTCTGTCTTCTTGTTCAAAAATGACTTCCTATTCTAAATTCTGTATGTGTGTGCTCAGTTGAGTCCAACTCTTTGAGACCCCATGTCCTGTAGTCTGCCAGGCTCATCTGTCCATGGAATGTTCCAGGCAAGAATACTACAGAGGGTTACCATTTCCTACTCCAAGGGAGCTTCCTGACCCAGGGATGGAACCCTCATGTCTTATGCTTTCTGTATTGGAAGGTAGATTCTTTACCATGAGAGCCACTTGGGAAGCACCCATATACAAATTCTCCTATTAGTTGTTTTTTGATACAGAATACATTCTACTCAAAATAACAACAATGATAGTAATAAGGTGAAGACAAAAATCTGCTCATTACCTATTTTTCCTGCTGTTGGAAAAATTAAAAAGAAAGTTTAAATTTCCTCAGTGGAAATGTTTATGTTTTCCCTTCATATTCTGATTTTGATGATGGAAATAGTTCAATTTCTACTTTACTTCTCAATCACTTTGTTTCCCTTAGTGAATATCAAATTAGTATGAGCCTCTACTTTTGCTAATTTTTTTTGGCATGCTGAAATTATCTCTGTTACAGTCCAAAAATTCAATTAGTGTCCTGTGAATTGCTTTTCCAAAGAGTATCTAGTGCATAATGTCCAAATCTACCCCGATATTAAATCATGTCTGTTTGGAAATGGAGAGATTACCTTCCTGGTTTTGATGTTTTTGAACAGTAACTATAACACAGCTCTTTGATTTAATTCCTCTTATTGTAGCCCACAGAGTGACTATTGCTTGATGACCATATTTTGAGACTCATTTTTTAAATTATAATTGTCACCATAAGACTATAAAAAATCCTCAAAATCCTGTAGGTCAATGAAATTATAACGCCAAATGTGCACAAAAGTCCTTAACATCTCTTGCTTGCCTTCTTTTTTGTCTTTTTGTTAGTGTTTGTTTTTTTGAGAAGGTGCTCTACAGAAGTTCTGTTCTACACTTAAGCCTTTTCCTGACACCAAAAGGTTGGAGATGAATGGACAAACCATAACCAAAGTAGCATCTCCCAGTGCTTTGTAGAACTGTAAATTCCCCAGAAAACATTAAATGTATCTCCAAAATCAGACTTGTGCAAAAAACAAAAATAAAATTAGCGGTTATTCCCTATATATATTCTCTTAACTCCTTAACATACAAACAGTTCAGGTAGCTTTAATATATGCAGTCTGGAAAATGGCAGATGATAAGACAGATGGAATCTGGAGCCTTGGATGACTTCCTGGAGCAGTCACCCACCTGCTGGCTTTCTCAAGACTTTTATGGGAAACATAACTAAATTTCCACCTTGTTTGGTCCACTATGTGTGGGTATCTTTATTGCTGTTGCTTAGGGCATTTTGAAGTGTGTTCTCTAATCCTGGAAGCAGAAAACATTCCAGGTGGAAGTATTTTCATCTCTAATTTCAATTCACAACACCTTCAATGTAGACTAATTTGTAGCTCTAATCTTCAGCTGGAAGATTCCTTCTTCAAGCTCAATTATTACATCCTGTGAGAAAACTTCTCCAACTCATTCAGACAGCTTTACACAATTCACTCAGCTCTCAGAGGATCACTTATTCGATAAAGAATTCTCTAGTAAAACATGCTCTTAAGAGACACAGCCTCAGAAAACTTGAGTGACTTTTGTTTAACTCTTCAACTTAACTTTATTATTCCACATAATACAAACTACACTGGTTGCCACTCTCTTCTCCAGGGGATCTTCCCAACTGAGGGATGAAACCCAGGTCTCCTTCATTGCAGGCATATTCTTTACCATCTGAACCAACAAGGAAGCCCGTAAATTACATGTTCCTGCATAAATTAAATACTGAGGAAAACTCAAGTTACTGAAGAAAAAATAAAGCTAAGCAAAAGGAAAAACATGTTTATGTCCATTATATTTAGGCTCTTAAGGCTATCTCATAAGGAAAGAATTGGAATGAAAAGATGTAAATAATAGTTCTAAGTTAAGAGAGAATGCAATCTCTGTCCAGAGTGCAAGGATTCTGTTTTCAAGCCAAGAGCTCCTACCTCCTCCTCATATATCACCCAGCATCTCTATTTAAAAATGGGTAAATTTAGTCCATCATTGAGAGCTTTATGCTTTAAAATAATCAGTTCTTAGGAAAGGTGCTTCTTAAATTCCGTTCCTTATTTAAAAGCAGCAATTGTCCACTGTGTGTGTGTGTGTGTGTGTGTGCACACGCACGTGTTCAGTCATGTCCCACTCTTTGTGACCCCATGGACTGTAGCCCACCAGGCTCTTCTGTCCATGGAATTTTCCAGGGAAGAATATGGAAGCAACCTAGATGTCCATTGGCAGATGAATGGATAAGGAAGTGGTGGTACATACACACAGTGGAATATTACTCAGCTATAAAAAGGAATGCATTTGAGTTAGTTCTAATAAGGTAGATAAACCTTGAGCCTATTATACAAAGTGAAGTAAGTCAGAGAAAGACAAATACTGTATATTAACATATATATATATAGGGAATTTAGAAAGATGGTACCAATGATCCTACATGCAGGGCAGCAAAGAAGACATAGATATAAAGAACAGACTTTTGGATCTAGTGGGAGAAAGCCAAGGTGGGATGATTTGAGAAAACAGCATTGAAACATGTACATTACCATATGTAAAAATAGATGACCAGTGCAAATTTGATGCATGAAGCAGGGCACCCAAAACCAGTACTCTGGGACAACTCAGAGAGAAAGGGTGGGGAGTGAGGTGGGAGAGAGGTATATACATGTATACCTGTGTATACCTGTGACCAATTCATGTGGATGTATGGCAGAAACCATCATAATGTTGTAAAGTAATTATTCTCCAATTAAAATAAATTAATTAATTAAAAAAAAAGAATATGGGAGCAGGCTGCCATTTCCTTCTTCAATCTATATATATATCAGGTTACATAATCAACAGTAGATATCTACTGATTTTAAATATCTATGCATGTATATAAATACACACACACATACATGCCATATATTGTTGTTATTATTGTTTAGTTGCTAGGTCATGTCTGACTTGTGTGACCCTGTGGACTATAGCCCACCAGTCTCCGCTGTCCATGGGATTTCCTAGGCAAGATTATTGGAGTGGGTTACCATTTTCTTATTCAGGGGATCTTCCCAACCCAGGGATTGAACCTGCATTTCTTGTGCCTCCTACGTTGGCAGGCAGATTCTTTACCATTGGGGATTCTTTACCATATGGGGATGCCCATATCATATATACAAATACTATATTTTAAAAGAGTATGAAGAAAATATTTAAAGGTGTCACTGCTATCAACCTTTATTTGGTAATTTTCAATCAACAAAGCTTTCCAGGGTTACATTATAAGGAAGAAAGAAAAGAAGAAAGAAAGAAAGAACTCTTTCAACAACCCTAATCAAAGGCAGAATTGTATCCATCTACATAACAGCCTCAACTGGAAAAGAAAGAGAACAGTATAGAGAGAAATAATATCTTATGGCAGAACAAAAAGAAGATGTATGGTATTTCTTGAACCAACCTGGGATATGGACAGACCTGCTCTTAGAAACTTACCTAGTTCAAGCGGTGAGTCCTTCATTAGCGTTAAGACAAAGGCAAAACTTGGGTTAGTCTTTGGTCTATACAAAAAGGAGGAAAACTGGTATTGGAAAGTGAAAAATTAATAAACTGTTAAAAATTTACAATGTGTAATTAAAAAAAAAACTTAGTTTTGAGTAAATGATGGAGGGTTCAAGAGACTAAAAAGTAAAGGCCTCCTATTTAGGACTGAGCAAGAGGGAAGTTCTTTAGTTATTTAAAGTATGAATAAATAATTGAAAACAGTAAACATTTTAGAGTACTCCCTTCGTGATCAACATTTTTAATTGCATTGTCTCTAATTTCTCAAACTTAAAAATTAATAATATAATTACTTTCAGTTTTGCAGACAAATCAACCATCTTAGAAAGATAAATATCCTTGCTCAAGGTCATAATGACAGTAAAAGTTAGAGGCTGGTCTACCTCCAAACACCACATTCTTAAGCCCTACCCTTATTACTGTGTTGACATTTGTGACATACATGACGTGGGGCTAACATTCAGTGATCTTCATGTACACTGATATTCTTAAAGCATCTTTCCAGACTGAGGGTTTTATTCCTACAAAACTTAAGGCAATATTTCTGCTGGAAACCACAATTTAGTCTTGTTTCAAATCAAGTAAATTAAAACTCTATCGAATATATGTTGCATAAAAAAAATAGCATCACTTCATTTCTAAACAGCTGAAAAATTAACAGAGGCTTAAAAGTCCACATTTGCAAACCCCATCTAAAACACCTTTCTGTGAATTTCTCAGACTTTACACACTCTTATATAAGCACTGGCAAAGAATATATCACTTTTTTTAAGGTGGAAATAAAATTGCAAGCCTTGAAAAGAAGGATTTTATTACCCATCCATAAAATTCAAGTTTACAAGAGAGTTGGAATATATGCTAGGGTAACCTGATCATGCATAAAAGAGGTGATACACTCAGGGGCTCGCATTACTTTAATTAAAAACCTGCCTAAGGTCACTTCAGGTTGGGGAAGAAGAACAGTAATAGAAGTCACAAGGAAAGATTTATATTCTTGATATTACCACTAACAGGAATCCTGCATAATATAAAGATGGCTTTATTTATGTGTCAAAAAAGCAATCAACATAAACTAAATGTTAGATGTACAATGGTTTTATTAGAGGGAAGGCACTATAGTATCCATTCATAAAATTCCTTTCAGGATTGACTCACTAGTTCCCATTCAATCACTTCTGCCAACTCATGAACTTTTATCTAAAAGTAATCCCTGCACACAATAAGAGGACTGATTTTACCTC
Source organism: Budorcas taxicolor (assembly GCF_023091745.1). Lineage (NCBI taxonomy): Eukaryota > Metazoa > Chordata > Mammalia > Artiodactyla > Bovidae > Budorcas > Budorcas taxicolor. The sequence continues at coordinate 85,447,278 of NC_068910.1, forward strand.
AGATACATGGGAAGAGTTCCCTCAATGAAAACTATATTTTAAAAATGATTAAGCAAAGATACTACAGAGATATTCTGTGGTGGGGGGCAGGTGTCAATTAAGAGGTTTAAGTTGGGAGTAATGCCATAAATAAACAGAATGTTATTCTTTAGGAAGAAAAAGAAAGTGGAAATAAATTTGGCTAGTGAAACAGAATCATGGAAATTAGAAAATTTAGTTTTTACCCAGATCCACTGATAATCAAGGCTTCCCTTGACTAGTCATAGCTTAGTCAGTAATGAATCTGCCTGCAATGCAGGAATCTGCCTTCAATGCAGGAGATCTGGGTTGGATTTCTCGGTCAGGAAGATCCCCTGGAGAAGGAAATGGCAACCCACTCCAGTATTCTTGCCTGGAAAATCACAAGGACAGAGGAGCCTGGTGAATTACAGTCCACAAGGTTGCAAGAGTCGGACACGACTTAGCAACTGAATCACCACCACTGATAGTCAAAACACCTTACACTGGGAGGTATTTTTTCACAATTATGTCATGTATGAATATGAGAGCTGGACCATAAAGAAGGCTGAGTGCTGAAAAATTGATACATTTAGAATGCAGTGTTGGAGAACACTCTTGAGAGTCCCTTGGACTACCCAGGAGATCAAACCAGTCAATACTAAAGGAAATCTATCCTGAATATTCATTGAAAGGACTATTGCTGAAGTTGAAGCTCCAGAACTTTGCCAACCTGATGCAAAGAGCCGGCTCATTAGAAAAAGCCCTGATGCTGGGAAGATTGAAGGCAGAAGGAGAAGGGGATGACAGAGAATGAGATGATTAGGTGGCATCACTGACTCAATGGACATGAGTTTGCCCAAACTCTGGGAGATTGTGAAGGACAGGGAAGCCTGGTGAACAGCAGTCCAGGGGTTCACAGAGTCAGACACAACTAATTGACTGAACAAAAACAACTGTGATTTAAGATCAAGATTTCTTGACTTGCTTACAATTTGAAAATAATAGACAATCCTGCACTGGAATTAATTGTTTTCCTGCATTTAATTCAATTTCAACTTCCAGAAGCACTTATTTCACATGTGGTGACACCTCACGACATGACAAGAACTGTGCAAAGAACAGGGATAAAAAGATAACACAACAATTACCACTCTCATTAAGTAACAGTCTGTTCATTCTAAATTAGCTATATACCAGTTCATTAATATATTTATGACAAGTTAACAAACCACAGAAAATGCACAGATGTTCAGTGCAAACACTGAAGATGGTTATTTCTAAAAATACTTTTCAATTACTTCACCATTTCTAATTATAAAATATACTTCATTCTTTTTTTTTTTTTTTTTGCTTTCTAGATTTGACCTCAAAGTCAGTAAAGTTGATTAATCTTTGCTTTGTGAAAAACTAACTCTATTTATTTTCTTTGACATTAGATCATGTTGATAAGATTGGGTTTCTCAGGGGGCTCAGTGGCAGAGAATCCTCCTGTCAATGCAGGAGATGTGGGTTCAATCCCTAGGTCAGAAAGATTCCCCTGGAGAAGGAAATGGCAACCCACTCTAATATTCTTGCCTGGGAAATTCCACGGACAGAGGAGCATGGCAGGCTATGGTCCATGGAGTCACAAAAACTCAGTCTTTTTTTTTTTTTTTTTTTTAATTTTATTTATTTATTTGGCCGCTCTGGGTCTTAGTTGTAGCATGTGGGATCTAGCTCCCTGACCAGGGATCAAACCTGGGCCCCCTGCACTGGGAGCTCAGAGTCTTAGCCACTGGACCACCAGGGAAGTCCCAAAAACTCAGTCTTGATTTAGCGACTCAAAAATAACAACAACATGTTGATAAGTTAGTATATTATGTAGAAAATGAGTGAAAACAGCATCCACTATTACTTTCCTTCTTAAAGCATCTATATGGAATGCTTTGGAGGCTTTGCTTGGAAAGTGAACTGGACTTACTTATTCTAAGTAAGAATGTGTGACATTTTCTCTTCAAAATGAGAAAAATAATAGGTGTTTCAGAAAAGTTTAAAACTGTTACAATTATAATGCAACTTATTTAGTCCTTTAATGCAAATATACTTTATTTGGTCAAAAGTCTATGGACAGAAAAATAGTGAATTATTTTAAAACCCACCCTTATTATTTGGCAGGAAATTAAGCCTAAACACAAGACAGTATGACAAAAATCACCAGATGTTTTCATAGAATGCAGATATTGTACTAATGAATTCCACTCTTATGGAAAATTCCACCTCATTTTACAAGGTTCAAAATTTGTTCCCTCAAGGAATGAAAATAACTATTAGGGTCACTGACTAACAGAACAAAGCTCCACATGATGAAACAATTTATTGTTTTTTTTTTTTTTTTTGGAAATACCATTCCTGTCGATAGTAGGTTCTATGATATCTTGTAACTTATTAATTTACTTGTTTGAATTTTTTAATTAAAATGATACTGAAATGTACTAAGAAGTAAACAAACCATCCATGTCATACATATTCCTACCACCCAGAATTAAGCATCAGTAATGTCTTAGCATATTGGTCATTACTATCTTTTAAATAAAATTGTTTTATTATTTTTACAGGATTCATGCCCACTGTGAACTCAAAATTTTATTTGTAAAGAAATAAAAGGTACAGAGAAATGTGTTAAAACACCCAAAATTCTTATGCAGTAATAACTAGAATTGGTATCAGGAGAGCTTCACTTCAGGCATCTTTCAAAGTACACATATGGATGGATAGATGAGTGAAAAATGATATCTTTATGAATATTGAATCATTACAAATAATATTTTGTTATTAAAATTAATTTCAGTAGAATATAACAAAAGAATGACGCTGAAGACAGTGATCGATTTGGAATATTTAGATATCAAAAAAGACATTATATCTTTAAATTTCCTTTTAGCTTAAGACATTATAAGAAGGTCATTATCTTTTTTAAAACTACACGTTCAATGATTTAAAAATACATTATTTAGTTTGACTTTTGCAGTGATATATAATGATATTAAGTTTCAAATGTATCAATATCATCTCTTACTTCCAAATTTTTAAATGTGAATATGCTTCAATTCGCCTTCTCTAGACGTTTGTCATTTCTGATAAAATATTACTTTTAGTTGCTAAGTTTTAGTTTTATCCTTAAATAGATGTGCAGCTTACCATTATTTTTCCCCCATAGTCTTTCCTTTCTGCATAACTCACTTTAATTCAAACATGAATTGGTTTGATTTTATTGTCAGGATGGTTTGAGTATGCATGCACACATTGTTACCTATCTATAAAAATATAAATACATAATAATTTTTAAGAATTAAAAGTTAAAAGTTTAATTAAAAATTAAAACAAGTAAGATGACTAAAAGAAAATACTTTTAAAAGAAAACTCAAAATACTAACACAAGGGAATGTATAAAATTGTTCTTTAAATGGATTCAAATTCTATAAATGCCCTTTAGCTAATTTCACAATAATCTAATTAAAGGGAATTCTACACTGATGAAGATCCCCTGGAGAAGGCAATGGCACCCCACTCCAGTACTATTGCCTGGAAAATCCCATGGACAGAGGAGCATGGTTGGCTACAGTCCATGGAATCACAAAGAGTCGGACACGACTGAGCAAATTCACTTTCACATTGATGAGGCATTTCTAAGTTTAATTTCTAGTGTTTATTTAAAAATTAGTTAGGGAAGTGAGCCATTTTTAAGAATGAATACTTATACTGTATTGATGCTGGAACTTTGTCACTAATCTTCAACTCCTCTGAATTTACAGAACTCATGCAAATAAGTTACTGTATTAAAATGAACTGTACCGAAATTACAAATTCACATTTTAATAGATATACTAACTTGCAAGGTGGGAACATAAAGAAAGTAAGACTGGAGACATGAGCATTAGAATTGCGCACGCGCACACACACATACAGAGTCTCCTGCATTTGTCACGGTTGATTCAGGCAGCTTGTCATCTGAACAGACTGCTTTCTCGCACTCACCCATCAGTAATTGAATGCAAGAAGAGGTAACAGAACCTGCCCCAGTGAGAATCTATGCCCTTGCACTGATTTAACTTATTTTCAAGGACTGATTATGATAGTTTAATGCTTGCATTTTGGACCCCTGGGTATCAAGTAAGGAAGGAAGAAATTAGCTGTGACTTGGTGGGATTCTCATTTAAATTTCACATGCTGGTATTTGAAAATTACATATTCTGATTCAAAGGGTGTATAGCGCGTGACAAGCTATGCAACACTCTGAGCTGCTTGCCCAGCAACATGATAGTCACATTAAAGCTCAGGCTGAAATAACACATCTGGCAAAATGGATCACCTGTGACAAAACAGCTCATTGGGAAATGTCACAGAGGGCTTATGAATCACCTATCATCAGACATGCTTAGTACCCAGGAGGCTGGTGGTATCACCAGAAGAACATTCCTAACCAAGAATAATTAGATTTCTCTGGCAGCAGCTCTCAGAATAAGCTTTCAGACTGTCAAAATTAAAAGCAAAAGCCTACTATCACATACTATAGCATTACAAAATTGGCTCTTTCAAAGTCCATCATCATATAAATATCATACAGAAGTAAGAGGTTTGGAATTGAGAAACATGTATTTTATCTCTCCTTGGAATGATAAGACAATATATAATTGAAATCCCATATTCTGATCATTCAGGAATATGATATGGGGTCAAGGAAGCAGGATGGCTCAGGGCTTTTCCTCACTGTAGGTTCCCAAAGGAGAGAGAAAGCGCTGGTCTCTGACAGGACCAAAGGCAGAATCCACAAATCCAGCCTCACTTAATCCGTCTTTAAGATATCGTAAAGGGAGATTGCTACCATATGCCAAGGGAGATTGGCAATCATATAATTTAGGGATGTGTGCTTAGCAACAGAGAAGGATGTGTGAAAAAGTGTTAGGCACTCAGTTGTGTCCAACTGTTTGTGATCCCATGGACTGTAGCCCATAGGCTCCTCTGTCCATGGAATCCTCCTGGCAAGAATAATGGAGTGGGTGGCTATTCCCTTCTCCAGAGGATCTTCCTGACCCAGAGGTCAAATCTGAGTCTCCTGCATTTCAGGCAGATTCTTTACGATCTGAGCCACCAGGGAAAAGCTTGCACAAAACTGCAAGGGCACAAGAGATATAAAGAACTAGGTCTTTGGATGGCACTATAAAGAACTTCATGCAATTATGATTCACACACACAATCTTGATTTAATGTCCAATATTTAGTACAATTGTGGCACAATGGTAAAGTATCCACCTGTCAGTGCAGGAGCTTTAGGAGAGCGGTTCAATCCCTGGGTTGAGAAGATCCTCTGGAGGAGGGCATGACAACCCACTCCGATATTCTTGCCTAGAGAACCCCATGGACAAAGAAGCCTGCCAGGCAACAGTCCATGGATTTGCAAAAGAGGAACAACTGAGCACGCACACATTTACTACAATTAATCAGGCCACTGTTTGAAAATTAGACAAACTACTAAGCATGTTTGAAATGAGAGGAAGAACTGCCATTCCATATATGTTTTAATGCAGTTTGATTAAAAGAAAACAAATGGTATACATTAATATAACTAACTATATATGTTAGCTTTATTGTAAAGCAATCTGTAGTAAAAAGGGATCTAGAAAATCTGTTAGTGATTATCTTTAAAATGGTCACCTCAGTTCAGTTCAGTTCAGTTGCTCAGTTGTGTCTGACTCTGCGACCCCATGAATCGCAGCACGCCAGGCCTCCCTGTCCATCACCAACTCCCGGACTTCACTCAAACACATCCATCGAGTCGGTGATGCCATCCAGCCGTCTCATCCTCGGTCGTCCCCTTCTCCTTCTGCCCCCAATCCCTCCCAGCATCAGAGTCTTTTCCAATGAGTGAACTCTTTGCATGAGTTGGCCAAAGCACTGGAGTTTCAGCTTTAGCATCATTCCTTCCAAAGAACACCCTGGGCTGATGTCCTTCAGAATGGACTGGTTGGATCTCCTTGCAGTCCAAGGGACTCTCAAGAGTCTTCTCCAACACCACAGTTCAAAAGCATCAATTCTTCGGTTATCAGCTTTCTTCACAGTCCAACTCTCACATCCATACATGACCGCTGGAAAAACCATAGCCTTGACTAGATGGACCTTTGTTGGCAAAGTAATGTCTCTGCTTTTGAATATGCTATCTAAGTTGGTCATAACTTTCCTTCCAAGGAGTAAGCGTCTTTTAATTTCATGGCTGCAATCACCATCTGCAGTAATTTTGGAGCCCCAAAAAATAAAGTCTGACACTGTTTCCACTGTTTCCCCATCTATTTCCCATGAAGTGATGGGACCGGATGCCATGATCTTCGTTTTCTGAATGTTGAGCTTTAAGCCAACCTTTTTCACTGTCCCCTTTCACTTTCATCAAGAGGCTTTGTAGTTCCTCTTCACTTTCTGCCATAAGGGTTGTGTCATCTGCATATCTGAGGTTATTGATATTTCTCTTGGCAAACTTGATTCCAGACTGTGCTTCTTCCAGCCCAGCGTTTCTCATGATGTACTCTGCATATAAGTTAAATAAGCAGGGTGACAGAATACAGCCTTGACGTACTCCTTTTCCTATTTGGAACTAGTCTGTTGTTCCATGTCCAGTTCTAACTGTTGCTTCCTGACCTGCATATAGGTTTCTCAAGAGGCAGGTCTGGTGGTCTGGTATTCCCATCTCTTTCAGAATTTTCCACAGTTTATTGTGATGCACACAATCAAAGTCTTTAGCATTGTCAGTAAAGCAGAAAAAGATGTTTTTCTGGAACTCTCTTGCCTTTTCGATGATCTAGCAGATGTTGGCAATTTGATCTCTTTTTCCTTTACCTTTTCTAAAACCAGCTTGAACATCTGGAAGTTCATGGGTCACGTGTTGTTGAAGCCTGGCTTTGAGAATTTTGAGCATTACTTTACTAGCATGTGAGATGAGTGCAATTGTGCGGTAGTTTGAGCATTCTTTGGCATTGCCTTTCTTCGGGATTGGAATAAAAACTGACCATTTCCAGTCCTGTGGCCAATGCTGAGTTTTCCAAATTTGCTGGCATATTGAGTGCAGCACTTTCACAGCATCATCTTTCAGCATTTGAAAGAGCTCAACTGGAATTCCATCACCTCCACTAGCTTTGTTCGTAGTGATGCTTTCTAAGGCCCACTTGACTTCACATTCCAGGATGTCTGGCTCTAGGTGAGAGATCAAACCATCATGATTATCTTGGTCATAAAGATCTTTTTTCTTGCCACCTCTTCTTAATATCTTCTGCTTCTGTTAGGTCCATACCATTTCTGTCCTTTATCGAGCCCATCTTTGCATGAAATGTTCCATTGGTATCTCTAATCCCCTCTTCACTATAACTTTGACCAGCAGAAATATTTAGAAGGGAGCAGCTAAAATTGTCATGAATTATTTCTAAATATTTAATTTTTAAAAAAGGAACAAAGATGGTCAAGGTTAATTTAACTATTAACTTTATGTGAATTCAAGGCTGCAAAAAGCTACAGCAGAATTTCAATGGAAGGCTTGTCTCCTAGTAAGAAATCCATTAAGTCTTGTGAGAGATTTCTCTGGTTTTTTAAGTGGCATCCTAAAAGCAAATCTAAAACTTTTCATTCTAATCCAAATTAAGAACTTTCAAAAGATGAATTTTTGGTTAAGAAGTTACTTATTCATATTTGAAAATACTTTTATGACAAAAGCTATTAAATTCAATTATCATAAATTCAATATCCTGATCACTTACGCTGGAGAATATTTGTGATAATGTTTACAGTCAGCCTCCCATGAACTTTTACTTATCTTTCCTGCCTTAAAAAAAATGTATTTAGGTTCAAGAACACCTCTGTTAGTTTTAGAGATAGGTAATCATTCAAGAAGTGAAGTGAAGTCGCTCAGTCGTGTCCAACTCTTTGTGACCCCATGGACCTACCAGGCTCCTCTGTCCATGGGATTCTCCAGGCAAGAATACTGGAGGAGGTTGCCATTTCCTTCTCCAGGGGATCTTCCCAATCCAGGGATCAAAGCCAGGTCTCCCGCATTGCAGGCAGACGCTTTAACCTCTGAGCCACCAGAGAAGCCCCTGGTGGGGGCTTTCATTCAAGAAGGGACTAACAACTGACCCCATGGTTTATAGAGAAGGCTCTTGCATGACAATTCAGTGAATTCTTCAGTAAATTTTTTTTCAGATTTGGAAATGTGTAGGTAGAACATATGGAAACTTGGTAATTGCATCAATATGAAAGTCAATATGTTTACTTCCCATCAATTTGGTATAGTTTACTGACCAAGACACATTCAAAAAGGTTTTCACTTACCTTGCTCAACATTTCCATTTTGATACACTACCCCTCTCTTTCCCTTAAAAACATCTCAAAAACAAAAGGTCATCTTGAGTAAATCAAGATTTATCCTTTTCTGGTCTTATTATTTCACAGTGCGGATTTCTAACTTACAGGCAAACACAATCAAATCAACTAGACATAGCCATCTGGAGTTTAAAACCACCAATAACAGAATAACTGTTAAATGTATTAGTCTAGTTCTCTGAGTGGCATGTTCCCTTGTGTCATCATGCTAAGTACTCAGGGATGTATCCAACCCATAATTTGAGACATCTATGCCTGTAGGCAAGGAGGAGATAGAAGCAATTGAAGTTTAAAATACAGAAAATTGATTAGAAATAGAATTGAATTAACACCTAGAAATTAGATCACTTATTTAATTATTTCATTTAGTTTTCATTTTCCTTCAATTATTTTGCAATCTTTTGTAATAAATGAAGCCAAATAATAGAAAGAAGTTTTGTCTTTTCCTTTTTATAAAATTAGCTCATTGTATGAACTAGTAATGTGAAAACATCTAGCTATTAATTTTTTTAGGCAATATGGTGGCAGTCTGAAGAAGGCTTAGTTAAATAGAAATGTTTTTCTAATAACTTTGAATTTCTTCAATTTGCAACATAAAGAAAAAAACAAATAATCTAAAAAGAATGTTTCTGAGGCAAAAGCATTTTTAAAAAATCAATATCAATTGAGACATAAAATGCTATTGCAAATGCTACTATAGAGTTCAGGCTTTTCACATATTTAAATATATTTCTTTGTACTGAAGGTATTAAAAATAATGCTTTAAGTATGTGTAACTGGAGGTATACATATAGGTAATGTTAGGAAAACTAAACACAAATAGTAAAGAATATGGTAGAATTATCACACACACATGCAAACAAATAAACAGTAGCAGATTATATCAACATTACTGCCAATGGATGTTCTATGTTTATTAGTAGGTAATGCACTGTCTGGCATGAGATAGAAATTTTTGGTATCTAATCATAAAACATAGATGATCAAAATTTTTGCATACTCAGAATCTACATTATGAATTAAAATTATAAAGAGGCAAAGGTAGGGAGTTGCTCTTAAATCTACTGTATGCATGTTTTGCCTACATACCCAACCATAAGTTAGAGCAGAAGTTGGCCCAAAAGACTCATGATTTAATCAAGGAAGCACATATCTCCTCCATGATCTCAGCAGAAATGTTAGCCCCAGGTGACTTCTTTCTTCAGTCAGCCATAAGGGTCTGCCACTCCATTATTCATTTAGTCCATTAGGTTAGAAATTAAAGTTTTCGATTCAGTAAGTCCTTATTAAATACAAAAATCCTAGAAGATAACATTCCAACCTACCATCAGTGATAATACAGGGATACTGATTGAACTAGATTTATGTTTCATTTAATTCTGGCCTATTTTATATTCTTATTTCTACATGTATTTCTATTTCTCTCACCCCTATACAAAAAAAGGACACTATTTTGTATTCCTATAAGGTGACTAGTGAAAATCATCCACCAGCATACTTCAACAAAATAATTATGGGGGAACTCAAAGAGGTCTTCAACTGAGTAGCACATTTCTAAGCAATATCCAGTAATAAAGCTTAACTGTCTTGTCTCAGCCTATATATATTCTCCCTAAGTAACTATAAAATGCTAGTATGAATCATCATAACAAATATTATTTGTAAAACTTAAAAACCTCTCTTGACTATTTTTCCCAGAGTTCTTTTGGTAATGTTTAAATTTAACTGTGAAAGAAGAAAAAGTGGCATAATCTTTTGATAGTTACAAATTAAGTCAACAATTTTTTTTGCTCTAACTAGGAGATTTTTTTTAAAAGTTTGGTTTCTTTTAAAATATATATCTTAGGAGAATGACAATAATTAAGAGGATAGGATCACAAAATCATTCACATGGAATTATTTTTAAGGACTCAAAACAGCAGATATTGGAGCCAGTTCCTTTTTAAGAAGCCTCTGCCTTTAAGGAAATCTAAGGAAATCCAAGATTAGGATAGGACATAATGAATGAATTCTATACTCTGCCAAAACAAAGCAAAACAATTCCTATTTGTGCTATGGATATAAAAACTATTACATTTGCAGTGGAAAGTAATACACTAGCTTTCTCTTAAACTAGTTCTGAAATATTTCTTTCAATGAAATTAACAAATGTGACATATTAAGAGCAATAATTTATGACAAGTTGTCTATTGTATTAATAGCTATGTTGATGCATCTCATGTCTGTGAAGACAAGTTTGAATCATAAACTTTCCTTTTTAAGCCATTAACTGCCATTCAGAACATCCCAGGGATGTGTAAGCTTTTGTACACTTAGGTGAGACATTCTGTGGCAGTAAAGCATAGTGGTAAATTCAGACCAAGTACAATATAGTAAGAAATGACTTTTTTAAGAAAAATTGTTGAATAAAGATAACATGGCAAACATCTTATTCACTGGAACTATTTATTCTTGCAAATGTCCATACAAAATAAGTTTCATGGTAACCCTAAAAATAGGAACAGAAGCATAAAGTTTTTTAAAAATAATTTATACATCTTTTATAAAAATAAATGATATAATTGAAAAGTAGTTCCACACTAGCGGTAGACAAATAGCACACAGGATAAAAGATCAAAGTTTTTTTTCTTTTTTTCCTTTGTGATTGAATTTTGCTTTTTAAAAAGTTTATATTTAATTAATTTTGGGTTTACACAAAACACGGGGAAAACTTTTTAATTTTTTATACTTTTCAAAATTATTAATGATAAGTTGTTTCTCAAAATTAATAAACATTAGTAGAATAAAGATATTAAATTTTGTGATATACAAACATGTATGCAAACACATATACATTCGATGAATCAGTACTTCAAAATGAACTTTGATGAATTTATATACCGGAAACAAACGGGAATATTAATAATATGTGATGTGTCCAACAGCCTTACTGATAATCTTTTGGTATGGTGATGAGAACGATATCATTTCATAGGAAAAGCCTGTGATAAATACTGAAATCCCTTCAGAGGTGGCTAGTGTCTCCGTTAGATCTCTCAACCTGGCAAGGAACCAGGATATCAGTGGAATTCATACTTGAAGCATCCTGCAAGGCCTATGGTTACAGATGCTATAGTCAGGACAATTTGTCTTCAAGGAAACAGAGATCAACTGCCTTATGACCCAGTAATCCCACTGCTGGGCATACACACTGAGGAAATCAGAACTGAAAGAGACATGTGTACCCCAATGTTCATCGCAGCACTGTTTATAATAGCCAGGACATGGAAGCAACCTAGATGTCCATCAGCAGATGAATGGATAAGAAAGCTGTGGTACATATACACAATGGAGTATTACTCAGCCATTAAAAAGAATACATTTGAATCAGTTCTAACGAGATGGATAAAACTGGAGCCAATTATACAGAGTGAAGTAAGCCAGAAAGAAAAACACCAATACAGTATACTAACACATATATATGGAATTTAGAAAGATTAATGATAACCCTGTATGCGAGACAGCAAAAGAGACACAGATGTATAGAACAGACTTTTGGACTCTGGGAGAGGGAGAGGGTGGGATGATTTGGGAGAGTGGCATTGAAACATGTATACTATCATGTAAGAAATGAATCGCCAGTCTAGGTTCAATGCAGGATACAGAATGCTTGGGGCTGGTACACTGGGATGACCCAGAAAGATGGTATGGGGAGGGAGGTGGGAGGGGGGTTCAAGATTGGGAACTCATGTATACCTGTGGTGGATTCATGTTGATGTATGGCAAAACCAATACAGTATTATAAAGTAAAATAAAGTAAAAAGAAAAAAATTTAATTAAATTAAAAAAAAGAATAATACTATCTGTGGTAATTCATATTTGGAAATACAGTGGAATGAACCATGCTATGATCTGAGTATTTGTTTGTTTTAGTCTTTGTTTAGCTGCTAAGTTGTGTCTGACTGCTTTGTGACCCCAAGAACTGTAGCCCACCAAGCTCCTCTGTCATGGGATTTCCCATGCAAGAATACTGGAGTAGGTGTCATTTCTTTCTCCAAGGGATCTTCCCCACCCAGGGATCGAATCTGCCTCTCTTTCAATGGCAAGCAGATTCTTTACCGCTAAGCTACCCGAGAAGGCCCCTCTGATTATTTGTGTCCTCCTAAAAGTCACTGTTGAATTCTAATCTCCAAGAATGATGGTATTAGAAGGCAGGACGTCAGGTTGTGCTTTAGGTCACGAGAGTGGAGTTCTCATGAATAGAATCAGTGCTTTTGTAAGAGTCCTCAGAGAGATCTTTGGCCATTTACATCCTGTGAAGACCTGCCGGGAATTAAAAAGATGGTTCTCACTAGAAGGTGATCATGCTGGTGACCTGATCTTGAATTTTCAGCCTCCAAGACTGTGAGCAATAAATTTCTGTTGTTCATGATCCACAAGAAAAGTCTATTATTCCCTAGATTATCAGAGAACATGGAAAGGAAAATTAGTTTCCTTTATTGACCCTTGAAAATATATAATCCTCACTATAAAACAATCCAGACATTTAAAAATTGGTACCCAACGTCTTATTTTTAACCTTAGTGGTTAAAATACTTAACAATGCTAGATAAAATACCATTCAAATTAATAGTATTCTTCAAAATTACATGATATACTGTGCTTCACAAGGGGTGGTATAATTCAAATGACAACCTGGTAATTTAAATTATTTTATTATTTTATCCTTGGAAATCACTAAGCATCTGTGAGATTTGTGATTGCATCTTCTGTCTCAAGGAAGCTGATAATTATAAATTTCAAATGATCTATAAGAATGGAAACAAATTTAGAAGTACAGATCTTCTAAAACATTGTTTAGACTATGTTTTACTACTAACATCATATTAAAGAAAGTATGTTTAAACCAAGAAATAATGTAGCAATTCTAAGTGCTAGCTATATTTGAACAATTTGAATTTAGCTCCAAATACTGACATTGTTAATATTATTTTAAATTATGTTAAATGAAGCAATGGGCAGTTTTCTTGGAGACTCAAAAGTAGTCTAATTCAATGTACTTAAGTTTTATCACAAAAGACTATACCCTAATTTAATATTAAAGATTACGACATGTTAAAATAATGTGAATCCCAGTGGCATGGAACAGGGACTGAATTGACATATTTTTTAATTGAATCAGTATATCAATACACATTAGACCTAAAATTACACCAGCAATTCTAATAGATTTCAATGCTGAATCTAGTATATACAAGCCTTTAAAATTTCACAGAGACAATATTTTGTACCTTTAATCATAATTTAAATCAACTCTAAAGAGATGAATCTGTCTGGGTGACACCCTAACAATGATCATTAATACCTTCCATTAAATATAATTTATATCTATTGACATTCTATATTTTAAAAAGTCAAAATAAATGCAAATTCATGATGTTTATAAAATATCTCATTATTTTTAATTGGAATATAATGATAGAATTATTCACAAATATGCAGAAGCATGTAATGGATTTTATTTCTGGTTTTAAATTTTTCTTTCTTGTTTTATAAATTTTCCTTTCCCCATTACTTTTATATTGTTGCATCATGGTTTCATGTCAGTTTTAGTAGTTTTCAATATGAAATATATTATGAAGCATTCTCTTTCCATATACATATATACCTATCCATAACACCACATTCATATATATATGAGCTACATATATAAGGCACAGATTCATAAATGATACATATACATCATGAATGTGCACTGGAGTTCGGCAGACTTCCATAAGGGTGATATCGAAAGTGCACAAATAATCACTCTTACATTAGAATTGCTGTTGTATATCAGAAAGCTTAGGGAATCTTTGCCTCACCCCATATACCACTCTTCAGAAGTTAATAAGATTCTTCCTGAAAGAAACACAGATTTTGTTTCCTATACTTAACTGAAAAGAACCATAGAAACTAACAACAATATTAATACTCACCATGACAAATAATGAAATCTTTAGCGCCCCTTAAAGGGTTTACATGAGTTTGACAAAACTGCTGTTCCTCCCTTGGTTTCCAATACTTTTAGTGGTTGCTCCTTGTTCATCAGACTGCTACTCCTGAGACTGGATAGAGCCTCAAGAGTTAATGCAGTCACCCACAGTTCCTTATTATTATAGGGAATGGCTTAGCATTAGTTAATGACAATGAACTGAAGAAAAATAGCTAGAGCTGCTCTACTACAAATGATAACAGGGGTTTTAAATTAAACTTCAAAAAGCTTTTCTCAAATCGTTGATTGAAATACATAATAAAAGCCACTTGGTTGTACCATGAAATAGCTCTTGTCTAGGGTGGTTATATTATTGAAGCACCACAGGAAGAAATCTGGGAACTCTGAGATCCACACAAATATATGTATTTGAAAAATTATTCTTAAAATGTGCTCAAAGGAAAATGTTTGCCTTTTTCAGTCCAAGTGATAATTATAGAATACCTAAAGCTATTATATAAAACATTGCTTTACATTGCAGGAGACATAATGTTGTAAAAACACACACACACCTATTTGTCTTTATTATGTCTGAAATAAAATGTTGTAAAATTATGGAAAAGATGCTCAACTCTTCTGTTTGAAAATCTGAGCTCCATAAAAGTAATAAACCACATGCTATCTGACAAATTGATAGCAAAGATAAAAGAAAAATCAATTAAGTGAAAAGAAATTACTCAGGCAAAGGAAAAATAATATAATCTGTTCCATTTTCTAATGTAAATATGTAGCTAGGAAATGGATTCTTTGTTCAACATAGACAAGAGGTCTTTCAAAATGTTCTTAATGATTTGTTGTATTTTGCAGCATTTTTGTGCTTATTTTCAATTAAGACTATGTGCATATATCCCCAATATATGTTCCTTTGAATTCTTTTTTAAAAATATTCACCTTCCCTATAGAATACAGTTAGGATACATGATAAACACAGATATTATATATACCAAGTATTACCAGTATTTATCCATTTAAGAAAGTTTTATATTTATTGAGTAATTTTGATTTCTGCATCATGCAAAATTACATCTACTTTTATAATGGAAAATCTCTCTTGAGAGATTCATTGATTATTCCCCTCAGAATAAGTATATGCTTTCAACTTAGTTCAGGTTTGTTTCTTTCCATGATTAGGCACGCACACACACACACACACACACACACACAAATAAACCTTTAACTTATGAAGTAGCTAAGCTATGGCATAAAGGTGATAATCAAGATTAATTTTGAATTGACTAATTTGAATTCCAACAAACTGCCAGAAAGAAGTGAAGTTCCCTTCTACCTCTGCCCAAGGCATCTGAGCTTGCCAGAAGGAGCTCTGCCAGTGAACGCTGAAACCCCCTTTCCACTGCACCTTCCTCACCCTACCTCCAGACCCTACAGGAAAAACTTAAATTTTAGAGATGCCAGTGGTGACTGGAGTTGTGAGGAGAAAAGACAGTTGAAGACTGCCAGATTTTAGTATTTTAACTCATATTTGCTATTTGACAAGAGACAAAATACAGCAAGTTCTCTATATACAAAGGAGGCCCATTCCAAAAGCAGGTTCATAAGTCCAATTTGTTCGTAAGTCCAACAAAGTTAGCCTAGGTACCCAACTAACACAGTTGGCTACATAGTACTGTACTGTAATAAGTTTATAATACTTTTCATATAAATAACTCATAGAACCATACTGTAGGTTTATAATACTTTTCACACGAATAACTCATAAGAGCCAAATACAAAAAGCAAATATTTTGAAAATGTTTCTAAAGAAAATATTTTTAATCTTATAGTACAGTACCTTGAAAAGTACAGTAGTATATCACAGCAGTTGACATACAGGATCATGTTCGCACATTTGAAAGTTTGCAACTTGAAGGTTTGTACGTAGGGGACTTACTGTATCAGAGTCTCTCAGAGGTGGAGCAGTGGCCATTTCAGGACTTTCTCAAAGTCAGTCATATATTTAAACGGATGAAAACAGCATAGAGTTCAGTTACACAATGGTTATCTTCTTGCTGACTGCTCCCACACTGAAAGCAAAAGTGTTATCGCTCAATGGTGTCTGCCTCTTTGTGACACCATGGACCGTAGCCCACCAGGCACATCTGTTCAAGGAATTCCCTAGGCTGGAATGCTGGAATGGGTAGCCATTTCCTTCTTGGGGGGATCTTCCTGACCCAAAGACCGAACCCAGGTCTCCAGCATTTCAGGAAGATTCTTTACCATCTGACTCACCCTATCACACTGAGGTGCCAATAGGTTTTGCAGTCTGAGTGGATTTTTCACCATCTTTCATCCACCACTATACTCTGAAAATTTAACTGGAGCTTCTCCATTTTCCTCTTAGAGTCCTTTATGGCAGGTAGACATGAGCACCAATTTTATTGTCATAGACCAGTGAGCCAGGCACTATGAAGACCCACGACTATATCTTTTAAACAATGCAGTGTGCCAAATAGTTAATGCTGCACACAACGAGCAAATAATGAATTATACCTTCATATCTATACCAAGTATTCTAAAGCTTTTGGATACATTTTTCCTTTAAACAAACACCAGCTGTAGCAGGTGATTTCCATTGCTAACACCATATATAAATTCTCACTTTTTTCCTGTCAGAATCCTGATTTGGTTTGGGACATCAGTGGGCTCAAGTAAAATTACTCAATTTCTCAGATTCTCATAAAGCCAGAACAGACAAAGCGACACAGTTCCGGCCAGTGAGGTGTATGTAGCAGCAGACATCCTTTCCCAAATTTAATGGCATCTTGCTTTTAGCATATTTTTTTCTTTGCTTCCTGCCTAGACAGTCAATATTAGGCTGTAGAGCACATGAAAGTGCAAAAAAAGAAAGAAAGAAAGTGCAAGCATAAAAGGCCCCAGTATGGACCAGAGGAAAAGAGTCTGGAATCAAAAAGGCATCCTTGAGTCTTTTAATTAAACTAAATTATGGTTTAACCTCCTAAAGGAAATCAACCCTGAATATATATTGGAAGGACTGACACTGAAGCTCCAATACTTTGGCCATCTGATGTGAAGAACTGACTCATTGGAAAAGACCCTGATGCTGGAAAAGAATGAAGGCAGGAGGAGAAGAGGGCTGCAGAGGATGAGATGGTTGGATGGCATCACCAATCCAATGGACATGAGTTTGAGCAAACCCGAGAGACTGTGAAGAACAGGGAAGCCTGATGTGCTGCAGTCCATGGGGTTTCAAAGAGTCAAACATGACAGAGATTGAACAACAGCAACATGGCCTAATATCAGGCTTCTTGTAGTATAAGACAGTATTTATGCTTCTGTTCAAGCTGGTTAGAGGAAAAGGAGGAAAACAACAGAATGGGAAACACTAGAGATCTCTTCAAGAAAATTAGAGATACCAAGGGAATATTTCATCCCAAGATAGGTTCAATAAAGGACAGAAATGGTATGGACCTAACAGAGGCAGAAGACATTAAGATGAGGTGGCAAGAATACACAGAAGAATTACGAAAAAAGAGCTTCATGACCCAGATAATCATAATGGTATGATCACTCACTTAGAGCCAGACATTCTGGAAAGTGAAAGCAAGTGAGCCTTAGGCAGCATAACTACAGACAAAGCTAATGGAGGTGATGGAATTCCAGTTGAGCTATTTCAAATCCTAAAAGATGATGCAGTGAAAGGGCTGCACTCAGTATGCCAGCAAATTGGGAAAACTCAGCAGTGGCCACAGGACTGGAAAAGATCAGTTTTCATTCCAATCCCAAAGAAGGGCAATGCCGAAGAATGCTCAAACTACCGCACAATTGCACTCATCTCACATGCTAGTAAAATAATGCTCAAAATTCTCAAAGTTAGGCTTCAGCAACATGTGAACCATAAACTTCCAGATGTTCAAGCTGGTTTTAGAAAAGGCAGAGGAACCAGAGATCAAATTGTCAACATCCGCTGGATCATTGAAAAAGTAGGAGAGTTCCAGAAGAACATCTACTTCTGCTTTATTGACTATGCCAAAGCCTTTGACTGTGTGGATCACAATAAACTGTGGAAAATTCTTCAAGAGATGGGAACACTAGATTACATGCCCTGCCTCTTGAGAAATCTGTATGCAGGTCAGAAAGCAACAGTTAGAACTGGACATGAAAAAACAGACTGGTTCCAAATAGGAAAAGGAGTATGTCAAGGCTGTATATTATCACCGTACTTATATGCAGAGGACATCATGGGAAATTCTGGCTGGATGAAGCACAAGCTGGAATCAAGATTGCTGGGGGAAATATCAATAACCTCAGATATACAGATGATATAAGCCTTATGGCAGAAAGTGAAGAAGAACTAAAGGGCCTGTTGATGAAAATGAAGGAGGAGAGTGAAAAAGTTGTCTTAAAGCTCAACATTCAGAAAACTAAGATCATGGCATCTGGTCCCATCACTTCATGGCAAATAGAGGGGGAAACAGTAGAAATAGTTGCAGACTTTATTTTTTGGGGCTCCAAAATTACTGTAGATGGTGACTGCTATGAAATTAAAAGATGCTTACTCCTTGGAAGAAAAGTTTAGACCAACCTAGATGGCATATTAGAAAGCAGCTTACTTTGCCAACAATGGGCTCTCTAGTCAAGGCTATGATTTTTCCAGTAGTCACATATGGATGTAAGAGTTGGATTATAAAGAAATCTGAGTGCCAAAGAATTGATGTTTGAACTGTGGAGAAGACTCTTGAGAGTCCCTTGGAGTGCAAGGAGATCCAACCTGTCCATCCTAAAGGAAATCAGTCCTGAATATTCATTGGAAGGACTGATGCTAAACCTGAAACTCCAATACTTAGGCCACCTGATGCGAAAAACTGACTCATCTGAAAAGACCCTGACGCTGGGGAAGATTGAAGGCAGGAAGAGAAGGGGACAAAAGAGGATGAGATGGTTGGATGGCATCACCAACTCAATGGACAGGAGTTTGAGTAAACTCTGGGAATTGGTGATGAACAGAAGCCTGGCGTGCTGCAGTCCATGGGGTCACAAAGAGTTGGACATGATTGAGCAACTGAACTGAACTCAAGCTGCTTAAGTAGTGTCCTCTGTTGTACAACAATTTCTTGTTAAAAAAAAAAACTTTTTATTTTTATAGTGGTTTAGTCGATTAACAATACTGTGATACTTTCAAGTGAATAATGAAGTGACTCAGCCATACATATGCATGTATCCATTCCTAACTAAGACTGTTTTAAAACATGATCCAGTGTAGTTCTTAATGATTGATATATTATAATACTGCATGTGCCCAGCACATTGCTAAAGGGGACTTCATGTATAGGACAGGAGCTGATCAACATTCTCTGAGGCATCTTGAAACTCTAAAATATTATGCTTCTACAGTAGTTCACTCCTAGCTATTGCAATCCTATTTTTTGAACCACAAAGTGAGACAATTTGTCTGAAAAAAATTGTGTGTGTTTTTATATGAATAGAGGTCTGGGAGATATAGTCCAGATTCTAGAAGTAACTAAAATTTCTGCAATGCTTCTGTTGTTTATGCTACTAGCAGGAAAGTATGATTAAAATCTGAATCACCTCAGAAAACTGCAATAGCACATCTAATTCTAAAATATTATGTGCATGCATGCTAAGTCACTTGTGTCATGTTTGACTCTGTGTGACTCCATAGACTGTAGCCTGCCAGGCTCCCCTGTCCATGAGATTCTCCAGGCACGAACACAGGAGTGGGTTGCCGTGCCTTCTTCCAGGTGGTATTCCTGACCCAGGGAGCTAACCCACTTCTCTTATGTCTCCTGAATTGGTAGATGGGTTCTTTGCCACTAGCACCACCTGGGAAATCAAAAATGTTTACAGAGAATAACAAAAATTGCTGACAGAAAGATTAGTGCTCAGGTTCAAAAACATGGTGGTCATTAAACCTGTTTTTGAAAGATGCTATTCCATAAAAAAGTATGTGATTTTGTGAAATTTAGATTCCTGTAAATGATTTATTTATTTTTTGATCGATAAAGGACTTGAGTTGGTAATAATAAGAATAACATGTCTAAAAATGTATGCTCTAAATAAAAAAAAATTTAAAACCTGGTCTAATCAAAATCATTTATAATTGTTACTAAGAAATGTGAATTTGAAAGACACAGTGAAAATTTTAAAAATCTGACTGGGAGGTGGGTTTAGGATTCTATTTTAGAAATTATTTGTTCTGGATGATTGTTGTGCTCACTGTCACTTGAGAAATTCTACCATAGTGGACAGAGTATAATCCTAAATCTCTTGATTTACAGTTTAGACTTGACTTCTAGTAATGACTTAAGATGCTCAGCATAAACCTTGGGACACACATCAAATACTCAGACACCATTTCTTCTATATTTAATTTTAATTCCAATGTTTCTAGAAAACAGAGACACAATGCATTATCTTATCTGAGATATTTTCAGCCATGATATATGGTGGCAGGATGAGGTAAGGTCCTTTGTGGTATTTTTTTAATAGACAATTATATCCAATATAATTTGGCTGAGTTGTATGAAGGCAAGAATACCAAAAATGTGGTAAAATGAGCTATCAACAAATTGAAAGAGAAATTTTCCATTTAAAAAATTTTAATATCATGCTTTTGAAATGTGGTGTCGGAGAAGACTCTTGAGAGTCCCTTGGACTGCAAGGAGATCCAACCAGTCCATTCTAAAGGAGATCAACCCTGGGCGTTCTTTGGAAGGAATGATGCTAAAGCTGAAACTCCAATACTTTGGTCACCTATGTGAAGAGTTGACTCATTGGAAAAGACTCTGATGCTGGAAGGGATTGAGGGCAGGAGGAGAAGGGGACAACAGAGGATGAGATGGCTGGATGGCATCACTGACTCGATGGACGTGAGTTTGAGTGAACTCCAGGAGTTGGTGATGGACAGGGAGGCCTGGTGTGCTGCGATTCATGGGGTCACAAAGAGTTGGACACGACTGAGCGACTGAACTGAACTGAACTGAATATCATTTAGTAATGCAGAGCTTGTTTGAGATGAGGTATCTTAAGTAGTGCAAAGCAAAGAAGTTTCATTCCATTTGTTACTATAAATTCTGAACATAAACATTGAAAAGATTATATTGGTATAGAAACTGTCTGACAGTTGTGTATAAAGAACATAGAAAGAGATACTGACAAAAAGTGGTAAACTGTTTGAAAATCATGGAGAAAAGTGGTTCATCTTAGTTCTATCAATAGGAGTGAAATTTTCTAAAATTACCAGATTACTAGAAGAGTATTAGTTTTTCACAAAAATTTATGGATTTAGAACTAGTTTTTATCATAACTGGCAGTTTAGGAAAATGACAGAACTCTCTAAGAAACATCCCTGTCTATTCAATGTATCAGTTGGAATTCATGCTAAGTCTTCTCAGTCACGTCCGCCTCTTTGCAACCCTATGGACTGTAGCCCACAAGGCTCCTCTGTCCATGGAATTCTCCAGACAACAATGCTGGAGTGGGTTGCCGTGCCCTCCTCCAGGGAATTTTCCTGATCCAGGAATCGAAACAGCACCTCTTATGTCTCCTGTACTAGCAGGCGGGTACTTTACCACTATGCCACCTTGGAAGGCCATCAGTTGGAATATTCACACTTTATTCCGTAGAAATCACTAATAGGATAAGATATAGATCCATTCTACTTTTGAATTTGTACAGCATGGCTTTATACTAAATATTTCAATGGAGGGGCATTGTTACACTGATAATATATTGACATTATTGACAGAATTTAAGTATAACAATAGATTAAGTACATTAAATTCCATTGTACAAAATTAGTGATATATAATACTTTAAAATGTCACTAAGAAAATAATTAAAGATGTTCATAAGTGACAAAAAATAATATTACTACATATAGAATTTCTGGTGTGAATTAGAAAAATATTTTAAGGTTCAGTTCAGTCACTCAGTCGTGTCCAACTCTGCGACCCCAAGAACCGCAGCACACCAGGCCTACCTGTCCATCACCAACTCCCGGAGTCTACCCAAACCCATGTCCATTGAGTCGGTGATGCCATCCAACCATCTCATCCTCGGTCAGCCCCTTCTCCTCCTGCCCTCAACCTTTCCCAGCATCAGGGTCTTTTCCAATGAGTCAGCTCTTTGCATCAGGTGGCCGAAGTATTAGAGTTTCAGCTTCACCATCAGTCCTTCCAAAGAATATCCAGGACTGATCTCCTTTAGGATGGACTGTTTGGATCTCCTTGCAGTCTAAGGGACTCTCAAGAGTCTTCTCTAACACCACAGTTCAAAAGCATCAATTCTTTTGTACTCAGCTTTCTTTAAGGTTACCTCATCACAAATATTTTTTGTCATATTTTGCTATCCATTTTTACACCTCCATAGTGTAAATGTAAAAACCTTATTCTGTGGCAAAAGGCAGTAGTTTCTTCAGAGGTTTTCCTAGAGCCTAATATGACAAATCCCTCAGAAAAGTATGTCATATAAAATTCGTTCAGTTGAGTTCAGTCACTCAGTCATGTCCAACTCTGCAACCTCATGGACTGCAGCATGCCAGGCTTCCTTGTTCATCACCAACCCCCAGAGTTTACTCAAAATCATGTCCATTGAGTTGGTGATGCCATCTCATCCTCTGTCATCCCCTTCTCCTCCTGCCTTTAATCTTTCCCATATTCAGGGTCTTTTCAAATGAGTAAGTTCTTCACATCAGGTGACCAAAGTATTGGAGTTACAGTTTCAACATCAGTCCTTCCAATGAATATTCAGGACTGATCTCCTTTATGATGGACTGGCTGAATCTCCTTGCTGTCCAAGGGACTTTCAATGGTCTTCTTCAACACCACAATTCAAAAGCATCAGTCCTTCGGCATTCAGCTTTCTTTAGTCCAACTCTTACATCCATACATGACTACTGGAAAAACCATAGCTTTGACTTTGTTGGCAAAGACATCCCTTTGTTGGCAAGGACATCCCTTTGTTGGCAAGGTAATGTCTCTGCTTTTTAATATATTGCCACAAATGCATTTCTAAATTTGACTATATATCTAGATAATGGTGTTAACTAAATTATTCCTCACTTTATTATTAACTACCTTGAGCATCAATAAGGACAAAGAAAGTTCATGATGTGTATTCATTTGTTCTTGAATTAGCTTTGAAGTTACATCTTAATATATTACATATACAATTAATTGAGGAGGACATGGCAACCCACTCCAGTACTCTTGCCTGAAGAATCCCCATGGACAGAGGAGCCTGGCAAGTTACAGTCCATGGGGTCACAAAGAGTCAGACATGACTGACTAAGGGCATGCCATTAATTAGGTCATTACTTTCAGATTTGACGCAAGATGGTACATTTTTGAGGAAAGAATGACATTTTAAAAAGTGATAAATGTTTCTTTTTTATTAATTCAAATAAAACTGCATTTTTTAAATAAATTTTTTAAGTTGACAGTGAAATCACTCTATTCTTAAAAAGAGCAGTGAATCTTAACTTTTGAAGGTTGCTATAAGTTGAGTTTTGCTATGATGCTGGGAGGGATTGGGGGCAGGAGGAAAAAGGAATGACGGAGGATGAGATGGCTGGATGGCATCACTGACTCGATGGACATGAGTCTGAACTCCGGGAGTTGGTGATGGACAGGGAGGCCTGGCATGCTGCAATTCATGGGGTCGCAAAAAGTCAGACACGACTGAGTGACTGAACTGAACTGAACTGAACTGAACTTCATCTAAAACACTCAGAATAGGATTGAATATAATATTGTCATTTCATTAGACATGGATTGTCACAGAATTTAAACTTACACCAACATGATAGAATTAATAATATGAGAACTTTCACATTTTAATTACTTAAGTTCAAAATACCAAATATTGAGCTTTATAAATTGTGATATTAACATAGTGAACATAGTGAATGGTTTATTTTTGATTTTTCTCAAAATAAAAAATAAAAGAGTGAACATTTAACATATGTTCTCTTACCAAATTCAGTTAGTACTATAACATTTTGAAGTTCTCTTTCCTGATTTGAAGAAGTAAAAAACTTGAGGTTGCAGCTTGTCATCTCAAATTATAAAGTGGTCTATGATTTTCTTTATCCACTCCTCTTATTTTAATGGTGAATCTGAGACTTCAAGAGGTTAAAGTGACATGTCCATGTCCTTACTTAGTGGCAGCCTACATTCTCAGCTGAGCAATGGAACTTTGATAGACTGGTTTTAATTTGATGAGATGGTTGGATGGCATCATCAACTCAATGGACATGATGCTGAGCAAACTCAAGGAGATGGTGAAGGACAGGGACAGGGAAGCCTGGCATACTATGGTTCATGGGGTCACAAAGAGTTGGGTACAACTTAGGGACTAAACAACAATTCTCATTTTGCTGTTTAGCTAATTTCTTTTATGACTAAATATATATTTTAGCCATTCACTGTTTACACAGAATTATCAGTAACAAAAATAAGTTTATAGATATAAATTTTTACAAGTCATTGCAGAAGGTAAGCATTAAACATTTTCAAAAGTTTTACTTTTCAAACACTATGTTTTAATGACTTTTACTTAGAGCAGAAAAGATTTGTTAAATAATTTTAAATGTCCAGCAGGAAAAACAAATTTTAGTAATTCAGCAACACCACAGGAATACAAAAGAGACAATTTAGAAAGCTAAAATAATCTTTCCTTTAAAAGATTATATTTTAAAATTATTTTAAAATACCCTGTTCCTCTTTCAAAACAGAAATCAGCGTTTTTATTAATGCTCACACAAAATCTAAACTTGAGAGTGGGGCTACATCTCCTAAGACCTAAGCTTTCTATAAACAGCAAGATTTTCTTGTAAAAATTCAACCTATCAAAGGGCCAGAAACATCACTAGCAGCAGCAGAATCTTATCACTGAAACTCAAATTACTTGCCAACATTTCTGGGGTTACTGGAGTGAAACCATCTCAACAAAAGAATGTTTTTCATTAGGTTTGTGTTTTTGGATGTTTTATCTATTACATATGGACTTCCTTAAGAGATACAAGAAATTATATGAGGCCTATCTGATAAATGCACACAGAATAACCAGTTCCTTATGGCTGAAAATAAGTTCTTTTAAATGAGAAGTTGCACTTTTAAAAAGCTCTAAATGTGGTAATTATAATCATTTCTTTCCTTTAGTAGTAGTACCATGTGTAGATTTAAATACATTTAATTTTAATTCAAAATCAACTGCTTTTGAGATAGAAAAAAAAAAACAATCACAGTGTTCTTTAATTAAAATTTCTTTTAATTCAGAAATAAAAAAACATGAGGGACATTAAAATACCAGTACCTCTTCAAAAGGTGTTTTATTCTTGTAAGAAAATGTGTCTTTTAAAGGAGTGACTTTCTATTTCTTTGCCCCCTGAGAAAATATCATAGAGCAGAGAATTAAACAAAGGTAGGCATCAAATCAGAATATAAAAGTCATGCCCAATTCACATATAATAATGCATTTTGGACAAAAAAAGATCCCATAATATCTGCACATGAAGTTTCATCACAGTCTCTGTGTAAATGCTAAACCATGTTTTAAAAATTAGCTCATCACTAAAACAAACTAAATTTTGCAAAGTTGTTCCACCAAGTGTAAAACTTTACAGTGAATCAGCAAAAATGATTATTCTAAATATGCCTTTCCATAAAGAGAAACAAGTACTCAACCTTAAAAAAGTTCAACAACTATAAAAAATATCATGTAAATATAGTTACAATTTTTCAGCAGATAATATGATAGTTAAAAACAAACGACATACTAGTTGCAAAATTCTCTTTCAAAATAATGTTTTACTGCTTCATTGTGATTATTGAATTGACAAATAATGCACAGAAGTGAAAAAATGAAAATTGTAATGAGCATTTATGGCTTAAAATAACTATGTCTAAATTAAAAATTGTATTTATCAAAATATAAAATTTTCTCATAGTGGTAGATATTTCCATTTCATTTATTATTAGAAGATAATAAAATTCTTCTTAAAACAATAATTATAAAATTGCCACCTCAAAACTTTAGTTTCTATTTGTTTCTTGAAAATGTGTCTTTTAATGAATAAGATTATTCTGCTTTTGTTATCTACCTAAACAATTATTTCAAATGCTTTTTGTAATTTTTAAAAATATATATTCAATTAAATCTTGTGAATAATCTACTGATTAGCTCCTGTCTTCCAAACCATGGTTATGTTATTTATTAATATGTGATAAAGGAAAAGATTTTTTACAACCAACCAAATATAAACTTTTACTCTATTCATATTCTAAAAAGACATTGTAAAGTTTATATTTAATGTGGATACCTTTAATGTGTGATTTTAAAAGCAGACAATGGTTTTGTCTTTAAGAAAAAAATTCTCTATTAAATAAACCAACTAAAATCTGGTTATATTTTCATTTAATACTCATAATTTATAGACCGCTAAGAAGTATAAAGTGGTTTCATTAATACTACAAAGCTAAAAGATCGATAAGTTCCTCTAAAAAGCAGGCATTAAAACAATTTATTATAGTATATTTTAAAAGTATAAGATATTTATACATATATATACATAGTAAAGATATTTATACATATATATACACAAATAAGATGTAGTATAAGATATTTTTAGAAGCTCAAACCCTAAAATAAATATTCTCTAAATATTTATCCTGGATGTTTAAATTCATTTTTATAATTTTTCTTGGAGACAATTTTATTTGAAAATACTGTAGAAGAAAATATTTCAGCCAGTTTTGATAACACCTCACATGATTAAACATATTCACAATAACGAATGCAAGTAAATGTAGGTTCTCTAAATATCTTTTGCCCTTTGATAAATATTTATCCTTGTCTTTTGTGATAAAGTTTACTGTCTTCAGTTTTACTAAGAGAAAGGTAGGGAGGGACACCTCCAAAAGAGTACTAAAGACCATGGTTGTGGGAAGGGTGTTTCTGTACAAAAAAATATTTAATTAAGATCATTTCTGATTTTGAATCTCCCTCTGTGCTGATGAAAAGGAGAGTTATAAAGAAGAAGCAGGGCTCCAGCCGGCTATAAACAGGGTAGAACAAATCCACCCCAACTCCAAAACAAGGAAATGTGGACCCCCCTACGGACTAGCAATGGGAGGAAGTTATCTCCCACAGGCTTCAGAGATGAGTCCCAGAAAGGAATATGGTATGAGAACCACAGGCACTTAGAGAAGGTAGAGGAAATGGAGCTAAACCACTCATTATGGTTTAGTTCCACTGTTGTGTCATGACGCAGTCAGATTTTTGAAAACAAATGGCTCGGACTTTATATTTCAGAAATCATGGCTGTAATATTTCTAAAGGGGTGGGGAGGATGTTCCCTAATACTCTATTTTAGCAGCAGAATGATATATCAATAGACTGCTTTTGTGCATCAAATGAATATTGTCTTGTTACTACTTCACATCGATGAAAAGTTTTTTCCACTGAATCTCCAGCAATATTTAAATATCATAATATATAGCACTTTACAAAATGGAGATCTTTAATAAGCAAATTATAATGGAATTCACATGTTCCCCAAAATGTTAAACATTTAAAAGCAAAAGCTTGGCAGCCCAGTTCATAGCTTTGAACCACACTGCTTTCATGTTAGTTAAGAAGATGTGATGGTAGGGAAAACTTGAGTCATCCTGCCTTTGACAGTTTCTTTGTAAAGTTGTAGAGTGAACTTGAAAACACCGATACACTATGAACCTATCCCGCGATATTTGATTCTGTAAGGCTTTTATGCATAATTTTTTAAGTTCATGCTCACAGCCTTTCACCAAAAAAAAAAAAAAAAAATTTACAAGTCATACTTGATTAATTAGGTTTTCTGATTCATTTTTATTAAAAATCTATTAAAAAATAAAATATAAATGTTTTTCTCTGGTGGCTCATCAGTAAAGAATTTATCTGTAATGCCAGATATACAGGAGATCCAGTTTCAATCCCTGGGTCAGGAGATCCCCTAAAGTAGGAAATGGCAACCCAATCCAGTATTCTTGCCTGGAAAATTCCATGGACAGAGAAGTCTGGCAGGCTACCATTTCTGGGATCACAGAATCAGACACAACTATTATAATATAAATATAAATATAAATAAATCAATAAATATCAATATTCCAGAATAATATAATTAAAGAACTCTCCAGCAGCTGAACTTTGTACATTGAAAAGGTTTCCCTCCTGTTTCTTAAGAAATTGTCCTTTAGCAATTTGTTCTTTCTTCTCTGTGTGGTAAGTTGAAACACTGGGATTTCAACCAAAATCAAATCTTACTAAGAAACAATAACATTACTTCCAGTGATATAACAGTGACACCCTGGTGACAATGATTTGCTTTGCCTTATTACTTGATAGAGTATAATTTTCTAGTGAAGTTCTAAAGACGGGCAGAAGCTTGGATAATTTTTATAATGAATTTTTATAATTTTATACTATTTTATAATGAAATTATAAAAATGAAAATATAGAAAAGAGATAGTAAGTTATAAATTTATACCTTTAAAATTAAAATGTATGTTAATTATAAATTGGCTCTTCATTTGACTAGAAAATAAGAAGCAGTTACACAAAGGGGCCGTAGAATATACAGTACAGCACAGGATTTTCATCAATGAACCATCTGGAAAAGCAATCACTTTATAAAGATAAAATAAGCCCCAGTCCCCTTCTCACTAAGTGAGGGTGTATAGTGACACTATCCAGGCCTTCTGATTCTCAGCTTCTCTGAGAAGGAGCAACAATAATATTCTACCTTCCTGAACAATACAGACTTATATTGAGAAGTAAAGATATCCTGTCATCAACGATCATAAAAAAGCTATCCCCAAAATTATGTCATCCAGCAGAACATGATCGTGATACTCACTAGAACTTGGTTACAAATACTCCACTTTTCCTCTCATGGGCACTTAGTAGGAATGTATTTTCATATCTTTTTGACTTAGCTATGACCTTATAACTTGTGTCAGTCAATGAGTGTGAGCAGATATAAAACTTCAAGAGTTAGCATGCCATTCACCTATATCCTTTTTTCAGTTATAACAATCACGGTGGTCCCTCCATGAGCCTGGACTGATGTTAAAAGTTATTTGAGTTCTGTAATATAAGTAAAAGAGTAAATCTTTGCTGCAGTAAGCCAATGAAATGTGGGATGCCTTATTACTGCACCATAACCTCGAATATTCTGACTCACAAAATATATAAATTCCCAAAGGAAAGTGTTTTATGAACATGTTTTATAAACTGTTACTTTTCATATAAAATTGCAATTTTCCAACAAATACATCCTTTAACTGTTTAAAAAATAAAAAAGCTGTGCCTTAAATTCCATATATTAAACAGATCATTTTGTCGAATTTTGTCAGTCTGTTCAAAATGGACCATAACCTACCAAGATGGAGTTTTATGATGTGCCGTAGTTAAGAGGTATGCTTGAAGGGCTGTGGCATAGTTACACTCTACATAAGGTTATTTGGAGAGTACAGTTGACCTCTGAACAACACAGGATTGAACTGTGTGAGCCAACATATATATGGTTTTTTTTAATGAATCAACAGCATTATACTATTCTGAGATTGGTTGAGTCCTTAGATGCAGAACCACAGATATGGAGGGAAGACTATGGGACCTGAGCATGCATGGATTTTGGTATCCCTGGTGGGTGTTGGGTCTCTTCCTCTGTTTCACTGAGGAACAACTGCACTTCCTTTTCTGGAGTTCCTCTGGCCTATCTATTCATTTCCTGTCCTTTCAGTGTGTGAACCTTCATTACTGTGAATGAATGACTGAATACAAAGAAGAAATGTATTCAGTTCACCAATGATAACAGCCATTTTTGAGACTATACCATATACATAGTAGTTGAGATGAGTACTAGGGGAGAGGTTCTCAATGCTGGTGTTCCATTATAATCATATGAGGAAATTTAATAAATACCAGCTCCTGAGCCCTGCCTAAAACCAATTAAATTAGGATCTCTGCAAGTGAGATCTGAGTATTCTTTCTCCCCCACCAAGTAGGGGGATTAGTGGTCAAAAGTAAGATTATGTTTTCAGTTTAGTTCAGTCATTCAGTCGTGTCCAACTCTTTGTGACCCCATGGACTGCAGCATGCCAGGCTGTCCTGTCCATCACCAATTCCCAAAGGTTACTCAAACTCATGTCCATTGAGCCAGTAATGCCATCCAAACACATCATCCTCTGTCATTCCCTTCTCCTCCCACCTTCAATCTTTCCCAGCATCAGGGTCTTTTCAAATGAGTTACTTAAAAAAAAACAAAAACAAAAACAAACTGATGCTGGTAAAGATTGAAGGCAGAAAGAGCACAGGTAGACAGAGGATGAGATGGTGGGATGGCATCACTGATTCAATGGATATGAACTTGGGAAATCACTGGAAGATAGTGAGGGGCAGGGAGGCCTGGCAAGCTGCAGTCCATGGGATTGCAGAGAGTTGGACACAACTTAGCAAGAGAACAACTAAAACAGTATATTCAAAGTACACAATTTGATCAGAGATCATGCTGTCATTTTTGAGATTGCACTTGAGTACTGCATTTCAGACTCTTTTATTGACTACGAGAGCTACTCCATTTCTTCTAAGGGATTCATGCCCATAGTAATAGATGATCATCTGAATTAAATTCACCCATTCTGCTCCCTTTTAGTTCACTTATTCCTAAAAGGTCAGTGTTCACTCTTGCCAACTCTTGCTTGAACACTTCCAATTTACCTTGATTCATGGACCTAACATTCCAGGTTCCTATGCAGTACTGTTCTTTATAGCAACAGACTTTACTTTCACCACCAGACACATCACAGCTGGGTCTTGTTTCTGCTTTGGCTCAGCCTCTTCATTTTTTCTGGAGCTATTTCTCCATTCTTCTCCAGTAGCATACTGGGTACCTACCAACCTGGGGAATTAATCTTTCAGTGTCATATGTTTTTGCCTTTTCATACTCTTCATGGGGTTCTCAAGGCAAGAACGCTAAAGTGGTTTGCCATTTCCTTTTCCAGAGGACCATGTTTTATCAGAACTCTCCATCATAACCTGTCTGCCTTGGGTGGCCCTACACAGCATGGCTCATAGTTTCATTGAGTTAGGCAAGGTTATGATCCAAGTGATCAGTATGCTTGGTTTTCACATGCTAGCAAAGTAATGTTCAAAACTCTCCAAGCCAGGCTTCCACAGTACATGAACTGAGAAGCTCCAGATGTGCAAGCTGGATTTAGAAAAAGCAGAGGAACCAGAGATCAAAATGCCAACATCCGTTGGATCATTAAAAAAGTGAAAGAGTTCCAGAAAACATCTACTTTTGCTTTATTGACTACACCAAATCTTTTGATTGTGTGGATCCCAGAAAACTGTGGAAAATTCTTCAAAGGATGGGACTACCAAATTACCTTACCTGCCTCCTGAGAAACCTGTATGCAGGTCAAGAAGAAATAATTAGAACTGGACATGGAACAACAGACTGCTTCCAAATTGGGAAAGGAGTACTTCAGGGCTGTATATTGTCACCCTGTTTATTTAACTTATATGAAGAGTACATCATGGAAAATGCCAGGCTGGATGAAGCACAAGTTGGAATCAGGACTGCTGGGAGAAATATCAATAACCTCAGATATGCAGATGATACCACCCTTATGGCAGAAAGCAAAGAGGAACTACAGTGCCTCTTGGTGCAGGTGAAAGAGGAGGGTGAAAAAACTGGCTTAAAACTCAACAATCAAAAAATGAAGATTATCACATCTAGTCCCATCACTTCATGACAAATACATGGGGACACAATGGAAACAGTGACAGACTTTATTTTCTTGGGCTCCAAAAACTCTGTATATGGTGACTATAGCAACAAAATTAAAAGATGCTTGCTCTTTGGAAAAAAAGATATGACAAACCGAAACAGCATATTAAAAAACAGAGATATTACTGTGCCGACAAAAGTCCATCTATTCAAAGCTATGGTTTCATTAGTAGTCATGCATGGATGCAAGAGTTGGACTATAAAGAAAGCTGAATGCTGAATAATTGATGTTTTTGAGCTGCGGTATTGGAGAAGACTCTTGAGAGTCCCTTAGACTGCAAGGAGATCAACCAGTAAATCCTAAAGGAAATCAGTGCTGAATAGTCACGGGAAGGACTAATGCTCAAGATGAAGCTTCAATACTTTGGCCACCTGATGCAAAGAACTGACTCATTGGAAAAGACTCTGATGCTGGGAAAGACTGAAAGCAGGAAGAGAAGGGGATGGCATTACTGACTCAATGGACGTGAGTTTGAGCAAGCTCTGGGAGATGGCGAAGGACAGGGAAAGCTGGTGTGCTGTTGTCTATGGGATGCAATGAATTGGACATTACTGAGCGACTGAATGACAAAACAACTTTCTAAGTTTTGACATTCATAGATGCATGCAAAATATCATCACAATCAACTTTCATCATGTATTCCTGAGTATTTTTTAATCTCAGGTGTTTCTAAGGAGCAGCCAAATTTGAGCAAGATGGTAGTAGAGAGAAAGAGATAAATAAGAACGGTATCTCACTCTTGAGAGTCCCTACAAGGACCGCAGTTGACTCAAACCAGTCAATCCTAAAGGAAATCAACCCTGAATATTCATCAAAAGAACTATTGCTGAAGCTGAGGCTCTAAGATTTTGGCCATGTGTTGTGAAGAGCGACTCATTGGAAAAGATACTGATTCTGGGACAGGCATCAGGCAGGTTGAAGGCAAAAGGATAAAGGGATGGCAGAGGATGAGATGGTTAGATAGCATCACTTAATGGATATGAATTTGAGCAATCTCTGGAAGATAGTGGAGGACAGATGAGCCTGGTGTGCTGCAGGCAATGGGGTCTCAAAGTGTTGGACACAACTTAGTGACTGAGCAACAAATATAGCTATATTTAATTCTAAACAAGACAACCTAAAATATTTCTAAACATAGAAGCAAGAGCTATATTTTTGGAAAACAGTAGGAATGGAAAAACATATTCACATTAGAGTTAATCATAAGTAACTAGCTATAATCTGATGAAAAATATATTTCTATCATAGTTAAAATCATTTATCCTTTCAACATTTTGTATGATGAAATCATCATATTCATCATCTGAAATAACTTTTACTCTGAAATAAAACTTTAAATTAGTCTTTCAAAAACTCACACGAAAAAATCTTACTCTCCCCTTTGAAACACATAAAAATAGAAGTATTTTAAAACAATATTTAATATTCAAAATACATTGCAATGAAAATAAATAAATGTTAATATTTGCTGTTATTAAAACTACTCATTTACAAAAAGTCCTTGTCAGAGATTATTTCCGAATTTTATTTAAAAATTCAAAAAAGCCTACATGAAGCAAAATTTCAGTGATTTTTAACATTGAGATACTTATTTTAACTCTTCTGTATTTAGTCTGATTTGACCCAGTTCTCTTTTTTAATCAATTTGAAGTTATTGTGAAAGACTTTTCATGCTTATCTGCATACATTTATCATTATGGTTATGGTCCATCTGTCACTGACTAGATAATTCACTGAACTTGATAATTCACTCACTCTTTCTGGTACTATATCTATTTAACATGAACATTAGGTCAGATGCTCTCAAGAACACTGTCACATATATAAAACTATAATTTTGTATATAGAAGCCCATCCTTTCACACTAGGAACTCCCTCAACATTAGAAAAACTTGAACGATTTTAAGCTATTTGCTGTCATATCATAATTGTCAACTCTGAACAGTACAGTCCCTTTTTAGAAGGAAAACATAAAAATAAAAATGTTTGCAATCCTTTAATATGGAAATTAATCTTTTCAAAGTTTTAATATAAAACTAAATATACATTCATAGGGCTTATAATGCTTACAGGGTGTCCATGGTGGCTCAGCTGGTAAAGAATCTGCCTGTAATGTGGGAGACCTGGGTTTGATCCCTGGGTTCGGAAGATGCCCTAGAGAAGGGAGAGGCTACCCACTCCAATATTCTGGCCTGGAGAATTCCACAGACTGTATAGTCCATGGGGTCGCAAAAAGTCAAACATGACTGAGACACTTTCACTTCACTATAATGCTTACAGTACTATAAAGTCAAAAGAAACGTGTAAATTAAAGCTACAAAAAAAAAAAAAAATTCATTTTCTCCCCTGCTGATGAAGTAGAAAACCAAAGATCTTCTTACTCTCCAGGATATAGGAAAAGAATGTCTGGATAGTGACTAAGTCAATTCAGAATAATGTTTTCCTCATCCATGGTTAAAGATCAGTGCAACCATAGTACATTTAATTTAGTTTCCTTCATTACTGAAGTAGTCAAAATAATCTAGTAAGTGTTCAAAGACTGTGTCATTGACAACGTGTACAGAATATACTACATATCACACTACTGAGTTGACAAACCTTGACACTTGGAAAGAAGTGATTATGACCAAGCAGTTAAAAGTTATAAAAGATAATTTCAGAGACTTAACATTTGGTTCAAACCTCTTAACTCAACAAAAATACCATAAGAAAAACCTAGTTTGGCTGCTCTTCATGTGATGAAGACAAGCAGGACAAAAACAACTATTTGAAATAAGTTGTACCAAATAGCTGCTAAATTTATTTTATCTTGGTGTGAAACTCTCCACCTCAAATTTTCCATGACATCCTCATGACTCTCCTATTTCTAGCCATCTCAGCCCAATTCTTTGAGTTAAAGAATCAAATACCCAATTACATTCTTAAAAAAAAAAAAACACTGAAAATTACATAATAATAAATACTTCATTACCAGGAAAAATTATAATAATACAGCCTTGGAGGTGAATTATTTTGAGGTCTATGTATACAACCATTTTTAATCAAATCAGAATACTTGCATCATATAATAATTATGTTACATCACATCTCTTAAACTTATACTCAAAATGCAAACTATTGTTTTCTTTAGCTTTCACAGATAATGGAAAGCAATCAATCTTAGAGCATTAAGCAGTTGTAACCATAATACTGAATAAATTTCTGATGCTTGAAACAACCAGAAAACACAGCTAGATGAAGTCACTGTCCAAGTCATTATCTAAATCACATATATGATTCCCATTTGTCGGGCATTCCTGCAATATGAAACTTCAAAGGCTTTCATAAATTACAAAATTAAACAGTATCTCATCAATCTGACCTAAGAAGATCACAAGGTCTTGCTTATCATAAACCTTAGTCTTCTCAAAATAATGATCAACAAACACCATTTGAATACCCACTATGCATCAGAAAATGATCTAAATATGAAGAAACCACAATACACAGTAGTCAAAGATGACTACATCATACGAGCGGGGAGAGAGGTGTCAAGTAAACTGAGAAGAAATGAACTTGGTACCAAGTTGTGAAGAAAAACAAAATGCCAAGCTGAGGAGTTTGTGTTTTGCCTCTAAGCAAAGCAAAATCTCAAAAATTTTGAATGGGTAACTATCTCATTATTGTTCATCACTCAGCCATGTCCAACTTTTTGCGACCCCATGGACTGTAGCCCGCCAGGCTCCTCTGTCCATGGAATTCTCCAGGCAAAAAAACTAGAGTGAGTAGCCATTCCCTTCTCCAGGGGATCTTCCCAACCTAGGAATGGAACCTGGGTCTCCTGCATTGCAAGCAGATTCTTTACCATCTTAGCTACAAGGGAAGACTTGGAATTAATTATCTCATTAACTCCATACAAATTTCAGGGAGAATCTTAATGACACTGTTGTTGATGGATGAGAGAGCGAGGGATACAGAAATAGCTAGGAGCTTGTAAAAAATCAAGAAGCAGATTTTGTGCTTCTAACACCAAGGTAACAGATACAAAGATAAAGAGAAGTAGAGAAGCTTGGGACAAATGTAAGGATGTGAACAACAGGATTTTGATGAATATCAGCTAGGGATAGGACTAATGCTTGTATGTGGAATCTAGAAAAATGGTACAGACAAACATATTTGAAGGTCAGAAGCAGAGATGCAGATGTAGGGAATGGATGTGTAGTTCAAGGAGAGGGAAGGAGAAGGGTGGGAAATTAATCAGGAGACTGGGATTGACATATATACACTACTAT
This sequence comes from Budorcas taxicolor, assembly GCF_023091745.1. Lineage (NCBI taxonomy): Eukaryota > Metazoa > Chordata > Mammalia > Artiodactyla > Bovidae > Budorcas > Budorcas taxicolor. The sequence continues at coordinate 85,483,769 of NC_068910.1, forward strand.
GTGTAAAACAGAGAGCTAGTGGGAACCTGTTGTATAGCAACGGGAGCTCAGCTCAGTGCTCTGTCATGACCTAGATGGGTGATATAGGTGAGGGGTGGGAGGGAGGTCCAAGAGGGAAGGGATATGTATGCATATAGCCAATTCACTGTGTTCTACAGAAGAAAGTAACACAACATTGTAAAGCAACTATATCCCAATAAAAAGACTTTAGCATAAAATCATAATTAAGAAAGATTATATATTAAGAGCCTAGAAGGTTACTATTAACCATAAAGAATGGTTACTATCAACCAGGACAACAATGGTAAGAGGTGTAAGTTTAGAAATAAAGATAGAACTTAGCAAAGTTTGGGGTATCTTTAGGTTATCAAATTAAAGATAGACTCATGCCAGTTGGAGACACTGAATCTTGGAGAGTTCAAGCAGAAGATTAAGATCTCTTTAAGATAGGGATTAAACATTCTAGCTGAGCTAGGGAGATCGCATTTTCTACTTCTTATTATAGTGCCTAACACATAGGTGATTTTCAATGTGTTTGATGGATGGCTGGATGAACACTGAATATCAAATTCTGGAAGAAATTCATCTTGGTGTTTACAAGCTATATATATAGCAAAATTGTTAAAGAGAAAAGAGGAGGGTAATAAGAGAACTCAGCAGACAAAGCCATTATACTGGATATTTAAGAGGGTAGTGTCAAAGAGTGTCAAAAAGTACTGAGAAGAAAATCTGATAAATGTCCTGGATGAAGGAAATAGGAATATAGAGGGAAGAGCTAGAGCCTTGGCAAAGAATAAGGACAATAACACCCCTTTCTTAGAAAAGAGAGTATTTCTAAAGGTTAGACTCCTAAAAGATACTAATGTCGGATCAAAATAGATTTTAATTTTTTTCCTCTGGCCTTAGTGTTATCCTGATTGTAGTCAATCTTTTTCATCCCTGAAAGACTCGCCTTCCTAAGTAAGTACAACTTATTATATACTTATTCCTAAACAAGTAGGACTGATGTAACTCATCAACTTATGCTTGGCAGCTTTGTGACTAGAATATAAATTCAGTGAATCACTTGGGCTTTGTAAGAATTTGTACAAAGTAGCCCCATCTCTGTTCAACAGACAGACTATAAAAACATGAAACTTGAACAATAAGGTTACTTATGTTAAACTGAATAAATAAAAATATATTTGACTTAGAACATGACATGGATTACATATTGTTTTAAACATTCTCCAAAGATTTAAAAATTTGATGATATTAAAACCTGAATATAAATAATCTAGAATACACTTATAGAAATTTTGATAGAAATACATCTCAGAATTTTAAAAATTCGATGAAAAATAGATTAAGTATTCAACAGAACTAACAAATTAGAAAAGATAAAATATATCCACAGAGCATATTGTAAAGATTCCAATGCGAATATAACTTCCTTAAGAGTACCCAAAAGAAAGAATAAAAAATACTATAAAGGAAGGAATTTAAAATACTATAAATCACCTTCACTTTTGAGTAGGTTTTCAAAGCCCCTCATAAATTAAAAGAATAATAAACATTGAATTAAAGTATGTATAAGAGAATAAGCTTCCAGCTAGTCAAAGAATACTTAAAATTAGTGAGAGAGGAAAACCAAATCATCACCACAACAGATTCAAATGATATCTGTGTTTCTAAAGCATCAACAGAAATTTCTGATAATCTAGCTCACTAATAAAATGATAACTTCTTAATATGAAAAAGAATAAAACTTCGTCAACATCACACTTAAATGATCATCAAGAGAGTCATCCCCAATAAAACTGGGAAGAAGTTATTTATCACTATTTAGCATTGAACTGAAAGCTGTAGTCTAGAAAATTTGCATGGTGAACTCAAACTTTCAAAGCGTTGAATATTAAAAACAAAAATTATCTAGAAACAATTTTTTTGAAGGTAAAATTATTTTCAGAGTGAAAACAAGAAAAGAACCAACAGAAAGATAATTACAATAAATAAAGAGCTTAAAGGAGGTATCAGGATACAAAAAAAAAAGGCACAAATTTACATTATTTATCTGACTTTTCAGAAAAAAAAAAGCAATGGATAATTTTGAAACAACTGAGCACTGTTCTAAGCACTTTATTTCTATTAACTTGTTTAGTCTTCAAGAGAACCTCATCAAGTAGGTATAGATTATTATTTTTCCTATAAGGAAAGAAAGGCCCAGAGAAGATAAAGAATTTACCCAATGTCATGCAGAGAGAGAGAGAAAAAATGATTCAAACTCAGGTTGCAGAGTCATCTGGGGGCAAATAGGGTAAAGCTAAATTGTATATTGCTATCACTTTCATTTTTCAAATTGCTGCAAAAAAATTCACATACTAAAAACATTCACCAGTATATTCAAAGGATTAACTGGTTATGTTTAGGTGGTAAGAATATGGTTGCTTTGTTCTTATTTGAATTTGTTTTCATTTAATATCTGTCCATAGTAAATATATGTAATGAGGAAATATAATAAACAAAAGTTTAAAGCACTTTCCTTGTGCCATGAGGTCAGATGTAGAATTAGTTGTATTTTGGATATCTCCCTTATTTCAATAGTGTGAAAACACTGAGAGCCCATCTGGCAAACACCATGATTATCACAAACTTTAGCAGCGAGTTTTAAGGATGACAGTTCTCAGTTTCTGGCAAATTGCTTCTAAACTAAACAAGAATAATAATGGCTTCACTTATCTCATCTCAAAACCAAATAACTCTTAATGAAGATAACAAAGTAACTTTAGACCAACGTACTCAGATGTAAAAACGTACAGAATTCAATATCATTTTCAAGTAAATTACACATCTGTTGAAGCCCATAAATCATATTTTACAATTTCAATATAAGAAGAAACATTATTATATGGAAAGAGAAGTTTATATGTATATTTCTACAAACAGTCCTACCTATCTATATTTGCTTATAGCAGATCTATTAATTTGCAGGCACTAACTTTATTCCAGGTTTTAGAGGACTGTCATAAATACTCCCCAAGTTTACAAGCCATATATTTTCATTCCAGCATGATAATTTAAAAAAGAAAAGAAACTTCTTTCATAATTCTCCTTTAAAAATGATTCAAAATATGAGTGAATAGTAATTAATATTTCTCATTTCAATAACTCAGAAAATTATATTAATTATGATGAAAAATGGTAATATAACCAGTAGTTCTACTTACCATTTGAATAGAATGCTTCAAATTCATTTGGAGGATTATCCCAACAAAATTTCCAATGGCCTGAAAATGAGAGTGATTGAGGAGGATCAATACTTTGCATATTATTTTATAACATATTGATCCCAGATGATATCTGACTCCTATCTGTTCTAGATTACCACAAGGATACATCCAGACTTAGAAGTTTCATTTAATATGAATATTGTCTAAACTTGGAGAGTATCATGCCCATTTATTTGTTAACATACCACCTTTCATTCACCCTAGTGCACTTTTCCAGCCTGCCTGCTCTCAACCTCAACCTACAGAACCACACAGCAGAAAAACGGAATAATTCATTCTGACTCCAACTTGGTACTTCCCTCAAAGAAGAGATTGTACCACTATGCTCTTATTTTCCAATGCAAACTTTCTGTGGGGTAAAATTGCATCAAGATGCTTTAGTGTGATAAGACAAAATCTATATCATGAAATTTTTAATCCATGTACTAGATGACCTAACTGATAAATTTAGAAATTATATCATCTATAGAAAAATATTTATTTTAAGGTAGGGATTATAAGATTATTCAGATTTATATTATAATTGCTAAGTACTTTTATAAAACCAGACCACTCAGCAATCAAAAAAAATCCTTATTTTTAAAAGATAAGGAACATGAGACCTAATGAAGGAGGAAGAGTTTGGCTAAAATCTTAGTTTAGAGACAGTACTAATGATCAGATGCTAAATCTCAAGGCTTTAGCTTATCCTTTTTCCATGGTATTATTTCAAAACATTTATTAAGACTCTGATATACACTAGGCACTGAATTGAGCACTGAACAAGACAGGTAAAGGACATGCCTTTGTGAAATTATTCCATACGTATAAAATACAGAATGTAAATATAAACAAGATTTTAGAATGCAGTTCTATTGTGAGGCAAGCCTGCTTTCCAATGAATATCCCTTTCCAGCCCACAAAATACTTAGCTAAACATCTAAATGTCTTTGATGTGTAGATAGATATTTTGTGCAAAGATAAATCCTCAAAAACTGAATGGAACACATTTTTTTTCTATTGAATGTTTTGAAGCAAATCTTTAATTTGCTTACTGATCCAAATCTGTCTCAACTTTCAGACTCAGTGTGAAGCTTACAAGCATGCTATAGAGATGAGAAGTTCCACATGTGCAAATGAGTAAATAGATTCCACATGGAAGAACAAAATAAGGACCTTGAGATCTGTTTTGTAAATAATTTCTTAACTACTGTTTCATATTTAGCAATGAGTTCAGTGTTATGCTTAGAGCAGGCATTTGCACAAAAGGATGACATAGTTTAAACATAAAAGACTGAATTTTTAGACTACTAAAGCACCTTTCTCATGCCTTTATTTTCATGCCTCCAACCAATAAGATATTAAGTAACTATTAATACTTTTCTGTGTAGTTTTTTTATCTTGCTGACTTTAAAAATGTAAACAAAGAACCTTAAATAACATACAAAACATGAGCTCAAGTTCGGCCTGAAACTACAGTTCTGTAAAATTAAAACAATGCAGAGATATACAGGATGTTTACTAAATATAAAATGATTATTGGTTAGGTTCCCTCGATATAGGCAGCCCACTCTATGACTGTGGCTAGTGTCTCAGGTCCATTAGCCATGCTTCTGCTTTACCAGTTAATGCTCCCATTCCCTGTAGACCCCCTTAATATGACATTCAGTGGGCCACAGTCCAAGGGGTCACGAAGAGTCGGACATGACTGAGCGACTTCACTTTCACTTTTCAGTTTCATGCAATGGAGAAGCAAACGGCAACCCACTCCAGTATTCTTGCCTGGAGAGTCCCAGGGACGGAAGCCTGGTGGGCTGCGGTCTATGGAGTTGCACAGAGTCGGACAAGACTGACGTGACTTAGCAGCAGCAGCATACTGAATTAGTGAATCACTTCACTCAAAAAAAACCAACAAATTACAGAATAGACCCATCAAAGGAACCCTGGGGAGACTTGTTCCCTCATTTTAAAGAAGAGATGACAAGAGTGTGGCCCATAGTCACATACTTGATTATTGACAGTATAATCAAGTTAATAACCCTTATTTACTAGTGCTAGTTGTTAAGGAGCGTTTTATGACAGATATCACAAAAATGAAGTGCTAGTATATATTGTTGCTGTTTTTGTTGTTTAGTTGCTATGTTGTGTCCAACTCTTTTGAGACCCAATGTACTGTAGCCCACCAGGCTCCTCAGTCCATGTGATTTCCTAGGCAAGAATTCTGGAGGGGGTTGCCATTTCCTTTTCTAGGAGATCTTTCTGACCCATAGACTGAACCTACATCACTTGCAATCCAAGTGGATTTTCTACCACGACACAACCAGGGAAACCTGATGATAGTATATATTATTACATGTGTAATGTGTCTATATATTCACTAGATATGTCTGAACTTGAAACATAGTTTCTGCTTCTAGTGACCAGCTCCATCATTTAAAGATACTATTTTAATTACAAGCCCTTAATTTGGGCTGGAGGAAGCATAAGCTGGAATCAAGATTGCCAGGAGAAATATCAATAACCTCAGATATGCAGATGACACCATCCTTATGGCAGAAAGTGAAGAAGAATTAAAGAGCCTCTTGATGAAAGTGAAAGAGGAGAGTGAAAAAGTTGGCCTAAAACTCAATATTCAGAAAACTAAGATCATGGCATCTGGTCCCATCACTTCATGGCAAATAGATGGGGAAACAGTGGAAACAGTGGCTGACTTTATTTTTCTGGGCTCCAAAATCACTACAGAGGGTGATTGATTGCAGCCATGAAGTTAAAAGACTCTTACTATTTGGAAGGAAAGTTATGACCAACCTAGGCAGCATATTAAAAAGCAGAGATGTTACTTTGTCAACAAAGGTCCGTCTAGTCAAGGCTATGGTTTTTCCCGTAGTCATGTGTTGATGTGAGAGTTGGACTAAAAAGAAAGCTGAGTGCTAAAAAATTGATGCTTTCGAACTGTGGTGTTGGAAAAGACTCTTGAGAGTCCCTTGTATTCAAGGAGATCCAACCAGTCCATCCCAAAGATCAGTCCTGGGTGTTCATTGGAAGGACAGACGTTGAAGCTGAAACTCCAATACTTTGGCCACCTGATGCAAAGAGCTGACTCATTTGAAAAGACCCTGATGCTGGGAAAGATTGAGGGCAGGAGGAGAAGGGGACGACAGAGGATGAGATGTTTAGATGGCATCACCAGCTCAATGGACATGAGTTTAGGTAAACTCTGGGACTTGGTGATAGACAGGGAAGACTGGTGTGCTGCAGTTCATGGGGTCACAGGGATTGGACACTATTGAACGACTGAACTGAACTGAACTGAATTTGGGTTTAACATATACAAAATATATAAATTTATATATAAATAGATAACAGCAACCTACTGTATAGCACAGGGAACTCAACTCAATATTCTGTAATAACTTATATGAGAAAAGAATATGAAAAAGAATAAATATATGTATATGTATAACTGAAACACTTTGCTGCACACTTAAAATTAACACAAAATTGTTAATCAACTATTCTGAATATATATTCAACATAAAATGAACTTTTTGAAATAATAAATATCAATAATAAAATTTATAATTAGACATATTATCTTTCCAGAATTATGACATTTAAGAACCATAAGAAATTGCACCACCAAGGTTTGTACCCATTGTCTTTGACCAACTCCACCCTACCTTCCTTGCAGTAATCTTTTTCCAGTAGATGTGATTCCTACAGATTCCTCTGAAGTGTCTTCCTCTTTTACAACCAAGTTTAGTGCATTTCTAAGAAAAACATCAGAACTTACTGTCCTACGTTATGCTCTTTTTCTAATAACTGCCATTATATAAATCTTGGTTGCAAGACTTAAACTTTTCAAAATATCAGTGTCTCTCTTTGGTTCTATTTATTTCTGTACTTAAAAATTTCATTCTTGTTTATATCCTTGACACAAATGGTGCATGCTTTGATATTTCCAGCAAATTTGGAAAACAGCAGTGGCCATAGGACTGGAAAAGATCAGTTTTCATTCCAATCCCAAAGAAAGGCAATGCCAAAGAATGTTCAAACTACCACACAACTGCAGTCATCTCACACACTAGCAAAGTAATGCTCAAAATTCTACAAGTCAGGCTTCAACAGTACGTCAATCATGAAATTCCAGATGTTCAAGCTGGATTTAGAAAAGGCAAAGGAACCAGAGACCAAATTGCCAACATCTGTTGGATCATCAAAAAAGCAAGAGAGTTCCAGAAAAACATCAACTTCTGAATTATTGACTATGCCAAAGCCTTTGAATGTGTGGATCACAACAAACTGTGGAAAATTCTTAAAAAGAGTTGGAAATACCAGACCATCGGACCTGCCTCCTGAGAAATCTGCATGCAGGTCTAGAAACAACAGTTAGAACTGGACATAGAAAAACAGACTGGTTTCAAATTAGGAAAGGAGTATGTCAAGGCTGTATATTGTCACCCTGCTTATTCAACTTATATGCAAAATACATCATACAAAATGCCAGGCTGGATGAAGCACAAGCTGGAATCAAGATTGCTTGCAGAAATACCAATAACCTTAGGTACGCTGATGACACCATCCTTATGGCAGAAAGCAAAGAACTAAAGAGCCTCTTGATGAAAGTGAAAGAGGAGAGTGAAAAAGTTGGCTTAAAGCTCAACATTCACAAAACTAAGATCATGGCATCCGGTCCCATCACTGCATGGCAAATAGATGGGGAAACAATGGAAACAGTGACAGACTTTATTTTGGAGAGCTCCAAAATCACTGCAGATGGTGACTGCAGCTATGAAACTAAAAGATGCTTACTCCTTGCAAGAAAAGCTATAACCAACCTAGACAGCACATTAAAAAGCAGAGACATTACTTTGCCAACAAAGGTACATCTAATCAAACCTACGTTTTTTCCAGTAGTCATATATGGATGTGAGATTTGGACTACAAAGAAAGCTGAGCACTGAAGAACTGATGCTTTTGAACTGTGGTGCTGGAGAAGACTCTTGAGAGTCCCTTGGAATGCAAGGAGATCCAATCAGTCAATTCTAAAGGAAATCAGTTCTGAATATTCTTTGGAAGGACTGATGTTGAAGCTGAAAATCCAATATTTTGGCCACCTAATGCAAAGAACTGACTCATTGGAATTACCCTAATTTTGGGAAAGATTGAAGGCATGAGGAGAAGGGGACAATCGCAGATGAGATGGTTGGATGGCATCACCAACTCAATGGACATGAGTCTGAGCAAGCTCTGGGAGTTGGTGATGGACAGGGAAGTCTCATGTGCTGCAGTCCATGCGGTTGCAAAAAGTCAGACACTACTGAAGGAGTAAACTGAACTGAACTTGATATTATCCATTATTTGATTAGAAAAAAAATATGAAAGATCATCAACTATTATCTTACTTATGACTAGGAGTTGGAGAGTACAATAAAACACAGTTGATAAAAATAATACTTCACTCCAATTCATTCAAAGAAGAGATTAACTAGGGTCCAAGTGTTTATGACAGAAACAAGCCACATTGACACTAACTCTATTTGCCACAAGTTTATTGATTACTATATGTTTGAAATAAGATGATCACTTCCTTTTAATAATAGCTTTACTGGTTAGAGTCAAAGGAAAGAATGTTAAATTATTAATCACTCAGTTGTGTCTGACTCTCTGAAACCCCATGGTCTGTAGCCCACCAGGCTCCTCTGTCCATGGTATTCTCCAGGAAAGACTACTGGAGCGGGTAGCCATTTTGTTCTCCAGAGTATCTTCCTGACCCAAGGATGGAACCTGAGTCTTCTGCCTTGCAGGCAGATTCTTTACTGTCTGAGTCACCAGGGAAAAGGGGGACACTGAAAGAGAAAGGAGAAGGAAAAATTCTAGTAATGATTCTTATAGTCATCATTTACTCATGCTCACTATAAGTTAAGGAGAGATGTGCCAGGGAATAACATGATTTGATTAAATTTCAATGGCATTATTCTGGCTGCTAAGTGGAAAACAGATGCAAAAGTTGGGGTGGGAGATTCTAGAGAAAGAGAGAGAAAGTTAGAAGATTACTTATAGTGCAAATATAATGTACTGATGCTTTCAACTCCAAGGCATTAGTCTAAATGAAAGAAGCAGATGCAGAGGACATGACTGGAGAACTAACTATGTTGAGAAGCAAGGATGACTCAGGTTTTTGGCTTGAGCAATGGGGTAGACTTTAGTGCTTTTTTTTTTTTTTTTTTTAAACAGGTCTAGGAAGAGACAGACATACTTGTACATAGTGGAGCAGAAGGAGAATGGGAGGGAAGACTACTATTTTGGCCATTTGACTATGTAGGTTTAAAAATACTTGTTATATAAGTCACGGAAAACAAGATGTTCTGTCAAATATCATAATTTCAGCTACATCAACCACAGTTTCCTTGATAATGAGGACTAGAACCAGATTCTCATTTCTGCTGCACCCTGTTGAGGTGTTTTTTGAGTAATTCCATATCTTCTATAGATTTTCAACCCCTTGCTCTACCAACTCCTTTCCCACAAAGCATTAATAATATTCATATATCTCTTATTTTGACAGGCAATACCTCTCTATATCCTGTGAACCTTTTATTTAATGTCTTCTCCCTTTCACAGCTAAGTTCCTCAAAAAAGAGAATGAATCTGTCCATTTGAACTTTTCCACTTATTTTTAATTCTTCTATACTACTGAGTGGATGTTTCTACTTTACTACATTACTGAAACTGAACTCACAAACATCCCCAAGAAACGTAACTGTAACACCTTATGGATTATTTTGGCAAGAGTCATTACTAGCTTCTTCTCCACTTAAATGTGATGTTTCTGCACATCACTATGGCTAATTTTATTCTTTCTATTCTCAATACTTCACCATAAGTAATATTAACACTCCACATATTAATTACTTATGACAAACAAATTTATTTCTTGAATGCTCTCCTATTTTCAAGCTTGTAGGCCCACATATTCAACTGGTTACTTGGCATCTCCAATTGGCAGTCCTGTTTATACTTCAAACAAAACATTGCTGAACCCTGAACTCCCTACCTTCACTTCCAAACCTTCCTTCCTATTCATATTGGTGGATAGCATCACTCTCTACTCATTATCTCATGATTTGCTTGAGAATCAACCTTACTTCTGCATTTCTACATCTTCCAAGTGTTATCACTGACCCACTCTTGTCAACTCTACTTCATTAACATATCCTGTGTGCATCAGTTCTTTACATCCCAATGCACTCTGGCCTTATTTCATGTATCAATATGACCTGAAAGAAACATTTCATTTTTTCTTATTTGCTTCTTCTATTTCCCCTCTGCATTGACTCCAAGGGTCTCTTTTGAAATTATACAGTACCGTTGCTCTCTGGTTGAAAACCCTTTAAAAGGCCTTTAGTACTCAAAAGAAAAACCTGTGGACTTGAGCGTGGCTTCTAATCACTTTCAAGATCTGAGCCCTCCTTTACATCCTTATCTTCATTCTTGCCAATGTCAATGCATGTGCATGCTCAGTCATGTCCGACTCTTTGAAACCCCTTGCACTGTAGCCCACCAGGCTTCTCTGTCCATGGGATTTCCCAGGCAAGAATACTGGAGTGGGTTGCTATTCCTCATCCAGGGGTTCTTCCTGACTCAGGGATTGAACCTGCATCTTCTGAGACTTCTGCATTGCAGGCAGATTCTTTACCACTTGAGCTATCAGGGAAGCCAACCTTCATTCATGAAATACTATGTGTTCAGTTGTGTCCAACTCTTTGTCGCCCTATAGACTGTAGTCCACCAGGCTCCTCTGCCCATGGAATTTTCCAGGCAAGAACACTAGAGTAGGGCGCCATTCTGTTCTCCAGGGCATCTTCCCAACTCAGGGATCAAACCCAAGTTTTTTTACATCTCCTGCATTGGCAGGAGGATTTTTTTTTTTTTTTTTTACCATTGCATATATCTCACCAAACCCTATGTACCTACTCTAGCAGTAGCATATATCAGATGTTGGTTTTTTTTTCCTCCTCTCAAATTTCATCATGTCAAAAATATGGCCCCATCTCTACCCATGAATTATCTTCTCTCTGTCCATCCAGATTCTGCTGGAGCTTCTCCACTTAAACGATTATCCCCTGATTGCCCTCGTAGAAGGGATTCTTCTTGGTTATTTTACTCCTGTTTATACTAATTCTCCATATATTTTATGGAATCCATTGATTCCATAAATCCATTGATTCACTCTACTGGTCTTTTCTTGATAACCCTACTGACATGGTCAGTAGTCAATAAATAATTGATGCTATTCATAAATAACTAAAGAAGAATAATGAATTAATTACAGAACAAATGATTTCTCCCAAAATCCTACTAAAAAACTCTAATATTCCTAAATATTGGTTAAAACTCCCCATGACTTATTTCCTTAGACCATTTTAATATATAGTTCGCTGACAATCATGCAGCTACCATGAACAGTCTAACACGAAAAGAACAAAATGTCAACATAGGACAAGCCTATTAGGTCAACTATTGACAGACATAAGCCATTTCATGGACTTTGGCTATAGCTAAACTTGAGAAAACAACTCCAAGTTAAACTTTGAACATCAGAGTTTAGGGAGAAGGAAAGCGACTGAAATAAACTGCATATTCAGCTTAAATCCAAATGGTGCTATCTTTAGTTACAGCTTAAAATCTCATTAGCTGTCTTGTTTCTTATTGCCAAAGCCAACCATAGGCAAAGATGTGAATTGCTTCAGGTCTTCAGCAAACAGTGATTTTTAGAAACATATGTAATGTTATTCATGTGGTTGAGTCAGAAATACACTTATCCAGTGGTACAGATGGGAATGATTTGTTCTGGAAACTGAGATAGCTTTATTATTTTACCATTTTTACCTACAAAAATAAGTTCATGTGCTAGTACATATGAGGAACCTCAGACCAAAAATATACCCAGACATCTTTGAATCTGAATGCCATCACTTTCACTTTTCACTTTCATGCATTGGAGAACGAAATGGCAACCCACTCCAGTATTCTTGCCTGGAGAATCCCAGGGATGGGGGAGCCTGGTGGGCTGCCATCTATGGGGTCGCACAGAGTTGGACATGACTGAAGCTACTTAGCAGCAGCAGCAGCAGCAGCAGCAACCATCATATTAAGCTCTGAAATTTACTTTGCACCACTATATTAATTATATTTGAGTTTCTGTTTTAATTTTTAAAATATATACAATATATAAACTCATGTTAATTGTAAAAGGTTCAGACAATACATATGTATTGAATATAAAATTTTCCCTTCCTCCTTTTCTTCAATTTTATTCCATTCCTCATAAGTAAGAGTTTCGTGCACATCATTCAAGTTATGTTACACAATTACATATGTCATTTTTAACATACATATGATTAATTATTGGCTTTACCAGTAGCTCAGCAATAAAGAATCTACCTGCAATGAAGAAGACATGAGTTTGATTCCTGGGTCAGGAAGATCGCCCAGAAGAGGGCACGGCAAACCCACTTCAGTACTCTTGACTGGAGAATGCTATGGACTGAGGAGCCTAGTGGGCTACATTCCATAGGCTTGCAAAGAGTCAGACACAACTAAAGGGACTGAGCACACATGCATGATTAATTATATATATTGAGCTATGTCTTGCATTTTCTCTTAATAGTAAGACTTTAGGACACTGTTGATAGAAGTATAGACTGTCAAGAAAATTGTTGAAGGATGATTTGAAAATTCAGCCTAACAATTCCATTTCTGCAAAAGAAGGCAGAAACAGTGGTATTTCTTACAGGATTGTTAGAAATAATGAAGTAGAGGAAACAATATAAACATCTAACTATATGAGAACATTTTAATATATTGTGATTTATTCATACTATGTAAATGTAGTGGACTTATGTACTTACAAGCTATTTATTTTATTCTCCTGGAAATATTAATTCAGCTTTTTTTGTAAACAACATGCCTCAATAACAAGTCTAGTGAAAGACTATCAATAATTTTAAGTTCTTCAACATCAGAAAAATTCTTAAGGCAGCAAGAATTTCTGGTTTATATCAGATTGAAAAAGGATTGGATTTAGTTTTTTTTAGAACACTTGCCCCTTTGGGGTGTAGTTACAAAGATCACTAGGCTTGGAATACTGACTTTAAGAAACCAAACTTGCTGTTTCTCAGCCTCAGTTTCCCAACCTCCAAATAGGAATAATAGCAATGAAAAGAATGAAAACACTTAGTGTAAAGGGTCAAAGAGTCACTCATCAAATGTGTTTTAAAACTATAATGAAAATCCTTCCTCCAATAACTCTTTGATTCCCTCAACTAAATTTTGATTATCTCAGTTCTTTAACACACACCAACTTAATTTATACAGTAAGTAAAGACAATTGGTTAATAAAACAACAGGTATTTTGTTAAGGATGATAATTTATTAAATAAAACTGCACTTTAAGTGCAGCACAGGTTAAAAGAAAAACTTTTTTAGTGACATTAAGTTCATCTTAATTCACTATTCAGCAATAAGGCATTTTAAAAGGTAAAACGATTTACTTCAAAAAGAATGTTTAATCTTAATAGATTAAGTACAAAACCTACTGAAAAGAAAAATAGTTCTTCATTTCTGATCATGTTTGCGATGTGTTTGTCATTTGTTCGTATTTAACCATCCATTTTTATATCTATTGTCATGCTATAAAATAAAATACCTGTAAGATATGGGTCTTCTCTCCCTTTTTATCACTTTACTAACTTATCCTATTTATCATTCTCATGGAATGATCCAAATAAATGCAGAACAGTAGAAAAATAAATATTAGTATTATGTTTATATTACTGTAACTGCCGATAGGAAATAAAATGGTAAAGGTTCAAAAAGTTGCAGTCAACAGTTATGCTACCATTGAGTCCTCAAACTTTTTTTTCAGCCACATCTTAAGGATCTGTTTTTCATGGGTGTGCTAGAGGAGCTAGACGGTGAAGAAGAGATGAAAGGGTGCTCATGGTTTGTCAATTGGCAGGTTCATATTTTGCCTTCTATTAAATAGGACAGAAGGAAAGATCTAGTAGTATAAACAGCTGGACTCTATTAATAATCACTGACATATCTAGGCCAGTCCTTATTTCCAAAAAGTAAAGGACAAGGAAATGGGCCCATGTGCCAGGTTATCCAAAATCAATTAATAAATGCAGAAATACTAGATGTGAAACATAATGAAAGAGGAAAAAAAACTTTTCTAAATCTTCTGAAAATGACAAGTAAACATTGCAAAATTCTTTTAGAATTATGATATAAATATTGAGAAATATTCTTCTTTCAGAGTGTTAGAGAAGAGAAAGCTAAATAATTCACTTAAAGGAGATAAAAAGAAGAGGATACTATTATTCTGTAATTAAGTATAAATTCATAATCTTATAAATAAAAGATAGTTTCAAATGCAGTACTTTCCTGAAAAGTATCATTTAGTCTATTTCATATTCCCTCCTTCGAGAGATTGCCTGTGAGTCATTTCTCAAAATCAGATTTAATCAAAACATTCTTAAGATGGTGGTTCACGTAAATCAACTCACTTAATTCTCTCAACAGCCCACCAGGGTAGGAATTATTGGCCTCATTTTAATGATGATAAATCTAGGCTTAAAGAAGTTAGCAAACTTGCTTAGAAATAGCAAGTCACCATTTCAGAGCTGGAATTTGAATTCACCTTTGTTCACTCTAAATTAACAGTCTTTACCACATGACTGTAACTCTTAAAACCCATATATAAAACTATCATAAGAATGAACATGATTACTTTGCATTCATAGTTTTAGTTGGCACTTATTGGTCAACAGAAATACTCCCAATAGCTATTTTAACGACAGTTTTTATAAAACAGATAATGACCACTTAATAAACCTAGCAGTATAAAGTTATTAGATATATCACACTCTTCCCACATGATGGGAAGGTGCAGGAGGCTCTGAAATGAGTGCTTGGGTTGCTCTTTTAAAGAGAAATTCTCTGTAATTAAATAGCAATCAGGCACTTAAAAGACAGGCTGATCTCAGTACTGTATTTAAGTAAAGCAGACAAAGATTGCATTTTCCATTCTGTGGTCTGGACACCTGGTGCACAAGCTCAGCCTTGTGCAGGGTCAGCCTAATTGAAACCATCCTTCATGTGCCTGTCACATAAACAAGACTCTGCGTTCTGAAAACTCCATATAACAAAAATACACAAGATTTCTTTTCTTAAATTTTCATCACTGTTATGAGTGCCAACATTTCTGTCCTTAGTTCAACTGATCTTGTAGACACTTCCATCACTTTTTAAACATCATTTTTCACTTAATAAAAGTACCTTGCATTAGCAAGACTTAATTATGTTATGCAAAAGCCACAGGGATAATTATAATTTATCCAGGCACTCTTAATCTGTATTAAGGGAAATGTGTTACAGACCTGATGAGAAAACTCACATAGCATTATCCCATCTCAACAGCTGCTTAGCTAAATCTTGCTATAGTAAAATATCAGTTATCATCCCATCATTTCTAGCCTGCCATTTTTTTTTAATTTCTACCATTTAAAAGAAACATTTTAAATTGTCATTTCTAGAACTTTGTAATGTGATTAAATCTGTTTCACTAAACCAAACATGATCTTATCCTAACATGATTTAAGATTGCACTAGCAACATATTTACAATTTTATTTAACTAATCACATGCATTTGCTGAACATCTCCTACATTCTCAGTGTTTCTGGAACTAAGGACCTCTAAGTATTCTGCTACATTGTCATAAGCAACTAAATCCTAGCAGGGAGAAAATACTTTACTGTATATGTCCAATTTCCATACCTTGATTTGCCCAACTTACTAATAACTGACAGCAAAATGTCAAAGTTTCAAGCTTGGAAATCTACTCACTAGATCACTATAAGTGACAACAGAGGCATTCCTTCTTAGAGCAATATTAAATTATTTCTAATTGTAACTCAGTCCCTTGTCCAGCAGAATTTTCACTTATCCAAAGTCCTTGTAGGCCGGTACTTCCACCACTTCCGTTGGAAATTTCCTCCATAACTGCACAAATTTCACCACTAAATTGTATTTCCTGCCTTTCAGTTTATCTTCTTCCTCATACTTATTAAGCTGCAGACAGTTATCTTAGATCCGTAAGACCTAAAATTAATTTTGCTTTGTTTTAGCAGTCTGGAGGAATGAACAGTCATTTGTAAATATCCCCTGAATAATGCACTTGTTCTTAAAAGCTTGTGAATTGTAGCCATTGAATGATGGCAATATTACTGCTTTTGATAAGCAAGGGAAAAATTGCAAGAGTAGCTAAAATGCTTAATATTTTCTAGGCACATCAGGAAACTTAAAGTTTTTCTCGTCGGAAAAAAAGTACGGGTGAATGAAAATTCTACTCTTGTAAAAGAACCAGAAGATAAATCCTACTTATTAAAGGAGTTGTAAAAAGATAGGAAAACAAACAAACAAACAAAAAAAACCAAATACACACTCTTATATGCACTCATTCATCCTAATATTTTAACTGATTATCTACTAAATCCTTGTATACTTTCGAGACACTTGACAAAGTTTAACTACTCTAACTTCAAAGTATGCCCATAAATCTTAACTTGGAAATGCATTGTTTAATAATAAATATTTTGGCCTATTCAAATCATGCCAATATGAAATTCACTATATTTTATATATCAAATACCATAACTACCCACTTTACTTCACCAAAGTATTTATCCAGTTATTATACATACAAACTTAGCTCCCGACGTTTTCATTTCTCACTTTCTAATTTTTTTTCTCACTTTCTCACTTTTTTTAAAAAAATTTTTGTTTCTTTTTCTAAGTAATAAGTATCTTACAAAGTCCTTCTGCAATATGATCCTACAAGGTAGGAGAAATTGTCATTAGGAACAACCACACCCAAAATAAATCAACAAGGAAAAATTCCAACAAGGAATTTTTTTCCTTCAATTGCTTATTATTTAAAAGTAAATGGGAGTCAGCCTTTATTTTATCAGGAAAAAAAATAGAAGTATTCTTAATTATAGTTTTAACTCAAGCAAACAAACTTCAAGAAGAATGCCTACTTATCATTTTCAACCTAATCCTCAAATCACAGATTCATAACTTTGAAGAAATACCCAAATCAAACGCCAAGAGATTTACAAAACATTAGAGGAACTAAAAGCCTCTTGATGAAAGTGAAAAAGGAGAGTGAAAAAGTTGGCTTAAAGCTCAACATTCAGAAAACTAGGATCATAGCATCTTGTCCCATCACTTCATGAGAAATAGATGGGGAAACAGTGGAAACAGTGTCAGACTTTATTTTTTTGGGCTCCAAAATCACCGCAGATGGTGACTGCAGCCATGAAATTAAAAGATGCTTACTCCTTGGAAGGAAAGTTATGACCAACCTAGATAGCATATTCAAAAGCAGAGACATTACTTTGCCAACAAATATCTGTCTAGTCAAGGCTATGGTTTTTCCAGTGGTCATGTATGGACGTGAGAGTTGGACTGTGAAGAAAGCTGAGTGCCGAAGAATTGATGCTTTTGAACTGTGGTATTGGAGAAGACTCTGGAGAGTCCCTTGGACTGCAAGGAGATCCAACCAGTCCATTCTGAAGGTGATCAGCCCTGGGATTTCTTTGGAAGAAATGATGCTGAAGCTGAAACTCCAGTACTTTGGCCACCTCATGCGAAGAGTTGACTCATTGGAAAAGACTCTGATGCTGGGAGGGATTGGGGGCAGGAGCAGAAGGGGACGACAGAGGATGAGATGGCTGGATGGCATCACTGACTTAATGGATGTGAGTCTGAGTGAACTCCGGGCATTGGTGATGGACAGGGAGGCCTGGCATGCTGTGATTCATGGGGTCGCAAAGAGTCAGACATGACTGAGCGACTGAACTGAACTGAACTGAGTGGATGGTTTTAAGTAGAGTGGTATGATATTCTAATAATTGCAATATGGGAAAAAATAATTCTATGGCAGCCACCAACTATAGAATACAATTCCTTTGTTTCTTTGTCCTTATCACTGATCCAGTATTTTACTTTAGAGAAATGCATCAACTGTATCATTCTCCCAGGTGCTGAAAATTTAGACTGGTAGTCTGGGTTCAATGACTACTTTACAGAGCTTTGAATGACCAAAAGACAGCATAGGACATGGGCATGAAGTCAGCAGAGATAGGCCAATAGTGTAAAAACACTGGAGAGACCCAAGAGTACTTCATACCGTTCTCTATGTATGCTGAAACATAATTTTGTCCTCAAAATAACTCTATGCAGGGGATAGAGTGGTTATCATAGATGAAAACTATGAACTCAGACAAATTTCATGGTCAACCAGAGAATAACCTAAGCTAAACCCATATTTTCTGATAACTAATCAGTCTTTTTCCACTCACTTTACCAAAAGAATACCATCAATGAACAGGAAGGAACAAATGTAATCTCAGACACTTTTAGGATATCCTGCCCTCTTTTCAGTTTTGAAAATGTATCCATTAGTATCCTGAGCCATACAGCAAATTCCCATTGGCTAATCAACCTAGAGGGGTGGGGAGGAAGATGGGAGGGAGTTTCAAAAGGGAAGGGGTTTATGAATACCTATGGCTGATTCATGTTGTGGTTTGACAGAAAAGAGCAAAATTCTGTAAAGCAATTATCCTTCAATAAAAAAATAAATTAATTTTAAAAACGTATTCATTAATAAATGGAAAACTACACATTAGATCAAAGCACTTTAAGAATTCATAAATGCTAACCATTATTGTAACTGAAACCATTTGAAACATGTATTATGAGATACAAACTTTTATTATAATTAATGCACTTTCATTTGAATGTTGCTACTGTACTGTATTTTCAATTGGTAGTCACAACTTATTTTAAATGTAGCATAAAATTTTCTTAATGGAAGTAAGATGATTTCACTGAAAGTTGGAATAATTTTAAAGTAAATTATCTATCTAAAAATTACACATTAATTATAATGCCATGGTTGTCACTAAACTTTGTTACCTCTTCTCGGCAGGACCTGATGAAGATCTTCTGTTTTGACCTTAAAAGGGTTTGGCTATCTTCTAGGAGGAGTACAATTTTCATTAGTTAATGGAAAATTTTCCTTAGAGTACAGCACCTGGAAACCAGGCTTCAACTATTCTCCACCAACATTTTTTGATCTTTACATCTGGTAAATTATTGCTAGCAAGTCTATTGGGAGTTCAAGAGGCTATATTACTTCTCAAACATTTAAATACTTGCATCATAAGAAATGGGGAGAAGTGGCCCTCAAAACACTCATTCCTGGAGAGCATTTTAAGTAATGAATATTCTTGAACATACAGAGGAGACTTCATGTGCCACTTGAGAAGAACTGAATTCCTACCCTGTTCTTCCCCAAGTATCACAGAACTAAAAGAACTCATGGAGACTTCAAACTCTCTAAAGTTAATTACCTTTCTACATAATTTCAAAACTATCTATATTCTGACAGTAAGTCTAGAAGAGAATGTGGTGTGAGAATTTGGTCAAGGGAAGGTACTTAGAAATAAAAGAAATATATTTGCTTAGGACTGAAAGGATGGAAGGGGATCTAACTTGTATTATTTCTTGTTATGAAATTGTTTTTCAATTATGAGTTCACACAGTTCTGATGTAGAACCACTGTACATCGATTCGACTCACACTCTGTTTTACAGAACTCAGCCACATTGCCATATTTTGCTCAGGTGAACCTGGAAAATGTGATCTATTTGTGACCCTGAAAGAAAAATTTGAATCACTTATTCTAAAAACACACTTCTATTTTAATTACACATTAATGTTGCTTGAAATTGTTTTTCAAAATATGGTAATTTGTTACTACAATAGAACTTAGATATCTCTGTTTCTCTTCTCAAGGTCAAGGCCTCCAGAGATGTCATTGCTCAAACCCCGAGAAAGTTCTTGTTTTGGCAGCTGTTACCAGTCCCTTAGCTAATGAGATCAACCAAAAGTGCTCTTTGAACTCTTCAAATAATTCCTAAGGATTAACCATCAAGAACATTCTGTCAGTGGAATGCAAAAATCTCTGGATATACTCACCAACACAAACAATCTCAAATCCACTTTTTTCAAATGTTTTTGGATTAACTGTTCTCTCATTTTCATTCCTACTGCCTTAATTCAAGTAGCTCCCTGTTACTCTCTTCACTAATTTCTTTCCATACTAACATATTCTGAACACTGCTTGCTTTCTTAAGCATATGCTGCAGATTTTGCAATGACTCTTGAATGATGAATACTGTGTTAAATGTGAAAGTGAACGTGTTAGTTGCTCAGTTGTGTCTGACTTTTTGTGACCCCATGGACTGAAGGCTCCTCTGTCCATGGAATTCTCCAGTCAAGAATCCTGGAGTGGGTGGTCATTTCCTTTTCCAGGCAATCTTCCTGACCCAGGGATTGAACCCAGGTCTCCTGCATTGCAGGCAAATTCTTTATCATCTGAGCCACCCAAGAAGCCATAACAGAGTGCTTAGGGTGTTATATTGTCATCCCCAAGTGTCTTCCAGACATCTTTATCTCTACACCCAGCAGACTGTTTGACAACTACCAGTTACCGTGTCAGCGCTCTCCACGGCTGCCTGGTGGTGAGCCCCCACCTATGCTTCAAGTTCTGCTCGAACCTTGCCTCTTAAAGGGAGTTTTTCCTTTGTAAGACTCTTTACCCCTCTAATACAGAACCTAATACATCTGGCCTCACACTAATGTTTATTTATGTATAGTTCTACCTTAGAATTTGAGGGCAGAAAATATGTCTTACTCATAAAGGTGTTCTCCACAGTACCTGACTTGAAGATTTGTAATTACAAAAGAAACATGTTATTTGAATAAGTGGTTCAGGTTTTTGTTTCAGGGACAAAGATAGACCATATTTCCCAGATTCACTTGAGCAAAGAATGGTCATGTGGCTGAGTTCTGAAGAATTCAGAGTATGGGTAGGATCAATGACAACACTTCCCCACCAGAACCATATGATCCTCTGATGTGTGAACTCATAATTTGGGGCTGTGGGAGTTGATGTTGGTGGACCTGCAAGAGAAAAGATCCTGAGCAGAAAGGTGCCCCAAAATACCATCTTGGACTCTGCTCTAAGTTCTAAACTTCTAAGATGCTGGGGTTTTATCTATTACTTCAGCACATGTGGCCTTATGAGCCTAAGACTGCTGATCATCTAATTATTACAGTGGAAAATAACAAATCATGGTGGCAATGATCTTATTTTGGGATATACTTGCTGGAATGACCCTGCTTTGAGTAGAATGGCCATCACATCTTTTCTCCAGTGTTGAACCCACCCCTGTGCTATTGCTTGGATCACAAAGTTTCTCCATGTGGACACACTTACTCGTCTAGGTATTGCTACATCTACATGGAATTGGTCCATAGACCTTCTGATAGTACTGGATCCATTTGGCTAGACTTTAAATCTGTAGCCATATGGCTCAATCCTTTCTATCACTCCAGGCCTAGCAGATGCTTTGCTCTTACGCAATGCTTATTATCAAGTCTTTCAGAATGTTTTTGCCTTATTATGTATTTCCATAGCATTCATTTTCTAACGCTTCATGTTATAAATGAGTCTTTATATTCTGCCTTTTCTATAAAGTGTCAAAGAAACTGTTACTTAACCCACCCTAATGTCACTGTACTACTTGTGAGTGGGATTTATTCTCAGATATTTTTGTGTGGATCTCAAAGCACCTGCCAGAGTGGCTGGAAAGAGACTGGGAATGTAACTAGTCTGTTCCTGAACTGCTTATTTACAACATGTAGCATTCTTCCCAGTAAAAAAGTTAAAGCATTTAGGCTAATCCTAAAAAGAGTTAATCAAGCTCAATAGTGATTATTCAAAAACATTAAAAATAAATGGGATATAGTAGCCTTATAAACAATGGTCACACTTTCTGCAAAATGAAGTGAACTAAAATGAGGCAAGAACTTTTTGAGAGAGGCAACATTGTTTTAGCTATCTTTGATCTATGTGTTTATTGTTGTTCAGTTGTGCAGTCCTGTCTGACTCTTTGTGACCCCATGGAGTGTAGCCCACCAGGATCTTCTGTCCATGGGATTTTCCAGGCAAGAACACTGGAGTGGTCTCCCATTTCCTCCTCTAGGGGATCTTCCTGACCTAGGAATTGAAACCAAGTTTCCTGTATTGGCAGGTGGATTCTTTACCTCTGAGTCACCCAGGAAGTCCTGAGTCTTGTATCTCTCTGTCTATATATGTTATGTTCCAAAATGTATGATAAATGCAAATTTCCCCTATTTAAAAAATCAAATCCCTTGAATGTAAAAGTACTAGAGGAAGTCAATTCCTCAAATTTTCCTAAAGATTAACATTATTTTGAAGCTACATGGTTCATGATTCATGAATAATCTTTTAAAAATAAAATTATAAAGACTATGCCTTTGGTTCCTCATCTTTAATTGTGTCTGCTGAAATTTTCAACTCAGAATTCATTTTATCTGAATCCAATTCAAAGTATTTCAGCAACTTATGCAGATAAAATAATACAGCATTCCATAATGTGTGTCTATCAATCTACAAGCACATGTTTGTGCATGTGTATCAAGCATCAGTGTGCTTTTCTAAATTTCTGTTTCAAACTAGTCATTTCTAATCATCCAATAGATAATTAAATTGATTTGCTAAATGTATAACAGTGATTAAAAGGTTAATAACATTTAGCAAGCATTGATCATTTTTTCTATCCACAGGAAAAAAGAATTCTAAATGTTGATTAAAGTGTTCTAAACCTGGATGTTTTGAGCCATATTCCTGTGA
The DNA here is from genome assembly GCF_023091745.1 of Budorcas taxicolor. Taxonomy (NCBI): domain Eukaryota; kingdom Metazoa; phylum Chordata; class Mammalia; order Artiodactyla; family Bovidae; genus Budorcas; species Budorcas taxicolor. Next base: position 85,506,874 of record NC_068910.1, read on the forward strand.
CATTTTCCCCTATGTAATTTCTAGTGCATAAACAGTACAAATGAATATTGATTGTAAAAATCTTCCTGCATTGCATTGTGACATCCTCCCTTCAAGAACATATGAAATCTAATCCTACTAATTTGCATCTGACTGACAAGAAAATATTGATTGAGAAGGCGAGACCAATCAGAAAGCCAATTATTGGTATATATGAGATATCTGAATTTAACATGGAAAATACTGATGTCAAAGAATACCATAATTAGTTTTGAGGTTGCCATGTTTACCTCTTCTTTATTGAGGGAGACATTTCACAGAAACTGGAGTGAAATTCTGCTGAAGGGTGGACTGTGTTAGCAGTGGGGAATAAATAGTGTAGGAGAACCTAAAAGCACTAAGAAATGGCAGTACAATCCGAATAATGAAAGATTGTGCAGAGATCTAAAGGCAAAAAGGCATTTCATTTCAAAGTAACAAATTATAAGATGTAAATGCAGAAATCAGCTATATCTCCCAAAAAGAAAAGACAAAAAAAATGGGTTAATGCAACTGAAAGGCCAAACTAAAATCATACAGACCCTCGTGCACTTACAGGAAAGACAAACCAATAAAAATATTTCATGGAAAAGTAAATACTAGGTTTCCCAGGTAGCTCAGTGGTAAAGAATCTGCCTGCCAATGCAGGAGACACAAGAGATGTGGGTTCGATCCCTGGGTTGAGAAGATTCCCTGAAGGAGGAAATGGCAACCCACTCCAGTATTCTTGCCTGGAGAATTTCATGGATAGAGGAGTCTGGTGGGCCACAGTCCATGGGGTCACAAAGACTCAGACACGACTGAACAACAGAGCACAAGAAGAATGATCTTGCTTGGAGACAAGTAAACAACAATACCTCAAAGAAGCTAAATCAGATATATCTTGGATTAATTCGTGAACTAGAAAATTAACAGAAACTATGAATAGTTTTATAAAAAGAAATGTAAACGCTTGAAAGAAAATGCCTCAATGTCATAATGTGAAGGTTTTACTGTCAAAAGGCAAAAGTCCTCATAGGCTTGGCCATGATTTCTCTATATTGGTGTCATTTTTGAGAAAAAGATGGAGTGTAGGTAGGCATATGAAAATATCCAGACAAAAAGGACAAAACATGGAAAAAAGAGAATCAATTTGCCATGAAAAACATGCCTGCCACGAAGAGCTGTCTACTGTATGATTTAATCTATGGATTAATGGAATATAGACAATTACACATAAGATGCTAAACATTTAGAAAATTAATAAGTAGCTTATAAACTGCATGTTTTTCCTAGTGGTTTCTATTTCCTTAGTTATTCCATGAAATAAAAACAGTATTTCTACTAGGGTCCAGCATATTAGTTAAAGAAAAACCAAATGCCAGCTCAATAAGTGTTCACTTATGTTTTTAATTTCTTAATAGTTTTATGACTTTTCTTCATGATGTCATAACTGGAACAGTGAATTTACAACCCTACGTAACAAACCAACACATAAAATATGAGGAAGCCAACTAAATTAAAAATTTGGAATTCTGGACATCAAGTTAATATGAAAGAAACCTGTCCTGAAAAAAAGTAACCTGAAACACATTTCTCAGTCACTCTACAAACTCAGGATTGATCTCGAACTGCATGTGGTTACCTAGTTCTCTCCTGAAGGAAACCGTTCCTTTTGTCATTGGAATAGACATTATCCTTCATCACTTAAATTAGTAGCCCCCAACTTTTTGGCACCAGGGACCTATTTCATGGAAGACAACTTTCCCATGGACTGGAGTAGGGGGATGGTTTCAGGATGATTCCAGAACATTACATTTACCATACACTTTGTTACTATTATTATTATATCACCTCTACCTAAGATCATCAGGTATTAGATCCCAGAGTTGGGGCCCCGTGACTTAAAGCACTCTCATTATGACCTTTGTTACCTAGCCTGCTTGGAGAAGGAAATGGAAACTCACTGTAGTATTCTTGCCTGGAGAATTCCATGGACAGACAGGCATGGCGGCCTACAGTGTATGGGGTGGTATAGAGTTAGATGTGACTGAGTGACTGACACTACTACTAGTATCTAGCCTATCACCCACATCCTGAGTAATCCAAGCACAGAGTCCATGACACACTTCTCTCTTAGACTTAAGATTTTTCATATATGCTGGAGGTTTTCCACAGCACCTCGACACTTATATAATTCTTCTCAAGAAACTGACACAATCCACACAACTCTCATTCTCAGTAGCTTTCTTGATTCTTGAGAAAAAATGAGGTCATCCTACTTGAACTATTTGCACTTGTGCCCGTCAATCACACCTGTTGTTCTAGCACTAGGACCAGCAACACCCTCATCCCCACATGCATTTTCTCTTTAGGCTATAATCATGGTCAATTTTCTCCACCAAATCCTTAAAAAGATAACTCTCCTTTAATTCTGAATCTCCTAATTAGAAACTTTCCTCACCCTTTTTCAACCAATATTCAACACTTTCAACTCAACTATGAATTTTTCCCTAAAGAGAGAGATCTCAACATTTTGTCTTTCAAAGGACCCTTTTCAATTTTTAGCATAATAGATGTTCCCTGGCTGTTGTATCTGAAATAGCACTTCTATTTTTTTCTTCTTAGGACTTATTACTTTCTAATATTATGCCACAAACCTTTATTTGTTAATTCGTTCAATTTATCTTTTCTTTCTAGAATATAAACTACTTGGTAGTGAATTTACCTTATCACATAGTAGGGGGAGCTTCCCTGGTGGTTCAGCTGGTAAAGAATCTGTCTGCAATGCAGGAGATCCGGCTTTGATCCCTGGATTGGGAAGATCCCCTGGAGAAAGGAACAGCTACCCACTCCAGTATTCTGGCCTGGAGAATTCCATGGGCAGTGGAGCCTGGCAGGCTACACAGTCCATGGGATCACAGAGTTGGTCATGACTGGATGACTTTCACTTTCACTTTGATCACATAGTATAATGACCAAATAGAGAAACTGCTCAACAAATATATTAAATAGGTACACACACACACACACACACACACACACACACACACACATATCCCTTTCTAATCACTAAGTGTTTTTTTAACTTAAAATGTTGGTGAAGCAATTGCTGGTTATTCTCCCAAAATTCACTCTTCCTCTCTTTCTAATCACATGGCCACCCAAGTGGAAACTACATTTTCTAGTTTTCTTGCTTCCAGCCATGGCTGTGTGACTAAATTTAGGTGAGTAGAACAGAGCAGAATATCATATATAATTTCTAGGCTGTCTTCCACTTAAAGGCAGGATGCTGCCCCTGCACCTTGGTTCTTTTTCTCTTCCTGGGTTCCTGAGTGACCTGGAAGAGCAGAGTGGTCCCCTGGCATACATGGACTGGCTTACAGCATGAGAGAGTAAAGTTTTACTCTATTTGAGGAGCTTGATTTTGGAGTCTTTTTCTTTTAACTACTAAGCTTTTAACACACTTGGTTTTCTATGATTCTCTCTGGTATGTTTCTGGTCATTCTTTATTTCCTTTTGAACTCTTCCTTCTCTATTTGTTCCTTAAATACTGATTTTCTCAAGGGTTCTTTTCTGGCTGACTACAGGCTTTTTTAATGCCAGTTTTACTGAAATATAATTGACATATAACATTTTATAAATTTAAGATATATAACACAGTAGTAGTGTTAGGCTCTCAGTCATGTCCAATTCTTTGCAACCCCATGAAATGTAGCTCACCAGGCTCCTCTGTCCATGGGATTCTCCAGGCAAGAATATTGGAGTGAGTTGCCATTCCCTTCTCCAGAGGATCCTCCTGACCCAGGGTTCGAACCCAGGTCTCCTGCATTGCAGGCAAGTTCTTTACCATTTGAGCTACAGGGAAGCTCCAACATAATGATGTAATATATGTACGTAAACACTGTGAAATGATTACCACAATGCTTACTTAACATTCATCACCTCACGTATTTAACAATTTTTTGTCTTGTAATGAGAAGCTGTAAAGTCTACTCTCCTAACAACTTTCAAATATGCAGTATTGTTAACTATGGTCCCCACGCAATACATTACACCCCAAGATTTATCTATTTTATAGCTGGAAGTTTGTACCTTTTAATCACCTTCATTTATTTCCCCCTCTCCCTTACCCCTATGTCTGGCAACCACCAATCTGTTATCTGTTTTTATAAGTTTGGTTTTTAGATTTCGTATATAAGTGAAATCATACAGCATTTGTCTTTCTCTCTTTGACATTTCACTTACTATAATACTCTCAGGATTCATCGATCTTGTTGCAAATGGAAGGATTTCCATCTGTTTCTATAACTGAATAATTAACTACTGTTCTTAGTTTAACCTAGTGATTCTTAAATGTTTTAGTCAACGACAAGTTTGGTAATTTAATGAGGATTTTATACACATATATGTATATATACCACTGAGCTTCCAGGTGGCTCAGTGGTAAAGGATCTGCCTGCCAATAAAGGAGATGGTGGAGATGTGAGTTTAATCCCTGGATTAGGAAGTTCCCCTGGAGTAAGAAATGGCAACTCATTACAGTATAGTTGTCTGGAAAAATCCATGGACATTGGAGCCTGGCAGGCTACCATTCATGAGGTTGCAGAGTCAGATACAACTGAGTGACTGAGCATGCATGCATGCGCGCATGCACGTACACACAACACACACACACACACACACACATACATATAATCATATATATATATATATATAATATAAGAGAGAGAAAGCATGTAAACTTTGCTCATTTACACGTAATTTGAAACCTGCTTTTGAACCCTCTAATTAACTATAGTAGCCAGATTACGGAATTTCTTGAGAAATACATCAATTGTTATGGTTTTCACTACCATTCATCTCTCAGGATATGTTTCTATCAAACTAAGACAATATCTGACAATTGGGCAGCCATATTAAACTCCTTAAACGTGTCTCTAGTGTACTTAGGATACAATCCAAACTAGGCTGTTCAAAAGTGAGCCAGTACTTGTCTGTATAGTTTCTTCTCAACCTCTTATCATCCCTAAAATTCTACTCTATCCAATTTAAACTTCTCGCAGTTTCTCAAACTCATCATATTCTCACTTTCATAATATTGTGCATCTGTCATTTGCCTGGAGCCTTCCCCATGCTTATCTAGCTGTCCTTACTTCTCAAACATACTTCAGCCTGACGTGTAGGTATTCTGTCAATGAATGTCCTTTTTACACTGTATACACTCTTCCCTCATTGTCATTTACCTCTCAGGCTCCACCTCCCATGGATTCGGGGATTATCTGCTTTGTTCACTTTTACATCCTCACTAATACTTGTCACAGTTGATATATAGTAGGCCCTTAATATATATTTTCTTTAATTGTAATTTGCAAACTTTCCACAGGTATAGAAAATGCAATATTTAAAATGCTGTGTTAAAAGTAGGAATAAATCTTGTTTCCTAATGCATGATTCTCAATTGTTTTGAAGAAGACAAATTTTTCAATGGGAAAATAAATATCTTTTCTCTAAATTCCTGTAATGCTTTATAACTCTCTTAAAGTCACATGCAAAACCAAGTTCTCAATGGGTATACTGTGTATTGTGTTCATGTGTTCATCCCTCATGGTTTGCAACACAATTTCTTACATTTCTTGAAATAACTCCATAGTATATTACACAACCGAAGCATGGTTTAAAATACTGTATACTGTATATAACAGGAAGGGATAAAACTTTGTTTTTATTTGCTTTATATTCAAGAAGACACTCTGTGAAGGGATCTATGGTGGGGAGGAAAAAGACAGATGGAATAAATAAATAATGCCAATAAGTCTATGAAAAAAAGACAAACAACCTAACAAAAAAATTGTCAAAGATATAACAAGCCATTAGCCAGAGAGGGCATTTGAATTGTCAATAAATAAAGATACATTCACATTAAAAAATTAGTAGCCTATTGTAGTCTCTTTCTAACTAAAGTGTCCATCCATTGCTCACCTATCTTTAGGAATTCATTGGAAATCTTTCTGAATTCATTGTGCATGCTTAGTTGCTTCAGCCATGTCTGACTCTTTGCGACACTATGGATTATAGCCTCTGTCCATGGGATTCTCCAGGCAAGAATACTGGAGTAGGTTGTCTTGCTCTCCTCCAGGGCATCTTCCCAACCCAGGAATCGAACTCACATCTCTTGTGTCTTCTGCATGAGTAGGGGTGTTCTTTACCACTAGTGCCACCTGCAAAGCCCCTGAGTTCATAAGAATAACAGCAAATCAAGCTGAAGAAGTTTAGCATACTGTTTTACTCAACAGATTTCCAAAATTAAAACATTGGGCAACATTAAAGGCTAAAAAGAATGTGGGCCAAAGGGTACTCTAATAACTGCTGAAGGAAGCAGAAATTTGTACAGCACCATTAGAGAATAATTTTTCTATTTCGGAGAGTAATTTGGAGACTTACAAAACTGAGACCACATAAATCTCACAACCCAGTGATTTCACTTTTGGATATGTGCCTTAAAAAAAAAAATACACATGCTCACAAGGGACATATACAAATGATATTTTTTGCAGTGTTGTTGAAATAGCAAACATTTGGAAGTGACTTCAGTGCCCCTTCAATGTACAGTGAAGAAGCTCTTCGTGTACTGCTCACATATTCTTCATCTTGAAAACCTTTTGACTTTCAGAAACTCATTCCCTCCCCTCCCCTAACTAAACATACCCTTTACCAATGTTGTCAATTTGAATCCTAATCCATCAGAGCAGATATTTTGAAAAGATACTAATGTTACAAATTAGCTACAAAACTACAAAACAAGTCTCCTGAAGCCCTTTCAATAGACTCTCCTTCCCTCTTTTTTCACTATTACCAAAAACCACTCTGGGGTGAAACTATAATATACCTATAACTATAGCCTATATATGTAAAATATATATGTATATAATAATTTGTAAACTTTATAATTTATTTAACATGTATTATATGTAACTGTCAATAAATTCAAAAGAAAAAGCCAAAAAATCAAAAGAGCATTCCACAAACATTTTCTCATACACTTATCTCACATTCTTCTACTGTGCTTAAAGATAACCTTACTTTGGATTTAGAATAACTACACCAAAAGGTCATTTTGCAAAATGCTTTGTATTTTACTGAAATTCTCTGAAATATATTCATTTGCTAAGGTATGTGGGGCTTCCTGATGGCTCCGTGCATAAAGAATCCACCTGCAATGAAGGTTTCACAGGAAATGTGGGCTCGATCTCTGAGTCAGAAAGATCCCCTGGAAGAAGAAATGATAACCCATTCCAGTATTCTTGCCTAGACAATCCCATGGTCATAGGAGTCTGGCAGGCTACAGTCCAAAGGGCTGCAAAGTGTGGGACACAGCTAGGCAATTAAGCATACAAGCACTAGGGTATGTGGATATTGTAACGGAACATTTACCTGTTAGATGTGCACTTGACATTCATCTTTAAAATTTTAGCTATCAAAAATAATGTTGCATTTTCTCAGAATACAAGAAACAAGAATTATCATTTGCCATTTATTCAGTCCATGATTAGTTGGTAGAATCTGGCTTTATTTTGGTTGCTTTTTTACTTCCTAGAATTTGGATATTTAATATAAGTAACCTCAGGGCTAGCTGCTTTCTATATATTATCTAAATCAGTGCTTAGAACAGCATTATGAGACAAGCATAGCTATCAGTATCTTTGCTGGGTAGAAATGGAGACTTTTAAGAAATTAAAGACTTTTCCTAAGATAATAAATGAGTTAGAATTTGAGCCCATGTTTTCTGATTCCAAAGCCCATTGGTTGGGAAACTTACAAAGATGTCAAGATTATGGCTTGAATCTCTTGCCTTTGCTTCCCACATATAACTGCAATAAGTAAAATATTAAATGAGATCATGTAAAAGTGATAATCAAAAAAAGTCAAATCTTTCTGTGGGCCAGAGATAGAACAGAAATAGAAAATGAGCTGCAGTGCAACAGTTGGTTTTTGGAATACGAGACAAGCATTTCTCTCTCTGTAAGGTAACTAGGGGGCCACACTTGCACCATAAAGGGTGAAAAGCAGTGCTATGTTTACTGATTAAAATCTGAGTGTAAGATAACTGGAAGGTGAATAACCATCTCTCTCCCTGGAGCTGTGGTTTACATAGACTGCTCAGGAGGGAGGCCCCAGGCATCGGGTACAATGTGGCAGTCAGCACCTGGGGCAATTGCTTTTGGACGTGGTGACTAGATAAGGTACACCCATTATCAGGGACTCTGAGCTGGGAATGGAGAGGGCCAGGGCCAACTCTATGACTATAAGAGTGAGGTGAGGCTAACAAAGAAAGAGAAATTTAAAGAATTTTTAAAAATCCCTCTCACTCAAGTCGAGCCTGAAAACCAAAATTCCAAGACATGTAAAATCATAAAAAGAGACTGTGAGGAAAATTTTTTACAAAATCAGTCAATGAAGTCATTCCAGAGGCATGAAAATAATAGATCAATTTCAGAATTTCAAAATAAGCATGTTAGAAGCCTTGAAGAGATGAAGCTAGAAATATCATCAATAAAATTTACAAGAAAGTTAGTAAAGATGAAACAATAAAAGTGGTATAAGAATTAATTAGAATTCCCAGCGGAGAAAATATAGTCAAAAGCATTCTGGAACGGATACAGTCAAAACAAGAATTAGTAAATTGGAAATAATCCACACACCCACAAAATGAGTAATTCACACACAAAAAATCACCGCACAGAAAGATTATATTATTAAAGAGAACTTAAGAAATATGTATGGTATATTGTGAAGCTTCAACATATATATACTAAGATGTTCTAGAAAAAGAGATTAGAGCTAATGGTAAAAGAAGCCATATTTGAAATGAAAATTCTTAAAATTTCCACAATTTAAGAAAGATGTTACTCCTAAGATCAAAGCGTCTAGAAAAATGAACAATGACTATGCTTTCTACCTCATAAGGAGGATAATAAAAACCATACGGTCACTCTCTATTAAAGTCTTTGAGGACTCTATCTCAGAGATGATAGAATCTAATTCTGTAGATTCTGTCCTATATTTTGATAGAATAATTCATCTTAAAAAACAAATTGATGAAGGTAATTGAAATAAGAACACAGCCAATATGGTATTCATCTTCCATAGAGAAGGCATAAATTCACTGCAACAGATGTCTACCGCTACCAGTTTGTATAGAACAAACCCTGATATTTAGTGACCATGAGATTTAAGGAAGTAAGTCAAAGAGTGTCATAACCCTAGCATATGTCCAGGCCACTCGGTCACTCTGTCCAGAGAGCTCACAAACGCAAACACACTCACACACACACACATACACTCTGTGTGTGTGTGTGTGTGTGATATAGTAATCCAATCACATTTAATCTAATGTGATACAGTAATATAAGGAAAAGACAGTTAATCACAAATATGTTTTATATGGGAATCAGAGAGATAACTGCATATTAATTTGTGAACATATTTCCATTGTTACCTATTAATCTAATACAAATTTTTAACATCTGTGGAAAAATGGACTTATATAAGAAAATATATACCTTCTTAAAATCATGGTTTAAAAATAATGCTATCGAAGATTGTAAAAGGTTTTAAAATATGCCTTCACCTCAGTAACCAATCAATAAGTGAATACGAATGGAAAAGGCTGAAGATAGTAGCTTAAGATTAAATGTTAGCAAAACTTAGCAGTACATCTTCCTATCCTTTGTTTATCACAATTCATGTACTTCCATTAGAGGGAACCCCATTCTTTGTAGTCCCTCCCCAAAGCAAGGCTAACTTCCTGAGTTGTTGTTAGAGATTCTAAAAGGAGAATAATACAGTTCTCTTTAATTTTTGGTCTCAGAATGGTTGAAAGGGAATAGGTAAGCTTTAAACTTTTATTTTTTTTACAATCTTCTTAGCAAAGGGAGACATTTTCTAGGGCTTCAGTCATATCTTAACTTTATTTACTGAGACATGTTAAAAGAAAAACTCAATTTACATCTCCTGTTTTGACCATTTATATAAACATCATAACAAATGGCATTATTTACTAATCACACATTGGGAGATTCTGATGAGAAGGTAATTTTAAAAACCTCAAAACGCTCAGGCAAATAAACACTTCAACATTTTCTCTTAAAAAAAAAAAAAGGTTTTCACTTTGCAACACTAATAAACAGTGAAAAACTGTATATTAGGCAAAAAAAAAAAAAAAGAATGAATGTAACAGGTGACGGACATAATGAACTTGTTCTCTTAGAAAGGGATTTGTCAGTCATGTTTTGCAATTGTTGAAAGAAGCTTGTATCAAATCATAAGAATAGCTCAAAAATAATTATCCTCATAGTTTTTGTATAAAAGTCAAGACTATGACTTAGTTCTGCAACAGTTGAAAGTTTTCCAGAAATCTTTAGAAAAGAAGAGCAAAGTAATGCTTCAAAGTTGCCCTCTAAGTAAAAACATATTTGTTCTTTCTTAAAAGCTTTCCTCCTTTTAGTGTAAAGTTTTATAGCTTCACAATTACTCCTATATATATATATATTTTAATTTGGCAAACAGAAACCATAAATCTCAAAATATAAGGAGTTTAGGAAATTTTATTTTTAAAATAATTTTTCAAAATTTGTATTGCAGAGGTACTATTTAAAAAGTATAAATGAACATGAAGCACAATTACAATACAGAACTCTGTATTCTATTAAATCAACAATACAGAAGACCCATTTTTCCCCTCATTCATTTGGTAACATCTAATGCAGTCACCTTGCTAATAAAATTGCTTTATAAACAACATCAACAATAGCAATAATATTTTGGCACTATAAAAATTATAATACTGACTTTGCAGATTTTGCAGAAGACTCTCTTCTATAACATTCTGGGAGTACTCCCTGTAGACTCTGATTTTTATTTTTTTGTTTAACAAAAGCACATTTAAAACAGGATTTTAAATGTGGCTAAACTATGAATTAAGCACAATTTACAGTGAGGTATTTTTTTTCCCCCCAGAAAAAGCAAGCTTACTAACTTCCAGTGTATTTGCACTGATATTAAAAATTCCTCAGCATTGTTTCATGATAATTAAAAAAAAAAAAAAAAAACAGCAAAGTTTCTGCCATGAAATGTGAGCAAACCAGGCAAAAAGAAACAAAAGAAGTTTGCACGTTGCTTCTCAAAAGAAGCTTACAAAATCTTTTGCCGGGAATAACAGGCATAAACTATAAGGAGTCAACTGTTGGAATCATAACACACTTACTTTTTAATATGTAAAGATGCACTTTCCCCCCGATTTTAGATTAAAAATCAGAGGACACCCCAGTGAGTCTCACTGGCAGTCAGATAACACACAGGCCCTGACCCTTTAACTCGCTGGAATTCTCACACAAAGCTCTCTTCACACAGACTGTGCTATATATTCCTGAGATAAGGTGGCAAAACGTGAAGCCGGGGAGAAGTGACACAAAGTTGGACTAAATGAAATGTTTACATGTATTCTGTCACACCACGGTTCCTTCATTACCTATTCCACACATGCTTTGCCTAAAACAATATTTATTCAGGTTGAAGAGAAGCATGATTTAAACAAAAGGACAATTTTAAGAAACAGGACATGCAAGACAATACAAATAGTGTATTTCTCTGTGAGCACTGCCAAGTTTAATGTGAGATCAAGCAGAAACAAAACCAGATCGCCTACGAACTTTTAAGAAACGCTCCTGCTATATTTTTCCCTCAAAGGACAAACGATTTCTTGTTTTACAGCATAAAAAGTATATTTTAAATAGTATCTTAAATCTGCACTCACCATGAGAAAGCAACGGTTGCGCAGCGTTAAAGTGTGCTATTTTCTGCCCCTGTTCCATTTCAGTTTTGCCTATAGTTGTCCAACACCCAATAGCCCAGAGCTGCCACCCAGAGGCCCCTTCCACGAGCTGGCTTATTTGCCTGTCAATCTGAGTCTCGGCTTCTGTATTATGCGGCTGTGCACTTTGCTGAAGTTCTAATATAATTTCCATACGCTTCCCACCGCCTGAAGTAGGTAATTTGTTCTTTCAGTTCAATAAATACTCAAATCACTTTTCGGGTAACTCTCTGAGCTCAGGCTTTAAGTTGTTCACCTTCAAGTGAGAGAGTTCTTGGTAAGAAGTGGGTGGAGAGAAGTTAAGCTCACTACAGGGAACTCAAATGTAATCAGAACGCAGAGAAACTTCCTCTCTTTTTTTCCTTCCTTGCCAGTCTGAGCTGCTAGTGCCTCTTTCACAGAACTTAGGAATGTAAAGGGAGGACGCAAAGAGGCCCCTCCAGACAAGCCTTTCTCAATCAATTAGCTTGCAGCCATTACTTGTGACCTTAGGTCACACAGCATAAGTGTGTGGGGTGTGCCTTCGGGGGTCCCAAGTCTATTTATTACAGCTAAGATAACCAAAACCAAGCAGACACTACTATCTAGAAATACTTTTAAGAAAAAAATATGCTAAAGAAATGAAATAGACTAAAGGAAAATAAATATTCCAAGTTTCTTTTTTCAGGAACAACTCATAATTCAGTCAAAGATTTTTTTTTTCTATTAAGAAGTCCAAGACAATGTATTTTTTCCATGTTGGGTCAAATTTTATAACAAAGCAAAGAAGTGTATCTTTTATATTAAATTCCAAGCTGGGAATATAGAAATGACAAAATAACTATGCATTGTATAGTCACAGATATCACTTAATAACTTTGGTTCTTAGGTTTTGTTTTAGCTTCATTCTCTTTAAAGATACTGACTTATTATATCTAATCGCAAAGTTAAACAACTATAAACAAAGTTCTCTAAGCTTAGGGAAATTGAAATCATACCACTTTGGGAGATAAGAATAGTTACTTTAAACTCTTTCAATATTACATATTATCTTAACGTCACGATTTCTCTTATTCTCATAACTACTTTAATTAAATTTTGTTTTGTTCTCTAGTTAAGACAAATACTTCCTCTCTTAAATTACACATAAAAATGAGAGTTCAAAATTGCAGAAAACAAGTGAAACACTAAAGAGAAAAGTAACCTTTTAAAACTGCAGGTTTGTTTGAACTTCATACATTGTTTGCATATTCTTCAAAGAAAAACACTTTAAAAATAATAGCCACCATCATCATCAATAAGATAATGACACAAAAATATGATGGAATTTTATTTCAAATCAAATTTATGCTTTTGAATACTCTAATCCAATTAAAGGGTTGTATAGCATTTTATAGCAATTATATAGACAATGACCAGCCCCGCAATGCATGCATGCCTGCTCAGTTGCTTCAGTCATGTTGGACTCTGCGACCCTAGGGCCTAGCCAGCCAGGCTCCTCTATCCATGGAATTCTCCAGGCAAGAATACTGGAGTGGGTTTTCATGCCCTCCGCCAGGGGATCTTCCCAACCCAGAGATTGAACCCGCATTTCCTGCGGCTCCTGCATTGCAGGTGGATTCTTTTACTGCTGAGCCACACGGGAAGCCTAAGCACCTCCCTAGCCATCATTAAAACGATGAATCTGCCACATCCACATTTCTCTCACCCTATTTACTTGGGGAAGCCACAGAAGATTATCTGGTACAACTTCCTATAGGAATGGTAATATCACATCTGGATGCTGAACTTGGCATTTCAATCCCATTAACCTTTAGCTGGCAAATGGCATTATCTTCAAACTGGACATTATCTTACTAAAATAAGACAAATCAAAAATCCAAGAATGAATAAAGCAGGTGAGAGAAATAGGATCAGATAATAGTATCTAGTGGATAGGATCAATTTTGAAAAATGTGGTAACAGAGAATTTAGTAATTAAGGTGTTAAAATTAATTATGAATGGAGGTTAGGGCAGAAATGAATTTCCATTTTTTTTCCAATGTTCAATAGAAGTCATTGATAGATTTAATTTAACATTGTCTCTAAGTTAAAAAAAAATCAGTTAATACCAATATCAAATCACTATGCTGTATCCCTAAAACTAATAGAATGTTATATGTCAAATAGATCTCAAAAAAAAAAATCAAACTTCCCCTTAAAACTTTTCCCCTGTAGTAACAATAAAAAATAAAACTAAATTTAAAAGTTAGATAATAATAGAAATAACAATGACAGTAATAATAAAGTCTTGGCACCTTTTAGTGATTCAGTTGTAAAAATTTTATATATTGAAACCACGTATTATTCCAAAGTATTTGAGTATATGTAGGCAATAGAGATGCGGAAAATCAAAAATTCTAACTACTAAGAAAAAAAGAATTATTAATTATTGCTTAAAAGGTGCCTAGTCATCAGAAATTCCATGATTTAATACCACCCTATAATTCTATATTCCATTTTCATCTGTTATAAAGAACAAGTTTTGTTTTTTTGTTCTCTTATTAAAAACTAACAACTAGCTCCTAATAGTCAACGAGGTCACCAGTCTTAAACATTAGAAGTTTATAGTCATCATCCCAAGGATCTGGCTTCTTCTGCAGCAATTTCAGCATGCTAAAAACAAAAGATTTTATGATAAGTGCAGAAGGGTTGCTAATAACCTACATAAAACAAAATATACACCACCATTTAAAAGAACTTTAGTGAATTCATAGTCTAGGATATTTTCTTATGGCCAGTTGGCTAAAACAAACATAGACATATTTTAATTACAAACAGATTATGAAAAGAATCCACTTTGCGAAATGTGGTCTCTTTCATCAAAAAGATTACTACCAGCATAGCATTGGAAATAGTTTGTCAATTTGTTCCCCCCGTCAGTTCCATCTAAGTTTTATAGAGAAAAAGTCTACTACTCTATAGGCCATGGTAATTTAAACAAAAACTCTAGATAATTTTTTCTAAATTCAACTAATTTGAAAAGAGATTCAATAGTTTAGGTAGCTTTACCACCAGATATTTGTATTTACAGATATGAAGTTAGAATACATAACAAAAATAAAAATAATTTTAAAATATCTTTCAGTTAATTAAAAAGACATTCAAATGATAATAGTATGATATTTCTATATGAAGTTATAAGGAAAATTTCTAAGCATTGTATAATAATGACAAAATATCAGTGACATTATGTGGTATTGAAATTTCCCATAATAATTTTAGTCTATATCTATACATTTTTCCCTGCATTGCTTTGGAAGGTAGTCACTTTTGGATAGAGGAACAGATGAACTAAAATGAAAGGCTTAAAAAATGTTACTATCAAATTGCCAGTTTTCTATAACACCTGCCATAATAAGTTGATTTCAACCAATTTTCTTCTGAAACACCTACACAGAAAAATACATCTTATAACAACCCTAAAAACTAAGTTTAAAGAGACAAGTTATTTACCATTGTTCTAAAGCTAATGCTATTGGACTAAGAAAAAAAAAACATTGGGTGGTCTATGCACATAGACAGACAAGTCCTAGTCATCTGTCTGAAAGTCAAGAAAGTATTTCAACATTTCTTGATAAACTGTATTCTGATTAATGGATCCTCTCCCCCTGCCAAAACGTGGATTGTCGTGATTTTATTGGGTATCAATAGAAAGTGCTGCTTCCTGGGATAAATAAAGGCATATCCTCACAGTACCATCTTTTCCTATTGTGACATTAGTATTTGAAAATTGGAAGGGAGAGAGAGAAGGTTACCATGTGACATCTTATACCCTGAAATTTGGTTAAAGCAATGTAGATGGTAGCAGAAGTAGGAAGATAGTGGAGAAAGGCACATGTTAGGAATTGCAGCTTTTCCTGCTTATGAAACCACAAGGTTTGAAATAGAGGAGACAGTCTTTACTTTTTAGAGAGTGAAAGTACACTCCATGTATGCTTCTTGGAGATCTGCACATCGAGCTGTCAACCAGCAGGGGTGACAAGAAGGGGATTTCACCAGCAAGAAATGGATGGTAAGAAAACAACATGTGTCATCACATGATATTGGATGTACACATGATATTGGATAAGCTAATTTAATGTTAAACAAATAGAAAACAAATATAAAGTGTATAAAAATATGATGGAGAAATATATTAAAATAAAATATATAAATATATATTTTAGAATATGATGGAGAAAATGGGAAAAGAACATTACCAAAAGAAGGGCAATAACTGAACATATCCTATATTAAAAAAGGAATTTTAAGCAAAATTCTTGAAGACATGATCTCAATCCCTATAATGTAAGAAGGAAGTGGCTTAAAATAAAACTAAAGAAAATACAATGGAAATGCACATTTTAAAAAAGAAAAGAGAATAGTAGATATTAAGAAAAAAAGTGAAGTGAAAATAAGAAATGACACTCCAAGGACTTCCCAGATGGCCCAGTGTTTAATACTCCATGCTCCCAAGACAAGAAGCTGGGATTTGATCCCTGGTCAGGGAACTAGATTGCATGTGCCGAAACTAGGAGTTCATATGCTGCAACTAAAGAGGCTGCTTGCCACAACGAAGACCAGCTGAGCCAAAGAAATAAATATTAAAAAAAAAAAAAGACTCTCCAAAAAAGTCACTGAAATAAGGATGACAAATTTAAAAAAAATAGAGAGACAAGTTTGAAATTTATAGCAACAGTGTAGGTGAGCTCACTGAAAGAAATCCTAAAATAATCGATTCCACTCATTTTATCTAAGATGTCATAAAACATAAGGAAAAATTGAGAGAATGCTATGAAAAAGGGAAAATGCCTATGAGAATATGAAAAATTTCAACATAATGCATACAAACTCTGGCATATTCTTTGAAAGAAACAAACACCTTGATGAAAAATATAAAAGGAACAGATAATTCAAAGAAGAGATAAAAGAAATAAAAACTAAAGTAATATTGAAATATAGTACACGATTTCCTATTGTTTGACAACTTTAAAAGTAATATTCTAAGTGGGTTATTCTATGCTTATGAGTATATAAATTGGAACAAGCTTTGTGGAAAGCAACTAGCTTACAGGCAAAAAGACTCCTGCATTTTTTCTTTTTATTTATCTATTTATTAAACAGATATTTCTCCATCACTTACTATGTGCCAGGCATTGTTTGAGGCAGTGGGGATAAAGTATTTAACAAAATAGAATCCCTGTTCTCATTTAGCTCAGACTCTAGGGGGTAAAGGGAGAAAAGAAACAAGTGAACATAGCATATTAGGTACTGCGGGACACTAAGATGAAAGCAACATGGGCCAAAGGGATAATGAATGAATTTGGAGACAGTGGACATTATACGTTATATAGGTGCTCAGAGAAATATATCTCTGGTATGATAGTGTTAGAGCAGTAACTGAAGCACAGTGTGGAGGTCTATCATGATAACATATAGCAGACAACACTTCCAGAGAGGAATCTGCCAGTGAACAGGCTCTGAGCTGGGGAAGGATTCTCTGTAACATTGAATTAAGAAAGTGCTAAGTCAATGATTCTTTCGTAAAAAAGGCAGACTCTTTTGTTAAGAAACTCCTCAGTGAGGCAAACCAACATTTATATATAAAGTTGTTTATATTGTCTACGAAACTGAGAATGAGTATAACAATTTGTGTTATACAGCCATTTAAAATCATTCTTTTAGGACTTATTATTATTGTCGAGTCACAAAATATGAACCTTAGGTAAAAAAGAGCAGAAATGAAAAAACAAGCTCCAGGTAATATGTGATTCTAATTTTGTAAGATGCGTGTCCTTCAATATAGAAAAAGGATAAGGTATTAAAATGTTGACAGCTACGGTCGTTTCTGTAGGGCAGAGTCATGGATTGCTTCATTTTTTACTTTTTTTTTCCTAAATTTCTTTAACTATATTTTCTTTATAACAGAAAAATATTCATTAAGTAAAAGGAGAGGCAGGCATTACTAACTTACGTATACTCTTAATTCCAGCATTCTCTTTATTACAACCCTTGAAGTTTTTAACTTATTTGATTATTTACACTCTGAAATACAATCAGTTAGTACTTTTTGAAAATTAAATGAAAGTTACTCTTACTCTTCCATCTCACTGCTTCTGCTCTGTTACTTAACTCTATAGGAAAAAAATAAATAAAGTATTTTAATTGGAGATCAGTGGAGAAGTAATTCCAGAAAGAATGAAGAGATGGAGCCATAGCATAAACAACCAAGTTATGGATGTGACTGGTGATAGAAGCAAGGTCTGATACTGTAAAGAGAAATATTGCATAAGAACCTGGAATGTTAGGTCCATGAATCAAGGCAAATTGGAAGTGGTCAAACAGGAGATGGCAAGAGTAAACGTCACATTCTAGGAATCAGCGAACTAAAATGGACTGGAATCGGTGAATTTAACTCAGATGACCATTATATCTACTATTGTACCAAAATCAGATAGATTATATTTTTGTAGCCAAAGACAAAGAAGCTCTAAACAGTCACCAAAGCAAGAGTGGGAGCTGACTGTGGCTCAGATCATGAACTCCTTATTGCCAAATTCAGACTTAAATTGAAGAAAGTAGGGAAAATCACTAGACCGTTCAGTTATGACCTAACTCAGTTCAGTTCAGTCGCTCAGTCACGTCCGACTCTTTGTGACCCCATGAATCGCAGCACGCCAGGCCTCCCTGTCCATCACCAACTCCCGGAGTTCACTCAGACTCACGTCCATCGACTCAGTGATGCCATCCAGCCATCTCATCCTCGGTCGTCCCCTTCTCCTCCTGACCCAATCCCTCCCAGCATCAGAGTCTTTTCCAATGAGTCAACTCTTCGCATGAAGTGGCCAAAGTACTGGAGTTTCAGCTACAGCATCATTCCTTCCAAAGAAATCCCAGGGCTGATCTCCTTCAGAATGGACTGGTTGGATCTCCTTGCAGTTCAAGGGACTCTCAAGAGTCTTCTCCAACACCACAGTTCAAAAGCATCAATTCTTTGGCGCTCACCCTTCTTGACAGTCCAACTCTCACATCCATACATGACCACTGGAAAAACCATAGCCTTGACTAGATGGATCTTAGTCGGCAAAGTAATGTCTCTGCTTTTGAATATACTATCTAGGTTGGTCATAACTTTTCTTTCAAGGAGTAAGCATCTTTTAATTTCATGGCTGCAGTCACCATCTGCAGTGATTTGGGAGCCCCAAAAAATAAAGTCTGACACTGTTTCCACTGTTTCCCCATCTATTTCCCATGAAATGATGGGACCAGATGCCATGATCTTCGTTTTCTGAATGTTGAGCTGTAATCCAACTTTTTCACTCTCCACTTTCACTTTCATCAAGAGGTGAAATTTCCTCTTCACTTTCTGCCATAACGGTGGTGTCATCTGCATATCTGAAGTCACTGATATTTCTCCTGGCAATATTGATTCCAGCTTGTGTTTCTTCCAGCCCAGCATTTCTTATGATGTACTCTGCATATAAGGTAAATAAGCAGGGTGACAATATACAGCCTTGACGTACTCCTTTTCCTATTTGGAAGCAGTCTGTTATTCCATGTCCAGTTATAACTGTTGCTTCCTGACCTGCATACAGATTTCTCAAGAGGCAAGTCAGGTGGTCTGGTATTCCCATCTCTTTCAGAATTTTCCACAGTTTATTGTGATCCACACAGTCAAAGGCTTTAGCACAGTCAATAAAGTAGAAATAGATGTTTTTCTGGAACACTCTTGCTTTTTCCATGATCCAGCCAAATCCCTCACAATTATACAGTGGAAGTGAGAAACAGATTTAAGGGATGAGATCTGATAGAGTGCCTGATGAACTATGGACAGAGGTTCGTGACATTGTACAGGAGAGAGTTATTAAGACCATCCCCAGTGAGAGATAAGAAAGCTTTCCTCAGTAATCAATGCAAAGAAACAGAGGACAATAGAATGGGAAAGACTAGAGATCTCTTCAAGAAAATTAGAGATACCAAGGGAACATTTCATGCAAAGATGGGCTCAATAAAGGACAGAAATGGTATGGACCTAACAGAAGCAGAAGATATTAAGAAGAGGTGGCAAGAATACACAGAAAAACTGTACAAAAAAGATCTTCATGACCAGATAATCACGTTGGTGTGATCACTCACTTAAAGCCAGACATCCTGGAATGTAAAGCCAAGTGGGCCTTAGGAAGCATAGCTACAGACAAAGCTAGTGGAGGTGATGGAATTCCAGTTGAGCTCTTTCAAATCCTAAAAGATGATGCTGTGAAAGTGCTGCACCCAATATGTCAGCAAATCAGGAAAACTCAGCAGTGGCCACAGTACTGGAAGAGGTCAGTTTTCATTCCAATCCCACAGAAAGGCAATGCCAAAGAATGCTCAAACTACCGCACAATTGTACTCATCTCACACGCTAGCAAAGTAATGCTCTAAACTCTCCAAGTCAGGGTTCAACAATACATGAACCGTGAAATAACAGATGTTCAAACTGGTTTTAGAAAAGGCAGAGGAACTAGAGATCAATTTGCCAACATCCACTGGATCATGGAAAAAGCAAGAGAGTTCCAGAAAGACATCTATTTCTGCTTTATTGACTACGCCAAAGCCTTTGACTGTGTGGATCATAATAAACTGTGGAAAATTCTGAAAGAGATGGGAATACCAGACTACCTGACTTGTCTCTTGAGAAATCTGTATGCAGGTCAGGAAGCAACAGTTAGAACTGGACATGGAACAACAGACTGCTTCCAAATAGGAAAGGAGTACATCAAGGCTGTATAATGTCACCCTGCTTATTTAACTTAAATGCAAATTACATCATGAGAAACGCTGGGCTGGAAGAAGCACAAGCTGGAATCAAGATTGCCGGGAGAAATATCAGTGACTTCAGATATGCAGATGACACCCCCCTTATGGCAGAAAGCAAAGAACTAACAGACCTCTTGATGAAAGTGAAAGAGGAGAGTGAAAACATTGGCTTAAAGCTCAACATTCATAGACGAAGATCATGATATCTGTTCCTATCACTTCATGGCAAATAGATGCGGAAACAGCAGAAACAGTGGCAGACTTTATTTTGGGGGCTTCAAAATCACTGCAGATGCTAACTTTAGCCATGAAATTAAAAGATGCTTACTCCTTGAAAGAAAATGTATGACCAACCCAGACAGCATATTAAAAAAGCAAAGACATTGCTTTGTCAACAAAGTCCATCTAGTTAAGGCTGTGGTTTTTCCAGTGGTCATGTATGGATGTGAGAGTTGGACTATAACAAAAGCTGAGCACTGAAGAATTGATGCTTTTGAACTGTGGTGTTGGAGAAGACTCTTGAGAGTTCCTTGGACTTCAAGGAAACCCAACCAGTCTATCCTAAAGGAAATCAGTGCTGAATATTCCTGGAAGGACTTCATTCAGTGACAATTGTCTTCTCATAGCACCTACTACTTTGACACTTAATTAGATCTTCTTCCCAGACAATCTAAACTATGTCTCATGTCTAAGACCCACCATCTCTATATGGGTACCAAAGGATTGTGGGAGCAGCTGGAAAGCAAGAAGAAATGTTGCTATAGTTTAGGATGTGTGAAGCCAATGGGTGAGCAAGTAGGGACTTGAGTGATGTGGCTTGAAAAGAAAATTACAAGAAGAAAAAAGGGAGGAAGGAAAGAAAGAAGAAAGGGAGATAGGAAAGGACAGAGGAAGGATAGAAAGAAGGAAGAAGAAAAGAAAGATAGAAAACAGAACTCTACACAAATGGGTCATTAATGAAGAGAGAAAGAACAAGGCATTGGAATACAAAAGCAAAATCTCAGGCTCAAGAATGAGTGCAGGTTGGTCAAAAGTAGCCAGTTCGATAACTTTTGTTGTTTCAAGAAAGATGTAAAAAATAAGTCTAGGTGCTATCATTGAAAGGTCTTGTTAAAACAAACAAACAAAAACAAAACAAAACAACAACAAAAATAAATAAAGCAAGTAAAGGAGGTCAAATATGGAGATTAGAAATAGGAAAAAGGAGAGAATGCAACATGCAGAGAGACAGAGAGAGAGATGAACTGTATAATCTGAAAAAATAACTGACTAGAATGGGAAGAGAAAGCATGGCTCCAGAAGAAGTGATATCAAATGTGTATGTGTAAGTGTCTCTGTGTTGCTGTATCAGTGTCAGTGAGGCTTTAGAAGAGAATGTGCAAAGTAGTGTAACTAGACTGGAGATGATGGCAAACGGCGTTGAGAAAACTCGAGCGGTTAGAAAGTACGAGATTGATTCAGATCAAAGAAAATAGACTTACAAACTACAGGGGAATGGAGAAAAGTCACAAATTGGGACAAATCGGGATGGTCTCATGCCTCACATGCCTGCGTGCGTGCTTAGCCGTTCAGTCGCGTCGGACCCTTTGCCACCCCATGGACTGTAGCCCGCCAGGCTCCTCTGTCCATTGGATTTCCCAGGCAAGAATACTGGAGTGGGTTGCCATCTTCCTGACCCAGGGATCCAACCCACAACTGTTACATCTATCTGCAGTGGCAGGCAGGTTCTTTACCACTAGCGCCACTGGGGTGGGGGTGGGGGGAGAAGCTTAGTGAGAGGTAAAAGCTGAAGCCTGATCCTGTGGGAAACCGAGTAGTGGGCAAGTGCCGAGGTCTTCAAGGGAGGGTCTTCTGAGTGGCCAGGACTGAACTGCTGTCCTTCTATTCAGATTGTCTGGGATCACACTTGGGATCCGGAGCGGTCCCCGTGCACCCTCAGGTCGGTAGGATCCATCCAGTCAAATCACTACTCTAGCTCACACAGCTACGTCTGCCTGGGCCCCGGAAACAGACCTAGGATACTAGAGCAGTAACAAGTTCAGGGGAAAAAAAATAGAAACTGTAGGCAGATGTACTCTAGTATATTAAGACCCATGCAGGGTGGCAGTGCTCAGGCACGGACTAGAATCGAGTTGCTATGGAGACAGAGGAATGTCTTTGAGATAAAGCGAGGCTTTCATGAGCAAGTCATGAAGAGCAACTTGAGGGTGTGAAAATGCCAGCCTACCTGAAGTTCTTTCTCTGTAGCTTTTCTTGGTTCCTCCTTCTCCTACAGTACCAAGATATTAATTCTAATATGGGTGAAATACTATATCTGCAAACTCTTACATATATATACATATATAAAACACATGAAGATTACATTCATATATTTTTCTTTATAACTACTCTCAGCCTTCAGACTCGGATATTTGGGACTATCCAGGGGAAATTTTGAGTCAGGGGATACTGTCAAGTGTGGCAAGCCTACCAGAATTAAGGGTGCTAAATTCAAGTTAATATTATGCACCACTGGCTCTAAAACCATTGTTATACTGTACCTGAAGCTCTGGTTGCTGTTATTAAAATTTAGACTATTGATTTTAATAATCCTGAAGAGTTAATCTTTGGCAACATACTACTATCGTGAGGTCTCTGAGCCTATACCCCAGTGATCAGACCTAAACTTCCAATTAGGAAAGGATATGATGGGCTGTTGAACACAAAGGCAGATAAATTTCTGTGATTCCGGTTTTAAAACTTTCAGTAAAGAGCTGTTTTTAGATCCTAACCGCTATTTAATTAGATTGGGGAATTGTTGCCATGTTTGTCATTTTGTCCCCAATTCTTAGCTAAATTAATTAACTTTGAGACTTTTAATGAAAGGAAATTGGTTCTAACTATGGCATATGCTCAAAAAGTTATGTAAATCTCTGAGCTAAAGCACTTTAGAATATACTATTTAGCTCACACACTATAAAGTTTATTCTTTTCCTGCTTTCTTTTTTTTTCAGAAAACAAAGCTCAAGAAGAAATAGTCAAACATGGCAGGATACTTGTAAATACAGAGAACTATAAAGACCTGCTGTGAGGTGCTGTCTTTTTCTTTAACACGGGTCAAAAAGAGAACACATTAGTGTGTTGAACTCCAGTGGGAGCCATGAACAGTATCTCGACTCTTCCCTTCTACTGGCTAGATATGTGCTGACTTAATAAACTGTGTATTATAAGAGTACAAAACAGTGGTATATAATTTTAATGAGTCCAAATCTGTATAAATTTCTCTCAAGAACATGATATTAGGATGGCTATCCTTAAAGACAGAAGTTCTGAGTATATTTTTAAAGGAAGAAGGAAAGTATAAGAAGTGGATAAAACATTGGTCCAGGCATAAAGATTTACGTAAATGTGAAAATGAACATTTAGGGAAAGAAATGACGAGGAAAATCACCCAGAGACTTCCATTGAGTGGTTGCTTAATACCTTGCATCCCAATAGCCTTTCTTACCCTGCAAGAGGCACAGCACCTGGAACTGATGCAGCAGCCAATCTGTTGCTCACACTCATGTCTTTTCTCCGATTATCTCCAGTGTTCGGAGAGCCTTGCTGCCACAATTTCTCTGTTTCAAATAGCTTTGTTCCTTCTTTCTTTTAAGATTCCACTGAAGTGTCACCTCCTCTGCCCACCCCCAGGCTCAACTGAATTCTTCTCCCCTAACTTCCAATCACATTTCGAGAGAGCCAGCATTGCCCTGACCACTTCCACTGAGTGGTAGATTTCCATCACTTTGCCACGTATGCTTCATAACTATCTCTTCATTGCCTTCTCTCATCTTTTCTCATCACCTCTGCTTTGGATCTGGTCATTTTCATCTACTGCTCACCTGGTCTCTTACAAGGGACACCTAATTGATCTTCTAGCTTCTCTTCATCCTTCCAATAATCAAAATTCTGCCAGAATTTTCCTCCTGATGGACCATGCCACTTTTTTTTTTTTTGCTTTAAGCCCATTTTTCATTTCAAAAATAATAAACACCTGTACTTCTTTACATAGCAAACATGTATTTATCATAATCTGATTCCAATATTTACAGTCTCATGACCCTATACTCTTCCACCCTCAATCTATGTTCGAGCATATTAAATATCTTGCCATCCAAATCAATCCATGCTCTGTAACATTATGTGTCTTGTGTTGAGGCAGTCCTTTCTAAAAAATGCCTTTTCCTTGTTCAGTTCTCTATAAAACTCCAGTTCACCTCCCAAGACCCTGTTCAGGTTGTACTTCATAAATCCTCTCCATCTCTGTCAAGTGCAGCTATTTGCTACGGGTCTGTAAGACCACAGCATTTTGCTCATATTTCTAATTTAGCACTTACAATATCATATTTCAGTTGTTGATTTTTATTTCTGCTTTTGGATTTATGTCTTACACCAAGTAAATGTTGTGCTTTTGTTTCTTTTCTATGCCAATAGATGATGAGCTCATGGAGAGCAATAAACCTGATTTATTGGTTCTTTATTTCCAAAGCTTACCACAATGCCCAACACTAAGTATATAATCAACAGATTATTGGAATAGGAAAATAAAGGGTAATAAAGGCAAGGAAAGGAGCAGGATCCATGTGATTGGAGATAGCAGCTTCCCCAGTGGCTCAGCCTGCTGTGAAGGAGATACAGGAGACTCAGGTTTGAATCCTGTGTCAGGAAGATCCTGTGGAGGAGGAAATGGCAATTCAGGAGGAAGAAATTGCAAACCACACAAGTATTCTTGCGAGGACAATCCCATGGGCAGAGGAGTGTGGCAGGCTACAGTCCATAGCTTTGCAAAGAGTCAGACACAACTGAGCACGTCAACTCATTTGTTTTCTTTTTTCCCACTGCGTAATAAGAGGAGAGGAATACATAAAAACACTCTTAAAATTCTATATCTGAGAAAGCTCCAACGCTTCTGAAAGTGAGCATACTTCATATGGCAGGGATAGAATTATGAGAAATAAAAACTATCTTATGAATTAAAGTATGCCCATTTTTAGAAGGTGAAATAAATATCTTCTACATCTTCCTTCTTCAGTATTCATCACAAAGCACGAAGGAGGAAAAGAAACTCTAATACAAACTGCGTTTGTTTCTTGTGGCTGCTGTAACACATTCCTACAAACTTAGTGGCTGAAAAAAAAATTATTTTCTTACAGTTCTGAATGCCAGAAGTTTAGCATCAGTTTCATGGGCTGAAATCAATCTTTTTGGTAGAACCATGTTCTCTTTGCAGGTTCTGGAGAAGAATCCCTTCCTTGCTTCTTCTAGTTTCTGATGACGTCTATATTTCTTGGCAATTCCTGTCTTATTGTCATATCACTCCAGTCTCTGCCTCTATCTTCATGTTGCCTTCTCTGTTGTGTGTATTAAATCTCCCTTTGCCTCCTTCTTACAAGAACTGTTGTGACGCACTTAGGGCCTATATTGATAATCCAAGATAGTCTTCTCATCTCCATGGCTTTAACTTAACTACATCCGTAAAGGCTCTTTCACCAATAAGGTAACATTCACAGATTCTAGGAACAAAGACATGGACATATTTTTTTGGAAGCCATTACCAGTCTACCACACAAACCCAAATATTTTCTAAAACTAGGGATTTTTATAACTCTAAATCACAATATATAAATGCAGAAAGTGGGCGTAATAATGGAATTGTATTTAACAGAATAAATTAAAGACAAACAGCATATAATAATCACAAATAACAAACATTCCTACACAATAATTTTCAGGAAAAGCTCAGACATTGGAATATCCAGGTATTGTCAAAGGTGGGGTTGAGGCTACGAGTTGAAAAGAGACAGACTATTTGAAAAATGGTAAGAGGAACATTTAGGCACCTATTTATGATCACACAACCACTGTAAAGGAATGAGAGGATTAAATTCTCATTTCTAAAGGAAATAAATGGTGTCTGGAGAAATTGAACTAGAATGGCCTAAACTGTAATATGAAAGGCAGCCAAGACACTTGGTACCAAAATGCAAAAGGTTATAGGTTATATGAAAGTCTAAGCGCACAGGGAAGTGTGAAACTTCAACCTTCCCCAGCTAAGTCCCAGGGGGTTTAAATGCTCAAAAAAGCAATACAAATTTTTCTCTTGAATAAATATCTTCCAAAAGATAAATAACCTCCAATACAGATAATAATGTGCTGTCTTGCCCATCAAAAAAGGCAACTGCCAACCCAATGGATCAAAAGTGAAGTCTACCTGCTGACAGGAATCACGCCTGTGCACAAAATTCCAATTAAGTTTTCAACACCACTTTCAAAAATAAGATTGGAAAGTCAAGAACCATCACTGGGAACCCATCAAGGAAAAATTAGGAAACAACGGAAAGGAATAACGGTACTCAGAATGGTGAATCTGCAGTGAGAAGAAGAAAATTTCAAAGGAATGATAAACAATATCCACAAATATGAGGGAAAATATTGCCCTAGTGAAATAAAACAAGGCACAATAAAAACCATAAGAAGCAAACAATGAACAAAGCATAATTTAATCTATAAACATAACAAAGAAAATTTAGTAAAAATGTTAAAAAGATAATAATAAACTGAAAAAGAAAAATTAATACATAGAGGAGAGAAAAGACTTTAAAAAGTAGATTGTCAATGGAGATAATACTCACAAATGCTAATTCAGGAAATGGTGATTCAGTCTTCCCTGGTGCCTCAGTGATAAAGAATCCACCTGCCAATACAGAAGGGATGGGTTTGATCCCTGATCCAGGAAGATCCCGCATGCCAAGGAGCAACTAACCCATGTGCCACAACCATTAAGCTGGTGCTCGAAGCCCGGGGGCCGCAGCTGCTGACCCCATGTGTCATGATTACTGGAGTCTGTGTGCCCTACAACCTGTGCTCCAGAACAAGAGAAGCCTCTGCAATGAGAAGCTTGCACACCGCATCTAGAGAGTAGCCCCCATCCACTGCAAGGAGACAAAAACCCACGTGGCAACAAAGTCCCAGCACTGCCCAAAATAAACAAATAAACAGATTAATGAACTAATCAAATTAAAAAAGAAATGGGGATGAGAAAAAAAATGTCACTGAAGAAATGATTAGGGATATAATACAAGGGAATTTCTCATAATTGGTGGCATAAGTATTGTGACTAAAAAGATCTATCAAGTGTCCCAAGACAAGGAATGAATAAAAACCTACACTAAAACACATCTGATAAAATGTGTAACAACAGAAATAAAGAGAATATCTCAAAATTTTATTAGTGAGAAAGTAGGTGATATATAAAATATCAGGATCAAAATGACATTGATCATCTCAATACCATAAGAAACTGGAAGGTAATTTTAAAAATGCTTTTAAAGTTCTGAGTAAAAGTTATTTTAGGCCTATAATTCTATTCCCAGTCAAAGATTCAAGCAAGTATCAGGTAAAATAGATATTTCTCAACATACAAGCTTGTAAAATATTTATTACCTGTAGAATCCCTTTGAAAACATTACCAGAACATAAGTACCAGCATGGAAGAAAAAAAAACAAAAAAACTAGAAAAAGGAAGACATAATTTCTAGAAGGAAGAGGTTGTGACATCATAAAATGGAAACAAATTTCCAGGATGACAGTCAAAACAGCCCCTGAATGACATATTTTTGCACATTGCTTTAGAGAACAGCTAGACAAGATAAACTGGAAGAACAGAGGGCCCAGGAAGAATTACATTTTTAAAAAAATATTTTTTAATGGCATAGATGATCTAACCCACTTGCTTACATAGAAAATTGAAGACAGGAGTGTTTTAGAAAGATTTTGAAGTTTTGAGACAGATGGCAAAACAAGAAAGGGATAAAGGAAGGAAGGGAGAGAGGGAATGAGGAAGGCAGATGGAGGAAACAGAAAAGTAAATCAAGCACTTATTAATTCAAGGGAAAGCAACAATCCTACAACGAAAGGAATATAATCATATCATATTTCCAGTCTCAAAGTTAAACACTATTTGTATAGTCTTCATACTTAAAAACTCAGATCTGGATTTAAACTAAAATGGTGATGTAGCTATACTTTTGTAAGAATAGAGCAAAAAATTACAGAGTTTTCAGAGAGCTTAAATTTTCAACTTTTGCAGTAAAAATCAAACAACAAGATATAAGCTGAGGAATCATGAGCAGGCCTATGTACATTATTCAAAAAACAGAGAAGTAAAATAAATGTAAAGAAGTTAAAAGTGACTTCCTTCCTGCATTGCTGCCAAATGGTTTGTTTCTTTAGATTTTTTTTTAACTTTAAAATATTTGCATTTTAAATATGTGTGCATATATTTATTTGATAAAAATTTATTTTTAAAATAAATATTTTTTAATTTATTTTTAATTGAAGGATAATCACTTTGGAGAATTTTGTTGTTTTATGTCAAACCTCAATATGAATCACCCATGAAGTGAAGTGAAGTGAAGTGAAATCGCTCAGCTGTGTCCGACTCTTTGCGATCCCGTGTGCTGTAGCCTACCAGACTCCTCTGTCCACGGGATTCTCCAGGCAAGAGTACTGGAGTGGGTTGCAATAGGTATACATATATCCCCTCCCTTTAGAACCTCCCTCCCATTTCCCTCCCCATCGCACCCCTCTAGGTTGATACAGAGCCCCTGTTTGGGTTTCCTGAGACATACAGCAAATTCCCATCGGTTATCTATTTTACATATGGTTATGTAAGTTTCCAAGTTACTCTCTCCATACATCTCACCTCTTTCCTTTGTTTAGAATTATAACGAGTCAAATCAAATAGGCACATGTTCTGTACTCTCTTTAACATATTTCAACAAAAGTAATTATATTACTAATATAACTTTATTAAAGGAATGAATTTATGAATGTATGCTGTAGTAAAACATTCTGCTCTTTATAAAGAAATGAAATATTAGAAACAAAGGAATGTTTTTAAACTATCAAGTTGAAAGTAAATATAGTTCTTGAAGGAATCCATAAACTTGATAAAGGAAATAGTTTATTTTTACAAATGGAATATGCATTCCTAAAATTATTTGTATTATTTTTACCTGATTTCCAGAATATTTTCTTCAAAAGAAGCACTGGTTAAGTATTGATATTCATTCTTATCTTCATATCATCACAGGCAGTTTAAATAAAACTGCTGGAGGGAAAAAATGTCAACTTGTAAATTAACACCCATTCAAAAACTTTCTATAGGTGTATCTATGCCAATTTTATAAACTGTTAATAATGTCTTATTTCTCTTCTTCAACTTATCTTCATCTTCCTTAATTCTAAAACAAATTTAATGCAAAATTATATCTTTAGAGTATAATGGCCCTTTAAAAATGATATTCCCACCGAACACACTGAGAGCAAAGTACAAAGAGGTTACAAAACAGGATGCGATTCCCCATTATTATTTCTGGAGAGCATCCTAGTCTGATGTTTTTACTTCTGCCATTCTTAGAGAAAGTACATTATCCACAACAGGTCAGTCCAAGTCCTACTTATTTCCTCAGGAATAAAGGTCAGACAACATGCAGGATCCTTGGGAATGAAGCCTAAAATTACCAAAAAGGCCATCTCTGTAAGACATCAGGAAGCACAACTGTTTCCACTGACACGAACATGATGAAAACAAAATGCTCTAGAACTATGTGCTTTGTGAACCATAGTTTGTAAAAATATCACACATGCTGTGTTTTGACCACCCAAGAGAAATCAAAGTCACTCTGCAAGCATCTCAGTCCTACTGATGTTTATGATTCTAAAATCAGGAGCAGGTTCCTGGGACTCAGACAGTAACTGCTAGGGCAATGTTAGAAAAAAGCTTCAAAATGCCCTCTTTGTTCCTGACCTGCTATGGGAATTCATGGCATGCAACATCAAAGGAGAAAATTCAGGCCACCTCTGTTGGATGTAGTTATGTGGGCGTGTGAATTAAAAACATGCAACAGGGAACCCGACAGATTCCTGTTTCAATCTGGTCTCTTCTTTGACTTCTCTCAAGGCAATCCTTATCAATAATTAAAGGAGAAGCCTCAGACCATTATAGGGATGTGCTGGTTCTACAAAAAGTGATTTAAGATAGTCAAATCCTCCACCACTTTCAGGAAATGACCAGTAAAGAAGCAGCGCAAAATCTTGGTAGCTCAAAGGGAAAAAAGAATGTCTGAAAATTTCGATTTCACCATGAAATAGATGAGAAGTTAAGCTGTTCATGCACAGCTGGAGAATATGTAGAAGTAAGCTATAACACTCCTAGTTTAGCTTCTCCAGAAGTTACAGGTTTTGATGCTATTAGGATATAGCTTGATAGGATGGTGTTCCATAGGGTGCAAAGCGACCAATCATCTAGCAGCTAAGATCACAGGGTCCCATCAAGTGATCAGACCCTCAAGGGAATGGATTGCTTGTGTTTAAGAATTCAAAGTTTATATCATACAAATTATGAAAGAGCAGAGATATCAAACGTGGTAACATGCACTAATCAAAACCAGTGATCAATGATAGATGCAAGCTAAGAAAAAAAATAAATAAAATTTTGTTATTTGAACAAAGCTTTCATTTTCATCATTCTAAGGGACTTCTGAAATTTAACCTTCATTTCCCACTCACTCTAATTTCTATATCACCTGGTTTCCATCTAACAAAAATCCTGCTCCTCTTTGAAGGCTCCTCTCAAATTGTACGTCCTTGGAAACAATTACCCTAACCATTCTAAATCTTGGCCGTCTCTACTGAACTCATCTACACCTCTCTCACCAGTTATATCTTGGAATGTTTTAAATGTATCTCGGTTTGTTTAAGCCAGTGTCTCGTTTCCTTTGTCATAGTGCAAATCCCACTAGACCAAGAACCAAGCCTATTTTCTGTTTTAATTTCCTGAAGCTCACACCTCCATCCTACATAATTAATATGAAATGGTTGACAAAAGAACCTATATAACATTTTTCATTTAACCTAAGTAATAGTATATGACTTCTGTTTGTCTTAGTATACATGTTACAAGGAAGAAATTTATGCTGATCTGTGAAGAAATAGTATCCAATCACCTAAAGCTTCTTTTTCAGTTATTAAGTAGCTTGGCTTAGGCTAAATGATAAACAATAGATGGGTAATATTTACAGAGTAGTTTCTGAGTTGCTTGTCAGTCATTCACAGTTCACCTCGATATGTATGAGTTCAGTAAAAACTTTTTTGTAATTTGCTCCCTCTACCCAAGAACACACTGGACCTGGAAAATATCTTTAGACATATTATTTAATTTAAATTTAAAAAATGCATTGTCTTTTTAAGATACCAAATTCAAGGCAAAGTACTAAACACTGACTTTCCTAAGCACATCTAAATTCACACCAAAGTTTAGTTCGAAGTTAGACATGTCTTTTTTAGGTCCCTTTTTTTTTTTTTTTTTAAGGAACAGGACTGGGAAACGTCAGTTTTCATTCCAATTCCAAAGAAAGGCAATGCCAAAGAATGCTCAGACTATCACACCATTGCACTCATCTCACACACTAGCAAAGTAATGATCAAAATTCTCCAAGCCAGGCTTCAAAAAACAGTACGTGAACCGTGAACTTCCAGATGTTCAAGCTGGATTTAGAAAAGGCAAAGGAACCAGACATCAAATGGCCGACATCCGTCAGATCATCAAAAAAAGCAAGAGAGTTCCAGGAAAACATCTACTTCTGCTTTATAGACTATGTCAAAGCCTTTGACCGTGTAGATCACAATAAACTTTGGAAAATTCTTCAAGAGATAGGGATACCAGACCATTTAATCTGCCTCCTTAGAAATCTGTATGCAGGTCAAGAAGCAATAGTTAGAACTGGACATGGAACAGACTGGCCCCAAATCGGCAAAGGAATACGTCAAGGCTGTATATTGTCACACCGCTTACTTAACTTATATGCAGAGTACATCATGAGAAAAGCTGGATTGGAGGAAACACAAGCTGGAATCAAGACTGCTGGGAGAAATATCAATAACCTCAGATATGTAGATAACACCACCCTTATGTCAGAATGCAAAGAAGAACTAAAGAGCCTCTTGATGAAAGTGAAAGAGGAGAGTGAAAAAGTTGGCTTAAAGCTCAACATTCAGAAAACTAAGATCATGGCATCTGGTCCCATCACTTCATGGAAAATAGATGGGAAAGCAATGGAAACAGTGACAGACTTTATTTTGGTGGGCTCTAAAATCACTGCTGTTGGTGACTGCAGCCATGAAATTAAAAGATGCTCGCTCCTTGGAAGAAAAGTTATGACCAACCTAGACAGCATATTAAAAAGCAGAGACATCGCTTTGCCAACAAAGGTCCATGTATTCAAAGCTATGGTTTTTTCAGTAGTCATATATGGATGTGAAAGTTGGACTGTAAAGAAAGCTGAGTGCCAAAGAAGTGATGCTTTTGAACTGTGGTGTTGGAGAAAACTCTTGAGAGTTACTTGGACAGCAAGGAGATCCAACCAGTCCAGCCTAAAGGAAACCAGTCCTGAATACTCATTAAATGAACTCATGGTGAAGCTAAAACTCCAATACTTTTGCCACCTGATGTGAAGAACTGACTCATTGGAAGAGAGCCTGATGCTGGGAAAGATTGAAGGTGGAAGGAGAAGGGGACAAGAGAGGATGAGATGGTTTGATAGCATCACCTACTCAATGGACATGAATTTGAGTAGGCTCCAGGAGTTGGTGATGGACAGGGAAGCCTGGCATTCTGCAGTCCATGGGGTCACAAAGAGTCAGACATGACTGAGCAACTGAACTGAACTAAATTGAACTGATATGTTTAAATGCTATTCTCTCAAATCATCACACCCTCTCCTTCTTCTACTGCATCCAAAAGTCTGTTCTTTATGTCTGTATCTCCTCTCCTGTTCTGCATGTAGGATCATTGATACCATCTTTTTAGATTCCATATATATTTGTTAATATGCAATATTTGTCTTTCTCTTTCTGACTTACTTCACTCTGTATAATAGGCTCTTGGTCCAACCACCTCAATAGAATTGACTCAAATGCATTCCTTTATATTTTTAGTTTTTAAATTTTATTTATTTTTTAATTGAAGGATAATTGCTTTACAGATTTTGGTTGTTTCCTGTCAAACATCAACAAGAATCAGCCATAGGTATACATATATACCCTCCCTCTTAAAAAAGCCTTTTTAAAGTACTTTTTCAAAGATTTTTTTTGTCTTCAATGAAGATTCAACGATCTGCGAAAAGTAAGTTTGAGGAGCACACAAAGCTATATAAACTAAGAAATATTATCTGCCATGCACAGACTAAAATATATTAAATAAAATTAAAATCAAGAAACATGAGAAACTTTTCTATGTTTATGACCTACTTGGAGATGCTATAGCCAGATTTTTTCAAAGAGCCTTCGTTATTCATATGAGTTATTTTTTGCTTACAGGGAAAAATATACCATTTCCAATTATAAATTTGTACATTTAAAATGAGTAGCATAAGAAAAACACTGTAAAAGACAACTGAGTTATACAAGGACTTAAATGCAGATTTGAGGCCCATTCTGTGGTCAGCTATGTGACAGCTACCTAGCAGATAAAAATTCTCATTATACAGTCCTTGTCATCAGAGAGATGGGGAAATGAAATAGTCACGCATATAGGGAAAGACATCTGAATGCAGGAACAGATTTTGATGCAACAGAGAAAAAGACTTAAATGTATGCAATGTTGCTTTTTATCAGAGGGAATTTGGGAATGTTACTTAAATTCACTATGCCCAGTTTCTTTACTTGTACAAGAGGCAAAATAGTTCCTCATTCCCTGAGTGCTATGTGAATTAAATGAGACATATAATATAGGACACCTAGCAAAATCTGTGGAAAAACAAGGTCATCCAGCAAGTGTATACTTCCTCTCTCCTTTACCCAAAGATGTATTAGTTTAAGACAGCAGAGACTCAATCTTATTGGAAAGAAAAAGACAGCCACATGCACACAAGGTTTTATAGAGAAGGAAGGAATTTAAGAGAGCTTTAGGACAGGAGAAAAACTGAAGCCACAGAAAAGGTGTTTAGAGAGAGTAAAATGTGTTTACAGAAAAGTAAAAAAATAAGTATAGATGAAAATTCACACATATGGATTAAAATACACAAAAGTGGAAAGATAAATCTCAACGGAAGAAGGGCTTATGTGGAAAAAATAATTACATATAAAATAAGTAAAAAATGTAAGTTGAAAGACAGACCATGAATTCCAAGTGGAAGAATGGGATATCTTGGAAAGCCAATGAAACCTCCTGAGCATGGCAAACAGAACTTATTTTCCTAGAGATAATTGCTAATGTTGTTATCAAACTAAATTATTAATACTCTAACTATGAAGCCTTTCCTTTTGGAAATGTACATTTCTTTCAATTACTGCAAATAAAAATTACCTTTCATTCAAGTTTAAATTGAGTTGTTATGTAAGAGAAATTTTCCTAAAGAGCATTACTATATTTACTTTGCTCAAATAAATTATATTGTACCTTTAAGAAATGGCCAACAAGGCAACAAAAACCCTCTCAAGGAATTACTTGTGAGTATTCAGAAAGAGGACCAGGCAAGAAACAGAAATGCACATGAGTCTACTACTGCGTAAAATGGCCATGCTTTGGGAAGCAGAGCAGGTCACTAACTAAAAACACTGTAATGGATTTTTAATGGCCCTCTGTGGAATTCTTCAGATACAATAAAAACGGTTTATAATGAAAATAAATTGCATATATTATACTTATTATTCGGTAAGACCTGATTTTTTTTTTTTTTACAGTATCTTTTCCTTTATTGCCAAGCCAACCTCCCTGCCCTTCTCCAAACAAAATGTCTGGTACCAGAATCATTCAGGGATCTCCAACATCTTTCCAGAGGAAAGGTAACGCAGTCTATAAAGGTCCTACAAAACAAGCTGTTTTATTCAGTTTGTTTCTCCATTCACAATTTCATCCTGTTTAAGGTAATGAGGTTTTCCTGGTTTTGGTGTATGTTACCTATTATCCAGGCTCCCCTCTTTGGTCAGCTTCCCAGGTGGTGCTAGCGGTAAAGAGGGAAGTGAAGTGAACACCACTCAGTCCTGCCAGACTCTTTGTGACCCTATGGACTATACGGTCCATGAAATCTCCAAGCCGGAATACTGGAGTGGGTAGCCGTTCCCTTCTTCAGGGGATCTTTCCAACCCAACGCTCAAACCCAGGTCTCCCACATTGCAGGCAGTTTCTTTTACCAGCTGAGTCTAAGAATACTGGAATGGGTAGCCTATCCCTCTCCAGAGGATCTTCCCGACCCAGGAATCAACCGGGGTCTCCTGCATTACAGGTGGATTCTTTACCAGCTGACAAATGAGGGAAGCCCAAGTGGTAAAGAACCACCTGCCTATGCAGGAGACATGAGAGATGTGGCTTTGATCCATGGCTTGAGAAGATCTCCTGGAGGAGGTCATGGCAACCCACTTCAGTATTCTTGCCTGGAGAATCCTGTGGACAAAGGAGCCTAGCGGGCGACTGTCCATGGGTCACAAAGAGTTGGACACGACTGAAGTGACTTAACACGGACACATGCACACTGTTATTGTCAATAGATCATATATAGTCTCACAGCCCTATTTCAAATGATTTAAATGTCCTGAAAAAGACAGAAAAGAAAAGGAATTTTGGTATTCAGAACAATATAAGACCAAAGTGCCTTGGATCTACCCATTCTGGAATGCTGTTTGTTTTTGAAAACTCAGATAAACAAAACACTTTCACTGGTCAAAATTAAAAAGTATTAAAAGTTCAGTTCAGATGTATTGATAATGCTAATCCACCTCCTTGCATTTATTCAAGATGTTCTAGAGTGCTTAGTTTCATCAAAAAGGTGGAAAGGGTAGAGGAAACAAACTACTATAAAATGATGAAAACAATGTCTTAATATCTCATTATTTTATATAATATTAATATTACTCCTATTATTTCAAATCCAATTAACCTTGGCAGCTCAACAAAATCAATAAGAAATCTATCACAAAACTCTTTTGCTTTTGTCTTACTTTTACTTTGATTTTTAAATCCTGGATCATTCTTAAATTTAGCCTCATATCAAAAAAAAAAACTTACATTTTGCAGTGACATCTCTTCTAAAGCACATTTTAGATTTCATTTATGCCTAATGCTACTTCAGCAGCATTAATAAAAAGGACATTTTTTTTTTCAAATTGGAGAGCGTGCTGAGATAATGAAATGACCTGATAGTCCTTAAACTGTTAAACATAAAAGAGGCACCTTTGGAAAAAAATCCTTGAATGAATGCATGGGCAGAAAGCAGATAGAGAAAGAAAAGTTCCCATTTTAAGAATAGAAAAGCACAAGAGAAAAAAAAGAATAAAAATGGTGATTGGTTAGAACAAGAAGTGCGTTTTAATGTGAGGTGATTTGAATGTGTTCTTAGGTTCAGGGATTGATTCCTATTGAAATACAGGTATTGGTAAAGAAGAGAATGTGTATTCTCTGTGGGAGAGATTGAAAAGGACTCAAGGGTGTTCCAAAAGAGAAAGACCATCACTCATTTGTTCAGAAGGAAGGCATCGTAGGAGATGAACACACATTATACCAACTTCCTCCACTGTATGATGATAACACTGATATCAACAGCAATTTATGAACCTCTTATTATATGTCAAGTCATATTTTGTATCAAGTCCTTTAAACAACCCTAGAAAAGAAGGTAACATTATCCCCCAAAACCTAGCTACAGGAGTTTAAGTATCTTGGTCAAGTCACAACTAGCCAGTGGCAAACCCAAGATCTGAACCAGATGCTTGTTAATGCTTGTTGGCTTTCCATATTATTATTTTTACTGTTTATAAAATTGGCAATAATTATGTCCCTTAAGGGTGTGTGTTAGGGTATGAACAGCACTTGAATGCATAGAGTATATTTGTTAGTCTAAGAAAATGGGAGGTAGGTGTGGCTGAAGTGATGGAAGACATGTCAGGATCTCCAGAAAGTTTAAAGGGGATGTATCATTGGAAAAGACCTACTAAATGTGTTCAGTTTTGTAGTTTAAACATCAAAATTATTTATAGAAGGTAAATTACTTTAAAAGGAAAGGAGTGACTTTTGTTGCTGAAGCATGGGTGAAAAAGTTGGAGAATCCCTCAAAATGTTTAATCCAGATCCTCTGGGCTTGCCAGAGAACCAGAAGTCACAAAAGCAACCTGCTCATCCCATTCCTTTCCTTACACAAACAAAATGCTACCCTTCATTAATAGGGCGAAGTTCTAACTACTTAGGCTGGCATTAAAAAATCTTGGTAATTTTGCTCTAGCCACCTTTCTAGCCTCACATCCTATAACCTGTGACTTCTCCTCATAATACATGTCTCAACAACCCCAAACATCCCATAAGCTGATATGCCACCTCTGTAAGGAAATATGGTTTAGAAATCTTATTTGTGGATTACGACTCAGCTCAAAAGGGCTTCTCAGGTGGTGCTAGTGGTAAAGAACCCAGCTGCCAATGCAGGAGACGTAAGAAACTGGGGTTTGATCCCTGGGTCAAGAAGATCTCCAGGAGGAGAGCCCACTCTGGTATTCTTGCTTGGAGAATCCCATGGACCAAGTGGCCTGGAGGGTTACAGTCCATAGGGACACAAAGAGTCAGACATAACTGAAGCAACTTAGCACACACGCACTCAGCTCTAATGTCAACTCCTTTCTAAATATTACCATGACTCCTCAAGCTTTTCCTACTCCTCTGCAGAGCTATACATTTATTATATATATATATATATATATATATATATATATATATATATATATATATATATTGGCCTAGTGATTTTTCCTACTTTCTTTAGGCCAATATGTATACATACATATATTTATACATAAATATAAATATTTGTATGTATTATTGCAAATTCAGACTTGAAGGAAGTAGGGAAAACCACTAAGCCATTCAGGCATGACCTAAACCAAGTCCCTTATGATTATACAGTGGAAATGAAAAAAAAAAAAAATTCAAGGCATTAGATCTGAGAGACAGAGTGTCTGAAGAACTATGGATGGAAGTTCATAACATTGTACAGAAGACCATGATCAAAACCATCACCAAGAAAAAGAAATGTAAAAATGCAAAATGGTTTTCTGAAGAGGACTTACAAATAGCTGAGAAAAGAAGTGAAAGGCAAAGAAGAAAAGTAAAGAAATACCCATCTGAATGTAGTTTTAAAAGACAGCCAGGAGAGATAAGAAAGCCTTCCTAAGTGAAAAATAAAGAGAAATAGAGGAAAATAATAGAATGGGAAAGACTAGAGATCTTTTCAAGAAAATTAGAGAATATTTCATGCAAAGATGTGCACAATAAAGGAAAAAATGGTAAGGACCTAACAGACAAACAAGATATTAAGAAAGGGTGGCAAGAATACACGGAAGAACTATACAAAACAGATCTTAATGACCCAAATAACTGCAATACTGTGATCACTCACCTAGAGCCAGACATCCTGGAATACAAGTCAAATGGGCCTTAGAAAACATCACTACAAACAAAGCTAGTGGAGGTGACAGAAATCCAGCTGAGCTATTTCAAATCCTAAAAGATGATGCTATTAAAGTGCTGTACTCAATATACCAGCAAATTTGGAAAACTCAACAGTGGCCACAGGACTGTAAAAGTCCATGTTAGCAAAGTGAGGCTCAAAATGTCCAGATGTTCAAACTGGACTTAGAAAAGGCAGAGGAACCATAGATCAAATTGCCAACATCTGCTGGATCATGGAAAAAGCAAGAGAATTCCAGAAAACCATCTACTT
The DNA here is from genome assembly GCF_023091745.1 of Budorcas taxicolor. Taxonomy (NCBI): domain Eukaryota; kingdom Metazoa; phylum Chordata; class Mammalia; order Artiodactyla; family Bovidae; genus Budorcas; species Budorcas taxicolor. The sequence goes on from NC_068910.1 coordinate 85,546,327, forward strand.
CTGCTTTATTGACTACACCAATGTCTTTGACTGTGTGGATCACAATAAACTGTGGAAAATTCTGAAAGAGATGGGAATACCAGACCGCCTTACTTGACTCCTGAGAAATCTGTATGCAGTTCAAGAAACAACAGTTAGAACAGGACATGTAACAATGGACTGGCTCCAAATTGGGAAAGGAGTATATCAAGGTTGTATATTGTCACCCTGCTTATATAACTTCTATGCAAAGTACATTATGCGAAATGCTGGGCTGGATGAAGCCCAAGCTGGACTCAAGATTGCTGGGAGAAATATAAATAACCTCAGACATGCAGATGACACCATTCTTCTGACAGAAAGTGAAGAGGAACTAAAGACATTTTTGATGAAGGTGAAAGAGAAGAGTGAAAAAGCTTGCTTAAAACTCAACATTAAAAAAACTAAGATCATGGCATCCAGTCCCAATCATTTCACGGCAAACAGATGGGGAAACAATGGAAAGAGTGACGGACTTTATTTTCTTGAGTTCCAAAAGCACTGCAGATGGTGACTGCAGCCAAGAAATTAAAAGACACTTGCTCCTTGGAAGAAAAGCTATGACAAAACTAGGCAGCATATTAAAAAACACAGACATTGCTTTGCCAACAAAGTTCTGTATAGTCAAAGCTGTGGTTTTTCCAGTAGTTACGTATGGATGTGAGAGTTGGACTATAAGGAAAGCTGAGCACGAAATAATTGATGCTTTTAAACTGTGGTGTTGGAGAAGACTCTTGAGAGTCCCTTGGACTACAAGGAAATCAAGCCAGTCAATCCTAAAGGAAATTAACCCTGAATATTCAATGGAAGGACTGATGCTGAAGCTGAAGCTCAAGTACTTTGGCCACCCAATGGGAAGAGCCAACTCATTAGAAAAGACCCTGATGCTGGGAAAGATTGAAGGCAGGAGGAGAAGGAGACAACAGAGGATGAGATTGTTGGATGGTATCACCGACTCAATGGAAATGAGTTTAAGCAAACTCTGGGAGACGGTGAAGGACAGGTAGGCCTGGTGTGCTGCAGTCCATGGGGTCGCAAAGAGCTGGATATGCCTGAATTACTTAACAACAAAAACATATATACACATACACACACATAGAGATTTACAATATTATGGGCTTCCCTGGTGGCTCAGATGGTAAAGAACCTGCCTGCAGCGTGGGAGACCTAGATTCAATATCTGGGTTGGGAAGATCCCCTGGAGGAGGGCTTGGCAACCCACTCCAGTATTCTTGCCTGGAGAATTGCCATGGGCAGAGAAGCCTGGCAGGCTACCATACTGCCAATGGGGTTGCAAAGAATCGGACATGACTGAGTGACTAAGCACACACAATGTTATATTCTAAATATCTCCTTTAGTACATTCATTCAATCATCAAACAAATATTTGCTGAACTATTATGTACCATACTCTAAGCTCCCTAGATCAAGGACTATTTGTTATTTTGTCATTTTGTGGAGGAAGAGGTTACTGGTCATAGTGGTGGTGGTATTCTCTATTGCCTGCTCACTGCCCAACACATATTAACCGTTAATTTAATATTTGCTAAATTAGGCAATCCATGAGAGCCTCATGGATTGAATATCACCATCAACACAAATAATCATTAAAAATAACTGATATTGTGATTTCTAGGGAGAAATCACTATATATAGAAGAATATACACAAAATAGCAGACCTTTAAATTTGACAGGGTATTAGATATGGAATTTTTATGGCGTTAATTAGAAAGGCACTCTATCTATCAGATCTAGGCCCTTAAATCTATTTCTCACTTCCACTGTATAATCATAAGGGATTTGATTTAGGTCATACCTGAATGGTCTAGCGGTTTTCCCTACTTTCTTCAATTTAAGTCTGATTTTGGTAATAAGAAGTTCATGATCTGAGCCACAGTCAGCTCCTGGTCTTGTTTTTGTTGACTGTATAGAGCTTCTCCATCTTTTGCTGCAGAGAATATAATCAATCTGATTTCGGTGTTGACCATCTGGTGATGTCCATGTGTAGAGTCTTTTCTTGTGTTGTTGGAAGAGCGTGTTTGCTATGACCAGTGCATTATCTTGGCAAAACTCTATTAGTCTTTGCCCTGCTTCATTCTGTATTCCAAGCCAAATTTGCCTGTTACTCCAGGTGTTTCTTGACTTCCTTCTTTTGCATTCCAGTCCCCTATAATGAAAAGGACATCTTTTTTGGGTGTTAGTTCTAAAAGGTTTTGTAGGTCTTCATAGAACCATTCAACTTCAGCTTCTTCAGTGTTACTGGTTGGGGCATAGACTTGGATTACATGCGAAGAGTTGACTCATTGGAAAAGACTTTGATGCTGGGAGGGATTGGGGGCAGGAGAAGGGGATGACAGGATGAGATGGCTGGATGGCATCACTGACTCGATGGACGCGAGTCTGAGTGAACTCCGGGAGTTGGTGATGGACAGCGAGGCCTGGCATGCTGCGATTCATGGGGTCGCAAAGAGTTGGACATGACTGGGCGACTGAACTGAACTGAACTGAATTAGAAAGGAATTTTTAAATGTTAATGAGGAATGGCACCATTCTGCTACTTTTAATTCTATTCTTCAAGTTTAAGTGGATCTTAATCTCAGGACAACCATGTTAGACTCACAGATTCTTAAAACCCCAAGGGCAATTTGAAATCATTCAGTTCAAACCTCACATTTTACAGATGAAGGAAGTGTCTCCAGAGAGATGAGCAGAGTTAGGACAGGAGTCCAGGCCTCTTCTCTCAGTGTCTCCCCCTTAGTATCCTGTCATCATATTTCTTATTTCTTCTTCTTTTATCTTTTATTCTCTAGCATATTCAATAAAATGCTGATAGAAAGTCGTCTGCAGGAGGATTTTCACTTGGAAGAAAGGGGAGATTTGATGGTAGACAATACATTTCCTTCTTTTTACATCCTAAGATCACTCCTAAAATTGTCATCTTTTATAAGAAGAACATAAAACAATGATGAACATTTGATTTTTGACTGACAAGAACAGAGTTCGGATTAAACCTTTATTTTCATTTTTATTCCATTATTCTCCAAATTTATCAATATCCAAATATGTTAAATAGTATGTCATATATATGACACATATACACATGTTCTTTTCATTGTGGGAAACAAATATTTCCACTCCTTTCATCTGGAAAATTCCCTGAAATGTCCTTACTTATGGCTGATTTGATTAATCTATCCAATTCTCTATTGATACAGTGCAGACTGACCATGTTGAATCTGTTTATCTAAGCATAGGATAAGAAAGTTTAGGCAAGCATTGTGTCCTACAAGATCATTTGTTCTATTAGGTTTTTGTTTCCTCCTGGGTTGTTTACATTTTGAAGTGAATTCAACATTCTTTTCTTCAAGAAAAATATGTTAGCTGCCACCAAATTAATCTCCAGTCACTTTAAAAGAAGTTAAAGAGAAGTTTCCTCTAACTCTGAAAGATTATTACAAGCATAGAGTGTGGGGGAGGAATCTACCCTTGCTTGACTGTCAGTCTTTGGGCCCACAGTTGGAGTACAGCTGTTACAATTGCCTTGGTCTGAGGTACATCTGAGTTTAAGTATCATTGGAATTTAGAGCTAAATATCAGCTAAAACAGGGCAAGACCTTAGAAGGGCAAAAATCAAGATACAACAACCTATGTAGGCATTGCTGGCTATATATTACATCTCAATGGACCACCTTTCATCGTTTTCACTTAGAAGTTGATTCCTGATTCCAATCATCCTGGCTCTGTCAACTTACTGTATTTTTAGTCTCAGTATTTACAGTACTTTTTGGTACTTGCTGAAAATAGATATACAGTTTCCTCCTTGAAACCAGCCCACTGGCTGGCACCATTTCTTGACACAAATTGCTATGTCATTACAGTCTAACTGGCAACTTGCAATTTCAAAAACAAATTCATCTGCGATTGCTTGTAAAAACATCTTACTAGGTTACTCTTCTGTCTTACGTCACCCAGATTTCCAGAAATCTACTCAAACTGCCTAATGAGGCAATAAATTCCTTTATTGACTGTTCAGAATGTGGAAACAAATTGGAGTGATTCACTTAGGTCTTTTCTTAACCCTCTTATTCAGCAAAACAGTTTATTTTATTGAAAGAATAGAAAGAAAAAAAAAGAGCTGACAATTTAGAAATAAGCTAAATAATTCCACCCTCCTTTGGGCCTCTAGAAAATAAAGGACTATCTTTTTGGCGTGAGTGTATATTACACCTTAATTGATATTGTAAAAGAGCAATGTTTCTCATCCCTGTGAAAATCATTCCCATATTTGCCTTTATGAATATTTTACTTTGCTTTTGTTTTTATGAAGAGTTTTCTTGTTTTTGTTGACTTTATGGTTTTTGCTTGTTTTAAGATGCAATGTTCCTCTGCTTGTAATTATTCACAGATACAAATTTACTTACTTGGGTGGTAATCTTAAAGGCAAATCTTGCTTATAATGCTCTATAAAAAATAGAAAATAATGCAGGAGGAAAAGTACCTGAAATTTTACATTTCTCTTCACAGTATGCCTAAGTAAATATGTGAATTATTTGTATTCTCTGAGAATATTCCAGAAAATCATGGATAAAACTATTTGGGGGATTAAAAACAATAACCACTTGCCAAAAATATATGCTTGTAGGTACATAATGGATACACATCTAAAAGCAATATGTTTGTAGTTAAAAGTGGCTTAGACTAAATTCAGCTCAGACTCCCTAATTTCTAGATATTGCAAGAATTTTAGGGAAATAAAGAGATTTAACAAATAACACTGGATAGTTGGTAGACGGCATAATATCTCCTGATCCCAGAGTGTTCATTCCAACACTGCATTACTTCTGAACCTGAAAATGCCATAGAGCGCTAGCTTCTTCTCAGGCACTCATTCATAAAAACCAAATCTTAAGGGCAGTAGTTAGCAGTGGTGGTTGCGGGGGTGGGCAGTCATGTCTACCTTAAAATATTGGGAGTCAGCTTTTTATCTTCTTAAAAAAAGCAGCCTTCCTCATAGTTAAAAATAGTGTTTCAAGTTCCTCTTTTCTGTTCTTTTTAATTTCAAATATTTTAAACTGCTTGCTTGAAAGTTGGAACATTACTATGAACATGAGAATGGGAAGGAAGTGAAAATAACATTGACTGAGCAGCTATTACATGAGAGTGTCTAGGATGCTTCATTTATAAAATCTTCGTTGAGTTCCTGGAATTCCACAAGGGGAAAGATACTAAGGAAAGAATAGAGATAGCTTACATTAGGAGACTATGGAATACAGAGTTATTTATGTATTTATTCATTTATTATTTTTTAAACTATGCATGCCTTGGTATTTTAATTTAAAATGTACTGCACTTATATATTAACTCCCTAATCACTGACTTAACACCAAGGTCATCTCTTAAGGAAGTCTACACTATTATATTTTCTTAAATAGACTACACGTATAACTGTTAGGGTTTCCCTGGTGGCTCAAACAGTAAAGAATCTACCTGCAATGCAGGAGACTCGGGTTCAGTCCCTGGGTGAGAAAGATCCTCTGGAGAAGGGAATGGCCACTCACTCCAGTATTCTTGCCTGGAGAATCCCGTAGAGAGACGGGCCTGGTGGACTACGGTCCATGGAAATGCAAGGAGTCAGGCACAACTGAGTGACTGTTACAGCTTTACAGTAAGTGGTAAATTCTTCAGAGACTTTTTTAAAGGGTCTCCTTCATGGAGTTTTTCCAGAATAATTAATTTAGCTTTCACGGAAGTAATTCCTTTTTCTTTCTTTTTTTTTTTTTTTTTGAAGTTTCAAAAGAATGGGACCTTAGTTTTTACCTTCATCTTGTTAATTGTTATTCATATTTATATATGTTACTAATGTTTATCTTAGAAACATAATTGGTTAGAACTAGAAGAGACCTCAGTTTTTTAACTATGAAATTTAACCTCTACATTTTACAGACAATGCCTCAGAAAATAAAGTAGTTTATTAATGGCACATAGAAATGTAGTAAAAAATTGTGATTTTCTCCAATGTGCAGTTTCTTACCTGTATATGTTGTGCTGTGCTTGGTCACTCAGTCGTGTCCGACTCTGTGACCCCATGGACCATAACCCACCAGGCTCCTCTGTCCATGGGGGTGCTCCAGGCAAGAATACTGGAGTGGGTTGCCATGCCCTCCTCCAAGGGATCTTCACAACCCATGGATTGAACCCAGGTCTCCTGCATTGCTGGTGGACTCTTTACCATCTGATCCACCAGGGAAGCCTTACCTATATAAGAGTATACTTAAATATTCTTCTCATGCACATAATTTGGTTTTCAAAACTAAATACACAAATGAATTCATCTTGCTCATGAACTTCATTGACAAAATCAAATTTCTAAGCAGCACTGATGTTACAGAAAAAAGTTCATGGATTACCGTACATGTTAATACCACCCCTTAATTACCAACACATACTGGAAACAATTGCCACTATCACAGATCATTTGTGCTGAAAATAAAGAGCATGAACAGGAAATCATCTTTTACTTTCAGCAAAAATATTGCTACTTTCATTCTCTTCATTAACTCACTACCGTGGAAGATTTTAAAATTCCAGTTAAAGGAAATTACAAATTTCTAAATCATAGCAAAAATAAAATTATCCTTGAAAATAAACGAATTCATGAATTAATGATTCAGCTGGAAAAGTACAGTTTAAATGCATTTCTTACTATAATTTTCCACACACACAAAAAAATAGTCCTCTGGGTGAACTTTACTAATAAAGCCCTTTCAGGCACTCTGTGGACTCATTTGTACATATTAATAATTCTTTTAAAGTAATGCAGAGTTGTGAATGAACTGACAAATGGGCCATATGAGAAGCCTCCCCAGATTCTGATAGGTATGTGCCAAATATAACTCCATATATCTTCCTCAGTTTCAATACTTATCAGGAACTTGTCGAGTCACGAAAACAGACAGCTATTTAAATTTAACATGAGAATAAAATTTTTGCACTGTAATTCTTAAAATCCCACAATGCTCCTTCCTCAAAGGATCATTTCATAGCAGCTGCATGACAGGCTAAAAATCAGAACGTGTGGTTCCTTATCACAAGCTTTCACTAAATAGTTTTTGCAATTTTAAACAAAAAACTTCAACCTTCATCACTTTATACATATGTGTTTGTGTATGGATTTTGGACTTGGAAATCTCTAAATCATCTTTTACATACTTCTATTGTGAACAATTTGCTTGAGAAAATGGCATTTGTGTACCATATATTATATAGTTTACTTAATTGAGTGTTGTGGATTAGTTGCTCAGTTGGGTCTGACTCTTTGTGACCCCATGGACTATAGACCACCAGGCTCCTCTGTCCCTGGGATTCTCCCAGCAATACTGGAATGGGTAGTCATTCCCTTTACCAAGCGATCTTCCCAATCCAGAGACTGCACCTGGGTCTCCTGCATTGCAGGTGGATTCTTTACTGTCTGACCAGGGAAGCCCAAGGTGTTTTTGTTTTTTTTTTTTTAAGTTTACTTAATACCTTTTTAAACTCACTTTAGAGATATTGGAAGTGGGACAGATTTTACCTGGTAATTCAAGTCCAAAATTTACTTTTCTGCTTCTTCTCAAAAAGTCCATAACATACTTAAGAAAATAAACAAAGAAACAAATAAGTAGCAGTTGACCAAGTTACAATAAACCATTGTAAGAATTTAAGGACTTTCTGATATAATGAAGTAGGGAATACAGTAAAAGAGAATGATTTTCAAAGAGCAAGTACTTTATTAATTTTATGTCTTACATAATGCAGTTTTTCTCTGGTACCTAATCTACATGATACAATGGAAAAATTAAATTTATATTTCCTACTCATCTAACAGAGTTAAAACACATGTTTCTTCAGATGGTATGTCACTTCCTCATCATTTGGAACCACCTCACCTTCCAACCTTCCACAAGGATGAGTCCCTGGGAGCCCAATGATTTGACATTTTGGAAACTTGACTGAGCCTGGCTCAATCAAATCCTGTCTTCCAGGAATTTAGAATTGGGGTTGATAACTGTTCTTTTAGCTTAGTTCCAGACTTTGGAAACCATTTTTTTTTTTAAGTCACTTAGTCATGTCCAACTCTTTGTGACCCCCTGGTCTATAGCCCTCTAGGCTCCTCTGTCTTTGGAATCTTCCAGGCAAGAATACTGGAGTGGGTTGCCATTCCTTTCTCTAAGGGATCTTTCTGACCTGGGGATTGAACCCAGGTCTCCTGAACTACAAGCAGATTCTTAACCATCTGAGCTACCATAGAAACCCCTGGAAATCAATGGAGACTCATAACTGTATAGTGATCACCTTTCTAGCTTTTTGAAGGTTGGAATCAGCAGTCTGGCACAGGAAAAGCTACAAGAACACAGGAAGAAGCAGAGATGGAAGACAGACAGTATTTCAATCTCTGCTAAAGAGCAAGACACTTTCTTGCTATTAGATAGCACAAAACAATCTAGCAGCCATTTAATAATTATATTTTCGGTTTATGCTAACTCAATTTGGCTTACTTGTGAACAAAGAGCCCTAACTATGTCTGAGATACCTTAGTAATACTGTTAAAATCATTCATACAAAATTCCAAAATAACTGAAAGAACTTTCAAAATTACCAATGTGAAATAAGTTGGCTCTAAAAGCCTGATCTCTACTTATAACAAAAGTATGCTTATAAAAAATAAATTATAGGGATATAATTTACAGCACAATGACTATAGTTAAAAATATTGTATTGTGTATTTCAAAGTTGTTGAGATAGTAAATCTTGAGAAGTCTCCATCACAAGGCAAAAAAGAAAAAATGAGTAACTATGTATGGTGACAGATGTTAACTAGAATTATCATGTTGACGATTTTCCAGTACACACAGATATCAAATCATTGTATTGTACACCTGAAACAAATCTTAAATGTCCATTATACTTCAATTATTTTCAAAACCTATATTCATGAGCATATAATACAAGTCAATCTCTGTCAAATGCAAATATGTTTATATTATCTGAGTAACAATTAAAATAAAATTTTAAAGTCTTTTTGGTATTTTATCTCACCAGGCATTTTTAATAGCCTTATTCACTTTAAACACAATTTAATTCAAATTTAATTTTAATTACGTTAAAAAGGAGATGTAAATAGTACAAGTTGCCTTTAAATATCTTCTAGCGTAAAGGACTTTTTACTCTTGCTCTTTGGTAAACATAAGTGTTTCACTGCCTACTTTTTAAAGCAGCGTTTAAATTAGCTTACCTACCCTTTACATCACATCTTGTGTTTTAAGTGCTCTGTGAAGCAATGAAAAGAGTATAATGGAGCCATAGATCAAGGCACCTCATTCATTAACTTTTAAAATATCACCTCATTTATTTAGGCTTCCTCTGGAGTTTCTCTTTTGATAAGTAGGAACTTTATTAAACATCCATTTAAGTGAAATGAGAAAGAATGATATACTTTGCTCCAATACATATAAACACTATATTCTAACATCTAAATTTACTTTTAGCCAGGAACATTACAGTGTAATCACTACATCTGTTTTTTGTATATATAAGGAGTAGAAGTAATACTACTGGCTTTTAAATTTATAGCACACCAAATAGCTAATATAGATTTTGGCCATGTGGGAAAACTTTGATGAGCTTACACAGTCTAGGGGAACAAAAACGGTGAAATCATGGCATTAATGATCAGCCAAAATACTTAAAGGTGAAAGCATGCTTTAAGAAGTCTGTAAGAGGAGAACCCAGTTACTAAATGTAATTCACTAAAAGTAACAGCACATATTGTCCTGTTGTTGTTCAGTCTCTCAGTAGTGTCCAGCTCTTTGCAACCCCATAGACTGCAGCACACCAAGTTTCCCTGTCCTTCACCATCTCCCAGAGCTTGCTCAAACTCATGTCTACCGAAACAGTGATGCCATCCAACTATCTCATCCTCTGCCGTCCCCTTCTCCTCTGCCATCTGTCTTTCCCAGCATCAGGATCTTTTCCAATGAATCGGTTTTTCTCATCAGGTGGCCAAAGTATTGGAGCTTTAACTTCAGCATAAGCATCAGTACTTCTGATGGATATTCAGATATAATTTCCTTTAGGATAGACTGGTTTGATCCCCTTGCAGTCCAACGGGCTCTCAAGTCTTCTCCAACACCACAGTTCAAAAGCATCAATTCTTCAGCTCTCAGCCTTCTTTATGGTTCAACTCTCACATTCATACATGTTCAGTTCAGTTCACTTCAGCCGCTCAGTCGTGTCCGACTCTTTGCTACCTCATTAACCGCAGCACGCCAGGCCTCCCTGTCCATCACCAACTCCTGGAGTTCACTCAGACTCATGTCCATCGACTCAGTGATGCCATCCAGCCATCTCATCCTCTGTCGTCCCCTTCTCCTCCTGCCCCCAATCCCTCCCAGCATCAGACTCTTTTCCAATGAGTCAACTCTTTGCATGAGGTGGCCAAAGTACTGGAGTTTCAGCTTTAGCATCATTCCCTCCAAAGAACACCCAGGGCTGATCTCCTTCAGAATGGACTGGTTGGATCTCCTTGCAGTCCAAGGGACTCTCAAGAGTCTTCTCCAACACCACAGTTCAAAGGCATCAATTCTTTGGCATTCAGATTTCTTTATAATCCAACTCTCACATCCATACGTGACTACTGGAAAAATCATAGCCTTGACTAGACAGACCTTTTTTGACAAAGTAATGTCTCTGCTTTTTAATATATATGACTACTAGAAAAACCGTAGCTTTGACTATGTGGACCTTTGTCAGCAAAGTAACGTCTCTATTTTTTAATACACTGCCTAGGTTTGTCATAGCTTTTCTCCCAAGGAGCAAGTGTCTTTTAATTTCATGGCTGCAGTCACCATCTGCAGTGATTTTGGAGCCCAAGAAAATACTGTTTCATTGTTTCCATTATTTCCCCATCTATATGGGGAATTACATATATAATTACAATATGTAATTGTCCTGTAATTGTTATCAGTTTGAGGCTTTGACCAAAAGTCAGAAATGTGACACCCTCCAAAGTAAAGAATAATTGTCATAGCAGGCAATGCACTGTCTTTTAAAGGCACAGTATGGAATAGATGGGCTCCGAAGGTGGCACAGTGGTAAAGAATCTGCCTACCAATACAGGAGATGCAGGAGACAAGAGACGTGGGTTTGATCCCTGGGTTGGCAAGAACTTCTGGAGTAGGAAAGGCAACCCACTCCAGTTTCTTGCCTGGAAAATTTTATGGAGAGGAACCTGGCAGGTTACAGTCCGTGGTGTCAAAAAGAGACAGACAGTATTGAGTGCGCACATACACACATACATAGAAAAAGATATTTTTTAAGACTATACATTTGCAAGAGCAAACCTAAATTTCAGAAGATGCCTACATTTAAATTATGTGAATTTTCCTTTGCAACTTATGAAAAATCATGGAAGAAAATCTCATGTTTATTTTTGACAATTAAATTGTCCCACATGGTAACTTTTTTCAAAGAGCAAAAATTCTCTGGAGTCAACTAAAATATACTTTTCAGTATCATAAGGTGAGAAATGGCATTTGAGATACCCAGATTGTTGTGTTACTGCTTACATTACTACATTTCAGAAATGAAATAAGGACAATTAATATGGCTGGATTCTGAAAGGAGTTTAGTTAGAATTAGTAGCTGTCAAAGCAGTACTAATGCTATAAAAACAGATTATACTTTGTCCAGATGAATTTCAGCAGATACTTCTACACCTATATGAAAGTCTATATTACATATAGAATTATATATGTGACATACATAAGTATATATAGTATATATAAAACTATTCACTGAGACAAGTGGTAGCAAAAGAAAGTACCCAGCATTCGATAATATAGTTCCTTCACACAACAAATACTCTGTGTCAGGAATAAAAATGACACATATTATAAACTACAAAACTTACATATAAAGATACACAATCTACGTACTAATGTGCAGAGAGTGCCAGGATACAGTATACCATTTCTTTTAAATAAATAAAAATGTTCCTAGTCTGCTACCTCTATGAAAAGAGAAAAGAGACAAAACAAGATACATATCATATTTGATGAAACTTGTATTACAAAATGTTGGAAGTCTAGGAAATAAAGATGATGCTAGAAGGAATTTTCAGTTTGTTTCTTCACATAGTTTTGACCTTGAACAATTTAATTTACATTAAAAAGATAGATTTTTATTAAAATTCACTAATAAAAAAGTGAACACTCATGCTGATATTTTGGATTTTATTCTACATACTCATAGGAGAGAATTTAAAAAGCCCCAGTCCAAAACAATGAAGACAATAAATATTTAAAATTTTAAACCATTTTAAATAGTTTTAATAACGTTCACACAATAAGAAAATACTATGAAATCTTATTTAAAAGATACTGGAATAGAAACATGTGTGACCTTAAAAGGGATATGTGTGTTAATCGCTCATTCCAACTCTTTGCAACTCCATGGACTATAACCCGCCAGGCTCCCCTGTCTATGGAATTCTCCAGGCAAGAATACTGGAGTGGGTTGCCAGTTCTTTCTCCAGGGGTTCATCCCGACTCAGGGATCAAACACAGGTCTCCTGATTTGCAGGCAGATTCTTTACCATCTGAGCCACCACAGAAACCCCCCCAAATGGAATGCTTATGATAAATTTTTCATTTTATAAAGAGGCAGGTTAAAAACAAACATAACAAATTACCTACTTTGTGTAAAATAAGGTACATACAAAGCAATAAATTAATACAAATTTGTTTATTAAAATCTCGTCAGTGGTTTCTTGTGAGATGTGGCAATAGATTGAGTTTTATGTGCATTTTGCTCAGTGACCCTGGTTCTGCTCACCACATCCCTGGTGGGTGTTCTAACTACTGAACATGACACTGAGCATTTCTCTTCCTCCAGGGACCAGAATGTTCCCTCACTTTCTTGCCTGCTCTTGTTGAACTATGGAAAAAGAATCAGGCTATAACCAGTGGCACCACATTCCAGTACTCTTGCCTAGAAAATCCCATGGCTGGAGGAGCCTGGTAGGCTGCAGTCCATGGGGTCGCTAAGAGTCGGACACGACTGAGCGACTTTGACTTCACTTTCACTTTTCACTTTCATGCATTGGAGAAGGAAGTGGCAACCCACTCCAGTGTTCTTGCCTGGAGAATCCCAGGGACGAGGGAGCCTGGTGGGCTGCCGTCTATAGGGTCGCATAGAGTCGGACACGACTGAAGCGACTTAGCAGCAGTAGCAGCATAGGGGCTCTAGAGGGTGAACTTCAGAAGTAGATGAGAGGTCCTTTCAAGGTTCAGAGGAAAACCTCTGGATTTTCCTCCAGAATGTACTGCCGTTGCAAAAATGATGGTCACCCTGGACATTTATTCACAAGCTCAAGTTTGGAAAATCGGGGATGAAAGATGGATCAACTTGAATTGGTAGTGAATGCGAACAGAATATTGGTGATGGATGAAACAGGAGGGTGAGCAGGACTGACCACGGAGATTTCTGGTCTCTTGTTTCTTTTCTCATCCTGGGCAGCCCAATCACCATCATTGTCCTGACAAAAGATGAGTCTTCAGAATCATGTATAAATTAGGCATTTGGAAAAAGGATTTCATAGCAGCAGAGACATCAGTAGCCATATCATTGGTGGCAACGGGGAGCGCGGGCGGGGGCTGGGGCGTGGGGGAGGGTGGTGGTGCAGTACAAAAGCTTTTGGCTTTGAGTCCTCCCAATAAAAATGGTTTTAGTCCAGCAACCACTTGACCTCCAGTTTCCTTCCAAAGCTAACTCCAACTGTGACTCAGGAGTTAGGAAAGTCAAATAAATTAAGTAGTCATCAGGCTAATGTTTCTGACCAGAGGTCAATTAGGGAGAATTCGAGGCTAAACAATATTATGGTGGAGAATGTCCTACAAGTTCCAAAGGTAGTCTACTGAGGACTCTTTAATAAGTACTAGACTTTCAAAAAAAATGTAATGCCATTTCCTTGAAGATTAATCACTTTTAATCTGAAAAGCTTCCAAATATTTGTTCACATTGCAGGGAAAAGTCAAATGTAAGATTCATTCAGATATTCTGAATAACTGTTTAATGAGCTTGACTACAAAAAAGATGAAACTGAAGTTTTCCTTAGTTACAAACTGGCTCTGAGACAAACTCTTTAATGGAGCTGAAATAAAATAAATATGATAAGTCACTTCAGTCGTGTCCACCTCTTTGAGACCCTGTGGACTGTAGCTCACCAGGCTCCTCTGTCCCTGGGATTTCCCAGGTAAAAATACTGGAGTGGGTTGCCATGTCCTCCTCCAGGGGATCTTCCCCATCCAGGGATCAAAAACACATCTCTTAAGTCTCCTGCTTTGACAGGCAGCTTCTTTACCTCTAGTGCCACCTGGGAAGCCTAAGGTAAATAAAGGAGAGCATTTATTTGGTATGTAAAGATCGGAATATTGCCAGGAGAAATATCAATAACCACAGATATGCAGATGACACCACCCTTACGGCAGAAAGCAAGGAAGAACTAAAAAGCTACTTGATGAAGGTGAAAGATGAGAGTGAAAAATTTGGCTTACAGCTTAACATTCACAAAACAAAGATCATAGCATTTGGTCCCATCACTTCATGGCAAATAGATGGGAAAACAGTGGAAACAGTGGCAGACTTTATTTTAGGGGGCTCCGAAATCACTGTGGATGGTGACTGCAGCCATAAAATTAAAAGACGCTTACTCCTTGGAAGAAAAGTTATGACCAACATAGACAGCATATTAAAAAGCAGAGACATTACTTTGCAAACAAAGGTCTATCTAGTCAAGGTTATGGTTTTTCCAGTAGTCATATATGCATGTGAGAGTTGGACTATAAAGAAAGCTGAGCACTGAAGAATTGATGCTTTTGAACTGTGGTGTTGGAGAAGACTCTTGAGAGTCCCTTGGACTGCAAGGAGATCCAACCAGTCCATCCTAGGGGAAATCAGTCCTGAATATTCATTGGAAGGATTGATGTTGAAGTTGAAGCTCCAATACTTTGGCCACCTGATGCGAAGAGCTGACTCATTTGAAAAGGCCCTATGCTGGGAAAGATTGAGGGTGGGAGGAGAAGGGTACTACAGAGGATGAGATGGTTGGATGGCATCACCGATTTGATGGGCATGAGTTTGTGTAAACTCCAGGAGCTGATGGTGGACAGGGAGGCCTGGCATGCTGCAGTCCATGGGGTCGCAAAGAGTTGGATACAACTAAGTGACTGAACTGAACTGAAAGATGAGAATGCAGTTGGCATCATGGCATTGTTCTCAGACTCATGCATATCAGAATTACCTAAAGAGCTTGTTAAAAGATAAAACACAGAAGACTGAGTCCCACCCCCAGATCTTCTGTTTCAGCAAATTTGAGGTGAGTCTCAAAATTCACTTTTCCGTAAGTTTCCAGGTGATGATGCCCTTGGGACCACATATTGAGAACCATTGCTTTGCAATGGGACTATCCTGTGGTCTACATAGATATGACCTTAGATAATTTTACGTCCCTGTTAATTTTGATACCTTTATTTTATTATCTTCTAAAGCTGTATTTTCCGCAGTTTATTGTGATCCACACAGTCAAAGGCTTTGGCATAGTCAACAAAGCAGAAATAGGTGTTTTTCTGAAACTCTTGCTTTTTCGATGATCCAATGGATGTTGGCAATTTGATCTCTGGTTCCTACACATTTTCTAAAACCAGCTTGAACAGCTGGAAGTTCACAGTTCACATACCGTTGAAGCCTGACTGGGAGAATTTTGAGCATTACTTTACTAGTGTGTGAGATGAGTGCAATTGTGAGTAGTTTGAGCATTCTTTGGCATTGCCTTTCTGTGGAATTGGAATGAAAACTGACCTTTTCCAGTCCTGTGGCCACTGCTGTGTTTTCCAAATTTGCTGACATATTGAGTGCAGCACTTTCACAGCACCATCTTTTGGGATTTGAAATAGCTCAACTGAAATTCCATCACCTTCACTAGCTTTGTTCGTAGTGATGCTTCCTAAGGCCCACTTGACTTCACATTCCAGAATGTCTGCTCTAGGTGAGTGTGAGTGATCACACCATCATGATTATCTGGGTCATGAAGATCTTTTTTGCACAGGTCTTCTGTGTATTCTTGCCACCTCTTCTTACTCTTTTGTGCTTCTGTTAGGTCCATACCACTTCTGTCCTTTATTGAGCCCATCTTTGCATGAAATGTTCCCTTGGTATTTCTAATTTCCTTGAAGAGATCTCTAGTCTTTCCCATTATATTGTTTCCCTCTATTTCTTTGCATTGCTCTCCAAGGAAGGCTTTCTTATTTCTCCTTGCTATTATTTGGAACTCTGCATTCAAATGGGTATATCTTTCCTTTTCTCCATTGCATTTCATATCTCTTCTTTTCACAGATATTTCTAAGGCCTCCTCAGACAGCCTATTTGCTTTTTTGCATTTCTTTTTCCTGGGGATGGTCTTGATCCCTTTCTCCTGTACAATGTCACAGACCTCCATCCATAGTTCATCAGGCACTCTGTCTATCAGATCTAGTCCCTTAAATCTATTCCTCACTTCCACTGTATAGTCATAAGGGATGTGATTTAGGTCATACCTGAATGGTCTAGTGGTTTTCCCCACTTTCTTCAATTTGTCTGAATTTGACAATAAGAAGTTCATGATCTGAGCCACACTCAGCTACCAGTCTTGTTTTTGCTGATTCTATAGAGCTTCTCCATCTTTGACTTCAAAGAATACAATCAATCTGATTTCGGTGTTGACCATCTGTTGATGTCCATGTGTAGAGTCTTCTCCTGTGTTGTTGGAAGAGGGTATTTGCTATGACCAGTGCATTCTCTTGGCAAAACTCTCTTAGCCTTTGCCCTGCTTCATTCTGTACTACAAGGCCAAATTTGCCAAATTTTATTCCAGGTGTTTCTTGACTTCCTACCTTTGCATTCCAGTCCCCTATAATTAAAAGGACATCTTTGGGGGGATGTCTTGAGACATCCTTGTATGCAGGGATACAAGGATATACTCCTTGAGAAACCTGTATGCAGGTCAGGAAGCAACAGTTAGAACTGGACATGGAACAACAGACTGGTTCCACATAGGAAAAGAAGTATGTCAAGGCTGTATATTATCACCCTACTTATTTAACTTACATGCAGAGTACATCATGAGAAATGCTGGGCTGGAGGACACACAAGCTGGAATCAAGATTGCTGGGAGAAATATCGATAACCACAGATATGCAGATGACACCACCCTTGTGACAGAAAGTGAAGAGGAACTAAAGAGCCTCTTGATGAAAGTGAAAGAGGAGAGTGAAAAAGTTGGCTTAAAGCTCAACATTCAGTAAACTAAGATCATGGCATCCGGTCCCATAACTTCATGGCAAATAGATGGGGAAACAGTGGAAGCAGTGGCTGACATTATTTTTCTGGGCTCTAAAATCACTGCAGATGGTGATTGTAGCCGTTAAATTAAAAGACACTTACTCCTTGGAAGGAAAGTTATGACAAACCTAGACAGCATTTTAAAAAGCAGAGACATCACTTTGCCAACAAAGTTCCATCTAGTCAAGGCTATGGTTTGTCCAGTAGTCATTATGGATGTGAGAGTTGGACTATACGGAAAGCTGAGTGAAGAAGAATTGATGCTTTTGAACTGTGGTGTTGAATAAGACTCTTTAGAGTCCCTTGGACTGTGAGAAGATCCAACCAGTCCATCCTAAAGGAGATCAGTCCTGGGTGTTCATTGGAAGGACTGATGTTGAAGATGAAACTCCAATACTTTGGCCACCTGATGGGAAGAGCTGATTCATTTGAAAGACTCTGATGCTGGGAAAGATTGTGGGCAGGAGGAGAAGGGGATGACAGAGGATGAGATGATTGGATGGCATCACAGACTCAATGGACATGGGTTTGTTCAGACTCAGGTTGTTGGTGATGGACAGGGAGGCTTGGCATGCTGCGGTTCATGGGGTCACAAAGAGTCAGACACGACTGAGTGACTAAACTGAAAGCTATATTATTACTTCCATTTTTTAATACCAATGACCAGGTTACAATCATTTTTTTCTTTATCTTTTCAGTTTGTGTTTACACTAGAATTTGTATTTGCACTTCGAATTGTGTGAGCACTAAACTATCATATAGTGTATATTTTAGAAGGATTTCTCAAACTTGGTCATTAGATGATTCCTATAGTTCCATTAATCTCTAAATTTTAAAAACACAGGTTTAAGTCATAATCCTATACTATGATATAATGAATGCAAATTAATGCACCTAACAAGGAAAATTCTTATGAACATCTTCCATCATATGTCTGGAGCTTATTGCTTTAGCAAGTTGAACCAGTAGAAAGTAGCATGTAAGAGTATGCTTTCCATGTTTTAAGTTTCACACAGTGAAACTTAATTTCTCTTAGGACCTTCTGGGAGAAGTAAATAAAGCTGCAGATGGCCTGACCAAAGGGCTCTAGCTGCCCTGCCTTGCCCTGCCTTGCTTGGACCATTGTGGGGCAGAGGAAGTTGGTCATGAAGAGTCTTACTGATCGAGGTAAATGTGTTCCAGAATTACCTAATAAGGGTGTTATATATGAGCACTGCAGAAGTACAACTAACGTATTACCACACCTGAGGGAGGACCTTTTTTCAGAATCCTTTCAGATTTTACCCCCTTCCCCATTCTGTGCTTAAAAAGGAGGGATAACTTCCTGATCCCATGGCTGCACCTCTTTACCCATCAACAAAGTACAGTAAGACTGAGTATGGCCAAGGCTGTCCTCTATTCCTCAGATATGTTAAGAAAGAAAAGTTTCAAAAGATTAACCTAGTTACTGATGTTCAACGATAATTTTTTCCAGATGGTTCAGTGAGAAGTGTGCCCTCAAATAATTTTAAACTCTACTGTAAACAACATGGTTTAGAAATTGAAAATTATTGAAGGGTTGTGTATATTTTATATGTAAATATCACAAAGAACACATACATATTTCAGGGAAATGTAAAGTTTGCAAATAAAATTTACCTAATTCAAAGAGATAATTTTTCTATAATGATTTGGGAGGATCTCCAGGGCCTCAATCTAATACATATCAAGTACTAAATACATGCCAAAAATCAATCACAAAAGCTTTAGGTCTCAGCTAACTTATCCTGCTCAACAGAATAAGTTATGCAAATACCATACCCCCATTTTACAGATGGAATTAAAAAGATATGAGATAAAGTGAAGTTATGTAACTTGCCCAAGTTCAAACAGCCTATAGGTCGCAGAGCTGGGATCCAGATCTAAGCGTTAAGTAAGTTCCAATCATTTCTAACAAACAGAGGCAATTAATGAGAATGTGCTGATTAAAAGCATTTCTTATCATCTATTTCCACAAAGAGCATTTAAGATGCCAGGGATGGTTGCTTAAATTATGGTCTACAGTGAAGTATGATGCAGACACTAAAAATTGCATGGTGCATCTGTGTTTATGGTTGGAAAAATATTCATGAACTGACAGCAAAAAAAAAAAAAAAAAAGGTTAAGAACCACTGTTTAGAAGGGGATTCTGTTTTAACAAAAGCATATAGTAGTTATATTGGGCTTCCCAGGTGGCTCAGTGGTAAAGAATCTGCCAGCAGATGCAGGAGCCACAGGAGACACAGGTTCGATCCCTGGGTCAGGAAGACCCCCTGGAGGAGGGCGTGGAAACACACTCCAGTATTCTTGCCTGGAGAATCCCATGGACAGAGCAGCCTGACAGACTATAATGCATGGCCCTGCAAAGAGGCAGCACGACTGAGTGACTGAGCAGGCATGCTGATGTTTTATTAATGGTGGACACATCCAGAGAACAGTATTTCGCTAAATTCTTGTTTTCTGTCCTAACTTTTCAGAATTTTGGTAACAGCTATATAAACTAATTTATAATTTGGATATAGGTATTATTTTTTAAAACAGATAAGGTGCTCTAGTCATAGGTATAGAGTAATAATAATGGTTAACATTTATTGACCATTATATGCTGGGCAATGATCTCACAGTGTTCATAGTGAATCTCATTTAATCTTCATTTATAAAAATAAAAAAAGTTAAGATAAATCTTGTTATCTAACAGATGAAGAAACAGTTTCTGTAATCTCTCTCAAATGCTATCTGACTGAATCTTGAGTAAATACTTCTAAGGACCACAATACAAGGATCTCCACCCTTCTGGAAATAAGGTCCAGCAAATACCACTATTCCTTGCAGTATTTCTCCATATGACCCTTGGTTTTATCATTCTACATAGCAGGCAAAACATTGGAATTTTAGAGTTTAATTCATTTAAACATCAAGACACCATACACGTGCATATTGAAACTAAGCTGCATTTATATTCAAAATCTTCATGATGGATAAGAGTTAACCAAAAGGGAAAAAATTGGGTGGACAAAATAGATCAAACCCAGAGGACAGAAATGGAAAACAGTTACCAAGCACTTTGAAAACACTTTGGCTGTGTTCTTAGCATTCAAACAATGAATGTGCTGACTAGGAGTGGTTGGTATTTACTTTGTTTAGCTCCTAGAAATGTGAGAAATATACCCAATCCCAGGTTCTCTGATTTCCTTCCTTGGTCCCTTGTAGTATTTTATGTAACAGAAATAAATAAATCTCCATTTGTATAAGGGGTTTATCAATTCAGATGATTCATTAACAGGTTGACACTTGAAATCTCTCCCTTGTTCTGAATTTTCTCTCTTCTTTCACCCATTAAGTGTCTGTGGGAGGCGTTACTGTCATTGTAGGATAATTATGCAATATTTGAACACATTCTAGCACTTCAGCAGTAAAACACTGAAACTCTTCTTCCTACTTACCTACAATAACAAACCAATTCTAAAAGAAATATACAACTCCAAAGCTATGTTTTTTTATTTTTTTTCCTCTGTTACGATTCAGCTGACTTCACTGGGTTTATCCCCCTCCTTCCCTTTCACATCCCTGAGGCTGTGGGTAAGTAGGGAATAGAGGGCAGAGACACTAGAATGACCAGCACTATTCACAGTAGGTATATGATGGACAGTCTCATTCAAAAAGCATTCCAGCTTTCCCCCAACTTTTCACTGAATTTCTCATTTAAATATGTAAAATGCAAAAATAATATCCCATGTATTTAGTATCACTCTAGGTAATAGCCCTCAAAGTATAAATTCTGCATAATATTTCTCAAGGACTGTTTTTAAAACGTATATCAGCACTGTAGATGCTGGGGAGGTGCTTAGTAAAGCTGGCTTTGGTGGGATACAATTGTTTCAAACACTTGCCTCTTACTTCATTCTTTAATGAACATCTCTGGAATAAGTAATTACTGTGGGAACACAAGTTTAGAGCCATTCTCAAAGAGCAAAATTGGCAGAGGTTGGTTTTATAAAGTTCACAAAATGAATGGTGCCTTATTGCCATAAACAAAGGGATTTTTAACAACCAGCTTTAAAATACCCAGCGAATTACTGATAAGTGAATCAGTGAATAAAGATAAGTCTTTAATTGACAAGAAAATGAAGGATTAGGCTAATAGCGTATTACAGCAATATGCCTTGAATTCAAATTTAGGCCTTCTTCCCTATTTGGATTAAGTAATTATAACAGCTTTTTTTTTTTTTTTTTTTTAACAGAAAGACTATTTCTTCTGCAACATTTCTGCTTAACATCTTCTAAAATGCATGTACTGATATTAACTTTTACCATGAATCCTTCAAGTGGCTTATCATATCCTCTTAACTGTGTATTTGAAGTGACATATGATTATTTTCTAATTTGAAACCTGAAATTTCTTTATAAAATATATTTGTCTAGTAAATACAATGGAGTAAAAATAGTTGTGATTTTAACTAAAATTAAATTGTATGGTTCTTTAAACCTTTAATGGCAAGATTAAAATATTTAACAAGAAAGATTGTAAGGCAAGATAAGAAAATTCTAGGTACCAATACCAAAATTATGAATAAATAAAATGAATTTCCAGAGAACCAATGGAACACCACATTCAACTTCAGAAGTGAGCATATATTTTTTTTCTTAGAGAATAATCCAATTTAACTAATCCATAAACTCTGATTATGATTTGAGAGTTGACGATTCTTATTTAGGTAGTACTATTTCTTATTACCACAGAAAAACAATAACATTTCTCAAAGCCTTGAGTTTTCATACGTATTTTCTAACTCTTGGTCTGTCAAAGATCTGAAATATCTTCCAACAAAATTCTCATTTGAAAATATATGTCTCTGGTAAAGAGCTAAGATGTCCCCAGGAAACAGATGGAGTGATGGATGCTTTTCTTAAAGAGGAAAGACTCCAGAATACAAAACCCCAAAGGAACGGTCCATAAGTTATTTCCAGTGACAGGTGGGCAACTGGATGTTGTGAGGCTAATGGGGAACTTGATGTTACATAGCAGCCTGGGTGGCCTAGGAGGGGAATCCGGGGGGAAATGGGCACATGTATATGTATGGCTGAGTCCTTTCACTCTTCACCTGAAACTATGACAACATTGTTAATTGGCTATACTCCAATATAAAATAAAAAGTTAAAAAAAGACACTGAGAGACATTAATAGCAAGTCTTGATTTACTCTATTTGCTTTTGAAAGGTAACAGATGATAAAAACAAAATATCCCAAAGACTTTGCCTTTACAACCTGGAGTAAAATACACCATTTTGATAATAAATTCTGGATCATAGGAACCTAAAATCATTATGATCCGGACTACCTTACAGCAAACCATATTTCTATATTTTAATTCATGAATGCTTCTAATACATCTGAATGGAAAATAAGTAATCTATAAATCTGGGTAATTTTAATACTCAAGTATGTTATTAAGTACTGTCTACTTACTTTTATTCCCATGTTGAATAAATTAATTAAATACATTGAAATATTATTTAAATTCTGTACATCCAACATCACAGGGGAAGGGGTTCCCCGCAACATCACCAAGCAGTTCTCAGGACACTAGCTGAGCATCCTACAATTCAGCTCAATACCCAGAGGTAGCTTTGAGTCCCACAGGGCTCAGACCCACAAGACCACTTTCCGCTTCAGATACGTCACAAACCCAGGAAATTATATGTTCTTCAGACCTACTGACTAGTTGTTACCTACACTTCTGAGAGTCTGACTATAGAGTAGAGGTTTCCACAACCCCCTTCTTGGGTTTGATTAATTTTTTTAAAGTTGCTCGCAGAACTCAAGAAACCAGTTTATACATGAGATTAGCATTTTATTACAAAGGACATGAATCAATAGTTGAAAAGATATGTAGGGGAAGTATGTGGAAAGGAGTACAAAACTTCCATGATCTCTCCAGGCACTCCCCCCAAATCTCCAAGTAGTCACCAAGCCAGAAGCTCTTCAAACTCTGTCCTTTTGAGTTTTTATGGAGGCTTCATTTCATAAGCCCAGTTGAGTAAATCCTTGGCCATTGGTAATGGATTCAATCTCCAGAGGCCCTTTCCTCCCTAGAAACTCAAGGGGTGGGATTTAAAGCTGAAACCCCCTTTTCATGATTGGTTCGCCTGAACACTAGCCCCTACCCTCAGTCCCTCAGTTGTGTTCAACTCTTCGTGATTCTTCATAACTGTAGCCCGTCAGCCTCCTCTGTCCATGGGATTCCCCAGGCAAGAATACTGGAGTGGGTTGTCATTTCCTTCTCCAGAGGATTTCCCCACCCAGGGATCAAACCCGTGTCTCTTGTGTCTTCTGCATGAGAGGTCAGGATTTTACCGCTGCGTACTTTCCAAAAGTCACTTCATTAATATAAACCCAGCTGTGGTGGAAAGGTGCTTAGTACAAATAACAAGACACTTTTTTCCATCTCATGACTCTGAGGGTTTTCAGGAACTAGGACAAGAGCCCAAATACTATGACAGAAGATGCTGTTACTGCTACTATCTTTCAGGAAATTCCAAAGGTTTAGGGAGCTGGGAGCCAGGGACTGTTGACTGAGATTATATGAATAACCAAATATATATTTCCAATAAAGCTTTCCTCGTGGCTCAGATGGTAAAGAATCCACCTGTAATGCAGGAGACCTGGGCTCAGTCCCTGGGTTGGGAAGATCCCCTGGGGGAGGGCATGGCAACCCACTTCAGTATTCTTGTCTGGGGAATCCCATGGGCAGAGGAGCCTGGCGGGCTAAAATCCTTGGGGTGGCAAAGAGTCGTACATGACTGAGTGACTAAGCACAGCGCAGCATACATATTTCCAATAAGTCACAATATCATAGAAATAGACCTGTTATTATTTTTTAGAATTATTTTGTCTTTGTTGTCTGAATACTAAATGTTTACTACTCTTAAAAATCCAGCCATCTAAATTTTGAGTACTACTTTTTTCAGCTTTGCTGAGATATAATTGACATAAAACATTGTGCAACTTTAAGGCATACAATGTGATAAATTGATACAGGTACATATTACAAAATTATTACAACAATAATGCTAGTTAATGCATATATCATCTCACATAGGTTACTATTTTTTTTCATTTTTCAAAAGTTCAAGTTAAGATTTACTCTCTTAACAGTCTTCAAGTATGCACTGCACTATTGTTAACTATGATCACCATGCTGTATATTAGATCCCCAGAACCTATTCATCTTATCACTGGAAGTTTGTACCCTTTAATCAGCTTCACCAAGTTCTCTGGCACCCATGCCCTTGGCAACATTTACTCTGTTTCTATTAGCTTTTTTTTTTTTTGCTAAATTCCAGATTAAAGTGAGATCATATAGTATTTGTCTTTGTCTGATTTACTGCAATAAGTATCATGCCTTCAAGTCCATCTATGTTTATGCAAATGGAAGAATTTCCTTCTTTTCTATGGTTGAGTAATATTATATATCACGTTTTCTCAATCCATTCATCTGTCAATGAACACTGAGCTTGTTTCCATGTCTTGGGTATTGTAAATCATGTTGCAATGAACATATTTCTTCAAGAGAGGAGTTAAGAGAGCTATAATCTCATTTATTCTGCACTACAATTCCAGGAGGCAGGAATCCATTCTCATTTTATGCACAAGAAAATCGAGGTCTCAAGAAACTCAGTCAACTTCCCAGAGTTGCACAACTGTCAGTAGGTACAGTCTTGGTTCATCCACCAAGAGCCAGGCACTTTACTAGCTATAACCACATACTAATTCATTTTCTTGAAGAATGAAAGTAATATTCATCTACACAGATTTCCCAGTATCACTAAGAATTCAAGAGCCAAAGCTGAACATCTGGGTATGATGGTCTGCCATGGTGTCTGGAGTGCTCTTGGCACTGTTGCCAGCCTAACAGTAAGATTTTCAAGGCAAGAAGGTGACAGAAAAGAGACAGCGCTACTGACAGATGAGTACCATAATCTTGATCTATTTTTCCACTTTCAAAGACTGAAAGCAAATCAGAAATATGAAAACATCTAAATATAAACCAATAGTTGAGAAAGTCTAAAACTGTTCTAATAACAATGGGGAAATATTCTTTAAAACATTCGTTTACCTTAGAGATATGTAATACCTTTATTGTTTATATAGTCAGATGGTATCCTCGTTACACTGACTAGTAAAAGCTAATATTTATGTCATCTTCCTTATAAAATTTTACATATCATATTTATTGTAGGGTCTGTTATTCATTGTAACAGAATTGAATATGCAGTCTGAAATGGGCATATGATTTTCTATTGCATTACAATTGACCATTTTTTATTTAAAATAATTTGAAAAGTAAAGTAAGATTTCATACTGTGCAAATTATATGTAATAATTTAGAAAAATTATGTAACATTACCTAATTATCAGCAAATAAGCAATAAAATATTCTAAAGCCTAGCCAATGTTGCAGAGGGGCTTTATCTCAACATACTATGCAATACTGAAAAAATCAGTTGGCTTCTTTTATTTGCAATTCCAAATACTCCTTAAGTAGGAAATAAAATCATATAGTATATTTCACTATGAATAACTTGTTTTAATAAATTTCACAACTTCCACAAATGAAGATATAAATATTTGAGGGGAAAAGGCAAAATCTTACAATGTCCTAATGACAGAAGTATGTTCTAAAAATGGTAAAGACATTAAAGAAACTATTTTGAAAGTTAAGTAAAATGACCTACATGTTACATCAAAATTATAGCCATTTTGGAAGAAAACAGGACCCAGTTAGAGTATATTGAAATGAAATAAATGTGAATGAAAACAGTATAAATGGGATAATTTTATTAATAAATGATTCTAACCTGGTTTAAATTTAGCTTTTTAGCATCTTTCAAGTTGAAAAATGTCTGAGTCACTGAGAAAAAATTAATAAATGTTGAAATATTTTGTTTATCCTCAAATATTTAGCATTAAAAAATAGCAACCCATATTAATCAGGTGCCTCCTATGTGCTATGATGTTCTAGACAAACATAAGTGCATTCATTATATCATACATTCATTACATCATCACATGTTCATAGCATCCATAGGAAGTAAATAGTACTGTTTTCCCCAATTTAAAGACAGCGTAGCTGATGTTTATGGAGAGTTTAGGTCATTTGCCTTAGGTCACATAGCTAGTAAGTGGCCAGGGTGGCATTCTTACCCAGTCTTATGATGATCGGATATTAGCTTCCCTGGTAGCTCAGCCGGTAAAGAATCTGCCTGCAATGCAGAAGACCCAGTTCAATTCCTGGGTTGGGAAGATCCCCTGGGGAAGGGATAAGCTACCCACTCCTGTATTCTGGCCTGGAAAATTCCATGTACGGTATAGTCCATGGTTTGCAAAGAGTCGGACACAACTGAGAGACTGTCGCTTTAACTTAATGTGTTAGAACACTTCCTGATAATTCCTAATCAAATCTTAGAAACTTTGAAAAAAAATCTAAATGTAACCAGTATTTATGAACTAGAAGAAAATATCATAGTATATTCTACAAAATAAATGACTGGGAAAGTACATATTAAAACATAGATAATGTTGATTCTTCCTTTTAGCCAGCTCTAAACCGAGCCTTAATCCTAACAGGAATCTCTCTTCATGAAGCTCAAATTCTGATAGGAAGCGATCATAAAAAGTAAGCATGGCAACGGATGGAGATAAGCACAATGGAGAAATATAAAATGGTGAGAAATTCCAGGAGTTAGAAAGTCTCAGAGTGGGAGGTTTCGCTACTGTGTTTCTACATACGGAGGTCAGGGATGGCCTCACTGGTGCATTGACAGCAGAGCAGAGACCTGAATAAAATAAAGGAGGAGAACCTTTCAGGCACTGAAATGGGCATTTACTTGGCCTGTTTGAGTAAAAGCAAGGGATCCCTGTATAGTTTCAAGTAGTCAGCGAGAGCTGAATGATAAGAGATAAGGTCAGGAATATTGTTCAGGGCAGGACACATGTAATCTCAAAAGACTCTCTGCACATTTGACTTTTACCCTGAGATGGGAATATTTGAACAGAACAACAGTATAAGCAGACTTCAATTTGTAAAGTACCATTCCAGCAACTATTTGCAAATAGAGTTTATTTTCTAAAAGATAAAGAAAAAAGAAAAAAGACCAGCTAATAGGCTATTACACAATGATAGGTAGGAAATAATAGCCATACACTTAGTCAGTCAGTTCAGTTGCTCAGTCGTGTCTGACTCTTCGACCCCATGGACTGTAGCATGCCAGGCTTCCCTGCCTGTCACCAACACCCAGAGCTTACTCAAACTCATGTCCATCAAGTTGGTGATGCCATCAAACCATCTCATCCTCTGTTCTCCCCTTCTCCTCCTGCCTTCAATCTTTCCTAGCATCAGGGTCTTTTCAGATGAGTCAGTTCTTCTCATCAGGTTGCCAAAGTATTGGAGTTTCAGCTTCACACAGTTCAAAAGCATCAATACTTCAGTAACTCAGCTTTCTTTATAGCCCAACTCTCAAATCCATACATGACTACTGGAAAAACCATAGCTTTGACTAGACAGATCTTTGTTGGCAAGGTGATGTTTCTGCTCTTTAATATTCTGTCTAGGTTTGTCACAACTTTTCTTCCAAGGAGCAAGCATCTTTTAATTGCATGGCTGCAGTTGCCATCTGCAGTGATTTTAGAGACCCCAAAATAAAGTCTGTCACTGTTTCCATTTTTTCCCTATCTATTTGCCATGAAGGGATGGGACCTGATCCCATGATCTTAGTTTTCTGAATGTTGAACTTTAAGCCAACTTTTTCACTCTCCTCTTTCACTTTCTTCAGGAGGCTCTTTAGTTCTTCTTTGCTTTCTGCCATAAGGATGGTGTCATCTGCATATCTGAGGTTATTGATATTTCTCCTGGCAATCTTGATTCTAGCTTGTGCTTCCTCCAGCCCAGCAATTTGCATGATGTACTCTGCATACAAGTTAAATAAGCAGGGTGACAATACACAGCCTTGACGTACTCCTTTCCCAATTTGGTACCAGTCTGTTGTTCCTTGTCCAGTTCTAACTCTCGCTTCTTGACCTGCATACAGATTTCTCAAGAGGCATGTCAGGTGGTCTGGTATTCCCATCTCTTGAAGAATTTTCCACAGTTTGCTGTGACCCACACAATCAAAGGCTTTGGCATAGTAAATAAAGCAGAAGTAGATGTTTTTATGGAACTCTTGCTTTTTCAATGATCTAGCAGATATTGGCAATTTGGTCTCTGGTTCCTCTGCCTTTTCTAAAACCAGTTTGAACACCTGGAAGTTCATAGTTCACATACTGTTGAAGCCTGGCTTGGAGAATTTTGAGCATTACTTTACTAGCATGTGAGATGAGTGCAATTGTGCGGTAGTTTGAGCATTCTGTGGCTTTGCCTTTCTTTGGGATTGGAATAAAAACTGACCTTTTCCAGTCCGGTGGCCACTGCTGAGTTTTCCAAATTTGCTGGCATATTGAGTGTAGCACTTTCACAGCATCATCTTTGAGGATTTGAAATAGCTCAACTGAAATTCTATCACCTCTGCTAGCTTTGTTTGTAGTGATGTTTCCTAAGGCCCACGTGACTTCACATTCCAGGATGTCTGGCTCTAGGTGAGAGATCACATCATCATGATTATCTGGGTCATGAAGATCTTTCTTGTATCACCCTTCTGTGTATTTTTGCCACCTCTTCTTAATACCTTCTGCTTCTGTTAAATCCATACCATTTCTGTCCTTTATTGAGCCCATCTTTGCATGAATATCCCCCTTGATATATCTAATTTTCTTGAAGAAGTCTCTAGTCTTTCCCATTCTATTATTTTCCTCTATTTCTTTGCATTGATCACTGCAGAAGGCTTTCTTATCTCTCCTTGCTATTCTTTGGAACTCTGCTTTCAAATGGGTATATCTTTACTTTTCTCCGTTGCCTTTTGCGTCTCTTCTTTCCTCAGCTATTTGTAAGGCCTCCTCAGACAACTATTTTGCTTTTTTGCATTTCTTTTTCTTGGGGATGGTCTTGATCACTGCCTCCTGTAAAACGTCATGAAACTCCATCCGTAGTTCTTCAGGCACTCTATCAGATCTAACTCCTTGAATTTATTTTTCACTTCCACTGCATAATCATAACAGATTTTATTTAGGTCATAACTGAATGGTCTAGTGGTTTTCCCTATTTTCTTCAATTTAAGTCTGAATTTGGCAATAAGGAGTTCATGATCTGAGCCACAGTCAGCTCCCGGTCTTTTTTGCTGACGGTATTGAGCCTCTCCTTCTTTGGCTGCAAAGAATATAATCAGTCTGTTTTCTGTATTGACCATCTGGTGATATCAATGTGTAGCATGGTGGTGGTAAAAGTTGTGTAAAGTAGCCAGAATCTGAATGTATGTTGATCATTGTCCCAAGATAATTTTCTGCTGAAGTAGAAATAGAATATGAGAGAAGTGAACTGTCAAGAATGACCCCAAGGATTTTGAAGAAACAGAAGGAAGAGAAGAGGATAGATCTCATGGTAAGAATAAGTAGTTTTATTTTGCACATGGCAAGTTTGAGATGTCCATTAGAGATCTAGGTACAGAGGCTGAGAAACTATAATGGATATAAGTTGGATATCAAAGACTCTTGATTTCTGGACTCTAATGCGGAAATGCTATTTAAAGCCAAGAGACTGGATGAGTTCATAAAAAAAAATAGACATAGTGAGTAGAAAATATCTAAGGATTGACCTCTGAGATACTCCCACATTTTATCAGGCAAGGGTTTGAGGAATGTGAAAAGTTAAAGATGGCAGAAAATTATTTGATATTCTTCCCCATGATTGCAACCTCATTTCCTTTGCTTTTAAATCTGTGCCTGCAGTGACCAATAAGGCACATAGCAGAGATGACACAATGCCATTTCCAGGCCTGGACTGAAAAGGGCTGACAGCTTTTTCTTTGGTCTCTTGGAGTCAGAGGTTCCAAGGATAAAGCCCAGTCAGTCTAGTGGAGAGACTGTTGGAAGAAGTCAACAGGTAGAGGAGCCCTGCTGAACTCTGACTTCTAGATATACTCAAGGCAACAAGCACATGAGTGCAATCGCCTTGAAAACTTTCAAACCAGATCAGCCACCAGCTGGATGGCATCAAATGGCCCCTGTCAATTTCAATGGAGTACAAGAGTCACCCAAACCTAAAGTCCAAGTTCAAAAAATTGTGAGAGATATTAAAATTTTGAAGTAGTGGCTTAGGAAACAGGAACAGGGAAGGGCCACCAAAGAAAAGGAAAAAGGAGGGGCCAGTGCTATGGAAGAAAAGCAAGTGATAGTTTATTGCCAGAAATCGAGCAAAGAAAGGACTCAAGAGTGAGAAAGTGTTTTATTCTAGTAAATGCTGCTTGAGTAAGATGACTGCTGTGACTGCTGTGACTGCTGATGATTGCAGTCAAGAACTGACTGCTGTGTTCAGCAATGTGTGGGTCACTGGTAACTCTGACAAGAGCTATTTCATTAGAATGTTGTGGAGAAAATCCTGCTTGGAATGGATATATGGGATAATGGAAGAAAGGAATTAGAGGCAGAGAGTTTGAAGGACTCTTGATTAGTCTTATCTCAAAGGAGAGCAGAGAAGTGGCTTGGCTAGTTGGCCATGTGGGGTCAAGGGAGTTACTTATTTTTGTAAGATTGGATAAAGTACAGAATATTCCTATGCATTGGGAATGACCCAGCAGGGAGGGGAAAATTAAGTTTGAAGCAGAGATATGAGGCTGGGAAGCACAGTCCTTTAATTCCAGAGATGAATAGATTGAGAGCACCGGTACACGTAGGGGTGGTCTTACATAGGAGGACAGACATTGTTTCTATACCAATGTGAGGAAATGCCAAAGGTACAGAGGCAGATAATGACATAGCAATGGGTTCATGTAGGATTTTGTTTCAAAAGTGTGGCCCTGGTACAGGATTAGAACCATACATAGTTCTCTGGGTTAAAATAGTTTGATTCTAGGCATTTATAGGTATTCAATATTTAAGAAAGATGATTGACAAGGAAATAGAAGTGATTCTTTAATAAATCACAAGATTATTTATTAAAATGTTAATACTCTGTTGACTCTCATTACTCACAATCTTCACCTAAATACATTTCAAGGGCATTTAAAAGTTAAATGTCTTGAAATCTAAAGACCATGTTTTAAAAGCTAACATAGTATGGAATCTTTTCTAGATCACTTGATGAGTATAATTTTAATAAGTTATAAATAGTACAATGTAAATAAAAAAGCATAGTACACAATCTTATGTTTACTGTGAACATACTCCTTCAGTCTGCAACTGCTCAAATACAGAATTTCCAACTGGATTTCTTTAGCTTTAGTGACTGACTGTTCCTAATTTTCTGGTTCGCAAGTCTGTAAAATGTTAGAGCCAAAGAAGATTTACTCTCCTCAAAGCTACTGTTATCCAGGAACTGATGTTTTCTCTGTGCTCTCTGTAACAGGATTTTTTCTCTGCTCGGAAACAGGAAGAGTTATGCTAGATTTGAAGTCTAGATAGAAGACTCTGAAAATATCTCACCCACAAAGACAAAAGGCTTTGATCCTTTGCATTTCGTGGTCTATGCGCCTCATTCTGCTCCTACTCCTCCTAAGCATGTGAAGTTCTATCATGAAAAGTATTATGCCTTTCATACAATCATCACTGCTTAAAGGAAAAAATAAAAAAAACAAGTAAACACATAAAACTGATCATGTTTGCTTTGGACTTGTGGGTTATGGCTAAGAGTTTTATTTTTGCACTTTTCCTACTGTTGTAACTAACATTCTTTAAACTTTTCAAACTTCAATATAAAAAATTGAAAATCATTTAATTAGTACAAGGTCCTGAAAGAAATCAAATAAATGATTATAACTTTGAGTTAAATTTCACTCTCCCTAGTGTGTTCATTCCTAGCATACATTCTTATATGAATGTTCCATTTACATTTTGATTGCCATTGATTTCTATTTACCTGGAGTCAGATCAAGATTGAACCCTGATTTCATTGAACCTTAACTGTGTGTACTCATCTGGTGAAATGGAAATAACTCTACCATGCATTCCAACAAACTTAGGAGAATAAAATGAGATAATGTAATGAAAGTATTTTATGAAGTGTGAAACACCATGAAATATGTCATTTAGTTATTTTTACACTAAAATATTAGTCAAGAAAAATGGTATTCTATCTATAATTCAAATCTACTAACCTTTTTTAGAGCAAAACCCAATTTGGGGATCTTGTCCCAAGGGCAAATATGAGAATGAGGAATGATTAGAGTGAAATTGAGTATATTTAAAATTTAAATTTTCAATAAAATTTGTTACAGAATAATTAAAATTACTGAGACCCCCCCAGAGCTTTCCAAAATAAGAAGAAAAGTTACTATTTTACTTCAGAAGGAATGATTCTCAAGTAAAACATATATAGCAACTACTGTTTCCTAATTACCTAATTACTAATCAAAAAAGTCAAGTATTTTATTGGCTACCATCAAAAGAATTGTAAACTCTTATATATGTGTTGGTCACCCAATATTTAAGTTTCTATTAGATTATAATGTTTAATATTTAAACCATAATCATCAATACAAGGCAAATTTTCAAAAACTGAGAAGGAATAAATCACTTAGTCCCACCATATAACACAAATTGCATTATTATTATGAACTTCTAATTTTGTATGAGCTGTGCTTAGTCGTTCAGTCATGTCTGACTCTTCGCAACCCCATGAACTATAGCCCACCAGGCTCCTCTAACCATGGGGATTCTCCAGGCAAGGAATCTGGAGTGGGTTTCCATGCCCTCCTCCAGGGGATTTTCCCAACCCAGGATTGAACCCAGGTCTCTTGCATTGCAGGAAGATTTTTTTTTTTAATTTATTTTAATTGAAGGCTAATTACCTTATAATATTGTGGTGGTTTTTGCCATTCATTGACGTGAATCAGCCACGGATGTACATGTGTCCCCCATTCTGAAACCCCTCCCACATCCCTCCCCATCCCATCCCTCAGGGTTGTCCCAGTGCACCAGTTTTGAGTACCCTGTTTCATGCCTCGAACTTGGACTGATGATCTACTTCACATATGGTAATATACATGTTTCATTGCTTTTCTCTCAAATCATCCCACCCCCACCTTCTTCCACAGAGTCCAAACTATATCTGTGTCTCTTTTGCTGTCTCGCAGCATTGTTACCATCTTTCTTAATTCCATATATATGTGTTAATACACTGTGTTGCTGTTTTTCTTTCTGACTTACTTCACTCTGTATAATCGGCTCCAGTTTCATTCACCTCATTAGAACTGATTCAAATGTATTCGTTTTAATGGCTGAGTAATATTCCACTGTGTATATGTACCACAACTTTCTTATCCATTCATCTGCTGATGGACATCTAGGTTGTTTCCGTGTCCTGGCTATTGTAAACAGTGCTGCAATGAACATTGAGGTACACATGTCTCTTTCAATTCTGGTTTCCTCAGTGTGTATGCCCAGCAGTGGGATTTCTAGGTCATATGGCAATTCTATTTCCAGTTTTTCAAGGAATCTCCACACTGTTCTCCATAGTAGCTGTACTAGTTTGCATTCCCACCAACAATGTAAGTGGGTTCCCTTTTCTCCACACCCTTTCCAGCATTGACTGTTTGTAGACTTTTGGATAGCATCTATTCTGACCAGCGTGAGAAGGTACCTCATTGTGGTTTTGATTTGCATTTTTCTGATAATAACTGATGTTGATCATCTTTTCTTGTGTTTGTTAGCCATCTGTATGTCTTCTTTGGAGAAATGTCTGTTTAGATCTTTGGGCCATTTTTTGATTGAGTCTTTTATTTTTCTGGTATTGAGGTACAAGAGCTGCTTGTATATTTTTGAGATTAATTCTTTGTCAGTTGGTTCATTTGCTATTATTTTTTCCCCATTCTGAAGGCTGTCTTTTCACCTTGCTTATAGTTTCTTTCACTGTGAAAAAGCTTTTAAGTTTAATTGGGCCCCATTTGTTTATTTTTGCTTTTATTTCCATTTGTCTGGGAGGTGGGTCATAGAGGATCCTGCTCTGATTTATGTCAGAGAGCATTTGGGGCAGGCAGATTCTTTGCCAGCTGAGCCATCAGGGAAGCCCATGAATACTGGAGTGGGTATCCTATCCCTTCTCCAGGGGATCTTCCTGACCCAGGAATCAAACTGGGGTCTTCTGCATTGCAGACAGATTCTTTACCAGCTGAGCTACCAGGGAAGCTCTAATTTTGTATACACATACATAAATACATGTTAACACAATAATCATAACAAACATATAATTTTGTATGCTATTCAGTTCAGTTCAGTTCAGTCACTCAGTCACATCTGACTCTTTGCGACCCCATGAATCGCAGCATGCCAGGCCTCCCTGTCCATCACCAACTCCTGGAGTTCACTCAGACTCACGTCCATTGACTCAGTGATGCCATCCAGCCATCTCATCCTCTGTCGTCCCCTTCTCCTCCTACCCCCAATCCCTCCCAGCATCAGAGTCTTTTCCAATGAGTCAACTCTTCGAATGAGGTGGCCAAAGTACTGGAGTTTCAGCTTCAGCATCATTCCTTCCAAAGAAATCCCAGGGCTGATCTCCTTCAGAATGGACTGGTTGGATCTCCTTGCAGGCCAAGGGATTCTCAAGAGTCTTCTCCAACACCACAGTTCAAAAGCATCAATTCTTTGGTGCTCAGCCTTCTTCACAGTCCAACTCTCACATCCATACATGACCACTGGATAAACCATAGCCTTGACTAGACAGACCTTTGTTGGCAAAGTAATGTCTCTGCTTTTGAATATGCTATCTAGGTTGGTCATAACTTTTCTTCCAAGGAGCAAGTGTTTTTTAATTTCATGGCTGCAGTCACCATCTGCAGTGATTTTCACTTATTTAAGCATAAATTCTTTTATATGTTGCTGTATCAATTAAGTTTTCAAGACACTTGCTCCTTGGAAGAAAAGTTATGACCAACTTAGACAGCATATTAAAAAGCAGGGACATTACTTTGTCAACAAAGGACCGTCTAGTCAAAGTTATGGTTTTTCCAGTGGCCATGTATGGATGTGAGAGTTGGACTATAAAGAAAACTGAGCACAGAAGAATCGATGCTTTTGAACTGTGGTGTTGGAGAAGATTCTTGAGAGTCCCTTGGACTGCAAGGAGATCCAATCAGTCCATCCTAAAGGAAATCAGTCCTGAATATTCATTGGAAAGGACTGACGCTGAAACTGAAACTCCAATACTTTGGCCATCTGATGGGAAGAACTGACTCACTGGAAAAGGCCCTAATGCTGGGAAATATTGAAAGTAAGTAGGAGGAAAAGGGGATGACAGAGGATGAGCTGGTTGGATGGCATCACCGACTCAATGAACAGAAGTTTGAGTAAATTCCAGGAGTTGGTGTTGGACAGGGAAGCCTGGAGTGCTGCAGTCCATGGGGTTGCAAAGAGTCAGACACAACTGAGAAACTGAACTGAACTGAATTAAAAGAAGATTCCCCCTTCAAATATAAAGTTGTTGGGTAATAGTCATCAGAATTTTCTTATCTAGGAGACCTGTCAAAATAAATAAATTTCCTAAGAAAAAAATGACAGAGTGATTTGGAAAATGCAACAAAAGCCTGCTATTTTGCAAGTTATAAATAGTGAACTGGAAAGGGATGCCATTAGGATGTTGCCAATCAATTGCACAGTGTCTACAGTGCCTGGTGAATAGTAGAATTACCACAAATGCTTATTACTACTTTTTTAATCAAAATCAGTTGGTTTTGATCAATTTCCATGAAGAAAGATGAGGTCCTTCAATTCTTAAAAGTATTTACAAGGCCACAAGTTAGTCCATGTCTTGCATGAATCATTTTACAACCAGAATCTTAATAAAATCCTCACTTTTCCTTGAAAATATGCTTTTTATTCTACTTTGCTTCCCCCACGACAATGTTTCCATGCTTATATATATTCTGGATTCTTGAACAATGCTCTCTATCTATTTTAAAAATACTTGCTTGTCTCCAAAAGTTGATAGCAAAATAATACTTCTAATTTTAGGTCTGCCATTGGATAGATTACCTAGAAGCAGACCCCAGGTCAAAATCAGCAAACTTCTCTGGTAGCTTAGATGGTAAAGAGTCTACCTGCAATGTGGGAGGCTCGGGTTCAATTTCTGGATTGGGAAGATCCCTTGGAGAAGGAACTGGGAACCCACTCAAGTATTCTTACCTGGTGAATTCCTTTGGCAGAGGAGCCTGGCAAGCTACTGTGCATGGGGTCCCACAGAGTCTGACAGGAATGAAAGACTAGAAGACATATGATAAAGTGATTTATTAAGGGCAATGTCTATGATGAAGACTGGAGAGGTGTGTAGAGCCATCATATATGATATAGGTCTGGCTCTAGATAAGGCAAAGACAGAAGGAAAGTACTTCTTAGTATATTACACAATAGCGTGAGTTCCAAGAGTTTGGCAACGTCTACTGGGGAATACTTGAGCCAAAGTTGTTCAATAGATGAGCTACAGATCTCCCAGAAAATGGCCTCCCTTTTGTATTCAGTTGCTGGTGACAAGCAGCCTATGGGAAGCCTGATACAGAAGCCATGATGGATTCCAAGACACAGAAGTTGAACCTCTTAATCAATCATGCTCCTTGTATTCAGAAGCACATTAACATGTGCACCACAACAATGTATGCCAGTCTTAAGATGCTTTTGAGTGCAAATGTGTCTTCAGTTTCACCAATTGAAATTGCACATACTATATATTGAAGAAGATAATAATTTATAGGCTTCCCCAGTGGCTCAATGGTAAAGAATCTGCCTGTAACGCAGGAGCCTCAAGAGACACAGGTTTGACTCCTCGGTCAGGAGGAATCCCTGGAGGAAGGCATGGCAACTTCTCCAGTATTCTTGCCTGGAGAATCCCATGAACAAAGTAGCCTGGCAGGCTATAGTCCATAGTGTCACAAAGGAATAGACTGAAGTGACTTAGCATATACATAGTGATTTATACTTAGAAACTATGACATAGATCTAAGTCAAAGGCAATATTTGGGCTGCAATAAGTTAATGTTAATATGAAGATTCCAATAAATCAAGACCCATAACACTGACCATTGTCCGTAGTACATGAACTATGCATTGATATGACAGAACATTTTGAAGGAGCGCAAGACCCTGGAGAAAAGGAGCAGGATTTAAACATTTTTCCTGAAAAAGCAGTTGTGAGATTAAATACTCAACAGAGATCATGATAAACTATAGAAGCTCATTTTATTATGAGCAGGTATGATTCTAAAATATTGTTGTTAATTCTATTCTGTCTAACAGTGTAAGACTGACTTTAGCACACAGCTAGGAATGCTTGTTTGTCAAACCACTGAAAATAGAAACTTGTCAGACTCCAGCAGAGAAACAAAGCACAAGTTCAAAACGATAGAGAATGACTATATGTAACTTGGGAAGAGAAGGCATAATTGCTTGATGTCATCAAATTGCATGTTAAATATCAGTTAAATCAGAGGTTGGTAAATTATGATTTACAAACATAGTCTGACGCCTATTTTTAGTAAATGAAATTTTGTTGGGACAAAGCTATGGCCATTTATTTACATGTTCTTTACAGTTACTGTTGCTATATGATGGTACAGTTGAATAAATGTGCCACAAAGCCCAAAACATTCATTGGCCTTTTTCACAAAAAGTTTACAATCCCCTGAGCTACACTTAAAGCATCATCATACACACACAAATAATAGTCATCACCACCACCAGTATATCAAGCTTTATCATGAGTCTTCATCATAATCTGAAAGTCATAGCAAGTGTGTGTATGCATGTGTGTGTGTGTGTGTGTGTGTGTTTATTCCTCACAATCACCATATGAGTTTGATATTATTTCCTCACTTTCCATTGTGGAAACTGAGCCACCAAGAGTTAACTAATTTGCCAAAGGTAACACAGGAAAATGGCAGAGCCAAACTTCAAACTAGGCAACACAGATTCAGAGCTTGTGCTTTTGATCTCTATCCTATATTGAATATTATGCTCCTTTTATGCAGAAGGAAAATGCAGTTCAGGGAAATTAAATATGCTCAGTATCACATGGGAACCAAATATTAAAGCTAGATTCCAGACCCAAAGCCAATATGCTTTCCATTTTTCCACATATTTCCACTGTATATCCCTAAGGAGATAAAGAATTGCAAAAATTAGGAGGAAATTATAATCATATTAGGGTTAGAGAAATATACCTATGAGAAGATATCATTTGGTCCCAGGAAAAAAAATGATGTGGTTTCTTCAAAATGAAAGGTGAGAGTGGCATGGCCTCAATCGCTAAGAATAGCAATGCATAGAATACAGTTATTTAAAATCTTAAGCTTCGGTTTCTCACATAAGGCAAATATACAATCTAATGACTATCTCTGAGACACTCGATAGGTTCATGCCTAGAATACAACGGTGATGAGGTAAAACCTTAATCAGCATCACAAAAACAAACCAAAAATTAGATTTTACAGAAGTAATGTAGAAGGAAGGATTGGAATTAAGATTCAACTCTGAAACAGAGAAGCAGAATGGTAAGACTTTTAGTAATGATGATGGGAACATAAGTGACAATTGTTTGAGCAAATTACAATCTACCCAGTGATAGAATTTATACAGTGCTCTCCTAATAGAGAAAACCAAATTCTCCCAGAAGCAAGATATAGTAATGATGGAAGCTTTTAAACACTTGAATACCTACTGAAATCCTAATTAGACTACAAGAGAATTCACTTTTATCCGCCTTTCTTTAGTACTTATACAACAAACAAACATTCAGTATGCCGCAGTACTTTTCTTTGAGATGCCTAGAGAAGTGCACACCATAGCCATTGGGAAAAATACTTCAAAAAGGCCAAAGAAAAGACATATGTGACTCCCTGACAAAATTCTTGCACAGATTATTAAATAATTGAATTAGCAGTTTGAATTAAAAAAAAAAAAATGCTGCTCCTTTGGAGTGAAATAACCTTAGCCCACAGTCTTGGCTCAAATCATTCCCACCCTGTGGGAAATGAATGTCAGAACTTGTAGGCTAGCATTCAACACTGCTACACCTACTGCTACTAACGGTGGTGGTGGTTTAGTTGCTCAGTCGTGTCTGACTCTTTGCGACACCATGGACTGTAGTTTGTCAGGCTCCTCTGTCCGTGGGATCCTCCCAGGCAAGAATGCTGGAGTGTGTTGCCATTTCCTTCTCCAGTGGATCTTCCCAACCAAGGGTCTGAGCCTGGGTCTCCTGCATTGCAGTCAGATTCTTTACCAACCGAGCCACCAGGGCAGCCCACTGCTACTAATAGAAAGAGTAATATTGGCAAGACTGTGAACTTCCTGGGTAGAGCCTTACTTGCTGTATAAACCTGGGTAAGCTGAAGCTCCAATACTTTGGCCACTTTATGCAAAGAACCAACTCATTGGAAAAGACCCTGACACTGGGGAAGGTTGCAGCCAAAAGAAGATGAGAGTGCAGAGCATGAGATGGCTGGATAATATCATCGACTCAAGGGACATGAACCTGGGCAAACTCAAGGAGATAGTGAGGGACAGGGAAGCCTGGCATACTGCAGTCCACGGGGTGGCAAAGTGTCAGACATGGACTTAGCAACTGAACAACCACCACCACCACCTTGGATAAACTTCTTAACACCTCCAAGCCTATTTTTTCACCTATAATTGGGATGATAATGGGTTCTGAATAAAAAGATAGTATCACATAATACACATCTGTATCTCCTAGGACCAAAAAATGATCAAATAGAAACTAGATACCACAAATCTGTGGCACTACAAGAGGAAGATTAGTTGGGAAGCCAACTAGATTCTAACTCTCAGAGCCCATGATCCATCATTATCACTGTATTTACTTGTTTTACTTAACAAACACCTATTTATTGTTAATTCTGTGCCAGGCTCTGTTTTAAGTACATTGTAGACATTTACTTAATTTTCATTCTGATGCTTAACCATTTTGACTATAGTCATGTTCACACTGGCTACCAAAGATAAGAAACTACCACTTGTCACAAAAGCAATGTTTCTAAAAACTAATTAGTGTAAAAACAGCCTAGATTCTATCATAGGATTCTTGTAACTCTCTTAGAACTAAGAAGGGAGATAGGATTTGGTGTTTTTTTGCCCATAAAATATGGACGTACCAAGGAATTGGTGCTTTCAAATTGTAGTGCTGGAGAAGACTCTTGAAAGTCCCTTGGACAGCAAGAATATCAAACCAGTTGATTCTAAAGGAAATCAACCCTGAATATTCATTGGAAGGACTAATGCGGAAGCTGAGGCTCCAGTTCTTTGGCACCTAATGCAAAGAGCCCACCCATTGTAAAAGACCCTGATGCTGGGAAAGATTGAAGTCAGGAGGAGAAGGGGATGACAGAAGATGAGGTAATTGGATTGGATTAGAAACTCAATGGACATGAGTTTGAGCAAACTCCGGGAGATGGTGAAGGAACAGGAAGCTTGGCATGGGGCAGTCCATGGAATCAAAGAGTTGGACACGACTTAGCAACTCAACAACTACAATAAAAATGGACATTATATATATATATATAT
Organism: Budorcas taxicolor; assembly: GCF_023091745.1. Lineage (NCBI taxonomy): Eukaryota > Metazoa > Chordata > Mammalia > Artiodactyla > Bovidae > Budorcas > Budorcas taxicolor. The sequence goes on from NC_068910.1 coordinate 85,587,426, forward strand.
GCAGTGTCCTTTTTTTGCATGATATGTATATATTTTATATATATACTACCAGACAATAGAGTCTGATATAAAAATCACTGGGTTGAAAGTCAGGATTTTGAATGCACTATCATTCATCACATCAAGAATTACATCATGTTTAAGTGAACAAAACCTACTAGCCAGGAAAAGTCAATTTTGTATTTTATTAATAACCGATTTGAATGGTCCCATAGTTAAGCTACGGGTAGTGGGGAAATATAGCTGGGAAATATGAATCCACAGGATTTCAGAGAAATACATTTTGCAATACAGCCCCAAAATTACTTTGAGACCTTAGTCAGTTCTCTCCAAACTTCTCCATTCCTTCTCTTGTAAAACGAAGGCCATATGTCCCAAAAGAATCTCAAGAATTCAATCTGGGACAGATTGAGTCTAGAAATCTCCAAACCCCTCCATTTTCAATGACTCCCAGAGAGATACTAATCAGCAGAGGGGAAGCTGTGCTATGGTAACAAATGACTCCCAGTTTGGAGTGGCTTGACACAACAAAGATTTACTCCTTGTTCATGTCATAATGAGCAAGTGGCTTTTTTCTGCTTTTACAACTCAGAAATCTCTTTGCTTCCATCTTGCAGCTGTCCCATTTGGAATCCTTTTTTTTTTTTTTTTTACTGCTTTGCAGACATAGATCATTGAAGACTTATCCAGGTTAACTTAACTCCCTCAGATTGGAAGTGACAATCATCCCTGGGACATGACTCCAACCTCAGCACAGGGGATGCCAGAAAATGTTGGTCAGCACCTGGATATTTGATTAGAACTAATGATCTCTTCCAGAAGAGGTGATGGCAAAGGTAATATAAGGAGTGCATGCCAGATTCATGACTGTAACTCAGGCTTTCTAGCTCCTAGCTCAAGGCCACCCTCCAAATAATATGTAGGGCTGTTATAATAATGGCTCTAAAATATTTGAAGCTGATAAAAGGACAGTTATTTCACATTAAAGTAGCTTGTTTTGTATTGTATGTGAATACTCATTGGAAGGACTGATGCTGAAGCTGAAGCTCCAATACTTTGGCCACCTGATGGGAAGAACTGATTCATTGGAAAAGATCTTGATGCTGGGAAAGATAGAAAGCAGGAGGAGAAGGGGACGACAGAGGATGAAATGGTTAGATTGCTAGTTTGTTTGTGTTTGTGAAAGTCGCTCAGTCACGTCTGACTCTTTGCAACCCTATGGACTATACAGTCCACGGAATTCTCCACACCAGAATACTGGAGTGGGTAGCTGTTTCCTTCTCCAGGGGATCTTCCCAACTCAGGGATCCAACCCAGGTTTCCTGCATTGCAGGCAGAATCTTTACCAGCTGAGCCACAGGGGAAGCCTATGAATACTGGAGTGGGTAGCCTATCCCTTCTCCAGAGGATCTTCCTGGCTCAGGAACAGAACCAGGGTCCCTGCATTGCATGCAGATTCTTTACCAACTGAGCTATCAGGGATGGTTGGATGGCATCACCAACTCAATGGACATGAGTTTGAGCAAGCTCCAGGAGTTAGTGATGGACAGGGAAGTCTGGCATGCTGCAGTCCATGGAGTTGCAAAGAGTCAGACATGACCGAGTGACTGAACTGAACTTAAAGGAAAAAATAAATTTTTTCAGTCAATACAGAAACATATACCCTTAATCAGCTTTCTAGTGAGGTTAACAAAAAGTCTATATTTCACTGTTTCACATTATTCCAAAAGTTCAATTTTATTCCTTGGAAAGGTTTTCTAAAAGCAAAATCCAGACCATACTTATTTGATCATTTCATCCTCTCCAAGTGAGAGAACTTAGAGCTGAGAATCTCCTTGTGTGAATGGAATGGACTAGTGTGTTGAGCTAGTTTAAAGATTACTCATAGGTATTTGAAAAAGGTTTGTGGAGATTTTTACAGCAAGATACCTGATTTTTTAAGATTCATCTTTAAAACCAAGATGTAGGAATAAATCCTATTGTGTTTTAGTGACTATCTGCTTCTACTCCAGTGTTCTTGGCATTAGTGCTTGGTGTAAGAAGCCAGAGAAGCAATTCAGTCTACTGGACATTTTGAAAAAATGTGGCTCTCCAAAATCTGAGTTCCAATGAAATCCTGAGTTGATCTCATGACTTGGCCAAATCTTTATTTTTTTAAGAGCAAAGATTTTTACATAACTACAACCAAAAATGAAAGTGGTTAGGAAGATAGAGTGCAGTTGCTTTTCATTTCCCTATACTGATGGGTTAGGAGGAACTTACTGCTTTTAGAAAACCCGGGTTCGGCATCCTTTCATTAATCCATCCAGAAGAAAAAAAAAAAGTGGTCAAGTGCATACCTGTGGTGAATGTCATCCACACCTTTCATTTCCCACAGTTACTCACTAGCACATTTTCCCCATTCTGATGATCATTATAATTCTTGAAGGCAGCATGAAAGTAAGCAGCTGATGAGATGCACCTCTGACACACTAGTAGATGCATTAGTCACCACCTTCTTGTTCCTTTTGTTTCAAGACAAGGAAATTCAATTCAAATGGAGCCTTTTATGTTCAAGTTTATACTTCTCTACATGTGAAAAGAAACAGTTATATCAATCTCTCTTCTCATGGACATGCTGAAATGGATCACACAAGTTCATTTTCCAAATAAAATGTTTCCATTTTTACTGAAAGGAGTACCAGTTCTTAGTTTTACAAACTTGAGATGAATTCTAAATCAATAAAATTGAGATTTACTGCTAACGAAAATTTGAACTGATAACCATTTTGTTGCACTGAATTTTGTCATCTTTCTAGCTAGAGGACTAAATTAGGGTCAAAGTCCATGTATATTAATTTCTTAAATTGATAATCCTTAGGACACTAAGGTCTTGACCAGTATCTGCAAAATAAAACAAGAGGCCCTCAAAATTCTTTAGTGGATTAATAGGCACTCTTTGGCCTATAGAAAATTAGAGATACCAAGGGAACATTTCATCCAAAGATGGGCACAATAAAGGACAGAAATAGTATGGACTGAGCAGAAGCAGAAGACATTAAGAGGTGGCAAGAAAACACAGAAGAATTATACAAAAAAGGTTGTCATGACTCAGGTAACGATGATGCTGTGATCACTCACCTAGAGTCAGACATCCTGGAATGCGAAGTCAACTGGGCCTTAGGAAACATTACTACTAACAAAGCGAGTGCTGGATGGTGATGGAATTCCAGTGGAGCTCTTTCAAATCCTAAAAGACGATGCTGTGACAATACTGCGCGCAATATGCCAGCAAATTTGGAAAACTCAGCAGTGGCCACAGGACTGGATAAGGTCAGTTTACATTGCAATCCCAAAGAAAGGCCATGCCAAAGAATACTCAAACTACCGCACAATTGAACTCATCTCACACAATAGCAAAGTAATGCTGAAAATTCTCCAAGCCAGTCTTCAGCAATATGTGAACCATGAACTTCCAGATGTCCAAGCTGGTTTTAGAAAAGGCAGAGAAACCAGAGATCAAATTGCCAAATGCACTGGATCATCGAAAAAGCAAGGGCATTCCAGAAAAACATCTATTTCTGCTTTCTTGACTATGCCAAAGCCTGTGACTGTGTGGATCACAATAAACTGTGAAAAATTTTTCAAAAGATGGGAATACCAGACCTCTGACCTGACTCCTGAGAAATCTGTATGCAGGTCAGGAAGCAACAGTTATAACTGAACATGGAATAACAGACCGGTTCCAAATTGGGAAAGGAGTACATCAAGGCTGCATATTGTCACCCTGCTTGTTTAATGTATATGCAGAGTACATCATGTGAAATGCCAGGCTGGATGAAGCACAAGCTGGAATTAAGATTGCTGGGAGAAATATCAATAACCTCAGATGTGCAGATGACACCACCCTTATGGCAGATGGCAAAGAACTAAAGAGCCTCTTAATGAAAGTGAAAGAGGAGAGAGAGAGTGAAAAAGTTGGACTAAAACTCAACATTCAGAAAACTATGATCACGGCATCTAGTCCCATCAATTCATGGCAAATAGATGGGGAAGCAATGGAAACAGTGGCTGACTTTATTTTGGGGGACTCCAAAATCACTGCAGATGGTGACTGCAGCCATGAAATTAAAAGACGCTTGCTCCTTGGAAGAAATGTTATGACCAACCTAGACAGCATATTAAAAAGCAGACATTACTTTGCCAACACAGGCCTGTCCAGTAAAAATATGGTTTTTCCAGTAGTCATGTATGTGAGATTTGGACTATAAAGAAAACTGAGCACAGAATAATTGATGCTTCTGAGCTGTGTTGTTGGAGAAGACTCTTGAGAGTCCCTTGGACTGCAAGGAGATCCAACCAGTCCATCCTAAAGGAAATCAGTTCTGAATATTCATTGGAAGGACAGATGCTGAAGCTGAAACTCCAATACTTTGGCCACCTGATGGGAAGAACTGACTCATTTGAAAGACCCTGATGCTGGGAAAGATTAAAAGTGGGAGGAGAAGGGGACGACAGAGGATGAGATGGTTGGATAGCATCACTGACTCAACGGATATGAGTTTAAGTAAATTCCAGGAATTGGTGATGGACAGGGAAGCCTGGCATGCTGCATTCCTTGGTGTGGCAAAGAGTCAGACATGACTGAGCAACTGAACTGAACTGGCCTATCGAGAAACCAAGATCTGTTCATTTTGAAAGAGTGAAATATTGAATTAAAATTTTTGCCAATTCAATTAGTTTTACTTCCTTAAGGATGAATTTAAAAGTTACAAGGTCAAAAATAATTAAGAAATTGACATGGTATCATACTATAAATATTAAGCTTGTATAATCCTAGGCTGGCCAAAATAAACTTAACTAATAGAATGTGCAGTATGGGGAAATCATTGAGTACTTCTAGCTCTTTCATTTGATGAACAAAAATACAGAAAGACACAGTGTAAATTCATGGCAAAACTTAAACCCCAGTATCAGCAGTATGAATATGAAGTCAGTGCTTTTTTTCCCCAGGCTGTTTATTTAAATACAAGTAATTATGTAAAGACTTTATTCACAGGGATGCCAGATGTCATTAATTTTCATTTATGTCACCATACAAGGTATTAATAAACAACTTTCAACAAAAATATGTGTGGAGGCTATTGATATTTATATCCTGGAAACCAATATTTCAAGAATGCAATTTAAAAATAGCTTGTAAATATTAAATATTTGCTGTGTTAAAATCACAGAATTGGAAGACACTTATGCAATAAATGATTGCTGTTGGTTTCAGAGTGGTAAATAATAAATTTTCGTGCATTTTTGAACAAATTTATTTGCCGGTTCAAAATTCTACAGACATACTGTTTTGGGGCAGAATATTCATATATATATATATTAATTTCTTCATTTGATGATAAGAACATAAAAGGATATGATTATAATGCCCTTAAATTCTTATGTCCATTTTTTTTCTTCCTGTGTCCTGCATTTATAACTGCAATGTTTTTGACATAACCTTAAATTATATGGTAGGGTATTTGATTCTGGGAAGAAATCAGTATTATCTGAACCCAGGGAGTCATAAATTTAAACAAAGAGAAATTTGAATTTTTCTATCACCAGTAGCACCATTTCTGAGTTTGTGTTTGTCTATGCTTCTCAACATAGGCTTTTTAAAAATAAAATCTTAGGATTCCAAAATACTTTTTTTCAGAATGAAGTAAATATTTGGAAATTGTAAAAAAACTTATACCCATGGTTTTCTCTGAGGACCACATTTCTCTTTTTTAAGGCAAATAAAATGATACCCTCAAAGAGTGCTGCTCAGTGTGTTTATTCTGTCTCCCTTCTCAAATGAATAATACACATTATTTTTAACTAATATCCAGAGAGCTATTTTACTGGTATTATGTTCTAGGTAACAGAAGACTTAAGTAAATGGTCTCAGACACAACCTATGATTGTGTAATATTGAAATAAAGGTTTTTATAAAGCACATGAATTAAAGAATTCCCTGAATTTACTAGACTTGCTGCTTATTTTTAAAATCAAATTGCTTTCCACAATATGTCATTAAATATAAAAGGTTTTTACAGTTATATAATTGTATATATCTTATTGTTTTGGAAGCATATAAAGTGATTTTCATTTTATCATCTAGCAACATAAAGAATCAATATACAAAACAATAACATGAAACTCCTTGATAGAAAAAATCTCACTATGCATCCTGATTATGAAATCTTCTGAAATTGTCTTTGAATTGATATTTATTCATCCCAGTGAAGAAAATATTACACTTTTCCACACAGAAGAATTATTTTTTAATGAGAAACCCACATTATTCATAAAAGTCACTGGCCTGTCTCAAGGTTTAATTGAAACCAAATGAAGTCAAGTAAAACTAATCAAAACCAAACAACCCTTGGGTTATGTAAAGGACTTACTGCTAGTTACAGTTCTTGGAGATTTGGTTAGAGTGCTCTAAAATCAAATTTTAAATGTCACCATGCCATGCAAACTAAACATAAAATATTCTTCCAAGAGTTCCATGAATGTCTAAATTAAATACAACTTTATTACCGATAGAATTATTCCATGACCATCAAAAAGGCAGAAAACTTTGAATCAATTTATGGAAGTAATTGATGCTAAAGAATTAACCTAAGACATTAAAAAACTTACCTCATGTGCTATATTTATATCACTCATAAAAAAGAAATTTCAGGAACTCTCTCAAAAATGTCAATGCATAATTTGCATAAATCATCCCACGACGGTTGAAATCTCTAATGTAATGTAGGGGAAGTCGGGGGAAAAACAATCTAGGGATCTGAGAGGGAGCACTGGTTCTGAATCTGAACAGTCATGTGACATTTAATTTCTTGCATTGGAATGAGAGTAATAATTATAACTCTTCACATACACTTTTCTACAATGTAGTCATGTAAAGAGTGGTGCAAATGCAAACTATAATGAAACCGTGAAGTAGGTATCAGCATGTATTTGAAAGATAAAGAATAGAAAAGATGATTACTTGCAAAAAACTAGTTCATGAATTTGTATTTCTTTTTGTATTTGAAGTTATACACAGAACTGATAGAGAAAAAGTAAATTGATTTGGGATGTATAAGAGTATAAGTGCTTTGATATGTTTTATTTCACATTAAATAATATATCTTAGGCTGCGCAGGCACAGGAGGGCCTAGAGGAGCTATCCCCCATTGAAGGTCAGGAACGGTGGCGGTAAGGAGATACCCGTCATCCAAGGTAAGGAGCAGCGGCTGTGCTTTGCTGGAGCAGCTGTGAAGAGATACCCCCACATCCAAGGTAAGAGAAACTCAAGTAAGATGGTAGGTGTTCCAAGAGGGCATCAAAGGGCAGACACACTGAAACCATACTCACAGAAAACTAGTCAATCTAATCACACTAGCACCACAGCCTTGTCTAACTCAATGAAACCAAGCCATGGCCGTGGGGCAACGCAAGATGGGCGGGTCATGGTGGAGAGGTCTGACAGAATATGGTTCACTGGAGAAGGGAATGGCAAGCCACTTCAGTATTCTTGCCTTGAGAACCCCATGAACAGTATGAAAAGGCAATATGATAAGATACCAAAAGAGGAACTCCCCAGGTCATTAGGTGACCAACATGCTACTTGAGATCAGAGGAGAAATAAATACAGAAAGAATGATTGGGTGGAGCCAAAGCAAAAACAGTACCCAGTTGTGGATGTGACTGGTGATAGAAGCAAGATCTGATGCTGTAAAGAGCAATATTGCATAGGAACCTGGAATGTCAGGTCCATGAATCAAGGCAAACTGGAAGGGGTCAAACAAGAGATGGCAAGGGTGAATGTCGACATTCTAGGAATCAGCGAACTAAAATGGACTGGAATGGGTGAATTTAACTCAGATGACCATTATATCTACTACTGTGGGCAGGAATCCCTCAGAATAAATGAAGTAGCCATCATGGTCAACAAAAGAGTCCGAAATGCAGTACTTGGATGCAATCTCAAAAATGATAGAATGATCTCTGTTCGTCTCCAAGGCAAACCATTCAATATCACAGTAATCCAAGTCTATGCCCCAACCAGTAATGCTTAAGAAACTGAAGTTGAACGGTTTTATGAAGACCTACAAGACCTTTTACAACTAACACCCCCCAAAAATGTCCTTTTCATTATAGGGGACTGGAATGCAAAAGTAGGAAGTCAAGAAACACCTGGAGTAACAGGTAAATTTGACCTTGGAATGTGGAATGAAGCAGGGCAAAGACTATTAGAGTTTTGCCAAGAAAATGCACTGGTCATAGCAAACACCCTCTTCCAACAACACAAGAGAAGACTCTACACATGGACATCACCAGATGGTCAACACCAAAATCAGATTGATTATATTCTATGCAGCCAAAGATGGAGAAGCTTTATACAGTCAACAAAAACAAGACCAGGAGCTGACTGTGGCTCAGATCATGAGCTCCTTATTACCAAATTCAGACTTATTGAAGAAAGTAGGGAAAACCGCTAGACCATTCAGGTATGACCTAAATCAAATCCCTTATGATTATACCGTGGAAGTGAGAAATAGATTTAAGGGCCTAGATCTGATAGATAGAGTGCTTGATGAACTATGGAATGAAGTTCGTGACATTGTGCAGGAGACAGGGATCAAGACCATCTCCATGGAAAAGAAATGCAAAAAAGCAAAATGGCTATCTGGGGAGGCCTTACAAATAGCTGTGAAAAGAAGAGAAGTGAAAAGAAAAGGAGAAAAGGAAAGATATAGGCAACTAAATGCAGAGTTCCAAAGAATAGTAAGAAGAGATAAGAAAGCCTTCTTCAACGATCAATGCAAAGATATAGAGGAAAACAACAGAATGGGAAAGACTAGAGATCTCTTCAAGAAAATTAGAGATATCAAGGGAACATTTCATGAAAAGATGGGCTCAATAAAGGACAGAAATGGTAGGGACCTAACAGAAGCAGAAGATATTAAGAAGAGGTGGCAAGAAAACACAGAAGAACTGTACAAAAAAGATCTTCATGACCCAGATAGTCATGAGGATGTGATCACTAATCTAGAACCAGGCATCTTGGAATGTGAAGTCAAATGGGCCTTAGGAAGCATCACTACAAACAAAGCTAGTGGAGGTGATGGAATTCCAGTTGAGCTGTTTCAAATCATGAAAGATGATGCTGTGAAAGTGCTGCACTCAATATGCCAGCACATTTGGAAAACTCAGCAGTGGCCACAATATTGGAAAAGGTCAGTTTTCATTCCAATTCCAAAGAAAGGCAATGCCAACGAATGCTCAAACTACCGCACAATTGCACTCATCTCACATGCTAGTAAAGTAATGCTCAAAATTCTCCAAGCCAGGCTTCAGCAATACGTGAACCGTGAATTCCCTGACGTTCAAGCTGGTTTTAGAAAAGGCAGAGGAACCAGAGATCAAATTGCCAACATCCGCTGGATCATGGAAAAAGCAAGAGAGTTCCAGAAAAACATCTATTTCTGCTTTATTGACTATGCCAAAGCCTTTGACTGCATGGATCACAATAAACTGTGGAAAATTCTGAAAGAGATGGGAATACCAGACCACCTGACATGCCTCTTGAGAAATCTGTATGCAGGTCAGGAAGCAACAGTTAGAACTGGACATGGAACAACAGACTGGTTCCAAATAGGAAAAGGAGTATGTCAAGGCTGTATATTGTCACCCTGCTAATTTAACTTATATGCAGAGTACATCATGAGAAATGCTGGACTGGAAGAAACACAAGCTGGAATCAAGATTGCCAGGAGAAATATCGATAACCTCAGATATGCAGATGACACCACCCTTATGGCAGAAAGTGAAGAGGAACTAAAAAGCCTCTTGATGAAAGTGAAAGAGGAGAGTGAAAAAGTTGGCCTAAAGCTCAACATTCAGAAAACAAAGATCATGGCATCCGGTCCAATCACTTCATGGGAAATAGATGCGGAAACAGTGGAAACAGTGTCAGACTTTATTTTTTTGGCTCCAGAATCACTGCAGATGGTGACTGCAGCCATGAAATTAAAAGACACTTACTCCTTGGAAGAAAAGTTATGACCAACCTAGATAGCATATTCAAAAGCAGAGACATTACTTTGCCAACTAAGTTCCGTCTAGGCAAGGCTATGGTTTTTCCTGTGGTCATGTATGGATGTGAGAGTTGGACTGTGAAGAAGGCTGAGCGCCGAAGAATTGATGCGTTGGAACTGTGGTGTTGGAGAAGACTCATGAGAGTCCCTTGGACTGCAAGGACATCCAACCAGTCCATTCTGAAGGAGATCAGCCCTGGGATTTCTCTGGAAGGAATGATGCTAAAGCTGAAACTCTAGCACTTTGGCCAACTCATGAGAAGAATTGACTCATTGGAAAAAACTTTGATGCTGGGAGGGATTAGGGGCAGGAGGAGAAGGGGACAACCGAGGGTGAGATGGCTGGATGGCATCACTGACTCAATGGATGCGAGTCTGAGAGAACTCCAGGAGATGGTGATGAACAGGGAGGCCTGGCGTGCTGCGATTCATGGGGTCGCAAAGAGTCGGACATGACTGAGGGACTGAACTGAACTGAACTGAACTATTCCACTGAATAATGTATGTCTTAAGTAAATTCAATGTTTCAACAAGCAGAATAGGAAGTACTATGGCCATGTGCTGATTAGAATACAAATGCCATATGTCAGTTCAGTTCAGTTCAGTCGCTCAGTCGTGTCCAACTCTTTGCGACCACATGAACGCAGCACGCCAGGCCTCCCTGTCCGTCACCAGCTCCTGGAGTTCACTCAGACTCATGTCCATTGAGTCGGTGATGCCATCCAACCATCTCATCCTCTGTCGTTCCATTCTCCTCCTGCCCTCAATCCCTCCCAGCATCAGGGTGTTTTCAAATGAGTCAGCTCTTCTTATCAGGTGGCCAAAGTATTGGAGTTTGAGCTTCAATATCAGTACTTCCAGTGAACACCCAGGGCTGATCTCCTTTAAGATGGACTGATTGGATCTCCTTGCAGTCCAAGGGACTCTCAAGAGTCTTTAACACTACAATTCAAAAGCATTAATTCTTCAGTGCTCAGCTTTCTTTACAGTCCAACTCTCACATCCACACATGACTACTGGAAAAACCATAGCCTTGAATCAAGGAACCTTTGTTGGCAAAGTAATATATCTGCTTTTTAATATGCTATCTAGGTTGGTCATAACCTTCCTTCCAAGGAGTAAGCAGCTTTTAATTTCATGGCTGCAATCACCATCTCCAGTGATTTTGGAGCCCAGAAAAATAAAGTCAGCCACTTTTTCCACTGTTTCCCCATCTATTTGCCATGAAATGATGGAACCAGATGCCATGATCTCAGTTTTTTGAATGTTGAACTTTAAGCCAACTTTTCACTCTCCTATTTCACATTCCTCTAGAAGCTCTTTAGTTATTCTTCACTTTCTGCCATAAGGGTGGTGTCATCTGCATATCTGAGGTTATTAATGTTTCTCCCAGCAATCTTGATTTCAGCTTGTGCTTCCTCCAGCCCAGAATTTATCATGATGTACTCTGCATAGAAGTTAAATAAGCAGGGTGACAATAAACACCCTTGATGTACTCCTTTTCCTATTTGGAACCAGTCTGTTGTTCCATGCCCAGTTCTAACTGTTGCTTCCTGACCTGCATACAGATTTTCAAGAAGAAGTTCAGGTGATCTTATATCCCCATCTCTTTCAGAATTTTCCACAGTTTATTGTGATCCACACAGTCAAAGGCTTTGGCATAGTCAATAAAGCAGAAATAGATGTTTTTCTGGAACTCTCTTGCTTTTTTGATGATCCAGCAGATGTTGGCAATTTGATCTCTGGTTCCTCTGTCTTTTCTAAATTGAGCTTGAACATCTGGAAGTTCATAGTTCACATATTTCTGAAGCCTGGCTTGGAGAATTTGCAGCATTACTTTGCTAGTGTGTGGGATGAGTACAATTATGAGGTAGTTTGAGCATTCTTTGGCTTTTCCTTTCTTAGGGATTGGAATGAAAATTGACATTTTCCAGTCCCATGGCCACTGCTGAGCTTTCCAAATTTGCTGACATATTGAATGCAGCACTTTCACAGCATCATCTTTCAGGATTTGAAATAGCTCAACTGGAGTTTCATCACCTCCACTAGCTTTGTTCATAGTGAAGCTTTCTAAGGCCCACTTGACTTCGCATTCCAGGATGTCTGGCCCTAGGTGAATGATCACACCTTCGTGATTATCTGGGTCATGAAGATCTTTTTTGTATCACTCTTCTTGTATTCTTGCCACCTCTTCTGAATATCTTCTGCTTCTGTTAGGTCCCTACCATTTCTGTCCTTTATTGATCCCATCTTTGCATGAAATGTTCCCTTGGTATCTCTAATTTTCTTGAAAAGATCTCTAGTCTTTCCCATTCTATTGCTTTCCTCTATTTCTTTGCACTGATCGCTAAGGAAGGTTTTCTTATCTCTCCTTGGCATTCTGTGGAACTCTGCACTCAAATAGGTATATCTTTCCTTTCCTCCTTTGCTTTTCACTTCTCTTCTTTTCCCAGCTATTTGTAAGGCCTGCTCAGACAGCCATTTTGCTTTTTTGCATTTCTTTTCTTGAAGATGTTCTTGCTCCCTGTTTCCTGTACAATGTCACAGACCTCCATAGTCCATCAGGCATTCAGTCTATCAGATCTAGTCCCTTAAATCTATTTCTCACTTCCACTGTGTAATCATAAGGGATTTGATTTAGGTCATACGTAAATGATCTAGTGGTTTTCCCCACTTTCTTCAATTTAAGTCTGCATTTTGCAATAAGGAGGTCATAATCTGAGCCACAGTCAGCTCCCAGTCTTGTTTTTGCTGACTGCATAGAGCTTCTCCATCTTTGGCTGCAAATAATACAATCAATCTGATTTCGGTGTGGGCCATCCAATGATGTCCATGTGTAGAGTCTTCTTTTGTGTGGTTGGAGGAGTGTGTTTGCTATGACCAGTGCATTCTCTTGGCAAAACTCTCTTAGCCTTTGCCCTGCTTCATTCTGAACTCCAAGGCCAAATTTGCCTGTTACTCCAGGTGTTTATTAGCTTCCTACTTTTGCATTCCAGCCCGCTATAATGAAAAGGACATCTTTTTGGGGTGTTAGTTCTAAAAGGCTTTGTAGGTCTTCATAGAATCATTCAACTTCAGCTTCTTCAGTGTTAATGGTCAGGACATAGATACTGTGATATTGAATAGTTTGCCTTGGAAACGAACAGAGATCATTCTGTCATTTTTGAGATTGTATCCAATACTGCATTTTGGACTCTTTTGTTGACCGTGATGGCTACTCCATTTCTTCTGAGGGATTCCTGCCCACAGTAGTAGATATAATGGTCATCTGAGTTAAACTCACCCAGTCCAGTCCATTTTAATTCGCTAATTTCTAAAATGCTGTTGTTCACGCTTGCCATCTCCTGTTTAACCACTTCCAATTTGCCTTGATTCATGGACCTAACATTCCAGGATCCTATGCAATATTGCTCTTTAGAGCATCGGACCTTGCTTCTATCACCAGTCACATACACAACTGGGTGTTGTTTTTGCTTTGGCTCTGTCCCTTCATCCTTTCTGGAGTTATTTTTCTACTGATCTCCAGTAGCATATTGGTCACCTACCAACCTGGGGAGTTCATTTTTCAGTGTCTTATCTTTTTGCCTTTTCCAATAAAAGTGATTTAAAAGATTTGCTGATAGAATACTAAATAGATCCAAGGATCATTATCATTCCATTCCTGCCAGGCCACTTTTAAAATTATAGTTTATTAAAAATAACAAATGACATAAAGTGGAACAGGATTGTCCTGAGGCAAAATCAAAAGGAAAATTTCTTTTCAGGCAGTTAGATAATCTACATTTTTGACAAAGAAGTAAGAGCAAAGAAATATGATTGAGACATATAGTAGAGTTTAATATCAATAATTTGATGTTGTGCTTAATTGAACTTTCTTGGTAATTGAGGATATCAAATTGTTACTTTTGTTTATAATTTTAAAATACTGACAATCTAAATATTTTAATAATATATCTGATCACTCTATCATGATAGTGAATTAGTATTTGGTAATTTAATTTTTGGTCATCTGATGCAAACAGACAACTCGTTGGAAAAGTCCCTGCTGGGAAAGATTGAGGGCAGAAGGAGAAGAGGGCATCAGAAGATAAAGCGGTTGGATGGCATCACTGATGCAGTGAACATGAACTTGGGCAAACTCTGGGAGATGGTGAGGGACAGGGAGGCTTGGTGTGCTGCAGTCCATGGACCTGCAAAGAGTCAGACACTACTGGGGGGCTGAACAACAATAATTTAACTTTTGGTAATTTGTAATATTTCCTTTGGTCAATTACCACAGTACGTACCTTGTGGTCAAACTAATTTTCACCAATTACCTTCCAATTTATAATCTTCTATAAAATTAAAAATTGCTGAACAATCTCTGTCAGCTTCCCCAGATTCTCAGCAGTAAAGAATTCTCCTTCAATGCAGAAGACATTGGAGATGCATATCTGTCTCTCAGTTGGGAAGACTCCATGGAGCAGGAAATGGCAACCTGCTCCAATATTCTTGATAGGAAAATCCCACGGACAGAGAATCATGGTGGGTCACAAAGTGTTGGACAGAATTGAGCACACACACAAACAATCTCTACAGTAATGTACTTGACAAACTCAATTGCATTTTAACATAAAAATTGGTTTGCCTTTATGATAAGCATTAAGCAAGAGGAAAAGAAAAAAAAATCTCTAAATATTTTATTGGGAATAATAATATAAGCCTTATAAAATTTACTCTTTCATAAGAATATTGAATATCGACTTAACAGCTTTATTTGATCTAAAACAAATATTAATAGATTTCAAAAGTTAATGTCTTTTCTGAACTCATTATCATCAGTGGGACTAGGCCTATACCTTAATGTAAGAGGACTATGTGAAAAAAAAAAGTGAAAATGTTAGTTGCTCAAGTGTGTCTGACTCTTTGTGACCCCATGGACTATAAAGTGACAGACTCCTCTGTTCATGAATACTCCAGACAAGAATATTGGAGTGGGTAGTCATTCGCTTCACCAGGGGAACTTTGAGACTCAGGGATGGAACCGGATTCTCCTGCATTGCATGCAGACTTTTTATGCGGACTAAAGGAAATGAAAGCCTTTGCCAGTGTGGATCACAATAAACTGTGGAAAATTCTGAAAGAGAGGGGAATACCAGACCACCTGACATGCCTCTTGAGAAATCTGTATGCAGGTCAGGGAGCAACAGTTAGAACTGGACATGGAACAACAGACTGGTTCCAAATAGGAAAAAGAGTACGCCAAGGCTGTATATTGTCACCCTGCTTATTTAACTTCTATGGAGAGTACATCATGAGAAATGCTGGACTGGAAGAATCACAAGCTGGAATCAAGATTGCTGGGAGAAATACCGATAACCTCAGATATGCAGATGACACCACCCTTATGGCAGAAAGTGAAGAGGAACTAAAAAGCCTCTTGATGAAAGTGAAAGAGGAGAGTGAAAAAGTTGGCCTAAAGCTCAACATTCAGAAAACGAAGATCATGGCATCTGGTCCCATCACTTCATGGGAAATAGATGGGGAAACAGTGGAAACCCTGTCAGACTTTATTTTTGGGGGCTCCAAAATCACTGCAGATGGTGACTGCAGCCATGAAATTAAAAGACGCTTACTCCTTGGAAGAAAAGTTATGACCAACCTAGATAGCATATTCAAAAGCAGAGACATTATTTTGCCGACTAAAGTCCGTCTAGTCAAGGCTATGGTTTTTCCAGTAGTCATGTATGGATGTGAGAGTTGGATTGTGAAGAAGGCTGAGCGCTGAAGAATTGATGCTTTTGAACTGTGGTGTTGGAGAAGACTCTTGAGAGTCCCTTGGACTACAAGGAGATCCAACCAGTCCATTCTGAAGGAGATCAGCCCTGGGATTTCTTTGGAAGGAATGATGCTAAAGCTGAAACTCCAGTACTTTGGCCACCTCATGTGAAGAGTTGACTCACTGGAAAAGACTTTGATGCTGGGAGGGATTGGGGGCAGGAGGAGAAGGGGACAACCGAGGGTGAGATGGCTGGATGGCATCACTGACTCAATGGAGGGGAGTCTAAGTGAACTCCAGGAGCTGGTGATGGACAGGCAGGCCTGGCATGCTGCGATTCATGGGGTCACAAAGAGTCAAACACGACTGAGTGACTGAACTGAACTGAAAGGAAATGAAAAAATATGCTCTATCGTCCTTACTACAATGACCACTTTTGAGGATATGAAATCACACTGAAACCACAAAATCTCAGGAAACTCAGCTGGAGATAGACTAGTTAATTCAGACCAGTCATTTAGTTGAAATTACTGAAAATAGCTAGATAAAATATTAAGAATAAATATTCTTTAATGTATAGAATAACTTATAAGTCATAAAGAGTTACTAGGCTGAGATCGATCCAAAAGAGGATGCAACTTAAAACAAACCCAACATTCAAGGTCACTTTTGTACTGGGACTATTTAAGGAATGAAAAGAAAGAGCTGAGTTGCTAAGCTGCAGTTCAACAGCCTTGCAGGGATCAAAACACAAAACCTGGAGTTAAGGACTTAAAAGGCTGGCCTACGTTGAGCTTGGGCTTCCCTGGTGGCTCAGACAGGAAAGAATCCACCTGTAATGCAGGACCCCTGGGTTCAGTCCCTGGGTCAGGAAGATCCTCTGGAGAAGGGAATGGCACCCCTCTCCAGTATTTTTGCCTGAAGAATTCCCATGAACAGAGGAGCCTGGCAGTTACAGTCTATGGGGTCAAAAAGAGTCAGACACAACTGAGCAACTAAGCACACACACATCGGGCTTAGAAGTACTCCCTATACGACAACCCCAAAGGACTGCTCCCTAGATATATAGATGAACAATAAATAAAACAACAATTATATATATATATATTAACTATATATATATGTAAATATATACATACTATATATATATATATATATATAGTATGTATATGGTATGTATATATATGCATATATATAAACATGGACTTCCCCAGTAGCTCAGCAGTAAAGAATCTGCCTGCAATACAGGTGATGTGGGCTCAATCCCTGGGTTGGGAAGATCCCCTGGAGATGGAAATGGCAACCCATTGCAGTATACTTGCCTGGGAAATCCCATGGACAGAGGAGCCTCAAGTGCTATAGTCCTGTTGGGTCACAAGGAGTTGGACATGGCCTAGTGACTAAAAAAAAAAAAAGTATATACACATAATATATATATTGTGTTGGCTAAGAAGTCCATTAAGATTTTTCCACAAGCTGTTAGGAAAAATCGGAACAAATATTTTTTTTGCCAATCCAATATATGTATGATCTTTCCTGGTGGTTCAGCTTGTAAAGAATCCACCTGCAATGTGGGAGAGCTGGGTTTGATCACTGGGTTTGATC
This sequence comes from Budorcas taxicolor, assembly GCF_023091745.1. Classification (NCBI taxonomy): domain Eukaryota; kingdom Metazoa; phylum Chordata; class Mammalia; order Artiodactyla; family Bovidae; genus Budorcas; species Budorcas taxicolor. The sequence goes on from NC_068910.1 coordinate 85,604,886, forward strand.
ACTGGGTTGGGAAAATCCCCTGAAGAAGGGAATAGCTACCCACTCCAGTTTTCTTGCTTGGAGAACCCCATGGACAGAGGAACCTGACAGTCCATGGGGTTACAAACAATCAGACATGATGACTGAGCAAATTTCACTTTATATATATACATATATACACATACATACATTTTCTGGGCTCTTGATAATGCACAGCTGAGCTGCGTGTGTGTGTGTGTGTGTGTGTGTGTGTGTGTGTGTGTGTGTGTGTGTGTGTCTGTATACAGCCCCCAAAATGCTGTTTTGAAATTGGGTTAGCAAATCTAGTATTTCTGGCACTTCTAGACATGTAGCTAAAGCAAACTAAAATTTTCTGTGTAAGAAGGTAATATTATATTCTGGGCTTTGAAACTTTTCTATGATTTTTTTTTTTTTTCAAATACAGTGCCTAATGCACAGTCAAGATAACTAGATGCCTAAAAGAAAGACATCATTTACAAAACTCAACAGAAGCAGACCCATAGATACTTCACATACTGGGTTACCATAATTTAATCAATTGCAAAATAACCAGGCCTAGAATTTTCAAGGAGACAAAAGCCAAGCTGGAAAATGCAACACAATATTTTCAAGTAATGTATTTTAAAAAAAGTGAAATAGAATGTACAATACCAAAAAGTATAATGACTAAAATAAGATATAATAGATTTAAGAGAAAATTAGTAACAAATGAAGAAACTGTTTGTGAACTAGAAGATAGAAACCACAAAATAAAACACAGAAACAAAAATATTACATTATGAGAGAAAATATATTATACTTAAGGATACAGTTCCCTGGTGACTCAGCTGATAAAGAATCTCCCTGCAATGTGGGAGACCTGGGATTGATCCCTGGGTTGGGAAGATACCCTGGAGAAAGGAAAGGCTACACACCCCAGTATTCTGGCCTGGAGAATTCCATGGACTGTATAGTGCATGGGGTCACAAAGAGTCAGACTCAACTGAGTGACTTTCACTTTCACTTTCAAGTAAATCTAACATACGTTTAAACGTAGTCTCAAAAAAAGAATGAGACACAAGCTGCATTTGAAAAGACAGTCAAATTTTTCAAGGGTTGAAAAGGATACTATACACATTTTAAAATGAAATGATATCCAAGCAGGATAAGGATAAAGAGCAGACATATAATAGTGAAGCTAAGAGAAACCACAAAGAAATCAGAGTGAGAAAGAATATAAAATGAGAAAGACAGAAAAAATAAATTACTTTCCAAGGATTAATGGTTGACTTCTTAACTGAAAGTCAGAAAACATTAGAATGTTTTTTCAATGTATTTAGATAAGAGACATTTTAACTGATGATTTTATATCTAACAAAAAATATTTTAAGAATGAAGGTGAAGAAAAACCAATGCAATATTGTAAAATAAATAAATAAATATGTATATAAAAAAGAAAAAAAAAGTTCAAGAATCAATGACAAAATTAAAAAAAAATTAATTTAAAAAAAACACAAAGAACTATATATGGAATGAGGTTCGTGACACTGCACAGGAGACAGGGATCAAGACCATCCCCATGGAAAAAAAATGCAAAAAAGCAAAATGGCTATCTGGGGAGGCCTTACACATAGCTGTGAAAAGAAGAGAAGCGAAAAGCCAAGGAGAAAAGGAAAGATATAAGCATCTGAATGCAGAGTTCCAAAGAATAGCAAGAAGAGATAAGAAAGACTTCTTCAGTGATCAATGCAAAGAAATAGAGGAAAACAACAGAATGGGAAAGACTAGAGATCTCTTCAAGAAAATTAGAGATATCAAGGGAACATTTCATGCAAAGATGGGCTCAATAAAGGACAGAAATGGTATGGACCTAACAGAAGCAGAAGATATTAAGAAGAGGTGGCAAGAATACACAGAAGAACTGTATGAAAAGGATCTTCATGACCCGGATAATCACAATGGTGTAATCACTAATCTAGAACCAGACATCTTGGAATGTGAAGTCAAATGGGCCTTAGAAAACATCACTACAAACAAAGCTAGTGGAGATGATGGAATTCCAGTAGAGCTGTTTCAAATACTGAAAGATGATGCTGTGAAAGTGCTGCACTCCATATGCCAGCACATTTGGAAAACCCAGCAGTGGCCACAGGACTGGAAAAGGTCAGTTTTCATTCCAATCCCAAAGAAAGGCAATGCCAAAGAATGCTCAAACTACCACACAATTGCACTCATCTCACACGCTAGTAAAATAATGCTCAAAATTCTCCAAGCCAGGCTTCAGCAATACGTGAACCGTGAACTCCCTGATGTTCAAGCGGGTTTTAGAAAAGGCAGAGGAACCAGAGATCAAATTGCCAACATCCGCTGGATCATGGAAAAAGCAAGAGAGTTCCAGAAAAACATCTATTTCTGCTTTATTGACTATGCCAAAGCCTTTGACTGTATGGATCACAATAAACTGTGGAAAATTCTGAAAGAGATGGGAATACCAGACCACCTAACCTGCCTCTTGAGAAATCTGTATGCAGGTCAGGAAGCAACAGTTAGAACTGGACATGGAACAACAGACTGGTTCCAAATAGGAAAAAGACTACATCAAGGCTATATATTGTCACCCCGATTACTTAACTTGTATGCAGAGAACATCATGAAAAACGTTGGACTGGAAGAAACACAAGCTGGAATCAAGATTGCCGGGAGAAATACCAATAACCTTAGATATGCAGATGACACCACCCTCATGGCAGAAAGTGAAGAGGAACTAAAAAGCCTCTTGATGAAAGTGAAAGAGGAGAGTGAAAAAGTTGGCTTAAAACTCAGCCTTCAGAAAACAAAGATTATGACATCTGGTCCCATCACTTCATGGGAAATAGATGGGGAAACAGTGGAAACCCTATCAGACTTTATTTTGGGGGGCTCCAAAATCACTGCAGATGGTGACTGCAGCCATGAAATTAAAAGACACTTACTCCTTGGAAGAAAAGTTATGACCAACCTAGATAGCATATTCAAAAGCAGAGACATTACTTTGCCGACTAAGGTCCATCTAGGCAAGGCTATGGTTTTTCCAGTAGTCATGTATGGATGTGAGAGTTGGACTGTGAAGAAGGCTGAGCACCGAAGAATTGATGCTTTTGAACTGTGGTGCTGGAGAAGACTCTTGAGAGTCCCTTGGACTGCAAGGACATCCAACCAGTCCATTCTGAAGGAGATCAGCCCTGGGATTTCTTTGGAAGGAATGATGCTAAAGCTGAAATTCCAGTACTTTGGCCACCTCATGAGAAGAATTGGCTCATTGGAAAAGACTTTGATGCTGGGAAGGATTGGGGGCAGGAGGAGAAGGGGACGACAGAGGATGAGATGGCTGGATGGCATCACTGACTCAATGGATGTGAGTCTGAGTGAACTCTGGGAGTTGGTGGTGGACAGGGAGGCCTGGCGTGCTGCTCTTCATGGGGTCGCAAAGAGTCAGACAACTGAGCGACTGAACTGAACTGAACTGATATAAGCAAAAAACTTTAAGTCAAAAACAACATTTCTAAGCAAAACTAAGATTTTGCAACCAACAGATCTATACTAAATGAAATTCTGAATGGTTCTCTTTAGTCATAAGGAAATTATTCCCAAAGGTAAGCTAAGAGATGCAAGGAAAAAGAAAGCACAGAGGAAAGAACGGAAATGTGAACAAATCAGACTATACACTGATCCTGTAAAACAATGTTAAAGGTTATTTGTAAAGTTTATAAAAATTGAAACTAAGACAATCCTACCTCAGAATAGATAGGACAATCAGTTTCATACAAGTTCATACACAAAATTAAAAGAAAAACAAAATAAAGATTCTGATAGATACAGCAGGACCTCAGAATAAGAAAAAGCTTCTTAAATCGTATTAGAAAAAAACCTTAATTTTAATTTTTTTAATTAAAAAAAACAAAAATCTTAATTAAAGATTGAGTAACTTGATTACATTAAAATTTAGAAGTTATATTTGCTAGAAGACATCCTTAAGAAAGTGGAAATCCAAGCCTACAAAAGGGAGTTATTTATATTAACAAGCACTCATATGTGGAATGATATATAATTCTGTTATATAATAAATTTTTACACATCCACACAAAAGAGTCAGGCAACCTATTTTTGTAAAAAATGTGTAGGAGACCTGAACGGCACCTCATAAACACAATATTCAAGTACCTATTAAGCATACTAAAAGATTTCAATCTTCACTAACAATAAAAAAATTCTGTTTAAAAACAATGAGATACTACACCCAGCAAGACAACACATTGGCTAAGATGTGAAGCAACAAGAAATCTCATTCACAAATAGTCAGGCATTATTGAATTAAGATCACTATGAATAGTATTTCACTGCTAATCACAGGTAAAACCTCCTAAAATTATATGCATATATGGAACAAGAGCCTCCTATAAGAGTGCTTATCATAACATTATTTTAACTAGACATTGTCTAAAATACGGGAATCCCCTGGTAGCTCAGTTGGTAGAGAATCTGCCTGCAGTGCAGGAGTCGGTCAGTCACTCAGTCGTGTCCAACTCTTTGTGACCCCATGGACTGCAGCACGCCAGGCTTCCCTGTCTATCATCAACTCCCGGAGCTTGCTCAGATTCATGTCTATTGAGTTAATGATGCCATCCAACCATCTCATCCTCTGTCGTCCCCTTCTCCTCTGCCTTCAATCTTCCAGCATCAGGGTCTTTTCCAAGTCAGTTCTTCATATCAGGTAGCCAAAGTATTGGCTCTTCAGCTTCAGCATCAGTCCTTCTAATGAATATTCAGGACTGATTTCCTTTAGGATTGACTAATTTGAACTCCTTGCAGTCCAAGGGACTCTCAAGAGTCTTCTTAAACATCACAGTTCAAAAGCATCAATTCTTCAGCACTCAGGTTTCTTTATGGCCCAACTCTCATGTCCATACAAGAATACTGGAAAAACCATAGTTTTGACTAGACAGACTTTTGTAGGCAAAGTAATGTTTCTGCCTTTTAATAGGCAGTGCAGGAGACCTGGGTTCAATCTCTGGGTTGGGAAGATCCTCTGGAGAAGGAAATGGCACCCATTCCAGTATTCTTGCCTGGAAAATCCCATGGACTGAGGAGCCTGGCAGCTGACAGTCCATGGCATCTCAAGAGTCGGACATGACCTAGCGAATAAACCACCACAACTAAAATATGCATGAAAAGTACAACTGACATATATTTTAGTACCTAGCAGCCATGAAAATTAACTAACTACTGCTCCTCACAAAAATACAGATGAATTTAACAAATATAATGGTGAATAACATAAGCCAGGAATAAAAGAAACTAGGAAAACAGGCAAAATTAACTTCTGGGGTATGAAGTAAGGAGAGTTGGGGTTGGGGTGGAATGCAGAGGTAATGAGTAATGAGGAATCAAGCAGGGATTCTGGGGTATGCAGTAAGGGGAATTGGGGTTGGGGTAGAATGCAGAGGTAATGAGTGATGAGGAACCAAGGAGGGATTCTGGGGTGTGCCTATTTCTCTGTTTTATTTCGTTTACATTTTAACATAGGTGATGATCACATGAGTATGCTTACTTTGTGACAGTTCATTGATCTGTACACTAATGATGTGTTTTTCTGTACGTGGATTTTATTTCACTAGTCGATAAATATCACACAAACATACGGAAACACACACACGCACATGTTGTGTGCTAAGTTGCTTCAGCTGTGTCCAACTCTGCACAACCCTATGAACTGTAACCTGCCAGGCTTTGTTCATGGGGATTCTTCAGGCAAGAATACTCGAGTGGGTTGCCTTGCCCTCCTCCACAAAAAGTTCTGGACCATATTATGAACTATTGCTGTCATGTATGTTAACATTTTAAATTCAGCATAAATATATGTGTGTGTGTGTCCATATATATATGTGTGTGTATGTACACACACAAACACACACGTATATAGTTATACATTATAAAATGTTAACATGCATGACAGCAATAGCTCAAAATATGGTCCAGAACTTTTTGTCCTCCTCAGTAAGTTCTAAGAAATAAAGAATACATATTTCCAATATTAATAAAGTCTGCCAGAAATTAGACAAAAACAAACCACATTCTACATCTCATTTTGTAAGTCAAAAAACTTTGACATCAAAACCAGAAAAAAGAAATGTGATTCAACTGTCATTCACAAATATAGATGAAAAAATCCAAAATTTCACAAACTAAAACCAGCTGTGCATAATGTACAAAATATGTCATGACCAAGTTAGGTCTATCTCAGGTGTACAATGCTGGCTTACACTGAAAAATTAATCAATACAATTTGCCACATTAACATTTTAAAGAGAATAATTGCATTACTAGCTTTAATGTAGAAAAACATCTATTAGAATTCAACATCCCTTTATGATTTAAAAAATCAACTTTTAATAAATTAGAAATAAAAGCTATATCCTTCAATTTAACAAAATTTATCTACAAAGTAAAAAATTTCATAAACATTCTGCTTAATGCTAAAACTACAACAGTAAGCACAAAACAAAGATAGCCATTATCATCATTTTTATTCCACATATATATGTGACAACTGTCAACATTTGCGGATAATATAATTTTTTACACAGAAAATGAAAATAATCTACAAATTGATAGGATGAATAAGGTCATTCTCTATGAAATCTGCACACCAAAATCTTTTATTTTTAAACATCAACCATTAAAAATATTTTTATAAGGTACTGCTGCTGCTGTTAAGTCGTTTCAGTTGTGTCTGACTCTGTGTGACCCCATAGACGCCAGCCCACCAGGCTCCTCTGTCCCTGGGAGTCTCCAGGCAAGAATACTGGAGTGGGTTGCCATTTCCTTCTCCAATGCATGCATGCATGCTAAGCTGCTTCAGTCGTGTCCAACTCTGTGAGACCCTATGGACAGCAGTCCACCAGGCTCTTCTGCCCACAGGATTCTCTAGGCGAGAATACTGGAATCAGTTGCCATTTCCTTCTCCAACTTTATAAGGTACAACTTACCATAACATCAAAAATACTAGGCAGTGAGATATAAATCTAAGAGAACATATGCAGGAATTCTGTGGAGCACATGATAGAAGTTTAATGAGAGAAATTAAGGATGACCTGTATACATGGAAAGATATATCTAGTACATGGGTTGGAAGACTCATTATAAATATGCCAAGTTGATCCACATATTCAATGTACTACCAACAAACACCATAGCACAATCTCAACTACACAGCTGATTCTAAACTAAAAATGGAAATTAAAAAGGCCATGAATGGGTAAGTATTCTGCATGAAAATAAAACTGGAAAGGACTTTTTCATCTGATAGCAAAAGAAACTTTTAAAATGTTTGTATTAAGACACTGTGATATTAGCACTGGGAATAATACAAAGATCCGCAGAAAAGAACAAAAATCCTGGGAACAGATTGATGCATACATGTTCCTTTTATTTAGTTCCCCTTCAGAAAAATAGGGAAGGACTGTCTTCTCAAAAAACATTACTGGGACAAAGTTTAGTGCTTAAACTAAGACTTTCAGGAATGTTTTTGTTTCTTAATGAAAATGGTCTTTACAGAATATCCTTAGCAAATGCCAGTATTTCAATTATGCTCAGTTTCCTAGAATAGCTCTTTAACTATTCTGTTAAATTTAGTTATATATTCCAATTTATAATAGCACTGTCAGCTACGTTATTTTCAAACAGTAGAAAGTATGGATAATCATTATGATACTATTAGATATAAAAATATTTATTGTTTCAAATATAATTTATAAGTGTGGCCTAAAAACTGTTCAATGAATGTAAAACTATTTTAAAATGATTCTCTTTTATCCAATTTTTAGATTCTTATAAAAAAGGACCTGTTTTTAAAAATTAGATGCTGCTTTCCTCTTTTCAATACCTAATGTACATTCTAAGACAATGTGAAATAATGCCTCAATGTTACTCTTTAAAAAAAATCTAATGCTTTGTTTATAAAACTGAATAATGATTTTCTTTGAAATTACTAATAGTATTATTAGCCTTTATTAAGTACAAAATATACTGAGCATTAGAATGGGCATATGGGTATCAGAAAGACTTTCCTGGTAGTTCAGCTGGCAAAAAATCTGCCTACAATGAAGGAGACCCCGGTTTGAGTCCTGGGTTGGGAAGATCCCCTGGAGAATGGATAGGCTACACACTCTAGTATTCTTGGGCTTCCCTGGTGGCTCAGCTGGTAAAGAATCCACCTGCAATGTGTGAGGCCTGGGATGGGAATGGACTGTATAGTCCATGGGGTGGCAAAGATTTGGACATGTTTAAGCGACTTAAACTTCCCATATAGGTATTAGATACAGATACATTTTAAAGAATTGTATTTCCATTTTATTAATATGAAGTTGTACATTTGGTAACTCAAAAGCTAGCAGTTTCAAATGGAGTATACATATATATATTTTTCAAATATATATATGTATACTTCATATAAAAATAAATATTGCATATACACAAATTTTTATCTCAACATAAAATCTTTTTTACTTTATCATATGAAAATGTTAAAAATTTAGTAAACTTTGCAAACTTACAAGAAAAGTAAACTTTTTCTTGCTGTGTATGAATTAATGTAAATTTTTATTTTTAACATACATATTCTATATTTTTAATTCTTTAGATAAATTCTACTTTCATATTTTTAAAACACAAAATTATGTGTTGATTATGAATTATATTTCATATTTTTGACTTTTAATTAAAATCTATTCGTTAAACTACATAGAAGTAACTAATTCTACTGAAAAATACTGGAAATGTTTGTCAGATATTATTCAAACTGTAACAAAAGCTTTGCAAAGGAGTTGTTGATATTAGAAGTGCCCATTGCAAATATAATGTCCTACTTTCAGGAAAGAAACACTGTTAGAGCTCTCTCCACAGTACAGAATTAACAAAGAAATCTGTTTCCAATTAAAAGAACTGTGGGAGTACCCAGCTGTATTTGGGATTTGGCAAGTGTATTAAACTGTGCTCCACATGCTTTGGTTTCAGCAAAGCCTATAAAATATTTTCTCATGTCTTTTCCTCCTAAATCTTAAAACACATGTACAAAGAATGGATCTGCAGTCTCTCTCTCCCTCCAGTTACAATGATTAGAAAAAGTTTAAATATTCAATGCCTTTATTATTTTTGAATCTCTAATATACAAAGAGTGAAAAAGAATATTCATGAGGTCACCTGTGTAAACGAAAGGATTTATATCTTGGTTGTCAGCATGTTTTAAAAAAATAATTCACTTTTGCATAGAACTGAGAAACTCAGTTTTGCCAAAGGCTCATGGCACTCAGGCTTGAAGTGGTTTGGATTTAGTTAGAAGTATAAAAGCCAGGCAAGCAAAGAGGTTGTTTCAGGATAGTTTTAAAATTCCCACAGCTACTTCTCATGTTCTGTGCACCAACACTTTGAAAACTAAGGTTCTAAAGCAATTTTGTTATGGGGAGAATATTTTCTAGGGATGTTAAATCAAAGGTAGAGGATAGAGAAATTAGAAGGGTTATGAGAACAGGAATGAAGAGAATGGGTGTAATATGGAAAGATACTGAAATTGGAAGATTTTAATTGTAGCATGATAGCCATCTTCAAAAGTTACATGGTCTATTTCCCCCTTAAAAGTAAAGTAGATTAGCATCTTTCTCTTTCATTGGCCCATTCAGTAACAGTTCTTTCATATACAATCCTTAGTTATAGAAAGTTCTAGAAAAAAAACATGAAAAGCAAAGCACAAATGGACATCAGACTTTCAATGTTATACTTCCTCCTAGATTTAAAAGACCATCCATAAGAGAAAAGGATGTCCTTTACTTTCAGAGACAAGGGTAAAATAATAAAAATTAGCAAACCACTGACTTTATTACATGCCAGACACTGCTCAAAATCTTTTACATTTATGTATTTAATCCTTTCAACAACTCTGTGAGACTAGACATTAATACTAATATTATCAACATCTTAACACACAGAGAAAATGAGATATGGAGAAATTAAGCACAACAAATTAAATGTTGCTTTGCATATCTAGGATTCAAACCCAAGTAGGAAGCCTTAACAAACAGTGCCTTTAATCACTGCACTATATGATACTAGGGAGCATGACAAAATCAAACATAGTTAAAAGGCTAAGCTTTTGACTTATTAAACACTGGCAACTCCAGGATATGATCTATTATAACTTTGATTTTCTCATTTGTATAATACCAACTATCACATAACATTATTCTAATGCTAAAAGGATATTAATGTTAAAAGGATATCCTGCACATATTAAATACACAATACATGTCAGTTCCCTGATATAAATTTTACACCTGCTTATTATTCACTGCTCAGCTATGAAATAAAGCATGGTTCCTGGTTAAACCTGAAATAGTGGAAGTTTGGTCTTTCCTGGTAGCTCAGCTGATGAAGAATCCACCTGCAATGCAGGAGACCTGGGTTTGATCCCTGGGTTGGGAAGATCCCCTGGAGGAGGACATGGCAACTGACTCCAGTATTCTTGTCTGGAGAATCCCCATGGACAGAGGAGCCTGGCAGGCTACAGTCCCTGGGGTCACAAAGAATCAGACATAACAGTGACTAAGCACAGCACCGCAGCAGCAAGCATTTACCACCTCTCCCTTTAAAAATTGTATTATAATTTATATGAAAGCTTTTTTTTTTTTTTAAAGGGAGGAGGATCACCCAGGAGAACAAAAAAAAAAAAAAAAAAAAACAGAGAAGAAAGTAGCGGTTAGGAGCTTTTAGTTAAACAACAAACCTGGAAGGAAAGTGGACAAGTGGTAAAATGCAATGCACAGGGAAAACTGAAAACTAAGTATCTGGAAGCATAAGAAGCCAAAGCAAATCAACATGCACTCTATGCCAAGAAGAGGCTAAAAAATATGAGATACCAAACTCTGCAGATGGGAGAGTAAGTGAGGTCAAAAATGACTGAACTGGTTGAAAGTCTGTGTGTGAAGACATTAGAATCCTAGACATCCCTCTTGAATCCATAGGTTCAAATGATGAGCTCTCTTTAACATATCCAAAAGAAAGTAGGATTGCTCTACAATGAAAAACAACAACAACAACAACAACAAAAATAACTATCTACTGAATGGTGAGACATGTTCTTTACCTTACCATGACCAAACTCACTCCTTACTGGGCTTTGAGAAAAGGGGTAACCATGCTTATACCACCAGAAAAATTTAAAAATCTAAGGATTAGCTTTTAAAAACACTGACATCTAAGAAATGGTGCATAGTTTTTCACAACTGACTCTCAAAAAAACTGATATTCCCTTGGCCAATTATTCTAAGTGAATACTCTTAACTTAGCAAGTATTGCTGCTGAAAAGCTAGTAAGTCTTGATTAACAATTAAAAGGCAAACTATGATAGCTTTAGATTAGTGTTTCTAACGGGGTTCCCCAGGTGGCACTAGTGGTAAAGAATCTGCCTGCCAGTCCAGGAGACACAAGAGATGTGGTTTCAATCCCTGTACCAGGAAGATCCCCTGGAGTAGGAAATGGTAACAACTCCAGTATTCTTGCCTGGAAAATTCCAGGGATAGAGGAGCCTGGCAGGCTATCATCCATGGGGTTCCAAAGAGTTGGACACAACTTCACATAAATACAGAACATTTCTATGTTTGTGGTGTTTATTGCAACAGCAATTATTTTTGAGTGACTACTAAGCAACTGAAATGTGGCTACTCCAACTGAGGTATTGGATATTAAATTTTAATTCTCATTAATTTACAGTTAAGCAGCCGCATTTGGTGTGTGGCTACCTTGTTGGACTGTGTAGCTCTAGAGAAAGTCATTACAAAAAGTCAAAATGGTGATGCTGTTGGCTCTTACTTGACATTTTTAAAGAGGCCTAAAAGAAATAAAGTCAGTAAGAGTTAATTTCAAAGAAGGGACTGAAGAGAATACAGCTTTGCCAAAAAGGATTTTGATTCAGTCTGTTATCTTCAAATTATATTGACTAAATATAACTTCTTTAGTGATTGTGGTTTTCAGTCTGCCTGCCCTCTGATGGGGAAGGATAAGAGGCTTATGGAAGCTTCCTGATAGGAGAGACCAACTGAGGGGGAAACTGGGTCTTCCACAGGACCAGTAAATGTCAGTTGTCATTCCAATCCCAAAGAAAGACAATGCCAAAGAATGCTCAAACTACCTCACAATTGCACTCATCTCACATGCTAGTAAAGTAATGTTCAAAATTCTCCAAGCCAGGCTTCAACAGTACATGAACCATGAACTTGCAGATGTTCAAGCTGGATTTAGAAAAGGTAGAGGAACCAGAGATCAATTTGCCAACATCCATTGGATCATCGAAAAAGCAAGAGTTCCAGAAAAACATCTATTTCTGCTTTATTGACTATGCCAAAGACTTTGACTGTGTGGATCACAGCAAACTGTGAAAAATTCTTCAAGAGATGGGAATACCAGAGCACCTGACCTGCCTCCTGAGAAATCTGTATGCAGGTCAGAAAGCAACAGTTAGAATTAGTCATGGAACAATAGACTGGTTCCAAATCGGGAAAGGAGTACACCAAGGCTATATAGTGTCATCCTGCTTATTTAACTTATATGCAGAAGACATCATCAGAAATGCTGGGCTGGAGGAAGCACAAGCTGGAATCAAGATTGCCAGGAGAGATACCAATAAACCCAGATACGCAGATGACACAACTCTTATGGCAGAAAGCGAAGAAGAACTAAAGAGCCTCTTGATGAAAGTGAGAGAGTGAAAAAGCTGGGTTAAAACTCAACATTCAGAAAACTAAGATCATGGCATCCAGTCCCATCACTTCATGAAAATAGATGGGGAAACAGTGAAAACAGTGATAGACTTTATTTTGGGGGGCTCCAAAATCACTGCAGACAGTGACTGTAGCCATGAACTTAAAAGACACTTGCTCCTTGGAAGAAAAATTATGACCAAAGGAGATCAGCCCTGGGATTACATCAGAAGGACTGATGCTAAAGCTGAAACTCCAATACTCTGGCCACCTCATGCAAAGAGTTGACTCATTGGAAAAGACTCTGATGCTGGGAGGGATTGGGGGCAGGATATGACAGACGATGAGATGGCTGGATGGCATCACTGACTTGATGGACGTGAGTCTGAGTGAACTCTGGAAGTTGGTAATGGACAGGGAGGCCTGGCGTGCTGTGATTCATGGGGTCGCAAAGAGTCGGACATGACTGAGCTACTGAACTGAACTGAACTGAACTGAGACAGTATATTAAAAAGCAGAGACATTACTTTGTCAACAAAGGTTTGTGTAGTCAAAGCTATGGTTTTTCCAGTAGTCATGTATGGATGTGAAAGTTGGACCATAAAGAAAGCTGAGCACTGAAGAATTGATGCTTTAGAAGTGTGGTGTTGGAGAAGACCGTTGAGAGTCCCTTGGACTGCAAGGAAATCCAACCAGTCCATCCTAAAGGAAATCAGTCCTGAATATTCATTGGAAGGACTGATGCTGAAGCTGACACTCCAATACTTTGGCCATCTGATGGGAAGAACTAACTCATTTGAAAAGACCCTGATGCTGGGAAAGATTGAAGGCAGGAGGAGAAGGGGACCTCAGAGGATGAGATGGTTGGATGGCATCACCAACTCGATGGACATGAGTTTGAGTGAACTCCAGGAGTTGGTGATAGAGAGGTAGGCCTGGTGTGCTGCGGTCCATGGGGTCGCAAAGAGTCAGGCACGACTGAATGACTGGACTGAACTGAACTGAACTGAACTGAACTGAAAGATAACTTAATTTGGGCCTCATTTAGTTTAGAAAACCTAACCAGCTGTGATAAGTCAAACAGAAGGAGAAAGGGCCCTCAGTCCTCTTTTAGTCACATTCCAGTACATTCTGGGCAGGAATGATCTATTTATTTATTTATTTATTTATTTATTTTTATATAGGAAAGTTATCTGAAAAACCTTTAATTATGAAATTACACACATATAAGAGAGTATGTGAGACAAAAATACTTATATAAACTAACCTAGGTCAAAATACAGAGCCTTTGTGCCCCTTACAGTCTTCACACCCCAGCTAACCTTTGCTGCCTATGTGTTCATCTCTACACACTGTAATTCAGGTTGTTTATACTTGAACTTTGTAAAAATGGAATTATACAGTAACTATTCTGAGATACTGATGTTTTACATTACAAATACAAAAAGTAAACTATTTTACATTAATTTACTCCCTCTATAATGTGTTTCCTTTCTCTATGTAGACTGGAGCTTCTGACATGCATGATTTTCCTTCTCTCTGAAGAGCTTCTTTTAACATCAATTTAAAAGGCTGTTGTTCCTTTGTAGTTTCAGATGGCTTCAGAATAGTTTTCATTATGTTATTCTTTTGAATGTGTTACACACATCTCTTACACACTTATTCGATTTCATTTTACATTATTTTTTCTCTCCATGCTTTTGTTTGGGCTTCTTTCTATTGACCTGTCTTCTAGTTTGCTATCGTGTCATTTTCTCCAATCTGCTGTCTAAAACCAATTATTAACATTTTAACTTTAAATACGGAGATTTTAATTGCACTTTTCAACTCTATAGTGTCCATGTGAATTGTTTCATAGATAGTAGTTCTATATTGAAATTCTACCTCCTTACATTTTATTTCTAACTTTTCTTTAGTTTTCCTTAACATTTTAATGATAGTTAATGTTACTGCCAATATATAGAATAACTCCCTTAGGGAGTTAAAAACAGCTGGTGAGCTTCAGATCATGTCAGAATTGCTGTACCTCTCTGATGTATTGTCCTTATTGTTCTATTGTTCTTGCTGTTGTTTTTAGTTGCTAAGTCAAGTCCACCTCATTGTGATCCCATGAGCCTGCCAGGCTCCTCTGTCCATGGGATTTCCCAGACAAGAATACTGGAGTAGGTTGTCATTTCCTTCTGTAACTGTTCTATTACACCTTTAAATATATATATATATATATTTATATATATTATTTTATAATTTAAATATATAAATATATATATATATTTAAAGGTGTAATAGAACCGATTGGGGGCAGGAGGAGAAAGGGACAACAGAGGATGAGATGGCTGGATGGCATCACTGACTCGATGGATGTGAGTCTGAGTGAACTCTGGGAGTTGGTGATGGACAGGAAGGCCTGGCGTGCTGCGATTCATGCGGTGGCAAAGAGTCGGACATGACTGAGCGACTGAACTGAACTGAACTGAACATATATATAATAAATATATAAATATATATATATATTATTTTTTGTAATTTACCTTGCTTTTCTGGTAGCTGTAATGTCATCTGTGGGTTGGGGCCTCACACAAGACTAGTAAATAGATAATAGATTTCAGGCTTCATGTCAATGATGGAATGAAATCTCAGTTTATACTTATGTGTACATGGAACTGAGTGAAGCTATTGCATTTTTATGTAAGTTTTCTTTCATCAGGGAGATTCACAAAAAGTCTATGACTTTTCAACTGTCAAAGTAACCTTCAGGTCTCTGAATCTATACTGGCAGGAAATAGACTATGAAATCTGTATTATTTTCAAAAAGGGGTATACATTCCAACACTCATCTAAAGTCTGACTGTGGAAATAATGGACAAAAAATACTCAAAAATCTTCCCAGATGGAAAATTTAGGAGCCATAGAGAATAATAAATAAAAGCAGTTACCCATAGAAAGCAGAATAGTAGCAATCAATTTCAAAAGATCTAGCAATTCTTGTTTAATCAGATTTGCTAACTCTAATAAACAAGTGACTTCAGTTCATACAATATTCTTGAATTTTCTGAAAAAGAAAGTTTTACTATGATATCCTGACTCACTGTATGAGTTTGTATTTGGAGTCAGGATAGAGGAGATTAATAACTTCTTTAATTATAGGTTTCCAGGTCACAACTAGCTTTATCTGACCTAAAGGAGCGAACTAGACATTCTTTCAGCCAGATCAAGTAACTAAAAGAGACTTTTGAACATCTCATGTGGGAATGGGAAAGATATGTTTTAAAGGCTCCAAGAAATTACGTATAATTCAGGGGTAAATGGGTGATTGTGCTACAAGGGAATTTGTCATCCAGTCTCTTATTCTGCTCTTTTAGTAACAGAATCCCCAAAGATTCAGCTGAATGCATGACAGCTAGAAGCTATGTAAACAAGAAACAGCCTCTTGGATATGAACAAAAATGATGTGAATGTGAAAGAAGAGGACGCAGCCTTGAAAGGAAGCTATTTGTCTTCAGCTTCTTCCTCCTTTCCGTTGCCTGAGTGTAGATGCAGCGGGTGAGCCACTTTTGACTATGTAGACAAAGGAAACACTTTAAGAGATGATAAAGTAAAAATATAAAAGGAACTTGAGACTCCAGATGACCTCAAGAGGCAGAGCTTTCCTCTCAAGATGGAGAAAGGGGGACCTTCTTCTCCCCAGTCCCTCCCTTGCATTTACAACAGATTCTTATCTTTCACTTTTTCATGAGAAAGATATAAATAAGGCTTCTGACTTTAAGCCATTGTACATTTGGTCTCTGTTATAGCAGTGAAACCAACAGCGTATAAGATTTGCAAAATTATGGCTTTTAAAAATAATGTGCAATTTATTATTTTGATAAAAGCTAAAATTATATTTTATTAAAAAAATACATGCCTGAAATAGTTTTGAATACACTAAGTACTTCTAAATTATATATAATTACATTAATATTATTTTTATGTACTAAATAACATTATTGTGTTTTTAAAGACATAATATTATAAAGCAGTTTAATGTACATAGTATCATTTATTAGGAATTATAGTATTCACGGTCATAGTCAAGACTGATAATCTTGAGAGAATTCCTTATTGCAGAATATCTAAGTTTTAATTGCTTTCAAAGGTAATAGGATGTTAGCGGAAAGAGTGAAAGATTTGGAAGTCAAAAGAACCAGGTAAGTCCTAACTTTCCCATCCCACTACCCATCAGCAGGGTGCCCAAAGGCAAGTCATAGACTCTCTTTGAACCTCAGTCTCTTTATCTATATATTGAAGATAATAATCTCCCATCTTTTGCACAGGATGAAGTTAGTCAAGTTCATATGAAATAATATGTATGAAAGTAATTTGCAAAGTGTCATAAATCAAACCTACAAAGTCTTAGAAAAGATGTGGTAAGTAACTCAACAGATAATGAGCCTAATTTTCAGAAGAAGTTGCTTCTAGAGTTGAAATGAGAGAATCTTTGACAGAAGGACAAGAACAATCCGTCAATAAAGCCAGCTCTAAAAGTGAAAAGTAATGTCTAACTTTAAATAAAAGAATAACAATTTTTAAAATATACTTATTCTAAAGAACATTTACTTATAATACATGGAATTAAACAGCTCTTGTTTCTCCAGATAACCTGGATAAGATATTTTAATCAATTTCATTGAAAATCAAACAAATATTTAAGGATTTGGAACTTGCTGAGAAAACATTGCCACTTTCCTGAAGATTCTTGCTGTAAGATTTGGAGGAAAATTCTTTTACAACAGTTCCTTCTCTCTCTGGATAAATCATGGACTCTTTCTAAAACTGCTTTTGATCCAAATATCCAGGGTCTTGATGTTGACTCCAGTATCCTAAGCCAGGAATAATTGCCAATGTTTTCCCTCTTCCTTCTTCGTCCCACAGTTTTAAAAGCTGATGGTTCTATTGTGATACCTTCCTCTCAGTCTTACAAGTTCCTTTTAAATGGACAAACAGGCACCCTTTCCACTGCTGACTCCAAGTTCTAAGCTCTAAACTTCTCCAGCTTAGTGAGAGACTGTCCCAATGCTTGCTACTGCAAGGCAGAGTCCCAAATGGCTGGTTTGTTTTTCTCCTTAAAGGGTATTACATACTGACGTGAAGGGATACTTTAGTTATTACGAAAATGTAGGTTTAAAAGGGAATCAAGATTGATTTATACCTCCTTTCCTCTTTGCTTCTTTTCTTAATATTTCTTGTTTTTGATTTTGGCAGCTGAGCTCTAATTGATATTTGATAGGTGGTTAAAAGTAACTGAGAAAGAAGAATCTGTCAAGAAATAAAAATTATACAGCTAAACATGTTGTTTCACTGAATTAGCCAAGATAACTCTGAGTTAGAGACTTAGTTAATTCCAAGAGATATTTTTTTTCTCCTCAGTATGAAATAAATGAAATACAATGAACCAGATAAAAAATATATATGGACATTAAGAGAAGAATACAGTTTTAGAATATTGGCAATTATTATAAAAATCATGTGATATTGTAGCCACATAGATCTCTTAATATAAAAAAAAGTCATGATTACCATTAGAGATAAGAAAACAAAGGCAGTTATATGGTTCCTTGTTAAAGTGAAACATGTAGATTGCATTTTTAAAAAAGTGTGAATTGAATACATTGATGAAAATGTCTTTTTTCTAAAAATCACTCCAAGATATTATCTAACAAAAACATATTTTATTACTTTAAAATGCAAATCCAAATAATGCAATAAGAAACTTTAACAGCTGAACAACTAAAATGGATAGAAATTAATTTTCAAAGTGTATTTTCTAAATTATGTAATCATCAGTATTTTTATTTTTTTGGACCTTGAAAACAATAAGCCTTAATCCATAATGCAAAGAAAGTCTGGACATTTATCTTGAATGTTTTTATTCCCTAAAGTAGACTAAATATTCAATAACCAATTGGCTTTTAGGTAATTTTAGTCATAGGTAGAGTAAATATACCAGTAAATCTTAAGACCAGTGAGTCTTAAAGCCAGTAAGTCTTAAGAGCCTTTCTGTACTCACTCATTTCTGAATTTAATTATTGTGTGGGCAGTTGATTTTGATTTCTTCATAGTAGAGAATTGTGGAAAACAATATTGATAAAGAAATAAAAACATTTTTCCTTTAAGTATTTTTAGCTCTACAAAACTAAGTTTTCCTGATCAAATTTTTAAAAATTGGACCCTGAACTTTCACATTCTATGTTATAGCAAACAGCATTATCATATTTCTTAAATTACATTATATTTTTATTGATTCCACTGGAAATATTTCTGTGGTATAATATGGTCTCTTCTCACACTGTAAGATTTTGTTTTTTCTTTTAAAAAATGTTACAACAATTGAATAGTAAGAAAGAGCAAAGTAAGGGAATATTTGCACATGAATGCCAATTTTATCTTTCTCTCATAAGCGACATCCAATTCTCTAGCAATTTGTCTCAGCTCTGTCTTCAAAATACACCCCAAATTCAATCATGTCTCCTGACGTTCAAGCTACCACCATAGAAAACAAGCCTGTTTCAAGCTACTAACCTAATTTTCCTGATATATATTGTATTTTATTAGTATGCTAAGACTGCCATAACAAAATACAACAGAGATTTATTTCTTCACAGCCCTAGAGACTGCCCTAGAGTCCTAGAGACTGGAAGTCCAAGAGCAAGACGCTGGAAGGTTCGGGTTCTCTGGAGACCTCTCTCCTTGGTTGCAGACGGCCAACCTCCTGCCTCCTCTTTACACGTGGTCATTTACCTGTGCATATGCCTCTCTGGTATCTTCTGTGTGTGCACAAATTTTCCATCTTGTAACACCAGTTAGATTGGATTAAGGCCCATCCTAACGGCCTTAGGTTAACTTAAATGCTTCTTTAAAAGTCCTAGCTCCAAATACAGTCACATCCCAAGGTACTGGTGGCAAGGACTTCAACATACAAATTTTGAGGGGACATAATCCAGTCCATAACACACACATACACCCACACACACAAAAAAAACACAGAATTATGCAGAGTTGATTTCCATTTTTGTGATGGTTATATACTAAAAAGATGCCATTAAACACTGAATTAGCAAATATGAAACCATTGGTCTTAGGGGCAATACAAGATTATGTTCCTTTAAGCCAATGATCATATTTTTGTCAATTGGTCAGTACATACTTTTGTTTCATGTGTGTTTCTATATAAAGACACCTTATTTAACATACCTTTTAAGTTTTAGGACAGTTTATCACTCAGCAGCAGATAACTGATACAATGTGGATTATTTATCCACATTCCAATTAAACATTCATTTCTTATAAATAGTCAATGGCATGGTCTTTGAATATTTCAAGGCCAGGAGATTTGAAGGATGTTTATGTTATTATAGGTTTGTTTGCCAATATCATTGTAAAACCAGTCAGTCTCATCAGCACCAAAAACCTATTCTTCCACATAATCTTTTGCTTATATAACGCTTAACAGATATATATATTTTTTAATTTTAAGCTTCCTGATCTGCAGAGCTTGCCTTGCCTGCAAGTTGAATATTTTTCACACCACATTGCCTTTTGAAATGTGTGCTTCAGCCAGCACTAGCTGAGAAGGGTTTAACATTTTCCTGACCCCGGGTAATGTGACTATAAATTTCTGGAGCTTTTAGCCTCACAACAATTCTGTCTACTCTGCCTTTTTTATTGCTGTCACCTCATGAATCCACCAGTTAAGTCACTTTTCCATCTTTTTCACAACTTCATCATCCACTATAGATGTTACTTTCGAGCTTTCTGGAGCGATCTCCTATACAGATCAGCAAATGTCCTCTTTCTGCATGTATCATTACTGCTCATTCATTACTACTGAACTTGTGGCCAACAGCACTATAACTCAGACCTGAACGAAGCTGATCTAACAGGTATTTTCTCTATAAGGCTCATCAGTCTTGTGCTTAGAAATACTGGACAGCACCTCAGCATATGCATCTGGGTCATTTTAAACACTGAAATCATTAGCAAAAAGCACAAACAATGTGGCACCAAACAGACCACCGAAAGGAAACTTGTTTACTGTACAAGAAATGAGAGGGTTTTTTTAATTGGATCTTAGATGGGAATATGCCATTTGTGTGCATATCAAATAACTCCCCATTGTGAACATAACCCTGTCTGTGGAAGGTTTGGGGATTATAAATAAATTTTACCAAGTAGGCAAATTTACAAATAGGAAATGTGCAAATAATGAGTGCCAAATATTATACTATTATATATACACACACACACATATATTTATCTTCCTAATTTTACCCAAACCTCTGCCACTGCTGGAGAAGGAAAAGGCAACCCACTCCAGTATTTTTGCCTGGTAAATATCGTGGACAGAGGAGCCTGGCAGGCTAGAGTCCATGGGGTCACAAAGAGTCAGACACGACTAAGGCCCTAACACTGTGCACCACGCACTGCCACTGTAGTGTATATTCAGCACAACAGCCAGAGTGATTCTGCTAAAATATAAGATAAGGTCACTTCTAAAACCCCTCAGAATGAAAACCAATGGCTTGCAAGAACCTCTGAGCCTGATTATTGCTTTGAGTCCATTTCCAGTGGCTCTTCCCCACCATCATGCTGGCCTCCTGCTGTTACTTAAAACTTATCAAGTACCCTTGGCCTTCAGATCCAGTCGTTGCTATTCTCTGTGCCTGTGGAGCCTTTCTCCTGAGAGCTCCATGACTATCTTTCATCTCTGTTAAGAGTCAACGCAATTCCTTCCAAACCACTGTTTGAAATAGCCCTCACTCCCACTCCCTTTCCTTCTTTCCTGCTTTGTCTTCTCCAAACCACTTATTCATATAAGATCTGTTCTTTGTTCTACTGCTAGATGTGGCCCTCACAGTGCTTCTTACCCTTTGCTCCATGAGGACAAAGAGTTTCTTTACTTGTGTCCCCAGTGCCTAGAACAGTGTCTGACATATTGTGGAGGCTTAGTAAATATTTGTTGAATAAATGACTGAAGAAATGAGATGCATTTCATTAATTTAAAATGTAGATGAAACAAAAAAATACAACATTGCAGAAATATGCAAACTGTCAAATTTTTATCGAAATTCATTTTGTATTTTAAGTTTGGCTTAGATCAAAGTCAAATTCCTTTCTAGTTAAGATAGAAAATTTAAAACTCAGAAAAAAATCAGTCATAAAAATTTTTCCTGAGTTGTTGGAAAACTTCTTGCCTTGACTTTCAAAATCAAAGAGCAATGAGTTTACCTGAATATCATATATTCCTCACTTTTCCCTCTTTCCTGTTTTCAGGAGGATGATTCCTCACAGCCTTATTCTTATAATAAGCAAGTTAGGCAAGGAGTCATCCAGTCTGTATTCATAGTTAATAAATACAGCTTCTATTTCTCATTCATCCAAACACAAATGCAGAATTATTTAGTCCCCTAGACCTTTAGGAAAAATATTTTTCAGAAATGATATGTAGAATGAGATATTCTTTATAACTTATTGTGATACTATACTTTCCAAAACCATTTTGTTAAACAATCCATCTCTAGATTTCCTTCAATCAACTTGATAAATGCATCTCAGGAGACATCTCCTCAATTTGCTTCCTCCTTTCCAGTAGCTTCCCTGGTGGCTCAGCCGGTAAAGAACATGCCTGCAATGTGGGAGACCTGGGTTTGATCCCTGAGTTGGGCAGATCACCTGAAGGACGGATAGGCTACCCACTGCAGGATTCTGGCCTGGAATTCCATGGACTGTACAGCCCATGGGTTTGCGAACAATGGAACACAACTAAGTGGCTTTCATTCTTTCTGTTTTTCAAGCCCTGAAAGAATCAAGTCAACCTATTTCCTTGAGCCCTATTTAAAAACAAACCAAAAAAATGACTTTCTACTTTATAAATTTAGAATTAAAAGGAGTCACGATTCAGTGTGCTTCCATCAGAAAGAGAGTATCATCCAACGGGTTTCTTAATTACATGTTTTTAGGAGCTTGATCTGAAAATTAAAGTATATCTGAGGTCTGGCCAAGCATTTTAGATTAATATGCTGTGTTTCCCACCATACTTTTCTGTTACTAATGAATTTCTGTTTTATTTTCTTAGGAGAAATGTCTATAGAAAGAGGGATATTTATTTTAATTTTATGACTAACTGTTCATGTATTAATTTTTCAGTAAAAATCAAAACTAATAAAACAAAACAAAGCTTTAAGATTAGGTACTTATAATTCTTTTTTGTTGATAATCAATTGGTGTGTGATGAGAGAGTAAGTAAAACTTTTAAAAGAAAATAAACAGTATGCTTAAAGTGTTTTTTGTTCATACTATAGTAATACAAATCTCAAATATTTTTTAAAAAGGATGCAATAAAAAAATTTACAGTTCTACCCTTATTTTTGTTTCAGAAGTCACTGAGCTGTAAAATGGGGGGAAAACAAATTCAAGATGAAGAAAATGATGTGTCAACTTTGGTGCTTTCTTAAACTGAGTATTTAATGAAAACAGTTTGACATTGTGACAGGCAGACCACTGCACTGTAGAATGAAAATGATCAAAGAAGGTGGAGGAGACGATGGCCCAATTTCTTACCTGTGACCTAATTTGATCACATTTTAGCTGGTGAAACAAAAAAAATATGAAATTTTGGATAAAGCTATTATGTCATCTTAGGTTTTATGTTATTCAAGAAAGGAAAAATATCCATTTCATAATTATGATTCACCAATTTGTCATACGATAAAGAAATTGAGGCAATTTTGACTCTGACTGTATGCTAAGGATTGTACTTACGTCTTTGAAGTAGAAAACTATTGCTAACTCCTTGTATTGGTATGGAAATTCAGGCCAACAGAAGTTCTATCTGACTTTAAAGACAAGGTCTATCTCTAGAGCATCCTGGATCCACTGCCTCTGTTTATCTTCAAGACCTTTGTTGCCAAGTCCAGAAGGATGACACACATTAAATGCTGACTTGAAAAATTCAGTTTGACAAGGAATATTGTAGTTGTGATCTAAATCTCAAGGAAATGCTTAAACAGTATATTCTTATGGACAAGATGGAGGTAGCAACTTAATAAGAAAACGGGCAACGAGAAATGATGAGAACTTAAACTCAGAATACCTACTATACACCAGGCATTTTGCCAACTTATTTAATCCTAATAGCAGCATTTCAAGCTTTATGATATGATTCTCCCAAGGCCAAAACAAAAGCCAAAGAGCTACGGACAACACACACAGTAAACCTCATGGCAGTTCGTTAACTTGATTGGCACACAGTTTTTACACAAATGTGTAGATGGGTGGATGATCATTCCCACAGGTATAGAACCAATGGGCAGTCAATGAGACACTGAGAGCAGCATAATGCCATATATCTTCTGTTTTTGTGCATTTTATTTAAGGGTTAATTAGTCCTGTGAAGCAGAAATAAAACAGCCTGAGAAATCATGAAAGGGGAGATAGAAAAATTATTCATTTAATAGAATAATAAATGTATGACCAAATTCAATAGAACAATGATTCAAATCTAACAGGGTACAATTAAACAGGAAAAAATGTAAAATTCAGCTATAACAATTTGAAACACAAAAAGGCAAGCCTTTGGAAGAACACAGTAGAGTGAGCATGAGTGACAGAGTTTTAGCAGATTTCAAGCTCTGTATTGGTCAGTAAAAGCCAGTGGAGGTGATGGAATTCCAGTTGAGCTACTTCAAATCCTAAAAGATGATGCTGCGAAAGTGCTGCACTCAATATGCCAGCAAATTTGGAAAAATCAGTAGTGGCCACAGGACTGGAAAAAGTCAGTTTTCATTACAATCCCAAAGAAAGGCAATTGCAAAGAATGCTCAAACTACCACACAACTGCACTCATCTCACATGCTAGCAAAGCAATGCTCAAAATTCTCCAAGTCAGGCTTCAATATTATGCGAACCAAAAACTTCCAGATGTTCAAGCTGGAGTTAGAAATGGCAGAAAAACCAGAGATCAAACTGAGAACATCTCCTGGATCATTGAAAAAGCAAGACAGTTCCAGAAAAAAACATCTACTTCTGTTTTATTGACCACACCAAAGCCTTTGACTGCGTGGATCACGACAAACTGTGGAAAATTCTGAAAGAGATGGGAATACCAGACCACCTGACCTGCCTCCTGAGAAACCTCTTTGCAGGTCAAGAAGCAGCAGTTAGAATGAGACACGGAACAACGGACTAGTTCCAAATTGGGAAAGGAGTATGTCAAGGCTGTATATTGACACCCTGCTTATTTAACTTATATGCAGAAGACATCATGCAAAATGCCAGGCTGGATGAAGCACAAACTAGAATCAAGATTGCCAGGAGAACTATCAATAACCTCAGATACACAGATGACGCCACCCTTATGGCAGAAAGTGAAGAAGAGCTAAAGAGCCTGTTGATGAAAATGAAAGAAGAGAGTGAAAAATTTGGCTTAAAACTCAACATTCAAATAATGAAGATCATGCATCTGTCCCCATCACTTCATGACAAATAGATAGGGAAACAGTAGAAACAATGAGAGACTTTATTTTCTTAGGTTCCAAAACCTCTGCAGATGGTGACGGTAGCCATGAAATTAAAAGACACTTGCTCCTTGGAAGAAGAATTATGACCAACCTAGATAGCATATTAAAAAGCAGAGACATTATATTGCCAACAAAGGCCTGTCTAGTCAAAGCCATGGTTTTTCCAGTAGTCATGTATGGATGTGAGAGTTGAACCATAAAGAAAAGTGAGCGCTGAAAGAGTTGATGCTTTTGAACTGTGGTGCTGGAGAAGACTCTTGAGAGTCCTTTGGACAGCAAGGATATTCAACCAGTCCATCCTGAAGGAAATCAGTCCTGAATATTCAACGGAAGGACTGATGCTGAAGCTGAAGCTTCAATACTTTGGCCACCGGATGCAAAGAACTGACTCATTGGAAAAGACCCTGATGCTGAGAAAGATTGAAGGTGGGAGGAGAAGCAGATGACAGAGGATGAGATGGTGGATGGCATCACCGACTCAATGGACATGAGTTTGAGCAAACTCTGGACTGGTGATGGGCAGGGAAGCCTGGCGTGCTGCAGTCCAGGGTGTCACAAAGAGCTGGACACGACTGAGCCACTGAACTGAAATGATGGGTCAATAACGTGATGTGTGACAAAGGGGCAAAAATACCTAGTAAAAAGTTAAGCTAGAGTGGCCAGAACAGGTTTGGCAAAACTCCATTTCATAGGCATTTATAAATCACAAAGGAACATTTGTTCATTTGGGGACATTTTGGCAAATTGGAACTATCCTTGCTGTTATAGAAGAGATTTGTGCATTCTGAGGTTTCTTGCAATTCATAATTGTGTGAAACCCTTTCCCTGTGGAAATTTTTTTTTTGTTAATGTTATGCTCACTACAATTTAAAACTTTCCTTCTACACTCTAACTTAGTTGCCTATGTGTAAGTTCTTGTTCAGTTTCAAACCACTTTCCAATCACTGGATCTAAATGAGATATAAAAGGAAAATCATACCACCTGATAGTCTGTGCAGGTCAATTTGGGGGAAAGTCTTGTATTATAGCCTATATAACAGTTATCTTCTGGAAAAAGATGAATGAAGACACTTGACAAAGATGCTGGGGAAAAAAAATCTGTTTTTTTCCTTTAATGTTATATTTAAAGCCTCATTATAAGTAAAGCAGCAAGGAGAAATCAGTTTCATCCTGTGTTATACAACAACATTTTAAACAATAGACAGTTTCTTCAGTTCTTCACTCAGATATCACACATCCTGGTCACCCTATTTAATGCTATGAATGGCCTCTCCAATTCTTTTATTTTTTTAGCTCTTATCACCTTCTAACATGGCATAAAATCTATCTACTTATTTTCCTGTTTAATATTGTCTTTCTCATTTCACTAACATGTAAATTCCATGAGAGCATGTTTTTTGTCTGTTTACCAGTGACTCTCAAGCACGCATGAATGAATACAATTATAGTATCACCTAACACAAGTGCTTGCCATGTAAAAAGTAGTGTTCTTTACTTCCTGCATTTGTTATGGGTACAGATGAAGGGAATGGAATCCATACTTTGAATGTTGAGCCTCAAATGATTTATTACAGTGTGTAACAGAGGGAGGGCTGGGGGGAAAAAAAAACAAAAACACTCTTGGTTGAACTTGCAGGAAGAACTCCTAAAGCCGCAGTTCAGAACTAGGTCATGGTGAAAACCAATGCTGCTTCTACAATGGGAGGTTGCCTGGCTGCTTGGGAAACTTCCGGTATAGCTGTCAGCCCCAGAACCACATCATCACTGACATAACGTGCTAACCACTAAGATTTATGAACTGACAAGATCATAGTCATTACAGAGGGGAAACCACATCTGCTACTGCTGGATTCAAGATCATGTAATATTTACTGCATTATCTCCACCACAACCAGGGACTCATTTTTTTCTGAATTTTTGATGCTGTTCATTTCTTCTCCTTTCTACTCATCTGCTCTATGCTCCTTTTCACTGAAGAATGACTTATTTGTCCCCAACCCTCTATAAGACACCATAGCTTTATACAAAGAATTCATATAATTCTATATCATAAAGCCAAAATAAAACAAATAATTAAAAAATGAGCAGAGAATCTGAATAGACATTTCTCTGAAGAAGACATACAGATGGCCAACAGGCACATTAAAAGATGCTCAGTATCACTAAACAGCAGAGAAATACTAATCAAATCAACAGTGAAATATCACCTCACACCTGTAAGAATGTCTATTAATAAAAAGACAACCAATAACAAGTGTTGGGGAAGATGTGGAGAGAAGGGAACCCTTGTGCACTCTTGGTGGGACTGATTATAAATTGGTGCAGCCATTATGGAGAACAGTATAGAGATTCCTCAAAAAATTAAGAATAGTACTACTACATGATCCAGCCAAGTTCTCATCACAAAGAAAAAAAATTTCTAGTTCTTTATTTTCATGTCTGTATGAAGTGATGGCTGTTCTCTAACTTATAGCAGTAATCTCAAAACATTGCGCTGTACACCTTAAACTCATGCAATGCTATAGGTCAATTAGATCTTAATAAAACTGATAGAAAAGGAAGAAGAAGATACTATAACTTTTGACAGCTCCTCAGTTTTACATGTTCCAACCCAGGCACTCAGAAATAACTAAGCTGACCCACAATCCCAATTTCAAAATGGAGGAGAGAGATCTTAATTGGGTACAATGCTCACCATTGATTGACACTCACCACTGTATTAACAGAGGCCACATAGGGAGCCAGACTATGCTTTACCAAGATGCCAATGTGAATACCAGAGAAGTAGAATGGGGAACTTCAAAGACAAGAAGGTGAAGTGGCAAATACAGGGAAAACATGGATGTCTTCTACAATGACATTTGCTCAAAACTGCCCATTACTACTTACTGAAGCCACTGGCTACAGAGATAGAGTCTACCTTCAAATAAAAATACTTGAGGTTTCAAACTTTTTTTTTCCCCTTCAGGTTATGAGTTGCCTTGCCCTTTCTCTAAATGACTTCACCCAAGCTCATCTTGGCCACTAAGTGGCAAAGACTTCTACATGTTTCCAAAGATAGCATTAGCAATACAGTCTAACCCAGGAGAGGGTCATAAATAAAAGGAGTGTGACTGGAAAAAAATTATCATCCCTCAGCTTTCCTAAGAAGAAAGACTAAAACTATCATTGTGATATACAGGTTTAAAGGCTGGGCAAAAAAAAAGAAAAAGAATGCTATAATTTTTTTTTCTATTTACATAGGAAATTTTTAAACAACTTTTTTTTTAAGAATTATTTCAGAATTTCACAATTTTTTAAAATTCCAGGATTGTAAGAAGCAAAAGTTATCCATGCGCTATGATTTCAAGGGTTGAACAAATTTAAGAACCGGACTGCAGCCATTATCACTTTTTAAGTCTGTTTTCCTCTCAATTTTTTTTAATTATAAAAAGCACTAATTTTGTTTTTTAAAGGAGGGGGGAATCACTAAGAAATAACCCTGTTTTCCATTTAAATGATCTTGAAAGTGAAAGTGTTAGTCTCACAGTCCTGTTGGACTCTGTGACCCCATGGACTGTAGCCCACCAGGCTCCTCTGCCCATGGGATTTCCCTGGCAAGAGTACTGGAGTGAGTAGCCTTTCCCTTCTCCAGAGGATCAGCCTAACCCAGGGACTAAACCCCAGTTTCCTGTACTGAAGAAAGATTCTTTACCATCTGAGCCACTAGGGAAGCCCCTGGTGATCACAGAAGAGACAATAATCACAGCTGATATCAAGAAATACAGTAGACTGTGTGTGATTGATTGGCCGACAGGGGACACGAAAGCGAGACCGGGCATGTTAGGGATTAGGCTCAGTATCAGCCATCTTCCCATTGTGTTCCCAGCCTCTGTTGCACCAGGGTCTCTGTAATGTCAGTGAAGCCTCTATGTGGTAGAGCTCCAGCTGAAGACGTGGGGTAAGTAAGGAGGTCTCTGGAGGAAGGATCCTACTAAGCCAACTGTTTGCACATATACCAGTGGTAAAGCAAGGAGGAAAGAAGGGCTACAAAAGCTGCTCGCCAGAGTGCGCCCTCTACTGGAGGAGTGAAGAAACCTCGTCATCACAAGCCTGATACTGAGGCACTCCGTGAAATTAAACGTTTTCAAAAGTCCACTGAACCCCTGATTCACAAAGTTCCCTTCCAATATCTGGTACAAGAAGTTTCTCAAAACCTCAAAATAAATCTGTGCTTCCAGAGCGCCGCTATTGGAGCTGTGCAGCGAAGGGGGAAAATGCAAATAATACATGACTTCAGGAAATCTCTCTTATCATCTGCTATGCGCTGGTTCCTCTGAAGACTACTGAACCTCTGCCTTCATTCAAGTCCTAGTCTAAAGCTGGATTGTATTAGGGCCACCAAATAGTTAATTTGTGAAATCATTCATTTAGTGCTTGAAGCTAACATAAATTACATCCAGCATTGCAATCTATAAAGTTCAATAGCTAGCTCAAATATTCTAGGAAGGAGGTTTATCTATGCTATCCCACACCAATTGCAGATCAGTTCAGTTCAGTCTCTCAGTCATGTCCAACCCTTTGTAACCCCATGGACTGCAGCACACCAGGCTTCCCTGTCCATCGCCAACTCCCAGAGTTTGCTCAAACTCATGTCTATTGAGTCAGTGTTGCTGTCCAACCATCTCATCCTCTGTCATCCCCTTCTCCTCCTGCCTTCAATCTTGCCCAGCACCATAGTCTTCCCCAGTGACTCAGTTCTTAGCATCAGGTGGCCAAAGTATTGGAGCTTCAGCATCAGCCCTTCCAATGAATATTCAGGACTGATTTCCTTTAAGATTGACTGGCTTGGTCTCCTTGCAGTCAAAGGGACTCTCAGAGTCTTCTCCAACACCACAATTCAAAAGCATCAATTCTTTCGGTGCTCAGCTTTCTTTATGGTCCAACTCTCACATTCATACATGACTACTAGAAAAACCATCGCTTTGACAAAACAGACCTTTGTCAGCAAAGTGATGTCTCTGCTTTTTAATATGCTGTCCAGGTTGGTTATAGCTTTTCTTCCAAGGAGCAAGCATCTTTTAATTTCATGGCTGCAGTTACCATGTGCAGGATCCCAAGAAAATAAAGTCTGTCACTGTTTCCATTTTGTCCCATCTATTTGCCGTGAAGTGATGGGACCAGATGCCATGATCTTAGTTTTTTTAATGTTATGTTTTAAGCCAGTTTTTCTACTCTCGTTTTTCACTTTCATTAAGATGCTCCTCAGTTCCTCTTCGCAATCTTGATTCCAGCTTGTGCTTCATCCAGGCATTTCACATGATGTATTCTGCATATAAGTTAAATAATTTACTTATATGCAACATCCAATTACAGATACTAGATGTTTTATCAACTACCATGATGAATCTACTTTAAAACCTACTGCAGTATGTTCTCAAATTTAATAAACTCTACCTGCCCAGCTTAGATCCCTATTTCTTCAGATTTCCAAACATCTTCTATTAACACCTAAAGCTTTTAGGTGTTCAGTTACTGCTTAATGGATTTTTTAAAATGTTGAATCTCATCTAATAAATGAAAATATATGTCTACCTAGAGACAGAAGAAATGTGATGTTCTATTGTAAATGAAGAAGCACATATATATTTTTAAGTGTAGCTGGCTTCCCTATCTTATAGTATACATTGAAATGTCTAATATGTAAAACTCGGTCACTGAGATAGCTATTTTTACATAAACATAATATAATAAAATATATTATTATATAAAATTATAAAAAGTTATGTATATAAATTTTTATTTAAAATAATTTATTAAAATATATAATATATTATATAAAGTATAATAATATACATTACAATATTAAACAATAGCTAAACTATAAAGGAAAATTATAACAAGTGTGAAACATTGCTTGGATACAGAATCAAAAGCAGAAGCGGAAGCACCAATGAAGAGGTTCTCTATCAGTCTGAAATTAGTAGAGACAGAAGACATGGAAAGAGGTGGATGAATTCCAGATACAATAGGGAAGTTGATTGAAAGGACTGTGTTAAGAGATGCCCACATGTTGAAACTGACACAGACACACCCCCACATCCCCGCATACATTCACACATCCCCCAGGAAGGAAGGGAGGGAGGAAAGCAGGAAGACATCAAGTGAAAACGGAAGCATCCTTACACCTCCCAACTTTTTTGTTGTTGTTCAGTTGCTCAGTCAGTTTTGACTCTTTGCAACCCCAAGGACTGCAGCACGTGAGGTTTCCCTGTCCTTCACCATCCCAGGGTTTGTTCAAACTCATGTCCATTGAGTCAGTGATGCCATCCAACCATCTCACCCAACGTTTTTAGGAGAGGCCATAATCAAGATGACCCATAGTAAACATTCTCTTATTATGGACATATAGTAGTATTATCAGCTATGAAATAAGCAGAGCAAAGGAATTCATTTCAACTCTGTCAGAAGTGACCTATTTTGCATCACAGTAGAAAATATCTATCCTTTCATTCCATGATATCTATAGCTTTTGCCATATCTCTTTCTATCACAGAAAAATTCATACATGAGAAATGTAGTTCCCAAGAGGGTTAGAAAGAAGCAATGAAAATATGAATAAGCACAGCTGTTTTCAGCTATTGTTGTCCTCACTACAGACAACAGCATTAAGAATCAAAAACATACTGGCCAAAACCCACAATTTTCTCCTTTTATGTTGCCTCTGAAAAAAGAATCCAAAGAGATACAAGCCTTATTAAGTGGGAAAAAGAAGAGTCTTAGAGAAATTGATCTTTCTAAAGACTGGGCCTAAAAGTTATGCCCCAATTCTTTCTATCTGAGACTATGCATTTCAAAATTTGAGATGAAAGGGGTCATGTCTGGAAAACTACCAAGCAGGCTGATCACTATAATAATTATAAAGAATAGAGATCTGATTTTTAAAATATCAATTATATTAAATAATCAAATACTGTGTTCCAAGTGATGCAGCCAATATGATTAGTAAACTGATTTGTTCATGGGCTAAAAGAAAGATCCTCTAAATTACTGATTACAACTGTTGATTCTAGAGACAAATTATTGAGGTTAATCCTCTGACTAGTTGTGTGACCTTGGCAAGACAGTGTTTCTAAGCCTCAGTTTCCTATCTTTAAAATGGGGATAAAAGTCACTCCTCCAACAAGGCTTGTGGTGAGAACCAAATGAGGTTCATTCATAAACTCAGAGTCTAGAGCTTAGTGTAGAGTAAGCACTCAGTAAATTTTAGTTATTAGTGTCATCGTTTGCTTCATTTCAGTCGTGTCCAACTCTTCGTGACCCTCTGGACTGTAGCTTGCCAGGCTCCTCTGTCCATGGGATTGTTCAGGCTAGAATACTGGAGTGGGTTGCCATTTCCTACTCCAGGGGGTCTTCCAGACCCAGGGATTGAATCCACGTCTCTTGAGTCTCCTGCATTGGCAGGGGGGTTCTTTACCAGTAGCACCACCTGGGAAGCCACTAATTAATAATAATTAATGTCAAAATTAGTGTCATAGTTGGGCTTCTTAGGTGGTGCTAGTGGTAAAGAACCAGCCTGCCATGCAGGTTAGACATAAGAGAAATGGGTTCGATCCCTGGGTCAGGAAGATCCCCTGGAAGAGAGCATGGCAACCCAGTCCAGTATTCTTGCCTGGAGAATACCATGGATAGAAGAGCCTGGCAGAAAGCAGTTCATAGGATCACACAGAGTCAGACATGACTGAAGCAACTTAGCACACAGCACACAGTGTCATCATCACTTCTATTATTATTAAAATAGAACATGCCATTTGTTCATTTAATTATTTATCAAGAATCTGCTATTGAGAAGAAGGTAAAAAATTTATTTGCCTTTAAAAATTATTCAGGTAGGTTTACCAGGTATAAATTATTATGTGATATTAGCAAAAAAAGTAATAATCTTAACTCCAGATCAACCACAATAGCTGTTGGTGGCAAGTTCAGTATTAAACTACTTTTAAGGCTTTGCCCAAACTCCTTCAATCATATGAGATCATATAAGAATCTCAGGCTTATGTGGTCCAGGAAGTAGGGAGATCCATGGTTCTTAGATTATAGGAGTCACTATTGACAATATTCTTAAAAAAAAAAAAAAACTATTTTAAAATAATTATCTAGTTAATTAATTAAGGTATCATTGATATATCACTATGTTAGTTTCATGCGTATAATGTAATGCTTCAATATTTGTATGTATTGCAAAATGATGGAATCTTTGAAAGGTTTTAAGCAGAGGAGAAGCATGGCCTTACTTGCACTTTAGAAAAACCATTTTTACAGACACATAGATACAGGTTGGAGGGAAGAAATACAGAAACAGAAACCCTGGTTATGAGGTTGTACCAATTATAAGGCATCAATTTTCAAAGTATAATATGGATAATAGTCCAGAAATCTACAGTTTAAAACACTTTGCAGGACATTTGTTTCTGCCCAAGGTGAAAAGAACTTAATTTGCCATCCCAAATTAAACAACTAGAAAACCAGCAAAAATACATACAATACAATAATTTTCATGTGTTGAACAACCAGTAATATGAGTGTGATACATGAAAGAAGGGAAACATTCAAAGTGAGATCTAAGGTTGTTGCAGCTTACTGCTTGGAGGTGGTTCCCAGGCCATGGATTAAAGAATGTAGATCCAAATAGAGCCCAGAATTGAAACTGAAGAGATCATAGAGACTAGAATTTGTAGATGGCATTACATACAGAGATCTGGAGCTGTGTAGAGGGGATTCCCTTAAGTCTTTGGCTAAGTAGTTACTTATGCGTATATGAGGGGAAACTATGAGAGGCTGGAAAAAGTACCACTACAAAGGATTAGGCAGAACAGTTTTTAGAGCTCAGAGAGGACTGGAAATAAATTATGTTCCCACAGTCAGAGGGAAAATTCCTTAAAATACAGATGAACCAGGTAGAATCCTCAGAATAATGTCACTTTAGTGGTGACACATATTGGTCCAGAAATAAAGCATATAACACACCTTAAAAGCATACTAGGATAGGGTTCCATTGATTATAAGTAAAACGTAAATCTATGAAAGATAAAAATTTACACTCTTTAAAGAACTACAATGAAATAAAGTCACAAAAAACATAAAAAGAACAATATTTAACAAATGCTATGCACTGAATTGAGTCCTCTCAAAATTCATTTGTTGAAGTTTCAACACCCAAGGTATATTTGGGTGCTGGTGTCTTTATGGAGATAATTACGATTAAATGAACTCATGAAAGTGGGACCTTGATAGAATAGGATCAGTGCCCTTTGAAAGGAAGAGACACAAAAGCACTCTCTCTGTCTATACACAAAGACACCATGTGAAGAACAAACAGGAAGAAGATGGTTGTCTGCAAGCTAGGAAGAGAGCTCTCATCACAAGGACCCTGCTGGATCTTGAAGCAGGACTTTCAGTTTCCAGAACTGTGAGAAAATAATTTATACTGTTTAAGCTTCTCAGTCTATGATATTTTATTATGGAAGCCTAAGTAGACTAATACAACACCCAATAAAAAATTGCCAACCATGTAAAAAAGCAGAAAACTATGACTATGAAAAGGATAGAAACAGACGATAAGTCACAAGGATTTGGGAACAATTTATAATAGCTTTAGAAATATACATCTGACCCTTGACCAATGCAGAAGATAGGGACATCAATCCACCAGTCTAGTTGAAAATCCTCTCATAACTTTACAGACAGCCCTCTGTATCTGTGGTTTCCTATCTGTGGATTCAGTCAACCACAAATCGGATAGTACTGTAGTATGCATTTATGAAAAACAAATCTGTGTACAAGCTGATCCACACAACTGAAACACATGATGTCCAAGGGTCACCTGTATTCCATATGGTCAAGAAGATAAAGAAAATATGACTTATAATAATAAAACTGGAAGATATAGAAAACACATGAATGGGAATCTAGAGATGCAAAATACTACATCTGAAATAAAAATAAACTGGTGTGATTAACAGCAGCTTATACATTGCAGAAGAAAGGGGGGAAAAAACAATGAAATCAAGGACATAGTAATAGAAACCATACAAAATGAAACACAGAGAGGAAAAAGACTGAAAAATAAATAAATGAACAGAGAGGTGGCCTCTAAGAAAATATAGTTTCTGTCTTACATTTAATTGGAGTTCAGAAGGATAAGAAATAGAGGGAATAGACATTTGTTGAAGAAAGAAAGGCCAAAACTTTTCTAAATTTGATCATATTCATCAAACTACAGATTCAAAATGGTCAATAAATCCCAAGCAGAATAAAAGTGAATACAAATAAAATCAGTATAACCAAATCAAATTGCTAAAAATCATTGATAAAATGAAAATCTTAAAATCAACCACTTTACACACTGAGGAGCAAAGATAAAGTGAAGTGAAAGTCACTCCGTCATGTCTGACACTTTATAAGCTCATGGAATTCTCTAGGCCAGAATACTGGAGTGAGTTGCTTTCCCTTCTCCAGGGGATCTTCCCAATCTGGGGATTGAACCCAGGTCTCTCACATTGTGGGTAGATTCTTTACCAGCTGAGCCACAAGGGAAGCCAAAGAATATTGGAGTAAGTAGCCTATCCCTTTTCCAGTGGATCTTCCCCACCCAGGAATTGAACTAGGGCCTCCTGCATTGCAATCAGATTCTTTACCAATTGAGCTACCAGGGAAGCCCTAGAAATTATATATTTCTCCCCCCAAATTACTTAAATACAGTGTACAGAGATATTTAAAGTACTAAATGAGAAAAAGAAATTGTTTAATCTGTAATTCATTACCCAGGAAAGATACCTTCAAAACTGAAGTAAAATTGAGACGTTTTCAATGAAACAACCATCAAGGAAGTGAATTATCAGTTAACTACACTACAGGAAATGTCATAGAATGATCTTTAGAGAGACAGAAAATCATGTCAGAAAATCCGTAACAGCAAAAGGAATGAAGAGTACTGGAACTGGCAATCAACTGGGTAAATATACTTTATATTTAATTAATTTTAGTTACTATATAGAGCAATTCAATGTTTTAAAAAGTCCATTGTGTTGTTTAAAACACGTGGAAAAATAAAACGTTCAGCACAAGTAGTACAAAGTATAAAGTTGACAAATAGCAGTGTATTCTTATAAGATTCTAACTATGCACGTAAACTGGTACGCAATATCAGTTTGGTTGCTCAGTCGTGTCTGACTCTTTGCGGCCCCATGAATCGCAGCACGTCAGGCCTCCCTGTCCATCACCAACTCCCGGAGTTCACTCAGACTCACGTCCATTGAGTCGGTGATGCCATCCAGCCATCTCATCCTCTGTCGTCCCCTTCTCCTCCTGCCCCCAATCCCTCCCAGCATCAGAGTCTTTTCCAATGAGTCAACTCTTCATATGAGGTGGCCAAAGTACTGGAGCTTCAGCTTTAGCATCATTCCTTCCAAAGAAATCCCAGGGCTGATCTCCTTCAGAATGGACTAGTTGGATCTCCTTGCAGTCCAAGGGACTCTCAAGAGTCTTCTCCAACACCACAGTTCAAAAGCATCAATTCTTTGGCGCTCTGCCTTCTTCACAGTCCAACTCTCACAGCCATACATGACCACAGGAAAAACCATAGCCTTGACTAGACGGATCTTAGTCAGCAAAGTAATGTCTCTGCTTTTGAATATGCTATCTAGGTTGGTCATAACTTTTCTTCCAAGGAGTAAGCGCCTTTTAATTTCATGGCTGCAGTCACCATCTGCAGTGATTTTGGAGCCCCCCAAAATAAAGTCTTACACTGTTTCCACTGTTTCCCCATCTATTTCCCATGAAGTGATGGGACCAGAAGCCATGATCTTCATTTTCTGAA
Source organism: Budorcas taxicolor (assembly GCF_023091745.1). Lineage (NCBI taxonomy): Eukaryota > Metazoa > Chordata > Mammalia > Artiodactyla > Bovidae > Budorcas > Budorcas taxicolor. Next base: position 85,642,058 of record NC_068910.1, read on the forward strand.
TGTTGAGCTTTAAGCCAACTTTTTCACTCTCCATTTTCACTTTAATCAAGAGGCTCTTTAGTTCCTCTTCACTTTCTGCCATAAGGGTGGTGTCATCTGCATATCTGAGGTTATTGAGATTTCTCCAGGCAATCTTGATTCCAGCTTGTGCTTCTTCCAGCCCAGCGTTTCTCATGATGTGCTCTGCATAGAAGTTAAATAAGCAGGGTGACAATATACAGCCTTGATGTACTTCTTTTCCTATTTAGAACCAGTCTGTTGTTCCATGTCCAGTTCTAACTGTTGCTTCCTGACCTGCATATAGGTTTCTCAAGAGGTATACAATATAATGTTATTTGAAAGTGTGTTGTTGTAAGCTAAAGATGTGTATGATAAACCCTAGGAGAGCCAATAAAAAAATTTAAAAAAAAGATAAAACCAATAGTGAAGATAAAATAATTCTCAACAATTACTTAATGCACAAAATTGAAGAACAGGAATTTATTGAGACACTTATGAATATCTTGGATGATAATTCCTTGAAAAATATGAACAACCAAACCTTCTTCAACAAGGAATAGGTAACTAGATAGCCTTATGGCTATTAAAGAAATTAAAGGTACAATTAAAATCCTTCTCACAAAGAAAGTTCCATGCCTAGAGGACATCACTGGTAAATTCTCCCAATAAATTCTTATTTAAAGAAGAAGCGATACCAGTTTCATATAAACTCTCCTGGGAAATAGAGGAGTTGAGAAAACTTTCTAATTCATTTTATGATGCCAAAATTATCTGATATGAAAACCAAAGACAATTTTATATAAGTGAACATACGTACATAAATAGATCAATAAGCTTTTTGAACATAGATGAAAAACCTCAAAATATTAGCAAGCACTCAAACAAGTTGTAAACAGACAATGTGACAAAGAAAATTTTATAAAAATATGCTTTCTTTCACTACCAATCAAGAAAGAGTAATTAAACAATATGTTAACTTTTCAAACACATCAAAATTTGGCCAAAATACAAATATTTCTCTGATTATTGGTAAGGCTGTGAGGGAAAAGAAAGATTTATATACCATTGTTGAGAGCATAGATTTGTGTAAACATTTTGGATGGAATTCTGACAATAGCTAATAAAGGTGAAGCTGAACTTATAACCTACTTCTAGTTCTATACTCTGGAGATTCATGTTGAAGTGTGTGTGCGTTTGTGTGTGCGCTCAGTCATGTCTGACTCTTTACAGCCCCATAGACAGAAGCCTACCAGGCCCCTCTGTCCACAGGATTTCTCAGGCAAGAATAATGGAGCATGTTTTCATCTCCTACTCCAGGGGCTTTTCCTGACCCAGGGATTGAAACTATACAATGCAACAAAATACAAACTATATAATACAAATTGTTTAATTGGACTTCATCTACATGAAAATCTTTTATTCTACAAAACAGTTACTTAAAGGAAATAAAAGACAGACCTCAAATACAAAGCAACATTTGCAAACATACATGATGAAGGATGTATACCATGTATATTTAAAGAACTCTTAAGTTACAACAGGAAAAAAAAAGATGTAATTAAAAATGGGCAACAGATTTTAACAGGAACATAACAAAATAAGATAAGTGGACAATAAACACAAGGAAATGTGCTAAAAATATTAGTCCTTTGGTGTAATGCAATTAAAACTATGATGATACAGCACTATGCATACACTTGAAAGGCTAAAATTTTTAAAATGACTGATAATGCCAAGTGTAAGTGAGAATTTGGAGCAATGGATATATTCATTATTGGAAGGATTGCCAATGGTATAACCACTTTATAGAAGAAATGCTTTTGAGTTACGTAAAAAGTTAATCATGGACTTACCATGTTCTTTATTGTTCAGGAGTATAGTTGTGTACGACTCTTTGTGACCCCGTGGACTGCAGCACACCAGGCCTCCCTGTTCCTCACAATCTCTGAAATTTGCCAAAGTTCATGTCAATGGCATTAGTGATGCCATCCAGCCATCTCATCCTCTGATGCCCTCTTCTCCTTCTGTCCTCAATCTTTCCCAGAATCAGGACTTTTTCAATGAGTCGGCTGTTTGCAACAGGTGACCAAAATACTGGAGCTTCAGCTTTAGCATCGGTCTTTCCACTGAGTATTCAAGGTTGATCTCCTTTAAGATTGACTGGTTTGGTTTCCATGCTGTTCAAGGGACTTCTCCACAGTTTGAAGGTATCAATTCTTTGGCATTCTGGCTTCTTTACAGTCCAGCTACCACAACTGTATGTGACCCCGGGAAGACCATAGCCTTGAATATACAGATTTTTGTCAGCAGAGTAATGTCTCTGCTTTTCAACACACTGTATAGGTTGGTCATCACTTTCCTGCCAAGAAGCAAATGTTTTCTGATTTCATGGCTGCAGTCACCACCTGCAGTGATTTCGGAGCCCAAGAAGAGGAACTCTGTCAGTACTTCCACCTTTTCTCCTTCTATATGCCATGCAGTAATGGGATCAGATGCCATGATCTTAGTTTTTTTTTTAATATATTGATCTTTTTTATATATGATTGAAAAATTCATCTTTTTTATACATGATCTTTAGTTTTTTTAACATTTAGTCTTTAGCTGGCTCTTTCACTCTCCTTCTCTCACTCCCATCAAGAGGCTTTTTAGTTCCTCTTCTCTTTCTGTCATTAGAGTGGTATCATCTGTGTTGTTGATGTTTCTCCTGCCTATCTTGATTTCAGCTTGTAACTCATCCATCCCAGCATTTCTCATGATGTGCTCAGCATATAGGTTAAGTAAACAGGCTGACATCAGAAAGCCCTGTCATATTCCTTTCTCAATCTGGAACCAATCAGTTGTTCCATACAGGGTTCTAACTGCTGCTTTTTGACCTTCATACAGGTTTCTCAGGAGACAGGTAAGATGGTCTGGCTACTCCCATCCCTTTAAAAGCTTTTCACACTGTGTTATGATCCACACAGTCAAAGGTTTTAGTGTAGTCGATGAAACAGAGGTAGATTTTTTTTTTCTGGAATTCCCTTGCTTTCTCTGTGATCCAGTGAATGCTGGCAATTTGACTCTGGTTCCTCTGCCTTTTCTAAACTCAGCTTGGATATCCGGAAGTTCTTGGTTCATGTTATGCTGATGCCTAGCATGCAAGATTTATATGGACTTACCACACAACCCGGCAATTCATTTCTGTGCATTTATCTATAGTAAATAAAAACTAGGTCCACATAAAGATCTGTAGGTGAATATTCACACAAGTTTTATTCCTAAATGTCCAAAACTGGAAACAATCCAAATGTCCATCAAGTAGTGGTATATTTATTTAATACAGAATACTATTTAGCAATAAATAAGAAAGGACTATTGATTCCCTTAACATAGTGTATAACAAAAGCATTACACTGAGTAAAAAATGCCAGACATGAATGACTGCATACCACATGATTCCATTTACATGAAGTTTCAGAAAATGCAAATCTGGAAGGACAGAAGGCAAATCAGTGGTTGACAGAAGCTGAAGGTGAGTGAAGGGGACTGACTATGAGGGGCCGTGAGAAAACTTCTGTAGGTGAAGGAAATGTTCTCTATCATGATTATGAGATTTGTGACGTGAATGTATGGGCTTCCAATATGGCACAGTGGATATGGGTTTATCAACACAACAAATTGTACCTTTAACATTTTAGTATTACTTTATATATAAATATAAAAATAGACTTGCTTAAAAAGATCTCTCCTATTTAATACTTAAAATACTTTTATAGATTTAAAAATGTTATTACTATCATTATATGACTAGGAAATCAAGGTCTGACCTTGGTTACATGGCTAATAAATAGTAGAAACAGGACCATTCCCTTTAATATGCTGCTTATATCTGCACTGAAATCTAAACCAAATGCTGTCAGTTAAATGCTGTCCACATGTCATTGATACAAGAGAGGAATAAAGGAAAACTAGTAATCCAATTAAGATGAGCCCTATTTCCAGCCCCCCAAATAAGCAACACAACTTCTATCTTCCTAATAATTTTATATCATTTACATCTAAACATAAGCATATATATGCGTCAAGGAAATTGGTGCAATATATAAACAATCTGTTGCAGCCAGCCAAATTTCTCTAAGAATATAATCTATACCAAATAAATTCCCTTCTTTCTTCTTCAAATTTCATATTTGGTAAAGGAAAAAAAACTTGTTTTGGCTTTCTCCTTTTAAACAAATCAGAGATATGGCTTAATGACATTCTGAAATAAGAAACAGAAAGGCAATAATTTTCCTTTCCTACAAATCCTACAAAGTACATTAAAAGATTATGTTGGGAGGATTTTAGCACAAAGAAAATAAGATTTGTTTATAACATGCTGCTGCTTCCTAGTCTCAGTAAATAGGCCAGTAAAAGGTATTTTTCAGTCCTTTTAACATTTACTCTGCAAGTTCTATTTATTAGGATTACCTTTCTTGAAGTTAACCTGTCAAGCTAAGGTATTCACCTCTTCTTTGAAGGGTAGACTGCTCAGTTCCCTGGAAACCTGAGTTATACTGTTATCTGAAGTGTCAGAACAGAGAACTTCAAAGGAAGACAGCTGCAGAACACATCTTCACAGCTCCTTGATCTCTGGATTGGAGTGTGTACATATACTTCTAAATTGTCTAAAGGGAAATTTAGAGTTTACTTTTGGAATGCTTAAAGGTAATTTGTTCTGATAAAGGTGAAATGGGGAGAATGTTAGGCCAAGAGATAGTATCAACTTAATGTAACTAAATGGTGACATGTTACTCTTCAACCTAAACCTATTCTGATAAACATTTGTCAAACATATACTACTATATGAAAACCATAAATATTACATTTATTAAAGAATACTTATCATTTGGAGATAAATGTTGAAATTTGTAAGATAAAATGATAGAATGCCTGGATTTACTTCAAAATAATGTAGGAGGAAGAAGTTTGATGGGAGTAGGGATAGGAGAGAACTGGCCATTAGCTGGTGGTTATTTGGACTGGGGTAATAGCAGCATGGTGGTTTAATAGACGGTTACTTACTTTAGGTATCTTCAAATTTTTCTACAAAAAACAATAAAATAGTAATACTACTAATAATTAAAGGTGCATATAAAATCCACTGTTTATGCCCAAATGAAAAAAATAGCTATATTCAAAACTCCTTGGTAAGTTAGTTATTGGAAACTAGACCACATTTTTCATTTAATGCCATGTTTTATATACACAATGATTAGAAACCTGAACCAATCCACAAAAACCGAAAACATTTTATTTTACATTTACTAATCACTATGGTTTAACTCAGTTATGAATTTAAAAACCTTTTGTGGGCTAGTCTGGGCATCTAACAATCCTATATATGGTTACTTCGGTGCAATGATATATTCCACAGAACTAAGAACGAAAAACACTTAGCGGTACCACATCCATGTTTTCCAAACTATCACTGTAGAGTCTGGCCCCATGAACACACAATACAATGTATCATCTAATTCAGCACCATCCCTGAATGAAGAGGCCAGTATTATGAATTACCAGACAATGCACATAAACTGTGGCCATCCCAAGCAAAGCAGGGCACAGCTGCATATCTATGAGGTAAATCCTTATATGTTCTTTTGCTAAAACAGTTTATGTGTCTCAGAAACAGTTTGCTAGTTTCACACTATTTAAAAAATAAAAAAAACAAAATTATAGTTTATTCATTAATTATATAATCATGATTTATTTATACGGTTATACATTGATCTTTTAAACCACAAACTATGGAATATTATAGACTTTTCTTTCCTTTCTTATAAGAATTCTTCTTACAGATTATATATGGTAGGTAAAATAATCCTACAGGTTCTGGGAAATTTTCTGTACTTTAGTTAAATTAAACATTGTTTACAGGAGAGTCTAATTTCATGTTTTTATTACTTTGAAATAATGACCTGTCTTAATACTTGCTTGAAATAATCTCAGTTATGGCAAGGACTAACCAAGACAAAAAAAAATTTTAATTGCAAAACATACAACGCCTGTGTTAGTCAAAAAAGTTCAGGTTGCACTATGATAACAAATCTGAAATTATGACATAGAATTATTTTTTTCAGTATTTGGAATATTTTACTTCACTCTATTTCACTTCCACTTAGCTCCTTTGAGGGTTTCCTTTGTGGCTCAGCTGGGAAAGAATATGCCTACAATGCAGTTTGATCCCTGGGTTGGGACGATCCCCTGGAGAAGGGAAAAGCTACCCATTCCAGTATTCTGGCCTGGAGAATATATACAGTCCATGGGGTTACAAAGAGTAGGATACGACTGAGCATCTTTCAGTTCAACTTCACTTCAGTTAGGTCCTTTGAAATCAGTCTTGGAAATCCAGGCTGTTTCTACCCTGGGGCTCTGCTATCTCAGCACATGTTCCCACTGCCACTGTGATGGGAAGAACAAGGAGAGGGGGCATGTGACTCCTCAGAGCTCTTTCAGAAGTGATTGATGACTTCTGATCACATTTCGTTGGCCAGAACGAGTCACATTGTGCCACCTAACTTCTAAGGGGTTAGGGAACCTAATCTTTCTTTGTACTCAAGAAGAAGAAAAAGAAACAGGATTTTCTAGTGAACAGAAGTGAATCTATCAGAAAGACATAGGAGATTTTACACCAAACAAGTAACCATTTCTATACTCTGTCTACTAAAAGTGATATGGTAACATTTGTGAGAATGTTATGTTCACGGCCCTTCAACCTGGCGTGATGATGTCCAAAATACCACAAATGAAATAAATAATTTTCAGAGAAAAAGCTGTGCACAAATGTCTTTAGGAGCCATCTCTGATAGCTAGTAAACAAGGATTCCTGAAGTAATTCTAAACATGTCTCTAGTTACTTAATCTATCTTTCCATGTTCTACATGGAAATAAACAAGAAGATCATCCCGGACGGGGAGGGGAAAAATGACTCTTTACATTTTGAAAAAGAATACCCCTCAGTCTCTTTGGGTGAAACATTTCAAACTTTCTCTTAGCATTTGTTCGTGATAAACCTGTTCTGAGGGGAAAAAATAGATTTTGCAATGTATGATTTGCTACATTAAATCCATTCAATTAAAATGACAGAGGACTAACGTGAGGGGAAAGTATTTAAAGATCTAAAGATATAATTATTAGAGAATTTGGGGTAATGACTTAGATGGAAAGATAACTACATCCCATACATTCAGTGGTAATGTGAATTATTATTGAGTAATAATTAAAAGACTTAATCTATCATTTATGCAGAAGAGATGGTGAATTCACCATCTTTAAGGCTCTCATTTTAGAATTTTCTCTGGTATTTATAATGTAATACAGGCAAACCACTTAAATTCTTTGCTAGCTTTATTAATTTTCCTTATTGATGAAAATCATATTCTAGTTTCCATAATGCATTAGAAAAGACTGTATCTAGCAGATAAAATTGAGCTAATGAAGTAGAAACCTGAATTTAAAGTTAAATTGCTTCTTTAAATTCTCTTTTCCTTTATTCTAAGGACTTCACAATTGGGAGTCCATACAACTTAAAATGCCTGGGGCCCACAAGTGCTTCCTAAGTAGCTTCAGGCAATGCTTTTCACATTATTCGAGTCTTGGCCACATTACCCGGTCCTGAAGAGCAGGAACTAGGTCAAGGCAAAGACTATGTATACAGGTAATAAAGAAATTTATCACCCTAATTGGAACCATCCTGGGAATAAAATAGGGAGCTATTACTAATATCACCTAGAAAATGGGCCAAAACTTTCATCTTTTACCTTGACCATTTTATGGACAAAACTGTCCTCAGTGTAATCCAACTGGCTTTGAGGAAGCTTAAAGACCGCTTATAAGGGGTGCTCTATTGTAAAATGACAAAATAAAAAGAATGGAGTAAGAAACTTAATGTCCTTTATTCAAGGGAAAACAATCCATGGATTGCGGAAGTACATTGCCTCAGAAAAGCCCTGTTCCTAAGCGATTTGGAGCAAGAGCAAGTTTTACGTGTTTTATAGAGTTATAGAAGAGACAGCAAAGAAACAAGGAATGCTTACCTGGGAGGCTGAGAATTTCCTTAAAAGGCTAGCAGGTCTGACTTTGTAGGGTAAGGTGAGCGAGCTAAAGCTGAGCTGGAGGATTGTAATGATACATGTTAGGTTTTCTAGACTGACTCAGGTTTAGATTTGTGATGTGGGCTGGGCCACTAGGACAACTTTCAACTTCTTCACTATGTAAAATGGCAACCAATTCACCCCGTTTCTCTCATGAGGAGTCTAAATAAATGGGGCCAAAAATAAGGAGCAGGTAGCAACTTTTAGGGGGCTCAGTGTTGACATGAAGTTAAAAAAACTGTTGTTGTTGTTGTTGTTCAGTCGCTAAGTTGTGTCCGACTTTTTGTAACCCCAAGGACTGCAACACACCAGGAACTGTCTCCGGGAGTTTGCTCAAATTTGGGTCCATTGAGTCAGTGATGCTATCCAACAATCTCAGAACTGTTGGGTCCTAGAAAACCATCTGAATCCTTCAGGAGGCAGTCATTGTTTCACTCTTCCATGAGGCTGCAGTACTTTGAATGTTGGAAGCATCTAGCAGCTTCCTTCCTGGGCTAAACTCACTTGCCTGGTTATTCTTATCATGAACACCCATCACTTCGTGTGACCTGACATCATCTCCTCCTTAAAACATTAATACACAGAATAATGCAGCCTACCATGTTAATGGCATTATGAATAAATTTAAATGATCATGTATGCTTATTTATTTGAATATTATGCAATTAAAGTAAAGTTCCCAAGACCAGAGCAAGTCATAAAGACTGTTTGGACTAACCAATAATTCCACAATGTCCTGAAAATAGGACATGAAGTGAAAATAAATTGAGAGCCTGAAGAAGAATTTCAAAATATAAACTATGATAAAATGGAATTATCTTGAAAGCTTTGTAAATAATCCAAATATGTACTTCAATGCTGGACTGAAGATTGTCAACTGAAATGATTAAAACAAAGATTTGATCTACTGCCACCTAGTGGATATTTTATTTATATTTATTTATAGCAGTTGACGAAAGCAAAAACAAAAATGAAAACATATTGTCAGTCTGATTTCAAGACCTAAGGAGCCTAAAAGATTACCTGCCCCAGTGGCTTCAGCCTCATGGAGTTCTGAGACTTCACCAGCGTACCCTGAGCACCACATGAAGTGTAAGAGATGAAAGGTTATGGCTCTAAAGTCCCACCTCCAGTCCAGGCACAGGGGTACAATTTCATCTGTTCTATATTTTGAGTTTCTAATTGAATTTCACTTGAAGAAAAGATTTCACTTCTAAAAAGGAAAAGTGATGGTGAAAGACCTCACCTGGTCTCATGTCCATTGTTGTGTAAATGGATATGCCATTGTTTTCTAATGTCACACAAACGGTTAGTAGCATAGCTAGAGATGTTTTGATTCCTGTTCTCCTACAGAGAATTTTGGGTTAACTTCAAGACCAACAGACTTCAAGTTCAGTGTTCTTTTTCCAAGGCACACAGAGTTTATTTCATAAAAAATAGAGTATTTTCTTGATCTTCATTTAATATCATTTGACTCCACTATCTTGCTTGTACCATTAGAAACCTGAGAGTGGACAGGTTTATTTTGAATCTCAGAATAAATCAGTGCAAATGAAATCATGGCTGTAAATTATATACTATGAATAAGTAGCTTTATGGGCTATTGCCTCTCTTCTCCCTTAACTTCATCTAATTTTAGAGATGACAGAGATATCACAAATCATTCAATAAAGCTATCTTTAAAAAGATTATGTCAGGTTTTATAAAACATAAAGTGATTAACTCTTCCCAGGTGCAGAGAAGTCACACTATTTGTCCCATGTTAGTTAGTTTCTCTACTCTCCTGATCTGCTAACCAGCAATAGCATCAAAGAATGAGAGAGTGAAAGGAAACAGGTTTATGGGAGATGGTTGTTACTGTTTGTCTATGATTGGTGAAAATTGGAGATTTCTGAGTGCTAGAAGTAAGGAGTTGGTTGAAAGAGAGGTGATATAAAAGATTTAAGAGAATATCTATCATTCAAAATGCATGTGGAGAGAAGAGACACTGTCCAAAAATAGAGTGTCCACATCTGTAATAGCATTATTACTCTGATATATCTCCAACGAATTTGCCACAAAATAAATATTTTTATCAAACACATTATGTCCATGCATACTCAATCACTAAGTCATGTCCAACTCTTTACAACCCCTTGGACTGTATGTATGTAGCCCATGAGGCTCCTCTGTCCATGGAAGTTTCCAGACAAGAATACTGGAGTGAGTTGCCATTTCCTTCTCAACAAATACATTGATATAGTTATATTAACTTCTACATTTATCCTGTATCATCTCATTATAATTTGTAATTCAAAAATCCAGGGTTTCCTACATCTATCTTATGAGCTACTTCTTCCTTTATTTTTATTCCAAATGTACATCTGTTCCATGATATCACATAATATCATGCATCCTTTAGCATTTAAAAAAATTTATAAAACCATTCATTATTCAAAAGATGTATATATATATTTAAATAGTTTTGTAACCACAGTAACTTACATACAATAATTTAACGAGACATTTTTTCCATATCCTTCTTGAATTTTTCAAGTTTATAATTTTACTTTTATAATCGGAAATATATATTTAAGCAAAAAATATATTATTGTTAAAATCAGAATTTTTTTAAAAAGCAAAACAATTAGTTCTTTTTCTGAGTCTACTGCAGACTAGTCTGTGAACTTGGGCAAGTCAAATATAATTTCCTGGCCATACTTCTTATGCCCATTTGAAAAATAAGGGAATTAAACTAGATCATCTTAAGTCTATTTCAAACACTAAATAGCTCTGATTTTATTATATGATTGTTCTCATTTTGAATAAGTATTGTTGTCATATAAATTGCTGATTATTTCTTTTATGCCCATAATGTAAGTCAATAAAATTGTTCAATATTCATGGGCTTTATGAAGAACCAAACAAGAGAATTTGCTTTCTTTAAACAGAAATCATTTGAAAAGCTCCAGGATGCGATTTAAAAAATGAATTATATACAATTGGTAGAAAATGACAATAGCCTCTCTTTCTCAGTAAGGGAAGAGGAAAATTTCCAAAGACAAATGAAGTAATAAATTAGGCATGTACATTTACATGTTGGTTACAACATGGAAGATATCAAGACTAATAGGAATTTGATTTTCTGTGCCTCTTCTTTATTAAATTATAATATAAAAATCACAGGCAACTGGCACCATCAACTTCAGGAGAGCCTAAGGTGTCAGGTAAACTATTGAGTAAAAGAAAGAAGAATATACCCAGTAGGAATTCACCGTATAAAGTTAGCCTATGTCGTGCAGCCATCTTACTAAGAATAGACTGGATTTAAAACTAGACTTCTTTTTATCCAAGTGATTTGTATAAGAGAGCAGAATCTCATCAACATAATGTATATTATTACCCTATAAAGGACCTCAAGAACAAAGATTTCATGAGAACATGGGACTTTGCTTTACTGCTATGTTCTGGCTGATGGCAAGTTGGCACATACACAGTACTTAGCCAATACTTGTCCAAAGAATTAACATCCTGGACTCCTTCCTGGTCTTGGTGTGGACCAGAGTACTAATGACATTTGATGTTCAAGTGAGAGAACTTAATTCATCTATTACTCACTGAGTGTCTAACACATGTTAACAAAATTATCCATCACTATTGAAACCATACTTTCAAACCCTAAACTCTGTTTGCATGATCAGCAAAGTACAAATAACCCTATGAATGTAACATAATATGATCTTGAAAATATAAATTTGGCAAAAAACGCAGGAGTTACCTTTATATTATGGGCTTCCCTGGTGACTCAGACGGTAAAGAATCTGCCTGCAATGCAGGAGACCTGGGTTTGATCCCTGGGTTGGGAAGATCACCTGGAGGAGGGCATGGCAACTCACTCCAGTATTCTTGCCTGAAGAATCCCCATGGACTGAGGAGCCTGGCGGGCTACAGTCCATGGGGTCACAAAGAGTCAGACATGACGAAGCACAGCACAGCACACCTTTATATTATAGAAGGTCCACATAATTACTCATCTAAAATGGGTTATTGTGGAAATGAAAGCACACATCTTTAGTAATTACCCAGGATATCAGACATCAACTTGAAGTGTCCCTGGGGAAATATTATGTATGGTCTCTTTCAGACACCATGCTAAAGTCTATATCTCGGAGAAGGCAATGGCACCCCACTCCAGTACTCTTGCCTGGAAAATCCCATGGATGGAGAAGCCTGATGGGCTGCAGTCCATGGGGTCGCTAAAAGTTGGACACGACTGAGCAACTTCACTTTCACTTTTCACTTTCATGCATTGGAGAAGGAAACGGCAACCCACTCCAGTGTTCTTGCCTGGAGAATCCCAGGGACGGGGGAGCCTGGTGGGCTACCGTCTATGGGGTCGCACAAATTCGGACATGACTGAAGCGACTTAGCAGAAGCAGCAAAGTCTATATCTAGGGGAAGGACATATTTCTACAGTGGTAATAACCCTGGTCAGATTATTAAATAACAAAGGTAAAAAAAGCATTATGACATATCGAAGAATCTGAGACCATCACTGCAGGGAAGGAACTGATAAAATTTAACTCCAGAGAAAAATGAATAGCTTTTAAGAATTGAAAAGCCAAACAGATCGTAATGCACAGTGACACTGACATTCAAGCCTATGATGCTTAATAGGATGTTAGTTAATTGCTGTTTAAAAGAAAAATGGGAGCAGAGATTATTAAAAGACAACCCTACCATAATACACTCTCAAACAATGTGTAATTTCTTTGCTTTTCCTATCTTTTAACTAATAATTATACCTATGAGATATCGTGGCAAAGTTCAATCACCATCATCATTATTGACACCATGAGAAAACATGCACAGAGCTTGAAGTAAATAGTTACAAACCTTATAAATGAGATGAAATCATAAAACTGGCACATAAGAGTTCAAATATGATATTGACAGATATAGGGATATTATTTCTGCACCTTAAAGATACTTCTGACAATTAGTTGCATCTCAAAATTTGTATGCCTTTGAACATCCCTCTGCCTTAATCATCAGAGATCCTTTCTGATTCTTTTATCTACTCAAATACGTTAAGCCCTTGAGAGCAGGGAGAAAAAGACACATCTTGTACCTCTTTTAAAAATGCAACTATTTTTAGTCTCAGTCATACCTAAGTTAAGATTTATAAAAATCTGATGTAATTAGATTGCACTCACAATCCCCTCAAATCAGTCAAATTAATGGAGAAGTGCAAATTGGAAGTGCAAATAAAAGCAATCTTATTTTCTAGTCTATAGAACACATAATACTAGAAGTCTCCTTAGAAACTGGGATTTATTGAAATCATATTGCTCTTATTGACATTTAAGCATGCACTTGAACAGGCTTTGCAATGCCCACAGAAGAGAGAGAAAACCTAACATTATTCTGCAGGTCTTCTTACTTCACCTGCACAATTATCTTTCTTTGGTAGTCATTATAACTATCCTTATCTTATAATAAGAAGAGTGAGGCTTCTAATCCAGGCCTTCTGCTTACAATATATGTCTTTCTTCCTGAGAATAACAGAGATTGCTATAGGAACGTGCATATCAATTTTCCGACTCATGGGCGTTAGACACTTGAACTGTGGGTTAACTTTCTGTACAGAATGCCATTGATTAGGAACCTATCACTGGTCATTCTAGGGCATCACAGAATCTGAAAAAAATCAAAATAAGTGTTTTTATGCATTTTTACATATGTCTTAGAACTTTTTTTTTGACAAATCCAACCCATAAGAAAGGAAAAAGTAGAATAAAAGAATTAAATAATATTAGTTGCCTGGATTTTTAAAATTATACCAGTTTTATTAAAATATTACACAAGTTTTAGAAACTGTTTAATCAAACCAATATTTGATGGGATAAAACTGATAATTATAGCAATAATTTGACAACTTATTCAATAAAAGGAAAAGCTGATTGAATTGGTTTAGTAGAATCAGTAAACAAAAGTATTTACACAAGCAGGGACATATCTTGGTTAAGCTATATTGTATTACTGTTTACTTAAATATATAAATATACACACATACACACCTGGCTTCTCAGGTGGTGCTAATGTTAAAGAACCCACCTACTGATGCAGGACATGTAAGAAGCTGGTTTAATGCCTGGATTGGGAAGCTCTCCTGGAGTAAGAAATGGCAACCTCCTCCAGTATTCTTACCTGGAAAATTCCATGGAGAGAGGAGCCTGGTGGGTGACAGTTCATGGAGCTGCAAAGAGTCAGACATGACTGATTGAACACACCCACATATTCATTCACTCACTTATTCACACTCCCCAACTATATGCTGCACTTTGAAAAATAGAAACCATGAGTTTGCCCATCTTTATATCACCATCATTTGCAAAAATGCACAGAATCCTCACAACGTTTATCATTTGTATAAATGAGAAAACCGAGACACAGAGAAGTTCCATAACGTGTATCATATGGTTATAAGGTTGCATATGTAGTGAGAATGGGAGTCTAGATTCAGAAGTAGGCATTTGACCAGAGACTGCAGTTCTCCTAACCACTTCTAAACTGCCCCACAAAGTTAAGTGATAATTAAGTTGTTAATCATTTTTAATTAATTGACATACGTTTCCTTATTATTAGCTCTGCTTTTCATTGTGTAAAAGGAAACATCCCGAAAATAATCACCTTAAATACTTTGCTTAAATACTTTTCTGGGCAGATTCAGAAAACAATGAGAAAAACTACTACATTGACCTTAATTCTTGCCCACAAATAGAAAACTGTTAGTAACATTAAAATAAAGAAACCTTGTGAAGAAAAAAATAATTATCAAGCTTTAACTGTAGAGGAGGATAATGCAGGGCATAGGAAATCACAATGTGACCCTGAAAACTGCTAATGAGCCTTAAACCACATCAATGGGCCTAGTGTCTTCATAACACAGATTTAGCCCTGCTTCTGCCTACATTCATTATACTTTCCAAGGAGCAGTCTCTTAAATTCTAGGTGTCAGAATTATAGAACCACAGATAAAATTGAACAAACTCAAATGCAAATCATAGGGCTCAAAACTTTTGCTTTTCTAGGTTTCTTTTTTTTTTTTTTGATGAGATGCTAACACACATTAAACAAGACTAAACACTCAAACTCTAATTTTATAGTAATACATATTGACTTCCAAATGAATATTAATAACAATACTGAACTAGAGTTCAAGAGGATAGATTTATTGTCTGTACAGTTTCTAGCACATGCTAAGTATATAACATGTTTAAGGAAGAAACAGTAAGAAAATTGAAGGAGAAACTGAACAATAATTCACTCTGAAAAGGAAGAGATTAACCATACTTCTGTTTTCCCTTTTGTTTTCCCCAAATTAAACTTATTCTGTAAATTTGACAACTTGTTGACTAGGTCACTTGTCCTGACCATGAAGTAAAAGCTAGAAAATCTAATATTAGCCACAAGATTTATCAGTAAATAGTGTCTCAGATGGTAAAAATCTGCCTGCAGTACAAGAGACCCAGGTTCAATCCCTGGGTCAGGAAGATCCTTGACAGAAGGGAATGGCTACACACTCCAGTAGTCTTATCTGGAGAATTCCATGGACAGAAGAGCCTGGCAGGCTACACTCCATGGGGTAGCAAACAGTCAAGCTCAACTGAGCAGCTGACTGCAAGGAGATCCACCCAGTCCATTCTGAGGGAGATCAGCCCTGGGATTTCTCTGGAAGGAATGATGCTAAAGCTGAAACTCCAGTACTTTGGCCACCTCGTGCGAAGAGTTGACTCATTGGAAAAGACTGTGATGCTGGGAGGGATTAGGGGCAGGAGGAGAAGGGGACAACAGAGGATGAGATGGCTGGATGGCATCACCGACTCAATGGACGTGAGTCTAAGTGAACTCCGGGAGTTGGTGATGGACAGGGAGGCCTGGTGTGCTGCGATTCATGGGGTCGCAAAGAGTCGGGCATGACTGAACGACTGAACTGAAGAGATCCTCTTTTTCAACATCCCATGGATTGCAGTGGGTTATAAACAGATGCCTAATGAGGACTAAGAAAGCTGAAATGCCTTAAGTGTCAGAATAGTCAAGATCCAGTGAGACTGTTAAGTGACATTCTGCAATTGTCAAATCAATTAGCATTAATTTTCTCATAAAATAGGTGACATATTTAATAACAAATATAGCTAGAGAAAAGAGGAAATGGTAATATTTAGTCTAATAATATTTTTTAGTGATTCACACTGACAAAGACATTTTAATTATATCATGACCTTGCATTCATCTAGTACTTTACTGTTGCAAAATTGCTTTTGCATGTATTACCTTAAGTAATCTGAATTGTTATATAAATAGAAAAATATAAGGAATATATTAATCTAGATATTATAGCTAGGGCAGTAGCTTTCAAAGTGATTTATAAAATACTAAAGTAAACTTATGTGCGCATATCTAAAAAAATGAACCAGATAAACTACTTTGAACATAATATAAGGAAAAGCATTGTATTCCTAGAGCCACACAGCAATAGCACCTGTACTGTTATTCAGTTTGGGCTCAGGGGTTAAGAATATGGGCTCTCAAGTCAGAATCTTTGGACTGAATCCTTGTTTTGCTGTGACTTAATTCATGATTTTGACAAAATGAAAATAATACCAAAGGACATGGGTACCTATATAACACCCAGGTAAGTATCAGCCATTAATCCACATCGTTTTGTTCCTCTTCTTGAACCAGCAATCAGTTATAGAATCCTGGCATTGCTCATTAATAGTAAGACATTATCATCAATGTTATGAAAATACTCAATATGTTCCTGAATGTACTTGATATTGCTCATGATATTGATTGCTTTAAGGGTTAAGTTTTAAAAAGTGCTAGAATATGCAAGTTTTTTAGGCCAGTTTCATTCCTTTGCTATCTTACAAATAAGTGATCCTCAGTCAAAACCTTATGGATTTATTGTATAAGCATAGGTCTCAATATTTAGCCTCACTTTGTTGATCAAGAGTTAATTTTGGAACAAGAATCATATGATTATGATATCAAAAAAATCACCAACGTGAAGGGAAATGCTTCATCGCTTTTGTCTAATTTATCACTATTTTAATAAGTTTAGAAAAGACAGCAATATTATTCAGATGCAAATGACTTTTAGTTATGATGTCTCAAACCATGATGCAAAGTAACATTTTTTTTCTTTAATTAAGATGTTCCGCATTTACTCAATCACTCTACATGCTGTTAAACATCATATTCTGAATGGAAGAGCTGGAGAGACCTCTACTATTTTTACCGAATTTGAGGAACATTTGTTCCCTAAGTGGATATAACCCATCTCTCAGTATTTGTAAGATTCAGAAATCCACTTCTTAATATTGGGTTAGAAGAAATCATTGTTGAGATGACCTAAAACCAGCAAGGAAAGCAATGAGTTCTAACAGCACAACTCATTGATTTAAAAAAAAGTTCAGATTGGCCCCACCCTAATCTATGCAACCAATCCTATAATTTAAGATACAATATTTGTGTTAGTTAAATTCAAAACCACTGCAATGTGAACTCAGATATCAGGTTTCCATTTTTTTTGTCACAATCGAAACTATTTTAAAGAATTCTAATATGAATGATACTTTATTATAGTTGATTATATCATTATAAGGTAGTGGAAAAAATACATTTCAATAAGTCCAGGGACCTTGTTTTCAACCATAAAATAGGAATCCTATATACACACAGTGTGTTGGATCACATAAATGAATATAATTTGTGTTAGCAGTGTAAAACTATATAATCTTATCTGGCTGATTTTAAAAGTAAAGATTATTTGGTGGAGTGGAAGAATAATGAACGAGTCTTTCTGAATTCTTTATAACAGTTTCAGATGTCCTAGAAAATTGAAGAACATACTCTTGGGTAAGATATATTTCCCCTCTAAGACTTTTACAAAATAGGGACGTTAGCTGATTTCCAGTACTAAAATTTCTATTTTCCTAGTTGTAAAAAGCAAAAATGTATATACTTTCTAGTTATTTCATTCCTTTCTAATAACATGCACTGAGCAGTCTGAAGAATAATTTTTAAAATGTAAACACAACTTGCAAACATACTAATAAGAATATCACTGTATGCAAAGAAATTAATTTCTACTTTGCAGTAAGTACAGTAGTCAAAAGTGTAAACTTATATAGATGAGTAGCATAAAATCAACCATATTTTCCCCAAAGGTTATCAGATTATATCAAAACACATAGAAATATACTCTTAAAAGATTACTATACTAGCTTATAGATTAAAAATGCATAATATCTCAGTGATAACATTAGGACTCAAGATTCCATATTTCCTGATTTATTACATTTTGTAGAGCATTTCAACATTAATTGCTTACCTCTTCTAAGTAATCAATTCTTTCATATCATGAACAGTTGACTCAATACCATAATTTGCTTATCCTGGCTCTTTTACAATTAATCTACATCAATTTCATTTATCTTTAAGTTTTAAAACACCAGGCTAAGTCAGCTTAATTCCACTCTGGATAAATGAAAAGATTCACAACTCCCAGAGCTGGTATATTTAAGAAAAATAATGCAACAACCATTTACTCTGAGCTTCATAGTAAATGGCCAATGAAATGAAAGACATAAAACTGACAAGGCAAAACTGATATCGGTGGTGTCACGGCAGTGATTGTTGATGATAACAACAGTAACTGGAACTTGTAAACCCTCCGTCTACAATTTACAATGCAATTTTAACTTATTAATTAGAACATTGATTTAAAACTTAGAAGCACAATATTATCCTTAGAACTAGAGACGGTGGGATGAATTCAACATGTCTCTGGCCCCAAGGGGCTTTCAGTCTAGTGGGAAAGACAGGTACACACGTGGCCCTATAGCAATGTTGACTGCCACACACGCAATAATGGAAGCACAAAGAGAATGACGGAAAAGTGAGGGGTTCTGGCCACAATGATTTGGAAAGATTTCACAGAAGAGGGAATGCTTAACCTAGTCCCTGAAGCAAAGAAGGATTCAGATATCTAAAAAAAGGCAGGGGTGTGTAATGGAGGAGTATTCCATACAACTCTATGCTGCCAGTGTATTGAATTTTCACAGATAAGGAATAACAAAGATGAACATTATCGGATCAAGGTCAGAACAAGAGAAAGAATCAGAGCCGTTCCTTGAACTTTTCAGTCCTGGGTCAAATGGTTCCCGCTTTATCACATGGCTTCCTTTCTGATTTAGGGCAAGATTTCTCTGCCCTGACAACGATCTCCACCCTCCATTTATTCTCCCATGCTGCCACACCCTTTGCAGGATGTTGCTAGGATGTCCAGAGAGAAACACAGAGGCAGCCGTGTCTTCATAAAACACATTACATTTCAGCTTGTGTCTCAAAACCAAATGAACACATTGAGGTCTATCTGGAGCTGCCCTTTCCTCACCATTCTCCAACATTTCAAAGGACTGGGAACTGTGTTTTGCCACATGGCAGGCTCAATAAAGCTGTGTTCCATTCCTCTACACCTTCCATTTTTCTCCTTCAGTTTTGTCAAATGTTCCCAATTCCAAGAAATTGTAATTCAGAATGTGGG
Organism: Budorcas taxicolor; assembly: GCF_023091745.1. NCBI lineage: Eukaryota > Metazoa > Chordata > Mammalia > Artiodactyla > Bovidae > Budorcas > Budorcas taxicolor. Next base: position 85,661,768 of record NC_068910.1, read on the forward strand.
GGAGGTTACAGAGTTTTGGCTCAGGAGGTCGTGCAGATGTTATTCCTTAAGGAAGACGATCATGATCGCCTATGTGAGTAATGGCTATAAATCGGCTAGAAGCCAAAAGTTCTCTTATAGCAGAATGTATAAACCATTCTCCTACTGAAAGAAGACCCCCAGTAGGATAATATATTATTACACATGATTCAAATTATAGGATCTGCAGCAGGGGAGCTCATGACTGATTCAGGACAGTCGCTCCCTGAATACTGATGATGGGATGATGGAATGCCTCATGAATTAAAAGGGCCGTGGTTTAGTGTCTAAATCCTTCATATGCTTTAAAAAGTGTCTCTGCCTATCACTGTATTCTTTAAGCTTCTTAAACGAGTCATGTAGTGTTATGAAACCCTTGTCGATGTTTTTAAAGTTCCATGTCTTTGAATAATTATATTCAAAGTATTCTTTAAAAAAGAAGACAATGACACTATCTTCTCTGCTAGAAAACTGTATCCCTTTAATGCCAATATGCAATAAAGATATGGTTTACGAGAAATCGCATGTAAGTGTGACCCAGTTTCCGCTCTTTGGGATTCTCTAAAGCAACCTGAAAATCTTCACATGCCACATGTTCTGGGCTTTTTAAGTTATCTATAGAACAAATAAGTTTTTCTCTGACAAACTAAATAGAAATGTACAAGACAAAATTGTGTTTCCAAAGGTTTCCTGCTGATTAAATGTACTCATTCTTAAATATTATTTATCTTGCTCTATTTTGGTTATATAACAAAGCAATAAATTTGCTAAAGATATTACTTTGGGAATGGAGATCAGGCATTTTTATAGAAACACTAAGGCAGATGTTAAATATTACACATTCTGAAAAACAAATGGCTGTGATATATTCTGAAATAATATGTGAGCTCGTCCCTTAACTTCTTTTCAATTGGTCCTTGCATTCTGTTTTTCTCGTAAATGGATGCAAATCAGGGGCATTGTGCTAAGATGGGAAGAGAGAGATTTGTCCAGAAATGACCTCAGTTCTATTCATTAATAAAATGACACATTGGCTGAGAGCAGTAAAGAATAAAATATAACAAGAGTGAACTTTCCTCCCTGTAACAGATGCACATAAGCGATTTTTGGATAAAGCACTGTATGCAAAAATGACCACTGCAGCATAAAATCTGGACATGTTAAAGGAGGCTCTAAGATGCAGATTTCTTGGAAAAATTGCAACTTCCAAGGCAATGTACCCACTTATTCTCCATTACCTTACACAATCCTGAATCCCAACTTGCCAAAAGCATGCTGTTCCTAAGAGGGGAGTGAGGTCAGATAAAATAAATGTTTAATTTTTTCTAAGTTTTTTTTTACAAGAAGGTAATTTGGCAAGGTCAAAAAAAAAAAAAAAAATAGAATTGCACCCAGAATCACTTTCAGTGACAGCAGACACCCATGGAGGGAGAAAAAGAAGGTAGAAGCTATCAGAGAGAATATAGCCACATTTTTGCATAGCGGTTTAAATTATGCCAGCAGAATAATTAATGGAAGGACCTAATACAGGGAAGGGGGGGTTACAGGAAAGAGGGGAGGCTATGTTAAACAAAGTTCATTACTGCATGATGTAAATGAGTTTCTCACCAGTGATGTCACTGATTGGCTGAGCTGCAGAGCTGGCTTCGAGCATGGCCGGATTGGCTGCTAGCTCTTCTGGTGCCTGCCTGCTTGGGCAGCGGTTGAACCAGATACTTTCTGTCTCTCTTGTTGTCGTTTGAAGCAAATCTTGTTCAGCCCAGCTGTGTCTCCATAGTAGTGGCACCCTAAGAGAGTCTCCCTCCTGCTTCCCACAGCCCGTCTGTGAGGCGGTCGCTGCTGTGAAATACCAGCACTTGGCACCAAGCCCAGACAGCGTTCTCAGATCCATCTATAACACACACATACAAAAAGAAAAATTAAAAAAAAAAAGCAGTTCTTTCATCTGAATTGCATCCTAAGGAGGATTAAGAAGGCTTCTATTGCTACTGATTTGTGTCCTTTCAATTTGATGGCTAAAATAGTTTTTGAAACACAGTATCCTCTCATCTGCAGTAGAACACCATTGGTTCAAATGAGTTAAAAAAAAAAAAAAATAGGAGGGAAATCCCCTCTCCCATGTTTACCTTGATTACAGGAAAATAATTCTTCATTTCCCTCCTAAGCACCGTAACTGATGTTTATGGTCCCCTCCCAGAATTTTAAACTCTCAGCAGATTTCTAATTATATCCGAGTCATTATTTTCAGGTTAAGACAAGGGGTCTTAATTAGCATTCTCTTTTAGCTATGCGAAATGAGACAGGGCATGAAACAGAAACGATCTATGGAGAGGCAGAGAGAGAGAGAAAGAAAAAAAAAAAATCTGTGCAGCTTTTACAGTTGAGCTGACACCCCCGCCTTCCCCACTCTCCCTCCACCCCCTTGCAAAAAAAGAATGCAGTCATATGAACTTTACCAGACAATGGAGTACCTACAGGCTCTCCCCTAGACAAGTCCTTTATAACCAGCCAGTGCTATGTGCTGCAGACAGTGGCCAATCGGCAGGCTCCTTTCTGCAGCAGGGACACAATAGGTGCATTGGCCACACTGTCCTCCTAGCCCCTGACAGCAGTTCAGGTTCATTTATTGTACACTGGAAGGCACATATGTCTTTAATAGTCACTGTGAAATTATCAGTGAGGCTGTCTTTATTTCACCATAATTACATCAACCTAATTACTGCGCACAAGCTGCAATAGCACTGTTTGCACAGAGTGGCGCATGGGCATGCAAGCCGGAAAAATATGCATGAACATGCTTGCTTATTTCAATAATAAAATCCTCCAATTATTTCTTTACCAGAGCTTAACGCTTCTTCCAGAACACTCTAGTGGATATAGTCATCACTTCTTCTTTTCAAAAGAAAAAAAAGTGCAGATACATTCAAGTGTGTGTATGTGTACATGCATACGTGTATAATTTAAACACTATTTTAGCCATTTATAGGGCGGTAAGGTATAGGGGTTGAACCTAGTCAGCAAATAAAAGGTTACTGAGGATCTAAGGCATGAACCCCTTATCACTAGGCATTAGAGCGAAATAATAAGTGAATCTGCACTCATCACCGTAGTCATACGTAGAAGCCGATTTATTTGGAGTCCAACTGTCATGAGCATTTGCATATGTAGCATTTATGTATTTCCATGTTACATAATTACAGCGTTTTGGGCATCAGTGACTCAAAATGCTTGAAAAACAAAAATCTTTGCTTTTCCTCTGTTAGTCGAACAGAGGTGGATACAGTCTGAAGCGGGAAACGCCCGTTATTTTTTTTATTTTATTTTATGCATGTTTCATTTACATATTCATGAACAGAATAGTTGTTATGACAGCTGATTCTGCAGCAGGAGATGAAAAGGCAGGATTCAGCACACAGAGTGTATTCATTTTGAGGGGGAGAGTGGCAGCATATGATGACCAGGAAGAGAAGATAGTCAGGGTTTCATTTGGGAGTTACCTCATTATATAATAAAAGATCTGAGTAAACGACCTATCAAAAAATGTATAACAAACCTAGGAGGTAGCAGCAATTTGCATTGCTCATGGCCATTCAGTCAGGCACACTGTAAAGAAATAAGCGTTTTGAAATGGAAATTTCTGGCTCGAATCTTTGCAGGTAAATAAAATTGCATATTGTTTTCTGGCTACTTAGAAGATTCCTAAAATGGAATGTGCTCAGCCGCTCTGTATTTCTCATTATTTTATAATTTACATACTTCTTGTTCCAAAATCAAAATGCTAAACTTTAAGCACTGATTATAGTCTAAGATAGAATTTTACCAAATTTTACCTAAGTTGCTTATATATTTTTATTTTTACCTTATGATTCTCTAATCAAGAATAGAATTCATCATCACAGGGGGCATATTTGGAGAAAGTAACTCATCTATTTCCATATAGATACATGTATATAATACATATTCATCCCCACTACAGAGAAAGAATCCCACTAATGTTATTTTTATTGACATATTTTATCATCCCATTTTTATTAATGTTTGCAAGATTTGTATTATAAAATGTATTCAAGTTTATTTTGCATTTTGTAAGCATGTGTATGTGTGTGTGTGTGTTTTTAATACAGCTCTTCTATCTACACTTTCCCAAAATCTAGTTTTGGTAGGAGAGATAAGTGAGGCAAATTCCTAAGTAGACCAGTAGGAGACCACAAGACTCAATTATAAAAAACAAAAATAATATAAGAAATGACTACATCTATAATTCTGAACTGCTATATACATTGAAATCAAAACACCTGAAATCAAAGGCATAATTTGGTTACTTGATATATAAAGTAAGATGTTTTTTTCTCTAAGTGATTGCAGGAAAACTTAAGAAGCTACTTGCAACATTTTATTGATGGTTTTCCTATAAAAGATAGTCTTTCTAAATCTTCAAGAAAAACATGAAGATTTCCTGGTAATCAAATTAAGATATGTAGACTTCTACATCTATCATCCCTTCCTCCCTCCCTCCTCTCCTCTCTCTCTCTCTCTCTCTCTCACACACACACACACACAGACACACACACACAGAAATAAACATATATAAAATCATGACTGTCCTTTTATTATAAGAATTTGCAATTCCTTTAGTTTTCTCAATTTTTGGTCTCTCACTGAACAAAAAGCTTATGAAAGCCCAAATGGAAAAAGGTAATACTTAATTGTTAGTTATCCTTATTGCTAAGTAAAAATCAAACAGGGGAGAAGGTTTCATAATATCACATACATTTAGATTCCACTAGCACATAGAACACATTTGGAAATTCACTGTTATACAAAGGATTTTGATGACAATGCTAATTTTAATAACAAGATTAGTTAATAGTCCATATCTGACTCCCTTAAACAAATAGATTTGCAAACAATGACCACTAGAAATAAAAGAGGCCTTCCTTAAGTACTACAATTCATTAAACCACACAGGGTTCCTACTCCTTGTTATAACATTCTGTCATAGTTTGAGTTACTAGATATATATGAAAACAATATTACATTTTTTATAGTATTTTAGTATTACACTTTACTATTCTTCTCACATCTCAAATACAAAATGCAACTAGGAGCTATTAGCATACTACCCAAACCAAAATAACTGCAATAAAATCTTATTTGGGATCATTGTACTAGAAAACTTGGAATTAAGCTATACCTTAGAGATTGAATCCATTCATTTTAGACATGAGACTAAAGAAAATTAGTAACTACTAAATGTATTTCCACCCATTACTTTGCCATCCTACATTTAAAATATGGTTCTGACCTGTTGTCAAGATATTCTTAATTAGTAGAGTTTTACCAAAGATAGGGAATTTATGGCATCTTCAAATAAGATCAAAGACATGCATTTATAAGATAATGTATGGAGCCTGCCATCTGTTTTCCCACAATGGAATTAAACTAACTCCTTTATAAAGATCAAAAGCATAACCTTAGACTTATAGTCATGATCTCACCAAGAGTCAACTCAGCACAAATTGGCTGTAAGAATGTGAAATAACAGCCAATCACATTAACCTTATAAATAATAAAGGGCATTCCATATGTAGAGCCAACTTAGAGATGTGAAAATAATATGTTAAAGAGTAACTTGTCAGTCTCCTGATGTGACTCATTCTCATTAAAAAAAATAATCCATTTTAATAAGTATGGGAAATATTCACAGTATAATCAACATTAAGAAACCACTGTTTATGTCTTTGTCAACACAATGACAAGCATCCATATGACAAAACAAGATGTGGTTAATCATCAAGATAGCTCTAAATATCTGGCTGTTTTTGTGCCCACAAACTCATTGCTTGAAATATCAGTGTGTGTATGTTGGATTCAAAGTGAATATTCTTGAACTCATTAATAATGATCATCTTTGTGGGATTTGAGAAACAGGATTTTTAGAGGCGTCAATTTTGGATCATCCAAACATAAATCAGTTTCCAAATAATACTTTTTAGAGCATAGTTCTGATTAAGCTCTTTTATGTTGACCTCAAAACTGATAGCAGTGCACTACCTATGAAAATACAGCACTTTGTACCACAGTTTGTAAAACTCATTTCTCTTGCAGTGTTTCCAGTTGTTTTAATTAAGATTGCTTATCAAAGGTGCACTTTATGAAAAAAACAACAAATTAAGACTCTAAATACCCAGTAGAAAAGAAAAAAATTTCAAGCAGATTAATCACCTAAAAAGACTTGGAAAGAAAAATGAAAATCTTTCATCTGAGAGATTGTCGCCAAGCATCTGAAATATTTCAGTCTTTGTATAATAATTTTTTTTCTAAGTAAAAATTGTTTTTAACATCTATGATGAATAAAAAAGAAATGTTCTACATAAGACATAAGATATATCCAAAACTATACTATGCAGTGGTTGCTAAATCTGTCATTAACAAAAAAGTTAATCAAATTGTATCTCATAATGCAATGAAGTAAAAAAGAAAAAATTGAACTACAGCACAGATGAACAAAGGAAATATGGCTTCCCCATTTTAAAAGTGGTCTAATTTTTGTCAAATGCTGATCCCATAAGGTTGTTGGAGGTAGTAAGGGAAAATTATTTTCCAATTAATTTATGTCATTCTTTTGTGCTTAAATAGCCTCTTGTGAGTTATTCCCTGTGTGGCAGACATAATAATGGTCCTCCAAAAATGTCCACATCCTAATCCTCAGAATCTGTAACTATATTATATTACATGGCAAAGGGGAATTAAATAAACTGATGGAATTAAGGTTGCTAATCAGATGCTTTTAAAATAGGAAGATTATCCTAGATTATTTGCATAGGTCCAAATTAACCTCAAGGGTCCTTGAAAGTGGAGGAAGGAAGCAGGAGAGTTAGAAAGAGAGGTGATTATGGAAGAATGGTCAGAGATGCAACATTGCTGACCTTTAAAATGGAAGAAGAGGGCTAGGAAGGTAGGCAATCTCTAAAAGTTAGAAAAAGAAAGAAATAGCTTCTATCTTAGAATCTACAGAAACATAACCTTGCCAGTACCTTGATTTTAGCCTGGTGACACCCATTTTGGACTTCCAACCTGAAGAACTATAAGATAGTATATTTGTATGGTTTTAAGCCACTGCTGCTGCTAATGTGTAGTAATTTGTTGCAGCAGCAATAGGAAACCAATAAATGCCATCTTTTGAATAAGTTAAGGTCTTAAGTTTAATCCTCTTGTCCTCTAAAATAAGAGGGAAGGAATGAACTTATAGATCTTGTGGTTCTGAGGAGTGGAAATCTGTCCTTGATGATATTTCTTGACTATGTGTTGTCTTGTCTCTGGGTTCCAGTGTCTGGGTTTACTAAGTTAGAGTAGCTGATCTGGACCTATTGAAGCAAATTGAAATTATTGCATGTCACCACTTTTTCCTCCTCTCAGTATCTTCATCATGTGTAGCCCCTTAATTCCAGCTTCATGTTTTTGTTGCAAAATCAGCCCTTGGCATCTCATTGCATTTATGCACCTGGGTACCACAAAAATATTTGAATACTCTATGAATTTTGTGATCATAATGAATTGACAGACTATCTCCATGTCTTCATTTTCAACACCACATTCAGGGACTGCTAACCTCTTTTTAAAAATTAATTAATGTATTTTAATTGGAAGCTAATCACTTTACAATATTGTGGTAGTTTTTCCATACATAGACATGAATCGGCCATGGGTGTCCATGTGTTCCCCCATGCTGAAACCCCCTCCCACCTCCCTCCCCACCCCATCCCCTGAGTTGTTCCAGAGAACCAGCTTTGGGTGCCCTGCTTCATGTACTGAATTTGCACTGGTCATCTATTTTACATATGGTAATATACATGTTTCAGTGCTATTCTCTCATATCATTTTTTTTTCAATTTATGCCCAATTTCTTTGGCTATGAGAAGTTTCTCATCTCTTTCCTTCTGCTCCCTTCAGTGGCTGCACAAAATTTATCTACAGGTGTATTTAATAGAAAAAAATTAAAGAAAAACCTTGGGACTTTAGCCTAGAGAAAGAAGAGCAAGGACACACATATGTCCTATCTCTGGTTTTTCTTCCATTTGTCTTTCCCCACACTCACTTAGGTCAGAAGGGTTAGGATTTTTTGTTCTCATATAATATTTTTTTTCATATAATACCATCTTCCTTCATGAGGTGGCACTCAAAAATTCTTCTTCACTGAAGCCAAATAGCAGAAGGACAATAGAGAAATATGGCAAACACAATTTTCCAGGATAAAAGTTATTCATTTATTATTTTCAAAATATTATACTCATGGACTTCTGGTTAAAATGGTAGTTATCATCTCAAAACTGTACTAAAACTACAGAAAATGTAGTATTAGTAAGGAAGAACAAAGAAGGAAAACAAAACAAATTTTGAAAAGTGAAGCAAAATTTTGAGAGTTGGATAGTTACTGACTGACCTATAAGACCTGAGAAAACTAGATCCTGAGCCAGCAGCAGATAAAGCTTAAAGGCCTCCCAAGAAATTTTAAAGAATCGGGAGCACCAGATGCTTTGGGAAATGAGGATAGAGAGAGGCATAGTTGAAAAATGGTTAGATTTTGTTTTGGCTGTGTTGTGTTGTGTTAGTTGCTAAGTCATGTCCAACTCTTTGTGACCCCATGGACTATAGCCTGCCAGGCACCTCTGTCCATGGGACTCTCCAGGCAAGAATACTGGAGTGGGTTGCCATTACCTTCTCCAAAGATTATGATTACCAAGAAGTCAAATCCTTGTAACTCTTTCTTCACTCCAGTAGGCAAATTTGTTTGTAGGCAAATTCCTCTTTCTCACTGCAGCATAAGACTAGAGCCTTATTTTCTGAAGAAGGTGAAACACAGTTCACACACTTGAGGAAGAATTCCCATACTCTAAGGAGTAGTTTTAAATCAATCTCTACACTCTAGACTGGTGGACGGTTCTGACAACATGTGGTCCACTGGAGAAGGGAATGGCAAACCACTTCAGTATTCTTGCTTTGAGAACCACCAAAACAGTATGAAAAGGCAAAAAGATAGGACACTGAAAGATGAACTCCCCAGGTCTGTAGGTGCCCGATATGCTACTGGAGATCCGTGGAGAAAGAACTCCAGAAAGAATGAAGAGACGGAGCCAAAGTGAAAACAGTGCCTAGTTGTGGATGTGACTGGTGATGGAAGTAAAGTCTGATGCAGTAAAGAACAATATTTCATAAGAACCTGGAATGTCAGGTCCATGAATCAAGGAAATTGGAAGTGGTTAAACAGAAGATGGCAAGAGTGAACGTTGACATTTTAGGAATCAGTGTACTAAAATGGACTGGAATGGGCGAATTTAATTCAGATGACCATTATACCTACTACTGTGGGCAAGAATCCCTTGGAAGAAATGGAGTAGCCCCCATAGTAGATAAAAGAGCCTGAAATGCAGTACTTGAATGCAATCTCGAAAACAACAGATTGATCTCCGTTTGTTTCCAAGGCAAACCATATTCAATATTAGTGTCATCCAAGTCTATGCCCCAACCAGTAATGCTGAAGCGTAAGTTGAATGGTTCTGTAAAGACCTACAAGACTTTCTAGAACTAACATCCAAAAGAGATGTCCTTTTTATTATAGGGACCTGGAATGCAAGTAGGAAGTCAAGAGATACCTGGAATAACAGGCAAATTTGGCCTTGGAGTACAAAATGAAGCAGGGCAAAATCTAATAGAGTTTTCCCAAGAAAACGCACTGGTTATAGCAAATACCTTCTTCTAACAAGAGAAGACTCTATACCCGGACATCACCAGATGGTCAGTTCTGAACTCAGAATGATTATATTCTTTGCAGCCAAAGATGGAGATGCTCTATAAAATGAGCAAAACAAGACCAGGGGCCAACTCTGGCTCAGACCATGAACTCCTTAACTACAAAATTCAGAATTAAACTGAAGAAAGTAGGAAAAATGACTAGACCATACAGGCATGACCTAAATCAAACCCCTTACAATTATACAATGTAAGTGAAAAACAGATTCAAGGGATTAGATCTGAAAGATAGTGCCTGAAGAACTATGGATGGAGGTTCATGACATTGTACAGGAGGCAGTGATCAAGACCATCCCCAAGAAAAAGAAATGTAAAAGGACAAAATGATTGTCTGAGGAGACCTTAAAAATAGCTGAGCAAAGAAGAGACATGAAATGCAAAGGAGAAAAGGAAAGATATACCCATTTGAATGCAGAGTTCCAAAGAAGAGCAAGGAGAGATAAGAAAGCCTTCCTCAGTGATCAATGGAAAGAAATAGAAGAGAGCAATAGAATAGGAAAGACTAGAGATCTCTTCAAGAAAATTAGAGATACCAAGGGAACATTACATGCAAATATGGGCACAATAAAGGACAGAAAAGCTATGGACCTAACAGAAGCAGAAGATATGAAGAAAAGGTGGCAAGAATACACAAAAGAACTGTACAAAAAAGATCTTCATGACCAGATAACCACAATGGTGTGATCACTCACCTAGAGCCAGATATCCTGGAATGCGTAATCAGGCAGGCCTTAGGAAGCATCACTATGAACAAAGCTAATGGAGGTGATGGAATTCCAGTTGTGCTATTTCAAATCCCAAAAGATGATGCTGGGAAAGTGCTGCACTCCATATGCCAAAAAATCGGGAAAACTTAGCAGTGGCCACAGGACTGGAAAATGTCAGCTTTCCAGCTTTCATTCCAATCCCAAAGAAAGGCAATGCCAAAGAATGCTCAAACCACTGTACAGATGCACTCTTCTCACACATTAGCAAAGTAACGCTTAAACTTCTCCAAGCCAGGCTTCAACAATACGTGAACTGTGAACTTGGAGATGTTGAAGCTGGATTTGGAAAAGGTAAAGGAACCAGAGTTCAAATTGCCAACATTCATTGGATCATCGAGAAAGCAAAAGAGTTCCAGAAAAACATCTACTTCTGCTTTATTGACTACGCTAAAACTTTTGACTATGTGGATCACAACAAACTGAAAAATTCTGAAAGAGATGGGAATACCAGACCACCTGACCTACCTCCTGAGAAATCTGTTTGCAGATCAAGAAAAACAGTTAGATCTGGACATGGAACAACAGACTGGTTCCAAATTGAGAAAGGAGTACATCAAGGACATAAATTGTCACCCTTATTTAACTTATAAGCAGAGAACATCATGAGAAATGCTGGGCTGGACGTAGCACAAGCTGGAATCAAGATTGCCAGGACAAATATCAATAACCTCAGATATGCAGATGACACCACCTTATGGCAGAAAGCAGAGAAGAACTAAGAGCCTCTTGATGAAAGTGAAAGGGGGGAGTGAAAAAGCTGGCTTCAGACTCAACATTCAGAAAACAAATATCATGGCATCTGGTCCCATCACTTCATGGCAAATAGATGGGGAAACAGTGGAAACAATGTGAGACTTTATGATTTCGGGCTCCAAAATCACTGCAGATGGTGACTACAGCCATGAAATTAAGATGCTTGCTCCTTGGAAGAAAAGTTATGACCAACCTAGACAGCATATTAAAAAGCAGAGACATTACTTTGCCAACAAAGGTCCATCTAGTCAAGGCTATGGTTTTTCCAGTGGTCATGTATGGATGTAAGAGTTGGACTATGAAGAAAGCCGAGCACTGAAAAATTGATGCTTTTGAACTGTGGTGTTGGAGAAGACTATTGAGAGTCCCTTGGACTGTAAGGAGATCCAACCAGTCCATCCTAAAGGAGATCAGTCCTGAATATTCATTGGAAGGACTGATGCTGAAGCTGAAGCTCCAATACTTAGACCACCTGATGTGAAGAAATGACTCACTGGACATGACCCTGATGCTGCAAAAGAATGAAGGCAGGACGAGAAGGGGATGACATAGGATGAGATGGTTTGATGGCATTACCAACTCAATGGACTTGAGTTTGAGCAAACTCCAAGAGTTGGTGATGGACAGGGAAGCCTGGTGTGCTGCAGTCCATGTGGTCACAAAGAGTCAGACTTGACCGAGTGATTGAACTGAACTGATAAACTCTAGATACTGAGAATACTCTTCCCAAGTTATTTTCTTCCCTAACTGGTGCTGCTGCTGCTGCTAAATCGTTTCAGTTGTGTCCAACTCTATGCCACCCCATAGACGGCAGCCCACCAGGCTCCCCCATCCCTGGGATTCTCCAGGCAAGAACACTGGAGTGGGTTGCCATTTCCTTCTCCAATGCATGAAAGTGAAAAGGGAAAGTGAAGTCCCTCAGTCGTGTCCGACTCTTAGCGACGCCATGGACTGCAGCCCACCAGGCTCCTCCATCCGTGGGATTTTCCAGGCAAGAGTACTAGAGTGGGCTGCCATTGCCTACTCCATCTTCCTTAGCTAGGTTGAGTCTAAAAACACTAGATTCTACATCTTCTTTTCTGAGCAATCTGATGTAGTAAGAACAATAAAATATACATACATTGTGGAAGTGATAACTGGGTATACAGCAACTATTATCATCTGTTTCCATAGCATAGACTTGCCCTTGGTAGAGGCTGCACAGCCAGAGCCATATATCCCATGCCCTACAAATATATATATGCAAAATGATGGTGATGAAATATGAGTGGACAAAATCTGCATCTCTTCTAGGCCTGGCAGGTCCATAAAACCTTTTTACATAGCTTTCCTCCATGTTCCCTTCTCTTTTAATCTGTTTGAAATATATATGGCCTCCAAGGTAACCTTGAACATCATATATTACAGATGATAAAGCCGCCATTGGTCTAGACCACTAAATAATGGTGCGCAGAAGGGATGCTCTTTAACATAATTTTTAGTTCAACACTATTATATGAGCAAGAAGTATCTTTATATGTATTTTGGTTATTAAACACTTTGTCTTCACTAAGTACAATAAATAGCATACCTAAGTAAACACACAGTTTCACCAGGTATAATTATTTATAGTGAAAATCATAGTTAGTAAGCCTCACTCCTGAACTCAGAGGATCTGTCATCTTTTTAATCATTATCTCTTAATTTTAAACAGAAAAAGAAATATATGGGATGCTAGAAGTGTAGCATAGAAGACAGGAAATGAAACAAATATAAAGAAAAGTCAAAATGGAAGAATCAAGACTATATTAAAAGAATAAAAATTTTAAGTGACTATCATTAATGTTGTCAGAAAAAATATTTAAAATATTATGTCCATGAAATAGTAAGAAGTTGTTGCCAAAAAATCTAGATAATAAGAAAAAATTATTGAAAATTAAATTAAGATCATGATGATGAAAATAAAAGGATAAAAAACTTGGAAGTTAAATTTGAGAAAACTCTTTCCTAAAGTAAAGAAAAAAGATGAATCTACAATAGAAGAGAAACTGTGAGAAAGAAGAGAGATTTGGGAAATGTAAAATTCAAACAACTGGGAATCCATGGAAAGAGAAAAAAAGAAAATTAAGGAGGAAAATCATCAATGACATAATTCAAGGAAACATTCTGGAACTAAAAACATGAGTTACCAGAAATAGTTCCTAAGAAAGCCATGAGTGTGGATTCACAGCACAGTTATAAGTGCAGAATTTCCAAATACTTGAAATAGGAACTTCTAGGTCTGGTCATGGATGGAGTACATAGCACTGAGCAATGTTCTAGTACTAAAAACAATTATAAAGTTGAATGAATATAAAAATTGACTATTTTTTAATAACAACATAACCAAGTAAAACATTTTAAAAGTGACACCAATCATAAGCATACACTAGAAAACTAGAAAACGCCAAGTGTATAGGTCTTTGCAAACATTTGGTTTATTCACTGTTTTTTTTCACATTCTTCCAGATGGCTAAGATTATGTAGACATTTCCACAGTTAATATTTCAGTTCAGTTCAGTTCATTTCAGTCACTCAGTCGTGTCTGACTCTTTGCGACCCCATTAACCGCAGCACGTCAGGCCTCCCTGTCCATCACCAACTCCCGGAGTTCACTAGACTCACGCCCATTGAGTCGGTGATGCCATCCAGCCATCTCATCCTCTGTCGTCCCCTTCTCCTCCTGCCCCCAATCCCTCCCAGCCTCAGAGTATTTTCCAATGAGTCAACCCTTCGCATGAAGTGGCCAAAGTATTAGAGTTTCAGCTTTAACATCAGTCCTTCCAAAGAAATCCCAGGGCTGATCTCCTTGCAGTCCAAGGGACTCTCAAGAGTCTTCTCCAACACCACAGTTCAAAAGCATCAGTTCTTCGGCATTCAGCTTTCTTCACAGTCCAACTCTCACATCCATACATGACCACTGGAAAAACCATAGCCTTGACTAGACGGACCTTTGTTGGCAAAGTAATGTCTCTGCTGTTCAACATGCTATCTAGGTTGGTCATAACTTTTCTTCCAAGGAGTAAGCGTCTTTTAATTTCATGGCTGCAGTCACCATCTGCAGTGATTTTGGAGCCCCCAAAAATAAAGTCTTACACTGTTTCCACTGTTTCCCCATCTATTTCCCATGAAGTGATGGGACCAGATGCTTGATCTTCCGATGCCATGATCTTCGTTTTCTGAATGTTGCACATTAAGCCAACTTTTTCACTCTCCTCTTTCACTTTCAAGAGGCTTTTTAGTTCCTCTTCACTTTCTGCCATAAGGGTGATGTCGTCTGCATATCTGAGGTTATTGATATTTCTCCCGGCAATCTTGATTCCAGCTTGTGCTTCTTCCAGTCCAGCATTTCTCATGATGTAGTCTACATATAAGTTAAATAAGCACGGTGACAATATACAGCCTTGATGTACTCCTTTTCCTATTTGGAACCAGTCTGTTGTTCCATGTCCAGTTCGAACTGTTGCTTCCTGACCTGCATATAGCTTTCTCAAGAGGCAGGTCAGGTGGTCTGGTATTCCCATCTCTTTCAGAATTTTCTACAGTTTATTGTGATGACACAGTCAAAGGCTTTGGCATAGTCAATAAAGCAGAAATAGATGTTTCTCTGGAACACTCTTGCTTTTTCCATGATCCAGCAGATGTTAGCAGTTTGATCTCTGGTTCCTCTGCCTTTTCTAAAACCAGCCTGAACATCTGGAAGTTCACAGTTCACATATTTTTGAAGCCTGGCTTGGAGAATTTTGAGCATTACTTTACTAGCATGTGAGATGAGTGCAATTGTGTGGTAGTTTGAGCATTCTTTTCATTGCCTTTCTTTGGGATTGGAATGAAAACTGACCTTTTCCAGTTAATATTTCAGTTCAGTTCAGTCACTCAGTTGTGTCCAACTCTTTGCGACCCCGTGAATCGCAGCACTCCAGGCCTCCCTGTCCATCACCATATCCCGGAGTTCACTCAGACTTACGTCCATCGAGTCAGTGATGCCATCCAGCCATCTCATCCTCTGTCGTCTCCTTCTCCTCCTGCCCCCAATCCCTCCCACCATCAGAGTCTTCTCCAATGAGTCAGCTCTTCGCATGAGGTAGCCAAAGTACTGGAGTTTGAGCTTTGGCATCATTCCCTCCAAAGAAATCCCAGGGCTGATCTCCTTCAGAATGGACTGGTTGGATCTCCTTGCTGTGCAAGGGACTCTCAAGAGTTTTCTCCAACACCATAGTTTAAAAGCATCAATTCTTCGGCACTCAGCCTTCCTCACAGTCCAACTCTCACATCCATACATGACCACAGGAAAAACCATAGCCTTGACTAGACAGACCTTAGTCGGCAAAGTAATGTCTCTGCTTTTGAATATGCTATCTAGGTTGATCATAACTTTTCTTCCAAGGAGTAAGTGTCTTTTAATTTCATGGGTGCAATCACCATCTGCAGTGATTTTGGAGCCCCAAAAAATAAAATCTGACACTGTTTCCACTGTTTCCCTATCTATTTCCCATGAAGTGATGGGACCGGATGCCATGATCTTCGTTTTCTGAATGTTGCACATTAAGCCAACTTTTTCACTCTCCTCTTTCACTTTCATCAAGAGGCTTTTTAGTTCCTCTTCACTTTCTGGCATAAGGGTGGTGTCATCTGCATATCTGAGGTTATTGATATTTCTCCCATCAATCTTGATTCCAGCTTGTGCTTCTTCCAGTCCAGCGTTTCTCATGATGTACTCTGCATAGAAGTTAAATAAGCAGGGTGACAATATACAGCCTTGACGTACTCCTTTTCCTATCTGGAACCAGTCTGTTGTTCCATGTCCAGTTCTAACTGTTGCTTCCTGACCTGCATACAGATTTCTCAAGAAGCAGGTTAGGTGGTCTGGTATTTCCATCTCTTTCAGAATTTTCCAGAGTTTATTGTGATCCACACAGTTAATATTTAAGAAGTGTTAAAATTGGTAGCATCTTCCTTCACTATGGAGGTATAGAAATTAAAGTATTTACCTTCATTTATTTCTTCCTAAGATAATTACCAATGAGTATTTCTTAAGGGAAATTATGTAAAATAAATATTAAAGTAATCCAAAGGGAATAGCGTAGATATGGCAAGGAAGAATAGGTTTGAGTCTTGGCTTTGAGGTGGAACATTCATTTATAAAACAGAAAAAGTAAAGCTATTTTTTAAATGCTATTGTGATGATTAAATGAAATAACATGTTAAAATCCCCTCCTTAGTGCATACCTGCTCAGTTTCGCAATCCCATGGAATAACCTCAGGCTTCTCTGTCCATGGTATTTCCAAGGCAAGAATACTGGAGTGGGTTGCCATGCCTTCTTCCAGGGGATCTTCTAAATCTAGAGATTGAATCCATCACTCTTGTGTCTCTATTTTGGCAGGTGAATTTTTTTTACCACTACACCACCTGGGAAGCCTCCTAGGCATCTAGCCCCAAATATGTACTTGATGTATGTCTCAGTTTCCTTGATAATCAATATCCTCACACAAACAGCTATTAGAATAGTTTTATTCTATTTATCTAATTCAGAATTTTGAAGACAAATATACTAGGGTGGTAAAAAAGCTTTACCCACCCTTTTATTTTTATATGAGCTTTATTTATATAAAGCTCAGAAAATTTTAAAATCCTTTTTAGGGTTAAAAGGAAAGATGAATTAGCCCTTTCCATAATTTTTCTGTCAGATGTAGGTTAGGAAAACGATGGAGTCTGACTCTCACATTGAGAACCTCCTGCCAGTGTAGAATCAACAAAGTAGAATTTCAACAAAGATGGTCTTACAACATCTGAATTTTGAGAACAATGCTTAACTCTTCAAGGACTTATCCTTTTTTGTTTAATGCTTATCTTCATAAGAGGTTGCTGATGTACCAGCCATCCAAAGGCCTGAATCAAAAGTCACTACTGTCTAAGTAAACTTGCTTTTTTCAGGTCTTCACACTCTGGCCTAGAGTAGAGAAAACATATAGAATTATATATTAAAGCTTATAGTTTTGTTTTACCCACTGGCCTTGCCATTGAAAGTTTTGTCTCTACTCTTTACACACAGAAAAGAAGCCATGGTTGTAAACAACATCGCCACTCTGGGCAACGGTGCTTCAGGCTCCCTTGCCTGAACTGATGTGTGGGAAGGGTAGGTTCTTACCTTTCTTTCTCAGTGGGATTTTCCAAAAGCAGGTGGTGTTCGCCTTCATGAAGACTGTCTCTAAAAGACTTCTTTTCCAAAGGAGAAAGTGCCTGATTTACTCTCTTAACCATAACATTGATTTTTCATCAGCTGAAATCAACTTTTCTTTCAGCTGCTCCTTCCAGAATGTACTGTACTGCCCCACTAAGTAAAGCTTTCAAAAATTGAAGTCCCTGAAAACATAATCTGGGAGCCTTCCTAAAATGCCTCCATGAACCACAACAGAGACTTTGTTCCCTAAGGACCCAATGAGAAAAATTTCTTTTTATCTTTTTCTAAACCATGGTTAAAAGAATGGTCTTCAGTGTTTCTCAGTGTCTTCTAAGCAAGGTCACTTCAATAAATCCCAGGGCTAGTGCAGTCTAAAGAAAAACGTTGCATCTTCAAGTGTACTTAGATGTTGTCATCAGAATATAAAAACTACCTAACCAAAAATGTTTCTCTTTTCACCCTTGATGTCAGAAATAGTGAAGCAAAACATGTTTTGCCAGTTTTGTAGTCTGTATCTGCTCTTTTGCCTTAGTGGGATCTTTCTACCTTTAAATGTCTCCTCTTGTTCAGCTCTTTTCTCTCTAATCTCTTTAGTCTTTTCTTAAATAGATGGGGTATATATTCATTCCCTATTGCTGCTATCACAAATTTAGTGATGTAAAAAGCCCAGACTTATCATCTTGCAGTTCTGGAGGTCAGAAGTTGAAAATGAGTCTCAGTGAGCTAAAGTCAAGGTGTTGCGAGGATTATGTTTCTTCTGGAGGCTGTAGGGTAAAATCTGGGTTTTGTTTTGTTTGGTCTTTTCTAGCTTCTAGAAGCCGCTGACCCACATTCCCTGCCTTACGGCATCATCCTCAGTGTTCAAAGCCAGCACACAAAATTGCATCTCTCTGGCCATTCTCTAATCACACCTCCTTCAGACTCTGTTGATTAGCAATCTTAATTCCATTTGCAATCATAATTCCTCTTTGTGATGTAATGGAATATATTTCCAGGTTCTGGGAATTGGGACATGAATGCCTTTGGGGACCCATTATTCTGCCTACCACATGGAACATGTCTTACATTAACAATGAAGAATATAAAAAATATGGGTTGCAAAATAGTCTGGGGTCAAGAATACGAATCCACATGTCCTTGAAAAGGAGTGAGTAGCATTTGAAATAAGATTACCAGATAGAAATAATCAGGTTGGGGGTGGGCATGGGAACGGAGGGTTCTCTCAAACAGACAGCTGGACAGACCTGGAAAGCAGACAATCAACCACTAAGAAAAAGGGCCAAGATATCGAACCCCAGGTCACTCCTTGGTCTCCTTCCACCAGACTCAACTTTTTTGTCTTTTGCAGATCACAGATCTCTCATGGGCCTCCACTCCCAGTCTTACTATATGATTGGCTGACACTGGAATTCAGAAATGTGAAGCTAAATATTAAACATGCAAAGGCAAGTGGGTTTTGGGAAGCACCACTACAAATAAAGCTAGTGGAGGTGATGGAATTCCAGTTGAGCTATTTCAAATCCTAAAAGATGGTGCTGTTATAGTGATGCACTCCACATGTCACCAAATTTGGAAATTTCAGCAGTGGCCACAGGACTGGAAAAGGTCAGTTTTCATTACGATCCCAAAGAAAGACAATGCCAAAGAAAGCTCAAACTACTATACAATTGCACTCATCTCACACACTAGCAAAATAATGCTCAAACTTCTCCAAACCAGGCTTCAACAGCACATGATCCATGAATTTTCAGACATTCAAGCTGGATTTAGAAAAGGCAAAGGAACAAGATATCAAATTGCCAACATCCATTGGATCATTGATAAAGCAAAAGAGTTCCAGAAAATCATCTAATTTCCGCTTTACTGACTATGCCAAAGACTTTGACTTGTAGATCACAATAAACTGTGGAAAATTCTGAAAGAGATGGGGGTACCACAGCACCTGACCTGCCTCCTGAGAAATCTGTATGCAGGCCAAGAAGCAACAGTTAGAACTGGACATGGAACAACAGACTGGTTCCAAATTGGGAAAGGTGTACATCAAGGCTGTATATTGTCACTCTGCTTATTTAACTTATATGCAGAGTACATCATGAGAAACGCTGGGCTGGAAGAAGCACAAGCTGGAATCAAGATTGCCAGGAGAAACATCAATAACCTCAGATATGCAGATGACACCACCCTTATGGCAGAAAGTGAAGGACTAAAGAGCCTCTTGATGAAAGTGAAAAAAGAGAGTGAAAAAGTTGGCTTAAAGCCCAACATTTAGAAAACTAAGATCATGGCATCCAGTCCCATCATTTCATGGCAAGTGGATGGGGAAAGAGTGGAAACAATGGCTGACTTTATTTTTGGGCTCCAAAATCACTGCAGATGGTGACTGCACTAATGAAATTAAAAGATGCTTACTCTTTGGAAGAAAAGTTATGACCAATCTAAAGAGCATATTAAAAAGCAGATACATTACTTTGTCAACAAAGATCCGTCTAGTCAAGGCTATAGTTTTTCCAGTGCTCATGTTAGATGTGAGAGTTGGACTATAAAGAAGGCTGAGCACTGACAAGAATTGATGCTTTTGAACTGTGATGTTGGGGAAGACTTTTGAGAGTCCCTTGGACTGCAAGGACATCCAACCAGTCCATCCTAAAGGAAATCAGTCCTGGGTTTTCATTGGAAGGGCTGATTTTGAAGCTGAAACTCCAATACTTTGGCCACCTCATGAGAAGAGCTGATTCATTTGAAAAGACCCTGATACTGGGAAAGATTGAGGGCAGGAGGGGAAGGGGACGACAGAGGATGAGATGGCTGGATGGCATCACTGACTCGATGGACATGAGCGTGAGAAAACTCTGGGAGTTGGTGATGGACAGGGAGGCCTGGCGTGCTGCGATTCATGGGGTCGCAAAGAGTCAGACAAGACTTAGCGACTGAACTGAAAGGAACTTAGTACACATTCCCAGATAGAACTTCTCAATTCAATTATTTCTATATTCAATTATATATTTTCTATATTTAATTATATATATATGTGTATACACACGTGTCACTTCACTGATATATGTATTATCTTCAAATGAAATACAAAGCCATAACGGAGTTCTTTCTGTTATATATGTATCCCATTTCTGTTCATTTTAGCATTGTTGGAGAGGGGGTTAAACTGATTACCACCTTCTTAGTAATGTTTAACTTGTATATCTGTATATAACAGACATATTTCATACATGGAAATATATATAAATTTATAGTATTTGTGAAAGATGTACTTTTGCTTCTCTATATATAAATTCTCCAAATGTTACACTTACATATGAATGAAAATTTAAAGGCAAATAATATAGATGATATTTATGTGCATACAAACATAACAATATTCAAATGCAATAAATATTATATTTAACCCATAGAAACAAACAGTGAAGATAACCAAAAGCATAAGAAAAAAATCTGTTACATGCTATCAATACATATTGACTGGCATAACCCTTAATAGTTGGCTATTTTGCAGCTACATGATTATACCAAAGTAAACAGAATTGTAAAATAAATAGTAATGGAGCATGTGCTAACACAGACTTCAACTTATAAGAATTAATGTCCCAAAAGTTTATCTGTAAGTTGACTGCTCAAAGCTCAGAGTATATTTTTGTTGTGTTTTCCCCAACCCTGTACCATAACTGATTTCAAGGTTTCAAAGGAGTTGAAAGAATTTTACAATAAGTAAGCGTATTCTCCCCAACCAATATTCTCCCGTTAACATTAACTATATTCACTAGATCATCTATCTCAAAATAATTAAATAATCACATTTCTTTCTAATGGCAGGCTGCTGTTCAAAGTCACATAAATTGAATTAAGCTTACAGCATAGCACTAATTTACATTACATTGTTTGACCTCCTCCAAATTAAAATGGTAATGTTGCATTTGTGTAATAGAAAACTAGTAAATGAAAGAAACTAGAAGAAATAGACCATCCATATCACCAAAGATAACCATAGTAATAGTTTTAAAAAATTTTAAACATTTTAATTTTGTTCCCATAGATCTTTTTTTTATATATTACCAGGAGAAATAGCGATAACCTCAGATATGCAGATGACACCACCCTTATGCCAGAAAGTGAAGAGGAACTAAAAAGCCTCTTGATGAAAGTGAAAGAGGAGAGCGAAAAAGTTGGCTTAAAGCTCAACGTTCAGAAAATGAAGATCATGGCATCCGGTCCCATCACTTCATGGGAAATAGATGCGGAAACAGTGGAAACAGTGTCAGACTTTATTTTGGGGGGCTCCAAAATCACTGCAGATGGGGACTGCAGCCATGAAATTAAAAGACACTTACTCCTTGGAAGAAAAGTTATGACCAACCTAGATAGCATATTCAAAAGCAGAGACATTACTTTGCCAACTAAGGTCCGTCTAGTCAAGCCTATGGTTTTTCCTGTGGTCATGTATGGATGTGAGAGCTGGACTGTGAAGAAGGCTGAGCGCTGAAGAATTGATGCTTTTGAACTGTGGTGTTGGAGAAGACTCTTGAGAGTCCCTTGGACTGCAAGGAGATCCAACCAGTCCATTCTGAAGGAGATCAGCCCTGGGATTTCTTTGGAAGGAATGATGCTAAAGCTGAAACTCCAGTACTTTGGCCACCTCATGCGAAGAGTTGACTCATTGGAAAAGACTCTGATGGTGGGAGGGATTGGGGGCAGGAGGAGAGGGGGATGACAGAGGATGAGATGGCTGGATGGC
The DNA here is from genome assembly GCF_023091745.1 of Budorcas taxicolor. Classification (NCBI taxonomy): domain Eukaryota; kingdom Metazoa; phylum Chordata; class Mammalia; order Artiodactyla; family Bovidae; genus Budorcas; species Budorcas taxicolor. The sequence continues at coordinate 85,684,060 of NC_068910.1, forward strand.
ATCACTGACTCAATGGATGTGAATCTGAGTGAACTCCAGGAGCTGGTGATGGACAGTGAGGCCTGGTGTGCTGCAATTCATGGGGTCACAAAGAGTTAGGCACGACTGAGAGCCTGAACTGAATTGAATGATATTTAGCAGTTTTCATAACTTTGGTTATCATTTTATATAAGTAACAAGTTGAATACATGTACTAAAATTTGCTTAATCATTACTTAAGCATTCACTTGTAATGTCATATTTGAGCAATTTCCAAGTCTTGTTATCATAAAGTGCTGAAATGAAGTACTTTGTGCTTTTTCTCCCTCAACTGCTCTTCCTTAGATTCAGAAGTGGAGTTGTTATTTAAGTAGAAGAAAAAAGTGTTTTATTTACTTATTTCATATTAAGTATTAATCCACATTTTATCTATTAATAAACATCCAGGTTTTACACCTAAGGATGATAAAGAACAATAATGTCTTCCCTACTGATATTTAAAATCTGCCTCTTTCCCATTTCAACAAAAAATGCTGTATTTCACATGTCTTTACATTGGGAAGTCTAATAATCCAAAATTTCAGTATGTTTTTGAAGTATTCAGTGGGGAAAAAGCTAGGAAGAGTGTTTATTGCTACAGATGGAGACTGAAAGAGAGGAACACAGCCACTCATTTCACTGGGAACAACCCATATGTCACAGGAGACAAAGTCAAGCTAACTTGTGCTGAATTCTAATGCTGTAAGTTCCCATTTGACTTAGAGTTTGCAGACACACACTATCAAAATTATGAAAAATAGAAATACAGAAAAATTGCAAGTAATTTATGGAAGATTTTAAAGTGATTCTGCAGCGAGAGCTATGTAACAGTGTATAGAGGAGTGAATTTTAAAAAATAGGAAATAAATTATTGAGTGAGAAATAAAAGTGAAAAAAAATAATATCTAGCAGATTCGGTGCTAGAGAAAGCAGTACAGTAACATCCAAAGGCAGAGAAACATCAAAAACTGTCTGAGGTCACACATTCTAAGATTACCATACTATTATGATCTTTGTTTTGATTCTATAACAATCTTATATGAATGATTAAAAAATCTAGTGTTCATACAACTGAGGAAGATTTCTTCAAAACAATATTAATAAAAAGCATTCTGGATCCTTGATACATTTATCAAGTTCCAAGGACATAACATAGCTTGTGAAAATCCTCTCAGTGACTATAATCAGAAAAATAGAAAGCTCATTTTATCCATAGCTGACAGGGAACACTCTCCTCCCATCCCAGGGTCATCATACAAGCAAGTTCAGTATAGAATATTACATCATGAAATATTACCTTTGAGTCTGGATATGTCCATATTCAGCCCCAAGACACATCATTAGAATTCAGATATCACTACCTAAAACCTAAATATATCTTTTAAAATTATTTTATGAGTACATCACATTGACAGGCTGTTAATCACCTTCTCTATGTACTACATTTCTCCATTCTACATGGAAATTCTCATTGATTACTTAATCTTGTTATGCTTTTGCTAAGTGAATGAATATGCTTAGGATATTAAATTGAAGGATCCCTGCTCATCTGCTCAAACTTTGTATTTTCACCAGGTTGACATTAATTTCCAAGAAAAGAAGATACTAGCAATAGTCTCCTCTCTGCTATTAAACATGACATGTGAAATGAAAATAATTTGAAACAGCTGAAGCAGGACATTCCAGGGAAATACGTAAGGACTATGCTCAGTGAAAAATGACTCCATATTACTATGCTTAAATAAGGTTTGCCATATAGTTTAAAGTTCAATGTAACTTTGGAGAATTGTCCCATAATCACTAGAAAGGAATGTATAGCAGTGGAAACCAGTTGCAGCTCTCCCCTAATCTGAGCCAAGAACCCAAAAAGGAGACTAGAAACAGAAGTAACTGAAAGAATAAGAAAAAGATACCCCTCCAAAAAAGACATACAGATAGCCAATAAACATATAAATGCTCAACATCGCTCATTATTAGAGAAACGCAAATCAAAACTATAAAGAGGCATCAACTTATACCAGTCAGAATGGCCATCATCAAAAAACAAAATCTACAAGAAATAATAACTGCTGGAGAGGATGTGGAGAAAGGGGAACCCTCTTGCACAGGTGGTACAGCCACTATGGAAAACAGTATGGATATGTAGGCCTAATGATATAGGTCCAGTGAAATCTTCTCAGGTGGCTAAGTGGTAAAGAATCTGCCTGCCAAGGCAGAAGACACAGGTTCAATCCCTGGGTTGGGAAGATCCCTTGGAGAAGGAAATTGCAACCTACTCCAGTATCCTTGCCTGGGAAATTCCATGGACAGAGGAGCCTGGCAGGCTACAGTACGTGGAGATACAGAGTCAGAAATGACAGCATGCACACAGATCCAGTAAAGCATTAGAGAGGTTTTCCACTCTTCTACTTTTATTTGTTGTTTAAGCCTTTGACTGTATGGATCACAATAAACTGTGGAAAATTCTGAGAGATGGGAATACCAGACCACCAGACCTGCCTCTTGAGAAATCTGTATGCAGGGCAGGAAGCAACAGTTAGAACTGGACATGGAACAACAGACTGGTTCCAGATAGGAAAAGGAGTACGTCAAGGCTGTATATTGTCACCCTGCTTATTTAACTTATATGCAGAGTACATCATGAGAAACGCTGGACTGGAAGAAACACAAGATGGAATCAAGATTGATGGGAGAAATATCAATAACCTCAGATATGCAGATGACACCACCCTTATGCCAGAAAGTGAAGAGGAGCTAAAAAGCCTTTTGATGAAAGTGAAAGAGGAGAGTGAAAAAGTTGGCTTTAAGCTCAATATTCAGAAAACGAAGATCATGGCATCCGGTCCCATCACTTCATGGGAAATAGATGGGGAAACAGTAGAAACAGTGTCAGACTTTATTTGGGGGGGCTCCAAAATCACTGCAAATGGTGACTGTAGCCATGAAATTAAAAGACGCTTACTCCTTGGAAGAAAAGTTATGATCAACCTAGATAGTATATTCAAAAGCAGAGACATTACTTTGCCGACTAAGGTCTGTCTAGTCAAGGCTGTGGTTTTTCCAGTAGTCATGTATGGATGTGAGAGTTGGACTATGAAGAAGGCTGAGCACCAAAGAATTGATGTGTTTGAACTGTGGTGTTGGAGAAGACTCTTGAGAGTCCCTGGGACTGCAAGGAGATCCAAACAGTCCATTCTGAAGGAGATCAGCCCTGGGATTTCTTTGGAAGGAATGATGCTCAAGCTGAAACTCCAGTACTTTGGCCACCTCATGCGAAGAGTTGACTCATTGGAAAAGACTCTGATGCTGGGAGGGATTGGGGGCAGGAGGAGAAGGGGACGACAGAGGATGAGATGGCTGGATGGCATCACTGACTAAATGGACGTGAATCTGAGTGAACTCCAGGAGTTGGTGATGGACAGGGAGGCCTGGCGTGCTGCGGCTCATGGGGTCACAAAGAGTCGGACACGACTAAGCGACTGAACTGAACTGAACTGAGTGATGTAGTAAAGCCACGTGCCACAAACTTGGAAATTTTATCTAATACAGCACAACTTGGGTCAAACTGAAAAAAAGAAAAAATCCTATAAGCTGAAACAGAAACTCTTTCCTTAAGAAAACTTTTTTTTTAATGCGAAATAACTGGTGAAATTGCCAGTGAATCTCACTAATACTCCTCAGCTTGTGAAAACAAAAGAAGGGGCTGTTACATAGGACAGGGGAAAGACAGGTTCCCTGATCCCCACTTCTGATCACCAGTCTTCTGAAGCCATGGCCATCTGAGAGTGTGGCTATTCTCCGACCCAGAATCCCAGCAGAAGGCTGGAATCCTTGATTGTGAGAGAGTCATGCTTATCTGGATCGGCGAGATCTGGTGGAGGTGAGCTCAAGTCTGAAGTTATTAGAAATAAGAATCAACTTGGAGTGATTTTACACTTAAGAAAATAATGTAAGAATGTTAAAAAATAATAACTTTTATCATAACTGAATGCAGAAGCAATATTGCAGAAAATCTAATCTACAGAATGAAATCCTCTACAACATAAAATGGAACAGAAATGAAAGAAAAAGTTCTACGAGAAGACATGAAAATGAAGGACGTAATGGTGATGGAATCGACAATGACTCAATGACTGTTTTTGAGAAAAAAAAATAAGAACATAAATGGAAATTTAAAAAAAATAGCCAATTATAAAATAGACAAAATCTTGAGTAACCTGAGAATGTGAGTCTTCAGATCAAATGTATTCATTATGTGGTAGGTCAAATTGATAAAATACACAATCTAGATAGTCTGGTAAAATATTCTATTTTAAGGATGGATTAAGGATTCTACAAGCTTCTGCTCATCAGCATGACTCACCAGAGGCCTACATTTACCATGCTCCCCCTTGGAAATTGGCAGGACAAAAATCACTCATAAGAACAAAAATCAAACAGGTGCCAGTCTTCCCCATGTACAATATTAGATGCCACGGATGAACTAATAACTAGAGATAACTGACAAAGGTTATGATTTCAGAATTCTATCCTCATTTTTGCTGACATTTACTTAATAAAGCAACAGAAAGATTGAAATATAGAAGAAATTAGAAACTATATATCTGCATTGTTTCATTGCCATGCAGAAAATAAAAACTATCTGGAGAAACCTAAGAATGAATCCAAATAGAAAACTAATGATTTAGAAGTCAATATAAAATTTTTTATAATAATTTTCTATGTATAATTGTTAGTTTACAATTGGATGTTAAATAATTGGATTTTAAGGTAAGAGTCTAGGTCAGTTAAATCAGATCCTTAGTGTAAATTTTGTTGTTTGATATATAAATTTAAAAAAAAATTTAATTCAGTAGCATCAAATGGTAGGGAAAGGGTCCCCAGGGAGATATGGGAACAAAAAATGAGTTTATTACAACCCTGTCTACAGGATACAACTTTAGCTTACTTTCAGAGAATTTGATCTTCAAAATTTAGAATATTTTGACAGTTGCCCCACAGGTGATTTGCAGCAGGAAATGGCTTCCTAAGACAACTGCAGTTTCATAACTTGAGGGCAATCTCCAATTAAATCGTAAGTAGTAGTAGTGATAGAAATGGTAGTAACAGTAGTGATAGTTGTGGTGGTAAAGTTAGTAGTCATCCTCTGTCCAGAAAACGCCATGATTTCTAGAAGAGTACTGACCATCTCCCCTCCTGCCCTGTGCCTGACTCACAGGTCTGCTCCCTTTATCAACTAAGTATCACAGACAACTTCTCAACAGATATCTCTTTATATCCACCTCATCACAAGATTAGAAGGGCTTCCCAGGTGGTGCTAGGGGTAAAGCACCTGCCTATGCAGGAGACATGAGACATGGGTTCGATCCCTGTCTTGGGAAGATCTCCTGGAGAAGTAAATGGCAACCCACTCCGGTATTCTTGCCTAGGAAATCCCTTGGACAGAGGAGCCTGGTGGGCGAAAGTCCGTGGGGTTGCATAGAGTCAGACATGACTGAAGTGACTTAGCACACATACACAAGTGATAAGAATAATAATAATAAGGGAAAAATGTTTACAGTGGCAACCAAGCATGGAACTCACTTTTTAAAAGCAATACTTTTGTAAAAATGGTCATGCTCTAAAATGCCAGCATTAAATGAAACACTAAATATTATAGAATTCAATGTGAAAGTAATTTTAGTTAAATAAACTGAGGCCCAAATCTCACAACATATCAACAAAACTCCAAAAGTTGAGGGTGGGAGGTGAAGAAAAGAGGAAATACAAGTGTGCTAATTGTCTAAAATGTCATAGAGGAAATTAATACTTTTAAATTCTGAAGTTGACAAATACATGTTTGTGCATGTTACTGAAATCTATCAAAACAGCCCTTTAAAGAACCACAATAACATCAAAAGGCTGTGTACCTGCCATCAATAGATGACACAGATCTGTAATAAAAAGTTGTGTTCTGGTAGTGATGGTTTACTGGAAGATAAGGTTGATTATTTCTATACTCGAAGCCCACCTCATGGGAAAATACATGACTCTAGGGAACAATATTTAAATATCAGAAATATTCATTAATCTGACATAAGTGATGGGAAAATAGAATCACTTTAACTATGACAAAAACTAATAGTGCTCACAAATCAATGCAGGTCCCTACATCAAAGGGATGTGATGTGAAATACTTGCTTGTGGCAAACACCCAGGGCAAGAAATGACTTATACCATCTTCCGTCTCCTTGTGAGTACCTTTCCCCACCAAAACATAGCATATAGCTTAAAATCAAAATCAAAACTCTAAATTCCAATTCCGTTGATTTCAAAGGATTTCAAAGAGAATTTTCCCCAAATTCTGCCCAAGAATATCATTAACTGTCAAAGAATGAGAATTTCTCCTTTGCAAATTCCACAGTAAGCTACGAAAGGAAAAAAACAGCAATATGATTAAAAGAAGGAGTCCTTGAGCCAAATGGCCCTTAGAGGTGTCCTCTGTCTCCCAGGAAGGACACTGACTTTGTTTCCCCGCCCTGCTCAGTTGCTGACTGGCAGCAGCTCATAGGAAGCATGGCTCTATCACACGCCATGCAGTGCAGTTTTCAGGAGCCGGCACCCTCAGTCAGTTATACTTCCTGAGACTGGAGATCTGTGAATCTATGACCACCAAGCATGCAAGGCTTTGGAGGATAGATAAATTGCACTAATAAAAGTTTAGAATGATATTTCCAACAGCATCTGCTGTTAGAAAATTATTTTAATATATGAGGTTAAGCTTTCTCTCACACACACACACAAACACACATGCATTGTTCTGACACTATATTAACCACTGAGAAGTTGGCCCCTGAGGGAGAATGGGAAGGAAGTGGATCTCATTCTATAACTTTTGCCATCCCTAAAAGGATTACACTAATACAAATATGTAGACTCCTTGCACTTACCCTAAGGTTCTTTGAAATCTAAAGGGGAAAAGGACCGAACATTTTTTCTGGATGTATTACATACGTTATCTCATACCTCCTCATAACACTATCCTGATATATGTATAATTACCTCTATTTTCAGACATGAGGAATTGGATCTGCAATGATTTTTAAACTGGCTTAACACAGTCATTAGGTTTTGAATCTAGGTCTTTTTGTCAGCCTTTAAATTTATTCTACTGTACTCCATTGGAATCTTCCAAATAATCTTAGACTCAGAACAAATAGAATTCAAATTAATAAGGAAGTGAAATTTTACTAGGTGATATATTTATATTTCTAAAAGACATAAAAATTCTGAGAGAAAGTAATTCATTACATAAGCTATGAAAAAGAAAAGAGATAAAATGTAATATTTAGCAGTTATTTGAATCTGCAATACTTTGGCTATCTGATGTGAAGAGCTGACTCATTGGGAAAGATCCTGATGCTGCGAAAGAGAGAGGGCAGGAAGAGAATGGGGCAACGGAGGATGAGATGGTTAGATGGCATCAGTGACTCAATGGACATAATTTGAGCAAACTTTGGGAGATAGTGAAGGACAGGGAAGCCTAGCATGCTGCAGTCCATGGGGTCTCAAAGAGTTGGACAAGATTTAGCAACTGAACAACAACAACTTCAGCATGTTATTGATCACAGAATCCTTATTAACCTATATAAAAAGAATAAATTCTTCACACCGTAGAGATATTAAGAGATTGATTAGATATATGTGCAATGACTTAAGCTAACTACCTACAATTTGACTAAACTGCATAGCTTGAGGACATAGTCTTCCACACAAATGACCTCACTTCAGAAGCCAGCTACAAACTTAAGGGTCCCCACAACATCCACGCTTCTGCCCAACAGGCTAAACATTGGGAGATTTCCATAACCTCCTTAGATTCAACAATTTGCTAGAGGAACTCACAGAATTCAAATGGTAACTATAGCCATGAAATTAAAGGACATTTATCCTTGGAATGAAAGCTATGACAAACTTAGAGGGCATATTAAAAAGCAGAGACATCAGTTTGCCAACAAAGGTTCATATAGTCAAAGTTATGATTTTCCCAGTACTCATATACAGATGTGAGAATTGGACCATCAAGAAGGCTGAGCACTAAAAAATTCATGCTTTCAAATTGTGGTGCTGGAGAAGACTGTTGAGAGTTTCTTGGACTACAAGGAGATCAAACCAGTCAATCCTAAAGGCAATCAGCCCTGAATATTCATTAGAAGGACTCATGCTGAAGCTGAAGCAAAGTTAGCCATCTGATACAAAAAGCTGACATTGGAAAAGACCCCGATGTTGGGAAAGATCGAAGGCAAAAGGAGAAGGGGGAGGTAGAGTATGAGATGGTTGGATAGCATCACTGACTCAATAGACATGAATTTGAGCAAACTCCAGGAAACAGTGAAAGACAAAGGAGCTTAGCGTGCTACCGCCCATGGGGGCACAAAGAGCCACAAATGACTTAGTGACGGAGCAACATTACAGCAAAAAGGATACAAATCAGGACCTTCACAGAGAAGAAACACAAGCAGAAGTCTAGGAGGGTCCGTCCCAACAAAAAAGTAAAGCTTCTAGGGTCTCCTCACCGTGGAATCAGGACACATATCTCTCCCAGTACATGATAAGCAACATTATGCAAAGAGAATCACTAGCCAGAGAAGCTCATATGAGCATCAATATCCAGATATGTTATTGGGCTTTCATTGTGTAAGCATAATGACTGAACCACTGGTCATTTACTTAATCATCAGTTCTTCCTCCCATCTCTGGTGGGCAGGCTTATATGATATAGACCAAATCCTTAATCCTCTAATCACATTGTTAGTCTTTCTGGAGTGGCCAGCTCCTATGCTGAGTCATTTTGTTAGCACAGATTATCTAGGACTCTCCACAGCTCACTTCATCATTATAAACTACTGTGATTTTTCATGAATACAAAAGACACTCCTATCACTCAGGAACTTCCATGTCATCAGAGGCTAATTACAGAAACAAGGGCCAGGCAATTTTTTATACTATTGTTATACAATAATTTGTATAGCACCCTGGTGGCTTGACAGTAAAGAACCTGCCTTTGAGGCAGGAGACCCAGGTACAATCCCTGGGTTGGAACGATTCCCTGGAGAAGGAAATGGCAGCCCATACCAGTATTGCTGCCTGGGAAATCCCATGAACTGAAGAGCCCGGTGGGTCACAAAGAATTGGAAACGACTGAGAAATTTTCACTTACATGGCACAAAGCAAATATTGTCATTGTTGTTAATATTCATAGAATATTAATTATAAAGAGAAAGTTTTAAACTGATCTATGATTTATCTTCTAGCCTCAGAGGCATTTCAGGGGTTGGCCTTTGCACATAAACCCAAGGAATCATGAGGGCATACTAGAACCAAGGTTAATAAGGAGTCATCTGAGGTTACTCTTTTCCAGACTATACGCTTACACATTATCATTGATAGATTTTATTGAATAATACATATACTGAGTAACACATCAGTATTTTTTTTATTGAGTAACACATACATATTCTGCTGCAGTGGAAAATGGAGATCAATCACGTACATTTGAGGAAGATGTCATGTACATCTTCAAGGTATAAAAGCCGAAAGGATTTGCAGAGCATAAGACTTTCCTGAATTGAGGTGGTTAGTATTTGTCTTACCTTGTCTCATGTGACCATATTCATCTCAACAATGAATTAAGGATATCAGAAGACACACCTAGGATTCCCAAGACATTTGATTTGTTGCTGCCATTACTGCAGTGTGGCCACCATATCTACACACTGTCTTAAAGTTAAGAAAACTTAGACTTGGATGAAATATATTTTGACTGTGAATTTAAGAATCAAGTAGAAGCCCACAGCATTGCTACTGTTCAAGCAGACTGGCCATTATCCTAATGTTCTGTGAATCATTCTTTGAGAATTCATATTTTCACAAATGTGAAAAAATTCTTTAGAAACTCTAGACAAGGAAATTCAACAGCGCTATAACATTAATAGTGAGAAACCATCTCAAACTGGCTCAAACCTAAAAAGAAATACATTAGCCCACATAAAAGTCTAGAGGCAGTATGAACTTCAAGTGGAATTCTATCTGGGTCTGTCTCGGCTCTCCAATCTAAATCCCTCTTTTTTCATACCAGCTGGTTTTTGTCATGGGTACAAAACAGTTTCAGTTGTTCCAGTATGATATCTTCTCATAAAACCAACCAGAGGAAGAGCTGACATCTCATGAGTAAATATATCAAATGAAATTCATGGTCTTCACTACACAGATGCTTAGATGCTGCCCAAATCTGAAGAGTCACTAGTCAAAGTGGTGCTATGCACTAATGGTTTAGGTCTAGCCTTCATGTTTATCACTAAACCAAACATTGCTTACTAGAAATACAATTAAGTCTATTGGGTTGCTTTGTTTGTTTCAAGGGTTGGAGTGAGAGTACAAATAATAAATAATAGCTCTGTCTTTCCTTCCCAAGTTCAGAAACAAAGGCAAAATAATACATACAGGATAGACACATGCAGAGTAAAATGTCTCCTTTGCTTACACAGACTGAGTGGAGAATATGATTTGGACTGTAGCCCAATGGGTTTGTTCACATTTCAACCAAAGATCTCTGGAGACCCTCATTAAGGCAAAACTTGTGCTGCTAAGGTTACCCGTGCTGCCTTGCTGAAGGGAAGAAAATCTAATAAGAAAGAAAAAGGTTGAGTTGAGAACACTGGATTTCTCCTTCCAGCTCACAATCAGCTATGTTTTTCCATAGGTAAGACTGAAGGAAGAGTTGAGAGTGTTACTCCACCTGAAATCTCTCCGTATGGAAAAGTAAAGCCAAGAACTAGAAGATTCTGGACTCTCCTTCCCATCAATGATAATGATTAGCATGAGTCAAAAGGGCCCTCTCCTACAAAATCATATAGCTGGTAAATCTGAAGTCCTGTTAACAATGGGAAAAGAGAAAAATGATTCCAGGGAGCTAAGTGGCTTTGTCCATCACAGATGGTATATGAATATATCATGACAGAAAATTCCTTAAAAAAGCAACAGACACACATTTCTGCCTACTCCCTCCACAGGGAAAATGTACATATGTACAAGAAAAGAGACACATTATCAAGAAATAAAACTATTGATGCAATTAAGTATGATAACAATATATTAATAATACTCATTCTTGAATAAGCAAGTAGGATGGTTAAAAATGAAAATGTATCTCATCACAATATTAACTAAAATTATGATTGAAATGGCACTTACATAGTTTAAAAAAATAAAATCATTAATCCACAAGGCCATAGAAAAGGATAAAAGAAATAAAAGCACCCTAGTGAAGTCAATAAAATTTTGGAAGCATATGGATGGAATAACAGTAACAAGAAGCTAAGTGACTTTTTGGAGAGCAGCCAGGATAAATAAGCCAATTTATGTCATAACACTCTAGAAAGACTCAGGAATTGAAGGTATGCGCTATCTCCAGAGGAAAGGATAGAGGGGTGTGGGGATAAGGCATAAAACAAGAAGACTGATAGAAAATCTTAATCAAAAGTATTGTTTATATCCCCATTTTGAAGCTGTGATTAATCACTCCTCACTACAGCTGAAGTGTTGATTTGTGGAGAAACTGTGTCATAAAGCAGAGAAACAATTGACAACAAGTATGAGATACAGAATTGCCAAAGAAGGAATAAGTCAAAGTCTGAATGCTGAATTAGAAGAGCACCCCTCCAAACCCCATCGTTACCCATACAAGTATGCCAGGCTAACAAGTGTTGACAGCTCAGCCCATTGGAAATGTTGGGCATCCCTTTCTAAACACCCTTCAGTAAATACAAGCCTTGTAAGCCTTGCCAAACCAGATAGAACTTCCCATAAGAATGCTGGCAAACCATGAGATATAAATCTGTTGCTTAAGTTATTAAATATTTGCAGCTATTTTTGCTTTCCCTTCTTTTCAGATCAAGAAAAAAATGGTACATGAGATTAAGTAAATGTATCATGATTTAGAAAATTTAGCTGAGAAATTCCACAACTGCTCAATAGAAGATGATCACAATAAACAATTTAAGAAAGGTATATAAAAAATAATAATTCTGATAAATATCATTTTTAAAACATTTGTCCAAATTTAACAATTATTTACAAATAAAAACCAGTGAAAATGGAAATAAAATCTGATTACTTGTCATGATAATGAATGTCTACCCTGAGACAACTGTCATACTGAACAGAGATGTACATACATATAAGAAAGGAAGAGACATACAATTATCAATAAATAAAACTATTACATGCAGTATAAGATAATAATATTATACCCTAAATTATCCCTAAATAACCAAATAAGATGGTAAAATAAAGAGTATCTCATCACAATATTAACTAAAACTATATAAATCAAAAATCTGAATGAGAATATATATGACATAATTGCAAAAACTAGAAAACTTTGTTGGAAGAAAATTATATTCAACCAAATGTAAAGAAATAACAGGGCTTCCCTGGTGGCTCAGACAGTAAAGAAACTACCTGCAATGCAGGAGAGCATGGTTCAATCCCTGAGTGCAATAGATACCCTGGAGAGGAAAATGGCTACCCACTCCAGCATTCTTGCCTGGAGAATTCCAAGGACAGAGGAGCCTGGCAGGCTACAGTCCATGGGATCACAAAGTGTTGGACACAACTGAACAAATAACACATACATACAAAGAAATGACATGTTCCTGGATAGGAGGAGACAGTCACTTATAATATTAGCATTGTAAAGTAAAATAAAGTAAAAATAAAATTTAAAAAAAAAGATATAACAGAAAAAAAAAGAATGTAGGCTTTGAAGTCAGAATTCTGGAATCAAATCTTTAATAACTCTGTTCTCTGTACCTTTTTATCTTCACCTGAAAAAAGGAAATAAATACCTTATAAAGATGTGAAAAAAAAGAAAAATAATATGAATGTTTAATAAAAACTCAAAATCAAAAGTTCCTTCTTGGACCAAAATATTCAAATGATAAATTGTATTTGGACTATTAATTAGTAAAGAATATCTCAGAATAGTCTCAAAAGGAAAATAATTGGAGAGCTAGATTAATTAGATATTAAAATATATGCTAATCAATTGGTAGAACAGTGTACTACAAACATCAACACATTACATTATTGAGAAGTTGGGAAAACTAAAAATTAACCCATACATCAAAATTTTTAAATATGTTTTGAATTAAAATATGCTTAGATAATAGTTTTACATGTATGGGAAAAATCTCTATTCATATGATCACAAAATGTAACAGCTCATCCCTAAACATTTTGGCATGCACTATACATCATTATACAAAACATCAATAATATCCAAAATGCCCCAAATAAAATAAAACTGGATGGTTAGCCCATAGTGGAAGGGTGATATGAAGTGGTAGTTGATAAATTTTGAGCTATCTAAGAAAAAGAGGTATTTCCTTGCCCCAAACCAAATGAAATTATATAAAATTTTGAATTATAGCCATAAATAAAAACTCAAAGTCTTTAAAAAGTTTGGAGTAAAAGTAACAAAAATTGATTAAAATGTAATTATAATACCTGGTTTACAAACTAAGCTCAGTGTACAAATGTGCAAATTCACCAGCAAGCAACTGTAAAGAATACCATTTTAGTAAGCAAATTAAAATATTTAGCCTCAATTGTATTTCAAATGTACAATTTAAAGTCAGTGATATAATTGTTTACTGTACTAGTAAAATTAAATGATGTGTGCTTTGGCAGATATCTTAAAATTGGCATCTTCTGGAGAAGGTCAACATGTCCTTTCACAAGAATGACACAGAAAAACAGGAAACATTTCATTTTTAAAAGAATACACTAAAAATACAGAATGCAAATCTCTGTTAATTTAAAAATGATAAAGTCATAATGAAATAATTCACCAAAATATGAAGTAATTTGGCATTTATCATAACTGTGAAGATTTCTATGATTAATTCAAATCAGTGCAACATTTACCATTTGTTTAATGTGTTAGGTATTATTCTAGTGCCTCAGAAAATTAAAGATTGAACAATAAATATATAGTCTTATGTCTCTAAGGGCATATGATTTGCTGTAAGACTAGAAGTGGGACAGTAAAAAAAAAAATTTTAATCAGATGTAATACATATTGGAAAGTAACAAAACTAATATATATGCTGTATTATGAAATTTAAATTTTTTAAAACCCTTTTTAGAAAGAAGTTTGGCATTTCATACAATGAGCCATAAACATTTCATAACCATTTTTATTCAGTAATATGATTTCTGGAAATTTAGTCTAAGAAAATACATCCAAGGAAATAAAAGCATAATGAATTAATTTGGTATTAAGGCAGTAAGACCTGAAGGGTATTCTTTGGAAAACTGGTTACATTTAATAATCATTATGAATATCATAGCAGTCAACATTAAAATTATACATACATTCTACAGACACATACATATGTATAGAAAACTTGAGATACATGGTTTTAGTATTATGTTAAATATGTTTCAAAAGCATAAACTCGGAAAAAGTCTGGAAGGAAATGATAATGTAGAGATGCATATGCTTGAATTAGGGATGATTTTCATTTATATTCAACATTTTTTAGCTTGCCAAATACATAGACTTCTCCTGGGCAAACATTCTCTAAAGCTGTTGGATTTTTTGATAATTTTAACACAATTTAAAACAAAGGGGTTTTATATGCTTCGCTAATACAAATTTTTGAACCCAAGAGTCCTACTCTTCTATTTTATTAGGAGGTCTTTTAGACTTACATCTTCACCTGTTAAGCAGTTAACTGAAGCAGAACCTGGCGGCAGAGAAGGTTAACAAAGGGAGGACTTCCAGGCTTTGGCCAGCCCTACGCTGATGCTAAGAACCGACTTACTGGAAAAGACCCTGATGCTGGGAAAGACTGAGGGCAGGAAGACAAGGGGTTGACAGAGAATGAGGTGGTTGGATGGCATCACCAACTCAATAAGATGAGTTTGAGAAAACTTCAAGAGAGAGAGAAAGTCAAGGAAGCCTGGCTTGCTGCAGTACATGGGGTTGCTAAGAATCAGACATGACTTCGCAACTAAACAACAACAACTCTTAGTTCCTTGAAATGTGACTTTTGTCTCTCAATCCTTCAACACTGGATTTAGATTGGGGGTACTGAATTTTATCCAAGATTACAAAATCTAAAGCAATATGGTTTTATCCTATTACATAGGAAAGAGGAAGTGGAACACCATATTAGATGTTGTATGTAGGTGCAGAGAAAGGATAAACATTTTACCTATATTTTGCAAGGCATTCATTTAAAGATTTACTGTGAATAAACTGAGTACCAAATAATAGCATTAACTGCATGGTGCCTAGAAACAAACCCTCATCCACCTCCTGACTAATTCATTCCAAGAGTGGGCACACTCCTTCCCTTGACAATCACCCCAGCAACACAACCAAGTGAAATGCCCAAGAAACCTCAATGGTTCATAACATATTTCTCAAAGCTGTAGGCGTTCCACCTTCAATAACCCACATGAGGCACATTTAGTACAATCTCAGTTTCCCTCTCAGGAAAATCATTTTTCTACTTACTTAAGTAAATAACTGAAATTAAAGCTCAACTGACCATATTAAAAATCCAGCACTTAGTATCCTGTTTGCAGACTCAGGTGATCTTCTTTTTCTCCCAAGGGCAAGACAATGAAAGTGAAAATGAAAGTGAAGTCGTGTCCAGCTATTTGTGACTCCATGGACTCTAGCCAGAGAGTTCCAGAAAAATATCTATTTCTGCTTTATTGATTATGCCAAAGCCTTTGACTGTGTATATCACAATAAACTGTGAAAAATTCTGAAAGAGATGGGAATACCAGACCACCAGACCTGCCTCTTGAAAAACCTATATGCATGTCAGGAAGCAACAGTTAGAACTGGACATGGAACAACAGACTGGTTCCAGATAGGAAAAGAAGTACATCAAGGCTGTATATTGTCACCCTGCTTATTTAACTTATATGCAGAGTACATCATGAGAAACCCTGAGCTGGAAGAAGCACAAGCTGGAATCAAGATTGCCGGGAGAAATATCAATAACCTCAGATATGCAGATGACACCACTCTTATGCCAGAAAGTTAAGAGGAACTGAAAAGCCTCTTGATGAAAGTGAAAGAGGAGAGTGAAAAAGTTGGCTTAAAGCTCAACATTCAGAAAACGAAGATCATGGCATCTGGTCCCATCACTTCATGGCAAATAGATGGGGAAACAGTAGAAACAGTATCAAACTTTATTTTTTGGGCTCCAAAATCACTGCAGATGGTGACTGCAGCCATGAAATTAAAAGACGCTTACTCCTTGGAAGAAAAGTCATGACCAACCTAGATAGCATATTGAAAAGCAGAGACATTACTTTGCCAACAAAGGTCCGTCTAGTCAAGGCTATGGTTTTTCCAGTAGTCATGTATGGATGTGAGAGTTGGACTGTGAAGAAAGCTGAGTACCGAAGAATTGATGCTTTTGAACTGTGGTGTTGGAGAAGACTCTTGAGAGTGCCTTGGACTGCAAGGAGATCCAACCAGTCCATTCTGAAGGAGATCAACCCTGGGATTTCTTTGGAAGGACTGATGCTAAAGCTGAAACTCCAGTACTTCGGCAACCTCATGTGAAGAGTTGACTCATTGGAAAAGACTCTGAGGCTGGGAGGGATTGGGGGCAGGAGGAGAAGGGGATGACAGAGGATGAGATGGCTGGATGGCATCACGGACTCGATGGACATGAGTCTGAGTGAACTCCAGGAGTTGGTGATGGACGGGGGGCCTGGCATGCTGCAATTCATGGGGTTGCAAAGAGTTGGACACGACTGAGTGACTGAACTGAACTGAACTGGACTCTAGCTTACCAGGCTCCTTAGTCCGAGGAATTTTCCAGGCATGAGTACTGGAGTGGGTTGCCATTTCCTTCTCCAGGGGATCTTCCTGACCCAGGGATCGAACCAGGGTCTCCCACATTGCAGGCAGATACTTTTACCATCTGAGTCACCAGGGAAGCCAATAAGTTACTTGAAAAAATAAAAGTACTAGTCCCTCATTCATGTCCAACTCTTTGCGACCCAATAGAGATCACCTTGTTGTTTTGGGTCCATATAGTCTCAGATCACAAAGAAAATCAACTTTCAAGAGATAGTAGTTGGTTGTCAATGGATTGGAAGTGGAAAAGATTATTTCAGATTGAGGTGACAGAGGAAAAAAGAACTCAGAAGCTTTATTCTGCTTTGCTGGTTCAGGGAGCTATGTTTAGTTCAGAGGGACATGGGGTTTAAAGTGCCATAGAAATGCAATAGGACATGCAGCTAGAGACTCAGGCTGGTACCTGGTCACTGAAGTGTAAAGGTGCTACACGTTAACCTATGTTGTTTGCATTGCGTAGGACTGATTGTTGTGTTGTTTAGTTGCTAAGTTGTGTCTGACTCTTTTGAGACCCCATGGACTGTGGTCTGTCAGGATCTTCTGTCCATGGGATTTCCCAACCCACTGGAGTCAGTTGCCATTTCTTTCTACAGAGGATTTTCCTGACCAAGGGATTGAACCTGAGTCTCTGACATTGGAAAGCAGATTCCTTACCACTGGCCCCCCAGGGATGCTCTTCCCAACTCCCTATTCATTGGAACACCCAGAGTGCAGGGCTGGAGCTATAAGGCCTTGTAACGGGCCATCAGCTGAGCCAGGGGTGGTTCAGGAACTCAGCAGATGCCATTCTGTGGATGACATTCCCTAGACTAGAGTCCTGACTTAGAAAATGTATGTGACCTAGTCTGGAAAAACAAGCAAGATGCAAGGGTTTCCTGCGGACTTATGGGGATGACGTTTTCTTGGTCTCTATAGAGAACCACTCACTACAAGGTACTGTTTCTTTGGTTGTCAGGAGAGAGAATGACCACATGGTATTGCCTCAACCAGTTCGTCACCAGTTGGGAACTCTACAGCTAAAGGGTAAAGTCCATACATATGAGAGCAGAACTAAAGAGAGAAAAATAGTTGGAGAAATGGGCTTTCACCTGCCCCAAATTTCTTCCTGTTTCTGGACTTTAAGGCGGTTGTTGTTGTTCAGTCACTAAATCATGTCTGACTCTTTGCAACCCCATGGACCTGCAGCACACCAGGCTTCCCTGTCCTTCGCTACCTCCCAGAGTTTGCTCAAAATCATGTCTATTGAGTCAGTGAAATTATCTAACCATCTCATCCTCTGCCACCCCCTTCTCCTCTTGCCCTCAATCTTTCTCAGCATCAGGATCTTTTCTAGCTCTTCACATCAGGTGCCAAAGTATTACAGCTTTAGCATCTGTCCTTCCAATGAATATTCAGGGGTTATTTACTTTAGGATTGACTGGTTTGGTTTCTTTGCTGTCCAAGGGACTCTCAAGAGTCTTCACCAGCACCACAGTTTGAAAGCATCGGTTCTTCAGCACTCAGCCTTCCCTATGGTCCGACTCTCACATACATACATGACTACTGGAAAAACATATCTTTGACTATACAAACCTTTGTCAGCAAAGTGATATCTCTGCTCTTTAATACACTGTCTAGGTTTGTCATAGATTTTTTTCCAAGGAGCAAGCGTCTTTTAATTTTGTGGCTATAGTCACCATCTGCAGTCATACTGGAGCCCAAGAAAATAAAATCTGTCACTGTTTCAACTTTTTCCCCATCTATTTGCCATGAAGTGACTGGATAAGATGCTATGATCTCAGTTTTATGAATGAATTTAAGGTACAGAAAGCAATAAGCAGAGTAATATTCAAAATATGAAACAACCTATATGCTATGACACACGTATATATGCAACATAAATATAACTCAATATACATCAGTCACAATATCATTCTGATAACTTCCAAACTTTTTCTTGATTTTAGAAACTGTTGTCATGATCATTTCTTTGATATGCTACCTCAAGCTAAATGATTTTTTAAGTCTATTTAAGTCATATTTGACAAAAAGAACTTCTTCCAAAAAGTTCCCATGAAATTATTATGTGACATAATCTAAATAGAGAAATATAGTTCAGTATATGGAATCTTTTCCATGTTTCTGCTAAAATTAACAAAATTATATGCATTACTTTGCCGACTAAGGTCTGTCTAGTCAAGGCTATGGTTTTTCCTGTGGTCATGTATGGCTGTGAGAGTTGGACTGTGAAGAAGGCTGAGCACCGAAGAATTGATGCTTTTGAACTGTGGTGTTGGAGAAGACTCTTGAGAGTCCCTTGGACTGCAAGGAGATCCAACCAGTCCATTCTGAAGGAGATCAGCCCTGGGATTTCTTTAGAAGGAATGATGCTGAAGCTGAAACTCCAGTACTTTGGACATCTCATGCGAAGAGTTGACTCATTGGAAAAGACTGTGATGCTGGGAGGGATTGGGGATAGGAGGAGAAGGGGACGACAGAGGATGAGATGGCTGGATGGCATCATGGACTCGATGGACGTGTGTCTGAGTGAACTCCAGGAGCAGGTGATAGACAGGGAGGCCTGGCGTGCTGCGATTCACGGGGTTGCAAAGAGTCGGACACGACTGAGTGACTGAACTGAACTGAACTGACTGATATTCAAAATATGTTTAGCTTATAATGCTCTTTGCTTTTTATATATTAACTGTCTAATTCATGAGAACCATTTATTGGAATATAATTATTTAGTCCAGCTATATTGATTTTTATTAATCTTCAATCTACAGATGAAAATATTATTTGAAAAGAATTCAAAATAATACATTGAAAGAACTTTGATGCTTATTAAATATTTTACTTTGCTATCACTTTTATGTGAACTTTCAGTGTATATTATAGTCTTTTCATTAGAATTATTTTGCTTCAAATGTTATAACATGCTTTTATATCTATATCTTGTTCTCTTTCTTAGATTTTTTAATTTAATGTATATATTTAATCATTTTATCATGCATTAATCAGACAGCTTTAATAAAACAATTTTTTTCTTGTAAAACTAAACAAAGTGAAAAATATACTACTCTTCAAACTCTAATCCCTTGAGGAAAAAGTCCACTTTCCCAGCTCCTAATTATTCCCACTGCAAAATTTCTATTACAATTGACTCCTGGATGCTTCTTAAAGTTTCCAGACCACATTTGGTGCTCCAGTGGCACAGACTGCCTACAGAGATACAAATACTCTTCCAATTTTCATGTCGTCAATTCCAAGCAAGTTAGTATGTGATTTAACTCTCTTGAATATGTATCAAGGGCTTCCCAGGTGGTGCTAGTGGTAAAGAACCCGCCTGCCAATGCAGGGAATGCAAGAGACACGGGTTCAATCCCTGGGTCAGGAAGATTCCCTGGAGAAGGGCCTGGCAACCCACTCCAGTTTTCTTGCCTGGAAAATCCCATGGACAGAGGAGCCAGGTGGCTACAGTCCACAGGGTTGTACAGAGTTGGACACAAGTGAAGCAACGTAACACACACATACACAGTGGGGGTCTAATACATGATGATAAAATTCATCAAGAAAGGAATTTAATCACATGTTGTTTACATGTTCTATTGCCTTATCCAGAAATAATTGAATGTGATAATGTACTGCCAAAGTAAAACATCCAGAAATTTTAACAAAAATTTGGCTTAAACTCTAAACATTTTCCTTCATAATATATTGGCCCAACTATGTAAAAATATAAGATTTCCAGTCAGATGTTTCTCATTTAAGTTATTTTTCTTGAACACCAACAAAGAAGATTGCTAAGTTATTTCAGTAATCATATGTTTTCTCACAAGTGGAGCCATAAATCTGAATTACAAAAATATGCATATATTAGTAGTATTATTTGTGAAATCCTCTTAATATTTTATATCTAGACATGATTGAATATTTTTAATATAAAATAAAGTTCTAATGGTACTTTCTAAGTTATTTTAATTAACTTTATTGATATTCTTTTAAGAAATCTTTTGGGCAGTTTATATTATTTCAATTATTTTATTAAGTGATGTTAGAGGTGATATTATATGAAACTGAACTGAAGACTAATGATTTTCCCCTTTGGTGACTGCAAATTTTCTCAGTTTGAACCATGAGCTTTAATAAAGCAAGATTAACATTCTGATGAAATACATGTGTTTAGCACTTTCAAACTTTATTGACAAAATTTTTGAATGCTCAAAAGCCATGATAAGCTACTTATATATTTCCTTGAAATAAATTGCTTTTTATTCAAGAAATACAAATGATTTGTTTTCTTTTATATTAATTCTTGTACATTATCTGAACTTTTCTAATTTTTTGCTCAATATCAGTTGTCCCAGGAGTAAGTTTATTATTTTATTTCATAAAATCTTTGCTGTGCTCCTCCAAATTCTAAAGAGTCATCTTTATAACATCTATTCCTACATAAACTCTGACAGTCCCAATAGATTCTTAAAGTAAGAGATACTTATATTTCAAAGTAATAATGATCAACTAATTAAAAGACAATGAAAACTGTCAATTCTCCTAAAAATAAAAAAGAGCACTTTTTTTTTCAGAATACATATTAAATGATATAGATTCATTTAGTATTTGGAACTGCAAATATTTTGGGTCTCACTATGGGAAGAGGACTACTTATTAATTCATAATGTGACACCATATAACAATTAACTTGCATCAACAAACTTGTAGTTTGATTTTTATCAATGGCCTCACTACTTCACTATTCCTTGTATCCGTGTGTCTTTGCTATGTAGCTTTGCAGTGCCATCTCAATCTGTTTCTGGGCTCCAAGTGACTTGCTTGGGCAACATGATATTAGTAAGTATGATGCAGGTAGAAGTTTGAAGGAGACACGGGGAACATAGTTTCAATCCCTGGGTTGGGAAGATCCCCTGGAGGAGAAAATGGCAACCCATTCCAATATTCTTGCTGAGAAAATCCCATGGACAGAAGAACCTGACAGTCTAGAGTCCATAGAGTTGCAGAGTTGGACACTACCGAAGGACTGAGCATACACGTTAATGGGTATACATTTGCTTCCCTGTCTTTGCCAAGAAACCATACCTAGGCTAAATTTCTGCAGGATGGTCTGCGTGTGGAACAGAGCTGAGTCACTCCAACTGGGTAACTCAGATTCATCCCTGAGAAATGCAGCAAAACCAGGCAAGATAAAAAAGACACCTCCTGATATGTAGCTGACAGCAGCCACATGAACATATACAGCTGAGATCAACTGAGCACATGAGATCATCTAAATCCTAGAAAAATCACAAGCTAAATGAATTGTATTGTTGCACACCTTGTGCTTTTGTGGCCATAGACAAGTTTTATGGCTAATTTCTATTCATTAATTAATTTTACTCTTTTTGCCATTACTATTAGAGATGTAGCAACCAATGAAAACACACTATACATTTTTTAAAAACTAGCATAACTATGCTGGTATGAATCGGCTAAACATCAGCCAAGCAGTGAGTGTCAGAATTTAGAGCTGCTTGCGTGGGTTTTCTGTTACCTATGTCCAAAATCAACAAAAATGATGTAATTTGTGCTTTTATCCTGGAAGTAATAGGAAAACATTCAGTGATGGCAACACTTCAAAGTCCCACAACATAATGGCCAATAATTTGTCTACATTTTCTGCACATCTGCTTGACCCAGAAGCCAATTTTCCAACTTGAATATAAATATCTTACCATCTTCCTTTCTATTCTGAGCCAAGAATGATCACATGACTTTTAGTAACTTAGAGTAGTCATAATCACTGAGATCAACCTCATATAACATCATATGAGGCCAGTAGAAACTTCAGATAAAACTTAACTTTTATAAATTTGATAGTTACTGAATTAATGATATTGGAGGGAAGAAGTTATACCTTAAGAGATCAAAAACTATTATCTAGTAAATTGGAAATCAACATTTTTCATTTCTACACCATTTAAGAGGAAATAAATCTGATAAATATCATCTTAGTTCTAAAAAAAATAATTTAGGAAGAACTTCACTCTGAAATATGATTTGTTTTAATGAAATGACAGCTAACATAGTGACTTTATCATCAGAAGGAAAGATTTTATTATCATGAGAAAAAAAAGCTTTTAAAATGTTGCATTTAAGTAAAGCATAACACTAATTATCTTTTATCTAACTAGCAAATATTACAATAATAATAAACCTAGATGGAGAGGGTAGCAAATTGCTACCCCCAAAAGGTTTTGGAAAACAACTTATCAATATGAATTATAAGATGTAAAAATGTTCCTTTTTTTGTTCAAATAGATTGCATACATTTGATTTACTATGAAATGCCGCCTCAAAACTTAGCTATGTGAATCACCAAGCATATTATTTTTTTAAAACTGGGTAGCTCTGGCCATGCTTGTCTCATTCGGTGCAAATGCCTCAGTTCCTTTACCACTAGCTCCAGGTGGCCAGGTTGCCATACCCTCCTCCAGGTGGTGCTAGTGGTAAAGAACACTTTGGCCAATGCAGGAGACATAAGAGATGGAGATTTTATCCCTGGGTGGAGCAGATCCTCTAGAGGAGGGTATGGCAACCCACTCCAGTATCTTGCCTAGAGAATCCCATGAACTGAGAAGCCTGGCAGGCTACAGTCCATAGGTTCACAAAGAGACAGAGATGACAGAAGCCGTTTGGCATGCTTGCACACCACTCAGGGAAGCAGCTCTGCTTCTGCAATGGACTGACAATTGGCTAGAGCAACAGGGGCAAATGGGTTACATGTATCTCATGGATCAGCAACTGGTTTAATGGCAGCAAGGATTCTAAGAATCAGATAAGAAGCTGCAAGACACCTTGAGACCTCAGTTTGGAACAGGAACAATGGTTACTTAAGCTTCATTTTATTGGCCAAAGTAAAGGAGGGATAAGAAAGCCTTCTTCAGTGAATAATGCAAAGAAATAGTGGAAAACAATAGAATGAGAAAGACTAGAGATCTCGTCAAGAAAATTAGAAATACCAAGGGAATATTTCATGCAAAGATGGGCACAATAAAGGACAGAAATGGTATGGATATAACAGAAGCAGAAGATATTAAGAAGAGGTGGCAAGAATAGACAGGAGAGCTATACAAAAAAAGGCCTTCATGACCCGGATAACTGCATTGGTGTGATCACTCACCTAGAGCCAGACATCCTGGAATGTGAAGTCAAGTAGGCCTTAGGAAGCATCACTCTCAACAAAGCTAGTGGAGGGGATGGAATTCCAGGTAAGCTATTTCAAATCCCAAAAGATGATGCTGCTATAGTGCTAGACTCCATATGCAAGCAAATTTGGAAAACACAGTAGTGGCCACAGGACTGGACAATGTCAGTTTCATTCCAATCCCAAAGAAAGACAATGCCAAAGATTGCTAAAACTTCCACAGAATTGCATTCATCTCACACACTAGTAAAGTAAGGCAGAACATTCTCCAAGCCAGGCTTCAACAGTACATGACCAAGAAATTCCAGATGTTCAACCTGGATTTAGAAAAGGCAGAGGGACCAGAGATTAAATTGCCAACATCTGTTGGATCATCGAGAAAGCAAGAGAGTTCCAGAAAAACATCTACTTCTGCTTTATTGACTACACCAAAGCCTTTGTCTGTGTGAATCACAACAAAAATGTGGAAGATTCTTCAAGAGATGGGAATACCAGACCAACTGACCTGCCTCCTGAGAAATCTGTATGCACATCTAGAAGCAACAGTTAGAACCGGACATGGAACAGACTGATTCCAAATCGGGAAAGGAGTACATCAAGGCTGTATATTGTCATTGTGCTTATTTAACGTATATGCAGAGTACATCATGAGAAATGTCAGGCTGGGTGAAACACAAGCTGGAATCCAAGTTGCCGGTAGAAATATCAATAACCTCAGACATGCAGATGAAACCACCCTTTTAGCAGAAAGTGAAGAAGAACTAAAAAGCCTCTTGATGAAAGTGAAAGAGGAGAGTGAAAAAGTTGGCTTAAAGCTCAACATTCAGAAAACTAAGATCATGGCATCCAGCCCCATCACTTCATGGCAAATAGATGGGTAAGCAATGGAAACAGTGAGAGACTTTATTTTCTTGGGCTCCAAATCACTGCAGATAGTGACGGCAGCCATGAAATTAAAAGATGCTTACTCTTTGGAAGAAAAGCTATGGCAAACTAGACAGCATATTAAAAAGCAGAGACATTATTACTTTACCGACAGAGGTCTGTCTAGTCAAGGCTATGGTTTTTCCAGTAGTCATGTATGGAATGTGAGAGTTGGAGCATAAATAAAACTGAGCACTTAAGAACTGATACTTTTGAACTGTGGTGTTGGAGAAGACTCTTGAGAGTCCTTTGGACTGCAAGGAGATCAAACAAGTCAACCCTAAAGGAAATCAGACCTGAATATTCATTGGAAGGACTGATGCTGAAGCTGAAACTCCAATACTTTGGCCACCTAATGCGAAGAACTGACTCATCGGAAAAGACCCTGATGCTGGGAAAGATCGAAGGCAGGAGAAGGAGATGACAGAGGATGAGTTGGTTGGATGGCATCACCAACTTGATGGACATGATCTTGAGCTTGTTCAAGCTTGCTCACAACTGGGAGTTGTTTGTGGACAAGGAAGCCTGGCATGCTGCTGTCCACGGGGCCATAAAGAGTCGGACATGACTGAGCAGCTGAACTGAACTGAAGTTACAAGTTCTGATTCAGGTGGTGAGGAAACAGATTTTACTTCTCAATGGAAGAAGCTGTAAAATGACCCTGCAGATTGTGTGGGTAAGGGAAGCATGGAGAATTGTTGGTCAGTTTTGCAAACTATCACATAGTCTCTGACAATATCATCCAAGCAACTATCAAAAATATGGGGACTAGAGGCGCCTTTTGCACAAAGATGTTTATTGAGGTAAAATTAGAGGAAACACTATTTCCTACTCTTTTGAAAAATTGTCATATACATTATAAAAAATTTTACTTTGTGGAATAATATTCTGATAGTATTAAAAATCTAAGGAATAGATACTTGTAAAGTTGAAAAACAAAGTAGACCTAAATGAAAGTAATATGATTACAGTTACATTCAACACTGAAAATACATCAGACTGTGCATAGCAACATGTGTTTATGAAGTAAGACTACAGATCACTTTGTCTATATTCCTGACTTATATTCTTCTCTATACTGAGTGTGTATAGCCTCCACGATACTGGACACAAATTGATTACAAGAAAACATCCCCTCCACTATGCTTTTAGAAGACATTTTAAAGATAATACATGGAAAGCAACATCACATTTTCGAGTGGGGGAGGGACTTTTTTAAAATTTCTTTCTCAAGTAAGAGGTGACCCGTATGACTTGAAACACCAAATCCATTATGAAACTGAAGCAACCAGAGAGAGCCCAGGTAGAGACATAGTGCATTATTGGTAGAAAGACAGAGACATTCAGTAAACAAGAACCACAACATTCACTGAACATGTGAGCAAGACTTCATTGCTGTTAGCTGCTGCTCCAAGTTCTACTTTGAGGGAGTACATCAGTAAAGACTAAGAAATGTCTGTCATTGGTAACCTGGGACCTGAAGCCAAAGCACTCATTCTGCCTAGTTCAAATTACACAAATTAGTACCAGAGAAAGGATCAGAGGAATGGAAAAGTAAACATTTAGCTACTCCAGTTAATAACTATAAAATTACATAGCGAGAATGGTATAAAAACCTTCATATATGCTTCATAACTTGTTGGAGATATATATAGATATAGATAGATAGATAGATAGATAGATAGATATGTATATCTATATATATAGTATATGGAGACCATAATCACAATCGCATTCAACAAGTTAAGGACTTTTTACAACAAAAGTCATCCCTATCCTAGTAAGGTTGAAGCTTCACTATTATATGTCCATTACAGTGCATAGTTGAACCCTGCTTGAGTATTTTTTTTCTTCCCTAATCTACATGTTCTCTAGATGTTTAGGATGACTGTCTTCCAAGATTGCCTCTGGCATAAAAATTCTATGATTTGATGATTCTGCTTTGAATTTGTTGTTGTTCAGTAACTCAGTCCTGTCCGACTCTTTGTAAATCCATGCACTGCAGTACACCAGGCCTCCTTGTCCATTACCAACTCCCAGAGTTTACTCAAACTCATGTTCATTGAGTTGGTGATGCCATCCAAACACCTCATCCTCTGTCATCCCCTTCTTCTCCCGCCTTCAATTTTTCCCAGCATCAGGGTCTTTTCAAATGAGTCAGTTCTTCCAATCAAGTGGCCAAAGTATTGGAGTTTCAGCTTCAGCCTCAGTCCTTCCAATGAATATTCAGGACTGATTTCCTTAAGGATGGACTGGTTGGATCTCCTTGCAGTCCAAGGGTCTCTCAAGAGTCTTCTCCAACACCACAGTTCAAAAGCATCAATTCTTCAGTGCTCAGTTTTCTTTATAGTCCAACTCTCACATCCATACATGACTACTGGAAATACCATAGCCTTGACTAAGATGAACCTTTGTCAGCAAAGTAATGACTCTGTTTTTTAATATGCTGTCTAGGTTTGTCTGTGGCTTCCCTGGTGGCTCAGAGGTTAAAGCGTCTGCCTGCAATGCGGGAGACCTGGGTTCAATCCCTGGGTTGGGAAGATCCCCTGGAGAAGGAAGTGGCAACCCACTCCAGTATTCTTGCCTGGAGAATCCCAATGACAGAGGAGCCTGGAGAGCTACAGTCCACGGGGTTGCAAAGAGTTGGACACGACTGAGCGACTTCACTTCACTTCTAGGTTGGTCATAACTTTCCTTTCAAGGAGCAAGCATCTTTTAATTTCATGGCTGCAGTCACTATCTGCAGTGATTTGAAGCCAAAAAAAAAAAAAAAAAAAGTCTCTCACTGTTTCCACTGCTTCCCCACCTATTTGCCATGAAGTGATGGGACTGGATGCCATGATCTTAGTTTTCTGAATGTTGAGCTTTAAGCCAACTTTTTCACTCTTCACTTTCACTTTCATCAAGAGGTTCTCTAGTTCTTCTTCACTTTCTGCCATAAGGGTGGTGCCATCTGCATATATGAGGTTACTGACATTTCTCTTGGCAGTCTTGATTCCAGCTTGTGCTTCCTCCAGCCCAGTGTTTCTCATGATGTACTCTGCATATACTTTAAATAAGCAGGGTAACAGTATACAGCCTTGACACATTCCTTTCACAATTTGGAACAAGTCTGTTGTTCCATGTCTAGTTGTAACTGTTGCTACATGACCTGCATACAGATTTCTTAAGAGGCAGGTCAGGTAGTCTGGTATTCCCATCTCTTGAAGACTTTTCCACAGTTTGTGGTGATCCACACAGTCAAAGTCTTTGGTATAGTCAATAAAGCAGAAGTAGACTTTTTCTGGAACTCTCTTGCTTTTTCGATGATCCAATGGATGTTGGCAATTTGATCTCTGGTTCCTCTGCCTTTTCTAAAACCAGCTTGAACATCTGGAAATTCATGTTCCGTGTACTATTGAAGCTTGACTTGGAGAATTTTGAACATTATTTTACTAGCATGTGAGATGAATGCAATTGTGCCGTAGTTTGAGCATTCTTTGGCATTGCCTTTCTTTGGGATTGGAATGAAAACTGACCTTTTCCAGTCCTGTGGCCACTGCTGTGTTTTCTAAATTTGCTGGCATACTGAATGCAGCACTCTCACAGTATCATCTTTTAGGATCTGAAATAGTTCAACTGGAATTCCATCACCTTCACTAGCTTTGTTTGTAGTGATGCTTCCTAAGACCCACTTGACTTCACATTCCAGGATGTCTGGCTCTACATAAGTAATCACACCATCATGATTATCTTGGTCATGAAGATCTTTTTTGTATAGTTCTTTTCTGTATTCTTGCCATCTCTTAATATCTTCTGCTTCTATTAGGTTCATACAATTTCCGTCCTTTATAGTATCCATTTTGCATGAAATGTTCCCTTGGTATCTTTAATTTTCTCAAATTTGCCTGTTACTCCAGATCTTGAAAGAGCTCTAGTCTTTCCCATTCTATTGTTTTCCTCTATTTCTTTGCACTGATCACTGAGGAAAGTTTTCCTACCTCTCCCTGCTATTCTTTGGAACTCTTCATTCAAGTGGGTATATCTTTTCTTTACTCCTTTGCTTTTCGCTTCTCTTCTTTTCACAGCTATTTGTAACGCCTCCTCAGACAGCCATTTTGCTTTTTTGCATTTATTTTTCTTGAGGATGGTCTTGATCCTTGTCTCTTGTACAATGTCACGAACCTCCGTCCATAGTTCATCAGGCACTCTATCAGATCTAGTCCCTTAAATCTATTTCTTACTTCCACTATATAATCGTAAGAGATTTTATTCAGGTCATACTCAATTGGTCTAGTGGTTATCCTTACTTTTTTCAATTTAAGTCTGAATTTGGCAATAAGGAGTTCATGATCTGAGCCATAGTCATCTCCCTGTCTTGTTTTTGCTGACTGTATAGAGCTTTCCCACCTTTGCCTGCAAAGAATAGAATCAATCTGATTTTGGTGTTGACAATCTGGGGATGTCCATGTGTAGAGTCTTTTCTTGTGTTGTTGGAAGAGGGTGTTTGCTGTGACCAGTGCATTCTCTTGGCAAAACTCTATTAGCCTTTGCCCTGCTTCATTCTGTACTCCAAGGCCAAATTTGCCTGTTACTCCAGGTGTTTCTTAACTTCCTACTTTTGCATTCCATTCTTCTATAATGTAGTTAAGAATATTAGAATCATATTACTTTGTTGGTTAAGGCAACAATGGGAAACTAATATACCGAGTGCAAAAACATAATATAATTGTGGGTTACTGGAGTACATACATTTCTTCAATCTTTCTGCCTACATTTTCTGTTTAGGCTTTTGGAATGGACCGGACCAAATTTTGAAATCACATAGAGAAATATTTCCTCCAAAGGCAATGTATTAGAAAGAGTTGTTTACATTTTATCACCCTGAGTGTATTTTATTTGTTAGGAATAAAAAACACTTGAGGAAGAGTGATAGTATAATAATAAAACTCTTTAGAATTCCAAGATACAAAAAATAAACTAAAAATCTTCTCAGGAAATGAAAATAGCTAAGAGCAACAATACTTATGATATACACCATGGTGGACAAAGAGATATTGTAAAATAAAAAAATAAATAAAATAAAACAAGCAAAGAAGAGAAAGGAGAGCACTGTTTCCATTTCAGCTTTTTGTTTTGATCATACCCACTCTTATAATAATTTATTTTTATGAGACAGACCTTTATAAATAGACATTTTATCAAATAGATGAAACACCATTAGATGCTGAGCTTTTTAAAAGGTTTTTATTTAGTTAACCTGATAAATTATATTTCTAAATGAAAATTTGACCAATTCATTTTTATACCACTTGAAATAAACAAGACTGAAATACTGACTTTTTCTTATAGCAACAATTTTTGTGATTATTTTATATGTTCCAGGGAGGAATATTTTACTAGCTATGAAATGCTTAAGAAGAAAACTAACATAATCTTTTTTATTTTTTATTATAAATTTATTTGTTTTAATTGGAGGTTAATTACTTTACAATATTGTATTGGTTTTGCCATACATCAACATGAATCCACCACAGGTATACATGTGTTCCCCATCCTGAACCCCCCTCCCTCCTCCCTTCCCATACCATCCCTCTGGGTCATCTCAGTGCACTAGCCCCAAGCATCCAGTATCATGCATCTAACCTGGACTGGCAATTCGTTTCATATATGATATTATACATGTTTCAATGCCATCTCCCAAATCATCCCACCCTCTCCCTCTCCCCTAGAGTCCAAAAGACTGTTCTATACATCTGTGTCTCTTTTGCTGTCTCATATACATGGTTATCATTACCATCTTTCTAAATTCCATATATATGCATTAGTATACTGTATTGGTGTTTTTCTTTCGGGCTTACTTCACTCTGTATAAGGATCAATATAGTGAAAATGAGTATACTACCCAAAGCAATCTATAGATTCAATGCAATTCCTATCAAGCTACCAACGGTATTTCTCACAGAGCTAGAACATAATCTTTTTTTAAAAAAATTGTTTAGAAGAACACCAAATCTAAAGTTTATCAATCAGGTAAAGAACAAAATATGAGTAGGAAAAAAATCTTGAAATTTATTTGGTAAATTTTAGTCATCACTCTATCCTACTAGTTATATAGGATTTAAAGAAGAGTAAAACTACACTTTGATAATACAGTAGAAATAGAACAAAGGCATTTGTAAACGTTAAAGTTCAATTTCTAACCTTCACCACAAAATATCTAATTCAAAACCCTGCACATTTAAGAACATAATTATTTTTCTCACCAAACCCTTTTTTTATTATTATTTTACAGAGTTTTCTTGCAGCCTATGAGTCAGTATATTAGGTTCCCAAATAGCTGCTAAAATCAGAAGCAGTGCTAAAATGTTCAATTCCATTTAGTCTTTAAAATATATTGTACTTCTTACTTTTAATAGCAACCTACAAAATTTTCAATTCTTAGTTAATATGATTACACGTAAATTAAGCTGTGATCATACAATTCATGTTAACAGTTTACACCTCTTATGTATTTCATACATCACAGCACAAATATGTTTACATTGTCATTTAATCAATTCAAAACTAAAAACATATGTTGCCCTGTTGATAAGTCAGATATTACTAGTAAAAACATTCTTAAGTGTTTTATCATAAGCCAAAAATTCAACTTGGCCTATAATGAAAATTTTAATCTACAATCTTCCTTGGAATATTGAAACATTGTATTCTATTTATAGGATTGGTCAAAAATTTCATCTGGATTTTTCTGTAAGATTTTATGGAAAAATTGAAACAAACATTTTGGCTAACCCAGTGTTTTCCATACAAATTGGTCTTCTTTATGTATGTTTACATCAAGCTTAGGTGAAGGAAAGAATATGTGAAAGAGAAGGATAATAACAAAGGTGAGACGGGGGTCTGACCACTGAAAATCTTTGACATCATCTGCAATATGTGCATGTTTGTTCCTGCAGGCATTAGGAAGCCATTGAAAGGTTTTATGTAGGGGAATAGCATGACATATTTGTTTCATTTACAAGTAAGAAAGTATTAGAGAATCATACTCATTGAAAAATAGGGTTTCCCTAGTGATTCAATGGTAAAGAATCCACCTGCCAAATCAGGAGACTCAGGTTTCATCCATCTGTTGGGAAGAGCCCCTGGAGAAGGAAATGGCAACCCACTCCAGTATTCTTGCCTGGGAAATTTAATGGACAGAGGAGTCTGGTGGACCAAGAAGTCCATGGGGTTGCAAAGAGTCAGACATGACTTAGTAACTAAACAACAGCATAACATAATATATTTAAAATCTAGTAAACTCACTCTGGAAGCAATAAGGGTGGTAGAATAATGAAGAAAAGAAGAATGATCTTCATATCAGGAAAAAGGTTATGTGAGGTATGAGGAAATTTTAAACTATGACAGCAGTAAGTAATCTTAAAAGGATTACAGATTCATGTTTGGAGTTATGAGAGAAATGGACAAGTCACTCTTTCTGACTTAATGGCTAGTTGGAAATGCTCACTGACATAAAAAGTACAAAAGTCAGAAGTAATGTCGGGGTGATGGGTGGAGACAAAGAGTTCAGGTTGGCAAAACAATTGTCTATGCCTGTAAGTAGTCAACTAGAAGTGTCCTGTAAGCTGAAACTTAGTAGTATTGAAGCTGAAGATAGAAACATAGATTTTGTGATTACAGATGATCAATCATCCCATTAGAAAGAAGGATGATGGTTAGGATGGTTGTATAATTGAGAACATGTCAAAAACAATAGCCTGAATGACAGAAATTTTTGTAGAGTGGGAGAAAAGACTCCAACAGAAGAGTCTCAGAAGGAATAGTTAGAAAGGTCAAAAGAGAAATGGGACAGAGTAACATTTTATAATCCAAGGAAGAAGGAAGTGTCCAGAGGAGAAGAGTGGTTAGTAATACCAAATACAGAGATGTCAGTATGATGAGGATTTCATGGAATTCACTGAATCAATTCTCCTTATTTTAATAACATAAAGGCTTCTGCTATTTTAAGTCTCTTGCCAGTTATTCAAGCAGAAATAATTTTATTTCTGTTTCAAAGAATAGTCGCATTTTAGCCCCATTGTGAAGTCCATTTTGACTAATCATTATGTTCTTTCTTCAGCTTTTTGACAATTTTTAGCAGAAACAGAGATCCTGGGCAGTTTTTTTAGTGTATATACACAAAATAAAAGTAAACAAATGTATTTGTATATGTACAAACAAAATATTCACCTTCCACATATTAGGCATTCATAGAATATCCAAATGTGCTTTATGACCTTGCTTCTCTTACAGTTTTTTTTTTTCTCTAGTTAGAGATACTTATATGACCATCTTACCCATCTCCTGAGAAACCTGTATGCGAGTCAAGAAGCAACAGTTAGAACCCTGTATGGAACAGCTGATTGGTTCTAAATTGAAAAAAGAATACAATAGGGCTATCTGCTGTCACCCTGTTTGTTTAATCTATATGCTGAGCACATCATGAGAAATGTCATGCTGGATGAATTACAAGCTGGAAGTAGGGCAGACGGGAGAAACTTCAACAACCTCAGATATGTGGATGATACCACTCTAATGGCAGAAAGCAAAGAGGAACTAAACAGCCTCTTGATGAGGGTGAAGGAGGAGAGTGAAAGAGCTGGCTTAAACTAAATATTAAAAGACTAAAATCATGGCATCTGGCCCCATTACTTTAATGGCAAATGGAGGGGGAAAAGGTGGAAGCCTTGACAGATTTCCTCTTCTTGGGCTCTAAAATCCCTGTGGATGATGACTGCAACCGTGAAATCAGAAGACATTTGCTTCTTGACAGGAAAGCAATGACAAACCTAGACAGTGTGTTGAAAAGCAGAGACATTACTCTGCTGACAAAGGCCAATATAGTCAAGGCTGTGGTCTTCCCAATGGTCACATACAGTTGTGAGAGCTGGACTGTAAAGGAGGCAGAGCACCAAAGAGTTGATGCCTTCAAACTGTGGTGCTGGAGAAGACTCCTGAGAATCCCTTGGACAGCAAGGAAGTCAAACCAGTCAATCTTAAGAGAAATCAACCCTGAACACTAGTTGGAAGGACTGATGCTGAAGCTGAAACTCTAGTATTTTGGTCATCTGATACGAAGAGCTGACTCATTGGAAAAGTCTCAGATGCCGGGAAAGATTGAGGGCAGAAGGAGAAGAGGGTGTCACAGGATTAGATGGCTGGGTGGCATTACCAATACAATGGACATTAACTTGGGCAGACTGTGGCAGATGGTGAAGGACAGGGAGGCCTAGCATGCTGCAGTCCATATGGTCCCAAAGAGTCAGATATGACTGACTGAACAACCACCACCTAAGCATCAGCAATGAGGGAAAGGTACAGA
Source organism: Budorcas taxicolor (assembly GCF_023091745.1). Lineage (NCBI taxonomy): Eukaryota > Metazoa > Chordata > Mammalia > Artiodactyla > Bovidae > Budorcas > Budorcas taxicolor. The sequence continues at coordinate 85,718,461 of NC_068910.1, forward strand.
GCAACTGTGGTGAAGCCTTCCATAGGCTCTCTGAGACTCCTCCAGGTGAACTGACATGGAAAGTAAAGTGACCAGTCTTTATACTGGGAATTAAAGGCAGAAGCCCAACAGTAAAGGCAGGAGCAGAAAGAGAGGATATAAAGAAGATGGGAGACAGGTCACTAAGTTCATGCTAGTCAGAAACAGAAATGCCAGGTGGAGAAAACACTAAGGCTCAGGGCAAGTTGGAGAAGGAGTCAGAATGCCTAATATATTTCTGAGAATATGTAATTTCTAGGTAAAAATTCTTCTAAGCAATCTCATTTCTACTTTTAGGTAACTTGATGAATCTGTTCTTCTTAACCAAACCTTAAAGATAAAAGCTTAAAAAGAATTTTAAGCTCAGGAAGGAGAAAGCAAACAAGTGAACAAACAAAGTAATAGAGGAAAACTTTCTGGAGAATGTAATATTTGAACTAAGCTGCTCCATCAGACAAGTGGGTTGCGCCAATACGTCTGTCTTTCAGTTCAGAGAATGACAGTCTTGAAATCAGGTCTGAGGTCTCCAATGAACAGTATTTTGCATTTATGACCTTGAGAAATATTTCTACATTGAATAAAGAATATGGAAGCATGAGAAATTGCCACCAAAAGTCCACTCCACTCTAGAACAGCTCAATATAAAAATGTGCGATTTGATTACAAAGACAACTTAAGAAACCTCTAACAAACATATCTCCCTATATTTCTTCAGTTCTGGAGTTAATCAACCATTTTTATATAAGCCCTAACATCTATCTGAATTTTATTGTAAGAAACATTTTATTCCCCTGAATACCAAAGAATAATTACAATGGCCTCCAAATATTTTAAAACATGTATTTTACTAATATATTCTTGTATCCCAGATTTTAAGACCAACCAAATAAAAGTGAAACCTTAGTCTTACTATGTTAACTTAATTTCTTGAATTCCATGCTTCTTGTTCATATGCAACTATTGAAAAGATGTCAAAAGTTAAGCAAATGAACTTCATATATGGGAATACTTATAGTGATACTATTTCAAGTTCTTGATTGGTGATGGTGTTACTGTTGGGAGCAATGAAAATATCTCACAATATACAAAAGTGTCCTGCTCTTCCTCGTGATTCCTTGGCCAACAGTCTCATCCCCAGATATCACGGCATAGGGGAGAAGTGGTGTTGGCTTCATTTAGATTTGATTTATGTACTACATCATCAGGGACAGACAAACCTGCATGAAAAATAGCATATGTTGGCCTCAACCAAGCATGTGGATTCTGTTATATTAAAAGCAAATGTTCAAGTAACAAAATTAATATTAATGTGTTTTGCAAAATCAAAGTCAGGAGCTACTTTTGGAGGAGCTGAATAATTACAGACCCTGCTGTAGGCCAAATCTCACTTATTGCACATAATAAAAGAGACCGGGTCGTCTCCAGTATTGAATCCCACAGGTCTAACACTCAAAACTAAGTTTCTTTTATTCCTCATATAGAAAGTTTCTCTGCGAGAAAAAATGCTGTATAAAAACGGTAATTATAGTTTTTGACAAGAAAAATGGAATTATCTAGAAGATAACCACCACCATTGCAAAATTCTCCCAAGTCATATTCACAGTTATTCTGTGTTCTAGTTGCTCCACTTCATTTTGGAATCCTCAACTACAAAGATCATAATAAGCAATAAAAGGAAGAAATTCCTTTAAGGATAAGGGGAAGGGCAATTGATTTCCATCTTGCTCTAAACTTTGCTATTGGAGATACATCTATAATCACTTAAAATATAAAATTAAACAGTGAATGTTTAAAAATTATTCTATAAGAATCCCAGGAGGCCAGTTTTCCTGAAATCCCATATTCAGATCTCACTTTTGATTTCTGGAATCACATTTACCCATACATTCTTATACCATATGCATACTTTTACATATTTACTGCCCCTCTTCTTGGGTCTTTCTGTTTCTCATTGTGTCCGCTATGACAAATGACAGCTGTCAAGGCTCCACTCTCCTCACAGATGGAACATGGAAGTGTTTTCACTTTGAATTACATAACTCCTCTCTACACAGGCTTGCAGCCAACCTGCTTAGAACCAAGTGTTCCACTGTCGATATTTCTTTGAAACAGTCAGAAATAAATCTGTCCATTTCATATTAATGTGTACTCATATCTTTAAAATTCAGAATGAATTGCCTTGGGGTTCTGTTGTTTTATCTGAGAATTTTTCAAACATGTATTGCAGCTTTCCCTGTCATTAAACTTCAAATCTCAGTGAGTCAAATCTCATCTCAGTGAGTCCAAGTTCTATATATCTGACCTCGTCATGTAAGCATGAAGGGTAGAAAAGAAGCAAACTGAGAAAGTACTGAAAGACTTCTCTGTTCAGTTGTTTATAAAGAAATGAAAAAGAGGTCACTAGCCTAAAAGGCATTGTTATTTTTAATCATCCCATAATAGTGAACAAGTTTTTTTTCAAATGTGATTTTCTCAAGATTCTAAAAATCTGAAGCATGTCTGCTGCCTGAGGTTCAGTATCAAAAGTCACTATTGAAAACAAATGGGATCTAATTAAAATTAAAAGCTTCTGCACAACAAAGGAAAATATAAGCAAGGTGAAAAGACAGCCTTCTGAATGGGAGAAAATAATAGCAAATGAAGCAACTGACAACTAATCTCAAAAATATATAAGCAACTTATACAGCTCAATTCCAGAAAAATAAATGACCCAATCAAAAAATGGGCCAAAGAACTAAATAGACATTTCTCCAAAGAAGACATACGGATGGCTAACAAACACATGAGAAGATGCTCAACGTCACTCATTATTAGAGAAATGCAAATCAAAACCACAATGAGGTACCACTTCACACCAGTCAGAATGGCTGCGATCCAAAAATCTGCAAGCAATAAATGCTGGAGAGGGTGTGGAGAAAAGGGAACCCTCCTACACTGTTGGTGGGAATGCAAACTAGTACAGCCACTTTGGAGAACAGTGTGGAGATTCCTTAAAAAATTGCAAATAGAACTACCTTATGACCCAGCAATCCCACTGCTGGGCATACACACTGAGGAAACCGGAATTGAAAGAGACACATGTACCCCAATGTTCATCGCAGCACTGTTTATAATAGCCAGGACATGGAGACAACCTAGATGTCCATCAGCAGATGAATGGATAAGAAAGCTGTGGTACATATACACAATGGAGTATTACTCAGCCATTAAAAAGAATACATTTGAATCAGTTCTGATGAGATGGATGAAACTGGAGTCGATTATACAGAGTGAAGTAAGCCAGAAAGAAAAACACCAATACAGTATACTAACACATATATATGGAATTTAGAAAGATGGCAATGGCGACCCTGTATGCAAAACAGCAAAAAAGACACAGCTGTGTATAACGGAGTTTTGGACTCAGAGGGAGAGGGAGAGGGAGGGATGATTTGGGAGAATGGCATTGTAACATGTATACTATCATGTAAGAATCGAATCGCCAGTCTATGTCCGACGCAGGATACAGCATGCTTGGGGCTGGTGCATGGTGATGACCCAGAGAGATATTATGGGGAGGGAGGTGGGAGGGGGGTTCATGTTTGGGAACGCATGTACATCCATGGTGGATTCATGTCAATGTATGGCAAAACCAATACAGTATTGTAAAGTAAAATAAAGTAAAAATAAAAATAAATAAAAAATAAATAAATAGCAAAAAAAAAAAAAAAAGAAAATGATGCCACACATTTTTTAAAATAACATATTTTCTCAAATATTAATAAAGTGCTTTGTTTAAAATAATTCCTAAGAATAAAGAAAAACATGGAGAAATAAAAATAGACTATGATCTTTTACCCAGACATATCTATTCTCAATTTCTCATATACTTTTACAATATGTATATGTGCATGCACATGTATTGTCAAAAGATAGATTGAGGGCATATTAAAATTTTATTTGAGGGAAAATTGATTGGAATTGAGCAGCATCCAATCTAGCAGCTAAGGAAGGAATTCTGAAGCGCTGTACAAAATGAAAGACAAAAAGACAAGGGAACGAGGAAGTTATATCAGGCAAAAGAGCAAGTTGTTTATTGTAAAGTTACTTTCCTATGCAGGATGGCAGGAGTCTATCAGCCAAAGCAAAGTACTGATTAAGCAATCCTTGATCCACTGGTTTAAGATTCCATTTCTAGGAAAGCAAACCTATAATTAGTTGGGGGGTGGAAGGTTTAGCAAACACAACTGTTGTATGTATGTTACAGAAAAAAGATCATATAGTTGCATAACCAACTTTTCACACCTGCCAGCAAACATATCATGAGACTTTCTCACCAATAAGTGCATCTTTACACCACTTCTAATGGCTACACACTATTCCATTGTATGCCTGTTGCACAACTTTTAAATCGGCAATTAGGATGTTTCTAACTTGTCCCTATTGAAGACAATGTCTTAATGATTATAATTGAAAATATATCTTGGTAAAAAAATCTCACTGTCTCCTTAAGATATATTTTTAGAAATTAAGTTGCTGAGTCAAACAGCAAGCATATTTTAAAATCTGAACCATGGTGTCCAGGTGCCTTCCAAACTGCAGTAGATGGATGTGGTGCCTTGCCTTACCTTTCATTAGTTTTTCAGAGGCAACACACGTACTTTCTAAGTCCTAGGACATGTGCTAGTATAAGACAAGGAGCTATGGAAGGAATAAAACATGGTTCCAGCCAAGTTCTCCCAGAGCTTATAGCTTTAGTAATGGGATATAAACATAATTTAAATGCAACATTATATTTGACAGAGTTTGAGCAGTAATGTTTAATCCTCCTTAATCAAAGAGGATAAATAACATACATTAAACATGAGCTGGGTACTTTTGCCTATTACCTTATCTTCTACTACAAACATTATGAGATGGGTCTTCTTATCTTCATTTTATTAATACACAGGAAAATCTAAGACCTAGAGAATGTAAGTAATTTTTAATGGCTTGGCTGCTCTAGTCTCAGCTCCATAATCCACTAGGTTTGTGATTCTGGATGTGTGAACTCTAAGATCTGCTTTTCTGCAACATGAGAATAAAATGAAGTTCAGGACTGTAAAGGACTGAATTAAATGTGAATTAGTGGAATGTTTAGCACGGTGCTTCCTTGGTGGCTCAGATGGTAAAGAATCTGCCTGCAATGCAGGAGACCCAGGTTCGATCTCTGGGTCAGGAAGATCCCCTAGAGAAGGAAATGGCAACTCACTCCAGTATTCTTCCCTAGAGGATCCCATGGACAGAGGAGCCTGGCAGGCTACAGTCCATGTGGTCACAAAGAATCAGACACGACTGAGTGACTAACACACACACTTGAGTACATGGCAATCATTGGATCAGTTCAGTTCAGTTCAGTTCAGTCGCTCAGTCATGTCCAACTCTTTGCGACCCCATGAATTGCAGCACGCCAGGCCTCCCTGTCCATCACCAACTCCCGGAGTTCACTCAGAGTCGCATCCATTGAGTCCGTGATGCCATCCAGCCATCTCATCCTCTGTCATCCCCTTCTCTTCCTGCCCCCAGTCCCTCCCAGCATCAAAGTCTTCTCCAATGAGTCAACTCTTTGCATGAGGTAGCCAAAGTACTGGAGTTTCAGCTTTAGCATCATTCCTTCCAAAGAAATCCCAGGGTTGATTTCCTTTAGAATGGACTGGTTGGATCTCCTTGCAGTCCAAGGGACTCAAGAGTCTTCTCCAACAGCACAGTTCAAAAACATCAATTCTTTGGTGCTCAGCTTTCTTCACAGTCCAACTCTCACATCCATACATGACTACTGGAAAAATCATAGGCTTGACTAGACAGACCTTAGTCGGCAAAGTAATGTCTCTACTTTTGAATATGCTATCTAGGTTGGTCATAACTTTTCTTCCAAGGAGTAAGCGTCTTTTAATTTCATGGCTGCAGTCACCATCTGCAGTGATTTTGGAGCCCCCCCAAATTAAAGTCTGACACTGTTTCCACTGTTTCCCCATCTATTTCCCATGGAGTGATGGGACCGGATGCCATGATCTTCGTTTTCTGAATGTTGAGCTTTAAGCCTACTTTTTCACTCTCCTCTTTTACTTTCATCAAGAGGCTTTTTAGGTCCTCTTCACTTTCTGCCATAAGGGTGGTGTCATCTGCATATCTGAGGTTATTGATATTTCTCCAGGATAGACATCATTAATATCACCACTGCCTCTACTAATATCTGCATCACAGAAGAGTGAGCATGGCCACTCTGCTTCTAATCCTTTTCTTAATCAGAAAGGTTTCTTTATTGTTCAACCTAAATCTCCTCAGCACCCTTCAGTGACACCTGGCAACATAAAAAATAAATAAATATAATAATATTAAGTAATTGAAATATGTCTAATCTAAGATATTCTTCCCACTTATTTGCTGGTTCTTTAGTTATTTTTATGAAAACTCTGCTGTCTCTTAAGGATATATCACAGTCCTGCACTTGGTTTTGAACATGTGAAGATGTTATTATAAATTCAGTTTCTAAAACAATTTAAAATACATTTTTAAAAAATATTCTAGCAGTAGGAGCTACCTCATGGCATTATCTAACAGCAGGAAGAACAGACTGCAGGTAACTCAAATAAGTTACAGGTGTAGAATTCCAAGGTAAGAAAGCATCTTTGAACTACTTCGATTTTAGCATTTCTCATTTATGTAAGATACATAAAAATTCATAAGTGATATACTCTGAGCTTCTCAAGTAATCTATTAAACCAGATCATCTTTTCCATTAGTTGTTCCAGAAACTGCTCACAGTCAAAGGCATAACTGGCATTTGATTCTCTTATTTGAATTTCTATAGTGTTTCTAAATAGAAGTCAGCAAGTTCCTTTTGCTTATTTCTGTTAAACAGAAAGATTTCATTCAGAGAGACACAGAGAGAAAAGTTTTTATCTGCCTTTATGCTTCTAATATTCATTTGAATCATTTAACAGGCTCTATTTGGGTTTTGGAGCATGAATAAAATAGCCCTCAAAGTGAAACTATCTCAAGCATTTCACCAAAAACACAGAGATGTTCTTCATTAAACATGTAAAGATGCAGATGAATTATCTGCTTAAAAATGCTCAAGTAAGCAGTAATCATGAATATAAAAAGGGTTAATATCAGTATCTTGAAAATTTACTATACTAGGCATCCGCCTGCTTTGCTCTTTATCATTTACCTAAAATTAGCTCCATAGGGTGCTTCTTCAGTAGATTCACTAATTATTGATATCAGTTGCTTTAATTTCAAGTTTTAGGGTAACCAGTACTGGCAGAATATTTGTCCCAAATTCCAATATAATTTTTCTTTTGTTTTCAGTGACTTAAAAACTGTGGATCACTAAGCCTTAATTATTGCTATAGCAAAGAAATTCATTTAAATCATCTCAACAAAGGATTACTCTTAATGCAATATTATTACACTGAGAATTTGTGGGAGATCATGAAAAGGAAAAGGCATTCCACCATACTAGGAAATACATACACAGGACTTACAATTAATGTAATTCGCATAATAAAAAATATTGCTTTCATCTGTTACAAAAATCTTTATTAGCATGGATATTGGATTTATAAATAAATTCAAATAGTTAAACAGCAATACAAACACCACCCTTATGGCAGAAAGTGAAGAGGAAGTAAAAAGCCTCTTGATGAAAGTGAAAAAGTTGGCTTAAAGCTCAACATTCAGAAAATGAAGATCATGGCATTGAGTCCCATCATTTCATGGGAAATAGATGGGGAAACAGTGGAAACAGTGTCAGACTTTATTTTGGGGGGCTCCAAAATCACTGCAGATGGTGACTGCAGCCATGAAATTAAAAGACGCTTACTCCTTGGAAGAAAAGTTATGACCAACCTAGATAGCATATTCAAAAGCAGAGATATTACTTTGCCGACTAAGGTCCATCTAGTCAAACTGTGGTGTTGGAGAAGACTCTTGAGAGTCCCTTGGACTGCAAGGAAATCCAACCAGTCCATTCTGAAGGAGATCAGCCCTGGGATTTCTTTGGAAAGAATGATGCTAAAGCTGAAACTCCAGTACTTTGGCCACCTCAAAGAGTTGACTCATTGGAAAAGACTCTGATGCTGGGAGGGATTGGGGGCAGGAGGAGAAGGGGACGACAGAGGATGAGATGGCTGGATGGCATCACTGACTTGATGGACCTGACTGAGTGAACTCCGGGAGTTGGTGATGGAGTTCATGGGGTTGCAAAGAGTCGGACACGACTGAGCTACTGAAATGAACTGAACTGAATACAAACCCACTCCTAAAAATGAATGATACTCACTTTTCTTTTTCCTACTTGAAGTATGCTTTAGAAAGTCTCTCTGGCCAGAAGAGAACCATATTATCCATTTGTAGTGAACATTTTTTTCTTATAAATGGAACATCAACCTTGCATATACAGAGTCAAAGAATTTACTAGTGCATGCATTTGAAGGCCAGAGAGCTTCAAGTCAATAAAAAAAAAAAGAAAGATTTGTTTTCTCTAAGTGTCATATAGCCCTTCAATGACTTCAAAGTCAGACCCATTTCCAGTCCTCTAAGCCATAAAATACAGTACTCATGTCAAGTGAATTTTCTAGTGGGTTATTTATTTTCATCTGTCTTATATTTATGGGTGGGTCAAGCACAAGATCTGAGCCTGCTTGAGAGGGAGATGAAAGACAGACTACTCTAAAGAAAGCATCAACATTAAACAAGAAAATAAGAGTCAACATAAGCAAATTAAACTAAAAAGTTGGGGGGATGTCTACCTTTTAGGCAATTTCATGTGCAAATCTTAATTTGCAAGTATGGAAATTTAGCCATCTCCACTATATACAATATAGTTAGAAAGAATCATTTATGTAAACAAAACTGATGGAAGTGTATTTCCTAAGCAGCTTGATGCAGTTTTATCTGTTGAAATCTTCTTAGTTCTTATAACACTGTTTCAGGTTCTCAAGTTCTCTTTAAATGAATATTATCCATTTTTAGCACTCTTATTTACCTTTCCTATGAAATTTCATTTTTCATTAAGGTTTATGAACCTTATTTTCTGCCAATAATTAAGCAAAAATAAATATTCTGGTGGTGTGTTGGACAGAGGTTCTTGACTCATCACACATTAAAACTGTGCCTAATTTATGCTAGTGTTTAATGCAGATTTATGGTCTTTGAACTTTTTATATAAGTGAATGCTTTATTTCTCTAATGTAAACACTGTTGTTTGTTCAGATTTCTATAAAATATTTAACAAGTTACTCTGATGTCCTCAGGTAAAAGTAACTTAAAAGTGAGACCAGACTAATTGAATCAGTTGCTATGTAGCTTTCTGTGCTAAGTGCCTTGTGCTAAGTCGATTTAGTTGTTTCTGACTCTTTGCGACCCCGTGGACTGTAGCCCTCCAGGCCCTCTGTCCATGGGATTTTCCAGGCAAGAATGCTGGAGTGGGTTGCCATTCCCTTTTCCAGGGAATGTGCCCAACCCAAGACTGAACTGACATCTCTTTATGTCTCCTGCATTGGCAGGTGGGTTCTTTACCAAGAGCGCCACCTGGGAATTTTTAGCAGTTTTCTTCCTGTCCATAATTATAGATAAAAACCAATGTTATTTACCAGAAAGAAAATACATACAACTTTAATCAGTCTTTTGAGATGGTCAAAATGTTAATAATGTGACGTGATTAGAATCAGATAACTTACCTCTCACAATTTCGGAACAATTTTGGGGGCATGAGAGTCAGTTTTAGGAGAGCAGAATTTGCAAACAGGACTTCTCAGCTTTCTCCTAGGTTAGCCTATATTAGATAGTCTTTGTTGTGAGCAGCTTTGGTTTCTTATTTAAGTTGTTCACTCCAATGTTTACTCAAAAATAATAATAACCCACCTGAGCTTTTCTAATTGGTAAACCTTTTATAGATTTAATCTTAAAAAATCATTAACTCCAAATCTCAAAGGCTTAGCACAACAATATATGTCACTTCCTGCCCATATGCATGAACAAAGTTTTCTCCTCTGCAAAGGTTGTTAGGACCTGAACTAACAGGAGACTTTACTGTCTCATAATGCCGTGCCTTGTGATGCTTCGGCATTGGCCACAGCAAAGGAAGACAGAGCGTAGAAACCCACAGCTGCTCTTAAGAGAAGTGCTTCATCTCTGTTTTCAGTTCATTGGCAAGTTATGTCCCCAACATAAACTTCAAGAGATATTAGGAAATTTTCAAGCAAAGGGGAAAGAGTCAACTACAGTGAAGCCTAGTAAACTCTATCACCTTCTGTTCACTAATTATTCAGTTTCTTCTTCTTGCCACATATAACACATATCCAGTAACTCGTACAGAGACAGCCTGAATATCAATAAGTCAACGCCAGAATCTCAAAGTCCAGTATGTCCAGGGAAAGTTCAATAGTCCTTACCAAGCCCAGATGTGGCTTCTCTTGGTCTGGAGACTTACGAATTTAGAAGCCAAATTTCCTGTCCCTATACACACACACACACTGTCTCTCTCTCTCTCAATTTCCTTCCCTCCTTCTCTCTCAATAAACAAAGGCATGACAGGACCAGAATAATTACAATAATATACTCAATTTTAGAAAAAAGACAATTACTGCTGGCTCAGATGGTAAAGAATCTGCCTGCAATGCGGGAGACCAGGGTTCGATCCCTGGGTCGGGAAGATCCCCTGGAGAAAGAAATGGCAACCCACTCCTGTATTCTTGCCTGGAGAATCCCATGGACGGAAGAGCCTGGAGAGCTAGAGTTCATGGGGTCACAAAGAGTCAGACACGGCTGAGTGATTCACACACACACACACACACACACAAATCAGGCATAATCAGCAGCTCATATAAACCCCAAAGTCCTGCCGAGCACACTCAGAGAAGATTCCCTACCTGTGTGTGCCTTCAATATCCACCCTATGGCAGCTCTTTTTCTCCCCATTGCCTTCTGTGATTGTACCTGGAAATAAGTCTCGGGGCTGCATAGCAGCCTCCTCAGGCTCCTTATTCACTTAAGCTTCTGAGCACAAAGGCCATGTTCAGCTTCTACAGTCAAAGGCCCCTTCAGTCCAGGTTTGCGGTTTCTTTGGCAGTACTCTTCTCTCAAATACTTAAGAGGCTTCTTCTCTATTTGTTTCATCAGCTCCACATGCCAGTAGCCACACCCATGCTTTTAAATACCTAGTTCTCAAATCTCCAGTGGCCCTTTGTTTTCTTCTCTGCCTGTCTTTTTCTCTCAATTTGACGGTGGCTCTCTGAAGTTTATCTGTAATAATGGGTGGGAAGACCTCATTTAACACTTTTAACACTTTCTCTGCCCTTGTGCATGTGTGCTCATTCATGTCTGACTGTGACCCTGTGCACTGCAGACCACCAGACTCTTCTGTCCCGGAATTTCCCAGGCAAGGATACTGGAGTGAGTTGCCATTTCCTCCTCCGGGGCATCTTCCTGACCCAGGGATCAAACCTGACTCTCCTGTGACTCCTGCATTGGCAGGCAGATCATTTACCACTGCACCACCTGGGAGGCATAAGTCCTGTAATCAAATGAAAGTTTTTGTCGAGTATTTTTTACTTGAAGCCTCTGTACAATGTCTTTGAGTATAGTTTGGGTCTAGAAGCAGTTGACTTTTCCGATACTATGGGGATCCCCATTTCTAGACCCTCTTCATATCTTCATTTCTGCTTTTGAACCAGTCAGTTCTTTCCTGGGTTTCTTCTTTATTTTTGAAATAGCTTGCCAAGCACAGCAAATGGCAGTTAGCATACACTGCTGTGGTTCTGTTTTCTACCTCTTACCTAGGAACAGTTATATAGGTATATGATCTGCCTTTCAAGCTGTGACATACCAGAGCTTCACCAAATGTTTTACTGCCACATAACATTCATTTTCTTCTCTGTCTCCTACAGCCTCATTTTTCTCACTGCCTTTCCTGTACATATCAATTTTTTCTTATAGTACAGTCTTCATTTCTAAAGCTAATTTCTGAGTTAGTGAGAACAGCTGAGGTTAAACTGTAGTAGCACAATAACTGCAGAATCTAATCTGTCATAACACAGGTTAATTTCTTGTTCACAGGAAGTATATATATAAGAAAACTCTCCTCCATCAAGTCACTCGAGGAACCAGGCTATCTGTGGTCCATCTGTCTTTCCCCTGGCCATCTCAATCTGAAGCTCTCAAGGCTGCCAAGTTAAGAGGAACTTACAACCACACTTAAATGCCTCAGACTTGAAGTGACACATGACAGTGCTCTCCTGGCAAGAGGGACTGGGAAACCTTTGAATGCATTTAGGAAGAAGAGTCAGACTGAGTATTGTGGGGACTAGTCACTTCTAGCTTCTGGTACTTTTAATGTTCAGATAAACATGGAAACATAGATAAGTCATAGTAATGTTATTTGATCACTTTGATGGAGAAATATTTGTCAAATAAAATAATTGGATCATATAATAAATGTAAATGGAAAGTAGGAATTTTATCCATTTCTTCACTTTTGAAAACACCTATTGACTAATATGGTTTTCCCCGGTGGTTCAGTGGTAAAAAAATCTGCCTGCCAATGCTGGTGACACAGATTTGATCCCTGGGTTGGGAAGATCCCCTGGAAAAGGAAATGGCAACCCACTCCAGTATTCTTTCCTGAGAAATCCCATGGACAGAGTAGCCTGATGGGCTACAGTCCACAGGGTTACAAGACTTGGACATGACTTAGTGAGTAAGCAACAGCAACAGATTGACTAAAATGCTATACAAGAGACGCGTGTGTGAGTGCTAAATCGCTTCAGTCATGTCTGACTCTGCAACTCTATGGACTGTTGCCCACCAGGCTCCTCTGTCCATAGGATTCTCCAGGCAAGAATACTGAAGTGGGTTGCCAGACCCTCCTCCAGAGAATCTTTGTAACCCAGGGATTGAACCAGCATCTATGCTGTCTCCTGCATCAACAGGCAGATTCTTTACCATTAGCACCACCTAAGAAGCCATACAAGAAAGACAGATGACAATACAATTAGCTCTTCATTAAAAAAAAAAAAAAGTCCCTCAAAACTAGTGATACCACATGGAAAACAAATGTTTGAAGAAAGCTAAAACACTAGCAGGAAACTAAGAAGTGGGGCATGAAATACAAAGCAAAAGAGATGAGCAGATAGGAGAAAAGTGAGAGTAAAGCCACATAAAAACATCCAGTAAAGATTTAAAATGATCTAGAACATAAGGTATTATTTTTTAAAAAGATAAGTAACGAGTCCACATAAGGCATTTCCTTACAACTTCAAAGCTTTATCATAGTTAGGCCATCAAGGTTGAATACAAATAGAAATATTCTAAGTGATTCTCAGAAAATAGATATTCCTTAACATCTGGGTCAAGAATGAGAGCTCTATGCATTTTGATGAGAAAAATGATGACCCAGATAATAAATTATTCCATCCACCATTCATAATAAACAGGATAGTCTTAGCCCTTCTAAGTCAAAGGACACTATATTCATCATTCCAGTACCCCATGCACAGGGGGTCTGAGAGAAAGAGGGAGTAGAGATAGAAACCATCAGGGCTTGATCAAGCAAGAAAAAGACATGGAATAAACTATTTGCAAGAAATATTTCAAACAAGAATAAACACTCTTACTCCATAAATAGTTCATTCAAGCTAATTTTTAAAAAATTAGCCCTCTAAAATATGACTAAGGAATCATAAACTCTTTCTATAAATACTAGAAATTAAATATTGTAGCCTCTGATGGTCATACAGTCCTATCAAAACTACTTGTCCCTGCTGTTGTAGCAAGAAAAAAAAAACCATATTATAAGGAAATTAAGGAAATGAATGGGCCTGTTGTGTCTCAATGAAACTTTATTAACAAAAATAAGTAGAGGTTGAATTGGCCTGTAGCCCACAGCTTGCCAACCTGTGCTCTAATAAGGAAAAAAGGCAAAGAATAGTAACAAAAATATTTAAATAAACTGGTCCCCAAAATAGTAAACCATATTCAACCATACTAGTCATCAAAGAAATGTAAAGGAAAACAATGAAATCCTATTTTTCCTTACAATATTATGGATTAAATACCATGATACATGGCTAGAAGGTGGAAGCGCATATCGACACAAATTTCACAAACTTTCTGAAGGTCAAATGCATATGCAAATATAGATAGAGAGACACATACATTATACACACACACACACACACACATACATATATCTATATAGACAGAGAGAGATGGGAGGATGGGGGAACCATAGAATTAGAATTAGCACTTTTTACTAAGGATGTGTGGTGATTGGTTTGAATTTTAAAACTCTAGTACAAAAGCTATCTATAGATGAATCCAGAATGAAACTACTTCCGAGTAGCAATAATGATTTACTTATGTATTATATCCACTTTCCTAGCCCCATTATTTACCTGGATGATAAAAAATGGTAAGAAGTGGGAAAAGTCATATAACCTCTCTATTGGTTACAGTTTTTCTTAATGGCAACCTGAGGTCTCCTACTCAGTCTCCCTGTATCACATTCTTTCATCTCATGGATTGAACAACTTTCTAGAGAAACAATATTAAGAAATAGCCAGACACGTACTTCTAACCGTAAGACGTCTACCCTCTATGAGGGATCCTAATATCCCTCTCTGTCTACGGGTCCAACAATCGCTGCCTGAAAATATTTCCCTAGCATGTTTGATGGAGAAGGCAGTGGCACCCCACTCCAGTACTCTTCCCTGGCAAATCCCATGGACGGAGGAGCCTGGTGGGCTGCAGTCCATGGGGTCGCTAAGAGTCAGACACGACTGAGCGACTTCACTTTCACTTTTCACTTTCATGCATTGGAGAAGAAAATGGCAACCCACTCCAGTGTTCTTGACTAGAGAATCCCAGAGACAGGGGAGCCTGGTGGGCTGCCGTCTCTGGGGTTGCACAGAGTTGGACACGATTGAAGTGACTTCGCAGCAGCAGCAGCAGCAGCAGCATGTTTGAACTGTAAACATAATAACTACAAAGATCTTTGGGTGTTATATAAATGAAAACTTCACTAAAAGGAAAGTAAATAATCCTCACTGTCAAATGTCACAAACAAAAATTTGAAGTGAAACAGTCACCCATGATGCCAGAAATTAGAGATAACTACAGTAGGTATTGTGAGGTATATTATCCCCATTATATACATATATATGGATGTGTTTACCAAACCAGGATCTGCCAAACTATTTCACTTAAAACAATATAAATAATTTTAATGTACATGAGCTCATTCACTTTTAACCACATTGCATTTTACTGGGATATATGCACAACAATTATTTATGCAGCCTTGTGACAGACATTTAGATTGCAAAATTATTTTCACTGTCATACACTCTAACATGAACATTTTAGTCCACATATTTGAGTGAGCTTGCCCAGTTAGTCCCCTTAGGGAAAATTCCAAGAAATGCAATTTTTCATGTTGAAGAGTATTTAAATTTAACATTTTACATTATATTAATAAATTACCCTCTAGAAAAGTTGTAACAATTTACTCTCTCTCCCAGTGTCCAATGTGAGCTTGTTTAAATAAATTATGGTATTTCCACAGACTACAATCCTGTGTTGAAAAAATTAATGACGTGGCAAACTACGCATAGGACTATATCAAGTAAAACAAGGTACAGGATCAAGCAGATCACTGATATTTTACTACAGACATTCTATATGTGGAGGAATAGATACAAACATATATATGGCAGAAATTGTTACAACTGAGGGAGAGAACTAGAGTAAATCTCTAAAATTTCTTTAATACTCTCTTATATTTATTTGTTCAGTTTCCTAGAATTTCTGCATATTTCATTTGCAATCTGAAAAGCAATATGCTAAGAAAATATTGTAAATCTCAAAGCTGAAAAAACAAGTCTTCACATATCCTGCAGGTCATCTAATGTTAGACATACACTTGCATAACAGCAAACTCCTAGTGAGTGCTCGGATCTGGAATGTTTAAACATACGGCACTGAAATGCTTTTGCCCCACAAAGAACTTGTTTTAACTCATGAAAATCTTCATGCCTCATAGCAAGAAGGATAAAACCTTTCTCTTCTCCACTGAGAAAACAAATAGAATGAACTGTGAGATCCCTGAAAACAGAAAACTATCTCTTCGAACGAGCTGTAAGTCCCTGGCTGCAGGCATTTTGGAAAGCATTTTGGAGCGGAACAAACCATTAATAAAGACTCAGTACTTACACTGACCTTTGAGCAATTCCAGATGTAGACATGGAGAATTTTCCACAAATAATAAAGAAGGGTCGGCTACAAGAAGTGACAGTCCCAAGCAGGCTCGCAGGAGGTTAGAATTACATGGGACACTGAAAACAGACTCAGCAGAAATGAAACAACGCACAAAGAATGCACATCCTTGACCAAACATAACCAGAGATTTATTCTCTCATAAGAATTTTCACCAGCTCCTTAGTGCAGAGGAAATATAGACTATATTATATTTTCTGGATATGATTAGTTTCATCAGTCTTTATAATACACTTATTCTCCATGCTATGACTATGCTAACTTTTTATACAGAGTAACTCATTTAGTCCTCACTAAACCCAACCTGGTAGACTGTTATTCGCATTTTACAATTAGAAAAATGAGGCCCAGAAATTTAGGGAACTCGGCCGAAATCATGCTTCTCGAACAGAGGTCAGCCAGCTTTTCCTTAAAGGACCAGAGTGTAAATACTGTGCTTGCCAGTCACAAGGTGTCGGTCACAGATACTCAACTCTGTTGCATAGAACAAGAACACACAGAGACAATATTTCAAGGAGTGAATGTGGCTATGTTATAGAAATGGGTGGTGGGTCCACTGGCTGTGGTTTACCTAGAATGTGGGAAAACAAGATTCAAACTCAAGTCTATGTATTTAATAACCAAACTGCTATACAAAAATATAGCAATAATTGATATAAATGTGGATCTACTCCCATAGTATGGGTTCACTCATTTTCCAATATTCATTTGCCTGTCTGTACAGTGCTGCTCTCAAAAATCTGACCGGTTAGTAGGAATCGTCACTTGCTGTGATTTTGTGAGTAGAAAGATTTGGATGCCCTGAGAGCATAAATGAGACACGTAGCACCTACTTTGTAGTTAAACATGGATTTAACAACATTATATTAGGAGAGATGTACAGACCTGAAATATGGGCAGTACTCACCTTCTAAAATGGAAAAATAGGAGATGACTCTGGGTCCTTTATAAAATATGGCAATATTTAGTTTAACAAATCTCTGTATTTTTTACTTTCAAACTTATTAGTGAATTTGTCTCATAAGTATAATGATATTGGGCAATATAGCTACATCCATTATAAGTTGTTCAAAATCCAAAATTGTGAAGAAAGGTATTTCAATGACATTTAGTTTTTCTTATGTTTATAATGTAGCAATGAAAATTAATCAACAGATTGAGTCAGTTGTTTGATTTTTTAGTAGTAGATCTTCATCAGAATTTGAGAGCCACATCCATGAATACAAAATGAGTAAAGATGATATAATATTCCTAAAATAATTGAGAAGTTACAAACTCTGGGAAAGAGAATGAAAAGTCAGAAAATTTATGCTTCAGTCTTAACATTACTATGGGCCAGTCATTTGACCTTCAACCAACTCTTTCTAAATCTGAATCTTCTTTGGAAAAATAGTAGTCATATCATGTTATCATTTGAGGGTCATTGTGAAATTTATATGAAACAAAATCCATAAAGTTATCTTATAAAACACTGTATTCATTAAGGCAGTCTTCTAAGACTTGCAAACTGTTTTTACAAAGAAAAAAATATTTATTTTATTTTTTCTTTCTTTTACAGACCTGTCAATATCAATAACCTCAGATATGCAGATGACACCACCCTTATGGCAGAAAGCAAAGAATTAAAGAGACTCTTGATGAAAGTGAAAGAGAAGAGTGAATAAGTAGGCTTCAGATTCAACATTCAGAAAACTAAGATCATGTCATCTGGTCCCATAACTTCATGGCAACTAGATGAGGAAACAATGGAAACAGTGACAGACTTTATTTTCTTGAGCTCCAAAATCACTGCAGATGGTGACTGCAGCTGTGAAATTAAAACATGCTTGCTCATTGGAAGAAAAACAATGACCAACTTAGACAGCGTATTAAAAAGCAGAGACATTTCTTCCCAGCAAAGGTCTATCTAGTCAAAGGTATGGTTTTTCTAGTGGTCATGTATGGATGTGAGAGTTGAACCATAAATAAAACTGAGCACTGAAGAATTGATGCTTTTGAACTCTGGTGTTGGAGAAGGCTCTTAACAGTCCTTTTGACTGCAAGGAGATCAAGCTAGTCCATCCTAAAGGAAATCAGTCCGAATGTTCATTGGAAGGACTGATGCTGAAGCTGAAACTCCAATACTTTGACCACCAGATGCAAAGAACTGACTGATTTGAAAAGACCCTGAGGCTGGTAAAGAAGAGAAGGGGATGGCAGAGGATGAGATGGTTGGATGGCATCACCAACTCAATGGACATGAGTCTGATAAGCTCTGGGAGTTGGTGATGGACAAGGAAGCCTGCAGGGCTGCAGTTCATGGGGTCACAAAGAGTCAGACACGACTGAGCAACTGAACTGAACTGAATCCCTTTCACCAGAAACAGAAAGTAGAGACCCAGAGTTCACAAATTTTGCCAGTCCATCATTGTGAGAAAGTAGAGTAAACCCATAATCCTATTACCATTTTATTTTTTAGGATCTTTAAAATTTTTTTCCTTACCATTAGTAATCACTAACGTTTCTAAGTATTCAGTTCAGTTCAGTCACTCAGGCGAGTCTGACTCTTTGCGACCCCATGAATCGCAGCACGCCAGGCCTCCCTGTCCATCACCAACTCCCAGAGTTCACTCAAACTCATGTCCATCGAGTCAGTGATGCCATCCAGCCATCTCATCCTCTGTCGTCCCCTTCTCCTGCCCCCAATCCCTCCCAGCCTCAGGGTATTTTCCAATGAGTCAACTCTTCGCATGAGGTGGCCAAAATATCGGAGTTTCAGCTTCAGCATCAGTCCTTCCAATGAGCACTCAGGACTGATCTCCTTTAGGATGGACTGGTTGGATCTCCTTGCAGTCCAAGGGACTCTCAAGAGTCTTCTCCAATACCACAGTTCAAAAGCATCAATTCTTCGGCGCTCAGCTTTCTTCACAGTCCAACTCTCACATCCATACATGACCAGTGAAAAAACCATAGCCTTGACTAGAAGGACCTTTCTTGGCAAAGTAATATCTCTGCTTTTCAATATGCTGTCTAGGGTGGTCATAACCTTTCTTCCAAGGAGTAAGCGTCTTTTAATTTCATGGCTGCAGTCACCATTTGCAGTGATTTTGGAGCCCAAAATAATAAAGTCTGACACTGTTTCCACTGTTTCCCCGTCTATCTGCCATGAAGTGATTGGACCAGATGCCATGATCTTCGTTTTCTGAATGTTGAGATTTAAGCCAACTTTTTCACTCTCCTCTTTCACTTTCAAGAGGCTTTTTCGTTCCTGTTCACTTTCTGCCATAAGGGTGGTGTCATCTGCATATCTGAGTCTATTGATATTTCTCCAGGTAATCTTGATTCCAGCTTGTGCTTCTTCCAACCCAGCATTTCTCAGGATGTACTCTGCGTATAAGTTAAATAAGCAGGGTGACAATATACAGCCTTGACGTACTCCTTTTCCTATTTAGAACCAGTCTGTTGTTCCATGTCCAGTTCTAACTGTTGCTTCCTGACCTGCATATTGGTTTCTCAAGAGGTTTAAATACATTCCTAAAGATCTCCTTTAGAATTCTCAGTGACTAAAAAACCTAAACAATGATATTTATAGAACACAAGTTAGTTTAATAGGCAGTTTATACAAATCAGATGACTAAAATTTTGACTACATTTCTAAGAAATAGCATAAGAATACTGTAATATTGCATTATTTTTCACAATAGATTGTGTTATTTTTCATAAATATTTGTAGTCCATCACTTGGGAAGAATTATACTCTCCTACTCCACTGGTATTAGCCTTGGTCATATGAATTTTGTAAAGTGAAATTTACAAGTTGATATTTAATGGCCTTATATAGTTCACCAGGTTCCTGAAAATTGGAAATGTAAAAGCCACCAAAACTTTACCAGTTTCTTTTTTCTATTGTGCTATAAGACCAGAATATTCGACATATTGGGCTGCTCCATCAGCCTGGGGTCCAGATGAAGACAAGGTAAAGCACCACTGAAACCAACCCACAAGACCACACAGAATGAGTGAGAAGTATTATTTTGTTCCTGTCAGTCACTGATATTTTAAGTCACTTGCTACCACAGGATTACCTAGGCTATCATAAATGACTAATTACAAGAATGCACAAGCCCAGGTATTCTACATATGTTGACAATTAGAATAATTAACATAAAAGTGGAGGCGGCATAAAATCTAATCTATTCAGAAAGAAACAAGCATTCCAGTGCTTCCTCTTATGAACATAGCTACAACTGGATATAAAAACCAAGCTTTGCACTAAATCACAAAGATGTTGTGCAGGATCCAGAATCCAAAAGGATTTTTTAAAGTTACTTTTAGGATAGAAAAACATAAAACCAGAGGATCACACTCAGAAACAACACTGGCCATCATTTAGGGATTATCTATAACCCTAGGAAGTAAAGCTCTCATCATCTTTTTCTATAATCACTTTTCTCTGTTTCTATTTTTAACCAAGAAACTTCAAAATTATTTTCAAAGAGAAAAGAAATGATCTTCAAAATGCAATAGAAAAATTCAATAGAGTTTCTAAATCCAAAAATTGGCAGTAAACATAACATTTTCATATCTAGAAGCTATCCTAATATTACATAGGTCATATCAGGATTTCTGTTTTTAATTAACAGATAAATTATGTCATTAGTGTTTTTAAGCATAAAGTCTCTAATATGTGGCTTAACACATAAAACATATGATTTCAGGGATAACATTAGATAGGCCTTGCAATTTCAGGAAATTATCAACACAGTATCAGGGATACCCTGCCCTCTACTGTCAGTATTATGTATAATTTTGTATGTTAAACTAAATTAGTTAAACCATTTCATTTAAAATTCTAGTTTTTTCCCCTTTACATATTGGTGTTTAAATAGTGGGTTTCTATTCTATTAGCTGCTTTCTTAGGAAATTTAACAAGTTTCACTTAAAAAAATAATGTTCATCAGCCTTATGCTGCTCCTGAATAAAGGAACTCAGAATGCCTTAATGCTAGTTCTCTCCCAACTTAAATTTTCTTATTTTTCTGTACAAATTTCTCTTAGTTTTTATCTTATAAATTATAAAATGATGTGATTATTTAAATTTGCTTAGAGTTTTGCAGATATTTTCTATTTTATTTGCTCACCATTCCTTCGTATGTCTAAGACCTTTCTTTGAAATCAGTTTATCTGTAGAGCAGGTCTGCTGGTATGAAAATCTCTCCATCTGTGTCTATAAAAATCATCAGTTTGTCGTTCTTTAAAGTTTCAGTGGTATACAATTCTAGATTCACGATTATCTTCATCACTATTTGAAGATAAGATTCTCCTGTCTTCTGCCATTGTTGTTAATGGATGTTGTTAGTGCCATCCAGCTCTGTACTTCACTGGGCTCTGGTTCTCTCTAGTCCCACTTAGTTTTCCAACGCGTGCTTAGTCACTCCAGTCATGCCCGATAAATGGTCCCAAAAGCAAATTCACAGTCTAGTCAAGCTCTTGTCAATGCCATTTGTGGAATTTTCCAGAGTTTGTTGAGAAATCTCACATTGTTGTTGGCTTCTTACTTTAACTATACCATAGGTTCCTCAATTTCATTTGGTTTCCCTGTGTATCTGTCATTTTTATGGTTTTCAGAATTTTCTTACCATGTGACCTCTAAAAGTTAGCTTAAAATATATGTAGATGTAGTATATATGATTTACTCATCTTTATTTATGTTAATGAGGAGAAAATGTAGTAACGCATCACCATGTAGTATTTCACGTCATCCTGGTATTCTGGATATGTACTGATGGTGTTCTTTACAGTAATATTCAAATTATTTGAATGACATACTTTGATTTGTCAAAAAAAATGGAGTGCTCTACAATATATTATGTTTAGTAGCAAATCACATGCATATTCTCCTATCAATCCTAACATTAAATAGTATGTGAAAGTCACTTAGCTGTGTCTGACTCTTGGCAACCCCATGGACCATAGCCTGCCAGGCTTCTCTGTCCATGGAATGCTTCAGGCCAGAATACCGGAGTGAGTAGCTGTTCCCTTCTCCAGGAGGTCTTTCCAACCCAGGGATCAAACTCAGGTCTCCTGCACTGTAGGCAGATTCTTTACCATCGGAGCCACCAGGGAAGTATGGTTTTAATATAAAAACATCAAATAGTAGTGAAATATATTTTTATTTTTAGACAAATAAATTTAAACAAAGCATATTGGAAAGATCTTACATGTATTTTGGAATGTATGTCCCACCTGATATTATAAAGGGTCTTAGAAGCTTTAACACTGGCAGGTTTGCAGTCGGAGAGCTAGCCCTGTTCTTTGAACACATAGATATTTTCAGAGTCTTTTAGATAATTCAAGAAATAAGTCTTAGAAAATACAAAAAAATGTCATTTTTTAAATTACTAAATATGGTACTACTCAAATAACATTATGCCACAAAGAATATACAAATAAAATGGGTGCAATTTTACCACTACTCAGAGTACCCCCCATTAATTCAACAAAATTTGTTTTCTAATTGTAAAGTACTTGGTGCTACTGCTGCTGCTGCTAAGTCGCTTCAGTCGTGTCCAACTCTGTACGACTCCATAGACGGCAGCCCACCAGGCTCCCCCGTCCCTGGGATTCTCCAGGCAAGAACACTGGAGTGGGTTGCCATTTCCTTTTCCAACACATGAAAGTGAAAAGTGAAAGTGAAGTCGCTCAGTCGTGTCTGACTCTTAGTGACCCTATATTAGGTGCAAATGATAGAGCAGTGAAAAGATAGACCTGGTCTGAGATCATAGACTAAAAGCCTCTTGTGTGTTCATCTATGCTGCCGCTTCAGTCATGTCTGACTCTTTGTTACCCCATGGACTATAAACCACCAGGTTCCTCAGTCTATGGGATTTTCCAGGCAAGAATATTGTGGTGGGTTGCCATGCCCTCCTCCAAGGGATCTTCCCAACCCAAGGATCGAACCTGCATCTCTTATGCATTGGCAAGCAGGTTCTTTACCACTAGCACCATGTGGGAAGCCCAAAAAGCCTCTTACCAGAAACTAATAATGAAAAAAACCAACACAGTGAAGTAGGATGAATGCCACACTAGGAAGAAAAATAGAGCACGCTAAATGAGAACATAACTTCATAAACATTTTGAAAAGATTCATGTTCTTATGATTTGGCTTGAGATTATATATCGAAAAACCTTGATAAACACCTTTGCTACGTTTTTTGCCCTGACAGTTGCACCATAACTCTTTTATTCTCCCTGCATTATTTGAAATCCGAGATGGCCACTAAAAACAGTTCATAAAAAATTAAAACTTATTAAAAACATTAGTGATGATTTACAAACAAAGCTTGGTAAAGATAGTTGCAAGTCAATGCAATTTTGAAAGGGCACCTCCTGTGATGGATGAGTTTACTCAAAGTGCAGATTATTGGAGATTTGGTGAATCATACAAATATATCTGGGTTCTCTGAAATCAAAATAGAGTAAGAGGAAAACAACAAAAAATAGAGAGGAGATGATATATGAACCAAATATATTTTTAAAGGTATACTGTACCAGTATAAAATTAGATTTGGTATAACATGATCCTGCACAAATTTAAGGAGCATCACATGATAGAAGGTTATAATGACTGGAGACTCATTAAAATAGAGGTTCTATTTTAAGTACAACTACACAATAAGCATCATCTTAAAATGAAGTAAAATGACACATTTTCTTCTTCTTTGTAGGCTCTTAGCACAAGGAGGTTACGATAACAAGGGGTTGTACATATAAATACTCTAAGGTGTACAGTTGGAGTGATGTGTCTAGGAGTTCAGCAAGTCAGAGTAAAAATACAGCTCACCTTCCTGGCATGTAAGATTTACTTAATTGTATATAATTGAAACATTTAGATGAATTATATAGAAAAACACATTTGTTTAAAAGTGTGTGACTGGATATATGATTACATGATTCACTTGTGTTTGTGGTTGCTTATATTTGATTGTAGCCTAATGTTGGAGTTACTTGATCACAGCCTATTTGGGTATATTTCAAGACATCTGAAACAATTGTTACTAGAAGGAACCCTCAATCAGACACAGAAGGCCTGGCTTTGATGATACCTGAGTCCATGCCTATGGGCGAGGCTTTGACTTTCTGAGTTTTTAATAAGTGTCCAAATTCCTAAAATGGGATGTCTGAGGCTCTTCATAGCCTCACATTCTGTATTTCTGTGTGGTTCCTGTTGATGTTTATTGAGTCTCAGGGCCCCAGGAAGGGACTTCCCTGGTGCTGGGGTGGATAGGAACAGGCCTGACAATGCAGGGGGAAAGTGAAAGTGAAAGTCATTCAGTTGCGTCTGACTCTTTGTGACTGTATAATCCATGGAATTCTCCAGGCCAGAATACTGGAGTGGGTAGCCTTTCCCTTCTCCAAGGGATCTTCCCAACCCAGGAATCGAACCCAGGTCTCCCGCATTGCAGATGGATACTTTACCAGCTGAGCTGCAAGGGAGACCCCAGTGTAGGGGATATGGGTTCAATCCCTGTCCGGGAAGATTCCACATGCCACGGATCAACTCAGTTCATGTGCCACAACTGAGCCCACACTCTAGAGCCCGTGAAGCAAAGTCTGAGTGCTGCAATTGCTGAAGCCCATGTGCCTAGAGTCTGTGCACTACAGTAAGAAAAGCCGCAACGATGAGAAGTCCTCACACTGCAACGAAGAGTGGCCCCCACTTGCCACAACTAGAGAAAGACCAGACAGCAATAAAGACCCAGTGCAACCATATAAATCAAAAAATTTTCAAAGAGCACATTAAGTCCACCTTTCCAAGAAAAAAATTTTGAGTACCCTGTGTAATAATGGATCATGTTTATTCATTGCCAGCACATGTTCAAGGAATGTATAATGTTGGTTGGTAGCAGTTGGGAAGGGTGGACTGGGGCCAATGAAGAATGCACATATATAAATATCTACCCTCAAATTGTCTTGTGTTATTTAGTTCTCTAATCTTAAGTAATGGAGAAGGCAATGGCAACCCACTCCAGTACTCTTGCCTGGAAAATCCCATGGATGGAGGAGCCTGGTAGGCTGCAGTCCATGGGGTTGCTGGGAGTTGGACAGGACTGAGCGACTTCACTTTCACTTTTCACTTTCATGCATTGGAGAAAGAAATGGCAACCCACTCCAGTGTTCTTGCCTGGAGAATCCCAGGGACGGCGGAGCCTGGTGGGCTGCCATCTATGGGGTCGCACAGAGTCGGACACGACTGAAGTGACTTAGCAGCAGCAGCAGCAATGTTAAATAAAATGAACATTATTTCATCCCAGACTGTAAATTTTATATTGTAGGAATTATATCATATACTTAATTCTGCTACTCAAACAGCTACTTCTCAGTAACATCTTGATTAATATCTAAGTCAACTTTTAAAACAATCAAGTCATTGTTTGGGACATAGGGTTTTTACTTGCTTTATGTCAGATTGCTGCTGCTGCTAAGTCGCTTCAGTTGTGTCCGACTCTGTACGACCCCATAGACGGCAGCCCACCAGGCTCCGCCGTCCCTGGGATTCTCCAGGCAAGAACACTGGAGTGGGTTGCCATTTCCTTCTCCAGCGCATGAAAGTGAAAAGTGAAAGTGAAGTCACTCAGTCGTGTCCAACTCTCAGTGACCCCATGGACAAACTCTGAAATAAATTTCTTAAATATAAAAAAGGAGTTAAATAACAGTTCTCACTTTTATTCCCATAGCAATTACTGGAAAAGAAAGGTAAAGAGAAAGAAAGAGTGAAACATTTATTTCAAAATAAAAGTGAGCACAGTCTTGTTTTATTAATATGAAATCTCACTCATCATTTTCATGTTAAACATTTATTTTTAGCAAGTTGGTACATGAATTATTGGTTAGGAAATTTTTCATAAGGAAAAATGGCTTTTAAAATAAACTTTGTCTGTAAGAATATATGAATAAGGACTTGGAAGGCACCTCCCACAGGAGAAAGCTGCCTAGGCTTTTAGGTATGAATATTAAAAAACAAAAAATTCTCTCCTCATTTCACCTCTTCTCTGAGGGCCAGATTGTTCTGTGAACTGAACCTATTCCAACCTGAATATACTTAATATGAATGAACATTATAGCAAAAGCTAACAAGGCCAAATTCTGCTACCACAAAAATTTTAAAACAAATAATCACCATAAGGAAAATAGTCATAAACCCTGGCTTATAGCCCATGCATGGTTGAGTTTTTAAAATATGTTATTCAAAATTATTCCACACAATTTTATCAAGTCCTTAACACCCATTACTCAGTGCCTTTTAACTTTTTACTGTGACTTCCAGTACAAAGTATATTTTATGTCATGGACAAGTATATGTATGTATCTTTCTTTTTATATCTTAATATATATGTGCCTGCATGAGTGCTCAATTGTGTCCGACTCTTTGTGACCTCATGGACTGTAGCCCATAAGATTCCTCTCTGCACAGTATTTTCCAAAGATACTGGAGTGAGTTGCCATTTCTTTCTCCAGGGGATCTTCCCAACCCAGGGATCGAACTTACATCTTTCATGACTCCTGCATTGACAGGCAGATGCAAGACTGAGCCACCTAGGAAGCCCAGTACACATACACACATATGTTAAACTGTTTGAATCACAAAAACAACTGGAAAATTCCTACAGAGATGGGAATACCAGAGCACCTTACCTGCCTTCTGAGAAACCTGTATGCAGGTCAAGAAGCAACAGAACCGGGCATGGAATAACGGACTGGTTCAAAATTAGGAAAGGAGTATATCAAGGCTATATATTGTCACCCTGCTTAAACATCGGGCTGGATAAATCACAAGCTGGAATTAAAATTGCAGGGAGAAATACCAACAACCTCAGAAATGCAGATAATACTGTTCTAATGGCAGAAAGTGAAAAGGAACTAAAGAACCTCTTGATAAGGGTGAAAAAGGAGAGTGAAATGTCTGCGTTAAAATTTGCCATTGAAACAACTAAGATTATGGCCTCCAGTCCCATCGCTTCATGGCAAATAGATGGAGAAAAAAGTGGAAACAGTGACAGATTTTATTTTCTTGGGCTCCCAAGTCACTATGCATGGTAACTGTAGTCACAAAATTAAAAGACACTTCCTCCTTGGAAGAAAAGTTATGACAAACCCAGGCAGCGTATTAAAAAGCAAAGACATCATTTGCTGACAAAGGGCCATATAGTCAAAGCTATGGTTTTTCCAAGTAGTCACGTATGGATGTGAGAGCTGTACCATAAAGAAGGGGGAGTGCCAAAGAATTCATACTTTCGAATTGCGGTGCTAAAGAAGACTCTTGAGAGTCTCTTGGACAGAAAGGAGATCAAACTAGTCAATTCTAAAGGAAGTCAACCCTAAATATTCTTTAGAAGGACTGATACTGAAGCTAAAGCTCCAATACGTTGGCCACCTGATGCTACTCATTGGGAAAGACCCTGATTCTGGGAAAGATTGAAGGCAGGAAGAGAAAGGGGCAACAGAGGATGAGATGGTTGGATGGCATCACTGACTCAGCTGACATGAGTTTATGCAGGCTCCAAGAGATAGTGAAGAATGAGGAAGTCTGGCATGCTGCAGTACATAGGTTTGCAGGGTCAGACACAATTTAGTGACTGAACAACAACATGTTATACATAGCTTTAATTATATATATATATATAAACTTTATATTTTTATATACTTATATGAAATTATAAAATGGAAAAAAGTTTTATAAGATAGTGCCTAATGTTCTATATGCTATACAGTCTGATATTTTATATTTTCCTCTATTTCCTTTTTTTTATTTTTATTTTTACTTTATTTTGCTTTACAATACTGTATTGTTTTTGCCATACATTGACATGAATCAGCCACGGGTGTATATGAGTTTCCAATCCTGAACCCCCCCTCCCACCTTCCACCCCATATCATCTCTCTGGATCATCCCCGTGCACCAGCCCCAAGCATCCTGTATCCTGTATCGAACATAGACTGGAGATTCGTTTCTTACCTGATAGTATACATGTTTCAATGCCATTCTCCCAAATCATTCCTTTTTTAAAAAGCTGTTCGAGTCCTAGCTAACTGATTATACAACTTGGTACTCTATCATGAACCAATGCACAATAGGAAAAAATAGGGACAAAATATTCTTTTCAATAACATGGAGAAAGAGCAAAAGAAAGACAAAAAGTAAATGAGGGTAGAGACAAGAAAAAGAAAAGGATGAATGAACATAATAGAAAAAAGGAGTCACAGCACTTTGGAAATCATATAACCATCATTTTATCAACTAGAAAAAAATGAAAAATTACAGAAAGTTGTTAGGTTTGAAAACTTCAAATAATCATAAATATTTTCCTCTCAGACATATGAAAACTAACAACTTCAAAAATTAACTGTGATGTTCATTAAATACATGAACTATGTCCAAACTACAAACTAGATAAAAACTAAGGTGTGTGTTGCATGTTAAGTCACTTCATTGGTGCCTAATTCTTAGTGACCTCATGGACTGTACCCCGACAGGCTCCTCTGTCCATGCGATTCTCCAGGAAAGAATACTGGCATGGGTCTCCACACCCTTCTCCGGGGGATCTTTCCCACGCAGGGACTGAACCCATGTCTCTTACGTCTCCTGCATTGGCAGGCAGGTTCTTTACCATTAATGCTACCTGGGAAGCCCAAAGCCCAAGGTACCCTTGCAACTTTTTAAGTTGTGGCATATTAATTTTTGTGTAACATATTTATGATTCACAAATCTTGAAATAAAAATATCCATTTCAAATAATATCCATTTCATTCAATAACATTTCATTCAAAGCCTTTGATAGCAAAGGCTTTCTTAACAAATTTCTACATCCTCAGCTTATGCCTAACTCATCAGAATAGCCAACAACTGTGCAAACAGCACAGACTTTAGAGAGTTCGAAGAGCAAGTTTTATGTTTGAGTCTAGGTTTCATGATTCTATATAAAAGGGTAAATGACAAAACATGGTAGAAACACTTTGCATACCAGATCGCCAATCCAATGTATGTAATTCTCATCCAATTATAGTACCATTACATTGTCAGAGTTGTTTAGAATTAGGAGAAATTTTTTCATAGGAGAGCCATTTATAATACGAATGTTTCTCCTTTTTTTCCCAACCATTCTGAGCTTTCCATTTAATTTTCCTGTTGCAAAATAGTCTGTCCAGAAGATTCAGAAATTATGTCTTTTTATCTGTAAGAATTCGGAAAATATCATCTTAAAATCTATCATAATAAAAACAAGTGCTTATTATTAGATTGTCTTTGAAATTAAATCAGAAAATGCTGTTGCAGATATTTCAGAGAAGTGATTTTGTCTTTCTTCTATCAGGCTGAGGTTTAGTTTAAAAATTCCATGCCCTAGTGAATTTTATTACCTTCATTAGTAATTATTTCTAGTTGCTTTACTTCTGTAGTTCTCGAGACTAGTTTCAGATCTGAATTCCCCAGGGAACTTTTGAAACTATGGGATAGATTAGAAAACCCCATTTCTCTGCCTTGGGTGGGGGCTTGGGCATTGATTGTTTTTATGTCCCCAAGTGATTCTATAGGGCAGAAAAGATTGAGAACCACTCCTTTAGTTTGTCCCACTAATCAAAAAGCAGCTAAGAGACTCAGAATTCAGTCAAGAGATTCTAAATTGATTCAGTCAAGTGACATAAAAATTACATCCTTACATTCCAGTGGGGAAAAAAAGTTATGACTGTATCAAAGATATTCTAAGAGTAATTATCCCAATTTCTGCATCAGTAATTTTTCCTTCTGCGTATTCAGAGCATATAAACCATTATTTATTCCATCTTAAAACATTTAAAAATAAAACCTGCTCCTAATTGCACAACCCTTCCTCACCACCACTTCATTTTTCCTGATTTTCTTGACAGCAGAACTCCTCAAGAAAGGATTTATACTGGTTATTTCCAAGTTCTCTTCTCATTCTCTCTGGAACTTACTCCATTTGGCCTCTCCCCACTACTAACACTTCATTTAAACTGTTTGTTGCAAAGGCACTGATAATTTGTATAATCCAAAACCAAATGGTCATTCCAGAGGCTTCATTTTATTGGATCCTTCAGCAGGCTTTGGCTGCAGTTGGCAGTAGTTTGATGACTTCTCCCTTCATTGCACACGAATTCACTCACTTCTAGGAATTAGCTTTCCCAGTGGCTATACCTTCTCAGTCTCTTTAGCTGGCTTTTCTGCTCCAACCACACTCCAGCTGCTGTTCTGCTCAGTGTTCAACCAGAAAACCTCTTCTCTTTTCTCTGCTCATTCCCTTTCTGGTACTCAATCAGTCTTGGAGCTTTAAATATCATCTAGATTTTGAGAACCAGCAACTTAAAATCTCCAACACGTCTCTCCATCTCAGTGTCCTTGTACTCAATTCTGCCTACACGACATCTCAATTAAGTTTCTATTAGTCATTTCAAACCTGATGTATTTGAAAGCAAACTATATTATTATCCCAGACTTTCTTTGTATAGTCTTCCCCATCTCATCTCCACCACCTTTCTAGCTTTAAGGCCCCAAACTTGGGAATTATCTAGCACTACTCATACTATTATATCCTATGGTCACTCTTTCAGCAAGCCCCATCGATGCTACTTTTACAAATAAACCCAGAGCTCAACCACATCACACCACCTCTACTACTTCCCCTCTCGTCTTAATTACATCATTTTTCACCTGAGTCAGGACAGCAGCTTATAAATGAATCTCTCTTCTTTTACTCTTCATGTCCACACAGAAGCCAGAGGAAGGATTTTAAAAATCCACATCATATTATGTGTTTCCTTCACTCAAAATCATTTCATTTTATTCAAAGTAGAATTGAAAGGGTTTACCATTTTTTACAAGATGCTATGTGATTTAACTTTCTATTTTCTGTCTAAACACATTTCCTAAGCTTTCCCATTACATGTACTGCTCCAGCCACACTGACTTCTGTGCTGTTCTTAGAAGCTACAGATAAGCTGTCACATCACGGCCTGTATATTGTGTTCTTCCATTTCTAGGAATGGTTTTGCACCTCTCCCTCTAATACACCAGGATGTTTTCTCTCTCAGTTCCTTTAGGTCTTTCTTGCTCAGTGGTCTTAACCTGGCTGGGTTATTTAAAATTAGAATACCTCTCATAGTCTCTATAACTCTTTCTTGTGCAGCTGACCCATAACAGTTATCTGCTTATCACCATCTGATATGTGTGTGTGTGTGCTCAGTCATGTCTGACTCTTGGTGACCCCATGGACTGTAGCACACCAGGCTTCTCTGTCCGTAGGATTTCCCATGCAAGAATACTAAAGCGGGTTGCCATTTGCTTCTCCAGGGGATCTTGCTGCAGAGATTAAACCCACATGTCCTGCATTGGCAGACAGATTCCTTACTGCTGAGCCACTTGGGAAGCCCACCATTTGTTACACTGTAGGTTTAATTGTGACTCTTACTCCCATTAGAACGAAAACACTATGAAGGAAGACATTTTTGGTTTTGTTTCATTTTTTTGGTTTTTCTTCAGGTTTTCATGATTATTTTCAACTTCAGTATAATTGACAAATTGTAAGATATTTAAAATGTGCACTTGATGATTATATATATGAATATATTTTGAAAGGATTCCCTCCGTCAAGTTAATTCATACATTCTTTACCTCACTATTTAGCTTTTTAGTTGTTGTTGATAAGAACATTTAATTTCTATGTCTTAGCAAATTTCAGTTATACAATACCATGTTATCAGCTTGCCAACTACAAACTAGCCCTTGCCATCTAGGTCTATAAGGATCAAATCACATGCTGCTGCAGCTGCTAACTTTCAATACCCCTTGAAAGGAGTTCAGAGCAGAAAGCAGAAATGAGGTACTCTGTTCCCTGGGAAAAACTGGCAAGACATGTCTTCAGATAGTTCGATATTTTCAGGAGAAGATTTCATGAGCCCCATTCTTGCATCTCTGTATATCTAAAAAAGCACTAAAATCCTGCATGGTGAAGTCCACTCCTTGTGATTAGTGGAAAGCTTCTGCAAAAAAATATGTGGTTGATTGCATATATTCCCCCTTCATCAAACTCACATATATACTGAACTTCCTCCTGTCTCTTTGGAGCAGTTTCTCAAAGCTGAGAGGTTGCCTCTCGGTCTATGGTTCTCATTTTGCCCCAAATAAAACTTAACTTGTAACTCACGCTGTGCATTTTCTTTTAGTTGACAAACTATAGTCACCATATTATACATTAGAAGCTCAGAACTTATTCATCTCATAACTGAAACTTTGTACCCTTTTACCCACTTTATCCTATTTCTCTCACCCACAGCCCCCCTGGCAACCACCTTTCTACTCTTTGTCTATGAGTTTAACTTTTTTTTTAAGATTCCACGTATAAAATTTGTCTATCTTTTCAAAAATCCGTCTCATAGTTTCATTGATCTTTATGTTATCATCTTCATCTCTATTATTTCCACTTTGATCTTTGTATTGCCTTCTATTACTAAGTTTAGGTTTTTTCCAGTTCCTTGAAGTGTAAAGTTAAGCCGTTTAAGACCTTTCTTTTCCCTTTATGAAGGCATTTATCATTATAAATTGCCCTCTTTAAACGGCTTTTGCTGTATCCCATAAGTTTTGGTGTGTTCGGTGTGTTTCCATTTCATTTGTCTTAAAACATGTTTTGACTTCTCTTCTTAGTTGTTCAGGAGCATGTTGATCAGCCTCCATATATTTGTGAATTTTCCAGCTTTCTTCCTGTATTGATTTATAGTTTCATACCATTATGGTCAAAAAAGATACTTGATGTGATTTCAACCTTCATAAATTTATTTAGACTTATGTTGTGCCTAACAATATGATCTTTCTGGAAGGATATTCCATGTGCTTTCGAGAAAAACGTATATTCTGCTGCTATTGGACTGAATGTTCTATAAATGTCTGTTAAGTCTATGTGGTCTAACATGTAGTTTAAGTCTAATGTTTCTTTATTGATTTTCTGTCTGGATGATCTATCCATTGTTAAAAGTGTGATTTTTGAAATCCCCTATCGTTGTACTGCTATCTATTTCTCCCTTCAAGTCTGTTAATATTTGCTGTATATATTCAGGTGCTCCTCAGTTGGGTACATAAATATTTACTGTTATATCCTCTTATGAACTGACTGCTTTATCATTATATAATAACCTTCTTTGTCTCTTGTTACAGTCTTTGGCTTAAAGCCTGTTTTGTCTGACACAATTATAGCTACTCCTGCTTTCTTTTGGTTACTATTTTCATGGAATATCTTTTTTCAAATCTTCACATTCAGTCTATGAGTGTTCTTAAAGCTGAAGCGAGTCTCTCATGGGACCTTGCCAGGGGCAAGTTTATGGAGAAAATGTGCCTTGGCCTCTCCTACTCATTCTGATATAGGCATATTCTCATTTACTTGATATGCAGAAATCACTTAGCTAGTTTCTGGATGTTTCTCACAGTTGGTTGCTCCATGTGTAGCTGTACAGTTGGTGTGTCCCTGAGAGGAGGGACATTCAGGAGCCTCTATATCACCTCCTTAATTCAATCAGTTTGTTTTTGTTTTCTTGACAGTGTCAATCCCATTGACTAGAAGTATACTAGGCATATAGTTGATATTCACTATTTATTTGTTGAATAAGTCAATAATAAGTTTCAACTTTGTCCTGGATACTTTAAAATTTATCCTAATCTAGATCATGTGCCTGCTAAATCATTTCAGTCGTGTCCTGCTCTTTGCAACCCTGTGGACTGTAGCACAGCCAAGCTCCTCTGTCCATGGGATTCTCCAGGGAAAATTACTGGAGTGAGTTGCCAGTGAGTTCTCCAGGGGATCTTCCCAACCCACAGATCGGACCTGTGTCTCTCGTATCTCCTGGATTGGCAGGTGGGCTCTTTATCACTAGCGCCACCTGGGAAGCAGTAATCTAGATTAGGTAATCTCTAAATTACCTTCCAATCCTACAGTTCTGTGATTCTAACACAAACCTCATTTTAGTCTGCTTGATGTCTCCTTTCCTAATTCACTCAAACCAAATTAGTTCATTGCCCCCCTTGCCTTTATAGTGCTCTATTCTTGCTCTATAATCTCAGCATTTATCATAATATTTTCCCCAAAATTTAACCCAGAGTTAATTAAGGGCAAGGTATGTTTTTATCTGCTTCTTCATATCCTTGTTATAACATACCATGCAATCCAACACTCATAATGTTAGGCTTTCAATAAATATTAATTAATTTAATGAATGTGATGTGCAAAATAATGCTTTAAGGGGTGGGGATCTGAGAATATTTTAGAGGGGGAAATATTTTTCTTTTTAAACATTTAGCTGAAGGTCAAAAACTAGAGGAGAATCTCTCTAGTGGATCACTGAGGAACTTTATAAGATTTTCTCTTTTTCCTAGTCTTGAAGCTCAAGCTCTCAAGCAGCAGGTTTTCTGTTTTTGTTTTTATTTCCTATGATGTTTTCTTTTGGGGGAATTCAAAAGTTATCATTAGTCGCCTGGAAAGTAAGTCTCATTTAAAAGGACAGAAGCCTATCTAAATCCGCCATGTAAGTGAGAAGCAATCTTGAGGTTTTCAGAAATAGATATTACCTGAAATCTCCATTTCTATATTTTATCACAATTTTTTAAAAAATGAGGAAATATCTATCATTGAACATCATTTAACTGCATCCTCTAAATCACAATATTTAAATAAAATAAAGAGAAAGAAATAACATTGTAAAATAAGAAATTTTATTTAATCACATGTCTAAAGGAAAAGTCAAGGAATTGTATGTATTTATTTTAATTATACATCTACAATATGAATTTATATTTACTCATTATTGTAATAAAAAATGTCATCATTCTGTTATAAGATGTTACCATATAATATATATATTATATTTGACTCTATCATCACTCCTTCCCTATAACTTATTTGCTACACAAACAGAATACATTTATTTGTTGTATGAATTTTCTGCTCTTTGAAAATGAAAATGGATCTCAACTTCACTGAAGTAAAACTCAGAGTTCCCTTTGGTTTATATTTTGTTTTTAACTTTCCATAACCAAAGCACTGCCTCTAAGTGTATGCCCTAGATACATTCAAAAGTTTAAAAAAAAAAAAAATTATAGCACAGTTACCAGCAAAGAGCTACAGTCCATGGGTTTGCAAAGAGTCAGATACGAGGTAGTGACTGAATAAAAACAACAACCAGCAAAGCCCATTAACAATTCCTGGGGATAGAAATAGAATTTGAGTACCTGACCTGTTCCTTCCTCCGTGTGTAGTCTAACGTCTCTTGCTCATAGGGTGCCATGTGCTGAGGCGCCACGCCCGGCCCTTCAGATGAGAGCCCCTGGTGCCAGATGGCCGCTCTGAAACATCAGCTCAGTGATCAGGTGCAGAAGATGGATACAACACAGCAATTCAAGATGGTGGCAGTGGGTCTTTGCTGTGCTTGGCACTTGGATCTGTAGCCTGAGCGCCACAGCTGTGCCCACCCCATGAGAACTCCACCCCCTCCCTTCACAGCTGACAAGGACCCCTTTAAAGTAAGCCCTACCCACTGTCTGTAAGGAGCCTGTGTGCTCTAGAGCAAGCTCCCACCTCACCATTCTCTGCCATTCTCTGATCAGAATCAGTGAATGCTTTTGCCTTTGCCCCAAAATTAGTCTTCTTCTATTGGCCTGACTGACCTTAGATAAGGTTTCCCTGGCGGCTCACTGGTAAAGGATTCACCTGCCAATGAAAGAGTTGTGTGTTTGACCCCTGG
Source organism: Budorcas taxicolor (assembly GCF_023091745.1). Lineage (NCBI taxonomy): Eukaryota > Metazoa > Chordata > Mammalia > Artiodactyla > Bovidae > Budorcas > Budorcas taxicolor. The sequence goes on from NC_068910.1 coordinate 85,754,550, forward strand.
TTTGGGAAGATAGGGCTTCCCTTGTGGCTCAGCTGGTAAAGAATCCACCTGCAATGTGGGAGACCTGGGTTCAATCCCTGGGTTGGGAAGATATCCTGGAGAAGGAAATGGAAACCCACTCTAGGCTTCTTGCATAGAGAATATGTTTATATTTATATTTATTTACATTTAATATAAATACCAAAATCAGTTTGATTATATTATTTGAAGCCAAAATTGAAGAAGCTGTATACCGTCAGCAAAAACAAGAAAGACCAGGAGTTGACTGTGGCTCAGATCATGAACTCCTAATTGCCAAATTCTAAGCTTAAACTGAAGAAAGTAGAGAAAACCACTAGACCATTCAGGTATGACCTAAGTCAAATCCCTTATGATTACACAGTGGAAGTGACAAATAGATTCAAGGGATTAGATCTGAAAGAGTGCCTGAAGAACTATGGAAGGAGGTTCATGACATTGTATAGGAAGCAGGGATCAAGACCATCCCCAAGAAAAAGAAAGGCAAATGGTTGTCTGAGGAGGCCTTGCAAATAGCTGTGAAAAGAAGAGAAGCAAAAGACAAAAGAGAACAGGAAAGATATATCCATGCAGAGTTCCAAAGAATAGCAAGGAGAGATAAGAAAGCCTTCTTCAGTGATCAATGGAAAGAAATAGAGGAAAACAATAGAATGAGAAAGACTAGAGATCTCTTCAAGAAAATTAGAGATATCAAGGGAACATTTCATGCAAAATGGGCAAAATAAAGGACAGAATTGGTATGGATGTAACAGAAGCAGAAGATATTAAGAAGAGGTGGCAAAAATACACAGAAGAACTATACAAAAAAGATTTTCATGACCAAGATAACCATGATGGTGTGATCACTCACCTAGAGCCAGACATCCTGGAATGTGAAGTCAAGTGAGCCTTAGGAAGCATCACTACAAAGAAAGCTAGTGGAGGTGATGGAATTCCAGTTGAGCTATTTCAAATCCTGAAAGATGATGCTGTGAAAGTGCTGCACTCAATATGCCAGCAAATTTGGCAAACACAGCAGTGGTCACAGGCCTGGAAAAGGTCCATTTTCATTCCAATCCCAAAGAAAGGCAATGCCAAAGAATGCTCAAACTACCGCACAATTTTGCTCATCTCACATGCTAGCAAAGTAATGCTCAAAATCCTCCAAGTCAGGCTTCAATAGTGCATGAACTATGAACTTTCAGATGCTCAAGCAGGATTTGAACAAGGGAGAGGAGCCAGAGATCGAATTGCTAACATCTGTTGAAACATCAAATAAGCAAGAGAGTTTCAGAAAAACATCTGCTTTATTGACTACACCAAGGCCTTTGCCTGTGTGGATCACAGCAAACTGTAGAAAATGCTGAAAAAGATGAGAATAACAGAACATCTGACCTGCCTCCTGAGAAATCTGTATGCAGGTCAGGAAGCAACAGTTAGAACTGGACATGGAACAACAGAATGGTTCCAAACAGGGGAAAGGAGTACATCAACACTGTACATTGTCACTCTGCTTATTTAACTTATATGCAGAGTATATCATGAGAAACGCTGGGCTGGATGAAGCACAAGCTAGAATCAAGATTGCTGGAAGAAATATCAATAACCTCAGATATGCAGATGATACCACCCTTATGGCAGAAAGCAAAGAAGAACTAAAGAGCCTCTTAATGAAAGTGAAGAGGAGAGTGAAAAAGCTAGGTTAAAACTCAACATTCAGAAAATGAAGTTCATGGTATACAGTCCCATCACTTCATGCCAAATGGGGAAACAATGGAAACAGTGACAGACTTTATTTTCTTGGGCTCCAAAATCACTGCAGATGGTGACTGCAGCCATGAAATTAAAGACACTTGCTCCTTGGAAGAAAAGCTATGACAAATCTTAACAGCATATTAAAAGCAGAGACATTACTTTGCCAACAAAGGTCCATGTAGTCAAAGCTGTTGTGTTTTCAGTAGTCATGTATGGATGTGAGAATTGCACTGTAAAGAAAGCTGAGTGCTGAAAAACTGATGCTTTTGAACTGTGTTGTTGGAGAAGACTCTTGAGAGTACCTTGGACTGCAAGGAGATCAAACCAGTCAATCCTAAAGGAAATCAGTCCTGAATATTCATTGGAAGGACTGATGCTGAAGCTGAAGCTCCAATACTTTGGCCACCAGATGCAAAGAACCGACTCATTACAAAAGACCCTGATTTTGGGAAAGATTGAAGGTGTGACGAGAAAGGGATGACAGAGGATGAAATGGTTGGGTGGTATCACCAACTCGATGGACATAAGTTTGAGTAACCTCCAGGAGTTGGTGATGGACAGGGAAGCCTGGCATGCTGTAGTCCATGGGGTAACAAAGAGTCGGACACAACTGAGTGACTGATCTGATTATATTTATATTTATATTCATATTTATGTTTATATATTGCATGCCTGATCAACCTTGTTTTGTGACCCCATGGACTGTAGCCTACCAGGCTCCCCAGGGATTTTCCAGGCAATAATACTGGAACAGGTTGCCATGCCCTCCTCCAGGGGACATTCCTGCCATAGGAATCAAACTCGCATCTCTCCTGCATTGGCAGGCAGATTCTTTACCACTGAAACACCAGGGTTCCCAACAATATTAATAATATCTACACCTAAACATGTTCTTAAGTTAAAGAAAAATTATTAGAGTTTATTTGTAATTTGGACTCAAAGTGAAGAGAAAGTTGAAGAATTAGTCCTTTTGCAGCAGACATTTCTCTTCACATTCAAAATAGTTATCCTTATTTATGAGATAGAATTTTATGTTTTTAAACATACTGGGAAAGGTGAAATCAAGTAACTTTAAAAATGTCTTCTGTAAGCTGAGCAAACTATGCTTTCATTATAGGGTTTGATTATCTGAACTACTTAAATCAATATTTTCAAATGTTTCCAAAATGATGAATTGCTATCATATAATTACTTTCATCTAAATATGTCAATCATTTTACCAGTAAAAGCAGAGGACCCTGATAAACACCTTGAGCTTTTAAACCAATCCTTGTCAGACACTCAAACATCCCATATTCCTTTAACAAGCAATTTCTACAATTATATATCAGGTACCATGCTAGCTGGGCTTCCCATGTGGTTCAGTGGTAAAGAATCTGCCTGCCAATGCAGGAAGCACAGGTTTGAGCCCTGGAGAAGGAAATGGTAACCAAATCCAGTATTCTTGCCTAGAAAATCCCATCGACAGACAAGCCTAGTGGACACAGTCCATGATGTCTCAAAAGAGGTGGACATGACTCAGCAACTCAACAATAAAAACCGTGCTAGGTATATAGGTTTTAAAGATAAAAGTCCCTGCTTCCTTCCATAAAGAATTAACAAATGGAAAGCAAAATTAAGATAAATGCTCACTAGAATGTGAAGTGTTCTGTGCAGGATGATTCAAGTTTTATAGGTCTTGAAATTTGAAGGACACTTTTTGTTTTTTAATTTATTTTATGGAAATATAAATGGCAACCTGCTTCCAGTATTCTTGCCTGGGAAATCCCACGGACAGAGAAGCCCGTCAGGGATCACAAAGAGTTAGACTTGACTAACCAACAAGACAAAAAATAGTTGAGTTACAATATTGTGTTGAATTTCTGCTGTGTGGCAAAGTGAGTCAGTTATACATATGTATATTCTTTCTCATATTCTTTTCCATTATGGTTAATTACAGGATATTAAATACAGTACCATGTGCTATATAGTAGGATTGTGTTGTTTATTCATTCTGTATATCATAATTTCCATCTGCTAATTCCAAACTCCCAATTCATCCCTCCCCCTTGACAAGCACACATGTGCTCTCTATGTCTGTGAGTCCATTTCTGTTTCATAGATAAGTTCATTTGCGTCATATTTTAGATCCACCTGTTCAGTTCGGTTCAGTTCAGTTCAGTTGCTCAGTCATGTTCAACTCTTTGTGACCCCATGAACCGCAGCATACCAGGTCTCCCTGTCCATCACCAACTCCCAGAGTCCATCCAAACCCATGTCCATTGAGTCAGTGATGCCATCCAACCATCTCATCCTCTGTCATCCCCTTCTCCTCTTGCCCTCAATCTTTCCCAGAATCAGGATCTTTTCAAATGAGTCCGCTCTTCACATGAGGTGGCCAAAGTATTGGAGTTTCCGCTTCAGCATCAGTCCTTCCAATGAACATCCACGACTGATCTCCGTTAGGATGGACTGGTTGGATCTCCTTGCAGTCCAAGGGACTCTCAAGAGTCTTCTCCAACACCACAGTTCAAAAGCATCAATTCTTTGGTGCTCAGCTTTCTTTATAGTCCAACTCTCACATCCACACACGGTATTCCATACTACTCACATTTTTTTAACCTGTCAACATTTTTTATCCATTTTTCACCTGTCAATGGACATTAAGATTGTTTCCATGTCTTGGTTATTATAAATAGTGCTGCTATGAACATAGGGGTACATGTATCTTTTCAAATTAAAGTTTTATCTGGAAATATGCCCAGGAATGGGATTGCTGGATCATACGGCAACTCTAGTTTTTGAGAACCCTCCATGGTGGCTGCATCAATTCACATTCTTGAGGGAACTTCTTTGTGAAAAAGAGTATAAAATTACAAATGTGAAATTAGGCATGAATGTGAATATTCAAAATGAGAAAATAAGTCACAAAAATTACAAAATTTAAAAAGCTGAAAATACTACAATTTTCACAAATTTGATTGGCAAATTCTGTCTTTTCTCTGATACAATTTAATAAAATTATTTTAGTATTGATATTTTAGAAAGCTTTTACCTTCACAACTTGTTATTTGTAATGTTATAAAAGTGTTTAGGATTGTTATCCAGTTTGAGAAAACTTTTATTAACTTTCTTTCATGTAAATAAGATTATCAGCACTTCAAATATTCCAGCACACTGACTGTCTCACATACTGAGTTGACAACACTTATTAACCAGTTTATCACAGATAACTTCATTACTTTGATGTCATTAGGAGTTTCATGTTATCTTTATCAAAGTCAATAATCTTGTCCAAACAACAAAAAAATTAAGTCATTTTCCACTGGGTTCACATGACTTACTTATTCACTAATTTGATTATCTAACAATTTATAACTATTCAGTTCCTTGTCTCAGAAAAATATCTCTCCCTTTATTAACATGGAAATAGTTTAGGTCTGATTTGAACATGTTTTGTTAAAATTTGCTTCTCATTGTCAGAGTAATTTTAATTAATTTTCTTTCTCACCATTTTTTTTCTTTTGTTTGTATATTTTATTGATTTTATGTAAATTTTCTCCAATTTAAAAAAAAAAATGTGTCTCAAAAAGGAGTCTATAATTTCTCACTTGCTATATCAAAAACATTCCAAAAAGTATTTATTGCAGCTAACATGGCTTTTCCTTAGTCTTATCCTAGAAATGCTCTAGTGACTGTGATGAGTGGAACAAGACTCAAATCATAACTACTTGCAGCTGAACTATGTTTAGCTTCACAGTATATATACATTTGTGTTATGGAAATATGGAAAGGAAAACTAACTGGGTCTGGTAAGTTTAAGGAAGTCATCAGATGTATGTGAATATTAGAGGTGACTTTTGCAAAATAAGTCAGCTTTCACAAGGAAGGGAAGACTTTGGGGAGGAATTTGTGCAAAAGTTCAAAGCCCCAGAAACCCAAGATTCTGACCCTGAAATCACTATCCTTCTCTTCCAGTTAGCTTTCCATCATTCTCATTGTCCAATTTCCACCTACTCATATACAGTAGCAATTATGGATTTTATAACTCAAGGGCAATTAAAATAAGCCATGTGACATACAAATTTGCAGGCGAAAATAGAATAAAGACAGCTTGAGATTTTTGGTTTGGAAAGGTAAAATGGAGTGCCATGCCCTCCTTCAGGGGATCTACCCAGTCCAGGGATCAAACCCATGTCTCCTGCATGGCAAGCAAATTCCTTACTGCTGAACCACTGGGAAAGCTCAAAGACCAGGAGAAGGATATATTTGAAACATATTAAATCATGATAGAAATGCTTGTCTTCAAGTTGTGGATGTACCAAATAATGGAACGCATTCTTGAAACTTGGAGGCATTTTTGGAAAATGAATATACACTTTCACTCAGTGGGTTTCACCAACCTGAAAGATGGTAAAGATTACAATCCAGAGTTTCAGGGAAGCTTAAATGACATCAGATGAAAGATCTTTATCAAAAGGAAATTATACTATAGAGCCTCCAGTCACTACTCTTTGTGATAAAGATCAAGAAAAGGAGCTGTCATCCTCTCTACATAAGGGGTCTTATTAAAGTCAAATACTCTGGAGTCAGGTGAGCGTTTAGGGTGACCTGACCTGATGTTCTAAGTTTCTCAAACATCTTTAAAGCCTTTAAGAAAAATAAATATCAAATAGATAATCCCACAGATTAAAGACAAATGCATACCACATATATGGTTTCCTTTTTCACTAATGTCATGGTTAATTTTATGTGTCAACTTGAATGGGCCACAAGATTTTCAGATATTTAGTCAAACATTAGTAGATATGTCTGTGAGGGCGGTTTGGATGATATTAACATTTGAACCAGTAGACTGAGTAAAGAAGATTACTTTCCTGCTTTGACTGGGCCTCATCCAATGGATTGAAGAACCCTGGATAGAATGAAAAGGCTGACTCTCCTATGAGTAATCGGAAACTCCTCCTGCCTGATGGCTTGAGATGGAATATTGGTCTTTTTCTGCCTTCAGATTCAGACTAAAACATTGTCTCTTCTTAGTCTTGAGCCTATCTATCAGTTCTCCTAGTTCTCAGACCTTCAGATTTGGACTCCTACTACACCAGAAGCTCTCCTGGGTCTCCAGCCTTCGGACTGTAGACCTTGGGACTTCTCAGCCTCCATCATCACTCCTGGACCATTTTCATATAATATATATCTTCATGTATTTACATATGTGTGTTACATGTGTGCTCAGTTGTGTCCAACTTTTTGCAATCCTATAAATTAAAGCCCACCAGCTTCCTCTATCCATGGAATTGTCCAAACAAGAATACTGTGGCGGGTTGCCATTTCCTCTTCCAGTGGATCTTCCTGGCCCAGGGATTGAACTCGCGACTCCTGTGTCTCTGGCACTGCAGGCAGATTCTTTACCACTGAGCCATCGGGGAAGATATATGAAGATTTCAGATATGTGTGTGTGTGTGTGTTTATATAGACCACTTTCATATATATCTTCATATATATAAATATATGATATAGATATATACATATCCTATTGGTTCTGTTTCCCTGGAGAATCTAATACAACTGATTGAAATTAGATGAAGAATTCTGTATGGTAGCTAGCTTCCTTTGTGGTTCAGATAGTAAAGAATCTGCCTGTAATACAGGAGACCCAGTTTAGATCCCTGGGTGGGGAAGGTCCCCTAGAGAAGGAAATGGCAACCCACTCCAGCATTCTTGCCTGGAGAATCCCATGGACAGAGGAGCTTTGTGGGCTACAGTACATGGGCTCACTAAGAGTTGGACACGACTGAGCAACTAACTTTCACTTTCACAAGGTAGCTAAGAGAATGTCTCAATTAATATTTATGGCTCAGACGGTTCAGTCCCTGGGTTGAGGAAATCCCCTGCAGAAGGAAATAGCAACTCACTCCAGTATTCTTGCTTAGTGAGCTACAGTCCATGAGGTCACAAAGAGTCAGACATAACTGAGCAACTTCCACTTTCAAATTAGATGAAGAATTATATATGGTAACTAAGAAGACAATATCTCAATTAATATTTATGCTTATTTAGTCTGTATGTTTGTCATTTGCTAGTTAAAATATGGTGTTGTAAGGAAACAAAGACATACCCCACCCATAAACTTATATCCACGAATGTTAAGTTGGTCCACTTTACAGATAACAAAAAAGGAACACAGTGAGATTAAACATTTTTACCAAAGATATACAGCAAAGCAGTTGGCAGGACCATCAGTAGCACACCTTTTCTGAATTCTTATCTATTGTTCCATCCTTCACACCAGACTTCTAATTTCACACTTGATTCTTCCCACATTTTAGTGGTTTAACATGTGAAACAATCTCTGAAGCTAACTCCCACTCCCCACTTCATTTACTGTGTATCATTTCTTTCTTTAAAATGAGTATGTTTAGCTGAATAAAACAGATTCTTGGGTTGGACAAGGAGTATACTTATGCTTTAGACACAGTATGGCAGTGAAGGGTCAGAAGAGATCATCGTAATGCCTCTGGCTCATGAGGCTCAGCCAGAGAACACTCTCAAGTCCATCCCAAGATGAAAAGAGAGTAAATATTGAACTAATACCAAAGTACTCAACTGCAAGGAGAGTTGTGGATGGGGGAGGGGAAGGAAATGCCAAGGTCTACTGGGAAGCAGTGTTCTGGAGCCTCCTTAGACCACCTCATCTCCAGAGAAGGCTCTGGTAACCTGAACATGAGTAAACAAAGCTGACCCTAAGAAACACAAAAATTTGCTTCAAAGAACTTTCCCTTAATATTCTTATATGAGGTGCTCACTGTCCATCAACTAACTGCTTTTGGTAAATTTCACCACTACACTTATTCAGTTTTCATATCCTTGGAAGTCTCACTCAATATTTAATAATATGCTGGCTTGGCAAAATAAAAGAAACTGTAGATTATTTTTGCAAAACACATCTGTTTGCTGCAGAAGACAAGTGAGGAAAGGAAAATAAGGCATTGATTCAAATTTCCCTGGACAGCTTTTAAAGTTAACTGAAAAAGATTATATCAAAGAATACTTCCTAATTTCTAAGAAAGGAAATAAAAGTCACTTAGAGAATGTTTATCACAACTAGCTATATGGCTTTTGTCAAATCTATAATGATAGCTTTTTTATACAACTAATATGTTCAGTATATTTTCCCCTATTCTTTGATTTCAAGCAAGATTTCACTAGTTTGCATTATGGCAGATTTTTATAGCTGCTATGCATTTTGCTGTTTTGCTCTGATTAGTTTTATGTTGGGTCCTTGATAAGAAATATGACACCTATGACACCATTACAATTGTTCTTATGAGAAAAATCAATCTTTTTTGACAATGAAACAAGTCATGACAATTTTCATGAACACCCGCTAGTGATAAGAAAGGGTAGATTATTATATGCCTTCACTACACGGAAAGGACCAGAGGGGTAATATCCTAGAGTTTGCTTTGCATAAATCATTCTGATTTTATGAGTCCTTGCATAGATCCATTCCCTGTGTCAGACCAGTGACAAATTTCTAAGGGAACTTCATAGACCTCAGGGCGCTGCTAAGCTGTAGTTCTGCCTGTCCTTAGACATGGAGGTCAATGTCCAGGCTTACTTATATGAAGTGTTTAACGTATCAAGGACACCTCACTCCAGTACTCTTGCCTAGAAAATCCCATGGACAGAGGAGCCTGTAAGGATGCAGTCCATGGGGTAGCTGAGGGTCGGACACGACTGAGCGACTTCACTTTCACTTTTCACTTTCATGCATTGGAGAAAGAAATGGCAACCCACTCCAGTGTCCTTGCCTGGAGAATCCCGGGGACAGGGGAACTTGATGGTCTGCCATCTATGGGGTCGCACAGAATCAGACATGACTGAAACGACTTAGCAGCAGTAGCAGCATGGTTAGTAAGCTATGAACCCTAGGATATATTCAAGAGCCAGTTATTGGTGACTACAACTATATACTCATTTCTGATGTTTCTGATGCCTCTATCTTTGGGGATGGATGAGGGATAAATTTGGATGTCTAATGAATGGACTTGAATGCTTAATCTGGATGTTGGTAAGATATTTAAAAAGAGAAGCAATTCTCCACATATAAAGAATAAACTATTTTACCTACACAAAAGTTATTTTTTAGAAGGATCTGTGATGAAAAGGTGTCTGTGAGAGCTGTATGTTTCTTTTCTGACCCACCACTTTCATAATGTCACAAACCATAAATAAATATTTCATACACTTAGAGCTTAAAAATTAGACTCTAATCAAAACTTTCCTTCTTATCTGATGCTAACTTTCATTTCTGCCCATCATATCAACCGTTAAATGGAACCAGTGTGTCAGTCATCAGGAGTCATAAAAATCGGACAGTGGAAATTGATAGCCTAGGTGAAATTACAAATTTTGTAAAAGATGTGGAATTCCATGAAGTTCATGAAATTTTTTTATTTTTTTTGAGGACTGCTTTTACTTATATGCACAGAAATAATTGAAGAAAAGACTTCAACACAAAAACATGACTAAGTACCAAAAGATTAAGAGAGGATTGGGGGAAAATTATCTTTCCCAAAGATAATTCTCTCAATAATCATAGAAGTAAAACATGTGGGCTTTTGGCCTTTACAAAATGTCTGAAACCTGTTGCAATTTTGTAGTAGGTGTAAATGTCGAAAGAATTAAATCTTTTGACCACTTCCTCCCATTCCTATGGGCTTCCCTGGTGGCTCAGATGGTAAAGAATCTGCCCGCAGTGCGGGAGACCTAGGTTCGATCTCTGGGTCAGCAAGATCCCCTGGAGAAGGAAATGGCTACCCACTCCAGTGTTCTTGCTTGGAGAATTCCATGGACAGAGGCTCCTGGAGGCCTGCAGTCTATGGGTGGCAAAGAGTCAGATAAGACTGAGGGACTAATACTTTCCCATTCCCATGGTGATCCACTTAGCCTATAACAACCTGATTTACCAAATACCTCTCCTCTATGCAGACTCTGTTTTTAGTTTCTCATCAAAAAAATGGAGAGGAATCTTTATTATCAAAACGGAATGAGAACAAAAATTGACTTTGTATCCTGGAAAGAGATGATTTGCAATATAGAACAAGGTTAAGGGAAGATACCAGACTATCAGGGTGAAAAGAAAGGGAAAGGGAGACACATGGTTTGAGAAACATATTCAGTATATTTACTTTAAATTTTACAAAGCAAACAAAAAGAACTTTGTAGTATCATAACAGTAAATAATACAACCCATAGAAAGTAAACATGAAATCTCATAAGTGATAAATGCATATGATACCATGACTTAAAGAAGGTTTATTATAATTAGAAGGAAAGGAAAATTGAGAATTTTTTCTGAGATACACATGTGTAGAAAAAGTGAGAGAAACACTGGTCTTTGTAAACAGACAAAAAATAATTTACAGGTGGGAGCAAAATTCCATTTGGTCATTTGAGGACTGATCACAGCTATTTACTTGAAACTTTTCCTCTAATAAAATAATAAATGAGCTGATTTAAAGGTGGTGAATCTATTTTGACATTCTCTCTTTTCCCACCCGGATACAGGCCACTTTAGCTCCAGAACTGACTCCTTTATTTGATGAACAAGGATGGCCAGGGGAAGGCAAACACAGACATACCCTCTTTGCAAGCTCGGTCTGACACCCTAGTGTTAAAGGCAAGTCATATATTTGATACATTGATCTTAACTTTATTTATAAAAGCAGAGTTCCTCTGTTGATTCCATAACTCATTCTCAGTTCTAAGAGGTTTGTATAAAGGTCAGCTGTCATAATTTTTTCATTTATTTCGGAGTGTTTTTTACCATTTGTAATGAGATCTTGGGATGCCTGATGTAGGGATATAAAATTTCTCTTTTCACTAAATCCTTTAGACCGACTAGGAAATCCTAGGCAACAGAATCCTAGGCAAATTCTGTTTCCTAGGATTTAAGCAACAAAATTTAAAGCCAGAACAAATTTTAGAGATCATCAGTTTCTGTATTTTCATAAATATGAAAACCAAGGCCCTGAAACCAAGTCTCAAACTCGTGCTTACATAGCAATGTGAAAGCGAAAAGTGAAGTCGCTCAGTCGTGCCCGATTCTTTGCAACCCCATGGACTGTAGCCTACCAGGCTCCTCTCTCCATGGGATTCTCCAGGCAAGAATACTGGAGTGGGTTGCCATTTCCTTCTCCAGTGTAGCAGAGTACAAAAGATTGCAGGATTTGGAAGCCAGACTTTTGAATTCAAATCCTTACTCTGCCATTTATAATTATGATATACTGGGTAAATCATTTAGCCCCAGAGGAAGGTATTTTGATGTGACTGAAGTTAAATAATTTTACCATCAGTTCAGTTCAGTCACTCAGTCATGCCCGACTCTTTGTGACCCCATGAATCACAGCACACCAGGCCTCCCTGTCCATCGCCAACTTCCGGAGTTCACTCAGACTCACATCCATCGACTCAGTGATGCCATCCAGCCATCTCATCCTCTGCCGTCCCCTTCTCCTCCTGCCCCCAAATCCCTCCCAGCATCAGAGTCTTTTCCAATAAGTCAACTCTTTGCATGAGGTGGCCAAAGTACTGGAGCTTCAGCTTTAGCATCATTCCTTCCAAAGAAATCCCAGGGCTGACCTCCTTCAGAATGGACTGGTTGGATCTCCTTGCAGTCCAAGGGACTCTCAAGACTCTTCTCCAACACCACAGTTCAAAAGCATCAATTCTTCAGTGAATCGGTTTATCTATCTATAAAATTAGGGCAATAATAACTAGGCACAGTGGAAACAGTGTCAAACATTATTTTGGGGGGCTCCAAAATCACTGCAGATGGTGATTGCAGCCATGAAATTAAAAGACGCTTACTCCTTGGAAGAAAAGTTATGACCAACCTAGATAGCATATTCAAAAGCTGAGACAGTACTTTGCAAACAAAGGTCCATCTAGTCAAGGCTACAGTTTTTCCAATGGTCATGTATGGATGTGAGAGTTGGACTGTGAAGAAAGCTGAGTGCAGAATTGATGCTTTTGAACTGTGGTGTTGGAGAAGACTCTTGAGAGTCCCTTGGACTGCAAGGAGATCCAACCAGTCCATTCTAAAGGAGATCAGTCCTGTGTGTTCTTTGGAAGGACTGATGCTAAAGCTGAAACTCCAGTACTTTGGCCACCTCATGCGAAGAGTTGACTCATTGGAAAAGACCCTGATGTTGGGAGGGATTGGGGGCAGGAGGAGAAGGGGACGGCAGAGGATGAGATGGCTGGATGGCATCACTGACTCGATGGACATGAGTTTGAGTGAACTCCGGGAGTTGGTGATGGATAGGGCAGCCTGGCATCCTGCAATTCATGGGGTTGCAAAGAGTTGGACACGACTGAGTGACTGAACTGAACTGAACTGAACTAGGCTTCAGGGTTATTGCTAGAAATACAAATCATATATTAAAATGCTTTTAAAATCTTAAATGCTTTTCTTTACTAGAAGAAATTCCAGAAATCCTAGATCTCCACACTTTGCTCTTTCTAACAAAAAGATATTAGTATAAGCTTTAAAAATCTGATTCATTAAAAAAAATTCCTTTAGTAAAATTACTAATTCCTTTAATATATTCCAACTAGAAGAAATTCCAGAAATCCTAGATCTCCACACTTTGCTCTTTCTAACAAAAAGATATTAGTATAAGCTTTAAAAATCTGATTCATTAAAAAAAATTCCTTTAGTAAAATTACTAATTCCTTTAATGTATTCCAACAATATCACAATTAGACCTCGATTAATCATTGACAAAGAGTGAGTCTCAATAGTAGACCCAGAAAGCGCCAGGAAAAATGAGGCACATGGTGCAGGGAGCGCGGTATATGCTATGTGTTCTTACTTGTTTCAGTTGTGTCCGACTCTTTGCAACCACACGGACTGTAGCCCTCTAGGCTCCTCCGTCCATGAGATTCTCCAGGCAAGAATACTGGAATGGGTTGCCGTGCCTTCCTCCATGCTATATGTTATGGCTCCAGACCAAAGAGAATATATGATAATAGGGAATATTATAATATCCCCTCATTAATATTAATATCTAAAAGACTTCTAAAATATCCTGCAGGAAGGAAATCTATGTATACTAGCTTAACCAGTTTCTTTGGCATCCTGAATAAATATCTATTAATGTCACATAGACTTGTGTCACCTGGACAAAATCCATCCCCAAAAAAAACTTACAAAAGTGCTGCGAAAGGCACAAGTCAACTGAAATGAAATGGACTAAATAACGGCTTACATTCCTTCTGAATGTTAAGTAAATAAAATAGCATTCAATTCATTTATTTTTACTTAAAACTGTTTATACATTGGGCTGGGGAAAGTGGGGCAAAGCCACTGGCTACATATGAAGTTTTACCTTGAGGGATGGAAGCATTTTGAACTAGACAGAGGTAGTGGTTGCAGAGCACTGTGAATGTAATAAATGGCATTGGATTGTTTACTTCAAAATGGTTCCACTTATTGGGCAAATTTCAACCTCAATATATGATCTTTTAAAATTTCACATGTATAAAAAGTACAATTTCAAAATCTTAAAATCTAACTATTTCAAGTGTTGTATGAGAAACCTACAAAAAGTTTCCGCATCAAAACATGTGTTCCTACAAATATCGAATCAACATATCTTATACCTTAAATTAATACAATGATATGTCAATTACACCACAATTAAAAAAAAGAACCCGTATCACCAAATCAACACGTTTTCTTAATGGCCTGTGAAATGTCTGTATGTATTTGTAAAAATAAAAATCAGTATTCCTTTTAAGCTCTGAAATTGCAGAACCTATGTAATAAAGTCAATACTAGGGGAATAAAAGGTATTTTCTACAGGTAGCTAATATTTTACAAGCAGATTACAAACCATCACGAAACACATATTGACAGAGATTGACTGCGGCCGCTGTAACTTAATCTCTGCATTGGTGATCTCAAGCCTCTTGAGTCTCACTTTATGGTTTTATGATACAGTTACATCACAACTCCTCAGCAGAATTACAGCTTTGTCACTAATCTCTCCCTATCAGTTATCCTGTAAGGAAGGAAGCTGGAAGGCACCACGAGAAGGAGGCAACAGCATGAATGATTGTGTTCAGTCTCTTTCCACCACAATATCTGTAAGTCTGGGAGTGATAAATGGCACCCAAGTTATAAACGAGCAACAAGGTCAGTAGCACCAAGCAGCCAAGAGTTCAAAGAAAAGTCACAATTCTGATGGGTTCAAGAAAAGGCCACATACTGCTGGCATGCATCAGTAGAGATAAATCCTTCGAGATGCCTTACTGCAATTACAAAACAGAATTAGAAAAGCCTGTTATGGAAGAACTAAGAGTTCTGTCCAGGAATTGAACAAAGAACATTGATTAGAATAAAAGTCATTCATTTTCTAGAAAAAAAAAAGTCAAGAATCCTGGTAGAAAATGTCTTCAAAATGTTAAATAATTCTTCGACACTGAAAGATGTATATCTGAGCAAGTCTGCTTTTCTTCTTGGTCTTCTCCTCTTAATCTCTTAACTACATCTATAAAGAATCCAGAAGAGACATGGAGGGAAGTGGCCTGACTCTTTAGAATTATTTTAGACTGAGTCTTTATCAATTTCTTTAGGTGAACTGCATGAAATGAAAATGTAATCTTTTCTTATAAACTAAAATATATAAATCTCCTAAAAATATAAGGAATAAAAACCACTTAATGTTGTAATGATAAGTTGACCAAGAAATAAATCCCCTTGTTTGACCATTTGTGTAATGTGTGTGTGTGTGTGTGTGTGTGTGTGTTCTCACTCATGTCTGACTCTTTGCAACCCTGTGGACTGTAGCCATGTAGGCTTCTCTGTGCATGGGATTTCCCAGGCAAGCATACTGGAGTGGGTTGCCATTTCCTACTCCAGGGGATGTTCTCAACCCAGGGATCGAATCTGTGTCTTGCACCTTCTGCACTGGAAGGCAGATTCTTTACCACTGTACCACCTAGAAACCTGAAAATGTTGAGGATTTTCCCAAAGTTATATCATTGGTAATTAACAAATTAGGATTAAAATCGCTGGACTCTTGAAACTTACTCCTGTCTTCTTTCTCCTTAATAAAATGTCCTCTCAAATAGCTTCTGAAGTTCTTGTAGCATCTAGCTCTCTCACTGAAGGGACTGTAGTCCTCAAGTTTTCATGTTCTGTATATTTGTAATAGATTTCAATAATCTTTGCTATTGCTCATGTATTTTTTTGTGAGAATCAAGACAAATTGTACCATATGGGAAAATTTGCTAACCATTCTGATGCAAAGCTGAAGAATACTAAAATTGAAAATCACTGAAATCTCCACTCTTCCTTGGAGAAAGAATCCTTGAAAGCACTTCTCTCCACTTTCACTCTTCTTTGTCATTAAGGAGCCTCATGTTCCACCTGTGACAGCCTCAGAAATTTTCCTCCTTATTTTAAACAGCCATGTTGGAGTATAGAAAACAGCACCATGTCTCCCATGAGCAATTAATATTAGGATAATTATTTTCACAATGCTTTTGCCTTAACAGAATATGAAATGTTAAAAATCTGTTCATTGCATCCAACAATGGAAATGTAAGTTAGATTTTATTTATGAATGCTTTTAAGATTCAAATTGATGTTACAAAGTTTTCAGGACAGGAAAAATATATTTTCAACAGTGGCCTAAAACTAGTTAGTGTTAATCACAGGACACAAGAGCTCTTATTGTCCAAATTGGTGGACAATCCAAGAAAGAATTACTTGTCTTTTAAGACCATTCTTTATAGTTAATTTGTGCATGTCTAATTTTCTGAAACTACTCAAACTAAGTATTGAAATTATACCATAAAGCTTTAAAGGTTTCTTTTTTCCATTGTGTCCCATAAATGCCTCTACAACGCTTCCTAATTTGCTGTGAGAGCACTTGACTAGCACTATGATCAGCCCCAAAGAATTTCTGCAAACGCACTGAGTCACACCTCTCTTGAATATGTATAATAATAGTTTTGCTTCAAAGGTATCTCTCTTCTTGCTACGCTAAACTTGAAAAGCATAAGATGAGTATTTCAATCAAGTACATCATTAAGAAGTCTAGACCATGAAAGTGAGATTTTTTTACAGGATAATGAAAAGAGGTAGTGATCAATAGAAAGCTGCTGCTGCTGCTGCTGCTAAGTCGCTTACTCAGCTTCAAATACATGTGAGAGTTATGAAGAGTTGTGCTCTGATGGGAGAGTAAGATCAATAAAAATATATATAATCACTGAAGTGTTCTGTGTACTCTAGATTCTAGAAAAATTATAGTTCAGGGCAAAGCCTTCTACAACCACTTCAAAGTGTCTGAATTCTTTCCTTGTGCTGGAATGTTCTAATTACTATGGCTAGAAAAACCAAGTTACAGGATAATTAACTACCTCCTCCATTAGAATCGGACTGAAATAAAACAGATCTCAGATGCCCTTGGACTTCCTTTGGCACCTTTACTTTCATTTGGGTATGTTTACTTCATGAATATGCAAAATACAGAATTAATCATTCTCTCTTTATTCCATGAAATAAATTGCTCCTGCAGATTTATTCTGTAAGCAATGCTGTGTGCCCTGCTTGGCTTTCCTCTTTTGCTGTAGGCTTCCAGAGTAGCTGTTTACCCCTCTTCACAGAAAGCACTTCCTGTAGTCCTTGCTGAGCCAGAAAATCTGCATTCGTTATCATGGAGGGAGATCACAAAGAGAGATATAACCTGGATAAAAGGCACGTTTTAACTTAATTAAGACCGCTATTATAATGAGACCATTAAAGCACAAATAGTATTGGCAATCAGCTGGAGCTGAGAGACTTTTTCTTTAAACCTGCGGTGGATTTTATTGTTGCTATAATGGTTTTTACCATAATGAAATTTAATGCATTACCAGGAAAAAGCCATGCCCTGTGGTAGGGTGCTGCTTATATTTCGAAACACGTTAGCGTGAAGCTACAGTGAGATCTAATAATAGAAATGAACTTACCTAAAGATGTATTGATTTTTATATTAGGTCATGTTGAGAATTTACAAAGAACATCGAGTCCACGAAACAAAAATCCTCTTGAGAATAGCATTGATTGCAAGAAGGGTAATATTAGAAAAATGGAAATCCTCTCCTCCCGGAATGGCGTGCATTCGTATAATGGATTAAGTGCAGGAGGTAGTTTAGAAAAGGTCATCTTTCATAGAAATGATAAATTTAACAAATTTCAGTAGATTTAATCACCCCTGAGATTTGCTTGAAACAGCAGTGAGGTAACACTACCCATATAATTTGCTTATTTATTATAACTTCTGAAATTAGAAACATTATTTCTATTAGCATGCTCTAGTCAATAAAATTCTTCACAAAATAAATTCCTACCATTTTAATATATAGCCCAGTCATTGTGGAGAAAGAGTGTCAGTTGTCAGTCTCTTTACAACCCTGTGGACTGTAGCCCACCAGACTCCTCTCTCCAGGAGATTCTCCAGGCAAGAATACTGGAGTGGGTTGCCATTCCCTTCTCCAGGGGATCTTCCCAACCCAGGGCTTGAGCCCAAGTCTCCTGCACTGCAGGCAGGTTCATTACCATCTGAGCTACCACAGGAGCTCTAATCATTGGATGACTTCAAAGAAGTTAAGGAGACTGCCCAAGAGAGAAAGAACAGAGAAATAATGTAGGATTCAATTACATCTTTCACAAAAGCAGAGACCTCCCCCCCCCCCAACACACACACCTTCTGAGACATAAGGGATTCTTATGCCTACATCATTAAACTTGAAGTCAGCATTCAACAGTTTATATATGTATTCAAAAAACACTGTGGTATCAGTTTTCTTCAGAGTAGTGTATACCCTTATTTTCATCATTCTAGTTTATGTTGTTTATCCATATTCCCTATTATAATGTATTTTGTCTTGAAATACTATATTACAGTTTTCATATCTTTGAGGGCGCATCTCTTGAGAATTTTCCTAATCTGTAGAGACATTCTGGTGCTCCTTACTTTCTCTTTACCTGTATGAAATTGGTACAAGATTTAGCTCACCTTTTTCTATTGCTCAGTTTTATGTAAAATGAGGGTTCCAGTCTTTTTTGAAAGAAGGAATGAACCCTGCTATCTTTCTCTACTTCATGGCTCTAGAGCGCCCTCTTTTGTTGTTTTCTCAAAGTGATTGAAATAATAAGAGTCCTTCCGTTTGTCATTTTCATGCAGAACAAGAGAGACAAACCACCACCTATGGACCAGACATGGATCTCCTGCCTGTTTTTGTACTGCCTTCAAGCTAAGACTGTCTTTCGTGTTTCTAAAACATTGAAAAGAGAAAGGAAAGGAAGGAAGGAATAAAGGAAGATGATGCAGAGAGATGCGGTTACCCCCACAATAAAGCTGGCGGATTCACTCTCTGACCCTTCAAATAAAACATTGCCATCCCGAGTCCCTGGTCACCCTTTTCCTTTGAACTTGTCATTGTCCTGTACAGTGACAATTCTGCTCCCAGAATTTTCTCCTGGTTCAAGCAAGGCTTTGACCTGAAAGAGAGCTTCTAGTTTTCAGCCTCAAGAATCTTTAGGGTCCAGATTTTACATGGGTCGCCGTGCACTAACCATTAAATTCGATCCTGAGGACCCCGCCAGTTTTGCCTGGTGTTTCCAAATTGCCACTATTTCCAGCTGGCTTTCTTCCTCTTATTTGTGGAAAGTTTCAGGAAGAACTGAAGTTTTCGCCACTGCCTCCATCTTTCCAAAAATCGAGTTAATTTTTTTTAACTGAATAATGAAGAGAACCCGGAATGATCAGGAACATTTCTGCTTTCTCTCTACGAACTGGAACGTGATTTTTTTTAAGGACCAAGGATGTGTTCAGTAAATGCTTATTAGCTTCAGTGCTTCTTTCTTATCTCTAATAAAATATTCAATTTTTTTACATATGTTAATAACGCTGATCAAATAATTAAATTTAAATTTATTTACCATTCTACAATAAAATTAAATTCCCCTCAGAAAGAGCAGACTGTTTCTCATGGCTTAATTCTATATCTCCCCAAATAATAAAGCCACTTTCAGGGAGTTGAAGCTATTTTACTTTCTTTGTTTCAGATTTCCTTTTCAAGAATGTAGCACAATATGAACCTTCATAATTAAATTTATTCTATGAGAATGATGGAGTCAATTATACTGAACCCATAACTATTCAAAATGCTAAAGAAATATAAAAAGTAGCTCTGAGAAAACCCTGGAGAGTGAGCAAAAGCAGGAATAACCTGGAGGGCATTTGATTCTCTGGACAAAGAAAGGAAGCACACCAGGTGAAACCCTTGTCTCCAAGGCTTTGGGATGAGAACACCCACCAGACAACACAGAGGAAGGGGAGGGAAAGGTGTTGACACTCAAAGGTTCAGACTGGCCAGCTTCCTAAGTCAGAGGAGGAAGTTTGGGATTCTAAGTGGCTAGAAATTGAGAGGGGAGAATCAAATTAAAAAGACCACAGTATGTCTTTTTGAATTATGGTTTTCTCATGTATATTCCCAGTAGTGGGATGGCTGAGTCATACAGCATCTCTACTTTTAGTTTTTGAGAAGTCTCCATACCGCTTTCCTTAGTGGCTGTAGCAATTTACATCTCCACCCAGAGCACAAGAGGGTTCCCTTTTCTCCACACCCTCTCCAGCATTTATTGTTTCTAGATTTTATGATGATGGCCATTCTGACTCCTCATTATAATTCTGATTTCCATTACTCCAATACTTAATGATGCCTCCTGGCCATCTGCATATATACACTATCACGTGCTAGTGGGAAGCTGCTGCGCCGCACAGGGAGTTCAGTTCTGGTGCGCTGTGATGACCTAGAGGAGGATGGGGGGCTGCGAGAGAGGCTCAAGAGCAAGGGGATATATGTATACTTACAATTGATTCACTTTATTATACAGCAGAGACCAACACAGTATTGTAAAGTAACTATCCCCCAATAAAAAATACAATACAACTTGAACAAAAGACCTCTTTTGTGACCCCATGGACTGTAGTCCACCAGGCTCCTCTGTCCATGGGATTTCCCAGGCAAGAATATTGGAGTGGGTTGCTATTTCCTTCCTCAGGGGATCTTCCCAACCCAAAGATCTAACCCAAATCTCCTGCTTGGCAGGCGGATTCTTTACCACTGAGCCAAAAAACAAAAAACAGTTAGGGCAATCTTGAAAGCTAAAAATCCCTGCCAATCCCTGGATGGAGATTGGCCCATCCAGAATGGGATATGAAGAATTTCTGGTTTGCAAACTTGGGAAATGCCTGGGTGAAATCTGAAACTGGCCCCAGGGCATAGCCAGGAAGGAGAGACCCAAGAAAGAGGCAGGCTTACTTGGATTCTCTTCTATGGAATTTTACCTAAGGAAATCTCCAGTATCTCATTTTTATTTATATAATACCTTTGATGAAGACCTATAACATGCGCTAAGATGGGCACCACAGGAGATACAAAGTGAATGAGACAAATCTTGGCCTTACAAAGAGTTTACGATCTAGGTTAGACACTAGGGTTACATATGCTGGCTGTGCTTTGTCGCTCAGTCATGTCCAACTCTGAGACTCTATGGACTGTAGCGTGGCTGGCTCCTCTGTCCATGGGAATTCTCCAGGCTAAAATACTGAAGTGAGCAGCCTATCCCTTCTCCAGGGGATCTTTCTGACCGGGAATCAAACTGGGGGTCTCCTGCATGGCTGGTGGATTCTTTACCAGCTGAACTACAAGTGGTACATATAAATACACAAAAAAAAAGCAAAATAAATATAAACAATTCAAGAAGAAAAGAATTGGGGAGTTGTGGTGGTTCACCTAAGGAAACATTTACTTCTAGGGTGATTGTCTAGAGAAGACAGTACTGTAGGCACCTTTTGAAAATGAAAGCACTGTCAGAGTTTTGCCAGGTGAATGCGTTTGTATAGCGCATTCTAGTGGATAAGGCCACATTCATGAATGTTCACAAATCTGTTGAAAGAATAGCTTGCAAGTTCCGATATTCTATTTTATACCATCATTATTCTGTCAAGGCTGATGCAATTTGAATTGTATGTAAGTTTAAAAGCAATCTAATTTGAGATTCAGGAACAAATCTCACTACATTGTTATGAGAGTCATCCCTCAGTATTCATGGGGGGTCATTCCAGAACCCCTGTGTATACCAACATCTAACCTACACACAACCTCCCGTATATGGTAAATCGTCTCTAGATTACTTATAATACCTAGTGTGATGTAAATGATATGTAAATAGTTACCATCTCTCAGCAAATTCAAGTTTTGATTCTTGGAACATTCTGAAGCTTTTCCCTCCAAAATATTTTCGATCTTTTGCTTGGCTGAATTCAAGGATGCAGAGGGCTCACTGTATCATTGCAACCAAAGAATCAGGTTTTAATCCCCAGCAAATATAAGAAATTCCTCGTGATTTACTCTTTTTAGAAATAAAACAAATAAAATCATACAAAGACATGAAATTGTGCACATTACAATTTATGCACCCCTCCTCAAGTGAAAAGAAACTGAAGCGTTATTGGCCATCTTTCATATATCAGGTATAATGGGATAGCTATGTATGTGTATTATTATTTCATGTTTATTTCCACTCTGTGCAAAACACTGTGCTAGATCTTACAGAAAAAAGAAAATAGGTATTTATTCTTTAAGGAGTTTGCACGTTAATGAGGGAAACACACACGAGCTCAGTTACCACAAATGAGGTCTATGCATTTATCAGTTCAAAGTCATAAATATGCCCGGCTGTTCAGAAAAAGGAAGCATTTTCCCCTTACCACTTACAGCTTACAGACTTACAGCTCTGTCTTCAGAATCTTCATTATTGTAATGTTCTATACTACAATACTTAACTGTATTTTAACTGTGCACTTGACTTGCTCTTTTGACACAGTAAGATATTAAAGGGAAAGACTGAGCTATCTCTTTTTGCCTCAGAATATGGGAAGTCCTGGAATATTCCATCATCCAATAAACATGTCATTAAAGGAGGAGTAAGTAGATAATCAGTAACTTTAAAATAATTTTTTTTAATTGGGGTATAGTTTCTTTACAATGTTGTGTTAGTTTCTGTTGTACAATGAAGTGAATCAGCTATATGCATGTATATATCGCCTCCCTCTGGACCTCCCTCCCACCAGCCATCTTCATTCCACCCATCTAGGTCACCACAAAGCACAGAGCTCAGCTGCCTGTGCGATACAGTCAGTTCCCAGTAGTTATCTGTTTTACACATGGCAGAGCACATACGTCCATCCCAATATCCCCACTCATCCCCTGCCCCCATGTCTACACGTCAGTTCTCTGCATCTGCGTCTTTATTCCTGATCTACCAATAGGTTCAAATAGCTAGGACATGGAAGCAGCCTAAATGTCCATCAACAGATGAATGGATAAAAAAATGCAGTATGTATATACAATAGAATATTACTCAGACATAAAAAGAAATAATATTGGGCCATTTGTAGAGACATGGGTGAACCTAGAGTCTATCATACAATGCAAAGTAGATCAGAAAGAGAAAAACAAATATTATATACTAACACATTTATGTGGACTCTAAAATAAATCATTTTTTACTGTAAAATCTCATTTAACAAAAGAGTACCCTCATAACCATAGAAATTATGTAGTGATAGACTGGGATGGGACATAAAATGATCCATCTATCATTTTATTTTTTCAACCTGACTTTTATAATCTTCTCCCAAAGCAATTTAAGCATCTGAATTAAATATATATGCTGCGAAGGGTAACCTATAAAATATTTTGGTAGTATGTGCCAAAGTTCAATTAAACACTTGGATTCATATTTAATCTAACTTCTACTCATAAAAAGTCCTCATCCTTTCTCTGCAATAGAAATATATCATGTCATGGAAACTCTTTTTTTAATCATGTCCTCCTTATAATTTAAAATAACACAGCTTGTGAGTTTTTACTTTTTCTGAAAAAAAAATATATTTTTTAGAGGAACTTACAGTAAAACTGAGCCAAAGGTATAGAGATTTCCCATATACCTCCTGCCCCACATACACACAAGCCTCTCCACTGTCAGAATCCTGCACTAGAAGGAACATGTTACAGCTAATAGACCTGCATTAACACATCATTATCATCCAAAGTCCATAGTTTACCTTAGGGCTCACTGTTCGTGTGGTAGCTTCTATAGGTTTTAACAACTAGGTAACGACACAAATCCACAATTATAGTATCATACAGAATAGTTTCACTGCCGCAAAAATCCCTTGCGCTCTGCCTATTCTCCTCTTCCTTAACCCTTGGCAACCACTGATTTATTTTTTTAATAGACCTTATTTTTTAGAACAATTTAAGCTTCACAGCAAAATTGAGCAGAAAGTACAAAGATATCCCCTTCCTGTACCCCTAGCCCCACACATGCACTTTTTAATCATTTCTATTGCACAAAGGGAAGTGAATGCAGAATTAGAAGCCAAATGTTCTACTTCTAAATTCTGTGTTCTTTCTACTTTATAGCAAATACTCCTCTCTAAACACAGTCTCTACTGTAACAGACTGGCTCTATGGACTTATTCTATACAAAGTTCATTCGGGGTGATTATGGCCCTAATTCTTTTATTAAAAATGCTCCTGAAAGAATCAGTTTTTGAAAGAAAGAGTTTTGTGTATTCACATTGCACTGTCCTTCAAAATTGCATTTTCTGTTAATATTCCATATAAGTAAGGAGTCAGTCACCTAAGTTCCTTCGTTTTTAACAAAGGTCCTTGTGGACTAAATAGATTGTTAGTTTATTTCCAGCAATGGAATTCAGTGATGACACAAACATTCTTTTCTGTCATAGAATTAGAATCTCTCAGAAAAAGTCTATTAATTTAAAAAATGAGACTATATTATTAAATATTCTTCTATTTCCCAAAGTGACATTTTCTCTATACAAATACTGACATATTTTTAAATCAGCATTTATAATAACTTAATGTTTTCCAACACATTGCAAAATTGTTCCCATATAGTTTTTCTTATGATTTAACATGTGGAAAAAATTACATGGAAACAATTTAGCAATGTGTTGGATAAATCATTATTAATAAAGTTGGGTTGGCCAAAAAATTTCATTCCAGTAAATGTTACAGAAAAACTCAAATGAACTTTTTTGGCCAAACTGATATTATTCAGGTAATTATAGATATGTAGGTGGTTATAATCACTTTATAATGTTGATAATTAACAATAATTGCTAATGCTATTTTATTAAAATTATTTGATGGCAAATCAGAAAATAAAAATATATCCATGAATGATATTTATATATTGTAGAAAATATAAGAGTGTAATTGGAATCTGCTGAGAATCCCAGGGACAGGGAAGCCTGGTGGGCTGCCATCTCTGGGGTCGCACAGAGTCGGACACGACTGAAGCGACTTAGCAGCAGCAGCAGCAGAAGATAGGCTATCTGAAGGAAACGTTTATCAGTACTTCTCATCAAATCACAGCTTTCCAGAAATACAGTGGCTTGCTCAGATCTCAGCCTCTGGAGAATTACAAATTTGGAGAGGAACTTTAAAAATATTGGAGAGTAATTTTCCCTGTAAGCTGTAAAGAAGACACCTTAATAGGTATCACACCTTCCAAAACAATACATGTGACTGAAGAACAGCATCTCAGCCTATAAGAGAGGCTTGTAAACTGCCTCTGAATTGTGAAGAGAAGGTGCTAAAATGCCAGAATCTCTCAGGAGTGTTCTGCTGGCAACATACTCAAGGATGACACTCCCTTTCATGTGGATTGTAGGGTCCACCTTGTTGAACTAGCCCCAAACTAAATGAGGAACCAGGGTGGGTGAGAGAAGCTAATTGGAATCAGGGACAAACAAATCTCTTTAAATTGTACATTTTTGCCCTGAAGTGCCTTTCTTAAACTTTGCTCTCGGACATGCTGTGAAAAATAAAATTATACTGTAGGTTATTATCTTTCATTAGACCTTCATATATCAAGAATGCTGGTTTTTCAAATTGCTTAGATTTGCTAAACATGGATACTATCTGTAGTTTTGCTTTGTTTCCATCTGAAAAAAAGCTAAGATAAAGGACTTTACAGGTTATGCAATGAGAGATTACATTCAAGTTACCATTCCAAAAGTGAAAATGAAGATGGAACCCTTTAAAACTATAGATGAATGCTACCTAATGATTCACATGACTTCTCCAGTTTTTATTAAAACTATCAAGTGAAAAAATCAGTTTCATAGAAACTGACTTTTGACTTATGAGTAAGATGATGCAGTGGTTCACAGTTTTATTCCTGGATGGTAAGATTTAGAAATCTGTCCCTGGTGGGCTGCCATCAATGGGGTCGCACAGAGTTGGACACGACTGAAGCGACTTAGCAGCAGCAGCAGCAAAGTACCAGAATCATAGTAATCTCAGGAAATAAGGAAGAGACAAGGGCAGTCACTGCCTGTATTTTCAGAAGGAAATCTGACTTCTCAGTTTCTTTACAGAACAACTCCTAAAACTTTGCAGTATGATGATTTATACTTCCTTTAATTTGAAGCTAGTGAGGTTGATTAGGTGATTAAAGCAATTACTTTTGCTAAAAAAAAAAAAAATAGTGTGATGCTTGAATTCTAGTAAATGTCAAAGTGATGATCATATCATTATTTTCTGATTCTAAAAAAGCAGTCTAAGTAAAGTTTGCTTCAGCCTTTGCTCCAGTGAACTATCTGCACGGCTCACGCATGAGGCAAGCACTCTGTTCTTTAATGATGAAAAGCAGGAAGTTCAACAAGTTCAAATGAGGAATGTAAACAGAAAGGAGATTCACGATACGCATGTATGACAGAGGAGATTCAGTTAAAAGACTCACATTTTCTATGTACAAAAAGGAAAATAATTGATTATAAAGATTGCATAAAAATAATTAAAAGTTACATTGTTTCGTGAATACCTCTAGAGAGAGATTTTAAACTTTTGAGGGGGGTGGGGGATGTTTATCCACCAAAGAAATCTAAATGATGCTAATATTTACAGGGTCAGATAGAAAATAATAGAATTTTTTGGAGCTGGAATGTGCCCTTACTAATCAAATCCTCTCTTGAAATTTTGATTATTCATTGAATCTCACTTCTCCACTGAATGAAGTTACCCCAGTGTGAATAAAAATACCAATTGGAAATTGAATAAACTCCCTCAGCACAGTGACCTAACTTTTTTAAAGATTAAGAGCTCTCAAAAGCAGGATTTTAAGTCATTTGCCCCAGCTTTGAACTTATTAAAATACAGACACTATACAGACCGTCTCCATTTTATGAAGGATTGATTTGTGATTTTGTGACTTTATAATGATTCAAAAGAGAGGCACATTCAGTAGAAACTGAAATTTCTGAAATTCAAATTGAATTTCAATTCAAATGTTGAATTTCAGTCTTTTCCCCAGGCTAGTGGTAAGAGGCACAATAGTTTCATACCTGTAGTTGCTGCTCCCACTCAGCCATGCAATCACAAGTGTGGACAATACACTTACAATGATTCTGCTCCCGGACAACCTTCTGTTTCTCACTTTCAGCACAACAGTCAATACATTATTAAAATTTTTCAACACTTTATTATAAAATAAGATCTGTTAGATGATGACTTTGCCCAAGTGTCGGCTAATGTAAGTTTTCTGATCATGTTTAAGATAGGCTAGACTAAGCTATGATGTCCACTAGGTATTTTAAAGGCATTTTTAACTCACAATATTTTCAACTTATGATAGGCTTATTAGAACATAACCTCATCATCAGTAAAGGAAGACCTAAATTAAAAACATTTCTTTTCTGCCGTTGCCTGTTACATTGTTGCACATGTCACCATCTTAATAATATTTAACACTCAAGTTATATCGCAGCATGCTGGGGCCATCTCAAAGATAATTTTTATCCCTGAGACCTGCATTATTCAATGGACTATATCCTTTAGCTACCACTACTTCACTTTACCGTATCCTGCTTTCCCACAACCATTATGTTCTATTTCTGCCTCATCCATCATCACAGATGTACTTGCTTACAACTGCACTTTCCTTACCCTTCATTTCTGAAATCAAGAGTTCATACAAGTTTAAGCGGTTTACATGAACCTTCTCTTCTTATCCTATTAAAACCTGGATTCCCCTGAATATACTGTTCTCTCTATAAAAATCCTAAACTTATAAAAGCTACTGGATCCAGATAATCCAGGGCTCTGTTCCTCTACAAGGAGTCTATAAAGACTTGAAGGAAAAACAGTAAAAGGGATTGACCATGTGATTTCTCAAACCATAGGCATATACTCCCTACGGGTATATGTGGGTATTTGGTGATGCTAATGATAGCTGACCAGGAAGAAGATATTTCTCCTCTGCATTTTCTTAATACCTCCCCACCCATCCTTCCTAAAGAGAATTCACATTATATTCCAATGAAAGATTAAGCTATTCTTTATTCAAAGCTGTACAGTGCCCAAGAATGGGAATATAATTAACAAAAAACAATTTGATGCATGTACCTAAGTATTACGTACCACACATTCTCCTGGGATGTCCAATCACATCCTGAAACAATGACTAAATCCCTGTTCCTTTTGTGTATCTTGTAAATTTCACAGCCCCCAATCATTCGCTTTCAAAGATTTTTCTTCTCTATTTGATTTCTGCTGGTATGCAGTGGAGATTAAGAAGCCTTGGTCTCATTGTTAGTTGGGCATATGAGGCTTTCCACTTCAGGGTGCAGCTTTTGACAAAATCTTTCCCTAAATCCACCAATGGGTTTTCCTTTTGTCTCATTTGCTGAAACTTGGTCTAATGGTCTCTATTAGGTACAATAGAACCTAAAATCCCAGTATACAGCAGGGAATCAACATGCCATGTGTGGTTTAGAGCAATTGCATTTTACCACTTGGGGACATGTTATCACATGAAAACATCTCCATCCTCCACACATGAGGGTTCTGGTAGCAAGGAAGAAGGTGAAATGGATATTCCACAAACCACTGTGTCTACCAGTCAGTGACTACAAATTACTCATTGAGAAGAAAGCTTAGGGTTAAAACTCATAGCAAAGAAGAAAAAAATGGAAAGTTATATGCTGTCATTAATGTTTATTTATGACTACCCAATATTCTCCCATTTCATTTCTTGTTTATTATGTAACAATTTCATGAAATTTAGCAAAAATGTAGCAAAAGTTTTCTAAGAGGATTAAAGGAAATTGATAGAGTGGGAAGCTCTGATTTAAAAAATGTTCAATTTTATAACAGAAATAGCGAAGCCTGATTCCCAATGGCTTTGGTAACTGCCTACCAAGGCAATCTATTCCATACTGAGAATATAAACAGCAGTTATTTCTTATAATTAACCAAGTGAAAATGTGGTAATGGATATAGACCTGTGTGTTAAGAAAGTGTCTATATTTTCTGATAGAAGGTAGAAGCACCTCTTAGTAAGTAACAGTGCTGAGACTGAATTAAAAGCACCGTAAAAAAATAACTCTCATCTTTTATTCCTAAAGAATAAGGGGGAAAAATGTACTAGTGTAAGATTAGGGTGAGTCTTACAAATGGCAGAAAGGCAATGACATGATTGTTGATAAGGAATGAAGAGACCACAGAAGTACCAACTCTCTCACATTTACCAGGAAATTCCAGCATGACAGCCCCAGACAAAGCAAATATACTAAGAAACAGGAAGTAGGATGTTATTGCGTCTCTCTTCCTACAACTTTAAAAAGTCATTCCATCAGAAAAAAATTTCATTATATGAAGTTACAGGAACCACATGGAAAAACAAATTAAATGAGAAACACTGTATTTCACAATCTCATAATTATTTTTATGTAGTTAAATCCCTGTAAACTGTCAGGTAACTCCATGATTTGATATACTCCATTTCTTTGGGAGCAGTTACAGCTAATGGAAAAATTTTCTAGTACAATTATTTAGTACAATAGTTAGTAAAACACCAAATGAATAAGTTATTATAACCATTACAGAGCTTTTTTAATATGCTAAAGATCTTTGCCTACAATAGTTAAAGCTACAGTTTTCCTAGCAATCATATACAGATGTGAGAGCTGAACAATAAAAAGGGCTGAGTGTGAAGAATTGGTGCCTTCAAACTGCTTTCCAACTGCCTTTGAACTATAGAGTTGGACAAGACTCTTGAGAGTCCCTTGGACTGCAAGGAGATTAAACCAGTCAATCCTAAAGGAAATCAATCCTGAATACTCATTGGAAGGACTGATGCTGAAGCTCCAATACTTTGGCCACCTGATGCAAAGAACTGACTCATTGGAAAAGACCCTGATGCTGGGAAAGATTGAAGGCAGGATGAGAAGGGGATGACAGAGGATGAGATGGTTGGATGGCACCACTGACTCAAACATGAGTTTGAGCAAGCTCCAGGAGATGGTGAAGTACGGGGAAGCCTGGCGTGCCGCCGTCCATGTGGTCACAAAGAGTTGGATAGAACCAAGAGACTGAAAAACAACAACAACAAAGTTCTTTGACAAAAATAAAGGCTTCTCTGACTAGTATTATTGCTGGGAGCAACTGAATAAAGCACAGGAGGCCAGATTCTCCTTTTAAATTTTTTACACAGCTCAAGACTGTACTTTCAGAGATCATTTCTATAGTTTTAAACCCAAGTTTCTACACAACTCTAAAGGTGAAAAGTATGTTCACAGAAAAGCTACCTTAAATTTTTTAGGTAAGATCATTCATTTGCTTCTTCCTTGGTGGCTCAAATGGTAAAGAATTTGCCTGCAATGCAGGAAACCCAGGTTCAGTCCCTGGATTGGGAAGATCCCTTGGAAAAGGAAACAGCAACCCACTCCACTACCCTAGCCTGGAGAATTCCATGGGCAGAAGAGCCTGGTGGGCTACAGTCCATGAGATTGCAAAGAGTCAGACATGACTGAGCAACTAATTTTTCTTTCATTTGCTTATAGTCTTAAGCATAAGGTTGATAGTAACGTACCTCATCAGTCAGTCAATTCAGTCGCTCAGTCGTGTCTGACTCTTTGCGACCCCATGAATCACAGCATGCCAGGCCTCCCTGTCCATCACCAACTCCCGGAGTTCACTCAGACTCACATCCATTAAGTCAGTGATGCCATCCAGCCATCTCATCCTCTGTCATCCCCTTCTCCTCCTGCCCCCAATCCCTCCCAGCATCAGAGTCTTTTCCAATGAGTCAACTCTTCGCATGAGGTGGCCAAAGTACTGGAGTTTCAGCTTTAACATTATTCCTTCCAAATGATCTCCTTCAGAATGGACTGGTTGGATCTCCTTGCAGTCCAAGGGACTCTCGAGAGTCTTCTCCAACACCACAATTCAAAAGCGTCAATTCTTCGGCTCTCAGCTTTCTTCACTGTCCAACTCTCGCATCCATACATGACCACTGGAAAAACCATAGCCTTGACTAGACGGACCTTATTCTAATGGGGTTAACATAACCCTGGAGGTGGACATGGCAAGCTCTCCAGTACTCTTACCTGGAGAATAACCTCTATCCAGGATAGAAGAGCCTGATGGGCTACAGTCCATCGGGTTGCAAAGAGTTGGACACCACTGAAGCTGGAGTTACTTAACACACACGCAAGCAGAGTCAATGTATAATGACTAAATTTGGCCATATGTTAATTAACCAACTAAGCAAGTTTATAAATGAATGACAGAAGAATTCACCAAACAGTAATGTTCTAATAAAAGATGAGTCTTAGCTAGTCACTTCTATTAGGATACTCAATCAACAATTGAAATTCACTATGAACCAAATAAAAGCAACCTGAAATTTTATAATTAATTTAAAGAAATACGAATGTATACATTGGACCACAAGTTATGAGTAAAATAATTTCTTAAAAGAGAAACAAAACGTTTTAAAGAGTGAAGTAAGAGACATTGGACCTGACCCAGAGTTACCCCACACTCCTTAGTAGACTCTGTCCTTAAGACAAAACATGAGGGGCTTATCAGCAAGACTTTGTCTGCAGGGGAGAGGAGTATTTAAAGTTCTTTTGCCCAGGACCAATCACTTATTCTGACTCTATACTCACTTAGAAAAATCCCAGTTATGATTTGCCTTGAGGAGCCTATAGGTAGAGAACATTATAGCCTACCACCATCATAGCTAGTCCATATGGAAATAACATTTATCTTTAAAAACAAATAAAAAATGGCATTTCTCTCTATGCCTTAGATTCCTGTGAATTTAGTTTAGTTTAGATGCATGCTAAGTCACTTCAGTCATGTTCAACTCTCTGCAACCCTATAGACTGTAGCCCGTGAGGCTCTCTCCATGGGGATTCTCCAGGCAAGAATACTGGAGTGAGTTGCCATGTCCTTCTCCAGGGGATCTTCCCAACCCAGGATCGAACCCATGTCTCTTACATCTCTTGCTTTGACAGACAGGTTCTTTACCACTAGAACCACCTAGATAACTAACAACATATATGTATTCTTCCTACAAACCAAAATAAGGGGCCCCTATCAGAAAAGAGGCTGGCTGCCTTGTGCTAGCTGTACACTTCTTCTCCATTCTTTCAAATCCTACACTGTGCTCTGAATATGAAAATTGTGTCACTATTCTACTCTTAATGAGAGGTATCTAGTAATATCTTGAGAACTTGAGCTAGATTCTCAGTTTAGTTCAGTTCAGTCGCTCAGTCGTGTCCGACTCTTTGCGACCCCATGAATCGCAGCACGCCAGGCCTCCCTGTCCATCACCAACTCCCGGAGTTCACTCAGACTCACGTCCATCGAGTCTGTGATGCCATCCAGCCATCTCATCCTCTGTCGTTCCCCTTTTCCTCCTGCCCCCAATCCCTCCCAGCATCAGAGTTATTCTGCTGAACAACAAACACAAGACTTTTACCAAGAGAACATAAGTGAAATTAAATGTAGAGAATAAAGGTAAAATCTAAACTATGGGAGAATGAATATCTAGCATACTTAGTTCCTACTGTCAAATCATTGAGTTACCAACCCAGATGTTATTCAGCAAGAAGCCTGACTTGGCTGCCAAGGACAACCTAGACTCCTGGGAAATTCTAGCAATGTATCAATGAGATGACACCCCTTCTAATTCCCCTGTGTATTTTTAAAATTTAATTATTGCCTTCTTCCTGTTGTTTTTCTTCCACTTCGACTACTGGGTAAACTAATCATAATCATTGTTACATCAATTCGGATTTGTCTTGGCAGAAATTCTAATAATCTATAGGAAAATGTACAGAATTTTGTGTTTATATGATGATTGAAAAGATTAGGCAACACTAATTAGGGCATTTGTTTTCCCTTTTTCTGGTACGAATATATAGATTCAAATATGGGTCATTAAGTAACTTCCAGAGACCATTTAGCAAATGAATAAAGGGCAGGTTTTCTGATGTCCTGAGACTTAACTCACATTATGGCCTGTCCATATCACAATCAGAGCAAAAGTTAGCGTAGTGAGCCAGTTGGAGGAGAACCAGACTTGAAATATGATAAACCCGGGAGGGGAGGCCCAGGACAGGAAGCTGGAAGCAGTATGGTGCTGGCTCATGCCACACTCAGTCATCTTCCAGATTAAGTTTTGGCCAGGTTAGCTTGCTGCAGAAAAAAATGTGAAGCAGAAACTTGCTCATTATAGAGGTGTAAGTTTACTAAAAACAGAGTAATACTGTTTAGTAATTATCACCTTTTCCTCCCAGCTGCTCCATGCCCCCAACACACACATCTAATAACAAATGGATATATGGCATGAAAGTCTCTGGCACAAGACAAACAGACAAAGAGTCCAGGAAATGTGCCCCAGGAAAGAGTTCTAAAAACAGACACTTGGAAAATCTTCACTTTGCTGCCTTAGGTTTATCGATGATGTCTTCCCCAAAAGACCAATTAAAATTCTCCTCCAAAATCCAAGAGTCCTTCTAGGTTACCAAGAGATAGTCTCTTTTTTTTTAGACTAAAAACAAATATTTTAAAATACTTACAGCTAAGAAGGAGAGAAAGTTCTTTTATCGATAAATGTCCTTTTGCATTTATATTTTGTCTCCTAAAACTCGTGAAAATGCATGGCAAAATAAATCACCAGTCATAATATAGTTTAAAGTCAATACAATAAAGGCTGGTTGAGGGATGTTGGTGTCTTAGACTTTTAAAACATAGTAAGTAATATAATTACATTGATATATATTAAAATAAATATGTCACTGCATTTGTGAGAGGAGAAAAGGTATATTTTCTTGACACAGAAGGACTCAGACTGGACATTTGTATTCATAGAGCACCACTGAAGAAGTGTTAAGCTTTTTTTGGGAAAATGACTTACTTCAAATAAGAGCCAGAAATTGGTGCCCTCTGGGATTGCACACAGCCAGTTTTTTGTCCCTAAATTGCTGGAATTACATCTCTGTTTCTCTGTCTTCTCATTCTGTAATTGGTCCTATAATTTAGTTTTGACCAGTTCCCTGCCTAAGACTCCACGCTGACTCCAGTAGCCTTCCACCATCTAAGGAACAAAGCCCTGTCCTGAACCCCAACCAGCAAGGTGGACCTATGCCTACCAACAAGTCAGCGGTGCAAGCGATGACCACTGTCTCCCTGGCTCACAGTATTTCCTGTTTTCTGGCTTACTCACTACTGATCTGACTGGAAAATGGCTCTTTCTGCATTGCAAATTAGACTGCAACACTCCTCAAAGATGAACCCCTGATTCATCACCCACATCGCATCCGCGTTTATGCTGAGTCACTTCCTCTATGTCAGTTCTTCCCCACAGAACAGGCTTTGTGGTGCTGCCTGAACCTGTGCAGGCAGGTTTTTGGCTCTGTTTCACTGTAGAAAGACATCAGTATTGGGCACGAATCATCCCAAGATGTGATATTATATGCAGGATTTTAAAGATGCGGCGTTCCCCTACCAAGATTCCCATTCCTTGAATCTTCAAACATGTATCTAGACATGTTAGCATATGCAAAAGATCATTAATCTGCTGACCTTCAAGCAAGGATACTATCCTGGTTTATCAGGGTGGATTCAGTATAGCCCTATGAGGAAAAAGATTAAAGAGTGCCTCTGAGAAGTGCATCCAAAGAGGAAGAGAGATACAGCAGAGAGAGGAAGCCAGAGAAATTCCAAGCAGGAAAAGGGCTCAGATGTACATCACTGCTGGCTCAGATGTGGGGGCCCATGCGCAAGGACAGGCAAGGGTCTGGAGGAGCTACAGGCAAACACCAGCTGACAGCCAGCAAGAAAATCTTGATTCTCCAACCACAAGGAACTGGATTCTGCCAACAATCTGAAAGATTTTTTGTCTTAATTTTATTGCAGTAGAGTTGATTTACAATGTTGTGTTAGTTTCAGGTGTAACCCTGAAAGATCTCATAAGTGGATTCTTTCCCAGAAGTTCCAGATAAGATCCAAGATCACTGACATCTTGATTTCAGTTTTGTGAGACAAAACACAGAGAAAGGAAACCAATGAAGTCATCCGGACATATGACCTGTATGTGGCTATAATTTGTACGGCTTTAAGCCATTGACTTTATGGAAATTTGCTTTGACAGAAATAGGAAACTACTTACAGATGTTCAGTTGACTCATAATTTTTTTGGCAAAAAGAATTTTTAGGTTAGGAGGGAGGAGATGTATGTATACCTATGAGATGGTTAGATAGCATCACCAACTCAATGGACATGAATTTGAGCAAACTCCAGTAGATTGTGACAGACAGGAAAGCCTGGCATGCTGCAGTCCATGGGGTCACAAAGAGTCAGACACCACTTATGACTGAACAACGTCAGAAACATGGCTGATTCATGTTGCTGTATGGCAGAAACCATCACAATATCGTACAGTAATTATTATCCAGTTAAAAATCAAATCAAATTTAAAAAAAGATTTCTTAGGAAAAAGACACCTCTGGTTAAGGTGAAGTTCTATATTCTTTTTCAGACACACAGTTAGCTCATATTTCATGGAGTTTCACCAGGACTTTACAGGTTGCAGCTTTTTGTAACCAAACATGTCTTCATTCACTAGACATTTATTGAGCATCACCTCTGCCCAAAGGTCTTTGGCAGATATAAAGAATTCCCACCTGTGGTTTCATCCTCATGTGGAAGATGGGCTGATCCTACAGGACAAAGCCTAACCACTTTAACACAGCACTCACAATGTTCAATCATCTACCTTTGGCCTCTGATTCTCCTCTTCTCCCTATGATCTGGCCTGACATGATACCAGCTTCTTTCTAAATCCCTGATATCTTTTTTGTGCTTTCGAAACTTGGAACTTACAGCTCCACTACCTCAAGTAAGCTTTTTCCTTTGTCAAGAAGACTCCTCCCCGAGATAGCCTCATGGCTTTCCCATTCACCCTCTTCAAGTCGTTGCCACATTTTGTTCTTTCCCATACCCTTACCCTGACCGCTCTATTGAGCACTGTAAGCTACCATCACCTCCACACTCTGAACTGACCTTCTTTATGTGTGTATGTGTGTATTAGTCGCTCAATCATGTCTAACTCTCTGCAACCCCATGGGCTGTGTCATACCAGGCGTCTCTGTCCATGGGATTCTCCAGGCAAGAATACTGGAGTGGCTTGCCATTCTCTTCTCCAGGGGATCTTTCTGACCCAGGGACTGAACTCAGGTCTTCTGCATTGCAGGCAGATTCTTTACCATTTGAGTCACCAGGGAAGCCTGAATTGACCTCATCCCTGTACAATTTCTATTCCATAACACTTAGCAATCTCCAAAGCACTGTATTATTCATTTATTGTATTCATTGGGTGCTGTCTCTGTCCTCCCCAATAAAATATAAAAATTTGCAAAAATATAAAAGAAAGTGACTTTTATCTGCTGTGTTCACTGAGTTATCCCCAGCACCCAGAACTGTGCCTCACTCATGGACTCTTTAAAAATAGTAACAGATCAATGAATTATGATCTTACTAAGACTGATTGACCTTACCAAGGTTATATATTTTCAATAGTTATCTGCAGCATGGAGTTTGCAAGAGCCCAGTGGATGTTCATGAAAAGAGGAAAACTGGAATGTCCACAGGTCACCTTGCTAAGATCAAAAAGTGATCAGGGCCTCAGTTCAGTTCAGTTCAGTTCAGTCGCTCAGTCGTGTCCGACTCTTTGCAACCCCATGAATCGCAGCATGCCAGTCCTCCCTGTCCATCATCATCTCCCAGAGTTCACTCAAACTCACGTCCATCGAGTCCGTGATGACATCCAGCCATCTCATCCTCTGTCATCCCCTTCTCCTCCTGCCCCCAATCCCTCTCAGCATCAGAGTCTTTTCCAATGAGTCAGCTCTTCGCATGAGGTGGCTAGGACTTCACAATTGTCAAGTGTCTAGAATGCCCAACATTCTTCTAGGACTGATCTGGAAGTAAGGGAAGCATTGCTAGACAGGTTTTGGTGAAAGTAGGGTCAACCTTACCTATATAGGATGCTACCAGGATGAATAACTTTCAAATTCTTGAAAAAAGAACAGGAGAGTTTGAGTCTCACTCATAAATCCCTTTTCACAACTATCCCTTTATTCAA
The DNA here is from genome assembly GCF_023091745.1 of Budorcas taxicolor. Lineage (NCBI taxonomy): Eukaryota > Metazoa > Chordata > Mammalia > Artiodactyla > Bovidae > Budorcas > Budorcas taxicolor. The sequence goes on from NC_068910.1 coordinate 85,791,887, forward strand.
TAAAGACCTAAAAAATAATGCTTCGTTGAATGCAATATTTATTACTTCTACATGACCATCCCTATTGGCTCTCAGTCTTTTTTATAAACTTTCAATTCATGACTGACATTTCCTCCTAGTCTTTAAAAAAAAAAGCATTTTAACCTTGTTAGTCAAATACCTGAAATGCAAGGGTGAAAATTGTAAAGATTCGAGATTTTTTTCTCTCTTCCTACAAGGTTATTCTTTAACATTTTCTAATTTCTGATTCATTTTCTCAAGTTGTACCTAGAAGAAAAAAGGTTGCAAAGAGCTATAAGCCCCTATGAAGCCACATATGGCTCCCAACACATAAACTAAAGCCACAAATTGATATGTATAAAACTTTGAAAGTTTAAGAATGTGCTTCTGGGATATGTAACTGAAAAGTACTGACACTGTCAATTCTAGTGAGGTGAAAGTACCTAGAACCTGTTTACAGAGTGAAGCAAGTCAGAAAAAGAAAAACCAATATTATGCATTAATTCACACATATGGAATTTAGAAAAATGGTACTGATGAACCTATTTGCAGAGTCGGAACAGAGATTCAGACATAGAGGACCGTCTCTTGAACACGGTGGGATAAGGAGAGGGCGGGACGAATCGAAAAGAGTAGCAATGAAACAAATACATTACCATGTGGAAAACAGAGCCAGCAGAAAGTCTGCGCGTTAACACGGGGAGCTCAACCTGGGGCGCTGACACCTAGAGGGGTTGTATGGCGCGAGGGATGGGAGGGAGGTTCCAGAGGGAGGGCACGTATGTCTACTTATGGCTGATTCACACTGTTGTGTGGCAGAAACAAACACAACATTGTAAAGCAATTATCCTCCAATTAGAAAAATAATTTTTAAAGGTATTGACACTGTGAATGACAAGGAGACAGTGTGCTCCCTGGTTGGAAAGAAAAAAAAATCCTAGCTCGTGCTGGCATCGTACACCATGCTTGAATTTGTCCACTATTTAGTAGGTTACAGCGTGCTAGCTTTACAGAGGAAATGTTTATGAAGGAAAAGTTTCAGCTCTCTTTCTTTAGCCTTCTGTATCTTGTCCAAAGCAGTTTTGCCAAAGCCAAAGTTTTAAGGGCTGGGCTCAATTTCTCCATTTTAAATAGGGAGCACACATAAAAGTGCCAACCAGTAAGAATAAATTGAGTGAGCTTCTTGCCCAAAGTGGTAGACTTCATTTGGCTAGCCATGCCAGAGCAAATACACCCATTGGGCTCATTCAAAGCCAGTCAGATGTGGACTTGGTCCCAACAACAGCAAGTGGAAAAACTCAGTCCTCAAATCACCTCATTGTGGGTTTGCATGTTTTAAGTTATGCCTCCTGCAACCTAAATAGCAGCTATTTCAAACATGTTTTCATCCCCCAAATCCTAAAATGGATCTAATCACATAGTTTCATTTAAGTATGTTGTGTTTTTAAGTAAACACAGCAAACATGACCAACTTTCCCTTAAAACTAGAGGAATAGCAGATAAACAAAGATAATTTAAAGCTCAACATATTTAGGTATGAAGGAGGAAAAAAACAGCAATTTATTTTTTGAAAAATGATGAAAATAATTTTTTTAAAGAACTTCCAATCTGCCTGGGAAATTTTACTTTTAAAGGCAATTTCAATGGTCTAAATAATTTGTATTAAATATTCCAAAGAATACTCACAGTAGACTGAGTGCCATGGCTACAAAGCCTCTGATATGTGCATATCCTAAGGTAAACTTTGGCAATACTGCCTATTAGACTTATCTGAAGAATTTTTTTTTTTTAATTAGATGACTAGATCTGACCTTTGACCAGTTCAAAAAGAATTTCTGCGAGTTCAGGTGATTCTAAAATCTGGCCAGGGCTGTAAATTGAGAAGGTTTACAAACAAAAGGAAGGTAAGAGGAATTGAGAGGAAAATGTTTTGCACACTTGCCTGATGATCCGTGTCTCCTGGAATGCTTCTGAACACCTGTTGCATGCGAATTTCTGGAGAAAAGCTTGGGAAATATATTTTTAAACAGGAGCACAACAATCTTGATCACCAGGAGCCTGTCTCTTGAAAGGAGAAATGTAACAATATAAAAGCTGAAGCGGATATCCATGGAAAGCAAAATGGAGAACTGGAGAACAAAATGTTATTTAAGTTGGCTTCCAAATCACCACCTGAGCCTTTTTCAGGAAAGGCTTAAATGTTACTCGCTCAGTTGTATCCGACTCTTTGTGACCCCGTGGACTGTAGCCCACCAGGCTCCTCTGTCCATGGAATTCTCCAGGCAAGAATACTGGAGTGGGTTGTCATTTCTTTCTCCAGGGGATCTTCCAAACCCAGAGATCAAACCCAAGTCTCCTGCATTGCAGGCAGATTCTTTACCATTTGAGCAACGAGGAAAGCCCTAAGGTTTAAGGTCTACATTAACTGAGGCACACTTCAGCGGGCGTTCAAGTTTCCCTTAACATTTCTCGTTGAAACCCCAAGGAAAAAGCAAGGTGAAAAAGGTCAAGAGCAAGATGACATTGTCAGGCACTGGGCCGTAGCTTTGGAGGACGGGGGATTTTCTAGAAGAGTTGGATTGGGGGCAGATCCTCTCATGTCATCTTCCTGTCCTCACATAGATTCACTCTCTTCACATCACACACTGTGTTCTGTTCACAGTCTTTTGTCGTGTTGAGCTGGGGCCTGGAGTTCCTTCAGAGGAGCAGGGATCTCCAGCTCCACAAAGCCTGATAATACATTTGATTTGGCCATTTAATTGTATGCTAAAACAGTCTTTTAAGTATCTGATCGCATTGTGCTATTTGTCTTACTAACTTATACTGTTTTATTTTTAGTAGCTTGTTTTGGTATTTCCCTCTTGGAATACTGGAGTATTGTGATAGTCATTGAAAACCCGTCTTTCTACACAAGTCCCCAACCCTTGAGATCTAATGCCAGAAGATCTGATGTGAAGCTGATGTAATAATAATAGAAATAAAGTTCATAATAAATGTAATATGCTGGAATCATCTTGAAACCATCACCCCACATTTCATGGTCCATGGAAAAATTGTCTTCCACAAAACCAGACCCTGATGCCAAAAAGATTGGGGACTACTGCTTATCAAACTATAACATAAAGAGGGCAAAGGCAGGCTTTCACAGTGTGCCATTGAATTTCCTGCATGATTTGGCCTGTGAGACCCCATGACATCAGTGGCAATGCCCAGAGGAACAACAGAGAAGCTTGATGGGCACAGAAATATTCTAGTGGGATACAACAGTATCGCCAGCAGAACATGGTGATACCAGGAACTCCATGTCAAGGAATGCAGAAGAGAATCTTAGGAACCAACGGAGTAACCACTAGAATATTCAGACAAAATTTTGTTTCTATTGAGCATGACTTGAGGTTCTACGAAATAAAGACCAAAGCGAGAAAGACTGAAGAGGTCACTGTACCACGTGTGTGTGTGCATGCCTGTCTGACTTTGTGCCACCCTTATGGTCTATAGGCTCCTCTGTTCATGTGGATTCTACAGGCAAGAATACTAGAGTGGGTTGCCATGCCCTCCTCCAGGGGATCTTCCTGACCCACGGATCAAACTTGTTTTTCTTAAGTCTCCTGCGTTAGCAGGTGGGTTCTTAACCACTAGCACCACCTGGGAAGCCCACCATGCCTACATCTCTACCCAAAGCCAAAGGAGGTCTAGAGATACTTATATTTAATCAATTTTTCTTAAAAAGCAAGATGCAATAACATTCATGCAACAATTTGAGTTCTGTTAGAGAAACTGGGTGCATATTTTAAAACCTTAATGATATAGCGGACACGGTTAACAGTGTTTACTTCTGGCTAGTAGGTTTGTGAGTGACTATAGGGATTTTTTTTTCTTTTTGCTTAATTCTACAATCAATATTCTTATAATAACTCAAAGTATTAAAGTTATACAATTGCAATTGTTCAAATTTTAAGGTTTATTATATATGTGTGATTTAAGGAACTCAAGTTTTCAAGCATCATTATTTATTGGTTTAAGCCTTTCTCATAGCAACAGGTTGTTAAAGAAATAAATATGTATATAATGGTACTCAAATTATGTATTAATCATGTCTTAAAGGAGTAATAGTGTTCATGATTAAAATACAAGAATGTGTGTATTAGTCACTCAGTTGTGTCCAACCCCATGGAATTTTGCCCACCAGGTTCCTCTGGCCATGGAATTCTAAAGGTAAGAATATTGGAATGGGTTGCCATTCCCTCCTCCAAGGGATCTTCCTGACCCAGAAATCGAACCCAGGTATCCTGCATTACAGGCAAACTCCTTACCATCTGAGCGACCAAAGAAGCCAAAAATATAAGAATACTGTAGTGTATTTTTGTTATCTAATACAAATATTCTTCAATAATAGTTATTCACTGTATTGGCTAATATTTTTTCAGTATACTCTTATTCTGTTACTTTAGACTGTGTGTGTGTGTTTTTTTCTTTTCCCTATAGTTTTCTACTGTAAATATCTTTTTTTTTTAATTGAAGGTTAATTACTTTATAATATTGTAGTGGTTTTTGTCATACATTGACATGAATCCACCACGGGTGTACATGTGTTCCCCATCCTGAACCCCCTTCCCACCTGTCTCCCCATCCCATCCCTCTGGGTCATCCCAGTGCACCAGCCCTGAGTACCCTGTCTCATGCATTGAACCTGGACTGGAGATCTGTTTCACATATGATAATATACATGTTTCAATGCTGTTCTCTCAGATCATCCCACCCTTGCCTTCTCCCACAGAGTCCAAAAGACTGTTCTATACATCTGTGTCTCTTTTGCTGTCTCGCATACAGGGTTATCGTTACCATCTTTCTAAATTCCATATATGTGTGTTAGTATACTCTATTGGTGTGTTTCTTTCTAAATTACTTCACTCTGTATAATTGGCTCCAGTTTCATCCACCTCATTAGAACTGATTCCAATGTGTTCTTTTTAATGACTGAGTAATATTCCATTGTGTATATGTACCACAGTTTTCTTATCCATTCTTCTGCTGATGGACATCTAGGTTGCTTCCATGTCCTGACTATTATAAACAGTGCTGCGATGAACATTGGGGTACACGTGTCTCTTTCAATTTTGGTTTCCTCGGTGTGTATGCCCAACAGTGTTATAAGGAATCAATATTGTCAACATCACTGACTGTGAGGAACTGCAAAACTCAGGTTCTTTAGTTCTGGGACCCAAATCCCACCAGTAGCTCAACTGACCAGCATGGTCACCAACATAGTTCTCAGAAGAACAATTATTTTAGCTGAAAGTCAGATTTTTCTAAACACAGGGTAGAAAATCCATGATTCTATTTAGTTATTCCTTTAACAAAAAGCAGAATTTTATAATATGCTTAAGTACAATCCATCTCCATTTATATTAAATTCAATATATTACTCTTAACTTTAGTTAACATAATGTATTCAACTATTAATAAGGGTTCAAAATATCAAACTATTTGTTCCATGAAGGGTCACATATGAAAAAGTGCTGTCTCTTGAGGATTTTCTTTGTAATTCATATTTTCTCTTTGTTGTGCAAACATTGAAGTTTTTGTCGTCACAACTTAAGGTATGTTTTAAGATAGATATAACAATACATCTGTTGGATGGCCAACAGAAACACCACCTATAACCCTCAGACCCCAGAGTGCTGCACACCAAAATGGGGAGCTGGAGTTATCACTTACTATCATAGAATTGTTAACTCACAATGAGTAAATTTATTGCCTTCCTCGCTTTCTGATGAGGTACACTCTAAATGGAATGACCTCATATCAGACCCAGTAGAATGAAATGGCAACCCACTCCAATACTCTTGCCAGGAGAATTCCATGGACAGAGGAGCCTGGTGGGCTATAATGCCAGGGGTCACAAACAGTCAGATAAGACTGAAGTGGCAGAGCTCACAATGAAATAGTCTATTGATTTTAAAAAAGTATCTGATGAAAATTTAATTTAGTTAACTTTATTAAATAGAGAGGTATATAAAGGCATATCAAAAATGTTGCCATCTGAAGCAGTGAACTTTTATTCTGGGTGATGGATGTCTATTTATAGATGAGTTTTCATAATTTTGGCCTCTGTACTTCTGAAAAAAAATAGTTTCCATCATGGCATTCAAAAACAACGTGCTTACAATAATCCTACAGCAAAAATCATAATCATAATCAACATTGTCAATATCATCCTAGTTATAACATGTAAACTATAACCAAGAGCCACAGTTTTGAATCTCACCTTTGCCTTAAGTCATGGCTCTGGCATTCTCCCGCCATACAAAACAGTCTTTTAAGAAATAATATCCAAAATTAGAGGCATAAAATGACAGTAAAAATCAACGAAGATTTTTAAAAAATCATTTCTTACTTGTGCCTTAAACCATAAGAATATAAGGGTATGATGAAAGACACAATTGATATACTTTGATTTTATATTGCTTATTGAAAAGAAAAATCTCATATTGAAGCCTTTTCCTCTGTGACTTAGTATCCTTGAACACGATCATTATTAGTCTGTTATGGTGAAAGTATTCCATTAGAAAATAAGCTACAGCTATGGACTTGGATGTATAAAAATACTAGCAGTAGGATAAATTTACTTGTAGTACTGAGTCTAAAAACTGGTAAGTGTAACTAAAGAGGAAGAAAACATGCAAAGATTCACTGAAACTCTGTCATAAGCAATACATAATAAGTGGAAACTGCATGCTCTGTAGCCGTAAGAAATTTTATTGAGTTGTATTTTTACATCTGGCCTACAGGCAAAATGTATGCCCAGGAGGCATGTTCCAATTGTGATGGATACTTGGGTAATGACTACAATGACAGGGAAAATACTATAGTTATAAACCAAAGCATAATAGTCATCTGTGAAAACTGGACTTGTCAATCCTATCTGAAACATACAGATCATACTTCCCACTCAAGCCATGACTATAATTACAAAAATGAGAGGATAATAGAATATATTTATTATACAGGTCTAGAGTATAGCTGTGTTGAACACTGTTTAAAGATTAACATTAAACTAATCTGTGTTAGAGGAACTAATGGGCAGAAAAAGTCAACTAAGGATATATAGTTGCAGGATCAATTAAATCAATTAAAGGATCAATACAACAATGACTAAAACACAGAATAATGAAAGCATTAACGAACAGGCATTACAAAGAAACCAGTCCTCCTTTGACTCAGGCGTACACATAAAAAGCATTCATTAGAGAAAACAGGTAAAAAGTCACTATCCATTGTAGTACTCTCTATGTGGTTGTCTTTTCAACCTCTTAATGGTGTCATTTCAAGGTCATTTAATTTTGTTCTAGTTGAAGTTATCAAAATTTTGTTATAAATTATGCTTTTGATGTAATATCTATGAAATATTAGCTTAACCTAAAGTCATGAAGATTTTCTCCTATGCTTTATTCTAGAAGTGTCATTGTTTCCCATATTGCACTTAGATCTATAGCCTATCACTACTTATTGAGACCAGACTTCCCATTGGATCATCTTGGCATATTTGTCAAAAATCAATTGTCATAGATATAATATAGTTAAAAAAACAATACTCCAAAACTTGATCTACAGTTTCAACATAATCCTTATCAACATTCAAATTGTTTTATTCTTTTTTTGACTTTTGACATATTGATCATAAAATTATGTATAACAAAGGAATCCAGAATATCTAAACAATTCTGAGAGAGGAGAACAAAGTTGGAGAGATCACACTTCCTGATTTTAATATGGTATTAGCTTAAGGACAGACACATAGATCAATGAAATAAAACTGAGTGTCCAAAAATAATCCCTTACATTTATGGTGTATTGATTTTCAACAAGGGTGCTGAGACCACTCAATGGAGGAAGAAAAGCCTTTTCAACAGATGGTTCTGAAAAAACTGGATAGCCTCCCCCCCTCCCCCCCTCCAACACACAAAATGAAGTTGGAACCCTTTTTTATCTGTACATAAAACTTAACTCAAAATGATCATGGGCCTAAATTTTAGATCTAAAACTATAAAATTATTTGAATAAAATATAGGGGTGAATCTTCACGATCTTGATTATGAAAAGCCTTCAGAGATATGATACCAAAGCACAAGAGATAAAAGAAATATTAGCTAAATTGAACTTCATCAAAATTAAAAACTTTTATGCTGTGAACTATATCACCAAGAAAGCTAAAAGATAATCCATAAGTAGGATAAAATAATTTTAAATCATATAACTGATAAGGAAATTGTAGACACAGATGTAGAGAATGGACTTTTAGACAGAGCAGGGGAAGGAGAGGAGAGGACAAAATGAGAAAGTAGCTTTGACATATACACACTATCATTTGTAAAATAGATAGCTATTGAGAAGCTGCTATATAACACAAGGAGCCCATCCTGGTGCTCTGGTGCTCTGTGATGACCTAGAGGGCTAGGATGGGGGTTGGGGAGGGAGGCTAAAGTGGGAAGAGATGTATATATATAGTATATATTATATAATATAATAATAATATAATATATTGTATATATAATTATGACTGATTCATACAGCAAAAACCAACACAACATGGTCATTTTCCTCTAATTAAAAAAAATTTTAAATGGTCAAAGATCTGAAGAAGATATACAAATGACAAATAAACTTGTGAAAATATGCTCATCAGGAACATGCAAATAAAAAAAAATAAGTAGATACTAGCTCACATCCACTAGGATAGCCATAATGAAAAAGACAGATAATGAACATTGGTAAAGATGTGGAGAAACTGGAATCCTCATACATTGCTGGTCAAAATGTAACATGATACAGCTACTTTGGAAAATTGTTTGGCAGCTCCTCAAAATATTAAACATAGAGTTACCATGTGTACATGTGTGCCAGATTGCTTCAGTTGTGTCCAACTCTGTGCAGCTCTATGGACTGCAGCCTGCTAGGCTCCTCTCTCCATGGGATTCTCCAGGCAAGAATACTGGAATGGATTGCCAAGCCCTCCTCCAGGGGATCTTCCCAACCCAGAGATCAAACCCACATCTCTTATGTCTAACCTTCTTTGGCAGGTGGATTCTCTACTACTAGCGCCACATGAGAAGGCCAAAATTTACCATAAAACCCAGTAATTCCACTCCTAAGTATCTATCCAAGAGAAATTAGAAGATATGTCCACACAAATGTTCATAGAATTATTAGTAGTAACCAAAATGCAGAACCAACTCAAATGTCCATCAAGTGATGAATAGATTAATAAATACAATATACTCATACAATGGAATATTATTCTGGCAGCTGACTCTTTTGCAAAGGTGCAGAAACAATTCAGTGGATGAGATCTTTTCAACAGATGGTTCTAGAGCAATAAGACTTCCAAGGTCAAAAAATCTGAATCTCAAACCTGAACCTCACATCTTGTACAAAAATTAAGTCAGAATGGCTCACAAATTTGAGTGCAAAATATAAAACTCTTGGCGGGGGGGGAGGGAGGAAATGTACAGAAAAAAAATCTTTAGAATCTAGGAGGAGACAGAGAATCCTAAGACTTGATACCAAAATAATGATGCATAAATAGAAAATCTGATAATGTAGATGACAGCAAAATTAAAAACTTTCGTGTGTTAAAAAAAAATCTATGAAAAGACAAGCTACAGATTTGAGTGAAAATATTTGTAAAACACATATCCAACAAAAAATTAATATCTCAAACTCAGTAATAATGAAACAATCGAGGTAGTGGAGAGAAGATATGAACAGACATTTCACTGAAGAACACATACAGACAGCAAATAAAACATAAGATATTTGGCATCATTAGCAATTAAGGAAATAAAAATTCACACCAGAATCAGATACGACAACATACCTGCCAGAGTAGATAAAATTAAAATAGTGACAACATCAAATTTTGATGAGGACCTGGGAAATCATTACCTATGTTCTGCTGGTGGGAATGTGAAATAATATAGCCGCTCTTGAAAAAAATTCAGCCGTCTTATGAAACTAAACATGTAACTACCATACAACTTAGAAATTGCATTTTTAGGCACTTATCTGAATGAAGTATTCATTGTATAAACACAGAGTTCAATGTTAAGAATGATGCTGGAACAGAGGTTCCTTGCTCTTAGCCATCCCCAATCTACCTTTCTTCTTTAACTTCAATTTTTGAATATTTTTTTATTTGAATGAGTTGGATGAAAGTATAAGGTTGGGGAGTGGGCAAGAAGAGAAGTGAGCTTTACTTTGGACTGTGAATTTAATAAACATCTGTTTTCTGTTTGTTAGAACTTACTAATATATTCTAATAGTTCAATAAAGTATTACAAGAGTAATAAGTCTGACAAAGACAACTAGTATATTTTTCACTTATATGTGTAACCTAAAAATTAAAATGAAGGAATAAATAGAACAGAAGCTACCTCACACCAGAGGGGAAAATTGGGGGAGGGGGCAAAATAAGGGTAGGGGATTAAGAGGTACAAAGGACTAGATGCTGTATACAAAACAGAATATGGTCATTATTTTATAATAACATTATATGGTGTATAATCTATCAAGTCACTATGCTATATACCTAAAACTAACATTGTAAGTCAACTATACTTCAGTAAATAAATTAATTAATTAAATATTGAAAGTGAAAGTGAAGTCGTTCAGTTGTGTCCGACTCTTTGCGACCCCATGGACTTCAGCCTACCAGGCTCCTCCATCCATGGGATTCTCCAGGCAAGAATACTGGAGTGGGTTGCCATTTCCTTCTCCAAATTAATTGAATATTACATACCAAAATAATTAAATTGCAAAGTACCATGAATGTATATACAGATGATATCCTTTGTAAAAGCAATACATGCCTAAGTTCAAAATGAAGGGCTTCAGTTACAAAGGATAGTGTGCATGAATGTTTAGTTACTGAGATTTGCTAGTATGTTTGTAAGACACAATTTTTTAAATTACTGTAATGGTATTGTGTGTCCTAATGTTATCAGCAATGATTCTAGTAAGCTAACATATTTGAATTATATTTTTCTGAAAAGTAAATCACTTGGGAGACTAAAATGCTGCTTTCTATATTGCCACCCAAACAGGAGAGACCCCCAGTTCTAAAATCTGCAGACAAGGTTATGAGAAATGAGTCATTTTGGGGTGAGACAATATTTTTCCCTTTGATAACTTTTAGTTTATCTTTTGTCTAAGCTTCTGTTTCAGAATAACATACATTTCTTTTGGAAGTCCTTGTAGTGTGCATTCTAAAAAAATCAGTTCTGTCACCAAATTCTAATTTCTATTGGCTTAATAAAACAATTTCCTAACAATACAGGTTTGGAGTTGAATGTGATTGTGGATGAATTTTAACACACTTTCACATCGTATTTATGAAGACATTATTTTTATCAATAATGGAAAATGGGATAACCACTAATCACTCACTTGTCCATTAATTAAAATTCCTTGTCTATGTAGCTGTCATTAATTACATGTGACCATTTTGGGATCACATCATGGACATCTTTGAAACACATCAATGCACACTTTTTCTCTCACTATGCTTTACAAACTGCTCGTATGAAGCCGATGATCTTTTTATGTTTGATAAAATCCACAAGATGTGCCCACCTTTGAACACTTGAAATGGATGGAGTTCCTTTCAAGAAGTGTGTTTTCAAAGGCAGCAGGAAGAGAAGGGCCGAGCAGCAGCTTGGTGAGCGAAACGCTCAGAGTTCTGCTGTCATCTCGACCCTGGTGACCCCTTCACTCCACTTCCCTCAGCTGCAATAACACAGAGAGCAGCCTTACCCTTGCTTACTGCATGCCATGAAAAGGAAACCATGCAACCAAAATGAGGGGAGGTCAGACCTGGCAGAGAAGTCTTGTGGAAAAAGGCAAGTCAAGAATCAGAAGACCTGGACCATTTTCCACTAATCAAGAGTATGTGGCCACACACACACACACACACAAAAACAACTTTCATTTCCTTATCATAAAGTGGCCATCATCACAATTTTTTTAAAATGAATGTTCAGACTTAAAAAAAGGAATACTTCCAAAAGTACATTGAAATCCAAATAAAGACTGCCGTCATTTGATGCATTATAATTGCCAAATAAGTAACAGAATTAAGTCTGAACTCTTAATTCAATTTTCCTAAGTTTGAATAGGAACCAAATAATGTTTTAGTCTCAGGGCAAATGTCTTTTAGTCAAAGGAGTTTCAAGGTTTTACCCAATGGGAAAACAGATTGCCAGAAAACAAATAAAGTTTCTTAAGGGATGTTAGTTTTTGGATATCAACCTTTAAAAATAACGTTGTGATAATATATTGACTCAGAACTCAGGGGACTGCATTCCATCAAATGATTGCAGAAAGAGAAAATGTGTACTCAGATGTGACTGGAATTTCAGGGAAGACAAACTTAGGATATATTTTATGCTCTCTTTTTGGTATTTAGAGTTTGTAGTACTGCATTGGAAACTATTAAATACATAAGATGTGATTTTTTAAAAGATGCCCCTAAAAATGTAATGATTACTTTTAAACCAAAAATACCTATTAGCTAACATTAGGTAATTTCCTTTGTCATTTTTCAAACTCAAGGATATTTAATGACTCTAGAAAAGCAGCAGCTTAAAATACATATCTTTATTTTTGCTGGTAATTCTAACAATTAAAATCAGTAGATAAGAACACTCTCTGAGGAAGCTTAGAAATACAATACAAATACTTTCAACTCATCTGTCTCTTTCCTTGATCAGACTACAAAATGTCATCTATTTATTGGTTATTCCTTCTGAATACTGATAACAACATGATCAGAAACATCATCTTGTTTTATTCTCCTCACTACTTAAGGAGTCTTATTCTCCTAACTATATTAGGCTTTAATATTTCAATATAGATGGTGTTCTCATTATATGGGTATATTGACAAAAAGTTATTTTCAGGAAGAATTTAAGTGATTTAAAATCAAAGCAGAATTGAAAAGGAAGAAAGAAGTGCCTGTTGATTTTTCCCACACAATCTAAAAGGTGATACTGCAGTTCTCTCTTACTTGCTGAGCTGTTTGCTCTTTCATGGAAAATAAAGTTCGGTGAAATTGCATGAAAAAATTGGTACTGTGTCTTTATTTTTTTTTTAATTTTACTTTACAATACTGTATTGGTTTTGCCATACATTGACATGAATCCACCATGGGTGTACATGAGTTCCCAATCCTGAACCCCCCTCCCACCTCCCTCCCCACATCATCTCTCTGGGTCATCCCAGTGCACCAGCCCCAAGCATCCTGTATCCTGTATTGGACCTAGACTGGCTATTCATTTCTTACATAATAGTATACATGTTTCACTGTCATTCTTCCAAATCATCCCACTCTCTCCCTCTCCCACAGAGTCCAAAAAACTCTTCTATACATCTGTGTCTCTTTTGCTGTCTCACATACAGGGTTATCGTTACCATCTTTCTAAATTCCATATATATGTGTTAGTATACTGTATTGGTGTTTTTCTTTCTGGCTTACTTCACTCTGTATAATCTGCTCAAGTTTCATCCATCTCATTAGAATGAATTCAAATGTATTCTTTTTAATGGCTGAGTAATACTCCATTGTGTATATGTACCACAGCTTTCTTATCCATTCATCTGCTGATGGACATCTAGGTTGCTTCCATGTCCTGCTATTATAAACAGTGCTGTGATGAACATTTGGGTACATGTCTCTTTCAATTCTGGTTTCCTTGGTGTGTGTCTTTAAAAGGCAGGGGTAATGGTCTGAAAAAAGCTTATGGGGAGAATAAACTATACCAAAATATTGAAACATAGAAATCCAGAAAAAAACAGTCACTATACATAACTCAAATACTATAATGTATCTTTTATTGTAAAAATTATATCAATGGTAATCATAAACTATTTTTGTCTAATTACAATTAATGATATAAGACATACTTGAATGGTCAAGTGGTTTTCCCTACTTTCTTCAGTTTAAGTCTGAATTTGGCAATAAGGAGTTCATGATCTGAGCCACAATCAGCTCCTGGTCTTGTCATTGCTGACTGTATAGAGCTTCTCCATCTTTGGCTGCAAAGAATATAATCAATCTGATTTTGGTGTTGACCATCTGGTGATGTCCATGTGTAGAGTCTTCTCTTGTGTTGTTGGAAGAGGGTGTTTGCTATGACCAGTGTGTTCTTTTGACAAAACTCTATTAGCCTTTGCCCTGTTTCATTCCATATTCCAAGGCCAAATTTGCCTGTTACCCCAGGTATTTCTTGACTTCCTACTTTTGCATTCCAGTCCCCTATAATGAAAAGGACATCTTTTTGGGTGTTAGTTCTAAAAGGTCTTGTAGAGCTTCATAGGACCATTCAACTTCAGCTTCTTCAGAGTTACTGGTTGGGGCATAGAATTGGATTACTCTGATATTGAATGGCTTGCCTTGGAAACGAACAGAGATCATTCTGTCATTTTTGAGATTGCATCCAAGTACTGCATTTTGGACATTTTTTGTTGACCATGATGGCTACTCCATTTCTTCTAAGGGATTCCTGCCCGCAGTAGTAGATGTAATGGTCATCTGAGTTAAATTCACCCATTCCAGTCCATTTTAGTTTGCTGATTCCTAGAATGTCGACGTTCACCCTTGCCATCTCTTGTTTGACCACTTCCAATTTGCTTTGATTCATGGACCTGACATTCCAGGTTCCTATGCAGTATTTCTCTTCACAGCATCAGACCTTGCTTCTATCACCAGTCACTTCCACAGCTGGGTATTGTTTTTGCTTTGGCTCCATCCCTTTTTTCTTTCTGGAGTTATTTCTCCACTGATCTCCAGTAGCATACTGGGCACTTACCGACCTGGGGAGTTCCTCTTTCAGTATCCTATCATTTTACCTTTTCATACTGTTCATGGGGTTCTCAAGGCAAGAATACTGAAGTGGTTTGCCATTCCCTTCTCCAGTGGACCACATTCTGTCAGACCTCTCCACCATGACCTGCCCGTATTGGATGGCCTCACACGGTATGGCTTATTTCATTGAGTTAGACAAGGCTGTGGTCTGTGTGATCCGATTGGCTAGATTTCTATGATTATGGTTTCAGTGTGTCTGTCCTCTGAGGCCCTCTCGCACCTACCGTCTTACTTGGGTTTCTCTTACCTTGGACGTGGGGTATCTCTTCATGGGTGCTCCAGCAAAGTGAAACCACTGCTCCTTACCTTGGATAAGGGGTATCTCCTCACAGCCAACCCTCCTGACCTTGAACATGGAGTAGCTCCTCTCAGTCCTCTTGATGGACTATGGATGGAGGTTCATGACATTGTACACGAGGCAGGGACAAGACCATCCCCACGGAAAAGAAATGCAAAAAAGGAAAATGGCTGTCTGAAGAGGCCTTACAAATAGCTGTGAAAAGAAGAGAGGCAAAAAGCAAAGGAGAAAAGGAAAGATATAAGCATCTGAATGAAGAATTCCAAAGAATAGCAAGAAGAGATAAGAAGGCCTTCCTCAGCGATCAATGCAAAGAAATAGTGGAAAACAACAGAATGGGAAAGACTAGAGATCTCTTTAAGAAAATTAGAGATACCAAGGGAACATTTCATGCAAAGCTGGGCTCGATAAAGGACAGAAATGGTATGGACCTAACAGAAGCAGAAGATACTAAGAAGAGGGGGCAAGAATACACAGGAGAACTGAACAAAAAAGATCTTCACTACCCAAATAATCATGATGGTGTGATCACTCACCTAGAGCCAGACATCCTGGAATGCGAAGTCAAGTGGGCCTTAGAAAGCATCACTATGAACAAAGCTAGTGGAGGTGATGGAATTCCAGTTGAGCTATTTCAAATCCTGAAAGATGATGCTGTGAAAGTGCTACACTCAATATGCCAGCAAATTTGGAAAACTCAGCAGTGGCCACAGGACAGGAAAAAGTCAGTTTTCATTCCAATCCCAAAGAAAGGCAATACCAAGGAATGTTCAAACTACCACACAATTGCACTCATCTCACATGCTAGGAAAGTAATGCTCAAAATTCTCCAAGCCAGGCTGCAGCAATATGTGAACCATGAACTTCCAGGTGTTCAAGCTGGTTTTAGAAAAAGCAGAGGATCAGAGATCAAATTGCCAACATCTGCTGAATCATCGAAAAAGCAAGAGAGTTGCAGAAAAACACCTATTTCTGCTTTATTGACTATGCCAAAGCCTTTGACTGTGTGGATCACAATAAACTGTGGAAAATTCTTCAAGAAATGGGAATACCAGACCACCTGACCTACCTCTTGAACAACCTATATGCAGGTCAGGAAGCAACACCTAGAACTGGACATGGAACAACAGCTGCTGCTGCTGCTGCTGCTAAGTCACTTCAGTCGTGTCCGACTCTGTGTGACCCCATAGACGGCAGCCCGCCAGGCTCCCCCATCCTGGGGATTCTCCAGGCAAGAACACTGGAGTGGGTTGCCATTTCCTTCTCCAATGCATCAAAGTGAAAAGTCAAAGTGAAGTTACTAAGTCGTGTCTGACTGTTCGCGACCCCATGGACTGCAGCCTACCAGGATCCCCCGTCCATGGGATTTTCCAGTCAAGAGTACTGGAGGTTCCAAATAGGAAAAGGAGTATGTCAAGGCTGTATATTGTCACCCTGCTTATTTAACTTCTATGCAGAGTACATCATGAGAAACGCTGGACTGGAAGAAACACAAGCTGGAATCAAGATTGCCGGGAGAAATATCAATAACCTCAGATATGCAGATGACACCACCCTTATGGCAGAAAGTGAAGAGGAACTAAAAAGCCTCTTGATGAAAGTGAAAGAGGAGAGTGAAAAAGTTGGCTTAAAGCTCAACATTCAGAAAACTAAGATCATGGCATCTGGTCCCATCACTTCATGGGAAATAGATGGGGAAACAGTGGAAACAGTGTCAGACTTTATTTTGGGGGGCTCCAAAATCACTGCAGATGGTGACTGCAGCCACAAAATTAAAAAATGCTTACTCCTTGGATGGAAAGTTATGACCAACCTAGATAGCATTTTAAAAAGCAGAGACATAACTTTGCTAACAAAGGTCCATCTAGTAAAGGCTATGATTTTTCCAGTGGTCATGTATGGATGTGAGAGTTGGACTGTGAAGAAAGCTGAGTGCTGAAGAATTGATGCTTTTGAACTGTGGTGTTGGAGAAGACTCTTGAGAGTCCCTTGGACTGCAAGGAGATCCAACCAGTCCATTCTAAAGGAGATCAGTCCTGGGTGTTCATTGGAAGGACTATGTTGAAGCTGAAACTCCAATACTTTGGCCACCTCATGTGAAGAGCTGACTCATTGGAAAAGACCCTAATGCTGGGGCGATTGGGGGCAGGAGGAGAAGGGGATGACAGAGGATGAGATGGCTGGATGGCATCACCGACTTGACGGATGTGAGTTTGAGTGAACTCTGGAAGTTGGTGATGGACAGGGAGGCCTGGCATGCTGCGATTTATGGGGTCGGTCGCAAAGAGTGGGACACGACTGAGTGGCTGAACAGAACTGAACTGATATAAGACACGGTGATAATTTAATTTATCCCATGGTTAAGTGATTACTATTCTACCTTACACTGCATCATCCAAATTATCTGAAGCACTTATTCTCAATCAATGTTAATGCTGTATGAAAAGAGGAAACGTCCTCAGCCGGTGTTCATGCAATCTACCTCCACTGAGTGAGTTAAATGGTACCTTGGAAAGGTTTTGATACAGTATCAAAGGGTGGAATATCAAAAATGGAGCATTTATCTGGGAGGTTTTTCTAGCATGGCATTAAATTAATAAAGACTTTAAAATAATTTTTAAACATGAAACTTTGTATCCATTTATGAATCTGTAGAGACAAAATCATGATTACTTCTAATCAAAATTAGCTAGAGTAGCTTTTCTATTATGCACTGGTGTCAAGGAAGGCAGGAAACTAATATTTCTGGCATCTTTAACTTACAGAAACTTTCAAATGCTTTTTCACTTAGTCTTCACAACAATCTCATGAACCAGGCCTATTGTTTTTATTTCACAGCTGAGGAAATAGAGACACATAAGCAATTTTCTAAGTAAATGACAGGGCAGTGATTCAAATTCATTTAGTTCAGAGAAATTTTGTGGCAAATTACTGAGAAAGTGTGATAAAAAAAATTATTGTTGCTCAGTCACTAAGTTGTGTTCTATTCTTTGCAACCCCATGGACTGCAGCACAACAGGCTTCCCTGTCCTTCACCATCTCCTGGAGCTGGCTCAAACTCTTGTCCATTGAGTCAGTAAATATTCAGGGTTGATTTCCTTTAGGATTGACTGGTTTGATCTCCTTGCAGTCCAACGGACTCTCAAGAGTCTTCTCCAGCACCACAGTTAGAAAGCATCAGTTCTTCAGTGTCCATCTTCTTTATGGTCCAATTCTCACATCTGTACATGATTACTGGAAAAACCATAGCTTTGATTACACACCTTTGTTGGCAAAGTGATATTTCTCCTTTTTAGTATGCTCTCTAGGTTTGTCATAGCTATTCTCCCAAGGAGAAAGATCTTTTAATTTCATGGTTGAAGTTACCATCCACAGTGATTTTGGAAACTGAGAAAATGAAGTCTGTCACTGTTTCCATTTTTTCCCTGTCTATTTGCCATGAACTGATGGGACTGGATACCATGATCTTAGTTTTTTGAATGTTGAGTTTTAAGCCAGCTTTTTCACTCTCTGATTCCTCTGCCTTTTCTAAATCCAGTTTGTAAAGTGGTATTTTTTTCTGTATTCTATAAAAAATGATGAACAATTTTCATAATACAATTCAGGCCACCTTAAAAAGGGCAAGGAGAAGATTACAAAAGAAATTAGTATATTTCAGAATCAGAGCAGTATGAGGAAGGATTAACCATTCCATCAGACCTTTTGACATGATCTTCTATTAATACCGTGTGTATGCTCAGTTGCTTCAGTCATGTCCAAATCTATGATCCTGTGGACTATAGCCCACCAGGCTCTTCTGTCCATGGGATTCTCCAAACAAGAACACTGGAGTTGGTTGCTGTGTCCTCCTCTTCTATTAATATGAGCGCAATCTAAATCAGTTTTGAACTGCAGAGGCCTATTGAGTTCTCTAGAGGATTTTAAAAAATATTTTATTTGTTGTTTTGTCATAGTGATAGTAATCTGAAAAATAGTAATTAATTGCTTAAGCATAAATACTGCCTTCTGGTCCTGATGCTTGCATTTCTTCATATGTAACCTCTAATGAGGTTATATGTAACCTCTAATCCTTCCCAGTACAGGATAATGAGAAAACAGAAATCAACATCATAATTTATGTGACGTTGAAACTACCTAATTTTAGGACTCACTGGAAAGCTACAATAACTAAGACAGTATTGATACTGAGAATAAAAACAGGTAAAGAGATCAATGCTGTAGATTAGACAATATCAGTGTTGACAAGGAAGTGAAACAAAAGAAGTTTCAAACATTTCTGGTTAAGTTGCACAATTTTGAATTGTTTGGGATCTTCTTATAAAGTTAGACATCAAACATCACTTACCATACCAGTCAATAATAAATACAAAAAACAGATGTACAAAAAAGACTTCTAAATGAAAGTTTGTAACAGTTTTATTGAAAATAACAGCTTGAAACAATGGAAATGCTTGCCAATTGCTGAATAGATAAATAAATAATGGTATATGCAGAAAATAGAATACCACTTAGATATTAAAAGAATAATAGTACTGGCATGCACAACAAAATGAATGAATCTCAAAAATATTATGCTTTCAAAAGGACCCAGATACAAAAGTATATGTACTGTGCAATCTCATTCATATGAAATTCCAGAGGAGGCAAAACTAATCTATAGTGGCAGAAAGCAGATCAGTAATTGCCTGCTGCTGGGAGTGGGCAGGGGAAAATTAATAAAGGGACAGTGGGGACTTTTTTGAATAATGAAAGTGTTTTATATCTTTAATAGACTGATGTTTGCATAAATACCTCTTTCTCAAAATTCATAAAATCATATGCTTTGTATAGGTGCAATGTATTGTACATACATTATTCAATAAAGTCTATTTAAAGAACCAAAACAGCTTTAAAAAATTTTCAACTACATTAAGTTCCAAAGTGCCTTTCAAGTCCCATCTTATAAAATGTTTCATTACAATTTTTTATAATCTGTTTTCCAGAGTCTTAAAACATTTTTATGACCTAGCTTCAAGGCAAATCAGCAATAATGGTGAGGACCTGTTGTCCTCTACATACCAGTGTTTTCTTCTACCCAGTGTTTTCTTCTGAAACTGTAGCCTAGGAAGAAGAAAAAGAGGGTTCGAAGATTAAAAAAAAAAAAGTCTGAGACTCCCAAGGAAATAAGATTATCCAAATCAGTTAATCCTGAAGGAAATCAACTCTAAATATTCATTGGAAGGACTGTGCTGAAGCTCCAATACTTTGGCCACCTGATGGGAAGAGTCAACTCATTTGGAAAAGACCTTGATGCTGGGAAAGACTGAGGGCAGGAGAATAAAGGGGTGACAGAGGATGACATGGGTGGATGGCATCATCAATTAAATGGACATGATTTTGAGCAAACTCCGGGAGATAGCGAAGGACAGGGAAGCCTGGTGTACTGCAGCGCATGGGCTCACAAAGAGTCGGACCTGACTTAGCGACTTGAACAATGACAAAATAGCCATAGGAACATAAATACCACAACCAGTTTTAAATCTGTCTAAACTATCAACGACAGTTAAATGGCAATGGGAATACCAGAACTGATTTTATTTTATTTTATTTTATTTTAATTTTTATTTTTACTTTATTTTACTTTACAATACTGTATTGGTTTTGCCATACATTGACATGAATTCGCCACGGGTGTACATGAGTTCCCAAACATGAACCCCCCTCCCACCTCCCACTCCATATCATCTCTCTGGATCATCCCCGTGCGCCAGCCCCAAGCAACCTGTATCCTGCATCGAACATAGACTGGCGATTCGTTTCTTACACGACAGTATACATGTTTCAATGCCACTCTCCCAAATCATCCCACCCTCTCCCTCTCCCTCTCCCTCAGAGTCCAAAAGTCCGCTCTACACAGAACTGATTTTAAATCTGTCTACTTGATTGTTGACAGTTCACTTCAGTATATATACCTCTACAACTGAGACAAAACATCACCATCCTTCGGCTTCTATTTGCATTACAAAACATGCTTCTAAGATTGACTTCAATCAACTCCTTCCTGTATAACTAGCATGACCCAAAACAAGGTCTTCCTAAAGATTTTGTCAATATTCTTTGCTCTACAAGATTAACCTTAATCATCAGAGCTCTCCTTTGCTTATACTGTCACTTCAGCACTTATCTTGCAGATACTGAAAGTGAAAGAAAGTGAAAACGTCAGTTGCAAAGTCATGTCCGACTCTTTGCAACCCCATGGACTGTAGCTTGACAGGCTCCTCTGTCCATGGAATTCTCCAGGCAAAAATACTGGAGTGGGTTGCCATTCTCTTCTGAGGATCTTCCTGACCCAGGGAAGATACTGCTGCTAGTGGTCAAATTCTTTGGCTATTCTCAGATCTCATTTTACAGATGGCAAAAATGTGACATGGAAAAATTAAAGGTTTTGTTTTTAATATAACTAATGATTATATAACTAATATAATCCAATGGGAACTAAATATCACTCTATTAATAAGAGGTCTGGTATTTTTTTCCTGCCAGAATTCACATATAAATACACACAAACATGCACATACATCACAGACATAAAATTCTTTAAGGCAATAGATGCCATGTAAATTAGTTTCATGGTTACTCAATCTTTTTTGACTTATACTTTAGGGATTTGAAGATAAACACATGCCTCCTAATACCAAGGGGGTATGATTTACTAAATGAGACACTCAGTAAGAAATAGTAGCTATGTGGTAAATAGAAACAAAATAAACTAGATTCATATTCTAGACTCCTGCTTATTTGCAATATAATGTTGGAAAAGTTAATTATTCTCTTAGAGTTTCAAGTTTTTTATCCATAAAATGGAAATAATAAAACATACTTTGAAAGACTATTGGGACATTTGAAGATTTGTTAACAACATAATTAAAATCACGTTTAAAAAAATAGTTGCTATTTCATTTCACCAATATTATTACTCCCAATAAAACAAGTAGAAAGTGTTCTATGAACATACATGAGAGAATGGTTGTGATTTGGAAAAAAAAAAAAAAAGTGATAGGTGGAATGGGTTTGCAAGAATAGGAATAAGTTCAGTGGGAAGGAATCCTGATGTGGGAGTGGAGATAGTAATGGAAGCAGTCCAGCCAGCAGCTTGTTATTCTTTAGTCACCAAGTCACATCTGACTCTTTGTGACCCCATGGACTAAGCATGCCAGGCTTCCCTGTCCTTCACTGTCTCCCAGAGTTTGCTCAAATTCATGTCCATTGAGTCTGATGCTATATAATCATCTCATCCTCTGTCACTCCCTTCTTCTCCTGCCTTCAATCTTTCTCAGCATCAGGGCCTTTTGCAATGAATTGACCCTTCTCATCACGTGGCCGAAGTATCAGAGCTTCATCTTCAGAATCAGTCCTTCCAATGAATATTCAGGGCTGAGGGTGACTTCCTTCAAATGGTCCCATGCTCACACTGCTACACTCAGTGCCCCTGAACCTGCAGTAGCCCACTGCCAACCCACACCTCTGCCGGAAAATCCTGGACACTCATGGCCAAGTCTGGGTCAGCCTCTTGTGGGGTAGCTGTTCCTTTCTCCTGGGTCCTGGTACACATAAGGTTTTGTTTGTGCCCTCCAAGTGTCTGTTTCCCAGTCCTGTGTAAGTTCTGGCAGCTCTATGTTGGGGTTAATGATGACCTCCTCCAAGAGGGCTTATGCAATACCCAAATCTGCGGCACCCAAACCCTCTGCCCCTGCAGCAGGCCACTTCTGACTCATACCTCTGCAGGAGACACTTACTCAAAGGCAGGTCTGGCTCAGTCCCTTTGAAGTCCCCTGGTGCACACAAGCTTTTATTTGAGCCTTCCAAGCATCTCTGGAGGGTAGGGTGTTTGATTCTAAAGACAATTTCACCCCTCCTACCATCTTGCTAGAGCCTCTCCTCTGTCCTAGGACATGGAGTATCCCATTTGGTGGGATCCAGTATTCTCCTGTTGGCAGTTGTTTAGCAGTGAGTTGTAACCCTGGAGTTCTCCCAGAAGAAGAGTGCCCATTCTTCTATTCCACCATCTTCTCACCATCAGGTGGATCATCAAAAAACCAAGAGAGTTACAGAACATCTACTTCTGATTTATTGACTACGCCAAAGCCTTTGACTGTGTGGATCACAACAAACTGTGGAAAATTCTTAAAGAGATGGGAATATCAGACTACCTTACCTACCAGCTGAAAAATCTGTATGCAGATCAAGAAGAAACAGTTAGAACTGGACATGGAACAATAGACTGGTTCCAAATTGGGAAAGGAATACATCAACATTGTACATTGTCACTCTGCTTATTTAACTTACATGCAGAGGACATGGTGTGAAATGCTGGGCTGGATGAAGCACAAGCAGGAATCAAGATTGCCAGGAGAAATACCAATAACCTCAGATACGGAGATGGCACCACCCTTATGGCAGAAAACAAAGAAGAAATAAACAGCCTCTTGATGAAAGTGAAAGAGGAGAGTGAAAAAGTTGGCTTAAAACTCAACATTCAGAAAACTAAGATCATGGCATCTGGTCCCATCACTTCATGGCAAATAGATGGGGAAACAATGGAAACAGTGTTAGACTTTGTTTTCTGGGGTCTCCAAAATCACTGCAGTTGGAGACTGCAGCCAAGAAATTAAAAGACGCTTGCTCCTTGGAAGAAAAGCTATGACCAACCTTGACAGCATATTAAAAAGCAGAGACATGACTTTGCCAGCAAAGGTCCATCTAGTCAAATCTATGGTTTTCCAGTAATCATGTATGGGTGTGAGAGTTGGACTATAAAGAAACCTGAGCACCAAAGAATTGATGCTTTTGAATTGTGGTGTTGGAGAAGACTTTTGAGAGTCCCTTGGACTGCAAGATCAAACCAGCCAATCCTAAAGGAAATCAGCCCTGAATATGCATTGGAAAGACTGATGCTGAAGCTGAAACTCCAATATTTTGGCCACCTGATGCAAGAACTGACTCATTGGAAAAGACCCTGATGCTGGGAAAGATTGAAGGAGGGAGGAGAAGGGGACGACAGAGGATGAGATGGTTGGATGTCATCACCGATTCAATGAACATGAGTTTGGGTAGGCTCCAGGAGTTGGTGATGGACAGGGAAGCCTGGTCTGCTAAAGTCCACGGGGTCGCAAGGAGTCAGACACAACTGAGTGACTGAACTGAACTTCCTTTAGGATTGACTGGTTTGAGCTAAAGCAGACATAAATCTCTAGAAGTATAAATAAGTACAAGTAATATTTTTACAAGATACATACTTTCTACTTGGCATTGCCATTAATACATTACTTCATTCCATTCTCCCAACAGTCCTAAGAATTAGATATTTCAATATTGTCATTTTACAGATGAGAAAACAGGAACACAGATATTGCAACTTGCCCAAAGTCACTAGTTATTCCATGGTATGCCTTGGAATCCTACCTGAGCAGAACATGACTGCCTACACCCTAATCCATTACACAATAAGTAGTGTCGTTTAATGTACACAACTCCTTTATATATTTTTCAAGGCAATTCATGTCAGTCAAGTCCTTCAGAAGCCAATGAAGACATGTAGAAGACCAGTATATTCGAAAAAGATTTCAGTACAGTTCAGTCACACAGTCGTGTCCGACACTTTGTGACCCCATGGACTGCAGCATGCCAGGCTTCCCTGTCTATCACCAAATCCCAGAGCTTGCTCAAACTCATGTCCATTGAATCTGTGGTGCCATCCAACAATCTCATCCTCTGTCGTCTCCTTCTCCTCCCGCCTTCGATCATTCCCAGCATCGGGGTCTTTTCCAATGAGTCAGTTCTTTGCAACAGGTGGCCAAAGTATTGGAGTTTCAGCTTCAGCATCAGGCCTTCCAGTAAATATTCAAGACTGATTTTGTTTACAATTGACTGGTTTGAACTTCTTGTATTCCCAGGGACTTTCAAGAATCTTCTGCAACACAACAATTCAAAAGCATCTGTTCTTCAGCGCTCAACTTTCTTTATGGTCCAACTCTCACATCCATACATGACTACTGGAAAAACCATAGGTTTGACTAGATAGACTGTTATCAGCAAGTAATGTCTCTGCTATTTAATATGCTATCTGTGTTGGTCATAGTTTTTCTTCCAAGGAGCAAGCGTCTTTTAATTTCAGCTGCAGTCACCACCTGCAATGATTTTGGAAACCAAGAAAATAAAACCTGTCACTGTTTCCATTGTTTCCCCATCTATTTGCCATGAAGTGATGGGACCAGATGCCATGATCTTAGTTTTCTGAATGTTGAGTTTTAACCCACCTTTTTCACTCTCCTCTTTCACTTTCATCAAGAGGCTCTTTAGTTCTTTGTTTTCTGCCATAAGGGTGATGTCATCTTCATATCTGAGGTTATTGATATTTATCCCAGCAACCTTGATTCCAGCTTGTGCTTCATCCAGCCCAGCATTTCACATGATGCACTCTACATATAAGTTAAATAAGCAGAGTGACAAAACACAGACTTGACATACTCATTTCCCAATTTGGAACCAGTCTGTTGTTCCACGTCCAATTCTAATTGTTTCTTCTTGACCTGCATATAGGTTTCTCAGGAGGCAGATAAGGAAGTCTGGTATTCCCATCTCTTTAAGAATTTTCCACAGTTTGTTGTGATCCACACAGTCAAAGGCTTTATTATAGTCAATGAAGCAGATGTTTTTCTGGAACTCTCTTGCTTTTTCTATGATCCAACAGATGTTGGCAATTTGATCTCTGTTTCCTCTGCCTTTTCTAAATCCAGCTTGAACACATCTGGAAGCTCTCTGTTCATGTACTGTTATAGCATAGCTTGGAGAATTTTCAGCATTACTTTGCTAGCGTGTCAGATGAGTGCAGTTGTGCGGTAGTTTGAACATTCTATTGCGTTGCCCTTCTTTGGCATTGGAATGAAAACCCTTTCCAGTCCTGGGGCCACTGTTGAGTTTTTCAAATCTGCTGACATATTGAGTGCATCACTTTAACAGCATTATCTTTTGGGATTTGAAATCAGCTGGAATTCCATCACCTCCGCTAGATTTGTTCATAGTGATGTTTCCTAAGACTCACTTGACTTTGCCCTGCTGGATGTCTGGCTCTAGGTGAATGATCACATCATTGTAGTTATCTGGATCATTAAGATATTTTTTGTATAGTTCTGCATATTGTTGCCACCTCTTCTTAGTATCTTCTTCTGTTAGGTTTATACCGTTTCTGTTCTTTATTGTGCCCATCTTTGCATGAAATGTTCCCTTGGTATCTAATTTTTTTGAAGAGATTTCTAGTCTTTCTGATTCTATTGTTTTCCTCTATTTCTCTGCATTGTTCACCTAGAAAGGCTTTCTTATCTCTCCTTGTTATTCTTTGGATAAAAATTAGGTGTTCACAAACTGCCGATTTTATTTTCTCATTACTCAGCTTATTTTCTAGCACAGACTTTCAAGCAGTCAGATCATAAAAATTTAATATCCACTTGCCTTATTATTGATTTTAAATATAGAGATGGGTAGGAGTTCCTGAGTATCCAGCCCTTGTCTTATTATCTGTATATGTTGGCATCTCTTGAGATCAGCTGAGGAATTAATAATTCATTTCAGTCCATGAATTTCTGGCTAAACAGGTCAATGCTAATCCATGGTCCTTCCTATCCAAAAAGTTTCTTCAGACATGCAACCTGTCATATTCTTTTCTGGTATGTGGGATTATTCTGATATTCCTCATCACACAAGTCAGAGACTTACAGCATGAGAAGCTGCCTAGGACCTCTCATTACTTCCTTGCTTCTCCTAGTTTAAGGAGCTGTTTGTACTTATCGAGTACCAACCAGGTACATGAGAAAAATATTACCGTACGTTGAGCAGAGATGCTTGGCTACCTAAATCCATTTTGTCTTTTTCCTGGGACAGTGATGAATTCTCCCTTGCTGGGAGGTGTGACCACATGACTGGGTTTTAACCAATCGGATGTGAGCTGCTTCCAGCCTGGCCACCAAGCCTTGCACACACGCTCTTCTATGTTCATTCCTCCTCTGTTGTCATGACAAAGACAAATGAATCCCTAGAGGCTGAAAAAATACCAGTTGTACAAGCTGGAAAAGACTTTGGTTCCTGAATGAGTAGACAGTCATAATCTGAAATACCCACCAGGACTCCTATTGATCAAGAAATAAACTTCTGTTTCTGCCCACCTGTCAGCAGTTTAAGTGGGTTTCTTACCAAAGGCTCATTTATCCTAACTATATAATACACAGACCCAGATGATTAGATATTTTGAAACAGATGTTTATGTTCTATAATACTGTACTGATGTGCCTCCTTGGGGCTGTACTTTCAGAAGGGAATAGAAGCACCACTTTCACTCCAATCCCCTAAGTTTTTCTAGGGTGTCTGAATGACCCCTCATTCATCCAAGAGAGGGGTCATCTCTCTTTTATAAAGGTCATTCAATATTTACCTACTTACTGCTTCTCCATCTTACTCTCTTCTTTCCCCAGCCCTAAGAAGCTATTATTTTAGTGGGAGGCAGAAAGTTCTGTGTTACTCAGCAAGTACTGCATTTTTAATCATGGTGAAGAGATTAGAAGATTATCAATTATCTTTTGGAAATTACTCGTAGAGAAATAAGTAATGTTCTAGCTGATTAATTAAGAGAAAAGCAAAGAGGACAAAGACAAGCAAAGGTGGGGGAATCTCTGTTAATATTCCCAAATATCACCCCATGACATCTGCAGTCCCCTGTCAAACAGATCACATAACCCAGAACTGTGTCATCCCTTAGGGGCTCAGAAATTAGCTTGAGTCCTACCCAGAATTTGAGGAACTGTGACATTTCAAAATGATTGTTATTTTTGATAGTGAGGAATTCAGTCCATGCTGATTTTTATTCAGTACCTACTACATATGCCAATCACTGTTCTACGTATTGACATCTCTAGAAGTAGAAATCCTAGTAGTGAAGGATCAGCAGTCTCTCTTTTCTCCCAAGATACAGGTACCCAAAAGAGGGACCATACCCCCACACCTTCATCCACTTCAAGCAACAGAGACCACGGCAAGGTTCTGTCATTCTCCACAGATGTTCTCATGAAGTTGCTCATGCAGCCTCAGATGAGGAAATGAATGCAGCTCCCTTTTCGTTGCTTCAAGAAAGCCGTTAGTGCCATGAGTCCCTTGAATGTAGTTCTTGGTTTGAGATATATTTCCGTATCTCCCTGCCCTCCTCAGAGTACTCACAAAATTTTGTGATGGAGAACTCAGAAAAATATGGAAATTGCCAACTGCCTCAAATTCTTGTAGGGCCAGCCTCACTCTTTAGTCTGGAGCAAAGAAGCACATATTCAAACTGTATCCTTGACACATGCTTGGATAAACTACAGTTTCCTGATTAAATATGCAGAGTAAATTCCAACATGGGTCCCAGGTGATATGCGGGGTGTTAAGTTTCCTAAAATAATTTTTTTTCTCAGTCATGATTCTTATTCCATCTCAGTCAAGAGTTAATCCATATTGTACAAAGTCTCACCCCAGCTGGCTAAACCGAGAGCGTGAAATGAAAACCAGATATGATTCTCATGTAATAAATATGGGAATTGGGACTCCAGTGATGGAACACTGGGGAACTGACAGATAGGAGATTTTTCGGTTTCTGGACAACTGTCTTCTAAAAACAACTTGACTTGCCTGGGTTGGATTATTTTGAGGTTATAAACTGTGGGTTAAAATAAAGTTTCAGGGCTCACAAGTCTGGTAAAACCACAAAGTTCTGTCTTGAATGGAATTTCTGGCGCCAAGCTTTGCATTGTTTTCACCTGAAACCATAATGAGAGGAGTCAAGTTTGCACGTGGGTAGAAAAAAGAGAAAGAAAACAAAGGACACTCGTTCATCACGTCACCAAGCAAGTGGGCAGTCACGCTGGTGCCAGATCTGCTCAGCATTTAAGCAAGAATCCTCGAGAAAGGCTAGAGAACCACCTATTGCTTCACCCAGTTTCTCCCCAAAGATTTGGGCACTCACGGCCCACCGTCCTGGGGGAGGGCATGGGGTAAATCTGAGTTTTTGTGGACAGCAGGGCCAGGGTTGGGAAAAGGGTTCCCTTTGTGGGAACTTGCTGGTTATAACAGCCAAAGTGCTTTTCATCGTATTCAGTCAAATAGACTCTGTCTCCCCTTTGTCACTTCTTTTGGCTTTTTTAGTAACTTACTTCCATCCTACTTCCATGGAGCTCATGCCTTTTTGCCTCAAAACCTTTACTTGTTGTTGTTCAGTCACCCGGTCATGTCCGACTCTTTGTGATCCCACGCACTGCAGCCCACCAGGCCTTCCTGTCCCTCGCCATCTGCCATGGTTTGCCCAAGTTCATTTTCATTGTATCGGTGATGATGTACAGCCATCTCATACTCTGACGCCCTCTTCTCCTTCTGCCCTCAATCTTTCCCAGCATCAGGGACTTTTCTAAAGAGTCGTCTGTTCACATCAGATGACCAAAACACTGGAGCTTCAGCTTGATCACTAAAACATCATTCGTAGTTGGGGAAGATGGAGGGGAGCGACTTTTGGCTCAGATATCCTGCATGCTGCATAGAAAGCAAACAAAAGAAGGCTCTGAATCGTGGAGGCCAGAGGCTAGATTGCCTACAAAATGTGAACCCAAGGAATGACATCGTGGTGAGATCCCCGGGCTTTCTTTTTGCCTCATTCACCTCAGACTTGGAGCTGAAGAAGCCAGCAAGCAGGAAATGTTCATTGGCACAGACAATTAAGCCTCAATAAAAGTCTATTTTTCCAGAGGGCTAGGAAAGAGTCAACCTAAACAATGACACTCAACTCCAAACAAGTACTGCAGAGAAAGCTGCTGTCCCATGACCCGCCCTCCTACACCCACTTCTGCTGGTGCGGTGTCCGAGAAGGCTGAGTAAGGGCCTGGGAAGTCTGTCTCCATGAAGCTTTAATGCATCCCACTCTACCTTTTGTCAGATGCCGCATGAGGAGTCTGGACTTCTAGCCTCACACTGTGATAATGAAACTCCCCTCCCTCTCTGTGGTAGCTTAGAGGTTAAAGCGTCTGCCTGCAATGCAGAAGACCTGGGTTCGATCCCTGGGTTGGGAAGTTCCCCTGGAGGAGGAAATGGCAACCCACTCCAGGATTCTTGCCTGGAGAATCCCATTGACAGAGGAGCCTGGTGGGCTATATACAGTCCACGGGGTCGCAAAGAGTCTGACACGACTGAGCAACTTCACTTTCACTTTCACTTTCCCTGTCTGTGCTCCAGGATGAAGTCTAGCAAAGGGTCTACTCCTGCCACCCCGTCCCTGCCCCACATATCAGCAGAGGACATCTGTACAAAATAAGCAGGCATTCTAGCCACAGATGTATCAGCAAAGGTCTAGACCAAGGCCTGAATTCTTATCCCCCAGCCCAAAAGCAATGAGGTGCCTCTCAACAACCTCCTCCCTTACTGTGGGGTTAACACAGTAGGGAAACCTAGATTTACTAGGTTTACTGTAGGGAAACCTAGATTTCCAGCCACTTCTAGCAGTAATGAAGTTCCTACATCGTTTGCCAGCTCCAGAGGAGGTCTGATAAAACAAAAGATTTAGATGAGATCTAGTTTCATTATACAATAGTCAAACTGTCCAGGATAGATCACAGATCACTCATCATACCAAGAACCAGTAAAAACCTCAACTTGAATCAGAAACAATTAGTAAAGCCACCACCAAGATGACACAGATGTTGACATTATCTGACAGGTGATTTAATAGAATTCTTCTTTAGCAGATTCACTGTAGTTTCTCAGTGAAGTGGGGAGCTCAATTAAAATAGATTTAATGAATTATAATCCACATTTACTGAAATGTCTTTCTGAAAAGGATCACTCAGCACCTGTAACCATAAAGAAGCAATGACAGCAATTAATAATGGCTTGTTACAAAATGAAATTGGAACATAGCTTAAGAAATTGAGAATCAAGATAAACAGTATCTGTGCTTTTCTTCATCCACACACATTATAACCAAACCATTATCAAGTGAGTTACAGATTGCAATTCACTTGTCCACAAACATTTATCTCCATATCTCCATCACCATCCCTCCTGACCCCTACATATACACCCCACAATCATTTAGGAGTGCCTGCATACCTGATTGCTTATAACTTAGAATTATTCAAATATAGTCTAACATAATTATGAATATCATTTGCAAGAATGGAAACTGGTGAAAATGTATGAGTCAAAGTTCTCCAGAGAAACAGATCAATAATATTTATGTTGGGGGCTTCCCTGGTGGCTCAGAGGTTAAAGCATCTGCCTGCAATGTGGGAGACCTGGGTTCGATCACTGTGTTGGGAATATCCCCTGGAGAAGGAAATGGCAACCCACTCCAGTATTCTTGCCTGCAGAATCCCATGGACGGAGGAGCCTGGTGGGCTACAGTCCACAGGGTAGCAAAGAGTCAGACACAACTGAGCACAGACATGACAATATTTATGGGTATAAGATATATATTGATATATAATATATATGTATAACATATATATGTTAATAACTGTCTACCAATAATATATATTATATACATATATGTGTGTGTGTATATATATATATATAGATATATAAAACCTGTCTATCTACCTACCTACATATTTATATCTGTACATATCTCTCTATCTGGATGGATATCTACAGATGTACAGATCTATACACATAGCTATAGATAGGTATATAGTATGTCTGTACTTGTATTTACACCTATATCTATATATTGAGAGAGAGAGGTTGATTGCTAGATTATGAAAAATCAGCTCACACCATTTCAGAGGCTGAGAAGTTGCACAGTCTACCTTCTGCAAGCTGGAGACTCATGAAAGCTGATGACACAGTTTAATCTGAGTCTGAAGGCTGGAGCATCAGGAGCGTCTGCACTCTGGGTCCCAGTCTGAGGGTAGGAGAAAAGGGTGTTCCAACTCCCCAGCTCCGCAGTCAGGCAGAAGGGGTAATTCCTTTCTCATCCTCTCCATTGTATCCAATGGATGGGATGACGCTCATCCACATGGGGGCACGGCGGGGGGGGGGGGGGGGGGGGCGGGCGTCTGCTTTAGTGAGTCCAGCACTTCCAATGCTGAGGTCATCCAGAAACACCCAGATCTCACGCACACCCAGAAATAATAATGTTTAGCCAAAATCTGGGTTAAGCCCCATAGTCCAGTCAAGTGGATACATGTTACAAAAGACAAGTGGCCCATCTAACTTAAAGTTAAATAATTAATTTCCTATTTGCTCTGAACTACTTCCCTGGTGGCTCATACGGTAAAGCGTCTGCCTGCAATGCGGGAGACCTGGGTTCAGTCCCCGGGTCAGAAAGATCCCCTGGAGAAGGAAATGGCAATCCACTCCAGTACTCTTACCTGGAAAATTCCATGGATGGAGGAGCCTACACTGGGCATGCAGTCACAAAGAGTCAGACACGACTGATCGACTTTAGTTACTTTCCTTCCTTAAAGAGTTTTCAGTGCCTACTGCCTTAAGAAAACAACCCCCAACTTATTTTATTGAATCTGGTAAGTCTTTAGGATATCATTTCACTGCAAATGGTGTTTCCTCTTTCTCTCTTTATACAGTCAGATTTTATTGAGTCTTCATTTATGAGATAATGTTATGATCCAGAAGTAATACAAGGCTTTTCATGGAATTTTTCCCCCCTCTGAGATAAAAGTCTAAAAATTCTCATAAAAACCTCTACTCTTAAAAGCAAGAATTGGCAGACCCCACTAGGGTTTCAGAATCATGGGCTATCTTTAATTGCATGGTCATCTGTCTTTACATGATATCTTTCACCTGGCATTTAATGGCAAGAGAAACAAAGTGTGGATGACTAACTTTTCTATTTAAATAAATACAAACAGAAATATAAAAAGATAAAAAAGATAAGTTTATCATTTTCCACTTTTACTCATTTTGTTAGTGAATCTCAGGGACGGGTCCTGTTAGGGAAAAAAACAAGATGGTATTCAATTTGAATAAAAAATAAAAGAAGGAAAGGAGGAAGGAAGGAAGAAAAGGAGGGAGGGAGGACGTCCTCCTTTTAGGTAGCATCTCTAACATGTGACCATATTTGTAAAGAATTATTCCTTATCCTAGAAATCCACTTGACTGTGTTGTGAATGAATCCTTGAAAATTTCCCAAGACACAAAAAATGGTATTTTTCTACCCAGGACTCTGTAGTATTGGGAATTATCTGAGGTAGAGCACACTAGTTATAATTCTTTCCAAATTAGTAAACCACAAAAATGTAGGAAGCAGAAAATTACTTGCAAGCAAAATGAAACCAGTATTTATAGTAATTAACAGATGAGGGGTTTCGGGGAATTAATTTAAGGAGGGGGAGAATCTACACTATTTAATTAGACAACGGCACTATTATAGAAACTTTACACAGTACGTACTAAGCAGCTCATATTCAACCTTCTGGTATCTGAGACATCCACGTTTCAGCTCTACAGTGTTGATGGAAATATGAGATGTAAGCACTTTATCTTTACCAACGCAGCATTTTCCTGTTTAGATTACAATTGATTGTTCATGACTAGAGAACATGTTAAGGATATTTGGACATTCTCAAACCTTTAGAAATTAAATCTGAGGCATGATTAATCCTTATAGTAGAGATAAACTCTAGAAATCTTAAGCTCAACTCTATAAAATATTCTTCTTGATTTTTTTAGGATTTGGTCACATTTCTGTATCATTTCCTGGGAAATAGCAAACCCTTACTCCCACTGAGTTCTTCTCTGATTTTTTTCTGCAGCCACCCCAAAACAAACTCAGGCAATAAGGACTCAGAACATTACCAGGATGGTATGAAATGTCAGAATTTTTGGAGAAAACCTTGTGTGTGGTGGGGGTCCAGCTGTCTGAAGTTCTAGCATTACTAATACCACTTTTGAAGGAGTTAGTTTTTCTTTAGATAATATCTAGATCTGTTATTTTATAGTAAACTTGAATTGTCGCAGGCTTTTCAAGTGGTGCAGTAGCAAAGAATCCATCTGCCAATGCAGGAGACTCAAGA
Source organism: Budorcas taxicolor (assembly GCF_023091745.1). Classification (NCBI taxonomy): domain Eukaryota; kingdom Metazoa; phylum Chordata; class Mammalia; order Artiodactyla; family Bovidae; genus Budorcas; species Budorcas taxicolor. The sequence continues at coordinate 85,826,181 of NC_068910.1, forward strand.
GAAACGGGTTCAATCCCCGGGTCAAGAAGATCCCCTGGAGGAGGAAATGGCCACTAGCTCATGATTCCTGCCTGGAAAATTTCATGGACAGAGGAGCCTGGTGGGCTCCAGTCCATGAGGTTGCAAAGAGTCAGACATGACTGACCTAACTGTCACCACACCACTACCGCTAATTGTCACAGATCATTATAAAGAGTAAATTGTAAATTTGGCCCACCTGATGAACTCTGCCATGTCACTTCAACAGCTTTTAAGATTTTTTTGCAAGTATTTGGAAAAAAATTTATAGGAGTTAAGTGACATTAGAAAGAGAAGACTCAAAACAAATCCTTCTGGAATAGCTTTTACATAATACTTTATAACTTACAATGTGTTGTACATGTAACCTCAGCCGATAGCCTATTTATTCCCATCCAGTCATAGAGTACAATTCCATGTCTTAGATGATTCAGCAGTACATAAAAATCAGCTTGGCCCTAACCATGCAAATACAATCTGAACTCAATTTTTAAGAAACCACAGATTTCCCCCTTAGGGAACCGCCTGTTTGTGGGCAGTCTGTCTCTTTATAAGAAAATTATTTTCCAGTAGAGCATTTTCACAGGCTAAAACTGAATTCAACTATTTTCACTGCATAAGTGTATCTAGATATTTCAAAGAAAAACTCCAAAAAACTAAACATGAGCAGTTGTCTTTTTTTTTTTTTTTCAGTTTAAATAGCTATATGCAGCCCTATGAGCTTCCCAGGTGGCGCTAAAAGGTAAAGAAGCCGCCTGCCAATGCAGGAAATTTAAGAGATGCGACTTCAATCCCTGGATCGGGAAGATACCCTGGAGGAGGGCATGGCAACCCACTCCAGTATTCTTGCCTGGAGAATTCCATGGACAGAGGAGTCTGGTGGGTTACAGTCCATGCAGTCGCAAAGAGTCGGACATGACTGGAGCGACAGAGCGCACCTGCCTGCACTCACAGGAAACCTTACGTAAAATTTTACTCAAGCACTGATTTTTGTTATCAGATTAAACTAATGGATTCTTAGTCTTGCAAAATCTCTCGCTTTTACTTAGGAAAAAAGAAGCAATTTCACTTACCTTGTGTCAGTTACCTATTGATTACTACCTCTCATTGCCCTCCTGATGATACTGGAGCCAGACCCGTAAACATTCCGGAACAAATGGCACAAGGTACATGTTGTCAGCAGATGGCGATACAGAACACTGCAGGAAATAGAGGTGGTTTTTTTGTTTGTTTGTTTCAGTGGATTTCTCTCCGCTTGCTTCTGTGGTGCACAGCCACCAGCAATGCACGGGACACCAGTGCCGTTCTGCTGAATGGCACCTTCCACCATGGCAGGTTCTTCTGGCACTTCAAACGGCAGTGTTCCAGCAAATTCCATGAAGCAACACTTTACTACGCACAGTTTCCCAGGCTTTCCACCCAGAAGAGAGCTTCCTGGCAATTTCAGTTGGCAATATACCTCAGAGGACTTCACCGTCCACTGGGCGGTAGCCACGGCCACAACCTCTCCACGGGGCGGAGGCGGGGAGGGGTGGGGGGTGAGGGTCCGGCGTTTCTCTTCCAGATTTGGTTTTTCTCTTGGTGCTCTGCTTCTGTACTCAGAGATAGAGGCTCCTCCCTAGATGTCTTCTTCCATTACTCTTTAGAGTTTTTCTGTTGGTAAGTTAGTGGTAACAGTTATTAACACTTTTAAACTTTCTTTGTTAAAATTATAATGTGATTTCCATCTTGTAACTGGACTCTGAATGACACATACCTTCAAACAGTTTTAAATTTAATAGTAACTGACAATACAAATACAAATTTGTTTCCCCAAAAATGTGTTATAATAACATAGGAAATCTAAAACAGTATCTTAAAAAATATGATCCCACAATTGTTCTTTCAGTAGACATTATATGTAGAGTATCCTCTTACTGTTAACATGAATAGATTGTCTAATAGAATGTGTGTGTGTTTGCTAAATCACTTTCATTGTGCTCACCCCTTTGCTGACCTATGGACTGCGGCCTGCCAGAGTTCTTCATCCATGGGATTCTCCAGGCATGAATAATGGAGTGGGTTTCCATGCCCTCCTCCAGGGATCTTCCCAAACCAGAGAACAAACCCAGGTCTCTTACATCTCCTGCTCTGGTAGGCGGGGTCTTTACAACTAGTGCCACCACGGAAGCCTGATCTAATAGAATAAATATTATCAGACTAATCTATTGATCATTGATGTTTGAAAGGGAATTTCCTTTAGTGGAAATGCAGCTGAACTATTTACACAGGTGGCTCAGTGATAAAAAATCCAGTTGCCAATGAAGGAGACACTGGGTTTGATCTGTGGGTCAGGAAGATCCCCTGGAGTAGGAAATGGCAACCCACTCCAGCATTCTTGCCTGGAAAATCCCATAGACAGAGAAGCCTGGTAGGCTATAGTCCATAGTGTCACAAGGGGTAGGACACAGTTAAGCAGGCAGGCACATAGGCATTCATCAGTAAGAATGTCAAATGAAATGAAACCAGCTATGTACTTTTGAAAAGAATTTGATTGTGTATACAGATATTCTTTGACTTGTGATGGGGAGATATCCCAATAAACTCTAATAAACTGAAAATGTCTTAAGTTGAAAATTCATTTAATACATCTAACTAACCAAACATCCTAGCTTAGGCTAGTTTACCTTAACTGTGCTCAGAACACTTACATTAGCAAAACCATCCAACTCAAAGCCTAAGATGTTGAATATCTCATGTAGTTTATTGAAAACTGTACTAAGAGTGAAGAACAGCGGCTGTACTGGGTACAGAATAGTTGTACGCATATTAGCTGTTCACTCTCAAGACCATGTGCTTGAATAGGAGCTGTGAAATGATTCCACTGCCCAGAATCATGAGAAAACATTACGCTGTGTATCACTAGCCTGGGAATAGACCAAATTTAAAAATTCATAGTATACATTCTATTTTCTTTTGAAAATTTGAAGCTTTATTTAATTTAAATTCAGGAAGCATTTATGATAGATATATTCCTTCAATCTCAGGGCTGTGTTTTCTTTTCATATGAAGTATGAAAAATTCATACTCATAATATTCAATGATACCTGCACTCAAGTCCCAAACTTTATCTCATTCTGATCTCACCCTTTTGCACTCTATGTTAGTCATTAAATTAGTGAAGTACACAATACCCAAATCCTATTGCACACAGAGTGTTTTGCTTGTTGATCAGTTTCTTTCATTTCAGTTCAGTCGCTCAGTCATGTCCAGCTCTTTGCGACTCCATGAATCGCAGCACGCCAGGCCTCCCTGTTCATCACCATCTCCCAGAGTTCACTCAGACTCACGTCCATCGAGTCCATGATGCCATCCAGCCATCTCATCCTGGATCGTCCCCTTCTCCTCCTGCCCCCAATCCCTCCCAGCATCACAGTCTTTTCCAATGAGTCAACTCTTCGCATGAGGTGGCCAAAGTACTGGAGTTTCAGCTTGAGCATCAGTCCTTCCAAAGAAATCCCAGGGCTGATCTCCTTCAGAATGGACTGGTTGGATCTCCTTGCAGTCCAAGGGACCCTCAAGAGTCTTCTCCAACACCACAGTTCAAACGCATCAATTCTTCGGCGCTCAGCCTCCTTCACAGTCCAATTCTCACATCCATACATGACTGCTGGAAAAACCATAGCCTTGACTAGACGGACCTTAGTCGGCAAAGTAATGTCTCTACCTATGCTATCTAAGTTGGTCATGACTTTTCTTCCAAGGAGTAAGCGTCTTTTAATTTCATGGCTGCAGTCACCATCTGCAGTGATTTTGGAGCCCCAAAAAATAGTCTGACACTGTTTCCACTGTTTCCCCATCTATTTCCCATGAAGTGATCGGACCAGAAGCCATGATCTGAGTTTTCTGAATGTTGAGCTTTAAGCCAACTTTCTCGCTCTCCTCTTTCACTTTCATCAAGAGGCTTTTTAGCTCCTCTTCACTTTCTGCCACAAGGGTGGTGTCATCTGCATATCTGAGGTTATTGATATTTCTCCCAGCAATCTTAATTCCAGCTTGTGTTTCTTCCAGTCCAGTGTTTCTCATGATGTACTCTGCATATAATTTAAATAAGCAGGGTGACAATATACAGACTTGACGTACTCCTTTTCCTATTTGGAACCAGTCTGTTGTTCCATGTCCAGTTCTAACTGTTGCTTCCTGACCTGCATACAGATTTCTCAAGAGGCAGGTCAGGTGGTCTGGTATTCCCATCTCTTTCAGAATTTTCCACGGTTTATTGTGATCCGCACAGTCAAAGGCTTTGGCACAGTCAATAAAGCAGAAATAGATGTTTTTCTGGAACTCTCTTGCTTTTTCCATGATCCAGCAATTTGATGTTGGCAATTTGATCTCTGGTTCCTCTGCCTTTTCTAAAACCAGCTTGAACATCAGGGAGTTCACGGTTCACGTATTGCTGAAGTTTGGCTTGGAGAATTTTGAGCATTACTTTGCTAGCATGTGAGATGAGTGCAATTGTGCGGTAGTTTGAGTATTCTTTTGCATTGCCTTTCTTTGGAATTGGAATGAAAACTGACCTTTTCCAGTCCTGGGGCCACTGCTGAGTTTTCCAAACTTGCTGGCATATTGAGTGCAGCACTTTCACAGCAGCATCTTTCAGGGTTTGAAACAGCTCAACTGGAATTCCATCACCTCCACTAGATTTGTTCATAGTGATGCTTTCTAAGGCCCATTTGACTTCACATTCCAAGATGTCTGGCTCTATATTAGTGATCACATCATCATGATTATCTGGGTCGTGAAGATCTTTTTTGTACAGTTCTTCTGTGTATTCTTGCCACCTCTTCTGAATATCTTCTGGTTCTGTTAGGTCCAGATCATTTCTATCCTTTATCGAGCCCAGCTTTGCATGAAATGTTCCCTTGGTATCTCTAATTTTCTTAATGAGATCTCTAGTCTTTCCCATTCTGTTGTTTTCCTCTATTTCTTTACATTGATCACTGAAGAAGGCTTTCTTATCTCTTCTTGCTCTTCTTTGGAACTCTGCATTCAGATGCTTATATCTTTCCTTTTCTCCTTTGCTTTTCACCTCTCGTCTTTTCACAGCTATTTGTAAGGCCTCCCCAGAGAGCCATTTTGCTTTTTTGCATTTCTTTTACATGGGGATGGTCTTAATCCCTGTCTCCTGTACAATGTCATGAACCTCATTCCGTAGTTCATCAGGCACTCTATCTATCAGATCTAGACCTTTAAATCTATTTTTCACTTCCACTGTATAATCATAAGGGATTTGATTTAGGTCATACCTGAATGGTCTAGCGGTTTTCCCTACTTTCTTCAATTTAAGTCTGAATTTGGCAATAAAGAGTTCATGATCTGAGCCACAGTCAGCTCCTGGTCTTGTTTTTGTTGACTGTATAGAGCTTCTCCATCTTTGGCTGCAAAGAATATAATCAATCTGATTTCGGTGTTAACCATCTGGTGATGTCCATGTGTAGAGTCTTCTCTTGTGTTGTTGGAAGAGGGTGTTTGCTATGACCAGTGCATTTTCTTGCCAAAACTCTATTAGTCTTTGCCCTGCTTCATTCTGCATTCCAAGGCCAAATTTGCCTGTTACTCCAGGTGTTTCTTGACTTCCTACTTTTGCATTCCAGTCCCCTATAATGAAAAGGACATCTTTCTTGGGCATTAGTTCTAAAAGATCTTGTAGGTCTTCACAAAACCGTTCAACTTCAGCTTCTTCAGCGTTACTGGTTGGGGCATAGAATTGGATTACTGTGATATTGAATGGTTTGCCTTGGAGACGAACAGAGATCATTCTGTCGTTTTTGAGATTGCATCCAAGTACTGCATTTCGGACTCTTTTGTTGACCATGATAGCTACTCCATTTCTTCTAAGGGATTCCTGCCCACAGTAGTAGATGTAATGGTCATCTGAGTTAAATTCACCCATTCCAGTCCATTTTAGTTTGCTGATTCCTAGAATGTCGACGTTCACCCTTGCCATCTCTTGTTTGACCACTTCCAATTTGCCTTGATTCATGGACCAGACATTCCAGGTTCCTATGCAATATTGCTCTTTACAGCATTGGACATCGCCAGTCACATCCACAACTGGGTAGTGTTTTTGCTCTGGCTCCATCGCTTCATTTTTTCTGGAGTTATTTCTCCACTGATCTCCAGTAGCATATTGGGCACCTAATGACCTGGGGAGTTCCTCTTTCAGTATCCTATCATTTTGCCTTTTCCTACTGTTCATGGGATTCTCAAGGCAAGAATACTGAAGTGGCTTGCCTTTCCCTTCTCCAGTGGACCACATTCTGTCAGGCCTCTCCACCATGACCCGCCCGTCTTGGGTTGCCCTGCAGGCATGGCTTGGTTTCCTTGAGTTAGGCAAGGTTTCTTTATCTAGTGGTTATCAAAGTGTGGTCTAGGACCATCAGCATCAATAACATCTTGGAATTTATTAAAAATACTAAAGATATTGAATACTAATGTCATGAAATAAAAAGATGCTTGCTCCTTGTGAAAAAAAAAAGCTATGACAAACCTAGACAGCATATTAAAAAGCAGAGACATTACTTTGCAGTCAGAAGTCTGTATAGTCAAAGCTATGGTTTTTCCAGTAGGAATGTGTGGATGTGAGAGCTGGACCATAAAGAAGGCTGAGCACTGAAGAACTGATGCTTTCAAACTGTGGTGTTGGAGAAAATTCTTGACAGCCCCTTGGCCTGCAAGGAAATCAAGCTAGTTAATCCTAAAGGAAATCAGTCCTGAATATTCATTGGAAGAACTGATGCTGAAGCCTAAACTCCACTTCTTTGGCCACCTGATGCAAAGAGCCAACTCACTGGAAAAGACCCTGATGCTTGGAAAGATAGGAGGCAGAAGGAGAAGGGAATGACAGAGGATGAGGTGGTTGGATGGCATCACCAACTCAATGGACATGAGTTTGAGTGAGTTCCAGCAAATGGTGAAGGACAGGGAAGCCTGGCGTGCTGCAGTCCACAGGGTTGCAAAGAGTTGGACACAACTGAGGGAGTGAACAACAAGAATTTCAGAAACTGTGGGGTTGAGACCCAGTAATCTGTGCAAGCTTATTTTGTACTGAATGCTTATCTCTGTGGCACCATGATAAAGTCAAAAAGTCATAAGTGGAAGTGTCTACGTGAGGCACCCTCTGTACATGTTAGATGACATAATTTAAAACACCTCTGAACTTTCCAGAACAAAAGGCTACTTCCTAACACTAATGGATTTTACAGAACATGGATCAAAGGAACTGAGATAATATTCAGTGATATTAAGGAACACTTTTGCCCTTAGCCAAACAAATATGTAGGTTAACATTTCTTTCCTAATTTTCTCATCAAAAGGGGCCCTAATTCTCTCTGCCCTATGTGCAGGATACCCTCACAGTGTCAGAACTTAGTCTTAAAATTTTCTGCAGATTTAAAGGTTATTTAGTTTCAAGCAACAGAAATTTATGATGTCCAACTACAGCAAGTATGAATTTTTTTTTTTTAATGTTATTGGGCAGCTTACAAAATTGGCAGGAAGTCTGGAGAGTTGGGTTCAGGAAAGGCTTGGGATAAGAGCTCCTCTGGCATTCCAGGCAACAGGCATATTCCATCATCCTGTCAAGGGGACCTGTGAGAGGTAACATGCTCTGAACGCTCTTCTGTCCTTAAGTCTTTCTACTCAAAAGTCAGAGTCCTCAGATGCGATCCCAGTTTCTCTAGCTTAGTCATATGCCAATCCCTTGCTTAGACAAGAGAGCATTGTGATTTTCAGTCTCACCAAAACTGCATAATTGGGAGAGTTAATTAAGTCAGTGGAAATCAGGATGATATCAGCTGAAGTAGGGTAAAAGAATATTGGAACGTCTGAAAGCTTTTTACACTGTGCAGACCATTGAGATCAAGTCTCTCATTCCGGAAGCACTGCAGCTAACAGCTAAGTGACAGATGAAACACACTCAAAGAATGACTGACTGTAGTCGCTGAAAGCCTGGTAAATGTCTCCTGTGGGCTGTCTGTGTGTCGGAGGAAAAGCAAGGTCACTCCAAGAACGTTGAAGAGGCAGATCTACTTTGCATGTTCCCCAGTGCATGTCTCCTGGTGGCTACTGAACTTTACCCCATCAAACCAGAAATATCAGCGATAGTGATGGGATGTCCACAGCTGAAATGTTCTTCCTTCTCCAAATAGGAAACTAAAGGTGTAGTGACTGCATAACTTCCTTCCTTGCCCTTAGGACCCACTCAAAAAATGAAGCTCAAATGATCATGAGGAGTCCTCATCCTAGTATATTAGTTTCCTGTGGCTACCATAAAAATTGCCATGAATTTGGCAGCTTCAAACAACAGAAATTCTCTCATAGTTCTGGAGGCCAGTACAATATCAGTTTCCCCAGGCCAGAATCAAGGTGTTGGCAAGACTATGTTCTCCCTGGAATCTCTAGGGGAGAGTTCACTCCTTGGTCTCTTCCAGCTGTGGGTAATTTCTGGTCTTCCTTTGCTGTGACCATCTCACTCCAGCCTCTGCATCCATCTTTATACGATCTTCTTTTTCTGTTTCCTTCTCTTCGAATTTCCTTCTGCCTCTCTCTTACAAAGACACTTGTGACTACATCTACATCTCAGGATAGATAATCCAGGATAATTTCCAATGGCAAGACCCTTAATTTAATCATGCATGAAAACCTTTTTTTTTATAAGGTAACATTTGTAAGTTTCAAGGAGTAGGCCCTGTCATCTGTGGGTGGCCATGATCCAGTCCAGCACACTGAGTACCACTCAAAGCACTTTGACTGTTGTCTGAATGTAATAGCTGAATGACTCTGAGCTATTTTCCTTGGAGAGAAAGTAAATGTGTCCTGTGTTTGGAAAGAAAAAGTGGGTTAGGAAGCAGCTGCTCCACTAGCATCTAGATGTATCGATATGACTAGTAATAAACGGAAAGTAAGTGGAAGTAATTGATGTTTGTCATTTGGGGCCAAAGATATTACGAAGCTGGTGTCTCTCTACCATAGTCACTTTTTCTTTCTTCTAGCTGTATATGACTATGAAAAGTAAATTTTTTAGACACAAAACAGAAAAATCTAAGTCGCTTAATGATTATGTGGAAGAAAAGTATCTGCCAATATATCTAAAATAGGATCAACACAAAGAAACATCCTCAGAGAAACACTGTAGTGAAAATGTAAGCACCTGATAAATAAAGAAGATCTTAAAATATCAAAGAGAAAAGACAAACCACCTACAAAGACATGATAGATTAATCGATGATGCATAGGTTGTTGATAGAATTTTCAATAATAATAAGGGAAGCCAGAAGACAGGGGGAAGACTTTAAAGTGTTGAGAAGAAATACGTATCAACCAAGAATGATGTATCTAGCCAAACTTTACTACTACAAAAAGGATAAAATAAAAGTATCCTAGAAACCAAAGTCTTTGAATGTTATCACCTTAAACAAAGGAACTTCAGATGGACTTCCATAAGAAGGAAACTGATCATAAAGACAGTCAGAACATAAAAAATATTAAACAAATAAAATGATTAATAGTAAATAAATATAAAATAACTTATTTGTATAAACTGTTAATGATAGTATATAGCTTTGAAAGTTAAAAACATAGAATTTAATCTCTGAGTAGACTGTGAAGAAGGCTGAGTGCCGAAAAATTGATGCTTTTGAACTGTAGTGTTGGAGAAGACTCTTGAGAGTCCCTTGGACTGCAAGGAGATCCAACCAGTCCATTTGGAAAGAGATCAGCCCTGGGATTTCTTTGGAAGTAATGATGCTAAAGCTGAAACTCCAGTACTTTGGCCATCTCATGCGAAGAGTTGACTCATTGGAAAAGACTCTGATGCTGGGAGAGATTTAGGGAAGGAGAAGGGGACGACAGAGGATGAGATGGCTGGATGACATTACTGACTCGATGGACGTGAGTCTGAGTGAACTCCGGGAGATGATGATGGACAGGGAGGCCTGGCGTGCTGTGATTCATGGGGTCGCAAAGAGTCGGACACGACTGAGCGACTGAACTGAACTGAACTGAGAGCGTGTGAATTTCAAGGCTGTTGTATTTGAACCAACTGGGGGCTACAGAACATGAGATGGTTAGACAGCATCACCAACTCTATGGACATGAATTTGTGCAAACTCCAGGAGATCCTGAAGGACAGAGGAGACTGATGTGCTATAGTTCCGGAATCACAAAGGGCTAGATATGACTTAATGACCGAACAATAACACTCTGAATTTAGATTCTGCCTCAGGTTAAGGCAGAGAATCTGCTGAGGATGTGGACTAAAATAAATAACTAAGGAAGCTACTTATTGTTACAAAGTACATTCATTTTCATTCAAACTCATTAAGCAATTAATCAATTAAGCAAACAAGGCATGACAGATTATGACCGTATGCCTATTATTTGTCCAAACACTTCATTTTCTTTGGCTAATTTTTATTCACAGTTGCCCCTTTGTTCATAAGGCTTCTCGACCCAAGCAGCACTAGGTGATCATAGGAGACTCAGACAAATATCTGAAGCAAGATCAGAGTACTCGGGAGAGAGGCTTGGGAGTACAGTGTCGTTCTTTTCTCTTGGGTGGTAGGCCGGTCACTTTATGCTAACTAGGGACATGGGCATATTTGATATGTTTTATCTTCTTTTGGTTCAAATGAACATCAACCTTATTTGACCCTTTAGACTCAGGATAGAATGTATACAACTGATTCAACTTGGATTTACAAATGAAGTGTTTGTTAGGTATTTATCAGTATCAACTTTCAGAACTATAGAGGTTAACTAATCAGAAAATTTCCATTAACAGTGGAATAGTGTTAGAAAAGGCAGAGGAACCAGAGATCAAATTTCCAACATCCGCTGGATCATCAACAAAGCCAGAGAGTTCCAGAAAAACATCTATTTCTGCTTTATTGACTATGCCAAAGCCTTTGACTGTGTGGATCACAATAAACTGTGGAAAATTCTGAAAGAGATGGAAATACCAGACCACGTGACCTGCCTCTTGAGAAACCTGTATGCAGGTCAGGAAGCAACAGTTAGAACTGGACATGGAACAACAGACTGGTTCCAAATAGGAAAAGGAGTACGTCAAAGCTGTATATTGTCACCCTGCTTATTTAACTTATATGCAGAGTACATCATGAGAAACGCTGGGCTGGAAGAAGCACAAGCTGGAATCAAGATTGCCAGGAGAAATATCAGTAACCTCAGATATGCATATGACACCACCCTTATGGCAGAAAGTGAAGAAGAACTAAAGAGTCTCTTGATGAAAGTAAAAGACGAGAGTGAAAAAGTTGGCTTAAAGCTGAACATTCAGAAAACTAAGATCATGGCATCTGGTCCCATCACTTCATGGCAAATGGATGGGGAAACAGTGGCTGACTTTATTTTGGGGGCTTCAAAATCACTGTGAATGTTGATTGCAGCCATGAAATTAAAAGATATTTACTCCTTGGAAGGAAAGTTATGACCAACCTAGACAGCATATTAAAAAGCAGAGACATTACTTTGTCAACAAAGGTCCGTCTAGTCAAGGCTATGGTTTTTCCAGTGGTCATGTATGGATGTGAGAATTGGACTATAAAGAAAGCTGAGTGCCGAAGAATTGATGCTTTTGAACTGTGGTGTTGGAGAAAACTCTTGAGAGTCCCTTGGACTGCAAGGAGATCCAACAAGTCCATCCTAAAGGAGATCAGTACTGAGTGTTCATTGGAAAGACTGATGTTGAAGTTGAAACTCCAATACTTTGGTCAACTGATGCAAAGAGCTGACTCATTGGAAAAGACCCTGATGCTGGGAAAGATTGAGGGCAGGAGGAGAAGGGGATGACAGAGGATGAGATAGTTGGATGGCATAACCGACTCAATGGACATGGGTTTGAGTGGACTCCGGGAGTTGGTGATAGACAGGGAGGCCTGGCGTGCTGCGGTTCGTGAGGTTGTAGAGTTGGACGCTACTGAGCGACTGAACTGAAGTGTCTCATCAGCGGTCTCACTTCCTAGGAAGCAACCGTAAAACTTGAAGGTGCTGAAGAGGAGACTGAAGCAGACTTAGATGTGACTATACCTTCAAGGCAAGGTCGTAGAGCTGTGTGAAGTAAGCACTTATTTCTGTGACTTTTAGCATAAAGTTAATTGGAGTCTTTGAGGTCACCCAGTATATATGTGTGTGTATGTGGGCTGTGGTGGGGTGTGAAAAATCACACTGTATTTCTGGGTGGGGAAGCAAAAAAACTGATCCAAGGAAAGTATCGCTAGAGTGAGGAAAGACACTAGAAGGGAAAAAGACCAAGAAAAAACATAAAATCTATATCTTTAACCTCAGAAAACACTCAAAATGACCTTGCTGTATAAATTCCAGACATAGGCTCTGTGGACTCGAATCTCTTATCTTCTCCACTTCGCAAGACACCATGCTCTTCTTGGTCTCCTTTATGTGAGAGATTAAGGATTTTTTAGGTCTTTCCTGGCCTTGGCACACCACAGCCTTGCCTGTGTGCGTGACCTTCTAGATTCCAGGAATATATCAGAACTTTAAAAAAGGCCATATGGACATTTTATTCTCCAAATTTTTTCTTTTATGTTTTTGAGCCAGCCTGTTATTTGCTCCAACTGGTATTGCTAGCTCAGCTGCTTGCATGTTAAATAATTGCTGCTGATTATTTTTCACAAAAGCCCTGGGTATAGTATCTTTCCCATCAAGCAAATGTGGAGTCAGTTTAAATAAAGCAAACCCTTTGAAGTGAACTTTTCCACAAAACTGCCAGACAGATGAAGTAGTAACAGTTATCTGGGGATGGAGAATTTTCATTATTCCATCAAAGACTAACACCATGGAGAGTATACATCTTCAGATTCATGATTACTGAGGTATCACAAGTATGAAATTAGCAAAGTAATAGATCTCATAGTGTGGACATCAAATCTTTATGATGTAAGGAAATTTCAAGAATTCAGTTGTTTAAATGCTTATTAACTACAAATATCTATTAAGTTTTCATAGTTTACAAGGGACATTGTGGTGGTTACAAAAATAAAAAACAAACAAAAAAAACACCCACTAATCCATTGGTCTGATCCTCCAAGAGTATGTAATCTAGGTGAAAGTGAAAATGTTGCTCAGTCGAGTCAGACTCTTTGTGACCCTGTGGACTGTAGGCCACCAGGCTCCTCTGTCCATGGAACTCTCTAGTCACGAATACTGGGGTGGGTAGCCATTGCCTTCTCCAAGAGAGCTTCCCAACCCAGGGATCAAACCCAGGTCTCCTGCATTGCAGGCAGATTCTTTACTGTCTGAGCCACCAGAGAATTAATAATCCAGGCGATGAGACACAAAAAACATGGATGGTTACACAGTTGTTGAGAGTCACCCTCTCAGAGAGACCATACTACTCACCGAGTTATAACTATCTCACTGCATGTATTATATGGACAAAGCAAATGTAAGGATTACTGAAATAAATGTAATGTAGGGAGAATGAGAGTACATTGAATTCAACTATAAACAGCTGGATTTCCACAAAGCCAATCATTTATAATATAGATAATTCAAAAGAGAAGCTAAAAGTAGAAAACATTTGAGTGCAAAATATAATGGTTATAATGACAGGCCTGGCATTCCTGTTTGACTCTCAGGACAAAAACAGTTTCTTTTTTCATCTAAGATATAAGAGTAAAAAAAATATACTGGGAAGTTTGGGAGGCAGACATTTTAGCTGTCTCATTCTTTTGACTGATTATGTATTATTATATAACTATAGAGAATAAAAGAATAAAAAGTCATCACTTACTAAATATTTTCTTATAAAAATGTGAATTACAGATTCACCATAAAGAATTAAGATGTTCATATTAGTGTCATCTTACAGAAAAAAACTTTTAAAAAGAAAGTACATAGATTTGAGCAAGCATATTAGTTCAAAAGTATTTTGTTCTTTCTCCACCTCATTAAAAAGAAAAAAAAAAACCCTATTCTCTAAATACAGTATTATGACACCACCTACTGGGAATTTAGAAGACAACAATCAAGTTATTTCAGTGTGACCATCCCTTCATCCCTTCCTCAAACATTTTTTAAATTATAAATTCAGCCATGTTGTTGAATTTTTGAAGTCTTTCCAACGTGCTTTCCGGCTCCACCATGCCACTGAAATGACCCTTGTCAACATCACCTACTCTTTGTCCTTATTTTACCCAGAAACACTCATCTTAAATGACCGCTTCCTACTTTTAGAAAAATTCTTCTGCTTGGAGTAAGAGAAACCAGATCGTTCTACTTCATTGGCGAGCCTTCTCTGTTTTCAGGACTGGTTTTCGTTCCAATGAAAGACTTGTTTTAATACTCCTCAGAACTCAATCGTGGGCTCTCCTCTTTTTTCTCTACATTACTTTATTACATAACATGAATTCCCTTGACTAACTGCATCTCAGATATGATGACTGTCAAATTTAATCTCTGATTAATTAATCAAATTAATCTCTGGAGATTAATCCTCCTCCAAACTGCAGACTTAAACTCAAACTACAAACTTTCATGCAAACATAAAATTAAAACTTCTTAAATCCTACAAAATTGGAAGCAAGTCTTGAAACCTCTCAGGTGTCCTTTCCAATCACACCTTTATCCTCCCTGCTGGAAGTAACTGTTACCCAGACATACATGGCAATCCTTTGCTGTTCTCAGTTTGCCATTAGTGCATTTCTATATATTTCTTTTACTTGGGTTTTTTGAGTTAAATAAATAGAATTAAACTGTATACACTTTTGTCGTATTTCTTTCAGTCAGCCATATCTTTATAAGATCCTCTCTCTCCTTTTACTGCTGTATAGTGTTACATTATATGAACAAACTGAAATCTATCAGTTTACGGTTAATGGATATTTGGGTTGTTTCAGGTTTTTGCTGGGAGAAATATCAATAACCTCAGATGACACCACCTTTATGGCAGAAAGTGAAGAAGAACTAAAGAGCCTCTTGATGACAGTGAAAAGTAGAGTGAAAAAGTTGACTTAAAACTCAACATTCAGAAAACTAAGATCATGGTATCTGGTCCCAACACTTTATGGCAAATAGATGGGGAAACAATGGAAACAGTGACAGACTTTGTTTCTTTGGGCTCCAAAATCACTGCAGATGATGACTGCAGACATGAAATTAAAAGATGCTTGCTCCTTGGAAGAAAAGTTATGACCATCCTAGAAAGTATATTAAAAAGCAGAGACGTTACTTTGCCAACAAAGGTCTGTCTAGTCAAAGCTATGGTTTTACCAGTAGTCATGTATGCATGTGAGAGGTGGACTATAAAGAAAACTGAGCACCAAAGAACTGATGCTTTTGAACTGTGGTGTTGGAGAAGACTCTTGAGAGTCCCTTGGACTGCAAGGAGATGCAACCAGTCAGTCCTCAAGAAAGTCAACCCTGAATATTCATTGGAAGGACTGATGATAAAGCTGAAACACCAATACTTTGGCCACCTGTTACAAAGAATTGACTCATTGGAAAAGACCCTGATGCTGGGAAAGATTGAAGGCAGGAGCAAAAGGGGACAACAGAGGATGAGATGGTTGGATGGCATCACTGACTCAATGAACATGAATTGGGTAAGCTCTGAGAGTTGGTGATGAACTGGGAAGCCTAGCATGCTGCAGTCCATGGGGTCGCAAAGAGTTAGACATGACTGATTGACTGAACTGGACTGAGTTTTTGCTAGTATAAAAATTGCTTCCAAGAACATTTTTGTAGGTGTAAATTGACACACATATACCTAAATATATTTAAGAAAAATATTTAGGAAAAAGAGTCGGACACGACTGAGAAACTGAACTGAGAAAAAAAAAAAAAAGCTAAAAACAAAACTGAATGATGTACTCACAGCTTTAGATGTTTTAAACTATTGCTAAACACTTCTCCAAAGATGTTGCATTAATTTGCATACCCACCAGTATAATTTGTATTCCTGTTGCTACATACACATATCCACCAGTATTTGGTCGTTTTGGGGTTTTTTTGCCAGTCTTGTGGGTGTTTGGTGGTATCTCATTGTGATTTTAATTCCCATTTTGCTGATTATTTGAGGCTGAACACTTTTCTGATTATCAGTCATTTGGATATATTTTTGGTAAAGCCCCTGTTCAAGCTCACTGTTCTTATTGAATTCTCAGATATTTTTGTATTATATATATATGTATATATATATATATACACACACACATACATATATAATATTTGTACATATATGGACATCCCAGGTGGCACTAGTGGTAAAGAACCCACCTGCCAATGCAGGGGACATAAAAGATGTGGGTTTGATCCCTGGGTCAGGAAGATCCCATGGAGGAGGGTATGGCCACCCACTTCAGTATTCTAACCTGGAGAATCCCATGGACAGAGAAGCCTGGCAGACTATACACTCCATAGGGTTGCATAGTCAGATTCAATTGAAATGACTTAGCACATAGACATATATATATATATATATATATATATATATATATATATATATAATATAATACATAATATATACACATACAATGTAGGTAACAGGGCTTCCCAGGTGGCTCAGTGGTAAAGAATCTGCCAGCCAACTAGGAGACACAGGTTTGATCCCTGGGTCAGGAAGATCCCCTGGAGAAGAAAATGGCAGCTGACTCCAGGAATCTTGCCTGGGAAATCTCATGGACAGAGGAGCAGTCCATGGGGTTGCAAAGAGTCAGATACAACTTAGTGACTAAATAACAACAACAACAACAAAATATATATATGATTTTTCTCTGTGGTTATGTTTTTCTTCTATGTCTTCGTCATAGCCTGAACTCTACAACTCTGAAAGTCTATTTCCTAGAATCCTTCCTGAGTGGTTGCTAGTTAGCATGGACAAAAGAATTGCAAGACTAGGAAAGTATTAATAGAAGTGAAAGAGCCTTTGTTCTCTGAAGGCTACTAGATGTGCTGATTGATACACAGAGGTGCCGACAGGTTCCAACTTGCACCTGTTCTCCACCCCATACCCAGCTTTTTCTTCAACTGCCAGCTCTGTGACTGTAAGTTGCTTCAGGCCCATCATCATGGCAGAGTTGTATACAGGGTATACCTTCTGTTAAAATGCAGAAACATTGCTTTGCTAACAAAGGTCCATAAAATGAAAGCTATGGTTTTTCCAGTAGTAATGTATGGATGTGAGAGCTGGACCCTGAAGAAGGCTGAACACTGAAGAATGGATGCTTTCAAACTGTCGTGTTGGAGAGGTTCTTGTCCCTTGGACTGCAAGGAAATCAAACCAGTCAATCCTAAAGGAAATCAACCCTGAAAATTCATTGGAAGGACTGATGCTGAAGCTGAGCTCCAATACTTTGGCCACCTGATGTGAAGATCTGACTCACTGGAAAAGATGCTGATGCTGGGGAAGATTGAAGGAAGAAGGAGAAGGGGACAACAGAGGGCGAGATTGTTGGATGGCCTCACCGATTCAATGGACATGAGTTTGAGCAAAATCTGGGAGATGAAGGACAGGGAAGCCTGGCATGCTGAAGTCCATGGGGGTGCAGAGTTGGACATGACTGAGTGACTGAACAACATACCTTTTTGTAGACCTAGGAGCATTCTCTTCAGAGCTCCACTTCAGCAGCTGGTCATACTTGGCTTCCTAGGTTTACTGGTCAGTGACACTTCCTCTGATTTGCCAACTTCTGTCCTAGACTGTCACCTTCCAGCTCTTCCCGTAATTGTGTTTTAATTATTATGAATATCTTACCTCACAACTCATAGTTCTGCTTCTCTCATTTAACATAAATGTAGTTATTGGTATCAAGAGGCTAGAGTAACTGAATCTTGAGTACAGTAATTTATCATCTTTATCTTCAATTTGATTAGATTAAAATGGATTGATGTCTGCCATAAAGAGGATGCTGGTAGTCCATGGACTGCAGTGGTTAACACTGTGACTTAGATTATCATATGAAGTCACCTGTGGAAGGAGTGACTCAGTAGCTGCTGCTGTATTTTGCTGAAAACTTGTTATATCAAGGGATCGGTTGGTTACACCAAAGTGTACTGAAGAATCTGAAGAAAGAAAATGATGATCTCAGGGCATTAAATTCCTATCTCAAAATCTGGGTAATGGACAAGAAAACTAAAACTGTCTTAAATTACCTTCCCAGGTGGCACTTGTGGTAAGGAACCTGCCTGGCAGGGGACGTAAGAGACTTGGATTCGATCCCTGGATTGGGAAGAGCCCCTGGAGGAGGGCATGGCAACCCACTCCAATATTCTTGCCTGGAAAATCTCATGGGCAGAGTAGCCTGGCAGGCTACGATCCATAGAGTTGCACACAACTGAAGCAATTAGCACACACATCTTAAATGAAAACCTTGCCTCTTATAGCCACAGAGACTTTTCTGGAAGTTTCCCCAGAATGATGTTTGCCCTTCAGAAGCAATTTTGATTTTGAGCATTTTCTACTTCCTTGCGGCTTAGATAGCCTCAGCCTCCTCCAATTTTTTTACACATGTCCCTTGGTACCACCCATCCACAAACTGAAGGTAATGGAGCATTCTCTCTGTTTTAACCACTGTTCTCAGACCTATTTGCAGAAGATTCCAATTAGATCAAGGCCTTGTTTATATTTATTGGCAATTTATTTTCTGGGGGTTTTAGGATGTACAGATTTTTTTTTTACTCTGATACCTACTCATATTTGCTAAACCTGTCAAAAGTCTTGCCAAAATACAATAGCTGCATGCAGGTTGGCTCCATCCAGTATTTTGTAGCTTATGAGAATGTCTGTCACTTCATTTTGTTGAAAAATGCTGTCATTGGATTTTTAACTATATATATATATATATATATATATATATATATATTTAATGAAAAAGGATCTGATTACATTTTTAGAAAGTATGTTATCAAAATTATCTCACCCAAGCCACAAATCCAATCTTTAATTTTATTACTGCACTGCCATCTTGCACATTGCAAATACCTTCTCTTACTGCATTGCCTTGTCTCTTCACGCTCTTCAGGGAATCTTTTGATCGACAGAATTCTTAATGTCATGTGGTTATTCAATTTATCAAATATTTCCTTCATGTTTAATTCCTTTTCTGTTAAGAAGTCCACTGTTGTTTCAAGATCTTAAAGATACTCCCCATATATCATCTTCTAAAAGATTTATAGACATCTGTGATTTAGCCATCATAGAACAGCTGGTATCAGAATTAGTTTCCTGACATCAATAACCATTAAAATTGGATTTTAAAAATATGAAGCAACTCTTTTCAGTGTTAGGACAATGGACATACAAGGTGGCATTGCTTGAGGGCAGTGTAGAACATGCTTTCTTCCTGGAGACATTTTCAAAATATGGGCTACAGGAAGTGCAATCCAACCAGAGAGCAATTTTTTTATTGGGTTAAATTTCCAGGACTAGGGAAGGCACACTGAAGTTTGAAATGGTTACTTTTTCTAAGAAATTAAATGACCAGTTTGAAAAGTGATTCCTATCTTTAAAATAATCATGCTTGCTGGTCCAAATTTTACGTTAATCCTATGTGCTGTGTGGAAGTGTGAGCACAGCATAATTTTCATAATCATTTTCTTTTTTTTCATAATCATTTTAAGGGGTGGGGATAGTTGTAATTAGTACTTAATTTTCTCTCAAGCCTCAGGCTTGTGATTTTAAGCTCACAAGACTACAAAAGAAAAACAAGGCTTAAAATTGAGCTACTTTTTCACTTAAAATCATTTTAACATAAATGTTGACTTTTTAAATCATTTTAAAATTAATATATACTTCAAAATCAATTTCTAAAATGGTAAATATTAGATATAATTTGCTCAAATAAAAACTCTTTTATGTCCTCAATAATTTTCATGTGAGGAGGTCCTGAGACCAAAAAGTTTGAGAGCTGCGATTCTATACCAGTAATATTCAGTTAGAAAGCATTTCTTTTTAAGATGGAAAAAGCAGCTCATTTGTAACCACCACAGAAGCATTAAACCATTTTAAGACGCCTAGAATTAAAGACAAGAAATAATTTTAAAACTCTTCTGAATACATGAATTTAATAAAAATACACAATACTGGTTTTGGACAGGAAGATTCATCATTGTAAATGCACCATGATTATTCTATATGCCAATCTATGCAAGCCAATGTAATTACAATAAAAATGCTAGTAGGAATTTTATTTTTAAAAAAAGATTGAATAATTTAGTTTATCTATGAGAGTATGGAAAACTCTGGGGAAAATTGAGTATTTAAGAGCATCTGTGTTGGGGAGTAATGTGACATATTAGATACTGTGAAAATGTATATTAGTTATAAAACAAACATGTTAAAACAATAGTCATTAAATTAGTAATGGTAGTTGAATAGACAAAGACATTAAGTGGAACTAGAGTGTTCATAAATATCAAATATAAAAATTTATTATCTAGTGGAAATTACATTTTAGATCAGTAAGGGAAAAGAAATATTTTATAGACAATAGATAATGGCAAAAATTTGTAAATTTTTACCTCATAGTTTCCAACTGCATTAAAGACTGACATAAAAAATGAAATCATAAAAATATCAGAAGAAAACATGGGTATTTTTATAATCTTGAACAAGGAAAATCTTTCTAAACATGATATCCAAGGCAAAAACTTTAAAGTAGGTCAATAGATTTGATTACATAAAAATAAAGTCGTAAAATTGTAACATATAAGCAAGCTGAAAATAAATGACAGAATGAAGAAAATTGCAGTGTATAATAGAGAATGATTCCTAAAATGAGATATTGCAAATCTATAGACATGAACACCCAAAAGAAAAAGCACAAAGGTCATAAGCAAGTACAAACAGCCATTACCATACTGAAATATATTCACTCTCATTAAAAATTTTAAAAATACAATAAATTTTTGGCTGTCTCTGAAAAGTATTAAAAACTGACAAAATTCTATGCTATTGATCCTGTAAAGAAATAAACTCTCATGCACTAGCGGCAGCAGTGTAGAGGAATGGCTTGGTGAAGGACAGTTTAATGATTTAGCTCAAAATTTTAGGCCTGTATACTTCATAACTCAGAAGCTATTACATCTCCAAATTTAGCAGAAAGACAGAAAGGATTAAAGTAATACAGACAAAGATGTAAGTAGCAGCCTACATTGTATGTCCATGAATAAATATTGGACATCTTCCTTATAATCAATACTGCAGAGCAGTAAGAGACACAGTTTCTGGGAACTATGTCTGCACCTATTCTGTTTTAAAATTTGTATGAAAGTCATGTAGATACACTTGTATGTGTGTGTATGTATATGTGCACATGCATAGCAAGATGTCCAAGGGAGTCAACACCAAAGTCTTAAGCTCTATTAAGCACAGGTGTCTAACTCTGGGAAGACATGTGAATTTTGGTGGATTATTACTTTTGTCTAAGTTTGGTAAATATACTACCTGGCAGATACTGCGGCATATGGCACACAAGCAAAACATGTGAGTGAATGGGCATGAATTCATACATCCTTCCACTGCTGATTTAAACAAAATAACGCATTAAATAGCATCATTAAAAGGTCTCATTTGGTTAAAAAGAGAGAGAGCAACAAAATTTTAATCAGAACTAGTGTATTTATTCTTGAGTTCCCAGAGATGGTCTGTAGATACATTTCTGAATATCTAGGGTTTCAGTGAGTAACATGTTTGGATAAGAAGGAAATCTGAGAGGAAACTCGGGTGTAGGCTGTATTCCTATTGTCTCTCAGTTCCAGCTCCACCCTTTGGTAAAAGGTGACGCTGGGGTGGGGATTTGGCAACGCATTTTACAGACCTCCTTGTTGCACTTCATTAGGAAAGCTGGAAGGCAGAAAGAGGAGAACAACATCTGCCTCTGTCTTTGCTTGCCAGCCCTACTAGCGACCTAATAATTTCAACCGATTCGTCTTCATTCAGCTCCTTTCCGAGAGCACTTTGGTGGTGAACCTTCTCAGGGGTTTGAACACCAACTCCATGGAGACCTGTTTTCTGGAACTCCAAGGTTCTGGGAAGCCCTCTTTTCACCTTTTGTTTTCCTACTCCTAGGAACAGTAGCTACATCCTGCAGTTAGGTTCCCTGGGTTACCTCTAGTGCCTCTACCACATTGCCCCTGTTGAAATATCTCGTGTAGGCTCTTTTAACTGGATATACCCCAGCAGAGGTGCTCTCTGAAGAGCAGATGTGTGAGTGGTTCATGGCTGGATTAAGATAAGGAGACGTAAATGCTTAAGGCCAGTTTGCTTAGGTTGGCATTTTACAGGTTGTGTGAAGATGTCCGTATAAGCAACGCTTGGAAGTACTTCTATCCAATGAAACTTCCTGTGATAATAGAAATGTTCTAAAATGTGTTGTCCAATAGGTAGCCAATGTCACTATTGAGAATTTGAAATACGGCTAACTAATTTTACGTTTATTTGGCTTAAACAGCTGCAGGCAGCTAGTTGATTATCATGCTAGACCAGGACGGTCTGAGGTGACTGGAGGACCAGGCTGCACCTGTGTTAATCTGCCAGGTATTTTAACAGATACTAGGGTTACAAAAAACAGGAGATACTATCTCCTTCTAAAGGAGTTGAGGCCAGCAAAGGAAGATGGATATGCAAAACCACTTTGAAAGATGATTCTGCCAACAGTATGTAAGATGGACTAAAGTGGCAAGGTCAAAGATAGGCCACTCAGGGCAAATTCAATTGTCCAAATTAGATGAGAAATCTCACTGACAGTAGTGAGGGGTGCATGTGCAAGGGAAAATCTGACCTGTCGACACCTGGTAATCAAGGAGAAATACAAGTAGAATTGAGAATACTTCCTTATTTCTGAATCAGTGTATCACTCTCTAAGAGAAAATAAGAGAATCAGGTGTGGGAAGAAGCGGTGAATTCAGTTTTGGATGTGCGGAATTTAAAGTGCCCATGAAACATCCAAGTCTCTGTGTTGAACAAACACATGGGCACACACATGGATCTAAAATGTACAAAGGAGGTTCAGTTAGCAACACAAACTTGTGAATCAGAGGCATGTATAGAAGACAAACTATAAGAAGTATAGTTTGCAGTATAAGAAGACAAACTAGCTGACATGACTGTCTGGGAAGCATGAAGAGTTAGAAGTGGGCCAAGAACAGAAACCCTGACATTTGAGTAGAAAGAAAACAAAAGAACGAGAAGAATGCAAAGAAGTCTGTCTCAGGAAGGCAGAGACTCTGAAAATTACTAGCCAAAGCCAACAATGACAAACTTTAAAATGGCTGACAACAAACTCAACACTCATACTGTGACACTTTCTGAGAGTTTTTGTTTAATATAGAAACCCACTTCATCTTTTAAAGGAATTATGTAAGGTAGTTTTTACTGTAATCCTATTTTATAGAAGGAACTTAGGCACAGAGGAGTTAAAGAGTTCACTCAAGACCAACACAGTAATCCAGACCCAGGCAATCTGGTTCTGGAACCTGCACTCTTAGCCAGCCACTCAGAAGAGAAAGTTCACGAGTTAAGGACTGAAAAACATTTGAGAGCAGCTTCGGCTAGAGCACAGACTAAACTGGGCATGCTGTATGGCTGAGGGGGTCATCTGAAAATTTAAGCTCCCTGCCTTTTCATGTCACTTGCAACAATGCAGAAGGCAAGTTTCTCTGCCCTACTTTAGCCAGGCTCAGTCAGTCAGCCTCTGAGGGGAAGGCCACAGGTGATCCTTAGAAAAATTAAAGTTGGAGAAGCATTTACTCAATGTTCTCAAACATCTGTCACTGTAAAAGGCTTTTAAGAATTCACATGATAAGAGAGGACCTAGACACCTTTTGTAAAGAAAGCTCCTCATATGCTTTTGATCCACAACTAGGGTTAAGGATACATAACTGGCTCCAGATTATTGAAAAAAAGCCATTCGCTAAAGGACAAATATATTGTACAGCCTTTGGGCTAATACAAAGCAAAAAAAGTGAGTTTTCTAATTCTGTCAAAGAGCAAATATGTCCTCCATGTAATGAATGTACTTTTAATTAAATTTATAAACTCATTTCATACATTTTACTTATACTTTCCTTGTAACATTGGGTTATCAATAATGTCTATTCCTTATCACAACCTGGTTAACAATTAACTGTAAATTTACAAGTATGGGGGTGAGAAATTGGAGGGGGTCATACCCAAGCTCCTTAACTTTCTTGGTAAATTAAGATCCTATTTTACTGGAGCAGCGTCGAATGGGAGGTTCAAGGACGGTAGTGAAGGTGTGAGAAGAACTGTGTGTGGAATAAACAGGGAATCCGAAATTCTGGTCTGTGTGTGTGTGTGCATTCAACTGTGTACATCGTTCCCTCAGTCATGACTCTTACTTTTATCTGCATACCAATGAAAAATCTAAAAAAAAGTAATTACACAAAGTTGCCCTACTCACTCTTCCCAAGTATCCTGTGGGATTTTACTTTTGGAGGATGACAATAGGACTCAGAGGTCATAGTCAACGATTCTGAATCACAAAGATACTGAACTTCTAGAGAATTAGACACAGGAGGAGAGAATCCACCTTAGTCTTAGTAAATCTAAAACTAAGGAAAAGTATTTTTAGTTACTTCCTGGAAAGCATCAGTGAGAGAAATAATGAAGTTTCCAATAAACAAGGGTTCAAAAAGGTGCTAGGGATTATTTAGTACTGTGGTTCTCAAACTTCAGCAGATAGTAGAATCTTCTGAAGGACTTGTTGAAACTTGTTAACTCTTCAAGCTTAATATGTGTTAAATCAGTAGTTCTGATGTGGGGCTCAAGAATTTTCAGTTCTAACAAGTCCTCAGATGATGCTGAATCTGCTGGTCTGGAGACATTTTGAGAAGTAGTTATTTAGTGTAGTTAGTGCATTGTATTTTAACAAATCTGAAAAGAATTACAGGCTTTCAGGCTCACTGGTGGCTAAAGTCTCCTTATACACAATCTTATAAGTTCCTCCAAGTCTTAACTTCCATTTGAATTCTACATTAAATTTTTACAAAATGTAATTTTTGGGGAGTGGGAAAGGAGTACTACAGTAATCAAAATTAGAGTCATTAAGTCAAAGTGAAATCTGCCATGGACAATAGTTCTATGAGGTTTTGATTTTTAAATTACTAGCCCTAAGTTATATTTAATCCAGTACATAATGTAAGAAAACTTCACTGACCTAAACCATTAGATTAAAAGCTGATACAAAAACGAGTTGCTTCCTCAGGTCTTAAAAAAGGTCACTTTTTAAAAGAAGAACTTCAGATTCATAATTAGGAATGAATAAACTGGCTTTAATTACAGAGTAAATATAATACTTACCTGGATGTACCTTATAAAAGAAGTAATTTCCATATGATGTTTAGCAAATTGTGTCTCAGTAGTCAATTATACACAAATGACTTTACTGTTATGGTAGAATATCATAAAATGCTGAAGATACTTTATAAATGCTTTGATGATACACAGTAAGTTTCTAAACTTTCAATAGGACTTGAAATCAATGCAGAATACTAATTCTGCTAAGTAGAGAATTTAAAATCTAAACCAAAACACATTCTGATGGCTATAATATACAAAATCTAACTTTACAAAGAAATAGCAATTTATCACTAATACCTTAGCAGTACATTGATACCTTTATAAGGAGTATTATATAATAGCTTAATATTTTCTTGTTCTTCCTCCATCCAGATCTTTTATGAGAGGCACTTATAAAAAGCACTAGTTTTGGCGACGCTGTAACAAACATACACATAGTATAATGATATATTTTACTATGCTGACAAAGTATCATTTATAAAGAAATTTTTATAAATTCAAAAATAGGTTGTTGGTAGCATGATTACCTTTAAAGCATTGGATTTCATTCACAATATTACTTCATTAATCTTAAACAGCAGTTCCACCTATAAAATGTTCTACAGTTTTTTTTTCCTTTTTGAAAAGGAAGTAAATAAACGCAGGGAAGATACTCATATAATTTCTAGTTCAACAATATCAACTTCCATTTCACAGCATTGATTAGTAGAGAACATTTGCAATTAAAGTGGTATACAATTTACAAAAATAGAATGATTATATAATGCAAACACTGTCCTCCATTATGAAGAATGGGTGTGTGTATGTGTGTATGTATGTGTATATATACATATATAATATATACATATACATAGTTCTCATAAGTTTCACTATTAAATAGCCCTTATTCAAGTACTTTTTTTCTGGTATCTCTTGAAATAATCACTTTGCTATATTATATGTATAATACATTAAAAAAATTAAAGGTTAATCTAAGAAAAGGTTAAAAGTTTCAGTGTGGTTGACTTAAGTATCAGCTGCTCACTTCGGTTAAAACCTGATTTGAATTCAAAACAGGTTTAGGTGCCATACTAAGTATAACAACTTAGTCAAAAATATAATATTTAAGTATCAAATACTCAGCAAATTTCTAATGTGCTAACATTAGAGCAAAATTAAAAGTCTGTATTAATCTTTTAATCACCCATAAACAATCCCCAGGAAAAAATTCATTTATATAACTAAAAAAATACACTAATATATAATATACCTGCTTACAAACACATAGGTAGCCATAAATAAAACTTTATTCTTAAATTTCATTTACAAGCTACCAAATATTATGTATTGTACACAGTGCTGAACACTTAAATGGCTATAGTCACGGAGGATCCAGACTGAATGGAAAGCTGCAGATCAAGAAAAGATAAAGGCAAAGTAATACTGTAACAGAAAAGTGGCAAAAGCATGGTTTTGCCATAACAAAATCAATTGGATTGGTAATCATACATCAGTTCTGGTTAAAACAAAGTTTGAGCGCCATGCGATTCTCAGCTTTATTGTTTGCAGTCTGGCTAAAGTCTGTACAGTCAATTTGTCTTTTGCAGTTATTAAAATAAAAGTTAAAAATTATAGCAGCAACAAGCAAACCCTGTGACAGGAAGGCAAGGGCTAAGAACTAAAAAAAGTTTATACAGTGTGTTCAGGGAGGGTATGTGCAGTTTATCTTCCATCAGCAGGAGTTCGACTGAGGGACAGCATGATTCGGGTAAATCGCTCACAGAGTTCATGTGTGGAGTACGGAGGTAACTTAGGCGGCTCATGGAAACCTTTAACCTCCGTAGAACAATCGAGCAGCTTTGGCAGAAAATCTGTCAGCTTCTCTTGGAGGTTTGCTGCAAATACAAACAATCAGATATAACTAAAAACTGACAGGGAGAAAAATTATCTTCAACAAGATTTATTAATTTAGAGTAGGCAGCCGATATTTTGTTTCAAAGCATGCAAAATCATTGCCATTTAGGAGGAAGAAGTAAAGCATGAATGGCAACAGCAGTATGTACAGTTTAGTTTGTAAATAAGAAAAAAAATCATGTGAATGTAACAATGTCACAGAATATTAAAATGATAATAACTAACATCTAATTCTAACACCTTTTAATCCCAACAACTCAGGAATCCACTAGCATTGTTTCAACTTACATTCCATTTCTTGTCCAAGATAGGAACACCATCGATTTCTCATATCTTCCACAGCAAGTATGTCTTTCTCTTCCATTTCATCCACCAATAACAGGGGCAAAAATGGGACAATAAATTCATTCATGATAATCAGACCATTGTTTACTTCTCTATCCTCTCCAGATTCAAACAGTTCTGCAGCTTGCTCATTTAATTTCTTAATGCAATGAGAGAGAAAGAGAGGAAAAAAAAACAGGTTTGTTTCCTTTTTCAATTAAGTAAAAATATCTCACAATAATGAAGGCAACATAATAAGCATGTTTGCAAACAGTAATAGAACAAATGGAAATCAGAAAAAGCAACCTCAGCTTATTGAGTGAGAAAAGTTTCTTAGAAAAGGATTTGCATGTTACAATAGAAACAAGAGCAAAAAAAAAAGTCAGAAAAATACTGTTGTCATGTTTTTAAAGTTCATATTCAGTTTACTTTGATCATCACTATAGGAACTATTTTTAAATTAATTGTCCAGAGGTGAATTACCCCAATTCTAAAATATGATAAGCACTCAAAGTAATTTTAAAAGCAAAGAAATTCAGATTCCATACTAATTTTGAAAAACTCATCTTTTCCATAAATGTCAGCTGAACAGGGACTGTTATCTTTCTTGATACAAAAATATAAAGGTAATCAATTAAATCATTCATTTCTTCAAAAAATTCTTACTCAGTACATGCCATGTGCCAGAAACTGTTTTAGTTGTAGGGGTACCCAAATGATTAATAAGAAAACTCTCATGGAGCTCACAATCTGTTACAATACAGGGATCAGTAACATTTTCTCTGTAAAGGACAAGACAGGGAATATTTTAGGCTCTGAGGGCTATATAGTCTTTGTTGCAATGACATTAATATTGCTGCACCAAGACAGTCGTATGTAAATGAATGGGCAGGGCTATGTTTCGGTAAAACTTCATTTATAAAAACAAGTGGCAGGAGGGAGCAGAGACCAAGCATGCTGACATCTAATTAAACAGAAGTAAGAAATCCATGAGATAAGAAATACAGACATGGGAGATAGAAAAAAGATACAGGTATAATAAGACTTAAAACATTTTTTTAAATTGGAGGATAACTGCTCTAACAATGTTGTGTATATGAATCAGCTATAAGAATACACATAGCCCCTTCTGTCATGAGCCTCCCTCCCAGCTGCTCATGAGACGTTTATGTCTGAAATCTCACGTTTAGAGAGAGTATGGTTTTTAAATAATCTTCATATTTTAAAAATAATTTAAATTATAAAAATCATATTATTTCTTAGGTTATGACATTCTTATGCAATTCATCTTGACTTTGTAGAAAGCTTATGCTAAAAGTCCAACTCAGCCACTAAGTAATTATCTAACAGTCAGCAAACAACTAATTTCCTAGCTTCAGCTTCTTTATATGAAAAATGGCATAGTATATAACCTTCCTCACATAGTGGCTAAGAGGATTAAATGAGATAAGCCTTGAAGTATATAGTGTAATTTTTACAATTTGCATTCAAAGACATTATTATTCTGAATTTGATGTTATGTTCACTAAATCAAAACAGATCCTAGAGACAATTTAAGCGTAGTTATATCCAAAGCCAGCCTATTCATTCTCTTCAGAGTCCCCAAAGCCAAAGACAAAACAGATCTAGTAAGTCATGAGGCTTTAATGCCTCTACTTCCTTCTTCACACTCATCTCATCGTTACCGACCATCTCCTTTGCCATTTACATAACTTCTCTTTCATACTGTACCTCTTAGTTGAGACTCTTCCTCTTTTCCCTGTCTATCTTTTCTAGGGTTCTTTGTTTCAATCTTTACTCCATTCCAGTCCATATTCAAGTATACTACTGCCAGAATTATTTTCTAAAAACAAAACTGATTATGCCCAATTTATTCCAACTTTACAACCAACTCATGAGAATGATGCATAAGCTTCTACACAGTCTGACATCAACAAACACTGGTGGCTTCATCACTTCCACCTACACTTGTTTCTCATAACTAAGCCACAACAGACTTATCTTCATTTTCTGTCGTACACTCTCCATGTCTTTTCATACGATATTCCTTTGTCGAGAATTTCTTGCCCCTTCTCTACAAGGCACAAAATGCCTATTTATCCATTAGGATACAGATCAGTGTTTATCTTATTTCTTAAGCTTCTCTCCAACAATTCCAAACATACTATGTTGCGTATTTCTCATAATACTTATTCTGAAATATAAAAATTACTTGTATACATCTCTCACCAGATTGAATTCTCTTAGGATATAATAATGGCTCTTATCTTTGCATCCCTCAGAATCTGATACTCAGTAAATTCTCAATATTAACAAAAAAAAAAACAACTAAAAAAGGAAAAAAGAAAACACCTAAAAGAACACTAAAATCCTCTTGAAGCTGCATTTAAATTCCTATGTGAAACAATAAATGTGGCTGGCTTACTAACATAAAATGATAAACACTGTCTACCATAATATAAACACTGTCTACCATTACGGTAGACAGTATTTTAGTTGTTTTTATGTTTAAAATAGGTTTATCAATACATTTCAATATTCCAACACTGCAAAGTTTTACATTAACAAGTGCTTTGATTCATTCAATGCATGGATTATGAACCTGAATATAATTCAGATCTTCCTTCTTGGGCATTGATTAAAAACCTTTTGAAACTGACCATATTAAGAATGGGATTCCCTGGTGGCTCAGAGGTAAAGAATCTGCCTGCCAGTGCAGGAAATGCAGGTTTGATCCCTGGGTCGGGAAGATACCCTGGAGAAGGAAATGGCAACACATTCAAGTATTCTTGCCGGGAGAATTCCATGGACAGAGGAGCCTGGCGGGCTACAGTCCATGGGGTCACAAGAGGGTCAGACATGACTTAATGACTAAAGAACAACAAATTAAGAATACCATTCTTGATGGATACAAACCATCAATAATTAAAGTCTTAAAATATACTCAAATGTAATAAAATCAGCTAAGAGAAAAAACAAAATCACAAGCTTCTACTCTTGCCATTCAAAAATTCTGAAGACATAATGCAGACTACAATTACCATATACTCTGCAGTTCTACTGAAAGAAAACATTTCAGCAGTACACCTACTGAAAATCTTTTTAAAGTACATGTAAACCAAGTAACCTATATTGGCTCAAAAATGATATACTCTTGCATACCTTTATGTATTTTATAGAAAAAAAAAAAACATGACTTAGAGGTTCACAATCTATAGTCATGTTAATAGCTAAATGAAATCCAATCATAAAAAGTATAAAGATGGAATTTGTGGTTTTACACTTAAAGATAAGCAAAGTCAAGAAACATTAACAAAATATTCCAGCCAGAAAGTAAACTGGTGGGGAAAAAGAACTGCTGAAAATATTTAAGTTCATAACAATAATATTTAAGCACATACACAGTAAAAATACTTGAGGAAAAAATTTCAATGACCAAATGGAAAAAACCTTCATATTACAATGAATTATTTAACGTTATATACACCAAATATACTCTTTATAAAAACTCAGAAAAACTATACTTTTTCTGGAATAATAATAATGATAATTTATCATACCATTCAGCACCTCTTCTACATCAAAAAAGGGAATGGTAGAATGAGAAGAAATCAAGATATAAAAATTAATTATTCTGATCTCATTTTAAGAACAGTTCTTATTTATCATCTGTAAAACTTAAGATTCTTAAAGAAGAAGGGATAAAGAATTGAGTATAGTCTCCCACACCTCAAGGAAGTAGACCCAGAAGACAGACATCATCATGACAATTACCACATCAGAATTTATAGTCATTTACATGAGTCTAAAAAACTGCCCAATGTAAAACAATATGATAGAGTAAACACACACTATGTGCCTTCAACTTACTAGTAAACATTCTCTTCTATAATGTGATATCAGTTCTTCATCATGTCCTCTGTATGGGCCTTTGGACAACAGTTCTTTGTTATTCTGATAAGCACAGATAAGGAATAGCAAGGAATCTATATAACTTAAAAAACAGAAGTACAGCATCAGTATTTTATTTTTGTAAAAGAAAGGTAACTACAATTACAAAACATTTTAAGTACACATTTACATTTTGATTATCCAGATCAACATTAAAATAAAACATCTAATGATACACTGTATGCCT
Organism: Budorcas taxicolor; assembly: GCF_023091745.1. Taxonomy (NCBI): domain Eukaryota; kingdom Metazoa; phylum Chordata; class Mammalia; order Artiodactyla; family Bovidae; genus Budorcas; species Budorcas taxicolor. The sequence continues at coordinate 85,857,890 of NC_068910.1, forward strand.
GAGAGTATCTCTGGAGCAACAGCTGCATGTGAAGCTAGTAGACAGTTGTTTTAAAACTAAAACAAAGGAAAAAACCCAAAAAAAATTGAGCTAGAAAGTTAGAAAAAACTGGGAGAAAAAGGCCAAACTGAGTAATTCAGAGAGTTCCTTCTATCTTCTTTGCTAATTCTTTCCATTTAGATTCAAAATTAACACTGACGTGAAAGTCAACAGTCTACTTTTTTAGCAACACCATGACATTTTGTTTGAGGGACTGATCAGGTTACTTTGCTTATCACAAACATTATTTGATTAATTAAATGACTACTGTTCATCACTTTGTTTTTTTCTTCCCTATGTGAGGGCACAGTTCCAGTCATTGAGAAAAGTTAACAGAGAGTAGAATATCCAAAGGAGGTGGGTGAAGTAGAAAGGGAAAAAATGCTTCCAAATCTGGGAAATCTACTGGGGTACAAATACTAACATAAAAGGCAGACAGGGTCAGGCCTTTGTTTAATATTTAATATTGCTATAACTCTAGACCTCATGAAGTTCAAACTAAGTTTTAAAAAGGGAATATGACACAAATATCAGTATTATATTTGTCTCTAAAATGATTATCCCTTCTCTAACATGCTGTAGGACAAATATATACAGTTGTTTATCTGTATGGGCTTCCCTGGTGGCCCAGCGGTAAAGAATCTGCCTGCAATAAGGAGACACAGGTTTGATCCCTGGGTCAGGAAGATCCCTTGTAGGAGGGGATGGCGACTAACTCCAGTATTCTTGCCTGGGGAATCCCATGGACAGAGGAGCCTGGTGGGCTACAGTTCACGGTGTCACAAATGAGTCAGACTTGACTTAGTGACTAAAACAACAACAATATATCTATATAACTGAAATATGAAAGATGTTTTAAGATACCTCCTATAAGCTAATTTTTCTACTCACAGCATATCTTACAAATTCTGAAAAATGCAACATCCTAAGAAGTGAAATGTTGTACAGAAACAATATTTTATAACTCTTTAAGTAATACTGCCCATCATTGTTACTGTTTGTTAATTTCAGGTGCTCAGACACAAACAAGTCAATTATACAGTCCAAATGTTAAATGTAGAATTACAGGGAAATAAACATGGTCATTCATGACAAATCAAATTATACATCTGAAACTACTTCATTAAACATATGTTCTTTTAAATACTTTTTGAAAACAGCTTTTCCCAGGGATCTGTTTTTGCTTGAATTTAGGGCATGAAATCTTATTTTGAAATAATATGGGTATAGTCTCAGCTAAAGCTTTTTTTGTTTAGAGAGTGACAATAGTATCAAATGCTGCCTTGTGCCACTAAGCTGAGTTAGTCTGCTGGCACATCTACCTTTCCTTTTACAGCCATTAAGTTCCCAGTTGAAAGGTCTCCCTGGAATGGCATCCATATCTGGCATTCTAGACCTGAGTCATCTCTCTGAGAATAGCTCTGAAACCATGAACTTATTCCAATTTTCTAGTGAAGTACACAGAATGTTCCACATTTCATCAGCCTTTAAAGTGCTTCCATTTCAAGTAAATTAGAATAAAATTCAGCAGTCCAGTTACCAAAATCTTATTTAAGATAAAATAAGACTATGTAGCCTGGTAGATTCTCTTTAATTTTCATTTTTACTGCTATAGAACCATGGCTTCTAAAAGCATGATTTCATTTCACTACTCATAGAAGTAACACTAGCCCATTAATAAATATTTAATTTATGGCTTTCAAGTGCTATATTTTCATTTAAAAAAGTTTGACAGAGCATTTCGCCAACTTCTTATATACTGCTAGTTATGGTAACTGCTACATTTGTGGTATAATTAACATTTCTTTTTACAAAATTCCATAAATATTATTTTCTACAATCACTAATTTCCTAACTGATATTTCCAATTTAATAATAAACATTTGCCATGATAATAATATTCATTTTACCAATAAGAATATATTTAAGATTAAGTAAATTATGAAATTTAAACACAATTTACTTAAAGTCCTTTAGCAAATGCTAGCTCAGAAAAGCTAATACAGAAGTGATGTAGAGAGCAAAGAAAAAAGTTTCATTTTTTAGTTCTTACTGAGATGATGAATACACTTTGTCCTTTTCTTATTTCATTAAATAATATAAGAACACAGAGGCCTTTATTTCAATTTTTCTCTCCCTAGTCAGCTGTGTGACCTTGGCAAAGCTACTGTATCACTTTGGAGCCTAGTTTCTTTATCTGTTAAATGGAAAAGCCTTTTACACAGTCTATGCTATTGTAAGGGCATATTCATATTTTTCTTAGAAACCTTAATCTCTAAAATCCTAAAGCAAATTAGAATATTCCTATTAAAGAAATAGAATGTTGGCCAAAATATGATTTTATAAAAGAGAGCTATTGATCAAAATATTTTCTACTTCAGCTGACCAAAGTGAATTATCTTAAAAGTACACAATCACTAGGACTTCAATAATTTGCCTCCAAGTATTAATATTACTTTTTACTTTTCTACTTTTACGTGTTAACTTTCAAGATTTTGATGGCATTGTGCTTGTCCAATGAACAGAGTGGCACTGTTCAACAGAACTTCCTGCAGTAATGGAAGTGGTGTGTCTGTGCTGGCCGAAACAGCAGCCATCAGTCACATGTGACTACTGGACATCAGAAATGCGGCTAGTATGACTGAGAAACTGAAAAGTTTTAAAAATTGTAATTAAATTAAATTGTCCTACGTGGCTCCTTAGCCACCATCTTGTACAGCGTAGTTCTAGAAGTAATACTCCATGCTGGCATTTAAAAAAATAGCATTACTACTTCTAGTGGAGGTAAAATACACAATAAAAAAGGAAAGAAAAAAAAATCAATATCCTTTTTACTTGGTGGCAATATTACAGTGCATTTTAAACATGGCACTTAAAAAATCCCTAGTCAAGTAAATTAAAGGATATGAATTAAATACATGGATAATAAATAAATGTAATTAGTTAATAATCTATAGTGCTCAATAAATCAATATGCAGCCTTTCTTCTCAGTAACAATAACAATTTGGTAAGTAGAAATTCCTTTAAAATCACCTGTAATTTGTATGAGAAGCAATCTAAAATATTTACAGCTGCAATATTTAGAAGACAAGAGATCAGTTTTCTAAAGATATAATTTTTACAGTACCTGGAATTTCGGAAAAAGGGACACATTAGAAACATTTGCTAATTTGCGATGAAGATTAAACTCAGAAAGAACAGGAAAAAGGCTAGTGACAAGAAGGTGGATGTTGGAGAATACAAAGAGTTCCATTTGCTGGCTACCAGCTGCTTTGAAAGTTAACGTGAAAGTTGCTCAGTCACGTCTGACTCTTTGCAACCCCATGGACTAGTCCGTGGAATTCTCCAGGCCAGAATACTGGAGTGGGCAGCCTTCTCATTCTCCAGGGGATCTTCCCAACTCAGGGATCGAACCCAGGCCTCCTGCAGTGCAGGCGGATTCTTTACCAGCTGAGCCACAAGGGAAGCCCAAGAATACTGGAGTGAGTAGCCTATCCCTTCTCCAGCGGATCTTCCCGACCTAGGAATTGAACCAAGGTCTCCTGCACTGCAGGCAGATTCTTTACTAGATGAGCCACAAGGGAAGCCCAGGGAAGGAAAACCAGCTGCTTTGGTCCCTAGCAAATCTAGGCTTCAATCTAATCCTATTTAATTCTAAACTTCAACTGTAGTGTCTGAGAGCTGATAAAATCAATGACAATAATGCTAACTTTACAAATTTAATTTCAAATGGAAAATATATTGTATATGGGAATTCTTTGTATTAACTTTGCAATTTGCAATTATAAATTTAAGAGAGTTATAAAATAAAGTTTATTGAAAATATATATTGTGAATAAAATCTTTTCAAGAGATGAGGTCACATCTGAATAGAATACAAGAATTAAGCTTTTCTTATCATGGGTGTCCATTTTGCCTTACCTTTCTCTTTGAAAATTTTCTAGCCCAATAATGAGATACATGGTTGTTTCCCTGAATTTTCTATAATCCTGATGCCACTCCTGTAGGTGAAAGAATATTAAAAGTACATAGATATTAAAACTACAATGAAAACTACTTACAAATACATTTTATGATAACTACTTGAACTAACAGAAGCAACGAGTTCAAAACTGAAGATAAACTAGACCTAAATCAAGACTTTAATTTCTTACATACAAACATGTCAGTGTAAAGATAAAGGTAAAAACTGTAGACACTGATGAGAGAAATTAAACAATCACACTAGAAGATAGCAGAAACAAAAGGCAAGATAATCAATAGGTAGGCCATCTGTCTCTCAAAAATTCTTCAGTGTAAAAGTTTATTAAGATATTATCAGAGAATATTTGGGGTGCATATATCTTTTCAAATTTCTGTTTTCAATTTTTTCCAGACATATACTCAAGAGAGAATTGCTGGATTATTTTCATTTTTTTGAGGAACCTCCATAGTGCTACCCATGGGGAGAGGAAAAGGAGGAGGAGCACAGTACAAGGACAGAATTAGAAAATGTAAAGTATGTATAAAATAGATAAGCAACAAGGACATATTGTACAACACAGGGAATTATAGCTATTTTCTTGTAATACCTTTTAATAGAGTATTATCTGTAAACGTACTGAACAACTATGCTGTACACCTGAAACTGACATAATGTAAAGCAACAACACTACATTTTAAAAAATATTATTATAGACCTACAGCACATTGAATGTAGAAGGTAAATGAAGCTAACTAGTAGGAATCAAAGCTTGAAGACTGTTATTTGAAACAGAGTTTTAAGGAACTGAAAGAAAAATAAAAAATGTAATATATTTAACCTTTTAATTTTGCAAAATTTGTGATAAATTTTAAATGTGGTTGCTAAGTAGTCTTTTCAACTGAGATATGGTGAAAAAGAGAGAAGCATTTCACAGCCCCTCTCCAAAACACCCACAATTATTGAGCATGTCATATAACAAAATGATTCAGAACTAACAATCTACAATTTTAGAAAACAGTTTTCTTTAAAAAAAATCAAGATTTTTTTACTTAATAAAAATTGATTCAAAGAAAATCATAACTAAAATTCAATATATGATTAACCTAAAAGAGATAGTGATGATAAAAGTGTGAAAGCTTTTATACACGTTATTGTAAATAAATGAAAGTAAGGTACATATAGGCCAGTTACTAGCTAACTATTGATATATTCTCCTTGAATATAAATCATTTTAATTTAAAAAGGCAAAATTTTCATACTATTGAAAGTGACAGTGTTGGTCACTCAGTCCTATCTGACTCTTTGCAACCCCATGGACTGTAACCCACCAGGCTTCTCTGTCCATGGAATTCTCCTGGCAAGAATACTGGAGTGGGTTGCCATTCCCTTCTCCAGGGGATCTTTCTGACCCAGGGATCAAATATGGATCTTCAGCATTGCAGGCAGATTTCTTTACCATCTGAGCCACGAGGGATAGAAGACATTAATACACATAAGGGTAAAATTTATCTTTAAGCATAAAGTTAGTTTTTCTGGCAGAAGTATTCAAATTGCCATTCTGTTATCATTAGATTCACTTTAGAAGTTTTCAGTAGGTAAACTTCTTCTTTAAAGGGTTAGACAATAAATACTTTAGGCTTCACAGGCCATGCAGTCTCTGTTGTAGTTACTCAACTCCGCAGTTGTAGGGTGAAAGTGCTTATATTCAATATTTAAACAAATGGCTTGTGTTCCAATAAAACTTTATTTATAAAAGCAGGTGATGAACTGGATTTGGTTTGCAGGCCAAGGATTACTGATGGGAGACTCAGAGCAAGACAAACATATGTGGGATATACAAAATCCAAAAACGTCATGTAAATACCAGTAAGATTTAGTGGCTCTGCAAATAGAAAAAATATGAGAAATTTTCAGAATAAAAATATGCAGCATCCAATCTGATGAAGCAAACTGGTGGAGGGACTGCAGAAGCAAATAACAATTAAAATCAAGTCCCATGTAACCTGAATCTTGGAGACAAGGGCAGAGTTAGCAACCAATTTGCCTGTATCTCTGGCATGTATTAGGTGTCCATTTTTTTGTGGCTATGTTCCCAGATTTTCTATTTGCCTTATAATTCAAATTTATCCATTCTTATAATAATATTATTGTAAAGTATTAAAGTTAAGATAGTTTATATTGATTTCAAGTGAAAATAACCTTCCTACCTTGTTCTACAAGAATACTGATACTAGAATGTTTGCATTTCCATAAAATTTTTGATCACTTATTAAGCTCCATAAAACAACTTGCTAGAAGTTTGTCAGAAACTGAACAGTTTCAATAAACCATTCTGTGGAAAACTGACATCTCTACAACACCAAGTTTTCCAAACACAATACATACATCCATTAACTTAGGTCTTCTTTATAACATCTCCTAAAATTATGCAGAGTTCAGTTCAGTGGCTCAGTTGTGTCCGACTCTTTGCAACCCCATGAACCGCAGCACGCCAGGCCTCCTTGTCCGTCACCATCTCCCGGAGTTCACTCAGATTCACGTCCATCGAGTCAGTGATGCCATCCAGCCATCTAATCCTCTGTTGTCCCCTTCTCCTCCTGCCCCTAATCCCTCCCAGCATCAAAGTCTTTTCCAATGAGTCAACTCTTTGCATGAGGTGGCCAAAGAACTGGAGTTTCAGCTTTAGCATCATTCCTTCCAAAGAAATCCCAAGGCTGATCTCCTTCAGAATGGACTGGTTAGATCTCCTTGAAGTCCAGGGGACTCTCAAGAGTCCTCTGCAACACCACATATCAAAAGCATCAATTCTTCAGCGCTCAGCCTTCTTCACAGTCCAACTCTCACATCCATACATGACTACTGGAAAAACCATAGCCTTGACTAGACGGACCTTAGTTGGCAAAGTAATGTCTCTGCTTTTCAATATGCTATCTAGGTTGCTCATAACTTTTCTTCCAAGGAGTAAGCGTCTTTTAATTTCATGGCTGCAATCACCATCTACAGTGATTTTGGAGCCCCAAAAAATAAAGTCTGACACTGTTTCCACTGTTTCCCCATCTATTTCCCATGAAGTGATGGCACCGGATGCCATGATCTTAGTTTTCTCAATGTTGAGCTTTAAGCCCTCTTTTTCGCTCTCCTCTTTCACTTTTATCAAGAGGCTTTTGAGTTCCTGTTCACTTTCTGCCATAAGGGTGGTGTCATCTGCATATCTGAGGTTATTGATATTTCTCCTGGCAATCTTGATTCCAGCTTGCATTTCTTCCAGTCCAGCGTTTCTCATGATGTACTCTGCATAGAAGTTAAATAAGCAGGGTGACAATACACAGCCTTGACGTACTCCTTTTCCTATTTGGAACCAGTCTGTTGTTTCATGTCCAGTTCTAACTGTTGTTTCCTGACCTGCATACAGATTTCTCAAGAGGCAGGTCAGGTGGTCTGGTATTCCTATCTCTTTCAGAATTTTCCACAGTTTATTGTGATCCACACAGGCAAAGGCTTTGGCATAGTCAATAAAGCAGAAATAGATGTTTTTCTGGAACTCTCTTGCTTTGTCCATGATCCAACGGATGCTGGCAATTTGATCTCTGGTTCCTCTGCCTTTTCTAAAACCAGCTTGAACATCAGGAAGTTCACGGTTCATGTATGGCTGAAGCCTGGCTTGGAGAATTTTGAGCATTACTTTATTAGCGTGTGAGATGAGTGCAATTGTGCGGTAGTTTGAGCATTCTTTGGCATTGCCTTTCTTTGGGATTGGAATGAAAACGGACCTTTTCCAGTCCTGTGGCCACTGCTGAGTTTTCCAAATTTGCTGGCATATGGAGTGCAGCACTTTCACAGCATCATCTTTCAGGATTTGAAGTAGCTCAACTGGAATTCCATCACCTCCACTAGCTTTATTCGTAGTGATGCTTTCTAAGGCCCACTTGACTTCACATTCCAGGATGTCTGGCTCTAGATGAGTGATCACACCATCGTGATTACCTGGGTCGTGGAGATCTTTTTTGTACAGTTCTTCTGTATATTCTTGCCATCTGAATATCCTGGCCTCCAGAAAGGGTCTTCTAGGTCCTAGAACCTGGTATCTGGCGCCCAGTTCTCTGGGCAGCCGCAGAGTCTGAGGTGGAGAGAAGCGGACTGGATGCCAGGATGGCTAGACTAGAAGGCAGAAAATCCTCGGGACCAGGATAAATATCCATGGGTGTCCTGGTGGTTCCAGGCTCGGGGGCTAGATGATAGATTTGTATTTTACAAAGCTCTCTTATTATCTTTATTTATCTCCAATAAATTTATCTAGCTTTTTCTTTTCTATATATAAAACATCTGTAAATAACAAAAGCTTTGTTTCTTCTTTTGCAATCTCTTACTTTTTGCTTTATTTTTATTGCCTTACTGTACTGCTTAAACTTCCAGTACAGTGTTGAATAAAACTGGCATACATCCCTGTCTTTTTCTTGATCACAAAAGGAAAGTTTTCAATGTTCAGATTTCAATATGATGTTTATGGTAGTTTATGGTAGTTCTGTTAGTTTTTGTTTTTTAAGACACTCTTCAGTAGACTAAAGTAGTTACCTTGTATTCCAGGTTAGCTAAAAGTTTTGATCAAAAATGAATGTTTTTCTGTATCCTTCCTTTTATCTGTTAAATGTAGTGAGTTATACTAATTGTTTAAGGGAATATAAAGTAATGAGGTTTGCAAACATGACCAATCACTAACCAAAGGCACTCATGAATGCAAATTAAAATTTATTCATGTAAAAATTTTTGGAAAAACAATGTAGAAAGTTAAACTTAAAAATCTGACAAAATACCAGGTGTTTGAATTGTAACTTAATTTTAAAGCCAAAGTTAACACAAAGAGAATTTTGTGCACGGAACTACCACAAGCACACTACAAACGCTCACATGTGTGCCTCCCTCACACAACTCTGTCCAATAATGACAAATGCAGAAGGCATACAATGACTGAAACCAATTTTTAACTTCCCCTCAAAAAATATATATATGAATCAAAGAAAGTGTATAGCATGGCTTCACTATAATACAGCATTTAAGAATGTAGGTTCTGCTAACCAAGTTGTGACATGAAGCTATGATAACCTCAGGCAGGTTACTTTACCCCTTCATGATGAATTTTCTCACGTGATTATTAGCTATACTGAAATGAAAGATTACTGAACTAAAGAATTCCTCAGTCAACCTTCCAAAAGGCACATTACCTCATACTCCTCCATGTTTACTTCTTCAGGTTTTATCATTTCAATTTTGGCTTGAGCAACTTTCATTATGTTGTGACACCTTCAAATGAAAGAAAAAATATTTCTAAATTAAAAGCAAAATCCATAAAAACTTAAAAAATGTTGTATGCAAAATTAAACTACCCAACACATATGAAAATGAAATCCACTATCACTGTGCAATATTTTTGAGGAAACAAATTTCAAATAAGTGAAAAATCTCATTTTTTGGACAATACTGGATATTTACAAAGTATATAAAGATGACAGAAGCAATAATTGTAATTCACCATGTTATATTTCTATATGAATTTAAAATTATGTTCTATTAAACATTAAAAAAAGTTTTTTAAAAATTGATAATGTATCTCTATTAAGCAAGCTCCAGAGACATGAAATCTCACTTCCCCCAAATAATATTATTCATAAATCATAAGAAGATATCCAAAATGTGCCTATCCTTTCATATAGGAATGGCAATATTTCAACAGATTTTATGATCAGAACCACTGCTAAAGATATCTCCCCAAAATATATTTATAGTTATCACATATAGTTTACCCTGTATTTCAAGCACAAGAGAAAGTAGATTTTTCAAAACAAATTATTTTTACTTGCCAGGGCTAACTGCAGAAGATTGAAAAGTCAATGTGAGTACTTCATAAATATCTTCCCCAAATTCAACAGCATATACTCACTGGAACACAGTACACTAACAGCCCAGATGAAAGAGGGTCAACTTTTCTGAGTTCTTCAGTTATATTTAACAAAATAAGTGATGTCAACATTATTACTAATAAAAACTCATAGCCAATACTTACTGAGTATTTACCAGATAATGCTCAAAACCATTTACTTGCATTGAAACCTTAATCCTAACTTTCACAGCAGACATATGACAAGGCAGAAATTAATCCTAGATGCTTTATTTTCCACCACACTCTTCTCTACTACACATATTTTGAATTCAGTATTTTTGAGAAATGCATGAAAGGATAATCATTTACTTCAGAATTAAAATGTGTTTACCATGAACTCCAAGATAGCATAAATGTTTCTACATTTTAAAACTTCAATACTTTGGGTGTTTACCTGAGGGCTGAATTTTTTTTTTAATAGTATTTATTCTAACTAGATTAAATTTTAATTTTTAACATTAGTAAACAGTTTTATAGGAACTTCTAAGAAAAAACTTTTTGGGTAAACCAAAATTCATTTAACCATTCTAAGCGTTCTCTTTAAGTCAGAGGATGTTTAATTACTTTGTGTATACTGATTAGTTACTTTCCCCAACTGTTCTCAAACAAGGATGATTTTGCTCCCAGTGGGGCTATTTGGCAGTATCTGGAGACATTCTGGGTTGTCAGCACTTGAGGGGTACTATTGGCACTTAATGGGTAGAGGCCAGGAACATACTAAATATCTTACAAATTAAAGGATAGCCCCCACCCTAAAACAAAAAAAATTATCTGGCCTAAAATATCCATAGTGCAGAGGTTCAGAAATTCTTTATTTCTCTGAAGTTCTTAGTTCCCAAAGGCCAGTGAAAACTATATTATACTCTTCTGTGTATCTTTATATTGCTTATCTCAGAACCTTGGTTCACAATTAAAATGTAATAAAATGATTTAAATTATTTTGGGGTTAAACTTTTAAAAGTCATGATTATAAGTAACAAATAAATTACAAAGCAACTGAATTAAGTGAAGTCAAATTTTGTGCTGCACTTACTGAAATATGTCTATGTGTAAAAATACATATTCAAAAATTGCACTTGGAGCTATAAAAACAACACGGGCAATTTGAGCACGTGAATAAAATACTTAACATTTTGTATTTTCAAATTACCTTTCATCAAAACTCAAATTTCTATCTGCAAATTGTTCTAGCAATGTTTTCTCAATGATTTTCTTTGGAGCCTGATTCTGGATAAAGTAGACTATTACATGATGTAAACGATAGTCTGTTTCTGGTGGGGTATCTTCTTGGGCCAATTTAACCAACCTTGAATATTCCAACTTAATTGCCTAGAAAATACAACAAAATGCCAATCTTAGTTAATTATAATAATTCACATCCTTCAGTATTATAATTATCCTTATATTCAAATATGTTTTCCTTTTAAAATATTACAAAAAATGTAGTTGTATATCTAAGAACACTGTGTCATGTTCCATAGTTTAAATACATCTAAGCTTACCATGAGTTATTTTGCAAAACTTATCAGAGTTTGGTCAAAGTCTATTCAGAGGCATCAGAAGACTGAGATACTTGACATATCTCCTAATCTATGCTCCATGTGAAGTACACCTCTAATATCTAAAATTCTAGGGTTGAGCTGTAGGTCCCTAGAATATTCATGTCTGAAAGAAAATGGCTGGCTCTTAAATGGATGATAATAATACCATCACAATTAACTTTAACTGTAGAGCTTACAAATAAGGGATGAAAAAGTAAGCCTTTTTCTTCACCATAAATTTTTGTTTCAAAAATATTTGAATTTTACCAGTGTAATGTTTATCAATGAACACTATCACTATTACTACCTTGATACTGAGCTAACCTTTTCTTTACTTGCAACTACTATATGAGAAATATTAAATACTAATGTGTGTTCCCACACATAAGCAAATGATTTGAAAAATATTTGCTCAGAGAAATATGTATAGAGATATATATCAAGTCTGCCATATGTAAGAAGCCCATATAATTACAGATAACACTTTAATTAAAATATTCATTTATATTAGACATCATATCTAAATTATTTTCTACTAACCATAAGATATTTGGAGCTACATGCAAAATATGTTACAAAAAGTCCATTCTATTGGAAAGGGTTTTTTTGCATGCGTTTCCTAAGCAATTCTTGGCCATCAGATACTATCACCTATTTGGCTGTATTATATAGAAGTGAGAAAATGTACCTGAAAAACAGTAAATGGAACATTCTAGTTATATGTTTTTAAACTTAAGGGGGAGCTAGTAAGTCCTTTCTATACACATTAGCATTATAAACAGAGTAAGTTAGTTACTCTATAGATAAATTATTCCAACTTTATTTTAGATACACATATGCCACTCTCAAGTTTTATTGCTGTGCTAAAAAGCAGCCATGAAAACTAACTATATCTGTCATGTAAGGCTATCATGACTCACATTACTGCATGCTTTGCTTACAAACTCTTTAATCTTTCCAATTTGAAAAAAAGGCACATGGTCATTTAATAACTACACTCTACTGAATTTGAGAGTAAGTGTAAAACAAAAAGCAATTGTTTCTCCTCTTACGGCCCTTTAGACAATGATTGCCATAGGCTATCAGAAGGTTTTTGTGTATTTAAATATTTCAGATGTCATTCTTTTGGCTGAAACTGGTATGACCAAAATAAAATTCTCTCTCAAATAATAATGTAAGTTTAGATTATCAGACATTATAATACTAAATGATTATCCATTCTCCTACCACCCTTCAAAATGCAGGCTGGGATATATATATATATATATATATTTATTTCTATTAGAGAGTTAAGATTATCTGTCAGGTTTAAGATGATGTTTACCTCTTGATTTTGCTTTACTTACGATTCTCCTAATTATAACGAGCAAATACCAAACTCACAATTTATAGGTGTTTTATTAAACCCGTAGAGGTAGAATTGCACTTCTAAGTTTGTAGAGCAATTTTTCAAACACAAAAATACTAAATTTTATTAGCATAAATTATCAATGAATGTTGTTTATCATTGTTTTGTTAATCAACTTCTTTCTCAAAAAGTTTTCTCACTTTCAAAATATACTGCATATATATATATTCCTTCAAGTTTTCAATGAGGTGTTCCACGCTGGTGTATTCAGGAGATCTTTACACAATTTACAGTTAACATTTAACGGGGTCTGACTAATCAGGCTCAACGTTACTTATTAGGTCTTATTTCCTGTTACTCCTCTATTTAGATCAAGCTCCACTCCTCACAAACGCACAAGCTTTTGTTTCTTAAGTTCTCCACTTGGATGATGTCCTTGACCATCTCCCATCAAGCCACACATGATCCATTCAATGAGACTGGTTAAAAATCTGTTTTTTGAAATCTTCTTCCAAACGATTTCTAGTTTGACTTTTTTCTACTTTTCTGAATCACATGATAAAACATACTCTACATGTATTAGTTCTTATAGAAGTTTCATCTGGGCTTCCCTCGTGGCTCAGCTGCTAAAGAATCCGCCTGTAAGGCAGGAGACCTGGGTTCGATCCCTGAGTTGGGAAGATCCCCTGAAGAAGGGAACGGCTACCCACTCCAGCATTCGGGCCTGGAGAATTCCATGGACTGTATAGTCCATGGGGTCACAAAGAGTCAGACACAACTGAGTGACTTTCACTTTCACAGACTATTTAAAATACCAAATATACAAATATATAGTACACTCTGGAGGCAGTAAGATCTAAGGTAAGATAGAGTAAAATTCAGAAAGCTAAATATATCATTTTATTTTAAAAATTGATAGTGTACTAAGAGATACAAAAAATCTACTTCAAATTCCAGAGGATCAGAATCATATAGGTTATAGTCTTTGACTGTATGTTATATAAATAGGAATTAAAGGTAACTCCCAAACTAAACACTTAGGAATTAGAAGTATTCTTCTATAAACTATTCTTGGACCAAAGGAATCAAAATTATAATAATATTGGGAATATGAAATCTCAAAACCTAACGGACACAGCCAGATTGGTACAAGGGAAATTTCAGCTTAAGCAATATAAAATAACATTTATTTCAAGAAACTAGAAAAAGAAAATAAACCAAAATAAAGCAGAAGAAAGAAAAAAATGTGGCAATTAGATAAGGACCACAAAAGGCTTTTTCTTTCCAAAAATCTGAATAGAAGACCAAAAAATGGGATAAAAATAACATTAGAAATCAGGAAAGTGATAAAAAAATACAGGAAAAAGTTTTAAAATTTATAAAAGAATAATACATATAACTTTATGCCAATAAACTACAGCATCTTTATTAAACAGATGATCATCTAGGAAAATATAAGTTACCAGAATTACTTTACAAAGCAGAAAAACTGAAGAGACCCAGGCAAAACTACAGATAACTGAAAACGCTGCCTACAATCTATACCCAATAAAGGAATTAGGCTCATTTTGTATTAGAGTTGTGCTGTTATAGCAAATCTTCAAAGACTTCTATATCTCAACTGCTCCAAACAAAAAAAAGGGGGAAAATTTCTTTAATATTACATAAAACTAGTATAATCTGAATATCAAAAATTGACAAATATTTTTAAAAAGGCTAATTTTGCTTATGAACATGGATGCCCAAACTGACATCTAATTTTGATAAACTTCCTTGTGTACATAAAGAAAATATAAGAAGAGACAGTGTTTACAATGATTAAAAAAAAAAAAAGATAGATCAATGCTAAGATCCTTCCTTTGTAAGAATTAAGCATTAAGCAGAAATTTGTGCAGAATCTCTAACAGATGCATTTTAAAAAAAGCCTAAATTCCAATATCAATCAGTTTAAAATAAAACTCTTTAACTGTAAATTTCAGAAACTGTCTTTATTTTTAAATCTATAAGAGAAGGGCTATTAAAAACCAACATTACACATCCTATTTAATAATAAAACACTACAAACATTCACATTAAACTAAGGAACTAAGCAAAGGCGTTTATCACCATTATACTATTATTTAACTATATTCTGAAAGCCTGAATATATTTCAGAAATGAAACAAGAAAAAAGTATAACAAAAATTATCCTGGAAATGAGATTAACTGAGGCTTCCCTGGTGTTTCAGTGGTAAAGAATCTGCCCACCAATGCAAGAGACAGGGATTAAATGATCCTGGGTCAAGAAGATTCCCTACAGTAGGGAACAACAACTCACTCCAGTATTCTCGCCTGGGGAATCCCATGGACAGAGGAGCCTGGCAGGCTACAGTCCACAGGTTTCACAAAAGAGTCAGACAGGGCTTAGTGACTAAACAACAACTAATGAGATAATTACTAGGAGGCAGTTTACTGAAATAATCAAGAGAATCCACTGGAAAACTATTAGAAAAAAATAAAGTAATTTGACACTATATGAATAAATACAAGTAATCAACTTTCCTACAAGATACTCTACCAATAATTTGTTATTGGGGATAAGTAACTCAATTCACAGAAACAATTTCTACACATCTAAGATTAGATTAAAAAAGAAGCTATAAGACCATGCTGAAGTAAAATAATAAAACCTTACTTAAGGACCTAAGAGAGGGCCAAAAAAGTGAAGAGGCATATCTTGTTCCTTTCTGAGAAGACTCTAAATACTGAGAAATATAATTATCCATCCTCACTGTAATAATATGAGGTACAATCAAATTCCGAAAGGATTTGAGAATACAGGTGGCAATTAAAAATTATCAAGACAGGAAAAAATGAAACCTGACAAACTTTCCATTTATTTATTTAAATTAAACAAGTGAATTAAAATTCATAAATATTTTGACTGGGCAAATATACTATGTTATGTTCACTGAATTTTCAATAATATATTTAGGTTGGTGCAAAAGTAATGGTTTCAGATCCTGAATTTTAAATCATTATTTTAACTAGGCTCAAACACATCTATTAATCAAAATATAAACCATTACAATCAACACATTTTTGCCAATGAGAAATGTTTGTTTACTCCTGTAGGATAAAAATCTGTGCTTCAGGATTCTACCAACTGGTTGTGGAAGCATTTTCCCTTCATAAAGTTGAGATGCTTGAAGAAGTGGTACTCAGTTGGCAAGAGGTCTGGTGAATATGGCAGATGAAGAGAAACTTCGTAGCCCAATTTGTTCAACTTCTGAAGCGTTGGCTGTGGTTGTCATGGAGAACTGGACCCGTTCTATTGATCAATGTGGTCTACAGGCGTTGCAGTTTTTGGTGCATCTCACTGATTTGCTGAGCATTCTTCTCAGATGTAATAGTTTCTCCAGGATTCAGAAAGTTGAGGTGAATCACAGCAGCAGCAGACCACCAAACAGGGACCATGACCTTTTTTTGATTCAGGTATGGCGTTGGGGAGTGTTTTGGAGCTTCTTCTCAGTCCAGCCACAGAGCTGGTCATCGCAGTTGTCTTATAAAATCCACTTTTCATCACACGTCACAAACTGATTAGAAATGGTTCGTTACTGTTGCAGAGAGTAAGAGGTGATAATACATCAAAATGAGTGTTTTGATTTGTGGTCAGCTCATAAGGCACTGCTTATTTCACCTTTCCAATTTGATTCAAATGCCAACTGACCATAGAATGACTGATGTTGTGCTCTTGGGCAATTTCTTCTGTAGCTGCAACAGGATCAGCTTCAGTGATGGCTCTCAATTGGTCACTGTCAACAACCAATGGCTGACCGGTGCATTCCTCATCTTCAAGGCTCTCGTCTCCTAGACAAAACTTCTTGAACCACCACCACACTGTACATTTGTCAGCAGCTTCCAGGCCAAATGCATTGTTGATGTTGTGAGTTGTCACCACTGCTTTATGATCCATTTTGAACTTGAACAAGAAAATAGTTCAAATTTGCTTTTTGTCTAATATCATTTCTATAGACTAAAATACATAAAAAAAAGCAAGTAATGTCACTAACAAATAACATAAAGCAAGAAATGTGCATTAAAATGATGTACAACATAGTCACATTTAAGAATGTACATCAAATGGCAAAGTTCAACAATGCAAAACTGCAACTGCTTTTGCACCAACCTAATATGTACAAGAACATTCTCAAAAATACTGGAAATGATCCTAATACCCGTCAAAAACAGCAATATGGGATTTAATAATAGTTACAATTTGTGAGCATTCTTTATGTGACAGACACTGTCCAGTGATATCTAACATGAATTATCTAATTCTCAAGATAACTTCTCATTTATAAATTGAAAAACTGGCCATGATAACTTCAGTAATTTGCCTAAAATCACACAATTATTAAGTGACAAAGCTAGGATTTAAATCCAGGCATCTGACCATAAAGGCTTTACCAGTAATAGCTCATGTGGGACGGAGCTTCCTAACTTAAGCCATGAGTAAGTTATAAGGATTGAGATACTAATGCTATCAGACTTTATGGTGGCCAGATCCATAACTAGATTAATCCTTGTCTGTCATAACAAGGAAAAAATTAGAAAGCCCTGCTCTAAAAAAGTGTTTAAATAAACTTTGGTAAGTGCAATGAGAAATAAAATGTACCTATGAAAAATCTACAGATCATGACACGACTAAATCATCCACCACATTACATGAAAAAGAATGATAAATAAAGATCTAAAGAAGAAACTTCTATTTTTATTTAAATTATAACATATGGATGAGTACTGAATATCAGTCTTATTTATCTAGAAGCATATATAAGAAATAAGAGGTTAATCGGGGCGAGAGGTTAATCGGGGAGTGGAAATTAAAAAATGAGAGAGGTAGGCTGAGAACAAGATGGCGGAGGAGTAGGTGGATGTGGAGTACATCTCTCTCCATGGATACATCAGGAATACACCTTCAGACACAGAGGTGCATGTGGAACACCAGCTGAGAGAGGACAGGAATGTCTGATGAGTGGAAAGGAATATATAGACCCACGCAAAAATCAGTAGGATGAAGGAACTAGGGGGAAAAACAGGAGTGCTAGTAGGACTGGACCTGCCCTTGGTGGGTGGGGGAACTGAAACAGGGGTCTGATCCCCACATCAGGGCCATTGTCTGAGTGAGAGGAGAAACATTTTAGGCTGAGAGTGAAACAGCTGATCTGTGGCAGCCTAAATGGAATGAGAATCAGACAGTCCTTGCCGCAGCCATACATACCCGGGACAGGGATATAGATCCCCTGGAAGGTGCAGTGTAGCACCAGGGAGCTGGAGTTTAGGGATTGTGGAGCAATCCTAGGGCGAGGGCTGCTGTTGACTCGGAGATGCGGGCAGAGGGGACGTGAGGGAGGAGATTGTGGGGGGAAATGCCTGTGGAGGAAAGGGGGTGGAGCCATCACCACAGCCTCTTTCTCCCCACATGCCAGCAGTGGCAGCTGAACAATACAGAAGATGATCCATCAAACGCCTGACACACTGAACTACAGAGCAGGACCCCACCCAAGGTGCTCCTTTAAGTGACTGATGCGCTGAACCTACAGAGTAGGACCCCACCCAGGGTGCCCCTTTAAGTGCCAGATGCACTGATTTACAGAGCAGGACCCCAGCCGGGGGCGGGGGGAGAAGGGGCACCCTCTATGTGCCTGACACGCCAAACAGAGAAAGACCTCAGGCAAGGGAGCCCTCTAAGTGCCTGAATGGGTGGAGCTGTGGAGAAAGACTAGCCAAAAAGGTATTCTGATCGCCAGTTAGAAGAGGCTCGGAAAAAGACTCTAATAGGGCCATAACTCCTGCCGAGGAGGCAGTTTGTGTCCCTGTACACTTGGCACTGCCAGGGTCCCTGCAAGCCAAGCAGCTGTGCCACCTTCATGCTCAACTCTCACTGGGGCAGAGCTGCCACAGGCAAAAATTCTTGCATCTATGTGCACGGGGTTGCTTTGGTAGTGTCTGACTCTTTGCGACCCTGTAGACTGTGGCCTGCCAGGCTTCTCTGTTGGGGGTGGGTGGGGGGCGGTTCTACAGGCAAGAATATTGGAGCGTATTGGCCAACAATGGTTGCCATACTCTTCTAGAGCACTGTATTTCCTGCTGCCCTAGCCTCCAACTCCCTTGAGTACCTGGTGCTGCCAGAGCCCCTGCAACCAAAACAGCAGCACCACCTCCACACCTGGCCTTCACAGGGGCAAACCCAAGTCCTCCAGGGCAGCCTCAGGAGCAAACCCCAGTGAACAACCCACATGCAGAGGTGAAAATAAAACCACAGTTGAAACCCAGGAGCAATGTGACTAAGGAAGAAGGCCCCAAATCTTCCCACCAGCTGTACAACATGCAGATGAAATTCACACGATCAAGTAGGCAGTCTCTGTGTCTATGGAAAATATAAAATGTCATTGAGAGCTCCTACAAAATAAAACACACTAGTTCTGATAGCTGTGGACATTGGCGGCAAGAAGACATAGGAGTAAGACCAGATTAGAATCTGAGCTGGCCCCACAAGTCCAGATATCACAGTGTTGGAGGGTATTCTAGCGAGGTGAGGTTTACTATGACTCCCAGTGAGGGAAAGGACTCTGACAGCAGTGACTCACGAAAAACATTCTTCTTATGTTTTGACTTGTTCAGTATATTCTTTTGAATTCCACCCTGCCCCCACCACTGTTGTAGTTGTCGATTTTATTGGCACTACTAAATCTAATTTAGCTTTTGAGTTTTTTTCTTTTTTTTTCTCAGTCACATTTTTTTATTGTTGTTATAAACCTCTGCCTTTATATTTGATTTTGCAGTTCTGGGGAGCTTTTCTTTTCTTTTTTCTTTTAAATTTTTAAACCTACTATTATTTTTTCTATTAAACTTATTACTATTATTGTACATTTATTCTTTTGTTTGCCTTTCCTACTGTTCTTTTCCAATGCAGTTAACCTTTAATGTACATAAAACTTCATCTACTTAACTTTTCATATCTATTATTTTTTTATTTTCTTTCTTCCTTTTCCTCTCAACATATTTGTTAGTTTTATTTTCATTGCTTTATTCCCCAATTGGCATCTTGCTTTAGTTCTGTCTTCCAGTTTGTGCTTTAGTTTTGTTCTGGTAGATACAATTTTTGGTTTCCTTTGTTTGTCAGGTCAATATATTGTACTTTATTTTTGTTGGACTGTTTTGATTTTGCTTATGGGTGTATATGTAGATGTGTAGATTCAGTCACACTTTTTATTGTTGTTATAACCCTCTGCATTTACATTGGGTTTTTGCCGTTCT
Organism: Budorcas taxicolor; assembly: GCF_023091745.1. Classification (NCBI taxonomy): domain Eukaryota; kingdom Metazoa; phylum Chordata; class Mammalia; order Artiodactyla; family Bovidae; genus Budorcas; species Budorcas taxicolor. Next base: position 85,878,020 of record NC_068910.1, read on the forward strand.
ATGGAGTTTTCCTTTTTCCTTCCATTTTTTCCCTCTTCTTTTTTGTCTTTTCTCTTTTTTATAATTTTACTTTTTTAAACCTATTATATATTTTTTTTACATTTATGCCTTTGTTTGCCTTTCCTTCTGATCTTTTCCCCTTGCAGTTAGTCTTTAATGTATATAATAAATCTTCTTCATCTACCTCTATTTAACTTTGCATATATATTTTTTCTTTTCTTTCCTTTTCTCTCAACATATTTGTTAGTTTTGTTTTCATTGTGTTATTCCCCACTTGGCACTTTGCTTTAGTATTGTTTTCCAGTTTGTGCTTTAGTTTTGTTCTTAACTGGTAAATATAATTTTTGATTTCATTGGTTCGCCGGGTCAATCTATTATACTTCATTTACATTGGACTGTTTTGACTTTGCTCATGGGTGTATATGTGTATATTCCATTATTTTAATTATTATTTGCTTAACTTTGTAACTGCAATTTGGGGTTCATCGTTGTTTTCTCATTTTCTGTTAGTTGTTTTAATCTCACTTAATGCCACAAGCCACTTGTGGAAACTTCCTGACCAGAGAACATGCCCTGAGCCTTTGGAGTGGGAGCACTGACTCCAAGACCCTAGAATACCAGAGAACCAACCCTAGGGAGTGTCAAATAGTGAGAACTCACACAAAGGAAACCACCTGAATACAAGACCCAGCATCACAAAACACCAGTAGCAACCTGCGCAGGATGCCTCCTCTGAACAACAAACAAAACAAAAATGCAAACCCAATCATCAGCAGACAGGATTACCACCTCACTCAGCCTTGCTGATCAAAGGAAAAACAGACAAACAAACAAACACAGCACACATATCACCCTACATGAAGCTTACACAACCTTACGAGGAAAGGAACCAAAAGGAAGAATTCAATCATGAAGCCTGGGATAAGGAGACCTCAAACACAGTAACTTAAAAAAAAAAAAAAGAAAAGATAGAGAAATACTACACAAATGAAGGAACAAACCAGAAACACAGAAGTCCAAATAAAAGAAGAGGAACTAGGCAAACTACCTGAAAAGGAATTCAGAATAATGATAGTAAAGATGATCAAAAACCTTGAAAGTAAAATGGAGAAAATACAAGAACCAATTAACAAAGGCCTAGAAGAATTAACCTGACCTGCCTCTTGAGAACCCTATATGCAGATCAGGAAGCAACAGTTAGAACTGGACATGGAACAACAGACTGGTTCCAAATAGGAAAAGGAGTACGTCAAGGCTCTATATTGTCACCCTGCTTAACTTCTATGCAGAGTAAATCATGAGAAACGCTGGACTGGAAGAAGCACAAGCTGGAATCAAGATTGCCTGGAGAAATATCAATAATCTCAGATGTGCAGATGATACCACCCTTATGGAAGAAAGTGAAGAAGAACTAAAAAGCCTCTTGAAGAAAGTGAAAGAGGAGAGTGAAAAAGTTGGCTTAAACTCAACATTCAGAAAACGAAGATCATGGCATCTGGTCCCATCACTTCATGGGAAACAGACGGGGAAACAGTGGAAACAGTGTCAGACTTTATTTTCTTGGGCTCCAAAATCACTGCAGATGGTGACTGCAGCCATGAAATTAAAAGATGCTTACTCCTTGGAAGGAAAGTTACGAGCAACCTAGATAGTATATTCAAAAGCAGAGACATTACTTTGCCAACAAACGTCCATCTAGTCAAGGCTATGGTTTTTCCAGTGGTCATGTATGCATGTGAGAGTTGGACTGTGAAGAAAACTGAGTGCTGAAGAATTGACGCTTTTGAACTGTGGTGTTGCAGAAGACTCTTGAGAGTCCCTTAGACTGCAAGGAGATCCAACCAGTCCATTCTAAAGGAGATCGGTCCTGGGTGTTCACTGGAAGGACTGATGCTAAAGCTGAAACTCCAATCCTTTGCCCACCTCATGCCAAGAGTTGACTCACTGGAAAAGACTCTGATGCTAGGAGGGACTGGGGCAGGAGGAGAAGGGGATGACAGAGGATGAGATGGCTGGATGGCATCACCGACTCGATGGATGTGAGTCTGAGTGAACTCTGGGAGTTGGTGATGGACAGGGAGGCCTGGCGTGCTGTGATTCATGGGGTCGCAAAGAGTCAGACACGTCTGAGCGACTGAAGTGAACTGAAACTGAGAAGAATTAAAGAATAATCATACGAACAACACTGTTACTGAAATTAAAAATACCCTAGAAGGACTCAATAGCAGAATATCTGAAGCAGAACGAATCAGTGATCTGGAAGATAAAATGGTAGAAATAACTTATGAAGAGCAAAATAAAGTAAAAAGAATGAAAAGAACTGAGGATAGTCTCAGAGACCTCTGGGACAATATCAAACACACCAACATTCAAATTATAGGGGTCCCAAAAGAAGAAGAGAAAAGGAAAGGGTATGAGAAAATTTTTGAAGAAGATTATAGTGGAAAATTTCCCCAACATGGAAAAGGAAACAGTCCATCAAGTCCAAGAGGCACAAAGAGCCCCATACAGGATAAACCCACATAGAAACACACCAAGACATATTAATCAAACTAACAAAGACTAAACACGAAGAAAGAATATTAAAAGCAGCAAGGGGGAAGCAACAACTAACATACAAAGGAAACTCCATACACTTAGCAGCTGATCTTTCAGAAAAAACTCTGCAGGCCAGAAGGGAATGGCAGGATGTATTTAAAGTACTGAAAGAGAAAAATCTACAACCAAGATTACTGTACCTGGCAAGGATCTCATTCAAAATTGATGGAGAAATGAAATGCTTTTCAGATAAGCAAAAATTAAGAGAATTCAGTACCACCAAGCCATCTTTACAACCAATGTTAAAGGGACTAATATAGTCAAGAAATACAAGAGATCAAAAAGATCAACAAAATCAACCCCAAACAAATATGAAAATGGTAATAGGAACATATACACCAATGATTACTTTAAATGTAAACGGATTAAATGCTCCAACCAAAAGACACAGACTGGCTGAATAGATACAAAAACAAGACCCATATACATGCTGTCTACAAGAAACCCACTTCAGATCTAAAGACAAAAAGTGACAGGATGGAAAACTACATTCCATGCAAATGGGAAGCAAAAGAAAGCTGGAGTAGCAATCCTCATAACAGACAAAATGATCTTAAAATAGAGAATATTACAAGAGATAAGGAAGGACACTTATTACACTTATTACATAATCATCAAGGGACCAATCCAAGAAGACATAACAATTGTAAATATATATGCACCCAACATAGGAGCACCTCAATACATAAGACAAACATTAACAGATATAAAAGGAGAAACTGACAGTAACACAATAATAGTTGGAGACTTTAACACCCCACTCACACCAATGGACAGATCATCAAAATAGAAAATTAATAAGAAAACATAAGTTTTAAATGATACATTAGATGAGATGGATCTCATTGATATTTTTAGGACATTCCATCCAAATGTAGAAGAATACACCTCTTCTCAAGTGCACATGGAACAATCTCCAGGACAGACCACATCTTGTGTCACAAATCAAATTTAAAAAAATTGAAATCATATCAAGCATCTTCTCTAACCACAACGCTATGAGACTAGGTATCAATTACTAGAAAAAAACTGTAAGAAAAACAAACACATGGAGATTAAAAAATGCATTTCTAAATAACCAACAGGTTACTGAAGAAATCAAAAGGGAAATAAAAACATTTCTAGAAGTAAATGACAATGAAAACACAACAACTCCAAACCTATGGGGTACAGCAAAAGCAGTCCTAAGAGGGAAGTTTATAGCAATACAATCCTACCTCAAGAAATAAGAAAAAATTTGAACAGACAACCCAACTTTACATCTAAAACAACTGGAAAAAGAAGAACAAAAAACCCCCAAGATTAATAGAAGGAAAGAAATCATAAAGATCCGAGAAGAAATAAATGAAAAAGAAATGAAAGAAACAATAGTAAAGATTAATAAAACTAAAGGTTGGTTCTTTGAGAAGATAAACAAAATTGACAAACCTTTAGCCAGACTCATCAAGAAAAAAAGAAGAATCAAATCAATAAAATTAGAAATGAAAAAGGAGAGGTTACAACAGACAATGCAGAAATATAAAGGATTATAAGAGACTATTATAAACAACCATATGGCAATAAAATGGATAACCTGGAAGAAATGGACAGATTCTTAGAAAAGTTCAGTCTTCCAAGACTGAACCAGGAAGAAACAGAAATTATGTACAACCCAATTACAAGCACTGAAATGGAAGCTGTGATCAAAAATCTCCCAAAAAACAAAAGCCCAGGGCCAGATGGCTTCACAGGAGAATTCTATCAAACACTTAGAGAAGAGCTAATACCTATCCTTCTAAAACTCTTTCAAAAAACTGTAGAGGAAGGAACACTTTCAAACTAATTCTATGAGGCCACCATCACCCTGACACCAAAGCCAAAGACAACACAAAAAAAGAAAACTACAGGCCAATATCACTGATGAACATAGATGCAAAAATCCTCAACAAAATTTTAGCAAACTGAATTCAGCAACACATCAAAAAGCTCCCACACCAATGATTAAGCTGGTTTTATTTCAGGGATGCAAGGATTCTTCAATATACACAAATCAATGTGATACACCATATTAACAAACTGAAAGATCAAAACCATATGATAATCTCAATAGATGCAGAAAAAGCCTGTGACAAAATTCAGCACCCATTTATGATTAAAACTCCTCAAAAAATGGGCACAGAAGGAACCTACCTCAACATAGTAAAGGCTATGTATGATAAGCCTACAGCAAACATTATTCTCAAGGGTGAAAAACTGAAAGCATACCCCCTAAGATCAGGAACAAGACAAGGGTGTCCACTGTCAGCACTATTATTCAACATAGTTCTGGAAGTCCTAGCTACAGCAATCAGAGAAGAAAAAGAAATAAAAGTAATCCAGATCAGGAAGGAAAAAGCAAACCTCTCACTATTTGCAGATGACATGATTCTGTACATAGAAAACCCTAAAGAATACAAAATCAATATACAGAAATCACTTGCATTTCTATATACTAACAATGAAAAATCAGAAAGAGAAGTTAAGGAACCAATCCCATTCACCATTGCAACAAAAAGAATTAAACATCTAGGAATAAACTTACCTAAAAAGACAAAAGAACTGTACACAGCAAATTATAAGACACTGATGAAAGAAATCAAAGATGATATAAACACATGGAGAGATATTCCATGTTCCTGGGTAGGATGAATCAATATTGTGAAAATGACTATACTACCAAATGCAATCTACAGATTCAATGAGATCCCTATCAAATTACCAATGGCATTTTTCCCAGAACTAGAACAAAAAATTTCACAATTGATATGGAAACACAAAAGATCCTGAACAGCCAAAGCAGTCTTGAGAAAGAATGGAGCTGGAAGGAATCAACCTTCCTGAATTCAGATTATACTACAAAGCTACAGTCATCAAGACAGTATGGTACTGGCACAAAAACAGAAATATAGATCAATGAAACAAGATAGAAAGCCCATAAATAAACCCATGCACCTATGGGTACCTTATTTTTGACAAAGGAGGCAAGAATATACAATGGGGCAAAGACAGCCTCTCCAATAAATGGGGCTGGGAAAACTGGACAGCTACATATAAAAGAATGAAATTAGAACACTTTCTAACACCATACACAAAAATAAACTCAAAATGGATTAAAGACCTAAATGTAAGACCAGAAACTATAAAATTCTTAGAGGAAAACATAGGCAGAACACTGAATGGCACATATCAAAGCAAGATCCTCTATGACCCACCTCCTAGAGTAATGGAAATAAAACCAAAAGTGAAGAAGTGGGACCTGATTAAACTTAAAAGCTTTTGCACAGCAAAGGAAACTATAAGCAATGTGAAATGACAACTCTCATAATGGGAGAAAATAACAGCAAATGAAACAACTGACAAAGGATTAATTTCCAAAATATACAAGCAGCTCATACAACTCAATGCCAGAAAAACAAACAACCTAATCAAAAAGTGGTAAAAACCTATACAGACATTTCTCCAAAGAAGACATACAGATGGCTAACAAACACATGAAAAGATGCTCAACATCGCTCATTTTTAGAGAAATGCAAATCAAAACCATAATGAGATATCACCTCACACCAGTCAGAATGGCCATCATCAAAAAATCTACAAACAATAAATGCTGGAGAGGGTGTGGAGAAAGGGGACCGCTCTTGCACTGTTGGTGGGAATGTAAATTGATACAGCCACTACGGAAGATGGTATGGAGATTCCTTAAAAAACTAGGGATAAAACCACCTTATGACCCAGCAATCCTACTACTAGGCATATATCCTAGGAGTAGGACACATGTATCCCATTGTTCACTTGCAGCACTATTTACAATAGCTAGAACATGGAAGCAACCCAGATGTCCACTGACAGATGAATGGATAAAAAAGTTGTGGTACATATACACAATGGAATATTACTCAGCATTTGAGTCAGTTCTGACGAGGTGGATGAACCTAGAACCTATTATACTGAGTGAAGTGAATCAGAAAGAGAAAGATAAATACTGTATTCTAATGCACATATACACAGTCTAAAATAATGGTACTGAGGTATTTACACGGCATTAATGGAGAAACAGACATAGAGAATAGACTCATGCACATGGGGAGAGGGGAGGAGAAGGTGAGATGTATGAAAACTGTAACGTGGAAGCTTACATTACCATATGTTAAATAGATAGCCAAGGGGAATCTGCTTTATGGCTCCGGAAACTCAAACAGGGGCTCTGTATCAACTTAGAGGGTTGGGATGAGGAGGGAGATGAGAGGCAGGTTCAAAAGAGAGGGGATATTATGTATACCTATGGCTGATTCATGTTGAGGTTTGACAGAAAACAACAAAATTCTGTAAAGCAATTATCCTTCAATAAAAAAATAAATTAAAAAGAAAAAAAAAGTGAGAGAGAAATGTTTACATTCTATGTTTTGACATATGTGTATTTTACTAGTTTAAACATCACTTTCTCTAAGTCCTCTAAATAACAGCTCTGATTTTCCATTATATGTTCTTCTTCCATGTCAAAATGCTACTTTATCATACTGATTATAACTCTAATTAGTATTTACTTTCCCCTAGAAAATAAACTTCATTAAGGCAGAAACTTAGTCCATCATTTCCCTAGCTATATTCACTAGTACGTTTGATATAAATACTGTGATATAAGCACATAATAAATACATTTTGAATATGCCCATCAACAGAATGGGACAAAAATAGTGCAGTTATACAATGAAATACCATTAAGAGAATGAAAAAATTCTAACTATATCCAATAATACATATGAAGTTACAAACATATTCTTGAGTAAAAGCAGCCAGACACAATGGACCACAGTAAAAGACTCCAGGTATATAAAGTTCAACAAGAAAACTTACTTATACTGTTAGAAGTTCAGATAACATCTATTTTTGGATAGGGGAAGAGTGTAGTTCACATGAAGGATAAACAAGGGTAGTTTCTGGAGTATTATAATGTTCTGTTTCTTGACCTGATAGGTAGTTACATGAATATGTGTACTCTGTGATAATTTACTAAGCTGTAAACTCATGAACTGTGTACTTTGCAGCAAGTTTTATAGTTTAATAAATATATTTTCATAACTACTTAATAAACAGAGAAGTAATAATAACAGAAGTTTAAAAAGAAAAAGCAAACTGATAAAGTCATATAAACTGGGAACAATTGTTATGAGGCAATGAAATAACCAGTAAGGAAAAAAAGTTTCATAATATAGTAGTGTTATTGTTTCATTAAAATCCTAAGGGCACAAAGCAACTAGAAAAGGAAGAATTGGAGAACCCCAGAGTTAGTAGAAGGAAAGAAATCTTAAAAATTAGGGCAGAAATAAATGCAAAAGAAACAAAAGAGACCATAGCAAAAATCAACAAAGCCAAAAGCTGGTTCTTTGAAAGGATAAATAAAATTGACAAACCATTAGCCAGACTCATCAAGAAGCAAAGAGAGAAAAATCAAATCAATAAAATTAGAAATGAAAATGGAGAGATCACAACAGACAACACAGAAATACAAAGGATCATAAGAGACTACTATCAGCAGTTGTATGCCAATAAAATGGACAACGTGGAAGAAATGGACAAATTCTTAGAAAAGTACAATTTTCCAAAACTGAACCAGGAAGAAATAGAAAATCTTAACAGACCCATCACAAGCACGGAAATTGAAACTGTAATCAGAAATCTTCCAGCAAACAAAAGCCCAGGTCCAGACGGCTTCACAGCTGAATTCTACCAAAAATTTCGAGAAGAGCTAACACCTATCCTACTCAAACTCTTCCAGAAAATTGCAGAGGAAGGTCAACTTCCAAACTCATTCTATGAGGCCACCATCACCCTAATACCAAAACCTGACAAAGATGCCACAAAAAAAGAAAACTACAGGCCAGTATCACTGATGAACATAGATGCAAAAATCCTCAACAAAATTCTAGCAATCAGAATCCAACAACACATTAAAAAGATCATACACCATGACCAAGTGGGCTTTATCCCAGGGTTGCAAGGATTCTTCAATATCCACAAATCAATCAATGTAATTCACCACATTAACAAATTGAAAAATAAAAACCATATGATCATCTCAATAGATGCAGAGAAGGCCTTTGACAAAATTCAACATCCATTTATGATAAAAACTCTCCAGAAAGCAGGAATAGAAGGAACATACCTCAACATAATAAAAGCTATATATGACAAACCCACAGCAAACATTATCCTCAATGGTGAAAAATTGAAAGCATTTCTCCTAAAGTCAGGAACAAGACAAGGGTGCCCACTTTCACCGCCACTATTCAACATAGTTCTGGAAGTTTTAGCCACAGCAATCAGAGCAGAAAAAGAAATAAAAGGAATCCAAATTGGAAAAGAAGAAGTAAAACTTTCACTGTTTGCAGATGACATGATCCTCTACATAGAAAACCCTAAAGACTCCACCAGAAAATTACTAGAGCTAATCAATGAATACAGTAAAGTTGCAGGATATAAAATCAACACACAGAAATCCCTTGCATTCCTATACACTAATAATGAGAAAGTAGAAAAAGAAATTAAGGAAACAATTCCATTCACCATTGCAACGAAAAGAATAAAATACTTAGGAATATATCTACCTAAAGAAACTAAAGACCTATATATAGAAAACTATAAAACACTGGTGAAAGAAATCAAAGAGGACACTACTAGATGGAGGAATATACCATGTTCATGGATCGGAAGAATCAATATAGTGAAAATGAGTATACTACCCAAAGCAATTTACAAATTCAATGCAATCCCTATCAAGCTACCAGCCATATTTTTCACAGAACTAGAACAAATAATTTCAAGATTTGTATGGAAATACAAAAAACCTCAAATTGCCAAAGCAATCTTGAGAAAGAAGAATGGAACTGGAGGAATCAACTTGCCTGACTTCAGGCTCTACTACAAAGCCACAGTCATCAAAACAGTATGGTACTGGCACAAAGACAGAAATATAGATCAATGGAACAAAATAGAAAGCCCAGAGATAAATCCACACACATATGGACACCTTATCTTTGACAAAGGAGGCAAGAATATACAATGGAGTAAAGACAATCTCTTTAACAAGTGGTGCTGGGAAAACTGGTCAACCACTTGTAAAAGAATGAAACTAGATCACTTTCTAACACCGCACACAAAAATAAACTCAAAATGGATTAAAGATCTAAATGTAAGACCAGAAACTATAAAACTCCTAGAGGAGAATATAGGCAAAACACTCTCCAACATAAATCACAGCAGGATCCTCTATGATCCACCTCCCAGAATTCTGGAAATAAAAGCAAAAATAAACAAATGGGATCTAATTAAAATTAAAAGCTTCTGCACAACAAAGGAAACTATAAGCAAGGTGAAAAGAGAGCCTTCTGAATGGGAGAAAATAATAGCAAATGAAGCAACTGACAAACAACTAATCTCAAAAATATACAAGCAGCTTATGCAGCTCAATTCCTGAAAAATAAACGACCCAATCAAAAAATGGGCCAAAGAACTAAATAGACATTTCTCCAAAGAAGACATATGGATGGCTAACAAACACATGAAAAGATGCTCGACATCACTCATTATTAGAGAAATGCAAATCAAAACCACAATGAGGTACCACTTCACACCAGTCAGAATGGCTGCGATCCAAAAATCTGCAAGCAATAAATGCTGGAGAGGGTGTGGAGAAAAGGGAACCCTCCTACACGGTTGGTGGGAATGCAAACTAGTACAGCCACTATGGAGAACAGTGTGGAGATTCCTTAAAAAATTGCAAATAGAACTACCTTATGACCCAGCAATCCCACTGCTGGGCATACACATCAACAAAACCAGAATTGAAAGAGATACATGTACCCCAATGTTCATCGCAGCACTGTTTATAATAGCCAGGACATGGAAACAACCTAGATGTCCATCAGCAGATGAATGGATAAGAAAGCTGTAGTACATATACACAATGGAGTATTACTCAGCCATTAAAAAGAATACATTTGAATCAGTTCTGATGAGATGGATGAAACTGGAGCCGATTATACAGAGTGAAGTAAGCCAGAAAGAAAAACACCAATACAGTATACTAACACATATATATGGAATTTAGAAAGATGGCAATGACGACCCTGTATGCAAGACAGCAAAAAAGACACAGATGTGTATGGCGGACTTTTGGACTCAGAGGGAGAGGGAGAGGGAGGGATGATTTGGGAGAATGGCATTGTAACATGTATACTATCATGTAAGAATCGAATCGCCAGTCTATGTCTGACGCAGGATACAGCATGCTTGGGGCTGATGCATGGGGATGACCCAGAGAGATGGTATGGGGAGGGAGGTGGGAGGGGGGTTCATGTTTGGGGACGCATGTAAGAATTAAAGATTTTAAAATTAAAAAAATAAATAAATAAAAATAAATGACTACTGAAAATTAAAAAAAAAAATCCTAAGGGCACTTTAATAGGTATAAACAAAAAAAATACATAAAAGAAAATTTAATATATCTGAAATTGAATAAAAAATAGTACTCTTCTAACAATTTTGATTATGATATGACCCCTCCCACTCCCATTATACACATACAAGTAACTAGTACTTTGAGAATATTTTTCCTTTCCTTTCCTTCTGGCTTTTATTTTATTTTTTTTGCTTATCATAGTAGCCTTGTATTGCCTTTCTCTGGATTTTGTTTTTACATGACAGAAACTTCTGTCTTTAAGCTACTATGATTTGGGGACTTTCTGTTAACAGTGAAAACCAATCTTAACAAAGTCATCTTGGGAGAAGGACTTACCTAAGTGTCTTTTCTCACTTATTTTTCCAAATCTGCCTGCCTATTAACTTTTTAGTATTTATTCGATTTATAGAGGCAGACCCCAATGTGGGAGGGCCTGTGGTTGAAATAGTAACTGTGACTGACCAGATTGCTAACTCTTCCTAATACAGAAGTTAAGCCTTATCAAGGCCACTTACCCAGAGAGATCTATGTTTCATTGAGCAACTGATCTTTTTGTCAGTAACAAAGCTAACATTTTCATCACATGGTTTTTCAACTAGCAAACATATATAATATTTAAAAAATTGTTTTAATTATAATGCATAAGGAAATCTATATTTAGAAGTACTTAAATATGCACAGTTGAAAAACATCTACTCATAGCAAAAAAGCTAACAAAATAAATCCAATGAAGATTTTTCTTTAGTACTGTGATAGGACAGAATAAATATTAAAAAAGAAAAAAAGAAAACAACAAAAAACCTTTAGCTTAATTTATCATAAACCAAGCATAAAGAAAGAAAATTAAAACTATACTGTATCTGATTTAGGGAACATAGGAAGACAAAGGAAGAAGCAATTGTCGTTAGATTCTGTGCTATATACATATTTTGTGATTTAATACTGAATGTCAGTAATGATTAGAATCAAATGTCAAGAATGTACAGAACAATTAAACATATCAATTCTTGTAAAAGGAATCAAAAACTCTGCCAAAAGATCTACAGCCAAAAAAAGAGGCCAAGCTTATATGGTTATAAGTGAGTTCTAGTTTACTCTTAAGGAGCAATTAATTCTTACGTAAATTATACTAGAGTTAAAGAAAACAGGACAGTAAAGGAATTTAACAAGTATAACTGCAAACCTGGGAAGACAGCCATCAAATAAAAACATATAGCAACTTTTTATTTAATATAGAATGCAGAAAGCCCAGACAAAATGCTACAGTTAAATGTAAATAGGGTATTTTTGAATTTATAAAATAAAAATTTATTAAGAACAATGTTTTAAGAAAAATTATAGAAAATTTATAATACCTTTGTTGAAAATGACTTTTTGCATAGCAATGAAACTCCAGAATTCAGAAAAGAGAGGAAAGATAGTATAGATACCACAGTATTTTAAAACTGCTTTATAGAAAAAGGTACCATAGACTAAATTCAAACAGAAATGGCAGATGGGGAAAAAATATATGACGTATGTCCAAAGAGAGGGTAATATATAATAAATGAGAGTACATCTGTACCATAGAATACTAAATGCAGGTGGTATAGATAATGTGGTAGATATATACTCACAATATGTTTCTAAGTTATAAAATATGAATAATTATAAAATAATATGAATAGTAAAAGTTAAAAAAATGCTCTATGCATGTCTTTACAAACTAAATAAAAATATTGGAAAGGCTATACAAATGTTAGAAGTAATTACAACAGGGCAGCAGGAGAGACAGTTGTTATTAGTTTTATTTGAGACACCACTATTATTACCGAATGACTGCATTTTGTATATGTTATTTTTGTTACTTATAGGACATGTTTTCTCAAATTTTATATTATCAGCCAGAATTTTCAAAATACTAATGATTTACCTATACTAAAAATATACATTAATTATAAATATATTCCTATTTTTATCTATTTATATATAACATATATTATAAATCTAATATATAAATTTATATAATTTATATATTATATAATTATATATTTATATATTCCTACATTTATATATATTTTGTATATAAATATATATATTTTAGATATAAACATATTCCTATATTATGTATATATGTAAAACATACATATTCCTCAATTACAGACAGATGGAAATGTACAGAAATAATAAACTTTAGAGATTTTCTGCTGCATCAGAATCAGCAGGTATATTTAAACACAAATATATGAGATACAGAAAATACACAAAGAACAAGATGCAAAGGCCATCCTGAAAGTGACAGCGAAAGAAGATCTCAAGATACTGGCTACATACGAAGGAAAGTGGAAAACCAATGCAGACTGGAACAGGTCATAAAGCTCCAGAATAGACTTCTACAAAAAAACCAAAACAACAGCAACAACAAAAACACACACAAAAAACTAATGAAGAACCGAGCAAAAAACTAAGCAAACAACAAAAGCCAACTAATTCCAAAGAAAATGACAACTGATGGGGGAAAAAGTAAAATGATAATCTTTATGACTTAGTTCAACCCTAAGTAGCACACAAAAAACAGTACAAGCTGAGAATTCTGGTTTAATCAAATGACAAAATTCCATGTGTTGATGGAGGGGTAAAAATTGTACATGTTAATGTGTGTATATGGGGTAGGAGAATAAAGAGAGCTTGTCAATCACATCCCATGGTCCGGAATTCAACAGGAAATAGGTAAACTAAGAATCACAAAATCACAGGCATCCTTCTTAAAACCAAAAGGATTTGATGAAATAGTTGAAAAGTGTTATCACTGATTTGGGGGGGGTGGGCATAGTGTAATTACTGTTGTTTGTAGTGTGTATTATTAGTTGACTCTTTGAAAGTATCCCATGTATTAATAAAAGTGAAGCTTCCAGTTCAATAAAAAGATACCCAAAGTTGACCAAAAATGACAATGGTAGTGTAAATGACAGATAACTCTTCCACAAAGTAGATGAACACTTTAGAAGACATGTATTTAGTGATTTTTAAGAAAAGAAATGTAGGTTACCTGGGGATAAGGCTAGAATTTTTAAACATAAAAGTTTTTTTTTTTTTTTTTCATGGTAAAGTAGTTTTCAAACTCTCTCATGGGATCTTAACAGAGGGAACAACTCATCTTGGGACTAGTTTGCCGAAACTTTAATCATTTAGCATCTAAAGTCCTGTATCCCAGGATTTCCTTTGGTCCCAGGCATACCAGGATGCTTGGTCACTCTAATTGTAACCAGTCTAAAGTGTTTTCTGATCTAAGTCTAATACTAACAGGCCTTTGTTTGTACTATATACTGAAAGAAAGACTAACAAAAAGTTTCTTAAAGATCGAGTTGATAAAGGTGTTAGAGTATAGAAAACGGAAATTTTTCAATTGTAAATGTCACGAAAGGGAACATACAACTTACATGACTTGCTGACATGAACTGTACCTCAATAAAGTTGTTGTTGTGTTTTTTTTTTTTTGTAAATAACAAACACTAAAGGGGAGGGAGGAGTGAAAAAAAGTGATTATTTTTGGTTAACCTAAAGAAAGTTGGGCTTTGCTGATAGCTCAGTTGGTTAAGAATCCGCCTGCAATGCAGGAGACCCCCAAGAAGATCCGCTGGAGAAGGGATAGGCTACCCACTCCAGTGTTCTTGGGCTTCCCTTGTAGCTCAGCTGGTAAAGAATCCGCCTGCAATGTGGGAGATCTGGGTTTGATACCTGGGTTGGGAAGATCCCCTGGAGAAGGGATAGGCTACCCATTCAAGTATTCTGGCCTGGAGAATTCCATGGATGGTATAGTTCATGGGGTTGCAAAGAGTTGGATACAAGTGAGCGACTTCCACTAAAGAAAGTGAAAACCAAATGGAGTGGTTTCATACTTCAAATATATAAGAACAAATAATACTGTTGTCAAAACATTGTTAAGATCTGGTATAAGAGGCAAGAAAGATCTAGTCACAGAATAATGCATCAGCTTGATGGTCGCATGTTTTGAAATAACTAAGATATTAAAATTAATTATGAGGAACATAATTAAGAAAAATAAGATAATGAATGAATTATTTTAGAAATAACTAAATGAAGAAAGCAATTTAGTATGAAATGATAATAAAATCAAAGCCATACTGACTAATAATATTACCAGAGGAGAAAAAAAAATATTACCAGAAGCAGATAACTCAGTTCCTACTTTTGCTCATCAATACCCTGTATTTGCTTCAAATATATATACAATTCAAACTCCTGCTAACAAACCAGAGGTGTACTATTAGGGTAACTTGGGTAAAATGTTTTGTTTTTGTTGAAGTACCTGAATTTAGAAAATAATCAGTCTTAGATTCATGTATAAAAGAAACCCCCAGAACATTAGGTGGTCATGGCTAACATAGGAAGAGAGAAATTACATAGGAAAACAAATTTAATTCAAGGAAATGAAACATTTTAAGAAGTTCACTTAAAAAAATAAATAAAATGAAAATGTTCATTGTACCTTAAAGAACCCTGCTTCAGGGCCACACCTGTCATACACACTCCGGGATTTACCTATGGCCATGATAATACCTTGCATGTTCGGTGTCATCATGATCTGCCATAAGGGATTTAAAGTAAGAACTTTTGAATGGTTATCATAGAGAAAAAAAAAAAATCACAAAAACAAAATAATTCCTTTACATGCAAGTTGAAAGTCCTTTGTTTTTTTACTATAAATCAAACACTGCACTTTTTTTTTGGTAGCAAATGTGATCTGATATACACGTAAGTATCTCTCAAAATCTTCCATACAGGGCCACAGCTACCTGGCATGGTGCCTTCGTGCGAAGTGCAAAAAGGCATCCCGTCTGAACTGAAGAATTTTTTAAAAGGCAACACCTTGACAATTTAGAAAAATGTGCTGCTCTGTGAGAGAACCATTTAGAAAAATCAATGTTCTTTTTATTTAAAAACATGCTTCTTCTTTAAGGCTTGGGGAGCTCAGCATTAGCTAAATTCCAGCTCCACTCTGCCAGCAGGCCAGGTACCCGTTTGAACCACCATACAATCTAAATATCTAAGCGGCAGCCCTGTATCCATATGACTTATTTTTAAGAATTACAAGGCACATGCACTGCTAAACTATCACTCCAATGAATTAAGACACACATACACACACACCAAACACAAAATCCTGCCAATAGCATAAGCACTTGCACAAATGACAGTGTTAAATAATTAATCACAATCCTATTTTTGTAAATGCCAGAAGGCTCACCCTAAAACAAGCACTAAGATGCTTGATCAACAAATTAACATTTTAAAAATATTCTTAAAACAACATGCCAGTTGCCATAATCTTCAAGTACCACCAACATAGAAATGGTTAAATAGAAAAATGTACTGCTATTAAGTATTAAATATTTAAGTATTTCATTTTCACAATAGTTTATCTTGTATAATGGATTTGAGCATCTGCAGATACTGGTATCTGCTGGGGTCAGGCAGGGTCCTGGAACCAATTCCCCCCGATACTGAGGAATGACTGTATTCTTAAATGTTTATATTTTAAAATATCTGAAAAATGAAAATCTTAAGACACTATGAAGCTATAATATTGCAGCAATCAAGAGACTGCATCCATTACCTCTGATTCACTGAAACTACTGCCCATAGCATATTTTGGATCACACACAGAGAGTTGCAATATATCTATCTATCTGCTTCAGAAAATCCTCCTGATCAGTTCCTAACTCACAAATTTACTTCTCAGTCTCTTTACGGCCCATGCTTTCTTACAGTGGCACAGTAATAGTAATGTCTTTATGACACCTCTGATTTTGGTGATTAACTCATGAAAGTGAAGTGACTCATACAAGAGTTTAATTATAACCTTGAAGTCAGTCTGAAAAAAAGTTACTTGGAAAAAAAACTAATATACATTCAGTTCTCATCCATGCCAGTAATAACTAATAAATGATAGAATTCAGGATCTGTCTTCTCTGTTGTTACTATTCAGAAACAGCTTTACTGGCTTCTTTCAAATATGGAAAAGATCAAAATCGAAATCGAAGAATGTTAAGAAAAAAGTGGTAAGGGGGGGAAAAAATCTGATGGGATCAAGACAATAGCAATTTTCATCTGGATTCCCAAGAACCATGACAGGAAGCAAAAGTGACTCCATAATGTTAGAAAACTAAGTAGATGAAAATTAACAGTGGAGTGATAAGAAGTGGTAAGATGAGGTGCCCAGTGTACAAAATACTGGTAGGTATTTAGCAATGTTGATGAATTATTCAGTTCAGTCACACAGAGGTTGGGGAAAGAAACAAAACCAAACCAACCCCAGTCTGCTATACTGCAGGCAGTCTCCTGCACTGCAGGCGAATTCTTTACTAACTGACACCCCAGGGAAGCCTATCTATTTACTAATATACACCAAATCAGACTGTAGGGTCTTCTGGTAGGAAATAGTGGGCAAAGTATAGTAATTGATACTTCGAGCAAAACAGGAAAAGAAAATAAAAATTTTAAGTGCTCAAAAGATTTTTTGCTATTTAATTAAACAAACATAATTAAAACTTACCAACCTGAGAGTAAACAAACTCTGTGCGTGAACAAAGGAATTAACTCTTGCAATACAAAATTATTCTTTTTGCCAAATTCATAAGCTTTCTAGTTAAATTTTCACTTGAAATTCAAAGTATTTAATACTGTTAGCAATTGGTAAGGTAATTTCAGACTGTGGGTGGCAAAGCTGTAGGTTATGCGGCCATAGACACAGTGTAAGGGTGCAGGCATGCCCAAAGCACTTGCATTCACATAGCAAAAGAACAGGTGGAAACAGTGCCAAGGGCTACAGTGAAGGTACCTCATCATCATAACCCCCCTCCTTTGACTCAATCATAAATGTCCCTACATGAGGAATCTCCACCTCTACAACTTGCTGCTTAGAAGGTGGCTGGCTTGTAGTATTTTCAGGTTTCTGCAGAAAAAAATCATTAGTGTGAACATTAGAAAAGAGAACAATGGAAGCACTCAGTTTAAGTGCATAGACTCGTGAGCCTTTTAAAATACCTGTATTTGTTTAGTACGAAATAAAACCATCTAAAGCTGAACATCAAAGCAAATGCATTAATTCAGTAACAACACAAGATCTCTAGCTTTTGCTTTGCATCTCAAATATTAAATTAAATTTAAACGTTGTTTTTTTTTTTTCTCACAGAGTACCTTGTATTCCAAATTTGTAGAAACAGTTAATACTGAAGTTGGATATCCTACTGCTGTTTTTATTGGTGAAAGATTTATTTATTTTTAATTCTAATAACTCTATACAGCCTTTTTTTTTTGATATTTTCATCAAAATAAGACTTCCTTCGACCCCAGGAGAATTTGTAAGTTTTCCTTCTGATGATTTTACCTTCTATCCTTTCTAATAACTAATTATATTGCCACTTAATATCCATAATCTATTGTGCCTAACTCACTAGCACCTGGTATATTTACATCATGAGTTCTCAATGAATTCTTGTTTTTGGAAATGCTGCTAGAAAGTGATATCAATTTTTAACAACTCAGATTTGTTTTTTTGTTAAATTCTATGAACTTCACTAAACCAATGGAGTGGAAGCCAGTGTAAAATCCAGAAAGTCCACTCAAAGACACTAATATGGTTCATTCAAAAAACTGTTCAGATTTCACAAGGACCCTTTTTTACTGAATAGATGACTACCATATTCACTATTTATCTACAAACAAATTTCAAAAATACTTAAGGTGCTTGAAAGCAGATTGCTTAAATAACTTCAAATTGCACCTTTAAAATTTTCCTAAGCAAAAATCAACTTAGTTTTGACACTAAATAAACAGAAAATTTTAATGAAAATGGAGTGGTCTTACTGCAGTTTAAAATATGGGTAAATTTTAAAATATGAAGATTTTCTGACTTTTTCAAAGTATATATGCAGAAAAAGTTTAATTAAACAATAAAACAAGAACAGCGGCCAAGACTGGCCTATTTTTTTAAAAGAAATGCTATTTTTAACCATGACATTTTCAGGAAAGTTTTCCTTTGCTGTGTTTGAGTCTTTGACTTTTTAAGACGATATAACCAACCTGCATGGTTGTCATGATCAGGAGAGAGTATTCAGCTAACCCAAAATCTGATACACTAATTATTATTCTATAAATGATAGAAATTATAAACATTATACTATTATGCTTCTTGGAAATGCTTATATTTGAATAATTTTAACTCAATATACTAACACATATTCTACAGAGGTAAGCTTGGTCCATGATATTTAATTAAGACTTAATTGAGAGAGAAAAAAATAATAAAAAAATAATTAAGGGAAAAAATATTGTCCTAGGTTTCCAGTCACAAGAGTGAAATATAAGCAGGTAAACTAGGAAATTTGTCTGGACTTTTGGTGAAAAATTTCTCACAAGCAAACCAATTCAAACCAATAATATATTAAGAATAATACATATAAATTTAGGAAAGTATCAACCAGGAAATGCACTCCTTAGAATACTGATCCTTACACAACAATATATTTCCTTTGAAAAAAATAATTGCACTTAGGGAAAATAAATGTTTTATAAACCTTTCCAGTTACCACAAAACAGTTTAAACAGCATATTATTAATTATTTGGGTGAAAGTTGAAAAAAGGAAGCAGCTTTGGGCACACATTCTGTAGTATTTCTCATCAAGCCTAGATATCTTAAATTACCATAAAATTTTTCATATGAAGAATTTTAGGGTTCATTGAAGTAAAGTACAAGGATATTTAGGAGCTTCCCCAATGGCTCAGCAGTAAAGAATTTGCCTGCAATGCAGGAGCCCCAGGAAATGTGGGTTCAATCCCTGGATCAGGAAGATCCCCTGGAGGAGGGCACAGCAACCCACTCCAGTATTCTTGCCTGGAGAATCCCATGGACAGGAGCTTGGTGGACTATAGTCCATAGGGTCGCAAAGAGTCGGATACAACTGAAGAGACTGAGCATGCATGCCTAAGGATATCTTTTCCTATTACGGTCACATGCTCTATGAATACCTTAATAAAGGCTGAACTTAACAGAGGTTAAAAATAAATTTCTCAGTTAATAAGATGCAAAAATAATTAGATCACAAAGACTTTAAGCAATTGCCTGAAATCTACTGAATACCCGATTTGTTAAAAAAAAAAAGTGGTCCCATAAAAGTGTGATTAGGAAGTTATAGAACAGTCTTTAGGGCTCTGTGGGAGAGGGAGAGGTGGGATGATTTGGGAGAATGGAATTGAAACATGTATAATATCATATATGAAATGAATCGCCAGACTAGGTTCAATGCAGGATACAGGATGCTTGGGGGTGGTGCACTGGGATGACCCAGAGGGATGGTATGGGGAGGGAGGCGGGAGGAGGGTTCAGGATTGGGAACACGTGGCAGATTCATGTTGATATATGGCAAAACCAATACAATAATGTAAAGTAATTAGCCTCCAATTAAAATAAATAAATTTAAATTAAAAAAATAAAACCATTGCTTTCTCAAAAAAAAAAAAAAAAAGAAAGTTATATATTTTCAACCCCTTTGGATTCCTCAATATGCTCACAGCTTTTAACCTAATAACTCCACTATGGAAATGTAAAGAAATAACCAAAAATATAGAAGTTTCATTTTTAGCAGTCTTTTTAAAATTATGTAAAAGTAGAAATAAATATATAAGAAGGGAATGAGTAAGTAAATAAGAATTTGTTCACTCAATGAATTATTATTAAGCCATTAAACATTTTTTACAAAGAATCTGCAACATGGGGAAAGTTGTTTAGTGACAAATATTAAAATATAAAATTGTATATACAGTATTAAATTAACTACAAAAATAAATCATAAATCTGTATATAAAAATAAGAATGAAAGAAAACATACTAACTTATTGAGTGATTAACTTTGGGTTGGGGAACTATGCATGATTCTTAGTCTACTTTTTTGTATTTTTAAATTTTCTAAAATATTTCATCCAAAATTAGAGATTTTCTTCTAAAAAGCAAGCTGTCTAAATATCTGGAGAGTATCTCTTTATGGCTTCTGTGATTCTAAGCTTCTCAGGAAATTTTTCTTACACTAACATCAAAATTTATATACTGTACATTTGTGAAATGGTTAGGATTTAAGTAACAGAAGGAAATAAAGAGCTACTTAAGGTCATACTATATGCTAGGCACTTAAAAAATGATCTTAATTCATCCCATAATCACCTCTATTTTATATTTTAAAAAAACTGAGGTTTAGAAAAATGAAGCAACTTACTCAAGTTTGCATAGTTTGAAGGAAATAAAACTAACATTCAAAACCCCAGGACTATTTAATCCCCAAAGCTAAAGACTCTGCAAGTTACTTTCTTTGCTGTTATTCAGTCGCTAAGACATGCCTGAGTCTTTGCGCCCCCGTGGACTGTAGCATGCCCAGGCTTCCCAGTCCTTCACTATCTCACTGAGTTTGCTCAGATTCATGTCCACCAAGTCGATGATGCCATCCCACCACCTCATCCTCTGCTGCCCTTAGTTTCTAAGGCATGCCTTTAAATGAGAAACCTAGTGATTTTAATGATCCTAAACAACTGGCCATGAGACCAGGAAACAATGGTCATACTCATGATCAACGTACTCTGGTGCAGGATCAATCCTCTGGTGCAGGATTTATACAGACAATGGGACCAACTGTTGGTTTACTCCAGAAGATAAGCCAAATTGAAAAATATTTATGCTAGCTAATCTATTTCCTCAATGCCACCCTTTTTCGACTAAAGGTGAAGCAATAGGCTGCTACCTTATAAGATATTAACCATATGAATAAACTATCTAACTTTAAGTGCTAATTTCTACAAATTTAAACTGCACCTGATTAGCCAAACTAAAAAAAACACCAAAAAAAACCACAAAAAACCATGATTCTACATTAAGCTAAGTAATCTTTCCACTTTTTTGATATTAGTTAAAAGGATGAAACTTATCAACCATAATGTAAACGCTAACAAATAAAAATCCTAACTAGCAAAAGCCCTAGCAAAATATGTTTTTATATCTGACAAAATTATTTCTCCCTTGTATTTACTCCTGTACTTTTTCTTCCTTCCTAAGGTGTCCTCTTCTATCATTTACCCAGATCTACTCAAAGAAGTATTTTTCAGGAAGTGCTTTAGAGTGACCAGTTCCTCAAGTTTTTTTATAGTCTCTAGGGTATTTGCAGAATTTGGAATAATAATAAAAAACTATTGTTTTTTATGGTAAGAAGATATGTAATCAAACTTTTTCAAAAAGGAAACAATTTAAAAATAATTTATCAATATCACTTTGTTCAGCACGATGTAATTAAAAGACTACCCTATTAATGGAACATTTTGGTTAATATGGCCTTATAATATTAAAGACCACACTGTAATTAGAGGGTTACTGTTGAGATGAAGTTCAGTAAGTAGAAATTATGTGTTGAAGTGTCCTCTTTTCTTTAGTTCTCTGGGTGAGCATCTTTAAATCCTAAAATTAGCTACTCTGAAACCTACATTAGAGCTGTTTGTGCTCACTAATAAAATAAAAAATAAATACCTACAGCAACTGAATGGTCTTACAGTATGAAATCCTTGAAACATCTCTCAGAATATCATATTTACTGAAACATAATACAATACTAATATGTTCAACTTACTGTTATTAAAAGATACAGCTAAATACTTGAAAATTACACTAAAGGAGGTTAATGATGACCATCTGACACAGGGCACTTGAACTATGCATAAACTGTTTTATAATATCATATTAATCCTGCTAATATTACTCTAACCTAGACTATCTAGAATTTTGTTAAACATAGTCCATGGAGCAATGAAAACTATTCCCTACATTCCCAACTATCCTAACGTAAGACTAAATACGGAAGGCAGGGTGGGAGGGAGGTAGAGGGGAAAGAAAAATAATGGTAACCTCCGTACTTCTCTTTAGAAGTTCCAAATCAAATGACCAGTTTGGCCTATGATCATAATTTTTCATAATTCTCTAACAGGAAGATAAAAACTGTTTTCTTTAAAAGAAGCATTTAAAAAGTTATAGCTGAGGAAATTACAACCTGGCAGTTTGGTGACACCTAAAACCACTCATCATGTTCACGGCAGAATCATCCCTTGGCCAGGTCTCTCCTGACTCCCAGACAGGTCACTCTCCTTACACAGCTAAGAAATCTCGTGAACATGGATGGGTATGCTCAGAGAGCTAAAAGAAAAATTCTTACCGACTGCAAAACTGTTTCAGGGCTCTTATCTTCATGCTCATGTGATGCCTTGGTAATTATTCGAATGGTTTCTTCTTTCAAGTGCTTTGAGAAATCACTTCTTGATGGCTGCTCTAGATATTCTGGTTCTCCTGCTTGTGCTTCATGAGAAAAGAATCAGTTGTATATCTAATATAAATCAGTGAGTCTAGACTAAGATGAATTTCTTATTTACTTCTCATTTGAAGTTATACATTAATTTTACTTTATTGACTCTAAAGTAATACATGCTTCAAACAACGGCACTTCCTCCTCCAGAGTTTACCAACAGGAAAGAATCAAATCTCAGATAAGTCAAATAATTACTGAAGAAAGTACTCGTTATAGTTTATGCTAAGAAATTTACTGTGAGTTTTGTTGTTGTTGTTGTTAGGACAAGCATCAAAATCTCACTTTGGGTCATCACAGCACCGGGTTGAGCTCCCTGTGTTACACAACAGCTTCCTAGCTATCTATTTTACACATGGTAATGTATGTTTCAGTGCTACTCTCTCAATTCATCTCACCCTTCCTCCCCTGCTGGTCCACGAGCCTGTGTGGGATGGGGGTGGGGGGTGGGAGGGAGGTTCAAGAGGGAAGGGAAGCATGTATACTTATGGCTGATTCACGCTGTTGTACAGTGGAAACCAACACAACATTGTAAAGCAATTATCCTCCAGGTAAAAATAAATTAGAAAATAAAACTGTGAAACCTTAAAAAAAACAAATCTCACTTTAGAAAATCACTAGCATTCTACCAAAGAACAAGGGCGCGGGGGACTGTACAAGAATCCTGGTCTGAGTTTCCACAGAGAGCACAGTAGCTGTTTTTCTGGCCACAGTATTCTTTTTCATACTTACTTAACAAAATCCTAACCATTTATGAACCCAGCCTTCTATCTTTTCTGAACCTGTTCCTGATAGTTCCAGGACCAATATAAACTCAAGAGTTCAAATACTTCTTCTGGGAAGAATTCCTAAAATTATACCTACTGTCTATGTTCTGAGTTCTAAATCCATAGATGCAACAATGTACTCTGAATGTTCACTGGATATTTAACAGACAAGCCCAATATTTATCCTTATGCAACCTATGAGGCTTTATATAAGTGGGCCTCTGCCTGTCTCTCCATCACCTGGTGTCCTTTGCTCAAAAAGAAACACATACTAGCCTTTTTTCAGTTTATCCAATACATCAGAGAAGAGGCTAACTGTCCAACTTCTGGATCTTTCCTCATTTTCTTCCCTTTGGTCAACAACTCTCACTCCTCCACCTAATAACTTCAATATATCCTTTTGCTTAAATGCTGTTTCTGCATAGAAGTATTGCCAATGACTCCGTTTCTAGGGCAGGGCTGCTCAGCCTCAGCACTACTGACATTTTAGGTCAGATGATTCTAGTGTGCAGGGCTTTCCTGTGTACCCACTAAATACTAGTAGTACTGACTCCCTCTCTCAGCTGTGACAACCAGAAATGTCTCCAGTACTGTCAAATGCCCTCTGAAGGTCAAAATCACTCCCAGACAAGAATTACTGCTCTACACTAACTTATACTTTCATTTTAATAGCACTTTCCCACAATTATAGCTTCATTACTGTTATTTGTTTCAAGCCTATATTCCCTGCTATTCTGTAAGAATCTCAAGAGCAGGGGTGCTATCTCCCGTTTGTATTCCTATTTCTTCCACACCGAGCATATAATAAGCACACAATAATTTAATGAAACAAATGAATTAATAAACTAATGAAAGGGTAAAAGGAGTAAGAATGTACTCTAAAATATTGCACAGTGTTACTGGGATAGGTTGAGTTCCTGCTCAACCAGCTGGTGGGAAACAACAGGACTACTGTCATCCTTTCCAATATCTGATTAATCTAAAACCTTTCTTAAAGTGAAATATTATTAAAAAAGAAATACTATAATTTCAACATAGATGCATGAGTATTCATTCATCCACTGAATTTTAATTACGTGTCTATGTAGGCACTAGGCTAGGCACTGGGACTCAGTGTTAACAAAGTGGCCAGTCCCGTCCCCATGAAATTTATAGTTAACTATGGTAAAATTTATTAACCAAAGAATTACACATATGAATTCTGATATCATCATAATACATTATAGGAATAATGTGGGGCAAGGGTAACTTAAGATTATGGGGTATAAGATAAACTAACGTTTCAGTTGAAACATAATGAATTAGGTGGAAGAATGAATAGCCCATGAAGTGAGCATGAATTCAATCCGAAAGGCTTCTAGTGTGGTCAAATAGACTATAGTGTAAGAGGCAAGAAATGGCAAGAGATGATGTAGACAGGGATAAAATGGGGGCCTTTCAGTCATGAAAGTTTTAACGGCAAAAGGAAGTGGATAAACATTCTAAATACAATGAAAACACGCTGAGTTTAAAGAAAATTATTCTGACTACATTGTAAAGAAAAGATTAGAGAATAAAGTAAAACTAGAAGTCAGTAAAAGTACTAAAACAGCAACATAAGCTCTTTATCTTGCTTATAGAGCAATATTAGCAAGAAATGACTGTGCTTTTGGATAAGAGACAGTGAGAATTTGCTAGATTCAAGATACATTTTAGACATAATGGTGTGGAGACTGATATGCAGATGTCTTATATTTTGGATATGAGTCATTAGGATAATGGAAGTGAAATACACTCTGACAAGGAAAACTAAAGGAAGAAATGATTACCATGTTTGTCACAGGAAAAGAAGTCCAAAAGAAGTTAAATGTCTCATTTCTAGACTTCCTAAGAACTGCAATGTTCTTTCAGTGTGCCTGTATGATAAAGTTAAGAAAATCTCAACCACTACAACTCCAGTTTAGCAGAGCTTCTGCTTCCTGAAGGTTTCATGATTAAGTGGCTTAAGTCAGCTATTTTAGGCCTTAACAGAGACAAACTTCTTGTTGCTAAAGCTTACATTACTTGCGTTTTCCCCCTCTGTCTCTTCTCATTGTAACAGATAAAACATCAATGCTTGACAGTAGGATGTGAGCTTAATGCAATGTGGGTCAAAAAATTTATCTGCTAAGGCACTGGGCTAAGCCAGGGAAATCTGAACAATGTAGGTAAATAAAGCTCTTAAGAGCAAAAGTAATTTTATCTGATCAACACAATCAAATATACGTCGGTCCCCAGGGTTAAGGTTTCCTTCCTCATAGGGATTTGAGTCCAAAAACCTTATGTGATGCTGAATGATTCTGCCTAAATGTCATACAAAACTATTTCCTCTAGAATTTTCTCTGTGCAAATATCTTCCATGGAACTTGTATGAGTGGTGCTGTCATCACAGGAGAACCTACAAGGATTCAAGTTCTGGGAGTCTGGAAACAAAAATCCAAACTTCATTCTCAACATGTTTGATGAGCATGTGACATTTTCAGTACTATGCTGCTGCTGCTGCTAAGTCACTTCAGTCGTGTCCGACTCTGTGCGACCCCATAGACGGCAGCCTATCAGGCTCCGCTGTCCCTGGGATTCTCCAGGCAAGAACACTGGAGTGGGTTGCCATTTTCTTCTCCAATGCATGAAAGTGAAAAGTGAAAGTGAAGTCACTCAGTCGTGTCCAACTCTCAGTGACCCCATGGACTGCAGCCTACCAGGCTCCTCTGTCCATGGGATTTTCCAGGCAAGAGTACTGGAGTGGGGTGCCATTGCCTTCTCCGAGTACTACGCTAGGTATTAATAATGTTAAGAAAAAATGACATAAGATTTACTCACTTTAAGGAACTCTCAACAAAATCACAGAAACGTATACTCCATTACAATAGAAAGTGCTAAATGCTGTAACAGACTTATGTACAAGGTCCTAGAGAAGCACTATGGACCCATACACACACTTGGAAAGATGCTGCATGCTAAGAAATACTTCCTAGAAGAAATGCCAACTGAGCTAAGTCTTGAAGGATTTGTAGAGAAGATTATCTTGGAGATGAGAAAGATGATTCCAGGCAGAAGGAATAGCATAAACAAAGGCACTGTAAGGACAGATAAAAGATTAATAAATTCCTTGCTACTAATGGGCCTTTATAACAGTAAGCAAGACAAAATATAACTTTGGTACTGAGAATAGATTGGGACTAGAATAGGGGGAAAAAGACAATAGTTGCTACAGGGGTAATTAGGGAGGTTCATAAAGATTTGGGGCTATTAGGGAAGTCTTAAAAGTGGACAAAGTTTCAAGAATAGTGAGGATAAGAGGACATTTTTCAAATGAGGGATACTTCATGAGCAAAACCATAATGACAGGAAAAGACCCTACAAGCAAGAGTGATAGGGAACAACCTGGTTTAGATGAAACGTGTTTACAGAATAGTGGCCTTGGAAGAATTACAAGGGATTCAGATTTAATAGAAGGTAAAATAAAAAAGAAAAGAGGTTTTAACTTTATTTTGTCAAACCAGAAGAGTAAAAGATATGTTCACCAGAACAAACAAAATAACCAGAGGAGGAAAATAGAAAGCTCATTCCACTACCCAGAGAAAAATACTTAAAGAGCACTGCTTCAAAGAACAGCAGTCCATTTTCCTTATAGAAATGCATTTAAAGTCAATAATTCCCCCAAAGCAGTCTATAAAAAGACATGCTAGGCTGGCTAGAATATCAGGGAAACTTTTAAAGGCTTCAGATTCCTAGGTAGCACCACAAACTGAATTCTCAGGAATGTGGGAGGTGTAGGCTTAGGAACCAAAGTTAAACCTACAGTTTATCTAAGAAAAAGCCATAACAGCACCACATATTTTTGACTTTCTTCCTAACGTATAGCTATTTGGGCTAACCTTTTAAAATGGCTGCACTCCACTGAAGATCACCTCTAGGAAACTCATTATTGCAATTTCCAAAGGGAATGAAATCAAACCAGAAACATTTAAGGGGCATCGATCATGTGTCATGTATTATACTACATTGTGGAGATTTAAATAAAAACATGACTTGGTCCCTGCTTTAAAGGAACTTAAAATACTGATGCTACTGAAAATATCCTGAAAATACTGAGAATATTGTCCACTCTACCAGATCTTACTCTCAGGAACCAACTGTAATTTTCTAGAATATCAACTTATTTTTGACTTGTAGACCATTTTTACTTCATTTTTTCTACCATTATTTGTTGGTTTCAGTTTATTTTTTGCTTTTAAAATCTGAGTATGCTATATAGATATACAGTAAGGACTTCCAATAGTTTCTGAGTAAGATATGAGTAACACAAGCAAAATAATAATTCAAGCAAAGTTCCCTCTCCCTCAGAATACAGTTTTATTCATATAGCCTAGAGCCATGATGCTTAACCAGAGGTACACTCAGAATTATCTGAACATCTTTTAAAAAATATATACTCTGGACCCTTCCTCCACAGATACTGATCCCAGTAAGTCTCAGATGGTATGTCCTCAGAAACAGTCTCCCAGGTACTCCTGATGTATATACCAGTAGTAAAGAACTGCTGGCTAAATCTCTAAAGATAAGTGTTAAAGTAAATTTTCTTTTGCAGACTAAGAGGTAGTGTGATATGGATTGAAGAATACTTTCCTATCACTTATTACTTAGTTTCAATAAGACAATGAATCATGCTGAAGAAGTGACGCCTATGGATTTTTTTGGTTATCTGTTAGCAAAAGAGGAACAAATACTCATTTAATTAATGCAATATAAATTAATATTCTTATTTGGAATATCATTCTGAAGAAACTAGATTTTAATGGTTCTTAGGTTTTAACTTTATTGAAAAGATTTTCAGGAAGAGAAGAAAAATCACTCTGACGGATTTTATGAAGAAGATCTCCTTTTATTACTTCCACTAGTCACTCATAATCCTAATGTACACCTGAGAGATAAATACAGGTTCTCTATGATATTATGAAAGTATTATATCAAATTAAATTATTTGAAAACTGTAGGGAAAAATAGGAAAAAGAATGGCATAGGCATTAAAGTAAAATTTCTCTGCTAATAAAAGGAGATAAGTAATTCCAAGGAACAATATAATAGATTCTCTTATTCAGTTGTGTATGTTAAATTGTCCTGCAATGGAAGAAAGATTTCTTAATGTGATATGTAAGATAAGATAGTGGTAGAAATCAATTTTTAATCAATAATCTCACACACATCCAAAATTTATAGATTTACAATATTCTATTCCTATTAACTCAAAGTGCCTATTTCTAGTAATTCTATAGATGACACACAGTTTTTTACTGAGGCAGTACCGTCATTGCCTTCTAAAAACTCAGTCCTGAACATAACTATCATAACAGTTAGATGTGAATTGACCTTTACCATCTCTTTATTTTTTAGTTAATTCTAGCTCCTCTCAGCTGCATCTCTCTTCAAGTTTTTTTTTTTTTTTAATACTAAAAAGAGACATGAACGTACCTGCACAACGCCCACTGCTCAATTTTTTAAAACTTATAAAACAGGATATAAAGTGTGTAACAGGAAGTACTCATCAGAATAAAAAGGATATGGAGCATATAGATGTGGCCTTTTCATACAGAGGGAATATAACAAATGTAAATGATGGGGAAAAGCTGGCAAGTCCTGTCAGATACGAATATTATGGGGAATATGTCTTAGTTTGACTTAGTAAAAATAAAATGTGTTAAGTCTGTAAATTTAGATACTCTCGTGAGAAACAGAAAAGATGAAAAGCATACTGTATCGAATTTAATATTGTGATGCTACAAAATATAAGTGAACCAAGAATAACAGGGTTGGAGCTTGGCCAGTGACTAGAGGATTCACCTTCATCTGAGTGCTCAGGTGCCACTAACGTTTACGCCATTTATGCAGTCCTGTCCTCCCACCAATATGAACAGTCACAAGCAAATAGAGGTGTAAAAAATTAAGTGAAGAATAACAGAGTAGCTCCATCTTGGGGTGAGTTCTAGGGAGTAATCTGGAAGCAGATTTACTCCCTTTCATAAGGGACGAAATCACAAAGAGATGGAACTAACTCAAAAATGACAGGAACTATAACAAGTTTACTAGAGTTATTTGAACTCAGAAACCTCTTGATAGCTACTGCGCTATTTTATTTCCTACTAACATGGACAAGGTTACTATAATGAAACTGCACTGTTGTAAAACTATAGAGTTTCGCCTGCTCTACACATTGGCCTTTGATGTACGTGAAGAAAGTGCAGTCCTTGTCTGGTATGGCTCACCAAAGACTACAATGGTGGTACTGAAAGACACTGTACTGCATACTGCATTTATGTATCAATATGGCAGTATAATACTGTTTTCATAGTCTTTTAAAAATGCTGACTCAATGCTGCTTAAAATCAAGATCTAGGACTCAACTATTCAATTTGCATGAAAACAAGTTACAAGTCTGGAAAGATTTGTGCATACCTATACATCAGTCACCACAACATACTGTAGTCTTACAGATCTCTCATTGAAAGAATAAATTCATCTAAAGTTGAAAGGAGAATGCTAAAATTTATCTAGGTAAAGGTGCATAGGAATCTGTCTGTAAAAGACAAAATTAAACAAACACCGAGAACACTTTCTTACAAAATAAAAACAAAACACACAAACCTTACAAAAAAGGGTGATTCAAAATGATCCACTCAGAGTAAATTTAAAAAAAAAAAAAGGGAGAGACAAATGGGTTTAAGGAAAAGATCTAATTTATCTCTTATTTCCCTAACCACTAAACAGAAATAGTACCTTCTTTATAATACAAAATGTCATCTTAAATTATATTCACAACTTAATCATAAGATCAATCTTGAAAAAATCATTGGCCATTGTATTTTCAATTGTGAAAGAATGTATTTTACTTTTGTAGTCCTTAATATTTTATTGATTTCACCAACTAATAATTATAGAATTGTTAAAATATTTATATTTTTATATACTTCTCATTTGTTTTATAGATTACACAGATTTTCTTCACTTGGAATATATTAAAAATTTAGTTCCTGCTAATTTGTCTTTCATGAATTCTGAAAAGAATCAAATAAATACTCTACATTAACCAATACTATTTACCAGTAGTGTTATTTTGCTTAAATATGAAATTAATAGAGTGCATCCTCTTGAAAGCTTTAGTGAATTGGCAGTTTCACAGTTTTTCTAGGTATCTTGCCAAGAAAAGTCAATCAAAGTAGGTAACATACATAGATGGAGAGTTAGCAGAATCATCTCATTCAGCTTAAAAATGGTATATATGTATATATAGTGTTGTCTAGCACTATCTGGCAAAGGGGTAAACTAAACTGTTGCCTTTTTTCTCTGAATGATGGAATTTCAGATTTTTTAAA
Source organism: Budorcas taxicolor (assembly GCF_023091745.1). Lineage (NCBI taxonomy): Eukaryota > Metazoa > Chordata > Mammalia > Artiodactyla > Bovidae > Budorcas > Budorcas taxicolor. The sequence goes on from NC_068910.1 coordinate 85,909,642, forward strand.
TTGGAGTCTTCATACTCTAGGATAAAGTTTTTTGCTCTTGCTTTGACAATGAGCATATCTTATTTTTACAATTATCAAGAAATATGAAATTGATAAAATGCAATAAAAATGGACTAACCTGTTGTCACAGAAGACTCAGACTCTCTCAGTTTCTGAGATGCTAGAAGTTTTTCCTGCAAGGCTTTCTGAGCAAGTTGTGCATCCCATTCTTCTAGTTCTTTCTCAAATCGCTGGTTGTCTTCCTCAACAAAATCTCTTAAGTCGGGGGGTAGTGTTTCTATTCCAGCAAGGGCCTGCCCAGTTTCTTTATTAAACTCCTCTGCAAATCATATTTCAAAAACTATTATAAAATTAAGGATTAAAAAAAATGAAAAGCTCAACACAGAAGGTATTTCAAATGTTAAAGTCCAAATTATTACCACCTAGCAAATCAATATTAGCTATATATTAAAAGAAAACTCAAACAAATGCTCAGAAAAGCAAGATGCAAATATGTGATCATCCATTATAGGTAATGTTCTCAGCTTTTATTTTTATTCTGAAGAGTAAAAAAAAAAGAAACAAGACATAAAGCCAAAGTTGTTGCTACTCAAACAGTACTACTGACATAGTACTACTTTTCCTACTATAAAATACCAGATACTTGATTATTCATGAAGTAAAACTCACCACAAAATGAGAAGTAACACATAACCTCAAAGCTCAAAACAGAACTAAAATTCTTTTCCATCTGAAGCAGTTAAGTATAGCAATATATTTATATACAATTTGAAATCTAATCAATATAGCAAAGTTTTTCTTAAAAATCACATACATAGTATCTAACAAGGTTACTCAACCTCTACTACACTCACATAAATTAAATTTTAGCTTTTCAGTCATAAATCCAGCAAGTTTTGCTGAATGGTTAAATACAAAAAGAAAGTTGATTTCTATCAGTCTCAACAAACCTTTGTTACATGCTTTCTTTTTTATATGCAAAGTCTATATTAGAATCTGAGAAGTAAAAAGATCTGTGAGCAGATCAGAGTGAAGTGGGAAAGGCAAGCCAGCATATAATTCCAGCACAATAAGTGCCCAATACAAGCATGCTATGAGAAGGCAAGAAGGGATACTTTCTGGCAGGTTCAAGTAAAACTTGGCAAAGCAGATGACACCTGAATTGAATCTTGAGATGAGCAGGAATTAGGCAAAAGAAGAAATAAGATCATCATTGGCAAACATAAAAAGACATACGAACATATTGATATAAATACGCGAAATGATTTGGTGTGACCCAAACAAGTTTAAATATCAGTCAAGCATATGAAGTTTGAAATGAAGAGTGGTTATAAATGAATCTGGAGAGACAATTAGAAGCCATATAATAGAGGCTTAACAAGTTAGGCGAAGAAGTTTGAATATGAGTCAATGTGTGATACAGTCATGAAAGGGATTTTAGCAAGGAGAAAAAGTCCAATTTATATTTTATAGTCCAATTTATATTTTATAATAATTATATTTTATAATAGTTAACTTTGAAGACAAAATATATCCCAATTCTCAGCCCTGGTCATATTACTTTTCAATTCCAGTTTTCTCACTTACAATAACCCAAAAGCATTTTCCAAATATATCCATCACCTTGAGTAAACTACACTTAACTAATCACACCAGAGACCAGAATCAAATTAAAGAGCTACTTATTTAAAAATATATATTGCCCTATATATTTCATATTCTTACCTTGTATTAAGAATTGTGGTTTGTCATTTATGTACATTAAACAGTATGCACTGGCATTTCTGTAACCACCAAAAGAATCTCTCACTAGCTCTTCCCACGAAGATTTTGTTACAGCAATATCATTGTACTTCATCCACCTGTTTTCACGATGATCAAAAATGTATGCCCAGTAGTGCCCAGCATTAGCTTGACCTTCATGAACTAAAACAGCATGTAAACGATAAGGAACCTAAACGTGAAAACAGAGTTAAACTGCAGTTAATACTCTATTATAATCACATCTCATGAAAATCACAAATCATCTGATGCAAGGGTTCCCTTGAGGCATATGTTTTTTAACAAGAGTAAATTAGCTGGGATCAGAGTTTTGAAAAAATTAAACTATGAAATAAAAATAGGCAGGGAAGAGGGAGGATAAGTAAACTAAAGACATGTAAAACAGACACGTGTGTAAACAGGGTGATTTTCAAAACTCTGGAAATATATTTGTTGATTTAAGCTATCTTTAGAATAAAGAATTTGTATAATGAATATTTATACATTTAGCAGGTGATTTGCTTAAATTTTCATAATTATAAATTGGTGGGTAAATTCAGCAAAATGGCATATATAAAGAGCCATTATATAACTCTCAGAAGTTTAAATATAACTAAGCCCTTTATCTTCTCACATAATCTTAGTATCCTTAAACAACCATATAATTTCTCCCATATAATTTCTTAAAAATACTGAAACACTTTGAAAAATTTTAATAAATTATTACAAAAGAATAAAATGGTAGGTAAATACAGAGAATACAAAGAAAAATAATATAAAATAATATAAAAATCTTAAAGTATGAGAATTAAGCTAACATAAAGATAAAATATGTTAATAACTTAGATAATGCTTACTAGCTCAAAATTCAACTTACTTGGATCATAGATTTGTCAGAGTACATTAGCTCAATTGTGCGATGGATTCTAGATATGCTTTCCTGTAAATCTAAGGATAGAAGATGCCATTTAATGATCAAAATCAAGTATGTTTCTACTGAGACTTGTAAGGTAGGAAATAAAGCTTTTCCTATAAATATGCTAGAGGAGTAAGAAAAAGTTTCTAAAACTATTCTTAAAAACATTACTATTCAGAATCTGTATAAAATGAATTCAGTTCTCCTTAATAAAAGACACAGCACAAATGAGAAATTAAAAACCAAACAAATACGGTTTATTTTAAAAAATGAACTGAGCCAAAAAAACGGTATTTTGTTCAAATTTATAAAAGAAGGTTCCAATGAAAATTAAAGTTAATACCGCCCCACATATTTGTATAAAACAGGAAAACAATGAAATAATGAAACAAAGTAATATAAACAATGAAACAATGTAAACAATGAAATAAAGTACCTTCATCACATATCACACACACATATACATATATATATAATTGAATAAAAATCAACTATAATCACCAATGGAAATGAAGTTGTGAGATTCCCATTACCCACTATTTCTACTTCAAGTAGAAATCTATCCTACATAATTACTTTGAGGCAGTGATATATACAGCTATATTACCCATAATTATTTTTTAAAAATTGGAGACAACCTAAATATCTGTCATACAGTATAACCACATTATTCTATGAAGCTATTAAAAAGAATCAAGCAGACAACATCAAAGCCTACCAAAAAAAAAAGAAGTAACTTCAGAACAGGAAAGGCTTTTTTTAAAAAAGAGCTTGATAGAAAATCCAGTAACCATAAATGCAAAGACTTCTCCCCAAATTAAAAAAAAAAAATCTATAGTATAGAAACAAAAACAAAAACCAACATAAAGAAAATCAAATGACAAACTGGAAAAACAGTTATCTGCCACCTACACTACAGGTAACAGGTTAATAGGGCTTCCTTGGTAGCTCAGCTAGTAAAGAATCCGCCTGCAATGAAGGAGACCCCAGTTCGATTCCTGGGTCATCCGGAAGATCTCCTGGAGAAGGGACATGCTACCCACTCCAGTATTCTTGGGCTTCCATGGTGCTTCACACAGAAAAGAATCCACCTGCAACGCAGGAGACCTAGGTTCGATCCCTGGGTTAGGAAGATCCCCTGGAGGAGGGCATGGTAACCCACTCCAGTATTCTTGCCTGTAGAATCCCCATGGACCGAGGAGCCTGGCAGTCTATAGTCCATAGGGCTGCAAAGAATCGGACACAACTGAGCAACTAAGCACAGAACAAGCTAATATTCACAACATTTAAGTTTCCATTAAGCAAGAAGACAAACCATTCAATATAAAAATTGGATAAATTTCACAAATTTATTAAAAAACAGAATTTCACTCATGATTAATGAAATTGAAATCAGGACACTGTAATACCATTTTCATTTCAATTATCAGACTACCAAAAATTAAAAGGTGCCCAGGGCTAGGGAGAATACTGGGAAACAGGGTGTCTCACACAAAATTAGTGAGACTCTAAACTGGTTCATTGCTTGGAGGGGGTGGGAATCTTTTATACCTGAGCCATAGGTCCAAAACCATATGACACATCTCTCAAGTTCCTCAATTTAAAATGACCAGAAGTGGACTCATCATATTCCTACTTCCTTCCCCAAGGTGGAGGCGACCCACCATACTGCCCTTTTCCACAGTACATTCTATCCATTTAGTTATCGATACCACCATGGGGAACTGAGGGAATCAACCCTGATACCCCTCTGTCTCTCACCTCTAGTCAAGGACCCACATCTGTCAGCTGTCTCCAAAGAATAAACCAAATTAATTTTTTTCTTCCCTAAATGCTACTTCCCTAGTGTCAAAAGCATCTTAGTTTTCAGCTTTCTGACTGGAATCTTATAGAAACAAACATAACATGCCTAGTTCAATAAAAAATTATCCAACAACCTAACACAGTATTCAGGAAAAACTATGTGCTTAAGTAATGTTCACTAATGATTTCAAATATAAAAAATTCCCTTATATATGAAAATACTAAGGAAAATCTTCACAGTAACTAATGCTGTTAGTTGCTCTCCCACCTTATTTACTATTAAATTAGGACTGCTCTTTACTTCCATATTGTCTATAAACCATCTAGTTGGGCTTTAAACCTAGATTTAAAACCTAACAAGTGATGTTGTTTAATGTAAGCCCAACCTTTTGATACAAAAGAGGAACTCCTAGATTTTTTCCACAGATCAAGAAAAATGATGATAGTTTACCAGAAAATATCCACATCACTTCATTTTAGCAACACTGAAGTAGGAAGGAGATTATTTCAGAATAAAGGAGTGTTCCTTCCAAGAATGAAGGATGGCAACTGAATACCAACATGCTCACTGTCCTCCACTCCCAGAGCATTGTCCTTATTTTTCCTATGCCAGTTAAAACTAGTTACAGACTGGCACTGAGTTAATAGATCATATCTGGAAATCTGCTAGAGCAGACAGAAAATTAAGATTCACATTTCTAATTCTTCAACCTAGAGAAAATGTTTTTCACTTGAACTCAGCACAGGCATCAAGGGAGGTAATATAGTTGGTTATGTACAAAATCTGATGCTAGATGATGTTTCACCAGTGGAGTACCTGTGAATACCAGCTTGATATAAATTTAGAGCACTAAACCAGAAAATCAGACCATCTGCTAGGTCATTAATCAGCTAAGTAATCCAAGGAAAATCTTTTGGTCTCTCTAAAACTGATATTAAGATCATAAAAAAGGAAGCCAAATGAGCTCATCTTATAGAAAACACTTTGAAAGGGGGGGAAAAAAAAAAACAAAAAAATCCCATTTTTAATATTTACATATGAAATCCAGAGATGACCTCCCTTCTCAATTTTCACATTAACCATGTCCATCTGAGGTGAGAGTAGTTCTGCTATGAGAAGCTTCTTACCTCTGGTGTCATTTTCTATTTCTGTCCTCCAGCGATGTAAACAGCTTTCCAGCACAGAGAGTTCTTCTTCTGTTATGTGCCTTGGTGCCGGATGCATGGGCAAGTCTGGAGGTATCCGGGACTGAGTGAATGGTTTGTGTATTACTGATCTTGATGAAATGGCAGCTATTGACGCGGGTGACGTGCTTGGCAGTTCTGAAGAAGGAGCCCCCTGTTGGTCTGTTGTGCTGCATTTTTCAAGCATAGAATATTCATTATTAAACTTTCCAAACTGAAGCTCTGGACAAAGATTAAGTGCTAAATAAACAATATTAAGTTGGCTTATAATTAATAAAGAAAAAAGTTAAAAAAAAAAAAAGAAGTATGTGGATTAATGTAACATCCAAATGAGATTCTTACTACATGGAACTACATTATTATAAGGATAAAACTGGGGCTTTATATTGTAAATGGCTCAATAGTATTTACTTATACAAATCATACATATACCAGATTTATAAAACTTTCCTTTGCTGATCCTTTTCAGCTCACACTACAGAAAAAAATTCCCATTTAATAGTAGTATTTTCATGGATGAAAGGAAGGCTTATATACATACCAAAACAGCCTAAAGTATAATTCTGAATGGAAAAAAATACGAAACTTTTAATCCACAGCCATAAAAAATCCATTGAAATCCAATGAAATCCAATGAAATAAGAAAGTCCCTAGAAGACCTACACACTCTTCTAAGTTCACTAAAATAAAGCACAACGTGCATTTTATAAAAACCTTCTTTAAAGGTATCAATTACAATATTACATAATACAGGAACACAGCTATCTCTTCTACCAAGAAAACTTTTTACCTTGGTAATGTCTGTGATGGTACGGAACCACTAGATGGGGAACTAGCATCAATATCATCAACAGGAGAAGTGCAAACAGGTTTACTTGAAGCAAATTCCAAGGCGTACTGCAGAACATCCACCAAGGGAAATCGTTTGGGACCCGAACCATAGCTTAAATATCTGTTAACCATAAGATGCATGAATGCTTAAATTTGTGTAAAAAGTACACTTATTTCAATAATTGTTCTAAAACATTACAAAAACACTTTAATATTCTTCAATAGTGAAATTAATTTTGCTTTCAAATGATGGTAAAACTACTTATACATTCAAGAAATAAGTTAAATGTTCTCTAGAGGAACAAAACCAAAGCTGAGAAGACTGAATGTGTATATACACTGTTATAAATTTCAAATGCTGCTGTAAGTTATAATCTAACAGTAAAATGAAAACTGACATTTTCATCTCCTCAGGCTTTTTATTTTTAGATCTGTCATCTGGTCTTAAGATAATGGCTTAAAGTATCCCCCTCCTTTTACCTCTGATTATATTTCAATATGATTATTGATACCTTTTAAGAATTAAAACTATTGAAAAATAACATATTTTATATTAAAAGCTTTAGATCACTTATTTTCAAGTGAATAGTAAAACAAGGGGATACAGATTAGATCAGAGGTTGCAAACTCGGATCTTTCAGAGCACATTTTAACCTGTAGACTTCTGTCTGAACTACAGACTATTTGATAGTCCAGATTCTGGCTTCTTTTGGAAATAATCTAAAGCTCTAGACAACAGGGAGTTGATATTCACACATGGCAGGGCCTAGTATAGATGGCAGGCACCATCTTTCCACAGGGCTGTGCTCTCTGACTCCCTCTGCTCACTTGACTTGCTTCCCTTCTTTATAAAGATTCCATTATTCTTTATAAAGCTCATAGGCATCTGTGCTTGTATCTTCAGTGTTAAGGAGAAAAACTCAGTTATCATTTATTAATAGAAGTCTCAAGAGTAGTATTTAACCTCACACAAGAAGAAACCTCAATCATAAGTTAGTTTAACTTTGTACTTTCAGTACCATGAGTATTATCTCTTGACAGTAGGAATATTTAATTTTAAATAATAATTTTCTAATGCCAACTATGAATTATTTTAGTCTCTAGCAAAACTCAAGCCTAAACTGCTGCCGCTGCTAAGTCGCTTCAGTCGTGTCTGACTCTGCGTGACCCCATAGATGGCAGCCCACCAGGCTCCCCTGTCCCTGAGATTCTGCAGGCAAGAACACTGGAGCGGGTTGCCATTTCCTTCTCCAATTCAAGCAAAATATCCATCCAGAATGATTATCTATATGTAGGATCACAAGTCATTCAAAGAGAATTTTAAATTAAAACTAAGCAGACATTAAGAATATGAGTTCCTATAGTGAGTTCATAATTTCATAAAAGTTCCAATACCTTTCAAGTCTTTGTTGTAATACTGTGAGGTAATCTTTTAGCCTCTTGATCTCTTCCCTCTTAATTCTTGTTATTTCTCTGTTTCTATGCATGTATCTATCAGGGAAAAGAAATACAGCAATTATCAGTATTTCCAAACAAGAAATAGATACAATATTAAGTCTAGCCACCACCACAGAAGATTAACTCATCTAAAATTTTATAATAAAACATTAGAGAATACAAATTAATATTTTTCCTTATAACATTATTCCCAGTAACTACACTTTTCTAAATGAAAAAAGAACTCCATTTTCCTTGACAAATGGTATTAGAAACATTATGCAAAAAGTAAAACTTTTTAAGGAAATTAAGCAAAAATTTTCTCTGAGAATAATAACTCTTTACTTGGATACTAAATTGTTTCAAAACTAAATTATGTTGTATACCAAGTCATACCTGTCCAGATATAAAACTTGAGGAAATTCTAATTTATTGTGAATTTTTTCTGGTCTTCCCAGTGCCTGATTAAATTCAAATCTTGACAATTCAAATGTTAACACAGGTGGTAGTTCAGTAAACCAATGCTGAAAGAAAAAAAAAAAAAAAACACCTTAACACAACCTTTTTATTTCCTCCACTACAATTTTAGGCACAGAATGTTCGTGAGCAGTGGCATTTTTACGTGCATCATCATAACGCTAACATCACAGATAACTGACTGTGTATGCAATTTAGTTAAAACTCAACTTCTTTCTAAAAGTTTTTGACACCATTTGAAAATTCCAGTAGGATAACACACAGGAAAGAGAAAAATCTTCTGATGACTCTTCTTCATCGGTAATTCTTTACATTAGAATTTCAAACCCAAAGTGAAAAACACTGAATGAAAGTATGGCTTCGTATCTCAATTTTTCTGGCTTCTTCAATCTTATGTCACAGTTATTACCAGGAATGACACATATACTTAATATAATCAACCACACTGTCAAAAACCTGTGAGGAAGCTACTTGTAAGATGCAATATACAAAAGAAAAAAACATTTTATAGCATAAAAGACCACAATTCTCATGATAAAGCTAGAAACTTATACTTCCTTGTTTTAAATTTAATGTTCCTACTAGAATTTTGGCACATTTAAGAAAGAGATCAATTACTATCAAATACAGCACTTACTTTAAAAATTACTAGTGCTTAAAGATTCGAATGTCTGCTTGCTATGAGGCAACTCCTCCACACTTTGGCAACTGTTCAATTAAGCATAAAATGCAACAGAACTTCAGAGTTATTTTAACAAACAGATTCAAGCTTTACATAAACCATATTTATTTAAAGAGAAAGAAAAATTAAAAAACTTGTGAATCAACAAATAAAGAAGTATAAAATAATGTAGTAAGTATTTTTTAAATGTTTATTTTAAGCTGTGCAGTGTCCTTCTGTAAAAAGAAGGCATACTATATTGCAGCATACTATATTATTTATGGTATTTTCAAGGGCCACAAGATGTCACCACATAAATGTCAATAAGTTCAGTATGCTAATTTAAACATCCAAGAGAGGAAAAAAAAGCAGGAAAATGCACATTTGGCAAATTGAATATGATCTTGTAAGTTGCTACTTTTCACTAAACAAAATCAGTTAAAGTAAATGGTTATTCAAAACTATTTCATACTTCCCTGTTGGCCCAGTGGTTAAGATTCACAGGTCTAGGGTTCAATCCCTAGTCAGAAAACTAAGATTCCACATGCCACACAGCTTGGTTACAAAAAAACAAAATGCTAATGATTACTTGAACTGAGATTTCCTGAGTTGGAGTTGGTTCATCTTTTACTGATAGCTGAAGTTGAAGTAATTTGTTTTACATGGATATTATCTGAAACTGACAAGAGAAAGCTATGAAAGATCTAATATTAGAAATATCCCTTAAGTTTTAAAATTTCTTGAGCAAAGTTTGCCTATTTGCTTTGGCGAGGTGTTTTTTTGGGTTTTTTTTCAGTTAGTTTTAATCCACACCTATGGCAGAAAGTGAAGAGGAGCTAAAAAGCCTCTTGATGAAAGTGAAAGAGGAGAGAGAAAAAGTTGGCTTAAAGCTCAACATTCAGAAAACAAAGATCATGGCATCCGGTCCCATCACTTCATGGGAAATAGATGGGGAAACAGTGGAAACAGTGTCAGACTTTTATTTTGGGGGGCTCCAAAATCACTGCAGATGGTGACTGCAGCCAGGAAATTAAAAGACGCTTACTCCTTGGAAGAAAAGTTATGACCAACCTAGATAGCATATTCAAAAGCAGAGACATTATTTTGCCGACTAAGGTCCGTCTAATCAAGGCTATGGTTTTTCCTGTGGTCATGTATGGATGTGAGAGTTGGACTGTGAAGAAGGCAGAGTGCCGAAGAATTGATGCTTTTGAACTGTGATGTTGGAGAAGACTCTTGAGAGTCCCTTGGACTGCAAGGAGATCCAACCAGTCCATTCTGAAGGAGATCAGCCCTGGGATTTCTTTGGAAGGAATGATGCTAAAGCTGAAGCTCCAGTACTTTGGCCACCTCGTGAAAAGTTGACTCATTGGAAAAGACTCTGATGCTGGGAGGGATTGGGGGCAGGAGGAGAAGGGGATGACAGAGGATGAGATAGCTGGATGGCATCACGGACTCGATGGATGTGAGTCTGAGTGAACTCCAGGAGTTGGTGATGGACAGGGAGGCCTGGCGCGCTGCGACTCATGGGGTCGCAAAGAGTCGGACATGACTGAGCGACTGAACTGAACTGAACTGAACTGAAAGTTACTATCAAGAATTAAAATACACTCTACACATATCACAAGGGACACTTTTGATGTCTTAGGATGATACTCTCTATTCAACTTCATAATACTCAAAAAGTAGATTTCAAACACTATTACCTTCATTTTTTCTTGCAATGGTTTAAATGTTACTATTTAAAATTAAATATAACTATTAAGGTATGCTTACTGTTTCGCTTTAAATAACGAACATACCTTAATTAATGGAAACCTATAACGGCCAACAGAAATGAAATGACCCAATTTGGTGGTATGCTTTTCTGTAGGCCATAACAGTCCAGGAAACAGGTTCCATATCTTATGAAAGCATGTTCATAATACGTCATGTCTCTGTGTAGATTTGTTTAATCTAACAGCAATGACAGTTTTTTCCTACTACAGGATTTTCCTACTACATGGTTTCACTTTTTCATTTTAATGCTGCTCAGGACAAGAAGGGATAGCCAGACATTCCCTAAATTCATTAAAAAAAATATTATGGGTGTGTTGAGCTCTGTGATTTTAGATTATAAGTACAGCAGTATATAAAAGAGAATTTTAAATAATATAAAACAAGACATTTTTTTCCTTTCAAAATATTTCCCCATTTAGTAACAACCTATACTTAATTCTCTGATAAGCCATGAATTTTGTGAAACACAGGTCACTAAAGGTAAAAATGATGCTTATACTCTTGATATCTCATCATTATTACTTTTATTATTACTACATTATAAAACGAATGGACAGGGGTAATAGATTTTTGCAGTTAGTAAAAATGAACTTAGATTATCAGTACTGGCAACAAAAGTACTTCTGAATTTACTCTAAATATAAATCTGACCTGTTAAAATATTTTCCAGAGAGAATGTAGTCATTTTTATGAGTAAATAGCGTATTCTTCTATTAATATGATTTAACTATCTTGCTTTTGTGAGATTACATGTATATTGGGGGGAAAAATAAGAAAAAGACAGACCTATTACTGCAAATTCCCCATAGCACATCAAACAAAGCTAGGATGTAACTAAGCCTTAGAGGAGAAAACTTCCAATTGGAATTCAAACCTCAATTTCAGTCATTTGACTATCTTCACTCCTTTGCCCTATTTGTTTCCTATATAACATCTACATATATCTAACACGGCACATGTAGGTATTATTTCTGCAATGTAGTTTTTAGCTAAAGCTCTGTAAAATTTCTCTCAGCACTTTGACTATGTGTACAACCCTGAAGGGAAATTTGGCAGTACTTACACTTCTGAACGAGTATGCCCTGTGACCTAAAGATTCCATTTCTAACTATCCTTCATTCCAAAGTGCACAAGGTTATTTATAGAAAGACATTCTTTGAAATAATTCTTTATCCAATAGTTTCACAGAAGAATTAAATCAATTTAATTTTATAAATACTAGCTATGGTGATACTATGCAGGTTCTAAAAAGAATGATGTAAAGCTATATATTGACATGGAAGGATGTTCACAATATACTGGTAAGTAAAAAACAATGCAAGTCTCAAAATAGTATGTACAAATACAAACATCTATATGTACACACTTAAAAGGATGCACATCATAGCATTAGTAGTGAATACCTACACCAGAAGTGAGATATTTACTCTTTGAAATTCTTTCTCACCAACAGGCAACCAAAAAGGTAGTTCCAGGTTTCTCGGAGAGACTAACTCATCTATAAATGACATAAAGTTCCAGGTTTCATGGAGAGATTAACTCATCTATAAATGACATACCATTTAATTAAAAGTTATGATTTAGAAAAAATATTGGTAGTAATTATTTTACATATAATCATTTTTAATTTATTCAGTTGATTCTTGGTATGTCATTAAAGAAATATAAATTCTTATAGCCCACTGAATGTTTTACCATAGCAGTTATGGAGACTAGAAGTCTTCCTATATTAGTTAGCCACAGCTGTTTTGCAAAAAAAAGTTTTTTTAATGTTTGCTGCATCAAAGTAAAATCAATAATTTTTATTAAATAATAGCATAAGAAATAAAAGGTATTAACATCAGGGGTTATGCCAATTTAGAAACAAGTCTAAGATGCTACTCATTGGTGTTTATGGAGAAATAAAATAGGTTTTTCTGAAGGACACAATGGAATGAAACTATTATTTAAGGGTGTTACTAAAAACTTTTAAGATATTCTACTCTGGTCAGTGATAGTCACTTAAAGTAGATTGAGTTATTGAAACTACCATGTCCAGCAAATCTAGGCGACTGAATTAGGAATCACAGGTAATCATATTCGCTATTATTGAGGAACTAGCTATTACTTAGTTCCTATTATCTTAGGAACTGAATTTAGAGACTAGAGAAGATGACAAGCCACTGTATACCTTAGGCTAGGTGGGAAAATCAAGGCAGAAAATATATATTGCAGTATAGGGCAGTCAGAGTACGAAGCCAAAGACAGAAAACAAACTAAATCTTCTAAAAAATAAATGATGACATTCAATGTAAGAAAAATATTTTCAAAAGCTAGGAATATGTGAGGAATATTATTTACTTATTATTACATTATTTACCAATAAATCATAGCATGTTTCATTTATAAGCTACTGTAACATTGTAAGGAAAAAGCCATTCCTTCTCTCCCTGCACAAATCCACCATTCTTCTATTTAATAGCAAACAGACTGCACTTTACAAAGCTCTGTTTTCCTGTTCCCCTTGCGGATCCTTAGAAAGTTCTAATGTTTAAAGATCTGTTTCCCAATCAGTAAGATAAATAAGCTTCATTTAAGTAGTCTTAATTAAAGGTCTATTATCAGAGTCACCTGTGGAGCTTTGGCGCTCATCCCTAGATTCCGATTTGATAGCTTTGAGGTGGAATCTAGGCATCTGCTAAGAATCACTGAAGTAGGTGATCTATGACGTAGACACATGAGGTAGGCACACCTACCATCAGCTCAGCTGGTAAAGAACTTGCCTGCAATGTAGGAGACCTGGGTTCCATCCCTGGGTTGGGAAGATCCCCGGAGGTGGGCATGGCAACCCACTCCAGTATTTTTGCCCGGGAAATTCCAAGGGCAGAGGAGCCGGTGGGCTACAGTCCCTGGGGTTGCAAGAACTGGACATGACTTAGCAACTAAACTACATGTAGACAGAAAAACTATTTCAAATATTTTCTCTCTCTCAAAAAAAGAAAAAGGCAAAAAATAATGAATACTTATTTCCTTTTTGTTTGAATGTGTGAGGGGACACAGGAGATGAGGATGGCATTAGAAATTACATCTTTTTTAAAAAGCACATAATTCAAATAAAAACAATTGATTCTCAAAGACATAAGAACCTAGGCCCTCTTTAGATAAGAAGAGATGTAATCACTTAATAATTATTAAGTGCCTATTCAAAGATAAAAACCTTGGAAACTTTTTTAATATTACTGAGACGTTTCACTCAGTCAACACGTGTTATGTACTTCTATCTGCTGGTAACAGGGCTATAAGACAGAGACCATACTATCCAAGGGACAGAGTGGTGAACCCCTGCAGAGCTTACATCTAGACAGCTAGCAGCAACTGCTTAATGATGACTGATTTTGGAGCACATGATCCGTCCTTTCCTTTCTAATATTCTGGATGAATACATGGATGAAAGGATATACAGACGGAGCTAGAGAGATGAATCGAGAGATGAACATAGGTTACAAGACAGAGGCAGTGGAGACAGATAAATAGGTTTGTAATATCTATTTTAATTCTCTTTCTTGAGGAAGCAAGTTCTTCCATCTGCCTTTCAGGCAATTACACAGTAATTTTACAAGAAAAGGCGTCCACGTGGTGTTGCCTCCTTGGGCCTGACACATTCCAACATATTTGGTGTAAGTAACATGGACTGTGAAGAAAGCCGAGTGCTGAAGAATTGATGCTTTTGAACTGTGGTGTTGGAGAAGACTCTTGAGAGTCCTTTGGAATGCAAGGAGATCCAACCAGTCCATCCTAAAGGAGAACAGTCCTGGGTGTTCATTGGAAGGACTGATGCTGAGGCTGAAACTCCAATACTTTGGCCACCTCATGCGAAGAGTTGACTCATTGGAAAAGACTCTGATGCTGGGAGGGATTGGGGGCAGGAGGAGAAGGGGACGACAGAGGATGAGATGGCTGGATGGCATCGTTGACTTGATGGACGTGAGTTTGAGTGAACTCCGGGAGATGGTGATGGACAGGGAGGCCTGGTGTGCTGCGATTCATGGGGTCAAAAAGAGTCGGACACGACTGAGCGACTGACTGAACATATGTCTATACAGAATTCCACTCTAACATCAGTGTTTTTCTTCCTTACTACCAGCACTAGCATGCTCTAATGGCTGGTACCTGGACTGAAAAAGTCTTAAAAGACTGAACAATGTCCTAAATGAGGATTTTAACATAAAATTTTGAGAAAACACTTTAAACGAAAAGTTAACATAGATTATAGACTGTACTGACTCTGCAGTTTTCCCCAAAATGTCTAAATTACCATAATTAAATTCAAAAACATTTTCTGATTATTCTCTCAATTATTAGGTAGCTATACAGTTAGAGCCTTACTTCACAACACTGTATAAGAGACTTATAGGGAAGGAGAATGAAGATGCTAAACTCACCTCTTGACCGGATTTTCCTGAATTTTCTGAATGTAAAGACTCAATTTCTCCTTCAATCATAGCAGCTTCTAGGCATTCATGTAGATCTTTGAATCCATTGACCTGAAGTGGGTACTGACCAAACATTTCAGTATTTTCAAATTTTTTACCTATAAGAGAGGAGAAATTTATATTCCTCAATATGGCCTTTTAGCTTCCAAAAAGTAAATAAATGTATATATTATCTCCTCAACCTAAAAACTATACCTGTTTATGTTTTAGACAAATAGATGGGGAAACAAATGTTTACATTTCAGGCAAATGGATGGGCAAACAATGGAAACATTGACAGACTTTATTTTCCTGGGCTCCCAAATCTCTGTAGATGGTGACTGCAGCCATGAAATTAAAAAAGACACTTGCTCCTTGGAAGAGAAGCAATGGCAAACCTAGACAGCATATTAAAAAGCAGAGATATTACTTTGCCTACAAAGGTCTGTATAGTCAAAGCTATGGTTTTTCCAGCAGTCATGTACGGATGTGAGAGTTGGACCATAAAGAATGCTGAGCCCCAAAGAATTAATGCCTTTGAACTGTGGTGCTGGAAGAGTCTCCTGAGAGTCCCTTGGACTGCAAGGATATCAAACTAGTCAATCCTAAAGGAAATCAACCTTGAATATCCATTGGAAGGACTGATGCTGAAGCTGAAGCTCCAATATTTTGGCCACTTGATGTGAAGAGCCAACTCACTGGAAAAGACCCTGATGCTGGAAAAGACTGAAGGCAGGAGGAGAAGGGGACAATAGAGGATGAGATGGTTGGATGGCAAAACCGACTCAATAGACATGAGTTTGAGCAAACTCCAGGAGATGATGATAGGGAAGCTTGGCATGCTGCAGTCCATGGGCCGCAAAAAAAGTCAGACATGACTGAGCAACTAACCAACATTTCAGACAGCTATAGTTACTACTGTTTTCCTACTGGCTTCTACATGCATATAAGTATATTCACATACAGCTATGCTATAGATATTAATCACACACTCATATGTGTATATGTAATTATATTTGTGTGTGTGTGTGTATATATGTTTATTCTTTAAAAAAGTACCTTTTAAGGGCAAGATACTACACTAACATCGAGAATATGCATAGCAGCATACAAAAGTTATAGAGTCTCTGAGCTAAGGAAACTTTTAGCCTCTTGGAAAAATGCAATATGCACATTAATTGCACATACAGCTATGAACAAATATTATTACAGCTGTCAGAAAAGGAGTGGTGAGATAGAGTGCTGTGAGAAGATTTCGAAGGGGAGCAAATCTAGTCTTTAGGGCAGGAGGGTAAAGCAAGGAAGACTTCCACAGGAAAATGACATTTATGCTGAGACTGCAAAGGTGAATAGGAGGTAGCCAGGCCAGAATTGGAGAGCCAGAGTATCCCTGGCCAAGAACAGCACAGCCAGAAACTTTCAGGCTGCAGAGAACTTGGCATGTTTAAAGAATTAAGGGAAAGAAGTATAGCTTAGGGGAGCAACATGGACATGACAATGAAGAGTTAGGTGGAAGAATCAAAACAAAATTCTTAAACCAAGTCTACTAGCCCTTGTTAAGAATTTTTTCCTAGTATATTCTGAATATAATGGAAAACTGCTGAATAATTATATATAGGAATAAGAGGCTCAGATTTACATCTCTTGAAAATCCTTATGGTTTCTGTTAAGTGATAAAGCTGGTATGTGACTATATAGAATCCATCTATAAATAAAAGTAGAATGGAACAGGAGTTAATAATATAAATGTATAAAAACACATGAAGTAACACATACACATATTTATTAATATATACAAAAGGAAGCACCAATAGGCCTTGATTGACTGGTTCACAGGCAGGATGAGGAACAGAAAAGAAAGGAAAGTATCGAGAATAAGGTTCAGATTTTGAGCATGAGTAACTGATTTTTATGCACTGAAAGGGCACCAGTGAAGAAGAGTAGAGGATTTTTTTTTTTTTTTTTTTACTTTTGTGTTAAGGCAGCAGGGAAAATCATTGGTTTAGAATGGCCCATGATATTTTTACGTTGCAAAGAGCAAGACATAAATAAGTCAGTAACTAAGACTGATGTGAAGCTATAAACTGAATAAGTAGCAGCTTATTCATAGCAGGAAATCAAGGGAGTAAATGAGATTGCCCAAGGAATTAGCAAACAAGAAGAGGAAGAGGATCTAAGCTGAGTCCCAAGGCTCTCTTACATTTAGATATAGAAAAAAAAACTACAAATATAATTCCTAAAAAGTATCAACAGAGGCATGAGAATATGGTGGACTAGAAGCCAGAGAAGTATTTTCAATGAAAAAGCAGGTAAAAGGAAGAGGAGGAGGAGAAGGATTGGAGTCAACAGCACTAATAGTTGGTAAGAATTCAGTGAGAATTGAGAGGGATCCAATGGACTATCCATTGGACTAACACATTTAGGAAATCAACAACCTTCAAAAGCCCCCTTTTAGAAGAGGTCTGGAGCCAGAAATAAAAATGGGATAGGTCAAATAAATGGAGAGATAGCAGATAAAAACAAGATCCTATCTTTAAATAAAGGAGGTTATTTCTGAATAAGATTAGCTGAAAAAGAACATGTGAAGGGATTTTTTTTTTAAATTTTAAAGATATGAAATACCAGATCATGTCTAAATATTGCTGTGAATGACACAGTGAAAGGAAGAAGCGAAAGATACAGAAATAAAAGCAAGATAAAGGATAGAAAAAGACCTGAGAGAAAGCATGAAAAGATGAGATTCTTATTATTAGCACACTAGCCATTGATTAATCAACAAAATTATTCCTTTATTACCTGGAGTGACAAAGAAAAGAATGAGGTGGTAGTAGGAATGGACCCAGGTTGGGAAGCCTAAAGCTCCTAATCTGAGGAAGTTACTTTTAAGAACTATGATAACAAAAAAAAATTATAAGCACAAAATTAGATCTGTGGCCTTAGGCAGGATCCACGGTTAGGTTTTGTAAACTTCAATCTATGAAATCCGAGGTAAGGAATTTTTCAGAAAATGAAGAGACAAAGAAATTATATTAAACATAGAAAAACTGGAAATTTCTATTGCAGAAAATGGGAAAGAAGACAGGGATGAAGACAGACAAAGATGAGTCCTAGGGAGGGTTACGGGATTGGGACTAGTGAAGCTTAGAGTCACTGCAACCTCATGATCCACTACAATAAGCCCATCTGAGTGATTTCCTCCTAACAACAGTCAGGTTCTCAGTACATGCAGAGAGACGAAAATAATTCCAGGAGGGCCAGAGACTAGTCAGAGAGGGCGTGCCAGAAGGGAAAGGGGGAAAAGAGTTTCAGCAATCTATAAGGAGGATCATAATGGACAAGGAAGGAAAGGCAAAGCCTGAGAACAGAATGGAGAGATCAACAGCCTAGAAGCTCTGGTGGAGCTGAATGAACTTATGCAACAGAAGACTTTAGTAAACAAACTGAAAATTACCCTACCTCAGAGTCACTAGTCTAAAAAATGCATTAGGAAGATATATGTAAAAATGACAAGAAAGTGCTCTAAAATATATTGTTAACAAAGCAAATACATAGTTCACCTGGCAATGTACTGAAATCACATTTATACAGCACAGCAACATTGAAAAAACATACCAAAACCAAGTACAATAACTTCAACACTGATGGAGAAATTTTAATAATCCCTTCTAAGAATCCAGGTAATAAAGGTAGAAGTGCTCATGAGGAGTATAATATTATCAACAGTGCACAGTCACAACCTGATTAGAGCTCCTCAACTTCTACAGATAGTGTTCTACTTCAAATAAAAACTAGTATGACAGTATGGACATCCTAAATAGGAATACAATTCACTATATAAAATATCCCACTATTTATATAATGAATATTCAGCATT
The DNA here is from genome assembly GCF_023091745.1 of Budorcas taxicolor. Classification (NCBI taxonomy): domain Eukaryota; kingdom Metazoa; phylum Chordata; class Mammalia; order Artiodactyla; family Bovidae; genus Budorcas; species Budorcas taxicolor. The sequence continues at coordinate 85,928,817 of NC_068910.1, forward strand.
TGAGGCAAACAAAATGTACTGACAGCTCAGTATAACCTTTAGCGTATCTAAATCCCGAGTTAGTCTCTGCCTTTTTCCAAATCTCAAACTATAAAATCATATTCAAACAAAACTTCATGGCAATCCATCACTTAAGATCTTCAAGAAAAATCAAATCCCCAAATTTTTGGGTGAACTTTCAAAAGTTGATCCATAGGACCATTTGGGAAAGATAGTTTTTCAAAAATGTATGCTTTGAAACTTAAGTGATTTTATTACTTGATGTATATTTTATGAGTCAGTTTCCTGCCCTTGTTAGGAAAACCAGAGTAACTCTTTAGGCCTGGATTTTGACTAACAGGAATATTATCACTTTTAACTGATTTTTTTTAAAGATAAGAGTACAATTCTTCCTTGAAAACTATATTCTAAAGAATTTTATAATCAACCCCTAAATGGGAACCCTGCAAAACCCTGACTATGCTAAATTGCTAAGTACAGCTTTTAACTTGCATAGACATGAAACCCTCAAAAACAGTGACCATCATACCAAGCCCAGTATTAACCTCTAATATGATTTTTTAAAGAGGCACCAACTGCCACCTTAACAATTAACAGTATCACAGAACCGTTCCCAAGGAAAGAACATCAGATCAACATTAACCGAGTATCAATCAGCATGTGCTAACATACTCTGCACTTTCCTTTATGCACTCAACTCGTTGCTTTCTATATAAATGATTAGCATTAGCAATGTTAACAGAAATCACTAGACAGAGGAAGTCAAATTAAAAACCATTCCACAAATAAAGTGACTATTGTGACAAAGGACCAAACAATTAATAATATCTCAGTTGTAATAAAGAAGTAAATATGCAACTATACCTTCAAGCACTCCCACAGCTAGGAATCTTCCATAGAACAGCTCTACCATGGGGTTCTTTGGCTTGTCTTCATCCCTAAAAATCACATTAAAATTATAAATGTGACTACAATTTTTAATTTTTAGAACTATAATAGAGAAAACATTAAAAGAACAATAATAGATGCCAAGACAATAACATTTATGCGGTTATTATGTGTTTGGCTCTGCCACTTAGTGTTGAGCCAAGATATTTAAATTTTTTCTGTTTCTTCATGTGTCAACTGAGGATATTAAACCCACAAAGCTGTTGTAAGGGTTAAAAACTGTGTGGGATGTCACTGTAAGAAGATATGAACCCAGTCTGTATTCACAAAGTACCTGATCATTCCATTATCATTTAGAGTATGGACTTTTAGTCATACAATACATGCTTATTTGGACTTGCTGGGAAGGTGGAAAAACCCCTCTTGCACACACCAGTGAAATAACAATATATCAGTTTCAAACCAAGTAGCCAAAGAGGTACGCCAATCTTTTGTAAAGTTTCATGTTGCTGGTAAAATTAGGCATCTGTGAATTTTCCAAATTCTTTAACATATAAATTTGTTTTCTTGGGGTTTTTTTTTTTTTTTTTTTTTGGCTTGAAGCAAGTAGAAATTTTTAACTTTTTCTTTAATGTTTTGTACCCTGTGATCTAAAAACACAAAGTTTATCTTGGCCTTAGTATATAAAAGTATGTTTTATCCACAACTGTACAGAGACTTTTTCTTCATAAATTTTTGTTTAAATTAATAAAACTGATTTACTTTTGAAAAAGAGAGAAAGATACTATTTGTCTCTTGATGTGTTACATGCACCTGGATTTAAACCATAAAACAACTGGAGGGAAATACTTCACTTAAGCCTTCCAACAATTCTGAAGTAGTATGGTGGTTATTAGTGCTGTACAAAAAGATTTCCAGCCCTCTACTTTCAGATATATAGTAAGAAGCACTTTCCGATCTACTTTCTATTTAAATTTGAAAAAAAAAAATCTGAATTGTGATAAAATACACACAGTATAAAATTTACCCTCTTAACCATCTTTAAGTGTACAGTTCTGCAGTGTTAAGTACATTCACAACTGTTGTGGAACCAACCTCTAGAACTAATTTCAGCTTGAGAAATCGATTAAACAATTCCACATTCCTCTCTCCCATCAGGCCCTGGTAACCGCCATTCTAACTTTCTGTTTCTTTGAAAGTGACAACTCTAAACACATCCATCGTATAAGTGAAACACAGTGGCTATCTTTTTGTGACTAGTTTCTTTCACTCAGCATCATGTTTTCAAGATTCATCCATGTTGTAGCATGCGTCAGAGTTTCCTTACTTGCTAAGGATATTCCATTGTATACGTATACCACATCTGTATTTCCATTCATCCATGGACATAATCAGTGACTTTCAACATCTGTCGATTGTGAAGAATGCTGCTACGAACATGAGTGTGCAGCATCTCTTTGAGACCCTGACATAAATGCTTTGGGATTTAAATTCAGCAGTGGAATTGCTGGATCATCATGTGGTTAATTTTTGCTGTTCCGTCTTTATAAATTCAATTGACAAACAACTGTCAGATATTTGAAGGATACAACATAATGATTTGATGTATGTATACACTGTGAAAGGATTCCCTCTATCAAATGATAATTCTACTATTAATTTTTTTAACAACCATAATGTTTTCCACAGCAGCTGCACCATTTTACGTTTCCATCAACAGTGCAAAAAAGTTTCAATTTTTTTCACATTTCAATACTTGTTATTTTCTGGGTTTTTTTTTTTTTTTTGCTTTGCACAACAAAACATGAGCGGAGGTAATGTGTGTCATTTCTGGTCTGTAACTTTGAGAGTCAATATACTTTTCACTGATGTGGTGATCCCAGAAGGCTGGGATGAGATGAAGCCTCTGTCATCTGATATGGGGAAGAGGAAGAACACAAAGACTGTCACTCCTGATGTAAAAGTCCATGAATCTTTAGACATAAAGATCAGTAACTCCATTTTCATGCATCATACTCCCGTGTTCTGGGTTGGTCAAAAAGTTCGTTCGAGTTTTTCCATGACATCTTACAGAACTTTTTGGCTAACCCAACAGGAAAACAACATTCCTGGTTTCTCTCCTTATTTTCACACACATACTACACAGAAAGAGCAATGACATACCAGGTTGATGTCTCTGACATAAGAAACTGTGTAAGAGCAGCTGTACTAATTCTGAATTCTCTTTTCAAGTATCTTATGAATTCTTTGTATCTAAATTTTGGTCTTCTTGCCACTGACCTGCGGTATGCACTGACCTTCCCAAAGGAGTCAGGAGGACAAAGTTTCCAGAAATTCTTTACCCTATCCTTCTTTGCAAACTCTCAGAGGTCTTCTTCTTTATTATGCCTTTAAGCTTTGAATTTCAGGGACCCAGACTGTTGTTATCAACAAAAGTGCAAGGAACAAAAGTGAAGAGCAATTTAAAACACCTGAGACTTCTATAATAGAAATGATATATCCAGCACTTGCACAAAGAAAAGATAAGACTGATGCAAATATCACAAATATCAAAGGCCAAAAGAAATCATCAAAGAAAGCTTGTATCAGGGACACCTCAGCCTCAGAAATCACGTTGGTACAGAAAGAGTTCAAAGATTTAGGGCAACTGATACAGTACTCAGTGCTTCCCAATCTCTTAAACTTTAAGAAGTTTTAGCTCCATGAACAGTAAAGCAAAATCAAAACTACTGAGAAACAAATGAGAAGTATTTCAAGTAAGGCTTGTGATTTCAGATGAAATAGGAAAGTTCTAGATTCTTTTAAAAGTTTTAGAAAAAGGAGAGAAAAAACTTGTTAGTTCAGTTCAGTTTAGTCACTCAGTTGTGTCTGACTCTTTGAGATCCCATGGACTTCAGCACGCCAGGACTCCCGAAGTTACTCAAACTCATGTCCATTGAGTCGGTGATGCCATCTAACCATCTCATCCTCTGTCCTCCCCTTCTCCTCCTGCTTTCAATCTTTCCCAACACCAGGGTCTTTCCAAATGAGTGAGCTCTTCACATCAGGTGGCCAAAGTATTGGAGTTCAGCTTCAGCATCAGTCAGTCGTTCCAATGAACATTCAGGACTGATTTCCTTTAGAATGGACTGGTTGGATCTCCATGCAGTCCAAGGGACTCTCAAGAGTCTTCTCCAAACCATAGTTCAAAAGCATCGATTCTTTATTGCTCAGCTTTCTTTAGAGTCCAACTCTCACATCCATACAGGACTACTGGAAAAACCATAGCCTTGACTACATGGACCTTTGCTGGCAAAGTAATGACTCTGCTTTTTAATATGCTGTCTAGGTTGGTCCTAACTTTCCTTCCAAGGAGTAAGCATCTTTTTATTTATGGCTGCAGTCACCACCTGCAGTGATTTTGGAGCCCAAAAAATAAAGTCGACACTGTTTCCACTGTTTCTCCATTTGCCATGAAGTGATGGGACTAGATGCCATGATCTTAGTCTTCTGAATGTTCAGCTTTAAGCCTACCTTTTCACTCTCCTCTTTCACTTTCATCAAGAGGCTTTTGAGTTCCTCTTCACTTTCTGTAATAAGGGTGGTGTCATCTGCATATCTGAGATTATTGATATTTCTCCCGGTAATCTTGATTCCAGCTTGTGCTTCATCCAGCCTGGCATTTTTCATGATGTACTCTGCATATAAGTTAAATAAGCACGGTGACAATATACAGCTTTGACACACTCCTTTTCCTATTTGGAACCAGTCTGTTGTTCCATGTCCAGTTCTAACTGTTGTTTCCTGACCTGCCTCCTCAGAATTCCCATCTCTTTCAGAATTTTCCGCAGTTTATTGTGATCCACACAGTCAAAGGCTTTAGCATAGTCAATAAAGCAGAAGTAGATGTTTTTCTGGAACTCTCTTGCTTTTTCGATGATCCAGCAGATGTTGGCAATTTGCTCTCTGGTAACTTGTTAGTCACTAGACCAGAAAAGTTGACACTCGAACCCCAAAAAAATTTTTAGAAGTGAGTAAAATAAGGAAAGATCTCCAAAATCAGAAAAGAATGATCCTTTCAGAAATAACCAGGATTCAAGAAACAGCCAAGTGGCAGTCTAAAGAGAGACAACCATCAGGGAGCTGTGTTGAACCGAGGCTACCACAGGAGGTGATTACAGCAAGTCTGGACAGATTTCAGAAGAGGAAATAGGGACTTCATGGTAAAGTACTCAAAGAATTACAGAGAGAACTCCAAAGAGACTCAGCTTCCACAGATGGGGATACAGATAGCATTCACACTCTAGGGAAACATGCTCAATAAATTTTGGGGGTTGGAACTCTAAGGAAAAGTACAAGGAACATGAATTTTACTAAAGAGGAGCCAGGGTGGGCAATTGCAGATAAAGTTCACACACAGGCTGTCTGTTGGTCTGAGAGGACAGAACCCTGGTGGAATTCTGCAACACAAAAGAGGTGAAGGTGGGCAATGCCTGTGTGAATAATAAACTACTTGGGCATACTCCTAACTCATATTTCACTAACTCTCAATATGACAGACCTATTAAGACAGAATAGAGGGATAGGGCAGAAAACAAACTCAAGCAACAAGAGAGAGAAGACACTTGGCATTCAAACAGAACTGGTCCCATACAGGTTAAGAGGCAGGTTAAACTATTAAGAATTCAGCCAAGACCTCCTCAAAAAGAATGGGGGCAGGGGGAATGTAACTGCACCTTAAAGAACTATCCCATCCAAGGGGGGAAAAAAAAAAGAAAAAGGAGCAGAAAGAAATATACTAAAGGCCTAGATCTAACATTCAAAAGTTGAGAAAACAGCTTATCATAGACATGATGATCTTTACTGGAGCTGGAACTCAGGTTTCAGAAAGCATCCACAGCAGATTCAGTTCAGCATCAGGATGGGGAGATTTACCAAATGAAACTAACATAAAGAAAGAAACTACCTAGAAAGCAGGTTTCACAAGTCTAACCAATCTCATAGCAAAATGCTATGGTAGCAACCATTGTGGCATGCAAATATGTTATTAGAAAGACAGCTTATATTCAGTGCAGTACTGAAGGCCAGTAAACTGAGGTTTGTAAGAAAACTGCAACTTAAGAATTGTGGTGAACAGAAAAGAAGAGCACCAGACTACAACTGTCAGCATCATAAACTTCTTAACATTCAAAAAGGAAGCAGCTTTCAATGATACAGTCTAAGTTTCCCACAACAGAATTTTCCCCTCAGATATTGTAGATTTAGTGCCATAATCTGGAGAGATTTCTTCCAACATAAGTTTATAAGTAGTTGTCTAATAAAAAAACCAATTGGCCCTTAATGATAGACATCCTGGCAGAATTAAAAGCATGAAGATTTCCTCCATTTATGACATCATCCAAAGTTTCTGCTGCAGTATTTAGCAACAGTAACTTGAGTCTGGACTGAACTAAGAGCCAGGAACACTGGAGCTGGACTGAAAGCTAAAGGCTTGAAGCTTCGCTTTTGTTATAAACCTCAGCATTTGTGGCCACAAATTCCAAAAAGCTTATAAATAATATAGGTAACATTTGGGCTTCCACACACTTCTCTCAGATTCCTATTTCTCTGTTGATACTGAATATATACCAGAATAAAAAAAAAAAAAAAAACAAGTGTTATTTATCAACCTCCCAAACCCCAAAAACTGAACTTCACAGTAACTTACGTCTCTTCTTCAGCTTTCATTTGGAAGGCATCTTCTAACCAATCTAATAATTTGTGTGTAAACTCACTCACGTCTTGCTGTGGGGGGAAAAAAATGTCTTATTGATATTTGAGCCTACTAATGAAAACACTGCAACATAAAACTTACAGCTAGTCTTTTCTAATATATAATTAACTGACTCCTCACAAAGGTATCATATGAAATGTTTCATATCAAATGCAAGAAATATTTATAACTTAACCAGAGCATAAAATCAGTATTTGAGAAAAACAAGCATTATATTCATAATACATGAGTTTCACTTTAGGAGGGAAAAATACATATGCATATATATTGATATATATAAAAATGCAAACTCATGAATGAGATTTTTAAAAAGAGTTATTACCTCCCCCCAGGGTTCTCTAATGAATCTTTATAAAACGAAGGCCCCATATTACCAAAGAGTTCTTCCTTATACAAAGATTTATTACTGGCTTCTCCCCTAGAAGGAATATGAGCTTTTAAACAGTCCATTTTCTCAATTCAACTGTTACACATCACTTTTTAAGCTATATCTAATCTTACTAAGATATCTGTTAACTTGGATCGGTTGAGTCCAATCAATCACTGGCTCCCTGATTATCAAGGTCTGCCACCTCTGAAGTTCAAACTGAGTCTCCAATCAGAACCAGCATAATCTTCACCTTCCACAATCCCTTCCATTGGTTCTAGCTCACCTGACATAGATAAACAGGAATAAAGCAGTGGCAGTTGTACTCATTAACTACCATAAACTTCTTTCAACAATCTGATCTGGAGTACAGCAAACAGGTTTGTATAGAACCTGCATGAAGAGTGGGGTTAGGTGGGAAGATAAAGCAATTCTTACTATGACTGCCCAAAGACAGCTAAGTAAGTGTAAGCAACTTGCTTTTATCAAAACAGCCCTAAGTAGAAAACAAACTTACTGTTACACATTTCCACAGCTAGAAGTTTTTTGAAGAGCATCTAGGACAAGAGATTTACTTTTAAAATGTTGAAACTAAGGTCTAGCAAGCATAAACAAACTGCTCCCAAGCCATACGAAGACAACCAAACTTAACACAAAAAGCTAGCTATAAACATCCATACCACCTGTAGTGGGTTACATTGAGGCCTGTCAAAATATATGTCCACTTGGAACCTCAGAATGTGACTATATTCGGAAAAAGTGTCTCTACAGATGTAAATAAAGTATGGATCTTAAGATGACACCATTCTGGATTAAGACAGGCCCTAAATCCAGTGATAGGTACTCTTCTAAGAGGTGGGGGATAGGGGGAAGGAACAGGCACACAGACATACACGGGGCAAGGTCATATCAACACAAAGAGATTGGAACCTTAAACCAAGGAACACCAGGAATCACCACATGGTAGAGGCAAGGAAGCACTATCTTTGAGGGCCACTGGAGCGAGCATGGCTCATGCGGCCAACACCTTTATTTTGAACTTCTGGCTTCTAGAACTATGGGAGAATCATTCTCTGTTGCTTTGAAATCACTCGGCTTGTGGTCATTTGTTACGGCTGTCCTAACTAATATAATACCTTAAAACGACCTGACATATTTTTCTATGTTACTTACCTTGCAAGGCTATATCTGACAAGAAAGAAAAAGGTTTCCTAGTTATCCAAGAAGAAAATGTCGGGGGTGGGGGAGGTATAAAAATTGAAAACAACAACAAACATAAGCAAATTCTGATACGACCACCTTTTTTGTTCATTTATCTTTGCCATTAAAAAGGCATTTTTAAAAAAGTACAGGGAAGGAAGTGGCAAAATCAGACATCTTTCAGAACTCTCTGCCAAAGACCCTCTCCACACATCCAGATAACAGATGCAAGTACTACAACAACTACACTGCAAATGTAGTGGAATTTTTAAACCCTCAAGTATCCTCTTTATTTTCTGCCCATTACATCACTGCCATCGTATTCAACATTGTTGCTATTATCCTCTGCTACTTTCTTTGCTTCTCTTCTGCTTTCCTTCTTTAATTTCTCTAACTTCTCAAATTATATGTAAAAATGTTGGTATGTTTGTAGATATTTTCTACCTTTATAGGAAAATTTCCAATATTCTTCATAAGAAATTGATAAAAAGTAACCAAACAGCAAGACATAAAGTTTGGGAACTAAAAGAAACAGTGACAAAGTTAATACCATTCAGAAACAAAGTTAATATCATTCAGAAACTTTTTCTGAGTGAGGAATTTCTGCCAGCAAAAACAGGCATATCAAAAGCATGTATACTAAACTGACACTGGGTTATCACACCTTGGTGAAGATTTTTAACTACACACTTGTGAACATTTTTCATTTTACCTGTTACTTTCATTTAGTAATTTTAATTAAAATTACAGCTTGGTTTATCATATACTATCAAGATTACTGTTTTTTAATTTAAAAGTAAATCTTCCAAATAATATTTTAAATGGCTCCAGTTTATTCTTATAAAAATAAGAATTGTTTTGATAATAGAAATGTTATTCTCATTTATCATTTCAAAACACTGCTTAAGGAAGAAAAAATTAAAATAAAAATAGTTAATAAACAAGTAAGCACAAAAAAGCTACCTGCTGGGAGTCATTTGATTTGAAAGCATCTTTAAGAATCTCAACTGCTCTTGATGGATCAACATATTTCCTTTTAGTACCAACAAGAAGTGCAAATAGATATCGAAGCTCACGCATGAAAGGCAAATTCCGATGCTCCTATTGAAAAAAAGAAAGAAAAATTCTTAAGTAAAATTAAATTTTTTACTGGTAAAGGGATACTCAAGTAAAAATTAACCAGAAATTTAACTAATATAGCTTAAGAATGAGTCCAGCATCCTATTATAAAAAAAGAAAGCGTGTTGGTTTCAACTAGGAGACAGAAAGGAGTCAGCATGGAAACAGCAGAGCATCCAGCTCAAGCTCACAAGTTTAGCATAAATGCCATATATTCACAGCAAGTCATGTCATTACCCAGCCAAGAATATCCTCGTTTATGTCTGTTTATTATGATCCTTCCCATTCAGCAAAGCCCAGCTGCTGCTGAGAACAGCAATAACAAGAGCCAACATTCAATGAGTGTTTAATCACGTACCAGGCACTATTTAAGTACTTTACCCTCAATAAACCCATTTAAGCAAAAAATCCCTCCTCCACCATGAAGTCTTCCCAGGCCCCTCCAAGCCAATGATCTCGTCAGACTCCACATCAACTGAAATTAATGTTTTTCACTTAGGAATCAATCACTAACTGAAACTGTTATGTGATAATCCCAATTATCAGACTAATATTAGTCAAATAAGAATGTATCATCCTTCCAGGGTTCCTTTTGCAAGTTTACTTTTATTTTTTGATAAACTGTTAAGTTTCACACAAAGACAAGAATATCTGTATATCCTCCACAACTTTTTGCTACACAAAACAAGCATTCAATTCTTCCTGGTTGATTAAACCAAATACTCCATATGGAACAAAACCCATCGAATTATCATAAATAATTCATTTTAAAGTAAGAAGAAAATGTTTTTGAAAGATCATAATTCACCTGTCTTAGTGAAACATGATAACAAATCAGACAAGTAGTTGTTACTATGGTTAGCTCTTGAAATAAAAATTTTAACAAAGCTTATATACACCATTTAAATATTAGAAAAAACTTTCAAGTTTGCAGTTTTGTAGGCATGTGTATTTGTGTACAGTTGATGCCCAGTATAATCAATTAACACAGAAACAGCTGCTCTCAAAATGCATCAAAAAAGGAGTCTTAAGAAACAGATGTAAGGAAACAAAACTGATTTCAAGTATTTATCTGATTTAAGAACTACAAATCCACTACAGCAATCAGAAAGTACATAGTCTAACATAAAAATGCTAAGTTTTAAAAAACATTTTAAAAAACATGGATTTTATTTAAGCATAATAAATTCTATCATCTATGATAAAGAATAAATGCAAAAGTTTTAAATAAGATAAAAAACGAATTCATAATTATTCTGTGGTACTTACTATTTCACAACAAGGGTTTCAAGACTATAAATACTAACCATTTTAATCCACAAAGTAATTTTCAGAAATACCCTTAGTTGCTTGTGCTCAATCTCTTCACTTATTACCATACCTACAGCAAAAATAGCTTGAGACATTCCTTGCCAAGTAACAAGGACGAAAAAAAAAATGACCTTTGAAAATTAAGTGAAATTCTGCTAAGAAGTAAATGTGAAAAATTAAATACACTAATAAAACATTCTTTGCTCTTGGCCAATTCCTGTGGCTAGAAAAATCTTGAAATTTCAAAAGACAAAATTAGTGAATGCTGTTAAGATTAGCCACTATATGCGCCTAAATTATGAAAATACCACCACATATAGGAACTATTCAAACATGATTCTTAATCTTTTTTTTTAACAGATTTACCAAGATATAACTGATGTACAATATACTGTATATTAGTGTACAATTTTACAAGCTTCACATATGTATACATCCATGACTGTATCACCATAATCAGCACCTGCATATCATCCCCAACACTTTCTTCATCCCTCCCTAATCATTCCCAAGCAACCATGGTTACTCTGTGTTTTCCAGAGATTTATATACTTCAAAATTATACCCCATGTACTCATTTTACTCTGCTTTCCTGCAATCGGCATAATTATTTTGACCTTCACTCGTATGTACAATACATTCTGTTTTATTGCTGAGTGGGATCCCACTGTGTGGGCAGAACACAACTTATTTATACATTAACCTGTTCCAGCTGCTGCAGATATTATTGGATGTGGCTTTGTGCGGACATATGCTCTCATTCCTTTTGAGTCAAGAACCGCAAGGAATTGGTGAGGCTATATGGAACATGTTTTTAAGAAACAAACAATTTTCCAAAGGCACTACATATGCCAGTGAATATGTAAAATTTATAGGGAAAATCAAGGGATATCGAACAGCCATAGCAGTTTTACATGTATGTAATATTTTACATATTCAGTGGTAGTGGAGAGTTCTAGATCCACATTCTAGATTCACATTCACACTTGGATATGGACCATATTTTTTAACTTTAGTTCTCCTAGTGGCATCTCTAGTTAAAATTTTCATTAGTCCTAATTTAGACCAGTAACATCAAGCATCTTTTAATGTTATTTTCAATCTGTTTATCTTCTTTGGTGTTGCAATCTGTTGAGGTAAGTTATTTGTCTTACTACTGAATTGTACAAATTCTGTATATATTTTACATACAATTCCTTTTTGTGACACATGCTTTGTTATTATATTCTCCCAATCTGTGGTGTGCCTTCTTCATCTGCATGAATTTTTCAAAAACAAACTTTTCATTTTGATGAAGTCCTATTTATTAGTTTCCTTGTTTATTTTTGTGCCAGTTTGTTGCAGTACTTAAAAAATCTTTTCTTAACTCAGAACCCTAAAATTTTCTGCTTTATCCATGAATTTTTATAGTTTCAGTTGTTTTAGGTCTATAGTTATTTTTTTTTTTTCACATATAACGTCTTGTAGAGCCTGAAAAGTATTTTTCTTCCTATGACATCATTAGTTCAAAAGATTTTCCTTTGTTCACTGCATTTTTTTGGCAACTTTGATTAAAACCAATTGCCCCTATGTGTATGTTATATTTCTGCATACTCTATTCTCTTCCAATGATCTATATGACTATCTTTTCACCAATAACATAGTGTCTTGATCACTGTAGCCTGATAATTCCTCCAACACTGCCTTTCCTTTCAAAACTGCTATGGCTATTTCATATCCCTTGATTTTCCATATAAACTTTACAATCTGTCAACTCCTATGAAAAAGCCAGCCAAAATTATAACTGTATTGCACTGATTCCATAAGCTGGGGACAATTGATATCCTAACAATACTTACTCAGCTGATTCATAAACATAGTATATATCTCTACTTCTTTAATTTTTCCCAGTGATCTTCTGTAGTTTTCTGTATCTTTTATCTACTTTCCCTCTAATATTCCATCTTTTATGCTCTTCAGTCAGTTCAGTTGCTCAGTCGTGTCTGACTCTTTGCGACCCCATAAATCGCAGCACGCCAGGCCTCCCTGTCCATCACCAACTCCCGGAGTTCACTCAAACTCATGTCCATCGAGTCAGTGATGCCATCCAGCCATCTCATCTTCTGTCATCCCCTTTTCCTCCTACCCTCAATCCCTCCCAGCATCAGAGTCTTTTCCAATGAGTCAACTCTTTGCATGAGGTGGCCAAAGTATTGGGTTTCAGCTTTAGCCATCAGTCCTTCCAAAGAACACCCAGGGCTGATCTCATTTAGAATGGACTGGTTGGATCTCCGTGCAGTCCAAGGGACTCTCAAGAGTCTTCTCCAACACCACAGTTCAAAAGCATCAATTCTTCGGTGCTCAGCTTTCTTCACAGTCCAACTCTCACATCCATACATGACTACTGGAAAAACCATAGCCTTAAATAGACGGAACTTGGTTGGCAAAGTAATGTCTCTGCTTTTCAATATGCTATCTAGGATGGTCATAACTTTTCTTCCAAGGAGTAAGCATCTTTTACTTTCATGGCTGCAATCACCATCTGCAGTGATTTTGGGAGCCCCTAAAAGTAAAGTCTGACACTGTTTCTACTGATTCCCCATCTATTTCCCATGAAGTGATGGGACCAGATGCCATGATCTTTGTTTTCTGAATGTTGAACTTTAACCCAACTTTTTCACTATCTGCTTTCACTTTCATCAAGAGGCTTTTTAGTTCCCTCTTCACTTTCTGCCATAAGGGTGGTGTCATCTGCATATCTGAGGTTATTGATATTTCTTCCAGCAATCTTGATTCCAGCTTGTGCTTCCTCCAGCCCAGTGTTTCTCATGATGTACTCTGCATAGAAGTTAAATAAGCAGGGTGACAATATATAGCCTTGACATACTCCTTTACCTATTTGGAACCAGTCTGTTGTTCCATGTCCAGTTCTAACTGTTGCTTCCTGACCTGCATATAGGTTTCTCAAGAGGCAGGTCAGGTGGTCTGGTATTCCCATCTCTTTCAGAATTTTCCACAGTTTATTGTGATGCACACAGTCAAAACGCTTTGGCATAGTCAATAAAGCAGAAATAGATGTTTTTCTGGAACTCTCTTGCCTTTTTGATGATCCAGCGGATGTTGGCAATTTGATTTCTGGTTCCTCTACCTTTTCTAAAACCACCTTGAACATCTGGAAGTTCATGGTTCACAGATTGCTAGAGCTTGGCTAGGAGAATTTTGAGCATTATTTTACTAGTGTGAGATGAGTGCAATTGGGCAGTAGTTCGAACATTCTTTGGCATTGCCTTTCTTACATAATCATTTTTTAATTTATACTTCCAATTGTGTGTTGCTGGTACTGAGAAATATAATTTATTTTTAAAATAATTTAGTTATTCATTTTTGGCTGTGCTGGGGCTCTGTTGCTGCATGGACTTTTCTCTAGTTGTGGCGAGCGGGGCTACTCTCCAGTTGCAGTGCACGGGTTCTAGGGCATGTAAGCTCAGTAGTTGAGGCACTCGGGCTTTGTTACTCTGCAGCATATGGGATCCTCCCAGATCAGAGATTGAACCCATGTCTCCTGCATTGGCAGGCAGATTCTTTACCACAGTGCCACCAGGGAAGCCTCTAAAATTGATTTTTTCACGTTTGCCTCGTACCATGTAACACTGCTAGATGATCTGACCCCTTGATTCTAGCACCTATATTTTGGTAGAGTACTTAGGATTTTCTAAATAGACAATCAGGCATATACACCAAAAGACAGCTTTGTTTCTTTCTTTCCAATTTGCCTGCTTATTTCTTTTTCTTGCCATATAGCACTGGTTGAGATCACTAATGTTTAATAAAAAAGTGGTGAGGCCTGACAACCTTGTTTGTCCCTGACCTTTGAAGAAAAGGATTGTCTTTCACCATTAAGTATTATAAATATTTGCAGGTTTCCCATAAATGAGCTCCATCAAGTTAAAAAGGTTTCTTTCTAAATCCTAGCTACTCAGAGAGATTTTGCCATAAATAGATACTAGCTTTTATCAGATCCTTTTTCTTCATCTACTGGGCTAGTCTTATGGCTTTTCTTGTCTAAATTGTTACTATGATGAATTATATTCATTTCTGAATACTAAACCAATCTTTCAGTCCTGGACAAATCCCACTTTGTCAATGAGGTATTGTCCTTTACATATATTGCATCATTCAACTTGCCCCAATTCTGACAATTTTTCCTTCTTTTATTCATAAGGAATATTGATCTGAGGTTTCTTTACTTGAAATATATATTTCTACTTTTGGTTTCAGTGTAATGTTGGTCTCACAGGGTAAATTTGCAAGTTTTATTTCTTCAATTTTCTGAGAAAACTTGTAGAGAACTGGTATTATTTCTTCCTTAAATGTGTGGTATAACTCACCAATAAACTTTATTGCTATTGATTTTATTTTTTGTGCATAAGTTCGAAACTAAAAAATTAATTTCTTTAATATAGAAATACACAGCTTATCTTTTCATCAGTTATATTCAATAGCCTTTGGCTTTCAAAATATTTGTCTGTTGTTTATAACATTTCACTATTCTCTTTTACTGTCTGCAGAATATGCAGTGATGTGCGCCTCTTTCATTTATTTTGGTTATTTGTTTCTTCTCTCTTCTTGCTCAGTCTACCTAGAAGTTTATCAGTTTTACCAATGTTCTTAAGAAGTAGCTTGTGATTCCATTAATTTTTCTCTATTGTTTCCCTGATGTCTATTTCATAGATTCATGCTCTTATCTTTATTTCCTTTCTTCTGCTTTCAAATTATTGATCTTTTTTTCTAATTTTCTGACATAATCTAATGCCACTAATTTGAAACTCTGTTTTCTAATAAGGCATTTAGTTCATATATTTTCCATTAACCACTGCTTTTAGCTACATCTATCTAATTTTGATACATCATTTTAATTTTTAGTCAGTTCAGAACACCCTGAAATTTCCATTTTGATTTGTTCATTGTTCCTGGGGTTATTTAGAACTGTAAATAATTTCCAAATACTGTGGAGATTTTCCCGATATCTTTATGTTGTTGATTTCTAACTTAACTTCATTGCAGTTGGAAAACATAATCCGTATGCCTTGAATCCTTAAAAATTTGCTAAAACTTGTAAACCCAGCTTCTGTTATACCTTCATGGCTAAAGACAAAAATTTCAGAATGCCTCTTTTTATTTTAAAATTCAAAACTCCCTCAGATATTTGCTCAATAATATATTTATGGTATTAACCCCAAATCATTTCCTTCTCATATGCTTCTCACTTCTGAGTAGAGAGAATATTGTTTATTTGACAACAGTCCCCCTAAATCAAGGCTTTAAATAATATAACCTTATGATTAATAAGGTTATTAATTATATGGTGATTACCTCTAAATATTATAAGCTTATGCCTCTTTGTCAACATTTAATATATGCTTTCCCATCAGTTCATGGCTCTTTAAGCCAAGAGATTATGTGTGGGAATGGGGAAGGATGAGATGTTTACAGTGAGAATCTATCTTTAAATTTCTAATAATCTCCCAATTCTCCTAGACATTAAGATTACAAATAGCACAAATAAATATGGATGTATAAAATTAGTTTCAACCTCTAGAACCAATAAACAAGTCTATTCAAATGCAAATTGATTTCAAAGACTTCATTACATTCTATCAATCAACAGACATATAATGCTTGCTGTAATTTTAAATTGCTAATAAAAAAAAATACCCTGCTTAATAATGTATGCAAATACATCTCTGTGATTTAATCGAAGTGAATCCTTAGTATTCACTGCTACTTAGACTTTTCAGACTCAGTGTAGCAGTAAACACTAGATAAGTTTGCTATAAATTTATTATTAAATAATAAGTGACTAAGGTTACACTGACATCTTTTTGAAACCTGTGCCTTTTATCACTTCAATTGAATTAACTGTAACACTAATCAGTGGCTACCTCTAAATCTCATGTTAGCTTCAAAGTTGTCAAGTTACAGTATGTACTGCTGTCATCATGTGAAATTAAAGAAATATCTCATTTGTAGAACAATCTTTTATAAAACTGCATGGTATTCTTGTTGAGTGATTTTTTCCAATGGCAGTAATTATTATTAAAATTATTTTAATTTCTTAAACTAAAGGGATACCTAGACATGCAGACCCTTTCATTAAGAGAAATTTCCTTATAAAGGTGTCAAAAGATTGGATTCATACATTTCTCTAGTATTCAGCTAAACATTCTCATGACCCCAAACGCTTGCACATAGGCATTGATATCACGATTGTTTTCAAGCAAGATTATAAAACGAAGTAAATCTTATTCAATTATTTATAGAATAAAAGAAAGCTAAACTCTACCTAAAATCCAGGAACACAAAACAGGCTAAGATACATGTAGGGGGAAAAAAAGATACTTATGAACATCTAACTGCCATTGGAGAAGGCAATGACACCCCACTCCAATACTCTTGCCTGGAAAATCCCATGGATGGAGGAGCCTGGTAGGCTGCAGTCCATGGGGTCGCTAACAGTCGGACACGACTGAGCGACTTCACTTTCAATCTTCACTTTCATGCATTGGAGAAGGAAATGGCACCCCGCTCCAGTGTTCTTGCCTGGAGAATCCCAGGGACGGGGGAGCCTGGTGGGCTGCCGTCTATGGGGTTGCACAGAGTTGGACACGACTGAAGCGACTTAGCAGCAGCAGCAGCAACTGCAAGTAATAATTCTAAATAATCATGTAAATTATAAATATACTTTAAGCAAAACATCAAAAGAAAGAACTAATCAAATCATTAACAGAGGGAGGCAATAGTCCAAAAAGTAAAAACTGTAATGACTGAAAGGGGTTTGCTTAATTTCTCTGGAAGTATAAGTAGTTGGTCAGGTGATCTTAATTCCCTTCTGAAAATGGTTTTCAGTTAGTCTGACACTTTATGGCTAAAGATTACAGCCCAAAAAGCTGGTTAAAAATCAAATTATATTCCCTTCAGCTTCACATTTATAATGTTTGCAGGAAAAATTGTTTTCAAAATGATAGACTAAAAACAAAATATAATAATGTATTATTACAACAAACAAAAGATGACACAAAGTTCAACACTTTACTGAAACCTAAAACTTCTCACTTCTTTGTCTTTGTCTTTATGGCTACTTTATGATAAGATCATTAAGTCTTACAGTCAAGCATATCATCTCCATAATTAATCTTTTTCATTAAGTATGAATTTCTGAATGTGAATCAGTCCTATCTTTTGAAAAGCTAGCAATAGCTGACACTTGGTGCTATTGAGAGAGTTAATTCTTAGGTAGGTTGATAAGGAGTCTGGGCTCTCAAGGAGGCAACACGGACAAAATGGTTTTTTCTACATTGCTTGGTTTTAGTAACTTTCTTTACACAATAAAACAATTTATCTTACTCAACAGTATGTTTTTCCTTAAGCTCTGTACTAATGATTATATAACAATGTATCTTGCTCAAGGATATGTTTCCTCTTTTTAACAAGAACCTTCTGACTAATTTGCTACATGTTTTGTGGGAATGGGTCTGGTAAAACCTTTCTTTTGTTACTTCTAATCTTGTTAATTTAAGATGTTTGTTGTGGGAGTGAAGCTGGTAAAAGTATATAAGGCCTGGATAAGACTAGCAAGTGAGGCACTCTCTGTCCCCCTTCTGATGTCTATGTCAGAAGCATTCTCTGTCCTTTTTCACTGTAAAAAAACTTCTGCCACACAAAAGCTCTGAGTGATCAAGCTTGGTCCCCAGTCCCAAACCTAAATCTTCTTCAGGACAACTTTAACTGTAAGCTACCACTATGTACCAGGTACTTCTAAGCCCTTTATGTTTTGTCATCTAATTCTCACAGAAACTCTATAAAACAATTGCTGTCATTATTTTCGATTTTCAGATAAAAAAGTGAAAGAAAGTGAAGTCGCTCAGTCGTGTCTGACTCTTTGCGACCCCATGGATTGCAGCCTAAGAGGTTCCTCTGTTCATGGGATTTTCCAGGCGAGAATACTGGAGTGGGTTGCAATTTCCTTCTCCAGGAGACCTTCCCGACCTGGGGATCAAACCTGGGTCTCCCTCCCACATTGCAGACAGACGCTTTATCATCTGAGCAGTAACTAGATCAAGTAACTAGCTCTAGGTCCAGAACCTGGGAAATGTGGCTCTGACCTCTGTGCTCTCTGTCACGTTACACTGCTTAACAATATTAGAAATTGTAGATTCACACTGCAAAAACAGGGCAAAGCTAACCTTTTAAAGAGTTTGTCTACAGAAATAAATGAAAAATGTTTGATTTCCACACAGTTTCTGAGGAGGAAAGACCCTGAATTATAAATGGCAGCCTATTACTCTGACATTCTAAAAAAGAAGAAAAAAGCAATTACCAAAATGAAATAAAAAAATTAGCCTATTACTGACACACATGTGTAGAAAAAATCATATTTACAATATACTGACCAAGAATCAAATCTGAAGCAGTGTCAAATTTGAATGTCAACCTGTTACTGTTGTAGTTGAGATTAACAGGTTGACATTCAAATTTGACACTGCTTCAGATTTGATTTCACAAATATCCCAAAAGCAAATTTTCCCCCATGGCTCAGTGGGTAAGAATCCACCTTTAATGCGAGAGACACAGGAGATGTGGGTTGCACCCCTGGGTTGGGACGATCCTTTAGAATAGGAAATGGCAACCGACTCCTGGAAAATTCTATGGACAGAGGAGCCGGGCAGGCTGTGGTCCACAGAGTTGCAAAGGGTCGGGAACGACTAGGCACATGGCATGGCACCAAAAGCAAACACCAAAGAGTACACTCGACTTAAAAATCTTTCATAATTTTACCTTTTGGTTTCGGGGTAAATCTTGAACATTTGATGGAGGCTTGTAATTCAGAACTAATCTTCTGAATTCCAAAAGATTGAATAATGACTGAAAAAGAACAACAATTTAAGATAACCAAAGGGAAAATTCTATTAACAGAACTATAAAAATATGACTAGTCTGAGAGATTCATTTTATATACAGAATATTTCCCACCAGCACAAGAAGGCCTATTTTCTCCCTGAGAAAAAGTTACACTTCTTTTATTTTGACATATTCTTGATCATTAACAATATTTATTGTACTGCAAAGCAGAAAATCACACTTGGACAACTCAAAAAATATAATATGTATTATTAAAAGTTTTCTATGTGCCTAAGCAGTTTCCTCAAAATTAAATGTATACAAATGCAAACTCAAGAACTTTTTCAACATGTTATATACAATATGAGTCTTTTAGAGGTATCAATTCTACAAAAATACAGTATGAATAAATCTATAGGCCAGATGCTAGGTTATAGAGACTCAAAGAAATTATCTATTATCACTAATGGTCAAGGAGACATAGCTTAGGAAGGAAACAATATTTAATTAAAACAACACCAATGTCACCCAAAAATACAGTAATACTGATCACATGGAGTATAAAGATAGCATATGGAAAGATGCTCATGGAAAAGTTTACTGGAGCTACCCTTTTAAACTATAGCTTGCAATCCATTAATCTCAATAAACATTAACTCTAAAAATAAAATGTAATGGAAAATATCAGAACATGTCATAAAGAGTAAATATACCAGAATACTATTTTTAAAATTTTCATTGGTGAAATTCTCATACCTAGGTATGTGTAAAGTGTTTTACAATGTAAAATGTATTCCTTTCTGTGAGTCATAGTTTATGAAGTTCGAAAATCATTGTACAGGAGGCGATGATGCATTAAAATCTTAGTAAAAGATGGGCTAGCCAACTTGCTAGGAAATAAACATAGCATCATAAACCAATAAGAAAACAAAAAATTGTTTAGTATTGGATGTGGGGAAAACTGGTCCACTATAAATAGAGTCAGATACAGATATATATAGATGCAAATCAAAGACCTACATATGAAAGGTAAAACCATAAAACTGATAATTGTGACCTGAAGTATTTCTTTAGTAAACAATATGAACATATTCATTTACTCATTCTTTTAACAAATATTTATGGAGCACCCACTACATGCCAGACACAAGGAAGACAGGCAACAGAGAATAAAACATACCAAGTCATCTCTACCTTTAATACTACCTTGTGATTGCAAGTTAAAACAATGAGAGTAGATGTTCTAAACTAGAAAGAATGTAATACAATAATAGACCAAAAATCAGAAACTTAAGAAGCATTTAAAAGCCAAAGAAGAGGTATAAAACAAAGTATGAATAGCAATAGAAGCGGCGAGTCTGAGGGCACAGGAGAAACAGGAGTAGAGAAAGCTGTCAAACATAGCTGTGCATCAGAGTAACAGCAGAGCTTCAAAAATGTTTATGTCCGGAATTTCTCAACAAAGATATAAAGTACCAGACATTCTGAAGTATATCAATTAATCACTGGCAAATTCATGAAGGAGAAGATTAGTAAAGGTTGGAGGTTGCCACATCCAAAGAAGGTAAGGGCAGGAAAATAATCTTTATATTTAGCAGCTGGGAAGTTGCCTTTCCAATAAAATGGTAGGATAGCAGCAATGAGTCCTAAAGAAATGGGATAAAAGTAGAGGTTAAAGTATGGACTGTTCTTACAAGGGGTTTATATAGGAAAAAGAATGACAGAATCTAGAGCAGCTCAATCCACTTCTATGCTCTGAGCTCCCACTGAAAAATATTTTTTTCTTCTTTTTGAACACCCTTTAGATTTCCCCTGGCGTGGGTCTTCTGGTAACAAATTATTTCAGGTTCTGCTAAGCTCAAAATTGTGGGGGTTTTCAAGACTTTCACTAGTTATGTAATTTGAGATGGCCAGTTATCTTTTCCCAGCACGTTAAAGATAGCCTTTCTGTTGAGAAGCCAACTGTCAGTGTTATTTTTGCTCCTTTATTGAAGCAATATATCTTTTTCCAATTGGCTACTTTTAGGGTTTTCTCGGTCTTGAGTCTTTTCTATTTTACTATGATGTGATTTTGTGCAGTATTTTTTTATGTTCACACTACTTGGTTCCTGTTGCCTCCCGAATCTGTGGCTTGATTTCTTTCACCAGGTTCAGAGTATTCTTCATCATCTCTCACCAAGTTCAGAGTATTCTTTGTCATCTCTTCTACTGTTTTTAACCTATTTCCTTTTTAGTTTCCCTCTGGAACCACAAATAAATTGTGTTAGTACAGTTTATTCCATGTCCAAAATATCTCTTCTATGCTCTCATCTGTATTTCATGGCTTTAGTGTGAAAACGTTCCTCAGACAAACTGTCTAGTTGACTAATTCTCTGGTCATGCTGTGTATCCTTCAGTTGGGTTTAATATGCTGCAAAATTCATCCACTGATATCCTAACAATTTATGATATTTTTCAGCTCTAAAATTTCTTTTTTTATAGTTTTTAGTTTTCTATCAAAAATTCTCAACTATGCTTCTACTTCCTTAAGTATATTAGTAGTTATATAACAAACCATTCAATTTTAAGTTGTCCCTACATAGTTGTATTTCTAATTATGCATTATTTTCTCTTAATTTGGGAACATGTCTTATTTTCTGATATGACCAATTATGAATGATTGAGTGCTAGACATTGCATGTAAAAAACTGGAGAAAGTTCAAAGTATAAGATATCTTCCACCAAAATTTACATTTCCTTCTGGCAGGCAGCAGGACTAAAACATTTGTAATCCTATATTACCTTGATCCAATCAATTATGAGATGATCTTAAGCTGGGATTCACAAGTTATAAAGCCTGGCCTCTTCTCAATTCTCAGTTAATACCTTTAGAAGTCAACTGAAAATCTCAGGTGTTTCCCAGGCTTTCAAGCTTGTGTGAAACTTTGCTTAGCTTCCAGCCAATCAGCAGCCACTTTTGAAATTGCCTCAAAGATCAGTTCAGTTCATTCACTCAGTCATGTCGGACTCTTTCAGACTCCATGGACTGCAGCATGTCAGGCTTCCCTGTCCATCACCAATTCATGGAGTTTACTCAAACTCATATTCATTAAGTCGGTGTTGCCATCCAACCATCTTATCCTCTGTTGTCCCCTTCTCCTTCCACCTTCCATCTTTCCCAGCATCAGAGTCCTTTTCCAATGAGTCATTTCTTTGCACGAGGTGGTCAAAGTACTGGAGTTACAGCGTTAGCAGCAGTCCTTCCAATGTATTCAGGACTGATTTCCTTTAGGATGGACTGGTTGGATCTCCTTGCAGTCCAAGGGACCCTTCAAGAGTCTTCTCTAACACCACAGTCCAAAAGTATCAATTCTTTGGCGCTCAGATTTCTTTATAGTCCAACTCTCACATCCACACATGACTACTGGAAAACCCATAGCTTTGACTAGAAGGGCCTTTGTTGGCAAAGTAATATTTCTGCTTTTTAATATGCTGTCTACGTTGGTCATAGTTTTTCTCTTTTTTTAATTTAATTTAATTTTATTATTATTTTTTAAAGTTTATTTTTACTTTATTTTACTTTACAATACTGTATTGGTTTTGCCATACATTGACATGGATCTGCCACAGGTTTATACGGGCTCCCAATCTTTTCTTCCAAGGAGTAAGTGTCTTTTAATTTCATGGCTGCAGTCACCA
Source organism: Budorcas taxicolor (assembly GCF_023091745.1). Taxonomy (NCBI): domain Eukaryota; kingdom Metazoa; phylum Chordata; class Mammalia; order Artiodactyla; family Bovidae; genus Budorcas; species Budorcas taxicolor. The sequence continues at coordinate 85,952,009 of NC_068910.1, forward strand.
TCTGCAGTGATTTTGGACCCCCCAAAAATAAAGTCTCTCACTGTTTCCATTGTTTCCCCATCTATTTGCCATGAAGTGATGGGACCAGATGCCATGAGCTTAGTTTTCTGAATGTTGAGCTTTACGCCAACTTTTTCACTCTCCTCTTTCACTTTCATCAAGAGGCTCTTCAGTTCTACTTTGCTTTCTGCCATAAGTATGGTGTCATCTGCATATCAATGGTTATTGATATTTCTCCCAGCAATCTTGATTCCAGCTTGTGCTTCATCCAGTTCAACAATTCTCATGATGCACTCTGCATATAAGTTAAGTAAGCAGGGTGACAATATATATATAGCCTTGACGTATTCCTTTTCCGATTTGGAACCAGTCTATTGTTCCATGTCCAGTTCTAACTGTTGCTTCTTGACTTGCATACAGATTTCTAAGGAGGCAGGTCAGGTGATCTGGTATTCCCATCTCTAAGAATTTTCCACAGTTTGTTGTGATCCACACAGTCAAAGGCTTTGGTGTAGTCAATAAAGCAGAAGTAGATGTTTTCTCAAAGATAAAACAGCCCAAAATGTGACGCTTACTCTCTGAATATCCTGTTCTCTCAAAGTGTAGCCTCAAAATTCCTCAATGCTTTAGGGCTTATGATGCCTTCAAAACGATGGTTTCATTTTTGGTTTTAGACTCCAGCAATATATGACCAAGTGGATGGCTGAAAAGAACTGAATATGCTATTACCCAAAGCAGAATTTATGACCATGTATTATCACAACAAATAACAAGAACTCATTTTAAGTCCCAATCTATACTCTTGATAGGGCATAGTTGTATTGGTCAACATATTTCTTCAAAAGGGGTGGGAAAGTCACTACTTTCTTCAAAAGTACATATTTCTTCAAAACACATATTTCTTCAAAAACACTACATATTTCTCCAAAAGGGGTGGGAATCGTCACTACTGTCTCAATTACATTTGTGAGTCATACACATTGAAAACAAGTATCCTTTTATTGAGCTCAAAGCCAATATATGAATTATGAAATCTGTGAAGAATTTGGCTAAACTCGTGGAGGGTGACAGTTTAAACACATAATTTATGGAAAACAAAAAAAGGGATGACAAGAGAGCAGAAGGAGATATAAACTTTCTATGATGAAAGAGACTATGGAAAACCAACATAAATTCTCCTTGGTGGATTATTAATATTTAAAAATGAAATAGTAACAGATGAGTTTCAAAGTGTGAGAAAAACAGAGTGGCCTGATTAAAAGATGAAAGTTTGTATACAGAGCAAGTAAATCCCTATGGCCTTCCCAGACGGAGAGGCATTAGACAACTACTCTCTTCTTCTGTGGAATATAGGAAAATCTATAGACTTCGGATATAACTGAACTTAACTGACTCAGGATCATAAACCTTATCATCCAACCCACAACTCTTCTGAGGAGGAAAAAGGGCTCTACAATGAATTAATAAGTGCTGACGCATCTACAATAGGAATAAACTGGGACTGTACCAGGCAAATCGAGAAGCAGAAGCACCTTACTTCTGAGCACCTCAGAGGATTTCAGATGGAATGGTGCTAAGGGTCATGAGAACTCATGAATTACTTGAACTTAACACCCCAAACTAGAGAAAGGAATAGAGAAGAAAAAGCAGTCCTAAGCAGTACCATCTACATAAAAGTTGCTTTTGAACAGGATGAAAATAATCCTGACTAGTTAAGTGGTTGATACCCAATCTAAAGACAGTCAGGCTAATATTGTTAGCATCCAAAAGATTATGTAAGCCACTCTCTGCACAATTTCTTTTTGCTAACAATCTCTTCCTGATATTCTGTGCCTCTTCCAAAATACTCAGGTCTCAGTACCTAAAGGAACAAGTATAACAAAGCTGTACCTTCTGTAGCTTACCCCCCATTACCTACTCTGAAATTAGAGGTTTATAATTCCTGTAAACTATAATCAGTAGAAATACTTTTAAAGAAGAGAATTCCCAATTGTTTCACACTAGTCTTGCCAACTAAGTAAATTCCATCCCTGAGAAAATTTTTGTAACTGAAACTTTACAGTGCATTTATGTCACAATTTGAACAAGTTCCAACTTGCTTTAAAAAAAAAATTATAAAACTCCCAACACTAATACAGATTTCCTACCCAAAGTTCCTTTCATAAGTGAAAAGTTCCATTTATTATGATAAACATATTTTAGATGTCTGTTGAATTAAGTAAATGTCAAGGAACGAAAAAATAAAATATTTCAATTACCAGAAGCAAAAATTAAAAGCTACTTAAAATGGTTTCCCTTTGGGCTTCCCTGGTGGCTCAGAGGTTAAAGCATCTGCCTGAAATGTGGGAGACCCGGGTTCGATCCCCAGGTTGGGAAGATCCTCTTGAGAAGGAAATGGCAACCCACTCCAGTACTCTTGCCTGGAGAATCCCATGGAGGGAGGAGCCTGGTGGGCTACAATCCATGGGATCACAAAGAGTCAGACACGACTGAGCGACTTCACTTTACTTTACTTTAAAGTGGTTTAAGAGATTTTAAAGTTACATTCAAAAACAAAACAGTCATCACTAGACAAATTTTTTTTTCCCATCCACAGTTTCCTAAACTGAAGCTTACTGTTTTTCTACATTCCCAAAAGACAGTATCCTATTACTTCATTAGAAGCCAAAATTTTCAAGGTTATCTGTTATTTCTTCTAGATGTTTAAAGCACCTATTCTAAATAACAAATACTGATTCTCTGTGAGCACTTTCTTACTTCTTACAGTTTTCTAAGAGAAGCTAATGAGCCTCGTTACTGGGTATAATAGTGTAAAGGTAACATCCAAATACTGGCAGCAAAACATACTCATAAGCACTCAGATCACAGCCTTAAAATTGTGTTTCACATTTTAAAGTGATAACTAAATTATGAAATTTAAACAATGAAATGCAAAAGAATTTACTAGTGGTGCAAGTATTAAGATAGCAAATAAAATTTGAGATATTGGTAGCATGTAAGTGGATAATTAATGCACACTCAAGACCAAAAGCAAAAGTATTATTACAAATTCATGTTAATTCCAAGTATTCCCTAATATTTTAATAGCCTGGAAAACAAATAACATATTGTGTTATTAATTGGTGTGTACCATAGTTGAATAAAAAGTGAAGCACGAAACTAGAAAACCAAAGAAAATCAAATTGTATAATACTATTTGCCAGAAGCAAAAAGACAGAAAAGAGCTGGAAATTATAACACTGAAGTAGAAAAAAAAAAAAAATCACCTAGAGAACACAATTAATAAATAGAAAAATTTAATAACCTTTTAGTTGCTTTAATATCATATGAAAGTTAATACTGTATTCAGGTTGGAAATGGACAAAATGAAGAGGTATTTTGAATGTAAAAGAATGTAAATTAGAAAACATCTATTGATTTAAAAAGACTCATCAGAAACACTAAATGAGCTACAGTTTAGCTATGTTAGGAAATTAAGCACAAATATTAATTTTCCTAAAGAGTAATTAAAATTAAGAGCATATTATTATTCATAGATTGTTTTACTTAAGGAGACTGTTTAAGGTTTCAAAATTTGAAAAATAACATTACCAATGTCTGAGAATACTAAAGAATTATGACAACAGTCATATCACGTAAGAGTTAAAAAAAATAGTCCAAATTAAGAAGATGGTTTTCTATGCATACAAATATTTTTAATTTTAGAATAAGAAGCTCAATAAATAATTCCAAGTTAGAAAGAAAATGTTATTCTTAATTTATTTTTATTCTTTCATTTTCACATATGTATTGAGAATTATTTGTCAATCTATTTCCTCCTGAAATAAAATGTCTTTTATTAAAAAAAGTACTTAAATGACTATAATTATTGAATGACATTTTCTATTATATATAAATAAATCTGATCTGACTCACACACACACAAAAAAAATCACCAGTCTTGGTTTCATATCTTTGTTATGAAGTGAAGTGTTAGTCACTCAGTCATGTCTGACTCTTTGTGACACCATGGACTGTAGCACACCAGACTCCTCTATTTGAGGAATTTTCCAGGCAAGAACACTCGAGTGGGTAGCCATTCCCTTCTCCAAGGGATCTTCCCAACCCAGGGATCAAACCTAGGTCTCTTGAACTGCAGGCAGATTTTTTGTTTTTTGTTTTTTTGTTTTTACCACCATCTGAGCCACCAGGGAAGCCCCATCTTGGTTATATCCTTTCCTAAATTTGCAGGGATTTATATACAAAAATATTTTCTTTTCACTCTGACAACAATTCCCAACAACAGAGAAGGAGGAGAAATTAATTCTGAATAAGGCATTGGCAGTGTTTTATCGGGAAAAGTCCATACTGGGAATGAAGAACAAAGTGGAGTGGGGAATACTGCAATCGCCAAAATATGTTAGTAGAAAGGCATATTAAAACCTTGTTCGCAGTGTGTGTGTCTGTGTGTGTATGTATATATATAACAACTAAAAAGAAACACAACTCGAACCCACTTTTCACTGCTGCCAGGCCCACTAGATAAGATCTGCATAAAGATTCTTACCTGAATAACAGCACTAAACCAGCAAGTATTGCCAACATTCTTTAGTCCAACAGGAGCTTTGTCCTGCCTTTTTCTATCGTAAGGGTTTCGAGAATCTCTCCAAACTTCAGTAGGTGTCCTCTTCAAACATTCTTTATTTTCCGCTATGCTGGCCTCAAGAACTCTTAAATGATGGGTAGAAAATGATGGTGAAAAAATACAGCATTAATTTAGCACTGTACGGTAGAAAACAGCATACTATAAACTAAGGATTTTGATAAATTAAGGTCTAGACAATGCATTGGGAAAAGGAATACTTAACACTAAATTTACTCAAGTGGAGGTTAGTTTTCTAGAACATAGCATAGTTCTAGTTGTCAAGAACATAGCAGTAGCAGTGCTAATAGATCAAAACACAGGCAGCAGTTTTTCCTCAGAAAACAAATTGTAATCACAAAAAGATAGCATTACATAATAGGAACTATATATATTAAGTTATATTTCAACAAATTAGAGGCTTAGCATCAGGAATATAGGACCTAGATAAGTTTTCTGAGAAGTCATTGTATTGAAGTACATATTTACAATATACATTCTGATTAGTTTTTATAAGAATTTCTTTGAATCATCAAGAAAATTAAAAACTGAAAACCACTGCACTTTCATCCCTCTGATCATTAATTTCCTTTTCTATTAAAAAAAAAATTAAGGTAAATTCTAGGGTTCCTTTCAGTTCTACAGATCCATATTCTACAACAGCTACTGAAAAATAAAGGGAGAAAATATTTATGTGTTGACTTCATTCCCCAATAGTTTGCCTAGAGAAAAATCTACTGCAATAAATACCTACATATCAGAATAATAAAAGATAAACCTCTTCAAAATAAGTACATCCACAGAATATCTAAAACATATTTAAACACGGCTAACAGTAATGCTACTCTGCTTAATGGTGTTTACCTTGCTCTTAAGCAAGAAAATGCTGAAAAACCCTAATCCCTACATATAAACTAATCATGCATTTTGCCTACTCAAGACATGTGTTACTTACTATTCCAAATTATCATGAATAACAGCCAAATATCTTAACTCATTTTATGTTCATTACAAAAATCTTAGTATGAGCTTTTTCAACTTTTTGGCTTATTGAAAAAAATCTCATTCATGCTACACTATTTTTATCCTAAAGATTTTGCTCTATTATATCAATGCCAAACTAATACAGCTATCTTCCTTAATTATGGAGGAGAAGCAGAATATTTTTCATCTCTAACTTTGTAATATGACCTTAGATACAGTGCATTAGATTCCAAATAAGTATTATTTAAAATAACTTATATGAATATAGGATAGAGTTTTTCTTTGGGAATCAATTAAATCACATACTGGGGGCAGGGAGCAGAAAACATGATACACTAAAATGCAAAGGTCAAAGTAAACTCACATATTTAAAAATAAACAGTTCACACTTTTAAGAGTGATCTAACATTAGCAGCAGTACTCTGCCCAACTATCAATTCTCACAAGGAACCTCAGTCCCTAGAGGCTTTTTCTCTTAAATTATTTAACAATAAACAGTGCTGGAACTACTAGGAAGGTATTTAGTAAGATGACTCGGGACTTAAGAATATCAGCATTTATCTGGAACATCCCACTCTAATCAAAAAACAAGTTCTCAAGAACATAAAAGGGAAGTACGTCAAAGAGCCAACTTGAGAGACTTCCTACTGTTCCTTGCACAATTTAGCATGACACAGGAAGAATCAACTGTACAAATTAAATTTGTACAAGGCAACCACTTCGAAAGAGAGGAGTTAACACACAGTATACAAAAGGTAAATACAACATCAATACCTGTTTTATATACAAAAGGTATGCTGCAGCTGCTGCTAAGTCGCTTCAGTCCTGTCCCGACTCTGCGCGACCCCAGAGACAGCAGCCCACCTGGCTCCCCCATCCCTGGGATTCTCCAGGCAAGAACACTGGAGTGGGTTGCCATTTCCTTCTCCAATGCATGAAAGTGAAAAGTGAAAATGAAGTCGCTCAGTCATGTCCGACTCAGCGACCCCACGGGCTGCAGCCTACCAAGCTCCTCCGTCCATGGGATTTCCCCGGCAAGAGTACTGGAGTGGGGTGCCATTGCCTTCTCCGATAAAAAAAGGTATATTTAATCATTACTGACTTTATAAGTGGGAGCAATTTTCATTTGAAAAGTCTGTTCCCTTTATTACATATGTATATCTAGAAGTAAAAATTAATGAATATTATTTCTACACTGGTAATCCGAAACGAACAAACTAAAACAAGCAATGGGTTCTGGGAAAAGTGGCAAATATATTACAAGCAGGAAAGAATTAGTGCCAGTGGTCTTTATTCAGTACAGTTCAGTTCAGTCACTCAGTCGCGTCCGACTCTTTGCAACCCCATGAATTGCAGCGCGCCAGGCCTCCCTGTCCATCACCAACTCCCAGAGTTCATTCAAACTCATATCCATCGAGTCGGTGATGCCATCCAGCCATCTCATCCTCTGTCGTCCCCTTCTCCTCCTGCCCCCAATCCCTCCCAGCATCAGGGTCTTTTCCCATGAGTCAACTCTTCATATGAGGTCGCCAAAGTACTGGAGTTTCAGCTTTAGCATCAGTCCTTCCAATGAAAACCCAGGACTGCTCTCATTTAGAATGGACTGGTTGGATCTCCTTGCAGTCCAAGGGACTCTCAAGAGTCTTCTCCAACACCACAGTTCAAAAGCATCAACTCTTTGGTGCTCAGCTTTCTTCACAGTCCAACTCTCACAGCCATACATGACCACAGGAAAAACCATAGCCTTGACTAGACAGACCTTTGTTGGCAAAGTAATGTCTCTGCTTTTGAATATGCTATCTAGGTTGCTCATAACTTTTCTTTCAAGGAGTAAGCGTCTTTTAATTTCATGGCTGCAATCACCATCTGCAGTGATTTTGGAGCACAAAAAAATAAAGTCTGACACTGTTTCCACTGTTTTCCCATCTATTTCCCATGAAGTGATGGGACCAGCTGAATGTTGAGCTTTAAGCCAACTTTTTCACTCTCCTCTTTCATGGTCATCAAGAGGCTTTTTAGTTCCTCTTCACTTTCTGCCATAAGGGTGGTGTCATCTGCATACCTGAGGTTTTGATATTTCTCCCGGCAATCCTGATTCCAGCTGGTGCTTCTTCCAGCCCACCGTTTCTCATGATGTACTCTGCATAGAAGTTAAATAAGCAAGGTGACAATATACAGCCTTGACATACTCCTTTTCCTATTTGGAACTAGACTGTTGTTTCATGTCCAGTTCTAACTGTTGCTTCCTGACCTGTGTTATAGGTTTCTTAAGAGGCAGGTCAGGTGGTCTGGTATTCCCATTTCTTGAAGAATTTTCCACAGTTTATTGTGATCTACACAGTCAAAGGCTTTGCATAGTCAATAAAGCAGAAATAGATGTTTTTCTGGAACTCTCTTGCTTTTTCCATGATCCAGCAGATGTTGGCAATTTGATCTCTGGTTCTTCTGCCTTTTCTAAAACCAGCTTGAACATCTGGAAGTTCATGGTTCATGTATTGTTGAAGCTTGGCTTGAAGAATTTTGAGCATTACTTTACTAGCGTGTGAGATGAGTGCAATTGTGCAGGAGTTTGAGCATTCTTTGGCATTGCCTTTCTTTGGGATTGGAATGAAAACTGACCTTTTCCCATCCCGTGGCCACTACTGAGTTTTCCAAATTTGTTGGAATATTGAGTGCAGCACTTTCACAGCATCATCTTTCAGGATTTCAAATAGCTCAACTAGTTGGTGCAAAAGTAACTGTGGTTTCAGACCCTAAATTTTAAATCATTATAACTAGGTTCAAACACCCCTATGTTAAATCAAAAGAGGAGCCATTACAATTAACACATTTTTTCCAATGAGAAATGTTTGTTTATTCCTATAGCATAAAAATCTGTGCTTTGGGATTCAACAAACTCTTGGAAAGCATTTTCCAGCTCCTGCTGGTTGTAGAAGTGTTTTCCCTGCAAAAAGATGTTGAGATGCTTGAAGAAGTGGTAGTTGGTTGGTGAGAGGTCAGGCGAATATGGCAGAAGAGGCAAAACTTCACGGCCCAATTTGTTTAACTTCCGAAGTTATGTGATGTGTGGTCAGGCATTGCTCTGGAGAATTGGGTCTTCTCTGTTGATCAATGCGGGCTACAGCTGTTAAGAGTTTTCAGTGCATCGCATCATTTTGCTGAGCATATTTCTTAGATGTAATGGTTGCCCTGGGTTCAGAAAGCTATAGTGGATCAGAGGGCAGCAGATCACCAAAAGTGGCCATGACTTTTGTACAAGTTTGGCTTTGGGAAGCGATCTGGAGCTTCTTCTCAGTCTAACCACTAGAGCTGGTCAACGCAGGCTGTCATGTAAAACCCGCTTTTCATCACATGTCACAGTCCAATGGAGAAATGGTTCATTGCTGTTGCATAGAATAAGAGAAGACAACACTTCAAAATGGCAATTTTTTGATTTGTGGTCAGTCCATGAGGCGTCCTGGTGGCTCAGATGGTAAAGCATCCACCTGCAATACGGGAGACCCAGGTTCGATCCCTGGGTTGGGAAGATCTCCTGGAGAAAGAAATGGCAACCCACCGCAGTATTCCTGCCTGGTGAATCCCAGGGACGGTAGGCTACAGTCCATGGGGTCGTAAAGAGTCGGACACGACTGAGCGACTTCACTTCATGAAGCGCCCACTTATCAAACTCTTTCACCTTTCCAATTTGCTTCAAATGCCACATAACCACAGAACTGTCAACACTGAGTTCATGGGCAACTTCTCGAGTATTTTTAAGAGGATCAGCTTCGATGATGGCTCTCAACTGGTCACTGTCAACTTCTGATGGTCAGCAACTGAGCTCCTCATCTTCAAGGCTCTTGTCTCAAAGTTCTGCAAAACTTCTTGAACCACCACTGAACTGTACATTTCTTTAGCAGTTCCTGGGCTATATGCATTGCTGATATTGTGAGTTGTCTTTGCTGCTTTACTACCCATTTTGAACTCAAACAAGAAAATTGCTCAAATTTGTTTTTTTTTTTCTAACATCATTTCCATATCTAAAATATATATAAACAGCAAGTAATAAGTCATTAACCAAAAAGAAATAAAGAAATGTGCATTTTAATGACATGTAACTACATTTAAGAATGTATTCCCATATCAAGTAGCAAAGTTCGGCAATGCAAAACCACAATTACTTTTGCACCAACCTAATATAAAAGACAGAAGAGGCATCTAGCAACTGACTAGCACTGGTGGGCAGGTATAATAACCACTAAAAAAAAAAAAAAAAAAAAAAAAGAGGATTCTATAGTATATTCCAGAAGCATAAGCTAGTCGAAAGTCAAGGAGAACTATGCTCATTCATAAATCTCCTAGGTGGATGATCCTCTACCACTGTATCTTTTTAAACTTCTATTTATAATAAAATACTAACTTAAAACTCTAGTTATAATAAAATAAAATAGAAATAACCCTTTTTAATGCCAACACATCAGATCACTTGTATCATAATGACCAGGCAACAGGTCACATAGACATTAGTTATGGAAAACTTCAGAAGAGTTGACTTCTACAAAATACACCCAATCTACAAAAATTAAAATCTATACATAAGTCACATGAAGTTAGTAACAAAATGAGACTCGGCCTCAAGACAACATAGTAAAACTAGGTCTCTTGCTCCCCATACCTGTCAACAACTCATTCCAAATCTACAATTCAGACTGCTCTGAGGTAACAATATTCTTCTAATTCCAGATCTAGTTAAGATTACTAAAAACTAGAAGGTATTATTTTTAAATGTTTCAATATAGTTAATTCAGTCACCCTTCTGTTCAGTCCCCTCCCACCAAGAAAACACATCTCTCAATTTTCATGGTGGGAAATGCATGGCCTCAAATGTATTTCTAGGACCGAGCAGCTTACCTGAACTTTTTGTTACAAGTTAGTACTCTTGCCTGGAAAATCCCATGGACGGAGGAGCCTGGTAGGCTGCAGTCCATGGGGTCGCTAGGAGTCGGACACGACTGAGCGACTTCACTTTCACTTTACACTTTCATGCATTGGAGAAGGAAATGGCAACTCACTCCAGTATTCTTGCCTGGAGAATCCCAGGAATGGGGGAGCCTGGTGGGCTGCCATCTATGGGGTCGCACAGAGTCGGACACAACTGAAGCGACTTAGCAGCAACAGCAGGAGGAGGAAAGAAAGTCAAGAATATAACTGAAATTACCATCACCCAAGCATTCCCATGGATCTTTTTTTCTACAAAGGAAAAACTGGATACAAACTGTAATAACTGAATAGAGCTCAAAATATATGTTTCCTGCTTCTCAAAGTGACCTAAGATGTAAAAAAATTTTTAAGTATACGTGCATGTGTGAAAGTCGCTCAGTCGTGTCCGAATCTCTGTGACCCCAGGGACTACACAGGTCATGGAATTCTCCAGGCCAGAATACTGGATTGGGTAGCCTTTCCCTTCTCTACGGGATCTTCCCTACACAGGGATCAAACTCAGGTCTCCAGCATTGCAGGCTGATTCTTTACCAGCTGAGGCATAATATATATAACTGAATTTAGTCATATGGTAAAGATCATCATACGTTTTAATAAAAATATGAGTTTTAAACATATAGACTTATAATTCTCCGTATGTGTGTGTTTTGTCGTTCAGTCACATCCAACTCTTTGCAACCCTATGGACTGTAGACCACCAGGCTCCTCTGTCCATGGGATTCTCCAGGCAAGAATACTGGAGGGGGTTGCCATTTCCTCTTCAAGGGGAGTAGACTATTGAGAATCCCTTGAATAGCAAGGAGATCAAACCAGTCAATACTAAAGGAAATCAATTCTGAATATTCACCGGAAAGACTGATGCGGAAGCTGAATCTCCAATACTTTGGCCACCTGATACGAAAAGCCAACTCAGTGGAGAAGACCCTGATGCTGGGAAAGATTGAAGGTAAGAGCAGAAAGGGAAGGCGGAGGATGAGATGGTTGGATGGCATCATCAACTCAATGAACATGAGTTTGAGCAGACTCTGGGAGATGGTGAAGGACAGGGAAGGCTGGTGTGCTGCAGTCCACTGGATCGCAAGGAGCCAGACATGACTGAGCAACTGAACAACAAGCACCACCACCTCCAGCGGATCTTCCAGACCCAGGGACAGAATTCATGTCTCTTGTGTCTCCAGCATTAGCAGGTGGGTTCTTTACCACTAGTGCTACCTGGGAAGCCCTATAATATTCCCTAACCATGCACTAATATGGTAGAATTATGGTACCATGGATGAAAGAATGCCATGACTTTGTGATCTCCTTAATTTAGAACTTACAACATGTTCAGTTTTGTAATCACTAGAGACTTACAACATGCTCCAGTAGGTTTCCTCCTTATAAACACATTTATTACACTGCACAAAATTCTGAACCAACCAGTCTCTCCTATCAGCATCAGAGGATAGAAACAGGGATTTGTTTCATCCCTAGAGCATACTTGGTTAAAAAAAAAATGGAGTTAAACAAGGGTTTCAAATATAAGTTGGATATCAGATGTTGCTACATCTTTGTTATTATTATTATTATTGTCATTTGGCAAAAGCCCAACCTCTAACCCAAATATGAGCCCTCAAGTTCTTGTCCGTTTTTAGAGTGCAGTTCTGGCACTATGACTATAAATTTTATATAAACCAAGTCCTCATAAGGGTCCTTCCATAAACCAAGTCCTCATAAGGGTCCTTCCTGGCCTCACCAAAGTAAAGCCAGTGATTCTACCTAGACTTTAAAGAGAGAGTGAGAGAGAGGATAAAAAACAACACTGCAAATCTCAGAGCTCAGAAATAGCTTATAACAAAATGCACCATACTGAGAAAGGCAACCCCCAAAACCCACCCCAACTAGAATCACCTTACCTTCCCAACACTAGTCATGATCATGACATTCAACAATAGAAAAGGATGACAAAACATTTTCGCTCTTTTCCTTCCACACACTATATTGAAGGAATCTTTAAAGCACTTACTTAGAGTAAATGTTCCCATTCCTAGTACTGATTTTGAGGGCTTTTGTGTGTGTGTGTGTATTTTTATTTAAAGCACTATAGAAAACATTCCACTTTGATCATTCAAATCCATTTTAAGCAAGCAACATACTGGAAAATTTGCATGTCACTTCAGCTATACACATCAACTGGAAAAAAAAAAAAAAAAGAAAGAAGGTGGAAGGGAGGGATAGAGGGTGGAAGAATCATCTACATTTCCTTTAAAAAAAAAACTTGGTATTTTGACTGGGATCACACTAAATACATTAGTCAATTTAAGGAGAACTAACCAGTTTTGCAATCTTAAATCTTTCAATTTGTAAAATACACTATATTTCCAATTATTTCCATATTCATTAATATGTCTCAGTGTTATTTAATAATTTTCTTCTTAGAAGTTCTTACACATTTCTTTTTTACTCCTGGTCTTTAATAGTTTTATGTGTTATAAATGGTAGCTTTAAATTTTTTTCTCCTTATCATTATTATACATGAAAATATAACTTTTTGTATATTAGCAATTAACATAGCTAAATACATTTTTCCTGGTAAAAGTATTTTATTGAGAGGCGATTTGTATATAAGATACACAAAACTTAAATGTACAGTCCAGTGAAATTTTTTCAATGAACACATCTATGTAACCACCACCCAGACCAAGATATAGAAAATTTCTATCATTCCCCAAAATTCTCTCGTGCCCTTTTTCCAACAAACAGTGTCCTCTAGTTCTCAGATAATCAGCATTGTGACCACTTCTACCACCATAAATTAGTTAGGCCTGTCCTTAAATATCACGTAAATGGATTCATAGAGCAATTACTCTTTGCATCATCTCTTTCACTCAACATCTTGCTTTGGGGATTCCTCCACATTTTTTAAAAGAATCTGGAAAATGTTTTCCATTACATTGCTTTGTATTCCACTGTGTGAATGTACCACCGTTAACTATTCTGCTCTTACAAATATTTGGTTGTTTACAGTTTTTAGTTATGATTAATAAAGGCACTGTATACTCCTTTCTCAAGGGTAGACCTAAGAGTGGAAACACAGACTATGCTAAGTCCAAGCATAGTATATATGTTGAAATACACTAGAAATTTTCAGTTTTCCAAAGTGGTTATACCATTATACATTCTTATCAACAATATATGACACTTTCCAATTGCTATACATACTTACCAATATTTGGTATGTCAGTCTTTCTAATTTTAGTCATTGTGTTGGCTGTATAGTGATGGCTGTTCTCCAATGAGGTGACTCACCAAGCTTGCACCAGGGATTACCACTACTGCTGTAACCTATCATCATATCCCACAGGGCAACTAGTCCATAACCATGTACTGAACACCAGTCAAAGAACTCTGTGTTTCTGACACAGAAACTGCATGTTGGATGTGCAACCACTTCCCAAAGCAGATCTGTTTCTCCAGTGGTAAGCAAGCTCTTGCCCACTCCTCACCGACTGACTACACTGGCCCTTTGATCACCTTCCAGTCTGCATTCTGACCCTTCTCAGAACTATCAGTAGTGCCTCATGGTTGCTGACACTTTTTTTTTGAGTTACAGTTTTGCTCTCCCAGTCTGACTGGTCATCTCATCCCATACTCTTGAGGCTCTTGAAACTAATGTTTCATATTTTCCACTTTTTCAACTTGTAATCTGACAATGGTACACCTTTTATTATAAAAGCCACTCAAGAAAGGTGATAGTCAAAGAACTGGATGGACCTTCTATGCTCTCTACCATCCATGGACATCTGGTATTGTTGAGCCTTAAAATTATCCTTACAAATTCACTTCAAAAGATTTGTAATTGCCGCCCCCCCCCCCCCCACCTACTCCTGTTCCAAACATCTTAAGGCATTCAACCCTCAAAACTGCTTCCTAGGTATTGATCAAGATGAAAAGAGTGAGAGTTACATAAACCTATAACTTTTAGGTTATAGGTTTTTAAAATTCAGAATCCTGTCCCAACCATTCCTGGACATGTTGCTTTATTCTTTCCCTAATGACAACTCTAGGCTGTCCTGGTTGGTAAACCCTCCAAGTGGCTCCCAAACTCAATTTATATTCAGACACCTAAAATTCTTTCTTGGACTGAATGATCTTAGAGTGTAAAAATAATGATTACTTGGATGAGCACACTGCTCATCCAGTTCCTCTACAGTGGCCCATGTAAGCCAAAGCAGGAGGTACGAAGAGGATGCGTGTGCGTGCGTGCTAAGTCACTCAGTCATGTCTGACTCTTCGAGACCCCCATGGACTGTAGCCTGCCAGGCGGCTCTGTCCATGGGATTTCCCAGGCAAGAATACTGGAGTGGGTTGCCAGGTCCTTCTCCAGGGGATCTTCCCAACCCAGGAAATGAACTTGCATTTTTTACATCTCCTGCATTGACAGGTGAATTCCTTACCACTTGTGCCACCTGGGAAGGCCCCATGGAAGCCAAAGTGGGAGGTACAAAGGGTCCATGTAAATTTTACAAAAATGTTATTGTTTACCTTGTATCAGCCTGTCTGGGTGAAACCTCAGGTACAAGTAGGAAATTACTGGGGAAAAAAAGGTAAAATTAGAACTGCTGGAAAGGGACACATCGATTTTGTAGCAGTGGAGGCACTACAACCACCCCACATCTGTGAGTATGGGATATGGTAGATCGATGAACGCGGGAAACAGTAATAATTCTCTGTCTTTCAGAAATGAGAAAGAAAAACACCCTGGTGAGGCTATCCCATACCACAGAATCCTGGCAGTTATTTTTTTTCCAATCACTGGAAATCACTTTTCATTATTTTCATGTGTGTTGCTGCCATGTAAATTTGCATAATTTGTCACTTTCACTTTCACTATTTTTAAGACAATTCTACCTTTTTTCTCTAAGAAATTTTAAGATTTTCGCAGTCTTAACTGTTCTAGAGTGTCACTATAATGAATTTAGGTGTGGGCTTCTTTTAATTTTTCTAATGGAATTTGTAGACTCATGAAGTTATAAGTTATCTTTTCACTTCTAAAAAATTTCTGTGATGATCTCTTTAAATTCTGCCTCTGACCCACTCCTTCCTCTCTTTCTGTAATATCAATTAATGTATGTTAGACCTACTCATTTTATTTGCCATGTCATTCAACCTTTCTCCATATTTTTTACCTTTTTAGCTATCTTTTACATGTTGGGTAATTTCTTCTCATACAGCTTACAGACTACTAACACATTCTTTAGCTATTTCTAATCTATTAAACTTGTGTTCTGTTTTTTTCTTTTTTTTTTTTTACTTAATAATTTCTAGAAGATATTTTCACAGTTCTTTTTCAAGCAGAGATTTACTGAATTACTAAAGTGACACAAATTTCTGCTGCACAACCATGGTACAATTTCTCAAGGGCAAATCTCATCACCTCCAACAACACTCCTCAAGCCAAGAGAACTATCTTTGCAGTATTATAGGCATTTTGGAGAGGGGATACTTCTGATTCATCCTTAAGGTGATTGTCATCTACTGACATAACCACTTTACAAGGGGAATGATTTTCTATTAATGCTTCCCACCTACTTACAGACAATGGCCTTCAACTTCCTTTTCCCACATTCAATAGAGATATCAAAACTGACACAAGCAAATTTCATAATGTCAAAAAGTGAATTGCAGCATTTCAAACTTATTTCCTTGGGTACGTTCTTTCACTTTGATTTAATCTGATCACAGCCCTTACTATCTGAACAACTCTATAATACTTTCAAGAGATCCAACAGAAACAACACATTTTGGTTGCTCACACAGAATATTTGTTTTAGTCTACCATATTTCCTGACACAGCTGAAGGCAAGCTGTTTGTAACAATTTTAACTAGAACCTAGCCCTACTTTCTACCCAACTTAGTCAGTCATTTCAGGAAGCAACCATTTTCACAACAAATATGCCTAGCCTAAGCTAGCCACATGCAATTTACTAACAAATTTGAGCTATCCATACTCTACTTGTTCCCTATCCAAGCAGTAATAAATACATCCAATCCTGACGTTAAAAAGTAACCAAATTAAGACGCACACTTTTAAAATGTTCAACTTGAGAAATTTTACCATGAAATTTATGGGTGCTGAAACAGAGGCCTCTATGATGTAAAAAGACAGGTTTTAGCTTATCTAGTTATACACAGTAACATAGTATTCCAAATGTGTGAATTCATATTAAAGTATATATACTGAAATACAATCAGAGTCAAATGACTCTGGGATTTTATTTAGAAAGATTTTATCATTAAGTAGTTAAATTCACTTTTAAAAATACTTTTTAAAAAATATATGTTTAAATATATTTTACCCTTTGAATTTAGAGCCTTAAGTCTTAATCAAATTCACTAGAATACTGTAGTTGTCAAATGTCTAACTAGAATGCTCATCTTCCCTTATTTCTAATACAATGTGATTTATAAACATGCTTATTTACTGCATGTTGCATTTAACATTTTTTGTTACCTGATATTATAAAACCTACACATATCAAGAAAAAAATTACACTGTGCAGCAGTAAATACTCCTACTTTAATGGAGTCTAATTTTATGTAAAATTTGTCATATAATACCAAGTCTCTGTTATATTATCTATAATACAAATACTTGCAAAATATTTACTATTTAAGGGTATGCTAAAATTAAAAGATCAAGAATAAGAAAGAACACTATCTTAAAGAGATTTCTTTCCATTTAGACAAAAATTAATCTTAAAATATATATAACATATAGTGAATGTAATAAAGATTAGGAAAAATATAAACTCCTTCACTTTCAATTTTTTTTTACCTATTATATGCTATTTTAATTACAAAATACAAGATATAAAACTACTGATACTAACGGTATATAATCCTCCAGTCATGTTTCTATTTATGCAGTAATATAAATCAATATATACAAAATTATACATGTACTTTAAAAAATATTTGTATCACAGTATATGAGCGTGCTAAATCGCTTCAGTGGTTCTGACTCCTTGAAACCTCATGGACTGCGGCCTGCCAGGCTCCTCTGTGCATGGGATTCTCCAGGCAACAATACTGGAATGGGTTGCTATGCTCTCAGCTAGGGACTCTTTCCGACCCAGGGATGGAACTCAAGTCTCTTTTGTCTCCTGCATTGGCAGGTGGATTCTTCACCACTGGGAAGCCATATACTACATTTAATATCTCTTTTTCACATAATAGATCCTCATTCCCCTTAAATATGAATTTCAACTGATGTATTTCATGTTTAAAATATTTCTTACAAAGCTTAAGTATTATCAAATTTTATAGTTATTCAAGACAATTATATCAATTCCAATTCATGTTTATAAGACAAAACCTAACTTTATAATTTCTCCAAATCCTTCAAAAAATCAGCCTAAACAAAATGACTGAAAATAGATATGCACTTTTGGTTTTTATATATTATTTATTTTTTATTTATTTATTTTTTTGGAGTTTTAAGTCTAGATTGTTTATTTCTTCAGAAGTCTTTTTTTTTTATTTTGATTTTTATTTATTTATTTATCTTACTTTATTTTACTTTATAATACTGTATTGGTTTTGCCATACATTGACATGAATCCACCACAGGTGTACATGAGGTCCCAAACATGAACCCCCCTCCCACCTCCCACCTCATATCATCTCTCTGGATCATTCCCATGCACCAGCCCCAAGCCTCCTGTATCCTGCATCGAACATAGACTGGCGATTCGTTTCTTACATGATAGTATGCATGTTTCAATGCCATTCTCCCAAATCATCCCACCCTCTCCCTCTCCCTCTCCCTCAGAGTCCAAAAGTCTGCTCTGTACATCTGTGTCTTACAAGAATGAAACTAGATCACTTTCTAACACCACACACAAAAATACACTCAAAATGGATTAAAGATCTAAACGTAAGACCAGAAACTATAAAACTCCTAGAGGAGAACACAGGCAAAACACTCTCCGACATAAATCACAGCAAGATCCTCTATGATCCACCTCCCAGAATTCTGGAAATAAAAGCAAAAATAAACAAATGGGATCTAATTAAAATTAAAAGCTTCTGCACAACAAAGGAAAATATAAGCAAGGTGAAAAGACAGCCTTCTGAATGGGAGAAAATAATAGCAAATGAAGCAACTGACAACTAATCTCAAAAATATACAAGCAACTTATGCAGCTCAATTCCGGTTTTTCTTTAAAATTACTGGCATTAAATGATATTAGCTACAGTTAAAGAAGAATATGAATTTTAATTAATTCTTACCATCTTAATATCTTACAAAACAGTTCCAAAGTAACATTTAGAGACATTAAAAGGTATTACTATGAAAAATTATGTGCCTTTGCTAATAAATATAGCATTTTGAGACATCTCCTACCATACAGTAATCTCAGATTACTTAGAAATACACTATTAAATACTGTGTCAAGGGAAATGATGTGAGAAAGCTGGTACATTTTGCTATCAAACAACTCTGTTAACAGGGAAAAGAATGAGTCATAAGACTCATCTTAGCTGCGTACCTTTGGAAAATCATTTAACCTCTTCAAAGATAAATTTCTTCCACATTAAGATTAAATTGCCCCTGGCTCCAAAGAGTTGTGTAGACGATTATAGTCTGTTATAAAGTTGTTGTTGTTGTTGTTGTTTTTAAACCAAACTTATTTAATTCTTTGGTGGATCAAACTGTTTCAAACTAAACAGCTTTGGTAATTAAATCAAGTTGCAATCTTGGAATTCCTGCTCATTTCTTTAAAAAAAACAAACAAAAACCTATGAATATACTATCACATTAAAGATCAGAAGCAGGCAAACTATGGCTCATGGGCCAAATCCAGCTGGCTGTCTATGTTTTTGTAAATCAAGATTTATTGGAACACAACTGTACTCATTAAATTATGTATTATCAGTGGCTGCTTTTACACTATAACGCTAGAGTTGAGTAACTGCAACAGAAACCAGATGGCCGACAAAGCCTAAAATATTTACAACTGGCATGTTATAGATAAAGTCAGCTGATCCCTGCTATAAATGACTATAAGTTGAATTGGACAATGGGTCAAAAAGGAGTTAGGGAAGAAAAAAAAAATCAAAGGAATATTAAAATATATGCTTAAATTTAATGCCTCAAAATGCCACTCCAAAACTAAATCTAAGATTCAAATGCAATGAACATTCTGGTTACATAAAATATAACAACAATACTGAAGTTTACTAATAGTTTATTTAGAATAATAAAGTATATCTTTGTGCCTCTTCAAGTTAAAGTTAATTATTATTTCTATTATAATTAGTACTTATATCTATACAAATTGCATTTTTACCTGCTAATGGCTTGCTCCTCATCAGTTATTCCAGTCTCCCTGAATGCCCTGTTTGATTCCGCCAAACTCAAGGCAATTGCTCTCTGAAGATCATCTTTATCATCTCCAGTAAGATCAATCACATCTGAAAAGCAAAACTATGTTTCTCAAAATTGAGTCAAACAAAATGAAACGTAATTCCTAATGGAGATTTTATACCCAATATACCCTTTCAAATCAAATCCAGCACCAACTTAATTCTGTACAGGAACCTCTCCAAAGAGACCGCAAACACATTTTAAATTGGTTCTACTTTGCAATTTAATGTTCTTCCCTATAAAATTAAGAGCATAAATATTTTTCATTAGAGAAGATTCAAAAGATAATAAGCAGAAAGTGCTAAAAACAAGCTCTATAATAACAAAACTTGAAAGCAACAATTAAACATTTACATTTACGCTTTCCAAAGTTAACCCACATATACATGTTAGTTAGTCCATATAACCTAGACATTTATCAAAGTATAACAATTAAATGAGCTCTCAAAGTTATGTTCCAGAAACTAACTGACCATGTTGTTGTTTAGTCACTAAGTCATATTCAATTCTTTTGCAACCAGATGGACCATGGCCCACCAGGCTCCACTGTCCATAGGATTTCAGGTAAAAATACTGGAGTTGGTTGCCATGACCTCCTCCAAGGGATCTTCCAGACGCAAGGATCGAACCCAGGTCTCCCACATTGCAGGTGGACTCTTTACTGCTGAGCCACCAGGGAAGCCCAATTGACCATATATACTTATATACACTTTTAAAGTCGGAAAGAATGTATGAAGCTGTTCAGTTCAGTTCAGTTGCTCAGTCATGTCCGACTCTTTGCGACCCCATGAATCGCAGCGCGCCAGGCCTCCCTGTCCATCACCAACTGCCAGAGTTCACTCAAACTCATATCCATCAAGTCGGTGATGCCATCCAGCCATCTCATCCTCTGTCGTCCCCTTCTCCTCCTGCCCCCAATCCCTCCCAGCATCAGTGTCTTTTCCAATGAGTCAACTCTTCACATGAGGTAGACAAAGTACTGGAGTTTCAGCTTTAGCATCACTCCTTCCAAAGAACACCCAGAGCTGATCTCCTTTAGAATGGACTGGTTGGATCTCCTCACAGTCCAACGGACTCTCAAGAGTCTCCTCCAACACCACAGTTCAAAAGCATCAATTCTTCGGCGCTCAACTTTCTTCACAGTCCAACTCTCACATCCATACATGACCACAGGAAAAACCATTGTCTTGACTAGACAGACCTTTGTTGACAAAGTAATGTCTGCTTTTCAATATGCTGTCTAGTTTGGTCATAACTTTCCTTCCAAGGAGTAAGCATCTTTTAATTTCATGGCTGCAGTCACCATCTACAGTGATTTTGGAGCCCCCAAAAATAAAGTCTGACACTGTTTCCACTGTTTCCCCAACTATTTCCCATGAAGCGATGGGACCAGATTCCATGATCTTCGTTTAACAGTGGTTAATTTTGAGAAAGAGGATTAGGAGGAAAAGAAAGTATAAGGATCTCTCACTTTCTATTGTCTGTTCTATGCTTTTCATTTAATTATAAAAAGAAGTTTTCATTTCACAAAAAGAAAATATACACTACTAAATGAAATGTTTTCTTCAGTGAGAATAAAATAAAATAGTCTTGATGCTGTAAGTATTCTTTCTCAAAATAAAGTCTACAACTATTACCACATTCAGAAAAACTGCTTTGTAATCCAATTTCCCAACATATATTGATCTACTTCCTTAACCCAAAAGAGATCAATTATACCTCTCTTATCATTTAAACAATGGCAAACCATAACATGTTGCTAAGTAGGGGATTACAAAATAGGATGAGAAAGAGAAAGAGGTACAGCTGTTACCACCTTATCTCTGCATCGCTGGGATTATGCTGGTAAGTATTTTGGACACATTTTATATTCATTTTGTTTATCTGTATTTGAGACATGTTAAAATTTTTTTTTTCCTTTGTAAACCAAGTATCACAAGAGTGAAACAAGAAAAAGGAGTAAGGAGTGGGACATAAGGTGTCTGCATTCTGCTATCTGAAAGTGAAGTGAAAGTCCCTCAGTCGTGTCTGACTCTTTGCGACCCTATGGACTATACAGTCCATGGAATTCTCCAGGCCAGAACACTGGAGTGGGTAGCCTTTCCCTTCTCCAGGGGATCTTCCCAACCAGAGATCAAACCCAGGTCTCCTGAATGGCAGGCAGATTCTTTACCAGCTGAGCCACAAGGGAAGCCCAAGAGTACTGCACCGGGTAGCCTATCCCCTCTCCAGTGGATCTTCCTGACCCAGGAATCAAACGAGGGTCTCCTGCATTGCAGGCAGATTCTTTACCAATTGAGCTATCAGGAAAGCCCAAAAGTAAAAGTGAAAGTTGCTCAGTCATGTCCAACTCTGTGACCCCATGGACTATACAGCCCACGGAATTCTCCGGGCCAGAATACTGGAGTGGGTAGCCCTTCTCTTCTCCAGGGGATCTTCCCAACCCGGGGATCGAACCCAGGGATCGAACCCAGGTTTCCTGCATTGCAGGCAGAGTCTTTACTAGCTGAGCCACAAGGGAAGCCCATCTAGCTAAGGGTTATATGTAACTATTTAAAAATTTTTTTCACACACAGTAATAAATAAAATACATCAATAGATTCAAAAGTCTACTTTTATTGTTATATACATTTTTTTTCGTCCAAATAGTAGCTTATAAGAATACTAAAAATATTAGAAATAACAGTTGGCCATAGAAGATTTTTTTTAATTCCTTAGTATAATAAAACTTTACAAAAGTGCAATAAAGTGAAAGTTGCTCAGTCATGTCTAACTCTTCATGACCCCATGAACTATACAGTCCATGGAATTCTCCAGGCCAGAATACCAGAGTGGGTAGCTGTTCCCTTCTCCAGGGGATCATCCCAACCTAGAGACTGAACCCAGATCTCCAGCATTGCAGGCAGGTCTAAAAAAATTCAATCAAGTAAAACGTGGAAGAGTTACCGAACAACTGCAATGATACACCTGTCAGCAGGTCAAAGGTTTCAGACATCTGGTTTACAAGTCCACCAAACCACAGCTGTAGATGGGTGGTGTCACCAGTGTGTGTCATCATTCAGCCCAGCTGAAATATTGATTAAAGAAGCTAGAACTACAGAGGCATGAAATGGCCTCATAAAAATGAGATCATGGTCATTAAAAATGATTAAAACTTGGGTGACTAAAGAGAGAATAATAAAGACAACAACTTGAAAATCACAAAGAAGCAAACAGGTTTGGAGGACTTGATCAATTAGCCCCTCAGACTCCACTGTCTCATCTTCCTAGTATGCTTTCTTCAATCACAGAAGCTGAAAAGATTAAAACAAACCAATCTATTTTCCTGATTCACTTGTAGTTACGGTTTTGGATAAAATTTGGGTTCCACCCATCAGATATGCTAGCATGAGAAGTGAAAGGCAGCTATGCGGAGGAAGGCACTCTCCTGCTGCTTTTGGCTGGTTTTTTTCCAGCATGACTAAACAGATGTGGGCTGCTCCACAGGAGCAATCCAGTTTCCAGCTTCCAGCTTCAGGATGTCAAGAGAGAGAGTAGAAGTAGTAACCAGACTCTGTGCTCCCGTGTCCAGGCACAGCTTAGTGGCAGTTACCTAATCCTGGCTGGCTCTCCCTGGGCAACAGCTCTAAAGCTATGTTCTCAACTGTCCCACAGGCAGTCTCCTGATTCACTGTCTCCCTGACTGTGGCAGATGGAGTAGCTTCGCTGGCTGGCCAGTCTTGCAAGAATCTGGGAGTCATTTCAGAAAGCTGAGCTAGAGATCCTTCCTCCAGTGCTCCCACCGATTTTTTTTTTTAACAATCTAGTCCCCTGTATTAAATTTCTTCTTTGTAACTATCTAAAGTGTGTACTGTTTCACAACTGACAAGTAAACTAAGCTGGCTAGAACAGAAACTCACTTAGAAATAGCAACAAGTTATATTTCAAGCTTTTCATAATTCAGCAATCGTAACTTGAGAAACGCAAAAGCAAAAAGTAAGGCAAGATGCTTTTAACCCTATTTCATAAACAAAATAACTGAAGTTGCCAGAAATGAAATCTAATATTATAAGAATAAAAGAAAGGTAGACAGGCTTCAAATTTAAGTCCTCAAATTATTAAATCCAGTGGTCTCCCTTCCATACTAGCAGTACCCAAGTGTAATCTATGAATTCTTGGGGATCCCCAGTGACTCTATAAGGGAAAGGGTTCCTTAAGTAAAAAATGCTCTCATAAAAAATGTTATGATGTTATCCGTCTTTCCTACTATGGTCACATTTCCAGTCATTATGCAAAACAACAGTGCATTAAACCACTGTGTCTTAGCACAAATCAAGTCAGCAGCATCAAGTTATATAAGCAATTCATTATATTACAACTATACACACTCATAATTTTTTTAAAAAGCCAAGCTCTCTTAAATCCTTAATAAGAGAAAACTAATTTTATGAAATCTCAAACATTGTTTTACATGGTCTTTTACTTCTATGTGACAAAACTGAACGTATGCATAGTAGTTCTGTTATATATGCAAAGTATGCTGTTGCTAAAGAAAAAAACATTAGCGCATTGCTTGAGCTGCAAGTTGAACTCAACGAATGTTTTTCATGGAGCACTATTTTTACTTGATATTACAACTGATAAACTGCAAACTATGATTATTCAGACATCGATATTTGACAGACATTTTCTCAAAAAAGGGGGAGCCTGTCACTTAAAAAACAAATGAGACTATTTGCTGCCAATGATAACTATGGAATTTTCAAGAAGGTGCAACTTCAGAAAACTTGTTTCTGTCACTATGAGAGTGATATCTTCCCAATACTTTAAAGGCTCTTCTGGTAAAATCAAGTGATATTAACAATTTCTATTTGTTTTATAATGTAGATGTTCTTCCAACATTTGGAAAGAAATCTTTTTCAAATTACCAATGCATTGTGTTACTAAATCATGCATGGATTAACAAGCCAATTCAAAGAGCAAGGTAAGATCCTAGGAGCATCTTTTGCTCTAATACTTGGTCTCTGACCCAGTTCCTGACAATGAGCTCCTATATCACTTGGCATTTCCTAGGTGAGAGGAGCATCTTTTGTTTTAAAAAGATGACTGTTGGTGGGCTCCAGTCTGACTTCAGGATGGGCCAGAAAGACTAAGTCATGATGAGAAGCTTGCAACTTGGAGCTGCATGTCCCATCCTCCAGGGAGATATATATGAGGGACTGGAGATTAAGTTAACAATCAAGCCTACCTGGTGAAACTGCCATAAAAATTCCCAAAGTATAAGGTGTGGAGAGCTTCCAGGTTGATGAACATATCCATATGCTGGGAGGGTGATACATCTCAACTCCACAAGGCAGAAACTTCTGGCTTGGGACTTTTCCAGACTACAGAGGTGTGCTCTATACACCTCTCCATCTGGCTGTTCATCCTTTATCATAGCCTTTAATATAATAAACTAATAAAAAGTGTTTCCGAGTTGTGAGCCATTTAGCAAATTATCAAACTTGAGGAGGTCACGAGAACTTCCAATTTGAAGTCAGGTCAAACAGTACATAGGTAACCTGGGGACCCATTACTTGTGACTGGTGTCTAAGGTAGGAGATTTGTGGGACTGAGAATTTAGCCTGTGGCATCTGATGCTAACTTCAGGTAAATGGTATCAGAATTGTAGAATACTGATGTCATAGAACTGGTTGTATACAGCAAAAAAAAAAAAAAAAACTCACATATCTGGTATCAGAGGAATTAAGTGTGAGCAGAGGAAGAAAAAAGTAATTATAGTCTTCAATGCTAGGAAGACTGACTGAACAGACTATAGGTCCTTAATTGAAATTCTGAGATTTGTTCCTTTAAGCAATGGAGAAGGTTTAGTATAGTTTCATTTTAATTACAATAATTTTCTCCATGATGTTCATAAAGCTTCTTCTTTCCATAGGTTATTTTAGAACCATACAGCCATTGAGCAATAGTGAATTATTATAACCTACATGCATATCAAATACATATGATTTTAAGAACGGATATTAAGAAAGTAAATGTTATTTTAATAATGATTGATCCTAAATTTAATCTCTTTCTAGAGTTTAGCAGAATGATTTCTATAAAATATGTAATGAGCTATCAATTTCACAATGAAAAATAATCCTCTATGATTTCCTTAAGTGCTTATTCAAAAAAAGAAGAAACATGCTTTCAGTTCAGTTCAATCACTCATTCGTGTCCAATTCTTTGTGACCCCAAGGACTGCAGCACTCCAGGCTTCCCTGTCCATCACCAACTCACGGAGTTTACTCAAACTCATGTCCATTGACTCAGTGATGCCATCCAGCCATCTCATCCTCTGTCATCCCTTCTCCTCCAGCTTTCAATCTTTCCCAGCATCAGGGTCTTTTCTAATGAGTCAGTTCTTTGCATCAGGTAGCCAAAGTATTGGAGTTTCAGCTTCAGCATCAGTCCCTCCAATGAACACCCAGGGCTGATCTCCTTCAGAATGGACTGGCTGGATCTCCTTGCAGTCCAAGGGACTCTCAAGAGTCTTCTCCAACACCACAGTTCAAAAGCATCAATTCTTCGGCGCTCATCTTTCTTCACATTCCAACTCTCACATCCATACATGACTACTGGAAAAACCATAGCCTTGACTAGATGGACCTTTGTTGGCAAAGTAATGTCTGCTTTTTAATATGCTGTCTAGTTTGGTCATAACTTTCCTTCCAAGGAATAAGGGTCTTTTAATTTCATGGCTGCAGTCACCATCTGCAGTGATTTTGGAGCCCAAAACAATAAAGTCAGCCACTGTTTCCACTGTTTTCCCATCTATTTCCCATGAAGTGATGGGACCCGATGCCATGATCTTCTTTTTCTGCATGTTGAGCTTTAAGCCAACTTTTTCACTCTCTTCTTTTACTTTCATCAAGAGGCTCTCAGGTTCTTCTTCAGTTTCTGCCATAAGGGTGGTGTTATCTGCATATATGAGATTATTGATATTTCTCCCAGCAATCTTGATTCCAGCTTGTGCTTCATATAGCCCAGTGTCTCTCATGATGTATTCTGCATGTAAGTTAAATAAGCAGGGTGACAGTAGACAGCCTTGACATACTCCTTTTCCTATTTGGAACCAGTCTGTTGTTCGATGTCCAGTTCTAACTGTTGCTTCCTGACCTGCATGCATATAGGTTTCTCAAGAGGCAGGTGATGTGGTATTCCCATCTTTTTCAAAGTTTTCCACAATTTATTGTGATCCACACAGTCAAAGGCTCTGGCGTAGTCAATAAAGCAGAAATAGATGTTTTTCTGGAACTCTCTTGCTTTTTCAATGATCCAGCGGGTGTTGGCAATTTGATCTCTGGTTCCTCTGCCTTTTCTAAAGCCAGCTTGAACATCTGGAAGTTCATGGTTCACGTATTGCTGAAGCCTGGCTTGGAGAATTTTGAGCATTACTTCTTTACTAGTGTCTGAGATGAGTGCAATTATGCGGTAGTTTGAGCATTCTTTGGCATTGTCTTACGTTGGGATTGGAATGAAAACGGACCTTTTCCAGTCCTGTGGCCACTGCTGAGTTTTCCAAATTTGCTGGCATATTGAGTGCAGCACTTCACAGCATCACCTTTTAGGATTTGAAATAGCTCAACAAGCTTTAGTAGTAAGCAATTTCTAATTGGCAAAAGTCAATTACAAAAATTTAGCCCTTGTAAAAAATTCCATCCAACGCCAAGGGACAACCTTGGTAACATACTAAGCTTCTTTCAACCAATCCTCCCTTCATTATTAGAATAAATGTGAATGGAATTCAAGGGCACAAGCATGTTAGTGTCAGCTGAGTAACACTGAAGAAAAATCACAGTACAAAAACCTATGAACAGCACTCTCCAACATTTCAATACTGCCCAAAATAAAACATTTTTTTCCTTTAAAGTCAGAAATATACACATAAAAACATAACATTCACCTTAAAAAATCCTTCTAAAAACTTACACACCAACTACCAAACATTTCTCTGCTAACTCCAAAATATAGAAAGCCATCAACGTAACAATAGATTAGACTTCAAATGTATATAACATTTATCATTCATAATTCATTTTCTCATAAAAAGGGTACATAAAATGACATAAGGAGTCCAAGTTAGTTCAGAAGAGCCAATTTAGCCCATAATCTAATTGAACTACAATGTATGTAAGATTGTAGTTACATCTACAATGTAAGATTTTGATTTAGGTGGGAAGAAAGTTCTTTCATTATTTTCGTTACCTACAAAAGGCTAACCCTAGGGGAAACATTTTTCTCTCTCTCTCTCTTTTTTTTTAATAAGCCAAGCTTATACTTCCCATCAGCAAAGATTTCTAGGCAGAGAAGTGATATGAATAGAAAGAACCATTTGTGAAGTTAAGAATTAAAAGTGCTGAACAAGCGTTAGAGAAGAGTTGTAACAAGAATATGTACCAGGGCAGAAAAACTGAAAGAAAAAGTAGGCAGATAAAAGCTGACAGAGAAACACTGAAGGGGAAAGCAGGCACGTAAAAACTGACCGAACTGCAAACTACACGGTGGTTCTAGGAGATGAGGAAAAGCTGGAGGGGAAAAAAAAAACCACTGAGCCACCAAAAGGAAGGGGATGCCCTTGAAAGAAAAAAGCAAAGATGAAGAAAGAGATCATAAGCAGGTGGATGGAAATGAGGAAAAGACCATTCTCAGCCTCACTCTGCTTCAACCACAGTTCCTGTCCTTACCACTCACCTCCTGAGCCAAAAACACTCCTGCCTCAAGGCCCCAGCCTGGGCTACACTTCCCTCAGATATCCTGGAGGTTCAGCCCCTCTCTTCCTGAGGCATCTGTATAAGTGAGATATTCACCGCCCAACCCTCCATCTAAAATACCACACTCTGTGTCTGAACTACAAACCCATCCCTGTCACCCTCTGTCCTTCGACCCTGCTCTGTTCTTCATAAACTTACTACTACCAGACATTTTTTATTTACTATTTACCATCACTCTTCCCCCTATGTTAATGCAGACACGTCTTGGTATTTTTAATGGCCTAAAAGAGTACTTGATTTGTATTAGGATCAATAAATATCTGCTAAGCAAATAAAGGTTAATATCTAGACTAGAATAGAAATAAAAATTAATGAGTGATCTTTATAGTGGCACTAGTTAGAATACTTGAGAATATATACTTCATCCATCGAAAACTGTCTCCAGATAAAGGACAAATAGCATAATAAGGTGTCAAGTTAAAAGAATACTTAAAAGCAAGAAGACATAATAGAAATTGTGCTGCTCACTGCACTCTCCCATTCTTTTCCAACCTTATCGTTGCTAAACTCAGGTTCTCCAAACCAGTGATGTCCAATAAAACTTCCTGTGATGGTGGAAATGTACTATTATCCACACAGCCCAATACAGTAGCCACTAGTTACATGTTGATGACTACTGCCCATTTTAAATATATCTATGGCAACAGAAAATCTGAGCTTCAGGATTATTTAAACTGATGTTAAATTTAAGTTGCCACATGTAACTACTGGCAACTGTATTAACAACTCAGTTCTAAATGGTCTTGCTCTGTTTTTAACAGTTGCTGCTAAATTTATAACGGCAGCACTGTTAACTAAGCAAACGGATAATAAAGGAGGCATATCCTGAGTTTGTCATCTAGTTCGTCATGTTTTCTGACTTGGAAAAAAGTAAAAATTTTCATTCTGTATTAGACAACAAAAAGTGCAAATGCCATAGCTATCATTTTGTCCTAAAATTACAGAAAATAAAGTTATACAAGCAATTCTACAGTGTATGTCTAACACAGAATGTATGCCTAACTGCATCTAATCAGCTACAAGTTATTTGCATACCACTGTAGCATCTCATTTTTAGGCTTAACTGACTTTTGGTGAATCATGCATTATGCGTTAGAAATCTCTACAGAAAAACATTTAACTTCTATTTTACTTTTTTCTTTCTGCAGTTGCTTATTTAACAAATTTGGTGAATGGAAAAAATTATCAGTGTTCAATTAGTAAATCCTAAACTTCTCAACATAAAGTGATTTACCCTCAGCAGGGATGAGAAGACTAGACTGGAATCTGTTTACAAATTTTGCTTTAAATCTAAAAAAAATAAAAAATCAATTTTAGACTAATCAAGCAATATAACTAAGACTAGAGTTCCAGGACAGAACTTCAACATGTTTCTCACTTTCTGTGCAATCCTTACCAAACAATTCAAGTTCTTCTGTAAAAAGAAATACAGCAATTAAAAAAAAAAATACAATGCTTCTAAATTTGTGAAGGGTCTATCACTGAACACTCACTCCAGCGTGCTGTATTAATTTCTCTAAAACTTAAGTCAATATGTGGCATTATTTTCTATGTTAAAATTACCTACCCAAATCCCTCTTATCTTTTGATCCATACTTTGATTGCTCAATTGTAGCACATCTTGTTCTGGTGGGCATATACTGTTTTTTTCCTGTTTTAAAAAAGTTCAAAAGAATTGAATGATCAAGAAAGAAAGAATATTACTATTTGATTTCAAATTGGGCAAAAGCATTGTATAGTCATGTCTATGACAGAGTTTGTCCTGACACAAAAACTTCACAAAATCTCTTCTCTGATTATTAAATACACCTATGATATCTCAGTATCTTGTACCATTTCCTAATCCTCTTTGCATTTTTAATTGCAAAATTCCTAACACACTCATTTTACTTCTCATTTAAGCTGGAGGCAGGAGGCACTCATTTGACAATTCACAATATCCAGTCTAAACAGGGGATAAAAGTAATTTTAAAATGTGCCTCAACTATATGCTAACAGTACTACAAAAAAGTTTGTTTTTTTTTTTTTCCCTAGAAACCAGCAGTATTTATTTACAGTTTGGAATGTTACCGAAACAATACTTCTTAATTACTTATTATGCAGAGTACAAGCTTTCCTTGAAATGTTTCCTTTTTCTCTCAAAAATGAAACGTAAAAATACACTGAGGCCAATAATCGCCCTACCAACTACTGAAAATGTAATTACTTCTTCAGTATTAAAGTTCACAAACACTGTGTTCACAAATATGTGTTCTCCTCTCAAATGACATAATTTAGTTTCTTTTCTGATATACTTGAGTATATGAAAATTTCCCTACAACCCCAAATGTGACTTCTATGGAACATTAATTTGAAAACTAAATTTTTCTAGTCATCAAAAAAACACAGGTTTAGTTCTTCTAAAAAAGATCTTTAGTTACAAGTTTTATAACAGTAAGTTTATAGTTTATAAACTAGTTTATAACAACAAGGAATCATTATGTATTTAGCATTAGAGACTTTTATTTCAAAACATAAATGTTTTGTCAGCACTACAACCAATAGATGACAAAAAGTTACCAAGGTTTGTTTATGCCTTAGCCCTGTTTATAACAGATTTTACACTTAAAAAAAGAGAGAGAGAGAGAAGAAATTGAAAAAACAAAAACCCTTGTCATTATTTGAAAGAATTAAGTTCAAGCATCATTCCTACCGAAGAACACCCAAGACCAATCTCCTTTAGAATGGACTGGTTGGATCTCCTCGCAGTCCAAGAGACTCTCAAGAGTCTTCTCCAACACCACAGTTCAAAAGCATCAATTCTTCGGTGCTCAGCTTTCTTCACAGTCCAACTCCCACATCCATACATGACTACTGGAAAAACCAGTAGTCGGACCTTTGTTGGCAAAGTAATGTCTCTGTTTTTGAATATGCTATCTAGGTTGGTCATAACTTTCCTTCCAAGGAGTAAGCTATCTTTTAATTTCATGGCTGCAGTCACCATCTGCAGTGATTTTGGGAGCCCCCAAAAGTAAAGTTTGACACTGTTTCTACTGTTTCCCCATCTATTTCCCATGAAGTGATGGGACCCGATGCCATGATCTGAGTTTTCTGAATGTTGAGCTTTAAGCCAACTTTTTCACTCTCCTCTTTCACTTTCATCAAGAGGCTTTTTAGTTCCTCTTCACTTTCTGCTGTTCTTTGGAAGGAATGATGCTAACGCTGAAACTCCAGTACCTCGGCCACCTCATGCGAAGAGCTGACTCATTGGAAAAGACTCTGATGCTGGGAGGGATTGAGGGCAGGAGGAGAAGGGAACGACAGAGGATGAGATGGCTGGATGGCATCACCGACTCGATGGACGTGAGTTTGAGTGAACCCCGGGAGTTGGTGATGGACAGGGAGGTCTGGCGAGCTGCAATTCATGGGGTCACAAAGAGTCGGACATGACTGAGCGACTGAACTGAACTGAACTGAAGGTCAATTTTCAAGTAACAAGGCATTTCACATAAAATTGAGAAAATGCTCAAAAAGAGTTTTTTTATCTAGAACAATCCCTTGAAAACTTCCTCACACTCTGATCACTCCGGCACTCCATACTCCTTTAGCACGTACACTTTTATTCAGGAAGAGGTCTGCATTTAAATATATATATTCACTTACATTTATTTTCTATCCTTCCCATATTTAACCACTCCTTCCAAGAATTAAAAATAAACAAGAGATTTCATTTTTCCTCAGCAATTATAGCATAGTAGTTTAAAGAATCTGCTGAATGCATGACATTTACTTACTTTCTCAGTTTTAAACCATGTAATACTATTATGACGTGACTAAATTTAAATGCTGAATCAATACTATTTCCTAAAGGCAGTCGTACTTAAAAATTTTAGAAAGATGTAAGTTGTAGAATGGAAAAAAATTATTTTTACCTCATAAGCTGTATTTTCCCTCTTTGATACTGATACTATTATAGTACAATCACCTCACTATATTTTTACAATTTTTTTCCTCAATAATCTCAAACCAACTTTATGAATATACTATACAAATTATTCAATTATTAAATATGAGTTAGCATTCTGGTTAGAAGGATAGTTCAGTTTATCAATAAAGAAATTAAAAGTACAAGCAATTTGTTCAGTAAGATAATCAATGAGATGAAACCAGAAACCCCACCTCTCTATCATTTCTTTCAAGGGGAATATAAAAGTACTTAGTGCACACTTTTCAAGGGCTACACATATACACACACACACAAATTTTGTTTTTACAATTAACAAATGGGACACACACTTTCTGAAATCAGGTTGCTTTCTCCCTAAGAGCACCTACTCAAATCTTTCATTTTGTCCATAACATTCTCACTACTCATTGTCCAAATTGTGGGAACAGGTGTTAACATGCAGCTTAAAGAACATTTTCTAATTTTCACACAACAAATAGGGTATCTTTTTGATGACAGTCTTATAATCCTAATTCTTCCCTGCATATGTTGTCTTATGTCACCAAGTCTACCATCTGTATTAAGAGTTGACAGCTATCATTCTAAAATCCTTCCATCCTTTCCACTAGAACACGGAACCATGTCTACTCAATTTCCTGCTTCTTTCACCTTAACCAGCTGTCTTCAGTCAAAATCTTTTGTCCTTTTTCTACCTAACTTCATTTTCCTCCCAAGTCTCAGAACCTTAAAAGATACGAAATGTTATTCTCACATACTAACTTCTTCTCTATTTATACCACTATCTTTTTTCTAACTTCTTGAAACAAGTTTTTCAATCTTGTTTGAGAGAACTTTCACTGGTTTCAAAATGGCTTTTTTATACATATTATCAAAAATAACTCAACAAGCACTTTTTTGAGAAACCATGACATCCTAGTATAAAGGTTGGACTATAGACACTTTATGGCCCTGTTAAGTTTACAGTCTGGTATGCAAGAAACGCACAGCAAATAATTTCAAAATAACACAATACTTATTAAGACAGAAGTACACTCTGGGTGTTAAGAGAAGCGCTCAGTTTAACATAGGAGCTAGATGAAATACTCTCAAGCCAGCAGTTTCTGAGCAATATCTTAGAGCCCCAGAAGAAATCAGACTGGTGGTGAAGGCCAGAGGGGATTCCAGACAGAAGTAACATGTGTAACAACAGGAGAAATCAAATAGCATTGTGTGGATGAGAACTTCCAAGCTGTTTTCCATTACTACAGTGTAAAGGGGGAAGAGGAAAACAGTGGAAAATGAAGTTAGAGATGTAGGTAGTGGCCAAAACACTGTTTGTCTTGAACTTGGACACAGCAATTGAGTCTGTCTTATACAAAGCTTCTGCCATCACCTATTTTCTGTGTGAGATAAGAGTATCTCAGCTTTGGAGACACAAGACCATTTGTGGAGCAAAAATACTAAGACTACCCTGAAATTCTGAGATTAAAATATTTTATCAATAACATTAAACAGCATTTAATGCCAATCAGTAGCTATAAACATCTATATGAATGGGATCTTTCTGGCTGTTTCCTAACTTTAAGAACATTTATAAACAAAACCAAAAAATTCTCTTTAAGGACAAGTTAGCAACCACACTTTTCAAATCCAGAATGCACAGAAATACCTACATTTTATATGCAGTTACTACCTCATAATGAGATAGAAATAAAGAAAAAAACTCGGCTATATAAGCATAAATTATTCATATTATGAAGAAAAGTTAGAGTCTCGTGTAAAATTTTCTGTATGTTTCTATGTGTATACGCATGTTTGTTTATTTTGTTCTGCTATATAAACCTTCTTCCAAGATCTTTATCTTGGAGCGGGATTGGAGTTGAGGGAAGGAAAATTCTGTTAAACAGTAAATCATACCAGTAATTTAAAAAATACTTTATCTTCAAAAATAATTCTAAGGTCTCTACCAACACTTAACATCTATAAAACAAATGACTGTGCCCTATTTAAAATTCTACAAATTTTTAATAAGTAACACCTTTGGATGTTCCATATTTTAAAATAACACTATATGAAATGTTTTATGAAAGAATATATAACTTAAATATAACCTTTTACTTCCAAAATGGAAAAAAATACAGCAGCTAATAAAAACATATGCACCTTTCAACTATAAGAAGAGCCAAAGCTAAAGTCATTTCTTTTTTCATCCTTCACCTCTGCTTAAACAAAACATGGCCCCAAGCAAAGCTTTCATTACATTCTAATGAAAATATTAAGAAAGAAAAGTAACCTTACTTGTATCTGCTTGGCTGCCCACACTGATGTATCTGTCATTGCCAGGAAGCGCTGTTTGGTAGTAAGTGGTCTCCTCCTGCTGAGGGGTCTTGGCATTCTTTGCAGTAAGGAAAGCCACTGCTAGCTCCAAGTTTCCATTACTATCCTTCAAATATCAAGAACAGAACATCAAATATTTTGGAGTAAGTATACATTTGCATATGATTTATGTAATTTTCTCCATAACAACACCAATAGTAAAAATAATTTTCAGACTTAAAATTATACTACGTGATTCTTAATTTTACAATGTAAATTCACTGTAAACACAGTATACTGTATCAACAGTAATTCCTTTATCTATTAATTAAAACTAATATAATACAAAAATCAATTCTATAAATAATTTATTTTCCATTATTTTTTTATATCTGCTTAACAAAAGTCCAATCATAAACTTATACTTCTAAGTAAATGAACAAACTAAAAAATGTTTTATGGAACTTGCTATCTAAAACAGTGAAGAACAAATATTTAAAATAGTACTTCAGAAAACAAGAACAATAACAGATATTCTCTTTAATATTTATGCTGAATGCCTACTTAGAGGCGAGCTAACAAGCAAATATCAGACTCATAAGAAGAAAACAGCATCAGTGGCCTGAAACCTTGATAGAGAGACACACAGAACTCCAGACTACTGTGGAGATGAAAATTCTACCCAAATTAAATACATAAAAAATATTCTAAAAATTCAGAAGAAAAACAGATGCTAAAAACACTAAAGAATTTTTGACAGCAAAATCATGAGAGAAACTTGCCCAGTTATCTCTATATTCTCTCTACAGTTAACAACAAAAACATTAGCTCTGTGACTGCTAACTGAAACCACATTATGAAATCCAGGTATTAATAATGAAGCTATCTTTGTATCAAAGGCCAGAACACATAATACTGTGGAAGCCTTCAGAAATTTAGTTTACAAAGTTTAACTGGAAGCCAGTGGAAGGTTTTGGACAGAAATGACATGGTATGACTTACATTTTAAAAGGATTACTGTGGGTATATGTGGGGAATAGACTATAAGAGAATCGGCAGAAGCAGAGCCCAATATTATTTGCTATCATATCAAATGGGGGGAGGGATAAAAAGAGAAAGACCAGGATGATTCCACAATCTGATGTCAGAGCAACTGGAACAACTCAGCCCAACTCCACTTTTAACAGCCTTTGAGGAGAGAAAACAGTAGGAGTGCAGGTTCTAACTTTGTTACCTATCAAAACTGTCATTAGACTCTTAAATGACTCATCCAAAACATGAGTTTAACATAAGTCTACAGTTTGTGACAAACCAGACGTAAAACAATTTTAATAACAATGGCTAACATTTATTGAACACTAAGTGCCAAGAAATGTACCAAATGCTTTCCATATACTCCCTCATATGATAATAATGATAAACTGAATGCACCAGGGATCTATACAACTTGAAGGTCACTTACTTTGAACATACAAAGAGATTCTCAATATAAAAGTGCTAAAATCAATCGACGACACTGTGGCTCCCAAAAGTAGACTCTGTGTCAGTATAATGCTGAGATAGTCAACCCATTATTAACCATTTTACAAATTTATATTGAGCAACAATTAAGATTTAAGTACACTGTTTTCTCCCCCAGATACTGGTAACTGAAACAAATTAAAAAAAGAAAAAAGAAAAAAAACATGGTCACATAACTTAGCTCAAAGGAAATGTGGACACTACTTTTTTATGTTTATTTAATTAAACATATTCTACATGTTTCCTAAGTTTTTTTAAAAAAAAGTAAGTGAATTCCCCAAATTTGCCCTGACAAGGTAATGAGGTCTAACCCCAGACTCAAGTGATACAGAATGAGAAAGGCCATTTCTGAAAATAGACGTGGAATGACTGTCATATTTAGCAGAATAAAGAATGGACTGGCAATCACCTAAATGTCATAATCATAAAAATTGAGGTACAACATTTTTGCTTCCTTTCCAGCTACTTAAGAGCGGCTTCATAAACCATGCTTTAAAATGCTCCTAACAGTACTGATTGATCATTTTCCTGATGCAGGAAAAAGCTGAAGCAAAGCTTCCAGCAAAAGCAGAAATTATGTGTGGTACTGGGAGCAGGCTGCTTGGTGTCTATTCCCAGCTCCTCCACATGTTAACTATGTGATCTTCAGCAAGTCATTTTAACCTCTCTGTTTCTCCTTACCCTTTAAAAGGTGGATAAAAATAACACCTACTTCAAAGTTACTAGGAGGAGGAGTTAGCCACACAAAGTACTTAGAATAGCACCCAGTACTTACTGCAAGTGCTTAATAAATGCTAGTTATTACCACTACAATGATGATGATTATGATTACAATCATTCAA
The DNA here is from genome assembly GCF_023091745.1 of Budorcas taxicolor. Taxonomy (NCBI): domain Eukaryota; kingdom Metazoa; phylum Chordata; class Mammalia; order Artiodactyla; family Bovidae; genus Budorcas; species Budorcas taxicolor. The sequence continues at coordinate 85,989,406 of NC_068910.1, forward strand.
AAGATAAATTATTTCTAGAAAAAAAGGAAGAACTTCTGGCTCCAAATCAAAAATAATGTAATGTAGTCTTTCAGAGCAACGTGCAAAGGACTGAACTGTGTGTGTGCCTACAGCAGCACAACTGCTGTACTGCTGATGTTAGCCTTTAGCAGTGATCTATAAATACACTTCAAGTGGAGCGCGAGTTCTTAACATTTTTCCTTCATTCGCTCTCTTTCAATCTGCATATCCATGTGATCTGACTCATCTGGGTGCCTGTGTGTGGCAATCAGTATATTTCACAAGATACAACAAAAATCATGCCCTTTTTTGTGCATAACTGAACAGTTTGATATTGAATAATCTTAAACACTCGATTAACTGAAGGTTAGCTGATTTATATGTCTCCTTCCTGGAAAATTAAAAGGGAAGCTTCTGATACTGTATTAATTTTCTCCCAATTCCTCTTCATCTTCTATGCCATTCTACCCCTCTATCCCCAATTAAACACTAAAATGTCTCTTGAGTAAAACTGGCCGTTAGTACTTGGGAGTCATATCACTCCATTTTGCATGAAAACTGTCTCACATAGAGGGAGGTCTTCTTTCACTCCAAGGCATCATGGAACATCAGGATGCTAAAAGCTAATGTGCTCAAAATTGCAGTATGTTATGTTAGTCCAGTTCAGTTGCTCAGTCATGTCCCACTCTTTGTGACCCCATGGGATGCAGCACGCCAGGCCTCACTGTCCATCACCAACTCCTGGAGTTCACTCAAACTCATGTCCATTGAGTCAGTGATGCCATCCAATCACCTCACCCTCTGTTGTCCCCTTCTCCTTCCACCTTCAATCTTTCCCAGCATCAAGGTTTTTGCAAATGAGTCAGTTCTTTGCACCACGTGGCCAAAGTATTGAAGTTTCAGCTTCAGCATCAGTCCTTCCAATGAATATTCAGGACTGATTTCTTTTTTTTTTCTAATTTTTTTTTCAATTTTTTTTTTTTTTTTTACTTTATTTTACTTTACAATACTGTATTGGTTTTGCCATACATTGACATGAATCCACCACGGGTGTACATGCGTTCCCAAACACGAACCCCCCTCCCACCTCCCTCCCCATATCTCTCTGGGTCATCCCTTTGCACCAGCCCCAAGCATGCTGTGTCCTGCATCGGACATAGACTGGCGATTCGATTCTTACATGATAGTATACATGTTTCAATGCCATTGTCCCAAATCATCCCACCCTCTCCCTCTGAGTCCAAAAGTCCGCTGTACACATCTGTGTCTTTTTTGCTGTCTTGCATACAGGGTCATCATTGCCATCTTTCTAAATTCCATATATATGTGTTAGTATACTGTATTGATGTTTTTCTTTCTGGCTTACTTCACTCTGTATAATCGGCTCCAGTTTCATCCATCTCATCAGAACTGATTCAAATGTATTCGTTTTAACGGCTGAGTAATACTTCATTGTGTATATGTACCACAGCTTTCTTATCCATTCATCTGCTGATGGACATCTAGGTTGTTTCCATGTCCTGGCTACTGGTTGGATCTCCTTGCAGTCCAAGGGACTCTCAAGGGTCTTCCCCAACACCACAGTTCAAAAGCATCAATTCTTCGGCTCTCAGCTTTCTTTCTAGTCCAATGCTACGTTAAGTAAGGCCTATACTTCATAAAAGTTCTTCCCTGTATCTATGGTACTATACATTGTATAACTAAAAAACTCAGCTTTCCAATATGGTAGGTGGTGGAGATGAGGGTGTAACAGAAACTGTGTCTTGTGAAACAGAGGCCATACCTTCAAAGCTTGCTGTAGAATCTGGGCATCATTAATCCCCGTAATTTCTCGTAGTTGATTCAGAAACGTCTGCTGGTGCTGGAAGAAGGGAAAAACCGAAAGCGTTATACTCAAATCTGAAAATGTACAAAGACAAGAAAATAAATGACCTTTGGAAAAAAAGACAGAAAACACAAAATAGAGTAAAAAACAAAAAATATAGAACTTGAGAAAGACTGAATAAATTTCATTATTTTAGGAAGAATGAACCACGCTGCATGAGTCCTTATTCCATTTTCATGTTTCTAAAAGCTGATTCTTCACTGTCTGATGCATGCTGTCTAATAAGAGCAGGAGTGATCTCTGTGACAGCTAAACCTAAGAAGAACTAAGGGAAACAGGTATCCACTGGTGTACTTTAACTAGGGGATGAGACCCCAGAATGAAATTGAGGCAGCCCTAGAATCTCTCCCTCGCTCTAAAGTCAGCCAGCATCTAGGCATTTAGGATGTACGGAAAAAATATGCCTTTGGCAAACAAGCAGTAGGTGGATATATTACATTGGGGGATGACTAAACCACCACACCCTATTCAAGGGAGGAAAAAAAACACCTCATTCTCCAATCTGTCATAAAAGATCCAAAATAAAATTGACTACTTGCCCTCATTTGCTGTGTGTGTGTTAGTCCCTCAGTCATGTCCAACTCTTTGCAACTGCATGAACTATAGCCTGCCAGGCTCCTCTGTCCATGGAATTATCCAGGCAAGAATACTGGAGTGGGTTGTCATTCCCTTTTCCAGGGGAATTTACCAACCCAGGTATCGAACTTGCACCTCCCAGATTTTTTTCCAGGCAGATTCTTTACTTTCTGAGTCACTTGGGCCCATTTGCTTTAGATGTGTTTATACTCCACTGATCTACCATACTCTAGTAAAGAGAAAAACAGGTAGGATAGGATTCTACTACCAAAACCCTTCCCTAAACTTCCCTAATTAAGAAAATGGTCCTCCTTCCATCTCTACATTTCTTAATACAAGTTCCCCAAAACTGAAGACGGAACTATGAAATAGAGAAAGCTCAATGGGTGATACGACGTGGAAAGCAAGTCCCCACTAGAATAAAAGGATCTGTTGAAATCTTGTCTTCCCAACTAAACAATCTTACATGGCATTTATTAAATGTCACTCTGTACTTCCTCCTCTAGCATCCAGTCCAGGTGCTAGATAAGATACAGGGGAAAGGACAGAGTGTCTGCTAAATGATTCCACCTTCTTTACCAAGCCCCATGTGCCTCATTCACTGAGCAGAACAAAGTCATGTCATATGGCCCTTCATGTCTGCAAAGAAGGTTGAGAAATGTATTTTTCAGTTAGGCAACAAGCTTCACTTCAAATTTGTTGCTAAGGAAAAAGAAAAGAATGAAGAATGTACACTAAACAGCCACTGGCAGTATCTGCTATGACATCAGCAAATTTTAATTTCCATAAAAATCTTACTAAAAGCTGAGATAACTGAGACTAAAAATAAACTATATAGTAAGGTATATGAACAGAGGTCATATAAACAAAATAGCTGAATAAAAGAACTGAACTGCCAAATTTAGAGTGCTGAAATATGAGAAAAGTAAAATTCTCTTTAGACATGTCAACTTTTCTACTTTCATTTTAGAAATTAGCAATAGCAAGCAATGGAACCACAACTAACTTACACAATACTCAACATTACAAATTAAAGATGTATACAAATTATACAGAAATTCTCTTTATCTAATTCTACATTTTATTTTAGTGAACATAAAATACTTGAAAGATCTTACAAGATTGTTTGTAACCACCCACACCAGCACTCCAAACCGTATTCTTTACACAGAATATAATTTTCCTCAACTGCAAATTATTCAATTGTGTATCAGAGAAAGATTTCTGAATACCCCAAATAAATTAATCATTTGTACAGATGATGCTGGCTATTATTTATAATGCAATTCGAATGGAAATAACGCAAATGTCCTTCCACTAATGAAGAAGTTCTAAGTTGTAATGTGCAAGACAATGCCCTGATAAATTTATCAATAAAGAAGATTCCCAGGCCCCACACCCAGAGATAGTGATTCCAGAAGCGTCTGGATCTGCTAAGGGATCCTCATTTTTAGTAAACACCTCAAATGAGTTTGATACAGATGAGCCTAGAAGCACGGTTTAATTTTAACAAACAACCGTGTATTTTTAAACAGCAAATATATAATCTATATAGAAGTTAATCTTTACAAATTAAATTAAGCTAAGCTTAAATCATATTAAGCTAAGATTACAAAAATAGCGTGTCTATGTTAATGAGTACAAGGTAAGATGTAAAACGAATGTAAAACCCAGAAAAGCTTACACAGCCTGCATTAGACTCCCAATTCTTCTCCCATCTGTGTATCCACACACTTTGCCACTTCTCACTTCCTCCCACTAGTTGTTGCTGTTCAGTCACTAAGTCATGTCCAACTCTTTGTGACCCCATGGATTGCAGCACACCAGGCTCCTCTGTCCTCCACTATCTTCTGGAGTTTGCTGAAATTCATGTCCATTGAGTCGGTAATGATACCTAACCATCTCATCCTCTCCCACTATCTTCTCCCGCTTTCAATCTTTCCCAGCATCAGGGTCTTTTCCAATGAGTTGGCTCTTTGTATCAGATGGCCAAAATACTGAAGCTTCAGAAATGTATTTCCTTGCTGCACTGATGACTGGCTTGGCCATGAGACAAGCTTTCATCAATGGCATATTAGGAGACATGAAATGTGCTTGCATGGTTGGGCTTGCCTTCTTGAACTTGTGCAATTCATTAAGAACATAACCTGGGTAACCCACTTGCCCCAGAAGAATGAGCCACATGAGAATAGTCACCCCAACCAACCAATCTGAACATGAGAATATTTGGGATGTCACTAACTTTTGGTGTGGTCTGTTACAGTGATAGGTGACTGCAAGTGAGTACAATAAGAATACTCATATAAGACTATTTTATATAGAAAAGTAACATCTAAAACTTTGTTATCATTTGGTGTGTTTTGTTCATTTTTCACAATAATGTTAGCTAACAATCCTAACAAAATTATTCAGGTGCATGTCTAGCGTGGTTCTCGGTCTCATGGATTTTGACTGAAAGTGAAACAATGAAAAGGATTAGGGTGGGAAAGAAGGCTGAGTGGGAAAAGAAAATGTAAATGAATTTTCTTAACTAAGCAAGAAATGGGAACAAGATCATTAGAGGTAAGCAATGAGAAAATTCTAAGTTTATGGACGAGAAACCACCTCATCTATCAAGTTTTCCTATTTGCTACTGGCATCTTCCAGCTGTGCTTTTTTCTATCTTTGAAAAATTGCACTTTCATTTCCTACAATCTTATGATTTTGCTGCTTTTATTTCTGTTGTGATTAAGACTCTGGTCTTCTTTCAAGGATTGCACCTTCTTACTTACCATACTTCTGGTCCTTGAAACACCCTGATCCTTAATTAAAAATGTCCTGCCATGTGGTTCTCTCTTCTTTGACTAATGATTTTGTATCCAAAGTGGACCTAACAAACTATCATCTCCAGAATTCCTTTTATGAGCTGAGGTCTTCCTTGTATAAATTTCTTATCTACTACAGTATAACTGCATTCATCTCACACACTAGTAAAGTATGCTCAAAATTCTCCAACCCAGGCTTCAGCAATACATGAACCATCAACTTCCAGATGTTCAAGCTGGTTTTAGAAAAGGCAGAGGAACCAGAGGTCAAATTGCCAACATCCGCTGGATCATGGAAAAAGCAAGAGAGTTCCAGAAAAACACCTATTTCTGCTTTATTGACAATGCCAAAGCTTTGACTGTGTGGATCACAATAAACTGTGGAAAATTCTGAAAGAAATGGGAATACCAGACCACCTGACCTGCCTCTTGAGAAACCTGTATGCAGGTCAGGAAGCAACAGTTAGAACTAGACATGGACCACCAGACTGGTCCCAAATAGGAAAAGGAGTACGTCAGGGCTGTATATTGTCACCCTGCGTATTTAACTTATATGCAGAGTACATCCTGAGAAATGCTGGGCTGGAAGAAGCACAAGCTGGAATTAAGATTGCTGGGAGAAATATCAATAAGCTCAGATATGCAGATGACACCATCCTTATGGCAGTAAGGAACAATGAACAAAAGAGCCTCTTGATGAAAGTGAAAGAGGAGAGTGGAAAAGTTGGCTTAAAGCTCAACATTCAGAAAACTAAGATCATGGCATCTGGTCGCATCACTTCATGGGAAATAGATGGGGAAACAGTGGAAACAGTGTCAGACTTTATTTTTCTGGGCTCCAAAATCACTGCAGATGGTGATTGCAGCCATGAAATTAAAAGACGCTTGCTCCTTGGAAGGAAAGTTAGGACCAACCTAGACAGCATATTTAAAAGCAGAGACACTACTTTGCCAACAAAGGTCCATCTAGTCAAGGCTATGGTTTTTCCAGTGGTCATGTATGGATGTGAGAGTTGGACTACAGAGAAAGCTGAGCGCTGAAGAACTGATGCTTTTGAACTATGGTGTTGGAGAAGACTCTTGAGAGTCCCCTGGACTGCAAGGAGATCCAATCAGTCCATCCTAAAGGAGATCAGTCCTGGGTGTTCTTTGGAAGGACTGATGTTGAAGCTGAAACTCCAATACTTTGGCCACCTGATGCTAAGAGCTGACTCTTTTGAAAAGACCCTGATGTTGGGAAAGATTGAGGGCAGGAGGAGAAGGGGACGACAGAAGATGAGATGATCAGATGGCATCCCCAACTCAATGGACATGAGTTTGGGTAAACTCCGGTAGTTGGTGATGGACAGGGAGGCCTGGCCTGCTGCGGTTCATGGGGTCGCAAATGAGTTGGACACGACTGGGAGACTGAACTGAACTGAACGGTATAAGGAGGTGGCTGTAACCTGCTGACACTGCTGAATCAAGAAGGGCAAGACACAATGTTCAAACCATGGTTTGCAAACACCACAAAAATCAATAAGCAAACAAGCCCAGACTATCTACAGGCCTTCAGATTTCTTCATTGATGTTATTTTCACTGAGTGCTGACATCCTTAAGTACCTAATACGTGTAAAATCCAATACTGTGCATTTCAAGGAGAAGAAGGTACCAGTAACTTCAATATAAAGTATGGATCAGAATGTTTCAGAGAATTCTTTCCTTCCCCTGTTGATCCTATATAATACTGGGTCTGTTTTAAATCTATTTAAGTAAGACTACAGCATATTTACATTGGTGTAGTTTCTTGAAAATGCAAAAAAAAAGATCACTGACTTAAGGCTAAAAATGAATACAAGTATTTATTATGCTCTTACTGCATGCCAGACTGTTAAGTGCTTCTGGTATATAATCTCAAATAATATATGCACACATGCACACACACAAATCCTCTAGAAAATCACTCTTTTTATAATGAATAACATATTTAAGAGACTAAGAAGTACAAACACAGAAATGATTGTCTAATTTTTCAAATTCCACAGTCCATGTGTCTCCCACATTTTCTCCATGGTATCTGATTCTGGAGATTAAAGATGTAGTAAAAAAAATAAATACTCAGCCCCAAAATCCATTACTATGTTGACATTAAACACTTTGATACAAGAAAGTGGTACAAAAGAACTGGAGCACTGATGACCACAAGGCAGGAAAGCTTTCTGTGTTAAGAGAGGTGAGTGACTCATAAGTCAGTCTTTGGTTCCTTTGACTGAATTTCTAAATATAAATAAAACAGTTTATGCAAAAGCAAGAAGATAAAGGTTTCCATCTTCAGGGGAAAAAATGGTAACTCTCATAAGAACCTCTAAAAAAAAGTTTAAACATTTCTAAGGGAAAAAAAAAAAAAACCAATTTGATAGGAAATCCCAAAGCATTTATCAACTTCAAAATCACATGACTTAAATTTCAGAATTAGCATTGCTAGGCACCAAATGGAAAACATTTCAAAGTTCACTGACAGATAATTTCAAGTATGTAATATATCCTTCATGTAGCTCATTGTAAGACCCAAACCTCCTATAACCAGATATATAAGGAAAAAAAAATCTTCGTAAGTCTTTATCCATAATTTTAAGAACAACATGACAACCTTTCATTTCTCTTCATATATAACCTCAAATAATATATGTGCACCTTCATATGACCACTCTGAGGAACTTACCTACAGTGTGATCCTTCTCACAGCTTAAAGGGCCCTTTACATGACCCAGCTATTTCTAGCTTGACCTTACACTGCTTTCCCCTCTTGCGCTTCCTCTTCCCGTCAGGGTGTACACAATACTATTCTGCTTCCTAATTCAAAGGTCTGAGGATATTCAATTGCTTTCTGTTAAGGTCAGATGTTTCTCTGACACCACAGACTGTAATAATATATAATGATTAATCATCAGACTCTATACCGAAGAGAACACAGGGTGTCTACTTCCCTCATCACTGTGTTCCTGGTAACTAAGTAGTACAGTGTCAGGCATGTGGTAGAAACACAGTAAATATTGACCAAATAAATGAAAGCAACAGTTTGCACAGGTGAACTGGAGTAAGTCACCTCACAGGGCTTGAACTCATCCACAGAAAAGAGGTACAAATTAAATTGGAGAAGGGAACAAGCAGCATGCATAAACCACGCCCAATTGCTTAGCAAACTTTCTACACTTTCCTACATTGCACTGAGAAGTTCACAGAAGGCCTTGTTGCCTATTCCTGGTAATGTCCATCCTGCCTGAAGGGGAGTGTTGTTGAAATTTCCAAATTCAAATAATCTACATATTAATCTCAAGAACAGTTGTGCTATCTTTTATTTTCTACTGCCATAGAGTTAAGGTTCATCTCAATCTTTTTTCAGTATTAAAATAATCACATACTTTTATGGATGTATAAATCTAAAAGTATGCTTTTTGTATTCTTCACTATTTACATTTAGCCTTAGAAATCCCAGAAATTCTGAACTTAAAGTCTTTCCCCATGTTTTTATAGAATCCAGATCTACAACCTTAAGCATTATGTAATCTAAAAAACAAAAAAACAAAAAAGAATAAGGTGAAAAAATAAGACACTTTGCTCATCCTCAATAAAAGCTTCCATCATTCCTCCCTTCAGAGTTCATACCCCTACTGCAGCCCTTTAACCAGTCTAACACCTGCATGATGTCCATGCCCTGAAGAGAACCCTCTATGCCTACTAACTGGCAGACAAAAGATACGCAACAGAATTAGAAACTAAACAGTTTCCCCAAAATATACTGTTTTGTGTGTGTGTGCTTAGTCACTAGGTCATGTCCAACTCTTTGTGACCCCATGGACTGTACCCCACCAGGCTCCTCTGTCCATGGGATTCTCCAGAGGAGAATACTGAAGTGGATAGCCATTTCCTACTCCAGGAGATCTTCCTGACCCAGAGTGATAAGCTAAGTTCACACAGAGTTAAATACATTTCTAGGCCAAACAAAAATCTAATACCATGAAACATGGTTTCTATGGGAACATGCATTTAGAGTTACAAAAACCCAACTTGCAAAGCCTTTTGGAACAGTGTGTTTTTAAATTAGAATGCTTATATTCTGGAAAATGTAGGTAAACAAAACTGTCATGAATCAACTCATATCTGTGAACTGCAATCTCTGCAGTTTAAATCAAGTGTATCTTTAACTTGTTTTTGATGCTAATGATTTGGTTGATTCCTAATATATTTCTCTCTTGTCCAATTAAATCTTTGTGTGTCTCTTGGTTTCTGTACTTAAATTTTTATTAATTTCCAGTCCAAAAATAAAATCTCTTAAACTAATAGAGCAAAATTAGCATGCTCTAAGTAGAACTTTCAAACTAGAATACCACATAACTCCTAGCAGCTCTAGGTATCACAAACAATTCCTTAAAACAAATACAGTATTTGGTCATCCTAATTACAAATACAGTACATCCTATTGACTGAGCTTCCCTGGTCGCTCAGATGGTAAAGAATCTGCCTGCAATGCAGGAGATCAGGGTTTGATCCCTGGGTGGGGAAGATCCCCTGGAGAAGGAAATGGCAACCCATTCCAGTGTTCTTGACTGGAGAATACCATGGACAGACCATGGGGTCGCAAAGAGTAGGACACGAATGAGCCATAACACTTTCACTATTGACTATTAGAAACTACATTATTCTAGACATACAGCTAGGTTTAATAAAGCATGTGCCCTATACCACTTTCTTTCCCAGACCGATAAAAGAGTCATTTACATAAGTGTCCAGGATCCAGCAACTCAGCACACATGTCCTCCATCCAGTGGACTTCAATCATAACTTCTTCAACAAGAAGTGAATCTCAGTCTCGGGGCTCGGTGAGACCTCTCCCAAACATATTTCTTCCTCTATTCTTCAGAGTTCTTTATATGATAATTCAAATGATAACACTTTATCATTTGTTACTAGTCAATATTTCTTTATATTAAACTTTCCCCATTCATATTACTGTATAGTTTCTATGCAATCAACTTCCTTAAAAGCATTTTTTGTATCCTAATAATATATTAATTGTATCCTAAATATATATATATACACAAAAATAATATATTTTTGTATCCCCAAAATATATTAATTTTTATTAGGATACAAAAAATGCTTTTAAGGAAGTTGATTGTATGAGTAAGAGTCCAGTTAGGACAAAGCCTGGTTCCAAACAGGAAAAGGAGTACATCAAGGCTGTATATTGTCACCCTGCTTATTTAACTTATATGCAGAGTACATCATGAGAAACACTGGACTGGAAGAAACACAAGCTGGAATCAAGATTGCCAGGAGAAATATCAATAACCTCAGATATGCAGATGACACCACCCTTATGGCAGAAAGTGAAGAGGAACTCAAAAGCCTCTTGATGAAAGTGAAAGAGGAGAGTGGAAAAAGTTGGCTTAAAGCTCAACATTCAGAAAACTCAGATCATGGCATCCGGTCCCATCACTTCATGGGAAATAGATGGGGAAACAGTGGAAACAGTGTCAGACTTTATTTTTGGGGGGGCTCCAAAATCACTGCAGATGGTTAATTGCAGCCATGAAATTAAAAGACGCTTACTTCTTGGAAGGAAAGCTATGATCAACCTAGATAGCATATTCAAAAGCAGAGACATTACTTTGCCGACTAAGGTCCGTCTAGCCAAAGCTATAGTTTTTCCTGTGGTCATGTATGGATGTGAGAGTTGGACTGTGAAGAAGGCTGAGCGCCGAAGAACTGACGCTTTTGAACTGTGGTGTTGGAGAAGACTCTTGAGAGTCCCTTGGACTGCACGGAGATCCAACCAGTCCATTCTGAAGGAGATCAGCCCTGGGTGTTCTTTGGAAGGAATAATGCTAAAGCTGAAACTCCAGTACTTTGGCCACCTCATGCGAAGAGTTGACTCATTGGAAAAGGCTCTGATGCTGGGAGGGATTGGGGGCAGGAGGAAAAGGGGACGACAGAGGATGAGATGGCTGGATGGCATCACTGACTCGATGGACATGGGTCTGAGTGAACTCCGGGAGTTGGTGATGGACAGGGAGGCCTGGCGTGCTGTGGTTCATGGGGTCGCAGAGAGTTGGACACGACTGTGTGACTGAACTGAAATGAACTGCATATATTAATGATACAGTTCTGTATCTTTAAGAGAGAAATCTCAAAAACAATCAGGAAGGGGAAAATTAACCATATACGGTTGGTTTTTTAGAACCACCATTTACTGAGCACTTACTAAAAGTGTACAAGGCACTGGAGACTTCATTAGGTAGGCACGATGCATTACATTGTTGGCTACTGGTGACTGGACTCAATCTCTAGTCCCTCTTTCCTCCTTGGACAGGGGAGTAGGCTCTAATCATAGTGGCTGTTTTCTCTGAGGAAAAGCTCCCATCCTGAAGCAATCTAGTCCCCCCAGCCAGGAGTTATCTCATTAACATACAAAAGGCAGCAAATTTCTGTGACAGAAACCAAAGGAAAAGACTAAATATTTAGTCTTTCACTGTTTCATTTAAATTAAAAAAAGAAAAAAAAAAAACCACCTAAAAATATACAGCAGACATTGCATTTAACTTATTCACAAAACAAAAACAGACTCACAGACTTAAAGAATGAACCTCAGGTTGCCAGGCGATAAGGATGAGAGGAAGGAGCAGCCAGAGACTATTATATATTATACCACAGCCAGTCACATATAGCTACTTATAGATACACCAAGGCCCCAAATTGTTTTGTTTGTTCTGCTCATGGACTTCTCTTTGCTTCAAATGATACCATCCATCCCCCTATACATCTTCCACATCACCTCCTCTGTGAGGTCTTTCTTGTTCTTAGATCCTCTCCTTGGTCCTAGCAATATATCCTATATACACCTCACTTAAGGAAAGAAGTAAAAGCATCAGTTGCTCAGTCATGTCTGACTCTTCGCGATCCCATGCACTGCAGCCCACCGGGCTTCTTTGTCCTTGGAATTCTCCAGGCAAGAATACTGGAGTGAGTAGCCATTCCCTTCTCCAGGGAATATTCTCAACCCAGGGATCGAACTCAGGACTCCTGCAAGGCAGTAGGATTCTTAACTGTCTGAGCCACCAAGGAAGCTCCATATACTTCACTTAACTTTTAATATAATGTATGCATTTCTGGCTCCCACCACCACCAAACTATAAGCTATTTTATAGTGTATTATTTATACCTATCTGCTCAAAAAAAGAATAAATGAATAGATGGACATGATAATGAGAGATAACTGGATATCTAAGCAGAAATGCAATTGAAAACATGAAACAAGAGTTTATGTGAGGGTGAAAGTTTTAAATTATTTTGAAAATACAAATTTAGTAGTAATGAACATATACTAACGACAAATTACATAAACACTCAAAGCTTGCAAAGTAGAAAGCAGAAAACCAAAGACCAAACCTTGAAAAACTCCTACAATTAAGTAAACACACAGTCCATGGTATTAGCAACCAAACTTTAGTATGCTGTATAGCCCAAATGTACATACTTTAAATATATGTACTGTAAATACACAGCAAAATCTGACAAGCTTGCAAAAATCTTGCCCATACCTACACCTACTTGAGACTGTCTTCTTACCTATCAATTCTCAACTTCCCTGTGTCTACAGTACATGTTTAAATACTAAGCATTTTTGGCAGCACACTCAAAAAGATCTGAAACCTTCACCACAACAAAATTCAACAACTCTTAAGGGAGGTGGCAGTAATTAGAATGCAATTGTTGTTCCAGTACAACAATACTGTCCCATGGTATCTGCAAAAGCAGTTATCACACTGTTCAGTAGTATCCCACCCTCCTGATTATCCAGGCACTAAGACGTGCTCATAGCAAAATTGACAAGTTTCAACAAATAATACGTATTCAGCATTAACTTAAAAGTAAGGTACAATTGTTTACCCCTTATTAATAACAAGTGTATTCCGCTCTACACTAAATCACAAAACCTGTTCAGAGGAGATACTGGAATAAGTATAATACATTTACTGAAGTACAGCAAAATAAAGTTTTAAACTATGATCAAACCTGGGGGCACATCTCCGATTTTTGACAACAAAAAGCCTGAGACTGCTACTCTAAGACAAATGCTATCAAATAAGTACTGAGGTTACAGATGGAATATAGATGACAACAGCAATAAAATCTACTTTGTATGTTTAATAACGATATTTTGTAAGAATAATGCTGATACATATACATTACTTTCCTTGGTTGAAGCTGAAAATGCCAATAGAGCTTCTATAAAACACTACCATCTGTCAAATTAAGTTAACCTTGTTATTCTGATGTATTGTTTTTAATTTTGGTTACATCTAAGTTACTAGTGGACCACATTCTGTCAGACCTCGCCAACATGACCCATGCATCATTAGAGATACCAAGGGAACATTTCATGCAAAGATGGGCTCAATAAAGGACAGAAATGGTAGGGACCTAACAGAAGCAGAAGATATTAAGAAGAGGTGACAAGAATACACAGAAGGACTGTACAAAAAATATCTTCACGACCCAGATAATCAAGATGGTGTGGTCACTCATCTAAAGCCAGACATCCTGGAAGGTGAACTCAAGTGGGCCTTAGGAAGCTTCATTATGAACAAAACTAGTGGAGGTGATGGAATTCCAGTTGAGCTATTTCAAATCCTAAAAGATGATGCTGTGAAAGTGCTGCACTCAATATGTCAGCAAATTTGGAAACTTAGCAGTGGCCACAAGACTGGAAAAGGTCAGCTTTCACTCCAATCCCAAAGAAAGGCAACGCCAAACAATGTCAAACTACCATACAATTGCACTCATCTCACACACCATAAAGTAATGCTCAAAATTCGCCAAGACAGGCTTCAGCAATATGTGAACAGTGAACTTCCAGATGTTCAAGCTGGATTTAGAACAGGCAGAGGAACCAGAGAACAAATTGCCAACATCCACTGGACCATCGAAAAAGCAAAAGAGTTCCAAAAAAACATCTATTTCTGCTTTATTGATTATACCAAAGCCTTTTACTGTGTGGATCACAATAAACTGTGGAAAATTCTGAAAGAAATGGGAATACCAGACCATCTGCCCTGCCTCTTGAGAAACCTGTATGCAGGTCAGGAAGCAACAGTTAGAACTGGACATGGAACAACACACTGGTTCCAAATAGGAAAAGGAGTACGTCAAGGCTGTATATTGTCACCCTACTTATTTAACTTATATGCAGAGTACATCATGAGAAACAGTGGGTTGGATGAAGCACAAGCTGGAATCAAGATTGCCAGGAGAAATATCAATAACCTCAGGTATGCGGATGACACCATCCTTACAGCAGAAAGTGAAGAGCTAAAGAGCCTCTTGATGAATGTGAAAGAGGAGAGTGAAAAAGGTGGCTTAAAGCTCAACATTCAGAAAACTCAGATCATGGCATCCGGTCCCATCACTTCATGGGAAATAGATGGGGAAACAGTGGAAACAGTGTCAGACTTTATTTTTTGGGGCTCCAGAATCACTGCAGATGGTAATTGCAGCCATGAAATTAAAAGACGCTTACTCCTTGGAAGTAAAGTTATGACCAATCTAGACAGCATATTAAAAAGCAGAGTTATTACTTTGTCCACAAAAGTCTGTCTAGTCAAAGACATGGTTTTTCCAGTAGTCATGCATTCATGCATGGATATGAGAGTTGGACTTTAAAAGAAAGTTGAGCACTAAAGATGCTTTTGAACTGTGGTGTTGGAGAAGACTCCTGAGAGCCCCTTACTGCAAGGAGATCCAACCAGCCCATCCTAAAGAAATCAGTCCTGAATATTCATTGGAAGGACTGATACTGAAGCTGAAACTCCAATACTTTGGCCACCTGATGCGGAGAACTGACTCATTGGAAAAGACCCTGATGCTAGGAAAGACTGAAGGCAGGAGGAAAACGGGACGACAGAGGATAAGATGGTTGGATGGCATCACTGACTTAATGGACATGAGTTTGACTGAACTCCAGGAGTTTGTAACTGACAGAGAGGCCTGGCGTGCTGCAGTCCACGGGGTCGCAAAGAGTCGGGCACAACTGAGTGACTGAACTGAACTACATATGAGATTAAATAAAAATGGACTCCTATTCATGGAAGAAAAACACAAAGGGAGCAAGAAAAATGTTGAAAATGGAAAAAAACATCTCCAAGATATGTAAGTTGAGGGAAAAAGTAGTATTTAAACTATAAAGAATTCCTTCAAATCATAAAGGAAAAAGTAAAACAACTCCCCCTGCCCCCACCCAAACAACCAGAAACAAATGTGAATTCCACAGGGAAAAAAACAATGGTTCATAAACATATGAAAAGATAACCAATTAACCTATCAACATAGAATGGTTAATGGTTCATAACTGTAAGTGAACCACCAAATATGCTCGCATGCTGCCTTCTCTACCCCACCGCAGCCTAAGATGCTCAGACGCACTAGAGCCCTCCCTCGGAAGCCACTAGCAGGAATGGAAATAATCAGTTCTATTAGTTCTGCAGTTTTATTACCAACTTGAAATCCCAGCCCACTGGGGAAGAAGTCTGGAATTCAGTTCTAAGAATCTGTATGGAGCAATGAGAACAGAGTTCATAACCCCAGGAGGCCTGCGCAGAGAGCTCCTTCTTGCCTCCCAAACTGGTCATTTTAGACCTGAGGCAGTGGACTGATGCTAATTTCTTTTCAACACTCTTCCATGGCCCTGTCCTGACCCAATTTATTTAAAGCTTTATGGGAAGACTTCAGGGGCCCTCTTTCTAAAGTGCCAAGACCAGCTCAGAGGCCTCCGTGGAGGATACAGAAAGACCCACACCCTGAGTCCAAGCTTGTTTCTGTAGCTCCATCTCAAACAAAGGTGACATTTGATTTTGCATGTACCCTGGTTCAAATTATGATGCATAAACTTAAGTATATGCAAGTGTATGGTTGGTTCTCACATGAGTACAAGCACAGCATCAGATCCTAGCCACTAATGGTTCTTCACTCCTGGTCCCTCTTTCCATATCCTCTCCCATATCCTGCCTCTTTACCTAGGATCTAGCTCTCAGCTCCACAGTCAATCCTGCCCTCAAAGCTAGTGCCACTCAGCCCAACAGACCCACTTCCAGGCTAGACAACACCAACAAAAACCCAACAAATAAGAAGTTTCTAGTTCAAAACAAGCTACTCTTCTGTCTTGTTCCAACATGGACCAAAAACCATAAGAAAGATCTTTCTCTACTTAATTGTTTACCTGTCCACAGTTTATCCCTCCCCATCACTGGTACCCCAAGTTCTCTCCAAACTTCCAAGCCAACTACAATGTTAAAGTATTTTTTTACCCTATGGAAAAAAATAGACATCATAAGATTATTATTCTGTGTATAATTAATTAATAAAGAGATTAATTTGGTGTTAGTTTGAGGCATGAAGAAGAACAGCCTTTTCATTCTTTAGCAGGGAGCCTTTTTATGAGGCATTACTAGAAAAAATATAAAATGTAGGAAAAACTGTGCAACTTCACTTTGTTTTGTAAGCATATAGTACTAGCCTGTAAATGTTTTTACGTCTGGGAACATCTTTAACTTTTTTGCCATCTTCAGACTTCGAAAAATAAGTAGCTTTTGTTATTGCTGATCCTGTGAGAATGTAAACCTGAATAATATGAGAAACAATACTTAAAAATCATCCAAAAAATAGCCAATAAGTACATGAAAAGGTGTTCAAAACCACAGTCAATCGGGAAATATATACTGACATCACAATGAAGTACCACTACTTACTAAAATTGCTAACATATAAAAGTTGATAACACCGTTATAAAGATACAGACAACTGGAACTCTCATTCATTCCTGATGGGAAGGTACAATCACTGTGAATATCGATTTAGCAATACCTTACAACAGTTATGTATATGCCCAAGAAAAACACTTTAGAAGTATACCAGGGACCATTCTTCCCTGGTGGCCAATGCAGGGGACTCGGGTGTGATCCCTGGTTTGGAAAGATTCCACATGCCACAGAACAACTAAGCCCATGCGCCACAACTACTGAATCCTATATGCCTAGACCGTGTGCTCCACAACAAGAGAAGTCACTGCAGTGAGAAGCCTGTACACCACAACAAAGAGTAGCCCCAACTTGCAGCCACAACTAGAGGAAGCTCAAGAACAGCAACAAAGACCCTGCGCAACCAAAAATAAATAAAACTTTAATCTTAAAAAAAAAAAAAGTAGTAGTATATCAGGTACCGAAGTAAGAACTGTCCTTTTAAAATTAGCAGTAAAATAGAAACATCCACCATCACCACTTCTAAACATTTATCAGATGTCTTACCTAATACAAGAAAAAATGAATTATAAGCATAAAAATTGTAAATAAAACTATCATGATTTATTTACACGATCTTTATATAAAAAATCCAAAAACATCTCTCAAAAAATATCAGAGAAAATTTTAGCAAAGTGGCGAGATATGAAATCAATCTACGAAAGTCAGCTGCATTCACACACACCAGTTCAGTTCAGTTGCACAGTCGTGTCCCACTCTTTGCGACCCCATGAACTGCAGCACACCAGGCCTCCCTGTCCTTCACCAACTCCCAGAGTTCACTCAGACTCATGTCCATCGAGTTGGTGATGCCACCCAGCCATCTCATCCTCTGTCGGCCCCTTCTCCTCCTGCCCCCAATCCCTCCCAGCATCAGAGTCTTTTCCAATGAGTCAACTCTTCGCATGAGATTGCCAAAGTATTGGAGTTTCAGCTTTAGCATCAGTCCTTCCAAAGAACACTCAGGACTGATCTCCTTTAGAACACACACCAGTAACAAATAACAAACATTTTAAAGTACTTTATAATATTGTTATTGGAAAATGTCAACTATATAGGGCAAATAATGTACATGAATTCTACTGTGAAAATCATAAACCAAGTAAAAAATATTAAAGGTCTAAGATGGCTTAGTGGTAAAGAATCCATCTGCAATGCAGGAGATGCAGCTTTAACCCCTGGATCAGGAAGGTCCCCTGGAGAAGTAAATGGCAACCCACTGCAGTATTCTCGCCCGGGAAATCTCATGGACAGAGGAGCCTGGAGGGTTACAGCCCATGGGGTCGCAAAAGAGTTGGACATGACTTAGCAACTAAACAACAAAAATATTAAAGTAGAGCTAAATTAAAAAAAAAAAAAAGTACACCCTGTTCATGGATAGAAAGACTCAGTATCATAAAAGATGTTAGAAGTTCCAAATTGCTCTACAGGGTCAATAAAATGACTGGGAAAAAAAAAAAAAAAACCTCAAACAGGGTTTTTCAGAGACCTTGGTAAGATTATTCTAAACTTTCTAAGGAAGCTACCAAAGCACACTGGAAGAAGAGCAAACTTCCTGTTTCAGTACAGAGACTATTATGAAGCCTTAACAATGAAGACAGGATGGTATTCACAAAATGAACCTTGGAACAAAACAGCAAAGGGGGGAAACAAAAACGCATTTTCCATAAAACTTTTACATATGACAGAGATGGTATGTCAGTTCAGTGGGGGAGAGCATTAACTTTTCAATAAGGTAAGATTAACAACAAAAAAATCATACACAGAATAAAAATTAAATTGGATCCCTAACACATCAGATACAAAGTTAACTGCAAACAGGTCTAGTTGTTGCAAACACAACTTTTAAAACTCTTATTATTATACACATAAATTTCATTTATATAGCAAGGTGAAAAAAGTTTCCAAAGTTAAAACAACTAAAATTTAAAAATATGTGTCTTTGGAATCAGAGAGGCAATAAAAAGGAAATCAAAGAGAAAGAACACAGGATTCAAGCTGATTACAATCTCAAATGAAAACAGAGGGATGGGATGAGGTGATTATATGGATAGATATAGGTTACTTTCAAAGTTCTCACTTTTGCCTTAGGCAGTGGGTTCAATGTGTACTTATCATCAAAGATTAATTTGCTATTTCATAAATAAATGAAAACATATTTGCATTGATAGCTGATTATGATCCAAAGTTTATGATTAATTCCATGCTGTGTACTTCAGAACCAACTAGAATTAAAACAAACCTGACAAAAAGTATCTGACCACTTATGAAGGAAGCAAATACAGAACTGGCATACAAAAATAATAATTTTAGACAAAGCAAAAAGTTATTCTAGCACACAGAGCAAAAGAATAGAAAAAAATATAAAATGAAATTTGAAGCAAGACAGCGAGATGAATGGTATCTAATATTCAAATAATGTAGTTTCAGAGTAGGAAGAAAAATGGAAGAGAGTACCAGTAGTAACTTTTCAATATATATCTTTTTCCTGAGAAGAACATTATAGTTTTCAGATCAAAAATTTTTGTCAGGATGGTTAAAAACACACACACACATGCGTGCAAAATCTCTGAATTCTAAAACCAAAGAGGAAATCTTATAATCTCATACAGAGAGTCCTACATGACTGAGAACATACATACACACAGAAAGTTAAATTATCTACCCAAAAAAAGTTAAACAGCATTAAACTACACAGAAAAGCATAGTTAAAATTAAACATCTATATACCTATTTTTAAAAATTTACTTGCCACTAATATTTAACACAATTAAGTAAAATAATATTTTTGACATAGAGTACATTGTAAAAATTTTAAAAATCATTTAAAATTACCATTCCATATTATTCCAATAAACTCAAGAAAGATGTAAGAAAAAATATGCTAAACAGTCTTATTGGGAGCACAAGGAAGGAGGAAAAACTATTAGTTATTACATAAAAACATGTTTAAATATATTTGTTTAAAATTAAGAGAAGAAAAAGCTCTTTAAATAAATGAAAATCAGATGGCAATAAAAAGATTAAACATGTTATCACTATATATATATATATATATATATACACACACACACATATACATGATGAAATCTTACTAAATGACCAGCAAAATCAAATTTAGATTAGATCCATTAGAAATACAAATATAATTTGATGAAATTATATTAAAAGTAGAGACTTCAATCTTGCTCAGAAGATATAAAAATAAAACCATGAAATATTTAAATCACACTCTAAGTGCTCATGTGATATATATATATAGAACTCTGCAACTCAAAAAATACAGATTCTTTTACATGATCATTAAAACCTCATGTGCTTAGTCATAAGAAATTGTTAATAAATTTCTAAAACTATTACAAATCATATTCTCTAAACAGAATGTTTCAATTGTATTGAAACTAAAAACCAACAGCTTAAAAAGTACAACAAAAAAGGTAAAACAAAAAATATTTTTAAATAATGAAAGAAAAACAATTTAAGATAATAGTCAAAATTTGGAAGGCATAACTAAAACGTGCTTTAAATAAAGCGGTCAGCCTAATAAGCGTCACAGTCATCAAAACTTCAAAGCCACAAGCACTTAGGTTGAAAGATCAAAAACAAAACGCTACAAATTTTGACTGATTTAACTTAATGCTACGCTAGACAATTCCAAAACCATATGAAAAAACAAAAAGCTTTCTAATCTTTATATGAGCTAATCTTAATAGTCCATACACATATAAAAACAAACCTTGTAACAAATCTCATTTAAAAATGAAGATTCTAATTTTTAGATTAAAATTTAGTGTAATGAATTCTGAGGCATCAGGACAAATGCGAGCCAGAAAGCAATACAGATTAATGGTTAATGGCTGAAGCCCCCAAGTCTCAGAGTTTAAAGCCCACCCTCAACATACACTAACAATGAAATGTTGCTTTAGTTCTTCTCTAATACTTTTTCCTCAACCAGGACATGAAAGCAAAAAAAGTGTCTACCTAAAAAAGTGGTTGGGAAAATGAAGTTGAAAAGAAGTTATAAAATTCTTTGCACACTTTCTTAACACAGTACTTAGTAAAAATGTTATGTGTTATCCATTACAATTGTGCTTATCATAAAATACCACCATCAGTTGTTGCAAAAAAAAAAAAAAGATGTTTGATAAAGAGTCAACATCTAAATCTGATTTCAAAGCATTTTAAAAACTTGTAACTATGAGGACATTTCATATTACAATGAAACAATACATTACAGACCCTACTATTAATCCTAGTATTCTGTAATCTTAGCTAAAATAATAACATATGAAAAAAGAGGTGCCAAAATTGACAGAGAAGAGGGCAGAATGATAATTATTTGCAAATGTCATGGACTGCATACAAAGAATATTGAAGAATATCAGAATATTAGAACTAATGAAAATTCATTAAGACAATGGGTTACAACCTTAGTACAGAGTCAAAACTAGGTGAGAAAGGAAAGGAGTAAAAGGGGAATAAGTAGCTGAATAAGTAGCTGGATCCTGCTCTCTCAGTAAACCAAGTCTTATGCTAACAAGATAACCAACCATTTAATACTAAACAATGCCTATTTTATATAATGTTTACAGTGATTTATATAAGGTTAAAGACAGGAAAAGGTCAGTTTTCATTCCAGTGCCAAAGAATGCTCAAACTACCACACAATCGCACTCATCTCACATGCTAGTAAAGTAATGCTCAAAATTCTCCAAGTCAGGCTTCAGCAATACGTGAGTAGTGAACTTCCAGATGTTCAAGCTGGTTTTAGAAAAGGCAGAGGAACCAGAGATCAAATTGCCAACATCTGCTGGATCATCAAAAAATCAAGAGAGTTCCAGAAAAACATCTATTTCTGCTTTACTGACTATGCCAAAGCCTTTGTCTGTGTGGATCACAATAAACTGTGGAAAATTCTGAAAGAAATGGGAATACCAGACCACCTGACCTGCCTCTTGAGAAACCTACATGCAGGTCAGGAAGCAACAGTTAGAACTGGACATGGAACAACAGACTGGTTCCAAATAGGAAAAGGAGTACGTCAAGGCTGTATAGTGTCACCCTGCTTATTTAACTTATATGCCGAGTACATCATGAGAAACATTGGGCTGGAAGAAGCACAAGCTGGAATCAAGACTGCCGAGAGAATTATCAATAACCTCAGATATGCAGATGACACCACCCTTTTGGCAGAAAGTGAAGAGGAACTCAAAAGCCTCTTGATGAAAGTGAAAGAGGAGAGTGAAAAAGTTGGCTTAAAGCTCAACATTCAGAAAACTCAGATCATGGCATCTGGTCCCATCACTTCATGGCAAATAGATGGGGAAACAGTGCAAACAGTGTCAGACTTTATTTTGGGGGGCTCCAAAATCACTGCAGATGGTTAATTGCAGCCATGAAATTAAAAGACGCTTACTCCTTGGAAGAAAAGTTATGACCAACCTAAATAGCATATTGAAAAGCAGAGACATTACTTTGCAAACAAAGGTCCATCTAGTCAAGGCTATGGTTTTTCCAGTAGTCATGTATGGATGTTAGAGTTGTACTGTCAAGAAAGCTGAGCACCGAAGAATTGATGCTTTTGAACTGTGGTGTTGGAGAAGACTTTTGAGAGTCCCATGGACTGCAAGGAGATCGAACCAGTCCATTCTAAAGGAGATAAGTCCTGGATGTTCTTTGGAAGGAATGACGCTAAAGCTGAAACTCCAGTACTTTGGCCATCTCACGGGAAGAGCTGACTCATTGGAAAAGACTCTGATGCTGGGAGGGATTGGGGGCAGGAGGAGAAGGGGACGACAGAGGATGAGATGGCTGGATGGCATCACCAACTCGATGGGCATGAGTTTGAGTGAACTCTGGGAGTTGGTGATGGACAGGGAGGCCTGGCGTACTGGGATTTATGGGGTCGCAGAGTCAGACACAACTGAACTGTCTCTTTAAATGCTGTATTATATTTTTATAACTTCCAGTTCAGGTCAGTCGCTCAGTCATGTCCAACTCTTTGCGACCCCATGAACTGCAGCAGGCCAGGCCTCCCTGTACTTCACTAACTCCCAGAGTTCACTCAAACTCATGTCCATCGAGTCGGTGATGCCATCCAGCCATCTCATCCTCTGTCATCCCCTTCTCCTCCTGCCCCCAATCCCTCCCAGCATCAGAGTCTTTTCCAATGAGTCAGTTCTTTGCATCAGTTGGCCAAAGTAATGGAGTTTTAGCTTCACCATCAGTCCTTCCAATGAACATTCTATAACTTTAGACAATTCCTAAATTAGAAATACTACATTACTGCAACTAAGAAATTTACCCAGAATTCAACTTGTATTGTTTTTCAAGTTTCAATTCTTAATTTGGTTAACCTGTGACTTCCTTCCCACCTAACCCCCAGTATAATTAAATGAAAGCTGACTGTTGATCCATAAGATTCCTTCTGCCTCTCTCCTCTACTTTCTCTTTTTTATCCTCTGTCTGGAATAAACACATGCTTAGCTCCACTAAACACTTGGATATAAAAAAGTTGTTCATGTCTAATCATCTATCTTCAAGGCTTTAAAAGTAAATTCAGCAGCATTTAATGACTTGTCCAAGGTCATGAAAAAGTGATTTAGATCAACCCACATCCTATTCTTTCACTACATTGCCTATATTCTAACAGATGTCCACAATTTGAAGCTTTCATCGTTTCTGCGTGTGCGCTGTCACTTCAGCCGTGTCCGACTCTGTGTGACCCTATGAACTGTATGTAGCCGCCAGGCTCCTTTGTCCTTGGGATTTCCCAGGCAACAATACTGGAGTGGGTTGCCATGCCCTCCTCCAGGGTATCTTCCCCACCCAGTGATGGAACCCGCATCTCTGATGTTGCCTAAATTGGCAGGCAGATTCTTTACCATTAGTTCCAGCTACGAAGCTCTTAACTGTTTCTCAATCATGTTAAATTGTGAGATTCAGTTAAGGAACTAAAATAACTCCTGCAGTTTGTATTTCTCTTAGAAAGCACTCACTCTTTATTTCATTCATCGAATATTTACTGAAACCTACTATGTGCAACCAGTCAATCCTAAAGGAAATAAATCCTGAATAAACATTGGAAGGACTAATGCTGATGCTGAAGCTCCAATACTTTGGCCACCTGATGCAAAGAACTGACTCATTGGAAAAGACCCTGATGCTGGGAAAGATTGAAGGCAGGAGGAGAAGAGGACCACAGAGGATGAGATGGTTGGATGGCATCACTGATTCGATGGACTTAAGTTTGAGCAAGCTCTGGGAGTTGGTGATGAACAGGGAAGCTTGGTGTGCTACAGTCCATGGGGTCGCAAAGAGTCAGACACAACTAAGCAACTAAACTGAACTATGTGCAAGGAGCTGTTCTAAGCCCTACGGTGAAACAAAATAGGCCAAAAAAAAAAAAAAAAAAATTATTCAACTCAGGAGAATACAGTTAATGTAAACAGAATCCAGCTCACAGCTGTTCAAATTAATCTGGTCTCTAAGAGAATGCCTTCTATTTAATATATTGCTGCCCTAAAGAATCCTCATTTGGGACCTGAATCAATGAACCAAAATTCTGAGATGAGAATCCTACACTTCAGGTAAATATCAAGCAGAAAGGCCGAATATACACATTCAAGACCAAAATTATGACAGGACTTAACCTTAGCTAATCTGATACCAACTCCAATTCACCTGTATCATCTTAAAACCTCAGGAAAATGGCTCTTTGCAGTTTCACTCAATCTCACAACTCCCTGCCAGGGCCAAACTTGAGCGATCAAGCAAAGAACACATCAGAGGCAAAGGAAAAGACACCCCTTGCCTTATGTTACATTGTGACAAGCCACTCTGTAGGTAAACAGAAGACCTGTAAGTTTTGCGTTACTTAAAAAAAAAAAAAAAGACCTGAGTGTTGTGCTACTTTTTTTTTTTTTTTAATTATAATCATACATCCTTTGGGAAGAAAAAAAAAACAATCTCACAAAATAAGAAACTGTTCCAATGAACAGACATAAAGCTGATATTACACATGAGCATACAACAAGTTTCTAAAGAAGAGCAGAAAATAGGCTGAAATTTTGGTTATGCAGTATGCACTAGACACTTCTCATTTTACTAATAATTCATAGTTTCCATTTTAAAAACAAAGAGTTTCACTTTTGTTTCTTCTAAAGTAGTTCACTTCCTAGTTACTAGCTTGAAGTCTACTTCCTAGTTACTACCTTGGTGGATTTTAATGTCAGTTCATTTGAAGTAGATGGTTTAAAGTATTTGAACCTGTATGAATATTTTAAAATAGTACTAATATGAGTAACAAAGAACAGCATATTAATATGGCAAGCAAACACATTAAATGTTTCTTTAATACATAAACACCATGATAGAAGTATAAAAATAAATGCGACTGTATTGCTCTAAAAAATGTCCACAATCTCAACGAGATGATATGACAGGTACTAAAAACAGTGTCAAAACGGTAGTATTTTAGACTAACAACTACTCCCTTTGCATAAGGAGGGGACTCATTAAACTAGGAAACTGGACTTGATGGCTAAGATCACTTTTAGTAATTTATTCTTGATTCAAATTTATGCATAAACCTCTGAAATGGGCAGATCTGCATTATCTAAGTACATTAGTCAAAAATCAATTTTAAAAACTCACAAATTTTTTTGCCATTGTTCAAATTTGACATGTGAAAACCATGAGCTACATTTCCCACTTTGAAAAAAAAAAAGGCTTTAACACTTAACATTGAAGAGAACTATAAACCGGAAGGACACCAAGCCTACTAAATATTGCTCAGTATACTATGGCCACAAGATCCTCCTCTAAGTATTAACACTTTGTCACATACTCAACATCAAAAACTAAAGTTCAAAGTATTCAAAACAGAATTAAGGGGATTAGGAGATAAACTGTTCTAAGCTCCCATTATTAAAACTAGAATTATTTCACTGTAAATAAACCGCAGTCTGCAACATCTTCTCAATCAACCCAGTCACTCTTTAGTTGCTAAGTGGTGTCCTACTCTTTGCCACCCCATGGCCCCATGCCACACCAGAAACCCCCTCAGGCCCCTCTGTCCATGCGAGTTCCCAGGCAAAGATACTGGAGTGGGTTGCCATTTCCTTCTCCAAAGGATCTTCCCAACCCAGGGATCGAACCAGAGTCTTCTGCGTTGCAGACAGATTCTTTACCACCGAGCCACCTGGGATGCCCAATTAACCAATAACAATTAACTAACACACAAGAGTTCCAAGAAAACTTCCCCAAAGTGCCTAAAATAACAATGCAGTATGCTCGCTTTCCAAAATTCTTGAGCATCTTCAATTACTTCAAGTACTACCATAAAATTCTAAAAATATCTCAAAGCAAAAACTTAGCACGCGGTGAGTATACATAGTCCATTTTACGACAGTAGGCTTTATTTTAAAATCAAGCACAGGTAGGATACAATGATGCCAAGAAACTACTGATATCAACACCACAGGGTGGGGCATTCACACTACTCTCCCAGAAAAATCGAATAGTTCTACCATCTTTTCACAGTAAACCGTGGTCACCGCCATAATTTCAAGACGAGTAAAGTAATGGTTTTCCTTTTGCCCAAAATGTTTTTCACACCAATAACCCCCTCCCCAAAAATTAAGCCATAGCCAACGACTCTCCAGGATATGGTGCAACCCGTGAGAGTGCACTTCAGATTCCGAAAGCAAAATCGAAGTGGGGAAAGTAGCATGTCTCACGTAACTATACTTAACGGAAAAGATTTGAAGCTTCACAAACCCAGTTTTTTTTTTTAAGGGAACAACCTCTTTAATGTGTGACCCAGGCAAGAGTAAAGGGTGAGGATGGAACAAGGTCAAACTTAGGGGACAAAATATACCTGAAATAAGCATGGCCGAAAAGGTCTCTTCTTAAGGGACAGTTTCTATATTTTTTAAAAAAGGAAAAAAAAAACAAAAACAAAAAGAAAAAGGAACCAACCAAATCCTCTACTTTTACATTGAGTCCACCTGGTTCCTGTACCTGGCAATTCAATTGCGGTGGAGACTCTTTGGCAAAATAGCAGATCTGGAAGGCTCCTGTCTTGGAAAGAAAACTGGGGTTCACAAGGGATGACAACCGGCTATTTCTTTTTCTTTAAAAATAAAAAAGACGAGGAAGATAAAGTTTAATTAGGAAGTCATACAGAGGAGTGTAGGAATGTAAGGTCGCGCTCAACAAACACCCATCACCGTCGGTTACAGGAAAACAATTGGCAAGAAGGAAGTGGACTGAAACCCGCTAACTACACCCCGCTTTCCACACGCAGCCCGGAACTGGGCGCGACGCCCCCAAAGCGGGCAGGGGCGGGAGACGGCGGCGCGGGGAAAGCTGGGGCCGCGGAGGCCCGGGCGGCGGGGAGGTCCCGGCCGCGGCGGGGGAGGGCGGCACCTCGGGCGGAGGAGCGGGGCCGGGTCTCCTCACCTTCTGCGCCGCGCTCTGCTGCAGCACGTTCTGCTCCACGGTCATGGCCCCCGCCGCGCCGGCGTCCGGCTCCCCGAGCCTCCGCTGGCCCTGACTGCCACGCTCCGCCGAGCCCCAGGGAGCGGCGCGGACGGCCGGCGAGGACAGCGCCCCCGCCAGCCAGGCGCGAAGGCGACGACGGCCGGCGTGCGCGGGCACCACGGGCTGGCGGCGCGGCGCGGACACCGAGGGCCACGGCGGCGGCCCCACGACTCCGCGCGGCCCGCCTCAGCGCGGCTCGGCGGCCGCGGCCCGGGCCATGAGCGGGCGGTGGACGCTGGGGGGCGGGAGGGCGCTAGCAAGCCCGGACGCGTCACGCGCGCGCGCGCGCGCGCTCCTCCGCTGGCGGCTCGCGGGCCACTGCGGGGAAGGGAAAGGGGACAGAGGGAGCGGCCGGCCAGAATGGCGCTGTCCTCCTCCCAGCGCAACTCCTCCTCCCCTCCCCTCCCCTCCCCTCCCTCCTCTCCTGTCCCCTCCCCTCCCCTCCCCTCCCTCTACCGCCCCCTCCCCTCCCCTCCCTCTACCGCCCCCTCCCCTCCCCTCCCTCTACCGCCGTCACCGCCCCCGCCTGGCGGCTCCTCCCCCGCCGAGCCCCGCCCACAGGCCGCCCTAACCCTACATTGTGACCCGCGGGGCGGTGTGACGGGAGGCGGGGCCGCTCCGGAGCCCCGCCCCCCGTCCTGGAGTCCCGCGGGGTGGGGCGAACGAGCGCCACGCGGGCCCGGCCTCGGAGCCGCCCCTGCGGCAGGTTGCGCGACGCCTACCCGCGGCTCCGCGACGCTCCAAGCCAAGGCCTGAGGGCATCGTGCCTCTTCATGCCCAGAATTTGTCAGATTTCCATATCTCTCTAAGAGAAACATTTTCCTCTAGGTCCCTGAACGTTCTCAAACCGCTTTGGATCCCGAATCCTTGGTCTTTCTGAGTCCTCTCCCCAGCCCTTTCTAGGAATTTCACAAGCAGTAAACTTGCCCGAAGAGAAAAGTCAATTGTGATTTAAGCAAAAGGCTGTCAGAAGGCCTTTCGCTGGAATGTACTTTTCTCTGCAACTAATCATTACATAAGTTAATATTGATAGTCTCTGTCAACTTCGTTTTTTCAAACATGTGCCAGTCACTGGCAGGCTCTTAGGAAATAAAGTTTCTTTTCCTAAGCTTTGACGTAAATGAAATACGGTCTATTCAACAGACAATGTTACAAAAATATCACTGCCTAGATGGTACAGGATACCCCAGTTGCAAAACAATTATCAATTAACCACCCTTCTTGAAATACTTGATTATATATGGAATAGTAAGGAAAACCTAACATTGAGAAAGCAGTCTATAACCTTAAAAATATGTTGAATTTCACAAGCTAATCTGGGGGTGGGACACAAATAGGATGTGAAGGTGCCCTGTGCTGCGAGAGAAGGAATAACCGTGGTTCAGTTCAGTTTAATTCAGTCATTCTGTCGTGTCCGACTCTGTAACCCCATGAACTGCAGCACACCAGGCTTCCCTGTCCATCACCAACTCCCAAAGTTACTCAAACTCATGTCCATTGATCGGTGATGCCATCCAACCATCTCATCCTCTGTCCTCCCCTTCTCCTCCTGCCTTCAATCTTTCCCAACATCAGGGTCTTTTCAAATGAGTCAGCTGTTTGCATCAGCTGGCCAAAGTTTTGGAGTTTCAGCTTAACATCAGTCCTTCCAATGAACACCCAGGGCTGATCTCCTTTAGGATGGACTGGTTGGATCTCCTTGCAGTCCAAGGGACTCTCAAGAGTCTTCTCCAACACCACAGTTCAAAAGCATCAATTCTTCGGCGCTCAGCTTTCTTCACAGTCCAACTCTCACATCCATACATGACCACTGGAAAAACCACAGCCTTGACTAGACAGACCTTTGCTGGCAAAGTAATGTCTCTGCTTTTGAATATGCTGTCTAGGTTGGTCATAACTTTCCTTCCAAGGAGTAAGCGTCTTTTAATTTCATGGCTGCAATCACCATCTGCAGTGATTTTGCAGCCCCCCAAAATAAAGTCTGACACTGTTTCCCTATCTATTTGCCATGAAGTGATGGGACCAGATGCCATGATCTTCGTTTTCTGAATGTTGAGCTTGAAGCCAACTTTTTCACTCTCCTCTTTCACTTTCATCAAGAGGCTTTTTAGTTCTTCTTCACTTTCTGGCATAAGGGTGATGTCATCTGCATATCTAAGGTTATTTGTATTTCTCCCAGCAGTCTTGATTCCAGCCCCTGCTTCATCCAGCCCAGCATTTCTCATGATGTACTCTGCATAGAAGTTAAATAAGCAGGGTGACAGTATACAGCCTTGATGTAATCCTTTTCCCATTTGGAACCAGTCTGTTGTTCCATGTCCAGTTCTAACTGTTGTTTCCTGACCTGCATACAGATTTCTCAAGAGGCAGGTCAGGTGGTCTGGTATTCCCATCACTTGAAGAATTGTCCACAGTTTATTGTGATCCACACAGTCAAAGGCTTTGGCATAGTCAATAAAGCAGAAATAGATGTTTTTCTGGAACTCTTTTGCTTTTTCGATGGTCCAGCAGATGTTGGCAATTTGATCTCTGGTTCCTCTGCCTTTTCTAAAACCAGCTTCAACATCTGGAAGTTCATGGTTCACGTATTGCTGAAATCTGCCTTGGAGAATTTCGAGCATTACTTTACTAGCGTGTGAGATGAGTGCAATTGTGCAGTAGTTTGAGCATTCTTTGGCATTGTCTTACGTTGGGATTGGAATGAAAACTGACATTTTCCAGTCCTGTGGCCACTGCTGAATTGATATACTCAAAAATACAATATACACATATGCAAATCTGGGTATAGTTTTTAATCTGATTTTTTAACAAAAAGTCAGTTTGTTATGTGGTCATTGAAATTTTTGTTTTTATTTTATTTAATAATCATAAATTACTGTAACTCGTAAGGTTTTGTACTTTGTGCACTTTGCAAACCATCTTTGCTTTGTACCCTAGAGATA
The DNA here is from genome assembly GCF_023091745.1 of Budorcas taxicolor. Classification (NCBI taxonomy): domain Eukaryota; kingdom Metazoa; phylum Chordata; class Mammalia; order Artiodactyla; family Bovidae; genus Budorcas; species Budorcas taxicolor. Next base: position 86,019,990 of record NC_068910.1, read on the forward strand.
GGTCTTCAATCAACTTTTGTGGTCTTTGCTTTCAGCTTTCATGTTTATTTGCTCATTTGATGTTGACAGATTACAATTTTTGTTTGTTGCTATCTTACATCTTTGACAGAAGATTTTGAAAAGTTGTGAACTGGTTGGAAACTCAGAATTTTAAGGAATGACAGACCGTTCTGACAGAATGCATACATTTTTAATGAGAACATGACTAGTGCTAAGCCGCTTCAGTTGTTTCTGACTTTGTGATCCTATGAGTCATAGCCTGCTCTACTCCACCATCCATGGAATTCTCCAGGCAAGAATACTGGAGTGAGTTGCCGTGCCCTCCTCCAGGGGATCTTCCTGACCCAGCGATCAAACCTACCACTGTTACAACTGGGCTTCTGCATCGGCAGGCAGATTCTTTACCCTTAGCACCACCCGGGAAGCCCTTTTATGAGAACACTGAGTCCCGACAAGGATAACTTGTCAAGGAAAGCTTACTAGAGCCCATTTTTCCTCATTTATAGATGAAAATTCTTTCCACATATCAACTTCAAGTTTGTCTGTATTATAGATGTTCTTAAAATTTAGTCTATCTACTTCTTGACATTTGAATTTAAGAAAGTTAAATTTAACATAAAAATCTACCAGTGTGGTTTCAAAAAGATATTACCAGATACTAGAGTTTAGTTTCTAGATTTTGGCAATAAATACTCCTCTGAGTTAGACTTTTTACTTCCACAAAAAAAAAAAAAGAAGAAGATCTTACTGGTGCTTTCTATATAATTAGCAAATAAAGCTATTTATATGTTAGTTTTATTTATATGTTAGTTTGTACCTGCCCACTTTGATGATTCCCAGATTACTTCTACTGGTTTCCTATTTAATTTTTTTAAAATTTTACTTGTGGTTTTATAGAATCTTCAGAATCAAATTTCATATTTCATTAGATATTTTTTTAGAAAGCATACAATTGGAATGAATAGAGAGTGAAAATTTGAGATAAATTTACACATAAAACACATTGCCAGATATCCTAATTTTTTTTTTTTTTAATGTGCCCAAGGTCAGTTTTGCTGTTCATGAGTCAGAGTATATCATGCAAAATGACAGGCTGGATGAAGCTCAAACTGGAATCAAGATTGCCAGAAGAAATATCAATGACCTCAGATATGCAGGTGACACCAGCTTATGGCAGAAAGTAAAGAGGAACTAAAGAGCCTCTTGATGAAAGTGAAAGAGGAGAGTGAAAAAGTTGGCTTAAAATTCAACATTCAGAAAACGAAGATCATGGTATCTAGTCTCATCATGGCAAATAGGCAGGGAAACAATGGAAAGAGTTACAGGCTTTATTTGCTTGGGCTTCAAAATCACTGCAGATGGTGACTGCAGCCATGGAATTAAAAGATGCTTGCTACCTGGAAGAAAAGCTATGACCAAACTAGACAGCATATTAAAAAGCAGAGATAGTATTTTGCCAACAAAGGTCTGTCTAGTCAAAACTACGGTTTTTCCAGTAGTCATGTATGGATGTGAGAGTTGGACTGTAAAGAAGGCTGAGCACCAAGGAATTGGTGCTTTTGAACTGTGGTGCTGGAGAAGATTCTTGAGAGTTCCTTGGACTGCAAGATCAAACCAGTCCATCCTATAGGAAATCAGTCCTGAATATTCATTGGAAGGACTGATGCTGAAGCTGAAAGCTCTAATATTTAGCCACCTGATGGGAAGAGCTGACTCATTTGAAAATACCCTGATGCTGAGAAAGTTTGAAAGCAGGAGAAGGGGTTAACAGAGGATGAGATGGTTAGATGGCATCACCAACTAGATGGACATGAGTTTGAACAAGCTCTGGGAGTTGGTGATGGACAGGGAAGCTTGGCGTGCTGCTATAAATGGAGTCACAAAGAGTCAGAAATGACAGAGCAACTGAACTGAACTGAACTGAAGAGTTTTTAATATCCTATCTTGTATGTGAACCAATGATGTCAGTATTATTCTATTTTACCTTTTTATTTCTCTTTGTTTAGATGGGTATGAAAATCTGTTTCTGGACTACTGTTAATATGGCGCCAAAACACATCTATGAGACATGAACAAGGTAAATTTAAACAAGTTCCACAGCAAAATAATGTTTTTAAAATTTATTTTGAAGAGGATAGAAATTTTTTTTTTCTTAAGATGTATTGACATTCTGGGATAATATTATTTCCACCAATAGGGGAACCATAAGCAATCATTCAAAGAAGAGATTTCTATGATGTCACAGTGGCGTCATTCAGCAATAGAGTGTTCAGAGACTGGAACCTGTAAGAGTATTTTCTGCCTAATACACACACCATCAAATGCTTATCAAATTAAATGGGCAGCCACAAAGGAGAGAAAATAACTTCATTTATGGCTTTCCATAAACTAACTCTAACTCTAACTTCTCATTCCAGTTGAATAGATTTTCATGGTCCCAGCAGCCATATTGTTTTATATGATATAATATCACTAGCATCTCCGTCACTGACGGATGGTGCCTTCCACACTGATAGTCTCCAGATACTGCTCCTTTAGTAAGTGTATTAGTTTGCTAGGGCAGCCATAACAAAATGCCATGGACTGAGTGGCCTAAACAACAGAAGTCAATTTTCTCACAGTTCTGGAGACTGGAAGTCAAAGATCAACATACCAGCAGTGTTAGTTTTCTCTGGCTGCTTGGTCTTGCGGATGCTGCCTCTGCATATATGGTTTACCCTCTGTACTCACACTCCCTTGGTGTCTCTTCCTCTTTTTGTTAGGACCAGCCATATTGCATAGGGCCCCACTCTAACAGCCTCATTTTTAAGGTATTACATCCTTAAAGACAGCATCTCTAAATATAATTATATTCTGAGGTACTAAGTTTGGGGCTTTAACATGAGAATTTTAAAGGAACACAATTCAGCTCAAGGCAGCCATACTCAATCTAGTTAATACTATACCTCATATCTGTATGCCATCAATATCCTTTTTCCTGCCCCACTTCATGAACTCTTAGATTGACAAGAGACGCACTAACACATTACAGGATCAGTTCAGTTCAATCGTTCAATCCTGTCCCACATTTGCGATCCCATGGACAGCAGCATGCCAAGCTTCCCTGTCCATCACCAACTTCCAGAGCTTGCTCAGACTCATGTCCATCGAGTCGGTGATGCCATCCAACCATCTCATCCTCTGTTGTCCCCTTCTCCTCCTGCCTACAGTCTTTCCCAGCATCAAGGTCTTTTCCAATGAGTCAGTTATTCACATCAGGTAGCAAAAGCATTGCAGTTCCAGCTTCAGCATCAGTCCTTCCATTGAATATTCAGGACTAATCTCCTTTAGGATGGACTACTTGGATCTCCTTGTAGTCCAAGGGATTCTCGAGAGTCTTCTCCAACACCACAGTTCAAAAGCATCAAGTCTTCAGTACTCAGCTTTCTTTATGGTCCAACTCTCACATCCATACATGACTACTGGGAAAACCATAGGTTTGATTAGATGGACCTTTGTCAGCCATTAAAGGATATATCTCTACATTTCCTGCCAATACTGACAGTTCCAATTGATATAGTTTTGAAAAATTGAAAACAGAATCCATTCTAATGTGAACTGTACCTTTGCAAGGTCTACTTTGAAAGCAAGATCTATGTGGAGAAAACCCTACACTTTACCAACTGAGAGCTCGCATGAAAGTGGAGATTTCTTGAATGAATCACATGCTCCTCTTACCTCAACCTGCCCAAAGGTGTATTCTGACCCTGAAAATGAAGTCCCAGACCATTTCTCATTTCTTTCCTCTCTTCCCCTGATATAGTCGTAGACACACACACTTTTCCCTGAAAGTATCCTATGACATATATTGGCAGAAAAAAATCATATCAGAAAGTGACTCATGTCACTTCTTAAAACCTGTAACTCCCTTATTCAGGGCATGTGCTCTGCTTATTCACTCAGTCATGTCCAGCTCTGTGACCCCAAGGACTGTAGCCCTCCAGGCTCCTCTGTCTAATTGGATTCTCCAGGCAAGAACACTGGAGTGGGTTGCCACGCTCTCCTCCAGGGGATCTTCCGAACCCAGGGATCGAACCCCATGTCTCCCTCATCGCAGGCAGATTCTTTACCATCTGAGCCATGAGGGAAGCCAAAACATATATGGGCAGAAATGGTATTCAGGTATACAATTTCTATATATGTTCAAATCCCAAAGACCAGCTGAAAGACTGATGATCTTCACCAAGTTACTTAAGTCTTCTGCATATCCCTTGTCTATTTGCCATCAGGAACATTCCTTGTACTTCTATTACTCTTCTCTGCATCACAGAAAGGACTATCCCTCCATGTCCTACTCTCTCAGGTCAGCTGGCTTCAGAATAGATTTCACCATTGAGAAACATAGGTGGGCATCAGATTGTGAGAGAAAGGGAGAAGCCAGGCTACTCTGCTTTCTCCTTCTCCTGCTCCCCTTCAGGGGCATCTCTTTGAGCTACATCTCTTCAGTGGTTCCCATTTTCAAAGGATTGGCCTACCTGAGTTCAAGGTCCTCCAGGTGAGGCAGGTCCCTGAGGTCTGGAAATCTTGCCTCCATTGGTCATCTGTCCAAATGAAGAGTCAGAATGACTTCTTGCTGTTGCTAAACGCTGATTTAACTCATCCTCCCTTTTCAATGTCCTCTTTCCTCACCTGTGTAACCAATACTTTAAATTATACTTTGATTTAATACTTAGAGAGTATTGTGTTGCTTTCTTATTTTTTGATATGAACTTTACTGACATATGCTCTAGAGATCTCTGTCATTTTTGAAACGAGTGTAATAATATAGGGTTATTTTGATGGTTAAATGATTTATTGCTGTTGTTATTGTTCAGTCACTAGGTCGTGTCTGACTCTTTGTGACCCCATGGACTGCAGCATGCCAGGGTTCTCTGTCCCTCACTGTCTCCCAGAGTTTGCTCAAATTCACATCCATTGAGTCGGTTGTGCATTCTAACCATCTTCTCCTCTGCTGCCCCGTTCTCCCTTTGCCTTCAATCTTTTCCATCATCAGGGGCTTTTCCATTGAGTTGGCCCTTTGCATCAAGTGCTTCAAAACACTGGATCTTCATCTTCAGCACCAGTCTTTCCAATGAACATTCAAGTTTGCTTTCCTTTAGGATTGACTGACTGATCTTCTTGCTGTCCAAAGGATTCTCAAGAGTCTTCTCCAACACCACAATTCAAAAGCATGGATTCTTTGGCACTCAGGCTTCTTTATGGTCCAACTCTCACATCCGTACATGACTACTGGAAAAACCATAGCTTTGATTAGACGAACCTTGTTGGCAAAGTGATGTCTCTGCTTTTTAATACACTGTCTAGTTTTGTCACAGCTTTTCTTCCAAGAAGCAAGTGTCTTTTAATTCCATGCTGGCAGACCCTGTCTGCAATGATTTGGAGCCCAAAAAATAAAACCTGTCACTGTTGCCACTTTTTCCCCTTCTATTTGCCATGAAGTGATGGGACTGGATGCCGTAATGTTCATTTTCTGAACGTTGAGTTTTAAGCCAGCTTTTCACTCTCCTCTTTCACCCTTGTCAAGAGGCTCTTTAGTTCATCTTCACTTTCTGCCATTAGTATGGTGTCATCTGTGTATCTGAGGTTCTTGATATTTCTCCTGGCAATCTTGATTCCAGTTTGTGATTCATCCAGCCTGGCATTTTGCATGATGTACTCTGCATATAAGTTAAATAATCAGGGTGACAATATACAGTCTTGTTGTACTCCTTTCCCAATTTTGAACCAATCAGTTGTTCCATATCCAGTTATAACTTATTAAATGATTAAGTACATGTAAAATATTTAGAACATCATAAGGCACAAAGTAAATACATAATAAATGTGAGCAAGTTTGTGTTACAATTATTATTCCTTATGATCTACAAATTGAGAAGTTAAAAGCTATTCAGCTGTGGCTGAATATTCTGAGAATAGGAAAATAAGGCCAGTAGCAGAGTTAAATGAGATCAGTTTATACAATCTGACAATCTAAGGAGGAACTGTTCTGGTGATTTCTGTAGTAATTTCATATGTCAAATCATGTACAAAAGAACTTGTTTAGTTATTCCTGGGCAGCTACTTTACCACTAATTTCAGACTCTCGATGATCATTCATGTTCTCTCTTGGATGGCTGAAAAAACACAAAGTTCTGATATAAATGTCTTTAATTTTTAAAAATGCATATTATTTAGCCATGAAAAGGACCTAAACTGTGCCATTTGCAGAGACATTAATGTCATACAGAGTGAAGTAAGTCCGAAAGAGAAAAACAAATATATATTAATGCATATATGTGGAATCTAGGGGGAAAATGGCACAGATGGAGCTATTTGCAAACTATAAATAGAGACAAATATAGAGAACAAATGTATGGACACCAAAGGGGAAAGGGGAAATGGGATGAATTGGGAGATTGGGATTGACATATATACCCTACTACGTATAAAATAGATAACTAATGAGAACTAACTGTAGAGCATAGGGAGCTCTACTCAGTGCTCTGTGTGACCTAAATGGGAAGGAAATCCAAAAAAGAGGAAATATATATATATATATATATATATATATATATATATATATATATCTGATTCATTTTGCTCTATAGCAGAAAATAACACAACATTGTAAAGCAAATATCCTTCAATAAAATTTTTTTTAAATGGCTACTAGAGATATGGCAGGTCAGAAATTTATTTTTGCACAAACAAAGCTAATAGCAAGCAGAAACAAAACAAAAAGAAAAAACCTTAAATATTAAGCAAAAGTGTTGCTCATTTTTGGATTCTTCATAATGATGTTTATACTGAAGAGGTATTCAGCAAGTGTAATTAAAATGAATTCACATAAATTAAAAAAAATCTCCGTTCCTACTTTCTAGGCTTTCAGAAAATATTTTTGTATAATTAGTGTGAAATATCTTATAAAATGAGATATGTATTCAATAATCTGCTGTTGTCTCAGTCCATTAGTTTGGTCTGTTTTTCATTAAGAACAAGTGAAGTATTTCTTGTGCAAAGGTTAGTTAGATGGTTCTGTTCAAATCTACCATAGCTTTAGTTGGGCTATCATTTTATAAACACCCACAATTGTGAGAGAAGATTGACTGAGAACAAGTCTTGAATAAATGAATAATAGGGTAGCATATTTTAAAATTAGATCCTATTGGTTTCAATTTCAGAACCTCCTCTAAGACTGGTCTTACTGTCAGGTGAGTTGGGTTGGCTGTTGTAGGACTTCTATTTTGAGGGGAGTACAGAAAACAGTCTATGATACATTAGAGCCAGTTACTATTTTTTGTACACTTACTATGTGCCAGGGCCTATGGTAAGGATTTCACAATTCAAGCCATTTAATCTTTACAGCAACCCCATGATGCTGGAATGATTACAGTCTTTTCACAGAGGAAGAAGTTGTGGCTTGTTGTTTAAGTAAATTGTCCTAGGACACACAACCAAACATATTAAACTGGTTTGAACTAAGGTAAGAGGTCTGTCTGACTTCAAAGCTTCTGCATTTAAACCCTCTACACTGTAGATCAACCATTTTCCAAGTGTGTTTAATGGAACCTGGAAATCCTTAAAACCCTTTTGGAGGTCTGCAAGATGTTCCCTTTTCCAGTGATATATCTATGTAAGACCAAATTTTCCTCACATACTTCAACCTGCATGATATATGTTAATAAATCAGTTCAGTTCAGTCGCTCAGTCATGTCCAACTCTTTGAGACCCCATGAATTGCAGCACGCCAGGCCTCTCTGTCCATCACCATCTCCCAGAGTCCACTCAAACTCATGTCTATCGAGTCAGTGATGCCATCAAGCCATCTCATCCTCTGTCGTCCCCTTCTCCTCCTGCCCCCAATCCCTCCCAGCATCAGAGTCTTTTCCAATGAGTCAACTCTTCGCATGAGGTGGCCAAAGTACTGGAGTTTCAGCATTAGCATCATTCCTTCCAAATAACACTCAGGGCTGATCTCCTTTAGAATGGACTGGTTGGATCTCCTTGCAGTCCAAGGGACTTTCAAGAGTCTTCTGCAACACCACAGTTCAAAAGCATCAATTCTTCGGCACTCAGCTTTCTTCACAGTCCAACTCTCACATCCATACCCTCACATCCACTGGAAAAACCATAGCCTTGACTAGGTGGACCTTAGTCGGCAAAGTAATGTCTCTGCTTTTCAATGTGCTACCTAGGTTGGTCATACCTTTTCTTCCAAGGAGTAAGCGCCTTTTAATTTCATGGCTGCAGTCACCATCTGCAGTGATTTTGGAGCCCAAAAAGATAAAGTCTGACACTGTTTCCACTGTTCCCCATCTATTTGCCATGAAGTGATGGGACCAGATGCCATGATCTTCGTTTTCTGAATGTTGAACTTTAAGCCAACTTTTTCACTATCTGCTTTCACTTTCATCAAGAGGCTTTTCAGTTCCTCTTCACTTTCTGTCATAAGGGTGGTGTCATCTGGATATCTGAGGTTACTGATATTTCTCCTGGCAATCTTGATTCCAGCTTGTACTTCTTCCAGCCCAGCGTTTCTCATGGTGTACTCTGCATGTAAGTTAAATAAGCAGGGTGACAATATACAGCCTTGACGTACTCTTTTTCCTATTTGGAATCAGTCTGTTGTTCCATGTTCAGTTTTAACTGTTGCTTTCTGACCTGCATACAGATTTCTCCAGAGGCAGGTTAGGTGGTCTGGTATTCCCATCTCTTTCAGAATTTTCCACAGTTTATTGTGATCCACACGGTCAAAGACTTTGGCATAGTCAAAAAAGAAGAAATAGATGTTTTTTATGGAACTTTCTTGCTTTTTCCATGATCCAGTGGATGTTGGCAATTTGATCTCTGGTTCCTCTGCCTTTTCTAAAACCAGCTTGAACATCTGGAAGTTCATGGTTCATGTATTGCCGAAGCCTGACTTGCAGAATTTTGAGCATTATTTTACTAGCATGTGAGATGAGTGCAATTGTGCGGTAGTTTGAACATTCTTTGGCATTGCCTTTCTTTGAGATTGGAATGAAAACGGACCTTTTCCAGTCCTGTGGCCACTGCTGAGTTTTCCAAATTTGCTGGCATATTGAGTGCAGCACTTTCACAGCATCATCTTTCAGGATTTGAAATAGCTCAACTGAATTCCATCACCTCCACTAGCTTTGTTCGTAGTGATGCTTTCTGAGGCCCACTTGACTTCACATTCCAGGATGTCTGGCTCTAGATTAGTGATCACACCATGTTAATGGATAGACTATAGAAATAAATTAGAGACTTTTCTTGTATTCTGTTAAAGCCAATATTAGAGATTTGCAAAATACAAAATGTCATTATCCTTTTTGTTTTGGAAACATGGTCATTTTTGATAAAAGTAATATTTACATTGAAATATAATGGGTTTCTTGTTTTTAAATGAAATACGAAGTATTTTTGAAATTTCTCAGTTTTAATTTCTAATGTAATGAAGAATGATGGATATAGCCTACAGACATAAAATCTCATTGCGGTTCTCACTAATTTTTGAGTGTATTAATCAGCCCTAGGACCAAAAATGCTGAGACTCATTACTCTAGACTTCTACTCTCATGAGGCATTTTGCAATAACTAGAAATAAAACTGACCTGACAACTCTTATGTCTCTCAGGTAGCATGTATCACTACGGTGATCCTTTGAGAAATTGAGGTGGAAACAAATTGAATCAAAATTTCTTGCTTATTCAAGTACCAAAAGTTGAAAAGTTCAAAAGCTAGTTGAGCTCTAGATTTAGAAATTATTATGTAGAAAAATAGATCCCTAGAAATGTGTGGATGAAAAAATAAATCAAAAAAGTTGATTCTACCTTCTCTGTTGTTGAAAGGATCAAAGATCCTTTGATCCATACGATCAAAGACTTACTAGAGAGTACTCTAATAATGATAAAGAACAATTCAAATGTATGATGTCATTATAGGCTATTATCTTGTTTCAGTAGTATGAAATTATGGAAATTAAGAATTGGTTTTGAGAGCTATATAAAGCACTATTTAATATATATAGCTATATTATATATAACCAATTTAATATAATGGATATGATAGCTTTATCTTAAGTGCTTTACCATATAAATGTATATAATTCACTTGATTATATGATGTCTCATATGATCTTTATTAATTATGCTATGAAACAAGACAAACTGTATATTCAGTATATTCATTCTACAAATATGGAAACCTAGTCTCAGAGGGGTTGAGTGACTTGCAAGCAGTACACAGAATGTGTATAGTTGTGATAAAACTTGTACCAAGAATAATACCCCAGCAAATATTTATTAAATAATAAATAAATTAGATCTACTGACTCTTAGCCCAATGTCTTAGCTCTGGCATATGCCAATTTAAGAAGGTAATATATTTTGCAACACCACCTAATTTGCCAACATTATTAAAAATGAGTTCAGGAAGACACATTGCAGTATTCACTTAGCAGGTCTTTGTTAGGAGAGGAACAACAGATGAGGATGATATGCATTCTTATATTAAAGGCTTGTACTCAGTCCTCAAATTTACTTTTTTTTTAATTTTCAAAGAGTAAATGGTATAATGCTAACATACACACACACAGACGAATTTCATTGGAATTACAAAGTACAATGATTTGGCTAGATACATGGAAATTTAATATATTTTGTTAATAACTAATACACTTAAGATAAACCAATGATCCCACCCTATTGTCATTGCTGTTCAGTCACTCAGTTGTTGTGAACCCATGGACTGCAGCACACCAGGCTTCCCTGTCCTTCATCATCTCCCAGAGCTTGCTCAAACTCATGTCCATTGAGTCGTCTAACCGTCTCATCCTCTGTTGTTCACTTCTCTTTCTCCGTTCAATCTTTCCCAGCATCAGGGTCTTTTCCAATGAGTCGGCTCTGCACATTGGGTGGCCAAATATTGGAGCTTCAGCATCAGTCTTTCCAATGAGTATTCAGGATTGATTTCCTTTATGACTGACTGGTTTGATCTCCTTGCAGACCAAGGAACTCTCATGAGTCTTCTCCAACACCACAGCAAAAAAAAAGCATCAATTCCTTGGTGCTCAGTCATCTTTATGGTCCAACTCTTGCATCCATACATGACTGCTAGAAAAACCGTGGCTTTGACTATGCAGACCTTTGTCAGAAAAGTAGTGTCTCTGCTTTTTAATATGCTGTCTAGGCTTGTCGTTGTTTTTCTTCCAAAGAGCAACCATCTTTTAATTTTATGGCTGCAGTCACCTTCTGCAGTGATTTTGGAGACCAAGAAAATAAAATCTGTCACTGTTTCCATTGTTTCCCCATATATTTGCCATGAAGTATTGGGACTGGGTGCTATGATCTTCATTTTTTGAATGTTGGGTTTTAAGCCTGCTTTTTCACTCTCTTCTTTCACCTTCATCAAGACGCTCTTTAGTTCCTCTTCACTCTCTGCCATAAGCGTGTTGTCATCTTCATATCTGAGGTTATTGATATTTCTCCCAGCAATCTTAATTCCAGCTTGTGCATTATCCAATCCAGCATTTCACATGATATACTCTGCATATAACTTAAATAAGCAGGATAACAATAGCCTTGACGTACTCTGTTCCCAATTTGGAATTGGCACATTTTTCCATGTCAGGTTCTAACTTTTGCTTCTTGACCTGCATACAGGTTTCTCAGAGACAGCAAAGATGGTCTGATACTCACATCTCTTGAAGATTTTTCTAGTTTGTTGTGATCCACACAGTCAAAGGCTTTAGCATAGTCAGTGAAGCAGAAGTAGATGTTTTCCTGGAATTATCTTGCTTTTTCTATGATCCAATTAAATGTTGGCAATTTGATCTCTGGCTCCTCTGTCTTTTCTAAATCCAACTTGTACATCTGGAATTTCTTGCTTAACATACTGTTGAAGCCTAGCTTGGGGAACTTTGAACATTAATTTACTAACATGTGAAATGAGTACAATTGTGAGGTAGTTTGAACATTTTTTGGCATTGCCCTTCTTTGGGATTGGAATGAAAACTGACCTTTTCCAGTCCTGTGGCCACTACTGAGCTTTCCAAATTTGCTGGCATATTGAGTGTAGCACTTTCACAGCATCATCTTTTAGAATTTTTAATAGCTTAGCTGGAATTCCATCAACTTCATAGCTTTGTTCAACACCTTAGTGACTCTGTTGAATTTCAGTACCATGGACAAAGATGGAAGGAAAACAAACAATCTCTACCCTCCAAAAGCCTAGCTTCCTGAGGAGTCAGATATAGAAGTATGTAACAGGGTACCAGTAGTAGTAGGGAGCATCTTTGTTGTTTAGTTACAAGTCGTGTCCAACTCTTTGCAACCCTATGGACTGTAACCCGCCAGGCTGCTCTGTCCATGGTATTTCCCGGGCAAAAATACTGGAAGGATTTGCCATTTTCTTCCTGATCCAGTGATTGAACATGCGTCTTCTGTATTGGCAAGTGGATTCATTACCAGTGATTCACCAGGAAAGCCCACCAGGGAGCATCTGACTCTGCCTAAAGAAGATGTCTTTGCTCTGACACAGTTCACAATCTGATAGGAGAATCAATAATGTATGCGATGCTAATAACCAAATTTATGTACAAATTGCTGGAAGTCAAAGGAAAAGGAAATGGTCTCAGTCTGAGATAATAAAGCAAGTTTTCACAGAGAGCATGACATTCAATACAAGATTTGGTGGAGAAAGTATGAAGTAGATACAACTGACCGCACAGGTCTTGAATCCCAACCTACTGAGTAAAGTTACTAAAAACTGAAACTTTCCTTTACTTTTGGGTTCACAAAAATTTGAAATAAATGATTATGAACCTATTCTGTTTGTTTTTAACCCATTACCTGGAGGAGATGGGCAGGAAGTCCTGTAGACAGAATCTCCACTACAGTCAGACAGCTAAGCAGAAGACACTGGGTGAAAAAAATACCCTTTGGGATGACAATAACATATTTTGAACACTGCAGAATCCTCATTCCAGGTATGTGGAATTATCCACAGATGTGCATATGAGGAAAACTTCTGGGAAGACAAGAAGTCTCCAGGACCATTTGGTGTTATCTCCTTCCTTATCTAACTATGGCCAAAAGTGGCTGTACACTTGGCCAATAAATAATACTCTATTGTTCCAGATTCCTCTACCCTTATTCAAGTCTTTCTTGAGACTCCTCTCTGAAGAGGAGACAATTCCATCAAACTAAGTCTATCTCCAGAAAACTCTGTTCTGAATGTGTCAGGGATTGTGTTTTCAGATGGAGGCAGCCCACTATCTGGACCCCGTGTTTGGACAATTGGCCATTGTGTCTTGGTGAGGGGTAAAGTCCTATCTACTGCCACAGAAAGCAAAATGCCAGATACCTGCTCTCAGATCCGTAGAATGAACTCTGCCAGTCAGATACTCCCCCAGTCCACTGAATCTTTAACTTGTGATGTGAGAAAAAAAAAAAAAGAAAAAACAGACAACTAAGAATTATTTCTAATGGGGGGAATGTTGGGGTTGGTGGAAAATGGTGGTTATCAAGGCTTCATGAGTGACATCCAGTGTCAAGCCAAGAATGTAGCAACAAGCTGTATTGGCAGCTTTAGCTCAAGTTTTAACTTTTCATCCTTCCCCATTCCTATCCATTTTCCAATCCAAATTCTCTATCTTTCTTTTTATCCTGTCAGCTGCCAGATGGGTTTCCAACACTTTTTTCAAAAAGGCAGAATTGATTTCTATGACTTACAGCAATGAACCTCAACTGACCCAATTTTTCCTAAATAGTAGAATGCATAGTGTAATTGTATCTTGTAGTATTTCTAACTGGAAAATTTCTATGGGAAATGTATTTTAAGAATGTACTAATAATTATTCAGTGACAGGTGATGACATCCCAAAGGAAAATATCTTTATGATTGAATATGAAGAAAGATACATTAATTTGAGTAGCTCACATGACTTCCAAACCCAAGAGGTTAAACTTTCACTATACTTGGCAATGGTTATGCTCGTTAATTATAACCAGAAATTGCTGGTTAGTGGATTTGATGTATTCTGCAGTTGAGAACAGTGAGAGGAAGGACTAAAACTAGGAGATGGGAAAAACAGTTTCTTAGCAGAAAAGTTGAACTTAAAAAGAACCAGTGTACATAAAACAAAAAGAAATTCCCCTATTAATTAATTAATTCAAAGAACATTCAAGGAATGTTTATGTGCTAAGTGAAGAGAGACACAAAGAGAACCAAAGAGGAGTCCAGCTCTTGAGAAATATATGAAAATATAGACAGGAAAAAACTCAATATAATAGTACACCGCTACCAAGAATACAAAGAATTAATGCTTTTGAAGTGTGGTGCTGGAGAAGATGCTTGAGAATCCCTTGGACAGCAAGAAGATCAAACCAGTCAATCCTAAAGGAAATCAGTCCTGAATATTCATTGGAAGGAGTGATGCTGAAGCTCCAGCACTTTGGCCACCTGATGCAAAGAGCTGACTCATTGGGAAAAAAACCCTGATGCTGGGAAAGATTGAGGACAAAAGAAGGGAGCAGCAGAGGATAAAGTGGTTGGAGAGCATCACCAACTCAATGGACATGAGTTCGAGGAAACTCTGGGAGATAGAAAAGGACAGGGAAGCCTGATGTGGTACAATTCATGGGATCACAAAGAGTCAGGCATGATTTAGCAACTGAACAACAACAAGGCTACCAGAATTACCTGTAATAACCTATAAGCTTGTGTATTAGTTTTCTATGCTGCATAATAAACTACCACAAACTCAGAGGCTTAAAATAACTCATTTTTATAATCTCCTGTTCTCCATACGTGAGAAGTTCGGGCCCAGCGTGAAGAATCACCCTGATGCAGTTAAGGAGTCATCAGGACTTAGATGTCATCTGGGCCTGGGGTTCTCTTCCAAATTTAGGTGACAATTAACACTATATGTTTCCTTGCAGCTATAGAAGTCATAGCAGTTTACCTCTTCTAGGGCAGTAGGAGAGAGTCCCTACTCCCCTTATGTCAGACCTACCTTGGTAATCTCCTTTTTGATTAACTTAGAATCAATTATTAGAGCTATTATTGTATCTGCAAAATTCCTTCACCTTTTCCACTTAACATAATCTCAAGTGTAATATCCCAAAACATTCAGTTCAGTTGTTCAGTCATGACCAACTTTGAGACCCCATGGACAGCAGCACGCCAGGCTTCCTTGTCCTTCACTAACTCCTGGAGCTTGCTCAAACTCATGTCCATCAAGTCAGTGATGTCATCCAACCATCTCATCCTCTGTTGTCTCCTTTTCCTCCCGCCTTCCATCTTTCCCAGCATCAGGGTTTTTTCTAGTGAGTCACTTCTTCACATCAAGTGGCCAAAGCATTGGAGTTTCAGCTTCAGTATCAGTCCTTCCAATGAATATTCAGAACTGATTTCCTTTAGGATGGACTGGTTGGATCTCCTTGCAGTCCAAGGGACTCTAAAGAGTCTTCTCTAACACCACAGTTCGAGAGCATCAATTCTTTGGCACTCAGCTTTCTTTATAATCCAACTCTCAAATCCATACATAACTACTTGAAAAACCATAGCTTTGACTGGACAGACCTTTGTTGGCAAAGTAATGTCTCTGATGCTGTCTAGATTGGTGATAGCTTTTCTTCCAAGGAGCAAGCATTTTTTAATTTCATGGCTGCAGTCACCACCTGGAGTGATTTTCAAGGCCCCCGAAATAAAGTCTGTCACTGTTTCCATTGTTTCCCCATCTATTTGCCTTGAAGTAATGCGGCTGGCCTGTTAATCCAGGTGTTTCTTAACTTCCTACTTTTGCATTCCAGTCCCATATAATGAAGAGGACATCTTTTTGGGTGTTAGTTCTAAAAGATCTTGTAGGTCTTCATAGAACCATTCAACTTCAGCTTCTTCAGCGTTACTGGTTGGGGCATAGACTTGTATTACTGTGATATTAAATGGTTTGCATTGGAAACGAAGAGAGATCATTCTGTCGTTTTTGAGATTGCGTCCAAGTACTGCATTTTGGACTCTTTTGTTGACCATGATGGCTACTCCATTTCTTCTGAGGGATTCCTGCCCTCAGTAGTAGATATAATGGTCATCTGAGTTAAATTCACCCATTTCAGTCCATTTAACACCCTCTTCCAACAACACAAGAGAAGACTCTACACATGGACATCACCAGATGGTCAACACCAAAATCAGATTGATTATATTCTTTGCAGCCAAAGATGGAGAAGCTCTATACAGTCAACAAAAACAAGACCAGGAGCTGACTGTGGCTCAGATCATGAACTCCATATTACCAAATTCAGACTTAAATTGAAGAAAGTAGGGAAAACCGCTAGACCATTCAGGTATGACCTAAATCATATCCCTTATGATTATACAGTGGAAGTGAGAAATAGATTTAAGGGCCTAGATCTGATAGATAGAGTGCCTGATGAACATGACATTGTACAGGAGACAGGGATCAAGACGATCCCCATGGAAAATAAATGCAAAAAAGCAAAATGGCTATCTGGGGAGGCCTCACAAATAGCTGTGAAAAGAAGAGAGGCAAAAGCAAAGGAGAAAAGGAAAGATATAAGCATCTGAATGCAGAGTTCCAAGAATAGCAAGGAGAGATAAGAAAGCCTTCCTCAGCTACCAATGCACAGAAATAGAGGAAAACATCAGAATGGGAAAGACTAGAGATCTCTTCAAGAAAAGCAGAGATACCAAGGGAACATTTCATGCAAAGATGGGCTTGATAAAGGAAAGAAATGATATGGACCTAACAGAAGTAGAAGATATTAAGAAGAGGGGGCAAGAATACACAGAAGAACTGTACAAAAAAGATCTTCATGACCCAGATAATCACGATGGTGTGATCACTCATCTAGAGCCAGACATCCTGGAGTGTGAAGTCAAGTGGGCCTTAGAAAGCATCACTATGAACAAAGCTAGTGGAGGTGATGGGATTCCAGTTGAGCTGTTTCAAATCCTGAAAGATGATGCTCTGAAAGTGCTGCACTCAATATGCCAGCAAATTTGGAAAACTCAGCAGTGGCCACAGGACTGGAAAAGGTCAGTTTTCATTCCAATCTCAAAGAAAGGCAATGCCAAAGAATGCTCAAACTACCACACAATTGCGCTCATCTCACATGCTAGTAAAGTAATGCTCAAAATTCTCCAAGCCAGGCTTCAGCCATACGTGAACCGTGAACTTCCTGATGTTCAAGCTGGTTTTAGAAAAGGCAGAGGAAACAGAGATCAAATTGCCAACATCTGCTGGATCATGGAAAAATCAAGAGAGTTCTAGAAAAACATCTATTTCTGCTTTATTGACTATGCCAAAGCCTTTGACTGTGCGGATCACAATAAACTGTGGAAAATTCTGAGAGAGATGGGAATACCAGACCACCTGACCTGCCTCTTGAGAAATCTGCATGCAGGTCAGGAAGCAACAGTTAGAACTGGACATGGAACAACAGACTGGTTCCAAATAGGAAAAGGAGTATGTCAAGGCTGTATATTGTCACCCTGCTTATTTAACTTCTATGCAGAGTACATCATGAGAAATGCTGGACTGGAAGAAACACAAGCTGGAATCAAGATTGCTGGGAGAAATCTCAATAACCTCAGATATGCAGATGACACCATCCTTATGGCAGAAAGTGAAGGGGAACTAAAAAGCTTCTTGATGAAAGTGAAAGTGGAGAGTGAAAAAGTTGGCTTAAAGTTCAACATTCAGAAAACGAAGATCATGGCATCTGGTCCCATCACTTCGTGGGAAATAGATGGGGAAACAGTGGAAACAGTGTCAGACTTTATTTTTGGGGGCTCCAAAATCACTGCAGATGGTGACTGCAGCCATGAAATTAAAAGATGCTTACTCCTTGGAAGAAAAGTTATGACCAACCTAGATAGCATATTGAAAAGCAGAGACATTACTTTGCCAACTAAGGTCCGTCTAGTCAAGGCTATGGTTTTTCCAGTGGCCATGTATGGATGTGAGAGTTGGACTGTGAAGAAGGCTGAGCGCCGAAGAACTGATGCTTTTGAACTGTGGTGTTGGAGAAGACTCTTGAGAGTCCCTTGGCCTGCAAGGAGATCCAACCAGTCCATTCTGAAGGAGATCAAGCCTGGGATTTCTTTGGAAGGAATGATGCTGAAGCTGAAGCTCCAGTACTTTGGCCACCTCATGCAAAGAGTTGACTCATTGGAAAAGACTGTGATGCTGGGAGGGATTGGGGGCAGGAGGAGAAGGGGATGACAGAGGATGAGATGGCTGGATGGCATCACTGACTCGATGGATGTGTCTGAGTGGACTCTGGGAGATGATGATGGACAGGGAGGCCTGGCGTGCTGCGATTCATTGGGTCGCAAAAAGTCAGACACGACTGAGCGACTTAACTGAACTGAACTGATGGGGCTGGATGCCATGATCTTAGTTTTCTAAATGTTGAGTTTTAAACCGGTTTTGTCTCTCTCCTCTTTCACTTTCATCAGGAGGCTCTTTAGTTCTTCACTTTCTGCCATAAGTGTGGTATCATCCGTGTGCATGAGGTTA
This sequence comes from Budorcas taxicolor, assembly GCF_023091745.1. Classification (NCBI taxonomy): domain Eukaryota; kingdom Metazoa; phylum Chordata; class Mammalia; order Artiodactyla; family Bovidae; genus Budorcas; species Budorcas taxicolor. Next base: position 86,038,555 of record NC_068910.1, read on the forward strand.
TAGATATTTCTTCCAGCAATCTTGATTCTAGCTTGTGCTTCATCCAGCCTGGCATTTCACATGATGTACTCTACATATAAGTTAAATAAGCAGGGTGACAGTATACAGCTTTGGTGTTCTCCTTTCCTGATTTCAAACCAGTCTGTTGTTCCATCTCCAGTCTAACTGTTGCTTCTTGACCGGTATTCAGATTTCTCAGGAGGCAGGAAATGTAGTCTGGTATTCTCATCTCTTTAAGAATTTTCCATAGTTTGTTCTGATCCATACAGTCAAAGGCTTTGACTTAGTCAATCAGGCAGAAGTACCAAAACATTAGTCATATTCTGTTGATTAGAAGCCAGGCTTTGATCCCACCCTCAGTCCAGGGAGGAGATTATCAAAGGCATTTTCGGATATACTCAAGAAAGCATTGTTCTCTACATTCTAGTCCAAGGAATCCTCCTATCTTTACTGGATTTATAGTCTGAAGAAGCGATAGAAAAGGACATCCCTTCTAACCACCTTGCACTGACGAGTATTCAGATTAACTGTGATTCAGTAACACTTCCTCTCTTTTAATTTTTAATGTTTATTTTATATTGGAGTATATAAATTTTCAATATTGTGTTAGTTTCAGGTATATAGCAAAGTGATTCAGTTATGCATATACACGTATCTATCCTTTTTCAAATTCTTTACCCATTTTGGTTGTTACCAAATAGTAAGCACTGTACATCTCTCTTCTAGCAAATATATTTATCCTCTTTCCCAAGCCCTTACATATCTCTATATACATATATATGTTTCTTTCCAAAGACAGGATGGGGAAGATTGAGCCCAACTTCAATGTAAGTGGGAAGATTGAGCCCAACTTCAATGTAACTAATATTAATGGGTTTCTACATGCATGGATGAAGAATGGAGCAAGCTTCTAATTCCTTCATGCAGTTCTTGTTTTCATCAATGATAAGACCAGATAACACCTGGCTGATACTGAAAGGAGATGGGAGAGTCTTTATCCCCTGAATGAGGGCTATAAGTTCACTACAATTTTAAAAAATGATTCATTCAGGGGACTTCCCTGGTGGTCCAGTGGTTAAGACTCTGCACTTCGAATGAACGGGACATGGGTTCAATCCCTGGTGGTCTGGGAATTAAGATTCCACATGCCACTGGTTGGGGCGGGGGGGGGGGGGGGGCGCAAAAAATAAATAAAAATAAAACAATTCTTTCAGAACAGTTGATTGCTTCAATTTTGCTCCCATGTGAGAGGGTGAGGGTAGCCACTGCCCTCCTCCTCATCAGATACCATGGGCTACTTCCTCTTGGGCAGGTATAGTATGTTGTTGTGGGGAGGGTGGACTTTTGAAGCTTCTTTCTGAGCATCTTGGATCATCCTGCATGAGTACCATCTTCCTATCACCCAAAGAGGTTGATAAACAAAACCAGAAGATAATACTAAGGGCGCAGACAATAATGGATGCTGGGAAGTTTTGAAGAATACCCCTTTCACCAAAGTGCTAATCAGTGGTCTGAGGTTGTCTGGAGGCTGGAAGGGGCTAGACTTGAGGCACTGTGTCCAAAAGAAGAATATGGTGGGACAACAGATTTTCACTGTGGAGGCCTTTTATAACCTGAACAAGTGCATCTGCTGGGGACATACCAACAGAGGAAGACAAAGAACCGTGGGACTGCCCCACATCCATCATTCTAGAGATGGAGAACCTCTATGTTATATAATATAACTTCTGATCTGGTAACCACACAGCCACAGGACCTACAGTCTTAACTCTGGACTTCACAGGTTCCTTTTGTAGGTGTCTAGGGCTCAATTTGGGCTTCCCTGGTAGCTCAGCTGGTAAAGAATCTGCCGGCAATGCAGGAGACCCCAGTTCAATTCCTGTGTCTAGAAAATTCGCTGGAGAAGGGATAGACTACCCACTCTAGTATTCTTGGGCTTCCCTGATGGCTCAGATGGTAAAGAATATGCCTGCAGTGTGGGAGATCTGGGTTTGATCCCTTGGTTGGGAAGATCTCCTGAAGGAAGGCATGGCAACCCACTCCAGTATTCTTGCCTGGAGAATCCCCATGGACAGAGGAACCTGGTGGGCTACAGTCCATGCGACTGCAAAGAGTTGGACACAACTGAGTGACTAAGCACACAGGGCTCAATTCATTATTATAGCTTTCCAAAAATGTTAGTGAGAATATCACATTGTTGGCACTTACTGACATTTGATCTTGCAAAATCAAAACTGTTAATGACCTCATAATTCTGTCATGTCAAATTTATTTGTAAAACCCTTCCTCATCATAATGTAAGGTGATAGAAGAAAGGCAGTTATACTCCTGCATTGCTCTTGTTTCCCCACTCCTACCTCATGTCCCCTTCTGGTTAGGAGCACAAAAGTTGTATTCTTATGTGAGCATCTCTTAAGACAGTAAGTACCAAATGAGAATTACAGCTTCTGCAAATTCAGATACCTCAGCCAGACCACAGAGGTTCTGATTCAGGAGAGATAAGTAGCCAGCCTCTGCGTAGATTTTTAACCAATACATCCATAGAACCTAAATTTTAAATACGAAAGAATACACATATAACATATTTACTTCATCCAATCCTTTTGTGGGGACAAATTTTCTGTGGAGACAATTGTTTTTACCGTCTTTCCCCCCTATACTTTGTACATACGCAAAACCACAGGAAAAAAGCATTGCACACAATTGATTCTTTACCTTGCTTGTTTTCATTTAATAACATATATTGGAGATCATTTTATGTCCTTAAAAACACATATTCTCAAAGTTTTTCAATAGGTTGAAAACACTGATAAAAATCTTCTTTGAAGATGAGGTTCTTCTAATAGTCTGTGGGGGCAGTTCTGTGCTAGAACCACACAGATCAAAAGATGCCATTTAATTCACTTTCTCTTTATTCTTATCAACCAACCCAAATTTACCTGTCACTCTAAGTTTGCCATAATTTTTTGTCATTTAAAATATAAAGCTCTTATGGACTGGCTAGTCTTTCCTGGTGGTGCTAGTGGTAAAGAACCCACCTGCCAGGGCAGGAGATGCAAGAGACGTGGGTTTAATACCTGGGTTGGGAGAAGGTTCCCTGGAGTAGGAAATGGCAACCCAGTTCAGGATTCTCGCCTGGAAAATCTCATGGACAGAGGAGCCTGGTAGGCTACGGTCTAAGACTGGCTAGTACACTGGAATCTTTGTCCTAAAGGATACAGGAAATATTTATCCCTCATAACATCGTCTTATTATTTTTCTTTTGATGTTTGTCATGAAGATAGTGAACTGAATTGCAAAGTTTTTTAGTCAATATTTATACTCTAGAGATCCTAAACTGTATGTTTAAGGGCAATATAATATCTATTATCAAAGATAAGCAAAAGAAAAGTAAAAGCAAACATATTAATAACTAAGAATTTGAATTTGAAAAGAATTTTGCTTTCCTCTTCAAATTTTCACTTTGTTCAAAAGCATATACTAAGCATATAACTAGAAGTTGAAGAAGAGTCATCTACATCTTCCAACTAATTTTATCACTTATTTGACTTGGCTCTAAATTAATCTGGAAATTACATTGAATAAATTTGAAGTGAGTACACACACACACACACACACAAGCACACATCAAAAAGCCTCATATCTGAGAATTACCAACTTAAGGTTAGTAACATGGGAACAGTAAAATAGTTTCCATCCTACTTTGGTTAGAATTTACCCAGCACAAGTAGTTGCTGTTTAAATATTTATCAAAGTGTTTAAATATTAAATGGAAAACCTCTCTGATACTAGACCAGCACTAAAACAAATTGAAATTGATTTCTAAGTTTCAATATTGATATTCTCTTTGGGAACAACTAAGAAAATGAAAATGACAAAAAACTTGTACTCAGGGACACCCTCAAAGCCAAAAAATATATTTATACACTGTTTATTAATAACTCAAGATCTAGAGAACTTTATATATTCTTATTCCTCAGTTCAGCTAAGGAAAAACCCAAGATACTTCCTTATTCTTAGACTGCATGATTAGGAAACACAACTAATATGTACACAGTTGAATATTGTTGCTTCTTTTTGGGGGGATAAAAAGCAAGATTTTTCAGAAATTTGGGTTTTGTTTTTTTTTTGGTATTTGGTCTTCCCTGAACATCAAGTTTCTCCAGAGGCAGGTCAGGTGGTCTGGTATTCCCATCTCTTTCAGAATTTTCCACAGATTATTGTGATCCACATAGTCAAAGGCTTTGGCATAGTCAATAAAGCAGAAATAGATGTTTTTCTGGAACTCTCTTGCTTTTTCCATGATCCAGTGGATGTTGGCAATTTGATCTCTGGTTCTTCTGCCTTTTCTAAAACCAGCTTGAACGTCAGGGAGTTCACAGTTCACGTATCGCTGAAGCCTGGCTTGGAGAATTTTGAGCATTACTTTACTAGCATGTGAGATGAGTGCGATTGTGCGGCAGTTTGAGCATTCTTTGGCATTGTCTTTCTTTGGGATTTGAGTGAAAACTGACGTTTTCCAGTCTTGTGGCCACTGATGAGTTTTCCAAATTTGCTGGCATATTGAGTGCAGCACTTTCACAGCATCATCTTTCAGGATCTGAAATAGCTCAACTGGAATCCCATCACCTCCGCTAGCTTTGTTCATAGTGATGCTTTCTAAGGCCCACTTGACTTCACACTCCAGGATGTCTGGCTCTAGGTGAGTGATCACACCATCGTGATTATCTGGATCATGAAGATCTTTTTTGTACAGCTCTTCTGTGTATTCTTGCCCCCTCTTCTTAATATCTTCTACTTCTGTTAGGTCCATACCATTTCTTTCCTTTATCGAGCCCAGCTTTGCATGAAATGTTCCATTGGTATCTCTGATATTCTTGAAGAGATCTCTAGTCTTTCCCATTCTGTTGTTTTCCTCTATTTCTGTGCATTGGTAGCTGAGGAAGGCTTTCTTATCTCTCCTTGCTATTCTTTGGAACCCTGCATTCAGATGCTTATATCTTTCCTTTTCTCCTTTGCCTTTCACTTCTCTTCTTTTCACAGCTATTTGTAAGGACTCCCCAGACAGACATTGTGCTTTTTTGCCTTTCTTGTCCATGAGGATGATCTTGATCCCTGTCTCCTGTACAATGTTGTTGGTGTTGGAGAAGACTCTTGAGAGTCCCTTGGACTGCAAGGAGATCCAAGCAGTCCATTCTAAGGGAAATCAGTCCTGGGTGTTCTTTGGAAGGACTGATGTAAAGCTGACTCTCCAATACTTTGGCCACCTGATGAGAAGAATTGACTCACTGGAAAAGACTCTGATGCTGAGAGGGATTGGGGGCAGGAGGAGAAGGGGATGACAGAGTTTGATATGGCTGGATGGCATCACCAACTGGATGTGAATTTGAGTGTACTCCGGGAGTTGGTGATGGATAGGGAGGCCTGATGTGCTGCAACTCATGGAGTCGCAAAGAGTTGGACATGACTGAGCGACTGAAATGACTCACTGACTGAAACATAAAGTTGGCATTTGAAAGAGTATATTTTGCCTATATAACAAGATTCATTGAATTTGCATAGTTAAGTAGTTGGCTTTCATATTTTGGATAAAATAGCAACTAATATTTGCTCATTTTTCCACACCTTGATTTGTTTTTATTTTCATTAATTCTATCCTTAAAATGATAAACAGATTTTTTCTTTCATTTATATCTAGATGAATTTCCAGCCAGCATCCAAATTTAATCATAAATGTGAGTCATAGAATGAATATGAATAAATAATAGGGCTAGAAATAGATTTTTTCTATTAAAGTACAATTGAAAAAGAACCCTAACAATCTCAGTTTTAATTCAAGATACGCCAGTTCCCTGGTAGCTCAGATGGTAAAGAATCTGCCTGCAACACGGGAGACCTGGGTTCAATCCCTGGCTTGGGAAGATCCCCTGGAGGAAGGCATGCCAACCCACTCCACTATTCTTGCCTGGAGAATTCCATGTACAGAGGAGCCTGGTGGGCTACAGTCCATGGGTGTGCAAAGAGTTGGCATGACTGGGTGACTAAGCACACGTGCTAATTCCAGGGTATAAGTGATCTGGTCAAACTTTCTTGCCCTATCTCTGACTTCTCATTTTCATACATACTGATAGTTTTCACAAAATTCTTGTTCTGTCAGGCAGCCCATCTCATTGACACATGTTCAAACATAAATATGTGCTCTGTTTCTTAGAAAGGAAATTAATGTGTAAAAATTTCTTATTGCTTTTCAGATTTCCAGGCATCTGAACCATACTTTTACAAATAAATGGATTTTTGTAACATGGGGGAAATAACGCCCAGCTATTTGAAACTAAATGAGAAATAATCACTAATAACAATTCTAGAAGACAACCACTACCATACATTTCTTAAAGTTTATTTTCCTAATGAGAGCATGGCAGCTGGGGATATATGAAATTATGGAATTATTCTTAATTAAGGAAATCCTGTTTGTCAACAGAATAAAGCCTTGAATTTTTTAAAATTAAGATTTATTTACAGTTTTTTTTTTTTTCCTTTTGAGAGAAGAGAGAGCTTTCCTCAGAGAGCTTTTTCACACTTTATGAAGTAGTTGAAAATTACACCTTTATCCTATAATGTGCTAGGATACTGGTTCTGACTAAGCTAGCAATATGTATACTTACCTGAGACACTTTAAAAGTAAAATACGAGTAAAAAGAAGATTTATGGCATATTAATTCTTCTCAAGCAACGTTATGCCCTAATGCAGACTACACCTAGGCAATTTTTCTTTCATCAGTCTGTTGTTATTTAAGACTGGAAAACTGCATACAAGTGAGTTCCCATTCAAAGATTCAAAGGATATTAACATTAGTCAGGCAGTGGCTGATGGTCAACTATAAATAAAAGAGTCCTTATTGTCAAAAACCTTATTATCCTGAAAGCTAAAACACAGGTAAATACAAGTGATATTGGTTCAATGATAAGAGTATGTTTAGGGTAACAAAGACAGATGAGATCACTTCTAATGTGGAAGGCCAATGCAGTAGACTGAATGTGTGTGTGTGTGTGTGTGTGTGTGTTTAGTCATGTCTTACTCTTTGCAGCCCCATGGACTGTAGCCCACCAGGCTCCTCTGTCCATTGAATTTTCCAGGCTGGAATGGTTTACCACTTCCTCCTCCAGGGGATGCTCTGGATCCAGGGATCAAACCTGCATCTCTTTAGTCTTCTGCATTGGCACATTGGCAGGTAAATTCTTTACTACTGGTGCCACCCGGGAAGCCCCGTTTGTGTCCCCCAACAACAACAACAAAATCCATATGTTGAAATCCTAATCTCTTATGGAATGATTTTAAGAAGCTGGGGACTTTGGGAAGTGGCTAAGTCTTCAGGGCAGAGTCCTCATAAACTAACTAATCCTCATATATGGATCTGTGTCCTTATAAAAGAGACCAGAGTGCTCCCTTGCCCTATTTCCACCATCAGTTCAGTTCAGTTCAGTTCAGTTGCTCAATTGTGTCCAACTCCTTACGATCCCATGAACCGCAGCACGCCAGGCCTCCCTGTCCATCACCAACTGCCGGAGACTACCCAAACCCATGTCCATTGTGTCGGTGATGCCATCCAACCATCTCATCCTCTGTCGTCCCCTTCTCCTGCCCTCAACTTTTCCCAGCATCAGGATTTTTCCAAATGAGTCAGCTCTCCTCGTCAGGTGGCCAAAGTATTGGGGTTTCAACTTTAGCATCAGTCCTTCCAGTGAATATTCAGGAGTGATCTCCTTTAGGATGGATTGGTTGGATCTCTTTGCAGTCCAAGGGACTCTCAAGAGTCTTCTCCAACACCACGGCTCAAAAGCATCTATTCTTCAGCACTCAGCTTTCTTTTTAGTCCAGTTCTCACATGCATAGATGATCACTGGAAAAACCATGACCTTGACTAGACAGACCTTTGTTGGCAAAGTAATGTCTCTGCTTTTTAATATGCTATCTAGGTTGGTCATAACTTTCCTTCCAAGGAGTAAGCATCTTTTAATTTCATGGCTCCAATCACCATCCACAGTGATTTTGGAGCCCACAAAAATAAAATCATCCACCGTTTCCACTGTTTCCCTATCTATTTGCCATGAAGTGATGGGACCAGATGCCATGATCTTCGTTTTCTGAATGTTGAGCTTTAAGCCAACTTTTTCACTCTCCTCTTTCACTTTCATCAAGAGGCTTTTTAGTTCTTCTTCACTTTCTGCCATAAGGGTGATGTCATCTGCATATCTGAGGTTATTGATATTTCTTCTGGCAATCTTGATTCCAGCTTGTGCTTCTTCCAGCCCAGCATTTCTCATGATGTACTCTGCATATAATTTCCACCATAGGAGGACGCAATAAGAAGTCAGCAACCTGTAAACTAGGGGAGGGCTATCATCAAAATTCAACCATGCTGTCACTCTGATCTTGGAATTCCAGCCTCTGGGACTGTGAGCAAATAAAGCATTAGGTTGTTTATGCCACCCTGTCTATGGTGCTTTGTTTCAGCAGCCAGAACTAACATAGTGATGACTTCATAGCAGGAGTAACACAAAAATTGTGTTTCAGAATGGATGTAAGTGCTCCCTAGCTAAGTGAACAAGGCAGCACAAGCAAAGGCAGAAGCTTGAAGCACTGCGTGCCTTTGGGGATCCCCAAGAGTGCTGGCTGACAGCACTGGGGCTGGACAGGGTAAGAAGGGAACAGTGGGAGTTGAAGCTGGAAATGCTGCTGCTGCTGCTGTTACTAAGTTGCTTCCATCATGTCTTACTCTGTGCGACCCCATAGATGGCAGCCTACCAGGCTCTTCCATCCCTGGGATTTTCCAGGCAAGAGTACTGGAGTGGGTTGCCATTCCCTTCTCCAGGGATGGGAATGCTGGCCAAGGCCAGGTAGATTGCTGTGCTATGCAAAGAAGTTTGCATTTAGATGGTACTGATGAACCTATTTGCAGGACAGCAATGGAAACACAGATATAAACAGACTTGTGGACTACAGAGGGGCAAGAAGAGAGTGGGGCAAATTGAGAGAACAGTCTGGAAACATATACATTACCATATGTAAAATTGATAGCAAGTGGGAATTTGCTGTGTGACATAGGGAGCTCAACCCAGTGCTCTGTGACATCCTAGAAGGGTGCAATTGGGTGGGAGATGGGAGAGGGCTTCAGGAGGATAGTTCAGGAGGGAGGGGACAGATGTATACCTGTGGCTGATTAATGTTGATGTATGGCAGGAGCCAACACAATATTGTAAAGCAACTATCTTCCAATTAAAAAAAAATTTAAAACAAGGCTTTATGTTGTTTGCCACTTGTTTTTGATATTTTTAAAACTGCTTTTTGTCCCTTCTCTATGTCTGCATGTCTATTTCTGTCCTGGAAACAGGTTCATCTATAGATTTCACATATTTGCATTACTATATGATGTTTGTTTCTATCTTTCTGACTTACTTCACTCTGTATGACAGACTCTAGGTCCATTCACATCTCTACAAATGACTCAATTTCATTCCTTTTTATGGCTGAGTAATAGTCTGCAGCCATGAAATTAAAAGACGCTTACTCCTTGGAAGAAAAGTTTTGACCAACCTAGACAGCATATTCAAAAGCAGAGACATTACTTTGCCGACTAAGGTCTGTCTAGTCAAGGCTATGGTTTTTCCAGTGGTCAGGTATGGATGTGAGAGTTGGACTGTGAGGAAGGCTGAGCGCCGAAGAATTGATGCGTTTGAACTGTGGTATTGGAGAAGACTCTTGAGAGTCCCTTGGACTGCACGGAGATCCAACCAGTCCATTCTGAAGGAGATCAGCCCTGGGATTTCTTTGGAAGGAATGATGCTAAAGCTGAAACTCCAGTACTTTGGCCACCTCATGTGAAGAGTTGACTCATTGGAAAAGACTCTGATGCTGGGAGGGACTGGGGGCAGGAGGAGAAGGGGATGACCCAGGATAAGATGGCTGGATGGCATCACAGACTCAATGGACATGAGTCTGAGTGAACTCCGGGAGTTGGTGATAGACAGGGAGGCCTGGTGTGCTGCGATTCATGGGGTTGCAAAGAGTCGGATACGACTGAGCGACTGAACTGAACTGAACTAAATATTCCAGTATGTATTCCACTCATTCATTTGTCATTGGACATTTAGGTTGTTTCATGTCCTGGCTGTTGCAATTAGGGTGGGACAAATTGAAAGATTAGGATTGACAAATATGCACTACTGGGGCTTTCCATGTGACTCCGTGGTAAAGAATCTACTTGACAATTCAAGAGACACAGGAGATGCATCTTTGATCCCTGGGTTGGGAAGATCCCCTGGAGGAGAAAATGGCAACCCACTTCAGTATGCTTGCCTGGAAAGTCTCATGGACAGAGGAGTCTGGAGGGCTACAATCCATAGTGTCATTAAGAATCCAATACGACTGAGGGACTGCATACACACACAAACAAATATACACTACCACATGTAAAATAGATAGAAAGCCAGTGGAAAGATGCTGCATAGCACAGGGAGCTCAACTCTGTGCTCTGTGATGATCTAGATGAGTGGAATAGAGGTGGGGTGTGAGGGAGGTCCAAGAGGAAGGGGATATATGCATACATATAAGTGATTCACTTTACTGTATAGCAGAAATTAACACAACATTGTAAAGCAATTATACTCCAATAAAAAAATAAAAATAAAACTGCTTCTTGAATTTGACCTCCTTTCTTAGAAATATCATGTGGAAACTCAATATATAAATATATAATATATAGTATATATAATATATATTATATATATATATATATATATATATATATATATATAAAATCTCCTCTTGATCTTGACCCAGACTTGTCTGTGGGTGTCCAGGAGTCTCCGTTGGAGGTGTGGGTCACCAGTGGCCTGCTGCAGGATTGGGGCCACTGAGTGCAGCAGTGCATGCATGGGACCTTTTGAAGGAGGTCATCATTATCACCATTACCTCCACCATAGTTTGACCTCAGGTCAAAAAACAGGGAGGGAACATAGCCACGCCCATCAACAGGAAATTGGATTACAGATTTACTGAGCATGGCCCCACCCATCACACCCAGTTTCCTCCTGAGTCAGCCTCTCCCATCAGGAAGGTTCCATAAGCCTCTTATCCTTTTCCATCAGAGGGCTGACAAAAATGAAGACCACAATCACAGAAAAGTAACCAATCTGATCACATGGTCCAAAGCCTTGTTTAATCCAATGAAACTATGAACTTCCCTGGTGGCTCAGAGGTTAAAGTGTTTGCCTGGAATGCAGGAGACCCAGGTTCGATCCCTGGGTCAGGAAGATCCCCTGGAGAAGGAAATGGCAACCCACTCCAGTACTCTTGCCTGGAGAATCCCATGGAGGGAGGAGCCTGGTAGGCTACAGTTCATGGGGTCTCAGAGAGTTGGACATGACTGAGAGACGTCACTTTCTTTCACTTTCATGAGCCATGCTATGTAGGGACAGATGGATGGGTCATGGTGGAGAATTCTGACAAAATGTGGTCCACTGGAGAAGGGAAAGGCAAACCACCTCAGTATTCTTGCCTTGAAACCCCCATGAACAGTACAACAAGGCAAAAAGATAGGACACTGAAAGATGAACTTGCAAGTTGGTAGGTGCTAAATATGCTGCTGGAGATCAGTGGAGAAATAACTCCAGAAAGAATGAAGAGATGGAGCCAACACAAAAACAAACCGAGTTGTGGATGTGACTGTTGATGGAAGTAAAGCCCGATGCTGTAAAGAGCAATATTGTATAGGAACCTGGAATGTTAGGTCCATGAATCAAGGTGAATTGGAAGTGGTCAAACAGGAAATGGCAAGAGTGAACATCAACATTTGAGGAATCAGTGAACTGAGATGGACTGGAATGGGTGACTTTAACTCAGATGACCATTATATCTACTACTGTGGGCAACAATCCCTTAGAAGAAATGGAGTTGCCATCATAGTTAACAAGAGTCCAAATACATACAATGGATGCAATCTCAAAAATGACAGAATGATATCTGTTTGTTTCCAAGGCAAAACATTCAACCTCACAGTAATCCAAGTCTATGCCACAACCAATAATGCTGAAGAAGCTGAAGTTGAATTGTTCTATGAAGACCTACAAGACCTTCTAGAACTAACACCCAAAATAGATGTCCTTTTCATTATAGGGGACTGGAATGCAAAAGTAGAAAGTCAAGAGATGCCTGGAGTAACAGGCAAGTTTGACCTTGGAGTAGAGAATAAAGTGGGGCAAAGGCTCATAGTTTTGCCAATGGAATGCATTGCTGCTGCTGCTGCTGCTGCTGCTGCTAAGTCGCTTCAGTCGTTCCCAACTCTGTGCAACCCCATAGACGATAGCCCACCAGGCTCCCCCATCCCTGGGATTCTCCAGGCAAGAACACTGGACTGGGTTGCTATTTCCTTCTCCAATGTATGAAAGTGAAAAGTGAAAGTGAAGTTTCTCAGTCATGTCCAACCCTTCGTGACCCCATGGTCTGCAGCACACCAGGCTCCTCCATCCATGGGATTTTGCAGGCAAGAGTGCTGAGGTGGGGTGCCATTGCCTTCTCCGATGGAATGCACTGGTCATAGCAAAACCCTCTTCCAACAACACAAGAGAAGACTCTACACATGGACATCACCAGATGGCCAACACCAAAATCAGACTGATTATATTCTTTGCAGCCAAAGATGAAGAAGCTCTGTACAGTCAGCAAAAACAAGACTGGGAGCTGACTGTGGCTCAGATCATGAACTCTTTATTGCCAAATTCAGACTTAAATTGAAGAAAGTAGGGAAAACTGCTAGAGCATTCAGGTATGACCTAAATCAAATCCCTTAAGATTATACAGTAGAAGTGACAAATAGATTCAAAGGATTAGATCTGATAGACAGAGTGCCTGAAGAACTAGGGACAGAGGTTCATGACATTGTACCAGAGGCAGTGATCAAGACCATCCTCAAGAAAAAGAAATACAAAAAGACAAAATGGTTGTCTGAGGAGGGCTTACAAATAGCTGTGAAAAGAAAAGTGAAAGGCAAAGGAGAAAAGAAAATATAAACCCATTTGAATGCAGAGTTCCAAAGAATAGCAAGGAAAGATAGAAAGACTTCCTTAGTGATCAACACAAAGAAATAGAGGAAAACAATAGAAATGGAATGATTAGAGATCTCTTCAAGGAAATTAGAGATACAAGGGAACATTTCATGGAAAGATGGGCATAATAAAGGATATAAATTGTACGGACCTAACAGAAGCAGAAGATATTAAGAATAGGGGGCAAGAATACACAGAAGAACTGTTCAAAAAAGATCTTCATGATCCACATAACCAATATTGGTGATCACTCACTTAGAGCCAGACATCCTGGAATTCGAAGTCAAGTGGGCCTTAGGAAGCATCACTACTAACAAAGCTAGTGGAGCTGATGGAATTCCAGTTGAGCTATTTCAAATCCTAAAAGATGATGCTGTGAAAGGGCTGCACTCAATATGCTAGCAAATTTGCAAAACTCAGCAGTGGCCACAGGACTGGAAAAGGTCACTTTTCATTCAAATCCCAAAGAAAGACAATGCCAAAGAATGCTCAAACTGCCGCACAATCGCACTCATCTCACATGCTAGTAAAGTAATACTCAAAATTCTCCAAGCCAGGCTTCAGCAATACATGAACTGTGAACTTCCTGATGTTCAGGCTGATTTTAGAAAAGGCAGAGGAACCAGAGATCAAATTGCCAACATCTGTTGGATCATTGAAAAAGCAAAAGAGTTCCAGAAAAACATCTATTTCTGCTTTATTGGCTATGCCAAAGCCTTTGACTGTATGGATCACAATAAACTGTGGAAAATTTTTAAAGAGATGGGAATACTAGACCACATGACCTGCCTCTTGAGAAATCTCTATGCAGGTCAAGAAACAACAGTTAGAACTGAACATGGAACAGACAGATTCTGAATAGGGAAAGGAGTATGTCAAGGCTATATATTGTCACCCTGTTTATTTAAATTATATGCAGAGCACTTTATGAGAAATGCTGGACTGGATGTAGCACAAGCTGGAATCAAGATTGCTGGGAGAAATGTCCATAACCTCATTCGCAGATGACATCACACTTACGGCAGAAAGTGAAGAAGAACTAAAGAGCTTCTTGATGAAAGTGAAAGGGAGAGTGAAAAAGTTGGCTTCAGACTCAACATTCAGAAAACTAAGATCATGATATCCGGTCCCATCACTTCATGGCAAATAGATGGGGAAACAATGGAAACAGTGAGAGACTTAATTTTGGGGGACTCCAAAATCACTGCAGATGGTGACTGCAGCCATGAAATTAAAAAATGCTTGCTCCTTGGAAGAAAGGTTATGACCAACCTAGACAGCATATTAAAAGGCAGAGACATTACTTTGCCAACAAAGGTCTGTCTAGTCAAAGCTATAGTTTTTCCAGTAGTCATGTATGGATATGAGAATTGGACCATAAAGAAAGTTGAGAGCCAAAGAATTGATGCTTTCGAACTGTGGTGTTGGAGAAGACTCTTGAGAGTCCTTTGGATGGCAAGGAGATCCAACCAGTCCATCCTAAAGGAAATCGGTCCTGAATATTCATTGGAAGGACTGATGCTGAAGCTGAAACTCCAATACTTTGGCCACCTGATCAAAGAACTGACTCATTTGAAATAATCCTCATGCTTGGAAAGATTGAAGGTGGGAGAAGAAGGGGATGACAGGGGATGAGATGGTTGCATGGCATCACCTACTAGATGGAGATGAATTTTAGTACTCTCTGGGAGTTGATGATGGACAGGGAAGCCTGGTGTACTGCAGTCCGACGGGTTGCAAAGTGTCGGACACGACTGAGTGACTGAACAGAACTGAACTGAGGCCTCTTGATTAAGTGTATGTGTGGTACCCAGAGTCACTGAAGTATACAAACACCTGTTTCAAATGCTTGTCACATAGATGCATCCTCCCAAAGAGCAAGCACCTTGTCTTGTGAAGATGCGGATGGCATGTCCACTCATTCCTTTGTCAGTAGGATAAGAATTTTATACTTATTTATATAAAAAGAATTAATTAGTACTACAACGGAGGAGAATGCTGCACTGGGGAGAAACTATTGTTATTTTCTTAACGAGAGACATCCTTGCCCCTGGCTAGGAATAGACCTGTTTTTGTTTGGCAGGGTCCTGAGAATGAGATTGGAAACTGTAGATAGTAAAACCAGCTAGAGAATGTGCTACTCTTTTTTGAACTCTCCAGTCTATGTTTTGCTTAGGTAATTTAAGTTTTAAGTTCATGCTGGTAAAAATAGAGCAGTTGGGATCCTATGAAGAAGAATGGAGGATAGAAGGAAAAGGAAAGGAAAGCTACATTGGGAAGAAAGCATTTGAGAAAGAGACACATGAAGAATCCTCATGTCTAATGAGGATTTTGCTTAAGTTTCTGCCACTTGGTGTGTGACGTAACATATTCTTCCCCTGTTTGCACCATCTCTATAAACCATCCATTTTGTTATTACTGCTTGGCTGAGTTTTGAGCTCTCTATGAGAGAAAAGTCCTGGAAATAGCTTCCAGGTGATTTAGGAGCCAAGGCTGAGGCTGCCTCAAGAAGTCTTTATGAGTGAATTTCATAAATGTGAAAGATTTACAATTTATCCTTAAATCTGTTTCTCCCATGTTAACTTAGAAGGTACGTGTCACCTAAACTCACTGTTAAGATTGCAATGTGTGATTGTGATGTCAACTAGGGTTGTGCTGACATGTAATCCCCAACTTTCCCTACTATCATACCTGATCTCTAAGTCATAGCTGCTTCCATCCCTTCCTCCTGCTTATCTACCTGTGGTACTAAATTCATACCAAGTTTGGACCACTGGGGATTATTCTGAACATCAGTCCCCTACTTCCTTTTCAGTTCACTTCAGTTCAGTTGCCTCAGTCATGTCTGACTCTTTGTGACCACATGGAATGCAGCACGCTAGGCCTCCCTGTCCATCACCAACTCCCAGAGTTTACTCAAACTCATGTCCATAGAGTTGATGATGTCATCCAACCATCTCATCCTCTGTTGTCCCCTTCTCCTCCTGCCCTCAATCTTTCCCAGCATCAGGGTCTTTTCAAATGAGTCAGTCCTTTGCATCAGGTGGCCAAAGTATTGGAATTTCAGCTTCAGCATCAGTCCTTCCAGTGAATATTCAGGACTGATTTCCTTTAGGATGGACCAGTTGGATCTCCTTGCAGTCCAAGGGACTCCAAGGGTCTTCTCTAACACCACAGTTCAAAAGCATCGATTCCTCGGTGCTCAGCTTTCTTTATAGTCCAACTCTCACATCCATACATGACCACTGGAAAAACCACACCCTTGGCTAGACAGACTTTTGTTGACAAAGTAATGTCTCTGCTTTTCAATATGCTGTCTAGGTTCGTCATGGCTCTTCTTCCAAGGAGTAAGTGTCTTTTTTTTTTTTTTTTACCTTTTATTTTTACTTTATTTTGCTTTACAGTACTGTATTGGTTTTGCCATACACTGACATGAATCAGCCACGGGTGTACATGAGTTCCCAATCCTGAACCCGTCTCCCACCTCCCAACCCATATAATCTCTCTGGATCATCCCCGTGCAGCAGCCCCAAGCATCCTGTATCCTGTATTGGACATAGACTGGCGATTCGTTTCTTACATGATAGTATACATGTTTCAATGCCATTCTCCCGAATCATCCCACTCTCTCCCTCTCCCACAGAGTCCAAAAGTCCGTTCTATACATCTGTGTCTCTTTTGCTGTCTCGCATACAGGTTTATCATTAATCTTTCTAAATTCCATATATATGTGTTAGTATATTGTATAGTATACTGTATTGGTGTTTTTATTTCTGGCTTACTTCACTCTGTGTAATAGGCTCCAGTTTCATCCACCTTATTAGAACTGATTCAAATGTATTCTTTTTAATGGCTGAGTAATACTCCATTGTGTATATGTACCACAGCTTTCCTATCCATTCATCTGCTGATGGACATCTAGGTTGTTTCCATGTCCTGGCTATTATAAACAGTGCTGCAATGAACATTGGGGTACATATGTCTCTTTCAATTCTGGTTTCCACCGTGTGTATGCCCAGCAGTGGGATTGCTGGGTCATAAGGCAGGTCTATTTGCAAGTTTTTCAAGGAATCTCCACACTGTTCTCCACAGTGGCTGTACTAGTTTGCATTCCCACCAACAGTGTAAGAGGGTTTCCTTTTCTCCACACCCTCTCCAGCATTTATTGCTTGTAGACTTTTGGATTGCTGCCATTCTGACTGGTGTGAAATGGTACCTCATTGTGGTTTTGATTTGCATTTCTCTGATAATGAGTGATGTTGAGCATCTTTTCATGTGTTTGTTAGCCATCTGTATGTCTTCTTTGGAGAAATGTCTATTTAGTTCTTTGGCCCATTTTTTGATTGGGTCGTTTATTTTTGGACTTGAGCTGCATAAGTTGCTTGTATATTTTTGAGATTAGTTGTTTGTCAGTTGCTTCATTTGGTATTATTTTCTCCCATTCCGAAGGCTATCTTTTCACCTAGCTTATAGTTTCCTTTGTTGTGCAGAAGCTTTTAATCTTAATTAGATCCCATTTATTTATTTTTGCTTTTATTTCCAATATTCTGGGAGGTGGATCATAGAGGATCCTGCTGTGATTTATGTCGGAGAGTGTTTTGCCTATATTTTCCTCTAGGAGTTTTATAGTTTCTGGTCTTACGTTTAGATCTTTAATCCATGTTGAGTTTATTTTTGTGTATGGTGTTAGAAAGTGATCTAGTTCCATTCTTTTACAAGTGGTTGACCAGTTTTCCCAGCACCACTTGTTAAAGAGATTGTCTTTACTCCGTTGTATATTCTTGCCTCCTTTGTCAAAGATAAGGTGTCCATAGGTGTGTGGATTTATCTCTGGGCTTTCTATTTTGTTCCATTGATCTATATTTCGGTCTTTGTGCCAGTACCATACTGTCTTGATGACTGGGGCTTTGTAGTAGAGCCTGAAGTCAGGCAGGTTGATTCCTCCAGTTCCATCTTCTTTCTCAAGATTGCTTTGGCTATTCGAGGTTTTTTGTATTTCCATACAAATTGTGAAATTATTTGTTCTAGCTCTGTGAAAAATACTGCTGGTAGCTTGATAGGGAGTGCATTGAATCTGTAGATTGCTTTGGGTAGTATACTTGTTTTCACTATATTGATTCTTCCAATCCATGCACATGGTATATTTCTCCATCTATTACTGTCCTCTTTGATTTCTTTCATCAGTGTTTTATAATTTTCCATATATAGGTCTTTAGTTTCTTTAGGTAGATATATTCCTAAGTATTTTATTCTTTTCGTTGCACTGGTGAATGGAATTGTTTCCTTAATTTCTTTTTCTACTTTCTCATTATTAGTGTATAGGAATGTAAGGGATTTCTGTGTGTTGATTTCATATCCTGCAACTTTACTATATTCATTGATTAGCTCTAGTAATTTTCTGGTGGAGTCTTTAAGGTTTTCTATGTAGAGGATCATGTCATCTGCAAACAGTGAGAGTTTTACTTCTTTTCCAGTTTGGATTCCTTTTATTTCTTTTTCTGCTCTGATTGCTGTGGCCAAAACTTCCAGAACTGTGTTGAACAGAGCTGGAACAAATAATTTCACAATTTGTGGTGAAAGTGGGCACCCTTGTCTTGTTCCTGAGTTTAGGGGAAATGCTTTCAATTTTTCACCATTGAGGATAATGTTTGCTGTGGGTTTGTCATATATAGCTTTTATTATGTTGAGGTATGTTCCTTCTATTCCTGCTTTCAGGAGAGTTTTAATCATAAATGGATATTGAATTTTGTCAAAGGCCTTCTGTGCATCTACTGAGATAATCGTATGGCTTTCATTTTTCAATTTGTTAATGTGGTGAATTACATTGATTGATTTGCAGATATTGAAGAATCCTTGCATCCCTGGGATAAAGCCCACTTGGTCATGGTGTATGATCTTTTTAATGTGTTGTTGGATTCTGATTGCTAGGATTTTGTTAAGGATTTTTGCATCTATGTTCATCAGTGATATTGGCCTGTAGTTTTCTTTTTTTGTGGCATCTTTGTCAGGTTTTGGTATTAGGGTGATGGTAGCCTCATAGAATGAGTTTGGAAGTTTAACTTCCTCTGCAATTTTCTGGAAGAGTTTGAGGAGGATAGGTGTTAGCTCTTCTCTAAATTTTTGGTAGAATTCAGCTGTGAAGCCATCTGGACCTGGGCTTTTGTTTGATGGAAGATTTCTGATTACAGTTTCAATTTCCGTGCTTGTGATGGGTCTGTTAAGATTTTCTATTTATTCCTGGTTCAGTTTTAGAAAGTTGTACTTTTCTAAGATTTTGTCCATTTCTTCCACATTGTCCATTTTATTGGCATATAATTGCTGATAGTAGTCTCTTATGATCCTTTGTATTTCTGTGTTGTCTGTTGTGATCTCTCTATTTTCATTTCTAATTTTGTTGATTTGATTTTTCTCCCTTTGTTTCTTGATGAGTCTGATCAATGGTTTATCAATTTTATTTATCCTTTCAAAGAACCAGCTTTTGGCTTTGTTGATTTTTGCTATGGTCTCTTTTGTTTCTTTTGCATTTATTTCTGTCTTAATTTTTAAGATTTCTTTCCTTCTACTAACTGGGGTTCTCCATTTCTTCCTTTTCTAGTTGCTTTAGGTGTAGAGTTAGGTTATTTATTTGACTTTTTTCTTGTTTCTTGAGGTATGCCTGTATTGCTATGAACTTTCCTCTTAGCACTGCTTTTATAGTGTTCCACAGATTTTGGGTTGTTGTGTTTTCATTTTCATTCATTTCTATGCATATTTTGATTTCTTTTTTGTTTTCTTCTGTGATTTGTTGGTTATTCAGAAGCATGTTGTTCAGCCTCCATATGTTGGAATTTTTAATAGTTTTTCTCCTGTAACTGAGATCTAATCTTAATGCATTATGGTCAGAAAAGATGCTTGGAACGATTTCAATTTTTCTGAATTTATCAAGGTTAGATTTATGGCCCAGGATGTGATCTATCCTGGAGAAGGTTCTGTGAGCACTTGAGAAAAAGGTGAAATTCATTGTTTTGGGGTGAAATGTCCTATAGATATCAATTAGGTCTAACTGGTCTATTGTATCATTTAAAGTTTGCGTTTCTTTGTTAATTTTCTGTTTAGTTGATCTGTCCATAGGTGTGAGTGGGGTATTAAAGTCTCCCACTATTATTGTGTTATTGTTACTCTCCCCTTTCATACTTGTTAGCATTTGTCTTACATATTGCGGTGCTCCTATGTTGGGTGCATATATATTTATAATTGTTATAACTTTCTCTTGGATTGATCCTTTAAGCATTATGTAGTGGCCTTCTTTGTCTTTTCACAGCCTTTGTTTTAAAGTCTATTTTACCAGATATGAGTATTGCTACTCCTGCTTTCTTTTGGTTTCTATTTGCATGGAATATCTTTTTCCAGCCCTTCACTTTCAGTCTGTATGTGTCCCTTGTTTTGAGGTGGGTCTCTTGTAAGCAGCATATAGAGGGTTCTTGTTTTTGTATCCATTCAGCCAGGCTTTGCCTTTTGGTTGGGACATTCAACCCATTTATGTTTAAGGTAATTATTGATAAGCATGATCCCATTGCCATTTACTTTATTGTTTTGGATTCGGGTTTATATGCCCTTTTTGTGTTTCCTGTCTAGAGAATATCTTTTAGCATTTGTTGGAGAGCTGGTTTGGTGGTGCTGAATTCTCTCAGCTTTTGCTTGTCTGTAAAGGTAAGCATCTTTTAATTTCATTTCAGGAGCTATAAAATTCTCCTACATCAAGATGTGATTAGAACAGTACTGTTAACATAACCATTTTATACTTCTCCTGACCAGAAAAGTTAGCTTCTTAATTTCCTGTTTTAAATATACTGAGAGTATCAGATACCAGATTCAAGACAAGTGATGAGATAGTCATAGAAAGATGAGTGTTCAGGAAGGCTCAGCTCACTCCTGGGAACTCACCTTCAGAGAGTTCTGAGGTCCTCTTGTTATCATTCCTTTGGTAAAATGTAAAGGAGCAAGATTTGCAGGGGGTTTTTTGCTGTTGTTTTTTACAAGCCCATAAAAAAAAATAGTCAGCCCATATGTCTAAAAAAGAAAATGAAAGTGTATTACTGATATGTGTGCCACTTGGGAAGCCTGATAGTTAAGAATCCAGATCAAAAGCAATGTTGAAAGAAAACACACATCACTCAGAAATACTGTATAAAGTCAAATTCTGAATGAGCAGGTCTGGGAAGAGGGCAGAGGGTCTGCATTTTAAATAATATCACCAGTGATATGATTCTGCTACTAATACCTATGTATCCCACTTTGAGAGCTTCCGAGGTGGTGGTAGTGGCAAAGAACCCACCTGCCAATGCAGGATGTGATGCAGATTTGATCCCTGGGTCAGGAAGACCTGCTAGGGGAGGGTATGGCAACCCACTCTAGTATTCTTGCCTGGAGACTCTCATGGACAGAGGAGCCTGGGAAGCTACAGTCTTGCCAGGGGTTGCAAAGAGTTGGGCGCTGAAGGGACTTAACCCACATGCACACTTCCCACTTGGAATAGCAAAATTCTAGAGTCAAATTACATGAGTTCAAGTCCCGATTCTTGACTTAACCAAGCTGAATAACCTTGAATAATTTATCATCTATGTGACTTAATTTCCTCCTTTGTAAAGTGGGAATAATAATATTACTTACATATATGCATTGTTGTGAAAGTTAAAAGACTTCATGTGTAGTAGCACTGAGAAGACTATCTGGCCTTTGGTAGTTGCTCAGTAAATTAAATTCTTGGTGAATGAATTACTTAGCAGTAGGATAGAAGTAGGGGAAGAGTCCGTGCTTTTGAACCCAAATCTGTCTGCTTTTTAATTTGGCCAGGCTGTACCATTTGTGGGAGTTTTAGTTCCTCTACCAGGGATTGAACCCAGGCCCTTGGCAGTGAGAACACAGAGTCATAACCACTGGACCAAGAGGGAATTCCCCCAATTCTTTTTTTTTCCCCCATAAAATAGTGATAGTAAAAAATCACATTAAAAAAGTTTTTATTGAAGTATAATTGATTTACAAGATTATATTAATTTCAGGTATATAGTATAGTGATTCCATGTTTTTCCAGGTTATATTCCATTGAAAGTTATTACAGGATAATGGCTATAATTCCCTGTGCTACATACACATACTTGTTATTTATCTATTTTATACATAGTGACTTGTACTGCTTAATCTCATATCCCTAATTTACCCTTCTCTCATTTGATAACCACTACTCTGTTTTCTCTATCTGTAAATCTGTTTATATGTGTCACAATTGAGTCCAATATATATATTACATTTCTTTTTGCATTTATCCATTGATAGGTATTTGCATTGCTTCCATATCTTGGCTATTGTAAATAATGCTACTAGGAACATTAGATGCATATATCTTTCATATTAGTGTTTTCATTTTTTCTGGATATATACCCAGGAGTGGGAAAACTGAAACATATGACAGTTTTAAAGAAACCTCCATTTTGCTTTTTATAGTGGCTGCATCAATTTATATTCCATACAACAGGGTACGAAGGTTCTCCTTTCTCCACATTCTCTCCTACATTTGTTATTTGTGTTCTTTTTGATAATATCCATTCTGACATATGTGAGGTGATACTTCATTGCTCTAATTTCTCTAAGAATTAGTAGTGTTGAACATCTTTTCACATGCCTCTTGGCCATCTGCATGTCTTCTTTGGAAAAATGTCTAGTCAGGTCTTCAGCCATTTTTTGATTGGATTCTTTAAATTGTTTGATATTGAGTTGCATAAGCTGTTTATGTATTTTGGATATTAACCTTTTGTTGGTCATATCATTCACAAATATATTTTCCCGTTCCAGTAGTTGTTTGTTTTCTGTTTTGTCAAAGGTTTCCTTTTGTGTGCAAAAGGAAGGTTTAACTAGGTGCCATTTATCAACTTTTGCATTTGTTTCTTTTGGCTTAGGAGACAGATCCAGAACTCTTTCATGTTTCCTCAAAAGAGTCATCTGCCCTTTCAGCTTCTAACTTCATACCATTGGTTGCCTTTGAGTCAACTCTGCAGAATCCTAATTAGGGATCAAAGGAGGAAAATGGGGAGCCTCTGAAGAATGTAATGGATTCTTTTCTTTACCACCTAAGGGCAGGAAATGATCAGATTTATATTGGAGAAAATCCCTCTGAGAGCATGTGGAAGACAGATAATAGAAGCTGGACAAAACTGGGTCTGGGGAAAGACAGTTACAGACTGTTATAATTGGCCAGGTAAGAGAAAAAATGAACCTGTGACTAGTGTAGTTGAGAGAGTTGCAAAGAAGGGGGGTCAATAGAAACACCATTAAGGAGGTTGACTTGACAAGACACGGCATTAAATAGTGGCTATAGCTGTTGTTTAGGGAAAAGTATGGGAAGATGTCTTGTTTTCTAGCTTGGGTAAGAAGATAAACCTTGGGAATGATTTGCAAAGATTTGTGAAGGGAGAGGGAATATGTCACAAAGGGTATGAATAAAGCAGAAAGGGAATAAGATGATAACAGGACTAATATTCAGTTTACTCACTCAGTCGTATCCGACTCTTTGCGACCCCATGAATCGCAGCATGCCAGGCCTCCCTGTCCATCACCATCTCCCGGAGTTCTCTCAGACTCACATCCATCGAGTCCGTCATGCCATCCAGCCATCTCAAACTCGGTCGTTCTCTTCTCCTCCTGCCCCCAATCCCTCCCAGCATCAGAGTCTTTTCCAATGAGTCAACTCTTCGCATGAGGTGGCCAAAGTACTAGAGCTTCAGCTTCAGCATCATTCCTTCCAAAGATATCCCAGGGTTGATCTCCTTCAGAATGGACTGGTTGGATCTCCTTGCAGTCCAAGGAACTCTCAAGAGTCTTCTCCAACACCACAGTTCAAAAGCATCAATTGTTCAGCGCTCAGCCTTCTTCACAGTCCAACTCTCACATCCATACATGACCACTGGAAAAACCATAGCCTTGACTAGATGGATCTTAGTCAGCAAAGTAATGTCTCTGCTTTTGAATATACTGTCTAGTTGGTCATAACTTTCTTTCCAAGGAGTAAGCGTCTTTTAATTTCATGGCTGCAGTCACCATCTGCAGTGATTTGGAGCCCCCCAAAAATAAAGTCTGACACTGTTTCTACTGTTTCCCCATCTATTTGCCATGAAGTGATGGGACCAGATGCCATGATCTTCGTTTTCTGAATGTTGAGCTTTAAGCCAACTTTTGTGCTCTCCTCTTTCACTTTCATTAAGAGGCTTTTGAGTTCCTCTTCACTTTCTGCCATAAGGATGGTATCATCTGCATATCTGAGGAAGAACTGTACAAAAAAGATCTTCACGACCCAGATAATCATGATGATGTGATCACTAGTCTAGAGCCAGACATCTTGGAATGTGAAGTCAAGTGGGCCTTAGAAAGCATCACTACGAACAAAGTTAGTGGAGGTGACGGAATTCCAGTTGAGCTGTTTCAAATCCTGAAATATGATGCTGTGAAAGTGCTGCTCTCAATATGCCAGCAAATTTGGAAAACTCAGCAGTGGCCACAGGACTGGAAAAGGTCACTTTTCATTCCAATTCCAAAGAAAGGCAATGCCAAAGAATGCTCAAACTACCACACAATTGCACTCATCTCACATGCTAGTAAAGTAATGCTCAAAATTCTCCAAGCCAGGCTTCAGCAATACATGAACTGTGAACTCCCTGATGTTCAAGCTGGTGTTAGAGAAGGCAGAGGAACAGAGATCAAATTGTCAACATCTGCTGGATCATGGAAAAAGCAAGAGAGTTTCAGAAAAACATCTATTTCTGCTTTATTGACAATGCCAAAGCCTTTGACTGCATGGATCACAATAAACTGTGGAAAATTCTTGAAGAGATGGGAATACCAGACCACCTGACCTGCCTCTTGAGAAATCTGTATGCAGGTCAGGAAACAACAGTTAGAACTGGACATGGAACAACAGACTGGTTCCAAATGGGAAAAGGATTACATCAAGGCTGTATACTGTCACCCTGCTTATTTAACTTCTATGCAGAGTACATCATGAGAAGTGCTGGGCTGGAAGAAACACAAGCTGGAATCAAGATTGCCGGGAGAAATCTCAATAACCTCAGATATGCAGATGACACCACCCTTATGGCAGAAAGTGAAGAGGACTAACTTTGGACACATTGAAAGTGACTGCGGAGCTAGATAACCACAGGAAATTGGAAACCTAGGTCTGGGGTTGAGGAGACATACATGTTGACCAGACAGATTGGTAAGTCAACAGCATTTGTCTGTTAAGGCCCCTGAAGTGAATGAGTCTATCCAGGGAAGTATGAGATGTAGGAAGAGGTAAATACAAAATGGGGAATCATGAAGGAAACTGAGAAGGAAGGATGGAAGAAGCAAAGCTGAAAGAGAACTCTGGCAGAAAGCCAAGAGAGGCGTGCTTCACCGTACGGGAATGGTCAATAGAGCCAAATTCCACAAAACAACATCTACACCCCAGAAACCAGTCCTGCCTCAGTGATTCATTGACTCTGTCAACACCACATCATGATTCTAGTCTCCCAGTGTCAAAGTCCAGCATCTTTCTTTGACTCATCCTGCTTCCTCATTTTCTATATTTAAGGCACTAAGATTTCCTTCCCATTCCTTGATATCCCTTTCTTTCTCTGTAAGCCTGGTACCATATCTATTCTCTTCAATACTTTACATTTTTAACTTGAAAGATTGGTTTTGTTTAGAAACAAAATACGTAGGGGTCCCTATGTATTTAAGTATCAACAAATGTGTAAGAATAATAAATATCAAGTTTAGAATAAGGATTACTTCTGCAGCGGGTGGGACTGTTATGATTCAGGAAGGGAGCAATTTCAGCTGCATAAATAATGTTCAGTACTTAAGTTGGTAAAGGATCATAGATTTAAGTGTCGTGATATTTAACTAAGACAACAAAAAAACTATTTAACAAATGCTTTATAATGACATCACCCTGATATTCAAGTTTCTAGGCTCTCACTTTGCGATCTTATTCCCTGTCTCACCTTACTTCCCGCAATTCTTTGCAATATTCTCTTCTGAGTCTGGCTCCTCTCTATATCATTCAAAAAGGTCAGTGTCCAGCGCATTACTTTACCTTCTTTCAGTATTAGTGTCCTCCTGTCAGGAGTTCATCTCCACTCAGTTGAATATTCCTTTCCAAAATCTTTCCAGTCCTTTTAGCTCAGAAACCTTTGTTGTGGATTTCTCCATTGGACATAAACTTCCCACCTTCTGAAATCTCTTGAGAGAGTGTGTATGTCTGTGTGTGCGAGAGAGAAGGGTGGGCGGTGGGGGAGAGAGAGGGAGAGACAGCCTTTATCTATCACTTTCAAATCTATTTGCCTGATTTTTAATTAATTTATTTATCTTAATTGGAGGCTGATTACTTTACAATTTTGTAGTGGTTTTTGCCATATATCGACATGAATCAGCCATGGGTGTACATGTGTTCCCCATCCTGAACCCTCCTCTCACCTCCCTCCCCATCCCATCCCTCTGGGTCATCCCAGTGCACCAGCCCTGAGCACCCTGTATCATGCATCAAACCTGGACTGGTGATTTGTTTCACATATGATAATTTACATGTTTCAATGCCATTCTCTCAAATCACCCCACCCTCGCCTTCTCCCACAGAGTCCAAAAGACTGTTCTTTACATCTGTGTCTCTTTTGCTATCTTGCATATAGGATCATCATTACCATCTTTCTATATTCCATATATATGCGTTAATATACTGTATTGGTGTTTTTCTTTCTGACTTACTTCACTCTGATATCTTTATCAATATAGTTCAGTAATTCTAATCCTGGTAACACATTAAAGTTATCTGTGGAGTTCTTAAGAAATACTGGGTTGACCAAAAAAGTTTATGCACATTTCCCTGAACGAACTTTTTGGCCAACCCAATGTTATTTTCTGGGCTTCTACTCAAACAAACCTGAATGACAGGATTTAGGAAAACCTTCTAAGGCAATTCTAATAGCACAATTATAGCATGATCATGCCTTGAAGACAGGGGCCACCTCTTCTTAAATGCCTCTACGCTAGTACAGAATTTCACATCTGAGAACATGAACTATGTGAATATGAGCTTAAATATCAGTTTCATTCAATGCAACCAGGAGAAGCTAATAATCTTAAAAAACTGTTGCACTATTCTTCTTCTGACATTATAATATATAAAGAAGTCCTCTTAGCAGTAACTTGACCTTCAATAGTTCAGTGTCATGAATATTTGGAAGCAGGTTACCTTAATGTGCACACATGAACAGCTGGACTGAAACTGAACACTGACTGAGTGACGGTAAGTACTGGAGTCCAAGGAGGCAAGGCCATAAATAAGTTCAAACATTAGTTCCAACGTTTGTCGACTGATCCTTAATGCCAGAAAGGCTCAAAGTAGCAGTAGACAAGTATTAAAAATACAGCATGAAGAATGTAGGGCATTTAGTAAAAAGAATCACAGAGGTAGAAAACAAATTTATGGTTACCAAGGGGGGAAGTGGGAGGGTAAATTGGGAGATTGGTATTGACATATATACACTATTGACATGGTGTAAAATAATAGATAATAAATGAGAACTTACTGTGTAGCACAGGGAACTCTACTCAATGCTCTGTGATGACCTAAATGGGAAGGAAATCTAGAAAAGAGTGGGTATATATATGTACATATAACTGATTCACTTTGCTGCACCACAGAAACAAACAAATTATTGTAAAGCAACTATAAATATTAATTAAAATAAATAAAGTTATAGGTATATAAGAAAAAAATGATAAGGCAAAGGTGTTTAAAAAATTGATCAGGATAATATACAGTAGTGGGATAAATCCTGTTCTAATTCTCCAAATTAAGTCATAAATGTTTATAACTTGTGTGTTGCATTGCTCTTTACAGGCAAATGATATTTAAGTGCCTAAAGTTGCTTCATCTATGTTAGTTATGTCAAAATGATATGCTTCTATGTATTTGCAATAGTCTTAATGGTAAGAGTTAGGTAATTACTTATAACATTGATATACCATTAGAAAAGAGAAGGTATTTTTAATTCAATTTTTCAAAAGGAAATTGAGAAGATGCATGAGATAACTTTTAATGTCTCTTCCAACCTTTAGAATCTTTTACTATACTATTTCTATCTATGTGTCTTCAAGCTCACCGATTCTCTCCTTGCCACGTCACATCTTCTGATAGACACATTTTTTGTTTCAGTTGCAATGTTTTTTGACTTCTTGCATTTCCTTTCAATTTTTTCTTAGATTTTCCAACTCTCTTGCATGTTGTCCACTTTTTCCCATTAGGGCCCTTATCGTATTAGTCACAGTTATTTTGTTTCATTAAAAAAAAAACTTTTAGAAATTGCTTATTTTCCCTCAATCTTATCTCCATTTTCTGTATAAGAATTTGTGGACAAAATCAGTTTAAGGCCACTCACTGGCTGTTCCTACATGTTCAGTGGTGAGCAGTGGGAACTGCAGACTAGTCATCAATAGAAAATCACTGAAAAGGCACACTGCTTGCCTTCAGACCAACCTGCAACCTCAGGCTGAGTAGCAGTAAACTCAGAAACTGGGGCAGTGCATTCATTCTGAAAAGTCTCTTTGCTCCCAGCCTTTTCAGCAGCACCCTGCTCATCTTCTTCAATCTCATTAGGATTTCTGGAGAAGCAGAGATTAGGCATGACCTCCCATGAGTGTACCTGGGAAGATGGTGCCGTGCATACACAGAACTTCCAGGGCAGTGTCACCACATCAGACTCGCTCAGTGATCTCCATTGTTGGTGCATGGGCGGCCATGTCCACATAGCGCAGAGGAGAGTCTGTGTCTCACAGAGCAAGAGAAGGCAGGAGGTGCCTCTATGAGAGGCTAGTTGTCAGTATTGGGATCAGTAACCACCAGAAGTGTCAGCTCCACACAGCCTGGATCTGGTGCCAAGTTGCAGGAGTGAAGCAGTTAGCAATGGAAGTCACTCTGTGGCAGCAACAGACTTCAGCTCCGCTTGTGGGTCAGTATTCCTGGATGATATGCCACTGATGTCAGCTGGGTTTTCAAAGGCAGCAATGGCACCAGCTGCCAGCTTCTCTCAGGTTTTCTTCAGATTTGTGATGTAGATGCTATGGCTCAGTGAATAAAGAATCTACTTTCAATGAAGAAGATACAGGAGATGTGGGTTTGATCCCTGGGTCTGGGAGACCCCCATGGAGGAGGAAATGGCAACCCACTGTAGTATTCTGGCCTGGAGTATCCCATGGGCAGAGAAGCCTGGTGGGCTATAGTCCACAGGGTCCAAAGAGTTGGCCCCAACTGAGCGCTCATGCTTGTCATCCTTTGCCTTTTGTGACTATTGCATTTAGAAGTCAGGACTGGTGTCACCTAAGTGGGTTTCTGCTGAGAGGAATTTGAGGACGTCTTCCGCTTTTATATGCAGGAAACCAAGGGCTCTGAACATTGTGAAAGTTTTCCTCTAAGTCACAACAGAACCCAGAACAGTGTTGTGCGGACTCCTCTCTGGGTAGCATTTGTTGTTGTTCAGTTGCTCAGTTGTGCCTGACTCTTTGTGACCCCATGGACTGCAGCACTCCAGGCTTCCCTGTCCTTCACCATCTCCCAGAGCTTACTCAAACTCATGTCCATTGAGATGGTAATGTCATCTGACCATCTCGTCCTCTGTAATCCCCTTCTTGTCCTGCCTTCAATCTTTCTGAGTATCAGGGTCTTTTCTAATGAGTCAACTCTTCACATCAGGCAGCATATAAAGAAAGACTAATCACAGTTATTTTCAATTCTGTCTGGTAATCCCCAAATCTGTGCCACATCTGAGTTGAGTTCTAATGCTTGTTCTGTCTTCACTTCATACTGTGCTTTTAATTGCCTTTGGAAGGCCTTGTAATTTTTTGTTGAGAGGTAAATATGATGTGCATGAATAATTAGAATGAGGTAAAGAGGGCTTTAGGATGAAGACTTATGTTAATTTTTGCTGGGGCAATAGTTTCTAGAAGATTCATATTCATCAAACCTCCTTGTTTTAGTTATCCTCCGGACATTGGGCTTCCCTGAGAATGCCTCTTCAGAGGAAGTTTTCTTCTTGTAGGACTATGAGATGTAATCCACTGTTTCACTGGAGCCCTGTTGGTGTGGTAGTATGGCGTGGGCATTCTATAATCCTTCAATTAAATTTCACTGTTTTAATCAGCCTTGTCCTTGAACTGTGACCTTCACAGGTGTTTCTCTGTGATACAGCTTCACCCATCTGCTCACCTCCATGAACTCCCTTCCCTGGCTGCAGCCTTTCCAACCTATTTCCTTGAACCTCTGATCCCTGTTGACTGTTTTTGCTTTTGTTTTCCCTTGCTAGGTGAACAGCTGACTCATTGAAAAATACCCTGATGCTGGGAAAGATGGAAGGCAGAAGGAGAAGAGGGCAACAGAGGATGAGATGGTTGGATGGCATCACTGATGCAATGGACATGAACTTGGGCAAACTCCAGGAGATGGTGAAGTATAGGGAAGTGTTGTGTGCTGCAGTCCATGGAGTCATGAAGAGTCAGATACCACTTGGTCACTGGAAAATAAAAAAAAGGTGAAACAGGTGGGGGGAGTGGTTGGAGTGGGAAGGGATTCCCTTCCACCAAACAGAATTATTATTATTCAGTTGTTCAGTCATGTCTGACTCTTAGTGACTTCGTGCACTGCTGCATGCCAGGCTTCCCTGACCTTCACCATATCCCAGAGCTTGCTCAAACTCATGTCCATTGAGTCGGTGATGCCATCCAACCATCTCATCCTCTGTCTTCTCCTTCTCCTGCCTTCAATCTTTCCCAGCATCAGGGTCTTTTCTATTGAGGCAGCTCTTTAGATCAGATAGCCAAAGTACTGGAGCTTCAGCTTCAACATCAGTCCTTCCAATGAACATTCAGGACTGATTTCCTTTAGGATTGACTGGTTTGATCTCCTTACAGTCCAAGGGACTCTCAAGAGTCTTCTCCAACACCACAGTTCAAAAGCATCAATTCTTCGGTGCTCAGCCTTCTTCACAGTCCAACTCTCACATTCATACATGACCACTGGAAAAACTATAGCCTTGACTAGACGCAAAGTAATGTCTCTGCTTTTGAGTATGCTCTCTAGGTTGGTCATAACTTTTCTTTCAAGGAGTAAGCATCTTTTCCTTTCATGGTTGCAGTCACCATCTGCAGTGATTTTGGAGCCCCCCCCCAAAATAAAGTCTGACACTGTTTCCACTGTTTCCCCATCTATTTCCCATGAAGTGATGGGACAGGAGGCCATGATCTTCGTTTTCTGAATGTTGAGCTTTAAGCCAACTTTTTCACTCTCCTCTTTCACTTTCATCAAGAGGCTTTTTAGTCCCTCTTCACTTTCTGCCATAAGAGTGGTGTCATCTGCATATCTGAGGTTATTGATATTTCTTCTGGCAATCTTGATTCCAGCTTGTGTTTCTTCCAGTCCAGCACTTCTCATGATGTACTCTGCATAGAAGTTAAATAAGCAGGGTGACAATATATAGCCTTGACATACTCCTGTTCCTATTTGGAACCAGTCTGTTGTTCCATGTCCAGTTCTAACTGTTGCTTCCTGACCTGCATTATAGGTTTCTCAAGAGGCAGGTCAGGTGGTCTGGTATTCCCATCTCTTTCAGAATTTTCCACAGTTTATTGTGATCCACACAGTCAAAGGCTTTGGCATAGTCAATAAAGCAGAAATAGATGTTTTTCTGGAACTCTCTTGCTTTATCCATGATCCAGCGGATGTTGGCAATTTGATCTCTGTTTCCTCTGCCTTTTCTAAAACCAGCTTGAACATCAGGAAGTTCACGGTTCACGTATTGCTGAAGCCTGGCTTGGAGAATTTTGAGAATTACTTTACTAGCATGTGAAATGAGTGCCATCACTTCATGGGAGATAGATGGGGAAGCAGTAGAAACAGTGCCAGACTTTATTTTTGGGGGCTCCAAAATCACTGAAGATGGTGATTGCAGCCATGAAATTAAAAGACGCTTATGCCTTGGAAAGAAAGTTATGACCAACCTAGATAGTATATTGAAAAGCAGAGACATTACTTTGCCGACTAAGGTCCATCTCGTCAAGGCTATGGTTTTCCCAGTAGTCATGTATGGATGTGAGAGTTGGACTGTGAAGAAGGCTGAGTGCCAAAGAATTGATGCTTTTGAACTGTAGTGTTGGAGAAGACTCTTGAGAATCCCTAGGACTGCAAAGAGATCCAACCAGTCCATTCTGAAGGAGATCAGCCCTGGGATTTCTTTGGAGGGAATGATGCTGAAGCTGAAACTCCAGTACTTGGGCCACCTCATGCAAAGAGTTGACTCATTGGAAAAGACTTCGATGTCAGGAGGGATTGGGGGCAGGAGGAGAAGGGGACGACAGAGGATGAGATGGCTGGATGGCATCACCGACTCGATGAACGTTGAGTTTGAGTGAACTCTGGGAGTTGATGATGGACAGGGAGGCCTGGCATGCTGCAATTCATGGGGTGGCAAAGAGTCGGACATGACTGAGTGATTGAACTGAACTGAACTGACCGGTATATGGCTCCAGCAGCTTTTGGTCCAGGTCAGCAAGTCTTACCTGTGTCTCTCTGGATGAATTTGCCTCTTCAGACTTTTGCCTGGCAATTTTTCCTGAAACCTCAGTTCTCTGATGGATTCAAGAGCAGACATGGCTTTCCAGCTGGATCAGCTTTTTCTTGTTATAGGGACAGCAGTGGCAACTTCCAAGGTTTTCATCTGTCAGAATGAACCCAGAAGCCTAAGTTATATAGAATTGTAGATTTCTAAACTTGTAGGCACACATAGTAATTAAACACAAGATTTAAAAATGTTCTACTGGAACTAAATATCTTATCATTGAAAAATATTTTAAAACATTAGGAAAATTGTCAGTATTTAATATTTGTTGAAGGTTAATGTTTTGATTTTTTGTCAGTTTTCACTGTTGACACAGTGAATGTTGTCTCTAGTAATTTCATTTATGAAACTGCTACTTCTCAATTAATAAACATGGCAGTAGCATTCACTGCCAATTTCATGAAATCTTCCTCAGAGGTTATATTACTTCTACTCACATTAATCAAGAGTAATGTTTGTTCTTATTTTATTCTGTAGATTTATTTGGAGGATTAATATGTTTATTTGAATAACTCAGGATATATGGATACTTTGATCAAGTTCAGCATTTCACTATAGAGTGAAACTTTATTTATGAAACTACTTGCTTTTGTTTCTTAACCTAAACTACTTTTAAAATCACATTTACTGTCACAATCTCAGGATTATTTTGATTATTGAAGCTTTTGGGGAATAAAGAAAAGGTGATGGACAGGGAGGCCTGGCATGCTGCGATTCATGGGGCCACAAAGAGTCGGACACGACTGAGCGACTGAACTGAACTGAACTGAACTGAACTGAACTGTTACCAATGGGGTTTAGAATATGCTACCTCCAAATATGGATGCACCCTTGAATAGTTTAAGTTGAAGGAATTTGAGAAATGAAATGTGCTAGAAAGACTCTTTGCTCTTCTCCTCTGAAGCAGGTCACAATGACCTCAAGTGAGAGGTGCCCTCTCTTAAAAAAAAAAAAAAAATTAATCAACTAATTTTTGGCTGCCCTGTGTCTTTGTTGTTGCACACAGCCTTTCCCTAGTTGTGGCGAGTGAGAGCTACTCTAACTGTGAGGTTCAGGCTTCTCATCGTGGTGGCTTGTCTTGTGGAGTGCAGGTTCAGTAGTTGTGGTATACGGGCTTAGTTGCTCCACGGCATGTGGAATCTTCCTGGACCAGGGATTGAACCCATGTCCCCTGCATTGGCAGGTGTATTCTTAACCACTGGACTACCAGGGAAGCCCTAAAGGTACCCTCTCTATACCAG
Organism: Budorcas taxicolor; assembly: GCF_023091745.1. Classification (NCBI taxonomy): domain Eukaryota; kingdom Metazoa; phylum Chordata; class Mammalia; order Artiodactyla; family Bovidae; genus Budorcas; species Budorcas taxicolor. The sequence goes on from NC_068910.1 coordinate 86,072,579, forward strand.
GAGATAAGGGGTGTCCTTCTTTTTGAATGTGAATGAATAGGTCTTGCTAAGATTCTCCCAGTTTCCTACATTGAGTTCATATCTTTTTCATCTTATGACATATTTCCACAACTTGTCACTCTTCATCAAATTCAGCATAAAAACATGCAGATTTATCTGTTTCTTTGGGTCTTTACTTCCTTAGGAGGGCTTTTGTGTCACATAAAACTTACATTTTTAAGCTAAACACATTTGTATGCTTTCCTCTAATTAACCTGCCTTTTGTTACAGAGATCCAGCCAAGAACCTGGAAGGGTAGAAGGAAAATGATATTTTTTCTTCCAGACATTACAAAGAAAGTTTTATTTTTGTCTTTTGTTTTCTTTTAGTTTGAGGTACTCACTGACAGATGTTGTAACAAATCATTACCATTATCCAAGTTTAAATGATTGTTATTTTGGTATATTATAATGAAGGGTTTCCTCATTTGAGTGGCTCTATGTTAATTTGATATCTTGTCTCACTCGTCAGGCCAATTGTGGGTCAGAGATGGGTGTGTGTGTGTGTGCTAAGTCACTTCAGCTGTGTCAGACTCTTTACAATCCTATGGAGACTGTAGCCCACCAAGATCCTCTTTGTCCATGGAGATTTTCCAGGCAAGAATACTGGAGTGTGTTGCCATGCCCTCCTCCAGGGGATTTTCCTAACCCAGGGATTGAACCCATGTCTCCTCTGTCTCTTGCACTGGCAGGAAGGTTCTTTACCTCTACCCTTTGTTTAAGGTTGTGGTTACAATTGGCCAGTTCTGGGAAGCAGGGTTGCCTCTGTGTAACTCAATCACATTGGTGGTTTCTTGAATTGCTCTGTAAGTATAGTCTTAAATAGACATACATTTAAATGGGGCTATATTCTTAGTTCTCATGATGTACTCTGCATATAAGTTAAATAAGCAGGGTGACAGTATACAGCCTTGATGTACTCCTTTTCCTATTTGGAACCAGTCTGTTGTTCCATGTCCAGTTCTAACTGTTGCTTCCTGACCGGCATACAGATTTCTCAAGAGGCAGGTTAGGTGGTCTGGTATTCCCATCTCTTTCAGAATTTTCCACAGTTTATTGTGATCCACACAGTCCAAGGCTTTGGCATAGTCAATAAAGCAGAAATAGATGCTTTTCTGGAACTCTCCTGCTTTTTCGGTGGTCTAGCGGATGTTGGCAATTTGATCTCTTGTTCCTCTGCCTTTTATGAAACCAGCTTGAACATCTGGAAGTTCGCGGTTAACGTACTGCTGAAGCCTGGCTTGGAGAATTTTGAGCAAGAGTGTGAGATGAGTGCAATTGTGCAGTAGTTTGAGCATTCTTTGGCATTGCCTTTCTTTGGGATTTGAATGAAAACTGACCTTTTCCAGTCCTGTGGCCACTGCTGAGTTTTCCAAATTTGCTGGCATATTGAGTGCAGCACTTTCACAACATCGAAGAAGCCAAGCTGGAATCAAGATTACTGGGAGAAATATTGATAACCTCAGATATGCAGATGAGAACACTCTTATGGCAGAAAGTGAAGAGGAACTCAAAAGCCTCTTGATGAAAGTGAAAGAGGAGAGTGAAAAAGTTGGCTTAAAGCTCAACGTTCAGAAAACGAAGATCATGGCCTCCTGTCCCATCACTTCATGGCAAATAGATGGGGAAACAGTGGAAACAGTGTCAGATTTTATTTTTTGGGCTCCAAAATCACTGCAGATGGTGACTGCAGCCATGAAATTAAAAGACGCTTACTCCTTGGAAAGAAAGTTATGACCAACCTAGATAGCATATTGAAAAGCAGAGACATTACCTTGCCAACAAAGGTCCATCTAGTCAAGGCTATTGTTTTTCCTGTGGTCATGTATGGATGTGAGAGTTGAACTGTGAAGAAGGCTGAGCACTGAAGAATTGATGCTTTTGAACTGTGGTGTTGGAGAAGACTCTTGAGAGTCCCTTGGCCTGCAAAGAGATCCAACCAGTCCATTCTGAAGGAGATCAGCCCTGGGTGTTATTTGGAAGGAATGATGCTGAAGCTGAAACTCCAGTACTTTGGCCACCTCATGCGAAGAGTTGCCTCACTGGAAAAGACTCTGATGCTGGGAGGGATTGGGGGCAGGAGGAGAAGGGGACCACCGAGGATGAGATGGCTGGATGGCATCACCGACTCTATGGACGTTAGTTTGAGTGAACTCCGGGAGATGGTGATGGACAGGGAGGCCTGGGGTGCTGCAATTCATGGGGTGGCAAAGAGTTGGACACGACTGAGCGACTGAACTGAACTGAACTAATATTTTTAGTTGGGCTTCCCAGGTGGCTCAGTGGTAAAGAATCCACCTGCAACGCAGGAGACCTGAGTTCCATCAGTGAGTTGGTAAGATCTCCTGGAGGAGTGCATGGCGACCCAAGCCACTGTTCTTGCCTGGAGAATCCCAGGGATGGAGGAGCCTGGTGGGATTCAGTTTATAGGTTCGCAAAAAGTTGGACATGAATGAAGCAACTGAGCCTCCACATACCCAATCTTCGTTGAAGCAACCTGAAACCCTGAAATTCTATGGGACAATGAAGAAGGTAAAATTTGAAGTCTAGTACTTCCGGATGCAGCTCATGAAGAATGGAAACTAGTTGGGATTTCTCACTTTTTCAGTGGAGTAAAATTTACAAAAAAAGCTCCTTTTTTTTTTTTTTTTTAATCAGTCTGAATTCCCTATATAGGTATCTGACTTGTCTAGGAAGAGAGTTTGTGAAATTTCTCCAAGTCAGTTCAATCTCCTGCTCTCACATAACTATATCAAGCACATTCTCCTTTCTACCAAAGCCCCCAACAACTCCCCACTTCTTCTTATTTTTAACTGATGAAGTTATTACTTATTTCATGGAAAAAAATATCAATCTGCCAACCTTCATCTATAATCATACATCCTGTATTCCCTCCTGTGGTTAAACATGATGTCTCTTATCACCTCTCACCTGTTCAAAGCCTTCACTCCTGCAATTTTCCCCTCTGTCTTCCATTAAAAAAGAAGAAGAAGGGGGGAAAAAGGACAACAAGCTCACCTTGATTCCACATCTCCTTCAGTGACATTTTCCATTTCTCTGCTCTCTCTTAAAGCCAGATCTTTTAAAAACAATTGTCTGTACCCATTGTCTATAGTTCCTGGTTTGCCTCATTCCCTTGAACCTACTCCATTCTCCTTCTTATCTCTTTTTCTCCACAAGAACTGTTTGTTCAAGGTCACCAGTTACCTCTATGCAGCCAAACTCAACAGGCAATTCTCAGTACTGATATAGCCTTACATGTAAGCAGCTTTTGTCCCACGAACAGCTTTTGTTACAAATGATCATCCCTTCCTTCCTGAAAGACTTTTCTTCACTTCATGTCAGGACCTTCCTTCCCAGTCTCCTTTTAGGAACTCATTTCTGCTTTACTTTGATAGTCTCTAAGTCACTCTACTCCAGAGAACTTTTTCTCTATGTATATTCACTTTTCAGATAATGACATTTAGTCCCATAACTTTTGTGCTATCTCTGTAAAAATTATAAACTTAATATCTGTCTACTCAACAAACAATTCCACATGGATAGTCACAAGTTCCTCACACAGAGACTCTCCAAAATTGAGCTCTTAGTTAAATCTTTTCCACCTTAAGTCTCTTTATTGTATACACTAGTGTTTTTGTTTGCCAGTTGCTAAATGCCAAAAACAGAAAGGTGGTTTTAAAATAATTTTTAGAGTTAAAATTTGTTTTTTGAAACATAGTGTGATTTTAGCTTACTTTAAGGTAATGAGAACTAACTAGTATAGGACTGTTTTCTTCCTTTTCTTTTCAAACCAAGAAACACTGATTCTATTTAATCATTTAAAAGATGAGTTGGATCATGAGTGACAGTAGCTCTGAAGGAAGGAGAGCTTTCTAGAGCGAGAATAAAAAAGTGCCCTGTGACACAGGTAGTTGGGGGAGGGGGCAGAAGTCTGTCCCTGGGGGTATGATCAGATCTGTGGGTTCCACGCTCTGTTAGGGCTTGGCTTCCAGAATTCAGCTTAGTTCAGCCCTGTAGAGCCTTTGGAATTGGCTGCATCTTTGTAGTAAAAGATGCATTTTGGGTAGTGGGATAAAAATTAATTTCTGCAGACAAAACCTTTAACAATGATACTATCCACAAAGAATATAATCATAATAAGCAAAGGTTCAAGATGGTAATGGCCCCAAAACCTGAAGCAGTAAAACATCAGCCCCAGCTACAGGCAGCCCAGCAATCAAATCAAGCCACCACTGCTACTGGTTCATCCACAGCAGCAACTGTGGCTCAAGTGCCAGCTTCTGTCCCTGCTTTGGCTTCCACTTCCAAACTGGTACCCGTTGCTCCAGCATTGAGCCCAGCCTCTTCTGAACTCACACTTATGACTGCAACTAAACAAGAGAAACCTGCACAGCTACAAGAGGAACACACATGCCCACCAGCCCAGTACCAACTGACAGCACAGCAGAAGAGTCTGAGTAAAAACGTATTCACTCATACGGTATTTGTATCTAAGGAGAAAGAAAACACACTCTTTACATGAAAATAACTACCAGTTAAATAAATTTCTTGACCATTGAATGTTAAGACCCTGCTTAGATTGAGAAGCAGTGCGATTAGAGGGTATAGTTACCATACACAAACACGGTTTCTGGTTCACATTTTTTGCTTGTTTTTGGTAGTTTGGGTTTCAAAGTAATCACTATGGATTTAATTTTGATGTGTCCTTTGGGGTAATGTAACTTTTGAGACCAATGGAGACATATGAAGGCCACTTTTCCTCTCAACTTTCCCTCAGCAGAAGTGTGTTTACCAGCAAGTTGTGGGTTCAAAACAGTTGTCTTTCTTTTTTAAGCCCACAGAATGCTGGTTGAATTAAAAACAATCAATGGCAATGTTTCAAAACCAGGTTTCTGACATTCATAAGCTTTTTTCCTTTATTAGATAAATATGTGTGACAAATAAAGTCATTGATATAGTAACTTTGAAAAAGAGACAGAGAACTGTATCCAGCATCTTTTTAAAAAATTATTAGCATTCTGGTATATTTATTTCCAAATATTTATATCTATAAAACTTTTTTTACTTAGTTGTGATCATACCATATACAAAATATATCTTGCTTTTCACATGTATTTCCTGTATCATTATAAATTACTTAGGTAATTTAAGTAACTGTACAGAAATCTGTTATGTATCCAGCATCTTTTATTGCCTCAAAAAGATAGGAGAACTCTTTGGGGACCTGAATGATGCACCTGGGAACATATTTTGAAAAATAAAAAAAATTTAAAAAGATTTTCATGACATATTAAAAGTAAAATCTTACTAAGCAAAAAATTTCCCCTTTGAATGCCCTTTCAGGTATGTAAATATGATACATAATTATCTACATATTACCTCTTGTATGTGGTACAAGCAGCTCAAATCTAGCACTCCCTGAATAAAATTCTTAGTTTTCTTCCTAAACCAAATTATGTCCAGTGTTTTTTCACATCAGTAAATGGTAGCACTAGTAATACTTACTCTAACTGATTTATTAACTTTATTAACCCTTTGTCACATATATGTTATAAATGATTTCTCAGAACTAAGCCCTCCCCTAAAATTTGATTACACAGTAAATCATGGAGAGAAGACTTTGAGCCAGACATAAACAAAAATTCATACAAAATAAGTTAAGATATAATTATTCAATTTCAAGAGAGTCAATGTTTTTGGAACATATTGAATTTATCTGGGACATTTAAAAATGATGACTTTTTACAAAATAGTTGTAAAGTACCAACCCATTTTGGGGAATACTTTGATTAGGCAAAATACCATTTATCTTTAATGCAATTGCTGCACTTCTGTCAAATTTAAGTCAAATTATAAACACTGATATACCATTTGACTATTGTGTCTCCATCAACAAGGACTTGTCTATACAAGCAAGTTTCTATAGCTTATGTGGAATAACTCTCTAACCATCAGAGTATTGTTGCTCCAAGCCCAAGGTCTCCATTCATTCCCATTCCATTCCTTATGCATGACACTCTGCAGTTCTAACAGCTCCGACTATTTAATTTTTTCAACCTATAGAGACTCTGCTTTGGCCAGATCTGTATAAACACTTATTTTTCTTAAGAAAATAAACTAATTTCAAAACCACTCTTTGTGTGAGTAGAGGGCTGTGGTAGAGCCTTGTAAGTAGTAAAATGTTTCTCAATATCAGAAAAATATGCTTGACTTTTTTAAAGGATGTTTCAATTAAGAAAAATTAGCTTCAGTCATTGGAGAGGAAATGTGATGGCAGTTTATTTGATGTTGATAATTTAATTTTTCCTTCTGTAAAATTGCTCTGATTTTTAAAAAGCATGAAGTTCCTAACCACAATTATTTTCTATCCTCTTCTCTCCACTGCACTGTCCTATATTATTGCGCAGAATTTTTCAAGTCAATTTGGCCTATTTGCTTTCCTACAACAGCAGTAACAGAAATGTCTGGGAGAAAATGTGTCTGGGGACAAGTACAAGCCATCATATTACCCACACTCTATTCCTTATAACAAAGCTATTTGTAATCTTCGTAGACTTATTTTTCTGATTACAATGTCAGCTTTCTGAAGCAATACCTGAATATTTGAAGCAAACGTTTAGAGTTGAATCCTAGTGAAGTGAATTGTAAGACACACTTATGTATTTTTTTCAACAAGGAAGCTACTTCATTGAATAAACTTTTAAAATATATATATAAATGTATATTAGAACACCTATTATTAGCAGAGAAGTGAAAGAAAAGGAAGCTAAAAGGAGATGGAGGTTTGACCAGAGAAGCAAGGAATCAGAATCTTGTCATGCCTGAAGAGAAAGAAAGAGAGGCTTTCTAGAAAGAAGTTTGTCACGGTATTAGCTGTGTCAGAGTTCAGAAAATTAGTGACCAAAAGGATGATTTGATTAAAAAAATTTTTTTGATACCTTCAATGAAAGCAGTTTTAGGCAGGTTTGCAGGGAACATTTGGAACTCAGATAGCTAAGAGTTGGAGGTAAACAGGATGTTAGAAAGTAATAAGATGTTAGAAAATCTAGTGTAGAGAGTCCTTTCATGAAATTTGACAAGAAAGGAAGAAGTAACAGAATGGAGATGTGGGCCGGGACAGAGATTTACAAAATTACTAAACCTGGGAGACACTAGAGAACTTGTTTAAGAACGTAAAGGAAAGATCCAGAGAAAGAATGAAGATTCAAGTGAGAAAAAGGATAACCCATAGACCCTTAGGTGGCAGGAGTGGATAGGACCAGATGGGCTTCATTTCTGTAAGGAGAGCAATTCTACACCATTGCGACAGAAGTGAGGAAGAATCATTGGGTGACAAAGAGAAAATTGGAGTTTAGCCCTTGTATCTATATTAGGAGGGCACATTTGTACACATGCCTATTTGCTGTTTCTGAAAGGCCCAACTTCCTCCCTGCATGTACACATGTTTCCTAGCCATATTGCCACACACAGCTCAGACATCATTTCTGGAAAGCCTTCCCTGGCAAGTGCAATCTGCTTTGGAAGCTTCTCCTCATACTCCCAGATGCTCCCTGTGCTTTGCTCTAGGCTTACTCTGCCTTCTAATAGGCATTTATTTGTCAGTCTTCACCACTGGACTGCATACACACTTTGAAGGTAGAGGCATATTTTATTTGCCTTTGTTTCTCAGAGCCTAAGGCATTTAAGGAACTTGGTATTTGTGCAACAATGACCACTTACATTCAGATGGAATTTATTGTCATGAGTGTACTTCCTCTGAACACTATGAGAGGCAGGGCGTGAGAAAAGAGGTGAATTCCCTGTACTCCCTTGCTGTGAATTGTGCTCCTGGCTTGACTCACTATTCTTTCTTATCATCTCCTCCCTGTAGTTATCGCTCTGAGCTTGGCTTTACTCCAGTCCCTATGACCATGGCCTCCCCTCTCTCTTTCTCCATTCTAAATAGTCACCCTTAAGCAATACATTTTTCATTCTGTGTAGGGTTTAATGGAAAAATGCAAAAATATGCTGGAAAGGAATCCATGCCATGTGAGGTATTGAAAACAATTATGAAAAGCAGTTGAAAGTCTCATTTACAATTAATTCTGACTATAGGGGAACTTTGACTGGATATCTTTCTCATGAGAACATAGCCTGCCACCCTTCCCAGGAACTGCCCAGTCCTTATCTCTCTCTGGAATTCCTTCTCGACTTTTCTCCCCAGGCTGTGCACTCACTCCCCCCTATAAGGATTAAGAGAGGCAGAACGATGTTCCTTCCAAGGTGTCCATGTCTTAATCCTCAGGACCTGTGAATATGTAATGTGGCAAAGGGGAATTAAAGTTTCAAATCAGCTGACCTTCAAACAGAGAGTAGCTTGGATTATTCAGGTGAATCCAGTGTAACCACAAGTCTCTTTATTTTATTTTTTTAAATAATTTTATTTAATATTTATTTTTTTTATAGTTTGAGGGTACTGTGCTGGGTCTTTGTTGATATGAGGGCTTTTCTCAAGTTGTGGCAAGCGGAGAGGCTACTTTCTAGTTGTGGTGAGTGGTCTTATATTGCAGTGGTTTCCCTTGTTGCAGAGCACAGACTATAGGGTGCAAGGGCTTCATTAGCTGAGGCACATGGGCTCAGGAGTTGCGGCTCCCAGGCCCTAGAAGCACAGGCTTAACAGTTGTGGTGTATGGGCTTAGTTCCCCTGTGGCAAGTGGGATCTTCCTGGACCAAGGACTGAACCTGTGTCTCCTGCATTGGCAGGCAATTCTTTACCACCAAGCCTCTAGGGAACCCTCCCTGCCCCTCCAAGTCTCATTAAAAGGGAAGAGGAGACAGCAATGTCAGTAAGACTCCACTGATCATTACTGTCTTTGAAAATGAAAGGGGCCACAACCAAAGAATGCTGGAGGCCCCTAGATGCTAGTAAGGGCAAGAAGATACCTTCTTCCATGGAACCTCCAGAAAGGGACTCAGCCCTCCTGACATCCTGACCTATGCTGGTTTTCCAAGTTACAGAACTTTAAGATAATAAAATTGTGTTGTTGTCAACCATTATTTATAATAATTTTTGCAGCAACAAATAGAACACAGATACAAGGACCAAGATAGCAAAATTCAAATTCATCTTGATGTGAAACATCTTAATTCTTTTGACTCAAAATCTGCTCCAGCTCAAGCTCTGGAATTTTACTTTGCCAAATCAAAGAGAACACTAACAAACTTTGCTTCACAAAATAGCTCTCTATCCCTAAGATGTATGAAAAAGAGCCCTCTCATGCTCAAGGCCTCTTATCATATTTACGACATTTTTATTTCTACCACAAATACACTGTTTAATGCATGACTCCAGAAATATTATTATTCCTCTACCAGGAAGGCATTAAAATATGTTTGTATATATTTCACTGTTCATTTTAAATAGGGATGTAAAAGTGAAGTGTTTTTTGAAGGGAAGGGAGAAGAAAAACTTGAAAAATAGGACTTTTAAAATTTTGATTTGCCAAACTCTTTTAAGTTGACTCTTACAACTCAATGTTAAATAGCCACTTATTGAAAGAGCAGAATATTAATGTTTAATGAACTTGAACAAAAAAAAAAATCACACAATTTAACCCTTTCAATTATTCAAATAGAGCTTCCTACACTGGACATGAATGGTATTCTAAAGCAATCCTTCTCAAACTTTAATGAGTAAACAAATCACGTGGAGATCTAGTTAAAAGGCAGACTCTAACTCAATAGATTTGGGAGGGGGCTGAGATTCTGAGGTTCTGGTTTTCTTTTTTTTAGGTTTATTTTATTTTTAACTTAGAACAACTCACTGCAGCACTATTTACAATAGCCAGGACATGGAAGCAACCTAGATGTCTGTTGACAGATGAATGGATAAAGAAGGAGATGCACATATATACAATGGAATATTACTTAGCCATAAAAGGAACAAACTGGAGTCAGTTGAGCTGAGGTGGATGAAACCAGAGCCTGTTATATAGAATGAAGTAAGTCAAAAAGGGAAAAATGAATATTTTTAATTAATGCATATATCTAAAATCTAGAAAAATAGTACTGGTGAACCTATTTGCAAGGTAGGCATAGAGATGTAGCTATAGAGAACAGACTTGAGATTCTGACTTACTAATATGATCCTAGATGATGACAATTTTGTTGTTCTCTGGACCACATTTCAAGTAGCAAAGTCATAGGGGACCTTGAGAGGCACAATAAAATCAAATGCTTGAATTCTATATTTCTATAAGCTAAATATATCAAAAGCACATACTCACTAAATCTCAGCTTACATATTATAGCAAGGAAAAAATTCTCTAAAATTATTACTTGAATTGAAAATCATTTTACGACAAGACCTTAAGAGTATTAATTTCACTTGCAACTCTTTATAGCATCATTAAATGATTCTTTTTCAACAATGGCATAATCATGGCAAAATCTCTGTTCCACCTCTGCCTACTAACCCCAGTCCCAGTGGAGTATATTAAGCATAGATTTCAAAATAGGTTTCTGCTGGCTTACTGTAAGAGCTTGTTGCTCTGTGTACCAGGAAATGGTAGAGTTAAGAGGTCAGGTGCCACTAGCTAGTTCCCTTTGCCACCACTGTCATTGCCTGAGAGACGTTCCAAGTCTCCAGCAGAAGCCTTGTGTTTGGCCGCACTTTCAACATGTTGCAAGAAAAACAGTACCACAAATCTGATCCTATTATCTAGATGTAAAACTATCAACTTCCATTAACAATGCCTTCTAATCCCACCTCCCCCATGCTCCATCTCCCGCCCTGCTCTTCAGTCCTATCTTATTCCAGGCTCTCTCCCTCACTGAGTCATCTCCAGCCACACTGTTATGGTGTCATTCCTTTCAATGTTCCATTTTCCCTTCCACCTCAGGCTTGTACTCATGATCTTCTCTCCCCATAAATACACCTCTCCCCAAACTCCTCACTTAGATTCTTAACTGTTGTTCCAGTGTCAGCTCAAAAGTCACCTTATTGTCAAAGCCTTCTTTGACCTTTTAGACTAAGTCACATGTCCTTGCCACACACTGTCATAAGCTTCTTTAAATGCACTTATCACAGTTCATAATTATATATGTGGGTGATTGTTGATCACATTTTTTCTCCCTGGATGACTATATGTTCCATGAGGGCAGGTCTATCTGTTCCCTACCCTCCTCCATTGAACCCACACTGCCTAACACAGTAGAAAAAAATATTAAAGAAAGAATAAGTACAAAACCTCCTTTTTTTAATGGGCTAACTTAGCTAACATTAGAATCAGGGATGTATTTTTTAACAGAAAAATGGTTGATTTAGAAATGAAATTTTGGAACAACATCATTTGATTCACTGATGACAGATAATATGTTAAGCTGATCAGTTCTTACCTGTGTTAGTTGTTCAGTAAGGTCTGACTCTTGTGACCCCATGGACTACAGCCTGCCAGGCTCCTCTGTCCATGGCATCCTCCAGGAAAGAATACTGGAGTGGGGTGCCATTTCCTTCTCCAAGGAATCTTCCTGACCTTGGGATGGAATCTGGGTCTCCTGCATTCCAGGAGGATTCTTTACTCTGTAAGCCACTCAGGGAAGCCTGTGTTTACCTACCTGATCTATTTATTTATCCATCACCAGGGACTATGCATGATTTGGGAACATGTATCCAGCTGGCCCCTCTCCTTGGGCAGCTGAACTTAGCACATACTTCTCCTTGACTGTGCAATGCTTCAGTGACCTGAGAGAGGCTTGTGCACAGTTTTCAGTTCTGTTGAACCTATGATTACAATGGAGACTATGCAGTCAGGGAGTGGTTAGAATGTGACTTGTCATTTCCCAGATGGAGACCTGTGTGGACTGCCTGCTCTGTGTTTTAAACAATACCCTGATTAAATATTAGTCTACTGCAGTGAAGCAAGACATAGCCTTTTGCCATCTCCTCTTCTCTACTAAATGTTGTTTGCAAACTCAACAATGATCAGAATCTGTGTTATGTAAATACTCAAAGAAAAATAACACTACACACTTCATAACACTAGAGCAATAGCATTTCCATTGTAGCTGGACTTGAACACAAAGCAAACATTTTGATGTTTTCTCTGAAGTCCCCAATAGAATTTTATTTGTTTAATTTTAAAAGAAATAAAAATAGTGACACAAAAACTGATGATTCCCATCTTAGTTTTAAAGAAATTTTTTGTTTATGTAGAGCTAAGAGGCAGTCTATGAGACTTCACACAAAAGGCTTCACACAAAGCGATAGTTTCTAGCCAGAAGGAAAAACAAAAGGACACTAATTTTGAAGATTCATTCAGAAAACAAATATTTATTCAGTTCTGATTTTACTCCAGGCATCTTCTTATGACAAATGTCCTTATACACATGGAACGAATGTTTTCATGAGCGGAAACTAAAATACTGGAGTGGGTTGCCGTTTCCTTCTCCAGGGGATCTTTCCCACCCAGGGATCAAACCCAGGTCTCCTGCATTGCTGGTGGATTCTTTACCAACTGAGCCATGAGGGAAGCCTGAGATAATGCTAGATAGTAATAAATATTATGAAGAAATGCAGAAAGTATCAGGATAGAGTTAAGGAGAAGATTGATCCAAAAAGGGAATATTTGAGCTGAGACTTGAATCCTGGGAAGAAGAATGCCTTACAAAGTGCTGAAGGAAGGACAGAGAGACAAGGGTGCAGATGACTTAAAACAGAAAACATGATGGCATCTCAGAGGATGCCATCCTTTGAGAAAGAGTCAGATGGCCCGAAGTCGAAGAGGAAGATTGTTCCCAGATTATGCAAGTTCAATTTCTAATTGCAACTGGAAATCATAGGAGAATATTAAGTAGGAATGATGTAAAGTGTAAAAAATTCCTCTGCATAATATTCCATTGTATATATGTAGCATGTCTTCTTTATCCATTCCTTTGTTAATGGATGCTTCCCTGGGTGGCTCAGATGGTAAAGAATCTGCCTGCAATTCAGAAGACCTGGGTTCGATCCCTGGGTTGGGAAGATCCCCTGGAGGTGGGCATGGCAACCCACTTCAGTATTCTTGCCTGGAGAATCCCCAAGGACAGAGGAGTCTGGTGGGGGCCAGTCTATGGGGTCGCAAAGAGTCGGACACAGCTGAGAGACAAATGTCTGCTGATGGACATTTAGGTTGCTTCCATGTTCTGGTTATTGTAGACAGTGCTTCAGTGAACACTGGGGTACATGTGTCTTTCTGAATGATGGTGTATGTATGGTATGTGGTATGTTTCTCTGGGTATATGTCCAGCAGTGGAATTGCTGTGTCATATGTAGTTCTATGCTTAGTTTTTAAGGGCCCTCTATACTGTTCTCTGTAGTGACTCTTCCAGTTTACATTCTCACCAATAGTGCAGGAGGGTTCCTTTTTCTCGCACCATCTTCAGCATTTATTGTTTATAGACATTTTGATGAAGGCCATTCTGACCAGTGTGAGGTGATACCTCATTGTAGCTTTTACTCACAGTTCTCGAATAATTAGTGATGTTTCAATCTTTTCCCATGCCTCTTTGCTATCCATATGTCTTCTTTGCAGAAATGTCTGTTAGATCTGCTCATTTTTTGAGTGGTTTTTTTTTTTTTTTTTTTTTTGTATTGAGCTGCATGAGTTGTTTGTATCTTTTGGAGATTAAGCTCTTGCCAGGGACTGGGAGGTGGGAGGTAGGGAGGGAAAATGGGAAGTTTTTAATGGGGACACAGTTTCAGCTTGGGAAGGTGAAAAATTTGGGAGATGGATGATGGAGAGTTGCACAACAATGTGAATGTACTTTATGTTAACTGTACAGTTAAATATGGCTAAAATAGTATGTTTTATACTATGTGACTTTTAACACAATAAAAAAGTTTAAAAAGTTACTTTGGTGCTAATAGAAAATAAAGTATAATTTTACCAGAGAGGAAAGAGAGAGATCAATTTGGTTTTGGCATTAGACCAAGGAAGACCTGGTAGTAGCTTGATGGGGCTGAGTTTATAAGACTATTAAAGAAAATTGCAAGTAACTTTAGTAGAAGTAAATGATGTTTAAAGAGTAGTAATTTCCAAATGATGTTTTCCAATAAGTGTAATTCTCATGAAATAACTATTTTCTATATGTAAGAAATTATATTCATATTCAGAGTCATAACCATACAGTATCAAATAGTATGATTTATCCATTTTCAAAAGTATGTCGAACTTTCTGTTCTTCATTTTTAAATAACAAACTCTGCATTCCTGAAAATATATACTCTTTATCCATTGTTATTTTTGGTCTCTGAAACTGTAACACAGAGAAAGTAACTCACAGACACAGAATGTTTTTATTAACAGTATTGAATGAAAAATATTTCTGGTTTAATCTTTCCACATTTGAACCAGGAGTGAAAAGTGAAACTAATATTTGCAAAAAAAAAAAAACAAAAAACCAACACCAAGAATTACTTCTCCCAAGTTGTTTTCTGAGCTTTACTACCTAAAAAAGCAAAGAGTTTTCAATGAAGGCTAGAAGGTGCGTGGAATAGTAAGGGCAGTTCTCTTCTGTTGTTCTTATAGTTAAAAATATTCCGAAGCATATATATACTTCCCAGAGGAGTGTATAATTACCTTCTGGAGGTGTCTCGTTCTCTTTTCTCTATTAAAACTCAACATATGCAGTAATAATTTTAATTAAAAATAATAGTATATAAAATATTCCATGAACAGTAAGAGTCACAGTACTTGTGAGTGAAACAGGGCTAATATACATCATTTAAAGTCTAAAGAGAACTCATGCCTCTAGACTACTAGCCTAGTCTGATTCTGAACACTTTTCAACTGACTTTTTGTTGCTTTGTGTTTTCCAGCAATTTGAAACCTAGAAGCGGTAGGTTTCATGGTAATCATAGTAGGAAATGCAAATTTAATTCTGGGAAAGAGCTCCCAAGTTCCTTAGAGAATTAAAGGTGGAGTTTGTGTTGAACTCAATGACTAAGAGAGAGAGAGAGGACTATAGCCAAGTGCTTTGGGGAAAATGTTCACTTTTAATGGACGTCAGTTACTGATATTATGGGAACGGAATCCTAAACATTGCTTTTTTGGCAAATTATATTTTTATATAATTGCAAAAAGTATAAAACTATAAGACTCATATGAATAGCTCCTGTATGTTCTTGACCTCAATTGAACAACTGCTTACAATCAACACCGTTTAATTTATCATTCTGTGTATCTACTTATCTATCTATCAGTCTTTTCTGAACTTTTTGAGGATAATTTGAAGATACCTTGCTGTTTGTCCCCTCATCTGGGTGCCTCTTTAGGTCAAGGTTTCTCCTGAGTGAGACTCTCGTTAAGCTGATGACTAGGATGCAGCCTCATGGGAAGCCTCAACCCCTGCTCCACTCATCACAGGGGTTACAGAGATGAGTAAGAGGAGAGGTGCAGTCCTTTACTTTTTATTTTTTGACCCTTCTTACACATGAGAAATCTGGAGGAGGCCATGGCAACCCACTCCAATATTCTTGCCTGGAGAATCCCATGAACAGAGGAGCCTGGTGAGCTATGGTCCATGGGGTCACAGAGTCAGACATGACTGAAGTGACTGAACACGCACACACATATCTGAGAAATAAAGCTATCTAAAAACAGTTAATAAAATTATAGTCTTGCTTTCTCATTTATAGTAAACAAATTAACCCTTTCAGAAAGAAAATATAATTTTTCTATATACAGGTTAACTTCAGAATTTATAAAAAAAAACCAAACAACTAATTGCCAACTATAGATGGTATGGTCTAGTAAGTACTAGGATACAAATTAAAGTCTGGAGACACAAACTTTCTTTCAATCCTGTATGATTCTGTTACTCCCTTTTATCTCTTCTTGAAGTGAAGAACAAATAAGTTTTGAAGGATTACTTGGTTTCTGAAAGGATTTTATTCAATGTGTTCAAGACAGCCTGATACCTGTGGTTAAATCTAACTGCAGATGAATACAGAAGGAAAAATGCTTCCTACAGTTGAGAAAATGTATCTATGAGTATTAGAAGCTCCTTTAGTTGCCTGAGTTGTTGTCTTTGAACAGGAACAAAATGGATCATGAGTAAAACATGACTCAGCTTAATTTACTAAAACTAGGAATGGACTCAAATTTGACGTCTTTAGCTGGTACCTCTAGGGGAAACTGTAACATGAATGATAGAGAATCACTCCTTTGTGAATGTTTCAATGTTTTTGAGATAAAAGAATGGGCTAGATGCCAGTGGGAGACATCAATGGATACACTAAAGGGAAAATTATTTTTATGCAATATAAATGAAACATATTTTCCAAAATATTTTGTTGTGCCTTTGATTTAACTTAATCGAGAAAAAACAAAGTAGCACTGCTGCTGCTGCTGCTGCTAAGTCGCTTCCGTCGTGTCCGACTCTGTGCGACCCCATAGACGGCAGCCCACCAGGCTCCCCCGTCCCTGGGATTCTCCAGGCAAGAACACTGTAGTGGGTTGCCATTTCCTCCTCCAATGCATGAAAGGGAAAAGGGAAAGTGAAGTCGCTCAGTCGTGTCCGACTCCTAGAGACCCCATGGACTGCAGCCTACCAGGCTCCTCCGCCCATGGGATTTTCCAGGCAAGGGTACTGGAGTGGGGTGCCATTGCCTTCACCTAAAAATATCTACAACTAGTAAACAAAGTCTAAGTTTAATTTAATTTGTCACAGAATGATCAATGTTACTAAGCACTATAAATGCAGTAATAAATGTATCCCTCTACAACTATATATTGACTTTAGCAGTTAGCATATCAATTAGCTGTGTTTCAAAAGCAGACTTCCAAATTGACAATTTGGAACAAAGAAATTATTGCTTTATTGCGGAGAAGGCAATGGCACCCCACTCCAGTACTCTTGCCTGGAAAATCCCATGGATGGAGGAGCCTACACTCTAGTTTCCAGACTGGCCTACAAAGCCTGTTTAATACAAGGTTATGTCAAGATATTATGTTTGTAGTAAATATACTGATGAAAACACTTTTATAATTTCTGTGATTATTGTGATATAAAGCATGAATGGGAAAATAATTTTCTTTTCTTTTTTTGATATTCTGGTATTTGAGGACTACATTTAAGTGAGCAAAAATGGATGAAGACTTTTTATAAATTCTGAAGGAAACTTATTTTCAAAGAAGCCAGTCTCTTTTCTCCTTCCCGCTCCCTCTCTTTTCCTCCCTTCCTTTCTTCTTGCCTTTTTTTTTTTTTTTTTCCCTTTTGAAGCCTAATCTCACTGAGAAAAACTATTGCTCAGTCATCGTGTCTGACTCTTTGTGACCCCGTGGACTGTAGCCCATCAAACTACTCTGTTCATGGGATTTCCCAGGCAAGAATACTGGAGTAGGTTGCCATTTCATTCTCCAGGGGATGTACCTGACCCAGGGATTGAACCCGTATCTCCTGTGGCTCCTGCATTGATAGGCGGATTCTTTACTGCTGCACCACCTGGGAAACTATTCCTTGTGAGCCAAGTATGTTAACTGATATTAGTACTCTTGGTAGGAATGTGTCTTTTTTTAAATTATATTTGTTATATTTCTACTTCTGTGGTAACTGAGTTGTGATGCTCTCTGCTTCCTTCAGAGTTCTATTTCCATCTTAGATGGGAAAGAATTTTCTCCTGAGTTTTAGTCCGTTTGATTTATCTTTTACTGTTTTACTTAGATTTCATCTCAGTGTTCCCTCCAAACAGTTCATCATTATTTCTTTTTAAAATTTAGATTACATAGAATGCTTATGAAGGCATTCAACTCTCATAAACTACTTTATGCACTTTCTTAAATTCAGAAGAATTGAAGAAGTTTAATACAGCAATGTGTGGAATTTCAGACTTAATGGCAAAAAGATTCAATAAGCATTAGAAAGTAAAAATAATTCTTATAAATATTTACTCACTTTTTGGGGGGGGGTAAACTATCCATTAATTATACAGAGCTGCCTGCATCACTGTTCTGTCTGAAAGTACCTCCTGTTCGGCGGGCACTTGTTCCCTCCATCTTTAACACTTTACCTACTGCCGTGGGTTCAATTGTGAACCCCCAAATCCATATCCGATTGACTCCAGAGTGAGGCCTTATTTTGGAAACAGAGTCTATGCAGATGTACTTCAGATGAAGTCACACTGGATCAGGGAGAGCCCTAAATCCAACAGTGTCCTTAGAAAAAGAATGAAATCTGCACACAGACGCAGAGGAAAAGTCATGTGCTGGCTGATGGAGGCAGAGATGCAGGAGGTGCAGCTCCAAGCCCAGGTGTGCCAAGGATTTCTGGAAACTCGAAAAAAACAGTTTGATAAATGAATAGGTATATTTTTTAATTGTGATCATTATGTTTAACAGGAAGTTGGCTGAAGTAATCACATAAAATTATGCCTAACTGAACTTGAGAAGACATATCTAAACATTTTACCTTTGTAGAATAAGACATACATCAAATAATCTAAGAAATGGATACCAGTAGTTTTTAAAAGTTCAAGCATTATTTTGAACTTTTGTCCTTTAGTGGTAAATTTTGCTGCCAACTCCTGATGTGAAATTTTATAATACAGATTATATAAATTTATTTTATAAGATAAACTTATATAATATTATTTATATTTATCCTATATTAGCTAAATACTGACTGAACACTAGATGAAATAATACACTATTTCACATGTTATTATCCTTGATTAATACAGTAACAAAACTCAACTCATTTTTTGTGAAAAACAACAGAATTTGTTTTGACATTATTTTCAAGTGACTCAAATTTCTGGTAAGAAAATCACAACCAGCCAGTGTTAGGACACTTAAAAGAGGAACACATGTATATATCGGAAAGGATGCAAACCATGTGCTACTGTGAACTAGCAAGTTCATTCTAGTTGTTTGGCAGAAGAACATCTGTCAATGGTATGTCATCAACAACTTGATTACATCAAGGTGGGGCTGAAATTCAGGTGGTACATTGTTTTGCTAGTACACCTCACCTAAGTTATGAGATACACGGTAATGTCTTGGTCACCTCAGCCTTTCCCTTGGTCTGCCATATCTTCTAGCGCTCTTTTTCAATGCTTTGGCCTTTATCCATTTTAACTGGTTATTTTTCATACATCTGTGTGCTCAGTAGTTCGGTCTTGTCCAACCCTTTGCAACCCATGAACTGTAGCCTGCCAGGCTCCCCTGTCCATGGAATTTTTCAGGCAAGAATACTGGAGCGGGTTGCGATTCGTTCCTCCAGAGGATCGTCCCGACCCAGGGATAGAACCCATACCTCTTGCATCTCCTGCACTGGCAGGCAGATTCTTTACCACTGCGCCACCTAGAAAGCCCCTATGGTGTACCAGTTATTAGATATTTTTACACCATTCCTGAATCAAAGTGCCAATAGCATTTGTAGGTTTGTTATGTGCTACACTGGTTTGTTTTCAATGCAAAGTTCACACAAATACAATTCCTACTTCAGACATATTTGACTTAGCTGATCTCTTGTTCTTTGACAGCTCTTCCACATTACTGGTGTAAAAATTATTTTGTCCATCTCTGAAAGGTGTGGGTAGATGGAGGTCAAGCAGCTCTCCCTAAACCTCCCCCGACAATGCTAACCTGTTCCCTATTAAGCAGATTAATGGCAGGTGTCCCAAAACATTCCAACACTCATCGCACAAACAGGTAAAGTAACTCTCTCAGGATTGCAGTTGGGCAATTCTGCTCTTTACATAAACAGTTACTGATTCCCTCTTTGGAAAGAGCTCTGTTAGGGCTGCTTTTGGAATGAAATCACCAGCTACTCAGCTCACAGCAAGAGCTGCTGCTGCTCCTCCAGTCTGACACTGCCAGTGACAGCGAAAACTCCAGTCCTTCCACTGCCCCTCAAATACTCCATTCTGTCCTACTTCACTCTCTCTCCTTGATCTTCCTCCATCTCACCATTCCCTACCCAGACTGTTAAGACATTAGGAGTTCAGTAAATGGGAGAAAAAACAAGGGAAAAGTGAGAAAGATGTGCTTAGCAGATCTATGAAAGCATGTAACTCTGGCTTCACGTTTTATTGAAATAAGATTCTTCAGCACACATCCATCCACTCTCCTCATCCGATTCCACTTCTTGCGTTCAGCCCCTTAAATTCTCTTATCTTGTACTTATTATGACATAAAGGAGAAACATTTTCCCAATTTGAAAGTTTCATGATTCCAAGTAAGCATCAGTTTTCCCCCAACTAATGGAATGGATAAATCCCTGAGTTCTCTGGTTAGGTCATGACAGGACTCTATAGATTAACATTATAATTATTTTGGGGGAGCTGATAGTTCAATCTGTTTGCATTATCTAAACACACAAGGACTACTTGAAACACAGCCAGTTCATAACACAGCCAGTGGAGTGGGTGGGTAGAAAAAATGAGCCTTCACAGTTAAACAAAATGAATGAACCACATGGATATGGATGCAATGTTGACTAGAGTGTGATCATTGCATTGGAGTGCCTTCTGACCCCATCTGAATTTTAAACACTGCCAGTAGAGTAGCAATGGAGTAACAATCACATCCTGAAAATGTCTTGGCTGATATCCATTTTGAAATAGAGAGGTCAGAGAGGACACTGCCCGACTTGGGAGGGAACAAGAATTCTTCCCCAGAAGGATCAAAATATATTTCAGGAAGAAAATGCGTGTATTAGAGAACAGACATGATGCTCCAGGAGATGACGCAGGCCACTGGGGGCAGGAGGGCACTAACTATGAAATGTGTTGCGCCAGAATATCTGAGTCTAGAGGCCTAGCGGTCCAGCATTCCATAGGCCTGAGATTCCAGAACAGTAGCAGCTAATCCCCATTCAATCCCCTTGAAATTTCATCTCTGTGTAATCTACAACCTACTCTCAAATGCTTTCCATCAACATTTGACGTAGGAAGCTGTAAATTATCCATGAAGATTCAGGTCTGTATGTGTGTACAGTGTTTGCTGATTTCCTCAGGATGTCTTGATCCCATAAACCAGAGTTAATTTAGTAAGTGGGGATTAATAATGTGAAGCAGAGAATGGTGTGCTATGGTCCAGTGGTGAAGCCTGAAAGGTCACTTCAGGAATAGCATTATTAATTTTCAGAATACTCATGAGAGAAATAAATGATTGGCTAATTATATCTTATTGGGGTAGTAATTCACAACTAAGTTGACATGCTTTTAAAAATCGCATTATCTGATTCAGAGTATAGATATGTGTGTGTATATGTGTGTGTGCAGTGCTTCAAGGTCTCAGAAGGAAAAATATGTTATTCTAGTTCTAGTTTATTGGCATAAAAATAAAGTCATCAGTTTCTAAGTATTAAAGATAAATTTCTGTTTCAAATCTATAGGATTTTACTTTCATTTACTAATGAGCTTCAGCATTTAAGGTTTTATTTCAACAATAATATTTGAAATGAGATGAGAAAAAGGGAGCTTTACTTTTAACTAGACTATACATGAATCATAATCATTGGCAATGTAGAGGCATATTAATTCAATAATAATTATTTCTAGATTCATCTAAGTTACATAATTATCATTTTTTAGAAATTAAAGCACAAGTGAAGAAGTCATTGTCAGTGACTCATCTTTGAACACATGCTAGCAGCAAACGCAAATTAAGTGAGAACTTGTAATTCTAAAAAGGCAGTGAATCACCAACCAGTGTAAAAACTTCAAAATCATATGTGCTTTACCAAATAATCTCATCTAGGGAGTAAAACCCGAGACAAACAAAAAGGACAAAAAAGAAGACTTGTTCAATAACTAATTTTGATCTATCATTTTTCTGTTAAACAATACCAATTACTTGCTCAGATTTATTTTGAAGTCTTCTTTTTATTTCAAAAACTAATTTTAAGTGAGCTTAGGGACAAAGAGAAGCTGAATTACAGTCCTCCCACTCCTGGCAGATATTTTTAAAATTACTCAGCTATGAAGAGTATTTAGAAAAAAGCCTTTCCACTTGTTTTTTCATTCCATTGGTTGACGTGTAGAAGTATAGATTATGGTCTGCTGTTAAAATGTTGGGTTAGGAATAATTTTTTCTAATTATTTACATATCTTTAAAATAAAGAACTCAATCAGTCCATCATATAACATATATGTATACACTGCTTTCTATAATTGGAAAGCTCATTTTTTTCTGTATATTATTTTAGCCTCACATTATCTCTATGAGTCTAAATAAGAAACTGTAAACTCTAGACTTCAGTCTAGTTCGCTAATCCCCATCATCTAATTAAACTCTCTTTTAGTTAGATGACTTGATAAGCTTGAAGATTATTTTCTATTGTTCTTTTTAGAGATTGAGGTAGGCAAAACCTTATATTCACAGTTGCTATGAGATTTGCACAGTACTCATTCTTTAAAGTTTCAATTTATAGAAAAATGAAATTCATTTGGATCAATGCTATGTTGAGTAATATAAAGTAGTATATAAGATTTAAACCCTGTCTGAATGAATATACATCAAATGAGTTAAGGGAATAAGAATATCACATAAGATATTCAGAGATGATACTGAGAACAAACTCTGGTGCTAATTTACAGCTTTAGTTTTATTATAAAAAATTTGCATTTACAAAAAAGGCTTTAAAAAATAATGTATGTGAGTGATATTGTATGATTTAAAAAGGAGATAAATCCATTTAGAACATAATCTGGCCCTGAGTATCAAAATTAGTAATGTTCCTAAGTTTGTTTTAAAAAATACAGGGAACAAGTTGAGAAGATTTTCTCTTTTCCTTCTTAATAAGAAGCACACATTTTAAAATGTACTTTCAACTATTTTCATTTTAACAGTTTTGCCTGTCTATCATCCTTCCATCTACCCTTGCCCTTTTGTATTATTTATTAATGCTTTAGTTCTTTTGAAAGCTTTTGTTTTATCTTAAGAGGAATATTTATTTCTCTGTTAGCTTAAAATGTGAATTTGGAAAAAGAAAAAAATCCCCAGGAAATAAAAACACTCAAATTACCATTATCCAGAGATAGCCATTTGATTTTTGATGTAGTTTTCATATATTGTTGTTGTTCAGTCGCTAAGTTGTGTCTGACTCCTTGGGACCCCACGGACTGCAGAATGCCAGGCTTTCCTTTCCTTCACTATATATTTTTCAAATTGAGATAATATTGTATAGTATTTTGTAACTTCTTGTTATGAAACAGTCATTTTAAGTAAAATGAATAATCATTTAAATAAAATAAATAGCATTTAAAACTATTAAAAAGTGAATATTTTCAAAAATATCAGGATGCTTGGACCATTGCTCCAGGTTAAGTTTGAGACATTCCATTTCTTTGATTCAATAAATGATTAACAGGATCAATTTCAGGACATAAGTTCCTCACCTTTATTATAGACATATGTTACTTTTCACTAGATGGGCTTTATCTTGTAAGTTTTAACTGGGTAAATCTTTTATGGATGTTTGATAACCAAAATACAAATAATGTCTTTGTGCAGCAAACCCTTATAGAAGCAGTATGGTATAGAGGCAGTATGGGGAGAATTTCAGAAGCTAACCTGTGATATCAAGTTCCTCCTCCTAGCATATTAGTTCATGTGTAATATTAGACATGGAATAACTTCAAACTGTAGTTTTCCTCCTCTGTTAACTGGGCATAGCATTACTTATCCCAGTAGGTTTTTATGAGGAGTTCGTATCACTATGAGAGTGGAATCACTTTGTAAATACATTGAATATGCTTTATTGGGATGAAATATCCATCTGATTTTCTTGTAGTAGCTCTTTCTGCGCTGCAGAGCCTGAAAGACCCAAGCCGTCATACCCAGTCCCTCTGGTGTCTACCAATTCAGTTCAGTTCAGTCGCTCAGTCGTGTCTGACTCACTGCGACCCCATGAACACCAGGCCTCCCTGTCCATTACCAACTCCCGGAGTCTACCCAAACCCATGTCCGTTGAGTTAGTGATGCCATCCAACCATCCCATCCTCTGTCATCCCCTTCTCCTCCTGCCCGCAATCTTTTC
This sequence comes from Budorcas taxicolor, assembly GCF_023091745.1. Classification (NCBI taxonomy): domain Eukaryota; kingdom Metazoa; phylum Chordata; class Mammalia; order Artiodactyla; family Bovidae; genus Budorcas; species Budorcas taxicolor. The sequence goes on from NC_068910.1 coordinate 86,096,623, forward strand.
CAACATTGGGGTCTTTTCAAATGAGTGAGCTCTTCACAAGAGCTGGCCAAAGTACTGGAGTTTCAGCTTCAACATCAGTCCTTCCAATGAACATCCAGGACTGATCTCCTTTAGGATGGACTTGTTGGATCTCCTTGCAGTCCAAGGGACTCTCAAGAGTCTTCTCCAACATCACAGTTCAAATGCATCAATTATTCGGTGCACAGCTTTCTTTATAGTCCAACTCTAACATCCATACATGACCACTGGAAAAACCATAGCTTTGACTAGACGGACCTTTGTTGATAAAGTAATGGCTCTGCTTTTTAATATGTTGTCTAGGTTGTTCCTAACTTTCCTTCCAAGGAGTAAGTGTCTTTTAATTTCATGGCTGCAATCACCATCTGCAGTGATTTTAGAGCCCAGAAAAATAAAGTCAGCCACTGTTTCCACTGTTTCCCCATCTATTTGCCATAAAGTGATGGAACCAGATGCCGTGATCTTCGTTTTCTGAATGTTGAGCTGTTAAGATAACTTTTTCACTCTCCTCTTTTGCTTTCATCAAGAAGCTCTTTAGTTCTTCTTCACTTTCTGCCATAAGAGTGGTGTCATCTGCGTATCTGCGGTTATTGATATTTCTCCCAGCAATCTTAATTCCAGCTTGTGCTTCCTCTAGCCCGGCATTTCTCATGATGCACTCTGCATATAAGTTAAATGAGCAGAGTGACATATACAGCCTTGACGTACTCCTTTTCCTATTTGGAACCAGTCAGTTGTTCCATGTACTGTTCTAACTGTTGCTTCCCGACCTGCATACAGATTTCTCAAGAGGCAGGTCAGGTGGTCTGGTATTCCCATCTCTCTCAGAATTTTCCACAGTTTATTGTGATCCACACAGTCAAAGGCTTTGGCATAGTCAATAAAGCAGAAATAGATGTTTTTCTGGAACTCTCTTGCTTTGTCGATGATCCAGGGAGTGTTGGCAATTTAATCTCTGGTTCCTCTGCCTTTTCTAAAACCAGCTTGAACATCTGGAAGTTCATGTATCATGTATTGTTGAAGCCTGGCTTGGAGAATTTTGAGCATTACTTTACTAGCGTGTGAGATGAGTGCAATTGTATGGTAGTTTGACATTGTTTGGCATTGCCTTTCTTTGGGATTGTAATGAAAACTGACCTTTTCCAGTCCTGTGGCCACTGCTGAGTTTTCCAAATTTGCTGACATATTGAGTGTAACACTTTCACAGCATCATCTTTGAGGATTTGAAATAGCTCAACTGGAATTCCATCACCTCCACTAGCTTTGTTCACAGTGATGCTTCCTAAGGCCCACTTGACTTCAAATTCCAGAATGTCTGGCTCTAAATGAGTGTGAGTGATCACACCATCGTGATTATCTGGGTTGTGAATATACTTTTTGTACAATTCTGTGTATTCTTGCTACCTCTTCTTAATATCTTCTGCTTCTGTTAGGTCCATACCATTTCTGTCCTTTGTTGACCCCATTTTTGCATGAAATATTCCCTTACTATCTCTAATTTTCTTGAAGAGATCTCTAGTCTTTCCCATTCTGTTGTTTTCCTCTACGTCTTTGCACTCATCCCTGAGGAAGGCTTTATCTCTTCTTGCTAATCTTTGGAACTCTGCATTCAAATGGGTATACTTTTCTTTTCTCCTTTGCTTTTCACTTTTCTTTTCACAGCTATTTGTAAGGCCTCCTCACACAGCCATTTTGCTTTTTCGCATTTCTTTTTCTTGGGGACTGTCTTGATTCCTATCTCCTGTACAATGTCACAAACCTCAGTCCATAGTTCATCAGGGACTCTGTCTATCAGATCTAGTCACTTAAATCTATTTTTCAATTCCACTGTATAGTCATAAGGGATTTGATTTAGGTCATACCTGAATGGTCTAGTGACTTTCCCCACTTTCTTCAGTTAAATCTGAATTTGGCAATAAGAAGTTTATGATCTGAGCCACAGTCAGCTCCTGGTCTTGATTTTGCTGACTGTATAGAGCATCTCCATCTTTAGCTGCAAAGAATATAATCAGTCTGATTTCAGTGTTGACCATCTGGGTGATGTCCATGTGTAGAGTCTTCTCTTGTATGGTTGGAAGAGGGTGTTTGTTATGACCAGTGCATTCTTTTGGCAAAACTCTATTAGCCTTTGCCCTGCTTCATTCTGTACTCCAAAGCCAAATTTGCCTGTTACCCCAGGTGTTTCTTGACTTCCTACTTTTCATTCCAGTCCCCTATAATGAAAAGGACATCTTTTTGGGGTGTTTGTTAGTTCTAAAAGGTCTTGTGAAAGTGAAGTCACTCAGTCGTGTCTGACTCTTTGCAACCCCCATGGACTGTAGCCCAGCATGCTCCTCTGTCCATGGGATTTCCCAGGCGATAGTACTGGAGTGAACTGCCATTTCCTTCTCCAGGGGATCTTCCCAATCCAGGGATCAAATCCAGGTCTCCCGCATTGTAGATAGATGCTTTACTGTCTGAGCCACCAAGGAAGTCTTGTAGGTCTTGATAAAACTGTTCAACTTCAGCTTCTTCAGGGTTACTGGTCAGGCATAGATTTGGATTACCGTGATACTGAATGGTTTGCCTTGGAAACGAACAGAAATCATTCTGTCGTTTTTGAGATTGCATCCAAGTACTGCATTTCGGACTCTTGTTGACTATGATGGCTACTCTATTTCTTCTAAGAGATTCCTGCCCATAGTAGTAGATGTAATGGTCATCTGAGTTAAATTCACCCATTCCAGTCTATATTAGTTTGCTGATTCCTAGAATGTCGATGTTCACTCTTGCCATCTCCTGTTTGATCACTTCCAATTTGCCTTGATTCACGGACCTAACATTCCAGGTTCCTATGCAATATTGCTCTTTACAGCATTAGACCTTGCTTCTATCCCCAGTCCCATCCACAACTGAGTGTTGTTTTTGCTTTGGCTCCATCCTTTCATTCTTTTTGGAGTTATTTCTCCACTGATCTCCAGTGGCATATTGGGCACTTACCAACCAGGGATGTTCCTCTTTCAGTCTCTTATCTTTTTTGCCTTTTCATACTGTTCATGGGGTTCTCAAGGCAAGAATACTGAAGTGGTTTGCCAGTCCCTTCTCCCATGGACCACATTCTCTCAGACCTCTCCACCATGACCTGTTGTCTGTCTTGGGTGGCCCCATATTGCCGGGGTCCAGCCCCAGTGGATCCAGGGTAATTCAAAGAGGGGACAGAGTCAGCGTCCTAGGAAAGAACTTGTTTAATTGCAGATATAAAGAGAGATTAGAAAAGAATAGTGTAGTAGGAAAATTAGTAGAGAAAAAGAAGCTGAATAACTTTGCTTACGTGGAAAACCAATAAAACTCCAAGACAAGGAGTTTGCACCACATATGAAGGCCACCAGTGCCCACTTGAATAGCGGGGGTGCCCTGCCTTGGGCTCCCTCTCACGTGGGTCTTAAAAGCTAGGGAAAGTAAGTAGACATGGCGAGATTCCACGCTCCAGATGGGAATCAGCCAGAAAAGAGAATGAGAAAAGACCACATGGGAGAAACCAGTCTTTTTAGGAACTGGTCTCCTTTCTTTATTTTCTAGGTCCACTTTTATACTTTTAGTTACACATGGAGATAAATGTAAGAAACAGAGTCACTTAGGGTCAGCTGCTTCCGACCCTTATCTAAAGACAGTGTCCTCAGCATATCTTTGTTCTTACAAGGGTCTTACATTTGTTCATAATATCTTCAGGTCTGGAGACTGATTAACATTTTATGGCCACACCTTGCTTTCTATTGATAAAGGTTAGTCGATCAGAAAACTTGTATCCCCTTAAGATCTGCTAAGTCTTAAGATAGTGATAAAGTTCAGTTCAGTCGCTCAGTCATGTCTGACTCTCTGCGACCCCATGAATCGCAGCACGCCAGGCCTCCCTGTCCATCACCAACTCCTGGAGTTCACTCAGACTCACATCCATCGAGTCTGTCATGCCATCCAGCCATCTCAAACTCAGTCGTCCCCTTCTCCTCCTGCCCCCAATCCCTCCCAGCATCAGAGTCTTTTCCAATGAGTCAACTCTTCGCATGAGGTGGCCAAAGTACTGGAGTTTCAGCTTTGGCATCATTCCTTCCAAAGAAATCCCAGGCTTGATCTCCTTCAGAATGGACTGGTTGGATCTCCTTGCAGGCCAAGGGACTCTCAAGAGTCTTCTCCAACACCACAGTTCAAAAGCATCAATTCTTCGGTGCTCAGCTTTCTTCATAGTCCAACTCTCACATCCATACATGACCACTGGAAAAACCACAGCCTTGACTAGATGGACCTTAGTCGGAAAAGTAATGTCTCTGCTTTTGAATATACTATCTGGGTTGGTCATAACTTTTCTTCCAAGGAGTAAGCGTCTTTTAATTTCATGGCTGCAGTCACCATCTGCAGTGATTTTGGAGCCCCCAAAAATAAAGTCTGACACTGTTTCCACTGTTTCCCCATCTATTTGCCATGAAGTGATGGGACCAGATGTCATGATCTTCGTTTTCTGAATGTTGAGCTTTAAGCCAGCTTTTTCACTCTCCTCTTTCACTTTCATCAAGAGGCTTTTGAGTTCCTCTTCGCTTTCTGCCATAAGGATGGTGTCATCTGCATATCTGACATTATTGAGATTTCTCCCGGCAATCTTGATTCCAGCTTGTGTTTCTTCCAGCCCAGTGTTTCTCATGATGTACTCTGTATATAAGTTAAATAAGCAGGGTGACAATATACAGCCTTGACGTACTCCTTTTCCTATTTGGAACCAGTCTGTTGTTCCATGTCCAGTTCTAACTGTTGCTTACTGACCTGCATACAGATTTCTCAAGAGGCAGGTCAGGTGGTCTGGTATTCCCATCTCTCTCAGAATTTTCCACAGTTTATTGTGATCCACACAGTCAAAGGCTTTGGCATAGTCAATAAAGCAGAAATAGATGTTTTTCTGGAACTGTCTTGCTTTTTCCATGATGCAGCAGATGTTGGCAATTTGATCTCTGGTTCCTCTGCCTTTTCTAAAACCGGCTTGAACATCAGGAAGTGCACGGTTCATGTATGGCTGAAGACTGGCTTGGAGAATTTTAAGCATTACTTTACTAGCATGTGAGATGAGTGCAATTGTGTGGTAGTTTGACCATTCTTTGGCATTGCCTTTCTTTGGGATTGGAATAATAACTGACGTTTTCCAGTCCTGTGGCCACTGATGAGTTTTCCAAATTTGCTGGCATATTGAGTGCAGCACTTTCACAGCATCATATTTCAGGATTTGAAACAGCTCAACTGGAATTCCATCACCTCTACTAGCTTTGTTCATAGCGATGCTTTCCAAGGCCCACTTGAGTTCACATTCCAGGGTGTCTGGCTCTAGATTAGTGATCACACCCTCATGATTATCTGGGTTGTGAAGATCTTTTTTGTATAGTTCTTCTGTGTATTCTTGCCACCTCTTCTTAATATCTTCTGCTTCTGTTAGGTACATACCATTATTGTCCTTTATCAAGCCCATCTTTGCATGAAATGTTCCCTTGGTATCTCTCATTTTCTTGAAGAGATCTCTAGTCTTTTCCATTCTGTTGTTTTCCTCTATTTCTTTGCATTGATCCCTGAAGAAGGCTTTCTTATCTCTTCTTGCTATTCTTTGGAACTCTGCATTCAGATTCTTATATCATTCCTTTTCTCCTTCGCTTTTTGCCTCTCTCCTTTCACAGCTATTTGTAAGGCCTCCCCAGACAGCCATTTTGCTTTTTTGCATTTATTTTCCATGGGGATGATCTTGATCCCTGTCTCCTGTACAATGTCACGAACCTCATTCCATAGTTCATCAGGCACTCTATCTATCAGATCTAGGCCCTTAAATCTATTTCTCACTTCCACCATATAATCATAAGGGATTTGATTTAGGTCATACCTGAATGATCTAGCAGTCTTCCCTACTTTCTTCAATTTGAGTCTGAATTTGGTAATAAGGAGTTACATTCTTACATAGCAAGGACACAATGATTTATAAGAAAGAAAGAGGAATACAGTGATCTATAACAAAGAGAAAATTCATTAACTCAAAAGTCTAGTATTGCTAACATCAAAACTACTATGTTTCTTTTCCTACATTCCATTTACATCGGTTAACATATTCCCAGGTGCCTAAGGATATGGAGGCCTGGCTGCAATCATTAACTCAGCAATGAAACCCTTCACCAACATGATTTTTATCTTTAGAAAAACCCTATGATAACCAAGACTTTCAAAATACTCCAGACTCTCTGTGCTGTTTATGATTGAGAGGTTGTAAACAACCATGTACATAGTAGCAAGAGTGTGGCTAATCCTGTCACACAAGCGAGTCTGCCAGTAGAGAGGTTAGACCTGAGACACTCCTTTTATATGCAGGAGACTATTATCTGGAGCTCCAAGTTAATTTTCCAGAGAAAGGCAGTCAGGGATAGCCCCTGTTAATGTCAGAAGAGTAGGTGAAAGCATAACGCAGTAAGGCAGGCAGACTCTGGTTTTGGGACAGATGCACGAGCAGATCCAGTGAGGCTCCCTTAAGGCCTGACTCGCCTTCACCTGTCGGGCCCCTTAACCTCATGACCTTCGCCATGGGCGGGACTCCTCGTGCTGGCTCCCAGCACCGTATGGCATGGCTTAGTTTCACTGAGTTAGACAAGGCTGTTGTCCATGTGATCAGAGTGGCTAGTTGTGTGTGATTGTGATTTCAGTCTGTCTGCCCTCTGACGCCCTCTCTCAGTGCCTACCATCTTACTTGGGTTTCTCTTACCTTCGACGTGTATCTCTTCACAGCTGCTCCAGGAAAGTGCAGCTGCTGCTCCTTACTTTGGACGTGGGGTAGCTCCTGGTATCTATAGTTCTCTCATCTATGAGAGAGAACATAGATGCCAGATCCTAGGAAGTGGGAGTGAGTTGTAGACCTCTCCTGCTTGCTTTACATTTTGTTTTACTGCTGGACATACTTGAGGAGTGGAGTTAAAGTTGCCAGGAGGGAAGTGCACTGGAGAAGGCAGCTGGTCTCTGGGGGCCACTATTTTAACACCAGGTTCTCGGGAGCTGTAAGAGTTACTCTGGCAGTGGTTTGTTGTTTTTTTTTTTTAATTCACTGGAGCAAAATAACCATGATTATTTTTTATGACTCAGTGGTTTCATCAGTGATTTCTGCTTCCCTGCTTTCCTGACTGTGGCAAGTCGGGTCTGGAGACCCGATCTTCAATCCCCACTTTCAGTTCTTCTGACCAATTTATATAATCTCTTGATTTGATTACTTTCCTGCTTAAATTATCCAGAGTGATGCCAATTGCTAAATTGAATCCTGACTAATATCATCAATTATAAGCAATACCAAAATGCTAGCGATCCAGTGATGGTCTGGATCTATTTTCCCTTGAATCTATCTCTGGGTAAACATGAACTAAGTTGTGAGCGTCCCTGGTGGCTCAGTAATAAAGAACCCGCCTGTCAGTGCAGAAGATGTGGGTTCAATCCCTATGTCAGGTAGATCCCCTGGAGGTAGAAATGACAGCCTCCTCCAATAGTCTTGCTTGGGAAATCCCATGGACTAAGAAGCCTGGTGGGCTACAAAAGAGTCTGACATGACTTAGTGACTAAACAAAGACATCCATAAACTAAGCTATAGAATTGAGATCCTGAAATAGTCCATTATTTTTTTTTCACATAATTCATTAATGTCTCCTTTCTTTATTTTATAAAATTAGTTATTTATTGTCTATATCAGCCACCTGTCTCCCTCCTTATCACTCACATTGGGACTCCCAATTTGGGATGCTTAAGAAGTTTCACTGAATTTCATTTTTGCTTGGGAGTCACTGATTGATCTTAATGATTTATGAAATAATTCTCATTTCTAGGCTGAAGTTGTAACCATCCCCCATTCGTGTTATTATAAAACAGAGAGGATGGTTTCTGAAATAATTTTTGACATCCAACCAGAATGATCTTTTCTCAGCCTGTACATTAAGAGGCAGAGAATTCTCAGATGACAACCCACAAGGACAATGAAGACAGGGAAGACTATTAGCCTTGTCATTTGTGAGCTGGACTGAAAGACATACTTACCAGCATGTATAAATGAAGTGCAGCATGAAGTGAAATAGATTATTTAGAATATCCATTTCTTCACAAACAAAAAAGACCTATAGATAATCTAAGCTGAATGTATTTCAAACTACTGTGCTGTGCTTCTGGGCATTAGGGTATGTCTGGTAGCTATGTCAATTTGTATCATTGATTAAAGAAGAATGCATCAACATTGCCATTCTGTATACTCAATAAACCAGATGGTGTGTGACAATTTCTTCAAGATGACATCAAAAACATTCCGTGGAATCCTTTGTTTCCTTCAACATTAATATATTAGAGCATATTTTCATTCACAAAGTAAAAAGAAAACCAGATATTTGATTGACTTCTTGTGTAGAGATAAGTAAATGTTCAGGACACATTTAAATTTGTTTCAAAAACTGTGTCTGAAGTGTACTGAAAATCATAGAACAGAGTTCAAAAAGCAAGGAAAAAAGGTTAATATGGGGAAAAAATGCGGATCATTATACTTTAATCTGGTTCCCCTATAGCTCAGATGGTAAGATGTAGAAAATGCAGGAAAACTGGGTTTGATTCTTGAGTCAGGAAGAACCCCTGGAGAAAGGAATGGCAACCCACTCCAGTATTCTTGCCTGGAGAATCCCATGGACAGAAGAGCCTGGCAGGCTACAGTCCATGGGATCGCAAGGAGTTGGACACAACTGAGTGACTAACACTTCACTTCACTTCATACTTTAATCTGGGGCTTTCCTGGTGGCTCAGATGGTAAAGAATCTGCCTGCAATGCAGGAGACCTGAGTTTGATCCCTGGATTGGGAAGGTCCCCAGGAGAAAGGAATGGCAACCCACTCTAGCATTTTGGCCTAGATAATTCCATGGATAGACGAGCCTGGCCAGCTACAGTCCATGGGCTCGCAAAGAGTTGGACACTGCCTCTGCCGCTTCTGCTAAGTCACTTCAGTCGTGTCTGACTCTGCGATCCCATAGACGGCAGCCCACCAGGCCCCCATGTCCTTGGGATTCTCCAGGCAAGAACACTGGAGTAGGTTGCCATTTCCTTCTCCAATGCGTGAAAGTGAAGTTGCTCAGTTGTGTCCGACTCTTCACGACCTCATGGACTGTAGCCTACTAGTCTCCTCCATCCATGGGATTTTCCAGGCAAGAGTACTGGAGTGGGGTGCCATTTCCTTCTCCAGCTGAACACTACTGAGAGACCAACACGCACACACACACACACACAAACACACATTAAGCTAGCATGTTTTATACATATCATGTTATTGAGTCAGTTGCATGCAGTAACAGCGTTATCTATATCTTGAGATAGTGTAATGTGTTTAACTTGTAATTCCTTTTACGGTGTCAGCAATGTAAAATGTAGAGAGAGATAGAAGGAAGGAAAGACAAGGGACTGCTTTGGTTTAATAATAGCCTAATTATTGTGATGTTAATAATACTACTAGCTAAGCGTTTTGACTGCTTTGTTACTAAGTTTCCCAGATACGGTGTGAATTATTGTATATGAATTACATATCTGATTTAATCATGACACCAACTTGATGAAAGCAAGTACTATTGTACTAAACGTTTTATAGGCTTGTTGATGTTAAGAAATTTGCCCAAATTCAAGCTGCTCATCGTTCATGAACTTGGGGGAAAGAAGCAATAGCTTTGGCTGAAGAGCTAGTTATAAACTCTGTTCTAGACCTGCATTCCTAATGTCTTCTTAGCATGTTGCTATCATGGTGAGTGAAAAGTGAGGAGAGAGTCCTTTTATTTAGTTAATTTGGACAACGAAAACCTTGTATGCATTTGAGCATGAAAAGAAAATAAATCGATAGTATCATTAGGAAAAACATCAAATTTATGTACAGTAACACCCCAAACAAAAATCCCAATTTGACATACTAAACTTGAAAGTGGTTTAAAAAGAAGCCCCTGTGTAGTTTGTAATGGATAAACTCTGCCAATGATTAACACTCATCACTGAAATCACCACCATAATATTACGTGTTGAGGCCTGGTGCTCGGTACATTCATGTTCATTATCTCAGTTAAGGATAATAGGTTTCAGGCTGTGGAAAAACAAGTACAGAATGGGGATGAAGAAGTGCCTTGCATGGGGAGATTGAAAAGAGCAATAATAAAACCAACTAAAGACAGTCTGCTTTTTATTATCACCAGGCACCAGCCTCTCCAAACAATGTCAGTGCTAAAATACTCCTGCTAGAAAAAGATGTTTTGGTCTAAACTCTAAGCAATTGCTGTGGTAACTTTTGTGTTTCAATAACTTGTACGAAAGCCTCAAATTGGCATGTTTTTAGTTACCCTTTAATGAGCATCATATTCTAAATGGAAGTAACTTTGCAAAATTCTCTGGATATAGTTGCCATCTCTCACACAGATGAGTACACACACACACACACACACACACACACTCAGGTATACAATTTCATTCTTGTACTTTAAGTTTGCAGCGGTTGAGTCTCATTTGAGTTTTCTTTGGGAGCGCTTTCTCCTCTAATACCTGTGAGAGTACATGTTCTTATATTTAAACAGTGGGCCGAAATAAATGATGACAGCACATTGTAAACATGAAGAAATAGAACCTATTTTACTTCTAACATTCTATGTTACCACTTGTAGATTTTACTCGTATTTAAATTTTAAAACAGTGAAAAAGTATGAACTTCAAAGAGGAATATTTTTATTGAGGAATAATTGACATATGACTTTATATTAGCATCAGGTGTATAACATAATGATTACATATTTGCATATATTGTGACATAATTACCATGATAAGTCTGGTTCACATCCATCAGTCACCCTAATAGTCACAAAATTTATCTTCTTGTGATGAGAAACTTTAAGACAGATTCTCTTATCAAGTTTCAAATATGCAGTACAGTATTATTAACTATAGTCTCAATGGTATAACCAAATGACTTCTTTTATAGCTGAAAATTTATACATTTTGACCACCTTCAGCCATTTTGCACACCCTCCATCCTTTGCCTCTGGCAACCACCAATCTGTTCTTTGTACCTCTGTTTTTTCCTTTGTTTTTAGATTCCAAACAAGAGAATTCATATGTCATTTGTCTTCCTCCATTTGGCATACTTCACTCAGCATAATGCCCTCAAAGTCATTCACCTTGTTGCCCCTGGTAAGAATTCCTTCTTGCTTATGGCTGATAACATTCCACTGTATATAGATACCACATCTTCTTTATACATTCATATATTGATGGACACAGGTTGTTTCATTATAAAAGATGCTTCAATTAACATTAGCTTTTCATACAGCTTTTCAAATTAGTGTTTTCATTTTCTTTTCATAAGAACCCAGAAGTGGGATTGCTGAATTATAAGGTAGTTCTATTTTTAATTTTTTGAGTAATATCTGTACTGTTTTCATGGTGGTGACACCAATTTACATTCCTACCAATTGTGCACAAAGGTACCCTTTTTCCACATCCTCACCAACACTTGTTTTTTCTTGTCTTTTTCATAATAGCCATTCTAACATGTATGAGTTGGAAACTTATTGAGCATTTGATTTGCATTCCCCTGATGATTAGTGATGCTGAGTACATTTTCATATGCCTGTTGGCCATTTGCATTTCCTCTTTGGAAAAATATCTATTCACATCCTCTGTCCATTTAGAAATCAGATTATTTGTTCACTATTGAGTTGTATAAACATGTTATATATTTTGGATATTAGTCCCTTATCAGATAGCTGATTTGCAAATATCTTCTCCTGTTCAGTGGGTTATATGTTCATTTTGTTAATGGTTTCCTTCACTATACATAAGCTTTTCAGTTTGAGACAGTTCTACTTGTTTATTTTTGCTTTGTTACCTTTGTTTTTGGTGTCAAATCCAAATAATCATCTTGCATAAGCCCCTGGACTTACTATTTCCTGTAGCCTTATTCTTACTTCTAGTATTGTGAGATTCTTGAATACATTTGAATTTGTGACTTCTGAAAGTATCCTATTGGTTTTCAATAATAAGTTGCCCATTTTTCTAATGATACTAATGAGACCATATTAAAGGAGTCTGGGTAAAGCTACAAACAATGCCTGGTATATCTCTGGGCCTGAAGATCTTGTCAGTGCAAAGGGTTAAGTTACAAAGAACAATGCTTTTCCTCGTTTGCACAATTGAAAACAAAATAGTAGGAACTTAGAACAATCAATGGTCAAAACCCAAGGTCAAAGTATGTCTAAGTAGCCACTACTAGTTCAACTGACATCAGAAATTAGACAGAAGTACCTTCTTGTTAGTCACAGCTGAATCTGCTGTCTTATATCTGTGGGACTTGAGATCCAGCATGGCTACCTATGTCTATATATTTCTATGAATAAGTCAAGTCAGGGCTTCTCAGGTGGTTCAGTGGTAAAGAATCTGCCTGACAGTGCAGGAGATGAGCGAGACATGGGTTTGATCCCTGAGTTGGGAAGATCCCCTAGAGAAGGAAATGGCAACCCACTCCCAGTATTCCTTCTTGGGAAATCCCATGGACAGAGGAGCTTGGAGGGCAACGGTCCATGGGGGTCACAAAGAATCAGACACAACTGAGTGAGCACACACATGTACGTCACTTCACCTACCAGAATTCCAGTTTTATCTGTAAAAGGGACATGAATAATTCCTATTTCACAAAGCTGTTGTAGGTCTTAAATGAGCTAACATGAAAAAGTAATTGATTCTTATTAGTCACTCAATTAAAAACCATTCAAAATATATCATCATAATGCATGTTAAATTATTTTAAGATGCAATTGACTTATTTTGAAACCTCAAATTGATTTAAAACTTCCATTTGTATAATTCAATTTAAATAGCATTATGTCTCTTTAAACATTACTATAGCTTTTCATAAGATTGTTTATTTTTCATTTTTGGCACTATATTCACTGAAAATTTTATTTGACAATTTAAAAAAATCAGGGTAGGAAAATTTTCTACCTACATTGAATTTGTGAGATGAAAAATTATATATTAAAAAAGTCTTTGAGTCCTATTTACCAAATATTGCTTTTGAGGCAATTTTCTATTTTAATTTTCCTTTTATTAAAACGTTTATTTTCTTAAGTCATTTTGTGGTTAGTTTACTTTGAACATGATTCAGATATTTCACAATTTATGTATGGAAAAACAAGTTTTCCCATGTCTAGTTATTATCTGATTTACAGAAAATCTAATAGTGAAGTGGTCCCCTATTCAACATCGGTAAATTTAAACATACCAGTTGAAATGAGGAAATAGATATAATTATCCAGATAAATTCATCCTTCCCTATCCTATAGAAGTACCAAAGAGATACTTTTACCTAGATTTTGAACAAAATGTTTTGTGGTGCAAATCCTTGGATAATTGCATCAATTTAGTGTAGGAGGAAACCTGAGGGAGGATATGTTCCAAAAATAACTTAAAACTTGTAAAATACAATTGCTTTACTGTGGTGTTGGAGAAGACGCTTGAGAGTCCCTTGGACTGCAAGGAGATCCAACCAGTCCATTCTAAAGGAAATCAGTCCTGGGTGTTCATTGGAAGGACTGATGCTAAAGCTGCAACTCCAATACTTTGGCCACCTCATGCGAAGAGTTGAGTGGAAAAGACCCTGATGCTGGGAAGGATTGAGGGCAGAAGGAGAAGGGGATGACAGAGGATGAGATGGCTGGATGGCATCACTGACTCGATGGACATGAGTCTGGGTAACCCTGGGAGTTGATGATGGACAGGGTGGCCTGGCGTGCTTCGATTCATGGGGTTGCAAAGACACGACTGAGCGACTGAACTGAACATAAGCTTCCCTGGTGGCTCACTTGAGAGTCTGCCTACAATGTGGGAGACCCAGGTTTGATCCCTGGATGGGGAAGATTCCCTGGAGAAGGAAATGGCAACCCATTCCAGTATTCTTGCCTGGAGAATTCCATGGAGAGAGGAGACTGGCCGGGGTACAGTTCATGGGATCACGAGTCAGACATGACTGAGTGACTCACACTTTCACTTTACTCTAACATAAAGCTCTTGGGAATATAAATTCATACTACCACTTGTAGCGAGCATTTTGGTAATACTTATCAAAATGTAAAATTTTAAAATTCTACTTGAAGGCATTTATTCTACAGGTAAGTCTCCCACATAAAATGTATGTGCAAAAATACTCATTATACTAATGAGGCAGAAGAGGGCTAAAGTCCAGGGGGTTGTCTAGAGTCAGACATGACTGAGCACACACACATATATCTGTGAAACTTGTTTAAAGAAATGTTATCTTTGTGGCATCTTTAGTGTTTACTGTATAAAAATTTAATGTATCATAATCTAGCTTAAATCTGTATTATATGACTTCATATGTAGTATGAGAACTTTACCAGAGTATATTTCCATTTCTCCTCTCCCAGCCCTTGCACCTTTGTCATATATTTTGTTTTTCTGTCCTTAGTGGAATGCCATACTCCATGATGTATTTAATGGAATAATTGCAACAGTTAAAAAAAATGAGGAACCATTTTATGAATTATGTGGGATATGTTCCAAAATGTACTGTTGAATTTTAAAAAGTGAACAACAATATATAGCCTCCATGTGCATGTGCACGTGTGTGCACAGAACTATTTACATATATGCTTACAGAGTAAAGCCCATCTCGGAAAATGCTGCAATGGTTCAGTAATTGGTCATAGTTCCTGTGGGGGGAGGAACTGGAGAATGTGCATCTTTTTCAGCTTGTACCTCACTTATGCATTTTCGAGCACAACAAATAAATACGTAAACAAATAAATGGAGGTAGACAAAGAGGGTCGACGCTGGACTGGGAAACATTACAAGAAGTCTCTGCGATCAGATACTTGACTGTATCAATATCTGAGTCGTGAGAATTGTAGATGGGAAACCAAAGAGGAGGAGCAGATATGAAATACTGAAGATTGAGCTTGGTTTTACGAATATTACATTTAAAAACATAGCTTCAGAGAAGTGAATTTAGAGCACAAAAAACATAAAGAAATGGGTTTGAGATAATATTTTAAATTCACTTATATGTAGATGTTAATTGAAACATGACAGTGAAGAAGTTCACCCAGATTGTACAGTGAAGAAGGCAGAAAGGAAAAGGTAGAATTCTGTGACTGATAAAATAAGAGATGCCACATGAAAGAGGACAATAAAGGACAGAAATGTCATGGACCTAACAGAAGCAGAAGACATTAAGAAGAAATGGCAAGAATACTCAGAAGAACCATACAAAAAAAAACCTTCATGACCGAGATAACAACGATGGTGTGATCACTCACCTAGAGTCAGACATCCTGGAGTGTGAAGTCAAGTGGGCCTTAAGAATCATCACTGTGAACAAAGCTAGTGGAGGTGACAGAATTCCAGTTGAGCTATTTCAAGTCCAAAAAGGTGATGCTGTTAAAGTGCTGCATGTAATATGCCAACAAATTTGGAGAACTCAGCAGTGGCCATGGAACTGGAAAAGGTCAGTACTCATTCCAATTCCAAAGAAAGACAATGCCAAAGAATGCTCAAACTACCACACAATTGCACTCATCTCATATGCTAGTAAAGGAATGCTCAAAATTCTCCAACCCAGGCTTCGACAGTATGTGAACTATGAAATTCCACATGTTCAAGCTGGATTTAGAAGGGGCAGAGGAGCCATAAATCAAGTTGCCCACATCTTTTGGACCATCAAAAAAGCAAGAGAATTCCAGAAAAACATCTACTTCTGCTTTATTGACTATGCCAAAGCCTTTGACAATGTGGATCACAACAAAATGTGGAAAATTCTTCAAGAGATGGAAGACAACCTTACCTTCCTCCTGAGAAATCTATATTCAGGTCAGGAAGCAACAGCTGGAACTGGACATGGAAAAACATACTGGTTCCAAATTGGGAAAGGAGTATGTCAAGGCTATATATTGTCACCCAGCTTATCTAACTTATATGCAGAGTACATCATGAGAAATGCTGGGCTGGATGAAGCACAAGCTGGAATGAAGATTGTCAGGAGAAATATCAATAATCTCAGATATGCAGATGACACCATCCTTATGGCAGAAAGTGAAGAGGAACTAAAAAGCCTCTCGATGAAAGTGAAAGAGGAGAGTGAAAAAGTTGGCTTAAAACTCATCATTCAGAAAACTAAGATCATGGCATCCGGTCCCAGCACTTCATGGCCAACAGATGGAGAAACCATGGAAATAGTGAGAGACTTTATTATTTTGGTTTCCAAAATCACTGCAGATGGTGACTGCAGCCATGAAATTAAAAGACATTTGCTCTTTGGAAGAAAAGCTATCACCAACATAGACAGCATAGACATTACTTTGCCAACAAAGGTCAGTCTAGTCAAAGCTATGGTTTTTCTAGTAGTCACATAATAGATGTGAGAGTTGGACTGTAAAGAAAGCTGAGTGCCAAAGAATTGATGCTTGTTAACTGTGTTGTTGGAGAAGACTCTTGAGAGTCCCTTGCACTGCTAGAAGATGCAACCAGTCCATCCTAAAGGAAATCAGTCCTGAATATTCATTGGAAGGACTGATGTTGAAGTTGAAACTCCAATACTTTGGCCACATGTTTCAAAGAGCTGACTCACTGGAAAAGACCCTGATGCTGGGAGAGATTGAAGGCAGAAGGAGAAGGGGACGACAGAGGATGAGATGGTTGGATGGCATCACTGACTCTATGGACATAAATTTGAGCAAGTTCTGGGAGTTGGTGATGGACAGGGAAGCCTGGTGCGTTGCAGTCCATGGGGTCACAAAGAGTCGGACATGACTGAGCTCAGCTGAACTGAACGTGAGAGATGGAAAGGAAATCAAATTCTGCAGAGAAGTAAGTGATGTTGTGATGTAAAAGAAACACAGGGAATGTGAATAATGTGATGACCAAAAGTAGAAACCAATTTAGGGATTAGGAGATAGTCCATGACAGAGATTTTTGATCTGCATCTACTGTCTCTAGATCCAGGGATCCTACAACATTTAAATATATAATGCATATGTTGGCTGGAGCACTTAGTAGCCTCTGTACCTTGTTCTGGGGCAAGTCCTGCCTATGGGGACCACTTCTCACCCTTCCAGAAGCCACTGTCTGTTGGAAACAGTAGCCTCCAGCTCACCAATCTCCCATCTTCTGAATCTGGAGATTAATTTATTGCCCACCCTTTTTCTTTTTCTAAAATTGGAGGATAATTGCTTTACAATATTGTGTTGGCCTCTGCCATACATCAACACCAATCAGCACAGGTATACATATATCCCCTCCCTCCTGAACCCCCCTCCGATCTCCCACCCCAAAGCAATATTTGGCTTTCTCTTTCTGACTTACTTCATTTTGTATAATAGGCATGCTCACCCTTTTTTGTATTCTTACCTGACATCTAGGTGGGATTTTAATGTCTGTGACAATTGTCAAATATATATGTTTCAAACTTTCATAGATAGAAGTTATATATTAATTTATAGTATATGTAATATATAAATATTAGTGTATGTGTGCAGTTAACATGCTGGTTGTTAAGTTGGTATATGTGTATATATATATATATATATATATGTATATATATATATATATATATATATAATATATATTCCTTTTAAACCACATTACAACCAGGATACTGTAAAAAAAAAAAAAATCTGTTTATCTCTTATCCATGAACAGACTGTGGTCAGGGACATGACCAGGAGTGTCACTTAGTTGGAAAACACTGACAGCTGAAACCAAGTGATAGGTTCTGTTTGAACTTTTTAAAGATATCCATTGAGCTTCCCTGGTGACTCAAATGGTAAAGAATCTGCCTGCAGTGCAGGAGACTGAGTTTTGATCCCAGGGTTGGGAAGAGCCCCTGGAGAAGGGAATGGTAACCCACCCCAGTATTCTTGCCTGGAGAATTTCATGGTCAGAGGAGCCCGGAAGGTTACAGACCAAGGGGTCACAAAGAATTGGACATGACTGAATGACTTTCACACACACACACAGCAAGATATCCATCATGCTTGTTATATGGGTGAATTTGAAAAAATATATTTGCCAAAGACTTGTTATTATCTAAGAATTCAGCACAGTATTTCTCACCACTTTCTCCATCACTGCACCTCAAAATAAATGAGCTTTGTCCTGATGTGTAAGCTTTCTTTTTCTGCAAAAAGGAGAAGAAATGACAAAGAATATGACTTAGCTACTTGTGGAAGTTGAAATCAGTGATTTTCAATGAAATAAATCTGGCTTGTTCTCTACCAATTGCCTAAATAAAGAGTGGGAAACCAAAAGATCTCTGCCTTTTAGTATTTGGTTAATTCTTGCAGATAATTTTGATGACCTCAGCATTAAACCTAAGATTAAAATATTTACAAACCACAACTTGATTAAGGCCAAAAAGTGATTAAAATAAATGATTGTACTGAGATTGTATATATTCCCTAGGCACTAAATTTATCAGAAATAAGAAAGCTGCCTAGCCTATCTTCAAAGAGCCAAATTGCATTTCTGTACTTTTCAGTGTATCTTAGCAACCCACAGAGCAGAATCTGTATCCTTGAGTGAAGAGAAGATTCATACTCTCATATACTATGTTTTAAAAAAGCATTAAAATTCATGATTTTCTATTATATATCTGGATGAGATAGTCCTTCTCAAAAATATCAGAAAGCCATTTTATTATATTTCATTTCATGGGGAAAACATACTTTAATTTTTGTTGTTGTTGTTGTTGTTTGTTTATACAATTTACATAATATTTTAGAGGAATAAAACAAGGTTTTTACTACAGGGCTTATATACAATTACTGAGTATAAACAGACATTTGTAAAGATAAGAATGTAAGTATTGTTTATGTAACTCTATCATTAGAGATAACAATTTTTAGGGAAATTAAGTATCTTGCTTTTTCCAGTCGGTAAGTACAGATATGAGAGTTGGACCTTAAAGAAGGGTGAGCACCAAAGAATTGATGCTTTCAAATAGTGCTGGAGAAGACTCTTGAGAGTCCCTTGGGCAGCAAGGAGATCAAGCCAGTCAATCCTAAGGAAATCAGCTCTGAATATTCATTGAAAGGACTGATGCTGAAGCTGAAGCTCCAGTACTTTGGCCAACTGATGTGAAGAGCCAACCCATTGCAAAAGACCCTGATGCTGGGAATGATTGAAGGGAAAAGGACAGGGGGTGGCAGAGGATGAGACAGTTAGATAGCATCATTGACTCAATGGATATGAATTTGAGCAAATTTTGGGAGAAAGTGGAGAACAGGGGACCCTGGCCTGCTGCAGTCCACGGGGTCACAAACGGTTGGACATAAGTGACTGAAAAACAAGAATAATATCTTGGGATAAACATTATATGTGCTTATTCATTCATCTAAATCAATTCATTATGTATTTTTTGAGCATCTATTGTGTGCCACGCATGGTGCAAAGAAGTTAAGAAATTCAGGTAAAAATGGCAGTTTCTGTCTCAGTGCACTGACTTTCTGAAGGAGAAAACAAAAAGAAAAAAAATTGTGCAATGTGATGAGAGCAATGATAAAGATGTGTCCCGGGATATTGTATGCATTGAAGTACAAACACAATAGATACACAGGTTTACACAAAAAGAAAAAAAAAAATCCTTTTATCATGTAATATAAATTTTGAGCTATTTCACCCTAAACACTTATAACACATAAACATTTTACTTGTTAAGAGGGGATTTAAAAAAATGCCAGACTTATCTTGATTTCTCCTTAACAGAAATTTGGGTAATTTCCCCCCTTTGTAGCGCTATCACTGATATTATAGTGTATTTTTTGCATATTTTCCTTTGGCCTTAAATTTTGCTAAATTGTCTTATACTATGTTTGTCCCATGGGAGAGCAAAACAGATACCTGAAATTGAGAGGCTCTTTTTAAATGATGAAAGCAGAGTGATAAAATAATTTACCTTGATTCCTTATTCCTATAGTTTAAATGCTGTCTTGTTGTCCTTGATAAAATCATGCGATTGAACATTTTTTTCCCCCAGAATTCTTTTTAGTTTTAAAAACTCTGTCTATGAGTTGATCTAAGTAGACCATTGCCCTTCCTCCAGATCTTTTATTATCATTTATAAATTATTCTTAAAACACTTTCTTAATAGTTTTTAAATCTTTTCTCAGAAAGCGCTTGTGAATATTAAGAGAATAATTTATCCAGCGTTTTATAAACCTCATCCATGTTTCTCAACGTACTGTTTACTTTTCCTTACCATGGACCAAAGAGGGAAAATTTCAAATAGTTGAGAATTGTCCAAATGAGATGATTCAAATCATGTATAATCCTAAAAATTAGTCCAATCTGTGTATAATTACAGCAAGTCATGAGTAAGTCTGGGTTTCGCTGCTAGTTCTAGTGGTAAAGAATCTGCCTGCCCATGCAGGAGATGCAAGAGAAGCAGGTGTGGTCTCTGGGTTGGGAAGATCTTCTGGAGTAGGAAGTGGCAACCTGTTCCAGTATTCTTGCCTGGACATTTCCATGGCCCGAGGAAGGACGGTCCATGGGGCCACAAAGAGCTGCACACAACTGAGCGACTGAACATGCGCACATGACTAGGAGGCATCATTGATTCCGTAAGGGTTTCACTGTGTTTCAAGTAATGTTTTCTCTGTTGCTCTATTGTTTCTAGTTTTGTTCCAAAAATCTGCAGCTCTTGTATGCATCCTGTTTTCTCCTTGTGTCATTGTAGACAGTAAGTTCAGGATTTAAAATTTTACGTCTGTCCATCCACAATTGTTTCAGAGGATGGCTCACTTTTACATCATTCTCTCTGGACAGCTTTCCATCAGCTCATAAGCAAGGATCCAGGCAAACCTCTCTGAGCTCTGTCCTCTCCTTTCTAATTCCACTGCCACATCCACTGCCTTGGATCAGGCCATTGGACTGGTCCATGTGTCTCCTATCTCTACACTTGCTCATTGTTTTTCTTCTGGCATCCTAATCAAACAAGACTTTCTCAAACCTAACATGAAGCTTTCATTTTAAAAAGAGGTCTGCATTTGTCTCAAGCTACTTTCTCATGATGCCTGACAAGCTTCCTTGAACAGGAAGAGATAAGAGGTGTTTCTGGCAATGATTGGCCAGTTTTGCTTTAGAAATTCTTCCATTACCACTGTATTAATGGGCTTGGACAAAGTGTGGTAGAAGGAAGCCACAGGGAGGAAGGAAAAGACAGCCCAGTTTGGGGGGATAAATGTTCAGGAAGGGAAGCTTATTACAGCATCAAAGAGCCCAGGTTTGTAGACAGAGACTTTTAGAGTTTGTGTTGTGACAAAGAAACTAGGAAGACAGGACTGTAATTCTGCCAAAGCAAGCGTGCGGCCAGGCCTGTGATGCTGTGTGTCCCAAGAGGCTGAACTAGAGGGAGGAGATAACAAAGCTTCACATTTGTACTTTGATCCCAGTTAATTTTTTATTGAAGGATAATTGCTTTACAGAATTTTGCTGTTTTCTGTCAAACCTCAACATGAATCAGCCATAGGTATACATATATCCCCTCCCTTTCGAACCTCCCTCCCATCTCCCTCCACACCTCACCCCTCTAGGTTGATACAGAGCCCATCTTTGAGTTTCCTGAGCCATACGGCAAATTCCCCTTGGCTATCTATTTTACACATGGTAATGTAAGTTTGCATGTTACCCTTTCCATACATCTCACCCTCTCCTCCCTTCTCCCCATGTCTGTAAGTCTATTCTCTATGTCTGTTTCCCCATTGTTGCACTGTAAATAAATTCTTCAGTACCATTTTTCTAGATTCTGTATATATGTGTTAGAATATGTATTTATCTTTCTCTTTCTGACTCACTTCACTCTGTATAATAGGTTCTAGGTTCATCCATCTCATTAGAACTGACTCAAAGGCATTCCCTTTTATGGCTGAGTAATATTCCATTGTGTATATATACCACAACTTCTTTATCCATTCATCTGTTGATGGACATCTATGTTGCTTCCGTATTCTAGATATTGTAAATAGTGCTGCAATGAACAATGGGATCCCAGTTAATTTAAATGGAGCTCAGATAACAAAAAGAAGTGGTGAAATCCACCAAAGTAACAAACTTAATTCTAAACATGGAAATCATCTGTACATAGGGGTAACAATGCTTCCTGGTAGGGTTGTTAGTGGGAGTGGTAACTCACATTCTCCCTCCCTCTTCCTCTCAGCTTTCTCTTCCTCTCTTCACCTCTCCTCTTCTTTATTTTTCATTTATTTTTATTAAGTATCAATAAAATACTATTTACACCATTCACAATATGTGAATTATAATAATATGAATACTCTGAACCTACCATTCCATTAAAATGGAGAATATTGCATTATTTTTAGTTTCCTAAAGATGGGCTCGATAAAGGACAGAAGCAGAAGATATTAAGAAGAGGTGGCAAGAATACACAGAAGAACTATACAAAAAAGATCTCCATGACCTGGATAATCATGATGCTGTGATCACTCATCTAGAGCCAGACATCCTGGAATGTGAAGTCAAGTGGGCCTTAGAAAGCATCACTATGAACAAAGCTAGTGGAGGTGATGGCATTCCAGTTGAGCTATTACAAATCCTGAAAGATGATGCTGTGAAAGTGCTGCACTCAATATACCAGCAAATTTGGAAAACTCAGCAGTGGCCACAGGACTGGAAAAGGTCAATTTTCATTCCAATCTCAAAGAAAGGCAATGCCAAAGAATGGTCAAACTACCGCACAATTGCACTCATCTCACATGCTAGTAAAGTAATGCTCAACATTCTCCAAGCCAGGCTTCAGCAATACGTGAACCATGAACTTCCTGACTTTCAAGCTGGTTTTAGAAAAGGCAGAGGAACCAGAGATCAAATTGCCAACATCCGCTGAATCATGGACAAAGCAAGAGAGTTCCAGAAAAACATCTATTTCTGCTTTCTTGACTATGCCAAAGCATTTGACTGTGTGGATCACAATAGACTGTGGAAAATTCTGAAAGAGATGGGAATACCAGACCACCTGACCTGCCTCTTGAGAAATCTGTATGCAGGTCAGGAAGCAACAGTTAGAACTGGACATGGAACAACAGACTGGTTCCAAACAGGAAAAGGAGTACGTCAAGGCTGTATATTATCACCCTGCTTATTTAACTTCTATGCAGAGTACATCATGAGAAACGCTGGACTGGAAGAAACACAAGCTGGAATCAAGATTGCCGGAAGAAATCTCAATAACCTCAGATATGCAGATGACACCATCCTTATGGCAGAAAGTGAAGAGGAACTCAAAAGCCTCTTGATGAAAGTGAAAGAGGAGAATGAAAAAGTTGACTTAAAGCTCAACATTCAGAAAAAGATCATGACATCTGGTCCCATCACTTCATGGCAAATAGATGGGGAAACAGTGGAAACAGCGTGAAAGTTTATTTTTTTGAGCTCCAAAATCACTGCAGATGGTGACTGCAGCCATGAAATTAAAAGATCCTTACTCCTTGGAAGAAAAGTTATGACCAACCTAGATAGCATATTCAAAACTAGAGACATTATTTTGCCATTAAAGGTCCAACTAGTCAAGGGTATGGTTTTTCCAGTGGTCATGTATGGATGTGAGAGTTGGACTGTGAAGAAAGCTGAGTGCCACAGAATTGATGCTTTTGAACTGTGGTGTTGGAGAAGACTCTTGAGAGTCCCTTGGACTGTACGGAGATCTAACCAGTCCATTCTAAAGATCAGTACTGGGATTTCTTTGGAAGGAATGATGCTGAAGCTGAAACTCCAGTACTTTGGCCACCTCATGTGAAGAGTTGACACATTGGAAAAGACTGTGATGCTGGGAGGGATTGAGGGCAGGAGGAGAAGGGGACAACAGAGGATGAGATGGCTGGATGACATCACTGACTCGATGGACATGAATCTGAGTGAACTCTGGGAGTTGGTGATGGGCAGGGAGGCCTGGCGTGCTGCGATTCATGAGGTCGCAAATAGTTGGACATGACTGAGTGACTGAACTGAACTGAACTGAACTGAACTGATGCTTCCCTTCGCAGAGTTAATAGTGGTAAGAATCATGTTTACCATTCTTATGCTTTTCTTTGTAGCTTTTCCACATTTTTGTAACCCTAAACACTAAGTTCCAAATGATATTGAAGTCTACATTTTAAAATTTTAGGCAATGAAATCATGTAGTGTGCATTCTTCTGCAGTTTTCTCTCCAATTTATCTTGTGAAATGCATTTTTGTTGTTGATTGTTACTTATTTCATTTTTGTTGATGGAGGGAATTGTGTTGTGGTAGATATTTGGGTTGCTTCTAGTTTTTGTTTTTTTTCTACTAAAGACAGAGCTTCTAGGAGTATTTTGATATGTATTTCTTGGTCCATAGTTTCTCTAGTGTATAAATGTAGGAGAGCAATTGCTTTGCCACATGTAGGATAAGTACACCTTCAACTCTAGATGCTGTCAAATTGTTTTCAAAGTGACAATATAGCCTACTGTCTGTAAATATTTGGTGTTCCACATCCTTGATAACTCTTGACATTCTCAGTCTTTATAATTTCCAGTCAGGTAAATTTGAAATGATATCCTACTGTGGAGTTCTCCTGAATAGTAATGAAGTTGCATATTCCCTATATATTGATAGATCCTTCAGATGTTCTTTTCTCTGAGGTGTCTTTTAACATTTTTCCTCATTTTTCTACACAGTTGTTTCTCTTTTATACACTGAACAAATTGCATTGCAAGGGATCTCTGCCATGGAAATGTATTTGCTGTAAATATCTTCTCCCAGGCTGTGATTTATATTTTTACTCTCTTTGTAACATTGTTTGATGAACAGACATTCTAGAACTTGAGGTAGTCAAATTTGTCAACAGTTTTATGCACTTTTCTTCTTAAAAATATAAAGATATTTTTGATATTATTTCCTAAATTTTATATCTTTCTTTTTAAAATGTATTTATTTTCTTGAGAAACCTATAGGCAGGTCAGGAAGCACCAGTTAGAACTGGACATGGAAAAACAGACTGGTTCCAAATAGGAAAAGGAGTACGTCAAGGCTGTATATTGTCACCCTGCTTATTTAACTTCTATGCAGAGTACATCATGAGAAACGCTGGGCAGGAAGAAGCACAAGCTGGAATCAAGATTGCCAGAAGAAATATCAATAACCTCAGATATGCAGATAACACCACCCTTATGGCAGAAAGTGAAGAGGAACTCAAAAGCCTCTTGATGAAAGTGAAAGAGGAGAGTGAAAAAGTTGGCTTAAAGCTCAACATTCAGAAAACTCAGATCATGGCATCTGGTCCCATCACTTCATGGCAAATAGATGGGGAAACAGTGGAAACAGTGTCAGACTTTATTTGGGGGGGCTCTAAAATCGCTGCAGATGGTGATTGCAGCCATGAAATTAAAAGACGCTTACTCCTTGGAAGGAAAGTTATGACCAACCTAGATAGCATATTCAAAAGCAGAGACATTACATTGCCAACAAAGGTCCGTCTAGTCCAGGCTATGGTTTTTCCAGTGGTCATGTATGGATGTGAGAGTTGGACTGTGAAGAAAGCTGAGCACTTAAGAATTGATGAATTTGAACTGTGGTGTTGGAGAAGACTCTTGAGAGTCCCTTGGACTGCAAGGAGATCCAACCAGTCCATTCTAAAGAAGATCAGCCCTGGGATTTCTTTGGAAGGAATGATGCTGGAGCTGAAACTCCAGTACTTTGGCCACCCCATGTGAAGAGTTGACTCACTGGAAAAGACTCTGATGCTGGGAGGGACTGGCGGCAGGAGGAGAAGAGGATGACCGAGGATGAGATGGCTGGATGGCATCACTGACTCGATGGATGTGAGTCTGAGTGAACTCTGGGTGTTGGTGATGGACAAGGAGTCCTGGCGTGCTGCGATTCATGGGGTTGCAAAGAGTCAGACACGACTGAGCGACTGAACTGAACTGAACTGATTTTTAATTGGAGGGTAATTGCTTTAAAATATTGTGTTGGTTTCTGCCAAACATCAACATGAATCAGCCACAGGTATACAGATGTCCCCTTTCTCCCGAAACTCTCTCCTACCACTTATCCCATCCCACTCCTATAGGCTGTCACAGAGCATAGAATTCGAACTTCCTGAGTCATACAGCAAATTCCCACTGACTACCTAATGTTACATATACTAATGAATATGTTTCAATGCTATTCTCTCAATTTGTTTCACCCTCCCATTCCCCCACTGTGCCCACAAGTCTTTTCTGTATGTCTGTGTCTCCATTGCTGCCCTGCAGATAGCTTTATATCCAGATAACTAATTGTCAAAATAGAGATATCACTTTGCCAACAAATGTTTTTATAATCAAAGCTATTGTTTTTACAGTAAACATGTATACAGATGTGAGGGCTGAATCATGAAGAAGGCTGAGCCCTGAAGAATTGATGCTTTCTAAGTGTGGTGCTTCAGCAATACATGAACCGTGAAATTCCAGATGTTCAAGCTGGTTTTAGAAAAGGCAGAGGAACCAGAGATCAAATTGCCAACATCGCAGCACGCCATGGAAAAAGCAAGAGAGTTCCAGAAAAACATTTATTTCTCCTTTATTGACTATGCCAAAGCCTTTGACTGTGTAGATCACAGTAAACTGTGGAAAATTCTGAAAGAGATGGGAATACCAGACCACCTGACCTGTCTCTTGAGAAACCTATATGCAGGTCAGGAAGCAACAGTTAGAACTGGACATGGAACAGACTGACTACAAATAGGAAAAGGAGTACATCAAGGCTGTATATTGTCACCCTGCTTATTTAACTTCTATGCAGAGTACATCATGAGAAACGCTGGGCTGGAAGAAACACAAGCTGGAATCAAGATTGCCGGAAGAAATATCAATAACTTCAGATATGCAGATGACACCACCCTTATGGCAGAAAGTGAAGAGGAACTCAAAAGCCTCTTGATGAGAGTGAAAGAAGAGAGTGAAAAAGTTGGCTTAAAGCTCAACATTCAGAAAACTAAGATCACGGCATCTGGTCCCATCACTTCATGGCAAATAGATGGGGAAACAGTGGAAACCGTGGCTGACTTTATTTTTGGGGGCTCCAAAATCACTGCAGATGGTGATTGCAGCCATGAAATTAAAAGATACTTAGTCCTTGGAAGAAAAGTTATGACCAACCTAGATAGCATATTGAAAAGCAGAGACATTTGCCAACAAAGGTCCGTCTAGTCCAGGCTATGGTTTTTCCAGTGGTCATGTATGGATGTGAGAGCTGGACTGTGAAAATAGTTGAGCGCTGAAGAATTGATGCTTTTGAACTGTGGTGTTGGAAAAGACTCTTGAGAGTCCCTTGGACTGCAAGGAGATCCAACCAGTCCATTCTAAAGGAGATCAGTCCTGGGTGTTCTTTGGAAGGAATGAGGCTAAAGCTGATACTCCAGTACTTTGGCCACCTCATGCGAAGAGTTGACTCATTGGAAAAGACTGTGATGCTGGGAGGGGTTGGGGGCAGGAGGAGAAGGGGACGACAGAAGACTAGATGGCTGAATGGCATCACCGACTCGATGGACGTGAGCTTGCGTGAACTCCAGGAGATGGTGATGGACAGGGAGGCCTGGCGTGCTGCGATTCATGGGTCGCAAAGAGTCAGACATGACTGAGCGACTGAGCTGAACTGAAAGCTTTAAAATTATTCTGTTTTCCAAAATGCTTATTAATTTAAAAACCATATTAGTCTCAATTCTTATGATTCATATACATTTATATTCCTTTGTTTATTACTATTTCTGTGACTTCCTCTTATTTCCACTTTAACAAATGTCTCCTTTTTCATATTCTGCTGCTGCTGCTGCTGCTGCTGTTGCTAAGTTACTTCAGTCGTGTCTGACTCTGTGCGACTCCAGAGATGGCAGCCCACCAGGCTTCCCCATCCCTGGGATTCTCCAGGCAAGAACACTGGAGTGGGTTGCCATTTCCTTCTCCAATGCATGAAAGTGAAAAGTGAAAATAAGTGAAGTCACTCAGTCGTGTCTGACTCTCAGTGACCCCATGGACTGCAGCCTACCAGGTTCCTCCGTCCATGACTTTCTCCCGACAAGAAACTGGAGTGGGCCGCCATTGCCTTCTCTGTTTCAAACTTCTAATTCTATTCTATCCAAGAACAAAAAAGGCCATATTCATAACACTGAGGTCTATAATTTTGGTTGAAAAGGATGAGTTTAAAAAAGTTCCTAAGTTATAAGGGAAGCTATAATCTGGGGAAAAAAAAGTGAATTAAATCACTGGTGTGGGATTTTTAAAAAAGGAAATTTCCCAGATGATGATGTCACTAAGTCAAGTAGAATGAAAATGATTTGGGAAGGTTGTTCCCTGGGGCAGTTCTTATAAATGAAGTGTCCTTATGAATGACAGAGGGAGGCGGTTGTGTCAAAGTCAGAGATGCAGTTGTGGCCATCAAAACAGAAGTCTATGATGTACCGTTGGCTTTGAACATGAGAGATTAGCATTGAAACATATACATTACCAAATATAAAATAGGTAGCCAGTGGGGATTTGCTGTTTGATGCAGGGAGCTCAACCCAGTGCTCTGTGACAGCCGAGAGGGGTAGGATGGAGTGGGGGGATGTGAAGGAGGTTCAAGAGGGAGGAGACATATGTATATGGCAGATTTATGTTGATGTATGGTAGAAACCAACACAACATTGCAAAGTCATTATCCTCCAATTAAAAATGAATAAATTTTAAAACAGGAAACAATCTTGAGCCTGGGAAAGCCTCTAGAACCTGGAAAAGCTAACAAAACAGATTCTCCTCCAGAGCCTCAAAAATAAATGCAACCATGTACATATTTTGATTTTAGCCCAGTGAGATAATACATTTCTGTTGTCTTAAGTTGCTGTGTTTGTGGTAATTTGTTATAGCAACAATAGTAAACTAGTACTAAGGGCACAGGAATATATTTTAAGGAAATAAGTAATTTTTTTTTTAAAAAAAGCAGAATCCTATGGAATAGGAGACAGTGAGCTATTTCTAGGAAAATAATTACAGTTCTCAAGCCAGAGTATCAGAAAACACTTCTACTCCTTGGTTCTGCAAATATCAGTTATAAATGCTTACTAACTTATACCTAGTTTCAGATTATGTAAAAGGCTTAAATATCTTTAGTTTCATTTTACAGCGAAATTGATTTTAGCAGAAAAAAACCCTACACATTTGCCAAACTCTAAAGATAGCAGCATAAATAAGACAATGTTTCTTATTCCCGTAGTTTGAGTACAGTGTTTTTCTGTTTGACCATGACCCATAGTAGAAAATAGATTTTCCATTGCCACTCAGTTTATATACCTACAACTGAACCAAAGGTTGATATGCTCTAATTTAATGTTCTCTTCTAGTCTATTTCATTAAAAAATGCTACATAGAAACCATTAGTTTGAGTTTATAACCTTCTAATGGCTATGAAAAACACCAGTTTTGTAAGTTAAGTATGTAGATAAATACTTGAATGTGTCATACACTATAACAGATGAAAATGACAACCATGGTAATTGCAAGAAAAATAGTATTCACTAACATTTGGAAGAAAAGTTATGACCAACCTAGATAGCATATTGAAAAGCAGAAACATTACTTGGCCAAAAAAGGTCCGTCTAGTCAAGGCTATGGTTTTTCCTGTGGTCATGTATGGATGTGAGAGTTGGACTGTGAAGAAAGCTGAGCACTGAAGAATTGATGCTTTTGAATTGTGGTGTTGGAGAAGACTCTTGAGAGTTCCTTGGACTGCAAGGAGATCCAACCAGTCCATTCTGAAGGAGATCAGCCCTGGGATTTCTTTGGAAGGAATGATGCTGGGGCTGAAACTCCAGTACTTTGGTCACCTCATGCGAAGAGTTGACTCATTGGAAAAGACTGTGATGCTGGGAGAGATTGGGGGCAGGAGGAGAAGGGGACAACAGAGGATGAGATGGCTGGATGGCATCACTGACTCGATGGACGTGAGTCTGAGTGAACTCCGGGAGTTGGTGATGGACAGGGAGGCCTGGCATGCTACAATTCATGGGGTCGCAAAGAGTAGGACACGACTGAGTGACTGAACTGAACTGAACATTTGAATGCTTCCTATGTTTATTGCTCTAAGATAATTTTAACATTTGCAGTATTTTAACCAGGTAAGCCATACATGACTACTGGAAAAACCATAGCCTTGACTAGATGGACCTTAGTCAGCAAAGTAATGTCTCTGCTTTTGAATATACTATCTAGGTTGGTCATAGCTTTCCTTCCAAGGAGTAAGTGTCTTTTAATTTCATGGCTGCAGTCACCATCTGCAGTGACTTTGGAGCCCAAAAAAATAAAGTCTGACACTGTTTCTACTGTTTTCCCATCTATTTCCCATGAAGTGATGGGACCGGATGCCATGATCTTCGTTTTCTGAATGTTGAGCTTTAAGCCAACTTTTTCACTCTCTTCTTTCACTTTCATCAAGAGGCTTTTGAGTTCCTCTTCACTTTCTGCCATAAGGGTGGTGCCATCTGCATATCTGAGGTTATTGATGTTTCTCCCGGCAATCTTGATTCCAGCTTGTGTTTCTTCCAGTCCAGCGTTTCTCATGATGTACTCTGCATAGAAGTTAAATAAGCAGGGTGACAATATACAGCCTTGACGTACTCCTTTTCCTATTTGGAACCAGTCTGTTGTTCCATGTCCAGTTCTAACTGTTGCTTCCTGACCTGCATACAGATTTCTCAAGAGGCAGGTCAGGTGGTCTGGTATTCCCATCTCTCTCAGAATTTTCCACATTTATTGTGATCTACAAAGCCAAAGGCTTTGGCATAGTCAATAAAGGAGAAATAGATGTTTTTCTGGAACTCTTGCTTTTTCCATGGCGTGCTGCGATGTTGACAATTTGATCTCTTGTTCCTCTGCCTTTTCTAAAACCAGCTTGAATATCAGAAGGCTGATTGCCAAAGAATTGATGCTTTTGAACTGTGGTGTTGGAGAAGACTCTTGAGAGTCCCTTCTACTGCAAGGAGATTCAACCAGTCCATTCTGAAGATCAGCCCTGGGATTTCTTTGGAAAGAATGATGCGAAAGCTGAAACTCCAGTACTTTGGCCATCTCATGCAAAGAGTTGACTCATTGGAAAAGACTCTGATGCTGGGAGGGATTGGGGGCAGGAGGAGAAGGGGACGACAGAGGATGAGATGGCTGGATGACATCACTGACTCAATGGACGTGAGTCTGAGTGAACTCCGGGAGTTGGTGATGGACAGGGAGGCCTGGCGTGCTGCGATTCATGGGGTTGCAAAGAGTCGGACATGACTGAGCAACTGAACTGAACTGAACCAGGTAATCACAGTTTAGAGATAGCAGTATAAAAATTTCAAGTCAAGTATCATTTTGGTATAGGCATACCAGGGTTTTTAATTCATAAGAAATATTAAAGATGACTTTTGAAAATAGGAAAATGGAATTGTACTTGAGTTATGTGATTGGGTAGGAGGAGGCAAAAGGTGCCAGCATCTATGGATGAGGATGGAGTCAAGATGTGTTAAGTATGGCAGAAGCCAACACCTTTGGTGTAGCCTGTGAGCTCCACAGCTCCATTTGGTGATGCACCTTTATTTCAGAGTGGACACTTTTGCTTGACCCAAACCAGAAATCTGTTTTCAGAACATCTCAACACTCTTGATATTCCAAACTTAAAGGCACAGTGTATGTGACCATGTTTGCTAGAAAATATCAGACAGGCCTTCATCTAAAACTTGTTTTTATTATTAACATACCATGGGCTAGCAAGGTTACATGATCATTAGCCAATGCCTATCTTTAATCACTGGGAGCTGTCAATATTTGCCCAAAGAAACTGACAATTGTTAAATGGTCAACTTGGTTTCTTTTAGTTCCACAACAAACTTTACCCTGTGTACAAAGGAACTTGCAGCACTTTATTTCTTAAGCCCATATTTTTCAAAGAGAGGTGTGCTGTTGAAAACACTCCTGTGGAGTTTAGTGGTCTGCATTTCAGCAAGCACCCTCCTTGTTCCCCAAACACTGCAGTTTGAGAACACTGGCTGAAACTGGGGAAGCTACTGCCTGAGTGCATTGGCGATCCCATCAGATCTACTACAGTCTTATCTCCTCTCTCCCTCTCCAGCCTCAAACTCAAAAGGCAAGACAGTTGTCCTAATCATTGCTCTGAAAACGATGGCATTTTCCTCTTCACCACACCTAGAATTCTTCTCTTTGACAAGTATTTTCCTCTTAGGCTATAATCTAAAATTTTTCCTGACTCTGGTAGCATCATAAGGACTGAAAGTAGAGAATGAGCATATACGATCAAACATTTGTTATTTATTACTTTAAATCTTGATCTTCTAAGAAAGGCTAGAAGGCAACGTCAACAGTGTGGAAAACATTATGTTTAATGTATCATCTTCCTATTCTCTCCTCTCATTCCTCAGATTCCCTTCTGTGCTGACAATGATCTTCCTGCATAAAAAGCCCTTATCTCTGTCCCCCCCCAATTCTCACTGAACACCTAAGTAACTTCTTTTTCTGCAATGTCCTGGAACTCGTAGAGTGGATAAAAGAGTGACTGCAAATAAGTAAGTCACATGCATCTTTCTTAGAGGTCTGACATTTACAAAGAGAGAAAGAGAGAAAAGTTGTGGACAAATAATGGTGTCTGCCATTTCAGTAAACAATGAATGTTTTCCTTCCAAAAAGCCGTCAGCTATTGTTGCCACTCCTGTCATCCCTCCCTCATGCCAACAGTGCATGTTGGAAGGAATTCAGATGGAGAAAAACAAGATACTGGCCTAAGACAGTTAGAACGCATGTCAAAGGGATAATTTCATGAGCCCAGACTCTTGCATCTTCCCATATATACAAAGTTATTTGACTTATATGCAGAGTACATTTGTGGAATGTCAGGAGGATGAGTCACAAGCTGGGATTGAGATTACTGGGAGAAATATGAACAAGCTCAGCTATGCAGATGATACCACTCTAATGGCAGAATATGAAGAGTAACTAAAGAGCTTCTTGATGAAGGTGAAAGAGGAGAGTGAGAAAGCTGGTTTAAAACTCACCATTCAAAAAACTAAGATCATGGCATCCTGTCCCATCACTTCATGGCAAATAGATGGAAAAAAGTGAAAACAGTGGCAGATTTTACCTTCTTGGGGTCCAAAATCATTGCAGATGGGGAAGACAACCATGAAATTAAAGGACACCTGCTCCTTGAAACGAAAGCTATGACCAACCTAGACAGCATATTAAAAAGCAGAGACATCACATGGCTGACAAAGATTTGTATAGTCAAAGCTATGTTTTTTCCAGTAGTCATGTGTGGACGTGAAAGTTGGACCATAAAGAAGACTGAGTGCCAAAGAATTGATGCCTTCACACTGTGGTGCTAGAGAAGGTTCTTGAGATTCCTTTGGGCAGAAGAAGATCAAACCAGTGAATCCTAAACAAAATCAACTCTGAATATTCATTGAAAGGACTGATGCTGAAGCTTCAGCTTAAATACTTTGGCCACCTGATGTGAAGAGCCAACTCATTGGAAAAGACCCTGATGCTGGGAAAGATTGAGGGCAGGAGGAGAAGGGGGCAACATAGGATGAGATAGTTGGATGGCATCATGGACTCAGTGGACATGAGTTGAGCAAACTCCAGGAGATAGTGAAGGACAGGGAAGCCAGGCATGTTGAAGTCCATAGGGTCACAAAGTTAGATACAACTTAACGACTGAACAACAAACCATGACACATAGAAATGGGCTAAAATCATTAACTTACGATGTCTGTTTTTGTGATCAGCAGTAATTCTTTTGATGTTCAACTGCATGGTATTTTGTTTTTTTTTCACAGCAAAAACTCCTGTGTGTCCTGGCTCTTAGCTCTGGTAGCTCAGTTGGTGAAGAATCCTACTGAAATGCAGGAAACCCCAGTACAATTCCTGTGTCGGGAAGATCCGCTGGAGATGGGATAGGCTATCCACTCCAGTATTCTTGGGCTTCCCTTTTGACTTAGCTGGTAAAGAATCTGCCTGCAATGTGGGAGATCTGTGTTTGATCCCTGGCTTGGGAAGATCTCCTGGAGAAGGCAAAGGCTACCCACTCCAATATTCTGGCCTGGGGAATTCCATGGATGGTATAGTCCATGGGGTTGCAGAGTTGGAAGCGACTGAGTGACTTTCAGTTTCACAGAATTATCTGAGCGGCTGTCTCCTGGGCTGTAGTCCTCAGTAAGTTCCTAGAATAAAATATAAATTTCAACTTTGAGGCTATATATTTTTGCTTTTTTTCAACTGGGAAAAGAAGGAAGGAAGAGAAGAAGGAGAGAGGGAGGGAGGGAAAGAAAAGAGAGCCCCTTAAATCCTTAGAGAATAAAATGAATCCTTCCCATGATGATGATTAATATTTAAAAACAAAGAAAGCTTTGTGATTCAAGACTGCTCACTCCAGGTATTCCTGAAACACTCCTTCTTTCAGTTTTTATCATACTGTCTCAATCCTGTGACAAGCAATAGTTATTTTAAATGGAGACTGGATTTTTGGAAATGTTTAAATCTAATACCTCCCTCTCACACATGGCATGAAGCTGATTTTTCCTCTCCTGTGAGTTATATATACTTAGGGCACACAGAGATTGCAATAGTAATATTTCCTAATTTATGTAGAGAAACAATTTTATTATGCTCTTTTAAAATGTTTCAAAATTCAATTTCTAAAATCTCCATGTTGCCTATTTACAAGTAGACAATACTCTTCCGAGAGGTCTTCTCTCATCCCTGTCCTTCGTTTGCAAGTGCCACCAAAAATTAAAAGAGATTCTCTGTAGGGATCCTTAGGATAATTATCTCTTTGCTTAGACTAAAACTAGGTATACAATAAGTGTTTAGAAACCCCTGGGTAGAAGAATACATGATTTATTTTTTCCCAACGTGTGACTGGATTCCCTGGTGGCTCAGTGGTAAAGAATCCACCTGCCAATGCAGGAGACACAGGTTCAGTTCCTGGGTCAGGAAGATCCCCTAGTGAAGGAAATGGAAACTCACCCCACTATTCTTGCCTGGAGAATCCCATGGGCAGAGGAGCCTGGAGGGCTACAGTCCATGAGGTTGCGAAGAGTTGGACACGGCTGAGTGACTGAACATGTACTAATGTGACTAAGTGATTTTCCTTCCTTTTTGACATTAAGACATTTTTTACAGAAATGGAAAAACACTATTTAATGTGAAAAGCCACTATGATGATCTATTATAATCTTCACCCCAAAATAGAAAGGAACAATTTGTCTTTCCATGTAGTATCTAAAATTGTGGGTAGAAAATTTCAGTTGCTAAATGTAATTTCTGTGCAGATCCTATTCAGTTTGTTCTTCTTGGATGGCTCTGAAGCATTCCTCTAGTCTACCTCTGAGGTTTTTTTTTTTTTTTTTTTCTCTTTATTTTTTTTTAAGTTTTTTATTTTTTTAATTTTAAAATCTTTAATTCTTACATGTGTTCCCAAACATGAACCCCCCTTCCACCTCCCTCCCCATAACATCTCTGTGGGTCATCCCCATGCACCAGCCCCAAGCATGCTGTATCCTGCGTCAGACATAGACTAGCGATTCAATTCTTACATGATAGTATACATGATAGAATGCCATTCTCCTATATCATCCCACCCTCTCCCTCTCCCTCTGAGTCCAAAAGTCCGTTATAGACAGCTGCGTCTTTGTTTTAAGAACATTCTTGTCAGTTGAGATTAAGACAACATTTTTCACTGAACACAAAAGTTGAGAAAGAACTCTAGTCACTTGAACTGAAGAGTCAGCTGTTCTGTTTCTTCCATCTTTTCTCTGTTCTTCTCCAGAGTGGAGTGTGCCCCCAAGTGACTAAGAGTCAACAGGTATAATTCCTGGTAAGTAGGGAGTGGCACAACATCTGCTTATATACAACAAAGGCAAAGTGCTGAATTTCAGGTTAGCTTTCTGTCATTCTATTAAATATTCTAGAAAAACTTTCAAATGAGTATTTCAGGGTGTAGGAAAGACTTCTGCCATACTATTCAATCTGTGTTCATTTTCTTGTGATTTCATGGATCTTCAGAAAGGTAACTCTAATCAGGGTGGTGGTGGTGTTCAGTCACTAAGTTGTGTCCAACTCTTTTGTGAACCATGGACTGTAGCCCACCAGGCTCCCCTGTCCATGGAATTTCCCAGACAAGAAATGACTGGAGTTGGGTAGTCATTTTCTTCTCCAGGGGATCTTCCCGACCCAGGGACAGAACCTGAATCTGCTGTATTGGCGGGAGTTGTAAGGTAGATTCTTTATTACCGAACCATCAGGAAAACTTTTCACCAAAATATCTAGAATTTTCTTGACTCCAAAATAATCAGAGGTCTTTGTTAAAATAGTCATAGAAAATATTTACTTCATTCTGGGTTCCTTTGTCCACGAACCTACTTTTTTCTGAAGTGACTTCAAGTTCAGTTTGAGATCTGCTCATAAAGAAAAGTCTTTCATTTAACAAATATGTGTATGCATACAGTGTGGTAGTAACTGTTACAAAGAATGGGAGTTTGGGGTTGACATGTACACTCTGCTGTATTTAAAACCGCTATCCAACAAGGACCTACTGTACAAGACAGGGAGCTCTGCTCAATATTCTGCAATAACCTATGTGGGGAAGAAATTAGAAAGAGAATAGA
The DNA here is from genome assembly GCF_023091745.1 of Budorcas taxicolor. Lineage (NCBI taxonomy): Eukaryota > Metazoa > Chordata > Mammalia > Artiodactyla > Bovidae > Budorcas > Budorcas taxicolor. The sequence goes on from NC_068910.1 coordinate 86,133,378, forward strand.
TATGTGTATACATTTAACAGAATTACTATGATGTACACCTGAAACTAACATGGCATTATTAATCAACTATACTATAATAGAAAATAAAAGTTTTTGAAAAAACGGTGAAGAACAAGGCAGAGAAGGGACCCGCCTTCACGATACTTTCATCCTAATGAATTTGTCCTGAAACACATTAGCCCACAATTCTGAACGAGTTGTTCCCCGAATTCTGCCTTACTGTATTTTCCCAGTGTTTCTCAAGCTCTCTCTCTCTTAGAAAGGAATAAGACAACTTTAAATGAAAAAACCACTTGGGATGTTTACTAAAAGTTTAGATTCTCAACCTGTGAAGCCTAGAGATTCTGTTTCAATAGACAGGACTGACTCAGCAATTTTTATTTAAAAATATTTTCAAATATGCTTTAAAAATTCTTTTAAAAAGTGTGATTTTTGGAGGGGAAGCAGCGTAGAAAGAGCAGAAAAGTTTTGTAATATCTGAAAATTAGAGTGGTAGAATAGTTAAAAAGCAATTTTATTGTTGATTTGGTGAGTACCTTAAGTTGTCTTTGGACGAAAATCATCAAAGACAGCTTATTCCAGTGCAGAAATGAACTAATAAAGAATAATGACTAATCTTCCCAAATATTTGACCACTGAATTTTCTTCCAACTCATGCAGAGGAAAATTAAAAAAAAACACACACAAACATTTAGAATTGTATAGAACTTACAAACATAAAATGAATGCACACTTTTTTCCCTATTTACATGCTAATAATATAGCATCTATCTGGTCTTTAATAGCTTGCATAGAACTACAGAGAACATTTTTTATATGAATAGAAAACTCCACTACGGTGTAATCACATGATAATATATTTCATGCATTGACAGAGTCAGAAGGTATGGTTAAATCTGAGTAACTTCGTTTTCTCCTTAACATAGTACAAATACTTCAAAAAGGATCTCTAACTATGTCTTTCTAATCTGAGGTAGAAATTTGCCTAACAGATACAGTCTGTTATTGCTTAAAAAAATTTGAATGGTAGCATTTACTGTTTGGCACCCTTTACTTTCCAGAATTTCCTTTACTGAAAACTAAGATTTGAGGTTTCTTCCCAGAAATATTCACATTTCTAAAGACAACAAATAAAAGAATTAATTTTTATTACCTTCTTGCCAACTGTCTAAATTTTCACCTATTTTTTCCTTCATTCTAGATTTAACACAGCCATTGTCCAATCAATAAAAATGCCTCTTATATTTACCCAGAAATACAGGTTCCATTTTCTAAAGTAAAGAAATAAAAACAAAAATAAACAATGGGACCCAACTGAACTTAAAACTTTTGTACAGTAAAAGAAATCATTGACAAAACAAAGACAATCTACTGAATGGGAGGAAAATAATTGCAAATAATATGACTAATAAGGGATTTGTTGTTGTTTAGTTGCCAAGTCACATCTGACTCTGTGACCCATGGACTGCAGCACACCAGGCTTCCCTGTCCTTCACCATTGTCTGAAGTTTGCTCAAATTCATGATAAGGGATTAATATTTAACGTATATAAACACCTCAAACAACTCAACATCAAAACAAACAACCCAGTTAAAAAATGGGCGTGAGAACTGAACAGACATTTTTCCAAAGAGAAAATGCAGATGGCCAAAGGCACATGGAAAGATGCTCAACATTGCTAATCATTGGGGAAATGCAAACCCAAACCACGACTTGATATCACCTCACAACTGTTAGAATGTTTATCATCAAAAAGAACACAAACAATAGTTGGCAAGGATGTGGAGAAAAGGAAACCCTTTTACACTGTTGCTGGGAGTGTAAACTGGTGTGGCCACTGTGGAAAACAGTATGGAAATTTCTCAAAAAACTAAAACTAGAACTACCATCAGTCAGTTCAGTTCAGTTGCTCAGTCGTGTCTGACTCTTTGAGACCCCATCAACTCCTGGAGTTTGCCCAAACTCGTGTCCATTGAGTCAGTGATGCCATCCAACCATCTCATCCTCTGTCATCCCCTTCTCCTCTGCCTTCAGTCTTTCCCAGCATCAGGGTCTTTTCAAATGAGTTAGCTGTTCACATCAGGTGGCCAAAGTATTGGAGTTTCATATAAGCCAGTAATTCAACTTCTGGGTATATAACCAAGAAAATAAAAAACATTAATTTGAAAATATACATGTATTCCAATGTTCATAGCAGCATTATTTACAATTGCCAAGATCAGGAAGCAACCTGAGTGTCTGTCAGCAGCTGAATGGATAAGGATGTAAAGTATATGTGTGTGTGTTTGTGTGTGTGTGTGTGTGTATATATATATATATGTATGTATGTATGTATACAGGGCTTCTCAGGTGGCTCAGATGGTAAAGAATCTGCTGCAATGTAGGAGACTGATCCCTGGGTTGGAAGGATTCCCTGGAGAAGGGAATGGCACAGAGGAGCCTGGCAAGCTACAGTCCATGGAATCACAAAGAGTCAAACATGACTGAGCAACAAACACTTTCACTTTTCATATATATATATATATATATATATATATATATATATTCATATGTGTACGGCTTCCCTCATAGCTCAGTTGGTAAAGAACCTGCCTGTGATACAGGAGACCTGGGTTCAATCCCTGGGTTGGGAAGATCCTCCAGAGACAAGAATGGCAACCCGCTCCAATATTCTTGCCTGGAGAATCCCATAGGCAGAGGAGCCTGGCAGGCTATAGTCCATGGGGTCATAAGAGTTGGACACGATTTAGTGGCTAAACCACCACCATCACCATTCATATATGTATGTGTGTGTATATATATATATATATATATATATATATATACACTTTTCACATATATACATACATATATATACAAACAAACAATGGAAAACCACTTAGCCATAAAAAGAATGAAATTCTGCCATGTTCAGCAACATGGATGAACCTGGAGGTCATTATGCTAAATTAGATAAGTCAGGAATAGAAAGACAAATACTGCGTAATATCATATATGTGGAATCTAAAAATACAGCAAACTAGTAAATATAACAAAAAAGAAGCAGACTCACAGATATAGATGACAAAGTAATGGTTATCAGTGGAAGGGAAAGGAAGGACATTACAGAGGTGGGGAAATAGGAGGTAGAAACTGCTGGATATAAGGCAGGCTGAATGATGTATTGTCCAACATGAGGAACTTAGCCAATATCTTCCCGACCCAGGAACTGAACCAGGGTCTTTAGCATTGCTGGTGGATTCTTTACCAGCTGAGCTACCAGGGAATCCATATATACATGGATTATATATATACATATATATATATAAATCTTTGTTCTTTGTTGTTCTTTATATATAAATAAAGAACAGTAAAGGACAATATAAACTAAAAAATCTTTTATGTTGGGACAATAAAACTGTTCTTAAATTGGATTATGATAATCATCACACCACTTGGTCAAAATATTAAAAGTACAGAATTGTATAATTTAAAAGGGTAAATGTTATGGTGTATAAGTTATATTTCAATAAATTGTTAGAAAATGTTTACTAGGTTTATTTTAATTGCTAGAAGTGTTTGCTAAGCTTTCGGTTGCAAATCTGTGGAGAAAAAAAGGGAAGCAAGTAAAGAAATAGATTTTCCCATATTTCCCCCTCTATTTCGTTTTTTACTTTTTTAAGACATAGTATCATCATATAGAAATCTTCCTTCAGAAGAAAGGAGTACTTCTTGTAAGCTTAGAAATTTTAGTTAAGATGGATATCTTAGATAAGTATAACAATAAAATGTGTCTGAAAACAATGGCTATAATTTTACTTACTCATAATGTGTTTTCTTGGAAGGCTACATTCTGTATCTTGGTAAGTTTCTGAGTGGAGTTTCCATTACATCTGTAAAGGATGCTCTAGAAGACATATCCATACAGAGCATGAAATGGGGCTTAAGGAATTTTAAAAGGCCCATGTAATTCTGAATTAAGACGTCCAATACATGGAGAACGACACTTACTAGAAAATTTTGCCAAAAACTTACCATATAAAACATTAAAAGAAGTACATTTCCAAAGCAATTCTCTCTTATTCATGCATAATTCAATAAATGTTATCAGTATCATTGTCTTCTCTCTGTGGTAGGGATGACATTACTGTGAAAACAAAGACCAGTCTGAGCTTCAGAGATTATTGATCCCATGAGGCACATCAATGTCATGGCAACACAGGATGCTATACTTTAAGTCCATCTCAAAGCAGTGAGTTTTATAAACCTTAACTAAGCAGAGGACTTTCCTAACATGCAGATTCTTTAATGAATCCCTTCTGGGTTGTTCCTCCTCTGGTCACTTAAGTAATCCATGTTCTGTAAGTACTTATTCTCAGAAGAACTGAAAAAGTTGATACTGGCATTTAACTTTGAGAACTGCATTTGATGATTTCCTGAATTCTTGCTGTGTGAACTACACATAACCATCAGTGTCTGAAAACTTCCACGTGCATCAAGACACTCAAAGTCTGAGTATCTTGAACATTGCAGAGTCGTTCACATCCTCCTAAAAATGTGGTATCAGTGCTAAGCTAGGATTGCATAGATTCTAAAAGTCACAATGGAGAGTAGATATTTCTAGTACTATACTAGACCTGACACACTAAAGTTAACTATAAAACATTCTGAAGTCAAAGGATAGTGAAGGGTGTTAGGCAGCAGCAATAATTAGCCAAAGATCCATTGCTCAGAGAAGTAAGAAGGGAGAAACCTCCAGACAAATGTGATGAAGATATCTATGATTATTCACTCTCTTCTTGGACTTCTTAGCTTGAACATTTAATACAGGTTCCCAGATCTTTTTAAGTATCTCTCATCTAGGGCTTCTTCATGGTAGGCACTGTGCATATCTACTCAAACATGCACAGTGCTCAGGCGACTTTCAAACTGAGATGTCAAGAAACTTTTTTCTTTTTCCTTTGAGAAAGTGATAGAAAAAGTTTCTATCACCAGAAGCATCATATTCATGAAGAATTCTCTCTCAAAACTAAGATGTTAAATTGATCTTATTTGGCTGCCTAGAAATAAGATGGTTTTGCTTTTTTTAATGTTTACAGTTTTTGTCCCCATCTTGTGGTATGTGGAATATTAGTTCACTGACCAGGCATGAACCAGCTCCTCCTGCATTGCAAGTATGAAGTCTTAACCACTGGACCACCAGGGAAGTCAAAGGATGGTTTTAAAACGCAGAAGGAATTTTCTTCAAACTCTAAAGATATCATCACAAAATGCATACATTAAAAAGAAATACTCGTAGTCTGACTTGATAAACTATTGTACACTAGAAAAAACATTAAATGGTATAGGTTCAGTGCTTTGCATGTACTTGTATAAGAAAGTAGCCAATATATGTTGTTACTTTTGGTAGAAATTATTAGTAACCAATATTGTGGTGACTAGTAGAAAATGGACAGGGATGACTATGTATTTTCTAGTTTTGCTCTTACCGACACCTAAATATTTGAGTGTCGTATTTGATGCTTGCTTGATTTCAATATCTGTAACAAACAAACATGATTTTAATGAAAATGATTAAATTTATGAGTTGTTAGGAAGAGAATCATCACATAGAGCATGGCACAAAGCTTTTTGCAACAAGTCATAGACTTTTTACCACTTGGTGAAATCCCTGCTTTGCAAGAAAAATTTTTGAGATAAAAATAAACATTTTAAAGACTAAAATAGTTTTCATAATAATCCATCTTTAGATGGTGAAATGCAAATCTGTTCAAAGATACCTTCTCACATGGAAGATTTTAGTAAATTATACTTCCTGAGGAGTCAAAAATGCAAATTATAAAATTTAGAAGAGGCAAAAATGGCACAAAGATCACCATCTCATTTTACAAAACAAGAATATGCTAAGGAGTTCTCTAGACAAAACATCAAGAACCAGTATCATGGAAATCCAGTCATTTTAAAAAGTCCAAATTTTGTTGCCAGTATTCATATCATTTTTAATTATTTATTTTTAAATTTTTGTAAAAGATGCACAGCATAAAATTTACCCATTTAGCCATTTTATTTATTTATTTCTGGCTGTGCTAGGTCTTCCTGGCTGTGTGGGCTTTCTCTACTTGCAGCTAGTGGGGTCAGTTCTCTAGCTGTGGTTTGCAAGAGAAGCAGTGGCTTCTCTTGGTGCAGAAGACATGGGCTTTAGTAGTTTTTGGTACCTGGGCTCAGCAGGTGTGGTTCTGGAGCTCTAGAGCACAGGCTTACTAATTGTGGGACATAGGCTTCTTTGTTCTGCAGCATATGGGATCTTCCCAGACCTGGGATTGAACTTGTGTGTCCTGCATTTGCTGGCAGATTCTTTACCACTGAGCCACCAGGGAAACTCTCATTTTAAACATTTTTAACTGTACAGTTTAGTATATTAAATTCACATTTTTGTGAACCATCCCCACCATCCATCTCAAAAACTTTTTTCATCTTATGAAACTGAAATTTTGTACCTATTAAAGAATAACTCCCCACTCATCCCTCCTGCTTGGCCCTGGCATCCACCATTCTACTCTCTGTCTCCATGAGTTTAACTTTGTAGGTACCTCATATTTGGGGTATCATACAGTATTTATTCTTTTGTGACTGGCTTACATCACTTAACATAATGTCTTCATGGGTCATCCATGTTGTAACATGTGCCAGAACATTCTCCTTTTTGAGGTTGAATAATATTCTCTTGTATTATATACCACATTTTGTCTATTCATTTATCTGTCCATAGGCATTTACATTGCTTTCACATTTTGGCAGTTGTGAATAACACTACTATCAAGGTGGGTATACAAATAACTGTTCAAGTCCCTGCTTTTCTTTTGGGTGTACCAAGAAATGAAGTTTACCAGAAGAATTTACAGTATTTCAGAATTATGTTATTATACAATTTACAGTAATTCTACAGTTAGCTTTTTGAGGAACTACCATACTATTTTCCACAATGTCTGCCTCCTTCTGCGTCACCCTGGCAATGCATAAGGGTTCCAATTTCCTCACATCTTTTCCAACATTTGTTATTTTCTGTTGTCTTTTTCCCCCCTTTTAAAATTTTATAATAATTCTCCTAAGTGAATGGTATAACATTATGGTTTTGATTTGCATTTCCCTGATAATTATTGATGTTGAACATTGGCTTCCCAGGTGGTGCAGAATATGCCTGCCAATGCAGGAGACCCAAGAGATGTGGGCTCAATCCCTGGGTTGGGAAGATCCCCTGGAGTAGGAAATGGCAACCTGTTTTGGTATTCTTGCCTGGAAAATTCCATGGAGGATCCTGCAGACTACAGTCCATGGGGTCACAAAGAGTTGCACATGGCTAAATGACTGAGCACACATCTTTTTATGGGGTCATTGAGAGATTATTTTATTTTATTTTTTTGAGAAGTGTAGATTCAAGTCTTTTGCCCATTTTTAAAATTGGGTTGCTTGGTTTGTTGTTTTCTTTATATAGTCTGAATATTAATCTCTTATCAAATATGTAATTTGCAAATGTCCTCTCCCATTCTATAGGTTGTTTCTTCACTCTATTGATAGTGTCCTTTAACGCACAAAAACTTTAAATTTTGATGCAATCCACTTTATCTATTTTTTATTTCTTGATCAAATATTGTCTTAACAGAATGATTTTCAGTTGAATTGGCCATGGTTATGATCGGTTGTACTCAGGACAGAGTTTTCCACATAAAACAAGTTAAAGTAAGAGCAGAGTTTGATTGTATTCTCTGCCATTCATGCATTCTGCAGGATTGGTGCACAGTTTCACCTGATTATAAGCAGTTTTTATTTTTCTATTTTTTCATTTGATTCCTCTTGCATTTTCAAATAAAATGATTACTTTATTTTAAATCCAAATTTATGTCCAAAAACATTCTGAAACAGATATATATTTTTTTTAGTTGCCATCATTCCTGCTTCTTGGATGTACTATATCTGAATTCTCCAAAATTTACCTCTAGGCTGGACAGTTTTCCAATCCATTTGTTTTACAGTTACTTTACTTCCTAGTCATGTGTTGTTTAAATACAGGAGAGGTGCTGAAGTGTTCTGGAAGTCTGAGTGAACTCCGGGAGATGGTGATGGACAGGGAGGCCTGGCATGCTGCGATTCATGGGGTCGCAAAGAGTCGGACACGACTGAGCAACTGAACTGAACTGAACTGAACTGAACTCTGTTTTTAGGGATTCCAGATTTTCAGGAAAAGCAATTTCAAAAACAATGTGGAGGTTCCTCAAAAAACTAAAAATAGAACCACCATATGATCCTGATATTTCAGTTTTGAGTATATGTCTGAAAAAAAGTAGTAATTGGAAAAGATACATGTACCTATTGTTCATAGCAGCACTATTTACCATAGCCAAGATATGGAAGCAGCCCAGTGTCCATCAGCAGATGAATGGATAAAGAAGATGTGATGTATATGTACACACATATATACAATGGATACATATATATATGTGTGTGTGTGTGTGTGTGTGTATCCATGGAATATTACTTAGCCATAAAAAGAATGAAATTTTGCCATTTTCAGCAACATAGACCTAGATAGTATGCTAAGTAAAATAAGTCAGACAGAGAAAGAAAAATACTGTATGATGTCACTTATATATGGAATCTAAAAAATAGAACAAATGTATATATCAAAACAGAAACAGACTCATAGACATAGGAAGTAACCTAGTGATTACTGGTGGAGAGAGGAAAGGGGCGTGGGACAATGTGTGTACACAGGATCGAGAGATACAAATCACTTTGTATAAAATAGATAAGCAACAAGGATATATTATACAGCACAAAGAATTATAGCCATCATTTTGTAATAATTTTTAATGGAATTTAATTTATGAAAACACTGAATTACTATGTTATATACTTGAAGCTAATAGAATATTATGAATCAACTATATTTCAATAAAGAGACAGTTTCAAAGACCTCATGAGAGTCTGAGTGCATTGCCTTGTGCTTTAATTATATTTAGGTAATGGGCCTCCTCTGGTGACTGAGAAGGTAAAGAATCTGCCTGCAATGCAGGAGACCCAGGTTCAGTCCCTGGTCAGGAAGATCCCTTGGAGGAGGTCATGGCAACCCATTCCAGTACTCTTGCCTGGAGAATCCCATGGATAGAGGAGCCTGAGGATCTACAGTCCATGGGGTTGCAAAGAGTTGGACATGACCAACTAACACTTTCACATTTCAAAGGTCCTCCCAGATTTAATCAAATACCTGCTCTAATGGATAAAGCTGAACAGTTCCAACCATGGCCTGCAGCACACCAGGCTTCCCTGTCCATCACCAACTCCCAGAGCTTACTCAAACTCATGTCCATCGAGTCACTGATGCTATCCAACAATCTCATCCTCTTTCGTCCCCTTCTCCTGCCTTCAATCTTTCATAGCATCAGGGTCTTTTCCAATGAGTCAGTTCTTTGCATCAGGTGGCCAAAATCATTGGAGTTTCAGCTTAATCATCAGTCCTTCCTTCCAATGAATATTTAGGACTGATTTCCTTTAGGATGGACTAGTTGGATCTCCTTGAAGTCCAAGGGATTCTCAAGAGTCTTCTCCAACACCACAGTTTAAAAGCATCAATTCTTCAGCACTGTTTTCTTTGTAGTTCAACTTTCACATCCATACATGACTATTGGAAAAACCATAGCTTTGACTAGGTGGACCTTTGTTGACAAAGCAATGTCTCTGCTTTTTAATGCTGTCTAGTTTGGTCATAGCTTTTCTTCCAAGGAGCAAGTGTCTTTTAGTTTCATGGCTATAGTCCCCATCTGCAGTGATTTTGGAGCCCCCCCTTCCCAAACCATTAAGTCTCTCACTGTAAATAAATACCTAAAGTTTGACATTGTTTAAATCAGAGTTAAGACTATGAGTGGGCTCCAAATCCTAACATATTACATGTAAAAGTTTTTAAAAAGGTGTATTTTTTAGGAAAAGTATATATGAGGAAAAAGACAGCTTGTTTACAAGTTGGCCAAGGGCTAGATGATAGGTCTTCAGAATTTCTAGGTAAGCGCTTCAGTACAAATATATGGATACATTTAACTTTTTTTTTTTTTTTTTGTATTTTAAATGAATTCTTTAAAAAATATACTCAGGACTTTGACAGGATTTTGGTTTTCCAGCACTCCCTGTTGAAAACTAAAGCTCAAAGGGTTGATATCACTATCAGCTGAAATAAGCCAGGCGCCAGCTGTGAGCTCTTGTTGAAAAACAGAGGAGTTAGAGGTCAGACAAGTTCCAAGATGGAAGAAAGAGATGTGAAAACAGGATGTGGATCTTCACTTCACACAGCTGAAAGTTCAGATGAACTACATTTAAAACTAAAAAAGAAAATTTTAATGAAGTTTCAATAATTAATTTTCAGATATCTGGGTTGGAATGGATTTCTAACACAAAAGGATGATATTATTATCAAAAGTCATTATTCAAAAATTGCAAGTAAAATTGAAAAGCATACTGAGAAAATAATCACCTCAGACATGAAAGCTGACATTTTTTACATTGATTTCTTTAAAAAAAAATCCAAGACACAAGGTCCTAAAAATAGCCAAAATATAGAAAAGCAGCTATCATATACTTCAGACCTTGACTGAGTGACTTAGTCACCAGGAAAAAATGCACAACTCCAAGATGATAATTTTATGTTGACAGTAGGGTGAATCAAAAACAAACATGTGACATAAGGGACCCTACCTAGTTCATTCTCTGGATCATTCCATTTTCCCAGTTAGTATAGTTGCTTGGATTAGAGGTGGTTATAAAGAGTGCCTGCTATTCCTGAGCCATTTCTCAGAGGACTGAGTTGGTAAACATAAGGTTATTAATGGTGGTGTGCTCCTATCCTATTTGTGGCAGTACAAAAATACAGCTTTCCTGAAGACCTAGCAACTTAAGTTTACATTGGGATGTATTCTAAGGGGAACATGTCTCCATACCCTGAATTATTCTGTGTCAATTGTGACATAATTCCCAGGGGTTGACTTACTCCCTCAGGGGTGAGGAAAAGAACGTTTTTGGTATTCTTTCTTATATATTCTTTTCCTCAACAATCTGTTTAGGTCTGAGCAAACAAGGAGAGTTAGCAAAATATACATGTGTAGACTTTCTTAACCTCTCCAGTGACATCATTACAATTTCTTTCCTACCTCAACTCCATAAACTAGCAACAGACCAACCAGTTAGTTTTCTCGTATTTACCTAAATTGCATATTGTTCACTTAGCAGCTATTATTATCTCTTCCTCTAGTAGTTCTAGATCATTGGTTTTCTTTTTCTAAGGAATTTTGGTTCAATCACTCTCTTTTTCTGTTGTCTTAGCCATAATTTTAATCCTATAATAAAAGTAAACTAGAGTTTAGGACAAAATGTATTTTTCTCACAAATAAGCACAAACAGTGTCTCAGATTGAGGTCACCAAAAGGTATATTCAGGTTCCTAATTTTTCTCATGAATTTTGCTTCGTCTAAATACCCACCTTATAATGCAATTGCATGAATGCCCAAGACTGTATTAGGGTATGATAGTGTGTTCGAAAAATGGAGGCTGTATCACTGTGTAAGTTTTAAAATCACTTGAAATAGACAAGTCCTGAGTCAATGGTTACATCTACACCTCAATCACATGGCAAATGCTGCTTTATGCAAATATTTCTGATACCACCCTGTAATAAATCAGTGACAATAAGTGGGCACTAAATATGCAGTGAAGCAATTTGCTGTTTTCAATGCTAGCAATCAATAAAATAGAAAATATTTAAGGTCAGTTTCAACAAACGACAGTGCTAACCTGAATTTTAAGTAAAAATAACTTTGTTCATTATTCATGTGTTAGATTGGCACTTGAAGATTGTTCGTTGGGTAAATTGTCATTATTCTAAATAGGTAAAGTTTTGAAGCTGTTCTGCTTCTTATACTATGCATATATAAATAGATCTTACATTTGCAGGGTATATGTAAAACTACAGAAATATCAGATGTAGGAGTAGATTTAAGTTGTCATTTTTCTACTAAACCGGTATCATCTGTCATTATTAAGTATTTTAGATTTTTTTTTTGGCTGTAATTACTTTAAAAAATTGTTTGATTGTATGATTGTACTTTTGCTATAAAGTATTCTTAGTTTTACTTGTATTTAACATTATATCCTAAGGAATTTAATCTAAGCATTAAAAAAAAATTGAACCCAAATGTTATTCAAGATTGAGAAAAATGCTTTTGCAAAGAAAAGGAAAGGATACATTTCCTTTGTTTAATTCTAAATGTTATTAAGAAGAAATTTCAAGTAAAACAAGTAGTCCTGTGAAAAGATGGAAAGAACCCACACATTCAAGCTGTATTAACACTAGAGTTCGCCAGATAAAATATACATTTTTGAAATAAACATTTTATTTGGTGATTTTCCAATATCACAAAAGTAGGCTGTATGATTCTTTTCTGACAGCATATTTTTAAATAAAAAATATTGAATTCAAATCTGATTTTAGGCAAGTACTAAAGTTTTGTATTATAAAATGCAGCCATATGACTGCTACACCACGTTTCCTTTCCCCAAAAATTTGTTGTAAGCTAAAATTCTCATATGTTTTCCTTGACTGCCTTTGATATACGTTTTCAAAATACATGCTTTATTAGTAAGTCAATTCAGTCACTCAGTCCTGTCCAACTCTTTGAGACCCCATGAATCACAGCATGTCAAGCCTCCCTGTCCATCACCAACTCCTGGAGTTCACCCAAACTCATGTCCATTGAGTTGGTGATGCCATCCAGCCATCTCACCCTCTGCCGTCCCCTTCTCCTCCTGCCCTCAATCCCTCCCAGCATCAGGGTCTTTTCCAATGAGTCAACTCTTCGCATGAGGTGGCCAAAGTATTGGAGGTTCAGCCTCAGCATCAGTTCTTCCAAGGAACACCCAGGACTGATCTCCTTTAGGATGGATTGGTTGGATCTCCTTGCAGTCCAAGGGACTCTCAAGAGTCTTCTCCAACACCACAGTTGTTCAGTTCAGTTCAGTTCACTTCAGTCACTCCATCCTGTCTGACTCTTTGCGACCCCATGAATCACAGCACTCCAGGCCTCCCTGTCCATCACCAACTCCCGAAGTTCACTCAGACTCGCGTCCATCAAGTCAGTGTTGCCATCCAGCCATCTCATCCTCGGTTGTCCCCTTCTCCTCCTGCCCCCAATCTCTCCCAGCATCAGACTCTTTTCCAGTGAGTCAACTCTTTGCATGAGGTGGCCAAAGTACTGGAGTTTCAGCTTTAGCATCATTCCCTTCAAAGAAATCCCAGGGCTGATCTCCTTCAGAATGGACTGGTTGGATCTCCGTGCAGTCCAAGAGACTCCCAAGAGTCTTCTCCAACACCACAGTTCAAAAGCATCAATTTTTTGGCACTCAGCTTTCTTCACAGTCCAACTCTCACATCCATACATGACCACAGGAAAAACCATAGCCTTGACTAGATGGACCTTTGTTGGCAAAATAATGTCTCTGCTTTTGAATATGCTAAGTTGGTCATAACTTTTCTTCCAAGGAGCAAGCGTCTTTTAATTTCATGGCTGCAGTCACTCTGCAGTGATTTTGGAGCCCCCCAAAATAAAAGTCTGACACTGTTTCCACTGTTTCCCCGTCTATTTCCCAAGAAGTGATGGGACCAGATGCCCTGATCTTTGTTTTCTGAATGTTGAGCTTTAAGTCAACTTTTTCACTCTCCTATTTCACTTTCATCAAGAAGCTTTTTTGGTTCCTCCTCACTTTCTGCCATAAGGGTGGTGTCATCTGCATATCTGAGGTTACTGATATTTCTCCCGGCGATCTTGATTCCAGCTTGTGCTTCTTCCAGCCCAGTGTTTCTCACGATGCACTCTACATATAAGTTAAATAAGCAGGGTGACAATATACAGCCTTAACATACTCCTTTTCCCATTTGGAACCAGTCTGTTGTTCCATGTCCAGTTCTAACTGTTGTTTCCTGACCTGCATATAGGATTCTCAAGAGGCAGGTCAGGTGGTCTGGTATTCCCATCTCTTTCAGAATTTTCCACAGTTTATTGTGATCCACACAGTCAAAGGCTTTGGCATAGTCACTAAAGCAGAAATAGATGTTTTTCTGGAACTCTCTTGCTTTTTCGATGATCCAGTGGATGTTGGCAATTTGATCTCTGGTTCCTCTGCCTTTTCTAAAACCAGCTTGAACATCTGGAAGTTCACTGTTCATGTATTGCTGAAGCCTGGCTTGGAGGATTTGGAGCATTACTTTACTAGCATGTGAGATGAGTGCAATTGTGAGGTAGTTTGAGTATTCTTTGGCATTGCCCTTCTTTGGGATTGGAATGAAAATTGACCTTTTCCAGTCCTGTGGCCACTGCTGAGTTGTCCAAATTTTTTGGCATATTGAGTGCAGCACTTTCACAGCATCTTTCAGGATCTGAAATAGCTCAACTGGAATTCCAATACCAGGATGGTGCAAAAGAATGATACTAATATTCTTATAACTAATATCAACGCCAACTATTCAAATCTTGCAATTTTATAAGGTCTAACAACTTATGAAATGCTTTCTCTTATATTAATTTTCACAATGATATTTTGAAGAAGGTCCATCACTCATAGTCTGCAGGTGAAAAAATAGAAGTAAAGAAGCTTATCTCAGATCATAGAGTTGGGGATTAATTTAACTGAAAAGCCTAATTTGGCCCCTTTCCACAATTACTGCCTCTCTCCTCTACCATGTTGCTTCACAACCATTTTCCAGGTCTCCTTCTGTCCTTCCTGTCTCCAGTTTCTCTCCTGATCCAGGTTTTCCTTTGTACAGCTACAAGAATGATCTGCTTACAGAAATAAATCTGCTCCCGTAGCTCCTCTTCTCATAAAACAGGGAACTCTCTTTATCTCTCTCTCTCTCTCTCTTTTTAATTGTGGCAAGAAAATTCAACATGAGTTTTACCTTTTTTGAAAATTTTTAACTGTATGATACAGTTTTTCAAAATATAAGCACTACATTGTATAGCAGATCTCTAGAACTTAATTATCTTGTGTAACTGAAAGTGTATTCCTGTTAAAACAATTCCCCATGTCTCCATGCCCCAGCTCCTGGAAATCACCATTCTAATGTTTTGACTGTTTTAGGTATTTAATACAAATGAAATCATGCAGTATTTGTCCTTCTGTGACTGGCTTGTTTCATTTAGCATAATGTCCTCTAAGTACATTCATGGTTTTTGAAGGATTTTCTTCTTTTTTTTAAGACTGAGTAATATTCCATTCCATGTATATAGCACAT
This sequence comes from Budorcas taxicolor, assembly GCF_023091745.1. Classification (NCBI taxonomy): domain Eukaryota; kingdom Metazoa; phylum Chordata; class Mammalia; order Artiodactyla; family Bovidae; genus Budorcas; species Budorcas taxicolor. The sequence goes on from NC_068910.1 coordinate 86,148,682, forward strand.
TTTCTTTGTCTGTTCATCTGTTGATAGACATTTAGGTTGTTTCATATCCCGGCTATTTGAATAGTGCTGCAATGAACATGGGAGTGTGGGTATCTCTTTAAGACTCTAATTTCAATTCTTTTGTCTGTATATCCAGAAGTGAAATTGCTGGATGATAATGGCAGTTTCATTGTAATTTTTTGAGGAATCTCCATACTGTTTTCCATAGTGAGTGCATCATTTTTACATCTCTTCCAACAGTGTAAAAGAATTCCAATTTCTTCACATTTTTGACAGCACTTATTTATTTTTTTTATAGTAGCTATCCTAACAGGTTGTGAAATGATATTATACTTCTATTTTGATTTGTATTTCCCTGATAATGAGTGATGTTGAGGACCTTTTCAGATACTTTTGGTCATCATCCAACATCATATAGCTTCTTTGGAGAAATATCTATTCAAGTTCTTTGACCATTTTTTTAAACTCAAGTTATGTGTTCCACTTTCGATTTGGTTTTACTACTGAGTTGTAGGTATGCCTTATATATTTTGGATATTAACTTCTTCCTTATCAGATATGAGTTTGCAAGTATTTTCTCCTGTTCCATAGGTTGCTTTTTCACTTTGTTAATTGTTTCTTCTGTGGTGCAGAAGATTTTTAATTTGACATAGCCCTGTTTATCCATTTTTGCTTTTGTTTCCTGTGCTTTTTATGTAACGTCCAAGAAATTGTTGATGAAAGTTCAATGAACAATAAAATTATGAAGAAAAACAGAAATTTTGTTTGAGTGAAATTGATGGTTTTATCTTGGGAGACAATTCTTAGAAAGTTCTGAGAACTGTTTCATCTGTTAGAACGTAAAACAAAAGATTACATATCAAAACAACATACTGATATTTTATACAAAGTTTGTTAAAGATGCATAGTCCAGCTAAGCACTTGCAAAGTGAGAAACAAATCACCATGACCCCCTACACAGCTGTGAAAGAACACTTATTCATTAAAGAACTTGTATTACTAGAATCAGAAGAAAGAGAAAAAATTGATCTTTATAGTGGAGCAGGCCCTCCCATCTTTGAGGAGCTCTGGACAGAGGATGAGATGGTTGGATGGCATCACTAACTTGATGGACAAGAGTTAGAGCAAGCTTTGGCAGTGGGTGATAGACAGGGAAGCCTGGAGTGCTGCAGTCTATGGAGCTGCAAAGACTTGGACAATATTAAGCAACTGAACTGACCTGAAGATGCTCATTGCACATTAACAAGGGATAGAGGAGGCCCAAACAAACACACAGAAAGAGATGTTTTATGTTTAGTTTCTTTTTCCTCCTTCCTTAAAACATAAATTTCTTTCATCAAAATAATTACCAAGACCAATGTTAATGATCTTTCTTCTATGTTTTCTTTTAGGATTTTTAGAGTTAGTTTTTCTATTTAAGTTTTTAACCCGTTTTCAGTTTACTTTTGTATATGGTGTAAGTAAGGGTCTAATTTCACTCTGTTGCATATGGATATCCAGTTTTTTGAGCACCATTTGTTGGAGACTATCTTTTTCCTTTGTGTATTCTTGTCTGCCTTGTCAAAGATCAGTTTTCCAGTGTAGGACTGTTTTAAAAAAATCAGTAATTTTATTGTATATACAAGTACTTTATTTTCCCTTCAATTTTAATATACTATCAAACAGTTCCTCATAATTTCATGTCTTTGAAATTCTCAGTTTTAGCATTTGCAAACTATTCCAACAAGTAAATATACCATCAGTTATTTAATGCTTCCCATATCATTCAAAATATGAATGATATAGTTTTATAGGTCTTTTAAAATCATATTTGCAGCTCCAATATTTTCACCAAGATTGGACATGTTAAAAAATATACAATAAATCAGTACTAAAGAAATCTGCTGTCTAGGAAACTTATGTTATCTCCATACATCTTCCTGTTTTGATTAATTTTAATCCCATGTATAGAATATTAACTGAAAATTTGCCATAGAGTTAGGGGAATGGGAAAGATGGAAAAACTATCTGAAGATTTTAGTCTGAAGCTTTTCCTTGAAAACATATCAGATGATAGTTCCCGGGGTTATCATGGCCATTCCATACAGATGAGTGTGTGTTTGTGTTTGCACCTCTCTGAAATATTTCATTTGACCCTGTTAACTACAGAGACTACTTACCAATGCTACCAGTGGAACAGACAGAAGGCCATTCAAGTATCTTTTCCAAAACATCAAATGCACTATGTGTGATTACATATCAAGCTTGTAGTATGAAAGCTTGATATTTCTTTTGGAAAGGGCAGTACTGTCTTGGGGCTCAAGAAAATGTCACAAGATGAATAAATGGGAACTAATTATAGAAGTTCTTGCTTAAATATTTGACTTTACTTACCAACATCAGGATTTGCTTCAGTGTATCACTGGAAACTGAGGGGTAAGAGGTGAGTGGGAAAAACACTTTTCATTTCTATATATACAGAAAGTAAAGCTAAAACTAGCTGAGCAAAACGTGACTAATATGTGTTTGTTGAAACAAATTACACATTTCAAAAATATTGACATTAGTACTTAACATTAGTTTCCATTGCATAACAGGAAATATAATATGGAAGAAAGTCAAGTACAGGGGGAGAAACAAAGGATCTGGATTTATACTTGGGTTCATAGCCCGTCTCTAATCCCTATCACTGCTGAGGGCCTAAATAAGTCTTTTAACTTCTCTGATTTTTAGATTTCTAACCTTTAAAATATGAATAATATTGTTATCTTTGCCAAACTGACCTAAAAGTAAAATGAGACAACTTAGCATTTGGTACTCAGTAGGTATTTGAAAAATAGAAGCTACTATTATATATGATGTCATATACTGGTATCCAAAAAATAGGAAAATGGGTTTTGTCTAAAAAGGCATGAGGAACACACTGCAAAGAATATATTATCATGGCACTACTGCTTTCTTCTTTTTTTTCTTTTAGTAATCTGTAACCAAGTTTCTGATACTATTTTAAATACACATCTCTCTCTATTTGTTTACATAATGCCTCTCAGTGTTATTTGGAGACATCCAATGCCTGACTACCTATTATACGGTGGGTCAGTCAATTTTTTTCTGTTCCCACAAATAATAAGAATCTCTAAAATTACACCAATGTTTGCATAAAATCTAGGGTAATATCTGCTATGACAGTGTCCACTTGACTCATTAAACTTGAAGGTGCTAACTTGAGTCTCATAAAGTGCTCTTGCAAATAAGGTCTCCTAACCAAAGAGCCAACTAAGGTCCGTCTAGTCAAGGCTATGGTTTTTCCTGTGGTCATGTATGGATGTGAGAGTTGGACTGTGAAGAAGGCTGAGCGCTGAAGAATTGATGTGTTTGAACTGTGGTGTTGGAGAAGACTCTTGAGAGTCCCTTGGACTGAAAGGAGATCCAACCAGTCCATTATGAGGGAGATCAGCCCTGGGATTTCTTTGGAAGGAATGATGCTAAAGCTGAAACTCCAGTACTTTGGCCACCTCATGCGAAGAGTTGACTCATTGGAAAAGACTTTGATGCTGGGAGGGATTAGAGGCAGGAGAAGAAGGGGACGACCGTGGATGAGATGGCTGGATGGCATCACGAACTTGATGGACGCGAGTCTGAGTGAACTTCGGGAGTTGGTGATGGACAGGGAGGCCTGGCGTGCTGCGATTCATGGGATCGCAAAGAGTCGGACATGACTGAGCAACTGAACTGACTGAACTGAACCAAAGAGAAAGAACTTCCCAAGCGGTGCTAGTGGTAAAGAACCCGCCTGACAATGCAGGAGACACAGGAGACATGAGTTCAGTCCCTGGGTTGGGAAGATCCCCTGGAGAAGGGCATGGAAGCCCACTCCAGTATTCTTGCCTGGAGAATCTCACGAATAGAGAAGCCTGGCGGGCTACCGTCCATAGAGCCGCAAAGAGTTGAATGTGACTGAAGCGACTTGGTGTGCGTGCAACCAAAGAACATAGCTCTGTTCAGATTCTCCTTTATAATTGGAATATTTTTCCCAAAGACACATGTAGAGAGAGCTTTGGTTATTCAACCCAGAACAGCAAATTCACAAATAAAGGCTCTTCCTCTATGCCTTGTTCCTTCATCTGGACCTAAGGGAATCTCAAATTCTTTTGGAAGCCAGCAAAAACATATTAATGATGTCAAAGTGGAGATGGGAAATCAGGGGGAAGAGGCAGTGAAATTTGATACATAGACCATTAAAGTCAAGTTTACTATATTACCATCTAGAATACACATGAGCTATCTTTGAATTTCGTTAATTTATATAAAACTTTTTCTCTCATCAAAATATAAAGGCTCCAGGACTAGTAGGCAAAGACAGAAATGAGCTTCGAAGTCCTAAGATGAAGTGAAACACATCAGTGATTTAATGACAATCCCTGCAGAGTCTGTAATAAGTGCTATATGACCAAGATGTGGCAATTTCTATTCAAAACGGTCCCCATGTAAATGATTTATTATACATTGTGTGAAAATGACTTCCTGCATCCAACATAAACTGTTTTGTTCAGCAGATGACCAATTTCTGCTCTTAATGCCAAGACATGCCTGATCAATGATGACAACCTCCCAGTCCTTTTTTGATGGACAGATGGTAGGCCATGGCCTGTCCTTTGCTCCATATGGTCATATGGATGCTTCTTCACACCAATTCTAATGGGATTGAGTGAAGGCTTACAGACTTGGGAAAACAGCATGTGAAAAGGTCACTCCTATTTTGTTGATAGATCTCTATTATGAAAGAAAATTGAGGTACAAGAAGTGCGGATATTTATTCTTCTCTGAAAACAATTTTCTGACTTCTTTTAAACCAATTCCTGTTGGTAAACTGCTCCGTTAAAACATGAATCAAGGGGATAATTCCCAGTAATGTTTATATAAGTCAATAATCAGACAAGACAATTATCTTAATTTTTAGCTTCAGGCTTCCTTCATATTTGAGGTCATTGATTTTAAAACATCTGTATTTGAATCAAGTGTCAGGAAAGCATCCTCTGACTCTAGACATTTTCTTGGCTGTATTTTTTCAGTGTTGTATAGCATAATCTCTGAACAATTTATTTAATAATGTCCCCTTATCATATTCCATTAAATATTCAAATGTCTTATCTGCCTATGGAACTTCTTTTCCTTAAAATGGATTCTTGGCATTTCTAAAAGTAAATAGAGCCCTGGGGAAAAAATAACTTTGCATTTGTTATGTAGCAAATCACGTGCTTTGATCTCTTAACAGATGATATAGCGTCAACTACTCAAAGTTCCCACTGTGGTCTCAGTTTGGAACTGGGCTGCAAGAAGAGTTCAGTGTATGGGGGTCTGTCTGCAAGTGTCTTCCCCATTCCTGCTTGTTAGAATTGATACAATACCCCAACCATACTAATTACAGTATTTACCGTATTCATTCCTCCATTTGTGCATAATTTTCCATACAAAGTACAGTTCCCTAGAGCAGCAGTTCCCAAGATTTTGGGCACCAGAGACCGGTTTCATGAAAGACAATTTTTCCATTGACCCAGGAGTATGTGTGTGTGAGGGGTTGGGTGGGGGTGGGGGATGGTTTCAGGATGATTCAAGCACATTGTTTATTGTGCCCTATATTTATTAATTTATCAGCTTCCCTGGTTGTTCAGATGGTAAAGAATCTGCCTGCAATGCAGGAGAACCAGGTTTGATCCCTGGTCATGAAGATTCCCTGAAGAAAGGAATGGCAACCCACTCCAATATTCTTGCCTGGACAATTCCATGGGCAGAGGAGCCTGGTGGGCAAGAGTCCTCGGGGTCGCAATGAGTCTGACACAACTGAGTGACTATCCCTTTTCATATTTATTAAAGGCCTCGATGTAAGGCCAGGTACAATAAAACTCAGAATACAGGTAGAACACTTTCTGACAGAAAAGAAAGAAGCAAGATGTTTTTGATCTGCTTCCTGGAGTAATGAAAATAAAACCAAAAATAAACAACGAGACCTTATGAAACCCAGCTTTTCTTTTAATGACTTCTGTGTTACTTGTTGGAGAGCATGAATTAAATGGACTCTTAGCAGCATTCATTCAGGTGTTATATTTCATGAGGTTCCCAGAGCTAAGAGTACATATTTCCTTTACTGCTAACGATGGTGGTGTTCAGAATATGCCAGCTCAAAACATGCTTCTTGGTCTATCGATTATTTTGAGCTTAAAACGCTTAAGAAACAATAGGTATAGAAAGCGCATATTTCCCATGAGAAAGGTACCTTATCAGTAAGAGAAGAATATTTTTATCACCTGAAACTGGGAATCAATTCCGAAATGGATCTGTACAAATAAACCTACTAAAATAACCACAACCTTCTATTAATTTCCCCTATATAATTTCTAGTAACTTCCCCACAATTTACTGCCCCTAAAAGCTTGTCTTTTTTCTTTGTCTTGTCCTTTTTCCACAAATTTATGAATTTTTGTTAAAAAGTTTATAAACTCTCAGTCCTAATTGCTCTTTTGAATCTTCACTTTTTTCCTATGATGGCTCCTGGGTGCACACAAAAGTGTGTGTATATATATATATATATATAAAAGTATGTGTGTGTGTGTGTATATATATATATATATATATATAAAAGTATGTGCGTGTGTGTGTGTGTATATATATATATATAGAGAGAGAGAGAGAGCATGCTTCTCTCCTATTACTCTGTCTTGTTTCCAGTTAATATTCAGGCTCAGGGCAGAACCCAAGAGGGTAGAGGAGGATTCTTTTTCCTCTTCTATACTGGCCCTGGTCCAAGTTCCTAATCATGTCCATTTATTTGGAATTATATGTTTAAGGAGTTAAAACAGCTAGAATGTGATATCTATCCCTAATTACTATCCTCAGTTAAGAAAGTACATGGAAGGGATTCTGTTGATTTCTCAGACGTGAATACCAACAAGCCAGAAAGATGTGTATGAGCCAGCCTGTGTGCCATGTGCTTAGCTGCTCAATCATGTCTGACTTTTTGCAACCCCATGGACTGTAGTCCACCAGGTTACTTTGTCCATGGGGCATCTCCAGGAAAGAGTATTGGAGTGGGGTTGCCATGCCTCCCTCCAGGTAATATTCCCAACCCAGGGATCGACCCAGGTCTCCCACATTGCAGGCAGATTCTTTACCGTCTGAGCTACCAGGGATGCCCATGAGCCAACCATACAGCCTTATGGAAGTGTGTGTTTTCGCAGTGCCTTGTGTCTATAGAAGTCATCTTTCCTTCTCAGGTTGGAGGTAAAATGCCTCACTCTTTAGTCTTGGAGTCAAATAATTTCTAAAAATATTTTACCTGGATGTTGTGAGGTTAACAAATAATAAATAATCATTGTTAATAATAAAATGAGACGAATTTCCTTAGAAATCATAACAAGGTATCACTATAAAGTAACTTTGAAGGCTATTTTGTAAGTTCAAGAAGGGATGAGAGCTCTGATATAGTTTATAATCATCAGCTGGCTGAATTTGAACATTATTTTCCCTAATGATGGGTGTGTATGGGAATGTAACCAATCTTTCCAAATGACCTCAAACATTCCAGGAATGCAACATGACCCTTCCCAAAGATGGACGGTCAGCAGGGAGCATTATCATGTGGGATAGAGATGCTTCATTTACTTCCCCAGAGGATATGAAATGAAAAGTTCGTGTGATTCTATTTTCAAAGGTTCTGTTTTGGCTCCCTTCTGGGACTCCCTTGTATAATGATGATGGCTTCTTTTCAAAATGTGTTGATGCTAAGATATTTACTATATCTTAGAAGAGGAAGCTATTTACAGCTCCCATATCATAAAAGCTTCCTGCTTAACTGCTCCTGTGTTTCTATATTTGAAGACAAACTTGAAACACTAGTTAAAATTAGAAACACAACTTTTGGAATAAATAGGGCTTTTAAAAATCCAAAAAAACCCTTGGATTTGTGTTCTGTTTCTACTACTAACTAGTTTCTTGATCTTCAATGAGTAATAGTCTCTCTCCACCTTTTAATTTCTAAACTTGAAGTGTAAAGCATACAGAGTAGTTGCTGTAAGGATTTAATAATAAAATTATGCCAAAGACTCAAATGAGCTTTGGTGCCAAAGAATAACCAGAGCTGGATATTAGTTAAAGTGGTAAAAGTGATTTTATTCAGAGCCATTGCATTAAGGAGAAAAGACCTCACTACAGAACTGAGCTCAATTCCAAATATCATATGGGCAAGTGGCCATTTATAGCTGAGAAGCAGAGAGGGGGTAAGTGGATGGAAAATTACTGAGAGGAAACATCAGGAAGAGAGATTCTAGCTAGATGGGCCTGACAGGATCTTTCCTAAAGACAGGCGATGGTAGGGACTTTCTTGGTGGTCCAGTGGTTGGGAATCCACTTTCCAGTGCAGAGGAGGAGGGTTCAGTCCCTGGTTAGGGAATTAGAATCCCACATGCCATGGGGCAACTAAACCCATGTCCTACAACTACTGAGTTTCTTCATTCTAGAGCCTGTGGGCCACAGCTAGAGAAGTCATCTCACTGCAACAAAGAGCCTGCATGCCACAAGGAAGACCCAGCACAGACAAAATAAAAATTAAAACGTTTTTAAAAAGAGACAGGACACAGTGATTGGACATCGCCTGTGGGATGGTGGAGAATGAGAAACTCAATGAAATGTTGAGAGTGTGTAGATATAGAGGATGGGGGATGCTTGCTAAACTGATCTAGCAGGCGTCATGATAGAACTGGAGTTTACAAAGAAGTGCACGGGGCTTCCCTGGTGGCTCAGAGGTTAAGGCGTCTGCCTCCAATGCAGGAGACCAGGGTTCGATTTCTGGGTCAGGAGGATCCCCTGGAGAAGGACATGGCAACCCACTCCAGTCTTCTTGCCTGGAAAATCTCACGGACAGAAGAGCCTGGTAGGCTACAGTCCATGGGGTCGCAAAGAATCGGACACGACTGAGCGACTTCTCTTTCACTTTCACAAAGACGTGCACAGGTGAGCTGAGGGGAAGGTTCATGAGCCTGGAGAGTTTCAGTTGCTCAGGAGAAGGTTCAGTTGTTTAAAGAAAAAAGTTTGGTCAAGCAAAGAATCTTTGTCATCGGCCACAGTCTGCTCTCTAAGTCTTCGTTTATATTCTTCTGATCACATAAATGGGCTTCCCTGGTGGCTCAGATGGTAATGAATCTGCCTTCTATGTGGGAGTACTGGGTTTGAATGCTGGGTTGGGAAGATCCCCTGGAGAAGAAACTGGCAACCCACTCCCGTATTCTTGCCTGGAGAATCCCATGGACAGAGGAACATGGTGGACCATGGTGTGGCAAAGAGTTGGTCACAACTGACTGGCTAGATGACATAACCTTATCTTAATATCTGGGGACTCATATTTTATTAATCTGTAAGAGAAATATGTTTTTTATTTCTTTGGCAAATTGGATTATTTTAGATTTCCAGAAAAGTAATAAGTTAAAAAGGGCATTGAAAATAATTTTAATATTTCTTTAAAAATTAACATTTTATTTATAGAATTAATACTACAAGATTATACTGGAAATCTATGAAGAGATGCTACAGTTATTGAGAAGCATTAGTAAAAGCTTTGAAATTTAGATTCTTCCTGTTTCAAAGAGTATGAGAGTTCAAACTGTTATGTAGCTTCTGTGCATTAATGCTTCACCTACTCACACAAAAGCTTCCCATTATGCCTTGACGACAGCTTGTCATCCATTTGACAGAAATTTTACCTTTTGAGAACAATCAAATTTCAAGTTGTGGAAGTGTTTTGTTTTTTTTTTTCAAACGAGTGTTTTGGTTTTATTCCTTTCTTTCTGCATACGTAGAGTAAGAGGAAATTCAAATCCTTAAAGGTAAAGAATTTAATGAGATAAATCTCATCATGTGATCCAAGGTATATTTTTTTAAAGATTATACTCCAAGTGCTTTGATTTGCAATTAGTTTACAACAAAGGGATAGCACATACTGAATTCAGGTTGAAATATTCTTTGCCATGGAACTTGGTTACACATTTCCTCTTTGAAAATAGCTTTGGATTTCCAGGGCATTTCATGCTATTCTTAGTTTTAAATCTTTGATTACAATAATAGCTCACTCATCTTAATTTCTCTCCAGTCACCCTCACTTCCACACTTAAGAATCAGTAAAGCAAATGTGAATAGATCAGGATGGCTTGGGATAAATAAAAAATCTTGGGAACTAGACAAGTTATTAATCCATTTTTCCAAGTAGACCAGTCACAAGTTTGACTTAACATGTATGACTGGTAACTCTAACTTCTGGCTTATGTATAGTTTTATATTTTGACATTCATTGGTTAATTCACACCTGTGTTACTCTTAGTGTATTCACTTATACTGATGCTACAATATACTAGTGGGTTCTGTGAATAAGAACTGCTGATTCTAGAACTCAAGCAAATGATTTAAGTCAGATGATAGAAGGAAAACACATCAGAGAAGTTATTTTGAAGGAAAACTTAAAGCGTATTTCATAAGCTTCAACTTTTCATTTCCAGAAAGAATTACAAGTACTTCAAATATCTATAATTACAATAGAATTTATAAAGGCAGCATCTCATACAAATTTTAAGTGGCACTAAGAGCTTTGACCAAAAAAAAAAAAGAAACCAAAAAATTAAAAATGATTAAATATTAAAATCATCTTCTGGAAATTTTATAATTATAGACACATACATTGCTTCTATGTCACCATATTTAATTTAGAAATAGAAATTTTGTCTGCCAGGTGCTGATCCAGCCAAGGTACTTTTCTGTTGTATTTTTAGAGAAGAAAACTAAACTTCTGAGTTTATTAAGGTCATGCAACCAGACAGAGGAAGCCCAGAGTCTAATCTGAAAGTGAGAGTGAAGTCGCTCAGTCGTGTCTGTCTCTTTGTGACACCATGGACTGTAGCCTACCAGGCTCCTCACTCCGTGGGATTCTCCAGGCAAGAGTACTGGAGTGGGTTGCCATTTCCTTCTCCAGGGGATCTTCCCAACCAAGGGACTGAACCCAGGTCTCCTGCATTCCATGCAGACACTTTAACCTCTGAGCCACCAGGGAATCTAGCTTTGCCTAATATCACTGCTTTACTGTTCCGCCATACTCCATGACTTGACATGGACAATTAGGCTGAGATCTCTGCCCTCAAAAGATGCTGTCTAAAGGAAAACATACAGATACGTAGACAACCATTTATAATACACATGAAAAGTAGGATACATTTTGCTAGTTTCAAGGGAACTTTAAGAAAAATTGTTTTATTATTACTTTATACTGAGCTAAAATTGACCTATAACATTGTGTAAGTTGGACTTCTCTCATGGCTCAGCTGATAAGGAGTCTGCCTGCAATGCAGGAGACCTGGGTCTGATTCCTGGGTTGTGTTGGGAAGATCCCCTGGAGAAGGAAATGGCAACCCACTCCAGTATTCTTGCTACCTACTCTAATATTCTGTCCATGGGAACAGAGGAGCCTGGTGGGCTACAGTCCATGGGGTCTTGAAGAGTCAGACATGACTGAGTGACTTCACTTCTATGTATTGTGTAAGTTTAAGGTGTACAATGTGATAATTTGCAACATTTATATGTTGCAATAAGAGGACCCCTGTAGTGTTAGGTACAACTATCACATCACATAAATATATACATATATATATATATTTGGTGAGAAAACAATCTAGTCTTTTAGCGATTTTGAAGTGTACACTATTGTTGACTGTAATTATGTTGTACATTATATCTTCAGGACTTTTTCATCTTCTAACTGCAAGCTTGTATCATGGGAACTTTTTGATGAGATCAACCGAATTTGTCTCGGAACCTCAGAGAAGATTTTGTTGAAGAACAGGCTTGAGAAGGAATAGAAGCATTCAAGACAAAATGGGAAGTAGGACATGACAGCAAGAGGAAATAGTACATGTAAATCACTTAAAACATAAGAGAACATTTCAAAACCAGAAAGTCACAAGGAAGTATATGCGATGAAGAACCTAGAAAAGAAGAGGATGTGTAGAGACTTCAAGTCTTAGAGATCATGCTGAGAAATTTGGACTCTATACCACGAGTGATTAGAAGTTTTGGGAGAGTTTTAATCATGAAAAAAATTTCATTTACTCAACAAATATTTGAGTGCTTATTTTTCCCAGGCAGTAATCCTATTCATAAATTAGAATAATTTCAGAAAATAATATAGAAGACAGACCAGAAAAGAAAAAGACTAGAGTCTATTTCAAAACATCTAGGTGAAAATAATGAGACACAATTGAGAAACAGACTTAATCTATTTCACTATTGGATTAACTATTGTCAGAGGGTAAAATGATTGTGAAGATGATCTTAGTAGCTATCTCTTCTCATCTTTCTCTCCCCTACCTGTGTGTGTACATGCTCAGTCACTCAGCTGGGTCTGACTCTTTGCGACCCTATGATCTGTAGCCTGCCAGGCTCCTCTGTCTATGGGATTTCCCAGACAAGAATACTGGAGTGGGTTGCCATTTAGTTCTCCAGGGGATCTCCCTGACCCAGGGATTAAACCTGCATCTCCTGCATTAGCAGGTGGGTTTTTCACCACTGAGCCACCTGGGAAGCCTATATATCTTATGCTGCTATTGCTGTTACTGCTAAGTCACTTCAGTTGTGTCTGACTCTGTGAGACCCCATAGATGGCAGCCCATCAGGCTCCCCCATCCCTGAGATTCTCCAGGCAAGAGTACTGGAGTGGGTTTCCATTTCCTTCTCCAATGCATGAAAGTGAAAAGTTAAAGTGAAGTCGCTCAGTCGTGTCCGACTCCTAGCGACCCCATGGACTGCAGCCCACCAGGCTCCTCCATCCATGGGGTTTTCCAGGCAAGAGTACTGGAGTGGGGTGCTATTGCCTTCTCCGGTGCTACTAACACTTTAATTCATATCTCCCCCAACTTTTTTCTTATCTTCTTCACATTTCACAAACATTCATGTAGAAGGGTAGATATGAGGAGACAGGCAAAGCAGTTCAAGTAATTGTGTTCTATCATAAGTGAAGTGAAGTGAATTGAAGTCGCTCAGTAGTGTCCGACTCTTTGCGACCCCATGGACTGCAGCCTACCAGGCTCCTCCCTCCATGGGATTCTCCAGGCAAGAGTACTGGAGTGGGGTGCCATTTCCTTCTCTAGGGGATCTTCCTCACCCAGGGATCGAACCTGGGTCTGCTGCATTCCAGACAGACGCTTTAACCTCTGAGCCACCAGGAAAGAGGGTTAATTTTTCAAAAATCTTAATCCATGCTCCCAGGACCCAGGTTCTGTGGTTCACAGTAGAAAATAGATTTCTAATTTTCTTATTAGACTTAATGTTTTAGAGCTCTTTAGGTTCAGAGTAAAATTGAGTGGCAGGTACAGAGATTTCTCATATGCCCAAACACTTGCATAGCCTCCTGCATTATCGACGTCCCCCACAGTGTGTACATTTGTTGCCACGGATGAACCTACATGGATACATCATTTCTTCCAAAGTCTTCAGTTTGCATTAGAATTCACTCTTAGTGTTGCATATTCTATGTATTTCAACAAATGCGTCTGACATATATCCAAAATTGTAGCATCATACAGAGTAGTCTCACCGTCACAGAAATCTGCTGTGCTCAACCTATTCATCCCACCTGACAACTACTTATCTTTTTACTGTCTCATTGTTTGTCTTTTCCAGAATGCCATAGCTCTGGAGACATACAGTGTGTAGCATTTTCAGATTGGCTTATTTCACTCTGTAACATGCATTTAAGTTTTCCCTTTGCTAATTTATCTTCAAGAAGGTTTTATTTGGAAGCTTATACAAACACAATATTTCATATCATTAATATGTTTATATTCTTTTTCTCATTATAATGAGATAGTTTAAAACCAATTTTTCATTAAATACCACGTGATTGCCTTCAAATTCCATTTAATTTATTCCTGTGTGCTATAAAAATATTATCATTTCTATGAATTTCATAATGTGAAAAAGGGTTGTGAAGCAGCCATGAAATTAAAAGACGCTTACTCCTTGGAAGAAAAGTTATGACCAACCTAGACAGCATATTCAAAAGCAGAGACATTACTTTGCCGACTAAGGTCCATCTAGTCAAGGCTATGGTTTTTCCAGTGGTCATGTATGGATGTGAGAGTTGGACTGTGAAGAAGGCTGAGCACCGAAGAATTGATGCGTTTGAACTGTGGTGTTGGAGAAGACTCTTGAGAGTGCCCTGGACTGCAAGGAGATCCAGCCTGTCCATTCTGAAGGATATCAACCCTGGGATTTCTTTGGAAGGAATGATGCTAAAGCTGAAACTCCAGTACTTTGGCCACCTCATGCGAAGTGTTGACTCATTGGAAAAGACTGTGATGCTGGGAGGGATTGGGGGCAGGAGGAGAAGGGGACGATCCAGGATGATGGCATCACGGACTTGATGGACATGCATCTATCTGAGTGAACTCTGGGAGATGGTAATGGACAGGGAGGCCTGGTGTGCTGGAGTTCATGGGGTCGCAAAGAGTCGGACATGACTGAGCGACTGAACTGAACTGAACTTTAAACTCCAGATGAGGATTTTAAACCTGGGGCTTCTCGGTTTTCAGTGGGTGGGTAAAATATGCAAGTGCCTGTTTTCCTGGAGAGATGGTCAGTATTCTTTATCAGATTCTTCCATGTCCTTTCATGACTTAATAACTCATTTCTTTTTAGCTCAGAATAGTATGCCATTGTCAGGCTATACCTGAATACTGTCTACTTTATCCATTAAAAGATTTACTATTAATTGTAGTCATTTTGGAGAAGGCACTGGAAACCCACTCCAGTACTCTTGCCTGGAAAATCCCATGGATGGAGGAGTCTGGTGGGCTGCAGTCCATGGGGTCGCTGGGAGTTGGACACAACTGAGCGACTTCACTTTCCCTTTTCCCTTTCATGCATTGGAGAAGGAAATGGCAACCCACTCCAGTGTTCTTGCCTGGAGAATCCCAGGGACGGGGGAGCCTGGTGGGCTGCCGTCTATGGGGTCGCACAGAGTCGGACACGACTGGGGTGACTTCGCAGTAGTCATTTTAAATTCTTCGCCTGATAAGTCCAACATTTCTGCCACATCAGAGTCTGGTTCTAATGCTCGTTCTGCCTTTTAACACTGTTGGTTTTTGTCTTTTGATATGCCTTGTAATTTTTCTCAGTAGCTGGATATGATGTATGAGATTAAAAAAAACTGTTGTGAATCAGACTTTAGTAATGTGATGGGGAAGTGTGGGGAGAATGGAAATGTTCCAGTCATATGATTAGGTCCCAGTCTTTTAGTGAGCCTGTGTGCTGGACGATGAACTTCTAAGCGCTTTTCAGAAGCCACACCCTACCAACCCTTCAGGTATGATTGGATAGCCAGGGTAGACGGGAACTGTGTATTTCCATTTCCAGGTGGCTCACATGATAAGGAATCCACCTGTCAATGCAGAGGAGACATAGGTTCTCTCCCTGGGTCAAGAAGATCCTCTGGAAGAGGAAACAGCAACCCATTCTTGACTGAAAAATCCCATAGACAGAGGAGACTGCAGGCCACAGTCCATGGTGTCGCAAAGAGTTGCACTGAGCTGCTGAGCACGCACGTACACTCCCCCTGGTCAGTTAGGGCCTGAGGAAACCCAAGCAGGTGAGCTCTGGTTAAATAGTGTCTCCTGAGGGCAAGCCTTACGAAAGAAGAAAATATGGTGTGCTTCATTTCATGATGGTTCCTTTCCCGTTTACTCTGCTGGAAGCACAGACTTTTCTCTACTTTCTGTGATAACCTGGTGGAGCTCCAGGAGGTAAAACACAAATTGTAGGGGCCCACGGATGACTGGGTCCCTCTGGAGGTTTTATCTCTCAGAATTGCACACATTAATCATTCCACAAGTCGTCAATTATAGTTCAGAGTTTCCTACCTTGGAGCACTGGTTCCCATGGAAGTTTCTGGTGCAATAAGTCGTGATTCTCTTTTGGAGCCAGCAGTTTGCTCTGTGGTCTTTCTTGTCTCAGGGATCTAAGAAGAGTGGTTGGCTTTTCAGTTTATTCAGCTTTTACTTGTTAGGATGGATGGGCAAGTCTACACTTCCTACATGCCAGACCAGAAATGAAGAAGTCTCTGACAATAGACTTTTTTTCTATTAATTTTATTAAGCAATGTATGAGGAGTAAGTAACTAGAAATAACTGTATAACTCAATGTTATTTGACATTCTTAAACCCCTACAAATTCCTAATTATTTCAGAGGGTGAGGTCATATCATGAGTCATATCTTTTTTATTGTTTTTACTGACTTCTCCCTTCATCTTCTTCCAAAAGATCGCACTACTATCTCATGGCCTCTCTGATGACTGTCAAGGACACGGGAAACAGAGTGTAGGCTTCTCATCTTACTGCTGTCTCTCCATCAACAGATAGCACCAAAACACTCTGGGGAATTGAGTTTTCTCCACTTTGTTACTCACCTGATATTTTATAGTTTAGGGCCAGAACTTTACTATACTATGGAGTTAGAAGAAAAAAGAAATGTGTGGTGACACTGTATTATAGGATTGTAAAGTTTTTGGTAAAGTTGTAATTTAAGAAAGTTTCTAGACCTATTAGAGGCATGCTGAGTTCGCGAGAATATATTGAAGAATTCTCTGTCTTTTCATACCCATGTGCCCATAATTTGCTTAGTACAATGCTTGACACTTAGGAACCCTCAAATGTTGGTGTATACCAAACAGCATGCTAAGTGCAAGAGAATGACCTTCAACCAGCACAGCAGGACTATCTTGTTTATTCTTTTATGCTCAGAAAACTGACACAAAGGCTGACACAAAGGGAGGGTACCCTGGAGTTCATACTGGAGAATTCTGTAACATCAATTTATGAAGAAGATATTTGTTTTTCTATTTGTATAACTCTAGCAATTCCATTTAAACCATGGATGCAGATAGTCCCACACTGTGATCTACTTTATTATTAACTTGCAGGTGGATGTATGATCTGAAAACACTTCCCCTCAGTCTTTGGGCAAAAAGTTTTAATGTTCCTTGTCACAAGATCAGACATTTTTATTTGGATATAGCCATTCAGGGATTTTTCTTTCCCAAGGTCTTAACCTGGGATTCAATAATAAGTTATATATACTGAAGGCTGACAACCAAGGAACCACCTGCTACAGCTTTGGGGCTCTTTATTCAAAATTGTATCAGAACAGATGTTTCTGGTAACAATAGTATCTTTCCCTTTGGTAGTGAAGGCAGAAACCCTTATCTAGAATTATCACAAGTCAAGCTTCCCTGGTGGCTCAGTGGTAAAGAATCCGTCTGCCAAGCAGGAGTCCTGGGTTCAGTACCTGGGTTGGGAAGATTCCCCCCAGGAGAAGTAAATGACTACCCAAGCTCCAGTATTCTTGCCAGGGAAATCCCATGGACGGAAGAGCCTGGCGGTAGTCCATGGGGTCACAAAGAGTCAGACGTGACCTAGCAACTAAATGACAACAATCACACATCAAAATAATTTTTGGTTAATTTATACCTGAGCACTGGAGGAGGAAATGGCAACCCACTCCAGTATTCTTGCCCGGAGAACCCCGTGGATGGAGGAGCCTGGCTGGCCATTATCTATGGGGTCACAGAGAGTTGGACACGACTGAAGTGACTAAGCATGGCACAGCATACCTGAGCACATAAGAAAAAATAAATACAACTGTTCTCTTCCAAGTAGAACTTGGTGGAGAGGGGTGGGCTAAGTCACAATTATCACCGCTACCACCAGCAACAAACTTCTTCTCACTCCTATTGCTATCTGTACTACTCATTTGGTACTTACTGTTTTATCTTTTATTATCCCTTAATAGCTCAAACATTTGTTTCTTTGACTTTATTGGGAATAAGCGATGAATAAGATTCACTTGGTATTCTCTCTTTGCAAGCTGAGAAAATTATCGCCAAGTGGCTGGAAATGTCAAAACCAAGTGAATGTGCTTCGATCGCTTACATATCCAAATATTCAATACATATAACACATGAACTGAGGCACAGAGTTCAAACTTTTCCCACCCTTCATGAGGGTGTATAAAGAAAAGAGGTTTAACAAAACTTCATCACACAGTTTCTGGAGTTAAAAGAACTGGGCTGTTTGCCACACCCCACAGCTTGGAATGTAGACAGTCAGGATTTAGGATGTTTAAGACTCCAACCAAATTAAAATGATGCAAATCATTGCCTCAGATGGTGGAGAATGTCTGTCCTCCTCCTACGCAAAACGCCTGGGAAACAGGAAATACAAGTTCAATGAGGATGACCTTTCTGTGGTAGAAAAGTAATCACCATGTGCCAGAGACGAGTGAATGAACATTATTGATATTTCTATGATCAAAGGATACTTAGCTTTGCTATTGTGACAGCTATTTGACTGCTTCCTTGCCAATCAACACAAGTTAATATGTTCATGGTGACTGAACAATTACAATGGAAACACTTGCTTTTGATCCCTGCTACGGTGGATGAAAGAGCCAAGATATGTCCAGGGTGGAAGTAATTCAGAGTTCTTTCAGAGGCATGTACAAATTGGCAACACTGAAGTGCACTTTAGTCAATGTGGGAATTATGCCGGATAAAAAGGTACCCGAAGTTTTAGTGCTCATTGCATCTTAGGACTGTTTAGCGTCCTATTAGGGGATAATTTCCCACACGGTGTGATCTTGTTCGTAGGCGGCATTTTATTTCCTGCAACACAGAACACAGAGAACAGGGCACACCCTGGCCCTTAGGAAGTGATAATGATTTAATCCTTTCAATTGGATTTTTCAAACATGACCTAGACTGTATTCAGTGATTCAAACAAGGATAGGAACAATTTACTCTGAGCATTAGCGCCCATATCTGAGCCAGAGTGAAATGCTAAGAGATGCTCTTTCAGAAGAGCTTTCTATCAATATAGTTATTCCAGATATCATATATTTAGATAGACATCAGTTCAGTTCAGTCGCTCAGTCGTGTCTGACTCTTTGCGACCCCATGAATCGCAGCACGCCAGGCCTCCCTGTCCATCACCAACTCCCGGAGTTCACTCAGACTCATGTCCATCGAGCCAGTGATTCCACCCAGCCATCTCATTCTCTGTTGTCCCCTTCTCCGCCTGCCCTCAATCCCTCCCAGCATCAGAGTCTTTGCCAATAGATATTCTTAAATATACATATCCTTTAACATATATATATTCTTAAATACATATGTATCCTTAAAAACACATGTATTCTTAAATGTCTTTCTCCTTATTTTATTTTCTATCTATGTATCCATCATCTTAAGCTAGCCACAAGATATTTCTGTTACTTATTGTAAGACAATGTCCTAATTGATACAGAGTATAGATAAACACACACAAAATATCCCAGGGGAAATATGGAGAAATGGGATTGATAATCTGGTCTAGATATATGCAAAATCCTATATCTGTCATGGGAATTTAGTTCAGTTTAGTTTAGTTTAGTTCAGTTCAGTTCAGTCGCTCAGTCGTGTCTGACTCTTTGTGACCTCATGAATTGCAGCACGCCAGGCCTCCCTGTCCATCACCAACTCCCGGAGTTCACTCAGACTCAGGTCCATCGAGTCGGTGATGCCATCCAGCCATCTCATCCTCTGCCATCCCCTTCTCCTCCTGCCCCCAATCCCTTCCAGCATCAGGGTCTTTTCCAATGAGTCAACTCTTCGCATGAGGTGGCCAAAGTATTGGAATTTCAGCTTTAGCATCAGTCCGTCCAAAGAACACCCAGGACTGATCTCCTTTAGAGTGGACTGGTTGGATCTCCTTGCAGTCCAAGAGATTCTCAAGAGTTTAGTAATCTATGGTAAAAGAGTTGTGAAACCACTAATTCCAACATCCTGTGTTCATTTGGGAACAAGCTCTGGGAGACAGCATGGTGGCCACCAAAGTGTAACAGCAAGGCTTCAGGGCTCATGGTGGCATGGATACTTCTGATAGAATTAAATGGTGGAAGAAAGAGAATGACAGATTCAAATATTTAAATTTGGGAACTAGAAATAGATATTTACTTGTTTTTTTCCCCACCTTCCACTAAGCATCCTCTGCTCTCAGATTCCCTTTGCCTGTCTGATGGTTCTTGCTCAGTTGTTTAAAGATTTTTCTGTTACCATGTCACCTTAGTGATTTCCTTGAAGAGGAAGTTCATTATCCTCATGTCTCACCCCGTCCCAACCTCATTCGACCTGCTACTAGAGTTAGGTGTCAGTATAATGAAGGAGATAAACCACAGATAAAACTTTGCAAGTTAGGTTGCAGTCATGCACATGACAAGGAATCAAAGACTTGTTGGTTTATGTTGGAAAAAATCTGGAGGACATGTGTAAAAACAGAGCTTAGGGTGCTCAGACAAGACTGAAACATTTTTAGATCATTGGAACCAGTTGCTAAGATGAAATTCTCTCTTGTCATCCTGTAAACATGGGTTCTTACATAACTTTGTTAAAACTTATGATTGTTTTGAAGAAACTAGTAGAATTAATCATTATCTCCAAGTGACTATTATAAGGAAGCACATTTGAAAAATTACTAGTTTAATGGATCTTGTAATTTTGGACACTTTGTTAACTGTTCCCTTTTCAGTCCCTTCCTATCCTCCCCTTAGCTGCCTACACTTGGTTTTATTTTCCATCACAACTATCAGTGATATATTCAGTCTCACTAAGTTATGAAAAAAGCGTAAGGAACAGCCTTATGTGTACCTTTAAAATTCTTCCATCCTCTTCTCTGAAATCCAGGACTTTTCTTCCACCTGGCTACAGCAGGAGGAGAGAACTGAGAGTGAAAATATCAAAATCCGTCTTCATATACACATATACACGTCTCTTCTAGACTGCTCCATTCCTAACTCACTTTTCTTTTCCAATAAATTAATTTTGTTTCCTTTCACTACTAGAAGTTGCCCTTGAAATGGTCCTAACACTAATACTTTTGATAAACTGTCCTTGATAATAATTCTCTGGGAACTGTTTTAGAGAATAGAAAAATTTCTTTCCATCGATTGTAACATATGGCAATTTAATGTTTCTCAAAACAGAAAAAAATAATGGCAGTAGTTGTTTTCATGAAAGAAAAAAAAGAACAAAGAGATAATCAGAGGTTTAAAAAAGTAATCTGCAAAGGGCCATAAGATACAGAATTAAAATTTTTAAATTTACTCCAGGTGGAAAAAATAAACTTTAATGTTAAGAAGTAGTATGGAAGCAACAGTAGGATAAGACTGAGAAAGGAAACATAGAGTCAAAAGAACATATTCTCTTGGACAGTCTAAAAAAAGAATACATGATAAATGGATTGTGGTTGCTGTTGTTCGGTCACTCAATGTTCAGTCCTTTGCAACTCCGTGGACTGCGGCACACCAGGTTTACCTGTCCTTCACTCTCTTCTGGAGTTTGCTCAAACTCATGTACATTCACTCAGTGATGCCACCCAACCATCTCATCTCTGCCACCCCCTTCTCCTCCTGCCCTCAATCTTCCCCAGCATCAGAGTCTTTTCCAATGAGTCAGCTCTTCATATCAGGTGGCCAAAGTATTGGAATTTCAGCTTCAGAATCAGTCCCTCCAATGAGTATTCAGGGTAGATTTCCTTTAGGATTGAGTGGTTTGATTTCCTTGCTGTCCAAAGGAATCTTAAGAGTCTTCGTCAGCAACACAGTTTCAAAGTATCAGTTCTTCAGTGCTCAGCCTCCTTTACGGTCCAACTCTCACATCCATACAAGACTACTGGACAAACCATAGCTTTGACTATATGGACCTTTGTAGGCAAAGTGATGTCTCTGCTTTTTAATATGCTGTCTAGGTTTGTCACAGCTTTTCTTCCAAGAAGCAAGCATCTCTGGCTGTTATTCACTTGTTTTAAAAAATACAAAGACATAATATTAACATATACTCTAAGAATGGGTGCTAGATACATCTGATAAATTTATACAAAGTATTTCAAATGAGTATGGGCAGTTTACTGCATGTACCATCATTCTGTAACTTGAAAGGTGTCTTAATCAGAGTTCTCCAGAGAAACAGAATCAGTGGGGTGTATACAGAGGGAAAGATCTATTTTCAGGAATTGACTCCTATGGTTGCAGGACCTAGCAAGTCTGAAATCCATTGGATAAGACTGGAAAGCTAGAAATTCAGCTAAAAGTTGATGTTGCAATATTGTGTCTAAAGACTGGAAATTCAGGTAGAAGTTCTATATTGCTTCTCAGAGACAGAAATCATTCTATTTTGAAAAAAAAAACCCCTCCGTCTTTGCTTTCAGGGTCTTCGACAAACTGGGGGAGGTTCACCCATATTCTGGAGGATAAACTACTCAAAGTCCACTGATTCAAATGTTAATTCATTTAAAAGTTACCTTCACAGCAACATCCAGACTATTGTTGGACCAAGCAACTGGGCACTGTGGTCTAGCCAAGTTGACGTTTGAAATTAACCATCATAGAAGGTTGGGAGAGAAAGAACAGTATGTATCTAATCTAGCAAAAATTGCTTGCAGTCTTTTCTTTCAGGGCCATTGTTTGCCATTGATTTTACTAAATGTTTGGAGTGACTTTTAATATTTTGGATACAGGTTCCTGTCTAGTATGTTGTACGAGAATGCTCAGCCATGGCAAATTTTACCAGGGAACATACTTGGATACATTAGGCCCATTCTTTTCTGCAAGTCAGCATCTGGTGCTCATGCTTTGCTTACTCATTTAACACAGCATCCCACATATAAAAACAGTGTAAAGCACAGAGTGGACAAGTGCTAATTAAAATTATACAAATAAGAATTGTGTCTTCAGAAATGAAAGAATGAGAACATTTCGCTCTGACATATTGAGAATCAGAAAAATGAATTAAATAGAAAGACACACTAGGATATTTTAAGTAGAGTATCAGATTATAAGTCTACATATTGTCATGTGTTACAATTCACTTCTGTTGCTCAGCAGAGCCTACTGTTAGTTATATCTGGAAACTATATGTCAAGAATTTCTAACAGCATCATGAAAATCAAACCCCACCAAAACTAATGCACAAGCCTGTGTTGTATCTTCAGAAATTGGGTCTGCTTCTCTCTGATATGACTTTATAATTCGTGTGCCACTCAGAATTATTTTTGTTCTACATTTTACATCATACTTCATGTAATACTTCATACATTTTACATCAATCTCCACATACAATGAAATAGAAAAGTCATCTCAACAGATTGGCAAGTGGGAAGATAGCAAAAGAAAGCCAATGAATAACCCATAGCTGGGTTCCAATGAAAAGGTTTTATTTTTGCTTGCTTTTATTTTGCAAATGAATAAAGATGCAATATTTTGCTCTGCATTCTTTAGTGTAATAACTAAAATTCTTTTTGGCATCACACACCATTTTATATTTTCTCAGTAGTTCATGAATGTCCTTTCTCTTTGAGATACTGTCTGTGTCCAGTCGAAGGAGCACTCAGCTGAAAGGAAAATGAAATAAACTTGAAAACCCAAAATTTCTTAAAAAAAAAACAATTAAATTGAAGTATAATTTCTTTACAGTGTTGTGTTAGCTTCTGCTGTACAGTAGTATGAGTCACCTGTTGTCTACACAGTGGGAGAAGGACAGAGTGGGACACATTGAGACAATAGTATTGACATATATACACCAAATAGTGAAAAACAGATGAATGAGAAACCGCGATATAGCATGGGGAGTTCAACTCGGTGTCCTGTGATGACTTACAGGGGTGGAACAGCGGTCAAGTGGAATTCGGGGTGAGAAGGAGGCTCAAGAGAGAGGGGATATATGTATACAAAATAAACTTTCTAGAATGCTAGTGGCCTGGGACACAAATTTATTCCAGAGATTTAGCTGCTCTGAAGATGAACTGCAGTGTGTGGATGGGCAGATTTACCTGAGCTTGACATCAGAATATAACTGTTAGAATCCCAAACTAAAACATGTGCCTGGACTCCGCCCTTGACGACTTTATCCTTGAGAGGCTCTCGAAAGTGCTGATCAGGCTCTCAGCAGCTGATATCCCCCGAGGAAAATCTGTCCCCAAATGCGGAGTCAGCTTTCTTGGCTTTTGCCTTCTCTTGGATGTTGATCTGACAATTCTTCACTATCTTATGAGCTTTCCAGCGTAATCTAGCTAGTGGTTTTTATATTATGTCCAGATTTTCTCCTTTAATAGCAATGTTGGTTCAAAATTTGCAGCCCTAGTTACCATAAGTAGAGTGCATCCCGTTTCTCAACTCTTTAATGCTCCTCCCTGTCTCTCTTAAATTCAGATGTGCACAATGACCATCATATTGAAGTCCAAAGCCAGGTGTTACACAATATAATTTATTTACTATAATGTGAATAATGTTTGTTTTAACCTTATTTATCTAATTTTGCTGAGGCTTAATTGTGCTTATTTAGTGATTTCCTTTGAGCCTCTGGCTGAGGCTTTCTCTCAATTTAAAAAGCCTCCTTACCTTAAGCTTAGTTATTCTTCTACCCATATGAGAAGGTCTAGCTCAAAATCAATTCCATCTATGCCTTCTTCCTCTACCTCTCCGTGATCACGTCCTAATTTGAAATACTATTTTATTTATTCTGTCTGATACACACACTGTTTCTATTCACTCAGGGTTGGCAAGTTTGCTGGGCAAGATAATCTTGTTTGCCACCCTGGATTGCAAATTTTCCTGAGATGGGATTTAAGCCCTTAGTATAGTATCTTCCTCTCAATGTATTTGAGTACTTCAGATACAATAGGGAGTCTCGCACTTGTTAGAGAGATTGCTTTGACTATCTCATTGCAAGTTAGAGCCTTTCTCTCTTTGGATCCCATAGAAGCTTCTGAACATTACTTAATTCAGGATGTTTCACTGAGAGAATTTTAACTGGTATGTGATATTTTTTCCAGTTTGTATTAGTTAAAAATTTTAATGCATATATGAATAAAACTTTAAACCCATGATTTTACAAATATGGTTGTGGTAATGTGGACATCTTAAGTAATAAGCGTGTTAATGAGCAGATAAAGGGAATCTGCAAAATTCCTAAAGATGGTAGGTAAACGTGGTAGGCTGATTGCAAGATTAATTTTCTTCTGTTTGCAGTGTGACTTGGCAGCTCCTCCCAAGGTGTCCTTTCCCCCACCTTTTGACTCTGGACTGGCCTTTTAAGTTGTTTTGACCAGTAGAACATGTGTGGCAGAAATGACAAAAGGTTAGTTCCAGGCCTGGGCTTCAGACGCCTTGTATATTATTGCTCCCTTGAAATCTTGCTGAGTAGTTGGAACAAGAAGAGGCTAGTGTGCTAGATGGTGAAGGAGAAAATGAAGCAGAGCTAGGTCTCTCCAGGTATGAACCTCCTTGGTCAACCAGCTCTCAGATATCTTCTCAGTTCAGTTCAGTTCAGTTCAGTTGCTCAGTCATGTCCGACTCTTTGTGACCCCATGAATTGCAGCATGCCAGGCCTCCCTGTCCATCACCATCTCCCGGAGTCCACTCAGACTCACGTCCATCGAGTCCGTGATGCCATCCAGCCATCTCATCCTCTGTCGTCCCCTTCTCCTCCTGCCCTTTCTAGTCAGCTACAAATGCTTAAGCGAGCCAGCCAAGATCAGCCACAAATGGCTCAAATCAATAAAACCATCCAGCTGACCCAAAGATCGGGAGTGGTGGTGGTGGAGGAAATGATCATATACCACTGAGGTGTTGTTAAGACGTATTATTGTGATGATGGATAATGAATATAGAGCATGACCAAAAGCTGGGAAATACTAAATATGTACTTTACAGAACTATTGTCTTTGATCTTGTGTTATGTTTTTCATAACAGAGCATGATTCAGAATCAATTCCAGAACAAGCCGTGGGAGAACAATAGACTAAGGAATTTTTTTCTCCATTGTAATTGAAATAAGTAAACTTTAGAGTCTATTTCTTCTGCTTTTCTTTCTTGTACAATCTTTTCCCAAGTATATGTATATTTTTAATCATTCCTGTTAGATTCTAAAAAAGTGGATAGGTAGGGAAGGAAAATGAATGAGGTTTAAAGATATTATCTATCAAAGGGAGAGAGAAATTCTAGTCAAAATTGCTTTAATAAATTTATTTTCAATTTCATATTTTATTTTTTAGAATAGTTTTAGATTTATAGAAAAAAATTACAAGGACAGTGTTGAGTGTTCTCATATACTCCACACCCAGTTTTCCCTATTGATAACATCTTAGTATGGTACACATGTTAAAGATTAATGAATTAACACATTATTATTAACCTGAGGTCTCTATTCAGATTTTCTTACTTCTTACTAAATGTCCTCTTTCAGTTACAAGATCCCATCTAGGATAACACATTATATTTAATCTTCATGTCTCCTTGGAATTTGCATTAATACATATTTACTAATCTCCTTAACTGCTTAAAAGTTTTGAATCCAACTATGATTGGTCAGTAGTCCAATGCCTTCTGCTTTTAAAGAGCTGAACTGTTGTTTCTCTCTTTAGCCAGGTCAATCTTCTTGAAGGAAGTCTTATATTTACATTTCAGAATGATGTGGAAAAGGAGGAAGATTGAGTTTGGAGCCAGATGGTTCTTGTTTCTGTCCTGGCTTCACTGTTGCCTTTGTGGCCTTGGGTGAGTTTATCTATGAGTCCCAGTCTCTTCCTCTATAAAATAAGAATGATATTTCTAAAAGAGATTTGATACTAAACATAAAGTGTTTGTCACCAAAAGCTATATGAAAATAGTAGTTACTTTCTCCTAGGCAGCTTCTTACTTCTTAGGCAATGAGTACCTGCAGGTACACATATTCTTAACTGGTTGACACATTTCTCCAACCATCTTATCACAGTCCATTTGGACTATTATAGCAAAATGCCATAGAACGGGTAGCTTATAAACAACAGAGATTTGTTTCTCCACTTCTAGGGGCTGGAAGTCTGAGGTTAGGATGCCAGCATGGTCAGGTTCTGGTGAAGTCCCCTTTTCTCCTGCAGACTATACTTCTGCTGTGTTCTCATATGGTGGAAAGGGAGCTGGAGAGATCTCTGGGATTTCTTTTGTAAGAGCACTTATCCCATTCACGAGAGCTCCACCCTCATGGCCTAATTACTTCCCAACACCTCACCTCCTAACACCATTACATTGGGTGTTACGATTTCAACATATACATTTGGAAGAGGGCACAGCCAAACAGTTTATTGTTATCTAGTCACCAGGTTGGGTTCAACTCTTTGCAGCTCCATGGATTGCAGCACACCAGCCCTTCCAGTCCCTCACCATCTCACAGAGTTTGCCCAGGTTCATGTCCATCGAATTGGTGATGCCCTCCAACCGTCTCATCCTCTGTCACCCTCTTCTCACTCTTCCTTCAATCTTTCCCAGAATCAGGGTCTTTTCCAATGATTCAGCTGTTTGCATCAGGTGGCCTGTGTATTGGAACCTCAACTTCAGCATTTGTCCTTCCAGTGAGATTTCAGGGTTTGTTTCCTTTAGGATTGACTGGTTTGATCTCCTTGCTTTCCAAGGAACTCTTAGGAGTCTATAACGTATCCCAAAACACAGTGACATTAAACTGCTATGAATTCTCCTCTTCTAAAGTCACTTCTATCAAATTGGGGGCAGAGACTTGACTTTGACTATAGCCATATCAATTTATACTTGCTGAACCTGGTTTCGTTACTCGGCAGTATTCATTTGATTGGATTTTTCCAATATTTTCCCTGTATTTCCCTAGGTGTAGAAGCTAGGTTAAATATAGTAACCTTCTCAGGATGGTTAATTTTTTCGTATTTATTTTTAAAATAATTTCTTACATTTTATCTTTTTTAAAATTGCAGATACGACTTTCCAGAACCATCTTGTATTCCTACTCACGGAAGTTTTATTAGATGTATGCTGTACTTTGAGACTGCAAACTTGAATATCAATATAAACTAGAACCCCAAGACTGGAAGGGACTTTGAAAAGAAAATCAGTACATCTTTTTCTGATCAGAATTATTTAGAATCATATCCTTCAAAGAGTTTGGACCACCTAAGCTCAGACTCCTTGTATTCATCAGGGTTCTCCAGAGAAACAAAACCAATATAAATGGATTTATTATATGGAATTGGCTCATATGATTATACAATCTGAAATCTGCAGAGATCATGTCCAGTTTGAAGACTATCAGACAGAAAGAGTTGATGGGTCAATTTGAAGTTTCATATGCAGGATAACTCTCTATTACTTGGGGAAAGTTAAGCATTTTGTTTTATTCAGACCTTCAACTGACTATAAGAGGCCCACCTACATTATGAAGAGCATTCTGCTTTACTCAGTCTGCCAATTTAAGTGTTAATCTCATTTAAAACATCTCTAGCAAAACACGTAATGTTTGACCAAATATTAGGGCCCCTGTGGACCTGTCAAGTTGATACATAAAATTAATCATCACCTTTCTCATTCTTCAGAGGAAGATCTGAGACCTGGTGAGGTACAGAGATCTTCTCAAGATACAAGTAATGACATGTAAAATCTGAGCCATTGATGTGCTGATAAATGTTTGCAAATCAGATTTCCAAAGGAGAAAAGAAAAGATAGGAAAAAAAGGCCTGGATGTAGCACTTACTAGTTACCATGGTGGAAAAGAGAGTAGTGATGAGGAGGAAAAAAATAAGAAGCCAGAGGCGTTTTGCAAAGATTAAAGATGCCCTGAACTGAGCAATATAATCAAAGCAACTCCTGCACTTAGGGAATAAAAAGAAGCAAAAAGCTATGTCTGAAGTCATTGACTCAGCCTGCATTAAGTGACAAACTACATCACATCAGTTCTTAAGGGGTCTGAGGTACATGTTAGTCACTCAGTCATGTCTGACTTTTTGCAACCCCATGGACTGTAGCCTGGCTGTCTCCTCTTTCCATGGAATTCTCCAGACAAGAATATTGGAGTGGGTTGCCATTTCCTCCTACAGGGGATCTTTCCAATCCAGGGACTGAACCTGAGTCGCCTTCTTTGCAGGCAGATTTCTTACCAGCTGAGCCACCAGGGAAGTCCAACATCACATCAACGCTTAAGGGGTCTGAGGAGAAGACCTCAAATCAGAGACAGGAATCCAGTTTGATAATTCTTACTATTAGAAGAATTGGGGTCATTTCAACTTACAGAATATAGCAAAATTTTGTCATTAAAAACTTTTTTAATAAGAAATAAATTCAGTCTCTGTAGGATCCAGGTTGGTTCACAGACACTGGAAAGTGGGCCTTAGCAGTTTCTTTAAGGTAGTCAAGCCAGTTCTCATGGCCTCTAATTTTACTGTTAGGGAAATAGGCACAACACAGTGTACTTTTAATTATACATTTTAAGACTTCAGAACTAAAACTGGGGAAAATATTCCAATTTTAAATGTCCCACTTTAAATTGGCTTTGCTAAAATTCTCTCAAATTCTGAATAATTCTTTTTCATACTGAAATTGAGAATGAATTATAGATTGGAGAATAAGTTCTATCGATGCTTAAAGTGCAAATGATTAAACAGC
Source organism: Budorcas taxicolor (assembly GCF_023091745.1). Classification (NCBI taxonomy): domain Eukaryota; kingdom Metazoa; phylum Chordata; class Mammalia; order Artiodactyla; family Bovidae; genus Budorcas; species Budorcas taxicolor. The sequence continues at coordinate 86,178,209 of NC_068910.1, forward strand.
CCACACATAGAAAATTTAATATACAAAATTTATAGTAATTTACATCAAATTACATTACATAGAGGTCACAAAGCATCAGACATTGCATAGGGACTAAACAACAGCAAAGAATCATAGGATTTTCTTGAAATCTTCTTCGTGTCCCTAGAAGTTGTCCCCACATACAAATGTTGCAATCTGGAAGTAATTCTGGACGTTTCTTTAGTTAAGAGTTAAAGATCTGATTAAAAAAAACACCAAATTCTTATTTAAACTGCATATGGAATCAATTGTTCTGTGTCTATGTGCCAAGAAGCGTCCTACAAACATTTCTTCTCCCAAAGCAGAATACTCTGTCTTTGCCCCTGTGTGCTTGGAGAGGCTAGTGAATTAGTAAATCTGTGGCTCTCCCAACACCACCATCAGGAAATTCCTGTTAGATCTGCAAATTCTTGGCCCCATCTAAGACCTACTGAATCAGAAATGCTAGGGTAGCACCCAGCAATGACTTATACCCTCTAGGGTATTTGAGATTTGAGAAGATTTGAGAAGCACTGTATAGATGGTGTTTTTCCTCTATACGGAGCCAACTTTCCTTTATAAAACCAACACCCTAGAAGAACCAGTTTCTCATTCTCCTCTTGAAAGGTGATATTGAAAGCAAAACATTTTTGGCAGCAAAAAACTGAAGGGAGAAGCGTTCTGGTTTAGTGAAGAGGTAGGTTATATACCTTCAACTAATCCCTTACACTTGCTCTTTCTCTCTTAGCACCAAACAAGACCTTCTTAGCACCCACAACTGGAAGGATGATGAACTATGGTGATGTTTCTTTTTCTCCTGAAGGGTTTACAGTATTAAGCACATAATTGTACTCATGGTTATGGTTTATCGCAGTGAAAGGAAGCAGAGCACAATCTGTGAAGAGAAAAGGCATCTGGGGAAAAATATGGAGGGAGCAAAGTACAAGCTTCCACAGGATGAACTTAATTCTGGCAGCAAGAGTTGCAATGACACATGCGAAGTGTTGTCAACCAAGTTCATTTGAGACTCATTGCTCAGCGTTTTTATTGGGAGCTGATATTGTAGGCATCCTCTGTCTAGCATCTACCAAACTTCTAGACTCCCAGAAAGAGTCTATCTGGGAGTGCTTATCATAAACTATTGTTTCTATAAGCAATGGGCCACTCTTACCTATTTCAGGAATGGAGGGAACCCTTCCAAAGTTCAAAGTTCAGGTGCCAGCTAAGGTCCGATTGTGTAAGCACATGATTCAAAGGGCAATAGTTGTACCTGTTATGTCAACTCTTTCTTACAGCTCCTTTCTGCTTCCTTTATCTGCAAAATGGTAATAAGGACTTACCATATACTATGGTAACGTATGATTGCTATAAAAATTAAATGAGATAGTCTATGTTAAACGTGTAGAACTCTGACTCAGAATGATCCCTTAATAAATGTTAGCTAAAGTTGATATAGTTTGTGTTGAAGAAGACGCCTAGGCACTAAAACCAGATGTCAGCACTTGAGAGTAGGTCACAGTTGATTTTTTTTCTCTTCCCAGCATTCACTACATTGTCTAGTACACAGTGGGTGCTCTTTAAGTGTATAATGAGGATGATAGTGATCTACTCTCTGTAAATTGAAAAAAAATGCACAACCTAAAAGTTGAGAGTTATATTTTATTTGGCAGACAAAACTGATGACTTCTGAGATGCAGTATCTCAGATAGCTCTGAGAGACAGCTCCCAAGTGCTATGCGAGGAATCAAGATACACACGAGATTTTGCAACAAAGACTAGGCAGTCAGACCATCAAAACATCACTATTAAAGAAAACCAGACATCACAAGTGAAAGAACTGAGTACTTTTCTACATATGGGAAGATATGAGAGTCTGGGTTCATTGAAATCTTGCCTCCTGTATACACCTCATCTCTTTGGGGCCTGTGTCCTGAGCTTTCTCATCCGGAGTCTCCCCAGAATGCATTGTGGGGGTGATTGTAGAGGCTTCTGGCTGAATGGCAGGCATCCTGTTTCCAACCTGAGTTTCCTCAGGGCTCACAGTCAGGCAGCTGTTAAGGTGACGGCTTGATGGCCGCAACATCCTTTGCTTACTGAAATGGCAGGCAGCATTATTTTCATTGACACGTCCAAACTAACCCCTGTTTTACCTTTCAAGTCCTCCCCTATGAACTTTCTTATAATTATTTAGTCCTAAATTAGTCTCTAGAATGCTCCACTACGTAGAAGACTTACTATCCCTGGTCACCAACAATGGACTTCTCTCTAAAGTTCTGCACAAGAATATGGATATATTCTTGAACATTGAATCTTTTACCTCCTGCCATATTTGACACTTTTCTGAGCTCAGATTCCAGGACAGGACATTACTTGTCTCACACCTGGAGCTTTCTAAAGTCTAAAACTGGGTTAATTATCATAATTTCTAAAAGATTCCCTCTTGTTTCTGTTAGTCATACCATCAAATTTGCATTTGGAGTTGCTTTGAATTCTTGCCTGTGTAAAGTCATCAGGTCTGGCTTACTGCTGATGGTATAGAGCTCTCCTAATTTTGAGTTGTTACTGACCATCATATTGTAAAACTTCTTCAGAGTAAAAATCTTCAACTGGTTGTTTCTTGTATAGCATTCTTAAATTTTAGTGCATTCTTGCATACACCATCTTGAATAGGGTGTGTGGTCATCACAAAATCCCTTAGTTATTACAGGCATACCTTGTTTTACTGTACTTTGCTTTATTGTGCTTCACAGATAGTTGCATTTTTTGTTTAAACAAATTGAAGGTTTGTGGCAACCCTGCATCGAGCAAATCTATTAACACCATTTTTTTTTTTAACAGCACTTTTCTCTCTGTGTCTCTGTGTCACAATTTGGTAATTTTTGCTATAATTCACACTTTTTCATCATAATGATATTTACCATGATGATTCAAGGTCATTGATTTTTGGTGCTATTATTGTAATTGTTTGGGGGGATCCATGGACTATTCCATATAAGAAGGTGAACTTCACTAATTGTCAAAATGACAACAAAGCATTTAGGATATTACATAAACTTAGTTGATAAAGGTTGCATTTAAGAAGACTGACTTCAGTGTTGAAAGAAGTTCTACTATGGGTAGAACTATCAAGCAACATTGCATGCTCCTGAGAAATCATTCCTGGAAGGGAGAGCCAATCACTGAGGCAAACCTCATTGTCTTATTTTTAAAAATTGCCACAGGTCACCCCAACCTTCAGTAACCACTGCCCTGATCAGTCAGCACCATCAACACTGAGACAGCACCCTCCACCAGCAAAAATACTATGTATGACTTGTTGAAATCTTGGAGGATGATTAGCATTATTTCATAATAAAGCATTTTTAGATTGAGGTACGTGCATTGTCTCTTTGTGAGGGACAAGGAGGCCTGGTGTGCTGCAGTTCACAGGGTTGCAAAGAGTCAGACCCAACTCGGCCACTGAACAAAAACAGCACATTGCTTTTTAGCCATAACGCTGTTGTGCACTTAACACACAGCAGTAGAGCATGAATACAATTGTTGCATGTGTGTTCAGCTGCTTCAGTCGTGTCCACTTCTTTGTGACCCCATGGACTGAAGCCCACCAGTTTCCTCCGTCCGTGGGATTTCCCAGGCAAGAATACTGGAGTGGGTTGCCATGCCCTCCTCCAGGGGATCTTCCCTACCCAGGGATTGAACCTGCATCTCTTATGTCTCCCCTATTGACAGACAGGTTCTTTACCACTATTGCCACCTGGGTAGCCCAAACACAATTTTTCCATGCACTTACAGCCCAAAAATGTATATGACACACTTTCTTGCCATATTCATTTCATTGCTGTGGTCTAGAACTGAACCCACAATCTCTTTGAGGTCTGACAGGACTAAAAATATCTCCTGTGGGTCAAAACTATATGTTAAGTAAATTTTAATTCTTTGGCCTACACTTAGTATCTATATTACTTTCTTTCTAAAAATTCCCTACCTTCAGTCAAAAAGAGACCCCAAAGCCATCTGTGAACAAGCTGTTCTCTGAAGTAGTTTAGGCCAGTAGTTTCTTCAGGCCCCAATTTCAGTCCCTTTAATTCTCCTCTCACATCAATTTTCAAAGAAGGTAATGTCTTCATAGTATATTTTCCTTGGGAGAGCAGACTGATCATGTCATAGGATGGACATACAAAGTAAAATCCAAGTCACAAATTAGGATTTGAGATGCTCATCATAAATTATGAATCAAGGAGAAGCAGCCTCTGAAGCGCTCAGTTTAATCAGTTACCAGGGCTCAAGGTGGAGGCTGGCTAGCAGAGAGGTCAGTGTGGATGGCCAGTGGCCACATCTGACTGAGGGAACAGTTTCAAAATCCAACCCATGATCTGATGGAGGGGCTGCCAAAAGCACGCTGATCTGCTTCTCAACAGGCAAGAAAAGCATGCACCACATGAATAACTGTGAATCGGGAGAGGACTGACAGGGGCCCCTTGAAAGAGCAACTCGCTCACTTTTAAAGCGAGGATCAAACACAGAAAGGTCAAGGGACAGCACCCTTCTACTGGCTATTTTGTGAGAATTTAAAAAAGGCCTATCTCACTTGAGATGCTTGACTTCCGTTAGCCAAAAATGTTTACAACACCTATGCAAATGCGTGACAACAGTGTACCACGTAGCCCAACCAGCATGGAGCCTGTAATAGCCTTGCTCCACAGATGAGATCATGGGCTTCTTATTTTTAAAAATTTGTTTATGGTCATTATTTTTGGCTGTGGTGGGTCTTCTTTGTGGTGCACAGGCTTCTCTAGATGCAGTTCACAGGCTTAGCTGCCACCCAGTATGTGGGATCTTAGTTCCCGGACCAGGTACCAAACCTGTATCCCCTGCCTTGGAAGATGGAATCTTAACCCACCGACTGCCAGGGAAATCCCCTTCATGGGCTTCTTTAGATTCAGACCAGTGTGTGTGGGCCATGATGTCTCCCCACTGTGCTATTGCTGCCCTGCTAATTTTTTTTTTATAGCCCATTTCTGCAAGGTTTTTTAAAAAGTCTCAAATTAAGTATAAGTTACTTGGTAAAGGGAATCATTTCTTCCATTTTCTTTGGCTCCCCCATAGTGACAACGAGCTGTTGGCTCTTAGTAAATGTGTTCTGTGTAAACACTGCCTACAATGTATTAGGTCTCAGAGGCTGTTTCTCAGCCATTTAGCTACACTGTCCTCAAGGGCTGCTATATCCTGCATAGTTCTTATTCTTATTAATAGCAGCAGTTTAATGAATGGGTGTATAGTTAACAGAAAAAATGCTCTCGAGGTTCAGCTAATGGTTCACTTTTCCTCTTATTCTTTATCCCTCCTAAACTGACCATCCTCAGAGTCTCTCTGTGTCCAACCATTAGTTGAGTGTTGCAGATTATTCCTTCAATATGTCTTTTTCATCAGCTCCTTTGCTCCCTTTCACTGAATTATTTTTTCTCCTTGTAAAAGTATATTCACAGTTGCACTAATAAGTGAAAGTAGATTAGAGAGGGAATCAGGTTTCATTTCATGCATGCGTGCAGGCAGTTGTGTCTGATTCTTCGTGAGCCGTGGACTGTAGCCCGCCAGGGTCCTCTATCCATGGGATTTTCCAGGCAAGAATACTGGAATGGGTTGTCATTTCCTACTCCAGGGGATCTTCCCAACCCAGGGATCAAACTTGTGTCTCCCGCATTGACAGGAAGATTTTTTACCACTGAGCCACCTGGGAAGCCCCAGGGAATCAGAAAACCCAGTCTAAACTTGTGACACTGTCCGTGATGTGACTTTCAAATCACTTGCTTGTAGTGTCTTTACTTTTCAAATGACTTTAATTAAATAATTCTGCAGTCACCTCCAGACCTTTTCACCTACTGATTTTTGCCTAAAACACATTATTCCATCTTACTTTGTCTTTCTTTTTTTTTTTTTTAAAGTTTGTGTACCCCACTGTCTTCTCATTCCTACACTTTATTTACTTTTAAATTATTTAAAGTATAGTTGATTTACAATGTTGTGTTAATTTCTGCTGTACAGCAAAGTGATTTAGTTATCTGTATTATTTTCACATATAAAATACATATTCCTTTTCATACTCTTTTCCATTGTGGTTTATCACAAGATACTACATATAGTTCCCTGTGCCATACAGTAGGACTTTGTTTTTTATCCATTTTACGTATATCAGTTTGCATCTGCTAACCCCAAACTTCCAGTCTGTCCTCTCCCCACCCCACCTCCCCCTTGGCAACAACAAGTCTGTTCTCTATGTCTGCGAGCCTGTTTCCATTTTGTAGATACGTTCATTTGTGTTGTAGTTCAGATTCCACATATAAGTGATATCATGCAGTATTTCTCTCTGTTTCTGAACCCACTTTGCTTAGCATGGCTTTTGGCCTAACCACAGCTTAGCCCAGTTTCTTGCTACTGACAACCTAATGAAACCTCTTAGATTGTGAGTGGATGTCGTTACACCTCAGGCTTACCTCAATTATACTGCTCCATTCGTTCATCCAGCAACAATTGGGTCTTTACTGTGTGTGAAGCACTTGTTGGCTTCTTCTTTAGATATCTTTGTGAATGAGGAGACTGGATCCTGTGCCTGTTCCTTACAGTATTAATATTGCTTTGTATCTATTTGTGTTTCTGTTTTCTGAAGTGAACAGTAATTACTTTCAAGGCAAGACTGTGCCCTATTTACTACAAATGCAGAAGCTCACCCAATCTTAATAAATATTTTCTAAATGAGTACTCAGAGCTTCCAATCCATGATTCAAACATTTTTGAACCCAAGAACTCTGGCTTTTGCCTTCTTTGGCACCACTGGTTTAAATAAACCAACAAATAAAGAAAAAAAGTTTGAACAGACATTAAAAACAAACAAAGCAAGCAAATAATGAAACCTTATTTGAAGTGTGCACATTAAACTACATGCAATAAAGGAATTCAAGAGGCTGTGTTTACTAATAGCATCCTCAGTCCAAGAACCGAAAGCTACTTGATTTTTCTCAGTGTGCATATCAGTCAAGCCCAGCACTGCATTCACACGGGCAATTGCAACATATTTTTTGAAATATGTGCTAATAAAAATTGTGCTAAACTAAAAAGCTTAAATATTTAAAGAGAAATTCCTAATTGCACAAGGGTCTGCATTTTCTTTTATTCATTTTCTAACTTATAAGGTCTCTAATGCTAACATTTGCATCATGACACAGGCAGAGTTTGTTTATTCACTTTGAGGTGACTCAGGCTCAGGATAAGTAATAAAGTCAAACTTTAGTACCTGAACAATTCTTTCAGTCTCAGTATTTCATTTCATATTCAAATATTACACTGAGTCATTTGGTGCCAAGAAGCATTTGTGATGTGTTTCCCTCAATGGCCACTGGATGGCAGTGCTGTATCATAATACCAATGATATTTGGTTTGGCAATTTTGTTTTTATTTCTAGGTGTCAAATATGTGATTTCTGAAGAGCAAAAAGTTAAAAGGACTTTTTAGAATAAAGATAAACAATCAAAATATTTTTAAAATATAAATCGAATACAATTATACTTCCCCTATTTAAAATAAAAGATATTTTACTCTATATTTTCTTTCTCAGTCCTAGATTTCTTCATAGTGGCCAAGAACACAAATTTCATAATCAGATATGGTATTACATTTTTTTTATTTAGAAACAACCAAGGATTTTATCTTAGGCAAGTTGAAAATCTTAAAGTGTTGGTTTCAAGTGTAAACGCTAGGTAAAAGTGTAAACGCTAGGTAAAAGTGTAAACGCTAGGTAAAAGTGTAAACACTAGGTTTCAAGTGTAAACACTAGGTAGGTAGGTATCTACCCTGTCATGTATTTAGAGGATGTTTACCAAGGGCTTAGGCCACACAGTTCTCCATAGATACTAACTGTAATAATAAAGTAATATTTATTGTTAGTAGCAGTCAAGCAACTATACTTTAAAATAAATAAATAATGTTTATTATTAGGTTCAGAATCTTAGCAGGTTAGAAAGAGCCAAATAAAAAGCCTTCACCTTGAGTTTAAGGAGGAAGAGAGAAAGGAAGGAAGGAAGACAAAAAATGGGGGACTCCCTTAACAGACCTTTGCAAGAGAAGCAGTGATATACAGTGAAAAAAGCACATCATTTTCAGAGCCCTTGAGACCAGAGTTGAAACACTAATTCTACTGTTTGCTTGCTTCGAGACCATGCATTCATTATTTTACCTCACTTAGTTTCAGTTCATTTGTAAGTCGGGATTCAAAATGCAACCCTTTGGGGCTAAACACAAGGTAAAACAGGCTTGTACATGTAGACTGCTTGACAAATTGTATGTATTCAAGGTTGCTATTTCTCTTTTTTTTTTTAGACCTTTATAAAAACCTGCTAAGAAACTGCATGTTAAATTTTGATTTTATTATTTTTCTAGGGCATGAGCTCTCTCAAACCTCTATAGAACATACAGATCTGGCAAACTCCTATATGTTTTTTTGTGAAAATGTTAATGTTTCCATTAACAATTTCCTGAATTCCAAAATTAAGATTTCCATAATTTAAAAATTTTATCCAAACCTATAAATGATCTTCAACATTCGGTATCTTTCTTTAAACTTCTATTTTGTGGGTAAGGTGTTGAAGGGTACTGGGATGATGAAGCAAGGCAGTGTAAGGAATCAGAAAATACACAGACGATTAATCCACTAAATGGAAATGCAGTCACTGCATGATCTATGTTTAATAAGATTATAAGAAATGAACTCTTTCAAAATGATGTCTGAGGATTTTTTCCTCGTGGTTAAGAGAATTAAATTATGGGCTAAAGGAAGTAGAAAGACAAACAAATTGTGTCAAGACTAGTTGATCAATGTTGTCTAATAGGTTATATGCGTCATGGTAAAGAATACTAAAAATGTTCTGTTTGCCTGTCCTTCAATATATAAACTTCCCATGGATTCTAGTTTGTGTGTTCACTGAGAGGAAAATATTATAGAATACTCTTCCCATTTACAGAAGATCTATGCCCAAGAAAAGATAAATCCTGGGATATTTAATCCCAACAACAGCATCAGCTACCTACTCATTGACCGTATTTCTCTTTGTTTTCAAAGAGAGCAGTATATTTCAAAATGTTGGAAAAATTTATCCATCATATTGTCAAATCAATTTTTTTTTTTAATCAACGAAGAGACTGAGGTCTTGAGAAAGGTCATGAGTTATTCCTGGCTGCACAGGTTCTTGGTAGCACAACTCATGGAATTCCTAATCCAACATTTCTCCCTTCTTGGCATGGTCTCAAGAAAAATTAGATTCCAGTCCATTTATTTATTTACCTTAAACTAACCAGAATGCCTTTCTTTGCATAGCAGACTAAAGAGTTGCTGATGGTAAAAACCAACAGACCATCCAATGAAAGCCCACTTTATGGATCCCAATTCAAAGGTGACTTTGACTGGACAGTTTTAGAGATCTGGAAGGATTCCTGGTCCTTCTATTTCTTATGTATTTAGGAGACAAGGTGTCAACAACCTAAGATACCTTTAGAAGGCTGTTTTAGCAGCTGCTCATCTTGAAAACCAAGCTGAGGGAATTGTGGATTTAAAGCCTGATCTAGGGGGAAAATTGCATGGAAAGACAAACACTTAACTGAATTGGTTATCCTTTCAATCTCACCTTTTCTTCCTAGGGTGGTGGAAAGGTGTTTGGATTACTCACTCCCACTGGCCAAAGAGGCCAGGGCTTCTACCGGTCTCACCATGAGATGCACTGTGGGCAGCAGTACTGAGTCTGTCATCCCAATTTATTACTGTTTGGTTGCTAAAGTGCTGCAGAATTGGAAACATCTTAAAGAATCCACTGTCTTTTGGTAGGCTTTGTTTACCAGAGTTTCAACATAGGAACAGCACATTTTAAATGCCAAATAATAACAAAAACAAGCCAATTAGTTTTTTTTTTTAATTATTGCATTCTTTAAAAAAGATTTCAGGGGGAGGGAAACATAATCCAAGTGACATTAGAGTGTGGTTGAGAAACCATACTATCTTTTTTTAAGGTTGAGGGCAGTGTCCCTACTTTGCAATTTACTGATTAAATGCTAATTTAAAGGCAACATAAAATACACTTTAAGTTCCATTATAAATCAGACTAAAATATCCTTTGGAAATGGATGGTTAACCTTCTCATTTAAAGATGAGTGTGAGGCTAAGATAAGTTTAGTACCTTATCATGGCCAGTTACAGTAAGGGGTAAAGGGAATGCAGATCCTATAATTACTCAGCTGGCACAGAGTTTTCTATTAGAAGCTATTCTTGGTTGGACCTGTTTTGAGGTTAGTTCATCTGGGAGATGGAAGGAATAAGGAAAATTGCTCTCATACTGTTGAGTTTTTGTTAAGGATGGGGTGGTGGGTGGGTGGAGTATACCTAACTTGACCCTGTTTGATAAAGAGGATGCCATTTGAAACTACCATGGATTGGATCAACACAGAGGTAGGTCTAACACAAAGGAAAGATCGTGAATTATGGTGGGACTTCCAGTATTCGACTATGGACTTGTTTGATTGGGTGGTGGGGTGGGGGCCATTACCTGATCGCTTAACTCTTTAGTTTCCTCAAGTATAAACAGAAACAAAAACATAAAGCTCAGAAGAGTTTTTTAAGGGCTGAATTTTTGTAGAACCCATAAAGCATCTAGCAGAATTATTTACTTGTATTTGCTGTTTAAAAAACATTAAAGTTAATTTACCAGCCTTCTAAGGCAATGCACCATTTGAATTTAAACCTGAGATTAAAGCCAGTTATGGGATAAGCAAGAGGAGAGGGAGGCTCTAAGTATGATATTTTCTACAATTTGACAAGTGAACCATAGAACTTTACAAATACGAGGAGCATGTCAATGTTCTCATTTAATTTGTCCAGGAAACAACATGCCTTTTAATAAGTTAATGAGTCATAAGGCCACTAAGTCCGGGTTTCCTAAACATTCAGTCTAACCTTGGCACATCTCAATTGCAGCGGTGACTAGAATGTAATAGGAATGACCAAGGAGGCAACAAAGAAGCCTTCTGAAAGCAGTGCATTGTAACTGACAAACGTTATCTCATTACATCTTTTTTCCTTTTGTGTTATGGTTGGAGGCAAGATTCTCATTTGTTCTGTGATTGTATTTTCTGCATATTATTGATCTGAGGCAAACAGCATTCAGACAAGAAAGTGCTTTCCTAGGCTTTTGTCTGTCACATACCATTCAGTTCAGTTCAGTTCAGTCTTTCAATCATGTCCGACTCTTTGCGACCCCATGAATCGCAGCGCACCAGGCCTCCCTGTCCATCACCAACTCCTGGAGTTCACTCAAATTCACGTCCGTCGAGTCGGTGATGCCATCCAGCCATCTCATCCTCTGTCATCCCCCTCTCCTCCTGCCCCCAATCCCTCCCAGCATGAAGGTCTTTTCCAATGAGTCAACTCTTCGCATGAGTTGGCCAAAGTACTGGAGTTTCGGCTTCAGCATCATTCCTTCCAAAGAACATCCAGGGTTGATCTTCTTTAGAATGGACTGGCTGGATCTCCTTGCAGTCCAAGGGACTCTCAAGAGTCTTCTCCAACATCACACTTCAAAAGCATCAATTCTTCAGTGCTGAGCTTTCTTCACAGTCCAAATCTCACATCCATACATGACCACTGGGAAAACCATAGCCTTGACTAAACAGACCTTTGTTGGCAAAGTAATGTCTCTGCTTTTTAATATGCTGTCTAGGTTGGTCATAACTTTCCTTCCAAGGAGTAAGCGTCTTAATTTCATGGCTGCAATCACCATCTGCAGTGATTTTGGAGCCCCCAAAAATAAAGTCTGACACTGTTTCCACTGTTTCCCCATCTATCTCCCATGAAGTGATGGGACCAGATGCCATGATCTTCGTTTTCTGAATGTTGAACTTTAAGCCAACTTTTTCACTCTTTCTCTTTCATCAAGAGGCTTTTTAGTTCCTCTTCACTTTCTTCCATAAGGGTGGTGTCATCTGCATATCTGAGGTTATTGATATTTCTCCCGGCAATCTTCATTCCAGCTTGTGCTTCATCCAGCCCAGCGTTTCTCATGATACATTCTGCATATAAGTTAAATAAGCAGGGTGACAATATAGAGCCTTGACGTACTCCTTTTCCTATTTGGAACCAGTCTGTTGTTCCATGTCCAGTTCTAACTGTTGCTTCCTGACCTGCATACAGATTTCTCAGGAGGTGGGTCAGGTGGTCTGGTATTCCCATCTCTTTCAGAATTTTCCACAGTTTATTGTGATCCACACAGTCAAAGGCTTTGGCATAGTCAATAAAATAGAAATGCTGTATCATTAAAATATATCAAATGAGCACTTTTGAGACCTCTCTGACTGGTATTCCCACAGTGTTTTGCCTCGTGGATGGACATCGAGAGAACAAGGAATCTATTGGTCCTAACGGGATGGCTCCTGCATAGCAGGTGGATTCTTTACCCACTCAGCCAGTGGGGAATCCAAATAACAATATATTCTCAATTAAATGTAGGCCTTGCTGACTTCAGGATTCAGTATTCAGGAGCTTCTTGAGAAATATCACTGTATAAGATGTAAGTGTCCTCAGGGAGCTTACAACTTAATGTTTGCTTATTAAGCTGCTACAGCAATTTACAGAATTGATGTTTTAGGTAAGAAAATGAAAGAAAAAGAGAATCGCCGAACTAGTATTTGCACAGAAGCAAGTTTCCTGTTTTAAAAGAGTAATTAATTCCATATACAAATGCTTGCTACAATGTAACCAACAGAAACCTATTGGAAGAGAAAGGAGAATTCCTTTTTTTTTCTTTTTTTTGGTGGAAGTTTGCTAATTTAAAATTTTCCATCATAGATCATTCATTTCTACTAAATAAAGTTTGTGTCGACAGACTATTTAGAAGCTTGACTAGAATGATTTTGATGGGGTTCAAGACAGACTACCCCAAAGTATGGCACCTAAGAATAGTGAATATTTTAAGCTGGAGCAGTTAGAGAAAGCAGGAGAAGCAGGAAGGTATGTGACCTCCCCTAACCCATCATATCCCTCTATTGCTGTCTACTCTCCCTCATTCTTGGATATGTGTTAGTTGCTCAGTTGTGTCCAACTCTTTGTGACCCCATGGACTGTAGCCCACCAGGCTCCTCTGTCGATGGGATTCTCCAGGCAAGAATACTGGAGGGGTTGCCATTCTCTTCCCCAGGGGATCTTCCTAACCCAGGGATTGAACTTGGGGTTCCTGAATTATAGGCAGATTCTCTTCCTAAACCTAGAATGAAATACTTAGGTTTGTTTCTCTGAGTCTTCTTTTTGTTATGAAGGATCTCGTGTGATATAAAACTTAGATTAGATTTATATACTTGTGAAGTGAAATATTTTCTGCTCTACATTCTACCAGTAAACAAGCCTTTTCCAAATGCAAATATCTGGGACCAGGTGAAACAAAGCCAGCTATTTGGAAGCCATCAGTTACTCCTTCCCAGTTAGCACTGAGGAGCCGGGAGGATGTGAGAGGGGGCCCTCTCTGACAATAAGCAAGGAGTTAGTATGTGAACAATAAAGAAAGCAGGATTGGCCCCAGATAGCTGGATGCACAGGAAAGAAATAATTTCAGCAAGCCGGGAAGCCTGCATCTTCCCATACATAGAAGATCACTAAATCTCTTCATGTGAGAGATTTAGTTTTCTCTTAATTAGCAGTAATCTCTTAATTAGCAGTAATCTCTTCGTATTCAGATTACCTGCCCTTTGCTGCAAGCTTATTCATAGCCTGGTTCCTCCCTCGCCTCCTTGGAGTCAGCTCTCTTGGGGTCACCTGAGATGCTGTCTCCCGGGCTTGAGTTCTAACATTCCCAATGAATAAAAACTAGGTCTCAACTTTTGGTTTTGTGCACTTTTCTAGTTGACATTCTTTTCTCCTGTTTATCTGTCTTTGTCAGTTTAATTTTCAGACCCAGCCAGGGACCCTGGGAGGGTGAAAACTCTCCTTCCCTACTGATGTCTTCATTTTTCTTTCACAGCTGCTTCCTTCCTCCTTCCCTTCCTTCCTTCCTTCCTCCTTTCTTTCTTTGTTGCCAAAACAAACTTTGGTCAGCTCACACGCACTGAGTAAAGTCAAGCTATAGACTCCAAGTTGTTGCACCTTTAGTTCCCTATAAGGAGTCCAGATAGTGCTCAAAAAATCCCAAACTCCCTGAAGGGTTTCGGGAAAACGTTTTAAAAAATCAGGTGAGGGAGGGGCGACCCAGGTGGTGTGATCAGCTCATGCACACTTCTCTGATTGGTTGATGGTAAGGTGACAGGGTGGTGTCACAGGGGTAATGTTACCCGTCTTTAGGTGCTAGTAAGTCTGGGGTCATCAAGCAGTTAATTTCTTCCATTTGGTGGAGGTTTTAGTATCCATGAAACAACTCAGGAAATGTGCATCAGGTGTTATTATCTATCAATAGGTACTTGAGAGAGGAGCTAAAGCAGAGGGTGTGGGGAGGGGTCTATCCCGGGAAGACCCTCTAGGGTCCTGCTCCATTACACTTCATTCCTTCCTTCACTGTTCAGCAATCCTTAAGGATTATTATCCAGGGCCTGAAAAGTTACAAATGCATCTTACCTGCTCCTGTGTATGGTGAGAGACAAGAAGTATGTTAGAATGTTTCAAGGGAGCAGTCATTAAGGGCAGTAGGAAATGCAAAAGAAAGAGTGGATGAAAACATGAGTATTTTAAAAATTGGAAACAAAAGTGGACTATTTGACCTTAAAATTTTTATTTCTAGAGTCTTGCTATATCTTTAGTCTTGAGCCTCTATCAGTGGTAATTATGGACAGATTTCCTGGTGGCTCAGTGGTAAAGAATCTGCCTGCCAATGCAGGAGATGCAGGTTCGATTCCTGGGTCAGAAAGATCCCCTGGAGAAGAAAATGCAGTTAATTCTGGCATACTTGCCTGGAGAATCCCCAACAGAGAAGCCTGGCCGGCTGTAGTCCATGGGGGTCGCAAAATAGTGGGATACGACTTAGCAACTAAGCAATAATGAATAGGTTAAGTAAACTCAACTTATGAGGTGATGTGCTAGGAACATCCAGAGAAAAGCATATTGAGGAGGAAGCCATGTTTGGGGTGGGCCTTTATACGGCAGAAAAACCCCTCTTCTTCCATCTTCCTAGGTTCAAGACTGAGGACCAAAAACATTACCTGCTAAACACAGATCAACAAGAAAAAATAGTTTTAAATACTTATGGGTGTGTGAGAGTTCACAAAAACAAATGTGGCTCTGGGGGGCAGTCATATGGTTGAGCCTTTTATATTGGCCAAAGATAAAACACCCATGCGATGTTACAGAAAAACCCAAACAAACTTCTTGGCCAACCCAATATCATCTTAGGTTAAACGATGGCAAAATAGGGCCTCTGGTGAAAGAGGCGGGTTATGAGGCGGCGAGGGGAGAGGCGTCTAGTATATAAGGGCTCTGTTGCCAGGTAGAGAAAAGTCTCTCAGGTGGTGGGTTGTCTCCTGGGAGCAGATCTCTTTCAGGCACAGAGACTTCTCTACAAATTTCCCTTATGAACATAAGTTTCCCTTTACAAAAGGGAATTTATAATTTTTTTTGGAAGTTAGAGGCAGGCAAAACGCTTTCTCTGTGTGTGCTTGTTCTGTTACTTTAGTTCAAAATAATCCATATTCCAAAGAGGCACATTTTGAGATGGAGTATTTTAGTATTTGTCACCTTGAATAAACTGTAGAATGTATTAATAGTTAGGTGGAGAAGACCATCAAGGAATTTTCAATCAGAGATAGCATCATGAGTTAAGAGAAAAGAGAAACATATGAAAGAATACAGGTCATTTTGAAGAGTAACTCTATTTAACAATCTGGGATTTTTTTTTTTTTTAAATGAAATGAGTGAAACCACATGTTTGTCCTCAAAAACACAAAGATGGGGTGTGAGCAACACAAGTTACAAAGATGATAATTTGTTTGCATAAAGGAGATTTCATATTCCTTGGTGTTTAAAAAGAAATTGCAGTTGAAAAATTCGCTATTACTTGTAAAGGTCAGAAATGTGGGAGTGAAAACAAATGATTGGAAAATGTAGGATCATTGTAAAATTTGCAGTAGTATCAAAACAATGGTTTGCAAATGCTTCTGATGTTTAAGAAGTTTCATCCGAAGCACTTTTTCTAAAGGTCCCGTATTTTCTGAGACGGATGGGGTTTGGTGTCGCAAACTGACAGTAGTAAACTCAAGTGAGGTTGGAAAGTCAGGCTGAAATCATAAACGTTGAGGGTGATTCTCAAGAGTTCTAATTTTTGTCTATAGGCAGATGAATGAGTGATCGATCAGCCTTCTAGAAAGGTCATTCAGGCTGAGGTTTGGGTTGGACTGGGGAGGAGACTTGTACCAAGGACATCCATGGGTAGGTTATAGAAGTCCCTGCAAAGAGCAATGAAGCACCGAGTAGCTCTCCTAGCAGGATTAGAGAAGAGTGAGCAATGGTTAGGCTGCCAGGCTAGGACACGGGCGTTGAAGCAGCAGAGAGAGTCAAAAGAATTTTCTGCCTTTTGGTACCAGTAGCAATAAAGACAGGAGTCATATGCTAATAGCTTCAAGTGCGTGCTGAGTCGCTTCAGTCATGTCTGACTCTGTGCGACCCTATGAATTATAGCCTGCCAGTCTCCTTTGTCCATGGAATTCTCCTGGCAAGAATACTGGAGTCTGTTGCTATGCCCTCCTGCAGGGGATTTTCCCAATCCAGGAATCAAACTCCTGATTATGTTTCCTGCATTGGCAGGCAGGTTCTTTACCATTAGTGCCACCATAACTTCTTCAATGCTTTTCAGAACTGTTTCTAATTTAGTGACTGAAAACAGGAAAAAGCAAGAAAGGTTAATTAAAATTCATTAATAGTCTGCAAGGCTACAAAGCACAAGGGAAGGAAGTGATAGGAAATAAAAACATCAAAATTTGATAGAAATAATAGTTTATGGAAATGTCTTGAGTTTAATTTCATTATATCAGAGATTTGATAACACAAGGAAATATTAAGAGGAATACAGTAAGATCCTTTAAAACAATAACATGGGACAAAACTTTAGAAGTATTAGGGTGCTAGATGGTGAGTATAAGCATCCAAATGGTGAAAGATTTGAGGCTTACTTCTGTTTTTACCATAGAATTCCTCTCAAAATTGACACCAGTTCCTATTGCTTTCACTTTTAAATTTCTATTCTGAAGCTATTTTTAAAATTAATTTGTTTTTTAATTGAAGGATAATTGCTTTACAGAATTTTGTTGTTTTCTGTTGAGCCTCAACATGAAGCTAGTTTTAATATTAGTGGTTAGACAAATAAAGTGTTTATTTGTCTTCAGTTACATCCTTTATTAGAAACTGTTAATTGTATATCTGTTTAAGAGCTGAATGTTTTCAAATAAATTTATAAAATTATAAATTTTTCAAATAAAATAAAATTTTAAAAAAATTATTTAAAATTTATTATTCTCAAATAAAATTATAAAATTACAAATCTCCAAATTTGAATAAGAATTAATTTAAAAGTGTCAGTATAAAAGTTCACTGTATAGTAGCATTTATGGACCCTATCAGATCCAAACATTTCTCTTCTTTTTTTAAAAAAAAAAATTATTTTTAAAATTTATTTTTGGTTGGAGGATAATTGCTTTACAATGTTGTGTTGATTTCTGCTGTACAATAATGTGAATCAGCCATATGTATACATGTACCCCTCCCTTCTGAGCCTCCCTCCCATCCCCATCCCACCCCTCTAGGTCATCGCAGGGCGTGGAGCTGAGTTCCCTGTGCTATAGGACAGCTTCTCACTAGCTACCCGTTCTACACACGGTGTACATGTCAGCGCTACTCTCTAAATTCTTCCCACCCTCTCCTTTCCCCACTGTGTCCTAAAGCCCATTCTCTATGTCTAGACCAGAAGTTTTGAACAGTGTACACTCTAATAGTTGGGTATTGATTGTAGTAGTGCCAACAGGAGTGCCTGCTGGCATCTAGACAGAGGAGGGACAGAATAGTAGCTCCGTAGGAACGGCCAGCTGTTACCTCTACACTCTCTCACTCTTGGGTTTTTCCTCTTTTTTTGGCTGAGCCTGAGAATTAAATTGAGGTTAACTGTAGCTCAACTGGTAAAGAATCCGCCTGCAATGCAGGAGACCCTGGTTCGATTTCTGGGTTGGGAAGTTCTCCTGGAGAAGGGGTAGACTACCCACTCTAGTATTCTTGGGTTTCCCTGGTGGCTCAGATGATAAAGAATCCACCTGCAATGCAGGAGACCTGGGTTCAATCCCTGGGCTGGGTTGGGAAAATCCCCTGGAGGAGGGAATGGTTACCCACTCCACTATTCTTGCCTAGAGAATCCCACGGACAGACCAAGGGGTCACAAAGAGTTGACTGAGCGACTACCACGTTCACTTCATTCTAACCGCTCACCCCTGCCCCAGTTTGGTTAAGATGCTCTGTTCTCCACCATCAGTCTAGGAGATAAGAGAATTCATGTTGTAATAGAGGATTTTTCATGGATTCGGCAGACTGCAAGGTAGAAGACAATCAAGTTATTGAATGTGTGTGTGTGTGTGTGTGTGTGTGTGTGTGTGTGTGTGTGAACAACAGTGACTTTCTCCAATCCAAAAGCACAATTTCCAGAAAAACCTGAAGATTCCTGGAATGATACGTGTCTTGAGTATGCCTGTATCCCAGGACTGGTATGAATATATTTGCTGTGAATGGTGCAAGATGAGAAATGTTTGAGCCACTATTAGTAAGTTCTGTTGGTAACATCCTTCTATTCACCGAGAATGTCTAAAAATATTTTTTAAATTCCAGTGTAAAAAATACTATGCTAGAAAAACAGTGCATTAAAAAAAAAAATGGGATCAAGACCCAGTTCCTTCCTGAAGACAGCTATTAAACTAATATGGAAGACAAGGACAGGGATGAGCTTACATATGGCACATTATTGGAGAAAGATCAATTTCCAAATGGGAATCAGGGAAGATGTCAGAACTTTATTGGTCTTTTTCTCTTTACTGTGTCGTATTTATTTTTATTGAAGTGTATTGATATTTTGTATTCATGCATGCTAAGTCACTTCAGTCATGCCTGACACTTTGCAACTCTATGGACTGTAGTCAGCCAGGCTCTTCAGTCCATAGGATTCTCCAGGAAAGAATACTGGAGTGGGTTGCCATTTCATTCTCCAGGAGATCTTCCTGAACCAGGTCTTTTATGTCTCACTGGCAATTGGGTTCTTTACCACAAGTGCCATCTGGGAAGCCCATTGATATTTTGATGGTGGTTTAGTCACTAAGCCGTGACCGACTCTTACAATCCCAAGGACTGTAGCCCGCCAGGTTTCTCTGTTCATGGGCTTCTCCAGGCAAGAATACTGGAGTGGGTTGCCATTTCCTTTTCCAGGGGATCTTCCTGACCCAGGAATCAAACCTTGATCTCCTGCATTGCAGGCAGATTCTTCACCTATTTAGCTGTGAGGGAAGCTCCAACTGATATTTTACATAAAGGTAAATAAAAAGAGCTTAAGTGTTAGAGTTCAATGTTATTTGACAGATGTATGAATCACATTATGTAACCCCCACACAGAATATAACATGGGTTATATTCTAGAGAATTTAAAAATACACTTCAGTTTCTTCTT
Organism: Budorcas taxicolor; assembly: GCF_023091745.1. Taxonomy (NCBI): domain Eukaryota; kingdom Metazoa; phylum Chordata; class Mammalia; order Artiodactyla; family Bovidae; genus Budorcas; species Budorcas taxicolor. The sequence goes on from NC_068910.1 coordinate 86,197,906, forward strand.
TTAACTCAGGAGTTAATTAGGATGGTGTTTTACTGTTTCTTATAATCTGAATTTTTTTTTTCTTGTTTACTTTCTACTAGTAAAATTTTGTGCAGATCCATGTGTTTCATACAATTTCTACCTTTAATAATTTATTGAGTCTTTTGTGGCATATTTTATTATCATTTTTCATAAATATCCTCAAGGCATTTGGAAGAAAAATATTTTGTATAGGTAAATTTCAAAATTCTGTATGTTGTTTTATAGCAGTTAATTGATTGAGTACTTATGGTATACTTATTACATCTTAAGTACTTCATATATATAAATTTATTTAATCATCACACAGTTATATCCTTTACTTTCTAATGAGAAAACTGAGACTAAGAAATGTCAAGTATATTGCCCAAAATCCAGCTAGGTAAGTGAGGGAAACACATTTGGTACTCAGGTTGTAGAACGCTTTAGGTCATATCCTTAACCATTTTCTTTGCACATATTTCTGTATTATTGTATTATTACTTTTATATTTTTATCTACAAAATAAACATTAAATATATCAGTTGTTTTATATACTAAAATTGCTTCTTGAATGACCAAAGACTGAGAAAACTTGAAATGTTTCTAAGTCTGGTAATATTTTATCAGTTTTACTTTGTTTCATTAGATTTTGCTGTTTGTTTTTTTTTTTGATAGTGCACATAAAAGTTTGGTATATTGCACATAAAAGTTCACACCTTTCATGAATCCATTATGGATTTTACCTTTAAAGGATTAAGTGGATTGATAAATATAAAATACTTGACACATAGTATTTCAAATCCTGAAAGATGATGCTGTGACAGTGCTGCACTCAATATGCCAGCATATCTGGAAAACCCAGCAGTGGCCACAGGATTGGAAAAGGTCAGTTTTCATTCCAATCCCAAAGAAAGGCAATGCCAAAGAATGCTCAAACTACCGCACAATTGCACTTATCTCACACGCTGGTAAAGTAATGCTCAAAATTCTCCAAGCCAGGCTTCAGCAATACGTGAACCATGAACTTCCTGATGTTCAAGCTGGTTTTAGAAAAGGCAAAGGAACCAGAGATCAAATTGCCAACATCTGCTGGATCATGGAAAAAGCAAGAGAGTTCCAGAAAAACATCTATCTCTGCTTTATTGACTATGCCAAAGCCTTTGACTGTGTGGATCACAAGAAACTGTGGAAAATTCTGAAAGAGATGGGAATACCAGACCACCTGACCTGCCTCTTGAGAAATCTATATGCAGGCCAGGAAGCAACAGTTAGAACTGGACATGGAACAACAGACTGGTTCCAAATAGGAAAAGGAGTACGTCAAGGCTCTATATTGTCACCCTGCTTATTTAACTTATATGCAGAGTATATCATGAGAAATGCTGGACTGGAAGAAACACAAGCTGGAATCAAGATTGCTGGGAGAAATATCAATAACCTCAGATATGCAGATAACACCACCCTTATGGCAGAAAGTGAAGAGGAACTAAAAAGCCTCTTGATGAAAGTAAAAGAGGAGAGTGAAAAACTTGGCTTAAAGCTCAACATTCAGAAAACGAAGATCATGGCATCTGGTCCCTTCACTCCATGGGAAATAGATGGGGAAACAGTAGAAACAGTGTCAGACTTTATTTTTTTGGGCTCCAAAATCACTGCAGATGGTGATTGCAGCCATGAAATTAAAAGACGCTTACTCCTTGGAAGAAAAGTTATGACCAACCTAGACAGCATATTCAAAAGCAGAGACATTACTTTGCCAACTAAGGTCCGTCTAGTCAAGGCTATGGTTTTTCCAGTGGTCATGTATGGATGTGAGAGTTGGACTGTGAAGAAGGCTGAGCGCCAAAGAATTGATGCTTTTGAAGTGTGGTGTTGGAGAAGACTCTTGAGAGTCCCTTGGACTGCAAGGAGATCCAACCAGTCCATTCTGAAAGAGATCAAGCCTGGGATTTCTTTGGAAGGAATGAAGCTAAAGCTGAAGCTCCAGTACTTTGGCCACCTCATGCGAAGATCTGACTCACTGGAAAAGACTTTGATGCTGGGAGGGATTGGGGGCAGGAGAAGAAGAGGACGACAGAAGATGAGATGGCTGGATGGCATCACGGACTCGATGGATGCGAGTCTGAGTGAACTCCGGGAGTTGGTGATGGACAGGGAGGCCTGGTGTGCTGCGATTCATGGGGTCGCAGAGTCGGACATGACTCAGCAACTGAACTGAACTGAACTGAACCACTCTGAAAACTACTTATTACTACATATTGTCTTCTCCGTTTTTAGGTTTCCAGTCTTGATTTTGTCTCCATGAACTGTCACTTTCCTTTTATATTTTTTTCTGGCGGTCTACATTGGTCTTCCCCAGTGGCTTAGTGCTAAAGGATACACCTGCAATACAGGAGATGCAAGAGACATGGGTTTGATTCCTGAGTCAGGAAGATAACCCTGAAGAAACAAAAGGCAACTTGCTCCAGTATTCTTGCCTGGGAAATCCTATGGACAGAGGAGCCTGGTGGCTACAGTCAATGGGATTGCAAAGAATCAGACACGCCTGAGCATGAGCACACATAGGTATCAGGCTTTGTATCTGCTTTTCTCTCGTATGTGTATCAGCTTGACTGGATATGAAATTCTTGGATCATAGAATGATTTTGAACTCTGAAAACACTGCTCCATGAACCTCTGTCATTTAGTACTGCAGAAAAACTTGAGGCCAACTAGTTTACATTTTCCTTTTGTAAATCACTTATATTCACCCTCCCCTTGACAGCATGTTGAAGATTGTAAATTTTTTTCATCTAGTCTTGAAATTTAAATATTTCACCAGAATATATCAGGTTTAAATCTTTTTAAAGTAAATATGTCCTTTACATTTGGAATTACATGGTTTTCTTCATCACAGATTAATTTTATTTTCTAATGTCTTTGATCTTATTTTATATTTTGACCAATAACATTACACTGGTTTCAGGTGTACAACTTAATGATTTGATATGCACATATATTGCAAAATGATCATCACCGTAAATCTAATTAACATCCATCTTCACACACACTTTCAATTTTTTTCATGAGAACTCTTAAGATCTCTCTCGGCAACTTTCAAATATACAATAAAGTATTATTAACTATAGTCACCAAATGGTACGTTACATCCCTGGGACCTTTTTTTTTTTTTTTCTTTTTAACTTTCTTTCTTTATTAATTAATTTAATTTTGTTTGGCTGCACTGGTTCTTTGTTGCTGCACGTGGGCTTTCTCTGGTTGCAGTCTAGTTGTGGTGTGTGGGCTTCTCATTGTGGTGGCTTCTCTTGCTGCAAAACATGAGCTCTAGGATGCTGGCTCAGTAGTTGTGGCTTGTGGGCTCCGTTGTTCTGTGGCATCTGGAATCTTCCTGGACCAGGGACTGAACCTGTGTCCCTCCCCTGCATTGGGCAGGAGGATTCTTAACTCCTGGACTACCAGGGAAGTCCCCAGAACTCACTTATTTTATAACTGGAAGTTTGTTCCTTTTGACAACCTTCACTCATTTTTCCTTTTTTTTTTTTTTTAATGTTTGCTGTTCCATCATTTAGTCTTTTCTTCTAGACTTCTTATAAAAATTATTTTAGATTTACTGGAGTTGTCTTACAAATTTTTTACTTTTTCTGACAATATTTTCTATTTTATCTAGAAGTTCTGGAAGAATTTCTCTAGCTTATTTTTCTAATCCGTTGATTCTAATTCTATGGATTCTCGTCTTCTGCTTATGAACTCCATTGCATTAGGAAATTTAATTATCATATTTTTCATCCTAAAGCAACTCTTTCTGCTCTCAGATTATACCTATTTTTATGACTTCATGCTTTTATACTTAATAGACAAAATGTTCTTTTAAGTCTTTTAGGAATTACATATTAGAGATTTTCTGTTTTTTCCTGGCTTTTTTAAAGATGATATATTTTTTTTTTCCTGTTTGTTCAGCTTAATTGCCTTTTTTTGAACTACTGAACTTTTATAATTTTCTCGTTGCTTACCCTAACAAATAAGGATGTATGGGTAGAATGGAAAATGAGAGGGTGATTGGATAAGTAATTAACAATGGAAATTGTAAGTGTGTCCATATTTGGAAACAGAGGATGAGATGGTTGGACGGCATCACTAACTCAATAGACACGAACTTGGGCAAACTCCAGCAGATGGTGAGGAACTGGGAAGCCTGGTATGCTGCAGTCCATAGGGTTGCAAAGAATTGAAATGGCTTGGCGACTGAGCAACCACAACCTTATTTGGAGATTTATGTGATTTCTTGATTGTTTTGATCTAAACCAAGAAGAAAGGGAGGAACAAAGAGGAGAGAAGAGAGGGAAGGGAGAAAGAGAGGGAAAAGAGTAGAAAAGAAGGAAGGAAAGAAGGAGGGAAAAAAGAAGGTAGGATTAGCTCTACCGTAGTTTTATACTGCCAGATTATAGGGCCATCACCACTGAAGAGTAGGTATGACTTACAGCCAAGGCACTGCATCGGGGAATTTTGCCCCTGGGCCAGAGATAGTCTATTCCCTCTTTGTTTGCTGGGATAATGTCCCTATTCTCTAGCTGGGAAGACTTTTTCCTTTAGAGGCCAGCTGTGGCACTGCCCCCATCCAGCTTGGCCTGCTCGATAGTTCAACTGAAACTGGAAACAAAGCATGCAGAGTGATCTCACCCTTGTTAGCTCTAGATTTGCAGCCTCCTCCACCAAACTTCTCCCACTGTCATGATGCCCGTTTTTCACTCCAGGCTCTGCTGCTCTGTACTTCGGGTCAACTTATGAATGGTGAGTTGGCCATCAGTTCTTCCAATAGAGTCCCAATACAGCAATACATTCTGCAGAAATTGCTCAACTTTCCCTCCCAATAGTTTGGTTTCCTTCCCTGATTTTCAGAGCTGATCCAGATTTTCCACCATTTTTGAATTCCTCTGGACTTTCCATTGGGAATCTGGGGGAATGAGAAGCTAAATGCAAAGATTCAGACCAGAAGTCTATCTTTTTAATTTTCTGTTTGAATAGCTTATTTTCAAGCATTGTATCACAATGACCACTCTATCAAATCAATGAAACATGCTGATACATCTCCTAATTTCTATGATTCTAAACTCTTGTCTACAGACTAGCTGCTCTGGACACATCTGTTTTATGTGTGGAGATTCTCAAGTCCCACCTCAAATAATTCTAACAGAGTACATTTTAGTCTTTTTGTTATGAGAACAAGTGTAAATTTAATTTTATTTTAGGATTTCATGACAGTTGTTAAGGTAAGTGGAGACCCCCTGAAATGTGACAACAAGAAATTATTGCTCTAACCATAGGATGGTTGTAGCTACATCTGAAGAGGGCACTGTGTGAAAATGAGATAGTAATCCCCTACAAATTCCTTGTCAGAGTTCTTAGATCTGGAGAACTAATTTCATCATGTGTTGGTGACTATTTGGGCAAATCCCATTGTGCCTTTTTGAGATGATAGTTAGGGGGGAAATGGAGAGAAACAGCTGCAGGCTTTGCAAATACTTTCATGAGCAGGATGTTGCAGGCCGGGGGGCGGGTGACATTTTATCAGGATTTAGAAATTAAAAATGTTCTACTTCATGAATACATTTTTAATAGCGTTACTTAGAAATTTCAATACTGGCTTTATTCTCTAGGGTGACAAGCACAGATACACCTATTACTAACAATTTAGTTAACACTCTGGCTTTATTTGGAGAAAGAAGGGTTGGCCATTTAGATTAACTAATAATTCAGATCCATTGATATCGATTGCTTAGAATGATGTATGCAAATATAAGACAATGGAACTTATTTTAAAACTTTTTTAACTTAGGAACTCAGCCCTCTGGCATTAATCATCTGGTTCCCCTTTCTTGCCAGCCAAAACTAACAGCCAGAGCTCCTTAAGAAGAGGGATTAGATGTGAAATCCTGATACATCTCATTCAGTTTGAGCTCTGTATCAAGAACAGAAGGACATTTGTTGTCCATCTGTCTTTGAAAGAAATGGGAGGCTTTGGTGATAGCACGGCAGGCAACGCAATAGAAGGTTCTGAGTCTATTTTGTGGTGTATTTTTATTCAAACTTCAATCCCATGATACAGATATATACCACTCTGTGCTCTGAAATCACCAAAATAAACTTGCTTAAGGCTTCTTTATAATTCTGGGCTAACTAAACAATAAGACCCACATCTCAATGGTCTGTGTGATTATACACACAAACTGCAGGTTTTCTGTTAGGTTTACCACTCCCCTAGGAACTTTAAATCTCTCTGTAGCCAGCCTCTAATTTCTTCTCAGTCTTATTCTGTTTATAAGTGCAACTTGGGATTCAAAGCAGAAAAGCATTTGCAGGGTTTAGAGATTTAGAACTCCACTTATGAACACAAAAGACATTAAATGCAAATCCTTTGTGTAGATCATTGCATTAAGATGAGAACAAAAAACATTTATTAAATTTACTTATAGAAGGTGAGCATATAAAATAGGTGGAAAAAGAGCAATTTAGATGTTAAGCAAAAGTCAAGGATAACTGCACAAAAGGCATATAGAACAACAGCAAGAATATGTGTGAGGATCTGCCCAGTGTTTCAAAGCCACTGGGTCATCCTAAGACACAGTGTTCACACACTGTGGCCTTGGGCACTATGTTAGTTCTCTATTTCCACAAAACTAATTGCCATAGATTGAGCAACTTAGCATGGTATTGATTGATTATCTTGTAGTTCCAGTGGATCAGCAATCTGGCATGTTTCAGTTTAGTTTCTGGCATTTCAGTGTCTCACAGGACTGAAATCAAGGTCTTGCCTGGCTGCATCCTCATCTGGGGACTCAACAGTGGAAATCCACTTCCAAGCTCTCTCGGGTTGTTGGTAGAAGCCATTCCTGCATCTGTATAACTGAGATCCACATTCTGTTCCAAGCTGTTGGTCAACGTTACTCTCAGCAGCTAGGAGCTGCCTTCCATACCCCAATGCTTCCTTCCATAGGCTTCTGTAACTTGACAGCTTGCTTCTTCAAAGCCAGCCTAAAAATTTCATTTGATTAGGTCCAGTCTACCAATGCTAATTTCTCTTTATTTTTTTTTAGTAAAAAAGATTTTATTTTATTATCTTCAGAGAAAATATAAAGCAAGACATAGTAATATCAAAAGAAAAAGAATGATGAAGCCATAATAATTCACATCTGCCTTTTGTACAATGACTTCTTGAATTCTAGTGAGATGTGAAATGTAGACAGCCCATAGGCCCCTTCCAATGATAATTTCCTTTTGAATTAACTCAAAGCCAATTGATTAGGGCCTTTAATTATATCTTCAAAATCCCTTCACCTTTGCCATTCAATGGAAATGAATCTCAAGATTGATAATTCATCCTAATCACAGATTCCAATGGCCCTCCAAGAGGAAATTATACAAGGCTTATAAACCAGGGGATAGGAATTTGGGGGAATCATCTGAGAATGCTGCTATAGTATTTATAGCCTTGCATGCTTGCTCAGTCTCTTCAGTTGTGTCTGACTCTTTGTGACCCCGTGGACTGTAGCCTGCCAGGCTCGGCTCTCCATGCGAATTCTCCGGGCAAGAATACTGGAGTGGGTTGCCATGCCCTTCTCCAGGGGGCTTCCTGACTGAGGGATTGAACCCTTGTCTCTTATGTCTCCTGCACTGGTAGGTGGGTTCTTTATCACTAGTGCCACCTGGGAAGCTCTTCAGTTCAGTTCTCTTCAGTTCAGTCGCTCTACTGTGTCTGACTCATTGTGACCCATGGACTGCAGCACCCTAGGCTCCCCTGTCCATCACCAACTCCTGGAGCTTACTCAAACTCATGTCCATTGAGTCGGTGATGCCATCCAACCATCTCATCCTCTGTTGTCCCCTTCTCCTGCCTTCAATCTTTCCCACATCAGGGCCTTTCCAAATGAGTCAGTTCTTTGTACCAGGTTGCCAAAGCATTGGAGTTTCAGCTTCAGCATTAGTCCTTCCAATGAATATTTGGGGTTGATTTTCTTTAGGATTGACTGGTTTGATCTCCTTACTGTCCAAAGAGTCCCTAATTACATGTTAAAAGTCCTTTGAAGCTGCTAGATGAGATAGGGAAGATAAACTATCCTGGTCAGGTGGCCCCAGGTACTGTGTGAAAACAAGAAAATATGTTTTCCTAGAACACTAATTTTAACTCAGAATACATTTCTCTGTAGAAACAAGGTTTTAGATAATGTTGTGGTTACAAAGTTATGCTACAAATTCTTTAACAAAAAAACCCCCATAATGTAGAATAAATGCATTTATATTTAAAATGTAAATGCATTTATATTTTTCATAAATGCAGAATAGTTCAAAATGACTGCATGTCTATATTACATGTCTACCATCTCTTATTTTTGGAGATCTGACCTAGGTATTTTGGAGATTTGAGTCAGGATATTCTGTTTGGGAGTGTAAATTGTTATCCTATATTCTAAAGTTATTTTGGGGGTAAGAGTTAACTACTGTGTAAATCAGTTTGGCTGTTAATTGTATGACTCAGCAATTCCACTCTTAGGTATATCAGTTCAGTTCAGTTCAGTCACTCAGTCGTGTCCGGCTCTTTGCGACCCCATGAATTGCAGTACGCCAGGCCTCCCTGTCCATCACCAACTCCCGGAGTTCACTCAGACTCACGTCTATCGAGTCTGTGATGCCATCCAGCCATCTCATCCTCTGTCGTCCCCTTCTCCTCCTGCCCCCAATCCCTCCCAACATCACAGATTTTCCAATGAGTCAACTCTTTGCATGAGGCGGCCAAAGTACTGGAATTTCAGCTTTAGCATCATTCCTTCCAAAGAAATCCCAGGGTTGATCTCCTTCAGAATGGACTGGTTGGATCTCCTTGCAGTCCAAGGGAATCCCAAGACTCTTCTCCAACACCACAGTTCAAAAGCATCAATTCTTCAGGGCTCAGCCTTCTTCACAGTCTTAGGCATATACTCAAGACCAAAAAACTTGTACATGAATATTTATAGCAGAATTATACATCAGGGCCAAAAGGTGGAAGAAACTCAATGGTGATGAGCTAATGAATGGAAAAATAAAACGTGTTATGTTTATACAACACAATGTTACTCCAACGTAAAAAAGGATGAATGAAATTCTGACCTTAGCTGCAATATGGATGAATCTTAAAAATATATTTTTCAAAATTTCATAACTGAAAGCCATATATAAAAAACTACAGACTACATGATTCCAGGTATATGAAATATCCAGAAGAGACAAATACATATGGACAGAAATGTATTACTGAAATATAAGATACTCATTTAAGGTTGAGGAAATTGTGGATAGGGAGATGGTAGCTAAATGGTATAGGATTTCTTTTTGTGGTGACAAAGATGTTCTAAAATTGCTGGGGTGGTAGTTGCATATATTTGTGAATATACTGAAAATCATTGCATCACATTCTTTAACTGGATAAATTGTAAGGCATGTGAATTATATCTCAGTAAAGTTATTGATATATAGAGTTAATAAGCACTAAAAGGAAATCATGTTGCATAAACAGAGGTAAAGTGTGAACTTCACACCATTTTCTCAAAGCGCAAGAAAGATATGGAGCCTCATTTATGACAGAGTGACTTGCCCCTGTTGAAATCTTTTTCAATCACTGAAAATATATATTTTTAAAAAATTCATTTAGCTATTTGGCTGCTCTGGGTCTTGGTTGTGGCATGTGAGATCTTTTATCTTCATAGAAGCAGCATGCAGGATTTTTTATGCACGATTTTTTTTTTCTTTTTTTTTGGTTGCAGCATGCAAGCTATTAATTGCAGCATAAAAAATCTAGTTCCCTGACCCTAGATCACACCCACCCCCCTGTACTGGGAGCACTGAGTCTTAACCACTCGACCACCAGAGTCCTTCTTCAGTTTTTGATCTAAAGAGCTTCAATGAGTCTATACTGTCTCTTAGTCAAATCGAGAGAACTCTCTGAGAGGCATGTGCAGGCTCTGATCTTAGACTCCAAAGAGAACAATAACTCACTTTTGTAGTTTGAGGTTATTTTATTGTTTCTCTTACTGCAAAGCATTTTCATGTGGAGGGTTGGGGAGAGGGTGAAGGTGAATGCTTACAGTAAGCATTAGTTCTGAGGCATCCTTGGGCAGCTTCACAGTAGCTATAAAGTCAAACTTCAGGTATCTTGGCCATAGGAGAAAGAGAAGTTGTGTTCTGGAATTAACTGGACTAACAATTTTGAGGGAGGAAGGAAAGAAAAGAAAGCCAATAGCAATGGGCAAGTATGAAGGGAGGAGTGCTATATGTGTTCTTGTTATGGAGTGTTCTCCATGTTAAATATTTGCCACAGCTACTTAGTGGATTTGATGATGTCATTTCCATTTTATAGATAAGAAGAGGAAAGCCTGCAGAGAGGGTGACGGTTAGCAATGGTGGAGATGTAACTTAATCTCAGGTATTTGGATTCCTTATGGCTTCATCCTTCCTTCTCTTCTCTTTTCACTCTGCATCAGTGATTCTCAATGGGAGGCGATTTGGGGTCATGTCTGGAGACATTTTTGGTTGTGGCCACTGGGTGGCAGGAAAATTACTGGCTTCTAGTTAGTTGCACAGAGGGGTTCCCTGGTGGCAAAGAATCCTCCTTACAATGGAGAGTTCAATCCCTGGATTGGGAAGATCCCCTGGAGAAGGAAATGGCAACCCACTCTAGAATTCTTGCCTTGGAAATCCCAAGGACAGAGGAGCCTGGCAGGCTATAGTCCTTTTAGCCACATAAGAGTCAGACATGGCTTAGTGACTAAACAATAATAGCAGTTGCATAGAGGCCAGCTAAATATCCTGGAACATACAGCATAGCATTCTACAGCAAAGAATTCTCTGACCTCAAATCTCCACAGTGCTAAAAATGAGAAATTCTACTCTATACATAGCCTAATATCTTGCTAACGTACTAACGTACATGTGTCCAGCAAAATTCCATAGATGTTTCTAATTTCCACATTTATATTTCCAGGCCAAATGTCTATCAAGAGCTTTGGACTTACAGATGAAGGCATTTTCTAGAAATATCACCTCATCTATTCTCAAATTCAAAAATATTTAGTCAGCACATATTTGGTCAATATTTAGATTTGCAATTGTGGTGTTAATAACACAACTTTGGTTTACAGTGTATTCCTCTGAATCAGGATATAAATAAAGTGTAGACATTGATACCAGTAGGTATGTCTCTGAATATGCTTCCATCTTATTATCTTTTTTTTTAAATGTAGGTTGATTTTGCAGATTGTAACCTGTGTTGTTCTAAACATCTTATATATTAGTAATTTTTGCAGATTTTATTAGAGGTTTGGTTAGATTCAACTTTAACTTTTCAAATTAATTCACGGGGCATGTTATGTTCTTCTACCAAGAGGCACTTACAGGTTTTTTGTTTTTCTCTGTGGTTTTGGCAGCTATTTCTGATCAATACCTAACTCTGTTAATTCAAGTGGTGAGGTACTAATTAAATAATCCCTTCCTCATTTATTAGTTGGTTTATTTCTTTAAAGAGAAACTTTTTCTCATAAAAGCAAGGAAAATGCTTTATTCTTTCTTTTTATTTAATAATAGTCAAAATGATTTTCTGGTTCTCTAAAGCAGTTACTGATTAGCTTTGTTGCAATATCATTGTAGACATATAGACAAACTTATTTGACATGTTTTAATCCATTTAGTTATTATAATTATTGACACTCCAATTGTCTCCTCATTCGTGAGTGAGAGTCTTTTCATCTTGGCTCCTTAGTCCCTCCAGATGGACTAAGTTTCATTTACTGGATTGTGGTGTCTTCATCTATCTGATTCTGTTTGATTTATGGTTTTCATAAACCTTCCCTGTTTATGTTTTGAAGATCAAATTTCTTATTGTTCCTGAAGCTGTTACTGATTTGGTCTTTAAAACAATATATTCTTGTGGTGGATTCATGTCAATGTATGGCAAAACCAATACAGTATTGTAAATTAAAATAAAGTAAAAACAAACAAACAAACGCAATCTATTCTTGTCCCAGGAGGGAAAAGGTGTCAGAAAAATGAGTCAGAAAATGCAGGAGTCTGTTGTCTTGATCTAATTTCTCTGTCTCTTTTTTTTTTTTCTATTAAAATTTCAGTTTGATTGAGGTATAGCTGACAGACAAAGTTCTAAGATACTTAGAGTGTGCCTCATGGAGATTTCATCAGCACCTAAACATTATGAAAGGATTTTCCTCATCTAGTTAATTAACACATCCATCATCTCACATATTTGTATTTTTGCAGGGTGGAGGTGAGAACATTTGCTTCACTCTCTCTTGTTGTTGTTCAGTCACTTGAGTCAGGTCTGACTCTTTGTGACCCTGTGGACTGTAGCCTGCCAGGCTCCTCTGTGCATGGAATTCTCCAGGTAAGAATCCTGGAGAGGGTTGCCATACCCTCTACCAGGGATCTTCCAGACTCAGGGATTGAACCAGCATCTCTCATGTCTCCTGCATTGGCAGGTATGTTCTTTACAGCTAGCACCAGCTGGGAAGCCCCTTGACTCTCTTAGAATAAAGCAAAGAGAGAAGGGGGTGGCATAGAATGAGATGGTTAGATAGCATTACTTGGCTCAGTGGGCCTGAATTCAAACAAACTCCAGGGGATAATGGAGGACAGAGGAGCCTGGCGTGCTGCAGTCCATGGGGTCACAAGGAGTTGGACACGAATGAGCAACTGTACAACTCTTAGCAGATTTCAATTATATAATACATTGTTATCGACTAGTCACCATGTCTTGGCCTAATTTCTGATAGAGCTTTCTAAAAAGTAAGTCAAATTATGTCATTTCCATGATGGAAGCTTGCAATGGCCTGTAGCTTCCATCAGAACCAAGTACAAACTCCTTTATTTATATTATTGTTTTTAAAATTAATGAATTTTAATTGGAGGATAATTACAATATTGTGGTGGTTTTTGCCATATATCAACATGAATCAGCTACAGGTGCACATGTGTCCCCTGCATCGTGAAACCCCCTCCCACCTCCCTCCCCACCCCATCCCTCTGGGTTGTCCCAGAGCACCAGCTTTGAGTGCCCTGCTTCATGCATCAAACTTGCACTGGCCATCTATCTTACATGTGGTCATATACATGTTTCAAAGCTATTCTCTCAAATCATCCCACCCTTTCCTTCTCCAAAAGTCTATTCTTTACATCTGTGTCTCTTTTGCCGCCTTGCGTATAAGATTGTCAGTACCATCTTTCTAAATTCCATATATATGCATTAATATACTTTAGTGGTGTTTCTGACATTTCACACTGTAAATTAAGCTCCAGCTTCATCCACCTCATTAGAACTGACTTGAATATGTTCCTTTTTATACCTGAGTAATATTCCATTGTGTATATGTACCACAAATTCCTTATCCATTTGTCTGCTGATGGACATCTAGGTTGCTTCCATGTCCTAGATATTGTAAACAGTGCTGCAGTGAACACTGAGGTACATGTGTCTCTTTCAATTTTAGTTTCCTTGTTGTGTATGCCCAACAGTGGGATTGCTGGGTCATATGGCAGTTTTATTTCCAATTTTTAAAGGAATTTCCACACTGTTCTCCATAGTGGCTGTACCAGTTTGCATTCCCACCAACAGTGTAAGACAGTTCCCTTTTCCCCACACCTCCTCCAGCATTTATTGTTTGCAAGTTTTTTGATGGTGGCCATTCTGATCAATGTGAGATGATACTTGTGGTTTTGACTTGTATTTCTCTTATAATGAGAGATGTTGTGCATCTTTTCGTGTGTTCATTAGTCATATGTATGTCTTCTTTGTAGAAATGTCTGTTTAGTTCTGTGGCTCACTTTTTGAATAGGTTGTTCATTTTTCTGGTATTGAGCTGCCTATATATTTTAGAGATTAATTCTTTGTTGGTTGCTTCCTTTGCTATTATTTTTTTCCAATTCTGCCTTTTCACCTTGTTTCTAATTTCCTTCATTGTGAAAGAGCTTTTAGGTTTAATTAGGTCCCATTTATTTATTTTTGTTTTTATTTCCATTACTCTGGGAGGTGGGTCATAAAGGATCTTGCTGTGATTTTTGTCAGAGCGTGTTCTACCAATGTTTTCCTTTAAGAGTTTATCATTTCTGGTCTTACATTTAGATCTTTAATTCATTTTGAGTTTATTTTTGTGTATGGTGCCAGAAAGTGTTCTAGTTTCATTCTTTTACACATGGTTGACCAGTTTTCCCAGCACCACTCGTTAAAGAGATTGTCTTTTCTCCACTGTATATATTTGCCTCCTTTGTCAGATATAAGGTGTCCATAGGAGTGTGGATTTATCTCTGAGCTTTCTATTTTGTTCCATTTATCTATCTTTGTGCTGGTACCATTCTGTCTTGATGACTGTAGCGTTGTAGTATCATCTGAAGTCAGGAAGGTTGATTCTTCCAGTTCCATTCTTCTTTTTCAAGATTGCTTTGACTATTCAAAGTTTTTTTGTGTTTCCATACAAATTGTGAAACTATTTGTTCTAGTTCTGTGAAAACTAGTTGATTAGTTTGATTAATATATGTCTTGGGGTGTTTGACCTTGGGTTTATCCTGTTTGGGACTCTCTGGTTTTCTTGGCCTTGGGTGGCTATTTCCTTCCCCATTTTAGGGAAGTTTTTGACTATCATCTCAAGTATTTTCTCATACCCTTTCTTTTTGCCTTCTTCTTCTGGGACACCTATGATTAGAATGTTGGGGCATTTAACATTGTTCCAGCAGTAGCTGATGTTGCCCTCATTTCTTTTTATTCTTTTTCCCTCTCTACTTCATTTATTTCCACCATTCTATCTCCCAACTCACTTCTCTTATCTTCTGTTGCAGTTATTCTACTGTTGGTTCCCTTCAGAGTGTTTTTAATCTCAGTTATTGCATTGATCATTATTGATTGACTCGTCTTTATTTCTTCAGGTCCTCGTTAAGCATTTCTTACTTTTTCTCAATCCTTGTCTCTAGTTTATTTATCTGTGACTACATTTTGTTTTCAAGATTTTAGATCATCTTTACTATCATTCTGAAAAAAAAATTTTTTTTCAGGTAGACTCCTATCTCCTCTTTTGTTTGGTTTGCTGGGTGTTTATCATGTTCCTTCACCTGTTAAATATTTCTCTACCTTTTCATTTTGTTTAGATTGCTTTTTTGGTGTGCCCTTTCTGCAGGCTGGAAGATCATTGTTCCTCTTAATTGTGGATTCTGCTCCCTGTGGGTGGAGTTGGACCAGTGACTTGTCAAGGTTTCCTGGTTGGGGGAACCTGTGTCTGTGTTCTGGTGGGTGGAGCTGGATATCCCCTCTCTGGAGTGCAATAAAGTGTCCAGTAGTGGGTTTTTGGGTGTCTCTGGGTTTTGTATGGCTTTGGGAAGCCCATCTTTTAATGCTCAGGGTTATGTTCCTGTTTTGCTGGAGAATTAGCATGATGTGTCTTGCACTGGAACTTGTTGGCTCTAGGGTAGAACCTGGTTGCAGTGCAGGTATAGAGACTTTGGGGTAGGCTCTTGTCTATTCGTGTTTCGTGGAGTCAGGAATTCTCTGATGTTCTAAAGTTCTGGAGTTGAGCCTCCAACTTTTGGGTTTCAGTCCTCCTCTTAGAGTAGCTGCAAGACTTCTCCATTCATACAGCACAGAAGATAAAACTGCTACGTTAGTAGTGAAACAACTCTCCTCAGCCAGGAATATCCAGAAAGATTCACAGAGTTATATAGAGAAGAGAAGAGCAAGGAGCAAGATAAAGGTGACCCAGAGGAAGGTTCACAAAGGGAGAGAGCAATCAAGCCAGTAATCAAATCCCTAAGTGCTTTCCACAGCCAGGAACACCCAGAGAGATTCACAGAGTTATATAGAGAAGAGGAGAGGGAGGAGGGAGATAGAAGTGACCCAGAGGAGAAAAGGGAGAGTCGAAAAGGGAGAGCAATCAAGCCAGTAATCAAATATCCCTAAGTGAAAATGGATACTGAAGGTTAGATTCTTAAAGGTACAAAATTGATAATAAATATCAAAAAGCAAAGATTAAAAACCTAGAATAGAGGTTAAACTCTAAAAAAGTACAATATAAACATACAAAACAAAATCAATCTCAAAAATTAAAAAATATATATACATGGAATTTGTTTTAAAAAAATAGTTTTTTGTTTTTTTTTTTTTAAGAAAGGTAATAGTAGACTGGACTTCCCTGGTGGCTCAGACGGTAAAGCATCTGCCTACAATGCGAGAGACCCAGGTTCAGTCCCTGGGTTGGGAAGATTCTCTGGAAAAGGAAATGGCAACCCACTCCAGTGTTCTTGCCTGAAAAATCCCATGGACGGAGGAGCCTGGTAAGCTACAGTCCCTGGAGTCACAAAGTCACGACTGAGTGACTTCATTTTCTTTTTTTTCTTTAATAGTAGGCTATAAAAATGAAAGTTAAAGGAATAGTAAAGAAATAACTTTTTTTTTAAATTAAAAAGTGATAATAGTAAAAATATATCTAGGAATTTCTCTGGAGTTGTTGTGGGTAGTGTGGGGTCAGTTCAGTGTCAGTCTGTGAATGTACCAGGGATCACTGTTCGGTGTTAGGGCCTTTCTCGGAAAAAGTCATTTTTTCTTGTCTCTCTGGTGATCCCATGGTTTGGGTTGCTATGTCACATTAGACCCTTCAGATTTTCCTCAGGGTGTTCAAGACCGGTCCTTACACTAAGAACCTACAGTGCAGCCCGGCCTCCCTGCCCAGCCCCACTCGGTGGCAGAGCGTGCAAGCGTCTGGGCCTCTTCTCCTGGTATTTGTGGTTAGGCACATATTCTGTGTGTGTTTTTTTTTTTCCCCCTTTCGGTTATGGTGCCCTCTGAGATTCCAAAGCTCCCCGCTGACACACCTGTGAGAGGGTTTCTTATTGTGTGGACACTTCTTTTTCACGACTCCCTGTCCAGGACGGGTCTCTATCAGTAAGACCTTTGTCTCTGTTGTTGTCTTTTATATTTTATCCTATCTCCTTTTGAAGAGATTAGGCTGCATTTCTGGCTGTCTGGTATCCTCTGCCAACATTCAGAAGTTGTTTTGTGGAAGTTGCTCAACATTCAAATGATCTTTCGGTAAATTTATGGGGGAGAAAGTGATCTTCCTGTCCTATCCCTCCACCATCTTCAGACCACTCTCAACCAAATACAAGCTCCTTAAAGGGCCCCCATACTCTGAATCCTGCTCCTTTTTTTCTTGTCTGGCTACTCGGTCTCATTAAACTTCAGCCACCTGGAATCCCTAGTAGTTTCTCAAACTTGCCACTGTTCCTCCAGGTGATTTATTATTTTTTTGCTCATTATGCTGTTTGTGCTGATCACTTGGAATACTCTCTACCTCTTACCTTTGTCTGCTTGATTTCTATTCCTCCTTGGGTGTTACCTTAGATATTATTTTCTCTACAGAGTCTTCTCTGAACAAGGTGTCTGTGTCCCCTAGTTTCCCTGGGACAGATCTAGATTGCGCCTGATGAAGACCTATCAGTGAATGTCTCTTTTTAATGCCCTCTTTCACTCTCACGTGGGTGCCATTTTGGATGATTCATTATTTTATCGTCATATCTCTGAATGTATAATTCCAGAACTGTGTTTTGTACCCCTCTTGTGGCTTCCCATGGCATTCCTATATTGCACCTAGCATTTTTTCACAAGCAATTACAATATCCCATTTATTGTCTATCTTTGTTGTACACTGATTTGTGTCACCCCCACCCCCACCCCATATTCATATATTGAAACCTTAAACCCCAGTGTGACTGTATTTGGAGACAGAGCCATTAAAGAGGTAATTAAGGTTAATGAGATCACAGGGGAGCCCTACTCTAATAGGATGGGGTCCTTATAAGAAGAGAAGGATGTACCTGAGATGCATGCACACAAGGAAAGACCAGATAAGGAGACGCCGAGAAGGCAACCAGCCACAGCCGAGGAGAGAAGACTCGGGAGAAACACGCTGACGTCTTGATTTTGAGTTTCTAGCCTCTAAAACTGAGAAAATTGATTTCTCTTGTTGAAGCTGCTTAGTCTGTGGTATTTTCCTATGCCAGCCCTAACAAACTATCAGTATTCTTCACCACATTGGTTGATTCATTTTTGACATCCCTACCACCGGCTGTAGTGATGTGTTCTCAGTGAGCACTATCTCACCAGGATTCAGAGAAAGAAACCCACGAGGAATCAATTCAGTCACTCAGTCGTATCCGACTCTGTGACCCCATGGATTGCAGCACACCAGTTCATGATATATATATATATATAGCGAGGAATTTATTTTGGAGGAGTTGACCTTGTGTATCAATAACTGTGGGAACCAGTTAAAGAGCTGACCAAAGTCTGTTATCTTTGCATATGAGTTAGGAAGGGAGGCACTTGGGGAAGACGATGATGAGCAAGGGGGAATTGGAACCCCCGGGGATGAGACTGGAACTCATAAGAATGGGCTAGAACCCTTGTTGGTCTGTCCATCTCCAGTTGCAAGGTGCAGGTGATCTGTAATGGCAGCTCGAGTCCTTTGACACAGATTTAAGCATGCACCTGTGCTGTGGTTGCAGAAGCTGAGATGGGGAACAGGAGGAGTAATGGACAGAGATCTGACTCACCCAACCCCCTCATCATGATGAACTGGCAGGTGGTACTATGTGTGAGTTGCAGTTGTTCCTGCTAGAGAAACGGCACAGATATTCCACATATTAAAGGAAAACAAGGGTGCTGCTTCCACTTCTCAGGTATTATGCAAACATTACTTGTGGTCCATATGTAAGTTGCTCAGTTGTGTCCAACACTTTGAAACCCCATGGACTCTGGCCCACCTGGCTCCTCTGTCCATGGGGATTCTCCAGGCAAGAATACTAGAGTGGGTTGCCATACCCTCTTCCAGGGGATCTTCCCAGTCCAGGGATCGAATCCTCATCTCTTCTGTCTCCTACATTGGCAAGCAGGTTCTTTGCCACTACAGCCACCTGGGAAGCCCACTTGTGGCCCATACTAACTTGAAATTATACAGTGAAGAGAATTCTTGGAAAGGTGGTTCCATCTTAACTAAGTTGACACAGTATGAATCCATTACAGGCACTGGTGGTGGTTTAGTTGCTAAGTCGTGTCTGAGTCTTTAGTGACCCTTTGGACCTCTGTGTAAAATCCTCCTTAGGATTTCTTAGGCAAGAATACTGTAGTGGGTTGCCATTTCCTTCTCCAATACAAGCACTGCTGCTGCTGCTGCTGCTAAGTCGCTTCAGCCGTGTCTGACTCTGTGCCACCCCATAGACGGCAGCCCACCAGGCTCCGCTGTCCCTGGGATTCTCCAGGCAAGGACACGGGAGTGGGTTGCCATTTCCTTCTTCAATGCATGAAAGTGAAAAGTGAAAGTGAAGTTACTCAGTCAAGTCTGACTCTTAGCGAAACCATGGACTGTAGCCCAACAGGCTCCTCTGTCCCTGAGATTTTCCAGGCAAGAGTACTGGAGTGGGGTGCCATTGCCTTCTCTGAATGGAGGCACTAAACATTGTTAAATAAAAAGTGATACTGAAACTAGTAACATCATCACAGTGTCATGATCTTCCTCCTGGAATGGAGAGGGCCCTGAGAACCCACTTAGCCCATAGTCTAGGAATTTCATGTATCAGTCTTCTGGGAGCAATAAAAAATCTTATTATGAGGTTGGTACTTTATAACTAAAATAATAGGGAAGGATCATGCAAATTAAAAATGCTTCAAAAGAAGATTGAGTCATGATAACTAGTTATAGGGTTAATTTATAACGTAGCTAAAATATAGAAGATTGAGAGAAGAATATCAAGTCATTACTTGATATTCAAAGACCATGGTCTTTGCTACACATTCATCCTGAAATTAATGTGATTTCAGATGACCTGGTTTGTGAAATTAGCCAGACTACTTTTTTTGGTTTTGATTTTGCCTCTTCCATCTGTGATTGTCTTTTCACTCAGTCAGCATGAACGAAAGAGGAAAATTTCTGAAGCACATAATATATTATGACATTGAAACATTGCGTTCTCTCAATTTCCCAGGGACCAGTAGTTTGAAGTAGAACAAAAACCACCATTGCTGTTGATTACGTACATTGAAAGACAATGTAGGCTTCAAAACATTAGCTCACCAAAATGATTTATTGCCTTAGCATCTAAACAATGCTCTGTAACTGGTGACTGTAGGTTCTAGATAAGTGATCATTTGCATGAAAACTGCTCAATTCCTTTATCTCTGAGACACAAAGACCCCATCCACATGGGAGATTTTTCTGTTTGGCTGGCCAGGGTCATTTCAGAAACCACCTCAGGATGGTGGGTCTGCCATTCATTTTTACATCCTCCACTTGGTACTGTTGGAGGGGAGCTATGGTTGCTGGAGACAGAAGTGCACATTTCAGGTTTAACCAAGTGATGCTTTAAGGACTGAATAATAAGCACATGAATTATTTTGGCAAAATGTCTGCAGTGGAATAATTCAGTAAAATACTATTGCAATAGAGTAAGATTTTATTTATCCAAGTAAATCTTGGACATTGTTTTTCTTTAATGTGCCTGATTGGCAGGTTACCAGCATTTCTCTTTTAATTGGTTTTGACCAATTAAAAAAAAAAAATTCTTTCTAGCTGCTTCACTAGCATTGAAGGGAGAAGAAAATGGCCCATGACCCTCCTCTCTCCTCTTGATGAGGTAAAAGTCACAAAACCAGAGATGCATATGGATACTGTTGACTATTTCTTTCAATACAAACATAAGGATAATAACCAACTCTTTGTCCTCAACTAATTCCATATAGTTATGCATGGATGCTGTATGTGGGCTTGGCCATTATATGAGAAGAATTTGCATCCTCTAAAAGTGAAGAGATAGGAGGGAAATGAGCTGAAATAACAGAAATGAGAAAATGGTAATAAATCACATATCATAATCAGAAAGATAAATCAGTGGCAAGGATCTAACAAGTCTCTAAAGGTCCATAAAACTCCTTGCTCGCTGCCAGCATAGCAAAGTAAGGTATCCCATCAGGTCATGCTTCTCTGGGTCTTGTAAGGAATGTTGCAGCTCACCTCTCTCTCCTCCCAGCTCATCGACTCTCATCGCTCTTAGAAATTAAATGAGCTCTCTCTCCCAGGTACTCATTTGGTCACTGGAAAGTAGAGACTCACTTGAACCACTAGAGGGCGCTCTCTTCCTTGAAAAGGAAAACAGCCATCTACCTTGCATGCTCAAACTGTAAACTTGGAATGACACAGGAAAAAGCCAAGCGGGACCTCAAACTGCAGTTTTCAAAGATGTTTTAGTGTCTGCAGAGGGGGCCTGCCCCTGGGGAGTCTGACCTTTCCAAGATCCTGAGAGAGATGTGGCCGAATGGGCTCTGTCACATAAATATGCTTTGAACTACCCGAGTGGACTTCAGCGATAGCTTGAAGAAAGAAAGCTACAGGCTGAAGAAAGCACAGTGACAGTTCAGATCCTGAAGGCCAATTGCCACAAGCTCCTGTGGAATTTGTAACTCCTGCTTTATGGTTATTCTGAAGAAATTAACATTTTGACATTTCAAACCTCTAGATGTTTAGAAAAGACCCTGATGCTGGGAAAGATCGAAGGCAGGAGGAGAAGGGGACGACAGAGGAAGAGATAACTGGATGGCATCACTGACTCAATGGACGTGAGTTTGAGCAAGCTCCGGGAGCTGGTGATGCACAGGAAATTCGGCAGTCCATGGCATTCTTCAGTCCATGGGTTCACAAAGAGTCGGACATGACTGAACAACTGAAGCAAGCCGTTTGAAAAGAATGAGTGTGAAGTGACTCGGACACATACACAAACGCACACACATTCATATATGCACAGACACACCGTCGTTTAATCCTCACGATTTATGAAGGAGGTGTTTGTGTTCTCACCTTACATACATAGAATCACACTTGGGTAAATTAATTCATTTCTTCGACTATTAAGTAAAAAAAGCCAAGATTTTTACTCAGCTCAGGTGCTTTTTCTTTTGCTTAAGTATCCTGTGGGAATAGCCAGAATTTTGGAAGAAAGTGACCTATTTTAAGCATGTGATAGCTCAGAAATGTAATATAGAAGAGAGCCATATCATACAAAGTTTGTAAAAACAGATGTAAGGAAGTTCAGGGAAAAAATTAGTAGCTTTATATGGAGAAATTGCAAAGGGAAGGTCTCTGGGAAAGGCTAGAAGATTCACAGAAGTGAAATTTTGCAAAAACACAACATTGCAATGAGGGAAAAAGAGAGACACACCAGTGATATAGAAAGTTCTCTAGAGAGCTCGGATTTTACAAGATCCCTGAGGAAAGGGGAGTCGTAAATCATCAGGAGTATATAGTGTTAGCTGCTCCATTGTGTCCAACTCTTTCGTACCCCATGGTCTTTAGGATCCCATGGTCTGCAACCTGCCAGGCTCCTCTGTTCCTGGGATTCTCCAGGCAATAGTACTGGAGTGTGTAGCCATTCCCTTCTTCAGGGGATCTTTCTGACTCAGAGGTCAAACCCGGGTTTCTTGCCTGGCAGGTAAATTCTTTACCATTTGAGCCAACAAGGAAGCCCCAAGGGCCATGTAAAAGAGTGAAGCAGATCCGTGGAGAGCCTGTGAGGTAGCCGAATCTCTAATATGAATGCATTCATGTGAAAAGTACTAAGGACAGGGCAGTGTCCAGGCTACATGAAGAGGTAACCCAGCTATGTAGAGCAGATTTATATAGCTGATGGATGCGAGGGAGAAAGCAGATCAACACTTACTTTTATAGATATTATCAGCCTTTTAATAAATTTTTATTATTTAAAAAATTTACTTATGTATTAGACTGCGTCAGGTCTTAGTTGCAGAACATGGGTTTAGTTGCCCCTCATCATGTGGAATCTTAGTTCCCTGATCAGGGATTGAACCTGTATCCCAGTACTGGAAGGCAGAATCTTAACCACTGGGTCACCAGGGAAGTCCCTTCAAGCTTTTTTAAACATATTGAGTGGTCTATTAGAAAATCAGATCAAATTTGGAAAGTGAAAACACACAAAAAAATTTGAATGGAGTGAAACAACTGTAATCAAGGGGGCATTGGAGCCGAGAAAAGACTGAACAGGCAAGCTTCCAATCCTTGCAGTGTAAGAGACATGGGTTCCATCCCTGGGTCAGGAAGACCCCCTGGAGAAGGAAAAGAATTCTTCCACTCCAGTATTCTTGCCTGGAAAATCCCATGGACAGAGGAGCCTGGGGGCTACAGTCCATGGGGTCACAAAGAGTCAGACACGACCAAGTGATTAAGCAACAACAACAGAGTCCAGAGAAGACTGAGCAGGCAGTACTATTGCCTGGAGCAATCCTACAGCCCTCTGCTACCCCTGCTCTGTACTAACAGAACCCTGGGATCTTCAAGTCTCGGGTGGTTTTGTTTTCAAAGGAGAGTAGACGTCTTCTGTGCCCTAATAGGCAAATCCGGATTACTCTGAACTCATCCCAATAATACCATTCATTTTCAAGAGACTGGTTTAAAGATGGATGCATGACATCATTTCAGCCAAAGAGACATGAGGAAAAAGTCTTGTTCAGGGGGTTGCTGGTAATGTTCCTCTTTTTAAAACAAGACATATGGAAAGGAGGTGTCCTCTCCCTCTCTTATGGACTTTAAATACTGTTGCTAAACATGGGATGCCCGGAGCTCTTACAGTCATTCCAAGTCATTGAAGGAGTGGCACTCTTGATCTTACTGATGTCATTTAGTGTCTGAAATAATCATGGAAATGCCTCCTTGGGTCTTCTTGTCATGCAGTGTTCTTTCCTTATTTGAAGACTCAAAAGCTAAGTCTTCTCTTCCTTCCTGACAAAGCATCCTAACGGGTACATAAGTGATCATTTCATTTAAAAAAGAAAAATTCCATTAAATGAGAACGACTTGACTTGAAATCCTTGATGTAGAAATACTTGGTGTTTTTTAAAAAAGAGTAAAGCAAACTAGATTCAGTAGAAGTAAACCAAATTGTTTGGACATTAGAGAGGCTATTGCTATCAGGTTGCAATCTCAGAGTCAGGGTTAGTGCTCAGAACAGTGCAGTTCCCTGGTGGCTCAGCTGGTAAAGAATCCACCTGCAGTGCGGGAGACCTGGGTTTGATCCCTGGGTTGGGAAGATCCCTTGGAGAAGGGAAAGGCTACCTGCTCCAGTATTCTGCCCTGAAGACAGTCCATGGGGTCGCAAAGAGTCAAACACGACTGAGTGACTTTCACTTCAACATGTTGACCACATGACCAGTCTTTAGATGGTACAATTTAAAGGTATTGAAAGAGCTGCTACTGTAAAGTGTCTTCCTCATTAGTCTTCCAGAGTGCCTGCCTTGTCTGATTTCAATTCCACCTTTGTATATCTGTCTTACTAATCTGGGGCTAAGACATAGCAAGCTGTATTTCCCAGACTTGGTTGCCAGCTGGCTTCCTGTTAGGTTCAGCTTAGAAACACTAGAATAATGGGAACACAAAAGAAGGAGAGAAGGACTTCCTTCTTCCTGCTTGCTATTGCTACTGCTAGCCCCTTAGCAGTGACAGTTCACTGCAGCAGTGACATTTCATCCGAGTAGGAACAGTTTGTCTTAACAATGGCATCTGGTTTCAACCTCCAGTTTCTTTGTATTCTAAAGCTAGTTAATTGCTCCCCTCCATTAAGTACCAAGTGCAACCAGGCATTGCCACCTCCTTAGAGGTCTGAGTCTCAGATCTTCAGGGTCCCTACTCACAGAGACCTTACATTTCTAGTAATGTAGCCTCTTCCTTCTTATTCCCTAAGCTTCGCGGGCAGTAGCTTACCTGTAATCTCCAGGTAGGCTTCAGTGTTTTCTGTTGCTCTGTCAGCCCTCAAATACCTGTATAACCAGCTCCAGTACCAAATCTTTTTGCTGGAATGCTTAATATTTTCTGAGGACACCTGACTGACACTGCTAGAAGATTCTAGCAGTTAAAGATTTATGCAAATACAGTTGGGGTCTTTTATAATTTGTGTGGGAAGATCAAGGAAGGATTTATGCTGAAAGATACTGTTTGCAAATGACCTTGAATATGGGTAGGATTTGGGCTTCCCTGGTGGCTCAGGCAGTGGAGAATCTGCCTGCAAAGAGGGTGACCAGGTTTCAATCCCTGGGTCAGGAAGATTTGCTGGAAAGGGGAAGGGCTACCTACTCCAGTATTCTTGCCTGAAGAATTCTATAGACAGAGTAGCCTGGCAGTCCACCGGGTTGTAAAGAGTGGTATGTGACTGCAGCGACTGAGCAAACACACACACACACACACACACACACACACACACACACACACAGAGTGATTTGAGGAAGTAGCATTGTAACAGATATTAGTGGAGAGTTCTTTAATGCCAGGATCAGAATTACTGAGCCTTTAAAGGCTGTTAAGCAGCTGGGTGGGAATATTAGGAGATCAGATTGAGCATCTCTAATTTGGAAGATAATGTAGTGAGTATAAGGAAGTTTTGTGAGATAGTAGAGATAATATGAATGTCATATTCTTCTAGTTTTCTAACCAAATTTAACCTGCTTTGAGTTTCTAACCATCTGACTGGCAGGACATCCAGTATTAATCATTATTAGAACTTACAAATAAGAAGCTAGGGCTCACATAGTTCTGTGGAAATGGGAGAGATTTTTGGTTTTTAATGCCAGATGATCACCATCATTTTGTTCATTTTAATGCTGGGCAAGTCTATCGGGAGCTGCAGAGATGCTCCGGCTGGTTTCCAGAGATGCGTTTTCACACGGTCCTGTTTGCCACAGGGAATTTGTAGTTGCTCTCAGGGGCCAGAGTGTGTGTTTCCAGGCTCTTTGGATCTACATTCATCCCCCATCAGAAGTTCAGCTGTCTCCTGAGCTTTGCTTGGAGTAGAATACAGATTCTGCATATGCCTTGTGATAGATAGAATAGTGATCCCCCAAAGATGTTAGCTGTTTCCTAGAACTTATTAATATGTTACATCATGGTAAAGGAGAATTAAGATTGCAAAAAGTATTGATGCTTGCTAATCAGCTGACTTAAGGATATTACCCTGGACTATCTGGGTGGGCCCAATGTCATCATAAGCATCTTTAAAAGTGGAAAGGGAGGCAGAAAAGATTAGAATGATGGGTTGTAATAAGGACTCAACCTGAGGCTATTGGCTTTGAAAATGGAGGAAGAGGACCACAAGCCAAGGAGTGTGAGCAGCCTCTGGAGGCTGGTGAAGGGAAGGAAATGGACTTTTCCTGGAGCCTCCAGAGAGTGTATTCCTGCTGACATCTCGATTTTAATCCAGTGAGACCTCTGTTGTCTTACCTACTGTAAGACAGTAACTGTAATTTTAAACCATAAGTTTAAGTTCATTCCCTACAGCTGCAGTAGGAACCTAATGTACTCCCAGAGCTGCCACACCTCTTTCCCCTAGACATAAGAAGCCTCACTGACACCTTCATTCCTGACTCAGTTGGCCTCCTTCCTATCTCAGTTTCCACACACTCACCCTTCTCTCTTTCAGGGCAATTCCAGAAACAGAGGGACATTTCAGTACAGACCCTGAAATACAGAAATATTTTCATTCCCCCTACGAAAAGTCTAGATTTTGCAAGAGTTAGGAAACCTTAGTCCACAGGCCAAATCTGGCTGATTGCCTGTTTTTGAAAATAAAGTTTTATTGAAACACATTCATTTACATATTGCTTGTAGCTGTTTTCACGCAAAGTTAAGTAGTTGTAACAGAGACCATATGGCTGACAAATCCTTAAATATTTACTATCTGAAACTTTGCAGAAAAAAGTATGCTGACCTCTTCCTTAGAAACAAAATAAGGCTAATCTTGGGGTAGGGATGAGGATAAGTATGGGGGGAGGAGAATTTCCTTTTTAGTTATTATCCTACAGCAGCAATGAGTGAGACAGAAATTAGTATCAGTTGATTAACTCATGCTTAGTGTAATGGACTGCATGGTGGCCCCAAAGACATCAGGTTCTATCTCTTGAACCTCTAAATGTTACCTTGTTTGGAAAAGGGGTCTTTGAAGAGGTAAATAAGCTAAGAATAATTGAGATGAAGAAACAATTCTGGGTTATCCTGACGGGCCCTAAATTTCATTGTAAATGTCCTTAGAAGAAAGAGGTAGAGGAGGATTTGATACACAGAGGAAAGAGAAGGGAACGTGGAGACAGAGGCAAGAGTGGAGAGATAGAACCCACAAGTCAAGGACCCCCAAGGAATGTCAATAACCACCAGAAGCTGGAAGAGGCAAGGGATGGATTTTCTCCAAGAATTTCAGCAGGAAACATGGCTCTGCTGATATCTTGATTCTGGTCTCTGTGTTCTAGAACTCAGAGAACATAAATTTCAGTTTTTTAAGTCATTGAGATTGTGGTTATCTTGTTACAACAGCAATGAGAAGTTAATACAGATGGGAAGACCATCTTGAGAAGATTGCAACCTTTTAAACAGCTCATATGATTGAAGTCAGTAAAAAATTTATTTGCTTATGAATTTCAGACTCATTACTTCACATGATATCTGGCTTTGGTGGGAGAAATGCAAGGAAATGTAAAGGAACAAGCTTTGGGATTCGCAGACTTCGTGGGTATTCAAATCATTTAACAGTGTATAAATTATTTCACAGTAATACAGTCAAAGTTCTTAGAGTAAATCATTTTGATTCCCACTTCTGTCTGGCATAGAGAAATAATCAGCATTTCAAAATGAGCCCTTGGCTGTTCTATCATTGCCTCAATAATGCTTATGGAGCAGACGGTATGCCAGCTTATGTTCCCTTGCTTTTTACTATCAAATTTTTCAAAATCAATATATGCACACATATCATATTGTATATATTTAGGATGCTTCTCTCACCTCTATTAGCATATTTGATATGCTAAATATGCTAAATATTTAGCCCTGCTTCTCTGAAAACCATTTACAATGGACTTATTCTTATAGATGGGTACATATTTGAACTCTTAACATCTGTAATATACTTTTCCAGATTTATACATATTACTTCTTCCTGAGATAGCTGCATGCCTTGGTAAAACTGAGAAGAATAAGATGATCTGTTT
Source organism: Budorcas taxicolor (assembly GCF_023091745.1). NCBI lineage: Eukaryota > Metazoa > Chordata > Mammalia > Artiodactyla > Bovidae > Budorcas > Budorcas taxicolor. The sequence goes on from NC_068910.1 coordinate 86,226,002, forward strand.
GGTGTTTTGATGGTTTAATGACAATTTTTTAAAAAGTAATCATAGTATTCATTTCACTCTACCAATTCAAAGTTAAGTTTCAAAACTTATCTACAAGGGGCAATAATCCCCCTTCCTGGTAGCGTGCACCTCTTGCGTGCCATATTGAATTCTCTTTGTCCAGTCACAGATGCACGAACTATTCTGCACAGGCCAGACTTCTCATAAGGATGCCCTAATAGGGCATGGACTCAGGCAATGCAGGTCTGCTGCTGCTCCCCTTCTGCCCTGGAATCTCCCTGAGGCTGAGAATGTCTGCTTCCGAGGCTCATTCCGTCAGGCTTTCTCAGAAAGTCCCTCCACTTGGGCAACCTCTTGCCATGGCCAGCTCAACAATGCACCTTTGTCAGGACCCTCCATTCTTTCCTGTTTACCATCCCTCTTCCATCCCATTTCTGAATAGTCCATTCATGCAGCAGCTTTTATTTTAGGCTTTAGTTTTGGGGGAAAACCCCAGCCAAAGCATTAGAATACTGCAGTCAGAAGGAAACACAGCTGGATATAATTTTTAAAAGTACTCACAAAAGTAGAGAGAGGAGAAAAATGGAACTGATGAACCCTTCACCTCATGTGTCCTTTGCCCAGAGTATCCTTGAAGCAGTCGCCTAGACTAGGTTTTTATGGGAGGGTGATCAAAAGGTGATTTTGCTAGTTAGTAATAAATTCTCCTCATCAGGATTATATCTTTATAGCTCCTTCTTACCAACAAAATATGAGCGATCCCATTTCCCTATCACCACCCCAACAAAGTACATTGTCAAACTTGTGGATTTCTGCCAATCTCCTCTGCGTAGTTTCACTGACATTCTCTTATGTGAGCAAGATTAAGCAAATTTTAATGTTTATTTGTGAATTTCTTCTTATCTTTTGCCTATTTTTCTGCAGGTTTTTGTCTTCTTGGTTTTCAGAAGGCCTTTCGTATTGGGGAAATTAGCAGTTTATCTATGATATAATTTGAAAATATATTTTTCAAGTGTTTTTCATTTTATTTTGTTTTGGTCTTCTCATGCATTTCTTTTGACCATAGCTTATAAAGACCTTGTGTGCATGCTAAGTCGCTTCAGTCACGGCCAAGTCTTTGTGACTCCATGGACCTTAGCCTGCCAGGCTCCTTTGTCCATGGAATTCTCCAGGCAAGATTACTGAAGTGGGTCGCCATCTCCTTCTCCATATAAAGACCTTGCGAAGTAATTATTGGAGAGGAGATTTGAATGAGAGATTATATTAAGTAAATAGTGAGAGTGAATGAACCTTTCCTAAATATTTTATGGAAGATTTGCAACAAAATTTTCAAGGTTTCAAATGATTTCATGTCATTTTGTCTTATTGTCTAGGTCCTTGTCTTATTCTTTGTCACTATTTTTTCCTTTCCTCTCTCTCTCTTTTTCCATTTCTCCTTCCTACACTCTCTTTCCACTCTCCTTCCTTCTTTTCTCCCGCCCTCCACTCCCTCCCTGCCTGCCTTCTCTCCTTCCTTCTTTCACTTGCCAGGTACTATGCCAGGCCCTAGATATATTACAATGAGCAAACACCAGAGTCCAATAGAAGAACAAACAGTAATCACTAAGTGACATCAGTGAAATTATCACTGTGACCCGTGCTAGAAGAAGAGGCACACGATGCTATGTGAGGCTGTAACTGTTGGGGGTTCATCGAAGCAAGGGGGATCAGAGAAGAGGTCTTTGAAGAGCTAACAGTTAAATGGGACTCTGCAGGATGAGTAAGAATTAACTGGAACAAAAAAAGGAAAGGTGCTGCTCTTTTGGGGTACAGGAAATAGCCTCTGAAAAAAGTCTTGTGGAGAGAGGGAGTATGGAAGTAGAAGAGGCTGAGAGTGAGGCCAGTATGAGTGGAGCAGGGAGTGATGAGAGCCTGGAGTAAGGGTAAGGATGAAGGCAATGCGAGAATAAAGGTGATGTCAGGGTAAACTGATGTTAGGATAAAGGTGATGGGTAAGAGACAGAAGTTGTGGGACCACAATAAGGAGCTATGTCTTTATCCTAGGACCACTTCAAAGCCATGGAAGAATTTAAAGAGAAGAGAGTGGGTGTGATCAGATCTGAATTTTGAAAAGCTTATCGTGACTCCTGTATGAAGAAGCCCAGATAGGAATCAGTCATTGAGGTTTAGGAGAGGACAGAAAGTGATTAAGGTGGATGTCACCAGGGGTAGACCTAGTGTATTTGACGCTGAAATGTCTCATTATTTAAAATACCTCCCCATGTGACAAAAGTCCTTTCAGAAATAATCATCAAATAAAACAAAAAGCTTATAATGATAATGGCTAGGAAAATATATAGGCAAGGAGGACTTTATTTCACTGAACTTTGTATCACGGATAAAAAAAAATTGAGAGATAAAATAATCTTGCACCAAAATGAATAAACGCACAAGTACTCATTTAATTGTTTTTATATCCATTTAACAGTTTAAACTTTAATCATTTGGTTATAATTCTATCATAATATTTTATGTAAATAATTTTCTGACAATTAGTAAGGGAGTTTTATTAAAACCAAAATTTAGACATTGACTCAGTGATAAAACTGATGGACATTTTGTTTTCTTGATTCATTGCTTAGTTTTAAAACTGCTACTAATTTTAAAAATTTTAATTTATGATACTATTCAATATATTAATTATACAATTTCAATAAATTAAAAATTGTACTTAGCAAATGGAATGTTGTAACTCATGGCTTGCATTCTATTTCACTTTTTAATGTTTTAAGCACAAATATAGACTCCAAGTAGTTATATGGAATAACAGAACTATGTTAACTCAAATTCTGCTTCTTTGTTTTTTTAGCTGTCAATATGCTTTCATCATATATTTTGAGTCTGCTGTTTAAGTGAAGCAATGAAAGATACCTACAGCACCCAAAGAGAGCTCAACTAATTTTTGAAACATTACAAAGTTGTTTTTAAATGGAAGCATATACTGAGTCCACAAGTGTTCAGAGCTGACTGTACAACTGGGAATTATCCAAATTAACTTATCTGTAAAAAATACAATATTTATTAAAGGATAAGTAATAAAACTGTGTGAATTTGAAGCTTATGCATGTTATTATTAAAACTTAATAGTGGCCAGAGAAATTACTTAGAATTTAGATCAGTGAAAGATTTCAGGCAGGAGGCATCCTTTTGTCACTGCCATTGTTAGAAATGGCAATAATGAAAAGCAGATATTTTAAAATTCTCTGTAGACAACAGAATCTTCTTTGTTACCTGAACCTGAAGAAGACCTCACCCACCACTTGGCCCACCCATGGGTGACAGTGAATGTGGAAAATGGGTAAATTCACAGAAGAAGTTCAAAAGGGAACTACACCCAGTCTCTGCTCCTGGAGAGCTTGTGCTGTGGGAGGTGGAGGAGGAGGCATAGAACAGTGACGGGAATGACCTCTCCCTGACTTTGTGACAAGAGGATGTCTGGGAAGAGTGAATAGTTAAGAATGTGTTTTTGTGTAAGACTGACAAAGAGTTTCTCCTTGGTCAAACTCTAGCCAGGCTTCTCTAAGCACGCTTTCAGATTAGGCCCAACCTTGGCCTATATAGACGTGAAGAAAAAATTAATAATTTCCAGTGGCAATGACCTTGGTCCCCCACCCCCTTAAAGTGGCTGCCCGAGAGAACTCAAGGCTGCCCGAAGAGTCCGCTGTTTGTCCCAACCAACACCTGATGGCAGGACCTCTGTCTCCCCCACCCTGTGGGTATGTAGGAGCCTAAATAAGTACCACTTAGTAACCCAGATGGGTTTCACATGCACCAATGTCCTTTCCCTACTTTTTAAAAGTTTATCTTCCTGGACTCTGTCTCCCTTGCCCTCATTCTTCCTCTAAAATGTCCAGTCATCACTGTACAAATCAGAATTGAGTTCAGTTGAGTTCAGTTTACTCTGGACTCTTTTCCTGCTTGCAGTAGCTTATTACCAATTCAATTTTGGCCTTCACACTTCAAGTAGTGTCCGTGCGTACATGCTAAGTCACTTCAGTTGCGTCTGACTCTGTGGGATCTTATGGACTGCAGCCCTCCAGGCTTCTCTGTCCACGGGATTCTCCAGGCACGAATACTGGAGTGAGTTGCCATGTCCACCTCCAAGGGACCTTCCCAACCCAGGGATCGATCCCACCTCTCTCACGTCTCCTGCACTGGCAGGCATGTTCGTTACCTCTATCATCACCTGGGAAGCCCAACTAGTGTTCAGATTTATCTTTTTATTTTTGGGTGCATTGGGTATTTCTCTAGTTGCAGCAAGTGGGGGCTCCTCTCTAGTTGTGGTGCATGAGTTTCTCATTGTAATGGCTTCTCTCATTGTTGAGCACAGGCTGTAGGTGCACAGGCTTCAGTAGTTGTGGCACACAGGCTCAGAAGTCACAGTTTGTGAGCACAGCCTCTGTAGTTGTGGTCCACGGGCTCAAGGATCCTGCAGCACATGGAATCTTCCTGAACCTGGGATCAAATCCATGTCCTGTGCACTGGTAGGCAGATTCTTAACCACTGGACAACAAGGGAAGCCTTGACTTTTTAATCTTTAACAAGACTTACAAATCATTCTAAATACACATCAGAACAAAAGTAGCCACCTGGAGCAGAGGCACCCCAGGCATAAGATCCACAGGAAAATTCTACTATAAATAGTCCTTCAGATGAAATATATTTGACTCTGTTGAATGTGATTACAAATAGAAGTTGGACCAGGCAGAAGATAGGTGGAAGCTGAAACAGTTTATCCATTGGCAGAAACCAGCTATAGAGATGAAGATTTTAACTATCAGCTTTGGAGTTGACAGAGCTAGGTAGAGAGGGGAACTTGTAGAATATGCTAGGTTAATGATAATTGCTAAAAAGTAGATTTGTAAATAACTTGGAGATTTTTAATTGACAAGAATCACTAGATCAAACAAAAGCTTACAGTTTTCCAGAAAGTTGTCTGAGATGGGATCGAAGAGCTAAGGCACTAGTGGGGATTTTTTTAAAAGTCAAGCAGTAAAACACCTGTATATGCTACTTTGCCAAGTTAGAGCTCCACTGTATCAATAAGTGTGGGAATGTGACAGCAAGTCATATATACACAAGGCTTCCCTGGTGGCTCAGAGGGTAAAGAATCCGCCTGCAGTATAGAAGAACTGGGTTGGATCACGGGGTTGGGAAGATCCCCTGGAGGAGGGAATGGCAATCCACTCCAGTAGTCTTGCCTGGAGAATTCCCTGGACAGATGAACCTGGCAGGCTACAGTCCGTGGCGTCACAAAGAGTTGGATACTACTGACCGACCACACTTTGACTTCACTTTGTATACACACAAAGAGGCACAGATTTCTGTTATTGAGTGCTGACATTACATTTGCTGATGAACCATTCATTTATCCTTTAAAATATCTGATGCTTATTGAATGCACACTCTGAACTATGGAGTGGCTCCTGTCCTTGGAAAGCTTACAGGCCAGTATTAATGAAGGTAGGTGTACTCCAGGAGTCTTTTACTCATCTGTTCTTGCCTTTCTCAGCTGTGCTATGTATCTGAAGCTATCTGAACTTTGTCAGGCTGCATTTCCCAGGCCGAGCTTGGATATGGCTGGGTCTGGCCAAACAGAGGCACTGAAGAGTCAATGAAAGGTGGCAGACCCAGAGAAGCCAAGGTTCTACTTAGTCAGAATTTTAGGAAATAGCTACTTCTCCTCTATAGTTCCAACCTAGCTTCTGGTTTCCAGTATCGCAGCTCATCAGAGCTGAATCTGTGCATCGCTTCCCAACTCTATATTTAGCGATGAGTTGGTAGCTTGAAATCAGCTCTGGTGGGATATTTACACCACGTACATTCACAGACAAGTTTTGTTGTTTTCCAGAGAGCTTGATGTTGAACATTAACCAGTACACCCCTGGTTCTAGTAATGCCATCTCTCTGATTCATTCCTCAATCTCTAGAGGTGGTAGTTGCCCTTCTGTTTTTATCCTTTTAGTTGCTTCAGCTCCTTCATTCTCTCTTTGTGTGACCGATTTCTTGTGTTAAATCGCCTCTCCTATAATATCTGCTGTAATTCCTGTTTTTCTGATGGGATCCTGACTGATATCATAGAGCATCTAACCTGGATGTCTCAGGGTAAGATTCTCAGGAGAAATATAATATTCATATTTTTAAAAGATAAGCAGAACTTGGCAATAGAAGGAGAGGATAAAGAAAGGGTATGATTCGGCATCATGTCCAGATTTTTGGTTTGGGAACGTAGGTGGATAATGTTGCCATTTGTTAAGAGAGGAAGAAGAAGCAGGACAAGTTTGGGGATGGGGGATGCAAATGCTGAGTTTGAGGCATTCGTGGAATGCCTAAGGATAGATGTCCAGTAGGGTTTGACAGAATCTGAACACAGCAGTCATATCTTCCCCAGAAACCCTCCTCTTCTTTGTACCCTCAGTTGCCTTGCTCGGAGGGTTGTTACATCTCTCTTCTGTACCTTTAAACTGCTGCTCCAGGTTTCATGTACATCAGCTCAGTTTGCCTTTATCTTTAAAATAAAAAAAGAAAACAAAAAAAAAATTATCAAAGTCCAGCTTTCTAACCACATTTTTGGGGGCTATATTACTCTTTTTCCTTTTATGAGTAATTTTGTTTCCATGGTAGTTTTTTCTACTTCCTTCTTACCCAATCTTCCTTAATATACTGAAACTAGTCTTTCATCTCCACTGGAACTGATTCAGAAACTAGTCTTGGCAAATACAACAGCGACTTGCTTATTGCTAAATCCAATAGGCTCTCAACTGTGAGCTGGCCAGAGGTGCTAAATTCTGGTAAGTGGCCAGTAAACAGCAAATATTCAGTAAATGGGAGTTGTTACTATTATGGTTGGGCTGAATTAATTTTTTAAATTGTTATTGCTAATTTTTTTTACAAGAGGGATTATCGCAACAAATTCTCTTTTTGTCTGATTATTTCATTTCTTAGTGGATGTGTGTCTCTACTTACCGTCAAAACAATTAGTGAATTCAGCAGAAAAAATATATATTTCACAAATCATCACTTAGCATCCTATGAAAAGAATAAAAATATAAACCCTACAAAAATTATTTGACTAGAATTTTCACCTTTCAACCAGTTGTTTGTTTCCTTACAAAGAGAACTTCAAAATAAGCAAGCTGCCTTCGGGGAATGATAGGCAAAAGTATCTTCCTCAAAACTTTCTATGTTTTCTTGCAGTAGCCACAAATAGCTAGTAATCTTTAGTAAGAAACAGAGATGAGGAATAAGGGTCATTTACTAAGTGGCGTGTTTGATTTACAGTCTACTAGTTGCAAAGAATTAGTGGTGTATTTATGTTTCAGTAGCTCACACATAAAAGGCAGAGCTAGAGTGATGAGCAGACTTTTAAATCATATCTTCGCCTCAGTGTAAAAGGGAATATGCTTTAATAGAACAGTGTGACCTCATCTTTCACTCTTTTTCAGAGGAAGGAACACAATCTACAAATGAGATGTGATACCTTACTTTTTTTTTTTCCAGCTTGTATTTAAAAGAGCAGTTCTTTATTTGCAGGCACTTTGAATGTGAAAGCTAAGATTTGACATGTATGTGTTTGTAATCATATATGCTCAGATTTAATCCTCATTCACAACTGATAAACCTCATGCTCTGAAGCAGGAAAACCCCAAGGCAATCTTGAAATTGTTAGTAAACTGGTATTCTCTGTAATGTAACACTGGAGGTTGAACTGTGTGAACACATTCAGGGATCATGTCTAGATAAACTTCGCACAATTTTTATAATTGGAAGATTATATTGGCTACAATGATCAGTCTCATTTACATCCCATATGAAACCTTAAAGATGATAAAATCCCATGATAGGAGGACTATAGGTATGATTTCATAAATGCTTAATAAAAACAAATGATGTTTTAATTTCATAAATAAGGAGATAGGAGACCAATATCATGTGGTGGCTGAGATGTTAAGAATCTGCCTGCAGTGTGGGAGACCTGAGTTCTCGCTGGGTTGGGAAGATGCCCTGAAGAAGAGCACAGCAACCCACTTCAGTATTCTTGCCTGGAGAATCCCCATGGACAGAGGAGCCTGGTGGGCCACAGTCCATGGGGTCTTAAAGAGCTGGACATGAGTAAGCAACTGAGCACACAAAACAACCTCTCTTTCATCACATGGAGAAGCTCTAAAGAAAATAAAATGCATTGTGTACTGTAATCTATCATGGTACATTGACGTACTGAGTAGAAAAATTCAGAAGGAGGAAGCATTTTAATTTAACATAAAACACAACTGTTTTTGTATCATTTTCTCTAGTATTGTTCTTTTTCCTTTGTACCTTTACAAAGTATAATTTGCCTTACATTCACTCAGTTAGGTTACACCTAAAGACAGGACTAAAAACGACAAAGAAGCAAATAAAAGAAAGAAGAAAAGAAATAAGTTAATTAAATTAAATTAAATTAATATGGAAGTATAATGAGTAAAATGTGAAAGTTCCTTTTCCTTGCTTCCCATTGACACTCTGCTTGCCAGAGATAACAATTTGATGTGTGTAATTTCAGTTCTTTATCTAAATATCTACATGCAATTGTGGGTCAAATACACAAATTCATTCATGTATAAGCTTATATAAATATGTATACATATATATATGTATACATATATAGTTGTTGTTCAGTTGTTTAAGTCATGTCCAACTGTTTGTTACGCCATGGAATGTAGCTCTTCTGTCCTTGGGATTTCCTAGGCAAGAATACTGAAATGGATTTTCATTTCCCAATCCAGGAACTGAACCTGCATCTCCTGCATTGGCAGGAGACTTTACTGCTGAGCCACCATGGAAACATATATCTATACATACATATATATATACATAAACATATAAAAGTGTGTGTGTATATATATATATATATATATATACACACACTTATTCTTTACATAAATGGGACCATATTATTTGTATTTTTTGGCAACATCAATATATCTTAGATATCTTTTCATGTTAAAATGTATAATTCTAACACATACCTTTGAATTAATTGATTAATCTAACACACATATTCATTACAAGATGTCTTTCCAGACACTGGTGACTTGATAGTAACCAATAGATAAAATTTCCACAGTTTATTGTAATGCACACAGTCAAAGGCTTTGGCATAGTCAATAAAGCAGAAATAGACATTTTTCTGGAACTCTCTTGCTTTTTCCATGATTCAGTGGATGTTGGCAATTTGATCTCTGGTTCCTCTGCCTTTTCTAAAACCAGTTTGAACATCTGGAAGTTCATCGTTCACATATTGCTGAAGCCTGGCTTGGAGAATTTTGAGCATTACTTTACTAGCATGTGAGATGAGTGCAATTGTGCGGTAGTTTGAGCATTCTTTGGCATTGTCTTTCTTTGGGATTGGTATGAAAACTGACCTTTTCCGGTCCTGTGGCCACTGCTGAGTTTTCCTAATTTGCTGGCATATTGAGTGCAGCACTGTCACAGCATCATCTTTCAGGATTTGAAATAGCTCAACTGCAATTCCATCACCTCCACTAGCTTTGTTCATAGTGATGCTTTCTAAGGCCCACTTGACTTCACATTCCAGGATGTCTGGCTCTAGATGAGTGATCACAGCATCGTGATTATCTTGGTCATGAAGATATTTTTTGTACAGTCCTTCTGTATATTCTTGCCACCTCTTCTTAATATCTTCTGCTTCTGTTATGTCCAGAACATTTCTGTCCTTAATCGAGCCCATCTTTGCATGAAGTGTTCCCTTGGTATCTCTAATTTTCTTGAAGAGATCTCTAGTCTTTCCCATTCTGTTGTTTTCCTCTTTATCTTTGCATTGATTCACTGAGGAAGGCTTTATCTCTCCTTGCTATTCTTTCGAACTCTGCATTCAGATGCTTGTATCTTCTGTTTTCTCCTTTGCTTTTCGCTTCTCCTCTTTTCACAGTATTTGTAAGGCTTCCCCAGACAGCCATTTTGCTTTTTTGCATTTATTTTCCATGGGGATGGTCTTGATCCCTGTCTCCTGTACAATGTCACGAACTTCTATCTATAGTTCAGCAGGCACTCTGTCTATCAGATCCAGTCCCTTAAATCTATTTCTCACTTCCCTGTATAATCATAAGGAATTTGATTTAGGTCATACCTGAATGGTCTCGTGGTTTTCCCTACTTTCTTCAATTTAAGTCTGAATTTGTCAATAAGGAGCTCATGATCTGAGGCACAGTCATCTCCCGGTCTTGTTTTTGCTGACTGTATAGAGCTTCTCCATCTTTGGCAGCAAAGAATATAATCAATCTGATTTCGGTGTTGACCATCGGGTGATGCCCACGTGTAGTCTTCTCCTGTGTTGTTGGAAGAGGGTGTTTGCTATGACCAGTGCGTTCACTCGGCAAAACTCTATTAGCCTTTTCCCTGCTTCATTCCGTACCCCAAGGCCAAATTTGCCTGTTACTTCAGGAGTTTCTTGACTTCCTACTTTTGCATTCCAGTCCCCTATAATGAAAAGGACATCTTTTTGGGGTGTTAGTTCTAAAAGTTCTTGTAGGTTTTCATTTGAGAAATCTGTATGCAGGTCAGGAGGCAACAGTTAGAACTGGAGATGGAACAACAGACTGGTTCCAAATAGGAAAAGGAGTATGTCAAGGCTGTATATTGTCATCCTGCTTATTTAACTTATATGAAGAGTGCATCATGAGAAACGCTGGACTGGAAGAAGCACAAGGTGGAATGAAGATTGCCGGGAGAAATATCAATAACCTCAGATAGGCAGATGACACCACCCTTATGACAGAAAGTGAAGAGGAACTAAAAAGCCTCTTGATGAAAGTGAAATGGAAGAGTGAAAAAGTTGACTTAAAGCTCAACATTCAGAAAACTAAGATTATGGCATGTGGTCCCATCACTTTACGGGAAATAGATGGGGAAATAGTGTCTTCATTTAGGCTTCATTTTTGGGGGCTCCAAAATCACTGCAGATGGTGATTGCAGCCATGAAATTAAAAGATGTTTACTCCTTGGAAGGAAAGTTATGACCAACCTAGATAACATATTAAAAAGCAGAGATATTACTTTGCCAACTAAGGTCCATTTAGTCAAGGCTATGGTTTTTCCACTGGTCATGTTTGGATGTAAGAGTTGAACTGTGAAGAAAGCTGAGCACTGAAGAATTGATTTGAACTGGCCAAAAAGCAAAATGGCTGTCTGGAGAAGCCTTACAAATAGCTGTGAAAAGAAGAGAAGCCAAAAGCAAAGGAGATAAGGAAAGATATAAGCATCTGAATGCAGAGTTCCAAAGAATAGCAAGAAGAGATAAGAAAGCCTTCTTCAGTGATCAATGCAAAGATAAAGAGGAAAATAACAGAATGGGAAAGACTAGAGATCTCTTCAAGAAAATTAGAGATACCAAGGGAACATTTCATGCAAAGATGGGCTTGATAAAGGACAGGAATGGTATGTACCTAATAGAAGCAGAAGATATTAAGAAGAGGTGGCAAGAATATACAGAAGAACTGTACAAAAAATATCTTCACAACCCAGATAATCATGATGATGTGATCACTCATCTAGAGCCAGACATCCTGGAATGTGAAGTCAAGTGGGCCTTAGAAAGCATCACTATGAACAAAGCTAGTGGAGGTGATGGAATTGCAGTTGAGCTATTTCAAATCCTGAAAGATGATGCTGTGACAGTGCTGCACTCAATATGCCAGCAAATTTGGAAAACTCAGCAGTGGCCACAGGATTGGAAAAGGTCAGTTTTCATTCCAGTCCCAAAGAAAGGCAATGCCAAAGAATGCTCAAACTACCGCACAACTGCACTCATCTCACACGCTGGTAAAGTAATGTTCAAAATTCTCCAAGCCAGGCTTCAGCAATATGTGAACGATGAACTTCCAGATGTTCAAGCTGGCTTTAGAAAAGGCAGAGGAACCAGAGATCAAATTGCCAACATCTGCTGAATCATGGAAAAAGCAAGAGAGGTCCAGAAAAACATCTATTTCTGCTTTATTGACTATGTCAAAGCCTTTGACTGTGTTGATCACAATAAACTGTGGAAAATTCTGAAGGAGATGGGAATACCAGACCACCTGACCTGCCTCTTGAGAAATCTGTACGCACGTCAGGAAGCAACAGTTAGAACTGGACACGGTTCTAACTGGACACTGGTTTCAAATAGGAAAAAGAGTACATCAAGGCTGTATATTGTCACCCTGCTTATTTAACTTACATGCAGAGTACATCATGAGAAATGCTGGACTGGAAGAAACACAAGCTGGAATCAAGATTGCTGAAAGAAATATCAATAATCTCAGATATGCAGATGACATCACCCTTATGGTAGAAAGTGAAGAGGAACTAAAAAGCCTCTTGATGGAAGTGAAAGAGGAGAGTGAAAAATTTGGCTTAAAGCTCAATGTTCAGAAAACGAAGATCATGGCATCTGGTCCCATCACTTCATGGGAAATAGATGGGGAAACAGTGGAAACAGTATCAGACTTTATTTTTTGGGGCTCCAAAATCACTGCAGATGGTGACTGCAGCCATGAAATTAAAAGACGCTTACTCCTTGGAAGAAAAGTTATGACCAACCTAGATAGCATATTCAAAAGCAGAGATATTAGTTTGCTGACTAAGGTCCTTCTAGCAAAGGCTATGGTTTTTCCAGTACTCATGTATGGATGTGAGAGTTGGACTGTGAAGAAGGCTGAGCACCGAAGAATTGATGCTTTTGAACTGTGGTGTTGGAGAAGGCTCTTGAGAGTCCCTTGAACTGCAAGGAGATCCAACCAATCCATTCTGAAGGAGATCAACCCTCGGTGTTCTTTGGAAGGAATGATGCTAAATCTGAAACTCCAGTACTTTGGCCACCTCATGCGAAGAGTTGACTCATTGGAAAAGACTTTGATGCTGGAGGGATTGAGGGCAGGAGGAGAAGGGGACGACAGAAGATGAGATGGCTGGATGGCATCACTGACTCGATGGACGTGAATCTGAGTGAACTCTGGGCATTGGTGATGGACAGGGAGGCCTGGCGTGCTGCGATTCATGGGGTTGCAAAGAGTCGGATACGACTGAGCAACTGAACTGAACTGAACTGAACTGTGGTGTTGGAGAAGACTCTTGAGAATCCCATGGACTGCAAGGAGATACAACCAGTCCATCATGAAGGAGATCAGTCCTAGTTGTTCATTGGAAGGACTGATGCTGAAGCTGAAACTTCAATACTTTGGTCACCTCATGTAAAGAATTGACTCACTGGAAAATCCCCTGATGCTGGGAGGGATTGGGGGCAGAAGGAGAGGACGATGAGAGAGGATGAGATGGCTGGATGGCATCACTGACTCGATGTACATAAGTCTGAGTGAACTCCAGGAGTTGGTGATGGACAGTGAGGCCTGGAGTGCTGCAATTCATGGGGTCACAAATAGTTGGACACAACTGAGTGAGTGAACTGAACTGAACTGAATAGATAAAATATTTGCCTATAAACATTTGGCTTCTAGTGAAGGAGACTGATTATTAATATGTAGCTCAAAGTTTAATGGGCTTATCTGATAGCTTAGTTGGTAAAGAATCTGCCTGCAATTCAGGAGACCCCTGTTCGATTCCTGGGTTGGGAAGATTCACTGGAGAAGGGATAGTCTACCTACTCTAATATTATTGGGTTTCCTTTGTGGCTCAGCTGGTAAAGAATCCGCCTGCAATGCAGAAGACCTGAATTCGATCCCTGGGTTGGGAAGGTGCCTTGGAGAAGGGAACAGCTACCCACTCCAGTATTCTGGTCTGGAGAATTCCATGGACTTTATAGCCCACGGAGTCACAAGGAGTTAGACACTACTGAGTGACTTTCACTTTCAGCGTTTAATGTTAGGAGCTGGTACATTTTGTGAAGAAAAATAAAGTGGGTTAAAATATTGAGAAGGTAGAAATCAGGATGCCACACGGTGCCATTCATGCAGAGCTTTTGAAGAGAATGAACCAGCTAAGAGAATGTTGAAGAAAGAATAATACAGGTAGAAGAATAAGAAAGTGAAAATGCCCTAGATTTTGAAACAGAGCAAGAGATGAAGGAAGAGGGAGGAAATGAGTTCTCAGAGGCAGAAGCCAGATTACACAGGACTGTGGGTCTTGCTAAGGACACTGCATTTGATTTTAGTAACTTTACTGAATTCCTGATTCTTTTTTTACTTTATGGACATAAATAGCTTACTTAACCCTTCTTTCCTAATGAAGGGAAAGTTTTAAGTGTTTCATTTAAGATTATAAAGACCATCCTTTGCTCATCCTTATGCACAAGGAAATATCTCTGCAAATTATATTCCTGGTACAGAATAACTACATCGAAAGATGAGCGCAATGTAAATGCTGAAGGTGCTGTCCATTTGCCTTCCCAAAAGCTAACTGAACTGAACTGGAAAGCTAAATTTACATTACCACCCATGCAATGTTAGAAGTGACCATTTCTCTTTATTCTTTTCTACATAAAACATTGTCTTCTTACTTTAAATAATCCAATGGATGAAGAAATCGTGTCTCTGCTTTGTTTTAGTGTGCATTTTCACTATCATTAATAAAGCTGAGCACCATTTCCTATGTTTATAACCATTTGCCTTTTTTTTTTTTTTTTTTTCCTCCAGGGAATAGCTATTAGTCAAATTTTCATCCTGGGTCATGTCTGTGGCCAGCCTTTGGACTGGCTGTCTTTGGGTCAGTTGTCCACCCTTAGAACAGTCAGCTCTCTCTGGAGGACTTAGGATGTATACTGTGAAACATTGCTCACTAAGGCAGCTCCTCAGCATGGGCTATAAGTAGTGCATGATTACCTATAAACTATATGAGTGAAACAATTACTCTGATTAATGCCCAGTGCAGTTTGATGGCGAGTGAAATTAGGAATGAAACACAATATTTATTGAGCACACACTAAATGCCAAGCTCTATTTTCGATGTTATGAGAGATAGAAAGTTACACATGGTGGTGTCATTGTTCTCAAGATACTTTTTATCTTATATAAGGGGAAAGGACAAGTACATAACTAATTATAATTTGGAATGGAATATAAGGCCCCCAAGAATGAGACAAACCAAATGATAAAGTAATTCTGAGCAAAAGAGAAATCACATTCAACTGAGAACTCTGCTAAGATTTAGAGCCCTAGATTTTGAATAAGCGTAGGATTTTTTAAAGTAAAAAAAGGACAAAGACAGAAGTAGAAATCAGCTACAGTCCCACCACTGAGAGAAAAATGTGTTTTTTTCTTTATGCTAATGACTCAATGTTTTTAAGGAGATCTTGCCTGATATTCGTGTATGTGTGTGTGTGTGTATATATATCAGTTCAGTTGCTCAGTTGTGTCCAACTCTTTGCGACCCCATGGACTGCAGCACGCCATGCTTCCCTGTCCATCATCAACTTCCGGAGCTTACTCAAACTTATGTGCATCAAGTTGGTGATGCCATCCAACCATCTCATCCTCTGTCGTCCCCGTCTCCTCCTGCCTTCAATCTTTCCCAGCATCAGGGTCTTTTCCATTGAGTCAGTTCTTTGCATCAGGTGACCAGAGTATTGGAGTTTCAGCTTCAACATCAGTCCTTCCAATGAATATTCAGAATTTAGTTCATATATATATATATATATATGTTTGTGTCCAATAAGTATACTCAAATAGTTATACACAAATGGGAGCTTTTTGTGGGCAAAGACAGTGTTTGGTTCATTGGCCAAACAGGTACTCAGGTGTTGAATGAATGTTTTATAACTTGTTCTTTCTTTGTTAATAAAGATATACCCATATCTATAATCATGTTTGTAGATTGCATAGTATTTCATTACATGTTACTGGGAAAGATTGAAGGCAAAAGGAGAAGGGGCAGCAGAGACTGAGATGGTTAAATAGCATCACTGACTTAATGGATACGAATTTGAGCAAACTCCAGAAGATAGTGAAGAACAGAGGGGCCTGGAGTGCTGCAGTCCATGGGGTCACAAAGAGTCAGACACAATTTAGCAACTGAACAGCAACATTCTTCAATGGATGAATGTTTAAGTTTATTATCAGTTCTATTTTACTTTAAATGACATTAATAAGAGAAAATCTGTGAATGAATCTATTTTATACCCATGTGATTATCTCCTTGGAGTAAAGTTTTAGAAATGAGTTTTCTGTTGAAAAGAATAAAGCATATTTTAGGCTTCCTTCGTGGCTCAGACAGTAAAGCATCTGCCTGCAATGTGGGAGACCTGGTTTTGATCCCTGGGTTGGGAAGATTCCCTGGAGAAGGAAATGGAAAACCATTCCAGTATTCTTGCCTGGAAAATGTTATGGATGGGGGAGCCTGGTAGACTACAGTCCATGGGGTCGCAAAGAGTTAGACAGGACTGAGCCACTTCACTTCTTCACTTACAGCAGGGAGTCCCCAACCTCTGGAATCTACTGCCTGATGATCTGAGGCGGAGCTGATATAATAATAATAGAAATGAAGTGCACAATACATGTAATGTGCTTGAATCATCCCCAAACAACCCCCACCCCTGTCCATGGAAAAACTGTCTTCTCCAAAAACTGTCCCTGGTGCCAAAAAGGCTGCAGATGATTGCTTTAGAGGGTTGTCATGTATAACAGCCAAAAGGCACCCCTGCACAGAAATGTGAATGAAATTCTCACCAACAGGATATAACAACATATATTTTCACACACTAATCAAAACCAGGTTTTGACTTTTTGACATAGGCAGAAGTGAGAAATTCTAGTTGTTATTTAGTTTATGTGGTGTTTTAGGAGAGGGATGGGAGTGAGTGTATTTTCAACAAACATCATTTGAGATTAGCTTTATTTGATCTGGTTTAAAAAACAGGAACTTCTCAGTTTTTCCTTTTAATGGTTGGTAAGTGTCAAATTTATGTTACAGTTTTTACTCTCGGAAGTCATAGAGTGCATCAGTGTTCTTCAAACAAGCATCAGAAAGAGATATACAGATGTATGGTTCATCTTCTTGTATCACATAATAAACATGGATTGGAATTTGCATTATTTCTCTCTCCACTATTAAAACCATGAAGTTATGTGGAGTTCTATAGTCTCCTACTAAGCTACCAACCTTTATAAGTAGTTACACTGTTAACCACAGTGTGATTGTAATCAGGAGTCAGTTTTCAGTTATTTCAGAAGAATGTTCTGTGGATGGTTGTGTCACTTACTAAGTAATTGTCTCTCAGCTCCAAACACCTTTCTCTACTTGCTTTGTGAAGCTGAAGCTGGGATTCTGCAAACCTCACTTCTACTTACCAGCTGACCACAAGAGGACAGAAGGAGGAGACTGTAAAGCCGGAGAAGAAAACAGGGACACTGCCCTTCTGTGTATGCCTTGTTGGCTTCCAATCTACTTGCAGTTCCCTGAGTATCATCTTGACAATGCTTTTTCATTTCCCTGGGTAGCAGCTGTTGGGTTCAGTTTGCACTTTTTTCAACACTCATGGAGCAAGCCTCTCTGGGTTACTCTCACAGTACCACCATTAACCAACAGCATCACATCCTCAGGGGTTGGGGTCCCAGCATTTTGGGGTTTCTTCTCTAAGCTCAGAAACACTAGTACCCACTTAGTAACTAAACCCATTCTCTCTCCAAAAATCTGAGTTTCAACAATTCAGGACCACTCTTCCTCACCTAAATTTCTAAATTTTAAGTCCAACCTTTCCTTTTCATTCTTTCAGCCTCAGGGATGGTATCTGATCCCTGTAGTTGCTGCCTCTATGGTACAATTGTTGTTCACTTGCTCACTGATGTCCAACTCTTTGCTACCCCATGGACTGCAGCACGCCAGACTTCCCCATCCTTCACCATCTCCTGGAGCTTGCTCAAACTCATGTCCATTGAGTCGGTGATGTCATCCAACCATCTCGTCCTCTGTTGTCCCCTTCTCCTCCTGCCTTCTATCTTTTCCAACATTGTGTCTTTTCTAATGAGTTGGCCTTTTGCATCAGGTGACCAAAGTATTGGAACTTCAGTTTCAGCATCAATCCTTCCAATGAATGTTCAGGGTTGATTTCCTGATTGACTGATTTGATCTCCTTGCAGTCCAAGGGACTCTCAAGAATGTTCTCCAACACCACAATTCAAAAGCATCGATTCTTCAATAGTGTTTTCTTTTTCTTTTTCAGTTACTTGTGTGTGTGCTAAGCCACTTCAGTTGTGCCCAACCCTTTGGACCATAGCTCACCAGGCTCCTCTGTCCATGGGGTTCTCCAGGCAAGAATACTGGAGTAGGTTGCCTTTTCCTTCTCCAGGGTATCTTCCTAACCCATGGATTGAACCCACATCTCTTATGTCTCCTGCATTGGCAGGTGGGTTCTTTATACCACTAGCTCCACCTGGGAAGCCCTTCAGTTACTTAATTCACAACTTTATATCTAGTTGAAAATTCCTAATATTTAAACTCTGTCTGTTCAATGACTGGTATAGTTTTCATTCCCTTACTGGACCTTGATGGAGACAACAGTCAACGAAGAACAGTGGAAGTTCACATTTTTTAAGAACAAAGTCTATTCACTTTGTGAATATGTATATATCATGTATACATCACCCAACATACATGTGACTCCCTAGAAGATTTTCATGAGGCAGAGGAGGGTGAAGAGAACCAAGAGGTGAAGCCATTTCTTAACAACTGTGGTTTAGAAAACATACCCTTACAGCATTTCTTTCACCATGAAGAGCCACTGGATAGCTCTTTGTATTTTTTTCCTCCAAGGTCATAAAGTCACATCTTCACAGCAGTAGCAAGATGGATTTTCATGATGGAATCTGGCTAATAATGGGTTTCTTGCAGAACCAGGACATTTCAATGACCTGAGGTTATTCTGGAAGCTGCAATTACCTAAAGAGAATAACAGTAAGAACTCTTACTTATGGGAATTCAGGAAAATGTTATAGAGGTACACCATTGAAGTGGCCATATATGTAAGCTGTGGTTGAGAGAAACATCTTTTCAGCATTGAGATAAAATTCCTATGTTCAGTGACTGTGGTATAACAGATCCTTCTCTATTGATCCTCATTCTCTATAAAATTTTATGGTTGTACAATTTCAGGTTATCCATAAAAGTTCAACTATGTTAAATAAGTCTTAAAGGCCAACATCATCGTTATTCTGAAAATCAAAGTGGTTGGTTAACAGTTTTCTAACTGTGTTCTAGTGAATCAAGCTAGCTGATTATAGGTACAGTCCTTTTTGTGCAATTAGTTCAAGGCTCTATCCCATCAAGTATAACCATCTAAAAGTAAATTCTATTAGATTTTGGCCTTTCGGCTAAGATCAGGTGTAGTAAGAGGACTTCCTATGTGCCACAGTGGTAAATAATCTGCTTGCTAATGCAGGAGACGCAACAGATCCATGTTCGATCCCTGAGTTGGGAAGATCCCCTAGAGTAGGAAATGGCAATTTGCTCCAGTATTCTTGCGGGAAAATTCCATGACTGAGCACACATAATACATCAGCTTTCCTAAGTTATTGATCATTAGTGAATATAATTTCATCTGATTTTGAAAAAAAAAGTGATCAAAAATCTCAAAAGCATTTTTTTCTAACTTATAAAAGTAAGTTCAATGAAATTCCAGATGTTCAAGTTTGTTTGAGAAAAAAACAGAGGAACCAGAGATCAAATTGCCAACATCCACTAGATCATCAAAAAAACAAGAGAGTTCCAGAAAAACATCTAGTTCTGCTTTATTGACTATGCCAAAGCCTTTGACTGTGTGGATCACAAGAAACTGTGGAAAATTCTGAAAGAGATGGGAATATCAGACCACCTGACCTGCCTCTTGAAAAACCTGCATGCAGGTCAGGAAGCAACAGTTAGAACTGGACATGGAACAACAGACTGGTTCCAAATAGGAAAAAGAGTACGTCAAGGCTGTATATTGTCACCCTGCTTATTTAACTTACATGCAGAGTACATCATGAGAAACACTGAGCTGGAGGAAGCAGAAGCTGGAATTAAGATTGCCAGGAGAAATATCAATAACCTCAGATATACAGATGACATCACCCTTATGGCAGAAAGTGAAGAAGAAATAAAGAGCCTCTTGATGAAAGTGAAAAAGGAGAGTAAAAAAGTTGGTTTAAAGCTCAACACTCAGAAAACTAAGATCATGGCATCTGTTCCCATCACTTCATGGGAAATAGATGGGGAAACAGTGTCAGACTTTATTTTTTGGGGATCCAAAATCACTGCATATGGTGATTTCAGCCATGATATTAAAAGACGCTTACTCCTTGGAAGGAAAATTATGACCAACCTAGATAGCATATTCAAAAGCAGAGACATTACTTTGTCAACAAAGGTCTATCTAGTCAAGGTTAGGTTTTTCCAGGAGCCATGTATGGATGTGAGAGTTGGACTATAAAGAAAGCTGAGCGCCAAAGGATTGATGCTTTTGAACTGTGGTGTTGGAGAAGACTCTTGAGAGTCCCTTGGACTGCAAGGAGATTCACCGAGTCCATCCTAAAGGAGATCAGTCCTGGGTGTTCACTGGAGGGACTGATGTTGAAGCTGAAACTCCAATACTTCAGCCACCTCATGTGAAGAGTTGACTCATTAGAAAAGTCCCTGATGCTGGGAAAGATTGAGGGCAGGAGGAGAAGGGGACAACAGAGGATGAGATGGTTAGGTGGCATCACCGACTCAATGGACATGAGTTTGGGTAAAGTCTGGGAATTGGTGATGGACAGGGAGGCCTGGCATACTGTGGTTCATGGGGTTGCAAAGAGTCGGACACAGCTGAATTACTGAACTGAAGTGAACAATGGAATATCAAATGTCATATGTCTACAGTGACTTTTTTGGTACATTTGTTGTTCAGGTGGTATCATGTCCACTCTTTGAGATCCCATGCACTGCAGCATGTCAGCCTTCCCTGTCCTTCACTATCTCCCAGAGTTTTCTCAAACTCATGTCCATTGAGTTGGTGATGTCATGAAATCTTCTCATCCTCTGTCATCCTTCTCTTGCCCTCAATCTTTGCCATCCTCAGGGTCTTTTCCAGTGAGTTGCTTCTTTGCATCAGGTGGCCAAAGTATTGGAGCTTCAGCTTCAGCATCAGTCTTTTAGTTGATGCTGAAATATGGTTTCAGGTTCACCCAGTGCAGGTGTCATCAGAGGTCACTGAATCTGTGGCTACTTCTGTTCTTGCTACTAATGCCACAGCTGCCTCAGCACAAACTTGGTATGAAAAATGAAAATTAATGAGTAAGTGAATCAACAAATCTTGGTGATTCTAGCTTGTCGACCACCTCTACCAAAGGAAGATGGTCTCTGTTCTTGTATCAGTCAGAGTCGAGCTTAGAGCTGCAGTAGATATCTGACCATATATAATTTCATATAAAGATTTTAAGCTATGTGGAAAGTTGTTAATGAACTCAACAGAAAAAACGAAACTACCAAAAATAGAAGTTGCAGGAAGCAGAAACCATGCCTAGGGCTAAGTGAACAAAGAAGAGGTTGGGATTATTTATTTTAAAAGCTTTGAAGGAGAGACTTGCGGAGGTGAAACTCAGACATTTAAGGAGATAGAGCTGGTGGACTGGTGCCTAGTTTCTCTGCAGAGGATGTGATGAAGCTATTTCTATGAGTTTGGTGGTCATGGGGGGAATCCAAACAAGATGTAACTGCAGCTATGGAAGAAAGTGCCACAGCTGGGGTTTAGAAGCAGTGTCAGGGTGACTATGGAAAGAGTTAATACAGCAGGTCTGATGTTGCTCTTTGAAGGGCTTGCTAGTTAAGTCTGTCACGTAAAAACTTGGCTGAGAGTTCCCTCGTGTTCCTAAATAATAAGGCTGTTTTATGTGCCTTGGGCACTGAACTCTGCTATACCAGTTTTCCTAGACTATGTAAACAATGTGATTGATAATAAATATCTGCCATGCTTCTGGGAATCTAGAATTTTGGAAATCATAGCTGGTTTTGCAGGGAGAAAGTCCCAGTGTCACCAACCACCAATGAAAACTCTGGACTTGAAATGGCATCAGCACCATGGAGGCATGAGATAGCCCTCATTTCTGTCCCCTAATTCAACAACAAAAGTCTGGCATCTACACACTGACAAGAGTGCCTTTGTGGAATCTCTGGGATCTAGCACCATATGCCAAGGGACGGAGGCAGAGACTGACCCACCCAGGCATTGGGCAATAGACAGGTAGACCTTGGTCCTGGTTGTGGATCCTGCAGAGACTTTTGAAATGGCTCTAGCCCTTCCTCTGTGGTCCAGGAGCCTCTGGGAAACACTGTTAGACAGTCACCCACAGACAAGAGAGACTTTGTAGAAGTCCCGCTTTCTAGAAGAGAAGCTCCACCTCATTGCTGGAGCAAAAAATTACAAGTCTGGACACAGCTGACTGAGTAAGAATGGCTTGACTTTACTCACAGCCCCCTTCCCCCAAGGCAACAGGGCTCAAGCCAAGAGAGATCTTCTTGGCCCATCTTAGCCAGGATTCTCCCACAGGGCATAGCAGAAGCATGTGAGAGAGCCCTCAGCTCCCCCAGCCATGTGAGATGCTGCCAAAGAAGCTCATTTCTCTCTCTCCTCATCCAGATCCCTGAATTATGAGCTGGATGACTGAGGGGGGTGGGCGGTAAGAAAGGGGAGGCTGAGAGCACAACAGACAGAACCCTTCTAGGGTATTAAAAGACATGACTCTGGGACTACCTGGTGGTTCAGTGGCTAAGACTCTAAGCTCCCAGTGCAGGAGGCCCAGTTTGATCCCTGATCAGGGAACTGGATCCCACTTGACCCAATTATAGTTTCCATGTGCTGCAGCTAAGACCTGGCTCAGCCAAATGAATTTTCTTTTTTTTAAGACATGAATCCTACTAACTGCATCATGGACTCCATCAAGAAGCTCACCCATGAGCCACTAGGAACACCTTAGCAACGGATCCCCTGATATAAGTAACATGAAGATATACAACTCACCAGTAAAGGTAAGCTGATAGACAACTTCAGAATACTCTAACAGTATAATACAGTAAAATGTTAAACACTTAATTCTAGCATCAAGATTAAAGGATGAAAATATTAACTATAGCTATAACAAGTTGTGAATGAATGCACAATATGAAAAGAGAGAAATTGTGGCATAAAAAGCATAGGAGGAGGAAGAAAACGTGTGAAGTTTTTGTATGCAATCAAAGTTTACTTAAGGGGTTTCCCCACTTCTATCCCTGGGTCAGGAAAATTCCCTGAAGAAGGAAACAGCAACACACTCCAGTATTCTTGATTTGGAAATCCCATGGACAGAGGAGCCTGGCAGGCTACAGTCCATGGGCTCTCAGAGTTGGACACGACTGAAGTGACCGAACAAGCAAAGTTCACTTGTTCTCAATGTCAAACAGGCTACATTATAAGATGTAAGCCGGATCTAGGCAGAGATTAGGATCACCTCTCTGCTGTTTTCCTATTTCGAGGGATTTTCCTAATTTTCAGCTGTTCTGTTAAGTTTGTCTTAATGTTTGACTTATCAGGTTTTTTGCCACCTAGACTGCTCATGGTTGGCGAGTGCTTTCAGTAAAGAAAAGCATCTAACTCACAAATGTGCATCCATGTCATTCCATCTTTAGCGAGTAGATTTCTTCTGCTTTCATCCTGCTCTTCCAGAATGCTTCCTCTGGTTTTCAAAGGCTTGAACAATTTTATCAAGGATTTGTCAGTTTACTCTTCAAATTTATGTTTCACTCCTGAATTTGAACAAGAAGCTCCTTCCCACACATTCATATTATCCCTTCCTGTACTTACTTCCTTAATTAAACATCATAGAATTTTATATCTGGAAAGTTTCTTAGAAAGAGTGTAATCATCTCATTTCATGTAAGAAGCACCAGGAGACTTGAAAGGTGAGATGAGTGGTCCAGGGTCACAGAACCAGTTAATGGCTTGGTTTCCTGATTTAGCCTTGATGAATCGCCATGATGCTGGTGCCAGGAGCACTGTGTGGTTCTAATGTAATTGAATAGTCCCCCAAAACTGAAATGTACCATCCCAGCCATCAGTACATTCATATCTATTTGGGGGAAATCAAATACACACAATAAAGTATAGTGTGAAAAATTCTAAAACCAACTTGGCTCCTAATTCAAAGTCTAACTAAATATAGACAGGAGAGTAATAGGGCTGCAAATTCAGGCAACACACCTACTGTGTGTTTATTAATCTTACAGCCTTAGCAAAGGGAAAATGTTAATACATCATAAATTCATTTAGTTTTTCAGGTCCCAAATGTATAGCTCTGGTAAATACATAATTCCTATAGTACTGGTTAAGTGTTAGAAAGGCTTTTGAAATTTTGGCAAGTAAAAAAAAAAAATAATAAGTGCTTGGCTTTCTGTGTCTCTTTCATTACGAATCCTCTGCAAATCTCTTCTGATAGAAAACTGTATCCTATTTCTAGGAGTAGAAGATATAAAGACTCATCTTTAGGAAACATCAGTTTCCTCTTCATCCTTTCATCTTTGGATCTATTAACAGGAAAGCCATAATTTGTTTCTAGAGAATTCCTGTGTATTAAGAAAGCTCTTGTTTGCATTTGAAGAGCAGAAGCTTGTTTTACTTGTTTGTTTCATGAAGACTCCTTTTCATAATGGAATAACATAGGCATAGGGCTAAATTGGCTACTAAAATATCTGAATTGATATATTATACAAGGATGAGAATAAGTAGAAAATAGATTATTTAATTTTATGTAAATATTTAATGTTTTTTATTTGTAGCATATAACATAATTTTCTTTAAGACCACATTCATATTCAAGGCCAGTTGCTACTTTTACAGATATGCTCCATTTAGTTTTTGCTTAAAGCCTTTGAATGCCTTATTATGTGAACTGGTTTAAAGTGATTAACATATTATAAAAACAGTGCTTTTAAAACTCTAGGAGCAATTAAATTTGTGTTATTTAATCAGTCATTTCATTTGAATTAAAAGTTTTATAGATTAGGAATTAAAATTTCCAATGCTTTTGCAAAATTCCTCCTTATTTTCAAATAGGAAGCAGCATCCTGTTACCTTTGTCAGGTGGCCAAATAAATCTTTTGACTCACAGAAATAGAAAGAACCTATCTTATCATTTTCTCCCTGCAAAAGAAAGGGAAGAATTTTGAAGTTAAAAGTAATGTTTTGAAGCTGATTGAACCAAAAACCTCTGAAGTATAATTTTTAGACAAGCAGGGAGTTGTGGAGATCTTTACATAATAGGTTCTGCAAGTGGCCACAGATTTATTAAACTTATTTATGTAAACACTGAGGCTAATATCTATTGACTGGGAATACAATGATTATAAGAGAGTTTCATGGGTCCGAGGGCTTTCCAGGTGGTGCTAGGAATAAAGAACCCACCTGCCAATGCAGGAGACCTTAGAGATCTGTGTTTTTCCCCTGGGTTGGGAAGATCCCTTGGAGGAGGGCACAGCAACCCACTCCAGTATTCTTGCCTGGAGAATCCCATGGACAGAGGATCCTGGTGGGCTACAGTCCATGGAGTCACAAAGAGTCAGACACGACTGAGGCGGCTTAGCATGCACACACACATGGGTTTGAAGAGCAAAAGTTTTTTGTAATCAGGTCCAGAGATCAGAAAAGAGGAGCTTATTGCTAATGGTTATGCTCAAGTGGTACTTTTTGGGAGCAAAAAATGAATTTTATGCTCAAAAGTAATTTAGGTTGAACTTTATTTTATTTTTGAAAGTTAATACTTAAAATGAAAACAAGGTCAGAGAAAAGGAAATAGTTTAAGCAAATCCAAGAACCCATGATTGATATGATTTTCACACAAAAAAATCATGATTGATAACATGCTTATTGGTTTGGCTATGGCCGTTGGTTTGAGAATATGATTTTTGAATATACACATTTCAAAGTGAATCTTTCTGGGAGAGTGGAAAGTGAATTACATCAGGCAATTCAAGAAGCAGAAAAAGACCTCATTAAGGTACTAGATATCAATACCCTCCACACTAGCCTCCCTGACATTCTTACCATGACGATGAATTTGTGGTTTTTAACCACTGCCCTTCATACAAGGATTAATATGTTTACCTACACAAATATTAATTTTAGAAGTAAATTAGTTTATTTTACTTACTGGACATTTGAATATATGAGATACAAAATAGATACATTTTGATGAAGCATGAAATGAGGTAAGTCTAGATGACACATTGTGACCTGGGTTGTAAGTATTCCCAGAAGAGAGAGAAGAAAGGGAAGATACTGATGTTGAATGTCATACTGCTCTGCTGTGAGTTTGCAGAAAGGGATATTTAAATGAAGGTAAGTCCCCTTAAAAAAGCATGTTGATATTACTCATTAAAAGTTAAGAACTCACTAAGGGAAAAAAATTCAAATGTTTTACACTATCTTTGTGCTATAAATAAATTAATTCCACTCTTTTTGGGGACAGTTTTAAGTTTTATTTTGATATTATTAGTATTATATAGTTTGAATATTTTGGGTATAATACTGGCATCATATAGATATTTGTGAGTAAAGGCTTGCCATTCAAATGTTTAACTGCTCCTTTTTTTTTTTTGCCCAAGTAAACCTCAGACAAAACGTTGTCAACAAAGAAATTAATCAGTCTAAGAAAGAAATGGGAAATTGGTTTTGAGTCAGATTTAAGATTATAACCCAGGAATAGCAGCTCAGAAATCTCTGAGAATTGTTTCCCCTTTAGAAGTCAAGGTAGAGTTATATGAGTTTTGAGACTGAAGGCTGTATATTAAATGACGTATTACTGATGGTTTACACAAATCAGATCTAAGTGTCATCACGGCCCCTTACAAGATCAAGAAGGAATGTTATCTTTAAGGAATTGCGTTGATGCTAGGAGAATGCTGCTCTTTATGGCTGAACAGGTATGTCTGCTGATGGGAAGGTTGGCTGATGCATGGCCCAGATACACAATGCAAATAGGGGGAGAGAGGAGGCCACAGGGCAGAGAAATTTTTTTTTATGTTTACATTTTTGTCTTTCCATAAAATATGACTTCTTTTTCATAAAACTATATTTTATATTTCTAAAACCAACAGACTTTAATGGTGAATTATTTTTCTTCCATTAATTACACAGGTATTAGTTTCTTAGCTGGAGATCAAGTATACTACCAGCGTCAGTTTAGAGATAAATATCTTTGAAATCCTGATAGAGAAGAGCTATAGAAATAACATGTGCCATCTCAAGTTTGTAAAATGGCCTCCGTGCATCATACAGCTTGTCTCAAATGGAGACCAAGAAAGCAAGGTCATTTTTAATCTCTATGTACATCTTGCTTTCCTGGCTCCACACTAATCATTCATTGTGTTTCGCATATTGGAAGGGAGAAGATGAAGGATATAGAAGAATTCACTTTGAAAACATGTAGTCAATGTTGCATATCCAAAAGCTCCCAGGGGATTAAACAATCAGAAAGCCCTACATCATTTGCATTTTAATGGATAAAATAAGAGTTGAAACATTTCTTTACACTTAAACTACCATGAAAAAGCCTGTGTAGCTAATAGGACTGAAGGGGTGGGGAGAGGGTGGAAGAAGTGGGGACTGTATAAAATTTAAGGAAAATTTATTTCTTTTAGAGAATTGGAGCTGGGCTGATTAAGTCAAGGTGCCTGTCGCTGCTAGAGACACACTTTCCTAATGAAAAGTACTGTAACTTCAGACCTTTCACATTTTCCATGAATAGATGTCATTACTCATTATCACATTTATCATTACTTGTAAAACAGTGAGGTGACAGCAGGGGAACGGACTAAAATAGCGTTGAAGAAAATTTGGTCCTGGCTTAGGTAATTTAAATGAAAGCTTATTTGTTTTGCAAAAGCAAAAACAACCTCCATCCTTACTCCATCATACCTTTGGGAAGGAACCTCACATGAAGCACTGGGCCATTTTTATGAAAAGTGACCACAGTTTTTGTCCCTCCTCCTCTAATTCTGAATTAGAAATGATAAGGAGCTTGACTGGTAAAATTCTGAAACAGATAATGAGTTTTTTTAAGTGATAATTACTGAATCTCCTTATTTTTAGAAACCCATTAACAGGTATCTCTTTAGTCACGGAAAAAAAAATCTTCATAAATATTGAATTGTGCTATCACAGGTACAAGTTTTTTCAAATTATGGAACCAGACTAATTTCACAGGAACTATTTTCTATTAATTGGTTTTAAGATTTAATCAAGTAAAGACATCATTTATTAATTCTAATTTGAAAAAACAGAAAGAAAAGGTATAACCTGATTATCTTTAGTCAAACATCTTCACATGTTCATTTGAGTTAGAAATTGAAAACAAAAGGTGCCCCTGTGCCTTGTAAGTTTCTCCAATTCAAAGAACAGGATTTATCAATGGGAGTCTGCAGCAGGCCTTAGAGTGATATCTTACTGCCGAAAGAGAGAATGGAGACAGTTTGGCTAGACTTGTAACAAGGATAGAATAGCCGTTTGTTGAATTCTTAATTAGCCTAGCTGACAGGAAGAAGGCAGTAAACTGCACATTACAGTCAAAGTTCAGCAGTGCCACGTTTCCAATAAGCAAATCTTGACTATGTTCTTCAGATACTAAGTGGTAGTGAAACCATTAAGAGGTCCCAAAGTATACAATTTTGAAAGCTGAAGATTAGTACCCCTTGTAGACAGGAAGGTCCCATAGCTATCTAGGTTCTATCGGCCGCTAAATGTTCTCTCATTGTTGACAAGGCCCCATTCAGAGCACATAGATATTTTCGAATGTAATGATTATATGTTATTAATACTTGCCACCAACTGATCAAGATAATGTACTGGACCTAAAACATTACAGAAAATGATGAAGAAGCACGTCAAAACACAAACATACTATAGATCTGTAGATCTATAGATTAGACTCATTTTTACTCAAGGAGTTGTCATGTATAAAATAGGCAAATAAGGGTTTTGCAAATTATTGTAGAAGTAGATTTGCCAGTGTCTGCCACTGACAGATTTATTATTAGAAACAACCCTTGTTTGCAATGTAAGACATTTTTATAACAAGGAATCTGACTTCAGAAATGTGTCTTTTCTAACTTTCTCTGTAAGTTTTTGATGTCTGTGTTCTCTTTCCCATCTTCACTGCTAAGCTAATTTAACTATTGCTTACTGGTTTTCAAGAAAAATATGATAAATGAATTTTTCAGTTTATATTTTTTAATTATTTACAAGGCTAAATGGAGACAGGAAATCAAAGTTATCAGAAAGTATTCTTGTCAAAGATAGTGACTGTGTTTTGGAGCTTTCTAGTTTTGAATGATCACGAAGATTATTTGAATTGAAGACATTCAGGTTGGAGCAGAAGCCTTTCTTCCTATTTACATTATTTACGTAATTAAATTACAGGGCCTTGTGCCACATCTGTGGGTTGCCAGAAGGTGGACTGATCATTGAAGACAACTTTTTTCTTCCTGGCTCCCTATCAAAATCAGGTGATCATCAAAAAATGGCTGGACTATCACTAACGACAACTTCAGCTCTGGGAAACCTTGAAGAATAAAAGTTAAGGATTCCATAAAACACAGCATTTACTGTAAAGACATCGTTTTTTGATGCCCTCTTCTCCTCAAAATATAGAAGTGTTTGTCCAGGAACAAAGACTGTCTTACTCAATCTAAGGCCACATTTTCATGTCCTTGGAAGAGAAACTTCACATTTGCATTCTTGAGCAATAAAACTGAACAGAAAAAAAAAAAGGTACTAATCTTGTTTATGCGCTAATTTCTTAGAGACTAAAGTATTACAATAACCTCTCTGATAATTAAAATTATCAACCCCAAGCAATTTTTAAAAGAGGTTTGAAAACTAGTAGGACTTGTCTGTGTTTGTATGGCTTATTATTTTTCCTCAAACACCTGGCACAGTTCCCGGCAGAGTGCAGGTACTTATTCATTCATTCATTTAATAAGTATTTACTGAACATTTTCTATGCCCCTGGATCTGTGTAAAGTTAGTGAAATACAGTATTGCATAAAAACATTTCCCATGGACAGAGGAGCCTGGAAGGCTACAGTACATGGGGTCATGGAGAGTTGGACAAGACTTAGCAACAACAACAACAACAACAATAAATAAAAGCATTTATGCTTTATTCCTGCATGGAGCTTATCATCTAGTGGAAGAAACAGACTTATACCAATAAATTTATGTAAAATTATAACTGTGTAAAATTATACCATGTCAAGTATGTAGATGGAGTGGCTTAAAGTGCTATTAAAGTATGAAATAGAGACATTTAACCTAGTCAGAGGACGTCAGAAAGACTTATTCAAGGAAGCAGGCAAAATTGGGAGATGAGAGATCCTTAACCCTGGCTACGTTCTAATGAAATTGATGCAGATTGAAGGAAAAGCTTAAATATACAAAAAAGGAGAAAATAACTTAATTAAGATCAAATGTAAAAAGATAGGTGATTGAATATTTTAGACTTTGAGGTGTAGGTGGGATATTCATACAGAAGAATTGGGTAGGTAGCTCTGTTGCTTTGCAGAAAAGTTCTAACCATAGAATCCTTAGTAGATGAGTTAGAGCTAAAGTACAGTAGGTTGAATAATGCCCCTTCTCACCCCCAATATGTCTACTTCTTAATTCCTGGAACCTGGGGCTATTAGTTTATAGGCAAAAAGGACTTTGTAGATGTGATTGAAGTAAGAACATCTAAGATTAAGATCCTTCTGGGTTATGTGGGCAGATCTAATGTTTTCTTCACTGCAATGAAATGCTAATTTTAAGGGAGACTCAGGAGGGGCCAAAGTCAGAGCAGGAGGCAGTGTGAAGTGAGCAGATACTGAAGTGCTACTCTTTGTATACAGAGTGAGGGGCCACGAGAAACACAAGTGGTCCATAGAAACTGGAAATGGAGAGGAAACTGTTTTCTCCTCTTGGAAAATCCAGAAGAAACCAGTCCTACTGACTGCTTGACTTCAGCCCAATGAAGCTCATTTTGGACTTTGAACCTCTTCAGAGTTGTAAAAGGATAAATTTATGTTGTTTTAAATCCATAATCCTTTGTGACAGCGACAAAGGGAAACTAAAACATATGGAGAGGATAAAAGAGGGCAGATATACAACTCTAAGGAAGACTCACCTCTAGAAATAATAGTAGAAGAATGTTCTAATGCAGAATGTAATATTTTTGTTGTTTTAGTCACTAAGTTGTGTCTTGAATCTTTTGCAACCCCAGACTATGGTCCACCAGGCTTCTCTATCCATGGGATTTTCCAGGCAAGAGTACTGGAGTGGGTTGCCCTTTCTTTCTCCAGGGGATCTTCTCCACACAAGGATCAAACCCAGGTTTCCTGTATTGCAGATTCTTTACCACTGAGCCACTAGGGAGTTAATGAGAATCATAGTTCATGGAACCTTCACTGGATTGGGAAGGGGGTTGGATCAAGAGGAGTTGACAGATTAGAGAAAATGCAGAGGCTGAATGATGAGCAGCCCTGTGGAGATGCAAGACCAATATTGAGGGTAGGGAATCATGACCTCTGGGTGGATATGGCTGTTATGATTTGAGATACTATATTAAGACATTAGAATCCAGAGGTGGGTGGGGATTCAGCATAGAAATGTGTGGAGGACTGGAGCTGAGTTAGTCCACGTGTATACTTAGCTCCTTTGGTGAGACAGCAGTTCTTAGAGCTGAAAAGAAGGCTTGTCTCTAAGTGCCTAACCTACTGAATTTGTGTCCTTACTGAGTTGTTTTACAGGGAACAGCAACAGGTAGGAATTTTCTTCTGGTTTTAAGCAGGCTATCCTTATTTTCCTTTAAGATGGGATCTTTCATCTTGCTTCTATGTGAGTGGTTGGGTTCACATTTTTACTTTCCTTTAAAAATTAAAGTGGTTGACACGACACTGCGTTTTTTGGGATCCATTTGTTTGCACCTCCAAGCTAGAGTCTACAAGGTGAGTATTTTATGTTCTGGCCGATTTTCTGTAGCCAGAGAGCTGGGAAGAATGGAAGTTTCATGCATGGCAGACAGCTCAGATAAAGTGGTATGCCATCCTTTTTAGAACTCAGGACTGCGCTCTCTCCTCTGCCCTCTGCCCTCTGCCCTTTGCCTTAGTCCAGGGTCACTTTACCCAGTTGGACACTCTGTCAAGTAGAATTTCCCTGTGAAACCTTGGAGCCTTTACTTCTATCAGAGGTATTTCATTATTCATTTTTCCAGACTTCACCCATCTTTCCCCTGGAGACTTTCCCCTAATGTTCAAGCAGAAGAAAAAGACAACAATTGAATTTTCTTTATATCATTCGTACCATATTAGGGAACATTGACAAGCTCTTTCTGAGACTGATGGCATTGTTGAGAGCATGTTTTTGTTCACTTCTTCCTTCCTCTCCAGAAACATTTGTTTCTTTCTTTGGATTAGTTTATTAAAATGCATTGTTTTCCATTGTTCTTGTTTAGTGACTGTTGGTGAAGATTTCTGATTGGCTTTTATTAGCCTTTTTGTTCCCACTCATTTTGCTAAATTTTATGGGAAAGAAATTACATGATTCAATTGTAATCCACCATCTTAACTTGTATGCTTGTAAACAATATTTCACTGCTTACTTTTATTCATTATGTAGAAAGGAAGTCAATCTACCAAAATTATACTTCAGATGTAGGATTAATTACTTTTATGAAACTAAATTTATTACAGATATAGCCAAAACTAACTTGTGTTTTTAATTTCCTTAAAGTGCCTCGATTGTACAGTGATAAAAGCAATAAACATCAAATATAAATAAGTACTTGCATCTGACAAGTAATTTACAAATATTTTACATGTACTGTGACCATATTTATTTATGTACAGATAATACATAGTCAGATTATCTCTACAAATAAAAATGCTGACCATACAAAGTTGTAATTCATAGGTATTACATGTCTCTTCTCCTTTGGTTTATACGCCTCTGCATCCTTTCCGGTAATTATTTCCTTAACTCATGGCTGTCAGTTCTACTTCAAGACAAAAGCCAAGGAAATGCAGCTTTTGAGTTTGTGCCATAAAGATTTTCTTTGCCTTGGAGAAAATAATATTTTGAATACTCTAATAGTATTTTCTCTGCCTTGGATAAAATAATATTTCTAATAATATTACATGTTATAATCTTTATCATTCTGAGGTTCTAAGTTAGAAGCAATGGTCTAGTTCTTGCTAAACTTCCCATAAGCATATGTAAAATGAAAAACTAAGCAGAGAGGTTACAATCACAATAATATATAAAAGATAAATGCCCGAGAGAGTCAAATTTGGATGCCAACACTGTATGCAACTCATATTTAATTCAACTCAGGGTTGTCATCTAATCCTCTTTTAGTTGATATATTCTTGAAATGTGTGGATGTTTCAGTAAAAATTCAGTGAGACTCAAAAGAGGATATCTGATAAGATCATAAGGAGGCAAAACTATATAGTGTTTGCATGTGCACACACACGTGCGCACACATAAACACACATAGAGGAAGTTGAAGTCAAGTCACAGGTGACTGTGACCCTGGCAGTGGCTTGTTGCCTCATAAGTGACTGTCATCCTGCCCTGCTTTCTCTCTCTAGCACAAAACTATTTCTACGGATTCTAACATCTCATCTGTTCTATAAAGGAATAACTAATACAAATGTCTTTCATTTCTTTTTGTTGTTGTAAGCAAAAGAACAGCGAGGAAGCCTGATTTATTTCATTAAAATTATTCTAAATCACACTAACCAACATTAAACTGACAGTATGTGTAGGCCACAAAAAAGGCCATAATTTTATTCTATCCTCTGATTGTTGGTGTCTGGAATTATTAATAAAAAAGCTCAGGAAGCTCGATAACTTCTAGACATTATATTTTGGCCTATGAGAAATTCCTAATTAAATATCAATGAAGACTCAAAAAGTAATTCTACATGTATATTATCATGAGATGAATTTTTACTGTCTAGTCAAGAGGTGTAGAAGTCATCTGGACTAAGGTGACTTGTAGGATCCCGAAGCAAGCTTCTTCTTCCTTCATTCTCTTGGGAGAGAGAGGCATTTAGTGTTTGAATACAATACTAATACTCTCTAAGCAATGCAATAACGAGATGTAATTTTTAAAGATTTGTACCTTTTTGTATTCAAGCATTACTAACTCAGGTCAAAATACATTAGTTCCTGTGCCAAAGGCCTTTGAGATCTGTAAGCATTGGCTCATAGGAAGCATGTTTTTATGCAACTCTTCTATACCATATGTGTGGCTGGAATATACTTCGGTTATACATCATAACCTATGTCACTCAAAGCCAGTATTTCTGTGATCTGTCTGAAAGCTTTCTCTATGCTTAAATTACTCAAGTACTGTTTTGCAAGATAGAGAGCTGTGGTAAATTGTGGTTGTTTAGTTGCTAAGTCATGTCCAATTCTTAACCCCATGGACTGTAGCCCATCAAGCTGCTCTCTCCATGGGATTTCCTAGGCAAGAATACTGGAGTCAGTTGCCATTTCTTTCTCCAGGGGATCTTCCTGACCCAGGGATTGAACTCTCATCTCCTGCATTGGCAGGCAGATTCTTTACTATTGAGCCACCAGGGAAGCCTGCTGTAGTAAATACTGGAGCATGTATTGTCACTAGAGAATTGACTTGAGTTTTCAATATCCTCTGCCTTATAAGGACAAATCAGTGTTGAATGTCCATCAACACTCTCCACTTCAGCTCACTACTATAAAGCTGTGGATATCTCATTATACTGTGACCCAACTTTTGTTCAGTCATTAAGTCATGTCCAGTTGTTTGCTAACCCATAGACTGCAGCACGCCAGGATCCTCTGTCATTCAATATTTCCTGGAGTTTGTTCAAATTTAAGTCCCCTGAGTCAATGATGCTATCTAACCATCTCATCCTCTGCTGCCCCCTTCTCTGCCTTCATTTTTTCCCCAGCATCAGGGTCTTTTCCAATGAGTCAGCTCCTCCCATCAGGTGGCCAAAGTATTGGAGCTTTAGCTTTAGCATAAGTCCTTCCAATGAATATTCAGGGTTGATTTCTTTTAGGATTAACTTATTTGATGTCCTTGCAGTCCAAGGGACACTCAATAATCTTCTCCAGCACCACAGTTTGAAAGCATCAGTT
This sequence comes from Budorcas taxicolor, assembly GCF_023091745.1. Taxonomy (NCBI): domain Eukaryota; kingdom Metazoa; phylum Chordata; class Mammalia; order Artiodactyla; family Bovidae; genus Budorcas; species Budorcas taxicolor. Next base: position 86,261,163 of record NC_068910.1, read on the forward strand.
CTTTGGTGCTCAGCCTTATTTATGGTCCAAGTGTCACACCCATACTTAGCTACTGGAAAAACCATAGCTTTGACCAGACAGACCTTTGTTGGCAAAGTGAGTTCTCTGCTTTTTAATACACTGTCTAGGTGTCATAACTTTCCTTCGAAGGAGCAGGTGTCTTTTATTTTCGTGGCTGCAGTCACTGTCTGCAGTGATTTTGGAGCCCAAGAAAATAAAACTTGTCACTGCTTCCACTTTTTCCCCATCTATTTGCCATGACGTGATGGGACTGGATACCATGATCTTAATGTTCTGAATGTTGAGTTTTATGTCAACTTTTTCACTCTTCTCTTTCACCCTCATCAAGAGATTTTAGTTCCTCTTTACTTTCTGCCATTAGAGTGGTATCATTTGCATATCTGAGGTTGTTGATATTTCTCCCGGCAATCTTGATTCCAGCTTTTGCTTCATCCAGCCCAACATTCCGAACATGCATACAGGTTTCTTAGGAGACAGATAAGGTGATCTGGTATTGCCATCTCTTTAAGAATTTTCCATAGTTTGTTGTGATCCACAAAGTCAAAGGCTTTAGCTTAGTCTATGAAGGAGAAATAGATTATTTGTGGAGGGTCAGGGGGCAGGGGGTGGACTTCCCTTGTTTTTTTCTGATACAGTGGATGCTGGCAATATGATCTCTTGTTCTTTTGCCTTTTCTAAATCCAAAACTTGTGCATCTGGAAGTTCTCAATTCATGTACTGTTGAAGGTTAACTTGAAGGATTTTGAGCATCACCCTGCTAGCATGTGAAATGAGTGAAATTGTAACGTAGTTTAAACACTCTTTGGCATTGCCTTTGGGATTGGAATAGCAACTGACCTTTTCCAGTCCTGTGGCCACTGCTGCATTTTCCAAATTTGCTGGCATATTGAGTGCAGCACTTTCACAGCATCATCTTTAAGGATTTGAAATAGCTCCACTGGAATTCCTTCACCTCCACTAGCTTTGTTCATAGTGATGCTTCCCAAGGCCCACTTGACTGTACACTCTAGGATATCTGGCTCTTGGTGAGTGACCACATCATTGTGGTCATCTAGGTCATTAACACCTTTTTTGTATAGTTTTTCTGTGTATTCTTGCCACCTCTTCTTAATCTCTTCTGCTTCTGTTATGTCCTTTCCATTTCTGCCCTTTATTGTGCCCATGTTTGCATGAAATGTTCCCTTGTTATCTCTAGTTTTCTTGAAGAGATCTGAAGTCTTTCCCATTCTATTGTTTCCCTCTATCTCTTTGCACTGAAAACCACTTTAGTTCACCCAATTCATCACTTTGACCATATCCTTTTAAAATATTATTATTAAGGTATAACTGGCATAAATTGTAAATGTATAGCTGAATAGAACTTTGCCTGTATATATATGCAAGGAACCACAAGTCTAATCAAGGTGTGTAACATTGACAGTAGCCCAGAAGTTACATATTTTGTAATTCCTCTGAACTTTGGAGAACTATGGGTGAAAATATCCTTTTCCTAACTTGTAGATACATGTGAAACCAAATGAAATGAGTCAAATCATCATTTGGAAATACAAAATACAACCAAAAGAGCAAGATTTACAGTAGCAGTAGTAATAGTTATGAAAGATTTCCCTAATCCAGTGGTCATTCACATTGTCTTTCTCATTATATATAAACTTTCAAAACCTGGTGGCTTGACTCAGCTGATTGAACCTCTCAGAGCTAGACTTTCAAAAATAACAAATTTGAAAATTATGTATAAACAGTCAAAGTTCTCACCATAGGCATAGTTCTTTAGTATTTCTTCTAAAGTGTAAGCAGCTTAAAATATTTAATTATTTCCTCTCTTCTCATGGAAACTTGCATATACATTTATATATGCATATAAAATGTTATCAGTGTAGTGAAAAATGATTAGCATCTGTTGATGACAAACCAAGCAGAATACTTACATGGTTAATGATACTGACATATTCAAAGTAAAAACAGAACAAAGACAAATTAGTTCTTATTTTCTTTAGGGGCTTTTGGCATAGTACAATGATGTTATTTTAGCTTTTGCTTTTAAAACAAGGGTTAATTGGCGGCATCACCTACTCAACAGACACAAATTTGAGTAAACTCTGGGAGCTGGTGATGGACAAGGAGGCTTGGCATGCTGCAGTCCATGGGGTCGCAAAGAGTCAGACATGACTGAGCAACTGAAATGAACTGAATTGTCATCATTATCACATTTTAAAAAAAGATTTTCTGAACAGAATCTGAGTAACCAGAACAAATCAGCAGATTTGAAACACTGGAAAACTGTATACAAATTTTTTTGATGGCTGATGAATTTAGCTGGACTATTAACATACATTTTCTTTCTACTTGTACCCAGTCTTTCATTGTTCTTGTTGTTCAGTCGCTCATACAGTCTTTCATATATACAGTCAATCCCTGAACAACACAGGGATTAGGGGCACCAATTCCCCATCCCCCAACTCTCCACACAGTTGAAAATCTACCCATAACTTTTGACTCCCTTAACACTTAACTCCAGAGGGCAGTCCTCAGATGGCAGAGGACTAGGACGGGGAGACCACTTTCTCCCCCACAAATTCATTGAAAGATCATTTGAACACTGAGCAAATACCGCAAAACAACTTCTGAATGCTGGTGGAGGACACCAAACACCCAGAAAGGCATCCTATTTTCTTCGAAAGGAGGTACGGCAAAATATAAAAGATGAAAAGAGAGACAAAAGAGTTAGGGACGGAGACCCATCCTGGGGAGGGAGTCATAAAAGAGAAGTTTCCGAACACCAGGAAACCCTCTCACTGGCAGTTCTGTGGGGAGTTTTGGAATCTCAGAGGGCAACATAACTGGGAGGAAAAAATAAATTAATAAAACCCACAGATTACGCACCTAACTGCAACTCCCAGTGGAGAAGTCACCCAGATGCTCGCGTCTGCCACCAGCAAGCGGGGGCTGAACAGGCAGCCGCGGGCTGCATTGCTTAGGGTAAGGACCAAGCCTGAAGGCCCTGAGGGCAATCTGAGGAAGCTAACGTGAGATAGCAACCCAAACTGTGGGATAGAGAGAGATTAAAAAAAAAAAAAAAAAAAAAGAGGAGAGAGAGAGAGCTTTCCTGCGAAAAGCTCTAACTTAAGGCACTGCCGGCCAGCTCACAGAACAAAGGACTGAGCGAATACCAGAGGAGAGCTAGCCTGCAGCGGACCAGCCCATCCCCTGCCAGAGGCAGGCGGGCCACAGACAGAGCCAGAAGGCAAGAGGCAACCTCGGCCCCAGAGACGGCATCCTCTACCAAACTGCGAGCAGGCTCCCAGTTGCTAACCAAGTCTTCCTGGGATCCTGGACGGTTGACATGAGCCAGGAGGACTGCAGCCTGAGATCAGCTCCCCAGAGGAGAAACATGGCACACCTGAGACGGTGCACCCACTGCACACACAGGAAACCGAGCTGCTGGCACAGCGGAGGTGATAAGATGCACTGCACCTGGAGAGAGTGCGCTCACCAAGCACCTGGTCGCCTGAACTTCTTGGACCTGGGAAGGGCACAGAACACAGGCCCAACCGATTCTGTGCCTGTGTGGAGTACCCAAGAACCTGAACCTGAGCAGCTTAGACCTGGGAAGTGCATGCAACCCAGGGCCTGCTTTAGACAGTTCCCCTGCAGAGCAACCTGTAGCCTGAGCATTGTAGACTGGGAAAGCACACATGCCGTGAGCAGGGGCAAACCCAGTGTGGCCTAGACACTGCGAGCAATCCCCACACACACCAGTGATATTTGTTTGCAGTGTTTCTCCCTCCCTGCAGCGCAATTGAACAAGTGAGCCTAAATAAATAACCACCTTAGCCCCCTTGTGTCAGGGCAGACGTTAGATGCTGGAGAGACTTGCAAACAAAGGAAGCCAAAATAAACAAAGAAGAGGGAACCACTTTGGAAGTGACAGGTGGAAGAGATTAAAACCCTGTAGTTAGCACTGACTACATTGGAAGGGACCTGTAGACCTTGAGAAGAAGTATAAGCTGGAACAAGGAACTATCTGAAACTGAATTGACCCCACACTGCCCTCAACAGCTCCAGAGAAACTCCTAGATATATTTTACTATTATCATTTTTTAATTTTTTTAAAATTTTAAGTTCTTTATTACTCCTTTAATTTTCATTTTTAAAACCTATTATTACCTTGCAAAAAATAATAAATAAACACCCTATATTCAAAGCAAATTTCACATATATTTTTTATAACTTTTGTAATTTTGTTTTGTTTCTATAATATTGTATTTTTGAGAGTCTAACCTCTACTCTAGATTTTTAATCTTTGCTTTTTGGTATTTGTTATCAATTCTGTACCTTTAAGAATCCAATTTTCAGTACCCATTTTTACTTAGGAGTGTGATTACTGGCTTGATTGCTCTCTCCCCTTTTGACTCTCCTTTTTCTCCCCCAGGTCACCTCTATCTCCTCCCTCCCCCTTCTCTTCTCTACTTAACTCTGTGAATCTCTTTGTGTGTTCTGGGCTGTGTAGAATACTTAGGGAACTAATCACAGGCTAGATTGGTCTCTCTTCTTTTGACTCCCCCTCCTCTTCTCCTGGTCACCTCTATCTCTTTCCTCCCTCTTCTCTTCTCTATGGAACTCCGTGAACCTCTGAGTATTCCAGACCATGGAGAGCAAATCGGGAACTGATTACTGGCTAGATTGCTCTCTCCCCTTTTGATTCCCCCTCTTCTCCTCCTGGTCACCTCTATCTCCCTCCTCCCACTTCTTTTCTCTATGTAACTCTGTGAACCTCTCTGGGTGTCCCCACTGTGGATAATCTTTTCACCATGAACCTAGATGTTTTATCATCAGTGTTGTATGAATGGAGAAGTCTTGAAGCTACTGTAAGAATAAAACTGAAAGCCAGATGCACGAGGCTTAAATCCAAAACTTGAGAACACAAGAAAACTCCTGAGTCCAGGAAACATTAATTGGCAAAAGCTCATCCAAAAGCCTCCATACCTACACTGAAACCTAGCTCCACCCAAGAGCCAACAAGTTTTGGAGCAAGAAATACCAAGCTAATTCTCCAACAATGCAGGAACATAACCCTGAGCACAAATTACAGGCAGCCAAAAGTCACACCAAACCCATAGACACCTCAAAACTCACTACTGGACACTTCATTGCATTCCAGAGAGAAGAGATCCAGCTCCACCCACCAGAACACCAACACAAGCTTCCCTAACCAGGAAACCTTGACAAGCCACTCGTCCAACCCCACCCACAGGGAGGAACCTCCACAATAAAGAGGAACCACAAACCTCCAGCATATGAAAGGCCACCCCAAATACAGCAACCTAAACAAGATGAAAAGGCAGAGAAATATCCAGCAGGTAAAGGAACAGGATAAATGCCCACCAAACCAAAGAGGAAGAGATAGGGAGTCTACCTGAAAAATAATTCAGAATAATGATAGTAAAAATGATCCAAAATCTTGAAAATAAAATGGAGTTACAGATAATCTGGAGACAAGGATTGAGAAGATGCAAGAAAAGTTTAACCAGAACCTAGAAGAAAAAAAAAAAGTCAATCAATAATGAATAATGCAATAAATGAGATCAAAAGCACTCTAGAGGGAACCAACAGTAGAATAACTGAGGCAGAAGATAGGATAAGTTAGGTGGAAGATAGAATGGTGGAAACAAATGAAGCAGAGAGGAAAAAGGAATCAAAAGAAATGAGGACAACCTCAGGGACCTCTGGGACAATGTGAAAAACCCCAACATTCGAATCATAGGAGTCCCAGAAGAAGATAAAAAGAAAGGCCATGAGAAAATATTTGAGGAGATAATAGTTGAAAACTTCCCTAAAATGGGGAAGGAAATATCCACTCAAATCCAAGAAACCCAGAGAGTCCCAAACAGGATAAACCCAAGGTGAAACACCCCAAGACACATATTAATCAAATTAATGAAGATCAAACACAAAGAACAAATATTAAAAGCAGCAAGGAAAAAACAACAAATAACTCACAAGAGGATTCCCATAAGAATAACAGCTGATCTTTCAATAGAAACTCTTCAAGCCAGAAGGGAATGACAGGACATACTTATAGTGATGAAAGAGAAAAACCTACAATGGAGATTACTGTACCCAGCAAGGATCTCATTCAAATATGAAGGAGAAATCAAAAGCTTTACAGACAAGCAAAAGCTGAGAGAATTCAGCACCACCAAACCAGCTTTCCAACAAATGCTAAAGGATATTCTCTAGACAGGAAACAGAAAAGATCTATAAACTCGAACCCCAAACAACAAAGTAAATGGCAATGGGGTCATACTTATCAATGATTACCTTAAATGTAAATGGATTGAGCGCCCCAACCAAAAGACAAAGACTGGCTGAATGGATACAAAAACAAGACCCCTATATATGCTGTCTATAAGAAATTCACCTTAAATGTATATGGATTGAGTGCCCCAACCAAAAGACAAAGACTGGCTGAATGGATACAAAAACAAGATCCCTATATATGCTGTCTATAAGAAATCCACCTCAAACCTAGGGAAACATACAGACTGAAAGTGAAGGGCTAGAAAAAGATATTTCATGCAAATGGAGGCCAAAAGAGAGCAGGAGTAGCAATACTCATATCTGATAAAATAGACTTTGAAGTAAAGGCCGTGCAAAGAGACAAAGAAGGATGCCACATAATGACCAAAGGATCAATCCACGGAGAAGATATAACAATTATAAATATATATGCCCCCAACATAGGAGCACCACAGTATGTAAGGCAAATTCTAACAAGTATGAAAGGAGAAATTAACAGTAACACAATAATAGTGGGAGACTTTAATACCCCACTCACACCTATGGACAGATCAACTAAACAGAAAATTAGCAAGGAAACACAAACTTTAAATGATACAATGGACCAGTTAGACCTAACTGATATTTATAGGACATTTCATCCTGAAACAATGAATTTTACCTTTTTCTCAAGTGCACACAGAACCTTCTTGAGGATAGATCACATCCTGGGTCATAAATCTAGCCTTGGTAAATTAAAAAAATTGAAATTATTTCAAGCATCTTTTCTGATCACAGTGTGGTAAGATTAGATGTCAACTACAGGGAAAAAAAAAACTATTAAATACAAACATATAGAGACGACACAACACATTTCTGAATAACCAACAAATCACAGAAGAAATAAAAAAAAGAATCAAAATATGCATAGAAACGAATGAAAATGAAAACACAACAATCCAAAACCTATGGGATTCAGTAAAAGCAGTGCTAAGGGGAAGGTTCATAGCAATACAAGCCTACCTCAAGAAACAGGAGAGAAATCAAATAAATAACCTAACTCCACACCTAAAGCAACCTGAAAAAGAAGAAACAAAGCACCCCAGGGTTAGTAGAAGATAAGAAATCATAAAAATTAGGGCAGAAATAAATGCAAAAGAAACAAAGGAGACCATAGCCAAAATCAACAAAGCTAAAAGCTGGTTCTTTGAGAAGATAAATAAAATAGACAAACCATTACCCAGAGTCATCAAAAAAAAAAAAAAAAAAAAAAGGAAGGGGGGGAGAAGAATCAAATCAACAAAATTAGAAATGAAAATAGAGAAATCACAACAGACAACATACAAAGGATCATGAGACTACTATCAGTAGTATTATGAACTATATGCCATACTATCAACTATATGCCAATAAAATGGACAACTTGGAAGAAATGGACAAATTTTTAGAAAAATATAACTTTCCAAAACTGAACCAGGAAGAAATAGAAAATCTTAACAGACCCATCACAAGCACAGAAATCGAAACTATAATCAGAAATCTTCCAGAAAACAAAAGCCCAGGACCAGATGGCTTCACAGCTAAATTCTACCAAAAATTTAGAGAAGAGCTAACACCTATCCTACTCAAACTCTTCCAGAAAATTGCAAAGGAAGGTAAACTTCCAAACTCATTCTATGAGGCCACCATCACCCTAATACCAAAACCAGACAAAGATGCCACAAAAAAAGAAAACTACAGGCCAATATCACTGATGAACATAGATGCAAAAATTCTTAACAAAATTCTAGCAAACAGAATCCAACAACATATTAAAAAGATCATACATCATGACCAAGTGGAGTTTATCCCAGGGGTGCAAGGATTCTTCAATATTCACAAATCCATCAATGTGATATACCACATTAATAAATTGAAAGATTAAAAACCATATGATTATCTCAATAGATGTAGAGAAAGCCTTTGAAAAAATTCAACATCCATTTATGATAAGAAACCCTCCAGAAAGCAAGCACAGAAGGAACATACCTCAACACAATAAAAGCCGTATATGATAAACACACAGCAAACATTATCCTCAATGGTGAAAAATTGAAAACATTTCCCCTAAAATCAGGAACAAGAGAAGGATGCCCACTCTCACCACTACTATTCAACATAGTTTTTTAAATTTTAACCACAACAATCAGAGAAGAAAAAGAAATAAAAGGAATCCAGATTGGAAAAGAAGTAAAATTCTCACTGTTTGCAGATGACATGATCCTCTTCATAGAAAACCCTAAAGACTCCACCAGAAAATTACTAGAGCTAATCAATGAATATAGTAAAGTTGCAGGATATAAAACTAACACACAGAAATCCCTTGCATTCCTATACACTAACAATGAGAAAACAGAAAGAGAAATTAAGGAAACAATTCCATTCACCATTGCAATGAAAAGAATAAAATACTTAGGAATAAATCTACCTAAAGAAACAAAAGACCTATATATAGAAAACCATAAAACATTGATGAAAGATATCAAAGATGATACAAATAGATGGAGAAATATACCATGTTCATGGATCAGAAGAATCCATATAGTGAAAACGAGTATACTACCCAAAGCAATCTATAGATTCAGTGCAACCCTATCAAGCTACCAACGGTATTTTTCAGAGTACTAGAACAAATAATTTCACAATTTGTATGGAAATACAAAAAACCTCGAACAGCCAAAGCAATCTTGAGAAATAAGAATGGAACTGGAGGAATCAACCTACCTGACTTCAGGCTATACTACAAAGCAACAGTCATCAAGACAGTATGGCACTGGCACAAAAACAGAAACAGATCAATGGAACAAAGTAGAAAGCCCAGAGATAAATCCATGCACCTATGCACACCTTATCTTTGACAAAGGAGGCAAGAATATACAATGGAGAAAAGACAATCTCTTTAACAAGTGGTGTTGGGAAAACTGGCCAACCACTTGTAAAAGAATGAAACTAGAACACTTTCTAACACCATACACAAAAATAAACTCAAAATGGATTAAAGACCTAAATGTAAGACCAGAAACTATAAAAATCCTAGAGGAAAATATAGGCAAAACACTCTCTGACATAAATCATAGCAGGATCCTCTATGACCCACCTTCCAGAGTAATGAGAAAAAAAGCAAAAATAAATGAATGGGACCTAATTAAACTTAAATGCTTTTGCACGACAAAGGAAACTATAAGCAAGGTGAAAAGACAGCCTTCAGAATGGGAGAAAATAATAGCAAATGAAGCAACTGACAAATAATTAATCTCAGAAATACACAGGCAATTCCTGCAGCTTAATTCCAGAAAAGTTAACGACCCAATCAAAAAATAGGCCAAAGAACTAAACAGACTTTTCTCCAAAGAAGACATACAGATGGCTAACAAACACATGAAAAGATGCTCAACATCACTCATTATCAGAGAAGTGCAAATCAAAACCACAGTGAGGTACCATCTCACACCAGTCAGAATGGCTGCTATCCAAAAGTCTACAAACAATAAATGCTGAAGAGAGAATGGAGAAAAAGGAACCCTCTTACACTGTTGGTGGGAATGCAAACTAGTACAGCTACTATGGAGAACAGTGTGGAGATTCCTTAAAAAGCTGGAAATAGAACTGCCAAATGATCCAGCAATCCCACTGCTGGGCATACACACTGAGGAAACCAGAATTGAAAGAGACACATGTACCCCAATGTTCATTGCAGCACTGTTTACAATAGCCAGGACATGGAAGCAACCTAGATGTCCATTAGCAGATGAATGGATAAGAAAGCAGTGGTACATATACACAATGGAGTATTACTCAGCCATTAAAAAGAATACATTTGAATCAGTTCTAATGAGGTGGATGAAACTGGAACCTATTATACAGAGTGAAGTAAGTCAGAAAAACACCAATACAGTAATTAATGCATATATATGGAATTTAGAGAGATAGTAGCTATGACCCTATATGCGAGACAGCAAAAGAAACACAGATGTAAAGAACAGACTTTTGGACTCTGGGAAAAGGCGAGGATGGGATGATTTGAGAGTATAGCGTTGAAATATGTATACTATCATATGTGAAATAGATCGCCAGTCCAGGTTTGATGTATGAGACAGGGTGCTCAGGGCTGGTGCAATGGGATGACCCTGAGGGATGGGATGGGATGTGGAGGGAGGGTCAGGATGGGGAACACATGTACACCTATGGCTGATTCATGTGAACATATGGCATAAACCATCACAATATTGTAAAGTAATTAGCCTCCAATTAGAATAAATTAAAAAAAAAAAAACTTAACTACAAATAGCTAACTACTGATCAGAAGCCTTTCCAATCATATAGATAGTCAATTAACCTGTATTTTTTATGTTATATGCATACCTACATATATTTTATGCATTCATGACATATCTACCTTTTTCTGAATTTTCTGACATTTCTAGGCTATGTGGTTCATCTGTGAATATTTTCAACTTGTTGCAAATCTCCAGAAAAATTTCCAACGTGTTTACTGAAAAAAAATCTGTATATAAGTGGGCCAGCTAATTCATACCCATGACATTGAAGGGTCAACTATATAAACAAACCCATTATTTTTTTTTAATTTCCATTACTATCACCCATTATTTTACCTGTCTATAAGGAAAAGAGTTTCTTGAGCCTCAACAGAGCTTTCACATGTTCAGTGGTTTTAGCTAATGTTGAAAGTGTTAGTTGCTCAGTCATGTCCGACTCTTTGGGACCTCATGGACTATAAACTGCCAGGCTCCTCTGTCCATGGAATTCTCCAGCCACGAATACTGGAGTGGGTTGCTGTGGACTTCTCCAGGGAATCTTCCAAACCCAGAGGTCTCCCACATTGCAGGCAAATTCTTTACCATCTGAGCTATTGTTTTAGCTAATATTAATCAAGATAGTTATAAATATGAGTTTCACAGGTGGCTCAGAGTTCTGGTAACGAATCTGCCTGCAATACAGGAGAACTGAGTTTTATCCCACGGTTGGGACAATCCCCCAGAGAAAGGAATGGCTACCTACTCCAGAATTCCTACCTGGAGAATTCCATGGATGGAGAAGCCTGGCAGGCTTCAGTCCATGGGGTCACAAAGGGTCAGACAGGACTGAGCAACTAACACTAACTAACTAACTATAACAGTTATAAATATTCCTCCAGGGAGTCACAGGTAACCCTGAAAGTGAAACTACTGTGTCTTAAGGCTAGTCTGAGATTACCTTGTCCATTATTAGATTTATTGACTTTAACTTTCCTTTTTCAAGGTTACCAAATTGAACTAATATTGGCTCAGTGTTCTGAGCCATTTGAAACAATTTACATATATTTAGAAAAGGATTATTGTGACAATCATGGTAAGCATGATAGTTTTGAAACAGAACAATTTTATTGCTCTGGGGTTATCTTTGATAATTTAAGTAAAAAGAATGATATTTCTTATACAAATGCAGATAGGAATTTGGAGAAGGCAATGGCAAACCACTCCAATACTCTTGGCTGGAAAACCCTATGGACAGGGGAGCCTGGTGGGCTGCCGTCTATGGGGTTGCACAGAGTTGGACACAACTGAAGCAACTTAGCAGCAGCAGCAGATAGGAATTTAGTGCATATGAAAATAGGAAGATTATCAGCATTAGTTTGAGTGGCATAGCTAGGATGTTTGAAACTTCCACCCTGAGTTCTTTTAATACCCTTCAGGCCTGACCTGAACACCCAGTCCTTGACCCTCTGAAAGAATGCAGACTGTAAATCTTCACTGAACACTGGCCAGTTACTGTCAGGGGAAATGTTCACAGAGTAGAATGATGCCCCAATTATTCAAACATATTGAAAATGATTTTGGGATTCTGACTTCCTCATATAATTATTTAAAAAATGTTAAGATGGATTATAGTATCATAGATACAAGCCACTCATTGTCATAATTGCCATCGCTGCTCTGTTATGTATTAGATAAGCATAACAAAATGTTTATAGGAGAAATGTTACCATTTGAGATTTGCTTTAAACATGTATAACTAGAAGGACACATGAAATAAAATCAGCAAGATGTTGACACTTATGATTCATTGAATTATTCACTGTATTTTGAGTATGTTTCCAAATTTGCTGGCATATTTAATGCAGCACTTTCACAGCATCATCTTTCAGGATTTTAAATAGCTCAACTGGAGTTCCATCACCTCCACTAGCTTTGTTCATAGTGATGCTTTCTAAGGCCCACTTGATTTCACATTCCAGGATGTCTGGCTCTAGGTGAGTAATCACACCATCATGATTATCTGGGTCGTGAAGATCTTTTATGTACAGTTCTTCTGTGTATTCTTACCACCTCTTCTTAATATCTTCTGCTTCTGTTAGGTCCATACCATTTCTGTCCTTTATTGAGCCCATCTTTACATGAAATATTCCCTTGGTACCTCTAATTTTCTTGAAGAGATCTCTAATCTTTCCCATTCTGTTGATTTCCTCTATTTCTTTGCATTGATGGCTGAGGAAGGCTTTCTTATCTCTCCTTGCTATTCTTTGAAACTTTGCAATCAGATGCTTATATCTTCCTTTTCTCCTTTGCTTTTCACTTCTCTTCTTTTCACAGCTATTTGTTAGGACTCCCCAGACAGCAATTTTGCTTTTTCGCGTTTCTTTTCCATGGGGATGGAAATTTGGAAAACTCAGCAGTGGCCACAGGACTAGAAAAGGTCAGTTTTCATTCCAATCCTAAAGAAAGGCAATACCAAAGAATGCTCAAACTACCGCACAATTGCACTCATCTCACATGCTAGTAAAGTAGTGCTCAAAATTCTCCAAGCCAGGCTTCAGCAATACGTGAACTGTGAACTTCCAGATGTTCAAGCTGGTTTTAGACAAGGCAGGGGAACCAGAGATCAAATTGCCAACATCCTCTGGATCATCGAAAAAGCAAGAGAGTTCCAGAAAAACATCTATTTCTGCTTTATTGACTATGCCAAAGCCTTTGACTATGTGGATCACAATACACTGTGGAAAATTCTGAAGGAGATGGGAATACCAGACCACCTGACCTGCTTTTTGAGAAACCTGTACGCAGGTCAGGAAGCAACAGTTAGAACTGGACATGGAACAATAGACTGGTTCCAAATAGAAAAAGGAGTACATCAAGGCTGTATATTGTCACTCTGCTTATTTAACTTCTATGCAGAGTACATGATGAGAAATGCTGGGCTGGAAGAAGCACAAGCTGGAATCAAGATTGCCGGGAGAAATATAAATTACCTCAGATATGCAGATGACACCAACCTTATGACAGAAAGTGAAGAGGAACTAAAAAGCCTCTTGATGAAAGTGAAAGAGGAGAGTGAAAAAGTTGGCTTAAAGCTCAATGTTCAGAAAACGAAGATCATGGCATCTGGTCCCATCACTTCATGGGAAATAGATGGGGAAACAGTGGAAACAGTGTCAGCCTATTTTGGGGGGCTCCAAAATCACTGCAGATAGTGATTGCAGCCATGAAATTAACAGACACTTACCCCTGGGAAGGAAAGTTATGACCAACCTAGATAGCATATTCAAAAGCAAAGACATTACTTTGTCAACGAAGGTCTATCTAGTCAAGGCTATAGTTTTCCCAGTAATCATGTATAGATGTGAAAGTTGGACTGTGAAGAAAGCTGAGCGCCAAAGAATTGATGCTCTTGAACTGTGGTGCTGAAGACTCTTTAGAGTCCCTTGGACTGCAAGGAGCTCCAACCAGTCCATTCTAAAGGAGATCAGTCCTGGATATTCTTTGGAAGGAATGATGCTAAAGCTGAAGGTCCAGTACTTTGGCCACCTCACGTGAAGAGTTGACTCATTGGAAAAGACTCTGATGCTGGGAGGGGTTGGGGGCAGGAGGAGAAGGGGATGACAGAGGATGAGATGGCTGGATGGCATCACTGACTCAATGGACGTGAGTTTGAGTGAACTCTGAAAGATGGTGATGGACAGGGAGGCCTGGCATGCTGTGATTCATGGTGTCGGACATGACTGAGTGACTAAACTGAATTGAACTGAACTTAATATTCCATTGTATATATGTGTCATATCTTTATTCAGATAATAATAATTATGTCATTAATTGAAGGGAAGGCCATAGCATTTTTTAAGCATTGTGAACAAGAGCAATAGCATGATGAGTGAGAAATAGCATATACTGTCAAAGAAAAATATCAGTGGTGGAATGCTGCTCTAGTTTCACGTACAAGGCAGAAGGAAATGGCAGTTAAGGATGGAGAGGCAGGCAGAAAACTGAAGTCTGTAGGAGGTGAGAGGTTCTGAATGGTTTTAAAGTGGAACAAGAAGGTGAAGGATAGGTTTGAGAAACACTGGAGTCAGAGAAGACTGAAAAATGTCTGTGGTCATCAACCAGGTGAGAAACAATGACTTGAACTAAGTTCATACTTTGTGGGAGAAGGATAGGAAGAAAAGATTTCAGATCAGAGTAATTTCATATAATAGGACAGTGATAGAATGTTTATCTGTCTCCTCTGATGGCTCAGACGATGAAGAATCTGCCTGCAATGCGGGAGACCTGAGCTTGATCCCTGGGTCGGGAAGATCTCCTAGAGAATGGAATGACTACCCACTCCAGTATTCTTGCAGAAGAATTCCATGGACAGGGGAGCCTGGAAGGCTACAGTCCATGGGGTCGCATAGAGTCGAACGTGACTGAGCGACTGAGAAACACACACATACACACATACAGAATGCTTATCTTCCCCATATTTTCTTCTCTCATCCTTTCTTCTCAAATCTTTTTTTTGCCCTTTCCTTACCTGCCCTTCTTTTACCTTCTCCTTTCCTTTAGTGCATCTTGTGCAAAATAATTTTTTAACATGATTGAAACAAACAGTTTTATTTCAACTTAACGTAGGTCCGTTCATTTTAGGGTGGATTTGTGATCTGAAAAACACTGAGACAGAACCCCAACGTGAATGAACAAACATGAGCCCTATGTGATTGGAAATAAGAAAAATGGCAGCTTCAGTACTTGCCAAAAAAATTGATTAAAAACATTTTTATGAAGAGATAATATATGCTTATGGCACAGAACTCAAATTTTTAAAAAGTACATTAAAAAAAGTCTGTCTTCTGCATCCTTTGCTCCTCAGCTATCGTTTCTCCTCTCTCAAGGTTGCCAACCATGGTTCTTTCCAATGTTCCTCTGTTACTTCAAAGTGTTCTATGTATTTACCATCATACACACACATTTGCAAAGATTCTTAAAAATAACTTGTGTGGAGACATTGTGCCCCTGCTTGACATGTTAATTAGCATTCTATCTGCTAGATTGAAACCTTATTAATTAATTTGATGGGCCATTTGATTCTGTAGCTTAAAAGAAAGTGTATGCTTTCTATTGCAGATAACTATGAGCTCACCAAAGATCTGAATATCAAAAATATTTGGAAGATGAAATGTGTTAAATTAAACTATCCAAGCCCTTTCCTTTCTAGGAAAGACTGTAAGCTTAATGTCTATCTAGAATCTTGCTTCATCTTCAAAAACCTTCATCAAACACTTTCTCAGCATAGTAAGAACTCTGCTTATGTAACATATTGTCTGCTAATAGGCCTCTATCTTCACTCAGAAATGAGTGAAATCCTAAGAAATTTGTTTTAATTTTGCGTTTAAAATTAGATAAAATGTTTTTGACCTTTATGTAATGATAAGTTGTGGCAATTCCTGATATGAAAACAATCCAGTTTCTATTTTCACCTCATGTACTCTACAGTGAAAACTTTACGGTAATAATTCCTGGAAGAGCAGAATATATGATGCTTTCATAAATAAATATTAGTGCATTAGTCTTCTTCCAGCCCAAGCCAGATTTTCCTGGCTGCTTATTTCCCCAGGTAGCCAGAAGAACACAATCCCTGGATTAAAAAAAAAAAAAAAAATGCCTGCTTCACAAACATATCTGATCAGAAGAAATGTGCTCACTTGCATAATGTTCTTGCACTTCTGTTGATGATATATGGTGTAGTGATTATCTAATAGGCATTATGAAATAACCTCATATATGATTAAAACCACTGTATCTTAATTTGTGGTTGCATTTTACTTACAAAGAAGCCTTCCTTAATAAACACTTGCTTTAAGGAATAAGTCTTTAAATTCATAAAAATTCAGTCTAAAAATGATTATGATTATGCCATGCTCAGATTCTGACATGTTCTTATTATGATTTGCAGTCCTAGAGGCTTAGAAACAAATTGAGAGAATTAAAGAGCATATATATTCCTAAAAATATTAAGTACAGAATTGTTAAATTATACTCTTTCCTCCAATAAGAAGCTGGCTAGCATACTCTAAAATGCCATAACTTTCTTATATTTCAAGCTGAAATACTCCAATTTACTGAGTAGTCAAGTAATGTTAATGACATTTTGCAAAATCATTCTGTTTTTAATATGTTGGGCCTGAAGTTGTATTATTAAACTATACATATTTTGCTGAATTATTTAATAGTATTCTCTGTACCAGTTCTCTAGAATATGTTTATCTGTTTTATTAACTACTACTGTATCCCCATCTTAGAACATAGTTAGTGTTCAATAAATATTTTAAAATGAACAAATGTAACATTATCTATGACTATTCCTATTGGAATATTACTATTTCTAAGAGTGTTTTCTTCATCACACATGGTACATCTTTTTCAACTTTGATTTTTTCCTTTGTGGTTAGAAAATAAAACCTATGTAGCATAAGGTAAGAAGTAAAATGGAAAAAAATTCCAGCTTGATCATCTCACTATATTCTAGTTGCATGAAGCCTAGTATACACAAATATGAGCAATTGAATTATTTCATTATGTCCTGTGCCTCATTTCCCTAGTTCAAGTTGACTGTAAATATGGAAATGTTCTGAACTACAGCCATTCCCCAGTTCCGTGTAAGAATGAATCCTAAAAAGATAAAAACGAGAGAGAGCTAGAGGGCTAGGACATTAGGGACAGAGTGATAGAGACAGAAGGGGGGAGACTGATACTGGAAGAGTCTTGCCTATGTTAATAAGATTGCCATTAACAGGACTTTTCATACACAGTGCCCTGTACTCCTCTACACAGTTCATCATAAGCTAATGAAAGATGTGCTTTATTAAGAAGATGATAATTGATTCAGAGGATGAGAGAAAAGGGAAGGATTCCAAAACATCACCTCTCTATGCATAGAGAGACAGTTGCCAAGTGAGAGAAGGCGTGTGGGAAAGGGTCTAGAGCAAGCAAGCTGCATGACATTACAATGACTAGGAATGGAAGGAGGTGACAGTGACCTCAATGAAGAAGCACAACCTAGAATTTTAAAATATCAGGGTTCATCCATGGTCTCCACAGTGAGATCTGATATTAAGTTCTTTCAGCCTCTTTTAATTGTCATAAGACAATCAGATTATCTCAAATTTCAGAATAAGTCACTATAATAATCTTACACTTATTGTCAATGCTATTGGCTTAGTCTTGAAATATATAATAGTTTTTGGCATTCCTGGGAGAATTAATGGTCTATCATCTGAAACTGGGCAAAAAGAACACTCCTGCTCCAAAGGAAATGTTGCCAACTGACTATCAGGATGGTGATCACTAGCTTGCTTAGAATGAATAGATAGAAAAAAGGGTGTAAATATTACATGTGACTATCAGTAACATATATAAATAAGATTTCTGCTTTCAAGAGGGAAGCATTGATTTTTATCTACATTTTTGTTTTATTATTCTTGCTGCAAAACAAGGACGTCTATAGAAATTAGGAATGAATTTCTAGAAATACATGCTGATGAAGACCTCTAAGCCAGTGCTACTCAAAATGTGGTTCACAACTGTCTGTCCCTGCACTACTACTGAGTTGCAGTAAGTACAAACACTGAGCACAAACATTTAGAAAATTTTGTAGTAAATTGACAGAGTAAATTTTTTGTCTACTGAATTTAATTATAAACTGTTGAGATTTGGATGTATATCTTTTTTATTTTATTTTTTTCACGTAATTTTTTTGGGCTCCAAAATCACTGCAGATGGTGATTGCAACCATGAAATTAAAAGATGCTTACTCCTTGGAAGGAAAGTTATGACCAATTTAGATAGCATATTCAAAAGCAGAGACATTACTTTGGCAACAAAGGTCCGTCTAGTCAAGGCTATAGTTTTTCCAGTGGTCATGTGGGATGTGAGAGTTGGACTGTGAAGAAAGCTGAGCACCAAAGAATTGATGCTTTTGAACTGTGGTGTTGGAGAAGACTTGAGAGTCCCTTGGACTGCAAGGAGATCCAACCAGTCTATTTTGAAGGAGATCAGTCCTGGGTGTTCTTTGGAAGGAATGATGCTAAAGCTGAAACTCCAATACTTTGGCCACCTCATGTGAAGAGCTGACTCATTGGAAAAGACTCTGCTGATGGGAGAGATTAGGGGCAGGAGGAGAAGGGGACAACGGAGGATGAGATGGCTGGATGGCATCACCAATTCGATGGACGTGAGTTTGAGTGAATTTCGGGAGGTGGTGATGGACAGGGAGGCCTGGCGTGCTGCAATTCATGGGGTCGCAAAGAGTCGGACACGACTGAGCGACTGAACTGAACTGACCTGAAGTTTTTTAGTCTAAGTACTGGGCTTTGATGGATAATAAATCAGAAATAAGTCTTTTGCTATGGATACTATAATAGATACTGAACTAAACTACTTTGGGGGAAAAGTGCTTATATGTATCTTCAAACTTCTGGATACTCCTAAATGTTTACGGCTTTGAGTATTATAAATGTCTGTTGGTTTTTTTTTTTTTTTCCTTCAGTAAGTAGAATGGTGGTTACAAGGGCCTGGGTGGTGGGGGAATGAAGAGGTGTTGTTTAAAGGGTGAAAACTTTTAGTTATAAGATGAATAAATTCTGGGGCTCTAATGCATAGTAACTATAGTTAACAATATTGTATTATATACTTGAAAGTTGCTGAGAAAGTAAATCTTAAATATTCTCACCACAAAAGATATTGCAATTCTGTGAGGTAATGGAGGTGTTAGAAAATTTCATGGTGGTAATCATTTTGTAATATATGATGCATGCATGTGAACTCACTTTGGTCGTGTCCAACTCTGTGCAACCCTATGGACTGTAAACTGCCAGGCTCCTCTGTCCTTGGGATTCTCCAGGCAAGAATACTGCAGTTGCCACACCCTCCTCCAGGGATCTTCCCCACCCCGTGATTGAACCCTGGTCTCTTATGTCTCCTGCATCGGCAGTGGAGTTCTTTACCACTAGCGCCACCTGGGAAGTGTGTAATATATGATACGAGTGTATCAAGTCAGCATGTTATATACGTTCTCACACAATGTTATATGTCAATTATATCTCAATAAAGCTAGGGGAAAAGTCAGAACCTCTGGGAAAAAAAAAAGCCTTCTGTTAATTTATGTTTTCTCTGCTACTTTAAAAAATAAATATGTTTCATGTCTAGAATGCCTTCACACATTTTGAAAGAATTTCTAAAAATTTAGTCTTATGACATCCAGAATTGAAACCAACTCCGCTGGGGGCATTTTACTTCAGTGATAATAAACATTTATAGGTTATTGTTGATGGAGATGGTAGTAGAAGAATGGAGGCCATTTATTCTACTTCAGTAAACTTCTTGGCCATAGATTAGCTCACAGACAAATACCAGTGGAGTATGTCAGGATAAAGCTCAGCATACTGTCTTTGGAGTTAATATCATGCCAAGAGTAACAAACAAAGCTGCAAATAATTGGGAACGAAAGTGTTTTCACCAAGTTGAAGTCAGAAATATGGGCACTTGAGCCAAAGGAGTATTTTGCTAATTCGTAGTCATAGACCAGGAGCTAGAGGAATGGTACATTTTAATAAGAAATTTGAGAAACGTTTAGTACCTACAGATTAGTGGCCAAGCCTCAGGACCTCTACCCCAGCCATTCTCAGTCTCAAGAGACCAGATAGCAGACCACCAGGAACTGCTCAGATGTGTTTTTGAAAACCTTTCATCCTGCATGCCATCTCTTTCATCCTTTCATTGCTTCTCTTCCCATTCCTGTATTTCCTATTTCTGGCTTACTTTTTTCCCTATTCCAAAACATAAATGTATAAACTCTCTTTCACAGTGTCTAGGGTAAAGAAAAATCTCTCTTTTCCCCTTCAAATTCTTGATTAACCTCTTTCCTTTGCTTTGACAGAAACCCAACTGCTCCATAAGAACATGGATTTTCAGGTTGGGACTAATTTCACCCCCATCCCATTGATGTTGAGCTTCCTTCTCTATCCCCAAGCTGCTTCCAGAACATCATGGCACTAGTCTTATGTGAAAACCCCCACTACTTTGAGATTATTTCATCAGGTAATACCATCTTCCAACCTCAATGATTACTGTCATAGACTCATCTTCTGGGCACTCACCCTCAATGCCTTTGATGATTTAGCATCTAACTCATTTTTTATTCTGTCTACCTCAGACTATTAACTGCTTTATCCCTTGATTACTTCATCTCTCAGAATCCAATCTATATCTCTCAGAATCCAGTACACCTAATGCTGTCATCTGGACCACTGGTTGGACCTGGACCACTTCTAAAACCTTAAATCTGAATGCCCTATGCTGACCATAAGCCTCCTCCCATGAACCTTCTCACTCAGTTATTCTTACCATCGCTCTCTGACTACGTGGAGATGGCAGCCTGTGGTTCTTCGCCCTTTCTCTGTTGTTTCCATCTTGTTTTCTTTTATTTTTCTATCTTGCTTTCATATTTGGACCTCATTTCAACCATTCTTTCACTGATTATTTTTTACACCATACTTGCCTGGCCTTTCTATTCATTTCTTTTGGCAAATATTCAGTCCAAAATGTTCTGTTTCCCTACATCTAACCCAGACAGTTGAGTATCATTAAAGATGATCCTACAACCACACATGTTGATGCCCAAACTCAATGAGGCCTTCATTACCTCCTATATTTCC
This sequence comes from Budorcas taxicolor, assembly GCF_023091745.1. NCBI lineage: Eukaryota > Metazoa > Chordata > Mammalia > Artiodactyla > Bovidae > Budorcas > Budorcas taxicolor. The sequence continues at coordinate 86,282,464 of NC_068910.1, forward strand.
CTAGTGAGCTTTTTCCACTCTTTCCTCAAGTCTTTTGTTCTGCTGTGTTCATGACTGGCTGATAATATTGCCAATTTGTTCAGAGAGAAATTATAACTGCAACTTCCTACCACCAAATCTGGGCTACTCTGGTGGCTCAGATGGTAAAGAATCTGCCTGGAATGCACGAAACCCAGGTTCAATCCTTAGTTTGGGAAGATTCCCTGGAGAAGGGAACAGCAACCCACGCCAGTATTCTTGCCTGGGGAATTCCATGGACAGAGGAGCCTGGTGGGGCTACTGCCCATGGGGTCCCAAAAAATCGGACATGACTGAGTGATTAACACACACACACATACACATGACCAAATTTACAGACAGATGTTCCAGAGAAGGTATTTTTCTGCTTAAGATCAACTCCTGTATCTATACTCATGATCCTATCTCCTTCCTTCCTAGGGTATTTGCTATGGACTGAATTTTTGTGTCCCTCCTGAATTCATATGTTGAAGAACTAATCTTCAGAATGATGGTGGTAGTAATAGCCTTTGGAAGCTAATGGGGTTTATATGAGACTAACAACTGACACATCGGAAAAGTTTCTGATGCTGGGAGATATTGAGGGCTGAAGGAAAAGAGGGCATCAGAAGTTGAGATGTCTGGATGGCATCACCGATATAGAGGACATGAACTCTGGCAAACTTGGGAGATGGTGAGGGAGAGAGGCCTGGAATGCTACAGTCCATGGGGTTACAAAGCGTTGGACATGACTGGGTGACTGAACAACAGCATAAGATGAGGTTCACTTCTCTTTACCATAGCAGGACACAGCAAGAAGATTGCTGTCTGCAAGTCAGGAAGTAGCACCAAACACCAGATCTACCAGCACCAGGAGTGTGGCTTCCCAGCCTCCAGAACTATGAAAATAAGTGTCTGTAAGTTATATCTGGTTATGGGATCTTGTTATAGGAGCCTGAGCTGACTAAGACGATACACTGTATGTTTATGTTTTGATTGTGGTTTTCATACATTTTTCAGTTCAGTTCAGTCGTGTCCGACTCTTTGCGACCCCATGAACCGCAGCACGCCAGGCCTCCCTGTCCATCACCAACTCCCGAAGTTCACTCAGACTCATGTCCATCGAGTCGGTGATGCCATCCAGCCATCTCATCCTTGGTCGTCCCCTTCTTCTCCTGCCCTCAATCCCTCCCAGCATCAGAGTCTTTTCCAATGAGTCAGCTCTTCGCATGAGGTGGCCAAAGTACTGGCGTTTAGTTAAAGCTAAACTTACGTACATCTTTGTCATAGTTTCTGTCTTCCTCCCTTGTCCCATATCCTTTACTATTAAGATGGTCTAACTTCTGATGTTTGGATCGCACATGTTCAGCCAGACCTTACTGGCATATTATTCTTACCTTGCTTATTATCTTTTCAAGATTCTTAAAAATCTCTCTCTCTCTCTCTCTTTTTTTTTTTCTTTTCTCAATCTGAATCAGAACATGTACTTTTCCAGTTTGTCTTCAATTCTTTAAGAATATCAGGAAACAAAAAAACAAACAAAAAAACCCCCAGTATATATTAATGAGCTAGGAGGTGCAGTTAATAAGGACAATCAGTCTTGTAATTGGGTTCTCAAATACACCAATGAGCAACAGTGAATCTTTTGTTTCCATTGATAATCTATTTCTCCTCATTCAGAAGCACCATTATTACTTACCAGGATTATGCTAATAGGCTCCTAATTGGTCTTCATCCTTCTACCCTTATTTTCCTTCAGTCTCTTCTTACTTAAAAGCCAGAGTGATTGATCTTGTTAAAACATGTATCAGACCATGTCTTTCTTCTGTTCAAAACCTTCAATGACTCTTCATTCCACTAAAATATACCCTAAATTGTCCCCCGGGGCTTCCCAGGTGGCTCAGTGATAAAGAATTCACCTGCCAGACATGGGTTCAATCCCTGGGTCAGGAAGGTTCCCTGGAGAAGGAAATGGAAACCCACGCCAGTATTCTTTTCTGGAAAATCCCATGGACAGAGCCTGTCAGGCTATAGTCCATGGGGTCTCAAAAGAGGTGGACACTACTTATCAATTAAAAAACAGTGACAAATTGTCCCCTAGCTCCAATCTTTTAATCCTATAATCTTTGAATTCCTTACCAAAGGACTGGGCCTGACCTCGTTTCAGCCTCACCGTGATCTTTGACCCCACTTTCTAGGGATACTCCCACTTCAGAGCTTTTGCTGTAGTTATAGCAAACTTTGAACTTTGCCTGAACTTTGTCCAGAACTTTGTTCTTGACCAGCTTATTACCCCTTTCAAGTCATTATTCACTATTTCACCTTTTCAAAGAAACCTACTCTGACCTTTACCAAATATTTTAATTCCCTATATCCTGCCCCAGCCTTCAGACTTCACCATCACTATCTTCTAATCTACTAAATATTGCCTTATTATTTGTTACTTTTATGGTTTATTATCTTTCACCATTAGACTATAAGCTCCATGAGATCCATGAGACCCTTGATTTGTTCACTGTTGTATCTCAATCACCTAGACCATTACCAGGCACATAGTAAGTGCTCAGCAAATATTCATTGCACTAAATTGTGAACAGTTTGAATTGATTTGCCATTTTAACTCTCAAAATATGGATGAGGTTAACAAGGGATTAATAATAAGTAAAAATGCTGAACAGTTTTACTACTGGATAAAGAAAAACACTTTAGCTTCAGAGTCCTTGTTTTCCCTCAAAACGAGAACATAATAAGGCATATTAAGAAATGGAGACATGATTTATTCATTACCATTTGTAGCATCTTGACTGAGAAAATTAAATTGTTTTGTAGATCGTTGATACACCCTGGGACCTCTTCAACTTCTTCACTGTTCTTCCCTTGTTAATTTTTCTTGTTTTCTTTAAAGGACTACAGGCAAGTAAGCAATATTCTGCTCCTTTGGCAAATAATTGATTACTTGGCCTCTTGAACTCCTCTGCAGAATGTGTCTCCACAGGTTTACTTAGCATCCTGAATGACATTATAGAATTGGAGAGTGATTTCTTACTGGAAACCATGCAAAAGAAATAGGGCTATAATGCTTCTTATTTTGGCCACAGTGCAAGATGAAACAGATGACCAGCAAAAGACACTTTCCAACATCACTTTTTAAAAATGTATTTTACTGATCTTCCTTGTCTCAGTGGAGAAAGTTGCTCATGAACTCACCCTTCCTGTTGATATTCATGTCAGCATTAGCATCAAATAACAGATTTGAAGTTGAAAGGCACATTAGTAGATTTTTTAAACTATTAAGCTATAATTTACATATAACACTATGTTAGTTTCAAGTGTACAATATAATGATTAGACATATGTGTATATAATGTGAAGTGATTATTACAATAAGCAAATTCACTGCTAAATATGTCTTTTTTTTAACCTCTGTGCTTTCTGTGCTTCATCTTAGAATTCTTAACAGTGTAGTTAGATTTCACATCATAATGAAAATTAGACTTAAGTACCATCTTATGTTGAAATATTTCCCATCTACATATTCCTTTTCATCATATTTTTCATTAAACAAAATTCTAAGTATTGAACCTATACAGATTGGCCTTTAGAGATCTCATAATAAGTTATAGTAACATAAGCCATGATGATAATGAAAAAAAGAAGAAAAAACACATTAGTCTCTAATTTTTAAATGACAAAGTAGTTTATAAAGCACAAAATCAAGCACAAAGTAGTTTATAAAGCACAAAATCAAAGTCTCTTGTGCTTAATATTAGGTAAGCCCTATTGAAACATCCTAGATCAAATCTTTGCTAAAATATCTTTATAATAAAAAGTTGTGTATAATAAAATATTTCCAAACTGTTGTTTGTGACCTAATAACTTTAAACAGCAATATCTAATACAACCAAATTCTAGACCAAGAGGTAGCAAAATTTGTTGCCTTTTTTTGTAAATAAAAATTTGGGGAACATATGTGTGTTCATTTTTTTGTGTCTTATCTGTCAACTGCTTTTGTGCTACAACAGCTGAGTTTAATAGGTACGACAGAGATTATATGGCCTTCAAACCTAAAATATATACTTTCTGGCCCTGTATAGAAAAAAAAAAAAATGCTGACCCCTGTTCTAGACAAATGAAAAATTGGGGGAGTTCTTTATATTTCATTACACTGAAGTTAACCTCATGTTCTCGTCTATCATTTAAGAGGGAGGGAGAACTTCGAAAAATTTCAGAGCTTTCTGGCTGTGAGTTGTTAGTACAAATTGACCAGGGAAAGACAGAATATTGGCCCCATTGGCCGCTCAGGCTGGCCACACACATATCCTCATATTATCCCTCTTTTCACTAGTAAGTTCTCCTCTCTAAGCGCCTGAGATGTAAGTCTTCTTTGAGCTTACCATCAACAGAGATGTTGATCCTTCTATCATGACCTTTGACTTTACCTTCTCTCCTAAATTGATCTTCCCTCTTTAGACTGTAATTGGGTGTACCTGTCTGCTGGTTTGGCTTGGATGCGTTCTGTGATTCTTTGAGTTACTTTGACCTCCATGGCTGGGTGCTGAGATTCTGGCTCTTGGTTTTCACTCTCAAGCCTTAAACTTCAATGACTATTTCAACTTCTGATTTTTAGATTCCCATCTCAGACTGCCCCTCCTGTTCTGTCCCCTGACCACATAAGAGACAGTGAGTAATAAAGGACCTAGAGAGCATTTTAGTATATTCAACAGGTCATTAGAGGAAAATCATAGGAACCAGAATTACTTAATCTTAAGGAGAAAGAGTAAACATAAAATTAAGGGTGTTAAATTCTGAAATTCCACAATGATGTGCCATATGGAGAAAGAGAATCAGTCATTTCATAAAATCCCAGAGAGATCTGAACAAACCTGATACACATGAGGACTGGATAAAACTGTGAAAAATAATAAATAACAATAACAAATTTTCAAGGTGAAAAAATTCTATAAACAAGGTAAAGCCCTATATCATGGAATGTTCAGTAGATACATAAACTTAATATCAGGGGACAATGTTGATGGCCTATAAAATTTCCTTGAATTGTATGACTGAAGCAACAGCTCTCATGTTGTTTTACTGAGAAAAGATCAGAAGCAAAGCAAAAAAGCTATATTCCACAACATTTAAAAGAAACAATTACCATGAAAAAATACTGGTTTATAAGCAAACTCTTTACTCTTTTCCTTTAGATTATCTAATCTTAAGGCTATACTAAGAAAGGAATTTTTTTTTACTCTCCAATAATAAAAATAATTTTCTATAATCCTAAGTGTGTTTATGCTGTGCTAAATTGCTTCAGTTGTCCAACTCTCTGGGACCCTATGGAATATAGCTGACCAGGCTCCTCTTCTGTGGAATTCTCCAAGAAGAATCCTGGAGTGGGTTGCCATTTCCTCCTCCAGGGGATCGTCCTGACTCAGGGATCAAACTCACATCCCTTATGTCTCCTGCATAGGAAGGTGAGTTCTTTACCACTATTGCCACCTGGGAAGCCCCTTAAGTGTGTTTATGATTTTAATATTTTACTTCCTAGAGTTTAATCCATTTGAGATTTATTTTATTTTTAGTTTTCTTTCTCAAGAGTTTGCTAGCTTGTCTGATCCCTTTATTTAATGCCTCATTCTTGTTCAACAGTTTTAAGTACTGACTTCAGAGTATTTCTAATTCCCTGTACAATTCATGGACTCTACACAGATCCACTAGTCTGTCAGAAACCTTATTATGTCGACAATACTCAGTTTATATTTTGAGATACTATATTTTACTAACTGCTATACAGGTTTTCTTCATTCATTGTTTTGCTCAAAAAAAAGTCCTGGTTATTGTCCTACTTATATTCTTGCTGATCAACTTATAATATATGTAGTTCAATTTTGTGGGGCTTCCCTGGTGGCTCAGATGGTAAGGAATCTGCCTGAAATTCTGTAGACTTGGGTTTAATCCCTGGTTTGGGAAGATCCTCTGGAGAAGGGAATGGCTCCCAACTCCAGTATTCTTGCCTGGAGAATTCCATGGACAGAGGAGTCTGGCGAGGTAATATACATACATATTTTATGTTCACATTGCATACAGTGTTTGTATGTGCTCTGAAAAAAAATCTTGCAGGCAAATATTAAACTGATAATGTTGACTTTCCCAAGGAAGAGGAGGGGGTAATGGTCATGACATGGAAGAGTCATGGCTACTGGGATGATGAGGACAATTGTCTTACTCAGACTTGGATGCTGGGGAGAGCATTTTAGGAGCAGGTACTTGTACAGAATTTGAAGACACATGGAAATTAGTGATATGAAGAAGAAAAGCAGAGGTTTTGTGTTAGAAGAAAAAAAATAACCAAGGTGATATGTCTTCAGGGAAATGCTATTCAGGAGGGTTTAAATTCTGGGGGATATCTAAAGCTTTGGTTGAATGCTTGGGCCAAAGTCACAGTATCAAGGACAATCATGCCTAAATTAGGAGCTTGAATTTTTTTGTAATAATTTGGATAAATCACTGAAAAAGTTTAAACAATGTATTGTCATAATCAAGTTTTAATCTTTAAAATGTCACTCTGATGTCTGGCTGGAGGTTTGAATGGGGTGTCTAGGACATTATGTACATGGCTACTGCAATAATCCATGTATAGAGCATAACCTTGGTCTTCATGCAGCCTAGTCTCTTTGTGATGTTATAGTCAAATAAACACAATTTTTGGAGGCAAAAATAGTCAAATGCAACATGAGATTTTATTAAAAGTTCAAGAATAGTGTTGCAAAAACTTTTTTTTTTCTTTATATATCCCTCAAACCCAAGAACTATACCCAAAGCTTTCTTCCATCCTCAATTCAGGTATGGACTCCAGGATTTTTTTCACTCCTCTTCTTACCTTCCTGGATGTGTTCTCTCTTCCCATTATCTTTTCTCTCCCGTAGTTCTGTTTCTGGTTATTTCCATCTCTTAACTATTTTGACCCATTATCAGTAAAGGCATAGCAGATGGTTCTTAAGTAATTCTTGCAAAGAGGAGGAAGACATATTGCAAATACTCATACATGAATCACTTTTATCTTTGTTAAATAGGAGAAATGTGATTAGAGACTATAATCTGAGAGTGGTCATAGGGATAGACAAGAGGGATGGATGTTAAAGTAATATTGGAAGCAAAATGAGGCAAACTGGGTGTGGAATGACAGAAATAAGATACTTGGGTGGGGGCAAGTGGAGCTTGTCTAGAAATACTCTCCATGTTTCTTTTGGACATGGGATCATTGCAGGGTACTTTTGACTAAGCCAGAGAATGTCACAGAAGAGTTAGAGGATACATAATGAGTTCAACTTTGTGAAGGTTTATTTTTTAATGTTTTAGGTTACCTAAGGGGAGCTCTCCTGAGACAGAGAAATGAGATTGCACCTTAGAAGAAAAATGGACTTGGAATTCATCATTTTCCAACCAGAGAATACACTCAGAGGCCTGGGGGAAAGTGCAAGATAAAGACTAAGATAGAAGACAGAGTTTCCAAAAGTTTAGAGCAGAGGAAAGGAGGAAAGTGAAGTCGCTCAGTCGTGTCCGACTCTTTGCGACCCCATGGACTAGAGCCTACCAGGCTTCTCTGTCCATGGAATTTTCCAGGCAGGAATACTGGAGTGGGTTGCCATTTCCTTCTCCAGGGGATCTTCCCGATCCAGAGATTGAACCCAGGTCTCTTGCATTGTAGGCAGACGCTTTACCATCTGAACCACCAGGGAAGTCGTTAGAGTAGAGAAGTAGATACAAAAGAAGCAAGTGAAGGAGGAAAATGCTTCATGTTCAAAATGTCAGATATTACAGAAAAGTTGAGAACCACATGAGCTAAGAATTGGAAATAGTGGAAATAAGCTTAAGAATTGTCCAGTGCATTTGACACCATTAAGAGACATTTCAGTGGAGACGGGAACTGCAGGCTGATTACTATCAGGGATATTGACTACTCTTTCAATACTTTTGTGTGTAAAGAAAGATATAGCTGAAATAGGAACCCAGAAGTATGCTGATTGGTTTTAGGTAATAGGGGCTATGTGGATGAGCAGCCCCTTTTCAAGAGGACAAAAAATAGAAGTCTCATCTTAAGGGTTAAAACACATTAGGTAGACTGAGGGACAGCTGGGTAAAGTGCTTGAATGAGAAGGGAAATTTATTTATAGTAAAAAATGGGTTTCATATGACACTACAGGAAGAACTTAATTTGATTCTCCAGCCATATCTGCAAAGAACTATGGGGTGATGAGGAAAGAAGACTATTTCTGCCTCCGAGAAACTAATGGTCCAGTTATCTAGTCAACAAATATTTAATAAGAGCCAACAATATGCTAAGAGACACTGTTCCAGGTCCTGAGGATACAGTAGGGGCTACAAAACAAGGTCTAAGACCTCAGAGAGATTATATTCCAGGAGAAGCAGACATGCAAAGAAAGAAATTCTTTAACCATTTACAGAGCTATAATAGCTGCCTTACCCCACAGAATTGACAAGTTCCTCTATCCTTGCTTCTGTTACGCTCCCCTTAGGAAGCAAACATGGAGGGACTTGTCAGTTCTATGGGGCAAGGCAGCTCAGAGGAGGCAGGTGGAGATTATCCTTTCCCAAGAAAGGAATAATGATTGAGATGAGTCTTGAAAGAAGAGTGGGTATTCACCGGATGAAAGCTGTAAGGAAAGTCAGCAAAGGCAGAGTGAGCGATATGAGCGCAAGGGAGGAGTTTGACAGGACAACCGAGTGGGAATGGGAAGATGACTCATGGGAGAGGAACAAAGCGAAGGGTGAGGGTTAGGATGTGAGAGGGCAGAGGGCCGCTGGAGCTTGCATTTTGGGTGGAGGCCAAGGATGGCAGGAATGAAAAGCTTTGTGGGATTAAGTGGCCCCAAGGTTCTGAAAGGCTCTGGCTTAGAGGGATGTTCAGCCTGGCACAAAGAGAGTCATGACCAATGCTACTGTTAGCCCTCCGGCACAGTCAGCAGGCTTGGTCAGGGTGCCAAAATGGATGCCTTGGAAAAGTGCTCTGTGCTTCTGTTGAGCCTGGCTGGAAGGATGGTGGTGAAGTGAGATCTCAGGTATGATGGGAGCACATGGAAAGTGAAAGATTCCACGGGGTCTCGTGGCTGCACAGTTATGCGGAGACATCTGGGCAGCCACTCCCACATGTCCTCTGCCAGGCCACATCACCATGGGTGAGGGAGTCTTATTTCCCTGAGGTCCAGTGCTTGTCCAAAATGAAGGGAGTCAGTATCAACAAGCCCTGAAGTCCTCTATAGCACTGAAATTCTAAGAATCTACTTGTGAGTAAAACTTATTGAGATAAAGAAATGTGCTTCCTTGTTCTTCTAATTTTACTTTGGAATAAAAAGCAACTGCTTAGTAAAGAACTTAAACACCTAGTAGATATACAATTAATATGTAATCAATTGATTCATTTCATACTGGCAGGTATTTTTTATTCTTCATATTAAAAGGTAAAGATTTGTTATAAGTAAGCTCCAGGTGCAAATAATACAAACCATATTTGCATTATATATATATATATATATATATATATATATTTTTTTTTTTTTTTTCTATTTGTGGTTTGTTATTTAGTTGCCAGTTGTGTCTGACTCTTCTGTGACCCCATGGATTGGGATTTTCCAGGCAAGAATACTGGAAGGGGTTGACATTTCTTTTATCCAGGGGATCTTCCCAACCCAGGGATCAAACCCAAGTCTCCTGTATTGGCAGGCCTGATGCATGTGATTCCAAGCTTCCACTTTCTGATTTTTAATCTGATAAATCAGCATGCAAATTAACCTGGACCCAAAGATGTGAGTCCTGAAAGCAGGAGGGCTGGCAATAAACATTTTTCTAAAGCTCTTCAAATTTAAGAATATTTACTATCCTGAAATTTATTATTATTCTGTTCAAATAAATATTAGAGTATCATCATAAAACTTAGGAGATGATAAAATATCAGGTAAACTGAATCATTTTAATTTATCTCCATGTGAACTCCAAATCTTTGAGTTTGGGAGGGATGTCATTTTCTCATCTCTCTAATAATTTTTAGTCCATTTGCTCCTTCTATCCTTCCCCTATTCCTTTGACCTGATGCAACTCCCCTTTTATTAATGTTTACCCTCCTTCCTAACCAAGTCTGAGGTGATTTTGTTCATGTGCTTTTCATTCCTTTGTGGATAATACCCATAGTGACCAAAAATGAACTCAAATCCTAACTCACAGAGGCCCCCTGGACACTCTCTTATGGAAAACTCAGCTGCTGCTCCTTGATTGCCCTGCCATTTGTCATTATCCTTTGTTTACAGTATCTGAGCCAGTTTTCAATCCATACAACAGCACTTCTGTCCAAATCAATTTGTATTAATTTTTCAAGTCAGAGTTTGCAAGGCACGGCAGCCAATGGATTCCGGAGGTCCAGGCATATTGTATGTTCCCTTCATCCAGTGAGTTTTTGTAATGAGATTTTTTCATTTAAGTCGGGGTGGGGAGGAGATCGAGCTTCTGAAGCATGATCTTCCGGCGCTGTCTCATCGCCTAGTGAAAATTCATGTGTGCAGGTATTGACGCCGGAGCGAGTTTAATACGAATGATAAAGCAGAGGATTTTTTAAAAAATGGAACTGAAATGCCAGCTGCTCCTCACATTCCTTGCACCATATTGTCTAATGAAACGGCCCCCTTTTCAGCAGCTCCAGCCAGGAATCTTTGAGTCATGTTTGATCCCCTTTTATCCTTTGATCAACATTTGATCCTTGGAAGGAAGCCAAATTCTGAGAGCGCATCATACTCCCTCTGCCTGGCCCTGGATCGCTCTCTCCCTCCCGCGCTGTTTTTAACGCTCCCGCAGCCCTAAACTTTTTAAACAGCTGCACCTCTGCAGTTCTTTGTTCCCTGGTCTGAGGCGGTCACTCGGCTGTTGCAAATTGTTTTCAAATCAGCTGGTCAAGTCTACCCCTGTGCCCTGGGCAAAGCTTCATTATTCAGGAGCTTTGTCTTTCTAAAGTTGTTTAGAAGCCTTGGGTCCTGTGTGGGTCATCTTCTGCATCTTGGCTGGGGGCAAACACAGCTTTCTGGAATTCACTGCCATTGTTCCAGGTCTTAAGATTTTTAGTCTCAATAAAAATCGAGCGGATTTTGTGTGTTGGTGGGCAGGGGCAGAGTTGTGGAGTTCTTGCCTATGCTGTTTTAGGAGTACTATCATTTTAATAGTTCTCAGAATCTTGTGCTATTTTAAAAACAAAACCAGTTTTAACCTAGCTCTTTAAATCCGCAATTTACATTTTGCAAATAACCCTGATGCAAAACTATCAAAAAGCCAAAAAACCTCACTCACAATAAAGAATTATAAGTATTAGGTTTAGCACTTTGTCTGTATCTGAATGGATCTCTCCTTTTCCAGTGAGAATAGTCACTGGTTTTTAACTTTGTCTGTTTATACCATGCCTTGCTCCCATCTGACTGTCTGAACTTTGTACTGTGCTGCTCAAATCTCTGCCCCCAAATGAATTTTATAATACTTGACCTTTTAATCTAGCAAATCAGGCCTTTCTGTAATCAAATTAAACTTTTCATGGGATGAACCCAACTATCAAATGTCATCTTATCTTCAGCAGCAGAAGTTGAAATAGAAATATCAGACATGTAGACAAGGAAGAGTCAAAACAGATCATTAACACCAGACTAAATGCCTTTAGACTGTCTTACAATGACTTCATGCTTAGCTGTTGAAAATAAGCTGTCAAAAACTATGTTGCTGTCTGTTCAAGGAATATGAAATAATATACTAAATACGTTTGCTTTGAAGAGTGTCTGGAACAGCTCTGAAAAACATTAACAATTTTGCATGGACATATGGATGCTGGAGTAGATGAAATAGATATTTTGGGGACAGAAAGCACTAAAGGTAGACATGCTATATTATGCTCATTGGACTATCCCTTGCTAATAAAAGTTAACGGAAAATAAGAATAAACCAGTTAGAATATATGTAGTGAAAACAAATAGTAGATGATATGGCCCAAACTGCCATTAAATACTGTAATTTATTTTAACTGCCTCTTAAACATTCTACAATTCATTTAAACTTACAATTAAAAATTGTTTCAAGGTTTGTGAATAGTAAATAAGTGAAGTTTAGCCCTAATATTCAAACTTCAAAAATAAGTGCTGTCTTAGACTCTGGTCTCCCGAAGAAATTAAACAGATCTGATCAAACCAGCAAGAGACATGAATGAAATTTGCTAGATTTTATCACCTTTAGATGTTTTGTGAGGGTCTCTTTTCTGATTAATAAAACCACCGGGAATTATTTTTTTGCAGGATGTTACTCATTCTATTCTCTGAGATCAGGAACGAGATGGTGATGCCCCCTTACTATGAATGGTAAAGGAAAGACATATTGTATGCAAAGTACCTATCACTGTTCCTGGTGCACAGTAGGTGCTCAATACTTGCCTTTGCCATTAAGTAAACCCATTCAATCAAGGTGTGATCAGGTACTGCTTCTAACATAGAACTACTGGTCTGACCTCTACAACTTAAAGTGTTTGCCAGGGACTTCCTTGGCAGTCCAGAGGTTAAGACTCTGAGCTTCCACTGCAGAGGGCCCAGGTTCAGTTCCTGGTCAGGGAACAAAGATCCTGCATGCCTCGCAGTATGGCCAAATAAAATAAAATAAATAATGATAATAAATATACTGACCAAAACCATGCTCAGGAGAGAGCAGTGCATCTAAGTTTCAAGGGGGCATCTTATAGTTCATACAACAAGGGAGTGAATTAAAAATGGGTGATGTCAAGAAGAGCTAGGGGGTTTTTAATCAAGAGTGTAACTAGTGCAACACCATGGAAAGCAGAAGCAAGCACAAAACTGAGCCAAGTCTGCATGCTGTGTTGGAATGAAAGACAGGTCAGGCCCTAGATTCTCTAACACAGATGCCAACAGGAGTAAAGGCATCAGTGGTGAATTGGAGACACTGATGGAGTATTTGAAGTTTTCCAAGTACATCCCTGGAACAAAAACGATCCTGGCTGATGCACAGTAAAGGGTTAACCTTACCCAAATGGAGGCTTGACCTTTGTCCTCATTTCTGGGAAGCAATCTCCAAGCCCTTGGAATGTCTGCTTCAGATGTGTATGTTTGCTTACCTGAAGGCCTTGGGCCATGCCAGATAATTTTGGTTAACAATGTGATTTATGGTGAAGGGAGGGCCTTCAGCAGTATGGCATCTCCTCAGGTTCTGGAGGGGGCGGGAGGCTAAAGTTAGCCATATGGAAGGTCAATCATATCGATGTGTTAAAGTCACAATAAAACTCAGGACATGAACTCTTGGGTGAGCTTCCATAGATGGCAGTACTTCATGCACCTTGTCACACCTCATCACTAAGAGAAACAGACACTGTGACCCTCGCTCCCCATAGAGGGGACACTCCGAAGCTCTGCACCTTGGTGTCCCCCAGCCCTGCCTAATGGGACTCTTCCCTCTGTTGATTTTCATCTATATCCTTTTGTCACTTCCAAGATTAGGTTGTGAAAGACAGTGACTTCCATTTTGCTCAAATTATTTCTGGGGCTCCCTTGCTTGGTCATCCTGGAGGCCTTCTGCTATTCTGAGTCACCCTCTGGAAAGGCCCACAGGGCAGCCTCCCGGCCACAGCCTGCAACGCACTGAAGCTTTCAGACTAGTAGCCAGTGAGGAATAGAATGCTGCTAACAACCAAGTGATCCTCCTTCAGTAAAATTTTGAGCATTTCCTATAATTTCCTCTGTGTGAGAATCCTGGAGCCAAAACACTCGGCTAAGCCACAGGGAGACATGCCTCATGGAAACTGCGAGATCAGTGTTTGAAGTTGCTGTGACTTAAGATAATTTCTTATGCAGCAATAGACAATTAGTCCACCTGGGCTTACATCTCCGCTTCACTCCTTTGTACTAGTGTGATTGGTTATGGAAGTTTTCTATGTCTTGATTTAGTTACTTGTAAATTTTGGGATAATAGTAGTACCTACCTTACAAGGTTATTGTGAACACCAATACAATGAATTGATCCCCAGCAGCACCACATAGTAAGTACTCAGTGCATCTGAACTCTTGCTAATATGGGCCTGGGGACTATGTTGAAATAAAAGTGGCACGTACTGGCAGGGGATGTGGTAGCAGGGTTTCCCAAGCTGAGACTGCGTTTTTTTAGTGATGGCATCTGATGTGACTACTAGTTGAAGATGCTATTCTCTGAACAAATAATTTAGAAAATTTAGAAAAAAAAAAATATGCTGCAACCGAGGGCTCAGATTCCTCTTCAGCACCAAAATCTGTAAAACATAATTGTATAATGCGACAGATGCGCTAAGTTCTTAAGGTGTAAGCATCCTATTTTGAAGGTAGGCAGAAGGTGAATGTTGATATGGATGATAATTAGAAAATGTATAAAAGGAACTTAATATTTTTCCTATTGCTAGTTTTGCCCTGTGGATTCTTTAGGCATCCAAGAACTGTGAATTCGGATGGATGTTTGTCACAAAAACAAATGAAATAAATCTACTGTATTTATCAGATCATCATTTTCCTCTAATAACTTAATTAAAATAGTCCCTGTTAAAAGCTTGTATCTATAATTACTATTCAGTAAGTGTACAATTCAAGTCTATGGTATTCTTATAAGTTGAGCTATACAATCCAAATATACTTCTACCCTCAAATCCTTTTTCTGGCCACTTCTCTTCATGATGCATTTTTTTGTGGAATATTTTATATAGCTAAGTCATGCATTTTCATGCATTTAGGAGGAGTACAGATGGCCAAGATGAAGAGGACTGCTAAGCTAGGGTCCTTCCAACATAATTTAATTTGGGGGTTCTATAGTTCCAGAAACCTCTTGACAGGAGTAGAAAGGCATTTTAGAAGGACATGATTGGCAGCCCTTGCTTGAGTAATTTGTATTCTCTTTCCAGCCAAGTGCAATAACATCAACTTGAAGTGATAAGGATACTGCTAAATTTGCTTTAATTAATGTCAGGTCCCCGAGTAATAAATCACCATTAATTTGTGAGTTAGTTTTTTGGAAATGGCCTAGACTTTTTGGCTGTCACTGAAATTTGGCTCAGAAAGCCTCCCACTTGTGGAAACCTGTCTGCTCAATCATTTTCTTTGCTCCTTAGTTTTTCAAGGTGAGACTTCATTGGAGTTGAAGATATGTAAGATTATTCTCATTTTTTAAAAACTAGAATCCCAGCAAAAACTTAACCTTGTCAACCCTTCATGTAGGCTTATATCTGTTAGAAGAGTTAGTAACTACTCTATTTTAGACTAGTAGTTTTCACACAGTTCTGTGCTTATGTGATTTTTTTTTTCAGGAAAAGATTCCAAAGAGCAGAATTTCATGATAAAACATGAATTATGAAAAAAGAAAGTATCTACATTAAAAAAATAATTGAATTTAACTTCATTTTTCAACATTTTCTTGAGGTTGGATGGGATACACAAAACCCATATCTCCTTCCTTTCCTGTCCCTACAATTTAGAGATTCATTTTTATGGTTGCATATTTTTTAAAGAGATGGATGTGTGTGTGTGTGTGTGTGTATGTGTGTGTGTGTGTGTGTGTGTCTGTGTGTTCTAGGTATTGGATTGGTCAAAACATTTGCTTGGGTTTTCCCATAACAGCTTACACAAAACCCGAAAAAACTTTTTGACCAACCCAGTATTTTATATCAGTTTAGTTCAGTTTCTCAGTGGTGTCTGACTATGATCCCACAGACTGAAGCATGCCAGGCTTCCCTGTTCATCACCAGCTCCTGGAGCCTGCTCAAACTCATGTCCATTGAGTGGGAGATGCCATCTAACCATCTCATCCTCTGTTGTCCCCTTTTCCTCCTGTCTTCAATCTTTCCCAGCATCAGGGTCTTTTCTAGTGAGTCAGTTCTCCAAATAAGGTGGCCAAAGTATTGGAATTTCAGCTTCAGCTTCAGTCCTTCCAATGTATATTCAAGACTGATTTCCTTTAGGATGGACTGGTTGGATCTCCTTGCAGTCCAAGGGACTCTCAAGAGACTTCCCCAACACCACAGTTCAAACGCATCAATTCTTCAGTGTTCAGCTTTCTTTATAGTCCAGCTCTCACATCCATACATGACTACTGGAAAAACCATAGCTTTGACTAGAGGAACTTTTGTTGGCAAAGTAATGTCTCTGCTTTTTAATATGCTGTGTGGGTTGGTAATAGTTTTTCTTTCAAGGAGCAAGTGTCTTTCAATTCATGGCTGCAGTCACCATTTACAGTGATTTTGGAGCCCAAGAAACTAAAGTCATTCACTGATTCCATTGTTCCCCTCTATATGCCATGAAGTTGATGAGACCAGATGCCACGATCTTAGTTTTCTGAATGTTGAGTTTTAAGCCAACTTTTTCACTCTCCTTTTTCACTTTCGTCAAGCTCTTTAGTTCTTCTTCACTTTCTGCCATAAGGATGGTGTCATCTGCATATCTGAGGTTATTGATACTTCTCCCGGCAATCTTGATTCCAGCTTGTGCTTCATCCAGCATGGCATTGTGCATGATGTACCCTGCATACAAGTTAAATAAGCAGGGTGACAATATACAGCCTTGATGTACTTCTTTGCCAATTTGGAACCAGTCTGTTGTTCCATGTCCAGTTCTAACTACTGCCTCTTGACCCACGTACAGATTTCTAAGGAAGCAGGTAAGTGATCTGGTATTCTCATTTCTTTCAGAATTTTCCATAGTTTGTTCTGATCCACACAGTCAAAGGCTTTGGCACAGTCAATGAAGCAGAAGTAGATGTTTTTCTGTAACTCTCTGCTTTTTGGATGATCCAGCGGATGTTGGCAATTTGATCTCTGGTTCCTCTGCCTTTTCTAAATCCAGGTTGAAACTCTGGAAGTTCACGGTTCACATACTGTCGAAAACTGGCATGGAGAATTTTGGGCATTACTTTACTAGCATGTGAGATGAGTACAATTGTGCGGTAGTTTGAGCATTCTTTGGCATTGCCTTTCTTTGAGATTGGAATGAAAACTGACTTTTTCCAGTCCTGTGGCCACTGCTGCATTTTCCAAATTTGTTGGCATGTTGAGAGTGGCACTTGCACAGCATCATCTTTTGAGATTTGAAATAGCTCAACTGGAATTTCATCACCTCCACTAGCTTTGTTCATAGTGATGCTTCCTCCCACTTGACTTCGCATTCCAGGATATCTGGCTCTAGGTGAGTGATCACACCATAATGATAATATGGGTCATGATGATCTTTTTTGAATAGTTCTTCTGTGTATTCTTGCCATCTCTACTTAATATCTGCTGCTTCTGTTAAGTCCATACCATTTCTGTCCTTTATTGAGCCCATCTTTGCATGAAATGTTCCCTTGGTATCTCTAATTTTCTATATGCAGATCAGGAAGCAACAGTTAGAACTGGACATGGAACAAAAGACTGGTTCCAAATAGGAAAAGGACTACATCAAGGCTGTATATTGTCACCCTGCTTATTTAACTTAGATGCAGAGTACATCGTGAAAAACCTTAGGCCTGAAGAAGCACAAGCTGGAATCAAGATTGCCAGGAGAAATATCAATAACCTCAGATATGCAGATGACACCACCCTTATGGCAGAAAGTGAAGAGGAAGTAAAAAGCCACTTGATGAAAGTGAAAGAGTGAAAAAGTTGGCTTAAAGCTCAACATTCAGAAAATGAAGATCATGGCATCTAGTCCCATCACTTCATGGCAAATAGATGGGGAAACAGTGGAAACAGTGGCTGATTTTATTTTTCTGGGCTCCAAAATCACTGCAGATGGTGATTGCAGCCATGAAATTAAAAGATGCTTACTCCTTGGAAGGAAAGTTATGACCAACCTAGATAGCATATTGAAAAGCAGAGACATTACTTGGCCAACAATGGTCCGTCTAGTCAAGGCTATGGTTTTTCCAGTGGTCATGTATGGATATGAGAGTTGGAATGTGAAGAAAGCTGAACACCAAAGAATTGATGCTTTTGTACTGTGGTGTTGGAGAAGACTCTTCAGAGTCCCTTGAACTGCAAGGAGATCCAACCAGTCCATCCTAAAGGAGATCAATCCTGGGTGTTCTTTGGAAGGACTGATGCTAAAGCTGAAGCTTCAATACTTTGGCCACCTCATGCAAAGAGTAGACTCATTGGAAAAGACAGATGATAGGAGGAATTGGGGGCAGGAGGAGAAGGGGACGACAGAGGATGAAATGACTGGTTGGCATCACCGACTCGATGGACATGAGTTTGGGTGAACTCTGGGAGTTGATGATGGACAGGGAGGCCTGGCATACTTCAATTCATGGGGTTGCAAAGAGTCAGACTGAACTGAACTGAACTGAACAGAACTTGGCAATAAGGAGTTCATGACCTGAGCCATGGTCAGCTCCCAGTCTTGTTTTTGCTAACTGTATAGAGCTTCTCCATCTTTGACTGCAAAGAATATAATCCATCTTATTTCGGTATTTACCATCTGATGATGTCCGTTTGTAGAGTCTTCCCTTGTGTTGTTGGAAGAGGGTGTTTGCTATGTCCAGTGCATTCTCTTGGCAAAACTCTATTAGCCTTTGCTCTGCTTCACTCTTTATTCCAAGGCCAAATTGTCTGTTACTCCAGGTATTTCTTGATTTCCTACTTTTGCATTCCAGTCCCCTCTAATGAAAAGGACATCTTTTTTGAGTGTTGTTAGTTCTAGAAGATCTTGTAGGTCTTCTTAGAACCATTCAACTTCAGCTTCTTCAGCGTTCTGGTCGAGGCATAGACTTGGATTACCGTGATATTGAATGATTTGCCTTAGAAAGAAGCAGAGATCATTTTGTCATTTTTGAGATTGCATCCGAGTACTGCATTTTGGACTCTTTTGTTGACTATGATGGCTACTTTATTTCTTTTAAGGTATTCTTGCCCACGATAGTAGATATAAGGTCATCTGAGTTAAATTCACCCATTCCAGTACATTTTAGTTTGCTGATTCCTGAAATGTCGATGTTCACTCTTGCTATCTCCTGTTTGACCACTTCCTATTTGCCTTGATTCATGGACCCAACATTCCAGGTTCCTGTGCTTTATTGCTCTACAACATCGGACTTTACTTCCATCACCAGCCACATCCATAAATGGGTGTTGTTTTTACTTTGACTCTGTCTCTTCATTCTTTCTGAAGTTATTTCTCCACTTATCTCCAGTAGCATATTGGGCACCTACCGACCTAGGGAGTTCATCTTTCAGTGTCCTATCTTTTTGCTTTTTCATACTGTTCATGGTGTTCTCAAGGCAAGAATACTGAAGTGGTTTGCCATTCCCTTTTCCAGTGGACCACATTTTGTCAGAACTCTCCATCATGACCCGTCTCTCTTGGGTGGCCCTACATGGCATGGCTCCTAGTTTCACTGAGTTAGACAAGGCTGTGGTCCATGTGGTCAGACTGGTTATTTTTCTGTGATTGTGGTTTTGTCAGTCTGCCCTCTGATGAAGAAGGATAAGAGGCTTATGGAAGCTTCCTGGTGGGAGAGACTGACTGAGGGGGAAACTGGGTCTTGTTCTGATGGGTGCAGCTTTACTTAGTAAATCTTTAATCCAATTTTCTGTTGATGGGTGGGGCTGTGTTCCCTCCCTGTTATTTACCTGGGGCCGAACTATGGTGGAGGTAATGAAAACAATGGCGACCTCCTTCATGCACTGCCACACTCAGTGCCCCAGACCCTGTAGCAGGCTACCACTGACCCACGCCTCCACCAGAGACTCCTGAACACTCACAGGCAAGGCTGGGCCAGTCTATTGTGGAGTCACTGCTCCTTTCTCCTGTGTCCTGATGGGCACAAGCTCCTGTTTGTGCCCTCCAAGATTTCTGTAATTAGTATCTTCTATTTTTCTGAGTACAGGTCTTTTGCCTCCTTAGGTAGGTTTAATCCTAGGTACTTTATTCTTTTTGTTGCAGTGGTAAATAGGATTGTTTCCTTAATTTCTTCTTCTGATCTTTTGCTGTTAATGTATAGGGATCCGAGAAATTTCTGTGTGTTAGTTTTAAATTCTGCTACTTTACCAACGTTGATGAGCTCTAGTAGCTTTCTGGTACCATCTTTAGGATTTTCTATGTATAGTATGTCACCTGCAAACCATGACAACTTTACTTCTTTTCCAGTTTGGATTTCATTTCTTTTTCTTCTCTGCTATGTTTAGGACTTCCAAAACTATGTGGTGAGAGTAAACATCCTTACCTTGTTCCTGATCTTAGAGGAAATGTTTTGAGTTTTTCACCCCTGAGAATGATGTTTGCTGTGGGTTTATTGCACATGGTCTTTATTATGTTGAGGTAGGTTCCCTCTATGCCCAAATTTCTGGAGAGTCTTTATTGCAAATGGGTGCTGAATTTCATCAAAAGCTTTTTCCTTCATCTATCAAGATTATCATATGCTTTTTATTCTTTAATTTGTTGTTATGCTGTATCACATTGATTTGCATTTATTGCAGAATCCTTGCATTTGGGGGATAAATCTCATTTGATCATGTATATGGTCCTCTTAATGTATCGTTGGATTTTGCTTGCTAGTATTTCATTGAGGAGTTTTGTATCTATGTTCATCAGTGATACTAGCCTCTAATTTTATTTTTTTTGTATGAAATCTTTGCCTGGTTTTAGTATCAGGGCCATTGTGGCCTTAGAGAATGAGCTTGGGAGTGTTGCTTCCTCTGCGATTTCTTTGAAGAGTTTTGGAAATAGAGGTGTTAGCTCTTCTCTAAATGTTTGATAGAATTCACTTGTGAAACCATCTGATCCTGGACTTCTGTTTGTTGGAAGATTTTTAATCACAGTTTCAGTTTTACTACTTGTGATTGGTCTGTTCATATTTTTTATTTCTTCCTGGTTCAGTTTTGAAAGGTTGTACCTTTCTAAAAGAATTTGTGCATTTCTCCCAGGTTGTCCATTTTATTGGCATATAGTTGTTTGTAGTAGTCTCTTTTATCTTTTATATCTTTTGTATTCCTGTGGTGTTAATTGTGACTTCTCCTTTGTACTCTTCTTAATAGATAGAATTTGTATTGTTTTTTCAGATTATCTAAAAAATATTGTCTGACCCAGGGTAACGAGGGAAATGCTTTTTAATGCATTACCTTGTCATCCAATGAATATTCTAAGCTACCCACATTAGGAATTTGGCCAAGCTATTGAGTCCATTTTTAGTTAACCTGGTGGAAAGTGTTGTGGGGGAGGATGTGGGGGTTGGGGGGTTGTGAGGGTGGGGGAGAGAACTAGGCAGAGAGTTAGAAAGCCTGACACTGACATCTGACACTCCCCAATGACACTATACTGAACTTCATTTTCACATTCATTAATTCAGTGAGAAGTAGATGGTCGGACTAGGGAATTTCCTGAAGCCTTTCTATTACTGACATTCCATGAATCGTCTCTAACGTCCACCTATATCCAGTGCATTAGCTTATCAATTTCTGCCCTGGAAGGCACAAAGTAAGAGTATAAAGATTTCAGTTGGTCATTTTTTTCTTATAATGTATGACACGTGAGTTTAGATTTAAAA
Source organism: Budorcas taxicolor (assembly GCF_023091745.1). Lineage (NCBI taxonomy): Eukaryota > Metazoa > Chordata > Mammalia > Artiodactyla > Bovidae > Budorcas > Budorcas taxicolor. Next base: position 86,304,034 of record NC_068910.1, read on the forward strand.
GAATTATACTGTCAATGAAAATAGACAAGGAAATTATCTGTGGATTTGTGGATTTACATGGCATCTGATTTTCATGGAAAATTTAGAATTGGATAGTCTTTTTCATAGAATCATTGCTAAACAGACGCAGATTTTTCTTTCTACTCTTCTTTGGCTACAATAATTTCTGAGTTCTCTCCGTGAAGTCATCGCTCATTCTAGTTTTCAAGAACCAACTAGTTTCTTAAAGGCTGTCTGTCCATTTACCTCTCAACTATAATTATGACATTCTCATTTGTACCCAATCAAAAAACACATCAATTCCAATGTCTTATTACATTTGAATGATTTGTTAGATTCACTCAAACAGTGATGTCTATGGGATTAAGGTGGAAATCACTGGGGAAAAGAAGACAGAAGAATTGTGTAGACTTGGCTAAGAATTCCCAAGTGTGAATTGTTTTAATCGCCTCTTCTTCACCCCATTGGTGAATGAAGGATTCCCACCCGAGGGTCATGAGAATGGCCAAACACATGATATTCAACACTGGACAGATGAGACAGCCAGCAGTTTATTAGTCACATATACTCATAGCCTGGAGGAGCAGGATGCTATATAACATGGATATGTGGGATGTACCTGGGAGCAGAGTGAGCACTCAGAAGCTGTGAGAGACAAGCTTTGTAGTTTCAAGACAGTGAAATACTTTGTTCCCACAGTAGGATATAGTTGTCTGGGAATAACCCACAGCCTGGCATGGAATCAAAAGTTGATACTCAGGGATAAACAAAAACTGTGCCTGGTCCCCTCAATATGATATGACTGTTTCACAAGGGTCCCTTATTAGTAGGAGTAGAGTGGGGAGGGGAAGTTGAAACTAGGCCAGTCAAATATTCTCCCAATTTTAGCATATGTCAAACAGCACATAATATTGGACTTTATTTTCAGCCCTTTCAGCACATAATATATGAAGACTTTTTTATCTTAAAGCAAACTGATGAGAATTAAAGCAATCTTATTTAAATAAAATATGGGTAATTTTATCAGTGAGAAACATAGACTAACTTTTAAGAAAAACATGCCAGAAGATAAAATGACATCAAAATCCAGGAGAAACTTTATGTTTGGGCAGAAAGAGCTGAGTGAATTTTATATTTTTTTAAGTTTTAAGCTTTTGTGATTTTTTAAATTACTTAGCTAACTGAATTTTGTTTGTCTTTCTCATAGATTTTGTTAATAAATATCTTTTGGGTTTTAATTTCCCTTTTTGTTCTAAGGTCTTTTATCCTACATAACTTATGCTCTATTTGCAACTTGCAAGGTTGAACTTGGCTTTTCTGGTGTTTATTTTCCTTGGCTTTCACAGTGAAAATTTGTATTTGTGATTTTAGGTTTGCTCAGCATCTTTTCTATATAAGAAAATGCTTTGTAAATGGCAATTCAATAGATTGATTTGTAAATAGAATGTACATAAGTGACAAGAAGTTGTAAATGAGAAGAAACTGCTCAGAATAATAGTATTAATGATGAACCTAATGCTATTGAAAGGTTATTTTTCAATACATACTACTGCTAAATTATTATCTTCTATTATGGGAAATGCATATAGACTGACCAGCTCATTCCAATTTGCCTAGGACCTATTTAAGCACTGAAAGTCCTGCACCCTCAGAAACCCTTCAGTCTTGGCATATCAGTATAGTTAGTCACCCTAGTTGGATTCTTATTAGAATCTCTATTTCAACAGATCAGAAATAGGTGCGAGGTGACTAGCAGTGGCTTCATAAATGTATTTATTGATTGTTGTAACCCTGACACTTAAACAATTTCTGGGTACATATTAGATTTTCAAAAAAAAAATTGATAATTGAATAACTGAGAGTATAGCCAACCAGTCAGTGTTTAATTAACTCAGAGGAGAAGCTGCATCTCCCTAGGAGAGCATTCTAAACTGTTAGGGACCATCTCTTCTAATTCAAGTGAGATCAAATAGTTTTCTGACTTGAGGATATGAGGATGACCCAGCGGATGCTGAATCAATGGAAAGGTATGTGTGTTTCAAAACTTGAGTATGAGTCAATTTGTAGTGAGTGTTGTTGAAACCTATTCCCAAGTTAAAAAGTCAAATGCTTGTTTATTGTGTTACTCAGAGCATCTTTCTGACATACCCCAACCTCTATAATTACAAACTTCACTGAACTCCTAATGAAGATTGTACATGTACACTCAGATCTGATGGTACAGATCTTGTGTAGGGTCTGTGAGGCTGCCTGAGGAGTCTGTCCAGCAGAGGGCATTGGTGTACCTATGCAAAGATCAAGGCTCACCTGGGATGAATGGTAATGATCAGCAGGGTGCCTAGGACCTGTTTCTAAGTGCTGAAAACTAACAGCAATGGAAAAATATCTCCTGCAGAAGAGCAGTGAGACTTTCTGATAAAAATACAGCACCGTCTCCCACAAGTCATGGTGGCCCAGTGAACTCACAAATGTATGAAGTCTCAGAAGTTTAACATAAAATAAACATGTACACACTACTTTATATAAAGTGGCATATATATATGTGTGTGTATAAACTATATATTTATATATATATAAAGTCTACTTTATATAAAGTGTCAAAATGGTTTCCCCAATGGCTCAGCAGGTAAAGAATCTGCTTGCAATTCAGGAGACCCAGGAAATGCTGGTTGGATCCCTTGATTGGGAGGATCCCCTGGAAAAGAAATGATAACCCACTCTAGTATTCTTGCTTGGATAATCCCATGGACAGAGGAACCTGGTGGGCTACAGTCCATGGGTCACAAAGGGCTGGACACGATTGAGTGACTAACATTTTCAGTAACTTATATAAAGTAGATAACCAGCAAGAATCTACTTATAGCATGGGGAACTATATTCAATATTTTGTAATAACCCATAAGGGAAAAAAATTTCACTGTGTTGTACATGTGAAATTGAAGCATTGTAAATTAGCTAGAGTTCAATTTTTTTAATTGAAAAAATAGAAAAAAGCAATAAAACTATGCATAAAAATAAATAAATAAAATAAAGGCAACACTCTAAGTGAACTGTCATTCTTGAGAATGCACGATAAAGCTAATTTTAGAAAAAGCTTAAATACTCCAAAGCAAGAAAGAGAACAAATGTATAAAGTCTAAAGATATATCTGAAGATTCTGAAAATAATCTTAATTATTTTTCTAACTTCTAATGATGATAATTAGCATATTCATATTTAGTGCATTAAAGTTTCCCAAACTTATAATATTTTAAATATTTCAACCCTTTCAGGTAATTAAGACTCTGGCTACTACTACTTTTTTACATGTAAGACACCTATGGCACAGAGCAGTTAAGTGGTTTATCTAAGAACACATAGCTAGATGGATTAGATCCAGTTATTTTGAATACAAGTCTATCTCTGTTTTTTCTCTCTACTTACCTATGGGGCTCTCCAAAGACTCTTGAGAGTCTCTTGGACTTTAAGGAGATCCAACGAGTTTATCCTAAAGGAAATCAGTCTTGAATATTCATTGGAAAGACTGATGCTGAAGCTGAAACTCCTATACTTTGGTTGATGCAAAGAACCAACTCATTGGAAAAGACCTGGATGCTGTGAAAGATTGAAGGTGGGAGGAAAAATGGATGACAGAGGATGATATGGTTGGATGGCATCACCAAAGCAATGGACATGAGTTTGAGTCGGCTCCAGGTGTTGGTGATGGATGGGGAAGCCTGGTGTGCTGCAGTCCATGGGGTCACAAAGAGTTGGACATGACTGAATGACTGAACTGAGCTGATATTAAATAATACATTACATTTATCATTAATTATTATCAAGCTTTTAACCAAACATAAATATTCCTTACAAGTATGAAGCTAATTTCACAAAGACTGTATTTGATATATAATCTGATTTTTGTCCTAAAAGATCAAATTACCTTGTGAATATTAACTTAGTAAGAATGAGTGAAGTTTTCCAAGGAGCAAAATTCTTTGTGCAAGAAAAAAACACTATTTCTAATTATAGGTAGACTTTTTTTTTTTTTTTTTAGTATTTTAAGGAAAGACACAAAGCACCTTGGAAATGAGATGATAATGGTGAAACCAGGGAAGCTCCTGGTTCACCAACGATATGTAATTTCCTTTGCTGAGAATGAAGAGGAAGATGAGGTCCCTGGGGCAGCTTCCAACATGCCTACGGCAGTATGACATTGCTGAATGCTTTTTTTGACTTCAATTTTTTCAAAATAGTGACAGCTGTTTGGCTTTTCCCACCGGACCCCAGAGCTATTTGTACCCTACAGCAAAATCTGCTTGATCACAGTAAAGGAAAAATGGGTTCTGTGACTTAACATTTACATTCTGTCCTAGTGCTGTTGGGCTGTATCATCAAAAAGAGACACCTCTGGGACCCTCTTTCCCCAGCCCTGGAAATGACATGGCAAATCCACAGCAAAACTATTTTAGTGCTTGTTCACTTACGAACACTTGAACACCACATGGCCCACCTTCCAACAGGAATCCATCTTAATTGAGCACAATCATCTGACCATCTAATGGTGTGCTGCTAGGCTGGGCTATCAGCTCAACTCTATATAATTTGGATTTATTTGAGTCCAAATGATAATCATGATGGTGCGATCACTCACCTAGAGTCAGACATCCTGGAATGTGAAGTCAAATGGGCTTTAGGAAGCATCACTATGAATAAAGCTAGTGGAGGTGATAGAATTGCAGTTGAGCTATTTCAAATCCTGGAAGATGATGCTGTGAAAGTGCTGCACTCAACATGCCAGCTAATTTGGAAAACTCAGCAGTGGCCACAGGATTGGAAAAGGTCAGTATTTGTTCCAATCCCAAAGAAAGGCAATACAAAAGAATGCTCAAACTACTGCACAATTGCACTCATCTCACATGCTAGTAAAGTAGTGCTCAAAATTCTCCAAGCCAGGCTTCAGCAATACGTGAATCGTGAACTTCCAGATGTTCAACCTGGTTTTAGAAAAGGCAGAACAACCAGAGATCAAATTGCCAACATCCACTGGATCATCGAAAAAGCAAGAGAGTTCCAGAAAAACATCTATTTCTGCTTTATTGACTGTGCCAAAGCCTTTGTGTGGATCACAATAAAATGGAAAATTCTGAAAGAGACAGGAATACCAGACCACCTGACCTGCCTCTTGAGAAACCTATATGCAGGTCAGGAAACAACAGTTAGAACTGGACGTGGAACAACAGACTGGTTCCAGATAGGAAAAGGAGTACATCAAGGCTGTATATTGTCAACCTTATTTAACTTCTATACAGAGTACATCATGAGAAATGCTGGGGTGGAGGAAGCACAGGCTGGAGTCAAGATTGCTGGAAGAAATATCAATAACCACAGATATGCAGATGACACCACCCTTATGGCAGAAAGAGAAGAAGAACTAAAGAGCCTCTTGTTGAAAGTGAAAGAGGAGAGTGAAAAAGTTGGCTTAAAGCTCAACATTCAGAAAACGAAGATCATGGCATCTGGTCCCATCACTTCATGGGAAATAGATGGGGAAACAGTGGAAACAGTGGCTGACTTTATTTTTCTGGGCTCCAAAATCACTGCAGATGGTGATTGCAGCCATGAAATTAAAAGACCCTTACTCCTTGGAAAGACAGTTAAGACCAACATAGACAGCATATTCAAAAACAGAGATATCACTCTGTCAACAAAGGTCCATCTAGTCAAGGTTATGGTTTTTCCAGTGGTCATGTATGGATGTGAGCGTTGGACTGTGAAGAAGGCTGAGCACCAAAGAATTGATGCTTTTGAACTGTGGCATTGGAGAAGACTCTTGAGAGTCCCTTGGACTGCAAGGAGATCCAACCAGTCCATCCTAAAGGAAATCAGTCCTGAATATTCAATAGAAGGACTGATGCTGAAGCTGACGCTCCAATACTTAGTCCACCTGGTGCAAAGAGATGACTCATTAGAAAAGACCCTGATGCTGGGAATGATTGAGGGCAGGAGGAGAAGGTGACGACTGAGAATGAGATGGTTAGATGGCATCACTGACTCAATGGACATGGGTTTGGGTGGACTCCGGGAGTTGGTGATGGACAGGAAAGCCTGGCGCACTGTGGTTCATGGGGTCACAAAGAGTCGGACACGGCTGAGCGACTGAACTGAACTGCAATATATGTTAACCATAACTGAGTTTTTTTTTTTAAAATTGAGATTCATGACAACAATAAAGAACATTATTGACAATAACTGAACCCATAAAGTAGAATGAACTATATTTAACATATTATATTGTATGCATAAATCGAATCTTATGCATGCATATATGAAACACCTAGAAACAAGGCTCAGATATAACCAAAATGAGATCCTTGTGCTTCCTACCATTTCTTTCTAGCAATGAAGAATTAAAAGAAAAAATGAACCCAATTTTGACCCTGATTCTCCTATTCTGTCATTATTTGGGTTGTCATCATTGGCTGACTTAGTCTGTGCTCTTTTTCATGCTGATTGGCCTCAATGCAATCATGTCCCTGCATATGAGCAGATGATGTACTAGTTGAAGGAATTCTTCATCTATTTGCAATCATTTCGAGTTTAGATAGCCTTTTTTTTTTTTTTCCAGCCTACTCTCCACAACTTGTGTTTCTGTTCTTATTTACTACTATATGCAGCCCTGCAAAGGCTGGACATGTGAAAGTGCTCCATCTCTAGGAATGGGCCTATATTAAATCTGATTATACAGTTTCTTCTTATCTCAACTATAGTAGCCCCTCAAAATTGGAATTAGGCACCTGTCCTAGATTTGTGCATCACACACTCTACTTGTCCTCTTACGGTGCTTATCAAACTGTATTGTAATGAACTATCTACTTATTTCTGTTCTCCACTAGACTGTAAGCTATCTTTAGTTATCCATTCATGCAACCAATGGGTTAATTGTTTTCCTGTGGCTTCACGTACCAACTATCTGTTGACCATCCACTATGTGCAAGATGCATCTCTCTCTCTCACACAATACACTTACAATCAAGGCAGGCATTTTTATTGCACATTTCTTGTATTAGGCAGCCATTGAGCCTATAGTCTAATAGGGTAGGCAGACAATCAAACAGATAAAATGCATGATCATTAAATGTGATGAGAGAAAGAAAGGTATATGTTAATATGAAATTAATTAAATCTAGTCTGGGAGTGAGGCAGGGGGTCAGAGAAGAATGGTCTGTGAAAGTGACTTTTGAGCTGAAATCTGGAAGGTGGCTAAGTTCATCAGGAGGAGAGGTGGAAAAAGAACATTCTAGGTTATAAATCAATAGGCTCAAGATCTTAAGGCAGAATGGAATCAGGTAAGTTTTAGTGTCTTAGTGGTAAAGAATCTGCCTGCAATACAAGAGATGAGAGCTCCATCCCTGGATACGGAAGATCCAGAGAAGGAAATGGTAACCCACTTCCAATATCTTTGCCTGGGAAATCCCATGGACAGAGGAGCCTGGTGAGCTATAGCTCATGGGGTCACAGAATCAGACACAACTCAGCGACCAAACAACAATAATGAAATGCAAGAAGAGCACTGTGTTTCGGTCACAGTGAAGAGTGTGGAGCGGTAGATAATGCTGGATAAACAGGGACGGAATGAATTGTGCAGGGCCTTCGAACCCATTTTAGAGGTGTTAGCTTCTGTCCTAAGAGCAAGAAAAACCCACTGGGGCTTTTTAAGGAGGGGGACCACTTTGGTGTGGAGGATGAATTGTATGGGACCAGAGAAAGTTTTTTTTTTTTAACGTCAAAACTCCTTTTAGAAACCTCGTGTGGCAGGCGTTCCTGAAAGAAATTATGGGTCTTCATTGCTTCATGCAAGCTGTTTCCAGTAGTGAAGAGCAGGCACTACTCTGTTGTGCATGTAAGAGCTTCTCATTTTGTTTCGGTGGCTGCTCCTGTTGCAGCATGCAGGCTTCAGTAGTTGCAGCTCACGGGCTTAGCAGTAGTGACACACAGACTTGGTTGCTCCTTGGCATGTGGAATCTTCCTGGACCAGGGATCAAACTGGTGTCCCTTACATTGCAAGGCAGATTTCTTAGCCACTGATCCACCAGGGAAGCCCAGGAATGTAGTTTTAAGTCTCTTGAGTTTGAGGAACGCCTGGAACATTCAACTGGAGATATTTAATAGGTAGCTGGTTACATGGGCTATAGCTCAGGCATATAGGGGGAAAAGAGCATATAGGTGATAGTTGAATCCCAGATTGTGCCCATGAGCAAGTGAGCAGAGTCCTGAGGAATTGTGCTTAGAGGAACATGGATATTTAGAAGCAGGTGAAGTAAATGAGAAGAAGACTGCAAAGAGGTTGGAGGAGAAATAGGTCTTGGAGTTTTAAGAGTCAAGGAAGGAGAGAATTTCAAAGACAAGGGAAGAATTAGTCAGAAGGAAGGCAGTAGCTTTAGAAGCTGGATTTTTTTTTTTTTTTAATGTATTTAAATGCTTCTATGAGAGGAACCAGGAGATGCAGGTTTTGATCCCTGGGTCAGGAAGATCCCCTGGAGGAGAAAATGGCAACCCACTCCAGCATTCTTGCCTGGGAAATCCTATGGACAGTGGAGCCTAGTGTGCTACAGTCCATGGGGTTGCAAAGAGTCAGACGCAACTGAAGTGACTGAGCAGGAGCAAGCATGAGAGAAAGTACAGAGAATTACCCAGTGGCTCCTGCAGCAATCCAGGCAGGAGTGACAGCGTTTAGACTGAAATTCCAGTAGAGATGGGACAGGGTATGATGAAATGAGGGCCATGTAGCTTTCTGCAAAGTGAATTAAATCTTCCCAGAAGGAACTGGTTTTGAATGATGAACTTTATCTAGAGTGTCCCCACTATGTCCAGGTCATCACTGCATCTCCACCCCCGGCACAATGCGTGGCATGTGGTAAATGCTTGATTCATGCTTGCCCAAGGAAAGGCAGAAGAAAGGAAGAAGGAAGTGAATAATCTTTTCAGGTGCTTTTTATGGAAAGAAAAATATCTGCAAAGGATTCTTCACCACCATTCAAAATTCACAAATCCTATGTTGACCTTTGACAAGAAATAACTTCTCAATTGAATGCCAAGATTGATTTTTGTAGTGACTGCTTTTTCTATTGGGCTGAAAGGGATGCTAAGGCCTGATCTGGGTTCCATGGGAAAGAAAGTTATTCCTCTGTAATACTGTATTCCATTCATATGCACAATAGAGAAGGGGGTGGATGAGTGTTATATCCAGCTTCTTCTATAAGTTACGCTGTAATTTACGTGTGTGGCATTGTGATGGAAGCTATTTACTTCCTCTAAAAGTTTTTTCTGCTTATCTGTTTTATGCCTACTTATACCTGTGTTGTTGTTGTTTAATCTCTAAGTTATATCTGACACTTCTGTGACCCCATGGACTGTCACCTGCCAGGCTTCTCTGTACATAGAATTTCCCAGACAAGAATACTGGAATGGGTTGCCATTTCCTTCTCCAGGGGATCTTCCTGACCCAGGAATGGAACCCACATTTCCTGTATTGGCAGGTGGGTTCTTTACTACAAGCCACTAGGGAAGCCCTGTACTTGTGATACATGTGCTCAGATAACACACACACACACATTCAAACACACTTACATACATATTTTGATATTGTTATGTTTCTGTCTCAGCTAAAATCAACACTATTAAGAAAATGATAGTTCAGTTTATAAGAGTGATTTTTCTTTGACCACCTGTTGTATTCACTCTTTATAATGGACTCAAAATGCAAACGGTTAAATCTTTTTTAATGGTAAAATGATAAACTGGGACAGATTCAAGGACCCCTGCACTTTATCATTTTCCAAAAGCACTATTTTGAGATTGAGATCAATGTCTGTTTGCTCCACAGCCCTACTCCACTGTTAATCAACTGCCCCGTTTTCCAACAAGTTTTTTTTTTTTTTTTCCTGCCTCCATAGGAACTTCCACTTTACCAATGACTTGAACTTAACTACTTTCTTTAAGTGTATTGAGTCTCAGACTTATTCCGTGGTAAGACTGCTGAAAAAGGATTTCTTTTCTCTTTCACTTTTTGTCTTCAGGGATCTCTAAAGAATTGAGAGTGTATTTGCTCTCCCCCACAAAGTTCAGAAGTTCAGACTGCCATCTGAACCTTTGAGTACATTCTATCAACATAGCTAACATACAGAGTTAATTCCCTCTGCCATTAAAAGATGACATTAATTGCTCTCAAATTCCCAAATGCAAGAAGACTAAGCAGAAACGTGCAAAGCTAATCCCTATTCATTCCAAGATACCAAAATCCACCAGGAAATCCCAGAAAAAAACATTAAGCCCTTGGCAGGCTCTCTTTGCCCCAGGACAGCAATGTTCAGCATCAGATAATGCAGTTTAGTGCAAAGATGTGCTACTGTACTGCTTTTGCCTGGGAATATATTGCTACTTTACAGTGCAGAAGAATAAGAGTGAATGAATATTTATTTGAATAAGAAATAACAGAAAACACATAGTGAAATAAAATAAAAAGCAAGATACTAGAGGCTTCTAGCACCTACCTTTCTCTGGTTATCCTCTTCTTCCTGGCACCAAGAGGTAATTTGTACTTCTCTGTCTATACAATTAGGTTGAACCACATGACGATTTCCTGGGAAAATACCATGAAAGATATGATATGTGTGGTGGCTTCTAGGCTAGAACTTTTAGTTGCTGCTCAGAGCATTCCCCCTCCCCATTGCATTGACCAAGACACCACTTGTTACAGCTGATATAACTACAGTATGGTGGAGACTAGCTCATCTGAGACCGCCAAGTGATTGCATGGGCCACAGTTGCTCTAGAGAGTCATCAGAAAATCACAGTAGAATTTACATGAAGTAAATTTACAAGAATTAAATGTTTGCTGTGCTAAACCGTGGAAATTTGAGGTTTGCTCCCATTGCATGACCTGGTCTATCCTGCTAATGTAGCAACCTCAGGGGAATTGCTAATTTTCTATCAAGGGCAACAGTACTATCAAGTTTTGGATGGTTGCAGCCAATACCAAAGAATTCTGAAAAGCTAAAGTAAGTGATGATGATCTACATCTATTCCCCTGATTAGGGCTTTGTTCTGCCTGGGTGAGTCTGGGTTTGGAATGAACTACCTTGCATGTAGGAGTGGTCTCAAATACACTGTATCAATTTTTTAAAGCCAAGTTTCTTGAGATATAATTCATAAAGCTCACCCTTATAAAGCACATAGTTTTAAAAATCTTGATGAATGTATAGCTGCGCAACCACTGCTTCCATCAGGATATAGACAATTTCAATTCTCCCTGTACTCCTTTGTAATCAGTCTTCGTCCTCTACACCCAACCCAGTAATCAGTACTCTGATTTTATGTCCCTCTAATTTTGCTTTTTCCAGATATTTATAAAAAAGGAAACACACAGCATAGAAACCTTTTTTGGTCTAACTTCTTTCAGTTAGCATAATGCTTTCGATATTCACCCATGTTGTGTTAATAGTTCATCTAATTTTGGTACTGAGCAGCGTTTCATTTTATGAAGCCACTATAATTTGTTTATGAATTTGTTTATAATTTGGTTATAATTTGTTATGAATATCCAGCTAATGGATATTTGGGTTGTTTTTAGTTGGGAGTACTTATGAATTAAAGAATCCATGGACATTTATATACAGGTCTTTGTGTGAATATGTGTTTTGTTACTTTTAGATAAATATTTGGAAGAGATATTGCTTGATAATAAGGTATATTCATTATTCAAAACAACGTTTCAAAGTTATTCCATTTTGCCTCGCCTCTAGCGACATGTATGAGTTCCAGATTTCACATCCTCACCGTACTTTGTATTATCAGTTTTAACAAGTTTATCCACTGTAGGATGTGTATGATAATATCTTAATTTTTAATTGGCTTTTCCTTAATGAATAATGGTGATGAACATCTTTCCAGGTACTTACCATTTAAACTCTTCCTTGGTGAATTGTTTATTCAAATCCTTTGCTCGTTTTTCCTTTGGTTCTAGGTCTTCTTCAGTTAGAGTAGTCTAGATTTCCTGGAGCATATATTCTATACACAAATCCCTTATCAACTATGTCTTTACTGCATCATATTTTTAATCAGATATATTCAGGTTGAAAGGGTGTTCTGAAGGGTGAGATTAAATACTCCTCATTCTTTTCTCAGATTAACTCTCTAATCCTGCTGATTTGAGAAAAAATGAGGAGTATTTTGTCCCTCTGCCTTTCTGGAACTGTGGGGAGAGCGTTGGATAGAGCCACTATTCATGGCCTCAAGTTGTCTTGTACACTAATGCTGTGACTTCTTCATCTCCTTTTTCTTCTCTGCCACTTTGAGGCAGCATCCAACCACATGCCCCAAATCTCTCAAGACTTTGTCCCAAGTCACAGTGTCTTTAAGACTGGTTTGATAGGCACTATTTTGTACAATTGTATGATTTTAAGAGTTTAGCATTTCCTCCCACTGTGACATCTTACATTATTCTCAGCTTAATAAAATTATATTTACTCATGATGGATCCTTGGGGAGGTGGGGAGAACCTTAGTAAATAGAAAAGAATTCGTTTGTTCTGCTGGAAGTTTATCCTGGAATATTAATTTACATTGGTTATTTTCCTTAGTGTCAGAGGATTTCATCACTAAAATGACTTACAATAATGAGAAAGCAGAGTCATTCATGTTTATTTTTCTTTCTCAAAGATACTTTGTAAATTCATTCTAAAAATTTTAGTAACCTTATTTTCTACATTAGTTTTTATTTTTTCCACAGATTTTTTTCTGTGTTTGAAACTTACTACCTCTTTCAGGTAAGTAACTTGTTAACAAAGAAGATCTGACTAATACTAACCTCATAATTTTTTATATAACATATGTATTTTTGCTCATTATTTTTTGGGTTAGGAAAAACTCCACTAGAGAAGTTCATTTTAATAATGTCATTGATAATATTTACAAAGTACTATTACCTAGCATTTCTTATTTATTAGATGGCTTCTCTGGTGGCTCAGCAATCAAGAATCTGCCTGCAATGCAGGAGACACTGGCAGATGAGGATTTGATCTCCAGGTCAGGAAGATCCCCTGGAGAAGGGAATGGCAACCCAATCCCGTATTCTTGCCTGGAGAATCCCATGGACAGAGGAGCCTGGCAGGTCACAGTTCATGACATTGAAAAAGAGTCAGACACGACTGAAGCAACTGAGCATGTGTATACAGTGTGATCAGGAATATAAAAGGAAAAGTATTCATTGTATAGAATTTGAGTATCATCAATCCTTCGGTGGAAACCTGCTTCCATGAGGGAGCACTACATTCTTTTCATCCTGCTTGATTCATATCACATGAAATTATCCCTTTTCCCTTTCTATTATTCATACAACGATTTTTAAGTTCTTTATTCTGTGCCAACAAAATTCATTTCCATGTAATGTCAATATGATTTAATATAGAATGAAAGTAAATAGTTGTTGAAATAGAACTTGTAAAATGCAAAAGGAAGTTATGATCCCCAAAGCCAATAAAGACAAACCAAGAGATCAAAAGTAAGGCTTGCAGAAAATCTCTGGGGTTCAAGTGTTTTATTTTTTAACAGAGTAGAGGAAATTATAAGCAGCTTCTCTGGTTTAGAACACTGGAGCCTTTAAGGAGTTAGGTCAAAAATCAGATGAAAAGGGACATAAGAGAAGTAAAACAGTAGCAGTTTTACTGCTTTATAGCAGTAGTAGTCACCATTTATTGAACATTTACTACATGCTAACCCTCATTCTTTGTGCTTTATACATATTAACTACAGGTGGTTGCTGACTTATAATGGTTCAGCTTAGAATATTTCAACTTTATAGTGGTTCAGTACTGATATGTATTTGGTAGAAATCATATTTTGGATTTTTCTCAGGCTAATCTATATGGTAAATTATTCTCTTGTGATGCTCGGCAGTGGCAGCGAGCTACAGCTCCCACTCCACCGTGAGATCTCTGAGGATAAAGAATCATTACAATCACTTTATACCAGCATAACCATTCTGTTTTTCACTTTCAATACAGTAGTCAGTGAATCATAGTAGGCTTTGTGTTAAGTGATTTTGCCAAACTTCAGGCTAATGTAGGTGTTCTGAGTACAATTAGCAGACTACAGTAGGATGTTTTGTAAGTTAGTTGTGTTGACCTAAAAGAAGTAGACTGCCAGGTATTTTTCCTGGCAGCAAAGATGGGTTTATTCAGGATCAGCAGAGAATTGCAACTTGGAATCTTCAGGTATAATGAGCCATGTGCAAGTACCTGCACACCAAGGGAATGAGAAAACTTTTATCAGGTGTTATGGTTTTAGCTGCTTTTTCTCACTCAATGTCAGGAAGGATGTTTCCCGGGTGTACTGTTTCATTCTGGAGGAAAAGTACACAGATTGGAAACCTATTGAGGTCTTATTCAAGTAAAAATGAAAGCTTAGAGGGAGAATTCTTAGGCATTTTTTATCTAAAAATATGTTTTAAAGTGTCTATCTCTGTGTTAGGGTGGCAGACATTGGAGATCATCTGAAGTAGTATGTCATCATCGAAAGTTTGGTGACAAACTCCTAATGGGCCTCATCTGGGTATCTTGGGAGAGTTGTCTCTTAATATATCACCTGCTTCAATTCCAGAAAATCTTTACTCTCAGGTTACCCAATGATCCAGCTCAAGTGCCTCAACTAGCAGATCCAGGTGGAGTTCAACTGTTTTCTTTAGATATATCACTTAGATAAATCCAAAGGTCTAATCTTTGGAGTTTGGTGGCACAACGGTTTGTTAACAGTATCCATTATGGGTCTTTCAGTGAGGCTGAAGTGAGTTCATGTGGAGGTGTTTTTCTCAATAGATGAAACCTCTAGGTTATAAGGTGTGATGCTTAAGATCTTCATCTCCTGAGAATGCACTGTGAAAAGATTGCTCTACCAAATCATGATATATTTTTTTCATGATTTATTTTAATAGAATTATTTAATTTATTTTTATTTTAATTAGTGTTCTATTTAATTAGCCCTTTTCAATATAACAGCTGCTGCTGCTGCTGCTAAGTCACTTCAGTCCTGTCCGACTCTGTGAGACCCCATAGACGACAGCCTACCAGGCTCCTCCGTCCTTGGGATTCTCCAGGCAAGAACACTGGAGTGGGTTGCCATTTCCTTCTCCAATGCATGAGAGTGAAAAGTGAAAGTGAAGTCGCTTAGTCATGTCCTACTCTTAGCTACCCCATGGACTGCAGCCTACCAGGCTCCTCCATCCATGGGATTTTCCAGGCAAGAGTACTGGAATGGGTTGCCATTGCCTTCTCCACAATATAACAGCACCTCTCCTTTTATCAGTTGTGGGTCAAAAGAAGGAGCCAAGTGCACTGGGTGTCTTATGATTAACTTTAAGGATGAGAGTTTATGAATTCCAAAAGGAGTGGATCTGAGATTAAGAACTAACAACACTTTTAGCCAAAGTATTTGGAAGACCTTTACACATTTGTCAATTGAGTCTTAATAACGCAATTAGTGTATGCCACAAAACCAGAGAATGGATAGTGGTAAGCACAATGAAAGAGTTGTAAAACCTGCCAAAGAGCACAGACTTGAAGCAACTGGCCAGTAATCTCGGTTTTTCAATTACTTTGAAGTTCTAGAGGAGTTCCCTGGGGATACTCAATATTTTCCAAAAGAACTTTGGCCATAAAAGAGGTAGTACCCTATCTGCAAGGGAAGACTTTAACCCAGTATTGAGTACCTTTTAGGCATGACCAAAGCATATTTATATCCATCAGATATAGGAATTTGCATGAAATCCATTTGCCAGTCCTTGAATGATCCATTGTGTGCTCAGTCACTCAGTCATGTCTGACTCTTTGCAACCCTATGGACCATAGCTTGCCAGGCTCCTCTGTCTGTGGGATTCTCTTGGCAAGAACACGGGAGTGGATTGCCATTTCCTCCTCCAGGAGATCTTCCTGACCCAGGGACTGAGCCAGCATCTCCTACATCTCCTGCACTGGCAGGCGGATTCTTTACCACTGTGCCACCTGGGAAGCCCTGCATGACCCATTAGATAGTTTAAAATGCTTTGTGTGCAGTATGAACAGACTCCCTTGGGTTATACTTCAGACAAAGCAGACAAGTGTGGTAGTCATTTTCCGTAGCCTTGTTAATGGTTTTTCACCAATTTTCACACATGAAAGCTATCATTTTGCCAGTAGTCCAGTGAGTTAAAGCATGTTCTGTGGTGTGGACTGGGAATTTTAGTCTTTGGTAGTAGCATAAGTTTGTTATTTGGTCCAAACCAGAACTTTCTGCAATCTTGTTTTTCTTTTTCTGTTGAGTTTCTATAGTCAGCTTTTCTAAATTATAATTTGGGGAAATATCCCTTTACACTGTGAGTAAGGTTTGGCTGCTGTTGGTCACTTTAAGGGCAGCACTCCTTATGGAAATGTCAGCAAGGTGGTTTTCCTTAGCTTCCAAAGAGCCAAGTGTAGAATGCCCTGGAATCTTAATAGCTAAACAGCCAGTAAAATATTGCATCTAATAATTTCTGAACATAGGAGCCATCTTTCATTTTATTTCCCCTGGAAGTGAGTAAGGAACATTGCTTTCACAACATTCTAAAATCATGAGCTACTCTGAAAGTATATCTACTATCAGTATAAATATTGGAAGTTTTGCCCTTGGCTAAAGCACAAGCGTATGTAAGAGTGTATATTTCAGCTTGTTGGGCCAAAGTAGTCATCGCCTTGATAATATTAAAGAGAGTTATGATAGCATACCAAGCACAATATTTGCCAATGTCACTTTTTAACGAATAACCATTCATGAACCATGAGAAGTCAGTGTTATTCAGGAAATTTTTCTATAGACCATCATGAGGAGTCAAGAAGTGGTCCATCAGCACTAAGCAGCCATGAGAGACTTCACTGGTGACAGAGAGGAGAAGAGTATCAGTGGTAAGATTATTACAGTGTAAAAGAATTATGTGAAGAACAGTTAATAAAAGGACTTCATAGGAGATGAGGCAGCTGACTGAGAAATGTTGAATGTGGTGAGAATTCAGGAGAGCTTTTACTGAATGAGGTACAAAAGAGGTATAAGGAGATTCCACAGCAATTTTCTCAGTGGTATTACCAAAAAGACAGTGCTGTCCTAGCTTTACGGGGTACCCCACACCACCATACCAAGTTACTGGCTATAACATCCTATGAGTTGATGTTGGTGGTCTCCACGTTTTGGGCTTCCCTGGTGGCTCAGATGGTAAAAAATCTGCCTGCAGTGCTTGCTGGAGACCAAGGCTCAATTCCTGGGTCGGGACGATCCCCTGGAGAAGGAATTAACAACCTACTCCAGTATTCTTGCCTGGAGAATCTCATGGACAAAGGAGCCTGGTGGGCTACAGTCCATGTGGTTGTAAGAGTTGGGCAGGACTCATGTTTTGAGATGAGTAGGCCAATGGCATTCCCTTTCCTTTCATATACAAAAAGGAGAAAGGGAATCTAATAATTGGGATGCCTGAGAGCAAATGGGTTCATTAAACTCTCCTTAAGACCTTGTGGGAGACGGGTTTGACCCCTAGGTCGGGAAGATTCCCTGGAGAAAGAAATGGCAACCCACTCCAGTACTCTTGCCTGGAAAATCCCATGGATGGAGGAGCCTGGTAGGCTACAGTCCATAGGTTGGCAAAGAGTCGGATACAACTGAATGCCTTCTCATTTAAGACCTTGATGACTAGGTTGTCTTTTTTTTCCCACAAAATTGGGTCTGAGTTGCTATTTTTTAGTAAAACTTACAGACATTTGACTGTAAGAAAGAAAGTTGGAAACAAATTTCATCAATAACCAAGTAGCCTGAGAAAACTTCAATTTGGCACTTAGTTTTGGGTTTGGGGAAACTTAGGATACCATGAAGTTTATCTAAATATAATTAGCCCTTCTAGTATCAGATGGCCTAAATATCAAACCTAGGTTTGGGCAAATTGCCATTTTTCCTTGGTGAGTTTATGTTCCTACGAGGCTAAAAGTTTTAGCTATTGGATGCTGTCTTCTCATAAAGAGGCTTGAGAAGGACAGAAAAGAAGCAAACCATCCACATATGGCAACAGAGTAGAACCTCTAGGGAACTTTAAAGCATCCAGATCAGCCTCTAGGATTTGGGAGAAATACGAGGACTATAAGTAATATCCTGAGGCATTACTGTTCAAGTAAATTGTTTTTCTTCCCAAAGGAAGACAAAGAAGTATTGGCTGGCTTCATCAACTGGAATACTGAAGAATGTACTGTATAAATCAATTATAGTAAAGAATTTACTTCCTGTGGGAATGGGTGTTACTGACATGTGAGGGTTAATAACAACAAGGATAAACCTCCATCCTCAGCCCTTAGGTTTCTTCCTGGTAAAATGGGAATTTTACAGGGGTAATAGTACCCTGTAGTACCAGGAGTAATAAGGCCTTGAGTCCTATAATCTTCGATCATGGGCTTTATGCCTTGAAGGGCTTCTTTACTTACCGAGCATTGATTAATTTCTGAGAAGAGGTTTTGAGAAATCTGTCTGAATCTTGAAGGGAGGTGAGCTGTGAATTTTACTAATACAACCGGAGATTTTGCCCATAATGGGGGTGATAGTTGATTCAGTAGGGGAAAATGATCAGTATTTCCAGAATGTCAGAGACAGAACAAATAAAAGATGTCAGAGAATCTTTCAATTTACTTGGTGGGTTGCCTTGATGACTACTTCCAACTCTAGAATTATTTTCTCATTTTCCAAGAAAGAGATTTCATCATGATACTTATAAATCTTGGCCTAATAAGTGGCTAATCACTGTTGTTTATGCTATTCAATGTAAAACAGATAATTTCTGTAATTTAACTTCATTTATGGATATCACATCATTTCTCTGTCCAACTCTGTTGCAAAGCAACTCAATTTCTCCTTTCTGATTGAAAAAAAGACAAACTCCTGCCTATTTTTGAATAACAGAGAGGTAATTGGAAAGCGCATTCTGAACTGTATTCTATCTTGTTACCTGGTCTGGTAGTTTGGGCGGGGCCATCTAAAATGTGTATACACTAGGAAAGTGTTCCATTTATTCATTATTCTAAAACTGAAAGAAAACATTTTAAAATAATATTTTCAGGGTACAAGAGTTAGCCAAAGAAATCAAAGATATGTTTAGATAAGATTTAGTGTTTCTATATAATTTCTGAGTCCCATCTAGTTTAATGTGGACCAGTGGTTCTCATTAAAAACAGTGCCTTGACCTTGAGGACATGTAGCAATGTCTAGAGACCTGTTTTACTGTCATAACTGAGGGAAGTGCTACTGTATCTAGAGAGTAAAGGGCAGGAATGTTGCTAAACCTCCTACAATAAATAGGCTTTCCAGTCCAAAACGTCAATAGTGCCAAGGCTAAGAAATCTTGGAGTAAATGAACTGCTAATGAGGACAATAATAATAGTATGTTAACATGATTACATGAGTGCATAAACACAAAATGAAGGTAAGTAGATAATTATTAAAATAAGCTTTTAAGCATACCAAATGTTACATCACAGATTGTTTACCTCTTCAACATTTAAGATTCATTTAGGACACAGAGAGGATGAGTAGTTCTAAATCATCTCCTGTAGTGAGTTGAGCAGTGGTCCCCCAAATGATACATCCACTTGGATCATGTAGATGTGACATTATTTAGAAAAAGAATCTTTGTAGATGTAATTAAGTCAAAAAATCCTAAAATGAGAGCATCCTGAATTAGTTTGTCCCTACATTCAATGATAGCTGTCCTAATAACACACAGAAGAGGTCAAAAGACAGGGGAGAAATCTGCACATAGACAAGGGCAGAAACTGGAAGTATACAGCCACAAGTCAAGGAAGGCAAGGAGTCACCAAAAGTTGAAAGAGACAAAGAAGTTTTCTCCTCTAGAGTCTTCTAAAGGAACACAGCCCTGCTGACACCTTGGATTTCAGACTTTGGCCTCCAGAACTGTGAAAGAAAAAAAAAAGAAAAAGACTACTTCATGGACACAAGAGGTCTGGGATAGTTGAAAAGATCAGAGTGGACCTATCAGAGCTCATTAGTCCTGCCAATAAAATGGGCCAAAAGGACAGCTAAGCCAAATCAGTCTCCCTGGGAGCCCTCTACTGGACATTATGTTCAGCCAGACTAAACTGGCCATGAGAGATGAGCTCTATATAGACTCTTGTCCAAAAGCCAAGACCAGAACCAAAATACACTTAAAAGGTCAAGGCCAGCAAGGTGAAGTTTGTTAGAACATTTACCCATTGGACTGTATTTCATCTTGAATGTGAAGAACATAGTGTAGTTTCTAGCACATCCAGACAAAAATAAGCCCTATTGCAAGAAGAGTCTTTGAGGATTACCTCTGATCTGTTTTCCTCTTTTTAGAACACCAGAATTATGACTCTAACCATGGAACATCTACTATGTCCAGGATTCATTTATTCAGCAAATACTCATTGAGCCTATTGTTCTAGATATCTGTCCATAATGCAGGACTTTATGAAGTGGACAAATGGATTTGCTGATAGTGACTGACCTGAAGATCAATAGTAAGAACTATAGTGAGTTGATCAGGTCTCCTTAGACATGAGAAACTTTATACAAATGTCAAATATGGGCATTGGAGTTTGGCAGTCTATTTCCTGCGGGATAAGAAGTTGGTGATAATTTTTAAGAGCATGGTTGAACAAATAGTATTTTTTTCTATTACCCTTTGCCTTACAAAGTCAGTCGAGATGTGTGTATCTTTCTTTAAAGATTTTATTATTAATCTAAATTATGCTTCTTACACCCTTATTCCAAATACAGCTTTTAAGCGTGTATCTTTGGCTTCAATGTGGCGCTAGTGGTAAAGAACCTGACTGCCAATGCAGGAGACATAACAGTCTCATGGTGACCCACAGCAGTATTCTGGAGATCCCATGGATAGAGGAGCCTGGAAGGCTACAGCCCATAGGGTTGCAAAGAGTCAGACACAACTGAAGTGACCTAGCAAGCGTGCACTTGATTTTTACTGAGAATTTGTTTTTCTTCAATACTTCTTAGGGACTTCTGGTTGGGGCTAAGATGAATACTCAGTGCTACACATACTTTATTTGGCAGCAGTCAGATTAGTATTCTTATCTCTGGAGTGGTACGGAAAGGCTGGTTGAAATCTTTTGTGGGAAAGTTACTCCTTGCTCAGAAAGAGATTACCAAACAGATTCACTGTTGGTTAAAATGTTGGGTGCCATGATACTTCCTGTTAAACAAAATTAACTTTCCTGTTTGGATTAGCTTATCAGGATCAGAGTTCAATGGTGATTTGGGCAGAAGCAGTACCAGCTTAGTCAGTTCAGAGCTCACAGTTTTTGTGTGAGATAAAAAGCATCATTATGTCTTTGGGAGTGACACAAAGGGTTGTGTTTTAGGAAATCTTTGCTAACTTGATTAAAATATTGGGAATATATTCCATAATTTTAACTTTTAAAAACTCATTGGTCCACATATTTAAAAAGTTAAAACAGTCTTCTAGGATAGTTACATATCCTTACAACCTTACCAGCTCTTATAGTGAAGTATCTTAGGTTTGTTGCCTATGGAGTATTTTCCTTTCATTAGCTGAAAATAGTCCCTTATTGCTGTTGTTTAGTTGTTAACTGATGTTCAACTCTTTTGCGACCCCAGGGACTATAGCCCACGAAGCTCCTCTGTCCACGGGCTTTCCGAGGCAAGAATATTGGAATTGGCTGCCATTTCCTCCTCCAGGGGATCTTCCTGACTCTGGAACTGAACTGCGTCTCCTGCCTTGGCAGGCAGATTCTTTACTAGTGAGCCACCAGGGGGATCAATTATTTATATACCACCATTTCCCTCTTCTTTGTCTTGCCTGCTTTGGACTTAACTTTCTGTTTTTTCATCACTACCTTCAAGGAGTGGAAGGAGAATAAAGCTGAAAGACAAAGCCAGTAAATTTACCACTGAATTTAACTTGAAAGATGTGGAGACAGAATCAAATTTAATAGCTAAAACAGAAAGCTATCTCTGGCTTGATTTACCCATGCTGGCCCTGTCGCTCATTAGTGCTGATACTCAAGTTGATTGTAGTGAAAAATGCCCTAATGTGCAGTTTAATTTTGAATCACTGTCTCCTGGGGTTAAGGCACTCTGCTGGCAAGCCCTGGGTACATTTGTGGACAAACTCGGAAAACTGCTTCTTGAATATGCCATGATAGGAAAGCAACACCATTGTGTCATTTTGAGAATTCCTTCCAGGTTACTAATATGTGCTTTGAAAGCATTTGCAAAACAAAAAATAATACATGCAAATCGTACTATTTTTGTCAGATATCTCTGCCACAAAACCCAGTATGCAGTGCCTCATAAATTTCTTTCTGGTTAAAGAGCCATAGTTCTAATATGAACAAAAATGAATCCAACTCTTTAAGAGAGAAATAATTGGATTTCATTTACAAATGCTAATTAGAAAAGAATAGAGCATTAAGGGGCTTCTCAGGTGGCACTAGTGGCAAAGAACCTGCCCACCAATGCAGGAGACTTAGAGTGTGGGTTCAATCCTTGGGTCGGGAAGATCCCCTGGAGGAGGGCATGGCAACCCACTCCAGTATTCTTGCCTGGGGAATCCCATGGGCAGAGGAGCCTGGCAGGTTACAGTCCATGGAATCTCAGAGTCAGACATGACTGAAGTGACTTAACATGCATGCATGCAGAGTATTAAAATCTTTTCCAATACTACCATGTTGCAATGAGGAATCTTTAAAAGAATAGGTTACAAAGAAATCTGAGTTTCGGCATGTACCAGTTTCACTAGTTTGTAAAGAAGTACGTACAGTATAGCTGCCACATAAAGTATCCCATGTAGGGATCCACCATTTCTTCTTCTGCTGCTAATAGATCACAGTGAGACTCTGAGAAGCGGTGTGCTATCTTCCTAGCCCACACCCTTAATGAACAAAAATAGCCAGCCCTTAGAGTAAATGAAGGGTTCTATTTAAGAGAATTTTCAAAATGATTGAGATTTATTGCTTTAAGCTAAAACTTTAAAAGTCATTGAAACATGTATACTATCATGTAAGAAATGAATCGCCAGTCTATGTTCGATACAGGATACAGGATGCTTGGGGCTGGTGCACGGGGATGATCCAGAGAGATGATATGGGGTGGGAGGTGGGAGGGGGGTTCAGGATTAGGAACTCATGTACACCCGTGGCGGATTCATGTCAATGTATGGCAAAACCAATACAGTATTGTAAAGTAAAATAGAGTAAAAATAAAAATTAAAAAAAACGATGTTAGCCATTTCACTAGAAATTTTGCAGAAATAAATGATAATCCACAGTGTTTTCTGCAACACTAAATCTAACTGCAGTGGACGTATAGTAAACATTTTAATAATCAGTGATTAAAGCAGGCTGTAGTGTGGCCCTGCCCTGGGGAGACTGAGGTGTGAAGAATAGCATTTCTGACACCCACAGATTGGGCTTCCCTGATGGTCCAATAGCTAAGAATCCTTCTGCCGATGTAGGGGACACAGGTTCAATCCTTGGTTCAGGAACTATGATCCCACATGCCTTGGGACAGCTAGGCCTAAATATTGCAACTACTGAAGCCTGAGCGCTCCAGAGCCCATGCTCTACTGTAAGAGAAGCCATGGCAGTGAGAAGCTCATGTGCCACTAGAGAAGGCCTGCACGCCGAAATGAAGAACAAGTAAAACCAAAAATAAACATAAGTTAGTTAGATACCCACAGAATGTGAAAGTGGCTTAGTCAAGTCCAACTCTTTGCAACCCCCTGGACTATACAGTCCATGGAATTCTCCAGGCCAGAATACTGGAGTGGGTAGCCTTCCCCTTCTCCAGGGGATCTTCCCAACCCAGGGATTGAACCTAGGAGGATTCTTTACCAGCTGAGCCACAAGGGAAGCCCAAGAAGACTGGGTGGGTAGCTTATACCTTCTCCAGTGGATCTTCCTCACCCAGGAATTGAACCAGGGTCTCCTGCATTGCAGGCAGATTCTTTACCAACTGAGCTATCAGGGAAGCCCTAAATACCCACAGAGGCACTATCAACTTGACTTTAGTCATTGGCGTCACAAAAACTTGTGTGTGTGCTCAGTAGCTCAGCTGTATCTTAACTCTTTTGCAATCCCATGGACTACAGCCCACCAGGTACCTCTGCCCATGGAATTTTCCAGGCAGAAATACTGGAATGGGGTGCCATTTCCTCCTCCAAGGTATCTTCCCGACCTAGGGATCAAACCCACATCTCTTTCATCTCCTGCATTTGCAGGCGTATTCTTACCACTAGTGCCACCTGGGAAGTCACTCCACAAACACTTATTGAGCATTTATTATACTAGATATTATGTGAATTACTAGAGCCACAAGACTGAAAAGATATTAACCCTGACCTCTAAAAGTTTACAGTCTAGTGGGAGATAGTGGCATGTAAAGACATGGCTTATAATTACAATTTAGTCAATTCTTCTAAGAGGAACAAAAAAATGAAGCTTTCTTGGGAGACTCATGAAATAATTTTCTACATTTTATTTTATTAAACATATCTGTATTGCTGCTTCTGATTTTAGACGTACAGCTGAAAAGTTTACAAAATATGAAAAAATATAAAGAAGAAAATAAAACCACTTGTAAGCTCATTATTGAGCCACAAGCACCCATGACTTGTGGCTATCTTTTCTTCTGAATTGTTATGGAGATTGTTTATATCATGGGTGTTTTTGTTTTTTTGTTTTTTATTCCCCTCCAGGTTATCATGATGCAGCCTACCTCTAGTCTACCTATCTGTCCCGCCCACATTGTAAATTCCTGCTTCTTATCTCTATTGGTTGGGAAATCAGAAAACCAAACTTGTTCAGATGGTGTCTAAAACAAGAGTAAATTACAGTGAGTGCAGGTCTGAGGGCCTCTTCTCAGAGAAACAGAGCATGAGTTTTAGCACATGGTTTCTATTTTGGATCCTCAGAGACCTTTTTTTCCCCTTGCTTCCTGGGTTTCAGCTGTGTTCCTGGTACTTGAGGTTATTGGATAGATGACCTCTCCATAAGCGAGCTGCTTTTTTCTAAATGTAGTTCTTGACTTTTAAAAACTAATGAGAATTTGGCAATGCCTGGCTATCAATAGCATGTCACCATTAAGCGGGGAGCAAAAATGGCCTCAATTTTAAACCTCTCCTTCAGCCCAGGAAGAGCCTGACAATCTAGGCAGAAAAGACAACGTGCAATTTAAATATGATGCTAATTATGATGTGTGCCTTCATCTAGGGTTGCCAGATAAAATGTAAGGGACCCAGTTAAATTTGAATTTAAGTAAACAATTGGTAGTTTTTTAGTATAAATATGTCCCATGCAATAACTGGGATTCACTTATACTAATATTGTGTGTGTATATATATATATATACATATGTATATATATAATTTATCTAAAATTCAAATCTAACTGGATCTCTTATACTTTTATTTGCTACCTCTATAGCAACTATACCTCAATCCTCTCCAGGTGCCCAGTTATCACAATTAGACCTTTCTCCTTCTTTCTCCTTATAAGGCTAGCCAGAAAGGCTCAGTTGAATTCAGTTGACTTCACTTTCTACTTGTTTATATTTCAAATGGTTTAAGATTTGTCTTAAATATATTTGTTTATGGAACAATATCTTTTAAATAAGAGAAATGCTTTAGCATAAATGCAGAGCCCTTTCCTAAAACAGTTAAATTGAGGTCACAGCACGTGTGTGTGTGTGTGTGTGTGTGTGTGTGTGTGTGTGTGTGTGTGTGTAGGCAAGCACACATTGAGATTTTAAAGGAGAAATTATTTCCCATTTTAACCTCATAATCTAAATCATAAAGATTTGAACAGAAAAAGTTTTGGACATTTCCAATGAAAGTTGAGTTCAAAATTATGGAGGAAATTACCTTTGAAAAAAGCTGTGTTTTTTCCAATGCCTTTTTAGTGATTCTAAAATCATAGTTAAAGGAATGGATCTATTAATTCTTTTAAAGTTATTGCTAGCACTAAGCCAAGCGCATCGACATGACTGATCTACTTTGCTTCCTGATGATGACAGTGATGATGGTGCTTTTTAGAAAATACTTTCTTTTAGAAATAGAGGATAAGAGATATGTTCTTATTTAATGTTTAAAACTCTGAATTATTCTTTTATATTAAGGCTGAAAAAGCATGGGTTCTACAGTTCTTCCTGGATTAGAATTCTACCTCTGACCCTTACTTACTGAGAAAGGAGAAATCACTTAAATGCTTTGAACCCCAATCTCAGTATCTAAACAAGGGGCTTCCCTGGTGGCTCAGAGGTTAAAGCGTCTGCCTCCAATGCAGGAGACCTGGGTTCGATCCCTGGGTTGGGAAGATCCCCTGGAGAAGGAAATGGCAACCCACTCCAGTATTCTTGCCTGGAGAATCCCATGGACGGAGGAGCCTGGTAGGCTACAGTCCACGGGGTCGCTAAGAGTCGGACACGACTGAGCGACTTCACCATCACCAAACAAGGCGGGGTAGCGATACTGAGGATTTAAAAAATGAGATGGGGTAACGTCCATGAAAGAATCTGGCCTTAAACAGTGTGCATAAGTGCACGCGTGCCTGCTGTGTCATGTCTGACTCTTTGTAACCCTTTGGACTTTGTATCCCTCCCAGAGGAGCCCACCAGGATCCTCTGTCTGTGGACTGTCCCAGGCAAAAATACAGAAGATACTCCAGGTATCTTTGCAACCCAGGGATTGAACCTGAGTCTCTTGTGTCTCCTGCATTGTCATGCAGATTCTTTACCACTGGGTACCCAGTAGGTATCTTTCAATTCTTTTAGGGATATAATTTCTGTTATTACTAAAATATTTGGCTATCAGAGGGGCATACATTTCCAAAGTTGGTCCCTACTTCTGGTTATCAATCTTGGACTGCATCATTCAAGTCCTCCTCCCCTCTTTTCCCTTTCTTCTATGTGTGAAGTTATTTTGAAGTCCTCATTAAACATCCCTTTTGTATCTTGACAAATGCCAAAGCTGTATATAGAGAATGATTTTGTTTTTGCTTCTAATCTATTAAATTACCCGACAGCTTATAGGACAAAGGTCATGTATCCAGGGCACTGTTATTTTGTATAACTTCTTATTTCTTCTAAAAAGTCTGTATCTACTTATTTTTTCCCCATTCTTGATGAAGGAAAAATATTACTGCCTCTTATCACCCGGAAAAGAATTCAGCCAATGCTACAAAGGTTTAATATAAGACTTTGAACTGAACTGAACTTGTTTATATTAAATATTAAATGAATAGATTTATAGTCTTCCTGGCTCTTCCAGCATCCGTTTTTATAAGGCACTGCAGAAAACACTGGGGCATGTTTCTCAGCGAACAGCAGCATCTGTCGTTTAAGTTCTCACCAGTGTTTCTCTTTTATTTGAGTTAGTCTCAGACAATGAAACCTGCACATGAAGTATCTTGTGCATTTTGCTTCATATTACTTTTAAAATAGTAGCACTCTGGCATTGTATATTATACTAGTGATCATTTTATAAGGAACTATTGACTGAAACCATCCACCCTGGCCAGCCACCGTGACAACCACTTGCCTGAGTTGTCTCACAATAGAAGGTCCCAATAAGGAAAATGGTGCTGTAGTCAACAGATAACCAGAAGAATTCAGGCAGGGCCAAAAGATGGAGGAGCCAAGCAACCTCCCAGACTCCTTCTTGCTGGAATCCATCTTGGCTAAAAGAGGTGCTTGTCATCTGGAAGGGCCCTAAGTTGAAATGGAAATGATTGGTGAGAGACAACCCAGAAACCAACCTCATTATTATAAACACTGAAGGCTGTGAGCCACATGGCAGAGCAGTTTTCTTGGGTTCCCTTACTCTGCTACACTCCACCCAGGCTCCCCTTCCCAATAAAGTCTCTTGTATTGTCATCACATGTGTCTCCTCAGACAATTCATTTCTGAGTGTTAGACAAGAGCCCACTCTCAGGCCCTGGAAGGAGTCCTCCTTCCTGTAACAATTCCATCCACATTTGTGACCACTGGACTTCCCTGGTGGCTCAGATGGTAAAGCATCTGTCTATACTGCGGGAGACCTGGGTTTGATCCCTGGGTTGGGAAGATCCGCTGGAGAAGGAAATGGCAATCCACTCCAGTACTATTGCCTGGAAAATTCCATGGACAGAGGAGCTTGGTAGGCTACAGTCCATGGGGTCGCAAAGAGTCGGACATGACTGAGCGACTTCACTTTCTTTCACTTTCCTCTGCATAGGAACTGGAAGATCCATCCACCAAGAGAGTTCAGCCACTTCTGATTGGGGTGGGAGCAGAAGGGAGTGATCCCAAAGAAAGAGGAGAAATGTGGTCTAATCCAGCACTATGGAGCCAGCAATAGGGCCCAGGGTAGGGTGGGGAGGGGGTTAATGGCTGTGGGTATAGTTTGCCAGCTAATTATGGGAAGTGGACCAAACAATTCTAATTCATATGTTAATCAGGTGATCCATCAAAGTAAAAATTTGGAACTCAAACAGCCTTGTTCTAGGACCCCAGGTTGAGTATACCAGAGAAGAAACATTTTAACCTTCATTTTGTTTTGAAAGGGTTTTGTCTTTGAATCACATTCTAAGGATATCAGTTCTCCAGACAGCAGAAAAATCTTGGATTTTAGGCAATGCTGGTTGCAATTTCACTGACATTGGGATGCAAGATAGCCCCTGTATCACTGGTGGGAAAGATGCTGCTGGAAGCAGAGTCTCAGCCTGGAAATGGTCTTGGTGTTCAGTCCTGGAATTTTGGCATCCTGGCTCTCTAGATCTATGGGGGTGATTGAGAGTGCTGGAGAGCTGAGTGCCCTAACTCCTGAGGTGCAAGCAAAATTGCTATAGAAGCCTTCGCTAAGTCTAATACAGAATGGTCATCCTTTATACTATTCATTGACCCTTCACTTTCAGTCATAGAGGCATAGGTCCAATTTCACCAACATCACATGGGGAGATTTTCCTGGTGGCTATGACAGCAGTCGTCATGGAAACAGTATTTTAACCTTAAAGTATTTCTTCCATGGATCCAAGATCTAAAGATCAGAAAGTCCTGACTTTCTAGCCATGGCAGCAAGCAGCAAATACTAACAAGTGTCCCTGGAGATGTTAGAAGTATTTGAGAAGATAAACACTACAAAGCACTTGACTTCTTGGAGTTAGGCAGAAGGATAGTTTGGGAAAATAAATGCAGAATATTAATATCAATGAGAATATCTCTGTAAATGGATGGAGTCCACAGTACTTGTGTAACATTTGAATATATTAATATATCCCCACATGTTTATTGATGTGTTAAAGACATAATATACATAAGATAGACATGGCCTCTAGCTTCCCTTGATGAAATTTTTAGTCTAACTCTTATATACTCCAAGGAAACTTTACTGTTTTGAAAGGATGTTTACATTAATTTAAGGCACTGCAGTCAAGGACTTAAATAGAAACCTTGAAAATCTGTGTAATAGCTAAGCATTTAGTGTGTAAAAATACTAATGGTTGCTATCGTCTTCCAAAGATGACAGTAAGGAGGTGGTTTCATTGATACTCTTGTCTATAAAATGGTCCATCTCCTCCAAGTGAGCTGCTCAGCCTCCAAATTCTATCTCATAACTTTAGCATCCAGGAATGAAAGTTAAACCTGGCCAGCCAGCCTGATAACTAAATCCACCTCAGCCATCAAATGAATAGTAGATAGTGCAATCAAATTATCCTCCCATCCAAAAGGCTGATGTTAGATATTTCCAATTCAAGAAAGATAGGTCAAATACTTTTCCAACTCCAGACTCTCATAAATAAAAAATCACTATTCCATTTTATGATAAATATGTTTGCTTAGAGTACGACTACAATTTGAAATATAGCTTGGTCATTTGGATCCTCCATAATGGTATTATGTACATGTCAACACCTACCATGATAGGAATTCATAATCAGTCAAATAAAATAAATGGTTATTAGCACTTATGACATGTGAGATTCTATAGGCAATAAGAATTTATTCATCCTTTCAAAGGGAGAAGCAGAATTAATATATGATAAGGTTCAGATCCTCAAACATTTTATAATCTTGTTAGGAAGATAAAATTAAAATGCATGAAACAAGGGTAAAAGGCAACAATAAAGAGTAAATATAAAAAGGCATATAATAAAATACTGAAGTATGGCAGATGCCCAGGAGAAATCAGGTAAAACTGAAAGTAGCAATAGTTAAGGATACTTCACAGCCTAGATTGCTGGGCCTTGAGAAAACATTAAGTATTTCATAGGTACAAATAAGCTTAGGAAATTCTATTTGGGGTAAATAAGGTGTAGGTAGTGGTATGAACTTGCTGTGTTTCTAAAGCAGTGAGTAGACTGATCGACCTAGAATGGAAGATAAGGTAAGATCAGTAGGAAGAGTGAGTGCTTTAGGGAGGACTAGAAAGCTAAGCAGATGCTTATTTTATCAAAGTACTGTTGATTTACAATGTATTAATTTATGTTTCATTGCAAAGTGATTCAGTCATGCATAGACATGCATATACATTCTTTTTCATGAAGGTTTATCATAGAATATTGAATACAATTCCCCATGCTATACAGTAGGACCTTGTTGTTTATCCATCCTATACATGATCGTTTGTATCTGCTAATCCCAAACTTCTAATCCTTCCCTCCCCACCTCCTTCCCTTTTGCAACCACAAGTCTGTTCTGTGTCTGAGTCTGTTTCTGTTTAGCGGTTCATTTGTGTCATATTTTAGCTTCTACATATAAGTGACACCATATAATATTTGTCTTTGAATTACTTCACTTAGTATGATAATCTCTAGGTCCATCCATGTTGCCACAAATGACATTATTTCATTTTTATGGCTAATATTCCACCTATGTATGTACTACACCTTCTTTATCTGTTCACGTGTTGATGGACATTTAGGTTGTCTCCATGTCTTGACTATTATCATAGTGCTAAGTAGCCACATTTTAACATGGATAGTGGGTAATAAGCCACAGCAGATTCTGATGCAGAGGAAACATATGCTATCATTAGTGGTTGGAGAAAAATTAATTTGATAACTGTGTGAGGGTTTGGAGTGAGAAGGACAAGTCAGGACAAATAGCATGCACAGCCACTGGTCAACACTGAGTCATTTTTCCCATATGTAAAATGTTAGGGTTATCTGTAAGTGACTTCTTGGCATGGATGGATCAAAGCACAAGTTAGGAAAGAGTAAGTAAATGAACAATTCGGGGGTTGAGCAAGACTAGGGAGAATGTTGAGTCTGGGAAATGTGAGTTAGAAAGAGAAGACAAAATTTGGAATGTCTATATTTGGAAGGTCCCGGGTACACATGCTTTATGTTGAGGGAACTATCTTGGAAATCCTGTTAATAAGCCATAATTGGAGGGCATTAAAAATTATTAGCAGAGCCCTGCCTCTGAATGACCTATATCACCCTGGTGAAATAAATACATTCATGGAGCAATGTTTAGAGAAAAGAGGAATATTGAGGTCAATGTAAAACCAAGTATCCAAAACAGGTCATTATCTGAGATCATTCTAGATCAAAATGTGAAAAATGTACCATGTTCAAATTAGTATGCAAAATAAAGCACCAGTATGGAGTGAATTTATGTGATTATACCATGAATAATTCATTAGCATAAGCAATACAATTAGCTTCTTATAATATAATGATACAACTACTGCATTCATGTACAGTAAGCCTGACCCAAACTGTCATAATAGCGAGAAGTTTGAAAGCAGAACAAAGCCCTAAATGTCTCAAATCCAAAGGACAGAATGAAATTTGCTATTAATGGGACAAAAATGTGATAAGTAGTCAGGACAAGTTCTTGTCTAAAATTGGTAAAGAGTGGTATAATTTATTTATTTATTTTTAATATGTATTTTTAATCGATTGATGGTTGCTTTACAATATTGGTTTGATTTCTGTCATATATCAATATGAATTAACCATAGGTGTGCATATGGCCCTCCCTCTTGAATCTCCCTCCCTCCTCCACACATTCTTCTCCTCTAGGCTATGATTTTTATATGAACACTTTATGAGACATCAGACAAAAATTACTTTTGTCAGTATGAAAGATAATTGATGTGTTTGATGAATATATCTCAACATAGTTTACAAAATATTATGCGTAAAGCACCTGGTTAACACTTGAACAGCTAGCTATTCTGAATAATTTGCATTTTCTTTATTTTTGTGTTATGTTCTTTTTCCCCACTGAAGCATAGTTGATTTATAATGTGTCGATCTCTGCTGTACAGAAAAGTGACTCACTTATTATACACACACACACACGCACACATATACATTCTCTTTTATATATTCTTTTGCATTATGGTTTGTCACAAGATATTGAATATAGTTTCCTGTGTTACACTTTAATACCTTGCTGTTTATCCATTCGAAATGTAAGTTTGCTTCTACCAACACCAAACTTTCAGTGCATCCCTCCCCATCCCCCTGCCCTTGGCAGTCACAAGCCTGTTCTCTATGTCTGAGTCTGTTTCCATTTTGTGGATAGTTCATTTGCTCCATATTCTAGATTCCACATATAAGCAATATGATACAGTATTTGGAGAAGGAAATGGCAACCCACTCCAGTATTCTTGCCTGGAGAATCCCAGGGACAGAGGAGCCTGGTGGGCTGCCGTCTGTGGGGTCGCACAGAGTTGGACACAACTGACGCGACTTGGCAGCAGCAGCAGCAGCATATGGTATTTATCTTTCTCTTTCTGGCTTACTTCACTTAGTATGATAATCTCTAGTTGCATTCAAGTTGCTGCAGATGGCATTATTACATTCTTTTTTATGGCTGACTAGTATTTCATTGTATTTGAGTACCATGTCTTCTCTATCCATTCGTGTGTCAATGGACATTTATGTCGTTTCCATGTTTTGGTTATTGTGGATACTGCTGCTATGAACACAGGGGTGCAAGTATATTTTTGAATTAAAGTTTTGTCCTGGTATATTCCCAGGGTTGGGGTTGCTGGATCATATACTAATTCTAATTTTAGTTTTCTGAGACACCTCCATACTGTTTTTCATAGTAGCTATATTAACTTACATTCCTACCAACAGTGTGGAAGGGTTCTCTTTTCTCTACATCCTGTTTAGCACTTGTTATTTGTAGACTTTTTATGACAGACATTCTGACTGGTATGAGGTGGTAACTCACTGTAGTTTTGATTTGCGTATCTCTAATGATTAGTGATATTGAGCATCTTTTCATGTGTCTCTTGGCCATCTGTATGTCTTCTTTGAAGAAATGTCTATTTAGGTCTTCTTCCCCTTTTTCCATTGGGTTGTTTTTTTGTTGTTGAGTTGTATGAGTCATTTATATATTTTGGAAATTAAGCCCTTGTCTGTTGAATCACTTGAGAATATTTTCTGTATATTGTCTTTTTTTATGGTTTCCTTTGCTGTTGAATAACTTGCATTTTAACTATAGAAAAGTCTTTCTGAAACTTTCAGAAGGCAGAAACCTGATGATTGAACAGACATACAATAATCAGTGCCTGAAATGGATCAATAAGTAACTGGCATTGGCAGTTTGCTTCAACGGAATCATTACTTTAAAGAATAGAGGTTCAATTCACTTTAAAGTCCTATTTTAGTTATTTTCATAATGAAATTATATCTCTCCTGGACTTTTACTGTATTGGTTTAATCTGAGCTTGCCTATTATAGATACCTCATGTGGGCTTCCTTGGAACTTAATTTTTCTGCTCTTCTTTTAGAGTTCCCATGGTTTCATGCATAGGAATCCAGCAGAGTGAAATATCTGAACACAGCTTCAGGTTACTTCTAGTTGGTTTTGCTTCATCGCTAATTAATGGACAACAGTAAAATATATAAATTGAGAATGGTGAAGCAAAATATTCATTTCGACAAGGTAAACACCAAAAATAATGAAATGTTTTTGTTGTTTTCAGTGTCATCCATATCAGAGAAACTTTTTTGATGGTAGGGACCTGGAAAGTAGCAATGTTGCAGTGAGTTTTGAAGGACAACTTTTACATAAAGTCATACCTCTCAAGCAATATTCAAGTTTACATTGAATTTGCCACAGTAGCAGTTTCAGTTACTCTTATTTCAAAGCTGGTCTTCCCAGTTGGTGCAGTGGTAAAGAATCCTCCTTCCAATGCAGGGGATAAAGCCACCAGGGAAGGCATACCTCAACAGAAATTAACTTTAAATGGATCAGCAGTCTGAAGATGAGACCTAAAATTATAAAATCCTTAGAAGAAAACATGCAGGTAAATCTTGATCTTAGATTTAGCTAGATTCTTAGATATGACACTGACAGCACAAGCGACAGAGAAAAAAACTGGCAAATTGGACTTCATCAAAATTAAAAACTTCCAGGCACCAAAGCACACTATTAAGAAAGTGAAAAAAGCAGACTACAGAATGGGAGACAATATTTGCAAATTGTATATCTGATAAGAATCTAGTATCCCGAATATGTAAGGGTCTTTCACAATGCAAGAACAACCATAAAAATAACAAATATTTAAAGGGAAAGTTTGGTGCTATTATATTTACGGCTTACTGCTTGCTACAAACTCATTTTGCATCCATCTCCTCTCTGCTTTGTGCCTTAGGAGGTTTACCTCTGCAGCAGCTCTATTCACTGGCAAATTACTGATTTATTTTGGCCCATAGGATGCGTTGGCAAAAGATCAACAGATTGGAGGAAAGAAAAGCCAGGGTATTTCTTCCTTGCTCCTCCCCTGCTTTAGCATCTTGGGCAGTTTCTCCGAAACTACAGCTCTGATTGGGAGTCCTTCTTCCGTGGTTACAGGTTTCACTGGGTTCTGTCAACCTCTATTTCTTCTCCTGGTCCCTTCAGCCTAAGAAGTAGTAATGTTGCCATCCCTGGGAGACTCACTAGCTCTTATTTGTTCCCGAAATCCTGTCCACAACTTTGTAAAGAGTCCTATCATTAACATCTCTTCTTCATTTAGGACCTATGCAGAATGAATTCTCTATCTTGCCAGGACGCAGGAGTCAACTAGCCTTGCTTAAAGATTGTTTTCAATTTAAAGGTCAGATAATACCATTGATACCAAGACATATGATACCATAATTACAGTACTATCATAATACCAAAAAAAAGGGACTTATATGCTGTTCCACTTCTGTATTTGGCTTTAAAATTATATGCAGAGACATCTATTTCATTTAGAGGGGAAAAATGAAAACAGATGGGGGAAATGCTAGGAATGGAAGGGCCTTTGCAGACCTGTGTAAAGAAATTGTCCCTGATACCTTCAGAAAATCTTCACTTGCCAAAGAGCCTCTCCCAAGGGAACCATACAGAAAAAACACCCCTTTTTCTTCTTATGAATAAATTGAACATCATTACCCAATCATTGTCCATTCCTCTAATGGAAAGTTTACAAGAGGAGGTCGTTCATTTTCTTTATGACTCATTTTCTTCACTTTTTCACCTTTGGATTGAGAATAAGTAGAATTTTTTAGTATTTTAGTTTAAAGTAGGTCATTCCCCTCTCACTTTGTTAGTGAAGTCTTGCTTCCTTAAATTGGGTGATTGGGTGTATTCAGGGTGTTTCTCTAAGTGACAGAGCTGAGTTTCAAAATCAGTGTTATTCTCAGTGTTGGAAATGCATGGTGGAAATCCGTTGGGATTGCTTGGTAAATGAGAAGTAGGTCATGAAAGTCAAAAAGAGTAGGTTGGAAAGAGGACAAGGAATTGCCTCTACCAGAAAAGTCATACCAGTGGATAGTGGGCAAATGCAATCAGGTTCAGATGCTGTGAAATCAGGGTTAAGAAAGGAGATCTAAAGAGAGGAGCAGAAGGACAAGGAAGGGAATTCTCCATGGTAGAAGGTCTCATTGCTATTTAGGAGATTCTTTTTTCCACACAATAGAAGAAGTCCATAAGAGAGAAATGAGAATGGCTCTGAAATTTCTATGTTCATTGAGAATCTGAAAATAAACTTATATTATTTATATGATATAGAAAGATTATACTCTTAAATTCCCCAATGCTGCCTTAGTTATGCCCTAAACCATCAGTATGTGACACAAAGCGGGGTCAAGGCAGGAGAGGGCAGTGAGTCAGGGAGGGAGGAAATTGTTTTTCATTGAGATAAATGCTTTGTACCCTCGGTCCCCAGGGTGGTGGTGACCCACGGAGGAAGTAAAATTTAACAGCAGGCAGTGTTGCTGGGAACTCCAGAGTAGTGTTCTAACCCTCTTGTTAAACACCCTGAATATTGGAAAACATGACTTCATGATTGTATTCTTAATACCCAGAACTGCCTTTGCCTTCTAATAGGTAAACAATAAAGGTTGACTGAGTGCTAAAACATTCCCATGCCTGACTCCTCCTGTTCTTTCATCCCCTAGACTTATCTTAGAATTGATGGAGGAAAGGAGCCTGGACCTTGCCTGGACCTCCCACCTCGCCTGGGCCACGCCAGCCACTCTGCGGCTGTGTTTGGTTGCTAAGTTTTAGCTAAAAAGATAGATAAGAAGGAGTATGGGGCAAATTTTTCGCCAGTGTTTGGCCTGAGGAAAGACTTCAAAACTTGTCCGTGCAATGCTTTAAACAGTATTAAGCTCTATTGGAAGCTTTTCATAAAGCGAAATCTGGGGCCGTTCTCTCTAGGTAGGGCTACCAGCCCGCCGTGCCTGAAAACAGGCGCTTGCCTTGCGCGCGCATGCGCTCTCTCTCTCTCTTCCGCAGAACGATAATCCAGGGATAACATAGGGAAATACACAGGAATGAATGTCAAGTCAACGAAACTGTAGATCTCTTTGCTGCCTTTTCTGACCTTGTTTCGGGGTAAGTCACACCTGCAGGAGGGACGTTCAGAATAAGCATGTTTGTCATTTGAGGCTTCTGTCTGCTCCGAAAGGAACTCTAAATCTTTCTTATGGAGGCACTGACATTTAGTTTGGCACATTTTCAGATACTAGAAAAAGAACCATGACTTGGCAAAAAAAAAAAAAAGTCAAGTTAATATATATCAGAAGAGTCGACTATTTCAAGGCATTTAGAGAAAAATTCACATATAAGTATACAAATACACAAATTTTCAGGTATTGGGATCTATTATTATTTTTTTTCTATCAACAAGTACCGTGTACAGGAAGTAAGATAAATGTGACTTTTCCAAGCCTTCTAAAATCAAGATTTCTTTTTCTTTGCAGTATTTAGGGGGTTTGGTTTGTTTGCTTATTTTGTTGTTAATTTTTTGTTTCCAAGTTCAAGAGCATCATATAAAAATAAACTTCTTTGCATGAAGATCAGGAGATGTTTTATCAGAGAAGCTATAGTATCCATTTTAGAGTAGATATTAATCTTAAATTTGACTCACGTTCTTCTGAAGAGCTTCCCTGTTTCAAGTTTCAGTTAAATCCCTATGGAGCACCAGACCTGTTTGTTGATTTGGGGGGAGTGTTACACCTTTGTGTTTATGCTTACAACTTAGAATGAAAGTGATACAGAAAGACTGAGGGGATATAAAACATTTTCCAAAAGAGCCAGGCAGTTTGGTATGTGTTGATATTCTGCAGAATATTTAGCTTTCTTTTTTCCCAGAGGGTCGTCTAATTCTACATTCTCACTTTTTTATTTGCTGCTGGCCAGCTTCTGCATCCTTTTACTTCTATGGTTCTGACATTTTAAGGCATTATTTGATCCCTCAAGTCTTTGATTATAATTTTAGTTTCCCTAGACTAGTTCCTCCACCATTCTTTCATTTAAAGGCTGGCCCATGAATTAAATTAGAAGGGGAAAGTTCATTTTTGTAGTCCCAGCAATGGAATACCTTCTACATTTGTTACTGCTTAAGTATCAGTTGGGCTTTCCATGTGGCACAAGTGGTAAATCCACTTGCCAATGCAAGAGGTACAAGAGATGCCTCCCTGAGTCGAGAAGATTCCCTGGAGTAGAAAATGGCAACTCACTTCAGTATTCTTGGCTAGACTATTCCGTGGACAGAGGAGTCTGGCAAGCTACAAGTTCATGGGGCTGCAAAGAGTCGGACAAAATTGAGCATAAACAAAAAATACC
Organism: Budorcas taxicolor; assembly: GCF_023091745.1. NCBI lineage: Eukaryota > Metazoa > Chordata > Mammalia > Artiodactyla > Bovidae > Budorcas > Budorcas taxicolor. The sequence goes on from NC_068910.1 coordinate 86,342,163, forward strand.
AGCTTTTTGAAAGCAGATTTAAAAAAAAAGCCCCTGGGTCAGAAACATTAATATGTCATGCCCAAATCATATGGAGTCTCTTGAACCCTAAGGGGAAAAAAAGAAAACCTGCTTTTAGACCTTCTGCTTTCCTTATTAACTTCGACCTTAGCTATTTCTCAATCCACTGCTTACATATCCATTTCATACACTGGAGGTGTAGAAAATTTCATAAGAAAAGCTACCAGCATAAAAATGACTTTTTAAAGAAAGTTCAGCAACCTCTGTATAGATCAAATATGACATGTTCGAGTCACTGACTTCATTTATTAAATGCACTTCCCTGATGTGTTAAATAACTCCTTCTCCTAAGTGCAGAGGGTTTGTGTGCCTCTACTCACCCCCTCCCTTCTCATCTCCACGATTTACGACGTTCTCCTGACAGGCCTCATACATCCAGGGTCCATTAGGTGGGAAGATAGTTTTACCTCTGGGTGAGTCCTGAAGTAATCCTGGGGTGAGTGTTATTGTTTGGCAGTCTCCCTGGAAGTTTATAAAGGAACAAAGAGACCAAAAAAAAAAAAAACAACAAACCAACAACAAAGAATTATCTGGAATAGAGACTCAAGGCAAGAGTTTTCTCTTGCTTTTGAAATTGTCTTTACAATTTTCTTTCTATGAGAACTTTTTATTATTTTTATTTTATAAATACACAATGTTCTCCTTTTTAAGAATGTGTAGAACTGGAACAAAGGTGATTAAGAAAGAGGCACAAATGTTTCAGAAAGATCTGCGGCGAGAAAGTGGGGCTGCCCAAGTCACAAACTGGGGCCACTTGTTGGAACCCTGAGGATGGAAAAGTACATCTTGTGTTTAAAACATGGTCTTGTGCCTGTGAATCAGTAAAGGATGTTTATAGATGAGGAATGTTCCAATGTTGTCTGGAAACAGCTGATAATTCTGGATCAGTATCAGGTGTCTGTGTCTGTGTGTGTGTAAAACAGACCCACATATTCATAGAAAACTAGTACAGATCAACCTTAAGTTAAGCAGCTGAATAATTCAGGGTACCTGTTTCCTCTGAATTTCTTTCTAGTAGAGTTTGACATCAGAGAGTACTTGGGAGGCCTATTCCTATCTGCTACCACGGTTCCTTCTAGGGCTGGTACTTAAAATGGAAATCACTGTTTTGAAAAAGGGACTGATACTTAGATAAGGATTTATCCTGCAAGTGTTTTGCACAAATTCCTGTAAAATGGAGCTGCAAATGTGTCACTTTTTTTCTTTTCTTTGAAGGGATTTTATTACTAGATCAAGAACTTTGAACTATCAAGCTCAGTAAGATATGAAATCATTCATATCTCCCAGTCCTGTAACAGACTGAATCTTCTGAGTACCTTTTAGTTAAAAGAATAATAATAGTTCTTCAAAATATGAAAAGACTGGTTACTGATGGTTACCTGTCCTCAGGCCTCATTCTAACAGAATGTCACTGTGAAAGAACTCTGATGAAATCTAAATTTAATATTAGAAGTCCACGGCTGTATTAGTCCTTTGAAATAAAAATGTCATGGTTATGACTCTTTGGAACTGCTCCACTTAACTTCCAAACTGTTGCTTTTAAAAAAGGCTAATTCAGGGTTGGGTACATTAATGGCAATGTCCTATAAAACTGCCAGCTTAAAAAAAAAAATGTCAGCAGAGACATTTTTTCTGGCCGATGTCAGCACAAAAGGGTGCCTCAGTTGTTTTCATCTCCAAACAGCTGCATGCTTTCATTGACATTTGGTGACCTTTCTTTGTGCACCAGGCTTAACCTCTTAGGTTATTTCCTGGCCTCCCTTCTGTGACCTTTGACCAAGGCCGACCTTTAGCTGGAGAATGTGACATTTTGTTCTCCTCTAGCTGACATGTGATGCTCTCATTATTCAAAGGTATGTGAAAATAATGACCCCAGGTGACCTTTGAGTTTCCTTTCATTTATTGGTTGTTTTTGGTGCTTGTTTGGCGTGTACTGGCTGAGGTGAAGGGGGGCTGAGTAGGGACTGGGCTAAGATAAGATGGCCAGTATCTCTCTTCAGTCTGTTTCTAATCCCTTTTACTGTTGATGACTAAGCCTTAGTATTTTCTGTTCATTGATTTGGAGATGATTTTGGCCTTTGAGCACTAGATCTTTTTGAAACTTAAGAAATTTGGTACAGTGAGTGAAGCTACTTGTTTCTTTCTTCTTCCTACTAATGACATTTATGTAGATAATAATGCCAATGCTTTTATACTTAGAAAATGAATAATTCATACAAAGGTAACATGTGACAAAATAAACTGAAAAATTTATCATTTCTGCTTTACATATAAATGGTCTAGTCGGATATTTCACTATATAAACCTTGATTATTCTAATAGCTTTACTGTTATATTAATTTAATATGTATATTTATTAGCATATGAATATGAACATTGGGTATGGAGTGTGGAGAAGGAAAATGAATTTGAGCATTGATGAAATAATAGTCATAAGTTATTTAAGTTAAATTTGAAATTTCAGACTTGAGTTTATATATACTATTTTTTTTAAATCTCAAATATGCTACTAAATAATTTATGACATCTGATATCGACTTTTCAACAAGACAAAGTTATTTCCACTTTAAAAAAATACAAAGTAAGGAATCATCATCCATTTTATTTAATGTGTGTCTGCTTGTATTTTGCTCAAAGTCTCACCTCATATAATTACATCTAGAATGGATTTAGCACCGTACAGAACTGCAGATGAGAGTCTGGGTTGCTTGCCAAAATTTAGCACGGTCATTAACTCTGAGCTTTCATAACTTTCCAAGACAAGCTGTTGAGATGCTGATAATAAGTGACTTGAGGGTTATTATAAGTACAGTAACAACTACATAGTCTTTAGCAAAAACACAGAACCCTCTGACTGTGTATTCAGATAAAGAGAAGGCCATCACTCACAAGGTATCATACCCTCCTAATTTCATCTCTAAACACTTGAAGAAAAAAATTATTATACTATCTTATGCTATACTTTAGGAGAAGGAAATGGCAACCCACTTCAGTATCCTTGCCTAGAGAATCCTGTGGATAGAGGAACCTGGTGGGCTGCTGTCCGTAGGGTTGCACAGAGTCAGACACAACTGAAGCAACTTAGCATGTATGCATGCATATACTATACTTTGAGTATACAAAAATATTAGACCTTTAATATCATGAGATTTTTTTCTTCTTGTGACTCAATTCATTGTTTGAGGCTGAATTTAAGAAACACGAACACAGAATATTACTTTCCTCCAAGGACCTACCTTAAAGCCATCCTTCTCATTCCTGAATTAATGAGATTAATTTTAAAAGGATACAAGAGAGGTAGATGCTTTGAAGAACATGGTTGTTTCAAAACTAAACATACTTGCTCATCATCTACCCTGATACAGACTGGTATCTTCTTAGCGGAAGCATGCTTTCAATTCTGCTCTGTAAAACGGTACCATAAGGGTTCTGCATTCAAATATTTGAGTGACTACCTTAAACAGAGACCTCTAGAGGCATGGAGATAAAATCTAAATCAGACATGATTATGGTTATGATCTTCAAGAAAGATGCAACCTGATAGAAGAGAAAAACCAGTACAGCAAGCTGAAATTTTTAACTGCTGTAAGAAAGTTCAACAACAACAACAAAAATAAGCTTAAAAACAAACAAACAAACAAAAAAAAACCTTTCAACTTAAGTCAATGTATTTTAAGCTCTATTTAAAGCATTAAAATTTTTCATTCACAGGTAAATTTTTTCTTTGTCTATAAAATTCATCTATCATGTGCTGACCTTCTCCTAATTATTGCATATTGCTTTATCATCCACTAACCATCTAAGTAAGCTCTTCAAATAATTAGATTTAGGTCCATCATCTCCTACGGGGTGAAAATTGAACTTAATGCCAAAGCCAGAACTTCTACATCTCAAACAACAACAACACATGTTTAAACTGGCTACAAAGTCAACTAGAGAGGTAACAATTAAAGTGTGAGATGAAGTTCACTGAATTAATGTGACCAAAAGATGGAAAGGAGAAGAAATGTAGGGTACCTCCACCATGGCTACAGGTTTACTTATGAGTTTCAGCCCTAACCATATTTATTCAACATGACTATTTACTTAGGAATTTTTTTTTTTTAATTTCTTCTGTCTCTTACTGCCAACTTACACAACCTTTTATCTTTTTTAAACCAGTGATACATTCCATACATTTAGAAGGAAGCCTCAAAGGTTACCTTAGAGAATGTATATTATGATTTGCACTGTGCAAATATGATTCTCATAAACGTTTTCTATTTTGTTTATATATATATAGTTTATATTTATTTTGTTTCTCTCTATATAAAGTTTTGCTGTTTTGTTTCTATTCAAATAGATTTAACCCCACAAAGGACCAAGTCAAAATTTCATGGGTCCTGTATTGAACTGAAGCTCTGATTAATACATGGAAGTATATACAGAGTAGATCTGCAGCCAGGGTAAAAATATTTCAATGAAAGGAAGCTTCTGCAGAAAAAAAAAGCAAAGAAGTGAACAACATGTTGATTACATACATTACATTGAAGGGATATCTTTTTTCTTTCATTTTGTAGGGTTTTCTAAAGAAATTTGATTAAATTTACTTTAAAGATGTTTTGGGTTTCCTGATTTGGAAATACTTGGTGCATTAATCTCCTTTATTCATTTGTTATTTATTTTTGGAAACCTGTGTTTGCACTTAGCTCATTCTGTTCTCTGTAAAGATTCTAACTTGTCAGGCATTTAATCACCATTAAAGACAAATCTTTTCACTTGTTCAAAAAAGTTTTCACCTAATAATGAAATATGACTTGCCATACAAGTGTCACCGTTCATGGACAAAGTGGTTTAAAGTGATAACGGGTGACCAAGTTATAAATATTTAAAAATTGTGTCTGGCAGGAGACATAAGTTTCTTTCTCCAAACCCCAGTAACCCAAACCTGAAGAGAGCCAAGGTCTGTTTCCTGCTTTGTGATACTGCCTTATTGTTATCTAGATGACTTTAACCACAAAGGCCCCATGTTCCCATGTGGTAGATTCATAAGAAGACATAAATCTGCCTCCTTGACCAAGTGCAGTTTTTCAGCATCTGTTCTGTTAGGTATCAGAAATGTGCACACAAGTAGTGTAGTAAAAGAATTACGCTTGTCTGGGTGACCCTGGTTGTCGTCATTGTTGTTAGTCTCTAAATCATGTCTGACTCTTTTTGGACCCCATGGACTATAGCCTGCCAGGCTCCTCTGTTCATGGGATTTCCCAGGCAAGAATACTGGGATGAGTTGCCACTTCCTTCTTCAGGGGATTTTCCTGACCAGGGATTGAACCTGCAGCTCCTGCTCTGGCAGGCGGATTCTTTACCACTGAGTCGCCAGGGAAGCCCTACAGTAACCCTAAGCAGGTTAATGTTGGGATCTTTTGGTACCTAAACTCTCCGATTTGGCTCTAATTTGTATATTATCTGAACTAATATAAATTCTAAAAGTCAACACTCCAAATGAGGAAATGGAGACCCTACAACAACAAAAAGAAGTAACACATTTTTAGCTTTATAGTGAAAAATCAAAACCAAAAATCTACTATCCTATGGGTTGTCTGATTATACGTGATAAAACCATTTTCCTATAGTTCTTTATGCAATTACCACTTTGTCTCTTTTACACCTTGCAGTTGAGATATATTGTAATTCTTGCTAATTTCACTGAAATTTCTTGCTGTTTCTTGAGAAGCCGCCTAGACACTAAATATTTATGTATCGTTATTGATTTAAAAGAATATGCTGCTTTTCTCCCTTGTAATAAGAATTTATTTTAAATTTTAATAGAAAATACTTAAAAAATAATAATGATTTCTTTATTTTGATCCCATTAATTCCAACATAAATGATCACTTAACTTTGAGCTGGGAGAAGTGATTTTATAGCAGAAGCTTGAGAGAACCAAATTGATTGAATTTTTAAACCATGTCTGGTCAAGCAGCAGTCTCAGGAACTACCAAAATCACTGTATTTTGCCAGTGGATCTCTTTACTTTTATTTTAAAACTAATAGTAATGTATTTTGAATATCAGGTTTTTATTCTTTCAGATCCTGATTTCTTACAGTGATCATATATTTCCTTAAGTGAAGAAAGTACTTTTTTATTTCTGAAATTAACAATAAAATCTTTTTAATAGTATAGTGGTGATTTTTACTCTCAGAGATCAATAAATTCTTCTGTGGGGCATAATATCTCATATTTGTTCTTGAATGAAATGGAAATATTCTCTATATACATAAAATCTGCAACGGAATTTATCTCAGCAAGATAATAGTTAATTTGTACTGTGAAGTTCAAAAGGGCAGAAAAAAGATAACAACTCAATTTAGGTAAAGATGTAGCACATGCATGCTCGAGGAAAATAAATGTCAAATAGAAAACTGTATCTGAAATTTGGATCACATTTAGATGTGCAAAAAAATGTTAAGAGCATTTGGGGGGCAATTGCGCTCCAATTAGATTTCTTACACTCACATCAACCAGCCTTGGTTTGGAAGTTAATCATATGATTTACAGGACTCCTTAAGGAGTGAAAAGGAGGAAGCAAATAAGAAGAAGAAGGAACTGACAGTGTAACATTTATGAGGAGCCCATCAATTACAAAGTTTGGTCTTGGGGTAGAGTGGAGGTAAGTCAAAAGAAAGTTATTAAAAATCAGAATTTTTTACGTTTTGTTCTTTATTGTATGTAATATCACTCACTGGCGTTTATTTTTGAAGAGCAGAAAAAACAGATAATGAATTCCAAATTTTATGAAATCCTTAATGAAATTGTAAGCCCAAACTAGAGATTTCTTAAGGTTTAGAGTTGCTTCCCAGCGGTTGCCTGTGCATAGGTTGGCAGTGGACATGCTGCTGCTGCTGCTAAGTTGCTTCAGTCATGTCCAACTCTGTGCGACCCCATAGATGGCAGCCTACCAGGCTGCTCTGTCCCTGGGATTCTCCAGGAAAGAACACTGGAGTGGGTTGCCATTTCCTTCTCCAATGCATGAGGTGAAACGTGAAAGTGAAGTCACTCAGTCGTGTCCAACTCTTAGCGACCCCATGGACTGCAGCCTACCAGGCTCCTCTGTCCATGGGATTTTCCAGGCAAGAGTACTGGAGTGGGTTGCCATTGCCTTCTCCTGGGAGTGGACATAAAAGGACACAAATTCATTACTGGCTAAGACAAATACCTATATCTATATAGAGATATGGTTATGAGAAACTCAAAGAGTCTGGCTGTATCAAATTGCCCTTGGGTTTATTTTGGGGAAAAGAACAGTAATTAAGTGAGTAACATGGAGGAATAAAAATGCATTTCAAAGATGAACCAAGAAAAGAAGTAGACTGATATGTGCTTCTTTCAAAACCCAAAGGACAGCAAATAATGTGAAGAAAAATATAAATTGGAGATTTGGGGACAGATCTAATGAATTATTTATTTTTCCCAAAGTTTCTGTGTGCTGTATTGAACTGGTACCAGTTTTATAAGACTGATAGGCGATAGTTGACTCTGTAAAAACGGAAAAACACACAGCTGATTCAAATCTCCACAGATTCTAGGAAAATTTCAGATTGCCATGGTGGCTTTTGTTTCCTCTTATCAGTATAAGAGGAATATATACTTCTCATATATAGTCAGTATATACTGACTAACAAAGGCCATATACATTGTTTTGACAAACACCTAAGATACTAGAAACATTTTGTTGTGAACTCTTTTACAATTTTCTTTGAATTTTCTTGTTCTCCTCACACTGTGGTTGACCCATTAGAGGTCATAATTAGGAAAATTACAAGAAAGGAGACTCAACTGAATATTTTCATTTTAGTGACACTATCACCATCTTCAGTGACTTCCAATGTACTTGTTTATGCAATAATATCTTTTGATATTCTAGTAGTGTTTGTCTTAGAAAATATTTCCATCATCATGGTGCATAAGATGACATTAGGGACAGAAATAGTTATGAAAAAACCACTAGGAGTTATGATGTAAATATGTATATATGATCTTTTCATAATGCAGATTACATAAATTTGAATTAAGTGACTTTTAAGAACATTGATTATTGATCTGATAAACTATTATATCCATTAGGGCCTTTTGTGTAAATAACAATTTTTAAAATGCATGCTGCTTTATAATAAAAATTCTTATGAAGTGTACTTATGATCTCTTGCATGCTGAATAGCCACTTTTCAACATTAAATCTTGGCCAAAACTACATTTTAACATTAAGAACCATTTAAGTTATACTACTACCAAAAAAAAAAAAATCCTCCTGGAATTACTCAGCACGTATTTTAACATTTATGTTACTTTAAAATGACCAAGGCATATTGTTTTAAATCCCTGTAAGGGTCTTCCCTGGTGGCTCAGTAGTAAAGAACCTTCCTGCTAATGTAGGAGATGTAGGTTTGATCCCAGGATCAGGAAATTACATTGGAGAAGGTAATGGCAACCCACTCCAGTATCCTTGCCTGGGAAATCCCATGGACAGAGGAGCCTGGCGGGCTGCAGTCCACGGGGTCACAAAGAGTCAGACACGACTGAGAGACTAAACAACAACAACCATGACTTACATATTTTCTAAGTGACAAGCCATTCTATGCTCTATTGATTATAGTATAGACTCTGCCATAAAAGAAAATTATTCTTGTGATTGTGGTGTTAATCCTTATTATGGAACATCTATAGGTATCAAGGGGCTTCCCAGGTGGCGCTAGTGGTAAAGAATCCACCTGCCCAAGCAGGAGATCTGAGAGATGTGGATTCTGTCCCTGGGTGGGGAAGATACTCTGGAGGAGGGCACGCCTCCCACCCCAATATTCTCGCCTGGAGAATCCCATAGACAGGGGAGCCATGGATCTATAGTCCATAGATCTGTAGATTGCAAAGAGTCAGACACGAGTGAAGTGGCTTAGCTCACATGCAGGTGTTAAGGAAAGTTATGTAGAGATAAGCTACATTCATGCTACATTCATAAAAACACACCATGGAAATATGTCATTATTCTGAGAGAAACATGTTCAGTCTGTGCTGGAGATGAAGACTGAGACTGATGCTTCGCAACTGTTTGTGACATTTCATGCTGGTGTGTTGACAAACTAGAGAATGTGTGTCCATTTGTTAAACTTTCCATAAGGCATATTGATGAGTTAATTAACAACCCATTCTTGTTTCCCTGGTAAGTTTCTTGAGGACGAGAAAACAGCTACAATTTACTCATTTTCACACACTAGCAATGTCCTGCTCCATAAATGTCTGGGGAATGAATGAATGAAAGATGAAAGCCTATGTCTAAAGAGGAAGGAAACTTGTTTTCTACGAAAAGGGGAGGACTACAGGTTTCACAAAGAAAATATATCTTTGCATAGATTTTTTTAGAATCATACAATTTTTAGAGTTGAAAAATTTTACTGATGGTTACAGCAATTTTATCTACATACTCAATATCACATTCACTCAATTTTTATACATTTAAATTTGGAGATTACTTTTTAAAAATTGGATTTCCTCCTTTCCTCTCAATTTGAGACTTTTCATCTTTCAGGGATGAGGAACCAGCTCTCTGTTTTTATTGTTTACCTAGTTTGGCACCAAGTCCATAGGCAATTTTCACAGATTCACCTTACCTGGGAGTTGAAAAGGGAATTGTTTCTCTAAGCTGTTTGACTCACTTGGTTTGAGTTCGGTGTTAATGAGGCCAGAGCAATGCATTTTCTTTCTGTAGCTGCACTTTGGCCTCTACTTTCATTGCTCTCATTGAGAGGTCAGGAGAGAGTAGCAGAACCCAGCACCCTTGAAAAAACAAGTCACTACCTAGGCCCTACTGTCAGCTGGTCATTAGCATCAATTTTTTTACAGGAAGGACAGCATGATGATAATTCCTTGCAGGTCAGCCCTTGGTACTATAGAGCTATGATTAAGGATGCATATATCCAGATCTGCCCTTTGAATGGACTGTACAGTATATTGTTTAACAACAGTCAGACACTTATTTTAGAATTTTCTTTAGTCCTAGTAGCGATTAAAATATTAACAAAAACTGCTTGGGTTTCAACCACTCTGAATGAAATCCAGCTGTAAATTCTGATTGGGCTTCCTTTGTGGCTCAGACAGTAAAGATTCTGCCTGCAATGCAGGAGACCTGGGTTCAATCCCTGGGTCAGGAAGAGCCCCTGGATAAGGGAATGACAAACCACTCCAGTGCTCTTGCCTGGAGAATTCCATGGACAGAGGAGCTTGGCAGACTGCAGTCCATGGGGTCACAAAGAGTTGGATAAAACTGAAGCGACTTAGCACGCATGTGCACAGTCAGAATTCTGATCTGTGAGTTATGCTTCCTACCCATTCTACTTCCTATTCAACAAAATGTAAAAGAGTGAATGATATATTCAGTTCAGTTCAGTTGCTCAGTCGTGTCTGACTCTTTGTGACCCCATGAATCGCAGCATGCCAGGCCTCCCTGTCCATTACCAACTCCCGAAGTTCACTCAAACTCACGTCCATCGAGTCATGATGCCTCCAGCCATCTCATCCTCTGTCGTCCCCTTCTCCTCCTGCCCCCAATAGGAGTGAGGAATCGTTAGCACAAAAAGAAAATCCTGAATCACCACCGATGCATTACTCTGGGGTAATTTTAGGACACTGATAGCCCAAGTTTAAACATGTTTTTTGATATCATGTGAACTCTGAAAGATGCTTGCATCTTTTGGGAGCCAAGATAAATAGCCTGTATTATGTAAATGTTTACACTGGTATGAGATTCTTGCGAGAACTTAAGCCGGCCCAGGGCCCCCAGCTGGCATGAGCACAGGGGTGGGAAGCATGACTGAGGTAAGCTTGCTCACTGCCGATTCTTTCTCAGGTCACTGAGCTCCGTAATTACTGAAGAATCAACATTTAGTGCCAGTAGTCTGACTCTCTCTCGAGACTCCTGGGCCATGTGTTATTTTAATGCCAGTTCTCTTTGCCACCTGCTTTACATTCGACATGCTGCTTCATTGCCATTGTTCTTGCTTTTGTTGTCATTGTTATCTTTCTTTGAGCATCTTTTTTCTTTTGTTCTAAATATTTATGTCCTAAAAATAATTTTAAACTTTGTAAGTATCTGATGTATATCAGATGCTCCATAGAAAATGGGATTGACAGTCCCGGGAGAAACATCATTTATTCAAAACCTGATAAGCAGGAATTAGTGAGTGAAGTCGCTCAGTCGTGTCTGACTCTTTGTGATCCCGTGAACTGTAGCCCTCCAGGCTCTTCCGTCCATGAGGTTCTCCAGGCAAGAGTACTGGAGTGGGTTGCCATTTCCTTCTCCAAAACAGGAATTATCTTCGTAAAATAAATCCAATAGAAAAACACAAAGCATTCCTGAACAAGAGTCTAGAGTAATTTCTAAGCCTAGTGAGCTTCAGTTAGACGAAGAGTGGGACGAACAGAGAAAGTAGCACCAACAAATGCACATTGCTGCTGCTGCTAAATCGCTTCAGTCATGTCTGACTCTGTGGTACCCCATAGACGGCAGCCCACCAGGCTCCCCCATCCCTGGGGTTCTCCAGGCAAGAACACTGGAGTGGGTTGCCATTTCCTTCTCCACTACCTTGTAAAATAGATAGCTGGTGAGAAGTTGCAATGTAACACAGGGAGCCCAGCCTGGTGCTTTGTGATGACCTAAATTAAAAGACGTTTACTCCTTGGAAGAAAAGTTATGACCAACCTAAATAGCATATTGAAAAGCAGCGACATTACTTTGCCAACAAAGGTCCATCTAGTCAAGGCTATGGTTTTTCCAGTGGTCATGTATGGATGTGAGAGTTGGACTGTGAAGAAAGCTGAGTGCCGAAGAATTGATGCTTTTGAACTGTGATGTTGGAGAAGACTCTTGAGAGTCCCTTGGACTGCAAGGAGATCCAACCAGTCCATTCTGAAGGAGATCAGCCCTGGGATTTCTTTGGAGGGAATGATGCTGAAGCTGAAACTCCAGTACTTTGGCCACCTCATGCAAAGAGTTGACTCATTGGAAAAGACTCTGATGCTGGGAGGAATTGGGGGCAGGAGGAGAAGGGGACGACAGAGGATGAGATGGCTGGATGGCATCACTGACCTGATGGACGTGAGTCTGAGAGGGAACTCTGAGAGATGGTGATGGACAGGGAGGCCTGGCGTGCTGTGATTCATGGGGTCGCAAAGAGTCAGACACAACTGAGCGACTGAACTGAACTGAACTGAGAGGGGTGGGATGGGAGGGAGGGAGGGAGGCTTAAGAAGGAGGTGTTATATGTGTGATTTTATGGCTGATTTGTGTTGCTGTATGGCAGAAAATGACAGAACATTGTAGAGCAATTTTTCTCCAATTAAAAAAATAAATAAGATAAACACATTCTAGTCAATGTTATATCCATGAAGGTAAATGTGTGGAGGATTTGGGAAGTGGTCTTTACCCTGAAGCTAAGTCTAGTTTTCACCCAGGAGAGGCTGATGGTACAGCTAGATCAGAATTTACAGCTGGATTCCTTCCAGAGTGGTTGAAACTCAAGCAGTTTTGGTTCTTTAATATTTTAATTATTCTTAGGTCTAGAGGAAGTTCTAAAATAAGTGCTTGACTGTTGTTAAATAAGAATATACTGTACACTCCACTGGCTCGTCTTAAAATTTCACAGCCACGCTGGGAAATAAGCAAGCAGGATTCATTATCCCCCCCTGAGCGATGAAGAAATAAGATGTAGGGAGGTTGGAGAGTGCTTGTTTTGTGTTTTTCCCACACTAGTAAACCATTATTCCTCACAGTCTATGCACGCATAGCAATGAGCTCAATCCCCGGCCACCACAGCTCTATTCTGTTTACGAGTGAAGGCAAATAAATGATTCTTTCAGGCTGCAGGCACCATTTTGTACATTAAAGAGACATACTCTGTCTGTGCTGGCAGAGTCCCTTGTTTAGTCGCTCAGCCATGTTCAGCTCTTTGTGACCCCATGGACTGTAGCCCACCAGGCTCCTCTGTCCATGGGATTCTCCAGGCAAGAATACTGGAGTGGGGTGCCATTTCCTTCTCTAGGGAATCTTCTCAACCCAGGCTTTGATCCTGCATCTCTGGCATTGACAGGTGGATTCTTTATTGCTGAGCCATCTGGGAAGAATTCCTGTGCTTTCTGTGTTAGTTGCTCAGTCACGTCTGACTCTTTGCGACCCTGTGGACTGTAGCCCACCAGGCTCCTCTGTCTAACAACTCTCAAATGCTTGGGTGAGAAAAGGTTAGAGGAAGGGCTTGGAGGAGGAACTGAGTTCTAGTTTCACCATGTGAAGGTGGCTCAGCTCACTTCCTGGTGTCCACTCTCCTGCCCCACCATGATCCTTAACTACTATGTCTCAGGCATACTTGATCCTTTCTAAAACTTTTTTGGGGAAAGGTATAAAGCTGTTTTGCTAGGAAATCAATAGATTGTACCAACTGAAGGGTTGAATGCATGCATGCGTGCTAAGTGGCTTCAGTCCTGTCTAACTCTTCGCAACCCTACGGACTGTAGCCTGCCAGGCTCCTCTGTCCGTAGGATTCTCCAGGTAAGAATACTGGAGTGGGTTTCCATGCCCTCCTCCAGCAGATATTCCCAACCCAGGGATCGAACCCAAGTGCCTTGCATCTCCTGCACTGGCAGGCTAGTTCTTTACCACTAGCCCCACCTGGGAAGCCCAACTTAAGGGTTATTTCTCAGATATATTTGCTTTAAAATGAATGTCCAAAAGGTGAAATTTCAGTAGGCATTCATTCTTGTGTGGTAAACAGGAGTACATGTTATGGGGTGATGTGGGGAGTGGTAGTCACTCAGATGTACCATCCTGATTCTCTCTCAAGAAAGGACATGTGCCCAGCTCCAGGGCAAATGATGAGCAGGGAAACTCCAGTTGGCAGCCCTGTCAGAGTCAAGCTCAGCTGCAGAGTGTGGCCGGTTTGCTCAAGGGCCCACCCTTGCCAGATTACCTTTGTCTGGTGGTGAGCAAAGGTGTGGAAGCCTAAAGACCCAGTCACTTGGGCTACAAAGTGGAAAGGATACCTGAGACTTTGGTTGGCCTCTGGCATCACAGATCAGCCTCTTTCAACTCACAAATAATGGGAGTCTGGACTGTGCTGAGGGAGGGGGTTCTTGACGAGGGGAGGTGCTGTAGAGAAGGATAAGGTAATCTATTTTCAAAAACTTCAATTGATGCGGAGATATGAGGAAACACATGCTAAATGGACCCCAGCAAGAAACAAATAAAGTATGAATATAGGCAGATATTGGGGTTCCCAGGTTAGCGCTAGTGGTAAAGAACCTGCCTGCCAGTGCAGAGACGAGGGTCTGATCCCTGGGTCGGGAAGATCCCCGGGGGAGGGCACAGCAACCCACTCCAGCATTCTTGCCTAGAGAAGCCCATGGACAGAGGAGCCTGGCTGACTACAGTACATAGAGTTACAAAGAGCTGGACATGACTGAAGCGACTTAGCATGCACTCACACATAGGCAGATGTCAGTGTTTTTAAAGGAAAGTACCTAAACATGGAAATCCCAAGAGACCGTGATGTAATGGCTGGGAATCATCTGGAAGGCCTTCAGGAAATGTAAGGCTTTGAATAGTCTGGCTGGCCTCCTGTCAACCCCAGGTTTCTGTTTAGGACTGTCTCTGAGAAGGTGCTTAGTTCCTATCAAGCGGCATAATAGGTTTATGGTCACAAACTTGGCTTCCCAGATTGCTCCCAGATTTCAGTTTTCCTCCAGATTCTTACAGGAGGTTTTGCAGGCTATGTTTGGCTTCCCATCACCAGACACACTTCTGTCACACTAAAAACATGTATGATATTTTAGGACAGAGTGAATAACCAGACAGCTTGATTTCTTAGGCTTTACAAAGGACGTTACACTATCTTTTCTTAAGAGCCAGAGAACGTAGAATAGTGCAGGAAATATGCTCAGTGCCGGGAGGTGTTCCCCAAACAGTCCATGGAAAGGTCAGAGCTCAGTGTCAGAGGTCAGGAGAGAAGTCATGTGACCTTTTAATGACTGCAGGATGGAATATCATTCCAAAGAAACACTGACAATCAGAACCAGAGGGCTTTACTACTTTGGCAATTATTAGTATTGAAGGAGGAGCCACTCTTGGTGATTGCACTAGTATCATCCAAAAATGGAACTTTTGAGCTTGCTCCAGTTTTTGATAAATTGATTCTTACTGAAGAGGACTAAAATCTCCAAGTAAGCATTCAGTGTCTTAACACATTATCTTCTCATCTAGAGGCGGCCTGAACCAGTCTTAAGAAGGGCTGGAGGCCAGGAATTCTGCAGCTGCAAATAGTCCAGCAGAAAAAGCATGGGTGATGGGTCATGATATAAACTTGAATCTCACTTTACCACCTCACTGGCTCTGAACCTGACGCCTTTTAAATTACCTCTCTGAGCCTCAGTTACTTAATCTGTAGAAGAAGGGTAACTACACTTGCCTTGCAGAGTCACTGTGAACTTTACATCATGTGTGCTACAGATCAAGACATATTAGGCATACGAAAGTATTGACTTTTGTTACTGCTTGCTGATGATCTAGCTCGAGTTCATTCCCTACAGGAGACAGTTTTCTGGATCTGATGGATGCTTCTTGTGAGAAATTAATAATTAAATGGTTATAACTTTTTCATCATTATGATATACCAGAAAAATACTGACTGAAGTAACGTGACATTTACAGTCTTATTTTGAGTGGGTAGGTTCATAAAGATAGCATGCTTTCTTGCCAAAATTAGAATGGACTTTTTGGCCAAACCAATATGTCTTAAATGAAATGACCAAACTTGAGTAACATTTTCTTTATAATTTAGCACACCATTGATGAGATCCGTTGCAATATATGCTCAGCATTGAACCTCTCCAGTATTCCCTGATCCATCTAAGACCAGCATTAATAGAGTTTTGCACATCATAGATGTCAGTAAATACTTGTTGAGTTCTATGTGAAATGTCCATATATTATTATTTTCCCCACTTTAAAGACAGATGAACACATCCTCTGGTAGGGTAATTGTTCACCCAACCCAGGTAATCAATAAGTCATAGCACAGAGGAGACCAGAATAGTGGTCTCCTGACATATTCTGGGCAATTTCTGCCAGTTATCCCCCAAAATGAAAAATTTTCTCTTCTTTCTTAAATTTTACAAGTTATCTTTCTTTTGAGAGTATCTTTTAATCCAACCAAAATTAAGTGATTGTTAATAAAAACTCACATCAGTTCAGTTCAGTTCAGTCACTCAGTTGTGTCTGACTCTTTGCGACCCCATGAATCACAGCACGTCGGGCCTCCCTGTCCATCACCAACTCTCAGAGTTCACTCAAACTCACGTCCATCAAGTCAGTGATGCCGTCCAGCCATCTCATCCTCTGTCGTCCCCTTCTCCTCCTGCCCCCAATCCCTCCCAGCATCAGAGCCTTTTCCAATGAGTCAACTCTTTGCATGAGGTGACCAAAGTACTGGAGTTTCAGCTTCAGCCTCAGTTCTTCCAAAGAACACCCAGGACTGATCTCCTCTAGAATGGATTGGTTGGATCTCCTTGCAGTCCAAGGGACTCTCCAGAGTCTTCTCCAACACCACAGTTTAAAAGCATCAGTTCTTCAGCGCTCAGCTTTCTTCACAGTCCAACTCTCACATCCATACATGACCACTGGAAAAACCATAGCCTTGACTAATGGACCTTTGTTGGCAAAGTAATAAACAATAAAAGAAAAAGCAGATAAATTGGATTGTATCAAAATGGAAAAAGTTTTGTGCCACAAGTTGTACCATAAAGAAAATGATAAGGTAAGACATTGAGATACAAATCATATATCTGGTAAGGAGCTACTATTTACAGTACATGAAGAATTCTCACAAATCAATAACAGGATAGATAAATCAATGTAAAAATATGTTTTAAAAATCCTATTTAAAAGGGATTTAAATAGCCATGCAAAGGAGCTGTGCAAATTGCTGAGAAGCACATGAGAAATGCCCAACATCATTATCCACTAGGGAAACACAAATGAAAACCATATTGAGACACTAGTCAAATAACAAAACAGAAGGAAGAAGAAAGAAAGGGAGGGAAAGAGGTGGGGAGCAAGGAAGGAAGGAGGAAGGCAGGCAGGGAGGGAGGCGGTGAGGACAATCAAAGAAGAAAAACAGTGGGTGTTGGAGCTTCCCTGGTGGTCTCATCATTAAGAATCTGCCTTGCAATATAGAGAATACCGGTTCAATCCCTGGTCCAGGAAGATCTCAGGAAGAAGTTCTTTAAAACACAGAGATACAATGTTTAACTTTTCTATAACAGAGCAGTTCTATTTCTAGATATATACCCAAGAGAAATGAAAAGATATAGCCACACAAAAACATGTGCGTGAATGTTCACAGCAGCATTATTAATAGAAGCCCCCAAGTGGGAATTACCAAGTATTCCTTTACTGGTGAAAATATGGTATGTTCATATGTTGCAGGAAGAGGGACCCCTTCTAGGGTCCATGAGCGGGCTCTTGTCTAACACTTTAATGAAGTGTCTGAGGAGAAAGGCATGCTGACAAAGCAAGAGACTTTATTGGGAGGGGGGCACCCTGGTAGAGACCAGGCAGGTAAGGTGACTCAGAAGAACTGCTCTGCCACATGGCTCACAGTTTCAGGTTTCATGGTGATAGGATTAGTTTCTTGATCATCTCTGGCCAATCATTCTGACTCAAGGTATTTCCTGGTAGCGAGCACATTGCTTAGTCAAGCTGAATTCCAGTGAGAAGAATTTTGAAAGGACATATGGACTGGCATCTCTTGTCTCCTGTTGACTTTTTCCAAATTCTTCTAATTGGTGGTGGTTTGTTAGTTCTGAGTTCCTTACTAGGATCTCTTGCAGTAAAATAAGCTCATGCAAATAGTTTCTGTGGTGCCTGACCAGCATGGGTGGTTTCAGTCAGTGCTTCCTCTAGCACATACAGTAGGATATTTCTCAGCAATGGAAAGGAATAAATTACTAATACATGCACAGTCAGACACGACTGAGATTGAGCGACTAATGCACACACACACACAACTGGAATAAACCTTGAAAACATACTCAGTAAAAGAAGGCAATCACCAGAGATCACATATTGTATGATTCTGTTACTGAGTCCAAGCATGACTGGTCAATGAATTGAGAGATGAGTTGTTGGGGCAAGGAATAGCAACTTTATTTGGAAATTCAGCAGACCAATAAGATGGTGGACTGGTGTCCCAAGAGTCATCTTAGCCAGGTTTGGATGCTGTTTTCTGTTATAGAACAAAGATGGGGAAGTAAGGGGGTAAAGCAAAAACAGGTGATAAGTTTCTGAAAATATTTCCTGATTCCGGCCAGATTTCTGAGGGGATGTGTTGATTTCTTCTTTCCTGTGGCCATTCATAGGTGGGCCTGGTCAGGATGTTTCCCAAGAGCTTAACAAAGGTATTTTAGCTTAAAGCTCAGGCATGGGAGTCAGGATTCCTTCCCTTTTCAAAGATGGACCATTATGTATACTTGAAGCTATAGTTGAGATCCTTTTAGTGACTAATTTGTAGCAAAAGCAATAGAATAAAAAGGTTAAAGTAAAAGAAATAAATCCAATATGGAATCAGATTTGTTCCTCCTTATTACAATTCTCAAGATTCCCTGGTGGCTCAGTCAGTAAAGAATTCTGCAGTGCAGGAGACCGCTTGCAATGCAGGAGACCTGGGTTCATTTGATCCCTGGGTCAGGAGGATGCCCTAGAGTAGGAAATGGTAACCCACTCCAGTATTCTTGCCTAGGAAATCCCATGGACAGAGGAGCCTGGCGGGCTACAATCCATGGAGTCAAAAAGACTCGGACACAACTTAGAGATTGAAACTACTACCACCATTACAATTCTATTTACGTGAAAATCCAGAATATGCAACTGTATAGGGCCAGAATGTAGACTGGGGTGCCTAAGACATGGGTATGGATCACACTCAGGAGACACAGGGCTGGGCTGAGGATGGGCGGCTGCTGAAGTGTGACTCCAAGCTGGCAAAGGAAATGGGCGTGGGTGGGAGGGTGGGGAGAGCACAAGGGAACTATTTTAAACTTAGATTGTGATGATGGCTACTCAACTTTCTGTATATATTAAACCATTCTATTTGGTGAATTTTATGACGTGTGAATTACATTTCAGGGGGTTGGTGATGGACAGGGAAGCCTGGCGTGCTGCAGTCCGTGGGGTGGCAAAGAGTCAGACAGGACTGAGCGACTGAACTGAAAGATATGTTTACAAAACCAAACCCATATGGGGGCCCATGCATCTTTGTCAAAAGATGGTGGAAACTCCAAAACTCATTGCACTCTTGAGATCCTTCTGGAACATTGTCGATATTTTAAGAAATGTATGTATGCATGAATTCAAAACATCCTGATGTATACATCAAGGTTCTTTTTTATTTAAGTGAAACACATTGAGGAAACTCAAAATTAAGTTTGTTCAAGTGGTATGATACCACTGTAGAGTTACTTGACGTTCTCCATTTATCATGCTAAATTTTTATAACATCTGAATTACTCATTGGGTATGTAAAGTTGTGGTACTGTTTTGCTGGAAAATATTTAAGTATTAAGGCATCATATTCAACATTACAGTCAGATATGATTATCCTATTCTTCTAGCCAATGGTAACAGATATACTTCCATTAATGTAAAAAGATCATTTCATAACCATTTTGATGAACCAGCTGGACATAGAAAACAATTTTGATTTCTTGTCCACTGTCCATTTAGGCCTTAGCTGGAAACTTGTTTTTGCTTGCCACTTGGATGATACCTTGAGAATTTCATAATAAATCTCACCCAATCACTATTAGGTGCAATATAATCTCATTTTATCAACTGAAACATCTAGTGCAGGGTCAGATTAAAAGTTCTAGACTCATGCCCACTTAGTGCTTCCTACTTCTCACAGCTGAATGTTACATGGTACCTGAACACCTATAGCAGGAAAGGGATAAGCAGATACATCCCCTTCTTCAGCTGACTCACAAGCTATGGTTTCTGATCCCCCCAGATCAGGCTGCAGACTATGGATCAGGGACCTGGAGGGGAAATTTAAAGTCACTCAGCCAAGAGGGCATGAAGGGACTGACATTCTACTTATATTCTTTTCATCAGCCCATGTGCCCAGGCATGGACTGTGTCCAGTGGGAAGAAGAAACACCCTTCACATCAGCAGATGACCATTACCTGTTCAGCATCCTTTCAGCTGTGGGTGGGGCTGTATCTCCTTTAAGAAAGTACCATTTACTATTCTTTTTAAACTAGGAAATTTGCAGCATCATAAAGATAAAATGCCTGTATACCATCACTCACCTTAAATGATTACCAAATCTTGAGGGGTGTCTTTGCATGTTACATGAAGGCATTTTTCAATAGGCTACCAGAAGCCTTGAAAGCACTGTGTGAAGGCTTGCTTCAGTGACTTTCTCACACTGTGCCTCCCAGCTAGGTAATCCCTCTCCACAATCCTCACCACTAGTCTAAATCACACCTGCCCTGACTGCCCTGGTGTACTCATCCCTCCATCCTTTAGAAACCTAAAGCTCTAGGTACTGGTTGATTGGAAACCTTTCTAATGAGAAGCTACATTCTTCCCATCTTTCCTCTTCCTTCTTCTTCTTCCCTCCCTTACACCCCATCCTTTTCTCCCTCATTTCCTCTCTTTCTCCCTGTTCCCCTGCTCTTTATTTCTCTTTGTTTCTCACCTCATTTTTCTTTCCATCTAATATATGCACTTAGTTTAAAAAGGCAAGTGATATCATTCTTTTAACTAAAACAAGTTCTAGACTTCTTTTTCCGTTTTTATAAATTTTCTATTTACATCCTTCTAAAAAAGGCCATGGGGTCGCAAAGAGTCAGACGTGACTGAACAACTGAACTGAACTGAAAAAAGCCCTAGGATTTAGTAGTGTTATGTCAATGGCACCCTGCATACTTCCCTTTCCCCAATCTTTCCATAATACCTGCATGGTACGTTTCAAAATCAGCACTGAATATCTGCATCATCATGTGTAAATATCATTTTTGTTCACTTTGAGACTCGTAGTTATGAATGTATATATAGTTACCCATCCTTACTTGTGTAACTTTTAGTTTTTCCTGGATTTAACAATTACTGCATTTATTTGAGCATAATGATTACATATGACTATATATAATTATTTTGACATCTATAATAACTACATAATGACTCTGTTGTTAATGTACCATAATCTGTTTTCTTAGGCCCTAAACTAAGAATGCAGCTGAGCATAGTGATTTTACAGTTTTCTTGGTAAATGCCTCCTAGAACCCTCTGTTTTCCCATTCTGATCTGTATTTGTCACTCCATTACTCTCGGCACAGTTATATTCCTGGGACTTTCCTTTAATTACAGCTCTAGAATTCCCTTAGCTTCTCTCTTATCCCATTGCCTGAATAATTTGTCTTCCTTGATTTTTCTCAAATCACTAGAATATCATTCCATTTCAGAGTAAAGATCAGAGTAAGCTAAGGAAGACCAGGTTTATGGATTGCAAATGTCTTCTCTCAGACTAGTAAATTCTGCTGAAACTGGTCCTCTGTTCTCCTGCCAAGAAGGATGTAAGTCTGGCTGCTGTGATTTGGGATCTCTGGGAGAAGGTAGGAGGAAGTGTGGCCCAGGCATATCACCCTTTAGAATGCAGATGATTACTTAATGCCTTCATTTTTAGTGCTGGCCTTCCTTCTGCAGACAGCATGTCTGGTGTCCACCAGGCCAGAGCTTCACGCTGATGAGACTCTTGATGATAACTTCATTTCTCCTGGAGTCTGGAAGGACAACTGATCAACTGTGTAAATGACGAAAGGCATCAGTGGATCCAACAATTCCCTACGTGTTTTCAATCAGTCCACCTGGGGTTAGCCTCCTGTCCACCTCCTCTTTCTGTGTTGCCTGATGCCTCCAGTTCCTGAATCGTTAGGGTTCTGTGATTGCCCTTGGCTTCTCTCCATCAGGCATGTAAATTTCCAGAAAGGTCAAATCGTCTTGAGTTACCACTTGCCCATGACTCATCTGCTTTTTTATCTGCTCTTCTCTTGGATCTTGTCATTCGGGGGCTTTTGGGAGATAAACGTATGTGTTCAAGCTGCCACATTTAATTGAAGTCTATTTCACTGTTTCTTTCTGGCCATTTAGCCTTTGGTCAAAATATTTTCTCATCCTCGCACTCTATTCTTCCCATCTCCAATGACAACAAAGCACTTAGCAGGGGTCTGCTACCCGGCTAGGAAGTGAATGGGAAAGTCATGGCAGGACTGGTTTTCAAGATGACAAGGAGTGAGGGGCAGACTGAGGAAGGTGGCCTGGCTTCAGGGACATCTAACCACGTCCAACCATGTGGGCATGGGTCACATTCAAGGGTTACAGGCCTGGGCTGGGGATGGGCGGCTGTTGGTTTCCAGTTGCTCCAGCCTCCCTGGAGAGGAAAAGGCAGGCCTCGTAAGGATTGCCTGGACTGGTCACAGGAATGTACCAGAAACTCTAAGAAAATCCAGAGGCTGCCATTGTCACTAGCCCCCAGTTTCACCACCAGTGGGCACATAGTCAAGACATCTAAAAAAACCAAAGTTGATTGATTTCTGCTGTATTCATGTCACAGCTCCACAGTTTGCTGGCTGTGGGCCCCACCCGCCGGATAGCGTGCATAACCATCTGAGCTTGTTTTTTCGACTGTAAAAGAGGATCATTAAGCATATCTTTCTCCCAGGGTTGTTTTAAAGATTGAATCTGTTCATATACATAAAAGGTTTAAAATAGTTTCAAGTACTTAATAATGAGTCAATTAGAAAAAATGGCAAGTGAAGGAGGTGCTTCGTGTCTGACACATAGTAGGTACTCAACAAATCTTTTTTGACCATGTGAGTAAGATATATCTGGAGATAATCACATGGGACTATCTCTGTCTCTGAATTTTATGATCAATTTCTGTGCTTGGCAACAGAACTTTCAAATAACTATTTTCATGATTGCTTTTAGTTGGAATAATTAGGCACATAGCACTGCAATTGAAGAGACCTGCACTTTCAAGTCTTTTCCAATCATACCACCAGATAGACAAATCATGACTGATTAACCAAGAGCCACGCTTTGTTTGGTCCAGTAACAAGACTGCCCCAGGCACGTCGGCACAGTCTTCCAGGACTCGAAACGATCAGCAAGGAACCAAATGGCTGGTAATTTCTAATTTATAAACACTGCTTGACGTAGGCAGTTGGGCATTCTGCCACACTGCAATGGCCTGAAATGGCCTGACCACTTTCCAGTGCACTAAAAGCAATTTCAAGGGGCTTAATGACTCTTCCCCTTCTCTCTGTTGGGGTCCACAGACACCCTTGGATGGAGCCGCCTTCAAGTGGCCTGAGGACAAAGGGTTCAGGTTACAGCTTCATGGGGTTTCCAGCTGAACAATGAGTATATTGTGAAGGTCCCATCTGTCAAAGTAATCAAAATATAAAGAGGGAAATAATACAATTAAATCTTTAAGATATGTACATTTATCTTTGGTTTTTCAAAACTGATCTCCATTTGGCAAGAATTTTTTTGGCAAAGAAGTCAGAAATTGGCATTCTTTGATACACAGTGAGACCTTGCCTAAAATGAGTCTCTGGGTACAAAAATGAAAACAAAAAGAAGCAACTAGTACTATTGGGGAGGAGGAAAGGGAATTCTGTTTATAAAGTAAGTGTTACAATAAGGCAGGTAACTAACTAGCTGAAGTTAAGCACAATTTTTATTGTTTAAAAAGGAACACTTTCCTCTTGCTGACAGCATGGGAAGATTATACATGGGAAAAGGAAAGAACTAAGATCATTTCGGATGGTAAAAGAATGCTCTCTAGTTGCTGTGACCCCTTGGAGTATCAACCCTGGAATTGCCTCTGCAGGTCCATTCTGTTCTCTGGGGTTCATGCAGGGTCTGAATGCTCTCTCACTTTCAGTTTACTGGCACCTACAGTCACCTGCCAGATCCCTGCTATCAGAGCCTGGTTGGGATGCTCTTCTATCTGTCAAGTGCCTTCTCTCTGGTTGCCTGAAAGTCATTTCTCATCTCCTGTCATCATCCATTTATGCAGCTGCTATGCAGAAGTCCCACTTCAGGGCAGCCATCATTCTTCTGTGACCCAAGCCTAGGTTGCACACTCAGATGACCCATCCTGGGGCCCTGCTTCAGTCTCATGCTGAGGTCACATGATACTGTCTGTTATTTCTCCACACCTGGTTTCGGTGAATTGGCAGAAATCATTAGGAACTTAGCCTCCTCTTCTACCTTCTCCAGCTCCTTAGATCACGCCAAATTAGACACATCACCCAGGTACTATGGCCTCTTCCTGCTTCTCTGGTGCATGGATTATTGGATATTCGGGGCACCTACAACCTTGTCTGGGTCTGGAAGGACACTGGATGAAAGTCAGACACCCAGACATCCCTTAGCAATGCTGAATGCCATTAGACTGGTGTCCTTCCTCCAGCAAGGTGCCTTCAAGCAAGGACTCATCATCATTTGTCTAGACAAGATCCTGATCTGTTTAATGAATCTAGTCTTACAAGAACCTTGGGTCTAAGCAAGAGCACTACCCCAGGACCAGCCTTAAAAAATGTGTGCTCAAGAACCCTAATGGAGTTTCTAGGCCATGTTTTGTCTGGCCAACATGATAATATGATATAGGACCACATAGTGGTGGAATGTCCCTGAAGATGATTAGAGATATGCAGTAATTTATGAGGTTCACTGCTGATTACCAATGACTTAGTTTACTTTTTTATTTTCATTTTTTTAGTTTGTGGTAGAAATCACCTCTCTGAGAAAGGAAACAGTTTGCCTGGTTCTAGACACATCTGTAATGTGCTGACATTTCAGATCTGGGTTAACATTTCCTGTGATCCTGGTTTATTCTATCATGCATAAGCAGACACCAAGGATTCTGACTTTGAAGGAGGTAGGAAATCCCTTCCCACGACTGATGTCTTAAGGAAGCAACATTGACCAAAGTTAATCACCTAATCCTAGAGCAAAGCTTTCCATGATCAAGACCTCCTTCAGTCACCCAGACTGAGACCTCTTGGAAAATTTAAAACAGGTCTAGAAACTCACGTTTCAAGGGATCAAAACAGTGCTTTGATTAACTTGATCAATCACTTCTCCATCAGATAAATTAGGAGCAGCCGAAGGAGCTGCCCCACATGCGCGATCAGGGGCGGCGGCCAGGAGAAGCTACCCCACGCCCAAGGAGCAGTGGCTGTGGGGGTGCAGGAGGGCCTAGAGGAGATACTCCACGTTCAAGGTCAAGAGGGGCGGCAGTGAGGAGATACCCCTCCTCCAAGGTAAGGAGCAGCAGCTGCACTTTGCTGGAGCAGCCATGAAGAGATACCCAACGTTCTCTTACCTCCCAACGAGGTAAGAGAAACCCAAGGAAGATGGTAGGTGTTGCAAGAGGGCATCAGAGGGCAGACACACTGAAACCATAATCACAGAAAACTACTCAATCTAATCACACTAGGACCACAGCCTTGTCTAATTCAATGAAAATAAGCCATGCCCTGTGGGGCCACCCAGGATGGGCGGGTCATGGTGGAGAGGTCTGACAGAATGTGGTCCACTGGAGAAGGGAATGGCAAACCACTTCAGTATTCTTGCCTTGAGAACCCCATGAACAGTATGAAAAAGCAAAATGATAGGATACTGAAAGAGGAACTCCCCAGGTCAGTAGGTGCCCAAAAGGTTAGTTCTACCTTTTAGAACTAAGACCCAAAAAAGATGTCCTTTTCATTACAGGGGACTGGAATGCAAAAGTAGGAAGTCAACAAACACCTGGAGTAACAGGCAAATTTGGCCTTGGAATACGGAATGAAGCAGGGCAAAGGCTAATAGAATTTTGCCAAGAGAACGCACTGGTCATAGCAAACACCCTCTTCCAACAACACAAGAGAAGACTCTACAGATGGACATCACCAGATGGTCAACACCAAAATCAGACTGATTATATTCTTTGCAGCCAAAGATGGAGAAGCTCTATACAGTCAGCAAAAACAAGACCAGGAACTGACTGTGCCTCAGATCATGAGCTCCTTATTGACAAATTCAGACTTAAATTGAACAAAGTAGGGAAAACCACTAGACCATTCAGGTATGACCTACATCAAATTCCTTATGATTATACAGTGGAAGTGAGAAATAGATTTAAGGGAGTAGATCTGATAGATAGAGTGCCTGATGAACTATGGACTGAGTTTCGTGACATTGTACAGGAGACAGGGATCAAGAACATTCCCATGGAAAAGAAATGCAAAAGAGCAAAATGGCTGTCTGGGGAGGCCTTACAAATAGCTGTGAAAAGAAGAGAGGTGAAAAGCAAGGAGAAAAGGAAGGATATAAGCATCTGAATGTAGAGTTCCAAAGAATAGCAAGGAGAGATAAGAAAGCCTTCCTCGGTGATCAATGCAAAGAAATAGAGGAAACAAGAGAATGGGAAAGACTAGAGATCTCTTCAAGAAAATTAGAGAGACCAAGGGGACATTTCATGCAAAAATGGGCTCGATAAAGGACAGAAATGGTATGGACCTAACAGAAGCAGAAGATATTAAGAAGAGGTGGCAAGAATACACAGAAGAATTGTACACAAAACATCTTCAAGACCAGGATAATCACGATGGTGTAATCACTCACCTAGAGCCAGATATCCTGGAATGTGAAGTCAAGTGGGCCTTAGAAAACATCACTACTAGTGGAGGTGACGGATTCTAGTTGAGCTATTTCAAATCCTGAAAGATGATGCTGTGAAAGTGCTGCACTCAACATGCCAGCTAATTTGGAAAACTCAGCAGTGGCCACAGGATTGGGAAAGGTCAGTTTTCATTCCAATCCCAAAGAAAGGCAATGCCAAAGAATGCTCAAACTACTGCACAATTGCACTCATCTCACATGCTAGTCAAGTAATACTCAAAATTCTCCAAGCCAGTCTTCAGCAATACATGAACCATGAACTTCCAGATGTTCAAGCTGGTTTTAGAAAAGGCAGAACAACCAGAGATCAAATTGCCAACATCCACTGGATCATCAAAAAAGCAAGAGCGTTCCAGAAAAACATCTATTTCTGCTTTATTGACTATGTCAAAGCCTTTGACTGTGTGGATCACAATAAACTGTGGAAAATTCTGAAAGAGATGGGAATGCCAGACCACCTGACCTGCCTCTTGAGAAACCTGTATGCAGATCAGGAAATAACAGTTAGAACTGGACATGGAACAACAGACTGGTTCCAAATAGGAAAAGGGGTACATCAAGGCTGTATATTGTCAGCCTGCTTATTTAACTTATATGCTTATTTAACTTATCATGAGAAACGCTGGGCTGGGAGAAGCACAAGCTGGAATCAAGATTGCAGGGAGAAATATCAATAACCTCAGATATGCAGATGACACCACCCTTATGGCAGTATGTGAAGAGGAACTAAAAAGCCTCTTGATGAAAGTGAAAGAGAAGAGTAAAAAAGTTGGCTTAAAGCTCAGCATTCAGAAAATGAAGATCATGGCATCTGGTCTCATCACTTCATAGGAAATCGATGAGGAAACAGTGGAAACAGTGTCAGACTTTATTTTTTGTGGCTCCAAAATCACTGCCGATGGTGATTGCAGCCATGAAATTAAAAGACCCTTACTACTTGGAAGAAAAGTTATGACCAACCCAGATAGCATATTGAAAAGCAGACATTACTTTGCCAACAATGGTCCGTCTAGTCAAGGCTATGGTTTTTCCAGTGGTCATGTATGGATGTGAGAGTTGGAATGTGAAAAAAGCTAAGCGCCAAAGAATTGATGCTTTTGAACTGTGGTGTTGGAGAAGACTCTTGAGAGTCCCTTGGACTGCAAGGAGATCCAACCAGTCCATTCTAAAGGAGATCAGCCCTGGGTGTTCTTTGGAAGGAATGATGCTGAAGATGAAATTCCAGTACTTTGGCCACCTCATGCAAAGAGTTGACTCATTGGAAAAGACTCTGATGCTGGGAGGGATTTGGGGCAGTAAGAGAAGAGGATGACAGAGGATGAGATGGCTGGATGGCATCACCAACTCGATGGACGTGAGTTTGAGTGAACTCCGTGAGATGGTGGTGGACAGGGAGGCATGGCGTGCTGCGATTCATGGGGTCGCAAAGAGTCAGACACGACTGAGCAACAGAACTCAACTGAACTGCATGATGAGTTGCTTTTTATTGAATCATTTTCATTCAGTATAGCTAGAAGTTGTAGGGACAGAAAATTTCTAGCATTGGAATAATCCCATTTTCCTAAATAATCTACCTTGATAGACCTGATATTTTCTCAGTTCAGTTCAGTTCAGTTCAGTCCCTTCATTTCTGTCCTTTATCGAGCCCATCTTTGCATGAAATGTCCCCTTGGTCTCTCTAATTTTCTTGAAGAGATCTCTAGTCTTTCCCATTCTCTTGTTTCCTCTATTTCTTTGCATTGATCGCTGAGGATGGCTTTCTTATCTCTCCTTGCTATTCTTTGGAACTCTACATCCAGATGCTTATATCTTTCCTTTTCTCCTTTGCTTTTCACCTCTCTTCTTTTCACAGCTATTTGTAAGGCCTCCCCAGACAGCCATTTTGCTCTTTTGCATTTCTTTTCCATGGGAATGTTCTTGATCCCTGTCTCCTGTACAATGTCACGAAACTCAGTCCATAGTTCATCAGGCACTCTATCTATCAGATCTACTCCCTTAAATCTATTTCTCACTTCCACTGTATAATCATAAGGAATTTGATGTAGGTCATACCTGAATGGTCTAGTGGTTTTCCCTACTTTGTTCAATTTAAGTCTGAATTTGTCAATAAGGAGCTCATGATCTGAGGCACAGTCAGTTCCTGGTCTTGTTTTTGCTGACTGTATAGAGCTTCTCCATCTTTGGCTGCAAAGAATATAATCAGTCTGATTTTGGTGTTGACCATCTGGTGATGTCCATCTGTAGAGTCTTCTCTTGTGTTGTTGGAAGAGGGTGTTTGCTATGACCAGTGCGTTCTCTTGGCAAAATTCTATTAGCCTTTGCCCTGCTTCATTCCGTATTCCAAGGCCAAATTTGCCTGTTACTCCAGGTGTTTGTTGACTTCCTACTTTTGCATTCCAGTCCCCTGTAATGAAAAGGACATCTTTTTTGGGTCTTAGTTCTAAAAGGTAGAACTAACCTTTTGGGCACCTACTGACCTGGGGAGTTCCTCTTTCAGTATCCTATCATTTTGCTTTTTCATACTGTTCATGGGGTTCTCAAGGCAAGAATACTGAAGTGGTTTGCCATTCCCTTCTCCAGTGGACCACATTCTGTCAGACCTCTCCACCATGACCCGCCCATCCTGGGTGGCCCCACAGGGCATGGCTTATTTTCATTGAATTAGACAAGGCTGTGGTCCTAGTGTGATTAGATTGAGTAGTTTTCTGTGATTATGGTTTCAGTGTGTCTGCCCTCTGATGCCCTCTTGCAACACCTACCATCTTCCTTGGGTTTCTCTTACCTCGTTGGGAGGTAAGAGAACGTTGGGTATCTCTTCATGGCTGCTCCAGCAAAGTGCAGCTGCTGCTCCTTACCTTGGAGGAGGGGTATCTCCTCACTGCCGCCCCTCTTGACCTTGATCGTGGAGTATCTCCTCTAGGCCCTCCTGCACCCCCACAGCCACTGCTCCTTGGGCGTAGGGTTGCTCCTCCTGGCTGCTGCCCCTGACCTTGGGCGAGGTGCAGCTCCTCCCAGCAGTGACCCCTGACCTTGCACGTGTGGTAGCTCCTCTTGGCCGCTGCCCGTCGGGCATGCAGTCCTCCAGGCTTCTGTCCCTGACCTCCATCATAGGTTAGCTCATCTCGGCGGCGCTTGTGCTCCATCGCAGCCATCCGCGCTTATCATTAAGCTCTCTAAATGAAACTGATCGACTCACTGTGCATGGTTCAGAGATCGTAGAATCCTACTATGACTCTCAGACTCATCTCAAATATTTGCCTATCACCCTCAGATTTCCCTGGTGGCTCAGATGGTAAAGCATCTGCCTGCAGTGCAGGAGACCCAGGTTCAATCCCCGGGTCGGAAAGATCCCCTGGAGAAGGAAACGGCAACCCACTCCAGTACTCTTGCCTGGAAAAGTCCATGGACTGAGGAGCCTGGCATACTACAGTCCATGAGGTTGCAAAGAGTCGGACATGACTGAGCGACTTCACTTTCACTTTCACTTCAGGCTTTCCTAGTTGAGCTGCTACAGTCAGCTCTTTAATTGTCTAGTACTTTCAGTTCCCCAAACCTGGCTTTAAGGGCTCTTCCTATTTTAGCACTTCATTGGAACCTCTTTAATGTTTTTTTTAACCTCAAACTCTTGCTAAACTCTTGGGGTTTCAGCAGGTATATTTCTCTGCAAGTTTTAGCTACACAAGGCACCAGCTTTCACTCCCAAGCCACAATCATGGCCAGATTATCTCCTTTAAACTCCTGTTTTATTGTTAGAATAGGATGATTATACATTGACTGCCTAATGAGACACTGCAGTATAAAATACCTTAATTTTTTAAACTTTGTGTCCTACCTATAACCCCCAATCCCCAACTCAAGCACACAGTGCTGTAAGCCAAATTTCACTTCATTTTTTTGGAGCCTTCGTTCAGATGTCCCATTACAGCCTCTTATCTCTACATTCACAATCATGTCCTCATGTTATCAACCCTGAGTTAAGCAAGCCATCGATGCATACAAACACGCTCACACAAAAAAATCACTATGTCTTTTATCTAATTTCTGCTTTCAACTGTATCTTGATGATGTTATTCTTGGTCACCATTTATCCCTAGGTTCAGTTAACGAAGTAATTGCTGCCATTTTCTTCCTATTGACTATCCACTCATCGTTTTACAGCACTGAATTCTGAAACTCTCCTAGAAGTGAACACTGAAAATGAAGTGTTTTCCAGACTTCCCTGTCCTTCATTATCTCCCAGGGCTTGCTCAAACTCATGTCCATTGAGTAGATGATACCATCCAGCCATCTCATCCTCTGTCATCTGCTTCTCCTTCTGCCCTCAATCTTTCCCAGCATCAGGGTCTTTTCCCATGAGTCAGCTCTTCACACCAGGTGGCCAAAGTATTGGAGCTTCAGCTTCAACATCAGTCCTTCCAATGAATATTCAGTATCAACACCAGTAAGTATGTTTAATTCAAGGAGATATGACTGACACGATAAGAAATTCCTCAGAAAAATATATGAGAGAATACCAAAGAGACATTCTGCCTCTAATATTATGTAAGAACAAGACATTAAATACACTTAAATATTTAAGTGTAACAGAACATTAAACTTGGCTTTGTCTGAAACACCAAAAGCTGAAAGTAAATATGCCCAAGTGAGGTGAGGGGACAGACCTCCCCGTCACCTGGCAAAGAACATGCTAAGAGTGTGAAACTGATTCTGCCTGCCGAGGGAATTGCCATAGCAGCCAGGAAAAGAGAATAGTTGAAGAAGAAGGGGTAATCAGAGTGCTCCACTCCACCTTCTCAAGCCAAGTCTGAGTTTTGAGTGGACAGCTTGGTTTGTATTCTGGGAACTGGAGGGAGCATAGGAATAAAGAATGAGGGCAGATACAACCTTAAGAAATTTAAAGGCAACAGAATGAACTAAAGCTACCAAC
Source organism: Budorcas taxicolor (assembly GCF_023091745.1). Lineage (NCBI taxonomy): Eukaryota > Metazoa > Chordata > Mammalia > Artiodactyla > Bovidae > Budorcas > Budorcas taxicolor. Next base: position 86,373,958 of record NC_068910.1, read on the forward strand.
TGGGTGTCAGAGCAAAGGGAGTGCTGGGAGGGAACTGGGACTTTCCCCAACAGGCTCCATTTCCCCATGGGGCACATGCAGCTGGCCTTGAGCCATTCTGAAAGAATCTTACCCAAGAGGGCTGCTTAAAGAACAGCAGGACCCTAAAAAAGAGAATCCATGTGTGATGAAGTGCTAGGGTTCCAGAGACTAAGGGAGGAATGGGAAGGAATGGGAGGAATGACAATTGAATGAGGTACCCAAGAGTCCACTAATAATCAATGAATACACTCCACCATAAGTGGGGGCGCTCTGCCTGTTTTGAGAACATACGCAATAGATTGACTGGAACAATGGGGACTTTGGGAAAATGTCACTGGAGCTTTATACTAGGACCACACTTTGAAGGCCCTGACTGCCTACCTAAATTCTACAGTACAAACCAGTGAGTGGGATTTGGCATTGTTATTGGAATGAGAACGGTCAGAATGTTAGATAACTGGGAAACATATTCCTCCTTGGAGAAGGAAATGGCCACCCACTCCAGTGATCTTGCTGGAGAATCCCATGGACAGGGCAGCCTGGTGGGCTACATACAGTACATGGGGTCACAAAGATACAGACACAATTGAGCAGCTAACACACACACACACACACACATACACACACATTCCTTCTTGAGCACAGTTATTTCCCTGGTAGATATGAGATTTTCACAAAATCAAACTGAACAAATTTCTATCAAGGTCTACTCTTTCATATTTTTTCCTTTATCCTTTTGCTCAGCTTTCTCCCTTCTAAACATTTCGTTTGTTTTTTCATAAGTAACAAAGTCGTATCTAATCTTGTCTTCAGTGTTCCATGCTAGTATCACTTTGTCTGCTAAAATCATAGCTACTTGCTGCTATTAGTATCAATTTTATCAACTATTCTTTATTCTGTCTCTCATCCACCCAACCCAAACTTTCTGTCTGATGCTCTCCTCATTTTCTTAGAACTGCCTCTCCTTATATCATCAAATCACTTTTTGAGTCTTTGCAAACTCAAAACTCAATTCTGTGATGCCTCTAAGACTTTGCAGAATCACAGAGGTTCTCCTAAAGGAACAATTCCAAATGAAAATTATTGAAAATTATATCTATCCCCCAAATTTCACTGTGACCCACCTCACTCCCAACTTCTATTTTATTCTTACTTAGCCTGGGGTCTTCTTTGAACCAGGGCTGTGTTTTTAAGATGTGTAATATACCCAAGCAAATGGTTCACTACTTAAAATTGCTAATGATAACAGTAATTAATTAGATTAAATGTTTTTGGCAACTTTTTAGCTCTGAAAGTGTTTCCTTACAATAACTATTGATAATTCTAATCGATAATCATGAAAAGGATGAACAACTTTAACATCTGTAAAACTCTATTTTTCAATACCCATTGCTATGGTCCCTTGAGACTACTTTGCATACTTTCATTTGTTTACTTGATGCTAAATCTTGAAACTGCTCTTGTGGGACACATACAAGAAAAGTGTCTTTGGTCTCTGAAGTCTTTCCTGATTCATCAAAATTCATTAGAGAAGAAAAGAGACTATTTTGGCAAATATCCATAGTATTTCACTGCATTGTTTGCATTTTATTAAAATAACTCATATTTAAAATACTCATATCTTATAGGTACTGTTTGTTTTCTTTACTTTACATAATGGCATTACTTAAGTGTGTTTTTAAAATAAGACTATGGAGAAGGGCTTTATTTTTGGTTTTTACTTGTAATAATTCAGGATATATGTATGTATGTATGTATGCTATGTATTTTAAGAATTCCTTTAGGTTTATTCAACTTCTTTCATTTGTTTTTTGTTTGTGTAACCTAAAAATCAATAATCATTTTCTTGCTTCATGTTAAATAGTTCAAATAAGATGCAAAAGTAAGAAATTGCACCTGATACTTGAAAGTTGCTATTCCTGACAGCACTTCATCTTTTTTCATGCCCATGTTGGCTTTTCTCCCAGCCCATCCATTGCTTAATGTAAGTGTTATAAATTGCTCTAAAGTGCCATAAAGCATAATAAACATAAATCAATATTTCTTGGTTAAAAACTTAGAAATGCTGATCCAGCCCAGGTGGGTTACAGATGTCCTGAACCCATCATGTCCCTTGGTTATTTCATCTTACCAAAAGCCACTTCTGGACTCAACTGTGCCTTTTTTTGCTTGTTTGTTTGTTTATTTGTTTTCTTCTCTGACCTTAGTCCCATGAACACTTTCAGTGACACATCAGGACAGATTGTGGGGAAGATATCATTGAGGAGTCTTAGAAAAGACCCATTATTTTTCCTTCTGGCCTCTGATCCCAGCAACTTTGGAAGAGTGGAGTGACAGTCTCAGACAAAGTTAGACTGCAGGCCAGCAACATGTCAAGCGTGTCTAAGGCAAATTCCAGTTTGTATGGGGAAAAAAATTCAGTTTCTTCTGAGATTCAGTGAATTAAGCAAAAACCCACTTCTTTCCTTCTGGCTCATAAATGTAGCATCTGATCTAAATGGAACACCTGCAGGCTGCTTAATGACAGAACAGACCCATTTGAATTTCTGCTATCTTTGGGATTTTTTAATATGATTATATGCTGTACACCCTTGGATATAAAACCACATCCCTCTCCTGGAAGTGACAGCTTGCCCCCACAGCCAACTGATGCTATTTATGTGGCATTGTTGTTATTTATTCTCATCTCAAAGGGAATGATTGAATGGCTTTGTGGTTTCTCCCAAGAAACTGTGGAGCTATATAGTATGAAATCTGCAAGCTCAGGTGATCATCTTTCTTGAGGAGATTTTCACAGGCAGCTCTTTGGAAATTGCATGAAAAGGTTGGTAGGACATTAGACAAAGTGGTTTTATTAGACTTATTGACTCAAAGTTCACTTTTCATACTAATTGTGACCCAGTGCACTTAGAGGGCAGACTGTCTTCTCCCCCAGACCTCATCCCCCTCCAGCCAAAAACAATGTTTTTTCCGCCCACCCCCAGCATATCTGAAAGCAGGTATGCGTATCAGGGGAATGTGGATAGAATTAGACAGACTTTATACTTGCCCCTGTCTGAAAAACTGCTATTAGTCTTTCACTCCTTTGTATTCTGAAAACTATTTGATCAATCGAAAAAGAAATATAAATGACCTCTAAATATATAAAAAGATGCCAAACTGTTCTTATAAGGGTAATGTAAATTTAAAAATATATATACTCAGATACTATTTTTTACTAATGAGATTAGCAAAACCAAAATTTAACACATATTTTTGGTGACTCTGAACAAACAGGAATCCTCATAGCTTTGTTCATGGGTACATCCTGGCAGAGGAGAATTAGGTGGCTCAGTAGTAAAGAATCTGCCTGCCAATGCAGAAGATATAGGTTCGATCCCTGGGTCAGAAAGATCCTCTGGAGAAGGAGATGGCAACTCACTCTAGTATTCTTGCCTGGGAAATCCCATGGACAGAATGGGTAACCTACTAAATTTTTAAAATTAAAAACAATATAATCTACCTTCAATGTACAAGGGTTACAGTTTCTGTGTGTGTGTGTGTGTGTGTGTGTGTGTGTGTGTGTGTGTGTTAGTCGCTCAGTCGTGTCTGACTCTTTGTGACCCCATGGACTGTAGCTCGCCAGGCTCTGCTGTCCATGGGATTCTCTAATTTCTCTACACTATAGCTAACATTTGTTTTCCATTGTTTTGGCTGTAGCCATGGTAGTGGGTGTGAAATTGTATTTCATTGTGATTCAACCTGCTCAAATTTTTTAAATTAATGAGAAAACTGTGTCATAAATGTCTTTTATTAAACTATTATACCTATGAAAAATACTACCTCAATTCTGTTATTAAATCAAAAAGTCCATTGACAGCTTGCAGACCTCAGTTTGTTGAAGGCCTAGAACTAGACAGATCCTATCTAGACCTGCCTAGAACTAGGCAGACCCTGTGAATGAAAGCTGCTTGCAGCCGTGTTATTAATATTAAATGTCTACCGAAAGCTAATGGCTTCATGCCATGATTCTTTCTGCATATTCCTGTGACATAGATATTTCAGTCTCCCTTTTGCAGATGAGGAAGCTGAGGGTCTTATAGAATAAAGAACATAGCCAAAGTTAGACCTCTAGTAAATGAAAATGCCAGGATTCAAACCAATGTCTGCTTGATCTCCAGTCCTGTGCACTTTTCATTATAACAAAGCTTTAGAGGGAGGAAAACCACTCAGAAGGAACAGAAGACAATTAGGTGACATTTTTACCTACCTCCAAATTTGCATGAGTTGGCTTTGCCATTTAAATGTTTTTCTTGTCCATGATCTGTTCCATGAAGCCCATGTCTCCCTTTCTTTCTGATTTTGATACCATGGCATGTGCTATAACTTGTACCATTTCCTCTGAAATCTTGGACCCATAAGACACTTCACCAAAGACCAGAGGCCTTCTTGTTAGCTTGGTGCCTGAAGGTCTCTTCTTTCTTTGGAATATGTGAATTCTCCAGACTTTAGACCACAGTTTCAAATATACTTCCAGCCAAACAGCAGTTCTTCTACAGAAAGAAATGAGGTACAAGATAGAAGAGATAGACTGAACTCCAAACTAGTCTGAACTCATTCCTGGCAGGAAACAGGTAAGTATACCCAATGGCCAACTCATACCATCCATGTACAGGTGAAATGTCAACCCCTTCCATGTATATCACATCCTGCTTTGGGCACAGTGTCTTCCTCTGTCAGGTGCTGCCAAATGATACTTGGAGATTGGTTACCTTATCTCAACCCAAAGTGAATCCACTATAGAGCCAACCAATCACCTTGTTATCAGGTCCACGTATGGATGAGGCCATTAACAAGACCATACAGAGAAAATGTCAAATCCTGGGAAATTCATGAACTAGCCAATGAAGCTATGTTCTTTGTCTATAGAAACTCAAGGCAAATTTTACCACTTCAACATGAAGAGGTTTTTAATTAAATATATTACAATAAAAACATTTTACTTGGAGGGAAGTGTGTCAAAACAAAATGTTACTTTAAGGTGAATCTGTGTCCTTTGAATAGTAATGTAAAAATAATCTTTAAAAGAAGTTTTATGGAATTGAGCTGCATAAGTTGCTTGTATATTTTTGAGATTAGTTGTTTGTCAGTTGCTTCATTTGCTATTATTTTCTCCCATTCAGAAGGCTCTCTTTTCACCTTGCTTATATTTTCCTTTGTTGTGCAGAAGCTTTTAATTTTAATTAGATCCCATTTGTTTATTTTTGCTTTTATTTCCAGTATTCTGGGAGGTGGATCATAGAGGATCCTGCTGTGATTTATGTCTGAGAGTGTTTTGCCTATGTTCTCCTCTAGGAGTTTTATAGTTTCTGGTCTTACATGTAGATCTTTAATCCATTTTGAGTTTATTTTTGTGTGCGGTGTTAGAAAGTAATCTAATTTCATTCTTTTACAAGTGGTTGACCAGTTTTCCCAGCACCACTTGTTAAAGAGATTGTCTTTACTCCATTGTATATTCTTGCCTCCTTTGTCAAAGATAAGGTGTCCATATGTGTGTGGATTTATCTCTGGGCTTTCTATTTTGTTCCATTGATCCATATTTCTGTCTTTGTGCCAGTACCATACTGTCTTGATGACTGTGGCTTTGTAGTAGAGCCTGAAGTCAGGCAAGTTGATTCCTCCAGTTCCATTCTTCTTTCTCAAGATTGCTTTGGCTATTCGAGGTTTTTTGTATTTCCATATAAATGTTGAAATTATTTGTTCTAGTTCTGTGAAAAATATGGCTGGTAGCTTGATAGGGATTGCATTGAATTTGTAAATTCCTTTGGGTAGTATACTCATTTTCACTATATTGACTCTTCCTATCCATGATGATATGGGGAGGGAGGTGGGAGGGGGGGTTCATGTTTGGGAACGCATGTACACCCATGGTGGATTCATGTCAACATATGGCAAAACCAATACAGTATTGTAAAGTAAAATAAAGTAAAAAAAAAAAAAAAGAAAGAAAGTATATATTAGTAATTAAATAAAGGTGAAAACCTAACTCTAAAAAAAAAAAGTTTTGGCCCAATTTATAAGAAAATCTTTTGTATTATATGAAAACTACTCATTTGGGCAAAAAAAATACAATTCTGACTCTATTGAATAGGCTGTTGATTCAGGGAAATCTACAAAGGAAAGGTCAGAAGAGAGTGAGATCTGAAGCCTCTTGGAAAGATCTAGAAAATATATGCCACCCTGCTTCTTCTCTCATTCTGCTTATATCATTGGGACCACCCACACCGGAATACTACAAGACCCTATTGTTCCCTTTTACCCCCCAGGTTTAATTATTTTTAAATAGTTTAAAAAAAAATAAAATTAAAACCTGAATTTATTTTTTGTAAACTCTAAGTAAAGGTGAAATCCCATTAACTCTCCCCAATTTCATTCCACACAGACGTTTTCTATAATCAAATTAGTGTGTACCACTAAGACCATTCTGGTTCTTTTATATTTACATCAACATAAGTACATTTTGGCCCAGCTCCTTGATTAAAAAGCAGATATTCAACACATAGTTTTGAGCACTTACTACTCAGAAGACTATGTTTAGGCACAGGGGATGTAAAAAGATTAGGTTATTGTATATTGAGCATCTAATTTATGCCAGGACTTTTGAGAAGGAATCTACTTTTAATTTTGTATTTGATCAACACAATGACCCTGAAGAGATGTGCTACTCTTTGTTCTACAGATGAGAAAGCTGAAGTTCAGAGAAGTTAAATGATTTGCCCAAGGTCACAGATGACAGATAATAGAGCTGAAATTCAAACAGAGGCATGGCTGTGGATGACACAACATGACAATGTACTGAAATAATAGTATAGCCCCAGTGTTCATAACACTTTTCCTAAGGCTTTACATATTTTGACTCATTTAATGATGGACAGGGAGGCCTGACATGCTGTGATTCATGGGGTCACACAGAGTAGGACACGATGAGCGACTGAACTGAACTGAACTGAATGTTGACGGCAACAGAGATATGTAGTGTTATCAGCACCCAATTTACAGATGAGGATATAAGGCTCAATGAGGTTAATAAATTTACCCTAGATTATGCTGGTAATAATTGTCAGGACTCGGATTGAAATCCAGACAGTCTGGTTGCATTGCTTCATCTCTTTACTCCTGCATTACGCTGTTCTCAATATCATGTGCTTTGATGCACACATGCTCAGTTGTGCAGTCCTGTCTGACTCTTTTGCAACCCCATATGCTTTAACCAGCCAGGGTACTCTGTCTGTGGAATTTTCCAGGCAAGAATGCTGGAGTGGGTTTTCATTTCCTACTCCAGCGGATCTTCCCAATCCAGAAATCAAAACTGTGTCTCTTGTATCTCCTGCATTGGCAGGTGGATTCTTTATCTCAGAGCCTATGTATGTGGCTGTGCTGTGCTTAGTCGCTCAGTCATGTCCAACTCTTTGCAATGCCATGGACTGTAGGCTCTTCTGTCCCTGGGGATTCTCCAGGCAAGAATACTGGGGTGGGTTGCCGTGCACTCCTCTAGGGGATCTTCTCAAGCCAGGGATAGAACCCAGGTCCTCCTTGTTGCAGGCAAATTCTTTACTGTCTGAGCCACCAGGGAAGACCAAGAATACTGGACTGGGTAGCCTGTCCCTTCTCCAGGGGATCATCCTGACCCAGGAATCGAACCAGGGTCTCCTTCATTGCAGGCAGATTCTTTACCAGGTGAGCTACCAGGGAAGCCTGAACCAATGCATGTTCATGTTTAAAACCTATGCAACTCTTAATTATATTTGGTTAGAGGTTTTAACAACAGTGACAAAGGTGTCTTTATAAATAAAATGATGAAATTCTAGGAATCATAGATATGGTACGATCCTAATTATATCGAATAGATAACAGAAAAAATTTAGTAAGAAATTCATTTTTTGAAGTCCACTTTCTTTTAAGGTTGTATAAAAAACATGAATAGAGCCAAAAGTAGATGAAACATTTTCACATTCATTTACATCACAATCTAGTTCTTCATATTAACTTTACTCTTCAAGCAACAGGAAATGGGTGCAATTTAAGACCTGAGAAAGAGACTGCCTTCTCAGGGCACACCTTTGATCCTCCTGTGATGGGTGGTTTTTTTTTTTTTTTTTTTTCCTGGCTATTTACAAAAGATCACCAAGTCTCTGGGTTCTCTTAACTCACCTGAGATTTGGTGGAAGTGTGGGGCTGGAGAAGACTCTTATGAGCCCTTTGGACAGCAAAGCGATCAAACCAGTCAATTCTAAAGGAAATCCACCATAAATATTCATTGGAGGGCCTTTTGCTGAAGCTCCAATACTTTGATCACCTAATGTGAAGAGTTGACTCATTGGAAAAGACCCTGATGCTGGGAAATATTGAAGAAAAAAAGGAGAAGGAGGCATCAGAGGATGAGATGGTTTGATAGTATCACTGACTCAATGGATATGAATTTGAGCAAACTCTGCTGCTGCTGGTTCTAAGTTACTTCAGTCATGTCTGACTCTGTGCGACCCCACAGACTGCAGCTCACCAGGCTCCCCCATCCCTGGGATTCTCCAGGCAAGAATACTAGAGTGGGTTGCCATTTCCTTCTCCAGTGCATGAAAGTGAAAAGTGAAAGTGAAGTTGCTCAGTAGTTGCTCAGTCGTGTCCGACTCTTAGCGATCCCATGGACTGCAGCCCACCAGGCTCCTCCGTCCATGGGATTTTCCAGGTAGGAGATAGTAAAAGAGAAGGAAGCCTGGTGCGCCAGTCCACAAGGTTGCAAAGAGTTGAACATGACTTAGCAGCTGAACAACAGCAACAAGACCAAAAACAGAAGTGACCAGCCAGTCAGCAGATCCCACATCCTGCATTCAGTCTCCTGGAGGAGATTATGCCAGATGCTGGGGCATGGTTGCCAGGAGGCAAGTGTTTTTGGAGGAGGAGAGTTTGAAACAGGAGAATTGGACAGAGTTATAGGGAGCTTCTTTCATCAGTGGGGTTTTTTCCCCAGGTTCCTCAGCTAATGGAGATCAGTCCCCATATCCATGGGGATACCCAGCCTACCAGTAATATGAGTTGGAGGGATAGTGCAAGCAAGTGGTGAAGGACTGGGGGAAAGAAGAAGGTAGGGGGTTAAGTAGTGAAAACCATGCACTGGAAGGCCATGTCAAGGATCCCTATACCTGACTTTAAAAGGTTAGATAACTATAGTGACCAATATGGAATGAAGAAAGAAAGTCCTTCTCCAGAATGTTCTTGAGACTTCAAAAGATCACATAACACTTTTTGGAGAGACATCTTTTCACCCATCTTCCATTCAGTGTAGGGGTTAATAATGATGAAGCTTTTCCTTCATCATTGCTGGTAAGATCTTAGATTAAATTTGATTTGAAGATTAAAAGAAACATGGCATTCCAGGTAGGGAAAAGACACAGGAAAACCTCAACAGTTGTTCTCTTTAGGTCGTAGAATAGTGGGTGACTTTATTCTTTATCGCCTTCTATATTTTCAAGTTTTCTATGATTGTCACTTGTTCTGTACAAAATCATAAAACCAATTACTTTTTTTAAACTCTTATTAGCTATGTCATTTCACCGTCCATCTGGCTTAGTCATGCTTTATTTTCATCTAGACATTTTTACACTGCAAATGTTTGTTACAAGTAGGACAGCTATGAATTTTTTTCTAGAATCCAGTCCTAGAATTTGCATTTAGATATATGTAAATGAAAGCAATTTAGGCCAACATTATTCTATATCCTACTTGAAAAGAATTTTTAAAGTGTTAAGGAAAACTAGAAGGATTTAATCAGTTTGTTCCATGCCAAACTCTAAGTCCAGGATCAGGCCCGTAAATGATGACAGGGGCCCAGACAGCAACACCTCAACTAATACTCCTGAGTGGTCATTTTGGCAACTAATTTCAATTTTGAAAAAAGGAAAGTGGGCCAAGTATACAGGCCTAACAGAAAACCCCCATAGGCTGCTTGCATAATCGGAGCAGCTAGTTTGCAACTTCTCCTTGAGTCAATCGCTGGCTTAACAGTTACGGTTATTCACTTCAACTAGATATGAACTGATACCAAAAATAAATGGGCTGTGTCAAGCTACTTTATCCCAGATTCAAGCAACTCTATTATAATCCCATATAGAAATGAAGGCTTTTTAAAGGAGACAAATCTGTCTTTCTCCAGACCCCCAAGGACAAACTGGATCAGATCTTAAGCTTCAGATCAGTACCAGTTTATTGTCAGGCTTCCCAGAGACTCCCTATGTTGGTCTCACATATCTGAGAAGGTCTGAAGAATCTCAGTGGCTCAGTATCAAACCTTTCTTCCATGCTGCACAGTCTCTCCTGTAATTGCTTTCTGGCTTTTGCAAGAATTTTTATCACCAAGAGCACTGTTTACCCTGAGCTACACCAGTATGTTTTTGTCCCATTGTAAGCTAGCTAAATGGGCTTTTCTGGTGGCTCAGATGGTGAAGAATCTGCTTGTAATGTGGGACACCCAGGTTCAATCCCTGGGTTAGGAAGATCCCCTGGAGAAGGGAATGGCAACCCACTCTTGCCAGAGAACCCCATGGACAGAGGAACCTGCCAGGTTGCAAAGAGTTGGACACAACTGAGCTACTACTACTACTACTACTACTACTACTACTACTACTACTAAGCTAGCTGAATAAATGCAGATTAGATCCTAACATTCAGCCTTGCAGGATTTCCTTGAATCTGCTTGCCTGCCTCCAAGGTGTGCTTGGCAACTGCTTGCTGTTCATGGCTGTGGACCTGAACCATCCCTATACAATATCTGTCCCTTGATATCATCTCCTCCCACCCCATCTATCCCAGTAATGGAAGAGTGTCTCCTTTGCCATCATCAGTTTTTACTCTCTAACGGATCAGCTTTGTGCCTTGTCGTTCTTCACTTCTCGTATAATTAAGTTCATTAAATCATTTATTTAATACCTACATCTTGTTGGTGCTATTTTAGATGATACAAAGATGAATCATATTAGATCTTTGTCCTTAAAAAATTCATACATTAGTGGATGTATTCGTTTCCTAGGTTTGCCTTTATAAAAGACCACAAACTGGATAGCTTATATCAACAGAAGTTTATTGTCTCACAGTTCCAGTGGTAAGTTCTGAAAGCACGGTGTTCACATGGGTGAGTCCTTCCTTCTGCGGGCCATAGAGATAGTCTGTTCTTTGCCTCTCCCCTAGCTTCCAGAAGTCTCAGGTGTTCCTTGACTTGTAGATGGTGTTCTTTCTGTGTCTTCACATTATCTCCCCTCAGGACCTGTCTATGTCCAAATTTTCCCTTTTATTAAGGAACCCTATCATATTGGATTAAAAGCCTAATAGTATAAGGGTCAGTCGCTCAGTCATGTCCAACTCTTTGGGACCCTATGGACTGTAGCCCTCCAGACTTCTCTGTCCATGGGATTCTCCAGACAAGAATACTGCAGTGGATTGTCCTTCCCTTCTCCACAGGATCTTCCCAACCCAGGGATGGAACCCAGATTTTCTGCATTGCACGCAGACTCTTTACTGTCTGAGCTACAAGAAAGTCCTGCCCTCCTCCAGTAATGGTGGCTCAGATGGTAAAGAATCTTCCTTCAATGCAGGAGACCTGGGCTTGATCCCTGGGTCAGGGAAGATCCCCTGGAGATGGGTATGGCAAGTATGGCAACCCACTCCAGTAGTCTTACCTGCAGAATTCCATGGACAAAGGAGCCTGGTGGGTTACAATCCATGGCATTAAAAGAGTCAGACACAACTAAGCAACTAACGCTTTCACTTTCACTCTCACTCCTCCAATATGATTTCCTCTTAACTTAGCTTCCCTTGTGGCTCAGCTGGTAAAGAATCCTCCTGCAATGTGGGAGACCTGGGTTTGATCCCTAGGCTGGGGAGATCCCCTGGAGAAAGGAAAGTCTACCCACTCCAATATTCTGGCCTGGAGAATTCCATGGACTCTACAGGCCATGGGTTGCAAAGAGGCAGACATGACTGAGTGACTTTCACTTTCAATTTAACCTAATTAATTGCATCAGTCACAACCCTATTTCCAAATAACACATTTTAAGGTGGGGCAGTGGGGGTGGTTAGGATTTCAACATATGAATTTTGGGGGGAGACAGTTCAGTCTGTATCAGTGGGCAAAATGTTTGCACAGGGAATTACTTCAAATAAAATATGAGAAGCTGAATATTAACAGTAAGTGCTAAGGGTGAGTAAAACACAGAGGAGTGTTGCATTACAACTGAGATGAGCTGGGCAGGGTTGGCTCATGGCAGAATGAAGCTGTTGCTTAAATAGTAAGTCATGGATTCTCCTGGTGGTGCTGCCACAGAGCAGAGAAGGATGTTCCGTTGCACATGTAAAAGCCTCCCTCGTGTGGGCAGCAGGCCAGAGTGACTGGGGTCCATAAGGCACACCTTTGACCCATTTCTGAATCCGCCATAGAGAAAAGGGTCTCCCATAGTATGCACTGTACATCTCATATCTGGGTGTCAGAGTCTTCTGTGCTTATCAGATTTATTAGATAAAATTGCCGGAGGGCGGAAGTACCAAAAAGTATGAGTAATTAAAACACTGAGCAGCAATATTATTAAAGGTATATTAAAATCAATGACATCCATTTGAAAAGATATATTTCACACCCTGTCCTCCACAGTGGGAGATATGGCTGAACAGAAACAGGTCAAGCAGGGAGTATTGTTAATGAAGGTCCTTGTGGAAAAGGCTGCCGGAGACAAAATGAGTTAAAATCTTTATTGTGTCTTGACAGCCCACATGAATCTATGATGATGATAAATGTTCTCATTTTGAACTTTTTTCTTTTCCTGAGACATTTTACATGCTATCTCCAATTTGCTTTGAATTTCTCCTAAGACATATGTTCTCAGAAGAAAGTCTCTGCTTGCTTTTCATTAAGTAAGATCTTATCAGGGTGTTTGCATGTGATATCACGTTGGAACTATTAATCTTATGACAGGATATTAAAGAGTGGGGGAGGGGAATTCCTTCACAGGTTGAGGGCCATTACATTTGAGAAACAGCCCTTGAACCCTGACAACAAGCACCAGCCCAGGAACTGCAATTGAAATGATTAATAAATGCTTTCCCAAAGCTAACACTCTAGGCAAGAAGGTTGCTCCTTAGAAGGATGTGCAGGGGACAGTGGAAGCTAATATGGCTTGTGCACCACTGGGCTGGACCCTGCTATTTCTGGATCATGAACCTGGAGGATCCTGGCAGGCCACCAAAGGATGGTTGTTAATTCTCAGCGGCATTAAGGCTTCTCTGGTATTGAGACACAACCAGTTGCAACAACACAGATTTAGTGTGAAAGGAAAGATGATAATTCCCTGCTGTTGCTATAATGATTCTATAGAGTACACAAACATATCCACACTTGTGCACACAAACACACACAGGTACATATGCAGATAACACTTTAATACACCAGCAGGAAATCGGCTTAAGATGAGACTTTAGTGGTAAGTTGCCTGGCAAATCCCATGGACAGAGGAGCCTGGTGGGCTGCAGTCCATGGAGTCGCTAAGAGTCGGACACGACTGAGCGACTTCACTTTCACTTTTCACTTTCATGCATTGGAGAAGGAAATGGCAACCCACTCCAGTGTTCTTGCCTGGAGAATCCCAGGGACGGGGGAGCCTGGTGGGCTGCCATCTATGTGGTCGCACAGGGTCGGATAAGACTGAAGTGACTTAGCAGCAGCAGCAGCAGCAGCAGCAAGGTCTAGACTTGCTGGGCCATGGGACTGTGATAAGGACTTTGAGCAATGGGAAGTCTTTGATGGAATTTAAACCAGAAAATATGCAATTATATTTGCATTTTCCAAAAGTTATTTTGGCTGAAGGGTGGATATAGATTTAAACAAGGCAAGAGACAGAGCTATGGTGGAACACAGTGGAATCCCTTGACTTGGCAGACCTATGAAGATGAGAAAAGTATATAAACCACAATGAGTGATATTTTGGATGTTAACAGATTTGATGGTGGCTTGAATCCTGGGGATGAAAAAGCAGATGATTAGAGACTTCCAGCCTTTTAGGCACATGAGCAAATGGATGATAATGAATTTACGGAGGCAAAAATAAATGGGGACAGTCTGGACATGTGCTCATGGGTTGAATTCTTAACATATTGGGTTTACAAAGATTATAAACTATTTAAGTAGGAATGTTTAGTTGAGTATGTCTATCCTTTAATGTAGCTTGCATGCATACTCAGTTGTATTCAACTATTTGCGACCCCATGGACTATAGCCCACCAATCTCCTCTGTCCTTGGAATTTTCCAGGCAAGGATACTGGAGTGGGTTGCCATTTCCTTCTCCAGGGGATCTTCTCAACCCAGGGATTGAACCTGTATCTCCGGCATTCTTGCACTGGCAGGAAGATTCTTTTCCACTGCTCCACCCAAGAGTTATCCTTAATGCAACCTGGCATCTAATCTACTCAATTCTGTCCAGCTATCTCTCCTTTGTTTTGATAAATCAGTCTTCAAAGTGTTTTTTTTTTAATTGCAAACATTTTTTATAATTGGAGAGAATGAGAAATCTTAGAATTGTGTTAATTTTTAATCGAAATGTATATAAAATAACCCAAGAAATGCCCTTTTCTCCCTTTTTTATCCAGGAAAATTGTTGTCATTTGAAAGAGCAGCTTTTATACAGGGGTCAAGGCTCTACCAGAGCAGTAAAAAATGTAGCAAGGTCAAGTCAATATTTGTTAAGTTTTAAGATAAATAATGACCAACCTAGATGGCATATTCCAAAGCAGAGACATTACTTTGCCAACAAAGATCCATCTAGTCGAGGCTATGGTTTTTCCTGTGGTCATGTATGGATGTGAGAGTTGGACTGTGAAGAAGACTGAGCACTGAAGAATTGATGCTTTTGAACTGTGGTGTTGGAGAAGACTCTTGAGAGTCCCTTGGACTACAAGGAGATCCAACCAGTCCATTCTGAAGGAGATCAGCCCTGGGATTTGTTTGGAAGGAATGATGCTAAAGCTGAAACTCCAGGACTTTGGCCACCTCATGCGAAGAGTTGACTCATTGGAAAAGACTCTGATGCTGGGAGGGATTGGGGGCGGGAGGAGAAGGGGACAACAGAGGATGAGATGGCTGGATGGCATCACTGACTCGATGGACGTGTGTCTGAGTGAACTCCGGGAGTTGGTGATGGACAGGGAGGCCTGGCATGCTGTGATTCATGGGGTTGCAAAGAGTTGGACACGACTGAGTGACTGGACTGAACTGAACTGAAGATAAATAAGGTTTATTATTTGCAGGGAATTATATGCCAGTGGTAAAAACCCACCTGCCAATGAAGGAGACATAAGAGACACAGATTGGATCCCTGGGTTGGAAAGATTCCCTGGAGGAGGGTATAGCAATCCACTCCAGTATTCTTGCTTGGAGAATCCCATGGACAGAGGAGCCTGGTGGGCTACAGTTCACAGGGCTACAAAGAGTTGGACATGACTTAAGTGACTTGGCATGCACATATATATCTTTGGCATATGTTGACCAGTTTTTTCTATTCTTTTCCAGACTATATCCATTTGGCATTCCTCTTTATGGGAACACTGAGTGTGACCACACAGTACAGTTCTGTCAATATGTCAGGACAAGGGTTGAATCCAGACCACTCACTGTGGGGGGGGGGGAAATACGTGTGTTCCATGTTCCGTGTTTCCTCCAACTAGTTTGAGCCAGGTCTCAGAATTTTCCTGAATATTATTCTAAATCATTCCATGAAATGAAGTGTTGTATCTCCATTTCCCTAAAAGTGAGAATGGGTTGCTAGAGGAAATGCCCATGTCAGTCATAAAGCATTTCCAAAGACAGGATATATTGAATGGAAGTGATAATTCTTGTCTAGTTTAACAAGCTCTTGTGGCAGCCTCTGGGGGTAGTAAAATTCATACTCCGACCAGGACAGCCCCAGAATATGGCATCCACTTGGCATGGAAGGCTATCCTGGGGAGCTGAGAATAGAGCAGTTGTCAGTTCCCCTTTCCTTGACTGAATAGTTTGTCTCTACTGTGCCTGGGAGGTTTACATCTCATGGGGTACAAGAGGGTATAAACCAGGTCAGAAATTTCTGACTGAATCCTATTTCAGAAAAAGGATGACTGTTTAGTGTGGGCTGAGGAGAGTGGAATAAAGTTTAAAATACAGTAACCTAAAGCTGAAGACTGGTGATGGGTTTGTACTCTTCTAGCTGCCATGGGTTAAGGGGACTCCTTGACTGTTAGCAAGATTCCAGAGGGACATGGCAGGTTGAAGTAGTACAAGCCATCCTTCAGCCTCAAGAAACACGATGGCTGCAAGAACACTAAGTTTATTCCAATACTCATTCTTTATGATTCTCAATCTTCTCCTAAGTATTTGCATTGGCCAAAAATTCACTTAGGTTTTTCCTGTAACACCTTATGCAAAAACCCAAGCAAAATTTTGCAACCCAATAAAATGAAAACAGGGCTTACCTTATTAGGTTCTTGTGAAGATATATGAATAAAGGATCAAAAGTATTAGAGCAGCACTTTATATCTGTTAGGAACTCAACACACAACAGATTATTATTATTGTTGTTGTTGAAATAAAGATTAAAATATCATTGTTAGGAAATTATTGAAAAATAAAAATTTATCAATTATTGTATATAAGATTCTCATAGAAAGGAAACTTTCTATTTAAAATGAAAAAAAAATGACAACAATTCTGCCTTTTGTCATGAAATATAATCTTATTCAAAGTGAAGTCGCTCAGTCGTGTCCGACTCTTTGCGACCCCATAGACTGGGGCCCACCAAGCTCCTACATCCATGGAATTTTCTAGGCAAGAGTACTGGAGTGGGTTGCCGTTTCCTTCTCCAAGGGATCTTCCTGATCCCAGGATCGAACCTGGGTCTCCTGCATTGCAGGCAGATGCTTTACCATCTGAGCCACCAGGGAATTAGTAGAATAATGAATTCTCTTTCACCTACAAAACTGATGGGAATGCAAGTTATGCCCAAGAATTTGATGTTAAAATCAAGACTATAATTTTGAGACCTTAAATATTTCCTTTGACAAAAGACCTTACTGATCATTTCTGATGGAGTAAGAGAAATTGCAGAGAAGAGGGAAAAAAGAATAAAGATAAGAAAACTGAACTCTTCTGCAAACTAAATCAAGAAGAATTTTTATTTTAGCCTTCTGTTCCAGAAATTAATTTTAATATATTTAGTATCCTTTTACTTGAAAATGATATATATATATTTAAAAAAGCTCAATTCAAACTGTCTTAAGTGAAAGGGAGAATTTATTGATGTAGAGGTCCAAGGATAGCATTGACTCTGGGTGGAACTAGTTTTCAGAGGTGCTCCAGGCCCTGTGTATTGCTCCTCTGTTTCTGTTCCTTTTTAGGAGTCCATAGGGTGCTATCAGTTGCCTCAAACCCACGCCAGAATGTTACATTGGAGGTCTTACTCCTCTGAAGTAAAAGAAGATAATCTTGTTATTAAGTGCATTCATGCTCAGTTGTGTCTGACCCTTTGTGACCCCATGGACTTTAGCCTTCCAGGCTTCTCTTTCCATGGAATTTTCTTGGCAGGAATACTGGAATGGGTTGCCATTTCCTACTCCAGGGGATCTTCTCAACCCGGGGATCAAACCTGAGTCTCTTGTGTCTCCTGCATTGGCAAGTGGATTCTTTACCACTGTGCCACCTGGGAAGCCCAATTTTGCTGTAAGAAAAGGAACTAATTCTGGATAGCATACACACTGAAACACAGACACTCACACAGACAACTCTGCATACCAATCTACTTAACACGTGGGTGGACAACTGAAGACTTTCGGTGTTTCCTCATATTCCCAATTTGAGAGGAAGCCTGTAAGCCTGGATCTCTTGTGCGGGGTACTAAGTTACAGCAAATGTGTACTTTAACACAGATCTCACCACCCCAGCCGAGGGTGCAGTGCAGGAAAAGCACTGCTTAAGTAATTTGTATTTGGGGCTTTGTTTCCGAGTACCGTTTGTCCCTAAGAATCTTGAAGAAGGAACGTCTTGAACATCAGAACAGCACAACCCAGTGACTAAGATGACAGTGGCTGTGTAGCACCTCCCTCTGACATGCTACAGTAATTAATTTGATGTGTCAACTTGACTGGGCCACGATACCAAGATGTTGGGTCAACACTGGTCTGCATGTTGAAAGTGAAAGAGTTAGTCGCTCAGTCGTGCCCAACTCTTTGTGACTCCATGCTCTGTAGGCCCACCAGGTTCCTCTGTCCATGGGATTCTCCAGGCAAGAAAACTGGAGTAGGTAGCCATTTCCTTTTCAGGGGATCTTCCGGGCCCAGGGATTGTACCCAGGTCTCCTGCATTGCAGACAGATTCTTTACTGTCTGAGCCACCAGGTCTGGATGTTACCTCAAGGTACTTATTTAGGTGAGATTAACATTTAAATTGGTAGACTTTCAGTCAAGCAGATTACCATTCATAACGTGAGTGATCTTCATCCAATCAGTTGAAGTCCTTAAGAGAAAAAGACAGAGGTTCTGCTAGGGAGAGGGACTTCTACCTACAGACTGTCTTTGGACCCAAGCTGCAGCATCAGCTCCTCCCTAAGTTTCCAGCTTGCTGGTGTTACCTGCAAAGTTTGGACTTGCCAACTTCCACAGTCACGAGAGTTACTTCCTTACAATAAATCTCTCTACCTCTCTCTCTGTGTCTCTCTTTCTATTTATCTGACTCTTTCTTTCTCTCTTTTATATACTCACAGACACACCCTATTAGTTCTGTTTTTCTGGAGAACTCTGAGTAATATACATACTAATGTGGAGGCAGTACTAATATACTGGGCAGAGCCAACTTAGTCCTTGCAATGGTTTCCCATAGCTGCTGTAACAAATGACCATATCTTTAGTGGATCAAAACAGTGTAAAGTTAATATCATGTACTTTCGGAGGTCAGAAGTCTGACACAGGTGTCACAGGGCTAAAAAGAAGTGTCAGTGGGCTGCGTTCCTTTCAGAGGCTCTAGATAAGAATCCATCCACTTGCCTTTACGGTTGTAGAAGTCACCTGCATTCCTTGGCTCATGGCTACTCTCTTCCTCTTCAAAGCCTTTAGTGTGGCATCTTCCAATCTGTCTATGACTCTTCTGATTGTTTCTTATTAGAAACCTTGTGATAACCTTGAGCTCACCTGGGTAATCCAAGGACACCAGTTTCCTCATTCTTTACCATCTCCTAGAGCTTGCTCAAACTCATGTCCATTGAGTCAGTGATGCCATTCAACCATCTCATCCTCTGTCGTCCCCTTCTCCTCCTGCCTTCAATCTTTGCCAGCATCAGGGTCTTTTCCAATGAGTCGACTCTTTGCACCAGGTGGCCTAAGTATTGGAGCTTCAGCCTCAACATCAGTCCCTCCAATGAATATTCAGGATTGATTCCCTTTAGGATTGACTGGGTTGATCTCCTTGCAGTCCAAGGGACTCTCAAGAATCTTCTCCAGCAACACAGTTCAAAAGCATCAGTTATTCAGCGTTCACCTTTTTTATGGTCCAGCTCTCACATCCATATGGGAAAAACCATAGCTTTGACTATATGGACCTTTGTCGGCAAAGTAATGTCTCTGCTTTTTGATACGCTCTTTAGGTTTATCATAGCTTTTCTTCCAAGGAGTAAGCATTGTTTAATTCCGTAGCTGCAGTCTTCATCTGCAGTGATTTTGAAGCTCAAGAAAATAAAGTCTGTCACTGTTTCCCAATCTATTTGCAATGAAGTGGTGGGACTGGTTGACATGATGTTTGTTTTTTGAATGTTGAGTTTTAAGCCAGCTTTTTCTCCCATGAAATCTTTAATTCAATCACATCTGCAAAATTCCTTTCATCATGTAAATTAACAGACTCACTGGCTGCAAGGATTAAGACCTAGACATTTTTGAGGGTCTTTATTCTGCCTCCCACAACCCTTTGTGAGGCATTCAGTCACCCACTCACCAAGAATTTGAGCATCTTGAGTGTCCACCATTTGCTATGACCAGAGAAAGGTTGTGATGTTCTAGAAGACGGCATTTCAGCAAATGGTGAAGAAGACAGGTCTGGTTTCCACACTCATGGAGTTTACACGTAATAAGGCTAGACACAACACAGGTAAGTAAATAAATATACAGATATACTTCATTTAAAATTTCAATAGACTTATAAGAAATCTGGAAAAAATAGGTGAGTATGATAACTGGAGGTGGGATGTGATGGCTTTTAAGGTAAAGCTTTGGAAGCTGCAATCAAATTGGGAGTGATATATGAGAAACACATTTCATCAGAGGAAACAACCATTGCACAGGCCTCTGGTAGTGATGAGTGTGATGTGTGGGAGAAAAAGTCATGTTAGAATGCAGGGGAAGGGTGGCACAAGAACACATCAGAGACAGGAGCAGAGCCAGTTGTGTAGGGATTGGGAGGCTTGGGGTTAATCCAAGGCCTCGAAGATTCATCGTTTTTCCCTCTGTAGGAATTTCCTTGGTAGAGAAGTGTTCGCCTAAGAACCTGCTCACCAGAGGAACTGCTGGTAGCCCTTTTCTGGCTGAGGACAATTTGCCAAGTCCTCCATTCAGGCCCTATCCCTGCCAGCATCTTTCTTTTCTCGTAGCATATTTCCGACCACATCAGTAATTGGCACCATCAATATGCTTGCAGAATTTAAACAGTTAGCAAAACTTCTTTGAGCTTACATAGAAGTATCTGAATTTGCTGATCATTCTTCAAGTGCATTATGCCTACGTGGCATACAGAATATTCATAGGAAAATACACACAGAATATTCATAGGAAAAGAAATTAGATTTGTTGTCTCCTACCTAGCTCAACCATTTAACATTAGCGTCTTATCACTACCCAATAAAAAATTACAGATGCTCCCTGCCTCTCAGTGCACTCCAGCTTAACTAGGTTTCAATAAAATCCATTTTAGGTTTCTTTCCTTCCTCTCAGGAGAAAGTCTCTGTGTTTCTCAACACATACAAACCTGCAGGAAACAGAGTTGAAGGTAAAGGGGAAAATTGACTTGGTAATCAATTTGCAGTGTAATTCACCTTGAGGGAAAAAAATAAATGTCACAATCTTATTTTTAAAGTCCAAATAAAAAGAAATGTATCCTTTTCTGTGTGGACAATTAGGTCAGGAATCAGGAATCTAGTTAAGCAGCAATTTGAGAATCGTAGTCAGGAAATAGCAAATAAAACAAAAAGTGTTACAAAAACAATCAAATACACAACGCACAAAGACTAGTTTGATCCTTGGTAAACATCAGTCTCTAGCTCTATCTAAAATTCTCTCTCCATATTCAATTTCTCCCTTCACTTACATAACTACTCACTTTTACTGATTTATGGTTTATCCTTTCTGTGCTTTTTTTTTTTTTAGCAAAAAATAATCAAGCATACATACTCTTATTTTCTTTCTTTCTTTTCTTAATTTATTGGGGTAGAGTTGCTTCACAATGTTGAGTTCATTTCTGCTATACAACAAAGTGATTCAGCTATACAATTGTCTCTTTCTTATAATAAAGGAAGCATATTACCATGTGCTTTGCTTTTTTCTCCACACATCTTTGAAATTACTGCATATTAGTTTTTCTGTCTCTCACAGTGGATGTCTCTCTCTAGGTGGCTTCATAGGTCTTCATTTTATGATTATACTATAATTTATTTGGTGTCCTATGAGTGAATGGCTATTTGGATTATTTTTTTATAAATTGCCGTCATTACATATACAATGATGCATATATAACTTTGGTTTGTATGTGTGGTAGTACCACTTTTAGGCAAATTCCTAGAAGTGGAGCTTTTGCATCAAAGGGACAAAAGTTAAAGGAACACATAGTTTGGTGTTGATTTCTCTACTGCCTTACCACAGAATGGATTGTAAGGTTTTTAAATCTTTGACACTTAAGAAGTTGTATCACATTATAGATATAATTGGCATTTCTCTTATTATGAGCGAGTTGCGTACTTTTATCATGTTTATATACTAGATGTAAATCTTTTTATGAAATTATGTATTCATGGTTTTGCCCATTTCTTCTATCAGATTTGATATTTTTCCCCTTTGATAGTACAGAATTCTGTATTAAGGAAATCAGCTGTGTATCCAGGCAATTCAGATATTTTTACAGTGTCATTTTCTTTGGATTTTACTTAGGGTTTCTTTGTTATGCAATTTGTTTCCATTTAGTAAAATTTACCAGTCTTTTCTTGTAACTGGATTTTGAATGTAGTTAAAAAGGCTTTCCCTACTCTAATATTACAGAAAACTCACCAAAATTTTCTGCTAATACTCATATGGTCCCCTTATTTGCACTTACAGTTCAGTCTCATTTGGAATTTTTTCTGTTGCATTGGGTGAGGTATAAATCCAATTTCATCTTTTTTCCAAATGGCTATCCAGCTATCCCAAATTTGTTAAATGTCCATGTTTTCCCCAGCTTTTGAGATATTACTTATACGAGATTTTCTTATGCACTTGGGTTTGTTCCTACTCTTTCTACTAGGATTCATTGGTATATTATTTGTGTGCAAGTAATAAACTTTTAAATTAAATCAAGGCTTGATAGTATACTTTAATGACCAATAGGGCTGCTGGTGCTGCTGCTAAGTCGCTTCAGTCGTGTCCGACTCTGCGACCCCATAGACAGCAGCCCACCAGGCTCCGCCGTCCCTGGGATTCTCCAGGCAAGAACACTGGAGTGGGGTCGCCATTTCCTTCTCCAGTGCATGAAAGTGAAAATTGAAAGTGAAGTCGGACTGTTCACGACCCCATGGACTAGTTCTGCCTTATTCCTCCTTTTTTCCAAGGATTTCCTAATCGTCCTGCATGTTTATTTTTTCATATGGTCTTCAAAAGAATCTGATTCAGGGGAAAATAATCTTGTTACTTGTATAGAGATTGCACCGAATTTATGTATTAAATTGAAGAAAATATTTAGGCTATTGAATCATCCTATGCAAGAACAGATATCTTTTTCCATTTCTTTAAGTCTTTGTCTTTATTTGAAGTACTCTCAATTTTTCATCATATATGTTTTGATCATTTCTTATTAAGTTTTTTCCATAAATACTGAGGGGGGAGGATTAGGAGAACTTTTGATGAATTACTCTAAGGTATTCTTTTTTTTTCTATGTTTTGACTACTGTCATTTTTATTGTTTTCATCACTCTACTTATCTTGTGTCTGTTTGATTTTCTTTTTCTATCTTAAAGTAGAAGCTCGGATTATTTAGTTTTTCTTTCTTTATTAACATAGGATTAAACTATAAATTTACCTCTAAAAACTGTCAGATGCATCTCACAAAGTTTGTACTGTGTTTTTATTATCTTTCAGTTCAGAATGTTTTCCAGTCTTTCTTATAATTTTACCTTTGACCCATGAGTTATTTAGAATTAATTTTTATATATTTTTTGAAATTTTTAAGTTTTCATATTTGAAGAATATATCTACTGGATATAGTGTTTAATTGCGATGAATTTTTTTCCTTTTGGTACTTTAAAAGTAGCATTCCATCATTTCCTGGTTTGCATTGTTTCTGGTGAGAAATAGGTTGCAATTCTTTTCTTTCTGTAATCTTGTCTCTTTTTCTCTGCTACTGTAAAGATTTTTCTCTTCATCATTGTTTTAATACATTTGATTATGATATGCCTTGTACTTTTGCTTGCGTTTATTTTCTTGTTGCTCGTTGAATTTCTTGGATCTATACGCTGATCTTTTTCACTGTTCTTGACCCTTGAATCCTTCATGGGACCCAAGTTCAATTTCATTAGACTGCCTATACTATCCTAGAGAGCAGTGAAGTTCTGCTTGTTTTTGTTTCTCCAGTCTCTCTTTTTAAAATTAGTTTCTCTTGTCTTATCATCAGGTTTCCTCATCTATTCTCTTGCAGTGCATAATTTGTATTTCAGCATATTTAGGAATATTTTCCTAAGTATTGCATTTTTCAGCTTTAGATGTCTCTCACTGGCTGAGCTCTTGCTGCTGCTGCTGCTGCTGCTAAGTCGCTTCAGTCATGTCCGACTCTGTGCGACCCCAAAGACGGCAGCCCACCAGGCTCCCCGTCCCTGGGATTCTCTAGGCAAGAACACTGGAGTGGGTTGCCATTTCCTTCTCCAATGCATGAAAGCGAAAAGTGAAAGTGAAGTCACTCAGTCGTGTCCGACTTCACGACCCCATGAACTGCAGCCTACCACGCTCCTCCATCCATGGGATTTTCCAGGCAAGAGTACTGGAGTGGGTTGCCATTGCCTTCTCGGCAAGATGAAGTCTTACTTCTTCCTGTTGGCCCCAGCTATCATCACACGTTATGCTTTCCCTTCTGGCCTCCAGATTCTATTTCCTCTTTTTTTTTTTTTAATTGGAGGATAATTGCTTTGCAATGTTGTGGTAGTTTCTGCTGTGCAACAACATGAATCATCTATGCTGCTGCTGCTGCTGCTAAGTCGCTTCAGTCGTGTCCAGCTCTGTGCGACCCCATAGACAGCAGCCCACCAGTCTCTGCCGTCCCTGGGATTCTCCAGGCAGGAACATTGGAGTGGGTTGCCGTTTCCTTCTCCAATGCATGAAAGTGAAAAGTGAAAGTGAAGTCGCTCAGTCGCGACCCCATGGACTGCAGCCCACCAGGCTCCTCCGTCCATGGATTTTGCAGGCAAGAGTACTGGAGTGGGGTGCCATTGCCTATGCATATTTCTGTTTATTAATTTTTACATTTGCATGCAAGAAGGACATGAATTTGAGGGGTCAGAGGTGGAATGCTGTGACTGAATGTTTCTGTCACACTCACTCCCTCCCTCTCCCCGCAGTTCATATGGGAAAACCTAATGCCCAATAAAATGATATTGAGAGGTGGGGCCTTTGGGAGGGGAGATTAGGTCATAACAGAGGAGCCCTCATGATTGAGATTTGTGCTTTTATGAAAGAGTCCTGAAGGAGGTTCCTAGACTTTTCTGCCAATTAAGGAAACAAGGACACATCTGTGATTGAGTAGTGGGCCCTCACCAGATCATGTTGGTTTTCTGATCCTGGACTTTTAGCCTTTAGAATTATAAGAAATCAACTACCATTGTTTATAAGCTATCCTGATCCTGGTATTTTGTAATAGCAGCTGAAATTGATGAAGACAATCAGTTAATCATTACCTAATGTTTTTTCTTTCTCCAAGAGTTCTTTGTTCTGCCTTATAGCATCTCATCTCACATAGTGCAATGTAACATTTACCAAAGATTCCAGGAAGCTTCTATGCAGATTTCTGGTGATCTTTATCTGCGTAGTTCCCTTCTTTCCACTCATCCACAAAGGTTCTAGTTACCTAATCCTCCTCAGTTTCCAGTCTGTGTTTCGTCCACTCAAAAAGACCACTGAATTCTGCAATGGATTCCCCCTCCATATACCATAGCCCAGAAATGACTCCAAGAAGAAACCTAGGGAAACCATAGGGCTTAGCTCATTTGTTCCCCTTTTTTCAGAGACCAAAGTCTTGTAATCTTGTTATATATATAATCTCCAAAGGCTAAATACTATTGTTTCAGATATTTTGTTTACCCTTAATCATTTGTATCAGAGCTAGTCTTGTATTAGTTAATCCACTATAGCCAGAAGCAGAAGTTCTCTGCATAGCACTTTACTCCTCAAAGACGTAGAGGGTGTCATGGTTAGGAAAACAAAATCTCAAGGATCATTAATAGAGCAACACACCTGCTTTCCACAGGGCTTGAACTTCCTTTTGTAAATGTCCAATAAATGACTGCTTGGACTCTACATAATCATTTCCTGTAATGATGAGGCCACTATTTCCAAGGTAAGCTTACATCACAAGTTGGTAGGAAACGTTTCTTTATAATGAGCTGAACTCTGTTTCCTGTGACTTTTACATCATCCTTATTTTATCTTTCAGGTCCACAGTAGGTCTACTCACTCTTCCACTATGCTGCTGCTGCTGCTGCTAAGTCGCTTCAGTCATGTCCGACTCTGTGCGACCCCATAGACGGCTGCCCATCAGGCTCCCCTGTCCCTGGGATTCTCCAGGCAAGAATACTGGAGTGGGTTTCCATTTCCTTCTCCAATGCATGAAAGTGAAAAGTGAAAGTGAAGTCACTCAGTCGTGTCCGACTCTTAGAGACCCCATGGACTGCAGCCTACCAGGCTTCTCCGCCATGGGATTTTCCAGGCAAGAGTACTGGAGTGGGTTTCCATTGCCTTCTCCATCTTCCACTATATGGTCATACAAATAGCTGAAGACAGCAACATGTTCCCACAACCATCTCTTCTCCAGATTGAGCATGCCCAGGTTCTTTGACTTTACTCCACAAGATTGAGCAAGTAAGGAAGAAAGACAAACTGTTATTCTCCTCCCTGTCTGTAAGTGTATGCCCCAAGACTTTTGAAATCTAAAAATGAAGTTGCCCTTAGTCTGCTAAGTTTTTAGCTTGAATCAAATATGCCTGATTTGATCAAAGAATCACTCACCTTTGGCAAACAGTCTTTGTAGTTGGCATCTTTCAGAATATCCTGTTACCAAGCCAAACTTGGGTCCACTCACCCATGTGCAGTAAAGCCAATCTACTGACACCAGGTTGTGGTACAGAAAAGTACAGCCTCTATTTCAGGGCACCCAGCAAGGAATTTAAGGGAGCTAGTGCTCAAAATACCCAAACTCTCTGATGAGTTTCAGGAAAGCATGTTTAAAGGCTCAGTTAGGGAGGGGAGTTTCAGGGTATGTGGTCAACTTGTGCACAGTTCTCTGATTGTCTGACAAAGAAATAACAGGGTGGTGTCACATTATCAATCCTCCAGTTCCAGTAGGTCTGGGAGCCATGTGCTCACAGTCATCAAGCCATTAACTTCTTCCCTGTGGTGGGGGGTTTTAGCATTGGTAAAACAACTCAGGAAATGTGCAACAGATACTATTATGTAGGTACTTCAGAGAGAAGCTAAAGCAGAGAACCTGGAGGAAGGGGTTTGTTCTGGGAAGGCCCCATAGGATCCAGCCTATTACAATCCCAGGACTAGTGAAAGGAGCTTTCACATAACTGTGTGACGCAGAAGATGCTACTCCTCACCATGTTTTCAAATAAAGCGACAAGACATGTGAATAATGGCTAATTAATTGGGAAATGGGAACTAGAAGAGAGGGAGGAAAGTATAATTTTACTGAAGCATATAGTTCCATTTCCTAATTGATAATTTTAAGGATAAAATTGGACATAAAATTTAAGCCTCTAAAAGTCAATGAACACATCTGAAGATCAGGGGTACTTTATGGCCCTGGTATTATTTACTGCTTGGTTTTATTCTAATAATGAGATTATCGGCACTTTGATTTTATTCTAAAATCAGGATTAATTTTACTTAATGTCTTATAGTTAACTTAAGAAATGCATCATCTTGAAAATCATGTTCACTTGCACCTCTTTGTTTCTAATAATGACCAGTCTGGGGGAAGTGGGCTTCATAGCTTCATTTCAACAGTTTGTTTTAATTGGTTTCTAATTCATTTCTTTAGGCTATGTATTATTTCTTTCAGTCCCTAGGTCTGGACTAATTTGCATAACAGCATTCACAGAACATTGTGGAACATAATTCTCACTCATTAAAAAAAATGCAGATGCTAAATGTCAGGCATTTACATTTTGAAACAGTGATTTCTTTTAATCTACTTTATCTTATTTAACTTTTAAAAACTGATTTCCCAAGGGCTGAAGTGTAGGAAAACCTTGGTAACTTTACCTCAGGCATTTTTTAAATAGAGATAGCAGTTCCAGCCAAACGTCTCCTTATTAGCTGCATGTTTCACAGGGCTGTGTTGGGTTCTGCAGCTGAGGAGTAGCTATAACATTTGTGCTGTCTCTGAGAGAGCAGTGAGGTGAAAGTCGCTCAGTCATGTCCAATTCTTTTCCATCCCTTAGACTGTAACTTGCCAGGCTCCTCTGTTTGTGGGTTTCTCCAGGCAAGAATATTGGAGTGGGTAGATAGTCCCTTTTCCAGCGGGTCTTCTAAACCCAGGGGTTCTTTACTGGCTGAGCCACCAGGGAAGCCCAAGAGAGGCCAGTTGATCGCTAATAGTTGCTTTCTCTTCACACTTTATTTGCCCAATTAAACTAGGCTCATAGCTCTCTGTTTCTTTATATAATGATTGGAATTAGATCTGATGTTAAATTCAGATATCTGGTGGTTCAATTCTTCTACCTGTAGAGAGGTAATATATTTCTAGTGGTTTACATAAAAAAAAAAAAAAGAAAGAAAGAAAATAGGAGAAAAGAACAGAGTTGAAGTAGCTAATTCCTGCCACCTACCTTTCTTTGGGTCACTCACCCTGCTTATTTAACTTATATGCAGCGTACATCATGAGAAACGTTGAGCTGGAAGAAGCATGAGCTGGAATCAAGATTGCCAAGAAAAATATCAATTACCTCAGATCTGCAGATGACACCACCCTTATGGCAGAAAGTGAAGAGGAACTAAAAAGCCTCTTGTTGAAAGTGAAAGAGGAGAGTGAAAAAGTTGGCTTAAAGCTCAACATTCAGAAAACAAAGATCATGGCATCTGGTCCCATCACTTCATGGGAAATAGATGGCGAAACAGTGGAAACAATGTCAGACTTTATTTTGAGGGGCTCCAAAATCATTGCAGATGGTGATTGCAGTCAGGAAATTAAAAGACGCTTACTCCTTGGAAGGAAAGTTATGACCAATCTAGACAGCATATTCAAAAGCAGAGACATTGCTTTGCCAACAGAGGTCCATCTAGTCAAGGCTATGGTTTTTCCAGTGGTCACGCATGGATGTGAGAGTTGAACTGTGAAGAAGGCTGAGCACCGAAGAATTGATGCTTCTGAATTGTGGTGTTGGAGAAGACTCTTGAGAGTTCCTTGGACTGCAAGGAGATCCAACCAGTCCATTCTAAAGATCAGTCCTGGGTGTTCACTGGGAGTACTGATACTAAAGCTGAAACTCCAGTACTTTGGCCACCTCATGCGAAGAGCTGACTCATTGGACAAGACTCTGATGCTGGGAGGGAGTGGGGTAGGAGGAGAAGGGGATGACAGGATGAGATGGCTAGATGGACATGAGTTTGAGTGAACTCTGGGAGTTGGTGATGGACAGGAAGGCTTAACGTGCTGCAATTCATGGGGTCTCAAAGAGTCAGACACAACTGAGCTACTGAACTGAACTGAACTGAAGACCTAGATGGAGAAAGAAAAGAAGCTGAACATGACATAGGCCTGAGAGTTGATCCCAAAGAAGCAGTTGGACAGATAACTCCAAGCCTTGTCAGAAGAGGGACCAGAATACAAACAGTAAGGAGTAACCTGAAACTTCTATCACTTTATCTTTGCCTTATTCTTCTAACACTTAGTATAGGTAGTTCGGTTCAGTCACTCAGTTGTGTCGACACTTTGCAACCCCATGGACTAAAGCACTCCAGGCTTCCCTGTCCATCACCAACTCCTTGAACTTTCTCAAACTCATCGACTCGAGTCCATCAAGCTGGTGATACCATCCAACCATCTCATCCTCTGTCGTCCCCTACTCCTCCTGGCCTCAATCTTTCTCAGCATCAGGGTCTTTTCAAATGAGTCAGTTTTTCGCATCAGGTGGCTAAGTATTGGAGTTTCACCTTCAGCATCTATCCTTCCACTGATTATTCAGGACTGATTTCCTTTAGGATGGACTGGTTGGATCTCCTTGCATTCGAAGGGACTCTCAAGAGTCTTCTCCAACACCACAGTTCAAAAGTATCAATTCTTCGGCATTCAGATTTCTTTATAGTACAACTCTCATATCCATACATGACCACTGGAAAAACCATAGCTTGGACTAGATGGAATTTTGTTGGCAAAGCAATGTCTCTGCTTTTTAATATGCTGTCTAGGTTGGTCACAGCTTTTTATCCAAGGAACAAGCATCTTTTAATTTCATGGCTGCAGTCACCATCTGCAGTTATTTTGGAGCCCCCCAAAACAAAGACTCTCACTGTTTCCACTGTTTCCCGGTCTATTTGCCATGAAGTGATGGGACCAAATGCCATGATCTTAGTTTTATGAATATTGAGTTTCAAGCCATCTTTTTCACTCTCCTCTTTCACTTTCATCACAAGGAGCTTTAGTTCTTCTTTGCTTTCTGCCATAAGGGTGGTGTCATCTGCATATCTGAGGTTATTGATATCTCTCAATGCAATCTTCATTCCAGCTTGTGCTTCATCCAGCCGAGCATTTCTCATGATGTACTCTGCATATACGTTAAAAAAATCAGGGTGACAATATACAGCCTTGATGTACTCCTTTCCTGATTTGGAACCAGTCCTTTGTTCCACGTCCAGTTCTAACTGTTGCTTCCTGACCTGCATACAGATTTCTCAGGAGACAGGTCAGTGGTCTGGTATTCCAATCTCTTGAAGAATTTTCCACGATTTGTTGTGAATCTACACAGTCAAAGGCTTTGGAGAAGTCAATAAAGCAGAAATAGATGTTTTTCTGGAACTCTCTTGCTTTTTTGATGATCCAGTGGACATTGGCAATTTGATCTCTGGTCCCTCTACCTTTTCTAAATCCATACTGAACATCTGGAAGTTCATGGCTCACATATTGCTGAAGCCTGGCTTGAAGGATTTTGAGCATTACTTTGCTAGCGTGTGATATGAGTGCAATTGTGTGGTAGTTTGAGCATTCTTTGGCATTGCCTTTCTTTGGGATTGGAATGAAAACTGACCTTTTCCAGTCCTGTGGCCACTGCTGAGTTTTCCAAATTTGCTGGCATGTTGAGTGCAGCACTTTCACAGCATCATCTTTCAGGATTTGCAGTAGCTCAACTGGAATTCCATCACCTCCACTAGCTTTGTTTGTAGTGATGCTTCCTAAGGCCCACTTAAATTTTCATTTCCGGATACCTGGCTCTAGGTGAGTGATCACACCATGGTGGTTATCTGGATCGTGATGATCTTTTTTGTATAGTTCTTCTGTATATTCTTGCCACCCTTCTTAATATCTTCTGCTTCTTTTAGGACAATACCATTTCTGTCCTTTATCGAGCCCATCTTTGCATGAAATGTTCCCTTGGTATCTCTAGTTTTCCTGAAGAGATCGCTAGTGTTTCCCATTCTATTGTTTTCCTCTATTTCTTTGCATTGATCACTGAGGAAGGCTTTCTTATCTTTCCTTGCTATTCTTTGGAACTCTGTATTGCAATAGGTATATCTTTCCTTTTCTCCTTTGCCTTTCTTCCTTTCTCAGCTCTTTGTAAGACCTCCTCAGTCAACCATTTTGCCTTTTTGCATTTCTTTTTCTTGGGGATGATCTTGATCCCTGCCTCCTGTAAAGTGTCACAAAACCCCTTCCATAGTTCTTCAGGCACTCTGTCTATCAAGTCTAATCCCTTGACTATTTCTCACTTCCACTGTATAATCATAAGGGATTTGATTTAGGTCATACCTGAATGGTCTAGTGGTTTCCCCTACTTTCTTTAATTTAAGTCTGAATTTGTCAATAAGGAGCTCATTATCTGAGTCACAGTTAGCTCCTGGTCTTGTTTTTGCTGACTGTATAGAGCTTCTCCATCTTTGGCTGCAAATAATATAATCAATTTGATCAGTATTGACCACCTGGTGATGTCCATGTGTAGAGTCTTCTCTTGTGTTGTTGGAAGAGGGTGTTTGGTATGACTAGTGTGTTCTCTTGGCAAAACTCCATTAACCTTTGCCCTGCTTCCTTCTGTACTCCAAGGCCAAATTTGCCTATTACTCCTGGTATTTCTTGACTTCCTACTTTGGCATTCCAATCCTCTATAATGAAAAAGACATCTTTTGGGGGTGTTAGTTCTAGTAACTAACAAGTTGGGTCTTGTAAGTCTTCACAGAACCGTACAACTTCAGCTTCTTCAGCATAACTAGTCAGGGCATAGAATTGGATTACTGTGATAATAAATGGTTTGCCTTAGAAAGGAACAGAGATCATTCTGTCATTTTTGAGACTGCATCCAAGTACCTTATTTCAGACTCTTTTGTTAACTATGATGGCTACTCTGTTTCTTCTAACAGATTCTTTCCCACAGTAGTAGATAAAATCATCATCTGCATTAATTTTGCCCATTACAGTCCGATTTAGTTCACCGACTTCTAAAATGTCGATGTTCACTCTTGCCATCTCCTTTTTGACCACTTCCAATTTGCCTTGATTCATGGACATGACATTCCAGCTTCCTAGGCAATATTACTCTTTATAGCATCAGACTTTACTTCCATCACCAGCCACATCCACAACTGGGTGTTGTGTTTTGCTTTGGCTCCATTTCTTCATTTTTTCTGGAGTTATTTCTCCACTCTTCTAAGCAACATATTGGGCACCTACAGATCTGTGGAGTTCATTTTTCAGTGTCCTATCTTTTTGTCTTTTCATACTGTTCATGGGGTTCTCAAGGCAAGAATACTGAAATGGTTTGCCATTCCCTTCTCCAGTGGACAACATTTTGTCAGAACTCTACACCATGACCCATACATCTTGGGTGGCCCTACACAGCATGGCTCATAGTTTCATTGAATTGGACTCAGTTGTTTTCCTTGTGATCAGTTTGGTTAACTTTCTGTGATTGTGGTTTTCATTGTGTCTGCCCTCTGGTGGATAAGGATAAGAGGCTTATTGAAGCTTCCTGATGGGAGAGACTGACTGAGGGGGAAACTGGGTCTTGTTCTGATGGGTGGTACCAAGCTCAGTAAATCTTTAATCCAATTTTCTGTTGATGGGCAGGGATGTGTTCCCTCCCTGTTGTTTGACCTGAGGCCAAATAATGGTGGAAATTCAGTTCAGTTCAGTCGCTCAGTCGTGTCCGACTATTTGCGACCCCATGAATTGTGGCACACCAGGCCTCCCTGTCCATCACCAACTCCCGGAGTTCACTCAAACTCATGTCTATCAAGTCAGTGATGCCATCCAGCCATCTCATCCTCTGTGGTTCACTTCTCCTCCTGCCACCAATCCCTCCCAGCATTAGAGTCTTTTCCAATGAGTCAACTCTTCACATGAGGTTACCAAAGTATTGGAGATTCAGCTTTAATATCAATACTTCCAATGAACACCCAGGACTGATCTCCTTTAGAATGGACTGATTGGATCTCCTTGCAGTCCAAGGGACTCTCAAGAGTCTTCTCCAACACCACAGTTTAAAAGCTTCAATTCTTCTGCGCTCAGCTTTTTTCACATTCAACTCTCACATCCATACATGACCACTGGAAAAACCATAGCCTTGACTAGACAGACCTTTGTTGGCAAAGTAATGTCTCTGCTTTTGAATATGCTATCTAGGTTGATCATAACTTTCCTTCCAAGCAGTAAGCATCTTTTAATTTCACGGGTGCAATCACCATCTGCAGTGATTC
Source organism: Budorcas taxicolor (assembly GCF_023091745.1). Taxonomy (NCBI): domain Eukaryota; kingdom Metazoa; phylum Chordata; class Mammalia; order Artiodactyla; family Bovidae; genus Budorcas; species Budorcas taxicolor. The sequence goes on from NC_068910.1 coordinate 86,407,412, forward strand.
CCTCAGTTGAGTTCAGACGCTCAGTCGTGTCTGACTATTTGCGACCCCATGAATCGCAGCACAGCAGGCCTCCCTGTCCATCACCAACTCCCAGAGTTCACTCAGACTCGCGTCCATTGAGTCCATGATGCCATCCAGCCATCTCATCCTCTGTCGTCCCTTTATTCTCCTGCCCCCAATCCCTCCCTGCATCAGAGTCTTTTCCAATGAGTCAACCCTTCTCATTAGGTGGCCAAAGTACTGGAGTTTCAGCTTTAGCATCATTCCTTCCAAAGAAATCCCATGGCTGATCTCCTTCAGAATGGACTGGTTGGATCTCCTTGTAGTCCAAGGGACTCTCAAGAATCTTCTCCAACACCACACTTCAAAAGTATCAATTCTTCGGCGCTTAGCCTTCTTCACAGTCCAACTCTCACATCCATACTTGACCACAGGAAAAACCATAGCCTTGACTAGACGGACCTTTGTTGGCAAAGTAATGTCTCTGCTTTTGAATATGCTGTCTAGGTTGGTCATAACTTTTCTTCCAAGGAGTAAGCGTCTTTTAATTTCATGGCTACAGTCACCATCTGCAGTGATTTTGGAGCCCCCAAAAATAGTCTGACACCGTTTCCACTGTTTCTCCATTTCCCATGGGGTGATGGGACCAGATACCATGATCTTCGTTTTCTGAATGTTGAGCTTTAAGCCAACTTTTTCACTCTCCTCTTTCACTTTCATCAAGAGGCTTTTTAGTTCCTCTTCACTTTCTGCCATAAGGGTGGTGTCATCTGCATGTCTGAGGTAACTGATATTTCTCCTGGCAATCTTGATTCCAGCTTGTGCTTCTTCTAGCCCAGCGTTTCTTATGATGTACTCTGCATAGAAGTTAAATAAGCAGAGTGACAATATACAGCCTTGACGTACTCCTTTTCCTATTTGGAACCAGTCTGTTGTTCCATGTTCAGTTCTAACTGTTGCTTCCTGGCCTGCATACAGATTTTTCAAGAGGCAGATTAGGTGGTCTAATATTCCCATCTCTTTCAGAATTTTCCACAGTTTATTGTGATCCACACAGTCAAAGGCTTTGGCATAGTCAATAAAGCAGAAATAGATGTGTTTCTGGAACTCTCTTGCTTTTTTCATGACCCATCGGATGTTGGCAATTTGATCTCTGGTTCCTCTGCCTTTTCTAAAACCAGCTTGAACATCAGGAAGTTCATGGTTCACATATTGCCTAAGCCTAGCTTGGAGAATTTTGAGCATTACTTTACTAGCGTGTGAGATGAGTGCAATTGTGTGGTAGTTTGAGCAACCTTTGGCGTTGCCTTTCTTTGGGATTGGAATGAAAACTGACCTTTTCCAGTTCTGTGGCCACTGCTGAGTTTTCCAAATTTGATGGCATATTGAGTGCAGCACTGTCACAGCATCATCTTCCAGGATTTGCAATAGCTCTACTGGAATTCCATCACCTCCACTAGCTTTGTTCCTAGTGATGCTTTCTAAGGCCCACTTGACTTCACATTCCAAGATGTCTGGTTCTAGATGAGTGATCACACCATCGTGATTATCTTGGTCGTGAAGATCCTTTTTGTACAGTTCTTCTGTGTATTCTTGCCATCTCTTCTTAATATCTTCTGCTTCTGTTAGGCCCATACCATTTCTGTCCTTTATCAAACCCATCTTTTCATGAAATGTTCCCTTGATATCTCTAATTTTGTTGAAGAGATCTCTAGTCTTTCCCATTCTGTTGTTTTCCTCTATTTCTTGGCATTGATCGCTGAAGAAGGCTTTCTTATCTCTTCTTGCTATTCTTTGGAACTCTGCATTCACATGCTTATATCTTTCCTTTTCTCCTTTGCTTTTCGATTCTCTTCTTCTCACAGCTATGTGTAAGGCCTCCCCAGTCAGCCATTTTGCTTTTTTGCATTTCTTTTCCATGGGGATGGTCTTGATCCCTGTCTCCTGTACAATGTCACAAACCTCAGTCCATAGTTCATCAGGCACTCTATCTATCAGATCTAGGCCCTTAAATCTATTTCTCACTTCCACTGTATAATCATAAGGGATTTGATTTAGGTTATACCTGAATGGTCTAGTGGTTTTCCCTGCTTTCTTCAATTCAAGTCTGAATTTGGCAATAAGGAGTTCATGATCTGAGCCACAGTCAGCTCCTGGTCTTGTTTTTGTTGACTGTATAGAGCTTCTGCATCTTTTGCTGCAGAGAATATAATCAATCTGATTTCGGTGTTGACCATCTGGTGATGTCCATGTGTAGAGTCCTGTATAATTTCTGGTGGCTCTATGGTGGGGTTAATGACGACCTCCTCCAAGAGGGCTTATGCCACACCCAGCTCTGCTGCACCCAGAGCCCCCTGCCCCTGCAGCAGGCCACTGCTGACCCGTCTCGCCACAGGAAACACTCAGACACAGTTCTGGCTCAGTCTCTGTGGGGTCTCTGGGTCCTGGCATGCCCGAGGTTTGTTTGAGCCCTCCAAGCATCTCTTGTGGGTATGGGGTTTGATTCTAAATGTGCTTTTGCCCCTCCTACCATCTTGATTCTTGTTGGGGTTTCTCCTTTGCCCTTGGATGTGGGGTGTCTTTTTTGGTGAGATCCAACACACTTCTGTTGATGGTTGTTCAGCAACTAGTTGTAATTTTGGAGTTCTCACAGGAGAAGATGAGCACATATCCTTCTACTCCACCATCCTGAAAACTCAGTATAGGTAACTATGGATCAATAGGCACTTATCATCATTCACTGGAGATCAAGAATTTTCCAATTTTAATTTTCAGTTACTTTTCTATCTCTGCTTCACTTCCAACTTTCTTTCCTTTTTTTTTTTCTCACCTTTATGAAAATACATTCATATTGACTATGGGCTACACATTATGCTATATACTGAGAAGGTGAAAATAAATGTCAAGTACATGCATGCTCAGTCATGTCTGACTCGTGGTGACCCTATAGACTGTAGCCACCAGGCTCCTCTATCCATGGGAATTCTCCGGCAAGTATACTGGACTGGCTTACCATTTTCTACTCCAGGGTATTGTCCCAACCCAGGGATCAAAATTGTGTTACCTGCATCTGCTTCATTGGCAGGCAGATTCTTTACTACTAGTACCAGCTGGGAAGCCCCAAATGTCAAGATCTTCATTATAAAGGAGTTCATAGACAAGACAATGAAACAGAGAGTTGAAAGAGAGTCTAAGAAGGCTTAAGACTGAAATAGTCCAGATCTAAACCTAAATTTTAGAGGATCAAGAGGTAATACATCAACAGGGTCTTAATAGATGAGCAGTTAGCTAGACAGCGAAGGAGTGGAGGTGTCTTTTTCTCATTCAAAAGAGTGAGAAATGTGGACAAAAGAATGTCATCTGCCATATCAGTGAAAAAAGGATGATGCAGCCATGGAGCTGGCAGCCGGGGCAGCCACCCTCACTGTACACCCTGAGATGATTCAGGATGGATAAAAATAGGAAACTGGCCCTAGAGTGAAAGTGCCTGTCAAAGGAGTGATCCCAATAAGCCCTGATTCTTCCATCTACCCGTACGTAGACAAGTGCTACATTCATTCATTTGAGGTGTCTGGTTTTCCTTTAACTAGTAGTAAGTAATCTCTTGATGTCCTAACTACCTTGTTTTAGTTGAAAAAACTCCTTTATATCCTGGCTCTTCTCTTACCTCTTGGAAGCAGTCCCTCAGGGCTGAGAGGCTGTGTCCCAGGCTTAAGTCCTCAGAAAGTTTGCTGAATAAAATAGAATTCTCTGCTTTTAGGTTGTGCAACTTCTTTTGGAAAGGAGGCATCATGTACAGTGATGTGGAAATCAGAGGGTCATGATGACCTCAGGTAATGCTAAGTGGTTCAGTGTGGTGGGGACACTAGGCATTAGCTATCTTTTAAATAATTTGTTCAATGTAGTGAGGAAGTGACTAGGCAGAATTTTCAGTCAGATCTTTCTGAACCTAAAATCTATACCCTGAACCCTGACTATGCATACCATATGATTTAAAAACATGCAGTCAAAATTAGATATTTGACAATATAACCAGTGTTTCAATGATTGCTCTTTTGCCAAAGTACAGAAAATAGATGTCAATTAAGCAAATATTCTCAATTTCATCTTAAATGAAATAAATAGACTTGATTTTGCTGTTTTTATTACAAAAAACTTTTAGTTCCATTCCTATGATAAGTATTATTTGCCTAACATTTCATGCTTAGCCTTTAAAAATAAGAAAAAATTTTACTCAGGTAGTTTTCTATCAATGGCAATTTAATTGCAAGGATCTACTTGAACTAAAGTAATAATAGGATTCAACTCAGGTAAAGAGAGGAGAATTCAAGCTTTCACTCATCAACACAACTCTGTTCTGTAAGAGGATAATTTTGTCATCAAGTCCTTAATCTTTTCTCGAATTACCTCAGTTACTTCATTCTATTATGAGATTCTTCAGAGACTGAAAAGAACAATTTTGCTATCATATTTTATTTTAAATGGATCAGGTTTACAGACAACTTGGTTGCACAAACATCAACAGGATTATCTTCCCTATCAAATAAAGGATGATAATCTTAAGACTTTGAAGCTTACAGCAGAATAGTTCTGAAAGCAGGAATAGAGTCCATAGAGGGGTGAGGTGGAAGTGGCAAGAGGCCATTGCTTTCCCAGTTTCCTTCTAAAATCTTAGACCTTGCACAAAAATCCAAATACTATTAACCACAAGGAATAGCATCATTTGCAACCTCAGCTGTATTTAGGACAGATTGTTTGTTAGTTTGCTTGTTTTAAGATCAGTGTTTCATAAAGAAAACCATGTTTATGCTAAAACCAAAGTTAAATTTGCACTACTGCTACAGAATTGAAAATTTCTATAAAACCAGTTTTGTCTTACTTTTTTAGAAAATTACAGATATTAAAAAATGCTATTTGTAAGGCATTAGTCTCAGAACTCAGACATGACTTCCTATTGACATGGCTCTGCGAAAGGACACTGTACTGAATTAGAAGATATAAGGGTTAGTCTTAAATCTTTCACTACTAATTGTGGGAATGTTAATGAGATACTTATTTTCTGGGCTTTATTTTTTTTATTTCAAAGATAGTGAATAGGGCAAGGTGTCACAAATCCATTCTTACCTAAATATTTATAATTCTATACTCCAAAAAAGAAGGGAGTTGGGTATAGCATCTCTAAAATCAGATAGCACATCCTTATCACACAACTTCTAGGGGTTTCTTTAGCTTCCTTTGGTTTCACAGAACTTCACACTTTGGTTTATCTACTTATTTCACCAAGGGATGGTTTTGACATATATTTTGGAGATTGAATTGACAAGATTTGAGAGTGTCTAACAATAGGAATGAAGGCGAAGGTAGTGTCAAAGACTGCAATGTTTGTTCCTGGTATAAACCACTGGGTGAATGCTGAAATTGGAAAGGAGAACCACATTATAGGAAGAAATCAAAATTTTAATAATTTAGGTTTCAGATGCACCTAAGAATCAAGTACATATGCAGTTAAATGTATAAGCTTAGATTTTAAAAGAGAGGTCAGACAGGGAGAAATGAAGATAAAAGTCATCAGCACAGAATTGGTATTTTAACATGAAAATGCTGATGAAATCGACTAGGGAGAGAGTGGGAAGACAGGAGCTTGGGACCAATCACCCATGACATTCCTACATTTACAGTTTTAAGGAGAGGAAGATAAACTTGCAAAGGACGGAATAAATAGCCGGAGAAGCAGAAGAAAATCAGAAGAGTGAATGAAATAGAAGCTAATGTTAGGGAAGTGTCTACAAGAAAATAAAAGCCAATTACACTGAACATTCACATAAGGAGGGGGTGGAAGCCAAGGGGTCCAGATGGAATAGTAAGTTTACTCTCTGACACACCTCTTCTGATTCAAGCACCTACAGAGATAAGATATGAAATGAAAAACAATTACATAGTCAGGCTTACAAACAAAATAAATATTCCTTTGAATATAAATGGAGGACAACACAATGTGATTAGTAGTATAAAGCCATGAGTAGGAGGTGGTGGAGGTCTAAAGTCTGAGTCTTTGTGTGACATGGTCTGAGGGTTTAGAAGTCTGGTCAGGCTCCCTTAAGTCAAGAGCAAGGATGGGACTAAAAATATTACTCACTCTTATTGTCTGGGAATATGATATATATCATGTAACCCTGCTGGTTCAGATGGTAAAGAATCCACCTGCAATGCAGGAGACCCAGGTTCAATCCCTGCATCAGGATGATCCCCTGGAGAAAAGAATGGGCACCCACTCCAGTGTTCTTGCCTGGAGAATTCCATGGACAGAGGAGCCTAGTGGGCTACAACCCGTGGGTTGCAAAAAGTCAGATGTGACTGAGCAACTAACACATATACAAGGACACAAATTTATGCGAGACAGCAAAAGAGACACAGATGTATAGAACAGTCTTTTGGACTCTGTGGGAGAAGGAGAGGGTGGGATGATTTGGGAGAATGGCAGTGAAACATGTATACTATCATGTAAGAAACGAATCGCCAGTCTAGGTTCGATACAGGATACAGAATGCTTAGGGCTGGTGCATTGGGATGACCCAGAGAGATGATATGGGGAGGGAGGTGGGAGGGGGGTTCAAGATTGGGAACTCATGTACACCCATGGCGGATTCATGTTGATGTATGGCAAAACCAATACAGTATTGTAAAGTAAAATAAAGTATAATTTTTTAAAAAATCACTTTTAAGAGAATAGCTTTATATTTAAAGTAGATTTGATGTTCTAGTGCCTTTTTCCCATCCTAAAAGCCTTGTAAAATTATTTTCCCCAAGTATCAATGAGAAAAATAAACATTGATGGGAAAAAAAAAAAAAGATTTGCTTATGTCTGTACACATTCTAAAAGGAACAAAACTTTCCAAAATAAAGATTGATCATTGAAAAAAAAAAAAAAAAAAAGATTAAACCAGCCCCTTACTATGGGGCAGGAAACTCTACCGCTGTGAATCCTGGTTCTGGCCTGACTTGCAGGAGCTGAGTGGACCTCCAAGCACTGAACTGTCCCAGGACTCAGTCTTCCAAACTATTCTCCTGCTGTAGTCACTCTTTGGTGACACAATCCCTGCTCAAGTTTTTAAATACCCATCCATATCTTGATGACCGCCCCCCCACCCCCCAAGTTACATTTCCAACTTAGACCTTCCCCCTGGACTTAGATTCACATATCTAATGGCCTATTTGATATTTCCACTTGGGTATTTCAAATCACAGCTCCTAATTGCATCCCTAAAAGTTCTCTCCTCTCATAGTCTTTTCCATCTCAGTTAATGGAAACTATCCTTTCCATTGAAGAGACTGAAAACTTCAGTGACATCTTTGACTCTTTGTTTTATCCTGCATACAATCAGCTAGCAAATCCTGACAGTTTCACTTTCAAATCAAATCTAAAATCTGACCCCCTCTCACGATCTCCATAGTCGTCACCCTGGCTCACACTGCCATTGCCCCTCATCTGGGCTACAGTAACTCCTTAGTGGTCCCCCTCATTGCAGTGCTGCCCTCCCGTCTAATCTCAAAATGGTAGCTTGAGGGAGTCCCTGATGTACATCAAGCATTCCCATTACAACACAGCTGAAACATTTGGAAAGGTTTCCATTGCTCCAGAGTGGAGTCCAAAGTACAATGCTCTACAGAATCTAATGCCTCCTTGATCTCTTTCGATCAGTTCTACCACTTGCTCACACCATTCCAGCCTCACTATTCTCTTTGATGCTACTTGAACACAAACACACATGCTACTGTCTCAGGAGTCACATTTGCTGTTTTACCTTCTGACTGTTTTACCCTCTGACTGTGGTTCTCTGACTCACTCGTCTTTTCCTGGAGCTCTCCACACTCGATGTGTTTCACAGATTTCGTGGGCCACTTCTCAGTGTTGCTGAGGCTCTGCACTTGTGAAATCAATCTATAGATCCTTCTCCAGGCTCTACGGGAAGGCAATGGTGCCCTACTCCAGTACTCTTGCCTGGAAAATCCCATGGATGGAGGAGCCTGGTAGGATGCAGTCCATGGGGTCACTAGGAGTTGGACACGACTGAGTGACTTCCCTTTCACTTTTCACTTTCATGCATTGGAGAAGGAAATGGCAACCCACTCCAGTGTTCTTGCCTGGAGAATCCCGGGGACAGGGGAGCCTGGTGGGCTTCTGTCTGTGGGGTCGCACAGAGTCGGACACGACTGAAGCGACTTAGCAGCAGCAGCCAGGCTCTATAACCACCTCTAGACTAGAGTGTGAAAAATTCTATACCAGTTGAGCAGACACCTGTAGAGAACCTCACCAGTGTCTTGGTGATGAATCTAGCCTTTGTGTTCAAAAAATCTCAATTTCTTATAGTAAATTCTGTCCTCTTTGGCTTCAGGGCAAAAGCTATCCTATCCGAACATGGTTTGTGAGCCTGAACCTCAGGGTTTGTTAGACGTCCAATCCCTTTACCCTGTATAAGGCCTTTGTCTTTGGGGTCAGTTAATGCGAAGTCCACCTTGGCAGCCTACAAACATAAAAGCAAGTGAGTATGTTGGGAGACACGCAGGCATGTGTCCCCAGGCCTGGAGCCTGGAGAGTCCTCTCACTGCCCATGAATATTTTCCACAAGTGGCACTTTGCAAATAAAAAAAAAATTGAAAGGCACTTTGTGGTGACTGTGATAAAGTATGTGGATGGAAGCAGAGTGAACACTAGTGGTTGAGATTCCATGTTTCTACTGTAGGAGGTGAGGATTCGGTCCCTAGTCAGGGGACCAAGATCTCACATACCATGAGGCACAGCCAAAAAATTTTTTTAAAAGAAAAAGGGACAGGTATCATGTCCAACTCACAAAAAAAGCAAGAACCACGCAGAGCACGTAAAGGGCAGTGACTTCTTCCAGGCTTACTGCCTGTTCCCTTCTGCTACCATTGGGGTGCTTAATTTGTCTCTGGAGAGTGCTTAATTTGTGTCAGTGTCTTTACCTGAGAGCAGTGATATAAACAAAATGTTCTTACATCTTCATGTATTGTTTCTTTCAACTTTCTTCCTTGTATTTCTGAATTAAGTTCTTCAGATTCTCAGACTTCATTGTGTGCATGCTCAGTTGTGGATGTGCGCCCCTATGGACTGTCGCCCACCAGGCTCCTCTGTCTTTGCAATTTTCCAGGCAAGAATACTGGAGTGGGTTGCCATTTCCTCCTTCAGGGGATGTTCTCAACCCAGGGATCGAACCTGTGTCTCCTTCATTGCAGGCAGATTCTTGACCTGCTGAGCCATTAGGGAAGCTCATTCTCCAAAGACCAATGTAAATTCCTTTTACCTTCCAGAATCTTCCAAATCCAAGTTGCCTTTCTCTCCTCTGAGTTCAGATATTCTTTGTCCTGATATATTAACATTCTAGATCCTTTTTACAGTACCTATATAATTTCTTTATCAAACAGTCAGTTTCTTCATATCATGTTAAATCTCATCATCTTTGTTCTTAGCAAAATGTTTTTCTCTAAGTAAAGAATTGGTAGTACTTGACTGAGTTGAAATATAACATTCCTTATTGTGGTATGTGTGTGTTCAGTCACTTCAGTCATGTCTGACTCTGCAACCCCATGGACTGTAGCCTGCCAGGCTTCTCTGTCCATGGGATTCTCTAGGCAAGAATACTGGAGTGGGTTGCTCTGCCTTCCTCCAGGGGATCTTCCTGACCCAGGAATCAAACCCACATCTCCTGCATTGCAGGCTGATTCTTTACCTGCTGAGCCACTTGGGAAGTCTCTTCTTATTGTGGTAGAAATTACTATTTCTTACTAAGATTTCTGGTTCTCCTTTCTTTTCACAAGTTACGTGTGGTTATTGAGTGACTTTCTTTGGCCAACAAAACATGAGCACAAATGAAGTGTAACACTCCTCAACTGAGGCATTTAAGAACTGGTATGCACTTTCCTTGGCTGTGGAAGCCCGTGGAATTATGGCGGTGCTCCAAGAGCAAAGCAGCCTATGATGCTCAGCCTCCACACTGAAGACAGTTCCCTGGAGAGCTGCCCAAACCCACAGAGCACTTAGTGTGAACAAGAAATTAACTTATGATGGCTTAGGCTACTGAGATTTGGTGGCTGGGGGGTGGGGAGGGCAGGATTTGTTATCATAGCATAACTCAATTTATTCTGAAGTAGACAGTACTACAATGGGAAGGGAATCTATCAATAAAAAGAAAAAGGGAGAAAGAGACGTGAATTCAAATCCTAGATTTGACATTTAATAGCAATGTGACTTTGGAGAAGTTAAGAAACACCGCAGTTTCTTCATTGGTAATACAGAATTATAAATCCCTACCTTGCAAAGCTATTATAAGTTAGAGAAAACACACATGTATTGAGAGATCCTTTGCCCCTCCCACCATGAAAGGATACAGCAAGATGTCTATGAACCAGAAAGCAGGTTCTTTTTGTTGTTTTTGCTCAGTCGCCAAGTCCTGTCTGACTCTTCAAGACCCCATGGACTGCACTGGATCCCATCCCTTCATGGATCACTGCCTTGTCATGGTGACAGGGCTTGCCACTGAAAGAGGGAGTGGCAAACGACTCCAATATACCGGCCGTGAGAACCCCATGAACTGTATTAAAAGAGCAGTCTCTTGCCAGATACCAAGAGACTGTATGCCAGTGTCTTGATCTTGAACTTCTCAGCCTCCAGAACTGTGAGAAGTAAATTATTGCTGTTTCTAAGCCCCCCAAACAGAAAACTTGCAAGTATTTTTCATATATTAGTTGCTAAATAAACAGCATCTATCATTTTCTAAATTGTTCGTAGTCCTTTTCTGTCTTTATCTACCTCTATATCTCTATCATATATTTACGCACTTTCCGTACCACTTACCACAAAGCCAAACCAGGTAAAGTTAGATGATTACTCTGAATATATTCAGTAGAGCTGTTGTTATTGTTTAGTTGCTCACTCATATCCAACTCTGTGACCCCATGGACTGTAGCCCGCCGATCTCCTCTGTTTATGGGAATTCCCAGGCAAGAACACTGGAGTGGGTTGCCGTTTCCTCCTCCAGGGATCTTCCTGACCCAGGGAGGATGGAATCCTTGTCTCCTGCATTGCAGGTGGATTCTTTGCCACTGAGTCACCTGGGAAACGCATTTAGTAGAGCACCTGTAGACCTACAGGGCTTCCTAGGTGGCTCAGTGGGTAAAGAATCTGCCTGCATCGCAGGAGATACAGGCAGAGGTGAGTTCAGTTCCCAGGTCAGGAAGATCCTCTGGAGGAGGGCATGGCAATCCACTCCAGTATTCTTGCCTGGAGAATCCCATGGACAGAATCTGGCAGGCTGCAGTCCATGAGGTCGCACAGAGTTGGACACAACTGAAACAACTATACAATGAGAGGCTTAGAGAGGTACTCAGACACCATTTGTAAATTAACAAAGAATGAAAATAAAGTCCAAGTATAAAGCTGACCCTGACCTTTAGAGACTCTTCAGAGAGTAATGTGTTCTTAAATAATGAACTGTACTTGCACAAGGTCTCCAAAGTGCTGGTCCCAGCCCTTAACAGATGTCACATATCATACCTCTTTGTTCTCACTGCCTTGTTCCTAGACATTTGTTCTGTAATTAACCTTGGAAAACTCCCACCCTTCATCTTAGCTTCTCTTGTATCCTTCTTAATATATCATTCAGCCATTTCAGGGTCTTGGCTTGATTCAGCATCTAAGGTTTTGATTTCAGAGTCATTACACACTGGCAACATGCCATGATCGTCAACATTAGCCATTTTTATTGAATAGAAAATTAATTGTTCTACTTAATAAAATGCATGGTTTTTTTTCTTTTTTAGCCTCTGTCACCCTGTCTTAAAAGATTTGAGATAAAACACTGCTCCCCTTAAAAAAAGAGTATTTTCTTTTAAAAGTCTGAGTAATTTCAACTCAATCATAAAGCTTTGAAAGATGGTTTGGAAGGCTTTTGGGGATATCAGGAAAAGATCACTGGCTTTGAAATAAAAGGTAGACCTGAATTCCAGATTCTAACATCTGTGTCTCACTTTCCTTCTCTGTTAAGTTCAGATAATAATAATATTTATATTCTAGAATTGTATGAAGAAGTGAAATAACCTAAATAATCCATGTGAAACACGTAATGAAATAACTACCATAAATTTATTGCTAGATGAAAATGCAGGTCTCTGACACGTTGGAAGTTACTTAGAAGATGTATGGACAAATTTGAAATGAAAGAAAGAACTCCATAGGAAGAGCTCACTGAGTTTGAGTGAGTTCTTTTATCTATAGAAAGGACAATTAAGGGCTAATCTCTGTGAGGAGGAATATGGTTGTACTAGGTACACCAAGGAGAAAAAGCCCAGTGAGTACAGAGGTAGGGAACTTTAGCGCTCAGTGAACCTTAAAGAGTAACAAACATTGCAATCCAGATTTTAAGATTTTGTCTGAGCTCTGAGGTGTGGACACAACATGGATAGACAGGTGGGTGGTGGGAGGGATGGCAGGAGCTGCTATATTATGACAAATATGAATTTTTTTCATATATGGAAAGTAATGAGATGATCAGCTGACTGGAGCTAAGAGTTTACCTTGGGGAACCAGTGCAAAAGATATTAGACAAAGGGGTTGCATTGATTTAGGGAAAATCTGAAGTATGTGAAGGTACTTTTCTCTTTATCTTCAAGGAAAATTGAAGCCCTTGCAGGATAGTGGTCTGATGGAACAGAGCTTTAGTATGATTTTCTCCTGCTGCTGAGTATGCAGGATTGCACCAGCTATAGAAAATGTTGGGGCAAAGCATCTTCTTAGGAGTTGATTGGAATAATAATGGTGTGGGGGATGGAGACATGGAGTAGTGGTAAATGTGAATAGAGGAGACATGGTTATCCCTAGAGCCATTCTTGGGCTTTCCAGGTGGTACTAGTGGTAAAAAGCCTGCTCACAAATGCAGGAGATATAAGAGATGCCAGTTTGATCTCCGGGTCAGGACGATGCCTGGGAGAAGGGCATGAAAACCCACTCCAGTATTCTTGCCTGGAGAATCCCATGGACAGAGGAGCCTCGTGGGCTACAGTCCATAGCATTGCAACGAGTCAACACGACTGAAGCAACTTAGCACACACACACACACACACACACACACACACACACACACACACAGACATTCTCAGGAAAGCAGTCACAGGTTTGGTGGTGGATTCTAAACAGGAAATTAATGAGACATCTCTCAAGGATGACTTAGATGAGTGTACATTAAATTCAGAAGATTCATCCTATTCACCAAATATGTCTTTGAAATCTTCCTTTGTGAAAGTGTTCATTGAAGTCTAAGTGCCAAATGAGGTAAAATAAAATTGCACGTTAGTTTTAAAGTGGCCTATGTGTTCACTGGTTTATCAAGAAAGATGAGTAAATACTTGCTTAGCCTGGCACCTGGAAAGACCTGAACACCTTGTATTTTATTTTGTTTATACCTTATCTAATTTTGTATCATGCTATCAGACTCAGAAGAGATTCTTCTCTTCTCTAAATGTGGACATGGTTCCTGCAACAGGAAATGTTTTGCTTCATCATGTCAGTTACTGTGTGACCTGAAAACTCCTGTAACTGGCTTTCACCCCCTTGTGTGTGTCCAACCCTACTCTTTCCCTTTCATCAGTGGTGGTTAATGCATCAACTCATTCATTAAAAACAGGCTCATATCAGGTGATTACCACACTGGGGAACTGTAAAAATTTCCCAAGGTTAAAAAAAAAAAATAAGTTAATTTAAAATATGGTAAGTGGAAAAGTTTGCATGTAAAATTATACTTTTTAGCACAACCTTTAAAACAAATAAACTGCATCAAAACTTACTTAATCCATTCAGATGGCTTTAGCTAGAGTAGTAGTTCTCAACTTTGACTGCACAGAAGTTCTACGGGAAGCTTCTAAACAGTAGCCATTCCCAGATCCAGTCCACAGAAATTCTTTGTTTTTTCCATTTTTTTTTTCTCCTTGTGATGAGAACTTTTAAGATCTACAATCTTCTCATCTTTTTCAGCAGACAATACTGTAACTACTATATTGTTGTTGTTTTTTAGTTGCTAAGTTGTGCCTGATTATTTGTGACCCCATGGACTGTATCCTGTCAGGCTCTTCTCTCCACAGGATTTCCCAGGCAAGAATACTGGAGTGGGTTGCCATTTCCTTCTGCAGGAGATCTTCCTGATGCTGGGAAAAACCTATGTCTCCTGCACTGTAGGCAGATTCTTTACCACTGAGCTACCAGGGAAACCCATTATATCCTCAGAATTTAATTTTAAACTGGTAAGTGTGTACCTGATTTTCACTGGTGGATAATGGAACCCCTGCAATCAGTATGTCTTGAAGTTCCCCAGGTGATTATAAAGTGAAACCAGGGTTGAGAAACACTCCTCTGGAAGCTGGTCTGGTTGTTTATTCAGCTCAGTTCAGTTCAGTAGCTCAGTCATGTCCGACTCTTTGTGACCCCATGAATCGCAGCATGCCAGGCCTCCCGGTCCATCACCAACTCCTGGAGTTCACTCAGACTCGCGTCCATCGAGTCCGTGATGCCATCCAGCCATCTCATCCTCTGTCGTCCCCTTCTCCTCCTGCCCCCAATCCCTCCCAGCATCAAAGTCTTTTCCAATGACTCAACTCTTCGCATGAGGTGGCCAAAGTACTGGAGTTTCAGCTTTAGCATCATTCCTTCCAAAGAAATCCCAGGGCTGATCTCCTTCAGAATGGACTGGTTGGATCTCCTTGCAGTCCAAGGAACTCTCAAGAGTCTTCTCCAACACCACAGTTCAAAAGCATCAATTCTTTGGTGCTCAGCTTTCTTCAGAGTCCAACTCTCACATCCATACATGACCACAGGAAAAACCATAGCCTTGACTAGACGGACCTTAGTCGGCAAAGTAGTGTCTCTGCTTTTGAATATGCTATCTAGGTTGGTCATAACTTTTCTTCCAAGAAGTAAGCGTCTTTTAATTTCATGGCTGCAGTCACCATCTGGAGTGATTTTGGAGCCCCCCAAAATAAAGTCTGACACTGTTTCTACTGTTTTCCCATCTATTTCCCATGGAGTGATGGGACCGGATGCCATGATCTTCGTTTTCTGAATGTTGAGGTTTAAGCCAACTTTTTCACTCTCTTCTTTAGGGTAATCTGAAAGTGAAAGTGTTAATCACTCAGTCATGTCCAACTTTTTGTGAATCCATGGACTGTAGCCTGCTAGTCCCCTCTATCCATGGGACTTTCCAAGCAAGAATACTGGAGTGCATTGCCACTCACTCTTCCAAGACATCTTCCTGACCCAGGGATCAAACCTGGGTCTCCTGCACTACAAGCAGATTCTTTACTGTCTGAGCCACCAGGGTCTGGGTCCAGTCCCCAGAAGATTCTCATTTAAGTGTTTTGGGTTATAGCCCGAACCTTGGTAGCCCTTACGGCAGAAAGTGAAGAGGAACTAAAAAGTCTCTTCATGAAAGTGAATGAGGACAGTGAAAAAGTTGGCTTAAAGCTCAACATTCAGAAAATGAAGATCATGGCATCCGGTCCCATCACTTCATGGGAAATAGATGGGGAAACATTGTCAGACTTTATTTTTTGGGCTCCAAAATCACTGCAGATGGTGATTGCAGCCATGAAATTAAAAGACACTTACTCCTTGGAAGGAAAATTATGACCAACCTAGATAGCATATTCAAAAGCAGAGACATTACTTTGCCAACAAAGGTCCATCTAGTCAAGGCTATGGTTTTTCCAGTGGTCATGTAGGGATGTGAGAGTTGGACTGTGAAGAAAGCTGAGCACCAAATAACTGACGTTTTTGAACTGTGGTGTTGGAGAAGACTCTTGAGAGTGCCTTGGACTTCAAGGCAATCCAACCAGTCCATTCTAAAGAGATCAGTCCTGGGTGTACATTGGAAGTACTGATGCTAAAGCTGAACCTTCAATACTTTGGCCACCTCATGTGAAGAGTTGACTCATTGGGAAAGACTTTGATGCTGGGAGGGATTGGGGGCAGGAGGAGAAGGGGGATGACAGAGGATGAGATGGCTGGATGGCATCACCAACTTGATGGACTTGAGTCTGAGTGAACTCCGGGAGCTGGTGATGGACAGGGAGGCCTGGCGTGCTGCAAGTCATGGGGTCACAGAGTCGGACACGACTGAGCGACTGAACTGAACTTAACTTTTAGATTTTAGAGCTCCCCAGTGATTCTTATATGATGCCAGCTTGAGAATCTGAGCTGATCAGTGACTCTCAAACAGCAGAATCCTTGGAGAGGTTGTTAGCACAGAAGTTTCTGAATCTTATCCCTAGAGACTTATTGAGTAATTGTGGGTGGGGCCAGAGAATTTATCTGTCTAATAGATTCACAGGTTAGTTGGTTGCTGACCTGTAGACCACACTTTAAGAACCACTGGAGTAAAAAGCATTCATGTTTAAAATATTTCCAAGCAGATTATACAGTCTATTTGTAAACATATTCCAATACTTTAACCTCACCTTAATACAATCTAACATGTTTCCGTAGTAAGGTTGTTATATATTCAGGTCCTTAGTGAATTGCAATTAATAGCCTTAGTATTTGAAGTTGAGATGATCAGTGAATCCATTTAAACCCTGTTGTTTACCAATTAATTCCTTCACTCTCTATCTTCTTCCCCCTAAAAAGTGATTAATTATTTTGTAATTTCAGTTAAGAATCTAATAAAAAATGTCTAAGAATTCATAATCTGATTTTCTGCTACTAAGGGTTAAGGCCCACTGATCCACATTCATTCTTTAAAAATTGTATAAACACAAAAGAGTAGGAGGCACTGATAAGACACCATTGTAGATATCATATAATAAAACTAAAGTTGAGGTCATGTTGACCCATAGTGTCATCTGTGAGAACGCCATCTACTTAAGCACAAAAGAAAACACATTGTCACATTTTATTTTATTCTGTGGTTGTAAAAGGAGGAAGATATTTTGAGGAACAGGATTAATAAAACATTAAAATAACTCAGAAGAAAAGCTGATAATGAAAGATGTGCTAAACCCAGCCTGATCAGTAGCTCTTCTCTTTCGATTCTGCTTCTTTTTAGTCACAGAAAAAGCCAGTTCTTCCTGAAGCAGTCTTTTCCTGTCTGTCATCTTCAAAACACACAATGCCAATTTAAGAAAGAGTAAATCTAAAAAATAAGTCATGCTTTCTTCCTCCACATTTTCCCCAACCTATTTCCTCCAGAAAATGTGTAAGGGCAGCTGAATCATCCATGAGTATAATGATGTCTACATGGCAGGCCTCAGCCATACCAGTCATTGGCTTATTCCACTGCAAATGTTCTCAAGCATGGTCCATGGTTATCCAGAGAAACAGGTCTCAGAGAGGAAATAGTAGCATCACTGAAGAACACTGGACAAGTGGAGCTCTTACCCCCAAAAGCAGATCATGATAATTAGGTGAGGACTGCTTACTCCATGAAAAGCTTAAACAAAAACAAACAAATGAAAAAAGGATCTTTTGTTAAAATACGAAAAAGCAACCTGCTGTAAATTTTCATTCTACAAGAGACTTAATTCAGGGGATGAAAATATTGACAGTGAATCAACTGGGAGGAAAAATTTCAACCATGAGAGTAGAATTCATATATTTTAAATGAGTGCATATATACTAGGAGACTTGAAATTTGAAGGCAGGCATTTTGCTGAGTTAAAGAGAAAGCATCCATTGCTCAGTCATGTCCAACTCTTTGTAACCCCATGGACTGCAACCTGCCAGGCTCCTCTGTCCATAGAATTTTTCAGGCAAGAATGCAGGAATGGATTTCCATTTCCTTCTCCTGGGGATCTTCCTGACCCAGGGATTGAACCCTGGTCTCCTGCATTGCAGACTGATTCTCTACTGTCTGAACCACCAGGGAAGATTCTTTGCTAAGTTAACCTTCTACCTACAAATGTATTATATGTTTCTGTAAATTGAGGTCAGGTTATTAAGTGAGAGAGCTTTCTATCCCTAAAAATTCTATTTCACAAGTATGCTTAATTAATCATAGACATCTTACATTGGGTTCTTTTGAGATATGATGAGAGAAATCCATTTTAAAAACTTAAAGGGATAAAGAATAGACAATTTAGAAAATGAAGAGTAAAATGCAAAGTCTGTATTCAGAAGAGACAGAAAAGAAACTCTTCTTCTGAACTCTTTCCTTAGTTCTCTTTCCCAATTCTTAGGACCCAGAACACAGTTTGTTGTGATGAGTAATTTGGAAGTTACAAAAGACTTTGATAAGCTTTGACTTGCTTGGGAGCCTCAATTCACCTGGAAGACATTTTTGTTTGTTTTTAAGTCTTTATTGAATTTATTACAATATTTTCTTTTTTTTAATGTTTTAGTTTTCTGACTGCAAGGCATGTGGGATCTTACCTCCCCAACCAGGGATGGAAACCAACTCCCCTGAACTGAAAGGCAAAGTCCTAATCAGTGGACTGCAGGAAAGACCCAAGAAGGAAGACTTTGATGGGTCACATCTCACTGACATACACATTTTGTATGTAATTCTTTCATACAAGGGACACTCAGTGTTCTTTCATCTTATGTTTGTTTTCCTTTCTGTCCTCTCACCTGGATCCCTGTGCTGCACCCTTCTACTCTTCCACACAGAAACTCAGGACTTCAACTCCAGGCCATTTGATTGATGGATTAAAAAACATTACTTACATGACTTCCCATACTTCTCTTTTCTACTTTTTAGAGAAATGACTCTGACTATCAGTCTAATCCACCTAATTATCACCCTTACTTGGTATGATAAGATAACATATATATGAAATCATTCCTATAGTAACTATCGATCCATCCAGGGATCAAACTTGCATCTCCTGTGTCTCCTGCTTTGCAGGTGGATTCTTTACCCACTGAACCATCAGGAAAGCCCCCCATCCATCTACAGCATTAGTTTTCAGTTCAGTTCACTTCAGTCACTCAGTCGTGTCTAACTCTTTGCCACCCCATGAATCGCAGCACGCCAGGCCTCCCTGTCCATCACCAACTCCTGGAGTTCACTCAGACTCACATCCATTGAGTCCGTGATGCCATCCAGCCATCTCAGCCTCTGTCGTCCCCTTCTCCTCCTGCCCCCAATCCCTCCCAGCATCAGAGTCTTTCCCAATGAGTCAACTCTTCACATGAGGTGGCCAAAGTACTAGAATTTCAGCTTTAGCATCATTCCTTCCAAAAAAAATCCCAGGGCTGATCTCCTTCAAAAAAGTAACTATTCTCTTCTCCGGATAAGGCAATGGCAACCCACTCCAGTACTCTTGCCGAAAAAATCCCATGGGCAGAGGAGCCTGGTAGGCTACAGTCCATGGGGTCGCTGGGAGTTGGACACGACTGAGCGACTTCACTTTCACTGTTCACTTTCATGCATTGGAGAAGGAAATGGCAACCCACTCCAGTGTTCTTGCCTGGAGAATCCCAGGGATGGCGGAGCCTGGTGGGCTGCCGTCTATGGGGTCGCACAGAGTCGGACACGACTAAAGCGACTTAGCAGCAGCATTCTCTTCTCAGTTGCAAAGGTAAGGTAAAAGAGCACAAATTTTAGCCAAATATACCCAGGGATAATAAACACTAGGAGGAGGTGATTTCATCACATGAACAGGGCTGACTTAACATTTTTCTAAAAAAGTTAATTAATTAAAGATTGTGAACTCCTTGATGAAAGGGCCTGCTTTCTAATTCATCTTTGTACTCCCTTGAATACTGTGAATATCTTGAGTAATGCTGGCATTTAATGTGCTCAATGTGAATGAGTGAATAAAGAAAATGAATAATGAAAGACTGAGTTAGTCACATGTTCTTTTTAACAGACTGGAATCAAATAGCTCTGGGTCCAAGACATAATTTTTTCCTTTACTATTTGTGAGGCTGTGTACACAATGTAATATCTCCAAGAGTTTTCTCATCCATTACAGGAGGTTGCTGATGTTATGAGGGTTAAAAGAAAACAGTGTCTGAAAAAGTGACAGCATTAAAATCTATGATGACTATTAGCTTATAGGGATTACTTCACGTAATAATCAGATTGGCCATAGATAAGAAGTTAGAATTTATAGGTATTTAGGCAAAAAAAAAAAAAAAAGAGTAAAAGAAGATAAAACTAAGGCAAATTTACCAGCTGAACATAATTGAGATCAGCCTGAAGATTTTGAAAAACTGTAAGTAGGGAGAGCCAAATTCATTGCAAACCATCCTTATGGCATCGTGCCCTCCACTTTGTGAAACAGAAACATTTTTCTTGCTGTCCTGACAACTTTGATGGTGGTAATTTGCAAAGATATAAATTATGATTTAAAGAAAGGTCAAAAATAATCTATTCCAGCTGTGGTTTGAGAAAGCTAATTTGAATTTAAAAGTATAGCAAAATCTTTTCTTGTTTCTCTCTTGCCATACAAGACTTTTAATATAGCTGACTCCTAACAGATATAATTGCATGGCATCAATAGTGCATTCCAAAGGAATATGCAAAGGGGAAGAAAAACCTACCAATAATTTTAGAAGGAATCATTTATTAATTCATTGGAATAACAAATCATGTATGGTGGCTGCCCAGACCCAAATGAAAGCTGGTCTCTCAAAGTGGTACCCTCTCAAACTTTTATTTCTGCTCTGTTGCCTCATCCAACCTCCCATCATGGTGTTCATCTCTAATTTTTGGTTAGCACTTTTTTTGGTTGTTCTCTAGTCCTCTAGCATTCACTGAGGACAACAATCTGCTTGAGGAAAATCATCCTTCTGTTTACTACTTATTACTTCCTATTGTCTTCCCATTTTATCATTGAGGCTTTTGGGAAACTAATAGAACATTCTCTCAACTTCAGATTATTGTTCTTTTCAGATATATGTTCTTTTGGTGAAACAGAAAATTTCAGTTATAGGATCAAGCTTTTCTCAAATTTTTTTCTTTATGTGAAAAGAATTTTAGTGCAGATTATTTGAAAGAGACATTTATTTGGCCAACTCCCAACTTTTCAGATTAGATTAGCTTCCTCATGGGTTTAAATGTCTAAATTTACTGCCAAAGGCTCAAAACATTTTTTGAAGGAGTTTTATGGAAGAGAGGCAACTTGACAAAGTAATATTATTATTAAAAGATGTGAGGACAAAATTAAATACCCTTCAGAAAAATAGTCAATAAATTTGAATATAAAATTAGATATGGCAAAGCTAATTTTGTTGATTTCTTGGAACTGTGATAAATTTCCAAACATTTATGTTATGTAATTTACAGGTCAATTTCTCACCCCTAGAATTAATGTAGGTGTTCCTGAATGAATTTGAATGTTATACTCTGTTAAATGATAATATTTAGATCAAAACAAGTATACATACTAGAAAGTTAAAGAAATATCTAGATTTCTCTGTTTCTGATAGTCTATTCCTTCTAGACTAACATTCACCAGAACAGATTTTATAGAGGGTCATAAAATGTTACTATTTCAAATGGCTGATACCTTATAGGGTATATTTTCCAACTACAATAGAATTAAGCTAAAACTTTAGAGAAAGAAGATGTCTAGAAAATTCCCAAATATTTGGAGGCCTAAAAACTCATTGTTACATAAACCACTAGCCAAAGAAGAAATCAAAAGTGTATTACCAAAAATACATTGAATATAAATGAAACGAAGACATCAATTTTTAAGAGTGTTTTACACTCTAAAGTGTTGCTTTAGAGTTTTTGCCAAAACTTCTAGAATAAACACAGGATAAATAAAGTCTTTCTATCACTACACAAGCAAAAAATTCTTAGGACACAAAGAGCATGAGTCTTAAAAGCAAAAATAATAAATTCAATTCAGTTCAGTTCAGTTGCTCAATCATGTCCGACTCTTAGCAATCCCATGAATTGCAGCACACCAGGCCTCCCTGTCCATCACCAACTCCTGGAGTTCTCTCAAACTCACGTCCATCGAGTAGGTGACACCATCCAGCCATCTCATCCTCTGTCGTCCCCTTTTCCTCCTGCCCCCAATTCCTCCCAGCATCAGAGTCTTTTCCAATGAGTCAACTCTTTCCATGAGGTGGCCAAAGTACTGGAGTTTCAGCTTTAGCATCATTCCTTCCAGAGAACACCCAGGGCTAATCTCCTTTAGAATGGACTGATTGGATCTCCTTGCAGTCCAAGGGACTCTCCAGAGTCTTCTCCAACACCACAGTTCAAAAGCATCAATTCTTTGGTGCTCAGCTTTCTTCACAGTCCAACTCTCACAACCACACATGACCACAGGAAAAACCACAGCCTTGACTAGATGGACCTTTGTTGGCAAAGTAATGTCTCTGCTTTTGAATATGCTATCTCAGTTGGTCATAACTCTCCTTCCAAGGAGTAAGCGTCTTTTAATTTCATGGCTGCAGTCACCATCTGCAGTGATTCTGGAGCCCCCCCAGATAAAGTCTGACACTGTTTCCACTGTTTCCCCATCTGTTTCCCATGAAGTGATGGGACCAGATGCCATGATCTTAGTTTTCTGAATGTTGAGCTTTAAGCCAACTTTTTCACTATCCTCTTTCACTTTCATCAAGAGGCTTTTTAGTTCCTTTTCACTTTCTGCCATAAGGGTGGTGTCATCTGCATATCTGAGGTTATTGATTTTTCTCCCAGCAATCTTGATTCCAGCTTGTGCTTCTTCGAGCCCAGCGTTTCTCATGATGTACTCTGCATATAAGTTAAACTAGCAGGGTGACAATATACAGCCTTGACGCATAATCAAAATTAAAAACTTTTGGTCTTTGAAAGACACCAACCCACTGATTGGAAGAAGATATTAACAATATATATTTCTGACAAACAATTTATATCCAGAATGTGTTGAAAACTCACTAATATAATTTTTAAAATAAACAGAAAATCTGAACTGAAAATTCCCCAAAGAAAATACATAAATGATCAATAAGCGCATAAAAATAGTTTCATCATCATTAGCTATAAGGGAGATGCAAATTAACAGCAACAATAAAATACCACTGCACATCTAACAGTTAAAATTGAAATAATGGACAGTGACAAATGTTGCCAAGAATATGGGACAACTCAAACCTTTATTGTTGTTATAGGAAACATAATATTTTACAGTCACTTTGGAAAATAATTGGCAGTTTTTTTCTTTTAATAAGGTTAAACATCCATTATTATACAACTCTATAATTTCACTCCAACATATTTATCCTAGAGAAATGAAAACATTTATCTACATAAAGATTTTTGATGTGTTCAAAGTGTTCATAATAATTGTATTCATAATTGTGTACATGCTTAGTTGCTCAGTTGTGTCCTACTCTTTGCCAAGTCATGGATTATAGCCCACCAGGCTCCTCTGTTCATGGAATCTTCCAGATAAGAATACTGGAGTGGGTTACCATCGCCTACTCGAGGGGATCTTCTCAACTCAGGGATGGAACCCATATCTCCTGCATTGGTAGGCAATCCTTTACTACTGTGTCACCTAGGAAGTGATGTGTTCATAATAATAACAAACTAAAAATCAAAAGTCTATCAAGAGATAAGTAGATAAGCACATTGTAGTATCTCTACACAAAGGAATCCTTCTCAAAACCAAAAAGGAACAAATCTCTGGGACACACCACAATATGTGCTGTGTGCTTAGTTGCTCAGTCAGGTCCGACTCTTTGCAACCCCGTGTACTGTAGCCATGTAGTGGGTTGCCAAGCCCTCCTCCAGGGGATCTTGCCAACCCAGGGATCGAACCCAGGTCTCCTGCACTGCAGGGGGATTTTTTACCAAAGAAAGCCACCAGGAAGCCCAAGAATACTGGAGTGACCTATCCCTTCTCCAGAGTATCTTTCCAACCCAGGATTTGAACCAGGGTCTCCTGCATTGCAGGCAGATTCTTTACTAGCTGAGCTACCAAGGGACACAAATTCATTAATATATGATATTTGTTTTTCTTTTTCTGACTTACTTCATTCTTAATCCTTCTCTGGTCAGACTAGAACAAGATCAACTCATGGCAATTTCTGTGGTTGTCTTCTGAAATCATTCCTTTGCCTGATTAAATTATTTCAGATGGTAAACATTATTCCAACAGTGCTATAGGCCAAAGAAAACACAGGCTCATCCATTTAGAATATTAATTCTATGCCACAATGTAAATGAATATAAAAACATGCTGAATAAAAGAAGCACACATAAAGGAATGTGTATAGTATGAGTCTATTTAATGAAATTCTACAAAATGAAAACCAATTTACAATGATAGACAGCAGATTGGCTTGAGCCAAAGATGGAGGTATAGACTTGAGTTCCAAGAAGAGTCGTTTACCTTGGTGATGGTTGCTTTGATGTATATGTTTTCCAAAACCTATTGAACTGTACACTTGAAAAGTGTACATTTTGTTATATGCAAATTATACCTTGATAAAACTGATTTTTTAAAAAGCCAACAAAAATGCCACCAAGACTGGCTTTGTGCTGATGGACTGAAGTATGGCATCCCCACACCCACCCCTTGCTTTGTATTTGTTTTACTCATTCCCAGTTAAGAGAGAAAAAAATTATTTATTTATTTGGCTGTACCAAGTCTTAGCTGTGGCACACAAACTCTTAGTTGAGCAATCTGGGTTCTAGTTACCTGACCAGGGATGGAACTGTAGCCCCTTACACTGGAAGCATGAATTCTTGACCACTGGACCACCAGGGAATTCTCCTCAATTTTTTTTTTTTAATGTGCAAGTATTTCTTCTATAACAGAAAAGCATTAATATTTTATTACCTTTTATACACATTTCTATACATATTTGTCTATTAGATTTCATCTTGCCTATAATATCTTTGCTAAAAAAAAACTAGAGAGTTGGAAGAATATTAGAAAGGATATCGAACATGTTTTGCATCTCCAGACCAGAGTTTTTTAAAGTAAAAATTCCCTCATACACAAGGCCCTCCACATGCTTTATTTGCTGGAGAATTATATGGGCTGAAAGCTCAGCTGCCTCATCCTGACCTCTCCATAGTAAAAGTTCAGCTTCTTTGGAACAGAAGGGATAGTGTTTCTTGTAGCATTTTCACAGGGACCTGCTGACCTCTCCTTGTTTTCTTTGCTCCTCTGGTCTTAAGGACACTTTAGCAAAGTTAATATTGGAGACTCCTAACTTTTACAGGCAGTCTGATTAAGCAGGTTGTTGAAATGGTGTGAGGGTAATTTTGCGTACATTAATTTAAAAAAGAAGAAGAAGAAGAAGAAGGAATACCTAGGCACAAGGCCATGTTGTCCTCTATGACTTGGTAAATTTAATTAAACTGGTCTGTCCCTAGGAGAGGTTTTCTGCTCGAGATTGGCTGGTGATCTCAGGTAACGTTTACAAAGCTCTGTTTGAATAGGTGTTCAATTAGATGTTCCAATTTAGTCTGCACTGAGCTGATATACATTTTTGAGTGATTTTGCGC
Source organism: Budorcas taxicolor (assembly GCF_023091745.1). Taxonomy (NCBI): domain Eukaryota; kingdom Metazoa; phylum Chordata; class Mammalia; order Artiodactyla; family Bovidae; genus Budorcas; species Budorcas taxicolor. The sequence goes on from NC_068910.1 coordinate 86,432,875, forward strand.
ATTTTGATTTTCAGTTTTCTGGGTCATGTTTTCAACTACTGTGGAAGCCAAAAGAACAAACTTGGTGAATGAGGGAAGTCAAAGAGGAAATAAAGCATTCTTAATAGATTGAAAGAAACCAAAGAAAATACAGATTTCTTCATTTATCTTTTAGTGACAACTCTGACTGTCATTCACTCACTTATTCATTCTTATGTCTTCTGTCAGTTATTTCTTTGTTCCTTTATTTGTTCATTTATTCACAAATGTTTATTGAGCGTATACTAAGTACCCAGGCCTTCAGGATACAGAAATAGCAATAAGAATTACTATTTTCTGAACATCTCAATGTTTGTGGGACTGTCCACATTTTATTGCTAGTTCTTAAGCCATGTCTGGAAATTATACCTATTTTATGAAGGGAAAAAATGAGATTGAGCCAGGATTTGAACTCAAATATCAGATTCAAAAACCCATATTCATCTCACTAATCCACTTAAATCATATTTTAGAGACAAACTAAAAAGGTTTATTAATGATAAAGACAGCGTAACAAACTGGAAAGAGTGGATTTAGGAAGCAGGAATTCCAGTACTGGCTCTGAGAAACTAGACATGATCTTGGAAAGACACTTTATTTATTTCAGATTTATGTATAAATCCCTATAAAGCGGAAATGCATTCAATTATTTTTGTGATTCCTTCCCTTCCGATTTTAAATATTACTGAATGCTCTCATTTCTGCTTTGAAAATTTTATACAGCTGACTTGATAGTTCACTTTTCAGAGATTCTGTAATGTTTTCAATTATTATTCTTCCTTCTCTTTTTTTCCCTTCCTCTCTAGGTAGCTCATCAATTAAGTTCCAAAATGAAAAAGAGAGGTATTGGTTACCTAATCTGGGGGGAAGTCAAATGAACTCTCAATGGATTCCCAAAAACATCAAGCAATTGTAAGATGGATGACTCTTCAGCTCTAGTTTCTGACTTTCCATTTGGCATTGCTCCTTGAACACGACACTATAACGATGTTCTCAATTTGGTGATTTTAAAATATTTTAATCTTAATTAAAGAATAAAGAAAAAGTTGTGTTCGCTGAGCTCGAATGCCCGCCAAGTGTGAGAAAACTATATCTCAGCTGTATGTACTGTTACACAGTGTTCTTGGAACTTCTCATATGTCATTCTGTCTGTTCATGTGCAATCTGATAACTAACTACAATTAGCAAATGAAATATTTATATATGCTACTGCATAGTCAGTCCATATGTGCAAAATATTGCAAGTTCCTCAGTAGCATTTAGCATCACCCACTGTTCTGTTAGTTTCCTGAAATGGACCTTATGCTGTCTTATGAAGTATGCCCCCAAAGCATGCAATTTCCTTGTTTTGCATGTTTATCGTAGAGCTCAAGTCAGCCGTGGTAAGGTGACCAGTTTGTTCTCTAAGGGAAATCAGCATCACCAACACAGAGTTCTCTTTCCTTTTCCTCTGTGTTACTCATGCGCTTAACTTATAACCTACACTGTGTCCCAAAGAGCAGTGTTTCGCCATGTGGGTTAGCTGGTTTCAGTTTTATTTATAAAAATTCTGATCATTGTCCAAGCACAAGTGATTGCAAGTGCACACTGAGAGCCTCATAAAGGGTTTTCAAACCGTCAACAAATACATACTCTATAACCAGCACATGGACAATAAGAAAAGCTTGTTGACTTAAAAAATTTCCTGAAACTGAAAATCCATAAATTGAAGGAAAGCCAGCCTCTAATTCACTCCTGAATTAAATCAGGGGACATCCAATAGTTGAAGGAAATGTGGGGCAGCTACTCTTAATAAAATATTGGTATGTAGGCCCTCAATCCCTCTTGAGATTGATCGCATTACACTGAGTAAAGGGGGACAGTGAGAGGAACTCAGATCCTACTTGGAATCTTAGGTTTGCATGTAACTTTATTTACCAGAAAACTTCAAGCTTTCTCAATTAAATCATAATGATAGAGAAGGAAAAGAGGGAAAAGAGAAGAGGGGGAAGCGAAGAAGAACGTGAGATGACTGTCATACCCTTGACTGGGTTCTGGTATGTCTGCTACTGAGCTGACGATTCCAAATTACTGAAGGGTCATGATCAGAGAAAGGTCCTATTTGTTAGGCCAGAGTAAATAAGAATGTCTCTTTCCAAGCACAGCTCATGTTTTGTTCCTGGGGATATCAATGCCATTAATTTCTGACCAGGATGTCTTTCTAGAATATAAACCTGGTTAATAATGCAAAGTCTCTTGATGCCTACAAGTCCCCAGCTCTTCAGAACAACCTTGAAAAGAAGGTAATTCAGACAAGAGTGGTGCCATGTCACTGGATTTTGAAGCGGGGACGGATGCATTCTTTCCCATCTTTTTATATTTTGTGGTGAGATAGTTTAAGAGGCTCCTGCTGTCTCAAACTGTCTCCTTCACGCGATGACCATGAACTGGGCTCAGAAATGATTTGAACACTTAACATTTTCAAGGACAAAAATGTCTCCCAACGTGGGAGAGAGAGAGGGGAAGAAAGGATGATTTTATCACTCTGCTTTTCTCCTACCCGTCCAAACTTAGACAAGAAAAACTGAAAGATGGAGATTCCACCACAGAGCTTGCAGTGCCTAATTGTATGCTGTAGAAATTAATGGCATAAACGCTTACTGAGGAATAAAAATATGCAGTGCTATTTAAGCCATGGTTTAAACAAATATAGCTTATTTTCAGTTAAGAGTGCTAACGTGGCCACTCGCAGCCAAATCTCTTTGCAGAGCCTGTCGGCCACACTGTTTTCCCCACCGTGACAGATTGGGTTTAATTGAAAAGTTGCTAGTTTAGAGCTGTCCCCGAAAACTTGCATGGTGAAATAGAATCGGCTTGGTGATTGTCCTTCAGTCTAGTTTTACGTAGCCTCTTTATCCTGGTCATCATTTTTTTTTTTAGAAACTAATATGAATATTTCCTATAGCCATCAAAAACATTTAATAAGGGGGAGTACTTACTTGTACTTAAAAATGTTCAAAGTCTCTGGATGATTGCCGTTCCTGATTCTTGTTTTTCACCATCAATGAACTTTCTGTGCCCTATTTATGACATGGGGTGGTTTTTAAAGAGCTATTTGAAACCCAATTAGTGTACTGTCAGAAGGAATAGCACTGAGTAAACTGAAATAACTTCTCTAGGAGAGTGAGGGAATTGAGAAGAAGGTGAAAGGTAGGAAATCAAGGAGGTAATGAATCTAACTGTCCCAGTTGGGGATTTTCATTGCCATATTTATTTAATCATTTTCCTCCAATGTCTATTTCTGTGCATAGTACTGTTCAAAGATAAACTGAAGCATATTTAAAAATTTGAGGTTTTATTTAAGCAAAAGTCAATTTGAAGAGCAATGTACAACCTAGCTGGAGAAGGCAATGGCACCCCACTCCAGTACTCTTGCCTGGAGAATCCCATGGACGGAGGGGCCTGGTGGGCTGCAGTCCATGAAGTCGCGAAGAGTCAGACATGCCTGAGCAACTTCACTTTCACTTTTCATTTTCATGCATTGGAGAAGGAAATGGCAACCCACTCCAGTGTTCTTGCGTGGAGAATCCCAGGGACAGGGGAGCCTGGTGGGGTCACACAGAGTCGGACATGACTGAAGCGACTTAGCAGCAGCAGCAGCAGCAGCAGTACAACCTAGCAGGCTTCCCAGGCGGCGCTAGGGTTAAAGAACCTGCCTGCTAATGCAGGAGATGTAAAAGACATGGGTTCAGTCCCTGGGTTGGAAAGATCCTCTGCAGGAGAAAATGGCAACTTAACTCCAGTATTCTTGCCTGGAGAATTCCATGGACTGAGAAGCCTGGTGGCCTAAGATCCATGGAGTCGCAAACAGTTGGACAGGATTGAAGTGACTCAGCACGCACCACACACATCAACCTAGCAGATAAAAAGGAGTTCTGAGGAGCTGTTGATTAATGAAACACTATTTTTCTTTAGAGGATGGCAAGAATTTATCAGGCAGGTTTACGATTCCATGCCTGGGAGAGCTGTAGCCGTAGTTAAGGTAAGTTTTGATTTGGTGACATAGAGCTTTAGCACAAGCAACTCCATTTTGAGCCTGCTGTGTTGTTTTTAACATCACTCTGTGTGACTTTGTGGATCTTCAGTGCCAAAACTGGTCTCAGTACATTGTCATCTCATGGTAAAAATTCCTTCACAAAACTGATCAGGAGATTTCTATGTTGAAAGCCACTGTGTCCAAACTTTATGAGCCTTTTCAAGAAAAAGAGAAGGCCAGGTTTCCACCCATAAGTAGTAATTTGTCTCCATTTCAGTAAATATGAATGAATAATTAGTATGACTGAGGTGTAAAGGAGCCCAGTGTCTTGTTACTCAAACTTTGCTCCATGAACAAGCATCACTTGGGGGCTTATTGGAAATGCAGGTTACCAGGCCCTTCCTCAGACTGACCAAGTCAGACCCTGTAATTTAACAAGACCCCCTACCAGCAGTATGCTATTAAAACTCCAGAAGCACCTTCCCAAATGAATACATGTGAGACACTTGAGTGAATTTCTGGGGAAAATTTTTGGGTCTAAAAAATGTCCCTTACTTTTGTTTTTCTAATTTTTAACCACATAGTTAAATCTGGTGAACAGATGGTTACATTTAGATGTTTTTTTTTTTTTAAGGTCTTGGAAAGGCAGCCCGTTTTTGGACAGCAGAAAGAATTTCAACCACCTAGGTACTACAGTCTGTTTGGATGCAGGAAATAACACCAAAGAGCAAGCCCTGAGGACTAAGTGGAATGATGACAAACTCAATTGCACACAGGTGTAGAGGACGCAGTAAGTAGCTGTTGGGCTGACAATATTAGCATCAGCTATGTAAGCATAATTATTGGTCAAGGGCAGATTGTTGTAAAACAGCTAATAAACAGGAAGCATTAACTTCCCTCGCACAGGGCCTTTGCAAAACCAATATTAGGCCTATGTGTTCTGTACATGTATTTTCTCTGAAGCCAATTAACCTCTTTATTGGAAAACAAGAGCTTCGTTATTGTTGAATGTGGCAGCTAATCCTTCACAGTAGATAACTTTCATTGAGCATGAGTGGAATGAGTTGTGTTTACTTTACTGACTGACATTCCCACACAATTAAAACAAAGATTAATTGTTTAATTTCCTCTACATTGGTGCTAGTGAAGGCTAGGAGATCCATAAAACTAAAAACTATAGTTTTTCATTCACCCAAGGCCAGGGGAGCTGTGGAAATTTATTTTTGGACAATATCTATCTTTTTATTATCCTGACCATGTAAGGATGGGTGAGGGCTTTGGGTATCTTTGTAGAATCAATTTTTATTATATTTCTTCCATATAACTTTGAAGGTTCAGACCAAGATAAGATATGAGCCTATAGATTTGTCAAATTACTTTGATGTTTCAGACCTCAGCGTTTTGGCTGACACATGTAAGGTAACACGTGTAAGATGCCAACAGAAAAGAATAATGAAAATATAGACAATGACTACTTTAGTAGACCCACCAAACTGGACATATATTTCATAATTACAACTTGTACTGTTAAAGTGAGTCCACCCAAAGTTGCAGGAAGAAATTTCACGAGCCAAGGTACGAAGGCATTGACCTTGCTGAATTTACTTGGAACCCAAGTAAAAGAGACTCAAAAGCCAGGATGTGAAAGCATGAGGACGGCAGCTCTCTGTGTGTGAGTTTGTGTGTGTACTGCATCACTCTTGTTGTTTTATATTTGTATTCCATCATCTGACCCTTGTCTTCAGTTCCTCCAGTCTTTTAGATTCCTTAGCTCTAATGCCCCATTTCTTCTGTCTTAACTCTCTTCTGTATATATTCAAGTGAAAGTCTATGCATCCCTATTTCACTCCTACAGCTGAAATCTCTTTTTTCCCCTTATTTTTGAAAGCTGCTCCAGTGCCTGAAGTTGTAGAGATATAAATATCCACGGTTGGCCCCTAGATCAGTGTTGTTCAATACAAGATAAAGTGAGCTATGTTATTTTAAATTAAAGTATAATTTGAAATTTTCTAATAGCCAGGTTAAAAAGTGAAGCAAATTCATTTTAATAGTATTTGTATTTACCCAATATATCCAAATGATTATTATTTCAACATGTAATCAAAATAGATGTATTATTGTGATATTTTTACATTTTTTGTGATTTGAAATTCTGCATGTATTTCACATTTACAGTATATCTCAGTTCAGATTAGCGCCACTTGAAACGCTCAGTAGCCACCTGTGACAAGGCACTTATATCATCAGAAGATAAACTTTATATATACACAAAGGTCTTAATTTTTGCCACGAATGTGAAATGCTGTTTACAAAAACAATATTATGTATTTTAGACCCAAGGAAGATTCATTTCACATTATTTGTTGAACTACTGACAATCTGAAAAATGTCATGAACTCTTTATAATCTTATCATTTCTTGTTAAAATTTTAAAAACTTTCGGCTGGCTGGGCACAGCTACATCTTTTTTTCTTCATTCATTTTTGGGTGAGGGGTGTATGGGAGAGCACATGGAAGCTACTTTATCTGACTCACTTCCTTAGAAAGGCCCCCTGCACACATCTTCTCATTTGTAGTCTTACAGGAAAACCAAGGGACTTGGATAATTCAGCCTGAAAAATGCAGCTTTCACCATTTTTATTATGCTTTCCATTATGGTTTAATAAAATTATAGCTTTGGCTTTCCCTAGCATGTTATGGTATCTCTAAAATACTTGTGATGTCTGTACCCTACCCTCCTTTTAAAGCTTTCCTCTGCCTCCTGAGAAGAGATATGTGCAATACACCTTATTAGTCAGAAAACCCCACGGGACAGCTTCTCTTTCAAGTACTTTCAAAATCTCCTATGTTCGTTCTGCCAATTCTGGCTGCCTTTATCAAGTGAAAGGACATAATTCTCATTGTCAACTTTATGATCTAGATCACAGAACAAGCTCTAAAATGGGCTTATCAAAGGCAGCTCACACTATCTGCTAGGGCACAAGTTACAAAAATTGTAAGGAAATAGAGGAACTCCCCATTAAAGGAAGGGGCTTCCCAGGTGTCTCAGTGGTAAAAATCTGCCTGCAATGCAGGAGACATAGGTTCAGTCTCTGGGTCTGGAAGATCCCTGGAGAAGGAAATGTAACCTCCTCCAGTATTGTTGCCTGGAGAATCCTGTGGCTAGAGGATTGAGCATGCAAGCCCATTAAAAAACAAATAAACAAACAAACAAACAACAACAACAACAAAAAAGTTTGAAAACTCAAACCCATCAAACAGATCCATGAGAGAGGGCTTTTCCCTATCTCAAAATAATTCTTTTTACCCCAGGCTTGCTTTAAATCAAGTTCTTTCTCTCTTCCTTGCATTTAAGTGTTTGTTTATAAATCAATAACTACTTCAAAGGGAAACTGGAGAAAAAAGAAAATAAAAGCTAAAGTGATGGGAATGGGTGCCAAATTGAGATTAGTCAAAAGGGAAGATAAACCATTACTAAACTTACTGTCAAAGGGGAAATTAGATCCACCATTTAAAGATTCAGGTTCTGCTCATTTTCACCTTAACATGTACGTGGACCAATTATGAATGAAATTCTATAATGACCTTACTTAAAATTAATTCCCTACCCACTACTATAACATATATCCACAGAGAGGGAGCTTTTTAGTTTCATTCCAGGCAACTCTGCAGTATCTCTGTGAGATGATGGCCACTGATTAATGTTTGTCTGAGGAGTGTAACTGCATGTTTTTAGAGCTGCTGGAAAGCCAATTCTTACCAAAAACAGCTGCGAAACCAGACTGACTTTTAACCTCCCCTGTTGAACACAGAAACTCTTGGCACAATTACATTGTAAGTAGCACAGAACCTATGGGGTTACCATTATAGAAACAGACTTGGCCAGCAGGAAATGTTTACATCCTGCATGAAACCCTGATGTTTAACATGAAACCGGAACTGCTCACCGTGGTTTCAGAAAACAAAAGTCTCCATCTTTGAATTCGCCCCATAGTCCAAACAAGCAAATATTCCTATTTCCTTACCATCAAATCCCTCCCCTCCAAGCACTCCTTTGTTTGAAATGTTTCTATGTTCTGTAGACACAGAAAATAAACAGCCCGACAGTGCTCTGTGTAATGAAATCCAAGCCACTACCACCAAGGATCACACTCATAGCAACACAACAAAAAGAGAGGGACTCTGGGTTGATTAAGGCAATTCCTTAAGCATCTCTTAAGCAGGGAAATTATATTTTCATAAAAATGAACCACAGAAGTAAGACAGCGAGTTGTACTATTAGCTTACTGAATGTGAGCCTTGAATTTGAACTCAAGAGGAAGTAAAGACATGCTGCCTTTTCAGATACCCTATGATCAAACATAGTTGTGTGAAGAGGGTAGAAATGAGAGAGAAAAACCTGGGTTGAGCAGGTGAGGATATAGAAGAGAGAAGTTAAAGCCCTTTCCCCGTCTGTAGCAGCCCTTGGCAATGCTATAGCATCAGAAAACCACCTGGCCACGCAGTTTCCTGCCAGTAACTGGACAAAGGAAGGAGGCTATTAAGGCTCCCAAAGGACTGTTAATTAGTTTAATGAGCAATGTACACCTGATACCCTTGGTTATTGCCCCTCCTCCACCAGCAAAATATTAAAGGGATAGGAAACTCAGAAGTGGGCTCTGTTTATCATCTTTCAATATGGCTGATATATGTACTTAAAAAGACCACTAGAAAAATATGGAATCATGTAAATGCTCTTTGTTACAAGAAAATACCAGGAACATTGACCCTATCTTTAGGATATACACGAATTATTTTAGAACTTTCTATGGTCTTCAAAATAGTTTCCTACTGTCAAAGGTATTAATAGTAATACGGAAAAATTGAACAATAGATAAATTTAAATACATTTAGTTGTTGGGTCAGGCTTAGTTCAAGGTATCTTCTTAATTAAGCTATTTAAAAATGTTCATTTGTTAGGGAAAGCTTTGGTAACCTAACAACTAAGTTGATGACCCTATGAATTTCAAAAATAGTAAGATCAAATTATGTTTTAATCATCATCAAAATGTAGTTAGCTATATTTCTGTCTCCTTTTTTACATTCTCTCAATATCACGAAATATATCAATGGTTCTCATATTCTGGTTATTTTCTCACTGCAGCTATTTTGTTTTCAGACTTTGTCATCTAGTTGCCATTCAATGGAATCCCACTATTACATATTTTAGTCCTTAGTCTTCTTTGCTGGACGCTCCCTACATTGAAAGTCTACTAAATTTTGCCAATGATGCAGAGATTGCTGTTATACAGTTACACTCAATTCTTGGTGGATCACGTCTGGTACCATAGCTTTATATAACTTCTATATTCAACAGCTGTCAAACCTATATCCCCAGGCCCAACCTCTTCAGACTTCCCATATTACATTTCTATGTAGATGCCTAATGGACTTACGAAACTTACTTTTTAAAACTTTCATTTTATATTGGATTATAGCTGATTAACAATGTTGTGATAGTTTCAGGTGGACAGCTATGTGTCTCCCTCAAACCCCCCACACATCCAGGCTGACAGATAGCATTAAGCAGAGTCCTCTTGTTATAAAGCAGGACCTTGTTGGTTTACCATTTTAAATATAGCAGAGGATACATGTCAATCCCAAACTCCCATAACTATCCCTTCTTCCCCCAAGCAACCACAAGTTCGTTCTCTAAGTCTGTGAGTTTGTTTCTGATGAAACCTACTTTTTCTGAAGGCTTTCTCATTTCAGTAAATGGCAATCCTATTCTTTCTGCTGCCCCAAACCTGAAATCTTCCTTGATCTTCCTCTCTTTCTCTCATAGTCAATGTAAATAAATTATGATAGCTCTAATTTCCAAATACATCTGGAATCTGGCTCTTTTTCACCCCATCATGCCCACAATTTCCTTAGCCCAAGCCAGCATCATTTCTCTTCTGGATTACTGTAATATTCCCAAATGGTCCTCATGCTCCTATCCATGCTCAGAAACACCCCATGGCTTCACACATCACTTAGAATAAGCTGTATATTCCAAGTCCAGGATAAAAATCCCTACCTGAGCTGTCCCTCTTCTTCCTACTCGCATCTCCCTTCTCCCTTTTATTCACTAGATTCCAGACACTCTGGGCTCCTTGAGTCCTTTGCTATGTTGACGTCCTTCGATTTGTCTCTCAAGGTCCACCCTTCATGTTTCTCTCTTTTCTTCTGTGCCTTGGTAGGAAGAAAGTTAGGGACTCCATCAATGGGTGCCTTAGCCCTCAGGTTCCAGCGAAAAGGGATCACTGCTAAGAGATCAGAGGAAGATAGGACAGAGTTTGTATCCACTAGTTTTCTCCCTGCAGGTTCTCCTTATTAAAAGGAGTCCAATCCTATAAAGCAGCCCTCTCTGCACGTTCCTCTCTGTCTGGGGATTCCTGCCACCAATCTAGCGCCCCATCCCTTCAAGCCTAATATGAATAATAGCAACCCACTCTTACTAGTCATATACACTGTATTTTCCCCAACAAGTTCCTTGTACTGTCTTTGCTCTTTACACAGAGACTTGTGATGAGGCTCTACTCAAATCACTCTATAGAGACCCTGACCAATATAAATTCCAAGCACTATCCTGCTTCAGGGTCTCAGACCCTTGCACCCCCTCTTCCCCATGCCAGGTTCATTTATCTCCCGATAATCCCATGGCTCATTTCCTTTCGTCACATCTGCCTCCGTTCAAATGCCATCCCAAGAAAGAGGCAGTCCTTGACTATTCTAAGTAAAATAATACAAGCTCCCCTCTCTATCCCATTGCCTTGTTAGTCTTTCCCTGCATAACATATTTAACCCAATGGTGTGTCATGTATCTATTTGCTTATTGCCTACATCCTCTTTGCATCTAAGAATGCAAAGGATGCTCTATTTGAAAAGGAACTATGTGAACTCTGAATTGTCCTTCTAGCCAAGAGCAGAACTTGGAGTATATTAGGTACACACTTATCATACGATAAATGAATGAATAAAAAAATAAATGAATGTATTTTGAATAACATGAACAGAGGGTTTAGTCAATGAGAGTACTGCAAGGGATCCATCTTTGTAGGTGGATTCTGAAATCTATGGAAACACAATATATCAAGGGTCCAGTGTTCCTTCTTCCCAAGTGACTTCTGGATCCTTTCTAATTTCATGATATCTAGTATTCAGCCTTTTTTCCACTGTTCTTTGAACTCTGCTTGCATAAACCAAATGAAAGAAGTCAACTCTGAAAGACATAAATATAGAGTTTGAAGAGAAAATGAGAAGCAAACCAAGCCGAAGATAGGCAAGCGGAGTTGAGGAAGTCAGCAAGAGAATTGGAAAGAGGAGAATATGAATGAGGGGAGTAAGAGTGAGTCTAGATTTAGCAAGAGGAAAGCATTCTGCTCTATAGTCACCTGGAATTGGTAGTCGATGCATTGCTCCTGATTTATTTTCAGGAACAAAATAAAAAGATGGGTTCATAAATAAAATAAGTGTGGGTTCATAAATGTTACTTATTATGAAGTATATTTAAGGCATAAATATGTTTAATGAGCAGTTCATTTTCAAGACTATGGAGCCAAAGCAGGTCATAGAAAATGAAAGCCAGTAGAGCTGCAAAAATCAAGAAATCTTTCCTTATAATCATTGAGTCACAAACAGACAAAGTGAGTAATACCACCTCAAATCATTGTGAAACTTAATGGCAGCTATGAGTTTCAGGAACTGTACACACATTTTATGTTTTTGCCAATTTCCCTTTATTTTCATAAGTAGCATCACTGAACACTTTGCATTAAAATATGCTTTTGTGGATGAGAATCACCTAATGCTGTATTTAAAAATCTGTTTAGATCTTCAATTCAGATGCTAGGAGTGCAATATAAAACCTCAAATTTATTGACTATCTTCTACGTGTGAATCACTTATTTATTAATATATTTCAGACTCCTGATTCCTACCCTGAAAGAATTAACAGTTTAATAAAGGAAACAAGTGTTTTTTAAGTAGTGATTATTATCAAAGATGTTTTACTAGTAACGTGAATAAAATCTATGAGAACCTGAACACAGAAAAAGGTAATATTTCACGGAGGAGAATCAAACCAGCAAAAGATTAGCAAACATTTTAAAGGAAGTAATTTTTGAGTGGAAAATTATTTTTTCAACAAGAGTTTGGAAAATGGCATCACTTGGTTAAAGAAAACAGCAGGGAAAAGGAGCAAAGATTTTCAGAAAATAGTGAGAATGGACCAAAAAAACATGAATAGGCAAAAAAACTTGTAACATCAAGGCAACTTAAGGCTAGGTCAAGTCACAGGAAAAAAGGAAATGACCACATGTGTTATATAAATGAAATTATGTACAAATGGATAAGAAGTGACAGATTTGAAAAACATTTCAGAGTTAGATTTGATAAGACAAAGTAACTGATTGGATTTGGATGGAGAGAGGAGAGAAGTAAGTTTGGCTCCTAAATTTCTACCTTGGGGAACTGACTGTATAAAAGCATTCTACTTTTTTTTTTTTTTTTTTTTGCCACAAGAGAAGCCCTTTATTTTGTATTGGGATATAACCAATTAACGAACAATGTTGTGATAGTTTCAGGTGAACAGCAAAAGGGATTGAGCCATACATATGCATGCATCCATTCTCCTCCAAACTCCCCTCCCGTTCAGGCTGCCATATAACAACAATTTCGTAACTATAATTACAGTTTGAGCAGTCTTGTAAACAGATATGTTAACTGAAACATAAATTAAGAGAGAGTTTAACAGCTAAATTTATCCAGAAGTTACAAAAGCATTCCCAGGAGTAAATGAACAAGCTTTAAAAACATCCAAGCCCATCCCTAAGTTCTTTTTTCTTTTTTTTTGCTGTTATTTCTTTTTCTTTTTCTTTTTTTTAACTTTACAATACTGTATTGGTTTTGCCATACATCAACATGAATCCTCCACGGGTGTACACGTGTTCCCAGTCCTGAATCCCCCTCCCACCTTCCTCCCCGTATCATCTCTCTGAGTAATCCCAGTGCACCAGCCCCAAGCATCCTGTATCCTGCATCGAACCTAGACTGGCAATTCATTTCTTACATGATATTATGCATGTTTCAATGCCATTCTCCCAAATCATCCCACCCTCTCCCTCTCCCACAGAGTCCGAAAGACTGTTCTATACATCTGTGTCTCTTTTGCTGTCTCGCATACAGGGTTATCGTTACCATCTTTCTAAATTCCATATATATGTGTTAGTATACTGTATTGATGTTTTTCTTTCTGGCTTACTTCACTCTGTATAATCGGCTCCAGTTCATCCACCTCATTAGAACTGATTCAAATGTATTCTTTTTAATGGCTGAGTAATACTCCATTGTGTATATGTACCACTGCTTTCTTATCCATTCATCTGCTGATGGACATCTAGGTTGCTTCTGTCCTGGCTATTATAAACAGTGCTGCGATGAACATTGGGGTACATGTTTCTCTTTCAGTTCTGGTTTCCTTGGTGTATATGCCCAGCAGTGGGATTGCTGGGTCACAACTAAAATATTGAATATAGTAGGGGGAACAGGTTTGAAGAGTTGGATGATGAGTGTAGCTTTTTTTGTAGAACTTCTACAAGTTCTTGGTGGAGATGTCCATTAGAAAGTTAGAAACACAGATCTGGATGTTTAGGGTATTCAGTCCTGCAGGTATAGATTTGGCAGTAGTTGTATAGGTGTAACTATCCATAAGGCTAATTCATATAACTGATGAAATCAACAAAGTGTGCAAAATCAAGGAAGGAGATATGAGTCCTTAGATTAAACATAGATTCGAGGTTATGTGTTGGGTCGCACAGATTGTGGCCCTGTACAGTTCTAGGAATACCATTCATTTAGGCTATGAAGTGAGTGGTATCTATTATAACTGCTACCCTGAGACTGGAGAAATAGAATACTTCAAGAGGGAATGAGGTGACTGGAGGGCCATGAGGGACAACCAAATATCAGAGGCGGAGGAAAGAAAAGAATCAAAACATATGTGTGTCTGAGTGGGAATTATCAAAGGGGTGAGAGGAAAACCAACAGTGTAGTGTTTAAAAATGGAGGTGCCATTTTCAAAGGAGGCATAATCAACAGGGTTAAATTCTATGGAAAGGTCAAAGGCAATGCAGAATTGAAGGAGTTCTTTGTACCTGGAAACTAGGAGATGATTGCTGGTGCTAGTTAGACTGAGACTGGGGTATAGTTCAGAAGTCAGAGTTCAGTTCAGTTCAGTTGCTCAGTCATGTCTGACTCTTTGTGACCCTATGGACTGCAGCATGCCAGCCTTCCCTGTCCATCACCAACTCCCAGAGACTACTCAAACTCATGTCCATTGCGTTGGTGATGCCATCCAACCATCTAATCCTTGGTTGTCCCCTTCTGCTCCCACCTTCAATCTTTCCCAGCATCAGGGTCTTTTAAAATGAGTTGACTGATGCTTCAGCATCAGTCCTTCCAATGAATATTCAGGACTGATTTCCTTTAGGATGGACTGGTTGGATCACCTTGCAGTCCAAGGGACTCTCAAGAGTCTTCTCCAACCCCACTGTTCAAAAGCATCAATTCTTTGGTGCTCAGGTTTCTTTAATGTCCAACTCTCACATCCATACATGACTACTGGAAAAACCGTAGCCTTGACTAGATGGACCTTTGCTGGTAAAGTAATGTCTCTGCTTTTTAATATGCTGTCTAGGTTGGTCATAACTTTTCTTCCAAGCAGCAAGTGTCTTTTAGTTTCCTGGCTGCAACCACCATCTGCAGTGATTTTGGAGTCCCCCAAAATAAAGTCTCTCATTGTTTCCATTGTTTTCCCATCTATTTGCCATGAAGTGATGGGACCAGATTCCATGATCTTAGTTTTCTGAATGTTGAGCTTTAAGGCAACTTTTTCACTTTCCTCTTTCACTTTCATCAAGAGGCTTTTTAGTTCCTCTTCACTTTCTGCCATAAGGATGGTGTCATCTGCATATCTGAGGTTATTGATATTTCTCCGGCAATCTTGATTCTAGCTTGTGCTTCTTCCAGCCCAGCGTTTCTCATGATGTACTCTGCATATAAGTTAAATAAGCAGGGTGACAATATACAGCCTTGATGGTCTCCTTTCCTGATTTGGAACCAGTCTGTTGATCCACATCCAGTTCTACCTGTTGCTTCTTGACCTGCATACAGATTTCTCAGGAGGCAGGCCAGGTGATCTGGTATTCCCATCTCTTTAAGAATTTTTCACAGTGTGTTGTGATCCACACAATCAAAGGCTTTGGTGTAGTCAATAAAGCAAAAGTACATTTGTCTTTGTAACTCTCTTGCTTTTTCGATGATCCAGTAAATGTTGGAAGTTAGAGTGTGGTAGGTCAAATAATGACTTGGAAAAGAGAAAACTGAAGTAACGTGTGGAAACTATAAATTCTTCATTGTTTCAATTCAGATTATTCCTTTGACTCTTGCATAAGATCCAACGGTGCTGTGTAGAAATTATACATATATATGTATATGTATAATTTTAAATATATATTTTAAATTAAAGAACAGACATTAAAGTTTTGTTCTCATAATTTTTACCTGACTATACAACTTCCATTTTGCTGATTTTTATGTAAATTTCTGTGGACACAGCTACAGTAGAAGTATCTATCTCTATGTTACCTTTAGATGATTAGTAACAGTGTCTTGAAGAGCTGTGTTCAGAAGGATCCTGAGGGTTTCTATAAACTCAGCTTGAAAGTCTCAAATGTATCTGTTGCAGAGGAAGAGCTGGGAATGCAGCATGTTCATTTTCAGAGCAGGGAGTTTTTTCATCTGTCTTTATAGCCCAACACCTTGTGCAGTGTCTGGTCCCATTTATTGCCGTAAATAGTGGCTGAGTGAATGAGTTAACAGGTATATTAATATACTCTGAATTGCAGTGAACTTGAGTTGGGTCTTGATCAATTTGACTAGGTGAGTATTTCTCAATCCAATGTCATTATATCCTAATAGGGCCATAAGTAATTTCCTGCAAAAAAAAAAAATAATTATGAAACCTTGCCAATGATTACATTGAAAATTATGCATTGAACTTATGGTGTGTAATAACTACATTCTCACTCAAATTCCAGCTTGATTTCTTGAGTGAAAAATAAATGGGAAGATTCAGGGCTGAATTTCTAAGAAGCATAAGATGTTCTGTTACATGCAGCTGTGGTGGTGTCTTCCAAACAGGATTTTCCCATCAATAAGGTACAAAGAAAATCATGAAAAGTGTTGAATATCTAGATATTGGGAAGAGGGAAACGTCAGGTGAAAGATGGCATCCCAGGCAATGGGAGTGATAGAATGTGCTCAGCATGAGAAGGACCTGCGGTAAGCAAGTTGAGTGGACTGAGAGGCTCTGTGGTGATGCTGTAGAGGTATGAAAAGATAAGGTCTCTCTACTGTCATTCACTGGGTGAAAATATTGGGAAATATGCTTTTCAATCACCTGGAGAAAAGGAATTTGATTTCTATTTAATGAAATAGTCCGTATGCCTTAATACTAGGCATAATAATAATAATAGTCATAATAGAAATAAAAGTCATTCAGTAAGTTTGGAGATTGGTTCAGGAAGGGCAATGTCATGGAAACATTTACTGGTCAAATTTTTCAGTCCAGCCTCCTCCAAAAATGAATAGCTATTATCCTAACAGCCCATGAAATGCATACAATATAAGTAAGTAATATAATTTTGTCATTTGAGGTCATGCTAACCTTCTTAAAGATAGAGCCAAGTACTCCCTAAGTTAATCATCCCTTATTTTGGAGTTGGTGGCTATTTTGGCTTGAAGAGTTGTTCTGAACAAGCATGTGAAAGGCTGCTGAAATGTTACATTTGTTTATGTAAGGTCAGACTAACCCAGAGGTCTTCAAGTATTATAAAGTGAGAAAAGTTTAGATTGGTCCACAGTTGTGTGTGTGATTGTGCAAAAGATAAGCCATTCTTTACTACCCTACAAGGTCACACTACTCTTAAAGTTAAGTGCACTTTACAGAAATAATATCCATTCAGTTGAATGCGAAATAGACTTGATGCATAGCATGTCTAAAGTTATATTTCAGAACAGTCATTTCAGTGTATAAAAGGGGCAAACTTATATATTGAGAGTAGTGTCAAATCTTCAGAATTACTTTAAGACATCACAAAGAGAGCCCTCAATTATGAAGTTTTATATTTCACTGACTCATGTCTAAACAATCAGCATATGTCTTGGTGAAGAGCAGACTACTGGCCTGAAATTAACAATTAATTTTATATTAAGTTTGGCAGAATGGGAATGACACAGTCAATAGTGCTAGCAAACAGCATGATTTATAGATCACTTTTAATTAAACATGAATTCTTTAAAGTTATTATAAAAATGAACACATTCCATTTGGTTTCTTTATCATTAATATTTTAGTAGGGGTATCATGGGTGCATTTTTATACATCTGTATATATTTTTTTAGATTTTGTCCATCTGTCCTACCTGGCTAAATGCCAATATATGGATTAAAACAATGATCACAAAGATAAATGACCCAAAGGAGACTTTCAGAACAATTGATAATGGGGCTGAGATAAATTTGATATTTTAAGTGATCTTTCTCAAAGAACAGTGTGTTATTTGGAAGCACCCATTCATTTTTTTTCAATATTAAATATTTGTCAGCTCTTATAATTGAAATCTGAGCTAAAAACTTGTGACTAAGTAAAATTCAGGGAGAGAGACTATTTCTATATGTCAAGCTTGGATGAAGAATCTTCAGTAGGAAAGCTGCCATTTCTTTCTTCCTTCGGATAAGCACTTTCTTTTTCTTAGTGGAAGGTCAGTTTAGAAGTCTATGGAAGGATTTAAGATAACTGGCTTTAAATTGAAAATTTTCAATAAACTCAAGATACTGGATCTCAAGCATTGCCTTCTCAAAGATGTACAGCTCGAGAAATAAAGGAAGCATGGAGTGAAAACACGAATGACAGGGAAACATTTCCCTCTAGAAATTTAGAGATAAAACACGAAGTTTAACAAGGTGGAGCCACAGAGAAGAAATTACACTATATATATTTAACTTTAGGCAAATATTGTAATAATAGCACTCTAAATCTAAGTCATAGTCTGTGAATTATTTGATAAATATTTTATTTAAGATATACTAGTAGAATATTTATTAGTTTCCAGGCACTGTGCTGGTACTAAGGATACCAGTATAGACAGAAGAGATTCCAGATCACCTAAAGCTTTACAGGCCAGTGATGGGGACAGACAATATCATCATACTGAAAGGTGTACAATTACAAGTGTTGCCCCACTGGCTCTAATGGGGGTTTATGACAAAGAAATATGACACTGAGGAATAAAAGGATGTTTGAGGTTGGTTTAGAAGTTGAATAGAAATTACTGAAGTGAAAGGGACACTCTCAAACAATATTTACTAATGAATGAAAATAAATTCCAAGTACTTGTCCCTGTGGCTGGAGAACAACATGAATTGCCTGAAAATTTGAAAATCAGTGAGACTGAAGAACAAAGAGCCAAGTTCAATTAATTCAGGAAAAGTAGGTACAGATCAAACCAGTGCTGAGTGTTGGTCTTTATCTCAAGAACACGGAGAAGCTGTGGAAGAATTTAAGCAGGGAGAAATGATCAGTGTATCTTTTCAAGAGCTCCCTCCAGCTGTAGGATGTAGGATGGATTCCAAAAGAATCAGAATGGCTATGGGTAGAAGAGTTCTAAAGAGCAGATGTGAGAAAAAAAGTGCTGTAGCTCAGACTTGGCTAGTAGAAGTGATGAAGATAGAGACAAGTGGATGGTTTTAATGTCAATCAGTTCAGTTCAGTTCAGTTGCTCAGTCGTGTCCGACTCTTTGTGACCCCATGAATAGCAGCACGCCAGGCCTCCCTGTCCATCACCAACTCCTGGAGTTCACTCAGACTCACATCCTTTGAGTCGGTGATGCCATCCAGCCATCTGATCCTCTGTCGTCCCCTTTTCCTCCTGCCCCCAATCCCTCCCAGCATCAGAGCCTTTTCCAATGAGTCAACTCTTCACATAAGGTGGCCAAAGTACTGGAGTTTCAGTTTTAGCATCATTCCTTCCAAAGAACACCCAGGGCTGATCTCCTTTAGAATGGACTGGTTGGAGCTCCTTGCAGTCCAAGGGACTCTCAAGAGTCTTCTCCAACACCACAGTTCAAAAGCATCAATTCTTCAGCGCTCAGCTTTCTTCACAGTCCAACTCTCACATCCATACATGACCACTGGAAAAACCATAGCCTTGACTAGACGGACCTTTGTTGGCAAAGTAAAGTCTCTGCTTTTGAATATGCTATCAAGGTTGGTCATAACCTTCCTTCCAAGGAGTAAGCGTCTTTTAATTTCATGGCTGCAATCACCATCTGCAGTGATTTTGGAGCCCAAAAAAATTAAGTCTGACACTGTTCCCACTGTTTCCCCATCTCTTTCCCAGAAGTGATGGGACCAGATGCCATGATCTTAGTTTTCTGAATGTTGAGCTTTAAGGCAACTTTTTCACTCTCCTCTTTCACTTTCATCAAGAGGCTTTTTAGTTCCTCTTCACTTTCTGCCATAAGGGTGGTGTCACCTGCATATCTGACGTTATTGGTATTTCTCCCGGCAATCTGGATTCCAGCTTGTGCTTCTTCCAGCCCAGCATTTCTCATGATGTACTCATGATGTACTCTGCATATAAGTTAAATAAGCAGGGTGACAATATACAGCCTTGATGTACTCCTTTTCCTATTTGGAACCAGTCTGTTGTTCCATGTCCAGTTCTAACTGTTGCTTCCTGACCTGCATATAGGATTCTTAAGAGGCAGGTCAGGTGGTCTGGTATTCCCATCTCTTTCAGAAGTTTCCACAGTTTATTGTGATCCACACAGTCAAAGGCTTTGGCATAGTCAATAAAGCGGAAATAGATGTTTTCTGGAACTCTCTTGCTTTTACAATGATCCAGCAGATGTTGGCAATTTGATCTCTGGTTCCTCTGCCTTGTCTAAAACCAGCTTGAACATCTGGAAGCTCATGGTTCATGTATTGCTGAAGCCTGACTTGGAGAATTTTGAGCATTACTTTACTCGCGTGTGAGTTGAGTGCAATTAATGTCAATAAGAAAGTAAAAGAGAAAATATTTAGCGATTGTGCTGATCAAGATTCTTGGTTGAAAACAACAAAAACAACTCTAAAGAAAGAGAAATTCACTGGAAGCATATCAAGAAGCTAGCAGAATTGAAGGGAAATTGGAAAATTGAATTTGGGAAACAAATGAGAACAAGAGAAGCAAAGATAGCCAAGAACACAGCCAAAGTCACCTCGCTGAAATCTCAGTGCAACCATGGCTACTGTGGACAATCTCAAACTACCTCTGCATCTTTACATATTAAGGCCCAGTTAGAGCATTCACTTCCTTGAGCATAATGTATGCTTCAGTGCCCTGCTGCCTCTGGGAGTAGCAGAGGTCTAATTCACCTCCCTTTAGCATCTATCCTTAGTTGATGGACTCCATCTCCCACAGTGACCTAACCAACGAGGGATTCTCCTCACTGCAAGGATGTTCATATCGTGTTTAAAAATCAAATTGCAATGAATGCATGCTGCAGTGTTAGACTGAATATGCCTGTTAAGAGAGCAAGGCATGAGATGTAATTATGGCATGCTATTTCCTTAGATGGGAAATCCTGAAAAATTACTGGTTTGATGTGGGTTAGGGTTGGGTTATTTTGGGTGTGTGGGAAACTGGGAGAATCAAGAGTTTGTTCTTGGACAAATATTTTAAGGATAAGGTACCTTTGGGTTTCATTTTGACTTAAACTTTATTATCTTATGCCCAACTCACTAAACTATTGGTGTCTCTAAGTAGGAAACTCCATTCACAGTTAAAATGAACAAAATTGTTATTGTTGCTAATGGATTATTTCTCCTTTTCATCTTAATAATTTAAAGCTCTTTTCTTTCCTTTGATGAAATCATTTTAATAATATCTGTCATAGTTCAGCATATGAATCTGTTTCTTAACCAAATGGGAAAAATGGAATGACTTCTCTCATTCTATCACTATGAGATTCTTATCTAATATCTTTGGCAATGAATACCAATAAGATAAATTCTATTGCAAATTACTATATAATGACATACCAAGCTTTCCTGGTTGGCTCATATGGTAAAGAATCTGACTTCCATGCAGGAGACCTGAGTTTGATCCCTGGATTGGGATGATCCCCTAGAGAAGGGAATGGCAACCCACTCCGGTATTCTTGCCTGGAGAATCCCATGGACAGAGGATCTTGGGAGGCTACAGTTCATGGGGTCACAAAAGTCAAACACAATTTAGAGACTGCTGCTGCTGCTGCTAAGTTGCTTCAGCCGTGTTTGGCTCTGCGAGACCCCGTAGAAGGCAGCCCACCAGGCTCCCCTGTCCTTGGGATTCTCCAGGCAAGAACACTCAATGGGTTGCCATTTCCTTCTCCAATGCATGAAAGTGAAAAGTAAAAGTGAAGTCGCTCAGTTGTGTCTGACTCTTAGTGACCCCATGGACTGCAGCTCACCAGGCTCCTCCGTCCATGGGATTTTCCAGGCAAGAGTACTGGAGTGGGCCGCCATTGCCTTCTCCAATTTAGAAACTAACAACAGCAAAGGCTATTCAGGCAAGCGTAATTCTTCTATTACTTGTAATTCTTCTACTACATTTCTGATGCTTAACGGAACACGACTGAATGACTAACACTAATTAATCATTCAGAAAATAAATCATTGAATTTTTAATAAGTAGCCTACAAATATGTGGGGCATGCTAAAAGAATTCAGAGTCTAAATGCACATTGCTCAGGTAGAATTAGAAAGCTGTTCTTTCCAAATGAAGGATGAGACCTCGGGGAGTCAGTCTTAAGCAGTGTATTATGAAGAAGGGGCCATTCTTAAAAGGCACTCAAATTCTTAGTTTAAAATGTTAATAGACATAGTAATATGAAAGGCTATTGAAAATAATGTACAATTCAAAATATATATTCATATATATTTATTTTTTAATATTTACAATTTAATATTTACAATTCAGGTAACGTTTTATTCAATTTTTTCTTCCAGTTTTTTTGATATAATTGACATACAACAGTTTATAAGTTTAAGGTGTATAGCATAATGATTTGACTTACGTACATCATGAAATGATTACCACGGTAAGTTTAGCAAACATTCCTCATCTCATATAAGTACAAAATTAAAGAAATAGAAAAAAATGTTTTTCCTCATGCTGAGAATTCTTAGGATTTATTTTCTTAGCAACGTTCATGCACAACATACAACAGTGTTAACTATTAATCATGTATACTACATTGCTAGAATATATTTATCTTGTAACTGGAATTTTGTACTTTTTGACTGCCTACATCCATTTCCCCCTCTACTGCCCCTACCTCTGGTAACCACAGTCTGATCTTTTTTTCTACAAATTTGTTTGTTTCTTTGCTTGTCTATTTTTTAAGTATAATTGACCTGCAACATTGTGTTAGCTCCTGTTATACAACATATTGATTCAATATTTCTGTGCATTACAAAATGGTTACCATGATAATGTTAGTTGTCACCTGTCACTATACTAAAAAAGTACATAGTTATTGACTATATCTCCCCACACAGTACATTTCATACCTATGACGCTTTTATTTTGCAACTGGAGGCTTGCACCTCTTAATTTACCTCCTCAATTTCTCTTCTCGCCCCCCACCCCCCAAGCAAAACTTTTTATTTATTACTCATCCAGGCCAATCATCACCCCAACATACACACAGACACACACATACATAAACACAATTCCAAGGCAATCACTAATCTATTTTCTGTGTGGCTTTGTCTGTTCTAAACAGTCACATATATAATATCATTCAATATGTGACCTTTTGTGTCTTGCTTTGTTCACTTAGCATGTTTTCAAGACTCATCCATTTGGAACATACAACAGCATTTCACTTCGTTTTTTGTGGCTGAATAATTTATGGACATACTACATTTGTTTATTCATTCATCAGTTGATAGTTATTTGAGCTATTTCCACTTTATGGCAATTATAAACAATATTGCTATGAACATTTGTGTGCAAGTATTTGGGTGAACATGTTTTCAGTTCTCTTGGGTGAGTGGAGTTGCTGGAGTATATGGGAATTCTATGTTAAACTTTTTGAGAAACTACAAAATCGTGCTCCACAGAAACATCATTTTACATTCCTACCAGTAGTGCATTAGCATTCCACTTTCTCTACATTCTCACCAACACCTGTTCTTTTCCTTAAAAAAAAAAAATTATCATTGGCATCTTGGTGAGTGTAAAGTGATACCTCACTGTAGTTTTGATTTGCATTTCCCTCCGACTAAGGTCCGTCTAGTCAAGGCTATGGTTTTTCCTGTGGTCACGTATGGATGTAAGAGTTGGACTGTGAAGAAAGCTGAGCGCTGAAGAATTGATGCTTTTGAACTGTCGTGTTGGAGAAGACTCTTGAGAGTCCCATAGAGTGCAAGGAGATCTAACCAGTCCATCCTAAAGGAGATCAGTCCTGGGTGTTCATTGGAAGGACTGATGTTGAAGCTGAAACTCCAATACTTTGGCCACCTGATGCGAAGAGCTGACTCATTTGAAAAGACCTTGATGCTGGGAAAGATTGAGGGCAGTAGGAGAAGGGGACAACAAAAGATGAGATGGTTGGATGGCATCACTGAGTCAATGACATGAGTTTGGATAAACTCCGGGAGTTGGTGATGAACAGGGAGGCCTGGCGTGCTGCAGTTCATGGGGTTGCAAAGAGTCGGACATGAGTGAGCAAATGAACTGAACTGAACTGAACTGATACACTTAATGAGAATATATATCAACACTGTTTGATCTCCTGGAGCATACATGTTTCAAACCATGGAGACTGAGGCCCATACAAAAGCCACTGTCTGTCATACCTAGAAAGCATATCTCTTTTTTAATGCACCTAATAGCTCTGATACCAAAAATTCCAAGGAAGACTTACTGAGGTTCAGATAGAGAGAAACTTTTACTGAGTTGAAAGATATCCTTGGAAATGCAAGATTAAAATAGGTGCTCTGATCATTATAGTTTTTTTTTAATTTTTTTAAGCTCTTTTTTTATTAAAGTTACAGTTGGTATACAATGTTGTGTATAGCTGATACACTATGTACACCAAAGTGATTCTTTTCAGATTCTTTTCCATTATAGGTTATTATAAGATATTGAAAATAGTTCCCTGTGCTGCACAGTAGGACCTTATTGGTTGCCTATTTTATATATAGTAATGTGTATTTTTTTATCCCAAACACCTAGTTTATTCCTCCTCACCCTTTCCCCTTTGGTAACCACAACTTTGTTTTCTATGTCTATAAGTTTATTTCCATTTTGTAAATAAGTTCCTTTCTAATTGTTTTTTACATTTCATGTATCATTATAGTTTGCTGTGATAGATATTAGCACAATCTTTTGGTTTCCTAATTATGATGACAAGAAACTAGCAGTTCCTATAAAACATGTCTTTTTATTTGTTAGATAATTTATAAACATTTATGAAACTTCCAGATTCTCCCAAGATGAAAGGAGAATTTGGTTCTTTAACCAAAACCAATACTGGAAATGCCACAAAGAAGAGAGAAAGTTGAAGGATCAGAGAAGTTAATACAAAAGCTGAAAGGAGAGGTGTTTGGTCCTGGGTCAAGTATGAACCAGAATGTAGAAGGGCCAACTACCAAGACAGATGATAAGATAAGGGAGAGCGCTTCAGTTGTACTCTTTTTGTTTTCTCACATTTTCCATGGCAGTATAGCACCCAACTCTGTGGTGTTAGCTCAGCTCTAGCTTGGGCATAGAATGGCATCAGAGTTCTGGAACCCATAGATAATTGGGGGATAACCACAGCAAGTATACTTCCCTCTTAGCTTGCTCTTGGAGGGACCCAGGAAAATTCCTTGAGGACAAAGTCACATGGTTGGGATAACAAATGCTGCTGCACTCAGTCACATCAATCATATCTGACTCTTTGCAACCCCATGGACTGTAGCCCACCAGGCTCCTTTGTCCATGGGATTCTCCAGGCAAGAATACTGGGATGGGTTGCCATGCCCTCTTCAAGGGGATCTTCCTGGCTCAGGAATCAAATTTGAGTATCCTGAATCTCCTGCATTTCTGGCAGATTCTTTACCCACTGGAGCCACCTGGGAAGCTCAAATATGAGTTATCAAATCCAGATTGTGAATTCAATGGATCTCTGCCCATTGATATCTAAAACCACCAGAAGAAGATAAAGGCTCCCACTTGGATTTTAATTTCTCATTCTCTGGATAGAGGCACATTGCTGTTCCCACTACACATAAGCCCAGGAGAAAAAGACCTCACAAGTCATTTAGGAACACAGTTTTATTATAAAGCAATAAATAGAATAAATTTTAAAAAAAAGTGAAAATTGAATAATATAGAGAAAGAGTTAATGAATCAAAAAACCCCACAAAAACTTAAAAAGATAAACATCTTTAAAAGAGATATGGGTAGGGAGGTATTATATTGATAACATTTAAGTTATAAACAAGAACAAAGCAGAAATAATGGGTGCGAAAAGCCGTGGAAATGAAAATCCAAAGATTGTCATAAAGAACAGGGAGGATTCAGGGAAGAACAAACTAGAGAAATGAAAGATGAGGTCAACAATCTATCTCAGAAGGAGCCAGGAAGAGCAGCGGAAAAACTATAAAGTTAGGCAAGTGAACAGAAAAAGAGAAAGAAAAATGCAATATTCCAGAAGTAAAAATGCAAATGAGGAAAAAAATTAATATTTGTGACCAGAAATAGTAAGAATTAAAGATGAGAAAACATGTCAAATTGAAATGGAGTATGAAAAATATGATTTTTTAAAAAAATACAAACCCTTACAAGTAGACACATCAGAGTATTCAATAAAGACAAAGGGAAAATTCTAAGAATATTTTCAGATATAAAAAGAGCAATTTACCTACAAATAAGCAAGGAACAATGTCGTGTCTAGATAATTCAAACATGATAAATTAAGACCAATGAAGAGAAGAAAGATACCAGAGAGGTATAAGGTCATGCTGAGGCTTTTCTCTTATGTTGAAGAAATAACAGAAATTGATAAGCTTAAGAAATTTATAGACAAAAATTATAGGAGAAAAATAATAAGAATCCAAATGTAATGCATAAATTTGAATCCAATAGAAAAAAATCTATTTGTTAAAGGTATGAAAAGATAAAAATATAAAGTATGGTAAAAAGAAAACATGAAATAAGATGGCAGAAATATACCTAACAAATAATAATTAAAATTTGCTCATTATTTATACAAGTCTTTATTATATTTATTAACTGTCTTTTGGTAAAGATGTAACAATAAATGAAATAATAAGAGAGTACAGCATATTAAGAGTGACAAGTGCTATGGAAAAATAATAAGTCAGGGACTGGGTTTGGTTTACAATGAGTAATTGAAGTGTGAGTCAAAGGTCAAGTGAGGAGATGAGGAAATAAACCCTTAAGATAGCAATGAAAGGGCACCCCAGGAAGCAGACAGAAGTTCAGAGATGCTGAGGGGAACAAGCCTTGCCTACTCAGTAAAGAAGAGAGATAGGCATGGCTAGTGGGCAGGAAAGAGTACAAGGCAATACTGTCAGAGGAGCTATGAGAGGTCCAGTTACATCCTATCTGAGAAATTATTGTAAAGACTTCTTTCTTTTACTCTCAAATAGATGAAAATCCATAGACAGGTTTTAAGGAGAAAATGAATGTTATCTGACGCCATTTAGACAGAATCATGTTCGACTCTGAGTTAAGATAGGCTGTGGAGGAGGAACTGTGGAAGTAGCAAGGGCAATTAGAAGGGTATTTCCAAGAGGCAGGTGAAAGGGGCTGGTGGCTTGGACCAGGCTGACAGTGGTGAGGATGCAGAGGTATAATTGACTGATAGATAGGCAGGTAGATAGAACAGTGATAGATCAGAAAGCAAAGATGGACAGACAGATGGATTCATAGAATAGAATTGTCAGAACTAAAGAAAAAATTTTTCATTGGGTCAAACTGTCAAGTCAAAAGGCAGATTCTCACAGGAGAACAGAAGGTGATTCATTTATATTAAGGCTAAATATATGTGTGTGTGTGTGTGTGTGTGTGTGTGTGTGTGTGTGTGGCAAAACTCAAAAGTAAAACTAGTCAAGAAATTAACCAATACAAAATTCAATGTTATTACTTCTACGGGGGAAAAAAGGGTGAATGATACATTAGGGACACTTCAAAGGTACCTCAGTGGGAAGTGCATGAGAATCTGTTTTATTATCATATGTAAAAATGAACAAAAAAACAAACATGTAAATAAACCCTCAAAAGTCTGGAAGGCTATACATCAATTGTTGATAGTAGTTAACTGAGCAAGGACTTATGGGTGAGATATATAGCCATACACCTTTGTATTATTATTTCATAAGTGTTTTTTAGGATTTCTATAATGAACAAGTAGTGACCATATATTAAAAATACCCTAAGCTAAAACAAACGCCCAAGTGCTTGGTCAGGCATCTTGGCCTAAGGTCTTGGAGGAGACTTTTGTTCTTTGGGGATCCGTCAGCCACCTCCAAAGCCTTCAATTGACTGCAGAGTCTTTTGAACAGCCAGTACTCCTGGACATCTGTCGGCTTTCTAGATCACTAGTGCCAGTGTACAGGACTTTCTGAGAAGAACCACATGGCTCCACAGTGACCAGGTCAGCTGGCTTGAGTGAATTCTTGTCTAATCTAAGCACAAAAAGTATTGGTTCCCCAGGTTGGGAATCAGATATTTCTTAAATACATAAAAGAAAATGTAAAAAAAAAAAAAAAAAAAGGGTACAGAGCAAAATTGAAGTAGTCATTAAAGGAAAGTGTAATACTAAGTAAATCATCATAAAGCAATAATGATTAAAAACAGATCAGGTAAATGATTAGCTAAAAAATTACAGAAAAAGCAATAAAAAAGAAAAATTATATACCAATGAAACAGGAAGAAAAAGACAGAAAACTATCAAATCAAAACAAACCAAACGAGAGAGAGAGAAAGGAAAATAAAACTAGAAGTTGGCTTCTTTGTGTGAATTTCCTCTTAAGACAACAGAGAAGACATGGAAAGGCTATAACTCAAAATAAGAATGATAAAGGAGAAATAGCTACAGAAAAAGTAGCTATTTAAAATAGAATAAAATGCTATACGGAACTATAAAGCAACACATTTCTAAATTGCATGGTAGATAAATTTTGCATATTATAAGATATAAAAACTGACAAAAAATAATATAATCTTGAACAGCTTAATAACAATTAGATTTCATAGTAATCAATTTACCTTTCCCCTCACTAAAATAAAGAGCCCCTGGCCTAGAGCATTCTACTCTGATCAAAATTTCAAGGCACATATAGTCCATATTTTATTATAAATTCTTTCACAAAATAAAGATGGAAACATTGACCAAATCATTTTAAAAGACTAGTGTAACCTTGATTTCAAAAGCAGATAATGACTATACATAAAAAAGAAAGATATGAGCCCATAACTCTTGCAACCAAGATGCAAAATCCTAATTAAAGTAATAGCTAAATATAATCCAGAGTTAAATAATAATAACAATATAAATATATCATGATAAATAAGGTTTATCCTAGGAAGGCAGGGATATTTTAACATCAGAAAAATATGTCAGAGTAACTCAGCACATTAATATATTAAAGAAGATATATTCACATGACTGTTCCAATAGATGTAGAAAGATTGTTTGATAAATTTCACTTTATGACTAATAATGGATTCTCAGAAAATCAGTATAGAAAAGAATATCTTTAACTTGATGAAACCATCATACCAAGTCTAAGAGCAAACACAACATAAGGTAAAAATCTTCAATACACTATCTGAAAGACATAAATAAGAGAACGAATTGGCTCATAGCTGTACTGTTATACACAACAACAGATATTTTAACCATTACATTAAGTCACACACAAAAAATAGAGATATAAGTATGGGTAGGGAAAAATATTACTTAACAGATGATGTATCATCAACTATACAGAAAACCCCCAAAGAATCAATAAACTATAAAACCAAGTGACAAATTAAGTAAGAGGTCAGACGAAGGAACAGCTTTCAAAATTCAGTAACATTTTTCTAAACTAGAAATAACCAGCTGAGAAAATAAAAAAAGAAAAAGATACAGTTCACCACATTACTGAGCTCCATCTAAGAATTAAACTGAAAAGAATACACACACCTTTAAAGAGGAAATGAGTTAAACTATAAAAGGACATAAAGAAGATGAATAAATGGAGAGAATGCCCATACATATGGATGGGATGACTTAATACTTTAAAGTTGTGAGTTCTCCCCAAATTAATCTACAAATCCAGTGCGATTCTCATCAAAACTCTACCAAAACTTTGAAAGAAATTCAACAGACTCATTCTACACTCATATCTAATTCTAAGTGAAATTAGAACCTAATTTAACATTGGGGGTGGAAAAATAGCAAACTGAGATTTATTTTCCCACCAGACAATAAGGTATATTTTAAAGACATAAGACTACTAGGTGCTGGCTCAGAATAGACAAATAACTAGTAGAACTGAATAGAGCACAAACGAGCCCAGTAAAGGTGGGGAAAGGGTGGCTTATTTAGAGATGGCTATGGCAAAACTGGTTCACTTTACAGAGCAAAACAAACTTCATAGAGACAAAAAATTGTACATCCTGGTCAGCCAGAATGGGAATAATAAATTATTAAGAAATTATGATTGTGATCTTTAGATGGAGGAAGTTTTCCTAAACTAGCGCCAGAAAACACAAACCACAAAAACCATAAGACCCTAAACTGATGGACCCTGTGCAATGAAACAGATGAAAAAAGTTATTATCAGTGGTAGACTGGGAGAAAACAATGTTTAGAACCCTAAATTATTAAAGGATTATTACCAGATCCTTGGGTCAGAAAGATCCCCTGGAGAAGGAAATGGCAACCCACTCAAGTATTCTTGCCTGGGAAATCTTATGGACAGAGGAACCAGGCAGGCTACAGTCCATAGGGTTGCAAAAGAGTTGGACATGACTTAGCAACTCTACAACAGCCTAGTCTAAAATTATGAAAAAAATTGAAAAATTGACAACAACAAAAACCCAGAAATGCTAGAGAATATGGATAAAGTATAGAGAATATGTAGGAAAAAAACTTAAGTAGTATTTAAGTATTAAGCAAGTATTTGAAGAAATTATTGATCATTTTAGTATTCTCAGAAACACAAACTAAATAAAAAAGGAAAAAGTACTTGATTATCAGTTTGGCAGTAAGGACATAGATAAAACCAAATGCTGATCAGGATGTGGGGAAACTAGAACCCTTATGTACTGCTGCTAGTTAAGTAAATAGGCATAAATATTCTGGAGAACTGTACTCACTAAGGGAAATGATAAGGATACTCACAAAAATGGATATGTGCTCACCATGGCCTAGCAAACTTCTGGAAGTGAAAGTGAAGTGAAGTCGCTCAGTCGTGTCGGACTCTTTCTGACCCCATGGACTTTAGCCTACCAGGCTCTTCCCTCCATCGAATTCTCCAGGCAAGAGTACTGAAGTGGGTCACCATTTTCTTCTCCAGGGGATCTTCCCGACCCAGGGATCAAACCCGGATCTCCCGCATTCCAGGCAGACGCTTTAACCTCTGAGCCACCAGGACAGCCCCCGCATTTAGGGTAAACTTCTGGAAGCATACGTTGAAACTTCTCCTGCAAGTCCACGAGAGAAGAGAAGAATTGTTTGTGGATTTGTTTGTATAATCACCACTATGTGAAAGATATTTCAATTTTTGTGACTATAATGGAATAACCTACAACCTTCAGAAGTAGTGAACCGAATGTACATAGAGCAAGATGAATACATGCTGTTTCTTAAAAATGTTTTAGAAAAAAATAAGAACTAGAATAAGATATATCACTTATGTAACTTAAAGCACATGCATGCACATAAATGATACAACACACTACATAAAACTTACTATGTGCATAAAATGTCTTTCTAATTTACAAATACCTGCATATACAAAAACATACAGACATTAGAATAATTGTGGGACTATAAAGCAGCCCAATGCTATTTTATATTTTTTGTGTATGTTTAAATTTTTTCAAAACTTTTTGTTTTTTCACTTTACATTAAGTACTTCATCCAGTCTCATCTGGATGCTACAGAATGAATCTTAAAGACAGACTCATAGAAATACCACATCATGCTGAGGAAATTGCTTCAGTTTTGTGCAAGATCAGAACTTGGTGTTACTATCCAACTAATAACGTTCCAGTTCCTGACAATGAATTCTACAGAGAGAGAATCTGTCTGCTGCTCTGTTCTACAGAGAGTCCTGGGTATCAGGGCCAAGAACTCAAATTTCCACATAACTGATCGTAAAGTTCTTGGAACACCTCCATCTTACATGAAACTGATTTAGTTTTTACTTCATTAGGATGCTGAATCCTGAATCCACTTGTTCCTAACACAACTCCATCCTCAGAGGGATCAGGATCAAAATCAAAGATAGGACACATGTAATACCTATTGCTATTCATATTATAAAGTGCCCTGCTTCTAACACAAGTGCTTCAGTAATCATAGTTTAATAACAGAGGCACATAGTGAACAAGGTGTATAATTAGAATTCTCACAATTTTAGCTAGAAGAACAAGCCTTCCAACTCTTCCATTATCAGAAGAATAATGAATGTATTTTGAGTATAATTATAATATTTCACTGAATTGTGCTTTTCTCAAATTCTAATATCTTAAACAAATATAATATCTATATGAAAAAATAATTGCATTTCAATTCCCAGGGAGTAGGTGCAATGGTATATGAGAATAATTACCTATATAAAAATATTCTCTTTTGATGATTGTATAAAGTGTTAATTCCCAAGAAAAAAGTGAAGAACACTTTAAAGGTCACATCATTCATCTACTTTCCAGTAGTTCCAGAATAAAAATGAACTAGTTAATCATCACTTTTAAAGTGATAATAAGCAGTCAAATAACTTGAGAATGTTATAATGCAAAAGTGATTTTATTGTCTTTCAGATGAAATTTCATGGTTCAAGATTCTCAGGTAGGAATTTAGTAAATTTCACTTTACTAGCTTTAATTTGTTAATATGGTCTCAAAAAATATCTAGTAATAACTAAAGTGCTCCAAAAGACTTACTCAAGTAGGTATTTCAATGAAATATAGAGAAAGAAAAAGGGAAGATGTAAACTATCTCAGGGAGGGAAAGAAGAAATTACAAATAAAGTATATTAATAAACATAAAATAGTATTATGAAAATTTGGGGCAGGGGGCTTAATCAAAATTTGCTACTAAAGATTTTCTAGAAATTCAATATTGAGTGAGGTTTTGACTCAAATGTAAGATATAGGAATGTTAAAGTAGAATTTAAAGGTTTTTTTGTTTTATAAATGATGCTTCATAATTACTACTATCTTAAAGGCAGTCTGTATAACATGATTTAAAAAGAAAAAAATTATGAGTTACATATTGAATTTGTTTATGTGACTAATATACATAATAAATATTTTAAATCATCTTTTATTTAGAGCTTTTCTTTGAAATTTTCTATCAGATTTCAAATCAAGTCTCTAAATTTTAAGTCCACATATGTAAACAGCATATTTGCATTTGTCAAATATTCAAACCCAGAAACAATACAGGACTTTTAAAAAAGACCAAATTTATATTTATTCCTACTATAAAGGTATTGAATTAAATAAATCAAAATTCATTTAGCTCAGTTCAGTCACTCAGTTGTGTCTGATTCTTTGAGACCCTATGAACTGAAGCATGCCAAGCTTCCCTGTCCAGCACCAACTTCTGAAACTTTCTCAAACTCACGTCCATCAGGTCATCCAACCATCTCATCCTCTGTCGTCCCTTCTCCTCCTGCCTTCAATCTTCCCCAGCATCAGGGTCTTTCCCAATGAGTCAGTTCTTCACATCAGGTGGCCAAAGTTTTGGAGCTTCAGTTTTAGCATCAGTCCTTCCAATGAATATTTAGGACTGATTTCCTTCAGGATTGACTGGCTTGATCTATTTCCATATTATTTGATAAATACTGATTAATGTATCCATTAACAGACTCTAGTTTCTTCTAGAAATTATAAAAGAAATGATCTTTGTAGAGTCAATCAGAAAGTCAAATTAATCAAAATAATGAGGGAAGTTTAGAGTATTTTTGTAAAAATTTACCTTTCAATGAGAGATAATAAAGCAATTCCTTTTTCCAGTTTATAAAATGATGTAATCTCGATGCATACATTTGTTATTTAGCAAACTGAGTCTTAATGAGCGTTTGCCAGACTCCACATTGATGAAAAGGAGTAAGATTCAGTGGCTACGTTTCTCTTACTACAGATAAAGGGATTCCAAGCTCTCTCACTCTTACCTAGGTTATTCTGATTGCTTATATGCCAAAGATGTGATCTGGTTTTGTTAGATATTTGATTGCTTTGTTGAAAATGACTTTTGGTCTCCAAGCGAGGTGACCTCAAGATATATCTCTTCTGGGACATTTCATCCTATTTCAGATTATCAGCTCCAAAGGTTAGATAGTCAGAAATGGATTGGAGAGATTTTTACCTCTTATTCTCAAGCTACAAATAAGATTTCCATCCAGTTTATGTCTGGTTTCAGTAGTCTTGCAGGGCTATTGGGGAAAAAAAAAAAAATCAAGCATGTTTGATGTAGTAAAAAGCAAAGCTCTATATATAACCCTTTCATTTCATTGTATATTGATTTGCTGGGCAGTGATTTTCATGTACTTCTTTTACTTGATGACAACTGATTTTAATAGCTTTTATACAGAAAAATATATCATGTTAAATGTTTTGTGGAATCCTACGTTGTTATTCATTGTATTAAAAATCTTAATTTTGTTAAAATGGCAAAGACTCTAATGTTAAATTTGGAAAACAGTTCAAGCAATAGGACCACCCCCACTCCACTTTTTGGAATAATGGCAGGATTAGCTTGGTTGGGGTTAAAAGGTCAGAAGAGAAGGACATCCTTTTTGTCAATATGCAAATGAAAAGTTGCTTCAGACAGAAGGATTCTGCTTGATGGACCAATGAACTCAGTCATTATTATGCCACCAAATATGCTCAAAGTTGGAAGCTGGTCTCTGAAAACGTGAACACCTTTTTTTTAAACACCCTCGAGTTATAAAAAGGCTATGTTCATTCCCTTGATAAGGAATTTAAGTGGAGTTATCACATACCGTGCCAAGATGAGTAGTGACTATAGAATTTTTATTTTATTTCACACATTTCTGATAGTAAAAATTATAGCATGCATGGGAAATATTTGGAAGTTGAAGTCTCCCATCTTCAATTTCAGATTATGCAGTTAATAACGAAGGTCATATTATTTTGTCTCTGCAGAAGATGCCTTAGAATTCACTTAGACCTATGTGTGTATTTCCAAGGACTTAAATCTCTGAACGTAAAGCTGTAATCAGCAAGATCAGAAAGGTCAGCCGAGGATATTAACCAGACATTATAAAATGCAAACAACATAAAGAAGTTCTATTTGAACATACATGTCCTCTTTTACTGGTAACATGTCTCATAAACATCAAACTTGTATCCAGTATAGGGAATTAAGCAGGAATCCTTTTGTGACAACTCACCTATTTTTAAGGTTGTAGGTAGATTATAACATTGCTTAACAGAAGACTCTGAAAGCATCAGCAACTCTAATCTAAGGGCTAATACACATTTAATAACAGGCCCACTGTTATTGCCATATGAAAGGCTGACAAACTACACAGGGTTTGCATAAATAACTATTAAGTTTATACAATCAAGACTTACTGTTTCACTTTCCTCTTATTCACTATCATTTCTCCCATTTCTATAATGAGGATCAAGGTGGAGAACAAATCCTTTAGTTCAATCTTCATTGCAGACCCTTTCCCACAGATACATGTTAAAATGAAAGGTCAGGGGTCTGACCTTTGGCCTCAGGCTGCTGGTCTCTGAACTCTTCCCACTGCCCTTTCACCTCCCCAGACCTCTCTCAGACCCAGGAAGCTACTGAGTGCTCAAACAGCCTGTCCAGCTGCTCCTTCTGCACCATTTCTTCCCACTCCTACCCTCACCCCTGTAATGCATTCCCTGCATTCTGGAAGATTTGCCATAAATAACCAAATATCTGAACCAGAAGGATCTCTTTTTGATCTGTCGGGTGGAATTCTCAATTTTATTTTTTAATAATAATGTGGATAACATTAGAGGATATGGGCATTTTATTATGACTAATAAATTGATAAGATACTCAGGAAGAGCCTTTGTATAATATGATTCCATTGGTTAAGGGAAGATTCTGACAAATATCTCCTTCTCAAGGTGGTTGGTTTCTGAATTTTCCTTGAAAGAGAAAGAGCTAGCCCATAAGTAATTTAGAGATTAAACTACTTGTAGCACTACAAACTGCTCAAGATCAAAATATCTTTCATGGAAGGAGTAAGAGAGCAGGGGGAATACCAGAAGGAAGGTGGCTAAACCAGAAAATTTTTGGTTGTGATAGTTCAGTTTATATCAATGGTATTTGAACATGGAAAAGGCTATTTACATATTCTATTTGTTTTGGTGGAAATAGTAGTTCTAAACCATATTGTAAAAGCCATTGAATAGTATTATTTTATTTAAAATCAGTTCAGTTCAGTCACTCAGTTGTGTCCGACTCTTTGCAACCCCATGTACTGCAGCATGCCAGGCCTCCCTGCCCATCACCAACTCCCAGAGTTTACTGAAACTCATGCCCATCATGTCAGTGTTGCCATCCAACCGTCTCATCCTCTGTCGTCCCTTTTTCCTCCTGCCTTCAATCTTTTCCAACATCAGAGTCTTTTCAAATAAGTTGGTTCTTCACATCAGGTGGCCAAAGTATTGGAGTTTCAGCTTCAGCATAAGTCCTTCCAATGCATATTCAGGACTGATTTCCTTTAGGATGGACTGGTTGGATCTCCTTGCAGTCCAAGGGACTCTCAAGAGTCTTATCCAACACCACAGTTTAAAAGCATCAATTCTTCAGCACTCAGCTTTCTTTATAGACCAACTCTGACATCCATATATGGCCATTGGAAAAACCATAGCTTTGACCAGACGGACCTTTGTTGGTAATGAGTCATGTCCAACTCTTTGCGACCCCATGGACTATACAGTCCATGGAATTCTCCAGGCCAGAATACTGGTGTGGGTAGCCTTTCCCTTCCCCAGAGGATCTCCCCAACCCAGGGATCGAACCCAGGTCTCCTGCATTGCAGGCGGATTCTTTACCAGCTGAGCCACAAGGGAAGACCTTATTTAAAATAGCTGCTGATAATAGGCATTCCATTTTATGCAAACTCCAAATTATTCTACATTTTTAGTTTTAATGCCATATGTAACTTCACTCAGTTTTCGATTCAGCAAATGTTTCCAAAACACAGTGTCAGCCTGTGTCAATAACTGAGGATGAACAAGATAAATGATATATGTTGATGCAAGGAGAATTCCATGGACAAAGAAGCCTGGCAGGCTACACATGAGGTCGCTAAGAGTCAGATATGACTGAGCACTTAAACTCCACTCCACTCATACTCTGATAGAAATATTACATTTCACTTTTTAAAATAAATAAGGCTAAATAAAACAAAGTGATGAATTGTGTAGTATTATATGTTGCATGAAAATAATGAGGAAAATGTGTAATTAAATTAGCTGCACCGAGGTGAAGGTAGCCTAGAGGCAGTGCTATTTGACATTATTCATTCATTTGACAAATATTTATGAGCACCTAGAAATACTTGGAAAGTACTAGGTACAGAAGATATAGCTGTGGGCAACACAGGCAAAAATCTCTGCCATCATACTTTGTATGTGTATTCTAGTGGATGAGAAAGAAATTAGTCAAGATAAATAATATATGTTGCAGGTAAGAAGTGAGAATGAAAAATGAAGCAGAGAAGGAAATGAAATGCTGAAGGGGGTGGCATTTGATAAGGACTTCCTGGATGGCCTTCTTGAGAAGATGAATTGGGAATAAAAGCTTTAGGGGTAGAAATTTCCAAGGAGAAGAGGGTTTGGAAGAAACATTGTGTGTGTGTTAGTCATTCAGTCGTGCCCAACTCTTTGAGACGCCATGGACGGTAGCCTGCCAGACTCCTCTGTCCATGCAATTCTCCATGCCAGAATACTGGAGTGGGCTGCCATTCCCTTTTTCAGGGGATCTTCCCAACCCAGGGATTGAACACAGGTCTCCTGCTTTGCAGGCAGATTCCTCACCATCTGTTGTAGGGCTTAAGTGAGTGTGTCTGTGTGCACGTGTGTGTGTCTGTGTGTGTAGGAGTGACAAGAAAGGTTAAAAAAGAGAGGCTAGATTGAGATCAAGGAGTGAGGAAGTGACTCACTTGGCTAGGGAATTTGCATCTTATCAGGACAATAAGGCGGTATCACAAGCTTTTAAGCAAGGAAAATGATGACATGATGCTAGAAAGTTGGCAGAAGCAATGTTGCTATGCCAATGGGGCATGGCTAATATTAAACTGTGTATAACTCCAAACAAACCAAAATCTAACCATATAGTTGTTGTGATTTTTCCCTGCACTCATAGATTCATCTTGGACACAGATATCAGTGAACAGAATTACTGGTGTGCAAGAGTAGAGGAGCAAATGAGAAGCTGGTGGCACAACCAAAAAAAAAAAAAAAAGAGAGAGAGAGAGAGATGGTCAATTGGAGCTATAAAAGATAAAGGTATCTGTATGGAAAATGTTTAAGAAAATACCTTGGGTTAGTGCATACATTATTGTTTGTGTAAATATTAATATTTTTATTATAACTACTGGCTCTTTAAAGTACTCTTGAAAAAATGAAAAAAGAAAGTGTCTAAAACAGCAATTCTTAAAGCCTGGCACACCCACGACAGGAAGTTCCCAAGATTTTTCATGGGGTTTACAAAGTTAAAATTATTTTTGTAATAAATAATACTACAAAGCAATTTTCTTTTTCACCAGGCTGACTTTTGTAGTGATGGTGAGGAAGTGATGGTTCTGGCACCTTAGCATGAACCAAGGCAAGGGCACCAAACTATACTGGTAATCACTGTAGTCTACACTGCTGCACGCTTATGGGGAAAAAAGTGAAAGAGTGAAGTATTATTCTCTCAGTTGTGTCCAGCTCTTTGCAATGCCATGGACTATAGCTCTCCAGGCTTCTCTGTCTATGGAATTCTCCAGGCAAGAATACTGGAGCGGGTAACCGTTCCCTTCTCCAGAGGATCTTCCTGACCTAGGGACTGAACCCACATCTCCTCCATTGCAAGCAGATTCTTTACTGTCTGAGCCACCAGGGAAGACAACCTTTCTAAGCACTACTTAAATCATTATCTTTGAATACACATATTTTTAACATTGTGTGTGATGCAAATTGGAAGTATACATGAAAGCATTTCTGCCAAAGTATAGTGGCATCCTTAAGGAGAATGATGTTTGCATTGTAAGCAGAAGTGTGTGAAGTGTGAAAGTTGCTCAGTTGTGTCCAACTCTTTGTGACTCCATACAGCCCATGGAATTCTCCAGGCCAGAATACTGGAGTGGGTAACCATTCCCTTCTTCAGGAGATCTTCCCAGCACAGGGATTGAACCCAGGTCTCCCACATTGCAGATGGATTCTTTACCAGATGAGCCACCATGGAAACATTGTAAACAAAACTAGCTGCTTTTGGGGGCTTCCCAGGTGGCGCTAATTTAGGTAAAGAAGCCAGCCTGCCAATGCAGGGAACATAAGAGATGCAGGTTCGATCCCTGGGTCAGGAATATCCCTTGGAGATCCTTCCTGGCAACCCACTCCAGTATTCTTGCCTGGAGAATCCCATGGACAGAGGAGCCTGGCAGGCTACAGTCCATAGAGTGCCACAGAGTCAGACAAAACTGAAGTGACACAGCATGCACATTAGCTGCTTTTTTAATGGAACACGGTCTCTACTTCAGAAAATGATTGTCTATGTTTATTCAGTACTTGACCATTTGGAAGACAGGTTTTCTTGAAAATAAAATAAAGCTGTTACTTCGAGGAAAAAAAAAAAAAACACCCTGTTAGAATCTGTTGCCATTGATAAACTTTGAATTTCCCATCAAAAATTAGTGTTTTGGAAAATGTAGATCTACCACCCTAAGCTTGACACCTTTTCAACGCTTACGATTCCTCTGAGGATGTTGTTAATGCTAGTAACAAACATAATTTTTAAAATATTGTATAGAGATCATTTGAAAGAACTACATAAATCAGTAAACCAATTAGTTCTCAAATGGCCAGTGCCCATGATGTCATAAATCAAGCAGGGATAGACGATTGGTTCAAGGGATAGACAGACCAGTGTGACACTAAGGAAAATTCACTGCCATGGTCTCAGATTCCTAATTGTAACCAACCTTCAGAAAAATATCAGTTGTGGATTTTGGGTGTAGATCAAAGAAGATATCCACAATTACCTGAAAAGGCATTAAACTAGTCTTTTTTTTTCTAAACTACATAGCTGATGAAGGCCATGTTTTCTTCACATACCTTAACCAGAAAAACACTGCGACAGATCCAGTGCAGGAGCAGGTATGAGAATCTAATAAGCTGGATATTAAAGAAATGGGTCCCCCCAAAATGTAAAATAATTCCTCTCATTGTCTTTTAAAGAAAATGTCGTTATTTTTGTGAAATTTGTTATGTAACAGGTATATATCTTAAAATGAATGAATGATATAGACATATTTTTAAATTTCTCAATTTTAATTTCTGGTATTATAAATACCCACATAAACAAAATGGGGTAGGGTTGCCAGATTTAGTGAATAAAACTGCTGAACACATACTAAATTTGAATTTCAGATTAGCATTGAATAATTGTTAATATATACATGTCCCATGTAATATTTGGAACATATTTATACTATTAATCATGCATTATTATCTGAAATTCAAATCTAACCAGGCATCCAGTATTTTTCCTAACAGGCCTACTTTGGTATTCTCAATAATTTTTAAGAATATAAAGAAGTTCTAAAACCAAATAACTTGAAAACCCCAGCTTAAATGCATTTTACAGTTCAACCTTTTTCCATTTTGTTTCCTTTTTCTTGTATTTGCTCAGAATTAGTGAGGTTTATGGGCTTCCCTCATAGCTCAGTTGGTAAAGAATGCAGGAGACTGGGGTTCAATCCCTGGGTGGGGAAGATGCCCTGGAGAAGCAAATGGTAACCCACTCCAATATTCTTGCCTGGAGAATCCCATGGACATAGGAGCCTGGCAGGCTACAGCCCATGGGGTCATGAGAGTCAGACATGACTTTGGGGCTAAACCACCAACACCAGTGAGGTTTAACTATAAGGCTTCCCTGTGGCTAAGCCAGTAAAGAATCTGCCTGCAGTGCAGAAGACCTGGGTTTGATCCCTGGGTTGAGGAGATTCACTAGAGGAGGGCATAGCAATCCATTCCAGTATTCTTGCCTGGAAAATCCTCATGGGCAGAGGAGTCTGGTGGGCTATAGTCCATGGGGTTGTAAAGACTCAGACACAACTAAGCACAGTTCAATTACAAGTAATTATTTTAAGGGTCTTATTAGTTCTAGACTTAATTGCTATTGAGCATTGTGTCTTCCCAGTTAGTTCCAGATGTAACTTACTCATCTATGTATATTTTGCTCAAATATTGATAGAAAATAAAAATGTGTTGATCTGATGAAATTATAAATTTTATAACTTATTTCATGAGCAACAATGATGGACCTATATGCATGGGGAGAAACCCTGAGATATTCTCTCATTAAATATTAATAGAGATGCTGTCATTAAATATTAACTAATGATTAAAATAACTTTTATACTTATTTTAAGTAAATTTTCTTTTTGTACAACAATAGGAAAATGAAGTATTTTGTCTAGAAGTCTTATAATGTGAGATTTATACAAGTGTTAAAGGAGGGCCTAATGTGATGCAGTACTTCTCAGAGATACATTATCAATCTCTGTTTAATGTTTACAAGTACCTTGCCTGTCTGAGATTGATTAAATGGCATATTTGCACTGAAAATAATAACATTGTGCAGTACTTGTGGAAAACAAGTCTCTGAAAATGGCTTATGATTTAAAATTGTGTTAGGATTAAACCATTAGACCTAAATTTATGAAATAAATTAGTTATTTTATTACCACATAGAAATTATATCTATGAAGAAATCAGTGCTCCCCATGTCTTTTTTTGTAGAAAAATGAAATTCAGAGTAACCCCAAGATCCCATAGTAGAGCCCTAAACAACAAATCTTAGCTCCAAAGATAAAAATGTGCATCTTAAAATGAAATTTATTTTAAAATGTAATCCAAATTTTGTATGTGTACAGAAGAAAGTAATATATATACCAAAAAATTTATCTCAGCTATGTCAGCAGATTAGAATTATAGAGAACTCTCACTTTCTATTTTTTATATCTCCCTGAAATATATTCACATCTTTGGATTACATTGGAAATCAGAACAAAGCAGTAAAGATTATAATGCATTTTAAACATTCCTATCTTTCAAAAAGTAGGATCATGCTTCATGAACTATTCCTTCATTCACTTCGTTTACAACATGTTTCAGAACCCTATCCATGTTGGTATCTACAACCATTTCTTTTCTTTCAATTGCTTTCTAGCATGTCTATATTACTTTTTTTCCCTTCTCTTTCTTGACAGTACTTTTTTGCTGCTGTTTCCAACAGCACTACCATGAACATGAATACACACATATCTTTGTATAACTGTGAGAAGTTCCCAGGTCTGTGAAATGGAATAAAGGATTGTTTGGGGAAGGTAGCACTGGTAGGAAGGAAGCATGGATACAATTATTTTTACTTTCCTGCTGTTTTGTGGGCATTATACAGAGGACTTTATTTTCCTAAGAGCTCACAGAAGGTTCTGGAAATGCCCAAGAAGTCATCTTAACCAAGTCTGTCCCCTTTATTTCAGGCTTTGTCTGGTACCTTACATTGCTGTGTCCACATCCATTCCAACCACTGCTAACATCCAGTAGCTGGAAAATTACAAGCCATTTCTCAGACTTTTGGGGGGCTAGGATATGATTTAGTTCCCATCATATGCTGTGGGAATGTTTAGGAACTGAATCAAATGTAGGAAAATGCCAAGTTTGAGGCATATATTTTGCTGGCGAAGATCAAGGCCAAGGTAGCAACTATAGCAGAGCCTTCCCAGTGTGGTGGGTGGATTCCTGACTCAGCACTTCCTAGTGCAGTAGCGGCATATTTCTGGATCATGGCAGAGGAGCCCGGACTGCAGCCTGGGAAGTCAGCACTATTAGCAGCAGATTTATAATTTTTCAGCTTCCTGCATCCCTGATAGAGGTGTACCTGCTAAAGGCAAAGGCAAGGTCATTTCTGGAGCTACTGGTTGTTCCTGGTTGTTAAGGTTAGAACTGCTCCACTGTTCCTTTCAATGATTCTGTACGTTCTTAACGGTCTATAGAAGATTCATTATTACCCCAAGTCCAGCCCTCTCT
The DNA here is from genome assembly GCF_023091745.1 of Budorcas taxicolor. Classification (NCBI taxonomy): domain Eukaryota; kingdom Metazoa; phylum Chordata; class Mammalia; order Artiodactyla; family Bovidae; genus Budorcas; species Budorcas taxicolor. The sequence continues at coordinate 86,475,568 of NC_068910.1, forward strand.
GGTTTTGTAGTTTGCAAGCTAAAAATGGTTTCCATATTTTTAACTGATTGGGGAAAAAAAAGAAAAATAATATTCTGTGACATGTGTAAATTATACAAGAATCAAATTTCAGAGTCCTTAAATAAAGCTGTATCGGAACATACAACTCCCACACATTCGGATATTAGGGAGAGCTACTTCCTTTTTTGGGGGGGGGTCGGGGGGAGCTACTTTCATACTACAGCCGCAGAATTAAATAGTTGTGACACAGACCATATGGCTCACAAAGTTTAAAATCTTTATTAACTGGCCCCTTGCACAAAAAGTTTCCCACCCACTGATTTAGAGTAAACTGTCTCGGTTTGACTGAATCCTGAACAATATGGATGCTACTATATTAAGAAATGTGAGAAAATGGCAGCTACATTGCAAACAATGTATTTACTATGCCAAAATTTTAGTCACTGGTATTTTTCTATTTCTCACATCTGATCCTGGTCAGATGATTCTCCTTGTTGAAACCATAATCCAGAAAGTTACAACAGGCTTACAAATTACAAATTATCTGGGTAGCTATTAGCACTCCCAGATATTTCTGTTTCTCCTAAATAGCGTATGGTAAAATTGCACTTCTGTGCACCCTTGATGTTAGACATGATCATGTGACTTTCTTTGGCCAATAAAATTTCAGCAGAAGGAATCCATATCACTTCAAACGTCTTAACATCTTTAAGACACGACTGCTATGCACTCTTTCTGCTTGCCACGGTTTAGTCGAGCTGGTCCACTCTCCATCAGTCTCCATTTCTTTCTGAGTAACTGCAATAAATAGTCTCTGCCAACTCTCAGGAGAAGGCAATGGCAACCCACTCCAGTACTCTTGCCTGGAAAAGCCCATGGATGGAGGAGCCTGGTAGGCTGCAGTTCATGGAGTCGCTAGGAGTCGGACACGACTGAACGACTTCACTTTCACTTTTCACTTTCATGCATTGGAGAAGGAAATGGCAACCCACTCCACTGTTCTTGCCTGGAGAATCCCAGGGACAGGGGAGCCTGGTGGGCTGCCGTCTATGGCGTCGCACAGAGTCGGACACGACTGAAGCGACTTAGCAGCAGCAGCAGCAGCCAACTCTCATACCTGTAGCATGAGTGAGAAATCTCCTTTGTTGTTTTAAAATACTGTGACTTGGGGTTGTCTGGTACTTCAAAATAACTTAACCTACCCTGACTGATACCTTAATATATAAACTAGACTGAAGCATTTGAACTCTTTAGTTCAGGAATGCAAAATAATGTACTTTATTTCTAAAATAAATCATATTTTGATCAGAAGATTCCATTCCCACAGGTAGTGGGGGAAATATTGAAATTTGTCAATGACAAGTAACTTTGTTTGTGTTTCTGTTTGGAAGTCTCTTTAGGTTAACTGATTTTTGTTGGGTAAATAAATATTCAACTCATCCAAGATTTAAATCCTATTAAGGATATTAATTATCACAGAAGAATCCTTCTTCTTTGCCAAGCTCCCATCTAAGTGAAATAGAATTCCCAAGATTTGCAGTGGAGGGAGTGCGGCTGAAGTTACATGTGCTCATTTTCAAGTGTTCTTGCTTTAATCTGTTCCAATGTATTGTCTGACCTTTCTCCTGAGCACCTGGCAATGATTAGAATAGGTAATAGGTGGTGCTGACTAGATTTTTGAGCATGGTTTTCATTGTTGTTGTTGCTTAGTTGCTATGTCCAACTTTTTTGCGACCCCATGGACTGTAGCTCCTTTGTCCCAGGCAAGAATACTAGAGTGACTCGCCATTTCCTTCTCCAGGGATTGAACATGCATCTCCTGTCTGGCACGTGGATTCTTTATGACTCAGCCACCTGGGAATCCCCATGCTGTTGATTACCCACTGTTAAAGTCTGTGTAATCAGAGCTTTCAGTTATGAAGTCCCTGTGTGCCAGTCTCTGCATCCTGACTGTGGGTTCTCAGATTCCCTTAGCTCTTCTTTCTTTTCATGGAGAACTCTCAGTTTCTCTCTCACTCTCACCTGAAGTCCAAGAGCTCTGTGAAGCTTTCCTCCAGATCATGTCCCTTGACTTTTTCTATTCTAATTTCTGGTGTCACATTGAACATGGTTCCAGAGAGACAACTTGTCTAAGAGATTTGGTATCTCCCCTGGGATATGTCTGGGCCTGTCTAAAATCTGAGTATTTCTATGCTGTTCTGTCTTTGGATTTTAACCAAATGGTGGGAGCAAGATAGCATCCATGTCTTACTCCTATCATTACCTCACCTTCTTCTTTAACTTTTCTAGAATCAGAAGACCTTTCCACTTTCCATTTCCTCTGCTAGCTGGTAGGAGCTTCTTTATGCTCTTTCTTATTCAGTCCGGAGTATTCATATCCCCTTCTCTATAGCAATGTTAACTGAAGGCCCACAGAGAATGAAATTGGCTACAAAAAAAGAGGATATATCCTTCAGAAGGTATTTCAGAAATATTGCCCTTGTTACATTACTCTCAATTGACCTAATCATTATAAAACACAAGTACCATATATGCTAAAATATTAAATGAGTTCTTTTTTCAAATAATCCTTCAGAAACAAGAAAGTCATCTTACAGAATTTTTCATATTTCTGGAAAAATACTGTTTGGGAAAGATACAAACCCCAAGTCACTCAATTAATGATGGTATTAATTTTCTAAAAGGTAGCAAATAAATTTATGCATGCTTAATAATGACCCCTCAGTCTGATAATCACAAGTTTTGATGTAAACATGCCTTTTATGGATCACTTTAAAAAGTAAAGTAGCATTGGCTAAGTTGTCAAAATGAACCACATGAACATCTGTTGCTTGGTGTAAAATTTCCAGAGATCACCTTACCCACAAATCGTGGAAGAGCTGTATCTCCAGCAACTTAGATGGAAAGGAAGTACTTTGGAAAACTCAAAAAAGTGGTTCTAGTTATAATAGATGCTGACATCTAAAGGAAAACATTTTCACTGTATTCAGGCATTATAAGTATTCATGCAAGTGTGGAGTTTTAATATAGATGTTTCACAGAATGAGAGCATGAAAAATAGTGGTTTGTTCATTACTGTATCATTTAACTTTATGTATGATCTTAAAATTGTGTGTAGCCAAATAACATAGTTAAATTTTATAAATAGCTCTTTAAACTACACCCTTAAAAACATGTATTTCAAGTTGGCAGATAAAGCAAAACAAAATAAACACACACACACACAAACCTCCTTTTGATGTCTTCTCTTTGGAAAATAGGGGATTATCATATACTCAAATTTGTTTAGTATTCAATAAATCACACAACTATAACTCTCTCTACCTTACATTCTTCGACATGAATGTAGCACCTACTACTTAGGAATGAACACAATTTTTTCAAAGTTTTCAGATCTCTATTGGTTCTGATGAGCACTCTATAGTTAGCAGATTTAAACAGAATCCAGTTTTCTCCGGAAATATTGATGAGTGGTGAGTGAAAGTTGCTCAGTCATATCTGACTCTTTGCAAGCCTGTGGACTTGGAATTCTCCAGGCCAGAATACTGGACTGGGTTGCTGCTGATGCTGCTAAGTCGCTTCAGTCATGTCCGACTCTGTGCAAACCCATAGACGGAAGCCCACCAGGCTCCCCTGTACCTGGGATTCTCCAGGCAAGAACACTGGAGTGGGTTGCCATTCCCTTCTCCAATGCATGAAAGTGAAAAGGGAAAGTGAAGTCACTCAGTCGTGTCCGACTCTTAGCGACCCCATGGACTGCAGCCCACCAGGCTCCTCCATCCATGGGATTTTCCAGGCAAGAGTACTAGAGTGGGGTGCCATCGCCTTCTCCAACTGGAGTGGGGAGCCTTTCCCTTCTCCAGGGGATCTTCCCAACCCAGGGATCGAACCCAGCTCTCCCGTGTTACAGGCGGATTCTTTACCAGCTGAGCCACCAGGGAGGCCCAGGAATACTTGAGTAGGTAGCTTATCCCTTCTCCAGTGGACTTCCTGACCCAGGAATTGAATTTTGTACTATTTATTATATTCAAAACTAACATTCCCATTCTCTATTTGCAGTATTATTAGCAACTTCCAGCTGATGAAAAAAGAGTACTTTCTGAATCTAACCTTGTTTTCCTTCTCCTACAAGTTTTCAGCCTCCAAAATAAATCTCAGGCAATTCCTGTGTGATACTCACTTCATCCAAGCCAGTCTTTGCAGGATCTGCCTTTCATAAAATTACACAGTGACTTCTGCTCTTCAGAATTTATCCCTAAGAGTGTGTGTGTGATTCAGATAAAGAATTTCTTTGGTTTGAAGATAGAAATTATCCACACTATTCTACAGCAGAAAGGAGGAGAGGAGGCAGAGAATGCAAGGGAGAAAGAGGAAGGGAAGAGAGAGAAAAAGTGAAGATCAGGAAAAGCTCATGTAGGAAGCTATGGGAATATGGTGAGAAAGAATAAGGTGAGCAGTCAGGTTGCAGTATGATTCCAAGTTTGGAATCACTTTCTTTTTCCAGAAGTGGTGAAGATCTGGTTGAAGACGTTTTTCAAATTTAAATATATATTTGTGTGTGTGTGTGTACACATATGTGGTTTAGTTGCTAAGTCATGTCCAGTTCTTACAACCCCATGGACTGCAGCCTGCCACGCTCCTCTGTCCATGGGATTTTCCAGGCAAGAATACAGGAGTGAGTTGCCATTTCATACTCCAGGGAATCTTTCTGGCCCAGAGATGGAACCCAGGTCTCCTGCATTGCAGGTAGATTCTTTACCAACTGAGCTACCAGGGAATTATATTAATAACCAATCTGAAGTAAACCTAGAGGAAATAAGCCTTCATGCCCTAAATCCAAAAACACTTTTTATAACTGCCCATTCCCACAGGGCTTCCCACTTCTTTAAAGACTCTTCCTGTGTTTTATTGTGGATTAGACATGTCTTTCTTTTTTCCTGAGAAAGCTGAAGGCAAAATAGTGACTTAGAATTATACAGCTAAGCCAGAGGAGAAGGAGGAATGAAACTGATCCAGGAGTCTCCCAGCTGGGCTGCACTTCTTATGTAGCAATTCTCCCAAGTTCTCCTCTGGATTCAGCAACGTTAGCAGAAGAGATGCCCAATAACAACCTTCATCCAGTCTTCTAAGTCATCAGGGTGAGGTGATGGTAATTTAACATCAGCAGTTTTTTCCCCTTACCTTTAACCCTAGGGATGAATACATTACTCCAAGAAGCAACAGTCTTTGAGTTAGTATTGTACATTTCACTCCAAAGTTTGACTGTTTATTTTGGTGGTTACTATTCTTGGGCCCAACGAATAGGGCCAATCCCAGGAATCATATGGCATGGTTTCCAGGATAGCAAAATTCAAATCTACTTTCTTTTCCTACCTTTTCCTTCCGGGGCTAGTGTACACAGGTGCATCAATCTGGTGTGCCAAGAGCAATCTTTTTCTGCAGAGCTGAACAAATTTCTTACCTTTTTATTGGAAGCAACATCTACATCTGGGCATACACTGACAGCAAGTTGCCTCAGCACATTTTCAATCGTTTTGGATTTAGGGATTTAAAAGATCTTATGTTTTATGGTATTCTCTGTGATTAATAGCTGATTTCTGGAATTAACAAGTAAGAAAGAGAAGAAAACTTGGCTCGAGAGTTTTTCATGCCATGCGGTTATGCTTTTGTATGTCTTGACTGAGTGTCTCCACAAGCATAAGGAAAACAAGTTTTCTAGGTCTTATTCACATTGTAAATCACTCTGCAACAGTTCACAGGGTATGTTGATACTTGTTGGCGGAAGACCAGTAGATTCAGTTACATGAAGCATTTCCTAGTGATGTGTGAGCTATGTAGTGAAAAATCATGACTAAACAAGTGTTCTAACTCAATCTCTCAGAAGTAGATATTAGTATTAGCTGGGTTAATCAATCTCTTTCCCTTAGCTCCATTCTTCTGATCCACCTATTTCTCTATCAATTACTTTATTTCCTTTTAAGATTCTTCTCCCTAAGAGAATGTAGAGTTCCACACATCCGTTCCCCAGTCTTCTTTACAATTTTGTTCTTCATATCTTTTCTCCCTCAAAGCCACCATCTGTTTAATTGGTCATTCCCTTCAAAGGCTTAATTTTAAGCCTCTAAGGAAGCAGAACAATTAAGTCAAGCTGTCCTAACTGGAATGCCTCACAAATCTACATTCTTTCTCCTAAAATTATTTTCAAATATGTATTTCCTTTCAACTGACTACTTGATATTCACCTCAAATTCAAAATTTCTAACACTAATCATTGCTAGACCATCTCCATCTAACTTTCTACCCAACAATTCCTCTTCCTGACATTCATAGTTCCACTAACTAGTCCCCAGGCCTCCAGCCTTCCCCTGCAGAGTAACCTGTCTACTACTGTGCAATCTGTTTGTCCAAAGAGCATCCATTCTCTTGCTGAGAATCCACCAAATGATTGTCTGGTGCCCATAATCAAGACTATTTAGCCTGAAATAGAGAAAATGCCAAAATATGACTTTAGTCTGTCTTTGCAAACATACCTCTCGCTAGGGCTTTACATGAACTTTCTACTTCTGTCCCTTCAGTGTCTCCAGGACACATTGAATTTCACACTCTACTCTACCTTAGTTCACTCTGTTCTGATTGCTGGGAAGCACTTTTCCTCTTTCCTACCTGCCATTTAAATCTTACCCATCCTTTATGACCAAATCATATCCCCTTTGTCAAGACTTTCCCTGATCATCATATACTAAATGGTCTCTCTCTATTTTGCCCTTCCCTGTCTCTTTGGCCTGTACCATTTTCTAAGTACTGATTATTCATAGCCTCATGGTGTTTGCTATGATTTCATTTATATTCATAACATCTCCCCCATAACTCATATGCCTCCTGAGAGCCCAGACTATCAAGCAAATTATATATCTTTATATTGATGATTTTTCCACAATAAAAGCATCATTGATTTGTTGATATTCACTTTTATTACTATGAAATGAACAATATTTAGAATATATGCTATAGACATACATATGTTGAATGATTTGTGCACTTGATCATTGTGAATTATGGTCAGATAAAATCTGAATACAAGCAGAGTTTGCAGTTGTCTAGAGTAGGAGTACAATAATTTAACATCCAACATAATTGAAGTAAAGAAAAAAAGATGAACAAGCAGATGAAATTATTATTAACATTTCATTACTTATAAAGCATACACAGGAATCAATAATGGGATGGGAGGGGGCAATGGGTGAGAAAGAATTGGAAAAGCCTTGGTGGTGGCCAGGGAGACTATGTTGTTAAAAATAATGTGAAAGATAAGGATGAGAATGCAGCATCCCCAACAATCAGCCCAAAGAAATGGAACAGCTGTAATATTGTGGAGGTGATTTTATATTTGTCAAAATAACAGATGTTTTCATATGCAGCAGTGTGGAAATTTACAAACTTATAAAAGCATATGTAAGTAGATTATTTAGTATTATGTACATTTCCCCAGTGTAATAACCATGACTGTTACATGAATATGTTGTGACTTCAGATCTGTATTTCCCCTGCCAATCTTAGTGACACCTTTCCTAATTTACTAGCTCAAACATACGACTATAAATCCACCCCGTATTAGGTCATCAGCCTGTTTTACTGGATGCAGCTCTTTTGCAAAGTAAATAAAATGTGTGCTGTTAAATTTTTCAAACAGTTGCCATGGAAACTCTAAGCTTCAAATGTTACTAATGGGTTGTGCTTTTTAATTAACAGATCATTTGATTTTTAGAAATATATGCTTGACCTTCTTAATATTATTTTAATTGATTTTGTTTAAATAGCTTTATATTTCTAAAACTGCAATCAATACGGTTCCTAGAAAAGGGAAGCAGACAAAAAATACTGGATCTAAGCCATTTTACAAGTCTTTCTGTTTAGGCAAATTATTTAGCAGAAAGATGAAGCTTTAATTATACTCTTCCATTATATTTTCTAGCATACTAAATTTATCCCAGTCTTTTATGGAATAAAGCAGCCTTGCCTAGATCATTCCAATGGCCTTTTCAAACATATGTTCAAGAAACACTTGCACAATGGCCTGGTTCTTATTAAAGAAAACAAAAACTACTACTGTCATATGGTTCAGATTGTAAGCACATGAAAAAATAGATTATTTTTAAAACTTGTTTTAATTCCAGGTCAAAATGCTCATTTGAGTAATCATGCTTTAAGTCCATAGTAGAAAAAATATAAATAAGAGGCATCAGAGCCAATGAAAATTTTAAACAGTTATTCTAATTCTTTTTGTTTGTTTCATGGATTTTCATTCCAATAGCAATTTATGTTTGTGGAGAACTTTAAAAACAATTAATTATCAAGCACCAATGAGATGGGACTCTGAAAAACAACCACAAAGAAATGTTAATATCTAAGTTAGGATTGTGCAGGAAAGAGAAGGAAGTGATTTGGAATGACAAGGAGAGGAGGACCAGTTCTCATGGCACTGGGGATACATGGAACATTGATTACTGGACAACTCTTCTGGTTAATGGGTATGTGAGCCTATTGAACAGATGGTCCAAGAAAGGAACTGCTGTAACTTAGAGACAATTTCATGGTACTGAAAAATGTAAATGAGGCTAATACATTTTGCAGAATAAACAAATTTAGTGATTGTTGAAAACTATTTCTGCATTTGAAATAAACAATTTTTAATATCTAATTTTAATTTAATATCCAAATACATTTTTAAGTATTCTTACTTTTCAGTCCTATATTAGGTTATGAAAATTTTAAATATGTGAAAAATCATTTCAGTGATAAATGGAAATGAGTTATTAAGCCAGGAAAAGACATTGAGAAGACATGCACATTGCTCAGTTAAAGAAGTCAGTCTGAAAAGTTTACATGCTGTATGGTTCCAACTACATTCTAGAAAAGGTAAAACTATAGAGACAGTAAGAAGGTAAGTGGTTGCCAGCTGTTTAAAGGAAGGGAAGGAATGAATAGGTGGAGCACAGGGAATCTTTTGGATGGTGAAATTATTCTGTATGAAACTATAATGAATGCATGCCATTTTGCATTTGTCAAAAGCATGGAACTTGGGAGCTCTCTGGTGGTCTGGTGGTTAGGGCTTGGTGCTTTCACTGTTAGTGGCTGGGGATCAATCCCTGATCAGGGAACTGAGATCCCACAAGCTGTGCAGCACAGCAAATTAAAAACAAAACAAAACAATGAAACTCTACAACATGAAGCGTGAACCTTAATAAAAAGGATGGGCTATAGTTCAGAATAATGTATCAATATTCACTTAACTATAACAGATATACTACACTAATGTAAGATGTTAATAACAGGGAAAATTGTGAGGGGTGAGAGGGATATATAGAATTCCTTATACTATCTGTTTAATTATTCTGTAAGTCTAAAACTGTAATAAAAATAAAATCTATTATTTTTAGAAGGTATTCACATAGTTCACTTTATTTTTACTAAAATAAGAAATGGGGCTTTTCCTCCAAAGGAAAATGGACCTTTTTCTTCACAGATTAAAAATTTTTTAAAAAAGAATACATTTTAGTTTTCATCCTGAATATTAGTAACAACCATCAGGAGTGTATTTGCTTTCACCGTTCACTCAGGAGTTCAAATGATTACTGATTGGGTTTTTTTTTTTTTTTTTTTTTTGGAAAAAAATGGAATTTCCTTAATTAAATAGATTAATAGGATGGCAATCTATGTGTAATTTTAGTGAACCATAAATTGTCCTGGGCGTTAAGAATCCACTAAGTAGAAAGTTAAGACTAACATAAATTGGAAGTTTCTCTAATATATACCACCTCTGAATTAACGGGGATTCCACAAAAAGGCTGATTTTGTATAGACTGTAGTTTTCTGGTAGCTGAGGTCAGAGAGAGAAAAAAAGAAGTCTTTGAAACAAAGCTTGCTCAATATTTAAAGTCCGTTGAGCCAGATGGGTGCGGGACCAACTGAAGCCCATTTCCCCTTTGTCTTCTTTATGTTATGGCTTTTGATTGTTCTTAACAATCCCAGATGTGCTTTGCTTTAAACCTCTTTCCTCCTTCCTGACCTCACATCTTCTGTATGTCTTCTGGAAAACGTCTGTAGAATTGCCTTCCCATATTGTGATTGGGATTAAGTCTTTAATGATGCGTTTCCAAATGACCATATCCCTTTACTCCAAGGCCATAAAATGTTTTCTGTCTCTCTCAGACTCACTCTTTAAAAGATCATCTATGATGGCTTAATTCATATTCTGAAGATAATTAAAATGAGGTCACCCTATTATAAGCTACTGCCGTGATGTGTGTGATTGCATTTACAGCATCCCATTTCAAAAGTGATGTATTTGTTTAGACTTTTAATTTTTAATCCACTGTTAAAGTATATCATATATTCCAGAACTTCCAAAATGGCTTTAATTTTAAATATAATTTTGCCTTGACCACATAATGTCAGTAATATCCTTGAAGTTGCAATATTTTGGCAAATATTGACTTAGTTATACAAGTTAGCAAGTACTAAAGTAAAAACATGCAGGTAAATAAAAAATATTCGGCACCACAAAAAAGAGGAATGATGTATGTTTTAGTTATAATAAATAATATGTAATTATACAAATAGTCATACAAATGCCATGTGTATATGTAGATGCATATCAAGGATTCATTGTGAAACATTATGACCTTTGAAATCTTGAGATTATAAAAGCAGATTTTAAATGTTCCAGCAAGGCAGTAATACAAGGTGATCAATTTATCAAGTGACTATCACACAATTTATTTCTGGTTATTGTTTTTACAGTTTGCTGTTTCAAAATAACAGAACTGAAAAGGTTTAAGATAATAAAAATATCCTGAAATGTCAAGACAAAGAACACTTTTAAAGAAGCTTTGCAAGGAAGTCTGTTTCTTTAAAGAAGTGCAGTAGTATTCCCATACAGGATTTTATACCCAATATATTAGGAAGATAAGCATTGCTCTTGTTGGAAATTTGACACCAGTTTCTATGTTGCTCTTCTTATTTGCCTCTCAATTCTATAGTTTCAAGGACTTTTATCAACTAGACTTTTTTTTTTTTATAAAAGATATTCCTCTTAATGTGAGGTTTTGGTAAAAAAAAGTATAATTATATATCATTCCCAGAAGAAAACAGAGTTTTATATTTAAGCATGCACCTTTAATTTTATTTTTTTCCATTACTTGAAACTAAAATTCCATTACACAAACAAGCACAAAACAGCTGTGAAAAAGTTTTTGCTTCCAAAGCACAGCATTTTTTTCTAATAGGTTTAGACAAAACCACTCATCTCATGCTTATGATTTGTCTGTCCACAAATTCAATATTGTTTCTATACAAAGTGAGCATATATCTAAATGGATATGAAACAGTTAAAGCAAACCGTAGCAGACACTGTGCATTTGAAAGCAGTGATGAGGCTGGAGAAGGGGGAGAGAAACCAGGTGACAATGATGGCATGGCATCAAACATAAACAAAGACAGTCTAAGATAATAGTATAGGGGTGGATCCTCCTGAACCCATGATATGACCAGAAAGGAGGAACACAAAATTGTAATTACATGGCAAGGGGGAAAGTTTATACAACAACAACAAAAGTATTGCTTTCATTTTGTTTTTCATTTTTTTTTTTTCTTTTCAGATTAACTGAGAATACAAAGAGTAAGCCAGGGTAAAAGCTCTCATTGACTAACGCTGGATTTCCAACGTTTAAAAATACTTCCAAGTGTTCATTTGCTGTAATTCAGAGGTCCTTTTTAAGCTGATTAGGAACTCAGGGGGCCTGAAAAAAGCCACGATGCCCATTAAAAACACGTCATCTATTTACCAATTCAGTTCAGTCACTCAGCCTCTCTGACTCTTTGTGACCCCATGGACTGTAGCATGCCAGGCTTCCCTGTTCATCACCAAAACCCAGAGCTTGCTCAAACTCATGTCTGTCGAGTCAGTGATGCCATCCAACCATCTTATCCTCTGTCATCCCCTTCTCTTCCTGCCTTCAGTTTTTCCCAGCATCAGGGTCTTTTACGGTGAGTCAGTTCTTTGTATCAGGTGACCAAAGTATTGGAGTTTCAGCTTCAGCATCAGTACTTCTAAAGAACATTCAGGACTGATTTCCTTTCGGATGGACTGGTTTGATCTCTTTGCTGTCCAAGGGATTTTCAAGAGTCTTCTCCAACACCAAAATTCAAATTCATCAATTCTCCAGCCCTCAGCTTTCTTTATGGTCCAACTCTCACATCCATACATGATGACTGGAAAGACCATAGCTTTGACTTGATGGACCTTTGTAGGCAAAGTAATGTCTGTGCCTTAATATGCTGTGTAGGTTGATCATAGCTTTTCTTCCAAGGAGCAACTGCCTTTTAACTTCATGGCTGCAGTCACCATCTGCAGTGATTTTGGAGCCCCCGAAAATAAAGTCTGTCACTGTTTCAATTTTTTCCCCATCTCATGGCATGAAGTAATGTAATCAGATGCCATGATCTTCAGTTTAGTTCAGTGGCTCAGTCATGTCCGACTCTTTGCGACCCCATGAATCGCAGCATGCCACGCCTCCCTGTCCATCACCATCTCCCGGAGTTCACTCAGACTCACGTCCATCGAGTCCGTGATGCCATTCAGCCATCTCATCCTCCGGCGTCCCCTTCTCCTCCTGCCCCCAATCCCTCCCAGCATCAGAGTCTTTTCTGATGAGTCAACTCTTCGCATGAGGTGGCCAAAGTACTGGACTTTCAGCTTTAGCATCATTCTTTCCAAAGAAATCCGAGGGCTGATCTGCTTCAGAATGGACTGGTTGGATCTCCTTGCAGTCCAAGGGACTCTCAAGAGTCTTCTCCAACACCACAGTTCAAAAGCATCAATATTTCGCTGCTCAGCCTTCTTCACAGTCCAAATCTCACATCCATACATAACCACTGGAAAAACCATAGCCTTGACTAGACGGACCTTAGTTGGCAAAGTAATGTCTCTGCTTTTGAATATGCTATCTAGGTTGGTCATAGCTTTCCTTCCAAGGAGTAAGCGTCCTTTAATTTCATGGCTGCAATCACCATCTGCAGTGATTTTGGAGCCCCCAAAAATTACGTCTGACACTGTTTCTACTGTTTACCCATCTATTTCCCATGAAGTGATGGGACCAGATGCCACGATCTTCATTTTCTGAATGTTGAGCTTTAAGCCAACCTTTTCTCTCTCCTCTTTCACTTTCATCAAGAGGCTTTTTAGCTCCTCTTCACTTTCTGCCATAAGGGTGGTGTCATCTGCATATCTGAGGTTATTGATATTTCTCCCGGCAATCTTGATTCCAGCTTGTGTTTCTTCCAGTCCAGCATTTCTCGTAATATACTCTGCATATAAGTTAAATAACAGGGTGACAATACACAGCCTTGATGTACTCCTTTTCTTACTTGGAATCAGTCTGTTGTTCCATGTCCAGTTCTAACTGTTGCTTCCTGACCTGCATACAGATTTCTCAAGAGGCAGGTTAGGTGGTCTGGTATTCCCATCTCTCTCAGAATTTTCCACAGTTTATTGTGATCCACACAGTCAAAGGCTTTGGCATAGTCAAGAAAGCAGAAATAGATGTTTTTCTGGAACTCTCTTGCTTTCTCCATGATCCAACAGATGGCAATTTGATCTCTGGTTCCTCTGCCTTGTCTAAAACCAGCTTGAACATCAGGGAGTTCACGGTTCATGCATTGCTGAAGCCTAGCTTGGAGAATTTTGAGCATTACTTTACTAGCGTGTGAGATGAGTGCAATTGTGCGGTAGTTTGAGCATTCTTTTGCATTGCCTTTCTTTGGAATTGGAATGAAAACTGAACTTTTCCAGTCCTGTGGCCACTGCTGAGTTTTCCAAACTTGCTGGCATAATGAATGCAGCACTTTCACAGCATCATCTTTCAGGATTTGAAACAGCTCAACTGGAATTCCATCACCTCCACTAGCTTTGTTCATAGTGATGCTTTCTAACGCCCACTTGACTTCACATTCCAAGATGTCTGGCTCTAGATTAGTGATCACATCATCATGATTATCTGGGTCGTGAAGATCTTTTTTTGTACAGGTCTTCTGTGTATTCTTGCTACCTTTTCTTAATATCTTCTGCTTCTGTTAGGTCCATACCATTTCTGTCCTTTATTGAGCCCATCTTTGCATGAAATGCTCCCTTGGTATCTCTAATTTTCTTGAAGAGATCTCTAGTCTTTCCCATTCTGTTGTTTTCCTCTATTTCTTTGCATTGATTGCTGAAGAAGGCTTTCTTATCTCTTCTTGCTATTCTTTGGAACTCTGCATTCAGATGCTTATATCTTTCCTTTTCTCCTTTGCTTTTTGCCTCTCTTCTTTTCACAGCTATTTGTAAGGCCTCCCCAGACAGCCATTTTGCCTTTTTTGGATTTCTTTTCCATGGGGATGGTCTTGATCCCTCTCTCCTGTACAATGTCACAAACCTCCGTCCATAGTTCATCAGGCACTCTATCTATCAGATCTAGGCCCTTAAATCTATTTCTCACTTTCACTGTATAATCATAAGGGATTTGATTTAGGTCATACCTGAATGGTCTAGCGGTTTTCCCTACTTTCTTCAATTCAAGTCTGAATTTGGCAATAAGGAGTTCATGATCTGAGCCACAGTCAGCTCCTGATCTTGTTTTTGCTGACTGTATGGAGCTTCTCCATCTTTGGCTGCAAAGAATATAATCAATCTGATTTCAGTGTTGACCATCTGGTGATGCCCATGTGTAGAGTCTTCTCTTGTCTTGTTGGAAGAGGGTGTTTGCTATGACCAGTGCATTTTCTTGGCAAAACTCTATTAGTCTTTGCCCTGCTTCATTCCGCATTCCAAGGCCAAATTTGCCTGTTACCCCAGGTGTTTATTGACTTCCTACTTTTGCATTCCAGTCCCCTATAATGAAAAGGACATCTTTTTTGGGGTGATAGTTGTAAAAGGTCTTGTAGGTCTTCATAAAACCATTCAACTTCAGTTTCTTCAGCATTACTGGTTGGAGCATAGACTTGGATAACTGTGATATTGAATGGTTTGCCTTGGAGATGAACAGAGATCATTCTGTCGTTTTTGAGATTGCATCCAAGTACTGCATTTCAGACTCTTTTGTTGACCATGATGGCTACTCCATTTCTTCTGAGGGATTCCTGTCCAAAGTAGTAGATGCAATGGTCCTCTGAGTTAAATTCACCCATTCCAATCCATTTTAGTTCGCTGATTCCTAGAATGTCGACGTTCACTCTTGCCATCTCCTGTTTGACCACTTCCAATTTTCCTTGATTCATGGACCTGACATTCCAGGTTCCTATGCAATATTGCTCTTTACAGCATCATATCTTGCTTCTATCTCCAGTCACATCCGCAACTGGGTATTGTTTTTGCTTTGGCTTCATCCTTTCATTCTTTCTGGACTTATTTCTCCACTGATCTCCAGTAGCATATTGGGCACATAATGACCTGAGGAGTTCCTCTTTTGGTATCCTATGATTTTGCCTTTTCCTACTGTTCATGGGGTTCTCAAGGCAAGAATACTGAAGTGGCTTGCCATTCCCTTCTCCAGTGGACCACATTCTGTCAGACCCCTCCACCATGACCCACCTGTCTTGGGTTGCCCCACAGGCATGGCTTGGTTTCATTGAGTTAGACAAGGCTGTGGTCCTAGTGTGATTAGATTGACTAGTTTTCTGTAAGTATGGTTTCAGTGTGTCTGCCCTGTGATGCCCTCTGGCAACACCTACCATCTTACTTGGGTTTCTCTTACCTTAGGCGTGTGGTATCTCTTCACGGCTGCTCCAGCAAGGCACAGCCACTGTTCCTTACCTTGGATGAAGGTTATCTCCTTACTGCCGCCATTTCTGACCTTCAATGTGGGATAGCTCCTCTGGGCCCTCCTGTGCCTGCGCAGCCACCACTCCTGGGGTTGCTCCTCCCGGCTGCCGGCCCTGGCCTCAGGCTCAGGGTGGCTCCTCAGGGTCACCGCCCCTGGCCTCGGGTGCGAGGTGGCTTCTCAGGCTGCCACAGCACAGGAACGGCCAAGAGGAGCCACCCTGCGTCCGAGGTCAGTGGCGGCCAGGAGGAGCCACCCCGTGTCCAAGGTCAGGGGTGGCTGAGAGAAGCCACTTCACCATGATCTTAGTTGTTTGAATGTTGAGTTTTAAACCAGCATTCATTCTCCTCTTTCACTTTCATCGTGAGGCTCTTCAATTCCTCTTCACTTTCTGCCATAAGGGTGGTGATATCTGCATATATGAGGTTATTGATATTTCTCCAGGCAATCTTGATTCCAGCTTGTGCTTCATCCAGCCCGACATTTCGCATGATCTACTCCGCATAGAATTTAAACAAATAGGGTGATAATATACAGCCTTGACATACTCCTTTCCCAATTTGGAACCAGTCCATTGTTCCATGTCCAGTTCTAACTGTTGCTTCTTGACCTGCATACAGGTTTGTCAGGAGGCAGGTAAAGTGCTCTGGTATTCCCATCTCTTGAAGAATTTACCGCAGTTTGCTGTGATCCACACAGTCAAAGGCTTTGGTGTAATCAGTAAGACAGAAGTAGATCTTTTTTTTAATACTGTTCATGATGTAAAGAAGGCTGAGCGATGAAGAATTGATGCTTTTGAACTGTGGTGTTGGAGAAGACTCTTGAGAGTCCCTTGGACTGCAAGGAGATCCAACCAATCCATTCTGAAGGAGATCAGCCCTGGGATTTCTTTGGAAGGACTGATGCTAAAGCTGAAAGTCCAGTACTTTGGCCACCTCATGTGAAGAGTTGACTCATCGGAAAAGACTCTGATGCTGGGAGGGATTGGGGGCAGGAGGAGAAGGGGATGACAGAGGATGAGATGGCTGGATGGCATCACAGACTCAATGGACGTGAGTCTGAGTGAACTCCGGGAGTTGGTGATGGACAGGGAGGCCTGGCGTGCTGCTATTCATGGGGTCGCAAAGAGTCGGACACGACTGAGAGACTGAACTGAACTGAACTGAGATGTTTTTTTGGAACTCTCTTGCTTTCTCTATGACCTAACGGATGTTGGCAATTTGATCTCTGATTCCTCTGCCTTTTCTAAATCCAGCTTAAACACCTGAAAGTTCTCGGTTCACACACTGTTGAAGCCTCGCCTGGAGAATTCTGAGCTATATTTTGAGAATACTTTGCTAGCATGTGAGATGAATGCAATTGTGTGGTAGTTTGAACCTTCTTTGGCATTGCCTTTCTCTGGGTTTGGAGTGAAAACTGACCTCTTCCAGTCCTGTGGCCACTTGCTGAGTTTTTCAAATTTGCTGGCATATTGAGTGCAGCACTTTAATAGAATCATCTTTTAGGATTCGAAATAGCTCAACTGGAATTCCATCACCTCGGCTAGCTTTTTTCATAGTGATGCTTCAAACGTTTATAATACATACAAATTAATACTAGCCTGCCAAGATCTACTCATTTCATAAAGAAAGGACAAGTGCTTATTGTATGAGCTAAGTTCTTCATGGAAGTGCAGAAGAACAACAGAATATTTCCTTCCAACTTGCACAGATAGGCCAAGTCTGAGAAAGCCTTTCACATGCACACACCCTTCGAAAGAGAACACCCTCACTGGCATTGCTGCTCCTTGAATGGTCCTGTTTTCCGGTCACTAGATACCAGTTCACTCAGCCACTGCTGTCAAAATAGATCAGGGCAACAAACACAAGGCTGACGAGAAACTGAGGTATTTTCTGAAGTGAAAAAGGGGCTGACCAAATATTTCCTCCCAGAATAAGCACTGAAAATGACTGAGCAATTCAACAAGTTAAAAATGGGAGTTCAAGCAGAGAAAGTATAATAGAAATATGGGATGTGTTTGAAGGGCATAATAGGATATGCCTGCGGTAAATCTGATGTGGAGAAGAAATCTAGAAACTCCGAGAATGTCACTGAATTGGAGAGAGTACGGCAGAATGTCAACCCCAGTGGCTCAGAGGGAAAGAATTTGCCTGCAGTGCAAGAGACGTGGGTTCGACCCTGACTCAGGAAAATCTCCTGGAGGAGGAAATGGCAACTCACCCCAGTATTCTTGCCTGGGAAATCCCATGGACAGAGGAGCCTTGTGGGCAGCCTTCCATGGGGTCACAGAGTCAGACATGATTGAGTGACTGAGTACACAGCAGAATGGAAACAGAAAAGAAGCAACTTCTCTATAGTCCATACCTGAGACTACTTTGGCCCAGATATACTTCCAAGGATAATTCTAGGCCACATATAGACTTAAAGTAACTCAAATTTATAGAAAGATTTGAAATAGAACAATCTCAAGTCAGCTTAGCACAGCTGTTAAAAGAACAACTCTGAAGTCAAGCTGACTGGTTCAAATATGTGCTCATCCACTGACCAGCTGTGTGACCACTGGCAAAGTTACCTATGTTCTATGTGTCCCAAACCCTTCTTTTGTAAAGTGGACATAATGATAGTATTCACCTCATAGGTGACTATCAGGATTAAATGAGTTAACCTGTATAAAGCCTACAGATACCACGAGCTGTATGTGTTATCGTTTTATTAGTTTTAAATAATGAAATTCGCAGTACAAGTTTTATATTATTTTGACTCCAAAAAAAACAAAGTCTGAGTAATTGACCTATTAGCAGGGAAGAGGGATTCAGTATTGTGTCTGAACAATAAAAAAAAAAAAAGCTATAAGTGAAGCTATTTTCCTTTGATGGACGTTTGAAGTGTGGGAATCATTTGAGTTTTCACCGCAGGTCAATTGTTTAAGTTATCTTCTACCGGTATTTCCAGTAAACCCGCTAGGAGACCATGCTGCTCAGAATCCAGCGTTCCACAGGAACATGAACCAGCTTCACTTTGGGCTGTAAAGGTGCACGATAGCATGCACTGATAATTTTTCAGGTCACAAACACCCTGCCTGTCTCTGACTGTGTTTCTCAAACTGGATTAGGCTGACCTTTGGAGAAATGGACCAAGCAGCACTCAAAGCTATCCAATAAGCAAGGCTTATCTTCTTAGAGTTTATTTAAAGCATTTTTAAAATAGACTTTCATTTTTTAGAGAAGTTTTAAGTTCACAGCAAATTTGAGGATAAGGTACAGAGTGTTCACATATATCTGCTTCCTCCACATATACATGCATGCATGCATGGTAAGTTGCTTCAGTCTTTTCTGACTCTTGTGACCCTATGGACTGTAGCCCATCAGGCTCCTCTGTCTATGGGATTCTGCAGTCCAGAATACAGAAGTGGGTTGCCATGCCCTCTTCCAGGAGATCTTCTCAATCCAGGGATTGAACCTGTCTCTTACATCTCCTGCACTGGCAAGCAGGGTTTTTACCACTAGTGTTACCTGGGAAGCCCACATACATGCATAGCCTCCCCTGTTACTAACATCCCCCACCAGAGGAGTATTTTGTTACGACTAATGAATCCACAGTGAAACACATCACTATCACCCGAAGTCTACTCATGGCTTATATTAGGCTTCACCCTTGTTGTTATACATTCTAGGAGTTTGGATAAATGTGTACTGGCTTGTATATTCCATTGCAGTATCATACAGAGTAGTTTCACAGTCCTAAAAATCATCTGTGTCCTGATTATTCATCCTTACCTCCCCTGACCCTTAGCAACCAGTGATCTCTTTACTGTTTCCATAATTTTGGCTTATATAGAATATCATATAGCTGCAATCATACTGTAATTAGACTTTTCAGATTGGCTTCTTTTACTTAGTAATATGCATTTAAGTTTCCTCCATATCATTCTATGGCTTGACAACAGATTTATTTTTGGTGCTGAATAATATTCCGTTTGGATGCACTACAGTTCATTTATCCATTCACTTACTGAAGGACATCTTGGTTTCTTCCAAGTTTTGACTATTGTAAGTAAATCTGCTGTAAACATCTCAATACAAGTTTTTCAGTGGAAATGTTTTCACCTCCTTTGAAGTAAACACCAAGGAGCTCAGTTGCTGGATTGCATGGTAATAGTATCTTTATTTTTTCAAGTAAATTTCAAGCCATATTCCAAAATGTCTGTAACATTTCACATTTCCATCAGCAGTGAATAACGGTCCTATTGTTATACATCCTTATCCAATTTAATGTTGTCATTATTTTAAGCCCTTGTCTGTTTCAGCCTTTGCAAATATTTTTTTCTGTCAGTAGATTGTCTTTTCATTTTCTTTATGGTTTCCTTTGCTGTATAGAAGCTTGTAAGTTTGATTAGATTCCATTTGTTTATTTTTGCTATTGTTTCTATTGCCTTGGGAGACTGACCTAAGAAAACATTGGTATAATTTATGTCAGAGAGTGTTTTGCCTATGTTCTCTTCTAAGGGTTTTATGGTGTCATATTTTACTGATTTTATTTGTAACTTAAATTTTAAAAATATTTTATGTAATAACAATGTATGTGCATTTTGAAATCTCAAGTGAGATATTAAAGAGATGGACACACAAAAGAACTATACAAAAAAGACCTTAATGACCCAGATAAACACGATGGTGTGATCAGTCACCTAGCCAGACACCCTGGCATGTGAAGTCAAGTGGGCCTTAGGAAGCATTACTGTGAAAAAACCTAGTGGTGGTGATGGAATTCTAGCTGAGCTATTTCAAATCCTAAAAGATGATGCTGTGAAAGTGCTGCACTCAATATGCCAGCAAATTTGGAAAACTCAGCAGTAGCCACAGGACTGGGAAAGTTCAGTTTTCATTCCAATCCTGAAGAAGGGCAATGCCAAGGAATGTTCAAATTACCATACAGTCGTGCTCATTTCACATGCTAGCAACGTAATGCTCAAAATCCTTCAAGCTAGGCTTCAACAGTACGTAAACTGAGAGCTTCCAGATGTACAAGCTGGATTTTAAAAAGGCGGAGGAACCAGAGATCAAATTGCCAACAACTGTTCGATCACAGAGAAAACAAGAGCATTCCAGAAATACATCTACTTCTGCTTAATTGACTACACTGAAGCCTTTGATGTGTGGATTAAAACAAACTGAAAAATTCTTAAAGATATGGGAATACCAGACCACCTTAACTGCCTCCTGAGAAATGTGTATGCAGGTCAAGAAGCAACAGTTAGAACAGTTATAAAACAAAAGACTGGTTCAAAATTGGGAAAGGAATACATCAAGGCTGTATATTGTCACCCTATTTAGTTAACTTATATGCAGAGTACATGTTGGATGAACCACAAGTGGGAATCAAGATGGCAGGGAGAAAAATCAACAACATCATATATGCAGATGACACCATCCTAAGGCAGAAAACAAAGAAGAACTAAAGAGCATCTTGAAGGTAAAAGAAGAGAATGAAAAAAGATGGCTTAAAACTCAACATTCAAAACACTAAGGTCATGGCATCTTGTTCTATCATTTCTTGCCAAATAGATGTGGAAAAACTGGAAACAGTGGCAGATTTTATTTTCTTGGGTGACTGAAGTCATGAAATTAAAAGATGCTTGCTGCTTGGAAGAAAGGCTATGACAAATCTAGACAGCATACTAAAAAATGGAGACATTGCTTTGCTGACAAAGTCTGTACTGTCAAAAGTATTATTTTTCCAGTATCATGTGCATATGGGAGAGTTGGACCAAAAAGAAGGCTGAGCACCAAAGAATTCATGCTTTCAAACTGTGGTGCTGGAGAAGACTCTTGAGAACTTGGAGAGCCAGGAGATCAAACCAGTCAATCCTAAAGAAACTCAGCCCTGAATACTTATTGGAAGAACTGATGTTGAAGCTGAACTCCAAAACATTGGCCATCTGATGTGAAGAGCTGATATGTTGAAAAAGATCCTGATGATGGGAAAGATTGAATGCAGTAGGAGAAGGGGAGCGACCCCATAGACAGCAGCCCACCAGGCTCCCCTGTCCCTGGGACTCTCCAGGCAAGAACACTGGAGTGGGTTGCCATTTCCTTCTCCAATACATGAAAGTGAAAAGTGAAAGGGAATTCACTCAGTCATGTCCGACTCTTTGCGACCCCATGGACTGCAGCCTACCAGGCTCCTCCATCAGTGGGATTTTCCAGGCAAGAGTACTGGAGTGGGAGTTTGAGCAAACTCTGGGAGATAGTGAAGGACAGGGAAGCCTGGAGTGCTGCAGTTCATGAGGGTGCAAAGAGTTAAACACGACTTAGCAACTGAACAACAATAAGAATTTTGGGTATAAATCTTTGCTGATTAATCCCAAATCCTAGTTGAAACATGTTAACTTGATCCTGCCATTATAAGTGGCTTGATGAAAAAGGTAGTTAAGCCCAGCCATGTTGAACAGCAGCCTCTCATTTCACTGTCTGGTGGAGCAAAGGGATGCAGACCACAACACTAGTTAGGGGCCTGAATTTTTAAATTATGGATCTGCTTCTCATCTGTTCATATGAATTCTAAACCTTACTAGTATATTCTTAAGCATAAACATAAAAATCTCAACCAAAGCCCTCCTGTGTGGGTTTCTTTAAAGATTTTCTGCTCTCCAGCTCCTAACCAAAAGGGAGTATCAATCAAGAACCTGTTTCAGCATTTTACTGCCCCTAGCATCTAAGTTCTACCTTTGGATCAACATTGAACACAAGCCGACATGTCATTCCGTGGATCCTTCTCAAAACTGTGCTCTTTCCTGATGTTCTATTATGTCTTCAACTTTTATTGAAGACCTTTGCAAGAAAAAGCCACATGAGGCCCATTTCTGCATTTGCGGGTGAAACTGGAATAAGGACATTGTCCATTAAATTACTCAATGTTCCCTACCTAAGACCCACATGAGAACTTGCTCTGAGTTTAGTACCAAGGAAAAACTGTGCCTTCTTTGAAAAAGTAGTAAATTTTCTTCTTTTCTATTGGTGAGTTATGTAACCCACTGTATTTCCTTTTCTTTTCTTTTTTTTTTTGTTTCGGCTGCCAAAATCATGGAGTGAGTTTTTATGTACAATTGTACCCACTGAGTTAGGCTTTGTGGTAGTCGTGTTTTCTTCTTCCTTTTTTCTAACTTTCTTTCTTCCAATATATTCTTATAATATTATTGTACAGAACTTTTTTTGTCTGTTAAAATCTGTGTGAGAAAATTGTTCAGTGTATCCCCCCCAAAAAAGCTTACAAATCTATTGATTTATCTGACACAGATTTTTTGAGGAATTATATGTTTTGTTTTATAAAATATTATTGAATTCAATATAGGATAGACACCTTGATAAATGTATAATTGTTGTTTAATCATATGCCTTTGGCAAAATGTTATAGACATATAAAGTTATAGATTGGTTAAAAAAAAAAAAAAAAGGCAAAAAACCCTCAGGGGAATAATCACCATACTCATAGAGAAAATCAAATCTTCCATTCATCATATTAGTGAAGTCCTGCATTCATCCAAAAAATGTTTAAAATTGTAGGCTTTGAGGTCACTCAAAATTGTAGGCAATTGAGGAGAACACAAACTTGTTTTAAAAAAATGAATCACCCTCAATAAATTTATGATATAGCAAATAAAAGCCAGTGTGTTTACCAACCTCACTTAAAGACAGGAATGAGGTATTTCTTGTACAGCTGCATTATACACCACTGTGCCAGAATTTTTTTTATAATTAAGTTGAAAAAGAAGTCTTGCAAGTTGAAGTAAAATTCTGTTATAGGAGAATTTTGTTATGAAAAGGAGGAAAACGTTACACAGAATAATTAATAGTAGCTTGCCTCAAATTGAAATTTGCAGAAAAGAATTAATTATGACTTTATTACAATCTGCAAGTAGCTATGAATGTAGGAGTTCTTTTATTTTAAGGTGATCTGTATTTCTTTGAAATAGCACTTTCTTAAAGGCTGGCCAAATTACTGTTGTATGTGGGCTGACAACACAAACATTTTATCAGTTTCCTAAACTCTCACACAGGAAGTAGGGCTATGGGAATAATTTCACAGCTTGGTTTTGGCCTTTCAAGAACTGAGTGTTGAGGTTTGCTATAATCATTTGCTTTTCATATTCTGCTGTTTTTTGTTTTTTCACAAGGTGAATAACACAAGAGTCTGGAAACCAATATTGGGTGGGGATTTTGCCTAGAGATCTATTTAGTTACCAAGCTTCTCAGCTTGTGGTCATTGAAGGTCACTTGGTTGATAGCTAAAATTTCAATTGGAACCTTGTCATATAATCAGGATTTAAAACCCAGCTTAGATTTTGTCTCTCCTGAGAAAGGGGAGGTTGTTTTATGGTTAGATTCAGAAAGTTAAAGTAGGTGTTGGCAATTATGAGCCATTTTTGTAGTTTAAATTGCACTATGGAAACACCTGTCCAGAATAGCAAAGGACGGCATGCCTTAAAACAGATAAAATAGAAAAGTCTGATACTATTATGCATGAAGAGTCCTGCTTTTATTATCAAAACCTAGAAGCCACATTCAACCATTCTTGAGAGAATACTTTTTGTATTCTTTAACAGTGATTCTCAAGACCAATCACCTTACTAAAGATTCCTTTTGTATGTGGCACAGGAAATAATTTACATAAAGAGCCCTTTTAAAAAAATGATTAGAATGTTTTCCAGTTTATTTTCATGGTTTTTTTTTTTTTTTCATTACAGTAGTCCTCACGTTCTTAGAGCAAGTATATTGATGACCCATAAAATCATGCCCTAAAATAGGCAAAGCTTAATAAATCCTTTTGCTATTATTGTAAAAAGTATTCAGTACATTTGGATATGATAACTGAGCAAAAAGATGACTGAGAATATAGAAAGAAACTGAATAAAAGTAAAAGTCACTAAGGTTCTTCTGATAGAAGTAGCATATCAATTTTTATCCTTTCACAGCATATATTGGGATAGAGATTTGGCACAGAGAGGTAGCAGTGATTATTTATATATAATATAGGAAACCACCTTCATACCTGGCAATATTGCCAAATAGAGTCATAGTGAGGCATTCAAACAAAACTTTCAAACAATATCAAGATCAGGTAATTCATAAATATTTTTCATAAAATTGGAAAGCCTGTAATAGCACTTTTCCCAAAAAGTTCCAATTGTTGAGATTTACCTGGATAAACATAAAAATATTCATATGTATTATTATATGTTATCAGTTCAGTTCAGCTGTTGCTCAGTCATCTCCGACTCTTTGCGACCCCATGAATTGCAGCACGCCAAGCCTCCCTGTCCATCACCAACTCCCAGAGTTCACTTAAACTCACGTTCATCAAGTCAGTGATGCCATCCAGCCATCTCATCCTCTGTCGTCCCCTTCTCCTCCTGCCCCCAATCCCTCCAGCATCAGTCTTTTCCAATGAGTCAACTTTTCGCATGAGGTGGCCAAAGTACTGGAGTTTCAGCTTTAGCATCATTCCTTCCAAACAAATCCCAGGGCTAATCTCCTTCAGAATGGATTGGCTGGATCTCCTTGCAGTCCAAGGGACTCTCAAGAGTCTTCTCCAACACCACAGTTCAAAAGCATCAATTCTTCGGTGCTCAGCTTTCTTCACAGTCCAACTCTCACATCCATACATGACTACTGGAAAGACCATAGCCTTGACTAGATGGAACTTGTTGGTAAAATAATGTCTCTGCTTTTGAATATGCTATCTAGATTAGTCATAACTTTCCTTCCAAGGAGTAAGCGTCTTTTAATTTCATGGCTGCAGTCACCATCTGCAGTGATTTCAGAGCCCAAAAAATTGAAGTCTGACACTGTTTCCACTGTTTCCCCATCTATTTCCCATGAAGTGATGGGACCAGATGTCATGATCTTAGTTTTCTGAATGTTGAGCTTTAAGCCAACTTTTTCACTCTCCTCTTTCACTTTCATCAAGAGCCTTTTTAGGTCCTCTTCTCTTTCTGCCATAAGGGTGATGTCATCTACATATCTGAGGTTATTGATATTGCTCCTGGCAATCTGGATTCCAGCTTCTGCTTCTTCCAACCCACCGTTTCTCATGATGTACTCTGCATATAAGTTAAATAAGCAGGGTGACAATATACAGCCTTGACATACTCCTTTCCTATTTGGACCCAGTCTGGTGTTCCATGTCCATTTCTAACTGTTGCTTCCTGACCTGCATATAGGTATCTCAAGAGGCAGGTCAGGTGGTCTGGTATTCCCATCTCTTTCAGAATTTTCCACAGTTTATTGTGATCCACACAGTCAAAGGCTTTGGCCAAGCCAATAAAGCAGAAACAGATATTTTTCTGGAACTCTTTTCCTTTTTCAATGATCCAGCAGATGTTGGCAATTTGATATCTGGTTCCTCTGCTTTTTCTAAAACCAGCTTGAACATCTGGAAGCTCATGGTTCACATATTGCTGAAGCCTGGCTTGGAGAATTTTGAGCATTACTTTACTTGTGTGAGATGAGTGCAATTGTGTGGTAGTTTGATCATTCTTTAGCATTGCCTTTCTTTGGGACTGGAATGAAAACTGACCTTTTCCAGTCCTGTGGCCACTGCTGAGTTTTCCAAATTTGCTGGCATATTGAATGCAGCACTTTACAGCATCATCTTTCAGGATTTGTAATAGCTGAACTGGAATCCCATCACCTCCACTAGCTTTGTTCATAGTGATGCTTTCTAAGGCCCACTTGACTTCACATTCCAGGATGTCTGGCTGTAGGTGAGTGATCATAGCATCATGATTATCTTGGTCATGAAGATCTTTTCTATACAGTTCTGTGTATTCTGTGTATTCTTCTGTGTATTCATAACATTATATGTTATGAATATATGAAATACCATAATGTGTATGTATATGTG
Source organism: Budorcas taxicolor (assembly GCF_023091745.1). Taxonomy (NCBI): domain Eukaryota; kingdom Metazoa; phylum Chordata; class Mammalia; order Artiodactyla; family Bovidae; genus Budorcas; species Budorcas taxicolor. The sequence continues at coordinate 86,502,321 of NC_068910.1, forward strand.
TTTGTGTATACTGAATCCACTTTTCACCTAAAAAACCAAAAATTAAAGAAAACAAAAAACAAAGGGAGTCATCAAATGTCAATATTTGAAACAATAGCTTCCAAGATCTTGAACATTAGGCAAACAAAAAAGTGATCCCAGAGGGATCAGCCCCAAAATTGCCTCCAGTCCCCTAATTTACTGCTTTGAGGGAGTTCTCAGGCTATGGAACAGGGAAGGGTGCCCAAAAGGAAACTGGAAGTCTCCCTGAGATGATGAGATAAAGCTGAGAATCAGGAGAGACCAAGGAAGCTGGAGTTCACTAGACAGAGAACTGGAGAAAAGAGAGATGCACTAAGGAAAAAAGTCCAGAAATCCATAGAGACTTCCTCTCAAGTAGTATTCAACAAAGTACTGGTTAGTACAGTATATAAGGAAGTTATATGAGGCTAGGAAAAGAATCATCTGAAGTGCCCTGGGTAGAAAACTCAGAAAGATCTCTTCTCAGTAGTGGAGAATAAGTCTCAGTAAACATTACTCTGGTCCCACCTAACCAATTCTTAAAAGCAAGATGTGAAAAAGTAAAACCATTTCCAAGTAACAATCACATTGCAAAACAAAATTGAAAAGCAGTTCAGTTCAGTTCAGTTCAATTGCTCAGTCACGTCCGACTCTTTGCAACCCCATGAATCTCAGCACACCAGGCTTCCCTGTCCATCACCAACTCCTGGAGTTCACTCAGACTCACGTCCATCGAGTCAGTGATGCCATTCAGCCATCTCATCCTCTGTCGTCCCCTTCTCCTCCTGCCCCCAATCCCTCCCAGCATCAGAGTCTTTTCCAATGAGTCAACTCTTCGCATGAGGTGGCCAAAGTACTGGAGCTTCAGCTTTAGCATCATTCCTTCCAAAGAAATCCCAGGGTTGATCTCCTTCAGAATGGATTTGTTGGATCTCCTTGCAGTCCAAGGGACTCTCAAGAGTCTTCTCCAATACCACAGTTCAAAGCATCAATTCTTCAGGGCTCAGCCTTCTTCACAATCCAACTTCACATCCACACATGACCACAGGAAAAACCATAGCCTTGACTAGACAGACCTTAGTCGGTAAAGTAACGTCTCTGCTTTTGAATATTCTGTCTAGGTTGGTCATACTTTTCTTCCAGGGAGTAAGCGTCATTTAATTTGATGGCTGCAATCACCATCTGCAGTGATTTTGGAGCCCCAAAAAATAAAGTCTGACACTAGGAATACAAATATAGTCCACATTAAATATAGTAAAATCCAGTGTATGGCAACCAATCAAAGATGACCAGAATACAAAGAAGTATGAAAATACAATCCATAATGAAATTCAATCAATTGAAACTGTCCCAGAACCAGAACCAACACAGATGTTAGAATTAATGTACAAGGGTATTAAAAAATTGTGATTATATTCCACATGCTCAAATTGTTAAGTGGAGACATACAAAATATTAAAATGATCCAAACTAAATGTCTAGAGATGTTTTCTAAAAAACTACAATGTGTGAGATGAAAAATACACTGCATAGCATTTACTGCAGATTAGATGCTACAGATTAGAAGACTAATGAACTCGAAAACAGAGAAGTAGAAACATTTCAAACTGAAACAAAGGAAAAAAAAAAATACTGGAAAAGTGGATAGGGGATCAGTGAGTTGTGGAACAACTTATCAAATTATATAATTTAAATATACACAGTTTGTTGTATGCAGTTTATATTTTTTAATATTTTAAACTTTTCTGCATATGATAACAAATCTAATGTTACTGAAATAACACTGAGAATAACCTCTTTTAACCTTTATAGAGTACATTATTCCAATTCACTTTTCAACATACAATTAATTTTTTTAGAGATAAAACTTTTGAGTAGATTTAATTGCCAAAATAACTACCTTGGAAATTGAAATAACCTTCAATTATGAATTATGATCAAAAAGAGCTTTTTTATTTTTCACATTGTCTCATGAAATGACTTTCATTCCCCCCCAATCACCTTTTAAGTAACTTTGACATGACATTTTATTTTTCATCACTGGTAAAATACTTTCAGATGAATACAGTTTAATGAGACAAGCCCTTTGGCCAGTTCTAACACAAATAGATCTATATTTGAGGAAAAGTACAACCAGGTGTGAAAAGGGAACTTAACGGTCTTGATATTGCTTAGACATTTTGTTTCAATGCTTCAGTCCAACTCATAAGATAACATTGTCAGATATGAAGGTGCTTTTCTAAAGCTTGTTTGTAAACCAGTAGCAAAGGAACATCTGCCATTGATTCACTGATAATTCATGGATATTTCTTACAGATTAGAAAACCAAGCACATCTTATTCTTATCTCATTCTCAGAAAAGTTTAACTAATTATTCCCTGAACAAATTTATGCCGACAGAAGATGAAAAACAGGAAAACGTATAGAGAACTTAAAAGTTATAGAATATCAATTCAAAGTACTCATTTCTATGGACTTCCCTGGTGATCCGGTGGTTAAGACACTGTTTTCCAATGCAAGAGGTGTGGGTTCAATCCCTGTTCAGGGAGCCAGGATCCCACATGCCTTACTGCCAAAAGCACAAACAGAAAACAGAAAAAATATTGTAATGAAGCCAATAAAGCCTTTTAAAAGGGTACATATCAAAAAATTTTTAAAAAAATAACTACTCATCTCTAAGAAATATTTTTGGAAAATCGAACAGAAATTTATTTATCTTATTTATCACCTCCACTATAAGATACAATCAATTGAACAACAAACCATCAATATCAAGATAACTTTTAGATTATATGTCCATGTAGATTGTAAGATGTATCTCAATGTCAGAAATATCTGAATCTTTAAAGGAAATATGCTATTTTATCATAAATAATCAGAAGTTTAAAATTTTAATATATTTCAAATAAATATGTAATAAAAGAGCACACACATGAACAGCAATTGAACAATTAATAGTAAAAAACAGGAGAACAAGATGGCAGAGGAGTAGGGGGACGTGGAGTACATTTCTCCCCACAGATATATCAGGAATACACCTTCAGACATAGAAGTGTATGCAGAACACGAGCTAGAGCTTACAGGAATACCTGATTAGCAGAAAAGAATATATAGAACCATGCAAAACTCAGTAGGATGAACGAACTAGGGGAAAAACAGAAGTGTTAGTAGGACTGGACCTGCCCTTGGTGGGTGGGGAACTGAGGCAGGGGTCTGATCCCCACATCAGGGTAATTGTCTGAGTGAGAGGAGAAACATTAAAGGCTGAGAGTGAAACAGCTGATCTGTGGCAGCCTAAATGGAATGAGAATTATATACATTCCTTGCCGCAGCCATTCATACCCTGAACAAGGATGCAGGTTCCCTAGAAGGCGCAGCAGCTGGGAGCTGGAGTTTAAGGATTGTGGAGCAATCCCAGGGTGAGGGCTGCTATTGATTGAGAAGAGATGGATGGAGGGGATGTGAGGGAGGAGATCATGGTGGCAAATGCCTGTGGAGGAAAGCCAGGGAGCCATGGAAGCAAGGCGGTACTGCTGAGTCATGCATAGGGGGTGGAGCCATCATCATAGCCTCTCTCTCCCCACAGGCCAACATCAGCAGCTGAACAACAGAGAAGCTGGCCCATTAAACACCTGATGCACTGAACTACCGAGTAGGACTCCACCCAGGATGCTCTTTAAGTGCCTGACACACCGATCTACAGAGTAGGACCCCAGCCAGCGGGGCCCCTCTATGTGCCTGAAACACCCGACAACAGACAAGGACCCCAGGTAAGACTCCCTCTAAGTGCCTGAAGCACCTAAGTGCCCAAGCTATGGAGAAAGACTGGTCAAGAGGCCTTCGGATTGCCAGCTACAAGAGGCTTGAAAAAAGACTCTGATAGAGCCATAACTCCTGCAGCAGAAGCAGTCAGTGTTCCTGCACACTTGGTGCCACCAGGGTCCCCACAAGCCAAGCAGCTGCCACACCTTCACACTCAACCCTCACTGGGGCAGAGGGGCCACAGGCAAAAAATTCTTGTGTCTATGCACACAGGGTAGCTTCAGTTGTGTCCAACTCTGTAACCCTGTGGACTGTGGCCTGCCAAGCTTCTCTGTCAGAGAGGGGGCTCTCCAGGCAAGAATACTGGAGAATATTGGCCAATACTGGTCACCATACCCATCTAGACCTCTATATTTCCTGCTACTCTAGCTGCCAACTTCCCTGAATACCTGGTGCTGCCAGAACCCCTGCAACTAAAGCAGCTGCACCACCTCCACACCTGGCCCACACCGGGACAGACCCAAGTCCTCCAGGGCAGCCTCAGGAGCAAACCCCAGTGGACAACCCACATGCAGAGGTGGAAATAAAACCACAGTTGAAACCCAGGGGCAGTGTGGCTAAGGAAGAAAACCCAAAACCCTCCCACCAGATGTACAAGCTGCAGATTAAATCCACATGATCAACTAGGCAGACTCTGTATCTATGGAATATATAAAAGGACATTGAGAGCTCCCACAAAAGAAAATGCACTAGTTCTGAGAGTTGTGGACGTTGCAGGCAAGAACAAACAGGAGGAGGACCAGGGTAGAATCTGAGCTGCCCACACAGCAGTACAGAGAACAGCACAGTGTTGGAGGGCATCCTAGGAGGTGAGGTGGACTGTGACTCCAAGTGAGGAAAAGGACTCGGATAGCATTGATTCAAGAAAAGCATTTCTTATTCTTATGTTTTGACTTGTTCTGTATATTCTTTTAAGGAGCTACCCTGTGTCCAAGGTCAGGCGCGGCAGCTGGGAGGAGCTACGCCACGCCTGAGGTCAGGGGCAGCAGCCTAGAGGAGCAACCCCACATACAAGGAGCAGTGGCTGTGCGGGCCAGGAGGGCCGAGAGGAGCTACTCCACTTTCAAGGTCAGGAGGGGCAGCAGTGAGGAGATACCCCTCATCCAAAGTAAGGAGCAGTGGCTGTGCTTTGCTGGAGCAGCCATGAAGAGATACTCAACGTCCAAGGTAAGAGAAACCCAAGCAAGACGGTAGGTGTTGCAAGAGGCATCAGAGGGCAGACACACAAACCATAATCACAGAAAACTAGTCAATCTAGTCACATGGACCACAGCCTTGTCTAACTCAATGAAGCTAAGCCATGCCGTGTGGGGCCACCCAAGATGGGTGGGTCATGGTGGAGAGGTCTGACAGAATGTGGTCCACTGGAGAAGGGAATGGCAAGCCACTTCAGTATTCTTGTCTTGAGAATCCCGTGAACAGTATGAAAAGGCAAAATGATAGGATACTGAAAGAAGAACTCCTCAGGCTGGTAGGTGCCCAATATGCTACTGGAGATCTTGGAGAAATAAGTCCAGAAAGAATGAAAGGATGAAGCCAAAGCAAAAACAATACCCAGTTGCGGATGTGACTGGTGATAGAAGCAAGATACGATGCTGTAAAGAGCAATATTGCATAGGAACCTGGAATGTCAGGTCCATGAATCAAGGCAAATTGGAAGTGGTCAAACAGGAGATGGCAAGAGTGAACGTCGACATTCTAGGAATCAGCTAACTAAAACAGACTGGAATGGGGGAATTTAACTCAGATGACCATTACGTCTACTACTGCAGGCAGGAATCCCTTAGGAGAAATGGAGTAGCCATCATGGTCAACGAAAGAGTCTGAAATGCAGTACTTGGATGCAATCTCAAAAACAACAGAATGATCTCTGTTCATTTCCAAGGCAAACCATTCAATATCACAGTAATCCAAGTCTATGACCCAACCAGTAATGCTGGAGAAGCTGAAGTTGAACGGTTCTATGAAGACCTAGAAGACCTTTTAGAACTAACACCCAAAAAGATGTCCTCTTCCTTATAGGGGACTGGAATCCAAAAGTAGTAAGTCAAGAAACACCTGGGGTAACAGGCAAATTTGAGCTGGAATACGGAATGAATCAGGGCAAAGGCTAATAGAGTTTTGCCAAGAGTTTTGCCAGAGTTTTGCACTGGTCATAGCAAGCACCCTCTTCCAACAACACAAGAGAAGACTCTACACATGGACATCACCAGATGGTCAATACTGAAATCAGATTGATTATATTCTTTGCAGCCAAAGACGGAGAAGCTCTATAGAGTCAGCAAAAACAAGACCGGGAGCTGACTGTGGCTCAGACCATGACTTCCTTATTGCCAAATTCAGACTTGAATTGAAGAAAGTAGGGAAAACCACTAGACCATTCAGGTATGACCTAAATCAAATCCCTTATGATTATACAGTGAAAGTGAGAAATAGATTTAAGGGACTAGATCTGATAGATACAGTGGCTGATGCACTATGGATGGAAGTTCATGGCATTGTACAGGAGACAGGGATCAAGACCATCCTCATGGAAAAGAAATGCAAAAAAAGCAAAATGTCTGTCTGGGGAGGTCTTAAAAATAGCTGTGAAAAGAAGAGAAGCGAAAAGCAAAGGAGAAAAGGAAAGAAATAAACATCTGAATGCAGAGTTCCAAAGAATAGCAGGAAGAGATAAGAAAGTCAACCACAGCGATCAATGCAAAGAAACAGAGGAAAACAACAGAATGGGAAAGACTAGAGATCTCTTCAAGAAAACTAGAGATACCAAGGAAATATTTCATGCAAAGATAGGCTCAATAAAGGACAGAAATTGTATGGACCTACAGAAGCAGAAGATATTAAGAAAAGGTAGCAAGAATACACAAAAGAACTGTACAAAAAAGATCTTCATGACCCAGAAAATCACGAGGGTGTCATCACTCACCTAGAGCCAGACATCCTGGAATGTGAAGTCAAGTGGGCCTAAGAAAGCATCTCTACGAACAAAGCTAGTGGAAGTGATGGAATTCCAGTTGAGCTATTTCAAATCCTGGAAGATGATGTTGTGAAACTGTTGTGCTCAATATGCCAGCAAATTTGGAAAACTCAGCAGTGGCCACAGGACTGGAAAAGGTCAGTTTTCATTCCAATCCCAAAGAAAGGCAATGTCAAAGAATGCTCAAACTACTGCACAACTGCACTCATCTCACACAAGTAAAGTAATGCTCAAAATTCTCCAAGCCAGGCTTCAGCAATACGTGAAACATGAAATTCCTGATGTTCAAGCTGGTTTCAGAAAAGGCAGAGAAACCAGATATCAAATTGCCAACATTTGCTAGATTATCAAAAAAGGAAGAGAGTTCCAGAAAAACATCTATTTCTGCTTTATTGGCTAGGCCAAAGCCTTTGACTGTGTGGATCACAATAAACTGTGGAAAATTCTGAAAGAGATGGGAATACCAGACCACCTGACCTGTCTCTTGAGAAATCTGTATGCAGGTCAGGAAGCAACAGTTAGAACTGGACATGGAACACCAGACTGGGTCCAAATACGAAAAGGAGTATGTCAAGGATGTATATTGTCACCCTTCTTATTTAACTTCTATGCAGAGTACATCATGAGAAACGCTGGGTTGGAAGAAGCACAAGCTGGAATCCAGATTGCCGGGAGAAATATCAATAACCTCAGATATGCAGATGACACCACCCTATGGCAGAAAGTGAAGAGGACCTAAAAAGGCTCTTGAAGAAAGTGAAAGAGGAGAGTGAAAAAGTGGGCTTAAAGGTCAACATTTAGAAAACAAAGATCATTGCATCTGGTCCCATCACTTCATGGGAAATAGATGGGGAAACAGTGGGAACAGTGTCAGACTTTATTTTGGGGGGCTCCAAAATCACTACAGATGGTGACTGCAGCCATGAAATTAAAAGACCCTTACTCCTTGGAAGGAAAGTTATGACCAATCTAGATAGCATATTCAAAAGCAGAGACATTACTTTGCCAACAAAGGTCCATCTAGTCAAGGCTATGGTTTTTCCAGTGGTCACGTATGGATGTGAATGTTGGACTGTGATGAAAACTGAGCACCGAAGAATTGATGTTTTTGAACTGTGGTGTTGGAGAAGACTCTTGAGAGTCCCTTGGACTGCAAGGAGATCCAATCAGTCCATCCTAAAGGAGATCAGTCTTGGGTGTTTATTAGAAGGACTGATGCTAAAGCTGAAGCTCCAGTACTTTGGCCACCCCATGCAAAGAGTTGACTCCTTGGAAAAGACTCTGATGCTGGGAGGGACTGCGGGCAGGAGGAGAAGGTGACGACAGAGGATTAGATGGCTGGATGGCATCACCAACTCGATGGACCTGAGTCTGGGTGAACTCCGGGAGTTGGTGATGGACAGGGAGGGCTTGGCGTGCTGCAATTCATGGGGTCGCAAGGAATCAGACACGACTGAGCGACAAACTGAACAGTACTGTATATTCTTTTGGATTCTTTTTATTTATTTCTTTCTTTTTCTTTTTTTCCCCCCATTTTTTTCACCCTCTGTTGTAGTTGTCAGTTTTATTGGCACTATTGAATCTAATTAAGATTTTGAGGGGTTTTTTTCCTCAGTCACAATTTTAATTTTTTTTATAAACGTTGCCTCTACATTGATCTTTTCAGTTCTGTGCAGTTTTCCTTTTTTCTTTCTTCTTCCTTTTTTTTTTCTCTTTTTTTATTATAATTTTTAAACCTATTATTATCTTTTCTACATTTATTCCTTTGTTTTCTTTTCCCACTCTTCGTTTTCCCTTGCAGTTAATCTTAAATGTATATAAATCTTCATCTACCTCTATTTAATTTTGCTTATCGATTCTTTCTTTCTTTTCTTTCTTTCCTTTTCTCTCAATGTATTTGTTAGTTTTGTTTTCATTGCCTTATTCCCTATTTGGCACCTTGCTTTAGTTTTGTTTACCAGTTTGTGCTTTAGTTAGTTTTGTTCTTAATTGGTAGATATAATTTTTGATATCTTTTGTTAACCAGGTCAATCTCAGTTCAGTTCAATTCAGTCCTTCAGTCTTGTCTGACTCTTTGTGATCTCATGAATTGCAGCATGACAGACCTCCCTGTCCATCATCAACTCCCGGAGTTCACCCAGACTCATGTCCATCGAGTCGGTGATGCTATCCAGCCATCTCATCCTCTGTTGTCCCCTTCTCCTCCTGCCCGCAGTCCCTCCCAACATCAGAGTCTTTTCCAGTGGGTCAACTCTTTGCATGAGGTGGCCAAAGTATTGGAGTTTCAGCTTTAGCACTAGTCCTTCCAATGAACAGCCAGGATCGATCTCCTTTAGGATGGACTGGTTGGATCTCCTTGCAGTCCAAGGGACTCTCAAGAGTCTTCTCCAACACCACAGTTCAAAAGCATCAGTTCTTCAGCTTTCAGCTTTCTTCACAGTCCACCTCTCACATCCATACATGACCACTGGAAAAACCATAGCCTTGACTAGATGGACCTTTGTTGGCAAAGTAATGTCTCTGCTTTTGAGTATGCTATCTAGATTGGTCATAACTTTCCTTCCAAGGAGTAAGTGTCTTTTAATTTCATGGCTGCAGTCACCATCTGCTGTGATTTTGGAGCCCAAAAAATTAAAGTCTGACACTGTCTACTGTTTCCCCATCTATTTGCCATGAAGTGATGGGACCAGATGCCATGATCTTCGTTTTCTAAATGTTGAGCTTTAAGCCAACATTTCCACTCTCCTCTTTCACCTTCATCAAGGGGCTTTTTAGTTCCTCTTCACTTTCTGCCATAAGGGTGATGTCATCTGCATATCTGAGGTTGTTCATATTTCTCCCGGCAATCTGGATTCCAGCTTGTGCTTCTTCCAACCCAGCGTTTCTCATGACATACTCTGCATATAAGTTAAATAAGCAAGGTGGCAAATGTACAGCCTTGACGTACTTCTTTTCGTACTTGGAACCAGTCTGTTGTTCCATGTCCAGTTCTAACTGTTGCTTCCTGACATGCATACAGGTTTCTCAAGAGGCAAGTCAGGTTACTGTACTTTATTTTTGTTCGACTGTTTTGATTTTGCTTACAGGTTTGCCTATAGATTTATGTGTATATTCCATTATTTTAATTATTATTAAATTAAAAATTAAAATAAAAATTATTTATTTGCCTGATTTTGTAACTGCCAGTTTTCTGGGGTTCATCTTTTGTTTCTCATTTTTGGGTTTGTTTTAATATCACTAAATGCCATAACAAACCACTTGTGAAATCTTCATTCCTGATCAGAGACCAAGCCCTGAGCCTTTGGAGTGGGAGCACTGACTCCAAGACCTTAGATTACCAGAGAACTAACTTAGGGAGTATCAATAGTTAAAACTCACACACAGGAAACCACTTGAATATAAGATCTGGCATCACCCAACCAGCCATAGCACTGTGTGCAGGATGCTCATCTAACCAACAAATACAAGTCCAGTCATCAGCGGACAGGATTATCACCTCATTCAGCTTTGCCCATCAGAGGAAAAACAAACAAACAAACAAAACTCAGCACAAATCTCACCCAATATGAAGCTCACACAAACCACTGGACCAACATTAGGTAGGCAGAAACCAAAAGGAAGAAAGAATTCAACCCTGAAGGCTTGGAAAAGGAGACCTCAAACACAATAAGTTAAAAAAAAAAAAAATGAAAAGGCATAGAAATACTACACAAATGAAGGAACAAGATAGAAACACAGAAGTCCAAATAAATGAAGAGAAAATAGACAAACTACCTGAAAAACAATTCACAATAATGTTAGTAAAGATGATCAAAAACCTTGAAAACAGAATGGAGAAAATGCAAGAAACAATTAACTAAGACCTAAAAGAATTAAAGCCTAAACACACAGAGACAAACAACACAAGTACTAAAATTAAAAATACTCTAGAAGGAATCAATAGTAGAATATCTGAAGCGGAAGAACAAATCAGTGAGCTGGAAGATAAAACGGTGGAAATAAGTTCTGAAGAGCAGAATAAAGTAAAAAGGATGAAAAGAACAGGATAGTCTCAGAGACCTCTGAAAAAAATATCAAACACACCAACAATCAAATTATAGGGATCACAGAATAAGAAGAGAAAAAGAAAGGATATGAGAAAATTTTTGAAGAGATTATAGTTGAAAATCTCCCCAACATGGAAAAGGAAATAGTCAATCAAGTCCAAGAGGCACAAAGACTCCCATACAGGATAAACCCGAGGAGAAATACACAAAGACACATACTAATCAAACTAGCAAAGACTAAATGCAAAGAAAGAATATTAAAAGCAACAAGGTAAAAGCAAAAGTAACATACAAGGGAAAACCCATACGTTTAACAGCTGATCTTTCAGCAGAAATTCTGCAGGCCAGAAAGGAATGGCAGACTATATTTAAAGTACTGAAAGGGAAAAGTCTACAACCAAGATTACTGTACCCAGCAAGGATCTCATTCAAAATTGATTGAGAAATAAAAAGCTTTTCAGACAAGCAAAAATCAAGAGAATTCAGTACCACCAAGCCAGCTGTACAACAAATGTTAAAGGAACTGATATAGTCAAGAAATACAAGAGAAGAAAAAGATCTACAAAATCAACCCCAAACAATTAAGAAAAATGGCAATAGGAACATCAGTTCAGTTCAGTTCTATTGCTCAGTCATATCCAACTCTTTGCAACCCCATGGACTGCAGCACCCAGGCCTCCCTGTCCATCATCAACTCCCAGAGTTTACTCAAACTCATGTGCATTGAGTCGGTGATGTCATCCAACCATCTCATCCTCTGTTGTTCCCTTCTCCTCCCACCTTCAATCTTCCCCAGCATCAGGAAACATATAAGAACATATATGTCAATAATTACTTTAAATATAAATGGAATAAATAATCTGACCAAAAGACACAGACTGGCTGAATGGATACAAAATGAAGACCCACACATATGCTGTCTACAAGAAACCCACTTCAGACCTAAAGACATATATAGACTGAAAGTGAGAGGATGGAAAAATATATTCCATGCAAATGGGAAGCAAAAGAAAGCTGGAGTAGCAGTCCTCATATCAGACAAAATAGATCTTAAAATAGAAAATATTACAAGATATAAGGAAGGACACTACACAATGATCAAAGGATCAATCCAAGAGGAAGACATAACAATTGTAAATATCTAGGCAACCAACATAAGAGCACTTCAATACCTAAGACAAACACAGACATAAAAGGAGAAATTGACAGTAACACAATAATAGTAGGAGACTTTAACACCCCACTCACACCAATGGACAGATCATCAAAACAGAAAGTTAATAAGGAAACACAAGTTTTAAATGATACATTAGATGACATGGATCTCGTTGATATCTTCAGGGCATTCCATCCAAATGCAGAAGAATACAACTTCTTCTCAAGTGCCCATGGGACATTCTCCAGAATAGACCACATGTTAGGTCATAAATCAAGCCTCAGTAAATTTAAGAAAACTGAAATCATATCAAGCATCTTCTCTGACCACAACACTATGAGACTAGATATCAAACACAAGAAAAAAAATGTAAAAAACATGAACACATGGAGATTAAACAATACATTTCTAAATAACCAACAGGTTACTGAAGAAATCAAAAGGGAAATCAAAAAATTTCTAGAAACAAATGACAATGAAAACAAGATCACTCAAAACTTATGGGATGCAGCAAAAGCAGTTATAAGAGGGAACTTTATAGCAATACAATCCTACCTCAAGAACAAGAAAAACAACGAATAGACAACCTAACTTTACACCTGAAACAACTGGAAAAAGAAGAACCAAAAAACCACCAAAATTAGTAGAAGGAAAGAAACTATAAAGATCCAAGCAGAAATAAATGAAAAAGAAATGAAAGAAACAATAGTAAAGATTAATAAAAACTAAAAGCTGGTTCTTTGAGAAGATAAACAAAATTGACAAACCTGTAGCCAGACTCATCAAGAAAAAGAGAGAGAAGAATCAAATCAACAAAATTAGAAATGTAGAAGGAGAGGTTACAACAGACAATGAAGAAAGACAAGGATTATAAGGGACTATGAGGAACAACTGTATGGCAATAAAATGGATAACCTGGAAGAAATGGACAGATTCTTAGAAAAGTTCAATCTTGCAAGACTGAACCAGGAAGAAACAGAAATTATGAACAACCCAATTACAAGCACTGAAATTGAATCTGTGATCAAAAATCTCCCCAAAAAAACAAACACCCAGGACCAGGTGGCTTCACAGCAGAATTCTATCAAGTATTTAGAGAAGAGTTAATGCCTATCCTTCTAAAACTCTTTCAAAAAATGCAGAGGAAGGAACACTTCCAAACTCATTCTATAAGGCCCCATCACCCTGTTACTAAAACCAAAGACAACACAAAAAAAGGAAACTACAGGCCAATATAATGGATGAACGTAGATGTAAGATCCTCAACAAAATTTTAGCAAACAGAACTCAGCACCACATCAAAAAGCTCATACACCAAGATCAAGTTGGGTTTATTCCAGGGATGCAAGGATTCTTCAATATATGCAAATCAATCAATGTGATACACCATATCAACAAATTGAAAGATAAAAACCATATGATAATCTCAAAAGATGGAGAAAAAGCCTCTGACAAAATTCAGCATCCATTTATGGTCAAAATTCTTTAAAAAATGTACATAGAAGGAACCTACCTTCAACATAGTAAAGGCCATGTATGACAAGCCTACAGCAAACATTATTCTCAGTGGTGAAAAACAAAGCATTCCCCCTAAAATCAGGAACAAGACAAGGCTGTCCACTTTCTCCACTATTATTCAACATAGTTTTGGAAGTTCTAGCTACTGAAATAGAAGAAAAAGAAATAAAAGGAATCTAGATCAGAAAGGAAGAAGCAAAGCTCTCACTGTTTGTAGATGACATGATACTGTACATAGAAAAGCCAAAAGATAGTATCAGAAAAATACTAGGGCTGATCAGTAAATTTAGCAAATTTGCAGGATACAAAATCAATCCACAGAAATCACTTGCATTTCTATACACTAACAATGAAAAATCAGAAAGAAAAATTAAGAAATCAATCCCACTCACCATTGCAACAAAAAGAATTAAGTATCTAGGAATAAACTTACCTAAGGAGATAAAGGACTGTGCACAGAAAATTATGATACTGATGAAAGAAATCAAAGATGGCATAAGCAGAGGGAGAACTATTCCATGTTCCTTGCTAGGAAGAATCAATATTGTGAAAATGACTACATTACCAAACGCATTCTACAGATTCAATGTGATCCCTATCAAATTACCAATGGCATTTTCCCCAGAACAAGAACAAAAAATTTCATGATTCATATGGAAACACAAAACACCCCAAATAGCCAAAGGAGTCTTGAGAAAGAAGAATGAAGCTGGAGGAATTAACTTTCCTGACTTCAGATTATACTACAAAGCTATAGTCATCAAGACAGCATGGTTCTGGCACAAAAACAGAAATATAGACCAACGGAACAAGATAGAAAGCCCAGAAATAAACCCATGCACAGATGGGTACCTTATTTTTGACAAAGGAGGCAAGAATATACAATGGGACAAAGGCGGCCTCTTCAATAAGTGGTGCTGGGAAAACTGGGAAGCTATATGTAAAAGAATGAAATTAGAACACTTCTGAACACCATAAACAAAGATAAACTTAAAATGGATTAAAGACCTAAATGTAAGACCAAAAACTATAAAACTCTTAGAGGAAAACATAGGCAGAACACTCGATGACATAAATCAAAGCAAGATCCTTTATGACCCACTTCCTAGAGTAATGGAAATAAAAACAAAAATAAACAAGTGGGACCTGATTAAATTTAAAAGCTTTTGCACAGCTAAAGAAACTATAAGCAAGGTGAAAAGACAACCCTCAGAATGGGAGAAAATAACAGCAAATGAAACAACTGACAAAGGATTAATTTCCAAAATACACAAGCAGCTCATAAAACTCAATACCAGAGAAACAAACAACCCAACAAAAAAGTGGGGAAAAGACCTAAACAGGCATTTCTCCAAAGAAGATATACAGATGGCTAACAAACACATGAAAAGATGCTCAACATCACTCATTATCAGAGAAATGCAAACCAAAACCACAATGAGAGATCACCTCACACCGGTCAGAATGGCCTTATCAAAAAGTCTACAAACAAATGCTGGAGAGGGTGTGGAGAAAAGGGAATGCTCTTGCACTGTTGGTGGGAATGTAAAATTGATACAGCCACTATGGAAGGTGGTATGGTGATTCCTTAAAAGACTAGGAATAAAATCACCATATGACCCAGCAATCTCACTCCTAGGTATACACCCTGAGGAAACCAAAATTGAAAAATACACATGTATTCCAATGTTCACTGCAGCTCTATTTACAATAGCTAGAACATGGAAGCAACCTAGATGTCCATCAACAGATGAATGGATAAAGAAGTTGTGGTACATATACACAATGGAATATTACTCAGCCATAAAAAGGGACACATTTGAGTCAGTTCTAATGAGGTGGATGAATCTAGAGCCTGTTATACACAGTAAAGTAGGTCAGAAAGAGAAAGATAAATATCATATTCTAATGTATAGATATGGAATCTAGAAAAGTGGTATGAAGAATTTATTTAATGGAGAAACAGACATAGAGAATAGACTCATGGACATGAGGAGAGAAGAGGGTGAGATGTATGAAAACAGTAATGCGGAAGCTTACATTACCATATGTAAAATAGATAGCCAATGGGAATCTGCTGTATGGCTCAGGAAACCCAAATATGGGCTCTGTATCAACCTAGAGGGGTGGGATGGGGAGGGAGAGGGGAGGGAGGTTCAAAAGGGAGGAGATATATTTATACCTATGGCTGATTCATGTTGAGATTTGACAGAAAGCAATTACCCTTCAATTTAAAAATAAATAAAAATTTTAAAAATAGTAAAAAGTCAGTTTTTACTTCATTTCTATAGACAAGTTTAAAGAAACTTTCAAACATATGTGATTTCATACCTGATTTTTTTTTCCAGCTCTTGATACACATTTCAGAAACTTTATGGCAGTGGTGTAACAGAAGTAATGAGTTTTTTGTAGCCAGAAGTGTGATTATTACTTGATAGATATTTTCAATTTATCTTTAAATAATTGTCTACAAAAATTTCATTCTGTCTGGATGCTCCCAAATTTGTCCTCACATGTTTAGCTGATGGTCAATCTTAAATTCCAGGATGAAATTGTAGAGTGATTTATTCAGAAAAGTAAAAGAGAGAATAAGATTTATGTATCTCAAAATTACAAATAAAGCACATATATTGATACCTCTTTCATAAAAATCTGTTCTCAGTCAACAATCAGTTAGTTAATCGCTTCTGCATAGAACTTCATATATGCAAAATATTTCATTACAATTTCATCAAACATAGAAACACAATGGAGCACGAAATGACTCAAAAATCTCTAAATCTGCAATAATAATACATTGAACACAAACACTGGAAAATGGTTTCTTTACTTAACTAAATGATGTCAATGTCATTGGCTGTGTAGCCAAAATCTAGAAAGTAAAAACATTTTTAAGACTTGAGAAATGAAATGGGGATGTGGGGTTCCCAAGGCACTTGGGAAAGACAGTTTTTCCTATACCTGGCTAAGAAAACGTAGACATAATTTATAATTCATTTCATGGTCAAATGAGGTGGCTGAGAGTGGGACAAAAACCTGGAAGAAAATAGGCCCTTCCCCATCAATCAATTTCAAGGCCAGACTTGCCTGCTCTCCCTGTTTTCTTTGTTCATTAAAAAGTCTCTTCATTTCCTTCTCTTCTGTTTTCTTACTTGGTTCCCATCAGTGCCTCATTAATTGCAATTCCTATGAACTTCCTCCAAAGTAGTTGGTGCATGTAATTTGGGAGTGAGCTCCTAAATTCTTAATGCTTGGATTGATTTCAAGTTTCTCATTAGTTTACCATGAGTTGGAACACATCAGGTTTTCAAAAATTTAGAAGGATCTTTACTACTAATCTTGAGTTTGAAGGACATGTTTTATCTAGTAGCAATGTTTTAGTTTTTTTTATTTAGCTTTTTTGTTAGTTTTTTTTTTTTTTTTTTTTTTTGCTTTGGTTTGGTTTTTTATTTTCATTTTTTTGCTGTTTTGAGAAATTCTTATAGTGTATACAAAATTTTGTGTTTGTGTATTTTCCTGGGAAAAAGTTTCATAGAGATGTTTCTTAGAGATGTTTTTACCCATGGAAGAAATCATGGTCCTAGGTACTTCATTCATTCAATTGACATTTATTAAGACCATATTTTCTGCAAACTGTACTTTCAAAATGTGGTGCTGGAGAAGACTTTTGAGAATCCTTCAGACAGAAAGGTGATCAAACCAGTCAATCCGAGAGGAAATCAAGCTCCAATGCTTTGGCCACCTGATGCAAAGAGTTGACTCACTGGAAAGGCCCTACTGCTGGGAAAGATTGAAGGCAAAAGGAGAAAGGGGCAACAGAGGATGAGATGGTTGGATGGTATTACTGACTCAATGAACATGAGTTTGAGCAAGCTTTGGGAGATAGTGAAGGACGAGGAACCCTGGCATGCTGTAGTTCACATGGGTTGCAAAGCATACGACATGACTTAGCAATTGAACAACAACACAATACTAAAGAACAGAGATGAGTAGGTTCCTGCTGAACTCCTCCTGAAAGTGTTTCTGGAGTCAAATAGACACTAAAGTGGACTACCATAATCCAGTGCAGCAAATTCTCTACTAAAAGTAGCTGGGTGCTCTTCAAGCACAGAGGAGGGAGAAACTGTGTATAGAGGAGGTTAGGAAAGAGTTCATCTAAGCTGGGATGTGATGCCTAGGTCTTGAAGCCTGAGGAGAAGATGAGCTCCTGTTGAGCTCCTGTTATTCCATCTCCTGGCTCTTTGATGGATCAACTACATGCAGATGTTGAGGGTTTAGAGCCCAGTGATTCTAGTCTCTAAACAGCACTTTCAGGAAACGTAACCCAAGCTATAACTGGATCCAGAGATTCTACTAACTCTTCTCTTTCAAAGAGTCTTTCTCACCTCTCAGTTATTTTCTAAGTTTCCCGTCATACCCTTCTGCATGCTTTTTAAAACTACTCTGCCTGGGTATTCCTCTCAGGCCTGCTCATTGTGTCTTTTTGCTTTTGCTCTGCTCCTAGTGACCCTCAGAAAGTCTCTGGTCAGT
Organism: Budorcas taxicolor; assembly: GCF_023091745.1. NCBI lineage: Eukaryota > Metazoa > Chordata > Mammalia > Artiodactyla > Bovidae > Budorcas > Budorcas taxicolor. The sequence continues at coordinate 86,520,370 of NC_068910.1, forward strand.
TGGGCATCCTGGGATGCCAGTGACCTCTCATGCTTCCTCTGTTCAGCACCCAGGGGTCCAAGTCCTTGTACATCTCCTTGCCTTTTCATAGGACCTGACAAGGCCACCTGTGGCCAAAAGATGCCATACTCCCCACAGGATGGTTTTTCCCAAAGCCGTCACTTCTCTGTTCTGCTGAAGTTCTTGCTCCTACTGTTGCTGGCAGTGGAAGGGACCAGTTCCAGGATTATTAGATCCCAATCTGCTTCTCCACAACCAGATGGCTTAGAGATTATTGGTACTCCTTCATGTCTGTGTTGTCATTTCTGGATGCGCATTCCCAGCTCTGTGGCCTACTTTTAACTGCTCACACCTGCAGCTTTTCCGGAGGATTGTTCTTTGGCTACTGAAGCAGAGCTGAAAGGATCAGGAATTTGCAAATCCTCATTTCTACCACCTTCACCCAGCAGGCAGCCAATGACTGACTGCTATTGCAAGTGGACTGAATTCCAGCTCCCTCACCCTGGGGGCTCAGACAGTAAAGCATCTGCCTGCAATGCAGGAGACCCAGTTTCGATTCCTGGGTCGGGAAGATCCCCTGGAGAAGGAAATGGCAATCCACTCCAGCACTCTTGCCTGGAAAATCCCATGGACGGAGGAGCCTGATAGGCTACAGTCTATGGGGTCGCAAAGAGTCGGACACGACTGAACGACTTTACTTCACCTCAAGGAAGGGTAATGTGTGAAGCACAGCCTACATTCCAGAGTTACCCATAGGAGCCAGCCCAGGTTAGGATCTCACCTGAAACCATAGCCATTGTTGACTTTTCCCCCTCACATAGCCTACCTTTCTGTGCCCTTTCCAGTTTCCTGTTAATAAACCACTTTCATGCAGATCCTATCACATAAGCATTTGTGTTGTGGAAACCCAACCTAGAAAGCCAGGTCTATCCCATTCCTGGAATTCCTCAAGCCTGAGAAAGTAAGATAGTTCCTCAACCCTCAGTTCAAAGATGTATCTTATGCTACTCCATATTGAAGACTTCCCTGGAATGTTTTAAAATGATCACTTTTATTTCCTTTCAGGGGGAAATATATAGCTGATTCTCTCAAGGTATGGCCTTGTCCCAGGTAGCAGGACCAGCTCAAAATAGCCAGATATTAATATTTTTCAAGATCTGGATTATACAACCACACCCATGATCAGAGGTTTTTTTTTCAAAGTTTGAGTGAGGATGGAGGGTAGAAGCTAATAATACACAAATATGGCAAAGGGAAGATTATGGTAAAAATTCCAGTGTAGCAGAATATGAAGCCATGAATAGAAGATGAAAGTTCAGATAGTAATGGGCTTTACACCCCACTAAAGAGTTTGATCTTCATTGTATAGATATCAGGGATATTTAAATGAAGTGATGATATAAAGAGGTATATACTTTTTTAAGATAAAGGTCATAATGGATTGAAGGATAAGAAATAGGGAGAATCCTGGACATAGAAATTGAGAAGTCACAGGGAAATACTGCTTGGAATGTAAGATAAAACTGTGGGTAAAGATCATTTAGGGTCTCTGTAAAAAAAAAAAAAAAAAAAACACAAAAGGATAATAAGGGGAGTAGCCATGAGAAAACAAACCCTAAAATGCAATGCATGGGCCAAATGGAAGGAGAAAAGATAGGACATGGATAGAAACCAGCAGATATTAATGCCCTAGAATCCACAGGGAACATAATATAGAGCATCACATTTTATAGAAAAATCAAGTAATGTGAAAGTAAAATAGGATTTGGCAATGAGAATGCCATTCGTGGCTAACAGGAAAATAATCTCAGTGAGGTGGGGTAATAAGAGAGGACGCCAGATTGTAATAACTAAGACGGCATGAAATTTGGAAAAGTAGACTCAGTAAGTGTGGTCTTATCCTTCACACCACCGTTTTCCCCAGAAAACTCATCATATGTTGAAAAACAAAATAGGAAGGAGTTTGAAGAGGATGCAGAAATAAGATAAAATATTTCTGAGTGTGAGGGAGACTTGGAAATATCAATATATTCTGGAGGAGGAATGAAGAGGAAAAATAAATAAATGTAGAATACCTACAAAGAGAAGGATCAAATGATGATCAAATCCTAGATATGGGGAAGAATGTCTTAAAGAGAAGGCCAGGGGATACTGTCCTCTGAGACAGGAGGGAAGATGAATAAGGATGGATCTACAGCTAGAGGTCAGGTGTCATGGAGGCAGGTGAGCAGTTCATAAGAGCCATTCTTTTGTTTGAAAAATCAAGCACAGTCATCTGCTAGGGTTTAGAGAGATGGAAGTGAAACAAGCACTTATGGAGAGGAATATAAAGCAAGAAATATTTTTTTTTAATGCATAATCACACATTAGACAAAAATTACCCAGGGTATTGAGGGTTCAGTTGGTTAGAGTAAGGTATGGTGATACTGTTCAGCCCCATTGTAGAATCTTAATGTTCAGGACCAAGGGTTAACAGTAAAACTAAAAGGTAGTTATAAAGAAAATGAATGGGTAGATTCATCTTTGGTTGTATATTACCATAGTGGGGGCTGGGAGTGGGTAATGCCTCAGTTCAGTTCAGTCACTCAGTCGTGTCCAACTCTTTGTGACCCCATGGATTGGAGCATGCCAGGCTTCCCTGTCCATTACCAACTCCCGGACCTTACTCAGACTCATGTCCTTTGAGCTGGTGATGCCATCCAACCATCTCATCCTCTGTTGTCCCCTTCCTCTCCTGTATAAAGAGAGACAGAATACAAAAGAAATTGAGGGTGCTGGTGAAAGTGTGTTTAAGTGAATAAATTATGATGTCTAGGTTTCATTGGAAAGGAATTGATATCAGAAGGAAATGGTCAGATCTGGAACATTTCAAGCAATAGGAGTATACAGAAAATTCCAGAAAGCAATCTGTCACAAAATGTAAGGACAGTAAAGAGATGCCCAAGGAAGGCAGAAAATGTGAGCTGGGGAATGGAGGTGAAGAGCAGCGGATATTGAAAGCCCAGCACAACTAACATGTTATATGCAAATAGAGAAGGTAGCTAAATCCAAGGTATCTTTGGAAAAGGTTGATAGAAAGTCTCATATCTACTGCTGTGGGGAAGCGTCCATTAGAAGATCTGAAGTATCCCTCATAGTCAACAAGAATCCAAAATGCAGTACGTGGGTACAATCTCAAAAATGACAGAATGATCTCTGTTCATTTCCAAGGCAAACCATTCAATACCACAGTAATCCACATCTGTGCTCCAACCACTAATGCTGAAGAAGCTGAAGTTTAATTGTTCTGTGAAGACCTACAAGACCTCCTAGCACTAACACCAGAAACTGATAGCCTTTTCATCATAGGGGACTGTAGTGCAAAAGTAAGAAGTCAAGAGATGCCTAGAGAAATAGGCAGGCAAGTTTGGCCTTGGAGCACAAAATGAAGCAGGGCAAATGCTAACAGAGTTTTTCCAAGAGAACACGCTGGTCATAGCAAACACCCTCTTTCAAAAACATAAAGATGACTCTTACACATGGACATCACCAGATGGTTGATACCTAAATCAGATTGATTATATTCTTTGTGGCCAGAGAAGGAGAAGCTCTATACAGTCAGCAAAAACAAGACCCGGAGCTTACTGTGGCTCAGATCATGAACTTCTTCTTGCAAAATTCAGACTTAAACTGAAGAAAGTAGCGAAAACCACTAGACCATTCAGGTATGAGCTAAGTCAAATTCTACAGTGACAAATAGATTCAAGGGATTAGATCTGATAGACACAGTGCCTGAAGAATTGTGCATAGAGGTTGACAACATTGTACAGGAGGCAGTGATCAAAACCATCCCCCAAAAAAGAATGCAAATAGGAAAATGATTGTCTGAGAAGGCCTTATAAATAACTGAGAAAAGAAGAAAAACAGAAAGCAAAGGAGAAAAAGGAAGATATATCCATCTGAATGCAGAGTTCCAAAGAACAGCAAGGAGAGATAAGAAAACCTTCCTAAGTGATCAATACAAAGACATAGAGGAAAACAATAGAATGGGAAAGACTAGAGATCGCTTCAAGAAAATTAGAGATACGAAGGGAACATTTCATGCAAAGATGGGCACAATAAAGGACAGAAATGGTATGGATCTAACAGAAGCAGAAGAGATTAAGAAGAGGTGGCAAGATACACAGAACTATACAAAAAATATCTTCATGACCCAGATAGCCACAATGGTTTAATCATTCACCTGGAGCCAGACATCCTCGAATGCAAAGTCAAGTGGGCCTTGGGAAGCATCACGACGAACAAAGCTAGTCATCACTAAGAATAAAGTTAGTGGAGGTGATGGAATTCCAGTTGAGCTATTTCATATCCTAAAAGGTGATGCTGTGAAAGTGCTGCACTCAATCTGCTAGCAAATTTGGAAAACTCAGCAGTGGCCACAGGACTGGTAAAGGTCAGTTTTCATTCCAATCCCAAAGAAAGGGAATGCCCAAAAATGTTCAAACTACCAAACAATTGCACTCATCTTACACGCTAACAAAGTAATGCCCAAAATTCTCTAAGCCAGGCTTCAACAGTACATGAACCATGAACTTCCAGATGTTCAAGCTGGATTTAGAAAAGGCAGAGGAACCAGAGATCAAATTGCCAACATCCTTAGATTATAGAAAAAGCAAGAGAGTTCCAGAAAACATTTACTTCTGCTTCATTGACTATTCCAAAGCTTTTGACTGTGGATCACAACAAACAGTGGAAAATTCTTAAAGAGATGGGAATACCAGACCATGTTATCTGCCTCCTGAGAAATCTGTATGCAGGTCAAGAAGCAACAGTTAGAACAGGACATGGAGCAATGGACTGGTTCCAAATTGAGAAAGGAGTACGTCGAGGCTGTGTATTGTCAACCTGCTTATTTAACCTATTTTTCTTATTATTAATTTTTTTTTATTGAAGGATAATTGCTTTACAGAATTTTATTGTTTTCTGTCAAAACTCAACATGAATCAGCCATAGGTACAAAGTACATCATGTGAAATGCCAGGCTGGATAAAGCACAAGTTGGAATCAAGATTGTCAGGAGAAATATCAATAACCTCGGGTATGCAAATGACACTATCCTTACGGCAGAAAGTGAAGAGGAAATAAACTGCTTCTAGCTGAAAGTGAAGGAGGAGAGTGAAAACGCTGGGTTAAAACTCAACATTCAAAAAGTGAAGATCATGGACTCCAGTCCCATCACTTCATGGAAAATAGATGGGGAAACAATGGAAACAGTGACAGACTTTATTTTCTTGAGCTCCAAAATCACTGCAGATGGTGACTGCAGCCACAAAATTAAAAGATGCTTGCTCCTTGGAAGAAAAGCTATGACAAACAGACAGCATATTAAAAAGCAGAGACATTACTTTGCCAACAAAGTTCTGTTTAGTCAAAACTACAGTTTTTCCAGTAGTCATGTATGGATGTGAGAGTTGAACCCTAAAGAAATCTGAGTGCTGAAGAATTGATGTTTTTGAACTGTCACGTTAGAGAAGACTCTTGAGAGTCCTCTGGACTGCAAGATCAAATCAATCCATCCTAAAGGAAATCAGTCCTGAATATTCATTGGAAGGATTGACGCTGAAGCTGAAACTCCAATATTTTCGCCACTTGATGCAAAGAACTGACTCATTGGAAAAGACCCAGATGCTGGGAAAGATTGAAGGCGGGAGGAGAAGGGGTCAACAGAGGATGAGATGTTTGGATGGCATCAGCAGCTCTACGGACATGAGTTTGAGCAAGCTCCAGGAGTTGGTGACGGACAAGGAAGCCTGGCATGCTGCAGTCCATGGGGTCGCCAAGATTGGACATGAGTGAGTGACTGAACTGACTGAGACAGAGAATGATGGTGAGAAGCAGCAAAGCTGAGACTCACAGTCCTCAGCTCTTGTCCTGAAAACTAGAACAACAATATCTCATCAAAATGGAAAATACAAGCAAAGAAACAGGCCTAAGTTGAGAGGGAGATGAATGTATTAGATGTGATGAAATTTTCAAGTGGAAATTTCCTCCAGACAACTGGAAATAGACATTTTAAAATACAAATTGAAATGGTATTGGGGTCACACCCTGAGTGTTCTGCTTCAGATTTCAACTACCTCTAATGTTATATGTTGACCTAATACCACTAGAACAAATTTTCCCAAATCACCTAGTTTTCCCTGATAATTCAAAACTCAGTCTATGCTGTCATCATTCAGAATTGTTAAAGCTAGCATGTAGACATAGAGAATTTAACCCAGTACCCTAAACCACATATGGAGTTCAGGATAGTTATTCTTACAAATGAATTTAATCTCTAAATTGATATATAGCAGCATTATGCTTTTGAAGCTAGACAGTGATTCACAAACTTTGGGGTGGGGGTGGGATAAGGGTACGAAGTAAAAGAGCACTTTGTCATGCTTGGGAAATTCATCAAACACTGGCTTGACTCACAGTTCTTCTCTGATTGGGGGAGTTGGGAGGATGCTCTCTGTGAACAAGTACATCATATCTAACCATTGAGTGAGTGAATAAAGTCGCTCACTTGTGTCGACTCTTTGCAACCCCGTGGACTGTAACCTAGCAGGCTCCTCCGTCCATGGGATTTTCCAGGCAAGAATACTGGAGTGGGTTGCCATTTCCTTCTCCAGGGGATCTTCCCGATCCAGGGATTGAACCCGGGTCTCCCGCCTTGCAGGCAAACGTTTTAACCTCTGAGCCATTAGGATACTTAAAACTCTCGGCAATGAAAATGACTCTAGAAAAAAATATGTATTCTAAGGGGCTGATAGAGTTAATCCTCTTTTAGAAATCTAGATTTTATTTTTCTCTTCATGTTCATCATATTGCAAAATAATTTATTCATCATAAGTACATATGTATTAGTAATTTATGGCTTACAAATATTTTCTCTGGGGCTCTTTTCTTATCCATAGTGCTGTGTAAATTGTCTTTATTAGGCCAAGTCCATGAGACCTCGCTGCTAATTATGAGGTTAATGCGAAAAACATAGAAATTTACCTCTTAATCCTACTAACCGATATTTTCCTTCTTTCTTTCTCAAGTTTTATTTTCTTTTTCTACTTAAGTATCACAATCTTTGGCCACCTGGTGCAAACAGCCAACTCATTGGAAAAGACTCTGATGCTGGCAAAGATTGAGGGCAGGAGGAGAAGGGGGCGAAAGAGGATGGGATGGTTGGATAGCATCACTGACTCAATGAACGTGAGTTTGAGCAAACTCCGGGAAACAGTGGTGTACAGGGCAGCCTGGTGTACTGCAGTCCATGGGCTCTCAAAGAGTCAGACATGACTTAGTGACTAAACAACAACAATCAGAGTCTTGGCACAAGCAAGTTTTATATTTTATATGAGTAAAATCAAACACATTTTTTCCCAAATGAGAACAATACATAGTACATTGCTCAATCTTGCATTATTCCTTCCATTCAAAACATGGGTGAAAAATCTTATCCCAAAGAACATACAATTAGGCAACTTGGTGGGTATAAAGTCATTTATCAGCTCCCTCCCCAGATATATGGAGAAAGAATTCTATCCATATCCCAATAACATCCCTTTTCATCACCAAGGGTATATCTCATCAATGACAGACCAAGCACAGGTGGTGTTCGCTAAGACTTCGAAACAAAATTCTTTCCCCAGAGTGAACAGCTTCTTGCAAGAATATTCGGAGTACAGTGTGTTCCAGGCATGTAGCACCTGTTACCCACTTGTTTAAATGTCTCATGAAGGGGACGGAGAAAAAATAGTTTCTCTCTGTCTCCGGGAACATACATAAATTTAGCATACAGTTCTTTTTTGGCCAAGTACAAGTTTGAATTACCTTAAGAAAGGCCATAGGATATACTTTCTTGAAGATGCTCTTCATGCTACCACTTATTCCATAAAATGACAGAGGAAGTGGTAAGCCAGGAAAGAGGAGGAAAGGAATGGAGATAAATGAAGAAAGAAAAGGGAAGGAAGGCAGCATTGCAAATCCAACACTGAAACTGAGATGAAAAAGAAAACTCATAAATTTCCTCTTACTATTATGTTTGCATTACGCCCAAGTAGTTGGTCTCCCATGTCTACTTAATTATGGGAAATGTGAGACCCAGGTCACTGCTTTTTAAGTATTGAAAAACCAGTATATTTATGAAGATGTTATTGCCAACTCTTTAGGAAATAGGTTGAGTTTATATTATTTTTCCTACATTTTGAGGTCAACTCAGTCTAAATAGAGAACTGAATGTTTTTCCTCATGAGACCAAGCAGTCTTAATCTCATTAGCATGATACTTAAATGAAAAGACATTGGTCTAATGTACTTTATTAAGTAGCTATTACCATTGTTGAAAAACATAGGAGCATTGGAATGATTTTAGAAACAAAATCATTATATTAATTTGAGCTGTACCACGGTCTTAAACAAGCATTATCTACTACAGAATGCAAACACACGTTGAGTACAGTTGACCCTTGAATGATAGGGGTTTGAACTGTGCAGGTCCACTTATACACAGATTTTTTTCAACAATCACCCACTATAGGACTTCACGTTCCTGGGTGGTTGAAAAGACGAATGCAGAACTGTGGACACGGAGCACTGACTATTAAGTTGTAGGCAGACTTCCCACTACATGGAGGGTCAGTGCCCTAACGCTTTTTTGTCTGAAGGTCAACTGTACTTTCAGAGTACATGTGCACGTGTTGTGTGTGCACACATACGAGTGTGTGGATTCTCGTGGAAACATTCACACATCCCACAGTGTTCAGACAAACCACCCAATCTCTTCAGCATTTCATTTTTATACTGAAGTGAAGCACCTGTCTTTACCCTCTGGACTACTGTAACTTTTAGAGCACTGTTTATTAATAGCCATTCTGTGAATTGTTCTCCAGCCTTCTGAGGCTGTTTTCAGAATTACAAACACACTCATAAGAAGGGAATTCAAGGTCAGCAGTCTGTGTTAAGCAATTCCTATATTTATAAAGTTTCTAGAAATGGATAACTTATCATTCTTCCTCTCCATGCTTGCTGGGCTCAGGACCAGACGCTATTTTCACAAAGTCTTTTTTTAACACAGAGATGAACATCTAACATGCATCTGTGGTTCAACCTCACTCCAAAGGCCTGTGACTCTGGAGATTGGCTAAAGACTAGCCCTTTGGAATCAGTCCCACCCCTTCTTCCTGCCAGCCTGGCTCACCTCAGGAGCAGGTGCAAAACTAGGAGCAGTATCCAGGCTCAGAAAAACTCTTCAGTGTTGCTGCAGTTCTGTCCAGGGAGTAGAAGAATGCGCAGTGATTAGAAACACATATTTCTGTTGTCATTGTATATGTGTGTGTGTTTTCACATTACATTTTAAATTTTTTCTTTTGTTTTTTTTTTTGACTTTTCACTGAACTTGAGTGAGAGCTTGTATTTAGTTTTGGACTCTGATCTGTGTTCTTTAGGCCTACTCAAATATAAAGATTTCATGTCCTTTGTTTTTGTAGGAAAAGTAAGCAATGGTAATTTTGCACAGTTGAATATGCAGTTATTGTATGATAATGGATAAACTGAAGATTGAGGCACAGATTTACAAACAAATCCAGAGAAAAATCAACAATTAAAAGAAAGCATTAAAAAATGAATGTAGCTATGCAGATGTGAAATTTCACACAAAAAATGATTCAAGTAAATGCTGAGAATCTCTTAAATTTCATTCAGAAATCAATGCTTTGAAATCTCAGTAAATATACATACATTTAAAGTCGAACAAATATCTAGGAAAAAATGATGAAATGATAATAATGTATAAGCCGCACTATTATATATTGTACAGAGTGGGCAGCCAATAAAGGCTTGTTCCTTTTTCACTCAAATAATTGCAAAATGTTTTGTTGTAATGTTTCGGTAATCTGCAGGAAGAATAGAGAAAGAATAGAAACCTGTCTGTATACTACTAGAACTATCCAGCGGTGAAAGTTTTCTTACTTGCCCCATGTTCTGTTTATCTTGGCAGCCATGTACTCATATGTGGAATATGACATTAGTCTAGGATAATGTGATAACATTTACCAGAAAGAGCAACTTAACATTCTCTATACTGACTCAATACCCACTAGAAAGGTGTAGATCTTTATTTGGTTTCTCCAGGTGATTCTCTAGTAGGACAACATTGCTTCCAGCAGCCACAGTAGATATTCTATGTTACTTCATGATAATGTTGCAAGTGCTAATTAATAAACTGTATCCTGTTTAAAAATAAATGTTGACAATGTTTACAATAATGAGAATCTATCCTTCAAAATCTGATCACTAGATTCGTGGTTTTAAGTCCGGGGACTCAAGACATTTCCATTTCTTCTCTCAAAACTCAACAACCTAACATCCGGGGGGGAAAAAACCACAAATACATGAAAACCAACAAATTTGAAGAGCTATTTAAAAAATTAGAATAAATCTGTAATCCCAAGGCACAGTGTTGGAAGACTGCAGTAAACAGAAAAATAATTTAGAAGAATGGAAGTAATAAAATCTTAAGGATAGATTTGCTTACTCATTTGGCCCCTAACAACCCCAGAAAGTCTCAGAAATTAGAATTACTGGGAACACTCTGAAGATATCAGGGTAAGTATTTGAAAAAACCAGCTGAGGAGCAATTAGCCCCACATCCCCAGTTCCCACTCACTGTGAGTACCTTCTGATGACTATTATACTTCTAACACACCTGCGGCATGAGCACAGAAGACTGCAAATTACCATACAAAGGAAGATAAATGGGATCAAACTAAAACTTGCTTACTAAACTGTGGCCCTGATCGATTCTTTCCCACCAAATTCTGGATATCTGGTAGGCATGTTAATTCCCCATAGGAAAATATAAGAGAAAATGTACTGCCTCACAGAAAGCCCCAGTAGGAATCCAAACATTTAGGGGATTCACAACATAGAAACTGGCTGGTCAGTCTGGCAAACACAGGAGGTTCAGCCATGCATAAATGCAACCCACACCCATAGAACTTCCTATTCAAATTTTAGGGCCTTTTATCTTACTTAGAAACAAAATCAAAGAACTGAAAGCTTCTAAAATTAAGATGAGAAAATAACCAAAACAGATTTAGGGAGCAAAAAAAATGCTTTAATTAACATCCTTGGAGAGTAAGAGAGGTATTGAACCCATGGAACAAAACTAACTGCTTAAAAAGACACATTCATGGAACAAGAAATAGAAATTAAAGCATAAAGAGATCACTTGAATAAGAGTTCTACAAAAGAGCTGGAAGATCAAAACTGCAAAAAGATAACCAATAAGAGAGAAAAGATGAAAGAAAAACAATTAAATGAAGAGACCCAATATCTGACTAATAGGAGTTTCACAGAGAAAACCAGAAAAGTCTCCAAATTGAAAAAACCTGCCACCAAGTGCCTAAAGCTATAAATGAAAATAATAATAATAATAAAAAGAATAAAAAGGAGACCCTCCAGAGAAAAAAGGGGGGCACATACAAAAGATCAGGAAAAATAATCACATTTGCTTTTTCAAAGCAACTTATAAGCCTTGAGGACAGTAGCACAGTGCATTTCAACTTCTTGATGTGTATACTAACCATTCTATTCTATTCTATTCTATTCTATTCTAACCAGTTTATATCCAAATACATGATCAACCATATGTAAAAGTGAAATAAGGACATTTTTAGAAATTTGTTAAATTTCTAGTTGTCATTCAATCGCTCAGTCATGTCCAACTCTTTGTGACCCCACGGACTGCAGCACGCCAGGCTTCTCTGTCGTTCAACATCTCCCAGAGCTTGCTCAAAGCCATGTCCATTGAGTCAGTGATGCCATTCAACCAGCTCATCTACTGTCATGCCCTTCTCCTCCTGCCCTCAGTCTTTCCCAGCATCAGGGTCTTGCCCAATGAGTCGGCTCCCCCGCGTCAGGTGACCAGAGTATTGGAGCTTCAGCTTCAGCATCAGTCCTTCCAATGAATATTCAGGACTGATTTCCTTTAGGATGGACTGGTTTGACCTCCTTGCTGTCCAAGCAACTCTCAAGAGTCTTCTCCAGCACAATTTGAAAGCATCAATTCTTCAGCACTCAGATTTCTTTATGGTCCAACTCTCATATTTATACATGACTACTGGAAAAACTATAGCTTTGATTATACAGATATTTGTCAGCAAAGTGATGTCTCTGCTTTTTAATATGCTGTCTAGGTTTCTCATAGTTTTTCTTCCAAGGAGCTTTTCTTCTTTTAATTTCATGACTGCAGCCACTGTCCGCAGTGATTTTGAAGTCCAAAACAATGAAGTCTCTCACTGTTTTCATTTCTTCCCCATCTAGTTGCCATGAAGTGAGGGGATCAGATGCCATGATCTTAGCTTTTGAATGTTGAGTTTTAAGCCAGCTTTTTCACTCTTTCCTTTCTCTTTCATCAAGAGACTATTTAGTTCTCTTCACTTTCTGCCATAATGGTGGTGTCATCTCCATATCTGAGGTTACTGATGTTTCTCCTGGCAATATTGATTTCAGTTTGTGCTTCATCTAGCCTGGCATTTTGCATGATATATTCTATATATAAGTTAAATAAGCAGGGTGACAATAGACAGGCTTGACATGTGCTTTTCCCAATTTGAACCAGTTCATTGTTTCATGTCATGTCCTAACTGTTGCTTCGTAACCTACATATAGTTTTCTCAGGAGGCAGGTAAGGTAGTTTGGTATTCCCATCTCTTTAAAAATTTTTCACAGTTTATTTGATCCACACAGTCAAAGGCTTTAGTGTAGTCAATGAAGCAGAAGCAGATGTTTTTTCTGTAATTCCCTTGCCTTTTCTATGATCCAATGGATGTTGGCAACTTGATCTCTGGTTCCTCTGCCTTTTCTAAATCCAGCTTGTACATCTGGAAGCTCTTAGTTCACATACAGTTGAAGCCTAGCTTGAAGGATTCTGAGCATGACGTTACTAACATTTGAAATGAGCACAACTGTATGGCAGTTTGAACATTCCTTGACATTGCCTTTCTTTGGGATTGGAATGAAAACTGACCTTTTCCAGTCCTGTGGCCACTGCTGAGTTTTCCAAATTTGCTGACATATTGAGTGCACCACTTTCACAGCATCATCTTTTAGGATTTGAAATAGCTCGACTGGAATTCCATCACTTCCACTAGCTTTGTTTGTAGTAATGCTTCCTAGGGCCCACCTGACTTCATGCTTCAAACTGTCTGGCTCTAGGTGAGTGACCACATCATCATTATCCGGATGGTTATTCGAGTCATTGAGACCTTTTTTTGTACAATTTTTCTGTGTATTCTTGCCACCTCTTCTTAATATCTTCTGCTTCTGTTAGGTCCATACCATTTCTGTCCTTTATTGTGCCCATCTTTGCATGAAATGTTCCCTCGGTACCTCGATTCTCTTGAAGAGATCTCTAGTCTTTCCCATTCTATTGTTTCCTTCTGTTTCTTCGCATTGATCACTTAGGAAGGCTTTTTTTATCTCTCCTTGCTATTCTTTGGAACTCTACATCAAATGGTTATGTCTTTCTTTTTCTGCTTTGACTGTTGCTTCTCTTCTTTCAGAAATGCTGTGTCTCAAAATAATTACTTTTTGTCTTGTTTTTTCAGAAGTTACAAGGCATATTTCATCTACAACAAGGGATAAGCCAAGAAGGAGGAAGTCTTCGGATGAGGAATGAGAGCTCAAAATCCCAAGTGGAGTGCTCAATAATCCAGATTACAGTTGGGCAGAAGCCTTCACACAAAGAAGAACCAATCCTGAAAACATCTATTTAGGGGTTTTCTAAAGAATACAGAAGACACCCAAAGGATGCTTTCAGGGGAAATAAAGATGAAAAGGAAATTGATACATCAACAACTAGAATTGACTGTATGGGAATTTGAATGAGGCAATATATTACATGGTTTTCAGAAGGTGTATAATGACTCAGCCATAATTTTTAGGTAATTAATGAAATAGAAAAAAATGCACTTATTAACTCCAGGGGAAAATACTATTAAAAACCATATAAATAGAGCATTTCACTTGGTTCAACAATGGATAATATTTACACTAGTCATGATAATGATAACACTAACTATGGATTTGTCACCAAACTGCAATAGAGTTGGATAATGTTTAAAGTTAATAATCAAAATAAGGTAATCTGTGTTCTATGTAGCATTCCCTGGTAACTCAGCTGATAAAGAATCTGCCTGCAATGCAGAAGACCCTGGTTCAATTCCTGGGTTGGGGAGTAACCCCAGAAGGGATAGGCTACCTACTCCAGTATTGTAGGGTTTTCCTGGTGGCTCAGATGGTAAAGAATCCACCTGCAATGCAGGAAACCTGGGCTTGATGCCTGGGTTGGGAAGACCCCCTGGAGGAGGGCGTGGCAATCCACTCTAGTACTCTTGCCTGGAGAATCCCCATGGACAGAGGAGCCTGGTGGGCTCCAGTCCATGGCGTCACAATGAGTTGGACATGACTGAATGACTAATCACAGCACATGTAGTATTTATAAGTAAAGAGCTAGGTGCAAGAAGAGCTAAGAGAGATAGCATTTCTTATTTCCTAAGGGGGATCACTGTGGTGAAGGGGCTAGTGGTGGGATGGATTGGGGAGAGAAACATTGCTGTCTTTTAGCAATTATTTACTTTTGAAAATACGGAATCAAAATTAAAACTAAATCTTTAAAAAGCTTATGATCCCATTAAAACAAAGTAGTAATAAAGAATGATTTTTAAACATGCAATCAAGAATTACTCTGAGTTCCACCAAAATATGATACCCTCTGAAGTACAGCTTAAAACAGCCCACTAAGTTTCTCCTTTATTTATCTAAAAATTGGTGATGTTGTTATTGCATTTACCATGTCACTGAAGGCTAGGCAGGGAATGAAGCTGAAAATGTCCTTACCCTCGTGCAATTCATATCTTGTCTGTACCACATGAGATATAAAATATCAGTTCTAATTCAAAGGAGAGACAGGAAGTTGCTTGAAGGGGAGTCAGGGACTGATGGAACAAATGAGCTTGGGTGCAAAATACTTTTAAGATCTAAATAATCCCTTAAGGTTGAACATATTTTTTAAATGTGTAGTACAGAAATAGTCCCATCATTCAAGAAATATTGTATATTTAAGAATATACCATATCAATTCCATGGTAACTACACAGGAAAAACAAGGACAACCCAGGTTACAGTTTCTGGAAATTGGACATGGAGTTGGAGCACCCTTCTGTCAAACACTGTGGGATGCTTTCTAACCTTAACTCTAACCCTGTTTGACTTCTTCTTTTGAAAGAAAGGAGATAACAACCAAAAGCACTAATATTAAGGCTGTGATTTTTTAATGTCTATGCCAAAATTATATTTAATACTGTGCTCTTCCTATATCAGTGAAATGAATTCAAATTCACTGTGCACCCCCACAAACAACAAAAGCTATAATGCCAATGCTTTTGTTCCCAAGCTGTCTATCTGTCGAAAGCATCTGAGCCTGAATCAGCAAAAGCATCTTACATTACCATTCATTTGAGTACAGTACAAAACAGTGATGGTATGGCAAGACTGTAACTGTAAAATTTTCATTTTCCTTTTTATGTATTCATTTAGCAATTGTGAAGTACTTCAATGCTGGAGGCATAGAGTGAGCAGTACAAAACACATTCAAAGAGGAAGAAACAAATGATCAACAAGTCAAATAAAGACCCCCAACATCTTCAGAAAGTGGGAGATAACCACTATAAATAAAATACAACACAGAGAGTGAAATGGAGGAGTTCAAGAAAAACGCTCAGAGCAGTGGGTCACTCGGTAATGTCACTTGGCCTAGAAACACTCCTGGTGGATTCCCTGACCTTGTCCTGAGAATATCCTGTTTTGTTTTGGTTTTTTATCCCCACTCTCCGATATAGAAAGCATTTTCTTCCCATGTTCTCTGGACTTCTCTGAGAGTCTGAACTGCTAACTCTCAAGATGCTTTCATCTAGATTTTATTTTTTGCCACATTCTTTACTGGGCCAGCAGTCTCCTGATTTTTGACCCAGCTCATGAGAGATTTGATTCTTGCAAATTCCCATTTGGAACCCAACTCATTCAGTGAATGGAAACTGTATTTCTGTGTGGCTACAAGGAACTGTATTTTGAAAGGCAGTCTAATATTTTCTGATTGCACAGCTGCTAAGTGTATTTTCTACTGCTTCCCTTTACTGGTTCAGAACCCTCTCAACTTTACCCATAGCAATCAGACTTTGACAGCATACAGGATGGCATGACTTCAAGTATTGCTGGATTTGAATCCCCAGGGGACTTGAAAGCATTTGAAAATCCATTTTACTAGCAAGATAAATTTTATTTTACTCTTGTGGGTTTTGTAACATTCATTTCAGGTTTAAAAATTAAAAGTGAAAAAATTCTAAAAAGGATTTCTGCTGGTTGTTGATTTTATGTTTTTACACAATTACTCTAACCTAACAAATAACCAGCCAAGAACCAGTCTACCAGTGCAGGAGACGTAAAAGATGTGGGTTTGATCCCTGGGTCGGGAGAATTCTCCTGGAGGAGGGCATGGCAAAACACTCCAGTATTCTTGGCTAGAAAATCCCATGGACAGAGGAGCCTGGCAGGCTACAGCCCACAGGGTTGCAAAGAGTCGGACACCAGTGAAGCGACATAGCAATAAATAACCAGTTTTCTGAAACATTAAAAAAAAAAATGAGACTGAAGCATAAATAATTTTCTACACTGCTGCTGCTGCTGCTAAGTGGCTTCAGTCGTTTCCGATTCTCTGGGACCCCATAGACAGCAGCCCACCAGGCTCCCCCGTCCCTGGGATTCTCCAGGCAAGGACACTGGAGTGGGTTGCCATTTCCAATAGATGCTAAATAAAAAGACAATTCAGAGCCTTATATACTACGTGACAAAGTACTGCCTTCCCCCCCTCTCCCCCCTCCCCCGCCTCACCCCCCCCCCACCCCCACCCCCCCCCCCCACCCCCCCGGGCCCTGCAAGGCATGTTATCTGCTAATGGGCTTCCTAACCCCACATTCTTCTCTGTGGTTCCACAAGGAAAGTAGTCATGATTTCATTTAGGTCTCCCTGTTGTGTCTTTGCCACAAAGTATAATTTGTTCCTGTCTGGGGTTCCTTTCAAAATGCAAGCCGCTACACACTTTCTTTTACAAGTTGGATCTCAGGTCTGAAACACTATCTCCTGCTGTGCTGAACATCTGTTCAGAATCTTACTACTTATTTTTCTTTCCCCACTTGCTTTCCCACTGGTTATTTCCCACACCAAAATTACTTGACAAAATGGAGTTAGCAAAATTAGTTTGCCTACTTTGGAAGCCCACTGTCTTTTACATTGTACAATGTCCCACAGCACAGAGGACAGAATTCTATGCCTATTGTGATCTGCTCATCATTTGTTGAGAGAAGAAATGGAAGGATGGATGCCTCCTTTTTATAACTCTCGTGACATTCAATGGATGTGATCTTCTCTTTATTAAATAAAATGTTTGGATTCCACCTGCTATGATTAACAGAGGTTAATATAGAAGAGGCTAAAGGGGTTTGGGAGTGACTAGGTTAAATAAATTAACCCTGTTTATCCGTAGAGTTGGAAAAGAGGTAGACAAGGGATTTTATCTTACTTTTAAAATTTTTAATTGGAGGATAATTGCTTTACGGTATTGTGTTGGTTTCTGTCATACAACAACATGAATCAGCCATAATTATACATATATTCCCTCCCTCTTGGACCTCCCTCCCACCTTACCTCCATCCTCCCCATCTCGGTCATCACAGAGGACTGGGCTGGGCTCCCTGTGTTATACAGCAACTTCCCACTAGCTATCTATTTTATACCCACTCCAGTGTTCTTGCCTGGAGAATCCCAGGGACAGTGGAGCCTGATGGGCTGCCGTCTTTGGGGTCGCACAGAGTCGGACACGACTGAAGTGACTTAGCAGCAGCAGCAGCAGCAGCAGTGTATATATGCCAATGCTACCCTCTCAGTTTGTCCCACCCTCTCCTTCTCCCGCTATATACACAAGTCCATTTACTACTTTCACATCTTGATTCCTGCCCTGCAAATAAGTTCGTCAGTATCATCAACAATTTTAAACAAAGATACGTTGAGCAAAGATAAATTAGACTAATTTTACAGCACAAGAATATACTTAAAAGTGCTTTAAGCAGAGTGATAGGAAGGACAAGAACAAGAAAGGAAAGTATGGGTCTTTTAGAAAAACAAAAGCAAACCAAGCCATTCATGTGTTGCCCAGGATAATGGTAAATCAATTACACAGTCAAAATCCAGGGAAAACCTGAAAATCCCTGCAACTTCTATTAATCAAGAAAAAAATAATTCTTTTTACAAAGCAAAGCAAAATTCCTTAAATAGAAAATACTCACCATCAACATAACTGTCTCATTTGTGATGTCAAGGATGCAGAATAGCTAAGAGAACAGGATTCTAACAGCCCTTTGACCCTATGGGTACCCACCTGCAAAGCAAGATGGGGAGACGCTTTCCTTTACTGACCTTTCCTTTGCAATTTATGAGCATCAGATGCGAGAATGAGATTCAATGTAAATACTAGCAGGTAAACCAGATCAAGTTTTTACTCCTAACCTGTGACTAAAAATAAATTTTAAAAATGCTCATCATTTTTTAAAACAACTGCTGTTAGAATGAATTTACATGCTAAATGTGCTTCCTGGTGGCTTGGATGGTAAAGAATCTGCTTGCAATGTGAGAGACCTGGGTTCAATCCCCGGATTGGGAAGATCCCCTGGAGGAGGGCATGGCACCCACTCCAGCATTCTTGCCTGGGGAATTCCATGGACAGAGGAGCCTGGTAGAATACAGTTCATGGGCTCTCAAAGAGTCAGACTGAGTGACTAAGCAGAGCTTAGCCTAACCGTCTATCCATACTAACTATCCAGACCTGACCACACAGTGTCAATTCACAGGAATTCCAGAGGCCATCATGGACATACTTTCTTCATTACCTGACTATGAAGGGCACACTGTATTGGGGTCCCACATTCACCCCATCAGGAAAAGCTATGTTTCACATCTCCACAGGGTGAGTGGCTATACTTGCACAGGAGGAATTGTTAGGCCTTTCCATGGTTTCCCTACGTCTCCTGAGCTGACCCGTAACAGTGATACCCAACCCACTAGATGCTTGAGTTTAAAACATTTAGTCCTTCGCCTTAAGGGAAATTTACATATATCATAAACTTACCAAAACATCACTGTTTATTCCAGCCCTGAGTTTTGATCAGTTTCCTACAAAAAGAACTCACAGTACCTCCCCTCAGGCTTGGAATATGAGTCCCTTAAACTTCTTTAAGAGTTTCTCTGACATGAGAAGCAGAGTGTTAGGAAAATTAATGGGCACTTCTTGGCCATAGAGAGAGAGAAGCCAACGGGCAAATCATTCTGCCCACGTTTTCTTTAAGCAGATTGATCCTAAGACATGTGTTATTTGAATTCTCAGGCTGTTCCATAGTAAGCAAGTTACCAGCCGTGGCAGGCACTGTTGGACCACACATATTGGGTCATTTTCCTTCCTCCTTCTGTGTGTCTCTCAGCCTGTCCCTTGTTCCCGCCCCTATGGGATCACACTCCAGAATATGGTACTCAAACTAACCTTTGAAGATGAGCTTTCAGGGGCTCCTAGGTCAGGACAGCCACTGGTGGGACAATCCTCTGGGGGATAGGGAGGGGGTTGGGGATGAATTGGGAGGTTGAGATTGACATATGTGCACTGCCCTATGTAAAAGAGATAGCTCATGGGTGCATGCTGTCTAGCACAAAGAGCTCAGCTTGGTGCTCTGTGATGACCTAGATAGATGGAATAGGAGTGGAGGGAGGTCCAAGAGGGAGGAGATACATATGTATACTGTTGCTTGTTGTTTCGTCACTCAGTCGTGTCTGACTCTTCGTGGCCCCATGGACTGCAGCACACCAGGCTTCCCTGTTCTTCACCATCTCTCAGAGTTTGCTCAGACTCATGTCCATTGAGTTGGCGATGCCATCCAACCATCTCATCCTCTGTCACCGCTTCATGACACAGCAGAAACTAATGCAACATTGTAAAGCAACTGTACTCCAATAAGAAAAAGTAAATTAAAAAAAAAAGTTTGGGAACGCATGTACACCCATGGTGGATTCATATCAATGTATGGCAAAACCAATACAGTATTGTAAAGTAAAATAAAGTAAAAATAAAAATTTAAAAAAAAAGATTTAAAAAAAAAAAAGGAGTAGTGGGATACAAACTTCTGTGGGTCCAGGAGCTGACACACTTCCCTACAGAATGATGAGAGGATGGAGATATATGCCACCTCTTGTCAACCTCTGGCTTAAAAGTTTTCCAGATAAAACCCACACTCTGTATGATTGTATGAGTTGCTTTCACCCTCTTCATATCCTTGCTATGGTAACTGCTGTAGAAAAATTCCAACAGGTCATTTTTTTCCCAAGGATTTTAAATAAAAGTTGTGTAAGTCTCTAGAGAGATATACAGATGAATATGAACAAAGGTTTGCATATGAATGTATTTGCAGACTGCTGTTAGGGTTGGTTGGTTTGATGATGACTTTTTTTTTTCCCCCAACACAATAAAATTGAACTGTTAGGGGAGAGTGTGATGAACTGGGAGACTAGGTTTGACATAAATACACTACCAGAGTAAAACAGATAGCCAGTGGGAAGCTGCTGTATGGCACAGGGCGCTCCCCTTAGTGCTTGCTCTGTGATGACCTAGAGGGGTGGGATGGAGTAGGGTGGGAGGGAGGTCTAAAAAGAAATGGATATATGTAAACATACAGCTGACTCACTTTGTTGTGCAGCAGAAACTAACACAACATTGTAAAACAATTTTACTCCAATTTTTAAAAAAGTCACTTGGGATGGCATGTTCATTATTAAATCCCTAAAATATCTATAGGTTTCACATCACTACCTTTTTCATCTTTAACACAGTTCACATTTATTATGAACTTACCAGATGAGACAATGTATAAAGTACATATCACAATGTGAAGACCACAATAAACTTTCGCTAAATTTTGGTTTCCTTCCCTTACTACCACAGTAATTCACGTTTCCTTTCTCCAGCTCTGTGGAAATGAACTGAAAAATAGAACTTCCTAAATATGACAAATGTTCAGAAGTTTGTGTTACATTTTTGGCAACGCCGTTAATGTCAGTGAGCTTCTCCAAAAACCTGTATTGATGTCATTTTAATATCTGAAATAGTTCATTTGGCAAACATAAACAGCCTCAATAGGCTTGATTCTGTGGCCTCTTGCCTGGATAATGGATATAAAACTAGGTCTTAACCGAATTTTCTTGTTCTTCTGTTCTGGGTTCTTAAAATTCAGATAAGCACATCAGAAAAAAAGGAAATTGCTAAAGGTCCCTGTCATCGTTACTTCCATCTTCAGGGACCAGGAATGCCTTGGGCTGCAAATTCCTCAGAAACTGCCTGTCACCTTCTCTTTTCCTCCAACTTGTCACTCATCACCAAAGACTATCTTCCTCTGCCAAGATCCTCCAGCAGCTGGAGATAAACCTTTCATCCGAGGATTTAAACCTGGATGGTTCATGGATTTATTTCCTCTTCTGCCTTTTTTCCCCTGAAATCTAGAATGTGTTTGCTCATTCTGTAAATGGCCCATGTACATGGTCTTGTCCTTAAGGTCACATATGATATTTCCTTTTTGCCTGTAATTGGTTGATTCTCCTCTAAGACCTCTAAAATATATAGGACCAAGAATAAGTCTTCTTGCAATCTCTGCTTAGACCATCATTTTACATCTAAGATGATATCTACTGCTTGATTTCCAGCATTCCTTTATAAGCAACTTTTCTGTTTAGGGAGATATTTGAAGATTGAGTAAATATCTTTAGGAAGCTCACTGGACCTTCACTCTTACCTGTGAAAAGAACATGGATTATCTCCTTTACTATGCCAACTAGAGCTGATACCAGCTCTAGTTCCTTGATGGAAAAATTATGTTCAGTTTTAAAACTGGAATATCCATAGTGAGACATGTTTCTGCTCCTTAGTAATTATCTCTATACATAATCAGAACGAGACCTCAGCATTGGGTGTACTCCCTAAAGCCGTATTTTTTACGAGGATTTTGGAATCCAACAGACTATTACTTTCAATAAATCAACTGTTCTTACCAACGTATATGAATATTAGCTGTTTACTATAGTTAATTTTCTGATGATATGTTTTATTATCTATACCTCCCCAGGAATTATATTAAGAGAAGAAAATACATCTTACGTATTTAACATAGAACCCAGTTCTCCTGCATTGCAGGCAGACGCTTTACCCTCTGAGCCACCAGGGAAGCCCATGAGTGTATACCAGAGCCTTCTAAATGAATTACTGATTTGACGAATTTGGTTTGGTCTTAGTGGCGCAACTTATAAGGTTAATACAAAATGGAACAATTCTCCAAACTGAATTTTTAACAGATCTTGTAAATCCCCCAAACTGAAGTTAATCAACACCTTAATTAATTTTGGGATTACTGTACCTACTAATCAGTTCAGTTCAGTTCAGTTCAGTCGCTCAGTCGTGTCCGACTCTTTGCGACCCCATGAATCGCAGCACGCCAGGCCTCCCTGTCCATCACCATCTCCCGGAGTTCACTCAGACTCAGGTCCATCGAGTCAGTGATGCCATCCAGCCATCTCATCCTCGATCGTCCCCTTCTCCTCCTGCCCCCAATCCCTCCCAGCATCAGAGTCTTTTGCAGTGAGTTAACTCTTCGCATGAGGTGTCCAAAGTACTGGAGCTTCAGCTTTAGCATCATTCCTTCCGAAGAAATCCCAGGGTTGATCTCCTTCAGAATGGACTGGTTGGATCTCCTTGCAGTTCAAGGGCCTCTCAAGAGTCTTCTCCAACACCACAGTTCAAAAGCATCAATTCTTTGGCGCTCAGCCTTCTTCACAGTCCAACTCACATCCATACATGACCACAGGAAACACCATAGCCTTGACTAGACGGACCTTAGTTGGCAAAGTAATGTCTCTGCTTTTGAATATACTATCTAGGTTGGTCACAGTTCATATATAAAATGGCATTGTGTACAAAAAGCACAGACCTTTCTGTCTCAATGTGTATCAAAATGTATCCTAGGAACAAAATTATTTATGGGTGATTGTTAAAAATCAGCAGATTACTTGGCACCATTCCAGACCTTCTGATCAGAGTCCTTTAGGGCTAGAAGGCAGGAATTTGAATTTTTAATAAGCTCCCTGGTTGGGTCTCCAAGATACTCAAGTGTAAGAAGCCACATATCCAAAAGCTTACATAAAAGAAGTTGAAATCTCTACTTTGGTGGTAGCAAGCCATCAATTTGTCTTCTACACTGAATCTGCTACACTGAGGTACTTCACAAGATGAGAATCAGCACTTTTTCTTTTTTTTTGCAGAGTAAGATTCCCCCTATTTGCTAAAATAAATAATAGCAAAATTAAGAATGAGCTATAAATTTCACTAAATGCTGATAACTTGAAATCTCCAAAATGGAATAAATTACTGGCTATTGCACTTTAAATGGACATTAAGAGTGTTCCAAATTACTGAATGTTTTGCCATTTTGATAAATTGGTTTTAATTTTTTATCAGACTATATTTAAGTACCCTCCGGCAGCATGTGCCAGAAAGTTCCATTAGGCATTCTCAATTGCATTTATTTTCTTTAATGTATAAACTGTATAAACTAAAGAGAGTCTGCAGAGCCTGGTGCCCAATGCCATTGCTGGGAACAGAGCCCCCTGGGTTCAGGGTTGCATTCACACTGTGAACCCCAGGAAACAATATGAAAGCATGAAGGGAACAAGTTATAGAGTTACAATTTTTTTTTAATCTGATTGTACAAATATTGACTCATAAATACAAAGAGAAAAGTGAAAATGGCACCTGCTTAAAACAATTTGATGAGCAATGAGATTTGCTCCACTTTATGCACAAAAGGGGGTTGGGGGGTTTATAGTAAAGACACTCTAGTCCTGAGAGTCTAAGAGAGTATAATTAACTCCTTGGCACCGTGAGACCGTCTCTCCCTGCATGTGGTTCATTGCCAGTAAAGGACATGCCTGGAACCGCTGGCCAAGAATTATAGGCATTTGCTGTTACTTTAAAATATTCATGTTTCAGCTACAACACAGCATATTTTCAATTGACAGATACAGAAAGAAAAAAAAAAATTCTCCCCCTCCCCACTTTCCTGGCATAAGAACCCTACATAATTAACTCTTTAGTTTAACAAAACTGATAGTTTTCAGTACAACCATGGATTTAGGGCACTCAGTAGTTTAAAATCAACCAGCCATAAGAATTTTTATTGTTTTTGTTTTTTAATTAGGACAATTATTTTCCTATTTAGATCTGATTGATATAGCTTAGTACACTTTAATTAGAAACTGAACACAAGGATGAAAACCATGGCAATAATGGATGAAACAGCCCATCCAGGCACTCTCTCACCAAGCTGGAAGTCAGAAATGCACAAAAACCAGCCCTCAGGACTTTGAAGACTTTAAGATCTTAAAAACAGCTTGCTGGGACTTCCCTGGTGGTCCAGTGGTTAAAACACCACACCTCCAGTGCAAGAGGTGGAGGTTCAGTCCCTAGGAAGGGAACTAGATCCCACATGCTGCAACTAAGACCCAGCACAGCCAAATAAATTAAAAACAAAATTAAAAAAAAAAAATCAGTCTACTGATGATTAGATCTTAAAAACAAAGAATGTGTTCCAGCTCTAAAAGAAAGATGACAACACAGAAGTTATACACACCTAAGCAAATATCATTTTTAAACTTGTTCTTCTTTTGCTTCCTATTGAAAGGAATTTCCTCCCTCTTTTGTAGAAAAACTGGAGTAGTTGCATAAGTGCCAGATTTAACATGCCTCTCAGACTCAGCATTAAGGAAGAAAGAAGCAGCTTGGAAATGGCTTTTCTGTTTAGGTCACTAGTGCATCATTATCGATACTGGATGCTTTGTGTATCAACAATCAGAAAGCAAAGATCACTGCTTGCTGCATGAACTATATATTTGAAGATGGGCCTCTGACTGACAATCCAATATTAACTCTAAAGTGGGTATATAAGGATAATATTCCACTAACTTTTTTTTTCTTGTAAACTCTCAATTTTATTCTCTGAATTTATCTACTTCATCCTACGCCTCAGGCCAATTACCTGAGACCTTTGATCTACATTCCTCTACAAATACCTGCCTCTCTACGACCAACAAATCATATGTGGAATCTAAAAAGTGGTACAGATGAACATATTTCCAAAGCAGGAATAAAGACGCAGGCATAGAGAATAGGCATGTGAACACAGTGTGAGTGGAAGGGGAGGGTGGGACAAATTGGGAGACTAGGATTAATATACATACACTGATGGGCTTCCCAGGTGGTGCTAGTGGTAAAAGAACCTGCCCACCAATACAGGAGACATAAGAGATGTGGGTTCAATCCCTAGATCTCCAAAGATCTAGAAGCTTTCCTGGAGGAGGGCATGGCAACCCACTCCAGTATTCTTGCCCGGACAATCCCATGGGCAGATGAGTTTAGCAGGCTATAGTCCATAGGGTCACACAAAGTCAGACATGACTGAAGCAACTTAGCACAGACAGCACACTTATATACTACCATGGGTAAATGAGGTAGTTGGTAGGAAGCTGCTGTATAGCACAGGGAGTTCAGCTCGGTGCTCTATAATGACCTAGAGGGTTGGATCTATTTCTGCTTTATTGACTATGCCAAAGCCTTTGACTGTGTGGATCACAATAAACTGTGGAAAATTCTGAAAGAAATGGGAATACCAGACCACTCGACCTGCCTCTTGAGAAATCTGTATGCAGATCAGGAAGCAACAGTTAGAACTGGACATGGAACAACAGACTGGTTCCAAACTGGGAAAAGAGTGCGTCAATTGTATATTGTTGCCCTGCTTATTTAACTTCTATGCAGAGTACATCATGAGAAACGCTGGGCTGGAGGAAGCACAGGCTGGAATAAGATTGCCGGGAGAAATTTCAATAACCTCAGATATCCAGATGACAACACCCTTACGGAAGAAAGTGAAGAAGAACTAAAGAGCCTCTTGATGAAAGTGAAAGAGGAGAGTGAAAAGGTTGGCTTAAAGCTCAACATTCAGAAAACGAAGATCATGGCATCTGGTCCCATCACTTCATGGGAAATAGATGGGGAAACAGTGGAAACAGTGTCAGACTTTATTTTTTTAGGCTCCAAAATCACTGCAGATGGTGACTGCAGCCATGAAATTAAAAGATGCTTCCTCCTTGGCAGGAAAGTTACAATCAACCTAGACAGCATATTAAAAAGCAGAGACATTGCTCTGCCAACAAACATCTATCTGGTCAAGGCTATGGTTTTTTCAGTAGTCATAAATGTATGCGAGAGTTGGACTACAAAGACAGCTGAGCACCGAAGAATTGATGCTTTTTAACTGTGGTGTTGGAGAAGACTCTCGGGAGTCTCTTGGACAGCAAGGAGATCCAACCAGTCCATCCTAAAGGAGATCAGTCCTAAATATTCATTGGAAGGACTGATGCTAAAGCTGAAACTCCAATACTTTGGTCATCTGATGAGAAGAACTGACTAATTTGAAAAGACCCTGATGCTGGGAAAGATTGAAGGCAGGAGAAGAAAGGGATGACAGAGGATGAGATGGCTGGATGGCATCACCGACTCAATGGACATGAGTCTGAGTGAACTCTGGGAGTTGGTGATGGACAGGGAGGCCTGGTGTGCTGCAGTCCATGGGGTCGCAAAGAGTCAGACATGCCTGAGTGACTAAACTGAAGTGAACTGAGAAGAATGGGATGGGAGTTGGGAAGAAGGTTCAAGGGGGAGAGGGTATATGTATACATACAGCTGATTCACTTCATTGTACAGTAAAAACTAACACAGCATTGTAAAACAATTGTATTTCAATTTTTTTTTAATCTGATGTTAAACAACCAGCAGCAGACACACAATCATGTTCTCATTGTGGCTCAGAAACCAGCACTGTGCCTTCCACACAGCAGGTGTTAGCTATCTGCAAGTTGAATTAAAATTAAATACCTCCTTTCTGTAGAAATCTGCCACATTGAACTATTTTTATAATTTCTAAAATCCACTTTACTCATAGAACACATCCTTTGTCAGGTTGGTTTTGCAATATTCTATTAGACCTTTAACAAAATTCACATTTTTTATGGATGGTTTTGTCACTAAGCCATACTTAATAATGTGTTCCATAAAGTAAAAATGCTAGGTTTGGTCATTCAGGAAGTGTTGCATTTGTTTTCTAAGCTTCCATGGTGATTACTTCCTTTCAATAAAGTGCCACATGATTTAAATTCAAAATGTGGCGTTGGTCACTTAGAGCAAACAACTCAATAATGATGATTGACTTGACATTGCAATTGAACTTGATAGTTTTTAAGGCTTCACATGGATTACCTCTTTTACTGTTGATAATGGCCACTTATATATGATGTTAACATCATCTCCACTTAAAGAGGAATTTGTAAATTCTAGTGGACGTTGCATTAACTATATATTCACCTATCTCTGTAAACTGGAAGCAAAATTTATACGTTTAAAATTGTTCTCTGTGTTTCTCTTTATTTTAATTAAATGTGACACTGTTCTTCATAAGAACTTTGTTCCATTTTTCTAAAAGGAGGGGATTCCTACCTTAAACATTCAAGAATGCTGTGGGCAGTGTGCTTCTTTGCTTGTGCTCAGTTGATAAGTCCTGTCAGACTCTTTGCGACCCCATGGATTGCAGCTGCCAGACTCCTCTGTCCACGGGATTTCCTAGACAAAAAAACTAGAGCGGATTGCCGCTTCCTTCTCCAGGGGATCTTCCCGACCCAGTGATGAACCCTTGTTTCCCCGCTTGGCAGGCAGATTCTTTAACACTGTGCCACCTGGGAAGCTCAAATACCAGAGGAAAGAATGTAGACGTCTCTGTATTCTCTCTTTTTTTAAGATTTATTTTAATTCAAATTACAAATAATCAGGCTATATTAATTTCTGAATGCAGGCAAAATAATAATTTACTGACAAGATCTGTAACAATGGTTAGCCCACGTTTTGTCCTATGAAAGATTCACAAACAGTGGAAATCAAGGACATAATTTTTAAGGGGAAACAGGGTAAAAGTTCTGTAAAAAGTTTTTAATTTTAGATTTACATTTCAATAGCTATCTTTAGAAATCATCTTGCAGGTTTAAAACAAATAACTCCTTGTTTAAAATGAAAATTTACAATTCAAAGCTTCTGTTTTAGTTAGCTCAGCTGTCATAACAAAATACCATAAGTTTGGTGGCTTAAACAACAGAAATCTATTTTCTCACAGTTCTGGGAGCTAGAAGCCCAAGATCAAGGTACTGGCCCATTGGATTTCTGCTGACAGGTCTCTTTACTTGCAGCTGGCCACCTTTTCAATGTGTCCTCACTTGGCCTTCATTCTTGTCCACAATGAGACAGAGTTCATTCATGTGTTTTCCTATAACTAACACTATTGGATGAGGGCCCCAGCCCTATGACCTCATTTAACCTTGATTCGTTCCTTAGAGGTTTCATCTCCTAATGCAGTCATACTGGGGGTTGAAGCTGTAATACATAAATTTGGGAGAGGACACAAATTTTCAGTCCATAACAGTGGCTTCTTTCAGAGAATGTGACTTTACATTTTTAAGTCAGTGTTTCTCAAAATGCGAAATCTCACACAATCGTTCTTCTAATAAGACTTTGTATATTATTTAAGTTTGATAAAAATTGATCACAGCACTGATGTGTCTGGGGCTTCCCAGGTGGTACTAGTGGTAAAGAACCCGCCTGCCAATGCAGGAGACAAGAGACACAGGTTCAATCCCTGGGTCAGGAAGATCCCCTGAAGGAGAGCATAGCAACCCGCACCAGTAATCTTGTCTGTAGAATCCCATGGACAGAGGAGCCTGGCAGGGTTGCACAGATTTGGACATGGCTGAAGCAACTTAGCATGGACCACATTGATGTATTTGAAGTGTAAATTAGAGCATGGTAGTTACATACATGGTTACTCAGAGTATGTCTATTAGGTTTTGACTCCTACCTCTGTCCCTTCTCATGTGTTACGGACATCTTACCTAATTATTTTTTCTCAGTTTCCTTATCTATTAAAAAAAATAATGCAAATCATCCATATTAAAGTCTGCAGGGATTAAATGAAATAATCCTTAAATTTAGCAAAGTGCCTTTCAATATCATAAGCACACAAAGAACATTATTAATAATATTTCATTAAAACAATCTTAACACTTGTTACAAAAGCACAGCATCAGATTGGCAGTACACAGGCATGGTCATCTCAGTCAATTTTTTATTTTTACTTTTTCTCTAACTAACATACTCACTCTCCATTGATTCTCCACTGGAAATTATTTTCCATCAATTCTATCCTTAAGCTGATTCTCCTAAATAATGATTCCTCCTGATAGATGAAAGCATTTCTTAACCATTTAAGTGTATTCCCCCCAAGATATTTTTTTGGTTTTGAAATCTGGCTTTTCGAATATATCCACATCAAGGATGAATGGACATTTTACCAAAAACTTATAGAATGACTTGATAATTTTCCAGTCTATGATAAAGAGCAAATATAGGCTGCAGCACATGAAAACACCACCAGCTTAGGCATCATGTGAAGTAGCCTTATGGTTTGAGAGTCTTAGTATAATGTTGCAAGATACAGTAAGAGCATTCAAATATTGGCTACTTGAAGGGATTACTGAGCATGCTCTCCTAATTTAAAGGTTGAGAATGACTCTGTATAGTAATTATACCTTAGTCTAAATGTTTTAATTAGTGTTTTGTTTAGCCTATGGGTATTCTTAGCAAGGGCTTCTCCAGTGGCTCAGTGGTAAAGTATCCGCCTGCAGTGCAGGGGATGTAGAGACATGGGTTCAATCCCTTACAGTCCACAGGGTGGAAAAGAGTTGGACTAAGCACATACTCAACTGAGCACATACGCGCACACACACACACACACACACACACACACACACATATTCTTAGAAAATTAGGCACATCCATAATACAATTCTTTGACTCTTGAGTCTCCTTTCTTTAAATATGGGTCGATCTACTCATTTCCCTTAGTTTCCTTCTTCTTCTATCTCCTATATATCTCTGTTCTATGAAAGAAGTGGGTCATCTCTGATAGGAGAACTTTTGATGTGGTTGTAGAAATGAGTCCAGTGGGTACATGGGGATGATTATACTAATGCTTATGAAATGTTAGATGTTACCTTCTTCCTATGATATTGCTATTGCCTAGAAGATAGGAAGATGGGTGATTTCTCCTTAATGCACTACATACCTAATATTAATCATCATTCTTTTTCTAACACTTTCTCCAATGTTCATGTCAACATTTTACAGGAAATGTTGTCAATTATTTTTTCTGTGGCAAGGTTTCCTCACCGCACTGAGTTCACTGCAGCCTGGCATGCTCATGCACCCCAGGGCTCCATCTGGTGAAAGAATGTAATCTGGAGACCATCAAGCATGAAAGGAGATCATAAACATATTTAGTCCTTGTGCCTGGATTCCTGTGTTTGTTCAATCTAGTCAGGTATCTTAGGAGTTGCTAGTATTTAAAATTAGAAGGATATTTTGAATTTGAATTTTCTTTAATTTTGTGGAAATTACATTTTAGGTTTCCAGAAAAGCTAACATAACAAGAATATTCATTATAAACCCTCTCTTGCATTTCTTTTCACAAATCTCCCTTTCACTATCCTCTTCTTTCTATTGACCCCTCTCTCTTTCTTCTTAAGAGGTCCCCAAACTTTCTAAGACCCTGCCCTGTAAATGTTAAATGTCAGAGACCTGTGTTCCAGTTTCCCTTCCACCCTTCATTGGCACATGATCTTGGCTAAATTAGCCAATATCATTAGAACTTGGTTGTCTCATCCATAAAGAATAATTTATTTGCCTAAAGACAACACCAAATGAATTCTTGGTCTCTCTTCACTCTAAAATATTTCAGCAGTCTGTTTCTACAATGATTCTCAACTTTCAAGCATCCTTGCTCCAGTGGATTTATGTTTTTATTTGTATCCTCTCTTCCTCCAAAGCATCTGGTAACCTTGTCTTCAACAAAATTGTATTGAACGCTTATATGTAAAGACGGCATGCGTGCTAAGTCACTTCAGTCATGTTCGACTCTGTGGGACACTATGGACTGTAGCCTGCCAGGCGCCTTTGTCCACGGGATTCTCCAGGCAAGAAAACTGGAGTGGGTGGCCATGTCCTCCTCCAGGGCATTTTCCCCACCCAGGGATTGAATCTGTGTCTCCTGTGGCTACAGAATTCCAGGCTAATTCTTTATGGCTGAGCCACCAGGGAAGCCCTATGCAAAGATTAGGTACTACTCAAAGAGATGTGAGAAAAATAATTGTTTCTTCTTCCTGGAAAAGCCTGCACTCTACTTGAAGGTAAAAATTATCAAACTTTTTTTTAAAAGATAAATGTCAATACAAAATTGTATACGATTTATACCAGTTAGTGACTAGCAGGACTTCCCTGACAGTCCAGTGGTTAAGACTCCACACTTCCGGTGCAGAAGACAAGGGTTTGATCCCTGGTTGAGAAACTAATCCATATCCTGTGCAGTGCAGGAAAAAAAAAAAAAAACCAGTCTCAACTAGTGATATAGCAGTAGATTCATTCAGAGGGCTAAGTTGATAATAGAAGCCTTCCAGAGGAGGTGTGATATAGGTTAAGCTTATAAGGTATGGAATGACTTAGAGAAATAGAAAGCTTAAGTGTGTACCTGGCTGGGAAAACAAAAGTAAAAGAGCAGGAGTTCTTTGCTGGTTTGGCTGGAATGTCATGGTTATAGGAAAGTGATGGAGATGCGCTATTTAACAGGTTGTACCTAGGTATCCACCCCAGTAGCCACTAACCACAAATGGCTACACAAATTTAAATTCTAATTACTTAAAATTAAATTTTAACTACTTAAAATTAAATAAAATTTAAAATTCACTCCTGGGTTTTACTAGCCATATTTCAATTGCCCAATAGATACACTGTCTAGGTTTCTCCTAGTTTTTCTTCCAAGGAGTAAGTGTCTTTTAATTTTGTGACTAGTAGCTACCATATTGGACTGTACAGTTGGAAAAACAGTGTTGTATCAGAGTTTTACAAAACCTACACTTTTATTTGTGCAGAGGCAACTTTTCTTCCCCATGAGCAGTGATGACTATTCACTCTGAGAGGAACCCCTTCATTATATCTGTGAGCTGTGCCAAAAGGAATTTTCAAATTGCTTTTAAAGGTCTCAAACCTGTATTTGTAAAGGTCTTTTTTGTTATGTCTGCCTTATACATATCCTATCTTTAAAAATTATCTTGGTCCTTGTCCTC
Organism: Budorcas taxicolor; assembly: GCF_023091745.1. Classification (NCBI taxonomy): domain Eukaryota; kingdom Metazoa; phylum Chordata; class Mammalia; order Artiodactyla; family Bovidae; genus Budorcas; species Budorcas taxicolor. Next base: position 86,552,856 of record NC_068910.1, read on the forward strand.
AAAAGAGTGGACCAAGGATATGTTTGCTTTATAGGATCTTCCACTGTTCTGGGAAATAGGAATGGATTGTTCTGTCCAATCACCATAATTTTCCATGAGATCTGGCATTGGGCCTTTGACATGTGGCCATTACTGAGGGCTCTGGATCTGAGAATGTGCAGCTCTTAGACTACCAATTCCCAATTTGTACAGAATAAAAAATAAGACAGTATATAAAAGCACATCTTAACTTGAGCTCAGGTAGCCCTGATCTAAGGGCAGAATTCAAAGAGTTCATTCACTTGGAAGCGGGGGGCGGGGGAAGTACATTGATTTTCATCAGCCTGTAGCTACACTATAAATTTAGGCAAAACTGCAGTAATGCTAGTAATACCTGCAATTTAATTTCCAGTAAAAATTAAAAATATTTTTATATCAAAACTCTCAAAAAATTTATACATATTTTGGAGTTATTATAGATATTGACACACTGTCAGATCTAATTGACTTTATTGTATGACTGAGAAGGTAAAGAGTCTGCCTACAGTGTGGGAGACACAGGTTCAGTCCCTTGGTTGGGAAGATTCCCCTGGAGGAGGGCATGGCAATCCACTCCAGTATCCTTGCCTGGAGAATTCCATGGACAGAGGAGCCTGGCAGGCTATACAGTTCATAGTGTAGCATAGAGTCAGACAGAACTGAGCAACTAACACACATATTGTAAAGAAGCATATGTATTAATATATTGTAAATGTTTAAATTAAAAAATAAAAATTTTAGTTAATATTTTGAATGTTTTAATATATTTGATTTTCTTTTTAATCTCATATAATATATTTTATACATTGAAAGCATTTTCTGAGGTTTTTTCCATAGGCTTTTTTTTTTTAAAGCTCCAAGGGCATCCATAGCATAAAAATGGCTAGTAACCCTTATGCACACAGAGAGAAAAGATGAGGTATATAGTATAAAGGAGCAGAGATGAGAGCCCTACACCACTGGAGAGAAGATTCTGATGAATTTCTACTTTTATTTTCAATATGGTCTCCCCTTTGCTGTAGCTGGGCTGAATCCAACTTTGTTGTTGTTGTTCAATCGCTTTGTGTCTAAATCTTTGAGAACCCATGGACTGCAGCACCCCAGGCTTCACTATCCTTCACTGTCTCCCGAAGTTTGCTCAAACTCATGTCCACTGAGTCAGTGATGTAATCCAATCATTTCACGCTCTTTCACTCCCTTCTTCCCCCTTCCCTCAGTCTTTCCAGCATCAGGGTCTTTTACAATGAGTTAGCTCTTCACAACAGGTGGCCAAAGTATTGGAGCTTCAGCTTCACCGTCAGTCTTTCCAATGAATATTCAGGGTTGATTTCCTTTAGGAATGACTGGTTTGATCTGCTTGCTGTCCAAGGGACTCTAAAGAGTCTTCTCCAGCACCACAGTTGGAAAGCATCAATTCATCACTCAGCCTTCTTTATGGTCCAACTCTCACAACCATTCCTAAATACTAGATATATCAAAGCTCTGACTATACGGATCTTTGTCAGCAAAGTGATATCTCTGCTTTTTAATATGCTGTCTAGGTTTGTCATAGCCGTTCTTCCAAGGAGCAAGTCTTTTGATTTTGTGGCTGCAATCACAGTCCACAGTGATTCTGGAGACCCCAAAAATAAAATCTGCAACTATTTCCATTTTTCCCCCATCTATTTGCCATAAAGTGATGGGACAGAATGCCATGATCTTAGTTTTCTGAATGTTGAGTTTCTAGCCAGCGTTTTCACTCTCCTCTTCCACCCTCATCAAGAATCCAACTTAAAGATGTCTTTATACCACCTGTGTCAACTGACATCATAATTAGCCAAGTAATTTCATTGCTATCCAGTGAATATGTTTATCAAGCAAGAGAGATGCATTCATTCAGGTAAAGTCAGGTGGAGATTAGACTTCCAAGACATTACAGCCCTTCCAGAACTAAATAGTAAATCATCACTTCTTAAGTAACCCTAACTGTTTTTAGACCAGTTCCTTGGATAAGAAAAGCAACTCCCTAGAGAAAACGAATGCACTGGAGTAGGCTGAAGGCCAAGGCCCATTATGTTTGCTGAAATGCCAAGCTACTCCAAGCTTTCCTGGGTTTTTTTTGGTACCAAACAAGCCTACAAAAGTTGATTGAATTTTATAGACTTTCTTCTTTGTTTTATATATATCATTATCTCCTGCCCTCTTAAACTATTACCATGGACTTTTCAGACTAGTACAGAATCTCACCTCCCTTTTCTACAAACAAAAATTGCTCATAATATTTTTCTATTCACTCACAAATACTCACTTAAATTTTTATTTCTCAGCTAAAAAAAAACTGAGTCATCAGTTCCCCAGTACCTAGACTGTGGTCCAAAAGGCCTTTGAATTTACAAATGAGTCAGAGTTGTCAGAGCTGACTACCTAGATCACCAGACAAAAGTCACCTTTGAAAACTTAGGATATATGAAATGAGGAGGGAGCAGAGACAATTCACATTTTTATTTTGACAGACTTAATATTTAATTCCACTTCCCTATATTAATGCCTACTTCCCAGTAAGGTGTGTGCTGGCCTAAATTAATCTGTCACATACCTTCTGTTATAGCTGGCACAGCAAGGTAGCCCTTGGACTGCCTGTACCTCCCATAATAAGCACCTCTGCTCTCTTTTCTCCCTTCTTTCAGAAAACTGAAAAAACTGCTGGAGGCTCTCCTTTTTCAGGATTCAGCTGAATTTCTATTGAGCCCAGAAAATATGGGTTTAAACTCTGACAGTTTAGGCAAAGTACGCAGATGCGTATTTGATCATATTTACTTTATCGCCAGCTACAGTAGAATTAGGAATCACAAGCTTGTCTTTTAAACAAAAAAATCTGCATCACTTATACCACGGTGTTAGTAAGTTTAGTTTGCGAAATTAAAGACTCTAAGGACATTGTGTTGGGGCCGATAGATGAAGAAGACTGTAGGGAAGGGTATATGATTGTGGAGTAAGAGTGTGAAATGTAGAAGAAGGAGCGGGAAGACTTGAAGCAGTAGAGCAAGGAGCTGACTCTCAGAGGGTGAGAGATAAGGTAAAGGAAAGATTGAGAAGGAATGTAAGTAGGCAAACTTTGTTTAGTTTGCAAGTTTACCCAGGGCTTTGTTGGCAGAGCATGTATACCACTGCAAAAGAAGTGAATTTCTAATTTAGGATATTATCATCCTATGCCAAGATAATCCTGCTCTTCTCCTGGGAGAAGGAAAGGAAGCAACATAAACCCAGAATCCAAATCTGAGTTAATCTCCACTAAGTCCACAGCACAGGGTGAAGGACTTAGCATGCTGTTGGCGCTCTCATCCTGGCTAAATAAAGATCAGTTTTACTCTTGTAAAACAAGAAACTCTTGTTTCTTTGACTAGAACACAATTAAATGAAGGAGATGGTCTGTATCAGGGATCATGGAACTATGGCCCTGGAGCCAAGTGCAGCCTGCCATCTATTTTTGTAAATAAAGTTTTATTGAAACAGCCAAAGAAAAAAGAAATGCAGCCATGCTTATTTGTTTACTTATTGTCTGTGATTGCTTTCACACTATAACTTGCACGTTAAGGGGGACACCATTTGGCCCCCAGAGATGAAAACATTTACTATCTGGCCCTTTACCAAAAACATATGCTGAATCTTGGTCTATATTAAGGGGTTGGGAGTTTTCTTAGAGGTTAAAATAATCTGGGAGTTGGAAGAACTTTTGGATGCTTCCGAGCAGTGTTTAGAACACGAAGAGGACTCTAGTTCTCAGTAAAGGATCTAGCAAATGAAGATAGGGGATCCCTTATGTGTGTGTAGGGAAGTGGATAGAGGCACGTAAATTGAGATGTTAGGTTGTAGAAGCAAACCTGCTTTTTACTTTCTTAGCAACAACTCTGGTTGACTTGTTCTCACAAAGTCTGGGCATTTTCACTTTCTTTAAGGATTAAAACAAAAACACTGCTGGAACACTAGAAAGAAAGATTCTTGGCTAATATCTGAGTAATGGGTGCAAGCAAGTGCTCTCATTTAATTAAGACGCTTTAAAAGAATTGAACCCATGCTCCATCTTACTTTGTGATGCAGAGGCTTTACAATCAATAGGTTCTGATAGGAAGGTGGAAAAATGAAATTTTACCACTTCCGGTTTCCCGAATTCAGACAGTGAGTGACAGATACAGAAAGAAATCTTCAGTTCATTTCAGTCGCTCAGTGGTGTCCGACTCTTTGCAACCCCATGAATTGCAGCACACAGGCTTCCCTGTCCATCACCAACTCCCGAATTCACTCAGACTCACATCCATCGAGTCAGTGATGCCATTCAGCCATCTCATTCTCTGTCGTCCCCTTCTCCTCCTGCCCCCAATCCCTCCCAGCATCAAAGTCTTTTCCAATGAGTCAATTCTTCTCATGAGGGGGCCAAAGTACTGGAGTTTCAGCTTTAGCATCAGTCCTTCCAAAGAACACCCAGGGCTGATTTCCTTTAGAATGGACTGGTTGGATCTCAGTTCAAGGGACTCTCAAGAGTCTTCTCCAACACCACAATTCGAAAGCATCTTCAGCGCTCAGCCTTCTTCACAGTCCAACTCTCACATCCATGCATAACCACTGAAAAAACCATAGCCTTGACTAGATGGACCTTTGTTGGCAAAGTAATGTCTCTGCTTTTGAATATGCTATCTAGGTTGATCATAACTTTCCTTCCAAGGAAGTAAGTGTCTTTCAATTTCATGGCTGCAGTCACCATCTGCAGTGATTTTGGAGCCCACAAAAATAAAGTCAGCCACTGTTTCCACTGTTTCCCCATCTATTTCCCATGAAGTGATGGGACCAGATGCCATATCTTCATTTTCTGAATGTTGAGCTTTAAGCCAACTTTTTCACTCTCCTCTTTCACTTTCATCAAGAGGCTTTTTAGTTCCTCTTCACTTTCTGCCATAAGGGTGATGTCATCTGGATATCTGAGGTGATTGATATTTCTCCCGGCAATCTTGATTCCAGCTTGTGCTTCTTCCAGTCCAGAGTTTCTCATGATGTACTCTGCATAGAAGTTAAATAAGCAGGGTGACAATATACATCCTTGACGTACTCCTTTTCCTATTTGGAACCAGTCTGTTGTTCCATGTCCAGTTCTAACTGTTGCTTCCTGACCTGCATACAGATTTCTCAAGAGGCAAGTCAGGTGGTCTGGTATTCCCATCTCTTTCAGAATTTTCCACAGTTTATTGTGATCCACACAGTCAAAGGCTTTGGCATAGTCAAGAAAGCAGAAATAGATGTTTTTCTGGAACTCTCTTGCTTTTCTGATGATCCAGCGGATGTTGGCAATTTGATCTCTGGTTCCTCTGCCTTTTCTAAAACCAGCTTGAACATCTGGAAATCCATGGTTCACGTATTGCTGAAGCCTGGCTTGGAGAATTTTGAGCATTACTTTACTAGCATGTGAGATGAGTGCAATTGTGTGGTAGTTTGAGCATTCTTTAGCATTGCCTTTCTTTGGGGTTGGAATGAAAACTGACGTTTTCCAGTCCTGTGACCACTGTTGAGTTTTCCTAATTTGCTGGCTCTTACAGCCTTCTTAATCTGCTTGGTTCTTTTTGCTCTCCTCCTAAGTGCCAAAAATACTAAGCATGGCTATGTTTAGAAGCCATGCTAACTTCTGTCATTTAGGTAAACTGCTTGTCTGTTATGACAAGCATTACATTACATTAGTAGCACAATTACAATATTAATACCACTAAGGACATATACTTTAACTTGCCAAAGGTTTTATTTTCCACTTCCAAGGGAAATTTCAGGTGATATACAGAGAAGAAAGTGCATCACTCCTGAAGCCAAAGACCTCCATTAAAGTCATGATTCTTGCATTGACTCACATGTAATCTTTGTGAATTAACTTTTCAGTTTCCTCATCTGTAAAATGAGGTTAATAATAAATTCACAAGGGTTGTTGTGGGTATTAGAAAAGATGATGTGAGAGATGACAAATATGAGGTTACTGATATTTTGCTCTTGGAGTTTGGTAGGCCATTTCTCCAAACACAAACAAACAAAAATGTTTCCTGTGAATTGGTAGACATTAGCTAGAAACAGTCTTCTGCCTTCTTCTATTTCCCACCCACCACCATTCATTGCCTATCCATTAGCTGGAAGCACTACAAGAGTGGAGAAGGGCCACATGGTGGAGAAACACTTCAATCTGTGTTCAAAGCCAGTCACCACTGCAGGAAATCCTGACTTAGATTTAAAAACAGTTGAATACATGAAAGACTATTTCTCACAAAAATTGTCAGTCAATCCTTAGACAATCAACATCACGATGGACATGCTGATCTAAAAATGGCTTTAGAGGAGATATGAAGAGTTGACGTTGAAATGAGCATATCTTAAAACTTTTTGAAAAGTCTTAATGATACATTTTATTTATTCTGGCAGCAACTTTTAGGTTCCAGATGTTGTTTTTATTGCTTTAGTGTATGAATTAAACTAATACTGAATAGTATTTTTATAACATAGGACTTCTATAAATAGCTTCTAATAACAACACCCAAGTCATTTTATTTCACTTTATTTCACAGTATTAATTTTCAGTTTCGTGAATTTCAAAACTTAATATCTTTAGGGTTATTCAAATTTTAAATTTAAACTTTTAGAAAATTTTGGCATCTGTGGAAGTAGTCAGCCCTCTTAACTTCCACTTAAGGCCCAATTATTCAAGAATGTTATAGATGACTATGAGTCTTTGGGGAAAAATCAGCAAGATTTTAAGTGCCCATTAGCTAAAGTAAATGATAGTGAAACACCTAGAAAAGTGCATGTGGTATCTATCCATGTGAATACTAAATTAGTCACCATACCAGCCCATGCTAGGATAAAATATTAACAAGGCACTTCCTTTGGCATGAAAAAATATTGACGGTCAAAAATATAAATGCTGTTAAAGTATCATATTTGTCAAAGAAAGATAAATTTAAAAATATTTACTGAATGTTAACAAATACCAAAAGATTACTTAAAATGTCTACATTATTGAGAAGTGTCTGTTCTGTAATAGGATAGGTAGCTATTACATTACATAAGTTTTTAATGGTGGTGTTCTTAGTAAGCAACCGGAAATTTTCTATCACAAAATATAAAGAATGATTAAATACCAATCAATCAATCAATCAATCAAAAATACATATTTAACACCTGCAAAGTTTAAGAACAAAATGAATAAAACTTTTTTCTCCCACTCAAGATTCATAGAATCTGACTGGGGAGGGGAGAGAGAGAGAAGAGGGGGGAAGAAAGGGAAAGGAGAGTGGGAGGGAGGAAGGAAGGAAATTTATTTATTTATGTATGATATATATAACAGGGTAAGGATGTAACAATAACTGCTGGCCTTTGCTGGGTCTTCAGTCCAGACCAAGGACTGAACCAATTGCTAATCATCTTACTTAACTGAAGGTTAAATTAACCAATTGCTAATCATCTTATTTAATCAAAGATTTATTATAATTCTTATAACAATTAGAGAGATCAATGTTTACCCCAAAGCCATCCGGATGGGAACCATAGAACCAGAATGCAAGGCCAGCTCTATCAGCATTTCAGCATTTTAGAAATACTAAAAGCTCTTTCAGCATTTAAGCAGTTCAGTGGGGTGGTTGACCGTGGGCTCTATAGACCAGTGCCTGGTTTTGAACCGTAGCTTTTTCCATGCCTTGCTTAGTGACCTGGGGCAAATGTTTTAACCTTTAATAATAGTAATAGGTTTCAGATGACTGGAGGTGAGATTGGAGAGGAGAGGCATGGACACAGAGTGCAGACAGGAAGAATGCATGTCCTAAGGATGCTAGTTGGAACAGAGACTAGATCCTTCAGGCCCATGGGAACTAAGCCATGGGATGAGGGAGAAAACAGATTGTGGTGGATCTTAAATGGAAAAGCATGAGATTCTCATTTTGTTCAGTTAACAACTGGGAAGCACTAGAAGTGATTGAACTAAAATATTCAATATTGCTTTTTTGTGATTAAGCTGGAACAAAAATACTCTCCTCAAACTTTCTGGATCTGTATCTTAAGGAGTTTATTTTTGATTCTCTAACATAATACAAGGCAAATATGGATGTGTTTATTGCACGTTTCTGTGAAGCATTGATTGAGGGTGGGTGTTAAAATAACTAGTGAATAAAGTAGTTTTCAAAAACAAGGAAATATACAAAAGCTTTTCTTCATGCACTGTGTCTGCCTTCAGTTCAGTTCAGTTGCTCAGTCGTGTCCGACTCTTTGCGACCCATGGACTGCAGCACGCCATGCTTCCCTGTTCATCACCAACTCCCGGAGCTTGCTCGAACTCATGTCCATTGAATCGGTGATGCCATCCAATCATCTCATCCTCTGTTTTCACTTCTCCTCCTGCCTTCAATCTTCCCCAGCATCAAGATCTTTTCCAATGAGTCAGCTGTTCATGTCAAGTGGCCAAAGTATTGGAGTTTCAACTTCAGCATCAGTCCTTCCAATGAATATTCAGGACTGATCTCCTTTAGGATGGACTGGTTGGACTCCTTGCAGTCCAAGGGACTCTCAAGAGTCTTCTCCAACACCACAGTTCAAAAGCATCAATTCTTTGGCTCTCAGCTTTCTTTATAGTCCAACTCCCACATCCATACATGACTACTGGAAAAACCATAGCTTTGACTAGATGGACTTTGTTGGCAAGGTAATGTCTCAGCTTTTTAGTATGCTGTCTATGCTGATCATAGTTTTTCTTCCAAGGAGCAAGAGTCTTTTCATTTCATGGCTGCAGTCACCATCTGCAGTGATTTTGGAGACCCCCAAAATGAAGTTTCTCACTGTTTCCCTTGTTTCCCCATGCATTTGCCATGAAGTGATGGGACAAATGCCATGATCTTAGTTTTCTGACTGTTGAGTTTTAAGGCAACTTTTTCACTCTCCTTAACTCCCAGCAAATGAGATGGATGGAAAGTATCAAAAGATGTAAATTAATAGTATAATCTTACCAAATTACTTGTTCTTCTAAACTATTTGTTATTTTTTAAGCTATCTAATTTGAATAATAGTAGACACAAGAAGACAATTTTGGCAGGAAGCTCAGTATTCCAAGAAATATAGTTTCCATGCTAGCCTATATATAGTAATTAAATAAATACATTTTTACCTCTCTCATGAGACTGGCCTTTGAGAAGTAACTCAATGTATTTAGGCTGTGAGAAAACAAATTGTCTATATTCTCATGGTTTTCACATCATCCATCCTTCAGATGTCTTTTTTTAGCTATTAAAAAAAAAATGCCAGTTGTCTTTCTAAATTCTATACATAACTTAATGTATGGGATTAAAATATAAATTCCACCAAAGATTTGAAAAAAATAAAGAATACTATGATCTGGTCTTATATTATTTTTAATTTAATTTTTATTTTATATTGGTGTATTTACAGTGTTGGTGATTTACAAAATTGGTGATTTACAATGTTGTGTTAATTTCAGGTTTACAGCAAAGTGATTCAGTTATATATATACACATATTCATTTTTTTCAGATTCTTTTCCCATATAGATTATTATAGAACAGTGAATAGACTTCCCTGTGCTATAGAGTAAATCCTTGTTTGATCTGGTCTTGTAAATGAGCAAAGCATTAGATACTGCTTAAAAACATCATTTCTGAAAAATAATCTGTCTCACTTTCTTCTAAATGGCTTTAAGGTATTTCAATTGTTTAATCTTATATCACTTTAGTAAAAGTCTGATTAAAACTTCTCAACACCATGAGTTGAGGAAAATGTTATTTATTTTATAAATGGACAATGTAAGACCTGAAGACATTTTATGATTTTTTACTCCTAGGGAGCAATAGAATCACAAGGATCTCAACTCTTCTCCTTTTAGCTTTATCATCTTTCTTCTGAAATCCCACTAAAAAAATTTTTTTAGGATTAAAAAACTCTAATGAAAAACAAGAAATTGTTTTTCACAAAGGTTTATATTTGTTTTTATATGGTGGCAGAGAGCAGGTGTTGTATGATTCAATAAGTTTAGCATAAGTTGCTTGTTAGCCAAACAAAGCTTTTAATATATTTTTGTACATTTTGGAATCAAATCAGTGAGGAAATGGTGGTAGAATTTTTAACTTACTTTATCACAGGAGCCCCTTTCACAGGCCTACCAGCAGGACAAGAGCTCCAGAGAATGCACTTTGTTAGGTGCTGAGGTGGCACCATACAGGGCACCTCCATTTTCTCAGGCATACAAAGGGGGCCCAACTTGAGGACATGAGGAGAACTGATAGAATAGAATTGATATTCTATTTTAACAGAACCTGGGTAACCCAAGGAACAACTGCCTGTCAATCAATGGAAAATAAGTGGCATGCTCACTGTTTACCTCAGGCCTCTCTCCAATCTCCTCACTTGACTGTTTTCTGAAGAAACTCCCACAATCTGCAGAGTCAGTGCTTGTAAAAAGGACACGGCGGTTAGTGCAGTTAATCAGGGGAAGGATCATCCAGGCCTGGTCCCAGAGCCTGTCTCCTTGGTAATTCTGTGGGCCTGTCAGCTGAGCAGAGGCCACTGAACTCCCCGGCTGAGTACTCTGTCAGCATTTTAACTGGGATTTCGTTTCAGGAAAAAAGAGGCATATTACAAACTGTGTCTTAGAAAGGAAGTAAAACTTTAACATTTCAGGTACTTAGGAGTGAAAAAGGCAATGAGGTATAGAATCTTCCACATTGCTGCATTTTGCTAGCAGTACTGCTTCACCAATTTGGCTTTAATTTCCCCAATATTAAAATGAAATAATATACCATTTACTTGCTTCATCTCATGCTGTGAGGATTTAATGAGGTAATAATATCTGTTACAATTTAAGTTTCAATGCCTCACAAGTTTAAGTCTTCTGGCAAGTCACGGATCTTCTCTGGGCCTATTTCCTATGAAATGGTAATAATCATGCTTTCCCGAGCTACATTTTAAAGTGGTAGTGAGGTGCTAATAAAGATAAATGTTTTTTAAAATCTGTATTATTGTACATCTTTGAGAAATGTTTTAAAACCAAAATAGATTTTTAAAAAGCAAAAGAAAATTCTTTACAGAATATATGGGAATAATTCATATCATTTTAGCTGATCTTTTGTAGCATTTAGGTCTGTAGCACTTTCAAATGGGAAATAAAGTTTTTAAGACATGTGTTAATAGGCACTTTGGGGTATTGTGTGAGCCTCCGTCAATTATCAAAATATATTTGTATATATATAGATAGATATGATTGTTTCTCTAAGCTCTCATTTCTTTAGTCTTTTTATTTTCCCCTTGTTGAAAACATTCATCAAAAGATATTTTAACAGTAAGGGAAAAGATCACAGTGCCTTCATAACTGGGTCACTGTGTTCCAGAGGTTGTGGAACCCAACAAAATCACATAACATATTTCTCTTAGTCATGCTGAAACGTTCTTGGCTGTCCTTGCCTCTTGCCCCATCCTAGCTTCTCCATTCCTGCACGCAGTGGTTAGTGTCCGTTTTGGGTGACACTCCTCCCCTTCCTTCCCACACTTTGCTGGTGGTATGTCTCAAACTTGATTGACCTCAAGCCCTCTGTTGTTCTTACTTTGTCTTGAGATGTCGCTTGCATTCCACTTCTAGCTCTGGTACAGGTTTGATCCTGACAATATCCCCTGTTCAGAATCAAAGACTCTGAACAGACTTCATGGTGAAGGATGGTGGTGGATGGGGCAGGGGTGACCTCCCAGGTCATGGAAATCAAGTGAAGAGAGGTGTATTCAATTCCTACAGCTGATGTAACAAATTACCACAGACTTAGCATCTAATAACAACATACATTTAGTCTCTCACAGTTCTGGAAGTAAGAAGTGTGTAATCGGTCTCATCGAGCTAAAATCCAGGTGCTGACAGAACTGCATTCCTTCCGAAGATTCTGAGGGAGCCTTTCCCAGTTCCTAAAGGCTGCCCACATTCCTTGGATCATGATTGTGTCACATTTACGCTTCTGTCAACAGCTCTCCTTCTCCGACTCACCTACCTCCCTCTTCCCCTTGTAAAGACACGTGTGATTACATTGGTTTCACCCGGAAAATCCAGGATAATCCCTCCATTTGAAAATTCCCAACATAAATCACCTTAACCAAGTCCCTTTTGCCAAGTCAGGTAAAAAAAAAGTCACGGGTTCTAGGAATGAGAATGAGGATGTCTTGTGGGAGGGGCCACATTACTTTGCCCACCACCACAAAGAAAGAGCTAGAAGTTGGGAAAGAGAAGTCAGGACCTCAGGATGAAATCAACCACAGAAAAGATGGCAGAGCTGACACCATCTGAATGAGGCTTTCCCCCTGGGGGTCTAGCGGCTGCTCTCCAGTTCTGCCTCACCTTGTACCCTGTGATCTCATCCTCCTTTCTCCACTGAACGGAAATGATTCTGAAGTTCATCTCAAAGATAATGAGCTAATCTAGGCTAATGGTCTCTTCAGGCCGGGTTGCATTATCACCAAGACATCTACAGAAAACGATGCCCCACTTTATTGACCTCACCATTTAGTGAGTTAACTGTTGAGAATTTGTGGCCAGAAAGAAGGGAATAGAGACCCCACTGCGAAGATGCTTTGCTGAGAGATCCTCTCCAGTCACTGCAGGCAATGAGTTGCTTTAATCGGCTTCCTCTCATGTAGGTCTGGCTCAAAATTCTTCCCACTGAACAGAAAGATACACCTAGGCTTTTTTGGACCATGGTTTACTTGTATATTCATAATGAAATTGTTCTCCTTGATGTAGATTAGTGATTTAAAGGTCACCAACATTTTAGCCAGACCACTTGAATCAGAGCATAAAAAATGAGCTTGTTCTTATCAATTTCTCAGATATATTAAATGATCCAGATACATAAATGTGTTAGACAAATTATGTGTGATCTCATGTGTAGAATCTAAGAAAAAAGAATCAGAGATACAGAGAACAGATTGATTGGTTGGTGGTTGCTAGAGAGTGGCCTGGGGAGTTGGTGAAATGGGTGAGGGGCTCTAAAGACACAGACTTCCAGTTATAAAATAAATAAGTCACTGGGATGCAATAATATACAGCATGATGACCATTCTCATTTCACATGCTAGTAAAGTAATGCTCAAAATCCTTCAAGCTAGGCTTCTCAGTACATGAACTGAGAACTTCCAGATGTAAAAGATGGATTTAGAAGAGGCAGAAGAATCAGAGATCAAATTGGCAAAATCCACTTGATCATAGAAAAAGCAAGAGAATACCAGAAAAACATCTACTTCTTCTTCATTGACTATGCTAAAGTCTTTGACTGTGTAGATCACAGCAAACTGTGGAAATTCTTAAAGAGATGGGAATACCAGATCCCCTTACCTACCTCCTAAGAAACCTGTAGGCAGGTTGGAAAGCAACAGAACAGGACATGGAACAATGCACTGGTTCAAATTCGGAAAACAGTATGTCAAGGCTGTCTATTGTCACCCTGATTATTTAACTTATACACAGAATATGCAATGCAAAATGCCAGGCTGGATGAAGCACAAGCTGGAATCAAGATTGCCAGGAGAAATATCAATAAGCTCATACATGGAGAGGATACCATGCTTATGGCAGAAAGCAAAGAAGAACCAAAGAGCCTCTTGATGAAGGTGAAAGAGGAGAGTGAAAAAGCTGTCTTAAAACTCAACATTCAAAAGCTAAGATCATGGCATTGATTCCATCACTTCATGGCAAATAGATGGGGAAAAAATAGAAATAGTGAGAGACTTTATTTTGGGGGATTTCAAAATCACTGTGGATGGTGACTGCAGCCATGAAATGAAAAGACATCCAGCTCCTTGGAATAAAAGCTACGACAAACCTAGACAGCATATTAAAAAGCAGAAACATCACTTTGCCTACAAAGGTCCATACAGTCAAAGCTATGGTTTTTCTAGTCATGTACGGATGTGAGAGCTGGACAATAAAAAAGTCTGAGCACCAAAGAGTTGATGCTTTCAAACTGTCGTGCTGAAGAAGACTGTTGAGAGTCCCTTGGGCAGCAAGGAGATCAAATCAGTCACTCCCAAAGAAAATGAAATTTGCTCAGTCGTGTCCAACTCTTTGCGACCCCATGAACTTCTCCAGGCCAAAATACTGGAGTGGGTAGTCTTTCCCTTCTCCAGGGGATCATCCCAACCCAGGGATCTAGCCCAAGTCTCCTACATTGCAGACAGATTCTTATATTGGATGTCTATTTGAAAGTTGCTAAGAGAGTAAATCTTGAAAGTTCTCATCACAAGGGGAAAAAATGGGGGAAAATTAAAAAGAAACGTATTTATACTACTTTACTAGCTTAACATCTAGGTTCTATCACACGGCCTCTGTCCCTGTTGCCACCTCTGATGCAATGTCTGTTATACTTTTTTTTTTTTTTTCCAATTCACAAGAATCACTGTCTCAGGGAAAATTTTCTGAAGTTTCCTGTTCTGGGAGCTTGGATTAACTCTGATGCCTATTTGTATCCTGTACGCACCACATTACTATTGGGTTGGGACAAAAAGTTCTATATTATGTAAAATCCCAATGTTTGGCCAACCCAATATTTGCATGTAAACCTTTCATTAGCCTGCGGAGTTCCAAAAGCAGGTCATGAACTTCAGTCATCGTGGGATCCTCACAGGTGTTTCATAATGGTTTGATGAACAGATAGAGGAGGCATCCCACAGATAAGGGGCTGTAGCAATAGAAATGGAAAAGGCAATGGCACCCCACTCTAGTACTCTTGCCTGGAGAATCCCATGGACGGAGGAGCCTAGTAGGCTGCAGTCCATGGGGTCGCTAAGAGGCAGACATGACTGAGAGACTTCACTTTCACTTTTCACCTTCATGCACTGGAGAAGGAAATGGCAACCCACTCCAGTGTTCTTGCCTGGAGAATCCCATGGATGGTGGAGCCTAGTAGGCTACAGTCCATGGGGTCGCTAAGAGTCAGACAGGACTGAGTGACTTCACTTTCACTTTTCACTTTCATGCATTGGAAAAGGAAATGGCAATGCACTCCAGTGTTCTTGCCTGGAGAATCCCAGGGATGGGGAAGCTTGGTGGGCTGCCGTCTATGGGGTTGCACAGAGTCAGACACGACTGAAGTGACTTAGCAGCAGCAGCAGTAGAAAGCCAGAAACACTGGTCAACACACACAGTGGCACTGAGAACCTGGGCAGAGCACCTGAGAATAAGAAGAATTCTGAAACTGATAGACTGAGAAGCACAGACCTGGGAGATAGCTATCTTCCCTTTCTCTTTGTCTTCAAATATTTTAATGAGATATTACCTGTATTAAACCCCCTGCTATTTCTTCCATCCAAACACCCACCAAAAGCCTGGCATATAGTAGGACGTAACATGTGTTTAATAACTGACTGATGACCTAGTTCTGGCTCAGTATGATCCAAGAGGCAAAGCCTAAGTCAAAAATTATACAAGGACAGTCAAGTGGTTAAGATTCTGTGTTTCCACTGTCAAGGGCATGGGTTTGCTCCCCAGACAAGGAACTGAGACACCACATGCCTGTGTATGGCATGGACAAAAACTTTAAAAAAATTTTTATAAATCTAAAATTACATAATTCCAAGGCCATTTAATCAGAATGACATTTAGATAGAGAGTGAATATGTATTGGCTTTCTACAGTGAGGAGACTCCTGTGGTAGCTGGTGAGCATCAATAATAAAGGAATAAAAGAGATAAAATATGCCTTTAAACTTTGCATTGTTACAGAGGAAACAGGAAAAATTAACACAGTAAAAATGATGCAACAATATATACTAAGTTATTCTGACCTCAAGGATATGGAGAAATTGCCCAACTGACCTTCTGAAGTCTAGTTCAGGCCATGGCAAACAGGGTCATAGAAAGAAGAGATATCATAGTTTCCTTCCCCAAATTCATTCAAATTTCCCTCATTGGGGAATACTCATGAAGTACAGCTCATGCAGTTATTCCAGAGACGAACTTATTTTCCACTTTATTAAAGGGTGGTTCAATGAGAAAGCAAAGCTTAGGAATTTTGTACAATGGATGTGATAAGCAGCATACAACTCCTGTTATGGTTAATGGTTGAATTAGAACTATGGAAAAGTCAGCCTAAAGATGAAGCCAACACAAATGAGGCGGAATCACGAAAATCACCAAGAAATGGGAGAATTCCATTTAAACTGTACCTGAAGCCTTTGGTATCTAAGTACTTCTTAATAGACTCCACTTATCTTTCAGCCGGTTCAAATTGATACCAAAGGTATCCTGGATAAATACAAAGGTATCCTGAGAGGTACAAAAAGTGTATCTATGTCCCATCTTCATCTGTCCTTCTAGTTAACTTATCATACAAGAATGTGTAGGGAACATTTTGAAGACCCCCTACCACTGAAAATATTAAAACCATAAATGCCTCTAAGAAGAAACACAACGTATGGCAGAGATAGTAATATGGACATAGAACATAAGATATGAATACTGCTAAAATGCAAAAAGATGAAAGTAACCAAGTTCAGATAAAACCTTAAGGAGAAAAACCACTCCTCTACAAGAATAGTCTGAGCATTGAGAGCGATCCCTGTCTGGTGATTGCTGAATAACTCAAATGCAATCATATCCGCCCTGGAGAGGACAGGAGTAATTAAGGATTAAGGAAGGCTGAATTGTTTTCTGTATTACTCAATCAGTGATCATCCCTGACAGGATAAATGTAGCATTTTTACTAAAGAATTACTTTTCATTGAAAGCAAATATGATTCACTAGCATAAATCTAAAAAAAGAAACAACAGGTGGTGAATACAACTCAAGACATTAAATTTCCATGAGTCACTGAAGCCAGATGGCATGCATTTGAGAATTCTGAAGAAATTTAAGATCAAAGCTTTTTAAACACTAACAATATGGGCAATTTATCATATAAAACAACTGTCAGAGTTAGGGAGATTGCCAAATGTATTATATGACACTATTAGGAGAAGCACAGATTGTTCAGTCTATTCAATTAAATGCAATGAAACCTAAAAATGCATTGGCCACCATCAAGTGCCAAGCATTGTTCTAGGCACTGGACACTCACAGGTATTCATGAGAAGGTCATGCTGTTCATAATCTCACAATGGAGAAGACTATTGCGGTGTCAGTAGTAGCCAAACATGTCAAACAAACTTAATGATTTTATAAAGAGAACAATATTTAAAGAATTCTCTGATTTTTTTTTTTTTTTTTACATTTGAAGGTGTACTGGTGAGGGCTTAGATATAGATGGTAAAGGATCTGCCTGCAATGCAGGAGAGAGACCTGGGTTCAATCCCTGGGTTGGGAAGATCCTCTGAAGAAGGGAATGGCAACCCACTCCCATATTCTTGCCTGGAAAATTCCATAGACAGAGGAGCCTGGTGGGCGACAGTCCATGGGATCACAAAGAGTTAGACCCAAATGAATGACTAACACTTTTTGCTTTCAGATATAGGGAACTAAAAGCATTCTAATTAGGCTAAGAAAATAAGATTCTGGTGCTTTGACAATTGTGGGAAGGCAAGTCCTGGTGGTCCAGTGGTTAGAACTCTGCACTTTCACTGCCAAGGGCCCAGTTTTGATCCCTGGTCAGGGAACTAAGACCCCCACAAACTGTGATGTGGCCAAAAAACAAAAGAGAACTGTGGGAAAACTAGAGGCATAGGCCCTACACTGAGCTCCCAGGAAAAATACTCTGGAACTATGTTCATGGGAGACACTGCCTCTCTCTTAATCAGGAGATTGGAGAAGCAGGAGGCTGCTAGCTCCAGAGCTATCATGCCCCCTCTTCCATAACCTCTGCCAGCAAGACGAGTGTTCTCCACATTTCCTTTCAACACTGTCAGGCTGAAGATTGGACATTGGAAACTACTACAGCTGCCACAGAAGAAACAAACGCCCAAGGTCAGACTTACCAGTGGCAACAGCTGAAGTAACAGGAGTGTGGTATTGCTGCAGGATGTCCGCCTCCACCTTCTAAATCTCAGAAGTGGATATGTGATGGGGAGCCACAGTGAGGGCTGGGGCATGTGGATCTGGAGTAGTATTGCATTGTATTAATAGCAGACTGATATAAAACAGCAGGTCACATGGAAACTGGGTGAAACGGAGGCTGAGTGAGCTAACCCCTGGTCTCTGCCACAGACTGTATCATCTCCCTCACTATTTACAATCCAGGATTTCCCAACCCACTCCCACCCACGAATCCACCCCAAAGCAACTCCTGTTCTTGTCCATCTTGCCTGATATCTTCACTATCCACCGAACTGACCGAACAAGACAAAAGCTTTGGAGTCAGCATCAGCTACTCCCTCCTTCACTGGACTATCAGTCAAATTGTCAACATATCAAGTTATTTCTATCTCAGATGCCACAGTCTTAGTGCTGGTCCTCTTCACCTTTTAAATGGATTCTTATTAAGATTCCTTACTGGAAATCCGTGGGGCTTCCCTGGTGGCTCAGATGGTGAAGAGTCTGCTTGCAATGGAGGAGGCCTGGGTTCAATCGCTGCATCAGGAAGTTCCCCTGGAGAAGGGAATGGCAACCCACTCCAGTATTCTTACCTGGAGAATCCCATGGATGGAGGAGCCTGGCAGGCTACAGTCTATGGGGTCTTAAAGCATCCAACACAACTGCACAACGAACACACTCACACACACACACATACACACACATATACTCGTAGACTAAAAATCTAGCAGACTTCCCTCTCAAAGAAATTTTCCATGTCTCCTGACTTCCAGAATTATCTTTCTGAAAATCAAATTTCATCCTCTTAACCCCACGAAGAAAACCCTTCAAAGGCTCCCAATTATCTGCACAGTAATGTCTAAGCTTCTTGGCAGAGCAATCAAAATCATTCCAGATTAGACACAAGCCTAACTCTTTGTATCTCTCTATCCAATGCTATATCCCTTTTATCTCTGCCTAGTAATTTTGTACTTCTCACCACTCCTCAGATACACTAGATGCCGCTTTAATTTTTCCCCTACATCTGCTGTTTTGTTTTTTTTTTCCCCTATTCTGGACGTACTTTCCAACAGTTAATAAACTCCTATTCATTCTTCAAAACCCAGTGTAAGTGTTACTTTCACAAAACCTTCCCAAGCAGAGTGCATCTTTCACTCCTCTTCACCGCTACCCTGTGGTTCTCACACTGCTATTCAAATATGTTTCATAATAGATAGATTTTTCTCACACTGCCTGTCCTCCACGAAACTGAGAATGCATTTAAGGCAAGAGCAGTCTCATTTAGACTCACATTCTTCCCCATCCCAACTCTACCACAGAGGCTGGCATATCAAAAGACTCGATAAGTATTTGTTGAGTGACAAGAGAAATATTGTTGTTGTTCCGTCGCTAAGTCGTGTCTGACTCCATGGGGTCATGGTGTGTGACCCCATGGACTGCAGCACACCAGGCTTCCTTGTCCTCTCCTATCTCCTGGAGTTTGCTCAAGTTAATGTCCATTGAGTCAGTGATGATGCCCATTTCCTTCTTAAAGAAAATATAAAAGCGTTTATTTAAAAAAGACTTTTTAAAATATAAGAACATTCAAAGGCTTAAAAATATATCAACCTATTGTGATAAAATAATGTTCCTCCTCTCTTACTTGACTCCAAGAGGAAAATGAAAAGATGTTAAGGGAATAGGTGTAATGTTCTTTTTAAGATCTACTCAGTGTCTGAAAGATATAAACTTGGCAGCCTGACACAAAAGAGTCAGGAAGGAGTCAGGATGAATGCACAGTAGGCTCTTGCAGGCAGAATTCACTCTCTAACAAGAGAGCCAACGGTTCGCAAAAGCTTATGTACAGCTTTCCTTGAACTCTGTATATGTTTAGACTATAGTTGCTGGATGTCTTTAGGGAAAATTATTGATTTTCATTCAAACCCAAAAGAAAGAAAATCTGCTCAAATCCAGAGGGAACTTGTTACAGGCTCCTCTTGTAATAATTGAAATAATTATAAGAAGATTATAACCTATAAATGAGACAAGGAGGGCCATGGACCTACATTTGCTCCTCATGGGAAATACAACGATGCAGCTTGATTGAATGTTATTCTTAAAGATGTCAGTGTTAAAGCATAGTTTCCCAAAGTATATGCTAGGGAACACTAGGGAGGGTTTGTAGTTAAGAGACTGGAAAATGAGATTAAGGTATTGTCTTTTTAGAACATCACAAAGATGATAGGCATAGGAGGCTTCTGGGAAGTCTTCTTGAAGCTGTTTTACATGTACTGTTTCTCAAATATATTCAGCTGCTCTCGTTTTCATTTAAACATCCAGTTTTGAGCAAAACTGGTGCTCAATGCTGATGTAGAGAAGGCAGAAATCAGGAAAGTTACAGTTGGTATCTCATGATAGGAATTCAATGATTAGGCTTGAGTAGCTCTCTGATTCTAAAAAAAGAAGGAACCCTACAAACTCTAGTTCCTTTAGATGATCCCTTCCCAGTAGTAGCTCCCAAGCACATATGGCCATATCCTAGTCCCTGGGGTCTGAGAATATTACCTAATATGGCAGAAGAATGAATATTGCTTTGTATGGCAAAAGAGGCAATGGAGAATCATGGACAAGATGCTTATCCTGAATTGTAAGTATAACCACATATACCTTTATAAGATTGATACAGAGGCGAGATGTTATAAAGACAGAAGCAGAGATGGGAGTACCAAGGTAGGCACTGGAAGCTGGAAGAAGAATGGATTTTTCCCCAGAGCTCTTGCAGGGTCTGTGCCCTGAAAACACTGAATTCACACTTCTGGACTCCAGGGTGTTAAAGAATAAATTTCTGTTGTTTTAAGCCACCAAGTTTGCAGTAATTTGTTACAACAGCCACCGGAAACTAATACACCCAGTTGAGTTACTCTCTGACTGAGGCACTAAATGATGTCCTGCCAACCTCCACAATGTTCCTGAAGGTAAGGAATCAGCTGGCCACTTCCGCCTCTGGCATCCCAATTTTGTTTCATAACCTGCCAGCTTCCCTGTTGAACATATTTATATATAATCACCCATATAATACGTTGAGGTGATGAGATTCAAAAATTTACTACCCACTGTGAATAGCATCTTGGTGTATGGAGTTTTTTTATGGCACAGTGCATTTTCATGATGAATCCATTTGTCCCCCTTTCCAACTTCTGCTTAATGCTTCTATCATTAGCTTAAATATATGTGGGAGACAATTGAACTCCACTAAAGAAGATAAAGGTCAAAGTACTGAGACCATATTCATGAGACATATAAAAGGCATCTCCTTCTGAAGTTGATGGCATCCGTGGAAAGTGCCCTGTTTAGAGCGCTGAGGTTCCTGCTGGAGGCCATAGTAGAATAGGATCTTGAGGTAAATATTCATCATTGGAGCATTTCAAGAGGAGGACCCAGAGACAAATCATACAGAAACACAGAAATTAAACTCAGCACAGGGATGTCCCTCTTCCAGATAATAAGATAAATATTGAGGGGCCTTTAAGAGGAAAATGACCATGTCATTGGATCAACATTGCATAGTTCTGATGAGATTGGCAGAAAGGTCTTAAGGATAACACCACTGCTTATGGCTTCTTTAACATTGGCATTCCATCTGCCACCAGAAGAGTCCAATTTATAAAAAGAAAATATTATTTTACTATAAAGAAGTGGACTTTTGCAATGCATGCTTAAATACTAAACATGTTTTTCATTAACAAGAAGAGATAATACTTCTATCACAGATGTAACATAATATTTTACATATGATATTATGAGTTCAGTTCAGTCGCTAAGTCATGTCTGACTCTTTGTGACCCCAAGAATTGTAGCTCGCCAGACCTCCCTGTCTATCGCCAACTCCCGGAGCCTACCCAAACTCATGTCCATTGATTCATTGATGCCATCCAGCCATCTCTTCCTCGGTCGTCCCCTTCTCCTCCTGCCCTCAATCTTTCCCAGCATCATGGTCTTTTCAAATGAGTCCACTCGTCGCATCAGGTGGCCAAAGTATTGGAGTTTCAGCTTCAACATCAGTCCTTCCAATGAACACCCAGGACTGATCTCCTTTAGAATGGACTGGTTGGATCTCCTTGCAGTCCAAGGGACTTTCAAGAGTCTTCTCCAACACTACAGTTCAAAAGCATCAATTCTTCGGTGCTCAGCTTTCTTCACAGTCCAACTCTCACACCCATACATGACCACTGGAAAAACCATAGCCTTGACTAGACGGAACTTTGTTGGCAAAGTAATGTCTCTGCTTTTTAATATGCTATCTAGGTTGGTCATAACTTTCTTTCCAAGGAGTAAGTGTCTTAATTTCATTGCTGCAATAACCATCTGCAGTGATTTTGGAGCCCGAAAAAATAAAAGTCTGACACTGTTTCCCCATCTATTTGCCATGGAGTCATGGGACGGGATGCCATAATCTTCGTTTTCTGAATGTTGAGCTTTAAGCCAACTTTTTCACTATCCTCTTTCACTTTTAGCAAGAGGCTCTTTAGTTCTTCTTCACTTTCTGCCATAAGGGCAGTGTCATCTGCATATCTGAGGTCATGGATATTTCTCGCAGCAATCTTGATTCCAGCTTGTGCTTCATCCAGCCTAGTGTTTCTCATGATGTACTCTGCATAGAAGTTAAATAAGCAGGATGACAATATACAGCCTTGACATATTCCTTTTCCTATGTGGAACCAGTCTGTTGTCCCATGTCCAGTTCTAACTGCTGCTTCCTGACCTGCATACAGGTTTCTCAAGAGGCAAGTCAGGTGGTCTGTATTCCCATCTCTTTCAGAATTTTCCACAGTTTATTGTGATCCACACAGTCAAAGGCTTTGGCATAGTCAATAAAGCAGAAATAGATGTTTTTCTGGAAAATTATATTATAGATATATAAATATTATAAACAAAACTTATGAAAGTTTGGCTACTTAGCATTAAACATTACTTAAGATTCTAGGACATTTATTCTCAAGCTTTAGGCAGTAAGTCAGAAGTGAAGGGTTTCCTACCCCCAGTTTTTCCTGAGTCTGTAGGTAAAAGGAAAGTACAGGTTATGAGAAGAGTGCCATGTGCTGAGAAATGTTTTAGAATGTGTGTGTGTGTGTGTTGAATTCTAACAGTGTGGTAGTCAGCCTCCTCTCCTTTTCCCCTTTCATACATGCTACAATTTGCATTGGGAGTAAATCAGGAGACAGAACACATATATATATATGTATGTATGTATATGTATATATATGTATAGGATCTTTCCAACCCAGGGATCAAACCCATGTCTCTTGTGTCTCCAGCATTGGCAGGCAGATTCTTTGCCACTAGCACCACCTGGGAAGCCCATATGTGTGTGTATTACACAAATATGCACACACACAAACATAAAAGAGAGATTCAAACACCTGGTACCAATGTAATTGTCTTGAAAACATTTTATTACACACTCAAATGACATCTCATGAATCTTTATGCTCTTGAAAGAGATTTATAGACTTTAAAGGAATAAAAATAATTGTTAACATTTAATGAGAACTTTCCGGGTGCCAGCACTGTTTCACATGCTTTATGCCTGTAATGTGTATAACTCTCACATGAACTCCACGAGACAGACACCATGTTTCTCACTCTTTTATAGGTGAAGAAATGGAGGCCAGAAGAGTGACCACATTCCCAAAGTCACACAAGTTCAAGCATACCTATATTCAAACAGACTATACTGCATTTTTAAACATTTGCTTTCCATATTTTCATTTGTTGAATTTTAAGCCTTTGTATATGATTTCATCATTGATGAAATTCTACACAGCTATTTTATTTTTCTGAATTATTTGAAGCCAATACTAACTAGACATATGAACTTGGATTTAGATGTCAAGTCTCTCTTTTTCAATCTACTGAGTTTGGATTACTAAATAGAACTGTTTTGAAACTCTAAAGTCAAAGAGGATAATCGTTACATTTTCTACATTGAGCCTCCCAGAAAGTTGAAAACCAAAAAAACCCTTCATCCCCAGCAAGATGGATCATCCTAAGCAAGATACATTCTAGGATACTACAATTCGTCTTTTCTAGGTCTTTTTAGTAATCTGCTACAGAATGGGGAGCACACTGAGCTCACAATTACAATTACAACATCATGGGGCCCAAACTGTATGGCCATAAATAGCTTTAAGACAACCCATCTTTTTCATTGGTAATAAAGAATAGTACTTCTATTATAAGTGTAAAAACATACCCACATGAAGCTTCCCTTCACAAAATTCCTGGTCTGACTCCTGAATTTTTTCCTGATTTTTCTCTTTTAAGCGGAAATCACCTTCTACTTGAAGTCTTTTTTTTTTTTTTAATAGTTGCTTGGAGGGGGGATCTTATTTTAATGGTAGTAAAAACAGGGTTCCTTATCAAGGTAAAACTGATGTGTTAATTATATACCTCCCCTCCTCTTTACTCTACTTCTATTTCTTACTCTGTGTTTCTCTTTCAGCTTCTCTAGGCTAATTCCCTTCTTAAAGCCACTGTTGGGCTTCTCTCTCTTCACTCCTTGTCACAGCTTTAGTACAGGTTCCATAAGCATCACACCTTCTGATGGCTGCCACTTAACTTCTTTTGGAACAGGGGTGACTCTCCATCTTCAGGACCCTCACTTCCCAGAATAAGGGTACTCACTGGTTTAGGAAGGTGCCAGGTCCACACAAAGAAAAAAAGAGCAAGGAATCCAAGGCTTCCAAAAGACAGATGGCTCCCTTTCTGCCTGGAGGAGCATCTGTGTGGGAATACAAACAATGGAGATGATAATGACCCTGTCATTAAAACCTCTGGGATTTAATCAGGAGGGAAATCGGTGATAAAGCAAGCCAAATGTTAGAGGACAAAGCCCAACCTTCTCTGCCTCTGTGTACAAGTCCTTTGGGACCTGAGCCTCCCAACCTCTGAAACTTCCTCTCCAGCTAATTCTGACCTGGGTGACTGCATTCTCAAGCGTGTCAAGATCCTTCTTGCTTCTCTACACTGATATCTAAATCTCCTTTCACCTGGAGGACCAGCCCCGCATGGTCAGCCTGGCAAGCTCCTTCTCCCCCAGTTCAGATTTAACTCTATCACTCCTTCAGGTGAGTTTTCCTTATTTACTTAAGGTAGTTCTGCACATTTTATCATTTGTCTCTTTGCTCCAAATGCATACGTAGAGGAAGGCAGGAAATATGGTCTGACTGTCTCTAGCACTTACCTGTACAGTCTGATTCCTACTAGGTACTTAATAAGGAGTAGGTGCTTGAGTGACCAGAAGCATAAAAAAGTAATTAAGCACTTCTGTTCTGCTATTAGACAGATCTGAGTTCACATCCAGCCCTGGTACTTACTACGCAGGTGATCTTATTAAATTTCTGTAAACTTCAGGGTTTATATATATATATATATATAAATATCTATCTTAGAGGCATACTGCTATGATAAAAAGTGGTATATGAGAGATGCAGTTAGACTACAAAAACAGTAATATTGTCATTATTACTAAGAATAGCTTAAATATAATAGAGTTCAATTTCATATGTCCAAGCTGAGGATATAATGAATAGAAGAGGAATAGGTCAGATGTCAGTAAACTCCAGGAAAGTTCTGGAGGAAGGAACTTTCAAAATTTAAAGGTGTAATGAAAACAGAAGGCGTAGACTGGAGAACAAAAATATAGTAAGTCCCCTACATAGAACCTTCAAGTTAGTTGTGAGCTTCCAAAGGTGTGAAGTGTGTTCACATGTCCAAAACCGTGTTAGTGCACGTGTCTTGTGTACATTGTCTTGTGTGCGTATCCTCTACACGTGGTCACGCTTTTGTGTACTTTACTGTACAGCACTGTGCAGGGTACAGTAATGCTGCATCTTTATTTCAAGCCCAGAATGTCTGGAAGCAAGAGCATCAGTAGAATTGAATCCAGCCAGGAACCAGAACCTGTGCCATCCATATGGCTCAAGTGAAACTGCAGCTTCCCCTCCACGTCCTATTGCTGACAATCCTTCAGCTCTACCATCTCCCATCGCCTTCCCTTGTCCAGTCAGTAACACTTCTTGCTTGTTCACTCGCTGCCAGCCCCTGTACACTGTACTACTGTACTTTGCAAGGTACTGTACTGTAAGATCAAACATGTTTATTTTTTGTATTTCTTTTTTATGAATTACTTGTGTGAAAAGAATTATAAACCTATTACAGTATAGCACTACCTAGTTGCTTGTGTTAGTTGGTACCTAGGCTAACTTTGTTGGACTTACACAGAAACTGAACTTAGGAACACACTCTCTGAATGAAACTTATTTGCATGTAGGGAATTTACTGTACTGAAGGAAGAAACAGTGATACCTGGAGCAGATAAATAGCATTGAAGTATATTGCAGGAGATGACAAAATAATGATGCTGAGACTTAATGGCGGGAGATGGGACATGGATGCCAGTGAAAACTCTAGAGTCATGATATCAAGTGAGTATTGGAAATTTTTCTTACAGTTTTGCCTAAGATCTTTTTGAAACAGGAAGAGATTTGAAGGCAGAGAGAACAAATAAGAAAGACCCCAGTAATCCAGGAACTCTATGTGGATACCACAAGGCTGTCCCTTACAAATGATAATGAGCTGATGCCAAATGAGTTCACTCTGACAATTTTTTTGGAGTGTTATTAACACTTGCTGACGAAAAGCCACTTATTGACTGAAGTTGAAGAAATCAGAAAAACAGCTTTACTTGAGAAGCCTAGAAGTGAGTTAATGGCCAATCCCAAAGGGGAGGAGAGTCAGCAATTTTCAGGCATTTGCTGATCAAGACTTTTGCATATCTGAGCTCCTGCACATCAAAGAGGACTTCCTGCTGGGTTTGCTTACCCCTTTAACTAAGTCCTTGAATTTAAGGACAGAAGAAGTTCCTGTAAGTGGAGAATTACAAATAGTCAGAAATTGCATTCAGACCAATATAGCTGTTCTTCCTATTAGAAAATGACACAGCTGGAGTATTATTAATGGAGCAAAAATACTACCCACCTGGAGCCAATAATCTTCACCCAGTGGTTGCAAAATCAGAAGGCATCAGAATTCATTTGTGCAGTGCCTCGTGTCTATCAGGAAAGAGTGGGATCCAAATGTGAAAAGTGCCTTCACCAAGAGGTTTGATTACTAAGATCAGGATGCCCAGATTGGGTCACAAGGGTCACAAGGCCCTGCCAACAAGACTTCAACCAGAGGGTGAAATTAGAAGAAATCCATTGGAGAGGGTAAAGCAAGAGAAAGATAAATAGGCTTATCTGCCAGCGTTAAAAAATATGGGCTATGAAATCTGGAAATCTTAACTGTGTTTCGAAACAGACTTGTAAATTTAAATTGGGTTAGTAGACATTCAGTTCAGTTCAGTCACTCAGTCAAGTCCGACTCTTTCTGACCCCATGGACTGCAGCACGCCAGGCCTCCCTTTCCATCACCAACTCCCAGAGTTACTCAAATTCATGTCCATTGAGTTGGTGATGCCATCCAACTTCTGTCATCTCCATCTCCTGCCACTTTCAATCTTTCCCAACATCACGGTGTTTTCCAATGAGTCAGTTCTTTGCATCAGGTGGCCAAAGTATTGGAGTTTCAGCTTCAGCGTCAGTCCTTCCGATGAATATTCAGGACTGATTTCTGTTAGGATGGACTGGTTAGATCTCTTTCTGTCCAAGGAACTGTCAAGAGTCTTCTTCAACACCACACTTCAATAACATCAATTCTTTGGTGCTCAGCTTTCTTTATAGTCCAACTTTCACACCCACACATGACTACTAGAAAAAACAGTTTTGACTAGCCAGACCTTTGTTGGCAAAGTAATGTCTCTGCTTTTTAATATATTGTCTAGGTTGGTCATAACTTTTCTTCCAAGGAGCAAATGTCTTTTAATTTCATGGCTGCAGTCTCCATCTGCGGTGATTTTGGAGTCCCCCAAAATAAAGTCTGTTAATGTTTCCACTGTTTCCCCATCTATTTGCCATGAAATAATGGGACCAGATGCCATGATCTTAGTTTTCTGAATGTTGAATTTTAAGTCAACTTTTTCAGTCTCCTCTTCACTTTCATCACAAGGCTCTTTAGTTCTTCTCACTTTCTGCCATAAGGGTGGTGTCACCTGCATATCTGACGTTATTGATATTTCTCCCAGCAATCTTGATTCCAGCTTGTGCTTCATCCAGTCCAGCATTTCTCATGATGTACTCTGAACTCAAGTTAAATAAGCAGGGTGACAATATACAGCCTTGACGTACCCCTTTCCCGATTTTGGATCGGTCTATTGTTCCATGTCCAGTTGTAACTGTTGCTTCCTGACCTGCATACAGATTTCTCAGGAGACAGGTCAGGTGGTCTGGTATTCCCATCTCTTGAAGAATTTTCCACAGTGTGTTGTGATCCACACAGTCAAAGGCTTTGGCTTAGTCAATAAAACAGAAGTAGACATTTTTCTGGAACTCTCTTGCTTTTTCGATGATCCAATGGATGTTGGCAGTTTTAGTAGACATACTAACTAACTAAAAATTACACATGTTTCTGAGAAGTAGAAGTGTGCTTGTCTCCATCTAAGGGACAACGTGTCAGTTTCATTGTTTGTTGCCTAGAGTTGAGACTTAATGCACTGGTGTTTGGAAGTGATTATATTCTTTAGAAGCTAGATCTGAAAATAGTGCCAATAGTTTCCTAGCATTGTGTTCCATATATTTGCAGAAACCAAAATGAGGTGTTAATTACTTCAAAGCACTATTTTTAAGTATGTATAAAATGAATTTTAAACAGTTTTTATCTGAAATTTTAACTACTTCTATTTTCCTTTCACAATTATTTAGAGGAAAAAATGAAGTGTTTTAACATTAGGTCTATTTTACTTCATTTCTTATTTTCATTCTGAAAGTTCTAGTACCAACAAATTTGACAGACCCCATAATCTGGAATCGTTCACTAACAAAATAGCCAAATGGAGGTATACAGTTAAAGATATTAGATATGTACTTTATTTTCTTATAAAATATACTGGTCAAAGATAGCTACTGTTATAAAACCTTACATTTTATGATGCTTTTTAATTCATAGAGCATTTTAACATGTTATTCTCTTCTTTGATAACTATTAGGTACACTATTCTATACCTAAGTAATCAAATTAATTGTGGGATATTTTTGGCATTAAATGGCACTTGAACATATTAAAGACAATGGACCATAGTTCTATTTTTTTGACATGTGTTTTTGATTAGTTCTAATAGATTTTTTAGCTCATCCCATGTGCATTGTATCAAAAGTAAATTCATGTGACCTAATGTTATTAAAATGCTATCCTCTAGTTTCCCTCTTCTCTGGAATATACCAGGCACCATGCAGAATATTGCAAGTTTACATAATACAGAAAAGCAATATAAATTTTGAGATAGTAATTCTGTTGTCTTTTCAAGATATACTGCAGTAGGACTAATGACTATACATCTCAGCTTTAGCAAGATCCAATTTTCCTTTCTAAACCAAAGAGTCATTCCCAAGATTTAGACTTTCCTTTTGCAAAATTATTCCACTAAAAATACAAAAGAAACACCAAGACTGTAAAATAACAAAAATGTGTGGCTGTATACAAAATCATTGTCTTATAATGAAGTGATGCTTCTTTAACCACTTCCAAATTGTACATTCTGATTTCTATGTAACTTCCAGGAAAATATATTGAGTACTGAAAGTTGCACAAGGTGGTTAATTTAATAATTACAGTAAGAGGAAAAGCTTACATTTGTAAGGACAAATTATTAATAATATTTGGTGGGATAATCCTGAAGATGGTGTTCATTTTATGACTGTCCGTACTTTAAATGATTTGAAAGAGTCCTAAAACCTAGGCTGTTGCCCTAAGTAACATGTTTGAAATACTTCACTTTAGCCAGATTCTGAGGTTTTCTTGGAGTAAAACAAAGCATTTGATGTGTACCTTTATTTTGTTTCAAGAGCTCTTTTGGGGTCAGATGTCTCCACTCCATGTGCTTGATTCACTTGAGATAATGTACCATCAGAGCATTCCTTATAGTTATGCTGTTTAACCTAAATTAGTAAAAAGACTTAAAATCTCACCATTTTCAAGAAATTATGGCATTGTTTCTCAGTTTCAAAAAAGGATGTTTAACTCATACAAATACATCCAATAATCTCCTAAACTTGTATTTAATCTTGCATACATTTAAATTATTTCATCTTCCTAAAATAAGTACCTACCTCTTTAAGTAAATCTTACCAGTCTACAAAATCCCAATTCAAAACCCACTTCCCCTGGGAAGTCTTCACTATCTCTTCACTTCTGTTTAAAATATGGCACATATTACCTATATATGCATGCTAAGTTGCTTCAATCATGTACTTTATGTGACCCTATGGACCTTAGCCCGCCAGACTCCTCGGTCCATGGGATTCTCTAGGAAAGAATACTGGAGTGGGTTGCCATGCCCTTCTCCAGGGGATCCTCCTGACATGAATCGAACCCTTCTGCATTGGGTTCTTTATCACTAGCACCACCTGAAAAGTCACATATTACCTATACCAATTGTATTTCATGAGTTGACATATGTTTCAGATGTGTAGGTCATACTTCCCCAATTAGACCTCAAGGAGAACAAGGAACAGAATCAACATTAATTGACGAGCTGTAGACAACAGATTGGGCTGCCCACTCTCTATATACCATCCCAGTTAACTGTTCTCTCTATAAGATCAAAGTCTTATGCATCTTATTTGGCTTCCAGATTAGGGCACTACTGGCACTAAAACATACTTGCTTATTTCAAAAATAGTCTTAACTTCCTCCCGTAGATGCTATCATAGCTAGTTAATTCAACTAGCCATTAATAAAGGTCTTTCTCTCTAAGATTAGCTAATTTTTATGGTTCTGGAGAATTTTAATCATTTTTATAAAAGCGAAACATCTAGAGGAAATGTCATGAGGTGAGATAACTTCAATTTAATGTGTTTTATAAAGACTCTTACCCTCCCTTCCATCCCTTCTAGGGATTTCGTGTGGAAGGGCAAGGTTATAGCACATGCTCAATCCAATTGCTAAATTATGAACTCTAGAATAAAACTATCTGTGTTTAAATTTTGGCTCCACCAACTTGAGCAAGTTATTTATATTTTCTAAAGTTCTTTATCTATAAAGTATATAAATATACTTAATAAATACATACTTCATCTGTAAAGTATACAGTATAAACCTCTTAAGAATCTGTGAGAACTAAATAAGAAAATGTTTCCAAAAGGACTAGCATTCAGTAAACATTAACTATTATTTCATTATTATTTATAACTTGTCCATACCCATTTCCCCATCTAAGAACTTAAGAAGAATAAATCATAGCCTATCCAAATATCTGAGAGAATATGTACTAGATATCTCAGACTCTATCTTCACTCTCATTAACCCAGTGTGAAAACCAGAGAGGAGCATAGGTTTATCAGACAAAAGACCAGACATATATTCCAACTTTTCCCATATTTTGCCTTGTCTCTCTTCTTTAGTATAACCTGTCTCTTATGTTTGGTTCAGTTCAGTTCAATCACTCATTCATATCCACTCTTTGCCACCCTATGAACTGCAGCACACCAGGCCTCCCTGTCTATCACCAACTCCAGGAGCTTACTCAAACTCATGTCCATTGAGTCAGTGATGCCATCCAACCATCTCATCCTCTGTCGTCCCCTTCTCCTCCTGCCCTCAATCTTTCCCAGCATCAGGGTCTTTTCAAATGAGTTAGCTCTTCGCATCAGTATTGATGCGAAGTATCAATATTGGCCAAAGTATTGGAGTTTCAGCTTCAACATCAGTCCTTCCAAAGAACACCCAGGACTGATCTCCTTTAGGATGGGCTGGTTGGATTCACCCTGGTCCAATTTGTTACTGGAGATAAATTCCTCAGTGAATGGTTCCGTTCCCTGTGAATCTGACGTTCTTGATATCTCATCACAGGAAGAATTGAATGAGACACAAAGTGACATGTAAGAAGTGGATTTATTTAGAGAGAAACACACTCCACAGACAGACTGTGAGCCATCTCAGAATGCAAGATGGCATAGTTTTAAAATATGCAAAATATGGCATAGTTTTATGGTATAGACTGGGTAATTTTATAGGGTAATTTCACTATTCCACTTATTTTGGGGGGGAAGGGGTGCAGATTTCCAGGAATTTGGGCACCATCCACATTCTGGGCTTTCATGGTTAGCCTCAGAACCGTCATGGGACTGGTGAATGTATCATTTAGGGTGCTAATATATTACAAATTGCCTGACTATATGATGAGGCTCAAGGTCTATTGCAAGTCAAATATTCCACCATCTTGAACATAGTTTGTTCTAACCAGTTTTGTTATGTCCTATGGCTATGTCATTCTTTGAGAGGTTGTGTCCTGCCACCTTCTCTCCAGTTTCAGCCCCCTTTTAGCCATTATTCCTGATTGCCTAAGAAGAGTTGCCATTGCTCTCTTTGTTTCTTCTCATTCTTGGCCATCTACTGAGAATGAATCTGCCAGGCTGATTCTTCTGATCTTCTGTGATACAAACTCAAAAGAAAAGTGATGGAAATAAAAAAAAAGAAGCAAAATCCCAATCAAACAACCACAAAATTCTAGTGCTCAGACTGGCTCAGAGGAAAGAGTCTCAGGGAGTTTTGGAAGTAAGAAGCATGACAGTAACTACTACATTAAAAGCAAAAACAGAAAGGATTTAAGAGGCAATGCATTGGGCCTCTGTTCTCTTTGTGGCATCCTAGAAATAGGGATAGGGAAATTTAGTTATTTGGAAATAAATTTTTGGTTTCAAATCTATAATTCTGAAACTGGACAACATGGTCTATGGCTTTATAATAACTTCCTAAGCTAACAATTACCTAAGTGTATTACTGAAATTTATTCAGTTTTCATTCCAATTGCAAAGAAAGGCAATGCCAAGAATGCTCAAACTACCGCACAACTGCACTCATCTCACATGCTAGTAAAGTAATGCTCAAAATTCTCCAAGCCAGGCTTCAGCAATACGTGAACCGTGAACTTCCTGATGTTCAAGCTGGTTTCAGAAAAGGCAGAGGAACCAGAGATCAAATTGCCAACATCCGCTGGATCATGGAAAAAGCAAGAGAGTTCCAGAAAAACATCTATTTCTGCTTTCTTGACTAGGCCAAAGCCTTTGATTGTGTGGATCACAATAAACTGTGGACAATTCTGAACGAGATGGGCATACCAGACCACCTGACCTGCCTCTTGAGAAACCTGTATGCAGGTCAGGAAGCAACAGTTAGAACTGGACATGGAACACCAGACTGGTTCCAAATAGGAAAAGGAGTATGTCAAGGCTGTATATTGTCACCCTGCTTATTTAACTTATATGCAGAGTACATCATGAGAAATGCTGGGCTGGAAGAAACACAAGCTGGAATCAAGATTGCCGGGAGAAATATCAATCACCTCAGATATGCAGATGACACCACCCTTATGGCAGAAAGTGAAGAGGAACAAAAAGCCTCGTGATGAAAGTGAAAGAGGAGAAGAAGTTGGCTTAAAGCTCAACATTCAGAAAACGAAGATCATGGCATCCGGTCCCATCACTTCATGGGAAATAGATGGGGAAACAGTGGGAACAGTGTCAGACTTTGTTTTTGGGGGGCTCCAAAATCACTGCAGATGGTGATTGCAGCCATGAAATTAAAAGATGCTTACTCCTTGGAAGAAAAGTTATGACCAACCTAGACAGAATATTCAAAAGCAGAGACATTACTTTGCCAACAAAGGTCTATCTAGTCAAGGCTATGGTTTTTCCAGTGGTCATGTATGGATGTGAGAATTGGACTGTGAAAAAAGCTGAACGCCAAAGAATTGATGCTTTTGAACTGTGGTGTTGGAGAAGACTCTTGGGAGTCCCTTGGACTGCAAGGAGATCCAACCAGTCCATTCTGAAGGAGATCAGCCCTGGGATTTCTTTGGAAGGAATGATGCTGAAGATGAAACTCCAGTACTTTGGCCACCTCATGAGAAGAGTTGACTCATTGGAAAAGACTCTGATGCTGGGAGGCAGGAGGAGAAGGGGACGACAGAGGATGAGATGGCTGGATGGCATCACTGACTCAATGGACGTGAGTCTGAGTGAACTCTGGGAGTTGGTGATGGACAGGGACGCCTGGCGTGCTGCGATTCACGAGTCGCAAAGAGTCAGACACGACTGAGCAACTGAGCTGAACTGAACTGAAGGGAAGAAAATTTGCGGGCATATGTGTAGTGGTGTACTATCAAAATTCTTTCTGCTCATGTTGACCAGATAGCTTAAGCCTTGGGTTCCACTAAGACAATCAATGAATCTATTCAATCAGCCTTAAACAACTGCATTCATTGAGTCACATTATCCATCTGCATTTGTAATTTTTTCTACACATTTAAAAGTACTTACTAGTTCTCTTATTTTGTATTTTGTGTGCACATTAGTAGCTCAGTTGTGTCCTACTCTTTGTGACCCCATGGACTGTAGCCTGCCAAGCTCCTCTGTCCATGGAATTCTCCAGGCAAGAACACTAGATTGGGTGACCATTAGCTTCTCCAGGGGATCTTCCCCACCCAGAGATTGAACCCAGGTTTCCCACATAGCAGGTAGATTCTTTACCACCTGAGCCACCAGGGGAACCCATTTTACATTTTATCCCACATGTTTCTGCTTCTTTGTCTTTAGGAGAATCTTTAAATCCTTAAACACTTTGGAAAAGTAAAATTTTTGTTACTGAATTCAAGCTCTTGTGCCAGATGCACGATGTTGTTGCTTAGTTGCTTCAGTCACATCCAACTCTTTGCAACCCATGGACTGTAGCCCACCAGGCTCCGCTGTCTATGGAACTGTCCAAGCAAGAATGCAGGAGTGGGTTGCCATTTCCTCCTCCAGGGGATCCTCCTGACCCAGGGATTAAACCCGCATCTTTTGTCTCTCCTGCATTGGCAGGTAGATTCTTTACCACTAGTGTCAACCAGTGAGCCCAAACAAACCTAACCATTGAAATTTGGAGCAGAGAAAGGTTTATTGCAGGGCCACACAAAGAGAGATGGTGGCTTATGCTAAAAAAAAAAAAAAAAAGGAACATTCTGATGTTTGTTTTTTTAGGAGAAGTTTTTAACAGAAAAAATCTGGGGTAAGGGTTGTAATGTGTGTGATTTTCCTCTGATTGGTCGGTGGTGAGGTAACAGGGTGGTGCTCCAGGAATCTTGTGCTTAGTCTGGAGTTATCATCCTCCACTTGGGTAAAGGCTTTAGTTCTAGGCAAAAGAACTGAATGATATTGCTCTGTATTTTCCTTGAGAAGGAACCAAGATCCTGCCTCAAAGCTTCACTATTGTTTCTTGACCACTTCCTCACTTATTTCTGCCTTCACTCCCTTCCCTGATTAGCAACTGTTTGAATCTGCCCTTTGGGACTCAGAAAAGGTCAATGAGGCTGAATGAGGTCTATTTCTTACAAATAGGAAATGAGGAATAAGGAAAGGATTTGTAATGGGGAGGGCACTGCAGGGTCCTGCTCAGATTCATATTCCCGCAGCAATCATTATTAGCCTTTGGGTTCTTAAGAATGAATGGTCCCTAAGAAACAAAAACAGAGTATATATGTGTAACAGGAGGGAAAGGGGCAGGGCACAACTTTTGAAAGAATGCCGTAGTCCAAGGATACAACATAAACTGATTAGAATCAAACGGGACCAAGATGGCAGACAAGTCGACTTTGATTAGAGCTCAGGTGGTAAAGAATCTGCCTGCAATGCTGGAGACCTCGGTTTGATCCCTGGGTCGGGAAGATCCCCTGAGGAAGGAAATGGCAACCTGCTCCAGTATTCTTCATTCTTGCCTGGAGAATCCTGTGGACAGGGGAGCTTGGTGGGCTACAGTCCTTGGTGTCGCACGAGGGGGACACGACTGAATGACTA
This sequence comes from Budorcas taxicolor, assembly GCF_023091745.1. Taxonomy (NCBI): domain Eukaryota; kingdom Metazoa; phylum Chordata; class Mammalia; order Artiodactyla; family Bovidae; genus Budorcas; species Budorcas taxicolor. The sequence continues at coordinate 86,588,831 of NC_068910.1, forward strand.
ACACTACTACCACTACTGAAAGTGACTCTCTGTGACCCCGTGGACTGTACAGTCCATAGAACTCTCCAGGCCAGAATACTGGAGTGGGGAGCCTTTCCCTTCTCCAGAGGATCTTCCCAAACCAGGGATCAAAGCCAGGTCTCGGATTCTTCACCAGCTGAGCAACAAGGGAAGCTCAGCTACTAGAGGCACCACAACAGTCCCAAGGCACTGTCAAAAGACCAACGAGTGGGTGGTTGCCTACTTCCTGGAAATCTCCACCCCTTCCCCCAAATTGCTGGAATAATCTTCCCACTCATTAGCACATGAAATTACCCAGTCCATAAAAACTAACCACACCACGTTTCACAGCCGCACTTGCCCTCTGAGATGGCCCACACTCTGCCTGTGGGGTGTGCTTCTCTCTGAATCTGAATAAATCCACTTCTTACCTATCACTTGTCTCTCCCTGAATTCTTTCTGTGATGAGACATTGAGAACCTGAGCTTCATTAGGTCCTGAAACCAAATACCATGCGTTTTGGCTGGGTTCTAGTCCCAGCACATGGGTTCAAGTCCCAATCTGGGGTAAATGGTTTCAAATGTATCATTATATTAATTCCAGACTGGACTTCTTCTCATTCTAGTGCTTTCCCCACAAATCCTTCAGTTTATTATTCTAAAACAACCTGTCTATCATCTGTCAACCTAAAATTTGATTGCTGAATTGTAGCAGAATATGTCATTACAAAATATGTCATTTTGGCGTAATGATTATTTTGGGCTCAAGACAATTAAGAAAAATCAGAAAAAAAGAAAAGCTCTTTACCTATTTGTCTAAGCAGGACATAAATTTATAAAACTGTTTCCCCCCGCCCCCCCACCCTCCATCTTGAAAGGATAGAAGTTAATCACCAAAGGCAACTCTAGATCCTTATCAGTCCATAGACAGCACCTGAGAATCCTCAGTAACAAATTTTACTGAATAACTATCTTCCATTAGCTTTCCCATATATTTATATTTATCTTCATATTTATCTTCATAATTTGCTCCCCTAGATGCTCAATGTCCTTTTCCCCTGTCTTACCATTTCCCTAAAAAAATTTATTGTTCTTTTGTTAAGGTGCCATACCAACCCAAGTTCTAACCACTGAGTTAGTCATCACTGACTACTTTTATGCGTGTGAACTGTGCATGTGTTAAAAACTTCTGTTTTTATTCTGTTACTAATTATCTCTTGTTTGTCTAACTTACCAGGCATCAGCCAATGAACCTAAGACAAGTAGAAGGAAAATAGTCCCTGTCCCCTACCCCAAACTACCATGCTCATGCTTTAAAACCTCTGTTCGCTTTTTAATTACTGCTGCTGCTGCTGTTGTTCAGTTGCTAAGTTGTTTCCAACTCTTTGTGACCCTGTGGACTGTAGCACGTCAGGCTCCCCTGTCCTTCACTATCTCCCAGAATTCGCTGAGATTCATGTCCACTGAGTCATGTCCATGAATGCTCTCTAACCATCTCATCCTCTGTCGCCCTCTTCTCCTTTTGCCTTCAATCTTTCTCAGCATCAAGGTCTTTTCCAATGAGCCAGCTCTTTAAATCAGGTCTCCAAAGTATTGTAGCTTCAGCTGCAGCAACAGTCCTTCCTTCTAATGAATACTCAGGGTTGGCATACCTAGAGAATAAAATACCATTTCCATAGATGACTCTTCCAAACTAAGCTGCAACCTGTTTTTCCAACCATTCTTTTCCAACACATATTCTGTGTGTGTTAATCACTCAGTCATGTTTAACTCTTTGCAACCCCATGGACTATTGCCTACCAGGCTTCTCTGTCCATGGAATTCTCCAGACTAGAATACTAGAGTGGGTTGCTAGTCCCTTCTCCAGGGGATCTTCCCAACCCAGGGATCAAACCCAGGTCTCCCACATTGCAGGCAGATTCTTAACCTTCTGAGCCACCAGGGAAGCCCCTGAGGCTTTATTTGAGCAAACATCAATTCAAATTGGGCAGCACCAAACTGAAAGGAGTTAAGAATGCTCCATTGACTGGGGTAAAGCTTGTATAGAGAAGATAGGAAAATAGAGCAAAGACGTTATTTGACTGGCTATAGCTTATGGGATTGCTTTATTTGGAAAAGCCTCTTTGGATGTCTGTCATTAGTTGTCCTTAAGCTTCTTTTTCTCAGATTCTAGCATGCTGATCTTGGTTTAGGTTTTGCTTTGCTTACACAGGCCACCAAGGGGTTGGGACTACCCCAGTCTAATGGCCTTGTTTAATTAAATATATATAGATTCAATATATAAAACTTCATATATATACACTTATATATGTATAAAATATATTTTGCCAACAAATGTCCATCTATTCAAAGCTTTGGTTTTTCCAGTAGTCATGTATGGATGAGAGAGTTGGACTATAAAGAAAGCTGAACATCAGAGAATTGATGCTTTGAACTGCGGTGTTGTTGAAGACTCTTGAGAGTCCCTTGGACAGCAAGGAGATCTAACCAGTCCATCCTAGAGGAAATCAACCCTGAATATTCACTGGAAGGACTGATGCTGAAGCTGAAGCTCCAATACTTTCATCATCTGATGAGAAGAACTGACTCATTTGAAAAGACCCAATGCTGGGAATGATTGAAGGCAGGAAGAGATGGGGACAAAAGAGGATGAGATGGTTGGATGACATCACTGACTCAATGAACATGAGTTTGAGTAAGCTCTGAGAGTTGGTAATGGAAGGGAAGCCTGGTGTGCTGCAGTCCATGGGGTCAGAAAGAGTTGGACATGGCTGAGTGACTGAACTGAACTGAACTGAAAATATATTTATGTAAATATAAAATTTAAAATTTAATATGCATAAACAATCATATAATTTTAATGTCAGATATTTATGTTATATATTTAATACATCATTACTTAAACATATATGTTAAAGAAAAATAAAGAGACATGGAGAATTGATCAGGAGTTTCAAAATCTCTAAGACAAAGTCCCAAACAAGAAAAAAAAAAAAAAAAAGAAATTACACAGGAGAAAATGGAGAAGGCAGAGGAGTATTAGGAGGAGCAAAGTCATGCAAGATAAAGAAAAGACCAAGTGCCAACTGGGTACAAAATGAAAGATTTATATCTAGGCACCAAAAGAACTAGACATCTCCTTTAGAATTCTCTGTCTGAGGGCAGCAAAAGTGTGAGTGTGCAAAATCAATGTATTTTCAAACACAAAATGAGTTATTTTACTTACCACTTCTTTTGAAAAATGTAATTGTGGTTTCTCTTCAAACCAGCAAAGAAAGGAATTGAAGAAATAGAAGTCATAGGATCTAAGAAATAGTGGCCGTAACACAAAAGAACCATGAAAAGAAATCCCCTCAGAGTGGGCTCTGTGGCATGTGAGAAGAAAAATGGTCAGAGTTGGAACATGAATATCAAGGTTTCTAACCACAGTGTTTTTAAGAACAAAAGGATTAACCTTAACATGTAGTAAACTTGAAAGGCAGGATTATCCTGAGGATGAAGTAAAAGCTCAAGTGTCTTCTTTCAGTAAGGACAATTAAAAGAAGATTGAAAACTCAAAGAAAAGAAAAGAAAAGATCTATGTGAGGAAGCCTCAAAAAATACAAAGAAAAGTGCAATATGGGATGATTTTGAACTCCTCATGGTGTGGAAGGAAAGAAAACCCCTTGACTTTCCCTCTTGCAGTGTTGTTTGTCACGTGGATAAGGCTTAGTGAAACAGGATTATACCATTCTGCCTAGTTCTGTGGTGATTAATAATTACTGTAATTATAATATTGAAAACATTTATTGGTTCTGAATTTTAAAATATAAAATAGACAAAAAGTCATATATTTAATTAATTATAATGGTAATATATAACTTAAATAATATGAATTCGGCCATGTAAAAAATAATGGCACAGCTAAGAAAATATGGGGGAAAGGAGGCAGAAAGAGGTGGAGAAGTGCTAATTTTTTTATCTTAATATCAGGACTTAAGGAGTTAATGCACGTCAACTTTGATAAATACAGTTTGGTAATAACGTGATTAGTACAACATTAAGGGAGTGGAAATCAACTGGAAATAGAGAGGGTAAAAGCTCGGCAAATTCATCACCCTTCATGTGAAAAAGCAAAGATATTTTAAGTTGTAAATCTGAGGCTTTACATTTGTTAAACAATTTAAGGTGTTAATGTAAAATGGAGGTATAAATGTACAGTTTAATGCAGGAATTGCAAATTGGTAGCCCACAAGCAAATTCTGCAAAAGAAGCCTTTTTTTTTTTTTTTCCCATATAATGTTTGTAAAAATTAAGAAACATAACCAAAACATTCATATTTCCCATTTTTCTTGAGGAAAAAAAGTGGAAGAAAGATCTAGCAGCATTTAAATTTGCATTCCTGCATGGGAGCAATTAACCAGAGCTGACAAACAGGCCTCCCTTAGATGGAGCTTGTGCTATGCCATTGAGCACATTCCTCAGCCCTCCACCTGTGTTCCTTATGCCCTGCTTAATTTGTTTACTTTGCCTGCCTGGTCTTTGTGAGACTGAAGTTCATGATCCTCATTGAGAGTTGGAAGTTAAACACCAGACGAACCACACATGGTTCAAGCTTGGTTCTTCCACGGAAGTGGGAAGAGTATAGTTTGGAAGATAATAACTTTTCAATTCTACCCTTCAGTACAGTTTGAACCAGACTTTCCATTTTTATGTCTGTTTGTCTATTTGTGTCTATTGTCTATGTGTGTTTTTTTGTCTATGTATGTCTATGTCTACATCTTATCTGTGCCCGGCCACAAACTGGTTCAGAGATGAAGCTCTGGAAGGAATAAACAGACCCTAGTCTAGAAGAAGGGTCAAATGCAATGGAAGATGACTTTCCAGGTAATAATTCGTCGCCAGGGGTCCATAGATGTGCATGCTCAGTCGTTTCAGTCATGTCTGACTCTTTGCAACCCCATGGACTGTAGCCTGCTAGTCTTCTCTGTCCCTTGAATTCTCCAGGCAAGAATACTGGAATGGGTTGCCGTGGCCTCCTCCAAGGAATCTTCCCAACCCTGGGACTGAACCCGTGTCTCTTATGTCTACCTGCATTGCCAGGGGAGTTCTTTTTTGTTTGTTTTTTAATTTATTTATTTTAATTGGAGGCTAATTACTTTACAATATTGTAGTGGTTTTTGCCATACATTGACATGAATCAGCCATGGGTATACATGCGTCCCCCATCCTCAATCCACCTCCCATCTCTTCTCCATCCCATCCCTCAGGGTCATCCCAGTTAACTGGCCCTGAGCGCCCTGTCTCATGCATCGAACCTGGACACCAGTGGGGTTCTTTACCATTAGTGCCACCTATAAATAAAAGAAAAAATTAGAATGACTTGCCTGCTGATGGATGTAATATACTTTTTCTCTGCTCCTGCTTGTGGCCAACTGCTAACTCTCACAAACAACCATGTGCTCCTCTACATTCCCTAGCCTTCTTGGCTGGATGTTGCAATTAATTGACTAGACTCTTGCAGGCAAAATGTAGGCATATGTAATATAAGCTAATCCAAAGCCTGACCCATAAACCTTTCCCAAGCAACCTTTCAGATCTCTTTTCCTCCCTCAGCAACTTGAAAGCCAAGTGTTCAAGATGTCTTATCTACAAGACAGAGGGCATCTGTCTCACCCATATTGGACTGTGATGTAAGAAAGAAATGAGATTTTGTTGTGAGATTTGGGGGATTTCTGTTCCAGCAGTTACTGTTTATTACTTAAACTGGGGCCTCTCTGTTTCAAAATCACCAAGAGGGCTTGTTGAAACACAAATTGCTCACAGGCGATTTAATACTGTCTCCTACATACTGGCATTGAAGACATGCTTATTGTAACTTGTCTGCACTGAAATGAAGATGTAGAAAGCATGGATGATGCCAGATTTTCAAGATGTAACATAAAGGGTGCATTCGTCATCCCTGAGACAAACTATAAGCAGTCCAGAAAGTGATGACTTCAAGTTACCTTGAAGCACAATTTCAATTGCAGCATGATTATGATCTTCTGGGAAACCAGAGGGCAGACAGATCAGCCTCCGCTATTGAGAGGTCAACCCTGTTGAGAAAAATCATGGATCAAACTGCAGGTGAAAGTATAGGAGAGAAAAAAACCTGACACTACCAACACTGGTCCAATGCTATCATAAGAAAGTCACATCGTGGGGTCCTAAGTGCCACCATCTCATACCTATACGTTGATCTATAACAGTTTTAAATAGGAACTCTTCATTTCTGAATAAAAGGAATAATAAAAAGTTAACTGTCAGAGGAAGGAAAATACCCAGTAGGAATACCACAATTTTAAGTCAAGAACATTGGCAGAAAAAGAATGCATTTCTAATGACCAAGGAGTGACAGGCTCAACCCTAGAGGTTAAAAGCAGTGATTAGACAAAATTCAATTTTCTTCTTCTCTTTTCAGATATGAAAAATGTGCATCTATGTAGTAGGTCTTTCAAAAGTATCTGTCACAACAGTGATTTTACCGTATTACCAAATTTGTCACTGTTCTTTTTCAAAAAGGTAGTTTTGCATCCTCTTCAATAGCTTCATACCCTTCTTGTGCATTCTGCCACAAGCCACACAAACAAGTCTCTCTTTTTATATATAAAGATATAAAACACTATTAGTTTAGGATTTAATGTACTAATATTTAATTTGTTAATTGCTTCATCATAATATGATAATAAATTATCCATATTTTCCCAGAAACTACTCTTTCTATTTCATTTATTTCCCTTAGATTTTTTTGCATAGATGAAATCATAGAAATTTCTGCTTGGACATTGCTATTAATATTCCTGAGCAGAACTTTGTAGCTTCTAGTTATTAATTGAGAGTCAAATGAGAATGGTCTGATTACATTATTTGATTTTTCCCATTCTACTTGCAATCCAATGGGATGTTCACTCTTGATGTTATTAACTCTTCATGTTTTAATTTTAATCTTAGTTTATAAGCCTTCTGTTGTCCTTAACTCTACAGGTCAAAAAATAGATTTAGTTTTTCTTCATCCTCTTGAAATCTGATAACAGATAATGATGAACTAGAATGGATTTTATTACAGTTTTCATGTTCAAAATTTTTAAAATTTCCAACTACTCAGGAAAAGATAGTTTTTAGTTCTATTTTATTCATATTGTTTTTACAATAGAATTATTAACTATTGATTATTTAAAAAGCATTGTGCTAGGTGCTGATGAAGATTCAAACATCAAAAAGACACAACATTCTCTATCTTCTTAGAGCATAAAGTAGGGTGACTTAACAAGTACTTATGGGCTTTCCTGGTGGCTTAGTCAGTAAAGAATATGCCTGCAATACAGGAGACCCAGGTTCAATCCCTGAGTCAAGAAGATCCCCAGGAGAAGGAAATGGGTACTCACTCCAGTATCCTTGCCTGAGAAATCCCATGGACAGAGGAGCCTGGTGGGCTACAGTCCATGGGGTCACAAACAGTTGGACACGGCTGAGCAATTAAGCCACCACCAATGTGGTCTGGATAGTTATTTAAATGAGACAACATGTCCCAAATGGAGTCATTTCTGCTAAGTCCACATCACCAAGCCAGGACTTAATACCTAACTTGATTACAGTTTCAGCCTTTCCAGGAGTGGAATCTTAACTCAGTCAGTCTGAAATGACCTGGTCAGCACAAGTGAGGTAACCTTTCTGATAGATGCCTGCTGTCCCCTAAAGGGAGGTGACCTTGCCACAATAAGCTACTCTTTGCTAGTAACTTTCACCCCTTCTGCCTCCCAAAGTCTTCCATTTCATACATCTACTCGGAGCTCCTTTCTATTTGCTAGCTGGAATGTTGCCCAACTGTGTATCATCAGATAAAGTAAAAAAAAAATCTTTAAAATTTACCCAGGTGAATTTTTGTTTTTTAACATAGTAAATGTGAAGTTCCTTTAGAAAAGCAGAACTTAAGCACTATATATCAGAAGGTAAATTGTTTGTAAGAGGAATCAGTGACGGTTTCGTGGTCACCTAAATGAGATCTTGAACAAGTAAGTGTAGGATATTGATTGCAGAGAAGGCAAGTGTAGATGGGAAGAGAAGGTGGTACTATTCAGAGCATTTCAGGGCTGGAATAACTCTGGAGGGTGCTTATAAAGACAGAGGTGCATATCAGTAGTGATAAGGCTGATAGAAGGCATTAAAAAGTTTAAATGTAACATTCAGGAGTATGGAGTTTGCCCTGTGGTCCTCAACGGTGTGACAGATGAGTGAGAGATTGACAGTTTTGTTTCAAGAAGATTATATGATGATAAGTGAAGTCGTTCAGTCGTGTCCAACTCTTTGTGACCCCGTGGACTGTAGTCTACCAGGCTCCTCATCCATGGCATTTTGTACAAATAAATTAAGAAAAGCCTGAAGATCAGATTTAGGTGATGGGAGAGAAATTATGTTGGAAAGCCAAAGGAGGAATCAAAGATAACTCTGAAGTTGAAAGGCTGGTCAACAGGGTGAATGATGACTTTATATGCTACAAAAAAAAGAAGTCAGGGAAGAAGCTTGTTTGAGGAAACATGTTACTACAGACTTGCAAGTTTAAAATGATATTGGGATACAGGAGGGGAAAGGCAGAGCGGGTAAGTGAGGAAATGGAGCTGGAGCTCCAAAGAGGGCTGGGCGTTAGTGTGAAAGATTTGGAAAATGGCTAAAGATATAGTGGGGGTGACTGAAATCAAGTGGAAGAGTTTGGAGACAGAAAGGTAGAAAGCTAATAGTTATTCAGGACCAGCATCATTTAATTTACTTTATTCATACTAAATTCAAACACTAAAACTGACACAGCTCCCGGAACCTCTATAATAGAGAGAATGGTCAACTAGGTCAAATGTTACAGAAAGAGGTAAATCTAGGGATCTCTGCCTTTGGGATTAAAATCATGACTGAGAGAAACTATGTCTTGTTTATTTCCTCAGGTCAAATGGAGATTTGGCAGTTAGCTAGGTCATCTGACGGAGTCAGAAACCAAACGGGATAATTCCTATCTCCCCCAATCCACCTGGAGTCTGAATCATTCGTTTGGATTTTCCAGAATTGACCACATCGTGTTGTAACACTGTCTTCTGGCTAAACAGCATGCTTCTTAAGGGTAGGGCTTTGGCCTCACAAATGAGTTAACCCTTAACGAAGCTTAAGACATTTTTGTTAGAAAAAATAAGTAGTTAAATAAAAATGGGCCTCCATTGTATAAAGATCCTAAACCATTTGTAATTAGGAATAAAGGAGAACCAAGGATTCAGTTTCAGGACCAGTAGAATGCTGGTGAACAGACAGCTACTGATGATAAAGATAATTTAGAGGCCCTAGAATTAGACAATAGATCAGTCTTCCCACTGCTATCAGAGAGACAGGCTTCATGGATTAACTGTTATTCCCAATTTACAAATGAGTTTATAGTTTATAAACTATATATATATATATGCTTCTATATAGTTTATAGAAGCAGATGGTTAAGTCACTTCTAGAAGACCATAATGTGTCAACAGGAGATCAGAACTTGAAGGAACTGATTTAGCATAGAGCTCAGAGTCTGTAACCTAACTGAGAGTTCCCTTGAAACTCTGAGTCTCAGATAAAGTTTATCCCTGAGGTATGAAGGTTTTCCCTGAGGTTCATTTTACATGAACAACTCAGAGGAGCTATGCACCTTTTGTTGTTACCTTTTTAAAAATCATATCTTCTTAATTAAAGACAAAGTGGGAATTTCTGATTGAAAAATAAAAATAAGAATGGTAAATCTTACCCCACTCCCATCTTCCCCAGAAATAAACATGTGCTGCATAATGGAGAAATACGGGACAAACATATTTACTCATGTCTTATCCAGCACCTTTAAAATGAGTAAGTGGATTGTTACCATCCCTTGTAAGAGGTATATTAGATATGGTTTAATAGGTTTATTTCTTCAATACAACTAGGAATAAGCTGAGGTGAAGTCACAGGTTCTTTTTTGACCTCACTGCAATCTTGAAACAGGGCACGGAAGAGTTAACTTGAGGCCCAGACTGCCTCCTGCTGATCAGTAAGGAGTGAGAGCTGCAGCTGAATGTCAGTAGCTCCTGTGAACTTGGGTAACCCAGCTGAGCCCTCGGCTTGCCAGTGCTGGAGGAGGTAATCGGCTTGACCCGGGTGACCTTCCTGAGGCCATGTTCTGTCCTGCATCTGGACGCTTCTTTGCATATGCCTCCTACATGCTGCTCTTTTGCACCCCTTTGAGAAGAACTGAACCTGAGTCAACCTTAAGAGGAAGCACAATATAAATTAGTCAATGCTGGTGACAGGTTGCACAATATTGTAGGTGATTAGGAAAAATAAAACATCAAGAAGATTTCCAGGAACAGCTATGACAACGACCCTTCCAGCACTGAAGGTTATATAAGAGTTCTGTCAGCACCTCACAGTTTCTTTGTGGAAGTTGTGTCTCATCAAATGCTTTCAACTTTCTGGTGTTACTAAATTGATTTGCTGTTGTTTATTGTTTATTTGCCACTATTTTCACTGCATCCCAAGGATGCCACACACCAAATTTCATCATATATTAAGAGTGTATTTCCTATGATTTTTGTTGAATTTTGAAAGAACATTCTATGTATTCTGTTCAGGAAAAGAAACTTGATCAATAATTAAACTCCTCTCTACCTGTGTCTAAATACACTGTCATTAAAAGAATCTTATTCATGAACAGAGAGTGTGAATGCTAATTCCGCTGTTTAACTCCACAGTTTACATAACCAAGTAGAGCACAGCCAACAGTGTGTGCATGCTAAGTCACCTGAGTCATGTCTGACTCTTTGTGACCCTATGGACTGTCGCCCACCAGGCTCCTCTGTCCATGGGATTCTCCAGGCAAGAATATTGGAGTGGGTTGCCATGCCCTCCTCCAGGGGATCTTCCTGACCCAGGAATCGAACCTGCATCTCTTTCATCTCCTGCATCAGTGGGCTTGTTCTTTACCACTAGCACCACCTGAGAAGTCCATGACTTGTTATATTTTTTAATTTATTGATATATTTTATTTATTTATAGGTCAACATTATAATAAAACTACAATCCATCTCCAAGAACCACAAAAGTCCAAACACAAGGTACCACGCATTCTTGTCCCACAGAGGGAATAATTTAATCATGTGTTTTTGTAATGGACAGAATCACTATTACAAAGACACATGTTCCCATAAAAGTAAGAAAGAGTGGTTTGAATAATAAAGATTACCCTGCTATACAAATCCATAAATAAGTCCCATAACAAATATACAGTTTATACTCCCATGAAAATGGGGCTTAAATGTAACAAGAAGATTTAACTGCCTTAAACCTATGGTGGTGGTTCAAGACTCCAACTCAAAGGCACACTATTCTATACAGCAGCTCGTCTTTGTTCTTACCCTAAAGCAAATTTACAACCAGTTATATTTATTATGTGTGTTCAGTCTTTAGTATGAAGGAATTCTTGATCATGACTAATGACTTTTGCCTTGAAAAAAACTATATGGTGTAATTTCCTTTGGTTTTTATAATAATAATTTTTAAAATCCTTATTTAAGAAATTGCTCCAGAAAAGATGAATTCTTTACCGGATGCTCAGCCATCATCATTACTTAGCAGATCAAAGGAACAAAGAAGATACAGCTTCAGTGTGGGCAAAGGAAACAACCAAAGTTGGAATTCGCAATCTGTGATCAAATACTATAAAATACTGTGTAGCCTTCTTTGGACAAGCACACATGGTTAGACTAGGGAAAAAAAAAAAAGCCTGCTAACAAGTCTATATTAAGCTTAACGTTATACTCTCAACTTGGTCCTAAGAGAAACAACACAATTATGAACCCTAAGATGAGCCGAGGCAACAGATGGTAAAGATTACTTGAGGGAGATGACACCTATATATTTGACCACAACTGTCAAACATACATAGAAGAGCTACATAACAACTGCACTTAACCCAGGCTGGCCCGTTTCTGGCTCAAGCATCTTGTAACTGACAGCTTGAATATCTCTAGGCAAGTATCTTAAGAGCACAATTCCCAAGGGAGGCTGATTTTTCAAAACACATGCCCCGTGCCCAAGAAAATCATGCACATAGATGGGGCTCTAACAACTAAGTCAAACTCATAAAATATATTTTTCTTGTTGATTTTTAAAAGCCCATTAAGATTGGATTGCATGATAGCTAGTCATTTCAGCAAAGTCTAAATTTATACAGAGCGTTTGCTTCTAGAAAAGTGTCACGTGTTTGTTTTGACCCTGGAACACTCCTTTTTACAAAAATTTGTAGAATCAATCTCAGTGAAAAGTCAATATAAAAAGCAAATCTGCTTAATCTAATGAGACTGTGTTGTATTGCATTGTAACCGCACAGAAGAACTCGACTGCTTTGTGGGGAGTGTCTTTTTTTGTGCTTCTCTGAACTGCATCACCAGCACCACCACCCACGGTTCCTCCAAGGGAGAAAGTGTTAGCTGCTCAGTCATGCCTGACTCTTAGCCATCCCGTGGACTGTAGCCCACCAGGCTCCTCTGTCCATGGACTTCTCCCGGCAAGAATACTGGAGTGGGTTGCCATTTCCTTTTCCGGGAGAACTTTCCAAACCAGGGATTGAACCCCTGTCTCTTGCATTGTAGGCAGATTCTTTACCTTCTGAGCCACCAGAGAAGCCCCGGAAGGGAGAAAAGCTTTGTCAAAAGACTTCCTGGTAAATTAAAAGCACTTTGTGGATAGTAATAGTGCGCATTGCACCAGAATGAGACCTAGTTATTCAGTGTTCTCCAAAATGTGTCCCTGCTAACTCGGGTCAATCAAATGCCTCATACCTGAAATGAACCAGTAGGCTTCCGAAATTGCTCCAGTAACGAGGCTAAGATAAACAAATACACAAGTTTTGCATAGCTCCATATTTTACAGTCAAGATATGACTTGCACAGATTAGCCCCCAAAATGGTCTTTTGAGGTTATCCTTATTGAGGATACTAAATGACTGTGTGTTATGCTCTAGGCCCTAGGAAGAGGGATAACTTTCCCTTTGCACAGATATTTATGCAGAGCAGACTCTGAGGCAGACTCTGTGATAAGCAAGGAGAAGGAAAAACAATGAAGACACATGCTTAATCTTAAGGAGTTTCCACTCCAGCTGAAGAAAAAGACAAGGAACAGTTATATGTAATAAAATTGTGTAATACCATAATAGAACTACGAGTCTAGTTCTGAGAGTGCCCAGAGATGGAGGAAACCGTCGGTTTTATCTGAGCCACTAAACAAAGCCTCTCAGCAGAGGTGACCTGAGGCCTTCAGGGATGCCCTTGAACTGGATGTGGGACTGGAGACACGACATATCACTTGAGATGCATGTTTCAGTGTATAATCCTGGTGCTGAAAGCAAGGTAGACGAGGGGAACAAAAAGGGCTAGAAGTCTGGGCAACCAATTTTTAAAATATATCTAATGTGAAAAATTCCAAACATTCACAAAAGGGGAAAAAAATAATAAATAATCCCTCAAATGCCATTAATCTAGATTTAACAATTCTCAGAATTTGAGTATATTTGTTTCATCTACCTTGTCTTTTCCATTTTTTTTCTTTCCGAGTTTTTTAAAAAAGTATATCCCGGGAATATATCAGTCACCTCCCCTGACTTTATTATATGTATCTCTCAAAAAATGGGCATTGTCTTATTACAAACAAAACTGATGTTAATTAAGGACCATCTGAAGAAGGAAATGGCAACCCACTTCAGTATGCTTGCGGATAATCCCATGGACAGAGGATCCTGGCAGGCTACAGTCCATGAGGTTGCAACTTAGCGACTAAACCACTACCGAGAACCATCTAATAGCTGGCCATACTGAATTTCTCCACTTTTTCAAAATTATTGTTTTACATGGTTAGTTCATTAGATTGGCAGCAGATTTTCTTTTTAAAGTCCAAATGCCATTGCATGGACTTGAATAGTATCTCACAGGAGGGCTGAGGGCATTATCTAAATAAATCCTTGTTGAACAGCCCTATACCTAGAACAGTGTCCGGCTCAGAATCAATCCTGTCATTGTTTGCTGAATTGCACTGACCTGAACTGAATACAGTTTTCAAGTTGAGTACCATTTTATCAGTGTTCAGTTTTGATATAACTCTGGTGGCTCTAGGTCAGACATTGGAAGGGCTGATCTAACAAAAAGTTTGTATGCTCAGGGAGCCTGTAATGTATGAGATCAACATTGTAGGTGAAAAGATCATAAACTCTAAACTGGAACTTTATAAGACAGAAGTTACCAGTTTATAGATTTACTGAAATTCTAGGTCTTTGAGCCTTCTGGAACATGGAAAGTGGCCCTACTTACCCTTGAATATCTATATAGACTAATATCTGAATAGCCTACTATCAAAGATACAGTAGATCTTTCTCAATCAAGGAAAAAAATGTGTCCTCTAGTGATTAAAGAATTGTTTTTGAAACATTTGTTTCAACAATGTTCTGTTTGAGTTATTCTTGGACAAACCTGTGTATTCTCAGTACCTAGTAAGAAATCACTGGAGGAGAAAAGTCCAGAGAGAACACTACTCATCATGTGGCAAAATTTCCACACCCACTTTATACATTTTTATATGTTTCTTATCCCACTGTTTCTCTTTGTTATTCACAATTGGTAAAATGATTAGGACAAATATTACCTACATTTAACATGTGAGTAAACTGAGGTCCAGAGACAATATGACTGCCATTTTCAAGGTCTCAAAGCTAGTTATTAGTGGAGGCAAGATTTGAGGTCAAGTGTCTGCTGCTGCTGTGTTGTGCTCAGTTGTGTCCATTTCTTTGCGACCCCATGGAGTGTAACCCCACAGGCTCCTCTATCCATGGGATTCTCCAGAATGGGTTACCATTCCCTTCTCCAGGGGATCTTCCAGACCCAGGAACTGAACTCATGTCTTCTGCATTGACAGGTAGATTCTTTTACCGCTAGCCGCTTGGGAAGCCCACTGGGAGGTCAAGTGTCTGGATACCAAGAATAGCACCAGTGGTTTTATTTTTCTACCATTTCCTTGATATTTATTTTCCACTCTTAGCACTGTTTTGGTTCCATTTGTCCTGTAGCACCAAACGTTCTGTGCAGAAGAATCTGGAAAGCAATGAAGATTCCCTGTCTTTGTGGGTGGGCCAAGTAAATAAACTTCAAGCAGTTTGAAGATTCCTTGAGAGCTGTCAACCTCCTCTTCATATTTTTTATAGGTTCTTCAGTCTCCATTATTGTTTTTGAAGATTTCTTCTAGGATATAAACAGAATCCTATTTTCCTCATAAAATAAACTTCTTCTATTAGCAATTGGTGATCCAAAATGATTTGAACTACTTATTATGCAAAATTGATGTATGTATATATATATACTCACACCAAGTGGTATTGTCCAACTCTTTGTGACCTCATGGACTATAGCCCACCAGGCTCCTCTGTCCATGGAATTCTCAAGTCAAGAATACTGGAGTGGGTTGCCATTTCCTTCTCTAGGGGATCTTCCCAACAAAGGGATCAAACCCACATCTCATGTCTCCTGCATTGTCAGGTGGGTTCTTTACCTCTAGCACAACTTGGAAAGCCCCTCTATGCATAATTTTTTTTAATCAAAATCCATTTCAAAAAGTTTTGTGTTCAATTTGTTCATAGTATCCATAATGTGTGGAGAAGGAAATAACAACTCATTCCAGTGTTCTTGGGCTTCCCTGTGGCTCAGCTGGTAAAGAATCTACCTGCGAGGAGGGAGACCTGAGTTTGTTCCCTGGGTTGGAAAGATCCCCTGGAGAAAGGAAAGGCTACCTACTCCAGTATTCTGGCCTGGAGAATTCCTTAGACTATAGTCCATGGGGTTGTAAAGAGTCAGACACGACTGAAAGACTTTCACTTTCACTTTCTGGTATTCTTGCCTGGAAACTTCCATGGACAGAGAAGCCTGGCGGGTTACAGTTCATGTGGTAACAAAAGGGTCCGATGCAAGTTGACACGCATGCAATGCATTGCATCCATATGTTCACTGTATGGCTATATAATCAGACATACTGCCTAAGTTTTGACCATATTAAATTTTAGTATAGAAATCTTTATAATATCAGGTTATAGTGTTAAAATGAACAAAACAAAAATTTGTTCTGGTTCAATCATTCCACAGCCAATTATCATTAGTCAATAATTATGAATAAATGTATATGTTTCTTGCATTATTAATATATGAGCCACAAGTTCTG
Organism: Budorcas taxicolor; assembly: GCF_023091745.1. Classification (NCBI taxonomy): domain Eukaryota; kingdom Metazoa; phylum Chordata; class Mammalia; order Artiodactyla; family Bovidae; genus Budorcas; species Budorcas taxicolor. Next base: position 86,605,093 of record NC_068910.1, read on the forward strand.
CATTTAGCTTTCTATTGTTGTTCCTTGTGTGATACCCATTTTGTTCAGCTCATGGTCTTGTTTCCAGTGTTACTGTCTTTCCAAGTCATTTTTCACTTTTACCTTAAACAATGTCATTATAAAAAGTTTTTCTAATTTTTGAAAATGAAATTACTTTGTACAAGTGTCCTTAGAAAAGATGGTATAATAGGCAAGTTCTGTAATTTCTAAAACCTCAAGAAATTGATGTAAGATATAAATGAAGATTATTTGGGATTTTTTTTTTTTCAACTAGAAGCCCCAGAAATTTAATTGTAAGATTGATTGATTCCACTTACAAGCCAAGACTGTGATAGGGGCTATATTTGGTTTCAAAATCTTGTTGCAGAGGGTTCTGATTGAGATCACGCTCTTGCCTTTTCACACAGTGATTTCTCAGAACACTCCACTGAGATAGGTGTTAATTTCTATCCTTCTTTATTTCCTACAAGTGGAATTAGAGTGAGAATGTTCAACCAGCTTTTTTTTTTCCTTTTAAATTAACTTGTGGCCCTTTGAACACTCTTGGAAATGAAGGAAATTCATCCACCTAGATTGGGGAATTGTGCAGATTTACAAGCCTTAGGTTTTGTTCTTCGTTTTGTTACCGTTTTTGTTAATGGTGAGTATGAGGGGAGATGTCATTGATGCTGAAAATATTACTTAAGAAAGAGGAAGAACAGATGCTATTATACTTACCAGAGCTATTGCATTTTAAAACAACAACAGAAAAAGACATTTTTAGAATAGTGGAATTAAACTCTACACAAAATGGGTGTTGATGCATGGGGGTTCACTAGGGAGATTCAGGCAGTAACAAGCTTGCTTCACCAAAATATGGTATTCAAGAGGGATGCTGGGAGCACTGCAGTGACTATGTCTAAAACGTTTTGTTTTTGCTACAGCACTGAGCTGGGGGCCTTGTGGAAAACAGATGTTTAATTAAAGTCTTGCTGCATGAACGCATGCATGGGCCCAGGTTGATTCTGAAATAAAAGTCACATTCATATGACACAGTATCTCCCAGAACCTCTTAGTTTAAGCACCCCACTTCTTGAGACCTCTAGAGGGAAACCAGGTCATCCTTCTTTCTAAAATGGAAATCTGGTCCTGACATTCTTCTAGCTAATCACCTTCTGTGGCTCCCACGTACCCACAGGAATAAATCCAGGTTTCATAGCCAGACGTAAAAAGCCCCTGATCCTACCTCAGACTCCAGCTTCATCTCTTCCTTTCATTTTTCTACCCCTTCCCTTCCACCCCAGATAAACGAGAGGCATCAACCAGCATTCTCTCTCCGTGCTTTCGTGAATGCTGTCTTCAGCATTCATGCTCTTCCAGTCCCTGGTTGATCACTGTTCTGCTGCTCAGCGCTCAGTACTGTCCAGCTCTTTGCGACTCCATGGACTGTAGCACTCTAGGCTCTTCTGTCAGTGGAATTTTCCATGCAAGAATACTGGAGCAGAGCCATTTCCTCTTCCACGGGATCTTCCCAACCAGGGGATCTTCTAACCCATGTCTCTTGTATCTCTTGAATTGGCAGGCAGATTCTTTACCTCTGTGCCACCTGGGAAGCCCTGGCTAATCACTACTTGGCTTTTAGTATTAGTTCAAAGCTCACCTCCTCTGAGAAGCTCTCTCCTGCATCCTGGTGTCTGGCCTGAGTGCTCAACACTTTCTGGCACAGGAAAGTGGGGTTTGCTGCCCTCCGTCCCCCTGAACTGCTCTCTGAAGAACCTAGATTTTTTTCACCTTTAAATTCAAGGCACTCAGCATCAATGTGCCAGGTACACAGTAGGCACTGAAACATGCTGGGGTGAAAAAGGTCAGGGGAAGGGAGAGAAAAAAACAGAATGGTGGGAAAGAAGGGGAAAAGAAGGAAGAAAGAAGAGGGAAAGATTGGTTCAGATCTTATTTTTAGGCTCTGAGAGCTAGAAATGAGTTCTAAAAAGAAAACAACGCTCAACATTAAAAGAAAAAAAAAAACTTACTAAGAATGGGATATTTATTCTAAAAAATTAGCTTTTATATTTTGTAAATTGTTCATAGGCTTAATAGCAATAATTTTGAATCCATTCCTCTTGAGTGATTGCATGATTTAAAAAACAAAAGCAGTAATTTTCTTATTAAAGCCTGCACTTTGAAATCAAAGAAAGCATGATTATTTCCAAGTTTGTTTGACTCCAACATTGAGATGAAAGCCCAATTCAGAAATAAAATTTTCAGTCTAAAATATTTTGTTGAAATGCCAAGCAAAAAATAATTAATTAATTTGCAGTTTTTTGATGTGTTTTGGGGTCATAAGTCTATTTTACTTCCGCTTTACCACGGGCTGGAGGCTTTTAACTATTTATGGGTTTCACTGATCAGCGAGTTGGGGTAAACCAAACCATTCTAAGGAGTGTGGAATTTTCATAGAAGCGGGGCTTTCTTTAAACTTGGTTGCCTTTAGAGAATTTTAGATATGTTTGAATATCTTTTTTATAATATGCAAATACTCAATCATTTGGAGAAAAAAATAAAAATAACCAGTCATGCTAATTATAAAATCTTACACTGCAATATACATTCCTAACTTTAAACAAAGAGGTCAGTGCTGGGGAGAGAGGACGTGCAAAGCACAGAAAACCATCTGAGACTGTCAATAGGTGGTTTTCTTTGCTCCGCACACACACTCCCCACCTCTTTCCAAACTGCCTAGATGATCAGGGACTTCATGGAAACAAATAAACACAATGTATGGGGCAGAGAAGATTGGAGTTTGCCTCCAAATGTGCAAGTGAAAACTCAAACTCCTTGCATTGACCATTCACATATGATAGCCTTGCTTTAGTTGTAACCAGGTTCTTCACCCCTCAGCAATCTTTTCACTTATAAACGTTGAGCCTCGCAGCTGAGAAATCTATGTATCTGCCAGATCAAGAAGCCCTGACCAAGGCCAGCCAGTCCAAGGCTATTCAGCCCAGAACAGCAAGTCTGAAATAAAACTGAGAGCCTAAGTCTTAGATTCGCAGTTGGTCAGACCACTAGACCACACTGCACCATCAGAGCAAAGACAAATATCAAGGTTCTCCAGGGCAGTCTCTGTTTACAGATGGGTTTGCAGCCTTTCTGAAGCCCTGTTTGTCCTAATTTCTTCTTCCTGTTTGCAACTTATGAGTATTTCTGTCTTCCTTTCCCCTTACCTAACCTATTTATATAATCACTTTTACTCTTTTGTTTGAAATGGATCCTGAGAGAAACTGAAGAATGAAATGGAATAAAATGACAGGTTCTGGGTTGTCTGGGAGCATGCGTATGTCAAGATATTGGGACCTATCTTACTGTAGATAACATTCAAAAAGTGCATGAACACCAGAGCATATTTTACATTAAAAAAAAAAGGTGCTTTGAGCACCAAACAACTTCAGGCTCTCCCCACAAGTTTTGAATCAGAGAATCTTAAGACAATCAGGAAATGATGCAAGTTAGATATGAAATCGATTAGGTGCCTTTCAACCCACGTGCAAGGGTGAACTTGCCAAAACTTACACTGTAAATAAAAGCTTACATTGTAAATAAAACCTTACATTTTCAAAGTGTCTATTTAAATACACAGGTGTATCAAGAATCACATAAGATAGATTCATAGTCAATGTACAGCTTTAAAACACATGATTACTTTGACAAAACTGAACAGCCTAGAAATAAAGTAGGAGAAGCAAATTTAACACAACATGAATGCTAACACTCGCGGGAAAGCAGGTTCCTCTAGCGGAGGTCATGAAGGTAGACCAGCTACTGTTGAACTTTGAAAGTGAACTTTGAGCACCAGGAAAATTTTAAGGTTAGAATACTAGTTTTATTTTTATCTAATTTCATTTAATTTTATTCCTTGATGTAAGGATTACAAGTTTGTCCTTACACTATCATTAAAAGCCATGGTCGGGTCAATATGTGGCTCACAGATGTAATGGATATACACTATTTCTATCAGAAATCAAGAACATATTCTGACAGAGGCAATTTTTTTTTTTTCTAGTCAGTAAATTTTATACCATTTTCCTCTCTGATTCTGTTTTGGTTTCTCAAGTCTGTTTCTCTTGGTTTCAAAATCTGTGTCTCCAGACTTGAACCCAGGAGTGAAAGAGGAGAGCTGCCTGGTCATTGGAACATCCACGTGGTCACCAGGCCAAACTAACCTTACAGCCAGCAGAGCCAGAAGTGCCCTTGTGTGTCTGAGATCAGGCAACTTCAGCCTCAGCTGCCCAGGAGCAGTCAGCCACAGTGACCTCTTGTGAGGAACTTGGCCATAAGTCCTGACCCCTGGGTGGGGCTAGAGTATTGCAATCTTACCCCATTGCCTAATCCTTTGAACTCCAGTGGAACCAAAAAGGAGCAAGGATGGGATGAGTCTTGTCTCAAAAAGGAGTGCAGAAGAAAGAAGAGGGGAGATAACCAAATAGCCCTCAGGTCATAAATGTTCCCAGAGGCTCTGTGTCTCACCTCTTGGGAGAGTTAACACCCTTCTCTTACAGATGGTTAATACAATATAGAACCTTTGGAATGGGGAACAAAGAACCAGCCTGTTAGTCTAAGAGAAAAGAATTTAAATAGGAGCTGAACCAGGCTGGATAGGAGAGGAAAGGGGTTCTCTTAGGAGTCCTAGGAATAGAAAGAAGGAATCAGGGATTTGGGGGAATGAATGATTCCTGTGATACAGACTGGTTTTTATCAAATTTCCAATTTAGCTAATTATATTTAATAATGGACCATTGTCTTAAGCGATTTGGAAGAGAAAGAGGAGCAGTCTGATGGCTTACTTACTCCATGAGAGGTTTTGTGTATTTGTTTTTCTGTTCAGTTTTCCTGACTGTCTCCAGGACTATTTTCCAGATATATAGCTCTTAGATTTTTTTTTTTTTTTTCCTGGAAAGAAGTCCCAACAAATGCGCATGAAAGAAATCACAAAAAACCTCGTGAATGTTAACTACCATAGAATATGATTTTGAATCCTGTTGTCCTTGGCGCCTGGAAGCCAGGTAAGCACAACACAGGCAGCCACATGGGCATGAGCAGAAGTTCCCTCAGCCAAATTATCCAGGTCATGGCCTTCCAGAATGAGCACACCTGGAAAAACCGGTTAGTGAAGCTCTGAGTTTTCAGTAGGCATGAAGAAAAACAGAGGGGCAGCACTGTTTCCCTACAACATTCCCTGATGGCTTCCCACAGTCCTTAATCAAATTCTCTGATGTGGGTAGCCAGCCTAACTCTTTGATTTCTCACATCGCCTGCAGGAAGCTAGTGCTACACCAAATAAAAGAGGAGGAAAATTCGCTCATTCATCCTCCTGAATCAAAAACCTAAAGGAGGAGGAAGCCTTTACAAGCTAGTAACCAATCTTTCCTTCTCCCTCCCCCTGCCTTTGGCAATTTTTTTTTTTTTCCCCCATGGTGGGGAGGACTGGACTTCAGATCCGTTCTGAAATAAAAGATTGAATTGGAGGATCTGGTACTTTTTTCATTTCCTTCATAGGATCAAATGGCATGAAGAGCCCTTAGAGACTGATTAACTGCATGACTGAGTGATTCATTTATTCATTCAGCCATTTAGCAAGTGTTTGTTTAGGTCCTGCTTTGCAATAGGCACCATGCAAAGGCTGAGAACGCAAAGACAAAAGGGTATGAGGTTTTGCCCTGGACTCATGGTCCAGTAATAGAGACAGTCAGGAAAACAAATAATTTGGGTATGAATCATGCCTCACAAACTAAGATATGTGTGCAATAAATGTTATTTGTCTCTATCTTCTTGAAAGGAGATTAAATACTACTCTAAGCTCTAACCTTGCAGGGCATGTGGGAAGTTCAGTCTCAGTCATTTCTGAGGGTCCCTCCCTGCTTTGCCTCTGTTGTGCAAAGGTCTTTTGGTTTTTCAAAGCCCAGAGCATATGAGGAGACCCTCTACAATCTTGGGTCCACACAGACTATTCCCGGATGCCCGTGGTTCACTCGCAGCTTATTCCATGAGGTTTGGAAGCCCCACTATTCCAGGACACACATAGGCCACTGGATCCTCAAGGACACTGGACCCTGTTACCTAAAACTCATTTGCTAGGTAAATGGATAGCTCTCCCTGTCTGCTGGGGTCTTGCTATTTTGCAGGGTTCCACTAAGAGTAGATGCTTGAAAGAGTGGACGCTTGTTCCATGGAAGAAAAGCTATGACACACCTAGACAGTATATTAAAAAGCAGAGACATCATTTTGCTGCCAAAGTCCGTAGTGTCAAAGCTATGATTTTTCCATTAGTCGTGTGAGAGTTGGATTATAAAAAAGGCTATGCATTGAAGAACCGATGCTTTCAAACTGTGGTGCTAGAGAAGACTCTCAACAAGTCCCTTGGACAGCAAGGAGATCAAACTAGTCAATCCTAAAAGAAATCAACCTTGAATATTCTTCGGAAGGACTGATGCTGAAGCTGAAGCTCCAATACTTTGGCCACCTGATGGGAAGAGCTGACTCATTAGAAAAGACTCTGATGCTGGGAAAGATTGACGGCAGGAGGAGAAGGGGATGACAGAGGATGAGATGGTTTGATGGCATCACCAATTCAATGGACATGAGTTTCAGCAAACTCAGGGAGATAAAGAATGACAGGGAAGCCTGGGGTGCTGCAGTCCATGGGGTCACAAAGAGTTGGACATGACTGAGTGACTGAACAATGACTAAGAGTAGGGCCTGCCTGACACCCATGTCCTTTAGGACTCACCCAGCTCCATTCTCTTCCTTGTGTGGGAGGATAATCTCCTCTCTCTTCCTCTTGTGTATTTCCTCTGCCCCCAGTACAGCAGAATTCCCTCCAGGAGATACCCTATTGCAGGAACGAATATAGATGAATACCCCACTTATTATTCTGCTCCTAGACCCTAACAGTGTCTTCTCAATTGTCTCCTCCGGCACCATGCCTGGGTGACTCACGAGCCTCACCCTAGTCCCAGCGCAGTGTTAGAATATATGCTTGAATAAGTGTTGTAGGAAGGTCACAACTATGTATGGAGTTTAGGGTACTCAGAGAGAGGCTAATGTTTCTTCTGGGTCATGTTCACAATGTGTATAACGTATTGGGGATAGGCATCTGGGGTCAAGAGAAGAGAACGCAGGGAACAGAGGGAAGAAGAGACTGTGTGCTCCAGGGAATGTAAAAATCCTCCTATGGGGTGTGTGTGTGTGTGTGTGTGTGTGTGTGTGTGTGTGTGTGTGTGTGTTAATGTAATGGTGTAATGGTAAAAGATGAGGCTAGAAGAAACATTGGAGCTAAATTCTAAAGGGACTTCAAATAAATCTTGGCGGTTTCCAAGGTGAATTTCTAAGGTAAACAGTTTAAGGTCATTTTCTACACTATAGTATCAAGTGGAATCTGTGGGTTTTAGAGTCTTTTGGATGTAGCTTGTAATCTCAACTCCATCATTTTCTTGCCATGTGATTCTGCGTAAGTTATTTAACCTTTCTGTACCTCAATTTCTATTATCTGTAAAACGGACATAGATAATGGTAGCAATTTTAGAATCTTTTTTGTAAGAACTGAATAAAATAATATATGGAAGTGTCTGCACAGTTCTGGGCATGGAATCATGGATAATAATGGCCCCAAAGGTCAAAAGAGATGAACACCAGGACGAGCATGTGGGTCAAGGCTTTGATGATTTCACCAAGTTCAAGTCAGTGTCTGGCACCCAGACACCACCCAATTCATTTTATTCTGAGAGTTCTAAGAGAACATAGTGTAAAGTAAAATGAGCCATCAGAAAAGAGAGAGAGGTGTATGCGTTTCCAAAGTCTGCTTGTAACAAAATACCACAAACCAGGTGGTTTAAAACAACACATATATATTCTGTCACAATTCTAGAATCTAGAAGTTCAAAATCAAGCAATCAAGAGGATCATGTTTCCTCTGAAACTCTGGGTGGAATCCTTCCTTACCTCTTTCTAGCTTCTGGTGGGATTTTTTGGAGTGCTTTTGTGGTCACGTGGTATTCTCCCTGTGTGTCCGTCTCATCTCCTTTCTGTTCTTAAAAGGACTCAAGTTATATTGGATTAAGCACCCACATACTCCAAGATGACCTCACCTTAATTTACATCTTAATCATGTCTGCAAAAAACTGTGTCCAAATAAGGTCATATTTTCAGATACCAGGGGTTAGGACTTTAGCATATCTTTTTGGAAAACACAACTCAGGGTTTTATGGAGCTTGGGCTTGGAGCTGTGATTCTGGTGAAGTTACCTCTCAGAAGTCAAGTGCGTTATCTGCAAAGTCAGGAATGATTCTAAAATGTTATGATTATCTGAGTCTGCCTTGACTCTAAAAATGAGATCTATCTAGGGGCAAAAATCTGAAGCAACTAATTGAAACTGTGTGTTCAAATCAAAACTGCAGTTTGAGGAACTAGGATTACATAACTAATAACCTAAGACTTTACTGACCCTGGTTGAGTTAGGAAGCCGTGCTTATGAAAGAATGCATTCTGTTTGAACAATTTCTTCAGTCAGGCAGAGGATAGGTTTTCTTGTGTAACTGGCATTTCCCACCCCTCCCTGAAAACGCATTTGGATAAATATATTTGAAAGAAACAACATCAAGTAAAAGAAAATGAAAAGCTTAATTTACTGTCTAAATATAAACATCCTATACAGTGATTTCGGTTTTGAGTACTGAAATGAAACCATTGCTAAACATCCCTCCTCCCTTAACTGTAAAATAAAGATGACACTGAAGATCTTCACTTCACCATCTGTATAAATCTGCCCTCCAATCTCCTTTAACACTCATCCCTGTATAACTGCAAACACATATATTTTTGTGGTTCTCTCTATAATAAAACTGATGCATGGGTCATGCTTACAATTTAAGTCTGTCTTCAAAATATGACATGTTTAGGGTAATCCTGCCTGTTGATATCCAGCCAACCATCCCCATAATCATATCCTCTCATCTTTCCATGTTTTATGATTTGATTGTATACGTGAATGAGGGGAACCTGCTCTAGTTCCATCTTGGAGTGGCCTATGGTAACCCAAATGTTGGCACATACTCTGTATCCTTAAGAAGGAAGCAAAAGTTTGCTAGGACCTTAGAAAATGGCTCAAATGGGTAAAGGCTTTTATTAGGGGGATAGTATGAGAAGAGACTTCAAGGCTGAAGAATATAGAGCATCTTTGGAGGAAATTGATGTATTGCATTGATGCTCTAGTCCCAGATAAGCCTTAAAAAAGCATTCAGTTCAGTTCAGTTCAGTCGCTCAGATGTGTCCAACTCTTTGCGACCCCACACCAGGCCTCCCTGTCCATCACCAACTCCCAGAGTCCACCAAACCCATGTCCATCAAGTCGGTGATGCCATCCAACCATCTCATCCTCTGTCATCCCCTTCTCCTCCTGCCTTCAATCTTTCCCAGCATCAGGGTCTTTTCAAGTAAGTCAGCTCTTCGCATCAGGTGTCCAAAGTACTGGAGTTTCAGCTTCAAGATCAGTCCCTCCAATGAACACCCAGGACTGATCTCCCTTCGGATGGACTAGCTGGATCTCCTTGCAGTCCAAGGGACTCTCAAGAGTCTTCTCCAACACCACAGTTCAAAAGCATCAATTCTTCAGCACTCAGCTTTCTTTATAGTCCAGTTCTTACATCCATACATGACCACTGGAAAAATGATAGCCTTGACTAGACAGACCTTTGTTGGCAAAGTAATGTCTCTGCTTTTTAATATGCTGTCTAGGTTGGTCATAACTTTCTTTCCAAGGAGTAAGCATCTTTTAATTTCATGGCTGCAATCACCATCTGCAGTGATTTTGGAGCCCCCCAAAATAAAGTCTGACACTGTTTCCACTGTTTCCCCATCTATTTCCCATGAAGTGATGGGACCAGATGCCATGATCCTTGTTTTCTGAATGTTGAGTTTTAAGCCAACATTTTCACTCTCCTCTTTCACTTTCATCAAGAGGCTTTTTAGTTCTTCTTCACTTTCTGCCATAAGGGAGATGTCATCTGCATATCTGAGGTGATTGATATTTCTCCCGGCAATCTTGATTCCAGCTTGTGCTTCCTCCAGCCCAACATTTCTCATGATGTACTCTGCATATCAGTTAAATAAGTAGGGTGACAATATACAGGCTTGATGCACTCCTTTTCCTATTTGGAGCCAGTCTGTTGTTCCATGTCCAGTTGTAACTGTTGCTTCCTGACCTGCATACAGGTTTCTCAAGAGGTAGGTCAGGTGGTCTGGTATGCCCATCTCTTTCAGAATTTTCCACGGAAAATTAAAAAGGCATAGTGGAGCCCTTTCATGAAAGGGCTTTACCTCTAAGGCTGAGAACTTTAGAATTGATTCAGCAGACATCAAGGTGCCACTGAAGGTTTTAGGGGAAGGTGGTTAACATAATAGTCGGTTTAACAGCACAGAGGGTGGGCTGATGAGGATGAATCTGCATTTGCAGAGACCATCCCTGTAGTCATTACAAAAGTGGCAGGAAGCACGATGCCAGCCTACACAGGAGACAGATGGAAAGTATCAATATTAGGAGACAGTGCAGACCCACGGGCATGAAAATGTGATTTCTAGTCTGAGCGAATGGAGGAACAATGTGACCCAATGGATGTGTGAGAAGGGTTGCGTTCTATTTCAGATGTGTTGAGTCTAAGGTGACTTCAGGACAATCCAGGGAAGATGTTCCCTGGGAAGCATGAGGTCACTATCTGCTCTGGCATGTTTATAGAGAAGGCTCCCAAGGGCAGGGCCTGCAGCACTGTGTCCTTTGCTGAATTCAGATGCCCTGTGCTGTGTTGACTGAACACACAGTGGTTACTCAGTCGATCCAAGTTAAGATCTTGACACAGCACCTTTCATCAAACACTCGGCAAAGTCATTAACAGCCCTACCTATTTATTCAGCCATAATGCAAGAGAGTTGTAGTTCTAGCATTTTTAATAGAGCAACTCCTAACCAAGACATTCTTCTAAAATCAGCTTTTTACTGACTGAAAAGTGATGCAGGAATAGCCTCTAGTCACATGCTCCATATATCTAAGAAATGGGAGTAGATTTCAGGAGCCTGAACTCCCAGATGACTACTTTCATCGGGGCTACTTTTTTTTTTCTTTGCTACTTGATGTATTAACATTATACATTACAGAAGTTTCAAGGACCTGGTTTGAGAAGAATGACCAGAAAAAGTCTTTTTTTACCCATAAAATGGGGGAAAAAGAGAAGGGTTGGTTAGATGCCAAAAGCGATCATGTGTTTTCGAGATGCCCTTGGTTGGTATGCTCATAAAAATAATTTACAGGGGGAAAGTTGACATGGAGCCACTTTCTGAACTTACAAGCTGTGCTTTTTGATTTCAGTTGAGAGAGACAAAAATATGAATAGGGCAGAGGTAAAGAAATAACATGACCCCTTGACATGTGGATGTGCAATGCCTAAACCAGTGATATTAACTGATTTGGGGAAGGAAAACAAAAAAACAAAAAACTCATTTGCTTTTCCACCAACTCAGGCAGGAAGGAATTGGAGAAGGCATTCTGTACTGGAAGCCAGGACCCCTGGGTTCTAGTTTGGGCTGTGCCCCTAAAGACAAGTTCTGCTACTAACCTTGGGTAAATCACTTCACCCTCTGCACGGTGGCAGTTTCAGCTATAATTTTCTCTCCTTCACACATCACCTTCTCTATTGATTCTTTACCCTGCAGCTTTCTTTAAGTCATCACACATGAGATGTATAAAATACCTATATATTTTTGGATGCTGTATTTCCTACCGAGAGAAGCTCCTCTTCTTGTGGCTAATAATGAAAATTACAACGGTAAAGCCTGGCTCACTTGTGTCAAGATGATATGAGTAAACTGAAGGTCACTTTCAGCATACTTCACCATGCCTCCCAGCCACTGCTGATAAGAAAAAGAGAAAAGGACAAAGACAAAATTAACTTTTAATTTCCCATCCAAGCTACAAACTGACAGAAACAGGGAGATGTGTAGGATCTCTTCTAACATAAAATGGAGAATTATATATTAAATATCTTATCTGATTTAACTTATCAGAGATAACCAAGCATGCAACTATTTAAACCTGTATTTACAGGTTAAGTCCCTTGCTCTGAGCACTAACAAATTTTTGTGACATATTTACATATATAGTATCATTCCAAAAGTCTTTCAGCTCTAAATTAGATGAATAAACAAATTAGACACATGAACTTTCTCTTTGGAGTAGTTTTCTTTCCAAGTAATCACTGAAGTTATTTACATGTTGATATAAGACATTACTTAACATAATGAGTAATAATTTTCTCACCCTCCGAGGAATTAGCCACCAACTGTTCTTCAATAATTTATTTTTGCAATTCTATAGTATCACCTGGAGAAGGCAATGGCACCCCACTCCAGTACTCTTGCCTGGGAAATCCCATGGACGGAGAAGCCTGGTGGGCTGCAGTCCAAGGGGTCGCGAAGAGTCAGACACGACTGAGCGACTTCACTTTCATGCATTGGAGAAGGAAATGGCAACCCACTCCAGTGTTCTTGCCTGGAGAATCCCAGGGACGGGGGAGCCTGGTGGGCTGCCGTCTATGGGGTCGCACAGAGTCGGACACGACTGAAGCGACTTAGTAGTAGTAGTAGCATCACCAGGAATATTAGTAAAGAACCTGACTTTTTCTTGATATCTGATTTATTTTATAAAACTAGATCAATAATCATGGTTGGTTAATCATTAGACATATAAGCCACCTAACATAATATATAGATAATTTATATTAACTATGGACAATGAATTCATGTCATAGAACATCCCACCCATAAATGAACAGTGAAGCTTACAGTCAAATGACTAGCACTTTCAAACAATAGATTTAAAACTATTTTTAAGTATGAACTCTTCCCATTTAAACTTGGTACCTTTGTTTTGTTGCTGTTGCTCAGTCTGTCATAACCAGCTCTTTGTGACCCCATAAACTGCAGCACGCCATGATTCTCTATCCTTCACTATCTCCCGGAGTTTGCTCAAACTCATGTTCACTGACTAGGTGATGCCATCCAACCACCTCATCCTGTCTCCCTCTTCTCCTCCAGTCCTCAGTCTTTCCCAGGATCAGGAGTTTTTCCAATGAGTCAACTCTTCCCATCAGCTGCCCAAAGTATTTCCTTTAGGATTGACTGGTTTCATCTCCTTACTGTTCAAGGGACTCTCAAAAGTCTTCTCCAGCACCATTGTTTGAAAGCTACACATCTTTGCATAGCATATTCTAAGTCCAGCAATTTTATGCTCATAAGCAAGACTATCCTTGATTTCAAAGAAGTCCAATTCATCACACTCAGGTTTACGCACAAATTAATTATGACTTTGTTGTTTTACAAATTCGTGCTTTATTTTACAGAAAGACAAGTTATCCTATTGCATTTAAGTATAATCTGGTTTCTATAACAGTTATGATTACTCAGAGCCTGCATGCTAAGAAGCTTCAGTCGTGTTCAGCTCTTTGTGACCCTGTGGACTGTAACCCTCCAGCCTCCTCTGTCCATAGGATTCTCCAGGAAAGAACACTGGAGTGGGTTGCCTTGCCCTCTTACAAAGGATCTTCCCAACACAGGGATCAAACCCAAGTCTCCCATGGTCATGCCTTGCAGGCAGATTCTTTACCACTGAGCCAACCAGGGAAGCCTTGATTACTCAGAAGTGTATCTATTGTATAAAGCATGTTTTAAACTCTGCTATAACCTTTTAACACAAGATTACTACTTAATAGCGATGCACACCATTCAGGAAAAATGTGCAATACTGGCTTTAGATTTGATACGTTCTTAAACTTTCAAGTGAGTAAGTGAAGTCACTCAGTCATGTCCGACTCTTTGTGACCCCATGGACTGTAGCCTACCAGGCTCCTCTCTCCATGGGATTCTCCAGGCAAGAGTACTGGAGTGGGTTGCCATTTCCTCTTCCACAAGTAAGTAAGCATCCCCCCAAAATGATGCTTTACTTTGATGATACATAATAATTCTATTTTACCCTAAATCAACACAGTTCAGGAATTTACAGTGAAATAGAAATTCCAAAGCAAAATAATAACCTTGAACTCCCAGGTGGAACTAGTGGTAAAAAATTCGCCTGCCAATGCAGGAGACACAAGAGATTCAAGTTTGATCCCTGGGTCAGGAAGATTCCTTGGTGGAGGGCATGGCAACTCACTCCAGTATTCTTGCCTGGAAAATTCCATGGACAAAGGAGCCTGGCAGACCACAGTCCATAGAATCGCCAAGAGTCAGACACGACTGGAGTGACTTAGCACCATAGCACATACAGTATATATACCATAGATCGTTTGAATCTCCAGAGTTTCAATCTCCAATCTGCATAAGAAACATTAAACATTCTTTAGAAGCTCTAGGCTTAGTCTTATGCAGTAGAAATGGAGGTGATATTAAAAATGAATAGGGAAGTGCAGAGAATTAAAAGTATTTTCATTTAAAATTTTAAATAGGGTATCTGGCTTTCTGAGACATGGTATTTTTTTTAATAGCATTTTAAAATTTAATTAAGGCCAATGGTCCATCATAGGAAATAACAAGTAAGCAAAAAGAGCAAACTAAAATGTCATACATAATTCTAGAATTACTGATACACAGACATTCTGGGTTGACTTGTGTTCCCTCTCAAATTCAAATATTGAAGTCCTAATCCCACTTGCTCAGACTGTGCCCTTACTTGGAAAGAGTTTTACAGAGGTAATCAGCTTAAAGTGAGGTCATTAGTGTGGCCCTAATCCAACATGACTGATGTCCTTATAAAAAGGGAAAATATGGGCACCATTAAGCACAGAGGGAAGACTATATGAGGAGACACAGGGAGAAGACAGCCATCTGCAAGCAAAGGGGAGAGGCCTGGGGCTGACCCTTCCTTCAGAGCCCTCAGCCAGGACCAATCATGCTGACAATTTGAAGTCAGACCTCTAGCCTCCAGAACTGTCAGACAATAACTGTCTTTTGTTTAAACCACCTGGTCTGTAGTAAACTAATACGCTCTCCATCTTTTTGCCAAATGTGCAAATATTTATATTATATATATAATATATATATATATACACACACATACATGTATGGGTGTATGGGCTTCCCAGGTGGCTAGTGGTAAAGAGTCCATCAGCTAACGCAGAAGATGCAGGAGACCTGGCTTCAAATATGCAGTCACAGAGAGCTGGACAGAGTGAGTGACTGAACACAGCAGCATACATACACGTATATGTGAATATGTAAAAATACATGTGCATGTGTGCACGCGTGCTAAGTGTTTCAGTCATGTCCAACTCTGTGTGACCCCACAGACTGTAGCTTGACAGGGTCCTCTGTTCATGGGATTCTCCAGGCAAGAATACTGCGGTGGGTTGCCATTCCCTTCTCCAGAGGATCTTCCCAACCCAGGGATTGAACCCGCATCTGTTATGTCTCCAGCATTGGCAGGAGGATTTTTTACCACTAGCACCACCTAGGAAGCCCTATACATGTGTACGCTGCTGCTGCTGCTGCTGCTGCTGCTGCTGCTGCTGCGTCGCTTCAGTCGAGTCCGACTCTGCGCGACCCCATAGACGGCAGCCTACCAGGCTCCCCCGTCTCCGTGATTCTCCAGGCAAGAACACTGGAGTGGGTTGCCATTTCCTTCTCCAATGCATGAAAGTGAAAAGTGAAAGTGAAGCCGCTCAGTCGTTTCCGACTCTTAGCAACCCCATAGACTGCAGCCCACCAGGGTCCTCCCATGGGATTTTCCAGGCAAGAACTGGAATGGGTTGCCATTGCCTTCTCCAATACATGTGTATACATATATTTAATTGGTATTATAATGCATACTGCTTTGTATTTATTTTTCATTTTACATATAGGAACATTTCACTACATCTTAAGATATGATCATAACAATGATGATGATAATTTAATGTGGAATGTGCATTTATTAGGTTCTGGCCACTACTAAGTACTTTATGTCTATTATCTTAATCCTTATGATTTCTAGAAGAACATCATGTTTAATGGCAATATGACATTTCATTAACTGGGTATATCATAAGATATTTAAAGTATATCCTGTTATCAAACATTTAGGTTTCTTCCATTTGGAAGGTGGAGTATTAAAAATTATTTCTGCCATGAGCATCTTTGCATCATGGTCTAGTTGCATACATGGTATCTTCTTGGGATGAGGGGTCTTTGGGCTTACAAATCTTAAAGGCAATTTGGCAGAATATCAATTATATACTTATATAATAAGTACATATTTTTATTTTAAAATATATGATTGTGCAATATATATATGTGTGTGTGTTTGTATTGTGAGTTTGTATACAGACACACAGAAATTGTCCACATGTATATCAATTTGCAGACAAATAATGATATGGTGCATGTGAATTCATTCAGCCACTAAATCATGTCTGACTCTGCAACCCCATGGACTGTAGCCCACCTGGTTCCTCTGTCCATGGGATTGTCCAGGCAAGAATACAGCAGTGGGTAGCCATTTCCTTCTGCAGGGAAACTTCCCAACCCAGGGACTGAACCCATGCCTCCTGCATCTCCTGCACTGCAAGCTGATTCTTTACCGCTGAGCCACCAGGGAAACCCAATGATGACAGCATATTGTCTTAATTTAAATGTCCTTGACTCCAAAAAACTTGAACTTTGAAAATGTGTCCTTTAGTCCTTACTATTTTTTGTGAATATCTTGTTTGTTTACTTGTAATCTGAGATCATAATGAAAGTCATTCTGCTCTGGATGACTTTCATGATTTCCCAAACTCTCAATGCTCCCCCTCATTTGAGAATTAACACCAGCTGATGTTTAGTAACCTCCAACACATAATGCTTCTTGTCCATCCTAGGGTCATATTTCTGACAACCTCAATCAAATAGAACACAAACACGAACCAAGAAATAAAATATAAGAGTCTCTAAGAATGAAGGAAAATGAAGGAGGTCATGAATAAAGGAGACTCTTAAAACATTTCGTTTACACAAATTTTAGCCATGTTAGACAATAAGCTAGAAGACTGAGAGAGAAAATGGTGACTGGTAGACACTGGCTTGATTAAATAAAATGTTCTTCCTTGTTGCCTAAAATACTCACTACATTCTTTTCACTCCCTTCTGCAGAATTCAAATGTTACTATAGAGACTTAATTTAAATATAAGTTTTTCTGGACTCCTTGACTAGATTTTCTACCCACCTACTACTCAGCTCCTTTGCCGCATGCTGATACTTCACGTAAATCTCCTATGTGACTTGCAACGTCTCTTAATTATTTGCTCATATGTCTGTTTCTGACACTAGATTGTGAACACCCTTAGATCACCATGCCTTTCATCTTAGTAGTTTCAGTGTCTGGTCCCAGACAAAGGCTGTCAGGAAGGAACCACATAATGGGTGACATCACTCATTCTGAGGGTATTTGGGTTGAGGGTGGATCCAAACAGTTACTTGGATATTCAAGACTAAATCTGAGAATTTTTTTTTTTTGATCTGCAGTATTAGCTCTTTGGAAGAAAACAACTATACTAACTTAAGAGCAATTAGATGATACACGAATCTACGTGGATCCCTAGAGAGCTTAATCACACATCCATGCAGGCATATGACAATTATGGATGTCACACATCTCCTTGTCTTCCTGGTTGTGAGTTTTTGTTTTTGTTGTTGTCATTTTTATTTTAATATTTATTTACTAGTTTGTCGGCGCTGGCTCTTAGTCGTAACTCACAGGATCTTTAGTTATGGTATGTGGGATCTAGATCCCTGACCAGGAGTCAAACCCAGGTCCCCTGGGTTGCGAGTGCAGACTTACCCACGGGACCACCAGGGAAGTCCCAGTTGTTGTTTTTCATCTGTAAAACAAGAGAATTGTGACACAAGCTCCAAGGGGTTTCTCCGAACTAAAAGCTGGTGATTCTCGTTCTACGGGGGCAAGACTGCATATGAAGTGGCTTCACTGCTATTTTGAGGGCAGGTTGAGCCTGGGGCCGCCTGTGTCACTGCCTCAGAGTCTCAGAGATAGCATGCTGTTTACACGTGGCGGTGCCGCCTTGCCTCTGATAGCTGATCCTATCAGACCGTTATTTCCAGCTGTCTTCAGGACCAGCTGCTGTGTCCAAATTTGCCTGCTTCACCACTGGAGTGTAGGCAGCAGACACACGCCTTGTGGGGCTCTTGAACTGCTATACAAATGCTTGGGCGAATTCGACCTCACAGAAAGCCACCCATAAAAGCTGACTTGGAACCAGGACCGTTGCGTGTTTTCACTAGGTCTGCAAATTCCTCTAGGAACCAGGTGGGGCCAGAATTGAGGGAGAGCAAAGGAGCCTAAAGAAACTGAAGAAATGGGACAAATTCACCACCTGCTAATAATGAGAATGTTTGTAAGCACGTAAGTTTATAGATACAATAGATTTTTTTGGTAAGTATGTAGATATTAGATGTAGTGATGGTTCAAAATGATGTCATAAGGAGCTGAAAAAGTGAACTGGGACCACCCAATATTTGGTGAGCATATTTCTGTGTGTGTGCTCAGTCACTCAGTTTTGTCTGACTCTTAGAAACCCCACGGACTATAGCCCACCAGCCTCCTCTGTCCATGGGATTCTCCAAGCAAGAATGCTGGAGTGGGGTGCAATTTCCTTTTCCAGAGTATCTTGCCAGTCCTGGGGATTGAACTCCCTTCTCCTATGTCTCCTGCATTGGCAGGAAGATTCTTTATCACTGAGCCACGTGGGATGCCCATACCTGGAATGTACATACCTCTCTATATAGTGTTGAATAGATACTTTTAAGATTTAGGTACTTTTCTCAGTACTAAAACTAGGGCAGAACAATGAAAACTTAAAAGCTGTTAGAAGAGAGAGATAGCAATAGGTGGAAATGGTAAATAAGACTTCATCATATTATCAACATGACTTTTACTTACTAGAGAACTCTAGTGTGCATGTTCACTTAATCTGATATCTTTTATCTAAAAAAAGAAATCCAAACTTCTATTTTGCTCTTAGCAAAGTTGTGTGCCATATAGTTATAGAACCATTGCTTCCCTTCTAACCAGATACTGAGTAACTGGGACCAAAAGAAGCCGAGTCCATTTCTTCCTGTCTAGACAGCTCCTTTTCTGTGCTACACTGCAGTTGGACTTGCTTGCAAAGAAAGTGATGTGATTTGAACTGAAATGACCTTGCTTCCAAAGGGATATCAACAGCTCTCTGAGAGGAACAAATTTCCCTGATTTAAGTTGAAATCAAATGGATAAAGGATTCAAGTCTAAGTCATTTAGTCTCTTTTACCTGGTTTCTCCTTAACATAAGAATTTGAAGGACTTAGCTTCTTGCAGTTGCTCCAAGACACTAAAGAATTTCTTTATGCAAATTCTAGTCATACAACAATTTCAGCTATATAAATTATCTTTTATTAAGGTTTGTGCTCAGTTGCTTAGTCGTGGCTGACTCTTTGTGACCCCATGGACTGTAGCCCACCAGGCTCCTCTGTCCATGGAATTTTCCAGGCAAGAATATTGGAGAGGGTTGCCATTTCCTTCTCCATTATTGAGGTATAATTGAACTATAAGATTATATTAGTTTCAAGTGTACAACGTAATGTCTTGATATTTATATATATTGTGAAATGATCTCCACCAGAAATCTAGTTAAATTCCATACACATTATTTTAAACAGCTTTTTGTGATGTGCAAAGAATCAGGTTGGCATGGTAGAGGACTCAAAGGCTATGGAAGATTATTCAATAGAGAAGTCATCTATTACTTATCTCACTAAGGAAAAAAGATTGACTTTGGTTAAAATGCAGGCATCATTATTAAACAAAAACCTGACCACAGATATGAAACCCAAGTCTTTGGCAGTTACTCTAATGTTTTATTAGATAAATCTGAATAGCCTTGAATTTTCATAATAAGGTCCAAAAAGCAAAAGGATAATGATGTAGCTCTGCTGAAAAAAAAAATTATTTCATATTCTTGGGCAATATTTAACTTTACAAGGTCAGAAATAATGGGAAACTAATGTATTACAAAGAGATCAAGTCCTTGGTTTTCAATAAGCAACGATACATACATAAGTTAATGAAGGAGTCTTACTTGGTTATAAATGATTGCAGGATATGTTGTAATAATAACCACATTATCATTTTAATATGTCTGCCAAGTACCATGAAGCATCTACCAAATATATTTCCAGCCTGAATTTGTTGGGAAAATGTAGTTATTTCTGGAGATTCTTGAGACACATTTTGTATCTGATACTAGTTTTCTAGGGTTTTGAGAAAAGTTTAAGCCACTTATTATGGGAAATTACTAAGATGGAAGAGATGCCACAATGCCACACTGTCCCTTCTGTTTTAAAAATCTCTCTATCTCAATGCTGTTCACACTAGGACAAACAAGTTTCATCACTTGAAATGTAAAGGTATTTTTCCCCTTGAGCATTGACTTTGACCTTTCCTGGCTTTCCTATAGCAAAATAAACAAACAATGATTAATATTTGTTAAGCACCAAGAACTGTGTTAAGTGCAATGTACTCCTAATGCTCTCCTAATGCTCAAAAGGATCCCATCACATGGGTGATAACATTTACTCCCATTTTACAGCTGGGGAAAGTGAGGCACAGGGTGTTAAGTATCTTTTTCAACGTCACACAGGTAATAAGTGGCAGGGCAAGGAAGATCCCAACCCAGGCCTTTGGCTTTAGGGTTTGAATGCATAGCCACTACATCATTCAGCCTCATCTGCACAATAAGCAAAAACTACAAGGATTCAGGTATCTATGTGTATGTGTGTGGGGGAGGGTGTGTTTAATATTAAAGATTCTAAGTCCATTATTTCCTAAGAAATAGACTGCTACTTTGCTACCTTATAACTCCTTGCTAAAGCTGAAAATCCAGGAGCCATATTTTAGCTGACTTAAAGGCATTAAAGTGCTATTTCACCTGGGAAAACTGAAAATTTGAACTATATTTAAACTAAACATGTAAGGTGAGCATAGCTTGAAATTTTAAAAGATAATCATCTCCAGTTGATTGTGTTTTGGGGTGCTGTTTTGTTTTTAATTTTTAAGATTACGGAAAAACTGAGAAAATAGTACAGAAATAACCATAGAAACTTCGATATTTCTCATTGCTAATACTGTATCTCATTTGATTATATGTGTTTCTAAGTGAATCACAGCTGTCATAACATATAACCCTAAGTATTTAACTACACATCACTAAAAATTAAGAACAACTTCTCATTTTCCCCCATAATTTGCAATAGAACTATATTATTATCACATTTAGGAAAATTATAATAATTATAATTTCTTAATACCCTCTAATAGCTATCATATTCAAATCTCTTACAATTGCGAAAAAAATATATTTTATAGCTGTTTTATCCAAGCCACAGTCAAAACAAGGTCTAATCATTGCGTTTACATGTTAGGATTTAAGTCTTTTTTCTAACTTATTTTTAAAGTTGCTTCACTGGACTTCTATAATTGTCCTTACAAAATGTTCCTTAAAATAAGCATGTGATTTTTTTTTAATTAAAAAGCAAATAATGGCATTGGAGTTGATATATTTTTAGAAAACTAAAACAAATAAAAGATAACCATATATCTTTTAATGATCTTTTAGATATCCTTTCCAATTGTCCAGTACCATGACTTGCCCGTCTCTTACCATGGTCTCATCTTTTCCAGCCCAGTCAGAAGAAAGCCAATGAAAATAGTTAAACCTTAAAAATTCAGAGCAGGAAGATCAAAAATGCTGGAGATCAACCAGCGTAACTACTTCCTTTAATACGTTAGAAAACCAAGTTCCAAGGAGGTGAAATAAACTGCCCTCGGATACAACTACATATTGACAGAAAATGAAACTAGAACAAAAGTCCGATCCTTTTTCCAGTAATACCACAGCAGAAGATCATATTACCTGGCCCTTGTCCTTCTAAAGCATTGCAGAACAAATGACTTTTCAGGTCTTATGCTCTGGCACCAAAGTCAATAAGGCTGTTACTGACATTCCAGTTTGCATCAGTGACAGCACATTTTATCAAACAAGTCTGTAGTTTAGCCCCAAAGACCCAGCTCAGATCTGTGGACTTGAGGTCAAAGGTTTGTACTGACTCTTTTGTGCTTACCCGAATGCCTGATGAAGCCACACACAGGATGGGATGGACTATGGCTCAGGAGAGCCTTGCAGACTCAGCCGGTCACAGGCTTAAGGGGATCCAATGCAACCTCCTTTTCCCAGTTTGACTTAAACTTGGCTTTTCTTTTGTCATTGAGGTAATATTTCTTCTCTTTCCGTGTGTTTCTGTGGCTGTTCCACGCTGGCAATCTTGACTGACCTCGCCCTAAATGGAATTATCATCGGGCTTGGCTAGTTATGGAACCCCAAGCCCCTATTCACAAAGATTTACAGGACCCATGTGTGATACAGACAGTCAAGCAAAACTCAAGCAATTCAATAAATGGGAGTAAAACTGCACATATGTGCACACACACACAATATATATTTAAGAGCATTCTCTCTTTCTTTTGGCTCAGACCCTGTAAGGGTATGGGTCTGACAACCTTTCCTGACCTGGAGAACCTTAGGTCAGCACTAAAAGGCACAGTGACTCATGCAGATCTGAGATACACAGTAAGAGAGCCCTGACAACACCACATGGGCCTACTTGGCATTCTGTGAGGTGAGCTAATAAATGTGCTTTTTTGGCTTTTGACAGATGCTGTTATGCTTCTGTCATTTACATCCAAAAAGTCCTCATGAGTACAAAGTTCTATTCTGAAGAGGATCATGAAGGCTTGAGGTTTTCAAGACATCTAAAGATAGTGATTTGTACCTTGCCGCACAATTTCTAAATCTGAAAGCAGAAGTCACACATGCATAGGGATCCTCTACATGGTAGTGACAATCAGAAATTAAATTTGTGTTTGTCTTTTTCTTTAGAGAGAGAAGTGCCAGAGACTACATAGTTTAGGCCAGGATTAAAAAAAAATCACCAGACATCACCTTAGAGTCACAGACGGTAGCCTGATTTAGAAAGGTAGGTAGAAATATGGGGCTTAGTGTTTCAGTTGTGTCCAGCTCTTTGTGACCTCATGGACTATAGCCCTCCAGGCTCCTCTGTCCATGGGCTTTTCCAAGCAAGCACACTGGAGTAAGTAGCCATTTCCTCCTCCAGGAGATCTTCCCGACACAGGGATCAAATGCACGTCTCCTGCATCTTCTGCACTGGCAGGCAGATTCTTTACCACTGAGACACCTTGGATTTACTTCAGAACCTCCCTTGAAAGGTTATATCACCTTTCTACTTCAGTGAAAGCTGCCTCTTGTGAAAGGGAGGTGGATGACGAATTTGGATGTTATGAGGAAAGAAGTCAAGATCAGCTACTCCTCCCTTGGGTAGGTCACTGAGGAGGAGGAGGGATGGAAGACCAAGGCCCAGGAACTAGTAAACATCAGGACGGGATCTGCCCCTGCCTCTGGGAATGAGCTTGCCCTTAGAAACTGTCTGTATTTGTATTACAGCAATTGCTGGGGCTTCAAACATGAACTGCCTTTGGCAAACCTCACAACTGAAGATGCAAGATGGCTACGGGATTCTGGACCAGTGAACTCTGTTCGAAATGTGTGGGGTGGTCTTCAACAGTGAGAAGCAGATCTTTAACAGTGTGTGGCTGCAACTGAAGCCACCACTGGCTTCTCTTTGCTTGATTCTGGGCAGAACTGCTGTCATATATTTAATATATTTATATAAATGTATATATATATAAGTTTTTGTGTACATATGGTTAAAATCCCAAGGGAGGCAATTATAGTTTATAAACCAGAAGAGGGAAATAACAAGTCATTTGCTCTTACCCATAGGCAGTAGATACCTCTAATGATCTATATATGGGGAAGACACTATATTGCTTCTATAATACATTCCTATCAACATGGGTTCATTGTATTTAAAGCTAAGTTGTGAACCTCTCTTGACAATTGCTTCACATATACCTCTTCTCTTACCTAAGTCTCTGTCCCTTAGCCTGTGTCCTTTTCAATTCATTAGGTGTCTTTCACAATCTGTAACAAATTCCTATTGTCTAGTCTTACCCTATTGTTATTCTATCTACCAGAAATATTTATTAGGTTGCCCCAAGTGAGTCCAATCTTTCTTCAGCCATCCCTGTCAGGTTCCCTAACAGAGACTGGGCTCTTGCTTCACCCTGTAATCTGGATATTCTGGAAACATTATTTTTGGTTTCAACATAGGCAATTAATCATACACATTTATGACCTGCAATCTCCAAGAAGGCTTCAGGATGTACCCAGTGAGAGGGTTCACGGATGAAGAGGCAAAATGCCAGCTCAGACGTGGGGATACTTGATACTCCAGTATTTCTACTTTTAAAACATATTGCCTGGATCTGTGTACAGAGAGACATTTAAGTGCTCTGTTTTGGGGAGAAGGTAGGAAGCAGAAGAAATCACTTTAGAGCTCTTCTCTCTTTTCCCCTCCCTTTCCCCTGCCATCTTCTCGAGTTTCCCTGACATCTTCAATTTTTTTTAATCCTGTCTCTTAAGATTGTCTATTTTCCCCTTCTGCTATCAAATACAACCTGAAAGTTGGCTTGGCCTAAGAATATTATTGGGCAGAAAAATTTTAATGGGGTGATGGTCAGGGGTAGAAAGGTGGTTGGAAAATATATTATTGAGGTGAGTTGGGGATAGGAACTGAAACCTGGGAAAGATTTCATTATTCTAGTAACAGAAACAGGGAATGAGAGAGAAAACCAAAATCATAATTTGTTATGAATTCAGATTCTAATTTGTTCCAATAGCTGTCTCCAAAGCCATTATATTAGAAACTGACCTCATGATTTTTTTTTCTTTTATAAATTATTAAAGTAATGCTTACTTATTCCTTGTAACAAAATCAGAAGAAACAGAAGTCTAAAAGATGTTAAGCCTCCCAAATCTGAATCTCTGGAAGAAAAAATGGATTATAGTTTGGTAATTAAAAAAAAATGTTGTAGACTTGCAAATTTTTATGTACGTTCATTAACAAGTAATACACATACAAATGGTTCCTTTTGGGGGAAAAAAAAAGACATGTTTTATTCTTTTGCATGAATGGGATAGCAATAAACATACTCTTCAACATATTCTTTGCTCTTATTCAATCATGGACACTGTGATTGTTGGTTTTGAGGTATGTAGATTTGGAGTTTAATGGGTAACTCTCTACAGATTATTATTTATGAGTCAATATTTATTTAATTTGTTCAACAAGCCTTGATTAAAAAGGCTGATATATCTGTTCTTATAGGGCTTAAATTGTATTAGAGAAATAAAACCAAACAAATAAATATGTAAATAAGAAAAATATCCAATAGCAATAACTGCTATTCAAATAATGAAAATAATAGTGCTGAGATAGAGTGACTAGGTAGCTATTTTAGATTTTTATGGCATCTCTTTAAAGTTTTAACCACTAAGGAAAATAAAAGGATGAGTTCTTTTTATCATAATTTCTGTACAACTAATTTCTCAGGATTCAAATATATCTTTTAAATGTTAATAATTGGAAGTATAAATTTTAACAGGCTTGGAGCAATGGTATCCTGTAAGGCCAGTTCTTTCTGAGTCAATAACTATGAGTTTGATTGACCTTGGCAGTATTACAGGGTCATATTTTTACATGGCTGAACTGTTCTTGAACAATTTCTACAATGTACTAGGTACAAATCGTCTTTTATCCAGCACCAGGCATGCGTGTCTTATCTTCCCACCAGTTCTCCCCTCCTCCCTACCTATTCTTTCATTACTTTTACAAAAGAAAAACTATTATTAAATAGGTAAAGAAAATCCATCCCCATCAGCTTTTTTACTTTCAGCCTGCCCTCTCTTTAAGCTATGTAACAGTTGAAATATTGCTTTCATGGATATCTGTTTTATTCTTAAGATGGATTTTATTTGTAAGTTTGTCTCATTATTTTGTGGTTCCAATATCTCATAGAATAACCTCTTTTTTATTTTCATCAGAGGAAGGACAAGAACTAAGAAAGAGATGTGGTTCTATCAGTAATTCACCTAGGAAAAATTCCAATCTTTTCTAAACTGCTCTACAAAGAAATTGCAATGTCATCACAAAAGAGACTGAAATTGCAGTCAGTTCTTAACTATCAAAGTATTTCCAAGAGAAGACAATTTTTGAATAAAGGAGTAAAACCCATCCCCGTGAAAGCAATCCTTCTTTTATCTCTCTGTGGAAGCACAGTGTTGGGGGAAAGTACTGACCTAGAAATCAAGGAAGTCAGTCAGGATACCAACAATATCCCAGGTGGCACATTCAAGAAGAGTAATTGACGATTTGAAAGATGGAGTAGGGGCTTCCCTGGTGGTCCAGTGATTAAGACTCTGTGCTCCTAATGCAGGGAGTCTGGGTTTGATCCCTGGTCATGGAACTAGATCCTGCATGCTGTGACTAAAGATTCCCCATGCCACAATGAAGATTCTGCACACTGGCAACGAAGATCCTGTAGGCCTCAATTAAAAGCCAGTGCAGCCAAATGAATAAATAACAAACACAGCAAAAAATTAAGATACAGCCACTTACAAAAATGTAAACAGGATATAATTAAATCAGCAAGAGACAGTGAAATACTGAAGGGGCTATTTTTGCTTCCTCTGTGGCTAAAGGGCAAAAGAAAGTGCCTAAGTCCTCAGTCTCTCACTCATGATTGACACGTCGTCACCCCATGAACAAAGAAAGTAAGGCAGCTATAAAGGTAGACATAGAAAAGGGCACTGGGCTCTAATGGGATCTTTCACTGAGCCACCCAGATATAACCTACAGTGTACCAGAGCAGGTACTGGGTGCATAAGTACCTCACTCTCCCTGAAACTTCCATCTCCTGATCAGTTCAGTTCAGTTGCTCAGCCGTGTCCAACTCTGCAACCCCATGGGCTGCAGCACTCCTGGCCTCCCTGTCCATCACCAACTCCCAGAGCTTACTCAAACTCTTGTCCATCAAGTCAGTGATGTCATCCAACCATCTCAGCCTCTGTCATCCCCTCCTCCTCATGCCTTCAACCTTCCCCAGCATCAGTGTCTTTTCCAATGAGTCAGTTCTTCGCATCAGGTGGCCAAAGTATTGGTGCGTCAGCTTCAGCATCAGTCCTTCCAATGAATATTTAGGACTGATTTTCTTTATGATTGACTGGTTGGATCTCCTTGTAGTCCAAGGAACTCTCAAGTTCAGTTCAGTTCAGTCACTCAATCATGTCTGACTCTTTGCGACCCCATGGACCGCAGCACGCCATGCCTCCCTGTCCATCACCAACTCCTGGAGTTTATCCACACTCATGTCCATTGAGTTGGTGATGGCATCCAACCATCTCATCCTCTGTTGTCCCCTTCTCCTCCTGCCTTCAATCTTCCCCAGAATCAGGGTCTTTTCAAATGAGTCATCTCCACTACCGCAGTTTAAAAATACCAGTTCTTTGGTGCTCAGCTTTCTTTATAGTCTAACTCACACATCCATATGCAGCTACTGGAAAAAACCATACCTTTGACTAGACAGACCTTTGTTGGCAAAGGAATGTCTCTGCTTTTTCATATGCTGTCTAGGTTGGTCATAGTTTTTCTTCTAAGCATCTCCTGATAGTGATTTTTTTTTGGTAGAAAGAAACCAACCAAAAGCTTGAGGACAAGAGAGCTTGTGGACACAGTTTGTAAAGGTCAGCTTCCCAGGGCAGAAAGCAGCGTGGTAAAGGATGGAGAGGAGCTGCAGGACAAAGAAAGTAAAGCAGAACCTTGGATTCTGCCGCAGGTGAAACCTCAGGGACTTGAGCCTTTTCTTCCCTCTCTGCGATAGATGGCAGGTAGGGCTCTTCCTGAGCTCCAAGACTCTGTGGCTTCCCTCAGCTCTAAAAGTCATATTTAAAGAGAGGGAAGTTAATGGGTAAAAAGCACAGTTGTTTACTACAACAAAAAGCTTTTTTTTAAAAGTCTCACATCTTTTTTCTCTTTCTTTCTTGATATATTCCCATGATGATTTTTTCCCATCTTTAAAAAAATGTTGTATGGGTAATCCCAATTTTTGTGTAAGTATTAACGGATTACATAGCGGTAAACTAAATGTGCTATATCAGGAAAATGATTTCATCATCATTTAGTATTTTCTGTAACATCCATTTGAAGGTGAAATGTTTGTAACATTTCTTTGCCATTTTCAAGCTTTCCTACACTCAGGATGAATATTTATCAAAACTAAATGACATTGATGAGTTTTGGTCTCCACTAAATTGTGAGCTCCCTGAAAGGAGTCCATGTGCATCTTTACATCTCCCTAGTACCTGTGAAATGGGTTTAGCAGTGAGTGAAGTCACAAATGCAATTTGTTTTCTGAGCTTTTGTTAAGTGTTAATGAAAGTGAAAGAAGAGAGCGAAAAAGTTGGCTTAAAGCTCAACATTCAGAAAACGAAGATCATGGCGTCTGGCCCCATCACTTCATGGCAAATAGATGGGGAAACAGTGGAAACAGTGTCAGACTTTATTTTTGGGGGGCTCCAAAATCACTGCAGATGGTGATTGCAACAATGAAATTAAAAGATGCTTACTCCTTGGAAGGAAAGTTATGACCAACCTAGATAGCATATTCAAAAGCAGAGACATTACTTTGCCAACAAAGGTCCATCTAGTCAAGGCAATGGTTGTATGGATGTGAGAGTTGGACTGTGAAGAAAGCTGAGCACCGAAGAACAGATGCTTTTGAACTGTGATGTTGGAGAAGACTCTTGAGAGTCCCTTGGATTGCAAGGAGATCCAACCAGTCCACTCTAAAGGAGATCAGTCCTGGGTGTTCTTTGGAAGGAATGATGCTAAAGCTGAAACTCCAGTACTTTGGCCACCTCATGCGAAGAGTTGACTCTTTGGAAAAGACTCTGATACTGGGAGGGATTGGGGGCAGGAGGAGAAGGGGACGACTGAGGATGAGATGGCTGGATGGCATCACTGACTCAATGGATGTGAGTCTGAGTGAGCTCCGGGAGTTAGTGATGGACAGGGAGGCCTGACATACTGCAATTCATGGGGTCACAAAGAGTCGGACATGACTGAGTGACTGAACTGAACTGAACTGACTGTTGTAAATGCTTATTTTATTTTATTCTATAATTATTACTATTATTTGGGCCCGTCCCTTGTGGGAACTTATTTCCCTGACCAAGGATTGAACGCGGGCCACCATAGTGAAAGTGCCGAGTCCTAATCACTGGACTATTAGGAAATTCCCCTAAATGCCTTTTATTCACTTTTAATTTTTTTAAATTTATACCATCGCTTTTTAAAAATCTTTATGTATTTATTTATTTTTAACTGTGCTGGGTCTTTGTTGCTGCAGACAGACTTTCTCTAGTTGAGACGAGCAAGCCTCTTGTTGCAGTGGTTTCTCTTGGTGTGGAGCTTGGGCTCTAGAGAACTGGCTCAGTAGTTGTAGTGTATGGACTCAGTTGCCCCACAGCATGTGGAATCTTAGTTCCCAGGCCAGGGATTGCACTGTGTCTCCTGCATTGGCAGGCAGATTCTTGATCACTGGGCCACCAGGGAAAGTGAAAGTGAAGTTGCTGTCGTGTCTGACTCTTTGCGACCCCATGGACTGTAGCCTACCAGGCTCCTCAGTCCATAGAATTTTCCAGGCAAGAGTACTGGAGTGGGTTGCCATTTCCTTCTCCAGGGGATCTTCCCAACCTAGGGATCGAACCCAGGTCTCCCGCATCGCAGGCAGACATTTTACCTTCTGAGCCACCAGGGAAGCCCATGTATGTACTGGCCACCAGGGAGATCCCCACTACATGCCTTTTAAACACTAGTCTACTTCAATTATCAAAACAACCTTAAAAGTTTACAGATGAGAACACTGAACTTCAGAGAGGCTAAATTACTCGCCTCAAGTCACACAGTCAATAAGTGTCCCAGCCAGGACCTAACTTGGGTCTGGGTGACTGATACAGTTTTGCTTCCAACTAGTACATTTTACTGATACTTGGAAATAAAGATGACAAGCAACTCTCTATAGTGTCTGGAAGACAGAAAAACACTAAAGATGTTATTCATGGTGCTAGTATAAGCTTCCTTATGATACCAAGTAATATGAAAATATTCCTGCCTTCAAACATGTTAAAAGGCGGTAGACAGTACTAGGTAGTTACTAAATGGCTGCAATGCAAGATAGAGTAAGGCAAGGATCATAAGGAAAGCACAAATATATGTATGAGGAGGTGGCCCACTGAACAATGGACAAAGTTTCAATGCTTAGGAGATGAAAGGATGTCACTCCAGGTGGCAAGAACATGTGAACAAAGGCAATCAGGTTGGAGCATACAGGGTGTGTTCAGGCACCAACAAGGAATTTAATGGCTGGAGTATGGGAGGTGTAGGGGAACAAGAAAAGACAAGACTGGAAAGGTAGGCTGTAGTCTGGAGATTAATCTACTTAATTGTGCCATCATCCAGTACCTGTTTCTAGAACTTGTTGACAAGAGGCCTCATCAAATGCCATGATGAAATCTAAAGACATGTCTACTAAGAATTCCCTGATCTAGCAATTTTCAAACTTTCCAAAAGAAAATGAAGTCAATATGGCTCGCCAGCCCCATCCTGCCCTCCTCAAACATATTTGAGTCAGTGTAAAACTGACTCACATTTACACTCACATTACAGTCATTGTAAAACGTTTAAAATTAAAGCCCAACTATGTCACGTTTTTCTTAACTCACAGGATGAGCTTCTCATTTCCTAAATTCATATGCTCACCTCTTCAGCCACCTGTCTTACCAGACTCCATCTTTAAGAGGTTCTGGCCACACCAAATTTCTCTCTGGTTCTAAGATATGCTTTCTACTGGACAGAAAGCATATCTGACCCCATGAATTGCAGCATGTCAAGCCTCCCTGTCCATCACTAACTCTCCTCACCTCTGTCCCTGGCTGAGCTGTGTCTCAGGTCCCAACCTACTGACCTTCCTCTGTTATATTGTTCACGTGGTCTCCTTCAGGGACCCCCACCCTGTAGACCTCACTTGCTGCATGCCTCTGTTTGTGACCTTGCCACAATAGTTCATCATGTTAGTTTAAATTTCAGAGTATTTTCCTTATTTATTCTTACATTCCCAGTTCCTAGACCAAAATAGACAAGCAGTAGATATTCACTGAGGGAATGAATGGAAGAATGAAGTAGTGGCATTCTCCTTGTGGACAGACGAAGCTTGCAAGTCACAGAACTTTCCTGTCATTATTCTTAGATGGTGAGATTTTCAGCATCTGTATAGGGAGTTCAAATCTCTCTCCTCTAGTCAGTCTCTGAGATGGTTGTCAAGATAACTTCTCTGTATCTTTATCCATCCAGGCAGCCATAATATGCTCCAACAATTACATCATTTGTTTTCTTCTTCTTACTTCAAATATTCTCAAACCTGCTTTCCCCTCAGTCTGTG
The DNA here is from genome assembly GCF_023091745.1 of Budorcas taxicolor. Classification (NCBI taxonomy): domain Eukaryota; kingdom Metazoa; phylum Chordata; class Mammalia; order Artiodactyla; family Bovidae; genus Budorcas; species Budorcas taxicolor. The sequence continues at coordinate 86,636,643 of NC_068910.1, forward strand.
GATTTATAAAGAATTATTTTTTGTAAGGTATACTTTTCTACATCTTAACTGCAAGCCTGTGTCCCATCTCATTATGTTTTAAGATTATATTCCCTGTTCTGTTTTTCTCCCAAGAATTACTGAAAAACACCCAAAACACTTCTTTGAAATTATAGTTGTAGCCCTTTCATAGCAATGAATTTCCATCTCTTTTCACAGTTCCATCTAAGCCAATATCTAGTTATTTTCAGACTTCAGTGCAAAATCACAAGAGGAAAGGGGCTACACAGTTCATTCTAACCAACCTGCATGCAATACACTCTATCATTTTATATATTATTTATCTGCTCTGATCAAAAAATTAGGTGACACAACTACTTTCATAATTCAACTTGATTCTCACTTAAGAGTGACAATTCAGTTCATTAGGAATTGAATTTGGTATAATCTCTTTACAAAGATCTTTTCCTCACTAGTTAAAATTTTATTGTCATTAGATTTTATTCTCTAATATGGCTTCTCCCTGCCATTAAAGAAGTTCAGGTGAGTTTTGTTTTGTTTTTATTGAAGTATAGTTGGTTTAGAATATTATTTCAGATGTACAACTCAAGGATTCAAAATGTTTATAGATTATACTCCATTTAAATTTATAAAATTTTGGATATATTATTTATGCTGTACAATGTATCCTTGTTCAGTTCAGTCGCTCAGTCGTGTCCGACTCTTTGTGACCCCATGAACCGCAGCATGCCAGGTCTTCCTATCCATCACCAACTCCTGGTGTCTACCCAAACCCATGTCCATTGAGTCGGTGATGTCATCCAACAATCTCATCTTCAGTCCTTATCTCATCTTATATCCTTGTAGCTAATTTATTTTATACAGAATAGCTTGTACCTCTTTATCCCCTTTCTCTATTTTGCCCCTTCCTGCTTCTTTCTCCCCACTGATAACCACTACTTCATTCTCTGTACCTGTGAGTTTGTTTCTTTTTTGTTGTTACATTAAATAGTTTGTTTTATTTTTTAGATTCCACATATAAATGATAACATATAGTATTTCTCTTTCTCTATCTGACATGTTTCCCAAAGCATCATACCCTCCAGGTCCATCCATGTTGCTACAAATGGGAAAATTTATTTTCCTTTCTGTGGGTGAGTAGTATTTAATTCATATTCTTTATCTGTTCTTCTGTTGATGGACCCTTAGTTTGCTTCCATATCTTGGTTACTATAAAAAATGCTGCTATGAACGTTGGAATGCATGTATCTTTTCAAGTTAGCGTTTTTTGTTTCCTCTGGACATGTATCCAGGAGTAAAATTGTCAAATTATATGGCAGTTCAATTTTTAGTTTTTTGAAGCCCTTTCATACTGCTTTCTACAATGGCTAAACCAATTTATACTCCCACCAACAGTGTACAAAGGTTCCCCTTTCTTCATATACTTGCCAACCTTTGTAATTTGTGGTATTTTTGATGATAGCCATTCTGTCATGTATGAGATGATACCCACTGTGATTTGATTTGCATTTTCCTGATGATTAGTGATGCTGAGTATCTTTTCATGTGCCAGTTGGCTGCCTGTATGTCTTCTTTGGAAAAATATCTATTCAGGTCTTCTTCCCATTTTGTAATCAGGTTGCTTTTTAATAAATTTTCAGAGCTGTTTATGTATTTTGGATATTAACCCCTTGTAAGCCATATCATTTGTAAATATTTTCTCCCATTCCTATAGGTTACCTTTTCATTTTGTCAATGGTTTTCTTTACTATGTGAAAGCTTTTAAGTTTAATTAGGTCCCATTTGTTTGTTTTTGCTGTTGTTTTCTTTGCCTTAGGAGACAGATTTTAAAAATGTTGCTGATTTGTATCAAAGGATATTCTGTTTATATTTTCTTCTAGGAGTCTTATGATTTCCAGTCTTACATTTAGGCCTTTAAGCCATTTTGTGTTTATTTCTGTATGTGGTATAAGAAAATGCTCTAATTTCATTTTTTTTTAACATATAGCTCTCCAGTTTTCTCAGCACCACTTATTAAAGAGACATTGTATATTCTTGCCTTCTTTGTCATAGATTAATTGACCATAAAGGTGTGGCTTTATTTCTGGTTTCCCTATTTGTTCTACTAATTTATGTGCTTGGTTTTGTGCCAGTATGATACTGATTTTATTACTGTAGCTTTGTAATAGAGTCAGAAGTCATGGAGCATGATTCTTCCAGCTCTGTTCTGCTTTCTCAAGATTGTTTTGGCTATTCAGGGTCTTTCGTATTTGTGTATAAATTAAAAAAAAAATTTTTTTCCTAGCTCTGTGAAAATTCCAATGGATATTTTAATAGGACTTGCATCTGGAGATTGCCTTGGGTAGTATAGTCATTTTAACAATATAATTCTTTCAATTTGTGTCATCTTCAGTTTCTTTCATCAGTGTGTTACAGTCTTCTGAGTACTGGTCTTTTGCCTGCTTAGGTAGGTTTATTTTTGGGTTTATTCTTTTTGATGAAATTACAAATGGAATTGTTTTTAAATTCTCTGATAGTTTGTTAACGTATAGAAATGCAACAGATTTCTGTATATTAACTTAGTATTCTTCAGCCTGAACAAACTTGCCATTAAGCTCTAGTAGATTTTTTGTGACATCTTTAGGATTTTCTACTGAGGATATCATATTATCTGCAATCAATGATAGGTTTACTTCTTCCTTTCTCATTTGGATTTCTTTTACTTCTTTTTTTTGGTCTGATTCCTGTGCTAGAATTTCCAACACTATGTTGAATAAAAGTGGCAAGAATGGGCATCCTTGTCTTCTTTATGATGTTAGAGGAAATGCTTTCAACTTTTCATCATTGAATGTGATGTTAGCTGTGGGTTTGTCATATATGGCCTTTATTATGTTGAAGTGGTGTCTTCCCTGGTGGCTCAGACAGTAAAATCACCTGTTTGCAATGCAGGAGACCCAGGTTCGATCCCTTGATCGGGAAGATCCCCTGGAGAAGGAAATGGCAACCCACTCCAGTACTCTTGCCTGGAAAATTCCATGGATGGAGAAACCTCATAGGCTACAGTCCATGGGGTCGCAAAGAGTCGGTCACGACTGAGTGACTTGATTTTCACTTTCATGCAAACTTTATGTCCACTTTCTGGAGAGCTTTTTATAATATCATTAAAGATCTTTAATGTGTGATAAAGAGCATTTATCACATAAACGATATGTGTCATTTAAAGCCAGGGCTTCCTTATTGATTTTTCTGTCTGGATGACCTGCCCACTGATGTAAGTGAGCTGTTAAAGTCTCCTACTCCGATTGTCTTGCTGTGGGTCATGTGGGCCCCTCTGTTGTGGTGGGCTAACCACAGTGGGTGATCTGTTAGGGCGGACTGGCTCCCACTCTGCTTTGTTGTCAGATCCTGCCTTGTGTGGAGGCTGCTGGCCACTGTTGATGGGGTTGAGTCAGGAGGCATCTGGCTGCAGAACCCCAGGGGGCCCTGGAGCTCGTCCTGGCTCATTGGTAGGTAGAGGAGGAGTCTAGAAGATCCTAGATCTGATACCTGATTACGAGTGAGAGCAGCCAGGTCCTGGGCCTAGTGCTAGAACATCGACCGGCAGAACTGGATCCGGGAGTCTCCTAGGTGGCCCAGAGCTGGTGCTGGCTTGCTGGCCGGCTGGGGCAGTTCCTGACATAGTTGGCTGTGGGGTTCAGGCTGTCCTGAAATTTGTTGGTGAAGGCTGTGGCCCAGCTGGCTGCTGGCCTGCTGGTAGGTGGGAAGGGTGCAGCCATGGCAGGCTGTGGGGCTGTGCTTATCCTTAGGCTGGTGACAGGTAAGGCTGGTACTGAGGCTAGATCAGGCTTGGTAGACAGGGCTGGGGCCCAGGGTATTCTGAGGCTGGTACCTGCCCAGAGATATGTGGGGCCAGGTCTGCACTCTGGTGGGGAGGGCCATGTCCAGGGGTGACTGCAGATTCACAAGATCTTAAGACTGCCTGCCGGCTCATTGGTAGGGCTATGTCCCTGCCAACTCAGTTGCTTGTTCCTGAAGCATCTCAGTCCTGGTGCCTACAGGCTGGTAGGCAGGGAGGGGGCTTTGTCCTGAGGCTTATAAGCTAGAGGGAGGATTGTAAACTGGTGTTTACCAGCACCAGTGCCCACATGATAGAACAGTCAGTTCAGTTCAGTTCAGTGGCTCAGTCGTGTCTGACTCTTTGCAACCCCAAGAATCGCAGCACGCCAGGCCTCCATGTCTACCACCAACTCCTGGAGTTCACTCAAACTCGCGTCCATCGAGTCAGTGATGCCATCCAGCCATCTCATCCTCTGTCGTCTCCTTCTCCTCCTGCCTCCAATCCCTCCCAGCAGCAGGATCTTTTCCAATGAATCAAATCTTCTCATGAGGTGGCCAAATTACTGGAGTTTCAGCTTTAGCATCATTCCTTCCAAAGAAATCCCAGGGCTGATCTCCTCTAGAATGGACTGGTTGGATCTCCTTGCAGTCCAAGGGACTCTCAAGAGTCTTCTCCAACACCACAGTTCAAAAGCATCAATTCTTTGGCGTTCAGCTTTCTTCACAGTCCAACTCTCACATCCATACATGACTACTGGAAAAACCATAGCCTTGACTAGACGGACCTTTGTTGGCAAAGTAATGTCTCTGCTTTTGAATATGATATCTAGGTTGGTCATAGCTTTTCTTCCAAGGAGTAAGCATCTTTTAATTTCATGGCAACAGTCACCATCTGCAGTGATTTTGGAGCCCCCCAAAAAACAAAGTCTGACACTGTTTCTACTGCTTCCCCATCTATTTGCCATGAAGTGATGGGACCAGATGCCATGATCTTCATTTTCTGAATGTTGAGCTTTAAGCCAACTTTTTCACTCTCCTCTTTCACTTTCATCAAGAGGCTTTTTAGCTCCTCTTCACTTTCTGCCATAAGGGTGGTGTCATCTGCATATCTGAGGTGATTGATATTTCTCCCGGCAATCTTGATTCCAGCTTGTGTTTCTTCCAGTCCAGCGTTTCTCATGATGTACTCTGCATATAAGTTAAATAAGGAGGGTGACAATATACAGCCTCGACGTACTCCTTTTCCTACTTGGAACCAGTCTGTTGTTCCATGTCCAATTCTAACTGTTGCTTCCTGACCTGAATACAGATATCTCAAGAGGCAGGTTAGGTGGTCTGGTATTCCCATCACTTTCAGAATTTTCCACAGTTTAGTGTGATCCACACAGTCAAAGGCTTTGGCATAGTCAAGAAAGCAGAAATAGATGTTTTTCTGGAACTCTCTTGCTTTTTCAGTGATTCAGCAGTTGTTGGCAATTTGATCTCTGGTTCCTCTGCCTTTTCAAGTTCCCCCAAATGGGTGCCGCCAGTGTCTATGTCCCCAGGGAGAGCTCCAGTTGCTTCCTACCTCTCTAGGAGACTCTCTAAGGTCATTTAGGTCTGACCCAGGCTCTGTTCAAATTTCTGCTTGTATTCTGGGGTCTCAGAGTGTGTGAGATTTTGTAGGTGCCTTTTATGAGCAGAGTCTCTATTTCCTCCCACCCTCTGGGTCTTCCACAAGTAAGCACCACTGGTCTTCCAAAGCAAACATAATGGGGGTTCATCTTCCTGGCACAGGACTCCTAGGCTAGAAAGCCCAATACAGGGCTCAGACCAATCATTTCTTGGGGAGAACTTCTGCAACTATAATTATGCTCCCATTTGTGGATTGCCCACTTGGAGGGCCGAGTTCAATCCCTGGGTTGGGAAGATCTCCTGGAGAAGGAAATGGCAACCCAATCCAGTATTCTTGCCTGGAAAATCCCATGGACAGAGGAGGCTGGTAGGCTACCATCCATGGGCTCTCAAAGAGTCGGACATGACTGAGGGACTTCACTTTCACTTTCACTTTCACTTGGAAGGTATGGATCTTGACTGTACAACAACTCAACCCCCAGTTACCTGTCTCACTGTGATTTCTTCCCTATATCTTTAGTTGTAGAAGATCTTTTCTTGTAAGTTCTGTTTCATCAATAGCTGTTCTGTAAATAGTTGCAAATTTGGTGTGCCCATGAAAGGAGGTGTCTTTCTACTTTGACATCTTGGGAACTCAACCAGTTTCACTTGCTTTAAAACTCATCTTAATGGATGCCTGTAACAGGGAAGTATGCTGCTGGCCTCAGGTCCTCTTGTCAGCCAGGAAATGGGTGAGTTGGGGAAGATGCCCAGATCTAAGTGCTTTAGTTTTATATGTGACTAAGTGTGTAAATTGAACAGACTGCTTAAATCATACAAATATATTCCATCATCCAGACTAAATTTTATATCATTTTAATAACCAAATCTGCTAACATCTGACTACTATCTGAGATTAGGGTTCTGGAGAAATTATGAAAAAAGATTGAAGCATGTAGATGATAAGGTAATTATAGGGAATAGGCCATTTCAGAGGAGTGAAGGTGAGTAGACTTATGAGCAATGCCTCATGACATGAGCAGTCTGGAGTCTCTCTAATGTATCTATCATCTTCTCCTATGAGGGTCATCTGAAGGCAAAGCAGGACAACAGAGGGAGGTTCTCAAAGTCCAACAGTCGAGTCTGGGACACGGGATCCTGTAGCTATAACAGCCTGTGAATTGTGCAGCAACATTCAGAGTGACTCATCAGTCATGCTTCTCTTAGGTCACTTGTTTATTCTTGAGGCCAATTTTACTTGCTCTGAAGAAAGAAAATATTTCTGAAGATTTCAGATGATGCTCCCACACACGTGCGATGACATGCCAAGCTCAAATTAAAGTCAGTCTGTAGAATGATGGCCTGCCAGGAGACAGGAAAACCTCCTGGTGCTTTTTAAAGCACCAGGGTAGAAAAGAATGTGAATCTAAGTGGAGTGGTTGAAAATAGTTGTATTCCTAGCCATTAGCAGCTGTGGCTGCAAATCAAGGACCAATCTCATCTAGGCAGTGTAGACAGGCCTTTCTGACACACATCATTCTTCTTGGGCTGCATGTACAGAGGCCTGATTGGTGATAGAATGATAAGCATTGCTTTCAAATACAAAACCAAATTATGTATTGGAATTTGACAGTGGACATTCATAAAATGACTGGACAAAAACCATATACCAAGCTATTCATTCTTTAATGTCATTCATAGAATATATTTTACATATAAGAATGATTTAAATTTTCAGAACTGATGTTTCAGGCATTATACTGTCACTTTGATACCACACAATTACTGTGGTCCATGCTTTATGATCACTTTTTTCCTAATTGATCTCTATTGAATAGAGTCTAAAAATAAACTCAACTTTTAGAAAGTATTGCACTATACTTAGATTCCACTCTGTTTGAATTAAAGAATCCTTGAAAATGTAAAATTTCAAGAATGTATTTTAATCCTGAAGCAACTTTGAAATTTGATGGTTCCATACTGTGGAAAACCACTGTATAAAGTGTTCTTGCCAACTGTTACTGAAACTATTTGCATTAATATTCTTTCAGAGGAAAAGTAGGATGTGAAAGGCTAATGTTAAGTTTTCAAATAATTTTACTGAGGATCTGATCACTATCAGAGCTTCCAGAGAGTTATTTGAAGTGGAGATAGCCAGACCTGAAAGTGTGAAAGAGACACTCCTGGGTTAAGAAATAGTAGAGCTGGTCCCCGTGTCCACTGGCTCCCTGAGGGCAGAGGTCAAACCTCTTCTGTTCATCAATACACACTCAACTCCCAGGGGGTTGGGATTTGGCACAAAGCAGAGACTTGGTGTATATTTGTTAAATGGGTATGTGAGCTAATTGGCCATTGAGAAGTCAATCAGTGGCCAGAGAAATAGGATCAGTAAGTGTCTGGGGCAAGTATAGTGGAAATGCATAGACATTAGGGTCAGGATGACCTCTCTGAGTTTCAGTTCCTATATCTCTAAACCAAGGATGGTAACTTCCTCATAGTGTTGCTATGTGATTAAGCACAATAGACACATAAAAATGTCTAGAATAATGCTTGACTCGTCCTGTCTGACTCTTTGTGACCACATGGACTGTAGCCCACCAGGCTCCTCTGTCCATGGAATTCTCTAGGCAAGAATACTGGAGTGGATAGCCGTTCCTTTCTCCTGGGGTTCTTCCCGACCCAGGGATTGAACCCATGTCTCTTGCATTGCAGACAGATTCTTTACCATCTGAGCCACCTGGGAAACCTCATAATTGGTTATTAAAAGCTAATAATCTCCATACTTTAGATGTGCTTCCCCCATCCCCAAACTTTAGCCTACATTTTGTATATTCTTCTTATATCCTGTTATGGAAAATACATTGAGTGGGACATCAGACTTCTATAATGGTCCCAACCTAATCACATAACCTCTGGGCTTTGGCTTTCTCAGTAAAATGAGGGGATTGGATTCATTCTCTTACTCCCTTCTATCTTTAGGCTTTAATTTTTAAGTCTCCTATTCTCAAGAGGCAGGTTAGATGGTCTGGTATTCCCATCTCTTTCAGAATTTTCCAGTTTATTGTGATCCACACAGTCAAAGACTTTGGCATAGTCAGTAAAGCAGAAATAGATGTTTTTCTGGAACTCTCTCGCATTTTCCATGATCCAGCGGATGTTGGCAATTTGATCTCTGGTTCCTCTGCCTTTTCTAAAACCAGCTTGAACATCAGGACGTTCACGGTTCACGTATTGTTGAAGCCTGGCTTGGAGAATTTTGAGCATTACTTTACTAGCATGTGAGATGAGTACAATTGTGCTGTAGTTTGAGCATTCTTTGGCATTGCCTTTCTTTGGGATTGGAATGCAAACTGCCATTTTCCAGTCCTGTGGCCACTGCTGAGTTTTCCAAATTTGCTGGCATATTGAGTGCAGCACTTTCACAGCATCATCCCTCAGGACTTGAAACAGCTCACCTGGAATTCCATCACCTCCACTAGCTTTGTTCATAGTGATGCTCTCTAAGGCCCACTTGACTTCAGATTCCAAGATGTCTGGCTCTAGATTAGTGATCACATCATCATGATTATCTGGGTCATGAAGATCGAAAAGGAGTACGTTAAGGCTGTATATTGTCACCCTGCTTATTTAACTTCTATGCAGAGTACATCATGAGAAACGCTGGACTGGAAGAAACACAAGCTGGAATCAAGATTGACAGGAGAAATATGAATAACCTCAGATATGCAGATGACTCCACCCTTATGGCAGAAAGTGAAGAGGAACTAAAAAGCCTCTTGATCAAAGTGAAAGAGGAGAGCGAAAAAGTTCGCTTAAAGCTCAACATTCAGAAAACGAAGATCATGGCATCCGGTCTCATCACTTCATGGGAAATAGATGGGGAAACAGTGGAAACAGTGTCAGAGTTTATTTTGGGGGGCTCAAAAATCACTGCAGATGGTGACTGCAGCCATGAAATTAAGAGACGCTTACTCCTTGGAAGAAAAGTTATGACCAACCTAGATAGCATATTCAAAAGCAGAGACATTACTTTGCCAACTAAGGTCTGTCTAGTCAAGGCTATGGTTTTTCCTGTTGTCATATATGGATGTGAGAGTTGGACTGTGAAGAAGGCTGAGCACCGAAGAATTGATGCTTTTGAACTGTGGTGTTGGAGAAGACTCTTGAGAGTCCCTTGGACTGCAAGGAGATCCAACCAGTCCATTCTGAAGGAGATCAACCCTGGGATTTCTTTGGAAGGAATGATGCTAAAGCTGAAACTCCAGTACTTTGGCCACCTCATGCGAAGAGTTGACTCATTGGAAAAGACTCTGATGCTGGGAGGGATTGGGGGCAGGAGGAGAAGGGGATGACAGAGGATAAGATGGCTGGATGGCATCACAGACTCGATGGACGTGAGTCTGAGTGAACTCCAGGAGATGGTGATAAACAGGGAGGCCTGGCGTGCTGCAATTCATGGGGTTGCAAAGTGTTGGACACGACTGAGCGACTGAACTGAACTGAACTGATCTTAATTTGTATTAAGTTCTCATAAGTTAAACACTTTATCTAAATTAGTAAACACTGTGCCCAGGCTTGTTGTTGTTCAGTTGCCAAGTCGTGTTCAGCTCTTTGCAACTACATAGACTGCAGCATACCAGTCTCCCGTGTCCTCCACTATCTCCTGGAGCTTGCTAAATTTTGTGTCCACTGAGTCAGTGATGCTATCTAATCATCTCATCCTCTGCTGTCCCCTTCAGCAGACCATACTAATATATATTTTGTTATCTCCCCACCTCATTTTAGGTATCTTTTCTTTAATTCTGTGAATTTTCCTTACAGTTTTTAAATATCACCTACATACAGGGTAAATTTTGTTAGAATAATTAAGATTTGGATTATGTTTTCTCAAATGTTTTAGCCAACTGAGAGTTGGCTGAAGTGAGGCAGATAATCTATAAGGTAACGAAGCCCTTGATGTTTCAGAAATTAATTCTTCCAAGGTTTTATTTTCACCTTAAGGTTGTTATTAAATATTGTATTATAACATTGTGAATACGGTGAGAGGAGAGGAGTCGTTAAGTTTTGGTTAATAAAGTGTGTTTTCTAATAGAACTCTGAGTAGCTGAACGCTTACCGTGGCAAGAGGAGAGTTATAACCGCATGGTTGTTAATGCTGTTTAGTCTTTAATGGACTGTAGCCCACCAGTTTCCTCTGTCCGTGGGATTTCCCAGGCAAGCATACTGGAGTGGGTTGCCATTTCCTTCTCCAGAGGATCTCCTTGACCCAGGAACTGAACTCACATCTTCTACTTGGTAGGCAGATTCTTCACCATTAAGCCACCAAGAAAGCCCCATAACTGCATGGTAAAACAACAAAGAAATTCAGATTATTTATTTTATGACCCAGATTTTTTTTTTTTTTTCTTTCAAGGCTACATATGCACATTATGATCATCTTGGATTTCTTCAACAGTGGCAGTCGTTTTGAAAGGGCAGTTCTTAAGTGTAGGAAATATTTAAAATTCTTCAGTCTCATCATGATTCTGTTACTGAAATTTGTGTTCAGAAAGGATTGCTAGCCTTCATTCATTAGAAATGCAATGAGAAAAATAATACTTCTATTATTAATTCATGGTCAGTAAAAGAATAATTAAATTCTCTTTATGTATTCCTTCTACCTAGTAATGTTTTATTTCTAAGATTAACTGTGTGACATTGTATGAAGAAGATTGCTGCACACAATGATTTTTAAGAAACTAAATGACTAAAAAGACTGAGGTTAGTGTTGGCAGAATTCATTTTTTTCTCTCTCTCTCTCGGACAGCCTGCAAAAAGAAATCCTATCCAAGACAAATATCTCCATTTTTTTAATATAAAAAATTATATTTTTTAAATATAATAACCTAGGAACTGAGCTTATGGATAAAAAGAGTATAGTTGATATAAAACAGAGTGACAAATTATTTGTATATAGTCCATTGAGCACAATCCAAGTGGTTTTGGTTAGAAAACTCCTTTTCAAATATAGACTAAAAGTACAATTACTTGATTGAAATCTTTTCCCCATTTGACACCAGTTTCAAAGCTTATATGTTTTGTTTAATTCCTTCACCAGATATTACTTAGTGTCCAGAAAATGAACCTTTTAAGGATGATCCTCTAATCAGGACTTTTGAAGACAACACATTTTAGCAATTCCCATCTAGAAATCAGTGTTGGAAAAAGCCAACAGAGTCATCATGCAAGTTTTATTTCCTGGATTTTCTTTTGCATTTTGAAAATTTTAAAGTTAAAACAGTTCTTAATAGCTCCCTGGAATGAATCTTTAAACTATAATCAAACACAGAGATCCATGTTACATGGTACTGTGGGAGATCCAAAATAACAGGGCCTCATACACTTTTCCAGTAGTCATGTATGGATGTGAGAGTTGGACCATAAAGAAGGCTGAACACTGAGAAATGACGCTTTTGAGCTAGTGTTGGAGAAGACTCTTGAGAGCCCCTTGGACTGCCAGATCAAATCAACCCTAAAGGAAATCAATCCTGAATATTCATTAGAAAGACTGATACTGAAGCTGAAGCTCCAATACTTTGGCCACCTGATACAAAGAGTCGATTCATTAGAAAAGACCCTGATACTGGGAAAGATTGAAGACAGGAGGAGAAGGGGATGGACAGAGGATGAGATGGTTGGATGGCATCACCAACTCAATGCACATGAGTTTGAGCAAGCTCCAGGAGTTGGTGAAGGACAAGGAAGCTTGGTATGCTGTAGTTCATGGAGTCACAAAGGGTCACACACAACTTAGTGACAGAATGACAACATACACTTTTTTTTTTTTAATAACTGTGCCCTGAAAGCATCAGTCTGAATCCATGAATTTGCTGGGAAGTTGGGAGGGGAAACATTGCATGTGTGTAGGACTGTGGTTTTCCATTTGGGGAGTGTTATTTGAAAATAATTATCGAGTTAAGGGTTTCAGGTATTTTTGTGGTTTACTACAGTGTTTCATATCAATATTTCTTTTCTTCAGGATGCATTATTTTAAATAAACTTTCACAAAAATGCTTTCTAGAGGTAGTTTGTAGATGTTTTATTTTCACCTTTTGCATAGCAATGTGTTGTGCTCCTGCCTAGAATTTGAAGGTTTCTAAAATGTTGATAGACTGCTACTTTTAAAAATATTATGAAGTGAAAGGAATTCAAAGGCCGGAGAAAAATTATGGTGCTTATGCTTTAATTTAGGTACTAAAAATTTTTCTTCTGTCACAGGCTTTGCAGTATTTATCCATGATTTTATTCATCCATTTATTTATTGAGCAGTTACTCAGGTCTTGGAGAAACCAGACCAACATACATGCTCATGTATTGCTGTTCGTCACTTCCAAGGAAATAGTGAATGTTATTTTAATTTCACATTTATATCTCAGTGATTTGGAGTTCAGAAAAAAAGACTTGAGCCATCATACTAAAAAATGTTCTTTCTCTTTATTGAGATGAACTTGGAGGTCAAGAGTGCTAAGGTGAATCCCAAAAGTAGCATTCAACTTAAGAGTTAACTTTAAATAGAGACATAGTACAGCAAGTTTTAAAATACTATTATCAGGAATCCAGATATGCCCTAAATAACCCTGGCTTCTAATAATCTCTTATGGACATATTTTCTTTTTAAACTTGGTGCTTCCCTAACCTCATTTTCCCCTATTAAAAAAAAAAGAGAGAGAGAGAGAAAAGAAAAAGAAAACAGACGTTCTGAAAGGTTAAGTAAAGTAGTTTGACCAATGTCAAACAGCTAGTAGATGACGGAGCAAGGAAACAACTCAATTCCTCTGAGCACAGTAAAATTTCATCCATGCATTAGATTAAGACTTAGAGCTTGGAGACTGGACCCCAGAGAAGAGATTTTCTACAATTTATTCTTTGATAGAGAAGGAAACCAGAAATGACCATCAAAAAAGTTTCCTAAGTCAAGTTCTCTCTCGTTCCAACTGTAATACCTAGCCCAGGGGTCTGGCACATCTCAGCATTTCTTCCTTTAAGGATGACTCATTTTGCTTTGACTGGTAGGAAATAATGGTTTCTTTGTTCTATCCAAGTTGTTATACAGATGCAGAAAGGGGTACTACAGTAAGTGGGAAGTCCTTAAGAGAATATCATTTGGTGAATCACTGGTGATAACTCTATCTTCTAAACCCCAAACTGAAGTAATCCAGATTGATATATTTTCTGATAAGAGAAATCTTTTATATGAACAATCTCCCAAAAGTATAACAATTAAATCCATTTAGTTAACTAATTGACTGATGAAAATAATGAAATATCAATAACATTGAAGTTGTCCTGAAAAGTACAGAATGTACGGTCACCAAAGGGGTGAGAAACGATACTCAGTGGAGATAATGTGGAGGCTTGCTACTCGTGGTGCAGTCTCTGGACTGGCAGTTTTGCTTGGGATCTTGTTAAAAATGGAAAATCTTGGGCTACAATTCAGGCTTACAGAATCAGCACGTGTATTCTGACATGATCCTCAGGTGGTTTATATGTACATTAAAGTTTGAGAAGCAGTGATTTAGAACACTATGAGAAAGGTTGTTTAAGGGAGTCTAAAGGGTGACCATCAGAGGAGAAATAGTCCTACCCTTTTATTTTTCTAGTTTCTTTTGCCCACAGTTTTTCAGTCTTCAAGATAAGGACCCCATGGGTAGCTATTCCTGTGACTCATAACATTCATGAAACGTTGAAAGTACTGTCTTTTTTAGAGTAGGGCCTCTTGCTCCATTTCTTGATTTTAAATGGTTCAGTTCAGCTCAGTTCAGTCGCTCAGTTGTGTCCGACTCTTTGCGACCCCATGAATTTAAATGGTTATTTTATCGCAATCCTCTCGACAAGTGAAGCAGAAAACCACACATACTTTTTACTTTTCTCAACATTTCTTACCATCAAAAATGTCACTGTAGTCAGTTCTTGATTAAGAAGTACTAAAGGAGTGCAAAATAACATTGAAAGAGGTTCGTTTTTTTTTTATAAAAACCTTTTAGTCATGATTTTAACCATTCAGATCACTCCAATTCCCCTCTGCCTTTATAAGGTTTATTAATAATTAATAAAATTTACAGATATTATTTTTACTCTTGCCTTCTCTCTCTTCTACTATTTACATATCAAATCCATTTGTTGAAAGATGATGGGATTAATAAGGAGTAAGGAGGATAAGCTAGAGTATCAAAGATCCCAGGGCCGATTAACAGAGAAGACTTGTTAAATCATTGCCACTAATACAGAAGCAGAAGATATTAGGAAGAGATGGCAAGAATACACAGAAGAACTTTACAAAAAGGATCTTCACGACCCGGATAATCACGATGGTGTGATCACTCATCTAGAGCCAGACATCCTAGAATGTGAAGTCAAGTGAGCCTTAGAAAGCATCACTGCTAACAAAGCTAGTGGTGGTGATGGAATTCCAGAAGAGCTATTTCAAACCCTGAAAGATGATGCTGTGAAAGTGCTGCACTCAATATGCCAGCAAATTTGGAAAACTCAGCAGTGGCCACAGGACTGGAAAAGGTCAGTTTTCATTCCAATCCCAAAGAAAGGCAATGCCAAAGAATGCTCAAACTACCACACAATTGCACTCATCTCACATGCTAGTAAAGTAATGCTCAAAATTCTCCAAGCCAGGCTTCAGCAATATGTGAACCATGAATGTCCTGATATTCAAGCTGGTTTTAGAAAAGGCAGAGGAACCAGATATCAAATTGCCAACATCCGCTGGATCATGGAAAAGCAAGAGAGTTCCAGAAAACATTTACTTCTGCCTTATTGACTATGCCAAAGCCTTTGACTGTGTGGATCACAATCAACTGTGGAAAATTCTGAACGTGATGGGAATACCAGACCACCTGACCTGCCTCTTGAGAAATCTGTATGCAGGTCAGGAAGCAACAGTTAGAACTGGATTGGAACAACAGACTGGTTCCAAACAGGAAAAGGAGTACGTCAAGGCTGTATATTATCACCCTGCTTATTTGATTCCTATGCAGAGTACATCATGAGAAACGCTGGACTGGAAGAAGCACAAGCTGGAATCAAGATTGCCAGGAGAAATATCAATAATCTCAGATATGCAGATGACACCACCCTTATGGCAGAAAGTGAAGAGGAGCTAAAAAGCCTCTTGATGAAAGTAAAAGAGGAGAGTGAAAAGGTTGGCTTAAAGCTTAACATTCAGAAAACGAATATCATGGCATTCGGTCCCATCACTCCATGGGAAATAGATGGAGAAACAGTGGAAAAAGTGTCAGACTTTATTTTTGTGGGCTCCAAAATCACTGCAGATGATGACTGCAGCCATGAAATTAAAAGACGCTTACTCTTTGGAAGAAAAGTTATGACCAACCTAGATAGCATATTCAAAAGCAGAGACATTACTTTGCCAACAAAGGTCCATTTAGTCAAGGCTATGGTTTTTCCAGTGGTCATGTATGGATGTGAGAGTTGGACTGTGAAGAAGGCTGAGCGCCGAAGAATTGATGCTTTTGAACTGTGGTGTTGGAGAAGACTCTTGAGAGTCCCTTGGACTGCAAGGAGATCCAACCAGTCCATTCTGAAGGTGATCAGCCCTGGGATTTCTTTGGAAGGAATGATGCTGAAGCTGAAACTCCAGTACTTTGACCACCTCATGCGAAGAGTTGACTCATTGCAAAAGACTTTGATGCTGGGAGGGATTGGGGGCAGGAGGAGAAGGGGACGACTGAGGATGAGATGGCTGGATGGCATCACTGACTCGATGGACGCGAGTCTGAGTGAACTCCGAGAGATGGTGATGAACAGGGAGGCCTGGCGTGCTGCAATTCATGGGGTCACAAAGAGTGGGACACGACTGAGCGACTGAGCTGAACTGAACTGAACTGAATATTTATCGAGTTCACTCTGTACAGTTGCTGTGCTGAGGGCTAAATATTTATTATTGTACTTAACTTGCATCTTTCTGATATTGCTCAGGAATCACCAAATACTGACATTAGTTCCAATAGGTGGGCTGTAGGATAGTGCCAAGTTTTCTTCCAGTTCAAAAAGTTACTATCTAAAGATGTATTTCTTTAGCATCTGTGTATTCTGCTTCATTTTGAAAACCATATATATTTGATGTACTTTTTTTCTAATAGAAAAAGGTACAAATTAATAGCTAATCACATCATGTCATCTAGTCTCTCAGTTGTATCCAGCTCTTTGAGATCCCTTGGTCTGCCAGGCTCCTCTGTGCATAGGATTTTCCAGGCAAGAATACTGGAGTGGGTTGCCAGTTCCTCCAGGAGATCTTACTGACCCAGAAATTGAACTCAGGTCTCATTGCAGGCAGATTCTTTACCATCTGAGCAACCAGGGAAGTCCAATAGCTAATCAAATCCTAATTCATCTCTGCCTTTATAAGGGTTTATTAATAATTAATAAAATTCAAAGATAGTATTTTTACTCTTGCCTTCTCTCTCCTCTACTATGTACATATAGAATCCATTTGTTGAAAGATGATGGGATTAATAATGATTAAGGAGGATAAGCTAGAGTATCAAAGATCCCAGGGCCAATTAACTGAGAAGACTTATTAATTAAATTCTGTCAAATTTAAAATTTGACAGAAAAACTTACTGTGCTATAAATACATTATTAACTGTCTTATTGCTTTTTATGATATATTTTGGAATAAGATTTGGTTTTTGAAAAGTGTAAAATCTGTAATTAACATTGAGTATTTTGATTGTTAATAAATAAGAAACAAAGTTCCTCTTCTGGAATCAAAGTTAATGTTCTGTTTCTTAAAAATACAATCAGAAATGTCTAATTGATCATGTCATTTTGAAAGAAAGGTAAAAATTTGTGAAACATGAGATCTTTTAACACACAAATTGAGAGTATTTGATAACATTTTAAGTAACAATATTAAGGTACTAGCTATAAACCAGATTTATTGTTATTTAGCAATCTTTTGTTTGATTATTATTAACAATATTTCCCTCTTCTTATGAGTTAGATTTACCAATAAATAAAAACAGCTAATACATGCTCTAGACAGAATATATTTTAAAGGGCTTCCCTGGTGGCTCAGACAGTAAAGACTCTGCTGTCATGCAGGAGACCTGGGTTCAATCCCTGGGTCAAAAAATCCTCTGGAAAAGGGAATGGCTACCCACTGTAAACAATTTTTAAATAATTTAGATAGTACCTAATCTTGGTATTCTGAAAATAAATTTCACTTTGGTATATGTTACATGTAATCTAGCAGCTGTGAATCTTAAAATTTATTATAAGGTTCCAGAGTCACTATCTCCTTGGCTCTTTACTACCAATGAGCCTGAACTA
This sequence comes from Budorcas taxicolor, assembly GCF_023091745.1. Lineage (NCBI taxonomy): Eukaryota > Metazoa > Chordata > Mammalia > Artiodactyla > Bovidae > Budorcas > Budorcas taxicolor. The sequence goes on from NC_068910.1 coordinate 86,654,397, forward strand.
GATGCCAAAACTGAACCAGTTTAGGGACTGAAAATTCTACATTCTGAAAAATCCCACCATCTCAGGGAAACCTAAAAAAATAGGCATCCTATCCCAACTCTTTGTAAAGTAACTCATGGAAGCCTCCTCCTCTTACTCTTTTTCTGTCTTCTGAACAGCCACGTTCCAGAATTCAAACCTCGTCTATGCTGGCCAGAGTGAGTTTTGAGGGCTGGCCTCTAAAGGATTACAGCTCCTCATAACTTGTTCATACCTGTTCCTTCTCTGCTATCACAACCTGCTTCAAACCAACCCATCGGTGTCCCCTGCTCCTACCACCTCATGCTTTTCCTTCAGTCTATGCAATGAGATCCATAAATAACCCAACCAAATCCAAATAGCACATGCATGCAGGCTAAATTTCTTCAGTTGTGTCTGACTCTTTGCAACCGCCATGGACTATAGCCCACAGGGCTCGTCTATCTATGGGATTTTCCAGGCAAGAATACTGGAGTGGGTTCCCATTTCCTTCTCCAATAGGAGAAGGATCATTGTATAGGATTATAACTGAATCACTGTAACCATCATTTATTTGGTCTCCATGTATTCTAGTCACAACATTAGGTTTGTTATACATAAGAACACACTTTGTCCTCACGTTAAGTCAGCAAGTAGGTCTTATGCCATGCATGTCATAGATGAGGAAAACAAAACTCAGAAATTTGAAGTAACTTTCCCAACTTTCCAAGAAAGAGGCAGAGCCAGAATGTGTTGACAGGTCTGCATGAAACTCTTGAGTGTGTCTGTGATCAGGCAAGCTAGGGCAGGGCCATTTATATAACATGTGCCATTTGACCAAATTATCCTGTTAAATAGTCTGGGAAAGCCGATTAAAGCTGCTGATTGATCTGTTGAAAAGCATGATACTTGGGGAGAACAATCAGCCAAATAAACAAGATGTTCCAATGAACAATTGCCCTCACACGTAATGATTACTCTTATTTTGAAAGGCCCATGATGATAACTCTGTAAGAACCCTCTTGGTGGTTTATTTTAAATTAACCTCCTCCTGTTTCCTATTTGGAAAACGATATCCTTATTTATCATTCTGGAGCTGTTTGCAGGCCTCTCCTTCTAATGTTTATTACCAGGACTTGCTTTGTGATGGCTGATTGCCCCAAATCAAGGGTGGCAAGATAACCTTGCTTTCAGTTAAAACCACTTGGGGGATTGACAGAAATCAGTAGGATAAACTAAAAAGTGAACACCTCATGTGTAAATAGTGGCACCATAGAGAAGTTCAGTTTGTCTTATTTAAACAAAACAAACAAAAAAATACACTCATTTGTAAAAGCTCGAATTACATTAGTGGGAAGCAACCTAGCAAAACCATTTTTAGAACATGGAACTTCTTTTGTTAACCTAAATTCGCTTAAATCATGGGTAAAATTTTAAATACTTTACTAATTTTACCTATTTACTGTTGTTTTAGTCGATAAGTTGTGTCCAACACTTTTGCAACCCCATGGACTGTAGCACACCAGGCTCCTCTGCCCATAGGATTTCCCAGGCGAGAATACGGGAGTGGGTTGCCATTTCCTACTCCAGAGGATCTTCCTGACCCAGGAATTGAATTGTGCCTCCTGCACGGCTGGTGGATTCTTTACGCCTGAGCCACCAGGGAAGCCCAGCAAATATTCTTATGATATCATAAACTGAAAAATGTCTGAATTTGAAATATGTTATCTAGTCCAACCTGCTTATAGGAAGTGAATACAGAGACATTAAATAGCTTTTAAGTTGGTGTTTGGGCATTGACCAGGGCATTTGACTCATAGGCAAATGTTTACTCTGGCAAATACACTGTATCTCTGAAATGGAAACTGCATCATTTTAGGTAAAACTTGGGATAATATTTCATGACATGTCTCTTACATATCATTATCTATCTAACCAGCCCATCCTAAAGGAAATCAGTCTTGAATGGTCATTGGAAGGACTGATGTTGAAGCTGAAACTCCAATACTTTGGCCACCTGATGCAAAGAGCTGACTCATTTGAAAAGACCCTGATTCTGGGAAAGATTGAAGGCAGGAGGAGAAGGGGATGACAGAGGATGAGATGGTTGGATGGCATCACTGACTCAATGGATGTGAGTTAGAGTAAACTCTAGGAGTTGGTGATGGACAGGGAGGCATGGTGTGTTGCAGTTCATGGTGCCGCAGAGTCGGACACGACTGAGTGACTGAACTGAACTGATCTATCCAATAAGCGAGGAAGGTCCTTCAAAGTGGGAACTGTGTCTTATACAGTTTTGATTTCCCACAGTGATTACTTCATTTCAGTGGTGCTTTGGATACTGTTGATTTGCGGATTTTACCCAACCCCTCCTATGCCCATTAACACAGCTAAGATTGAAAAGAATATTAGTCTGTGAATGAATTTTTTCTTTTTTAAGTCCATGGAAAATATACTCCTACATACACTGGAAATTTAATCTATTTTTTGTCCCATCTGATATCAAACTTGTATTTTGTGATTGATCCTTCATTGAAAAAAAGATGTTCTCCACTACCCCTTAATATAGAGGGTTAAAAACATTTTAAGTTGACTTAGTTCTTTTGTTGCTTGAACATCAACATGGTACACACACTAGGATGTTTTTCCAAAGTATTTTGCATCTGTGACCAAAAGAGCACATAAATACGATGGTCTCAAATGAAAAACATTATTCCCCTGCTTCAGAGGACTATAGAAAAGAATAGAAACCTGTACTGTCTACTAATTCTTGTTCTTAAATGGCTTATGGACTTTCAAGTTAGCACGTTTCCACAGCAAATGGAACTGGGGAAGGGACGGCTTGACACCTTAGCTGTTACCACGCTCCTGTCAGCTGTCACTGCAGCATGAAGCGTCCCAGCAAAAGAAAGCCACTCTTTGCTGGAGTCCAGTAGCTGCCAGCCTGGGTGAGGAGGGCAGGAAAAGATTGTGTTACTCGGTGACAGCTGAATCTTTCCAAGAGAGTTAGCTACTTAATTCCTCTAATGAAAATGTACCTTTTACATAAAATTGGAAGAGGAATAAAAATGGAAATAGAATTGGTGCTTTTACCAAGACTCAGCAAGCTTCTGGGTTCTGAGGCTAGAGACCTTTTAAAAAGACACAACGCTCTATACATTCTTTGATCCAGTGGAAGCTTTAAAATATCTGTGCATGAGGTTTTAAATGCTCAGCCCTCCTTGTTAACGCCATGTTAAGCATTCCTAATCCAAACTAAAGAAAATTTAACTGCTATCCAATGGTGCTGCCCAAAAGTCATTTCCTATTTTATTTCCTCCTCCTTTTGTCACTTGGTATCTCACACTGATCTTCACAGGAATTCTTACAAAATAGGGAACCAGAGTCACCTCTAAACTAGTTGATATGCCATCATGAAATCTCTCATTGTCTTCTCTGCTTAAGGATTTGAGAGTCAAACTAGATATTTAAGGTCTTTCTTGCCCCAATGGCCTGTAAGATTCAAAGTTTGACAATTAGAATTATCAATACATATATAGTCACTCTGGCACTTAAAATCTGATCTGCCTCCTGCTCGTCATCTTTCTCCTTTCAACCTGAGAGATATGCCAGTCTCCTCAATATGGTATGGGTCTGATGAAGAATCAAGTTATTTTCAACACTTCCTGCTGGCATCTACAATTAGTGTAACCATCTTGATTCATGAATGCAAACACATACTGCCCAGCAGAAAGATTGAACTCTTTCGTTTAAGCACTGTTCCTTACCAGCAATTAAAATACAAAATCCTAACTAATCTTCCAGATAGTGTATCCTTATCTTTCTGACTCTGAGGGGCATATTCCCTGTTCCATTTCGGATCTTGCTCTTTCATATTGCTTTGTAGTCTAAACAGTTGTTCCCATACTCTGGCATCATTGGGAATTTGTTTAAAGTCATATATCTTTTCCAGATTACACCATTACCTGAGCTGGGAGTTAGGTTCCATCATTTTGCATCTTCACACTTCAATATATGAGAATTGAAAGGATTATAGGATTGAGTCACTAATGAGGCCTTTTCTTCTTTCTTAAAGATACTCCAGGGGGTTATAGGTTCCAATAGTGGGAATCTCTTATGAAAATTACCTGTAGTTCCCATCCTCTGAGGGAACAATTATAGGCTTAAGACACCCCATCATCCTTTTTGCCTTCCCCACAGATTTGAGGATATATTGTGCCATTTATTCTGTTAAAGTCAAGCTGGAGAATTCTATCAGGTTGTAGGCTGGGAGTATTGACCCAGGAGTGGGGATCCACTCTAATTAACTACCTTCTTAGAACAAGAATTGAAGATAATTACTTATCTCATTTTCAATTAAAAGCCTTAGTTCTCTCTAGTCCTATAATACCATAAGGCCTCGTATGGGGTCAGTCGAATCTAATTGTTAACTGCTCCCCTCCTCTGTTCATCTGCATTGATACTAAATGATGTGCTTATCAAAATGGGTAAAAGTTTAATCTCATGTTCCTTTATTATCGTGTATGGAAGTGTTGTGATTTACCTTCACTAAATAGTGGAACAGCAGGTTCTTAAGGCTTTTCTTCATTTTGGAAGACATTTTTGCAGTTTCCTCTTTTTTTATTTTAAATTACCTTTTCTTAATTGCATGGAAAGAGTTATGTATTCAAAGATATCACCTTTTTTAATTTTAATATCCTCAAGTTCTCTGGGTGTGGGAGAAATCTGTAGAACCTTTGAAGTCTGTTCTGGGAGTTCATGTTGGCTGTACTATACGGGGAAATCTGAGAAGATCCATTAAAACCAGTTATTAGAGAGAAATGAGATGATACTGTTTCTCAGTAATTGAGATCAAGAACCTCAAATCAAGGCAGGCATTGTCCCTGATTTCCCATAGCTCTCAGAACTTTCCCATAACTGTCATAATTGATATTAAAATATAAATTTTAATATCCTACAGTTCACACAAAACACTCAATAGTAGGAGTGACAAAGGAAGTGACAAAGCTGGAATTTGTCAGAATGAAAAAATAATAATAAAATATGCTGAAGAAACTTGTTCCAATCACAGTTGGTTGCCAGTCCGACATTAATTCATCTCCCCGGTTCAAACCACATCACCTTCTTCCTTTCTCGGTTACCTACTTTTCTCTGTAGTCATATACTTAAAGGAACTCACTCCAATTTCAGGCTTTAGGGGTAAGTGTTAATTGGTCTAAAATAAACATGTTAGTCTTAATGCTTTGCCAATGAAGCCATTGAAGCCAATGAAGCATGGCCATGTGACATGTGTCTGGCTAACGAGCCAGACAGCTGTGAGGAAAATTATTTTCCTTCTAAAAGTTGCCCATGAAAAAGTGGCCCCATTTTTTGCCTTCTGCTCATTGTTCCATCTGGATACACCATCCAGACCTGGTGCAACCATTTTGAACCCTGACAGGAGTCAGTTATCAGAGAATCCAAGGCACAGAGGAATCCAAAGCTGGGCCCTGACTATACTGTGCCTCGGGGCTTTTTTGCTACAAAAAGTAATGAATCTTATTGTTTAAGAAAATCAAGATTTTCTGTTATCTGAAGATATACTCATTCTGATTAAAAAAAAAAAATCTATATTTCTTTTCTTTTCTTTCCTGGAGAGTCTAAAAACTAGACTTTAAAAAGTGTATTGAGCCCTCCCTTGGGATCTTAGGTCTTGTAGAAAGCTATGAGGAAAAGTAACGAAGGAGGCAGAATTAGGTTATATTTGCATAAGTATAGCAAAACAGATAACCAAAATATTTAGTTTAAAATGTTCTCACAATTCCAAAATAGTGGCTTTAAAACACAGCAACAAAAATTCCACTTTTCCCCCTTGATGTTCATAACGTCTGGTCAAAGACCCTGAGAATGTGGAATGACCATGGGAACAGGGAGTGATGGAATCTTCCAGTCCCCACTGCCCACTGCCATATATGTGCGTATTGCATTCCAGCATGGAGAATCAGGAAGGCTAGCTATGCACACTACAAGGGTAAGCAGAGCTTAGATATTTCACTCTTCCCTTTTGTTATGGTGTCACTCATGGGAGACTGTCACTGAGCAAACTCCCTTCAGACCTCATGTGAAGAAAGGAGATCTGCACCACTTTACCTTAAAGCACAGAGCACGGAGGACTTGGTGCAATTCCACATCTAGTTTTGCAAATCTGCTGGCACGCGAAGTCTTAGTAATGGATTTGGATGTGTCCTAGAGTTTATTGTGCCAATATCAATTGAATTAAGACTTCAAACCTTTTCAGGGAACTTCCCATCCTTCATTTCAAATGAATGCACAGACTGCTTTCAGCTACTGAAGTGCTGTCCCTGAAATGAAAAATGAATACCTCTCAGCTAAGGTGGATTGCAAAAACCCACAACAACAGATTTTGATCAGGATCCAAACTTAAAAAAACTTTTTTTCGTGTAAACAATGATTTCCACTCTTTGAAGAATTTGACAGTGGGATGTAGTGAAAGAGCACTGAATTAGGCCAAGGGTCTTAAGGCAAACAGTTTTACCTCTATGAATTTCAGTTAATTTTTTTTTAAGTGCTATTTTTTAATGCTTTGGCCACACAGCGCAGCATGCAGGATCTTAGTTCCCCAACCAGGGATCAAATCCCCACCCTCTGCAGTGGCAGCACAGTCTTAAACACTGGACTTCCAGGGAAGTCGTTCAGTTTCTTAATTTTTAAAATGATAATAATTGGTTTTGTCAAATAGTTTCTAAAATGATGGCCATAAAATTCAATATGATAAACCCCAAAATACTATTAAATACAGAGTACCATTATTTTTATTCCATCTCTTATTTGTGAGGAGATTTAAGGACACGTCCAGATTGATTGCATTCCGAAGGGCCGAGATGTCAAGCCTTGGAGTGAAGATAACCAGGCCTCTGTAGGAACCCCCAGGCATATATTTCCCAAGCATCATTATATTCATGACCTTTATTTTTCTTTTTACAGCTAAAATGGTGTTAATTTTTTTTTTACCAAAAGTCTATTAGGTTCTTATTATATCCTGATCCACTTCTAGGATACAAAGACTTATAGAAAGCTTACAATCCAGTAGGGGAAAGAACTCAGTAAGAAAATATAAATATAAGGCTGTAAATGGAAAGTTATGACAGCTATGGGAAATCAGGGACAATGCCTGCTTCAATTTGAGGTTCTTGATCTCAAATGCTGAGAAACAGTATCATCTCATTTCTCTCTAATAACTGGTTTTCATGGATCTTCTCAGATTTCCCAGTATAGTACAGCCAACATGAATTCCCAGAACAGACTTCAAAGGTTCTACAGATTTCTCCCACCCCCCGAGAAGGTTTTTTAAAACAGATGCAGGAGGAAGCTCACCAAGTGATTAATTTTCATTTCAACTTTCATTATGTTGATGGCATTTTTGAGGGCAAGGGACACACCAGAGCCCTCTGAATGCCAAAAGGAGAGTGAGGTTGCTGGCTAAGGGTGTGCTATACAGGCCAAGAGGTCATGGATGAGCTCCATCTCTTTCCCCCTGATAATTCTGCAGATAGCATGTTTTATGGGAGTCTTTAGTTGGAAGAGAAGCTCAGACAAGGAGAAGGTGCCTTATTTGCAAAAATTCTAATCATAGGAATAGGTGAAAGAAAAGAAGTAATAGAATGAAGAATCCTGATTTATAGCTTGCTGAATAACCATTTATAGTTTAAAAACAATTACTCTCAATATGTCATTTAATGATTAGTAGACTTAGAATCAAAGCAGAAGTAATAGAGGATTTCTTTTTACCATCCATTCCTGGAGTCTCCATTAACATGTGGCTTTGGAGTTGAAAGTAAATCCACAGATACATATCCCATCTGAGCCACTGATAACATCATTAGGACAAACCTATGCTATGATCTTGGAGGTTTATCCACCTTCTGGACCTGAGATCAGGAAATGAATATTAGATTTTAAAAACTGAACTTGAGGAAAAATTAATCAACCATTTTGGAGATCTCATAAAGTTTAATCATAGAATATATAACAAATGAACTTTCATAGATTATATGACTAGTGATGCTAAACTAACCTGTGGACTCAGGCTCTTCCTTCCCACACTGGTATCTCTCCCTCTGGGTCTAATCTCTTATCCTTAGGGCCACAATAGGAGGAAAGGAACCATGTGTCTTGGAAATTTAGTGATAGCTCTCAGGTTACTACTGCTGCATAATCAGTTATCCCCAAATTCAGCAGCTTCAGATGATTGCTTTATTTGGCTCACAATTTTGTGAGACAGGAATTTGTCAGCTTTTAGTGGAGCAGTTCTTGCTGGGGGTTTCTCATGAAACTGCAGTCAGATGTTGGTGATGACTTAGTCACTTGAAGCCTCAACGGGATTTCCTGTCCTGTCCAAGATGGTGCACTCATATGGCTGGTAATGGGAGCAGACTGCTGTCTGGAGCTCTGTCTACCTGGAACTCTCCAGCACTGCAGTCTCAGGATCACTGTATTCTTACATAGCATCTCAAGGCTGTAAAAAGTGAATATTTTATCTAAAAAAATAAAACCCACATGGCCTTTTGTGACCTATCCCCCCAAATCACACATTACTTCTGCCGTAATCTATTGGCTACAGAGAAGCAGAAAGTTCACTCAGATTCAAGGGAGGGGACTTAGACCCAACCTCTAGAGGAGGGAGTAGCAAGACTTTAGAAGAATATATGGGAAAGAAAAGACTGATGTGGCCACCTTTGGAAAATACAAAGTGGTGAAACACTGTTCTGTGTGAATTTCAAGACAGCTATTTCTGCTGTTGAATGTTCTATGATATTCCCAATGTTGCTTTAGCTCATTTGAAAGATTTTTCTAGTTCTTCTGATCTTTCTTTTTCCTCCTTTTTTGGTTATGTCTAAAAGAATCACTTAGCGGAATCCAATTTGCTAGTTTCAGATGTGGGTTAGTCTCCATGTGGAGCTGTGTTATTCACTTGTAGCAGATACACAGGTTGCTAGAAATATTCGCTCCCTTCACTTCCCCACTCTCCAACAGGTGGCCTGCTTGTCTTCACCTGTGACTTGCCTCATTTACCTCAGATCAGGTCTGGGAAGGAATTCTGAAGGCTCCTTACACTGCAGATCTCCTGACTCACCAACATGATCCTTATTCCTTTGCTTCCGCTTGTCTGTCACTCAGCCTGTCTAGATGCAGAAATGCGGTACTACAGACTGACCCATGATTTAGTCTCTGGAGTCTTCACTCATATTTTTGAACCTAAACTTCCAGGGCTGTGCACCAGTGGGCCTCCTTGCACATCTAGGACCCACCAGCTTCTCCCTCCCTTAATAACATCCTTGAACTTGACCTCTGGTCTCCGTCCCTAACTTGTGAAGCTCTAGTCTTAGATGGATTATTTTAGAACTGGGAATAGGAAGCCTGTCTGTTCATAGTTCTTTCAGCAGATATTTGGAGAATGAATGTTATCTTAATCTGATTGCTTTGTGATAGCAAAGTATTTTGGATTCTCATGGTTCTTGAGACAGTATGACATGCCAGTTAAGAGCTTAGTATTACAAATTAGACAAGCTAAGAATTGAAGAATGGGCATCTTACTCCCTGGGTCTCAGTTTTATTGTCTTTAAAATGCATACAGCATTAGAATCTACAAATCAGAGTTGTTATAGAAAATAAATGAGACAATCAAGCTCTATCACTTGGTCTAGTAACTGTACTTAGTGAATATTCAAATATGTCTGCTGTCATGATCATCAGCATCAAGTACAATTTTACTTTTTAGTTTTGTATATCCAACACCTGTGACAATGCCTCTCATATAGTAAACCTTCAACATTAAATTAATAAATCCATGTCTGTTGAATCTCTACAGAGGATAAATTGAAAGAAAAGTCATAAGTTTTCCTAAGAACTGAAGTTATTCTGATGACACATCTAGGTATAAAAAATGTTATTAAATGTTATTTCCCCAAGACTGGTGTCATTGAGGTGACCAGGAATATGTGCTATGTGGTTGATGAGGTTGAAAGGAAGAAGGTAGATTCAACAACGGTGGATGTCCAGCCAGATTTCGGGAGTCCCTGAAATCCATATATGGCAGAGGACACCTGATCAACTATACAACATCACCAAAGTTCAATAATACTACAGAGCATGGCAAGAGGAAGTAACAAATGGGAATGAGCATCCAGGAAGTCTGTCCAGGACCTAAACACAATCAAGGACCAGATTCTGAAAAATCCCTGAAAAGTCAGATAAGGTCTCAGTTCAACAGATTCCATCTTAGTCTAAGTATTTAGATGTAAGATTAGATGGCATGGGCCCAGAACTGCAAGGGCGGCTTGGAATTTAGACTGAAGAATAAGGCTAACAGGTAAATGCTAGATCAGAACTGGGCTAGTAGAAAGTGAGATGATAAGGCCTCAGAATATTGGACTTGAGTTCAGTAAGTGTCCCCAGATCAAAATCAAGATTGATTTTAGATCCTGGGGCAGAACTGAGTCTGCAGAGAGAGCCATGTGACCCCAGATGAGAGGAAGGAAAAAGTTGTGTTTTTGGATGAGATTTTTCTTTCACTTCACATCTGCTGCAAATCTCTATAAGAGTATCATTTCAAACATTCTCTAAATGGGAGGATGAATGAAGGTAAAAGTTAGGAATCATTTGCATTTGCGTTGGTTTGTGGCTGTCCCTTCTGTGCATTCTCACAGTAACCTTCAGGTATTTCTCTCTCTGTATCCATCTCCTTTTCCCTCTCCTTCTCTTGCTTTTTCATATACAATTGATAATCCACATGCCATCCAATTCATTTACTCAAAATATATAATTCAATGATTTTTAGTAAATTCACAGTGTTGTGCAGCCATCACCACAATAAATTCTAAAATATTTCTGTCACTCCCAAAGAAAACCCATACCCAATTAGCAATCACTCCCCATTCCCAACCCCCACCCCCAAGCCTCTGACAATCACTAATCTACATTGTGTTTCTATAGATGTGTACATGTTGGACAATTAATATAGATCAAATCATACAATGAATGATCTTTTTTGACTAGCTTCTTTAACTTAGCATAATGTCTTCAAGTTTCATTTATGTTGTAACATGAATCAATATTTCTTTCTTTTTTATGGTTAAATCATATTCTATTATATAAATATGCTACATTATATTTACCCATTCAACAACTGATGGACATTTGGATTGTTTCTACTTTTGAATTTTTATGAATAATGCTACTATGAGTATTTGTATACAAGATTTTATGTGGATGTATGTTTTCAATTTTCTTTGGTATATATATATATATATATGGAGTATAATAGAAATCACTTTTTAAAATTCTTATTAAACAAACTAAGGTAATTTATAACTAAGATCATTTATAACTAAGGTCATTTAAACTAAGGTCGTAACACAAGAGAAGACTCTACACATGGACATCACCAGATGGTCAACACCAAAATCAGATTGATTATATTCTTTGCAGTCAAAGATGAAGAAACTCTATACAGTCAGCAAAAACAAGACCAGGAGCTGACTGTGGCTCAGATCATGAGCTCCTTATTGCCAAATTCAGACTGAAATTAAAGAAAGTAGGGAAAACCACGAGACCACTCAGGTATGACCTAAATCAAATCCCTTATGATTATACAGTGGAAGTGAGAAATAGATTTAAGGGCCTAGATTTGACAGACAGAGTGCCTGATGAACTATGGAATGAGGTGCATGACATTGTACAGGAGACAGGGATCAAGACGATCCCCATGGAAAAGAAATGCAAAAAAGCAAAATGTCTGTGTGGGGAGGCCTTAAAAACAGCTGTGAAAAGAGAAGCAAAAAAAAACAAAGGAGAAAAGGAAAGGTATAAGCATCTGAATGCAGAGTTCCAAAGAATAGCAAGGAGAGATAAGAAAGCATTCCTCAGTGATCAGTGCAAAGAAATAGAGGAAAACAACAGAATGGGAAAGACTAGAGATCTCTTCAAGAAAATTAGAGATACCAAGGAAACATTTCATGCAAAGATGGGCTCAATAAAGGATGGAAATGGTATTGACCTAACAGAAGCAGAAGATATTAAGAAGAGGTGGCAAGAATACACAGAAGAACTGTACAAAAAAGATCTTCACAACCCAGATAATCACGATGGTGTGATCACTCATCTAGAGCCAGACATCCTGGAATGTGAAGTCAAGTGGGCCTTAGGAAGCATCACTATGAGCAAAGCTAGTGGAGGTGATGGAATTCCAGTTGAGCTGTTTCAAATTCTGGAAGATGATGCTGTCAAAGTGCTGCACCCAATATGTCAGCAAATTTGGAAAACTCAGCAGTGGCCACAGGACTGGAAAAGGTCAGTTTTCATTCCAATCCCAAAGAAAGGCAATGCCAAAGAATGCTCAAACTATCACACAATTGCACTCATCTCACATGCTAGTAAAGTAATGCTCAAAATTCTCCAAGCCAGGCTTCAGCAATACATGAACCATGAACTTCCAGATGTTCATACTGGTTTCAGAAAAGGCAGAGGAACCAGAGATCAAATTGCCAACATCCGCTGGATCATGGAAAATGCGAGAGAGTTCCAGAAAAACATCTATTTCTGCTTTATTGACTATGCCAAAGCCTTTGACTGTGTGGATCACAATAAACTGTGGACAATTCTGAAAGAGATGGGCATACCAGACCACCTGACCTGCCTCTTGAGAAACCTATATGTAGGTCAGGAAACAACAGTTAGAACAGGACATGGAACAACAGGTTGGTTCCAAATAGGAAAAGGAGTACGTCAAGGCTGTATATTGTCACCCTGCTTATTTAACTTCTATGCAGAGTACATCATGAGAAATGCTGAGCTAGAAGTAACACAAGCTGGAATCAAGATTTCTGGGAGAAATATCAATAACCTCAGATATACAGCTGACACCACCCTTATGGCAGAAAGTGAAGAGGAACACAAAAGCCTCTTGATGAAAGTGAAAGAGGAGAGTGAAAAAGTTGGCTTAAAGCTCAACATTCAGAAAACGAAGATCATGGCATCCCGTCCCATCACTTCATGGGAAATAGATGGGGAAACAGTGGAAACAGTGTCAGACTTTATTTTTGTGGGCTCCAAAATCACTGCTGATGGTGACTGTAGCCATGAAATTAAAAGATGCTTACTCCTTGTAAGGAAAGTTATGACCAACCTAGGTAGCATATTAAAAAGCAGAGACATTACTTTGCCAACAAAGGTCCACCTAGTCAAGGCTATGGTTTTTCCAGTAGTCATGTATGGACGTGAGAGTTGGACTGTGAAGAAAGCTGAGTGCCAAAGAATTGATGCTTTTGAACTGTGGTGTTGGAGAAGACTCTTGAGAGTCCCTTGGACTGCAAGGAGATCGAACCAGTCCACTCTAAATGAGATCAGTCCAGGGTATTCTTCGGAAGGACTGATGCTAAAGCTGAAACTCCAATACTTTGGCCACCTCATGTGAAGAGTTAAGTCATTGGAAAAGACTCTGATGCTGGGAGGGATTGGGGGCAGGAGGAGAAGGGGATGGCAGAGGATGAGATGGCTGGATGGCATCACTGACTCGATGGACGTGAGTTTCAGTGAACTCCGGGAGTTGGTGGTAGACACGGAGGCCTGGCATGCTGCAATTCATGCGGTCGCAAAGAGTCAGACATGACTGAGCGACTGAACTGAACTGAACTGAAGGTCATTTATCAATAAAATTATTTTAATGAATATTTGAAAATTGCCTCTTCAACCCTAGGTATTCCCTTTTGGTCCTTGAGTACAAAAAGAAAATTGAGTACCTGCCATCATAGAAGTTACAGTTCTCCACAAAGCTCTAAGCCCTTGAGAGTAAGAACTGTGATTATTTTATTCCCTTTCCAATCTGCAATGTAGCACAATTTACGGGAAAAACTTGAATCAAAACAATAAAGTTTAAATAGAATCTGGTTCATCTCTTACCTACATAATTATAGAAACTCCAGTCCCTTTCAAATGCCTCTTATTTGTTAAGGAAGCTCCTATTTTATGTGTGTTCCTAAATGAAACTTTCCTGCCTGCCGTGAAGCATCTGGAATCCTTCCCTCCATCTTGGAATGTGAACTTGATGGAACCCAGGATCCCACTCTGCTCTCCTGATGCTGAAAACAGACATGGCTTCCTGCCCAGGTCTCTGAGGACCTCTCCTGATTGCCCTCTCATATGTTTGCACTTCCCTTACCTCTTTTCTTCTGATGGCCAACTTAGTCTCGGTTATCTCTTCTAACAGGAAAACATCCTCCACTCCACTTAGGTTACACACTATAACCACCATATTTTATTTCTGAGTATCCATGACCAGCCTGTATTCTCAATAGCTCATAGAGGTGTTTCTGGTCCTGGAATTTTATTGCTGTTTTCTTCTTTTCCCTTGCACACAGAATTGCTAAGTCACAGAGGTTCAGTTTGTATGGCAACCTGATCACCATTCACCAGACTACTTACAAGTTTTCTTTCTTGTCTGAGGATAGCCAATTATAAAATCCATTTTGTGTACCTTGAATGTCTGTCTTCTTACAATGAATTCCTCTGCTTGTTGGTCTTGAGCTGCTCATGAAGATAGCACCTGGAAGGTCCTTCTTGCAAAGTCTGTACACATCAGAAAAAGATCTGAATTATGAAGATGAACAACAAAAAGTCTTAGACTTTGTTCCTGCTGCAGCTGCACTTACTGTAAAATGTGATTTGACAACATTTTGCTCAGTGTCTCTTCTGAGCACCTTCATGTGAGTCTGTTTCAATTACGGCTTGTATTTATGATTTTGGAAATAGATTTAAGAGTAGGTCAATAGTTCAGGTAATTTCAGTATGACCTGGCAGCACTCTCAATTCAGTGATTTAATTTGTATCTTGTGCAAGTCAGTAAAATGCTCTGAAATTCAAGCTCTTCTTTTGTAAGAAGGGGATTATTTACCATCTAGAGTGATAATAATAATAGCTAATGTTTATTGTGTGCTTCTGGGAAGAAGGCAGAATTTAACATCCTTTGTATTGGGTTGGCCAAAAAGTTCATTCTGATTTTCCTATACAATGTTACCAAAAACCCTGAATGAAATTTTTCAGCTCAATGACTCATATCTATCTAATATTAGATATCTAATATCTATCAGTTCAATGACTCTTCACACCAAACTCATGAAATAGTTGCTATTATTGTAGGATAAAATCATACTAAATAATATTGTTGTTGTTTAGTCACTAAGTTATGTCCAACTCTTCTGCAACCCCATGGACGGGAGCTTGTCAGGCTTTTCTGTCCGTGGGATTTTCCAGGCAAGAATACTGGAATGGGTTGCCATTTCCTCCTCCAGGGCATCTTCCCAACTCAAGGACTGAATCCATGTCTCCTACATTGCAGTCAGATTCTTTTTTGCTGAGCCACCAGGAAAGCGTCTAGATAATAGAGTTGGATTGTAAAAGAATCATGCTTATTACTTTCAAAATAAGGCACAGACAGAATTCAGTCTTCATGAAGTTTTCTATGTGATTTTGTAAATCATCAATTATATAGGCAAGACATGCTTTCACTAGAAGAAAAAGTATATATCTGTTTAGCAAACTGGCCCCTTTCATGAATAATCTCCTGCATGTATGATTCAGGCCTCACGGATTATTTTAACTTCTATTCAGATCTGCTCTTTTCACTTTTACTCCACGTTTGAATTCCAGGTCAGGAGACAGATGTCAGAGCAAAGAGCTCTGAGAGTAGCTGAGAACACCACAGTCTGTTAAGCCAGACTGAACTCCTATTTATTTTGAAAAGGGCAAAACCAGTAACTCACTAAATCTGGCCCAGAACCACCCATCTTGTCTCACTTTCCCACCCAAAACTGGACCAATGTGCCTGCTGCGAAGGAAGGTAAAAGAGTACATAGAAATAGTGGAAGCCTTTTCCAGGGGATGTCTTCCTTTCCGTGCCATGACACTTCTGCAACAAGCCCTAACCTCTTCTTTTCATACAGCTACATGCATCATTTTCTTATTGATAGTAAAAAGAGAACCACTTGGTTAGTCATCAACTTGTTCTTATCTGCTTGATTGCATGCTTTGCTAGCTGTTCTAAGATATTTGGCCAGGAATTCAGTTTTGATTAACAAATTCTGTTCTATGGTTGAAGGAAAGATTAACTAATTTGGTAAGAATTATCAGCACAACATGTTTGAGGTTTTTTAGAGGGAGAAGGGGTCAGAAGAATTGTTGATAATCATAAATTTTTTCATTAAAATTCTAGTTCATTAAGTAATCAGCATGGGGGTGTCTGATTGGCTGATTAGATGCAGAGGCAAATCATGTGTTGCTTTTTTAGGGAAATTTCCATCAAAGTGGTTCCACCTAGAGAATTTAAATTAATGTATTATTTTAAGTCCATGTGTATTCATTTCAAATTGAGTTATCTTGTAGAAAAAAGGAGTTGCTTTTTCACCCAGAACACTCATAGCTTCCAAGGTGGCGATAGGATTGGAAAACCTCTCTCTGGGCCTCTCTGGCTCTCTCTCTCTTTCTTCCTTTCTCTCTCCATCTCCCTTCCCCTGCTCCCCTTTCTCTCATTTTTCTCTCATCTGCCAACTAAAACCCTGCATCATAAAGTTTCAATTTTACCTCCACAAGTCAATTTAGGAAAAACCTAGTTTGGGAGAAAATCATGGAATTATGGATCTGAGAGGAAGTCGGCATACTGTTAGTATTACTTAAAATCTTGTCTCTTATTTTTCCTGTGACTGTATCTTTTGCATTCAGTTATAGTGATTCAATCCATACATAGTTCAGTGAAGGAGCCACACTTTAGCTCAGGCTTCAAAATTAAGAAGAGTTAACCAGTGTGGTTCAGGCACTCTTTGGAAGGGCCTTGGTAACAACCTTGAGCATTCATGATGCTAATTTAGAAAGGTGGGCTGAGAAACAAAATGCATCCCTTTATCCCTGGCTAAGATTTCTTCAAAAGGGTTGCTGAATGACTAAATAAAATTGATAACCAATAAGGACCTACTGTATAGCATAGGGAACTCTGTAATGACCTATACGGGAAAAGAATCTAAAAACAAGTGGATGTATGTATAAATGATTCACTTTGTGTACAGCGGGAACTAACACAATGTTGTAAAGCAACTATACTCAAGGGAAAAAAAAAAAAAGCTACTAAGTCAGACCACACCTGGCTGTTGAGAAGGTTCAGAACCCCCAAGGATGCTCACTCTTTCTTATTTGCAGATGCCCGAACTAGGATCTCTTCAGAGGCACACAAGAGCTTCCCACCAAGATTTTGCTTGGAGTGTTGAAAAAAGATGACCATTTGCTAATATCCTGAAGCTCTTGGCATCACCCCCAAGGGCCTGAGCCAACACTGCCAGGAAACCACTTGGTACCTCTGCTCTGCTTGGAGCCTGGAGGGTTGTTAATCCTCCCAGACCTCATACCCCTGTTTATTTTCGCTGCCTGCCCGATTTTCAGGTCCCTTTGACCATCTCCCCTCTCCCCTACTCTCAGTCCCAAACGTGGCTTCTGACCGTCCATTTCTCCCTGTCTTCCTTGATCATGGCCTCTGCATTCCCCAGTCTGTGACCTGAACCTGCACACTGTAAGCCTCTTTGCAAAATGTTTCTGACCCCGTCTTGCCTCAACTGAAATGCAACAGTCCCCAAGGCCAGCATTTCTTTCTTTCTTTTTTTTAAGGTTTACTTTTATTTATGTATTTGGCTGCGCCGGGTCTTAGTTGTGCCACTTGCGATCTTCAGTCTTTGCTGTGGCACGCACGATTGTTAGTTGCAGCACGTGGGATCTAGTTCCCTGACCAGGGATTGAACCCACGCCTCCTGCATTGAGAGTGCAGAGACTTAGCCACTGGACCACTAGGGAAGTCCCCCAGTACTTCTCAAGCAGGCCTTTTCAGTGAAGAGAAGATGTGCTCTACCTCCTCCTTCCCTCACTGAAGCTTTTGCACTCAACCATTATTCCTCTACATGTCAAAATTGCCCTTTGGGGTCGATACAAACTAGCTACTCACTCTGTTAGTGCCTTTTATTCCCCTCCAGTTTGGGCACCTGGACTGCATGTTTCCTTTTAACTTGTCAACTTCTTAACTTCTGCTATTATGCTGAGAAAGTTAAACAGCCATTTAGGTGATCTTTCCAATATATTTTCTTCACATTGTCCTTCATTTTTAATTCCCAATCTTCCATTTTCTGTCTGCTTGAACCGCCTCTCACACATGGCCATGTCATGGTTCTTGAAATCATTTTGAAATATTTCATTTCTGAAATCTTGAATGGTGGCATCCTATTCATGGACCCAAAAACCTCTTACCATTCCAGCTCCCTTCATACACTACTCCCACCGTGCCAAGTTTGACTTGATACAGGCTTGTGCCACCTTGACGATTCCATCCTCTGCCAACTAGCCAGCATCTTCCTGGCAAGTCAGACTTGTTAGTCCCTAGAGCTTCTGAAATGGTGCCTCTTCCCAGTAGAACGCCAACCCTAGCTCAAATCAATTATCCATCTCTAGAGTCCCAAGAACCAGTTTGCTGAGTACTGCTAGAGAAAAGCACAGAATCACGTGAATGGTGCCACCTTGGGCTTGTGAGCTCTTTCTTCATCGGGACCTCACACTGCTGGACAGTCATTCACTGGAATCTTACTAATGCCATGTGCCACAAAACCTAGTTCGTGCCTTCTCAGTATCCCCCCAAGGCCTGATGTTTGTGCCTTTCACATCACCATACTTTCCCTCCAAAATGAAAATGAAATGATTGAAGTGTCCCCATCATTTTCAGGAAATGATTTTCATATCATGTGGTTGCTGTGAATTGATCTCCCAGGTTTTTATATACTGGCTAACTAAACTCTTCCTGCAAGAGCGGACTTGCGTCATCCCTTCCCTTACCAAAATATATTCATGCAAGAAGCACACAGAGAGAAAAAAGTACTTTCTACACAATATTTGAGCAGTTATGAAAGTTTTGTCATGCTCCTGATACCATAATTCTGAACTTATCCATTTTCCTGAATATATTTGTTTAATGTTCTGTGTGTGTGCAGTCCCTCAGTCATGTTCAGCTCTTCGCAACCCTTTGGACTGTAGCCCATGAGGCTCCTCTGTCCATGGGATTTTTCAGGCAAGAATATGGAAGTGGGTTGTTATTTCCTCCCCTAGGGGATATTCTCTAGCCATGGGTTGAAGTCGCGTCTCCTGTTTCTCCTTCATTGGCAGGTGGATCTTTTACCTGCTGAGCCATTAGGGAAGCCCATATGTGTTTAATATATGTATATATATAAATATATACATTTACATAACATATATAAATATATGTATATTTACATATACATATATTAATATATAGTTTCATATATATGTAAATATATATTTAAATATGCATATATAAATACACATATTTACATATACATATATATTTATATATACATATATAAATATATATATTTATATGTATATATGAATATACAATGCTCTAAACAGATATTTACTTATTAAGCATCTATTATATGTCATTTCCACTAGAAGGTAAACTCTATAAGATCTGGAACCTGTGTTTCTTTTATTGCTTTTTTAATTCCCAGTTCTAAGGGCTAGTAACTGTACACAGATCCTAAAGTTATATGAATTTTCAGGATTTTTCATGAAATACTGTAGGAGTCAGTCACAAACCATTTTTTGACAACCTCAGCTATCTCAAGGGGAATAAAAGAATCAAGTAATCATAATTATAGGTCACTTTCCCTTTGTTTGTGGTCTATATCACCAAGTCAAGAAGTCAGATCTATTGGATAAATAGATCTAATTTTGGCAACCACTTCAGATGTTTCTATTGCCTTAGTATCATACAGTTGAGTGCTCAGAACTGCTTGATGTTGATCCAACCCTGTTCATATAGGCGACAGATCTTCTTCTAGAAGGCATTGTTCTCTCTGCCTAAAGACTTTGGATCTTTCCTCTTATCACATCCTTTGGCTCCCAGTGAGTCTGAGATTAGCAAAGTTGTCCAAGACCTTGTAGTTAATAATCACTAGCAAAATACTCTTAGAAGTCAAACTTCACTTTCAGCCTTACTGTCTAAAGCAGTGTATGCCAAATGTTGTGAATCTCAAAAGATCCCAGTGTGCATCACGTAGCCTTTCTGAATGCTGTGATGCTAGTTTTTACTTATGATTCAAATGTAAATGAACTATTTGCTAGCTAGGTGTATACTCATGGTATTGTTCTCATACCATACCAAGGACTCAATTTCTCCAGTTTCCCCACAAAGTTCTCCATGATGGCATATTTCAGAGCATTACTAGTTCATTTGCATTAATTAATCAGATGTGCAGAAATGTAACAGTGCTGCTTATCCATAGCTGACACCAGCTTACCTCTGAATCTCTCTTTAATCACTAGTGAAAAAAATTTTTTTTCATGTTACCTTTAAGGTGGTTTATCCAGTCACATCCTGTTTAAAATATTCCTTTTGAGGTAAAAAATCATTTATATTCAGGATTTAAACTTATTCAATTCATAGCTTAATCTCCTTAGGATTTTTGTTCAAACCTCTCAAAAGATTTCTTTGTCCTTTCTTCACCCTACAGGGTACCAGAGGGGGTCATCTAATATACTGTCATTTATAGGAGGGGGTGGGAAATGTAGGGAGGGGTGTGATATAACTAACTATTCTTTTTTTTTTTTTTTTTGCCGCACCTTGCAGCAGGCATGTGGGATCTTAATCCCCCAACTGAGGTTCAAACCTTGGCACCATGCATTAGAAGCATGGAGTCTTAACCACTGGACTGCCGGGGAAGTCCAACCATCCCTTCTCGACCTTCACCCTTACAAACTCGTCTCTGCCTTGCCTCCAGTCACAAGTTAAAAGGATTGTGTTCATGATCTCAACAGTTGCAGTCCACTGAATTTCTAAAATTGTAGCACCCCCCTCACTAACTTCTGGAATAACTGGGCTCAGGCCAAGTATGTTAATGAAGACCCCCACACCATAATACTAAATATTATTGAACAAATATATTGTTAAATAAAATATATTCTATATTTTTCCCTTGACAAATACACTTTTATAATGACTTTGCTGCTGCTGCGGCTAAGTCACTTCAATCGTGTCCGACTCTGTACAACCCAGTAGACAGCAGCCCACCAGGCTCCACCATCCCTGGGATTCTCCAAAGTAAGAACAATGAAAAGGGATGCCATTTCCCTCTCCAATGCACGAAAGTGAAAAGTGAAAGTGAAGTCGCTCAGTCGTGTCCGACTCTTCACGATCCCTTGGACTGCAGCCTACCAGGCTCCTCTGTCCGTGGGGTTTTTCAGGCAAGAGTACTGGAGTGGGGTGCCATAGCTTTCTCCAATAATGACTTTAGGTCATTTGAATTTTAAAACGTTCGAGTACTTTTAGTTCTAGGCTGAAATGTGTTCACATGAGGCCAGTAAGACCCACTTTATAGCCCACTTTCTATTCTTCTTTCCCCATGGCATTTAACACACCTGTGTGGACATCCCAACCCATGTACTTAATACCTTGTCTATACCCCATAGCAACACCTGCACGCATAAGTAAATAATCACTTCTTGACCTCCAATCAGCCCTACAGGTACACACACTGGTGATATAACTTGCCCTCTGGAGACTAGATCCAGGAAGAAGCATGCAAAACCTGGTGAAGGCTGAGGAGAGCCTTAACAGAATTTCCAGGATCCTGAGAGTCCAGAGTATGACATAGAGTGGTAGACGTGGGATGAGCTCTGGGTGGGCAAGTCCCCTTTGGTCCCCTAGTCTTGTAGGATAGAACCTGGTTTGAAAGCCCAATATGTCCTCCTTTAAATTGGGAGGCCCAGAGCAGGGGTCTAAGGCCAGTACTATCTCTATGCTTCAAGAACCATGACATGTAAGGGGGTGAAGACTATTTCATGGCCCCCTGTCTGCCTCGCACACCATTTCTATATTCCTGGGGATGCTCAGTGAGGTTGATGAGAGGCACTCAGTCATCAGTGGGAAATGGGACATATCTTCCTGAGTGCTAAGATTCCTAAGCTGTCTAATGACTTCTATCTCTTCCATGGGTTCCAGACCTCTGGCATAAGCCAGAGATTCTGCACCCAATGACATGTCAATTCATTTCTTTTCTCCTCCCTCCCTCCACCCAACCCAGAAATGGTGTCATTACCTCTCACATAGCAGGAAGCTACTCTGTGTGAGGTTATATCCTATGTCCTTCTCTATGTATATTGATGATACTGTTTTTATGTATGTATTTGGATTTTATTTCTATACCAAGGTAAAGGGTTATTCAGCTCTAAATACTTATAACTATTAACCACAGCTTCATGCAAGCCTTTCATTTTCCTTTCCCCAGAGCTAATTTCAATCTTCTAGCTTATTCTTTCTGTATTTGCCTATGCAGTTCTGAATAGAATATTATATTATTTTTCTACTTTTCAGTTTTAGACATCAATCTGGAATGATTTGCCAGTTTCTCTCCCATCTTCCCCCTGCCCCCAAATACACATTTGTGTTTATAGAATAGATTCTTGCTGGCAAAATTTCCTTCTATCATGCCCTTCCCCCATTTTCTGCTTTCTTCAAAACTAGCAACAGTTTTTATAAGAAAGAGCCTGGTAAAATCATGAAATGACAGTCCTCTTGCCTGAGTCAAGCAAGTCTCCAAGTTCCAAAGATTGAAGTGATTGAAGATGTTGTCCTACAACGAAAAGAAAATCATAGAAAGAGGAGTCCCCCAGAAGAGAAAGGATGCCACCTCTAAATTCAAAGGGAATCTATTTTTACAGCAACATTGGAGTCTCTGAATGGAAGTGCTATTGAGGACTGGGTATGTTAGGAAGTCAAATGTTTGAAGCCTTGAATTCATTTTCCTAAAGTATTTGGAAGCGACAGCAAGGAAAAGAAGCAAAAATGGTAACTGATATAAAATCATGAAACTAATTGCGTGGGAGCTAAGCAAGCTTGAAAATCTGGGGAGTAATCATAGTGTCAAATTCTCAAAGGTCAAGATCCAAAAATCCTGTGATTTAATGATTGCATCACCACTAATAGGTAACAAATGTGGTTTTGGTGGATTTAGAAACAAGCCTTCAAGGAGTGGACGCTGTTGTTGTTGTAAGTGGTAGAGTTAAAATAAAGGGTGTAAGTTATTATTTGGAGAAATCTATTGGGAGAAAGGGAGCAGACAGAGGGAAGACAGGAGAGAAACTGAGAGATCTTAAGAGAAAAGCTTGAGATGATGCAAGGCAAATGGTGGCGTAGGCAGTGATATTTACAGACAGAGGGAAATGTGGCCATAGAAAGTGAGATACTGAAGATGCAAAGGAAGTAGATAATCAGAGGCTCAAGGTCATGGACACAGATGAAATGGTTAGTTTTGAAAAGGAGGACTATCTCATCCACCGAAACCAAGGGCGATAATAAAAAGAAGCTGAGGGAATATATTGAGATATAATTCAGTATAGCTGAGAGTGTTGGGGAGAAAGTGAAAGTGAAAGTTGTGACTCAGCTGGTAAAGAATCCGCCTGCAATGCGGGAGACCTGGGTTCAATCCCTGGGTTGGGAAGATCCCCTGGAGAAGGAAAAGGCTACCACTCCAGTATTCTGGCCTGGAAAATTCCATGAACATATAGTCCATGGGGTCACTAAGAGCTGGACACAACTGAGCAACTTTCACTTTCAAGAAAGATTAAAAGAGAAAGCTCACATCATATGTCTTGGATCTTCTCAT
The DNA here is from genome assembly GCF_023091745.1 of Budorcas taxicolor. Lineage (NCBI taxonomy): Eukaryota > Metazoa > Chordata > Mammalia > Artiodactyla > Bovidae > Budorcas > Budorcas taxicolor. The sequence continues at coordinate 86,678,153 of NC_068910.1, forward strand.
CAATGTTCACAGTTTAAAATCAGAAAGGTTGTTACTGGCTGAAAATGAGGAGGCCAAGAAGGGTGAAACTTGGAGGGTTTAGAGAAATTTATAAAGTTATAGAAAATTCATGGCATGTAATTTTTCAAAGGAAATCAATAAGAGGTTTAAATTTCCATGAGAAGAAAAGTTTTGTGGGATATATACTCCATCTTTTATTCTTCAGGGTTCCCTGGTGGCTCAGCTGATAAAGAATTCACCTGCAATGTGGGAGACCTGGGTTCAATCCCTGGGTTGGGAAGATTCCCTGGAGAAGGGAAAGGCTACCCTCTCCAGTATTCTGGCCTGGAAAATTCCATGGACTGTACAGTCCAGGGTGTTTCAAAGTTTTGTGGGATATAAACTCGTCTTTTATTTTTCAAGGATGTTTCAAACTAACCCCATGATACCACATTCAAATTGTTACAGACAGTAAATTCGAAGCCTCAGCAGTCAATGGAGACTTGATCCTCTGAACAGAGACCCAAAAAGATAGATTTGAATTCCTTACACTTTTTCTAGCTATTTTTTTCTACATGGCTTCATGTTTTCCCACTGAATCATTCATTGTATGTAATTTTTGAAGTTCAAGGGAATCTGTTACGGTTTACATGGATAGTTTCATGTAACTAGGACAGATCAGTTTCAGAGTTGAGGGGAGGCGAGAAGAAGGTCTGTAGCTGGGTGGAAGTAGGTGTCCATTGTTAGTGGTAGAGATAGGATTGAGCATGAGAGAAGAGGAGGGAAAGGAAACAAGATGTAGACGATCCATAACTTGTGGTCTGAGGACTGTGATTCTCAACTGAGAATGATTTTGCCTCCCAAGAGGTACTTGGCACTGGTGATCACAACTGGGGATGATGCAACTAGCGGGTAGAGGGCAGAGATGCTGCTAAACACCTTGCAATCCACAAGACAACTCTCTACCACAAAGAATTATCTGGCCCCAAACATGAATAGTGCCAAGGTTGAGAAATCCTACTGTAGGGACTCAGGAGAAAAGCAAAATTTGGGCAATCTTTTTTTTTTTTTAATTAATTTTTATTGGAGTATAGTTGCTTTACAATGTTGTGTTAGTTTTTGCTGTACAGCAAAGTGAATCAGCTACACTTTTACATATATCCCCTCTTTTTTCAGATTTCCTTCCCATTTAGGTCACCACAGAGTACTGAGTAGAGTTCCCTGTGCTCTACAGTAGGGACTTATTAGTTATCTATTTTATACATAATAGTGTATGTATATCAATCCCAATCTCCCAATTCATCCTACCCCCCGCCCCCCGACCTTGGTATCCATACACTTGTTCTCTACATCTGTGTCTCAATTCTGCAGACACTATTTTTTATCTGATGCCAAACAACTGACAGTGAAGGGTGAGGACATTGGTTTTAACAATAATATAACACAAAACATTTTCATTATTTTTCCAAGAGATATGATTAAGTAAGATGTTAGTATTTACTGACCTAATCCAAGGAAACTGTGTGTTCTGAGGTATGGCAAAAGCCAAATTTTGCCCTGTCTCCTAACTGTGATGCTTCTGGTTGTGCACCACACAGCTAATAGTTGGATGGTAGATTGGAATTCTATGGAATTTAATTTCTATATTGACAGTAGATATCAGATAATGATATAGTGGTATATCATGCCTACTGGTTATATCCTGCCCTTGTATTATAATCTAGGTGCTACCTTAAAAAAATGTTCTAAATTTTGTATTGGAGTATGGCCTATTAACAATGTTGTGATAGTTTCATGCGGATGGCAAAGGGTCTCGTCAATACATATACATGTACCTATTCTCCCTCAAGCTCCCCTCCCATCCAGGCTGCCACATAACCTTGAGCAGAGTTCCCTGTGCTATACCATAGGTCCTTGTTAGTTATCCGTTTTAAATATAGCAGTGTGTACCCGTCCATCCCAGATTCCATAACTATCCCTTCCTATCATCTTTATCTCCAACAACCGTAAGTTCATTCTCTAAGTCTGTGCTACTTTTAAGAGGGTAGGTCTAAATTCTGATGAAGCTTTCTCCCTGTCTTTTGCATATTGTTCTCCTATGTTCTATGACTATATCACATTTGCCATAGGCCAATAAAGGAAGAAAGAAAAAGGAAAAGCAGCTCCAAATGTATTACAAGTCAAAACAGTAAGAAAAGAATTATGTTTGTTGTGGACCAAAGATTCTGAGCTCAAGGGAAAAGAGCTACGAAAATAAAAAGGCAAAAGAAGAATGGGAGGGAAAAAGAGGAGACTTCCCATATGGCATGGGAGAAGAGGAGGGGAATTAAGGAGAAGAAAGAAGGGCCTGGGAGCTTAATAACCTTTTTCCAACAACAGATTTTTAGAAGTTAGCGGTGCTTCAAGAAAATGAAGTGGTGTGCCTGATGCCTTTTGAAACAGGAGTCTGTTCTCAGCTTTTCATCTTCTGTTCCGCCGTTATATGTAAATTGGGTTTCATGGTGTATTAGAACTGTGAAGATGATTTAATATGCCAAAATGTGCTATGGATCATTTGTGCATCAGCTCTGCAGTTTAACCAGCAGTCACTGAACTGAAACTCAAAACTTCCCTTGCCAAATCACAGAAAATTTTAGGATTAACTTGAAAGCAGCACCCCCATCTGAAGAGAGACATGGCTTTTCCCTGCCTGTTCCAGGTACATATCACAAACATGCAGTGTGTTTGTTTTTATTGCAAAAATGTGAATGAGACTAGAATATAAGAATTTTCTTCATGCAATATTGTCGGTGTAGTCCCGAGGTCTCTATACTATGTCATTTTTGCCCAGTCTTCAGAAACAGAAATTGAGATGAAATACAGCACCTAAGAACATTAACCTTTTCAGGAGCAAGCTGCCAGAAAGTAATTATTCCTGGAGAGCAGGCCCATCAGAATAAGAAAAGTGCCTCTGATTTCTCTGTGTTACCAGCCACACCTATTTATTGAGCACTCACACTGAGGAATAAGCAACTTGTCATTATCATCACCATCATTATCATCATCACACCATCATCATCATTGTGATTATTTTAAAGTTAATTCTTCCTTTTTAGAAATAATTGGTTTTAGTTACAAAGAAATAGCCACACTTTACCCACTCTTTTTTTGCAGATGTTTTCACAAAGAGAAGGTGCAGCCCCCTCCTGTGGCACTGGCTCAAGTTCTCTCTCAAAGACTGGGTCTGTTATAGGAGGGGGAGTTCAAGACAGGGAGTGGTAGGCAATTTCCTTTTTTTTTTTTTTTTAACATTAATTATCTATAGTCAAAGATGATCTGAAAAATCCTGTGCAAATGACTGCAAAAAAAAAAAAAAAGATTTTGGATTGAACATAGTTTTGACAACTAAGCTTATTTAATAAACATGTGAAGTTTGTGCATGCTCACTCATAGGTTATTGTCCCAGTAATTCTAGGATCTCTTATTATACCTTATGGTCTGCCTCTTGACGCTGAACCCTCACTTTGAGTTATCATTCTTACATGAACAAGGGGACCACAGTGATGGGATGGACTTGGGTAATGCATGGACTGGGACCACAAAGAACAGTTTCTCCTACACCTTCATCCACTGTACTTACTGGCTACACAGTTAGAGGAGTAGCCAGTGGCTAATACTAGATGCAGACCATGTGAACACATGACCACAGCTGGGAGGAAGAAGATGAGTTGGATAATTGTACTCATCCAGAAGATGGCTAGATAACTGTAGGATCAGTTCAGACTTTCTCAGGCACAGAAACTCAAGTTCCAAAATTGTACCCATCCTTATGGACTTTGGTTGGGATGGGCTTTGGATGGGATTTTAAAGTTACCAAGATGATGGAGTAGAAGTACAAGCGCTCATCTTCTCCTGCGAGAACTCCAAAATTACAACTCACTGCTGAACAACCATCAACAGGAGACTGTTGGGTCTCACCAAAAAAAGACATACCACGTCCAAGGACAAAGGGGAAGCCCCAGCAAGTTGTTAGGAGGGGCAAAATCACGTTTACAATCAAACCCCATACCCACCAGAGATGCCTGAAGGGCTCAAGCAAAACGTTGTATGCACCAGGAGACCCCACAGAGACAGCCAGACATACCTTTGAGTGTTTGAGTGTGTCCTGCGGAGGGATGGGTCAGCAGTGGCCTGCTGCAGGGGCAGGGGCTCTGGGTGCAGCAGACCTTGGTGTGGCATAAGCCCTCTTGGAGGAGGTCATCATTAACTCCACCACAGAGCTGCCAGAACTTACACAGGACTGGGAAAACAGACTCTTGGAGGGCACAAACAAAACCTTGTGCACATCAGGACCCAGGAGAAAGGAGCAGTGGCCCCACAAGAGACTGATTGACCCAGCCATGCCTGTGAGTGTTCAGGAGTCTCTGGCGGAGTTGCAGGTCAGCAGTGGCCTGCTGCAGGGGCAGGGCACAGAGAGCAGCAGTGCATGCCTGGGAACTTTTGAAGGAGGTTGCCATTGTCTTCATTACCTCCACCATAGTTTGGTCTCAAGTTAAGCAACAGGGAGGGAACACAGCCCACATCCATCAACAGAAAATTGGATTAAAGATTTACTGAGCATGGCCCCACCCATCAGAACAAGACCCTGTTTCAGCCCTCAGTCAGTCTCTCCTATCAGGAAGCTTCCATAAGCTTCTTATCCTTCTGCATCAGAGGGCAGACAGAATGAAAACCACAATCACAGAAAACTAACCAAACTGATCACATGGACCACAGCCTTGTCTAACTGAAAGAAACTATGAGCCATGCCGTGTAGGGCCATCCAGGATGGACAGGTCATGGTGGAAAGTTCTGACAAAACATGGTCCACTGGAGAAGGGAATGGCAAACCACTTCAGTATTCTTGCCTTGAGAACCCCATGAACAGTATGAAATGGCAAAAAGGTAGGACACTGAAGGATGGACTCTCCAGGTCAGTAGGTACCCAATATGCTACTGGAGAAGAGTGGAGAAATAAATCTAGAAAGAATGAAGAGATGGAGCCAAAGCAAAAACAACACCCAGGTGGGGATGTGACCGGTAATGGAAGTAAAGTCTGATGCTGTAAAGAACAATATTGCATAGGAACCTGGAATGTTAGGTTCATGAATCAAGGTAAATTGAAAGTGGTCGAATAGGAGATGGCAAGAGTGAACGTCGACATTTTGGGAATCAGTGAACCAAAATGGAATGCAATGGGCAAGTTTAACTCAGATAATGATTATACCTACTACTGTGGGCAAAAATCCCTTAGAAGAGATGGAGTAGGCCTCACAGTCAACAAAAGAGTGCGAAATGCACTTCTTGGATGCAACTTCAAAAATAACAGAATGATCTCTGTTCATTTCCAAGGCAAACCATTCTATATCAGAGTAAACCAAGTCTATGCTCCAACCAGTAATGCTGAAGAAACTGAAGTTGAAATGGTTCTATGAAGACCTACAAGACCTTCTAAACTGACCCCCAAAAAAATGTGTCCATCTCATTATAGGGGACTGGAATGTAAAAGTAGAAAGTCAAGAGATACCTGGGGTAATAGGCAAATTTGGCTTTGTACAGAATGAAGCAGGGCAAAGGCTAACAGAGTTTTGCCAAGAGAATGCACTGGTCATAATAAATACCCTCTTCCAACAACACAAGAGACAACTCTACACATAGACATCACCAGATGGTCAACACTGAAATCAGATTGATTATATTCTTTGCAGCCAAAGAGGGAGAAACTCTATACAGTCAACAAAAACAAGACTGGGAGCGGACTGTGGCTCAGATCATGAACTCCTTATTGCCAAATTCAGACTTAAACTGAATAAAGTAGGTAAAACCACTGGACCATTCAGGTATGACCCAAATCAAAACCTTTAACAATTATAAAATGGAAGTGAGAAATAGATTTAAGGGATTAGTTCTGATAGACAGAATGCCTGAAGAATTATGGATGGAGGTTCGTGACATTGTACACGAGGCAGTGATCAAGACTATCCCCAAGAAAAAGAAATGCAAAAAGGCAAAATGGTTGTCTGAGGAGACCTTACAAATAGCTGAGAAAAGAAGAGAAGCAAAAGGCAAAGGAGAAAAGGAAAGATATTCCCATTTGAATCCAGATTTCCAAAGAATAGCAGGAAGAGATAAGAAAGGCTCCCAATGCAATGCTCCCAATGCTGTCAATGCAAACAATAGAGGAAAACAATAGAATGGGAAAGATTAGAGATCTCGTCAAGAGAATTAGAGATACCAAGGGAACATTTCATGCAAAGATGGGCTCAATAAAGGACAGAAATTGTATGGACCTAACAGAAGCAGAGGATATTAAGAAGAGGTGGCAAGAATGCACAGAACTGTACCAAAAAGTTCTTCATGACCAAGATAATCATGATGGTGTGATCACTCACCTAGAGCCAGACATCCTGGAATGTGAAGTCAAGTGGGCCTTAGAAAGCATCACTACAAACAAAGCTAGTGGAGGTGATGAAATTCCAGTTGAGCTATTTCAAATCCTGGAAGATGATGCTGTGAAAGTGCTGCACTCAATATGCCAGCAAATTTGGTAAACTCAGCAATGGCCACAGGACTGGAAAAGGTCAGTTTTCATTCCAGTCCCAAAGAAGGGCAATGCCAAAGAATGCTCAAACTACTGCACAATTGCACTCATCTCACATGCTAGCAAAGTAATGCTCAAAATTCTCCAAGTGACGTGTTACAGTATGTGAACCGTGAACTTCCAGATGTTCAAGCTGGTTTTAGGAAAGGCAGAGGAGCCAGAGATCAAATTGCCAACATCTGTTGGATCATCGAAAATGCAAGAGAGTTCCAGAAAAACATCTACTTCTGCTTTATTGACTATGCCAGAGCCTTTGACTGTGCTGATCACAACAAACTGTGGAAAATTCTGAAAGAGATGGGAATACCAGACCACTTTACCTACCTCCTGAGAAATCTGTATGCAGATCTGTATGCAGAAGCAATAGTTAGAACTGGACATGGAACAACAGACTGGTTCCAAATCAGGAAAGGAGTACATCAAGGCTGTATATTGTCACCCTGCTTATTTAACTTCCATGCATCATGCAAAATGTTGGGCTGGATGGAGCACAAGCTGGAATCAAGACTGCTGGGAGAAATATCAATAACCTCAGATATGCAGATGATACCACCCTTATGACAGAAAGCCAAGAGGAACTAAAGAGCCTCTTGATGAAAGTGAAAGAGGAGAGAGAAAAAGTTGGCTTAAAGCTCAACATTCAGAAAACTAAGATCATGGCATCTTGTCCCATCACTTCATGGCAAATAGATGGGGAGACAATGGAAACCAAGACAGATTTTATTTTGAGGGGCTCCAAAATCACTGCAGATGGTAACTTCACCCATGAAATTAAAATATGCTTGCTCCTTGGAAGAAAATCTATGACCAACCTAGATAGCATATTAAAAAGCAGAGACAGTACTTTGCTAGCCAAGGTCCATCTAGTCAAACCTATGATTTTTCCAATAGTCATTTATGGATGTGAGAGTTGGACTATAAGGAAAGCTGAGTGCCAAAGAATCAATGCTTTTGAACTGTGGTGTTGGAGAAGACTCTTGAGAGTCCCTTGGACTGCAAGGAGATCAAAGCCATCTATCCTAAAGCAGATCAGTCCTGGATGTTCACTGGAAGGATTGATGCTGAAGCTGAAACTCCAATACTTTGGCTACGTAATGGGAAGAACTGACTCACTGGAAAAGACACTGATGCTGTGAAAGATTGAAGGCAGGAGGAGAAGGGGATGACAGAGGACGAGATGGATGGATGGCATCACTGACTCAATGGACATGAGTTGGAGCAAGTTCCAAGAGTTTGTGATAGACAGGGAAGCCTGGTGTGCTGCAGTCCATGGGGTCACAAAGAGTCAGACACAACTGAGCAACTGAACTGAACTTACAGGCTTTAGCTCATTAGCTGCTCAGTCATGGTGGCAACAACTTTGCCCTGGGTGTTTTTTCTGGTGTCTTCTGGGGCCATTCTGAATCTTGAAATCACAAGCCAGTATATGAAAATTATACATGCTGTTGGCTGAAATTATCACAGAGGTTGGAAGGTCTTGATCAGCATGGCACAATGGAACTTTCAGTATGTATGAACATGGTCTCTATCTGCATTCTCCAATATAGTAGCTATTAGTCACATCTCGCTAATGAGCACTTGAAATGTACTAGTGTTACGGAAGAGCTGAATTTGAAATGTCACTTAATTAATTTAAGTTTACGTTGCTAAATGTGGCCTATGGTTACTGTGTTGGAGAGTCTAGTTCCAGATACCGCCCCCCCCCCCCACCTCTTTGAATGTTTAATTCACTTGTTCACGAATGTCATCTTGCCTTATAATTCACTGAATTCTATCCATGAACAAAACAGTTAATGCTCCCAAATTTATTTTTGAAATCTATTCGCTAGGGCACTTCTGCAGTATTTTAGCCGCTAGTTAATGAATGAACCATATAAATTAGTTACATAAAGCTGTTGATAGCTATTGCTAATGGATTCCAACCTGTTTAAATAATATATCTAGTCTTATTCTGACTGCATCTAAATTCTGAGTTCTGAGTGTACTCAGCAGGTCACTTTGTTCTATGTGTCGTTAGTTACCCAGTCTGGGCTCTACTCTGTGCTGAAGGATTCGTTCACATTGTTCTCATTAGTATTGATGGGAGTTACCTGTGGAAATCTTCCAAGCCACATTGAGAGACAAGGCCTCCCTGCCTGTCTGGCTTTTAGCTAATCTTTATTGTTAAGGAAGCTCTCGTGCATTGTGTTACATACGGTACACTGGAGGTTAGTTGTGAGTTCAGGCGGTAAAGCCAGTCAAATTCTTTGCAGTAAAGTTGAGGTAGTCCCTTTGCTCCTTGACTTGACATTAGTGTCTGGTAGTATCCCTCTGTGCGTGTGTGCCTGCTCAGTCACTTCAGTAGTGCAACCCGGACTGTAGCCCGCCAGGCTCTTCTGTCCATGGCTTTCTCCAGGCAAGGATACTGGAGTTGGTAGCAGTTCCCCTCTCCAGGGCATCTTCCCGACCCAGGGATCAAATCTGCAGTCTCTTATGTCTTCTCCATTGGCAGGCGGATTCTTTACCACTAATGCCACCTGGGAAGCCCAATATTGCCCTAAAAAAGTGCTAATGAATTCTTGTTCTGAGGCTTCACAGAGTTTCTTCAGTTTTTAATTAAATGTTAAGCAATGTGTTGTTATAGCCACTGTAGTCAGAGTACATAATATTAAGCAAATGTACTTTTTTATTGTTGTGGCAAATTCTGTCAATGCCAATTGAAATGTAAAAATTAGGAAGTGATAGAAATCAAATAACAGCAGGATTATAGACCTTTTTCCATGTGACAGATTCAATTCTTATTGACCTGATACTTTCATGTCCTAAGTGAGCCAAGAACCCCTTCCAGACATCTTTGGTGTCAAACCCTGAGTTATACAATGCCAGATCAGCACCATGTAGTGAAGGAGATAGAGTAATAAGAAGCATTCAAATGGTTAGTCTAATACAGTATTTTAAAATGCAATAGAAACATGAAAGAATTACATTTACACTCTCTGAAGGCTGGGTGTTCGCCTTGTTCCAGGCTCTGAGCAAAGAATAAAGAAGCAGATGTTTCCCTCTCCCTTCCCAAAGCAGCTCAGCTACTTAGCCTTTGATTTCAACTCCTCACCCTCTCCTTCATCTCAGAAGTCCAATGAGATGACTCTCTAACTTCCAAGTTTTCTTTGAGACTCCTTTCCCCATATCCGTTCTGGGATCAAAACACGCTTGCCAAGCCTCTAACATTTCATTGCCCCTCAAAGCTTTTCTACTATGTCCTTCTTTTTATTATTTTTACATATATCCCCTCCCTCTTGGACCTCCCTCTCACTCCCTCCCACATCTTGTCCATCTAGGTCATCACAGGGCACCAAGCTGAGCTCCCTGTGATTTGCAGCAGGTTCCCGCTAGCTATCTGCTCACACATGGTAGTATATATATGTCTATCCCAATCTCTCAGTTCACCCCACTCCAGCTCCCCCACCTACATCCACACATCCATTCTCCACATCTATGTCCCTAATTCGGCCCTGCATATAGGTTCATTTTACTATTTTTCTTAGATTCCTCATAAATTCATTTATATATGATATTTGGTTTTTTCTTTCTCACTTACTTCATTCTTGATCCTTTTCTGGTCAGACTGGAACAAGACCAACTCATGGCAATTTCTGTAGTTGTTTTCTGAAACCATTCCTTTGCCTGATTAAATTATTCTTCCAGATGGTAAACATTATTCCAACAGTGTTATGGGCAGAAGAAAATACAGACCCATTCATTTAGAATATTAATTCTATGAACAAATTCTTCATGTTGTTAGGCACTGAGTCATTCTTCTTAGTGAATGTTGACCTCTAGGGGAGATCATGCCTATAGTGAAGGACAAGAGGTAAGAAGATGGAGAGGTCAAAAGGTGATTCCCCTACTTCAGCCATCAGAGTTCAGGCAGAGTGAAGTAGGTAAAGTATTTTCCTTCTAAATTTTCCTTCCTCCAAAATAAACTTCCTTTGCCTCCACTTAGCAGCTATTGTCTATAAATGTAGACCTGACTCACTGCTTTAGGCCATTTGGGCCACTGGAACAGAATACCATAGACTGGGTGGCTTACAGAAAATTAATTCTCACCATCCTTGAGGGGGAAAATCTAAGATCACGGTGCCAACAGATTTGATATCTGATGAGAAATCTGAGTTCCCACTAGAAATCCTGCTCCCTAGTTCATAGTCACTTTCTTACTCTATCTTCCCGTGAAGAAAGGAGTAAGGGGACTCTTTGCTGCTGCTGCTGCTGCTAAGTCGCTTCAGTCGTGTCCGACTCTGTGCGACCCCGCAGACAGCAGCCCAGCAGGCTCCCCTGTCCCTGGGATTTTCCAGGCAAGAACACTGGAGTGGGTTGCCATTTCCTTCTCCAATGCATGAAAGTGAAAAGTGAAAGTGAAGTCGCTCAGTTGTGCCCGACTCAGCGACCCCATGGACTGCAGCCTACCAGGCTCCTCCATCCATGGGATTTTCCAGGCAAGAGTACTGGAGTGGGGTGCCATTGCCTTCTCCGAAGGGGACTCTTTGGGTCTCTTTTATATGGACACTAATTTCATTAACAAAGGTTCTGCCTTCATGCCCTAATCATATTCCTAAATCCCCACCTCCTAATACCATCACATAGCCAGTAAGATTTCAACTTATGAATTTTGGGAAACACATTCTATCTGTAGTATTAACCTAATTGGGTTTTAGAGGAGTCCAGTGAGATTTCTCCCACCTATCACTAACAGGTCACGATTAGCCTTTCTGCTTAGTTTACTCAGCTCTACCTACCTAAAGAGGTGGATAGGTATTACCCCATTTATCAGCTGGAAAAGATATTGATTGGAAGGGACTAACCAATCTTTGATCATCAGGCATAATGCAAATGCTACCCTCTTAGAGCAAGCACTTCTCAATGAATTCCTTGATGTCAAAGAGGTCAGTTCATGAACTGACCTGTGAAGATGCTCTAAAGAAAAGAGCAAAAGGACCTTCTGTTCCAATAACACACAAATGTTTTACCTATGCTCTTTTGGAATCACACCTGTAGTGAATTTTCCTCATCTATCCCTGAGAATATCAGGCCAAGGAAGGGAAAATGTAGCATTGTGGTAACGTTGTGGATGAGAGATTTGGGGGCAGGCAGACCTTCAGAATCTCACAAGCCATTCTGTGTAGGTATTAAGGCACTGGTTTCACTTACAGATAGGGTTGCCCCATCCAAACAGAGTCTGCGTCCATGCCAAGTCACTTCAGTTGTGTCCTGCTCTTTGCAAGGTTATGGACTCTAACCTGCCAGGTTCCTCTGTCCATAGGATTCTCCAGGCAGGAATACTGGAGTAGGTTGCCATTTCCTCCTCTAGGGGATCTTCCCGACCCAAGGATCAAACCTGCATCTGTATATGTCTCCTGCATCAGCAGGCGAGTTCTTTACCACTAGGGCCACCTGGGAAGCCCCAGAACAGAGACTACTGCTTCAAAAATGAAAAGCAACAAAAATTGACTAAATCAAATCAATGCAGGTTATTCGTCTTGCTAAGTCAGTTTCGCCTGACTTAATTTTGCCTTTCAAACGTAATGGACAGGACTTCTCTGGTGACTCAGTGGTAAAGAATCCATCTGCCAAATCCATTTGCCAGTGCAGGAGGCATGGGTTTGATCCCTGATCCCGGAAGATCCCACATGCCACGGTGCAACTAAGCCCACGCACCACAATTATTGAGCCCGTGTTCCGCAGCCGGGGAGCCGCAACTCCAGAGCCCATGAGCTGCAGCTACTGAAGCCTGTGCACCCTGAGCCCGTGCTCTGCAACCAAAGAAGCCACTGCGATGAGCAAGTAGCCCACGCACTGCAACGAGAGAGCAGAGAGTAGCCTCTGCTCTCCGCAACCAGAGAAAACCCTGTGCAGTAATGAAGACCAGCACAGCCAAAAATAGAGAAATAAAATTATTTTTTAAGAGGATAATGGACAAAAAGAACGACTTTTCTCATACTATCTATGTTTGCTGCTCCTTGTAGTTCATCCAAAAAGTCTACAAGTTCGGTGCTCAGAGACCCCAATATGAATCCCCCAGAAGAAGCATGATCTCAGCACATTGTGCTGTCAACACCTTCTCTTTCTCATTGGGTTATCCTATCCCTCTCTGAGTATAGACCAGAATATCCCTGGCTTTTCTCATCGTCTTATCTCATTACTTACAAACGGCCAGTCTAATTTGCTGTCTCCCGAACGCTATGCATTCCTTAGCTATCTCACTTTGTCTGATTAATTTACCTTCATCTTTCCCCAGATTTTATTCATTTGCATTTTCCCTAAAATTATTTAATTATGTTATCTCCTTCTTTAAAGCCTTTTGGATTGTGGGAAGCAGGGAGATGCAGAGGATAACAATGGCTTACTGATATTATTTGGAGCCTAATTCTTATTCTGTTCATGAATCCCTAGATAACCTCTGGAAAGTCAGTGAGACACTTTCAGCCAAAATTTCTTCACCTTGAAAAAATGGGAAAAGAACAATGCACCCCTTGAGGTGACCGTGGGGAATAATTAACAAAGTGAAATTAATAAAGTGAAAGTGATGCACAAATCAGCATTTTTGAGGATCACAGGAATATGTTTCCTTCCTTGCAGATTAACTGCAATGTGTCTTATTTTGGAACCTGACCATTTCCATAGGTGGGGTAGGACAAATCTTTGAATTTGTTGAGTTTACTTCTTCACTGCTTAATGTCAATAATGATCATAAGTGATATTAGCACCTTGTACAAAAGTGTGTATTTTCTTGTGACTTTGTTTCCACTTTTATGGGTCTTTGTCCTTCGGTTTATGTCTTAATTATAGTCAGAGCTGATTTTATGATTGGAATATGCTACAGAAGTTTCTGCTTCTACCGCAAAGTATCTTCCTGATTTAGACATGACAATAACTTAAATCCTCACCAGTAGAAATGTTTTCCTTTATGCCTTAAAGGATTTTGGTTCTTTAGGAGTTGTAAAACTCTAAGATAATACATAAAATATTATCTTTCGTATATATGGACAAACACATATCTATTACCTTTCTTACATATGTATGAGTACATACACATACATGTATATGGAAGATAGTACTTAATGCATTGCTGTTGAGTCACTAATAAACACATCAAAGCTAGAGAAGCTGAAGAATTAAAAACAGGAAAGAGGTCAATAAATATATTGCTTACATTATAGTTTTGCCACACATTCACTTTAAAAAAAAATATTTTTAATCTAGCTAGAATAAACTTTAGATTTACAGAAAAATTGTGAATCTAGTACAGAGAGTTTCTGCATTCTCAGTTTCTCCTAACATTTTACATCAGTATAATTTTTACAATTAATAAATAAATAATGATACATTGTTATTAACTAAGCCCACACCTAACATGATACTCCATGATGAAAAGTTAAAAGCTTTTCCTCTAAGACTAGGAACAAGATAAGGATTCTCTCAATACTTTCATTTATTAATAATATAGTATTAACAGTCCTTGCCAGAGAAATCAGGCAAGAAAAAGAAATAAAATATATCCAAATCAGGAAAAAAGAAGTAAAATTGTCTCTATTTGTAGTAGAAAAACCTGAAAAGTCCACCAAAAGCCTGTTTGAGCTAATAAACTAATTCAGTAAAATTGCAGGCTATAAAATCTATGTACAGAAATTGCATGTATTTCTATACACTAAAAAAAAAGTATCAAAAGGAAAAACTTAGAAAACAATTCCATTTACAACTACATAAAAATAATAAAATATCAAGTAGGTAAAATATCTGTACACTGAAAATTAGAAGCCACTGATGAAAGGAATTGAACACAAATAAATGAAAGGATATTCTATACTCATGGATTGAAAGAATTGATATTGTTAAAATGTCCATACTACCTAAAGCTATCTATGGATTCAATGCAATCCCTATTAAAATCTCAACAGAAATTTTCAGAAAAAAAAAAAAAAAACCTTAAAATTTGTACAGAACAAAATCCCCTGAATAGAAAAAGCAATATTGAAAAAGAACAAAGCCAGAGGCATCACATGTCCTCATTTCAAACTATATTACAAAACTATAGTAATCAAAACAATGTCATATTGGCATAAAAATGGACAGTTAGCTCAATGGAACAGAAGAGAGAGCCCAGAAATAAATCCACACCTATATGGCCACTTAGTCTATATCAAAGGAGGCAAGAATATACAATGGGGAAAGAATATTTTCTCCAATAAATGGTGCTGGGAGAACAGGACAGCCACATGCAAAAGAAAGAAACTAGACCTCTATCTTACAATATACCGCCAGTGAAGTTGTTCAGTCATGTCCGACTCTTTGCAGTCCCATGGACTGTAGCCTACCAGGCTCCTTCATCCATGGAATTTTCCAGACAAGATTACTGGAGTGGGTTGCCATTTCCTTCTCCAGGGGATCTTACCAACCCAGGGATTAAACCCAGGTCTCCCACGTTACAGCCAGACACTTTACTGTCTGAGCCATCAGGGAAGCACGCAACATACAAAAAAGTCCATTTAAAAGGGATCAAAGACTTGAATGTAGGGCCCTTAAGCAATAAAACTCATAGAAGAAATGCAAAGACTAAGCTCCTTGTCATCAGTCTTGGCAATGATTTTTTAGATTTGACATCAAAAGCTAAGGCAACGGAAGGAAAAATAAACAAATGAGACTACATCAAACTAAAAATTTTCTGCATAGCAAAGGAATTCATCAGCAAAATGAAAAGACAAACTATGGAAGGAGAGAAAATATTTGCAAACCATATATCTGGTAAGAGTTAAACATCCAACATATACAAAGAACTCATAGAACTCCATAACGAAATCAAAGCATCAGATTAAAAAATAGGCAGAGGGCCACACAGTTTTCGAAAGAGGACGTACAAATGGTCAACCAATACTTTAAAAAGCACTCAACACTACTGCTAGTCATCAGTTCAGTTCAGTTCAGTTCCATCGCTCGGTCATGTTTGACTCTTTGCAGTCCCATGAACCGCAACACGCCAGGCCTGCCTGTCCATCATCAACTCCCAGAGTCTACACAAACTCATGTGCATTGAGTTGGTAATGCCATCCGGCCATCTGATCCTCTGTCATCCCATTCTCTTCAATCTTTCCCAGCATCAAGGTCTTTCCCAATAAGTCAGCTCTTCACATCAGGTGGTCAAAGTATTGCAGTTTCAGCTTCAGCATCAGTCCCTCCAATGAACACCCAGGACTGATCTCCTTTAGGATGGACTGGTTAGATCTCCTTGCAGTCCAAGGGACTCTCAAGAGTCTTCTCCAACATCCCAATTCAAAAGCATCAATTCTTCAGCACTCATCTTTCTTTATAGTCCAAGTCTCACATCCATACATGACTACTGGAAAAACCATAGCCTTGACTAGACGGACATTTGTTGGCAAAGTAATGTCTCTACGTTTTAATAAGCTGTCTAGGTTGGTCATAACTTTCCTTCCAAGGAGTAAGCATCTCTTAATTTCATAGCTGCAGTCACCATCTACAGTGATTTTGGAGCCCCCCAAAATAAAGTCAGCCACTGTTTCCAGTGTTTCCCCATCTATGTGCCATGAAGTGATGGGACCAGATGCCATGATCTTCGTTTTCTGAATGTTGAGCTTTAAGCCAACTTTTTCACTCTCCTCTTTCACTTTCATCAAGAGTCTCTTTAGTTCTTCACTTTCTGCCATAAGGGTGGTGTCATCTGCATATCTGAGGTCATTGATATTTCTCCCGGCAATCTTGATTCCAGCTTGTGTTTCTTCCAGTCCAGCGTTTCTCATGATGTACTCTGCATAGAAGTTAAATAAGCAGCATGACAATATACAGCCTTGACGTACTCCTTTTCCTATTTGGAACCAGTCTGTTGTTCCATGTCCGGTTCTAACTGTTGCTTCTTGACCTGCATATGGGTTTCTCAAGAGGCAAGTCAGGTGGTCTGGTATTCCCATCTCTTTCAGAATTTTCCACAGTTTATTTTGATCCACACAGTCAAAAGCTTTGGCATAGTCAATCAAGCAGAAATAGATGTTTTTCTGGAACTCTCTGGCTTTTTTTGATGATCCAGCGGATGTTGGCAATTTGATCTCTGGTTCCTCTGCATTTTCTAAATCCAGCTTGAACATCTGAAGTCATATTATTGAAGCCTGGCTTGGAGAATTTTGAGCATTACTTTCCTAGCATGTGAGATGAGTGCAACTGTGCAGTAGTTTGAGCATTCTTTGACATTGCCTTTCTTGGGATTGGAATGAAAACTGACCTTTTCCAGTCCTGTGGCCACTGCTGAGTTTTCCAAATTTGCTGGCATATTGAGTGCAACACTTTCACAGCATCACCTTTCAGGATTTGCAATAGCTCAACTGGAATTCCATCACCTCCACTAGCTTTGTTTGTAGTGATGCTTCCTAAGGCCCACTTGACTTCACATTCCAGGATGTCTGGCTCTAGATGAATGATCACACCATCGTGATTATCTGGGTCATGAAGATCTTTTTTGTACAGTTCTTCTGTGTATTCTTGCCATCTCTTCTTAATATCTTCTGCTTCTATTAGGCCTGTACCATTTCTGTCCTTTATTGAGCCCATATTTGCATGAAATATTCCCTTGGTATCTCTAATTCTCTTGAAGAGATCTCTAATCTTTCCCATTCTATTGTTTGCCTCTATTTCTTTGCATTGATCACTGAGGAAGGCTTTCTTATCTTTCCCTGCTATTCTTTGGCAATCTGCATTCAAATGGGTATATCTTTCCTTTTCTCCTTTGCTTTTCACTTCCCTTTTTTTCACAGCTATTTGTAAGGCCTCTTCATACAGCCAATTTGCTTTTTTGCATTTTGGGGGAGGGGGGATGGGCTTGATTCCTGTCTCCTGTTCAATGTCAGAAACTTTTGTCCATAGTTCTTCAGGCACTCTGTCTATCAGATCTAGTCCCTTAAATATATTTCTCACTGCCACTGTATAGTCATAAGGGATTTGATTTAGGTGATATCTGAATGGTCTAGTGGTTTTCCCCACTTTCTTCAATTTTAGTCTGAATTGGGCAATAAGGACTTTATGATCTGAGCCACAGTCAGCTCCCGGTCTTGTCTTTGCTGACTATATAGAGCTTCTCCATCTTTGGCTGCAAAGAATATAATCAGTCTGATTTCAGTGTTGACCATCTGGTGATGTCCATGTGTAGAGTCTTCTCTTGTGTTGTTGGAAGAGGGTGTTTGCTATGACCAGTGCATTCTCTTGGCAGAACTCTATTAGCCTTTGCTCTGCTTCATTCTGTACCCCAAGGCCAAACTTGCCTGTTACTTCAGGTGTTTCTTGACTTCCTACTTTAGCGTTCCAGTCCCCTGTAATGAAAAAGACATCTTTTGGGGGTGTTCGTTCTAGAAGGTCTTGTAGGTTTTCATAGAACCATTCAACTTCAGCTTCTTCAGTGTTACTGGTTGGGGCATAGACTTGGATTACCTTGATATCGAATGGTATCATCAGAGAAATGCAAATCAAAACCACAATGACATATCATTACTCACCTGTAAGATTGGCTATCATCGAGAAGACAAGAGATAATGTGTTGCCAAAGATGTGGAGAAATGGGAACCCCGTGAACTGTTGAAGGGAATATAAATCGGTTCAGCCATTATGCAGAACAGTATGGAGGTTCCTCAAAAAACTAAATATAAAACTGCGTTTGATCCAGCAATTCACCTCCTGGGTATATATCCAAAGAAATGAAAGCAGAATATTGAAGAGATACCTGCATTCTGGTGTTTGCTACAGCATTACTCATGATAGCCAAGTTATGGAAACAACCTAAGTGTCTGCCAACAGATAAATTGGAGAATAAAAATCTTATGGTGCAAGGCACAGAATGGAAGATGTAGGTTGGTAGGAGGGGATGAAGGTGTCTCTGAGTTTTCCAGCTGGACTCAATGAATGAGCAGCTGGCAATACAAATCAGTATCTGAAGACAGAGATGTAGGCTAGAGATCTAGGTTAGGGTGTATCTTCAAAGTATAGGCGATAGCTGCAATCATAGCAGGGAATAAGAGCGTATCTAAAGCAACAGGAAAAGTACATAATCTTTTTTTTGCAGATGTGTACAGGGAAAAGGCTCCAGTAAAAGGTGGTATTAAAAATGCATCTTACTCAACCCTTTCCATCATCATGGAATAAAGGCATTAGGAGTTCATACTTAGAGCTTCCACGTGTTTCCTCTACTTCTTCATCAACCACCTACTGCTGTCACTTTCTCTGACATCCATGCCTGGGTGTCTTTAAACACCCACTGTCACCCAGAAACTCCCTTTCATCTTGCCACTCAGAATATAACAAAAGCCTTGTTTCCTTCCTTCCATTCTGATCGTTTATTTTCTCTTCTTAGCTCGTTCTATTTTTTTCCCGTCTTAGATGGACTTTGGACAGAGAAGTAGGTTCAAACCTGTGTTTCGTTCTTTATAAGCTGCAGGGCTTTGGACAAGCATCTTCACCTCACTGAGCCTCAGTACAGTTATCTGCAAAATGGAGATAATATCTACCACATGGTGTGATTGTGTGGACTAAAAGCTTTCATGGAGGGGCTTCCCTGGTGGTTCAGCAGTGGGGAATCTGCCTGCCAATGCAGGAGATACAGGTTTGATCCCTGATCCAGGAGGATCCCACAGGCAGCAGAGTAACTAAGCTGCTGTGCCGCAACTATTGAGCCTGTGCTTAAAGCCCGTGAACCTCAACTACTGAGCCCACATGCCACAACTGCTGAGGCCCAAGTGCCCTGCGCTCTGCAGCAGGAGAAGCCACCGAAATGAGTGGCCTGTGCCCCGCAGCTGGAGGGTGGCCCCCATTCACTGCAAATAGAGAAAAGTTCCCACAGCAATGAAGACCCAGGGCAGCCGAAGATAAATAAATAAATCATTTTTTAAAAAGAAGCTTTCACGTAAGTCAAACATCCATTCTTGTACTTGGTCCTGAGCCGGTAATGAGTAAATGAAAACTCAACTCTAACTCTTACTGCTCTCTCTGATTCCTTAGCATTTTGTTTGTATCTCTCTGTCCTCACTGTCCTGGGTACATTGTCATTGTTTTTTTTCCCACATGCTCTTTGAGGACTAGAAATGGAATGTATCTGAATTTATATTTATGCCTTTTCCTTCATGTGCACTGGGGCACAGTAAATAACTGTGAAAATATGTATGTATGTAAACATCTGCACATAAAATTCTCAATAAATATCTGAAACATCATAAGCTTCGACAGATATCTACTAAAGGAATGAAACTTGCTCATGATCTTTTCAACTCTATTCTGATATAAATATGGGAAAAGAAATCTCAGCTTATTTTTATGAATTGCAAGCAATTAATCTCCTAAATTCTAAGCCTTTGAGGTGCTAGTATATAACTGTGGGCTGTGCTCCTTCCTAAGGTAAAATATTAATCCATGCTATCACTGGTAAGGAGCAGCACCCTAACCGACCCACTGGTAACTAGTCGAAAATCCTGCCTCCCTGGCACTTGGGGCCAGGAAGCAGGAAAATGTGAAACACAGGTGCTTGGCACAAGGCCAATGTGGACTCAAATCCTAGGTCTCTAAACCCTGACCTGAAACGCTCTTTCGAATTACATCTCCCACACTGCCTGCCCTCCTGGGTTTTATCTGGACTCTGTTCACTTCCATAAAGTAAAGAATGATAAAGAAGCATGCCCCTCTAAAGAAAACTTGGGTCAGGATGTAGAGGTAGCCCTGGACTAGAAGAAAAAGGGCCGAGAGGAAAGGCTGAGTGATGGACTGAGGTCTTGGTCCTGCAGTATATTAGCATTGTGACCCAGGCCGAGCAGCTCACATCTCTGAGGCAGCTTCCTCATCTGTAAAGTGGGGATGCCAATTAACATTTTCTGCCTTCCCAAGACCCTTGCTAGATCAGGTCAAACAATGGGAACCACTTGAAAAAGCGAAACTGGTTTCCCTCTGAGTCCTTCATAGATTAAATAAAAAGAACAACTAAAGAGGGCTTCTCAATACAGAATTGA
Organism: Budorcas taxicolor; assembly: GCF_023091745.1. Classification (NCBI taxonomy): domain Eukaryota; kingdom Metazoa; phylum Chordata; class Mammalia; order Artiodactyla; family Bovidae; genus Budorcas; species Budorcas taxicolor. The sequence goes on from NC_068910.1 coordinate 86,698,775, forward strand.
ATACCACTGGTCTGCTGCCATCCAAGGAAAGGATTTAGTCTATTCTCAAGGGTAAACCTAGTATTTATTTGATCTTTGATCGTTAGAATTCTTTGACCTGTCTTGAAATTGCCCTCCCAAGTACTTACAAACTACTTCAAAGGATCTTAGTTTGATGTGTCTGCCTGGACCACAGTTATTCCTTTAGAAATAGATTTATGACCTAGTCTTTCCCATGTCTTTATATCAGTTGCTTTTGGACATGCACAAATCCTCAAGAAATTAGCTTGGAACCATTTAAACTTGCCTGTAAAGCATGAGTGTAAGAATCTGAGAAAATAATCTGTCAGTTGTATGTAATAATCATCTTAAATAAGCAGCTCCAGGCTTATCTAAAGCTGGGCCCAGCTAAACAAAGAAGGCACTGAGCAGAGAGCCTCAGACACTGAACTCTGCACCCTGGCCGGACCTTGCGCCGGGCAGCCTGGTAACAGGAAGGCAGCAAGACACACTTTGAACCGGGGGTTCTAAGGCTGCTGTGGGGTTAGAGACGGGGTGACAGCTGCACTTTGCTGCCTGAACTTTGTACCTAGACACAGGGGCATTTAATCTCCATAACAGGCACTTTGTTCATTACTTATTAACAGCTCCTCCTTGAGTAAAGTTCTTTGTTAATGGAGCTTTAAAATATGATCCCTCTCTCCTTTTTCCTGCCGTGGGGACGGGCGTCTGGGCTGGTTCTCACTAACTGGCTGGGACAGGGCTGGTCCTTCGAAGGGGAAGGCTTTTTCGTCTGCTCACAACCGGCCCTTTTTAGAGGTGCCACTTTGCAATGACTGCCCCAGAGGCCAGTTTACACTCAGAGAAGGTCACCGGGGTCCTGGTGCCATTAAAGGTCACACCAGACAATGACAGGTGTCACTTCAGCTATCCTGGCTGTCGCACCTCTTTTCTTTCTGCCCTTTCTTCTTCCTTCCCCATTTTTCCCTCCTCCTCTCCTTATTTCTTTCTGTACGTTCAGACTCTCAGTGGCGCTAGAGTTAAATAATGGTGACCCCTGTCACATACATCATTTTCCCAGCCAATGTAGCCAAGACATGTTGTGTTGCAGCTGGAAGTGAAGTGAAGCGAAGTGAAGTCGCTCAGTCGTGTCCGACTCTTTGCGACCCCATGGACTGTAGCCCACCAGGCTCCTCCGTCCATCGGATTCTCCAGGCAAGAATACTGGAGTGGGTTGCCATTTCCTTTTCCAGGGGATCTTCCCGACCCAGGGATTGAACCCAGGTCTCCCGCATTGCAGGCAGACGCTTTACCCTCTGAGCCACCAGGGGCCAAGCAATTTAGGAGCACGTTCAAGCATCCTGCTACCCAAATAAACCGTTTGTAGTTCACTTCCATACACCAGGAGCTGATATCCAGTCAGCTTAAAGCATTAGCAATTTAAGGAAAGGGTCTAGACTCGAAAAAGGGAAAGTGTGTTGTTAGTAAGTCAAGTACTAGTTACCATCCATAAAATAAATCCAAGTCCCAATGAAAATACTCAGACTTCCGAATGTGTGTGTGTTCATTCATGCTGGACTTTTTGCCACCCAATGGACCATAGCCCACCAGACTCTTCTGTCCATGGAATTTTCCAGGCAAGAATACTAGAACAGGTTGCCATTTCCTTCTCCAAGGGATCTTCCTGACTCAGGGATTGAACCCATGTCTCTTACAACTCCTGCAGTGGTAGGCGTATTCTTTACCAGCTGAGTCACCATGGAAGCCTTCAGACTTCCATGCCCTCCACCAAAGAATAAGTAGAGACTAAATTCCTAAGTTTTGCTCACTAATGATCAACGGGAAGGCTTTGGTTTCTGGGACCACGGAGGCAGGAACCACAGGATGTTCATTTACTAACTAACAAAGACCAAGAAGCCCCCTCAGAAGCTTTGCTTGAGGGCTTGGGGGAACCCCAAATTAACCTTTCACCACCTGGCCACTCTATTTTGGGAGCAGTTAGGCTTAGCTTGGACAATAATTCACTCTCTTCTCATTTTTCTTTTTATGTTTAAAAATGCCTGTGTCTACCTCTCAGTCACTGAAGGGTCAGCCCTGGAGTCAACCCTGTCTGGACACCATACATCAAAAACTCACCATCGTTCCAGGCCGTCTCTCGCTCCCCCAACCACACAGACGCCCTCCAGGGTAGTTCAGCCCCACCCACCTATCTGTTAACAGCTCTCAGCCACCAAGTCCATCTGTGCTCAAGCCGCTTAACCAAAATGACTTTGAGAGTCAGAGTCCAAGTTTACATATCCCTGCCTGCCTTTCCTCTTTTTCCTTCTAGATCCCCTTCTGCCCCTTGGTGCTCCCTCCTCCTCATCTCACCCTCTTTCCCCTTCCTTTTTCTGCTCTTCCATTCCCATTCTTCTTTTTCCTTAACTTGCTCAGAGGCACCGTTTTCACACTCATCACTGGTGCACATGTGGAAATGTACAGCAGCAGGTCTGGGCTTCTGGGTGGATATTGACCTCTCTCACCCCTTCTGTATTTTCACAAGGCTGCCGGGGCAAGGGGATGTGATCCAATTATTTACCCTGGTATCTGGGCTTGGATTATCTATAAGGACGCTTCAGTCGTGTCCAACTCTGTGCGACCCCATAGACAGCAGCCCACCAGGCTCCCCCGTCCCTGGGATTCTCCATGCAAGAACACTGGAGTGGGTTGCCATGTCCTTCTCCAATGCATGAAAGTGAAAAGTCAAAGTGAAGTCGCTCAGTCACGTCCAATTTCATGACCCCATGGACTGCAGCCTACCAGGCTCCATCCATGGGATTTTCCAGGCAAGAGTACTGGAGTGGGTTGCCATTGCCTTCTCCGATAAGGACAGAAGGGAACTTTAAAACAAAGTTAAATCCCTTGAAAAATGTCGTGCCACCCCTGGATGATCCACAGACCCTGTGTATCTCATTTTCTAGACCTGGCTTTCCTGGTACCACCGTATTTCACAGCAGAGAGGCTGGAGATTCACAGTGCCCACGTCAGCAATGTTTTGGGTTCTAAAATTCTGCTCTTTGAAAGGGCTCTTGGGTTTGCTCCCTCCTGCAGGATTCTCTGCTCACTGCTTTTCTCTCAGACCACTCCAGTCCCCCCAGGTTTCCCAAAGGCCTGTCCCAAGGCCCAGGATTAAGGCTGCACCTGTTTGAGATTTATTCAATCTGAATAATAGTATGACTTCTCAAGAACACCTAATTACCTTTGCCCTGAAAGCAATACAGTTGGGTACTTTGACAGCACACTTAGGACAGCCAGAACTGCAGACCTGGCCTCCAAATTCAGTCCCAATTACCATAAACCAAACACCAATTACCCCAAACAGAACACGGCAATTGAACCTTGATTTATAGCCCCTCCTCGCAACTCCACCTGTCTCTCATTCCCAGAATCTCACCACCTGCTCCAGGCAGGAAGGTTTAACAAAGTACAAGCAAAGGTTATTATAGCTTATGTATCTGACAACTGTAAGATACATAATAAAATTAATCTGATTTTATATTCATTATAACAATCCAAGCTTAAAGATGACAAACATGAAGTTTATTGAATTTCTTTTCTCTTTGTGAGTGAAGATGAATTCAGGGAAATGAACATGGTTATCCCAGTTCCTGACCAAGACTGAGAATTTACAAATTAACATGAGTTAGTGTTTCATGAAATTCCCATAGAACAACTCCTGTCCAGAGCCTTCAGTCTCTTCTCCCACTGCACACACATGCTGTACACACACACGTGCACACAGGCACACGTGGGAACAGGAGAGAAGAGATGAAGAAAGCAGACACTAATCTCAATGTAGGTTAGAAGGAGCACTGGACAGGATCAGCTGACCAGAATGAGTTTCTACACCAGGAACTGTCCCAACTGCCTAAAGGATAGCATCATCGCTTATACTTTCAATGATCAGTATTTTCATTTGGAAAATGAAACTTGGAGAATATAGTCACTGGTTCCCAGCCTGAAAAGATGAAAGAAAGAAGTGAAGAAAAGAAAACTAGCAAGGACAAAGGCTTTTCCACACTGAGCAGGAAGGTGAAGGAGAGAGGGAAAGTACATTCTCTGAAAAGGATGCCATTGCTTTGCTTTCTGTGAGCCATCATGCCAATCTCTCCTGAAATTTCTGGACAAATCCCCTTCCTTCTCATGATGTTCAGATTTCTTCTTTGTGGGAAATACATTGATACCATAATAAAAAAACAGGAATGAAGGTTACTGGTAAATTTTACCTACTATTAAACTATTTAGATAGAGCACAGAGTTAGAGCAACTAGTTATTACTTGACATAAGCAACTCTGGCTCCCTAATTTCCACACACGATTTCTTTTTGGTATTAATTTTGCATTTATATTTGCCTTACATTTAGGTTTACTGCTTTCAGTGATCTGAGAAGAGTTGTCCTAAGTTGAGGAAAGAATAGCATACCTTTCTAAAGTGTACACCTGCTTCCTGGTTCTCAATAGCAGAGTTTGCATGAATGCCGTGTTACTGGTTATCACCTCTTATATTTCTTACCTATTTTTAAAACAGCACACCAAAATTATTTGATATGAAAAGGCCAGACTTCAAGTATGTTCTCTTAGCTCCAGCTACTTCATCCCTTTTATATTTCAAGCAGCTTTTCCCATCCTCACTTTTACGTTATAGATCCCTTCCCCAGTTGGGCTTCCCTGGTGGTTCAGTAGCAAAGAATCTGCCTGCCAAGGCAGGAGACACGGGTTCGATCCCTGGGTCGGGAAGATCCCCTGGAGAAGGAAATGGCAACCCACTCCAGTATTCTTACCTGGAAAACCCCATAGACAGAGGAACCTGGTGGGTTACAGTTCACGGGGTTACAAGAGAGTCGACACAACTTAGTGACTAAGCAATCACAATGACAACAATCCCTTCCCCAGTTACCTCTTCCCTTTCTGAGCTCTATAAAGGTAGATTATAGTTCTCTTTTCTTCACTACATCCCTTCCTAATATTGAGTCCTTAAGTCACTTATTTGCTGACTTAACTCTCAAAATGGTTTCTAAGTTTTCCAAATGTAGGTTTATGTTTCCTACTTATGACTGATAAACGATGCTTTACCTGGGATCTGTCTGTCCATGGCCACAGGCTCCTTCCGTGGCTCAGGCTCCATCTATTAAACTCAGTCAGGATGCAAAGAAGGCAGTAAAAATACAAGCTGGCGTTGTTGTTTGGTGGTAAGAAAAGAGTGAAGAGAAAAGCTGGACCATTGACCTGCTTATTCTGCAGAACTTTCTAGAGGAAAAGAAGAAAGAGAAGAACTCCAGGGTTGCCAGGGAGGAGGAGAGGAAATTTGTCATTTATTAAGTACATCCTATATAGCAGGCACAATGCTAGGCTAAAAGAATTTATGGATCTATTTCTACCCAAGGGACAGAAAGTTGAGCCAGAAATCTGCACCGAACATCTAGTGTTTATCAGAATTTAACCAAGAACCATAAGTTATTTCCTACTTCATTTTGGGACCTATCTCATCTTTTTTGGGCTTCCCCAGTGGCTTAAAGAATCCACCTGCAATGCAGGATATGCAGGAGACACAGGTTTGATCCCTGGGTCAGGAAGATCTCCTGAAGGAGGGTATGGCAACCCACTCCAGTATTCTTGCCTGAGGAATCCCATGGAGAGAGGAACCTGGCTGATTATAATCCATAGGGTCACACAGAGTCAGGCATGACTGAAGCAGCTTAACATGCACGCATGCACACACTAATCTTTTTATACTGACATTTAAATCCTTCCACAAGTTAGCTCCCTATGCCCCAGCCAAACTTACTGTCCACCTTTATGTGTAATAGATCCTCTGCTCAAGCCACTTCTTCACAATATTTTTATGTCTGTGCTTCTATTCTTTTATGGTAGAAAATGTAGTTTTTGGAACCATCTGGATCTGTGTTTGAGCCCCGGTTCTGTCCTTAGCTACCTGTGACATTTTTGAGCCTTATCTTTAAAAGGATCCTAGTGATTCTTTGCATATATAATGTAATGTTGAAGCTTAGAAATATACATAAAGATTCAGCATTATAGCTGGCATGCTAGAGACGCTCAATGATCTGTTATTATGGCAGCATTATGTTTAGTATTGAATGTCTTCTCCACCCTTGTCATCGTCTAAGTCTTACTCATCAATCAACAGGATAATACTCAGGCTTCCCTAATGGCTCAGTGGTAAAGAATTTGCCTGCCAATGGAGGAGACACGGGTTCAATCTCTGATCCAGGAAGATCTCACATAACACGGAGCAACTAAACCTGTGCCCTGCAACAAGAGAAGCCATTGCAATGAGAAGCCCACCCACCACAACTAAAAAGTAGCTCCCACTAGTCACAAATAGAAGAAGCCCATGCAACCAGGAAGAGCCAGCACAGCCAAAAATCAATCAATCAAAAATTTTTTTAAAAAAGTATAACACTCAAGTTCTCTTTGAAATCATTCTTTTTATTCCCGGTTCAAATCATTGATTTATTTTCTTCATATATTTCATACTTGATAATATACTATTTTGTTGGCACATACCTGATCTTAAATGCAAAGGTCAAATCTTATGGGTCTCTATTGAGCAAGAGGTTTCAAAAAATAAGCAGTAAACACATGTTGAATTTTAACCTGTTCAGAGCGCTTGTACTTATTGAGCTTCTTGGGATCTGGGACCTTATTTTTTACAACATCAAGTCACAGTCAGTGTGCTAAAAGTTCTTAACTTTAAATAAGTTAAAATTATATAATATGGTTAGCAGAGAAAATATAACATTCAATAGAATGACTAATAAACTATTTTTTAAATACCTGATATATAGACACATGTCTAAGAACTTTGTAAACCCATAGAATTAAACTATGCTAGAAACACACAGCATTCCTTTTAACAAAGCAAAAGTCCAATGATTAACATAAAAAATGCTGTTTGTGTTTTGCTCTTAACTTCTCACTGAAATGAAAGAACTCAACTGAATGTTCTGAGAGCTAGCCCTCTGTATAAAAAACTGTGGTTTGTTTTTGGTTCAATGTACTGATTTACACAGCACATGTAAAGCTTATAAATTACCTTTGGTAAGATAAGTGAACAGTTTGAAGTGATGACTACATATACACTTATAAAAAGAATCTAGAAATATTTTTATTTCCACTATGGGGACCTTGAAAAAAGTTAGAGGGCAGTAACATGTCAAGTCCAGGAGGTAGATTAGTCTTCAGCCAACTGCTCAAAGATTAGCAAACCTTCTTCCCAGAACTTTACAGGTTTGATCCACACCCAGGAGACACACCCAGCTCTGCCTCTGGGATCTGCCCCAACCAGCTTTCTTACCCAGTACAGATTCTAAGTAATTCTTTTGTTCCTCTTTATGTGAATCAATTTGTCTCACCATTTCCTGCATTTTTCAGAAGTTACTTCGATAGCTTATTTTTAGGAGCAAGTTGGAAGTTGCCACCAGTTTTACCTTATCTACAAAGCTCAGAGTCACAAACTAAACTGCAAAACTTACCTCTGGTGTCAATCAACCTTCTAATCTATATAACCAAATTCCTATTAATCATTAGGGCTATTTCCTTTCTTCCACATGTTTTGAGTTTCCTCAAGTCCTTCACTAACTGTTCTAGCTATATATTTTTTTGCCACAGGTCAAATTTGGAGGAGGGTGGTTAACAAGGGGAATTGAAAAGTCTCAAACCCCTCTGAAATATTTTTTTAATCATGTTTTTAAAAAAATCTATTGTAGAGACAATAGAATCCTCAACATATATTAATATGAATACCTAATGGATTGCAAATAGTTAATGTTTACATAGCAAGTTTTGATTAGTACCTTCACCCAAGAGTATTAAGTAATTGGGAAAGGCTCAAATACACTCTCATGTGATTGGTTTGTCTTGACCAACTTGCAAGCTATTCATTTAAAGAATCTTGCAAATGATAAAAATGCTACGTGTCTAGAGGAATCCTCTAAATCAGGAGAGGTCTGTGCCACTGTATCTGTTCTGGGTGAAAAAAAAAAGACAATGGACTAATTCAGCCTTTCACTCAACAAGTATTATTCATCACCTACTGTTTATGCACGCAAAGCAGTGCATGCTTAGCTCAGGGAGCATCCAGACCGGCCTAACTCCTGCACCCACAGAAGCAGTTACCATTACGAAAGGTAACACTTACCTAAGTTTAATCATGCATGAGAGGAATGGAGAGGCTCATTGCACCATCAGCTTCTGGTCTCAGGTCCATCTTTTCAGGAAAGACATTTAGCTTCTATAGATCTCAATGTCCTTTTTCATAAACATTAAGAACCCAATGAGGCACTCTTTCAAATTTTCTTGAAAGCTGAAATTCTCTGATTTTACAAAGCAGGAAAAGAAATTATAAGACAAATGCTAACATTTTGTAGTATTTACAACTAGAGAATTAGACTAAGGGATTCTCATCCTGTTTTACTAAAAATCAAAGAAAGTCAGAAACCCAAAAGCCTGAGTGTCTTCATGCTCCCGTGGAAGCATCAGATGGATGGGACAGCCAATGAAATAGCGAATGTGATGTCATCTGTTACTGCTACTGGAAGTCAGGACAGGACCTTGCTCCATCATTTTCTATTTCACCACTACATTCCTACCACACTGCTTCTTTCTGTCTCCAGAACATAGAAATGCTCATTCCACCTTGGCTCCTCAAAGATACACACCCTTCAGAACCTGTGAATATGCTGTCTTACAAGGCAAAAGAGACTTTGCTGACATGATTAAACTAAGGATACAGATAGGGTGATTTTCCTGAATTATCTGAGTGGGCCAAATGTATAATCCTCTAAGTTATCATAAGTGACAGAGGGGATCAGGAGTGTAAAATTCAGAGAGATTTGAAGCTATCATGCTGCTGATTTTGAAGACAGAGGTGGCTAGAAAAGGCAAAGAAACAGATTTTCCCCTACAGCTTCTGAAAGGAAAGCTGACCTATCAGCGTCTGAATCTTAGTGCAGTGAGGCCCATATTGGACTTCTGACCTCTAGAACTATAAGAAAACAAATCTGCATGGTTTTTAGGCCACGATGTTTTTGTTCATTTGTTACAACAACAATCAAAAACAAATACACCCACCTTGGGCTCTTTGTACTAGCCATTCCCAGTGCCTGGAATGCCCTTTCTCTAGAATCTTTACATGGCTGCCCCTCTTTGTCACTCTTGTCTCAACCTGCCCATTGTCTTCTTTGACCATATAATCTAAGGAGCCACCCAAGCCTTTAGCTAATTCTCTGCATAGTGCGTGTGTGATTTTCCCCAGTTAGTCTACTGACTGTCTTCCTCGCCATTAGTTTAGCTCCATGAGAATAGAAACCCTGTCTGTCTCAGCTACCACCTCACTTTCAGTCCTTAGAACAATGTCTGGCCTTCATGAATATTTGTTGAATCTAGGATTGATGGAACCCAATCAGGGTTTGATGTGTCTGAATCTTACAGAAAGTTTCAGGGAAATACACAAAGAAGTCACAGCACATATACTTTCATCATCTTTTAGCCTTTGCAAAAGCTATCTGTAACCATCAAACCTCCCCGCATTTTCCCTCCACTTTCATTCTCTCTCTTTATATCACAGAGCCAAGTTGAGAAACCATGAGAATGATCTGGATAACCCACAGAAATGAACTTTAGGATAAGGATAGTGCCTAATATGTGTAAAGTCTCTGGGTTCTCAAGGAATAAGTGGCACTACATAAATTTTAAAATACTAGCATTTCCTTTAATTGAAAATTTCATTTTTATGTGTCTCTTTGATAACTATACAACATTGCTGCTCCTACAAAATACTGTTGCAGCAAAAAGAAGAGCACTTTCCCCCCTTCTCTTGAAATTGGTTAAAATGGCATTTCCCTTGTGCTGCATTTCCTTAGACCTGTGCAAAAACATCTCCTCCCAAGATATAAAGCAATGCACAGCTGGGAAGCATAATACTATGCGCAGAATATCAGATTTTTAAATCTACCAAAGCTGGAAAAGAGATTAAGAGTTAAGACTGAATGTCTGTCTTTAATGTGCTCTATTATGCACCAGGCATTACAGTTAATATGTCCCTTCAGACTTTCCTGACCTACTTTCTGGGCTTACAGATGTGGCAGTACGCAGTAAGGACAGAGGATTGGCGATGACTGTGAATTTCCTTGCTTCCTCTGATTGACCTTCCACCCCTAACTTTGGGGTGATGTTGTGAATGTGGAGGAAGGAGATTGGTGGTGAGAGAAAGAAGCGATTTGATTTATGTGGTCCCCATAAACATTGTGACATCAAAAAAAAGAGAAGAGAGTTTTTGTAAAAACATCCGTGTATCAGTAGTGCACGCATGTTCTTGGTCTTTCAATATTTTAACAATATTTTCCTTTCATTGGATTTGAAGTTTCCAGGGGACAACATGAGGTTTTTATTTCATTTTCCTCTTAATCAGAATCAATAGACTGGCAGTAATTGGCCAGTCGATGCTTGTACATGTGTTTTATGTGGCAGAACCTTGCTTCTTATTTTTTAAATTGGAGCACCTGTAGGTGGACATATCCAAATTTACATATCTAGTTTCCAGTAGCTGCAAGCACTCACTATTGTCTTACATCTGATTGCTTCACACACTTACTTTCCCAATCTTCCTAGCCGCAAGTGCAGGAGACCCTATATGGTGTTCGTCACTCAGTTGTGTCCAGCTGTTTGCAATCCCAGAGACCATAGCCCACCAGGCTCCTCTGTCCATGGAATTCTCCAGGCAAGAATATTGGAATGGGTTGCATTCCCTTCTCCAGGGGATCTTCCTGACCCAGGGACTGAATCCTGGTCTCTGCATTGCAGGTGAATTCTTTACATTCTGAGCCACTAGTGAAGCCAAGCAGGAGACCCTGGTGTAGTCTATATCTGGTTCATATTTGCATCTTGCAACATCCAACTCCAGATGCCCCCATGTATGCTGCTGCTGCTGCTGCTGCTAACTCACTTCAGTCGTGTCCGACTCTGTGTGACCCCATAGACGGCAGCCCACTAGTTTCCCCCGTCCCTGGGATTCTCCAGGCAAGAACACTGGAGTGGGTTGCCATTTCCTTCTCCAATGCATGAAAGTAGAGTGAAAGTGAAGTCGCTCAGTCGTGTCCGACTCTTCGCGACTCCATGGACTGCAGCCCACCAGACTCCTCCATCCTTGAGATTTTCCAGGCAAGAGTACTGGAGTGGGGTGCCATCGCCTTCTTCGTCCCATGTATGAGTACCAGGCTATTTACTCCATTGTTCCCATCAAGTAAGTATATGATTCATAGACATTACAACCTTATTTTTTTACTACCCAGTTAGGATTTTTTCTGATTTATGAATTTAGGTAGTGGAAAATCTTTCTTATTTAAAATTTAAATCACAATCAGATTTTTTTACCACTTTGACTCTTTTTCAGAAAGGATATAGGATAGCTATTCGATGTAGTTACAAAGATCCATGATGAATTGTTTTTATTTAAAAGCATCCAACAACACAAAATCTGGATAATATTAGAAAATCCTCACTGTATGGATACTGTACTCCTGGCAGAATCACACATGACAGACAGCCGTTTTGTAGAATTTGTTAGAAATGCAGTTTTGAAGTAGAAAACAGATGTTCTATTTTCAAAGCATTTGAAGCAATTGATAGACAGAAGATTCCACCCTGGGCCAAGGAAGACTCAGTATCCATGTAGCAGTGATCAGCATACATCTGTTTCTAGAGTGAGTCTAACTGGGCAGAGGAGCCCACAAGAGACGATTCTCAGTAGAAAGTGCAGAGTAGAAATAGGAAACAGGTGGAGAAAATGGAGCAGGTGTCGAGGCCTGTGTGGCAACTGCCAACCAGGGCCGAGTCAGCCATGACTCATGAATCCTAGGCAGGAGAGGAGAAGGTGCTTTTATCAAACTCAGAAAATCCTGAAGAAAAATCACATCTCCCTTTCTCTGGAGTCTAATTATTTTTTTTTTCTGCTTCTCCTCCACATCTAGTTAATTCACTCCCCAGTTCAAAGGTTAGGAAATTTGGGGATATATCTTTTATTGCAAGCAAGATCCAAGCCACCATCATCTCTCATGTGACTTTGTTTTAAAAAAAAAAAAAACTTTTTAGCAAAACTTTTCCCCAACAGCAGTCAGAGATGGTTTCTAACATAGCAAATATAATCACATCACAGATTTTCTTGCACTCCTCCAGTGGATTCCCCTTATTCTTATGATAAAGCACAGTGTTTTGAACCTGCTTTTCAAAATCCTGCATGATGACTTGATTATCTGGGTTTCTCAAGTTTGGCTCTATTGATACTTTTAGCTGAAAATTCCTGTGGAGGGATGATGTCCTTTGCCTTGTAGGATATCTAGCAGCCTCTACCTACCAGATGCCAGTAGAACTCCCTACCCCCAGATATGACAACAAAAGTATCACCCAGCATTGCCAAATATGTGCCCTGAGTTGAGAACAATTGATCTGCCCAGACTGTGACCTGACTTCCATCCCAGTTCTGCACCACTCATTTCATGCCTCCCAACCACCACTGCCACTTCGCCCTTCTCCAGCCGTACCAGCTTCCTGCCACCTCTTCAGATACAACCGTTTACCATGTGTTAGTCTTTTCAGGCTGCCATAACAAAAATGCCATAGACTAGGAGCCTTAAACAACAGATACTGATTTCTCACAGTTCTGGAGACTGGAAGTCCAAGATCAAGGTACCAGCCAACTCAGTTCCTGGTGAGGGCTCACTTCCTGTCTTGCAGATGGCATCTTCTTGCTAAGTCCTCACAGGGAGGAGAGAGAATTCTGAGTTCTCTTTCTCTTCTTTATAAGGACCTTAATCCCATCACCAAGGCTCTAGTCTCAAGATCTCATCTAATCCTCATAACCTCCTGAAGGCCCCATCTCCAAATACCATCACACTGAGGCTTTGAACTTCAACATGAATTAGCATGGGCAGGGAACACAAATATTCGGTCCATAACACATCGTTTTCCATCCACTTGTTTTCCACTCCTCTGTCCCCAACTCTGGATTATCTAATTCCTCCTCATCCTTCTAAATGGATTATTTCCTGATCCTGGAAATTAGCCTTCTACCTTCAAACCTGTCCTGTTTTCATAACGTGTGTGTGTGTGTGTGTGTGTGTGTGTGTGTGTGTGTGTGTGTGTGCTTCTTGCACAGGACTATCATCATTGAAATTGCTTTTGCAATTAGTTCTGTCTGCTATTCTTTCTGCACTGAAAGCTTCATCAGCAGAGGAGCCATAGTTGTATAGCTCACTATAGTTTCCAACTTCTAGCACAGTGCCTGATGAACAGCATCCACAAATAAATATCTAAAGACAGAAAAAAGGCACTAAAACCAGGATGTTCAGTAAGGAATGTGACCACAGGCACACCCTGAAGCTTCTCACTTGCAGATTTTCTGTTAGATGGTATTATGGTGTGTAATAAAGACTGCTGCTCTAATAATAATAACTAACATTGATTGAGTACTTAATTTATGTCAGGTACTGCACTATATATTTATTATATCAATGAATCCTTAAAATCATCTGATGAGGTAATAGCTATTAGCATCCCCATTTGATGAAGAGGTTAAGTAAATGGACTAGGGTCACCCAGCTCCTAAGTGGCAGAATTCTCACATCAGAAGTTGAACCTAATGGCTATTTTACTCCTGTACCATATCGTCTGTCATGAGTTAGGGAACATGGAGTTAAGTTTTCAGCCATTCCTCAGACTATATACTAGGAGATTGTTTCCAGTATAACCGAGATCTGCAAAGTATCCATGTCAAGGTCCAGATTCTCAATTCACAAGCAGAATAAAGATTGCCAAATAATTCTGCTCAGTATCATTTGGAAGATGGGAATTGGGCACTTGGACATTAGGGCATAAACAAGGAGACAAGAAAGTTAAAGACTCTCCCCAGCATATTGCATCCATCTAAAGTTTCATTTTAATTAACAAACTTCTCTTAGACTTCACAAGCATATTAGTCATTCATTCCTTAGTATGAACCATCTAGAGCCTAAAAGAAAAAAAATTTCCTCTGATATTCTGTGTGTGTGTGTGTGTGTGTGTGCGTGTTTGCTCGTGTATGTTTGACTATAACAATTACAGATTCTGTGGCCCTTCAGTGCAGGGTAGTGATGAAACGGATAACCCAGAAAAGAGCTTGGAGATCCATAGGCTTTGGTAAGGTCACTGAATACTTGGTTCCAGAAAAGTAGGTGGGATTAGGGCACTGGATATGAAGTGGGAAGATGCCAAAAGTAATTGCTACCCATTTGCAATTACTTCCAGGGCCCAGCGGTTGAGAAAAATCATCCTAAGGGCTACCTTTGGCACTGGAAACTTTCAATAGAGTTTTCATGAATAATTCACTTTGCCAAAGTAGAAGTCACCATGGTTTGTAGTTCACTTTCCTTCCATTAATTTAATCTATGACTTTCATTTCGTCTATCTGTAAAAACTAAAAGGATGCTAATATTTAGCTATGAGCCAGGAAATTGATTTATTAAGCAGCATTTATAAATCATTTTTCATGGCACACCAATAGTTTAGCAAAAGTCTTTTAAAAATAAGATTTTTACTGAGAATGGATTCAGGAGAAAAATAAGCATTCTATACATAGTCGACTGAATTTTCTCTCTTCTACAGTTAAAATTTCATCTACCCAATTTTGATGCATGTATTCAAGTGCCAGAGAAGGCTCAAAATATAAAGTCCATCTGTCTAATGGAGGTTTGGCCTATCAATCAAATTTGTCATTACTTGGATTAAGTTGTTGAGATGAACTGCTTTTTGGAAAATAAGGAAGGTGGGAATGCCGTAACAAATTATGGTGAGTTAGAAGGGTTTGGGTTAATGAACCTATACCAGTAGAAATCCAACAGCTTGTTTCTTGGACTCCCTTCAGGGTTGGTAGAAAGAAAATATGCTCTCAAAGGTAGAGCCTTCATCCCTTTGGCATCCTCCTGAGGCATCCGCCCAGTCATCATGATACTGTCTCAGGCCCTGGCCATCAGTACCCTCCTGACTAATTAAAAGCTTACATAACAGCAGTGTTAAAGGGCATGGAGTCCTTTCCCTCTGAAAGCAGGACTCTGGCTCCGAGCTTGGAGCTTGGTGATATCAAACTCATTCTACCACATGGACACAGGCTATTTTTGGGCAAAGCCAACTCCAGTGCTTCACTCTCTATAGTGGAAACAGGAGCTGACCTTGGTTGACCCTGAGTGGCCTGGACATCATGGCTTCCCTTGAGAAGTGATGATGAGCAGTTTGGAAAACAAAAGAGTGTTTGCCTGCAACATTCATGGTGCTGGATAGTCCAAACAAATCTAGAACCTCTCAAGAATGGGATTTTCAATTCACCCCAAGGGTGCAAGCGTGAGCCTCCTTTCTTCTTTCCCTATTCTTTTCTCCCTCTCACTGAAGAATGGTAGAGGACTGTGAGATAAGTAAAATGGCAACACTGGTCCTAAGCTTATGCATAATGTAAATCACATACTGATCTACTGAAAAATAAGTTTAGTTACTATTTTAGTTCTCTGGGTGAGTCCTGTGTGTCCCTGTTAAGTCATTATTTCTAAGACTGAGAGCATCTCAGAGGGAAGAGAATTGTATACTTAACTGTGTATGCCTAGTTCTCTGCCTGGGTCATTATTTAATATGTAAGTATGAACTATTTTGTACCCAATGGGTGAAAGGAAAATTTAATTTCATTTAGGAACATTTTACAGAAACACATTGTTATCAAATTTCATGCAAGGTATGTGCCATTTTTCCAAAGAAAGAAGAAAATGAGTTATCACTCAATTCTTTTTCCTCCTTTCCTTCACTGAGGTGGAAAAACTATCCTGCAATTCTATCTCAGACCACTAACTGACTTTATTCCAGGGGCACATGGGCAGGCAGGCTTTTCTGTTCCCAAACTGCCGCTACCTGGGGAGAACATTAAGGAGGATATTAGCTGTCCTTCTAAATACATTCTGGATTTCCTGGGTTCTGTTTTCTCTAGCCAGACCTCTTTCTCTTACCCCTGCTAACGTAATAGGGTTAGTGGCTGTAAAGATGACAAGGAAATATTGAAGATAGGATGATAATGTGAGTTTCTCATTTTATTTCATAGGTGTGCATGCTTGCTCAGTAATGTCCAACTCTTTGAGACACTATGGACTGCAGTCCAACAGGCTACTCTGTCCATGGGATTCTCCAGTCAAGAATACTTGAGTGGGTTGCCATTTCCTCCTCCAGGGGATTTTCCCGACTCAGGGATCAAACCCCTATCTCTTGCGTCTTCTGCATTGGCAGGCAGATTCTTAACCTCTGCTGCTGCTGCTGCTGCTGCTAAGTCGCTTCAGTCATGTCCAACTCTGTGTGACCCCATAGACAGCAGCCCACCAGGCTCCCCCGTCCCTGGGATTCTCCAGGCAAGAACACTGGAGTGGGTGGCCATTTCCTTCTCCAATGCACCACCTATGAATTTCTTGTTTTATATATCATCTGTCTTATTGAAGAAAGTAAAACAAAGATAACTTCCATAGTTGTGAAGAACAGTGAAATAATGGTAAAGAATGTTTTTACTTTAATTTGTAACTGCTATAAAGGCATTCAAAGAATATCAGGAATAATAATTTCCTAATTGTTTGGAACCTAATGGATTTTAATTATGAATGAAAACATGCTCAGCAATTTTGTTGCACATGTTGTCCTTGTGCTCTAGTTAATTGTCTATATTTAAAAATCATTATATCGGTATGTCATTCAACAAACATTGTTGACCACTTATGTTGTTCCTCGGACCATGTGAACATGGAATGAAATTTAATGTAAAATAAAACACGGTTCTTAACTCTTGATGAACTTAAATTCTGATTCCTGAGTGAAGATGTGACATAAGTTATGCTTATTACAAATGTTAGGAGAAACACAGTTCTAGGGTGCTACACAAGTTTTTCATTTTTTTTTTTTAATTTTAAGTGACTTTCCAGTACCATAATCATGGAAAAATCTTCAGAGTTAGATAATACTTAATACTGAGATACAAAACAATATGTTGTCCACAAATTGCTTGTGTATGTCTTTTCTCCTTATTTACACCCTCATCTTGTGGCTAGACATTGGATATTAAACTTCTTTTTTTTAATTCCTTATATTTTATCCTTTTAGCAAGGATCAGCTACCTAGCAGGACCTTCATAAATACTGAATAATTGTTTTTTAATATTTGTTAAATAGTAAGAAAAAAGTCAGAGCAAATGCCAAGAATTCCATCTGTATCTTTCAGCTGACTAAATTCCAACAGAGAGATTGTCTATGGAAACCTCCACATGGCAGATACTCCGATGGCTTGTTTCTGTGTTGTCTGTGGGGAAAACTCAATTCTAATTCTCATTTTTCTTGAATTTTTGACTATAAAGTGAATCCAGCTTCAGTGATCTCACTTAGCAATCAGCCTCCTAGCATCTTGAAGATTTAATAAATATCATTTTATGTCACATAAGAGCTGCAAGTTTCTTGGGAAAGACCTTATATAAATACAAGATGCCAATATGACTACCATGACTCACGTGTGATATTGTTTCTTCTTGACAAGAGTGCAGCATTTCCTTTAGAAACATGCCATTGTTTCCATTTTTTATTTCACTTTTATGTTTCATCTGGCTCATCTTTTTGAAGTCACTTTCCTTGTTTAAATAGTTTTGTATTGTCCCTTTTCTCTCAAACTGGTTTTATTTTGATGGGTTTACACTTCTCTGGAGGAAGCTGCATATGGAAAAAGGTAAGAACCATTGAGCTGCTAATAATAATTATCCTCTGCCCTTTTAGAGCCTCTTTTATTTGAGACTATCAAAGCATTTGTCAAACTGGTATATATAATGACCTCCATCATGCAAAAGAATCACTGCTAGGGAGGCTGAATGACTTCCAGAAGGTTGACCAAAGAAAACGCAGAATCCACACTCCCTTCCCCCTTTCTTCTTCCCTGTCTCCCAGCCCCTAGGACCCCTAGGCCATAAGGAGATTTGGAGAAAAGGAGAGCAAGTCTCCATGATCTGTTGCTCTAATGGAGATCTAAAGAGGGTGCTTCATGCAGGCTCATAGCCTGAGGATATATGAACTCGAAATAGCCAAACATCAATTAAGTAGCAAACCAGAGGCAGAGAGGTCACTTTGGGACAGAAAGTCAAAAAAAGGCTTTGTCAAGTAGAATTTCCGGTTAACCTGTCCCAGTAAGTGGCTGATTCTCCACATGGCCTTGCCTTTGCAGTTTTCATCCTCACCTAGAAAAATCGAGATTATATTTGATAAAGGGCAAGAGTTTGCTTTTTCTTCAGCAGGCCAAATTGAGGGCTCTGTGTGAGTGTGTTTAGTCTGCCCGACTCTTCGCAACACCATAAACTGTAGCCCACCAAGTCCCTCTGTCCATGAGATTTTCCAGGCAAGCACAAAGTGGGTTGCCGTTTCCTCCTCCAGGGGATCTGCCAGACCCAGGGATCGAAACTGCATTTCCTGCATTGGCAGGCAGATTTTTTACTCCTGAGCCACCAAGTTGAAGACTAGCAAGATGAATTTCTGGGTTCTCCTAAAGGGGATCATTTAGGCCTAATATTCATTGAGTTTCAGAGTCCTTTAACAATTGACCATCTATGCTTGATAACGTTCAGATTTCCTTTCTGAGTTCTATTTGCAAATAGAACGACATATCGCAAACTGACAAAGTTCCCTTAAGAATGGAAAAATGAATGACGTGAATAGAATTTGGCAAGCCAGGCCTTTCTATTAAACCTGGAGTCTGAGAACTGCTGGAAGGTCCGGGTCTGACTGATGGCAGAAAGGGCTCTAGGGCCTCTATGCTAAATGGTGAACCAGGGACCATAAAAAAGATAAAGTTGAGACGAGCTCAGCCATCAAGTTATTCTGCAAATGGAGGAGGGCATTTTATACCCAGAGAGAGAAGCACTGATTGGCATCTGAATATTGCTAATATGTCCCATAGAACTTACTCAGAATAATTTTTTACTATTAATTTGAACAAGAGTGCTGAGACTCTTTATGTGTATAATAAAGCTAATTTCTGTGTTTTAATAGAGGTGATTTTTTTTTACTTAGTAAAATCAGAATCTTATTACATTTTAGGAGTGAATGTAACTTTTATAACTTTGGGTTCTGATTCTGGATTCTGTTTAGTGACTAAGATGCCCTTACTTCAATCCGCTTAGATTAGATTGAACTCATGATGCCCACTATTTCTCCCTTAAGCATGCCACAATAGTTCTTAAAATACAGCATTTTCACAACAAGCTGTTTCATACATTCATTCTCATATTTGGTTTCCTACCTTTAAAGAACACTAACGGTTTGTATTTTTCTGATCAATAAGGAATTGATGATACTTGATTTGAGGGAAATAATGACTTATTTATGAAGCATTTACTATATGCCTGGCCCTGTGTTAAGCCGCATATGCACTGTCATTTCATCCCTAAAAGAACAATACACAGTAGTCACTAGTGCTATTGGCATTTTACAGATTAATAAACAAAGGTTTAAAAATTGAAGTCACTTGATTGATGCCACACAGCTTGTAAGTGCCACAGCTGTCATTAAAATCAAGGTCCTACCAACTCCAAACCCACTCTCTTAACTGCAATTTTAACCTGTTTCATAACTGATTCTTAAATTTCTAGTTCTTTGACCTTCACTGTGCCTAGCTAAGCCATCACAAACCCTGTGCCACTTTACTATCCACTCAAACATCCTCGGCCAGCATGTTGGCATATATGTACATGTGTTAGATCAAGTTGGAAACACCAAAGACTGCTACCCCTCCACCTTATGCTTCAACGGGACTTTAAACACACTTTGGATAAGTGTTTCAACTTTAATGACTGTAATGTCTGCTGGAAAAGAGATGGCCTTACTAAGGGTCATTTCTTGGTAAATAAAACTCTGCTGCTGTTGACTTTTGATTCATCGTCACACTGATATTTAGTGTCAGTCCAGTGTGCTGGACGAGGCAGCAGTCTTGAGCTCTTATAAAGGGAAACAGGTGGCTGCTCACAGTGGACACATTCCTGTTGGCAGAGGTGGGGCACTGCTAACTAGTATTTAGGATTTCAACTGAAGCTGGCATTTGCAGAACCGCTTTTCTCTTTAACATTCTTTTCAAAGGAGAGGCAACCAAAATAGAAAGTATCATAACTTCTTCCTGTGTCATGCACATTTTGCTCCTTCAGAAGACAAGACTTCCCTTTACTTGGACTCAAATAAAGCATTCACATGCTCCCAGGCTGATATACAGTTGTCAAAACTAATACACACAGGTGTTTAGCATACCAGGGAGAGTAAATGTTTTTGTCACCTTTTTAAACAACTTCCCCCACAATCACCGAAGCTCTCCAAATAGAATCTGCTGACTTCCAAATAGAATCACTGACCACTGGCAGAGTCAGAGTCACAGAGTGACTCACTGCCGGAGAGAACAAACAAGCTCAACAAAGGCTACTTGAAGATGTAAATACCGTTTCCTCATAGCTAGTGAAAGCGCCCTTTTTTTTCCCCCACAGAATAGAACTCAAAAGCCTGTGGGTGGGGGTTCCTGCATCTCAGATATCCCCAGGTCTCAAAAAATACACACACCCTCGAACAACTGTTCCCCCCCACCCTTCCTCTCCCAACTCCTAGAGTGCACCAGATGCATTCAGCTCCTCCGTGAAAATACTGCTGAACCCAATCCAGTCCAGCCCTAACCCACGCCACTTCCCAGAAGCTAGCCTTGCCAAGGTCTCCAGTAACACACTCACTGCCAAAATGAAATGGCACGTCTCCATCTTGATGCTCCTTGACCTACGTACAGAATCTGACACTGCTGATAACCAATTACACAACTCTCTCTCCTTGGCTTCTGAGCCTCTTTCCTCATTTAGTCTGACTCTCACCCCCATCTGCTTTAGAGACCCTCCATCCCCCTTCCCCTAGCTTTCGCTTTCTGTGGGGTAACCCACCACTGTTTGGCAAGAGAACTATTTCATCTCAGTGGCCTTACGGAGGGCAGAGTCCATTTTTATTCATGTTGGAACCCCAGTGCCTAGACGGTGCTTGCAAAATAACATGGGCTCCAAAAAATGTTTGCTAAATGAGTGCACATAGCTAATAAATCAAGTTCTGTATTCACCTCTGTCGTGCACATTGCAGCTGGCTGTAAGATAAGTTCTGTGACCAATTCATATTAAACAGAAATTTGTCTTCCGTCTTTATATTTTCCCACATCCAACATCGATATGTTGATAAATAGCGCTGATAAATCAGAAAGCTCCCAAATAAAACTCCTCACTGACTTTTGGTTGTTTTTTGACTTCGACTTCTATTTTCAGTTCCTAATTAAATCTGCTTTTTCAGTCATGACATTTTCTGAATCTGATTTCCTTTCAACTCTTCTGAAGGATTTTTTACAGAATAAATACAAAAGTACTCAGTGTTCAATTGGCATGTTGTATAGTAACTGTTTGCTCTGATGTATTACAAAAAGCAGCCAATTAATATTTGTTGAGTGATGGCCACACGAACAACTGGATTATGTGTGCTGTTTCTCAATTTGATCATGAATGTAATCCAGGCACATGAATTAGTGGTTCCACTGTCTGTTTATTTTCGTCATCCTAATGACCAAATTATATTATCTCAAAAAGTGATTCAGTCCAAGTAAAGCAATTTGTTACTTCAGTAAAAAAACAAAAACTTGACTCTATCAACTCTTAAATTTATCCTCTGGTGTATATGTAATCCTTTGTCTCCTATTGGAATAAACCATGGACTCATCTCCCCAGAATCCCAAGTTGCAATAATTCTTTCCTGTAAGTCTTAAGTTCTTCTGCCAAAGTAATCTTTCTCACCTGTCATTTTTTATATGTGAGACTTTTCTGGGACTGTATCATTTTTTTTTAAATTTGTCCTGTAAATCATGTATAAGATCCTTTTGCTCAGTTGCAAAGTCTTCCTATTTTTTAAATGCCTTCCTAGTCATTTTTCTCTCTTCTTGTATACCCTCTAATTGAACCACATCTGTGTCTGCTCACTATCTAATTCATTTGACCATTTTACTTTATATCGTCTTCCATTTGGATGGATGGATAGATATATAGATAGACAGATTAACAAAATCACTTCTCACAGACACTAAAGAATTATTAATATAATCTGCTAGCACCAAGAGCTTACTTCCTAATGACATATATTGTCTTTTTATCCCCTCTTGATGAGCATATCTCTTCCATATTTGTAATGGGTCAAGACATTCATATTTGAATATCATTGTATGTATGGTTTACAAAGCTATCTCTCCTTTTATCTATTTCTGTTTTATTATCATCAGTTTCTGATTGCAAACTCTCAAATGGAAGAATGATGTTTATTAAACGTATCCTAAACAATTTCCAGCACTGTAATATGAGGATATAGACAAGTAAAATATTGTTTATGTCTATTAACAAATTGTTATGCATGTATCTGAAACTCTATAGGTATCTGAAACTATAAAAAAATCAATTAATTCTTTCATCTTTCACCAGTATTTTCATTCAACCTTGCTAGAGGGAATATGTAATGAAAATGGGCCCCTTCCATTATTCAGTGGATCTTGTTAGATCAATAGTATTTCCCATTTAGTAAAATGTGATGTCTCATGATTTTTCATAGCAATCTGTATAATTGGAAGGGATGTGCTTTGATTAACATAGAAGAGTGATAATTCAAAAAAGGCATCATAATGAGATATAAGAGAAGCCTTGTTGATATTTCTAACCCATGTGAGTTTCCAAAATAAATACTTTTAGGAAACTAAAAAGAACACCTTTCCAAGTTTCCTGCTGCTTATCATCCCTTCTATGTGATCCTTTTAGTTACAAACCATGTACATTACAAATTTCTTTCTCCACTGGTCATAGCTACACTCTTTTGCCTGACATTTTAAATCTTCAATAAAATATAAATGAGCAACAGCTTCCTGCTAACCACAAATTCCCCTTCTTGTTTTGCTTTGTCTAAATGTTCTTCTTGAATGCCCAAAGGACTTTCTCTTCCTGCTTGGCACAGTCTGAAATTAGTTTGAATCACATTATTCTTACATCCAGGGTACCTGCATTATGATTCCAAGGGTAATTTGTGTCCTTTAACCATAGAGTGCTTATCATCAATGCTTCAAGGGACTCTAATCTGGCTTTGATCTTGCTCACTTCATCAAGGCTGCTCAGGGGTAGATCTGCTCACTGGAAAAATATTGGTTTCATTCCTATGACAACTAAGAAATCCATTTCTCAACCAAGCCAGCGATTTCTAACAGCGTTCTTTTTTTTTTAATCACATTTACAAGACAATGCTGGTACAAAAGTGTGCACCCATTTTTCTCACCGTTAAGTTCAACGCAAGCAGTTTTTTTTGCCATCTCTCCTTGAACATCAATTCTGACCTAAATATTCAGCTCTTGAGGATCAATTAAAAATCTTGTTCTGTCTCTGTGCAAGTGTGCCATTTTTTAAGTGTGTGTATGTGTCTCTGTGTGTTTCCTTTCCAAAGTCTCATTAAAAGATTAAGACACACTATTATTACACACTATTATTAGTTAAAATAAATGGGTAGACTTTGCTTTGCTTATTGCTCATTCATGCTTTTATTAATTTTATAATTAACTATATATATATAATTATAATTTTAAAACTCTTCCAGTTAGATCATTCTAATGGCAGGTCACTTTATCTGCCAAAAAGACTGATTATAAACCTCTGTTTTGTGCAAAATCCCCACTGTTCACAGGGTGTGGTGCAGAGACACTCGAGCATTCCTGAGTTGCCATAATATTATAATATTTTTTGTGAATGAATTGATCTACTTTAGGAAATATGATCTCCAAGTTGGATTTTGTAACCAACTATTTCCCAGGTTTATTTCTGGGCACTAACCTGGTAGCTATCCTCTCCGTTCAAAGTCATTGTCACACAAACACTGAAGATAGCTAACATTCTCCTAAATTCTTTGAAATTCCTGATTAGTAGTATCTTGCCTCGAGTTGAATTTGTATAAACCTCGAACTACAATGTGGAAAAAACTGTTAAAGCCTTAATTTCACATCCGGTGTGAAAAAAATGTGTTGTGATAAATTCTTTGTATGGGCTCAATTCAGTCAAGACAGTATCAATGTGACATCAGACAGAAATGAAGAGATTTAAGCCCAGAATGTGTATATGAACACACTACAGTCACATAAGCATTGAGGTGGGGGTTATCTCAAAGCACTAGGCATAGTTCTCACTCCAAATAGTTCTCATTACGTAATCAAAAAGCTGGACTGATTGAGTTCCAGATCAAGTCCTGATACTCTCTAACTAGCTGGATGATAAGACAAGTTAGATAACCTCTTTGTGCCTCAGTTTTCTTTCTGTAAAATTGGAGGACTGAGCCAGAACAGCAACTGACAGGTCCATCTGGCATGACTTGGGTCCTAATATGACCGAGTTCCAGTTCCAGCACCAGCTGCAGTAGAGCCAAAAGTCTAGTCTACATCGTGTACCAGAAGCCCCTTTAGCCAGTGGGAATGAGTGGCAACAAAGTGCTAGTCCTCAGGTGGGCCAGGGCTGATAGAGAGGTTGATAACTCCTGGCGGAGATGATCTCCAACATATCTTTAAGGATATAAATTCTTCCACCTAAAGTGAATCATTGGAATACAAAAAAAATTAACCCCTTTTAAAAAGAGATTCTGAAATCAACCTGGAGCTACACCGTATAAAAAAGAATACCGTTTTAATCAACAAGGATGTACTGTATAGCACAGGGAACTCTACTCAACACTCTGTAGTTACCCATATGGGAAAAGAATCTGAAAAAGAATAAATATATGCATATGTATAATTGAACCACTTTGCTGTACACCTGAAACTAACAACTGTAAATCATCTGCTATTGTTGTTCAGTTGCTAAGTCATGTCCAACTCTTTGTGACCCCATGGACCACAGCAGGCCAGGTTTCGCTGTCCTTCACTGTCTTCTGGGGTTTGTTCTAACTTATGTCCATTCAGTTGGTGATGCCATTCAACTTTACTCCAATATAAAATAAAATTAAAATAATAACAATGCATCTTTAAAGGGATAAGATTATATGAATAAAACATGTAAGAAATATTGTCATGTTGACCACTTTCTCTCAAAGATGATGAAAGAATGGGCTTCCTTAGAGGCTAAATGGTAAGGAACCCACCTGTCAATGCAGGAGATGTGCATTTGATCTCAGGATCAGGAAGATCCCCTGGAGAAGGAACTGGCAACTACTCCAGTACTTTTTCTTGGAAAATCCCATGGACAGAGGAGCTGGTGGGCTACAGTCCACAGGGTCACAAAAGAATTGGACACGACTTAGTGGCTAACCAGCAAAATGAATAGAATAAAATATCAACACTGCTTTACTTTTCCAGAATGCAGCCCATAACTAGTGAAACAGCACCTATTCTTTCAAAGGAGGCAGACATATTTTCCAACAATTAAAATGCATGTGCTTAAAGAAAATGTGGTGTATATATATACAAGGGAATTTTACCAAGCCATGAAAAAAGAATGAACTAATGCCATTTTCAGTAAAATGGATGGACCTAGAGATTATCATACTAAGTGAAGTAGGTCGGACAAAGACAAATATCACATGATATCACAAATGTAGAATCTAGAAAAATGATACAAATGAACTTATTTACAAAACAGAAAGAGACTCACAGATTTTGAAAACAAACATGTTGCCAAGGGGGAAAGTGCAGGGGAAAAGGGATAAATTGGGAGATTGGGATTAACATAGACCCACTACTATATGTAAAATGGATAATCAGCAAGGACCTACTGTATAGCACAGGGAACTCTATTTAATATTCTATAATAACCTGTATAAGTGTTAGCTGCTCAGACATTTCTAACTCTTTGTGACCCCTGTGGACTGTAGCCCACCAGGCTCCTTTGTCCATGGAATTCTCCTGGCAAAGACACTGGAGTGGGTTGCCATTTCCTTTTCCAGGGGATCGTCCCAACCTAGGGATTGAATCCAGGTCTCTTGCATTGCAAATAGATTCTTTACTGTTTGAGCCACCAGGGAAGTCCAATAATCTGTATATATTCTCTAATAACCTATATAGGAAAAGAATATGAAAAAGAATATATGTATGTATATGTATAACTGAATCACTTTTCTGTACACTTTAAACTAACAAAATGTTGTAAATCAACTGTATTCTAAAGTAAAATAAAAACTTTTTAAATAAAACAAAGTCAACTGCATTTTCTGAAACTAACTTTGCACAGGGGCTAGGAGGTCACCTGAGAAGGATCTTGAAGCATGACTCGGAGAAAGGAAAGGTAGTATGAACTGTCCAGGAAAGAGAAATAGATTTCACAAAGGGTCTGTTGTATTTGAGGAAAGATGAGAAGTTTCTTGAACCTGGAGAATTAGAACATTGGGAAACCATCGAAAGAAAGACTGAAAATATGGTAGAAAGTAGGTTCTCATGGAATAAAGTAAGGAGTCTGAATTTTATCAGATAGAAAATAGGACTCCTTGGTGTTGTCTATTTTTATGGCATTTATTTTTTTTTTAATTCACCTATTTTCTCTTTATGACAATAACTGCCTTCTAAGAGAGGAGCAAATCAAATAACAAGACTTTTAGTCTGTCTGGTGTTTTATTGAATAAGTCTGATGGGTTTAACTTACATAAAGCTGGGAAGAGGTTAGCCAAAGTTGCTAAAAAATGAAAGGAGAATAAATTGGAGTTCCTAGTAACGAGATCAGAAACAGAGGAATGAAGGGAGAATTCAACAAGATAAAGAAAAGTGTGTGTGGGGAGGGGGGGTGGTTCATAAACACATTAGTAAATATTCACAGTGAGGGATATTTTAGGGGTAAATGAGGGATATTTTAAGGGTAAATGAGGTATATTTTAAGAATGATTATCTCTTTGTTCCATATAAAGTTATTTTTATTCGTAATGTGGAATTCACTCTCCAGTCTTTCTCCCAAATCTCCAAGTTCATTGAATTTGTAATATTTATGTAAGTAGGGATTTTAGTGTTTGTGAAAATCAAGTGGGCTGAGTTAGTTGTATAAGACATATTAAGAAGGCAAGGCCCGGAGGCTGAGGTGACTAGAGAATTTAATTCCTACAGGCATTTTTAAAAGTCTTGGAAAAGGCTTTGGCCAATAAGTCATGAAATCGGGGAAGAGGAAGAGTTTATGCTAATTTTATCTGGAAGTCAAATGCAAGGGTGGGGGTGGCAGATACCCACCTAATCTAATCTTGGCTCAGAGTAGGTTTTTCAGTAAGAGAGTGGCATGACCACATTCACAGAAAGATAATTTAGTAGTATAAGAATGGACAGGGATTATCCCTGTGTAAAACTGAGTCAGAGATTGGCACAACATTGTAAATCAACTGTACTTCAATAAAAAAGAATTGAACAGGCACTATGAAAGTTGAGGCAGTAGAATAAAACATCAATAGTGAAGCAATAACAAGTAGCATTTGAAGCAAACGTAGGTGTCAATAAGCACACCAGTGTTATCTACTGGCTAGATCTGGGACATGGTACCTAGCAGGAGGGAATATGGAGGCAGAGGTAGGGGAAGGGTAGTGAGTTAAAGTTAGAATGTAGACGTCAGACTTCAGAGTGGCTGTGATAGAGTTAAGTTAGAAGTGTCCATTAGGAACTTGTGTATAGAACTCAAGAGATTTTATATTCAATAACATTTGATTTCACTTCCAGATTATCTTAGCCAGAATGTGGGTCCTATGACTAGGTATTAATAAGTTGTAGTTAGGCTCCCAAGTAGAACACATTAATTCCCATTGTGTATCCTCAAGTTACGTTGCTCTTTCCCTCTTTCCTTCCTCTTCCGTCCCTTCCTTTTTCCTACTTCACTGTCTATTCTCTATCATCAAACAGTTACTGAAGAAACAAAAACTCTCATTGTTTGTAACTTTCTCTAAATCTTGTATAGCAATTATTTTATACATTAATTTCATATGATATGAAAATATTTTCTCACATTTAAATTAAATGAGCTGTCACAGTTTTGATATGGTGGTAGCTGTTGTTATCTTAATTTTTTAGGTTTTTATTATCATTAAAAGAAAATTGTCGCTGTCATATTTTATACACGTCATATTTCTCATAGTCTTTCTGTTTTAAGGAGAAAGTTATTCATAAAACTTTTCCATTGCTATCTATTAACATCAATTTAATTCTCTACAACTGTCTTCTCCTTTTCCTGTTAAGTATATCGTCTTTCTATGCTCTCTTCTCACATGAATGTACACTTTCCCATGTCTTCTGATTTGAATTCCGCAAATGCAAATGGCTGATTAGATCACATCAGTAAGCACTTATGAAGTTTTACCTACTTTTTTTGGCTCTGTTATAGTCATCTTAAGGTTGGTATATCATTAGAATCATTTAAAATTCAATTTGTTAAGCTAGCCACTTTTCCATAGAGCAAAATAGAGAAGCATATTAGAGTCATCATAAGGAGTTGAAATATACAACATAATCATTGTTTCTTTCTGAAAATACAGAAGAATAAGGACCTTACTAACTTGTTTCATTAGAATTTTTACTGAAAACTTTTGAATTTGTAAAAACCACTAGAAATCACTTTAAATTAACTTTTTATGAAATTAGGAGAATTTTAAAGACAGTATCTATCATCTATAGTTAACAGTAAGATAACAAAATCATGGTAAGTATAAAAATTTAATGCCTGTACAACATCAGTGAAAGGTGCTAAAATGCTTGCAGAAATTGGTGACAACAATGAGGACTGAATTGTATTCAATAAAAATGAGATAAAGTATCATTCCATACAAGGGAATATTTCATGCAAAGATGGGCTCGATAAAGGACAGAAATGGTATGGACCTAACAGAAGCAGAAGATATTAAGAAGAGGTGGCAAGAATACACGGAAGAACTGTACAAAAAAGATCTTCACGACCCAGATAATCATGATGACGTGATCACTAATCTCGAGCCAGATATCTTGGAATGTGAAGTCAAGTGGGCCTTAGAAAGCATCACTACGAACAAAGCTAGGGGAGATGATGGAATTCCAGTTGAGCTGTTTCAAACCCTGAAAGATGATGCTGTGAAAGTGCTGCACTCAATATGCCAGCAAATTTGGAAAACTCAGCAGTGGCCACAGGACTAGAAAAGGGCAGTTTGCATTCCAGTTCCAAAGAAAGGCAATGCCAAAGAATGCTCAAACTACCACACAATTGCACTCATCTCACATGCTAGTAAAGTAATGCTCAAAATTCTCCAAGCCAGGCTTCAGCAATACGTGAACCGTGAACTCCCTGATGTTCAAGCTGGTTTTAGAAAAGGCAGAGGAACCAGAGATCAAATTGCCAACATCCATTGGATCATGGAAAAAGCAAGAGAGTTCCAGAAAAAAACATCTATTTCTGCTTTATTGATTATGCCAAAGCCTTTGACTGCATGGATCACAATAAACTGTGGAAAATTCTGAAAGAGATGGGAATACCAGACCACCTGACCTGCCTCTTGAGAAATCTGTTTGCAGGACAGAAAGCAACAGTTAGAACTGGACATGGAACACCAGACTGGTTCCAAATAGGAAAAGGAGTATGGCAAGGCTTTATATTGTCACCCTACTTATTTAACTTCTATGCAGAGTACTTCATGAGAAACGCTGGGCTGGAAGAAACACAAGCTGGAATCAAGATTGCCGGGAGAAATATCAATAACCTCAGATATGCAGATGACATCACCCTTATGGCAGAAAGTGAAGAGGAACTCAAAAGCCACTTGATGAAAATGAAAGAAGAGAGTGAAAAAGTTGGCTTAAAGCTCAACATTCAGAAAATGAAGATTATGGCATCTGGTCCCATCACTTCATGGGAAATAGATGGGAAAACAGTGGAAACAGCATCAGACTTTATTTTTGGGGGCTCCAAAATCACTGCAGATGGTGACTGCAGCCATGAAATTAAAAGACTCTTTACTCCTTGGAAGAAAAGTTATGATCAACCTAGATAGCATATTCCAAAGCAGAGACATTACTTTGCTGACTAAGGTCCATCTAGTCAAGGCTATGGTTTTTCCAGTGGTCATGTATGGATGTGAGAGTTGGGCTGTGAAGAAGGCTGAGCGCCGAAGAATTGATGCTTTTGAACTGTGGTGTTGGAGAAGACTCTTGAGAGTCCCTTGGACTGCAAGGAGATCCAACCAGTCCATTCTGAAGGAGATCAGCCCTGGGATTTCTTTGGAAGGAATGATGCTAAAGCTGAAACTCCAGTACTTTGGCCACCTCATGCAAAGAGTTGAGTCATTGGAAAAGACTCTGATGCTGGGAGGGACTGGGGGCAGGAGGAGAAGGGGATGATAGAGGATGAGATGGCTGGATGGTATCACGGACTCGATGGACGTGAGTCTGAGCGAACTCCGGGAGTTGGTGATGGACAGGGAGGCCTGGCGTGCTGCGATTTATGGGGTCGCAAAGAGTCGGACACGACTGAGCGACTGAACTGAGCTGATCATTCCATACTGACTGATGGAATTAGTGTGGAATGATAGTATATCTTATCTATCTATCAATTATCTATCAATTTATAGATATCTATCAAGAGATAGCTATCAATTATCTCCACAGAAAGTTTATTTTTAAACACCATACTTCAATTTTTTTTCCCAGAAATTTCACTCCTATAGATGCATTCCAAAGATTTATAATGTCAATGATTTTTAAAACCTAAGAGGACCTAGGGCCTATTATAATACATTTTATCTCTTCAAATCTCTAACTTAAATGTTTCTTATTGTTTAGTTGATGTAAAAAGTATAGGACAAAGGACAATTGAAGTAAATTATCATCATGTAGATTTTGAGAGATTTTTTCTGAAAACACATTTGAAAAGGGTAGTCAACTACTTAGAAGTTTTCCATTTATATCTTAAAATAGCTAAATTTGAATATGATTTGCTTACATTATATATTTCTTCTGTGGAACTCAATGTATTGTATTACATGCATAATGTAAATCAGCAACTAGGCAATAGATATACAATACTCAGAAAAAAATAATGGATGTTAAAGAAATCATCAAGAAATTTTCCCAAAGTCTCACAGGAATCTAGTACTAGGCCTAGGATAAAGAATATATGCAGTGGTCTAATGCAGTGATTCACTTCTAAGACTATGCTATTTCAAAAGTTTTGTCATATATGTATAAAGTTATCCCCAATTCCCCCCTTTAGGAAGAGAATCCTCACCATTTGTTTAGTGGTGGACAAATTCTTCAGAATGCAGTCTAAGGTTTTAGAGCTAGTACCTCTTCCATAAACCTTTCATGAAAAGGTCACTGCCATTCAAGCTCGCCCTCCTTTCTCCCTTATATATTTATATGTGTCACTCAGCGCCCTTTCTCTGGCTTGGAAAGCCATCAAGAACTTTTATCTTAGGAGTCAGTTGCCAGTTCTGTGTAATGAACCAGTCAGCAGGATTCTCGAGGGCCATGAATATAAGCCTGTCTGTGCCCTTTTTCTCAGACTAAGAATGCCATTACCTCAAAAGCTAGCCATCGGGAAACAGCCATAGAAGTGCCTACTGGAAGTTATACGGCCTCAGAGCCCACTCCTATTCCTGGGTATGCAGGCATTCTGTTTTACCTTTATAAGCTTACTTTTTTCTTATGCATTTTTAAAATTTCCATTTTATATTGGAGAACAGTTGATTCACCAATGTTGTGTTAGTTTCAGGTGTACAGCAAAGTGATCAGATATACACATGTGTGTTATGAAAGTGAAAGTTACTTTCACTTTCATTTTCATGGCCGACACTTTGCGACCCCATGGACTGTAGCCCACTAAGCTATAGCCCACTAAACTACTCTGTCCATGGGATTCTCCATGCCAGATTACTGGTAAGGTGAATTCGCTCAGTCATGTCTGACTCTTTGCAACCCCACGGACTGTAGCCTACCAGGGTCTTCCATCCATGGGATTTTCCAGGCAAGAGTGGGTTGTCATTTCCTTCTCCAGGGGATCTTCCTGACCCAGGGATCGAAGCCAGGTCTTCCTCATTGTAGGCAGATGCTTTACCGTCTGAGCCACCAGGGACTGGACTGAAGTGGCTGCCATTTCCTCCTCCAGGCTTCCCTTGTGGCGCAGCTGGTAAAGAATCTGCCCACAGTGCGAGAGACCTGGATTTAATCCCTGGGTTGGGAAGATCCCCTGGAGAAAGGAAAGGCTACCCACTCCAGTATTTAAAAAGTCAGACACAACTGAGCGACTTTCACTTTCGCTTTCCTCCTCCAGTGGATCTTCCCAATCCAGAAATCAAACCCATGTCTCTGAGTCTCGACTCCTACATTGCAGGCAGATTCTTCACTCCTGAGCTAGTGAGAAGCCCCCATACATATACAAGTATCTATTATTTTTCAAATTATTTTCCCATTTATTACAACATACTGCACAGAGTTCTTGTTAATTATGTATTTTATCTTGAAGTCTATTGACACTGATAACAAGTTTCTCAGGCAAGAGAAATCACTAAAAAGTCTTTCTCTTCCCTTTTATATTATCTTACCCAGAATGTGGGTACTAGAGCTATTAAAATGTTCTGTTTAGCCTCCCAAGTAGAGGCCATCAATTCACAGGACCTTTAAACATCTCTGTTGTTTCATTTGTCCCCTGTCTCTCTCCCTCAGGATATTATCATATTTGGCAAGATGGAGTTCAATTTCACTTAAAATGATGGAATTAGACAGCCCGTCTAATGCTTGGAACCTATACACTCTTAGAAGCATAGTTACATTTAATCAGATATTAGGCCATAAAACTAATAGTTCTACATTTGGAACGAAAGCAGATTTTTTAGTTTCATTTGACATTTTAAGAGTGAGTTGAAATAAATATGTAGTAGAACACCAGGCCCATTAAACCAAAATATTTAGTGGTCATATTTCATAATTTATGGCTTTACGATGTTACAAATTGCTAACCTATATTTCAATTTTAGTGTATTTGCATGTTGTATACAATATGATAAGAAACAAAGTAAAGAAAGCAGTATGGGCCTTTGGAATGCAGGAAGAAGTGATCATGCTGCAGATAAAGTTTCAGCTCAGTCACTCAGTCGTGTCCGACTCTTTGTGACCCCATTAATAGCAGCACACCAGGCCTCCCTGTCCATCACCAACTCCCGGAGTTCGCTCAGACTCATGTCCATCAAGTCAGTGATGCCATCCAGCCATCTCATCCTCTATCGTCCCCTTCTCCTCCTGCCCCCAATCCCTCCCAGCATCAGAGTCTGTTTCAATGACTCAACTCTTCGCATGAGGTGGCCAAAGTATTGGAGTTTCAGCTTTAGCATCATTCCTTCCAAAGAAATCCCAGGGCTGATCTCCTTCAGTATGGACTGATTGGATCTCCTTGCAGTCCAAGGGACTCTCAAGAGTCTTCTCCAACACCACAGTTCAAAAGCATCAATTCTTTGGCACTCAGCTTTCTTCACAGTCCAACTCTCACATCCATACATGACTACTGGAAAAACCATAGCCTTGACTAGACGGACCTTTGTTGGCAAAGTAATGTCTCTGCTTTTGAATATGCTATCTAGGTTGATCATAACTTTCCTTCCAAGGAGTAAGCGTCTTTTAATTTCATGGCTGCAGTCACCATCTGCAGTGATTTTGGAGCCCCCCAAAAATAAAGTCTGACACTGTTTCCACTGTTTTCCCATCCATTTCCCATGAAGTGATGGGACCAGATGCCATGATCTTTGTTTTCTGAATGTTGAGCTTTAAGCCAACTTTTTCACTCTCCTCTTTCGCTTTCATCAAGAGGCTTTTGAGTTCCTCTTCACTTTCTGCCATAAGGGTGATGTCATCTGCATATCTGAGGTTATTGATATTTCTCCCGGCAATCTCAATTCCAGCTTGTGCTTGCTCCAGCCCAGCTTTTCTCATGATGTACTCTGCATAGAAGTTAAATAAACAGGGTGACAATATACAGCCTTGCCATACTCCTTTTCCTATTTGGAACCAGTCTGGTGTTCCATGTCCAGTTCTAACTATTGCTTCCTGACCTGCATATAGGTTTCTCAAGAGATAAAGTTTACTGCTAATGAGTTAAAGAAAGTACATGGAGTGTGTAATTGATGCTGTGGTACATCTTTTTGGAAGTCAACCGTTTCTCAAATTATAATAGAAAATTTTAGATTTTCTGTACCATCTTTTCAACAAATGGAATAATGCTTGTATTCAGATAAGCTATACTTCTTGATTGTTTTTATACTTAAGTTAAACATATTATAGAACACTATCTTCAACTCTGAGATTGAGTTATCTCATCACAGAGCTTTTTCTTTGATTGTCATATACATTTTGGAAGATATTCCTATTCGAACTTTCCTCTCCTCAGTCACCCCATCCCCGGTTCTTCCCTGAAATACAATCTTTTGCTTCCTTTCAACAGTCACAGATATTTTAGGAAAATCAACTGCAATTTTTGGAAGCAAAATGATCCCCAAACTAGTAAAAAAAAAAGTTTCTTTTGCCAATTTTGATAAATAAATGAAAAATTGAAGCTAGTGTGTTCTTAAGTTTTAGTACAAGTCTCAAATTCATGAGTCACTATATGGCTTTCACTCTAACCTCATAAGTCATGGCTCTTCATAGAGGAAAGAGAAATTGTCTTTTCATTGCCCATCAAAATGTTAGGCATCCATATCACTGCTTTTTCTCTTTAATATGGTAGGAATATTAACAGTCCTTTTCTACACCTTTGCATTTTTCTGGAGCAACACAGACTACCTTACATTTTTCTGCATTCTATGGAGAAAAATTTTTGTTTATTTTATATTTTATTGTAGTCATGTACAGAATTTCCATCTGGGGATCCACACTCCTATCCGGCATAACTGAGAAAAAGATCAGAAAGGAGATAAAGGAGTAATATCTTCACTTTTATGACAGAAAATTTTGGTTTTCCCAACATACAAAAGAGGCAAAGTGTGGGATTTATAACTCTCTATTTTAGTATGTGTAGAAGGGGCACTAGTCTTTACTGAGCACTGACCTTAACCTTGTACCAATAGACACTTAAATAGCCTTTGTTTAATTCAATTCGAACTCTGCAAATTTTGAACAAAGAGAAAAATGTTGTTTTAATGAATTTCGCTTTCCTTCCATTCTTTTTTCTACAAACGATTGATTATATAATTCTTACATAACTCCAATAACTCAGTAATTATATGTTAACTTTTTTCATTTACTCCTTCTGCATTATTATATTGTTGGCATATACAATTAATAACTAAATAATAACCATATAATCCCTTGGTGTAGAGTGGATATACTATGATTAACTGTTTCTCATAGATTTTAAGTTGTTACCATTGTTGATATATCTAGAATAAAAATCTTTGTCATAAAATTTCTTTGTTGTTATTGGATTTGTTGTTGTTTGTATTTGGGATTTTTCCTTAGCATAAATTGTCAACAGTAAAATAAATGGGAAATGAGGCAGCACAAATGCTAATAGAATTAAAACAGTAATTAAATTTTACATTTGCATTGCAAACTAATAAAAATAGTTGTTATAGAAATAATACTAGTAAAGCTATTACTCTGTTACTCTTATACAGTGTTAGTAACATATTAAAATAGTACAATTTTTTAAAAACAACTTGATGTATAATTTTTTATATCACGTGATTGAGCACTACATTTCTGGGAGTCTCCCCAAATTAAACAGTGCAAAAAAGAGAACTGTATGTAGCACAAAAATGATCATTACAACTTTGTTAATTTATTAGTTCTAATCTTGTAAGTGAAAATTGCTCTCTCATTATTATAAGAACAATGCATACCCACAGTATACGATTTAAACAATACGTATGCTTTATTGACTATGCCAAAGCCTTTGACTGTGTGGATCACAATAAACTGTGGAACATTCTGAAAGAGTTGGGAATACCAGACCACATGACCTGCCTCTTGAGAAATCTGTATGCAAGTCAGGAAGCAACAGTTAGAACTGGACATGGAACAACAGACTGGTTCCAAATAGGAAAAGGAGTACGTCAAGGCTGTATATTGTCACCCTGCTTATTTAACTTATATACAGAGTATGTCATGAGAAATGCTGGGCTGGAAGAAACACAAGCTGGAATCAAGATTGCTGGGAGAAATATCAATAACCTCAGATATGCAGATGACACCACCCTTTTGCAGAAAGAGAAGAGGGACTAAAGAGCCTCTTGATGAAAGTGAAAGAGGAGAGAGAAAAAGTTGGCTTAAAGCTCAACATTCAGAAAACGAAGATCATGGCATCTGGTCCCATCACTTCATGGGAAATAGATGGGGAAACAGTGGAAACAGTGTCAGACTTTATTTTGGGGGGCTCCAAAGACAATGGCAACCCACTCCAGTACTCTTGCCTGGGAAATCCCATGGACAGAGGAGCCTGGGAGGCTGCAGTCCATGGGGTCACTAAGAGTCAGACACGACTGAGCGACTTCACTTTCACTTTTCACTTTCATGCATTAGAGAAGGAGATGGCAACCCACTCCAGTGTTCTTGCCTGGAGAATCCCAGGGACGGGAGCCTGATGGGCTGCCGTCTATGGGGTCACACAAAGTCAGACACGACTGACGTGACTTAGCAGTAGCAGCAACAAAATCACTGCAGATGGTGATTGCAGCCATGAAATTAAAAGACGCTTACTTCTTGGAAGAAAAGTTATGACTAACCTAGATAGCATATTCAAAAGCAGAGATATTACTTTGCCAACAAAGGTCCGTCTAGTCAAGGCTATGGTTTTTCCATTGGTCATGTATGGATGTGAGAGATGGACTGTGAAGAAGGCTAAGGGCTGAAGAATTGATGCTTTTGAACTGTGGTGTTGGAGAAGACTCTTGAGAGTCCCTTGGACTGCAAGGAGATCCAATCAGTCCATACTGAAGGAGATCAGCCCTGGGATTTCTTTGGAAGGAATGATGCTAAAGCTGAAACTCCAGTACTTTGGCCACCTCATGCGAAGAGTTGAGTCATTGGAAAAGACTCTGATGCTGGGAGGGACTGGGGGCAGGAGGAGAAGGGAATGACAGTGATGATGGATGGCATCACTGATTCGATGGACGTGAGTCTGAGCGAACTCCGGGAGTTGGTGATGGACAGGGAGGCCTGGCATGCTGCGATTCATGGGGTCGCAAAGAGTCGGACACAACTGAGCGACTGAACTGAACTGAAGAACAAGACATACCCCTCTCAGTTCCGTTTCCTAGAGGCAACTGCTCCTAAGGACACCTTTACAAAATTTTAATAGTCTGCTATTCAAATTTATGTGAATACATATTTCTTTTAGCACAAATTTACACCATATGAATTGTTCTTCAATGTGCTGTTTTCATTTACTGTCATATCTTAGACATCTTTCCATTTTGATACATACAACTCATTCTTTTGAAGAGCCAAATAGTTTTCCATTGTATGACTGCAGCATTCTTTATGTACCCAATACTCATTTTGAGTTGTATGCATTTTTCCCTATTAGAAAGAATGTTGCAAAGGACATCCTTTTACATAAATCTCTTTATACTTACAAGAATAATTGTAGTATATTCTCAGCTGCTGCTGCTAAGTTGCTTCAGTCATGTCCGACTCTGTGCGACCCCATAGACAGCAGCCCACCAGCCTCCCCTGTCCTTGGGATTCTCCAGGCAAGAACACTGGAGTGGTTTGCCATTTCCTCCTCTAATGCATGAAAGTGAAAAGTGAAAGGGAAGTCGCTCAGTCGGGTCCGACTCCTAGCGACCCCATGGACTGCAGCCTGCCAGGCTCCTCCGTCCATGGGATTTTCCAGGCAAGAGTACTGGAGTGGGATGCCATCACCTTCTCGGATATTCTTAGCTAAATATGGCTAAATAGAAGGTATATTCATTTTAAATTCAAGTAGATTATTCCTAACTGCCTTCCAAAGTCAATCTATATTCCTACCAACAGTTTTCAACAATGCCTGTTTCCTCCTATCCTTCACAACACGAAGTATTCTCAAACTTTTAAATCTCAGCTAACCTAATAAGAACTTGTTTTATCCACAAGTATTTGTGTTCTTTAAGACTCCTGAAGAGAAGTCAGTAGAAGGCATATCACCAGTTCCAAAGAGGTAAACAACATTACAAGAGAAAAAAATATATGCCATGAAATCACACAGTCAAAAAAATCATGTCTTAAGGAGTTGTTAGAGCTGATATGCTTCAAATTCCTAATCTATTATTCAAAATTTACATCTTTTAACTTTACACAAACACACCAGTGCAGATATACACCCAAACAAAAGTATATAAATAACCTTGGGAATGTGACAAACCACTTAGACTCATTTAACAGGAAAGGAGACTGAGATCCAGAAAGTAAAAAGACTTTCTATTGTCACACAACTACTTCCAGATAGAACAAGTTATAGCAAGATTCAGCTACAGGAACAAAATAATTTCCAAGGTAACATGCAAGTGTAATATCGCTTTATATACAATATAATATAGATCTTGGTACAATAAAACTGGTTAATTTGTCATTTTATTAGTGGAAATCTCTTCTAATGAGTACAGTAATAACTAACATTTACAATGGACAACTGACAAAAGATTAACTTATGTTCTCTGTAGTTTTAGATTTATGGGTTTAGTGTTGAATGTATTTTGTTCCAATTATTTGAAATTAACCATAGATGTGTGTTAGATTTTGAAGCCAGAATGTGAGTTTCCAAAGCAAATCCCAATTTTCCCAGATGCAAAGGATATTTTTGCAAAACTGCTGAAATAAGAAAGAAAAGAGAAATAGAAAGGAGCCTGGATTGGATCTGATTTGAACAGGATACATACAGCTGTGTGTCCTCTGTAATTCTATTTTTTTTTATCACAAGAGCATTTTCTCATGTCATTAAATACTCTTTGAAATTTAATTCCTGCAAAGAAATTAATTTATTCAATTCTCTTTCAAACTATTTTTATTTTTCTATGTCATGAATAACATTTCAAAAAGCAATCTTACAGGTAAAATTTGTGTATGTATCTCTAATGATTACCTTGGTGAACATTCATAGAAGTGGGTGCATTAGGCCTAAATATACAAAATTTTAAGAGTCTACATGCTTTTCCTGAAAGACTAGTCCCAGTGAAAATACCTACTAGGAGTGTATTAGTGTGTATATTTTCCTTCATTCCTCCAGTATTGAGCATTATTAGTACTTTGAAAGATTTTTGAAATGGAAAATCTGGGCAATGATACTGTGGATATTCCCCCTATATGCTCCTCCCTCATTTTTCAAACTTTATATTTTGTTTGTTTGCTTTTGTATTTAAGTAGATTAAATTTGGTTGGGCATACATGACTAAGAATTGTGACAATATAACAGCCGTTAAGTCTAAACCTGCATGATCCTGTGACTATAATGGGAAGTCAGTGAAAGAAATTATCACTCTGATGGAAAGTTTCATAAAAGGACTGATAGAACCCAGGTTGGCAAAAAGGAGGTAAGAATGTGTTCTAGACATAGGAAATCTCAGAAGTTCAAATAAGCAGAAAACCCTTTAGGAACAACTGTTTTGATAAACTGACTTAAAATAGGGTTGGTTTGACTCTAAAATCTCCTTGGTGGTTTTCTCTTTTCATCTCACTGAAAAACCTCCTGCCTCAAAATTGTTGAATTAAGTATGATCAAGAAAGTGAATGCTGAGGAAGTAGGTAAATGTTTTCAATTTTCAAACCATGCTTCCTCTGGTCAGAGATCACCTGTTCTCTGCAGACACTTGGCTTGATTGGGATTCTCATAGCCCATTTTTCCATGCCTGCTAATTTAAAGAAAACCCAATATACTCATGTTTTCCCAGTTTGCTTTTGTGCATTCTTAATCAACACACCACTAGGCAGAATCTTCCTTAGGCTGCAGAATCTGAGCTGACAGTTTTCAATTTGGTCCTTCCAATAAAATTCTCTGGCTAAATATAAGTTTT
Organism: Budorcas taxicolor; assembly: GCF_023091745.1. Taxonomy (NCBI): domain Eukaryota; kingdom Metazoa; phylum Chordata; class Mammalia; order Artiodactyla; family Bovidae; genus Budorcas; species Budorcas taxicolor. The sequence continues at coordinate 86,738,854 of NC_068910.1, forward strand.
TTTCTCAGTGAACAGAGGGAAGAAAAGTTTTTGTAAGCCTGTTTTTAGAGATTATGTCTTAATTAGTTATCTCAAGTATAGAATACCCCCCCATCCATCTGTAAACTAGTATTCAAGTCTGACCACCTCATTATGTACAAACAGATTAAAAAAAAGAAGAAAAAGAAAAGGCAACCATCTGGATATCTGATATAACAGCAAAAGTCAGAGTCCTTAAAACACTCTGTGTTTACATGCAGTTTCCTCTTATTATTTATTCATTCATTTCTGTACTTCGGTAGTCCATGTCCAGAAAAGGATTTGTGGCTTTGTATAATTGGGCTGCTAACAAGCCTCATTTTGTGCTGAACAACAATAGCCTTTTCTTCACTCCTCAAAGTGCATTAGGGCACATAAATGTTCATAGAGGCTTTATTTATAATAGCCTTAAACTGAAAGTAACCCAGATGTCCTCCAGTGAGTTAATAAACTCTGATACATCCATACAATGGAATACTACTCTGCAACATAAAGGAATGAGCTATTGACACATTCAACCTTGGACAGGTCTCAAGGGCATCACAACTAGTGAGAAAAGCCAATCTCCAAAAGGTTGTATACTGTATGATTCCATTTATGTAATAATTTCTAAATGAGAAAATTGTAGAGACAGAAGACAAATGAATGGTTCCTAGGGAACAGAGACAGGCATTGGTGAGGCGCTAAAGAACAAACAAGAGGAAGATCCTTTGTGATGATGGAATGCTTCTGTACCCTGACGGAGGCAGGAGTTACACAACTGTTTACATGAGGCCAAGCAGCATAAACTACACACATGCATGCACACACAAATGAGTGTGCATCAAAACTGGTGACAACTGAGTCAGAACTGTACACTAGTTACTACTATCATACCATTAGACCAATATCATTTTTTTTTTGTTTTAATATTACACTACAGTTAGGAGGCTACCATTGGAAGAGACTAGTGAAGGGTTCACTATGCATTCCTTTTGCAACTTCTTGTGGGTCTATAATTTTAAAGTTTAAAAAAATGCGTCAGGGTCCCCACCTATGTTTTCCCTTTGCTGGGACCATTAATGGCCTACATTTGATCATCGGACCCCTAACTTTTTAAAAATTAATTTATTTATTGTAATTGGAGACTAATTACAATATTGTAATGGTTTTTGCCATACATTGACATGAATCAGCCATGGGAAGGAGGTGGGAGGGGGGTTCGGGATGGGGGACACGTGGACCCCTAATCTTTTAACTCCTACTAGGAAAGTCTTCCTAAATTCCCCAGACTAAGTTTGCTTCCCTCTGTTATATGTTCTCATGACATTTCATGTTTCTTCTTTGGGTCTAGCACAATAGCTCTTAAATAATTCCATTAGTGTAACATAGTGTTTAATACCTGCCTCCCCCAGACTATAAATTTTCAAAAGGCACCAAGTTCACTACTGTATCTTTAGTACTTGATATATTCCTTAAGTGTTGTAGGTGCTTAGTCAATATTTGTTGAAATAAGGAAGCAGAATGACATAGCACATGAGCAAGGATTTCTGTAAGTCACAGCTGGGGAATTTCAGTCTGAATATGAAGATGAGATCATGGAGAAAGTCAGTCCATTGCTAATAAGTAGCTCATCACATTTTATACAGATGTCTGGTATAAAGAGCATAAATATTAATACACACCCTGCAAAGCCCTCAGTTCATTTAGAACCAATCAAATGTGCTTATTCAATTATTTTCATCCAATCAAGAACATTTTGACTATTTTATTTGTCATTGGTAAAATACAGTCTCCATCCCCACTCTCTGTCCTCTGAGGTGTTTTCCCAACAAAACATGTTGAACAAATTCTAACATCCCTGATGTTCAGTGGCTTTCAAAGATGTCCCCAGGGCCCAGATAAAACATCAAGGAGAGAACTGGCCATTGACAGCCTATACATTTCTTTTTCTTAGCCTGTTCACTATTTTCAGAAACCTACCTTCTCTCAACTCAAGTTATCTCATTCCTTCATAATATCTTCTAGCTGTTAGCTACCTCCAGTGTGGTATGCACACACACACACACACACACACACACACATACACACACACAACTGTCCCTCCTTCCTTTTTTTGAGTCGTCTCCCACAAATCTCATTTCCTCAATGTTCACTTCAGTCTGCATGAGAAAAGGAGCTCACTGCATTGACTCAAGTAATGAACAAGCATAAATCTCGAAAACAGTCAAGAGAAGAGATTTTTGAAAGAAGAGGCATCTGTCTAATCCCATTCACTATCCCCAGGTCCCCCATCAGACACCAGAAGAACAAGGATTGGCTTCAGAACATGGCAGCTTATTTATGAAAGTCTTCCAACCCTCAAGTTACAAATCATACGAAAAGTGTAGGAGACATCTGGACATCCAAAATTTTGCAATGCTAAGTTGTGTGTTTTGGAAGCAAGCACATAAAAAGACATGTATGAGATCTCAGTCTCTTTCACAAAATTAGTTCAAAGATACATAGTGAGGAGAACGCTGGTGGTAAAAATCAAATGCTAAACAGCACTAGGGAAATTCTGGGCAAAGAAATATATCTAAAATAAGTTCCTATGTAAGAAAACTTGATTTTATTTCCCTGATGATTTGGAGTAGCAAGATGACAGTGGCCATTATGTGCTATTGCTTTCTCAGACAACATTACTTTTAACATCATAAATTGAGTAATTTTTGATGTTTATTTGATGTGTTAATGAAAACTACACAATATTTTTATTGTCGGTTACTTGAATCATCAACATATGGCAGAACCAGATAATATCTAGTTTTGGAATAATAACCATTGATTAATATGGAAAAGAAAAAAATCAAAACAATTTCAATAATCCGGATTTTCCACAAAACTTTTTCTCAGAGTATAACAAATTGTCTTTTTGTTTCATTTCTCACTCGCCATTTTTTTTTTAATGAGAAAAGAAATACATGTGAAAGTATTGTCATTTACTGACCCATACTGGTAGGAAATTCTGGAGACAGGAATAGACTAGATTTCTCTTTTTTATTTTCTGGTTTTGTTTATGTGCAAATCTCTTCAATTTGAAGCCATGTACTATTTGAGTAAATTAATCTCTTTTTCAAGTATAAACCATCCATCTGTCCCTTTTGTTGGTCCCTGAGTTATTTTGGAACTCACTATTGAAAATAAAGTTAATACCTTTAACCTATGTAATAACTCCACAGGGGGAAAAAAAAAACTGAAAGTAGGACACATAAAGAAAATGAAAATATCAACATTTTTTTTGTCCTATATTCATGGCACTCACTATCAGAACCAGAAATTATCAGAACAATAATAAAAATACAGACTCCAACAGGCAAATGGATTGTGCTCTCAAAACTTTATTTCCAAATAGGTTAAGTCATTAGCATATAAAATAGAAATAATGTTCTATGTCATAGTTAGGACCCTCAGGCATTCTATGCATGTCTATTTAGTCCAGAAGCATGGAAGTCATAGTCACAAATGGGTCCCAGGATGAGTAAGGAAAGAGAAGGAAGAGAGAATGGAAGAGGAACAGTCTATTCTCCTCTGTAGTACAGACTTCAGCACATTTTCAAAGCGACCAAGCTCACCTTTGGCCTCCTCATATTTCCCTTGTGGCATCCTTTCCCACCTTTTGGTACATTTAGTTTTTGACTTTTAGACACTCGCACCTTTCAATTTCCCTCAAACCCCCATTATAGACATCTAGACCAATTTGACCCCTTGAACCACATGCCATGCACCTAACATCAGATGGAAGTTTAAATTCAAAATTTATTTATTTTTTAAATTTAAATTTATCTTTTAATTGAGCAAAAATTACTTTACAGAATTTTGCTGTTTTCTGCCAAATATCATCAACATGAATACATGAATAGGTAAACATATGTCCCCTCCCTCTTGAACTCTCTCCTGTCTCCCTCCCCATCCTACCTCTCTGGGTTGTCACAGAGCCCCTGTTTGAGTTCCCTGAGTCATACAGCAAATTCCCACTGACCATCTATTTTTCATAACGTTATGTGAGTTTCCATGTTACTCTCTTCAGTCATTCTTTCAGGTAATATTTGTTCATTATGGTATTCCAACATCTACACTAACGCTTACGATACATCGTTGTTGTTCAGTTGCTGAGTTGTGTTGGACTCTTTGCAACCTCATGGACTCCAGTGCACCAGGCTTCCCTGTCCTTCACTATCTCCTGGAGTTTACTCAAACTCAGGTCCATTGAGTCAATGACACCATTCAACTGTCTCATCCTCTGTTGCCCTCTTCTCCCCCTGTCTTCAATCTGTCCCCGTATAAGGGTCTTTTTCAGTGAGTCAGCTCTTCGCATCAGGTGGCCAAAGTATTGGAGCTTCAGCCTCCGCATCATGCCATACATTAGGTGGTCTATAAATATTTGTTGAGCAAATAAATGAGTAACGTACAGTTGATATTAAGTCCATGTGAAGGAGGAATTTCTAAATTAGGGAGAATCCACATATGCATTGGTTTGAAGTTCTTAGTTTCCTGAAATTCATCCATAATTAATTTTCTTCTCACTGCATTATAGGGAGCTGGCATAAAAAGTTATTCAATTATCCATACTTTAGAGTGAAATCTGGTGTCTTTCTCAAATTTTCTTACTATAACAACATATAAGGTAAGAGGTGTAGCACTTCCTGTGGTTTAGAGGCTTTATTAAGTGCTTCTCATATCTTAATTTATTTAATCCTCTCATTAGCCCTAGGGATGTATACTATTTTATTCTCATTTTAGAGATAAGCAAACTAAGGCACTGTTTTATTAACTTCCCCAAATCACGCAGCTACCCTGCTTAGCAGGCAGACTCAAGCCTGAGCTCTGAGCTCCTCCACCATCTTTGGGGAAGTCTGGTCTCCTTTTCCATTGATATGCGTGCGTGCCAAGTCGCTTCAGTGGTGTCCGACTCTGTGCACGTATGGACTGTAGCCAGCCAGGCTTTTCTCTCCATGAGCTTCTCTAGGCAAGAATACTGGAGTGGGTTGACAAGCCCTCCTCCAGGGGATCTTCCCAACCCACGTCTCCTGTCTCCTGCATTCGCAGGCAGATTTGCTACCACTAGCGCCACCTAGGAAGCCCTGATATAAAAATTCCTTAGTGGGAAGGGGTCATCTGGGATGGCCCCTAGTTAGGTTGTGTTCCACTTGTCAGTCACTGGTAGTGTTACTACTGTACATTCACAATCCCAATGACAATGGGAGGAAAAACAGAAAGTGACAGAGCAGTATGCAGAAAGAACTCTGTCACCGTTTGTACGTTTCTCAACAATTTCTAGCCTGTAGGATTGATGGTTGACATAGGAGGTGTTCGGGTTTTTTTGTTTTCTTTTGTTATGTCTCACGGTATTTTTCAGTTTGCAGATTTTTTTCCTTATCAAAGCAGACAGCTTGATACGATGGCTCTAGCTAAGTTTCCTCCTTACGAGGTACATTTCCATTCCTGGACTAATGTTGAGAAAATTGGTTACTTTTCAACTCGTTCAGTTCAGTTCAGTTCAGTTCAGTCGCTCAGTCGTGTCCGACTCTTTGCGACCCCATGAATCGCAGCACGCCAGGCCTCCCTGTCCATCACCAACTCCCGGAATTCACTCAGACTCACGTCCATCGAGTCAGTGATGCCATCCAGCCATCTCATCCTCTGTCATTCCCTTCTCCTCCTGCCCCCAATCCCTCCCAGCATCAGAGTCTTTTCCAATGACTCAACTCTTCGCATGAGGTGGCCAAAGTACTGGAGTTTCAGCTTCAGCATCATTCCTTCCAAAGAAATCTCAGGGCTGATCTCCTTCAGAATGGACTGGTTGGATCTCCTTGCAGTCCAAGGGACTCTCAAGAGTCTTCTCCAACACCACAGTTCAAAAGCATCAATTCTTCGGTGCTCAGCTTTCTTCGCAGTCCAACTCTCACATCCATACATGACCACTGGGAAAACCATAGCCTTGACTAGACGGACCTTTGTTGGCATAGTAATGTCTCTGCTTTTCAATATGCTATCTAGGTTGGTCATAACTTTTCTTCCAAGGAGTAAGCGTCTTTTAATTTCATGGCTGCACTCACCATCTGCAGTGATTTTGGAGCCCCCTGAAATAAAGTCTGACACTGTTTCCACTGTTTCCCCATTTATTTCCTATGAAGTGATGGGACCAGATGCCATGATCTTCATTTTCTGAATGTTGAGCTTTAAGCCAACTTTTTCACTCTCCTCTTTCACTTTCATCAAGAGGCTTTTTAGTTCCTCTTCACTTTCTGACATAAGGGTGGTGTCATCTGCATATCTGAGGTTATTGCTATTTCTCCCGGCAATCTTGATTCCAGCTTGTGCTTCTTCCAGCCCAGCGTTTCAACTCATAGACTATTAAAATGAAATCCAAACCTGCATCTTGGAGAAGGGAATGGCAACCCACTCCAGTATTCTGCTGAAGAATTCCATGGACAGAAGAGCCTGGTGTGATACAGTCAGTGGGGTTGCAAAGGGTCAGACACGACTAAGCAAGAAATATTTTCACTTTTCACACTTCCAATACATTTTTTTCCCTTTTATTTTACTCTAGTCTCTAGTGTGCTACATGGTAAAATAGAATAATAGTTTAGAATGAGAAGTCTTCTGAAATTGAATTGATTTGGTTCCAAAAACTAGATGAGTGCTGTCTTTCTCTTTTTGCAATAAATTTCTTTATGTTATCTAAATCACCACATATTATCTAAATCAACTTTTCAATACAATTTTTCAGAGTTCATAACCCTCTTGCTGCCAGTTTCTTTGTGTGTGTATGTGTTCCACTTTCTCTATTAAAGAAAAATAGCTACTTAAGCCCAAATAGTTTTCTACTCAACATAACTTTCTCACTGTTTAGAAAACACTTACCAGTCTTTTTGGAACTTGATCTATCTGTTGGTACATTAATTAGCTTTAGTGCATGCTATCTGACACTTTTACAACTGAATTTTGTATACAATTTTTCCCCTGAGAATTTCATATGAAGTTGCTAATTTTCTTTTCAGAGTTTAATTTTTTTAATGTCATAAAATAAGTCCATCTATGGATTTTCCAAAAGACAACAATAGAAAAAATATAGATTCATAAGAGCAATGATAACCTTGCATAATGCTATATGAACCCAAGTTCACAGAATTAAAGAATATAAGAGATTGTGTAATTCCTGCCTGGATTCAGTGCTCCCTCTTGAGTTACCCAGATACTAGAGGAATTCTCCACTTGGATTGTACAACCACATTTTCCATTTCTTTTTGCCAGAGTAGTATGAAAAACCAAAAACTGTGAAGAAGTAGAATGCAGCCTTTCTCTTTAGCTTTAGAAAATGTAATGTATAAACTGGAGAAAGTTTACAAAAACACCTTCCAGGATAAAAACAGCAAATGGCAAGCCATGTTAAGAAAAGAAAAATTGTATCATTCTCTCTTTCCATTTTACTTTGGCCACCTGATCCAAAGAGCTGACTCACTGGAAAAGACCTTGATGCTAGTAAAGACTGAAGCCAAAAGGAGTACAGGGCAGCATAGGATGAGATGGTTAGATATCATCACTGACTCAATGGACATGAATCCGACCAAACTCCAGGAGATAATGAAGGACAGGGGAGCCTGGCCTGCTGCAAATCATGGGTTTGCGAAGAGCCAGACATGACTTGGCAACTGAAAAACAACTTTTCCACTACCTTCTACTTCTCAAAGGCCACAGAATAATAAAAGAATGCATTTTAAACCCAAAGACCAAGCCTAAGAGGATTCATAGTTCCAAATGGATATTTGGCATTTAGTTGATAAATTAAATCAGGATAGATTCTTGTTGTTTAGTCATTAACTCACGTCTAACTCTTTGCAACCCCATAGTCTGCAGCACACCAGGTTTCCCTGTCCTTCACTATCCCCTGGAGTTTGCTCAGACTCATGTCCATTGAGTCAGTGATGCCATCCAACCATCTCATTCTCTGCTGCCCACTTCTTTTCTTATCCTCAATCTTGCCCAGTATCAGGGTCTTTTCCAATGAGTTGGCTCTTCGCATCAGGTGGCCAAAGTATTGGAGCTTCAGTTTCAGCAAGAATCTTTCCAAAGAATATTCAGGGTTGATTTCCTTTAGGATTCACTAGTTTGATCTCCTTGCTGTCCAAGAGACCCTCAAGAGTCTTCTCCAGCACCACAGTTCAAAAGTATCAATTCTTTGGCACTTAGTCTTCTTTATGGAGCAGCTCTCACATCCGTATACAATGACTAGAAAAACCATAGCTTTGACTATACAGACCTTTGTCAGCAAAGTGGCTTTTAGCTGATGAATTAAATCGGGATAGATACATAATCTAGATGAATCCAGTGGTCTTTGGTCAATATGTCCATCATCTGGGAATTTGTACTAGATTCACTTCACCTGGTCTAAAGGAAAACAATCAGAGAATTAGACCTCTTAATCAAGTGGGATGCCAATATAATGGGTTATTCTACTTTATTACCCTCTGGCTCCTGGATCCTGGAGCCTTTCTTTGATGGTGCTTAGCTGACAGCACTTCTGCATCACTATTCTGTGCATCAATATTTATTGAACAGCCACTGCAGCAAATGAAGAAGGTGCAGAAGATGAATCTGACGATGGGCTAATCACAATATGTGGCTTATATGATTTCAGCAGAGGGGCTTAAAAAATAAACCCACTATGACAGTTTTTTTGTCAAGTGTAAGATATAAACTCCTCGCAAATAAGGTTGCTGATTAATCAACTTTGTGCTTTTCACCCTAGAATGCTAAATTGTATGGCTTTTGTTTCAGTGAATGGATCTCTGGTATTGTTTCAATGTTGGATCTGCTTCATAATTAACCAGTGAAATAGCTTTGGCTGACAGTATCATTTATGGTGAGCACTATGGCATTTTTTTTATTACTAGTTAATCAAAAGGGAAATAATGAACCACTTGCTTCTAAATAGGAAATCCAAAATAAATAGAATTTAAAAGTCAAATTGAAATTTTTTGTGTCGCTGAAAGTTTAATTTGGAAACAGATTTAACTCAAACAAATACATCAGGCCTTTAAATAGGTTTAAGTACTGGATGTTATGACAAGTCACTGAGTCTTTATTGCTGCCCTGTGAGCAACAGTATCAATCTGTTGGTCTGGACTTTGACCCAGGCCCCTGGGGACTCATATTCCAAATGTTTGACTGTTATATTAAGGTTTGAGATTAGAAGCAAAACACTGTAAATGAAAATTACAAACTGTGAGTGTTGAGGAGATGTGTTTTCTGATGCAATAACTTTTTAAGGTGATTGGGTGGGGGAGCATGGATTTTTGGGGGGTTTTATTTTTTGGTCATTAGTACTATGCCATAAAAGTGAAAAAAAAAAAATTCCTTTCAAGACAATGAGTAATTTAGCCCCTTACTTTGGAAATCCTGACACTAATGTGCTGCATTAGCACAAATGTCTTAGTACTAAAGACTCAAAAGAGTGCTAAGTGAAACATGAATGGTTTATGGAATTCATAAATTCTACCTTGAATTTGAGAAAACAGCCCAACTTTTGAATGACAGTGTTTATAATTGTTGACTTGTATACACAATAAATCCTTTATTCCTGTCTTTTGGGTTTTAACCCTTGGACTAGGTTCTAAATTGTAGACTGGGCAATATAGAAATACCCCAGAGATATTTTTCTGAGTTTCTTCTCCTCTCTGCGTTTCTATAGTTAAATCATAAAATAGAAAAGATTAATGTGAATCTAATCAAAGGTACAGTATAAAATCTCTTTAAATTGATACCCATAAAATTCATTTAATTAGCTATAGTGTAATTTGTAGAACATTTCCATTGGTATCTTGGGCCAGTCTCCTCAGTACTTGATCTAATGGAAAGTGCTAGACAGATATTTGATCCTACACAGGCCAGTAACTTAGGCCCACAGCAAGAGATTGCATAATGCATGCAGAAGATTTGCAAATGGATGCTGCACTTTGCAAAATGGGGCTTGGAGAATGTGCCAGGCTCAGACTGGGCCTCAGCTTACGGTTACCCATGCTGTGCATGCATAGGGCAGCCTGCCAAGGGTGTGGGTTGTGGTGAAAGCCAGTCCACATTTCACTACCCATGTGTCAGCCCAGAAGACAGGAAACCTTGTCTCTCTCATCAAGAGAATCCCCTTTCCTCTGAATGGGCTATCCAGAGGTCAGAAGTGGTGCCATTAATAATATACACCCAAAGATATTCTGCCAGTTGTGACCTTGTGTTAGTTGCTCAGCCGTGTCCGACTCTGTCCAACACCACGGACAGTAGCCCACTAGGCTTCTCCCCCCATAGGATTTTCCAGGCAAAAATATTGGAGTGGGTTGCCATTTCCTTCTCCAGGAGATCTTCCCCACCCAGGGATCAAAGCCAGGTCTTCTGCATTGTGGACAGACTCTTTACCTTCTGAGCCACCAGGGAAGCCCGTAAGTGTGACCTTGGCAGGGTTGAAATACCCATTTCCACTAGAAACACAATGCAAAGAACATGTTATGAAAATGACAGTTAAGTCCTTTTTTGCATTTAAAATATGCATAGCACCTGTCAAGCACATAACAAGCACTGAATAAAATTTTGGCTGGCGGAGGGGGACAGGAAGGCAGGCAGGCAGGAGGAAGAGGCAACAAGGTGGTAGGCAGAATTTCTACAATGGTCTCCAAATATGTCTTGCCTTAATCCATAATCCTCAGAAACTATGGATTTGATTAGATATCACATCAATGATTATGTTATGTTTTATGGTACAACTGACCCAGGAAGGGGAGATTATCCAGGTGGGCCTAAAAGCAGAGAACTTTCTCCAAATGGTGGCAGCAGAGGAGATCGGAAAAATTCAAAGCTTGAGAAGGACTCTTTGCCCCATTTCTGGCTCTGAAATGGAGAGGCCACCCGAGGAGGAATGCAGGGTGAAAGCAGCTCCCTGCTGACAGCCAGCAGAGAAGTGGTGATCTCAGTCCTCTAACCACAGGAACTAGATTCTGCCCACAACTTGAATAAGCTGGGAAGTACATCATTTCCCAGAGGTTCCACAATACAACCCGGCCAGGTCAATGCCTTAATTTCAGCCTTGGGAGACCTTGAGCAGGGAGCCCAACTGGCCTACCTGGTCTGCGAACCTTGACAACTGTGAGATAATAAGTGGGTGCTGTTAGAAGCTGTTAAAATTGTGGTGATATGTGCCACAGCAATAGAATACTGATACAGGTATCCGGAGAACTGGCTTGACTGCCAGAAAAGATACCTGGTCTAATTGTTAGGGTGCATTTAAAAAACAAACAAACAAAAAAGGCACTTCTGTATTTGCTTGGGGAGAAATCTTCTGGGAGAATTTTAATCAATAATTTGAAGTACTGAAGACTAGCGTTTTGATTTCCCTAATAACTTACAAAAATAATTTGCTATAAAGAATCAGTGTCAACCTTTCTGAGGGGGGATGACTTGTGCCAACAACGTAAGCAAGAAGAGGCTGCTTCTAGAAATAATTTTTTGAAATAAGCTTCAGAGGTGAAATCTTCACTCTAGATCTCGATGGAGAGAATCAATCTTTTCACATTTATATATTACTTCAACTGGTCAAATATGTTAAAATACATATTGTGTCCCAGCATCACACTTGGGAAATTCTTGCATCTCAATCCAGTAAACAGCTGATACTTTGGTTTGCACTTTTTTTTTTCATGACTGCCCATCTTCCTAATGAATTAGTTCACTGGACACTTATCTGTTCCTCCAGAGGGCTGGGTCTTGCTTCATATTAGCCCAAATCACACATAGTACTTTCTGTGCTTTAATGATTGGTTCAGAGTCCTTCATGGTACTAAAGCAGGGGCCAATCAGGCTAGCCTCTGTGGATAAAAAGATTGATTTACCCACATCCATACATCAAATTCTCCATGTTCCAGCCGCTGCTTTATTGAAGCTCTAGTCTCTTCTTTTTGTTTATTTATAAATAAATAAGCCGGCTTTTTAGAATTTCACTAAGCAATTACCTTCTTCTGAGGTTGGGAAAGGATAAGAGAAAGAGAAAATCTATTATTTTTTGCTATTTTTTAGGAGGTGGATAATTTAGGAGAGCTAAGTTGGGAATTATGTATAAATATCATGCACAAATATTATTCCTGTATCTCTTCTCCAGATAACTCAAACTGGCTAGGCTACCCTTTCACTTGCTAAGTGAAGTCTCTTCAAATTATGTATATTGCAGAAAGCAAGAGCTTGGGGTTCAGCATCTCTCTGTACGATGTGATTTGGTCACAAGTGAGGTGACTAGCTAACTTGGCAAATTGCTGTTTGAGCTTATTTTCAGTTGAACTTCTGCTGAGGGAAGAAAGAACAAGCAGGCAAGCAGAGAACATACTATATGCATCGCTGAAACTTATTGCTTATCTTTATTGCATTTGAGTAAATGCTCTTCTTTTTTGCTGTTGCCAAGTAAGTCATCATATTTTAGTTCTGCACTGAATCCCTCGGCAGGAGACGAGATTTGAATAGATCCAAGAGTGCAGGGAATAAAAAGAATGCACATTTTGGCTCAAATGCTTCTTTCTCCACATTTCTCTCCCATTGCTTAGATGGGTCACTTGCAGAATTTATGTTAATCTTTATGAAACATTGTATGGAAACAACAGTGAGTTTTATGTTAAGGTCATTATCTAACTGAAAACAAATTTTTTTCTTGTTCTGATAAAAATAATGCATTCTTATTGTAAAAAGAAAGTATAAAAATGTGTAAAGAAAAGACTGAAATTTACCTGGAGTTCCATCTCTCAGAAGCTCATTAGCATTTAAATGACCATCTTTTAACATCTTTGTTTATATATACCTACTACATGCATGAGTGTTAAGTTGCTTCAGTCGTGTCTGACTCTTTGCTACCCCATGGACTGTAGCCTGCCAGGCTCCTCTGTCCATGGGATTCTCCAAGCAAGAATACTGGAGTGGGCTGCCATCACTCCTCCAGGGTATCCCCTCTACCCAGGGATCAAACTTGCATCTCTTACGTCTACCTGCATTGGCAGGCAGGTTCCTTACCACTGGTGCCACCTGGTTTAGTCACTAAGTCGTGTCTGACTCTTGTAACCCCATGGACTGTAGCTAGCCAGGCTCCTCTGCCCATGGGATTCTCTGGGCAAGAATACTGGAGTGGGTTGCCATTAACCTGGGAAGCCCATAAATACCTACTACATGGTATTATTTTTAAATGGTCATATAATATGACTTTTTTAAAATTTCATGAGCAACTTTCTTTTTAATACATTCTTTACCTTTGTGGTATCCTTTATCACTTAATCAGGAAAGAATCCACCTGCAATGCAGGAGTCTACCTGCAATGCAGGAGACCTGAGTTCCATTCCTGGGTTGGGAAGATCCCCTGCAGAAGGAAATGGCAACCCCCTCCAGTATTCTTGCCTAGAGAATCCCATGGATAGAAGAGCCTCGTGGGCCACAGATGGGGTCGCAGGAGTTGGACACGACGGAGCAACTAAACCGCCACCACTTGTTCTTTGTTTTTCTTTCCTCCTTCCATCCGCATCTTTCTCCTAATCAATCATATGTGAGTACATTACATAATGTGTTTGCTATTTTACCCCTGAATGAATTTATATTCCTTGTACTTTTCTGCTTGTTGTTTTTCCCACCTAGCCACATGTTGTTGAAATCTTTTAAAGGCAACTGGGATAAAAATAACACATTTCTTTTTAGTGGTTATGTAATAAACCCCAATATAAATATATTTAATTATTCTCCTATTTATGAGTACTCAGATTGTTTCCAGTTTTATTGCTATCATAGGCAACGGTGCAATATACATCTTCATATGTTTGGTGCTTTTATTTTTATAGATAGTGTCTCAAAGTAGAATTGTTGATCCAGAAGAGTAAATGGGTAAATATACACAGACATATATTTGATGAGACTAGGTAGTGCCAAAGTGCATTCCAAGCCTAAACAGTTCATCTGTCTACAGCAACATATATGAATGTCCTTGCCCTACCACTCAACAGGCAACTGAACATAAACCAATCATTTTTATAATCTGATGAATGAGCAGTGGTAGCTCATTGTTAGCTTCTTTTCCATGTGCCTGGTAACTATATAGGTTGACAAAATACATTTTTTTCCTGTACTTGCCAGCCGTTCCGGTATAAAATGCCTACTCATTTCCTTTTCCTGCTTTTCTCTAGTCTGTCTTTATTTCATATAACCATTAAAAAACACAGTGATGGCCATCTGAAGAGCCCAAAGGATACTGTGATCCTTGTGTTTGTCCTTCCGGATGTTACCCTGTTTTCTCATCTTTCCTTACATATGGCACAGTTGGCCAACTGCTGTCTCTTTAACCATGTTTACTTTTCTCCTGAGAGTCTTGAAAACCCTCCTCCTGGGAGAGCTTGTTTGGGTGAAAATGATTTACATGTTCCTTGGCTTTGGAGAACATTGCTAGGTATCAGTTGTTATGAATAGATTGCGTCTTTATGGGAAGAAAAGTATTATTTGTGATTTTTAAAAACATTTTATTCCTTATTTATCTAGTTATTTATTTACAGTACGACATTAAAAAAAAATTGTTTTCCCTAAAGTCCTAGAATAAGCTATAAATAGTTCCTTGAAACATTCCCAGCCTTGGTGGTCCTTGTTGCTGCTATTTGCAACTATGCTGTGAAGAGGACATTGCATGACCTAGTTCCTTTCATTTATTCCAGGTCATTGGTAACCAGATGAATTCTGGTTGTGTAGAAGGTCTAGTATTTACGTAGACATGGGTTATGCTTCAGGACTCAAGCTTTGTTTGAAAGCATTAAGATTCTCAGCAAAGTAGGTGAAGGCTTGAGGGTCGGTAGACAGCAGAAATATGTGTATATTTAGCTCTGTTTCTGCGGGCAAAATTCAGAGTGCAGACCTGGCTATCTTGGTGCCTAGCAATGGGTGGCCAGCTTTTACCTATCCTTGGGATCTATTTGCCTTTTCATTTATCTATCAGATGCCTCTTTCTCAGCACTTCATCCAAGACGGGCCCTGTATCCAGTTCCTTACTGACAGAACTGACAAAGTGGCTGATAAATCTTCCGTCTAAATGGCACATTCCAAACAATATAGCCAGAACAAGTACGTCAGAGCTGGAAATATTATCTGCCCTCTCATTCTCAGTGCACTCTTATAAAAGGTGGTACACACATATGCTGACAGCGGGGCAAGTTGTCAGAAACTTGGAGCTCTGCACGAGAAATAAAATAAGACTCGGTTTTCTCGGAGGTGCTCAGGTCTGCCTCTGAGTCAGGGAATAGTCTGCACTCCAGGCGACTTGCAGCATGTGGCCCCCAAATTGTGGCGGCCCTCTCCTAATTTACTCATAAATCGTGCTTTTCTTGAAGCAATTCTTTCCCTTGAAGGGATCATTTAATTACCATCCTCTGGACTAACCAACCGAGCTGCAAAACCCTGAAAGCAGCTGAGAGAGCCCTCCTTCCACCACGGTCGTGCAGCCTCAGCGGGTTTCCCTGCCTATGGAAGCAATTTCTGTCAGCCACTTCCTGCCAAAAGTGCCGAACTGAATGGAGGATGTTTCAGAGGCCACTTCATTATCCAGAAGAACAGAAAACTTTCAAGGGAACATTTTCAGAAGCCGAAAGTTGTCACGAGTCTCTTCTATAAAACAGAGCAAAAGATCACACAGGCCCTTTGGGGTTAATCATATCCTTTCCTTGGGAGGGGAATTTTTTTTTTTTCCTTCCCTAGACTGGTATGATGTTCCTATAGAGAAAGCCACACCATGACTTGCTATGTATAAGCAACCAAGAATTGTCCTGGTTATAACTTCACTCTTGCTGGGCCCCTCCTAAGTCAAGGCATAATACAATTGTTAATGGCACTGAAATGAAGTCCCCCTGCTTAGTATTATACTTATGCACATTAGCACCCTACTGCAAACATCTGAGGGGCTTCCCTTGTAGCTCAATTGGTAAAGAATCTGCCTACAATGCAGGAGACCTGGGTTTGATTCCTGGGTCAGGAAGATCCCCTGGAGAAGGAAATGGCCACCTACTCCAGTATTTTTGCCTGGAGAATGTCATGTGTAGAGGAGCCTAGCAGGCTATAGTTCATGGGGTGGCAAGAGTCAGACGTGACTTAGCATCTGAGCAACATCTCACTGCTGCTAAATATAGATTTGAAAAAGAAAGCATTCATAAATGAAACAGGGTGATGTGTTTCTCCATACTTTTGTCCTTACATAATGTTGATACAAAACTGTATTGTCTACTAAGGAGAGGTAGTCAGCTTCTAGTCTAAGCCTCATCTCCATTAAAAAGTTGCACCACTCACTTGTAGGTTTAAGCATGGTGAAAGGTTGCTATTACAGTTTGTAATAAGATGAGTCATGGCACCAAACTTAGTCATGAAATAGTATAGCTAGAAGAGGCTTGTAGAAGAGGTCCAACTTTTTTGTCTGTCTCTATGTTAAGTTAATGAAGACATCTAAGGCTACATTTTCCAAAGCATATTTCATAAAACACAAGCCAAGCTATACACCCTGCCAAAAGACAAAAAAAAAAAGGATATGAAGAAAGATTCTGGAAAATGAGAGATTCACAATAAATATTATACTATTAAAAGTTAAAAGCTTTATTATGACCTTCAGTAAAAATATGATTTAACTTGGTTTAAACAAGAGTTTCTCAAATCACAGAAACTTTTCCATGTAATCTCTCCCTGTTAACACTCCATGAAACCACTGTTACCCAGAAACACACTTTGGGTAATATTGATCAAATGATTACAACAGTTGGAAGATCTCCAGAGAAATTTTTAAACTGTCCTTCAGAGAGCTCTGTCATTCTTTCAGAAATATTCAGCATTCTTCTCAATTTCAAGAGAAAACTGCCTTTTGATAAGTGGGTTTCTATTTAAAATTGGGGATTGCTGGGTTCTGTTGTTGAGGGGGAGTAAAGATTGTTACTCAACACCTCATTGCTTTTAGAATGAAGAACATTTGAGCTTGCCTCCCGGAAAAAAGCACTAGGGGAAGACACTTTTATCTCAGTCTTTACAGCTTTTCTTCTTGGTGCAACTGGGGCAAAATCACCACTCTTGTGTCACCTGGTCTCTTGGTTCTCTCTTTCCCTTGAACTGTATGTGAGGAGAGGAGGGCAACAGAGGATGAGATGGTGGGATGGCACCACCAGTTCAATGAGATAATGAAGGACAGGGAAGCCTGGTGTGCTGCAGTCCAGGGGGTCACAAAGAGTCAGACACAACTTAGTGACTGAACAACAGCATTATGTGAAGTAGACTTGCTTTGTAGTCCCAACTCAATCCTTGACTGTGTCTTGAGCTTAGATTTGTTAGAGTTCAGTCATGGAAATCGAGTGATCAGCAAAGTGTTAGAACACAGTCCTTGGGTCTCAGGCCCAAGTTACATCCTCTAATATGAAACAGCATAACAGTTCAGGGTAGTAAAGCTCATTCTCTCCTTGAATTCTCACCTTATTGCTGTGTCTGCTCTCAATTTGGTTATGGAAATTTGAAAACCGGAAGTGAAGAAGAGCTTAATTCATTGGCACCCTCCATTCCCAACACCTATTATCCTTATAACACCGTTTCATCCATTGAAAATGATTATGAGGTCACCCTGCAGCAATTTCTTCTTCAGCTCAAATAATTCCAAGTTCTTTTTCCTTTTGTTCCCTGTAGGTCCATTTGCCAACACTAATTATTTTTGTTGCTCTTCTCTGGTTCATTTCCAGCTTTCCCAATCACTTAAAAAATATAAAACCCCAAATGGGACAAAGCCTTCTGTGGGCCTGGCTTGGTCTGAGCTTCTAGATGGTTTGCTGGCCATCACAGCATTTTATGCTCATTGGTATATGCCAGTGCATCCGCATGTTATATTAGCTTTCATAACAATAGACTGGCACTGATGATCCCACTCTGTGTCTTGCTCTAATTTGCACTGCTGACTTGTGAGCATATTTAGCAGCCATGATGGTATGAGGGTGGCATCACCTGAGCTTTTCTCACAAAGTACCTTCTGCATTTTTTTCTCATGATATACTATTTCTAGTGGATTCTAGTGGGTGTGTTTATAACTGCAGCTCAAACATATCAATTTTGTTTTGCCTTTCCTTGTGGTTTAGGCTAGGAAAATTTTTCATTTGTTTTAAAACCTCCAGAATATTTAGTCAAATTGACAAATGGCCATTATAATCTCATATTTCTTATTCACCTCCTACATATTGTATTATTTTGCTAATAGACGCTTAATGTTAAGATCTTTGTGTGTATAATGTAGGACAGACTTACTTTATAGCTTTGTTGTTTGCAGATTGCTTTCACAACACATATTCTCCTTTATTCATTCATGAGACACATATTTATTGATAGTGTGTCAGGCTTTTTGCTGGGCACTAATGAGATAAAGGTGAATACAGCATTAGAACTGACCTCAAGACCATCAGGGGCTTCCCAGGTGGCATTAGTGGTAAAGAACCTGCCTGTCAATGCAGGAGACTTAAGAGATGCTGATTCGATCCCTGGGTCTGTAAGAACCCCTGGAGGAGGGCATGTCAACCCTCCAGCATCCTTGCCTGGAGAATTCCATGGACAGAGGAACCTAGCAGGCTACGGTCCATTGGGTTGCAAAGAGTCGGACATGACTGTAGTGACTTAGCACGTGTGCATGCAAGACTATCACAGTCTGTGGGGTGATGGGAATGATGGCGGTACAGGAAGAGGAGGCAGGGCTGTTTACACAGAATGAGAGGAAGGCTTGCAGGGATGGGAGCAGGTGAGTGGAGTTCACAGGAGAAGAGTGAACTAATAGGCTTCTATGAGGGACTAAGGAAAAAGAAACTAAAAACAAAAAAAAAAAGAAATGGATTTTAAGACCTCGAATGCTGAACTTTGACTCGGCATACAAGCTTACTAGCTGAGGTTTGTATTATCATCCAGTTTTACAGATGGAAAATCTGGGGACCAGAGAGACACATGAGGCAGATGTGATAAGAAAGTCCTAGTCTCTTGAATCCTAGACCAATTCATTGTCTCCATGAAAAGTCTATCATTAAAAAAAAAAAAAAAAGTAACAAGGACCTACTGTATGGCACAGGGAACTCTGCTCAGTGTTATGTGACAGCTTGGATGGGAGGGGAGTCTGCGGGAGACTGGATACGTGTGTAATCTATGGCTGAATCACTTTGCTGTCCACCTGAAACTGTCACCACATTGTTAATCAGATATACTACAACATAATATAAAAAGCTTAAAAAATGTTTAAAGAGTGAATTGAAGAATACAGAATATGTTTATAATTTTAGTGTACAAAATTTTTTTCTAGTCTATTTCTTATTCTAGAAATTGAAATGTGCTTATTATATGAAATTTGCAAAATACAAATAAATGAAAGAATTAAAATAGGTAAATTAGGTAATAGCATTTTGAAATATTTCTGTCATTTGTGTACGTATTTTATAAAATTGGAAATAATGTATGTACTATAATATATCCTATTCTTTTCCTTGAAAAAAATATTTTGTGAATATTTTTCTCTTGCAAATAAATAGGCTTCCTATAGGCTTACTATAATTTTAAACCATTTTTAGGGGATAACTTTTATTCTATTATTTTTAATGGCTGTAGAATGTTCCATTGTATGAATCTAATGACATTAATTTGTACATCTCACCATTATTGGACATTTGAGTAGTTTCTAACAATTTGTATTATGAATAGCACTGCTGTGAACAACTTGCTCACATTTCTGATATTTTTTAGAATAAAAAATCACTAGGTCAAAAAGTATAGTGCTTTTAAGGCTCATGACACTTTTTGGCAAATTGTCCTAAATTTGCCATCCAACTAGCAGTGAGAAAAATGCTAGCTTCACCACCATTGCCAACATTGTGCATGAGATAAACAACTTCTTTTTGCCAGCAAATAGCTTTTGTATTTGAATCTTTGCTAGCTTTGGAGGACATGTGTCTTTGTAGTAACAGGTTTAAGAATAGTAGTTAGGGTGCAAAGAGAATTTAGGGAGAAATGGGGGAGATCGGGGGGTGGGGCCAATGTATGTATGTTCCAACCATTCAGTGACAGGGCCCTTCTATTTCCAGCCACCCTGGCCCAGTGTGGGAGATGGCCATCTGGCATAGTCATACAGAACCATGCAAAGTCTGTGTGATTCACACCTGCCTTGTGACAAGTAAGGTGTCAGAGCAAAAGCTCCCTCCAGTCCTGAGAAGAAGGCAACAGGAAGTTCTCCTTCTAGGGAATGCTGCACTGACAGAGACTAGACACTCAGACAGTGCCCTGTTAGCATCTACCGGCTGGCCACCCACTCAGTCCTCCTGGACAGTCGCCCCCTCTCTTCAAAGTCAGTTTCCTGTGACCATCAATCAGACTTCCCCACCTCCCTCACTATCCACTTGTCATACCTTCTCAGTCCTCACCTCCTACCCATCCCTGCCCCTAAGCAAGCACTTTAGTCTTCTCTGGATAGATTTTACGACAGAACTTTATCAAATCTTTTTGAAGAGTTTTAAAATTATGAAGCACTTGAAACATACAGAAAAGCATTGAGGCTAATATACTCAAATATTCTTCTATACCCAGATATAACAAATAGTGTTTGTAAGAAAGAAGGGAAGTTAAAAATAGGTTGAACTTCATTCAAAAGTAAAGGCAATTTTGTATTTCATTGGCAATCTGCGAAGAAACTAGCTTTTCTGAGAGTTCCATGGTCTGCCATCATGAAAGCAGAGAAATTTTGATAAATTTAAATAAACAAATACAAAATGAACCTTTGTCCTGGGTTCCTGTGAAGGAAGACCTCTTTGTAAAACAGCTGATTTCATGATTTCAATGGTCTTTTTATTGAATTAGGTTGAATAAGTTACCAATGTGATCAACTGAGCCTAATTGAACCATTAAGATGGGGGGAAGAAAAAGAGATTCAACGAAAAGTAATTGATCTAATAGCTACATGTAAACACAGAGGCAACTTCAGGGTCAGTATACTGAGAAAATCAAGGTAAACATATGTTTTATAAACCTTGTTCAAATATGCCTGGGAACAATAATGGATACTCTTGATTTTAAAACAGAAATTATTCCGATTATTTTCAACTAACTGTTTATAATGCTTGATGGCAGACAGTGTGTTTTCATAATTCTCATTTTGACAGTTTTTGTGGTTTTAATTTCATTTTTTCACTTCTGAATGGTTGCAGACTGCCAGTCCCTTCAGAGCACGTACCATCCCCCCTTTTTTCCTCCTTTACTTCCCAAATCACAAGAAATCTCAGCTTGATCAGGAATGCCGTGTTCTCAGAGTGTCCTGTGAACAGAAGAGGAGAGGTTATCTTACATTCCTTGACTTTCATTGCTGTTGACAGAATTTTTGCTCACAAAATTTCCATCTCTGATAACCTCAAGTGAAAGACTAGACGAGCTCAGACTGAGTAGTTCTTATTTGAATAATGAGTGTAATCATAAAATGAAACAGGTTGAAAGTCATAATATAAGGAACCTCACCTTGGGTGAAAATGAAAATGGCTCCACAGATGGACACACATAAACACATTGTCATCCACTGACATTAACAGGCATTCATGTGCATTAATCAAATCATAGCATCTTAGGAGTGAAATGGGAGTTAGACATTATCCAATTCAATTCCCTTCTCATTTTTTAGATAAGAAAACCAATGCCAAAAAAAAAGTGACCTTCTTGGATTCTAGCCAAAGGTTCCTAAACGTCAATCTACTTTTTAAAAAATCTCTTCCAAATAGTTGCATGTGGTCATCCTTTTAGTTCATGTCGTGCACTGTCTTAATCTTGGGCGGTCGGCACCAAGCAGCCCCATGTCACATAAACCAGCAAGGCTTAGTGGAACAGATGTCTCTCTGAAAGCTCCTCTGACCTGGGGACCTCCCGCCCATCCAGACCATACTGCAGCTGACCAAGACAATTTAGTCTGGACAGCAGGTGAGTCTGATGATGTAAAAAAAAAAAGAGAGAGAGACCACTTAAAAGCCAATTGCTTTCAGAAGGGCTTTTTAAATATTGGAGTCCACTATAAAATTGGTGATTACTGTATGTCATTATAAGAGGCCAGTTTTTATGTGAAAGATCTATTTTGTTGATTAAATGAAATTCTTTTTAGTGCCATTGGGTCACACATAACATATGTCCAGTCAATTATTTTAGGAGTAGTTGAAGATTTCTCTTTTCACAGTAATAGTTTTTTTGGCAATCAATGGAGCTTTGAAGAACCATTTTTCTTTATAATGACCTAGATTTTTTTTTATAAGAATTTTTCCCCCAAGATGAATAGAGTTAGATCATGGGAAAGTGTGAGTAAACATGCTTTATTATAATTTTTCCAGAAAGATAGATGATTTTGCATTCCAAAATGATAACATAAAACAATAGTTTTTAGTAACTTGGAATGACTAAAAACTGATGTGTGTTTGACTTGACAGATGTCAAATAAAAATATTGATACTAAAGAAATAGCCATTCTTTTTCCAGGAAATCTCATCTCTTTCCATCTTACTTAGATCAATAAGACAAATTTATGCTGTGTGGTGGTCAATAATCTAGCCAGGTAGAAGTCTCAATATTAGGTATTTGGGATTTAGTTTTAGGTCTCATTCTGATAGACTGATTTTCTGTGGAACAGACCTTTAATTTTTAATGTCTTCACAAATAAACAGTTTTAAGTTACCAGTGGTGTTTATGAAAAAAAAAAATACATTTACTCAGAAAGAACTAGCTTTTTATATATAGTTCTTTGCTTCCAGTTGGTACTCAAATTAAAATAAATCATCCAGAGCATCTGCCGACCAATGTAAATGGCATGTATGGACTAAATAAATGATATTTTCATCTGAATGGACTGAAAGACTTGCACTGAAGGGCTCAACAAGCAACCCCTCATTGGCATAAACAATACTTATTATGCAAATACTTACATGCAAAATTTGGTCAAATATCTCTGCCAGTCCTGTCTGAGCATCACGACCCAGTCTGTTCAAGACCCAGGGGACCTTGCTGATCCTACCTTTTTCCTTTCCCTCCCATTCTCCAAGGGAACTGCTTGAAGTTGGAGCCAATCTTTACGCCTGGTCCCTAATGACTGTGGCACTAGAGGACAGAATCTAAAGGTGAAAGAGTGCCTGAAGCCTGCACTCACTGTCTAGGCAGACAATGGTAGAATAGTGACAGTCAGCAAATTTGAGCACAAAGGGCCAATCCCTATGTCACCCAACACAGTGAAGAAGGAAGCAAGCCAGGCCTTGTTTCATACCCTCATCACATTCCACATACAGATGGGAGGCACATGCTTTGTATTTCTTGGAATTAAACCTAGAAGGGAGCCACATCCATTTTTGATCCTTGATAGACTCAGAGGTATCAGATGGCTATTTTATCTACACATGGATCCACTGGGCCAGCAATTCCTGAGATAAATCTATTCCCATGTGACGAGACAGTACCATGGGAAATCCAAGCTGGGAAATCTGCTAGCACAAACTAGCCACAGGAGACTATTCCAGGCAGCTGCTTCTGCCTCTCATGCAAATTTCTGCTCAGCAAGTACATTCACATTGTGTGCATGCTTGCTCAGTCATGTCTGAATCTTTGCAACACTTTGGACTGTAGCACACCAGGCTCCTCTGTCCCTGGGATTCTCCAGGCAAGAATACTGGAGGGTTGCCATTTCCTTCTCCAAGGGGAGGGATCTTCCCAACCCAGGGATCAAACCCGTGTCTCCTGCATCTCCTGCATTGGCAGGCAGATTCTTTACCCCTGAGCCACCTGGGAAACAGCAAGTACATTCACTTGGCATATATTCAGATTCACATAAATAGAGATGTATATTTTAAAGCTCATTAAACCCTATGGCATCCCTTTTGGGAAAGAAG
The DNA here is from genome assembly GCF_023091745.1 of Budorcas taxicolor. NCBI lineage: Eukaryota > Metazoa > Chordata > Mammalia > Artiodactyla > Bovidae > Budorcas > Budorcas taxicolor. Next base: position 86,762,820 of record NC_068910.1, read on the forward strand.
AGAAAAGTCTGGGGTTTCCCCTCATACACACACATCTGCCATAGTCTTAATGAGATTTCCTTTAAGTAACACAACTTAAAGTTGATTCTAAGAATTCTAAACCAAACCAAATTGTAAATGTTGACATCTTGATATACATCATTGAGATCCTTTCTACAAGTTTCTGATGTGGAACATTCTAAACATAATGTGAACAATACCATCTCTATGCTAATACCAATAGCATACTGAAAAGCTTGGAAGTAGAATTCTTGCTACTGCTACTGCTAAGTCGCCTCAGTCGTGTCCGACTCTGTGCGACCCCAGAGACGGCAGCCCACCAGGCTCCCCTGTCCCTGGGATTCTCCAGGCAAGAACACTGGAGTGGGTTGCCATTTCCTTCTCCAAGTAGAATTCTTAGAACAACACAAATATCACTAATCATGGAAAGGAAGGAGAATCAAGAATGTCCACTTTTCCTGTGATTTTCCAGATATAAACAGTGGTTATGCATGACGTTTTCACCGCAATCATTCTGATAAAGACCTCCTTGGGAGCTGCAATGGGGGACCTGGCCCACGGCTGAGCCTTCGGCATTCCAACTGTTGAAAGCTTTGACCCTTATCCCAACACCATCTAACCCTCCACCACCACTGCAGCCAATGCTGCAAAAGTAATCTAGCAAGAGAAGTGTCAGTGTCCATGCCTCCAGAAACCTGGCCCTGCCTGAAATCAACACTGCAAGAAAATTCCATTAATGGATGTCAAATCTGAACCAAGTCTCCAGGCAACTGGTGACAAGGGATCTAAGCACTGCATCCCAGAAAAGTGAAGGCAACCAGAGTAGGTAGGTGACACAGGTTATGCTCTTAATGTGTCAGTCTGCACAATGTCTACCTTTTGGGTGGTGGGCACCAAACAGATATCAGGTCCCACAGACCAGCAGGGCTTAGTAGAACAGACACCTCACTGAAAGTCCCTCAGACCTGGGAACCTCCTGCCCATCTGGACAAGCTGCACTGGACCAAGGCAGTTTGGTCTGGACAGAACACAAATGCCTGATCAGTGCCTAGCCAAGGTACTACCCAGGGTCTTCCCTAGACTTCACAGGATCCCTGTTATCCTAGGAAAGTGGCAGCACGTCCCAGCAGTACTATTAGCAACAGCTCCTTATTCTAAGCATGTCCTGGATGGCAGCCTACACCCTGATCTATTGCTCTGCTCTTTGTCTATCTGGCTCCATTTTCTAGCTTTGATATCTATGATCCTTATCATTTGGCAGTTTTCCCTTTGGCAATTTTTGTCCTTAACTTCCTTCTCATTATAGAAAAATGAAAGAAAGAAACAAAAAGCAAAAATAAGGATCTCACCTTCTCTTTCAGAGATAATCACTGAAAGAATTTTAGTGGTATATACTTAACAGATGTTTTCCAGGTCTATTACACACACACACACACACACACACACACACACACACTCACTCACTCACTCATATACCATTAAGAGATCATGCATAAAATGTGTATATTATACTGACTGGCATACACTTAATGCTCAGTAAACATGAGGCACTGTTATAGTTCTGAAGTGTAACTTGCTTACATCATTCAGCAACATATAGCAAATATGCTGCACATTGATAAATCTTTTTCTATTTGTGATTTTTAATGAATACAAAGGAACCACCACAATTTACTCCTCTATTGTTAAGCATGAGTTATTTACACAGTTTTGTTACTAGAAACCCAGCTACAGTAAACATTATCCCAAGCGGTCAGGTGGTAAGTAATCTGCCTGCAATGCAGGAGTCCCTGGGTTGGGAAGATCCCCTGGAGAAAGAAATGGCAACCCACTCCAGCATTCTTGCCTGGAGAATCCCATGGACAGAGGAGCCTGGTGGGCTACAGTCCATGGGGGTCACACACAGTTGGACACGACTGATCAACTAACACAAACATGGTTTTTTATGGATACAAAGGATGCACCATAGTTTAATCCTCTATAGTTAGACACAGGTTATTTACACTATTTTGCTTTCAGAGACCCAGCTACAAGAAACATTATTCTAGCAAAATTTTTATATCCCAAGATAAATTCCTAATATTAGAACACTGGATCAAAGAGTTTGCATAGTTAAGACCTTTGATGTAAAGATATAAAGTCATAAACTTACCTACAAAAGACAAGCATATGCCAGTTTACACACCCTCAGCCACACAACAGAATATTATTGTATTTATTTATTCTTGTATTCAACAAATAGATTTCATGAACTATGATAAATTCTACAGATACTTTTCAGACCCAACATACAAGGACCTTGCTCTCCTGGTTATATGCAGTTAAAAAGAGGGGAGAATAAACATTAAATAAGTATTATAATAACAATTACAATGCTTAAAAAGGACCATGACTGTAAAAACAAGGTGTTATTCAATGTGTATTGGTTATGTATCTATGCATAACAAGTTATCCCCAAACCATAGTGTTTTAAAACAACAAATATTTACCTTATAGTTTCTGTGGGTCAGGAATCTATTTACAACTTAGCTATATCCTCTGAAGAAATTTAATATGCATATCTTAGAGGATGACAGAGCTGGCCTTAGTGAAAAATTAAATGTGGAGGAAGCAGAGAAAGAAATCAGAAAAAAATCAGATTTCTGGCTTCATCAATTGCCTAGAGGCATTATAGGCGTTATCATGTTATAGGCTTCATCATTATTTTATCCTTGCTATTATTATTTGCTTATTCAATAGATAAAATGTTTTTCTCAGTTGATTCTTATTTTGCATTTCTTTTCGCTTGTTTATTGATCAACTATTTCGGTTTAGTTATTTCATGCCTACTACTGTGGCAGTTATAATAAAATATTTTCCAAACATTAGAATTCATATCAAGAACTTGGTCTTATTAGTGATTTAACCATTCAAAATTTTAAACATATATCAAAAAGTAAGGTGCATAATAATGTTTTTATAAATGTATATATAACACATTTATGTTTGTAGTGATAGCTGTATTTTCATATGCTTAGATTTTCTATAGTAACTGAAAAAAAATGGTCATAGTAGGTTTTACTGGAGAGGACATGGATAGCTGAGGGACATGTAGACTTACTTTTGCTCTACTTTATCTTTTGAAATTCCTTATGCAGATATTATCAGTTATAGAAATCACAGTCTACTAATAAGTCAATTTGCTGAAGTAAAGATATGATAGACTTTAGTTATCCATTCTATTATTATCTCATGGCTGTTTCACTGAATAAAAAAGATATATTCAAAGACCTCTGGGAAAATGCATTTTAGAATCTACTGGCTCAAAAACATGTATTGTATCATTGTAAGAACTGAATATAAAAAGTCATCCTTGCTGCATGGTAGCTGGTAACCTGAGACCGTTGGTAACAATAGTATTTTGCTTTGCATATTCGTGTCCTGTTTGGGTATTGTCTCCACCAAGGTATCAATTATCTAGCACTCACTATTGACCTTGTGCTGTTTGATTCATATCCCTAGCTTCTCTGCCACCTGCCTCTTAATCATTTTTCTGCTCATTACCAGCTCCAGTGGGCATTGTCATAATGGGGAGACAAAACTCCAATGGATTTGTTATTGTTAATTGTACATATAAAAAGGCTTCTTATGAGGAAGAGGTTGAGTCTAGCGATTAAAGGGAGATGTTTCAATCATTTTAATTTATTATTTTTACTCTTAATTCTTTCACATTTATGAACCCAACTTATGATGAAGCACTGTTTGTTTGTTTGTTTTTGTTTATTTTGCCACCATTTTGCCACCGAAACTATTACCTGAATAGTAAGTCTACTTAGATGCTTGCTGCCTACTTATTCAACATTCCAATATTTATACCCAAATTTGAGCAGTATGAAGGAAAGAAACAAATATAATAATAGAAGTAGATATTGAAATACAATGTTTCAGAGTAGCAACCAAAGAAAACAACAACAAAACGCAATAATATGTAAAACAAAGTCAACGGGTGTGTGCATGACTCAACAATGAATACGGAACAGTCAGATGCAAGATGATTGCTCAGAAGCAAATGATCTACCCCAAACCAGAAACTGACTATTTAACATGTTTGCTAAAAGAACTGGGAGGAAAAAAAAGAAGTGAAAAACATGCAAAGATAGGAAAAAGTAGAATAGATAACTGAAATGTTGATATGTTATTGTTTGGTAGATGCCCAACATCCATTCATCTTATTTTGACAACTGTTTTCAGTTTCACTTTGTGCAGATCTGTTCTCTCTCTAGTCTCACTTATTACTGTCCCTTATGAGAAAATGCTACCCTGACTCCAGAGGCAACAAGTGATCCAGTACTGGTCATTCAAAGCATCACATTTTCCTGGCAACAAGGGCTGGTTCCCAGTGATCCCATGGCCAAGGTCAGGTTAATCAAAGCCAATAACACTGATTTCAGACAATTTATATTGCTTTACAGTGTGTTAAAAAGCAGAGACATTACTTTGCCAATAAAAGTCCTTATAGTCAAAGCTATGGTTTTGAGATCAAACCAGTCAATCCTAAAGGAAATCAGTTCTGAATATTCACTGAAAGGACTGATGCTGAAGCTGAAGCTCCCACGCTTTGGCCACCTGAAGTGAAGAACTGACTCATTAGAAAAGACCCTGATGCTGGGAAAGATTGAAGGCAGGAGGATAAGGGGATGACAGAGGATGACATGCTTGGATGGCATCATTGACTTGATGGACATGAGTTTGAGCAAGCTCTGGGAGCTGATGATGGACAGGGAGGCCTGGCATGCTGCCCTTCCATGAGACTGCAAAGATTCGGACATGATGAGCCACTGAACTGAACTGAACTCATGGTTTTTCCAGTAGTCATGTATGGATGAGAGAGTTGGACCATAAAGAAGGTTGAGTGCTGAAGAATTGACCCTTTTGAACTGTGGTGTTGGAGAAGACTCTTGAGAGTACTTTGAACTGCAAAGAGATCAAACCAGTCAATCTTAAATGAATCAATCCTGAATATTCACTGGAAGAACTGATGCTGCAGCTGAAGCTCCAATGCTATGGCCACCTGATGTGAAGAGCTGATTCATTAGAAAAGACCCCGATGCTGGGGAAGATTGAAGGCAGGAGGAGGAGACAACAGAGGACGAGATGGTTGGATGGCATCACTGACTCAATGGACATGAGTTTGAGAAAGCTCCAGGAGATGGTGAAGGGAAGCCTGGCATGCTGCAGTCCATGGCATCACAAAGAGTCAGGCACAACTGAGCGACTGAATAACAAGGAATTTGGGAAATTGAAAGTCAGGAGATGTTTTCACCATCTTATGTCTGTGAATGAAATGAAAATGAGGATGAGAATGAAGTAAACACACTGGGAGTAGATGGTTACATCCTAAAAAGAGACCTAAAAGAAATCAAGACCCACAGAACATTGGATCTTGCCTGAACCAGCCTCATCTGAAGTCATACTTAATCTTGGACTTTCTAATAAAATGAGCTAATTCAAGTTTCCTGTCCTTTACAGCAGTTTTGAACTGAGTTTACCTTGTACAGAAAAGCATCCCAAATGATGTTTTATTCATATAATTTGCTGAGGAAGAGAAAGATGGCCTCATTTTTGTCTGACTAATTAGCGTACACAGGTAGTGTGCGTGCTCAGTTGCTCTGTTCTGTCTGACTCTTTGCCAACCCCATAGCCTACCAAGCTCTTTTGTCCACAGAATTTTCCAGGCAAGAATGCTATAGTGGGTTGCCATTTCCTTCTCCAGGGGATCTCCTCTCCCAGGGATTAAACCTGAGTCTTCTGCATTGGCAGGAGGACTCTTTCCTACTGAATCACCTGGGAAGCCTGTATACAGGTAGGGATTGTGTCCAGTAGACCTCACTTGCCTATTCGTTCCCTAGGAAGACAATCCAGCTCTGATGGGGCCATGAGGAACAAGCTTTTCTAATGAGCTATACTAAATGCTAGTATTTTTACATTAAACATTTTTGAAAAGTGGTTGACCTCATTGCAGAATCTCAGAAAATACCTGACACTACCTTAACTAAAACTTTGTAGTAAAAAAGTATTGATCTGTGAAAGAATGTGGTTTTGAGAAGAAAAAAAGTGAATAAAATTGGGGGGGCAGGGAGGGAATGGGATAGCGAAACTTAGAGTAGAAGTGTGGGGATGCAAAATTATTTCCATCCCTAATATAATTGAAATCTCCCTGAACCTAGCAGTGTAACTGATGCCTGAAAAACATGGTAAATTTCACTGTGACATTGAAGGTTGCTGAACTGAAGCACTTTTCTTCCATCACACTTTGAAATCACCATCCTAGACTTGGACTTTTGGGAAAAGTTGAACAAGATCAAAACTCTGATTCACTTGTGTGATAGCTTGCTGCCAGGAAGCGATGACCTCTTCAGAAAAATGGGACAGTGACATCAGTGGGCAGTGGGTCACTAGGTACTCTGCAGGGTGGCAAGTTTTTGTGCATCATCCTGGAAGATGCTTCTTGCATGAAATATGAGACCAGAACTCTAATTCTAACAATGTTATAAACAAACCTATGCAATTAAAGCCTAGTGCATGACTGGAAGCAGAGATAAGCTAATAAGATTATGAACCAACTAAATAGATCTCAAAGCCATATGATGACATCATGAAATTTTAGAAGATCCAGCTGGCTTCCCGTGATATTTTTGCAGTTGAAAAATATGTGGCATCTGGTCTTTCGCTTATCATTCTTTGCTGAAGTGGTTGTCATCTTAAGTTTCTTTTTATCATGTAGATGTGTTAAGTTTAAAAATAAAGTTGGAAAATTTTGATAGAGTATTCCATCTAATTTCATGTAAAAAAAAAAAAAAAAAAAGCAAAAATTAGTTTCGTAAGTGAACTTTTTGTAAGGATGGGCAGTGCCCAGAACTTTTGCACTTGCTTTAAGCAATTTTATACTCTTGGAGTACCATTAACCTAGAGAATTATGATGATCTCTTATGTGGAACATTCCATCATTCATTCATATATTTGGCATAGAGAAGTAGTGTGCTATACTGGGTGTAGCACAAACCCCAATTTCAGTTCAAACCCCAATTTCACCACTTACTAGTTGTGTAACTTTGAACAAGTTATAAAATCTCTCAAGTTCCAATTCAGTTCAGTCGCTCAGTCATGTCCAACCCTTTGTGACCCCATGAATCGCAGCACGCCAGGTCTCCCTGTCCATCACCAACTCCCGGAGTTCACTCAGATTCATGTCCATCGAGTCAGTGATGCCATCCAGCCATCTCATCCTCTGTCGTCCCCTTCTCCTCCTGCCCCCAATCCCTCCCAGCATCATAGTCTTTTCCAATGAGTCAACTCTTCGCATGGGGTGGCTAAAGTATTGAAGTTTCAGCTTTAGCATACTCATCTATAAAATAAGAATAGGAACTACTGCTAAAGGACACAATATTTGTATTTTGCACCATGTCTGACATATGTGAGCTCCAAATAAATATTTATTATTAGTCACTCACTTAGCAAATATTTCTTGAGGTCTAAGTAGGTATCAGGCACTGCGCTAAACCCTAGGAAGACTTGGCCAAGAAGAAATGGATTCTTAACAACTGACTTGTGTATAAGGATCATCTCTGACAAGTTAATTGTCTGATACCAATCTGCTCTAGTCACTGACCCTCTACTAAAAAGATCTTTGGGAAGCTATGTTTGTGATGTCCGGTATTAGAGATGAGCAAAAGATTCATAATATTCAGAAATACATTCAAATATTCATTCAAAATATTCAGAAATACAATATTAAGTGATAAAGTTTAGTAACACCTCTATGACTTAAAAAAAAATAAGAGCATTCTGAAAATATACAATTACATGCCGCTGCTAAGTCGCTTCAGTCGTGTCCGACTCCGTGCGACCCCATAGACGGCAGCCCACCAGGCTGATTCTCCAGGCAAGAACACTGGAGTGGGTTGTCATTTTCTTCTCCAATGCGTAAAAGTGAAAAGTGAAAGTGAGGTCTTTCAGTCGAGTCCGACTCTTCGTGCCATTGCCTTCTCCGCACAATTACATGCTGTTATCTAACATGTAATCTAAGGTGGTAGCCATGATGTGGGAGGAGGTATGGAAACCTTATTCTAACACCAGAGTAGGCTCCTCAGACCTGAGGCTCATCTCATTGACTCCCCCTCCAGCTCTACTTCTATCACAGCTTCATTGCTTCTTCAACCGCAGCACTGTCATGGCTACCCGCAACTTTTCCTCTGCCTCGGCTCCTGCTGCCCCTTGCCATGTGCCAGTTCATCTTCATTACACAGCTCCAGCGCCTGACCCCACTGACAGTGCTTCCAAATGGTCCCAGATCTGAGGAAGTCCTGGGACAGCTCCTGGGACAGTCCATGAACAGCCCCTGGGACATTTGGAAATTCAACCATATCCAAGCCTGGATGAATAAATACTAACAAAGTATAAGAAATACCTTTAGAGAAGGGAAATTTGACATAGAGTATGGTATTGGAGCTGATTTTATCTTCTGATAGACAAAAAATAAAAGACCATCTCAGGCTGCGGTAATGGCATAAACCACTAAAAATGTCAGTACTTTACTCTTCTTTTAATGGTACAGTAACCCCAAACCAATGAAGGCTGTCCACATGGTAATCTATCCACTTATACCTTCTGGAAAGACATAGGCAGGTCAGTTTTTCAAGTATACCTGTGTAAATGATCCTTCTGGTTTTGCAGGAGCCAGAAGAAGCTGAAGGATTGCTTTCTGTTTTGTTTTTGTCTGTTAGTTACTTGCCTAATTTATTCCAAGTGGTAGATGTTAACACAAAGTCCACCAAAATTGGTTTGTGGGTGGGTGCCTGTGTGTTGGAGGGTGTTGTGTGTGAGTATATATACACAAACACACACACATAGCATTTACAGCAATGATTTAGGGACTTCCTTGGTGGTCCAGTGGTTAAAAATCCACCTGCCAATCAAACACGGGTTCAATCCCTGGTCTGGAAAGATTCCACATGCCACGGAGCAAATAAGCCGGTGCTCCACAACTACTGAAGCCCTCGTGCCCTAGAGCCCATGCTCTACAGCAAGAGAAGCCACTACAATGAGAAGCCCGAGCACCGTAACTAGAGAATAGCCCGCTAGAGGAGGGCGTGGCAACCACTTCAGTATTCTCGCCTGGAGAATCCCCACGGACAAAGAAGGCTGGCGGGCTACCGTCCATATGATCACAAAGGGTCGGTCACGACTGAGGAGCTAAGCGCACAGCACAGTGCCCACTCACCCAAACTAGAGAAAAAGCCCTTGAGCAGCAACGAACACCCAGTGCAGCCAAAATAAATATTTTTTTTTAAAAGCAATGATTTAGATATGAGAACCAATTCAATTCTTAAACAGTCTAGTTTCTACAAACTATTAGTAAAGTGTTATTCACTCAGTCATGCTCTGAGCATGACTTTGTGACCCTATGGACTGTAGCCCGCCAGGCTCCCCTGTCCATGAGATTTTCCAGGCAAGAATACTACAGTGGGTTGCCATTCCCTTCTCCAGGGATCTTACCATCAAAGAATTGAGCCCAAGTATCCTGCATTGCAGGCAGATTCTTTACCATCTGAGCTACCAGGGAAGCCCCTACAAACCATATTCAGTGGTAATATGAATTATTTTTATTTTCTACTGGCATTTACTACTGGGTTGAGTTTGTTTCACATGCGAGAAGTTTTATGTTTTTCACTTCAACTACCATACTGCTGCTGCTGCTGATGCTAAGTCACTTCAGTCGTGTCCAGCTCTGTGCGATTCCATAGACGCCAGCCCACCAGGCTCCTCTGCCCATGGGATTTTCCAAGCAAGAGTACTGGAGTGGGGTGCAACTGCCTTCTCCCTCAACAACCATAGACTAACTTAAAAACCATATACACTGTATTTGAAGATTAATTAACAACTCATTTTGTGATGACTTGATTAATATCTTTAATCCTTATTACTCTCCTGAGTTTTATAGCTGTGGTGCCTTTGATCCATAAGATATATGGAATCAGTTCAGTTCAGTCGCTAAGTTGTGTCTGATTCTTTGCGACCCCATGGACTGCAGCACACCAGGCTTCCCTGTCCATCATCAACTCCTGCAGCTTACCTTAACTTATGTCCATTGAGTCGGTAATGTCATCCAACCATCTCATCCTCTGTCATCCCCTTCTCCTCCTACCTTCAATCTTTCCAAGCATCAGGGTCTTTTCCAATCAGTCAATTCTTGACTTCAGGTGGCCAAAGTACTGGAGTTTCAGCTTCAGCATCAGTCCTTCCAATGAATATTCAGGACTGATTTCCTTTAGGATTCACTGGTTGGATCTCATTCTGTCCAAGGGACTACCAAGAGTCTTCTCCAACACCACAGTTCAAAAGTTCAACACCACAGTTCAGTTCTTCAGTGCTCAGCTTTTTTTATAGTCCAATTTTCACATCCATACATGACTACTGGAAAAACCATAGCTTTGACTAGATGGACCTTTGTTGGCAAAGTAATGTGTCTGCTTTTTAATATGCTGTCTAGGTTGGTCATCTTTTTTTTTCAAGGAGCATGAGTCTCTTAATTGCATGGCTACAGTCATCATCTGCAGTGATTTTGGAGCCCCAAAAAATAAAACCATGTCACTGTTTCCATTGTTTGCCCATCTATTTGCCATGAAGTGATGGGACCAGATGCCATGATCTTAGTTTTCTTAATGTTGAGTTTTAAGCCAGCTTTTTCACTCTCCTTTTTCACTTTCATCAAGAGGCTCTTTAGTTCTTCACTTTCTGCCATAAGGGTGGTATTATCTGCATATCTGATGTTATTGATATTTCTCCTGGTAATCTTGATTCTGGCTTGTGCTTCATCCAGCCCAGCATTTCTCTTGATATACTCTGCATATAAGTTAAATAAGCACGATGACAATATACAGCCTTGATGTACTCCTTTCTCAATTTGGAACCAGTCCTTTGTTCCATGTCCAGTTCTAACTGTTGCTTCCTGACCTGCAATCAGATTTCTCAGGAGGCAGGTCAGGTGGTCTGGTATTCCCATCTCTTTAAGACTTCCACAGTTTGCTGTGATCCACACAGTCAAAGGCTTTGGCATAGTCAATAAAGCAGAAGTATATGTTTTTCTGGAACTCTTTTGCTTTTTCAATGATCCAATAGATGTTGGCAATTTGATCTCTGGTTCCTTGCCTATAGAATCAAGACTTGACTAAATGAGACAGTTCAGGCTCATGGTGTTTAGCTATGTCCATGGGAAACTTTTAATGCCTTCACGATAACATTTCTTATCTCTCTTCACCAGAGTAGAACATAATGGAGCATGAGAAATGCATATGCCCAGGTTTTAACAAAGTCCATTATCGTATTAGACTTAGCTGTGCTCAGTTAACTCTGAAGGACCAAAATACTGGCAAATGATCCAATGAGTGCACTTTATTGCCAAATGTTGTCCAAATTAAAGAGATTATTGTAGCAAATGTTTCATTAGTGTTTGACTTAACAAACAAACCACTATTTTCCCTCTGAGCATGTTTTAATCAAAATGGAGAAGGCAACAGATGCTGTTTGATAGTTTTCAAGCCTATACTATATTTTCTCCCACCATCAAAATATACTTCAAGTTCCTTTAAAGGTGATATTATGAATGCATCTGCCCAAATTATATAGCTCAGTTCACTTCAGAGCTTTCTTACTATTTAATGTCACTTCTCTTTCACACATCATTCAAACAGGATTAAATTATACATGCTTTAAACATATGATGTGTTGAAGTAGAAAGAGTCAGCCTGGCTTCCTGGAAAGATTAATTAAGTGCATCAGCTTTTTTCTGGGTAAAAAGAACCTGTAAATTTGGTTCTTTGATGCAGTGTTGAGCTACTCTCCTCAAAAGGGACCTGGAAATAAAGTGTTGATCACAGGTAAGTCTATCCTAAAATTAGAATGTCTTGTTCACATTGTGTAATTGAAGACATTTGAAAATGCCTGAACTAGCAGGAAAAAAAAAAAAGTTCTTCGTTGACCTATGGAATGTCTCAAATTTCCACTCTTCAATTCATTCTTTGTGAATTTTCTAAGAGCTCCTCTAAAGAGTTTCACATAATAATCAGCCAACTTATTAACAGGGATTAGTGTATCTGAGCCATCTATGTTCCTGGAAGAGAGCAGGCTTCTAGGAGAATGAATGAAATCAAAGGTTTTCTTATTTGTTTAAGAAATGAAACACTTGTACCAAAGTTTTTTTCATAACACCTGGTAATTTTGCTACAGTAAACTAAAAATGGTCATATGTTTTGTGCAAATTCAATAACCTATGAAATAAGTTTCTAGCCTGGTTAAATGGTAGCAGAAACTAGATTTAAAGAAATCCATCAGAAATATTTTATTTAAAGAATGATCTGACAACCAATTTTTTTTCCATTGTAAATTGGAAAAAGATGACTGTTATTTGATTTTGAAAAGCAGAAAATCTTGATACATCAGTATTTTTCTAGAGCATAACATAGTTGGTAAACCATTGGATTAAACTTTTTTATGGTTAAAGATAAGTGATAGGTGGAAGGTTGAGAAACACAGGGTAGATCTATGAGTGTCCAAGAAGCGTGATGATGAGGAGCATGAAATGGTGGAAAGAGACTTGGATTATGCATAAAATGCCCTAGTTCTACCAAACATAGTACCGCCTCCACTCTTTATTCGTCTTCAGTCATTGGGGCAAGATATTTAATTTGGAGGACATTCAGTACTTCTATTGTAAAATGATAAGAATGCTTACTTGACTTATATTATTATGAAGATATTCAAGAGATATGATGTATGCAATAACACTCTGGAAGTTACCGAGTGATATCATATGTCTTTGATTCTATGTTATATACCACTGTGTCATCATTTGATATTATAACATCTTTGACATCAGATATATCTTACAGTCACTGTCTGTGGGTATCATTTGCCAGTATCTGTATATATCAAAACATGCCCATTGGAGGTCAGCGGTTTGGAAAAAATTCAGAGACGGTGTGGACCACTCTTTTAAGAAAAATGATGCATCTCCAGGTCTTCTTGATGACAAAAATGATTAAACTGCACTTTTAAAAAACAACATACAGTATAGACATCAATGACTGCGTCAAAAAGTGACTTCTGGGAGTCAGATTGAATGTAAAACATTTTAGGAATATCTTAAAGAATCTATTTTACTTATATTTCACTTTTATCTATACATAGATAAAAAGGAAATATAAAAGATAATATAATATATTTTTATAATGTAAAAGATTTTAAAAATCTATGTATATATAAGTTAAAAGGGTTCTTCCAATAAATAAATGTAAGATTAAAATTCCATGTTATAAGAAAGCATTATGTCATTTTTTATTGCAATCTTCTTTCTTAGTAGTACATGGGCCAATTGATAGTGTGTTGGAAAGAAAATTGGTACATAAATATACAATGTTACTATGAAGTTGTGAGTTAGAAAAAAGAGCATTTATTGGTACCAAAAGTAAGGCTGGCACATTTTACAGCTTTGTTTAAGCTGGCCTTGATACCAAGGAAGAGATTATGGACATGAAAACAACTACTACAAAGAGACCTGAAAGGTTCTGATGTGCAGGCAAGCCATCTGGCACTAGAAAAATAAATTTTACCCCATGGGAGGAATCTGGATCTTCTTATCATTGATAAGATACCATTCTAGCCCTAAATATTGACACACAGACCATCAATGAAACTTCCTGGAAGGGTAACAACACCTGCATAATAGGATTTGATGACAGGATGTTAGAGTAAATAGCTTTATGAAAGCCAGTCAGTGATGACCGTAGGCGGGAAAAAAAGCATGTTGGTAAATTCATCACTCAACATTGAGTTCAATAATCACTTTCCAAAGGAAGAAATCTTTCCTTGAATACCCAAAATATGAACCAATGCCTCCTTCCTCCGTAACACACATCTTAACCATTTCTTTATTAAAGAACATATCAAATTAAATATTAGCTGGCCTCTCCTATGGATGTCATGAAGCTAGTTACCATGGTTTGTTCATTTGGTTTAAGAGAACTTGGTATAGTGTAAAATAGAGTACTTAGTAGGCAATCAATAAATTATTGGTGAAAGAATGAATGTTTAATGTATTTTGTATATAAGAATCACACACATTAATTTGTAAGCAGTTTGCAAATAAGATTAATGATGCTGTTACAATTACAAGTCTTAATTTACACAGTGTGAAAGATAATGATGGTACCAGAAACATTAGTTTACTAATCTACCACACCCCATCTTACTCTTCTAGACTTATCAGTCTTATTCACAGTCTTGGGAATGCCAATCCTTTGTACTCAGTGAACTTTCCCTCACCTCCACTCACTGGCTCTGGCTGATGGACCAGGATTGATAGACCTGTCCCTAAAAGGAGTGGTTCACTGGCTGGTTGATAAGGTAACCAATCTTTCTCCTTGGAGAACTGAACCAATAAATAGTCTGAAGAAGAGGAGAACAAAGGCACATTATTGGTGGAGCACCAGAATCAAGGGCAATGGTCTCCTGAAGACAAGCAAGAGAACATTTTCTTGAATTCCATACATGTTGCACCTTAGAAGCTTCTTTTTTCTCAAGTTAATTGCAGAGACCTTTTCTTCCTGGTGGCTCAGAGGTTAAAGCGTCTGCCTGGAATGCAGGAGACTCGGATTTGATCCCTGGCTTGGGAAGATCCCCTGGAGAAGGCAATGGCAACCCACTCCAGTATTCTTGCCTGGAGAATCCCATGGAGGGAGAAGCCTGATAGGCTACAGTCCTAAGAGGTCTGTAAAGAGTCGGACACGACTGAGCGACATTACTTGCTTACTTACTTTCTTCCTGAGAACTAAAAACACTTTTTCCGAGAGTGAGTACATTTTCTGTCCCAACAAGATAATCATATAGCATACTGGTTAACATTTTGACCAACTTTCCAAGAGCTAGAATACAATGAAATATGATCAATGCAAAATTTAGCCACATTTAATGATCCCTGGCTGAATTCTTGTTCATCCTACAACCTAAAACACTTCACGTACTTCAGAAACTTTGGGTCTTGCTCTCTACTGGATATTTGGTTTAGCATTCTCTCTTGATTTGACACACTTTCAGCTAGAGATGATATATTTTTTTTTTCTTATGACCAAACAGTCCTGTTTTTCAGGCATTCATATCAACTTTGCTCACGCCCACTTGGAAGCAAGAGGTACATGTGATTAGAATGAAAGTGAATGGGTGGGAATGGAACTCAACAGTTAATGATTCATTTGTATAGGGGTTATGTATCAAACATTTTTGAAATCTTATTACTGGCTTTAAAATAGAAAGGTAGACCAACAATAACAGCAATACAACAATAGTAACAAGAATAGAAAAAGAAAAGAACTGTAGAGCAAATGGGAAATACACTAGTTCAACTTAATGCATGTTGTTTTTTAATTTTATTGTATATGCTGTTAAGATTTTTCTCAAATTTAATTTTCAGTCATTTCAGTCAGTTCAGTCACTCAGTCAAGTCAGACTCTTTGCAATCCTGTGGACTGAAGCACACCAGGTCTCCCTGTCTGTCACTGACTCCCAGAGTTCACTCAAACTCATGTCCATTAAGTTGGTGATGCCATCCAACCATCTCATCCTCTGTCGTCCCCTCCTCCTCCTGCCTTCAATCTTTCCCAGCATCAGGGTCTTTTCCAATGAGTCAGTTCTTCGCATCAGGTGGCCAAAGTATTAGAGTTTCAGCTTCAACATCAGTCATTCCAATGAATATTCAGGACTCATTTCTTTTAGGATGGACTGGTTGGATCTCCTTGCACTGCAAGGGACTCTCAAGAGTCTTCCCTAACACCATAGTTCGAAAACATCAATTCTTCAATGCTCAGGTTTTTTTATGATCCAGCTCTCACATCCATACATGACTACTGGAAAAACCATAGCTTTGACAAGACAGACCCTTGTTAGCTAAGTAATGTCTCTGCTTTTTATTATGTTGTCGATGTTGAACATAGAAAAGCTATCTATGTTGGTCATAGCTTTTCTTCCAAGGAATAAGAGTCTTTATTTCATGGCTACAGTCATCATCTGCAGTGATTTTGAAGTCCAAGAAAATGAAGTCTCTTACTGTTTCCATTGTTGCCCCATCTCTTTGCCATGAAATGATAGGACCAGATGCCATGGTTCTAGTTTTCTGAATGTTGAGCTTTAAGCCAGCTTGTTCACTCTCCTCTTTCATTTTCATCAAGAGGCTCTTTAGTTCTTCTTTGCTTTCTGCCATAAGGCTGATGTCATCTGCATATCTGAGGTTATTGATATTTCTCCCGGCAATCTTGATTCGAGCTTGTGCTTCATCCAGCCTGGCATTTTGCATGGTGTACTCTGCATATAAGTTAAATAAGCAGGGAGACAATATGCATCCTTGATGTACTCCTTTCCCAACTTGGAACCAGTCCTTTGTTCCCTGTCCAGCTCTAACTGTTGCTTCTTGACCTGCATACACATTTCTCAGGAGGCATGTAAGGTGGTCTGGTATTCCCATCTCTTTAAGACTTTTCCACAGTTTGCTGTGATCCACACAGTCAAAGGCTTTAGCATAGTCAGTGAAGCAGAAGTAGATGTTTTTCTGGAATTTTCATGCTTTTTCTATGATCCAGTGGATGTTGGCAATTTGGTCTCTGGTTCCTCTGCCTTTTCTAAAACCAGCTTGAATATCTGGAAGTTCACATTTCATGTACTGTTGAAGCCTGGCTTGGAGAATTTAGAGCATTACTTTGCTAGTGTGTGGGAAGAGTGCAGCTGTTTGGTAGTTTGAACACATTGCCTTTGTTTGGGACTGGAATAAAAACTGAACTTTTCCAGTCCTGTGGCCATTGCTGAGTTTTCCAGATTTGCTGGCATATTGAGTGCAGCACTTTCACAGCATCATCTTCCAGGATTTGAAATAGCTCAACTGAAATTCCATCACCTCCACTACCTTTGTTCATAGTGATGCTTCCTAAGGCCCTCCTGACTTCTCATTCCAGGATGTCTGGCTCTAGATGAGTGATCACACCATCATGGTTATCTTGGTCATAAAGATCTTCTTCTGTATGTTCTTGCCACCTCTTCTTAATATCTTCTGCTTCTGTTAGGTCCATACCATTTCTGTCCTTTATTGTGCCCATCTTTGCATGAAATGTTCCCTTGGTATCTCTAATTTTCTTGTAGGGATCTCTAGTCTTTCCATTTCTATTGTTTTCCTCTATTTCTTTGCATTAATCACTGAGGAAGGCTTTCTTATCTCTCCTTGCTATTCTTCTGAACTCTGCATTCAGACAGGTATATCTTTCATTTTCTGCTTTGCCTTTCATTTCTCTTTTCTCAGCTATTTGTAAAGCCTCCTCAGACAACCATTTTGCCTTTTAGCATTTGTTTTTCTTGGGGATGGTCTTGATCACTGCCTCTTGTACAGTGCTATGAACCTTCATCCACAGTTCTTCAGGCACTCTGTCTATCAGATCTAATCCCTTGAATCTATTTGTCATTTTCACTGTATAAACTTAAGGGATTTGATTTGGGTCATACCTGAGTGGTCTAGTGGTTTTCCCTACTTTCTTCAGTTTGTCTGAATTTTGCAATAAGGAGTTCATGATCTGAGCCACATTCAGCTCCCAGTCTTGTTTTTGCTGTCTGTATAGACCTTCTGCTTCTTTTGCTGCTGCAAAGAATATAATCAATCTGATTTCAGGATTGACCATCTGGTGATATCCATGTGTAGAGTTGTCTCTTGCGTTGTTGGATGAGGGTGTTTTCTCAGTGCATTCTCTTGGAAAAACTCTTGTTAGCCTTTGCCCTGCTTCATTTTGTACTCCAAGGCCAAACTTGCGTGTTACTTCAGGTATCTCTTAACTTCCTACTTTTGTATTCTAGTCCCCTATGATGAAAAGGACATCTTTTTCTGTTGTTAGTTCTAGAAGATCTTGCAGGGCTTCATGAGCGAGTGAGTGAGTGAAGTCACACAGTCGTGTCCGACTCTTTGCGACCCCATGGACTGTAGCCTACCAGGCTCCTCTGTCCATGGGATTTTCCAGGCAATAGTACTGGAGTGGATTGCCATTTCCTTCAACTTCAACTTCTTCGACATTAGTGGTTGGGACATAGACTTGGATTACTGTGATATTGAAAGGTTTGCCTTGGAAATGAATGGAGATAATTCTGTCATTTTTGAGATTGCATCCAAATTCTACATTTCAGACTCTTTTGTTGACCATGAGGACTACTCATAAATAAAATAAATTTAAGTTTATTAATTAAAATATAGTTAAAACTCAGAAATAGCCCTTTGATCCTTAGTAAATACTGAAGAATAACACACCAAACAGCACTCTATCTCTTTCTAGCGTGTTTTTCTGGTTATTAGAGATTGGAAAGGTGAATGTTATAGATATTTCTCAGATTCAGGTGAAGGTATAGTTTCACATACTACTTGGTTTCCACCAACCAGATGCACCTGTTTAAGACAAGAAAGGTGGATATGAACATCATGAGAGAGAATCTACAGGGCTATTCTGGCAAGTAAGGGGGTTGAGGAGTTTGGTTCATCTATAGAACTTTAATGGAGGACCTAGGATGTAATCCGTATCTTCACTTGTGTAAGTGACATAATGACGGTGTTTCCGTTTGACCACCCCAATGTTCAGCAGTATATTTCTCCTATGTATCTTCCAAACCTGGTGGTTCCTGAGTACCAACAAAAACATTATAAAGTATCTATTACATTATAGTAAACTCATTTTTGTTTAAACTAGAAAATTTTAATCTTGTTTTCTGAATCCAAGAACCATGCATGACCTATGTAGTAACTGGTACCAGAAATGAGATGCTGGAAGGTACAAGTAACACTAATTTGGTAGAAGCTTTGGATAGTGAGGGCTCAGAATTTCGTTTTTATCTGGTAGCCAAATATTTGGTTAGTCTCTCACTTGTTTACTTTTAAAAACAAGATAGCTGTTGCCCGAGGTTATAGTGTTCAAGGAAATAATAGAATGAACTCATAGTATCCATAGGTGTTTTGCTAAAGAAGGCATTCTCTGCCTATGCCCACTAACTGCATTGATGGAGAGTCCAGTGATTTAGAACTTGCAGTGTTGAACAACTCATCTGCCTTTTTGTATCTGAACTTGAAGAAGTTTGAAGCTGTAGCCATGAAACTACAGTGTTAGCAGGAGGTAAGCCTCTTGCTTTGTCATAAAGCAGCAGTGATATTGCTGGCAAGAGATGATGAATTGTATTGCTTCCCCATATAAGCCTATTATTTCAGATGCTCTCAAGGTAGCCACCATTACTTTAAAGGCCAGAGGGAAGGGCAGAGAACAGAGCCCAGTAAATAAAAGAGGAGAATCTGCAGGCTCAGAAACCATGTCTGGGCAAGTCTTTTGACTATGCTAGTTTGTACATGGAACAGAATTGAAAAAAGTCAAGTTTGCTAAGTGTTTGGAGAAATTATCTTCCCAAAGAAACCCAAAACTTGGTCTGCGACATTCTGTGATTGTTAAAACTTTGAAACAACTCCAATATTTCAAATCTCATGAAGTCTCCAAGAAGTACATCCGGCCCTCCCCCCCCACCCCACCCCACCCCACCCCACCCCACCCCACCCCACCCCACCCCCATGCCCACCTCTGATATATTTGTCAAGGAAAACTGACAATGATGAACCTTCCAGGGTAGATCCAGGAGCAATAGAGGACAAGGAATGAAGGAGAGCATTCCAGAGAAAGAACTAGGAGTTTCCAGGTTGGCCAACAAAGAAACTTCCTGCAGTGCTGGGGCAGAGAGTCCTGGTTATTCCTGTTCAGTAGGTTTTGATAATTATTGTGAAATGGTACCTAATGTCACCAATGGACGTCGGCTTACTGCAATGACCCATTTCTTCTCCATCATTGAAAACTTGTATGTGCTGGTAGCTGAAAATATATCTTTTCGATTTTTTTTTTCAAATGTGTTTTTTTTTTTTTAATTGGAGGATAATTGCCTTATAATATTATGTTGGTTTCTACCATACAATACGAATCAGCCATGAGTATACATATGTCTCCTTCCCCTTGAACCTCCTTCCCACCTCCCACCCCTCTAGGTTGTTACAGAATACTGGGTTAAGCAATTTCCCACAAGTTACTTTATGCATGGTAATATATGTTTCAACTCTGCACTCTCAGCTCACCCCACCTTTCCTTCACCTGCTGTATCCCACAAGTCTGTTCTTTACCTCTGCATCTTCAGATAGGTATATCAGTACCATTTTTCTAGATTCCATATAAAAGTGTTAATATATGATACTTGTTTTCTCTTTTTGACTCACTTCACTCTGTACAACAAGCCCTACGTTCATCCACCTCACCAGAACTGACTCAAATTCATTCCTTTTTACGGTGAAAATATATCTTTACTTAACTGGTTACCAACCCAGAAGAGTCCCATCTGGGCCTCTTTGAGAGGGTTGCATATCTGTTTCTGAAACAGCAGTAGCAGAGAGACACTTGGGCCTTGATCCCTTGGAGAGGCAGTGAGACTGTTCTATTTATGAAACAAAGGGGGTGCATGTGGGTCTGGAAAACCAAAGAGGTGGACCATGACAGAAAATCGCCAATAGCCTAATCTGCAGATTCTAAGCTATGTCCACAAATTATTTGTTACACTTCCCTTTAGGATGACTTTCCCCCAGTGAGTGGAATTAACTTAGTGACTCACTTCTAATTAATAGAATAAAGTGGAAGTATCCTGTGTCAATTAGGAAACCAGGTCATAAAGGACACTGGGACTTCATCACTGCTTTCTCCTGGACAGCTCGCTCTAGCGGGGAGTCAGCAGGATACTCAAGCAGCTTGTGGACAGGTTCCTGTAGCAAGGGCCTGAGGCCTCCAGCCAATAGCCATGTGAGGAGCTGAGGCCTCATGCCAACAGCCTTGTGAGGGAGCCTTCTTGAAATTGGATCTTCCACCTCCAGGCAAACCTTCAGATGAAGGCAGACCCTGCCAATATCCTGACTGCAACCACATGAGAGACCTTATGTCGAAACAATCCAGCTAAGCTGTTTCTGAATTCTTTACTTAACAGAAGCTTTGAGATGATAGCGTTTCTCGTCTTAAGCTTCTCGTTGTTGTGGTGATTTGTTACATAGCATGAGGTAACTGATATACTCGCTCAATATCAAGTCTCATCTTCTTACTTAGAAATAAAGTCTTGATTTTGAGTATTATTTTTAGCTAAAATATGATATACCTCACACTCCTTCTGAATCCATCCAATTAGATGTCAGCAGGAGCATTGTTAGGATGCTCCTTTCAGGAAAACTCCTTTGAAAGGTGGTAGGCCATCCATATTCTCCCAGCCTGGAATGCAATTTGATGAGTGGAAGTCCAGCAATCAATAAAGATCACGAGGCAACTTTCAGAATGAAAGTAAAGAGCTAACAATGACAGAATAGAAGCAATCCAGGTGCTTAGTAATGATGGTATCATCAAAGCGGCCCCCAAAATGCCATTTGTGGACCTATTTACAATGGAGAAAAATCACCTTCCACACTGGTTAAGTCACTGTTAGTTCTTATTTCTGTTACTAGCAGCTAAAATGCAGCTACTAACTGACGGAAACTGGGATTAGATTTCTTGGATATCTGGCTTCTAGGAAATAGAATACACTGAGCTACTAACAGGATAAATCATTGAGCTACCTAACAGAATAAAGCTTGGTTGGAGTAGTTATTACTGTAAATTATTGAGCTATGTATCTGCTATAAGACTTCCTGGGACATGAGGAGTTTATACTGCTTATCAAGAATTCTTTTCCTAGGTCAGAAGAGAATTATCCAGGAAGTCCTCTGGACTTCCATATGGGCATCAGTGGAAGATTTTGTGTGCGTGCGCACACCTACACACACACACACACACACACATACTCACATACTTAGTATTTTGCACTCTAAATTACTGACACTTGGGCTGACCTGAATAAACCATCCTTCACCCTTACTATTCTGTGTCACTTAAGAATTGTAAGGCAGCCAAAGTTACTATTCAACATGCAATTTTCTGGAGATATCTATATCTATCTATCTATCTATCTATCTATCTATCTATATTTAGGCTTCCCTGGTGGCTCAGAGGTAAAGAAGCCACCTGTCTATCCAGAAGACATGGTTCGATTCCTGAGTGGGGGGAGATCCCTTGGAGAAGAAAATGGCAACCCACTCTAGTATCCTTGCCTGAGAAATCCCATGGACAGAGGATCCATGGGGTTGCAAAAGAGTCAGACACAACTTAGTGACTAAACAACAACAACACACACACACATACGTAAATATTAATAAAATCCACACTAGCCTTTGTTTGAGGCAGCCACCCGCTTGAAGGGGCAGCAGTAAGCAAGTACTGTAGCATTCTGAGTACCATGAAAGGTCTGAAGAGCTAAGGTTAAGACATTTAGACACTCTGTCTGTAGGTTCCTGTGCAGTTTTCTGTAATGAGACTGGAGCCCTTTTATTCTGGTGGGGCATGAGTGCCAAGGACTGGCGAAACCAGGGCACTCAATTTATTCACTAGAATGAATCCTGAAAACTGGATCTTAAAAAAACAACAACAATTGAAAATGACTGCATACAAGCAGCTGAAAGTGAGGAAGGAGAAGGCAGACACTTTATGAAAGGCAAATATGGACGATGCTTTCTCAGTCCCTCCAAAAGAAAACATGCAGTATAGTTAAGGCATTGAAAAACCCAAGAAATCCCAATGAAGCTAAGGAAAATCTGTCAGTTTTGATGATATGTCAGCTTAACACGTCCATGTAAATGTTACACAGAATCCTATTGTTTTACGTAGAAATGGGTCATGTAGATCTCATTACACAGCCCTGTCATAAATGAATAAGACGTTTCAGGATTTCACAAATATACATCTGTATAATAGATCAACTGGGTAAAACATAAGTCAATTCATTTTTAGAGATTTTACTCAGATAACCTTAAACTAAAGCAAAGTACATACAGTCAGCCCTCCATATCTGCACATTTCATATCCATGGGTTTAATCAACCAAGGATGGAAAATATGCTAAAACAAAAAAACCCAGAAAGTTTCAAAATGAAAATTTCAACTGGCTGCTTGCTGGCAACTATTTAAATAGCATTTAACATTGTATTTACAACTATTTACATTGTATTAGGTGTTATAAGCAGTCTGGGTTTTGTTGCTCAGTCATGTCTGACTCTTTGTGATCCCATGGACTATAGCCTGCCAGGCTTCTCAATTCATGGAATCTTTCAGGCAAGAATACTGGAGTGGATTGCCGTGTCCTCCTCCAGGGTATAAGTAGCCTCTGCTAAGTCGCTTCAGTCGTGTCCGACTGTGTGTGACCCCATAGACAGCTGCCCACCTGGCACCACCGTCCCTGGGATTCTCCAGGCAAGAACACTGGAGTGGGTTGCCATTTCCTTCTCCAATGCATCAAAGTGAAAAGTGAAAGGGAAGTCGCTCAGTCATGTCTGACTCTTTGCGACCCCATGGACTGCAGCCTACCAGGCTCCTCCATCCATGGGATTTTCCAGGTAAGACTACTGGAGTGGGGTGCCATTGCCTTCTCCGATAAGTAGCCTAGAGACTATTTAAAATATAAGAAAGGATGTTCCTAGGATGCAAACTCTACTGCCATTTTACAGGAGACTTGAGCATCTGAGGGTTTAGGTTTTGTGGGGGGTGCTGTAACCAGTCCTCTACAGATATCAAGGGATGACTCTATCTGTTTTCCTAAATTGTTAACAAATTTGTGGGGGAAAAGCTATTAAGGTTGGTGCAAACGTAATTGTGTTTTGCATTGTTGCACTTTGCTGTTCGATATTAGAATATATTCTTAAATAAATGTGATTCTGTTACACATCATTTTAATGTGAATTTCTTACTTGATTTTTTTTTTGCTAATGACATTACTTGCTGTTTATATTTATTTTAGACTATAGAAATGATGTTAGACAAAATGCAAACCTGAGCAATTTTTTTATTCACATTCAAAATGGGTCATGAGAGACTTGAAGATGAGAAGAGTAGTGGCCGACCATCAGAAACTGACAATGACTGATTGAGAGGGTCGTCGAACCTGATCCTCTGACAACTACATGGGAAGTTGCCCAAGAACTCAGTGTAGCCCACTCTATGGTCATTAGGCATTTGAAACAAATCGGAAAGGCGAAAAGCTGGGTAAGTGGGTGCCTCACGAGCTGACCGCAAATCAAAATAATCATCATTTTAAAGTGTCATCTTCTTCTATTTTACACAACAACAACAAGCCATTTCTCAATCGGATTGTGATGTGAGCTGAAAAGTGGATTTTATGCAACAACCAGCAAAAACCAGCTCAGTGGTTGGACTGAGAAGAAGCTCCAAAGAACTTCCCAAAGCCAAACTCTCACCAAAAAAAGTCACGGTCACTGTTTGTTAGTCTGCGGCCCCTCTGATCCACTATAGCTTTCTGAATCCATGCTCAGCAAATAGATGAGTTGCACTGAAATCTGCAACATTGGCAGCAGGCACTGGTCAACAGAAAAAGCCTAATTCTTCTCCACAAGAATGCCCCACTGCACACTGTGCAACCAACACTTAAAAAGTTGAATGAACTGGGCTATGAAGGCTACAAAGCTTTGCCTCATCTGCTCTACTGACCTGACCTCTTGCCAGTCAACTACCACTTCTTCAAGCATCTCAGTAACTTTTTGCAGGGAAAATGCTTTCACAACTAGCATGAGGCAGAAAATGTTTTCCAAGAGTACCTGAATCCCAAAGCACAAATTTTTACGCTGCAGGAATAAGCAAACTTATTTCTTGTTGGCTAAGATGTATTGATTGTAATAGTTCCTATTTTGATTAATAAAGATGTTTGAGCCTAGTTATAATGATTTAAAGGGCTTCCCTGGTAGCTCAGATGGTAAAGAATCTACCTGCAACGCAGGAGACCCAAATTTGATCCCTGGGTGGGGAAGATCCCCTGGAGGAGGGCATGGCAAACTATGCCAGTATTCTTGCCTGGAAAACACTGTGGACAGAGGAGCCTAGTGGGCTGAAGTCCATGGGGTCGCAGAGTCAGACATGACTGAGCGACTAACACTTTCACTTCCAACTTCCTTAATGATTTAAAATTCAGAGTCTGAAACCAGAATTACTTTTGCACCAATCTAATATTCTCCATAAGTGCGTGGGCATGGAAGAACTGAAGAGCAAAACCCTGGGCTTCTATAGCCAGGATGATGTTTGACAGTAACTCACAAAGTAGTTCTGCGCTCTAAGGAAGACTTTTTAACAGTTTACTCAACTCCCAATTTATAGTGTTTTTTAAAGCTATATAGTCAGGTTACATTTACAGTCCATCACCAGAGTTAATAGAAATAAAATTAGTTGTAACTACAGTATGGTTAATGGAGTAACAGTACATAAAACGTAAACTTCGCTGATTCTCTAATTGGCATAAAAGCCTAGATACAAGAAAGTAGTCTTTATAACATAGCAAAGTTAAACACCAGTAATCAACACAACTAAAATCATAGATTACACAAGATTCAGATTTTCATTTTCAGAAAATTTCCTTTAACTGTACCATCAAAGATTTTATCTGTCCTCTAGAGAGACACTGTCCCATACAGTAGCCATTAACCACACGTGGCTATTAAGTACTTGAAGGTGATATCCTAGGAGTGTAAAAACCCCAGCAGATTTTGAAACATTACTTTGAATGAAAGAATATAAAATGTTTATTGAAAAGTTTTTATGTTGTATACACACTGAAATAATATTTTTGATAGTTAAATTATTAAAATTAATTTTACCTGTTTCTTTGTATTTTGAAAATGTGGCTACTAGAAAATTTAAAGGTATATCCACAGCTCACATTTGTGGCTGAGTTTGTATTTTTATTGGACAGCATTTTTCTAGATGTTGAAGGACTTTAACTGCATAACTATACTAGACTTTCCTCTGTATAGATTTCTGTTCTCTGTCATAGTTCATTAGTCATTAGTTCACAGTGTATAAGGTAAGTTCAGTACTTCTCAACACATATTTATTTTCTTCACACCTTACTACTGTTAGGCAGTCTTTTCCCTCTCTTAAGAACCCTTTTTCACTGGCCTAGTTGGCAAATTCTTACGTTTTAATAGCCAGTTAAAGCACTCTTTTCTCTGTAAAATTTTCTCTGAACTGACTTCCTCCACACTTGTACCCAAACTAGAAATACAGATTGTCCTCTGGATTGTGAAAGTTGTTGTCGTTCAGTCACTAAGTTGTTTCTGACTCTTTGTGACCCCATGGACTGAAGCATGCCTAGCTCCTCTGTCCTTCACTATCTCCCAGAGTTTGCTCAGATTCATGTCCATTGAGTCAGTGATGCCATACAACCATCTCATCCTCTGCCACTGCCTTCTCCTTTTGCCTTCAATCTTTCCCAGTGTCAGGGTCTTTTCCTTTTCCAATGAGTTGGTTCTGTGCATTAGGTGGCCAAAATTTTGGAGCTTCAGCTTCAACATCAGTTCTTCCAATGAATAGGGTTGATTTCCTTTAGGATTGACCAGTTTGGTCTCCTAGCAGTCCAAGGGACTCTCAAGAGTCTTCTCCAGCACCACAGTTCGAAAGCATCAGTTCTTCAGCGCTCAGCCTTCTTTATGGTCCAACTCTCACATCTGTACATGACTACTCAAATGACCATAGCTTTGCCTATACAAAACTTTTCTATACTGTGAAAGTATCTTGCCCAATATATACTGGACGCCTACCATTTTCAGAACACAGGGATAGGTGGGGACATATCCAAACATGAACCAAAAAGACATGGACCCTATGCCTGTAGTGACTGCATCTAGAATGGGATACAGATAAGTAACCCAGTCACCAACTGGAGTGAAAAATGCTATCACAGACAGGTTCAGGGAGCGCATCATAAGCATGCCTCTCCCAGACAACTTCTTTGTGGCAGATAAAAGCTCTGAGCCTGAACTATATGTATCTAATCCCATAGGAACCCTGAATTTAAAAAATAGTTGTGTGTGTAAGTATAAAAGCTCAAGAGCATCTTTTTCACATCACAATTGGTTAAAATGAGTTGCCTTCAAAATACAAATTCCAGAATAGGCATTCTTCTATTACATATATGCCCCAGTATCCTTACAATGACTCTCTTAGCCAGGAAATTTAGGTATTGATTTTTTTAAAAAACAAAGTACAACAACAAAATAGCCCTAAAACAATTAGAATGATTAAAAATGAATTCCACAAAGGTGTGCAATTTACTTAACATTAATGTACTATCAAAAAGAGTTAAAGCTTTCAATGATTGGATTTCTGTGGGTTTGAGAAGATAGATGAAGAATTAAGTGAGGAGCTCTGTTAAGTTATCTAACATTTTGCAGTAGACTTTTTAACAGGAGTGTTAAAAAGGGCAGGACCTGTATTTGGCTTGTTGCATTAACTGTGTAATCTTATTTACTAGGCGGTCGTTTATCTACCAACCACAATGATCTAAAACCCAGTTAAGAAGAAAAAAGAATGATTTTTAAAGCATCATTTGAGTAGTCCACATATCTGTCACAAGGTCGACGCACTAAAGTTCACCTGCCTTTCTCCTTGGTGAGCACATCAGTTCCTTACATGGGAACTATTTTGTTTTACTTTAGACTGAATGGTGACAAATGAGGCTATCTGGAATCTCAGTCTGCACCAGACTAGCAGTTGCCAATCAGAAGAGGAGGATAATGTTAGAGACAGGAACCCTGGCAAAAGAGAGAAAAGATTGTAAGTTAGGGAAGGGGGAGAGAGAGCAACTATGAAAGACAGAGATGATCACTGGATCATAGTATCCTGGAGTCCTTCAGGGAGAGGACTGATGGCTTCTATTCGTCCTGGGAGCATCCCTGACTCCTAGCAAAGAGCTTGATAGAGAACAGGAAATTGATGTAGTCCTTAAATTCATTATAACCTACTATCAAAATTAACTCTGAATTTTCAAGAAAAAGCCAAAAAATGGCTTAAGAAAATATAATACATTTTCAGAAAACCTTTGTACAACAGTTTTAAAGAAAATTAGTTTGATTCCTTAAAGGGTCACACTCCAATAATGCTGCCTATCACTTAATTGAAACAGTTGGCTCTGAATCAATCCTGGATAAACGTTGTCATGCAGAACAGTGGACTTTACTAAGCTGCCTTGAACAGATTTCAAATGGTGGTAGATACAAATAATAAGCTCTCATATGAGGTTTAAATATATAAGATGGCAACAAATCGCACAGTTGAAATCACTAGGGTGATGTAAAATAATTGTTCTAAAACGCACTATCACCATGAAGAAAAATCTTCCTGCCATGTGCCCAGCACAGTGCTAGGTGCTGTATTATTAAGCATTCTTCTGATATATCGCTTTCCCTTTTAAGACTGTGAAGGTGTTCCCGAATCCTCATTCATATTTTTAAAGGTTAAATGACATTTTACACGCACAACACAACCATTACATAACAGGCATAGAATACTGTTTTATGACTTGGATTTTTTTTTTTTTTTTAAGTGCACTAGCAACTTTATTTTCAAATGCTGTCGAATCCTTAAGGATCTGAAAACCTACACATAGGAATGGAGTGTCTTATCCACTCACTTGTTTTGTGTAATAAGTGTTTAAACACAGGCATGCCATTTCGGAGTTTACAGTGAGGCTAAGCTGTACTTCAGCGTTTTTGCAGCAAGCAAAAACAATTTCTGCAACGGTCCTCATTTCCCCTGGCAATTTTTTTTTTTTTTTCTTTTTCATGGCGAGTTACTAAATGCTAGATGCTAGAGTCAAAAAGAAACCTGACATCTGGGGAGGTGTTGCGGGGGTGTTAATAGTTCTAGCTTGATATTTGGGGAGAGCCTTGAGGATAAGATTTTAAAACAGCAAATACGGGGAGAAGGGGGAAATGATGGTTTCGGATGACTCTCTCCTCCCTCCACTTTCTCTCTTCACCAATCCGTATCCCCCCCCAATTTAGAGGCGGGTTCAGGGAGATCAGGCTGCAGGAAACCAGGAGGCTCTCCGGGGCTACCGCCCCGGCCTCGTGATGTAATTGTTATTTCTTACTCGGAGCCTGAACAGGCGGAGAGCTGCCCGAGAAGTGGCAGCTGGGTGCCTTCTGCCTTGTCTTGGAGGGTCAGGTTCGGTCCGAGGACGATGTCGATTCGCGGAACGGCTCCGCTGGAGACTTCGCAGTGACAAAGCAGCAGAAGATAAACCCTGCTCCCGTCCGAGGAGCTGAACCCGGCGCTCCTCAGGTCTCCTTCCCAGTTTTCTTCTCGGACTCACCCGCCGATTATCCCTGGGTGCCTTCTACGTGCAGGGCGCGGGATCAGAGGGACCCGCAGTTAGCGCCCCCCACCCCCGGCCAGACTAAAGCAAGACACACAGATTACAAGGTGGTGGAAGTTGGGGGGTGGGCGAGAGGGAGCCCAGGAGACACGGGTCGTGGGGTAAAGTGGGAGGAGAAGGAAGCCTAAGATGCCGGCACCCAGGAAGGGACCCGGGGCGTCCCGACCCCCAGGCTGAGCCCCCTTCGCGGGCTTTTGGCCTGGGTCACGAGAGTGGTCCCCACCCCCCCGGGAGCCCCAGGAGGAGCTGTCCCGGCGCCTTCGGCGGCGGTGGGGGCTGCTGGACAGAGCCGGGAGCTGCGGGGAAGGGCTCGGGGCGCCTGGATCACCCAACTCTCCCGGCCGCCGTGCTCCTCCCGCTGCCTCGGGGCCCCCGCAGCCCCCGCCCGGCCGGCCGGAGGGCGGGCGAGGAGGAAAACCAGCCAACCGAGGGGGCCCCGCAGTTCCCGCGAGCCTCCGGGACCCGAGCGCGTGCCTGCCGCCCCGGTGACAATGGAAGCGAGGGGGAAAAAAGGGTTAAGAAACTTGGCTGAAGAGCTGAATGGCGTGGAGCGGCGAGGGGAGGGACTGGGCCGCGGCCGCCTCGGCGGCGGAGGGAGGAGCGCGGCTGCGGGCGGGCAGGCGGCGAGCGAGGCGCTCAAAGTCAGCCTCGCAGACATTGCAGCAGAGCCCCGAACTCGGGAGGCGGCGGCGGCGGCGGCGGAGGAGGCGGCGCGGCGGCGGCGGCCGAGGCGGAGGGACGACCCGGCCCCGCGCTCGCCCGCGCGCCCGCCCGTGGCCTCGCGGCGGCCGCTGCGCCCGGCAGCGCTGCCGATCGCAGGGAAGAGCTCGCCGGGGCGCCGAGGGAGGACGGGGCGGCGGGGCGCCTTCGCGGAGTGAGCTGGCCGGAGCCCCGGCGCTCGGAGCCGCGGCGGCCTCGGGTGAGTGGCGGCCGCGGCCGGGGGGCTCGGACGAGCGGCCGCCGCCGCCGGAAATGGCCGGGAGCGCGGCCCGCGGCGGCGTTGGCGTTGGCGGGCAGGGCCTCGGGGGGCGTCGGGGCGGCGGGGGGGCCCGCGCTGCGGAGCGGCGGGAGCGGACGCGGACGGCGGGGTGGGCTCGGCGGAGGGGGACGGCTTCCGGGCAAATCCCGCCTCTCCTGCCGGCTCCGAACCTGCCCGGGAACTCGGGGGGCCCGGGCAGCGGGGCCGGCAAGTTGTGGAGTTGGCCCGGGGGCTCGCCGGCGCGTTCTTGGCCGTCCTGGGCCGGGGACGGGAGGGCGGCCGCCGTGTTGCCCCGGACCCGGGCCGGGGTCGCGCCCCCGCTCGGCTGTCCCCCTCGGCCCGGAGCCCCGGGCGCTTCTCGTCGCGCCGTCCTCAGTCCTGCTGCCCTGGGCGTCCTGGGCGGCGCCGGGCGCAGCTCCCCCCGCCTCTCGCCCGGGTGCCTCCCTGCTCTGAGCTGGCCGGATCCCGGACTGGGGAAAGTGGGTAGGCAAGGGGACCGCGCTCCCGGCCCCTAGCCGACCCTCGGGTCCAGCCAGGCCCGTTGGTACGTGTCCTTCCCCTCCCGAGGGCGAGGCCCCTGGGACCCGAGGCCTCAACCATCACTTTTCTCCGGAGCCAGAAAACCGGGTTCACCTCTAGAGTGAACCCCGTGCAGGTCCTGGGAGGCTTCGTTTTTCTCTCTTACATCTATGTGTCCTCTTCTACTACTAGTGGATATTGTCTTATGAAGGGTTTCCCGGGAAATATTCTGCAAACCGTCACAACCCTTCCAAAGTAGTTTTCCAAATTTTAATCAAGAGTTGCTGTTCCGTCTGGAGGAACAAAGGAATCAACTATGTCTTAGAGGCGAACAGTCTGCGAGTCTGTGACACATGTTGATCTCTGAAGTATTATAGGAGCTTTTACCTTCTATCTCGTTATTGAATTGAGTTTTGAAGATAGTAGACGGAAAACAGCATAAGTACTTTTGTGTTTAAAAAAAAAATTAATAAGGCGTTTTTATGTTGAAAAAGAAGTAATACGTTCTTAGCCACAGGGACTTTTCTCAGTTGGTGGAACTGAGTTGGAGTTTGTCTCCGGTAATATAAATGATTAAATGTGAAATTGTGCGGGGCGGGGGAGGGGGTGGGGAGGGGGTACTGTTCTTAGAGGAACAGAGTCCATAGGATGAAAGTAAAAAATGGTTGTGGAGTTACAGATGATGGTTGTTTTTTACGTTTGGTGAGGGAGTGATTTGTGAAGCAGAGGGCTCTGGTAATTCATTCTTTAAAGTTATGAATTGCATTGAACCTGCTTATTAGAGAATCATGACTTTAGCGAGTGGGTGGCATCTTCCCGATGTGATTCTTCAATGGTTAATCACTAGTTTGCCACCTTTGTTGTTGAAGACACAGTGAGATAAGTGGACTTTTTAAACAAATTGTGCTTCCTCTGCCTGGCACCAAAGTGTGGGTTGCTGCCTGGAGTATGTTGAAATGTTTTCAGCTTTGAAGTAAGTTGCTCTGGTTTTGCCCAGCGTTTTGGTAATGTGGTTTGGGTTTAACTGGTTTCAGAGAGTAGTGGCTTCATCACCAGTGCTGACTTTTCTCTGCTTGAAATTAGTTCCTAAAGACAGAAGACTCCAGCAGTGGAACAGCCATTATCCTGCGGGCTGCAGGATTATTACTTTAGTCTGTTTCCTACACTCTGGTGGGGAAAGACCTCTTTCCACACTTACGCCTTGAAACTGCCCTAGGAGCATGAGTAAAATACTTACAAAAAACAAACAAAAAGGAGGACTCCTCATTGTTGGTTTTACTCCAGTGCGCTCTCTACAGTGCCTTTGAGGTAGTTGAAAACCAGGTTTAATGCTTGGACCACTTCCTGTGTGGGTCTCCAAACTTTTACTAATTGTCCACCCTAAAACTGTATAAGTTTGCAGTAAAAAGACATGAGTAAAAGAGGCTGAAGGCTCCTCTGACTCTTGCAGTTTTTTTAAGAGCAAAACATCATGATAAAAAATAACCTATACCACCACCTAGAGTCTGTTTGTTATTTATTGCTCCTGAAGTTTGCTTCAATGGACATGCCTCTTGTGGTTCTGATACAGCCAAGGAATTATTAAGAAATGCTAACTTTCAAAAGGCCATCCAAGAGAATGATTATTTGCGTGGTAAATAGCAGGTGCCAGTTTAAATTACGCATGCTACCTTTACAATAGAAAATGATGACATACCAGGTTAAGTGGGCTATTTGCCAAAAGATATTAATTCAAAAGACTTTAAGAAATTTTGTGTCTGTGCCTTAGGTAGCTCTAATTGCTTCAAGACTCTGCATTGTTACCAGAGATTCAAGACCTCTTACAATTTAATACCATTAGGACTTCTTTGAGGTCCAAGTGAAGCAAAAGCAATGATCAAATAAAAATATAAGGGAGCATCAGAACTCCAGAAATTCTGGGAACTTTAAAGGTAAGAGAGAAGGTAGGCTATAGTAAAGTTGCAGTTCAGAGATGTGAAAAGTAGCATCACTATGAAATCAAGTGGCAATCTGTCCTCTGGTAGTTTTTACATAGTGAAACAATCTGTTAAATGGGAGGATGGGAGACCTTAAGAAGATAGCTCTGTTGCCATGTGGTTTAGTACATTGTCCAGGGAGGAAGTAACATTCCTTCTTTAAACAGTGTAACCCGAGAGAAAGATGGCCTCCAAGATCTTTAATTAAATACCAGTTGAACAGAGAAAACTAGAGCACTGTATTAATTCTGTCAAACATCACTATTTTAGAACATCGAGGACAACTAAAAATGAATTAACTCATATCCGAAAGCAGAGTTTTATGGAAGGTGACAGATGAGGCAAAATATGTCAGTCTAATGGCGCAAATAGGGAGATAAGAAGATATGTCATTCTCGGCTCCCTAAAAAGATGAGAAGGAGGAAGGTTATTGTTAATTGTACAGATTCCATTGCAAACCGAAACTGGAAGACGGCACCAAAGTAGGTTTAAATTAGAGTGGCTTAGGATATATGATGTTAAAGGGATTAGGTTTTAAAACTTGACAATTGTTAAGAAACTTAAAAGGTCATTTTTAAGTGTTCTGAAAGAGCAATGATAGCTTTGTGAATCAGGTTTAAAAAATAACTCTGCCCCACATAGGTTCGAAGCAGCTCATTTTTATCAAGAAAAAAGTTGTTCTCTTTAAATTGTGATAGGCTGAGTTTTGCTTTTCAAACTTTAGATTTCCAGATACAGTCAGGTTTTAAAGTGTAGGTGGAAGCATTCCAGTTGGTCTTCACCCCTCCTCCTTCTCTCCTTACTGCTTTCCTGCTCTCGTCGCCTTCTTTAAAATGAGTAGCTTCTACATCTGTGGGTGTTTTCTCCCATTAACTTTGCCTTCATTTGTAGCTTTGCTTCTTGGCTGTGTTGGCATGAAGGTTCTTGACACTTGTGTTCTTTCCAGATGCCCCTTCACGTGGCTGACGCACAATAAGGGTGGGTTCTGTTTTGGTTTGGTTTCATAGTGGTTTAGTGTTCCGTGGGTGCAGACTGGGGAGAAAAGCATTTTGCTGTTCTAACAAAGCCCTTTGTATCCGACGTCCAACTAGAGAAATATTTTTATGAAAAGCAACTTTTGATTACTCTGGAAAAGTTAGAGAGATGCTCTGAACAGAATAGGGCAGGGTGGTGCTTGGAGGCACTTTCAGGATCATGAGTTTGATTTGGCGAATTGTTCAAGATGCATTTCCTTAAGTGGCAGTTTTGTGAGGGGGCTGACAGAGGGCAAAATGAGCAAACTCATTCTGTAATATTTAGATTGACGCAGTAATCAGGATTGACACAATATTACTCCAGGAGGGTCACTAAGACTTGAGAAGGTAAAAATCGAGAGTGTCAGATGACGAAGCAGGCCAATGGCATGGAACTGAGGGTTATATCCAGAGGTTGGAATGAAAAAAAAAAAGTAAATGGAGGAGAGAGATCTTGTTTCTGTATCCTGTTTTGCATCTGGTACTGAAGCAGGGACATGAATTGCTGATGGTAATGGAGTCCCTTTTATGAGGGCAGCAATATTATATAAATAGTGGTGGTTTGAGAGGGAGAAATGGCAAGTTCCCCACTGGTGCGTGTGCACACTGTTTTTGAATGTCTCTTAAATATATCTATAATGTGGAAGGTCAAAATTGGATACCAGCATAGAAATAGGACTTAGAGAGTAATAGTTTATTTTGAAGGAAATGAATTAAAAATAGACCATCTTTTCTTTATTCTTTTGAGATATGGTGTTTTCCAGGGGTCTTATTAAACATGGAAAAGACAGTGCTGAGGTTTGGGTGGTATAATTGGAGAACTCTTTCATGAGATTGCTGATAAGGATAACTTCATGTAAATAGCCCCAGAAAGAATGCTTTCTTTAAGCACATTATCTGGTGATTCAAGGGTAGGGGGAAAACTGGGACCAAAGAGACCTCTGAAACCTTATCAGGGTTTTTTTGTGAACTGTAATATAGATGTCCATCTGTTGTTTTTTTGTTCCTTGAAATGTAATGTTCAAATTGAATTTTTAGAGTTCTAAAAAGTAGAGTTTGTTTAGAAGAGACGTTCCCTTTTATTTTGCTACAGATATGAAGAGTAATTTTAATTTTTCATGATAAATATAGGTTATTTAGATAAGAGTGTGTGTGTGTGTGTGTGTGTTGCTCAGTCATGTCCGATTCTTTGCAACCCCATGGACTGTAGCCCACCAGGCTCCTCTGTCCATGGGATTCTCCAGGCAAGAGTACTGCAGTGGGTTGTCTTTTCTTTCTTCCGGGGGTGGTGATGGGGGAAGAGGGGGGTGTCTTCCCTACCCAGGGATTAAAACCCAGTTTCCTGCATTGCAGGTGGATTCTTTACCATGTGAGTCCCCAGGGAAGCAGGATGATATACTAATTGTTATCACTGTTATATTACATGCTCTGTACTTTAAACCTTAAAATTCCAATTGATCCCTACACAATCTTGCAAATATTACAAAGAATTATAAAAAAAATTGATGTTTTAGGATATTATTATGCCTGAAAAACATATAATTTTTCTTATATTCATAAAACATCGATAACAAGAATGAGGAAAAGGTAAATATGCTACATTTTACCATTAAATTTTGTTAAAATTACTATCTTGAACCATGCTAGGGATAACATTTAGCCTAGAGCTCTAAGAGTAATGAGGAATGGATTTGAAGGATTCAGAAGATAGATAACTGAGAAATGTAGAAAAAATTACTCTTTGAAGTTATGGAAAAAAGTACCCCACTGTATTTACCTAGTATTACTAAGATTTTTTTTTTTTAAAGCTAAACCAGATTTTAAGATAAATTATTATTGAAGATAATGTATGGATAATTACTTATTAAAGAAATTTTATTTACATGTTTTTTGATCAAAATAAATTCAAGAAGAACTCCAGAATATGTTGAAACTTTTCCTAGGAAGATGCTTGTGACATCCATGCAGCCATCCATCTACCCAGCCAGCCAGCCAGCCAGCCTCTTTCCTGCTCTCCCTCCTAACATTCATCCTTCCCTCCCTCCCTCCCTTTTCTTCCTTTCATTCTTCTTTCCTTCCTCTTTGGATAAATAGCACTGGGGTTTAAAAAAAAAAGCATTTTGTTAATAAACTTGGAAATGAACTTGGTTTCTCTGACAGTCAAGAGCTGTGTTTGAAATTCAAAGCTAGCATCGTTCACTCTCCCCAGTTTTTTTTAACTTGGTACACCTCAAAGAGTAAAAGCTCTAAAAAGCTCTAGACCCATCTTGCCTCTTTAGCTTGGTGTCCTTCAGCAAAAATATATTTAAGGATGGAAGGAAGAGACCCTTATTTGCCTTAAATTCCAAGTCACTGTGTGACTAAGCCTAGAGTTTCAAGAAATACTCAACTAGAAGCCTGCTGGGAATTTGAGTCATGAGCTTAGGATACCACTGGGACCAGGACAACTCTGACTGACCTGATGCTGGTGTTTATTCAGACCTTTTGTGAAAAAGAGGCTCTCACCCTTGGACCTGCAATTAAGAAAGTCATTTTTCAGTCACCTGTTAAATGATAGACAGGGCTACTCCTTGTTTTCAAATCTGTACTTTGCTTATAGATTGAGGGTAGCTCAGGAACCTAACAAGTTTGGGACCTGTGTTTTTTGCAGTCAGCTTTGATTATTTTCCTTTTAGCTTCTTAACCAGCTGTGTGAGGGTACTAGGTGAAAGTACGTAGTTTTCTCTTTACAGAAGCGGAAAGCTAAATCGCATAGTGGCTAAGACAGCTTCTCCTAGTGGTTGTGTACTGGTAATTGTTGAATTTTCTTGT
This sequence comes from Budorcas taxicolor, assembly GCF_023091745.1. Classification (NCBI taxonomy): domain Eukaryota; kingdom Metazoa; phylum Chordata; class Mammalia; order Artiodactyla; family Bovidae; genus Budorcas; species Budorcas taxicolor. Next base: position 86,799,532 of record NC_068910.1, read on the forward strand.
ACTGTACATAGTATGTGAACATGTTAACTATGTTACTGTGTTAAAAAAGTAAGGTAATTTAGCATTACAATAGTAATAGAGGAAATTATGTCTGTAAACCATCTTAGAATAAGAATATTATTATAACTGTGATGATTTAATGACAATGTGGATAAGAGAGCCTGACATGTAACGGGACACAATCAAAGTTTGAGAATTAGAAGTTTCAAAAGAGACTGCTGTCTTGAGGAATTTATCTAGATATTGAGAGATATGAAATGTTTAAGAGATTATATCTTTTGTTTTTTTAAAGGACACATTTTAAAGAATTTTTTTTCAATTCCCAAATCTATAGTAATCTCCCATAGAGTGGTAGATTTTTACCCTGGAAAAGAAATTAAGGAAAGGAAGGAGAACAGAAGAAGGTGGAGAACAGCAAGAAAAAGTGCCTGAAAGCACAGGAAACACTACCAAATGGGATATAAGAATTACCCTGCAAATGAAATTAATCACAGTTGCAGTTTTTCGCCAAAGGGAGTGTTTGCACAATGGGTCACAGAGGCTCAGGGTTGACTTTTGAAAAACATATTTTGAAAAAGCATCTCTGTTTTATTATTCCACACATACTTTTCTAGCTTAAGTTCTGCTACTGAATCAATGTATGATAACTGATGAAAGAGAAGTCCTTTATCTCTCTGGGCAACATCTGTAGATTCTATAGAACAGGGAGGTTAGATTTCATTTCGAAATTCTGAAACCCTGACTATATATCAACATATGTTGTTGTTGACGGGAAACAGTAAAGGTTTCAAGGTTGTAGCTTTGAAAGTAGAGATGATTGAGTCCAAACTTGAAATATAATAAGTTATTTAGTTACTTGTCTGTTGCCTTTTCCTTTTTTATTGAGAGGAGGAGGGGTAGGGAAAGAAGAGGCTTGGGGGCACTTGCTTTTATGCTAGGCATAGGGCTGCCTGTTGTAGAGTTCCCCTGTGACGTATAGGCATCATTTTCTCTATTTTGGGCTTCCCTGGTGGCTCAGACAGTAAAGAATATACAATGAGGGAGACTTGGGTTCGATCCCTGGATTGGGAAAATCTGAAGAAGAGAACGGCTACCCACTGCAGTATTCTGGCCTGGAGAATTCCGTGGACAGAAGAGCCTGGCAGGCTATAATCCATGGGGTCTCTTAGATGGTAAAGAATCTGCATGCAATTCAGGGGACCCAAGTTTGATCCCTGGGTCAGGAAGATCCCCTGGAGAGGGGAATGGCTACCCACTCCAGTATTCTTGCTTGCAGAATTCCATGGACAGAGGAGCCTGACAGGTTACAATCCGTGGGGTCACAAAGTGTAGGATACAACTGAGTGCCTAACACTTCTCTATTTTACAGATAAGAGACCTAGTCTGAGAGAGGCCTGAGTGACTTGCCTGAGGTCACACAACTAATTTTATTGATGATGATTTGCTTTTCTATGAGAATATGACATCTTATGAAGAGAAAACCAGTTTCTACCTGATTTTTAGAAAATCATTAAAAAAATAACAACAACAAAACCCTGCTCCCAGCTCAATGGCCACAGGACTCAGGCAGCCTGGCTTCTCGAAGAGCAGCCCCACTGGGAAGGCACCCTGCTTCCAACAGGTGTTCCTGCCACTGCTGGCTGTGAGTTGTCAGCTGACGTCCTGCTCCTGCACTTGGAGGTGGGGATGGAGTCCCCAAGAGCAGTTACGCAGACTCTGAGCTCCGGTGAAATGGACCACAGTGTTCTTTGAGGCAGAGAAGGCTACTATGTTTCTTGATATAATTCATTAAAAGAGCTTGGCATGGTCTTAATCTAGGTATTCCCAAGGCCAATTATGTTGGTGTACTTCAAGGAGCCGTTGTATCAGATTCAGAGCCTTAGCTTTTCCTGGTTGAAAAGTTAAATCTCTTGGCTATTACGGCTCTTAACATGATTTTTATTTTTATTGTCCTGTGTTTACCCCCAATAATTATAAGTACTGTGCTATGCTGATGAACTAGTCTCTGTAATACAAAGAGGAAACTGACAATGAGTTTGTGAATTTATCAAGAGGATGCAGAAATCGAGAGACAGGGAGTATGTGGCTTCATCTGGGGAGTAGACCGTGGTCAAGAAAGAAATTTTTGAGTTAGGGAGGTTTGCAGCACATCATGTATTTTTAAGTACACATGAGGCATGTTCTTTTATTGTTGGAACCATGAGAAATGGAGCTATAAACCTCTCCACCTCTTTTTACTTGCCTCATTTAAAATTTATGGAATTTTGAACCCAAAAGAATAAAGCTGAGTGGTTCCTTATACACTAAAAGGCAGTCAAATTGAAACTATATTGAATACATAAGATTGAGTAATAAGGTTCATATACATACTTTTCAGTGTGTTTTAGATTTTGAATTGCCAAGTAAATGTTGGATAAACGTGAGTGTTAGTATAAAAGCTGCAAAAGAATGTTTGACTATGATTTTTTATTAAGAGAGTATATTGTATCTGGCCAAATAAGTGAGAAACTGTGTAAGCGAACAATCTGAGTAAGAAAATCTTCCCTGAGTTCATATATGTATATAAATTCAGACCCATTAAAAAAAATAATTGAAATAGACTAAATCTACATGAGGTCAAAGTTTGAGGATGAACAGTTTTATTCACTGCCTGTTTTTTCCCCAGTATCTGAATGTTTGATATTACTGAGGCAAAACTCAAAGCAATACCCTGTTCACTCTGTTAGTAAAATGTTACTCTCACCTGTCCTGGTAATCCTCAACTGAGCTGAATCAGTGTTATATTCTGTTAATTTTTTTGCTTTTGCTTGGGCTTTCAGGAGCTGAAGTACTTTCATAGGAGCCTTAGCTATCAGGTTGGAAAGGAATTTGATAGAAACTGTGAAATTTCTGAGTATAAATGTACTTGTTCTAGAAATACCTTGTCCTACTTGCTCATTTTCAAACAAGTCGGTGTTTAGAGGCATCTTGCTTAACAGAAAAGCACATAGGCTAGGTAGTTGGTATAGACTGTAAATCAAATAGTGATCAGTGCTTCTACTTACCCTTACACACCTTTTGTTTTTCTCTTGATCTTCCTCCTTTTTCGATTTTTGTTTCCTTTTTTCCCGTTTTCTCTTTTGTTTTCTTCATTTCTCACTTAATCTTTTTCTTTTTCTTTTTTTTTTTTAAATTGCTAGGAGTATCTGTGTGATACAGTAGGGTAAATGCTTATTCGTTTTCCAACATTTTTGCCGCTGTTAATTTAAAACTTCCAAGACATTTTTTTGTCTGTATCTTACACGGGAGGATACTGAGCACCTAAGAATTTAAAGCCACCAGCTGGCAGCTGTATAATCCCAGGGACGAGAAATCAAGTTTTGATTTATTTCACTTTTTTGTTTGTTTTTGCTAAGATAACCTAGAAAGATGGACTTTTGTACCAGGTGTTAAGGAATAGTTAATAACCTTTGATGATGGATCCAGAAATATACTAAGTCTAAGCTGACCCCAAGGGAGGACCTGTGATAGTCAGGACTGGATCTTAAGAAGTGGAGTGAGCTGGGTCAATTGCATCATCCTTGTTTTTTGTAGCCTGCTTTCTTCTCATGCTGTTAAAATATGGTCTTCAGGACAGTCTTATGATTCATTTGATATTCTAGAACTTGGAATATATTTTCTAGGGTGAGAATTTAAAAAAGAGAAGCTTTACAGTACAGGTGCACATCTGTTCATGAGGCAACCTTGTTTCTACATGTTACATGTATTTTTGAGTTATATTTAAAGGTCAGTAGGGCAGTGACAAACCTAGACAGCGTATTTAAAAGACACATTACTTTGCCTACAAAGGTCTGTACAGTCAAAGCTGTGGTTTTTCCAGTAGTCATGTACAGATGTGAGAGCTGGACAATAAAAAAGACTGAGTGCCGAAGAACTCATGCCTTCAAACTACGGTGCTGGAGAAGACTCTTGAGAGTCCCTTGGACTGTGAAGAGATCAAGCCAGTCAATCCTAAAGGAAATCAACCCTGAATATTCATTGGAAGGACTGATGCTAAAGCTGAAGCTCCTATACTTTGGCCACCAGATGTGAAGAGCCAACTCAGTGGAAAAGACCCTGATGCTGGGAAAGGTTGAGGGCATGAGGAGAAGGGGATGTCAGAGGATGAGATGGCATCAGTGACTCAATGAACAGGAGTCTGAGCAAGCTCCAGGGGGTAGGGAAGGACAGGGCAGCCCGGTGTGCTGCAGTCCATGGGGTCCCAAAGAGTCGACACAACTGAGCAACTGAATAACAATAAGGGGAATTTTATTTGCAGATCAATAGAGTCAGGTAACTGTAGTTAACTAGTGTGATCACAACACTCACAGGCCAGCTCTGCTTACTACCGAAGAATAATAATCTAAAACCACTAATGAAGGTGGTTGGGTCTGTTGATTCTATTGGGAACATAGTGCAGAGATTATGGGCCGCACTCCTGTATTCTCCTGAGGAGAGGTACCAGATCAGAGATGACACCGTGTAGACCAGGGGTGACCAGTGCCCTGAACCAGCTGCACCAAGATCCACCCCTCTAGAAAGAGGGCAGAAGAGAAGAAGCGTAACTGTAGCCTGTGATGTGGGCCACACACTGACCACATTTCTGACCTTGGTGAGGCAAATTGGAATGGAATATTGCTACTCATGGGACAGAAGACAAAAGAGTGTAGGTGCTCATCGTGGTCTCCACACCTCTAAACTGATCAGATTGGTCTCTCACAGTTCCTTGAACCCCTGATTGTAGTAGTCCCACCTTTGTTGAATGTCTGTCCTCCTCAGTAGATGGTCAGTTTCATGAATAGGAGCTTATCCATCAATGCATTATCCATGCTGTAGGTGCCTGTTACATAGAAGGTTGCTAAAAAACATTCATTTTACCGTACCAATCTCAACTATTGGTGAAATCTGGCTTTTGGGGGCTTAGGAATGGAGCCTTTCTGTGTTAATACATAACAGCTGCTAATTATTATGAATAACTTATGCATAATAACTGCTGTTGTACCATTCTTCTTCTTTAGTCTGTTTAAATTAGAACTTCTAAAAGGAATAATATTTCTTCTTTAAAATGTATCATCTTCTTTCCAGACATATTTATTATGAAGGAAACCATGAAACTGCTGGTGACATTATAATTACTTGGCACTTGAAATTGTTTTGTATACTAAGTTTCTTCAAAAATACCCAATTTATAATATATTAGAATGGGGCAACATTTACATTTTTTGAAGACAAAAAAGAAAATATTTCTAGAGCCTCATGGGCAGTTTTCTTGACCTCACTTGCAGTAGTCATCAAAATCTACCAGCTCAACACATTTAATTGCATTGAATTTGACTTCTTGGGATACTATAGGCATCTTATAATCTAATATCTAGTATTAATTTTGGCATTCAGTAATCTTGAAAGTTAAGAGGTATCAAGAAGGACTTGTTCAAACCTAGTAAATTATAGAATTTAAGAGAAAAAAAGAATTTAAGTAGTTTATGAAGCTCTTTTGTCTTTAAAAATTAGGATTTGCTCTTCACTAGAGGTGAATTTTCTGTTAGAACAATATCATATTCAACTAGATTAACCATGCTAAGGTAGAAAATAAAATTATTTTAGTATGGAGGTCACAATTTCTAGACTAGCAATTTTCAAATACTAAAGAAAATGTTTAGGTTATTTGGTATACACATATCCAGCACGGAGGTTTAACAAATGCTCTTAAAATGACTCTAATCCAGTTTCTTGCCTGTGAAGACAAAAAACGTTTACAAAACTTTACGCATAGTTAGAAGTAGGTGTCTTTTGTAAGCAGAGAAGATATCTGTCAGGACTTGCCTATTTTTCTATTCATAAGCTTATAAGTCATAGTGAAGAAGATATACAGGCTAATAGACTACTGTCCAAAGCAAAAGAGTAGAGAAATTAGCCCGTTTACTATTAATGTGGTATGTTTTACGTTGTGTTTTTATCAGTGCTGAACTTTTTCATTGTTCCTCAGTGTCAGTGTGTTGTAGGGTGCATGAATACTATGCACTAGTGTAACTTCCCCACTTGAATTCCTCAGTGTCTGAGACCCAGACTTAATTTCTATGTTATGAGCTGACTCTTGTAATTAAGGCATAATGTCTCATTTAAATTAATATTAAGGATAACAAGGTCCTATTCAGTGTCCTGGGATAAACCATGATGGAAAAGAATATAAAAAAGAATGCATATATATGTATAATATTAGCATTAATATCCTTTGCAGTAAAAAAGGTGAATGAGACTCTGAATCATTAGCTTGCTGCTGGTTGGCTCAGTGTTTGTGTTCCGTTTGACTGCTCATTTACCTGCATATATTACGTTTTATACATCCTTGTGTATATTCTTTCTGATGATGCCATTTTTATTTTTGGGCACTCTAGTAAATGTGAATAACAGTCCATTTACATACAGGTGTAAAAAGGATATTTTTAAAGATAATCAGCTTTTTCCAATGGGGATAAATAGCCAGTTGTAGTTGCTTTCTGTAGCTTAAGTCATTTGCTTGATTCGGTACTTAAATGAAGCATCAGTAAACCAAAAAAAAAAAAAAATTAGTTCTCGTACCTATTGCCTTGGGAGTGTTGCAGAATTTAGCAGTTCCCTCAGATGACCATTGTTCCTTTTAAAAAGAACAAAAGAAGTGGTGAGTGGATAGAAAGTTTTGGTTTGGAAAGGAAAGATGACCTCAAAACTGATGTTGATATGCTCACTGATTTTGCTTTAAGCTTATTTGTGTAGTGAATTTTAGTGGGTGGTGAAAAGTGGTAATGCGTTAAAAATATTAGTATCCTTAACATGCTCCAGAGTGGCTTGACTATAAATCGGAGACATGGAGAATAGAGGATCAGTGTTAAAGATTAGATAACTTTCAGTGTGGTTCAGCTGAAGCTGTGAAATAGGTGAGTCATTTATTGCTTTCTGGTCTCAGTTTGTAAAATAAGGGGGTTGGACCGAAATGATGATTCGGTTCTTCTTGACTCTGTCAGAATCAATATCACTTCAAAAATGAGGTTTCACTGTCACATGCATTGAGTAGCAGGGTGCATAGAACTAAGGGCTGTGAGGATGTCCCTTATGGTTTTTGAGCGTGGCATTTAATATTTTACAGCAAAGTTTTTAGCTTAACATAATTGAACTTGTACTAGATAGGGTTAACAGGCTAGAACAAAAGGTCAAAGCGTAAGGCATTAGGCTTAATTAAGGGAGAGCGGGGGTGGCAGGAGTGTGTGACAGTTAAATGGGTTTCCCACAGACTAAGGTCGGTTACAGTGCAACCATGCCTCAACTTAAGTGGGCTATTTTGTGCAAAGGGCAGCAGTGATTAGCAGTTTGACATGCCAGACACTTCTGGCCAATCCCATCTGTTTTAGAGGTTAAAAAAGCACACCTTTATGAGCTGATGGACTGATTTGTGTGCCCGTCTGGTAAAGATTAGAAGTCCAAGGCCAATGCAGTAAACGTCGGTTATAGAATATTGTACTTTCTTCGTTGGCTCATTGTTTTAACCGTCAACTGTTTTATAATGGGGGACTAACTGCTGTTTATGGAGTTGAATGCAAGACGGGTGGGGGAATGAACAGGTGAGAGAGGAGAACAACTATGTCCGAGACAGAACTGTCAGTTAACATGTTCCGGAGCAAGTGTTTCAAATGGAGATGTGACTGTTCTACATACTCTTCATCTTATGGAGTGTTTCTGGTCTGTTCCTTACGGTTGTTGAGTTACAGGGCCCTTTTTTGAGAGTTACCTGAGCAACCTATCAGTGCAGGATACAATTTTATACTCAGAATTGATAAGTTTTTTACTTAGGTACCTCTTTTTCGGGCACGATGTGGATCATTTACCTCCATACCATATATATATATGGTTGTAGTTCTTTACTTATATAAAGTGTAGTGTTTTGTTCACTGACCTAGGGAGGTAAAGGAAAAGAAGAGAGAAATGAAAAGGAGAGCACACACCTGTGTACTTGCTATTTGGGTAGGATATACTGTGAGGCTGATACATGCTGTAACATGAAGTATGTCCCAACCTAGACTTGAACTTTTTCCTTCAGTTTTGAGAACTATAAGAGTGCTGCCTTTAAAAGTTTTTTTTCAGTTCAAAGTTGTAGCTTATATGAAGACATACAAAGGCTAGAATGTGGTTATAAAAATTGGTTTTAATATAGTCTAATATCCAAGGAAAGGAAAACCTAATTTTATATGTATGAAATAGAATTTTAGATAGATATTATGATCATAATTAGTAAGCTTTAAGAACATGAAGCATTCAGTCTTTTGGATGGGTAGAGGGAAGTGTTTGAGAAATAACAAAATGTTATCCGGTTTATCAGAAATTTTCATAAGCCTGAGATTTGAAATTAAAATTGTGACCAAGAGCACTGGAAGTAATATTTGAAGTTGGGGTTGGCCCCAGTGCTTTTATCCTTATTGAAATATGTGAACCATGAATTGTTTGTTACATAGTTATACAGATTGTGTGTGTGTGTGTGTGTGCGTGTGTGCGCGTGCGTGCGTGTGTGTTAGGTCGCTTCAGTCGTGTCCTACTCTGTGTGACCCTATGGACTATAGCCCACCAGGCTCCTCTGTCCATGGGATTCTCCAGGCAAGAATACTGGAATGGGTTGCCATGCCCACGTTAAATCCTGAATTGTTTTAGAATTAAAATATCTAAAGAAGATATGGTCACTGAAAGTTATATATGAATCATAATAGTAACTAGTACATTTTAAAATACATGTATGCATTTATTTTTACTACTAAGCTATTCCAAAGTGAACTGGTTTAACTTTTAGAGAGAAATTGAGATATGTTATTTATCATTTTAAAAGGACAAAGTGACAGCAAGGTGTTGGAGTTGGTTTAGGAATGTAGTACTTAAAAATGTTTTCATCTGTATGTTCTTTGTGGAGTAACATCAGTTGAAATGATTGGGATCTAATATAGATTTACATGGAAAGAGTCCTGCCCTTTTAGGTAGGGAGAAAAGGTGAAGGGGCATACGTTTTATATTATTGCTTCTTTTTTTTTTGGCTAAATTGTTTTTAAATTACAGAAGTTTGGCTTGAGTAGTATAAAAGTGTTTTGGTATAATAGTATTAATACATTAAATGTAGGAGATTTATCTAATTTAATGGACAGAAGCTTCTTAAATGAATCTCCTGGTGATGATATATTAAACCTAAAACAAATATTTGAGGTTCTATATTTGTATTGATAGTACATTTTAAAGGTCTGTAGATCCTAACCTTTTAGTTTCCTTCTGTTTTCTCCAGTAAATTCAAGGGCCAATAACATCTAGTTTGTGTTACAATTTTACTAAAGACTTATTTTGTAGGATTAACTTGCTTTTGTCTGTTATGATATTAAATTATAAGGTTTTGAAGAATACACATTGTCCCTTGTAATTTCTGGTAGCCAGTTTCTATCAGCCAGTTTTATTTCTTTACTTTCACTAATATGGTATTATTGGCTTTGAGATATGTAAAAAGTCTGCTCCTCTAAGCAGATTAGTTGAATATATGCTTAGGTTGTGAAAAATGAAAGCAGAAATGCTTAATATACTTAACTTTCTGTGTTTGCAGTTCTTGTCCTAAAAATTGTTACAGCTTTATAACCTGACTTTCAGTTGTTAGAAATTTTTTTGAACCATTGGAAATAGTAATAGCCCTGTTCCATGTTTTGATCTTTAGTGTTGATAAGGCATAGAATTGTCCTTTGCCTCTATTCAGGGAGATAGTCTTTAATAAAAGAGCCGTAATATAAGATGGATTTAGCAAATACATATTCTTACTATATTTTGTATGTGTATTTATAAAACCGGTATGTACGATTATGTATGATACATTTCAGGTGGAGATGTTAGAGATGGCTGCACCTGTTGACTGCATCAAGCCTTGGTTGGGTCTCTCCTAAGGAGGCAGGGAGCAGGCCTCCCCACTGTCTCAGTGCATCATTCCTCCTTGGTAAATTGCGTACATTTTGCTCTTTTGTATTCTGTGACCTTGCAGTCAGTGACTTCAGCCCAGAATAGTTTCAAAGTCATGTAAATGAATGCAATTAAGGTATTGCTTATCATCTTACATAGTTCAGATGGAACTTTATTGGATAGAGAGGTTTGTTTGCTGTATGAGGAAGGTCAAAGTAAGGTTAAATTTTATTACATAAAATGATTTGGTAATGTTTTTATTTAGCTGCTGAAAAAGTAGTGTCCTAATAGGAAATGATAATGCTCTTTTTTGTTTTTAGTCATTAAGCAGTCTCTTCAGGGTTTTTTGTTATTGTGTTTCTTTTTTTTTTTTTTTCCTCCTCTATTTTAAGGTGATAAGTACTTCTCTCCTAATAAAATTTGGGGAACATTTTGCCTTTAGTTACGATTTGAGGTATTTTTGAGTTGCACATTAGGTGACATTCCTTGCTGCTGCTGGAGGATAGCTTAGGAGCTGCTGAGCTTAGGAGTGTGCTAAGAGAGTTTGTGTTAATGTTCAGTTACCATGCCAGTTGGTGCAGAGTCCCAGTTCACTAGGGCAGAAAAGAGCCCTGCCACCCAGCTGGCTGAGTGTTGTAGGGATTGGGAGAGTATTGACTTAGATGCCAGGAGAGTGTTGCTAAGGCAGACTGAGAAAGGGAGAAGGAGAGCGTTGGAGAATGGGAATTGAGTATGTGTACGTATGAAGCGTGAAATTTTTTAAAAAGGTGAGTATTCTCCACTGTGGTTGGCTCATGTAACTACCTGCTTTTGTTTGCTGATCCTATTTTTACTTCAGCCTGATGTATTAGTTGATAAAGTTTCTCAGATTCGGTGACTCATAAAGCAGACTTTACTCAGCATCAGCTCTGTGCCTTGCACCATACTAGGTACTGGGGGATACAGAGATGAATGAAGGACTCAGTTACAGGGGAGTAACAGGAAGCAGGATGCAGAGTGACCAGAGGCAAGGTGGTTAGGAGCTGCTTCCCTAGGGTATCACAGAAGCCTCACTCAAAAAACTGTGTAATCTGTGCATGGTTTTAAGGAGACTGAAGGGCACTAATGAAATAATGATGAAAATGCTTCATTTGGGGAGTTTAGGGTTTAGGTTTATTTATTTATTTGTAAGCTAAGCTATAATCCTTGAGAACCAGTCTTAGACTGTGGGATTACTGTTACTGTTGTTCAGGTACCCGGTCGTGTCCAGCTCTTTTGCCCACCCCGTGGACTGTAGCTTGCCCAGGACTCAAACCCTCATGTTCTGCATGGCAGGCAGATTCTGTTCCGCTGAGCCAACAGGGAAGCCCAGGGGTAGCAACTGAGAACTGTAGAAAATGTGAATCTGACATACATACAGTGGCTGGTGCGAGTGGAGTGCTGCTGTCAGGAATCTTGGAGTTCGCCCCATACTTGTCTTATCATCAGCTGGGCTCACTGTCCATTGGCCTGTTGGTCAAAATACAGTTTCCTCAGCCACCGCAGTGTTAAAGGGGGGCTATGGGTCTTGCTAGCCTAGAACTTTTTCATCCGCTCTTTTGTTCTTATAAGTATAAACTGTTCCACATGTTGATGTCATTCTATATCTAGGATGATTCTGATTCCAAGTTTAGTATTTTTTGTTTCTAATGGTCTAGGGGGGGAAAATGAGGTATTTCAACTCTTGTGTTGACTACCAAGTAATTCTGATACTTTTCTCCCAGAATCTTTGATCATAATTCCTCTTGGTCATTGACATTAACTTCTCATATAGTTGAGAACTGATGGAAGAGTCTTTACACAGTGTATAGACAGATAAGTAGTATGTTTTGATGTAAATAATTTTGTAATGCATATTTGTTTATCAGATGTGATCAACAACCATGCCCAAGGAAAATGTCTATAATTAAGAATATTTCTTTACTTGTAATACATCTTTTTGGGGGGGGGGGGGTCATTTTTTCAGATTTTTTTTTTTCAGTCAGTAGTTAAGATTTAATTTTAAAAGATACTGTTAACATTCTTTGAGATAAGATGCACTTGAAGTAACATTTCTTTTTATTAATTTTCAGAGAGTGCTTGGATTGTGAGCGATTTAAGAACTCTGTTCTCAGGACCCATTACTTTAACATTGAGGAGAAACACATCCAGAAGGTATGTATTTTGCCTCATTGCTCCACTTTTTAAAATGTAGTTAAGCCTTTTCAGTTATAGGGAAGAAAGAATATTATGCCATATTTAGTTTATTTTTCTTATGCTTCAGAGATTGATAACTTGAGTAGCTTGACATTTGTAACAGAGGAGAGGGATATATTTCAGTGTTGGTAAATTCTGAATTTTGTGTGAGCACAAGAAATCTGGTTTAGATAGAACCAGTTTTGCCTTTTTTAAACATCTGAGATACTTACATTTTACCTTTAGAGCACAGTACTATTTTAAAGAATGTTTTGATTTGAAAATGAGTTGTAAAAAATTACTGTTTATCTGAAACGGTGTGAAATATATGTTAAATATGCAGGCAGTCTTAAAGTTCTTTGTGCCTACATAAAATTCTACCTTTTAGAATAGGGACCAGCTATCATCTGTATTTCCATCAGTCTTTCATCAGGGTCCATGGAAATAAACAACCAGGTCACCCGACTCCTCCTCTGAACATCCATCTGCTGAATTCCCTCTGCATTATCACATGTGTCTAGGTTGGTGCAACATAGGAATTCATCTGCTCCATAGACCCTGCGTCTCAGGACATGTGATATATTCCTGGGAAGGAAGGATTTTAAGATTGTCAGTTGGTAAACTTACCTGCTTTGTGTTTCTTCGTTTACAACCCCAAGACCCCACGTGGACTTACCAGCCAGTTTTGCTGAGGTCAGTGGTGAACATAGGTCCCCTTCAGTCACATCCCAGATTTCCTTCTTGGTGTCCTCCTTCATATCTCCTGTAAGCGTTGTGGTGGTCTTTTAAAAAACTTGGCAGCTGTCTTGCTAGAATAGAAGCTGATAAAGGAAGAATGCATTAATACGTTTAATAAGATAATATATTTGTTAAGGTTGTAGTGATTACATGTGACTATCAACTGAAGATTGGTCAACTTCTAGTGTCAACCTCTTTGAATCCATATGACTGTTAACTGGATAGTCTTGATTTATATTCACACGAAATAACACAGAAGTCAGTTTTATTTACGAGTTTTCTTATGTGATCACTTGTCAAGCACTATGAGTTTGTAGAATTGGATCAATATAGTCTTTTATATTTCTATAGCACAGTATATTAAACTTTGTACGTTTAAGGTTATTCACTATTAACAAAACAACATTTTCTCCCTGTTCCTGTCAGATGGAGAGGGTAAAAGCAAATAGTAAATCTAAATAAACATTAGAACTGTAAAAGAACTTCTAAGTGAACTCCCAGATACTAAATTTAATTTTTATATATACTTTATCAGTGAAAGAGGATATGATTTGAAAGCCTAAATTTTGTGAAATTTAAAGTTATCTTTTTAAATTAAAAGTTAACATATTACATACGTAAAAATATAAACATTCAAATAGTTCATAAGTATTAGTTATAGAGGTTTCCTATACTTTTTAAAGCCATTGTAATTTATCTGTTTATGAAAATTCATCAAGTAATTGCAAAATTAAGAGTAGGTTGAATAGAATTGAACTGGTTATTAGCTTTTATTAAAAGAAATTACAAAGAAATTTAGTTGCAGGGTTGAATAGAGAAATTCTTATGTAAATTTTGAACAGAAATTGCTTTTAAGTCATTCTTTTGAAAATAACTTCGGTCAAGCTTCTTAAAAAATAATTTCTTATATTAAAAAAAAAAAAACCATTTTACTGAAGTCTAACTTCATATAGTCAACTTGGCACTCCTATTTGCTAGTTCAAAGATTTTTGGCAACCCACTCCAGTATTCTTGCCTGGGAAATCGCATAGACTGAGGAGCCTGGCAGGCAACAGTCCATGGGGTCACAAGAGTTTGACATGAATGAGTGACTACACCACCACTGCCTCCCTGCATAACTATACTCTACCCCAGAAGGTTCGCTGGGGTCTGTCCTGGTCAGTACTGCCTCCACCCAACAGAAACTGGTCTTTAGCATCTTATATCTTGGATTAGTTTTGCTTATTTTTGAACTTTATACAATTGGAATCATATAGTGTGAACTCTTTTGTGTCTGACTTGTTTGATTAACATTATGTCTTTGAGTCATCCATGTATATATCACCCCCCTTCCCACTGCCCAATCGTGTATATTCCATTGTATGATTATACTATCCTTTATTTCTTCTACTGTAAATGGACATTGAATATCTTACCAGTTTGGGGCTAAAATAAGGTTACTGTGAATGTTTTAAAATCTTTTGGTAGAAATAAGCATTCATTTCTGATCAGTGTATGCATAGGGATGGAACTCCTATGTGACAAAATATATATGTCTAACTTTATAGTAAATAGATACGTAGAGTGCTTTTAAGGATATTTAGGAACTGTCAATCATTGTATCTTTTATTAATGATAGCTCTTATTATGAAATGGACTTATTTTTCTCTAGCTTTATGTGAACTCTAAAGTTGTTTTTCTAAGAATTATGAAATTTTCCTATCTGTTAAAATTAAGTAGCCAGTTTTCTGATTCCATTATGTGTTTGGTTCATGAAACTTACATCTGTCCTAACCCCACTGAAAGCAAATAAGACCCAGAATCCTCCTGTATATACTTATAACTAAGGAAATACTGAAATGGATTTTGAAACAAATTGCTCACATCATATAATGAAGCCTTTTTCTTTATTGTTGAATTTTTGGTAACCTCTGGCTATCTAAAATCATGGATATGTGTGAGTAACAAAGCAGTACTTCCACATTTATGATGAATGTTTCTTGTGACCTTTATCTGGGTTTGTATTAATCTGCTTGGTGATTAAGTGGAATTATTCACTCTAGAACATAGGTACTTGAGAAATTTTATATTAATCCTTTTCTCAGTCTTTTTTATAGAGCAGAGCTGTTCTATTAAACTGTAATGTTAGCTCAAATTTTAAATTTTCTAGTGAGTGAAGTAAAGTTGCTCAGTCATGTCCGACTCTTTGCGACGCCATGGACTGTAGCCTACCAGGATCCTTCCGTCCCTGGGATTTTCCAGGCAAGAGTACTGGAGTGGGTGGCCATTTCCTTCTCCAGGGTTTCTTCCCGACCCAGGGATCGAACCCAGGTCTCCCGCATTGTAGGCAGATGCTTTACCGTCTGAGCCACCAGGGAAGTCCTAGTAAGGCATATTAAGTAAAAGTAAAAAGCTGATGAAGTTTGTAAAATACTTTATACTGATATCTACAAAATATTATTTCATTGCATAATTAGTATAAAATTATGAGATATTTTACATTGTTTTTCTCATGCTAAATTTTTCACATAAAGGGTATATTTTCACTTTGTATCTCATTGCAGTTCAGACTAGTCACTTTTAAAGTACTCAGTAGCCACATGTGTCTGGTGAACAATAAGTTTATAAAGTTACATCTTGGATGTTTTAAAAAAGATACTGCTTTAGTTAAATTCATATCAGTTAAAATATACTAAAAATTCAATGGAAGGATTTCATGCAGATGCTAATATGGTATGTTTCAGTAGGTCTCAAACAGCCTGTTTTTCCTTCCGTATAGGAATAAATTACATTTTAAAAAATGACACAAGATTAATGCAATTAGCCTGCATTTTGGGGTCATTTGTGTGAAAAATGCATCTCTTTAAACTGTAAAATCAAAATGTCAGATCCACATTGTCTCTCCTCTAGGTTATATGCTAGTAGAATTTTATTTTTTTTAAGCATGGCTGTTTTAATTTTAGTGTGATAAATTGACGTATGATGTAACTTCACTATCTTCCAAGTAGAATAGGGAAGTGAGTGAAGTCGCTCAGTCGTGTCCGACTTTTTGCGATCCCCATGGACTATAGCCTACCAGGCTCCTTCATCCATGGGATTTTCCAGGCAAGAATATTGGAGTGGGTTGCCATTTCCTTCTCCAATAGAGCAACTCAGAAAAGGTTGTATACATATAAATATACCTGTGACTTTTTATTAATTAGGATATTCAAAGAATACCTGGATTTTGAGGGTCAATGTTTATTCATGAGTATATTTGCCAAGTGAGATGAAGCGAGATCTGTAAGCTGTCTTACTTGAACTTGGGTCAGATTTTGCTACCACTTTGGTTTGCTTTAAAAAACTTTTTAGTGTTCAGAATTTGGAATGTGGATAAAGAAATACTAATAATCTATGACAGTGGTCATTTGTAGAGGGTTGTCATAAGCAGTAAAGCTTATTAAGCAATACTTTCCATAATTGCATGTGTTAGCAGTTATTTTGGGTTCTTGATATAAGGGGGGTGTGTGTGTGTTTGTGTGTGTGTATGGTTCCTGATATTGGCAATGTTTCACAAATGTATACTTACTTCCAAACTCATCATTAAATATGTACAGCTTTTTCTAGCTAAATCTTTTCTCAATAAAGTGGTTTAAGAAAATGCTGGATGTCTAGAAGTATTTATAAGTGTTTATTGACTAAATAGTTATTGAATGTATATTTTTCACTCCCCAAATTTTGCCTTATGGACTTTCTGAGGCAGGGAGTATTTGAAGGAAGAGAAAACAAAATCTTCAATTATATTTGTAATAATACATTTTGATAATTTGAATTAGTTGAAAGTAGTGTATTTATCAAACTGATATGTATATCTCAATTAAGAGTACTATGTAGATATGAAGTTTTCTAAAAATAGAGTATATAGTATTATGATCGGGTCTTTCATCTTTTGAGTATACAAACATGCATTTTTCCATTTGTTTTATAAAATAATGGTAATCAGCTTGAGAAGTACATCTGTAAGAGATACCTTTTTATAGAGATTAATTGTATTTTAAAATTACTGTGAATCAGGCAGACCTTGATGATTTTTAAGAAGTAATTTCTATATAGTGAAGTGAAGGTTGTCTTTCCATCATATATAGATATTTTCTTAATGTAGTTTTTGAAAGTTTCAGTTTTAGGTCAGCTGTAATAAAGTGATCAAAGACTTATAGTATTGAGGAATGATATTTGTTACTCTGGAATACATTCGAAGGAGATGTTCTAAGTGTTTATTCCATTTTAGCATGGGTAACTTATGGGATGAGTTAAGCAGTCTTTCCTGCAAGTCTGTTTGCAAGTTTTGAGCTTTATATTATGCCTTTATACATTCAACACATTATTACTGGTGACCATAAATGCAAGTATTTCTATAATCATTTTCATTAGAACAGAATTATGAGATTTGATTTCTTTCTTTTTCCACTGCCATCTTCTAAATCAAGCTTTAGTATTTCATAATTGTTATACAGTTACTATAGTAGCTTTCTAACCACTCTTTTACCTTTTAGTGTTTATTATCTAATATGTTCTCCACACTACAGCACAATAAAACTTTCTGAAGAGATAATCATTACCCTGAACACAAAGACCTTTGCCCACAAGCTTAAGGCCAGGTCCTGCCTGCCTCCTGCATCGTATTCCATTTGCCTCATCTTTGAGCATGTTGACTGCACACTTCTTAGCCTGCCGCAGTTGCGGCTGTCTTCATCTTATATGTGTTGTGATCTCTCTGTCTCTCTAGTTCTTTTTTTTACAAAAACGCTATCCATCCTGTGATTCATATGCTCACCTTAGAGAAAGCAACAAGTGCCCTCTTCCACTCTCTCTCAGTAGTTGATGAGTACCATTCACACAGCATTATTTTATTGATCTTTTCAGTGAGATTGTAAACTTCTAAAGGGAAGGGACCATTTCTTTTATAAAATTGTGATATACAAAGCACCTAGCTTGATGCCTCCCATATACGAGGTAGTAAGTTAAAGTGCTGATGAAAAAACAACTTCAGGGTGTATATACCCTGGAGCTTTAAAAACAATCAATGGATTTAAAAATTCATCCTGCATCGTATTAGGTAAGTTATTTAAACTTACTGTGCCGTAGTTTTTGCAGGCGGTTTGTATGCGGATGAAATGATAGCATGTGTGTCAGAAATCTGTCGGTTCCAGAGCTGGACACAAGTGTTTGTGATAGTACCCAAACTGCGTTTTGCTGAGCATGTAAATTTCTCTTAATGTGAAACATATAGAATGTTGTTTGGTATTCCTTACCTGAGTGACGCAAGGTTGATTTGATGTTAGCTGATTGTGCATTCTAAGTCTCTCTACTGCTCACCCGAAACAAGAAGGAAAATACAGATGCCTTTGGTGAAAGTAATGAATTACCTTTTTAGAATGGTTAGTTTCAAAGATGAATGAATTTAAAAATCTTGTTAACTTTACAAAATTGATCCTTAATTCCTCATATTGAATTACATTAGGGTTAAATACATTTTTTTGAAGGGCATGTTTTCACAGATTTCCATAAATTTCTTAAAGGTGACCCCATCTGCGTCAGTTCTCTTTCCTAGAAGTATTTAAAACTAAACAGCTTACCTGGCTAGTGCAGATTTTTAATAGGACTGACTTTGGGAAAAGTTTTTTTCTTTGATTATGAGTTCTAGTGCTAAGAGAAGTATTTTGGAATAGCACGAGTTTCTATCTTTCAGAGATCTTTTACCCCTAAAAAGCAAAATCTGAGTGTTATGTATACATGGATGATAGCTATAAGTTACTTTAAAGAAAGAGATAGGTTGACATTCAGGGGGGAATGAATTTTCATGGGACCAGCATCCTAAGCCACGAATACTGTCCTCACAGTGTTTCCCAGGTGGTGCTCATGGTAAAGAACCAGCTGCCAACACAGGAGATGTAAGAGATGCAGGTTCGATTCCTGAGTCAGGAAGATCCCCTGGAAAAGGAAGTGGCTACCCACTCCAGCATTTTTGCCTGAAGAATCCCGCGGACAGAGGAGCCTGGTGGGCTGCAGTCCCTAGGATCACAAAGAGTCAGACATGACTGAGGCGACTTAGCACACACACAGGCACTGGCATCACACATAGAATAGGCCCTGAAAATGTGGACCCATTATAGTCCTCTGTATTTAAATGCTTAGATATTGGTGACACAAAGTAGTGACAGAGACTGTATCAGTAAGGAAGAGGGAGTGATTGTGGTTTCTAAGTCTTCCTTGTTGTTTAGCCGCTCAGTTGTGTCCAGCTCTTTTGCCACCCCGTGGACTGTAGCCTACCAGGCTCCTCTGTCAATGGGATTTCCCGGGCAAGAAGACTGGAGTGGGCTGCCATTTCCTCCTCCAGGGGATCTTCCTGACCCAGGTATCGAACCTGTGTTGGCAGATGGATACTTTACCACTAAGCCACCTCGGAAGCGCAAGTCTTTTTACTCATAACAAAATATATGCAGCTGAATAACATTATTTTGGCAACTAAATAGGCTTGGGAGGTTAGCTTTATAGGTTGCCCAGGTATATTTAGGCAGTCAGTGTAGAGGGCCCTTACTTTATTACCTAGGGTATAAAGTTTAGAAAATATTAAGCATTTTCTACTTATATTACAAAAATTCTTAAAGACAGTCTGTATCTATTCTAATAGAAGTGGATATAACCTGAGAGAAAATTACTAAAGTTATATTGACAAGTATATTCAAAATATGTGCCTGGAGTTATTGTATTAATGCTGAGTTCTTGCTAACTTGCCATTTTCATGGTAATTTCAGGAAGTAAGAAATGGATAACATTTTTATTTTATTTAAGTACTCCCATGAGTTTCGGGTGAAAATGTCATTACAGTATTTGTTAGAAAGTCACATACACTTTAACGCTCGTCTGATGAGCACAGAATATTATTGTTATATTTTTGCTTAAGTCTTCTATAATAGTATAGCTTCTCTTCTTCTTGGTTATGTTAATGAAAGATGCAGATTATCATGCTTTTTTCCATCAGAAAAAGTCTGAAATGAATATATGTGAACTATTTAAAACATTCAACTTTCAACATTTAAACACTTTTTTTTTTCTGATAGCCTTATCACACAGTCACCAGTCACTAGCTTATAAGCTTGTATTTTAAAAGAAAACATTTATAAGGGATTGGATTCCCATTTTCTCATTGGAGAAGGCAGAAGTAGTTTGTTTTCTTTCTTGGTTTTACAAACAAAATAATTAACCCAAGGGATATATTTCTCTGTTACCTCTAATGCAGACAGTTAAAGAAGAGCCACCATCATGGCTACAGTTCAATACGTGATGAGAAAAATGCTGGTCTTAGAACCGTAAGATTTATATTTGAGCCATAGCTCTCCACGCAGATTGTTAGCAGATTGCTTAACCTGAGTCTCTGTTTTCTGACCTGGAGGAAGCAGCTACCCATTCCAGCATTCTGACCTGGAGAATTCCATGGACTGTATAATGTATGGGGTTGCAAACAGTCAGACACGACTGAGCCACTTCCACTTCACTTCAAAATGAGGATACGATCTACATCACAGGAATATTCCACAAGTATTGATAAATGAGGCAATAAAATTTCCTGTCACAAGTATAACATTCTAGAAAGAGAATGTGACAGTGTTGTTAATACTATATTTTTCAAAAGAAAGAAGTTTACAGATGACCACTCTTTACTCAGTAGACCACTCTTCTAAATTAGAACTTTTTCTTCAACACATGATGCATTTTTCTTGTTGTTGTTGTTGTTTCTCCTCCATTTTAAGAATGTTCATAACCTCTGGTCATACTTTTGAATGCCTTTCAAATTTGAACTGGTTAACATCTGCCACCTACTGACCCAGTTCTCTCCACTTCCTCTAATCCGGCCCTCTGCAATACGCAGTTGCTTGTTTTTGCTGGGTGATTAAACTGGCCTTAATTTGATTTTTCCAAGGATCTGGATTAATATAGGGTTAGAAACAGCAGCTTCTAAATGCGTCTAACCTATAAAGCAAGGTGCATAGCAGTCAGTAATAATTTTTCCCTCTAGAGAACAATTAGTAAAACCCCACATGGACTTGCTTTTTCTTTCATTGTCTAGCATTTATAGTTTTAAAAGTGATTTCTGTTCACACATTCAGGTTAAAAAACATTTTTTTTAGTAAGTGTGAGTTTGTGAAGTGACTCACCACACATGTAGGTACTTCAAAATGCATGCCTTTAACTACTATTTGAATTTTTATAGATTTGTACTTTTGCTGACTGCAAGAAAATAAAAGGCCTAGTGCCAGTTCTTACTGGGTCAAGATTTTATTTTAAAGTATCAATATTTCCTCAGCTTTTTTGATACTTAAAAAATCATACAGATTTTCCTGCAAAAAGTTTTAAAAGGCTTTATTCCAGTAAGGAAAATTCAGGATGCTTATGCTATGGTAGTAACAAAAACGATATACAGTCACTCTTCAAAAAGACAGGAGTTGTGGTGCTAACCGCCTACCTCCATTCATTTGAAAATTTGAATATGACTTTTGATTCCCCCCAAACTTAACTACTAATAGCCCACAGTTGACCAGAAACCTTACTGCCAAAATAGCTAATTAACATATATTTTGTACATTATATGTATTATAAACTGTATTCTTACAATAAAATAAGCTAGGGGAAGAACATGTTATTAAAAAAATCATGAGGAAGAGAAGTGCATAAATCTGTGCTATATTCATCCATATGGTATGTTTACATCATTTCTTAAGCTGAATAATCTGTCTACATCAGTATTGTCTTGTATGACGTAAAACGCTATAGATGTTATGTGCGTTAACACTAGACATCAGGCATGAAAAGATAATGAGAAAAATTCATATTTATTTACAGGTATAACAATTCAGGTATTGATAACAAAGATCAGTATGCTTGCTTTATGGTATCTTCGTGTAATCAATACAGTTATTTTGCAGTAGCCCAACCTATACACTAATGAATGAATCATTATAAAATTTTTATGGCATTCTCAACTAGATTTATGTTTGTGGGCATACTATATAGTAATATAATTCTCTGAAAGCAAAGTTGTAAGAAGCGCGAAAACTAGCACATCATCAATTTTATTTTAAATATCCCTCACTTTATGCCTATCGTGATACTAGGATAGACTGGTATCATTTTATGCATTCGTGACATACTTTTTTCTTATTTTTTTGACATTTCTAGTCTATGTGGTCTGTCTGAAGCTGTTTCAAATTATAAAATCTCCAAACATTTTCCAATATATTTACCGGAAAAAAATTCCATATATAAGTGGACCCATGTAGGGTCAACTGTTTTTGGTGAATTTGTTAATAGAAACTGCCGAAAGCTAGACTACTCTAGAAATATATTTTTGTTTAAAGAGGCTAGTGGAGGCAGTAAGAACTAGTGTATATATGTGTGTGTATTCAGCATAGCTCTGGAGAAGGCAATGGCACCCCACTCCAGTACTCTTGCCTGGAAAATCCCATGGACGGAGGAGCCTGGTACGCTGCAGTCCATGGGGTCGCGAAGAGTCGGATACGACTGGCAACTTCACTTTGATTTTTCACTTTCATGCATTGGAGAAGGAAATGGAAACCCACTCCAGTATTCTTGCCTAGAGAAGCCCAGGGATGGGGGGAGCCTGGTGGGCTGCCATCTACGGGGTCGCACAGAGTCGGACATGACTGAGGCGACTTAGCAGTAGCAGCTGGGTGCAGAAAATTTGGTCATTTAAAAATTTTTCAAGAAATGATCACATAAATTGACCAAGGAAATTGCTTTGACCTTGTGGAGACTTAATGGGTAGTGGTTTGTGGAACGCATTATAGCAGCACTGACCTGAATCTGAGTCATGGTGTGCCTTTCCCTGTTGTATGGCTTTGGGCAACTCACTCCACTGCTCTGAGTCCCAGTTCCTCCATCTGTAAAAGGTGTTGTTCAGTCGTGTGTTTGATTCTTTGCGACCCTACGGACTGCAGCACGCCTGGCTTCTCTGTCCTTCACTGTTTCCCGGAGTTGGTTCAAACTCACGTCCATTGAATTGGTGATGCCATCCAGTCATCTCATCTTCTGTCACCCTCTTCTCCTGCCCTCAGTCCTTCCAAGCATCAGGGTCTTTTCCAGTGAGTCAGCTCTTCACATCAGGTGGCCAAAGGATTGGAGCTTCAGCTTCAGCATCAGTCCTTCCAATGAATATTCAGGACTGAGTTCCTTTACAGTTGATTTGTTTGATCTTCTTGCAGTCCAAGGGACTCTGAAAAGTCTTCTCTAACACCACAGTGCAAAAACATCAGTCCTCTGGTGCTCAGCCTTCTTTATGGTCCAACTCTTATATCCATACATGACTGCTGGAAAAAACCATAGCTTTGACTAGATGGACCTTTGTTGGCAAAGTAATGTCTCTGCTTTTTAACAAGCTGTCTAGGTTGGTCATAGCTTTTCTTCCAAGGAGCAAGTATCTTTTAATTCCATGGTTGCAGTCACTGTCCCCAGAGATTTTGGAATCCAAGGAAAGAAAGTCTTTGACTGTTTCCATTGTTTCCCTGTCTGTTTGCCATGAAGTGATGGGACCAGATGCCATGATCTTTATTTTTTGAATGTTGAGTTTTAAGCTGGCTTTTTCATTCTCCTTTCATTTTCATCAAAAGGCTCTTTAGTTCCTCTTCACTTTGTGCCATAAGGGAGGTGTCATCTGCATATCTGAGGTTATTGATATTTCTCCTGGAAATCTTGATTCCCGCTTGTGATTCATCCAGCCTGGCATTTCTCATGATGTACTTTGCATTTAAATTAAATATACAGTTGACAACATGGTCATACGTTTATTTCCAATTCTTAGTTAAGAACAAAAACACTATACAATTATTCACATAAGAAAATATGATTCTCATTAGAGATCTTATTTATTGTCATATGACATAATTTCTAGGCATGCAGCATGAAAAAGAGGGGAAACACGTGACATCCATTTTCACTTTAGTTTGACTTAACACATTTCAGGAAACTGAATATTTGAAAAAGTTTCTGTATTGATTAAGATATAAGTAATAGAATACTTTATTAAAATAGCTTAAATAATCAGTAGATCATCTCACCCAACAGGAAGTTTGGAGTACTGGTGTTTAATTGTCATAATGATGTTATCAAGGACCCACAGGGTATTTTCCATATTTCTTCTCTACCATCATGAGTGTTTTGACAGTGTCACTCTTCATGGTTCCAAGAGAGCTATTTTTCCATGCTAGTTTTTTATTTTTTAGGTGGTGGAAAAACCTTTTCTAGTAAACTTCATTGGCCATAACTGTATCGTACGCCTGTGCCTTTTTTGGCAGAATAAACATTACTTGTCTTAAGCAGCTCGACCTAATCAATATTCACCTTCTAAGGATAAAAGGGTGAGCATTTGCCAGCAACTAAGAAACGAGGAGGTATGTCTTTGAGAAGGTTGCCTCAGGTCTGTCACCGCTAGGGAATGTCACAATTTTAGTAATTGCTCCAAATTTTCTTAGGAGATTGTAAAATATAGGGCACTCACGACTTGATTCATTCAATATATTTATTTTTAAATGCCTGTTGAGTCCCTTGAACTGCAAGGAGATCCAACCAGTCCATTCTGAAGATCAGTCCTGGGTGTTCTTTGGAAGGAATGATGCTAAAGCTGAAACTCCAGTACTTTGGCCACCTCATGCAAAGAGTTGACTCATTGGAAAAGACTGATGCTGGGAGGGATTGGGGGCAGGAGGAGAAGGGGACGACAGAGGATGAGGTGGCTGGAAGGCATCACCGACTCGATGTACATGAGTTTGAGTGAACTCCGGGAGTTGGTGATGGACAGGGATGCCTGGTGTGCTGCAATTCATGGGGTCGCAAAGAGTCGGACAGGACTGAGTGACTGAACTGAACTGTATTCCATTTCTTGGCCCTGAGTATAGAGAATTGAACAAAAGGGGAAAAAAATTGCTGCCCCCTTGGAGCTTATGATGAAATAGAGAAAAATAGAAAGCAATTTAATTCATGATATCTTATGATCAAATGATAGATATAAATTATAGTAGAGAAGGGAGCATGGAAAGTCTGGGATGGAGTGTGCTTGAAGTTGCAGGTTTTGTCCAGGGAAGGTCTCTCACCCAGAAAGAAGATGCCTTGAGTAAAGGCTGTGTTGATGTGGGAGCTGATGATGCAGCTCTCTGGGGAGATGAGTGTTCTTGTGAAATGCCCTGTGGCTGGAATGGGGTGACTAAGGATCACAGGAAGTGAGGTCAGAGGGGGAAGCCAGGAGACCATTTAGACCAGAGGAGTGACCCAATGTAACATTTTTACAGAATCACTGTGGCAGTTGTGTTAAGTAGACCAAAGTGGGCATTAAAAACAGAAGCAAGGAAACAACTTAGGAATCTATTGTAATAATCGAGGCGATAGAGGGTAACGTGAATGGGAGCAGTATGAAGTAGCTGGACTCTAGATATTTCTGAGGCAGAGCCCACAGAATGTGCTGACGAATTGGATGTGAGGTATGAGAGGAGGAGAGGCAAGGATGGCAGCCAGGGTTTGGGGCCTCAACAATTCAAAGAATGGAGTTAATATTAACTGAGAGTAGGAAGAACAGGGATTCAGTTACTGACACATTTAAATTTGACATGTCAAATAAATAATTGTATAAGTATTTCTTGAAGATAGATCAATACATATTTTTTTAAAGGATGAATTTGGTCATTAATAATAGGAAATGGCTTTTTAAAATGTATATATTAAAAAAAAACAGTAAGGAAGAAGAGAGTACAAAATGGGGAACTAAAGTTTTATGTGGAGGGGGTGCGGAGGGATTTTTTATATTCCTTTGAACAAATACAGGGAAACACTGGAACTGATTTTAAAATAGAATATTCAAAGAAGCATTTATACACTGAGCATTTATCTAGTGCCTACTATATTTTAGTTTCAAAAATTGCATGTTAAATATATTTATTTGAATCAGTACCCCAATTTTGAAACCCCAAATCTTCTTAAAAGCACACATCAAAAAAAAATACACCACAAAAACCAGTGATAAAAATTTAGGGGACATCTGTTTCCTCTGAAAATGGTGCAGTTGATGATCCTTCTAAATACATGCATTGTTAACTGTCCAGGCTATCTTCCCCCGACCCAGCTTCCTCAGTATCATACAGCCTGTAGTTAATACACAAGCATATCATTCAGTAGTGAGAAAGTCAGAAGAGAGATCAACACATTGCATCTTAAGGTGAGTTTATCAGGATGAATGGCTTTTCTTTTGAAGAAGAATTAGCCCAAGATATCCTCTAACCAGATTATTGCACCTGTTGGCATTTAACAAGGATGCCACGCAGCGGTGCGATTTTCAAACTGCATGCATCACATAAAATGCTGAGAAGCATCTTGTCAAGTACCTTTTTATAGGTACCTTTGACTTGCATTATAGGTACTCAAGAAATATTTAGGTGGAAAATCTTACTTAGAACATTATCATTTCTAATTTATTTAAAAACTTAAAATTGTGGATCATGAAGTAGACATTGCCTGATAAAATGTGCTCTATTCATATGAGGCTGTTGAGAAAACTGAATTCTAATTGTTTTGTCACGTGAAAAAAGTACTATGGAGTAAACACAAGAAGTTATTTAGCTCTTTAACTTGGATTAGGCTTTTCTTTTCACGCTTTTGCACAGGCTTGGTGAATATATGATCTTTGGCCTATATGACCAATGAGGGGAAATGTGCATATTTAGAGGAGGAATCTGTTCAGAACTTGAAGTGTACTGAATTGCTTCACTT
Organism: Budorcas taxicolor; assembly: GCF_023091745.1. NCBI lineage: Eukaryota > Metazoa > Chordata > Mammalia > Artiodactyla > Bovidae > Budorcas > Budorcas taxicolor. The sequence goes on from NC_068910.1 coordinate 86,826,214, forward strand.
TACCTATTTCCCATGTTAAGTAAGTTTTGCAAAATGACCAGAGTTCTGCAAATTTGCAGTAATTAACCTAGCATTTGTTTGTCTTATTTGAGACGAAATTGACGGTAGATATGAATTAGCCTCATTCTTTGATTGACCAGGCTGTACGTTTTTAATCTGCAAATTTACTTTCAAGTTCTTTGGACTGTATTTCTTTATATACTCCTTTGTTTTTGTTTTGTTTTGTTTTTTGTTTTTGTTTTTTAAAAAGGAGAGTTAGCAAAATCTGTTGTCTGGCAGTTAGCATTTGTTCATGTGTACAAGTTATTACAAGCTGGAATCAAGATTGCCAGGAGAAATATCAATAACCTCAGATATGCAGATGACACAACCCTTATGGCAGAAAGTGAAGAGGAACTAAAAAGCCTCTTGATGAAAGTGAAAGAGAAGAGTGAAAAAGTTGGCTTAAAGCTCAACATTCAGAAAGCTAAGATCATGGCATCCGGTCCCATCAGTTCATGGGAAATAGATGGGGAAACAGTGGAAACAGTGTCAGACTTTATTTTTGTGGCCTCCAAAATCACTGCAGATGGTGACTGCAGCCATGAAATTAAAAGACGCTTACTCCTTGGAAGGAAAGTTATTACCAACCTAGATAGCGTATTCAAAAACAGAGACATTACTTTGCCAACAAAGGTCCGTGTAGTCAAGGTTTTTCCAGTAGTCATGTGAGATTTGGACTGTGAAGAAAACTGAGCGCCAAAGAATTGATGCTTTTGAACTGTGGTGTTGGAGAAGACTCTTGAGAGTCCCTTGGACTGCAAGGAGATTCAACCAGTCCATTCTAAAGGAGATCAGTCCTGGGTGTTCTTTGGAAGGAATGATGCTGAAGCTGAAACTCCAGTACTTTGGCCACCTCATGCGAAGAGTTGACTCACTGGAAAAGACTCTGATGCTGGGAGGGATTGGGGGCAGGAGGAGAAGGGGACAACAGAGGATGAGATGGCTGGATGGCATCACTGACTCGATGGACATGAGTTTGAGTGAACTCTGGGAGTTGGTGATGGACAAGGAGGCCTGGCATGCTGTGATTCATGGGGTCGCAGAGTCGGACACGACTGAGCGACGGAACTGAACTGAACAAGTTAATAAGATGCTTACCTAAACAAAATTCTTGTCAAAGTAAAACTCTGATTTGCCAAACATAGCAGCTTACTTTTTATTATGTAAATGTGAATGATGTAAATCCAGTATAAATTTAAATCATGAAACACAAAATCAAAGTAATGAATTGAGAACCCACCAACCAACGTGGAATCACAACTTCACTAACACAGTTGCTTCTAATAACGTGTGCCTCTCCTTGCCTGTGTCTTTAACCTAACTGCCCTCCTGACTCCCAGCCACTCTTCAATTTTGTGTTCATCATTTACTTTCTTTTTAATACTACTGGTTTTTATCATGTGGTTCCTTAAATAATATGCTTGGTTTTTTGGTTAAGTTTTGTAAAATTGGTAACATTCTATGTAAGTCTTCTGGGACTTGGCTCTTTTTCCCCATTCACCATGTTTCTTTGACATTTATTTATATTGTTAAATGTAATTGTAGTTCATTTATTTCACTACTGACTAATATTCCATTGCATGGATTTATTTGCTATCCTATTGATGGGCATCTGGGTTACTGTTGGAGGGTTTCAGTTTGCTTGTTTTACTCATTTTTGATATATGTTTTGATGTATCTATGCATTGATACAGATGTTTGTGTTTATATATGATTCAGCCATCATTTATATGTATACTAGTGTATGTGTGCAAACTTGAGGATACATACGTAACGATAGACGCATAGAGAATGTTAAACTCTATGAAGTAATGCCAAATTGTTTTCCAAAACCTTTGGGCCAATTTACCTTCCACTAGTCATACATCAGAACCTCCTGTTGAGCCAAATCTTTGCCAAAACTCAGAATTCTCAGAATTCTTAACTTTTCTTAATGTAGTATCATCTTATTATGGTCTTAATTTGCTTTTCTGTGATTGCTAATGAGGTTGAACATCTTTTCACGTGGTACTCAACACTGGTATTTTTCTTGCACAAAATGCTTGTTCATGTGTTTTGTCCACTATGTACTTAAAACTATGCAGTAAATGCATTTATTTTTTATATTTTAAAAGAATAACATATAGAAAAGTTGCAAGTGCAATAAAGATAAATTTTTCACCTAAAGATTCGATCTGATGCACTGTCATCTCTAAATAAATGAGTGTAGATCTCTTGTAAACAAGAACATTTTCATATAAACCACAATAAAACCATGAAAATCAGGAAATTAATATTGGTGCATTCAGTTCAGTTCAGTTCAGTCACTCAGTCATGCCTGACTCTTTGCGACCCCATGAATCACAGCACGCCAGGCCTCCCTGTCCATCACTAACTCCCAGAGTTCACTCAAACTCATGTCCATCGAGTCGGTGATGCCATCCAGCCATCTCATCCTCTGTCGTCCCCTTCTCCTCCTGCCCTCAATCCCTCCCAGCATCAGAGTCTTTTCCAGTGAGTCAACTCTTCGCATGAAGTGGCCCAGGTACTGGAGTTTGAGCTTTAGCATCATTCCTTCCAAAGAAATCCCAGGACTGATCTGATTTAGAATGGACTGCTTGGATCTCCTTGCAGTCCAAGGGACTCTCAAGAGTCTTCTCCAACACCACAGTTCAAAAGCAGCAATTCTTCGGCGTTCTGCTTTCTTCACAGTCCATTGGTATCGCCTGATCCTCAGATCTCATTCAGTTTTCACAAGTCCCAGTAATGCCCCTTATAGTAAATTGCTGTTTATAATAAAAGAATCCAGTTTAGAGTCACAGCTTGCATTCTACTTGTTGCATCTCTGGAGTCTCTTTCAATCTGAAGCCATTCTTCAGTCTTTGACTTTGAGGATCTTGATGCTTGCAGGATCTTGGCGCTTTGAGGACTATTTAGGCTGGTCATTTCGTAGGATGCAGGTTATGAATATTTGGCGGGAATATCATAGATGTTATACTGTGTCTTTGTTCATCTTATAAGGTGGCACAAGATTTCATTTTGACCTATTACTATGGGAGTTCACTTGGATTACTTGATTCAGAGAATCAGTTTTTGTCAGGTTTCTCTACAGTGAAATTACCTATTTTTCCTCTGTAATTAATAATTATTTTGTGTGAAGGTGCTTTGAAAGTATAAATATCCCCCTCCTGATCAAAGTTTTATTTAATTAATGAATTAATTTGTGTCAGTGTGAGTTCATGACTGTATTTTATTCAGTGATCTATAATGCATTACTGTTGTTAACTTATTTTGATGCTTATCTTACCCTGAGTTAGCCAATGGGGTCTCCTTCAAGATGGCTTCTGGGTCTTTTTGACATGTCATTCATCGACCATATTGCTACCTTCAATTTCATTCCCACATTACAGAGATTAACCACATTTTCTCCCTTTTTGCCACCTCCCCTCTAACAGTGAAAAACTTGCCTATTGTTATCCTAAATGTACTTACTTATTTGGTCAGTCTCACCGTATTGGTTGATCTGCCATTTTCATTGACCCTCCACCACCTCACAATTCTGGTTTGAACTTCAAAACCATTTATGTGGAAGCCCTCCTCACCCCACTTGGATTCCTACATTGCACAGCATGGTGCATCTTTTTATAGGCATCTTGCTCAGGCATTGACACCCATTGTTGGAGCACTGCCAGGGCGAGTTCTGCTCACCTAACCACCGTCCCAGAGCTTGGGCTCTGTCTCCACACCACAGTGTTTCCTCCTTTTACCATGGACCCCTGCCTCATCTTGCTTGGACTCTGATACCCCTTATTAGGAATGCCTCTTTTCTATTTTGCCCACTTTTAGTTAAACTGTTGCAAGATACACACATATTCTATACTCCAAATTTTTGGCAACAGTTTTATCTTTTTTTTTTGTATTTGTCAATGAATGGACATTTTTAAGTATAATACAGTTGAATTTAGTAATCATATGCTTTATAGGTAACTATTTCTATATCTTAAGAAAGCCTTCCCTACCCGGAGTTCATAAAGATATCTCTTATATTTTATTTTAAAAATATTAGAGACTTATTTTCTCTACTTAAAACTTGACTTCCTCTGGAATTTATTTTTTATGTATTATGCAGTAGGGTCAAATTTATTTTTCTCCCCCAAATGAATAAACCAATTATTTCAGCACTGTTGAATAAATTCCTCCTTACTTTAGCGATCTGCCATGCAACTTTTATTAAATCTCATTTTCCATATATGTGGAGGTCTGTTTCTTCTCCCAGTGGTCAGTTTGTCTCTTTTCCAGGAGCACACTAACTTAATGGCTAAAACTTTATAGTAAGTCTGTACAGATAGAGCAAGTTCCTGTACTGTGCGCTTTATCTGGTTAGATGACTTGTCTCCTATGGGCTTTTGCTGTTCATTGTAAATTTTAGAATCAACTTATTAAACCTTTGGAGTTCTATTGCATTTCATTCAGTGTATTGGTTCACTTTGAGGAGAGTTAGCATGTTATAGTAGTGAGTCTTTCTTCTATTAGGAACATGGTATGTCATCCCATTTATTCAGGTTATCTTCCAATATTGTCTCCATATAGAATTTGCAATGTTTACAAGTTAATTCTGCAGGTATATTTTCATGTTGGATATTTTTTAAATGTTATTTTCTGTTTGTTACTGCTGTATAAAAACAGTTGATTTTTTTATGTGATTTATATTTAGTTACAATGAGTTAAATACTAAAATCTGTTCCGATTAAATGTCAGACATGCTCAAAAGCAGATAAGTAAGATTAGAAGTCCAAGTTTTTACTCTGAAATTACTTTTGATGTTTTAATAAGTACTAAGTAGATAGTCATCTTTTTTCTTTTTTTATCAGCTTTATTGAAATAATTTTCTTACCATAAAATTCACCCATTTCAAGAATTCTTTCTAGCCACATAGGTGCTCAGTAAACACCATTGAATTTTTGAACATATTCATGACTCTAAAAAGCATCCTATGCCCATTAACCGTCACTCCCCATTCTTATCCTGTTCCATTCTCAGCCCTAGGCAATTACTCATGTACTTGCTGTCTCTGAATTTGCTTATTCTGGACATTTCTCATAGATGGAATCTTATAATACATGGTTTTTTGTGACTGGTTTCTTTGACTAAGCACATAATTTGCAAGATTTGTCTGTATTGTAGAATATATCAGTAGTTCATTCCTTTTTATGGCTGAATAATATTTCATTGTATTGAATATATTACATTTTGTTATTCATTGGTTGATAGACACATAGGTTGTTTCTGATTTCTGGCTGTTATGAATAGTGTTGTTGTAAGCATGTATATATAGGTTTTTGTGTGGACATAAGTTTTCTTTTCCCTTCTGTTTATAGCCTCAGAGTAAGAATTTCTGGGTTATTTAGTAGTAACTCTTTACTTTTTAAGGAGCTGCCAAACTGTTTTCCAAAGAGGCTATGCTGTTTGAGGTCTCATCAGCAAGGTATAAAGGTTTCAGTTTCTTCCTATCCTCCCTATCCTTAGAATTATTCAGTCTTTTAAATATATATATATATTTACATATATATAATATCTGTTCTAGTGGGTATATAGTGAAATATAGTTTAATTTGCAGTTCTCTCATAAGTCATGATATGTGCATCTTTTGTGTGTTTACCAAACTTTCGTGTATCTTTGGTGAAAAGTTCTCAAGTCTTTAACCTATTTTTAAAAATTGATTTATCGTCTTCTTTCAGAGGCCTAAGTGCTTTTAATATGCTGGATACCATTTCTTTATCATGTATGCTGTTTGCAAATATTTCCTCCCATCATGAGGCTTGTCTTCTACCTAAGTTGTATCTTTTGAAAAATTTGATGTAGTCCAGATGCTGATGTTGGCAAAGGCAGGAGGAGAAGGGGACGACAGAGGAGGAGATGGTTGGATGGCATCACTGACTTGATGGGCATGAGTTTGAGCAAGCTCCGGGAGCTGGTGATGGACAGGGAAGCCTGGCATGCTGCAGTCCATGGGGTGGCAAAGAGGCGAACACAACTGAATGACTGAACTGAACTGATTTTTTTTTTAATGGATTGAACTTTTATTGTCATATTTAATAAATCTTTCCCTGACCTAAGGTTATGAGATTTTTTTCCCCCTTATGCTCTTTTCTAGAAGTTTTGTAGTTTTATTTCTTAAAATTTGGACTATGACCTATTTTGAGTTACTAATTTTGTATGTTGTGAGGTAAATGTTTATACTTATCAGTTTATTTTTACATGTGAATATCCAGCTGTTCCTGCACCATTTATTAAAAAGACTTTTTTTCTCAGTGAATTGCCATGGCATATTTGTTGTAAATTAAATGACCATGATTGTGACTGTTTATTCTTGGCTGTCTATTCTGTTTCATCATTCAGTTGTCCATCTCTGTGCCTATATTGCACTGTGTTGGTTATTATAGTTTTATTTAAGCTTTGAAACCAGGTAAAGTCCTGGCAGCATTAATCTCCTTTTTCAACATTGGTTATTTGAGGTTCTTTAGACTATCATATATATTTTTTAGGATCGATTTCTACAGAAAAAAAAAGCAGTATGAGATTTTGATAGATCACTTTGGGGAGAATTGCCATCTTAACAATACTGAGTCTTCCAATTCATGAACAAGAAATGCGTCTTTGTTTATTTAGATGTTTAATTTCTCTTAACAGTATTTTGTATTTTGAGTATACAGGTTTTGCATTTTTTTAAGAATTTATATTAATTTTGTATCACACCTCACAGCATTTGGGGTCTTCATTCCCCAACCAGAGATTGAACCTGAGCCCCCTGCAGTGAAAGCTCAGAGTCTCAACCACTGGACCACCAAGGAAATCCGTGCATTTTTTAAAATTAGATTTATTCTTAAGTCTTTTATTCTATTTTGCTACTATTGTGAGTGGAGATTTTTTAAATTTCATTTTTGACTTGTTTGTTGCTAGTATATAAAATGGATTTAATTTTAATACATGGCTCGTATCCTACAATCTCTCAAAACTTTTTTAATTTTATTAGCACTTTTTTTTTTTTTTTGCTTGGTTAAGATAATCTGCATCCAGAATTATGTTGCCTCAAATAAAGAGTTTTTATCTTCTTTTCCAGTCTGCATGTCTTTACGTTTCTTGCCTAATTGCTCTGAATAGAGTCACTGGTACAGTGTTGAATAGTAATGGCTACAGCCATCATCCTTGCCCCTTCTCAGATGTCAGAGAGGGGAAAGTATTCAGTCTTTCTCCAGTAAACATGGTGTCACTTTTAGGCTTTTGTCCCAGAAAAGAAGGGTTATTTGACATTGAGGCAGTCAACTAATGTATCATATTAAAATAATATAGGACAAAACTGCATGATTATCTCAATAGACACAGACAAAAAAGATAAAGGAAACAGAAAACAAAGGTTTAAACAATGAGAGAGAGAGAGGAAGCTACTTTAGATATAGTGAAGAGGAAAATCTTCTCTGAGATGACGAAAAGCTGTAAACAACGTAGAGGGCCTAGTCACACAAAGAATAAAGTGAACAGGAAGCTGTTCAGCACTTGATTTGTTTACTTTGTAATCCCAATATCTCCCATGGTGCCTTGCCCCTACAATTTGCTCAGACAGCAAATAGACAGTTTAGTACCTTGCTTTCTTGACAGTCACATTCTGGCCAAGTTACGGTGACATGTTCTTTCTGTCGTTGTTCAGTTGCTCAGTTGTGTCTGACCCTTTGAGACCCTATGAAACGCAGCACACCAGTCTTCCCTGTCCTTCACCATCTCCCGGAGCTTGCTCAAACTCATATCCATTGAGTCAGTGATGCCATCCAACCATCTCATCGTCTGTCATCCCCTTCTCCTCCTGCCTTCAGTCTTTCCCAGCGTCAGCGTTTCTCAGTCAGTACTTCGCGTCAGGTGGCCAAAGGATTGGAGCTTCAGCATCAGTCCTTCCAATGAATATTCAGGACTGAATTCCTTTATAATTGATTCGTTTCATCTCCTTGCAGTCCAAGGGACTCCAAAAAGTCTTCTCTAACACCACAGTGCAAAGGCATCAGTCCTCTGGTGCTCAGCCTTCTTTCTGGTCCAACTCTCACATCCACAGATGACTACTGCAAAAACCATAGCTTTGACTAGATGGACCTTTGTTGGCAAAGTAATGTCTGCTTTTTAATAAGCTGTCCAGGTTGGTCATAGCTTTTCTTCCAAGGAGCAAGTATCTTTTAATTTCATGGTTGCAGTCACTGTCCCCAGTGATTTTAGAATCCAAGGAAATCAAGTCTTTGACTGTTTCCATTGTTTCCGTGTCTATTTGCCATGAAGTGATGGGACCAGATGCCATGATCTTTGTTTTTTGTATGTTGAATTTTAAGCTGGCTTTTTCATTCTCCTTTCACTTTCATCAAGAGGCTGTTTAGTTCCTCTTCAATTTCTGCCATAAAGGTGGTGTCATCTGCATATCTGAGGTTATTGATATTTCTCCCACAATCTTGATTCCAGCTTGTGCTTCCTCCAGCCCAGCATTTCTCATGATGTACTCTGCATGTAAGTTAAATAAGCAGGGTGACAATATACAGCCTTGACCTACTCCTTTCCCAGTTTTGAACCAGTCTGTTGTTTCATGTCCGGTTCTAACTGTTGCTTCTTGACCTGTATCCAGGTTTCTCAGGAGGCAGGTCAGGTGGTCTGGTATTCCCATCTCTTTAAGACTTTTCCACAGTTTGTTGTGATGCACACAGTCAAATGCTTTGGCATAGTCAGTAAAGCAGAAGCAGACATTTTTCTGGAACCCTCTTGCTTTTTCTGTGATCCAACGGATGTTGGAAATTTGATCTCTGGTTCCTCTGCCTTTTCTAAATCTAGCTTGACCGTCTGGAATTTCTCAGTTCATGTACTGTTGAAGCCTAGCTTGGAGAATTTTGAGCATTACTTTGCTAGTGTGTGAGATGAGTGCAATTGTGTGAGAATTTGAACATTCTTTGGCATTGCCTTTCTTTGGTGTTGGAATGAAAAGTGTCCTGTGGCCACTGCTGAGTTTTCCAGATGTGCTGACATATTGAGTACAGTGCTTTAACAACATCATCTTTTAGAATTTGAAATAGCTCAACTGGAATTGCATCACCTCCACTAGCTTTGTTCGTAGTGGTGCTTCCTATGGCCCACTTGACTTTGCATTGCAGGATGTCTGGCTCTTGGTGAGTGATAATACCATTGTGGTTATCTTGGTCATGAAGATCTTTTTTGTATAGTTCTTCTGTGTATTCTTGCCACCTCTTAACATCTTCTTATCCTTTGGAAACATATATTTTAACATTTGCATAATACTTTATAATTATAAGAAATCATTTGAATGTTTTCATCATTCATTTGTTTTTTTATTCATAGGCATGCTTCCTTTCTTCATGATTTACAACACATCTGGCATATTGTTTCAGTGATTTGGATTTAAGGCTTATTTTTCCATTTATTCATATTCTATGATAGCTGTTGATTTTATATTATCTTTTACTAATTTTTATTTAAGTATTCTTTTAACTTATTCTTCATATGGTCATAAGTTTAGCTCAGAAAGGTTATAATAGTGCTTTAATAGATAAAACAATTCTAGTATGTGGCAAAATATCAAACATGAACTGTGGATACTGCATATTGTTTCTTCTCTACATGAAAGAATGTAGACTCATGAACTTTATGTACTATTACCAAGTATTTAGCACTATCTGAATTGAGATTATGGGAAGTGAGTAGTATTAGAAAAAAGTCTGGAATTATGCTCCAGAGAAGTGTCAAGGCCTTGTCTTGTTTGCAAGTAAAATATAACAGGGTTTGAATTCCACTTTTAAGTTCTTACTAGTTCTGTAATTTGGGGTAACTTAAACTCAGTTTCCTCATCTATAAAATGAGGATTATAGTCATCATCTTGTAGAAAAGTAAAGTCGCTCAGGCATGTCTGGCTCTTTGCGATCCTGTGGACTGTATTCTACCAGGCTCCTCCATCTCGTAGGGGGCTCTTTGCGATCCCGTGGACTGGATTCTACCAGGCTCCTCCATCTCGTAGGGGGCTCTTTGCAATCCTGTGACTGCATTCTACCAGGCTCCTCCATCTCGTAGGGTTGTATGGAGCTTAGTGCAGTACTTGATGCATGGGAACTGTCCAGTAAACGAGAGCTATCTTTTCCTTCCGTTGAGTCTCTCGTAGTCCTGGGAGTGCTGGTGAGAGTGGTAGGAAAGCCTCAGAGGATGTTTAATTTTACTCTTGTCAAGAATTGGTCATATTCTTCAGTGAATATGGCTGTTTCAAGACTGTTTCTTGTCTGCCCATGTGCCAAAAACGGTATGGCCCAAAAGGTGGTATTCTAAAGTAAATTAAGTTAGACCTTTTGTCATTAACTTATAGTTATTGTACTCAAAAATATAGTTGTAATTACTTTCTTTTCCAACTTGAAATGAAAGATAATAGGTTTTTTTTTTTTTCAAGGAAAAAAAAAAGAAATGGAACTAAAAATTGAATAGTTATAACACTGACAAGGGGCAGGATAGACTTGTCTTGGGTGTAGCTTCCTAGTTGATGGACTGGGAGTTTAGGGAACTCTGGGAGTTGGTGATGGACAGGGAGGCCTGGCGTGCTGCGATTCATGGGGTCGTAGAGAGTCGGACATGACTGAGCGACTGAACTGAACTGAACTGAACTGGCATATTCTAATAGGAATACTAAATTGATTCTAAATATGGTTATTTTTAAGTTCAAGTATAAAGCACTGCCTTATAAATTATCAGAAGTGATTATTCCTGACTCTCTCAGAAGTCCTATCAGAATCTATACTCAAGGCCTAATTTGAGTCTAGGATCTATCATTTGGGGCATGACACTTAACCTGCCCTGCCCTGCATACCGTTTCTCCTCCGTAAAATGGGATAAAGGCCTCCCCTGCTTGTTTCACTGAGTTACGAATATTCAGTGAGGTCATGTCTATGAAAGTGCTCTGTAACTGGCATGACACCCTTTCATCCTGTCAGACCTGCCCTTTTCTCACTCTTGTTTGGTAGGTCACTGGTGAGGGTGACATGATAACCCAGAAATCGGTACTGTACACTACCTCCTACGGGTGTTTGCTTTATACACATACAAGGGATTAGACAGTGGTAAACTGTTGATGTTTCATCCTTTAACTTGTTTTATTTATTATAAAGTAATACACGTTTATTGTGAAGAAACTAAAAAATACAGATAAGGAAAAAGAAAAAAAAAAAAGTAACCTGTACCTGGAAGAATAATTACTATATTTATTTTTGTATAATTTTAAAACAAAAATTCAGTTACACAGAACATAATGTTTCCTGTTTTATCACTAATATATAATATTGTATATTATTCCCTGAAACTTGATTCCCTTATATAATAGTTTAGTGGCTATGTAGTATGTAATGACATGCTTATGGCTAAATATGTGTGCATATCCTGTTTATTTTTTTTTCCGCATTAGGAAAAATTCTATACTTAGAATTGCTACATCAAGGGGCATACAGCATTTTAAGAAATACAAGTTTTTAGCTTCATTGAAATGTAATTGACATAAATGCACATATAAGGTATGCAATTTGATAAATTTTGACATATGTGTATACCCATTAAATTAGCACCACAATTAAGATCATGCTCTTTTGTAATCCCATCTTCTTATAACTTTTCACAACTATTCCCAGACAACCACTGATCTGTTTACTCTCCCTGTTGATTAATTTGCATTTACTACATTTTCAGGCTTATAGAATCACACACTATGTATTCCTTTTTGTCTGGGTTCTTGTATTCACCACAGTTATTTTGAAATTAATTAATGCTGTTTATATCAACAGTATATCATTTTTTGTTGTTGAGTGCTGAGTAGGAAATGTTCCATTGTATGGATATACCATAATTCATTCACCTATTGATGGGAATTTGAGTTGTTTCCAGTTTTTGGCTATTAGAAATAAAATTGCTTTGGACATAGATGTAGAAGTCTTTCTATATACGTAAAATATTTGATATTTATTACCAAATTTTTTTCTGGGAAGGTTACATAGGTAATATATTGAAACAGACAAAGCTTAATATGAAACTAGCAATTTTTTTTCTTTTTAAGAAACTTTGGAAATGTATCTTTGAGAGGATTTAGAATTTTTAGATGTAACTTTATTGGATTAATTTGATAGAAATATGAAATTAACGGGTTACTAAGTGCTTCTTAGCAACTATCAACCTTTTTCACAGTTTGTTTTCTTGAATCATCTACTTGTATCAAGTAAATGTATTGTCTAAGAAGCAAAAATCTGTTACTTGCCTTTAGTGGTAAATTAGTATTTCATAAACAACTCATATTTCTCTGTGAAATGACTCTATTGACCTTGAGCGAGAAAAGATACTAAGAGAAGTTTACAGAACTCCACAAAAGATACTCCAGAATCTGGTTTGGAATAGATGCCAAACTCTTTTTTTCCTCTTCCTAAGATACTCACTAGATTGAAGGAGGAGCGGGAATCTGAAGACTCCAAATGACATCAGAGTTACTTTTCAGCAGCCTTCTCAATTTCCTTTCTCAGAAAGCAGAGACTCTAGCCTTGGAGATGGACGGTGAGAATATTTTTCCTGAGTTCTTAAGCTTAATCATTGTGACTTCAGTATATTTCAGACAGTCCTTTCTTAGTTATAAATGAGCTTATAATTACCTGATTTGTGTTTTGTGCTTTATCTGTGCAAATAACTTTATTATGCAGTGTGTGTGTATGTGTGTTTTTAATTGAATAGGATATGATCTTATAACTAAGGAACTTACCGGGAAAGAATAAATATAGATAAATAAGTATCATCAAACAATAGGAAGAGGTTAAATGCCATAAGAAAGACACAGACAACATTCTTGACAATTCAGAGGTGTGGATTACTTCTGGAGAGAGTGATCGAGATGTTTAAAAGAAGAACAGCATTTATGTTAATGATGCTTTTGTTTTTTTACCAGAAAAAACAAAAATTATTTGTTTTTTTAACCAGAAACCAGAGAGAATGGACAATTAATATAAATAGCAATCTGATTTCAGATAAAAAGTTAATTGTCATTTGGAGGAAAAATAGAAGTATATTTGTTTTTTGTGGGTTTATTACAGTATAAGTCAGTGATTACTTTTTCAATTATATAAAATGGGTACCTCTTCCAAGGCAGATAGTAGTATTTCAGCATTTCTGAGAAGTGATTTAAAAATCTGATTAAATTATCATGAGTAGATGGGCTGCAGAAAGAGATAAGTGAGTGGCTAATTCTACTAGGACTTACCTACTTGTTTTGTAGTATAGCTACAACCTGATGCGTTTGTCACGTCTTAAGTTCTTGGACCTTATGCTACTTACCCATGGACAGAAGAACGATAGGTAAACAGGGAAAAGGCACGGTGACTGATTATTGGGGTCATTATTAGTTGTGAAGAGTTCAGCTAACTGAAAGCTCTGTTTTGGAAGAGACATAGCAGATAGATTATCCTAAATTCATGGTGTTTTATGTACCATGATGTTTCAGTAGGGGGATGGCAACTTTGAGCCAGATTTGTTCTCTACCTGTAGGTATCATATAGTTGACACAGTGATAATACTAACTCCTTTTTCTTCACTGTTTTAATTATGTTCAGAAAATCTAGTGATGAGGTTTTTCTTTCAATATTCCACTTCTCTTTATTCTTTCTTGTAATTTAGGCAAGGAAATCTTTGAAATGTTATACTTATTAAACAAAAACATGATAAAATTATTAGTGGTTATTGATTGCTAGTCATTTTTTCACATATTCACTTATCTTTTTCCTCAACCTAACTTTTATTTATAAATATTCAAAGTTATTTTACTCAGGTATAATTATGTGTTGATATGTTTGATAGTCTGAAATATGCTCTTATATTTGTTGGAATATAGTTGATATTAAATCCTAATTCTTGATTTTTAGTTTTGTAAAAATGAAAATTCTAATGATTCATATTCTTGTGACCATCAAGATATAATTATGTCTTGTTTGTTGCTCTTAATTTGTCACCACCCTTGTTTTGTGGTAAGCTCCAACCACTTTTGACAGTTGGTAAATAAATTGTTATAGCCAGATGGTAAACATACATAGCCAATAAATTGTCCTTGAAAAAATGGCCAAATTTAGGTCTTTGTTCCAGATAGCAGATAGATTATTTAGAATACACAGTGAACAACTTTCAAAGCAATTAAATTTGAATTATTAGTGATTATCTCTGTCATTTATATATGTTTTTAAATATTTAAGATTTTAAAATGAATATGTTAAGTGTATTGTTTCTATAATATGTCCTGTTGAACAGTTTTTCCTTTTGAATGAGGAACTGATGGCCAAATAAGTTTGGGAGAAGTTTAATCATATTATAAAATACCTATTCACTAGGCCTTCCATTAGCCCATGGACTGTCAGTCTCCAATAGGAAGATCTTGAATATATCTAGTATTTGACAGAATAGATTGAAAACTCTGAACTAATATATTAATGTTTCATAAGGTTTTACTATGGTTTGTCTGTAATACAACTCCACTTTGAAACTAGTTGTATTTTTAAGTATAGTAATGTCCTGAATAAGAAGTCAAAGAGGATGATTAGGAAAAAAGGAAAAGTATTTAATTAATAATATTGTAAACCATATGAAACATGAGTGTTTATAAAGCTTCTTAATGTCTTAGACCAAGATTTCCCCCTTTATTGTATATTAAAGGGCCCCATGTATTTTCTGTGCTCTGTTCATCTTAGTGTGTAACGTATATAACTAATTTTGATAAATATTGATTAAAAAAACTTAATATCTTGGGTAGAAGTGGATTATTAGTCATAACTCAGTTTAGCTTAAAACACTTGAATATACTCATTTTCTAAGTGGAGTTTTATTGTTATATCTCATGATTTCTCATTGGGAATGGTGCTTTTTTGTACATTATTTTTTTCCAAGTTTGGTTAAATTGTTGATGACTATTTCAACAGATGTCTACAGTGTTAAAAACTTTTTTGTCATATATAGTATCTATATGAAGAAACAAAAATGTGGGCCAGTAATTTAGCTGATTCTAACAGTTTGGGTTACCAGATTGGAAGTGAGGCTAATTGTCAACATGGGAAATCTTCCCTGAACTTTATAAAGCTTTATATAACTTTATATAGCTTCTTAAAGTAAGTTTTTAAAGAAATACTGCTTTTAAAAAGTATTTAAACTTCTACACAAAGGTTTCCCTTTGTGCTTGCTGTTGGTGAAATCAAGATCAGTCCAGAATCTGGGTGAGTCATTGGGGTTTATTGAATTTCTTTGCTATAAACTAACTTGGCTATCTCATTATGCTTCCCTGGTTTCGTGGATGCCCTGGGCAAGAAAATTTGGATGTTCTGCATTGTTAGTTCCCAAGGTAGCTTCCACCCAATCGTTAGTTTCCTTTCCCATGACCAGCATTTGGGTTCAGAGTTCTTTCTCTTCTGGAGCTCTTGTGCTGCTAAGCCTCCAGACTGATGTCTTTGTTGCAGTCTCTCACAGGTGCTAGTTCTTTCCAAAACTCCACTCTGCTGTGTTACTTCTTTCGTCAAAATAACTCAGTTATGCCAGGAGCAAAATGACCATAAAAAAAAAAATAGCAAGATTTTCTTCAATCAATCCTGATTTACCATTACAATGGGAAACATTCATATAATTAACATTTTTCTGAATTTGATGTCTATAAAAATTGATTTTCCATAAGTTTTTTTTTTTTTTTTTTTTTTACTTAATACTTCAGTTGATATCATTAACAGTATTTTAGGAGGAAAATTCCCACTATACCGAGCCTCTGTTTCAACTAAGGTTTTTTTCCCTCTACCATGAAAGGTTTCAAATGAATTAATTAAAATAATTTTAAAATATGTTGATTTAAGTGTCAATTCACTTTCTCTTCTTACACAGATCCTGGGTGTTTTTTTTAATTAACTGTTTTCAATCTGATATTTTCCTTGATTCTCTGGTACATTTTGCCCTTCAACCATGTGGCCTGTGGTTTGCATATCTGAAATTGGTGTGATTCTGATAGTGGAGCTTATTATGTACTTTATTTAGATAATTAGAATTTCTCCATTCTAGATTAGAGCTATGCTAGTAATTTTCAAACCCTATTTATTTTCTTTTTTGCATTTACTTTTAGAGAAATTGTTGATAGTATAATCTGTGCAAGCTTCTGCATACTAAGTCACTCAGTCATTGTCCGACTCTGTGTGACCCCATAGACTGTAGCCTACCAGGCTCCTCTGTCCATGGAATTCTCCAGGCCAGAAAACTAGAATGAGTTGCCAAGCCCTTCTCCAAGGGATCTTCCCGACCCAGGTATTGAACCCACGTCTCTTATGTTTCCTGCATTGGCGGGTGGCTTCTTTACCACTAGCACCATCTGGGAAGCCATGCAAGCTTCTAGCCTGAAGTTTTTATTTCCTGCTATTGCTACCCTTCATCTCCACCACCTTGCAGCCTGTGTGCTAAGCTTTTCAAAATTTTTGTGGTGGAGTACTAGTTTTTGTTTGGTTGTTTTCACTTGATTATGTTAGTAACTTACTTTTACTGTGCTTTTAAAAAGCTTCTATCTAAGGTAGATTGAAAATTAAGAAACATACATACAAATTATACATCCAAATCTTTGATCATTAAATTCAAAAGATAGCAAATTACTTTGTCAAATTGTATGAAAGTTTAGATCCTCTGGAGGAGGAAATGGCAACCCACTCCAGTATTCTTGCCTGAAAAATTCCAAGGACAGAGGAGCCTGAAGTGCAGTTGTCCATGTGATAGCAAAGAGTTGGACATGACTGAGCAACTGAGCACAGAATTACTTGTAATTTTTGTTTTTTAAGTGAATTACCTAGTTTCTGGAACACACTATATTGCTCTGCTACCCTGCTCAGACTGATGCTCCTACTTTTAGGATGCTTTTAGCTGCTTTTCTAATTGGCAAAGCCTTGCTTGTGTTAAGTCAGTTTGCATACCACCTCTGTGGAGTGTCTTCACTAAAAAAGCGTTGCTTGCCTTTTCATCCCATCTTCTTCCCAAGAATTTGCCCTTCCATGCTTTTTACACTTTGTTCATGCCTTCTCTTATAGTAGTATCTCATTATGTCACTGATTATATTTTTTTCTGGCAATATTGTGGGTCCACTAAAGGCTGGTCTATTACCTAGTTACTCTTCTATCTTCAGCTCTCAACATAGCAGCTTCTTTATAAATATATGTGGAGTCATTGCTTCTTGTAAATTAAGAATATATCTCCTGTAGTCTTTTTAAAAGGTCATCCTTTTATTTTCCCCCTAGTGTTTTGAAAGCATTTCTGCACAGAGAACAGTGTTTATCAGTCACAGTTATAATGTAAATTCTTGAAAATTAGAAAGGAGAGATTTCATTTGAAGATTAAAACCAAGATTGTGCTTCTCAAGAAGTACTTCTTTGCTTTAGTAAACCAGCAGCAGTTTTTCAAACTTCTTGCCTCAGGACCCTTTTGTACTCTTAAAATATTGAGGGACCCCAGAGAGTTTTTGTTTAGAGGGTCATATCAACCAATATTTATCATATTAGAAATTTTAAACTGAGAAAAATTTTAAAACACAGGATTACACAAGTATGCATTCCAGGACTTGTCCACAGAGTGCTACATATCCTGTAGCCCTAGACGACTCCATTGTCCACTTAGAAGAGAAAGAGACAAGAAAGCAGATAACAGTTTGGTGTTACAAAAGTAGTATTGACTTCATGTGCCTCCTGAATGCATCATGGGTTGCATTGGAGTCCCTGGACCACACTTTGGGAACTGCTGCTTTACAAGAATTCACTTTAATTGCCAACAGAATATTCTGTATTTTTTATTTTGATCATGTTGTAACCTAGGTTTTGTGTTTATAGATTAATAGTTTTTTTTTTTTTTTTTAAGTATCTGCAAGGTCTATCATGTTACCCACTCTTCTATTAATGTCTAGACATAGAATGTGCTGGAGCTTATTACCAGTGTTGGCTTGGCAGCTGTAAGAAGGAGATGCTTACTCAAGGAGAAGTCATTTTATTTGTGGATACTCAGTAAGGTCATTCCTAGTTATGCCCTGTCAGTACCCTGGCTTTTACGTGCTAGCCCGTTTTATGACTAATGAACTTCCAAATACTTCTTCTATGATGATTCTCCTTACTCCAGAGGGCTTGGAGGTTTGGTCATTTTCCTATTTCACAAAGTAAAGTTTATATCATTTTCAGTGGAGTGGGAAGTCTTCCTTCAAGACCTTTCCTTCTTCTCTCCTCTGTTTGACCTTCCCCTCCACTTGCCTCAACATGATCCCTGATGCTGGCTCTCCTTTTCTGGGAGTCCAGTCTGCTCTCTGGCAGATAGTGACTTGGCCCTAGTGACTTCTGTTCTTTGTCACTCTCTACCCTCTTACCTTGGCTGATACTCTGTTGAATTCTTTCTGAGGTCTTAGCAGGACAGTCAGCCTCCTAGAGTGTTTGACGACTCTCTTCAAATTGAAAGGGGACTGGGTCTTCCGGGAGTGTCCTGGGCGTGCATTGTACATCCCTGTCAGCTGCATGGGAGCACCAAGACGGCTGCTCGTCCACACGCCTGGTAACTCACTCACAGCCCTATTCTGTTCGCTCATCAGTCTTTGTATTGTGTGTTGGTGTCGTCGTGTGAGCTGTAATTTGGGGCTTTATCTTTATGAGTGACAAACTAGAAGCACAAAGCTGATAGAATGTTGGGGACTTTTTATTTTTTAAGTCTGTGTCCTAAACATAGTAACCAGTCAGTAAATGTTTGCTAACTTAATTTTATTTTCATTAGTGTTGATGAAACTCTGAGCTCCAACAATGACTTTATGGTTTAAGCCAGGCCTCTGTCCCTTATTGGAGAAGGAATTGGCAGCCCACTCCAGGATTCTTGCCTGGGAAATCCCATGGACAGGGGAGGCTGGCAGGCTACAGTCCATAGGGTCACAAAGAGTCGGACACGACTGAGTGACTGAGCATGCACGTCTCTCTCTTAGAGCCAAGGGAACTCTGCAGTCACACTCTTCTGAAAAAGTACATGTTGCAGCCTTATAAGCAAAATCCTTACCTGATACTTAGTGAAGATTGCTATTTGAAATATACAAACTTCGAATCTCTAACAGAATCTGATTCTCTTTGTTAAATACCTTTAGTTTTCTTGTAAATTTGTACATCATATTGCCGTGTATTCTACAAACCTAGGCTCGAAACATTATAATTATTTTCTTTTTTTTGCTTAATGAACTTGCTATTGAAAATACCCTATTTTGTAACACTATTTATGTTAGATATATCGCTATCTAAATATTTAAACCAGGTTTCATTGTTTTTCAGAGTTGTCTTTTTCTTCAGCTCTCCTGCTCCTACCTTATTTGACTTGTTTTCTTCTCTGCACTAATTTGTTTCAGTTTCTTTCCCCTCCGAGCCATCAGCAGCTCTACAGCTCTGTTTTTGTTTTTGTGATCTAGCATTCATTTAGTCACACCATTGCCTGTAAACCTCCTACTGCTCACCAGATAAATGCCAACTCCTTGACATGACCTTGATTCAGAGTCCTTGGTCCCAATTGTGTTTTCAGCCTAATCTCTAGTCACATTGGGCCACTGCTTCCTGTATCCCACTAAGTAGTTCCCTGCCTTTGAGTGCTGTTTTTGAACCTAGAGTGACTGCCATTCTCTTCTCCCTCCTCATTTTTTTAACCATCACTGATCACCACCCTGGGCATCAGTCAGTTCAGTTCCTCAGTCGTGTCTGACTCTTTGCAACCCTATGAATCGCAGCACGCCAGGCCTCCCTGTCCATCATCAACTCCCGGAGTTCACCCAAACTCCTGTGCATCGAGTCAGTGATGCCATCCAGCCATCTCATCCTCGGTCGTCCCGTTCTCCTTCTGCCCCCAATCCCTCCCAGCATCAGAGTCTTTTCCCATGAGTCAACTCTTCGCATGAGGTGGCCAAAGTATTGGAGTTCCAGCTTCAGCATCAGTCCTTCCAAAGAACACCCAGGACTGATCTCCTTCAGAATGGACTGGTTGGATCTCCTTGCAGTCCAAGGGACTCTCAAGAGTCTTCTCCAACACCACACTTCAAAAGCATCAGTTCTTCAGCGCTCAGCTTCCTTCACAGTCCAACTCTCACATCCGTACATGACCACTGGAAAAACCATGGCCTTCACTAGATGGACCTTTGTTGGCAAAGTAATGTTTCTGCTTTTTAATATGCTATCTAGGTTGGTAATAACTTTCCTTCCAAGGAGTAAGCATCTTTTGATTTCATGGCTGCAGTCACCATCTGTAGTGATTTTGGAGCCCCAAAAAATAAAGTCTGACACTGTTTCCACTGTTTCCCCATCTATTTGCCATGAAGTAATGGGACCAGATGCCATGATCTTAGCCTAACCTTGGGCATAGCACAGCTGAGAATGTAGTTACAGCCCACTCTGTTCCTGCTGGACTTCTTACAAACCTCAGCATTAGCATTTAGCACTTACACCCTGTCTCCTTTTGCACAGTGACTAAAGAAAACTTCACATGTTCACTCTCATGTTATATACTTACTAGGTATACTTTACCCTTTTCCTGCCCCATTTGGGAAACCGTATCTCACTGGTCCCCAACCTTTCTGGCATCAAGGACAAGTTTCATGGAAGACAGTTTTTCCACGGACTGGGGGAAGGGGCGGGGAATGGCTTCAGAAAATTCAAACACATAAAATTTATTATGCACTTTATTTCTGTTTTTATTACATTGTGATATATATTGAAATAATCATACAACTCAACATAATGCAGAATTAATAGAAGCCCTGCGCTGGGTTTCCTGCAACTAGCTGGTCCCATCTTAGGGTAATGGGAGAGCGATGGGGAGCAGCTGTAAATACAGATGAAGGTTCACTCACTTGTCTGCTGCTGACCTCCTGCAATTAGGCCTGGTTCCTAACAGGCCACTGACTGGTACTGATCCATGGCCTAGGTGTTGGGGACCCCTGGCATATCCAAATTCAAGTTAGTTTGGTTTCCACTCAGCATAAACTTAAACTCAAGTCTGTTTTTTCAGACAAGTATAATTTGCAATCTGTTGGACCTTAATACATTTTATACCTTATACTAAATACTCTTTATAACTAATTATGGCATATATTATATGTGATGAGAAACTAACATGTCACAGGTTACGCTGATTTTAGGTTATTGCATTTTAAATATTATAGCTCTTTTTTCGCTTAGATTATTTCCTGAGAGCTGTAGCCACTAAATTAAATTTTAAGGGTACTGCAGAGAAGACGCACACCCTCTGCTGGCATTAATACCTTCTTTTTTGGCCTACAGTAGAAATACTATAACATTACAATAAAAAAAAGATGTCTTGCTGATTTCTTGTAATAAGGCTGAGACTGTCTTATCTTGTTTTACTTATGTTCACTTTCACTATTCTGATATTTTCCCCCTCTTACCAGTGTATTCATCATGTTAGGAATAAGAACTTTAGTAAACATATCATGCATTTTTTAAATTTATTTTAATTTTAGAAGCTGTATGCAACATGAAATTTATGACTTAACCAGCTAAAAGCTTATTCTTTAAAAATAAATTGAAATTGAGAGATTAATGTCAATAAAAATATTTCCTTAGTCTTTAACATATCACTTATAGCAACTCTAAAAGATAAACAAATAGAATTTAAGTTTAACATGCTCTACACTACAATATGATCTAGAAAAAAAGAAATCCCACCCAAAATCTTTGCTCGCAGTGGGAGGGTTTCGTTTTAAGGACTAATAGCTGCCTCATCCTTTGTGATTGCTTGCTTCCATAATTTGTTATGAAGAAAGGCTTCTAGATAAACTGTCTCCCAAATGCTTGTGATTTGTTCTGTTCTGCTTGGGAAGGGTTAAGAGGAGACAACATCCTGTCAAAGACCTTGTTTTTAATTTTGCTTTGCACACTGGCACAGATCCTGCTAAGAGCAGCCCAGATTAGTTCGGAAAACCTTTGAAGAGATTTAAGATGTCCTTCAGCCAGTTTGAAGGTTTTTGTCTTGCAAATCCAGTACAAGGGCGCCTGCAGGCATCTCGACCCTTGCTGTGCTGCTGATGCGGCTCAAGGTCACACTAACCCGCCCTGTGACATTCAACAACAACAAAAAATTATGCGGTGAAACTGCTTCAGCATTCAACCAACCAACAACTTCCTTTAGTGAGGAAGTGTGGAAGAAGTCTATTTTTTCCCCCTGTTTTTCTTTTTTGGGGGGTGGCTCTGTGAATTTTTGCTGTAGGAAATAATCCTGGATTTCTGGTGTGTGTGATGACAAGGTCATTTCTTAATTAGAACACATGTAAAGAACAAAGCTAAATGGCTTCAAAACAGCTTTGTAGTTGATGGAGAGGATTTAAATTATTTAAAGAGATAGTCACCCATGTATGATGGAAGCTGAATTCTAAAGGCATTAACTCCTTCATTTCTGTCTCCTTGCCATTACTTTGAATTCCTTTAGAAGACTACAATCTAAACTTAAGAAAATGTATAAATGCCTTTTTTTTTTAAAGGAAGAAACATAATTTATAAATAAAATTCTTGGATAAACTTTATAGGAGAAGTTTTCTCCCCTTGCCATTCACCTCTTGGAAATTTTATCAGATGGCTTGACTGAGGAAGCAGGAATTAGAAACTTTTTCTGTTAACTGATTTATTTTTAATTGGTTGGGGAGGGTTGAAAAAATACTTCTTTATTACCTCACCTTCTCTTCTTCATTTTTACATGTGTGACTTGGAATTTTAGTAAATCAGTTTACCTTGAAAGTAGAAGTCGGTCAGTCGTGTCCGACTCTTCGCAACCCCATGAATTGTAGCCCGCCAGGCTCCTCTGTCCATGGAATTCTCCTGGCAAGAATACTGGAGTGGGTAGCCATTCTTGAGTCTTTAGAAAATATAACATCTATCATTCAGTTTCTCAACTTTCAGAGAATTGGTATAAAAAGACACATGTGTTTTTCCTCAGGAAGGAGAAAAGCAATTTTCATTTCAAATAGCCTCTAAGAAAGTTGTTTGTCAACATACGGACTTTTTAAGGCACAATGAAACCGTGTGCGTAACCACTTGACAGCCATACTGGCTTCCCTCTCTTCTGTGGGACTTGCTCCTCCTCTGTTGCATGTGAGTGCTAACTACAGGACATCAGTTGGAAAGAGTCCAAGTAAACTGGCTTTCTAAGCTTGAGACTTAATGCGTATCACCTCTGTAGGATTAGAGCCAAATAATCCAAGAAATTTTTATAGTTGATACTTTTTTGTGTAGATCAGGTACAGAGGCACTTAAAGTTATTTCCTTATGCACAAAATCATGTCTGTAGGGAAACTTCCATTCAACATTACAATATTAACATAAAGCTTTCTTGGAATTTGGTTGTTTCTTTCTCAAAGAAGAAGCTTCCCTGTAAGTGTAACTAAAGTAGAACTAGGGCACAGACTTCTGGAAGGTGGACATAACATACTGTGCTTATTTGAACTGATATGTTGGACTTTGGGGCCCACAGATAATGAAGCTTCTGGGGATGCCGTGATGAATGGTATTAGAAGAACAGTTTAGAACTATCTAGACTTCTTATTCTGGACCATTTTGCTCCTGTCAAGAAGCAGTATCTTTGGGTCCTCCCAGGAAAGTAAAAAGGTATATACTCTTTTAGGTTATGGCTGTTTGAGAGGATTTTAGGTTTGCCAAAAGAAAAGCCTGGAGGGGAAATCTATCTGCGAGGAAAGGGCAGTGTGATTCTGTGCATCCCTGCCCTTGCCTGGAGTCTGGTATGCCCTTCTGTCATGTATGACCCACGCTCACCTGCTAGTCATTTCTAATTTACTGTCCTAATTCATCGATTTGTTAGCACTAATTGTTCTTCATTTACTTCTGTGTAGTTTCCAGTACCTAAAGGGTTGAAAGGTTGCTGTAATTGGCACCCGCAGCTGCTCTTTCTTTTGACAGGGGATAATTTCGCAGCCTATGCTTTGTGTGACAGCTGCCTAATTGGGCATTCTCCCCTTGTAGCAAGCCTGCCTCCTCCAGCCTCCCTGCTGACAAATGGTGGTGGATTATAGATGAGGACACGCTGACCCATTCGACCTTGCTGAGACAGCGGGGAGGGGCCTCCTGCTACTTGAGGGAAGCTTTAGGTCATTTAGAGGACAAGGTCACCAGCCAGGTGGGGAAATGACATGATATCACATGACAGTAGCCTGATGACATGGTCAGCGTGTCAAGGACGAAGGCATCAGTATCGGTTAAACATTATTGCAGTACTTCATTGAAAGCCTGGTATTTCTTAATTGTTCTGCTGTTTTGTTTTGTTTTTAAGAAAAAGGAAGAGTTCAAAATAAGACATGTATTTTAGCAGTGTTAAGGCAAGTGTGTACATGAACATAGAGCTGGTTTAGAAAGCTTCCTCATAAGTTTCTCCAGTCATCTAGACTGTTTTGTTCTTAATTCTTATTTAGTTTGTAGTCCCTTGATTATCAGTGTTTTTCAAGACTTATTTGAAAATTAAGGCAGCAAATTAAAATGAGGTATTGTATATTGGTGACCATTTAACAACTTCCGTTCTCATCCTAACTCAGTGATTGGCACACCTTTTCATATTTTGAATAAAAGAATAAGCCAAGTAAAAATGCAATCCAATTGAAAGGAACCTCAAAACTCCTGACTTAGGATATCAAAAATACCACCACAGCATAAGTGTAAAATTTTAAAGGTTTTTTTTTTTTTAGGTAATTGTTGAGACCCGAAAATATTTTTTAATATCTTGGGATTATATTTAATGTAAAAGCTAAATGAAGATCTTTTAGATATTTTTTCATTGTTGGTAATACACAAGCTCTTCTTGGATAAGTAGATTTGAACTATATAATACCCTTTTTAAAGTGTAAAATCCTAAGGATCCCTGCTGAGTCTGTTAACCCTATGTTAATACTTGAGAGATTAAGTCCATATAAACTGTATTGGATAGTGCAAATCTTGTTTTAAAAACAAAGGACAGTTTAATGCAAAAAATACTGATCATGATTCTCGTTTTCTGGGGAGAAAAAAAAACCAAACTAATTATTGTTAGGTACTGTTGAATCTAAGCCCTCACTTCAACAGGAGCTAATTTCATACCCCTGAGGTAAAAAACTATCAGTGGTAAAAGTGTGATGAATTAGTTCACTGAAGTAGACACATCTGTATTTTCGTGGCTTGTGCATGGTGTATGTGTGTGTGTGTTTAATTTTGACTGTGCTGTGCGTGTGTTTAGCTGCTCTCAAACCCTGACTCAAGCTTGGTGGAGGTTTAATCCTGTGCCCTTGTACACGTAGACTTGATTAGTAGTTGTGGTTATCTCAGCAGAAGACATACCGCCCTCCTCCTTGTATTGGTCGGGACCTGGGCATTGGGGAGTCAAGGCAAAGGAGAAAGAAAAGAGATTTTACATTAGTATTCTATGAAAGCCTTACTGTCTGCAGAACAAATTGATTGCTCCGGTGTACCTGTGCTTGGCACCACTGCTGTGAAAGAAAGGTAGGGTTGTAATCTGTTTTATTGTATTACATATTGTGACACTCCAGGAATATTTAACGTGCTCTCTTTCTGTGGCACGTGCTGTAAGTCTAAGTTTAAAAAAAAAGGAAATAAATGAATGGGAAGTATGGAAGAGGAGTGGGCTGTAGCTTTGTTTACTTCAGTCCATGAGAGTTCATTCGAATAAGATAATTCTGCTGAAAGCATCACTGGGAACATAACCTGATTGATAACGAAACCCTATAAAGTGTTCTGAGGCACTAATCTGTTTCACTGCTTGAAATGTGTCAGGCAGAGATGAAATTCGAGCTAATATTATAAGGTTATAAGCACAAGATGAATGGGAGAAACCAGGGAGGTGGTTCCGAACCTAATTAGTTTAGGAAATGATTTTTAATTATTTTCCAGTACATTGTATTGTTAAAGGTCCTACATTACATGATGAAGAGAATAGGAAAGAGATTTTCATTAAAAGAAGAAGTAGCCACTCTACCACCTTAAACTATATTAAGAAAATTAAGAAATGTAGTTTTTACTTTACTCTTTTACTAGTTTCATTGTTTAAACATACTGTTTGATTCTGCTGTGGGAAAGGAAACTGAAATGTTTCTCCTAGTTGTTTTTTTTAATTAATTCTGTGGAATGTTTTTCATATAGAGACTTATAGTATAAAATTTGGATTTCTAAATGTGAATTGAAAAAATGTTTTAATATTTCACAAAATGATTGAAATCCCTGTGATTGGGATCCAGGCATTCATGAGCTGCTGCCGGAGCCACACGCTGTAGGTTATGTGAAAATCTGTACCATGAGGGGAGAGGTGAAATTCCTCTTGTCCAAGCCTCTTGCCACATGTGAACTGCAGGTGCCCTTTGCCTCCTCTGTCCCTATCGTGATCTTTGATTATAATCAGAGCCCTTAATTTAGGAGAGAGAGGAAGCAAAAACAGTTCACTGGTGGATTAAAGTTGTTTTCTGTTGTTTACTTTTATGTTCTTAAAATCAGTATATAGCTTAATATTTTTTTGATTACACTTTCCCCCTATTTAAATGTGTGAATAATTGTTCTGTATGTACTACTCATACTTTGTACAAACATTCCGGTACTGAAGATTGATGAAATCAGAGACCACAGACATTGGTCTCAACTTATTCCCAGATACTTTTAGAGAAAAATGTGTGAATGGAGAAACATTTTTAAGCATTTGCTTTTTTTGTTTTTTGTTTTTATTCAACAAGTTCTTTAATTTTACCAATAATTTTGAGAAATAAGGAATGAATGTGACTATTTTTATAGTAAAGATGAAAAACGTGAAATTAATTAAATTTCCAAGTGATTGTCTGGACAATTTGCAAGATTATAAGCATTTGTTAAACAACAAATACAATTCCAAATTCTGATATAAATCATTGATTAACATTAATTGTTTGAGGTCATGTTATCTATTAAGGAAAGAAGATATTTTCAAAGAACTTTAATTCAGTGGCAAAATTGACTATTAAATATTATTTTCAATGGAATATCAGCCATCAAAATTATTGGTACTGCATTCATTCTTACACTCTGTGTTTTATTGGAGGGTTTTTGGTTTTGAAAAAATGTGAATTGAGAAAATGTAGAGAAAAAATAAACCATAGAACTAAGACTCAAACATTTTACTTTCCAGAATAAAACATGTTCTAAACTCTTTCTCATTCAAATTTTAGTTTTTAATTTAAAAAATTTTTAGTTTTCAGTTTGTAATTACCTTAAAAATTTTGAAACATTTGTTATCTTTCACCCTTACAAAAGAAGAGCATGGAATGTGTATATTGATTGTATAACCAACTCAGAATGGAAAGATAATGAAGGAAATAGCAAGTAGAAGGAATTAATATTTAAATTCTCTTTTCTTGCGGTGGTTGTTGTAGTTCTTTTGATGGGGTAGGAGATTGTTTTTTTACAGACAAAAGCTGTGTTCTGTGTTTACTAAAATAGACAATGATGCTTAGCACTCTACTTGGCATCTAGTATCTACTCAATAAATACTTGTTAGTCAAATGAATAAAGAACACTTGACCGGCCTGACCAGCTACCCTACACACTTGGTTTTTATACTTTTTCTATACTTTCAGCTGTTCTCATGGTAGTAGTTTTCAGCATCTGCTTCTGTTCTGAAAGCATTCTAGGTATTGAAGGAACTAGAATTTGGTGTTTCAGAACCAGAGTAGAAACTGTTTTTGCAGAATTGTTTTTCACTCAGAGTAGTTCAGGTGCCCAACTGTGTTTTAAATTGTCCTTCCTCTCAACACAGACAAGCACAGATAGACAATCATACTTAGGATTTTTCTTCACCTCACATTGCCTCCAGGATATCCTTTTCCCTTATATGCTGGTCTGCTGTGATGTTAAATTTTTCAAGCACTGAAGTCTGTGTCTTCGTAGATGTATTCTGTGAGTCTAGGTCTGTTATGCTTACATCAACAGATTATTTTGAACATCCAAGAAAACTGCATTATAACTTTAGTCAGAGAGATTTAAATCTATGGAGAAAACGAACATTTGACTTATCATTATGACTATGACTTGAAGGCATGAGATGAAAGTCATTCATGAGGACAGCTTTAAATATGTGGGTGATACTTCCCTCAACCCAGTTAATGAGCGTATTTTTTATTGTTAAGTGTTCAACGTTAGGCTTAGACCAGAGTTTTTGAGTGGTAGAACCTTACAGATCAGTTAATATAAAGGTACATTTAACAGATGAGAAAACTAAGCTTTAGACAGGTTGATACATGGTCACTGTTATAAAACTATTTAGTAGCTGAGTCAAAGCAAAAATACAAATTGCTAGCTTTATAAAAAGTGATCACTTTTTCACATGATGTTAACTCTTTACCTGATGTTATTCTCCTAAAATAATAATTATGTTGATACTAGCCAACAGCAGTTATACCTGTAGCCACAGTAATTTTAATTCATAACAAAATGGGCTATAAATTTAAGCAAATGGATTTTTAAATCATTATATATATATTTATATATCATTATACATATTTATAATGATACAGTTTCATTTTGCTTTAATTTACAATCCGTTTGGTAATGAGATACACACACACAGAATTACTGATTCAGTTCAGTTCAGTTCAGTCACTCAATCATGTCCGATTCTTTGTGATCCCATGGACTGCAGCATACCAGGCTTCCCTGTCCATCACCAACTCCCAGAGCTTGCTAAAACTCATGTCCATCGAGTTGGTGATGCCATCCAACCATCTCATCCTCTGTCGTCCCCCTCTCCTCTTGCCTTCAACCTTTACCAGCATCAGGGTCTTTTCCAGTGAGTCAGTTCTTTGCATCTGGTGGCCAGTGTTGGAGTTTCAGCTTCAGCATCAGTCCTTCCAGTGAATATTGATTGATTGAAAGGGTTGATTTCCTTTAGGATTGACTGGCTTGATCTCCTTGCAGTCCAAGGGACTCTCAAGAGTTTTCAGCATCACAGTTTGAAAACATCAATTCTTCGGCACTCAGCCTTCTTTATGGTCCATCTCTCACATCCGCACATGCCTACTGAAAAAAACCATAGCTTTGACTAGACAGACCTTTGTAGGCAAAGTGATGTCTCTGCTTCAGTCACTATTTAATATTTTATAGCAATATTTTCTTTAATCATATAATCAAGCTGAGCAGAGAAAGTGGGCAGCCAACTGGGACTTTGCTAGGTAAAGACCTACAAGGAGGTATACTGACCAGGCATGGCCCCCTTCAAACAAAATTAAATGCTGAATTGAAAAATTCAAGAAACACTCTAATTCAGATTGTTCATGGAAAGATTGATCATGGAGTCATCCAGGGGCTAAGAGTTTGGGTTTGTAAATAAGTCCCAACAGTACATGTCAGATGGGTATCCAAGATAAAGACTGAAAGGGTCACTCCAAAAATCAGTTCCTGACAAGACTGAACTTGCCTTCATCCTACTGGGCTGGTTTTATTTCCAATAGAGAAATGAACAAATAAATAGAGATGTCAGAAAATCAAGTTGACCAAGTATAGGGCCAATGGGAGACTAGTGGGCAGTGGAGATGTGGTTTAAGAACTAGAGTCATGCTCAATATTAAGCATATATAAAGTATGTAAGATATGGGGATGGGGAGATGGCAGTAAACTGTTCCTAAACCCTTCCCTCCCATTAGTAGATTAAAAAAATATGAATAAATGAAACAAAACTTCACACCCAGCTTTTTGCTTCAGCAACTGGGCAGACCAAGCAAACTGTTTCACCTCTTAAACTTCACTCTGTCCATCTTCAAAGTAGGGATTACTATAACATCAAACTCGATAGGTGATCATGATGATTAAATGCGAAGGCAGTGTGTAGTGTTTGAACCATTATACATATCTGGAAATTATTTGTTTTTAGGTGTGTGTGTCCGAGTGTCAGATAGTCATGCTGCAGATGTATACTTTATACCACTGTTAACAGAAGGATTTGGCTAGGTAGCCATAATATGATGTAGTAGAGCTGTTTGGGTATCTCAGAATGAATGATGCATTCTTTTCATCTTGTGTATTCAGTGTGGTGAAGCCAGGTCTAAACTCATTCATATTTTTAACCTGTTAATTTAATCACATATTTCAAACACACACAAAAAAGTCTGTAACTTTAATGATTCACATTCACAAACTGCATATCTTTGTCTTGATCAGTTATGTGATTTTTATTTGTGTGGACTTTATTAAAATATGTATCAAAAACTGTGTGTAATTTTCAATAACCACCTGTCCATCTAACAGTATAAACTATTGATAAGTGAATCACGTACCTCACTTTAGAATGATAGGAAATAATTTGAAAGGGAGAGGCCAGAGCTGATAAGCTGAAGTTTAATTTGCCTGAATCTTAGCTTAAAAGTTTCATTTTCTTCAGATGCCTGTCATAGTTTCTAGACTTTTCTCCCTTTAATTATAGAAATTACTTAATATTGATAGACTTTTGGAGATCCTTAGGACACTGTGATCTTTGTTAACAAATGTAAATGCCAAATAAATAGCAGTTAACACAACACTTTTCTCTGGACTGCACAAAATAGAGGAATATAAGAGATTTCTTATGATTTGACCTCTCCGTCACTGACCCTGACCTCGGATGTTGGGTAACTCCTCTTGGCCGCCGCCACTCGGGCATGGGGTCCTCCCTGCTTCTGCCCCTAACCTCGGATGTGGGGTAGCTCCTCTCAGCCGCGCAGTGTGCGCCGTGAGAGCCGCCTGTGCTAGAGTAGCTGATGAACTATGGACGGAGGTTCGTCACATTGTACAGGAGACAGGGATCAAGACCATCCCCATGGAAAAGAAATGCAAAAAACCAAAATGGCTCTCTGAGGAGGCCTTACAAATAGCTGTGAAAAGAAGAGAAGCAAAAAGCAAAGGAGAAAAGGAAAGATATGAGCATCTGAATGCAGAGTTCCAAAGAATAGCAAGAAGAGATAAGAAAGCCTTCCTCAGTGATCAATGCAAAGAAATAGAGGAAAACAACAGAATGGGAAAGACTAGAGATCTCTTCAGGAAAATTAGACATACCAATGGAACATTTCATGCAAAGATGGGCTCAATAAAGGACAGAAATGGTATGGACCTAACAGAAGCAGAAGATATTAAGAAGAGATGGCAGGAATACATAGAAGAACTGTACAAAAGAGATCTCTACGACCAAGATAATCATGTTGGTGTGATCAGTCACCTAGAGCCAGACATCCTGGAATGTAAAGTCAAGTGGGCCTTAGGAAGCATCACTACGAACAAAGCTAGTGGAGGTGATGGCATTCCAGTTGAGCTATTTCAAATCCTGGAAGATGATGCTGTGAAGTTCTGCACTCAATATGCCAGCAAATTTGGAAAACTCAGCAGTGGCCACAGGACTGGAAAAGGTCAGTTTTCATTCCAATTCCAAAGAAAGGCAATGCCAAAGAATGTTCAAACTACCACACAATTGCACTCATCTCACATGCTAGTAAAGTAATGCTCAAAATTCTCCAAGCCAGGCTTCAGCAATACATGAACCATGAACTTCCTGATGTTCAAGCTGGTTTTAGAAAAGGCAGAAGAACCAGAAATCAAATTGCCAACATCCACTGGATCATGGAAAAAGCAAGAGAGTTCCAGAAAAACATCTATTTCTGCATTATTAACTATGCCAAAGCCTTTGACTGTGTGGATCACAGTAAACTGTGGAAAATTCTGAAAGTGATGGGAATACCAGACCACCTGACCTGCCTCTTGAGAAACCTGTATACAGGTCAGGAAGCAACGGTTAGAACTGGACATGGAACACCAGACTGGTTCCAAATAGGAAAAGGAGTACGTCAAGGCTGTATATTGTCACCCTGCTTATTTAACTTCTATGCAGAGTACCTCATGAGCAATGCTGGACTGGAAGAAGCACAAGCTGGAATCAAGATTGCCAGGAGAAATATCAATAACCTCAGATGTGCAGATGACACCACCCTTATGGCAGAAAGTGAAGAGGAACTAAAAAGCCTCTTGATGAAAGTGAAAGAGGAGAGTGAAAAAGTTAGCTTAAAGCTCAACATTCAGAAAACTGAGATCATGACATCTGGTCCCATCACTTCATGGGAAATAGATGGGGAAACAGTGGAAACAGTGTCAGACTTTATTTTGGGGGACTCCAAAATCACTGCAGATGGTAACTGCAGCCCTGATATTAAAAGATGCTTACTCCTTGGAAGAAAAGTTATAACCAACCTAGATAGCATATTGAAAAGCAGAGACATTACTTTGCCAACAAAGGTCCGTCTAGTCAAGGCTATGGTTTTTCCAGTAGTCATTTATGGATGTGAGAGTTGGACTGTGAAGAAAACTGAGCACCGAAAAATTGATGCTTTTGAACTGTGGTGTTGGAGAAGATTCGCCTTGGACTGCAAGGAGATCCAACCAGTCCATTCTGAAGTAAATCAGCCCTGGAATTTCTTTGGAGGGAATGATGCTAAAGCTGAAACTCCAGTACTTTGGCCACCTCATGTGAAGAGTTGCCTTATTGGAAAAGACTCTGATGCTGGGAGGGATTGGGGGCAGGAGGAGAAGGGGATGACAGAGGATGAGATGGCTGGATGGCATCACGGACTCGATGGACGTGAGTCTGAGTGAACTCCGGGAGTTGGTGATGGACAGGGAGGCCTGGCGTGCTGCTATTCATGGGGTCACAAAGACTCGGACACGACTGAGTGACTGAACTGAACTGATGATTTGACCTGTTTAAATAAATTTTACCTTTTCATTATACAGTACAATTTTAAATGAAGTGATTATTTCTTTTGAACTTTATAAAAGCATATTACTTGAAAACCTAAAGGATTTCTTAAAGTTATGCCTTGTAACCATCTTTACTTGGCTTATATGTTAAATTTAAGGGAAACCCCATGTAATTGTGTTTGTGTATATATATATGCTACTGCTACTGCTCAGTTGCTTCAGTTGTGTTCGATTCTGTGCGACCCCATAGATAGCAGCCTACCAGGCTCCCCCATCCCTGGGATTGTCCAGGCAAGAACACTGGAGTGGGGTGCCATTGCCTTCCCCGGTATATATACATGTGTATATATGTATATTTCCTATGCTGCCAGTTGCTTTTTAGTATTATGTATAGAATTAAGCAGTTAGAAAGAAACTAGAATATGTATAGACATCCACTTATTCAGCAAAAATTCAGTGTCTCAAATATGCCTCTGGCAAACAGAATAAAACTAATTCTTGTCCTCACGAAACAATAAGTACATTGTAGCAGTATAAGACAAGCAATAAATAAGTATTAAAAATAACAGCAAGGAAAAGCAAGCAAAAAGTGTTACAGAATGAGAGAAGTCCTATGACAATTGGTCTCCTGATTTCTCTGCTAGAGGAAAATGGGGAGACCCATTTACAGAAGGCCATTGGAAAAACCTTGCCTTGGGAAGTAACATTTAAGCTGAGTTGTGGAAGGAGGCAAAGCTTCCCAGGAGTATCTAATTGTAAGGAACCCACCTACCAAACAGGAGACTAAGAGGCACGAGTTGGATCCCTGGGTTACAAAGATCCCTTGGAGGAGGGCATGGCAACCCACTCCAGAATTCTTGCCAGGAAAATCCCATGGAAGAAGGAGCCTGGAGGACTGTGGCCCATAGGGTCACAGAATCGAACAAGACTGAAGTGACTTAGCACACACACATAGGCAGGTGGAAGAAGGCAAAGGAGCAGCTATAGGAAGAGTCTTCCTGGGAAAGGTACCTACACACACGCAGGGGCTAGGGGCCAGAAAGAACTGTCTATTCTGGTATTGAAGGAGATCTCTGTATTTAGAGTTATGTTCTCCAGATGCTCTCCAGTATAGTAGCTTTGAGCCTCGTGGGACTTGTCCAAATGAGATGCACTGTAAGTGTAAAATACACACCAATTAAGAATTCAGTTCAGTTCAGTCGCTCAGTTGTGTCCAACTCTTTGTGACCCCATGAACCACAGCACGCCAGGCCTCCCTGTCTATCACCAACTCTCGGAGTCCACCCAAACCCATGTCATTGAGTCGGTGATGCCATCCAACCATGTCATCCTCTGTCGTCCCCTTCTCCTCCTGCCCTCAATCTTTCCAGTGAGTCAGCTCTTCACATCAGGTGGCCAAAGTATTGGAGTTTCAGCTTCAACATCAGTCCTTCCAATGAATACCCAGGACTGATCTCCTTTAGGATGGACTGGTTGGATCTCCTTGCAATCCAAGGGACTCTTCAAGAGTCTTCTCCAACACCACAGTTCAAAAGCATCAAGTCTTCGGCGCTCAGCTTTCTTTATAGTCCAACTCTCACATCCATATATGACTACTGGAAAAACCATAGCCTTGACTAGACGGACCTTTGTTGACAAAGTAATGTCTCTGCTTGTTAATATGCTGTCTAGGTTCCTTCCAAGGAGTAAGTGTCTTTTAATTTCATGGCTGCAATCACCATCTGCAGTGATTTGGGAGCCCAAAAAAGTCAGCCACTGTTTCCACTGTTTCCCCATCTATTTGCCATGAAGTGATGGAACCAGATGCCATGGTCTTAGTTTTCTGATGTTGAGCTTTAAGCCAACTTTTTCACTCTCCTCTTTCACTTTCATCAAAAGGCTCTTTAGTTCTTCTTCACTTTCTGCTATATGGTGGTGTCATCTGCATATCTGAGGTTATTGATATTTCTCCCAGCAATCTTGATTCCAGCTTGTGCTTTATCCGGCCCAGCGTTTCTCGTGATGCATTCTGGGTATAAGTTAAATAAGCAGGGTGACAATATACAGCCTTGACATACTCCTTTTCCTATTTGGAACCAGTCTGTTGTTCCATGTCCAGTTCTAACTGTTGCTTCCTGACCTGTATACAGGTTTCTCAAGAGGCAGGTCAGGTGGTCTTAGTATGATAAAAAAAAAAAAAAAATGAAACCTCTTAAGGGTTTTATATTGATTTCATATTGATTCCATAATATTTTAAATATATCGAGTTAAAATATATTCAGATTACTTTTAACTTTCTTTTAAATTTAAAGTAAAGTAGTAAAGTACTAGATAATTTAAAATATCACATGTGATTCTCATTACATTTTGTTGGACAGCACCTGACTAGAGTATAATGAATGAGGAACTAAATCTCTGAAGCCAGATTATGCAGGACCTGGTAGACCTTAGAGAGGAATTCAGACTATCTGAAGTGAGAAGGAAACCATAATGCATTTTTAGTCAAAGGAATTTACCTTTTACAGAGAGCATTGGCTGCAATGTAAAGATTGTAGTGGAAGGGGCCAGTTAGGAAGCTGATACAGTAGTGTGCAACACACACAGCACTGAACCATTTATCACAACAGTTGCCGGATGGTGTTACATAAAATAGAGTATCTAATCACCAGTGAGTTTTTTTCAATCATATTTGATGGAGTTTCTTAAGCTGTGGGTGCAGGCATTGGTTTAGGGTTTACATGTGTAGGAGTTCTCTTTCCTCCATGTTCATGGAGTATTAAAAATCTTACAAAATTAAATTTCTCCTAGCCTCCTGAAATACTGTAATTCATGAAAATAGTGATACTTTAAAGTCATTTATAGTTTTAAAGATTTTTAAAATTTTTGTCAAACCTGTGATGTTTTGTGATGGTTTGTTGTTCAGTCACTCAGTTGTGTCCCACTCTTTGTGACCCTGTGGACTGCAGCACACCAATCTTCCCTGTCCCTCAGTATCTCCCTGAGTTTGCTCAGACTCATGTCCATTGAGCTGATGATGCCATCCAGCCATCTCACCCTCTGTCACCCGCTTCTCCTGTCCTCAGTCTTTTCCAGCATCAAGATCTTTTTCAGTGAGTCAGCTCTTTGCATCAGGTGGCCAAAGTATTGCAGCTTCAGCTTCAGTACTTCCAATGAATATTCAGGGTTGACTTCTTTAGAATTGATTGCTTTGATCTCCTTGCTGTCCAAGGGACTCTCAAGAGTCTTCTTCAGCACCATAGTTCTAAAGCATTGATTCTTCAGCACTCAGCCTTCTTTATGGTCCAACTCTCACATCTGTACATGACTACTGGAAAAACCATGGCTTTGACTATATGAACCTTTGTCGGCAAAGTGATGTATCTGTTTTTTAATATTTTGTCTAGGTTTGTATAGCTTTTCTTCCAAGGAGCAAGCATCTTTTAATTTCATAGCTGTAGTCACTGTCCACAGTGATTTTGGAGCTTAAGAAAATAAAATCTGTCACTGTTTTCACTTTTTCCCCATCTATTTGCCATGAAGTGATGGGACCAGATGCCATGATCTTAGTGTTTTGAATGTTTAGTTTTAAGCCAACTTTCTCACTCTCCTCTTTCACCTTCATCAAGAGGCTCTTTAATTTCTCTTTGCTTTCTGCCAGTAGGGCAGTATCATCTGCATATCTGAGGTTATTGAAACTGGGATGATTTGATAGAAGCTACTGACAGCACAGATTCTGCAGGCCTATGTAGTCTTTAACCCTCCCAACTATTCTCTGTGATACAGTTTGTTCTCTCTCTTTTGAAGTGAAGAAACTTGAGACACTTAAGAGTAATTAAAAAGTTGCCAAGGTTATAGGGTAGTGACAGGCCCTAGGCTGAAACTTCATTCTTTCAGGTACATGTTGTGATACCCTTTTATGGAAATGCTCCTTTTATTGATATGTAGATTGTGTGTGTATGTATATTTATGCAAGAATGTGAGTTAGATTTGCCATATTTTATTTCACTCAGAAGCTATAATTGCAGTACCCCCTTTTAATTTGTATAAAACTGGAATAATTCTTAATCTTTGGGTTTTTGCTTATTTATGCTGCTCTGATAGTACAAGTTTTGGATTATCTTTCATAGTACTGAAAAAATGCAAGACACAGTATAGTTCAGATGTCTTTTTTTTTTTTTTCTTTCCTGAATTGCTTTTAGTGTTTTGCTTTAGAGGAAAATTTATTTGCTATAGAATCTGCTTCCACTTATGAGTACTTAGGGGACACCATGTATACTGCTGTGTGCTTTGCAGGTCTTAGTTCATGAAATCTTTTTTTATGATCTTATTAATTAGGTAGCATTATCTCCAAAGTCTTAGAAAAGTTAAGTTAGTTGGTGAACCAAGATTCAAAACCTGAACTCTTAGCTTTAGTATGTTACCCATTTTTAGGCATCTTTGAAGTTAAGTATCTTCACAGTATCCCTGTTATGATCAATGACATTGTGAACAGTATTTTTCATTATAAAAATCAAACGACTTTTGAAATTCAAGTGAAAATGTTTAAAATTTTTAAAACTGACATTTCTTTAGCAGAATTGAAATTGATTTGTCTCTTATCACTGACAGGACTGATACTTTTTTGGCAAGCTGTTAGTTTTAGTTCCTCTAGTTAATGAAAGTAAAACAAAGATCAGGCAGCACTCAAGGACGATCTTGTAAATAGTCGGATGGTGGAATCAATAGGCATGTGGTTGCTAAGCAGCGTCACCTTTTTTAAAGTATCAAGTCATAGTAGAATACCTGTATATGGGTCCACTTTAAATTGCAGAGTCAGCTAGTTAGGAATTAGAAATGCCAGATTCTGGGTTTGCAGTGTTGTCTTATAAACAGATCATTTAAAATACCTGAGTATCCAAAGCATTTGCCATGTGGTACTACTTCCCTAGTGGCTCAGAGGTTAAAGCGTCTGCCTGCAATGCGGAAGACCTGGGTTCAATCCCTGGGTCAGGAAGATCCCCTGGGGAAGGAAATGGCAACCCACTCCAGTATTCTTGCCTGGAGAATCCCATGGATGGAGAAGCCTCATGGGCTGCAGTCTATGGACTTGGCAAAAAGTCAGATACAACTGAGCAACTTCACTTTCACTTTCATACTACTTGATTTTGGAAAGGATAGATTTTGCCTAATTAGCATAAAATTATATTACAGCAATTATGTAAGTTAGTATCCATAGAATAAGGAGCACCAAGAGGGGAAAAGTGGCATTTCCGGAGGACTTGCTGTGTTGGGTGTTTTATATGTATTATTGAATCTTCACAGCTCTCCTCCTAGATAAGTTGGTATTGTCCACATTAAACGGAGGCATAAAAAGCTTTACCTAGAGTTACAGAACTGGTGGATGAGCCCTAGTGTTTTTATTTGTAAAGCTTGTGGTATCTTTTAGAAATAAAAACTAGAGGGAATTTTTTATCTTACAGGTTGTTGAAAGGTGTAAAAGAACACCTTTCAGAAATGAGCTGTGGGAAATGAAACTCTCAGATTTTCTCCAGCATAGGTTGTTGAGATTGACAGCGGGTAGGTTGAGTGGTGTCTAGTCCTATGAGTAGCCAACACCAGACTGTAAAATAGTTAATGAAGTCGAGCTTCTCAATCCTGATATTCTGTTGTTACCATTCTTGATTTTAGTTGGTTACTTCCAGTCTTTTGTTACCAGGCCCACCACTGATAACAAAAAGGTCTAAATCCTTAAGACTGCAAAATATATAGTTTACCTTCTGTAATCATAGAAGTGCTTTTTTTTTTTTACTGGCATTCTTTTTAAAGAAGTAAAAACTGATTATTGAACAGAGATTTTTAAGAAGGTGTGACCATTTTTATCCCTTCTCAGACATAATTTTACAAATAAGATTTGAGTCATGTCAACTATCTGATGACCATTTTCTTAATTATGTAGTAGCAATTCAAAGCACATTCTTGCTTAGTTTTGTTCCACTATGCAATTTTTAATGTGTAATTTTGTTCTTCCATTTTGCTGGTTATGCAGAACTCCACTTAGCCCTTTTATTGTGAACATGGGTTCCAACCATTTCTACTTCACAGTGTTTATGCTACTGAGTAATATATTTAGAACAAAAAAATTGCCAAATTTGACAATGCTTTTAGCAGATGAAAAAAATTTTTTTTCCCCTGTACATCACTCTTTTGAGTATTCCTACAGTGTGTATACTTTTAAGGGGGTAGATGGAAGATGCCTTACTTGGTAAGTCAACTTCAGTAGTAATCTTTTGACAAACCTGTGTTTACAAGTTAGATGTTTTGGGGAGAAACACTAACTTTTTGATTTGGGAATTTAAATGATATTCTCTTATGTAAATATAATACAGAAACTTATAAGCCATTTCTGTTACTGTATCAAAATGCACAGAACTTATAAAAGTCTTCCTTCTGTGGGTAAAAGGGGGAGGATAGGATGAAAGAAGGCACTTTATTCTATCTAGAATGGGAATACATACTTAACCCTAAAAGGAGCGTCAGCCCTAAGTGACAGAGAAGAAACAGAAAGGCAGAGTGATTGTGCTTAGCTGTACCAAGAACATTCTCAAGAAGGGCTTCAAAATAAGGAGCTAAAATAACTAGCTCCAGGGAAATGCCATAGAATCTTAAAGAGGATCCTTGTTGAGCCTAATGTTTCTCAACGAGTAAAGTGAGGCACACAAAAAAATCATAACACATGGTTGCCTTTTGTCTTTCCTCTGTATCTCTCATAGCCCTAGAGTTTGGGGAGTTGGTCCAGTGTCTTCTCTCTGGTGGTCCCACCCAGCTCTTGTTGAAAAGAAGTATTTCACCTCATATGCAGGAAGGATTTGAACTGGAGAGCTAGCAGTGGAACCTTCTGCCTCTTTTTCTCGTTTATTCTACCATGGGATCATTTGTTATTTCTGACTCCTTCCTTTGGGCGGTTGTTGAAACTTTTGGAGCCAAGGCTGTCATCTAGGGCCAGGAGCCA
Organism: Budorcas taxicolor; assembly: GCF_023091745.1. Classification (NCBI taxonomy): domain Eukaryota; kingdom Metazoa; phylum Chordata; class Mammalia; order Artiodactyla; family Bovidae; genus Budorcas; species Budorcas taxicolor. Next base: position 86,866,039 of record NC_068910.1, read on the forward strand.
CCACAGTTTATTTAAGAAGAATTGGAGACCAGTTGAAACCCAGTAAATGACATTAAAGAAGCACCTGGAACCTTAGACATAACCTGGCCGTACCTGACCCAGAGTAACCCGGCTTCTCACCCACCCAGCTTCACTAATGAACTTCAATTACAGGCACTGTAAAGAGTGTGATGCTGCTTGCAGTTAGATGTCTTGACTACTTAGGGGCATAATTTGCTAGAGATGGTAGAGGTAGCCAAATCAAGATCCCCCTTATATGATATTTTACTATTTAGCCCTCTGAGCGAGAACCATCTGGTCTTTATTTCCTTGCCAACTTCACAGCCCATCTACCTGCCTTTGTGCTGGGTTCCACTGTAAGAATTTATTTTCCAGTCTGTTGATAACATAGAGTTGGAATACCAGCATCTCCCTTAAGATTTTATTACTGCTTATCTATTTCCCACCTTAGCTTCCTAGCATGGACACATACCCTCTTCTAACTAATAGCCGTAGTACCTAGTTTGTATATTAGGCAAAGGCAGTCTCTTTAAGCTTGCCTTTCTTTCATCCATTCATTCTCAAGGCCTTGAACCTTGCTCAAGGCTCATCATTCAGGGTCTGGACAGTCCTAGTCTGACTCAGAGTTGGGCATTGATACTTGCATGATTCAGTATTAATAACACACCCCATCCCATCCACATTTCCCAACATAGAGAATATGAATATGGTCTTGATGTCAGTCTCAGGAGCCTTTGTAGTTCTGAATGTCCGTAGCAGCATGAATAAATCAGGTATAATTAAAGACTTAGGAGTTAAAAGAGGGAAAGAAGGAAGTAAACCATTTGAGAGGTTGGGAAGGGTAGAGAAAGGCAAGAAGAAAGAAGGGATAAAGGAAAAAAAATACATACTTAAGAACTGGAGCAGGTCTTGATTATGCCCTTGGCTAGCGGCACTACAGTCGTGAGTTGAGCCCAGTTGATGGGTTCTGACTCTGAGGTCTTAGGAAGCAATCTTGAATCTAATAGGCCAGATGTGTTGTCTTAGCAAAATTACAAAATGGAAGAAGTCAGAAAGATGGACAAGGAAATTGGGTCATCTGTGTCTTTCATGATTCCTTTTTTCCTTGATTGAAGGACGCTCAATATTTTGTTTTACTTTTCATGAAAAAAAAATGAGTGTTAATTTCCTTTCTAATGGTCTAAAGGAATTGTTCTCTTTTTGAATATGAAAAATTGTCTTTAACATCAGAACATTTCAGTCTCCTCTGCCCTGTGCACCATATAGAATATATAGATTCAATAACTTTAGAATCAGTTAAACTGCTTGGCTAATATGAGAATAAAGGTTTATCTACTTGTAAATTCAGTAGAGTAGGAAAATGATAAATTAAACTGTAAAGTTCTTCAACATCAGTAAGTTTCACACCGCTGCACGGATAACTTGATGAAAGGACATGTTCAGCCAGATGGCCTGTGCTGGCCTCCTTCCCATCCCCGCAAAAGATATGTTATTCACTCCCAGGGTAACTCAGGGAAAGAGCTGCTTGTGGAATTAAAACAACCAATGTCCAATTAACCCCTGTTTTGGTCAGTGTTTCCTACACAGTTTGGATAATTGGCATACTTTAGTTTCATCAAGGGAGGCAGCTGGTTTATCGGTTAGTTCAGGCCCTAGGGAATAAGAAATCTGAAATTCTGTTGTGAGCTCTGCCCCTGCAAACTCTCAGTGTGACCTTGAACATCTTTACCTCCTTGTGTTGCTCTCCCCATTTGAAAATCAGAGACATGCATTGGACGTAGACCTAGTACATGAGATGGAGGTTCTGTAGGAAAGGTGAGGGAAAAGAGTGTTGATACTTGCAGAGGTCTTTAAGCCATGGATTTGAGGGCATGGTTTGCCTCACATGGTGTTACTGCAGTAGCTTAGGGATGCTGCCTTTGCATGGAACAGAAAGAAGCCTGTTCACCAAAGCTCAAGTAGCGGGAGAGTTATTGGAGGCCTGTAGCAGGCTCTTCAGGAAGCCAGCGATAGGAGAGCATTGCACTTGCTTGAAATTGGAAAACCACTCATCAGCCTTGCTGCCTGTTCTCTCTCTCTTCCTTTTTGCCTTCCTCATCCTGCTTCTGTCTCTGCGCCTGCTTCATTCTTTTCTCTCAGCATACTGACTCTGTATGAGCTGTGAAATGTGGCCTCATTAAAGCAACCCCAAAATGAAGGTTTTCAGTCTCTGTGAATTACATATCCCAAGAGACGAAAGGAATTGGTCCTGTTCAGTCACATTCTCAACGTGGTCCATTCCCGGGGCTAGGGATCAGGGAATAGGTTCTTTATGGAAAAAGACCAGGGAAGAAAAAAATGATAGGCATCTTTTACATGAAATGAATGACCCTTTGGCTTAAGTAAACATGTCTTACAAAATCACAAAGTTAAAGAGTTTATTAGCTAGATTTATTAAAATGCAGATCTAAACTGTTTTTTTAGTTTTTCAGGATATATATAGAATATGTTGAAGCATTTAACAGACAGTATCAGGCATGGAGATACAAATGCCAAAGACGCTGTCTCAACTCTCAAGGCACTTTATGTGGGGTGACTGGAAAGTGAAGAAAATGTGATAAAGTCCCCTAGCCTCAGCTCTGATGGTAGAATTTTAATGTTACTGTCATGCTTAGAAAATGCCAGGCGTATTCCATTCCATGTCATAGAACAGCTTGAGGAGGTAGATAGTATTATTTCAATTTTACAGTTAAAGAAACCAAGCCCCAGGATGCATTGGTCACTTGACGAGAGTTTACTCCTGTTCAGTTGTTCAGTTGTGTCCGACTGTTCGTGACCCCATGGATTGCAGCACACCAGGCTTCCCTGTCCATCACCAACTCTCTAAGTTTGCTCAAACTCATGTCCATCGAGTCAGTAATGCTGCCAACCATCTCATCCTCTGTCGTCCCCTTCTTCTCTTGCCTTCAGTCTGTCCCAGCATCAGGGTCTGGACCAGAGCCACTGCTGCTGCTAAATCACTTCAGTCGTGTCCGACTCTGTGTGACCCCATAGACGGCAGCCCACCAGGCTCCTCTGTCCCTGGGATTCTCCGGGCAAGAACACTGGAGTGGGTTGCCATTTCCTTCTCCAGTGCATGAAAGTGCAAAGTGAAAGTGAAGTCACTGAGTCGTGTCCGACTCTTCGCAACTGCATGGACTGCAGCCCACCAGGCTCCTCCACCCATGGGATTTTCCAGGCAAAAGTACTGGAGTGGGGTGCCAGTGCCTTCTCCCTGGACCAGAGCTACCCACTGAGAAATGCCAGAGTCAGGAATCCAGAGACTGTTCTCTTCACCACTGTGCTATGTGATCTTTCTGGTAAAAGCAAGAGCAACAGCAGACACAGACTTTAGAGTAGGAAAAGTAATCCAGAGTTCTGCAGGTCCTATAAAGTCATTTGCTTTGCCACATGTTTTCAAACTCGGCAATGTAAACTCACAGGGAAGGCTGGAACTCAGAAGAACCTCAGCTGGTTTCTGATGAACCATTTACTGGCTAGTCACTCAATTGCTTGTATGTTAAAATGGGAATGAATGTAATATCAATATAATATTAACCAACCTCAGGAGAAGAATCGAAGGAAGCATAACTTTGTATTTCATTGGAGAAGGAGATGAGGCCTAAAACACTTGGGGGAGAGCGGGTTGGAACTCAGTAAGGGGCTTCCCTAGTAGCTCAGTGGTAAAGAATCCACATGTAATACAGAAGATGCGGGTTTGATCTCTGGGTTGGGAGGATCCCCTGGAGAAGGAAATGGCAACCCGCTCCAATGCTCCTGCCTGGGAAGTCCCATGGACAGAGGAGTCCTGTGGGCTACAGTCCATGGGGTTGCAAAGAGTCAGGCACGACTTAGCGACTAAACAACAAACTCAGTAGGACCCGGCAGTCTGTGGTGGAGGGCTCCCAGGGGTATTTATATGCTACTTTGGCCCGTCAGGAGTTTATAAAGAATGCCATCCTTGCAGACGGGTGCCCAGGTACATGTGTGTGTATTCCTTTGTTTGTCCTTTGCTAGACTCCTTCAACTGGAGAAGACAGTGGCACCCGACTCCAGTCCTCTTGCCTGGAAGATCCCATGGATGGAGGAGCCTGGTGGGCTACAGTCCATGGGGTCGCATAGAGTCGGACACGACTGAGCGACTTCACTTTCACTTTTCACTTTCATGTACTGGAGAAGGAAATGGCAACCCACTCCAGTGTTCTTGCCTGGAGAATCCCAGGGACCGGGGAGCCTGGTGGGCTGCCGTCTATGGCGTCGCACAGAGTCGGACACAACTGAAGCGACTTAGCAGCAGCAGCAGCAGACTCCTTCAACCAGAGAAGGCAATGGCACCCCACTCCAGTACCCATGGACAGAGGAGCCTGGTAGGTTGCAGTCCGTGGGATTGCGAAGAGTCAAACACGACTGAGAGACTTCACTTTCCTGCATTGGAGAAGGAAATGGCAACCCACTCCAGTGTTCTTGCCTGGAGAATCCCAGGGACAGCAGAGCCTGGTGGGCTGCTGTCTGTGGGGTCACACAGAGTCGGACACGACTGAAGCGACTTAGCAGCAGCAGCAGCAGACTCCTTTAACAGTGGAATTTAACTGTCTTATCTAGACCTTAGCAAGGTGATAGATTTAGTCAGTGGAATAGTTTCCAATGTCTGAAGGATAATTGAAGGATTAGCCTTGTTTCTGTGGCCCCCAAAGGACTAATGATCAGTGTAAAGGAGACAGATTATAGTCCAGTGCAAGGACAGATATCACACTGTTGCAGTTGTGGGAACATGCAGTGAGTTCTCTGAATAGTGGGTAATCCTTGCCGAGCACCCGCCCTGAGCCCTGGCACTGTGCTGAGCACCACATGAGCATTGTCAGGTTTAGTCCCCACAGAGGCGCTATGAAATTGGTATTGGTTTTCATTTATTTATAAATAAAACTTTTGAGAGTAGTTAACTTGCCCAAAGCCACGCAGTGAGCCAGAAATTGAACCCAGAGCCATCTGATTCTAAAAAATACCACCTTAGAATACAATCCATGGTCACTGGAGGTTTTCAGAAGTAACCTAGACAACAAGTATTAGCATACAGGTTATTAAAGGGGTTTAAGCATTACCTGGGATGATTGGTTAGGCAGGTGACCTTTCAACTCTTTCCTAATTGGTCCCATTACGTTTGTAGAATCCATTTGCTGTTAGGAAAATGATAGCTAGTGGTAGAATCATCATAGGAAGATAGGTTTCTCTATAAACATGAGCTGCTGTGCCATTTTTATACAAGTTCCAAAAGTTTGTATTTCCAGTGTTATGGAGGCTAGAATATTTGTCAGTTTAGCTTTGAAAAGAAGTCAGTAGTCCCAGTGAATAAAGTATCTGCCCCAAAATCCTCGCAGTAGTTTATGATAGGCAAGGAAATTTGATTTCATAATGTAATTACTTTAAAACAAATGCTTTAGTAGCTTTTGGAGCATAGTATGATACATTTTATTTTTAATACACATTAAAGACTTACTGTACATTTCAGGAAAATGTGTTTTCACACTTGTCTCCATCCTCATCAAAGTTAGCTATTTTCTGAACCCACATGACTCCTTAGCCTCAGACCTGAAAGACATCGTTTAAATTTGATACCCTGCACAAGGCGGGGGCGGGGGGGGGGGGGGAGTTTATTCCTTCAGCACAGGTTAAAGGAGGGAATTCCCTGGATTTGATATTACTGCTAACAGCAGCATGCAGATATGCAGGAAGAAGAAACAGTGGCACGTTGACTCTTCTTGCATCAGTATTCCAGACCTGCTTGGATAATGTTTGTTTTGTTTAATTGGTTTTCACATTTTCAGGTATAAAGTCTTTTAAAAGGAATTTGATCACTTTTACACATTCTAATTGAATCACTTTCTGGCAGGATATTGTTTTTATTTAGCCAGACACAGTACAAGCTCATACTTGAAACACTTCAGCAAATACAGGTTCAGATGAAAAAGATCATCCTAAGGATAGCTTTGACCAATTTGATTGAATCTTTATCACACCCTGATAGTTGAGTTGGTAAACAATTCGCCTGCAGCACGGGAGACCCCGGTTGGATTCCTGGGTCAGGAAAATCCGCTGGAGAAGGGACTGGCTACCCACTCCAGTATTCTGGGGCTTCCCTTGTGACTCAGCTGGTAAAGAATCCACCTGCAATGTGGGATACCTGGGTTTGATCCCTGGGTTGGGAAGACCCCCTGGAGAAGGGAAAGGCTACCCAATCCAGTATTCTGGCCTGGAGAATTCCATGAACTGTATAGTCCATGGGGTCACAAAGAATTGGACACAACTGATCATCTTTCTCTGTCACACAATTTAAAGGGTTCAAGTTTTGTGGTATATAATTATTATCTACTTTGGTGGTTTATTTGTCACATGACCAAAGAGAAATAATTTCTCACTTGTGGTTAATATATGATGCCAAGTTAATTCATGAAGGCTTTCTTTCCCCATATCATTATGCCCTTTTTAGGATGAGTTTGGTTTTTCTGAGTTTTTAAGGATTGAATCTTTCAATATGATACTTCTTTCTTAAATACAGTCTTCAGTGTAGGAAAAATTTAACGATGAAATGTTTAATATAAATAGGTTTTATTCAGATTCCTATGCAATGAATAGTTAGGGAGAGGAAAATGATGAAAAGCTTCATGATACCAGAATTTTGAAACGTTTGCTCATTCTTGTTTATAGTCTGTGAGTATAGTAGGTCTTACAAACCTTAGCCAGGAAGACACTGATTAAAGGAAACTGAATGATCTTTTTTTTTTATAAACAGATGTTAAAGATTCACTTCTAAATATCTAGATCTTGAGTTTTTCTAACAGAATGTGTACATGTTTTCCAAAACCACAGAACTTGTGTAGAATAAAATACTTTATTACTCTTTAATTTTGTAAAATTTTTTGTTACATTCAGGGGAGGTGGTGATATCTTGAATTTGAAACCAAACATTATAATAGCATTGTCATACTGTCTTCGATCTTAAAGTACCTTACAATTATGACAGCCCACCCTTCATTTTATAGTCTGAGGCTTGAGGAGTTTGACTTGCGTGTTCTGCTGGCAGTGCTGTCTGTGCCAGGTGCTGGGATGTCAGATGACAAAAGTGAAATCCTTGTCCAGAAGAGGTTTACATTCCAGCTGAAGGCTAGGCATAAACAACACAAAATAGTTTTGTAATGAGATGATTGAAAGATCTACTGAGTTCTGTGAAGTCCCAGAGGTGAGAAATGTGCTTCAGCCAGTGTAGTTCAGGGAAGATTGCCCAAGGAGGAAGAGGGTGTGGCCTCAGTTGAGACTTAGAGAATAGAAAAGATACCTGATTCCTTTAGCTTGATTGTGAGCCACTGGAACATAATTCTGTGATGCTTTTTTAGTTATGATATATTTTATCAAATGTTGATGATGGTAGGAATTGTGTGAGTGAAAAGAGGAAAGGTTACTGAGCCAAAGGTTCTTTTCTTTCTTATTTTTCCCACTTTTAAGTCTCAGTCATAGTCTCATGATAGGTCTTCCCGGCTTGGTGCAGTGGTAAAGAATCAGCCTGCCTGTGCAGGAGATGCAAGAGATGCAGGTTCGGTCCCTGGGTCTGGAATATCCCCTGGAGTAGGAAATGGCAACCCACTCCATTATTCTTGCCTGGAAAATTTCTATGGACAGAGGAGCCCAGCAGGCTACAGTCTGTGGGATCACAAAGAGTTGACTATGACTGAGGACACACACACGTGTAATAACAAGAATTTAATTACAACAAAACAAATTATTCATTTTACATAAGTTCTACATTGAAAGCATGATAAATTTAAGAACAATAAAATAAAGTATCAATAGAGGAAATATTGATATAAGAATGTAAGCAGTTGATACTGGCATTGACCAAGCTACTGAACAGAGAGGTGTCGGTATGGAACCTGTATGTGCCAGTCCACGTGTAGCCGTTCTGTCTCCACCAGAATGGAAAGAAAGAAAATAAGAAAGATGAGATACATAATAGAAGTCCTCACAAAGCTAAGGTTACTTCATTTTTCAATGTTAAAATGTTTCAGTTTTATTAAATAATGCTCATAGTAGCAGTTGTTTCTAATGATCTTTAATTACCTTAAAAGGTAATGATCTGAAATAATTTTAGTCCAATAAATGAAGTCAGGATGGCACAGACCTAGACTATTCTCCCTGTTTCTTCTCCAACTCGTAGGAGCCTCTTGTAAAGCCTCCTGACTACCTGCAACCCAGTCTCTAGCTGAGTGTCAGGTGCCCTGGCTGGGGTTGGTATAGCCTCAGCCATGGACTGAGCGTGCCTGAGACCTTGGCACCAGCAAAACTGGGTCTCAGACTGGCAGTTACTGGCAGTTTGACTTCAGAAGTGTCTGACTTCAGACATCTGCTTATGTGTTGTTTAGTTGCTAAGTTGCATCCTTATGTGTACCAATGAGCAAAAGAGACATTGTGGAAAGGCATGGGTGACAATTTCACATTCAGAATGAAACCTTTGAAAGTAAATAGCACACTAACAGCATGCCAGTAGTTTCATCTACTTAGTTGAAAAACCATATTTTAATGTTACCCGTTAATATTTAAAGACTTGGAGATTCTCCAGGTACATTGTGCATATTCTTGTTGCTTATTAATCCCCTGGGGCAGGAACCTGTTAGGTTCATTGACTTTTTCCCTTCCCACATATATCATCACTGTGTCTCTCTGTCCATGGATTGTGTCTGTAGTGATAGCTCTCTGCCACAGACTAAAACCCTTAATCTAGAAAACTTTGTGTTGTGGGCCATTATGGGCAAGTGGGATATCGTGATGTTTATACTGTTTCTGGAAAATCAGACTTCACCCAGCAGGGCAACACTTTCACCCAGGACATATTTATTAATTGATGAGTGATTCCTCTAAATAGACTTTAGTATATTTTACAAGGAATTCTGTTTTGTTTTAAAATAGAAAATATGTCAACAGATTTTGTTATCAAAGTTTGTTGTACAAATCGATGCCCATTACTGGTAATTTTGATAAACTCATGGTCTGCTTCAGCCTGGTAAAGGAAGTTCCATTTGCAATGGTATTTAATTTGATAAATATTTTTGTCCTTTTCTCTTTGTTATCAAGAAACTAGCAGATCTTCTAGGATAGTACAATTCTGGTATTTTCATTCAAATCTATTAAATTCTTTGCAAAAACAATTTTGCAAAATGAAAAACTGATAACTGAGAACATTTATATGTTCATATATCATAATTGGCAAATTATATAAAGCTACGACAGATGATACTTAATTTAACAAGGAAAGCACTTCTATTATAAATTTACCCCAACATTAAGAATGCATTTTATGCATTCTTAAAAATAATTTCTTGATCAGAATGGTTCAGTAAGAACATTCATCACATAACTCTTGGTCTCATAAATGTAATTTAAGATAAATTAAGTTTTTTGCTTGAATAGCTGAAACAAAAGTCATGTTTTTATTAGATAATCACACTATTAATTAATATACTCCATTAAGAATCACTTTTGTTGCTGCTGTTGTTAACCAAAGTTTCTTCCTATATGGATAATTTGGAAGTTATCATGGAAGACTATGGATACATTGTAAAGTTTTTCTGGCTGAACCAATTTTTGTTAGTTAAATCTGTATTTGAGAAGAAGTGACCCAAGATGTTGAACAACAGACAGTTTCCATTTTAGCTTGTACAAAGGCTTAGAGGCCTAGGGGAGCACGGTGGATTCAGGAACCTGTAAGTTAAAGTAATTTCAAACTTATCATGTGGCAGGGATCAGTTATAACATGAATACATAAATATTTAAGCATAAATATATATACACCTAAAAACTAATGATTCTGAAACATACATACACTAGTTTCTTTTTTTTTATTCCCCGATCCGATACAACAGTTTTTAACAGAACATACTTTGTAATAAATAAAAAGTGCATAAAGATCTTGTCTTCAAAGATGGGGAACATTTTTAAAACAGAGTGTACCCTGTGAGTAAAGGCAGAGTATCTCCTCAGTATACGAAAAACCCCAGGAGCTTTGATCAAATGCCAGCTGTTACATCAGTTCTGTTGGTAATCTTTCTTACTGATCTATGACCTTGACCTTGTGCTTATGTCTGTATGTCAAATCTATTTTAGGAATGGGGAGAGTATAGTTGAGTTTAATAGGATTCATGCTCCAGTCTCAAAGGATGTATATATATGTGTGTGTGTGCATGTATATACACACTATAAACAATTTCAGGAGAAGAAAGCACCATTTTCCATTATATTTCATATTTGGATAGAGATTATAAATTATTAGGCTTTTCAAATCTGATAGAAAGCACCCGTTACTTTGAAGAGCAATTGGAAAAGATTAGCAGCAGCAGCAGTTACCCTGTTAGTTTTACATTTAAACCTTTTTTTTCTACACTTATGTGCCACCAGATAATTTCTTAATAGTTATTTTATGTTTCTTCAGAGAAACTATTGTTTAACTGAAGACAGTGGACAGACATTATTAATTCTAAATAAATACCACAGGTACTCTTTATCATAATTATCCTCCTGGATTTTTAAAAACCTAGAGTTAGAATTAATTTTCTTTAAAAATATTCTAGTTTCCATGTTTGCAAGATGATGCAGCACAGCATCCATGAGGGGGTTTCATTTTTGGAACAGAAATTGTCTAAGCTCTTTCTCTAGCTCCTTTGAGTCTATGAACTTTTTTAACTTAAAATCTCTAACTTGATACTCTTCATTCTGATTGTAAATTTCATTTTTCTATAAACTAGAAAGGCAAATAAACTGAATAGTGGATTTATTGAATCCAATTTGTAGCATAAGCCTTCTAAGAATAATTCAGAACGGAGAAATGCTGCTTTATTTTGCTGTATCATTTACAGGAGATACTTGTTTCTGTTGCCAGGACAATTATTTTGCCCCTCTTATGCACTTATCTATGTCATCAAGGGTCTTAAATCTTCACTGTTGTATTTTATTCAGTGTATAGTCTTTAGGAGATAAGCACAAGCTCCAGTTTGAATATAAGCTCATGTGTAGCTTTTAAATAAACGTCTGTTTGAACTTCTTTTCCCCAGTAAAGAAAGTAGTAAAGATAAATAACTGGAGGATTGAATGGGTAGGGTGTATGGCTATTTCAAAATCATTTCCTTCCCCTGAAATTCACTAAAAAGACTATAAAACATTGGTCAGAGCTGTTTCCACAACTTTTATGACAGCATATCATCATTTTTATCACCTGTAATTTGATACATTACTTTGAGTCATAGAAATAGAATTTTAGAGTTGAAGAGGTCCTCAGATTCATATGTCCTTCTATTGAACACTTGAGTCAGTCAAGCACTAGTATCTCCTAGTGAGTCTTAATAGGGAATGTGAGTGACACTACTTCACTCCTGTGGAAGCAGCTGACAGCAAGTTAAAGCTGATGGACCTGGAAGGTATGAGCAGATTTGGCCTTGGGCAAAAATATGTAAGTCCCTCAGGTTGCAGTGGAGAGTAATCTGGGCAGCTGTTTTACTCATGAGTGTCCGTCACTTCTGTTACGGATCTCTGAAGAGTATTTACATCTGAAACGAGAACCCCTGGGAAAGGGCAAGAGGCTCTTGTGGTCTAATTTTAAATGTTGAGGCCCTCAGTTGAGCAAAATGTGTTTAGGTAAGTTGATTTTCTTGGCACCCATCAAACTGAACAATCACACAGCCATCTTTCAATAGATACTACTACAAGAAAAATTATTATCTGGCAATTTAAATTATATACAGTAGTTTTTATATATTTTTCAAGAAATTATAAGTATATTCTGATCCAGGCTCCACCTTTACTGTGCCCATTATGATTCTCAGATATAAAATGGCAACAATTGAGCATTTCTTTTATTTTTTAAATTTTTTTCCAAAAACTTTTAATTTATGATGGAAGATACACTATAATTTTCACCTTTCAGTGACATCCCAGGACCATTATTTGAAATTGTACTTTTTTTTTTTCTTGTTCTGTGACACTAAGTGTTGGATTTTATATATTCTAAAGAGGAGAGTGAAAAAGTTGGCTTAAAGCTCAACATTCAGAAAACGAAGATCATGGCATCTGGTCCCATCACTTCATGGGAAATAGATGGGGAAACAGTGGAAACAGTGTCAGACTTTATTTTCTGGGCTCCAAAATCACTGCAGATGGTGAGTGCAGCCATGAAATTAAAAGACGCTTACTCCTGGGAAGGAAAGTTATGACCAACCTAGATAGCATATTCAGAAGCAGAGAGATTACTTTGCCAACAAAGGTCCATCTAGTCAAGGCTATGGTTTTTCCAGTAGTCATGTATGGATGTGAGAGTTGGACTGTGAACAAAGTTGAGCACTGAAGAACTGATGCTTTTGAAGTGTGGTATTGGAGAAGACTCTTGAGAGTCCCTTGGACTGCAAGGAGATCCAACCAATCTATCCTAAAGATCAGTCCTGGGTGTTCACTGGAAGGACTGATGCTAAAGCTGAAACTCCAATACTTTGGCCACCTCATGCGAAGAGTTGACTCATTGCAAAAGACCCTGATTCTGGGAGGGATTGGGGGCAGGAGGAGAAGGGGACGACAGAGGATGAGATGGCTGGATGGCATCACTGACTCGATGGACGTGAGTCTGAGTGAACTCCAGGAGTTGGTGATGGACAGGGAGGCCTGGCGTGCTATGATTCATGGGGTCGCAAAGAGTGGGACTGAGCGACTGAACTGAACCAAACTTTTCATTAAGCCTTGGTTTAGAAAGCTAATTTCATCTATTTGCATAAAATGTTTGGAGTTACAACTTCTTGATAAGCTTGTCTTTTTTTTTTTTCCCCCCTGTTCAACTGTTAAAACTTTCTTTCAAAGTTCTGAATCATTTATCGGGATTTTTTTATTGCTTAAGTAAAAAGTTTCAATAATTAGGGCTTTGCAATTGTCTTGGTACTTACATATTTTTCTTCTAATTCTTACTGAAACATCTTACTGTTTGTCTTTCCTTTGCATAAATTGCATCGCCAAAATCATCTACAGTGAAATTTAGGTAATATTACCCAATAGGAGTAGCCTTTCAATGCCTTCTGCATTTCCAGGAACCAGAGCCCAGAATCCAAGTGCTCATTAAAGTGGCATTGCAGAAATACCTTTAAATTCAATACTCAAACAGGTGTCACTTGATAATGCAGAAGAAATTGGAGGAGATTTCATGAAAACAGTTGTAAGTCATGAGGTATTCATTAGATATCATTTAAATAGATACGAAGTGACTTCATAGGTGTTAATCATTGAAATGTGATTTTAATGGAGAATTTGATTGCAAGTGAGATACTGAATCCCTTCCAAACAACTAGAGAAAGACCATTCTTCATTTATAAAAATAAAATCTTTTTACTTGGAGTTTTACCATTTTTATAAAAGTGTTAAAAAATTCAGTAACCTTTCCCTTTGCTTAATTTTCAAATGGAAAATGTAAACCAGTGCTTCAGTGGAAATATTTTATTTCAGAGAATCAGTAGTACACCTAGTTGGGAATTGTTACTATGCATATTATTTACAACTGTCTTTTATCTATTAAAACTCTAAACCAAAATCTATGCATAGGGCCAAGATTCCATGGAATTCTTTTATGGTTTAGTTTGATTTTATTATTCTTTTTTAATTATGTCCTGCCACAATAATAATTGTTTTTACTGCATGCTAGTGAACCAGTAAAATCTCAATTTTTGAAAGATTTTTTATCCTTGTAAACAATTTTAAATTAATAAGAGAAAGATTTCATTTATAATTTTAATACTGTAAATGGTTATACATGAATTTTATTAAATTATCTTGAAATGCATTAACCCCTGGTATACTATCAGGGTTCTTTGGACCCAGTTTTAGTTTGAAGTTGTTTTGTAGGAAGGATTGTATTATATGACTTTTATTCTTTTTTAAAGTTTCAATGAATGTGTTTTTTAATAGGAAAAAACATTGTATTTTCCTATTAACATGTGTCCATCAGAACTTTTTATAAATCGAACATATACTATGGAATCTTAATGATCGTATTTTTCCTATATATCTTTCATCATTTTGACCGTTTATGATTTTGGAAATTAATTCATCATTTGTTTCCAACTGTGGGATATAAAGACTAAAATAATAAGCCAAAGGAACTTAATGAAAGTGCCTAAAAGGATAATGCAGTAGTGAAATGTCATCTTTATTGTATTATCTTCAACTTTTTAATAGCATTGCCCATTAATACTGTATTATCTTTCAAGAATATAAAAAAGAAAATGTCTGGAGACTATCTTTGTTGTCTTTTTGTTTTGAATTTTTAGCAAATATAATAGAGAATTCAGTATTTTCTATTTTCTGTCCCTAATGTTAAAGAGAAGAAAGTTGGCATACAAAGATGCTTCAATTAGATGAATTAGTGAGTGAATGCAGAGACTGATAGTAGCATTCTAGACACGACTCATCATGGGGACATTGAATGGATAAGCAAAATCTCCAACTACTGTCTTCAGATGACAGTATCCTAGATGAATTTTCTCAAACTTAAGGGTCAGTGAGTGACCAGTATAGCGCTTTCTCCCCCAGCTTAATATATAATTGACATATCACACTTTATAAGGGGTATAATGTGGTGATTTGCTATGCACATGATTACCAAAGTAAGATTAGTTAACGTATGCATCACTGCACCTAGTTGCTATAGCAATATAGTTCTAAAGCAAAAAGGAAATACAGTATTTTCCTCCTACAGTATTAAGTTAGTTGCTTAATAGCAAGGACTTCATCAGTCAGTATTTTGTGACAGGAACCTCACCTGCTTGTCACCTGCTTGCTTTTCTGATGCTGACACACCCACATTTTTTTGAAACAGTTCAGAAGTTGACAAGTACACAAGGCCAGTGTGTAATAAAAGAATTGGAAGAAAATAAATGACATGGAAATGATATAATTGGTATTAATAAATCTAAAAATAAAAAATATTTTGCAGTTCTGTAACAAGGAAGACTTCTGTCCTGCTGTCCTCAGTATACTTTTGAGTTGTCAAAGTTTCCAAAGTTAACACATTTTGAATTATTGATACAAATACAAAAAGAAGTCTAGAACCATATAGACATGTTTTTGAAATCTAGAATCGGTATTTACAAGGTACTTACAAGTTCATGCGTGACAGTAGTTAAGCTATCAGTTCCAAAGTGCCTTGCCCATTTCAGATATGTTGTCCTTCAAAACCAGGAAAATATAGATATTAAGAATTGGATTTGCTGTGTAAATTCTCATGAAAAATTCTAATGAAGTTGTTTTTCATTGTCTCTTTACTATTCTGTAAATTATTCACAAACTGACTTAAATAGTAATTAAATATTCATTGGACCCAGATAGTAAACGGTGATAACTATTATTCTTGGTATACTGCAGGTTAAATGAATTTGTTAAAATTATAAAGAGCTGATTTTGATTTAGAATGATAGTTCTAAATCAAAATTAAGTCATTTCTTGGTATAGTAAGTGTTACACTAATTTTTTTGTTAAAACCAGAAAATATTTTTCTAAAAATTTAATGTAATCACCCTATGCAAATGGCAACTAAGTTAAAACAGACATTCTTCATTCAGCTTCTAATTTATCACTGGGTAGGTTTTATATTTTCCCCCATTCACATATATAAATATGTATGTATTTTCAGTGTTCCTTAAATCTTTCTTCATTTTGCCTGTCATTCCTACCAACCTAATGCTTAAAGAAGGTATTAATATATTATTATGTTAGTTTCTAAACTAAATTTTTCCTTCTAGAGCTTTTGAGAGTTGCAAAATTTGTGAGTCCTTCATTTGTTTTTGTTTTTTCCTTTTTTCTTCTGCCCCTCAGTACTTTCACTCCCCCTTTGTTTGGTCCTTCTTACCTTCCATAAACCAAATGTTTTGGATAATTCTGTTCCCTTTCCACAGAAATCACGTAAGTATTTGCCATACAAATCAAGTTTCTTCCTTATTTTGTTTATGAAGAGAGTGTTGACTGTTTTAAAAACGACATGTATACAAGCTCTAATAAAATCTCTAATGAAGTTAAAAATCATTAGATTCACTGACAAGGCAATGAATCACAGCATTTTATAAAATATTCTAGTTGCTAAATATGTTGCTTATAAATCTCCAAAGAAACCTAATTTTTAAATGTGTGTTGACGCTGAGTTATTTGTAGTTGACTATACTCAGGTAGAGTGCAACACCTGGCAGCGTTAAATAATATGTATATAAAATCAAGCAAGCCAGCCACATGTTGGTGATTCAGAAATCATGTGCTTGCCTTTCCACGGAAAGAAAATGCCAGGTTAATACTAGCTTTAAATCGAATTATTTTAACCTTAAAATGTTGAAAATACAGATTTCTATGAAAAGCTCTCTATCTTGCTTGCTTCATGTAATCAGTGCTGTTTATAGAATTTTCTTTTCAAAGAAATTAATGAAAAGTAACCACTTTAACTTAGAGTTTTCCAGAAGCAATTATTCCTCTTCAGTTCTATCCTAAATTTGTTTCTTGTCCAATTTTCTACAGGGTAAAGGGATAGCTTAGTGTATAGTGTAAGTGAAGTCACTCAGTCATGTCCGACTCTTTGTGACGCCATGGGCTGTAGCCTACCAGGCTCCTCAGTCCGTGGAATTTTTCGGGCAAGAGTACTGGAGTGGGTTGCCATTTCCTTCTCCAGGGGATCTTCCCAACCCAGGGACTGAACCCGGGTCTCCCGCATTGTAGACAGACGCTGTACCATCTGAGCCACCAGGGACACCCCTTTTATGTGTTGCAAGGTTTTCAAGGTGGCTCAGTGGTAAAGAATCCCCTTAGCAATGCGGGAGATGTGGATTTGATCCCTGGGTCAGAAAAATCCCCTGGAGTGGGAAATGACAACCCACTCCTGTATTCTGGCCCGGAACATTCCATGGACAGAAGAGCCTTATACAGTCCATGGGGTTGCAAAGAGTAAGACAGGATTGAGCACACAATCATATTTTCTAAGCTAAAAATGGTGCGAGTGCCCTAATTGAGTTCAGTTCAGTCGCTCAGTCCTGTCCGACTCTTTGTGACCCCTTGGACTGCAGCACACCAGGCCTCCCTGTCCATCACCAACTCCGGGAGTTTACCCAAACTCATGTCCATTGAGCCGGTGATACCATCCAGCCATCTCATCCTCTGTCGTCCCCTTCTCCTCCTGCCCTCAATCTTTCCCAGTATCAGGGTCTTTTCCAATGAGTCAGTTCTTTGCATCAGGTCGCCAAAGTATTGGAGTTTCAGCTTCAACATAAGTCCTTCCAATGAACACCCAGGACTGATCTCCTTTAGGATGGACTAGGTGGATCTCCTTGCAGTCCAAGGGACTCTCAAGAGTCTTCTCCAACACCACAGTTCGAAAGCGTCGATTCTTTTGATGCTCAACCCCACATCAAACTCATTTGATGAGTCCACATCACAAGGATCCCTTTTCCTTTTTTCGCACTTCTCTTGTTCCTTCCAAAGCTCCTAGTAATGTAAGGAAGCTCATCCCAGCCCCTCATAGAGCTGTGGTGCTGCAGAAGAGACTCAGCATTCATATCGCTTTGCAGAAAGGTGTTTATGAAAATTCAGAAACTGGGTGGGCTTTGTAAGACAGTTACAGAACATTAACTGAACTCTAACTGATTCGATCATTTTAACAATATGGATTAATCCATAGGATTTCCAGTAGAAATTTCCAACTTAATAGAACGACAATAAACTAATAAGGAAGCTCTGCAAGGCATACATATGTATATTGTATATATGTATATATATATACACCCACATAGACACTTACAAGTGCTGTATTTTTTGCCTACAGGTATCATAGCATAATTCTAATTCATCTTCTTAACTATTTTCTATTTATTTTTTAGAACACTGATATTTGCGTTTACTGGTGAACGGAAGATGAAGAAGGAAAAGCAGTATATTCACTGAGGATTTTGTCTGCTTGCCACCGCAGCTCTGTGTGTAGAGGAATTCTGCTGCTGTTTCTTGTTTGAGAGTTCCCAGCTCTGAGGTCAGATTACATCATAGTCTGCCTACCTTTTGTCTCATCATTGCCAGCCAGCAGTAATCCTGGTCAGAATGGAACCGCATACCTCTGTCTAATTACTGTGGAAGGTGATACACCAACACTCGCTTATTGAAGTTACATCTCACTTCCCTGCAAAAAACCATTCCTCAAAGTGAATAGAAACCAAGCCCTCGTGAACACTTCTATTGAACATGACTCATGGAGAAGAGCTTGGCTCTGATGTGCACCAGGATTCTGTTGTTCTAACTTACCTAGAAGGATTACTAATGCATCAGGCAGCAGAGGGGTCAGGTACTGCCGTCGACAAAGCGTCTGCCGGGCGTAATGAAGATGATCAGAACTTTAACATTTCTGGTAGCGCGTTTCCCACCTGTCAGCGTAATGGTCCAGTTCTCAGCACACACACGTATCAGGGATCTGGCATGCTGCACCTCAAAAAAGCCAGACTCTTGCAGTCTTCTGAGGACTGGAATGCAGCGAAGCGGAAGAGGCTGTCTGATTCCATCGTAAATCTAAACGTAAAGAAGGAGGCTCTGCTGGCTGGCATGGCTGACAGTGCGCCTAAAGGCAAACAGGACAGCAAGGTACTGGCCTCTCTGCTTCAGTCGTTCAGCTCTCGGCTGCAGACTGTTGCCCTGTCACAACAAATCAGGCAGAGCCTCAAGGAGCAAGGATACGCCCTGAGTCATAATTCTTTAAAAGTGGAGAAAGATTTAAGGTGCTATGGAGTTGCATCGAGTCACTTAAAAACTCTGTTGAAGAAAAGCAAAGCTAAAGATCAAAAGCCTGATACCAATGTCCCTGATGTCACGAAAACCCTTATGAGAGATAGGTTCATAGAGTCACCTCATCACGTGGGGCAGGGTGGAACAAAGGTCATGAGCGAACCCTTGTCGTGTGCTGCAAGATTACAGGCTGTCGCAAGCATGGTGGAGAAAAGGGCTAGTCCTGCCACTTCACCCAAACCCAGTGTTGCCTGTAGCCAACTAGCACTGCTTCTCTCCAGCGAAGCCCATTTGCAGCAGTATTCTCGGGAACATGCTTTAAAAACACAGAATGCAAATCAGGCAGCAAGCGAAAGACTTGCTGCCATGGCCAGATTACAAGAAAATGGCCAGAAGGACATGGGCAGTTTCCAGCTCTCAAAAGGCATATCAGGCCATCTTAATGGTCAGGCAAGAACATCGTCAAACAAACTATTGGCTAGCAAAAGTACAGCATTTCAGAATCCAGTGGGTATTGTCCCTTCTTCCCCCAAAAATGCAGGCTATAAGAACTCCCTGGAAAGAAACAATATAAAACAGGCTGCTAATAACAGTTTGCTTTTACATCTTCTTAAAAGCCAGACCATACCTAAGCCGATGAACGGACACAGTCACAGTGAGAGAGGAAGCATTTTTGAGGAGAGCAGCACGCCTACGACCATTGATGAGTACTCAGATCCCAATCCTAGCTTCACCGATGAGAGCAGTGGTGATGAAAGTTCTTACTCCAGCTGTGTTCCCATAGACTTGTCTTGCAAACACCGGATAGAAAAACCCGAACCCGACCAGCCTGTTTCTCTGGATAACTTAACTCAGTCCTTGCTAAACACTTGGGATCCAAAAGTCCCCGAAGTTGACGTCAAAGAAGATCAAGATACCTCAAAGAGTTCTAAGCTAAATTCGCACCAGAAGGTAACCCTTCTTCAGTTGCTGCTTGGCCATAAGAATGAAGAAAACATGGAAAGAAACAGCAGCCCTCAGGAAGCACACAGCGATGAGACAAAGTTCAGCACACAGAATTACCCCCGGACGTCTGTAATAGAGAGCCCCAGCACCAACAGGACTACTCCCGTGAGCACTCCACCACTGCTTGCATCCACCAAAGCCGACTCTCCCATCAACCTTTCCCAACACTCTCTGGTCATCAAATGGAATTCCCCACCGTATGCCTGTGGCCCCCAGCCCGAAAAGCCAGCGAATACCGCCTCGAGCCACCTGATGGACCTTACAAAGAGCAAAGAATCGCAGGGGGAGAAAGCCATCCACAATGAAGGTGCACAAAACTCGGCCACGTTCAGTGCCAGTAAACTGTTACAAAATTTAGCGCAATGTGGAATGCAGTCTTCCGTGTCAGGGGAAGAGCAGAGACCCAGTAAACAGCTGCTGAGTGTAAACACAGATAAACCTCCAGGTATGATTGATAGACTGAATAGCCCTCTGCTAGCCAATAAAACAAGTGCAGTTGAAGAGAAAAAAGCATTCGGCAGTCACACAATAGGTCCTGAACCAGGACTCTCTGGGTCTGAAATAGAAAATCTGCTTGAAAGGCGCACCGTCCTCCAGTTACTGCTGGGAAATCCCAACAAAGGGAAGACTGAAAAGAAAGAGAAGATGCCCTTAAGAGATGAGAGCACTCAGGAACATACAGATAGAGCTTTAAGTGAACAAGTACTGATGGTGAAAATAAAATCTGAGCCTTGTGATGACTTGCATCCGCATGGCGTGGGCATGCACTTGAGCCACGAGGCTCCAGGCGCCCCCTTCTTAGGGACAGCCCCTCCCGTGCAGAGAAGCGCACCTGCCTTACCAGCAT
Organism: Budorcas taxicolor; assembly: GCF_023091745.1. Taxonomy (NCBI): domain Eukaryota; kingdom Metazoa; phylum Chordata; class Mammalia; order Artiodactyla; family Bovidae; genus Budorcas; species Budorcas taxicolor. The sequence continues at coordinate 86,886,719 of NC_068910.1, forward strand.
CCGAGGACTTGAATCCAGAGCCTGGCTCACCTCAGGATTTTTCTTTCTCAAAGAACGGTCTGCTAAGCCGATTGCTGAGACAAAATCAAGACAGTCACCTGGCTGATGAGCTGGACAGCAGTCACAGGAACAGTGAACTGACACTTGTAGAATCGAAGAACCTTTGCATGGTCCCTAAGAAAAGGAAGCTTTACAGCGAGCCATTAGAAAACCCCTTTAAAAAGACAAAAAGTAACACAGTCGATGCTGCAAACAGTCACAGTGCCCCGGAGGTGCTGTACGGGTCCTTGCTTAACCAGCAAGAGCTGAAACTTAGCAGAAGTGATCTTGAATTTAAACATCCTGCCAGTCACGGTTCAGCCAGCGAAAGTGAACCCAGGAATTGGACCAGAGAGAGCAAAAGCTTCAACGTCCTGAAACAGCTGCTTCTCTCAGAAAACTGCGTGAGAGATTTGTCTCAGCACAGGAGTAACTCTGTGGCTGACAGTAAAAAGAAAGGACACAGAAGCAGTGTGACCAACAGCAAGCCTGAATTCAGCATTGCTTCTCTAAACGGACTGATGTACGGTGCCGCTCAGCCCGGCGGTTGCATGGACAGCAGGACCTTTCCATACCCAGGTGTCGGAAGGGCCGCCCTGAGTCCTCCTTTCCCTGAGCACTTGGGCTGCACAGGGTCTAGACCAGAAGCTGGGCTTGTGAACGGGTGTTCCATGCCCAGTGAGAAAGGACCCATTAAGTGGGTTATAACAGATGTGGACAAGAATGAGTATGAGAAAGACTCTCCAAGACTGACCAAAACTAACCCAATACTCTATTACATGCTCCAGAAAGGAGGCAATTCTGTTACCAGTCGAGAAACACAGGACAGGGACATTTGGAGGGAGCCTTCATCTGCTGAAAGTATCTCACAGGTTACAATCAAAGAAGAGTTACTTCCTGCTGCAGAAACTAAAGCTTCTTTCTTTAATTTAAGGAGCACTTATAATAGCCATATGGGCAATAATGCTTCTCGCCCACACAGCGCAAACGGAGAAGTTTATGGACTTCTGGGAAACATGCTAACAATAAAAAAGGAATCAGAATAAAATGGACCTGCCACCCAACTTTGGATCTTTTTAAAACTAATGAACTTGAGACCTGTATAAATAAGCGCATGATTTGAGAAAAGCATGGTATAATTGAAACTTTTTCGTTTTGAAAAGTATTGGTTAATGGTGATGTTTAAATATGCAGACTACTTTTTGCTTCATGTTAAATGTCATGAGGAAGCTGCTGAACTAGCAATTGGTTGTTTGACACCTTCTGTATGCATCAGACAACAACTGTGAGTAGCCCATGAATGATAATTCTTTTTTTAATCACAGATACTAGGCATAAATTAAAATATAAATCTCCATCCAGCAGATTAATGCATTGCTGCCTTTATTAGAGGACTTGATTTTGCGTTTTTTAAAGTCCACATTATTAAATAATAACTCTTTAAAGGGTAATTATTGAATTAAAAAACCTAGTGCTGTTTCATTTCTCATTCAATTCCAAAACAAATTAGAAAAATATATGCTTACATTTTTCACTTTTGCTAAAAAAAAATTATTTTTGACTATTGAAAGGGGTTTTGTGATTCCTCAATGTGTCTGGGCTTCCCCGATCCTTTTCAATATTCTGTATTTCTTTAAACCTTGTACTACTTGGTAAAAATTGATTACAATTGGTGGAAGTTTGATAGCTCTTAAAAAAAGGCAGATTTCCATTTTTGTATTTTAACTACTTTACTAAATTAATATTCCTCCTTTTACAGAATTAGGAGAGTTAACATTTATCTTCAGATGGTTTCCTAAATAACTGAAATAAGTTGTTTTTAACTAGCAAAATGGCTTTTCTTTGGACAGTTTTCACCATGTCTTATAAAAGCCACTTCTCACCATTTCTGTGGTACCTGTGAGTCTGACGACCAGCGTTTCTTAAAGCTGGACTCAGACCACCTGCATTAGCATCATCCAGAGCACTTGCTTTAAAATGCAGATTCCCAGGCAGCAGCTCCGATCTACCAAACAAGAATTCTCTACTGAGTGGACCTGGGAGTCTTCCTTCTGCATCTTAATACACTCCCTAGGTGTTTCTTCTGCACACTGAAATTTGGGTTTTGAAAATTGAAACCACTGCTTATGACTTTTCTCAGAAAACAGGATTGTAAACAAACTATTTGATACCTATATTTTCCCCAATATAGTCACACATCAACTCAAAATTTGCAATATTGTACTTCCTATTATTACTGTTATGTCTTTGGAAATCGGGTTCCGAATACTTTTTACGACAAAAAAAAAAAATCGGGTGGAGGGGACAACTTTCATATCTGGCTCAACATCTCAGGAAAAATATGTGATTACTTGTGTGTTCTAAAGAGTAACATCTACTTAATTAGCCTTAGGGATGGAATAACAGGGCCACTTACCAAACTCAGGTGATTCCAGGATGGTTTGGCAACTCCTCCTGAATACATCCTTAACTTCTGTGAAAACCATTGTCCTAAGAACAGTGCTGACAAAGATGAAAATACATATTTCACACCCAAGGGAGGCACTAAACTCAGACTGCTTAAACAAAAAAGTAAAGGGCACATACACATGGCAGAGTTGTACACAGTCACTCCATCAGATCTGTTATTTTAAAATAGTGATTAAAAGGACACATTGATGTTTTCGCAGAAGAACTTAATTTATTATTGAACCACATGGGGTTTCTGTCTTGAAACACATCCGTGTTTTTCAGTTCATTTTTTACCATCCGCAATTCATTCACCAGATAGATTTGGTTTTAATTGTGAACCCAGGTAGCAACTGACCTACCAAAAAACTGTTATATAATCAACTATTAATTAGAAGAAAATCTATTTGAAATTGTTCTACTTGAAGTTGTTTCTAAGATTTTTGCGTTATTTCCTAATATGATCTAAAACCCTAAATGATTATTTTTTCTCAGAATGATTTGTAAATAATTACTGAATATATTAAAAAATAACAGGAGTGAATATTATGCTATGTCTTGAAAATTCCACTGGCCAGTGAAGATATTCATCTGCATCCCATCTTTATTCTGTGACAGTCTTACTGTCTACACTATATAAGCTTTTAAACAAGTCATTTTTTTTTCTGCCATTATGAAAGTTCTAGAGTCTTAGAAGTATGCTAGAAAAATTACCAATGTTCCCCCTTGGTTAGGGGAAAATGGGCTTTTACAAGGGAGTGAAATTTAGGTCAGGAAAAAGAAGATCAAGGGCCAACATTGTATTTTTTTTTTTTTTTTTCATTCCTTTGGTTGGTTGGTTGGTTGTCTTTTGGTGGTGGTTATTGTCAGCAGTCAAAGAAATGAAGATATGTCATATATAGATAAACCTGACCAGGAAGAAGGCTGTTCTGATCCTAGAGAGTGTCCCCAATTTGAGTTTAGTATGATCTTAAAGAAGAGTGCTGAGAAAGGGCATACATCCCTAAATGCACTTCGTTTATGCATATGTAGATGCAAGGATGCACATATACACATTTTCAAGGACTATTTTAGATATCTAGACAATTTCTTCCTAACAAAGTCACTTGTGAAAGGGTACTACAGCTCTCATTGACATCAGTAAGGTAGCATTACCTGTTTGCTCTCTGCTGCATCTTACAGAAGAGTAAACCGGTGAGAGTATATATTTTATATATATATATATATATATATATAATATGTATATATATATATTGACTTGTTACATGAAGATGTTAAAATTGGTTTTTAAAGGTGATGTAAATAGTGATTTCCTTAATGAAAAAATACATATTTTGTATTGTTCTAATACAACAGAAAAGCCTTTTAATCTCTTTGGTTTCTGTATATTCCATGTACAAGTGTAAATATAATCAGACAGGTTTAAAAATTGTGCATGTATGTATACAGTTGCAAGTCTGGACAAATGTATAGAATAAGCCTTTTATTTAAGTTGTGATTACCTGCTGCATGAAAAGTGCATGGGGGACCCTGTGCATCTGTGCATTTGGTAAAATGTCTTAACAAGTCAGATCAGATGTTCATCCCAACATAACAGTATTCCATTTCTGGACACGACTTCTGTGGTTTAAGCTTTGTGGAAGAATGCTTTGAATCCAAGGGTCTTAAAACTTTTTAAATCAAGTCAACCACTTTTCAAAATAAAGAGTTCACACAACTACTTTCATGAATTTTTTAATCCCATTGGAAACATATACCAGGAGTGTTCCAGGGTACTGGAATACAGGCACACTACCATTCATGGTATGAATTCTGGGGTTTACACAACCAATTTTGATGCAGTCTGCTCAGTAATATAATTTGTCATTTTTATTAGAAATTTAATTTCTTCATATGGTGTCATGGAATTGTACATACTGCAGTGTGAATTTTTTTGTTTTGTTTTTTAATCTTTTAGTGTTTACTTCCTGCAGTGACTTTGAATAAATGAAGGAAAAAATTCATTGTCTCTGGTTTGAAATGATTGTTACTTTTTGGGCTCTCTCTGACTTTCAGATTTTTCATTAATGTAATAAGTCTCTGGTCATGAGAATAGCAAGTCTTCGAGAATGCTTTTCCGTTCTTGGAAAAATAAAGAAAAAAAAAAAGAAAAGATGGCCTTAGAGTTAATGTATCTAGAGACAGGGCAATGGAAGCGTAGCTCAGAAAGACCATCAGCTTACAGCCTGGCCTACCCACCCTTGGTTCTGTTTTCTTGTGTAACCGGATAGTCATCATGGATTTTTAAAGTGGGAAAAACTTTGTACAGTGTTCAAAAATAAAGTTGATTTGATACAAACTTGTTGTAAGATAATATGTTATTAGGTTTTTATCCAAGTTTCAATGGGCATTAAATTTTTTTTTTAAATAAAAGTCTTCAAACATTTTGCAAAAATGAATATGTGTATGTACACATGTATATATCAAATAACTATATGCTGTTAATATATGTATATAGGTAGTGAGGAGTTGAGAGTGATAAGCAATGTATGTGCATAGTAAGTAATAGAGATCAGTTTATTTAGAAAAAGGGGAAAAATCCTCTATACTTGTGAATGGATGACCTTGGAGGAGGGAAGTTACTTTTACAAATACATTAATAATAATTTAAGAGAAAGGCATTTTCCCAAAGATGAATCTGTGTTTTCTGACACTAAAATAGGCATATTAAAATTTCAAATTAAAATCTGAAAATTTTGCAGCTCCTCCCTAACAAGTTTATAAACATTGTCTAAAATAATATCCAAGTAATGGAAATACATAAAACTGGTCTACATAATTAAAATGTTGAAAAGTTACGCCCTGCTGTCTATACAGACACTATCATCAGAACCAGAGATGCATAGCCATGTTTTGTTTATTGATTTAAACAGTGAAAAGGCATAATAAGTACATCATGTAATAAAAACCACCCGTTAGTAATTCTTCTTGACTATAAATTAGTGCCAATAACTTAATAATCTAATCAGATTATGATCACCCACACTCTGCCAAGTTCTATTTCCAGCTTCTTAATGTAGAACTCTCCTTTACAAAGAAAGACATAATTTTGAAAAAGTTCTTTTTTTTTTTCCTACCACTGCTGTCACGAAATGACCCATTTGGTTACAAAAAATAGGTTTTAAATGTTAAGCATGCCATTTTTCGTTTATTCCATCAAGCTTAAGAAGTATCTGACATTAGCACCTTTTAATGGTTGGTGGAGGAAATCTGTTGACCTCATTTAGCATTAATTCACTACTAGATTTCTCAAATTGGTCGGCATAATAATGTTTACAACATACTAAAAATTCCATCTCCATAGGTAAGTTCAAGACCCCTGCTCGGAAAAACCAGAATTAATGTACTCTTTAGTTGGTAGCAGGATAATTGGAAATAAAATTCAAATCCCATCAGCTAGTCCTGGAGAAGTGCTGATGCCCTTATTTGAGCATCTAAAAGTAAATACATAAGCCTTTTGAACAATAGTCAAATTTTAAAATAGTATACAGTAGTCAGAAGAGGGTTTCTCAGCCATTCTAAACAGCTTTTAAAGTTCTTACTGACAAAGACCTAGAGACCCTTCTGTTTTCCAATCTTTGCTTTTACTAAACTTCATGAGGTAAGTGCTTTGAACTTTAAGAAAATTTATGATCCTTTTAGGCTATCCATTTTGCTCTTTTTGCCCATATGCATTCACCTCTGAGGTCACACCTGGAAAAGGAAATGGCCTAATATTGCAGGGGTTTCATGGCCTGTAGTTTTTGAACACCAGTGGGGCCCCAGAGTAGACCTTCAGCGTCGGTATGTTGTCTGAAATTGTGCTTTTCCCTAGCTAACTGATACGAAATGGTCATTTAGGATAAAACTGAGATGTTGTTGGGTTGCTAAGTCATGCCCAACTCTTTGTGACTCCATGGACTACATGCCCACATGGGCTACAGCCCACCAGGCTCCTCTGTCCCATGGGATTTTCCAAGTAAGAATACTGGAATGGGTTGCCATTTTCTACTTCAGGGGATCTTCCAGACCAGGGATCAAACCTACATCTCTTATGTCTCCTGCATTGCAGGCAGATTCTTTACCACTGTGCCATCTGGGGAAGCCTCAGAACAGTGAGATGACTTTTCTTGTAATTAGAAAATTTTCTCCGAGGACTAGAAGGGTGGTCTCTGGCTCACTGGAGCCAATCTCCCCACAACCTGCAAATCCTTCCAAGACTCATGGCACCCAATTGGATGTGCCCTGAAGCCTTGCTGCATCTTTTTGGGTGCCCCTGACTTCTGACCCTGCCTGCATGTTCAGTTTCAACTCATTCTCCCACAATTAAGCACCTCTCTGCCCATCACCACCAATCATTATAGTGTTCAAACCTTCTCATAAGAATTCAATTTCCTGAGCACATCTGCCTACTTGGCATCAGCACCTTAAACCATGTGACATTCTCTGCCTAAAATACCTCCTCTCTTTGCCCTCTTCTCCCCATCCTTAGCCTTGTAAACGTGTATTTGTCTTTAAAACCTACCTTTTCGAAGAACCCTCCATGATTCCACCAGGCAATGTGTTCTTCAGACCACTTGTCTAAAGGCAAGAAGTGTGAAGTGTGTTCCAATCCTAATATAAAGCAGTTACTTGGTAAATGTATGCTCAGTCAATGAATCAATGAAAAGTGATTTCTCCTCACACAAAAAATGTAAAGCTGCCTCCCCTGCCCTGGACTGGGAAAGAGTAGTTAAAACAAGGTGGTTTGTTGTTCAGTTGCTAAGGCGTGTCTGACTCTTTGCAACCCCGTAGACTGCAGCATGCCAGGCTCCTCTGTCCTCCACTGTCTTCCCGAGTTTGTTCAGATTCATGTCGTCAAGTCAATGATGCCATCCATCCACCTCATCCTCGGCCACCCCTTCTTTTGCCTTCAGTCTTTCCCAATATCATGGTCTTTTCCAGTGAGTTCGCTCTTTGCACCAGGTGGCCAAAGTTTTGGCCAAAGAGCTTCATGTGTTTCCCGGAAGCAATGCCCAGTCTTCCAGCCCACCTCTAGCCCTAAGGCTCATGATCTCCATAAGCCAAGCCAAGCATTCTGTCTAATCTGCATTCTATCAGCTGAGAAATTCCTGACAAGAAGAGCTGGGTTTTGAGAATAGGAAGGGAACTTAGGCATTTTTGCCAATGTAGGTCTAATTACCTTTTGTAACATATCTTCTTACAAAGAGCAGTAAGCTTCTTAGAATTTTTACCTTTTGCAGAAGCTGCCAAACCTTCCAAACATCACACTGACATAGACCTGAGGCAAGAATCCATGGCCTTTCCTGCAAATCATGAATATGTTTATGTTGCAGAGGACTCAACTCTCCCTAAGTGGAGAAGGAAGTGGCAACCCACTCCAGTATTCTTGCCTGGAGAATCCCATGGACAGAGGAGCCTGGTGGGCTACAGTCCATGAGATCTCAAAGAGTTGGACATGACTGAGCAACTAACACACGCACACAAACTCTCCTGTAACCTCAAGAATCAAAACCAGGCAGAACATGCTCTCTTGATGAGTATGGTACAACTAACTCCTGGATGATAAGATCCTCATCAGGGTGGGATCGGATTTATCATTAGGCTATTTCAGATCCTCAAGGAAATCTGGGTCTCTATGAGTGTAGAAATGCAAGCGACTGGAGCCACATGTGAACTAGTCCACTGGCACGCATGTTCACATTCATCAGAGGGCTAACAGTGGCAATGTACCTAGAAGACCCATTACCAGGTTCTAAGAGTATCGGAAAAGTAATGCAAATGCTCAGTGATTCAGCAGGTGCTTAATGAAGGTACGCTGTGTTGCTGTGACAACAGGTCCTCTCTTTCATATATGTGGAAGGGGGCTGAGAGATAATTTCCCTTTATTCTGATAACAAAATGAATCTAATAAAATTTTTTTAACTTGCGTTTTATTTGTCCAGAAAAATCACACTTAGCGTTTCCAACCCCCAAATGAAAGGATAAAGTCTTAGATGAAATTACTCATTATATGTCCAAATGGCAGTGGGAAAAACAAATATAGAGCATATTTAGTATAAAGAGATTAGCTTTCAGTGGAGATGAAATAGTTCCCTTTCCCTAGCCAAGTAGGACTGATGACTCATGATTTCTATTTGATAAAAGGCTATGGGGGGAAAAAACAAAGGGGACATTTTTAAGTGAATGTTTTTGTAATTAGAGAAATTGTGGGGAAAGCTAGATAGATGTATTTAGAAGGGGGGCAGACGTTTGAAACACAGTGTCCCTAGTTTTGCTAAGAAAGAGGGGACCCTCCCTAAGCTGTTCTCTACTATGAGCTCCTGTCTAGCTTAAGCAAATCAAGAAAGTTCTAATGTGAACTATGTTAATAGAATATAATCATACTTTTACTCTCATCAAAGGTGAGTTTCTTGTGAGTCTGGATATTTAAAATCAGGTGTGTTTTTTGTTTTTATTTGTCTCTTCATCCTTGGGTAAGGTAGACTTATGGAACTGGGATATCAGACCAGGAAATATAGAGTGATAAGAGGCTTATGAACATTTCCCCTAAAACCAAACCAAACAGCCAACCTAACACCATCAAAACATGCTTATTTACCCAACTGGCCTTAATGAGCAAAACAGTGAGGGTGAGGTGATCGTGCTACAGTTGAATTCTAGGACTTGCTTTTGTTCCAAATTATAACTAATAGTAATGTGAGAAAGTTTCCCAGAAGCCAGTAGTTGGCTTTGAATAGTCAGAGTGCAACTTTCTAAAATAACAGGGACATTGATGCAACTACATGACTGGGACGACGTGGTACTTAGGAATTGTTTCTGATCATCACCGAGTGAAGTCTTACCAAAACAGGAATAAAAGCCGGAGCACAAACACACCATCTGACTTACCTGATTTCCCTCCTCCCTTCCTTCCCTTTCCTCTTTCCTCTCTTTCTCTCGCTCTTGTTCTTTTTCTTTTCTAAACATGCAATAGATTCATGGAGATGTAATTCACATACCGTACCATTTACCCATTTAAAGTGTACAATTCATATATTTTTAGTATATTCATAGAGTCGCTAGATAGCTAATATTGTTTCTGGCTGTAGATTTATCTGTTCTGGACATTTCATATAAATAGAATCACACAATACATGATCTTTCATGAATGGCTTTATTCACTTAAGCTTGAGGTTTTCAAGGTTTATCCATGTTGTAGCATGTATCAGTACTTTCCTATCTATTATTGCTGAATAATTTCCCACTGTATGTCTATGCCAGAATTTATCTGTTGGTGGATGTTTGGGTTGTGTTCATTTTTAGCTGTTATGAGTAACTGTGCTATGAACTTTGTTATTGTACTCACTCATCAAAAACAGGGTAGACAACCAATGAATATTTGGTTTGGCTATTGCCATACATGCAATATGAGGGTATGAAGCCAGCTGAATGTAAATGTGGAGGTTCATTTCTGGACTTTCAGCTCTCTTCCATTGATTTATATGATTATCCTATGCCAACTGGACTTCCCTGATGGCTCAGACAGTAAAGAATCTACAGTATCACACAATTTTGATCACTATAGCTTTGCAGGCATTTTCGAAATCAGAGAATGTAAATCTTCTAAATTTTTCTTTTTCAAGATTGTTTTAGATATTGTTGATTTCTTAAATTTACATGTGCCTTTTAGGATAAGGCTATCAATTTCTGCAAAAATGATGGAATTTTGATAGGGATTGTATTGAATTTGTATAGATCAAATAAGGAGTATTGCTGTTTTAATAAAATTAAATCTTCCAATCTGTGAGCATAAAGTGTCTTTCCACCTATTTAGATCTCTTTTGACATCTTCCAACACAGTCACCCTGGGACGACCTTGGTATTAGCAGGGTCCACTTTGGAAGACTCTTTCCCTGATCTATCTGTTAAGCTCTCTGCCTCTTCTGGTGGTATATCCAGCTATTAGGCTCTGCAATTCATGGAGTCGCAAAGAGTCGGGCACGACTGAGCTGAATCTTCTGATTACTCTTTTTTTTTTTTTTTTTTTAACAATGCCCTGCACATAAATATCTCCATTGTCTGACCCAATTTCATTGGGCCCTTTAGCAATAGTATTTTTTGAGGCAGGTCATTGAGATTTGCTCTGTTCCCCAGAGGACTCTTCATAGTTGTCTCTTTTTCTGATTCTCTCCAGTAAACTAGTTGACCTGTGATTTAGCTCATTGTTCTCATGGAACTACCAACCTTCTCTCAACTGCCTAACACCAAGATCTTTGCTGCTTTCAAGAATATTTCAAGCTTTAAGTTTCTCACACTCTGTTCTAAGTGAGGAGGGAGCTTCAGAACTCTCTGTTCTTATGCTCTGTGCATCCTCTGGTTAAAATTTCCCCGAGCCACTGTTGCCTTGCTTAGGCAGAGAGAGTGGCCTGCTTCTCTCAAGAGTAACATCCCTGTTTTTATGAGCTGAGTGCTGGGTGGGGATGATAGCTTTGGGTCTTCTCAGTTGACTACTTGCAGTGGGGAACCTCTACCCTAGGAGTGAGCTGGGGCTAAGGCAATCAAATCTCCATATTCTTCCCTGCCACACTTAGAATTGATTGTCTGCCCCTAGAGAAGAATCTCAGTAGAGGAAGAAATTCCTCGACTTTCAGTGGCACTTACCTTGAAGGCATTGTGGACGAAAAATATCTGCTGTATCAGTAAACAAAGGATGTTGTAGCCACCAAGCCAACTGTGCACCCTGAGGGGATTCGGGATGGAGAAAAACAGGATACTGGCCCTAGGTAGTCAAGGTGCATATCAATGGAATGATTTCAAGGAGCCCAGACTCTTGCATCTTCCCACAGAGAGAAAAGTGCTAAATTTACTCAACAGACTCAACAGAGGTGACTGTTTCTATTTAACTAGATAATCTTTTGATGGGTTTGACCTTCTGGGGTTTTTATTTGTTTGTTTTGTTTTGCAGAAACTCCTATATATCCTGGCTCCTCCCTTACCTCTTCAGAGCGGTCCCTCAGTGCCTCCTGGGCTTAAGGCCTCCTGTCTGCTGAATAAAAAAGAACTTTCAGTGTTTAGTTGGTGTATTTTGTTTTTTTCAGTCAGCAGTTCAGTTCAGTTCAGTTCAGCCGCTCAGTCAACGGTGGCCTCTGTTGTATAGAACTTTGCCAAGAATGAGAAATGCTGGTGACCTGGCCCTTCCAAGGAGATAATGACATCCTTAACAAAGCAGGAGAGGGGCATCCGCATCTTCTCGACCACACCCAGTTTGAAGGGACCTTCCATCACAATAAGCTGGAGAAGGGGTCACAAAGAGTCTGACACAACTGAGCAATCAACACTTTCACAAGCTGCAGGAGTAGGGAAGGAGTAGGCCATGGCTCAGATGTTGTTAGCAACATATAATAGATTTTCTTACATAATGTTTCTTCATTTGCTGTGTTCCTTTAGGAAAATTTTCAGAGTGTTTTTTAAAATTAATTTTACCAGTTATGTTGTTTTGCTAGAGAATGGGTTTGCAAAGCTCCTCATGGTGCCATTCCCAAAGTAAATTCCTCCTCCTTATCTTTCTATCAACAAATAAATGCACTCAAAGCCACCTGCCTTCGGGGTAACCTACTTAGCAACTTTGCGCAGCAGCATTTTTTTCTAACTGTAAGATGACACATTTCTGGCCCTGAGGACTAAACCGCATGCTATTTTGAAAGAATATTTTCTTCTTTCCTATTAAACATAGTTTACCTAAATCTATTTTCTTTCTCCAACAATTTTGTTTAATTTCTTTTCACATCCTACCCAGGATGAAGTGAAGTCGCTCAGTCGTGTCCGACTCTTTGTGACCCCATGGAGGTCTCCTCTCTCCATGGGATTCTCCAGGCAAGAGTACTGGAGTGGGTTGCCATTTTCTTCTCCAGGGGATCTTCCCGACCCAGGGATCGAACCCTGGTCTCCTGCATTCCAGGCAGACACTTTAACCTCTGAGCCATGAGGGAAGTCATCCAGGATAATATTCTGATTGATTCATAACTCTTCTTGCATGCAATGCTCCACAATCAAACCCAACAGACCAACCTCAATGCAAAAACCTGCCATCACTTTTATATTCAGCTTGTAGTATTTCGAATGGCTCTTTGGTATTTAATTCAGGAAAATTATTCTTTTTTTTCTTATGCTTGTTTTAAAATTAAGTTTTTGAGCAGTTTCCGGTTTATAGGGAAATTGAGCAGGAAGAACAGAGTTCCCCCACATACCTCCACACTGCTGCCCACTCTCTGTCCCTTCTTATTGTCTTATATTCACGTGGTCCATTGTTGCAATTGATGAACCAACATTGACACATTATTTTAACTAGTCTTTTGTTTATAGCAGGGGTCATTCTTTGTTTTATACACTCTACGGGTTTCTATGAATGTATAATAACATGTACCCACATGAAGAGTATCATAATATTGGGTTGGCAAAAAGGTTTGGTCAGGTTTCCCCATAACATCTTACAGCAGCACTTATTTTATGAAAATCCTTTAGTTATTTATGATCAACTCTTAGAACAAGGTGGTGGTGGTTTAGTCGCTAAGTCATGTCTGAGTCTTGTGATCCCATGGACTGTAGCCTGCTAGGCTCCTCTGTCCATGGGATTCTCCAGGCAGGAATACTGGAGTGCTTTGCCATTTCATTCTCCGGGGGATCTTCCCAGCCCAGGGATTGAACCTGGGTTGTACTGGAGGCAGATTTTTTACTAACTGAGCTATCAGGGAAGCCCCTTAGAACTAGGTACTCACTGATTTATTTGTCCAACCTCAGAAACTTCTCCTTTTCCTTACAGAAACTGATGTCCTAGGAAAGTCATCCTGCTTGCATATTTCTCATCTATCTTGTCTCAGCATCACCATGTAAAGATCAAGACACAACCAGCCCCTACCTGTGCTATCTGAGCCTAGAGGCAACAGAATCCAAAGTCAGCCCTGTACTCCAGCTTGATGTCTCCCACATCATGAGAATTTTCCCGAGTCCCCATCCCAGACTTGTGCCTTTCCCATCCTTTCATTCCATGAACATTTCCAGGAACTTCTCAAGAGTTTCTAATTTTCTACATCTTCCCAACACTTACCTCTAGAACAAAAGAGATGGCATAAAGAAGGGAGAAGGAATCATCTTTCTGTCACTGTGGGAATGAGGGGCAAGAAGAAAGGAGAGATTTTGCCCTAGAGGTTGTAAGTATAATTGCAGTTTCCAGCCCACTTTAAAGGAGAAGTCATGCAAACTAGGGTACAAGGGAAAGGAAGACTTTGGAATCAGAAGACTGGAATCTGAAGTTCAAATCCACTACAAATCAGCATGAATTTGTCTTGGCTTCAGATTTTGGGCCTGAAAATTTGTTCACTACCTCTTGACCACTAGATTATTGCTTGGATCACATGATGTGTTATGTATGAAAATACTGTGTAAACTGTTATTCCCCTATTCTCATTTCTAAAAAGGATATTGATGGTTTCATTCATAATAATTATATTCATTCATAAAATTTAGGGGAATTCAGAAAATTACATGAGGGAGGAAACAAAAATCACCTATAATTCTACCACCAAGATATAAATACTGTCAATTATCCCTATTAATATGAAAAGCTATTACTACTTTCTTCTGATCTACTAGTAATCATGTATTTGTATTTAACATTGTCAGGACTATGCTCTGTATATAGCTTATGTCCTTGTGTGGCAGATTGTGTTTTCAAAAAGTGGCTACCACATATCTTCTGGTGCCGAAACCTTGCCTCTGCATCAACACACTGAGTCTTATTTTTCCTCCATGTTTAATTGGCAGGGGCTTGCAACTGCCTCGATCAATAGAATTTAGTGAAAAGATGTTGCCTGGCTTCTAGGGCTAGGTCATAAAAGATGAGACAGCTTCTGCCTGATTCTCATGTTTAAGACCTTGGCCCTTGGAAACCCGGAGATGTTCTGACCAACGGAATCAATTGCTGGATGTGTAAGTGACCTGGAGTAGGAAATGGCAACCCACTCCAGTATTCTTGCCTGGAAAACTATGGGCAGAGGAATCTGGTGGGCTATGGTCCATGGGCCCATGAGGTTGCAAAGAGTCCGACACACTGAGTGACTGAGCACATAAGTCAACCTTCAGATGACTGCAGCCTTTGAGCTGCTATAACTGATGCCAAATGGAGTAGAGAAAAGATGTCTCCAGGGAGCCCTGCCCAAATTACCGATTCACATGCAAAAGACATATTGTCATGATTTACTTCACTTAAATTTCACAGGTACATTTTCCCATGTCTAACAATTTTTATATCAACTTAATATGGCTAAATGACATTCCATTCTGTCAATATTCTATAATTTATGAAAATCCTTCTATATTGTTGCTTTGGAGAAGGGCATGGCAACCCACTCCAGTATTCTTGCCTGGAGAATCGCACGGAAAGAGGGGTCAACCAGGGATTGAACCTGTGCCCCGTGCAACAGAAGCACAGTGCTCTAACCACTGGACTGCCAAGGGATTCTCTTCTCACTGACTTCTGAATCAGAGTGAGGATAAGATATCTTTATGTTTTGGAGACTGATTCTTGCTGTGACAGGTTGTTCTCATCTTTGATTTCCCCTGAATGGCTTGTACCCAAGGAGGAATTTGTTTTTAGTAAGGTGATGCATTCACTACCTATGGTAGGCTGAATGTGGCCCCCATGTGGATGTCCATATCTTAATCCCCGGAACCTCTGAACATTTCCTAGTGTGATAAAATAGTATTTGAAGGTATAATTCAGTTGAGGCTTTTGACATAGAAAGATATTGTGATTAGCCAGATGGATATGAAATGCAATCACCAGAGTTCGTACATGTGAGAAGCCAAGGGGTTATTTGACACAGACAGAAGAACGGGAGGCAATGTGACCATGAAGGCAAAAACTGGGGTGATACAGCCACACGCCAAGGGCTGCCAGGAGCCACCAGGAGCTGGAAGGAGCAGCGGACGGTAGCCTCTGAAGGGACGGTAGCTCTGCTAACACCTCAGTCCTGGCCCAGAGAAACTGACTTTGGAATTCCGATCTCCAGCACAGTGAGAGAGCAAGTAACCTAGTAGATATATCATTTGCCTGCTGCATAGGAAATAAATGAAACATCATACAAAGGTGTTCATTTTAATGCTCCAAATGCTCTTCCTCAAATATCTTCCTAGGATAGGTACAGTAAACAGACGCAAAATACATTAGAGATCTTTGGAGGTTTTGTTTTGGTTTTTTACCTGTGTGGGAAAATTTAAGTATGAAGCATTCCCTGTCCTGTGGAGAGTAAGAAGGCAAAGATTCTCACACGTGAGTTATTTATATCTTACGTTAGACACACACATACGCACAAACACCTGGAGCAGAGGACAGATTCCTGTACTTCCTCAAAGTCCGCCTTAACGTACACACTTTGAAATGTGTCAGAATTCAGAGCACATAAACATGAAAGAGCAGTTTGAATCCTCTCCCTCTGGAGATATAATTGCAGTGCTGGAACGGAAAATAACAAGGAGTCACAGATAATAGGGCCCCAAAGATCTCAAAGAAATAGGTTAATCTCACTGTGGATCCTAGCATGTCATAAAACATCAGTGTACACTAGCTTCTCTTTCCCTTCCTTGGTTAAAAATGTCCCTTTATTGTCAAGGTCTAAAAAAAGGCAAGACATAACGAATGAATCTGCAGTGATGTTTGAAAAATAGGCCTTGACACATTTGGAACATACCCACTGTTAAAAATCTGCTGGCTGAGAGAAGCTGATTAGAACCCCTGATGACCCGTGGGGAGTCCCGTCCAGGTGCCTCTTACCTGCTGCTTATCAGCCCTGCCTGGGGCAGCACGGAGCTGAGAATCCATCCAGTTGCCTCTCATCTCCACGTAAATACCAGACCAGAAGGCACCACTGCTGTTGACACAAACATGAAGAGAAGGTCAGGCTGGCTAGAAAATATGACTTGGCCTCTTTTTTCTCTTCCTAAGCATTGGACTTTAGCTGGGCATCTCCAGTGATGAATGCTTCATCCTTTTCTTCAAATGCCTCGACTTCGGTAATTTTTGTGTAACTCTTCATCTGGAATCTGGAAAGATCCCCTCTATCAACTCTCCCCTGAAGCTCAGAACCAAGAGACACTTAAAATGACCACCTCTGTTCATACACAGATTTAAAATGGAAAGGATAAGTATCTTTTGATACTAATTTCTAACATAATTCCACAGTGA
The DNA here is from genome assembly GCF_023091745.1 of Budorcas taxicolor. Classification (NCBI taxonomy): domain Eukaryota; kingdom Metazoa; phylum Chordata; class Mammalia; order Artiodactyla; family Bovidae; genus Budorcas; species Budorcas taxicolor. The sequence goes on from NC_068910.1 coordinate 86,903,445, forward strand.
TAAGAGAATCGGCACAATGATTTCAATATCTTCAGATCATGAAACTTTTGCACCTTCTTTTATGTCCCTGGATATGTTCCAGTGTCTCCTGGTTTATAGTCTATGGGAACTTGAATATAATTTGTACCCTGCTGTGGGGTGAAAACTGTATGAATCTGAATCATGTTGAATTGGTTCTGAGTGTTTTTCAAGTCTGCTATATCCTTGTACGTTTCTGTCTATTCATTCTATTAATTTTTGAGAGCTTGATATTGAAACTTCAACTTAAAAAATCATAATTTATCTACTTAAAAATAATTGTAATATATAGTGGAGCTATAAATATAAAAAATGAATAAAATTGAAAGGAAAATTCTAACATTCACCATTGACAAGATTCTGCATTCCATTCCCACGTGGTAGACTTTAAATATATACCATCATATAAATTTAAATATATAGTATATGTATATATATATATTATATATTATTTAAATATATACCATTATATAAATATAAATATAAATATAAATATAAATATAAATATATATATATATATATATATATATATATATATACCATTCACATTTTCTTCCTGAGGGTAAGGGAAAAAACTTGCCAGATTTCATTTGGCATGTCACATTTTTTATACTACAGAAGTATTCTGAAATAAATCAATAATGTATTTATAAATATAAAGCATAGGAAAAGTTTTCTAGGAATGAAATAAGTCAAAATGAAGCAATGGACACTGTAAGCCATAGGCAAAGCAGCCATGGTCCATGAAGTAGAGAGAGAAATTCTCATGAGGGGAAAAGTGATTCATACACATATTCATTCACTTAACAAAATACTTGTTAGTCCTCATACTATGACAGCATTGTGTAAGATCCTAGAAATTCAGTAAAACAGATTTATACCTGCTCTTAAGGAATTTGAAGTCTAGTTACTAAAGACTGGTAGGAGAGACAGACTTGGTGCTGTGATAGGGTTCAGCAGGAAAGCATGTAACCCAAACTTGAGGGGCAGCCAGGTTTTACAGAGGAAATTATATTTTCTTTGGAATTTAGAGGCTGGATCTAGCATAAGCAGTAATTTGTAGGTAGAAGAGAATTTAAAGCATTAAAATAACTGAAACTGAATCAGAGTGGCTGCGACATGAGGCTCTGAAGGTTAAAAGAGGCCTCTTCATATGCATCTTGTAAGACACAAAATGTATTAACTGATGTTCGGCTGTTTAGTGATGTAGTCTGATTTACACTTCAGGGAAAGGTCTCTGTCTACGATGCACGGGACAGCTGTTTGAAGCAATTGTGGCAAGAGGTGATGGTAGCATAGGGAATGGTAATGATGGTGAGGGAAGAGACAAGTGGATGATACAAGAGATGTTTATGAGATAGATTTGTTGGCTTTGCTAACTAAGTAGGCATGGGTGAAAAGGAGAAAGGTAAATTAAGGTTTTCTAGACTTTACCAAATGGTTGGTGAAGTTAATAAAATTGTTTCAGACAAATTAATTGGAGATGTCTGAGTCATGTTGCCTGGTAACTCAAATGGTAAAGAATCTGCTTGCAGTGTAAGAGATCTGGGTTAAATCCCTGGGTTGGGAAGAGTTAGGAAGATCCCTTAGAGAAGGAAATGGCTACCCACTCCAGTATTCTGGCCTGGATAATTCTAGGGAGAGAGAAGCCCGGCGGGCTACAGTCCATGAGGTGGCAAAGAGTTGGACAGGACTGAGCGAGTTTCACTTCAACTCAAGGTATGTTCAAAGGAAGATATTCAGTCCAGAGCTGGATAAACTAGCTATTTCAGGAGAGAGATTTTATAGATTCAGAGGCTGGTTAGCATGCAGTTGATAGCTAAAGCCTTTGAAGTCAAAAAGATTGCCCAGGGAACCTTGTATGTTTATGAAGAGATGACCTCCTGGAGCAAAACCCTGAGAACTATGTTATTTTAAGAAATGAGGAGAAGAAAATCCTGCAAAGAAGACTTGACAGTGGGAGAAAAACTGGGAGATTATGTATTATGGAAACCAAAAGAAAAGACTATTTACAGAAATATAGTGTGGTCATAAGTGTTGAACATTGCCTTGATCAGTAATGAGTGCATTTAATACCCAGGATGGAGTCTCTCTTCTATATGGTGAAATTATTTTCAGTCATCATCATGTAAGAATCAATAATTCTCTTCATTTTCTTGATCTGTTCTATAATTTTAAAAAGAGCACCATTTAAAAAAAAATGAACTTGTCTTAAAGATACTGTGCAAACTCAGTCAACTATTTCATGTATGGTTTAAAATTTGTACTTACCAAGAAAGTAAATAATATGTCAGAGTATATAGTCTGCTTTGCCATTTTCAATTTTAAACACAAATAACAACTCTTAACATGTAGAACATGTGGATGACAGAATTAACTCAATTTCTATTTCTTCGTCCTTGCAGTCTCTGTGCTGTCATCGTTTATTTTGAATCTACAAATTCAAAACATGGGAATACGTGTACTATAGGGTTGGAGACACAATGAACAGAGCAAGCCTGAATGCTTCTGAATCGTTATGGATTCACTCTTGAGTCCACATGTGTCTGGGGTGAATGGTTTAATTGTGGATGCTGAAATTCACATTCAGATAGAATATGATACTTGGTAAAGATAAGTAAGAAAAATGTGTTTATTTTAATTGTGCCTACAAATATACATCAAATATACTAAAATAGACATGTATGATAATATGTATATTATTAAAATTTGAACATAGATCTTAGATTAATAAAAGAGCTTTGGGGAGAAGTGTTTATTCTTTTTTTAAAAACTAAAAAAATTTAAATGTAAATTGAAGTATAACTGATTCACAATGTTGTGTTTTAGGTATACAGAGCTATACATGTATACACATATGGGTTTCCTTAGTGGTTCAGCCGTAAAGAATTTGCCTACAATGCAGGAGTCTCAGGAAACGTGAGTTTGGCCCCTGGGTCAGGAAGATGCCCTGGAGGAGGACACAGAAACCTACTCCAGTATTCTTGCCTGGAGAATCCCTTGTACAGAGGAGCATGATAGGGCTAGAGTCCACGGGGTCACAAAGAGTTGGACACGTCTGAAGTGATTTAGCATGAACATATATACATACATATCTATTCTTTTTCAAATTATTTTCCATTGGAATATTACAAGATACTAGATATCATAAGATGCTGAATATAATTTCCTGTGCTATAAAATAGTGGGAGTTTTATTGATCAATTCCTGGTGTATTGCAATAATAAAAAATGACGAGACTTGGCATTTGGGGGGCGTCCCTGGTGGCTCAGACAGTAAAGAATCTGCCTGTAATGAGGGAGACCCAGGTTCAGTCCCTGGGTCAGGAAGATATCCTGAAGGAGGAAATGGCTACCCATGCCAGTTTTCTTGCTTGAAGAACCGCATGGACAGAGGAACCTGGAAGGCTGCAGTCCATAAGGTTGCAAAGAATTGGACATGACTAAAGTGAATTTGCACACAAACTTGTTAGTCTTATTATTGCTTCTAAATTGTTTACAGAAAATGCACCTACTTATTGCCTGTACTCAATCAGCTTTCATTTTCCAGCATTTGGTACACTACTGAAGACAATGAGTAAAGTGAGGCCTAAGAGTGACCTATGTATTCAGCCATAAGAAGGTCCTTAGCAACTTTGACAACTGTACTTTCAGAGGCGTGGTGAGAGTGAGGCCATGTCACATTGGTTTGAGAAACCAGTATGTAGAAAAGCAGTTTGGACAGTGACCTGTCTTTACAGTCTCGTTTCCTCAAACTCCCTGGTGGTTTTATCTCTTCCCTATCCTCCTTTCCCTTATACATCTCTCTTTCCAAACATATTGATCTTTTCCACTCTTCCCTGAACACACCAAGACCATCCATGCTTATTTGTCTTTATACCTACCATTTCTTCTGCTGGCATGCCCTTTCTTCCTGGTTAATTCTTATCTCCACCTCCCTCCAAGCCCCTCCTCCTCCTCCACCACCACCACCACCACTTCTCAAAGCCAGTGATCTAATATTAGAAGCCTCCTCAATTCTCCTAGGCAAAGGTTCAGTTAATCTAGTCTGCCCCAACTTCTCCATTTCCATACCTGGAAGGGCATATATTACCTGGTCGTTTCTTGCCTTTCACATCCCTATCAGTTTGCATCATGCCTGCTCATTTTATGCAAAAAAAACTTAGTTGGGTAGCTAATTGGGGGAAGAAAGAGTAAGAAATCAAGCCAGTGAATAAAGAAATAAGTGAATACCACTGAAGGAAACCTGAGACCTTTAGTTCTCTAATAAGATGACGACTAAGTGGCCGGTCACAAAATCACTGCAGTTGGTGATTGCAGCCATGAAATTAAAAGACGCTTACTCCTTGGAAGAAAAGTTATGACCAACCTAGATAGTATATTCTAAAGCAGAGACACTACGTTGCCAACTAAGGTCCATCTAGTCAAGGCTATGGTTTTCCCAGTGGTCATGTATGGATGTGAAGAGTCGGACTGTGAAGAAGGCTGAGTGCCGAAGAATTGATGCTTTTGAACTGTGGTGTTGGAGAAGACTCTTGAAAGTCCCTTGGACTGCAAGGAGATCCACCCAGTCCATCCTAAAGGAGATCAGTCCTGGGATTTCTTTGGAAGGAATGATGCTAAAGCTGAAGCTCCAGTACTTTGGCCACCTCATGCGAAGAGTTGCCTCATTGGAAAAGACTCTGATGCTGGGAGGGATTGGGGGCAGGAGGAGAAGGGGACAACAGAGGATGAGATGGCTGGATGGCATCACCGACTCAATGGACATGAGTCTGAGTGAACTCCGGGAGTTGGTAACGGATAGTGAGGCCTGGCGTGCTGCGATTCATGGGGTCGCAAAGAGTCGGACACGACTGAGCGACTGAACTGACTGAACTGAACAACGTGATGATGAAACACAGACACTGGTGATGATGCCCTTTGGCAGATGATTAACTGATTCTGAAATTATCATAATACTGTAAGTAAAACCAGTCAATAGGCAGTCCTAACTCAGACCTTTCAGCTCTGGATTTCTCCCACCAAGCCTCGCTAGGATTTCTCAGGCTATTCTGCTGTGGTTCTCCAGCATTATAACCAAGAGGGACATTTCAATTCTGTAGGAGAAAGGAAGCAAGGCCAGATTTCTGCAAGAGCAGTTTTGTCAGCTCAATCTGGGAAATCAGTTGAGCAAAGCAGGAGTTATTGTTGCTTTAATCTGTCCTACTTGCCCCGGAAAGGCTCTGTTGAACATTCGAAATGAATGATTCAGATGCATCTAAGTGTTTACATTTGTTTGGGAAAGATGGAGATTTCAAGACGTAATTTGATATGTACTTTCCCCCATTACTTCAGCCTCTCTTTTCCTGTTCTTTGTTACATGTTCAGTGACATGAAACCAGGTGGCACTTGACACTCTGAATAGCTCTAAGCCTGCCATTGTCGGTTTCAAAGTCAATCATTTGCCTGAGGTCAAGGAGGAAAACAGTCTGGTGACTTCATTTCCTAGTCCTTCAGACTTCAGGTTTTCCTCCGCTCTCCCTACACTGGTTTCTTAGCACATTTTGTTGCTGTTTTGAAGTTTAAAATGGGCATTTATATGTCTTGAGCACAAATGATGAACTTGGAAAGACTTGCTGATGATGAAACTGCTTGAGGCTGGTGTCCTGGATGTGAAATTGGGCTCTTTATCCAGAGTATTTGTTTTCAGCCTTGTGCCAATGGAGCTCCCTGCCTACTTATGCTGATTCACTGTCTCCAACAGGAGCCTGTTTCGATATTTGCAGTACAGTTCTCCTCAGTGAGTTCTGCTGAATAAACAGTTGAATAAATAGTAAAAGAATCAATTTCCGTAAAAGAACAGTAATGTTCAATATCTTTTTAAGTGTGGAAACCTTTATGCCTTTTTTAGAAAATTCTAGCAATGTGCAGCTAGTGAATCAATGAATGTCTTTTTGATAATTGGGTATTTTTCTGGGATACAAAGCTCTGGATGTAACAGCTGTCCTGTCAATAGTCAAAGCTGTTTTCAATTCTATAAACACTAACATTTTCTTATCCAGTTTTCCCCCAGAATTAGTTGATACATGTCTTTGCTTTCTCCTTTCAGTTCAGTTCAGTTGCTCAGTCGTGTCTGACTCTTTGCAACCCCATGAATCGCAGCACGCCAGGCCTCCCTGTCCATCACCAACTCCCAGTGTTCACCCTAACTCATGTGCACTGAGTCAGTGATGCCATCCAGCCATCTCATCCTCTGTCGTCCCCTTCTCCTGCCCTCAATCCCTCCCAGCATCAGTGTCTTTTCCAAAGAGTCAACTCTTTGCATGACGTGGCCCAAGTATTGGAGTTTCAGCCTCAGCATCAGTCTTTCCAATGAACACCCAGGACTGGTCTCCTTTAGGATGGACTGGTTGGATCTCCTTGCAGTCCAAGGGACTGGCAAGAGTCTTCTCCAACACCACAGTTCAAAAGCATCAATTCTTTGGCGCTCAGCTTTCTTCACAGTCCAACTCTCACATCCATACATGACCACTGGAAAAACCATAGCCTTGTAGGAGGATTTTGTTGGCCAAGTAATATCCCTGCTTTTTAATATGCTATCTAGGTTGGTCATAAATTTCCTTCCAAGGAGTAAGCATCTTTTAATTTCATAGCTGCAATCACCATCTGCATTGATTTGGGAGCCTCCCCAAAAAATAAAGTCTGACACTGTTTCCACTGTTTCCCCATCTATTTGCCATGAAGTGATTGGACCAGATGCTATGATCTTAGTTTTCTGAATGTTGAGCTTTAAGCCAACATTTTCACTCTCCTCTTTCACTTTCATCAAGAGGCTTTTTATTTCCTCTTCACTTTCTGCCTTACTATGGCCTATCCAAATCTTGAATGCATTTTTGCTATTACTAGCCACACAGTTAGAGCTGGACTCAGGAAGGCCAGGATGAGAAAAATAAGGATCTTGCTATTTGATAACAAACTGCTGTTTGGTGATTTTTTTTTTTTTTAAGGGAGGATATTCATGCTATAATGAAATTTGGGAAACATAATAATGGAATATAAAGATTTCAGTGCCTGTCCTTTCTTGGCCATGAAAGTAACCATGTATCTTAGAAAAATCAATTAACATATCTGGGCCTCAGTTCTTAATGATTATAATAAAAATATTAGATTAGATCACTGGGGATCAATCCTGCCCTTAAAAGCTCCAACTCCTTTCAGATGTTAGGTTGCATGCATGCATGCTCAGTTGATTCAGTTGTATCTGACTGTTTACGACCCCATGAACTGTAACCTGCCAGGCTCCCCTGTCCATGGGATTCTCCTAGCAAGAGTATTGGAGTGTGTTGCCATGCCCTTCTCCAAGGGATCTTTCTGACCCAGGCATCCAACCCTGGTCTCCTAAGTCTCCTGCACTGCAGGTGGATTCTTTACTGCTGAGCCACTGGAGAAATCTGATAATATGTTACATATGGTTTATTTACTCTGTGTCTCTTCTGCTATTAAATATATGTTTTCTTAAGGGCTTGGAGAAGGAAATGGCAACCCACTCCCTTATTCTTGCCCGGAGAATCCCCTGGACAGAGGAGACTGGGAGGCTACAGTCCATGGGGTTGCAAAGAGTTGGACACGACTTCACTTTCACTTTCCTTAAGGGATAGAACAAAACCTTGCCATAATTTAACTTTGCTATATCACTGATCAGTTCAGTTCAGTTCAGTCGCTCAGTCATGTCCAACCCTTTGTGAACCCATGAAATGCAGCACGCCAGGCTTCCCTATCCATCACCAACTCCCAGAGTGCACCCAAACTTATGTCCATTGAGTCGGTGATGCCATCTAGCCATCTCATCCTCTGTCATCCCCTTCTCTTCCTGTCCCCAATCCCTTCCAGCATCAGAGTCTTTTCCAATGAGTCAACTCTTCGCATGAGGTGGCCAAAGTACTGGAGTTTCAGCTTCAGCATCATTCCTTCCAAAGAAATCCCAGGGCTGATCTCCTTTAGGATGGACTGGGTGGATCTCCTTGCAGTCCAAGGGACTCTCAAGAGTCTTCTCCAACACCACAGTTCAAAAGCATCAATTCTTTGGCACTCAGCTTTTTCACAGTCCAACTTTCACATCCATACATAACCACTGGAAAAACCATAGCCTTGACTAGACAGACTTTTGTTGGCAAAGTAATGTCTCCGCTTTTGAATATGCTATCTAGGTTGGTCATAACTTTTCTTCCAAGGAGTATGCGTCTTTTAATTTCATGACTGCAATCATCATCTGCAGTGATTTTGGAGCCCCAAAAATAAATATCACTGATAGGTTACATTTATTATAGAGCTGATATTCTTTTGTTATCCCCACTCTCAATTTTACCTCTTCCTGATTTGTCTTCTCTACCCAAGAACAAACTCAAGAATAATTCACTAACTCTTGTAATTTTGTTTCTTTTCTCAGAGCTTCAATGAAACAAACACTTCCTATCTTCTTTTATATAATTATTTTTCTGTGTTACTCTAGGCTCAGAAGGTCAAGTGCAGATTTCATGAGAGCATGACTGGCAGCATCTTTGTCACTTCCTCCTCCTTTTCCCTTGGGCACAACTTAAGGGATCCACTGGCTATGTTTGCATCTAAAACTGGTGATTCATAATTGATCTAAATCTACCGTGGAAATCTTGTACCCTTTTTTCAAGTTCCCTATGGCTGAACTCAGCAGTGGCCACAGAACACCAGTTTACCAAAGAAAGGCAATGCCAAAGAATGCTCAAACTGCCACACAATTGCACTCATCTCAAACGCTACGAAAGTAATGCTCAAAATTCTCCAAGCCAATCTTCAGCAATATGTGAACCGTGAACTTCCAGATGTTCAAGCTGGTTTTAGAAAAGGCAGAGGAACCAGAGATCAAATTGCCAACATCCACTGGATCATTGAAAAAGTAAGACAGTTCCAGAAAAACATCTACTTCTGCTTTATTGACTATGCCAAAGCCTTTGACTGTGTGGATCACAATAAACTGTGGAAAATTCTGAAGGAGATGGGAACACCAGACCACCTGACCTGCCTCTGGAGAAACCTATATGCAGGTCAGGAAGCAACAGTTAGGACTGGATGTGGAACAACAGACTGGTTCCAAATAGGAAAAGGAGCATGTCAAGGCTGTACATTGTCACTCTGCTTATTTAACTTATATGCAGAGTACATCATGAGAAATGTTGGGCTGGAGGAAGCACAAGCTGGAATCAAGACTGTAAGGAGAAATATCAATCACCTCAGATATGCAGATGACACCACCCTTATGGCAGAAAGTGAAGAGGAACTAAAGAGCCTCTTGATGAAAGTGAAAGAGGAGAGTGAAAAAGGGCTTAAAGCTCAACATTCAGAAAATGAAGATCATGGCATCCAGACCCATCTGGACCCATCACTTCATGGCAAATAGATGGGGAAACAGTGGAAACAGTGGCTGACTTTATTTTGGGGGGCTCCCAAATCACTGCAGATGGTGATTGCAGCCATGAAATTAAAAGATGCTTACTCCTTGGAAGGAAAGTTATAACCAACATAGACAGAGTATTAAAAAGAAGAGACATTACTTTGTCAACAAAGGTCCATCTAGTCAAGGCTATGGCTTTTCCAGTGGTCATGTATGGATGTGAAGAGTTGGACTGTGAAGAAGGCTGAGTGACGAAGAATTGATGCTTTTGAACTGTGGTGTTGGAGAAGACTCTTGAGAGTCCCTTGAACTGCACGGAGATCCAACCAGTCCATCCTAAAGGAGATCAGTCCTAGGTGTTCATTGGAAGGACTGATGTTGAAGCTGAAACTCCAGTACTTTGGCTACCTGATGCGAAGAGCGGACTCGTTTGAAAAGACCCTAATGCTGGGAAAGATTGGAGGCAGGAGGAGAAGGGGACGACAGAGGATGAGATGGTTGGATGGCATCACCAATTCAATGGACATGAATTTTGGTAAACTCTGGGAGTTGGTGATGGACAGGGAGGCCTGGTGTGCTATGGTTCATGGGGTCTCAAAGAGTCGGACACGACTGAGTGACTGAACTGAACTAATGGCTGAACTTGACATCATGACCCAATTCTGGTCAGCTAGATTTAAGCCAGTGGAAGTCTATAAGTGATATTATGGAAAAGAAATCTTTTAATTTCTTATGGAGAGCTGTCCTTTTTCCTTAGGCTTTCTTTCTGCCTTACGTGTGTGCATGCTAAGTTGCTTCAGTGGTGTTCAACTCCTTGCAACCCTACAGTCTATAGCCTGCCAGGCTCCTCTGTCCATGGGATTCTCCAGGCAAGAATACTGGAGTGGGTTGCCATGACTTCCTCCAGGGGATCTTCCCGACCCAGGGATCGAACCCACATCTCCTATGGCTCCTGCACTGCAGGTGGATTCTTTACATGGAGCCGCTGGTGAAGCCCTTCTTTCTGCCTGGACCACAGATAAAATGCCTGGAATAGCAGCGGCCATAGTGAAGCTACGAGGCTATCAAGACAAGGAAAAGATCAAGGAAATTTCAGAGAATTAGGACCCTGGCCTTGTTAAATCACAAAACTAATGGCATCAACTTACCTCTAGGGTTTTGTGTTTCAAGAAAATTTTAATGGTTAAAATTTCAGATTCATTTACTCATTCAACAAATATTTATGATGTACCTATAATATCCCATAGTACATGAAATACATTAGCAAACCAAAACAAAAATTTCCTATCTTTACAAAGTTTACATTATAGTAGGGGGAAAGAGAAAATCAGTCATATCCACAATATTTAAGGAAATTATATACAGTATTAGAAAGTGCTAAGTGTTATGGAGGAAAGAAAGAGCAGTATGTGTGAAGTCCCTAGGGAGCATTTGCAGGAACTCCCCCCCCCCCCCATTGTGGTTGTTCTGTCACTAAGTCTTGTCAGACTCTGTGATCTCATGGACTGCAGCACCCCAGGCTTGCCTGTTCTTCACTGTCTCCCAGAGATTGCTCAAACTCATGTCCACTGAGTTGATGATGCCATCCCTCCATTTGATCCTTTGTCTCCCACTTCTCTCTTGCCCTCAGTCTTTCCCAGCATCAGAGTCTTTTCCTATGATTCAGCTCTTCGTATCAGCTATCAAAGTACTGTAGCTTCAGCATCAGTCCTTCTAATGAATATTCAGGGTTGATTTCCTTTAGAATTGACTGGTTTGGTCTCCTTTTTGTTCAAGGGACTCAAGTGTCTTCTCCAGCATCACAGTTCGGAAGCATCAGTTCTTCAGCTCTCAGCCTTTTTTTATGGTGAAACTGTCACATCCATACAGGACTACTTGAAAAATCATAGCTTTGACTATACAGACCTTTGTCAACAAAGTGATGTTTCTGCTTTTTAATACACTGTCTATGTTTGTCATGATTTTTCTTCCAAGGAGCAAGTGTCTTTTAATTTCACGGCTGCAGTCACCATTTGCAGTGATTTTGGAGCCCAAGAAAATAAAATCTGTCACTGCTTCCACTTCTTCACCATTTATTTGCCATGAAGTGATGGGACCAGATGCCATGATCTTACTTTTTGGAACACTGAGTTTTAAGCCAACTTTTTCACTCTCCTCTTTCACCCTCATCAAGAGACTCTTGAGATCCTCTTTATTTTTGGCCATTAGAGTGGTACCATATGTGTATCTGAGGCTGATATTTCTTTCAGCATTCTTGATTCCAGCTGGTGATTTATGTAGCCCAGCATTTCATATGATATACTCTACATATAAATTAAACAAGCAGGGTGACAATAAGAAGCCTTGCGGTACTCCTTTCCCAGTTTTGAGCCAGTCCATTTTTCCATGTCTGGTTCTAACTCTTGCTTCTTAAACTGCATACAGGTTTCTCAGGAGACAGGTAAGGCGGTTTGGTATTCCCACCTCTTAAAGAATTTTTCACAGTTTCTTGTGATCCACACAAAGACTTTAGCTTAGTCAATGAAGCAGAAGTAGATATTTTTCTGGAGTTCCCTTGCATTCTCTTTGATCCAAGGGATGTTGGCTATTTGATCTCTGTTTCCTTTGCCTTTCCTAAACCCAGCTTTAGCTCTTCTCTGAAATATATCTTCCGGATAATAGTATCTGATGCACATTTCCTGAATAGTTTCAGAGATGGAAGATGATAACTACTTGATGGCCATGTGCCCATAGCCCTCAGGCCTGCTGGAGCCTAAGGATTGATAATGATAACCCCTGTGACAGCACCTTGTTATCTCATCATCAACCAATCAGATTGTGCATGACCTGGGACTCTCACCCCTTCCTTGACCTTTCAAAATGCTTTCTTGAAATCCATCATGGAGTTTGAGGCTTTTTTCAGCACTACTACTTGTATGGCAGTGTTTTACAATAAACACTGTACTTTACTTCACCAAAGTGAAAGTGAAGTTGCTCAGTCCTGCCTGACTCTTTGCGACTCCATGGACTGTAGCCTACCAGGCTCCTCCATCCATGGGATTTTCCAGGCAAGAATACTGGAGTGGGTTGCCATTTCCTTCTCCAGGGGATCTTTTTGACCCAGAGATTGAACCCTGGTTGCCCGTATTATAGGCAGACGCTTTATAATCTAAGCCACCAGGGAAGTCCATTACTTCACCGAAACTCAGTATCAATAGATGGCTTTATTGCACTTGGGCAAGTGGACTCAAGTTTGGTTCAGCAATAGAAGTACAGATTTAGGGTCAGATGTGGTTGCAAACAGAACAGCAGGAGTTTGAGAAAATGACATTTGAGCAGAGGCTTGAAGGATGGAGAGATTAGCCTTGTGGTTAACTTGGGGAAGAGCAGTTCAGACACTGGGTCTGACCAGTGTAACTATTCTAAGGCAAGAGCAAGCCCAGTCTACCCCCAAGAACCACAGGGAGACCATGTGTGGCTTGAGTGAAGTGACAGTGTGTGCATGTGACTGGTAGATCATGCAGAACCTTGTGGTCACTGTAAGGACTTCATTTTTTTGTTTTTGTTTTTTTCTAGGTGAAAGAAGTAAGCATTTGTAGATTTTGTGAAGAATTACAATATGGCCTGATCTTCGTTTAACAAGATTCCCTGACCTGCTTTGTTAAAAGCAGATGTAGAGGAAAGCAAGGATGGAAACAGGGAGAAGGATTAGGAGGCCCTTATGGCACCTGCCCATGAAGGAGATGGAAGAGACTTGGGTTCAATCCCTGGGTCAGGAAGGTCCCCTGGAGAAGGAAACCTCAACCCATTCCAATATTCTTGCCTGGAAACTTCTATGGACAGAGGAGCCTGGTGGGCTACAGTTCATGGGGTCAGAAAGAGTCAGATATGACTGAGCACACACACACACACACACACACACACACGGTAATCCAGTGGAAAAATGATTTTTGCATTCTTGCTTATATTAGGATGGTAGCAACAGAAGTACAATTAGGAGATTTCTTCTTCTGAATATATTTTAAAGCCAGAGACTAGATTTTCCAATGGACATAAGATATCAAACCCTATCGATTTAGGATAATATATACTCTTTAACAGCAAAATAAATGTAGCTAAATATAAAATTCTAGTTTCTAATCTAAGTCAATTACATGCAAATTTAAATTTAAATACTTTTCTGTTGCTGAAAAGTATTTCATCTAACATGGAATGGAAGCAAAGCAGGCAATTCAAACAAATGTTTATTTTTTTTTAATTATTCTATTATTCCTTTTTAATCCTATAGGTTACCTCAAGAGTAAGTGGGAGAATTTTCCATGCATAAGAGTTCATTTATTTAGGAGCAATTCATAAATCCTCAGAACCATATATAATTAACACATGGTTCCCTCTTGCTATTTTTCTAAAACTAATTTGACTTGAACCTAAATGAAAGTTTTAGTGATAATAGCATTTTGGGGGACAAAATATGTAGAAAAGAGGGAGAATTCAAGTTAATACTTTCAGGTTCAATATATCAACCAAAAAGTCAGTAATAATTGTTTAGGTCTGACCTAGAGACTCTGCAGAACAACTTAGAAGATTTCATAGCATTCTATCATTGGTCATTTGGGGTTCCCAAGATAATGATTCCGTTAAGTATATGTGTGTATTGTGTGTCCCCAAGTTTAACCTTAGCAAATCAAGCTAGGTGAGGTGCTAAAAAGTGTAGGTGCTTGTGAGCCAAGGGTGATTGTTGAAAAAACAATGCGTAAGTCTAAACAACATTTTAGTTTTCCATTATATTTTATGAACTTGGGCTAGAAGAGTAAAGACAGTAATGTAATAGCACTTTTTGTGCATGAGACATATTTACTGGCAACCCCCAGGCTATAAAAAATTAAACAAACACTACAGGGAAAGCAGAGCGATGTTCAAGTTTTTAAAAGTTAAATCTCTGAGAAAAAAACATGTGTTATTAGATCTGTAGGGGAGGAAGTTTTCCTTAACCCTCTCTAGGTCTCTGACTAAGTCTGAAAACTAAACTGTCTAAAAATTAAGGACAGATTAAGAGAATAAAGCGTACACATTTTATTGAATTTTTATGAGTCTACAAGACAGTGAAGGCCCAAAGAAGTGACTAGAGCAAGAACTTTTATACAGTTTAGACATAGAAATAATAAGTTTGTGAAGAACTGACAAGACAGAGGAGTTTGGGCTAGGAGTTGTGAATGATAAAGAAGTAACTAGGAAGATAAGAGTTGGTTTAACAAGGTTGGTTTGCAGATTTCTCTGCCCTCAGTTCCCTGTTTCTGGTTATTTGAATGTCTTCCTTCCTCTTGGTTCAGGGAGGTTACCTTCCACCTGGAAGTTTTACAACCTGTTTCAGGGAAGAAGAGTAAGGGAGGAGCAGGCCAGAGTTGACTTCTCTGCTTCTGCCATTTTCTTAACCTCCTTCAGCTTAAAATATTCAATATGCCAAGGTACCATATGCTGGAATAACATGTCCTGAATCTCTTCAGAGCTTTCTCAGAAAATGTGTCAAAGTGTAAATTAAATACTTCTGGCCATTCCACATTTACTGGCCCAAATGTAGGGTTTCTTTCTGAAATACTTAATTTTTACCTTTTTTTTTTTACTTATTACATATGTGGAATATTTTTACATTTCAAATTACATTCAACAAAAATTAAAGACTACCTACTAAGTTCTGCATCCACATTAATGGTTAAGGTGAACATAATCTGTCTTCTCATGAAGTTTTTTCTTTTTTTTAAATTCAAATATTCATGGAATTTATGGAAATGTCCACACAGGATGCAGTGAGCTAGAATATCAGAGTTTTAAATCTGGAAGCTATCCTTCTAATTTACAGATGATGAAACCAAGGCAATTAAATGACTTGACCTAGGTTATGCAGTAGCAGAGTCAGGAGGAGCATCCAGGTGTTTCAAACATCTGTGTTCCACGCTTAACCATACAGTTGCAGCTGGTTGAGAGCAGAAGCTGAGGGAACAGAATGGGGGAATTCTTAAGTTAATTAGGTAAATTTCCAGCAGGACAGATAAAATTTTAAAGATTAAGTCAAATGAATATATAAGAACATAAATGTATCTTGGAACAGACCCACTTTATCTTGAGAACCTGTTTTAGTGATGCAATCTAGCATAGATAATGTGAATCCTGTCCAGACATGTCCTGGTCTTGCCGAGCTGCTCCTCTGTCTGTACCTTCTCTAAGAAGCAAGGTAAAAGTCTCCATTAAGGCTGCTATTGTGGCGTGGAAATGATTCCCATTACGGGAAAAGCCCAGTCTACATTCTTGTCCACTACTCAGAGGACACAGTGATGGGATGCATATTTTGTCCTTTCCCAATCTTGCTGAGAAGTAATTTAGCAAGTGATAGATAGTACGGGTCATGCTTAGTTGCTCAGTCCTGTCCAACTCTTTGTCATTCCATAGCCTTATAGCCTGCCAGGCTCCTCTGTCCATGGAATTTCCCAGGCAAGAATACTAGAGTAGGTTGCCATTTCCTTCTCCTGGGGATCTTCCTGACCCAGGGATCTAATTAGTGTCCCTGTGTCTCCTGCATGTAGTGGAAAAATTGTGGAAGCTGCAAGTTGCCCTCTGAATTCAAGGCTTGGTTTTCCAACTGCTTAGTTGTGTGAAACTTGAAGAAAGACTTAACCACTCTGTGCCTTCATTTGAATAAAAATGTGTAAAAATAGGGATCATAGTTGTTTTGATGATTAATGTACATAAATCACTTAGAATGGTATCTGTAACATAGTAAGATCTAAATAACAGATATTTTAAAAATAAACACTGGCATTTTTGTAGTCTGGATTTGGGCTAAAATAGCTAGCTTCCAGGCAATATTGTGTTGTGTGTGTGTGAATGTGTGTGTGTGTGAATGTGTGTCTGTGCATGCCTGACAGAACCAGGGTTTCAGATAGAAACGTCCTCCAAAGTAGTGACTCCCAAAGTAATCTTTTTTGTTTTCTCTCAATTTAAACTTTTCACCTTTCCACCAGAGAGCTCTTAAGAAGCACATGTCTACTGACCTAGTTCACAAGTTAGTTGACCTTACGTAATTTTTCTGCTTTATATATGTATATATAAATATATATACATACATAAAATCAAAACCCAAAACAAGCACATATATCCTAAAAATCAAAGTACCAAGGTCTTTCAAGCATTTTATGTGGTTCTATTAGATCTAGAGTTTCTGTCGTCTTTCTCTGCACAGCAAGAGGTCTCAAAGTTTGATGTCGTATACGATATTAACACTGGATTGTCCAGGCCCCACAGCGCTCACAGAACCCATGTCACCCCGTTCAGTTAGGCACTGACACTATACATTCTTGTTTTCTGATGAAATCATTTGCTATTGTTGGTAGAATAAATCTCTGCACATATGGCTGGGGAGGATCTTGCTGTGTATATCAATAATTCTATTTCTAATGTCCCTCTTCTTTTCCAAGGTTTGTATTCAGTATATAAAGAATCTGCTACCGGCACTTTCTATGTACTGTTTGAAAAAGCTGAGTATTTGTTTCTTCTCACCAACTCTGTGTTCTCCATTTTATTTACATAATTCCAAGCCTTTATATAAGAAGAATAGCTAGAACTGAATGTTGCTGCTGCTGCTGCTGCTAAGTCACTTCAGTTGTGTCTGACTCTGTGCGACCCCATAGACAGCAGCCCACCAGGCTCCCCCGTCCCTGGGATTCTCCAGGCAAGAACACTGGAGTGGGTTGCCAGTTCCTTCTCCAGAACTGAATGTTAGGTAGATTTTATCAATGCATTACCAAGTCATGATTGATTTAACAGATGTATTAGATTAAATCCACTGAGGAGTTGTTGTTTTTTATTCCACATGAATATCATAAAAAATAATACAGGCTATAGAGAAATTGGAACAAATAGTTTTGCTTTTCACTTTGCCCATATGAATGACATCTGCGCATATTCAGCTAACTAAGTTAAATTAACTAGCATATCATCATTGTCTGATTAAATATAAAAGCACACATCTGTAAAAGAGCAACTAACTCTCAAAACAAAAAAAAATCACCATTGTGTGTCATAGTGAAAGAGACTCCATCTACAATGTGTTTAAATGAATAATACATCTGGTTACCCCAGGCATCTAGTTTTTCTTCCAAGTCCACCCTTGTCCCACCCTCCACGGGAGCCTTCATTGGACCAACTATAGAGAGACAAGTTAGTTTTGTAAATGGTTACATTTTATCAATATGATAGGATGCTAATAAAATTACCCGTGATTGTCCTTTTCTGAATTTGTTTTTATTATGTCTAAATGGATTTAAGGAAAGGCAAATTTCTATAGATCAGGTATATTCCTCATCTAAAAAAGCAAGGAATGTTTTTTTCAGATTGAAATTTATATCAGAATGCATGAATCAGACATTTGCAAAATCCAGATGACTCTGCTAGAACCCAATACTCCAGTAATAGCTGGCCTGGGAGTTCTTTTTCAGAGCTTTTTCAAGTGCATTGCAGAGGAGCCCCTGATTAAACCTAGTCAGCCTGAAGAAAGTTGACTACACACGGCATCCTATACTGCATACATCTAATAATCTCCTTTAGCTTCAGAAAATTCTAAATTGTCAAAAAATTCTTGGCACTGTGACCTGATGTAGCATATATTGTAAAATAATTTACTAATAGACAAATAGCTAGAAAACATTTCAGCAAAGATAGTGCGTCGTTGGCAGAAAATGATTGCATTTGGCATCAGCCTCAAAGGTACAAGAGGAAAAGTGATAGCATGATGATTTCAAATTGGTATTTCTTCTAAGATCCATTTATTCTTACATTGTGATTGAGAAGCTGTATATACTATTCTTCTAAAATGTACTTTTAAAATTTAAACACACTTTAAAAAATCTATGTTTCTATTGATTGTTGTTGTTGTTGTTCAGTTGCTGAGTCATGTCCGACTCTTTGAGACCCTGTGGACTACAGCATGCCAGGCTTCCCTGTCCTTCACTATCTCCCAGAGTTTGCTCAGATTCGTGTCCATTGAGTCACTGATGCTATCTAACCATCACACCCTCTGCTGCCCTTTTCTCTGTTTGTCTTCAGTGTTTCCCAGCATCAATGTTTCTGATCAATATTTCTATTGCTATTTATGATTAAAAATATCTGTATCTGCTCTACCTAAAGGGCAAAACCTTATCTCAGTTTTCTTTTGCATTAATGTTACCACCTTTCATGTTGAGTTTAACTGAAGTTTATTATGCTTTTGATTTTCCTCTGCCCATCAACAATTATTTAGACATGACTATGAATCTGCTACTACTTTTTGTATATTCGGAACTACATCATGCCCTTCTTTGGGGGAGTCATTGCTTATTTGTTGATGTGTATTCCCAACTAATTCTTTCAGGTATTGCTTAACTTGGTAAACACTGCCAGGCTTTGATTTTCTGAATATTTGTTTATATTATCTTTTATTTTAATAAAATAATAAAAATATTAATTCACTTAATTGAGTGAATTATAGATTTGAAATAGTTGCCTGCTAAGTCACTACAGTCATGTCCAACTATATTGCCCACCAGGCTCCTGTCCATGAGATTCTCCAAGAAAGAATACTGGAGTGGGTTGTCATGCCCTCCTCCAGGGGATCTTCTTGATCCAGGGATCGAACCCGCATCTTTTATGTCTCCTGCATTGGCAGGAGGGTTGTTTATCCTAGCACCACCTGGGAAGCCCATGAAATAATTCTCCTTCTTTAATTTGGGAAATAGTAATATCTATCTTCTAGTATTGAATTATGCTCCTGAGAAATTATGCTGATGGCAGGCTGATTTTTCAGAGCGTTTGAGCTCATTTAAAGTCTAGCTTAGTACTTTTAATTGAAGATTCATGCTTTCTTCAGGCCTGAGAAATTTTGGTTGGTATTTATTTGATAATATATTTTTCCTGCATTTTCTTTCCTCGCATTCTATAATTTCTATAATCTGGACTTTGGAATTTCTGGACATATTCTTTATATCAGTTAACTCTACACATATTTTTCCTCCTTTGGTACATATGTTCGCCTTCATGTGAGAATATCTCAGCTCTATTTTTCAACCCATTAATTCACTATATAGTATATTTTACTGCAATTATTGCCTACTGACTGAATTTTTCATTTCTGTTCCATTTTTATTCTAAGAACTCTAGGAAATATGTTTTCATATACATGCAATATTCTTTCAAATCTAACTATATACTTATTCTATACTTTTTTGTTAATTAACTCTTTTCTTTGGGGGGGGAGTGTCATTCTTTTTGTTATTGCTTGACTGCTATGTTATTGACTTTCCTAAAATGAGTAGTGCTTCTTGGCTGTCTTTAGCTTTATTTTGAGAGTCACTATCCCTGTGCCTTTTGTATTTTTATGATCTGACTCTAATGTATGGAGGAGGTCTTTGGAATGAATGCTTTTCTTCCAACTGTGACAGTATACATCATACCCAGAAATCAGTAGCCATCTGACAACTACAAGACCTCTCCAGCCCTACACTCTTCTTGAACCAGTTATTCAGGCCCACATGGCATAAAAGACTGAGAAAAGAAGAAATAGCCCGCTGCACTTTGACTAGACCGAATTCAGACCTCCAATTAAAATTCTTTCTGAATGCTCCAGAGTTTTCTCCAAATTCTTGGCATTACTGACACGAGGCTTAGAGATCCTCAAACCTGTTACCTCCATGGCATAGGTTATAACCTCTTACCTCCTACATATGTTTTAACCAATAGTTTCCTCCAGTTTTGTTTTGCTGAGGATCTGATTGTATATGATCCCATACCTCAGAGATTCCAAAACTTTGTGGTTCAGTTATTTGACTTTTTATACTTTCAAAAGTACTTTCTATACTTTAAAAAATACTTCTTTTTTGGGTTGTTATTATTTTGCATGGTTTGGAATGAGAAGCAGAATATAAATATGTGCTCAGTCTGTCCTATATCAGAAATCATCTTTATAAGAAGAGTTTACAAAAGTGAATTTATTTCCCCCCAAGTTCAGTGGAAACATTTCCAGAGTTTATTTGGCCTTCAGCACAGGGCTTTACAAATATAAGCATGGTGAATTGTATATCATAAGCTATCTTGCACTGCAAATATTTTCTTAGGTCTTATCATGAGGTGAAGATAATAAGGTGAAGAGAAGGTTCTTTCAATTCTTTTTTTGACCTTATAACCTGCTATTTGGGGATATTTTTCCTAGCAATGTTCTCATTATAATAGAATTTCCCCACAATAAATGTGAAATCTCTTTACAGTTTATTGTAATTGGTTGAGATATTAATTTTTAATGGAGTTCTCATGAGGACAAGGAGATATCCTTTGGGATTATGTGGTGGTTTTATCCTTTGAGAAGATGAAGTCATTTTGAATATAGAGCATCCCTTAACTTGCTTAATGGGATCATTGACCAATAACTTTCTATCGGTGACCTGACTTGACTTCAATGCTGAGTTGTCTGAAATATATGCAAGACTCTGACATTTAATTACAACACAGTTTTCAGAAATAGCATCATTACATGTTAGCCACTGGATCATGTACTTTTGGCACTGGATATGGGCTAATTTCAACAATGCAAACTTCTTTTTTTAAACCACAGTTACAGACAGAGAGCACAGAAACTCTCTGTGTGACTCTATGTGGCTAATATCCCAGAATCATAAATGAGAGGCCATTACAGCTAGTTGATAAAGTATGCTGAATATTAACTCCATAGTTATCTCCTTCCTTCCCTTCCTATCTAGCCCTTCCTTGGCAGCAGGTTGTAAATATCCATGCTGTGTGTTTCTCACATTTTTCCCTGAAAGTATCATATCTTCTAAGGTTCTGGAGGTCATTAGAAAATTAGAAATAATAAAATCATTTCTTGAGTCCACATAGTTTTTGAGTTGATGCTCCCAATATTTCTTTTAATAGCTCATACTGACTTAATGCTTTCTTATTTATAAGGGGATATCCCTATAAAAGGGAAATTAATTAAGCAACTGATACAACACTGTTGGGTTCAAAGTATTATTGATGGAGACAGATCAATCCAAAAAGGGCATTTGATTTCTACAACAAATCTAACTTTGATTTTCACATTCAGCTCAACCAGAACACAGTGTGCTTTTCCTAAATGCATGTTGGGTCTCTAATGTTAAGTCTCTCCTTAAGAATCATAGGCGTGGGGTACTCCTTATTCTATTTTAGCGATGAGATGAAAAAGTTTAGTAAGTTCACCCAAGTCAGACAATCAATCATTGATAGGTACAAGGTTAAAACTTGGGAATTCTGGAAGAAATGCAAGGATAACTCCCCAGTGACTAAAAATCTAGTCACAAGGCTATAAATCATAAAAGAGATGGCCCCTGGTTCAGAAAACTGGAGGCTGGATGAAAATTACAAAGAAATCTCCAGAGTATCACTGGTGCTAAGATTCCCAAGTACAGATGAATGGAAATTTCTGATCCCATTATCAAATAATGTGAAGTTAGTCGTGAACTGAATGCAACTAAACCTGCAAAAATGTCCACACACAGCCTGATAGTGGATAGATTTACCCAGCTCATGAAGAAAACACATGATTTTTCTGTGGGAAATAATGTGTTACTTTAGTCATTCAGTTCAGTTCAGTCACTCAGTCACGTCCAATCTTTGCAGCCCATAGACTGCAGCATGCCAGGCCTCCCTGTCCATCACCAACTCCCGGAGCTTATTCAAGCCCATGTCCATTGAGTCAGTGACGCCATCCAACCGTCTCATTCTCTGTCGTCGTCTTCTCCTCCCGCCTTCAATCTTTCCCAGCAACAGGGTCTTTTCAAATGAGTCAGCTCTTCGCATCCAGTGGCCAAAGGGATTGGAGTTTCAGCTTCAGCAGCAGTCCTTCCAATGAATGTTCAGGACTGATTTCCTTTAGGATGGACTGGTTGGTTCTTTTTCTGTCCAAGGGACTCTCAAGAGTCTTCTCGAACACCACAGTTCAAAAGTATCAATTCTTCAGCTCTCAGCTTTCTTTGTAGCCCAACTCTCACATCCATACATGGCCACTGGAAAAACCATAGCTTTGACTAGATAGACCTTTGTTGGCAAAGTAATGTCTCTGCTTTTTAATACACTGTCTAGGTTGGTCATAACTTTTCTTCCAAAGAGTAAGCGTCTTTTAATTTCATGGTTGCAATCACCATCTGCAGTGATTTGGGAGCCCTCAAAAATAAGGTCAGCCACTGTTTCCACTGTTTCCCCATCTATTTTCCATGAAGTGATGGGACCAGATGCCATGATCTTCGTTTTCTGAATGTTGAGTTTTAAGGCCAGTTTTTTCACTCTCCTCTTTCACTTTCATCAGGAGGCTCTTTAGTTCTTCTTTGCTTTCTGCCATAAGGGTGGTGTCATCTGCATATCTGAGGTTATTGATATTTCTCCTTACAGTCTTGATTCCAGCTTGTGCTTCATCCAGCCCAGCATTTCTCATGATGTACTCTGCATATAAGTTAAATAAGCAGGGTGACAATATACAATCTTGACATATTCCTTTCCCGATTTGGAACCAGTCTGTTGTTCCATGTCCAGTTCTAACTGTTGCTTCCTGACTTGCATATAGATTTCTCAGGAGAGAGATCAGGTGGTCTGGTATTCCCATCTCTTTCAGAATTGTCCACAGTTTATTGTGATCCACACAGTCAAAGGCTTTGGCATAGTCACTAAAGCAAAAATAGATGTTTCTGGAACCCGTTGGCTTTTTTAATGATCCAACAGATGTTGGCAATTTGATCTCTGGTTCCTCTGCTTTTTCTAAACCCAACTTGAACATCTGGAAGTTCACAGTTCATGTACTGTTGAAGCCTGGCTTGGAGAATTTGGAGCATTACTTTACTAGCGTGTGAGGTGACTACAATTGTATGGCAGTTTGAGCATTGCCTTTCTTTTTCATTACTATTCTTTTACAGATTGTGTCCAAAATACAAAAAAATTAGAAGGCAAGTGATGAAAGAAGAAAACCTAATCCATATTAAACAGAGAAAAGAGTCAATAGAAGCAAATATTAATTGAAAGAATTTTGTGTTGCAGGATGGAGGAGTCGAGGGATATTGGGGAAATGAACACATTTTCAATAGGTTTCCCATATTTGTCTACATTTGCTTCTTTTTGTCCGCCTTCTCTACAAGGTTGATGTTTAAAGAAATTAATGCACATTTAATTTAAGTTCCAGGTATTGAAATTATCAAAAAGACATTTAAAAATGGTTATGATCAATGTGTGGAAAGGATGAATTACATGTGCGAATAGATGAGGAATTTTATTGGGGGCTTGGACATTTTTATAAAATCAAATGGAAATGCAAGACATGAAATATATGTTCCAAGACATTAATTCATTCAATGGGTTTATTGACAACTTGATTGAACACAAAAAAGAATTAGTGAACTTAAAAACAGTGCAGTAGAAATTATCCAAAATGAAACATGCAGGAAAAAAAAAGAAAACAGGGAAAACAATGGAGTAGAGTATCTTGAGATTGATGGGACAAAACCAAATGATAAAAATATGTGTAATTGGTGTGCAAGGAAAGGAGAGAAAGAATGGGGCAGAAGAAACATTTGAAAAGATGATGAACAGAAAATTTCCAGAATTAATGGAAGACATTGAAGAAGCACAACAAGCCTTAAATGGAGTACATACAAAGAAATTTCCTTCTTTGTACCTCATAGACCAAGTACCATAAGTTAAAAGTAAAAGACTATATTAAAAACTGATAAAGAATACAACCACAAACAGGGAAATGATGATAAGGACCCTTTTACAAACAATAAAGGCTAGTGGAAAATAGAACAACCTCTTTATTTAAGATGCTAAAAGAAAAATTATCAGCCTGTATTTCACGTCCTGTTATATCTCACAGGTGCATGCATGCTCAGCCATGTCTGACTCTTTGCGACCCCATGGACTCTAGCTAGCCAGGCTCCTCTGTCCATGGGATTTTCCTGGCAAGAATACTGGTTGCCATTTCCTCCTCCAGGGGATCTTCCCATCCCAGGGATTGAATTTTGGGATCAAACTCACGTCTCTTGCATCTCCTGGATTACAGGCAGATTCTTTACTGCTGAGCCACTGGGGAAGCTCTCATAGCCTGTAAAGATAGACTTAAAAAATAAAGATGAAATAAAGCAGTTTCAGAGTGAAAAAAAGGTGTAGTTTATCTGAAGTATATCTGCACCATACTAAATACTTAAAAAGCTTTCTGGACTGAAAAGAAAGAATAGCAGAAAGAGAAAACATGTAAATAAATATTTCTATGATGTAACCATGTTACGCTGACCAGAAATTTTATTTACTACAATAAGGCCAGAAAAATACATGAAGCATAACAATTCAAAACAATTCAAAAAGAAGGAATGAATCTGTCATTAATCATAGCTGGCATAATTATGTGTGTATAAAACTCCATGGAATCCACATATACAAAATAACAACCACTAGAACTAACAGGTGAATTTAGCAAATTCTCAGATACAGGTCCAATATTCAAAAAGCAACTACCTTTTCTGATTATTAACAAATGTAAAAATAAATTTAAAAATACCATTTAAATATCCCCCAAACCCTTAAACATCTAGAAATAAACCTAATGAAAGATCAGCAAATTATAAAATATTACTGAAAGAAAGTATAATGTACCTGAATAAACACCATATTCATGAACTGGAAAACTCAAGATTGTTAAAATGTCCTCTTCCCCAAAATTACTTATAGATTTGATACAATTTCAATAAAAATATTAGCAGATTTTTTTAAAAAGAAATTACATGTTAGTCCAAAAACGCAAAGGACCTAGAATAGCCCAAAGTAGTATTGATAAAGAAGAACAAAGTTGATGGATTTATACTACATGATTTAAGGACTTGATACAATGTTACAGTAATGATCAGTGAGATGTTGGCATAATAATAGACAAATTGATGGTGAAAGAAAGTGAAGTCACTCAGTTGTATCTGACTCTTTGCAACCCCATGGACTGTAGCCTGCGAAGTTCCTCCATCCAGAGAATTTTCCAGGCAAGAGTACTGGAGTGGGTTGCCATTTCCTTCTCCAGGGGATCTTCTCGACCCAGAGATCAAACCTGGGTCTCCTGCATTGCGAACAGGTGATTTTACCGTCTGACCCACTAGGGAATTGATGGTACAGATTTTTAAAAAGTAAGAAATAAGCACATATATAAATGTTATGATACATACATCATATGATATATACACATATACAAGTTATATACACACATATATAAACATATAATACATACATATACATATACAAATATATTGATATCTGACCAAAATGGCAAATCAAATTAATGAGGAAGATAAAATTCTTTCTAGCATGATGCAGCGACTGGCTGCTCAAAAAAAAAAACAAAAAAAAAAACTTCAACCTTACCTCACTCAATACACAGAATATTATTTGGAGGTGGAGCATGAATGAAAGTGGCAGAATCTCCCTTGTCCTGCCAAAAATGCCATATTGGCGAAAGGATTATTTTGAGCTAACGACACTTGAAAAAACAGCTGGTATGAGAAGAACACTCTGACCTCTCTTTTCTTCCTGAAAGCAAGAGATAAAATTTCCATGTGAAAGATATCCTTCCTATACCAGGAGGAAAGAAATATTCTCATTACCAGAGATGGGGAGTCAAGGCTGAAAGAAATCTGTGCAAACAGACCTCGTTAAAATAGCTCTTATCTACCTTCAGTCTCTCTATACATTTACTTTTCTACAATTGTCTCTCTTTGTTCAACCTAGTGCATAAACACTTAGGCCTAGCCACTTTTTTGAGTCTTCATTTTTCATATGAGGCTCCCAGGTACAGAGGAGCCTGGTGGGTGACAGTCCAAAGGGTCACAAAGAATTGGACATGAGTAGAGATCTCTTCAAGAACATTAGAGATACTAAGCGAACATTTCACGCAAAGATGGGCTCGATAAAGGAAAGGAATGGTATGGACCTAACAGAAGCAGAAGATATTAAGAAGAGGTGGCAAGAATACGTGGAAGAACTGTACAAAAAAGATCTTCACGACCCAGATAATCATGATGATGTGATCACTAATCTAGAGCCAGACATCTTGGAAAGTGAAGTCAAGTGGGCCTTAGATCATCACTATGAACAAAGCTAGTGGAGGTGATGGAATTCCAGTTGGGCTGTTTCAAATTCTGAAAGATGATGCTGTGAAAGTGCTGCACTCAATATGCCAGCAAGTTTGGAAAACTCAGCAGTGGCCACAAGACTGGAAAAGGTCAGTTTTCATTCCAATTCCAAAGAAAGGCAATGCAAAAGAATACTCAAACTACCACACAATTGCACTCATCTCACATGCTAGTAAAGTAATGCTCAAAATTCTCCAAGCCAGACTTCAGCAATACGTGAACCGTGACCTCCCTGATGTTCAAGCTGGTTTTAGAAAAGGCAGAGGAACCAGAGATCAAATTGCCAACATCTGCTGGATCATGGAAAAAGTAAGAGAGTTCCAGAAAAACATCTATTTCTGCTTTCTTGACTGTGCCAAAGCTTTTGACTGTGTGGATCACAATAAACTGTGGACAATTCTGAAAGAGATGGGAATACCAGACCACCTGACCTGCCTCTTGAGAAATCTGTAGGCAGGTCAAGAAGCAACAGTTAGAACTGGACAGGGAACAACAGACTGGTTCCAAATAGGAAAAGGAGTACATCAAGGCTGTATATTGTCACCCTGCTTATTTAACTTATATGCGGAGTACATCATGAGAAACGCTGGACTGGAAGAAACACAAGCTGGAATCAAGATTGCTGGGAGAAATATCAGTAACCTCAGATATGCAGATGACACCACCCTTATGGCAGAAAGTGAAGAGGGACTAAAAAGCCTCTTGATGAAAGTGAAAGAGGAGAGCGAAAAAGTTGGCTTAAAGCTCAACATTCAGAAAACGAAGATTATGGCATCCGGTCCCATCACTTCATGGCAAATAGATGGGGAAACAGTGGAAACAGTGTCAGACTTTATTTTTTTGGGCTCCAAAATCACTGCAGATGGTGACTGCAGCCATGAAATTAAAAGACGCTTACTCCTTGGAAGAGAAGTTATGACCAACCTAGATAGCATATTCCAAAGCAGAGACATTACTTTACCGAGTAACGTCCATCTAGTGAAGGCTATGGTTTTTCCAGTGGTCATGTATGGATGTGAGAGTTGGACTGTGAAGAAGGCTGAGCACCAAAGAATTGATGCTTTTGAACTGTGGTGTTGGAGAAGACTCTTGAGAGTCCCTTGGACTGCAAGGAGATCCAACCAGTCCATCCTAAATGAGACCAGTCCTGGGTGTTCATTGGAAAGACTGATGCTGAGGCTGAAACTCCAATACTTCGGCCACGTCATGCAAAGAGTTGACTCATTGGAAAAGACTCTGATGCTGGGAGGGATTGAGAGCAGGAGAAGGGGATGACAGAGGATGAGATGGCTGGATGGCATCACGGACTCGATGGACGTGAGTCTGAGTGAACTCTGGGAGTTGGTGATGGACAGGGAGGCCTGGCGTGCTGCGGTTCATGGGGTCGCAAAGAGTCAGACACGACTGAGCGACTGAACTGAACTGAACTGAACTGAGCTGAAGTGACTTAACAGAAGCAGCAGCAAGTACATATAAACATGAATCTGTATGTTTTTCTGCTGTTAATTTGCCTTATGTCAACTTAACTTCCAAATCTAGCCAGGGATTCTAAGCGGAAGAAAGTTTTACCTCTCCTACATGATCTTAAATATGAAAATTGTAATAAAAATCTAGAAGAAAATAAGTAAGGATATCTTTGTCACCCTGGGTTATGTAAAGACTTATTAGATAAAACTTTTAAAATACCACTAAAAACAATGTTCAAATTTTATCAAAATTAAAAACTTCTGCTCATGAGAAGAAAGTGACTTGACAAGAAACGGACTGGGAAAATGATTTTATCATTTTTATTCATGAGTAACTCATATCCAGAACATATAAAGAATGTTCACAAGGTAGCAATAAAAAGTTAAATAGCCCAATTAAAAAAATAGGAAAAAAAAAAAACTTGAACAAACACTTGGCAAAAGGAAATGTAGAAATGAGCCATCCCACATAGGAATGGGCGAGATGAGCATATGATACTCAGTATCACCAGTCCTCAGGGAGACACGATTTCAGTATAACGAGATAGCATTTTACACCCACTGGAATGGCTAAAAACTGACAGTACCAAATAGTGGTGAGACTGAGGAGCAACTGAAATACTCACAGATTGTTGGTGGTGGTGTAAAATGTCACAACTATTTTGGAGAATTTTTTCCCAGTTTCTTAAAAGTTAAACATTCCATGTAGCAGGAGTTCTACTCCTAGATATTTATCCAAGTGATATGAAAACATATATCCACACAAAGGCTAGTAAAAGAGTGATCAGAGAAAACCTGGAAGCGATCTATGCTTCTCTACTCAGAAAAATGGATGAACAAATTCCATTCTGTTCATACAATGAAATAATTAGTCAGCAATAAGGAGTGAGTTAGCAATATATCCAACAACATGAATGAATCACAAAAACATAATATTGAGCAAAAAAGCCAAATATAAAATACATATGCTAAGTTGCTTCAAAATAATGAATGGCAATAGAATTCAGTCCAGTGGGGTTTGACTGGAAAAGAGCAGGAGGGAAACATTTGGAGTGGTTGAAATGTTTTATATCTGGCTTTGGGTGGTGTTCCACTGGACTATACACCACTTGTCAAAACAGACTTGTGAAAGCTTAAAATGTACTTTTTAATACTTAAATTTTAAAAATCTATCTTCACTATTTTTTAAAATGTTTAACTGGAAGATACTTGCCTTACAGTGTTGTGTTGGCTTCTGCCATAAGTGTATATATATATATATATATATATATATATATATATTCCCTCCATCTTGAGTCTTCCGCTCATTCCACTCCTCTAGGTCATCCCAAGAGGGCCAGGCTGGGCTCCTTGTGTTATAGAGCAGCTTCCCACTAGGTATATATTTTACGCAAGGTAGTATATATATGTCAATACTACTCTCTCAATTTGTAACTTACATGATTTTTCACAAAGTAAAAGAAAAAACAATTTTAAGCATCATGAGTTCTTATCAACTGTCTTTCTAAACACGTGGCTTTCCTTTAATAAATATGTTTAAAGCAATACTATGACGTGTGCAGGACTTGCTCAGAGTATCTGTGGTGGAAATAAAGGGTTAGGTCGGCACCACCTGTTTCTGGCACTCTTCTAACTAGACACCAGGCTGCCTGCTGGCTTATTCCAGCTTTTCAGAACACAGGGAGAGCGGCAGTAATACCCGTGAGCCTCATGCTTGCAAGATGGACACCATATGTTTGCACTGTCATTTCAGAGCTGTTCTCATCTATCTCTTTCCTCTGCCCTTTTAGCATTTGAGGTCCAGTGACCCCGAGAAATTTAATACAGGAAGGCATCATGAATAAAATGTCAGTTTTTCAATCTAACACAAAAAAGACATATATGTGAACATTTATTCTTTTCAGTTGTCCAATAGCCGTTACTTATCAAATTATCATCAAAAGTTTCAAACTGTGTCTTAAAAATGAATATCCATGCTTTTTAAGGATAGTTGTGAAAACCAGTTAAGAACTTCTGCACAGATTGTTTAAAGATATCAATTACAAATGATAGAAATTCTCAATAAAGTAGATTAATATCAGAGAAATAGCAATATGGGGCAGAATTTTCAGACAAAAATAAATTAGTATTCAAAGAAGACACTCATATAAGGAAATTACATTTTTAAGGTGAGTTTGTGAATGTGTTACTGAGCTGGGGCTTTGATTCTGTAAAATGACCAGATTAAGATTTAATCACAAAATAATTTATGTAGACTCTGAGATTTCAGGCTATAGCTGCTAAATATGAAAAGTGCCTTTTTGCCTTCCTTGAATTTCATTTGTGGAACTTCAGAAGAACGTGTTGGCAAAACTCTGTGCTTTTGGCCACAGGCATCTGTTTATAATGTCTTATCCTGGAGATATTTGAAGTGCCTAGAGGAAGAGGGTGAAAAGTTATGCATGTGAAGGGTGATATTGTTAAGGATGGACAGAAGGAGAAGTATATTTGCAGAATGGCTCTGGGGCGTTGGGCAAGTTTTAGAATTTACTTCTAAGTATAAACCTGAAAAAACA
Organism: Budorcas taxicolor; assembly: GCF_023091745.1. Taxonomy (NCBI): domain Eukaryota; kingdom Metazoa; phylum Chordata; class Mammalia; order Artiodactyla; family Bovidae; genus Budorcas; species Budorcas taxicolor. The sequence goes on from NC_068910.1 coordinate 86,934,075, forward strand.
TAATTCTGTTGGCTACATTATTATTTTTTTTTCAAATTGCTCTTATTTGTGGAGCTAATCTCAGTTCAGTTTAGTTCAGTTTAGTTCAGTTCAGTCACTCAGTCGTGTCCAACTCTTTGCGACCCCATGGATTGCAGCACGGCAGGCTTCCCTGTCCATCACCAAATCCCAGAGCTTACTCAAGCTCATGTCCATCAAGCTGGTGATGCCATCCAACCATTTCATCCTCGATCTTCCCCTTCTCCTCCTGCTTTCAATCTTTCCCAGCATCAGGGTATTTTCCAAGGAGTCAATTCTTCGCATCAGGTGGCCAAAGTATTGGAGTTTCAGCTTCAGTATCAGTCCTTCCAATGAATATTCAGGACTAATTTCCTTTAGGATTGATTGGTTTGAACTCCTTGCAGTCCAAGGAACTCTCAAGAGTCTTCTCCAACACCACAGTTCAAAGCTACACACCATAGTACTAAGATAATGAAATTTACAATATAATTTACTTATGAGGAAAAGAACCCACATGTAGCTTTAACATTGCATTTGCTGTCTACAGTTTTAGAACCTCTGCGGAGTGAAAAGCAACCCATATGAATTTTTCAATCTACTGCCATCTTTTGTGTGGAAAATCTACCTCCCCCAAAACCTTATGAAATAGCTTCTCTCTCCTACCTCATACATAGAAATTACATCTCTTCCTCATTTATTTTATTGTTTTATCCAATCTGTTACTCTCTCTTTCTTTCCTACTTTTTTCTTCAGCCCGATCTAATTTTCACCTCTTTGATGTGTATAATGATAACTATATGTTCAGTTTTGGATCAGTGTGTTCTTGTGTGTGTTACTCACTCAGTTGTGTCCAATGTTCTTGTGTGTGTGTGTAAGTCACTCAGTCATGTCTGACTCTTTGCCTGGCTGCCCATGGAATTCTCCAGGCAAGAATACGGGAGTGGGTTGTCATTTCCTTCTCCAGGGGATCTTCCCAACCCAGAAATTGAACCCGGGTCTCCTGCACTGTGAGCAGATTCTTTACCATCTGAGCCACCAGGAAGTGTGTTCTTAGGTGGTTACAAAATAGGCTGCATCCAAGAATAACTCGTAGGGCTTCCCAGGTGATGCAGCGGTATAGAATCAGCCTGCCAATGCAGGAGATGCAGGTTCGATCCCTGGGTCAGGGAGAGTCCCATAGAGAAAGAAATGGCAACCCACTCCAGCATTCTTTCCTGGAAAATCCTGTGGACAGAGGAGACTGGTGGGCTACAGTCCATAGCGTCACAAAAGAGTCAGATATGACTTAGTGACTGAGTATGCACACGCAAGAATCATCAGTTAAGAAGAGAAATGCCACAGGAAAGTAAATATTGTTTGGAAAAGAAGTATTAGGATTTGGTGAATGAGAAGTGTTGGAGCCTCAGATGGCACAGAGTGAAACAAGCAATGTGGGGTGTGGAGATCACATCTCAAGTGTGGCTGGTGCATTCACTTTCACATATTCTATTCTTGTAATTCTAATCTTTGGTAAAGCAGTACTCTCCACCTGCCATCAGCTCAGGAATGTGGAATTTGTCAGGGGTCACAAATTTAGATGACTCTGCTGGTGTTAAGCCAGTTTCCCCCTCCCCAGGCTCTGTGAACTTTCGAATAATACGCTGTGGTCTTGATGATCTGTGGAAAGTTGTACGTATTAAAACATCGAGTAGAATAACTGGTTTTGTACTTGCAGGATCAGAGTGAGTTTATCTGTACTTTGTCACTCAGTCTGATTATCATCTTTATTATTCAATTTAAATTTGTGAGCATCAAGTGTGTATGTATGGGAGCTTCCTAACTCATAGAGGCATTCTGCTTGCTTATCTTGTTGCCAAGGGAATCAGAAAGTGACTCTGGGCTCCTTTATTCACTTTCCATCAGAGTTTGTTTATTCTTCAGAGTTTGCTTTGCTCCTGAATTAGTTTTATGTTCCATAAAACTTGGTAATTCTCAGAGGGAAATTTGAAGTGCATTTTTTTGGTTGTTGCTTGCCTACTAAAATGCTAAGGCTGGGCAAAAATAGATTCAAAACTTCTACTAGTGTGATATACAGAATCAAGCTTGTTCTCAGCGTATTTGAACTCTCAGTAAGTGTTCTCTTGGTTATATCAGACCTATGTTTCTTGCAAATGCCAACTGACTGGTGATATTTCAGCCACCTCTAAGAAGTGCTCTCAAATCTAATGAGCTTTGCTTGCTTTGGCCTGGCCTATAATAATCCAAAGCTATATGGCCTATAACTTCACCAATGGTAATTCTGACCCACTTACCCTATTCAACTCTTGTGGCCATAACATGCTACAGATATTTGAGATGTTATCCTCTACCTAATGTTAGGAATCCTGTATTTGGACATATTAATTTTATTCTATACTTTTGAACATGTTAAGCAGCTATAGGAGCATAGGTTCACTGTTTAAAAGGAACATAAAAATGTCAGAATGTAGTTGACAAGCATTAGTATCAAGTGGATTATGATATATTCAGTTCAGTTCAGTCACTCAGTCATGTCCGACTCTTTGCGACCCCATGAATCGCAGCACGCCAGGCCTCCCTGTCCATCACCATCTCCCAGAGTTCACTCAGACTCACGTCCATCGAGTCCATGATGCCATCCAGCCATCTCATCCTCGGTCGTCCACTTCTCCTCCTGCCCCCAATCTCTCTGGCATCAGAGTCTTTTCCAGTGAGTCAACACCTCGCATGAGGTGGCCAAAGTACTGGAGCTTAAGCTTTAGCATCATTCCTTCCAAAGAAATCCCAGGGTTGATCTCCTTCAGAATGGACTGGCTGGATCTCCTCGCAGTCCAAGGGACTCTCAAGAGTCTTCTCCAACACCACAGTTCAAAAGCATCAATTCTTCAGCGCTCAGCCTTCTTCACAGTCCAACTCTCACATCCATACATGACCACAGGAAAAACCATAGCCTTGACTAGACGGACCTTAGTCCGCAAAGTAATGTCTCTGCTTTTGAATATACTATCTAGGTTGGTCATAACTTTGCTTCCAAGAAGTAAGCGTCTTTTAATTTCATGGCTTCAGTCACCATCTGCAGTGATTTTGGAGCCCAAAAAAATAAAGTCTGACACTGTTTCCACTGTTTCCCCATCTATTTCCCATGAAGTGATGGGACTGGATGCCATAATCTTTGTTTTCTGAATGTTGAGCTTTAAGCCAACTTTTTTGCTCTCCGCTTTGACTTTCATCAAGAGGCTTTTTAGTCCCTCTTCACTTTCTGCCATAAGGGTGGTGTCATCTGCATATCTGAGGTGATTGATATTTCTCCCAGCAATCTTGATTCCAGCTTGTGTTTCTTCCAGTCCAGTGTTTCTCATGATGTACCCTGCATATAAGTTGAATAAGCAGGGTGACAATATACAGGCTTGATGTACTCCTTTTCCTATTTGGAACCAGTCTGTTGTTCCATGTCCAGTTCTAACTGTTGCTTCTTGACCTGCATTCAGATTTCTCAAGAGGCAGGTCAGGTGGTCTGGTATTCCCATCTCTCTCAGAATTTTCCACAGTTTACTGTGATCCACACAGTCAAAGGCTTTGGCATAGTAAATAATGCAGAAATAGATGTTTTTCTGGAACTCTCTTGCTTTTTCCATGATCCAGCAGATGTTGGCAATTTGATCTCTGGTTCCTCTGCCTTTTCTAAAACCAGCTTGAACATCAGGGAGTTCACGGTTCACATATTGCTGAAGCCTGGCTTGGAGGATTTTGAGCATTACTTTACTAGCATGTGAGATGAGTGCAATTGTGTGGTAGTTTGAGCATTCTTTGGCATTTCCTTTCTTTGGAATTGGAATGAAAAGTGACCTTTTCCAGTCCTGTGGCCACTGCTGAGTTTTCCAAACTTGCTGGCATATTGAGTGCAGCACTTTCACAGCATCATCTTTCAGGACTTGAAACAGCTCAACTGGAATTCCATCACCTCCACTAGCTTTGTTCGTAGTGATGATCTAAGGCCCACTTGACTTCACATTCCAAGATGTCTGGCTCTAGATTAGTGATCACATCATCATGATTATCTGGGTCGTGAAGATCTTTTTTGTACAGTTCTTCCATGTATTCTTGCCACCTCTTCTTAATATCTTCTGCTTCTGTTAGGTCCATACCATTTCTGTCCTGTCTTTTCTGTCCCAACCATTTATTGTGCCCATCTTTGTATAAAATGTTCCCTTGGTATCTCCAATTTTCTTGAAGAGATCTCTAGTCTTTCCCATTCTGTTGTTTTCCTCTGTTTCTTGATAGAAATATTTTCTATGATATATTACCCAGGACTTAAACTACTTGGAGTAAAACACTAAACTAACATGAATGAGTAGTGGCATGGTGTGAACACTCTTCTGTAACTTATTGTCAGAAACCTATTCTAAATATCCAAACGGTCACTCAGAAGCAATGGTTCTTAACTCAGGAGGAGGAATGATGGGGAAGGAAGATTTTGTCCCCCAGAGGGCACTTAGCCATCTCTGGAATCATTTTTGACTGTCACAGTTGGGGGTAAGGATGTTAATGGCATCTAGTGTGTTAAGACCAGGGCATTGCTAAACACAGTACCATTCACCCCAGCAATGAATTATCTGGCTCTAAACACCAATAACGCTAAAGAAAAACGATCTTGCTCTACAGACTGTTTCTCAGAGAAATGACGTCTTTTGGCAAAATAAGCAAATTAAGTACAATTATGAAAGAAGGAAAACTTAGCCCGTAAGTCTACCACTTTATTACATCGATGTCTTATTTCTGTGTTAGCCTTTGGTCCCTCACTGCATTGTACATTTTCACTATATTTTAATTGCAGTACTCCCACCACTTTGACATTGGTGTGGTTTGACTTTTGAAATAAATATTCTATATTTTAGAAGGTAAGTTAAATAGCTGAGAGAGACATAAGACTCAAGCTTGAGCATGGTAGAATTGAACGACAGTGGAATATACCTCCTAGAACCTCTCTAAGTTTCAAGATTTGTGGCCCAAGTTCTACAATCTAATATCACATTGAATAGTGATTTGGGAAGCTACAAAACAACCAAGTCAGCAGTCATTGCCAATGAGCACAGAGGAAGGGGGAAACATTTTGCATTAAGAGGTTTGGCTGAGTTAATAAAATTTATAGGTAAATAAAATGACTTTATATCAAATTCAAGTTCTAAAATTTATTTTGATGCATTTCATATCAAAAATTTCCCATACAGATCACAGGATAAAAATGCACAAATATTAATAGTTACAACTGAATAGCATGGGAGTGGTTATAAAAATAACATTTTTAAAAGAAGAAAAACCCTTAATAAAATAATGATGCCATAAATATTAGTAAAATTGCTGTCGAAACATCTTGCAGAGTGTATCTTTACATAGATGGAAAGAATTAGCTGAAAGAAATCTCATATTTTGATGTATCTTTTAAAAAGTACATGTTTGAGTTAGTTGCAGTATTTTGCTTAGTTATTAATGGTGGATTAAACTACATTTAGAGTAATGTTTTTTCTTGCTAAATGTTACTGATTGACTTCTATAAATGCTTTGCTTTCATTCTGTGATGAAAGAAACATACACACATGTATGCATGCTTGTCAGGAGCAAAATTCAGGATGTTCCTAATTTTCAAAATGAGGACAACAAAGTAATCTAAAACCAAAAAAAAAAAAAAAAAAAAAATTGAAAGTATGAGCTGTAATGGAATTAATAGCTCACAAAGGTTAAATATATCCCAAAGCATACATCCACACAGAACTTTTCCAGTTCACCTTAGCTCTTTATGATATTGGCCAATTTAATTGCCTTTCCTGATTTACTTCTGACTTACTTTTGGTTATTTCTAAATCAAATTTATACTCAGAAGATGAAAGTACATTATGATTGGACCATTCAAAAGCACGTGGCACAGAAAATGAAAGCCATATTCGAAAAGGAACTCTAAAAAATGTTTGGGGCAATGACGGTCTTAATAGAATAAGTGTCCAGTCTCCCAAATGGATACTTTAAAAGCAACACACACACTGAGATGTGCAAATTCTGATGGTCTTTTATGTCATGCTAGTTTATGTCTTATAATTTTCCTACTAGTGCATTTCTTTCTTGGGAGTTTTATAGACCAAAGGCTGCTTGTTACCCCACTCGCCAGCAAGCTTGCACGTACACACATAAATACACACATGCACACAGAATTTAGAAATGACATTCTCTTTTTTGTAACTAGGTCAACAATATATTGTGAAACATCCATAGGTATTGACTCCAAAAAGGGGAGTGGCACTGATTCACACTCCATGAGAGCAATGGGGCCTGATGATCTAGTTTGTGTCTAAGATGTCAATCATATCTCTATTCACTTGAGCATAACAAAGGAGAACTTTGAAAGCCATAAGTAAGTCTCACATCCCCAGCATGATGAAAAACAGAATGGACTCAGATGTTTCACATTTAGAAGACAGATTTGTCTCTATTTTGAAAATAAGAATCTAAATATTTTCGACAAAGCTTATTTAAAAACTATTTTCCTCTTTGCTGTGATAACTGAGGATTTATAAAGCATACATACTATGTTCTAAATTTAGTTTTTCTTAATTAGGGAGTCATCATTTTCCAGTATATGCTCCTTCTTTCTTATTTTTTCCTTTTAGGCTATTGTAACCTTCCTTTATTAAAAAATCTACTCATTTTTTTCCCCTCTGTTTTAGGTCTTATTTTGCAAGTCTTGGCATTCCTGGTGACAGATGGTTAAGAATCTGCCTAAAATGTGGGAGACCTGGGTTTGATTCCTGGGTCAGGAAGATCCGCTGGAGAAGGCAATGGCTACCCACTCCAATATTTTTTTTTTTTTAATTTTAATTGAAAGCTAGCTACTTTACAATATTGTGATGGTTTTTGCCATACATTGACACAAATCAGCCATGGGTGTACATGTGTCCCCCATCCTGAACCCCACTCCCACCTCCCTCCATATGCCATCCCCTCAGCTTTGCCCCAGTGCCCTGGCTTCGAGTGTCTTGTTTCATGCATTCAACTTGGAGTGGTGATCTGTTTCACATATGGTAATATACATGTTTCAATGCTATACTCAAATCATCCCACCCTCGCCTTCTCCCACAGAGTCCAAAAGTCTGTTTTTATTATCTGTGTCTTGCATATAGGGTCATCATTACCATCTTTCAAAATTCCATATATATGCATTGATATACTGTATTGGTATTTTTCTTTCTGACTTACTTCGCTCTGTATAATAGGCTCCAGTTTCATCCACCTCATTAGAACTGATTCAAATGTGTTTCTTTTTAATAGTTGAGTAATAGTCCATTGTGTATATGTACCACAGCTTTCTTATCCATTCGTCTGCTGATGGACATCTAGGTTGCTTTCATGTCCTGGCTATTGTAAACGGTGCTGTGATGAACACGGGGGTACATATGTCTCTTTCAATTCTGGTTTCCTCGGGGTGTTTGCCCAGCAGTGGGATTGCTGGGTCATATGGCAGCTCTATTTCCAGTTTTTAAAGGAATCTCCACACTGTTCTTCATAGTGGCTGTACCAGTTTGCATTCCCACCAACAGTGTAAGAGGGTTCCCTTTTCTCCACACCCTCTCCAGCATTTATTGTTAGTAGACTTTTTGATAGCAGCCATTCTGACTGGTGTGAGAATGTGGTTCTCATTGTGGTACCTCATGAGATGTACCTCGTTGTGGTTTTGATTTGCATTTCTCTGATAATGAGTGATGTTGAGCATCTTTTCATGTGTTTGGTAGCCATCTGTATGTCTTCTTTGGAGAAATGTCTGTTTAGTTTTTTTTGGCCCATTATTTGATTCCCACTGCAGTATTCTTGCTGGGAGAATTCCGTGGACAGAGGAGCCTGGTGGGCTACAGTCCATGGGGTTGCAGGGTCGGACATGACCAAGTGCCTAATCCTTTCACCCTGGAAGTCCTCAGTTGGGTGCCCCTTTGTCCTGGATCTGTCCTGATTCTTCTCACTATTTGGTAGCAAATCTAGAATCAGTGGGCCAACTCAACACTTCTGTTGAAAACTCGTTTTTTCTGCTTCCAAGTTCCTTGTACTATATATCCCATGTGTAATTCCACATGACGTAAAATTACACTGCTTAAAACAGATTACATCTTGTTGCAGTTATAATCCACTTTAGGTCATCTCTTTAATGTATAACACCTATTAATTCTCTCAGTGGAGTTCACAACTGGTGTTTATTCTACAATTTTTTCTCTCTTTTTTTATCTACGTGACAAGGCATAAGATCTGTTTGCCGTTATTTTCTGTGAACAGTAGCACATGTCATTTTACCTAGCCAGCATAAAGTTTTGCCCCTAGTTCAGCACATTTCCATTCAATATTTTTGACAAGCTCGAAGGAACCATGGTGCTCATCTTACTGAAAATACAAAAGATGTAGGCTGTATCTCATCTTTATTAACTCTTTCAGTCTGGTATTCCAAAAGAGCAAACGTGAATGCAGACTGTGGTCTTCTCTAAGGCTAAACTGAGAACAGCTTTTTGGATTCAGCAATTCTCCCAGGCATATATTTGCATTGATTTGCATTTGGAGAAAGGAGGAGAGAGGAGGAAGTTTTGTGTCTGAAGACCCAAAAGGACTTTGCTAGATGAGAATGAAGAAAATATGGAGGATAATGCAGCGTCTCTTTCCTGGATAGAATGTGGACAATGGATAGCTCTGTAAATTCAGAAACTAGACATATTTTCTTAGAAGGAAAGATAGTACCAGGATGTCACCCCAATGCAGTGTACTACTGGGAACACCAGCAGCTGTGCTGAATAAACTAATATTCTACTTAAGGGTCAGTGGCTTCAGATAGGCAGGCACCCTGATGCCCCATGGACCTGGCAAATAGCCAGGAGTATCTGAACCTGCATAAACAATTAAATTTTCAATACTCAAGACCCTGGAAAATGACAGAATTTCTTGGGTGGTAGGAGAACTCTGGGCCTAAGATGCTTTCTTCTTTATCATCCAATAGCAGAGAGAATGGAGAAGGGATAGGCTACCCACCCCAGTTTTCTTGTGGTTCCCTGGTAGCTCAAACAGTAAAGAAGCGCCTGCAATGCAGGAGACCTGGGTTTGATCCCTGGGTTGGAAAGATCCCCTGGAGGAGAGGGCATGGCAACCCACTCCAGTATTCTTTCCTGGAGAATTTCATGGACAGAGGAGCCTGGTGGGTTACCGTCCATAGAGTTGGACACAACTGAGTGACTAAGCACAGCACAGCAGAAAGAAACCTGTACTTTTTATGCAGATATTGTTGCACTTTATTCCACTTGCAGACTGAGGTCTGAGGATATTGAGGTTTGATAAAGAGAGAAGGAATGCTGTGTTCATTAGATGGGGGAAAAGAAGAAGAACGATTTGATATCTGTTAAAAGACGCTTACTCCTCGGAAGAAAAGTTATGACCAACCTAGATAGCATATTCAAAAGCAGAGACATTACTTTGCCAACAAAGGTCCGTCTAGTCAAGGCTATGGTTTTTCCAGTGGTCATGTATGGGTGTGAGAGTTGGACTGTGAAGAAAGCTGAGCACCAAAGAATTGATGCTTTTGAACTGTGGTGTTGGAGAAGACTCTTGAGAGTCCCTTGGACTGCAAGGAGATCCAACCAGTCCATTCTGAAGGAGATCAGCCCTTGGATTTCTTTGGAAGGAATGATGCTAAATCTTAAGCTCCAGTACTTTGGCCACCTCATGCAAAGAGTTGACTCATTGGAAAAGACTCTGATGCTGGGAGGGACTGGGGGCAGGAGGAGAAGGGGATGACCGAGGATGAGATGGCTGGATGGCATCACGGACTCGATGGACGTGAGTCTGAGTGAACTCCGGAAGTTGGTGATGGACAGGGAGGCCTGGTGTGCTGCGATTCATGGGGTTGCAAAGAGTCGGATATGACTGAGCGACTGAACTGAACTGAACTGAAAATGTAAACATTTAAGAAAAGGGAAGATGCTTTACAAAATCTCCTTTCTTCACTTCCAGGGACATATGGTTTGAAACCAGAAACATATGATAGATCCGTTAGTCTCAATTTGGAATTAGATTTGAATTTCTAGATACAATACTTGTTTCATAGCTCAATTTTTTTTCAGTTTTTCTTTTATAACCTTTATGAATTTGTTTCTTTCAAGTCCAAATCTGATTGCTAGATGGAAAATTTTAGATGTGATTTGGGCTCTGTCTGTGCCTATACATGGGCTTCCCTGGTGACTCAGTGGTAAATAATCTGTCTGCAGTGCAGGAGATGCAGGAGACATGGGTTTGATCCCTGGGTAGGGAAGATCCCTTGCAGGAGGGCAAGGCAACACCTTTCAGTCTTCTTCCCTGGAGAACCCCATGGACTGAGAAGCCTGGTGGGCTACAGTCCACAGGGTCGCAAAGAGCCAGACATGACGGAAGCAAGTCAGTGCAGCCCAGCATGTGTATATAGGTATTAAGCAAGGCATTCCTTTTGATTATAGCATAAACACTTTAAGGTGTCCTTCCCATGGGGGGTTTATTTGCAGTCTATGGCTTGAGTCCCAACACGAAACCTAATAACCTACTTGTCAAGCTGTTTTGCGAAATCTTAATAGAATGAGTATTCCAAGAACAAGAATATTAGCCTTCTCTCTCCTGGAGGCGATGAGGTCACCAAAAGACTGTTCACAATTTCACTTGCTTTTCGCATGTGCTTCTCTTAAGCATCACTGGCTGTAGGTCACACTCTCAGAGGTCTTTTGCAAGGACTCAAGGATCTGTCTCCTCACTGAGCATGTAACCTGGCAACTTTTCTTCATGAAGCTTCCGGGAGCAAAGTACAATAAGCCACTGGCAGCGGGGTTAGGGTGGCTCCTTCCACATCGGCCTTATTCTGACCGGTCTAGCTTCAGGTCCTTTGGGGATGAAGGTTTGGCTGTTCAAGCAAACAGCTTCAGATCACCTAGGTCATTCAGATGACAAGATGTACAAATTAAAGAAGAAAATAAACAACAAACAAACAAACAACACCCAACAGCCAAATATATGCCAGAGGTTAACTTTCAAACACTGATACCCCTAAGTTGTTTTAACAAAGAGCATTAAAAAAAACCAAAAAACCAAAACTGGCCACTTTGATCAAATATATAGAGAAAAAAATTCTGTTCCACCTTGTCCTTGCTTTTTGGACCTGAGCAACTGGATCACAAATTCTTTTTAAAACATTTCCAGTGGTACTTGGGCTTTGTTTAAATGCTAAATTTGTTAAATTCACACAAAAGCTCTATAAGACTGATGAAATATTTTATTAAATGTTTCTGTTGCTAGCCCAAAGCATTATCTTCAAAGTTGTAGACAGTGATTTTTTATGCTTCTTTTGGTTTATGACAATTGAAATGTTTTGAATTAAACATTTTGAACAGAAAAGAAATTCACAGGAATAATAAATTCTTCTTTTCTCTTGAAATTGCTGTGAAATCCTACAAAAGTATGTGAATTCTCTGAGGGTAACCAAATCGTTAAGAAGACTTTAAGAAATTCTAAGCCAATGTTTATATTATCTAAAGCTAGGTAAAGACAGTATTAGCAAATTCCAATGGGAAAAAAGAATAAATTGTTGAAAGTTGTGTTTAAATTTGGCTCCTTTAGTCATAAAGAATAAAAACTGACCCAAAGTCATTTCATTCAAATGAAGAAAAGAGGTCTTCCTGGAATCCAGGGAAATCAGAAAACTGAAGTTACAGAACTGAGTCTGCCCTTCCCTCAAAAGAGAGTCCTCTTCTCTCAAGTTGTCTCTCTTTCAAGGACCATGTTTTTCTGGACTTTGCTTTTTAATCAGCTTTATTCTATTTTTCTCTCATCTCTACTCACTTATTCTACTTGTTTTCCCACAGGGCCTCAGATGGCAGCCCTGGCCTTGATCTGGCATGGCTTCAGGCTGCAGTGCAAACAGTTCATTGACTACAATCCTCAGAGTCTTCCAGAGTGAATTCCCAACAGGAAGAATCTGATAGGTCAGGCCGCGTGAGTCATTGCAGTATGAGCCTCCAAGACCACCAATACTGTGAAGAGATCAGTCGGCTTTCCTGCCTTTCCAGCTTTTCTGTACAAGGTTGATACAATTTCTGTCATGTGCATGAAGATGGAGAGGTAGGGAAAATTGAAATGTTATTTGTGGAAACATCAACCGAGTCCTGGACATCATTCTCCAGGATCCTAAGCAGGATTCACTCCTAAAAGCATTATTCATTTACTCATTCATTCAAGCTTTCAGTGACCTATGAAGTATTTACTGCATGTCTAATATTTGCTGGGGGCTTCCCAGGTGGCTCAGTGGTAAAGAATCTGCCTGCCAATGCAGGAGATGTGGGATCAATCCCTGGGATGGGAAGATTCCCTGGAGAAGAAAATGGCAACCCACTTCAGTATCCTTGCCTGGGAAATCCCATGGACAGACGAGCCTGGTGGGCTACAGTTCATGGGGTCGCAAAGAGTTGGATACCACTTAGCAAGTACGTAATGAAACAAAACAATATTTTCTGGATACTGTGCTATGTGCTGGAATTATCTCTCACCTCCAAGCCATTTGAAATTTGTTCTACAAAATTTAATACTTAAAAGAATATACGGGAGTATATGATTATGTTTCCTGCTTACTAGATATGTCCCCATAACTAGATTGTTTCTCGTGAACATGGGCTATCATAATTTGTATTCTAGCACAAGATGAGTATACATTCAACAAACAGGAAATGTTCCTGTGTTGCCTCTTTACCCATCCTGTTTTAAAGGTTAAAATCTTGGGAAGGGTAGGTTTCAAAGATTTCTAAAAATAAAGTCTGATTATAGTTGCTCAGAGTGATGTCTCTTCTTTTTCTTCATGTCACTGTTTCATCTTTCTAGAAAGAAAAAAGGTGTCATTTCCATTTCCTTGTTTTGAAGTCTAAAATGATGTATACAATTTAAAGATAGTTTGACATTCTACCTTGAATTTGACCCTGTAAATCATGTCAGATTTTAATTTTCAGACGAATGTATTCTGGCCTTGGAAAAACTATCATAACTTTTTGTACCATACTATAGAAAGTAACATTTGGAAAATCTTTTCCACGGGACAGTCATCTAAAACTACTACCACCCTTCATGGTGTTTTCTTTCTCTTCAGTGTGAGGAGATATATCCATGGAAATCATGCTGCATATAGGACAGGTGTGGAATGCCGTAGGTAAGGAGCCAGCTGCAGAGTGTAAGGTCCTGAGGCTGACTGTAAAGATTGCAGATCATAACATACATTTTGTTTTTGTTGAGTTGCTAAGTCATTACCGACTCTTTGCAACCCCATGGGCTATAGCGCTCCAGGCTTCCCTGTCCTTCATAACATGTACAGCCAATTTATAGTTTCAGCCATGGCTGAAGTTCTTTATTCATCAAATACCTAGGAAGTACTGATTATGTCCTAAGCATGGTTCTGGGGATTTAGTAATGACTGAGACAGAAAAAGTCCCTTTCTTTATGGATTAGAAATTCTGAAGTTTTTCAGAAGAATGTATGGTATATTTTAATGGCTATTTCCCAACAAGATTTAGTCTTTAAAAACATTTCATAGTCATCCTCACATGTCTGATCTGTCATTTGAAATTATGTGTGTAACTTTTAAGGTAATCATATTGATGCGCATCTATTATTTTCTTAGTACTATATGTTCCTTTAAGAAATGCAACTTTAGTCTGGTTCAAAGAGAAGCCACATCCAATTATGTTGTTAGAATTATCTTCAAAGCTATTTGTGTTGCCTTTAAATTTCTATTCACAAATTTAAGTAAAACTTGGGAGATGGAGTAGGGTAAACAGACACCAAGTTTCTTAAAAATTAGATGTCATTATTTTTTATATGCATATATGTTTTATGTTAATTTTTTTAGATCTTGGGGTTTTTTTCATTCTGAAATAAATGTGATGCACTCAGAATCTATAGATGGAAAAGTTTCAGTGATGCAGGTACACAATGTCCTCTGTTATATAGATTTTTGAAAGCTTACCTTTGCATCTTTGGGTGACGCTGGGTTCCTGTTCAGTTTGCTGTATCTAGTGACCTTCTGGAGAGTCTGCTCTTCTAAAGCTTTTGAGATGGGAACACACAGCATGTTTTGTTCCATGTCATGCCAGTCATTACTCTCTTTGACTTACCTTGTGTTCTCAAGTCAATATGTTCCAGATTAATGAGGCATTTGTTCTTAATCAAGAAACTATTTAAGAATACACTTTTAATTTTAATGACTTGTTTATGATTAATTGTTTCTACATGCCCTTCTCATACTCGAGGGTACTTCAAAGCTGCTGTCTTTTCCCTGAACAGTTCCCAAACATCTGAATACTGGTAGCTGCTATGACCCAGCGGTTCCAAGGGACTGCACAAACAGGGTTATTGATTTCCTGAAGAATATCATTCACACAATCCCCATAGACTAAAAATCACTTTGAATAATAATAATTTAAAAAATTAATGCCAAGCAAACTGCGTGGTTATATATTATATATGTTTAATGTTCCTTTTAAATGTATGTATCTAATGAGGACCTACTATTTTACAAGGAACAGTATCAGAAATAATGAGTGAAGTAAACCCATTCTCCCAGCTGATCTATACTATGCCATTAGCTTCTTTAATGAAAATTTACTGTTAATTTATGTTTACTTTTTTATTAAAACAAAAGATGTGTGTGTGTGTGTGTGTGTGTGTGTGTGTGTGCATGTGCACGAGTTTCATTTGAGGCTACAAACCTAAGTGATTTATGACCTCTTAATAATAAGAGCTAACATCTATTGATGCAGGTTTTGTTCCAAGTGCATAAAATCCACCTGCTCATTTACTTTTGTCATCTACAACTTGCAGGATCCCTGTCTTTATTCCTATTTTATAGGTCGAGAAACTGAGGCACAGAGAAAAGTGACTTGCCCAAGATCACAAAGTCCTAAATGGCAGATTGGAGATTGGAAATAGCAGCTGGCTCCATAACTCAGCTTCCTAAACACAGGCTACAGTAGTCTATACGTGAAGAAGCTCCTAGTACTGGTTTCCTAGAAAGTATCCTGTCTTTGAAATCCTAGTTCTTTTGTACTGCCTATAATGTGTTTGGGCTTCCCAGGTGGCTCAGTGGGAAAGAATCTGCCTGCCAATGCAGGAGGTATCGGAGTCTCGGGTTTGACCCCTGAGTCAGGAAGATGCCCTGGAGGAGCAAATGGCAACCCATTCCAATATTCTTGCCTAGGGAATCCCACAGACAGAGGAGCTTAGTGGGCTACAGTCCATGGGGCTGCAAAGACGCGGATAAAACTGAGCACACATGCAGTTAAGGTACTTGTAAACTTGACTCATCTGTGGCCATCGGACAAACATGCTTTGTCCTCTGGACTTTCCCCAGGCGCTAGAAATGGCACAGAGAAGTTAGACCCTTTCTTAGCTCATGTATTTTCTTATTCACTAGATTTATGTTTTCTCTACACAGAACAGATAATGACATTTTAGAAATTGTAGAAAACTCAGGTGACAAATGGAAGCTAAGATTGCTCCCCACGTTGGCCCTGAGCGTCGGACACACTCATTATTTTGTGATAAGGCTGATCGTATTTTTTTATTTTTATTTTTTTCCATAACTCATTTAGTTTATTTAACAATTGTCTTTCGAGCATCTTTTCAGACAAAAGGTGAAGTCCCGGAGGTATTTCAGTGACCAAAACAATGGTTTCTGTCCTCAGGCTCTTCTTCTAAGAAAGAGACGTCCTTTTAAAAATTACCCAGCAAGTGACACTTCCTCGAGTCAAAGCTTCCACCAACTCTTGTCACTCCAGTGATTTAGTAGGAGATTTTCAGGTGCTGAAGGAGATCAGAGAGTATATTTATCTAATTTTTTTCTGGAGGCATGCGAGATCTGTTTATATTTTTTTAAGTTGCAACATTCTGGATCTTTAGTTGCAACATGCAAACTCCTAGTTTCAGTACGTAGGGTCCATTTTCCTGACTGGGATCAAACCTGAGCCCCATGCATTGGGAGCATGGAAGGCTGATCATATTAAAAAAAAAAAAAAAAAACAAACATTTATTTATTTATTATTTATTTAGGTGCATCAGGTCTTAGCTGTGGCATACAGGCTCCAGAGCATGCAGGCTCTGTAACTACAATGCATGGGCTTACCTGGCCCATGGCATGTGGGATCTTACTTCCCCACTCGAACCCACATTCCCTGCTTTGGAAGGCAGATTCTTAACCACTGAACCACCAGGGAAGTCCCAGGGCTGATCACACTGTGCTTCAGTAACTGACTTTCTTTTGGATTTCGTACTGTGTTTACTGTGCTTGCTAAACAGGAGATCCATGTTCAATCCCTGGGTCAGGAAGATCCCCTGGAGAAAGAAATGGCAACTCACTCCAGGATTCTTGCCTGAGAAACCCTATGGACAGAGGAGCCTGGTGGGCTACAGTGCGTGGGGCTGCAAAGAGTCAGCCATGACTCTGCGACTAAGAAACAACTGTGTTCACTCCATTTCAAAGGGTTGTGAGAGAAATATAACTCACTTAGCTTTTAAAATGAAGATTCTGTATAATTGTGCTCTTGTTCTAACCAGGATTCCATGCTTTAGAATCATTTAAGGGTCATTGTTGTTCTTAGTGTAAAGCCCAATGGGGAAGACGGGTTTAAATATTCCTGCCCCTGAAGACAACATCATAGAAATAAAAAAGTTAGTCCATCAGATTCACTGGCAAGAAACTGGTAAGTGTGAAGTGTGGTCTGAATTTTCCCTTCATAAGTTTTTCTACATGTTCCTGACAAGTCCATTGATCTCTTTGAAGTTCAGGCTTCCATTTGATGACTTTAAATGGTGGGAATACTTATTTTTAATCAGCACTCTTTGCCTTACATGTGACAATCCAATGAAAACTACTTTAAACAAAGTGGGGGCTTTAGACGACTCAGGAGTAGAAATGCAGCTCCATTTGAGGCAGAACTGGAAATAGAGACCTGACAGCCTTAGGACTGTGTGGCTCTTGCCTCTGTGATGTTCTGGGTTCTGCTTTATTTCTGGCTCTCTCTCTTACTGTTTCCACTTTTCTCTTCTATATGACTAGTGTCTGGTTACTGATAGTTAGCCTCTTAGTTTCATACATCATAGTTTTAGGTCCCTAAAGAATGACTGCCAGCTCTAGTTGAACTTTTCCCAAGGATGTATTGCAATTTATCTTCTGTATCAGGCACTCAGCTTTATAAGTTTGACCAAGAAGATGAAGACTGGGGTAGGAATTATGATGAGGTCATCTTGAGTCTAGTGTTTACTACTGGGCCAATTCACTGTTGCTCTAGAACAGTCTATGATAACCTTATAAATGCACTGAGGAAGACAGGCAATTCCCAAATGAGAAAGCTGGACAGATCACACATATGTATCGATTATAGTTAACTCTTTGCCTATACATAATAATAGAGCCTTTTCTCTCTTTGGCCATAGTAATTGAGATATTAGAAGTCTAATTTTTTGTGCCAAATGGAGATGAACACTCATAAAGAAAAGAAAATCATCCCATTAAACACATATTTTGGAATACATACTTTATATGCTCCAGACTGTGGTGGATTATAACCTGATGGGTATAATATTCAGCCCAAGTCTACTGGACATATGCAAATCCTTTCATAAAATACCTTCATCTATTCCAGGGCTTCCCTGGTAGCTCACCTGGTAAAGAATCCTCCCCACAATGCAGGAGACCCCAGGTCGATTCCTGGGTTGGGAAGATCCCCTGGAGAAGGGATAAGCTACCTACTCTAGTATTCTTGGGCTTCCCTGGTGGCTCAGATGGTAAAGAATCTGCCCGCAATGCGGGAGACTTGGCTTCGATCCCTGAGTTGGGAAGATGCCCTGGAAAAGGGCATGGCAACCCACTCCAGTATTCTTGCCTGGAGAATCCCCATTGACAGAGGATCCCGGTAGGCTACAGCCCATGAAGTCACAAAGAGTTGGATGTGACTGAACAATTCAGCACAGTGCATACTTTCCCTGTAAGTGGATGTGTGTATTTTTTTTTTTTTTAGTATTATTTATATATTTATTTGGCTGTGTTGGGTCTTCATTGCTGCATGCAGGATCTTCACTGTGGCATGCAGAATCTTTCATTGTGGCACTCAGGCTCAGTAGTTGCAGGGTGTGGACTTAGTTGCCCCAGGGCATGTGGAATCCTAATACCCTAACCGGAGAAAGAACCCTCCTCTCTTTCATTGGAAGGCAGATTTCTTAACTGCTGGACCACCAAGGAAGTCTCCTGAATGTGTGGATCTTTAATAATATATTAAAATCAAGGGGTTCAGAAGGCATGTGTGTGCGCTCAGTCATGTCTCATTCTTTGCAGCCCCATGGACTGTGGCCCACTAGGCTCTTCCTTCCATGGAATTTTCTGGGCAAGAATACTGGAGTGGAGTGTTGTTTCCTACACCAGAAGGTCTTCCCTACCCAGGGATCGAACCTGTGTCTCTTGTGTCTCCTGCATTGGCAGGCAGATTCTTTACCACTAGCACAACCTGGAAAGCCCCAAATAGTGTAGTGATAGCAATTAAATTCTGGGAAATTGGAAATGTAACTGAATAATTAAGAAGCAAGACTGGGGACCAGAGAAAATGATATAACTGAATAAGAAAAAAATTGGGATTAATTCAATAAGATAGATTGGTCAGTTAGAAGTTAACGAGTCTTTTATGAATGCTGGAAAGTGGTAAGAACTTGTAGTTTGGGTCTGAGGGAAACCAGTCTATGATGGATATTTTTTGCTTGGCCCCCTCCCCACCCAGGACACATCCTTCCCTCTTTGCTCAGTCTGTGCCCTGAGTGTCTGCTTCCTGCTAACAGCTGCTCCCAGGCTGCTTTCCTGGCTGGCTTCTGTTTGGGTTCTACCACCTGCAGACTGACTCACTGGATAGATGAGGGAGCAAGAGGAGAGAGAGGGGTCAGAGCTTTCTTCCCTGCTCCCTTCATGAGGCATCCTTCCCAGGTGCAGGGGGACAGGGAGGAGGCTCCACTCAAAGCTCTGGCTTTCACTGACCTGTGACAAAGCTCCTTCCTCCCCTTGCCCCTTCAGCCCTGAGTGGGGAGGGGACAAAGAGGGGTTACAGGTGACAGCTTCTGTCCGTCTCGAGTCTCTGGTGTGTAACCTTTTCTTTTTTGTTTTCTTTCTTCTGCTCATACTTCTATTCCAAGTTTCCTTCATTAAAGTCTACTCATCTGAACTACTGAGGGTAACTTATTTCTGTGGCTGGAACCCCAACAGTTACAAGTGAGGGGACTTAACATGTGTATGTGTGTGGTGCTAAGCCACTTCAGTCGTGTCTAACTATTTAGGACCCCACGGACTATAGCCCACCAGGCTCCTCTGTCCATAGGATTCTCCAGGCAAGAATACTGGAGTGGGTTGCCATGCCCTTCTCTGAGAGATCTTCCCAACCCAGGGATCGAACCAGCATCTTTTATGTCTCCTGCCTTGGGAGGTAGATTCTTTACTACTAGTACCACCTGGGAAACGCTTATATACATATCTATAGAAATATATATAATACATATGGGACTTCCTTGGCGGTCCAGTGGCTAAGACTCTGATCTCCCAATGCAGAGGGCCCAGGTTCAATCCCTAACCAGGGCACTAGATCACACATGCCTCGGTTAAAGATCCCATGGGCCACAGCTAAGACGTAGTGCAGCCAAAATAAATAAATCAATATTTTTAAAAATAATAATAAAACCAAAGACTTTGTCTTAAAAAGAAACATATATAGAAAGATTTTGTATATATATATTGTTTTACTTCTAGAGAGATTTATTCCAGTAACTGGCTTTTGTGGTTTTGTTGTTGGTTAGTTGCTAAATTGTATCTGACACTTTGCAACCCCATGGACTGTAGCCCACCATCTTCCTCTGTCCATGAGATTTCCGAGGCAAGAACACTGGAGCGGGTTGCTATTTCCTTCTCCAGGGGATCGTCCCACCTCAGGGACTGAAGCCAAGTCACCTGCACTGGTAGGTGGATTCGGGTTAGTGAGTGGGACACGAGTTAGTGACTAAGTAACAACAACAACAACATATAAGACGCCAAAGGCAGGAGGATTCTTTCCCAAATCACTGTCCAAGTACGATGTGAATGTGACAAAGCTTCATGCTTTGCTCGTTGCGGCTTTTTGGTACTCAAGGCTACTGTCAGTGCTTGACCACAGAGGAAGGTTAACATGTAAGTTCAATTCCTGCCAAGTTCCCTGACGACTGGCATGACAGGAAAGGTAGGCACCCAGCACTTGACACTTCATCGTACCCTGCTCTCCAGAGGCTGATAATTTTGTGAAAGGGAGCGATCATGGTTCACAAAGGATCAGAGAGCAAGGATGTGGTGCCTGCACTGCTATTTCTGTTTAGCGCCTTTTTCTCTCTCTGGAGTTTCTCATGGGTTCGGCCGTCATCTGGCGTGTGTCCAAGGTTGCTTTATTTTTTCACTGTTTCTTGCCATAGAGGTCATGTGTTGTAATTTGGACTTCGGTCTGCAGTTCATGTTTCAGCACAGGCTGTAAATTCAGTCAACAAGCCTTTATTGAACAGAAAGTACTTTAAGCATTGTGTGAAGAACCCTGAACTAAGTATTTTAATTGGGAAGGGTCACTGACTAACAACATTTCTAATCTTTATGGGCTCCGGATTCTGCTGTCTGTCAGCCCTGGCTTGGGTGGAAGAAGTTTGCGGGCCAAGGCCTGGGAAAGTTTCAGAAAAGCCTGAGACAAGGTTTTTTGGCCCACGTGGGGCTGAAATCCCAGGTGGGCCACAGAGATGAAGGCCACAGGAAGCAACTGAGCCAGAGACTCAGGAAACAAACACAGAGCAGTTATAATTAGCAAGGGACAGATGTTAGGTAAGGAAGTGGGTTTAAGGACCAGGAAATGCAAAAACAGTAAGGACTTTCCAGTCTCGGGGATGGTGATTCGGGTAGCATCTGAAATCCATGTCAGCCTGACTAACTGGAGATTTAGAAGATAAGAACTCCCCCTGGTCTGGGGATTGAGGGGCAGAGGACAGGTTCTATCCTCAGCTTCCTTTATGACCCTCTCAGCATCACTCAGTTCTAAACGGAGACTATGCTTGGTCAGGGCATTTTAGATGAATTTGTTTGTAACTTGTCCGAACTCTGTGGCTGGTACCCTGTCAGACCCCTGAAGACATTTTTCTTTCTGAACTAGCAGATGTTTCTGAAGTAGGTTATGCTGTCACTCACAGGCTAACTGAGATAATGAATCTCAAAACATCAAGCAGTGGGATTTCCTTGTAGTTAAGACTCCACACTCCCAGTGCAGGGGGCACAGGTTCCATCCTTGGTCTGGGAACCAAGATCCCACATGTCACTGCATGTCGCCCAAAACAAAAAGCAAACCAAAACAAAAACCCACCAAGCAACGTGCCTGCCATGTGGTGCTGGTGATGTTCTTCAGTCGCTAAGTCACGTCCAGCTCTTTGCAACCCCATGGACTTTAGCCTGTCAGGCTCCTTTGTCCATGGGATTTTCCAGGCAAGGATACTGGAGTGGGCTGCCATCTCCTTCTCCAGGGGATCTTCCTGGACCAGGGATCAAACCCATGTTTCCTGCAATGGTAGGCAGATTCTTTACCCCTGAGACACCAGGGAAGCCCTGCTAGGTAGTGAGTACTCAGCAAATGGCAGTGATTTTGACTGTTCAGTCATGTGATTGCTATTTCTTTTTGTACTGCTTGCCCTGCAGTGTCCATCACATGAGAGTCAAATGCTTGTGCCTCACACAGACCTCTTAATTATTTTGAAAAAAAAAAAAAAAAAAATGAACATGAAATTGTCCTTTCATCCTAACATTGGATTCCAGACACACTCATATCTCTTTTTTTTATTTGACCTAAGCATACACCATGCTGCTGCTGCTGCTGCTAAGTCGCTTCAGTCGTGTCAGACTCTGTGCGACCCCATAGACGGCAGACCACCAGGTTCCCCCATCCTTGGGATTATCCAGGCAAGAACACTGGAGTGGGTTGCCATTTCCTTCTCCAATGCATGAAAGTGGAAAGTGAAAATTGAAAGTGAAGTCGCTCAGTCGTGTATGACTCTTAGCGACCCCATGGACTGCAGCCCACCAGGCTCCTCCGTCCATGGGATTTTCCAGGCAAGGGGACTGGAGTGGGGTGCCATTGCCTTCTCCAGCACACACCATAAATGATTCTAATTTCTTTAGCTAATTTTAGATGTAAGCAAGCCTCTGTTTCTTCATTCTCAAACCTTTCAAAAGGCAAGTACATGATGTTGCTCTAACTAGTCATCATCAATTTAAAGGCTGGATCAGTGGAAATCCCCATTCTTGTAGAGCTGATGAGAGCTGGTCTGATTTTAGTGCCCAGAATTTGTTTGGTACTGCCCTCAGATTTTTTTTTTTTTAACGCAAGCAGTATCCTAACATGAAGACAAAGTTCACTTGACTGAATTCCTGGAATCTCTTTTGGTTCCTTTTTTTAAAAATATAGACACTGTGTTAGAAACTGGACAAACTTCAAGAACAGTTGCTATTTTTACAAACATAGTATGTGTCCTCATCCATCTCTGCTGTTTCACACCTTATTTCCTTCAGAACACTCAGATAAATGCCATCTGGCCCGAGTGCTTTGTTGCACTCTGCTTTCTTTGATTGCAGCATGCCTTCTTCATTGGAAACTCTAATCTCTGTCTCTCTTGTGAAAAAGCATTCTCGGAAATTTGAGTTTCCCCATCATTTCCTAGAGTTCCACGCTGCCAAAGAAGCAAACAAAAACCCTCTTTGCATTTGTGTTCATCTAACATTATCATTCCTTCCTGACCGACTACACTATCACATCTAGTGGTTTACATGCTAGTGAGTCTGATATCTGTTCAAGCTGAATTTCTCATTCATACATCTGCCTTTTATTCACCAATGCCTTCACCTTCTTCTTGTGGAAGTGGTTCTGTTCAGTCATTTTGAGGGGCTGTATTCTTTGATATATTCAGGTCTTTTCTGCTGGTTGTCTGTTTTTAATGAACAGACAGCTAAATTCTTGGATTGATGTTTTGGGCAAGAAGAGCTAATGGATGACTGATCTCCCTTTGGCCATCTGAGTCCATGCTTCTGGAACTTTTTCACTCACATCCTTGAAAAAATAATTAATTAATTAATTAAATTGGCCACACAGGGTCTTAGTTGCAGGACCTGGGATCTCCGCTGCATCAGGTGGGATCCTTCATGGCATAGCATGGACTCTCTAGTTGCAGTGGGCGGGCTCAGCCACTGCGCGGCATGTAGAATCCTGGAACCCCAGTTTCGGATTGAATTTTGGTTCCCTGCACTGCAAGGTCGATTCCTAACACTGGACACCAGGGAAGTCACCCACATACTTTTACTCCTTCTTTCCAAATTATCTTGATTAAAATGCAAATAGCACCACTGGTAGTTTTTGTTTTGCAAGGCTAAATCATTTGGTTTTGGATTTGGGCCTTGTTTCTTCTCAGTGGCAAGTTGTTGGCTGCATTAACTTCAGTTTCCTTAATTGTAGAATGGGAATAGTAAAATTATCTAACCCTCAAAGTAGTTATGATAATTAATATTCCTTGGACAGTATGAGTTAATAACATAATATGCCTAGAAGGTGCCCGACACATTATAAGTGTGTAAAAACTGTTAGGACTGTGTTATTATCCTTGACTCAATGGATGTCAGATTAGTCACAATATCAAATACCACCTGTCACAGAACTGAAGTCTAGATAAAGGACAGTGTAATGTCATGATGAGAAAGAAAAAACACTTAATATAACTATGCATAGGAAATCAGATATATCTCACAATATTATTGGGGAGAAACATTTAAACTTAAACAAAATGAAGACAAAAATAATGTATGGAAAAGCCATTATTTATGGTATGATTGGTAGTAAGTTTTTCTAATAATCTCATCATTAATATCCTGAGTAAAAAGACACAGGCTTAAATAATTATTTGGATGATGAGGACATTTCTCCTCCACTCCATGGTGACCATATATTCTTCTGGGAGAATCATTCTACTTAGTAGTTCTTTCTGATAAGATAAATAAATGCAACATTTTGGCCTCCAGTAAAGAATTTTGCCCCTTGGAGACCTGGAAGCTCACAAAATGAGTCATGCATCATTTCTGTTGCTGTTGCTGTTGTTGTTTAGTCACTAAGTCATAGTCACCTGAGTCTATTTTTAACCACTCTCTCCTGGCATGGGATCTCCAGTCACATGGAGCCTAGTATCTCCAGTATTTTATTTTATTTTAATTGAAATATAATTAAGGTACAATATTATGTCAGTTTCAGGTGTATAGCATAGTGACCCAACATTCAAATGCATTGTAAAATGATCACCATGTCACGTCTAGTAACCATCCAGTGACAGTAACCATCTGTCATTATATACAATTATTACAATATTGCTGACTATGTTCCTTATACTGTACATTACATCCTTTGTTGTTTTTGTTTAGTAGCTAAGCCATATCTGATTCTTTACAACCCCATGGACTATAGACCTTCAGGCTTCTCTGTCCATGGGATTTCCCCAGCAAGAATACTGGAGTGGGTTGTCATGCCCTCCTCCAAGCGATCTTCCCAACCCAGGTATTGAACCCTCAAACCTGTGTCTCCTGCTTGGCAGGTAGATTCTTTACTGCTGAGCCATGAGGAAAGCCTCATGTTATACCCGTGCAACTTATTTATTTTTAATTGAAAGCTTGTGTCTTTTGTTTTCCTCCACCAGTTTCATCCAACCTCTCACCCCTCTTCCCTCTGGCAATCACTGAGTTTCTTTCTCAGCCTCTAAGTCTGTTTCTGTCTTATCTTGTTTATCTGGTTGTTTTGCTTTTTAGATTCCACATATAAGCATGACAGTTCACTATTTATCTTTCTCTCTCTGACCTGTTTCATTTAGCACAATATCCCCCTGGATGTTGAAAATGACATAATTTTGTTCCTTTTATGTCTAAGTAATATTCCAGTGTGGGGTGTGTGTGTGTGTGTGTGTGTGGGGTGTGTGTGTGTGAAAGAGAGAGAGAGAGAGAGAGAGAGACTTCTTTATCCACTTATCTAAGAAGGGACAGCATTTAGGTTGCTTCCATATCTTGGTTATTATAAATAATGTTGCAGTGAACAAAGGGGTGTATATATCTTTTTCGATTAGTGTTTTTGTTTTCTTTGGAAAAATATCCAGTAGTGAAATTGCAGGATTGAATGGTAGTTCTAATTTTAAATGTTTTGAGGAATCTCCATACTGTTATCCATAGAGGCTGCAGCAATTTACACTTCCACCAACAGTGTACAAGGGTACCCTTTTCTCCACATCCTCCCAACACTTGCTATTTGTGGTCTTTTTGATAACAGCCATTCTGACAGAGGTAAGGTAAGATCTCATCGTGGCTTTGATTTGTATTTCAAGTTTGTATTTGTATTTGACTTGTATTTGTATTTCCCTGATGATTAGGGATGTTGAGTATCTTTTCACACGCCAACTCTCTTCTTTGAAGAAATGTCTATCCAGGTCCTCTACCCACGTTTTAAATCTGATTGTTTGGTTTTTGCTATTGAGTTATACAATTTGGATATTCACTCCTCATTAGATACAGATGGTGTCTGTAGTCTTGAAGGCTGATGTCATCCTAATGTGGAGAGAGGGAGGGATGAGGACTTTGAACATCTGTACTTGCCTCAAGTGGATTCATTTAAGTTCTACAGCTTGTTCTCTGATGGGCCAGTCGTTATGAGGATAATCCATGGACTCTGATTCATAAATTATTTATGTGTATCTATATTTAGTCAAATATATATAACCAAATATTTGTTATTTTTTGCTTAGTCACTCAGTTGTGTCTGACTCTTTGCAACTCTATGGACTGTAGTCCACCAGGTTCCTCTATATATGGGTTCCTCTAGGCAAGAATCCTGCAGTGGGTTGCCATTTCTGTCTCCAATAATCAAGTATATCTAATACAAGAATATACAATAAAAAGGATATAAACCAAGGGTGTCTGTCTGGGTGCAGTCTCGGTTAATCCCACAATTAGTTTAGATGTCTGAGCTAAGCTGGGCTGCCTAGTCTTATTCCAAGGCTGAGCTAATGAAATCTTTTCCTTGTGATTGGGAATATGAGGCTAATAACTTTTGGGGCAGTCTCTCCAATTATTTCAATATAAGGCTTGTTTGTTTGATCTAAAGGACCCCTAATTTGCTTGAAGTGTGAATTAGCCCGTATCTATTTGCAATTGAATGATTGCTTTTACAAGTTATTTATTATAAAGCATATAGTTTCCCTGCTTTAATTTGTGTCTCTTTCTTCAGTTAATGATGAGTGGGTTACCATGAGAATTGTTTAATGCTTGGCTGGGTCAGAGATCTTGTAGTCTTTTGCAAAGCCAGTTTTGAAAGCTTCTATATTAGGAATGGGAAGATGTTGCTTCCACAACCCCTTTATGGAAATATAACCAGTATTAATATTGTAATTAAACACTGTATTTTAGGTTTGCTTTGGTGGCTAAACATCACAGGAGTAGATGTTCTTACAATGTTTAGAAACTACACTACTTGATATGTCAGGCTCTCAGGAAAAGCAGAGATGTCTAAATACCATGTCTCAAACAGTCCAGAAATATCAGAGTAACTGGGTGGATAAGCACAAAGTTACCAAGGGCCTCAGGTCCTTCCCATCTTCTTGCTGTGCTCACTGCCAGGGCGCATTTAATCCTTCCAACAGTCTTATGAAGAAGGAATTCTCATTCCCACCATATTAAAGAAGGAAATAATAGAACTTTAGGTTCAGAAAGGTTTCATATCTTGCTGAAGATCAAAGGGATAGCAAGTGGCAGGGACAAGCTTGGAATCCAGATATGATTTTAGAGCCAAATTCTAGAATACCGGATTCTAGCGCTCTGGCCCACGGATAACACAGGCACTTCCAAAGCTGGGGGAGAGTTTCTTCTTATGTTTTTCAACATTTTTCTTTCCCTCACACCCATCCTTCCTCTCACTCCCTCAAACCACCCCCAGCTCCCCCCACACACATGCTTCCCCACCAAGAATCCTATGTGGCAGCCTGGGAGCATTTCTCCGGAAGATGATAGTACACAGGGAGGGCTATGCACAGAGAGATCCGAGGCCCAGAGCAGGGAGCTAGAGAGCAAGCAGGCTTAGGGAAGCAGCCAGGGAAAATGACCATCAACTGGCTTGTTTCCGAACATACAGGGAATCCCCTGGGGCTTTGTGGAAATAGTTACAGAAGATCATAAGAGGGAACGGCAACCCACTCCAGTGTTCTTGCCTGGAGAATCCCAGGGACGGGGGAGCCTGGTGGGCTGCCGTCTATGGGGTTGCACAGAGTCGGACACAACTGAAGTGACTTAGCAGCAGCAGCAGCAGCAAGTTCCTAAGTGATTTGAATGTTACAGTTGATGTGACCTTATTGGCCCTCGTATGCTGATGGAGTGCAGAACCACCCAGCTACACTAGTAATTGTCACAGACGGTGCATTCCCTGAAGCTCCCCCAAGCTTTCTAGGTGTCCAAAATGGAGGGGCTGCATGAGATAATCCTTATTTACTTTTTAAAACTGTGCATAAGGGCTTCCCTAGTAAAGATGGTAAAGAATCTGCCTGCAATGCAAGAGACCTGGGTTTGATTCTTGGGTCAGGAAGATTGCCCTGGAGAAGGGATATTTTTAAAAAATCTTAAGTGTATTTATTTGATTTTACTTTTTAATATTCATTTATTCAGCTGCACTGTGTCTTAGTTGCAGCACGCAAGATCTTCCATCTTCTTGCCATATGTGGGATCTTTAGCTGAGCTTTACAAACTCTTAGATACAAATGTGGGATCTAGTTCCCTAACCACAGATTGAATTTGGGCCCCCTGCATTGGGAACATGGAGTCTTAGCCACTTGGACTGCCAGGGAAGTCTCCCTAAAATTTATTTTAGCTTTAAGAAGCTATGAACATATAATTTAGTTTCAACCCAACATGGGAGGGGAGGAGCAAGCGCATTTATACTGAACATGATTCTATGAAGAGGACCCCAAGGCCAACGTGAGGGCAGGAAAGAACAAACGGAAAGTGACGTGGCTCAGGACTAAGCAACCATCTAGAAAGGTCACAATTTTGAAACACTGTGAGTCAATGTTTGTTTCCATTTCTTTAACTAGAAAATCCTAACATAACCATGGAAGTCATGATTGTATTCCTTTTTCCTGGGGCCACTTGCTCTGGCCTGGTGTCTCTTACTTCTATAATTGGCTCAGGTTCCTGGGTCTCCAACCACTGGAAGATGAATATGAAATAAACCTAACAGGAAGTTATTATTCTCTGTCCTCAGTGATGAATATCATGAGAGTCTTTCTAGATGTTAAATAAATAATGGAGTTATTTAAATGACCATATTTTTATTGTCCATCTGTCTATCGTTTTATTCATTCATTCAACAACCATTCACATCGGATTTACTATGTATGAAACACTCTGCTGGATACCGGAGAAAGGGGATCCAGAAAAATGACATTTTCTGCCCTTGGGAGTCTAAGAATCCAAAGTCAGTGGCAGGCAAAGAGCTAGTTTAAGCCAATGTGCTAACTGCTACAAATGAGCAGTGAATTAAGTTGTGTGCATCACAGAGCAGAAGCACTTTGTAAAACCAAGGGGACTGGTAAAGGCGTTCAGGGAAAGACTAGCCTGAGCTGGATCTTAAAGGACAAATATGAATTACCTGGAGGAATAAGAGCAGAGGTAGTCCTAATAACAGACCCATAGGAGACATGGGAAGGGTTTGCATGGCACACTCAGGGAATAGCAAGCAGTTTTGCATGAGTCAAGCACACACATTATTAAGAAGGAAGAAGAAAAAGATGGGACCATTGTGTGTTGAGTCTGATGTAATATGTTGACTGGCCAAGATTTTATCCTGAGGATAACAGAGAACTGTTCAATCAGTTCAGATGGGTAAATGACTTATTCTTCAAGAGAATTATGAAAATAAATTATCCTTAAATTAACAGTCCATTTGTGACTTCTGGATGTCAATGTCATTGACAATTCCTGGATGCATTTAACAGCATCTTCCTGTACAGTGGCCCATATTCTTCTGTTCTTATCATCACAGATTTCCCCAGGAGCATTTTAATACTCTAATGACCCTGCCCTACCTCAGATCAATTAATTCAAAATATCTAGGCCTGGGACACAGACATCAAGAATACTTTAAAGTTCTCAGGTGATATCAAAGCACAGCTGAAGTTGAAACTGTTATGCTAATGGTGTCCTGCAAAGCCAGCAGGACTCTGTAAATTCAGTCTGTCATAGACCCTGTTGAGTCTCAGCTCACCTTTGCTATCCGTTAAGGTATACACTAAATCCTGTCAGGTTTCATTCTATATTTTTAAAGAAGAATTTCCCAAGGAATTACATGGGAATTCTCTCTCTCAGTTTGATTGTAATTTATTGTTGGAGGCAGCAAAGTTAATTGCACATTACAGTATAGTTGAGATGGTTACTCTGATGTCACTGCTTCCACATATTGCTATGGAAGGGACACTTGCATTCAGAGAGGTAGAAGGAGGTGAGGTGTGAAGGAAGAGCAGTATTGAGGCAGAGTACAGAGTCCCAGGAATCAAGGACAAATGAGGTCTTCCAGGAGGACTGATCAGAAAGTGCAAGGCAAGAAAGCATGAAAAAGTGTGGCAAAGACCCAGGGTTCCATGGCACCTCGTTCATACTGCCTGTAGTATATGCCTCACAGTGTTGTGTAGGGTTGATTTCACATGGATCTAGTCCTATTTCTCTCCTATGAGAACATTTAGGATAAGCATGTCCAGAACACAACATGGTCTTATCATATAATAGCCTCATAAAATGAAGCAGTTTGTAGGAAAAGAAAAAAAACAAAACAAAACAAAACATGGAATTCAGTCAGACAGAAGGTTGAAAACAACTAGTTCAAATAAAGTGTCATGACCTAAAAAAGAAGAAACATAAATATTCACGGAAATATATTCACAAGATAAATTGAAACCAGAAGTTATTCTCACGAGTGTAACACCTGCCTAAGTGAGCAATGTCCACATGCCTTTCAGCTTCTGATTTAATACCTGATTTTTCCCTGGACACTTTTCTAAATGCAGTGATTTCCTCTTGGTCAACATCCTAATCAATATGGTCATGTCTCTCAAATTTCATCCTTTACTTTGAAGTCACCCTGTGACTCATAAGGAATTTCCACCCTTCCTTACAGCTGTTGAGAGGGGAGTCCTCACAAGAGGAAGTAGCCCCACATGCTCTCCACACTTCCTTCCTGGCATGTCACTCCTGGGTCTGGGTCATCCAGCTGCATCCAGCAGTCCCAGAGGATGTTGTGAAAATTACATACAGTGTAAATGGTCTAGGTCACAACTTCTTTGGAGCTGTACCTTCTAGTTTTAATTCACATTAAAATTAATCAGAAAGTCCAAGAGAACTTAACGGACATTTGTGGAAACTGGCATCAGTGAAAAGTATTTACTATGAATGTGTTCATTGCATATCATTTCAAGGTTCTCACTATTTTCTGTAGTTCTCTCATTAGACGGGTACAAAAATTATTAAGGTAGACAAACAAGTGGTATTATCTCCATTTTGTTAAATTGTGACAAAAGTGCTTTTTTAAAAGATTTTGGAACAGATGTTCTTTCCCAGATTGGGCTTTTTTTTTTTTAAATCAAAGCATTGCTAAAGGGTGTGCACTGAAAAAAAAAAACCGGACACATATATCATTTGCTTTATTAGAAAAAACACTTAGGGGTTGCATGCAATAACAACCTAATATAATGGTGGGTCAGGAAGCTTTTCTAAGCTAGCTGATCGGATTGGGTTAATATTTAGCTGACTTTTCCATACTTTTTTTTTTCTCAAAACCTTTGGCATTTATAGTTGTCAAAATAATACTTGAAGCAATAAAAACAACCTTTAACAGTCCATCTCAAATATGGTAGTGTTTACATGTCAATCCCAAACTCCCCATCTATCTCTCCACCCCACTTCACCCCACCCCATAACCATAAGTTCCTTCTTTAAGTCTGTAAGTCTGTTTCCGCTTTGTAAATAAGTTCATTTTTATTCACTTTTTTTTTTAGATTCCCCACATATGTTATATAAAATGATATTTCTCTTTCTCTGTCTGACTTACTTCCTAAATTTGCCACTGTTACTTTAAGAAAGCTAGTCTTATTAAATAAATCTAGTCATGTGCAAGATTTTCTGGAATTTTTTTTCTGGAATTGCAAGATTTTGACATGTGCAAGATTTTCTGGAATTTTTTTTTTTCTGAATATTTTTGATCTGCAGTTGGTTGAATCTAAAGATGTGGAACCCATGGATATGGAGGGTTGGCTGTACATATTTAAGCTTGTACAGCTGTCCTTTTGGCTTCATGTTTGAGCTTTGACATTCTGAAGATTTCAAATATAGTCTACCCATGGTTCCCATGAGGTTCATTGGGTTGATTCAACCATTTCTTTATTTTTTCCACATCCCCCACCATTTTTAGCAAACACCTCTTAATTCCTCAGTCCTTTAAATCTTTCTGATTTAAACCACACTTGAACTCCTGTTTGAGCAAAACAAGCAAACAAAAAATGGTTAGAATTAGTTGTAGAAATTGCCTTAAAATAAGACTGTAAACAGAATTATTTTTAAATGTCTTAGGTTTATCTTTTCCAGATATGCCAATCTCAGGGCAGAGATAGGTTAGGAAAGAGCTTTTGTGACTGCTCTTTCTCTGAGATTCAAAAAATAAAACAAATTCTGATGTTCAATTCCAAGACAAGTGATAAAGATCAAAGACTCATTTTATTACAATATTTTTATTTTTATTGAACAGATTCACTTTGGATCTTGGCTTGCATTTGGAATGTTTACCTTTTAATAAGTGATCTGTTTAAATGTGGATCAGAGAACAAGGGTTTCTGTTTTACAGTTCAACTTTTGACCTTGGGGGATGAATGGGTGGAGGCTAAGAGGAAAAGTCCACTGTGTTTTTACTGAACTTTTTACCCTTAAAAAAAATGAGCAAGTTTAAAGTTCACACAGTGCACAAGAGGTCTCCACTGGGGATTTCTGGTATTATTAACTTCCTGACCTCAGATAATTAAAAAGAAAGAGCAGAGCCACCTCAGGCTATGACTCAACTTTGAACTTTTAACCTCCCAAGTAAAGGATTTAAATTGTAAATGGTAGACCCTGGAAGCTTTCTTATTGCTATTAACTTCTTTCATCCCTGGTCATGAAGTTATAATTTAGGCCAAAAGCAGAACCCAATCTTTCCTTTTTATTTACTTAACCTCCTTTAGCAGAAAGACTGAGAACACCACTTACCTAGAAATGACAGGTATCCTGGTGAAAGAAGTTAAACTCAAAGGGTCATTGAATTTTGGAACTAGAAGCCACCCTAGATGGTCTATCTGGGCTCCTCAGCTGTGAAGAGAATAGAGGACCAGGGAGGCCAGCGAATTCCTTATGGTCAGGCGCTTCACAGGAGAACAAAAGAGCTTTCCTCATTCAGTAGTTGTGTTTGCTTCTGCTGCAGAGGGATTCAAGCATGACTGGGGGTAAGAAATATTTCCCTAGGTAGCATAGGGGTCTAGAGAATCTGTGGCTTTTATTTTTATGTTAAAATTCATAAAGTGATATGGTTGTCTGCTCAGGGGGAGGGAAGGATAGGGGGGAAAGGATAGTTAGGGAGTTTGGGATGGTCATGTACACACTGATATATTTAAAATGCATAACCAATAAGGACCTACTGTAGAGCGCAGGGAATTGTGCTCAATGTTATGTGGCAGCCTGGATGGGAGGGGGTTTGGGAGGATGGATGCATGTATGTGTATGGGGAGTCCCTTTGCTGTTCACCTGAAACTATCAAAAC
The DNA here is from genome assembly GCF_023091745.1 of Budorcas taxicolor. Lineage (NCBI taxonomy): Eukaryota > Metazoa > Chordata > Mammalia > Artiodactyla > Bovidae > Budorcas > Budorcas taxicolor. The sequence continues at coordinate 86,967,068 of NC_068910.1, forward strand.
ATAGCTAACTGGCTATACCCCAATGAGAATCCCAGGGACAGGGGAGACTGGTGGGCTGCTGTCTATGGGGTCGCATAGAGCTGGACACGACTGAAGTGACTTAGCAGCAGCAGCAGCAGAAATACAAAATAAAAAAGTTAAAAAAGATAGATAAAAATCATAAAGTGGAAAAAAAAAAAAGGTACACGCACACACTAGTTAGAGAGTCCAGAGGCCAGGGTTCTTCACTATTGTTTTGTGTAAGCTTGAAAACTTATTTAACTTTCCCAAGTCGTGATTTGCTTTGTTGCCAGATAGAATGTAGTTGGGAGGAGGTAATAACTCCTCAAGACTCCTTTGTGTTATGACATTTTTTGGTTCAATGGCATCTTAGCCTTAAGAATTCCTGCTACGTTCATGTGTAAACACTGTATAGATACACAATTCTGAGCAACAGCTGGGTTTTCTTAACACAGAGGGCAGGGCCTACATGGTTGTGATTTTTGGGTGATTGGTTACATGATGCTGGGTTTGGCACTGAAGATGAGGCTCTCCTTGCTTTAAGAAAAGACAAAAATCCCATAGGAAAAGTGGGAATATCATGTAATGAGACATAAGGACCAGGGAAAAGAACAAAGGAACCAGGACAAAGAAAGGAGGGAAGACCTGAAGAATAGGCATTAGAAAGGAGGGCAACAAAGACATGGAAGCCCCCTCAGTTGGATGGGGGCTCAGCCAATGCTTGTGCTCCTGAGAAAGCCCACAAGGATGTTGCGAATCTGGGGGAGTCACATGCTCTTCACACCAAAGCTGAGACAGGCAGCTCTTGCTGGTGCCCGTACAACACACCGCGTGTAGCAGAGCCAGTCATCCCGGGGGCCGCTCTTCCATCCTGCTATTTGCTAACACCTTTATTGCCTCCAGTTAGTTACTCACACCGCTCTCATTCCCATCTGTCAAGGAGAGCTCCCTTCCAACATTCTGTCTTTCTTTGCTTCTACAGAAGAGATCCTCCTGGTGTGACTGCAAAGCTCAGAGCTGATACAGAGCTTTGAGATGAGGCAAGTTTGGAGTGGGGTGAGCAATGATTTTCTCATTTCCTGGTTCCAAGAAGCAAGGGGGATGTGACTGTAAGAGCCTTCCTGAGGCCCTCATGCTGAGATAGCTCTAGCGGGGAGAAGGGAATGAGAGCACCATGGCTGGCTGGCTAGAGGCCTGTCTGTTCAGCCTGGTTATAGAGGGACTGGGGTCACTGCCTGGATAAAGTGTCAACAGCTGTAATTGACTCCGATCACGTCACAGGCGTTTACCCACCCAGCTCTCCCGCTAGCACTAACCTACTTCTGCTTCACGACTTCCTCTGTTCTTCTCCCTCCTCCGAGGGCTGGACAAGGCAGGTGATTACTATTTGAGCAAGAGATGGCACTAATATGAATATCTCTGGTCAGGTGATTGACGTCACAGACCAGTGGGCTGCAAATAACTCTGCATCGGGGCTTTTGATGGGCAAAATAACCCAGTTGTTTTCTCTGCTCGGTAAGGCCCATACATTCACTTAATTCTTGCCACATTCCTGTGTAGACGTCCGGTGTGCCTTCATGTTAACCTCAAGATCCCCTGAGGAGGGAGGTCACAGGTCACCAGGCAGAGCAGGGACTGTCATCATGAAACAAGTCATATTGCCTCACTGACACTTTGATCAACATCTAGAAAGGAAAGAAATAAGGGCTGGGTTTTGTCTGCCACCTACTTCTGCCTACAATGGAAAACATCACAATGCAAAGAAGAAATGTTATACTTGTGAAATTAAAAAAAAAAAAAAGTTTATGCCATTATTCTCAGTGATGGGCTAAAGCAAATAACTGATGGCTCAATTCAGGGTGATGATGATAATGTTTGTTAAAATTTACTTATTTTTCTTTTTTAAAAGTATCTGTACCTTAAGGCAACAGAAGAAGAACAGAGAGTCAGGCACAACCCAGAGATCCAGTGCCAAATGAATCAGTATGTAAATTATCTGCAGTGACTACTCACCTCAAGACAAGCCCAAAGATCCCCCTGCAGGTAGGAGAGTCTGAGTGCTGTGACGTGCGGTGAAGCCCCACACCCCATTTCTGAGCTGCTGCAGCCACACTCAAGGTCAGTGGGAGGGCAATGGGCAGTAAATACCTTTGCTGCCTCTCCCAACAATCCTAACTCAGCTGACAAACGAGGACCTTGCTCCCAGAAGCAGTGCAAGCCTGATGGATTCTCTATAGCTGCCTATTGTCTCTGGCAATATGACCTCTTTTGGTATGATTTTTTGAATTGACGATAACAATTTTTTTTTTAAGTTCTTACTGAACTTTTTACTCTTAAAAAAAAGAGCAAAAATGAACAAGGGTAAAGTTCACACAGCACACAAGAGGTCTCCCAAAAAAGTCCTTGTTCTCTGTCTTCTTTCTCTATACATTTAGGAAAAAAAAAAAAGATCTACATTTATTTGTCTGATATTTTTCCTTTGGTTGTAGGCACCCAAAGCTGGCAAGCAGAAGTCATCTTTGGTGATTAAGTAGAATCTCTACCCAATTGCCAGGAGCTTCAGAAACCTTAATGGCACTTGGGCAAGCATGGCAGCAGAATTGTACAGCAAGTACAATGGATGGGGGATGTTGGGAGTGCAAAGAGCTGTAATCTTCTCCCTTCTTTCCCCCAGCAGCTCTGAAAAAAGTGGACTAGGATCTAAATTAGGTGTTATTTTAGATTACAACTTGTCACACCTAGTGCAAGTGACACCTTCAGACTGCCAGATTCCAGCTGGAACTTTGTTGGTGTTTAGAGATGGCAGTCGGCTCATTGATTCATTGGATTGGTCATCCAAATAACATGGATCATGCCCATCAAAAAGATCTGTCAGTCTGTGGACACAGGGATCGTTGGGTGATCCCTGAGATCTAAAAGAGTAAGCTTGGGATTATCACTGCTAAATGCCTGTTTATTAACGACTTCTAGGCAGAGGGCATCGGAGAAGGCAATGGCACCCCACTCCAGTACTCTTGCCTGGAAATCCCATGGATGAAGGAGCCTGGTAGGCTGCAGTCCATGGGGTCGCGAAGAGTCAGACACAACTGAGCGACTTCACCTTCACTTTTCACGTTCATGCATTGGAGAAGGAAATGGCAACCCACTCCAGTGTTCTTGCCTGGAGAATCCCAGGGACGGAGGAGCCTGTTGGGCTGCCGTCTATGGGGTTGCACAGAGTCAGACACGACTGAGGTGACTTAGCAGCCGCAGCAGCAGCAGGCGGAGGGCATGCCTTAGATGTTTTCCGACCCTTACCTTTGATAGAGTATTGAAAACTAGATTTGATGTTCCTTGTGAAGGATCAAAGAAACTGGTTCATTATACCCCCAAGAGGAAAATTAGGAGATCCCCCTACAAATTTATAGTAGCCGTATAGATGGACCTTCGTCTCATCTCCCTCTCACTGCCTTGAGCTGAGGGAAATGGAGTTGGGCTAAAGTGGTGCTAATTTATGTACTGCGTGCATGCTAAGTGTCTGACTCTTTGTGACCCCTGGACTGTAGCCCTCCAAGCTCCTCCGTCCATGGGGTTCTCCCAGGCAAGAATACTGGAGTGGGTTGCCATGCCCTCCTCCAAGGGATCCTCCAAGGGATCTTCCTGACCCAGAGATCGAACCCGTGTCTTTTATACCTCCTGCATTGGCAAGTGGGTTCTTTACCACTAGCACCACCTACAGATGCAAGGCATCATAGGGATAAAAGATCAATTGAACATGGGCTATCCTTGACCTAAAGGGAGAAAAACCTTTTGACATGTAATTGCAATATAAGGATAATTCTGGTAAGAGTGGTATGAGAAAATGGAAGGTCTATGGTAAGTTGTTTATAAGATCCCAGAAAGAAAAGTTATTTGCTGAATATAAAAAGATAGATATAAACATATATTAAAGATAATAATATAGATTTTTTTTAAATGCAGGCACTGCTTTATAAATGTTAGAAAGCAATTGAGACAAGAATTTAAAAAATCGAGCAAGCAAGATGGATTAAGCTAATATAGTAAATAGTAATTCCTTAGACTCTTAAAAATGGTAGTGTTTGAAGTTTGCTTTTTTTTTTTTTATTAAAGATTCCAGGAAATTAGAGGCTTTTGGGTAATGTTTAAATCATTGGGAATTGATCTGACATTTAATGGCAAAATATTGACTGTCTAAGGTCAATGGGTCAGGGCACCTCCATTACCTAACCTTAGCTGGTCTTTCTTTCCATGACATATCAGAGTATTGATCTGGGTTATTATATGAGGTTGGGCGTGGAGTTCTCTATCTTTATTTTAAACTTCTTAAAATACAGAGTCTAACTAATATATTATATCCTGCCATGATTTGCATTTTTATGTGATCCCACTGAAGGGATGTGCTCTGTCTCTTATTTATCCTACTTTGCCTGTACTCCCTGGACAAAACTTGAGTCTTCTTCTGACACTCTCTATCCAATGTCCATTCACTGGGGGTCTTTCTTAACATTCTGTAGGCTTTTGTTTTATGTTTTGCCTTCAAACTTCATTGATCCTCCAAACTTCAGTGATGCTACAAGAAGTGAAGTCAGTTCTGATGTTCACTGAGCTGTGATACTGACTCAGATAAAATCTGCTACCTATATTGATAAACCTGCCTTTACATTTCAGACCCATTTTCAACAAAAGTGTCCTAGCTTAACTGTGATATATATTCGACCCTTACTTATATACTTTCTGTTTGGACTCTGTTTGAAGATTGTTTGTTTTTTCAGTCTACCTGTTAGTTGTATTTTATTTGAATGTGGAAATGTTGGGCACTGGCTTCATAGGTTCAAACTCATTCTTAGATTTGAACAATGAAGGAATGATATTTTTTATATTGAAGTATAGTTGATTTACAATGTTTTGGTATGCAGAAAATGGATTCATTTATGTGTACATATATATGTGTGTGTGTGTGGCTGTGTGTATATATATGCATATGTACTCTTTTTCACATCCTTTTCCATTATAGGTTACTACAAGATATTGAAAGCAGTTCCCTATGATGTATAGTAGGTCCTTGTAGCTTATTTATTTTATATACAGTAGTGCATATCTGTTAATCCCAAACTCCAAATCCATCCCTCCCTCCCACCCCTGTCATTTGAAAACCACAAGTGAGTTCTCTGTGTTTGTGCATCTGTTTCTGTTTCATAAATAAGTTCATTTGTATCATATTTTAGATTCCACATGTAAATGATATCATGTGGTATTTGTCTTTGTCTGACTTTACTTAGTATGATAATCTCTAGGTTCATCCATATGCTGAAAATTTTTTAGAACTGAGTAATATTCCAATGAAAGAATAATTTAATTTAATTTCTAACACTAAAATATAGTGTTAGACTAAATAGAGACTAAAATATAGTGTTAGTATTAGACACTAAAAATATAAATATTTTTATTTTTTCCAAACAGCTTTCAGATATATTTTCTTACTTTACTCTCATAACTCATCTAGGAAATGAGAGTATACACTGATTTATGAGATCAAGAAAATACATTCTCATTACAGATGAATAATATATAGGAATCGTTTGCTCTGCAAAGGGCCCAAAACAATTGATTGTTGAACCTGCATCTTTCCCTGTGCTGTGCTCACACTCTCTGTTGTGTTCGAAGCCCACCGGGCTGCTCTGTCCATGGGGTTTCCCAAGCAAGACTACTGAAGTGGTGCCTTTCCCTCTTCAGGGATCTTCCACACCCAGGGACTGAACCTGCGTCTCTTACATCTCCTGCATTGGCAGGTGGGTTCTTTAATACTAGTGCCACCTAGGAAGGTGTGGTAGAGATTACAAGTTGGCCACCCAAATCTGTGCCCTACTGCTTCTGAAGTAAGATAAGGTCATAACTGGGATGAAGCTTTCCGGCCAATGACTATATTTTCCTGTCCCCTCTGCAGCTAGTTGTGACCCTAACACTAAGCTCTCTCCGGTGAAGTGTGAGCAAAAGTGATAGACACCATTCAAGACTTGTCTTGAAAACTTGCATGCTCACTTCTACAGCTTTTATTTTTCTTTCCCATGGGCTGAAATAGTCATGACAAGATGGACCTTAAGAACCACACGTTGAAGATGGAAGGATTAGCCTCATTCTGGGTGGGGTTCCTGCATGACTGAGTGGAGCAGGGTCTCCCCGCTATCTCATTTCCCTCTCAGATTGTTAGTTAAAAGATAAATTTACTTGTATTTTATTTCAACCACTACATTTTCAGGGATATTTGTTTAGTAGTTTAAATAATATGGACAGCTACTTGATCTGACTGGGAAAACCTTCAAGAGCATTTAGATCAGGGCTGATGATGAGACTGAAAATGATCAAGTCCTGACTTTTCACCCTCTCTCCATCATATATTTGATGGGGAGGAAAAAGGTTAGGAGCACAAGAGAGAAGAATGAAAGATAGGTAGGTCAAAGGTGAGGAAGGCAGTGTAGGGCAAGAGTTGAACTACCGAGATGTTTTCACTTCCTCAGAAATGAGTGGACTAAAAACATTTAAAATTTGAACCAAAGAGGGAGGCAGCTGGGGGAAGTATGGAGCTGGAGATTGGGATTAGCAGATGTAAGTTTATAGAATGGATAAACAACAAGGTCCTTCTGTATAGGCAACTATATTCAATATCCCATGATAAACCATAATGTCACTTTGCTGTATGACAGAAATTAATAAAGCATAATAAATCAGCTATAGTTCAATTTAAAAATTTAATTGAACAGATACATCCCTCCTCCCATTTTTAAAAAATACATATAGTCCTCATCGAGTATTCTAAACTTATGTTACCAGGTAATAAATTCTAAATTCCTTGTGTTTGATTCACTCTTTGTTCCAGTGAGTCAAACACCAAGAATTTAGCCAGGGTTCTAAAATAAGCACCACGAGAGCAGTCTCACCGGACTGCTAGTGCTGCAGAAAGTAACCTCCACGTTTGCTTCTTAAGTCTTTTCCAGTCAAATTGTGCCTTTTTTCTGTAACACGTGTCACTTAGATTTTATCTTAGTAGGTCATCTCAAAAGTCTCGCGTGCTAAAATCCAGAGAAATAGAGATAAGCATCACCAACACTTATTGTTGATACAACTACTTAATATTGTCCAGATTGCTCACACATGAGAACAGGGCCAGACAGAGACTTTAAAGGGCTCTCACAGGTGAAGCCATGGCAGAAGTATGTGCCATAACCCACAGTCATCACTGCCCTAATAGTATCTGACCTGAACCTGGCAGAGCTTCAGAAAAAGCCATGTGTTCAGGCTAAAAAGGAGAAGGTTGCTCTTTCCTAATGTGGTAAATAGGGCATGAAAGTTTTATAGTTTGCTAGTAGAACCAGTTTTACAACTTTCCTACTTACCCATAGGGCTTATTTAGCCTTAAGGGAGAAAAAGATGTTTTTAAGCCAGAAAATGCCTGAAGATTTTTGGTAGAATGTTTGAGTTTGGTATACAGAATGAAGAACTAGATTAAAGTTGTTATGTCTACATTTACTGGGACAGAGTTGAAACTAGAACTATTGCATTAAAATTTTGTTCATGTGTGCCATGCTTCCCATGTCTGTTTTTGGCAAGGGGAAGTGATAAAGAAAGCTTCTTATGTGTCCCCTTAAACTGTATAGAGTTAGGGGGGGGGTGTCTAAACCCTCTCCATTGAAAATCTGAATATAACTTCACAGCTGGCCTTCCATATTCAGGGCTCTACATCCACAAACTCAACCAGCCTGGATCATGTAGCACTGTGGTACTGGTGTAGTTGCTAAGTCATGTCCTATTTCTTGTGAACCCCATGGACTGTAGCCCACCGGGCTTCTGTGTACTAAGGATTTTCTAGGCAAGAATACTGGAAAGGGTTGCCATTTCCTTCTCCAAGGATCTTCCCAACACAGGGATCAAACCTGGGTCTCCTGCATTGCAGGCAGATTGTTCACCAACTGAGCTACCTTAGCACTGTAGTATGTATTTATTATTATTTTTTTTTAAGATTCACTCATAAGTGGACCTGCACAGCTCAAACCTGTGTTGTTCAAGGGTCAAATGTATTACTTTGGTAGAATCCTCATATTCATTTAAATTGCTCTCCCAGATTGTTCACTTTAAATATTAAGAAGTGATCATTCATTTAATGGATCTGGGTCATTGACTTTTCTCAGTTTGGAGAAGAAATAACTTTAAGAAATTCCCTTGCTGCTGCTGCTGCCAAGTCACTTCAGTCGTGTCTGACTCTGTGCGACCCCATAGACGGCAGCCCAACAGGCTCCCCCATCCTTGGGATTCTCCAGGCAAGAACACTGGAGCGGGTTGCCATTTCCTTCTCCAATGCATGAAAGAGAAAAGTGAAAGTGAAGTCACTCAGTCGTGTCCGACTCCTAGCGATCCCATGGACTGCAGCCTACCAGGCTCCTCCGTCCATGGGATTTTCCAGGCAAGAGTACTGGAGTGGGTTGCCATTGCCTTCTCTGAGAAATTCCCCACCAGGTATCAATATGTGTGCCCCTCTGGGTGAGTCTGTGTGAGAAAGACAAGGACAGAGAAATGACACAGAAAGAGGAGACAGAAACCGTGATGTCTTAAGGTAATAAAATCATCTGCAAAGCTATTGAACAATACTATATTTGCACATCTCAAGTTTCTTTTTCCTTCGAATTTCAGTATCACTCAGCTGAGTTGACTTCTCAGTATGTCTGCTATTGCCGACGGTTCTGAGAGAGCAGTGCAAGAGACAGACGAGGAGAAAAGGGCTCTATGTGTGTTTATATGTAAAGTTCATCTTATTCATTCCTCTGTGTTCATTCAGTTATTGGGAAGAACTCTCATATCAGTTCTTTCCTTTAACAACTTCTCTGTTTTGACGAAGATGAATCAACGTCAGCTTTTTGTGACCCTTAGGGAAATATTCTATATCTAGTGATGAAATTGATTTTATTAAAGCTAGTGTGCAATCTCTGATTCCCCAGGAAGAAAATTATATTTTTCCTCACTGAAGATTGAATCAGAAAAAAATAACCTGAATAAATATTATATTCAATTTCAAAAGATATAAATAGACAGTATGCAGAGATTATCTTTAAACTTCAAGTTGGGAACTAAACACACTTACACATTGACCTAGAGGAGCCTGGTGGGCTGCAGTCCATGGCATTGCAGAGTCGGACACGACTAAGCAACACCAGTGTTTTATATATTCTTAATTGACAATAGTGATAAAATTTATAAAGATTCACTAATAGAGTGTTATCTGCTCAAAAATTTCATTACACTTAACATTTTTTCTGAATTAAGAACAAAGTGTCTTTCTTCCTTCATTTGAGAAGCTAAAATAAGTTTTTGTCCTTAACTTTTACCTTAAAGCTCTGGCTATGCAGCTCATAGCCGGTTTTACAAGATATCTTTACATCTTCTTCCACAAGGACCTCTCTGATATTTAGAGCCAATCCTGGCAGGAGTTTTGAGGTTTTAAAACAATCACAAAGTTTTCTTGTTTCTAATGATTCTCCAGGACTGTGAGAACTCAGGTATGCTGGAAAGGTACTTGAAAAGAACAAGAAGTTCAAGATGGCTTTGTTCCATTCAAGTTAGGGTAGCTGCTTTACTGCTACAAATATTTTCTCCCCCAGTAAAAGCTGTTTCTCTGTGTTTTTCCCATCCCCCAAACTTAGCATTTTAGATCACACATGCACACAAGAAATATAGCAGTACTATCAACAAGTAGTCCATGTTTTTGTTAAGTAAACTGGGGAAATTAGAACTGATTTCTGATTACTGAAAAGATGCTGTTGTCAGAATAAATGACTGCTTGAGCAAGAAGGGGAAATTCAGCCACTTGTCACCCCCCCATCTCTCAGGGCAAGGTTGCATTCAGGCTAAAAATGAAAGGCTAACCAGTTGAAAATGAAGACTATTTATATACTCTTTTGGACTCAATTCTTATTTCATTGTCTCCTAGGAAGGAGACTGGAGAAGGCAGTGGCACCCCACTCCAGTACTCTTGCCTGGAAAATCCCATGGACGGAGGAGCCTGGTGGGCTGCAGTCCATGGGGTCTCTGGGAGTCGGACACAACTAAGCGACTTCATTTTCACTTTTCACTTTCATGCACTGGAGAAGGAAATGGCAACCCACTCCAGTGTTCTTGCCTGGAGAATCCCAGGGACAGAGGAGCCTGTTGGGCTGCCGTCTATGGGGTCGCACAGAGTCGGACACGACTGAAGCGACTTGGCAGCAGCAGCAGCAGCAGGAAGGAGATTGTGTTTTCCCTCCCAAGCAACTAGCAGCAGAAGGTATCTTTTTTTGGACAAGCTGAAATTTGTCTCCTTGTCAGAGGACATGGACGAGGTCAGAGAAGACGTCTGCCTTCCAGAACCAAAGTGCAGAAACGGTGATTCTGGTTCATGACAAGAACGACGAGTTCTTATCGGCAGAGCAATCAAGCAAGATGCCATCGTGCTCACTGGACCAAAATTGCAGCTTTGATTTTAAAATTATATAGAGGATTTTTTGAGCCATGCCAAGAACCCCTTTCCCATTTTAGTGTCACCAGTGGTTAGGTTGCTTATTACGTGTGACATCATTTTTTAAAAGCCATGAAACCATGCAAAGAATAGAAAGACCATAATATGAACCAAGGGGATACCACTGCTCAAAAAGCAAAAATGCTAGTGCATTAAACACGTCCTCTGCATGGGCAGAGGAGCCCAGTGGGCTACAGTCCGTGGGGTCGCAGAGTCAGACATGACTGAGTGGCTAACACACCGCAGGGATTAAAAAGAGTAAACTATTTGAAACCGAATGAATGTGATCGGAATATTTCTACATGTCTTTTCGCTCCAACTTTTTATTTTGAAAAATTGAAAATGTTCAGAAAATTGCAAGTACCTGCATATGCCCATAATGTTGGTGGTGTTGTTTAATTACTCAGTCATTTCCAACTCTTTCTACAACCCCATGGACTGTAACCTGCCAGGCTCCTCTGTCCACGGGATTCTCCAGGCAAGAATCCCACTGGAGTGGGTTGCCATGCCCTCCTCCAGGGGATCTTCCTGGCCCAGGGATTGAACTGCCTCTCCTGCACCGTCCCCTGCATTGGCAGGCAGGTTCTTTACCACTAAGCTACCAGAAAAGATACAAATAGGGTATCCTCTATCCATAGTGGCTATTTGGCACTTGGAAGCGACTAGTCCGTTCTGAGCTGTGCTGTTCTATATGCCTTTCTAAAATTAAATACTTCTTAGAGTTTTCTGAAAAGTGAATAGAATCTTGGCCCCTAAACCAAGCAGATAAAAATTATATATACATATAACATATTATATATACACAAATATACATGATTTATATTAATAAATGTAAAGAACATGTATTTGTGCATCTCTGAGTGCGTATGTTTCTCCATGGTACATATAACATATTATATATACACAAATATACATGATTTATATTAATAAATGTAAAGAACATGTATTTGTGTATCTCTGAGTGCGTATGTTTCTCCATGGTACATATAACATATTATATATACACAAATATACATGATTTATATTAATAAATGTAAAGAACATGTATTTGTGCATCTCTGAGTGCGTATGTTTCTCCATGGTACATATAACATATTATATATACACAAATATACATGATTTATATTAATAAATGTAAAGAACATGTATTTGTGCATCTCTGAGTGCGTATGTTTCTCCATGGTACATATAACATATTATATATACACAAATATACATGACTTATATTAATAAATGTAAAGAACATGTATTTGTGCATCTCTGAGTGCGTATGTTTCTCCATGGATCTAGTGTTCATTTTCAGTGAATCACTGAGAAAAAGGTGATTGTTTAGAAAGGCAGGATGAAAGGGTAGTCATCCAGCTTTGAAAATGTTATTCATGTTTCTCCTAAGGAGTAGATAGAAGCTTGATGAGAATTTTATTTATTCTCACATGAAGTATATAATAAAGTAGAAATAACAGACTTTTTCCTTTTTGTAAAATAAAATGAAAACATATATCAAAAATGGAAAATTTAAACACCAAGACAACGGTGATAGTGATTTTACAAGAGTTTAGTTCTAAAACTTATCTATTTGAAATCTTTTTTCTTCCTTCTCCTGCTCCAATGCAAGCTGAAGCATGAATATAGAATTGTTAAATTCATTTGTAACGAGGTCTAAATCCAATATTTAATATTCAGAGATTCAATACACTGTTGGTAAAAGGGGGCTTCCCAGGTGGCGCTAGTGGTAAAGAACCTGCCTGCCAATGCAAGAGATGGAGATATAAGAGACATGGCTTTGACCTCTGGGTTGAGAAAATCCCTTGGAGAAAGGCACGGCAACCCACTCCAGTATTCTTTCCTGGAGAAGCCCTTGGACAGAGGAGCTTGATGGGCTATGTTCCGTAGGGTCGCTAAGAGTTAGACGTGACTTAGCAAGCATGCAGTCACACGCCCAAAGGAATGCTGTTTGCTTCTAATTAATCCCTCTCTTTGCAAGATGATTCTTTCACGCTTTTTTTTTTTAAGCATACTTTTATTACTGTCCACGGAAGTTTTATATCATGCTTCTGGGTAAGTAGATTTGAACCTGACAAACTTGTTTAAAACCAAACAGGATGATAAGATTGATAAAACTGCCTGTATTAATCTGCTTAGGCTGCCATAATAAACTGTCATAGATTGAGTGGTTTACACAACAGAAATTTATTTCCCACTAATCTGGAGGCTGGAAGGCTCAAGATAGAGGTGCCGTCAAGGTAGGTTTCTTTCTGAGGTCTCTTCTTTAGCTTGTAGGGGTCTGCCTCCTGACTGTGTGCTCACTTGGCCTTTTGGTGTGTAAGCTTGAAGAGAAAAAGAGAGAGAGAGATTTCTTCCTCTTCTTATAAAGCTACTAGTCCTATCAGATTAGGGTCCCACCTAACATTTGAGCTTAATTTCCTCCTGAAGAGGATGAGATGGTAGGATGGCATCACCAACTCAATGGACATGAGTTTGAGTAAACTCTGGGAGTTGGTGATGGATAGGGAAGCCTGGTGTGCATGACTGAGTGACTGAACTGACCTGAACTGAAGTCCTCCTGAAGACTATCTCCAAACATAGCCAGTTTGGGGAATATGATTACAACATGTCAATTTTTGAATGATACAGTTTAGTCCACAGCACTATCTGAATTTTTGACCCTCCAAAAGGCACTAGTCATTAAAAAAACAAGGCCAGTTCCACGCATATGTTCATTTATGGCAAAGCGAAAATATGTTATGATATGCCAATGTTGTTTGAGAAGATATTCTAACCACTTCTCTTTTAGCTTTAAATCAATAAGGTAAGATATTCCTTTTGCGGGAAACTTGAAAAATGGAGAAAAAATGAAGGAAATTGAAACTATAGTATATTATCAAAACTCTCTGAGAAGCATTTTTGAGAGTGAAAGAAAGTGAAAGTGAATGTGAAATCATTCAGTTTTGTCTGACTCTATTGTAGCCCACCAGGCTCCTTCTCTGTCCATGGGATTTTCCAGGCAAGAATACTGGAGTGGGGTGCCATTTTCTTCTCCAGGAGATCTTCCCAACCCAGGGATCGAACTCAGGTCTCCCGCATTGCAGGGATAATCTTTACCCTCTATGCCACCAGGGAATTTTGACAGTACCTTTTCTAAATATATATAAAATATATATGTTTATTTCTAAATACATATAACACATATTTATATATATTTCTCAAGCTTGGAATCATATATATGAGAAATATTACATCATGTTTTTTGTACTTAAAGTTTTATCGTGAAAATTTTTCAGAAAAATAATTTGGGGAATTACTGTTGTTTTCATTTTTCATTGTTTTACATGAGACCATGGGTTTATTCTTGTTTTCATTTACTCATCATTGTGCATAAATATTTGGTGCAAGTCTGATTATTTTCTCAGCATAATTCCCAAAGGGGAAAATTACTAGGTCAGAAGATGTCAATAATTTTTGATACTTGACTCGTATTGCTGAATAGTTCTCCAGCAATATTGTATCACATGAAACTCTTACATGATATTTGAGAGGAACAACTTCATTTGCCAGCACTAGTCATTATACTTAAAAACATCTTTCTCAATTTGTAAAGGAGTCTGAATCTGGTTTCATTTTGCAACTGAGAATTGACTCTGTGTGTGTGTGTATTAGACTTTTTCTCCATTTGGAATTGTCTATTCCCATTTTTGCCTGTTTTTCTTTTCATGGAATCTAAATTTTCTTAGTAATTTGTTTTTCCATTGATTTATTATTATTCAACTGTTTGTCATATAACACCGCAGTTTATTTTTGCCAGGTTTTCTTTATATTTGGCTGTATCGGGTCTTAGTTGTGGCATGCCGATATTTGTTGAGTCATGTAAGATATTTTGTTGCCATGCACAGACACTAACTGTGGTGAGTGGGTTCAGTAGCTGCTGCGTGCAGACTTAGTTGTCCTGCAGCACGTGGGTGGAATCTTAGTTCCCCGACCAGGGATTGAACCTGTGTCGCTTGCATTACAATGTGGATTTTTAACTAGTGGACCACCAGGGAAGTCCCCTGCCAGGTTTTCTTTGACTCTTGATTTTGTGTATTTATTTTATAGAAATTTTCACAACTGTAGTAAATCTATCGATCTTATCCTGCCTGGAAATGATTCTCAGATTTAATGTGCATCACGATCTCTTAGTGTTTTCACTAAAACACGGATTTCTGGGCTCTGCTATCAGGGAGTATTTTTCAATAATCTTTTGGTATGGCCCTGGCAACCGTTTCAGCAGTAACCCAGCTGACTTTAAATGAAGTAGTTAATGAATCACACTGAGAAATACCGCCTTGCGATTTCTTACTTTACATTAATACTTAGATAAGGCTTCTCATGATAATATCACATATAAATGAAAGTGTGAAAGTGTAGGTCACTAAGTTGTGTCCGACTCTTTGTGACCCATGGACTGTAGCCCACCAAGCTTCTCTGTCCATGGAGTTCTCCAGGCAAGAATACTGGAGTGGGTAGCCATTCCCTTCTCCAGGGGATCTTTCCAACCCAGGGATAGAACTCGGGTCTTCTGCATTGCAGACAGAGTCTTTACCATCTGAGCCACCGGGGAAGGCCAATAGCTATCTATATTTTCTCCTGTTTTCTCATGTAGCCATTTTTCTACATCCATCTACTTAGTTCTGCTGGAATTTATGTTACTATGTGTTGTATCCCAAAACATCGAACCATTTTCCTAGCACAATTCATTGAACAGCAACACGTTTCCTCAATAATTTATAATTCCAATGTATCCTTTACTACAATTTTATAAATATTTGAGCCCTTTGCTGTGCATGTTTTTCTGTCCCACTGAATCGTCTATTCTGGATACTGTTTTCATTACTATATATTTTTAATGTAACTGTTACTATGAAAAATATCCTGTTCTCAGGATTCTTCTTACTCAGAACTATTTTGGCAATTCTTACCTGTATAATTTTAAAACAATCAGTTTGTCATATTAAAATAATTTTTGAAAGTTTATTGGAGCTGTATTTAATATATAATATATATATATATTTTATATCATATCTGTGCAGCATTATAGCTTCTCACCTAAAACTAAGCCCCAAAGGTCACACTTACTAATACTATCATCTTTGGGAATGAAGATTTCAACACATGAATTTTAGGGGATAGAAACATTCAGATTATAGCAACCATAAAGGAAGCTTTGCAACCTGTATGGAAACCCTTGTCTCTTTCCAGCCTCTTATGGTTTGCTGGCCAACTTCGGTGTTCCCTGGCTTGCAGTTGTATAATTCAATTGTCATATGGCATTCTCCTTAGTAATGTATATGTGTATATATATAATTATTAAAACTTTAGAAAATCAGGATATGTTTTTATTAATATAAACTCCTAAGCTATTCCAATCAATATTGAAACATGGATGCTGATACAGGTTTGTTAGATTTTCTCTGTGTAGTCTCACATACATACATATATTTGTATACATGAAAATATAAATTTTTTCATGCTTTGTACTATTTCCCAAGATTCCTAATACTCCAGTTACTAAGGTAGGCAATGTTGTCATAAGACGTCACAAGAGGTCTGAAGTGAGACAAGCATTTGAAGTCTATGACCTAATATATCTTTTTCCTTCAGAGTTTAGAAAATAATTTTATTTTATTTTTTCTATGATTAAGTAAAAAGCTGTTAAAATTCTATTTCCCTTCAAAAACTTCCAGTATAATGAAGACTTCTGAAAAGTTTAAAATTTTCTCTGCCAAGCAGTTTCCCTGTATTTAAATATTTATGAGTATGTGCAATATATGTCCCCTCTAAAACACAAATAGAATATATTTTATTATTTATTAAGAAAAATTTTGATTAATTAAATAGATATTAGAATTGTACATCGTTTTAACGTTGTTTGATTCAAAAGAGTATTTGGTTTCAGTGATAACTTGCATTATGAAATTACTTCAAAATGTGATCTTATTTCCTTCTTATCTCTCCTCAGCAAAGTAAACAGGAACCGTTAAAGATGAACCTAGTGCTTCTGAGGGGTTACTTCACTGACTCAATCCAACTTGCAAGTGTGCTGGCCTTTTTCCTTTTAAGGACAGTGAAGTCCTGTCTACGAAGACCATGGTGTCATGCACAGAGAAGCCGCAGCCAGGAAGAGGAAAATCATCCCCTGACCAGGTTCAATATTGCCCCCATCAGGAGCATCTTGGTAATGGAAAGTTGCAATGACTTGTCCAGCCGTTAAAAGAGCAGGAGTTGTTATCTGTTTTGTATATTAAAAAAAAGACTTACTGTGTATAGCACAGAAACTCTATTCCATACTCTCGAATGACCTATATGGGAAAAGAATCTAAAAAAAAAATGTATATACGTATACGTATAACTGATTCCCTTTGTTGTACAGCAGATGCTGACGGACACAACAGTGTAAATCAACTCTACTCCCATAAAAAATTTTTCATAGGTTATATTAGCTAATAGTGTAATCTCTAAATGAGGAAATGTTTGCTATAAACTAAAAATAAATGAGCTTTACTTTCAGGACCAAAATAAATAAATAAATAAAGAGCAGGGGTGCAATCAGGCCAGAGAAAGAACTTTGACTTTCATAAACCAACAGACAACAAATGTAGGAGAGAAATCGTTATTTTCTATCAAAACTGGAGGCCCAAATAAACCCTCGCTGATTTAATGTGCAGATTCTGCTACAACGGTTGCCAGCCACAGGGGTTTTCCAACTGTCTCATGATTCTTGGGCAACCTTGCCTTTTCGTTTGGCTCTTAGTTGAGCAGGCTGTAGGCTTTCTTGTTTAAATTAGGGAAACTCCCCTCTCCTGGGCACTGGTTGGTGGGAGAACTCCCGGACTTAGGAAGAGGAGCTGCTGTACTTGACTCTAAATGACCCTGAGACTTTGGAACCTTTTGGATAGCACAGTTGCTTACTCTTTTTTTTATCAATCTGAAAACCCAGTCAAGTGATACATCTCCAATCCCCTGACTGTCTCATGACCAGCTTGTAGGTATTAGGTCAAACAGTCCAGAAGGACTGTAATAAAGATGTTGACTGGACTCTGTCTCAGGAAAAGTTTACGGTGTCCTGGCAACCTTTATGCTCACATCACCAACTCTGCGAGGTCAAAGGTATTATGTAGAATCATAATGTACTTAAAACTAAATCATGAACTGGGTTATGAGTAGTCTGCTTGTCCCTGGTCTATCAGAGAGAATGGCAAATGGCCCAGCTATGTATGCACTTCCCCAAAGTTAAGACAGTAGAAATGAGAAAAGGGTTAGTCAAGGAAGAGAAAGCTTCTACAAAAGCCAAGTCAATACCAAAGAAGATGTCCATCTCTCTACAGTTATCGCATGTGCCCAAACATTCAGCTAGGTTGATCTGGAGCAAAATAAAGACAAATAGTTATATATGTAGTTTGTTCTGATATAAATGTCACTGTTACAGGGCACAAACTCTCTAGGAGAATACTTCTGTTTCTATTTTATTTTTTTTTATTATTATTTTTTAAATTTTTAAATTTTACTCTACAATACTCTGTTGGTTTTGCCATACATTGACATGAATCCACCACGGGTGTACATGAGTTCCCAGTCCTGAAACCCCCTCTCACCTCCCTCCCCATATCATCTCTCTGGGTCATCCCAGTGCACCAGCCCCAAGCATCCTGTTTCTATTAATCACACTTTCTTTTGAAACGATAACTAAATGTAAGTGATGTCATTCTACTGCAGCTTTTGCTTTACAAATAGGCTTTGAGCATTTAATTATATATGATGGATGTTAATACTTCTCTGTTGTATGTGAGAAAGGTTACTATAGTACACAATGTAGTATAATACTTGTTTTGTGGAAAGAGAGAAATACTCAATCATTTTAATTTACATTCCTGGGCAACTTGGGTCATTCTGCCCCAAGAAGTTCTATTTTCTAAAGAATAGTCTATGGGGTGACTTCCTCATAGATTCAGGTTACAGCATGAAACACATACAACCAGGAAAATTTTGCTATGCATAGTACCTTAATTTTCTAGAACAGGACAAAAGACAGTTATAATAAGTAAATTTTTAATAAAACTCTGATTTACTATATTATTTTTAAAGACCTCTGTGAGTTTGAGATAATTAGCCCAAATGTTATGCCCTGATATGGTATGAAGAACAAAAAGGAATCTGCTAGTGATATAGTTTTAAGTGCAATTTTAAAACAAAACATGTAAGACATTATTTTTCTTATGATCAAGGAAAGACAAAATACCAAGTTGTCTTTAGGAATATGTGTTGGTATGAATGCATTTATTTCAATTAAAGAGAGAAATGATACATAAAAAATAGTGATAGAAGATTAAATGATATCTTAAATACAGGTAAAGAAAGAGGTCTTTCTCCCTGTCTCTCTATTTTTTTGAGCCAATAGGGGAGAAATTAAAGTGGCCAGCAGGGGGCGTCTTTTCGTTTTCTCCTTTAAGCACTAAACTGAAAATATGTTTGAGTCTTGAGTTTTATACATAGGGAATAAAGTCTAAACAAAACATGTTTTTCTTCTCTTTATTGTCTTTTCTTACTTCCCTTCTTGCCACTATTCTTTCTCAAGACCTGTAAAATGTGATTCACGATGTTTAGGTTGACCACTGCTGGCTCTGCATCCACCCCGATACCCAATTAAAATTTTATTTTTGAAACATTCCTGGCAGGCTGGGAGATTTGGATGATAAGATTTGGCTTCCAACGAGATATAAATTAAAATTAAATTAAGAGCAAAGGAGTATAGTCTGGTTTGATGGTTTAAATGATAGTTAGAGAAACTAGCTTCACCCTGAACCATTTGGGAAGGACTTTCTGAAATGATGGGCTTGAATAATAGTATAAAAGTTAATGAATGGCCATGTAATGTGACATTTTAAAAGAGTATTATGTTTTCTCAGGAATTTGAGAGTGTGTGAAAGGCCTCCAGAACTAATAAGCAGATTCTGATCCATTTAGGAACATAGCTCCAAACCATCTTCCCATCCTGTTTGATTTGCATAAAGTTTTACTTGTTTTTTACCTTCTTTGGGAGGCCCATTTCATAAATGTAGGCTCAATAACTTCACTGATAGTATATAACAATATACCAGAGAGAGAACTGGAGGGAAAACTGTGGCATTTTTGTGTTATCCAAGTGAAATCTCAAGATAAATTGAAACTGACCTCTTATAATTTTTCAAATAACCATTGGGTCCTGACAGAGGAGGCAAGCAAGATATCTATAAGGACTTTGAAGTCAATAATTTCAGGTTCAATACCCATTGTACAAAATTATGTTAGGATTTTGTTTAACCCTAAGAAAATGAAACTTCAATTGTCAAGGTAATACAGGAAATATGGAACATTAGTGTCATGTTTCCCAGACTAGGACTTGGGTTTCTGAAACCTCAGGATTAGCCTACAGCTTCTTTCTGTTGTACTGAATTACATGGGGATTTGGAAAAAAGAAGATAAGTAATTTAACTGTTAAAAGATTTCAGACACTTTTATTCTAACCTAACAATACTATGATATGTAGTGTGATATAAAATTTAAACGATTTGTCTAAGATAAAGTATGAATCTTCAAGAAATTTTGAACTTGCAGTCAGTTCAGTTCAGTCACTCAGTCGTGTCCGACTCTTTGCCACCCCATGGACTGCAGCACGCCAGGCTTCCCTGTCCATCACCAACTCCTGGAGCTTCTCAAACTCATGTCCATCATGTCAGTGATATCATCCAACCAGCTCATCCTCTGCTCCCCTTCTCTTCCCATCTTCAATCTTTCCAGCATCAGAGTCTTTTCAAATGAGTCAGTTCTTCATATCAGGTGGCAAAAGTTTTGGAGTTTCAGCTTCAGCATTAGTCCTTCCAATGAATATTAAGGATTGATTTCCTTTAGGACTGACTGGTTGGATCTCCTTGCTGTCCAAAGGACTCTCAAGAGTCTTCTCCAACAGCACAGTTCAAAAGCATCAATTCTCCAGCACTCAGTTTTCTTTATAGTCCAACTCTCACATCCATACATGACCACTGGAAAAACCAAAGCTTTGACAAGACAGTCCTTTGTCAGACAAGTAATGTCTCTGATTTACAATATGCTATCTAGGTTGGTCATAACTTTTCTTCCAAGGAGTAAGCGTCTTTTAATTTCATGGCTGCAGTCCCCATCTGCAGTGATTTTGGAGCCCCCCAAAATAAAGTCTGCCACTGTTTCCATTATTTTCCCATCTATTTCCCATGAAGTGATGGGACCAGATACCATGATCTTAGTTTTCTGAATGTTGAGTTTTAAGCCAGCTTTTTTACTCTCCTCTTTCATTTTCATCAAGAAGCTCTTTAATTCTTCTTCTGCCATAAGGGTGGTGTCATTTTCATATCTGAGGTTATTGGTATTTCACCCAGCAGTCTTGATTCCAGCTTGTGGCATTTTGCATGATGTACTCTGCATATAAGTTAAATAAGCAGAGTGACAATATACAGCCTTGACATACTCCTTTAACAATTTGGAACCAGTCTGCTGTTCCATGTCCAGTTCTAACCGTTGTTTCTTGACCTGCATACAGATTTCTCAGGAGGCAAGTAAGGTGGTCTAGTATTCCCATCTCTTGAAGAATTTTCCGCAGTTTGTTGTGACCCACATAGTCATAAGCTTTGGCTTAGTCAATAAAGCAAAAGTAGATGCTTTTTCTAGAACTCTCTTGCTTTTTTGATGACCCAACAGATGTTGGCAATTTGGTCTCTGGTTCCTCTACCTTTTCTAAATCCAGCTTGAACATCTGGACATTCATGCTCTTGCACTGTTGAAGCCTGGCTTGGTGAATTTTGATCATTACTTTGCTAGCGTGTGAGATGAGTACAATTGTGAGGTAGTCTGAACTTTCTTTGGCATTGCCTTTCTTTGGGATTGGAATGACAACTGACTTTTTCCAATCCTGTGGCCACTGCTGAATTTTTCAGATTTGCTGGCGTATTGAGTGCAGCACTTTCATAGCATCATCTTTTAGGATTTGAAATAGCTCAACTGGAATTCCATCACCTCCACTAGCTTTGTTCGTAGTGATGCTTCCTAAAGCCCACTTGACTTCATGTTCCAGAATGTCTGGCTCTAGGTGAGCGATCACACTATCGTGATTATCTGGGTCATGAAGATCTTTTCTGTATAGTTCTGTGTATTCTTGCCACCTCTTCTTAATATCTTCTGCTTCTGTTAGGCCCATCCCATTTTTGTCTTTCATTGTGCCTATCTTTGCATGAAATGTTCCCTTGGTATCTCTAATTTTCTTGAACAGATCTCTAGTGTTTCCCAGTCTATTGTTTTCCTCTATTTCTTTGCACTGATCACTGAGGAAGGCTTTATCTCTCCTTCCTATTCTTTGGAACTCTACATTCAAATGGGTATATATTGCCTTTTCTCTTTTGCCTTTCACTTCCCTGATTACTCATCTGTTTGTAAGGCCTAGTCAGACAACCAGTTTGCCTTTTTACATTTCCTTTTCTTGGGGATGGTCTTGATCACTGCCTCCTGTACAGTGTTGTGAATCTCCGTCCACAGTTCTTCAGGCACTCTATCAGATCTAATCCCTTGAAACTATTTCACAAGTCCATTGTATAATCCTAAGGCATTTGATTTAGGTTATGCCTGAATGGTCCAGTGGCTTTCCCTACTTTAATTTAAGTCTGAATTTGGCAATAAGGAATTCATGATCTGAGCCACAGTCAGGTCCCAGTCTTGTTTTTGCTGACTGTATAGAGCTTCTCTCTCTTTGGCTGCAAAGAATATCATCAATCTGATTTTGGTATTGACCATCTGGTGATGTCCATATGTAGAGTCTTCTCTTGTGTTGTTGGAAGAGGGTGTTTGCTATGACCAGTGTGTTCTCTTGGCAAAACTCTGTTAGCCTTTGACCTGCTTTGTTTTGTACTTCAAGGCCAAATTTTCCTGTTACTTCAGGTAGCTCTTGACTTCCTACTTTTCCATTCCATTCCCCTATAATGAAGAAGACATCTTTTTTGAGTATTAGTTCTAGAAGGTTTTGCAGGTCTTCATAGAACCGCTTGGGCTTCTCTTGTGGCTCAGCTGGTAACGAATCTGCCGGCAATGTGGGAGAACTGGGTTCGATCCCTGGATTGGGAGGATCCCCTGGAGAAGGAAAAGGCTACCCACTCTAGTATTCTGGCCTGGAGAATTCCATGGACTGTATAGTCCATAGGGTCACAAAGAGTTGGACACGACTGAGCGACTTTCACTCACTCATAGAATCGCTCGACTTCAGCCTCTTCAGCTTTACTGGTCGGGGGCATAGACTTGGATTACTGTGATATTGAATGGTTTGCCCTGGAAAGGGACAGAGATCATTCTGTATTTTTGAGGTTGCATCCAAGTACTGCATTTTGGACTCTTTTGTTAACTATGATGGCTACTCCATTTCTTCTAAGCACCACTATGGATTGATCATCCTCTGCTCTGCTCCCTGGGGGCAGATATTTCATTTTGGCATAGTGGTTGATTCAGTAAACTTTTATACATCAGTAAAATGGGTTGCAGATTTTAACAATTAAAGAATTCTTAGAAAATTAAAAGTATAAAGTTGAATATTGCCTTACATCATTTGTATGGGTAAAGTATAAGTACTGCTGCTGCTGCTGCTAAGTCACTTTAGTCGTGTCCGACTCTGTGTGACCCCATAGATGGCAGCCCACCAGGCTCCTCTGCCCTATAAGTGTTTTGTTGCAAATCTTGGGATCTACCTGAGAGGAAAAGAAGACAGAGAGGTTGGGAGCAGAGATATCAGGACTATGACTAAAACATAACTGTGATTTATATGTGCTGGCATAGCTTTGTCCTCTACCATACCTTAGTTCTTGGGGTTATCCTTCAAAACAGGGAAGAAATGCATTTTTATTACTGGATGATTTAACCAGTGGCCAAGATTATGACTTATAACCTTGGATTTTAAGATTGTCTATGGGCATAATTTGAGCCTGAAATTTAATAGATTTCCTCTCTGGTCCTAAAAGAAGAGGTCAGTAAGGGAAGACTTCTTTTATCTAGTTGTGGTTTATAAAACAGTTTCTGAGAATGACTTTGCAGTGCCACTTACTTAGTCGAAATTACTCCTCAATATCTATCAATACAACTACCCTAAGGAAAAGATGCTTTTTATTTCGAGTCTCTTGATGAGCATTAAGAGAAATGTGCAAAAATAAAACTCCCAATATTTTTTGTTTTCAAAAATACTCTATCAGTTTCCTCTTCTTAAAATTTTGTTTTCTTCCCTGAATAAAAATGAGAAATGAAAGTTAATGTATGTAATCATGCATTCATTGAATGGGTTATCCATTGAATTTTCCTTGCCTGATTATTATATTGTTTTGATAAAAAATATTAAGAGAAAAATGAATGAAAGGTGTAGAGCACTATTTTTTAAAAAAATTTTTATTGGTGTATAGTTGCTTTACAATGTTGTGTTCTTTTCTGCTGTATAGCAAAGTGAAATATATATGCTGCTAAGTCGCTTCAGTTGTGTCTGACTCTGTGCGATCCCATAGACGGCAGCCCACCAGGCTCCACTGTCCCTGGGATTCTCCAGGCAAGAACACTGGAGTGGGTTGCCATCTCCTTCTCCAATGCATGAAAGTGAAGAGTGAAAGTGAAGTCACTCAGTTGTGTCCGACTCTTAGTGACCCCATGGACTGCAGCCTACCAGGCTTCTCTGTCCATGGGATTTTCCAGGCAACAGTACTGGAGTGGGGTGCCATTGCCTTCTCCCTTCTTGTCTTTAAATTTCCCTCCCATCCAGGTCACCAAAGAGTAGAATTCCCTGTGCTATACAGTAAGATCTCATTAGATATGTTTCTGCATTTCTGCTTCTTTTTTGGATTCTGCCATGAGAATGTGCCCTGACTAGCTTGCAGGAGAGGTATATGAGAAGCTCAGTGAAGGACCAATGAAGGAGAATTTTCTCAGGGATACTATCAAGATAAACTAACCACAACTGATCAGTTCATTGACAACCGAAGCACGAGTGAGCCTAGCTGAGATCAGCCAACCCATTTTGGTTGAAAGAAAGGAATAAGTGGCTGTTGTCTTCAGCCACTAAGTTTGGGATGGTTTGTAATGCAGCAATAGCAGATTGATAAAGGATCATTTGTTCCAGACTTCCCATTTCAGAGATGAGATAACTGAGACTGGGGATTTACATTTCACCCAACTTTATGAAGCTGCTGCTACTGCTGCTGCTAAGTCCCTTCAGTCGTGTCTGACTCTGTGACACTAGATTTTAAAGTTTTATGAAGCCCCAGATTTTAGAGTTGATAATTCTAGTGATCATTTATGTAAAAGCTCAAACATCTAATTATTGACAAACTATTTAAAGCTTACTAGATAATTCCAGATAACAGAACAATAAATAATGCTGCTTGGAATTATTTTGATTAGTATTATTTTTAAGTTTAAAGAGTTTGTTTTGGCTAAGCTGTAGTCTTGCAGAAATTTTCATTCACACAAATTCATTCTCTTGTGCAATGGAAAAGATTCATTTAGTGTGCTGAATAGTAGCTGCTTTTGGTACTTGAGGGAATAGGCCTGTGAAGTGCCTTTCAGCTGTCCTCTACAGATTGGACTAGTTTCCAATTGATTTCAAGTTGCAATTCAAATTATTGTCTTTTGTATATAACAACATTGTTTTAATTCTTGACCTTGCAAAAAATATTGAAAAGAAAAAATTTTCAACTTTGGAACTGGAAGAAAAGTTGCTGTGGAATATATGTAAGTGTAACACCATATGGGTCAGAAAAGTTCTTTTCAATTGTAAGTCAGGCTTTTGGATCTAAAATATAGGGCTTTTTACTGAATTACACCTTTCCCATGGCATTGCATTCGTATTGAGAAGTGTATATTCAGAAAACTAAGAGCTTGATATTTAACATGATTTCCTTTTGTTAAGCATATGTCCTTTTTTAATCTTTATCTAGTAGGTTATTAATTATGTCAATTATTTTTTCTTTTTGGTCTTTTTGATGATTGCGTGCATGCTTAATTGTTCAGTCATATCCGAATCTTTGTGACCTTTGGACTGTAGCCCGCCAGGTTCCTCTGTCCATGGGATTTTTCAGGCAAAAATACTGAAGCAGGTTGCCATTTTCCTCCTCCAGGGGGTCTTCCCAACCCAGAGATCAAACCCACGTTTCCTGTGTCTAATGCATTGCAGGCGGATACTTTACCCACTGAGCTATTGGGAAAGCCCTAGGAGCTGATTAATAATCTTTAAATGAATTTTTCTTTCTTCTAATGCTGAGTTGCTTTAAGGACTAGATTTTCAAAGTATATAGCACTGGAATTAATTCACTCTGATGTTCATTAGTTTACTTTTTTCCCAATGTCATTAGTTGGCAACAATAAATCTATATTCATGTTCTGAAATAACTTTATTTCTCTAGTCTTCCTCTCTACAAGCCTAGGTTATTGTTTTATGCCTGTGACAAGGTTCAAAGGATTTAAAGGAAAAATATGTAAAGTAAATAGTTTGGGGATGAAGAGATCTACCTTAAAATTTAAAGAGCTATGTTTTTCTGTCACCAGAATTCAGAATAGGCTATATTAATATCATTGTAATTATTTAAAACATTTATTGTAAAGATCTTGTGAATGCATTGGGCTTATCCAGATAATCTTGTATAATTTCTGCATTTCAAAAATTTTAACTTAATCAGCAAAATCTTTTTTGCATGTAAGCAACACTCATGGGTTCTGGGAATTAGGATATAAACATCATTGGAGACATGTTACCTACTATATCCTTGGATTTAGGGGTTTGTGTGTTATCATAGTATACCATAATGTATAGCTGAGTACCAAAGAACTGATGCTTTTGAACTGTGGTGTTGGAGAAGACTCTTGAGAGTCCCTTGGACTGCAAGGAGATCCAACCAGTCCACCCTAAAGGAGATCAGCCCTGAATATTCATTGGAAGGACTGATGCTGAAGCTGGAACTCCAATACTTTGGTCACCTGATGCAAAGAATCGACACTGGAGAAGACCCTGCTGCTGGGAAAGATCGAAGGCGGGAGTAGAAGGGGACGACAGAGGATGAGATGGTTGGATGGCATCACCAATGCAATGGACATGGGTTTGAGTAAACTCTGGGTGTTGGTGATGGACAGGGAGGCCTGTTGTACTGCAGTCCATGGGATCACAAAGAGTTGGACTCAACTGAGCAACTGAACTGAACTGAAAAGTATATACTGAGTAATATATTAATAGAAGCCTCTGGAACTAACAACAGAACTTCATTGAGCATTAGCTACAGAGGTATAAATATGCTTAAATTGGTTGTTTAGTAGATTCAGATTCCTTTATCTTTATAAGGTTACAAATTACAGAACTCGCTTATGAAAGATATGCACAAAATGCACAAAACTGATAATTATGTATCATTCCCATGTTTTTGGTTTCTAGGCTTGCCAGACAAAGAAAACATCAAATAATACCAAAACAAGCTTTATTGCTATTTGGGTATTTTCATATTACACACTACTTACTGTATAACTGCATCTGAAGGAATTATAACAGATATTATATAAATTTTCTGAAATGAGTGAGAATGTATTTCTAAAGTGTATTTAATTATATCAACAACCACATTTTATTTAATGGGTTATTTTCTTATGTGGCCCCAAAGACCTTTTAATCTATAAATAATATCTTATGCTTAGCTAACATTATGTAATTACTTTCAGGTGGAATCTTGTGATGTGGAAGCCGTCATGACAAAAACAATTTTTTTATGAGGCAGTTATATTCAAGATATGAGCAGATCAAGTCAGATGATTAGGGTACAAGTTGCAAGACTGCAAATGAAATTTTGTAGGTTCAGATATTACTGTTTCATATAAGAGAGGAAGCTAATGAGTGTGGGGCCTGCCCTAATTTTTCATTATTTCAACTCCAGTGGATCATAAATTCAACCATTCATTTATTAATTGATTCATCATTTGTTATTTTAACATACCTTCAAGACCCACTAGAATCATAGTGTAGTTCATTTATAAAGATATAGGCTTTGGTGACAGATTGACATCAAAGTTTTAATCTCAGTTTAACTACTTACCAACTGTATCCAGTTGGGTAAACATGCCCTCTCTGATCTTTAGTTTTGTGACTTACAAGTATAATAATAATGTCTACATCTGAGGACAAAATCACTCCAAAACCACTGTAGACGGTGACTACAGGCATGAAATGTAAAAGATCCTTGTTCCTTGGAAGAAAAACTATGACAAATCTAGAAAGCATATTAAAAAGCAGAGACAGCACTTTGCCAACAAAGGTTCATATAGTCAAAGCTATGATTCTTCTGGTAGTCATATATTGATGTGAAAGGTGGACCATAAAAAAGGCTGAGTGCCAAAGAACTGATGCTTTTAAGTTATGGTTCTGAAGAAGACTCATAAGAATCCCTTGGACTTCAAGGAGATCAAACCAGCCAATCCTAAAGGAAATCAACCCTGAATGTTCATTGGAAGGACTTATGCTGAAGCTGAAGCTCCAGTACTTTGGCCACCTGATGCGAGAACTGACAGATTGGAAAAGACTCTGATGCTGGGAAGACAGAAAGTAATAGGGGCAAGGGGGTGGCAGAGGATGAGATGGTTAGATAGCATCACTGACTCAATGCACATGGATCTGAGCAAATTCCAGGAGATAGTGGAGGACAGAGGAGCCTGGTGTGCTGCAGTCCATGGGGTCACAGTCTTGGACACAACAACTGAACAAGAACAACACCAACTAAAGATTCTGTGAAATTTAGAGATGATATTCACCAAAACCTTTATAAATTATAGGCATTCAACAGATAATAATAGAAACTGCGACTGTTATCTACCAGCAATCAAGATTCAAAGATGAAAACCACATAACTCCTAGGTAAAAATAACTAAGGAGAAACCAATAACCACAAAGCACTTAGAGGTATGAGCCAGCTCTGGATCAGGGAGAAGAAAGAGATTTAGTTTTGGGGGGGGAGGGGGTGTCATAAAAGTGTCAACACGATAGGTGACGTTTAAGAAGGTTCAGGAAAAGTGAATTAGGTGTCCAAGAAAGAAGATACAGGAGCAGTATGTGTAGAGACAAATATGAAAAAGCAGGGAACATACAGGAAACTTCAAGTAATTTGGTTTCTCTAAAGCACAAGGCTTTCCAAAACTCTCCCTCCTCCACCATTTTGCTTTTTCAGGATTTATGCATAGCATCATTTGCCGAAGGATCTTCTAATATATGTCACTCAGAAAAACTACCTACTTTTTCTCCCATGCTCCTTCTGTATCAATATATATCCCAACCTCATAGTTTCTACCACTTTTTCCCAAAACTGTTAAATTAGTTTGTCTTTCTTCTCTACTAGGTTGTAAATTTTACAAGTTCATTGACTATGCCTCATTCATCATTATATTTAAAAGAATAAATATTCAGTAATTCGAACAAATATTTCTCAAATGAATGAATAAATGAATGATTGGGCAATGGCAGGAGCCTAGAAGAAGTATGAATGAGTTTGCTAAGCTAAGTACTTTGTATTTTTTCCTATGGGTAGTGGAGAGGCATGCTCAGGAAGGAGAATGAATTGAATAGCTTCAAAAAATGAATTTTAAGGTATCATAATTGCCCAAGACAAGAGCTAAGGGGGAATGGTGGAGATCGAGGGGAAGCAACATATTCAAGACATATTTATGATTTAGAATAGACAAATCTTTGGAGTTATTTGGTAATGGACATAATTTAAATTCCTGGCAGATGATAATTTTTTGATAAATGGTTCATACTGAACATGCTGAGTTGGAAATTTCTATGCAGTTCCTGTCAAGAAGCAGTGGTAACTCTTTCATAGGAAGTCAGGAGAGTGGCTAGCATTGGAGAGAAATGTTTAGCAACACAGGCGAAATTTAAACTGTAAAGATGATTGCGGTCACCAAGGAAAGTACTCAAATTAAGAAGAGAGGGTAGTAAAGCAAAGGATCATGAGCAACATCAACATTTAAGGGGCGAAAGGAGAAAAGAAAGCCGGAAAGGCAGATTGGGAAGGAAAAGGTCAGAAAGCAAAGAACACTGGGAAGATTTTGTGTAATTGAAACTGAGTTTCAAGAAAGTGGGTGTCATTAAGCAAAATAAAATAAAGAAAATCATATGACTTTCTTGAAGAGCAGCTCTTGAAATTAGCAACTAAGTTTGTGGTGGTCTTTGCTGCCATAGTTTTGGTAATTAAGAGAGAAGCCAGATTAAAATGCTTGGATAGAGACATTCAGAGAAGGAGGATTCTTCATACAGACTGCTCTTTAAAGAATACTTTGACTGAGGGATGAAGATAGGGTAGTCAGTAAAAGATCAGACAGGGCCAAATATGGATCATTTCAGTACGTGTGAGCATGTGTGTGTGTTGGCTCAGTTGCTTCAGTTATGTCTGACTCTGTGCAACGCTATGGACTACAGCCTGTGAGGCTCCTCTGTCCTTCGGATTCTCCAGGCAAGAATACTGAAGTGGGTTGCCATTCCCTTCTCCGGGGGATCTTTCTGACCCAGGGATGGAACCTGCATCTCTGGCATGGCAAGCAGGTTCTTTACTGCTGAGCTGCTAGGGAAGCATTTTGATCATAATTATGACCTGAGAGAAAAAGCCTTTGTAAAACAAGTGATTGAAAATCCAAAATAAATACAGGATTATTGATGAAACAAGTGTTATAAGGCAATGAAGCAGGATAACTAGAAAGAATTCTGACAGAACTTGAACTTCTCCATAAGCCTAAGGAAAAGGAAAGAGAATTGTACAGGTAACATTCGTTATGATGTGGTCATAAAAATGATGACCCTCTCTGTAACTGTTTAGGGCATTTATCCGGAGGTCATTTTCCCAGTAAACGTTTATTGAGGATGTGCTATGTGACTAGCACTAGGATAGGTGTTTTCACATTTATTCCATTATTTAACCCGAAGATAGATCTTTGATCCCAAAGACAGGTTTAACAGTGAGGCTGTAATGCAGATGTGGGCATAAACTTTTAGAGGAAAATATCTCAGAAATGTTTCAAATTGCACCTTCCAGCTGTATTTCTTGGTCTCTGGATAAGTTGGCCTGTCTTCTGACTTTAAGAAATGACACACCTAGAGTGATATGTGCATGTACAGATGCGGTAGTTGGGAAGGATTGCATGGCATGACCATATTTTGTGGCCTTTAGGTCACAGTAATTGCCTTTTCTTTAGGGCCTGGATGCCTAACAAGTTCGCTTCATTGGGCTGGTTCTAGAAAGCCATTCATAATGACAAAGAGCCTAAGAAAACATAGACAAAATATAGACATATACTGTGAAGATGATGACCAAAGTTTCTCATTCAAGTTTCTTAATTCTTTTCAAGAGGTCATGGTCATCTTCAGGTGAGATTTAGTTTGAGCCTGAAATCAGAAAATTCTAGTTTGCACCTGAAATTTCATTTTGTTCATGTTAGGACATTGAGAAACATTTATGAACTTTCTCATTCAATTGAATACATTAATTAAAAGATGAGGATCCTATTTCCTAAATAGTGCTTGGGCTAACATATTCTTATTTCAGTGTTTACTTTTCAATGATTTATTTAAGATAAAGAATTGATTTTAGCTTACTGAGCCTTACACTGCCATATTTATTTGTGTAATGGTTACTTTTTTAGGCTTGTTTTAATTCAATGAAAGAGTGTTTTTCTTCTATTGACCTTTTTGCCTTTTCTATATTTCTCCTCTGTTTTTTTTGTCCCTCTTCCCCCTTTCAGTAGGCATTCTCATTTATTTACTATCTTTAAAACTTCTGAGCCCATTAGTTTTGCAGAATTAAGTGTTTAATCACTGTATGTAATCCACTTAATAAATGGCTAGACTTGGAGACTTATATGTCTAACTTAAAAGGGGGAAGTGAAGAGAAAAGGAAGAGAAGGGGAAAAGATTCCTATGGGAAGAACAACTGGGTTTCTTTAGGAAAGATAAATGGGTTTTTAGGAAAGATAAATGGGTTTTTAGGAAAACAAATGGGAGATAAGGAAGTTTGTGATGTTTGTTTATTCAGGTGTGGGTGGTCTTTTTCCTATTTTCTTCCTAGCCATAAAACTCTCCCCTCACCCTTGTAGAGGAGGGATTTATGATAAATGAATTCTTTGGGGAGAAATCTTTTTAGACAGAGAAGGGAAGTTCAGAAAAAGATTCTACACATTTGTATATTCTGGATCCCTAAATTCTCTGTTTGAAACTTCCCATAAGTTTCATAAATAAACTGAGCTGTCTGATTGCCCCATATTCTACTAAACCAGTCTTTCAATCCTGGACATAGGACTCTCAGTACAGTTAAACAGTTGTATCTCATTTTGGAAGGCAGTGGTTCAAGTGGGGTGGGAAACCCACTGAAGTTAGGCCTTTAAATGGTGCAAACATTAGCACTTAATGAGGGATATTGCTATGGAAACAAAAGGAATATAAACATCAATGGTTAGAATAAACTATAAGCCCAAGGATTTCTTTCATTTTTATTTTCTATTCAAGTGTCTTTAGACGGTATAGTGAGGATGTAGTGACGGTGTTGCAGTCATGGTTATCTCTTGGAGCAGAGTATGGAAGATGCTCGTGTTCTAGTAAAATTTATGAATGTTCTTCACTATTATGATGATGCATCTTTTGTAGTAAGTCATTCAGCTTTAGCTTTCACTGCTTTGGGAAAAGGGAGGTTTTAGTCCTCAGTGATGCCAAGTCAGGAGGGTAGGAGTAAAACTAGAAATATTAATTGTTGACAAAATATGCAAGACTGAAGGATCCACTTTAGAAAGAGGCAAAAACAGCTGAAAGAGTATAAAAGAACACTGGAATCTAATAACCCACAAGCATGCATTCTAGATTTTCACCGAAATATACATTTTTTTCTCTACAGTCACCCAATTTTGATAAAAAATCTGGTCAAAGTAAAATCACTTTGTTTACAAAATAAGACTAATCTCATTCCCAGATGGCACTTGCTAATTCAGCAAGAAGCTGCTTGCTAATTAAGATGTTAAAGACAGGGGTTTGATCTCTGGGTTGGGGAGATTCCTTGGAGTAGAGAATGTCAATCCCACTCCAGTATTCTTGCCTGGAAAATTCCATGGATAGAGGAACCTGATAGGCTATAGTCCATGGGGAAGCAAAGAGTCAGACAATAACTGAGAACTCAGTCACTCATTAAATTTGGCTTGGTCATTTGCATAAATGTGGCAAGAATGGAAATTGACTACAGAGACCTTTTAAAGTTTGCTCTACTGAAACTTTCAAAAAACCTCCTGACTCTAGGAAGTCAAGCCAAGAACTCACCATCAGACTGCATTGGCAGTATCAGCAGATTTGGGTGTATTTGTCTTTTTATGAGGTTCCCCAAGTAGTCTACATTTTCAGAGTCTGTTAGTAAGTGACCATCCTAATTCATTAGTAAGGCTTGAAATCCTATGAATCAGATACAACACCAGTTTCTTGTGTGTGTGTGTGTGTGTGTGTGTGTGTGTGTGTGTTGAAGACAGCAGTGCAAACACTGGCTTAAAAGTCAAACTAGTTTCTTAAGACTGTCTTGTTATAACTGATGTTATGCACATTATTCTCAAATATGACATTCTTCTCAAAATCTTGGCAAATAACTAATGCTTTCAATTATTTCCTGTTACAGAGAGAAAATACTCTTATAGAATTTATGCACATAACTATATTGCCAAAGTTTCTGCATTATGAAGAGATCAGGCAACAAGAAAAAGATAATTGCTTCATTTTTACTTACAAAGATATAATCTATTCAATTATTAAATATAGCTTAAGAGAAAAGAGAAAGAGGTTCTTTATGTCAAGAAAACAGAACATTAAAGAACCAGTAATATTCTGAGAAAAAGTCATAAAAGAAACCATAATCCTTCTTCATCAATTCTTTCAGTTTCACATAATTAATTCTTATTCTGTTTGATCTTGGGTTAGTGGTTTTATGAACTCATTAGCTTTTCCATTAGTTGTGGAAATTCATACTTAATCCAGTGTATGATCTTAAAGTTATTTAAGCAATACCATTAGATGCTTGTACCTCAGAGTACCTGTCATGGTCCTTTTCTTGAGTCTCTGAGACAGTCCGTTTTCAGGAAGACAAAGCACTTCAGCCAAGAGCTGGTTATAAGAGCTTTCAGAAAAGAATCAGAGTAAAACAATAACTAGCTGTGAATCACGAAAGGCTTAAAATGACTGTGGTTAAAGATCTAATCACAGTTTATTATAATTGAAAAGGAAATTTAGATAATTTTTCACATATAACTTTTTAAAACTTAAAATTCATATTGGAGTATGAAGTGAAGTTGGTGTGACTCTTTGTGATCCCATGGGCTGTATTTCTACCAGGCTCCTTCATCCATGGAATTTTCTAGGCAAGAGTACCTGAGTGGGTTGCCATTTCCTTCTCCATGGGATCTTCCCGACAAAAACACAGGTCTCCAGCATTGCAGGCAGACTCTTTACCCTCTGAGCCACCAGGGAAGCCTACCCATAATAGAGTATAATTGATTAACAATGTTGTGAAAGTTTCAGGTGTACAGGAAAGTGATTCACATATACATATACATGCATCTATTTAAAATGATAATTGGAATCATGACTGATAAAACTATATCAAGATATATTGTAGACAGTAAGGACATTGTCAAATTTAAGGAGATTGTAAAATTTCTAAAAAACTTTTTATATAATTTCAGACATTCTTGCATCAATAACATATACACATACAGATATAACCTAGGAAAGCTAAGTATCTCTACATATTTGACAATGCTTCGCATCTGATTTAGTTTTCCAAATAAACCTAATTAGTTTACCATCTCTGTTTTTACAAAGGAAGAAAAAAAATCTTTTGAAATTTTCCATGGACTTTCTGGGAAACCTCAAGGTCAATTTAAGATTAGTAAAACTTTATTAAAATTTGATTTGGGGAAGTTATCAAAAGTGTCAAAAGATTAAAACATTTGATTAAATGGGATTACAGGTCAATATGAAATAATACTTAGTTATCAATTCAGCTAAAGTGATAATAAAAGATTTTAAAGAAAACATAGGAGGTGATATGATTATTCAAACAAACAATTTAGCTCTTTTAACTTTTAGATAACTTGGAAAATTTGGTTCTCGTGTGAAAAGAAGCGAAGCAAAAAGCAAAGGAGAAAAGGAAAGATATAAGCATCTGAATGCAGAGTTCCAAAGAATAGCAAGGAGAGATAAGAAAGCCTTCCTCAGCGATCAGTGCAAAGAAATAGAGGAAAACAACAGAATGGGAAAGACTAGAGATCTCTTCAAGAAAAGCAGAGATACCAAGGGAACATTTCATGCAAAGATGGGCTTGATAAAAGACAGAAATGGTATGGACCCAACAGAAGCAGAAGATATTAAGAAAAGGTGGCAAGAATACACAGAAGACCTGTACAAAAAAGATCTTCATGACCCAGATAATCACGATGATGTGATCACTCACCTAGAGCCAGACATCCTAGAATGTGAAGTCAAGTGGGCTAGGAAGCATCACTGCAAACATAGCTAATGGAAGTGATGGAATTCCAGTTGAGCTGTTTCAAATCCTGAAAGATGATGCTGTGAAAGTGCTACACTCAATATGCCAGCAAATTTGGAAAACTCAACTGTGACCACGGGACTGGAAAAGGTCAGTTTTCATTCCAATCCCCAAAAAAGGCAATGCCAAAGAGTGCTCTAAGTGCTGCACAATTGCACTCATCTCACACGATAGAAATGCTCAAAATCCTCCAAGTCAGGCTTCAGCAATACGTGAACCATGAACTTCCTGATATTCAAGCTGGTTTTAGAAAAGGCAGAGAAACCAGAGATCAAATTGCCAACATACTCTGGATCATGGAAAAAGCAAGAGAGTTCCAGAAAAACATCTATTTCTGCTTTATTGATTATACCAAAGCCTTTGACTGTGTGGATCACAATAAACTCTGAAAAATTCTGAAAGAGATGGGAATACCAGACCACCTGACCTGCCTCTTGAGAAACCTATATACAGGTCAGGAAGCAACATTTAGAACTGGACATGGAACAACAGACTGGTTCCAAATAGGAAAAGGAGTACGTCAAGGCTATATATTGTCACCCTGCTTATTTAACTTCTATGCAGAGTACATCATGAGAAACGCTAGGCTGGAAGAAGCACAAGCTGGAATCAAGATTGCTGGGAGAAATATCAATAACCTCAGATATGCAGATAACACAACCCTTATGGAAGAAAGTGAAGAGGAACTCAAAAGCCTCTTGATGAAAGTGAAAGAGGAGAGTGAAAAAGTTGGCTTAAATCTCAACATTCAGAAAACGAAGATCATGGCATCCGGTCCCATCACTTCATGGGAAATAGAAGGGGAAACAGTGGAAACAGTGGCAGACTTTATTTTGGGGGGTTCCCAAATCACTGCAGATGGTGACTGCAGCCATGAAATTAAAAGATGCTTACTCCTTGGAAGGAAAGTTATGACCAGCCTAGATAGCATATTCTAAAGCAGAGACATTACTTTGCCAACAAAGGTTTGTCTAATCAAGGCTATGGTTTCTCCAGTCATCATGTATGGATGTGAGAGTTGGACTGTGAAGAAAGCTGAGTGCTGAAGAATTGATGCTTTTGAACTGTGGTGTTGGAGAAGACTCTTGAGAGTCCCTTGGACTGCAAGGAGATCCAACCAGTCCATCCTAAAAGAGATCAGTCCTGGGTGTTCATTGGAAGGACTGATGTTGAAGCTGAAACTCCAGTACTTTGGCCACCTCATGCGAAGAGTTGACTCATTGGAAAAGACTCTGATGCTGGGAGGGATTAGGGGCAGGAGGAGAAGGGAATGACAGAGGATGAGATGGCTGGATGGCATCACTGACTGGATGAACATGAATTTGGGTAAACTCCGGGAGTCGGTGATGGACAAGGAGGCCTGGTGTGCTTTGATTCATGGGGTCGCAAAGAGTAGGACAGGGCTGAGTATCTGAACTGAAGTAAACTGATTCAGGACATGATATAGACAACATAAAGCCCAGAAAATTATTTTGGTAAGACACAGTATATTTATTCTTAGGTGATTGACTCAAAAAGTAAGGAAAAACTTTTCATAATCTATTAGAAGCAGATCAATAATCCAAGAAAACTTTGTCATTTCAACAGATAAGGAAACTAAACTTTAGTTTTGCACTGGATTAATATTGATATTAAATCTCCTTATAATAAATCCATTTAATCTTGATTAGGTCAACCAAATAATCTATTCTCTCTTGCTCTCTTATTTCTCCTATTTTTTTTTCTCCCAACTCTTTAAAACTTTCTATTTCCATTCAGGCATTTGTCTTTCATTTTCCTCTTTCTTGTTCTGGATCAACCTCATGAAAACCTCTAAAAAATTATTTTAGGGAATGATTTCTCTTTCTGTTTTTTAAATAACAATCTACATTCTTTAAATATTTTGCATAGAAATTTTTTCTTCAAACTTATTGGTCTTAGTTTTATCTACACATATTGATTATGATTCTTAACTCTTAGTAACTTCAATTTCTAGAAAAAAAGAGCATGTAGGCAATGTGAACTGTCTGCTATAAACCAGCATCTTTTAGTAGATTGACAAGTTTATGAGTATAGTTTCAGTTCAGTTCAGTCACTTAGTCATGTCCAACTCTTTGTACCCCATGAACTGAAACATACCAGGCCTCCCTGTCCATCACTAACACCCAGAGTCCACCCAAATCCATGTCCATTGAGTCAGTGATGCCATCCAACCATCTCATCCTCTGTCGTCCCCTCTCCTCCTGCCCTCAATCTTTCCCAGCATCAGGGTCTTTTCAAATGAGTTAGTGCTTCTCATCAAGTAGCCAAAGTATTAGAGATTCAGCTTCAACATCAAACCTTCCAATGAACACCCAGGACTGACCTATATGTTCAGGCATGTTCAATTGCTTCAGTCCTGTCACGACTCTTTGCAACATTATGCACTGTAGCCTGCCAGGTTCCTCTGTCCATGGGATTCTTCAGGCAAGAATACTAGAGTGGGTTGTCATTTCCTTCTCCAGGAGATCTTCCTGATCCAGGGATTGAACCCTGGCTTCCCACATTGTAGGCAGACACCTTACCATTTGAGCCACCAGAGAAGAGTCAATTATCCCAAAGTGTGACTCAAAACCAACAAGCCTTATGGCTTAACTATGGTCAAGAGGTACCCCTCTTAAAGGACGCAGCCCCTATATCCAAAGTTACTTCCCAAAGATGGCCATAGAGAAAGAAACAGACAAATTCAAGAGCTGACAATGTTCTATAGGACACCAGATGTAAATGGGATGACATTACTTTGCTGCCAAAGGTCTGTATTGCCAAAGCTATGGGTTTTCTGGTAATCATGTATGGATGTGAGAACTGGATGATAAAGAAGGCTAAGTGCTGAAGAATTTCTGTTTTCAAATTGTGGAGTTGGAGAGGACTCTTGAGAGTCCCTTGCATTGTAAGGAGATGAAACCAGCCAATCCTAAAGGAAATAAACCCTGAATATTCACTGGAAGGACTGATGCTGAAGCTGAAGCTCAAATACTTTGGCCACCTTATGTGAAGAGCTGACTCATTAGAAAGGACCCTGATGCTGGGAAAGATTGAAGGCAGGAGGCGAAGGGGATGACAGAGGATGAGATGGTTGGATGGCATCACTGACTCAATGGACATGCGTTTGAGTAAATTCTGGGAGTTGGTGATGGACAGGGAGGCCTGGCATGCTGCAGTCCATGGGGTCACAAAGAGTCAGACATGATTGAGTGACTGAACTGAACTGAGCTCAATCAGATAGTTGGCCACTTCTTAGTGCAAATCCAGGAAATGGAAAACTAGAGAGATAATGCTCTCACTAGATTCAAGCCAAGATCTCAATACTCAAAATGAGACAAAGAGAACACATTAGCTCTCTCTGCAAGGAAAATGATCTATAATAAGAGTACTCAAACCAAGAGGAAAATACCAAAAGTAGTAGTCATCCAGGTCTTTTCTCCAGCTAATCTAAATTTTGGAAAGAGAAGACAAGGGGCAGCTCTTATTACCTTTGCTCACTTGGTCCCTGAGCAGAAATCTAGGAGTCTGACTTGTAAGGAAAGATACTTTTTTTCTGCTTGGTCAGAGGTCCCAAAATCTTAACTGCAATTTCCAGAGTGATCAATGGGTCTCAACCATTGCATCTTCATCATCAAACTGTTGGGGAGGAAGGCTTTTTCCTCTACCTATTTTCATTATGGGATGAAAATGAAAATGTTAATTGATCAGTTGTGTCCTGCTCTTTGGGACCCCGTGGACTGTAGCCCACCAGGCTCCTCTGTTCATGGAATTCTCCAGGCAAGAATACTAGAGTGGGTTGCCATTCCCTTCTCCAGGGGATCTTCCTGACCCAGGGATCAAACCTGGGTCTTCTGTATTGCAGACAGATTCTTTACCATCTGGGCCCATCAGGAAAGTCCCATTAAGGGACTAGGGCACTGCAAATTTAACTGACAGAAAAAAAAATTAGCAAGAGAAAAAAAAAGCTTATTTGTATGGACATGCATGAGAGCACACAAATGAAGTGGCTCATTAAACAGCTAAGATTAGGGGCTTATATATCTAACTTAAAGAAAGGAAGAGGTGAGAAAAGGGTTCTGGGAAAAATGGATGGGTTTCTTTAAAAAAAAATATAGATGGGTTCTTAGAGGAAAAAACCCAGGAGATAAGGAAGTTTGTGATGTCTGTTTACGCTTATGCAACTAGTCTTTTTCCACCTTCTTCACTGTCATAAAAATCTCCTGGAGGAGGGATTTATGATAGATTAATTCTTTTGGGAGGATCTGCCTTTAGGCAGATAAGAGAAGTTCAGAATAAAGGTTCTTGACAGAGGTATATTCTGGATCTCTTTCCACAGTCCATTTTAGCTTTATAGACATGAACTTCCTTGTCTGTCCTACTCCATAATGCAAGACATAATTCTTGAAAGTCTCATACCTGCCAGTGGGCTTCCCTGGTGGCAAATGGTAAAGAATCTACCAATGCAGGAGATGCAAGAGACATAGGTTTGATTGCTGGGTTGGGAAAATCCCCTGGAGAAGGAAATGGCAACCCACTCCAATGTTCTTGCCTGGGAAATCCTGTGGGCAGAGGAGCCTGGCAGGCTACAGTCCTTGGGGGATGGACACATCACAAAAGGTTTGGACATGACTTGATGACTAAACAACAAATAACAGGGACAGTGAGGCCTACTGTATTACATATACCTTTTAATTTTATTATATATAATGTTTTTTAAACCACTGGATAGTTGAACTAATTCAGTTTTCATTTTATGTGTATGTATTGCTAAACCAACGGACCTGAATTTAAGCAAACTCTGGGAGATAGTGAAGGACAGGGAAGCCTGGTGTGCTGCAGTCCATGGGGTAGTAAAGAGTCGGAAATGACTTAGTACCTGAAAAACAACAATTTTAAAACCATTATGTGCTGTAAGAAATACATGAAATACGTCAGAAACCCTGGCTTACTCTGGTTTCTCACAAAGTTGTATAATCTAGTCTTTTCTTCAAAATTTATTTTTTTCTTACATAAAATGAAGATAAGTCAATTCAGTTCAGTCACTCAGTCGTGTCCGACTCTTTGCAACCCCACGATTCGCAGCCCGCCAGACCTCCCTGTCCATCACCAACTCCTGGAATTTAGCCAAACTCATGTCCATTGAGTCTGTGATGCCATCCAGCCATCTCATCCTCTGTCATCCCCTTCTCCTCCTGCCCTCAATCCCTCCCAGCATCAGGGTCTTTTCCAATGAGTCAGGTCTTTGCATGAGGTGGCCAAAGTACTGGAGTTTCAGCTTCAATATCAGTCCTTCCAATGAACACCCAGGGCTGATCTCCTTTAGGATGGACTGGTTGGATCTCCTTGCAGTCCAAGACTCTCAAGAGTCTTCTCCAACACCACAGTTCAAAAGCATCAGTTCTTCAGCCCCTCAGCTTTCTTCACAGTCCAACTCTCGCATCCATACGTGACCACAGGAAAAACCATAGCCTTGACTAGATGGACCTTTGTTGGCAAAGTAATAATGTCTCTGCTTTTGAATATGCTATCTAGGTTAGTCATAACTTTCCTTCCAAGGAGTAAGCGTGTTTCAATTTCATGGCTGCAGTCACAATCTGCAGTGATTTTGGAGTCCCCCAAAATAAAGCCTGCCACTGTTTCCACTGTTTCCCCATTTACTTCCCATGAAGTGATGGGACCAGATGCCATGATCTTAGTTTTCTGAATGTTGGGCTTTAAGCCAACTTTTTCACTCTCCTCTTTCACTTTCATCAAGAGGCTTTTTAGTTGCTCTTTACTTTCTGCCATAGTGATAAACTATTCCTATAAAACTGATGAAAGACAATGAGATAAAGGAGAATGAAAGAACTTGCCATAGTGTTTGGTACACAATAGGGATGAAGCTCCAATATTTTGGCCACCTGATGCTAAGAGCTGAGTCACTGGAAAAGACCCTGATGCTGAGAAAGAATGAGGGCATGAGGAGAAGAGGGTGACAGAGGATGAGATGGTTGTTGGATAGCATATGGACTCAATGACATGAGTTTAAGCAAATTCTGGAATATAGTGAAGTACATGGAAGCCTGGTGTGCTGCAGTCCATGGGGTTGCAAACAGTTGAACGCAACTTAGCAAATGAATGTGCTCAGTTGCTTCAGTCATGCCCACTAGGTTCCTCTGTTCATGGATTCTCCAGGCAAGAATACTGGAGTGAGTTGTCATGCTCTTCTCTGGGGGATCTTCCCCACCCAGGGAATGAACCCAAATCTCTTGCATCTCCTGCATTGCCAGGTAGGTTCTTTATCACTAGAGCTTGCCTGCAAGGAATGGCGGTAGGAAATGGCAACCCACTCCAGTATTCTTGCCTGAAAACTTTTATGGGCAGAGGAGCCTGATGGGCTGCAGTCCAGGGGGTCTCAAAGAGTCAGACCCAACTGACTGAGCACACGTGAGGTGAGGTAGCAGCTGAACAACAACAACAGCAGGGATTCATTAAATTTCAGTTGAATCTAAACTAGTTGAACCCAACTCTTTATGATGTCATGAACTAAACCATTATACTTTTCCCCTGTTTCCATTCATTACTTGTCTTACTTTTAACAGCTTTAAATGTAGCAGAGATTTCATAGTGTATTTTACTTTTTCACCTAACATTGAAAG
This sequence comes from Budorcas taxicolor, assembly GCF_023091745.1. Taxonomy (NCBI): domain Eukaryota; kingdom Metazoa; phylum Chordata; class Mammalia; order Artiodactyla; family Bovidae; genus Budorcas; species Budorcas taxicolor. The sequence continues at coordinate 87,008,902 of NC_068910.1, forward strand.
TGAAAATGATAGTCGTTCAGACTTGTCCAACTGTGACCTCATGGACTATAGAGTCCATGGAAAGTTCCAGGCCAGAATACTGGAGTAGGTAGCCTTTGCCTTCTCCAGGAGATCTTCCAAACCCAGGGATCACACCCAGGGCCCCCACAGGTGAGTCCTTTACTAGCTGAGTCACCAAGGAAGCCTGTTACCTAACACCATCTGATATATATTTACATCATCTGATACATATATTTATCTGATATTAATTTTGTACCATGTTGTCTCTCTTAAGGTCACTATGCCATGTTGTCACTAAAAATCAGTCAAGTGGAATCATGCACTCATTTGCAAGTGCTAGTTATTTATTTGGCAGGGTAGAAGCTTATACTTTTAGATAGTAAATTAATGGCTAAGTTAATCTTCCTTTTTTAATTAAGAAAAGTCAACTAAGCATAAATGTTGATTAAACAGTGATGGCAGTGAAAGCAGCATATAGAAAATATATGTTACACAAATTACTTAGCTTGTGTGTCTTCATGAAGAGTAAAGAGAAAATCAAGGTGATTATTTGAAATATATAGGAACAAAGTCTAACAAAACAACGTCTACTTCAACTACATTTGTGAATTTTTGCTGGGATTATCTGTGTAATTGCTTCAATAATTCACTTGCTGCTGCTGCTGCTAAGTTGCTTCAATCGTGTCCGACTCTGTGCGGCCCCAGAGACAGCAGCCCACCAGGGTCCCCCGTCCCTGGGATTCTCCAGGCAAGAACACTGGAGTGGATTGCCATTTCCTTCTCCAATGCATGAAAGTGAAAAGTGAAAGTGAAGTCACTCAGTCCTGTCCAACTCTTTGAGACCCCATGAACTGCAGCCTACCAGGCTCCTCCATCCATGAGATTTTCCAGGCAAGAGTACTGGAGTGGGGTGCCATTGCCTTCTCCGAATAATCCACTTAGGTTCTTAAAATTTTATCTAAACTCTCTTTGTTTCAGTCATTAAAAGTGATTATTTTCCCTTCACTGTTATACACGTAAATATTGAGAAGATAAATAACAGAGAGGATTACTAAGCTCGTTATAGAAGTACTGAGAATAAAGACAAAATACAAAGATGAAGTTTTAAATTGTTCACATTATTTTGGATGGGAATGTTCTTGTTGCTCTTGGTCAACATTTCTTAGTCTTAGAATAAACTGTAGAGAATCAACCTTCTAAATCATTCCTACAGGATGTAAATTCATTTGCTCTTCCTCCAGTTAACTTATTTATTTTAGAGAAAATTCAGTGTTGAATCTGAGACTTTATCAGGTTAAAAAGCAGCTTAAATCCAGTGATTAAAAAGTATTATCTCTCATTTGCACTCACTATCAGTTTGAATTCAGGTATTTGTGAACCACTAGATATATTTGCTTGTCTTCCTGTTGATCTTATGATCAAAGAAGAAAGGGGTATAGTGTTTACTGTCTAAATACCAAATATTAATTAAAACATTTGATAGGTACAGACACTAAAGACAAGTAACAAAAAGAAGACGTTTTGTTCTTCTGAAAGAATAAAATTGTTTGCACTCCATTCATTCGATATTCTCAGTTTGGTAAGGATTCTTTTCCTCTTACTTTCTCAGTTTATATTCAAGCATCTAGATACATTTTTCAGATTGCCTTTGGACACTGCCTGTGAGGATAGGGATTTGCATTCAATTTCGAAGATCATAGAATCTTGTTACGGAGAACATTCATACTACTATGAAATGCAGCAGTCTATGTAGCTCAGACAGTAAAGAATCTTCCTGCAATGCAGGAGATCCAGGTTCAATCCCTGTGTTGAGAAGATCCCCTGGAGCAAAGAATGGCAACCCACTCCAGTATTCTTGTCTGGAGAATCCCATGGGCAGAGAAGCTTGGTGGGCTACAGTCCACGGTATTGCAGAGTCGGACACGATTGAGCGACTAACACTACTACTATATGAAAACTACTGTCACTTGAAATCTAAGTTCTTAAGTAAGAAGGAGCACATCTGGTTATACTCCTTGTGCTCTCCTAATGCCTACTGTCTGGAAACTTGCAAACAATTATCTTAGCAAGTAACCAAACAGCTAACTAGTCAGTACTAAAGGCAATCAACCCTGAATATTCATTGGAGGGACTGATGCTAAAGCAGAAGCTCCAATACTTTGGCCATCTGATGCAAAGAGCCAACTCATTGGAAAAGACTTTGATGCTGGGAAAGATCGAAGGCCAAAGGAGAAGGGGGCGGCAAAGGATGAGATGGTTAGATAGTATCACCAACTCAATGGATGTGAATTTGAACAAACTCCAGGAGACAGTGAAAGATAGAGAAGCCTGGCATGCTGCAGTCCATGGGGTCTCAAAGAGTCAGCAACAACAACAAAACTACAATAAAATCTCGCCTGTCATTGATTCAAAGATGTAAAACAACCTTAAAGAGATGAAGCTTAGAGGCATTAGTTTTGTAATACAAGCTTGTAAGAATCTTGAAACTATGAGTAAAGGTTATGAGAACAGTATCTTCCCAAGAATTTTGCAAAATTTCTAAGAAAATCAAATAATATACAATTTTTAAAGAATTGATACTTCTGACCTCTTCATTACTTGGGAGTTGACACCTCCAAACCAGTAGGGAGCAGTTCATATTATGAAGGATTTTACTGCACATTACATTATCTGCCAGGGCCACTCTTCTTCCAGACACCCATGTGACCTGCTTCTTTATATTCCTTTAATCTCTACACAAATATCCCTAGATAAAATAGCATTCTTACTGTTTCCAGAAGACATTCTAGCTTTCTTCCTGTCTTGTATTTTTCCCCCTTGGCCCTTAAGACCTATTTGACAATGTGTGTATTTATTCATTTACTGCCTCTCATCTTCTACTAAAACGTAAGCTTTATGTAAAACCAAGGACCTTGCCTGTTTTGCTTATTCTTTGTTCCCAGTGCTGATAGCAACTCCTGGCACATAGAATGTACACAATACATATTTGTGGAGCAAAGGAACAAAAGAATTTGCTTGACTCTGATGCAAAAACCGAATGACTAAGGAAAAGACATAAATTGGTAAATAACTGGTAGAACATTACACAGTAAAAGGACTCTTTCTATTTGTGCCTGATGTTCTTAAATCTACTTGTTGTTTGCTTTTTGTTGGACTTGAAATGTAGGCATTCAGCCAGAAGGCTGCATGCTGACTAATGAGATAGCGATACAGATCTAGTCCAGTGATATTCATATATTTTATATGCATTAATTTTTCTCTAGTGACATTTTAATATATTTTGGTGAAGATATTCCAAAGGTAATGAAGATATGTAGAGTGAGCATTGAAAGTGATGCGTCTTTTTTTCCATTAGCAAAGACAAATACAGGTATGTTAATATATGCAGAGCATTGAAAATAAGGAAAGAAAATGAGAGAATCCTAAGTAATGGAAAGAAATTAAAGCTCTCCAGTAATGAAAAGAAGGCCAAACTGAAAACATAAATCTTTAGACTCAGCAAGGATTCAAACTGATGTGGAAGTGAGTGGACCAGTGGATTTCATGATGGGATTCATTTTGAAAAAATGTCATTTCCACTGCCAAATAGAGTTCATGATTTAGTGAAAATTCTATCTTCAGTCTAATAGCATGAGCCAACTTCTGCCCCCATATATTCTGATATGAGGAATGAACCAATTCCCGTGCTTATTTGTAAGATTCTAAGAATAATATCAAGACGGGTGGTCACAGCTTAAGTGAAATCTTGGTGAATTTGTATTAGGTCTTATACTATAGACTGGAACTTCTATGTAACATGACATTAACAGAATAAAGACTATTTAATTCAAGACTGCTATAGAATCCGCCCAAATAACTGAGAAAGATATCAAGCAACTCGTAATGCACTCCTGATGGTCAGATATGAGGTATGTATTGGTCCTGGCAGATAGTCAGAATAGCAAGGCAAGGGGGAATCTACTCAGGTCGAGCCAAACTAAATCTCAGTCAGTTCAGAGAGATATCACCAGTTTTGGGGTTTGGACTCTAAAAAACAACTAACACTGATCATTTTTTTAAAATTGACCGTGTTAAAGTGAATCAAATTAGAACATCTCCTCTAATATTGGCTATATAATAGCAAAATCAGGGCAAATAGTTCACACAGTTTGTACCTGAGAGTACGGATCATTCAAATGAATCCAGCTACTTTATTGGGAGGATGGGTAATCTCTCTGGATGGTTAGCTTAGCAGTAGCAGCTGATACAAATAATGCTACATTGGTCTGTTATATATTGGGTTCCATATTTATACAGTAAAAATTAACTTCAGGTCTCTTTTCAAAGCAAATCACTGCAGATGGTGACTGCAACCATGAAATTAAAAGATGCTTACTCCTTGGAAGGAAAGTTATGACCAACCTAGATAATATATTCAAAAGCAGAGACATTAATTTGCCAACAAAGGTCCGTCTAGCAAAGGCTATTGTTTTTCCAGTGGTCATGTATGGATGTGAGAGTTGGACTGTGAAGAAAGCTGAGGGCTGAAGAATTGATGCTTCTGAACTGTGGTGTTGGAGAAGACTCTTGAGAGTCCCTTGGACTGCAAGGAGATCTAACCAGTCCATTCTAAAGGAGACCAGCCCTGGGTGTTCATTGGAAGGACTGATGTTGAAGCTGAAATTCCAGTACTTTGGCCACCTCATGCGAAAAGTTGACTCATTGGAAAAGACCTGATGCTGGGAGGGATTGGGGGCAGGAGGAGAATGGGATGACCAAGGATGAGATGGCTGGATGGCATCACCAACTCGATGGACGTGAGTTTGAGTGAACTCCAGGAAATGGTGATGGACAGGGAGGCCTGGCTTGCTGCGATTCATGGGGTCGCAGTGTTGGACACGACCGAGTGACTGAACTGAACTGAACTAGGGGGTTGGGCTGTTTAACTCAGGCACTAATAAATTGATTTCTAGTTCTTTCGGTAGGAATAAGTGAATATTCATAGAAGTAGAGAAATAAAAATGGAAGCCGAAGAATAGATGTAGACAGACATGCAAAACTGCATATTCGTGATTGTCATGGAGCTGAGATTTAGATCAGCAATGGAACTGCTTCAGATTGTTTTAGGTGACAACAGTCTCTTATATGGTTTCTGTTGAAAGTTGTCTACTCTATCATCTGAGGGAAGGGACTAAAAACCACTGTTGAGTCAACAGGTTTTATCAAAACTTAGTAGGCAAATTTGTCACACTCAGGAGGAATATATTTTATCAAGATTGTTATAAATCATGATGTCACCCCCTTGAGAGAGTTTCTCTGTGTGTTTCTGCCTACAAATTTTTCAATTACTTTTGTAGATTTACCCAGGCTTTGAAAAGTTGGCTTGACACTCAAATTAAAAAAAAAAAAACCAAAAAACAGAAAAGACAAAACTAAGATCATGGCATCTGGTCCCATCACTTCAAGGCAAATAAATGGGGTAAAGTGGAAACAGTGACACATTTTATTTTCTTGGGCTCCAAAATCACTTTGGACAGTGACTACAGCCATGGAATGAAAAGACAGTCCTTGGAAGAAAAGCTGTGACAAACCTAGACAGTGTATTAAAAAGCAGAGACATCAGTTTGCCTACAAAGGTGAAGCGAAGTGAAGTGAAGTTGCTCAGTCGTGTCTGACTCTTTGTGACCCCATGGGCTGTAGCCTACCAGGCTCCTCTGTCCATGGGATTTTCCAGGCAATAGTCCTGGAGTGGATTGCCATTTCCTTCTCCAGGGGATCTTCCCAACCCAGGGTTCGAACCTGGGTCTCCCGCATTGTAGAGAGACGCTTTACCATCTGAGCCACCAGGGAAGTCCGTATAGTCAAATCCATGGTTTTTCCAGTAGTCATGTATGGATGTGAGTGTTGGACCATTAAAAAGGTTGAGTGCTGAAGAACTGATACTTTGGAATTGTGGTGGTAGAGAAAACTCTTAAGGTCCCCTTGGACTGCAAGGAGACCAAACCAATCAATCCTAGAGGAAATCAACCCTGAATATTCATTGGAAGGACTGGTGCTGAAACTGAAGCTGCAATCCTTGGCCATCTGATGTGAAGAACCGACCCACTGGAAAAGATCCTAATGCTGGGGGAAAACTGAAGGCAAAAAGAGAAGGGGCCAGCTGAGGATGAGATGGTTAGATAGCATCACTGACTCAATAGACATGAATCTGAACAAACTCCAGGAGATAGTGGAGGACCAAGGAGCCTGGTGTGCTGCAGTCCATGGGGTCACAGAGAGTTGGATATGACTTTAGCGACTGAAAAATGACTGTACGTTGATGTAGCAAGATGTCACTTGTTTCAAGCTCTAGCCAATATTTCCATTTGCTCTAATCTGAATTTTCCCATAGTGATTCACTTCCCAAAGCAAATAGAGAGTATGAAATAATAAACCGTGATCTGAAATACAGTATACATTCGAAAAGCTTATCCTTTTATCTTATCAAATGAGTGAAACTTTTGCCAAGATAAATAAAATATGTTTTCCACATGATATTTAATCATTATAATATTCTTTCTTAAGTTAAAGTTAATTTAATTTCATTGTTATTAGAATGAAATATACAGAATGCAGAATAGAAAACAAAATAGAATTAGGTCTCAATAAACTTCCAAATCTGCTTTCCTTACAGTTGCATATGAAAAGGGAAAAACAGCAATATAAAGGCTTGTTTTCCTGAAACACCATCTGTTATTTTTGTTTAAATTAAGCTCAGTGCTCTAAAGGTTATGGATACTGTACAGTAATTAGCACCATTATGGGAAATCTTTTTAATTTTATGTATTAGACTTCTTCAATTATACAAACATAGAATTCCAAAATGCTCTCTCTTTTTTTTTAGTAATTTAATTCATATATTTATTTTTGGCTGTGCTGAATCTTTGTTGCTGCTAACATCCCTAAGAATAAGGCTCTCTTTTTATTTTTACTTTGTAGTTGTGGAAACTGAGACACAAAGAGATGAAATCGGTTGCATATAACTGCACTTTAGAGGCAGAGAAAGGTTTTGAAGTCACATGGTTTAATTCTAGATTCCATTTCCTTTGCTATTACAAGACACCATATCATGTTTTGGAAATTTAAAACCTTTAGAAAATTACGGACAATATTCAGTTTATGGTAGTCAAGTTTGGGAAAAGGAGGAAGAAACATATAAAGTGTCACTTATTTTTTTATTTATTTCCCTCTCCTCTAATTTGTTAAACGGTTTTAAAAATAGATTTATTTATTTATTTATTTTTGGATGTGCTGGGTCTTCATTGCTGTGAGGAGGGCTTTTTCTCTAGTTGTGATGAGCAATGTCTACTCTCTAGCTGCGGTGTGTGGGCTACTCATCATGTTAATTTCTCTTGCTGGGAAGCATGGGCTCTAGGGTGCAGGGGCTTCAGCTGTTGAGGCACTTCGGCTCAGTAGCTGCACAGGCTCTAGGGCACAGGCTCAGTAGCTGCGGCACACAGGCTTAGTTGCTCTGCAGCATATGCGATCCTCCTGGATCAGGGATTGAACCAGTGTCTTCTGTATTGGCAGGTGGATTCTTTACCACTGAACCACCGGGGAAGTTATACTAAACAGTTTTGAAGCAACTGATACATTGTAAATATTTTAACATATTACAATTAATCTTTCTTAAAAATAAAGTGAAAAAATTGAGACCCCCAAAACTTATTTCAAAACTTAATGAAATTTAATGAGAATGTACCTTTTCTGTACAACGCTTTATTCATTTCATGCTATCTTTAGATTCCCAGCTTCATGTTATACATTACATGGTGTGTGTGTGTGTGTGTGTGTGTGTGTGTGTGTGTGTATTAGTCAGTCACTTGCATCCAGCTGTTTGCTACCCCATGGACTTGTAGCCCAACAGGCCATCTATCCATGGAATCCTTCAGGCAAGAAAACTTGGGTGGATTGCCGTTTCCTTATCCAGGGCATCTTTCCGACCCAGAGAGCAAACCCCAGCCGCCCACATTGCAGGCAGATTCTTATATCTGAGCCACCAGGGAAGCCCACATTACATGATATATTGTGCTATATAATATAGTCTAGAAATTCTAACCATTGTACTCAGGAACATTTGTTACCTTCTCTGAAGGTTCTGCCTATATATGAGAATTATTTATCCAAACATGGTTTATACTAGAATAAACTTTACACAGACAGCTCTTACCATGAAAATGAGATTCATCCCTAAACAACTGCTCCACACCATTTTGTTTTTTGTTTTTTCTTTTTCATTTTTTTTTAATTTTAAAATCTTTAATTTTTACATGTGTTCCCAAACATGAACCCCCCTCCCACCTCCCTCCCCATAACATCTCTGTGGGTCATCCCCATGCACCAGCCCCAAGCATGCTGTATCCTGCGTCAGACATAGACTAGCGATTCAATTCTTACATGATAGTATACATGATAGAATGCCATTCTCCCATATCATCCCACCCTCTCCCTCTCCCTCTGAGTCCAAAAGTCCATTATAGACAGCTGCGTCTTTTTTCCTGTCTTGCATACAGGGTCGTCATTGCCATCTTTCTAAATTCCATATATATGTGTTAGTATACTGTATTGGTGTTTTTCTTTCTGGCTTACTTCACTCTGTATAATCGGCTCCAGTTTCATCCATCTCATCAGAACTGATTCAAATGAATTCTTTTTAACGGCTGAGTAGTACTCCATTGTGTATATGTACCACTGCTTTCTTATCCATTCATCTCCTGATGGACATCTAGGTTGTTTCCATGTCCTGGCTATTATAAACAGTGCTGCGATGAACATTGGGGTACATGTGTCTCTTTCAATTCTGGTTTCCTCGGTGTGTATGCCCAGCAGTGGGATTGCTGGGTCATAAGGGAGTTCTATTTGCAATTTTTTAAGGAATCTCCACACTGTTCTCCATAGTGGCTGTACTAGTTTGCATTCCCACCAACAGTGTAGGAGGGTTCCCTTTTCTCCACACCCTCTCCAGCATTTATTGCTTGCAGATTTTTGGATCGCAGCCATTCTGACTGGTGTGAAGTGATACCTCATTGTGGTTTTGATTTGCATTTCTCTGATAATGAGTGATGTTGAGCATCTTTTCATGTGTTTGTTAGCCATCTGTATGTCTTCTTTGGAGAAATGTCTATTTAGTTCTTTGGCCCATTTTTTGATTGGGTCGTTTATTTTTCTGGAATTGAGCTGCATAAGTTGCTTGTATATTTTTGAGATTAGTTGTTTGTCAGTTGCTTCATTTGCTATTATTTTCTCCCATTCAGAAGGCTGTCTTTTCACCTTGCTGATATTTTCCTTTGTTGTGCAGAAGCTTTTAATTTTAATTAGATCCCATTTGTTTATTTTTGCTTTTATTTCCAGAATTCTGGGAGGTGGATCATAGAGGATCCTGCTGTGATTTATGTCTGAGAGTGTTTTGCCTATGTTCTCCTCTAGGAGTTTTATAGTTTCTGGTCTTACATTTAGATCTTTAATCCATTTTGAGTTTATTTTTGTGTGGGGTGTTAGAAAGTGATCTAGTTTCATTCTTTTACAAGTGGTTGACCAGTTTTCCCAGCACCACTTGTTAAAGAGATTGTCTTTACTCCATTGTATATTCTTGCCTCCTTTGTCAAAGCTGGTTCTTTGAAAGGATAAATAAAATTGACAAACCATTAGCCAGACTCGTCAAGAAGCAAAGAGAGAAAAATCCACACCATTTTGGATGCTTTGTCTTCGCCTTTGTACCTTCTAGCCATCACCACTGCCCTGTGCTACTATCCCTTCCCCTCGACTGCGTCTATAGATATCTCCTTTATTTTAAAAGTGTCTTTTAAAATTCAGATTCAAGGACTTCCCTGGTGGTCCAATGGTTAAGAATTCACCTTGCAATGCAGGGAATGCAGGTTCAATCTCTGGCTGAGGAACTAAGATCCCTTATGCTGTGGAGAATTAAGCCTGTGCGCCTCGACAAGAGAATCTGTGTGCAGCAACAAGAAAGATCCCACATAACAAAATGAAGACCTCACATAACCACATACCGCACACTGAGACCCCATGCAGCCAAATAAATAAATTAAATAAATATATAAAAATCAAAATTCAATAAAATAGAAGAAATATATCAAAAATGTTACCAATAATACATGGCACTCTACAATTTAATCTGCTTTACCCTTTGTTTTAATACTTGCTATAGGTTAAATTGTGTCCCCCACAAATTCATATCTTGAAGTCCTAAACCTGAATACATAAGAATGTGACCTATTAGAGAGATTTAGAGACTTAACAGAGATAATCAAGATAATCACTAATAACAGATTATTATCTTTTGCAGATAGTATCTGCAACAGACAATAATCAAGTTGCAGTGAGCTTATGAAGGTGGGCCTAGTCCAATACGACTGTTGTAAGAACAGGAAATCCGGAAATAGACACACACTGAGCGAAGGCAATATGGAGAGATACAGAGAGGAGGCAGTCGTTCCCAAGCCCGAGAGAGCATATGGAACATAGCTTTCTCTCAAAGCCCTCAGAAGAAATCAGCCTTGCAGATGATATATTACCTCAGACTTGTCAGCCCCAGAACTGTGAGACAATACATGTCTCTTGTTTAAGCTACCCAGTTTGTGATGTTTTGTTGTAGCAGCCCAAGCAAACTAAAACAGTCCTCTTAGATTAAAATGAGCAAAAACACATTTCAAATAGCTTGGCTAAAAATTAGAATTTAAGGAAGGAGACTGGGATCCTTCATAGATTCAGGGAAAGTTGGACAACAAAGACCTGACCTACAGAGACTAGAGCGCCCCAGGAACTTGGGCAGCATCTTCCCCTCTCTTTCTCTCTGTCTCACAGACCATATCACCTCTTATCCCTGTTTCTTTCCTGCAGACAAATCACGTTTTTGAACACAACTTTGAGAAAGGCTACAAAAGGTACACATCCCATAAACTAACAAATGCTTATTAATATTAAGCTTAAATCTCAATTCCAAACCCATAGGAGACATACATTTGATAGGCATGATATAAATCAGGCGTCTATCCCTATTTCAATCTGCTACAGCCAGAGAGGCAGGGCTGCAGAGGTAAATAAGGCTTTGGGGAGCAGGACCACATTACCACTGTTACAGGGCTTGAGCATATATGTCTTCATGGGCCCCATCATCCTTAAGCAAAACTATTAAAATTTATGTTTGGGACTTCCTGGGTGGTCCAGTGGTTAAGAATCCATCTTGCAAAGCAGGGGGCATAGGCTCAAGCCCTGGTTTGGGAACTAAAATCCCGCATGCTGTGAACCAACTAAACCCTGGAGCCTGTGCCCTGGAGAGCCTGCCTGCCACAACCAGAGAGTCCCTGCGCTGCGACTATAGACCCCACAAGATGCAGTGAAGACCCTGCGTGCTGCAGCTAAGACTGATGCAGATAAATAAATAAATGGTAGTGGTGGTTTAGTCACTAAGTCATGTCCGACTCTTGCAACCCATGGACTGTACCCCAACAGAGTCTTCTGTCCATGGGAATTTTCCAGGTGAGAATGCTGGAGCTGGTTGCCATTTCTTCTCCACGGGATCTTCCTGAGCCAAGGATTGAACCTGAGTCTCAGGCAGATTTTTTTTACCACTGAGCCACCAGAGAAGCCCAAATAAATAAATAAATAAAATTAAAATATGAAATGCTAGTATGAAAAATCTTTTTTAAAATTATGTTTTTAGGATTACATTGATTTAAAGACTTTATTATACGTTAAAACATTTCTTTGTCATGAAATTAACTTTTCTCCTGATTTTAAAGAATTAAGACATTTTCATGGGCTTCAAAAATTACCGTCCTATAGTGTGCCTGCTGTGCCTAATATGACTATTTTTCATGAAGTGAACTTTTTAGGCAAAGATAGGGTATGTATGTATAGCTACACATTTCTATTTAGGTAGGTTTTTCAAAGTCTTTTCTCATCACTTTTCCAATGAGACACAATTTGTGTTGTTGTTAATACAAGTAATATCAATGCTGGAGAGGGTATTTTTTCCTTGTGTGTTCCTCCATCTAATGCCTTTCAGATTTATAACTGACACTTGTTGACTTCCACCTCTTGATTCCCATATGGTCTCAAGGGTATAGAATAACCAGGATGCTTCTGATAGAAAAGACTTGGGGTAAATTATTTAAGCTCCTGGACAGAGCTAAGTATTTTCAAATCTCTTCTCCAGGACATAGGGTTATATTTTATCAGCTATATCCATGATAACATCTCACTGAAGCATATGTCATTAGTCCATCCTTCATAAGTAAAATAAATCAAAAAGACCATTGATTCACTAAAAATACATATATCTTGCCTTTTAGATGACATTTAATTATGGGTCAAATTGAACAACTGTAGAGGTGTATTTTCTGTGTTAGATGCCTGAAGGGGTTTTGAAGGCTTATTCGACTTCTCTATTATATGCCGCTTCTGAACTCTTTTATTTGTACTGGCAATGATGATAGAAATGAAATAACAAAGACAAGTGTGCGATTATCTCCTGAGTTTCAAATCTAATAGGTTGAGCAAATCTAATAGGTTGGACAGAGGTTGAGTATGACTATTACACCTAAGTGACTATTTCATGGAGCTTCTAGCTGGACTACTATCAAATGACTGAAATATCCAGTGAAGCATAGCTTTGGGGCAATTCACAGTTCTTACAGACATGTGGGTTACTGAAGTAGCAGTAGTGTCGAAGAAATTGGGTGACCAATATTGAGAAATCAAATCAAAGTAAGACTCAGTAGAATGCCACAAGTTGCTTAGTGGAGTCATTCCATATTTTAGTTTGTGCATGGGCTCATTTGGATCTGATGCTTTGTGACCACAAGGACTGTAGACTGCCTGGCTCATCTGTCCATGGAATTTTCCAGTCAAGAACACTGAAGTGGGTTGCCATTTTCTACTCTAGGGGATCTTCCTGACCCAGGGATCCACCTTGCATCTCCTGCATCAGCAGGAGGATTCTTTACCACTACACATGCCACCTCGGAATCTATTGCTGCTGCTGCTAAGTCGCATCAGTCAGGTGGCCAAAGTATTGGAGCATTAGTTTTAGCACCATGCCATACATTGCTGCTGCTGCTGCTAAGTAGCTTCAGTCATGTCTGACTCTGTGCGACCCCAGAGATGGCAGCCCACCAGGCTCCTCCGTCCCCGGGATTTTCTAGGCAGGAATATTGGAGTGGGTTGCCATTTCCAATGCATGAAAGTGAAAAGTGAAAGTGAAGTCACTCAGTTGTGTCCGACTCCTCACGACCCAGTGGACTGACTGTAGCCCACCAGGCTCCTCCTTCCATGGGATTTCCCAGGCAAGAGTACTGGAGTGGGGTGCCATTGCCTTCTCCGTTGGAAGCTATTATGTATTGGTTATTCATTGTCATTTTAGGCTATGAACACAAATGTACATTGCATTCACCCTGAGAACTGCCATCTTTGAGAGCATCTCTTCTTGGAGGTTGAAACTTTCAGCTTTAAAATAACTGGACCTATACCAACGATACTATCAGCTCTTCTGGGCCTCCAGCTTACCATCTGCAGATCTTTGGACTTCGCTTCTGTAGCCATATGACCTAATTTCTTATAATAAATCTTTCTATACATAGACATATATCTAACTGTCTATCCACCTACATTTCCGCTACTGGTTCTATTTCTTTGGAGAACCCTAATACAATGAGTATATGCTAAGTAGAGCTCAGTCTAAGTTTCTTTCTTGTAACATATTTGCTTTTCATATTTACTTTTAATAATTTACCCAAAGTGGAACTAGCTTATTGAAGGCTCTCAAAAGGACTTATTATAAGGAAACAAAATGAAAGAGATGGCAACTTCCATGATCAGGCATCTTTTCAGAGCAGATAACATTGTTTCAACCTAATCATCTATTTTATACTGGACTGGATTAGAGCTTTCAAACTAGTTGAGCAATAACACATTTCTTCATGGTGAATGAGGTACAATAAAAAGTTGAAACTTAAATGGCAGCTGAGGGCTTGTGGGGAGAGCCGGGCAGGATGGGGCACCTGCTCTAAAGATCTATAGCAGAAGTAGCATTCTGCAGCATTCACTGGAAATGAGCTTTGTCCAGGCACAGGGATGCTCTTGTACGGTGCCCCAGGCCAAAGAGATGAACTTGTCACCCAGGGTACAAGTGGTTAACAAGGTGAAAGAATAGGGGACCGCTACTGCAGTGGTAGCTGAGGCATCATGGCACTCTGAGTACAAAGATGGCTCCCAGATCTTCCTGGGAAGGCTTCCTTATGAGCTGACCGAAGGAGGTATGCTCTGTGTAATTCTCCCAGCATGGAAGATTGTTAGCATTAGTCTCATGTGGGGCAGAAAGACAGGGATATCTAAAATATTCCAGTTAATCTGCTCTGAGGACCAGAGAAGTACAATTTTGGCCCTTTACAATTTTAATGGAATCAAGATAAAGGGAAAAATTATCTGAGTCAAACATGTATCCAGCTACCATCCTCCTCAGGCCCCAGAGGATGGGGGTGATGCCACCAGAAAGCTCTGGGAGAAAGGCTGTGGGGCTCAGACACCCACATCAGGTTTATCTAATAGCTCAGATGATGAGGCACTCTCAGAAGGGCATGAACAGAAAAAATCCAGAGAACAAAGAAGATCATAGTGAATACTGCTGTTGGAGGTAAAGATGAGTATGGACAGATGAAGAAGCCATTGTCCCTGTCAACCAGAGCCCAGATTTTAAAAAAGAAGGATGCTCAGGCTCTCATAAACATACCAAGGTGAAGTCAGAGAGTTTAGAGAGGGCTGCTGCTGCCGCTGCTGCTAAGTTGCTTCAGTTTTGTCCGACTCTGTGCAACCCCATAGACGGCAGCCCACCAGGTTCCCCCATCCCTGGGATTTTCCAGGCAAGAACACTGGGGTGGGTTGCCATTTCCTTCTCCAATGCATGAAAGTGAGAAGTGAAAGTGAAGTCGCTCATTCATGTTCGACTCTTAGCGACCCCGTGGACTGCAGCCCACCAGGCTCCTCCGTCCATGGGATTTTCCAGGCAAGAGTACTGGAGTGGGGTGCCATTGTCTTCTCCACTAGAGAGGGCACAGAGCCCTAACAACCAACTACCCAGAGGCCAGCATGGCTGCTGCAAGTGACAGAATCCTGCAGGGTTCAGAGGTGCCTGGAGAGGGGGCTGAGGAAGGAGAATTCAAGTTCTGAGTTGTGCCCTTGATCAGTGGCCAGAGAGAAAGAGAGCCAGAAAGTGACCGAGGTGAAGCTCAGATAGATTTTAGCTGATCTGAAGGAATAGCCACGTACATTCTCCAATCCCAGTAACCACAGGCCAGGCCAAGGCTACAACCTACCTAGATCCTCAGATTTTGAAATGAAAGGTTGTATTTAAAATGCTCTGGAGCTGGAGCTTGCTATTAACATTATACAATTTCCGGGGCAGAATTTCTTTAAATATTTGAGCATCTGTTTTGGTTTAACTTTGTTTTCTTACAATCATTCAAAATTTTACAGTGGTTGAAATTACATAACCAGATTTGTATGGCTCCTTTGTTGAACTCTTGAAGTTTTGATGCCCAAGATTTGAGTAGTGTTCTGTAGGGGTCCACCATATAGTAATCTCCTCCCAGAGTATTTAGCTTAAATATTATCATTTTCTATGTAGCAGGATGTGCAAGAGTTAGAAGCACTAGTTGATCTCTGTAGTCTTTTATAGTTCCAAACTCCTTAGGTTACTATGGGAGAATTTCAACCAGCATAGAGGGAGCTTGTTAATATCATGTGGTTTTTCTAGTAAGCAGTAAAATATATAGGAACTATTTAGGATAGTGCTTCTATACGGTTTTATGTATCAGTAGTCATAGATTTTTTTCTCACTGTAAGAATAAAGGGTAAATGATTCTTACAGAAAGCAGTATCACTTGAGATACATGACTAATCATGGTAGATTAAAAAGAGATTATCTCTGCACATTCTTGCTATTCTTCTCTACTGTGTGTGTGTGTGTGTGTGTGTGTGTGTGTGTGTGTGTGTGTGTGTGTTTACCTCAACGGGGCTTCCCTCATGGCTCAGCAGTAAAGAATTCATGTGCCACAGGTTCCAACCCTGGGTCAAGAAGATCCCCTAGAGGGGGGCATGGCAACCCACTCCAGTATTCTTGCCTGGAGAATCCCCATGGACAGAGGAGCTTGGTGGGCTATAGTCCGTGAGGTCACAAAGGTTCAGACATGACTGAAGTGTATACTTAAGCATGCATATATATATATATATAAATATACAGATGTTCTAAGCAAGTATGATATTTTAGTCTCACAAGAAGCTGTTTTATCTGTTAGGGAGCTTGGGATATGTAAAGTGATATAGCATAATTGGAAATGCAAAGTGTTTCTGGAATTCTGTTAGTATTTGATGTTTGATTGATGAGCATTTCATTCCCATTTGCAATTTCATATTCTGCATATGGACAGAACTGCATATATGAACTTGCAAAGGTTACTGCTTAGGATGGAAACCTTAAGCTAACATTTCAGAAATTGCCTGTCCATTTTAAATAAGAATAAGTTCCCAAGATTCTAATATCTTGAATGACTTTGAATACTGTGACTTTGGACCAATCATTTTTTAAATATAGGAATTCTATGGCCTAAAATTTTGTCAAAAAATTCTACTTATATTACACTAGTACATATGAAGTTACCAGTACTATAAGCAATGAGCATATTGCTAATCTGCATTTACTCATCATGGAAATTTCTGTAGTAGACATTTACTATGGATTGAAAGATCTTTATTATTGTAATATTTTCATAAAATAACTAAAAATAGAAAAATACTTTCAAATCAGTTATTAGAAATTAAAGATTTTATTTTTCCACATTTCTTTCTAATCTTTGCTACATGCATGCATATTTTACATAGTTGTAGGCCTTTCATCTACCCATTTCACTCATTCATCCATTCAATAAGTATTTCTTAGGCCTATGCTAAATACCAGGGGCTATAACATAGTTGGGAATAAAAAAATGAATATGATGCAGTGCCTAACCAGGGGAAGTCAAGATATAGTGGAAGTGATGCATATGTTAACAGTTAAATTGGAAGTATATATGATCTTATTTGCAAAGCAGAAATAGAAACACAGAAGTAGGGAACCAATGTATGGATACCAAGGGGGTAAGGGGGTGTGGTAGGAATTAGAAGACTGGGATTGATAGATATCCGCTACTATTACTATGTGTAAAATAGATAACTAATAAGAACATACTTTGTGGCACAGAGAACTCTACTTAATGCACTGTGTTGACCTGAATGGGAGAGAGGTCCAAAAGGGAGGGATATGTGTCTATGTATGGCTGACTCATTTTTTTTGTACAGTAGAAACTAACACAGCATTGTAAAGTGACTATACTCCAGTAAAAATTAATTAGAAAAAAGGTATGTGGAGAGTGCCCTGAAATAATAAAAGGAGATATGAGTGAGTCAGTGAGAGGAAGGAGGTAAGAAAGGACATTGCAGGCATGGATTCCAATGGGGGCAGAACTGAGGGGTGATGCAAGTGGTTCAGTGTAAGTGGCAGCACATGGCCCTGTGAAATAAAGCCGTTGAGAAAAGGAGAGATACAAGTCCTTGCATGTCCTGCAAATTATTCAAGCTTATCTTAATTTGAAGACATCATTGGTTTTAAAGGGAAAGTGACATGGTGAAAAATATATTTATGGAAAGAGCGCCTGGCAGGGATGTAGAGAATGAAGTAGACGGAGGAGGCACTGGGTGCAGAGAGATGAGTAGGGGGCCAATTGCAGTAGTTTAGGAAAGGGTCGTGAGAACCTGAACACAGGCACCGTGGGACACGAGATAGAGAGGAACCCAGGATTCTAAAAGATGCTTAAGAGATAATTCCAGGGGAAAAGGGAATGAATCCCAAATTTCCCACTAGAGCATATAGGAAGAGGAGCAAAGTCTATGTTGTAGGGAGGGAATGGAGGAAGACTGAGTTCCTTCTGCCGCTTGTCGGTCAAACAGGTTGATGGTCGCCCAGAATTTAACAATTAGGAAATTATTGGTAACCAGGGTGCGAGAAGTTCACAAGAAAGATGAGGAAGAAGACCAGGTAGCACTAAAAGTAAGAAAGTATAAACAGCACTTTCAAATATTATCTCTTGCTTATTACATATAAAATATATAGCTTTCCATAATTCTAATGGCTATATAGTATGTCATGTAGTGAATATAGAATAATTTAATTAAATATTCAGAAATATTTTCTTCCTGCATTGAGCATGTGCTTCCATTCATTGAGCATGTTCTTATTTTGCTATTTCTTATGTTATTTATTTTTTATGTAATTTTATGTTATTTTTCCATGGGATAAATTTTCAAGACTTGAGTCATTGGGTTGAGGAATACAAGTGTCTTCAGCTTTTCAGTTTTTCTAAGCCATTGATCACCATTTATACATATGATATAAGTGAATTGGTTCAGTTCTAAAGAATTTGGTGAGTAAAATAAAATGACAAAATTCTTAACTGAAATCCATAGCTCTGATGAATATGGCCAGATATATATCATTTGTGTATGTGGTACATGCCCAGTCATGTAGGGTAATCATTTTTCTCAAATATTATTCTTTTGAAATAAAGATAGGCCTAGAGTTAGCAAGACTTTCAACCAAAGCCATATTGTGAGTTCATAATATTCTTGTTTGTATGTGTGTGACATGCTTATCTTGTTATTTAAAATTCTAATAGAATGAACAAAAAGTACTTATTTTATCAGACATCGGGAGAACTAAACTTTATTCTTAATTCAGTGAGGTGGGAGTAAAATCAACTGTATTAACTTGAAACGTCATCTATGGAGTCCTTGATGACTTCCTAGATCTCTACAATAGAGCTGTCTGTGATTAGAAGGGTAGGCAGGTTGCACTTTTGATGCTCTCTATTCATATTGTAGGGTTCACTTATTGTCTAAAGCATGTGACATTAAATACCCATAGATTCATAATTGAAAATGAGCCATAAGTTAAATAACAAACTCTGTTATCAAAGATGATTGTTTTATAGGAGTACATAATTTGGGGTAAGTCCATTACATAAGACTCAATAATTTGTGTTTAAATAATTAAGCTGACTTGCTAGGCCTAGTGTTGATTTTATTGTATTGTCTCTCCCATATCCCCCCAGTGTTTTGCTTTTCATTTATATGAGAGAAATAAGAGGCATGATATGAGTTTGGCTCATGTGTTTGAATATGGTTCCACAGGGAAGGTTTGATAGAGCTGAATCTACTGCTTTTTAGAGACCTTTTATTTTGAGCAGCTACCTGAATAGCCTTCATTTTGTGACATCAAATGAGACGTATCTGTGCAACAGGAAGAGAGCAAGATATGACTGAGTGATGTTTTTTGAGTGAAACTTTAAATTGCGAGACCTTAAACTGAGATGGATACTCCTGTAGTTACATTTTTGTAAAATGTGACAGACACAAATTTTTTTATCCTAATATTAAAGTGAAGTCACTCAGTCATGTCTGATTCTGCGACACCGTGGATTGTAAACTGCCCAGTTCCTCCATCCATGGGATTTTCCAGGGAAGAATACTAGAGTGGGTTGCCATTTCCTTTTCCGGAGGGGCGGGGGGTCTTCCCAACCCAGGGATCAAACCCAGATCTCTGGCATTGCAGGCAGACTCCTTACCTTCTCTTATGTCTGAGCCACAAGAGAATTCCATCCTAATATTAAAGTATTCTTTTAATACCCAGGGGTTTCTGTTTTGTCTCATTCAAATACACAGTCAAACTCTTTCCTTTCCATAGACAAGGAAATCATTTGGTTTAATCACTTGAGCCCTTATTCAGAAGGCATCTCAAAGGGCTCGTCTACAAAAATAGATTTCAAGGCCACACATTCTGAAGGACAATTCAGTCCCTCCTTTCCTCTCATGCCCCTGTGTCCAAATGAAGAACCGCAATTCATCAGTTGTTAATGTAATAAAAGGCACAAAATTTCATCGAATTGTGCTTCACCAGTAGGCTAGGATGGACTCACTCACAGCTTTATTCGTGAGATGGGGCAAGAGTAGTTTTTAGCCTATTCACATGGTCCCCAACCTATGGTGGTTCAGTTTACAAATTTTTTACTTTACAATAATGTGAAACTGATAAAATATTCAGTAGAAATTGTACTTCAGAGCTCGAATTTTGGTCTTTTCCCAGGCTAACAATGTACAATGGTATTTTCACATGATCCTGGGCAGTGGTGGCAAGCCACACCTCCCAGTCAGCTGTGTCACAAAGGTAACCAATCACTGCACTTCAGCCATTCTGTACCCATATAGTCATTCTTTTATTTTTTTTAAATTTACTTATTTTTAACTGAAGGATAATTGCATTGCAATATTGGTTTGATTTTTGCCATACATCAACATGAATTAGCCATAGGTACACATATGTCCTCTTCCTCTTGACATTCCCTCTCTCTTCCCACCCTATACCACCCCTCTAGGTTATTAAAGAGCTCTAGTTTGAGTTCCTAAGTCAGACAGCAAATTTTTATTGGCTGTCTATTTTACACACGGTAGTGCATGGGCTTCTATGCTACTCTCTCCACTTATATTATGTGCTCCTTCCCCACCCCCACTCTTGTTCTTAAGTCTGGTCTCTATGTATGTGTCTTCATTGCTTCCTTGCAAATAGGTTCATCCATACCATCATTCTAGATTGCATATATACATATACATTAATATATGATATTTGTTTTTCCCTTTCTGAATTCACTCCCATACAGTCATTCTTTATATAATTTTCCATACAGTATTCAATACGTCTCAGGATATATTCAACACTTTATTATAAAATAGGCTTTGTGTTAGGTGATTTTAGGGGTCGAACTTGTGTCTCTTAAGTCTCCTACATTGGCAGACAGATTCTTTATCACTAGTACCACCTGGGAAGCCTCTTGCTTAGGTGATTTTGCCCAACTAAGGCTAATGAAAGTGTTCTTAACACATTTAAGGTAGGTTAAGCTAAGCAGTGTTCTTTGGTAGGTTAGGTGTATTAAGTGCATTTTTGACTTAGGATATTTTCAATTTTGATGGATTTATCAGGATGTAATCCATTTTAAGTCAAGAATTTTAATACTGAAGTCAACTGGAACACAGCAATGACAATGTCAACACTTTTCAGGCATTCTTAGTGGCTTTGAGTTTAGAAATTCATAAGTTTTTCAAAAGCAGTGGTAACATACTAAAATGACACATGGCATTCCAACCTATATTTACATAATTACAGTGGATATGATTAATATTCATTGCATTAATGCTTGTTTTATCAATATCTCTTATGGCTGATTGACTCAATTTGCTAGTTGCTTGGGTATGTTCAAGAAATGATCCAAATTTTCTTTTCATTTCAGTTAAGGAGCTAGTCAGAGAAAATTAATTTTGATTTGTTGAGAGGCTAAAGTTTTCTCTTAAGTGAAAATCTCTTTGGTCTTCTAGACTAAACCCTAAATTGAGTTGCAATACATTTTTTGATGCTTTGCCTCACTTGATTCTTTTAATTTTAAATTAAAGGACAATCTTGGACCATAAATACACAGAAGACAAAAATATATTGAGCTTAGGAGTTTTGTCTGCTCAGTGGTTGAGTAATTCAAAGCATCCTCTATTAACACCTGGTGGGCTGCTGTCTGTGGGTTCGCACACAGTCAGACACGACTGAAGCAACTTAGCAGCAGCAGCAACAAGCTTGAGAAGAATAGCATATAATAGAGTTAGTAGTGGAAACCAACACAGGGGAAATCTGACTGCAACTCTGTCTGAATATCATTAATACCCTATAGGCCAACTCCAAACTAGCAATATTTTAGGAATGGGACATTTCTTTTGTGGCTTGTTTACTCCAATGAGATGAATTTGAAGGGGGTAGGTAGCCCTGAAGAATCTTTCTCTGACAAGGCTATCCTTTGGGGTCTGCTTACTTTTGAAGCCAGGCATGTTAGTAAGAAAAGCTTGAGCAACAGGATAAGTTTCATATTTAAACTCTCAAAAGTTTGATATGCTTTAATAAGTGTGAGCATAGATTAGACTTGTACAGGGAGCCAAGTTTGAAGAAATACAGGCACAGAGCAGAAATGGATTTGGATGAGGTATTTTTATATTTCAAGGGGATACTTCTGAGGATTAGTTTTACTTTTTATTTGATTTAATATGTAATAAGTAATATTAACAAAGGTATCAGACTTTTGAGCTTAACTGATTACAGGTGACTCTTGAACAACGTGGAGGTTAAGGGCACTAACCTCCATATCTGTGGTTTTATACCCTTGGATTCACCCATGCTTGGCCTGTATAGTACTGTAGTATGTATTTATTGGGAAAAACCCATGTATATGTGAACTCCTGCAGTTTAAACCCATATTGTTCAAGGGTCAACTATATTTTCACAGGAATGGGCATCATTTTTATCCTTACCAATTTTAGTAAGCAAGGATTAGCAGACAGTATGGTAATTGCTGAAATAATGTGTGAGTGCCAATAAAAAAGCCTTCTGTTAAAATGCTAAGAATTTATTGGATAAAGGGTTCCTGCATTTTTTATTGTCATTTTTTTCCCCACAGTGCTTTTGACACATGCTTGCCTGTTGCTTCAGCTTCTTGCTGGATTTCTGTCAAGTAGGATTTTTTCAGTACAGGCTTACTTCACAATTATTTGCACTCTATTGCACATCACAGATAATCATAATTTTATAGATTGAAGGTTTGTGGCAACCTTGTGTTGAGAAAGTATTGGCACCATTTTTCCAATTTGCTCACTTCAAGTCGCTGTGTTGCATTTTGGTTATCCTCACAATATTGCAAACTTTTTCATTATTATAATATATGTATGCTGATCTGTTTTCAGTGATCCTTGATGTTATTATTGCATTTGTTTAGGGGCATCACCAACCACTCTTATTTAAGATTAACTCAATTGATAAGAGTTATGTGTGTTATGAACACCAACTGGCTGTTCCCTGTCTCTCTCCTTTTTTTCAGGCCTCCTTATTTCCTGACACAATAATATTCAGTTTAGTTCAGTTCAGTCACAGTCATGTCTGACTCTGGGACCCCATGGACTGCAGCATGCCAGGCCTCCTTGTCCATCACCAACTCCTGGAGCTTAGCCAAACTCATGTCCATTGAGTCGGTGATGCCATCCAACCATCTCATCCTCTGTCGTCCCCTTCTCCTCCCGCCTTCCATCTTTCCCAGCATCAGGGTCTTTTCCAATGAGTCAGTTCTTTGCATCTAAGCCAGTGAATAATCCAATAATGGCCTCTGAGCGCTCTGGTGAAAGGAAATGTTGCTGTCTCTCACTTTAAATCCAAAGCTAAAGACGATTAAGCTTTGAGATGAAGGCATGTTGAAAGCTGAGTTATGCTGAAAGCTTGACCTCTTGTGTCAAACAGTTAGCCAAGTAATGAATGCAAAGAAACTTCTTGAAGGAAATTGAAAGTGCTACTCTAGTGAACACACTAATGGTAAGAAAGCAAGACAGGCTTATTGCTGATAAAGAAAAAGTTTTAGTGGTCTGGATAGAAAACCTAACAAGCAACAACATTTCTATAAGCTAAAGCCTAATCCAGAGAAAGGTCCTAACTTTTTCAGTTCTGTGAAGGCTGATAGAAGTGACAAAGGTGCAGAAGAAAAGTTTGGAGCTAGCATAGGTTGGTTCATGAGATTTTTTAAAAATTAATTAATTAATTTTGATTGGAGGATAATTACTTTATACTACTCTGGTGGTTTTTGCCACACATCTACGTGAACCAGCCACAGCTGCATATGTGTCCCCCCATCCTGAACCCCCCTCCCTCTCCCTCCCCACCCCATCCCTCTAGGTTGTCCCAAAGCACCAACTTTAAGTACCCTGATTCATGTATTGAACTTGCACTGTTCATCTATTTACATATGGTAATATACATGTTTTAATGTTATTCTCTCAAAGTATCCCACCCTTGCCTTATCCCACATAGTCCAAAAGTCTGAGTGTTTTATTTTTTATTTTTTGTAAAGGATGTAATCCTTTTCATTTGTGTCTCTTTTGCTGCCCTGCATATAGGATTGTCATTACCATCTTTCTAAATTCCATATATATGTGTTAGCATACTGTATTGGTATTTCTCTTCCTGACTTACTTCACTCTGTATTCTATGCTCCTGTTTCATCCCTCTCATTGGAACTGACTCAAATGCATTCCTTTTTATAGCTGAGTAATATTCCATTGTGTACATGCACTACAACTTCCTTATCCATTCATCTGCCAATGGACATCCAGGTTGCTTCCACATCCTAGCTATTGTAAACAGCGCTGCAGTGAATATTGTGGTATGTGTGTCTCTTTCAGTTCTGGTTTCCTTGGTGTGTATGCCCAGCAGTGGGATTATTAGGTCATATGGCAATTCTATTTCTAAATTTTTAAGGAATTTCCACTCTGTTCTCTGTAGTGACTGTACCAGTCTGCACTCTCACCAATAGTGTAAGAGGGTTCCCTTTTCTCCATACCCTCACCAGCATTTATTGTTTGTAGACTTTTTGATGGCAGCCATTCTGACTGGAGTGAAATGATACCTCACTGTGTTTTTTATTTGCATTTCTCTAATAATGAGTGATATTGAGCATCTTTTCATGTCTTTATTAGCCATCTATGTGTCTTCTTTGGAGAAATATCTGTTTAGTCCTTTGGCTCAAGTTTGACTGGGTTGTTTGTTTTTCTGGTATTGAACTGCCTGTATATTTTGAAGATTAATTCTTTGTCAGTTGTTTCATTTGCTATTATTTTCTCCCATTCTGAAGCCTGCCTTTTCACCCTGTTTATAGTTCCCTTTGTTGTGTAAAAGCTTTTAAGTTTAAGTAACACTTATTTCTTTATTTTTCTTTTTATTTCTATTACTCTGGGAAATGGGTTATAGAGGATTTTTCTGTGATTTATGTTAGAGTGTTCTGCCTATGTTTTCCTCTAAGAGTTTTATAGTTTCTGGTCTTACATTTAGATTTTTAATCCATTTTGAGTTTATTTTTGTGTATGGTGTTAAAACGTGTTCTAGTTTCATTTTTTTACTTGTGGTTGACCAGTTTTCCCAGCACTACTTGTCAAAGAGATTGTCTTTTCTCCACTGTATATTTTTGCCTCCTTTGTCAAAGATAAGGTGTCCATAGGTGAATGGATTTACCTCTGGGCTTCCTGTTTTATTCCACTGATCTATATTTTTGTCTTTGTGCCAGTACCATACTGTTTTGATGACTGTATCTTTGTAGTATAGTCTGAAGTCAGGCAGGTTGATTCCTCCAGTTTCATTCTTCTTTCTCAAGATTGTTTTGGCTATTCAGGGTTTTTTGTGTTTCCATACAAATTGTGAAATTACGTGTTCTAGTTCTGTGAAAAATATCATTGGTAGCTTGATAGGGATTGCATTGAGTCTATAGATTGCTTTGGGTAGTATACTCATTTTCACTATATTGATTCTTTCAATCTATGAACATGATATATTTCTCCATCTATTTGATCATCTTTGATTTTTTTCATCAGTGTTTTATAGTTTTCTTTATATAGGGCCTTTGTTTCTTTAGGTAAATTTATTCCTAAGTATTTTATTCTTTTTATTGTAATGGTGAATGTGATTATTTCCTTAATTTCTCTTTCTGCTGTTTCATTGTTAGTGTATAGGAATGCAAGGAATTTCTGTGCATTAATTTTGTATCTTGCAACTTTACTATATTCATTGATCAGCTCTAGTAATTTTCTGGTGGTATCTCTAGAATTTTTTATGTAGAGCATCATGTCATCTGCAAACAGTGAGAGTTTTTCTTCTTCTTTTCCAATCTAGATTCCTTTTATTTCATATTCTTCTCTGATTGCTGTGGCTAGGACATCCAAAACTATGTTGAATAGTAGTGGTGAGAGTGGGCACCCTTGTCTTGTTCCTAATTTTAGAGGAAATGCTTTCAAATTTTTGCCATTGAGGATAATGTCTGCTGTGGGTTTGCCATATATGGCTTTTATTATGTTGAGGTAAGTTCCTTTTATGTCTGCTTTTTGGAGAGTTTTTATAATAAATGGGTGTTGAATTTTGTCAAAGGCTTTGTCTGCATCGCTTGAGATAATCATATGGTTTTATCTTTCAATTCGTTAATACAGTGTATCACATTGAGTGATTTGTGAATATTGAAGAAGACTTGCATCCCTGGAATAAATCCCACTTGGTCATGATGTATGATCTTTTTAATACGTTGTTGGATTCTGTTTGCTAGAATTTTGTTGAGTATTTTTGCAGTTATGTTCATCAGTGATATTGGCCTGTAGCTTCCTTTTTTTTTGGGTGGCATTTTGCCTGGTTTTGGTATCAGCATGATGGTGGCCTCATAGGAAGAGTTTGGGAGTGTGTTAGCTCTTCTCTAAATTTTTTGTAGAATTCACCTGTGAAAGCATCTGGTCCTGGGCTTTTGTTGGTTGGAAGATTTTTTATTACAGTTTTGATTTCTGTGCTTGTGATTGGTCTGTTCAGATTTTCTATTTATTCCTGATTCCGTTTTGAAAGGTTATACTTTTCTAAGAATTGTCCATTTTTTCCAAGTTGTCCATTTTATTGGTATATATTTGCCCATATGCTCTTATGACCTTTTGTATTTCTGTGTTCTCTGTTGTGATTTTTCCATTTCCATTTCTAATATTACTGATTTGATTCTTTTCCTTTTTTCCTTTTCTTGAGGAGTCTGGCTAATAGTTGGTCTACTTTATTTATCTTCTTAAAGAACCAGCTTTTCTTTTTGTTGCTATTTGCTATAGCCTCCTTCATTTCTTTTTCTTTTATTTCTGCTCTGAATTTTATGATTTTTGTTCCTTCTGCTAACTTCAGGGTTTTTCTGATCTTTTTTCTAGTTACTTTAGATGTAAAGTTAGGTTGTTTATGTGATGCTTCTCTTGTTTCTTGAGGTAGGCTAGTATTGCTATTAACCTCCCTCTTAGCACTGCTTTTACTGAATCCCATAGGTTTGGGGTTGTTGCATTTTCATTTGTCTTCATGCATATTTTGATTTCTTTTGATCTGTTGGCTATTGAGAAGTGTGATTTTTAGCCTCCATATGTTTGTGTTTTTCACAGTTTCTTTCCTGTAGTTGATCTCTAATCTTACCTCACTGTGATCAGAAAAGATGCCTGAAGTGATTACAATTTTTAAAAAAATTTACCAAGGCTAGATTTGTGGTCCAGGATGTGATCTATCCTGGAGAATGTTCCGTGAGCACTTGAGAAAAAGGTGAAATCCATTGTTTAGGGATGAAATGTCCTGTAGATATCACTTAGGTCTAACCTGGCCCAGTGTATCACTACAGCTTGTATTTCCTTGCTAATTTTCTGTTTTGTTGATCCATCCATAAGTGGGAGTGGGGTATTAAAGTCCCCCACTATTATTGTTAATTTCCCCTTTCATACTTGCCAGCATTTGCCTTTATATTTTTGAGGTGCTCCTATGTTGGGTGCATATATATTTGTAATTGGTGTATCTTCTTGTTGGATTGATCCGTTGATCATTATGTAGGGTCCTTCTTTATCTCTTATCATGGTCTTTATTTCAAAGTCTGTTTTATCTGATACAAGTATTACTATTCCTGCTTTCTTTTGGTCTCCATTTCCATGAAATATCTTTTTCCAGCTCTTTACTTTCAGTCTGTATGTGTCCCTAGGTTTGAGGTGGGTCTCTTGTAGACAGCATATCTAGGGGTTTTGTTTCTGTATCCATTTTGCCAGTCTTTGTCTTTTGGTTGGAACATTTAACCATTTAAATTTAAGGTAATTATTGATAAGTATGATCCCATTACCATTTACTTTGTTGTTTTGGATTCATTTCTATAAACCTCTTTTGTTTTTCCTGTTTTTCCAGCATTTCTTGAAGAGCTGTTTGGTGGTACTGAATTTTCTCAGCTTTTGCTTGTCTGTAAAGCTTTTGATTTCTCCTTCATATCTGAATGAGACCCTTGCTGGGTAATGTAATCTTGATGGTAGGTTTTTCCCTTTCATCACTTTAAGAATGTCCTGCCATTCCCTTCTGACATGATGAGTTTCTATTGAAAGATCAGCTGTTATCCTTATGGGAATCCCCTTGTGTGTTATTTGTTTTTTTTTTCCCTTGCTCATTGTGTGTTATTTGTTGCTTTTCCCTTGCTGCTTTTCGTATTTGCTCTTTGTGTTTAATTTTTGTTAGTTTGATTAATATGTGTCTTATGGTGTTTCACCTTGGATTTATCCAGCTTGGGACTCTCTGGGTTTCTGGGACTTGGGTGGGCTATTTCCTTCCCCATTTTAAGGAAGTTTTTGACTATTATCTCCTCTAGTATTTTCTCATGCCCTTTCTTTTCATCTTCATCTTCTGAGACACCTATGATTTGAATATTGGGGCATTTAACATTGTCCCAGATGTCTCTGAGGTTGTACTTATTTCTTTTAATTCTTTTTTCCTTTCTACTTCATATATTTCCACCATTCTATCTTCCACCTCACTTATCCTTTCTTCTGCCTCAGTTATTCTACTGTTGGTTCCCTCCGGAGTGTTTTTAATCTTAGTTATTGCATTCTTAATTATTGATTGACTTTTCTTTATTTATTCTAGGTCCTTGCTAAACATTTCTTGCATCTTCTCAACCCTTGTTTCTAGTCTATTTATCTAACAAAACTCTGTTTTGTTTTCAAGATTTTGGATCTTCTTTTCTATCATTATTCTGAATTTTTTTCTTTATTTTTAATTTGCTCATTTATTTATACAACAAACATTTACTTTATTTTACTTTACAATACTGTATTGGTTTTGCCATACATTGACATGAATCCACCACGGGTGTATACAAGCTTCCAATCCTGAATCCCCCTCCCACCTCCCACCCCATATCATCTCTCTGGATCATCCCCATGCACCAGCCCCAAGCATCCTGTATCCTGTATCAAACATAGACTGGCACTTATTTTTTAGGTAGGCTCCTTATCTCCTCTTTTCTGTTTGGTTTGGTGGGTTTTTATCATGTTCCTTCACCTGCTTAATAGTTCTCTGCCTTTTCATTTTGTTTAGATTGCTATGTTTGGGTGCCCTTTCTGCAGGCTGGAAGGTCACAATTTCTCTTAATTGTGGAGTCTGCTCCCTGTGGGTGGGGTTGGATCAGTGACTTGTTAAGGTTTCCTGGTTGGGGAACTTGTGTCGGTGTTCTGGTGGGTGGAGCTGGAGCTCTTCTCTCTGGAGTACAATGAAGTGTCCAGGAGTGAATTTTGAGGTGTCTATGCGCATGTATGGATGTGAGAGTTGGACTGTGAAGAAGGCTGAGCACCAAAGAATTGATGCTTTTGAACTGTGGTGTTGGTGAAGACTCTTGAGAGTCCCCTGGACTGCAAGGAGATACAACCAGTCCATTCTGAAGGAGATCAACCCTGGGATTTCTTTGGAAGGAATGATGCTAAAGCTGAAACTCCAATACTTTGGCCACCTCATGCGGAGAGTTGACTCATTGGAAAAGACTCTGATGCTGGGAGGGATTGAGGGCAGGAGGAGAAGGGGAACACAGAGGATGAGATGGCTGGATGGCATCACTGACTCAATGGACATGAGTCTGAGTGAACTCCAGGAGCTGGTGATGGACAGGAAGGCCTGGTGTGCTACAATTCAAAGAGTCAGACACGACTGAGCGACTGATCTGAACTGAACTGAACTAATGGGTTTGGTATGGCTTCTGGCAGCCCATCTTTTACTGTTCAGGGTTGTGTTCCTGTTTTTCTGGAGAATTAGTGTGGTGCATCTTGTGCTGGAACTTTTTGGCTTGGAGCTTGGTTTCAGTTGGTGATGCTTGGTTTCAAGCTTCAGTTAGTGGAACTTGGTTTCAGTGTACGTATGGAGACTTTGGGGTGGGCTCTTGTCTATTAATGTTCCCTGGAGCCAGGAATTCTCTGATGTTCTAAAGTCCTGGAGTTGAGCCTTCTGCCTCTGGGTTTCAGTCCTCATCTTACAGTAGCCTCAAGACTTCTCCACCCATACAGCACAGAAGACAAAACCCCTAGGTTAATGGTGAAACAACTCTACACAGCCAGGAACACCCAGAGAGATTCACAGAGTTACATGGAGAAGAGAAGAAGGAAAAGGGAGATAGAAGTGACCAGGAAGAGAAAAAAGAGGGTCAAAAGAAGAGAGAGAAATGAAGCCAGTGGTCAAAGTGAAAGTGGATACTGAAGATTAGATTCTTAAAGGTACAAAATTGTTAACAAATAGCACAGATTAAAAATCTAGAATAGAGGTTAGACTTTCAAAAATACAATATAAAAATATAAAACAAAATCAATCAGAAATTAAAGAATATATATGGAATTTATTTTTAAAAAATAGGGTAGTAGGGTATAAAAATGAAAGTTGAAGGAGTAATAAAGAACTAAAACAAAAATTAAAAAGTGATAATAGTAAAACTATATCTTGGAATTTCTCTGGAGCTTTTGTGGGCAGTGTGTGGTCAGAGCAGTGTCAGATAGTCCCTTGTTCCAGGTTGAACTTGTTCTCAAGGTCTACAGGTGCCTCTCAAATGTCTCCAGTATTAAATGCAAGGCTTTAATCTGTTGCACCTGTCACTTCTGGGGTGGTTCCCCCTTCTTTGTTTATTTTGACTTCCTCTGTTTGCAAGTCTCTTTTTGTCGAATTTCTGCCACTGATATGAGGGGGTGAAGGTGGCCATTTATTTAGGCTCACTTGCTCAGTTGTGCTGAGGAGAGGGAGGGACACTGCAAACAAACACTGGGCATGTGTGGGTAGTGCTTGCAGTGGAGGGGCCACACTGGGACTGCCATGGTCTAAGGTGGCGTGTACTTCCTGGGTCCACACTGCTCAGGCTCCAGGGTGCTCCACAAGGGCACTGTCCCAAGTGGACCCAGTGTTTAGTTCACTTCCCAGTCCTAAGCTGCTCAGGTTCTCCGGTGCTTTGTAAGAGCACAGACCCAGGAAGGCTGTGCATTTTGTGCCCTTCCCAGGTCCAAGTGCTCAGGTGACTGAGTGCTTGGTGAGCACACTGTCCCAGGTGGGCCGTGCACCTTATTCACCTTCTTAGTCCCAGCCACCATTTCCCAGGTGTGCCATGTGTCTCTTCTGGAGAGCTAATCTCAGGCTGTGACACTCCTGGCTAATGTGAACCATCTAGGATCCCAGGAAGATGTGATTAGCAACTGCTCAGTTTGGTGGAAGACGCGGTCTCTGGGTCTGAGGTTGAAGCAGCCCCTTGCCCTCCACTTCTGGCTATTGCACACCTGCCTCTCTGCCTCTGGGGAGGGAGAGCCCAAAATGGCAGCCAGCTTCTTCTCCTCTGGTATTTGATAGGGCACAAGACTTTGTCCTGTGAATGAGCCAGGGGTCACCGACTGGCGTTAGAGCCTTTTGAGGGAGAGGTCCTTCTATTTATTTTTTTGGCTTTCTGGCAATCCCACAGTTTGGGTTGCTATGTCACATTAGCACCCTCCGATTGTCATCAGGGCATTCAAGCCCAGTCCCTACCATAAGGACCAATGCTGCAGCCCACGCCTCCTTGCCCAGCCCCCACTTGCTGCTGGTGGATGCAACTGTCTGAGCTGCTTATCTTCTGGTAGTTGCCGGTGGGTGCATTCTGTGTTGTTTCTTTCTTTTTCCCATTTACATTGCTCTCTGAGATTCCAAAGCTCCCCACAGACTCTCCTGTTGGAGAGTTTCCTATTGTGTGGAAACTCCTCCTCCTTCATGACACCGTCCCTGGGGTGGGTCTCCATCCCTAAATCCTTTGTCTCTGTTTTTGTTTTTTTTATATTTTGTCCTACCTCCTTATGAAGAGACTGGACTGCCTTTCTGGGTGTCTGGTGTCCTCTTCCAATGTTCAGAAGTTGTTTTGTGGAAGTTTCTCAACATTCAAATGATTTTTTGATGAATTTGTAGGGGAGAAAGTGGTCTCTCTGAAAGAAGCCATGTCCATAACATAAGAGTCAAAGGTGAAGCATCAAGTGCTGATGGAGAAACTGCAGCAGATTATCCAGAAGATCTAGCTAAGATAATTAATTTAAATGGTTATACTAAGCAACAGGTTTTCAATGTAGAGGAAAGAGACTTCTATTGGAATCAGATGCCACATCTCGGACTTTCATAGCTAAAGAAGGAAATCAACGCCTGACTTCAACTCTTCAAAAGACAGAATGACTCTTGTTTGGGGCTAATGCAACTTGAGACTTGGAGTTGAAGTCACAGCTCATTTACCATTTTGAAACTCCCAGGGCCTTTAAGAATTTTGCTGAATCTATCTGCTTATCCTCTGTTAATGAAATAACAAGTTGTGGATTGTGGCACACTTATTTATAACATGGCTTGTTGAGTATTTTATGCTTGCTGTTGAAACCTACTGCTCAGAATAAAAAGATTCCTTTCAAAATATGACTGCCCATTGACAATGCGCCTGATCATCAAGAGTTCAGATGGAAATGTACAATGAGATTAATGTTTTCATATCTGCTAACACAAAATCCATCTTGCAGCCATGCACCAAGAAGTGATTTTGACTTTTATATCTTATTATTTAAGAAGTAAATTTTATAAGGCTATAGCATTAGTGGTAAAAAACAAACAAACAAATAAACAAACAAAAATCCTGCCAACACAGGAGATATAAAAGATGGATTTGATCCTGGGTTTGATCCCTGGATTGGGAAGATTCCCTGGGGAAGGAAATTGCAACTTCAGTATTCTTGTCTGGAAATCCCATGGACAGAGGACCCTGGAGAGGGTTGCAAACAGTTGGAATGACTGAAGTGACTTAACACACACACACACACTATAGATACACACACACACACACACACACACACACACTATTGATTCTTCTGATGAATCTGAGCAAAGTAAATTGAATAAACTTTTGGAAAGGATTCACCATTCTAGATATCTGTAAGTGCATTTGTGATTCATTGGAAGAGGTCAAATATCAACATTAACAGGAATTTGGAAGAAGTTGATTCCAACTCTCATGGGTGACTTTGAGGGGTTCAAGACTTCAGTGGAAGAAGTGACTGCAGTTGTGGTAGAAATAACAAGAGAACTGGAATGAGAAGTGGAACCTGAAGGTGTGACTGAATTGCTACAATCTCATGATTAAACATTATGGATGATGGGTTGCTTCTTATGCATGAACAACAAAAAAAGTTGTTTCCTAATATGGATCTACTGCTGGTGATGATGCTGTGAAGATAGCTGAAAAGACAACAAAGGATATAGGATATTACATAAACCCAGCTGATAAAGCAGCAGGGCATAAGAGGGTTGACTCCAATTTTGAAAGAAGGTCTACTGTGGGTAAAATGCTACCATATAGCATTGCGTACTACAGAGAAATCATTCATGAAAGGAAGTCAGTCGATGTAGCAAATTCACTGTCATGTTATTTTAAGAAATTGCCATGGCCATCTCAGCCTTCAACAATCACCACCTTAATCAGTCAGCAGCCATCAGCATCAAGGCAACACCTCCATCAGCAAAAATATTAAGACTCTATAAAGGCTCAGATGATGGTTAGCATTTTTTATTAATAAAGTATTTTTAAAGTATGCATATTTTTATACATAATGCTATTACACACTTAATAGACTATAGTATAATATAAACATGATTTTTATATGTACCAGGAAATCATAAAATTTGTGTGACTCGCTTTATTGCAGTGTTCATTTGGTTGCAGTGATCTGGACCCAAACCCACAATATCTCTGAAGTATGCCTGTATTTGTGTTACCACTGATACAGGAAAAAGCAAATCATTTTAAACATTAAAATGTTACTGAGATTTCAAAGAGAAAGACATTTTTTCCCCTATTTTTCTTTATGATACAGTGTTTGTAAAGTAGCATTCCCAGAATAATAAGCATTCTTTGGGGAAATAAGTTTAGTAAATAGCCAAGTAATTTCTCACATAAAACAGACAAAGAAAGGTAGTGCTGGGTTAAACTATCAAAAATATCATCACAACAATAACTACCCATTATCTTGACCAACCAGAAGTTACTCATTTTTATTCATACTGATCTAGCTATATACTTCAGTATAAAGAGGGATCTTTTCCATTGTTCTATTGGTTATGAATTAAGTCATCAAATTTTTTTCAGACTTTTATCTTAATGGTTTGAAATAAAGAGTCAGATGCATGGCTTTTCAATTTCTTTTACTACTTTATTTTATTACTTGGTTATTTAAGGTCAAAAGATTTCCATTTCCAAAATACATAAGAGAAATAATAAAGCAATAAAATGTAGACTTAGATAATATGGACATTTTTCTTCAGGGTGTCAACATGATTTACAAATTATTAAAAAGGCAGTAAAATTTGAACTCACGTAGCATAAACTTTACCTTAAACTGTCAGATACATGATTTTAAAGCTATTTTATTAATATATCACTGATAATTATTTTTCTTATCTACAGAGAGGTAAAATGAAGTAAAAGCTAGTTGCCCAAGAAATCACTGGAATTGGAAACACTAGATGTTCATGTGTTAATTTCGTTTCATTTATCTGAAGCCTGTATTTCTTCTGTGATATGTAAGGTCAAGGCTATATAGTCAAAGAGCTGAAGGAAAGGTGAGGGCTTTCTCATTGAATGAAACTCCAAACATCATTTTTAGTGATCTACAGAATTGAGGATAAGGTGCCTCTGTGCTTCCCAGGTGGCTCAGTGGCAAAAGTATCTGGTGATGCAGGAGATGCAAGAGACGCGGGTTCTGATCTCTGGGTCTGGAAGATCACGTGAAGGTGATACTGATAGCCCACTCCAGTATTCTTGCCTGGAGAAACCTATGGAC
This sequence comes from Budorcas taxicolor, assembly GCF_023091745.1. Lineage (NCBI taxonomy): Eukaryota > Metazoa > Chordata > Mammalia > Artiodactyla > Bovidae > Budorcas > Budorcas taxicolor. Next base: position 87,043,753 of record NC_068910.1, read on the forward strand.
AGAGGAGCCTGGTGGGCTACAGTCCATAGGGTCACAGAGAGTCTGACATGACTGAGCAGCCGAGCACACATGCACACAGAAGACAATTGCTTTGGTTTCCAGTTAGCCAGAGTGATCCTGGCTGCAATGTTCTCTTTTGATTTTCTCTTCAGAGTAGGATTTCCAAATCTCTACAAAATCTGAAACAGTGGTTCTCATATAAGTAACTTACCATCTCCATAGAAATCCTATCATAATTTATTTATAAAAAATATATCTACATTTCTAAAATAGTTCTTGGGAAAACAGTGGAAACAGTCTCAGACTTTATTTTTGGGGGCTCTAAAATCACTGCAGATGGTGACTGCAGCCATGAAATTAAAAGACGCTTACTCCTTGGAAGAAAAGTTATGACCAACCTAGACAGCATATTCAAAAGCAGAGACATTACTTTGCCGACTAAGGTCTGTCTAGTCAAGGCTATGGTTTTTCCTGTGGTCATGTATGGATGTGAGATTTCGACTGTGAAGAAGGCTGAGTGCTGAAGAATTGATGCTTTTGAACTGTGGTGTTGGAGAAGACTCATGAGAGTCCCTTGGACTGCAAGGAGATCCAACCAGTCCATTCTGAAGGAGATCAGCCCTGGGATATTTTGGAAGGAATGATGCTAAAGCTGAACCTCCAGTACTTTGGCCACCTCATGAGAAGAGTTGACTCATTGGAAAAGACTCTGATGCTGGGAGGGATTGGGGGCAGGAGGAAAAGGGGACGACAGAGGATGAGATGGCTGGATGGCATCATGGACTCGATGGACATGAGTCTAGGTGAACTCTGGGAGTTGATGATGGACAGGGAGGCCTGGTGTGCTGAGATTCATGGGGTCACAAAGAGTTGGACACGACTGAGCAACTGAACTGAACTGAACTGATGAGAAGAATATTCCTGAAGGAAAAATAATTGGCACGTCCCTCAGAGAAAATGCCATTAAATAATGCATTATGGTACAGACATTTTCCTTGTCTTTGCGATTTTTCCATGATAAATTTCATAGCGAAATCATTTCAAACTAGAAGAGCACCAGAAATAATCAGTGCAGAAGTGGCTCTGTTGAGGACTGTTAAGTGAAAAGCCACTAAATGAAGCACTCATCCATGTTTGCAAAACCATTTTCATCCCCAGGAGGCTTGCAGCACTTGGCATTTCTAGAAAACTACAGCAAAAGTGGTGCAAGAGAGTATTGTGCTTTTTTGCCAAGTAATGTTTCCTAAAGGCAATAGACACTCCAGAACATAATGGGAAATAAATAATCATGATAGTATGTTTCATCATCACTATATTCTCTAATACTTAGTTTTAAATATGCATAAACATATAAGTCAGTTGTGATAATAACTACTTTATTAGCACCTGTTATCAAAGATCTTTGAAATTAAAGCTTACAAGATAAGGGAAAAACAAGACTGTGCTTCTTAAAATGATATTTTGAAATATCCTGAACCAATGCATCCCAGTGGAGAGTACTTACACGGCAAGAGTATTTGGGTAAAGAGCTTGAAACGTTAGGACACAGCAAAGTGGGTTTGAAATGTTTTCTTGTTCAAAATACATTTATCAGAACACTTAATCAACCATCTTATATCTCATGCCTGCAGTGTTCCTTGGTGGCTCAGATGGTAAAGAACCCACCCGCCAATGCAGGAGATATAAGAGATGGGGGTTTGATCCCTGGATCGGGGAGATCCTCTGGAGAAAGAAATGGCAACCCCCTCCAATATTCTTGCCTAGAGAACCTCATGAACAGAGAAGTCTGGTGGGCTTCGGTTCATGGGGCCACAAAGAGTCAGACATGTCTGAGTAACTAAGCACACACGTGGCTTATGACTGTATGTTGGGTAGCTTTTTTAGTCCATGTGGCAGTAGTAAAAGAGCTGATTAGAAGCGTGGATAAATTCTGAGATCTCCCCTTCCCGTATTGAAATTCCTTTGTAAAGCAAATGCCAGTCCTGCAGGCTAATAATGAGTAGAATTCATTTATTTATTCGTATGCAGCAGTAAAGTGGGTAACATAGCCAGAGAAATATGTTTGCAGTATGTTTTATTTGCACAATATTCATACAAACATTGTCATTCCCAGGTAACCAAATTAGTAATGTATAGAATACACAGTCTTTTGTAGGTTTCTCCGACCTCTCACTGACACTCATTTCAGACAATAATTACCATATTAGAAATGGCTTTATCTTTTGCAATCATTTTAAATTTTAGACATCATCCTAGCACTTTTAATACCTCGAAAAGCCTTTTTCTACTTAAATTTTAAGACAATAATTTTCCCCTGGAGGACTCATGCTGGGGAATTTCACCTGTTCTGAAACAAATGCTTCACTGGATAAGTCTCATCTCCTAAGGAATGTCAGAAAACAAGCAGCTACTTATCTCTTTTGGCTTAAGAGCAAAGAAACTCAATGAAAGAAACAAACAGAAACTAATCTAATGATGCTTTTAGAAAATGTGACAGAAAATTGTATAGGTCATCGTTGTCATCATTATCATCATCAACATCATTATATGTAGCACTTCCTATGTACCCAGCTCTGTTCAAATAGCTGTACCTGTATTAACACAGAAGCCTTTGAAGTAAGTAATATTATCGTCCCTATTTTTCACTTGAGAGAAAGGAGGCACTATCGGTTAAGAAACTTTTCTAACTACTCAGAGAGCAGGTGCTAGAACTCGAATTTGCTCCCAAGCTGCCGGGGTCCAGCCCCGGTGGATCCAGGGTGATTCAAAGGTGGGGGGACGGAGTCGGCGTCTTTGGAAAAATACATATTTAATCACAGATATAGAGAGATTAGAAATGGATAGTGTAGTAGGAAGATTAGTGGAGAAAAAGAGGCTGAATAATGGATTACGTGGAATAGCATCCATGCTCCAGATGGGAATTCAGCCAGAAAAACGAGAGCAAGAAAGAAGCGACATGGGGGATCAGTCTTTCCGGAAACTGATCCGATTTCTTTATTTTTGGGTTTGCTTATATACCTTTTGTTACACATAGGGAGGAATACAGAGTCACGCGGGGGTCAGCAGTCCTGACCTTTATCAAAATCAGGTACTTCACATAAATGTATAAAAAAGGTACATCATCTTCTGGCCATGAGTGAGACCTGCTGACATTTTATGATCCTTTCTTTCTGATAACCAAAAATCTTATTTTTCCCAAGGGTGTTTTCTCTTAAACCAGGAACCACCCTCCAAATAAAGTTGCATTCCTATAGGGTGAGGGTGTAGTGAGTTACAATCAAGAAAGGAATTTATGTAACCCAAGGTTAACAGGATTAATCTTAAAGGTCAATACTTATTTCTCCTATATGCTTAAAGGTTAATACTTATTTCTTCCTATATGCTAGTTATATTCATTATAAGAGTAGGGAACATGGAAATTTAGCAGCAAACATCAGCCCAACAACTAAAAATCCTTTCACCAATGCTCCCCTTAAGATCTATTTAGTCTTAAGATATGATAAAGTTACATTCTTACATAGCAAGGACACAGTGATTTATAACAAAGTACAGTGATCTATTACAAAAGAGAAAATCCATTAACTCAAAAAGTTTAGTATTGCTAACATCAAAAACTACTATATTTCCTTTGCTATATTCCAAATACATTGATTAATATATTCCCAGGTGCCTAAGGATATGGAGGCCTGTCGGCAATCATTGACTCAACAAGAAGAAAAAGCGCTATGCTAATTAAGACTCTCAAAGTAATCCAAAACTCTCTGTGCTGTTTATGGTTAAGAGGTAGTAAACAATCCTGTGGCAGCAGTATGGATAATCCTGTCACACAAGCTAGTCTGTCAGCAGAGAGGTTTGACCTGAGACATCCTTGTCCCACCCAGAGCAGGGAATTAGCAACAATTATTGACACAACAAATGAAAAAACCCTTCACCAATATAATTCCTAACCAACCCATTATACTAATAATTTCCAACTCCCCAAAAGATTTTGCCTTTAGTAAGTCTAAAACATCTCGTGCCTCTCAGGTTGGGAGGCTGTAAACAATCACATGTGGCCGGACGAACCTGTACAGGTGGGCTAGATAACCTTCAGAGGAGTCCGTAAGCTGAAACACTCTTGTCAGGCCCAAGAATTTTTATTGCCTTGGAGCTGAACGTTTACTCCTTCTCTGAGAGAAACGGTTATGGGGGAGAGCCCCCCGTAAAGTCAGAGGTGTAGGAGAGAGCATAAAACAGACTCTGGTTTTGGGGTTAGATGCTCGGGAACAGGGGGTTTCCTGAGGCTTGATCACGCCTTTGCGCATGTCAAGCCTCTTTCCTCATGACCTTTGCCATGGGCGGAGTTCCTCATGCTGGCCCCCGGCATAAGCAGTCTGGCTTCAGAATCAACCTTTAATTGTCATGTTTCAGCTTTGTACTTTGATGTAAGTTTCTATTTGATTGTTTTGTCTAATTTTGCTTTTTGGACACCAAGCATTCAACTTTGATATTGTTTTCAAACTTTTATGGGGGCCTTGAAGAACTTTTAAATAATAAAAAATTGCAGTTGCTACAAAATTCTCAGCACATTATCTTTTGAAAAGTTGTATCCAGCCTACATTTGTTTCCGGCCTAACTTTTTCTGAATCACCAGTCACAAGATCTGAATAAGGCCCATCTTATATTATTGCCATGTTCAGCTTTCTAGAAATAACCATTGTGGCACACGATTTACCTTTCTTATGGATTCTACTGAACGATGAGCTTAGATACTTGTTCAAACCATTTTATTTGCCTTCTTCTTTAATATTGTCTCTCAATAAATAAGGAGGCAGAATTTTCTTTTGTGTATGGTGCAAATATTAGGACTTCATACTTGTAAAATGTGTTTTTGAATTTTAGCTCACTGTCTATTTTTAAAAAAGCAAATAAGATGTGCTTGTGTTATAGCTATTTTATAAATTGGAACTATCTTCGAAATCAATAAGTGTTGTGCTAACTTTGTCTTAAAATATTTTTAAAATTTGAGTTAAGAGAGGTTGAATGATAGAATTTAGCAAGAGGCAAAAGGAAAAAATGACCTTTGATCATTAGATCAAATGCAGTTGAATTTTTGACCTGGGTGTTATGGCCTTGTCTACTGTTAATGACTAAATTGATCTATTTCTTGTTGATTTGGTGTTTTTGGAGCAGTTTTAAGGATCAATTTTTGCCTTATTGTTCAGGTTGTCATGCAGTTTATTTGATATTGTCACTGAAAGATAAAGGATTGTTTAACTATCAATCAGAGATATGTCTCAGATAGACAATAAGAAAGTTAGAACATTGAGTTAAAGAACTCATTGATATTGAAGAACATAATACTTTACTATTTTGTTTAATCAGATTGGCTACTTATATTTATAAAATTTTGTAGATTTGCACTTGGTAAATGCCTCTTAGTATACGGTGATGATCTAGATTCCGTGCCAGTGCAAAGTCAGGCAAAGAACCTGAGAGCTTTAAGTTTATAATGTAGGACCAAAAAATCAACATAATTTTAAAATGTAAGTTGAAATAATAAATATATTTATATATGTGGAACAAGAAAGTATAAATGTATTTTGTGGTATCAAGAGTCAATTGATAATATTTAACAAAGGGAGTTAGAGAGGTCACTTTGCCTTCTTTGTAGTCAGAGATAATTCACCAATGGGGCATATTTTTATAGAAGTTGGAAAGAGAGGGAAATAGCTATTAGTAAACATCTATTTCTGCTTTATTGACTATGACAAAGCCTTTGACTGTGTGGATCACAGTAAACTGTGGAAAATTCTGAAAGAGATGGGAATGCCAGATCACCTGACCTGCCTCTTGAGAAACCTATATGCAGGTCAGGAAGCAACAGTTAGAACTGAACATGGAACAACAGACTGGTTCCAAATAGGAAAAGGAGTATGTCAAGGCTGTATATTGTCACCCTGCTTATTTAACTTCTATGCAGAGTACATCATGAGAAAAGCTGGACTGGAAGAAGCACAAGCTGGAATCAAGATTGCCGGGAGAAATATCAATAACCTCAGATATGCAGATGACACCACCCTTATGGCAGAAAGTGAAGAGGAACTAAAAAGCCTCTTGATGAAAGTGAAAGAGGAGAGTGAAAAAATTGGCTTAAAGCTCAACATTCAGAAAACGAAGATCATGGCATCTGGTCCCATCACTTCATGGGAAATAGATGGGGAAACAGTGGAAACAGTGCCAGACTTATTTTGGGGGGGTGGGGGGAGGGGCTCCAATATCACTGCAGGTGGTGAATGCAGCCATGAAATTAAAAGACGCTTACTCCTTGGAAGGAAAGTTATGACCAACCTAGATAGCAAATTGAAGAGCAGAGACATTACTTTGCCAACAAAGGCTATGGTTTTTCCAGTGGTCATGTATGGGTGTGAGAGTTGGACTTTGAAGAAAGCTGAGCACCAAAGAATTGATGCATTTGAACTGTGGTGTTGGAGAAGACTCATGAGAGTCCCTTGGACTGCAAGGAGATCCAACCAGTCCATTCTGAAGGAGATCAGCCCTGGGATTTCTTTGGAAGGAATGATGCTAAAGCTGAAACTCCAGTACTTTGGCCACTTCATGCAAAGAGTTGACTCATTGGAAAAGACTCTGATGCTGGGAGGGATTAGGGGCAGGAGGAAAAGGGGACGACCCAGGATGAGATGGCTAGATGGCATCACTGACTCGCTGGACGTGAGTCTGAGCGAACTCCGGGAGTTGGTGATGGACAGGGAGGCCTGGTGTGCTGCGATTCATGGGGTCTCAAAGAGTCGGACAGGACTGAGTGACGGAAGTGAAGTGAAGTGAAGTGAAGTGAGGCTTTATTTGGGATAATAAATATATTCTAGGACTAGATTTTAACATGGGAAGACACACGGAAATAATATCACAGGAGCACAGTAAAATGTGGACCTGGCAATAGACATAAATTAATAGAAGGGGAACTCTTATTCATTTCTTTCCAGTCTGGCATTATTTCCTTACTTCTACTAACTTTAAACTTGTTTGTTCTTCTTATTCTAGTTCCTTTAGGTATAAAGTTAGACTGACTATTGAGAGATTTCTTGAGGTAGGCCTGTATCACTATGAACTTCTCTTTTAGAACTGATTTTGCTGCATCCCATAGACTTTGGAAGCTTGTGATTTAATTTTCATTTGTCTTAATGTATTTTTTAATTTTCTCTTTGGCTGTTTAGTAGCGTGTTGTTTAGCCATCACATGTTTGTGTTTTTTCACTTATTTTCTTGTAGTTGATTTCTAATTTCATACTGTGCTGGTTGGAAAAGATGCTTGATATTTCATTCTTCCCAAATGTATTGAGATTGTTTTGTGGCCTAATATGTGATCTCATCTGAAAAATGTTCCATATGCACTTGAAAAAAATGTAAATTCTGCAGTTTTTGGATTGAATACTCTGGATGTATCTATTAGGTTTATCTGGTATAATGTATTGTCTAAAGCCAGTGTTTCTTTATTGATTCTTGTATGGAAGATCTATCCATCTGATATAAATAGGGTTATTAAAGTTCCCTATGATTATTGTATTACTATCAATTTCTTCCTTTATGTCTGTTAATATTTGCTTTACATATTAAGGTGATCCTATGTTGGGCACATAAATATTTATGAATATTATATCCTCTTCTTGAATTGACCTTTTTATCATTATGCACTGCTCTTCTTTGTCTAATTTTTTTACAGTCTTTGTTTTAAGGTATATTTTGTCTGATATGAGTAATGCTACCAACTTCCTGCTCGTATCCACTTTCATGGAAAAATCTTTCTTTCACTTCACTTTCAGTCTGAATGTGTCTTTATAACTGAAGGGAGTCTCTTGTAGGAAGTATATGTATGGGCCTTGTCTTTTCATCCACTCAGTCACCATATATTTTTCGATTGGAACATTTCATCCATTTACATTTAAAGTAGTTTTTAGTCAATATACATTTATTGCCATTTAGCTGTTTCCTGATTGCTTTTGCAGTTCCTTTGAATTCTTGTCTTTTCTTTGTCTCTTCCTTCAAGGTTTGGGAAGGGTTATGTTTTGTTGTTTCCTTTCCCCATTTTTTGTGTATCTATATAAGTTTTTGCTTGCAGTTACCAAAAGGTTTATATAAAAGTGAAAGTGTTAGTTGCTCAGTTGTGCCCCACTCTTTGCAACCCCATGGACTGTAGCCTTCCATGCTCCTCTGTCCGTGGTATTCTCCAGGCAAGAATACTGGAGTGACTAGCCATTCCCTTCTCCAAGGGATCTTTCCAACTCAGGGATTGAACCTCGGTCTTCTGCATCGCAAGTGAATTCTTTACCATCTGAACCACCAGGGAAGCCCAAAGTTCATATATATCAACTGATAAGGAGAGCAATTTACTTTAAACCAATAGTTGTTTAAGTTCAAATGCATCCTAACAACACTACATTCTTACTCCTCCAGCATATTTTATGTTTTTTATATCATATATACATCTTTTGGCTTTTTGTATTCCTTATCCACTAATTGTAGCTAGAGTTGATTTTACTATTTTTGTCTTTTAACTTTTTAACATCATACTCAATAATAAAATGTTAAAAGCTTTTCAAGATTAGGAACAAAAAAAGGATGCTTACTCTCACCACTTTTAGTTTTGGAAGTCTTAGCTACAGCAATAAAAAAAGAAAAGAAATAAAATGCATCTAAATTGGAAAGAAAGTAGTAAAACTATCACTGTTTGAAGATGACATGATCCTTATGTAGAGGACCCTAGAGACAGCACCAAAAGATTATTAGAACTAATAAATGAATTCAGTAAATTATAGGATATGAAATTAATATGCAGAAATTTGTTGCATTTCTATACACTTGTATTAGACTATCAGAAAAATAAATGAGGAAAATCTCATTTCTAATTGCATCAAAAAGAATACCTAGGAATAAATTTACCAAGGAGGTGAGAGATCTATATTCTGAAAATTGTAAGCTATCAATAAAAGAAATTGAAAATGGCACAGTTAAATGGAAAGATAAAACTGATATGGACTGTAAGAATTATTGTTATTAAAGTGTCCAAATTACCCAAAGCAATATACAGATTCAATGCAATCTCTATCAAAATACTCACAGAATTTTCCACAGAACTAGAACAAATAATCTTAAAATTTGAATTGAACCACACCACACACTGGCTATTCCAAAAAAGCTTTGAGAAAGAGCAACAAAGCTGAAGATATCAAGCTCCCTGGTTTCAAATTATAATACAAAGTTATAGTAATCAAAACAGCATGCTATTGGCATAAAAACAGACACATAGAAGAACAGAACAGTGAGCCCCCAAATAAATCCACACACACATGATCAATTAATCTACGTCAAAAGAGGCAAGAATATACATTGGAGAAAGGATAGTCCTTTCAATAAAAGATGTTGGAAAAACTGGACAGCTAGATGGAAAATAGTAAAACTGAACTGCTTTCTCACATCATATACAAAATAAACTCAAAATGTTAAAGTCTTAAATGTAAGGTTTGAAATCATCCCAATTCTAGAAAGATACAAAGGTAGTCCACTTTTTGACATCAATCTTACCAATAATTTTTTTTTGATATATCTTCTTAGGAAAGGAAAACAAAAACAAAAATATACAAATGTGATGACATTAAATCATTTATAAAATATAAAGTGAAGGAAACTATCAACAGAACAAAAAAGCAACCTACGGAATGGGAGAAGATATTTTCAAATGCTATGCTTGATAAAGAGTTTGTATCTAAAATCCATAAACTCATACAACTCAACATCAAAAATTCAATTAAAAATGGGCAGAGAACATGAATAGATGCTTTTCCAAGGAAGATATACAATATAGCCAACAGGCACATAAAAAGATGCTCAATACTAATCATCTGGGAAATACAAATCAACACAAAATGATATATCACCTCATATCTGTCAGAATGCTGATTATCAAATAGATAGTAACACAAATTATTTAACTTATATGCAGAGTACATAATGAGAATCTCTGGACTGGATGAAGCACAAGCTGGAATCAAGATTGTGGGGAGAAGTATCAGTAACCTCAGATATGCAGATGACACTAGCCTTTTGGCAGAAAAAGAAGAACTAAAGAGTGTCTTGATGAAAGTGAAAGAGGAGAGTGAAAAAGTTGGCTTAAAACTCAACATTTAGAAAACAAAGATCATGGCATCTGGCCCCATCACTTCATGGCAAATAGATGGGGAAAGAGTGGAAACAGTGGCTGACTTCATTTTCTTGGGCTCCAAAATCACTGCAGATGGTGACTGAAGCCATGAAATTAAAAGATGCTTACTGCTTGGAAGAAGTTATGACCAACCTAGACAGCATATTAAAAAGCAGAGGCATTACTTTGCCAACAAAGGCCCATCTAGTCAATGGTACCCCACTCCAGTACTCTGGCCTGGAAAATCCCATGGGTGGAGGAGCCTGGTAGGCTGCAGTCCATGGGGTCGCTAAGAGTCAGACACGACTGAGCAACTTCACTTTCATTTTTCACTTTCATGCATTGGAGAAGGAAATGGCAACCCACTCCAGTGTTCTTGCCTGGAGAATCCCAGGGATGGGGGAGCCTGGTGGCCTGCCATCTATGGGACGGCAGTTGGACACGACTGAAGTGACTTAGCAGCAGCAGCAGTCAAAGCTTTGTTTTTTCCAGGGGTCATGTATGGATGTGAGAGTTGAACCATAAACAAAACTGAGCACCAGGGAATTGCTGCTTTTGAACTGTAGTCTTGGAGAAGACTCTTGAGAGTCCCTTGGACTGCAAGGAGATCCAACCAGTCCATCCTAAAGGAAATCAGTCCTGAATATTCATTGGAAGGACTGATGTTGAAGCTGAAATTCCAATACTTTGGCTACCTGATGAGAAGTACTGACTCATTGGAAAACACCCTGATGCTGGGAAAGATTGAAGGCAGGAATAGAAGGGGCCAACAGAGGATGAGATGGTTGGATGGCATCACTGACTCAATGGACATGAGTTTAGGTAAACTCTGGGAGTTGGTGATGGACAGGTAGGACTGGCGTGCCACAATCCATGGGGTTGAAAAGAGTCAGACACGACTGAGTGACTGAACTGAGATGAACTGAATAACACATATTGGGAAGCATGTGGAGAAAAGGTAATCCTTGTGCAGTATTGGTGGGATGTAAATTTTTCAGCCACTATGGAAACAATGTGAAGTTTCTTTAAAAGGTTAAAAATGAAACTATCATACAATCTAATAAAATAAGTCCACTCTGGGTATTTACCCAAAAAAAACGAAAACATTAATTGAAAAGATATACACACATCAGTGTTCATGGCAGCATTATTTAGTGCGATGTTGTAAATAGTCAAGATAGACACTGAAGTGGTTATTGACTGATCAATGAATAAAGAATATGTACAGAAGCTTTTAATTTTAATTAGGTCCCATTTGTTTATTTTTGCTTTTATTTCCAATATTGTGGTCAGAATGTCTGCGATCAAAAAGTCTACAGGCCATAAATGCTGGAGAGGATGTGGAGAAAAGGGAACCCTCTTACACTGTTGGTGGGAATGCAAACTAGTACAGCCACTATGGAGAACAGTGTGGAGATTCCTTAAAAAACTGGAAATAGAACTGCCTTATGACCCAGCAATCCCACTGCTGGGCATACACACCAAGGAAACTAGAACTGAAAGAGACACGTGTACCTCAATGTTCATCGTAGCACTGTTTATAATAGCCAGGACATGGAAGCAACCTAGATGTCCATCAGCAGATGAATGGATAAGAAAGCTGTGGTACATATACACAGTGGAGTATTACTCAGCCATTAAAAAGAATACATTTGAATCAGTTCTAATGAGGTGGATGAAAGTGGAGCCAATTATACAGAGTGAAGTAAGCCAGAAAGAAAAACACCAATACAGTATATTAACGCATATATATGGAATTTAGAAAGATGGTAATGATAACCCTGTATGCGAGACAGCAAAAGAGACAGATGTACAGAGCAGACTTTTTGACTCTGTGGGTGAGGGAGAGGGTGGGATGATTTGGGAGAATGGCATTGAAACATGTATAATATCATATAAGAAAAGAATCGCCAGTCTAGGTTTGATGCAGGATACAGGATGCTTGGGGCTGGTGCAATGGGATAACCCAGAGGGATGATATGGGGAGGAAGGTGGGAGAGGGGGGTTCAGGTGTGGGAAATTATGTACACCCATGGAGGATTCATGTTGATGTATGGCAAAACCAATACAGTATTGTAAAGTAAAAAAAAAAAAAAAAAGGATATGTAGTTTACACACATACACACATACACACATACACCATTGTGTCATATTACTCAGTTTTAACAAAGATTGAATCTTAATATTTGTGACAAATGTGGATGGACATAGAGAATGTGATGCTAAGTGAAATGTCAGACAGGGAAAGACAAATACTTTCTGATTTCACTTACATTTGGTATCCAAAAAACAAACCAAACAAATAAACAACAAAACAGGAATAGATGTATAGGTACAGAGAACAAAATAGTGGTTTCCAAAGGAGAGGTTATTGTAAGGTGGGTGAAATAGTGGAAGGGGATAAAGAGATACATACTTCAAGTTATAAAATAAATAAATCATGGGAATGTTATGTAAAGCATAGAAATACATACAGTAATATTATAATTTTTTTAATGATGAAAGATTGTAAGTAGACACTGTGGTGATCATTTTGTAATTTTTAAAAATATCAAATCACTATATTGTATGCCTAAACCGATATAATTATACTTGAATTAAAAAAAGTAGAATGTGGAACTAAAAATTGAAGGCTTTCCTTAATTCTCTGGAGGAAAGTAGAAAAACAGTCTTTTAATGAATTCAGAGTGCTGTGAAGACCCTGTTTGGTCCAGGAAAAGTTATATAAAATGTATTTCATTTAAATTAAAGTTTAAAATCAAGTCTAATGCCATAGCAAATGTCATTAAATATATTCTAGAACACTTTCTTAACCTGTGTCTAAAGCACCTGGAAGACAATCATTAAATTTTCATTTATATTTCGTAATAGGCAGATCATTCCCTAGAACATTGTCTAAATGCTTCTGAGAGATGTAATTTGACTAGTAAATTAATGGTTTCTGGTGATCTTAATGTTAGCATAACATTTGGAAGCATTGCTCATCAGGGGTGTAATATTGTATTTCACAAGATGCATGAGACAAAGGCACTTAATGAGTTTTGGCTGCACTGCCCATATTGTGCACAACTCTGCTCAAACTGTTACAGGCTTCTTGCCAAGATATGTAGGAGAAATTGCCTAAATTACTAGTAGAAGAAATGGTCCCATCCCCTGCTGTGTACCCTTGTGATTGATTTGTCAACAGTTCAAAACAATTTTGATATAGACAGTAAACAATTAGTGTCAGTTCATCAGAAGGCTGGACCCCTGAATAAGATTTGTGAAAACAGAAATAGGGATTCTAGTATATTATTTCCTTTTTTGTGATAAGTGATGGTTTTAATATGTAATGGCCACTCCTAATATTGAAGTTCATTCATGTTTTATTAAATGTTTTTGTGATAAATTATTTTTATATACTTCTAGGAAATAAATGGCTAGATAACATTGCAAATCTAATATTCCTTTTGTACATAGAGCAAAAATTTAAATTTATTCACACCTTCATTAAATTTTAAACATAGATAAATAGCAACTAAAGTTGTTGCCCATTAATAGTCTGCAAGTGAAAAGTATTGAAGGCTGTTTCTTACTGCACATGGTCTACTACTCACAGGACATACATACATAACATTATTCCTGAGTTGTAGAATCATTGAACAATGGAAAAATAAATCATCTATAAAACTTTAAACATGTACAACTAGAATAGCTTTCTTTATTTTTTTGCAAATTCTTTAGCATATTCTTCTTATTATTAAAGGTTTTTCTTGCATATTATTTTAAAAATTCATCCTATCAGTTCAGTTCAGTTCAGTCCCTCAGTCATGTCCAACTCCTTGTGACCCCATGAATCGCAGCACTCCAGGCCTCCCTGTCCCATCACCAACTCCCAGAGTTCACTCAGACTCACGTGCATCGAGTCAGTGATGCCATCCAGCCATCTCATCCTCTGTCGTCCCCTTCTCCTCCTGCCCCCAATCCCTCCCAGCATCAGAGTCTTTTCCAATGAGTCAACTCTTCGCATGAGGTGGCCAAAGTACTGGAGTTTCAGCTTTTACACCATTACAAAACATACTGGCCAAGATTTATTGAATGCTTGCTATGTGCCAGGAACTGCTTAAAGTGTTTGTATATGTTACTTCACAATAAACCTAATAAGTAATTACTGTTTTCAGCATCTAGTTATAGAAGGGTAAAGTGAACTGAACTGAAATGAACTGAACTGAAAGTGAAATACTGAGGAATAGGAGGCTTGTCCATCCTCATAGCTGGAAAGTAGTGAAAGAGTCAATCTGGGTAGTCTGACTACAGAGTCAGTTACGTATACTACTTTTTTCAGATTACCTGGAAATAAACGCTTGTAGTGGGCAGAATTGAATTGTATCATGGTTTTTAAATGAGTAGATATTTTTAAGAGTGTATATATTTTGCAAATGGCATTATTTTGTTTCTTTTTATGGCTGAGTAATATTTCATTGTACACATGTACCAAAACTTCTTTATCTTTTCCTCTGTTGATGGGCATTTAGGTTGCTTCTAAGTCCTGGCTATTTTAAATAGTGCTTCAGTGAACATCGGGGTGCATGTATCCTTCTGAATTATGGTTTTCTCTGGGTACATGCCCAGGAACATGAATGAACATAGAGATTGTTACACTGAGTGAAGTAAGTCAGATATAGAAAGACAAATATCATATGATATTGCTTATATGTGGAATCTTTAAAAAAGGGTACAAATAAACTTATTTACAAAACAGAAGTAGAGTCATGGATATAGAAAGCAAACTTATGGTTACCAGGTGATAAGTAGGCAGAGGATAAATTGGGAGATTGGGACTGACATATACACACTACTATATATAAAATAAATAACTAATAACACTAATGGCCTATGTAGGAAAAAAATCTAAAAAAAAGATTGTATATGTATACATATAACTGATTCACTTTTCTGTACACCTGAAACTAACACAAAATTGTAAATCAACTATACCCTAGGGAAAAGATTTTTTTAAATAGAAAAAAATTAAGCGAATCAAAAAAAAAAGAAATAAAAATAAGAAAGTATAAAGTATATATATGTTGCTTTGAAAATATGAGAGCCAAACTAAGATTTTAAATAACCTGTATTCAACAGTATTATTATTTGATACCATTTTAAGCGTACAGTTCAGTGACATTAATACATTCACATTTCTATACAGCCATTACCACTTGTACATTTATGGAATTATTCCACCACCCAATCTAAAACTCTGTACCCATTAAGCAATAACTTCTCACTCTCCCCTCCCTTTAGCCCTATTCTACTTTCTGTCTCTGTATGTCACTTTTCCTTTCTATAAAGTAAGGCTGAGAACAGTAATTCTCTCTTAGAATTATTGTGAGTTACTAATAACTTACGGCTTTATTTTACATAGCAGAGTCTTTCTTCAGTGCTATTAGACTGCAGCTGGATGGTAGAACTTTTCTAAGATCAACCTACCATCATGTGAGTTGCCTACTATTTCACTATTTTTTTTTCTTCTCAAAGAGAAATACCTTTATGGTACACGTGTGTGTGTGTGTGTGTGTGTGTGTATGTGTGTGTGTCGACAATGGGTGTGAGGGAGTTAGGATGAAAATGAAGTTTGGAGAACCTACTATAGGAATGAGATATTAATAGATAATTAGCTTATATCAGGACTCCAATGATGGGTATGTGTATGTATGTATGTGTGCACTCACATGTGTATGTATGTATGTTGGTAGACCTTGGGGAGTTGGGGGAGTTAGATCTATCAGAATCAATTATAGTTTTTCAAATTATTCTTTGCTACTTCCAATCCCAATTCTCTAGGAATTAGTAGATTCTTTTGGGGTGAGAGTCTGCTCATCTATAGAAGTCCTTTGCTGGTTGTGGTAGCCCCCACAGCTCACCCTCATACAGTGTTACACACTACAACACAGATCCATTGAGGATCACTACACTGACTATACCACCTAAAAGGAGAAAAAAGGAAATACTTTCAGTAATTGTCCTATTTTGGTTATTCCATAACACATTTGAGAAACTGAGGCAAGCAAAACTAGGAATTCTGGCTATATTTTGACCAAGAATCTTGGCTAGTAATTCCAAGAAATAAAAGTGGTAACTGTGAAAAAGAGAAAGAGAGAGAAAACAAACTGAAAAGGTGGCAAATACAGAAAGCCAGTCTAGGAATGATCAATGGGCCCAGGACTAAGGTTATGAGACAAAATCTGTGGATTTATCAACAAATATATTGTTCAGTTCAGTTCAGTCACTCAGTCATGTCCGACTCTTTGCGACCCAATGAACCGCAGCACGCCAGGCTTCCCTGTCTATCACCAATTCCTGGAGTTTACCCAAACTCATGTCCATTGATTCATTGATGCCATCCAGCCATCTCATCCTCTGTCGTCCCCTTCTCCTTCTGCCCTCAATCTTTCCCAGCATCAGGGTCTTTTCAAATGAGTCAGCTCTTTGCATCAGGTGGCCAAAGTATTGGAGTTTCAGCTTCAACATCAGTCCTTCCAATGAACACCTAGGACTGATCTTTAGGATGGACTGGTTGGATCTCCTTGCAGTCCAAGGGACTCTCAAGAGTCTTTTCCAAAACCACAGTTCAAAAGCATCAATTCTTCGGCCCTCAGCTTTCTTCAGAGTCCAACTCTCACATCCATACATGACCAATAGAAAAACCATAGCCTTGACTAGACCGACCTTTGTTGGCAAAGTAATGTCTCTGCTTTTTATTTTTTATTTTTTTTAATTTTAATTTTTACTTTATTTTACTTTACAATACTGTATTGGTTTTGCCATACATTGACATGAATCCACCACGGGTGTACATGAGTTCCCAATCCTGAACCACCCCCCCCACCTCCCACCCCATATCATCTCTCTGGATCGTCCCCGTGCACGAGCCCCAAGCATCCTGCATCCTGTATTGAACATAGACTGGCAATTCATTTCTTACATGATAGTATACATGTTTCAATGCCATTCTCCCAAATCATCCCACCCTCTCCCTCTCCCTCTGAGTCCAAAAGTCCATTCTATACATCTGTGTCTCTTTTGCTGTCTCACATACAGGGTTATCCTTACCATCTTTCTAAATTCCATATATATGTGTTAGTATACTGTATTGGTGTTTTTCTTTCTGGCTTACTTCACTCTGTTTAATCGGCTCCAGTTTCATCCATCTCATTAGAACTGATTCAAATGTATTCTTTTTAATGGCTGAGTAATACTCCATTGTGTATATGTACCACAGCTTTCTTATCCATTCATCTGCTGATGGACATCTAGGTTGTTTCCATGTCCTGGCTATTATAAACAGTGCTTCGATGAACATTGGGGTACATGTGTCTCTTTCAATTCTGGTTTCCTCGGTGTGTATGCCCAGCAGTGGGATTGCTGGGTCATAAGGCAGTTCTATTTGCAATTTTTTAAGGAATCTCCACACTGTTCTGCTTTTTAATATGCTATCTAGGTTGGTAATGACTTTCCTTCTAAGGAGTAAGCGTCTTTTAATTTCATGGCTGCAATCACCATCTGCAGTGACCAACCTAGACAGCATATTGAAAAGGAGAGACATAAATTTGTGGATAAAGGTTTGTCTAGTCAAAGCTATGGTTTTTCCAGTATTTGTGTATGGATGTGAGAGTTGAACCATAAAGGAAGCTAAGCACTGAAGAATTACTGCTTTTGAACTATGGTGTTGGAGAAGACTCATGAGAGTCCCTTGGACTGCAAGGAGATTCAACTAGTCCAACCTCAAGGAGATCAGTCCTGGGTGTTCAATGGCAGGACTGATGTTGAAGCTGAAACTCCAATACTTTGGCCACCTTATGCAAAGAGTTAACTCACTGGAAAAGACCCTGATGCTGGGAGGGATTGGGGGCAGGAGGAGAAGGGGATGACAGAGGATGAGATGGCTGGATGGCATCACCGACTTGATAGACATGAGTTTGGGTAAACCCTGGGATTTGGTCATGGACAGGGAGGCCTGGCATGCTGTGGTTCATGGGGTCGCAAAGAGTCAGACATGACTGAGCGACTGAACTGAACTGATCTGACTGAGCTTGGTCATAACTTTCCTTCCAAGGAGCAAGTGTCTTTTAATTTCATGGCTGCAGTCACCATCTGCAATGATTTTGGAGTCCAGAAAAATAAAGTCAGCCACTGTTTCCACAGATACCCTGAAAATAAGCAAAAAGTTAATTTAACACATATTAAGGCATTGGATTACTTTGTTTTTAGAGATTTGATAAGTTTGTATTTTAGATTGTTAAAATAGACCTCTATGGTTCATTACAGATGTATGCCTGATTCAATTATTCTTTTCCATGTCTTAAAAATAAACATGTTCTGAGTATAGACGAGACAGGATCTTTAACTTGTATTGATTTCCCCAGGACTTTCCCAGTTTTATTAATAGCAGTTCAAGTTCCATATTTTCAGAATTCCTTTGTTGTTGTTCAATCACTAAATTGTCTTTGACCATTTGCAACCCATGAACTGCAGCATGCCAGACTTCCCTGTCCTTCTCTATCTCCCAGAGTTCACTCAAACTCATGTCTATTGAGTCAGCGATGCTATCTAACCGTCTCATCCTCTGTGGCCTCCTTCTTTTGTCTTCAATCTTTCCCAGCTTCAAGGTCTTTTCCAATGAGTCGGCTCTTTGATTCAGGGCCAAAGTATTGGAACTTCAACTCCATGCTCGGTTCTTCCAATTAAAATTCAGGGTTGTTTTCCTTTAGGATTGACTGTCTTGATCTGCTTGAAGTCCAAGGGACTCTCAAAAGTCTTCTCCAGCACCACAGTTTGAAAGCATCAGTTCTTCAGCACTCAGCCTTCTTTACAGTTCAACTCTCACATCCTATTTATGACTACTGGAAAAACCATAGCTTTGACTAGACAGAACTTGGTGGGCAAAGTGATGTCTCTGTTTTTTAATATGCTATCTAGGTTTGTCACAGCTTTTCTTCTAAGGAGCAAATGTCTTTTAATTTCTTTGCTGCAGTCACTGTCCACAGTGATTTTGGAGCCCCAGAAAATTAAGTCTGTTGCTGTTTCCACTTTTTCCCCATCTATTTGCCATGAAGTGATTGGACCAGATGCCATGATATTAGTCTTTTTTGAATGTTGAGTTTTAAATCAGCTTTTTCACTCTCCTCTTTTACCTTCAAGAGGCTCTTTAGTTCCACTCTGCTTTCTATCATTCAGTTCAGTTACTCAGTCATGTCCACCTCTTTGTGACCCAGTGAACTGCAGCATGCCAGGCCTCCCTGTCCATCATGAACTCCTGGAGTTTACCCAAACTCATGTCCATTGAGTCGGTGATGCCAGCCAACCACTCATCCTCTGCCATCCCCTTCTCCTCCTGCCCTCAATCTTTCCCAGCATCAGGGTCTTTTCCAATGAGTCATCTCTTCTCATCAGGTAGCCAAAGTATTAAAGTTTCAGCTTCAACATCAATCCTTCCAATAAAAACCCAGGACTGATTTCGTTTAGGATGAGCTGGTTAGATCTCCCTGAAGTCCAAGGAACTCTCAAGAGTCGTCTCCAACACCACAGTTCAAAAGCATCAATTCTTCAGCACTCAGCCTTCTTTATAGTCCAACTCTCACATCCATACATGACCACTGGACAAACTATAGCCTTGACTAGATGGACCTTTGTTGGCAAAGTAATGTCTTTGCTTTTCAATATGCTGTGTAGGTTGGTCATAACTTTCCTTCCAAGGAGTAAGCGTCTTTTAATTTCATGGCTGCAATCACAATCTGCAGTGATTTTGGAGCCCCAAAAATAATGTCAGCCACTGTCTCCACTGTTTCCCCATCTACTTCCCATGAAGTGATGGGACCAGATGCCACGATCTTCATTTTCTGAATGTTGAGTTTTAAGCCAATTTTTTCACTCTCCTCTTTTACTTTCATCAAGAGGCTTTTTAGTTCTTCTTCACTTTCTGCCATAAGGATAGTGTCATCTGCATATCTGAGGTTATTGATATTTCTCCCAGCAATCTTGATTCCAGTTTGTGCTTCTTCCAGCCCAGCATTTATCATGATGTACTCTGCATATAAGTTAAATAAGCAAGGTGACAATATACAGCCTTAAGGTACTCCTTTTCCTACTTGGAACCAGTCTGTTGTTCTATGTCCAATTCCAACTGTTGCTTCCTGACTTGCATACAGGTTTCTCGAGAGGCAGGTCAGGTGGTCTGGTATTCCTGTTTCTTTCAGAATTTTCCACAGTTTATTGTGATCCACATAGTCAAACGTTATGGCATAATCAATAAGGCAGAAATAGATGTTTTTCTGGAACTCTCTTGCTTTTTCCATGATCCAGAAGATGTTGGCAATTTGATCTCTGGTTCCTCTGCCTTTTCTAAAACCAGCTTGGACATCTGGAAGCTCACAGTTCACTTATTGCTGAAGCTTGGCTTGGAGAATTTTGAGCATTACTGTATTAGCATGTGAGATGAGTGCACTTGTGTGGTAGTCTGAGTATTCCTTGGCATTGCCTTTCTTTGGGATTGGAATGAAAACTGACTTTTTCCAGTCCTGTGGCCACTGCTGAGTTTTCCAAATTTGCTGGCATATTGAGTGCAGCACTTTCACAGCATCATCTTTGAGGATTTGAAATAGCTCAACTGGAATGCCATCACCTCCACTAGCTTTGTTCATAGTGATGCTTCTGTCATTAGAATGGTATAATTTGCATATCTGAGCTTGTAGATATTTCTCCTTGTGATCTTGATTCCAGCTTGTGCTTCATGCAGCATGGCATTTCGCATGATGTATTCTGCACATACACATACATGTATTTTGCATGATGTATTCTGGAAGAAAATCTATGACCAACCTAGACAGCATATTAGAAAGCAGAGACACTACTTTACCAACAAAAGCCTGTCTAGTCAAAGCTATGGTTTTTCTGGTAGTCATGTATAGATGTGAGAGTTGGACTATGAGGAAAGCTGAGTGCTGAAAAATTGATGCTTTTTAACTGTGTTGGAAAAGACTCTTGAGAGTCCCTTGGGCTCAAGGAGATCCAACCAGTTCATCCTAAAGGAAATCAGTCCTGAATATTCATTGGAAGGACTGATGTTGAAGCTAAAGTTCCTGTATTTTGGCCACCTGATGCGAAGAACTGACTCATTTGAAAAGACCCTGAGCTGGGAAAGATTGAAGGCAGGAGGAGAAGGGGACGACAGAGGATGAGATGGTTGGATGGCATCACTGACTCAACGGACGTGAGTTTGAGCAGTCTTTGGGAGTTGGTGATGGACAGGGAGGCCTGGTGTACTGCAGTCCAGGGGGTTGCAAAGAGTCAGACACGACTGAGCAACTGATCTGAACCGAACTGACTCTCCAAGAGAGTTAAATAAGCAGGATGACAATAGAAAGTCTTGATGTATTCCTTTCTCAATTTTGAACCCGTCTGTTTTTCTGTGAACAGCTGTAACTGCTGCTTCTTTACCTTATACAGGTTTCTCAAAAGGCGGTTGAGGTAGCCTGACAGTCCATCTTCATGAATTTTCCAGTTTGCTGTGATCCACGCAAAGGCTTAAATGTAGTCATTGAAGCAGAAGTAGATGGTTTTTGAAGTTCCCTTGCTTTTTCCATGATTCAGTGGACGTTGGCAATTTGATCTCTGGTTCCTCTGCGTTTTCTAAATCCAGCTTGTACATATGCAAGTTCTTGGTTCATGTACTGCTGGAACCTAGTTTGAAGGACTATGAGCATAATTTTGCTAGCATGTGAAATGAGTACAATTGTGCAGTAGTCTGAACATTCTTTGGCATTGCCTTTCTTTGGAATTGGAATGAAAATTGACCTTTTGCAGTACTGTGGCCACTGCTGAGTTTTCTAATTTGCTGGCATATTGAGTGCAGCACCTTAATGGCATCACTTTGAACTCAAGCAATTAGTCATGGTTGGCCACCCAAGGTTCAAGACACATCATTTATAATCATATCTTTATCACTTTATTATATACATGCTAATTATATTTTCCTATCATAGGTTTTTCCCCCTTTTTGATCTTTATCTTTAAAGAATAATAAGCAGTAAACAATAACCTTTTATTCAAATTATAAAACTATTGTTTTGAAGCAGACATTTTTGCTTTCAAAGGAAGAAGGGAGCAACATATTATTGAAAGCAGTTGCATTTAACGCTTAAAGTGGTATTTCCTAAGTTGGATGCCTACCTGGTTACCAGATGTTCTAGGAATTCATCTTAATTGATTATAATGTCTGACTTCAAAACGCACATGCATGGGTTTGGAAAATCTATCTGGTGGACTCCTGTAGCCTCCTAAGATAATCCACTCTGATGGAAAGGAAAAGAGAACAGGTATTAGCGTTATTGTTCTTAATGACTTAGAACTGTTCATTTTTCTGCAATATGAGCATTTTACACTATACATTTTTCCCTCCATGCTTTGCTTTAGCACCTTACCAGTTAGTTTGATACATTCGACTTTTGTTTTCCTACAATTTAAAATATACTCTAGTTTTCCTTTCAACTTGCTCATTGACCCATGAGATATTTATGTTATTTAATCTCCAAGTATTTGGTGGTTTTATGAATAATTTCCTGGTATTGATGTCCAGTTTATGATCAGAGAAGACTCTTTGTGTGTACCAGTCATTTTTAGTTGGTTGAGGTTGGCTTTGTGGCACAGATAAAAGAATGCTTAATGTGCTGCTGTGAGTTTAAATCAGTGGATTTTGTTACTTCAGTAAGTTTCTGAGAGTAATTTGAACCTCAGTTTCTAAGAGAGTTGTGTTGAAATCTCCATCAATAATTATGGATTTGTATATTTTTTCTTTTAATTTTATCAGTTTTTCTTCGTGTATTTTGAAGTTCTGTTGCTAAGTTCATACATATTTAGGATTTTAATTTCTTCTTCGTGAATCTAACTGTTTATCATTACGAAATTTCCTCTTTCATCCCAGGTAATATGACATCTTCTGAAGTTTACTTTGTTATTAATATAGCCACCACAGTTTTCTTTTGATTTCTGTATGCACAGTGAGTTTTTCTTATCCTTTACATTTTAACCTACGTCTTCATATGCAAGTGAGTTTCTTGTAGACCATAAATATTTATACCTTACTTTATTATTCAATTTGGCCATCTCCACAGATTAATTAATGTGGTTAGATCATTTACAGTTATATATGTAACTCTATGTGTTATTTGATTAAAATCCAGTCAATTTGCTGGTTGTTTTCTGTGTATTTCACTTGTTTTTCATTCCTACTCTTCCTTTTTTGCCTGGTTTTGAATTATTAGCATGATTCCATTTTAACTTCACTATTGGCTTATTGTTTATTTGTTTTAGTCACTAAGTTGTATCTGACTCTCTGTGACCCCATGAATTGTAGCCAGCCTGGCTCCTCTGTCCTTGGGATTTCCCAAGCAAGAATACTGGAGTAGGTTGCTATTTCCTTCTCCAGAGGATCTTCCCCACCCAGGCATCGAGCCTGCATCTCCTGCATTGGCAGGTGGATTCTTCACTGCTGAGCCACCATTGTTTATACATCTTACTAAATTATTTTCACTGTTTCTGTAAGATTTACAAATACATCTTTGATTAATCACAGTTTAAGATGATAAAGAATCTGCTTGAAATGTGGGAGACCAGGGTTCAATCCTTGGGTTGGGAAAATCCCCTGGAGAAGGGAATGGCAACCCACTCCAGTATTCTTTCCTGGAGAATTCCATGGACAGAGGAGCCTGATGGGCTACAGTCCCTGGGGTCACAAAGAGTCAGAAGTGACTCACACTTTCACACTTTTCATGTATAATGTCAGAAACTTACAACAGTATACTTCCAAATCACCCCTCTCACTTTCCTTTGCTATTATTGCCCAGATATCTTTTAGGCATTGGAAAAATACAGCACTCAGGCCAAAACCAGTTACATTCATTCATTTTTGTATAATTTATAGCAATTTTATGCTACATGGACATAGTTGAGTAATTACAAGAGACCTTATGACCCGCAAAGATGAAAATATTAAATATTTACTATCTAATGCTTTAAAGCAAAGTTTGATGATTCCTGCTTTAGATAATCTGTTAATATTTTTAGTGCAATTAAAATATCTTTTCTATTTACCTTTATTTCAACATATCCAGCAATCTTTATTTTTTTTCTATAGAACCAAATTTTTGTTTTATGTCACTTTTTTTTTTTTTCTTGCTAAAGAACTTCATTTAACATTTCTTGTAGTTCAGTTCAGGTCTATTAGTAATGAATTCTCTCAATTCTGTTTAATTTGAAAAAGATACTTATCCTTATTTTTGAAATAAGGATATTTTTGATGAATTTTTTGCCACTTAATTTTTTAAATTGAAGGATATTTGCTTTACATAATTTTGTGGTTTTCTGTCGTATATCAAAAATCAGCCATAGGTACATCCATGTCCCCACCCTCCTGAACCTCCCTTCCATCTCCCTTCCCATTGCACCCTTCTAGGTTGTCACAGAGCACGTGTTTGAGTTCCTTGAGTCATACAGCAAGTTCCCATTAACTATTTTACATATGGTATTATAAATTTCCCTGTTGCTCTCTCTATACATCTCACCCTCTCCCTCTTCCCCTCCCTCCATGTCCTTAGGTCTGTTTTCTATGTCTGTTTCTCCATTGTTGTCCTGAAAATAAATTTGATGAATACTTTTGATTAATCTTTTTTCTAGCATGATAGTTATTCTCCTTCAGTCACTCTAGTCTGGCTTGCCTAGTTTCTATTAAATTTTCTGCTCTACTCTCTTACTTTTCTTTGTATATAATTTGTATTTTTTTCTGGCTGTCTTCAATATTTTCTCTTTGTCTTTAATGTTCAGCCATTTGAATTTGATATGCCTATGTTTGGGCATTTATTTTTCCTTGGCCCCTTTTCTCTGTATTCTCCTTCTGGAATTCCAGTTATGCTTACGTTAGATTATTTGATGTTTTAATCTCTGCTTTTTGATGTTCTATTCTGTTTTATTTTTATTTTCTCCTCTTTTTAAAACAAATCTTTGTTTTTTTAAACTGTATAATTTCTATTCACTCATCTGTAGACCCAATGATTCTTTTTTTGACTATGTCAAGTCTACTGATAAGTCATTTTTTCTTACTGCTATCATTGATTTTTATTTTTAGAATTCTTTTAAACTTTTCTATTTTCTATTTTTATGATGAAATTCCCATCTGTTTGTTAATGTTTTCTGCCTTTTACACCCAATCCCCTAACATATTAATCATAGTTTAAAAGAATTCCCTGTGGAATTGTTCTAATATTAGGTTGGTGCAAAAGTAACTGATTTTGCATTGTTGAATTTTGCCATTTGATATTGGAATACATTCTTAAATAAATGTGGTTATGTTATATATCATTTTAATGTACATTTCTCACTTTTTTTCGCTAATGTCTTTGTGACCCTGTGGACTGTAGCCCACCAGGATATTCCATGGGGATTTTCCAGGCAGAATACTGGAGTGGATTGCCATGCCCTCCTCCAGGGGGTCTTCCTGACCCAGGGATCTTACCTGTGTCTCTTATGTCTCTTGCTTTGGAAGACAGGTTCTTTACCACTAGCACAATCTGGGAAGTCAATGACTTATTACTTGCTGTTTATTTTATATTTATTTTAGACTAGGGAAATGATGTTAGACAAAAAGCAAATTTGAGCAATTTTCTTATTCCTCTTCAAAATGGGTTGTAAAGCAGCAGAAAGCATCTTACAACTCAGCAATGCATTTGGCCCAGGAAACTGCTAATGAACATACAGTGTAGTGGTGATTCAAGAAATTTTGCAAAGGAGATGAGAGCCTTGAAGGTGAGGAGTGTAGAGACTGGCCATTGGAAGTTGACAATGACCAGCTGAGAGGATCATCAAAGCTGATCCTCTTACAACTATGCAAGAAGTTGCTGAAGAACTCAACGTTGACCATTCTGCAGTCATTCAGCATTTGAAGCAAATCAGAAAGTTCTGTAACTAGGTGCCTCATGAGCTGACCACAAATCAAAAAAGTAATCATTTTGAAGTGTTGTCTTCTCTTATTCTACACAACAACAGTGATCCATTTCTTGATAAGATTGTGACATGCAATGAAAAGTAGATTTTCTACAACAACCAGAGATGACCTGCTCAATGGTTAGACCATGAAGAAACTTCAAAGCACTTCCCAAAGCCAAACTTGCACCAGAAAAAGGTCATGGTCTCTGTTTGGTGGTCTGCTGCCCACTTGATCTACTATAGCTTTCTGAATCCCAACAAAACCATTAACATCTGAGAAGTATGCTCGGCAATAAATTGATGAGATGCACTGAAAACTGCAATGCCTGCAGCTTGCACTGGTCAATAGAAAGGGTCCGATTCTTCTCCATGACAATACCCAATTGCATGTCACAACAAATGCTTCACTAGTTAAATGAATTGGGCTACAAAGTTTTGCCTCATTCACCTTATTCACCTGACCTCTCATCAACCACCTACCACTTTTTCCAGCATCTCAACAACTTTTTGCAGAGAAAACACTTCTACAACCAGTAGGAGGCAGAAAATGCTTTCCAAGAGTCTGTCAAATCCCAAAGCATAAATTTTTTATGCTACAGGAATAAACCCACTTACTTCTCATTGGCAAAAATGTGTTGATTCTAATGGTTTATATTTTGATTAATAAAGATGTTTTTGAATCTAGTTATAATGATTTAATATTCACTGTCTAAAACTGCAATTATGTTGTCTAATAACCTCAGATATGCAGATGACACCACCCTTATGGCAGAAAGTGAAGAGGAACTAAAAAGCCTCTTGATGAAGGTGAAAGAGGAGAGTGAAAAAGGTGGCTTAAAGCTCAACATTCAGAAAATGAAGATCATGGCATCTGGGCCCATCACTTCATGGCAAATAGATGGGGAAACAGTGGAAACGGTTTTTTGGGGGGGGGCCCAAAATCACTGCAGATGGTGATTGCAGCAATGAAATTAAAAGACGCTTACTCCTTGGAAGAAAAGTTAGGACCAACCTAGATAGCATATTCAAAAGCAGAGACATTACTTTGCCAACAAAGGTCTGACTAGTCAAGGCTATGGTTTTTCCAGTAGTCATGTATAGATGTGAGAATTGGACTGTGAAGAAAGCTGAGTGCCGAAGAATTGATGCTTTTGAACTTGGTGTTGGAGAAGACTCTTGAGAGTCCCTTGGATTGCAAAGAGATCCAACCAGTCCATTCTGAAGGAGATCAGTCCTGAGTGTTCATTGGAAGGGATGATGCTGAAGCTGAAACTCTAAAACTTTGGCCACCTCACGCAAAGAGTTGACCCGTTGGAAAAGACTCTGATGCTGGGAGGGATTGGGGGCAGGAGGAGAAGGGGACGACTGAGGATGAGATGGCTGGATGGCATCATTGACTCGATGGACGTGAGTTTGAGCGAACTCCGGGAGTTGGTGATGGACAGGGAGGCCTGGCGTGCTGCGATTCATGGGGTCACAGAGTCGGACGCGACTGAGCGACTGAACTAAACTGAATAATTGTGCCAACCTAATAATTCTGCTGCTTTTTTTAGATATTTTCTAGTGTTCTGATTTTAAGTTAACCAATCTTTTCTCTCCCAGTATCTAATCTGCTAAACAGATTCTATAGCATATTTTCTATTCTCTATTGAGATTCTCTATTTCCCTATTATGTGTATACTTTACTTTAAACATGTCAATAAAATCATGAAAATCATGAAAATCACTGCTTTACAGTCTCTGGTAATTACAGATTTTTTTTTTTTCCTTTTTGGCATCTGGGCCTATTTACTTATTTTTCTTCTTTGCGTGCATGCTAAATTGCTTCAGTCATGTCTGAATTCATGCAACCCTATGGAGTGTAGCCTGCAGTCCTCTGTCTGTGGGTCTCTAGGCAAATATTCTGGAGCAGATTGCCATTTACTTCTCCAGATTCATCTTCTTTACAATATCTGGTAATTTTTAATTAGATGATGGACATTATTGAGCTAACATTCTTGAGTGTCTAGATTTTATGATCTTTGTTAATAAAATGATAAATTATGTTCAAGTACACAGTTATTTTTCTAGAGCATGTGATTGATCATTTTGAGGGTTTTAAGCTTTATTGGGAAATTTTTATGATGGGATTTTTTTGTAATGCTTTATTAGCTAAATCTCATGTATGTTTTTTCTTAATTTTAATATATGCTCAGCTTAATGTCAAGAAGAGACGTGTGGTATATGATACTCTATTATAAGGATCTGACATTAGACATTGACATTCACAGTCAGGTGCCTTATTTAGAAGAACCATTTATCTTCACTCATTCATTCACCTGTCAATTATTTTCCCATGAGAATGAAAAAGACAATATTATAGAAAAGGCAGATTCTTGGATTTTAGAGTGGGTAATGTACAAAGGATGTTGGGAATTCTGAAGAAAGAGTAGAGACTTCTGGTTTCAGGACGTGATGGGAAATCAGATTCATGGAAAAAGTGACATTTGAATTGGATAATGAAGGATTTTCATCATGAGGTCTGATGGAAGTAAAGACATTTCAGACAGAGCTAAGGCATATAAACAATTTTGGAGAATCAGTAAAAATCAAGTTGTCAGATGTATTTGATGAGAATAATTGTACTGTACATGTAAAGTGAAATAATGCATTAAATTGCTTGGAATTTGGCATGAGTTATATAATAAAATATTGTTTATTTTTCAGATTTTCGGAGCACTTTTTAAACAGAGATGCTAAAGCTTATATATAATTTAAATATTAAGTATGTATATCTCTATCTTTTTAACAGATACTTAACACTGTTGCTATTTTTGTCATTGAGATTATTAAGTATTTATTGTTATATGTTTGAGATTAGTCATCATTTATTGAGGGCCTTCTATAAAGATACAGATTTTAATATTTCATTTTTTATTCCTAGTTATTACTCAGAAATATATGTCATAATAGAGAAATATACTTTGAACTGGCTCTGAAAGGTTTGGATTAAATATCTGAACAATTATACAAAGAGAACTTCCTCACTTCTTCAGTTACACATATTTTACATTTGAAACTTGTAATTAGTCTTTGTCATGTTTGGTGACCTTGATTTTTTGACATCATGCCAAACATTAAAATATATCATTTAGATTCATGTTCTTGTGTTAACATCTAGTAATTGATCCATTCTTTACTAGGTTAAACCTATTTAGATTTAGAAGAATGGGATTCTTGCTGATTAACCCTAACTGTTATGAAGAAATTATGTGGCAGATTGACACTGGCAGTTTATTTTACAATGTTGTTTATTCAGTGTTTAGAAAAGCATTTAATCATTTAATCTAATAACCTGTAAGATAAGAGATTGCTCTGCAGAATTTGGCTTTGAAGTTAAAAAAAATAGATTTAGACACAAAATTAGATAAATAATAATGAAAATATTTAGCACCCAGGAGCCAAAAACCCATTTAAATAGTATGCTGACTTTTAATAGAAAATTACATAAATTTCTTGGATTTTAATTATACATAGAAATAAATCAGTAAGAAGATGCATTACTATGTTGAAAGAAACATTGTTCATCAGTTCAGTTCAGTTGCTCAGTCATGTCCAACTCTGTGAACCCATGGACTGCAGCAGGTCAGGCTTCCCTGACCATCACCAACTAACAGAGCTTACTCAAACTCGTGTCCATCAGGTCGGTGATGCCATTCAACCATCTCATCCTTGGTCATCCCCTTCTCCTCCTGCCTTCAGTCTTTCCCTGCACCAGGGTCTTTTCCAATGAGTCAGATAGCCATCAGGTGGCCAAAGTATTGGAACTTCAGCTTCAGCATCCGTCTTACCAATGAATATTCAGGACTGATCTCCCTTAGGATGGACTGGTTGGATCTCCTTGCAGTCCAAGGGACTCTCAAGAGTCTTCTCCAACACCGCAGTTCAAAAGCAGGAATTCTTCAGTGCTTAGTTTTCTTTATGGTTCAACTCGCACATCCATACACAACTACTGGAAAACCATAGCTTTGACTAGATGAACCTTTTTCAGCAAATTTATGTCTCATCTTTTTAATATGCTGTCTAGGTTGGTTATAGCTTTTCTTTCAAGGACCAAGCATCTTTTAATTTCATGGCTACAGTCATCATCTTCAGTGATTTTGGAGCCCCAAAATATAAAGTCTCAAACTGTTTCCATTGTTTCCCCATCTATTTGCCATGAAGTGATGGGATCAGATGCCATGATTTTCATTTTTTGAATGCTGAGTTTTAAGCCAATTTTTTCACTCTCCTCTTTCACTTTCATCAAGAGGCTCTTTAGCTCCTCTTAGCTCTCTGCTAGAAGGGTGGTGTCATCTGCACATCTGAGGTTATTGATATTTCTCCCTGCAATCTTGATTCCAGCTTGTGCCTCCTCCAGCCCAGCATTTCACATGATATACTCTGCATATAAGTTACATAAGCAGGGTGACAATATACAGCCTTTATGTACTCCTTTCCCAATTTGGAGCTCATCTGTTACTCCATGTCCAGTTCTAACTGTTGTTTCTTGACCTGCATACAGATTTCTCAGGAGGCAGTTAAGGTGGTCTGGTATTTTCATCTCTTGAAGAATTTTTCACAATATGTTGTGGTACACACAGTCAAAGGCTTTAAAGTAGTGAATAAAGCAGAAGTAGATGTTTTTCTGGAACTCTCTTGCTTTTTTTGATGATCCAACAGATGTTGGCAATTTGATGTTTTCAGTTCACGTACTGTTGAAGCCTCACTTGGAGAATTTTTGAGCATTACTTTGCTAGTGTGTGAGATGAGTGCAATTTTGCAGTAGTTTGAACATTCTTTGGCATTGCCTTTCTTTGGGATTGAAATGAAAACTGACCTTTTCCAGCCCTGTGGCCACTGCTGAGTTTTCCAAATTTGCTGGCATATTGAGTGCAACACTTTCACAGCATCATCTTTCAGGATTTGCAATAGCTCAACTGGAATTCCACCACCTCCTCTAGCTTTGTTCATAGTGATGCTTCCTAAGGCCGACCTGACTTCCCATTCTAGGATGTCTGGCTCTAAGTGAGTGATCACACCATCATGGTTATCTGGGTCATGAGGATCTTTTTTATTTATTTATTTATTTTTTTGTTGTGAATTCCATTCTGGCTGTGGTTTTATTTTATTTTTTAATTTTTATTTTTACTTTCTTTTACTTTACAATACTGTCTTGGTTTTGCCATACATTGACATGAATCCACCACGGGTGTACATGCGATCCCAAACATGAACCCCCTCCCACCTCCCTCCCCACAACATCCCTCTGGGTCATCCCCATGCACCAGCCCCAAGCATGCTGTATCCTGCATTGGACATAGACTGGTGATTTGATTCTTACATGATACTATACATGTTTCAATGCCATTCTCCCAAATCATTCCACCCTCTCCCTCTCCCTCTGAGTCCAAAAGTCCGCTATACACATCTGTGTCATTTTTGCTGTCTTGCATACAGGGTCATCATTGCCATCTTTCTAAATTCCATATATATGTGTTAGTATACTGTATTGGTGTTTTTCTTTCTGGCTTACTTCACTCTGTATAATCGGCTCCAGTTTCATCCATCTCATCAGAACTGATTCAAATGTATTCTTTTTAATGGCTGAGTAATACTCCATTGTGTATATGTACCACTGCTTTCTTATCCATTCATCTGCTGATGGACATCTAGGTTGTCTCCATGTCCTGGCTATTATAAACAGTGCTGCGATGAACATTGGGGTACATGTGTCTCTTTCAATTCTGGTTTCCTCGGTTTGTATGCCCAGCAGTGGGATTGCTGGGTCATATGGCAGTTCTATTTGCAATTTTTAAAGGAATCTCCACACTGTTTTCCATAGTGGTTGTACTAGTTTGCATTCCCACCAACAGTGTAGGAGGGTTCCCTTTTCTCCACACCCTCTCCAGCATTTATTGCTTGCAGATTTTTGGATCGCAGCCATTCTGACTGGCGTGAAGTGGTACCTCATTGTGGTTTTGATTTGCATTTCTCTAATAATGAGTGATGTTGAGCATCTTTTCATGTGTTGTTAGCCATCCGTATGTCTTCTTTGGAGAAATGTCTATATAGTTCTTTGGCCCATTTTTTGATTGGGTCGTTTATTTTTCTGGAATTGAGTTACATAAGTTGCTTGTATATTTTTGAGATTAGTTGTTTGTCAGTTTTTTCATTTGCTATTATTTTCTCCCATTCAAAAGGCTGTCTTTTCACCTTGCTTATATTTTCCTTTCTTATGCAGAAGCTTTTAATTTTAATTAGATCCCATTTGTTTATTTTTGCTTTTATTTCCAGAATTCTGGGAGGTGGATCATAGAGGATCCTGCTGTGATTTATGTCTGAGAGTGTTTTGCCTATGTTCTCCTCTAGGAGTTTTATAGTTTCTGGTCTTACGTTTAGATCTTTAATCCATTGGCCACAGCAATCAGAGCAGAAAAAGAAATAAAAGGAATCCAAATTGGAAAAGAAGTAAAACTCTCACTGTTTGCAGATGACATGATCTTCTACATAGAAAACGCTAAAGACTCCACCAGAAAATTACTAGAGCTAATCAATGAATGTAGTAAAGTTGCAGGATATAAAATCAACACACAGAAATCCCTTGCATTCCTATACACTAATAATGAGAAAGTAGAAAAAGAAATTAAGGAAACAATTCCATTCACCATTGCAATGAAAAGAATAAAATACTTAGGAATATATCTACCTAAAGATACTAAAGATCTATATATAGAAAACTATAAAACACTGATGAAAGAAATCAAAGAGGACACTAATAGATGGAGAAATATACCATGTTCATGGATCAGAAGAATCAATATAGTGAAAACGAGTATACTACCCAAAGCAATTTACAAATTCAATGCAATCCCTATCAAGCTACCAGAGATATTTTTCACAGAACTAGAACAAATAATTTCAAGATTTGTATGGAAATACAAAAAACCTTGAATAGCCAAAGCAATCTTGAGAAAGAAGAATGGAACTGGAGGAATCAGCTTGCCTGACTTCAGGCTCTACTACAAAGCCACAGTCATCAAGACAGTATGGTACTGGCACAAAGACAGAAATATAGATCAATGGAACAAAATAGAAAGCCCAGAGATAAATCCACACACCTATGGACACCTTATCTTTGACAAAGGAGGCAAGAATATACAATGGAGTAAAAGCAATCTCTTTAACAAGTGGTGCTGGGAAAACTGGTCAACCACTTGTAAAAGAATGAAACTAGATCACTTTCTAACACCGCACACGAGGATCTTTTTTATATAGTTCTTCTGAGTACTCTTGCCACCTCTTCTTAATATCTTCTGCTTTTGTTAGGTCCATAGCATTTCTGTCCTGTCTTTTCTGTCCCAACAATTTATTGTGCCCCTCTTTGTATAAAATGTTCCCTTGTTATCTCTAATTTTCTTGAAGAGATCTCTAGTCTTTCCCATTCTACGTTTTTCCTCTATTTATTTGCATTGATTCCTGAGGAAGGCTTTCTTTTCTCTCCTTGCTATTCTTTGAAACTCTGCATTCAGATGGGTATATCTTTCTTGTTCTCCTTTGCCTTTAGCTTCTCTTCTTTTCTCAGCTATTTGTAAGGCCTCCTATGACAACCATTTTGCCTTTTTGCATTTCTTTTTCTTAGGGATGGTCTTGATTACAGAACTTTCACAGAAGTGGGGAACCAGACTCTTGGAGGGCAGAGACAAAACCTTGTGTGCGCCAGGAGCCAGGAGAAAGGAGCAGTATCTCCACAAGAGACTGATCCAGACTTGCCTTTGTGTGTACAGGAGTCTCTGGCGGAGGCATGGGTCAACAATGACCTGCTGTGGAGTCAAGGGCACTGAATACAACAGTGTGTGCCTAAGTCCTTTTGGAGGGGTACTACCATTACCCCTATCATAGTTTGGCCTCAAGCCAAACAACAGGGAGGGAACACAGCCCCATCCATCAACAGAAAATTGGATTAAAGATTTACTGAGCATGGCCTGGCCCATCAGAACAAGACCCAGAATCCCCCACACAGTCTCTTCCATCAGGAAGCTTCCAGAAGCATCTTATCTTTATCCATCAGAGGGCAGACAGAATGAAAACCACAATCATAAAAGCTAATCAAGCAGATCACGTGGATCACAACCTTGTCTAACTCAGTATTGTTCATAAAGTGAGGTCAGTCAGTCATGTTTGACTCTTTGTGGCCCCATGGAGTGTAGCTTACCAAGCTCCTCTGTATATGGGATTTTCCAGGCAAGAGTACTGGAATGGGTTGCCATTTCCTTCTCCAGGCGATCTTCCTAACCCAGGGATCATACCCAGGTCTCCTGCATTATAGGCAGATGCTTTACCGTCTGAGCCACCAGGGAAGTCTCCTAATATTGTTTATAGGAGTCAGGATATCATAGGAGACATCTATTGTTCAAGAACATCATAAAAGAGGGCTTGTGATTGATGCAAGCTTCTAATATGGAGGCAAGCATTTTTATTTCCTTCTAAGTGAAAGCTCATAGGCATTCTATAGCATTTGTTGAGCTGCTTCTATTTTTGCAGTTAATGAGAAAACAGATAATCAAATATAGCTCTAGACTTCAAGATTCTTACAGGTAGATAAGACATATTTGTATGGGCTAATACAATTTTTTTGTTTCTCATTTAACTGCTTTATAAACAAGGAAATTATGTGATTTTAGCTATTCACAGAATTATAGGATTTGGGGGGCAGATTTAGGGCTTCATTATAGGGTTCTTTTTCCTTTTTACATTAAATAATAAAAGATGTCTGTGTCTCATTTTATCCTTCTGTAAAATGGGCACTGTTATCATACCATATATATTTTATCATAGTCATTGTAAGGATTAACTGAAAAAATACTTGTAGAGCAAATATTAACTATTAGAAACATATTAAGGACTCAGTATGTGAAACTATCAGCAGAAGCATTGGTTCTCTGTTATCTGGCAAAGATTGTACTTAGTGTTATAGTAGTTTAAATGAAAGAATGATAGTGAAGAATAAAGAAAGCAGAGTCTCAGTCAGGTGGTAGAAAACCACACTACACCCTTGTAAAACTAGGCTTCTAGAGAAAGACAGTTTGGGTGTTAATTTTCTGCCACTCACTAACATTAGATTATGGAAAATTTAGTTTTAATTTTAAAAGTTTCAGCTCAGTCATCTCCGACTCTTTGCGACCCCATGAATTGCAGCACGCCAAGCCTCCCTGTCCATCACCAACTCCCAGAGTTCACTTAAACTCACGTTCATCAAGTCAGTGATGCCATCCAGCCATCTCATCCTCTGTCGTCCCCTTCTCCTCCTGCCCCTAATCCTTGCCAGCATCAGAGTCTTTTCCAATGAGTCAACTCTTTGCATAGGTGGCCAAAGTACTGGAGTTTCAGCTTTAGTATCATTCCTTCCAAAGAACACCCAGGACTTATCTCCTTTAGAATGGACTGGTCGGACCTCCTTGCAGTCCAAGGGACTCTCAAGAGTCTTCTCCAACACCACAGTTCAAAAGCATCAATTCTTCTGCGCTCAGCTTTCTTTATAGTCCAACTCTCACATCCATACATGACTGCTGGAAAAACCATAGCCTTGACTAGAGAGACCTTTGTTGGCAAAGTAATGTCTCTGCTTTTCAATATGCTATCTAGGTTGGTCATAACTTTCCTTCCAAGGAGTAAATGTCTTTTAATTTCATGGCTGCAATCACCATCTGCAGTGATTTTGGAGCCCGTAAAAATAAAGTCTGACAGTGTCTCCACTGTTTCCCCATCTATTTCCCATGAAATGATGGGACCAGATGCCATGATCTTAGCTTTCTGAACGTTGGGCTTTAAGCCAATTTTTTCACTCTCCTCTTTCACTTTCATCAAGAGGCTTTTTAGTTCCTCTTCACTTTCTGCCATAAGGGTGGTGTCATCTGCATATCTGAGGTTGTTGATATTTCTCCCTGCAATCTTGATGCCAGCTTGTGCTTCTTCCAGCCCAGCTTTTCTCATGATGTACTCGGCATATAAGTTAAATATGCAGGGTGACAATATACAGCCTTGACGTACTCCTTTTCCTATTTGGAAGTAGTCTGTTGTTCCATGTCCAGTTCTAACTGTTGCTTCCTGACCTGGATAAGTTGTCTTATTAACAACTAAAAATATTTTATTTTCTGTTTCTTTTCCATTTTACTTTCAGTTTTGTTGTCTTTTTTAAAATATGGATCTCTCAATGAAATGTATTTAATGAGAACACTTTACTTTAAAAAGTTAATATAATTAGTGTTGAAATAATGCTGATAAGTAACATAGAATGATTATATAAATATTACACTAGATTTTTCTCTATTACAATTATTAAAAGATTGGAAAAGCTTGGAGTCTGTTGTGTTAATCTAACAGAAGCAATGAGAACAGAATCTTATCATTTCATATTGTATTGCTCACTGCCAGCAAAGTGAATTACAACTGGAAAAAGAATTCTAAACTTCCACTGTACAAAGGGAAATTCTGTACTGATAGATGCTAACTTTTATATATGTATATATGTGTGTCTGTGTGTGTGCATTTATATATATAATTTAAGATTTCCAGTGCTTTTAGAAATTAGAAGGCATGTATCATAATATACTGATATTAATTTAATGGTAAAGAAAAATAGAAACAAGTAAGAAACAAAACAACAGGTTCATTCTTTTTCCTTTGTCTTTTAAAGATCCAACAGACATACTTCAAAAGTTAGGGCATTTTAAATGTTAATATCTGCTGCTACATAACAATGACTCCAAAACCTAGCAGCTTAAAAGAACACACATTTATTATCTCACAAATTTTGGGAGTGACTTAGTGGGGGATTCTGGCTTAGGTCTCTCGTGTACTTGCAGTGAAGCTGTTGGCTAGGGCTGCAGTCTCATCTGAAGGCTTGACTGGCATAAAGTCCGCTTCTGACATCATTCACATGCTGCTGAGAGGCCTCACTGGCTCATAGGCTGTTGCACTGAGAGCACCACTTCTTCTCTGGCTGTTGGCCAGTGGCCTCCTCAGTTCCCTGTTATATTAGCTTCTCTAAGGGGCAGCTCACAACATAAAATCTGGCTTTCCCTATAGTAAGTAATGCAAGAGAGAGAGAGGGCCACAGGGCTTTATAACTCAGTCTTGCCAATGAAAAGCCATCACTTTTACTGTATCTGATTGCTTATACATACCAACTCTGGGATGAAGTGAGAGGATCCGTTACAGGATTGTGAGTAGCAGGAGGCAGGGACCGTGGGGAGCCAATTTGCAGAACAAGGAAAAGTTGTCCCCCTTACTTGCTGACAGAGAGAGTTGCTAAGCCTTTACCTAAGGCTTTTGGGCCTATATCCCCTGCCCTGAATGGTGATGTCTGTGAGACTTGCCTGTAAATTCAGTAAGTCCTTACCTTATTAATTACTTGGTAAAACAGCAAAGGTTCTGGTCTTAGCAGACATTTGCTTATTTTTTCCCATGGCTTTCTCCACAGAGCCCTTTAGTCTGCTTGAACAGCCCTTCAAGATTCTGAATCTCTCTACAAAGCGGGTTGAAAGGAGGCCTCATTGAGGAAATTTATATAAGGTAGTAGAATTCATTTTATATCATCTCACCTCTAGAGTTCATGCTTACATAGCTATTCATCTGCATCCAAGGCTGGATAAAAAACAATTATTGCACAGTTTAGGACTCCTCACCTCTCTTTTGTGAACAAAAGAAGAATTGGCTAAAACTGGGATCATTTCCAATAGACTGTTAAAGGAAGGTCACAGTTGGATTATCTCCATGACCAGCTGACATGTATAATAAGATTTGAAAACTTGATGAAAATAGAAAGCTTAACATATCAATTAGTGGTTTATTAAACTAGTCATTCTTGGCTGGAGGAATTTTGTTTCATTTAAATTGCATATATTTTTCACTCAGACAGATGAATAAAAGAGTATTTAGGCTTTACTCTTGTTTTGACCAGATTTTTGTATAGTTGATTCTGGGCATCTGATGAACAGCAGGCAAGCCACAGCCCCAAGGTCTCTTTCCAGGAACTGCCTTATTTTCTCTTTCCATATGTTTCTGAGCCTGCATTTTGAAGTTGAGTGTAAGTGTTTATACAAATATATGAATGGAGTGATGATTTCTTTATCCACTGCCATTAGCTGTGGATGGCTTGAGGAGAGTAGCAGGAAAGAGTGTAGCCTTGCTCTGAATAGTGGGGATACTCTTCCAGCTTAATTAATCATACGGGGTGGACTGTATTACTGTTTCCAACCGTGTGCTCCATCTTGAAAAGGTATACATCCATTCCTTTTGCCATGTGACTGTCAGTGCCTTCTACTAGGCAGAATATACTTCCCACATCATTGTTAAGCTTGACCACGTGACTTTGCACACTCGCAGAAATAGCCTTTCAACAACCTGAATCCTAGAATAAGATACACGGAAGAGAGCTGAGCAGAGTTGTAGTAACTCAGACCTGTGAATGAGAAATGTGTGTCTATTGTTGCAAACTGTTTAGATTTAGAGTTGTTTTTTTCCCATAACCAAAGCTGATTGTTGTTGTTGTCCAGTCGCTAGGTCCTGTCTGACTCTTTGCCACCCCATGGACTGCAGCATGCCAGGTATACCTGTCCTTCACTCTCTGCTGGATTCTGCTCAAACTCATGTCCATTGATTCAGTGATGACATTCAACTGTCTCATTCTCTGTCATCCGTTTCTCCTGTCCTCAGTCTTTCCCAGAATCAGGGTGCTTTCCAGTAGGTCACCTCTTTGACTAAAGCTGATTAGTACGCTATATAAACTGTGAAACGGTCATGTAGAAAATATGTCATGACTCTCAACAATAGGACAGGCTGTCCCCTTGAACTCCCTACTAAAAAAGGGGCTGATGATATTCATCATTTTATACATATGAAAGCAATGAGGAAAATGACTTTCAAATATGAAGAATATCCATAAGTTACATTTTCTATCTCTACATAAGGGTTTCCCTTATAGTTCTGTTGGGAAAGAAACTTCCTGCAATGCAGGAGACCTAGGTTTGATGTCTGGGTTGGGAAGATCCCTCAGAGAAGGAAATGGCAACCCACTCCAGTATTCTTGCCTGGAGAATCTCATGGACAGAGGAGCCTGGTGGGCTACAGTCCATGGGGTTGCAAGAGTCAGACACGACTTAGTGAATAAACCACCACCGTCTTTACATGATGGATGACCAATAGGCTAGATGGTGTGAGCAGCATAAGTTAAAAAAGAGAAGTGTGGTACATGTTATAAAAGTTTGACATCAGAAGGTTTGCAGTACAATGGCTATTTAGAACTGTGGTATCTTTATTCATTTGTTCACCCACCAATTATTATTTGCATAAGGACTGAGAGGATATTGACAAGGAAGAGACAGATCCCTGGACTAGAACAAGAAATGTGCAAAAGGTGGTGGGAATCCTAAGAGAAAAGTAGAGACTTTTGGTTTTAGGAGGTGGTGGGAAGACTTATGGAGGAACTGACATTTGAATTGGACCTGGAAGAAGGGAAGGATTTACTTTACAAGGTTTCAAGAAGGTAAGATTCATCTTAGAATATTATGATGTCAGAGATGGGAAACCATGGGATATTTATGAGACACAATAAGCGTTTTAACTTTAATGGAGCATAAGGCACATCGAGGAAAACAGGCTCAGGTGAGAGTGTGGAAATCTTGAATGTTAGACAATGGAATTCAGGCTTTGATTTTTAAAAACTGAAGAAGCACCGGAGATTTTCTTTTCTTTTCTTTTTTTAAAATGTTTTTGTTTTTTTATTTTTTTAATTTTAAATTCTTTAATTTTTACATGTGGAGATTTTCAAATAAGAGATTATATGACTACTATTATTTCTTTTTTTTTTTCCTTTTAATTTTTTGGCTGCACTAGGTCTTAGTTGGGGCTTCCCAGGTGCCAGGAGTGGTAAAATATCCACCTGCCAATGCAGGAGGCATGAGAGACATGGGTTAGATTCTTGGTCAGGAAGATCCCCTGGAGGATGACATGGCAACCCCCCCCCCGCCCCCCCCCCCAGCATTCTTTCCTGGAGAATCCCATGGACAGAGGAGACCTCAGGCTACAATCCACAGAGTTGCAAAGAGTCAGACATGACTGAAGTGACTTAGGCTGCACACACAGGTCTTACTGTGTGTAGGCTTTCTCTAGTTGCAGCATGGGTAGGCTTCTCTTGTTGTGGTGCTCGGGCTCAGTTCCCCTGTGGTATATAAGATCCTAGTTCCCAACCACAGATCAAACCTGTGTCCCCTGCAGTGGAAGGCAGATTCTTAACCACTGTATCTCCAGGAAAGTCCCATGACTATTGTTATTTCTCAGATATACATATAGATAGATAGATATAGCGGCAATAAATTTAACTCATCTATTGTTCTTCTATCTTCCCCCTTTCTAAATAACAAAATGTGAAAAGAAATACTTAGGAACCTTATCAAATTGAGGGCTTCTTAGAGAGTTCTTGTTTCTGGCAAGGAAATCTTATCAAATTTTGCTTTCATCATTCACCTGTTTAGAAACTCTGTCTTTGCTTACCTCCTGTTCATCAATTCAACATCTATTGCATAGTTGCCAGCTTCTCTGTAACATGATTTCAAGATTTATGTTAAGACTTCCAGGGTGAAGACATGAAGTCTCCAATGAATAGAAGAGTAGGAGGTGACAGGAAGAACATAAGAGAGAATCTGAATTCTAGTGGCCATAAAAGGTAATCTTGCTGTCTTTTAAGGAGGCAACCCAGTCATTTCACATCCAAAGCTACTTGCCTATAGGTCATACACATAGGTGGTAGAACTGACGTTAACTTCAGGTATGCTTTACTATATAGTAATTTACAGCCTTTACTATTACCTGATATTGGAGAGAACAAGAGTTTACCGTACTTGGCAAAACATACCAGATATCCTGCAAACTCAAGGATATTGATCTAAATAGTTCTAACATCTAGAGCACTCTTAGTTTTGTAGGCTGATTTCAAAGGCAGAGCAAAGGCTGATTTCAAAAGCAGTATCCTGCTTACTTGAATCATTTGAGATAAACCTCAGAATGGATATTCCAGTAATATGTGAAAATTTTGATAATTACCTAATTTTCTCCATTCTTGGTTATTATCATTACTTCTCTTGCCCTGTAGATGTGCTGCTATTCAGTCACCCAGTTGGGTCCCACTCTTTGCAGCCCCGTGGACTGCAGCATGCCAGCCCTCCCTGTCCCTCATCATCTCCTGGAGTTTGTCCAAGTTCATGTTCGTTGCACTGGTGATTCATCTGGCCATCTCATCCTCTGACACCCCCTTCTCCTTCTGCCCTCAATCTTCCCAGCATCAGAGACTTTTCCAATGAGTTGTCTGTTTGCATCAGATGACCAGAATACTGGAGCATTAGCTTCAGCATCAGTCCTTCCGGTGAATATTCAGGGTAGATCTCCCTTAAGATTGACTGGTTGGATCTCCTTAGAGAGTTGCTGTCCATAGGACTTTCAGGAGTCTTCTCCAGCACCACAGTTCGAAGGTATCAATTCCTTGGTGTTCTGCCTTCTTTATGGTACAGTTCTCACAACCGTACATGACCACTGGGAAAACCACAGCCTTGACCTTTGTCAGCAGAGCAATGATTCTGCTTTTCAACACACTGTCTAGGTTTGTCATCACTTTCCTGCCAAGAAGCAATTGTCTTCTGATTTCAGGGCTGCAGTCAGTGTCCGTGGTGATTTTGGAGCCCGAGAAGAGGAAATTGTCATGACTTCCAACTTTCCCCTTCTATTTGCCATACATTAATGGGGCCAGATGCCATGATCTTAGCTTTTTTTTAATATTTAGTCTTAAGCTGGCTCTTTCACTCTCTTGCTTCACCCTCATCAAGAGGCTATTTAGTTCCTCTTCACTCTCTGCCATTAGAGTGGTATCATCCACATATCTGAAATTTTTAATGTTTTTCCTGCCTATCTTGTTTCCAGCTTGTAACTCACCCAGCCCAGCATTTCTTATCATGTGTTTAGCATATAGGTTAAACAAACAGGGTGACAGCAGACAGCCCTGTCAAGCTCATTTCTCAGTCTTGAACCAATCAGTTGTTCCATACCGGGTTCTCACTGGTGCTTCTTGAACCACATACAGGTTTCTCAGAAGAGAGGTAAGATGGTCTGGCATTCCCGTCTCTCTAAGAGCTTTCCAGAGTTTGTCGTGATCTGCACAGTCAAAGGCTTTAGTGTAGTTGATGAAACTCAGATAGATGTTTTTCTGAAATTCCCTTGCTTTCTCTATAATCCAGCGAATGTTGGCAATTTGATCTCTAGTTCCTCTTCTTTTTATAAACCCAGATTGCACATCTGGAAGTTCTTGGTTCACATAATGTTGAAGCCCAGCATGCAAGATTTTAAGTATGACCTTACTAGCGTGGGAGGTGGGTTCAATTGTCCTATGCTTAGCACATTCTTTAGTACTACCCTTCTGTTCTTGGGGATTGGGATGAGGATTGACCTTTTCTAGTTCTGTGGCCACTTCTGGGCATTCCAGATTTGCTGACATAATGAATGCAAAACCTCAGTGGCATCGTCCTTTAGGGATCTGAATACTTCTGCTGGAATTTCATCACATGCACTAGCTTTATTAACAACAGTGCTTCTTAAGGCCCACTTGATTTCACGCTCCAGAATGTCTGGCGCTGGGTGACTAACCACGCCTTCATAGTAATCCGGATCATTAAGATCTTTTTTATACAGCTCTTCCATGTATTCTTTCCATCTCCTCTTGATCTCTTCAGTGTCTACTAGGTCTCTACCATTTTTATCCTTTATTGTGCCCATCTTTGGGAAAAATGCTCCCTTGATGTTTCCAGTTTTCCTGAAGAGATCTCCAGTCTTCCCCCTTTTGTTATTTTCTTCTATTATTGAGCATTGTTCATTGAAGAAGTTCTTCTGGTCTCTTCTAGCTATTTTTTGGAACTCTGCATTTAATTGGAGTTAAGATTAGTCAAAACGAGATAAGAAAATGTACCTTAGTCTATTTCAGACTTCGAGAGGGCAAAGCTGAGCAGTCTGTATCCTGCTTTCCAGAATGATCCAGGGTCAAGAGGAGTCATGGTAACAAGGAGATGCCAGGTTAGAGACCAGGAGTGACTTCTCAGGAGAATAAGGTTTAAGGGCAAATATTATACCAGGAACACATGAGATAAGAGTAGGAGTTTTCTGGGAATTGAGATGAGTAAAGGGTATAAGATGATCACAGAGTTTGGAGAAAGGAAGTTTGGTGAAACACCTTCATGTTTGTTGATTTCCTCCCTTCAAATTTTATTGAAATGTAGTTTACATATGATAAAATGCATTCATTTTAAGTGTACAGTACGATGAGTTTGAACAAATGTATAAATCATATACACCACCGAAATCAAGACAAAGAATACTTCCATCACTCCCCTCAAAGTAGCCATATATCCTTTTCATTCAATTTCTCTATCCCTTGCCCCAGGCAAACAATGACTTATTTCTTGCAGTAAAGTGGCTTTGCCTTTTCTAGAATTCATATAAATGAAATTATAACATATGTAATCTTTTGTGCTTATCTTTTGCTCTGCATATTTTTGAAATTCTTCTACATGTTTGCTACATTCACAGCCGATTCTTTATTTTGCTATAGACTTATATTTTATTGCATGATATACTACCATCTGTGTGTCTATTTACCTGTGATTAGATATCTTGGTTGTTTATAGCTCTTGGAAACTTTGAAAATAAAGCTGCTTATGAACATTCAGGAACAAGTCCTTACGGACATATATTTTCATTTCTGTTAGATAAAAACCTCAGAGTGGGATTTCTGGGTCACATAATAGGCCTATCTTTAACTTTTCAAGAAATTGTCAAACTGTTTTCCAAACTCTTTGCATCACTTTATGTTCCTACCAGCAGTGTAGAAGAATTCCAGTTGCTCTGCATCTTCTTTGTCCCTTGGTATTGTCTTTTTGGGCTTCCCTGGTGGCTCAGACAGTAAACAATCTGCCTGCGATGCAGGAGACCCAGGTTCGATGCCTGGGTTGGGGAGATCCCCTGGGGAAGGAAATGGCAGCCCCCTTCTGTATTCTTGCCTGGAGAAGTCAGTGGACAGAGGAGCCTGGTGGTCCATACTCCCTGGAGTCACAAAAAGTTGGAAACGACTGAGTGACTAACACACTGTCTTTTTAATTAAGACATTCTAGTCAGTTTATGTCTGGAGAAGGAAATGACACCCCACTCCAGTACTCTTGCCTGGAAAATCCCATGAGCGGAGGAGCCTCGTGGGCTGCAGTCCACGGGTCGCGGAGAGTCGGACATGACTGAGCAACTTCACTTTCTCTTTTCACTTGCATGCATTGGAGAAGGAAAT
Organism: Budorcas taxicolor; assembly: GCF_023091745.1. NCBI lineage: Eukaryota > Metazoa > Chordata > Mammalia > Artiodactyla > Bovidae > Budorcas > Budorcas taxicolor. The sequence goes on from NC_068910.1 coordinate 87,088,355, forward strand.
GGCAACCCACTCCAGTGTTCTTGCCTGGAGAACCCCAGGGACGGGGGAGCCTGGTGGGCTGCCGTCTATGGGGTCGCACACAGTTGGACACGACTGAAGCGACTTAGCAGCAGCAGCAGCAGCAGTCAGTTTATGTAACCTGAGTCAACATTAGACATCTTTTTTGTGTGCTTATTGGCCATTTATCTTCTTTTGTAAAGTGTTTTTCAAACCTTTTGGACATTGTAAATTTTGTGTGGATGTGTTGCTATTTTTAAGAACTTTGTATTTATTTCGTAGCATCTCTTTTCATTTCCTAACAGCTTTTATTGAACAGAAATTTTTATTTTTAACGGTCAGTATATCCACATATATCAACATTTGATTATAATTCATGTTTGTGTCCTTTAATTTCTCTGGCAGTGTTTTATAGTTTGCAGTGTGCAGGTCTTATATTTCTTTTGGAAGATTTTTCCCTAATTATTTCATATTTTTGGATGGTGTACTGGTATAATTTTTTTTTTGTTTTCATAGTTGTTCATTTCTAGCTACATAAATATAGTTTATATATATTGTCTTTTATCCTGAATCCTTATTAAATTTATTTATTATGTTTTTAGGTGACTCCTCAGGACTTTCTGCACAGATAAATATGTTGTTTTTAAATAGACAGCTATATGTCTTACATTTTTGTACTTATTAGAACTTACAGTACAATTTTGAAGTAGTCAGAGGGTACAAAATATAAAGTTCTTTAAAAAATATCCTTCCCTTCTTCTGGTCTCATGGGAAAAGCACATAGTTTTCTCCATTAATACAATGTTTGCTATAAGCTTTTTAGAATCCTTTTACTGGGTTGAGTAAATTCTTTGTTTGCTAAGAGTTTATTATTATTATTATTATTATTATGTGTGATGGATTTTGTCAAATAGTGTTTCTGCACCTATTCAGGTGCTTTTTCTCCTATTACATTATATTTCATTCTTTTTATGACTGGATCATATTCCATTGTGTGTGTGTGTGTGTGTATGCCACTTCTTTGTCCATTTATCTGTCCGTGGTCATGTAGACTGCTTCCCTATCATGACAGTTGTAAATAATGCTGCTATGAACATTGGGATGCATGTATCTTTTCAAATTAGTGTTTTTGTTTTTTTTTACATTTTATTTTGTTTTATTTTTTAATTTTTATTTTATGTTTTATTTTATTTTATTTTTTTTTACTTTACAATACTGTATTGGTTTTGCCATACATTGACATGAGTCCACCACGGGTGTACATGAGTTCCCAATCCTGAACCCCCCTCCCACCATCTATCTCTATTTGGAATATATACCCAGGAGTGAAATTGCCATGTTTTGTGGTAGTTCTACTACTTTTAGTTTTTTGAGAAAATTCCATACTGTTTTTCACAGTAGCTGCACCAATTTACATTCCTACCGACAGTATACGAGGGTTCCCTTTTCTTCATATCCTTGCCAGAATTTGTTGTTGTTTTTTCATCTTTAATCGAAGTATAATTGCTTTACAATATTGTGTTGGTTTCTGCCATACATCAACATGAATCAGCCATGGGTGTACATGTCTCCTCCCTCTTGAACCTCCCTCCCAACTCCCATTCCATGTCCCCCTTCTAGGTTGCTACAGGGCCTTGGTTTGAGTTCCCTGGGCCATACAGCAGATTTCCACTGGCTATTTTACATATGGTAGTGTATATGTTTCCATTGTCTTCTTTTGAACATAGCCATTCTGATGAGTGTGAGGTGGTGTCTCATTGTGGCTTTGATTTTCATTTCCCTGATGATTATTGATGTTGAACATCTTGTCATGTGCCTGTCGTCTATCTTTAAGACTATCTTCAAGTTAAAAATGAGGACACTTTTGTATTTATTCTCATTTACCATTTTCGGTGTTCTTCATTCTTTCATATAGAGTCAAGTTTCAATCTGGTATAATTTTTTTTGCTCTCAAAATTGCCTTTAACATTCCTTTAGTGCAGATCTACCAGTGGAAAATTTTTGAAGCACATATTTATCCGGATTCTTTTTTAAAAATTAATTATTTGAATTGCAGGTTAATTACTTTACAATATTGTGATAGTTTTTGCTATACATCAGTATAAATGGCTCAGAGATATCCATGTGTCCCCTCCATCCTAAACCCCCCGTCATCTCCCTCCCCACCCTAGCCTTCCAGGTTGTTACAGTACACAGACTTTGGGTGCCTTGTGTCATCTATCAAATTCGCACTTGTTATCTGTTTTGCATATAGTAATGTATATGTTTCAATGCTTTTCTCTCCAACCATCCCACCCTCTCCTTCTCCTACTGAGTCCAAAAGTCTGTTCTTTAGCTCTGTCTCTTTGCTGCCCTGCATGTAGGATAGTGGATTCTTTATTTCACTTTTTTCAAAGGGTATTTATGCTGTGACTTTGGGTTTTAACCAGCAGAGGGCACTGTGTCTCTCCACAGTCAGTCCAGAAGTGAAGCTGGAGTCCTCGTCACGGCCCTGAAGTTGTAGGTGCTGCTGCTACTGCTGCTAAGTCACTTCAGTCGTGTCTGACTCTGTGTGACCCATAGACGGCAGCCCGCCAGGAAGTTGTAGATGAGGTTGTTTCAATTCAAGGCTTGACAAGAAAGAGAATAGCTGCTCTTAACAGTCTGCTAGAAAACTAAAAATGTTACTAGGAAGTGGTAATAGTTTACTTGGATAGATCAACAGAAATTTGTAGGGTCATTCAAATATGAATTTTTTGTTTTTCTTTGGAAGTGTCCGTTACAGATTAACTTTCATTCCTGGGGAAGAATAGGTCTAGGTTTGCCTTCAATGTATGTCTGTTTGTTTTCTTCAAGGTAGTGCTTGTTCGTGTTCTTCTTCTTGAAAATACCTGTTCCTTTTTAATGTTTTCTCAGAAGTAGGTCGGGGCTCTCCCGCTGGCTCAGCAGTAAAGAAGCCGCCAGCAACGCAGGAAACGCAGGAGATGTGGGTTCAGTCCCTGGGTCAGGAATATCCTCTGGAGGAGGAAATGGCAACCCACTCCAGTATTCTTGCCTGGAGAATTCCGTGGACAGAGGAGCCTGGCGGGCTATAGTCCACGGGGTCACAAAGAGTTGAACAGGCACACAGAAGTAGGTATTCCATTGCAATAATGATGCTGACCTGAGTACCAGAGTAGTTTGATATTTGTCTGAAAATTATGTTCTAATCTTAATTTCATTTTAGTTATATGAGCTATATGAGTTACATGAGTTATATAGTTATATTTAAGTTATATATACCTTATTTCTAGGGAGTCTTACACTTTGGTATGAAATAGAAAGAGCTCCAAAAGTCCATAAACTATTTAACATGCAGAAACATTCAAACTTTGTAAGGACAGGTTGATGGCCAGAGTTTGTATTATATAGCAATACGATTTGTGAGTTCTCTCTTGCCCATGCATTTTTTTCATTACATATTGGAACTTATGAATGATGATGCCACTTTTCTTCATTCTGTGATAACAAGTTTTGCCTGTTGCATTTTGAAACCAATCATCAGAAAGGCATTTGAATATATCTTGATAGAACCTGCTCTGTTACATACTGTTGTGTGACTTTGGGCAATATTTGGAATCACTAAACCTCAGTACCCATGTGTGACATTGGGATAACCATAGCATTTAGCTCACAGGATTACTGTGAGTTAAATGATATAACTCACGCAAACCACTCCGTTACAATGTCTGCCACACAAAAGCAATTGATGTCAAGGATTATTTAATTAGCTTTTATGTTCAGTGAAATACATGAAAGTAAATAAAATTGGATCATCTCCATTGTATGGATACTTTAGGAAGCATGGAGAGAACACAAGAGAGAGAAACAGTCAAATGGATAAATGCTAATGTTTTTCTAATTTAATGAATGTCTTAGCAACTATGATATAAAGTGAAGCGAAGTCACTCAGTCGTGTCCGACTCTTTGCGACCCCATGGACGGTAGCCTATCAGGCTCCTCCGTCCATGGGATTTTCCGGGCAAGAGTGCTGGAGTGGGTTGCCATTTCCTTTTCTAGGGGATCTTCCCGACCCAGGAATCGAACCCGGGTCTCCCACATTGCAGGCAGACACTTTACCGTCTGAGCCACCAGGGAAGCCCAACTATGATGTAAACAGAAAGCAAATGGTTTCTTGAGAAGCTTTCCATGGTAAACAGTACTAATGATACAACCCAATAGAAAGGTCACTGGGCTTTGTATCAGTAGACTTTGCCTTATCATGGTCTATAACTTCCTATTATCTAATTTTTGCAAATATGGTGATTAACTTCTTTGTACAAAAAAGACAAACCTCTTCTGGAGCCCCTTAACAAAAGTGAGAACATTTCTAATGCTGTGTCTGGAAGGATCCTTGGTAACCATGAACACAAGAGGCTACACTCCTGGAGTGATAACTGAATGCCACTTGCTGCGGGATGAATTGTGTCCCTGTCTCCACCTTACCCACAAATCATGAATTGAAGTCCTAGCTCCCAATACCATGGAATGTGACTATATTTTGAGACAGGATATTTAAGAAAACTGTGAAGAATAAATGACATCTTTGGAGTGAGCCCTAATCCTATATGACTGATGTTTTTATAAGAAGAGGAGATTAGCATACAGACGAAAACCACGTGAAGATATGGGGGAAGATGGCCACCTATTAGACCTTCAGAAAATACTAACCCTGCTGCCACGTTGATTTAGACTTTTAGCATCCAGAACCATGAGGAAATAAATTCCTATACTTTAATCCATGCAGTCTGTGGTGCTTTGTTATAGCAGCCTGTGTGTGTGCTAAGTCGCTTCAGCTATATCACCTCTGTGCAAACATATGGACTGAAGCCTGCCAGGCTCCTCTGTCCATGGGATTCTCCAGGTCAGAATACTGGAGTGGGTTGTTGTTCCTTCCTCCAGGGCATCTTCCCGACCCTGGGATTGAACCTACATCTCTTATGTCTCCAGCACTGGCAGGCAGGTTCTTTACCACTAGCACCACCTGGGAAGCCCCATATAGCAGTCCTAACAACCGATACACCACTTGCCACTTTTGTTCCAAGTCTCCTTGTTACTCTAACTTCTTCAAGGGCTTAGGGACTTTGCTACATGGGTCACCCTGAACTGAACACACATTTGAAAGACTCTATTTTGCTTTAAATGCTAGGGCTTGACAATATGTCACAGATAAAAGCCCATCAAGAAATGGCAATGGGGCTAGCTGTAGCCATTCTCTGAACCCATGAACAAAGTTTCCTTTACATAGAAAGATTCCTCTGAAGGAGGAGAGCAAAGAAAAAAGAGGCACCTCTTTCTAGTTTCTAGAGATTGATGTATGAATATTAGATGCTGCTGTCTAGCCTACAAGGGAAGTGAGTGTGCCCTCAAGACAAATGTACTGAAGGTATGACTGCCTTTAGGAAGCCAAAGGGATCGTTCAGATATTCTGAATATTACAAAAGCTCGCTAGTGAAGACCTCGCGTTCTGAATGCTAAATTGCCAAGTGGTTCTTTTGCCAACAAAAGAGGAAGAAGGTTCACTGAGAAGTGTGGGTGACTTATAACAGCACTTTAAGTTAACTAGCAGTATTTGTTTGCTGTTGCTGCCATAACAAATTATCACAAATTTAGCAGCTTAAAACAACATCCATTAATTATTTTCTAGTCTAAGAAGTCAGAATCTGGGTGCAGCATGGCTTAGCTAGGTTCTCTCAGCTCAGTATCTTCTAAGTGCTGAAATCAAAGTGCCAGCCAGCCTGGGCTCTTACCCGGAGGCTCTAGGGGGAAATAATCTGCTTCCAAGTTCACTCAGTAGTTTTCAGAATCCCGTTGTAGGACTGAGGTCCCCATTTCTATATTGTTTTTCAGTAACTCAGTCATTTCCGACTCTTTGTGACCCCATGGACTGCAGCACACCAGGCCTTTCTGTGCCTCGCTATCTCCCAAAGTTTGCCCAAGTTCAAGTCCATTGCATCGGTGATACCATCCAGTCATCTCATCCTCTGACACCCTCTTCTCCTACCCTCAATTCTGCACATTTCTATAGCCTTCTTGGTTTTTAAGCCAACAGTAGTAGGTCAAATGCAGAGAAGGCAATGGCAGCCCACTCCAGTACTCTTGCCTGGAAAATCTCATGGATGGAGGAGACTGGTAGGCTGCAGTCCATGGGGTTGCAAAGAGTCAGACACGACTGAAGCAACTTAGCAGCAGCAGCAGCAGTAGGTCAAATCTTTCTCCTGCTTTGACTCTCTGACTTCCGCTACCAGGTGGAGAAAGATCTGTAATTTTAAGGGCTCATATGATTAGGTTTGGAGAAGGCATTGGGACCCCACTCCAGTACTCTTGCCTGGAAAATCCCATGGATGGAGGAGCCTGGTGGGCTACATACAGTCCATGGGGTTGTGAAGAGTCAGACACGACTGGGCGACTTCACTTTCCCTTTTCACTTTCATACATTGGAGAATGGCAACCCACTCCAGTGTTCTTGCCTGGAGAATCCCAGGGATGGGGGAGCCTGGTGGGCTGCCGTCTATGGGGTCGCACAGAGTCAGACACAACTGAAGCGACTTAGCAGCAGCAGCAGTAGAAGCAGCATGATTAGGGTAGATCCACCTGGACATATCCCTATTTTCATGTCAGCTGGTTAGTGATTTTAATTACTTCTTCCAAGTTCCTTTCAGTATATAATCTAATATATTCCTGGGAGTCATGAACAAATATTATAAGAGCTAGAATTCTGCTTACCACCCATCTTTTAAGTGATATTCTCTTTATTTGCCTAAGTGATTTTTTGTTTCATTTTGGAATAATTATGAACATGTAAGTAGCATTTAGTACCTCCACACTCTAACCACTGAGCAAACCGGCTCTTTGTTGCTGTTGTTTAGTCGCTAAGTCCTATCTGACTCTTTGTGACCCGATGGACTATAGCCCACCATGCTTCTCTGTCCATGGGATTTTCTTGGCAAAAATACTGGACTGGGTTGTCGTTTCCTCCTCCAGGGATATTCCTGACCCAGGGACTGAACCCATGTCTCCTGAGTGGCAGGTATATTCTTTACTGCTGAACCACTGGGGAAGCCCAGTTGGCCCTTTAAGTAGTATCTAAATAATGGCATTTTGACTTCTGCAAATGCACTTGTTTTTCCATTTTTCTTTTTCTTTTTTTTTATGATGACATCTTCATTTTCCTCTCTGACTTACAAACTCAGGTTCAACTGAAATATTTTATACTGATGGACGACTGCCACACTTATCTTTGGACCACTTGCATAGCAAGTCTATTACTTTGGTCTTAGTCATGAAATAGGACTTTTGAAAGACTTCCAGGTATGCATAAAGGTAAGGAAAAATACACTAATTCTAATTGAAAGAAAAAACAAACAAACGGTGCTTTGTTCAGTTCAGTTCAGTCGCTCAGTCGTGTCCAACTCTTTGCTACCCCATGAATCGCAGTACGCTAGGCCTCCCAGTCCATCACCAACTCCCGGAGTTCACTCAAACTCATGCCCATCGAGTCGGTGATCCCATCCAGCCATCTCATCCTCTGTCGTCCCCTTCTCCTCCTGCCCCCAATCCCTCCCAGCATCAGGGTCTTTTCCATTGAGTCAACTCTTCACATGAGGTGGCCAAAGTATTAGTTTCAGCTTTAGCATCAGTCCTTCCAAAGAACACCCAGGACTGATTTCCTTTAGGTTGGACTGGTTGGACCTCCTTGCAGTCCAAGGGAATCTCAAGAGTCTTCTCCAATGCCACAGTTCAAAAGCATCAATTCTTCAGTGCTCAGCTTTCTTCATAGTCCAACTCTCACATCCATACATGGCCACTGGAAAAACCATAGCCTTGACTAGACAACCTTTGTTGGCAAAGTAATGTCTCTGCTTTTCAGTATGCTATCTAGGTTGGTCATAACTTTCCTTCCAGGGAGTAAGCATCTTTTAATTTCATGGCTGCAGTCACCATCTGCAGTGATTTTGGAGCCCCCCAAAATAAACTGTTTCCTCTGTTTCTCCATCTATTTCCCATGAAGTGATGGGACCAGATGCCATGATCTTAGCTTTCTGAATGTTGAGCTTTAAGTCAACTTTTTCACTCTCCTCTTTCACTTTCATCAAGAGGCTTTTTAGTTCCTCTTCACTTTCTTCCATAAGGGTGGTGTCATCTGCATATCTGAGGTTATTGATATTTCTCCCGGCAATCTTGATTCCAGCTTGTGCTTCTTCCAGCCCAGCGTTTCTCATGATGTACTCTGCGTTTAAGTTAAATAAGCTTTGTCAGTGGTTCTCAAATTTTCAGCTGCATCAGAATCACCTGGAGAGCTCGATAAAACAGAAATTGCTGGGCCAACTCTTGAGTTTCTGATTTAGTTTCTATGAAATGGAGGGTTGATAGTTTGCATTTTGATAAGTTTCTAATAATGTTAATACTACCACTTCAGGGTCCGTTCTTTGGAAACCAGTTCTTTAGATATTTTTTTTTCATTTATGAAAAATCACAGACTTGCTGCTTCATGTCTCTAGGGATACCTGTAACATACATATTACTATAATTATTTTATAATTACCCCATCAAATAATGAGCATGGAATGGAAAGCTGATGGGAAAAAAAGTGGCATGGAAAGAAAGGAGCCTGGTCATTAATGATATTTAGGACATTTCCTTATGTGTGCAATGCAATGACAAGTAAGTTTGTTTCAAATCTCATTTACTTTCTAGCTTTATCTAAATATGACCCTATAAACATTAAGCATAACACAGTAAGAGGGTTTGGTGACAATGGAGAGCCAAAGAAGAAAGTGAATTGTTAATATTCAAATGTTTCTTTTGCATGTAAAATGTTTTGGGAAATTTTTTTAAATCCTGATTTAAATCTCATGCTTCATCTACTGTACCAAATACTCATGCTTAATCTACTGAACCAAATAGGAAATACTTGCTAAAACTTTATCTCAAAATGTATTCAAGTACTTTTGTCAGTGGTGTAATTGTCCCCATTGAATAGGCCTATGTCTATCCAAAAATATTTGCTATCTCCTTTTCATGGGGAAAGAGAAATATAAAATATTACATTGTGAAGGTGGGAAATTTTTCAGCCAAGTAGGCTATTGTTTCTTATAGATGAATTATAACAGTGGTTACTATTAACATCTAGTTTATAATACCAGATATCCCATCACTTCATGGGAAATAGATGGGGAAACAGTGGAAACAGTGTCAGACTTTATTTTGGGGGGCTCCAAAATCACTGCAGATGGTGACTGCAGCCATGAACTTAAAAGACATTTACTCCTTGGAAGGAAAGTTATGACCAACCTAGACAGCATATTCAAAAGCAGAGACATTACTTTGCCAACAAAGGTCCATCTAGTCAAGGCTATGGTTTTTCCGGTAGTCATGTATGGATGTGAGAGTTGGACTGTGAAGAAAGCTGAGTTCCGAAGAATTGATGCTTTTGAACTGTGGCATTGGAGAAGACTCTTGAGAGTCCCTTGGACTGCAAGGAGATTCAATCAGTCCATTCTAAAGGAGATCAGTCCTGTGTGTTCATTGGAAGGACTGATGCTAAAGCTGAAACTAATACTTTGGCCACCTCATGCATAGAGTTGACTCATTGGAAAAGACTGATACTGGGAGGGATTGAGGGCAGGAGGAGAAGGGGACGACCGAGGATGAGATGGCTGGATGGCATCACTGACTCGATGGACATGAGTCTGAGTGAATTCTGGGAGTTGGTGATGGACAGGGAGGCCTGGCGTGCTGTGATTCATGGGGTTGCAAAGAGTTGGACACGACTGAACGACTGAACTGAACTGAACTGATTGCTATAAAAGAGAAAGGTCAAAGCTTGAATCTGTAAATGAAGACATTGAAAAAACATTCTCAGTTCAATTCAGTAAAAGTGAGAAATGTGGTGAAGTTACATATAAAATACAATAGACATGAGTTTTGAAAGCATAGAAGCAAGTGGAAGTTTCAGAAGGGATGAAAAGAATTCTAATCAAAGAAGAGGGAAAAAGATGATCATGAAAATGGTTACTTTCCTTTTTCTCGATGATGTCACAGTGAATTTCTAACTCTTTTTTCTGACCTGTTTCCTTCAATACAGCTGTAGCCAGTCTGCTAGTTTCTTAGAACCCTATTGGGGAAGGCATGAAAATATATTCCTCAATACCTCCAATATTCTACATGGAGTCTTTTGAAGTCCAGAAAATTTGATTCCGAAGAAATTCCCTCTGAGCAGCCCTGCTTAGAAATAAAGCACCAAAGGCCATGGGAGATAGCAAATGGTCTTTTCTGTTTGTTTGTTTTTGTACTTGTCACATTTTTAAAAAATTGAGGCATAGATGTTTTACAATGTTGTGTTGGTTTCTGCTGCACAACAAAGTGAATCAGTCATTGTTGCTGCTGTTTAAACACTAAGTCACGTCCTGCTCTTTTGGGACCCCATGGACTGTAACCTGCCACACTCCCTTGTTCATGGGATTTCCCAGGCAAGAATGCTGAGGTTGGTGGCCATTAATTTCTCCAAGGGATCTTCCTGACCCAGGGATCAGACTCATGTCTCCTGCATTGGCAGGCAGATTCTTTACCACTGAGCCACCAGGCATCAGACATTATGTAGACATATATCTCCTCCCTCTTGGTCCTCCTTCCCACCCCATCCATCCCATCCTTCGGAATCACCACAGAGCAAATGGGTTTTACACAATGACATTGTTAAGAAATTTCTAGTGTCTACATGAAATTTTTATACTCAATTCTTTATATAAGTGTTTTACATTTTAATAAACTAAAAATGATTTATGAGTTGTGACAAGGATAGACCTAGGAGCAATGCCAAAATTTAATATTATAGCCCAGTTCAGGGCTGAGGCTCTAGTTGTCTGGAGAAGCTCATGACCAAAGAGGCAGATAGCTCTGAATCCTTTGTAAGATGGGTCATTTTTACATAATAGCAACAATGAATTGGAAGCAAGTGAATAAAATTGTCTGTTGGGTTTATCTCAGATCTTTAATGATTCGTGAAATCTGGAAGAAGAACCTCAAGAATACTTCCTTACATCAGCAAGTTTGTGGCTGTTCAAAGACGCTTCCTTGGGAGCTTAGCAACTTGAAGCAACAATGAAAATCCCAGAGGATTTTGTCACATAAAAAGCCAGGGACAAATACCTGCTAGGTGGTACTATTTTCTTTCTTCGAGTTATAAATTGCTTCTATGGATCCTGGAACCAGAGAACACTCATGCGACATATTTTGAGATTAAGTGGCTGATCCACTAGGAGTGAATTTACATGTGTACAAACATCTTTCAAATCAAAATGTAGCAGCATGCTGCCTTGTGGGATGGAATAGGAGGACCCAAGATTTTAAGTTAAAATCTTGCCAAGTAGGTTTGGGATCCACTTGTTTGTTGTATACATGGTGTGGTAGAGGTCTTGGTAACATCAATGGCCTATTTCAGTGTGAAGGTTGTTATATACAGGAAGAAAGGCAAGGCTTTCCTACACTGACTTGGCTTCTAAGAGGGATGGTGCCAGAAAGCAAAAAATTAATGGAAAAAACAAAATGTGCTGTGGCCTTGGGGGATAGTTTACTGAGAAGAAGTACAGCCATGTTTTCTTTGCCCAACTTCATGAGGTATAATGATTGGCACTAAAGAAATGCAGATGCTAGATTAAAGTGCATGCAGTATGCCAGGCACTAGACATTTGATTCTAGTATCAACCAATTTGGGGAAACTGAGACTCAGAATGGCAGTGTCAGTCTGGGTATATCTGGCTCCCAGGTCCATTCCACATACTGAAGTGTTGCCAAAATCTGATTGGAACAGCCACTATGACCTGAATGACTTTTGCAAAAGTCACAGTGTTCTCACATGTAAAACAATAGATCATCTTCTAAGGTTTAATCAAAAAATCTAAAAACATGACTGCATTCCCTGGAAATTAAAAGGATTTCACAAGGGCATTGGCAAAATCTCTCCTACCACAGGCTAAGAAATTTCCCCCCAGCTTTGTAAAAACACTCACACCCATTTAACTTCAGTTTATTCAAAGTCCTTTGGGTGTAAATAAATGAGCTGTTTTAACAAGGTAATTACTTTTAAAAAACAGATAGCATAACAAATAACAGAACAATTGGCACCAGGAATAACTTTCTTGGTTTTATTCCTTCCAGATTGGCTAATTTATTTTCTTGCCTCAAGAGAAGTGAGGAATGTTGAGCACGGCCCTAATTAAAGCCCTGTCACAAGTGTCATGGTAATTTAGACCCTCGCTAAATAAAGCCTTGACTCCGGCTGCAAATCTCTAAATGACCTGGCCCCTGCCCGCCTCTCCAGTTCATCTCCTCAGTCTCAGATGAAGCCACATTGGCCCTCTCACTGTTCCTTGAACACTCCAGGCTCTACTTCCGCAGGCCTTTCTCATTGCCTGGAATGCTCACAGATACTTTCCTGGCTTATTCCCTTGCTTTATTTGATCTTCACACAAAGGGCTTTTCATCACAGTGGAGTTGGACCACACTGGCTTAAAGAGCGTCTTCCATCTACCCCTACGGGCTCTCTCTATGCTTTTCCTCTGCTCTAGTTTTCTTCATAGCACTTAGTCTTCTTTTTCTAAATTTATTTTTTGAGACTAAATTCCCCAAGTTTTAATTCTTTTTAAAAATTTTATTCATCTTTCATTTTTAAAGCTGAGTCCCCTCACTGTTTACCTTGAACTATCACAACATTGTTAATCAGCTAAACCCCAGAATAAAATGCTTTTGGTGTCTAAATTTACTTTTAATTGCTTTAGAACATTATGTTAGTTTCTGCTGTGCTGTGCTGTGCCTAATCTCTTGGTAGTGTCCGACACTTTGCAACCCCAGGGACTGTAGTCTGCCAGGCTCCTCTGTCCATGAAATTCTCCAGGCAAGAATACTGGAGTGGGTTGCTATTCCCTTCTCCAGGGGGTTTCCCAACCCAGGGATCAAAGCCAAGTTTCCTGCATTAGCAGGTGGTTTCTTTACCATTAAACCACCAGGGAAGCCCTAGTTTCCACTGTACAACAATGCCAATCAGCCATAATCATATGCATTAATATATCCCTTCCTTCTTGAGCTTCCCTCCCCTCCCCCCATCTCATTCCTCTAGGTCATCCCAGAGTGCCAGGCTGGACTCCCTAGCACTTACTCTTATATTGCACATTTATTTTTTATTTATTTCCCCACCCCCCAATAAAACCCCAGACTATAAACTCCAAGAGGACAAGGAACATGCTCATTTTGTTTTATCTGTCTCCTCCAGGCCCTAAGACAACCTTGGTCAGGCCAAGGCCCAATAAATTCCATATTTGCTGAATCAATTGAATGCATGGTTTTAACTTTTGTTTAAAATGTTTAGAAGTGTTTCATCTGAATAAAGCTTCCCTTGAAAGTTAAAACCAAGCAAAAGGGTGCATCAGATTAATTTTTTCTCTCTTTCTTTGCCTTCGGTAGCAGACTGAAAATTCCTAGAATGGAGCAAGACGCAGAAGCTGGCATCAATTTAATTAAAGAGGGACCATTTGAAATAGCAGTCATGTTGACCCAGTGTTAATGAGGGAAAACCGACACTGCAGCTGGGGCTCCTCTCCTGGCTGTCCTGGGGCCTTGCATGTGTGGCTGGAGCATGGTCCCCTGCACCCAGGCTGCCGCTGAGACAGCAGGTGGTGCCACTTGTCTGGGCAACCAGGGCATCTCCAATGGGAGGGTCAGCGTCACAGTGTCATTCAGGCAACAACATGGAGGAGCCCTTTCCTCCACCACAGGTCTTGGGGAAGTGAAATGTATGAGGGTCTCAGAGTCAGGAACTGGGATAAAACTTGCTTTCTAGGATGTCAGTAGATGGAGTAACTACATCTGTGAGTGATAATTTGAAAGGAGACAGGCAAGCAGGGCAGGCTAACTTGCTTATCTGTCTGTTCACATTTACCCACTCCTGGGATGTTCCCATGAGCCTTAGATTCATTGCTCACATACAGGTTTACTTTTTCTGTGTTAAGAGTATGCTGTGCAGAAAATTCTCATTTATATTGTGTGTGCATGCTCAGTTTCTCAGTCATGTCTGAGTCTTTGCCATCCCATGCCCACCAGTCCGTCCATGGGATTCTCCAGGCAAGCATACTGGAGTGGATTGCCTTTTCCTACTCCAGGGGATCTTCATGACCCAGGGATCAAACCTGCATCTCCTGCACTGGCAGACAGATTCTTTACCACTGCGCCACCTGAGAAGCCCTCGTTTATATCAATGATATCTTATTTCAAAATCAAATCTTTTTTTAATAGCATCTATAACCCATGCTATTGAATGCCTACTCTCTGACAGTCTACATTAGCAACTGAGGCCACTAAGTATTGATATAACAAAACATGATTCCTCTCTACAAGTTGAGGACATGTAAACAATGTTTCAACTACACTATGAGAGGTATGAACAAGCTGTTATGGGCTTTCCACGGAGAAAGTGTCAATAATTGGGAGAAACAGAGAAGGTTTCCTTTAGAAGATGATGTGTGAATTTGAAAGATGAGTGGGAATTTTTCAAGAATATAACGGACTTTTGGACTCAGAGGGAGAGGGAGAGGGTGGGATGATATGGGAGGATGGCATTCTATCATGTATACTATCATGTAAGAATTGAATCACTAGTCTATGTCTGATGCAGGATACAGCATGCTTGGGGCTGGTGCATGGGGATGACCCACAGAGATGTTATGGGGAGGGAGGTGGGAGGGGCGTTCATGTTTGGGAACACATGTAAGAATTAAAGATTTTAAAATTAAAAAAATAAAAAACTTAATACTAAAAAAAAAAAAAAGAAATGTCAGGGAATGTTCATACTGTGCAGAAAGGGCAGCAAATATCAAAACAATAAATTGAATTTTAGTAATGGCAACAATTTTGATTTGGCCGGTACGTAGGGTGTGTGTTTGTGTATATATGTGTGCTCCTCTTGGGTGAGTATATCTGTCAATGTTTGTTCAGGAAAATACCAGCACTTTCTATATTGCAGGGTTGAAATGTTTAATTCAGGGCATTAGGAAGCTTACACTCACTGGAAGTCCTTGGGGAGATGGACTATCATGATATGGAATTTCTATGGAATGATTCTCAAGAAGCTGCTCAGAAGGTGCTTCAAATTTCAAAACCACTCAAGCACCTGCTTGCAATGTAAGAAAATATTGCAAAGAGGAATAATACCCTGTTTTCTCTTTACCTTCCAAATCTTGTGTGATGCCTCTCAATGGCTGATTCTAATTCAGAATTGAGCATCATGGGAAGGATATTCCCAGCATCCTCTTTGTTCTTGGTTTCTTCTGACCTTAGGGAGACTAGAATGCCACTGAGTTGATGGGAGACAAGTCAGTTCAGTGAGACAGGTGAGATTGGTGTCCCGCTGTAAGGCTTTCATGACTCAGTATGTGTTCGTACTTTATCTTAGAATCATTGGGAGGATTGTTAAATGTTTTAACACAGAGTGAAATGATTAACTGAGTTTACACACATTAATCTGTTATAATTTTTTACCATAAATTATTACCAGATTTCTAATTATTTCTAATTATTTACCAGAAATTATTATCAGAAATCCAATTCTATAAATTTAAAGAGGAAAAACTTAGGAAAGAAGCCTCTGATATTTTGGGAATTATGTGCAGTTTGGATTAAAGGAATAAAGGTAAAAGGCAGAGAGGCCAAGTGTTTTCTAAGCCCTTCCTTACCTTAATAACCAAGTTTTAGTTCTGTAAGCATTAAATTAACACCTTGACATCACCGTTGTGCCTCCAGAAAGAAAGTGCCCAGAGAGTCTCCACTTCTGTACTTCTCAGTCCTTATTCAACTGACTGGAAACAAAAGTCTGTCTCTGTAAAGGTCACCCGTGACTTCTGTGGCAGAGAATGCTGGCTGTCTACTGGAAACTGATGCCCCTGGTACAGCTGAGAAGTGGCTGCTTGGCTCTGGACTCTCATTCCCAGGCCCTTTGCATCTACATGGGACCATGTTAGTGAATTCTGTTCCATAGAACAGAGGTAAAGATGAAATATACCATGTCGAGAACTGGTGCAGAAAAACTTTCCGCACCATCCAATGAACTCTTTTCCCAACTGCTGGCCAGACAAAGTCCTACTGAATGAGCTTGGAAGTCACATATTAAAAAAGAATCTCAAGGAACTTAGGTCCGGGGACCAGCTTGACCCCCATACCATCCTGCCGTCACCGCTACCAACTGAATATTACATAAGCAAGAAAAAATACTTTTAAATCACTAAATCACTGACATTTTGTAGCTTTTTGGTTGCTATAGTTGGTAATACTTTTCTTTATGCTTGTTGTCATTGTTGTTGTGTAGTCACTAAATTGTGTCTGACTTTTTTGCGATCTCATAAACTGTAGCCTGACAGGCTCCTCTTTCCATAGGATTTCCCAGGCAAGAATACAGGAGTGGGTTGCCATTTCCTTCTCCAGGGGATCTTCCTGACCCAGGGATTGAACCTACCTCTCCTACATTGCAGGTGGATTCGTTACCTCTGAGCCACCAGGGAAGCCCCCTTTCTTTATGCTTTGTTGTTGTTGTCCAGTGGCCAAGTCATGTCCAACTGTTTGAGACTCCGTGGACTGCAGCACTCCAGGCTTCTTTATGGTAGTTTGTAATAGTAAGTACCATCTCTTTAGCATGTGATGCTGGTGGACATTTAAGAGACGATGTCTTCTGGGTACATGAAATTGTAGATACAGAATTTAGGAGGGTCTGACTGTGAAGAAAGCTGAGCACCAAAGAATTGATGCTTTTGAACTGTGGCGGAGACTCTTGAGAGTCCCTTGGACTGCAAGGAGATCCAACCAGTCCATTTTAAAGGAGATCAGTCCTGGGTGTTCATTGGAAGGACTGATGCTGAAGCTGAAACTCCAGTACTTTGGCCACCTCATGCAAAGTGTTGACTCATTGGAAAAGACTTTGATGCTGGGAGGGATTGGGGGCAGGAGGAGAAGGGGATGACAGAGGATAAGATGGTTGGATGGCATTACCAACTCGATGGGCATGAGTTTGAGTGAACTCTGGGAATTGGTGATGGACAGGGAGGCCTGGCATGCTGCGATTCATGGGGTCGCAGAGTTGGACACGACTGAGTGAACTGAACTGAACTGAATATACAGGATTTTGGAGACATTAGCACATAGGTAGAAGCTGAAACCAGAGTAGGATGCTTCAGGAAAAAATGGATAGAATGAGAAAAGAGAGCCAAAGTAGGGATCTTGCAGAGTCCAGCAGTAAGGGTGCAGGCAGAGGAACAAGTGGCAGCAAAAAGAAAATCAACTACACTCTGTCCTAGAATTCGTGAGAATTCAAAGCAAGGAAGACTGTGTCAAAGCCTGCAGATAAATAATGTTTCACTAGAGTAAGAGAACAAAAGTAAAATTGCTGTGCAGTGAGGAGTAAAATAAAAGGTAGGGCAAGTAGAAACAGAAACTGCAGCTTATTCTAGAATTGTAGCAGCGCAGGAAGGAGACATATGCCTTCAAGGTCAGCAGAATGAGCAGATGCATTTTTAGTGAGAGGGTGAGTTAAACAAGCTTGTGCATGAGAAGAGCCACTGAGAGAGGATATATTGAAGATAAAAAAGGAAGTGAATGTTAAAAAGGGCTTGGAGGACACAACAGAATGGAAAATCCAAGAGGAGAGGGGCTGTGTCTGTTTGGTTAACACTGTAACCCCAGGCTTTGAATATTCTGGCACTGGAAGGCACACAATAAACATTTATTGAAGGAACCCATGATGAGAGGAAAAGGGAAGGGAGGGAAAGATGATATCAAGGATACAGATAGCGGTGTTATCTTTGGAAGAAATTAGGCAAGGCATCCTCTGGGGTGGAATCAGAAGGGGGAAAGATGAAGAACATGCAGATAATATAGGGGGTAGAGTTTGTGACTGATGGTAGCTATTTTCTCTGTAAGGTAGGAGGCTAGGCCATCTGTTTAAAATGAGTGGGCAAGTCCAGCTAAGTGATTTCAGGAAGAATGATAAAGGTTTGTAACAGTTACTGTATAAATGAATACGGTTATTTGCTTAAGATGAGATTACTGGATAATTCTAACAAGGCACAAATTGTGAGAATAAGTTCATTCATTTGAGATTAATGAGAGCCAACTCATTGGAAAAGATCCTGATGCTGGGAAAGATTGAAAAAAAAAGGAGAAGGGGGCAGCAGAAGATGAGATGGTTAGATAGTGTCACCAACACAGTGGAGATCAATTTGAGCAAATTCTGGGAGATAGTGGAGGACAGAGTGTGCTGCAATCTTTGGGTCACAAAGAGTCAGACATGAATTAATTACTGAACAACAACAACAATAAATGAATAAATTCATTGAATTTTAAAGAAAAATTTGCAAAACATAAACCACTGGATACATTCAATCTTAATAAGATCAAGATTTAAACTTAAAACCTGCATATGAATATGTTCTCAGATTATTTAGAGCAAAATTGGCTATCTGCTCTAAAATTATGCAATTATATTATAAAATTTCAGATATTACAACTGTCTTTCTCCATAAACCCTTTTTCCCTTCCAGTTTTATTGACACACAGCACTACTGTGTATTTTTAAAATGTACTTCATCATTTGTATAAAATTATGGAAAAAAAAAACCTATCCTTAATTCTTTGATTCAGCTGCTGCTGCTGCTGCTAAGTCGCTTCAGTCGTGTCCGACTCTGTGCGACCCCATGGGTGGCAACCCATCAGACTCCCCCATCCCTGGGATTCGCCAGGCAAGAACACTGGATCAGCTAACAAGTCTTAAATAACGCATTTTTATGAAGAAAACATAAGTGAATAAATCCTATGTGAATACTTGAGTAGATTTTATAGACCGAAAGACTCTGAATATGTAGATTTCATAATGTTGAACATAAAGAAGACTTGTATGGCAATACAAGCTGTTTGCTTGGTTTTTAAATATACTGTCAAGGTATCTACTTTTGCTTAATCATCCTTTTCCAGATATAACCTTGGACATGCCTTCCCTCATTCCTCCAAGGAACTTTTACTGGACACTTTTAGAGCATGGGGAACATAGTGAAGACCAGGATGGCATACTTTTCCTGACTTCATAGAGATGAATAAATGAATATGTTCTTTAGCCTTACCATGAGCTCATCCCAAATTTTTTCCATGAATCACAGACTCCTCCCTCTTCACAATTTTGTTAAGGGTCCCTGCTGAATTGGGCTCACCAGTTAATTGTGTGTTATCTCATTTTGTCATGATCATATGTGTGACTTTTTTGGGGACCATGCTGTGTGGCTTGCAGCACCAGGGATCAAACCATACTTTCGGTAATGGAAACATGGAGTCTTGACCACTGGACCACCAAGGAATCCTCACATTTGACTTTTTAAATACAATGATCTGCAGTATACATAAACTTTGGGGCTACTCTCCATTAGGCTGCGGCAATTCAGAGATAATGCAATAAAGGTCATTATCTGTGGAAATCCCTTTCATTATCATTTTGTTATGATTTATATTGTGGTGGGTTCTCTTTTTAAGGGCAGAAGCTCCCTCAGGGAGATAATATATGAATCTTAGCTTTAAGCACTTAATTTTCCCCTTGATATAGAGTGGCTCTGGAATTTCATGCTTCAGATAGGAGTTGAAAGTTTTAATTTATAATTTTATTATTATAGAGCAGTGAGTTGAGATGAGGGAATCTCTATTTTTCAGTCACCATGTGATGGTTAATATTTCCTACTGTAAGAAGCCATATTTGCCAAGATAATTTAATTTTACAATATTTACTTTTTGTCACTGAATGATGTGTACAAATAAAAATAAGCCATAGACTAAAAGGTCCTTTCATATTTATAAATGAAGTAAGTAAATTCTTTTTTGGCAAACGTTACAAATCATTTTTTTTTATTGTGATAAAAACACAGAACTTGAGATCTATTCTTTTTACAGACTTTTAAGTGTATAATACAGGATTTTAACTATAAGCATGATATTATATGAAAGTGAAAATCACTCAGTTGTGTCTGACTCTTTGTGACCCCATGGACATACCGTCCATGGAATTCTCCAGGCCAGAATACTGGAGTGGGTAGCCTTTCCCTTCTCCAGGGATTTTCCCAACCTAGGGATTGAACCCAGGTCTCCAGCATTGCAGGCAGATTCTTTACCAGCTGAGCCACAAGGGAATCCTACTGGAGTGGGTAGCCCATCCCTTCTCCATCAGATCTTGCCAACCCAGGAATCGAACAGGGTGCTCCTGCATTGCGGGTGGATTCCTTACCAACTGAGCTATCAGGGAAGCCCATGATGTTATATAGTGGATCTTTAAATCCATTGAACAGCAATTCCCATTTTCCCCTGCCACCAGCCCATGGCAACCACCATTTTTCCTTCTGTTTCTGTGAGTTTGACTAATTTAGATGGTCATATAAGTGACTCTTTGGTAAAGAATTCGCCTGCAATGCGGGAGCGCCCGGTTTGATTCCTGGGTTGGAAAGATCCGATGGAGAAGGGATAGGCTACCCCCTCCAGTATTATTGGGCTTCCCTTGTGGCTCAGCTGGTAAAGAATCCACCTGCAATGAGGAAGACCTGGGTTCGATCCCTGAGTTGGGAAGGTCCCCTAGAAGAGGGCATGGCAACCCACTGCAGTCTATTTGTTGCCATCTCTTCCTGTTGAATGCTTCATGCATTTTATGTTACTCCCTATAGATTGTCAAGCATGTACTACCCACTAATTCTAGTTTATCTTTCTTCTCCAATGACCAGTGTGTTTTCCTTTTCTCCTTTATCTGACCCTCTCTTTCTTCTTTTTGGAATAATTGCTCGCTGCTTACAAAGAGTGCCTTGAACGCTAAATCTATAATTCAAGCACTGATTTTTAAACAGAATCCAAGAGTTGTATTTGAGGCTGGTCCGATGGTGTATCTGCCATATGCCATTGAAATAATCCATTGTTTATCACTGTTTTATTTTGTTTTTATACAGTTTTGTACTACTTGGGTGTGATATGGCACTGTTAGCTTATCCACTTCGAAATTAACCATACCAGCTGGAGAAGTGTAATTTAGAGGGGTAGCACATGGATCTGTGAATGATGACATCTTGAGTGTGTTCTGAGGGTGTCTCATGTTTCTGTATATCCTAGTTTCACCCAAATAAAGCATGAAAATTAGTATACATATCCATACTCGCTCCCGTACATATGCATAAAAATTTTTGCATTGTTTAGGTTTCTCTGAAATGTCAAGAGAATGAAAACAATAGTATATGTAATTCCTTTAAATCATAGCAAGTGTATGGTATTTAAATATATTCAAGCATAGAATGGTATCTAAATAATATCTGGGTGGTTATTTCCAATATTCTTTTCCACAGTTTTGCCTCATTTTGCTGTCAATTGTTTGTTTCTCTGCCTCCTTCCTTTCATTGTTCCTTCCTTATTCTCCTTCATTTACACATATTTACTGAACATCAACTGTGACCCAGAAATTTCTATGATGAATACGATAGTCAAGGAAATGTTTTATAGATGGGACACACATATAAAAGCACATGCATAATGAAAGATCTGATTTTTAATAGTAGTAAGTTTTATAGAGAAAAGTTGTTGTGTGACAGAGATAGATGGATGACACTGGAATAATTATTTCCCTTTAGAAAGTCAAATAAGACACCTCTAAGGAGGTAGCATTTGAGTTGACACCTAAATGATAAAAACCACCCAACCACAGTGGGACTGGGGGCTCGGTATTCTATACAAACAGCATCTGTGAGCTTTTGTGGGGTGTAAGGAGCATAAAACAATCCAGGAACAGTTACTGAGGGAAAAGCAAAAGGACATGAGCTCAGAGAGGTAGGCAGAGTTCAGAGAGGTAGGCAGAGTTCCGTTCACATATGGTGATGAAGGTCGTGGGGAATGGGTTAGGCTTTATTTCAACTGTAACAGGAAACTATTCGAAAGTTTTAGGCAGGAAAGTGATATGGTTTGACTTGCATCTTAAGAAGATCCTTATGGCTGCTGCATACCAAATGATAAGGGCAAAGAATGGAAGCAAGAACTGGGAACACTTAAATGCTTTGTCCTAGACTACAAAGTGAATCACAGAACTAGAACTTTTTCTTCCTGACTCAAAGTCCAGTTCTCTGTATTATCACCTTGTGACCTCATCATTTTATACTTATTTTTCTATTGTCTTGTCCTCCAGACAAGATCTTCTTTCCTCTCTTAACTCTTCTAGCAGTTACTCAGTTTTTAATTCATTTTTCTTGACCTTGCCTAATTATAGAAGCATGTTATACTGTTTCTATTAAGGTATGCCCTTTAGTGAGGGTATGTTTTGTGCGTCTGTTGTATCTTTAATTATATGTAAAAACATGGTTCTAGGATAAAACTGAACAGATTAATACTCTTCCTGCTAATAGAGAACACTGAGAAATAGTGCAGTCATAGAGAAACACTAATTTTTAGTGATTACAAGTGCTCTGTATCAATGGCATCCACTGATTCTATTTACTTTTTCCAGGGAAAAAGGATTACTTTTATAAAATAACTCTTGTCTATAGAAATGTGGCATAATACATATATAGTTTAAAAAGTGGAAATTTTAGATGAAAAATATATATTATGTAGCCATCTTATTTTAAAGTAGAACAAAATAAAACTGCTGCCAATATCCACAGTAAAAAAAATAATTTTTCCCCTTGTTTTGCTTATCCATTTAGTTCTTAATTCAGCAAATCCTTATGGGGTAATTTGTGTGTGCTAGAGATGAAAGCTCTCACCTTTCTTTGACTTCTGAAGTGCTAATCTTTCTTAGTTTGTCCATTTCTTACTTTTCTGGATGATTTACTTTCTTGATTTATGTATTCTTGCAATTTAGTTATGGTGTTCTTGCATATCTCTGCTAGAGTGAAGATTTTCATCCTGACCCAGGGATCGAACTTGAGTCTCCCACATTGCAGGCAGACTCTACCAACTGAGTCATCAGGGAAGGACACAATGTTAAATGTCAAGCTTACTGCTAGTTCTGCTTGTGATTCCTTTGTTTTCAAGTTGTAATGATAATGCTTCTTCCAGTCACTGGTTCTGGACTTGAAATAGTTTTTTCTCTCTGATAAGGACACTACATTAGAATCCTACCCTTGAACCATAATTTCACATCTGGCTCAGACTTCTCTGCACATTCCTTACTTCAGACACTTCTGTCTTGCGTTCACTTCATCCCATAGGATATCATTCAGGTGTTGGGACAGTACTTCCTGCCTGTGTAACCCAAGAGAGATTCCAACATCTTTTCTGTGATCTGTCACTTACTCAAAGCAACTCACTACAATCGGCTGGTTTTCCAGTCCCTCCAGATGGCGCTATTGGTAAAGTACTCGCTTGCCAATGCAGGAGAGATAAGACACGCAGGTTCGATTCCTGGGTTGGAAAGATCCCCCAGAGAAGGGCATGGCAACCCACTCCAGTATTCTGGCCTGGAGAATCCCATGGACAGAGGATCCTGGTGGTCTACAGTCCGTAGGGTCACAAAGAGTCTCACATGACTGAAGCAATTGAGCACACACACATGCATGCATAATACACGCACTGGCGTTTCTAAGATCACAAATAACTTTCTATTTGGCATATTCAATGCGCATTCATCAGGGGTCCCAGTCTGTTCTGCTTTTTTGCATGCTTGTCTTCTCTAAC
Source organism: Budorcas taxicolor (assembly GCF_023091745.1). NCBI lineage: Eukaryota > Metazoa > Chordata > Mammalia > Artiodactyla > Bovidae > Budorcas > Budorcas taxicolor. The sequence goes on from NC_068910.1 coordinate 87,112,085, forward strand.
CCAGTGTTTTGCTGGTTCTCCTCTCTTGCCTGCTTCTTCCATAGACTTCTTCCATATGACTCATCCTTTAAAGTCAGTGTTTCTCAGGATTCTATCCCTGAATCATTTGCCATTTCAAATATCTAGTGGCAAATCTTGTCCTCTCTTTTATTTCAACCCCTACACCCCAGCCTTAATCCTCATTCTCTAGATTCATATATCCAGTTTTCTGTCAACCACTCTTCAGCTTCTTGAAGCTACTATTTCAGAAACTGAATGTGTCAGCTTCTCTCAAAATTTCTCCTTTTTCTATACTTCCTGTTTAATTAACATCCTCTTCCACAGTTCTGTATCTACACAGTGATAGGTTCTGATAATTTTAATGCCTAAGTACTTCTTGCCATTTTCTGCTCCTTCCTTTTGTCTCCACTACCTCAATTCTGACTAGACCATCAGAGTGGAAAGAAAGCGGTAAGTGTTAATTGCTCAGTGGTGTCTGACTCTTTGTGACCCCATGGACTGTAGCCCGCCAGGCTCCTCTGTCCATGGGATGCTCCAGGCAAGAATACTGGAGTCGGTTGCCATTTCCTCCTCCAGAGGATCTTCCCAACCCAAGGACTGAAATGATCTTCTTACTCGTTTTCCTGCCTCTAATTTTTCACCTTCAAGCCCATCCTCTAAAGAACTGATGCAAAACTCTATTTAAGATGTCAATAACACTAAGTAAGGCTGTTCTTCATTATCTACAGACTAAATTTCAAACTCCTTTGATAATACATACAAGCTATTCATGATCTTACCTATCCAGCTTCATTGCTTACAATCACTTCCTGGAATTCTGGTTCAGCAAGACCAAATTACTTGTGATTTTCTATAACTTTTTCCTCATGTTTGTGTCTTTGGTCCTGTGGTCTATTTACTTGGAGACTTCCCTTCCCTTACCTGGCTGGCTTCCCCCTTTTATCTGCCTTCATGGACAGCCGCCTGCTATTCATCTTCAGTTTAATGTCATTTCTTCTAGCATAACCACTGTAACACTGGCATTCCTGTTCAGCCTCCTCCTGCCATGCTGAGCTAGATGTCCTTCAGCTCTACTCCAAGGTACTGTGTGCATATCTGTATTGTCTTAGTTTTCTATTTATGTGTCATAACTTATTTTGCATTCTTGGTGGTACCTGGCTTACCACTAATCATGAATCATGGCTCAGTAAATACTTACATGTTGCTCAATTTTCAAGTAAGCTCTTTAAAGAGGCAAGATGAATGCTGTTACTCTCGTGGCATTAGTTTTTCCCATCCTTTATTAATTCTTTAGAAAATTCTTTCCTATTCTTTAGAAAATTTAGAATTTTCTAAATTCTTTACTAAATTTAGTAAGTTTAGCAGCTTACTAAATATTTTGGGAACAGTTGTATTGGGAGATTTATTTTGCTATGGAAGACAGTTTTAGAAATTTTGAATAAAATCAAATCTTTCAAATGATATAAATTTTGTTTCTTTTCTAAGTTTGTGTTTTCACCAACTATAGTTAATAAATAGTCATCAAAAAGATGACAATCTTCTTTTTGAAAATTATCTTTATTTCAAAGGAATTAACAGGATATAACTTTTCTTGAAATATTTATTTTTATTATTAATCATGCTACCAATTCATTGCATAATCCTGATACTGGATAACTTTCTTAATGTTTGTATTTCTTTTCTATTAACTACTAATTCCTAATAATAATTATTAAGGCTAATAGGACATCCAACCTAGAAATTATGTAATAGAAGCTGTTTTTAATAGTATATAGATGATGCTATGAAAGTGCTGCACTCAATATGCCAGCAAATTTGGACAACTCAGCAGTGGCCACAGGACTGGAAAAGGTCAGTTTTCATTCCAATCCCAAAGAAAGGCAATGCCAAAGAATGCTCAAACTACTGCACAATTGCACTCATCTCACATGCTAGTAAAGTAATGCTCAAAATTCTCCAAGCCAGGCTTCAGCAATACATGAACTGAGAACTTCCTGATTTTCAAGCTGGTTTTAGAAAAGGCAGAGGAACAGAGATCAAACTGCCAACATCTGCTGGATCATGGAAAAAGCAAGAGAGTTCCAGAAAAACATCTATTTCTGTGTTATTGACTATGCCAAAGCCTTTGACTGTGTGGATCACAATAAACTGTGGAAAATTCTGAAAGAGATGGGAATATCAGACCACCTGACCTGCCTCTTGAGAAATCTGTATGCAGGTCAGGAAGCAACAGTTAGAAATGGACGTGGAACAACAGACTGGTTCCAAGTAGAAAAAGGAGTATGTAAAGGCTGTATATTGTCACCCTGCTTATTTAACTTCTATGCAGAGTACATCATGAGAAATGCTGGGCTGATAGAAACACAAGCTGGAATCAAGATTGCAGGGAGAAATATCAATAACCTCAGATATGCACATGACACCACCCTTATGGCAGAAAGTGAAGAGGAGCTAAAAAGCCTCTTGATGAAAGTGAAAGAGGAGAGTGAAAAAGTTGGCTTAAAGCTCAACATTCAGAAAACGAAGATCATGGCATCTGGTCCCATCACTTCATGGGAAATAGATGGGGAAACAGTGGAAACAGTGCCATATTTTTTGGGGGGGAGGCTCCAAAATCACTGCAGATGGTGATTGCAGCCATGAAATTAAAAGACGCTTACTCCTTGGAAGAAAAGTTATGACCAACTTAGATAACATATTGAAAAGCAGAGACATTACTTTGCTGACTAAGGTCCGTCTAGTCAAGGCTATGGTTTTCCCAGTGGTCATGTATGGATGTGAGAGTCAGATTGTGAAGAAAGATGAGCGCTGAAGAATTGATGTTTTTGAACTGTGGTGTTGGAGAAGACTCTTGAGAGTCCCTTGGACTGCAAGGAGATCCAACCAGTCCATTCTAGAGGAGATTAGCCCTGGGTGTTCTTTGGAAGGAATGATGCTAAAGCTGAAACTCCAGTACTTTGGCCACCTCATGCGAAGAGTTGACTCATTGGAAAAGACTCTGATGCTGGGAGGGATTGGGGGCAGGAGAAGGGGACGACAGAGGATGAGATGACTGGATGGCATCACTGACTCGATGGACATGAATCTGAGTGAACTCGGGAGTTGGTGATGGACAGGGAGGCCTGGCGTGCTGTGATTCATGGGGTCGCAAAGAGTTGAACATGACTGAGCAACTGAACTGAACTGAACTGAACTGATTAATGTATACAGTGAGTATGTAAACCCTCAATTTTTAATGTGATACTATTTATTTATTAAATGTTGTCTTCAAAGCACTGTCCTTGAATTTTTTATCTATCAGTTCAGTTCAGTCACTCAGTCATATCTGACTCATTGCAACCCCATGGACTGCAGCATGCCAGGCTTCCCTGCTTATCACCAACTCCTGGAGCTTGCTCAAACTTATGTCCATTGAGTCAGTGATGCCATCCAACCATCTCATCCTCTGTCGTCCCCTTCTCCTCCTGCCTTCAATCTTTCACAGCATCAGGGTCTTTTCTAACAAGTCAGTTCTTTGTATAAGTCAGCCAAAGTATTGGAACTTCAGCTTCAGCATCAGTCCTTCCAATGACTATTCAGGACTGATTTCCTATAGGGCTGACTGGTTGGATCCCCTTGCTGTCCAAGGGACCCTCAAGAGTCTTCTCCAACACCACAGTTCAAAATCATAATTCTTTGGCTTTTAACTTTCTTTATGGTCCAGCTCTCACACCCATATATGGCTACTAAAAAACCATAGCTTTGACTATATGAACCTTTGTCAGCCAAGAAATGTCTCTGTTTTTTAATATGTTGTCTAGGTTGGTCATAGGTTTTCTTTCAAGGAGCAAGCATCTTTTAATTTCATGACTGCAGTCACCATCTGCAGTGATTTTGGAGCCCAGGAAAATAAAGTCTCTCACTGTTTCTATTGTTTCCCCATTTATTTGGGGATTGGACTGGATGCCATGATCTTAGTTTTATCTCTAATAACTCTTTTAATTTGATCATAGACAATAAAGTGTTATTATCTTTATTTTACAAATGTGGTAATCCATATATGCAACCAACAAGTAAAGTGGCCAAACATACCTGTCATGGACTGAATTGTGTTTCCCCTAAATTCGCATGTTGGTGCCTTAACCTCAACATGACTGTATTTGGAGATAGTTTCATTAAGGAGATGAATAAGGCTAGATGAATAAGGCTAGTTTCATTAAGGAGATGAACAAGGGTGGGTGCCTCATCCAATAAGACTGGTGTCCTTATAAGATGAGGGAGAGAGCCCGGGGGATGTATGCACACAGAAAAAAGATCATGTGAGAGCACAGCAAGCAGCTGCCCATCAGCAAGCCACGGAGAGAGAGCTCACCAGAAACCAGCCCGACTGGCAGCATGATCCTGGTCTTCCAGCCACTAGAATGGTGAGAAAATAAATTTCTGTTGCTTAAAACACCCAGAATATCCTGTGGTATTCTGTTACAGCAGGTATGCAGGCTAATATAATGTCCAACTACAAGTAGTAGAGAGAAATTAAACCCATCCAAGATGGCTTCAAGCCCATTCTCAACTATTACACTGATTTATGAATTTGCCTTGACTCCTAGTTCAATTAAAGAATGTATATAATGACTATTTGTTAATATACTTAGTTGCTTAACTTCATGAATATTTTCTCTTCAGTAATTATTTAATGCTTCTTAGAAATCAATTTTGGATGATTTATGAAGTTTTTAAAAAGATTGCCATGCCCTTCTAAACTAAGAATGTATATAATTTTTGATCTTACATTTAAAATTAAATCCTTAAAAGGTAATCAAAAAGTTTGGAAAAAAAATTTAATTGCCTAAATCGTTAAAAAAAATATATAGTGATACAATGTAACCATTAAGAACCAATTTTGGAGACTATTTTATGATATGGGAGATGTTTTCAATTTTGAATATAAAAGGTTGTAATATTATGTACATAGAACCATCCCAACTTTGTTAAATTAGGTACTTACATTAGTACCTATGCATATTAATTCTAACACACATATACCATGCATATAAGTAAGTATGTACATGTACCCATATATCCATACATAGATGTGTAGTAAAAAGAATGATGGAAGTATACCAACATATTAACATATGGTTATCTCTGGTGGTGGATTATAAGTAATTTTTATTTTTCTTCTTTATATACATTTTGTACTTCTCATTGGACATAGGTAACATGTCTATTTTTTTTCTCAAAATTTCTTTTTTTTTCTTTTTTTGTGTTTATTTTTTTATTTTTTTTTCCTGACCTTTATTTTTACTTTATTTTGCTTTACAATACTGTATTGGTTTTGCCATATATTGACATGAATCCACCACGGGTGTACATGCGATTCCAAACATGAACCCCCCTCCCACCTCCCTCCCCACAACATCCCTCTGGGTCATCCCCGTGCACCAGCCCCAGGCATGCTGTATCCTGCATCGGACATAGACTGGTGATTCGATTCTTACGTGATAGTATACATGTTTCAATGCCATTCTCCCAAATCATCCCACCCTCTCCCTCTCCCTCAGAGTCCAAAAGTCTGCTATACACATCTGTGTCTTTTTTGCTGTCTTGCATACAGGGTCATCATTGCCATCTTTCTAAATTCCATATATATGTGTTAGTATACTGTATTGGTGTTTTTCTTTCTGGCTTACTTCACTCTGTATAATCGGCTCCAGTTTCATCCATCTCATCAGAACTGATTCAAATCTATTCTTTTTAATAGCTGAGTAATACTCCATTGTGTATATGTACCACTGCTTTCTTATCCATTCATCTGCTGATGGACATCTAGGTTGTCTCCATGTCCTGGCTATTATAAACAGTGCTGCGATGAACATTGGGGTACATGTGTCTCTTTCAATTCTGGTTTCCTCGGTGTGTATGCCCAGCAGTGGGATTGCTGGGTCATATGGCAGTTCTATTTGCAATTTTTTAAGGAATCTCCACACTGTTCTCCATAGTGGCTGTACTAGTTTGCATTCCCACCAAAAGTGTAGGAGGGTTCCCTTTTCTCCACACCCTCTCCAGCATTTATCAAGTTATATGATTCAGTCAGTTCAGTTCAGTTGAGTCGCTCAGTCGTGCCCAACACTTTGCGACCCATGAATCGCAGCACGTCAGGCCTCCCTGCCCATCACCAACTCCCAGAGTTTACTCTGACTCATGGCCATCGAGTCAGTGATGCCATCCAACCTTCTCATCCTCTGTCATCCCCTTCTTCTCCTGCCCCCAATCCCTTCCAGCATCAGAGTCTTTTCCAAAGAGTCAACTCTTTGCATGAGGTGGCCAAAGTATTGGAGTTTCAGCTTCAGCATCATTCCTTCCAAAGAAATCCCAGGGCTGATCTCCTCTAGAATGGACTGGTTGGATCTCCTTGCAGTCCAAGGGACTTTCAAGAGTCTTCTCCAATACCACAGTTCAAAAGCATCAATTCTTTGGTGCTCAACTTTCTTCACAGTCCAACTCTCACATCCATACGTGACCACTGGAAAAACCATAGCCTTGACTAGATGGACCTTTGTTGACAAAATAATATTTCTGCTTTTGAATATTCTATCTAGGTTGGTCTTAACTTTTCTTCCAAGGAGCAAGCATCTTTTAATTTCATGGCTGCAATCACCATCTGCAGTGATTTTGGAGCCCCCCAAAATAAACTCAGTCACTGTTTCCACTGTTTCCCCATCTATTTGCCATGAAGTGATGGGACCAGATGCCATGATCTTCGTTTTCTGAATGTTGAGCTTTAAGCCAACTTTTTCACTCTCCTCTTTCACTTTCTTCAAGAGGCTTTTTAGTTTCTCTTCACTTTCTGCCATAATTGCATTCATCTCACATGCTAGTAAAGTAATGCTCAAATTTCTCCAATCCAGGCTTCGGCAATATGTGAACTGTGAACTTCCAGATGTTCAAGCTGGTTTTAGAAAAGGCAGAGGAACCAGAGATCATATTGTCAACATCTGCTGGATCATGGAAAAAGTAAGAGAGTTCCAGAAAAACATCTATTTCTGCTTTATTGACTATGCCAAAGCCTTTGACTGTGTGGATCACAGTAAACTGTGGAAAATTCTTAAAGAGATGGGAATACCAGACAACCTGACCTGCCTCTTGAGAAACCTATACGCAGGTGAGGAAGCAACAGTCAGAACTAGACATGGAACAACAGACTGGCTCCACATAGGAAAAGGAGTATGTTATATGATTAAGAAACCATTAACGGCAAATTCAGCAGCTTTCTTGAGCTGATTTTGCATTCGTCCAATTAGACCACTTAGTTTACTTTCAAACAGCCTCAAGTTGCTCTATGTTCTCAAGTTCTGGAGAATAGATAGATCCTTAATATCTCCAATGAAAACTATTTTTAAAACTCAAGCAAATGGAGCACTTCCGTATTATTTTCTTCTTCAAGCTGTGCTGACTATAGGTGGCAAAGTTACCCAGTGTTATCTACTTGGAAGAGTATTCTGATACCCAGAGGCCAAGAGGAACTTAAATTATGGATGCCTGTGAAGGCCGGTTTTCTTTTCTTTATTTATTTTTTGGTCTTATTCCCTCTGAGTCTGATGATGTTAGCCATTTAACATAGTAGACTGAATATCTATTACTTGGATATTTTGGATAAAATTTGGGTATTTGAGTTAATTATTTGGATAAAGTATCTATGGAAGAAGAGAATATATATTGCAGTTAAGAGTTTAACAATAAACTCTCTTTTCATGGTTCTTAATTATAGGAAACAAGTTTTGTACAGTTTTGTTTAAAATGCTCTCTAATGACAATATAAAAGTGAGTATTTCATTCCTTGCTTCTTCTGTACAGTGTGTATGTATAAGTACATAGGTTGTAAAAGTTAATTCTACACAATCTTGCTCGAACAAACTTACCTTTGTCTCTGCTCATCTCCAGCATTTTAAATTCACAAACTTTAATGCTACTTTACTGTAGTTTTTTTTTTTTAATTCTACAGTACTGTAAAAAAGACAGTAAGAAAACTTAAGCCAATACTACTACTGCTACTACTACTACTACTACTACTACTACTACTATTACTACTACTACTACTATAGGCCGCCAGGAGGAGCAGGAGAGTGAGCGCCGCGTATGGACAGCGGTAGCAGGGGGCCCGGGGCAGGAGTCCTGGAGACAGGAAGTCCAGAAGGCACAGCCGGCGCACAGAAACCTACTCGATGTACATCTACAAGGTGCTGAAGCAGGTGCACCCCAAATCAGCATCTCCTCCAAGGCCATGAGCTTCATGAACTCGTTTGTGAACGATGTGTTTGAGCGGCTGGCAGGCGAGGGCGCCTGGCTGGCCCAGTACTCGGCCGAACCACAGTGACGTCCCGGAAGGTCCAGACGGCCGTGCGTCTGCGGCTGCCTGGGGAGCTGGCCAAGCACGCAATGTCCGAGGGTACCAAGGCTGTGACCAAGTACACCAGCTCCAAGTGACCCCAGGGGCCCAACCTTAATAAAGGCTGAACAGCTCATTAATAATAATAATATAAAAAAGAGGAAGGAAATGAAAATAGGTTTGAGAAAACAGGGTGTGACTATGGGATGTGTAAGTGTAATAATCTAATTCTGTAACTGCATGATTCAATATAATATGTACAGGTGATTGGAAATCATGTATTTTGTATTAACCAGGAAAATTCAACACTGATAGGGGATCAGTCACCTAGCCTCTCTTCCTTTTCCTCCCAGTAGATGCATGTATCTGGAGAGTTTTATTGAGAGAGAAAGTAAAAGAGGGAGAGAAAGCAAGAGACAGAAAGCCATCCACCTTCTAATACTCTTTGTTTTAAAGTATTTTAATGATGATGCTTACATAAAGTAAAAAAAAAAATCAGAGAATGAAATGGGAATCATGAGATCATTCAACCGTTTCATAGCTCAGTTATATAAGTGGGTTCTCTCCTTAAATTAATTGACTAGGGAAAATACATTCAAGAATAGCATAATGGGTCAAATATCCTTGTGGCAAACCAAGTTAACTGCATGATTTTGAGCTTTTTGGAAACGTCAAAATAACTATATTGCTGCATATCACATTATCAGCTGGAAAAATCTAACATTAAGGAATAGCCTTTTTGAAGTGAATTTACAGATAAAAACAAGTATTTAAATACAAGAGGATAAGAGAATGATATTAGGAAATGGATATGGTCAACCTATTTGTAGTCTATTTCTTTAGTTTTATATTCAGTAGTTCAATCTATTTATTTGTGTTCCTCAGTAATTAATCACCTCTTTTTCTATATTTTGTTTAGCTATGAAATTAAGTGAAGTGAAAGTCGCTCAGTTGTGTCCGACTCTTTGTGACCCCAAGGACTATACAGTCCATGGATTTCTCTAGCCCACAGTACTGGAGTGGATAGCCTTTCCTTTCTCCAGGGGATCTTCCCAACCCAGGGATCAAACCCAGGTCTCCCACGTTTCAGATGGATTCTTTACCAGCTGAGGCACAAGGGAAGCCCAAAGTGAAGTGAAGAGAAAGTCGCTCAATTGTGTCCAGCTCTTTGCGACCCCATGGACTATACAGTCAATGGAATTCTCTAGGTCAGGATATTGGAGTGGGTAGCCTCTCTCTTCTCCAGGGGATCTTCACAGCCGAGGGACTGAACCCAGGCCTCCCACATAGCGGGTGATTCTTTACCAGCTGAGCCACAAAGGAAGACCTTTGGTTAGCTATATTGAGTTTTAAAAGATGGCTTTACTTCATGACTTTAAATATTTGCGGTAGGACGTACTAATTGAAAAGGGAATTTAGGTATGTTAACTAGATAGTGTACTTGTTAACTTATCAAATTCAGCCCACCTGGTATACAGTGAAAACGGTATGCAATAAAATATTTCAGTCAATGAATGTGGCTTAGGTCAGCAGAAGTTGGAGACCCTGGTTCAATTCCTGGGTCAGGAAGATCTGCTACAGAAGGGATAGGCTACCCACTCCAGTATTCTTGGACTTCCCTTGTGGCTCAGCTGATAAAGAATCCGCCTGCAATGTGGGAGACCTGGGTTTGATCCCTGGTTTGGGAAGATTCCCCTGGAGAAGGGAAAGGATACCCACTCCAGTATTCTGGCCTAGAGAATTCCATGGGCCGTATAGTCTATGGGGTTGCAAAGAGCTGGACATGACTGAGCGACTTTCACTTCACTTCACTTCTATAATTCAATCAAATAAGGTTTTTTCCTTGTGGAATATCAATTAAGGCATGGGTATAGGTTTATCATGTAAACTTATTCTTTTCAATGGGAATTTTGAGGAGATTTTAGCTAGAACACAAACAGGGAGGTAGCAGAAACTTCTAGGAACTTGAACTAATGAGAGTACCTTCTGTTTACAAACTGTCTACTCTCAAAATGAGTTCATACTCAGGGTCTCAACAATGAGGTAGGCAATAAGAAAGCTAAGCCAGAGACTTTAATTAGGGGGATACCATGGGGTAATTCAGTGTTTTTAAAATTTTATTCTAGATCATTATTTATCACATTGTTATGCATACATACCACACACATCACGTGGTAGACTCTATTCAGTGAGTCTGGGGTGGGATCTGAGATTCTGCTCTTCAACTCTGATCCCAAGTGATGCTGATGGCCACTTTAAGGAGAGTCTTTGCAAGTTCTAGGACTGAGTTGGTAAGCCTTGAGGCTAGGATGGAAGGTATGGAGCGGTCTAGTGTAATACTTGAGGTTCTGGTGTCATTGTGATCTGATCATATATTGAAGTTGCATGTTGGCTTTTATTTAAAGAATATCTTTTGGTACTAACATTTTTTTCTTAACCATTGGTTTTGAAGTATTGAAAAAAAAATCCACAAGATTCCCATCATTAATCTCTCAGGATGTGTTTGTTCTCTAAAGTTAGTGAAATCAAAGACAAAAATCTCCAATATAACTGCAATCCTTTAACTGCTATTATTTTTAGAATAAAACTGGTAATAAGTGGTAAAATCAGAGGTTGATGCAGATCTTTCTGTTCCAGGAAACTGGTTGTTATGCTGCTGTTTGGTTGTTAAGTCATGTCCAACTCTTTGCAACCCTATGGACTGCAGCATGCCAGGCTCCTCTGTCCCTCACCATCTCCTAGAGTTGGCTCAAATTCATGTCCACTGAGTCAGTGATGCCATCTAACCATTTCATCCTCTGCTGCCCCTTCTCCTATTGCCCTCAGTCTTTCCCAGCATCAGGGTAAGACTCATTTTCCAATGAGTCAGCCTTTTGCATCAGCTGGCCAAAGTACATTTAAGGTTAATTTCCTTTAGGACTGACTGATTTGATCTCCTTGCAGTCCAAGGGACTCTCAAGAGTCTTCTCCAGCACCAAAATTCTTGTTGTTATACCATACGCTTATTCAAATATTTCTAGAGGTTGGGGACATGAATATGGAGGAATCATTGGCTTTGTAGGAGGATTTTATTAAAAAAAAATTCAAGGCAATAGTGCATGTTGGAAATAGCAATGGGATAGTGGTGGTGGGGAGACCTGCCCCTTCCTATTTATAGCTTATTCTTGAGTACCTTGGGAAATATGGGATTAATCAGAGAATTTAGAAGTGGAAGAGATATGAAAGATTTTCTACTTAGAACATATTATTGCAGTCACAGAAGTTAAGTAATGAGTCCTAAGGTCATTCAGAAAGTGGCAGAATTCGAACTATGCCTTAGATCTCCTGATTCTTTTATGAGTATTTCTGCACAATGACTGAAGCAACTAGCACAAGTCTACTACTCGGACTGGTAATGTGAAGCCATAGTGGTAGGCTGAAGGTTTCATACATTTGTGTTTCTTCCTTCACCATCCTCCATCCCAACTCCAACTCTCTTGCTTGATCTATCATTTGATAGAGATGATCTAAGCAGGAGCAGGGCAGCAGATAGTGGGACCAACAAAGGCTAAAGAATATACCCTGGCAAGCTGAGTGTTGGCCAAATTGCATAAATACTGTTTACTCATCACTATAGAAATGGCCTTCATTGTGCAGGCTTCAGATTCTTTGGTATTAGTGCATTCTGGCACAAGAAACTTTTCCTGGGATACTGGGTAAATGGTAAGATTTCATGATAGGGGATATGAAGTCATGGTTAGAACAGGTGATAACACTGAAGGAGCTTTCATGAATACAATAAAAACATTTAGATATCTAAAACCAAAAGTATTAATATACTTACTATTTTATCAGTCATCGGTATTTATTAAGAACTTAGTATATGGTAGACTGTTTTAGGTGCTTTGATACATCTAATACATTTAATTCTCATGTGTATGTAGTTTCAAGTCTGTTTATTGCCAGAGTAATAGCTAGATGAGATGGAAAAGACAATCCACAAATAAGTTTCATTGAATTTGCAGTTTTTGATTTAATGACCCAAACCTTCTTGTTTCTTAGGCCTCCTATAGACGTATATCTTGAGTAGATCACTTTAGACCTTTTATCTTTTATTTCATTTTGTGATGTAGAGCCTTCAAATGACTCTTGAGGCTTGCTTGTTTCTCTTTACATTACGTAGAAATATTTAAAATATATCAATATTTTCTGTTTCTGTTCTCTCTCCACTCCTCCCTAGGAACATAGATGTAAACAGTACACCTGAAACTAATATAATACTGGAAGTAAAATAAATATTTTAAAATAAAATAAATTTTATTTAAATCATTTATTTAATAGTTTAAATTTAAAATAATTTTAATTTTAATTTGAAATGTCATTTATTTAAGATAAAATGACACATGGAAAGGTGGATTCTTTACCAATAGGCCACGAAGGAAGTCCCTCAAAGTTCATTTTAAATGATCAAAATATTTGCTTTCTTAGATATACCCTTAAGTGTCTTTTCTAATGCACTGTTGATAAATCAGCTATACATGTTATACCCCAAAATATCTACTGTATGTCTTCTCTGGAGGAAAGAGTTCTATGGGGTTGATGACCACTGTATGAAGTGCATGACTAGCTGGTCAATATGTGCGTGTGTTCTGTATGTCTAGTGTCCTGTGTGTTAGGAAATGCCAGTCTTCCTTCCATAAAAGCCATTCTATATGGAGATGACATAGGATATATTTGGGACTGGGCATTCAGCACCTCATACAACAGACGGTCCTACACTCATGGAGATGGCAGCCTAGTGGGAGGATATACATTATGGTTGCATGGACATTTGGCCATTCTTCTTAGTCCTCTTCCAAATTCATTCTTTCTCTTTGATAATAAGACTTTCTACCCTCTTCATGAAAATTTCCCTGAAGAATCCAGAAATACTATTGTTAAGATTCGCTTGGAGTATATAGTTCAGTCGCTCAGTCCTGTCCGACTCTTTGCGACCCCATAAATCGCAGCACACCAGGCCTCCCTGTCCGTCACCAACTCCCGGAGCCTACCCAAACCCATGTCCATCGAGTCAGTGATGCCATCCAGCCATCTCATCCTCTGTCATCCCTTTCTCCTCCTGCCCCTAGTCCCTCTCAAAATCAGAGTCTTTTCCAGTGAGTCAGCTCTTCGCATCAGGTGGCCAAAGTATTGGAGTTTCAGCTCCACCATCAGTCCTTCCAATGAACACTGAGGACTGATCTCCTTTAGGATGCACTGGTTGGATCTCCTTGCAGTCCAAGGGACTCTCAAGAGTCTTCTCCAACACAGTTCAAAAGCATCAATTCTTCAGTGCTCAGCTTTCTTCACAGTCCAACTCTCACATCCATACATGGCCATTGGAAAAACCAGCCTTGACTAGATGAACCTTTGTTGACAAAGTAATGTCTCTGCTTTTTAATATGTCTAGGTTGGTCATAACTTTCCTTCCAAGGAGTAAATGTCTTTTAATTTCATGGCTACAATCATCATCTGCAGTGATTTTAGAACTCCCAAAAATAAAGTCTGACACTGTTTCCACTGTTTCCCCATCTATTTCCCATGAAGTGATGGGACCAGATGCCATGATCTTCATTTTCTGAATGTTGAGCTTTAAGCCAACTTTTTCACTCTCCTCTTTCACTTTCATCAAGAGGCTTTTTAGTTCCTCTTCACTTCCTGCCATAAAGGTGGTGTCATCTGCATATCTGAGGTTATTGATATTTCTCCCAGCAATCTTGATTCCAGCTTGTGTTTCATCCAGCCCAGCGTTTTTCATGATGTACTCTGCATAGAAGTTAAATAAGCAGCCTGACAATATACTTGATGTACTCCTTTTCCTATTTGGAACCATTTGTAATATTGTATCATCTTCTGCTTTTTTATGTGCAAATTTATTCTGCATAGCTAGATGTAATGGCATTTCTACTCACAAAACTTCTGACACCAGATATGTGGGGGTTTTTCTTTTTACCCCCAAAACAATTCTCCAACTCTCTGAATACAACAGAGTGTCTCAGGATTCACCTCAGTTCTAACACTAACTACACAGAGTTAGCCTAGGTCCCATTGGTTAAGGGCTCATTCCCTCATGACTGTCCCAGTGAGTCTCAGATTTCCATCTATGATTCTGACCAACCAACCAATCAGCTATAAGATCAGGGAGTTCCCACAACTCCCTCCTCAAGTTCAATAATTTATTTGCCAGCCTCATAGAACTCAGGAAAACAGCCAGTTACTATTAACAGTTTGTTATAAAGGATACAACTCAGGAAGAAAGAAATGGGAGAGATGTATAGGACAGGAAGAGGGGGAGAGGAACAGAACCTCTATGCCCTCTCTGAGTGTGCCCCACTCCTAGGACCTCACTTGAAGTTTCTTTGACACCCATCATTTAAGAGTCTTATGGAGGTCCCATTATCTAGGCATGATAGACTAAATCACTGGCCATAGGTGACTGAATCCAATCTCTTTATGTCCTGTATGGATGAGAAGGGTGTGATGGGGTTGAAAATTCCATTCCTCTAAGCCCATATTTGGTCCCTCTGGCAAGCAGCCCCCATCCAAGAGTCACCTTAGTAGCACAAACTCACATATGCTTGAAAAACACCTTTGTGAATAACAAAATATGATCATATTATCTCTATCACTCAGGAAATTCCAAGGGTTTTAGAAAATCTATGTCAAGAACTTGAGGACTAATATATATTTCTTATTATCACACTAGATTTTTAAGGAGAAAGATCTTCACATGCTTTTTTATTAAATTTTATTTTGCAAATTTTACTACACAGAAAGGTATAAAGGAAAATAAAAGGGGCACATTTGCCGGTCACATAGCTTAACAAATGCAACACTGCCTATGCATCTGCAGTCCTCGTGACCTCTTCTCTGATCATGTTTCACTTCTTTCCTGACTCTAGAGGGAACCACTGGTGTTTATCTTTCAATATGCTTCCAACATATATTGTTCAGTCCCTAAGTTGTGTCCAACTCTTTGCAACCCCATGGACTGCAGCACTCCAGGTTTCCCTGTCCTTCACTATCTCCTGGAGTTTGCTCAGACTCATGTCCATTGAGTCAGTGATGCCATCCAACCATCTCATGCTCTGTTGTCCTCTTCTTTTGGCCTTCTGTCTTTCCCAGCATCAGGGTCTTTTCCATTAATTCTGTTCTTCACATCAGGTGGCCAAAGTATTGGAGCTTCAGTTTCAGCATCAGTCCTTCCAATGAATATTCAGGATTGATTTCCTTTAGGATTAACTTGTTTAATCTCTTTGCTGTCCAAGAAACTCTCAAGTCTAACACATGTACTCTTAGGCAATATACATTCTCTTTTGTACCTTTGTCAAATTTATGTAAATAATCTCATACCAATGTGTTCTTTGTTTTCACTTGTCTTTTCTCTCAACATTTATATTTATGAGAATCCTTCATGTTGATAGGTTATAGTTTACTCCTTTTCTGTATTACATAATATTTTACAGTTTGAGCACAGTGCAATTTATTTATTCTATTTATGGACATTTAGGTTTTTTTTTTTTTAACTTTCTATTCTTCTAAATCTTTATACCTCATAATGTTTTATGGGTAAAATGTAGTCAGTAAATACATAGATGATTTTTATTCTATCTTATGTCACCATTATATTGCCATCTTATTCGGAAACCAGCTCACTTCATTTAATTCACCATATATTTTTCAGTTGCAATATCTTTCATAGTAATACATTACAATGCCAAACCTAGCAAATTCCCCCTACATTTTAGAGTAGTCAGATTCCAAGCTGAGCTCACAAACAGGAAGGGTGAGAGGTGGAATAGAGCTGAAATTTTCAGAGTCACCATAGCAAATTAAAGGTCCAAATAGAATCTGGTAGGAACTTAATGATAGTGCTTAACTTAGAGTGAAACATGGCTGCTGAATGCCCCTTCTGAACCACAAACGCTATTAATGTGCAGTCTCTCTGCGTTATCTTTTGGATAAGACTTTTCTCATGTTATTTTACAAACGAATCACAACTTTTATGACTTGTTTTCTGTAAAGAAAACTCCCAGACTTGCTTTGAATGCAGTCATCAGCTTATGGCTGTTATTACTCAATGCTCCAGAGGACAGACTCCCTATGGATGCTGATGGAAAAGTAAAACTTACCATCAGTCTACCGTGTTGTAGATAGGTGCATGTTTCGCTTTCCTTGCACAGCTTGATTTAACCTTTTGGGTGATCCACAAAACTAGCTTAGGTCTCTCAGCATCACTCAACACTGAGTACAGACTCTGTAGAAAATGTAAAAGTCCCAAGAAAAAAATCGATGAGTAGTTTCCCTCCCTCTCTACTGCCAAGTTGTGCTGCAAATCAAGTAGACCAATGTAGAAATTCAAAGCCCTGTGTGATTTTTTTGCTGTTTGGAATTTATCTCAGCAAATGAGGAGATGATGTCACATCACAGGAGAGGTGTGATGATAAGTGCAAGGACAACTCTTCCCTTAACAAGGGCAGATTAATGTGCTGTTCTAAAACGGAACTATTACATGTGTTGTTTACCCCCAAAGAAGTATGAAAAGCGAACAAATGGAGCTGTCAGACAAAGTGCTGATGACATACAAAATATTGACATAAATAGCTGATGATGCACGAAGCATTGAAAAACACGTTGATACTCCTATAGGCTCCATTGCTTGTGTATTTTCATCTGATTGTCCTCTTCTGAATGCCATGTAACTTTGGCTCTGTTAACAGTCTTCTAGATGGGGTCTTCAGAGTAACAGGGGGGTCAGGGAGTTGGGCAATTTTCCATTGAATCTAACATAATAGAGATAAAAATTAAAAGAATTCAAAAATGGCAAATGAATTGCCATAGTTTGTAAGGAATTGTTTTTAGCTGAAAATTAATTAAATCAGTCATAGTGACTGTGGAAGTGACTGGTAGCTATTCAGAAACCTGTTTATTTTTCTATGCACACAGTATGAATCCATTTTTCTGTATTCTCTGCCATTGAGTTAGGGCTGTGTGCCTAGTTCAGACAAAGACAATATGAGTGAAAGTGTTCGGAGTCAACCCCAGGTTTAGTCCCTAAAAGTCCCATGAGATTCTTCATTTGCTTGCTGCGTGTGTCTGAAAGTGAAAGACCTCAAATGACTGAATCACACAGTGGAAGGCACTCAGAGGCCTGGGTCATCAGTTGAAGAAGACTGCCAGGAAAGTTGTCCAATGCACAGAAATTTTTTTGAACAGAAAATAAAACTTACTAACACTGAGATATGAGTGTTTATTAGGGCAGCTAGCATTTCTATCATGATATGACAATCAAATATGTTTCATTCAAACTCAGATATTTAGATTATTTGTATGATCTACAGTTTTAGATTTCTTTAAGTAATATAACTTCAATTATTCTTCGTACAGCTAAATTGAAACAAATCATAAGTATAATGCATTTTAAGAAGAGTGCAAGATGAATTTCACTTACACAAATGGGACCTTGTCACTCACTGAGAGTTTTGATTTCTGTTTCTCAGAAATGTCATAGTTTCTTATTCAGATACTCTTTTGTAAATATATTTTTTTTTATAGTTTCTAGATCATCTTGGCCTTTAAAATGCAACAAAATTAAAATAATTTAAAACTTCCTCTTATGGATATAGGAAGAAATCATGAAAGACTTTACAATGGGCTAAGAAGATTGTATATAAGCATATCCTCCTGGGTTATCTTATTCTATGATTCCACCAATTCTCTGTCCTTTTGTTGTCTGTGAGCTATTTACAATTCTTTTCGCTACAGATAACTAATAGCAATGTAAATGATTCTTGTCCACAGATATACAAATGAATTTTTCCCAGTGGAAATATAATTGATCTTCCTCTCAGTAATCCACTTGATAGAAAAAATACTATATTTTATCAGAATAATTTGCTTTTTGTTGACTCAATTTCCTTATTATGCAAAACAAAAAAAAAGAACAAAGGTTCTTCATCTATGAAAAAACTAAGGTTTCTACAATCATGTTATTTTCCACATGTACTTTTAAATATTTTATTGTTGCTTTACTTAAATAGGTAACTAAGTATTATTTCTCAGGCATTCATGATCTTATTTTAATCATGCTCCAAGTCTCCTCTTAAAATGTTTTGATTTTAACCTTCCCAAATTCAGGTCTTAAATATAAGAAAAAACAAAATGAAATTTTCAGCATTTCTTTTGCTCCAAAACTATCTTTGGAATTTCACAGGTCCTTGAAAAATCACACAGATTTGTTCTTTAGCTTATAAAAAAAGATGCTAGGACTAATTAGTTTTGTTTCATATGCTATTATTATGAGTTGCATGGGGAAAGTTTTCAGATTAGAAGAGACACTAGTTTAACTTTGTAAAGGTAATTGTTGCTTATATAAATATTATAGCCATTTTGTGCTTTATATCAGATCCCTAGAGTTTTGTCATTGCCTGGATTACCATAATATATTTTTACCTCTGGTGAAACACTGATCAAAATTCTTATGGAATAATCTGTCATATATTTATGAGTCCTAGAGTGTTTTATGTGATCATGTTAAGCCACAATACAGCATCGTCTGTCACAATTTCAGCTATTGCCCCATAGCCTTCCTTTTTTCATTTGAATCTGTTGAAAGAGACATAGGTTGCTTGTGCTCTTATGTGGGTTGCTGTAAACATAAAGATTTCAAGGCCTTGACTGCTCTATCACCTGGGTCCTCCTTGGGGCTGTGCTCTCATGAGTAATGTTGAGGAATGAGTTCCTCTTCTCTGAGACAAGATTAACCTGCTTACTACTCGCTATGAAGAAAATGGATTTCCCCCAATTCAGTGTTCTTCTGGCTGTGACATAAATCCTCTGCATGTATAGCATCCCTCTGGGCTCTTTCTGTCACCTCTGTGGGACACTGGGACAAAGGAAACTCATGTGACTTTTTATGCTCATGCTGTTTTCTGTGACATGAGTAATAAAGTCCCATGTCTCTGACCAAGGAGTCTCATGTCTTCTGCCAGAATCCATTAAACCATTCACAGCGTATCTCAGCAGCTTGTAAATCAAATCCCACACCCAACAAAAGTTAGCATCTTCTAGGCCAGCTGTTCTCAACTGTAGATGAACATAAGACAGGGCCAAGGGATATCGCACATGTTGAGGCCCTACTCCAGACTCGCTGAGTCCCTTTACTTTGCATTCTTGCTGTATTCTTGGTGAAAAGTGAAAGTGTTTGTCACTCAGTCGTATCCAACTCTTTTCAACTCCATGGACTGTAGCCCACCAGGCTCCTCTGTCCATGGAATTCTCTAGGCAAGAATATTGGAGTGGGTAGCCATTCCCTTCTCCAGGGGATCTTCCTGACTCAGGGATCGATCCTGGGTCTACTGCATTGGCAGGCAGATTGTTTAGTGTCTGAGCCCCTAGGGAAGCCCATATTCTTGGTATATCATGTATATTATCTCTTAGAATTATCGCATGCTGTATCTCAAGATTTCTTCTCTTAAAATTGCTCTTCCATTTTTATAAAGCAGATACAACATCCAAAGACATCTTTGAAAATAGACTTAATCATTACTCAGGAAGTATTTTTTGGAATGGCTTTATTATCTTTATTTTTCATGTCACAGAAACAATCATCTACTCCTCTCAATTGCATTATTCATATCAGAAACCTCATCAAATTTCCACATTTGAAAATTATTAGTAATAAATTAACCACAGCCATCAATTCTCTGTCATCTTTAGGTAGTATTTATTTTATTCTGGTGCATGCACGGGGGCTTTGCTATAAAAAAAAACAAGGAAGAGCTTGTGTCTTCAACAAAAGAGAGTTTCAGAGCCTCAAGGAAAAGGCCTGTACTTCAAAGTATTCACATATCAAGGATGATCTTACATTTTTTATAGCAAGATTCAGTGATCTATGAACTTTTTGCCAAAAATACCCACTGCTTGCTTTTGTAAATAAAATTTTATTGAAACTTAGTCATGCCCAGTTATTTACATGTTCCCTCTGGCCAATTTCATGCTATAACTGTGGAGCTGAACATTGCAACAGAGAACATCTGGCTTGAAAATCTTAAAATATTTACTATCTGAGATCTTACAGTAAAAGTTTGCTCTCAGAATCTACCAGAGAACTGCTGTGGATTTTCACGACTGTTTTTTGTTGAAAAGTAGATGGTTTCATGAAACTGGTAGCCCAATATCCAGTATATCAAGAATTAATTAAATAGATCAAGGTGAACCAATATGGAATTTTTATTGTAGTAATTTTTTTAGAATATTGTTGTTTTATTTTTCTATTTTCTGGGTAGATGAAGAAGTCCATTCTTTTTTTAAAGCTATTTGTAACCCATGACAATTTAGTAAACGCTTTTTTTAGAAACTAAAATTTTTAAATGATAGTTGATTCTCACTGACTTTCTAGAATTCCAAAGCTCTGAAGTATCTTCACTTTTGATGGTGGTATAGTTATGTCTAAGTTCAATAAGACTTTGCCCTTTATTTTACCAGATTACAATTAGATAAACCAACTTTGTAACAAATATTTTTTGTAACAACAACATTTGCCTGAAATGTCATTTTAAAAAAGAATGTAGCTTAATCAAGTATGACAAGTCAGTTTTCAGAAGTTGATATTACTATAGAACCCATGACTACAAAACTCTCCCAGGAATATTGGCTTACAAAATTCTGGTCTTATAGGTGATATGATGGTCTCTTCCTTACAGTACAGGTGTCTTAAAAATTTGGAGACCCTCAGAATAGAAGAATTCACTCAACTTTATAAGGTACTGTTGTTTAATACTGTGCAGCTGTAGATTTGCAAAATAATCTCAGAGGTTCATTAACATTCTTGCAGGGCCTACGTTAATCAGCAAGTCAAAAATAGTGGGACCAGTCTTTTTTGTGATCAAGAATAATCCTTTGAGATTATTATGATCTTAAAGTGGAAGACGATTGGAGAGTGTATTAATGTCTTATTGCTTCTATAAAAATATTATCATAAATTTAGTGGCTTAAAACAACACAAATTTATTATCCTATAGTTCTAAGATTGAAAGTCAGAAATGGGTCTCAGAAGGCTAAAAGCAAGATGTCAGCAGACTGCCTTTCTACTGGATGTCCTGGGGAGAATCTGTTTCTTTCCCTTTTCCAGCTTCTAGAGGCCTTCTTTGGGCCTCTAGAGCTACCTTCCCTGGTAGCTCAGAGGTAAAATATCGGCCTGTAATGTAGGAAACGTGTGTTAAATCCCTGGGTCTGGAAGGTCCCCTGGAGAAAGAAGTGGCAGCACACCCCAGTATTCTTGCCTAAGATTCCCATAGATGGAGGAACCTGGCAGGCTACAGTCCTTGGGATCACAAAAAGCCAGACATGACTAAGCAACCAAACAATAACCAGAGGCCTTTTTCATTTGTTAGCTCATGGCCTCCTTATATCATTTTTAGAGCCAACGACTGCATTGATTGGACCTCTGCTTCCATCATCACAGCTCCTTCTCTGTTTCAGATTCTCCTGCCTCTCTCTTTTATTATAAAGATCCTTGTGTTTACATTGAACCTATTGGTATAATCCAGAACAATCTCCCAATCTCAAGATCCACATCGTAGTCATATCTGTATAATCTCTTTTACCATGCAAAGTAACATATTCATTAGCTCTGGGGAGTAAGGGCCATTATTCTGCCTACCATAGAGACTATAGGAAAAAGTATGAAAGACTGAAATGGGCTAAAAACTAAGTGTTGCCTAAACACATTCTTTCAGGTCACCAGATTCTATAGCATTTTTTTTCAGGTTTCATTGAGTTTCATTGTGTTTTAACAACTCAATAAATTGCAGATAACTGCTACCAAGCAGAAAACTATTGAATATAGGCATTTGTCTAAAGAAAATAAAATTGATTCCCTACCATCATCACCATCACCACCACCACCACACCAGTACCACCACATCCCCAATGGAATAAACGAGTTTTGTAAATACATTTCAGGATCAATTACTCCTTACAAAGTTTAGTTCTTTGAAATCTCCTTTTAACTATGGACTTTTTAACTCTAGAGCTTACCTAATAGATATTGAAATTGATTATAATATGGCATGTATTACAATAGGAAAGTACTGATGTAAGAGTAGACAGTTTAATAGAAAAGCTTATATGGACAAAAACAGATGCCTAAATATATTAAAATTTAACATTTGCTGAAGATGATATCATAAATTAGTTTGGGAGGAGAGAGATATTTCAAAAGAGATAGGTAGAAATTGGCAAAATTTGAGGGTACATTTTCATATACTATGTATCAAAGTAAATTCAAGTGGTTTAAATAATTAAATGTAAAATAAAATCCAGAAAAGTTGGCAAATACAAGGGAAAATTGTCCACAGATTAAGTTTTTAAAAGTATAATACAAATTACAGTTTTATCAAAAAACAAGAAATAACACATTTTAGCCAGGACATGGTAAAAAGGCAAATCTTATACACTATTGGTGAGAATTTAAATTGATGCAGCCATTATGGAAAACAGTGTGTAATCTCCTCAATTTTTTTTTTTTTAAAGAACTACTATATGATCCAGCAATTATATCTCTGGTTATTGATCTGAAGAAAACAAAAACATTAAGTCAAAAGATATATGTACCCCCATGCTGCCTGCAGTACTATTTATAATAGCCAAGATATAGAAATAACCTAAGTGTCATGGACTGCATCTTGCCAGGCTCCTCTGTCTATCTCCTGGAGTCTAGCCAAATTCATGTCCATTGAGTTGGTGATTCTATCTAACCATCTCATCCTCTGCTACCCACTTCTGCTTTTGCCTTCAGTCTGGCCCAGCATGAGGGTCTTTTCTGATGAGCTGGCTCTTTGCATCAGGTGACCAAAGTATTGGAGTTTATATATATAGCATCACTGACTCAATATACATGATTTTGAGCAAACTGTAGGAGACAGTGAAGGATGGGGAGGCCTGCTGTGCTGTAGGGGTTGTAAAGAGTTGGACACAACTTAGAGGCCAAATATATCTACCTATATATTAATATATAGAGGATGAGATGTTTGGATGGCATCACCGGCTCAATGGACATGAGTTTGAACAAGCTCTGGGAGACGGTGAAGGATAGCGAAGCCAGACGTGCTGTAGTTCATGGAGTTGCAAAGAGTCAGACATGACTGAGCAATTGAGATACAGCAAATATATGTAATATGGGATTTCCCTTGTGGCTCAGATGGTAGAGTCTGCATGTAATGTGGTCAGCCTGGGTTCAGTCCCTGGATCCAGAAGATCCCCTGGAGAAGGGAATGGCAACCCACTCCCGTCTTCTTGCCTGGAGAATCCCATGGATGGAGGAGCCTGGTGGGCTACAGTCCATGTGGTCTCAAAGAGTCAGACACGACTGAGCAACTTCACTTTCGTTTTCACCTTCAGGTAGCTCAGTGATAAAAGAATTATCCTGCCAACGCAGAAGATGCAGATTTGATCCCTGGTCAGGAAGATTCCCCTGGAGATGGAAATGGCAACCCACTCCAGTACTCTCACCTGAAAAATGCCATG
Source organism: Budorcas taxicolor (assembly GCF_023091745.1). Classification (NCBI taxonomy): domain Eukaryota; kingdom Metazoa; phylum Chordata; class Mammalia; order Artiodactyla; family Bovidae; genus Budorcas; species Budorcas taxicolor. The sequence goes on from NC_068910.1 coordinate 87,135,996, forward strand.
GACAAAGGAGTCTAGTGGGCTATGGTCCTTGGGATCATAAGAGAGTTGGACATGACTTTGAGACTAAACAAGTTGGCAATCATATGGCAAAATATTCATTCCCCGCTGTTTGTGGGTATATAAATTGTTAACAATATTTCAAAATATAATTCAGCAATATTTATCAAGAGCCTTAATAATTATTGTCATGAGTTTGAGAAAACTCCAGGAGCAAACCCATGAGTTGAACAAACTCTGGGAGATAGTGAAGGACAGGGAAGCCTGGTATGCTGCAGTCCATGGGGTTGCAAAGAGTGAAACATGACTTAGGGACTCAACAGCAGTCAAGAGCCTTAAAGTGTTCACACAAGTCCTTTGAAACTTCACTGCTGGGAGTTTTTGAAGAAGGGCCAAAGAGCTTAAAAAAGTAAACGTCCAGATTGAAGGATAAGTGCATGAAATATTATGATGTTACCATAGAATATTGCCTCCTTTCAGCTTGTAATATTGTGTGCATGCATCTATTTCCAACTCTGCATTTTGTGGCATCATATTGATAGCCTGAAATCAGTTACAATGGGAGTATTCACTCCATATAAATTTGAAAATGCTAATAGAAGGACCTTTTCCCCCATAGAAATCCAGTTGTTAACTACTCTTCACTATATTACCAATTATGACTGGCATAAGCCTTTGGAATAATAGTCTAATTTTCTTTTTTTGCAAATAAGCATACAATAATCTGTTCAAGTTCTCACAGTGAATTAATAGCAGAATTAGTACTATAATCTTGTCCTCTGAATCATAGGCCAAGAGCTTTTCACTTTAACACTTTGCCAGGGAAATTATCTGCTGCCTGTTTTAAATCCCCAAACTCTTGACCTATGTATCAAGTTCAGGATGAAGCCATAGGTGAAAGGATGCCTATCTGATCAATTCTGCCAATATTTACTGTCAAATAAAGCAGGAATTAATCACAATTATCTATTTATACTGGGAAAACTTGCTTTCGATTGGTCCTGGCACAGAGCATTCATATTACTTTATCTGTTTACTATAGGTATCTAGGAAAACAGCATATGAGTCAGTGTGGTTGACATATTGATAACTGTGATCTAATAGAATTTTCAATTCAACTTGCAGGATATCTTTGTGATGGAAGCACATCAAGTCCCATTTTCCTGGAATCTCTATAGTTGTCATTCCCAGTACACAGTAAAAAGGAGACAGAATTTCCATCCATCCATCCATCCATCCATCCAACAAAAATTTGTTGAGGACCTACACTGTACCCTACATTGTATGGGCTTCCCCTAGGTTTTTCAGACTGTAAAGAATCTGCTTGCAATGTGGGAGACCTAGGTTCGATCCCTGGGTTGGGAAGATCCCCTGGAGAAGGGAATGGCAACTCATTCCAGTATTCTTGCCAGGAGAATTCCATGGACAGAGGAGCCTGACAGGCTCCAGTCCATGGGGTCACAAAGAGTCAGACACGACTGAGAGGTTAACACTTCCACTTCCTACACTGTATCTGACCCAGGGAATGTGTGATTTCAGAACTCCAGTCCCTTTTCTATTTTCTGATAATGATTTCTCACAGGATGTTGACTCTCTCTTATATTTTAAAGAACTGTAATTCTTCCTGCTTGCAGCTGCATCTTAGCTGGGAAACAATCTCTCTTCTTTCTGGTCACCATTATAATCCCTTCCAATCTCTCTAGGTGCTGCCAGGGATTGTTGTTTTCATGGTTCAGTTGCTAAGTCATGCCTGACTATTTGCATCCCCAAGGACTGCAGCACACTAGGCTTCTTTGCTACCAAGGATATACACACACACACATATATATATATATATAACTAATCACATATATGTTTACATTTATATATAATATAATATATAATAATATATTATATATTGTATAAATTTATAATTATATAAATAATATATATATATTATATTTTTTTCTTTTCAATCTTTCAATTATTCTCAGTCACATTCCTGGCGAACAGGGAACTGAATTTCTGGACTCTTCTTCAAGGCTCTGTGATTTGGCGATTTACCTTCTATCAAGTTTCACCATTAAAAATTGAAATGTACACAAAAGTAACATTTTTGTTGTTGCCATGAAGACTCAGTTTTCCAGGCATTTCCCCAATGCTGATCTGATAGACCTGGCGTGGGACAAGGATGACACATTTTGTAAAGCTACCATGATGGTGTGATCACTCACCTAGAGCCAGACATCCTGAAATGTGAAGTCAAGTGGGCCTTAGAAAGCATCACTATGAACAAAGCTAGTGGAGGTGATGGCATTCCAGTTGAACTATTGCAAATCCTAAAAGATGATGCTCTGAAACTGTTGCACTCAATATGCCAGCAAATTTGGAAAACTCAGCAGTGGCCACAGGACTGGAAAAGGTCAGTTTTCATTCCAATCCCAAAGAAAGGCAATGCCAAAGAATGCTCAAACTACCACACAATTGCACTCATCTCACACGCTAGCAAAGTAATGCTTAAAATTCTCCAATCCAGGCTTCAACAGTTTGTGAACAGTGAACTTCCAGATGTTCAAGCTGGTTTTCGAAAAGGCAGAGGAACCAGAGATCAAATTGCCAACATCGGTTGGATCATCAAGAAAGCAAAAGAATTGCAGAAAAACATCACTTCTGCTATATTGACTAAGCCAAAGTCTTTGACTGTGTGGATCACAACGAATTATGGAAAATTCTTCAAGAGATGGGAATACCAGACCACCTGACCTGCCTCCTGAGAAATCTGTATGCAGGTCAAGAAGCAACGGTTAGAACTGGACATGAAACAACAGACCTGTTCCAAATCAGGAAAGAAGTTGGTCAAGGCTGTATATTGTCACCCTGCTTATTTAACTTATATGCAGAGTACATCATGAGAAATGCCGGGCTGGAAGAAACACAAGCTGGAATCGAGATTGCCGGGAGAAATATCAATAACCTCAGATATGCAGATGACACCACCCTTATGGCAGAAAGTGAAGAAGTACTAAAGAGCTTCTTAATGAAAGTGAAAGAGGAGAGTGAAAAAGTTGGCTTAAAACTCAACATTCAGAAAAATAAGATCATGGCATCTGGTCCTATCATTTCATGGCAAATAGATAGGGAAACAATGGAAACAGTGAGAGACTTTATTTTTGGGGGCTCCAAAATCACTGCAGATGGTGACTGCATCTATGAAAATAAAAGATGCTTGGTCCTTGGAAGAAAAGCTATGACCAAACTAGACAGCATATTAAAAAGCAAAGGCATTACTTTACCAGCAGGGTCCATCTAGTCAAAGGTATGGATTTTCCAAGTAGTCATGTATGGATGTGAGAGTTGGACTATAAAGAAAGCTAAGTGTGGAAGAATCGATGCTTCTGAGCTGTGATGTTGGAGAAGACTCTTGAGAGTCCGTTGAACTGCTGGGAGATCCAACGAGTCCATCCTAAAGTAAATCAGTCCTGAATATTCATTGGAAGGACTGATGTTGAAGCTGAAACTCTAATACTTTGGCCACCTGATGTGAAGAACTGACTCATTGGAAAAGATCCTGATGCTGGGAAAGATTGAAGGCAGGAGGAGAAGGGGATGACAGAGGATGAGACGGTTGGATGGCATCACTGACACAATGGTCATGAGTTTTAACAGGCTCAGGGAGTTAGTGATGAACAGGGAAGCCTGGCGTGCTTCAGTCCATGGGGTCGTAGAGAGTTGGACACAACTGAGCAATTGAACTGAACTGAATTGAAGCCCTCCAGGTGATTCTGACAAAGGTGGTCAAGGATTTACTCTTTAGGAAACTCCGTCTTTTAGGTACTCCGCAGTAGATGGTTCCAAGATGAATCAGCAGATAGCTCACACAAACGGAGACGTCTGAGTCACCATCAAGTGAACCAGATAGATATTTGGAACTTCTATCATTTCACTTTGTATCAATCTCAGTGTAGAAAAGATGAAGTGCACACACAAATGGAAGTTTGACAGTGCGATCTGTAATGTGGAATTAAGATTTGCATCATTTTCCAATTCTCAATATATTTACTAGAAGTAAAGAAAGAATGACTTGAGAAAAGGAAGTCTTTGAAATAATAAAATATGTTATTTTACAAGTCTATAATTCTAATTAACTTCTAGATTTTCAATTAAAATTGAGAGAAAATACTCATTTCAATGAAAACCTAAAAAACAGTTTTTTAAAATATTTACTTATAATGTAAATAATATAGATTTTTTTTACCTTTAGTAATTTAATACACTTCCACTATGCTTTACTTAGCTTAGTTAAGTCAATACTTTTTTTCACTTTGAATCTAATAAGTACTTGAAATCTTTAAGTCCTCCGATGACACTATGATAATAATATCAATAATTATTGAATTTTTGTATGAAACACCTGACCTATCTGGTAGATACATGGACAAAAAGAAATCATAAGCATAAGCTATGCATTGTTATTGTTTAGTTACTAAGCTGTGTCCGATTCTTTTATAATTCTGGGGACTGTAGCACTCCAGGGTCCTCTGCCCATGGAATTTTCCCAGGCAAGAATGTTGGAATGGGTTGCCATTTCCTTCTCCAGGGGATCTTCCTGACCCAGGGATCAAACCTGCACCTCCTGCTTGGCAGATGGACTCTGTACTTGGTACAAAATGAAGTGATAGCAGTTACAAATATCTGGAGAACACTTCTCTACACTGCCCTCCAGGGAAGCCCAAAGTTATGGATATTCTTCAGCTATTCAAAAGGTGTCAAACACTTGGTAAATCTAAGTATTATTATTTATCTGAAAAAATGAAAATGATTGTTAATGAACTACCAAATCTAGATATTAGAACATATGAAACTGCAAGATAAAGTAAGTTGGTAGATTAGGTCACACATTTTAAACACCCCGTTGTAGGTGCTTCCCAAGTGGCTCAGTGGTAAAGAATCTCCCTACCAATGCAGGAGATACAGGAGACAGTTTCGATCCCTGGGGTTGGGAGGATCTCGATGGGCATGAGTTTGAGCAAACTCCGGGAGTTGGTGATGGGCAGGGAAGCCTGGAGCGCAGCAGTCAATGGGGTGGCAGCGTAGGACACAACTGAACGACTGAACTGAACTGACTGCTCTATCTATGTGCCTCCTACAGGCTGTGGTAGTAACTGCTGCTGTATAAATAGTCCCTGGACAACAGTAAGTCAGGGCCTTTCAGCACTTCTGACAGCAAGCTCCTTGAGGACAGGTATTCCATTTCTAGTACTGTATGGACCACCTCATAAGAGACTGTCCATAAATATTCAGGAAATAATGAGAAAATGTAAACGGGAGTCAACTGTGGCATCCCCCAGGGGTGCTGAATCCCTGAGTCTTGCTTGCTTATGACTTCAAACAGAGTAAAATTGCTCTGTATAGTCTCCATTTAAGTAAATGTATTTATTTAAAACATTTATTGAGAGTTTTGGGTTTCCATAGAATTGCAAAGATAACTGAGACTTGCTCCCTCTCTTGAGGTATTTTACAAGCTGGTGTAGTGACTAATGTAGCAGAAAATTACATCAGGATTATCTACTAAGGGAAAATACCTGGCCTCTTAGGTGCAGTAAATTAAATGATGCTGCAGTGGCTACAACAGTTATTTCAAGGCTATTTGAACTGTTACCACAGACTATCCCAGATCATTTGCAACCATACCCAGAACTCTCTCCCCCTTAGGCATTCTACCACAATGCTTGGGATAATTCCCTACTCAAGAATATCTAGAGTTGGTGAAAAAATTCAAAACTTTTCTACAAGCAACTTTCTATTCTCCCTAGATGCAGGTTCAGGATTGGCCAGACCTAACTGATATACAAGCACTATTCCTTTTAAGCCTTTAGGACAGGTTCTATATCATTTGATGGTCAGGAGCTGCATTTGAAATAATGGTCATATGTATTTGGCTATATGCCCTGAAATTTGGGCACTATGTTGCAATAATGACCCCTTTCTGGCCATGGATTCTAATTGCAAGTGTCTGTAACATAATCTGAACATAGGTCAAAAGATTTCTGGGTGAAGTTTTCATAGGGTAATTTTCTTTTCCTGGCAATGATCAAAACTTTCCAATTGTACCTAACTAGAGAATGTGATTTTTGAGTGATCAAGGTTTGAGTAAGTTTTAAGATTATTACTAACAAAACACATATCACCTGTGACCTAAACTGAGTTGGGACCTATAATTCTTCTGGGTAGGAAACGAGTTTGCAAACTTATTTTAATTGCTAGGAACTTGACAACAAAGTTTTTTTAAATATTAAACTTGGAATTAGATGGGTAGAGTAGTAATTCTTAGAAGGAACTACTTGGCTAACTCCGTGTCTCACTGAAAATTTATACCCTAATATCAGCTTTGGGCTAATGTTTATTCTATGAATGAGATATAAGTTGTGTTTTTATAAGGGCCCATACTGAATGGTAGAAATGGCCACGGGAGGGTCCAATTCTTATTGACCCCTTGCATACTTTATGTAAGCTGAACTATAACGAGACAAAGTGATAAAATATTAGGAAAGAGAGAGGGAGTTTAATATATAATGTTACCTTCAGCAAGAAATAGGATATTTACCCTGTTTTTATAATCATGCAAAGAACCAGCACAGGTGTTTCTAAATGATGTTTAGTTTAACAAAGAATGTGTTCCTTTAATAGTGAGAGCCATATTTTTGTCTTATGCTGGCTCGCTACACATTTAAAATTGACATACATTAGAGCACTTCAAATTTATATCTTCATTTCAACCATTCATTTAGTAGGTCAAATCATCATTATATTTCACCAGTATGGTGGATTTTAATTCATTTAACGTTTTAATCTTTCATCAGTTTTTCATTTAAGAGGATTTCACAGCATATATGGGATTTGTATAAATTTGTGTGCAGTAAATTTATTCTTTTAACAGTTTTATTCTTTCATCAGAAATTCATTTAAATGGATTCCACTATATATCACTTCCACTTCCAGTGCAGCCTTAGGTCAGGCTGTAATTGATGCAAAAGCAATGAGGTATTAAAAGAGATAGGAAATATCTGAAATTGGAAAGAGTTCAAGAAGTGGCCCATTGTAAGGGCATTACACTCCTCAGATAAAGTGGGGAGGGAGAATAAAACAGCATTTTGATCTGAAGCCTTGCATGCTTTATAATTTCAATTCTCAACAAAGTCAAAAAGATCTATTTTATCTAAGCTTGTGTCTTTAAAGCAAAATTAACTGCTTCAGTGCTCTAAAACAGCCCCCATATGGCCGTGTGAATGTGTGTGCTTGTCTTTACCATCCGTTTGAATTAATGGCACAGCTTCTTTCAGTGAACATTCTATCTCTTCTCCCTCCCCTCTGCCGACATTCATTAAATGACATCCAAGTGATAAACATTAATATAATAAATACAGTAGCTATGAAAATAACCCAGGGAAGAGGGGCATTCTATCATGTTTTCATATAGAAGTAGATGAAAATCACCAGTAGTGCATTATAGTTGGTGACAGAAAACTGCAGTATGAGAGATGCCTTTACCCAAGAACAGAGGTGCTAGTGTTTGCTTTGTGTGCATCAGGAAAGTACAAGGTGACCTTGAGAAAAGTCCTCCGTGCTCTCCAGATCTCTGCAAAGGGAGTGACTGCTTTTATGATGCCTATTGTAAGAGGGCATTGGTGTCAGTTGGTGAATGCTAGAGAAGATGCTAGAGAAAATGATATTGGTGGAAATCAATATTTACTTGAATTTGCTAATGTCTCTTTGAGAAGACCATGCCCCAGGAAGAAATGTTATCACCAAACTCACACACATATAATGGTAGTTTTGAGAGATAGTGTATGTATTTACCAACCCTATTGGGATAATTCTTTTACATATGTGTGTGTGTGTGTGTGTGTTAAGTCACTCAGTCGTGTCTGACTCTTTGGGATCCCATAGACTGTAGCCCGCCAGGCTCCTCTGTCCATGTAATTCTCCAGGCAAGAATACTGGAGTAGGTAGCCTATCCCTTCTCCAAGAGATCTTCCTGACCCAGGGATCAAACCCAGGTCTTGTGTGTTTAAGGGAGTTTCTTTACCATCTGAGCTACCAGTATCAAATCACACCGTATACCTTAAACTTACACAATGTTATATGTCAATCATATCTCAGTAAAGCTAGGGTGTGCAGAAGAAAAGAAAGAAGGAAAGAATGAAGGAAAGGAAGAAAAAAAACAAGGAAGGAAGAGGAGAGAGGGACATATCTTGCAATACTGTTGTTTTCAATGTCCTCCTTTATGAGACTGACCCCCTACTTCTGTCTTCTGGTTTATTAACTCTGAATCTGTCATGTCAAATGCCCAATTAATGTTTATAAAATTGAATTGAACTTTACTGAATTGAAAGAAGAAAATTTCAAGTACTGGAAAAGATGATCCAACTCTATCATCCTCTCTCTCCCATCCCCCCACAAGCTCATAGCATAATCCAGAGTTAGAAATATAAAATCAGTTTAGCTTATCGTACTGTTCATAGCGCATGTCCATTTACTGCATCTGGTTAGGGAGAGAATGTAATTGAGAGAAAAAAAGATTGCTCTCAGACTAAACATCTAAATTAGTTATTTCTAATGAGATTGATGATTGGTCATGAAAGATTACAGGAGGGTTGTGGAGGGTCATACTTCCTCTTTAATGTCATGTCAAGCTTTCTTGTGTCTCCTCTTATAAAATTATGGAAGACTTAATCCTGATCCATTTATAGATCTATGGCAGTTTTCATACAGGAGTTTATGAGTTGGGGGGCAATCCCCTGGATTTCTCTGTAGGTTCAATGTATCTGTCATGAGTTCTAGATTCCATAGGGCATCCTAGAATGGACTGAAATATAGAAAGTCTAGACTATTTCCACTTATGCTTAGAGAAAAGCTTCATTTTTCTACAATGGTCTAGGGGAGAAAAGGAGAAGGCAAGGGACACATTTATTTTTCATGCCAAGATTTCCAGCACTTCAGTGGACTGTATGCTGGAAAGTTCAGTCAACAGTTTTTGCAGGTCCATTTGGGTAAAGCTTCTTGTCCTCCAAACAATATCTTATGTGAAGTGAAATTGCTCGGTCATGTCCAACTCTTTGTAATCCCATGAACTGTAGCCTGCCAGGCTCCCTCTGTCCATGGAATTTTCCAGGCAAGAGTACTGGAGTGGGTCGCCATTTCCTTCTCCAGGGGATCTTCCCGACTCAGGGATCAAACCCAGGTCTCCCGCATTGCAGGCAGATGGTTTGCTGTCTGAGCCCCAGAGAAGACCATCCTATGTGCCAGGAAGTATATTACAGTAATGTGAAAGCATCTTGCATGTGTGCGTGTGGCGCTAAGTGGCTTCAGTGCTGTCCAACTCTTTGCCACCCTATGGACTGTACCCTGCCAGACTCCTCTGTCCATGGGACTCTCCAGGCAAGAACACTGAAATGGGTTGCCATGCCCTCCTACAGGGGAACCTTCCCAACCCAGGGATCCAACCCCTGTCTCTTAGGTCTCCTGCATTGGCAGGCAGGTTCTTTTCCACTAGCGCCACCTGGGAAGCCTGAAAGCATCTTACAGAAGACTAATTTTATTTGGATATAACTTATCAACCAGGCTGTCAAAACTACAAGTGGGAAGGTGAATTTCATTGTGTGGACAATTTTATAGCCTTTCAAATGATAATTTCCTGAATTTTTAACGCAGGCATATATTGATGGAAATGAACAGATATTGAAAAGAGTAGAACCACAAGCCACACCGCAGAACTGAGGATGAAAATTATCTTCCTGCTTGTCTCTCCTCTCTTGCTATTTTTGTAATGCATCAAAGCTCTCTTTCAAGTGCAAAATATGAAGCTGAGCTCTTATTTATCTAACTGATCTTGCATACGTGTTTCCTTTAGCTTTAGCTGCTCTTTGGACCAGCAACCTCCTGCCAGCAATTTCTTATCAGTATGTTCATCTAGATGATTTTCTACTAAGAGTTATTACTCTTCTGTTTAATATTGGTAAGATCTAGACGTAATACTTGAGTAATTTGGTTCAGGAAGAACTAAAAAAACTCTGCAAATCTGTAATCATCAATCAGTTACACAAAGTCTGAGCTCCACAATATATTAGACTATTTGAGCACTGTTGAGTATGTTAATAAACACATAAAGAACTCTCTCTAAATCTTTATTTTAAACTCATGTCTGTGTGAAATATCTTTTTCCCATCCTTTTACTTTCAACCTGCCTAGGTTGTTTCAGAAGTTAATTTCTTACAGACAACATATATTTGGGTCATGCTTTTCTCTCTGCTCCGCCAATTCTTTCTTCTAATGGCTGTACTTAGATCAATTATATTACAGAGAATTTTTGATATGATAGGGCTTAAGTCTTCCATATTACTTGTTTGCTGTTTTTGCTTCTCTCTGTTTTTCCATCTCTCTCTCTTTTTTTGCCTTCTCTGAGTTACTTGACCATTTTTTTAAGATACCACTTTGATTTTTAATGACTTTGAATATATGTCTTTATATAGTTTTCTTAGTGGTTGTTCTAGATATAATATACATATAAGTTATCAACAGTGTACTAGTCTTCATGGTTTTACTACTTCCAGTGAGGTATAGAAATATTGTTTTCATTTCAGTCTCTTAATCCTCCAACTTTGAAAATACAAGTATCTTGAATATTTTCTCTCTATATATTGAATATAGGGTCTTTGCTTCAGTGATCAAACATCTTTAAAAATTATGCTGAGGAAAATAGTCTTACCATATTTTTGCCCTTTGTTTATCTTTCTCTTCTTGGAATTCCTAATCTCATCTTGTCATTTTCATTCTATTTAGAAATCTCTTTAGCCATTCTTTAAAGGTACTTCTGCTAATTAATAAATTCTCTTAAAACTCCTCTGTCTGAAAATGACTTGGTTTTCTCTTCATACTGAAAGGACATAGTTGAGATTAATAGTTCTTTTCTTTAAGTGATTGCAAAATGTCGTTTAACTTCTTCCTAGTCTCTATGGTTTCAGATGAGAAAAATATCTGTAGTCTCCCCATAAATAATATGTTGTTTGGCTACTTTTTCTGTGTTTGCTTTCAAAGTTTTATCAAAAATAAATAAAACTTTAATTTTAATGTATCTTGGTATAGAGCTTTTTGAGTTTCTTCTCTTAATATTTGAAATTTGCTCAGCTTCTTGAATCTATTTCTTCCACCAAATTTAGAAGATTTTAACCATTATTTCTTCAAATATTTCTTCAGATCCATTCTCTTTCTCCTCTTCTTCTGGGACTCTGATGACATAAATATTTGATCTTTTATTATTGTCCCACAAATTTATGAAGATTTATATGCGTGTGTATGTGTGTGGTCTGTTTTGTTTGTTGTTCAGATTAGCTTATTCTATCTTGAAGTTTACTGAATTTTTCCTTTGTCCTACTCATTCTGCTATTGAGCCCCTCCACTGAATTTTTAATTTGTTATTGTATTTTTCATTTCCACAATTTCCATTTGGTCTTTTTAATTTTTGATGAAATTTTACTTTTCCCCTGCTGTTTCAAGGGCATTCACAATTGCTTATAGAAGCATTTTTATGATACCTATGGTAAAATCCTTGTCAAATAATTCCAGTATCCTATTTATTTTAGTGTTGTCATCTGATGTCTTTTCTCATTCAAGTTGTGATTTTTCTGTTTTTTGTTATGGCAAATGATTTTCAAATGTACCCTGGAAATTTTTGTTATTATTTTGGGATATTCTGGGTCCTAATGAAGTTTTCTGCTCTATCAGTCATCCTTATCATGTCTGTTGCCGTCTGTGGTTTTCTTTATCTTATATCTTATTCTCAGGTTTATCATGTAGCTCAAGACCTACATTTTGTGGGCTATAGTTGCACTGCCAATTTAGTTTTCTGAGTATTTTCAGTCTATTTAATTTCTTTGGTTTGCTTAGTGCCATTGCTATCCTCATGATTCTTTTTGATACCAGCTACTGTATCAACACCCCCGAGTCTTTAGGAGAGAGAAGGAAGACTCTTGCTCATGGGATTGAGAAAGTTCCATGTGTCTCCTATTGTTGGCAGGAATCCCACTCATTCCTTGCTTGAAAAGACTGCCCTGTGACTTTGAGCTTGGGGGTAGGGAGGAGTCTTAGCCATAGGGGCAGAGAACAATTCTCCAGGTGAATTGTGTTTGGTGGTACACCTTTTCAATCTGGAGAAGGAATCAACTTACCTGAACCATATTCATCTCTTAGGTTAGGGATCAGCAGAAGTTAGATCTAGTTTACCTTCTGCTGGAACAGTAAGGGGCAGGAGGACGTGAGAAGATCCTAGGCCTCTGTGTCGTCTATTCATTCCTGGGGTCTCTAGCTAGTCTATCTTCTTTTTACCTTTCAGGGCTCCCTGTTGGATTATTTTCAGAGTTTTAACCTGTATTTAGCAAGGGAGGAAGAAAGAATGACGTCTTACATCATTTTGTTTCCCTTTTGCATTTTTAAGTGAATATATATTTTCAGGACTGCCCTGGGGGCTCAACAGTAAAGAACATGCAAGAAAATGCAGGAGACACAGGCTTGATCCCCAGGTTGGGAAGATTCCCTGGAGGAAGAAATGGTAACCCACTCCAGTATTCTTGCCTGAGAAATCCCACAGACATAGGAGTCTAGTGGGCTACAGTCCATGGGGTGGCAAAAGAGTCAGGTATGACTTAGGGACAACAAACAATGTTTTTTGAAAATATATTTTGATAAGTAAGATGTAATCTTCTATGTTGTCACTATAAATCCCTGGGCTTTTGTATACTTTTGTGTGATTGTTGTTCAGTCGTGTCCAACTCTTTGAGACCCCATGGACTGGGGCCCACCAAGTTCCTCTATCCATGGAATTCTCCTGGCAAGAACACTGGAGTGGGTTGCCAAATCTTTCTCCAGGGGATCTTCCTGATCCAGGGACCAAACCCAGGTCTCCCACACTGCAGGCAGATTCTTTACCATTTGAACCTAGGGCTCTTTATGTACTTAGTAACTTTATTAAATATGAAGAGTAAATTTATTAGAAAAAATAAGAAAAAACATCAAAAATATGTAGTGATTTTCTTTTGGTTGATAAGATTATGGGTCATCCTTATTTTCTTCTCTATTATTTTTTGTATTTTCTACTTTCTTAAATCTATGAATGATATTATTTATTAAGAAACTGTTATTGACCAAAGAAGAAAAAAGAAGCATGAGAACAAGACATGTATTAAGCATGGCTAGACTATAAGTCACTAGAGAATAGTAGAAATAATAGTATCAACATTTTTTATTTTAAGAACTGGATTCATGGCTTCCTGTGCATCAATACTTACTGGATAACACCATCAGAATTCTCATTAACAGTTCAAAAAGATAATAGACCTCTAAAATCACAATGAAAGTAGTCCTAGAAAGCAATGAGAAAGGGTGGTTATTTTAATAAATGGTGCTGGGTCAATTGACTATCCTTCCATAGGAAAATGCATGTATCTCAACTCATATCTCTCACTACACATAAAAGTCAACTCTAGATGAACTACAGATCTGCATGTAAAAGGGAAAATAATAAATCTTTTGGACGAAGCATAGAAAAATATCTTCACTTTCTGAAAATAGGGAAATATTTCCTAAATATGGCTTCAGAATCAAGAACCATAAAAGAAAAGTTATTAAACTGTTAAGAATGTCCATCAAACAATACCATTTAGAGAATATCAGTCTGTAGATTGAGAGAAAATGCTTGTGAATCAATAAGAAAAATACAGAAAACCCAAGCAAAAAAATAAGCAAGTATCCAGAAAAGAGGATGTCAAAATGACCAATAAATGTATGGTAAAATATTAAGCTTTTTTACTTTTTAGAAAAATGCAAATTAAAATCACCATCAATACAACTGCATGCTCACCAGAATAGCTAAAGTAAAAAACACACAGTATCAAATATTGGTGTGAATATAGAGTTAATAAACCCTCATTTATTGCTGGAGGGAGTGTCCATACATACAACAAGTTTGGAAAAATTTTGACTATTCTTATTAAAGTTGAACATCGATTTATCCTATCCCAACAGTTTTAATCTCATTTATATATTTAAGAAAAATATTTATACATATTCACTGCAATATATAAAAAAATTTTTATTACAGCTCTACACAAATAACTTCAAACTGGAAACTAACCAAATATCTATCAATTGTAGAATTAATAAATACACTATAGTTAATCAGATAGTGGAATCCAATACTACAGTATGAATGAGTTAACTACAATTATAACCACAGTATGGATGTCCTGCATAAATATGGCGTCAAGTGTAAGAAGCCATACACAAAAATGTATACACTCTCTGGTTACATTCGGTAAAGTTTGCAAACAGATCAAACTTATCTATAGTGTCAGAAGTCTGGATAGTGATCCTTTGAAGGAGAAAGTACCTAGGAGAGGAAACAAAAGTGGTTACTCTGAAATGTTATTAATGTTCCCTTTATTGATTCAGATTCTGGTTATATAAGGGTACTTACATTTGTGAAAATCAATTGAGCTTACATTTACATATTGTGTTCTTTTTTGTATATGTTATTTGATAAAAGTATGACTATATTTTCACATATAACAGAATTTTAATAAAGATAAAACCAAATAAAACACCTATATGTTAGATAGGATTTGCAATCAATTTTAGTTTTTTATGAAATTCTTGCTTCCCAAAGCCACAGAAACAGAGGGGACAATAATGAAGAGGTAGAAACTGGTGACAGATGCTCTTCACTCTCTTAGCCACTACCCTGGGGTGAGACAATCAATGACTTAGAAAACATATCTCATGCTTCTTCTCCTTTACTTTGAATGGTCTCAAAATAAAATCTATCTTGTCTAATATTAGTATAGCTATTCTGACTTTCTTTTACTTGCTGTTCACCTTGTACATCTTTTTCTATCCTTTCATTTTGATCTATTTTTGTCTTTGAACCTAAAGTATATCTCTTGTAGACAGCTGTGTTGTGCATTGTGCCTGCATGCTTAGTTGCTCAGTCATGTCTGACTCTTTGCAACCCCACGGACTGTGGCCCACCAGGCTCCTCTGTCCATGAGGATTCTCCAGGCAAGAATACTGCCCTCCTCTGGGGAATCTTCCCAACCCAGGGATTGAACCCAGGTCTCTCGCATAGCAAGTAGATTCTCTACTGTCTGAGCCACCAGGGAAGTTCAAGAATATTGGAGTGGGCAGCCTATCCATTCTCCAGGGGATCTTCCCAACCCAGGAATTGAACTGTGGTCTCCTGCACTGCAGGCAGATTTTTTATCAGCTGAGCTACCAGGGAAACCTGTTATGCATTGTAACAAGCCATGAGAATCAAAACTGGCATTTGTGGGAATTGTTCTAAGAACATTTTGCCATTTTAATCCAGTTTAATTTCTTTATGGTTATTAACAAAAAGGGGAATATATAAAGATCTTCAATCCACAGCCTTCCTATCCCTTTTTATGAGTTTTTAAAATCAGCTTTTATGAGCTTTTTTTTTCTTTATTGTTTTATGTGGATCAACGTTACTGTCTAGTATGCTTTCATTTCAGTCTGAAGTATTCCCTGTGGTATTTCTTCTGGCAGTAGTAAATTATCTCACTTTTTACTTATCTGGGAATGTCTTATTTTTAAAATTATTTCTAACTGGAGGATAATTGCTTTACATGCCATACATACTTCAATACAGATCAGT
Source organism: Budorcas taxicolor (assembly GCF_023091745.1). NCBI lineage: Eukaryota > Metazoa > Chordata > Mammalia > Artiodactyla > Bovidae > Budorcas > Budorcas taxicolor. The sequence continues at coordinate 87,151,696 of NC_068910.1, forward strand.
CATAGGAATACATATGTCACCTCTCTCTTGAGCCTCCCTCCCACCCCTCACTCCATCCCACACCTCTAGGTTGTTACAGAGCACGGGGTTGAGCTCCCTGCATCATACAGAAAGTGGTAATGTCTTATTTTTAAAGGGTAGTTTTGTTGGATATAGAATTCTTGGTTGAAAGTATTTTTCTTTTGCACTTTGAATATGTCAATATTCATGGTTTTCTGGCCTTAATGGCTTCTGACAAGAAGTTAGCTGCTAATTTACTGAAGATCTCTTATACACATTAAGTTATTTCTTTCTTGTTGCTTCAAAAATCTCTTGGCTTTCAACAATTTGATTATTCTATATCTTGGTGTGTATGTCTAATATTGTCAATGATACTTGTGTTGACTTTACTGATTTTACTGTGGAAATTAAGCCCGTTACCAATAGTCCAAATTCTTTTAATAAGTCTCTCAAATATTAACCTTGTATTCTATTTGAATGCCGAGAAAAATATCAATAACCTCAGATATGCAGATGACACCACCTTTATGGCAGAAAGTGAAGAGGAGCTAAAAAGCCTCTGATGAAAGTGAAAGAGGAGAGTGAAAAAGTTGGCTTAAAGCTCAACATTCAGAAAACGAACATCATGGCATCTGGTCCCATCACTTCATGGGAAATAGATGGGGAAACAGTGAAAACAGTGTCAGACTTTATTTTTGGGGGCTCCCAAATCACTGCAGATGGTGATTGCAACCATAAAATTAAAAGACGTTCCTCCTTGGAAGAAAAGTTATGACCAACCTAAACAGCATATTCCAAAGCACAGACATTACTTTGCCGACTAAGGTCCATCTAGTCAAGGCTAGGGTTTTTCCTGTGGTCATGTATGGATGTGAGAGTTGGACTGTGAAGAAGGCTGAGCGCCGAAGAATTGATGCTTTTGAACTGTGGTGTTGGAGAAGACTCTTGAGAGTCCCTTGGACTGCAAGGAGATCCAACCAGTCCATTCTGAAGGAGATCAACCCTGGGATTTCTTTGGAAGGAATGATGCTAAAGCTGAAGCTCCAGTACTTTGGCCACCTCATGCGAAGAGTTGACTCATTGGAAAAGACTCTGATGCTGGGAGGGATTGGGGGCAGGAGGAGAAAGGGATGACCGAGGATGAGATGGCTGGATGGCATCACGGACTCAATGGGCGTGAGTCTGAGTGAACTCCGGGAGATGGTGATGGACAGGGAGGCCTGGCGTGCTGCAATTCATGGGGTCGCAAAGAGTCAGACACGACTGAGTGACTGAACTGAACTGAACTGATTCTATTTGACCTAATTACATATGTACATTTGTATCTTTCCTCAGTGACGTCTAACCGCAATGGACTGACCACAACTCTTGCCCCTGAAGGAAGGTCAATCCCTCTGATTTTTCACCTATTACCCGAGTTACCCTCTTCATGGGGTTAGGACTGATTTTATCTGCTCTTTTTTTACAATAAGATGTTCTCCAAAGTGTTTTCTGATGGTGATTTAGTCACTAAGTCATGTCCAACTCTTGTGACCCCATGGACTGTAACATACCAGGCTCTTTTGTCCATGGGATTTCCCAGGCAAGAATACCGAAGTGGGTTGCCATTTCCTTCTCCAGGAGATCTTCCTGACCCAAGGATTGAACCCGGATCTCTTGCATTGCAGGCAGATTCTTTACCAACTGAGCCATCATGGAAGTCCAAAGTGTTCTCTACTAGTATGCTCAGAAGAATCAGCTGTCCTCATGTGCATAAAGCTGTTGGTGTCATGCACAGAATTATGGAGGTAGGCCTGATAATTTGACATTTTCTCCTCACTGACCACCTTTCTTCAAATCCTTTCTTACTTGGAGGATGATGGTAACTTCAAAACCAAAAGGAACTATTGAAGTGATTGGAAGTACGATGTCTCAATAGGATACAATTACATTGAGGAATAGGTGACATTGTATCACAGTAGTAAGGAGACATGAACTAGGAAGAAGGACAGGGCCATCTGCTTTTTTTCTTCACTGACTGTTCTTCCTTCCCTCTCTTCTTACCAATGACAAAATTCCTAGTGTCCATATTTTGGTGAACTATCTTTCAAAATAGCTGTATCAAGTGATACATTCAACTCTAACTCTCTCATTTGGAAAAAAGATTGAACATAGTAAGATAGGACATAAGACTTTGAGCTTATCTGGGCATCAAGAGTTACTATTGGTTTGGAAGAGTGTATGTGTGTTATATGTATTTATACTACAGTAGGTCATCTCATATGACTGCATACATCTTCTTACCTTCCTGTGGTTAGTGAAATGTTTTGTTGCCAAAACTATTATCTTTAACAGTGCTAGTTCATAAGCTAGACACATAAACCAGAGATATTTTAGGTACTATCATAACTGGTTGGAAGGTCTACTCATGATTGCAATAGATCATTGCAAAAACTACAGATCTGCCTTTATAACATTGGTGTTTGCCCTGAGATTAATGTAACATTTAAAAATATAAGCAAAAACAAGCACTTTTTACAGCATCTTCTAATCCTTCATTGGATTAATATTATGGATCATCACATTGGTAAAGATGTGGATAAACTGAAAATGAAATTGAAAAGGGCAATAAAGGTGATTAAAGATGTGAAAACAGATCTTATGTGTAAATATTAAAGGAATAGGGCATATTTAGTTTAGAGATGAAGAACTCAAGGGAAGTCTTGAGCACTACTTTAAAATTTATTGAAGATTTTATGAGGAGCACGACTAACAGTTATTATTTTCTGTTCATGGAGGACAAAATGAGAAAACAGATTTAACTCCTTTTTATTATTATTATTTTACTGATTAACCACCTAACTAGATATTAATGGAATTTATTTCCCATACCTAAATCACTCCCTGGCAGTAATTTGGACCCTAAGGGTTGTACATTAATTTTTGTTCAGAGCCCAGGGACACCATTTAGTACTCTTGAGCAGCGGCTCTATGTACTAAATAGTATAGGGCGACCTGAAGCTGGCTCACTGATCATTTAGTTATAGATCAAAACCTGACTTTAAGAGATCATCTGGCCCAGGATCCTTGGGGGTATAATGCATCATAGACAACATAGGGTTTTTTTTTTTTCTCTTCTTGAAGCTTTTCAGGAATGGACACTCCATACCCTTTCTCATTAATGAGATAGAAACACACACACATATTCTAACTGACACATAAATTCATTACATACATTTACTGTTCATGAGAAAGCAGCATGTTAAATGCTGATGGTGAGAGAACGAAGAGTAGAAGGAGAAGAAAAACAATAGAATCCGTTGATTCTTTTAAAAAATGAGCACGTTAATAGATAATGAATGCAGAGGACACGACTTATGAAGGTGTAAGTCAAATGTGTAGTTCTTTTCACTGATCCCAATTTACGTAGAAACTTTAAATCATAACTAGTTAAAAATCACAATTACAAGCTATGCCTACATTACATATCTTTTCAAACTGGCCAAAAAGGCAGATTAAAGTTTAAATAATGAGAATAATGAGGTTATCATGATTAGTAGAGCTTTAAAGAAACTTGGCAGATTCTCCTGAAGAGTTGAACCATGGTATCTCATTTTATTAAATCATTAATACTTTTTTTCCAATAAGGTAAATGTGAAATTAATTTATGGTTCAAGAGGGAAATGAATCCTAGTGAATTTTGATATCTCTAATCACACATCATTTTTTAAAATTAAAACACTACTTAGGATCGTTTGCACCATGATTTGAAAAATCACTGTTCTGTACTGTCATTATTTCTTCTATTTATGAAAGAATGTAGGTGGTATCTATAATTCCAAATTTCTGTTTTGGGAGTTCCACCTCCAGGCTGATCTGCCATCTCAGTATGTCAGAGGACTAGTTCCCAGCTTGCCACACTCCATTTCTTTCTGACAGTCAAGAAATTTGATTTTTATAATGAGGTGTAAATCCTAGAAAAGGGTTGTCTATAAAAGACTTCAACTGATATAAGAACAGGTGTATGAGTATGCCAGTGGTGCTGTAGGCTGAAAAGGAATGTGAGAATTCAGGATACCATCAGAGATTGAGAGAACTTCACTTTATGTGTGTATCCTATCTCCATATTCAATATACAGTGACAGTGAAAATTAACAGTGGTATATTTCATATTTGGATCAATATCTCCTATGATTGTCAATGACAGAGGCATGGCATAATATACATGATAATCTTTGACATCCTCCTGTGACTTCCCACAAAGCATGAAGAAAAAGGTAGGGGAATATTTCCCCTTCATACTCACCCACACTTGAGGATAATTATAGCATGACATCACTGTAAGGACCATAGTCACATAAAACAGAAAAGGAGAGTTTGAAATTGTGGCAAAAAGAAAGTAAGCTTTATTTAGATGAAAAAGTTGCCTTAACTTGGAGAAGGATTTCATTTCAGAATTTAAGTGTAGTATTGATACTCTTGGTATTTAGTCAGCTTCTTATTTTATTACTATCCTTGAATACTTTTTTTAATATTTATATCTCAGATGATTATTAGAAAGAAACTGCACAAATGGGATGTATCCCTATTTAGGGTTCTTGTTCTTCCTTCTTCCCTAGCCCCAGGGACTTGTTATAGATATTACTGGTCTAGTCAAGGCTATGGTTTTTCCAGTGGTCATGTATGGATGTGAGTTGGACTATAAAGAAAGCTGAACACCGGAGAATTGATGTTTTTGAACTGTGGTGTTGGAAAAGATTCTTGAGAGTCCCTTGGATTTCAAGGAGATCCAACCAGCCCATCCTAAAGGAAATCAGTCCTGAATGTTCATTGGAAGGACTGGTGTTGAAGCTGAAGCTCCAATACTTTGGCCACCTGAGGCAAAGAGCTGACTGATTGGAAAAGACCCTGATGCTGGGAAAGATTAAAGGCGAGACGAGAAGGGGACAACAAAGGATGAGATGGTTGGATGGCATCACTGACTCAGTGGACGTGAATTTGAGTAAACTCCAGGAGTTGGTAATGGACAGGGAGGCCTGGCGTGCTGTGGTCCATGGGGTTGCAAAGATTCGGGCATGACTGAGTGACTGAACTGAACTTAACTGAGTTACTGTATTAGCATCTATATGTCAGGGTCGACCTGAATGCTCTTATCTTTAATTTACCAATCGAGTAAATTGTCACATTTATTCATAAAATAAAAGTGGCATGATACATAATGTTACAGCTATATATTCCAAAAACCAGATCAAATTTTGGTCCAAAATACATATTCAGATTTTTGTGAACAAAATATGAAACACTCATATGGAATCATAAATTCTAGTTAAATAATCAGATATTTGGCTTATGTGATACCAAACATCCAGATGCATCATTTTAGAAATATCCAGCTAACTGATTATGTGTTTCTATACTCCATGCAGATATTTGGCAATATTTATTGATGTATTTGCTCATGAAGCAGTTACACAGATGTGTGCAATCCTTTCTCATCTGAGATGAGTTTGGGTAGTTAGAGGGCCTTAGAAAATTATATGCATTTTCTTTTTCCATTATATGTCTGATATGTTTGCAATTATTCTTTAACCATGATCAAGTTTTAATATTAATATCTTATTAGTCAAGATTATGGTTGGGTGCAGGAAGTGGGTATGAATCATGAATATAAAATGATCTGCTATCTTCTATCAGGTTTATATCACCCCTTGGACAAATTTCAAGTCCATTGGCTCAGATGCTGTATCAATAATTTGACTCTTAAAAAACAATTTAAGAAACTCTAATCTTGCTGACGAGGCTTATAATGATGATTCACAAGGAAGACCCATTTGTTTTTCTATATTTGCTTGTTTTCACATCTTTCCTCCTGCTGGATTAGCGAGCAGAAGGAATTGTAAAACCACAGGGGAACAGTTTAAATGGGATAATGCAGACATTACAGAATGATTAACAGTGATTTCACAAAAGTGGAAGGTAAGCTGCTCACTTTTATGTAATGGAACAAATGTGTTTGGAATGATTAACAAAATAAGGCAACAACAACAAAAAAGGAAAAATGTAGCCACTCAGTTCTATTTGGGTAACAAACCATATGAAATATAAATGCAAATTCTATCTCAATTCACATACATTATTAAGCGTTAAACTTCAGTTTGACTGTGGCAGACAAGCCAAACAGAACATAAAAACCACAGTGCTTAAATGTCAGCCATCCCACTCAGTTAAAAGGCAGTTTATATGATGTGTACTTTTCTTGAATTTTCTTATAAGCCAGCATAACACAGTGCTTATCAATAGCATTTGAATAATGTCTAGACTGTCTTCCACAGCTAATAAGTCAATCAAAACACTTCAACCCTGAAAGCTTCCAATTATCTTATAAAATAAAGAAAATTCATTCATTCATTCATTTCACATATTTGTTGTTGTTGTTCACTTGCTAAGTCATGTCCGACTCTTTGCGAACCTATGAACTGCAGCACGGCTGGCTTCCCTGTCCTTCACAGTCTCCCCGAGTTTGCTCAAACTCAGGTTCTTTGAGTCTGTGATGCTATCTAACCATTTCATCCTTTGTTGCCCTCTTTCCTTCCTGACCTGAATCTTTTCCAACAGTAGGGTCTTTTCTAAAGAGTCAGCTCTTCACATCAGGTGGCCAAAGTATATTTAACCTCTATTTTAGGGAGGACACTATCTTTAGTGCTGAGAGGAATGCAGAAAAATATATGTAAAATATTGTCCTGCAGAAGGTGGACAATGATATGTCTATTTAAAATAAGTTTATTGCTATCCAGGGGTACTTGTTTTGTCTGTTGCTTAGACTAAGTTGGAACCAGCTTTAATTTCTAGAATGCTGCCCCTGCAGCTTTCTGAAGCAACTTTCATTATCATCCAGCTGCCCTTTTTTCTTTGCCTCCTTGCACCTGCTCAGGGGTGGATGGACCAAAGTACTTCTTTGAAAACATTGTCTCTACATCTCCTTAGCACAGCACCTCACTCAGTCAGCTTTGTTCCATCTTTACTACATTCTGATCCATGGATCTGAAGAACACAATGAGAATACTCTGGAGCTTCGGTAATATGAGAAGGGTTCATTCCTAGGAGGGTTCAAGATTGTCTTTAAAACTTAAATCCTTGCTTAAAAAAATGTGGTCCATAGACCAGTAGTATGGGTATCACTTGAAAGCCTCTTACAAAAGCAGTATCTGAGGTTGCACTGAGATGTAATTGATCAAAATCTTCATTCATACAACTTGAGGTGTGAGCACAGATAAACTACCAAAAGATAAAGGAATTGAAAGAACTCTATTTTACATTCTTTCTTAATTTAATTTTCTTTTGAGTTTTCATTTATTTGTTAAATTTTTATTTTTACTTTATTTTGCTTTACAATACTGTATTGGTTTTGCCATACATTGACATGAATCAGCCACGGGTGTACATGAGTTCCCAATCCTGAAACCCCCTCCCACCTCCCACCCTATATCATCTCTCTGGATCATCCCCGTGCACCAGCCCCAAGCATCCTGTATCCTGTATCGAACATAGACTGGTGATTCGTTTCTTACATGACAGTATACATGTTACAATGCCATTCTCCCAAATCATCCCACCCTTTCCCTCTCCCACAGAGTCCAAAAGTCCATTCTATACATCTGTGTCTCTTTTGCTGTCTCGCATAGAGGGTTATCATTACCATCTTTCTAAATTTCATATATATGTGTTAGTGTACTATATTGGTGTTTTTCTTTCTGGCTTACTTCACTCTGTATAATAGGCTCCAGTTTCATCCACCTCATTAGAACTGATTCAAATGCATTCTTTTTAATGGCTGGGTAATACTCCATTGTGTATATGTACCACAGCTTTCTTATCCATTCATCTGCTGATGGACATCTAGGTTTGTATTAGTTTCAAGTGTATAGAAAGTGATTCAACTATACATAAATACACATACTAATATATTCATTTTCAGAATCTTAGATTATTACAGAGTATTGAGTAAAATTCCCTGTGCTATATGTTCTTAATTTGGGTTCAGATTAATTGGGGCACATTAATCAGAATATGGTTTAATGAAGTCTTATTTTCAAAACAATGCAGGCAATTTAGGATAAGGATTGTATCTCTCCAGAAATTATTATATGTATCTCAGATTATATTTGTTTCCTAAATGCCCAGACCAATGATGACATACACTAAATAAATTCATGATCAATAAGTTTATGTGGCCTGCACAGCATCAAATATAGAGCTATCTCTATATGCAGAATATGCTATTGACTGCATATAAATGCCTCATGCAGTCAATCTGTAATATTTATTAAGCTCTACAACTATTCCCTTTGCCAAAAACTGGAACTAAATAATGAAAAGAGATTTTCCTTGCTTCCAAGGTGTTTATAGTCCAGTTTGTGGGCAGTTACAGAAATATGCTGTCATATAAAGATACATAAAGTGTAATAGGAAGATAATCTAATATTTCTGGAACATACCAAGAATGGCTTTGCAGAAACAGTATTTGAATTGAAACTTAACAGATGAGTAAGTACTTTAAAAAGTTTGAGAGCATTCTAGACAAAGGATCAGATGTAAGAGAATTATAAGATAAACTTCTGGTGTTTATGCAGAAAGGGTGAGAAGGGACACAAGACTGCACAGAAAGACAATGGCCTGGACAAGCAAACCCTTGCATGACTTACCATCAGGTCTGATTATAACTGAGCAGGCCACGTGAGAGCCACTGAAAAGTTTTGGAACAGAATGTGACATGATCAGATGTATATTTTAGAAAGTGTGGAAAGTGAAGAGGATGGCTTGCAATCAGAGTTACAGAAACATATTAGGAGAAAATAGCAATAGTCTACTTTTAAAAAGATGAACATGGACTGTGACAATGAAAAGAGAGAGAGGGAAGGAAAAGAACTTCTCTCAGGCAGCATAATGGTGAGAAGGACTATAGAGTTGCCTGTATTTTTTCAGCTTTGGCAAAGTCAAAGTGAATTGCTCTTGGCAGAATTATTTTCAATGCTGGAATGAGTAATTCCTCATCATTTTCATAAAGTAAAAAGAACTAATGGTCTTCTGAGGATCAAATCTATGTGTGGTCTAGGAACTCAGAGGATAATATCAAGAATTTCAGATTCAACAAAAAATGGGGAGACATAGAGTTGACTCATTGGAAAAGACTCTGACGCTGGGAGGGATTGGGGGCAGGAGAAGAAGGGGATGACAGAGAATGAGATGGCTGGATGGCATCACCAAATCGATGGACTTGAGTCTGAGTGAACTCCGGGAGTTGGTGATGGACAGGGAGGCCTGGTGTGCTGCAATTCATGGGGTTGCAAAGAGTCAGACAGGACTGAGTGATTGAACTGAACTGAACTGAGGGACTTTTTATGAACATCTATGCAGAGACATTATCTTGGCATACACTGTCAAGACCAGTCCACAATAGTAGACCATTGGTTGTTATGATTGATTTATGTCCTTTGCAAAAAATGCAAATATGAACAAGATTTTCCTCAAATGTAGGTAGGTTCTGTTATTGCTTTTATGTTATGATTTAAGGAACAACTTCAAAAGCCTTGCCTGCCTGTTTCCTTACTTGCATCCCAAATTCTCATCATTGTAGAAGAACCAGGTATTAGGAGTAAGAAGTTGTCCATGTCAGTAGAAAACACTTAAAATATTCCCATGCTGTTGAGACACAGTAGAGGATCAGGAAACGTGAACACAGATTTCATGTGGATTTACAGAAATGTACCTGAGTACCAGAGCTCCTTTCTCTGTATTTCCAGTTAGACTGTGGTTTAAATAGAGGACAGTAGAGTGCATCATGAGGAACGCTGGGCTGGAGGAAGCACAAGCTGGAATCAAGATTGCCAGGAGAAATATCAATAACCTCAGATATGCAGATGACACCACCCTTATGGCAGAAAGTGAACAGGAACTCAAAAGCCTCTTGATGAAAGTGAAAGAGGAGAGTGAAAAAGTTGGCTTAAGGCTCAACATTCAGAAAACTAAGATCATGGCATTTGATCCCATCACTTCATGGGAAATAGATGGGGAAACAGTAGTTGACTTTATTTTTGGGGGCTCCAAAATCACTGCAGATGGTGATTGCAGCTATGAAATTAAAAGACGCTTACTCCTTGGAAGGAAAATTATGACCAACATAGACAGCATATTAAAAAGCAGAGACATTACTTTGCCAACAAAGGTCTGTCTAGTCAAGGCCATGGTTTTTCCAGTGGTCATCTATGGATGTGAGAGTTGGACTATAAAGAAAGCTGAGCGCAGAAGAATGGATGCTTTTGAACTGTGGAGTTGGAGAAGACTCTTGAGAGTTCCTTGGACTGCAAGGAAATCCAACCAGTCCATCCTAAAGGAGATCAGTCCTGGGTGTTCATTGGAAGGACTCATGCTGAAGCTGAGACTCCAATACGCTGGCCACCTAATGCGAAGAGCTGACTCATTTGGAAAGACCCTGATGCTAGGAAAGATTGAGGGCAGGAGGAGAAGGGGACAACAGAGGATGAGATGGCTGGATGGCATCACTGACTCGATGGACATGGGTTTGCATACACTCCAGGAGTTGGTGATGGACAGGGAGGCCTGGTATGCTGCAGTTTATGGGGTCGCAAAGAGTTGGACACAACTGAGTGACTGAACTGAACTGAGTTAGACTATGGCTTAATGAGATCTAACTCAGATTTTCTCAAATATTAATGTCCTTTCAAAGATCTGAGAATCTTATTAAAATGCAGACTTTGATTCAGTAAGTTTGAAATGGGATCTATCTCAACAAGAGATGTGTTTTCTGAGAGCTCCCAGTGATGTCATGTTGCAAACACTGGCTTAAAACAAAATGCCAGGAAGTGAGGAGTAAAGATGACTGGAAGTTAAGAAATCAATTACCTCCCAGAACCCTGAAAGAATGAGACCCAGGGTATGTAATCTGGAATGTGGTGAGGGTGGTGTGGGTAGGAGTTATTTGCCTTCATACTGTCTTCTCATAAAGAATATCTCTTAATACCACTCATTTATATTCTCTGGTGGCTCAGACATAAAGAATCTTCCTGCAATGCAGGAGACTTGGATTTGGTCCCTGGGTTGGGAAGATCCCTGGAGAAGGGAATGGCTACCCACTCCAGTACTCTTGCCTGGAGAATTCCATATACAATCCTTGGGGTTGCAGAGTCAGACACGACGAGTGACTAATATTTTCATATGGCAAAGAGAAGCTGGTTCCTTTAAGAGATGCTTTATTTATATAAATCTTGCTAACAAGTTATACAGGGCATCCTTGCCAGCAAGCACTCACAGAAGTCTTCACTTTTCTGAGGGTAGGGTCTGAAAACAGATAACCTTGCTATCATTAGTTTATAAGAAAAATGCCTCAAGATGATTTAAAGAGGATCTGCAGCCAGACTGACAAATCCATAAACTGGAAGAAAATAAAAATAGAGAGAAACTATTTATAGAAGTAAGACAGAGAGCTGGGGGTGACTTAATAGAATCCTCACCTCAAATATTCTGCACCGCTTACTGCGTATCTTCAGCGGAACTCGCTTTTATATTTTGGACAATCTAAATAATTGCTCACATTTTCCACTTCATATAGACACATCTTGATTGTAATTAGAAGAAGAAATGCATCTGGTGAATATAATGCAAAGCATAAAGCTGAAGTGAAGACATTAGATCTAGGTGACAGAACACTTAAAGGTGCAATTAAAAGATTGTCTCTGGCTATATTTATCATTGTCACTTCTAGCATAAAAAGTACTGGTTTATTTTTAATGAAAGATTAGAATTTTCCTTAATGTTGACACTTTGAACAGCCACAATGCTAACAAACAGAAATCTTACCTGGCTTGAATTCAGCCTATAAAAAAAAACTCCTTTTCATTTCGTGTAACAGTCACTTGATCTGTATCAGCTTATTTAGTTATTTTACATTTTAAATAAATACAAAGTATGTGACCAAGTAATATTACCCGGCTTTGGAAATTAGTCCCATGGCTGTTCGTGCTGTATAGCCATTCTCTGAACTTGTTTCAGACAGACAGTCATGGTATAAAAAGGATTAAAACTGTTTTTTGTATCCTCAACTTTATCAGGGATAACGCAGAAATCTCCATCATTTATACAGTGTAGAGAGTTCTAAAGCATTAACAGTTTATCTGGCTTACACATTATAAAAGCTAGTAGGTATATATACTTTAAACCAATCACCTAATACAACCATAATGCAAAAAGTTGCATTGCAAGTTTAGTACAGTTCCTGCTAAATGAATCAAATAAAGCATGCTCCCAGAAAAGCTGGTGTCAAATAAATTTAACAATAAAATCTCATCCAAAGGGGTTAAAAAATGTGGGGAAGCATATTGCTTTGCAAGAAAGGTGCTATCTTTGATGTGTAAATATTTTCATTTTTCTTCTTTGCACTGGATGAACTACATAAGGCATTGGCTTTTGCAAGAAAAAAGTTGTTAACAGATGCTTTAGTCATATAGATATAAATAAAACATTGATTACAATGTTCCTGGAGTTATTTCATCATTTCTTATCGTTTGTCCAGAAGAACTGCTTTGAAAAGTCGAGTGCAAACAGGGCTTTCAGAGTTGGCCTCAGGCAGATTCAAGAAGGAAGGAGTCCTGTTCAATAGCTTGCAATGCTTCTCCATGTTTTCTCTCCTCTGTACTGTCTTTTTAGCCCTCAGTGTATGTCTAAGAGAGGGAATCTATTTTTCTTTATTTCTTGTACAAAATCAGAAGTTTTGTGATGTGAAAGGAAAAATGATTGCTGACATCCTTATAATAAGCTAGTTAACAGAATACATTTCCTAAAACCAAATAAATGCCTAATAAATTTACTACATTTTTCAAATATAATTGATTATCATTTCCGGACAATTGATTATAATTTATTTTTTATGTATTACTAGTAAATGTATTTATTTATTTATTTTTACAGCTTATAACACAACTTTTATTAGAAACATTATACATAACATAGTATCAACTATTTTCAAGAACAATATTAGTAATTTTATATTGCTAGTAATTTATATTGCTAGAAAAACTGTAATTTAAGGAAGTATTTTTCAGAGCCTGGTTTAAACGTTTTCAATACAAACACAAAAGTTAAATATACAAGATGAAAATAAGTCACTATAATTTGTAAAATACAGAACATGTAATAACAGAAAAATAAAATTAGGCAAGATGAATCTGTGATCGATGCAAAGAAATAGAGGAAAACAATAGAATAGGAAAGACTAGAGATCTCTTCAAGAAAATTAGAGATACCAAGGGAAATTTTCATGCCAAGGTGGGCACAATAAAGGACAGAAACAGTGTGGACCTAACAGAAGCAGAAGATATTAAGAAAAGGTGGTAAAAATGCACAGAAGAACTATACAAAAAAGATATTCATGACACAGATAACCACGACAGTGTGATCATTCACCTAGGGCCAGACATCCTGGAATGTGAAGTCAAGTGGGCCTTAAGAAGCCTCACTATGAACAGAGCTAGTGGAGGTGATGGAATTCCAGTGGAGCTATTTCAAATCCTAAAAGATGATGCTGTTAAAGTGCTGCACTCAATATGCCAGCAAATTTGGAAAACTCAACACTGGCCACAGGACTGGAAAAGGCCAGCTTTCATTCCAATCCCAAAGAAAGGCAATAACAAAGAATGTTCAAACTACCACACAACTGCTCTCATCTCACATGCTAGCAAATTAATGTTCAAAATTGTTTAAGCAAAGCTTCAAGAGTATGTGAACCGTTAACCTCCAGATGTTCAAGCTAGTTTTAGTAAAGGCAGCGGAACCAGAGATCAAATTGCCAACATCCATTGGATCACCAAAAAAGCAAGAGAGTTCCAGAAAAACATCACTTCTGCTTTATTGACTGTGCCAAAGCCTTTGACTGCATGGATCACAACAAACTGTGGAAAATTCTTCAAGAGATGGGAATATCAGACCACCTTACTTGCCTCCTGAGAAATCTGTATGCAGGTCAAGAAACAACAGTCAGAATTGGACAAGGAGCAATGGACTGGTTCCAAGTTGGGAAAGGAGTAGGTCAAGGCTGTATATTGTCACCCTGCTTATTTAATTTATATCCAGACTACATCATGCAAAATGCTGGCCTGGGGATGAAGCACAAGCTGGAATCAAGATTGAAGGGAGAAATATCAGTAATCTCAGACATGCAGATGATACCACCTTAATGGCAGAAAACAAAGAGGAACTGAAGAGCCTCTTGATGAAAGTGAAAGAGAAGAATGAAAAAGCTGGCTTAAAACTCAGCATTTAAAAAATGAAGATCATGGCATCTGGCCCCATCACTTCTTGGCAAATAGATGGGGAAACAATGGAAAGAGTGGCAGACTTTAATTTCTTGGGCTCCAAAATCACTGCAGATGGCGACTGCAGCCATGAAATTGAAAGACACTTGCTCCTTGGAAGAAAATCTGTGACAAACCTACACAGCATATTAAAAAGCAGAGACATTACTTTGACAACAAAAGTCCGTATAGTTAAAGCTATGGTTTTTCCAGTAGTCATGTATGGATGTGAGAGTTGGACCATAAAGAAAGCTGACCTCCAAGAATTGATGCTTTTGAACTGTGGTGTTGGAGAAGACTCTTGAGAGTCCCTTGGACTGCAAGGAGGTCAAACCAGTGAATCCTAAAGGAAACCAACACTGAATATTTGTTGGAAGGACTGATGCTAAACCTGAAGCTCCAATTCTTTGGGCACCTGATGCAAAGAACTGATTCATTAGAAAAGACCCTGGTGCTGGGAAAGATTGAAGGCAGCAGAAGGGGACGACAGAGGATGAGATGGTTGGAGTCCATCACCGACTAACTAGACATGAGTTTGAGCAGGCTCCAGGAGTCGGTGATGGACAGAAAAGCCTGGCGTCCATGGGTTCGCAAAGAGTCAGACACGACTGAGTGACTGAATTAAACTGAAGATGAATCTTTCTCCACCTCTAGTTCTCTCTTTTTGTTTCTGTCTCTCTTTCCCGCCCTTCCTTCCTCCACTGTATTTGAAATCCTTAATGTATTAAAAAGATGAAAAACAAAAAGAAAACCAGATAAATACAAAAATAGCCAAAAGAAAGTTGAATGTTACAAGAAATATCCATTGAGGGAACTGACCAGTGATAGCAACGATTTTAGGTGACTGGATTTTGGATACTACTGTGGATTCTAAGAAATAGATAAAAATCTTCTTGACTTCGAATCACTTGCCAGCTTAGTTGATATGGAGATGTCTGATCCAAGCTGAATAAGTCTTTGAATAAGACCTTTGAATAAGCCATGGGAATTGAGCTTTTATCAGCATTTAGACAAACCCCTCTGATATTCTTATATACATCATGGTCTGAAAACCCCTGCATGATTGGATTCTTGAATCAGCTGGACTTGTGTGCTTGATAGTCACAGTAACTAAGGCTGATGGCCTTCTTTTTCCTGTGTTGTAGAAGTGCAAAAATGTCATGTTGCTTTAAAAAGTATCTGTTGAAATTATATGTCTTTGAAGAACAAGAAAGGGACAACTCAGTTCTCAACCAAGGGTTCTCAGTTTCATGAATGTGTCCCTGTTGTTTTGTGGTAGTCCTTAAATCAATTATCCAGTAATAAACTCTAAAACAAACAAACCAAAAAAACCCTATCAAATATGTTGACAAATGAGGCTAAGTTTATTAATCTACTAGACTAAAGTCTTCCCTGGTGGCTCAGATAGTAAAGAATCCATCTGCAATGCGGGAGACCAGCATATGATCCCTGGCTTGGGAAGATCTCCTGGAAGAGGGCACTGCAACCCACTCCAGTATTTTTGCCTGGAGAATCCCAACGGACAGAGGAGGCTGGCAGGCTATAGTCCATGGGATCACAAAGAGTCAGACATGACTGAGCAACTAAGCAGAGCACAGACGAAGGGAGAACAATACCTTATTTGGTCTTTAAAGTGTCTTAAGAAGCCAAATGTTAGGACAGGATATTTACAGGGTTTGGAGTCTGGGTCTTCGGGCAGGTGATACATGGTGGGGAACTGTTTGGTCTCTGCTAACATTTATGACATAAAAGTTTAACTTTGGTGGACTTAAAAGGGCAGGGTCTTGAAGTGAATCTTGATAAGTTAATTGAAATTAAGTTAAATTTTTAAAAAACCTGTAAATATTAACCTTCTCTAGTGCAGTAGTCTAATAAACTTAGCTTTGCTTGATCAACACATTTTTCTGGTGATCTTTTGGGAAGCCAAAATGTAACACTATTAAACAATCAATAAATCCTTTATTACTTTCTGGATATAATAGAATGCAATTAATTTCTGTTGCCTGAAATTAAAAATTACAAAGTATATAATGCAGTATAATACTACTTTGCACCATCTCTTGTCTCTCAGTTACTAGCATGTTGTCTTAATAAAAATGAATCTCTGATATTTATTTTTTGACAATGGTCATCGTGCTAATTTCCTGAGGCCCATAACTTTTAGATAAAATCCTGCAGTAGATGTTTTAGTATCACCTATTTGAATCCTCTTTACATTTCAATGGAAGACAGCCTATGATTTGTAAGTAACGTGACTAGCATCTTGGTGCAGGTCTGCACTTGGGAATTTGTTGCGGAGGCAGCTCTTAACTAATAACTGATGAACATGGAGGGATCCCTGGCCAGGGTGATTCCAAGTTTGTCAGGGTGTTGAATTTTAGTCATCCAATATGGTTACTGGCCTAATCATGCACTTCCATTGTCTGCCTTCCCTTTATCTGTTCTCCATCCCCCTCTTGTGTGAAGAATGTGTACATGCATGCATGCTAAGTCATTTCAGTCATGTCTGACTCTGTGACCTCATGGATCATAGCCTTCCAGGCTACTCTGTCCATGGGATTCTCCAGGCAAGAATACTGGAGTGGGTTGCCATTTCCTCCTCCAGAGAATCTTCCCAACCCAGGGATCAAACCTGTGCTTCTTATGTCTCCTGCATTGGCAGGCAGGGTCTTTACCACTGGTGCCAGCTGGGAAACCCCGTATGAGAAAAGTTATGCACAAAAATGATGTTCCTCAAACATGTCTGATAATGGCCATACTTTAGTTAGAATTTTTTGTTTGCAGGTAATAGAAATTGATTTTGCCTGCAGTGTTTAACTAAGAGGGGTTTACTGCTAGGTTACTAGTTTTGACTCCTCACATTGCCAACCGGTGGTGGTGATAGTTTAGTTGCTAAGTTGTGTCTGACTCTTCGCAATCGCATTGACTGTAGCCCGCCAGGCTCCTCTGTCCATGGGATTTTCCAGGTAAGAATACTGGAGTGGGCTGCCATTTCCTTCTTCAGGAGATCTTCCTGACCCAGGGATCGAACCCAGGTCTCCTGCATTGCAGACAGATTCTTTACCAACTGAGCAACAGAGGTACCTGTTAATCAAGCAAGCTAAGTTTGTACATAATCCTTGCCTTCGGATCTGCTCCTGGAGAGAAACCAAATGAGACACAGACTTCATAGGAAAGCATGTTATCTTCATCCTTTCATGGTAAAACAGTTCCTTGAATTTCACCAGAGACAACTTTTGGTAAAGAGTCAGTGAGAATGTTCATTCCTTGGCAAGATGATGCCTAATTTGTCTTTCCCTATTTAGTGCCCAGTACAATGCACATCACAGAGTAGGTAATCAATAAATGTCTATTGAATGAATCACCATGGTCTACATAGCCTGGTGGCAGAGTATGATAATTCCAGAAATCTGAAAATCTCAGGAGACTAGAGTTGAACCATTCTGAGGATGAGAAAGGCATGTATTGAAAAAGCGTTTTAGCCAGTTCGTACTACATAACCAGGACCAATGCTCAGGCAATGTGCATGTGGATGGCTGGCCCAGTGGCCCATGGTTGTTGTAAATCATTATTTTCCGTTTTAAAGCTTCTTTTGTCGGTACCGATTGGTGCAGGCCCACGTTCTCCTCCTTTGAAAATACTTTCACATTATCCATGCTCATAACTATTTTGTCTAACTCCTATACTTTATATGTGCTTGGATCTGGCTCTTTATATCTAAGAGAATTCTCTTATATTCTTGCATGTTTCTTTTCTTAATGTCTCTTCTCCCCAGCTCGTTAGCATTTCAAAGAAAGACACTGTCTTGGCCAAAATCATTGCTTATTTCTAAAGTACATATACCTGATCATGCATCCATACAAATATTTATCTTCCGCCTCAGGAATTATTTTCCTTGTCATCACTGATTGCTTTGGTCTAGTGCCAGTCCACTGCATGCCTGGTTAGACAGCATTAAATATTAATTTTGGCTGATACTGTAGAACATTAGTTGTGATAGCCTGGACAGTTTTAAGTCCGTGCTTAAAACTAATCAATCAGAAAATGATATTTTAGTAGCTACTATAGGTAAAGCACTATGAAAATGGCTAAGGAAATCTACCAAAATTTTGACAATGATCTCTGTCTTCTAAATATGTAAGATTCCAATCCAAGTGTGAACACAATACTTATGTAGTGTCATGCAAGTGAGTTAACCCTTGTGTCTCATTTACTCCTATGTAAAATGAGGATAATAACTACTGTGCAGGTCTGATGTAAACTTTCAAATACATTGATGTTGTTTAGTTGCTAAGTCATGTCTGACTCTTTGTAACCCCATGGACTATAGCCCAGCAGGCTCCTTTGTGCATGGAATTTTCCAGGCAAGGACGCTGGAGTGGCATGCCATTTTCTTCTCCAGGGGAACTTGCAGACCCAGGGATTGAACCCAGGTCTCCTGTGTTGCAGGAGGTCTCCTGCATTGCAGGTGGATTCTCTACCAGCTGAACCACCAAGGAAGCTCAATAAATGACCCTTAACACTTGGTGGTGGTTTAGTCACTAAGTTGTGTCTGACTCTTCTGACCCCATGGACTGTAGCTGTCAAGGTTCCTCTGTCCCTAGAATTTTCACATAATAGACTCAAAAATGGCAACTGTGACAATCACTGGTCTTATTGCAAAGTCCACATGTCAAACACAAGTAACATTTTCAAATATCACCTGGTAGGTATCAAAAGGTAGGGTAATTTTCCACATGCACAGCATCTAAGCACCATTAATTCAGGGGAGGCAGCCATTCTGGACTGTAGAAACCTGGGGAATCATGTTGGAGTTAAATGGAATTAGAATTAAGTCTTGAAAAAGGGGTTGATGTTGACCAAACCTACTCACAGTCTTAAGACTGGACTGTGCGAGCTGGGCCAGGGTGCCTGGGACAGGTGACCTAACCACACTGTATTAGGATTCCAGGCTCAATTAGGCTTCCAGGCTGGGGTCAAGGGGAAAATGAGCCTGTGACTCCTGTCCTTCACCATGAAGAGATAAGATTGAGGAAGTTATAATTAGGTTATAACCATAGTGTAATGAAAGTAAAAAAGAAGATTGTAATGGACTCAGTTGTTAGTCCATTACTAACAAGTTAGGGTGGAGGCAGAGGCTGGGAACTTTGCTGATGAGACCATAGCTTATTCATAGATGAGGTGAGCATACACACCATCTACTGAGTTGGTCAAAGAGTTGGTTCGTGTCTTTATACAAGATATGGAAAAATGTGAACCAGCTTTTCAGCCAACCCAATACTTCCTGAGAATCAACATTTCTTTGTACTCATTCTTCCTGGAGTAAGCATGTTTAGGTTGATCAAAAAAATGATAAAATCACTTGCCTTCTTATTTTTTTATTTTTTGTTTTAAAATAAGGTTTTACATCATACCTATAATACAAATGAAGAATTATTTTCCAACTCTTTTGCCCATTTCATGTTGAAGTTCCATTTTTTTTCTACCTTAATTGTATTTATTAATACAACAGCATTATAAGTTTTTCTTTCATGGATTAGAGAAAATGTGAGATATTTTCTATTTTTTGTTTATCTTAAAATTGGCCATATTTTTAGCAAAAATACTCACAGAGTCTGCTCCTTAAAAGAAAATTTTAGAAATGAGAGTGATGTAAGACAGCAAATATGTTCTAGAGTTATTCTTAAAATTGTGCTATGCAGAAATGAAGGTGTTAACTTTAGTACTCAGGTCCATTTTTCTCTTACCAGGCAAAACTGATGCCTCCACTGAATTATAGGTATGAGAGCCACTATCTCCCAGAAGCACCTTGAAAAAGAGATGCCTAATCTCAATCATGTGACTTTTTTTGCATTAAATAAATCCTCCCTGTTCAGTAATTCTTAGTTCTTAAGGAGAAAATGTCTTATCCCTCTCTCATTCACCTCTTCCGAAGAAGAAAAGAATCTCAAATAAATTTGAATTTTACTAGCCAGAATTAATTTTGTTTCTTCCTATTTGATATTTCTCATCATATTGTGTGTGTGTGTGTGTATGCATGTGTGTGTGTACACATGAGTGTGAGTATGTGTGGAAATCCACTTTGCTTGCCAAATGTTTACCATAAAAACTATTTTCCTTTATATTGATTCTCTCTCCATTTCTTATAACTAAGTATATGTGTATTTAAAAAGCAGCCTAATAAGCCTTGTTTGATTGGTACACCTCTGAGGCAGTACTGGACAATGCTTGAGAAAGTATTTAACTAGGATGTTGAAAGGCCCAAGAAGGGGAATTCCCTGGTAGTTCAATGATAAGGACTGCACACTCACTCTGTCTTGTGTGGGAGTTCAGTTGCTGGTCAGGGAACTAAGATCCCCAAGCGTAGTGACTAAAAAAAGAGAAAAAAAGAAAGAAATTTCAGACCCAGGAGGCTTTTCACTTCTACAGATGAGCTACACTAGAGGGGCACCCTGGCGAGGCTTTATTTTCTCCTAAAAGATATGTTCTCTACACTTTCAACTACACTAACAATAACGTGCAGCTTGGCATTTGCAGGAAAATTTCTGGCTAAATCTGTATTTGGTATCAGTTCTATTATTATGCTTCTTCTATATTATGGTTTATGAAATGTGGTTAAATGATTATATAGAATGATCATTTGAGCAGTAGGAAGGATAAGAAGAATTCTTTTTTCTGTAAGTTTGACTGCAGGTAACTTTCTCTTCATCCAAAACAGTATATCCATACCTCCCCAACCCCAAGCACAAAATCTCTTCAATGAAACAGAAACAAATATTGACTAAAAATGGAAAGAAAGGTAAAATTATATTTTCACATTAGTGCCCCCAAACAGTGTGCTACTGAGTGACAGTAAGGTTTTATTTTATCTAGTTTCGTTTTTATTGTTAGGGAGAAGCATACAGATCACCCACGTACACACAGAGCAGTAATGTAAAAAGTTAAATACTACTAAATATATAAAAGGCAGGAGTTTTTCAGATGCAAGTCTTATATGAATGGCATACACCTTATCTCATATTCTAAAATTATTTAGTTTGAGAAATCCTAAAACAAGTTTCCCTAGACTTAGAATTTAGGGTTGGAAGTGACCATTAGTATTATTTAGCCTGACTCTCTGTGTTAGAATAAAGACCTACAGGGATAACTAGGACTTGGTTCTCACTGAGGATAGAGACAAAACTGGCATCCATGTCTTTAATAAATGTGAAAGTGATCATTATTTCCCTTTAATTACTGTCAGAAGAATATCCTCTTATACTGCTAGCTTTCCTCATAAACACTGTATTATAAAGTCTTAAATATTAACACTGAAGGGCTTTGACAAACTGACATGGGTTGCCCTTGCCTGTACTGTTTGCCATTCTGGCGCTTAGTAGCTGAATATTAGCTCTGCATGCTGACTGTTCATGAAGATTTCTGCATGTTTCCTGACAAGCTATTTGCCTAGTAATACAGCTAAGAATGATGCTTTTTTTACTTACTGTGTTGTGTTATTATGCCAAGTTTCCAGTGGGGTCATCTCTGAATTCAAATGCCTTTCTTACTTACACCAGTCAGCTCAGCTCTCTCTGGATATTTTCTTTTTCCTTACCTAACTGACGTGAGCTGTGCTCTATTACTTTATGCTATTAGACCCACAGGCTATTTCAGCTTATAAAAGTCATGTCTTATCGTAACTGGTTTTGGCTAATTTATAGCCGTCAGAAAATGAATTTGAGAACAGACTCACCAAAGACCATATCTATCCCTGCTGCTTAGTCGCTCAGTCGTGTCTGACTCTGTGGACGCATGGGCTGTGGTCTGCCAGGCTCCTCTGGTCATGGGATTTCCCAGGCAAAAACACTGAAGTGGGGCGCCATTTCCTACTCCAGGGGATCTTCCCAAACCAGGGATTGAACCTTCATCTCTTATGTCTCCTGCATTGACAGGCAGATTTTATACTGTGACCAATATTCAACTGATTTAGCCAAATGGGTGAAAAATCAGTCCAGTCAGTTGTGTAGCTTTTTTGAATGAAGCAACTGATTAATTTATTATGTCATTTTTCAATAAGTGTGCTGAATTTTTAATAAAATAATATTGTCTAAAGGTCTAATATAGGTGGAATGCTACTAGAATTTTGGCTGCTAGGATCAGAAATACCCACAGTAAAGCTCCTTGGGAATGACCTCTAGGGCTTTAACACTCACCTGCTGATAGTTTGATTTAAATCACATTTCCTCAATCTGTTGGTGAGTAGCGTATGCCATTTAGGACTGGATGAAGAAATGGATTTTCTTCTCATATTGTGTCTATTTTCTCCTTCAGCCTAGCAAGTTTGTGAATGTAAAAGAAAAAAGAGTATTTTTCTAGCTTTTAGAACTTGGTGTTGGAAAGTTTTTCTTAATAAGATTTAATAATTTTCAACAGAGGCTACATGGTGGACAGAAAACTGACTGGCATGAAAGAAAAGAAGCCGCTCTTTTAAATAATGAATCGCTGCTAAAAGGTCTCATGCATTAGAGTTGGGGGGAAGGGAGAAGACCAGATTTAATCAGAGGATTCAGGAAGGAGGGTTGATGAGGGAGATTAATCAAACGAGTGCATGGTCATAGAAGGGACAGGATCAGATGATTCACTCACAAAAAATGAGGCAAAGCAGAGGACGAGCGGGGGGAGGGCGACATGGTGAAGAAAGTCACATATGCAGTGGTAGTAAGATGTCAAACCTCATTAAAGAAGTTGTCCAAAACCTCTCTAATGAGCCGGAAGCAATGTGCGACTCACCTGGTTAGAGGCTTTTTTGCACAAATTCAAACTCAGGCCAGGTTGCTCAATAGGTCTTCAGAGAAATTATGAACACTGAAGTGAATCCTAGCCAAGGAGAGCTGTGTTAACAGACTCTCCCCAACCACACCACTTTGGCGGTGGAGACAGAGATAGATGGCTTACCTCTCTGAGGTTAATATTGAGTTGGCTTCCCCTTTATGTTACCACTAATAATTGCAACAGTAGATATCAGGGCTAGAAAAACAAAAAATGAGAACAGCAACAAACAACGCAACACAGTTTGCCTGAAGTGTCAAGATCAAGTGAGGCTGGGGGCCAGATATCGGCAAGCAGGGGAAGGATTTGATGGAAATCTGTCTCCCTCTGCCAAAAGACTTAGCTACACTGAGCCACCTAAGCCATCTGTATAAGCAGAATGACCTTGGCAGAAGTGGAACACATTATTTGTTCCCATGGAAGAAGGGTGTGTGTGTGTGTGTGTGTGTGTGTGTGTGTGTGTGTGTGTGTGTGTGTGTGTGTTTTAATCTGGTGTCATGGTCTAGTACAGAGGCGTCCTCACTTTTCCTGCCAAAAACTCTGAGATGAAGGTTGTGAAGTTTTTTCAAGTTTCTTATCTACATTTTTCCTCCATGGAGACTTTCAAATGAATGAATTTTAAAAGTCATCAGACCTCAATAATTTTTTTTCCTGCCTCCAATTACAAGTAGTAGGAACCATCTTCTGCAATCATCCTTTAGGTTATGCCACTTAAAAGAACGCCTAGTTTTCATTTGCATCAAAATACAATGTTCTGTCTGGCTTTCTTCATCCATCCTGTGCGTCATTGTTCTGATTTGGCTTTGTACACTGCTCTCCCCTCTTCTCTGCAGCTGAACATAAACTATTTTCCATCCTGCTTCCTTTATTATTTTATTTCTTGAAGATTTGCCATTGTCCTCACCCAAAACATCACCCCCACCCCTTTCCATGAAACCAGGTCACCTATTTCTGTCCAAATTTAATTTTTAAAACTTTATTCTGTCTTCTCTAGTGTGTATATATGTTTCTGATACTTAAAATTCACATTTCTGTCATGCTCTTCTCCACCAATAGTTTGTAAGTTCCTTAAGGATAGAAACACAATATTCTTTCTTTTTTTTTTTATTATCATAGCGCAGGACTTATCAGTGTCATTGACTACCCATCCCCTTTACACCTAGCAAATACCATGCTCCTTGGCTGTCCCCTCAAGCTTGGGCAGACTATATTGCTTTGAACTCAGATTAATGTTTTACATTTGCTATTCCTTCAGGTTTCCATCTCAACTTTTAACATGTTTCAGATCTTAACAAAAGCATACTGTGGATGGATTCAGGTAACCAGGGCATGCTTGGAAAACAGAAAATGTAAGATAAGAGGCAAATTCACAATTCTCTCATCTCTCATTTACCCAACAGCTGCCTGACTCTGCATTTTTGTCCAAAATATTAGAGTCTTACTTATTCACATACTCATCAGCAGCAGGTGTGTCTATTATTGTATTTACAGTGCAAGTTTCCAGAAATATCATTTTTCTATTACATTACATTGTCTAATTTATAATATGGTATTATGTCCCCAGTCTCTTAGTTACTTATTGATGACAATTAAACCAAAAACACATTTTTAAGCAAACATCTCCAAACCAAAAATAAAGAAAGAGAGAAAATGCATCACGTAGGTGTCATCTTCTACATAAGCCTCACTTCAGTCCCAGCCATGACCTTGTTACTTGCTGTGAGAGCCAGACCATGTAGTGAAAGAGCTCTGAGAACAGTGCGTGAAGTTCACATAGACCTTTAAATGAAGAATTTTGGTCCAAATGTGCTTGTGTTTATGTGCTACATTCACTTCTTTTCAGGATGTCCCAAACTGACCCCAAACAACCTTTCTTGTGGATGCCTGCCCTCCAGGACGAGTATTAGTCATTTAATTGCTCTTCTATCACTCAGGCTCTCAGGGTGTGAGCCTGACTCTGAGATCATTGTACTAATTTAAAATACTTGGAAACTGGCAAAAAGAGTTGAGGATATATTGACTACATCCTGGTTTCAGGAGGACTCACGTTTTCCATTGAGCTGAAAATGTCACATTTTTCCCTTCAACACTTTTCTAAACAACTCTTTCCAATCAAAAGTCTCAATAGCAAAATAAAAAATGAGAAAATAATGAATAGTTGAGAGAGTTAAGGCGGCATGATGAGAATACTGCTCTGAAGTTGTATTACACTTCTGGCCAGGAAAAGAAAGCTATACAGTTCTATTGAGATCCCTGTGTCATGTGACTGAGACTGCTTGTAGGAGAGCCTTGGGAAGTATTCCTGGGGATGGAAAGTTTGGATAAAATAATGAAGAAAAATGGCAAATTGATCCAGGCTATTATTTGTATTTCTAATTTGAACATTATGTAAAGCTGCTTCCCTCAGACTCAGGAGGAGCTTATTAAAAATGGCCCACAGGCCTGTGGGGCAGCCTCCTCTGGGGACGATACTCAGGGAATCCACCTTCTTAACAAGACATCCTAAATGATTCTCATGCTCAGGAAAGTTTAAGGGCCATATATACATAAAAGTGAAGTGAAAGTCGCTCAGCCGTGTCCGACTCTTTGCGACCCCATGGACTATACAGTTCATGGACTATTCTCCAGGCTAGGATACTGGACTGGGTAGCCTTTTACTTCTCCAGGGGATCTTAGTAAAGATAAATATTCATCGAGTGCTATGTGCTGTATTAGATATTAAAATTAAAAAGTCAGTAAACCAAATCACTTCAAGAATTTCTAAAAGCAAGTCATGACACCAAAGAAAGTGAACACAGTTATGTGGTCCTATAGAGTTTACCCAAAATTTAAGGACTGAGTATGAGAAACACTGGACTGGAAGAAACACAAGCTGGATTCAAGATTGCCGGGAGAAATATCAATAACCTCAGATAAGCAGATGACACCACCCTTATGGCAGAAAGTGAAGAGGAGCTAAAAAGCCTCTTGATGAAAGTGAAAGAGGAGAGCGAAAAAGTTGGCTTAAAGCTCAACATTCAGAAAACGAAGATCATGGCATCTGGTCCCATCACTTCATGGGAAATAGATGGGGAAACAGTGGAAACAGTGTCAGACTTCATTTTTTTGGGAACCAAAATCACTGCAGATGGTGGCTGCAGCCATGGAATTAAAAGACACTTACTCCTTGGAAGAAAAGTTATGACCAACCTAGATAGTATATTCAAAAGCAGAGACGTTACTTTGCCGACTAAGGTTCGTCTAGTCAAGGCTATGGTTTTTCCTGTGGTCATGTATGGATGGTCATGTGGTCATGTGAGAGTTGGACTGTGAAGAAGGCTGAGCGCCAAAGAATTGATGCATTTGAACTGTGGTGTTGGAGAAGACTCTTGAGAGTCCCTTAAGCTGCAAGGAGATCCAGCCAGTCCATTCTGAAGGAGATCAGCCCTGGGATTTCTTTGGAAGGAATGATGCTAAAGCTGAAGCTCCAGTACTTTGGCCACCTCATGCGAAGAGTTGACTCATTGGAAAAGACTCTGATGCTGGGAGGGATTGGGGGCAGGAGGAGAAGGGGACAACTTAGGATGAGATGGCTGGATGGCATCACGGACTCGATGGACGTGAGTCTGAGTGAACTCCGGGCATTGGTGATGGACAGGGAGGCCTGGTGTTCTGCGATTCATGGGGTCGCAAAGACTCAGACACGACTGAGCGACTGAACTGAACTGATTTAAGTAGCTTACTTTTTTTTATCTTTTAAATATAAATTTACTTATTTTAATTGGAGGTTAATTACTTTACAATATTGTATTTGTTTTGCCATACATAAACATGAATCCGCCACAGGTACACACGTGTTCCCCTTAATTTTAGCTACTTTAAATAGAAACAAATTTTCTTATCAATTGAAATAATCTTAATCACATATGTAACATGTTCTTAAAATGTTTTAGCTGTTACAATCAGAACATTTGGAAAAGTTATTGGTCTAAGCCACTCTAGCGTGTTTTGGCAGAACCAGGGGGCAAAGCAAGTTCCTTAACTCTTTGAGTTTCTTTATCTTAAAAATAAATGGTAGAGTTTTAAGAGCTCTAACAGTCTGCCTGGCCCACTCCTATGATTCATCAAGTTCTCCATGCATCACATTTCAAGAAGGAAACTGAAGTCTTCATTTGGCAGGAAGGGAGGCCGCAGAAGGAGGAGTCTTGTATGAGTCGATCATGGATGTTGGAGCAGGGATCTCAGCAGGGCCCCTTACAGCCTGTGAGGAGTCAGAGTATCCATTTGAGGGTGCCCAGCTCTAACTGTGTCTTGGTGTGTGAGACGGTGACACATCTTCTGGCTTCTCTGATTGATTTTCTTCATTTTAGGGGTGGAAATAGTAATGATAACTATTCTCACTGTATCATTATTGCCCAAGGGATGAGCACACGTGTTTAAGTCACAGGTAAGGTTTCTTTATGCACTATGAAGATGTGGCTTATTCACTGCCTTACTTTACCTTCTCGAACAAGCACACTCAGGGCCCATGATGTTCCAGGAACTGATTGGAGAGCTTCACTTTCATAGTAACTCTTAATCCTTATCATAAGCCTGCAAGGAACTATTACCATCCTATTATACACATTAGGAATTGAAGTTACATAACCTGTCTCCCATGGTCACCCAGATAGCAAGCCAGGCGGCAGTCTGGGTGCACAGCCTGCGCTCTCAATCTTTGTTCTGAGAGCCTGCATGGAAGGTCAGAGAATAAGACATGAGGGGGGCTCGTGGGAACAAACAATATCGTTTGTAAAGACAGCATAAATTTGGTGTGTGTGCTTAGTCTCTCAGGCATGTCTGACTCGCCCCTGTCAACTGTGTCTGACTCTTACAGCCCATGGACTGTAGCCCTCCAGACTCCTCTATTCACGGGATTCTCCAGGCAAGAATACTAGATTGGGTAGCCATTCCCTCCTCCAGGGGATATTCCCAACCCAGGGATTGAACCCAGATCTCCTGCATCGCAGGTGGATTCTTTACCATCTGAACCACCAGAGGAGCCCAAAATTTGGTGTAGCAAACAGATATTATCATAGCACAGCAGAACATCTAAAATGATGTGTTAACCTAAAAAACATCCAACTGTTGAGGCGTTCTTTTGAAGAGCCTTTATTCTGGCATTGGGAATGTTTACAAAGCCTTTAAAATCTTCACATCATTCCCTCACAGGCACACCAGTGGGCAAGGACATGCTGAATCTTGCAATAAGAGTTGCAACATTTCTTAAACATCCTCTTTCCCACGTCTTCTTATCACACGTCTCATAGGAATAGTAACTCACGAGGAACGTTTTCCCTGATCTATTTAGAACTATCAAAACTCTCCCCAGCTCAGCAGAACCATGTTCCACTGGCAACTTCAGGATGCTGGCTGTTCTCTTTATTTTTAAATCATTGCACTTGGCCTCTTTTCCCGTGGTGGACTCATGTCAATGCATGGCAAAACCAATACAATATTGTAAAGTAATTAGTCTCCGAAAAATAAAGAATAAATAAATTAAAAAAAATGAAAATCCCTTTTAAATGGGCTAAGAGTAAAAGTTTAACATGTTGTGGGGATAAATTTCATTACAGAAATAATCACTACATAATAATAATCATTAATAATCATTTCCTTCTTACCTGGTTTATTTCCCTCTGGTGCCTCCAATCTTGACTGTGAGGTTAAGTTTTCTTTAAACAGGATATTTTATAAAACAACAAAATGATTCATTAAGAATACCAATGGACTGGGAACTACTGTACCTAAAACTTAACATATAATAAAATTCAGCATAAGTTTTTCAATAAAGTGAATGATAGGTATGTATAATATTAATTTCCAATCTTGCCTTGTGAGTAGATTTATTTAGTTAATTAGAAGTAAGAAAAGAATTCTGCTCAGGGTTGATTTCAGTGGTTACATTTTTCTGTTGCTCAAATTCTGCCAAAATTCTTAGGTAACAGGAGATTTTGCCCTGGGAGGTTTCTTCCATATTTCAAGTTCCTTTTACTACAAGTAGGCAATTCTCTGCCTTTGCTTATATAATTGTTCAGAGTGTACTTTAAGTAGAAGTTCTATCCCTCATGTTTCTAAAGGGGTTCACTCAGCGTCAAGCTCTGCCAAATGCCTGCTTTTAATTACTTCTTGCCTGAGGGACTGTTCCCCCTGATTGAAACAGGACTGGGAAGCTTTCTACTTCCCTGAATTCTTCATCTTCTTACTCAGCTGACTTTATGTTCTTTCACTCAGGGAACTTTGACTGAACACCTACTCACACCACACACTGTTGGGCATAGAGGCTACCAACACAAATATTAATAAAAGACAACCTCTGTTCTCTGGAAGCTCACCCTTTACAAAGAGACAGATGTGTAAACAGACACCTATGATTTTATTTGATCAATGCTATGATAGAGATTTGCCTAGGTACCATGGCAACCTACAAGGAAGATAACAATCATATACTAGTAAAGCGAGACAGAGATCACGTCAGAGAAAAAGTGACATGTAAATCAAGTGTTCAAAAGGAAGATGAAATTAGATTATGAGTGATAAAAGAGCAGGGTACCTTGAAAGGAAAAGCAGCACATGCAAAGACAAGAGAGCTGGTGCATTAAGGAAACCCAACAGAAGTTGGTGTGGCCGGGCATGAAGTGTGCAGGAGAGCTGGGGACAGTGGGAGAGCAGAGGACATCAGGGATGGGCCATGAGGGGCCTTTCCCTCTATACTAAGGTTCTTGGCTTTATTCTGAAGATATTCATTACAACGCCTCACTACACAGAAACCACTGATGGTTCATTTTCTAGCAACAAAATATCCCAAAGGTGTATTATAAAATTGAGTCAAAGAATGCTCTGAGATACAGGTGGTGATGGACTTAGTAGTTCTTGGTTTCCTAAGGCAACAAAATCAATCATTTCTTTATTTCTAACTTAAAACACATAGTTTTGTTTTTTAAAATGTTGATAACCAGGAGCTGGATTATATAATAAATAAGTGCAAGTAGTATGAGAAAATAACCAAATTCAAATTTGCCACTAATTTATAGCTCAGTGCCCAACTATGAGAACAAAAACAAGTTACCATATCTGGTTCTAAAGCTTGAGAATAATATTTTATTGAGAAAACCTTTTCTGCCCTCCCTCCTCCTTTCCCTCCCTCCCTCCCTCTAATCCTTCCTCTCTCTCTCTCTCTCTCTCTCTCTCTCTCTCTCTCAGTCAGTTCAGTTGCTCAGTCGTGTCTGGCTCTCTGCGACCCCATGAATCACAGCACGCCAGGCCTCCCTGTCCATCACCAACTCCCGGAGTTCACTCAGACTCACATCCATTGAGTCAGTGATGCCATCCAGCCAGCTCATTCTCTGTCGTCCCCTTCTCCTCCCACCTTCAATCTTTCCCAGAATCAGAGTCTTTTCCAGTGAGTCAGCTCTTCACATCAGGGGGCCAAAATATTGGAGTTTCAGCTTCGGCATCAGTCCTTCCAATGAATATTCAGGACTGATTTCCTTTAGGATGGACTTCTAGGATCTCCTTGCCATCCAAGGGACTCTCAAGAGTTTTCTCCAACACCACACTTCAAAAGCATCAATTCTTCACTGCTCAGCTTTCTTCATAGTCCAACTCACATCCATACATGACCACTGGAAAATCCACAGCCCTGACTAGATGATCTTTGTTGGAAAAGTGATGTCTCTGCTTCTTAATATGCTGTCTAGGTTGGTCATAACTTTTCTTACAAGAAGTAAGCGTTTTTTAATTTCATGGCTGCAATCACCATCTGCAGTGATTTGGGAGCCCAAAAAATAAAGTCTGTCACTGTTTCCCCATCTATTTGCCGGGAAGTGATGGGACCGGATGCCATGATCTTAGTTTTCTGAATGTTGAGCTTTAAGCCAACTTTTTCACTCTCCTCTTTCACCTTCATCAAGAGACTCTTTAGTTCTTCTTCGCTTTCTGCCATAAGGGTGGTGTCATGTGCAAATCTGAGGTTATTGATATTTCTCCCAGCAATCTTGATTCCAGCTTGTGTTTCATCCAGCCCAGCGTTTCTCATGATGTACTCTGCATATAAATTAAATAAGCAGAGTGACAATATACAGCCTTGACATACTCCTTTCTCTATGTGGAACCAGTCTGTTGTTCCATGTCCAGTTCTAACTGTTGCTTCCTGACTTGCATACAGATTTCTCAAGAGGCAGTTCAGGTGGTCTGGTCTCTCTCTCTCTCTCTCTCTCTCTCTCAGTTTTGCACGCCCTGAGAGTGCAAGCACTTTGTGTAAGAAGAAGGTGAGGCAGGGTGCCACAGGCAATAAAGGAAGAAGATGTGCTATGAAGGAAGGTAAAGACATCTGCAAGTCACTTGCGGCAGGTGCTGTCAGAGCCTCACCCACATCCTTTATACCTCAATCGGTTCACTGTGCTCTAGTGCAGATTTTGAGCTGTGACTGAGGCCTGTTTGCATCTGTAGAGGGTCATTCTGCTCACTCCAGCAAACTAGAAGTGCCAAGGAAAGTGAGGCCCTCTTCAAGGAGCAGATTGACTAGAGGTGATGTGCATCCACCCCCACAAACCTCACCTCCAGTGGGATCACTTTGAGACATGAGTTTTGCTGCATTGCCCCATGTATTCCAACAGGATTAAGCTCCAGTCACCCTGTGTTCCTTTCCCTGCATGAGTTCCCCACTCTCTTACTGGTATTCCTTGTATTCCCAAGTCAGCTATCATCATGTGAACCTTTATGTCGGGCTCTGCTGCTGGGGAATTTCCAGCCAAGGCACATGATGATAAGAAGTGCTAGAAAGGAGTCCAATGGTTTTAGATAAAAGTAATGTTGAGATAAAAGTAATGTTGGGCTTCCCTGGTGGCTCAGACAGTAAAGTGTCTGCCTACAATGCAGGAGGCCTGGGTTTGATCCCTGGGTCGGGAAGATCCCCTGGAGAAGGAAATGGCAACCCAATCCAGTACTCTTACCTGGAAAATCCCATGGACGGAGGAGCCTGGTAGGCTACAGTCCATGGGGTGGCAAAGAGTCAGACACGACTGAGCGACTTCACTTCACTTCACTTCAATGTTGAGATGGTCTTGATCCCTGTCTCCTGTACAATGTCACGAACCTCTGTCCATAGTTCATCAGGCACTCTGTCTATCAGATCTAGTTTCTTATATCTATTTCTCACTTCCACTGTATAGTCATAAGGGATTTGATTTAGGCCATACCTGAATGGTCTAGCGGTTTTCCCTACTTTCTTCAATTTAAGTCTGAATTTGATAATAAGGAGTCCATGATCTGAGCCACAGTCAGCTCTGGGTCTTGTTTTTGTTGACTGTATAGAGCTTCTTCATCTTTGGCTGCAAAGAATATAATCAATCTGATTTTGGTGTTGACCATCTGGTGATGTCCATGTGTAGAGTCTTCTCTTGTGTTGTTGGAAGAGGGTGTTTGCTATGACCAGTGCATTTTCTTGGCAAAACTCTATTAACCTTTGCCCTGCTTCATTCCATATTTCAAGGCCAAATTTACCTGTTACTCCAGGTGTTTCTTGACTTCCTACTTTTGCATTCCAGTCCCCTATCCCCTATAATGAAAAGGACATCTTTTGGGGGTGTTAGTTCTAAAAGGTCTTGTAGGTCTTCATAGAACCGTTCAGCTTCAGCTTTTTCAGCATTACTGGTTGGGGCATAGACTTGGATTACTGTGATATTGAATGGTTTGCCTTGGA
This sequence comes from Budorcas taxicolor, assembly GCF_023091745.1. NCBI lineage: Eukaryota > Metazoa > Chordata > Mammalia > Artiodactyla > Bovidae > Budorcas > Budorcas taxicolor. The sequence goes on from NC_068910.1 coordinate 87,184,567, forward strand.
AACGAACAGAGATTATTCTCTGGTTTTTGAGACTGTATCCAAGTACTGCATTTCGGACTCTTTTGTTGACCATGATGGCTACTCCATTTCTTCTAGGGGATTCCTGCTTGCAGCAGTAGATATAATGGTCATCTGAGTTAAATTCACCCATTGCAGTCCATTTTAGTTCCCTGATTCCTAGAATGTCGACGTTCCCTCTTGCCATTTCCTGTTTGACCACTTCCAATTTGCCTTGATTCATGGACCTAACATTCCAGGTTCCTATGCAATATTGCTCTTTACAGCATTGGACCTTCCTTCTATCACCAGTCACATCCACAACTGGGTATTGTTTTTGCTTTGGCTCCATCCCTTCATTCTTTCTGGAGTTATTTCTCCACTGATCTCCAGTAGCATATTGGGCACCTACTGACCTGGGGAGTTCCTCTTTCAGTGTCCTATCATTTTGCCTTTCATACTGTTCATGATGGTAAAGCATCTGTCTACAATGTGGGAGACCAGGGTTCAAGTCCTGGGTTGGGAAGATCCCCTGGAGAAGGAAATGGCAATCCACTCCAGTACTACTGCCTGGAAAATCCCATGGACAGAGGAGCCTGGCAGGCTACAGTCTATGGGGTCGCAAAGAGTCGGACATGACTGAGTGACTTCACTTCACTATGGTGTTCTCAAGGCAAGAATACTGAAGTGGTTTGCCATTCCCTTCTCCAGTGGACCACATTCTGTCGGACTTTTGAGAGATTCTTGAGAGTCCCTTGGACTGCAAAGAGATCCAACCAGTCCATTCTAAAGGAGATCAGCCCTGGGTGTTCTTTGGAAGGAATGATGCAAAGCTGAAACTCCAGTACTTTGGCCACCTCATGCGAAAAGTTGACCCGTTGGAAAAGGCTCTAATGCTGGGAGGGATTGGGGGCAGGAGGAGAAGGGGATGACAGAGGATGAGACGGCTGGATGGTATCACCGACTCGATGGACGTGAGTCTGAGTGAACTCCGGGAGATGGTGATGGACAGGGAGGCCTGACATGCTGTGATTCATGGAGTTGCAAACAGTCAGACACGACTGAGTGACTGAACTGAATGTTGAGATATCACACTCATAGCCAGAGGTCACAGGAGGTAGAATTGGAAGAAAGTAGAGGCAACAAGAGTCTTGATGAGAAGATTGCTAGAGTCTAAGGGAAGATGGTAAAGGCAGAATTAGGGCACCCAGGGGTTGGAGGGTGGAGACCAATGTGGAGGCACTGGGCAGGTCTTATGGCAGTAGATGGGGAGAGAATAGAATCAAGGCCTTGGAGGAGACTGATAGGGATTGGTCAGAGGAATAGAAGAAGGCTGGGAGAAAGGGTTATCCATTCTAGGAGGGAAGAAGCAACCAACTGTGCCAGGAGCTATGGAGAGATGGCATTGCGGTGGTTCCACTGGATTGGGAACTTGCATCATTAATGATCTTCCACAAATCCCTTTTCATAGGATGATGAGGACAGAATTCTGTTTGTAGCAGGTTAAAGAACAGTGGAGCTGACCAAGTGATTATAACCAATCTTCAGAAGAATTTGGCTATAAAAACAAGGAAAAAGAGAGTGGTGGTTAATGGAAAGAAGTTTAAAGTCAGAGAGGGTGTTTTTAAAACTTTTATTGGAGTATAGTTCTTTATAATGTTGTCTAGTTTTTGCTATACAACAAAGTGAATCAGCTATAGATATACACATATGCCCTCTCTTTTGGATTTCTTTCCTATTTAGGTCACCGAGTTCCCTGTGCTCCACTAATGAGTAGGTTCTCATGAGTTACGTATTTTATACATAGTAGCGTGTATATGCCAATCCCAGTCTGCCAATTTACCACCCTCCCCTTTCTCCCCTTGGTGTTTGTTCTCTATGTCTGTGTCTCTATTTCTTCTTTGCAAATCGGTTCTTCTGTACCGTTTTTCTAGATTACACACATATGCTTTCATATACGATATTTGCTTTTCTCTTTCTGACTTCACTCTCTCTGACCATCTCAAGGTCCATCCTTGTCTCTGCAAATGGCACACGTTCATTCCTTCTTATGGCTGAGTAATATTCCATGGTATATATATCAAATCTTCTTTATTCATCCCTCTGTTTTTAAAGGCAGGGCGGCTTACCCTGATGTATAAACTGCAATGATAGAACAAACACAGGTGAAAGGGCTGAAAGTATATCAGTGAGCAGTATAAGGTCTTTGCTCTGGAAGAGATGGTGGGGAGAGAATGAAATAAAGAACATAGAAGGAGATTAACCTCACATTGCGAAGTTAAAGAGAAATTGTTTACATGCCAGATACCTCAGAGAATGAAGGAAGTCAGGAAGCTGGTCTAAGACGGATGTCAATTGTGAAATCTCCTCTTTTAACTGTTTCGATGGATTCCTGAAAACTCATGCTCATGAAGAAAGTCAGAGTGCTTGTTGCCAGTGCAACCCTGTGTCTTCATCTGTGTGCTACAGAAACAGACGGTGAATATAACCAAGGACTGAGAGTGAGGGAAGAAAGGAGTCAATTTGGCAAATGGAACCATAAAGTTTACGGTGCTAGTGATTTTCAAACATTTTCGGAAGCAATGGAGAGAAGAATGAAAAGAAAATGAGTTTATTTTTTCTAAATTGCATTTTTTTTTATTTTTCCTTGCTAACATCATCTAAATTTCTGTAGTTTGGAAGTATAAAGACTGCACCGTTGTGTGGATTAGTACTACTCATCAGCCTAGCAGTAAACAAGTAGATGAATGCTCTAAGTTTTAATAGTGTAGCTTGCTACTTTACGTCAACTTACTAAGTTCTCTAAATTCTAAGTGTGTATGTGAGCACTTTTAACATCCACTCCTTCCCACCAAAAAAAAGAAAAGAGCTCTCAATATATATCCTAAATATAGCTCTGCATGACCTCTGTCTGCCATGTACAGACTTAGTGGGTTTTAGTTTTTCAGATCTTCTTTTTTGGTACCTAATTTCCTAAAGCCCAAGACAGCTGTCTGGGGGCCTGAGAGCCAAGACGATGAACATGCAGATATCCAGGAAATGGTTTTCTTACAGCAACAGCTCTATTCAGCTCTGAGCATGTCCTCATTCTTGCCTGATGGTAGAGTTTCATAAATTGCAATTAGCGCTAAATTCAGACATATCCTTTCTTGCTGATGGGGGTGGTTAAGGTTAACTTCTTTAGCCTGCTTTAATTTGAAACAGGCCAGATCTAATTAAAGTCATCTCCAGATTCCAGTCATTTGACATTTTAACTGTGTATTCTGTAGGAAAACAAAGCGTACAGATATTTTGCGTATTACAGCAATGGAAAATATTAAAATCTTTTTGTTAGCATTCAAAGATTTGTTTTTATTTCTAGGTAGTAATACTTTCTGTTTTAGCCATTGTTTCCTCATCAGTCTGAGAAAAGAAAGCATTTTGTCTTCTCTTAAAGTTGGGTTTTTTAGCTGCTGCTGCTGCTGCTAAGTCGCTCAGTCATGTCCAACTCTTCGCGACCCCATGGACTGCAACCTACCAGGCTCTTCCGTCCATGGGATATTCCAGGCAAGAACACTGGAGTGGGTTGCCATTGCTACTTTCCCGCAAACTAAAACCAGAGTGCCCTTGACTGACTGACTTCTTTCTCTTAGTATCTGCTTGGCTAAAGTCTGGGTTTCCTAAACTTGGTTAAATCTCAATGGTCCAAGTAAGATAGAAGACTAAAAAATTAACCACTTAATCTAAACCACGTTAACAGTCAATCTAAGTAATTCTAACATCCATCACCTGCTGAACTATTGATAGAGACAAATCTATAAAGCAGCATATTGATGATGAAATCGTGCTGAAATGAGTCATTTAGGACACAAAGTAGACAGTTCAATTTCTAACAAAAAGCATTTGGAATCCCTCTGGATGACTTATATTAGTGTTGTCCAATGGCTAAGCTGGTAATTTTCAGTCATGTCCAGCTTGCACTTCTGTAATGGTGTTTAATTATATGACATTCTCTTTTGCTTTTATATTCTACATAGTAGTTTTGCACTTTAGTAAAGGACTTTCACCAAACACATACAGGCCACCTTGCTTTTAAATTACTTTTCTTCAAGTTAACTAAAAATCATCTGGTTTGCCATAAAGGCAGTTTTGGAAGTCATTTCATTAGAAATAGAGAACTGTAAGAAATCCCAGGAAACTTCTGGTCCTGACTCTTAGAGATAGGAAATCTGAGGCCAGGAGAGGCAATGGGAACTACCTAAACTCAAACAGCTTGTTACCAGTTATGGCAGACCAATTGTGACATGGTTGTGACTGTTCTTGCCACTTGGCCTTCACATCCATTGCCGTGTGACTTCTCAGCTGCTTCTATTAAAAGGAGGTATCTGCTTGCCCACACACTGAATCTGTGCTTGCATTGTAACTTCCTTTGGCTGTGGGAAGGCAGGAAAAATAAAGATGCCCATTCTGCTGCAATAGATAACTAATACATAGTTTGTTTTATTTTACTTTCAAAAAAGGCCCAAAGTATTCTAGAAAACCAGCAGTAGTCAGATATTTTTCTCAAGTTAAACTTCCAGGTACTTCAAAAATTTTCAAATATTTGATTTCTTTGCTTGTCTATTATGTCTTTTCTTTTAGATCTTCTGTCTCATGAAGCTTTCTAAATGTGTTCTCCTCTGATTTTCAGTTTTTAGGAACATCTTTGGGTAAGGTGGAATTTTTGATGGTTCTGTTGGGCATTATGCTGTGGCACAAGGTTTTAATCCACTTACAGCTTCCAGCACATTTATTTTTGGCAGACAGCTGATGCAGTCAGCTATGTCCATCGTAGCAGGCAAATTGCAGCAAGTGAGTAACTCTTCAGTTCAGTTCAGTCACTCAGTCATCTCTGACTCTTTGCAACGAAATGAATCACAGCACGCCAGGCCTCCCTGTCCATCACCAACTCCCGGAGTTCACTCAAACTCTCGTGCATCGAGTCGGTGATGCCATCCAGCCATCTCATCCTCTGTCGTCCCCTTCTCCTCCTGCTCCCAATTCTTCCCAGCATCATAGTCTTTTCCAATGAGTCAACTCTTCGCATGAGGTGGCCAAAGTACTGGAGTTTCAGATTTAGCATCATTCCTTCCAAAGAACACCCAGGACTAATCTCCTTCAGAATGGACTGGTTGGAATTCCTTGCAGTCCAAGAGACTCTCAAGAATCTTCTCCAACACCACAGTTCAAAAGCATCAATTCTTTGGCGCTCAGCTTTCTTCACAGTCCAACTCTCACATCCATACATGACTACTGGAAAAACCATAGCCTTGACTAGACGGACCTTAGTCAGCAAAGTAATGTCTCTGCTTTGGAATATGCCATCTAGGTTGGTCATAACTTTTCTTCCAAGGAGTAAGTGTCTTTTAATTTCATGGATGCAATCACCATCTGCAGTGATTTTGCAGCCCCCAAAAATAAAGTCTGACATTGTTTCCACTGTTTCCCTATCTATTTCCCATGAAGTGATGGGACCGGATGCCATGATCTTTGTTTTCTGAATGTTGAGCTTTAAGCCAACTTTTTCACTCTCCTCTTTCACTTTCATCAAGAGGCTTTTTAGTTCTTCTTCACTTTCTGCCGTAAGGGTGGTGTCATCTGCATATCTGAGGTTATTGATATTTCTTCCGGCAATCTTGATTCCAGCTTGTGCTTCTTCCAGTCCAGCATTTCTCATGATGTACTCTGCATATAAATTAAATAAGCAGGGTGACAATATACAGCCTTGATGTACTCCTTTTCCTATTTGGAACCATTCTGTTGTTCCATGTCCAGTTCCAACTGTTGCTTCCTGACCTGCATATAGGTTTCTCAAGAGGCAGGTCAGGTGGTCTGGTATTCCCATCTCTTTCAGAATTTTCCACAGTTTCTGGTGACCCACACAGTCAAAGGTTTTGGCATAGTCAAGAAAGCAGAAATAGATGTTTTTCTGGAACTCTCTTGCTTTATCAATGATCCAGCAGATGTTGGCAATTTGATGTCTGGTTCCTCTGCCTTTTCTAAAACCAGCTTGAACACAAATTGCTGAAGCCTGGCTTGGAGAATTTTGAGCATTACTTTACTAGCATGTGAGATGAGTGCAATTTTGTGGTAGTTTGAACATTCTTTGGCATTGCCTTTCTTTGGGATTGGAATGAAAACTGACCTTTTCCAGTCCTGTGGCCACTGCTGAGTTGTCCAAATTTGCTGGCATATTGAGTGCAGCAGTTTCACAGCATCATCTTCCAGGATTTGAAATAGCTCAACTGGAATTCCATCACCTCCACTAGCTTTGTTCATAGTGATGCTTTCTAAACTTAACCTTCCAGGATGTCTGGCTCTAGGTGAGTGATCACACCATTGTGATTATGTTGCTCGTGAAGATCTTTTTTGTACAGTTCTTCTGTGTATTCTTGCCACCTCTTCTCAATATTCTGCTTCTGTTAGGTCCATACCATTTCTGTCCTTTATGGAGCCCATTTTTGCATGAAATGTTCCCTTGGTATCTCTAATTTTCTTGAAGAGATCTCTAGTCTTTCCCATTCTGTTGTTTTCCTCTATTTTTGCATTGACTGCTGAAGAAGGCTTTCTTATCTCTCATTGCTATTCTTTGGAACTCTGTATTCAGAATCTTATATCTTTCCTTTTCTCCTTTGCTTTTTGCTTCTCTTCTTTTCACAGCTATTTGCAAGGCCTCCTCAGACAGCCATTTGCCTTTTTGCATTCTTTTTCCATGGGGATGGTCTTGATCCCTGTCTCCTGTACAAGGTCACGAACCTCTGTCCATAGTTCATCAGGCACTCTATCTATCAGATCTAGTCCCTTAAATCTATTTCTCACTTCCACTGTATAATCATAAGGGGTTTGATTTAGGTCATACCTGAGTGGTCTAGTGGTTTTTCCTACTTTCTTCAATTTAAGTCTGAATTTGGCAATAAGGAGTTCATGATCTGAGCCACAGTCAGCTCCCAGTCTCTCTTAGTATGAATTAAAAAAAAAAAAAAAAAAAACTTTAACCAAGGGGGAGGTCAATTTTCTGTGTTTGATAAATTTCAGTTCTTTTTTACCTGGAGCCATGTCTATTAGCATAAAACTTTATCATGTTTGAGGCCCGAATAGAATCATGTTATCTGAAAGCCTCTATCTATTTTGGATGATGTACTCATTCTTGGGCTTCCCAGGTGGCTCAGTGGTAAAGAACTGCCAGCCAATGCAGGAGATATAAGAGACACAGGTTTGATCCCTGGGTCAGGAAGATCCCCTGCAGGAGGGAATGACAGAACTGCCTGGAGAATCCCATGGACAGAAGAACCTGGTGGGCTACAGCCCATAGGGTCACAAAGAGTCTAACACAACTGAAGTGACTTAGCATGCACAAACACACTCATTCTTATGGGGCGGTGGGGGAGAAAGGGGAAGTATGACATAATAGAATTACTGCTGAATTTTATGATTAGAAATGTGAGTTCAGACTCTAGACCACCTACCTATAAGATGTGTCACTTAGAACAAATCACCTAACTTCTCTTAATAAATTTCTTTATTTTAAATTTCCAATGTACTTAGAGTTTTTTGTTCATTTGTTTTTTGAGGATAAGATGAAGCATGTAAAGCATTTCTTAAACTGCAAACTCTAATCTCTACTCTTCTGAACTCTATGCATTTTCCATTGCATATTGCACATTCTAGGTTGGATGTCCCACGACTAAAATCTCTATTTCCAGATTGTCTACTGAAGTTTTCATTTTCTCTAGACCTCTAGTTCTGTCCAACAAAGACGAAGATTTAGCCAATTGTCCAGGTTTAAATCTCAAAGTAAGTTTTTGATGCCTCTCTCTCATTTATACCTTATAGGGCATTCACTTACATATGAGTTTATGCACCCAGAAGATACTTAATAATCACTCACTCTCTTTCTGTTGCTGCACACCCTCCTTCTTTCAGCCCCATCCCTATGTTTCAAACCAGTTCTTGTTTCATATAACCTCTTTATTTCAAACTCTGCTCCTCAGGATTTGGCATCCTTCTTGGATCTCTCAGCCTAGATCTTGACCAGATTTGATTGATTTCTCTTAATCCTTTCACCAGTCCCCGGGTCTCTTGTCTCTGGCAAGAAGAATATCCTGTGTCTAGTTTGTGTCCTTTAGGACCACCGCTCAACCCCAATAGTCAGCTAATTTGGTTTGTTCCCATCTTAGGTCCTTCAGTCTATTTTTAAGAGCATGAGATTGAGAACCTGGAAAGAAGTTTAAGCTTCATCTTGGACACTATCTAGCTATGACCTTATGAAAGAAATTTAACCTCCCTTTCTCTGTCCTTATTTGTAAAAATAGGCAGGTTATTTGTCAAATAACCATTAATTCAGTTTGTTCCCATCCTCATCTCCCCTTTTGGAAGAAGAGAATCCGACACTAACACTGAGCATGTTACCTAATTGTAATAAATCTTCCCTCACTTATAAAATAAGAGGATACTGGCTGCAAACTGCCTCACCAGAACTTGTGAAATGAGATACACATATGACTGGTGCAGAAGAAGCACATGCAACCTAAGAGTTCTTCGCAAAGACCTGGATATAACTGTACAACTCTAAATGCAACACTCCCCATCCTGCTGACAATTTAAAATGAAAGTATCTTAGACTCTAATTGGGCTCCTCTGGTGGCTCAGAAGGCAATGAATCTGCCTGCAATGCAGGAAACCTGGGTTCAGTCCCTGGGCTGGGAAAATCTCCTGGAGAAGGGCATGGCTACCCACTCCAGTATTCCTACCTGGAGAATTCCATGGACAGAGAAGTCTGCAGGCTACAGACCACAGGGTCACAAAGATTCACACAACTAAGAGACTAACACTTTCACTTGGCTTCCCAGGTGGTGCTAGTGGTAGAGAACCCACCTGCCAATGCAGGAGGCATAAGAGACACGGAAGGAGTAGAGAATGGCATGTTTCATACAATTTCTGTATATAGATAAAGTATGGGAGGCAGTGCAGGTGGAGAACAAAGTGAAAAGGTGCAAAGTGTCAAGCAAGGTTACACAAGGAAGACAAGCAGGTGGTGACTTGTAAGAAATTAAGAGATATGAATTGATGAAAATAGGGCAGAAGAATGTTTTAGGTATGAAGAATTACATAGGAAAATGCCTAAGAGCAAAACAAAGTGTGACATTGGGCCACTGACATGATGAAATGGAGACAATGGCTTGCAGGGTAAGACTGTGGTGCCAGTTACTGTAGGCTTCAATTCTTGCCCTAGTAACAGAGAAATACATGTGATCCAATCTTTCCAACATTGTCCAAACTTTATTTCCCCCAAAACCCCCATGCCTTTTGTGTTGTTGTTAAAGTATCAGATTAGAAACTTAATGAATTTGTAAATCCTTTGATAATGTATTAAACATGATCTCTAAATCCACTTTCAGATACATTATTTTAAACATGTGAAATAATATTCGTGGAGGAAAAAAACTGGCTGCATTTAAGCAATGATCCTTCCAAGGGATGTTTCCTGTGTTTTATTTATGAACATCAATTGCCTTCCTTTTCTGTGTGAATTGGGCTAGAAAATCACAAATGCAAGAAGAGGTTTTGGGTTTGTCAAATTCAGGACCTGCCTATTTTACAAATAAGGAACATAGAGAGAGAGGTTAAATGTCTTTCACAAGGTCATAGCTAGACAGTGCCCAAGGTGAAACTTAAACTTCTTTCCGGGTTTTCAATCTCATGCTCTTAAAACTAGATGGAAGGGCTTAAGATAGCCAAGATGACATCAGAGACCAAGAGTAAAGCTGGAGTACATCCACTACCAGATAGCAAGACTTGCTCTAAAGCTATAGTAATTAAAAAAGAACAAAATTGGCCCAAAGATCAACCAATGGAATAAGATGGGATTCCAGAAACATATCCACCTGGAAACACACCTTGATATGTTGTTGTTTAGTTGCTAAGTTGTGTCTGACTCCTTTCCAATCTCATGGACTGTAGATGGCCCAGCTTCTCTGTCCATGGGATTTCCCGGGTAAGAATACTGGAGTGGGTTGCCATTTCCTTCTCCAGAGGATCTTCCTGACACAGGTATCGAACCCATGTCTCCTATGTGACAGCTGGATTCTTTACCACAAGCTGACCTAGGAAGGCCAGCCACCTGGCCACCTAGGAAGGCCACCTAGGAAGGCCTACATTTTTTTTTTTTTTTGTATTTGAATTATATATTAGTATTTGAATTACCATTCTCAGTTAAGAATGGTAAGATTTGAATAAACATTTCTCAGTGTTGAAAGGCTAAGAAACATGAAAAGGAGTTCAACGTCATTAAAACCACATTTAAAACACATATTCCAGAACAGCTAAAATTAAGAAGCTAAATTATAGCTCAATTTTAAAAATTGTACATGATGTTATTTCCTGAAACAAATAATTTATCATTAAGAAATCATGTAGAAAAATTTGCCTCGTTTCTCATAGGCTAATAAAGTACTTCAAGCATCTGCTCTTGTCATCTCACCACCATAGCTCCCAACCCTTGTGTTGTTATGGCACACACAGATAATGCTGATATTTATGACTCCTGACACTCTACATAGCTGGAGGGGACAGGTCTGGGATCGAAAGTCCCTTGAGGCCTTGCCTGGTGGCCTGGAGGCATATCAGTATTTTTGGTTTGGCCAACTCTATGAAAATACATGCTGTTTTAGCATCATTTAACAAAGCATTGGCATAAACGCAGATATAGTCTGAGGTTGTCTGGATAATGGGACATAAAGTCTACATAAGCAAAAAGAGGAATTCAGCAAGCACACTGACAGCCCTTCTGTGGCACATATTTTCCTTGATACTAAATTTGTACCATACCAAGAGCAAAGAGATTAACAGTAAGCAACAATGTGTACTTCCTAGAGTCATGAAGTCTTATGAAGGAAAAGCGTTTCAGTTTAGTTGGGGAAAAGGTCATATTCCAGAGTCAGCATCATGCAGTTTACATGGAGAGCTCTCTGGGGCTAGTGACCAAGACCTTCTCTTGAAATCTCTTGCGAAGAAGATACTAGTTATATTTGTTATTACCAAACTGTAACTTTGCTATTAAAGTGTTTTAAAGAATTATCAATGGAAAAAACTCACAATTTTATTTGTATTCATAGAGCAACCTTTTAAATTAAGTACGTTTTCCCCATTCATTACAGTGTTATCACATATTTTAAAACTCTAATCTATTCCAGTTTGCTCACAAAGTTTAAAGGTATCTTTCATTCATTGCAGTTTTCCACAAGAGTTTGGAAAAAGATGCAAGAAACTTGAGATTATTCAATTCTATGCCATATGTTTTACTGATGAAATTGAAGGACAGAGATATCATTTATGGATTCTTCTACCCCTGGAATGTGAAGTCAAATGGGCTTTAGGAAACATCACTATGGAAAAAGCTAGTAGAGGTGATGGAATTCCAGTTGAGCTATTTCAAATCCTCAAAGATGATGCTGTGAAAGTGCTACACTCAATATGCCAGCAAATTTGGAAAACTCAGCAGTGGCCACAGGACTGGAAAAGGTCAATTTTCATTCCAATCCCAAAGAAAGGCAATGCCAAAGAATGCTCAAACTACCACACAATTGCACTCATCTCACACGCTAGTAAAGTAATGCTCAAAATACTCCAAGCCAGGCTTCAGCAATATGTGAACAGTGAACTTCCAGATGTTCAAGCTGGTTTTAGAAAAGGCAGAGGAACCAGATATCAAATTGCCAACATCTGCTGGATCATAGAAAAAACAAGAGAGTTCCAGAAAAACATCTATTTCTGCTTTATTGACTATGTCAAAGCCTTTGACTGTGTGGATCACCAGAAACTGTGGAAAATTCTGAAAGAGATGGGAATGCCAGACCACCTGACCTGCCTCTTGAGAAATCTGTATGCAGGTCAGGAAGCAACAGTTAGAACTGGACATGGAACAACAGACTGGTTCCAAATAGGGAAAAGAGTACGTCACGGCTGTATATTGTCACCCTGCTTATTTACCTTATATGCAGAGAACATCATGAGAAATGCTGGACTGGAAGAAGCACAAGATGGAATCAAGATTGCCAGGAGAAGTATCAATAACATCAGATATGCAGATGACGCCACCCTTATGGTAGAAAGTGAAGAGGAACTAAAGAGCCTCTTGATGAAAGTGAAAGAGGAGAGTGAAAAAGTTGGCTTAAAACTCAACATTCAGAAAACGAAGATCATGGCATCTGGTCCCATCACTTCATGGGAAACAGATGGGGGAAACAGTGGAAACAGTGTCAGACTTTATTTTTGGGGGCTCCAAAATCACTGCAGATGGTGATAGCATCCATGAAATTAAAAGACATTTACTCCTTGGAAGGAAAGTTATGACCAACCTAGATAGCATATTGAAAAGCAGAGACATTACTTTGCCAACAAAGTTCTGTCTAGTCAAGGCTATGGTTTTCCCAGTGGTCATGTATGGATGTGAGAGTTGGACTGTGAAGAAAGCTGAGCGCCGAAGAATTGATGTTCTCGAACTGTGGTGTTGGAGAAGACTCTTGAGAGTCCCTTGGACTGCAAGGAGATCCAACTGGTCCCTCCAAAGTGAGATTAGTCCTGGGTGTTCTTTGGAAGGAATGATTCTGAAGCTGAAACTCCAATAGTTTGGCCACCTCATGCTTGGAGGGATTGGGGGCAGAAGGAGAAGGGGACAAGAGAAGAAGAGATGGCTGGCTGGCATCACCAACTCGATAGACGTGAGTTTGAATGAACTCCGGGAGTTGGTGATGGACAGGGAGGCCTGGCGTGCTGCAATCCATGGGGTGGCAAAGAGTCAGACACGACTGAGCGACTGAACTGAACTGAACTGAACCTCATCTGTCAGATCATAGGCTTTCGAGGGAGTTTTGATCCATACCATTACTGTATACCTTTACTTAGACCCCAAGGTTGGGCTCCCCGGTGGCTCAGAAGGTAAAGAAACTGCCTTTAATGCCAGAGACCGGGGTTCAATCCCTGTGTTAGGAAGATCCCCTGGAGGAGGAAATGGAAACCCACTCCAGTATTATTGCCTGGAGAATCCCATGGATAGAGGAACCTGGCAGGCTACAGTCCATGAGGTTGCAAAGAGAAGGACATGCCTGAGCAATGAACACTAGAGCTGTCCTTCAAAATCAGTGCATGAACGTTAAGATACTTATTGTCTGTCATAAGAATGTACGTACTGTAAGGGTCCCCACCCTCCTTTTCTGACTCCCTCTTTTTCCCTCTTCCCTTCGCTTTCTCTTTTCCTCCCTTTTCCTTTGATGGCTTAAAAATGGGAGAACCATGTTATCTGGGTGAATAAATGAATAGATGTGACGGTAATAGTGTCGACAGATAATTTCCAAAATGATACATAATTTATTCTCTACTACTCTAATTATGCTTCTTCAAAATCCATAACTGTGTTCCTGTCCTATGTTTATGAAATTTTAGAAATGGGCTTGAAACAATAAATGATTATTTATTGAGTTAAGACATTCCTTTTCAATGAAAAGAGTGGATAATTTGTAATTATTTCCATTGAACTTAGGGAAGTACCACCTGGGGGATAAGGTGGGGTCTCAGAATTGTCTGTACTATCGTTTGAGGCAGTAAATTTGAATATAAGTATCAGATTTACCTCTATGAAATTTGAAAGGTTTTTCCTCTCCCTCACTCTAAGTTTACCATTTTTACTGCTCTGAAATATCCACCATGAGTGTCATGAGCTATAGGAGTTTTAAATATCTTTCAGACCGGAGTTTCCCAACTGTTGTATAGTGAGCTGCTAATACATTAAGAATGATTACATATGTGTTAATATAACACCTCCTTGGAACTTGAAGTGATCAATGGAAGCTTAAGGAAACATCCATTTTTTGGTGTGTGTTCTTTACTGTGAAAAATGTTGAGAAAGACTTAGTCTATAGGTTTTGTTTGTAGATTAGGAAGCTAAAAAATCCTTTGAGAGACTTTGTCAGGAAGCTCCTTATTTCTAAGGCTAAGTATAAAATCCAGATCTGCGGCTTCTGCTGTGATGCGTTTTGAACATGACACAGCCCTCCTTCCTTCTCTTTCAGTGAGACGGTGAAATTCAGTGGCTGCTCTTGGTACACACTGCAATTGGAACAGGTGACCGAACTAATTCACAACAGCATCTGCTGAATTCTCCCTGCAATTCACTTTACGTACATTGGTATCAATTTATGTGTGCTTCCCAGGAGGCACAGCAGTAAAGAATTGGCCTGCAATGCAGAAGCTATAGAAGATGTGGGTTTGAGTTCTGGGTTGGGAAGACCCCTTGGAGGAGGGCATAACAACCCACTCCAGTATTCTTGCCGGGAGAATCCTGTGGACGGAGAAGACGGGCGGACACAGTCCACAGGGTTGCAAAGAATCAGACACAACTGAAGTGACTTATCACACAGGCATCAATTTAAATAGACAGACTTTAAGAAAGATCCTTTCATCACTTTTTTAAAATAGAAGTGGAAATTGACGTTCAGAGAAGTTAAGTGACTTGTCAAAGTTTTCATAGTAAGTTACTGAATTCAAATTCAGGTCTGTCTGGTCCCAAAACTTATGTCCTTTATATACTATCATGATAACTACCTGTTGGAGTGAAAAGTAATTATCAACTTACAGAGTATAGAAATTCTATCTTCAGAGGAAATAGATAAAAGACAGTTTATTTTCAGCATCTGAGAAAAGAAGAATGTGAGGGGAGGCAATAGAAGGATTTTCTGTCCCCATCAGGACCTATTCTGCTGTTTGAATTAGCCATGACTTTTGGGTAGTGTCTTCATGTAACATAAAACACCTCAGAGACCTTTTTCAGAAAAAGAATTAGGATATTTTATTGTTTTGATTGCTTCTAAAAGATATAGGTTAGGAGAACTTCAAGTTGAGGGAAAAAGTACAGAAAGAAAAATTTTAAAACAAAAAGAAAATACGAATGTGATATATTTTACAGCACCTAATTTTTGCAAAAGTTAATGGCAAGGAAGAAAAAGAGAAATAGAAAAAGATAGAGACAGAGAGAGTCAGACAAACAGAGGAATTAGTAGGGAGAGCAAAGAAGCTTGCCAGATATGACACCCCAATGTGACATGTGGTCCTTGTTTGTATCTTGACTCAAGTGGAGCAAATGAAAAGTATTATTACTTGTTTAAAAAGATCATTGGGGAGTTTAATTATGGAAAATGCTTTGGCTATCTTGTCACATGACAAACTACCCCAGAACTTCGTGGCTAAAACAAACCAACAATTTATTTCCTTACAATTTTGTAACTCGGTCAGCTCTCTTGAGGGACAGCTCTCTGCTCCATCTGGCATGGTTAAAGTGGCTCTCCGGGGACTTGGGCCTTACTCCCCAGATGGCCTTGGTCACGGGGCGAGCATATCGGTGCTGCCTGCTAGCTTGAAGAGCAATTGGGGCTTTCACAGGAGCCTTCAGTGGTGCTTCATGCGGGTCTCCCATGTGCTACTTGAGCTTCCTCACAATAAAGCAGCTGTGTTCAAAGAAGAAGGAAGGGGCAGTGGGCAGCCTCTTAAAGGCAAGGCTTGGATCTAGCACAATGATGCCGCTGCCATGTTCTATGTATCAAGTTCCAGCCTCAGCTCATAGTCAAGAGATTGGAGAAGAGACTCTCTCTTCCCAAGGCAGGTGTAACACAAGGAGGTATCTGAAGTTATCACGGAATAATTCTTAGGTGTAGCAATAGCCCTTAGATTATCTAAGAAAATGTCAAAAAACATTTTAGAGACACAAAGTGAAGGTAGGTAGCAGTGAAATGACATTGTGTCTGGGGTTTAAAATACTTTGGCAGGAAAGAAAAATGAGAAGGATGAAACAGGGTATCTTGATAGTTTTTGCACATAGATGATGGAAATATGAAGGGGTTATTGAACTCTACTTTTGAGGATGTGTGAAAATTTCATAATCAAATTTTGAAAATATTGACACTTGAATTAGTGTTACAGCTTCTAAAAGAGACCTTAAGGAAGAGACTCAAAGTCCTAGTTTCATCTGGTTTTGATTAAATTGTAATATTACATTTTCTCAAAATACATCTTAAATAATACTCCCCCAAAATACTAACTTGAGAAAGCATGCAGAAATAGTATAACTTACAGGGATGCCAAGGCTCTAGGGAGGATCGTAAAAAAGCAGCCAAACACAGAGGGCTACTTGACACTCATGCCTACGGCATCTGATGCCTTCATCTAAAAGTGTGAGAGCTTCATGCTTCGAGCTTCTGCATCCAGATTCAGACCCTGAAGGGAAGGGCAAGGGAACTGCGGCCTGTGGCCATGACTCTGACCTCACTGATTCTCTGCATCAGTTCAGTTCCGTTCAGTTCAGTCGCTCAGTCGTGTCCGACTCTATGTGACCCCATGAACTGCAGCACGCCAGGCCTCCCTGTCCATCACCAACTCCTGGAGTTTACCCAAACCCATGTCCATTGAGTCGGTGATGCCATCCAACCATCTCATCCTCTGTTGACCCCTCCTTCTGCCCTCAATCTTTCCCAGCATCAGGGTCTTTTCTAATGAGTTAGCTCTTCACATCAAGTGGCCAAAATATTGGAGTTTCAGCTTCAGTATCAGTCCTTCCAATGAACACCCAGGACTGATCTCCTTTAGGATGGACTGGTTGGATCTCCTTGCAGTCCAAGGGACTCTCATGAGTCTTCTCCAACACCACAGTTCAAAAACATTAATTCTTCAGTGCTCAGCTTTCCTTATAGTCCAACCCTCACATCCATATATGCCTACTGGAAAAACCATAACCTTGACTAGACAGACCTTTGTTGACAAAGTAAGGTCTCTGCTTTTTAATATGCTGTCTAGGTTGGTCATAGCTTTCCTTCCAAGGAATAAGCATCTTTTAATTTCATGGCTGCAATCACCATCTGCAGTGATTTTGGGGCCCAGAAAAATAAAGTCAGCCACTGTTTCCACTGTTTCCCCATCTATTTCCCATGAAGTGATGGGATGCCATGATTTTCATTTTCTGAATGTTGAGCTTTAAGCCAACATTTTCACTCTCCTCTTTCACTTTCATCAAGAGGCTTTTTAGCTCCTCTTCACTTTCTGCCATAAGGGTGGTGTCATCTGCATATCTGAGGTTATTGATATTTCTCCCAGCAATCTTGATTCCAGCTTGTGCTTCTTCCAGCCCAGTGTTCCTCATGATGTCCTCTGCATAGAAGTTAAATAAGCAGGGTGAAAATATACCTCCTTGACGCACTCCCTTTCCTATTTGGAACCAGTCTGTTGTTCCGTGTCCAGTTCTAATGGTTGCTTCCTGACCTGCATACTAGTTTCTCGAAAGGCAGGTCAGGTGGGTGGTGTTCCCATCTCTTGAAGAATTTCCCACAATTCCTGGTGATCCACTCAGTCAAAGGCAATGCTCTGCATCAATGCCAACAGTTGTGAATCAAGAGACCAACGCTTATATGAGAAGAATAGTTCTTAGTCATGAGTAAGCAGTCTGTCCTGTAATCTGTTACATGGAACTCAAGTATTCTTAGACAATAACACTCCAAAGTAGAAGTTTACCAAGCAACTCTCCAGGTATTCCTAATTAAAGGATGCCATTTCCAGTGGGGAACCAAAAATAAATATAATTTAAAGGAAAAATAAGTCCAAGGCCAGGCTGAAGTAAAAGCACACTTGCAAGATCTAAATTTAACTTTGCAGCAATTCTACTTTTGGGTAAACAGTCAAAAGAATTGACATCAGGGATGCATACAGATTCATGTATGCTCATATTCAAAGCAGCATTATCTACAATAGATACAAGGTAAAAGTAACCAAAGTGTCCACCAACATAAATGAATAAACAAATCGTGACACATACATCTGGGACGGGGGAAGAGGGATAAATTGGGAGATGGGATTGACATATTCACACATACATAAAATAGATAACTAATAAAGACCTACTATATACCACAGGGAACTCTACTTAATTATCCGTAATGGCCTATCTGGGAAAAGAATCTAAAAAAGTGGATATATGTATATGTATAACTGATTCACTCTTCTGCATGCCTGAAACTAAGACAGCAATGTTAGTTGCTCAATTGTGCCCAGCTCTTCGCAACCCATGAACTGTAGCACACCAGGCTCCTCTTTCCATGGGATTTTCCAGGCAAGAATACCGGAGTGGTTTGCAATTTCCTTCTCCAGGGGATCTTCCCACCCCAGGGATTGAACTCGGGTCTCCTGCACTGCAGGCAGATTCTTTACCAAGTGAGATACCAGGCAAGCCCTTATAAATCAGCTATACTCTGATAAACACAAATGAATGAATGAATAAATAAATGAATTAACCATCCTCATTTCTGTTGAAAAAATGTGGTACATCCATGCAATGAATATTATTTACACTCAAAAAAAAATTCTGATACACACTGCAACATGAGTGAGCCTTGACATTATGCTAGGTGAAAGAAGCTAATTACAAAAGGCAAATAGTGCATGATTCCATTTAAATGAAGTACCTGCTGCTGCTGCTGCTGCTGCTAAGTCGCTTCAGTCATGTCTGACTCTGTGTGACCCCATAGACGGCAGCCCACCAGGCTCCTCCGTTCCTGGGATTCTCCAGGCAAGAACACTGGAGTGGATTGCCATTTCCTTCTCCAGTGAATGAAAGTGAAAAGTGAAAGTGAAGTCGCTCAGTTGTGTCTGACTCCTAGAGACCCCATGGACTGCAGCCCACCAGGCTCCCCCACCCATGGGATTTTCCAGGCAAGAGTACTGGAGTGGGGTGCCATTGCCTTCTCCGAAATGAGGTACCTAGAATAGTGAAATTCACAGAAACAGAAAGTAGAATGGTTGTTACCAGGGGCTGGGGGGAGGGAGGAATGGAGGAGAGTTAGTGTTTAAAGGGCACAGAATTTCCGTTTTATAAGATGGAAACGTTCTGGAGATGGATGGCTATGATGTTTGCACAAAAACAAGAGTATACCCAATGCCACAAAACTGTACACTTAAAAATGGTTAAAATGGGAAATTTTAAATGATGCATAATTTACCATCATAAAAAGAATAAGGGATCCAACATTATTTTAATCAGTGGAAGAGGAAGGAGACATGGGTGATGGGACGCACCTGGTACTGAGCTTGGAACCAACCAACAGAAGGGGCTAATTTATGTCGGAGAATGCCGTTTTCTCCCAGGCGTGCTTCATATTTTTAACTCAAATAGGCCTATGGTTGTTCCCACTGCATTTTTCTTCCAGATTTTAGGAATATTATTGTCACCATTGAAATCTGTTTACAAAGATCATGGTTAGTCTCATTCTCTCCTTTTATTAGTCAAGGTTCCTCATTAATTTAGAAAATTGTTTGTTCAACAAAGACCTATTTCATTTGATAATGGTCTGTGAATCCCTGGGATTATGGCAAGGATTTTACTCTGGAGTAATCTCCTGGGAGCACTGTCCAAACAGCTGTGAAGCCAAGAGAGGGCACTGCGACAAGGAGCGGAAACTGACCAAAATGAATCTTTTCTGCTTTTCGCTGGTAAGATTTTTAATACATGTACCATTTATATCCTCATCTTTATTTTATTGTCTGGAACTAGGGTCTACCCTAAACCCCCTAAATGGTGATATTTTAGGATACATTCTAGGATTTCATAAGAAAGTCTATGTCAGAAAAATAAGGAAACATTTTCATTAAAGAACTTAAGCCAACTGTGTGCAGAGGCAAGTAATTTACGAAAACAGCATACATTTATCTATAACAATGATTAATTACTTAACAATTTGATATTGAATTTCTAAGTGTGAGATGTAGATAGTCTTTTTGAGGAACTATTTTCTTCTTTTCATTATTGAGCACAAGAGTTTTTATTTTGCAAAATATGCTGCATTGGGGTTACTGGTTTTGCTTTGGGACATTCTGAGTAATCAAAATTCCTCCTTTATTGTTTGAGTAATGGATTCAGTTAAAGGAAAAATAAGTCCAAGGCCAGGCTGAAGTAAAAGCACACTTGCAAGATCTAAATTTAACTTTGCAGCAATTCTACTTTTGGGTAAACAGTCAAAAGAATTGACATCAGGGATGCATACAGATTCATGTATGCTCATATTCAAAGCAGCATTATCTACAATAGATACAAGGTAAAAGTAACCAAAGTGTCCACCAACATAAATGAATAAACAAATCGTGACACATACATCTGGGACGGGGGAAGAGGGATAAATTGGGAGATGGGATTGACATATTCACACATACATAAAATAGATAACTAATAAAGACCTACTATATACCACAGGGAACTCTACTTAATTATCCGTAATGGCCTATCTGGGAAAAGAATCTAAAAAAGTGGATATATGTAAACCAACCATGGAGGCAGCTTGCTGAGTTACACAGCCCTGTAAATGCAAGGTACAATAGATTAATCCAGTCCTGCAGATGCGCTCATTCAAGGGAGTAGGCACCTCTCAAATTCTTTTTTACATTATTGCTTTTTTTTCCTTTTAGCCTGAAGTGAATCAGTGGAAGTTAGCAGATAGTCATAGATCTGGAAATATTTTATAACTCTAACCTGCAGTTGTGACCATCTGCCAATGCTAAAAATGGATTTCAAAAATAATTTTATTCATTTCTATCTGTGTTTACAGCAGGGTATTATGCCTATTCATTGGTTTTTCAAGATGTCGATGGGAGATCCCTGTCATTTGAGGAAATAAAATGGTTTACTTTGATGTTTGTTTTCTTTCCAAATTGCAAATAAGATTAACATAAGTGCTAGAGATGGTGCTGACATAGTTGTAATACCTAAACAGGAGGCATTTTAAGCCAAGATAAGGGATTTAATCTTAGAGCATCTTGAAAAATAAAATGCAGTTGTGAGTTGTGGCAGGCTGAATCATCGAGTTCAGCTTGCCTACATACTCCTAATTTACAAAATAACAGCCAGTGCTCAACTTTGCTTTGTGCCGTATAAATCTGACTGGAGAAATCCCATTTCAGGTGATTTAAGTGGTATTATGCATTTGCTTCTAGTTGCTCTAAAAGAGCTATATGTGGTTTACAGGAATATACTTCCCATGGAAATAGGCAGTGTAGCGGCAGAGCCGACCGTGTTCTGAAATCACGCTGAATGGTGCTATAAGCGTATGCTAATGTTTCTATAACATAGCAGAGCTCAGCATGCATGGCATATGCTTTGTAATCCTTCTAGTAAAGACATAAAACCATATAATGAGTGTGACTGTCTTTCTCCGTAATAGGGAAGGTGGCACGCCCTCAAAAAGGATTGCTTCAAAGCCATGCCTCAGGTACTCAGTTTGACTGCCATCTCTTTCCCATCTCTTTAAGCTAGCCTTGTTCAGAAACGTGTTAGCTTAGGTTGAACCATCATTAACACTGACTTATTGTGGGTAAGCATTCTGAAGTTTATATGTGGTTAAAAGTAATTTCTATAATAAGAAAATGTCCACAAGGTACTTGGTTAAAAAAAAAAATCAAAACTATTTTAGATATTTTTATTCCTTCTTGGGGAATAAATAAATAAAATTATTTAGCATATGGGCTCCCAATCAGGGTGTTATGACACCCTACCATGCTGTTATGAGCTGTGAAAAAGGGGTGGGGTCATAGCTTTTGCCAGGATTTGGTGTGTAATTCAAAACACATTTTATCTGTGCCTATAGGAATGTGAACACATGGGGCACAGCATTTTAAAGAAGAGATTAAAAACTACTGATTTAGTGGAGAGATTGCAGAATTAAAAAATGGAAGTGTAAATAAACATATTGACCCTTAAATCTTTAAGAAATAGGTGATGCTAAATAATAAGCATCACATAAAGATTAGCATTAGGAAAGTCAATGAATGAGTTAAACATTCTCTTAAGTGTAGGGGCGAATTGTAAATCTTTTAGTAAATGGGGTTTTTAAGAGAAATATAAAGCCAAACTTAATGAACTACCCATTTTTAACCAAGGATACTATAAATAATCCATTAAAGGTGATTGCTATTATTTTGGATCTATAAACTCCAAATGGGGTCTATTTTTCAAAAGGGAGGCAGAAATATCCTTTTATGTGGGCCACTCTGAATCCAGAAATTTTCTTAGAGTTTTACATGGTGATAAGGCTTTTAGAAAACCTGCTCATTAGAAGCAGGATGATTTTTTTGTTGAGCTCATCATAGAGTTATTGAGTTTAGCTTGACTTTGTAACCCAGTAAAGTTATAAATCAATTTCCCGTGCACCATTTCTTCAGTGATTTGAAATGCTGCCCCTATCTTTATTTGGTTTATATATTTTATCCCATTGGTATATCTCCATCCTTTTCTTTTTGACTGTTCTACACACCTATTAAGGTAATTCTAATGCCCAGCAGATATCTTACTCCAAAGAATGTCCTCTTCTTTTTATCTTCAAACTGTGGACTTTCAAAATCTCTTTGCTTCTATAAATATACAGAATCATCTTATCAAGTTATGTGAAAGTTTTTTATGGGATTTTGATTAAAATAAATTTAAATTTTTCACCTTTAGAGGAAATTTACTTCATTCTGAGGTTGAGTTCTCCCATCCACAAACATGTATAACTCTCCTCTTACTCTAATCTTTCATGGCCTTTAAAGATGTTTTATAATTTTCTCTAAAAAGTTCTTGTACATCTTTGCTAACTTTATTGCTAGTGGTCTAAAGAATTTTGGTTGCTATTGTGATTTTTTCCCTAATTTTTTTTGCTGATTTATAGATGTGTTATTGATTTTCAAATTTTGATATTGCAAGGAAGTGGTGGTGGTTTAGTTGCTAAGTCATGTCTGACTCTTGCAATCCAATGGACTATAGTCTGCCAAGCTCCTCTGTCCATGGATTCTCCAGGCAAGAATACTGGAATGGGTTGCCATTTACTTCTCCAGAGGATCTTCCTGACCTAGGAATTGAACCCTGGTCTTCCTGCTTCTAATAATCTATGCTTTTTGGGGGTACTTTTTATGTAGATAATCTGTCAATTTTCCTCTTCTGTAGCAATTATACCATTCTCTGCTTCTCTCTGTCTCTCTCCTATAACACTGACAAATAAAAATACTATATGGTAGGCATCCTAGTCTTGCTTCTAACATTCATGTAATTACTTCTAATTGAGTCTTCCTGAGTTTTTTGGTAAATAACCCTCATGAGGTTGAAGAAGTCCTGTCTTTTCCCAATTTGCTGAGATTTTATCAAGGATGAATAATAAACTGTTTAAAGCCTTAAAATATTTATTGAAGTGATAAAATTTTTTAAGCATGTTACAGCATGTTTAAATGTTGAAATATCCTTATATTCCCTGACCATGATGTATTTTTAAATACATTATTAAATTTAATTTTGCTAACATTACATTTAGGAGTTCTTAAAACTGTAAGTAAAATTGGTCCCTAGTTTTCTTAATTGGCAAGAAAAATCTATCACTTTATTTTGCTAGAATTCCTGATAATCTGATGTTGTAATGCCTCAATATGTCCTCCACATATTTACCCGAATGATTCATGGGTTTTCTGTTTATTCTTTTATGCACTCTGGGTGAACTCATCAGCATTTTCTAATTCTTTTGAGAGGTCTAGAGTTCATCCCAATTTTTGATTACTTAATACAAATGTCTGTGGTTATATTATTTTCAAGACTTCGTAATTGTTTTATTTTCTGTTTCTGCCTGTTTTGGTATCATCATAGGTTAATTATTTAAATTGTAAAATTCCTTTTTTATTTAGCTCATGTGAAGAGGATAAATGTTCTCTTTAAATTATTTTTCACCTGTTTTATGATTTTACATTCATGCAATGGAAGTGGAAATGGCTCTATCTTTAGCTTGTCAATTCATTTGACTTTTTGTCAGCTTTTGATCCCTTCATGTGCTTTGACTGGTGTTGAAGCATAACCTCATCTCTCTCTGAGTCTCTCCGAGTGTCTCGGTCTCTGTCTTTCCCTCTCCTCTCCCTCTCACCTCCATCCTCGTCGCTCTCTTTTCTCTCCTTCCTGGCCTCTTTACCTTTCTCCAGCTAGCTGTGAGGCAAAAATCTTCAGTCTTTCCGAGGCCCCAGTTTAGAAACAAGGTTTACGTTGCTGGTCCAGGTATCTCACCCCAGGGGGGTATTGGCTTATTACTGCTCCAGTCATTGAATCAGCTGGCAGCTTGTCTCTGATCCCAGTTTGCTGGCTGCATTGAATTTTACTTTTTTGGCCTATGACTTCCAAGAAGCAAAAGCCTCAGCAGCTTTGGGAAGGAGATTTTTTCAGCCTCCTCCTTTCATTTTTCAGCCTCCTGTGGGTGCTGCAGCCCCTGGATTTCATCAGGGAGCTTGCTTAATGTGGAGGACCACCATCACACATTACACCACAGGGACAAGATCCATCAGTACTGCGTGTTTGTGGGCAGACACTTCACAGGTTCAAAGTTTAACCTCCGGTCACCACTTTGTGATTCTGTTAGGCTTTCAACTTTCCTACATGTTTAGGTATTTAGAGCACACATGTCTTAGGACTTAACCTAGGTCTTATAAATTTTCCTGATAATTCATTTGGAGTTCAAGTTGCTCGAATTATCGAACTGTAGCACAGAACTTACTGGTTGAAATTTCTAAAGGTAGACAATGTGAATACAATTCAATCTTTTCTTTTTTTTAAATCTTAACAAAATGTATTTTTAAAGATCAGAACATTTTTTGTACAATACTATGGTTTCTCACTCATTGTTTCAAGCAAGAAAACTTTTTTTTTGTAATCCAGCAGACATTTATATTGATGACATCATTATCAGCATCACCAGTTACTATGACGAGAAATTTTCAGTATATTGAGTGTATACCTCTCTTCCTTAAGACTGTCTCCAGCTAATGCCACACAATACAATTCAATCTCAAAAGGAAAAGAATCATAACAAGTCAATTAGTCAGTAAGTAAGCTTCCCAAATACAAAGAAGCATAGAGTTCACAATAGTGTTACATGTAGATTCATACAGTTTAAAATTCATTATTCCAAAAAAAGGATAAAAACAAGTGAATAATATAACTTATTAATGTAAATACTTTAAACATTAATATTAATGCCTTTATTGTACCTGTGAGATATTTTTGCTATTTCAAAACATACACTGTATTTAATTTTATCCCAAGTTTTTCTTTTAAGGTGAATGAAACTGCAACTTTACAGTTGAGGAAGCTGAAGTACAACAGACTGTGTTTCTTATACGAGGACACAGTACTAATTGGTACTCCCATCAGAGGGATGCACATAACTAAAAGCTATGACCTGACAGCCAGGGAAGTTTCTTGGTGTCCAAAGAGGTCTTTTCTTCTTACCTTGAACTTTATGTTCTCATCATGCTTCTTGAGAAACTGCTTCATTTGGCACTTCCTTCGTGGCTCAGACAGTAAAGAATCTGCCTGCAGTGCAGGAGACCTGTGTTTGATCCCTGGGTCAGGAAGATTCCCCTGGAGAAGGAAGTGGCTATCCACTCCAATATTCTTGCTTGGAGATTTCCATGAACAGAGGAGCCTGGCAGACATCTGTGGGGCTGCAAAGAGTCGGGCACAACTGAGCAACTAACCCTTTCATTTTCACCAACACTTAGCGTTTTATTTTAATTCCTGGCTCTCTAGTGAGTGCTGAGAGTGCCTCTCTTTTCTGTCTTGCTCACTGTTGAACACTGGCATACCATAAAGTATAATCCCAGTGCAAGGATCATTTAGATAGGGTACTGTATAAAGGTAGGTAGATGGTTAGACAACTTTCCAATGGAAATTATCATTTTGTTATTCCTTAACTCAGAAATCTCTCTACTGCAGGAAGGCTCTACGGACAGCTTATATGAGCCAGTCCCAGAGCAGCAAGCTCACCAAGAGAGGAGCTCAGGTAGAACTGATTCTTTTTTCTCACCCTCTGAGGACAGTGGAAGATCACACAGCAATCTCTTCATGGTGAGTGAAACTTGAGTGAATCACCTCTTTTCTATTGTATATGTAGAATCACTTCCTTAAAGAAGCACGTTAATATGGCAAAAGACCCTGTTTTCTGAAACTTCTTCATTTACTTTTAATTTCTACTTTTCATTGTTTTGTCTTACATGATTTTGGCTTATTAGTATGAGCTACCACTTACAAAGTATGTATTAGATGATCAAGTAGCTAAAATTATTTAATCAAAAGCAAACTTATGACAAAGAAGTAATTGTATTGCTTTCTAGATGATGAAATTACAGGAGAGAAATACAACATAACTTGTTAAAGTCTATAAACCATTTAGTGTTAAAGCTGGCAATTAAATACACATTTATATAATGTCCACATCAGCAGTTTACTGGTAAACCAGGTCCTCGGGATGAGTGGGGAGAACCTGAGATTTGTAGCATTTGCCAGTTCCCATGGTTTGAATGGTCCTACTATGGTTGACTTCAAGCTGCCAATGGTTTAATAACAGGCTTACAATACCTGAATATTTAATTATTCATCCTCTCTAGCGCCAACTTCAGCACACCACTCACTGCCTTAAAATCTGTGCTATCTCTTTACTAAAGCACTGCTTAAATTTATGGACACACACCATCAACTTACAAAATGTTGACTATTATTAGGATGCAAAGGCAAATAGTTTTGTGAATTATATTTATAATTACCAGAGGCAGAGAGTTCTCCATGCTCTGCAAAATTAGCCCTGTTCCTGTTTTACAGTGCAGGCAGTTTTCTTAGTCAATTGGGCTGTAATTAAATTAATCCCATTCTAATAAACTTATTTTGTTTCTACTTTGACTTAGGACAATATAAAAAGTCCTATGTCTGCAGCAAATAACGAAATTTTCTATACTAACAGATAGAAAGTCACCTCTTACCCTTATAATCACACATTTCCTCAATAACAGCAACAAAAAAATAATATCAACTAATATTTACTCAGTGCTTTCTTTTTGTCAGGGACTGTACTGGATGATGTTTTATATGAAATTATTTGTGCTGGTCCTCACAGTAACATTATAGAAGTTTAGAAATGTTGAGAAAGGGTAAATAACTTTCCCAGTTAAAGAGAGGATGAGAAAAGATAAGATTAAAATACCTTCCAATGTTACACCAATCTGCACAGCTACCTATCTTATTAGCTGGGGACATTGGAAAGTTATTTTCCCAGCTTACTGAATGCATCTGTTTCCCAGAAACCTAGATCAACGAAAGGCTAATATACTATTATGTGTGTGTGCCTAGTTGCTCAGTCCTGTCCGACTCTTTTGTGGCCCCATGGATTGTAGCCCACCAGGCTCCTCTGTCCATGGGATTTTCCAGGCCAGAATACTGAAGTGGTTTGCCATTTTCTCCAATAAACAAGTTCAATAATAAGTCTCAGTAAGTAAATATAATTTAAAAAATTCCACTCTGTACCCTTTTCAATATCCTTAAAATATTGATGTTGACAGATATGTTTAAGAGGAAACAGCAGTACATTTTACATCTCAATGTGAGAGAGAGAGACCATTACATGGGGAATGTCAACTGACACTGCAAAATGTTTGTAAGCATTTTTTCTCTATAATTAAAACGAAAAGGTGAATAGGATTAAAAGATTCAAGATATTTCCTTAAATGTATGAATTTAATAAGTATGCAAGAAAAATAAGTTCATGACCAACTAGTTTACTGGGACTGTTATCAAACGTCATTTATACTGCAAAAGTAGATGAAAATAAAACATGATTTAAACTGCTACAGCTCTCTTTCCGTATATATGTGAAAGTGGAAGTGAAAGTGAAAGTCACTCAGTTGTGTCCAACTCTTTGCGACCCCATGCACTATACAGTCCATGGAATTCTCTAGGTCACAATACTGGAATGGGCAGTCTTTTGCTTCTCCAGGGGATCTTCCCAACCCAGGGATTGAACCCAGATCTCCCACATTGCAGGCAGATTCTTTACTAGCTGAGTCATATATATATTTCTGTATATATATATATAATTAAATATTCAGGTAAATGTATACATTTTATATATCGTATACAATAAATATATATGTATCACAATTTAATTTTAAAATATATGCATATATATCAACATAAATGTTTATATGTATATAAATATCCACTTGTGCTAAATTGCTTCCATTGTGTCCAACTCTTTGCAACCCTACAGACTGTAGCCCGCCAGGCTCCTCTGTCCATGGGATTCTCCAGGCAAGAAAACTGGATTGGGTTATCATGCCCTCCTCCAAGGGATTTTTCAGACCCAGGGATTGAACCAATGTCTCTTATGCTTCCTGCATTGGCAGGCAGGTTCTTTACCACTAGCACCACCTGGGAAGCCAGTATATAAATGTATATGTGTATATATGGAGAAGGAAATGGCAGCCCACTCCAGTATTCTTGCCTAGAGAATTCCATGGGCAGAGGAGCCTGGTGAGCTACATTCCATGGAGTCACAAAAAGTTGAACAAAACTGAGCAACTAACACATGCTTGCATATGTGTGTATATATACACACTCACACTGAAAAGCAACTGGTTCAATTATTAATGCCACTATTCAATTGTTGAATTATACCAGTTGTGTCAGATTATTATGGACACCTATTTTATTCCTGATGAAAATGATCCATAGCTTGGATAAAACAAAATTAGTCTTTTAATCATGAAATTTAGTGATTTTAGAACTTTCCATCTAAGTTTCTGAAGGATAGAGGGTTTTTTTTTTCTTCTACTATTCTCACTTTTCTTTTTTTTCTAATTCAAGGGGAGAAAGATTTGGATCAGTCATAATAGTATTGAAAATAGATGCTTCTTTCTGGATTAATGTTCTGAAAATACTATGAAAAGCCCTCTAAACTTAATGGAATTATTCCCCAACTCTGAGAGTCCTCAGCCCAAATGGGTTCGTAATTTTCCTGTAGGGAAGAGGTGCTCTCAAACTTACACACTTTACACCCAACCCAACAGCATACATAGTTAGAGTGAAAATTTATAGCTCATACTAAAAATAATGTCATTTGCCACATGAATTGAAAAGACAAACAAGAGAAGAATCCTAGGCCTCTAGGCTTCTCTTAATCTATTTTATTTATGCATACATATTAGAAGTGAGAAGTTTTTTGGAGGTTGTAAGATGTTCCAGGGCCCCCAAAGAGAAGATCAGGTGTAGACCAACTGCATAATTAGAGAGATGTTTAAGGGAAAAAAAGTAATGTTGGGGTTTTAAATGAAGAACATCAAAAATATCCAGTTTACATTTTAATTGAATTTCTAGGAGGGATTGGTAATGGAGAGCTAAATAGTCTAAAGAAGAACTGATTTAAAATGAGACTTTATTAAATTTTATAAAGATAATAATAAGTGGTTCATTTATAATGCATAGCAAAGCCAGAGAGTTTGGGAGGGCTACTACCAAAAAAAGATTTACAATAATAATAATAGCTAAAAAGTTTGATAGAGTGAATAATCATGCAGCTAAGCAAATATGCTGAAAGAAAATAGACTAACATACTAGCCTAGCTAAAGACTGATTACTTTATTACGTTAGGTAAAATGTCGGTTGTTACTGCTTGATTCTGTACCTATTTTAACACCACTTTATTATATCTTAAGCTAATAAATGATCTTGAATTAGAAAAAAAGAGAGAACATGAAATGTTTGTACCTCTGCCAGTTTGGGGTTAACAAGATCAAGCCTGAATTATCAAGCTTGCCATCTATATTGATTGAAGTAAGCCAATAATTGTCAGTTTTCCACTTCATTTTGTATCTCATAAATTAAGTCGGTAAGATATTTAAGCCTTTTCAAGGGCTAGTGTGTTAGTGGCTCAGTCGTGTTCGACTCTGTGATCTCATGAACTGAGACTCACCAGACT
The DNA here is from genome assembly GCF_023091745.1 of Budorcas taxicolor. Classification (NCBI taxonomy): domain Eukaryota; kingdom Metazoa; phylum Chordata; class Mammalia; order Artiodactyla; family Bovidae; genus Budorcas; species Budorcas taxicolor. The sequence continues at coordinate 87,214,410 of NC_068910.1, forward strand.
CCTCTGTCTTGGAATTCTCCAGGGAAGAATACTGGAGTGGGCAGCCATTTCCTTCTCCAGGGGGTCTTCCTAACCTGGGGATAGAATCTGGGTCTCCCAAATTGTAGGCAGATTCTTTACGGGCTGAGCCACCAAGGAAGCCCTTCTCAAAAACGAGCTTAAATGTGGAACAGGGGATGTATCTCTATTATTTGTGGGATGCATAAATATTCATTCAATGAATATTGGTAAGCTAAATGGATCAGTGAATGGATCAGTGAAAATTCATTAGTCATGCTAAATAAAGTCTTAGTTATGGAGAATGTATGGTGCAGTGTCATATATGAGCTTTGGAGGTGGGCAGATGTGAATCCTCATTCTAACTTTGCACTTACTAGCTATTTGACTTGTAAAAGCTGTTAAAATTCCCTACACCTCAATGTCCTCCTCTGTAGAATGAGGACAACAATCCTCGGTATGGATTCAGCCTAGTTCATTTTCAGAGAAGAGCATCCTGGCTTTCCACTGAGTACTCCAGTTAGAATGACAGATGTACTACAATAGAGCTGTGACTAGAACCGCTGCCCTGGCTAGCCTGTACATGTACTGCCCACGAGCTAAGAACAGTTTTTACAGAAAACAATTAAGTATACCCATTGTAAAGGGAAAGTGTTAGTTGCTTAGTTGTGTCCAACTCTTTGTGACCCCATGAACGGTAACCCGCCAGGCTCCTCTGTCCATGGGGTTTTCTAGGTAAGGATACTAGAGTGGGTCAGTCAGTCAGTCAGTCAGTTCAGTCGCTCAGTCATATCCAACTCTTTGTGACCCCATGAATCACAGCACGCCAGGCCTCCCTGTCCATCACCATCTCCCGGAGTTCACTCAGACTCACGTCCATTAAGTCGGTGATGCCATCCAGCCATCTCATCCTCTGTCATCCCCTTCTCCTCCTGCCCCCAATCCCTCCCAGCATCAGAGTCTTTTCCAATGAGTCAGCTCTTCACATGAGGTGGCCAAAGTACTGGAGTTTCAGCTTCAGCATCCTTCCTTCTAAAGAACATCCAGGGCTGATCTCCTCTAGAATGGACTGGTTGGATCTCCTTGCAGTCTAAGGGACTCTCAAGAGTCTTCTCCAACACCACAGTTCAAAAGCATCAATTCTTCAGTGCTCAGCCTTCTTCACACAATATCACAGTAATCCAAGTCTATGCCCCAACCAGTAACGCTAAAGAAGCTGAAGTTGAACAATTCTATGAAGACCTACAAGACCTTTTAGAACTAACACCCCCAAAAGATGTCATTTTCATTATAGAGTACTGGAATGCAAAAGTAGGAAGTTAAGAAACACCTGGAGTAACAGGCAAATTTGGCCTTGGAATGCGGAATGAAGCAGGGCAAAGGCTAATAGAATTTTGCCAAGGGAACACACTGGTCATAGCAAACACTCTCTTCCAACAACACAAGAGAAGACTCTACACATGAACATCACCAGATGGTCAACACTGAAATCAGATTAATTATATTCTATGCAGCCAAAGATGGAGAAGCTCTATACAGTCAGCAAAAACAAGACCGGGAGCTGACTGTGACTCAGATCATGAACTCCTTATTGCCAAAGTCAAACTTGAATTGAAGAAAGTAGGGAAAACCACTAGACCATTCAGGTATGACCTAAATCAAATCCCTTATGATTATACAGTGGAAGTGAGAAATATATATAAGGGATTAGATCTGATAGACCGAGTGCCTGATGAACTAGAGTGAGTAGCTGTTCCCTTGTCCAGGTGATGTTCCCAACCCAGGGATCAAACCTGGGTCTCCTGCTTTGCAGGCAGATTCTTTACTGTCTGGGCTACTAGGGAAGCCCATAAGTGGGCTACAACTATTTTCCCTTACCCTCAGCTCTGCAGCAATTCTACTGTCTGATGTCAGATGAGAAGGGCCACTCCTTTAATTTTTAAACACTGATAAATAAATTATCTCAAATATCTATCTAGTAAGAATTCCAAAGAGTTGGGATAATTGTCACTATTGAATTTTATCAGCCAACTGCTTTTAATTAATTTTTTAGCACTTATTTTGTGTGAGGCACTGTTAGAGTCAGTTGGCATACATTAGTGAATAAAATTGTCAAAGATTAAAAAAATAAATAAAAACAAAGGTAAAGAAGACCATGCCATAGAAACTATATGTGGCCCGCAGAGGCTAAGCTATTTACATCTGACAGTTCATGGAAAAAGTTTGCTGATCTAGCAAGCAACATTTTTAAAAAGAAAAACAGGTAGAATTTAATTTAATAATATTGTACTTGAGTATATGTAAAAGATTATTGCTTCAATCTTTCAACTTGTAATTATTATGAAAAGTTAATGAGATTTTATATTTACATAGATTTTGAAATAAGATATGTATCTTATGCATCAATTTTGATGTTAAAATTTCAGTGGTTAAAGTGAATCCTGCTCCTAATGAAACAATAAAACTTGTGTATTTTTGAGCCAGCTTCAATTTCAAATTTTAAATTAAATTAAAGTTTAGTTCCTCAGTCAGACTGGCCATATACCAATTGCTCAGTAGCCACATACAGTCAGAATGGCTACCGTATTGGACAGCGTAGAATTAGAGGCTTGAAATTGCTGGTGATGTTGAGGTATCCAAGTAACCAAATAATATTAATTCCCCACTTTACTTCGGGAAACACAAAGTATAAAAATACTTGATGATAAACAGTTATATACTTTTAAGAGACAAGACTATAGTGAATAAGTGTATTAACCAGTGAGGAAGCTGAGATTGGTGATGTATCTGAAATGGAAGGAGTCAAGCCTGCAGTTCTGGCTTCCCAAATACTAATCTTTTCTTTGGCCTCTCTGTCCCAAGCGAGTGTGTGTGTGTGTGTGTGTGTGTGTGTGTGTGTGTGTGTGTTTTGCATGTCTAGGCAAGAGAGTAGGAGAGGCTGAGTGGGAGAATATGTTTTGGGGAGATAAGAAGTGAAGAGGTGGGGAAGACAGAAAAATAAAGAATCCAACCTTGTTATATACACTGAATATAATCTAATATATATGACATGACAGAAAGAACTTGAGATGGGCAATGAAGTTAATAAACTTGAGTTTCATTCCTGCACCCCAGGCAGCTGAAAACTCTGTATCCTTGAAAATGTTATTGAACTTCTCTGACCCTAAGTTTTCTGAGCAATAGAATATGGATAAAGATGTCTGTCTCTTGGTTTGTAGTGAGGATCAAATGTTATAACACACGTTAAGCACCTGGCATAATGTATGTTAATGTTCATTTTCCTTCCTTCTACAACTCATCACACCAGGGCAGAGTGATCCTTTAATTTAATATCCTTGATTAAATGACTTTAAGTCAAACTCTCACTTGAGCTTGGATGTCGTTTTAAAATAACTGCTCAAAAAATTTGTAATCAACACTGCTTACCTAAAAGCATTGATTTTTTACCAGGCTGGACAGGAAGAAGCAACAGGATTTATTGTTGATGTGCATTAGAAAACCCAAGATTTTAATCTCCACAAATTGCCTCAAATCGTGAACAACCAGTTTGAGTGCAATGTTTGACGTTCATTCCAAGATTTCCCTCCATGTGTAAATAGTAGTAAACAAGAAAATCTATCCCAGTGACTCTTATTATCCTCATTTATATTTCAGGTATTTCTTTGGTCCATTTTAAGTTAAATATTTTTTAAATGCAAGTTTATTTATTTCTCTATTTTTATGTTCTTACTCATCAACATTCTGCACTGATAAAAAGCACTGGTGAAATCAATTAAATTGCTCCCAGCTACCAGATGTTAATGAGAGTGTAATATAGCAGATTCAAACAGAGTTTTAAAGACAAATGATACGATGCATGTCTAACAGTTTGTTAGAGCTCAGCACTAATGAGGCCAAGGTCAAGGGTTTAATCCCCTCTTGGCCAGTTAGTTTTGCTCCGTTCCATAGCCACTGGCAGGATCCATGACCCAGCCTGCCATCTTGGCCGTGCAGGCCATTGATCATTAAGGAATCTGGGTTAGAGGATGAGGTGGCACCATTACCCACTACAGGAAGATCCACTGAAGGGACAAACAACCCAGCTGACCAATAGTTTATCTGCCCATGAAGATTTTACTTCCCTATAATCAGTCTTCAGGCCACTAGTGCAATTCTCAACTTTCAACTTGGCAGAATGTATGGGGCAATGATGGGCTTCCCTGATAGCTCAGGTGGTAAAGAATCCACCTGCAATGCAGGAGACCCCCAGGACGATTCCAGGGTCAGGAAGATCTGCTGGAGAAGGGATAGGTTACACACTCCAGGATTCTGGCCTGGAGAATTCCACAGACTGTATAGTCCATGGGGTCGCAAGAGTCAGACACGACTGAGCAACTTTCACTATGGGGCAATGGTAAGGGCATTAAGAGAGAAAACTGAGTCCTTGCCTTGGCTTTGTTTCTAAATAGCACTGAATAATCATTACATAATCTGACTCTTCATCGCCACCTCTATAAGATAATAGGATTAGACTAGACGTTCTCCGAGTCCCCTTGCTGCTGGTTCCATGGGTACGTTTTAATACTTTTTTGGAAGGCAGGGTGTTTTTTAAGATAAAACACTATTATCTTCCTTCTGAAACTGAAGGCAGACTTTTAAGATGGCCTCTAATAAACCCCACTGAATAAATCAGGGTTCTGTAGAGAAACAGAACTAATAGGATGTGGATATATTAAAAGAGAAATTTATTTTAAGAACTTGGCCAGTAGGGAGGCTGGCAGGTCTGAAATTTGGAGGGCAAGCAGCAGGCTTGAGACCCAGAGAAGGGCTGATGTTATAACAAGTTGAAAGGTACTCTAGAGGCAAAAACCCTCTTCTTTGGGGATTACAGTCTTTTCTTCTTAAAACCTTCAACTGTTGAAATGAGGTCCAGCCACATAATACGAGGTAATCTGCTTTACTCAAAGTCTATTTCAGTGTTAATTTCATTGGTGCTTGACCAAGTGTCGGGTTCTGTGGCCTAGCCAAATTGACCTACAAAATTCACCATCGTTTGCCTTCTGGTATTTATGTCTTTAATACTCACCTTTCTTTGTGCGTGACTTGATTCCAGCAGAATTTGGCAAAGGTAATAGAAAGTCACATCTATGATTAAGTTATAAAAGACTATAACTTCTGTCTTACAAGCTGACTCTCTCTATTGCTTTCTTGCTTGCACATTACAGTGAAGCAAGATCCCATCTAGAAGGGGCCCATGTGGAACCCAGAGGCCAGGAACCCAGAGGCACATTCAGCCTACAATCAGCAAGGAGCAGAGGCCTATATTTCAACAATCTATTGAAAACAAATGCTGTCAACAATTGCTGAGAGAGCTTGGAGGAGGATTCTCTTCCCAGCTAAGCCTTTAGATGAGACCTCAGACTCTTGGGCCAATAGCTTGAACGCAAGCCTGAATCAGAGGATCCCCATAAGCCATGCTCATGTTCCTGACACAAAGAACTTGTGAAATGATACATGTGTATTGTTTTAAGGCATTACATTTTAAAGTAATATATTGTATAGTAATAGATAACTAATGCAGGGTCTAAAATTCACGTGATAAGTTATTGATCAGAGTTATTTGTAGATAACCAAAATCCAAGTTAGCTCATTTAAACAGAAATAAATGGATTGCAGGCCTAAAAATTCTCCAAATTGTTGGGAGGTTGAAGACAGATCCTCTAGCTGAGTTTGAAGAAATGACTGAGAAGCACACTGCAAAGCTTGCCATCCTGAAGAGAGCCACTGCTTCCAGCATCATCCATCATAAGTGGTGAAATCAAGATGCCACTATCATAGCAGCAGGCTTCATAACTACACTATCTCTGCTGAGATTTGAGATAAAAAAATGGATGCCCACCTTGTCTTTTCTCTCATGTTAGTCAGTTTTGAATCAGTGGCTTCAGTTGGTCCATGTGATGGATAGGACCTAAGACACACATCTTACCCTCGTAACAAAAGGATTCTTCTCCCTTTCTCTACTTCTTCCCTTCCCTATCTCTTTCCCTCCTTTGCTTCTCCTTCTCTTTCTCTCTCTTCCTCCTCCTTCTTTTGCCTCCTCCTTCTTCTACACATTGATTTTAGGATTAGTGAATGACAGATGTTGGCTATAGCAGGAAATACATATATCAAAAATATCTAGAGATAAAATGAAACACCATGTAATTAAATGCTGCATTATAAGTATAAAGCCCAACTTCTACAATAATTCTCAGAAGGGATTTCAAAAAAATAATACAATCAGAGCACAAAATGTACGAGTCAAACATAAAAGTCCCAGCTTTTAAATTTACCAGCTATGTAATCTCAGACAAGTCCTTGAAACCCAGTTTCTTCTCCAATAAAATACAGAAACTACTTGTTACTTTCACTCATCATTTGAAAATAAAAGGTGACAATGCAGTTAACATTATTAGTGCAGTGGCAGGAACAAAATAGATGATCAATAGTAAGCGTTATCACTAAGAACATGACTGTGGTTTGTGGTTTAATGGTGCAAGTTCAGTGGAGAAGGCAAGGTTTAAGCTGGGCTTGAAAAGGAAGAGCTAGGGTTAAAAATGGTGAAGCGTAAGTAAGTACCCTGTCTTAACATCTTCCACAAAAGGCCTTAAAAAGCACTTAGAGCTGAGTGTCTTATAAACGGATACATGAACACACTGAAATGTGACATGTCATCTTAGAATAGGTGAGTAATGAAGTCAAAGTAGGTAACTCCCAGGTTGGTATTCTAACCATTCAACTGCATTTCTTACTTGCCTCCAAACTATTAAAATTGGGAATTTTTTGGTTCTGTCTCCATATTAGCATCAGCATTGACATAGCTATTAATAACATAGACACTAAAGGAAGAAAATGAGATTAACAAAGGCATCCCATCAGCCAGGCCTTCGTCAAACTATGAACAAGAGGAGTCAGTGTCAAAACAGTGCATGTAATCCTTTTCTTGATTTCTAGATTGTGAAATGACTCATAACAAGTTGACATATAAAACACAGATCAGCTTCATTAAAAACACTGCACTTTTCTTTCATTTTTATTTTTTATTCATTATATCTACAGTCACATACAGCTATTCTTCTGCCACCATTTCATATGTGAATCATTTCTGGTGGTTTTAATTAGTTTCCTCCCGTAAATAGAGACGTATGTTAAACTAAAATGAAATCAATAGATTAAGGTTAATTATTCCCTATTCTCTTTTTTATTTCCTAAGCTCAGGATACAATTACTAATTGAATCTAATGAAAGCCATGTTATCTCTTTAATCATGTTTTAAAGAAAAGGCTATAAAGCAAAAAAGCCCATTCCCATTTTAATTTTCTCTTAAAAGCTTGAAATATTGTAGAAAAGGAAACATGGATTATTTCTACTGGAAGAGTTTTTCAAATTCTTGTTCACCAACCTTCATGTAATAGGTGTAGAGACTGAAGTTCTGAGAAGGTTCTTGGACCTTACTCAGTTTAGCAGCAGACCTGGGAAATCAGGGCTTCCTTGGCAACTGAGTTGGTAAAGAATCTGCCTGTAATGCAGGAGATCCTGGTTTGCTTCCTGGGTTGGGAAGATCCCCTGGAGCAGGGATAGGCTACCCACTTCAGTATTCTTGGGCTTTGCTGGTGGCTCAGACAGTAAAGAATCTGCCTGCAATGCAGGAGACCTGGGTTTGGGAAGATCCTCTGGAGGAGGGCAGCCAGCAACCCACTCTAGTATTCTTGCCTGGAGAATTCCAATGGACAGAGGAGCCTGGAGGGCTGCAGTCCATGGGATCGCAAAGACTCAGACATGACTGAGCAACTAAACACACACACCCACTGGGAAATCAAGCCAGGTTCTGGAGTGCCAGTTCAGTGCTTTTTCATTGTAAGAATGAAGCTTGATAATTTTACCCATCTTATTTCCTATCACACTTTTCACAGCTTTGTTCTTGTTCCATTTGGGGCTATGAGGAATAAATAAGAATGATATAAGTAGCAGGCAACATGAAATCTAAACATTATTTGTCTTTCTCCTTTCTAAAACCTTCAGTTCACATCAGTTGCTTAGTTGTGTCCGACTCCTTGCAACCCTGTGAACTGCAGCACACCAGGGCTCCTTGTCCATCACAAACTCCCGGAGTTCACCCAAACCCTAGTCCATTGAGCCTGTGATGCCATCCAACCATCTCATCCTCTGTTGTCCCCTTCTTCTCCTGCCTTCAATCTTTCCCAGCATCAGGGTCTTCTCAAATGAGTCAGCTCTTTGCATCAGGTTGCCAAAGTATTGGAGTTTCAGCTTCAGCATCACTCCTTCCAATGAACACCCAGGACTGATCTCCGTTTGAATGGACTGGTTGGAGCTCCTTGCAGTCCAAGGGACTCTCAAGAGTCTTCTCCAACACCACAGTTCAAAAGCATCCATTCTTCTGTGCTCAGCTTTCTTTAGAGTCCAACTCTCACATCCATACATGACTACTGGAAAAACCATAGCTTTGACTAGATGGACCTTTGTTGACAAAGTAAGGTCTCTGCTTTTTAATATGCTGTCTAGGTTGGTCATAACTTTCCTTCCAAAGAGTAAGCGTCTTTTAACTTCATGGCTGCAATCACCATCTGCAGTGATTTTGGAGCCCCCCAAAATAAAGTGAGCCACTGTTTCCAAATCTATTTGCCAAGAAGTGATGGGACTGGATGCCATGATCTTAGTTTTCTGAATGTTGAGCTTAAAGCCAACTTTTTCACTCTCCCCTTTCACTTTCATCAAGAGGCTCTTTAGTCCTTCTTTACTTTCTACCATAAGGGTGGTGTCATCTGCACATCTGAGGTTATTGATATTTCTCCCAGCAGTGTACATTCCAGCTTGTGTTTCCTCCAGCCCAGCGTTTCTCATTATGTACCCTGCATATAAGGTAAATAAGCAGGGGGACAATATACAGCCTTGACGTACTCTTTTTCCTATTTGGAACCAGTCCAGTTCTAACTGTTGCTTCCTGACCTGCATACAGGTTTTTCAAGAGGCTGGTCAGATGGTCTGATATTCCCATCTCTTTCAGAATTTTCCACAGTTTATTGTGATCCACACAGTCAAAGGCTTTGGCATAGTCAATAAAGCAGAAATAGATGTTTTTCTGGAACTCTCTTGATTTTTCTGCAATCCAGCAGATGTTGACAATTTGATCTCTGGTTCCTCTGCCTTTTCTAAAACCAGCTTGAACATCTGGAAATTCATGGTTCATGTATTGCTGAAGCCTGGCTTGGAGAATTTTGAGCATTACTTTACTAGCATGTGAGATGAGTGCAATTGTGCAGTAGTTTGAGCATTCTTTGGCATTGCCTTTTTTGGGGATTGGAATGAAAACTGACCTTTTCCAGTCCTGTGGTCACTGCTGAATTGTCCAAATTTGCTGGCATATTGAGTGCAGCACTTTCACAGCATCATCTTTCAGGATTTGAAAGGGCTCAACTGAAATTCCATCACCTCCATTAGCTTTGTTCATAGTGATGCTTTCTAAGGCCCACTTGACTTCACATTCCAGGATGTCTGGCTCTAGATGAGTGTGAGTGATCACACCATCGTGATTATCTGGGTCGTGAAGATCACTTTTGTACAGTTCTTCTGTGTATTCTTGCCACCTCTTGCTTAATATCTTCTGCTTCTGTTAGGTCCATAGAATTTCTGTCCTTTATTGTGCCCATCTTTGCATAAAATGTTCCCTTGGTACCTCTAATTTTCTTGAAGAGATCTCTAGTCTTTCCCATTCTGTTGTTTTCCTCTATTTTTTTGCACTGACCACTGAGGAAGGCTTTCTTATCTCTCCTTGCTATTCTTTGGAACTCTGCACTCAAATGGGTATATCTTTCCCTTTATCCTTTGTTTTCACTTCGCTTCTTTTCACAGCTATTTGTAAGGCCTCCTTAGACAGCCATTTTACCTTTTTCATTTCTTTTCCATGGAGATGGTCTTGATTCCTGTCTCTTGTACAGTGTCATGAACCTCCGTCCATAGTTCATCAGGCACTCTGTCTATCAGATCTAGTCCCTTAAATCTATTTCTCACTTCCACTGTATAGTCATAAGGAATTTGATTTGGGTCATACATGAATGGTCTAGTGGTTTTCCCCACTTTCTTTAATTTAAGTCTGAATTTGGCAATAAGGAGTTCATGATCTGAGCCACAGTCAGCTCCCGGTCTTGTTTTTGCTGACTGTATAGAGCTTCTCCATATTTGGCTGCAAAGAATATAATCAGTCTGATTTTGGTGTTGACCATCTGGTGATGTCCATGTGTAGAGTCTTCTATTGTGTTTTTGGAAGAAGGTGTTTGCTATGACCAATGTGTTCTCTTTGCAAAACTCTGTTAGCCCTTGGCCTGCTTCATTTTGTACTCCAAGGCCAAATTTGCCTGTTATTCCAGATATTTCTTGACTTCCTACTTTTGCATTCCAGTTCCCTATAATGAAAAGGAAATCTCTTTTTGGGTGTTAGTTTTAGAAGTACGTGTAGTTCTTCATAGAATCGTTCAATTTCAGCTTCTTCAGCATTCCTGGTCAGGGCATAGACTTGGATTACTGTGATATTGAATGTTTTGCCTTGGAAATGAGCAGAGATCACTCTGTTCTTTTTCAGATTGCATCCAAGAACTGCATTTCAGACTCTTTTATTGACTATGATGGCTACTCCTTTTCTTCTAAGGGCTTCTTGACCACAGTAGTAAATATAATGGTGATCTGACTTAAATTCATCCATTCCAGTCAATTATAGTTCACTGATTCCTAAAATGTTGATGTTCACTCTTGCCATCTCCTGTTTGACCACTTCCAATTTGCCTTGATTCATGGACCTAACATTCCAGGTTACTATACAATATTGCTCTTTACAGCATGAAACTTGCTTCTATCTAAAGCCTGTGTAAATGTAATTTCATGAATCACAACACATCTAAGGATACTTAAAGCAAGCTACCAGGTGGCTCAGACAGTAAAGAGTCTGCCCACAGTGGAGAAGACCCAGATTAGATCTCTGGGCCAGGAAAATCTCCTAGAGAAGGGAATGGCTACCCACCCTAGTATCTCGCTGGAAAATTCCACAGACAAAGGAGCCTGGCAGGCTGTAGTCCATGGGGTTGCAAAGAGCCAGACACAACTGAGCTACTAACACTTTCACTTCAAGCAAGTTCTAATAATAAACAAAAGCAAGTTCTAAAAAAATGGTACAAATGAACTTATTTACAAAACAGAAACAGACTCACAGATTTAGAGAACCAACTTGTGGTTATCAGAGGAGAAAGGTGGGTGGGGGAGAAATAAATTGGGAATTTGGGATTGACACATTACACATAGCTATCTTTAAAATAAAATGTCTTTCCATGAAAAAAAAAAATCTGGATAAGAAGCTTTTGAAAAGGAAGAATCTTTTGTAATGCAAATAACCATCTTCTAAGTAACCTATATCACCATCCTGGATATTTATAGCACTGTGAAAGGAGTTTGTTAGTTCAGGATTGATAGAAAGCTACTTAGCTCACCAGTAGACAAATGGCCAAGTTCTACACAGTTTACCAGCCCTGTCCCTGATGGATTTATAGTACCCATGCATTCTCCAGGTGCTGCAAATTCTAAGATCTGCCCTGAGATGATGAGCCTTGTGGGGATACCGTACACCACCTGCTTCTCTTGAGGAAATCAGAATTCATTAGCACATAGGGTTATTACTCTTTGATAGGAGCTAGACGGGCTGGCAAGAGAGTCTACTTTTCACATCAGAATGAGCTGATGTTGCTTCTGCTTCTTCTTGAATGCATTCTCATGGGGGGATAAAATCTGTTTTCCCTGAGAACTACAGGTTTATTATAGTCATATACTGTGGGGGCTCCAATGTGAAGTCTGGCATCTAAATTCAATGATTCCTGAAGTGCCCATGTTTTATTAAATGTGCCATCATAAATTACTGGGCATTCTATGATGATTATGATGATGGCATTCACAAAATGATTAGTGCATTTAAAACACATTCATACACTTGTCTTCAAATAAAACTACATATTCATACTATATAAAATAGATAACCAATAAGGACTCACTGTATAGCACAGAGAACTATCCTCAATATTTCATTATAACCTATAAGGGAAAAGAATCTGAAAAAGAGTACTACGTGCATATGTGTCTAAATTGAAATATAACTGAATCATTGTGTTGCACACCTAAAACTAATACATTTTAAATCAACTGTATTTCAATTAAGAAAAGAATTCAACCCAATCACACAATGGGCAGTAGACTCAATGGACATTGCTCTAAAGAAGACATAAGGATGGTCAAAAATACATGAAAAGATGCTCAACATCACTAATTATTAGAGAAATTAAAGTCAAAACTACAATGAGATATGACACTCATCAGAATACGTGCATGCATGCATGCTCAGTCGTGTCCAACTCCTTTGCGACCCCATGGTCTGTAGCCCACCAGGCTCCTCTGTCCATGGAAGTTTCCAGGCAAGCATACTGGAGTGCGTTGCCATTTCCTCCTCCAGGGGATCTTGCCAACACAGGGATCAAACCTGCATCTCTTGCATCTCCTACATTGCCCGGCAGATTCTTTACTACTGTGCCACCTGGGAAGCCCCAGTCAGAATGACCATCATCAAAACCATTTTAAAAAAATGCTAAAGAATGAATAGAGAAAATGGAACCCTCCTACACTGTTGGTAGGACTCTAAATTGGTAGAGTCACTATGGAAAACAGTATGGAGGTTTCTTTAAAAACTAAAAATAGAGTTACCATATAATCCAGCAATCCCACTCCTGGGCATACATCTGGAGAAACCCATACTTTTAAAGGATACCTGCACCCCAGTGTTCATTGCAGCACTATTTACAACAGCCAGAACAAGGAAGCAACCTAAATATGCATCGACAGATTAATGGGTAAAGAAGATGTGCTGCATATATACAATGGAATATTGCTTGTCCATGAAAAGGAATGAAATAATGCCATTTGCAGCAACATGGATGGACCTGGAAATTGTTATACAGAGTAAAGTGAGTCATACAGAGAAACAAAAATACTGTATACATATTGTTTATATGCGGAGCTAGAAAAATGATACAGATGAACTATTTGCAAAGCAGAAATACAGTAGAGAGAGATGTAGAAAACAAGCATGGCTACCAAAGGGGATGAGATAAATTGGGAGATTGGGAGATTAGGATGCACTACTCTAAAATAGATAACTAATGAAAACCTACTGTATAGTACAGGGAACTCTACTCTGCTCCATGGTGACCTGAATAGGGAGGAAATGTAAAAAAGAGTGGATATATGTATATGTATGACTTTGCTATACAGTAGAAACTAGCATAACATTGTAAAGCAACTATGCTGCTGCTGCTAAGTCGCTTCAGTCATGTCCAACTCTGTGCGACCCCATAGACGGCAGCCCACCGGGCTCCCCTGTCCCTGGGATTCTCCAGGCAAGAACACTGGAGTGGGTTGCCATTGCCTTCTCCAATGCATGAAAGTGAAAAGTGAAAGAGAAGTCACTCAGTCGTGTCTGACTCTTAGCGACCCCATGGACTGCAGCCTACCAGGCTCCTCCGTCCATGGGATTTTCCAGGCAAGAGCACTGGAGTGGGTTGCCATTTCCTTCTCCAATGCGTGAAAGTGAAAAGTGAAAGTGAAGTCGCTTAGTTGTGTCCGACTCTTAGCGACCCCATGGACTGCAGCCCACCAGGCTCCTCCGTCCATGGGATTTTTCAGGCAAGAGTACTGGAGTAGGGTGCCATTGCCAAAATTAATTAAAAGGTTCTGTGCAAAAATACTAAATTATTCATATTATTGCTTTGATAAGAATATTCTTTCTGAGTTTTCTGTTTAATAGTGGCATATGAAAAGTGAAAGTGAAAGTCACTTAGTTATGTCTGACTCTTTGTGACCCCATAGACTGTAGCCTGCCAGGCTCTCCTGTCCATGGAATTTTCCAGGCAAGAATACAGGTGTGAGCAACCGTTCCCTTCTCCAGGGGATATTCCAAACCCATGGATCAAACCCAGATCTCCTGCATTGCAAGCAGATTCTTTACCATCTGAGCCACCAGGGAAGCCCAGTAGTGGCACATAGCATTATATTTTCTCTTCATTTTCACAATCACTCTCCCTTCTGGCCAACAGTGTTCATTTATGGGATCTCTGATCTAGATGAAGGGTAGATTTTGTGTCTGTGTAGTCCCAGGTGGCGCTAGTGGTAAAGAATCCACCTGCCAATGCAGTAGACTTAGAGATGTGAGTTTAAAAAGATCCCCTGGAGGAGGGCACGGCAACCCACTCCAGCATCTCTGCCTGGAGAATCCCATGGACAGAGGACCCTGGTAGGCTACAGTCCACAGAGTCTCAAAGAATCAGAGATAAGTGACTTTGCATGCCTGCATGCATAGAAGTAGTATTGTGTACTCATTAAGGCATCAGGCATAAAATCTAAGTTTTTTACCACTTAGTAGTTAAGCGACCTTATGCAATTTAACTGCTCTGTTCCTCAGTTTATTCATCTGTACATTGAAGATGATTATAACAATATAAACCTCACAAGATTGTTGGGAGGATTCAATGAATTACTACATGTAAAGCATTCGGAACTGTGCTTGATAATCCATGAGTGTTCTGCCATTATTATTCTGATAATGTGTTAATCAAGAAATTAGAAAAACAATAGCAACTTGCTTTAACCTACTGGGCTCCGACTAGCTATAGTTACTAACATTTCTCTTTGTGATGTCTATTCAATAATTTAGGAGACTTTTTCATGTGATTTTTCTCCACGTGTTTGTAATCAGGTGTAGAGGCAGCATGGAAAAACTCTTGGATTACAGGCCTCCGTCACAGGGTGATGGCTTGTTATCCAGCGCAAAAACCTCCTTGTTTTGAGAACAGAGCTGAAAGCTGGCTACATATTTTTTCATCTTTCTGGTAACTTTCAATGCACTGCAAAATTAACCCACTTGATAAGCATCATAAGCATCCTCTTTGCTAGATGCCTTTTAGAATTATTTTTTAAAGGAACTTCTGTGAATTTCCATGTCTTTTTTCTGAACATCTGTGGGACCTTTATTGAAGCCTAAAAGGCTAAGAATGTCCAGACATAGGCTCATTCAGTTTGGATGCAGCTATCTTGGAATAATGGTATTTTGATATTAAAATCATTTTAGTTATGCAAGTGAATAAGCTTTATTCTTGCAAGAGAATGAGTTGAAATAAAAGAAATTGGGTTAGCTTATTTTAATAAGAAGTTATATGTATGTATACAACTATGTGCGTATCATATTTATGTTCAACTTTTGCCTCAATATTGGAATTCTATGTAACTATTAATGAATAATTAATCTAATGAAAAGTAACATCAGTAAGTACCTTCATTGGTTTGGAGATTTTATAAAGGCTAGCTCATTTAAAAGATGCTTACTCCTTGAAAGAAAAGTTACGACCAACCTAGATAGTATATTCAAAAGTAGAGACATTACTTTGCCGACTAAGTCAAAGCTATGGTTTTTCCTGTGGTCATGTATGGATGTGAGAGTTGGACTGTGAAGAAGGCTGAGGGCCAAAGAATTGATGCTTTTGAACTGTGGTGTTGGAGAAGACTCTTGAGGGTCCCTTGGACTGCAAGGCGATCCAACCAGTCCATTCTGAAGGAGATCAGCCCTGGGATTTCTTTGGAAGGAATGATGCTAAAGCTGAAACTCCAGTACTTTGGCCATCTCATGTGAAGTGTTGACTCATTGGAAAAGACTGATGCTGGGAGGGATTGGGGGCAGGAGGAGAAGGAGACGACCGAGGATGAGATGGCTGGATGGCATCACTGACTCGATGGATGTGAGTCTGAGTGAACTCCGGGCGTTGGTGATGGACAGGGAGGCCTGGCGTGCTGCGATTCATGGGGTCACAAAGAGTCAGACACGACTGAGCGACTGAACTGAACTGAGCTCATTTAATCTTCAAAATTAGAAAAATCATGAAATCCAACAGGATCCTCTTGCTGAGAGCAGTAGTCATTGATTATGGTTTTTGAGAGAAGAACCAGTTGCGATACATTTCTGACACTAAATGAGTGTATGGTACATAACAGATGTCCAATTAATGTTTGTTACATGAACTGTGGATATATGAATGAAGGAATTATATTATTTTAAGGAATATATGGGGGTGATGAAAATACCTAGCATTTAACCAAGGTAAACACTGTATGTGTGACCCTAGACAAGTCAGTTTACCATCTGGGACCTCAGTTTATTCATTTGCAAATCAAAGGTCAGATCTCATCAACTCTTCAGTCTTAAAAACTCACCATGGGATTTACACCATCATTTACTGTCAATCAATATTCTCTGTACAGAAATACTTTTCACATTTCCATTAGCTTGGCAACAACAAGTCCTGACATATTCACTTCATTTTTCCTTTTGACTTTGTGATTTGAAAGTAAGATTTAAAAACCAATAATGCAAGAAACATGCACATATTAGATTCAACCCCAAAGGACAGTCGCCTATAACCACAGTGTGAGGATAGATGGCAGCTGGTATCCAAAATTTCTGTATTCTTTTAAAAGGCATCTTCTCTTTTTTCATTTCAAATTGTTTTTAAATTTTCCCTAATTTGATCTAGTTTCATAGTTATGTGAAAGTGCTTTGCTCTTAGAGCCTACCCTCTTCTACTGGAAAAATAACACAGGTTGGACATACTTTTTAGTTTCTACCAGCCCATTCATAATAATCTGTTTACATTTCATTTTTTTATTTTCCTAAAAATTACCAGGGGTAAAAATTAAATTAAGCTACAAATTCCCTAATGAATGAAAGATAAGACTAATGATTAGTACTTGATTGAGGGGATAATAAAGGCTAATAAGAGCACACTTTACCTGGTATTTATGGCAAGTGTCAAATTAATGGAGTAGACAGAATGACTTCATTGACTCTCTGAAGTGGTATTTTCCTTTTGTAGTTCAGAGTATCACACACACAGAGACATACACACAGATATAATTCTGAAAAAAAAGCTGTGTGTATAGTGCTTCTTGACTTGCCCCTCCAGGAATAAAGACCCTAGGGTCTGAACTCCAAAGCACATGACAGACTGCTTACGTAAGCAGACTGTTTGGTACAAGCAGTACTAAAAATTGCTTAACCAGTCAGTAGTCATTTACCACTAAGCAACACCCAGGGAACAGGCGTCTTCTTCTAAGTTAGGTTTTTCCCTGTTTGAGTAATCCTTTTCCTTCAGATCATCACTCGTGAAAGCATATTTCATATGCTTCACTCTCCTACTCTCTTGTAGGAAACAGGTTCCCTAAGAAGCACCACATTAACTCTTTCATTTTGATAGAGATTCCAAAGAAATTCTACTCAAAATCTTTTTCAAAGTAGTCATTGAAAGAAAATTCTTTAGTAAAATATTCCCAAAACTAAGCTGATTCATTACAAGAAAAAATTGGATGACCTGGATACCAGTAAAACAGAATAAAGTAGAGTCTCTAGAGAATGTTGTGACAATATTTGTTTTAAAAATTACCAGTATCCAAGTATGGTTATATGAAATTTCTTCAATGTTGGTCTAGATACCTCTAAACCTCAGCTTTTAATGTAGCTTTGTCCCTTTCACCACATCAGTTGCCATGCATATTTAAGCAGCTTTGTGTAGGTTTGACATCTGATTATATTAACTTAGCCAAGGCTTCACCCAGGGGAAGCAGGAGACTCTGCTTGAATAATATGCCTTCTTCCCCAATTCAAACACTTGGAGCTCAGTTGCACACAAATTTTGTGTCATATGGAATTAATCTCTTTGGTAGCAAAAGAAAAAAAAACAGTGAATTATTGATACAATAAGTGGATTCAAAAAGAATATGTTTCAAGTGATAACAAATATGAAAGATATTTAACGTTTCTTATCTTTCTTGTTTCAAATCCGTCTTTGGTACTGATTAACTCTAAACCAGACACCATTTCTTGACATACTCAAGAGTCAGAATTATTCTGAAGGGAGCAAGATTTGCAATCTGAAGAGATTTTTATACACTCATGTACACAAATTAATGTGACTCAGGGACAATGGATTCAGATTTTTGAGACATTAATTGACCCAAACTGCATAGCTTATGGGGGCAGGAAGTTTGGTCCTTCCTAGCTAAATTCCAAATATATATGATAGGAGAATACTCCCACAAAGATGGGTGGCCATCCCCTTTCCTGATGACGCTCACAAAGCTGGTGTGTCTGCTGATTGTGAGGAAAAAGACATAATGAGCTCCTGGGCTGATAACAAAGCATAGAGAATTGAAGGAGTGATCCATCTGACCATTAACTCCTCAAAGTTCTGTTGCTATTCCAACTCACACCAGGGCTTGGTTTATGATTCCCTCATCTTTACCTCTGTCCCAGCTCTCTTCTACAAGACTGTCCTCTGGGTGATCCCTAGGAATGTTAGTTTGGCAAAATTTGTTCAGGTTTGGGGACTGACTGCTTCAGCAGATGGGTTTTCAGTTCTACTCAACAACTTAAAATAGGTAATTCAAATTGTCTTTGAAGTTAAATCTTGATAAAAACATAAGGAAGGGCCCCCTCAGTTACTATTCAGGGAAAAGCTTATCCTGGATTTTACAGTACTCAGGCTATCAAGCATTGGAATAATAAAACGAATTGTGAGTAAAATCTGCAAAAAACACTATGCTGTATACTTGAAACAAATGTCATACTGTAAATCAAGCACACTTTAATTTAAAAAAAAACTTTCCTTCTTCTGATTTTTGTTCACCACTCCTTTCAGCCTTAGCTTTTGTGTTTTTCTCCTTATATGGAATGCTGCTACTGCTGCTAAGTCGCTTCAGTCATGTTCGACTCTGTGCGACCCCACAGATGGCAGCCCACCAGGCTCCCCCATCCCTGGGATTCTCCAGGCAAGAACACTGGAGTGGGTTGCCATTTCCTTCTCCAATGCATGAAAGTGAAAAGTGAAAGTGAAGTTGCTCAGTCGTGTCTGACTCTTAGCAGCCTACCAGGCTCCTCCATCCATGGGATTTTCCAGGCAAGAGTACTGGAGTGGGGTGCCATTGCCTTCTCCGATACTGGTCCCCAAATTCTTTACTATAAAAATTCCTAACCACACCAAACAAAAATCTTCAGAACATGATCTGCTGCCTATCATAGAACAAGTGTTCATAAAACACTTTGAACACCAAATACCTAAATGATTTTTGGATGAAGGACTGGATGAATGACAAAGAGAAAATCTGAAGAGAGTTCTTAAAGGTGCCTAGAAGCAGTTTAAGCCCTTTCAAAGATGGATGGTGAAAGACGTGGTGACATTGTCTTCTGCCAGGGTGTAAGGGACATAACATCAGCTTCTCTGAAGAAAAAAGCTGGATGAATCACAGGTGTATTTCAGCACACTTGGGGTTTTGTGGTAGGCTGCTGTCCATCTTTCTCAAAAGAAGAGAATGTAATTAACATACTCGTGTGTATCTTTCCTTGTGGTCTTGAAGGGTTGATGGAGGTTATAAAGTTGAGGTTACAAGGATTTAACTACAGATTTTTGTTTAAAGGATTTGCTTATTAACTGTCAAGGGCTTACAATAAGGTAAACATATATCAAAGTTACAAATAGAGAAGAAAGTAAAACTAGAACCATGATTATACTAAATATATTTAAAAATACAGTCATTTTAGTAGGAAAAGGCAAAGTGAACTCCATTTGGATTATACTTAAACTACACTTGAATTATCTTTTTGATTTCTTGGGGTATTATTTTATTTTACTTTTTCTTTTATTTTACAGGAAGTTTCTAATTTTGAGAATGGGAAAACAAAAAGAAAGTAAGTCAAATTTACTTTGAAAACTTTATGTTCTCTTAGTTCTATAATGTTGAATGGAATATTTTAGTCTGTTTCCTGTCAAAGTGCTTTTAAAAAATAGTCACGTACCAATCTAGGTGTACTTTACTCTGCTACCATTTATTTTTATGCTGATGCATAGGAAACTGGTGTTGTGACATTGCTGTAGACAAGGATGCAAAAATTAAATTTTCAGAGGAAGAAACATGTCTAAACTAGGTTCAGATTAAAGTGGAAGCCTACTTGAAAACATGTTTCTATCGGTGACCTATTAATCTTCTGGAGTTCTTCTAATCCAAATAAAAATGTGTTTGCAAAGAGATTTGGGTTATTTAGGTCAGGCTTGGCTTTATATTCAGCACATCAAGCTGCCAGAGGATGCGACCCACACATGTTGCGTAAGGTAATGGGATTTTTAACTAATAAGCAGGAAATACATAGCGGCAGGAAGTTCGTTTATGGGGAAATTTCCAGATTGGTTGCTGATGATACAGAAGAACAACTTCCTTGCACCCCGGAATGGTCTGAGACTAAATTGTCAATATGTGAACTTCTTCTGGATGTAGTCTTTTTCGACAGCTCTTACCAGCCTCCAACCCTCCCTCTGCCCCCACCTCCACCCACAAAGCACTTTGTCTTTCCTCCCTTTCTTGCTAAAAGCTTTCTCCCAGTAAGGATATAAAATGCATCCATAGTAAGTAGGTAATTGCATGATTAACAGCTTAGAGCACCTGCCAGGGTAGTTGTATTTTAGCCATAGTTAGCTATTTAAACTACATCAGTGGCATTTTAAGCATGAGTAGGAATAAAGAAGGTTTTTTGTTTTTTTTTTTTAATCAGGGCTCTTTATCAGTCTTAAAAGTCGCCCTTCCTAGGTAACTGTTTATTCTATCCATGGATAAGGAACTCATTAGTCCCAAATCAAATACTTGCACAAAATTATATCTATTGGTTTATGACTGATGCTTCTACAGATTAGATGATATCCAAAGATGGAAGGGCAGAAGCGATAAATGAGAGGGATAGTACCTGATGACAACTAAACCAGGATTTTTCAAACATAAGCCAAATCAGTTAACATGCTTTTCAAATTCCTACCAGTTATACTTGAAAACTTAGTGAGTCCCTCAATTCTTTTGTCCATCACTCCCCTAAAAAGAATAATCCCTTTTGTCATTATGCACCTACTTCACTTTATAAAATTATAAGTAGCTTTTATTGGAACACTTGCTACTTCCCAAGAGATGTCCTGAATAAGTATTTTGCATTAAAAAATTAAAACAAACCAAAATAAAATGGTTAAGAAAAAAGAAACACTCGATATGCAGGATTTTGCTTACAAACCTGAGCTTAAAAAAGGTGAATAATGGAAAACACCCCAGTTGTAACAAAATTGTTTATACATACACAATATGCTTATGTTCACCAAAGGTGTGAATTGACTAACACAATCAAGTATCAATTTATAGTCAATCTTATTTCATTTCTACCCACCTGACTCACTATTCCCACCACCCACACTGGGGTTTTTATAAAGCATTCCTCAGACATACAATTTCATGTTCCACTATATCATTAAAAGACAAGAATCATTTTTAAAAACATAACCACAACATCACATTTAGAAAAAAACATAACTACTGCACTAGAACAAAATAAGAAAAATAATCAAATATCACCAAGTTTAGAGTCAGTGTTAAAATGTGTCTGGTAGCCTCAAGTGCTTTTTTTAATAGTAGCTGGTTTATTTGAATCGTGATCCAAAGAAGACTCATGTATTGCATTTTGTCCATGTTTCTCAATTTATAGGTCTCTCCTCCCATTTATTTGTTGAAAAAACAGAATTGTTCTTTCTGAGGAATTTTCCATAGTTTTGAATTTTACTGATTGCATCCTGTGTCTGTGTGTGTCTTTTAAACACATGTTCTCTGTTCTGTTTACTGTAAAATTTTAGTTAGATCTCCAGGCTTGATAAGATTAAAGTTTCATAAGGCCTGATAAGATTCAAGTTATTTCTATGTATTTATTTTTAAAGTAGGTCATCAGTGACTTTATACTTCCTGTTGCATTACATGGGAAGCTCATATATCTGCTTGTCTCTATTTTTATGACTGTGAAGTTGCTTAGTGGGTTCAGATGGTATCAGACTGATCCATCCAGCACAAGTTGCCCATCAGCCTTTCAGTTAAAAACTTTAATTGCAATTGGCTATTATTGAAAAGATTTATTGTTTTATTGGGCTTCCCTGGTGGCTCAGAGGGTAAAGTGTCTGCCTGCAATCTGGGAGACCTGGGTCAGGAAGATCTCTGGAGAAGGAAATGGCAACCTGCTCCAGTAATCTTACTTGGAAAATCCCATGGACAGAGGAGCCTGGTAGGCTACAGCCCATGGGTTCGCAAAGAGTTGAACAAGACTGAGCTGCTTCCATTTTCATTGTTTTATTAGGGATTGTATAGTGGTTGTATTCAGACTGCAATATTTTTCTGTATTTATTGAATATAATTATTTTTAAAAGAACTATTTGATTGTTTTGAGGCACACTCATATAGAATCTCCCATTGTTCTCTTTTGGAGGGTTGGGGGTGCTGAGATTTGTAAATGTTTCTTTATATTGCATGAAAATTTCCAATCCAAGATTATACTTTGATTAACTATACTTTGTCATCTAGGCTCAGGAAAATTCAGGTCCAAATGTAAAACTTACTTAGAGGTAGAATTTATTTCTGCTCACCATGGCTTTGCACTCATGTCTAAGTGATCTAATAATTATAATTTATTAAATCTAGACTTAAATATCTGTTTCTTTTATTCTTCTAGGTCAATCCAGAGATCTATGTCTGAAAGTAAAGTATTTGGTTAGTAATTCATAAGATTACTCATGCACATGATACATTCTATTTCTCTAAGAGTGATTTTCTTCTGTTAATGCCATAAAGTAACAGAAAGTGATGAATGAAAGACAAATTGATTCGTCTTTGAATTATATAGAAGAGATTTTAAAAAGATATGTAGTTTTATTCTAATTTTAAATGGCTATGACAAATAACAATAGAATGGGAAAGACTAGAGATCGTTTCAAGAAAATTAGTTACATCAAGGGAACATTTCATGCAAAGGTGAGCACAATAAATGAAACAGTATGGACCTAATAGAAGCAGAAGATATTAAGAAGAGATGGCAAGAATACACACAAGAACTATACAAAAAGAAAAACAAAACACACTTAATGACCCAGATAATCATGATGGTGTGATCACTCACACTCACCTAGAGCCAGACATCCTGGAATGTGAAGTCAAGTGGGCCTTAGAAAGCATCACTACGAACAAAGCTAGTGGAGGTGATGGAATTCCAGCTGAGCTATTTCAAATCCTCAAAGATGATGCTGTGAAAGTGCTGCATTCAATATGCCAGCAAATTTGGACAACTCAGCAGTGGCCACAGGACTGGAAAAGGTCAGGTTTCATTCCAATCCCAAAGAAAGGCAATGTCAAAGAATGCTCAAACTACCGCACAATTGCACTCATCTCACATGCTAGTAAAGTAATGATCAAAATTCTCCAAGATAGGCTTCAATAGTGCATGAACTGAGAAATTCCAGATGTTCAAGCTGGTTTTAGAAAAGGCAGAGGAACCAGAGATCAATTTGCCAGCATCCATTGGATCACAGAAAAATCAAGAGAGTTCCAGAAAAGCATCTATTTCTGCTTTACTGACTATGCCAAAGCCTTTGACTGTGTAGGTCACAACAAACTGGAAAATTTTCAAGAGATGAGAATACCAGACCACCTTACCTGCCTCCTGAGAAATCTCTATGAAAGTCAAGAAGTAACAGTAAAACTGGACATGGAAGAATGGACTGGCTCCAAACTGGGAAAAGAGTATTTCAAGACTGTGTGTTGTCACCCTGCTTATGTAATTTATATGCAGCACACATCATGAGAAACACTGGGCTGGATAAAGCACAAGCTGGAATCAAGACTGCAGGGAGAAAATACCAGAGCCTCAGATATGCAGATGATACCACCCTGATGGCAGAAAATGAGGAGAAACTGAACAGCCTCTTGATGAAAGTGAAAAAAGAGAGTGAAAAAGCTGGCTTGAACCTCAACACTCAAAAAATGAAGCTCATGGCATCCAGTCCCATCACTTCATGGCAAATAGATGGGGAAACAACAGCAACAGTGAGAGACTTTATTTTCTTGGGCTTCAAAATCACTGCAGATGCTGACTGCAGCCATGAAACTGAAAGACATTTGTTCCTTGGAAGAAAAGCTATGACCAACCTAAACAGCATATTAAAAAGCAGAGACATTACTTTGCCAACAAAGATTCATCTCGTCAAATCTATGGTTTTTCCAGTAGTCATGTATGGACGTGAGAGTTGGACCATAAAGAAAGCTGAGCACCAAAGAAATGATGCTTTTGAACTCTGGTGTCAGAGAAGACTCTTAAGAGTCCCTTGGGCTGCAAGGAGATCAAAGCCGTCAATCCTAAAGGAAATCTGTCCTGAATATTCAGTGGATGGATTGATGCTGAAGCTGGAACTCTTTAATACTTTGGCCACCTGATGCGAACAACTGACTCATTGGAAAAGACCCTGATGCTGGGAAAGATTGAAGGCAGGAGGAAAAGGGGACAACCGAGGATGAGGTGGTTGGATGGCATCACTGACTTGATGGACATGAATCTGAGAAAGCTCTGGGACCTGGTGATGGACAGGGAAGCCTGGCATTCTGCAGTCCATGTGGTCGCAAAGAGTTGGACACAACTAAGCAACTGATCTGAACTGAAGACAAATAAACTATTGGCTTATTCAGAATAATTTCCTTTTATACTAAAAAAAAAAACAAAAAAAAACAAAAAACTCTTTTATGGCTGATTACCTTCCAGTTTCCCAACTTTAGCTTGGAGGGCCCATAGTCAGATGATCTCTTAGCTATATTTTCATAGCTAGGAATTTAGGAGTGGAATAAACAATGGTTGAATTATAAAAGACTTTTCATAGCATCTCAAGTACCAGTGATTTTCTTCAGTTTTTGTGGTTTTAGTATACATAGTAATAACAGAGGCAATTGGTTTGATGTGTATTTTAATTCTAGTGCATGCTAAGTTGCTTCAGGCTTGTCCAATTCTTTGTGACCCTGTGGACTGTAGCCCGCCAGACTCCTCTGTCCATGGGATTCTCCAGTCAAGAATACTGCATTGGGTTTCCATGCCCTCATCCAGGTGATCTTCCCAACCCAGGGATCGAACCTGAGTCTCCTGGAACTCAGGAGACTGCATTGCAGGCATATTCTGATTATTTGCAGGCAAAATCTAATTATTTTTAGAAAGTTAATAGATGATGCTTCTCTTTGCCATTTAGATGATAGGGGGTCACTAGTTATAAAACATTTGTAGTGACAAGACAACTGGATTATTCACTCAATAATTCATTTTTCATGCAATTTTTCAGAGTGGTGGGCACACTTTCTCCCCAGCAGGGCTTAGGAATTGGATACTCAAACCCCAGTTTTCCTCTTTTGAAAGCCAGTTTCCTGGATAGCATATGAAGAGTGCTCAGAGCAAAGTGGTGATCATCTATGGATGCATCTACTAAGGACATCTGCAGTTTAATAGGGTCTGATCTTCCACCAGTGGTAATATCCACAGGAGCTGAGTTCTATCTCATTTGTCAAGGCCCTGTGAGAAGTAGTTGCTAAATATTTTGAATGTCAGCCCTGATTTGAATAGTGTATGGCCTGAAATAAAAGGAAGCAAGCCAACTTTTGTTTTCCATTTAGATATGCCGTTTTCATAGTGTTTTCCGTTTGTGCACACAAGACTCTATAACATAATTTTTGATGATCACCTGCCTTCTCTGTAGTCAAATATCAAAGGAAATAGTGACTTTAAAAACAGCACAGCAAGAGAACTGACTTGTGGACACAGCACAGGGGATGGGGAGAGTGGGAAGAATCGGGAGAGTAGCATTGACCTATCTATACATACCGCCACACGTAAAATAGATACCTAGGGGGAAACTGCTGTCGAGTGCAGAGAGCTTAGATGAGTGGGATGGGGGTGGGGCAGTAGGGAGGTCCAAGAGGGGTAGAATATGTGTATACATATAGCTGATTCACTTCATCATACAGCAGAAACAAGCACAACATTGTACAGCAATTACACTCTAATAAAAACCAGCCCAGCATGCTGAGTTTGTGTAATACTTTGGTTGCGTTATTTAAACTTTGCTTTATCAATGATGTGGTATAATATGTGGGATGATTAGTCTTTGTAAGCAGATTAGAAGGGCTTCCAGGCTTCCCTGGTAGCTCAGCTGGTAGAAAATCTGCCTGCAATGCAGGAAACCTCAGTTGGATTCCTGGGTTGGAAAGATTCCATGAAGAAAGGTTAGGCTACCCACTCTAGTTTTCTTGGGCTTCCCTGGTGGCTCAGATGGTAAAGAATCCTCCTGCAATGCAGAAGACCTGGGTTCAATCCCTGGGTTGGGAAAATCCCATGGAGAAGGGAGTGGCTACCCACTCCAGTATTCAGGCTGGAGAATTCATGGACTGCAGAGCCCATGGGGTCACAAAGAGTCAGACACGACTGAGCGACATTCACTAGAAGGGCTTCCAGTTCTTCATTCTGGTGCAGTTCAGTCCTTTACAGCATGTTTAGACCCTGCTTCAGGTGTTGGGGGAACAAAGCTAACACTTAGAAGAAAATGATCTTTCTCCCAATCAAGGATCTTAGAGTTTCTTGAAATAGCTCAATGTTCCCTCAATACACTTCCTTAACCGTTTTGTTAAAAAGAATGAAGAATGTGGAGGATGGAGCTACTTTGATATATAAAAAAATAAATGGTTATTAATTCAAGAAAAATACTCCAAGAATAATGTAATCAAAAGTTATCAAGAGTATTTCAGTAGCAACCTTCTACCATCTATGTGTGGGTCCTTATTTAGTTCATAGGAAAAAAAGAAAATGGGAGCCCACAGGACATTGGTTGTATTCATGAGGGACCAGAACTCTCCAGAATGGACCACAACGCTTTCCTAACATATTACTTACCATGTTAGCACTGTGTGCTCAATTTGTTTTGAAATCAAATTTCCTACATTTACTGGACAGATGTTACTGTGACTTCTTCTAACCACTCTGCTTTACTTTAGAGGGAAAAACTGTGAATGACACAATTTGGCAGGAACCCAGCAAATCTGAGAATGACTCCCACATCAGAAGACTCTCTCAGCTGAAAGGTAATTGCTAAATTTAGTTCCCACTGACTTTGCATTTTCCCAAAGTAGTATAAAGGGCAAGTAAGAAAAATTTACATCTTTCTTCATTAAAATAAGCATTGCATCATAGTCTACTTAAGAAGGAAAAACTAAAAGAATTGAATTTGTATATTATTAATAGAATATATACTTGTGTGTGTAAGTGAACAGACATGCAGAAAGGAAGTAGAATTTAATTAAGTTCCCTGTTGAAGCAAAGAATCAGTTACAAAAAATTTGAAATACTTTAATTTCTAAAATAATGCAAAAATATATTAAAACTCAGCACAAAGAAAAACTTTCTAAAAATAACATTAATATATTAACCTTTGTGATTTTTAGATTTTCTTTAAATATTTAAGAGAAATACCCTTGACTATTAATGCAAAACTATGTCATTTTATTTAAAAAAAAAATCTGAAAAAGAGCAAATTAGCAGCCAGGTGTAAGAAACTTTATTAATAATAAATGATTTCATAATTAAAATTACTTAACTCTGGAAAGGTTATGAATAAAACAGAAAGTCTTAAGGGTTCACAAAGATGGACAAGAACATAAAAATTTAATATCCTTGATATTTTCCTTCAGTGTTACTGGAACAATAAATAATTGCTCATATTAGTTATTGATTATTTAACTATTTGTATTTTTAAATTTAATTTGAATTTAAAATTTAATTTTAAAATGTATTTTAATATTTGGGGACAAATATTTTTATAGTTAGGAGTTACATGGTGTGATTGTTCAAATTTTGCCTTTTGAGTGCTGTGAAGGAGCTCATAGATTTACAAAATAATCATTTATGAAAATAATCATTTTCCTTTGAACTGTTTCAATTTTATCCAAGATTGAATAATGTTCTAGTGAATAGTTTTGAACTTAATTTCAATACTTACAGATTTATCCATTATAAATAAATAAACAAATGAAACATTTGGGGATAATTTTAGATATTTTTTAAAAAATTATAAGATAGGCAATGTTTTACTTATATTGTGTTTGATTAAATTCTGTATTTACCTCATGAATGTTAGTGATATTCATTCACACCTTGCTTAGTTAATTAAACTTTCATCCACCCATCCATTCATTCATCCATCTCTGTAATAAGCACATGTTACTTTTAGATTATTCCACATCAACCTATGAATAAACAAGTTATAACTATATTATAGAATATTCTTGTTATAAATTTTTCCATAAACCTCTTCAAGTATTCTATTTTCTTAAACTTCCTTTCGTAAAATGTTTTGGTGTTTGTTTTAAATTTAGCAGTCATAGGTAAGTAATTCTATTACAGTTATATTGACAAAGCAGCAAAAAACCTTGGCCAAAGGTGAGGTGTTTTCTAATTAGTGATCTCTTTGTCAGAGAACAAAAAGGAAAGCCTTTACAGACTTTTCCACTTTGATATTTCTCAGATTCTTAAGTGCTCCTGTGTTCAATCTGTCTGTGCATGCACATGCACACACACACACACACACACACACACACACACGCATTCACGAATGTGCCTAAGGAGTTCAGTTGACATTTCAGCAGTACCAGCTGAGTCATAGGATGTCGCCTAGGGATTAATGCTGTGCCAGAAAGAGTCAATGGCCTGAGACCAATGCTGTTGGTGCCACTGTAAATTGAAGGGAGAAATTTAGTAGGGTAGGATGAGCCACAAGTGTGGATTTGAATTTTATGGGTGTAGTAGCTTCCTTTGGAAGGCTCAGAATATTTCTAAGCAATTAGTGCCCTACATATCAACCTATAATATTTCTTTTCATTTTAAACACTATTTTTTGCTGTTAATTGAATAATTACTTAAGAGTGGTTTATTGGGTCTGAGGATAGGCAGTCTGTGAGATTTACTGAGATGAAGACAGGTAGGTACATCATTCAGAGAAGGCAATGGCACCCCACTCCAGTACTCTTGCCTGGAAAATCCCATGGGCGGGGGAGCCTGGTGGGCTGCAGTCCATGGGGTTGCTAAGAGTTGGAAATGACTGAACCACTTCACTTTCATTTTCCACTTTCATGCATTGGAGAAGGAAATGGCAACCCACTCCAGTGTTCTTGCCTGGAGAATCCCAGGGACAGCGGAGCCTGGTGAGCTGCCGTCTATGGGGTCACATAGAGTCGGACACGACTGAAGTGACTTAGCAGCAGCAGCAGGTACATCATTGCCATCATCCACAGCCCATGATTTTATTGAACAGTAAAGATTAAATTGTAAAAATCATCTTTCAATAAAACAGAAGAAAATATGTAGGGAAATTATGAGTGACATTAACATAAAGAATATGTTATAAATTCCAAGAACCAAAAAGTTCCATTTCTCTCAGTTTCAATTACAAAATGATGTTTCCACAGGATACAAGTTATATTTACAGCAAAAATTTAGTCCTCTAGAGTTTTGGGCCTGACAAAATACACTTCCATGGGTTATATTAATATTAAGCTAAGGATTTGTGCCTGGTATTTTAATCCATAAAGATATTCACATAACCCCAAAATATGACTATGTTCTGTTGGTTAAGACAAAAATTTATCACAATAAGTTAAGAGCTGGAAGCATTTTCAGTTTATGTGGTCCATTTCCTTCTTCTAAGAATACTTTTATGTCAATCTATATATGTGATACTGAGACAACATCTGTAAAATACATGTGGGTTAAATTGAATGCTCAGGACATTACAACTGAAAGATTGGCATAACTTAGCCAATTAATTAAGGGAAATTAATCTGTAATTTTGTTTGTTTTATTTTCAGCACTCTAAACAGGTAGAATATTAGTAATATTCATTTTAGTAAATTAAGATCAATTAAAAATTTTTTAAAATATATTTTGGCCTTAATTTTGTGGAGGAAAAAGCCTGAAAAGAATTGACTTTTTGAAATCTATGCATTGGAATTTACCCAAGATCAAATTGTGATTTAAGTAAAGACATTTTTTAAGAAGAGGGCTTTCATTATTTTGTACCAGAAAGTACAAAGAACAAAGCCAAATTTTTTAAAAAGATAAAAGAAACAAAACATATTTGCAGATTTAGAGATTTTTTTTTCAAACATTGTGATGTGGTAGACTATACCATGAATGAAACAGAACATATGTTAAAAAAATGGTATATTTTTGTAAAGTTTGTAAGAAGCTGGATACATTCAGGAAATATGGTTAGTAATGAAAGGAGAATTAACTCCACTCATACTACTGCAAAATTATTTTAAAAATGAATCCTTTTTACATATGATTTTGATAAGATTCATTATAAAACTCCTATTGATAGAGACATTAGGACCTTCCAGTTTAACAGTGGAATTGCCATTTGCTTGACATATTCTTTCCTGAATTGTAGTCAGTATCATTACTTCCTTGGTGGCTCAGACAGTAAGTGAAGTGAAGTCGCTCAGTCGTGTCCGACTCTTTGCGACCCCATGGTCTGTAGCCTATCAGGCTCCTCCGTCCATGGGATTTCCCAGGCAAGAGTACTGGAGTGGGTTGCCATTTCCTTCTCCAGGGGATCTTCCCTACCCAGGAATCGAACCCAGTCTCTTGGATTACAGGCAGACGCTTTACCGTCTGAGCCACCAGGGTAAAGCGTTTGTCTACAATGTGGGAGACCTGTGTTCGATCCCTGGATCGGGAAGATTCCCTGGAGAAGGAATTGGCAACCCACTCCAGTACTCTTGCCTGGAAAATCCCATGGATGGAGGAGCTTGGTGCAGGCTACTGTCCATGGGGTCGCAAAGAGTCGGGCACGACTGAGCGACTTCGCTTCTTTCTTCTGAGCAGGCATATAAATATTTTGTCTGAACTTCTCTGGATCTTTTTAAGTCTTCTTCTTTATTGGCATGTTACCCTCATTTTCAAGATAGTAAGTGTATATAGTCACAAGTGTATTTACCGTTCTGTGTAATTTTCAGGAACCACAATTTGATTGAGACATTATTTCCCAAGAGCATGTGATTTAACTCAGATTAGACTGGACTATGTGAGGAATGACAGAAAGAAACCTGATTTCACACCTGAATGTCTGTCTGTGTGCTATGTATGAATAAACCTCCAGAGCAAAGGTTTCCTGCAAAACCAGTCTCTTTTAATTTCAAGGAAGTCTATCTGAATTGAATGCAAACATTCTAAGATCGAGTGTTTTGTACAAAAGAATCTTGAAATCCCTTCCATTCTTTAGGAGAGTTCTCTAGGATTAGAGTTACCTGAGTATGGTCAGAAGTCTAATTTCCATTAGAATAACCTAGAAGCTGAGTAGAGATATCTTTTTTAACCAAATCCCCTTTTTTTTTCTGCCTCTGCATTTGAAGGGCAGTTGGAATCTGAATGTTTATGCTGAAGGGTACATTCTTAAGTACACTGTCATTTGTGACCCGCTGATATAGTCCATCCATGTGCAGATAATCTGCTGCTACCAACCAACCAACCCAAACCTTAATGACATAAAGCAAAATTTCATTAGACTCATAGATTTTGCAAGTCAGGGATTCAGTCAAAGTAGCACTTCACGACATCTGAGGCTTCTTTTAGGAAGACTTAAATGACTGCTGTTGCTGTTGTTCAGTCCCCCCGTCATGTCTGACTCTTGGTGACCCCATGGACTGCAGCATGCCAGGCTTCCCTGTCCTTCACCATCTCCCAGAGTTTGCTCAAACTCATGTCCATTGAGTTGATGATGCCATCCAACCATCTCATCCTCTGTCGCCCCCTTCTTCTCTTGCCCTCCATCCTTCCCAGCATCAGGGTCTTTTCCAATGAGTTGGCTCTTCTCATCAGGAGGTCAAAGGATTGGAGTTTCAGCATCATTCCTTCCAGTGAATATTCAGGGTTGATTTCCTTTAGAATTGACTGGTTTGATCTCCTTGCAGTCCAAGGGATTCTCAAGAGTCTTCTCCAGCACTGCAATTGGAAGACATCAATTTTTCAGTGCTCAGCCTTCTTTTTGTTCCATCTCTCACATCCATACATGACAGCTTGAGGAGGACTTACATGTCTGATGGCCAGAATCATCTAGAGATTTCTTCACTTATGTGTCGGGTACCTGTCTGGGATAACTGCAGGTTGGGCTCAGCTGGGACTATCACCTGAGAACAAATATGTGGCCTCTCCATGTAGCTCAAGCTTCTGCCAGGCTAAAGGCTGGGTTTCAAGAGGGAGAGACATCAGAGGGAGTGTCTGGAGAGTGAGCCTCACAGAAGATCCAGGTAGAACCTGCCAGCTTCTTCTGACCCAGACTTGGAGGTTACAAAATATAACTTCGGCTGCATTCTCCTCTGACAAACAGATCATTATAGCCAGTTCAATTCAATAGAATTAAATTCTATTTCTTGGTGGAGGCATGCCAAGGTCACACTGCAGAACAACATATTGTTGTGGCTGTCTTTGGAAACTATAACTTGCATATTACCTTATTCAGTTATTGCCTTTGTTGATACTTAGGACCAAATTGCTCTTATCTTTATATATGTATATGTGTATATATACGTATATATATATATATATATATATATATATATATATATATTTTTTTTTTTTTTGGTAGGGTAACATTTGGGAGTTAGGGCTTCCTAGGTGGCACTAGTGGTAAAGAATGTACCTGCCAGTCCAGGAGACAAAAGAGATGTAGTTTCCTTCCCTGGGGCAGGAAGATCCCCTGGAGAAGGGCATGCAACCCACTCCAGTATTCTAGCCAGGAAAATCCCGAGAACAGAGGAGCCTGGCAGCCTACAGTCCATAGGGTCCCAAAGAGTCAGACATGACTGAGGCAACTTAGCATGCACAGACGCAACATATGGGAGATAACAAATATATAAAATGTATAAGATTACAAAACAAATAGCTAATCTTCATAAAATGCCATTGTCCTGGTGTCCCTTTCTTAGTTCAAAACCCTCAAATTCTCCCAATTTTTAAGCTGAGGCTACACATGGGTAGCTTTACAAATAAAATTACTTTAAGAAAAAGTTTGTTTAGGTCAGATGATATTTTCAAAATCAGGAAATTTTACCTTAAAATTCATACGTTTATACTTTCTTGAAAAACATGAGGGTCAAATTGTCAATCCGACATCTGAGGTGGTTTCAGCTGAGAGAGCTGAGAACAATGGCTGCCCATTAGCAATGGTGGACCTTCGCCTCACCACAGATCTCCGCATGTCTCCTTGTCAAAATTCACTTCATTTAGTTAAATTACTTATTTGCCTTCTGTAGGTGTTTATATCTGCAACATTGGTCTAGGGGGTTTTGGCCACATTTCTCTGCCTAGCACTCAAGGCGCATTACCATTTGGCCTTCCTCACCCACCCAGCCTCACCTCCTCCTTTACAGTATCCATAATTGCCTTCTGACATGACCTATCTCAATTTCTACTTTTAATTAAGCCTGTTGCTCTTATTCCACACTATAGGTTAGTGTTGACAGCATTGCTGTTGTACTTTTTTTGTAACTTGTACTTTTCTTCTGTGTTTCCAGACTACCTCCATTCTTCAAGCCCACTGAGACCCTGCCTCTTCCATGAGTACAGTGGGGCTTAGTGTTCTCTCCCCACAGTAGTGTCAGAGTCACTCATTTTTCTGCCTCGCACTGTATATAAGGGAGGTAAATACAGTGTGTACATTTCTCACTCACAGACTTCCAGATTCAAAAGTACAGGAATCTACCTCACTTTGTTTTCCTGCACCCAGAAGAATTATAGTGGGAGCTCTCCAAAATTCAGGTTAAAGGGATCAGAAAAAGAAAACCAATGAAAAAAAATAAAGAAACAGAGGAAAGAATTTTTTTTTTCCAACTACAGAAACTTAAAAGGCTGTAAAAACTCTGCTTCTAGCTTCCTGACCCTGAGATGGAAGATCTTGCTTCGAAGAGCCAGATCAGAAAAACAGCTCTTTTTAAAATGTCAATGTTTTCTGGAACCCTGAAGTGTGGTAACTTGGATGTAAAATCTTAACTTATTGGTGTAAATAACTCTGAGGCTGAGCTGTGAATTTACCTTATCTTGTAACCATAGGTATAATGGGGATTTGGGGGGAAATTTGCTCCTATTTTCTGCATAGAGGATAGGCCTTGCCTGTGCCTTCCTCCCCTGAAGAATGTAAGAATGAAAAATAGTAGAAAATTGAAGGAGTGACTGGAAGTAAAACAGAGTAAAAATGATAAAAGAAATCACTGGACTGATTGCCTGGTGACTTCTGGGGTCTCAGTATCCCCATCTGTAAACGAGCAGTTTGGATTAAGTGATCCATGAAGTGCTGTCTTCTTTTAGCACATGGTGTATTTCAAATTTAAATAAATGGACCCCTTGTACAGGGCCTGAAAGGGAATGCTAGTCTTTTGAAAAGGTTTCATTTAGCTGCAAGCGAACGGATGACACATTCCAAAGCTTTTACCAAAGCAGGCAGAGAACAATTTTAGCATAAATAATTCATGTTGAGAAGACATAAGCTAATGAAGCTCAAAATGCCAGGGATGGAAAGCTCAGTTTAACAGAAACAAGTGAGGTGATAGTTTCATGAAATCATAGCATTTTTGAGTCAGAAGTGGTTTAGTAGCTTGGATGCTACTGTTTTATGAAATAGGATGGGAGGAAACTGAGTCCCGGAAAAATTTTATGACTTGCTCAAGGACACAATTGGTCAGAGACATTCTTCATTTATATTTTGTTTCAGTTCAGTTCAGTTCAGTTGCTCAGTCGTGTCTGACTCTTTGCGACCCCATGAGCCGCAGCACGCCAGGCCTCCCTGTCCATCACCAACTCCCAGAGTTCACTCAGACTCATGTCCATCAAGTCAGTGATGCCACCCAGCCATCTTATTCTTTGTCGTCCCCTTCTCCTCCTGCCCCCAATCCCTCCCAGCATCAGAGTCTTTTCCAATGAGTCAACTCTTTGCATGAGGTGGCCAAAGTACTGAAGTTTCAGCTTCAGCATCATTCCTTCCAAAGAAATCCCAGGGCTGATCTTCAGAATGGACTGGTTGAATCTCCTTGCAGTCCAAGGGACTCTCAAGAGTCTTCTCCAACACCACAGTTCAAAAACATCAATTCTTCAGCACTCAGCTTTCTTCACAGTCCAACTCTCACATCCATACATGACCACTGGAAAAACCATAGCTTTGACTAGACGGACTTTGTTGGCAAAGTAATGTCTCTGCTTTTCAATATGCTATCTAGGTTGGTCATAACTTTTCTTCCAAGGAGTAAGCGTCTTTTAATTTCATGGCTGCAATCACCATCTGTAGTGATTTTGGAGCCCAAAAAAATAAAGTCTGACACTGTTTCCCCATCTATTTCCCATGAAGTGATGGGACCAGATGCCATGATCTTTGTTTTCTGAATGTTGAGCTTTAAGCCAAATTTTACACTCTCCTCTTTCACTTTCATCAAGGGGCTTTTTAGTTCCTCTTCACTTTCTGCCATAATGGTGGTGTCATCTGCATATCTGAGGTTATTGATATTTCTCTCGGCAATCTTGATTCCAGCTTGTGCTCCTTCCAGCCCAGCGTTTCTCATGATATACTTTGCATATAAGTTAAATAAGCAGGGTGACAATATACAGCCTTGACGTACTCCTTTTCCTATTTGGAACCAGTCTGTTGTTCCATGTCCAGCTCTAACTCTTGCATCCTGTAATTTTGACTTGTTTCTTATAACAACAGCATATCTTTAGGAAAGTAAATATTTGTGATCTAGTCAATATAATGCCTTAATAGATTAAAGAAAAATATAAGTATTCAATTGCACTTAAACTTCTTAAATTGTGTAACTTCTGGTAATCTCCACATAACTCCTCTTTTCATAGATCTAAATGAAGATGATTTTCTTTCAAGTCATAATGCACATACTCTTCAAGGAAAAAAACTACAAGGTATTTCTTATCAGGTAATGTAAATAATCAACACTTACACACCATTTTGTGCAAATCATCTTGTTATTGATGTGTACATAGTCTACAATACTTAGTCTTGTAGCTATTTTGTATTTAGTTACTGCAGGATGTTTTGTAACTGATATGACTATGTCTCTGTGAATTGGAATA
The DNA here is from genome assembly GCF_023091745.1 of Budorcas taxicolor. Taxonomy (NCBI): domain Eukaryota; kingdom Metazoa; phylum Chordata; class Mammalia; order Artiodactyla; family Bovidae; genus Budorcas; species Budorcas taxicolor. Next base: position 87,250,570 of record NC_068910.1, read on the forward strand.
TAAATGAAAAAAGTAAATGATGATGAGTTAATAAGCCACTTTGATTATGCAAAACACTATGCTCCACAGCCTTTTGATAAGTAACTCTGAACTTGGTAAATTAATATACTGGGATTTTCTCTGACAAGACCTGTGCTAAGTGCTTAGAACTATCTGGCAAACTTCAGTGAGGGGCATGTCCCTCATGTTCTATGTTTGATATAAAAACATATTCTGTGATTTCTGACATATCCCTTTAAAGCTTGCACTAATTAGCCCCAGGAGTTCAAGCAATTAAGAATGTCTGAACCTTGGGCCTTCCTAATAACAATAATATAGCATTAATTACCAGTCAAATAATTATTATTCACCCTGTAAAAAAAAATCATGTATAAGTCAAAAGGGCCAACTCTGGCATCATGCTGATTTTTGATATTTTTCTGACAGCCACAGAGTTCTCTTTAACCATTCTGATGGTTTTATTAGAAAATTTAGAACTGACCTTCCTCAGCGCAGTGCACTGATCAATAGGCAGAGGATATGTAGCATATGAATTAGGAGGGGTTGATTTGGTGAGGAAAGAGAACTCGAATTTCTAAAGCCAGCCTGATTTCTGAGGCTGTCAGAAGCCCCTAGACAGTGGATCATAACTTTTGATCAAGTACAGTTTCTGCTGTCTGCTCTGATGCTGCCTGAGTCATGGAACTGTGCTCCCAAGAGGGTGGCTGTACCCATTACACTTTACTGCAAAGTCCATCTATCAGTGGGTTCTCCTGCCATGTGTGGTTGAGAGTTCCAAAAACAGACAGCTCTGCTTGAATCTTAATTTGCCCTAGTAGGTACATGGTGACACTAGGGGTAAGCAATCTGCCTGCCAATGCAGGAGATATAAAAGATGTGGGTTTGATCCCTGGGTCAGGAAGATCCCTTGGAGGAGAGAATGGCAACCCAGTCCAGTATTCTTGTTTGATATAAGGAGCCTGGTGGACTGCAGTCCATGGAATCTCAAAGAGTCGGGCACAACTGAAATGACACTAGCAGCAGTAGCTACATGACCTTGGCAATTTACTTAATCTCTCTCTGCCTCAGTTTTCATCATCTGCAAAGTCAGTCTATAAAGAACCTGTATTTCATGGCTGTCATGAGGATTACATGAGATATTTCATTAAACCAGTTAGCTTTATGACCGGCATTTTGGAGATGTTTTTAAAAATTCGGTTGTTACCATAGACCTTCCTCTCTTCTTTTATTTTTTTCCTTCCTCCTCCTCTTGCCTTTTGCAGGAACTTAATGACACTGTCACAAGCACAGCTGGCAGATCATTTCTGAAACATGCAGTTTCATCCTCCCAAATTTAGATAAGACCTCAGATATAGTATCTTAGTGAAACATTATCTGATAGCCAGGAAAAAATAACTGGTTTACAGTAAGAACTCCCCTGACATGCTTTATGCTCAGACAAATTCTTTAGAATTTTAGTAAAAAAAAAAAATAGAACCATCTCTTAAAAATAAGAAAATGATATAGAATGTCCTTAGAAGAAAGAGATAAAGATAAATCCTTACCCTATAACACCAAACTTCTTGTACATTTTAATTGGCCTTCTAGAATGGTAATGTTTCAAATGTACTCTGCAGTTTATTACTAAAAATTAGTTGGGGGAATTCATACCCAGTAACAGACAGGCAGGAACTAGCTAATCTAGAAATCTTCATTGGAGAGTTGGGGAGTGGTCTTATCTATCTTTAATATCCCCCTTCTTATTCATAATAGGCATTCAGTAGAGCTTAGTTAATTAAGAAGCACATTTTCTGTATGACAGAATAGTTCAGTGTAATAGAGTATTATTAAATATTAAGCAGTACTATGCAAATTATTAATCTATTAACTCCTTGAGACTGAGAAAAAGTAGAATCAGTTTACTCTTTGAAAGATGAAGGAGAGGCAAACATTCTCTGGTGTGAAGGGAAAACTGACCTGTAGGTGGGATGGACTTTGCAGACTGTGACTTCTCATCACGTGAGCACATGACTTATGAGAACAATATTTTTCCAGGTGTGTCCTGGGGACCATCTGTATCATTTAGGGTATTTGTTAGACTCATTTAGGGTATTTGTTAAAAATGCAGATTTCTGAGCCACATCCCATTCCAGGTGAATTATCATGTCTGGGGTCCAGGAATCAGTATGTTTATGTAAATTTTCAGAGGAGGCTCAAGACATGAACCGTGAGACTCTGGGAATCAGATTATTGATGATCACGTGTCTGTGGACTTGATGTCTCACCCATTTTTACTTTTTAAGCCCAAATTTGGCTCAGGTCTGGCCTGGGAAGACAAGGCCTCTTGGAAAACCAAAGTTGATATTTGTTCCATATTACAGGAATGATATGCATTTATTACAGAGCTTTTTAGAACAATATAAGAGTAGAAAGGATTAAAATACTGAATAAAATCTTAAAAAGGTAAACATTTTCATACCACTGGCCATTTTACTATCACTAACATGGGATAAAGTTCATAAGATGTAAAACATATTATAGTTATCATTACTGTACTTCATGCTTACAAAATAGATTTTGTATAATAAAAACCTTCAGAATAAAAGACTTAAACATTAACTGAATTTCCAGTCAGAAAACACTCAACCAGACATGCTCCCTTCATGTTCTCAAAATGAGAAGATCTCAGACGTATTAAAAGGAAAGTACAAGGAACCAAGGGGCAGGAGTGGGGAGAAGATGTTTATGGAATGCTTTCCCAATACTGACTTTGCTTCGTGAAGCTTTTTGTTTACTTGTCTTGGGATTAATTCTTTGGAGAACCAGGCTTGCAGAAGAAGTGCTAATGGGGAGAGTTTGAAGCAAAACCGACTGACTGCCTGGTCCTTTGCTCAGTATAATGACCATAAAGCACATCTCCGGGTAACTTGACTCCCAGCATTTATTTTTGTATCCTTGTTCTTGTTTGTTCTTTTCTGCCAGCATTCAGTTGATGGCTCAAACCTTTTGTAGCATATTGAAAGCCTTTTGTAGCATATTTTACTGCATAAAATATTCAGTAATACAGACTTTGGGCTAATATATTTTCAAAAATGTTTCATGCCTCATTTCTCACGTAAATTCTTTGGTTGCATTCAGCCTTCGGAGCGTTATTCATATTCATGATAGAAAAGAAGGATAACATTTATTACTTTCAGTGCTAGTGATATTCAGCACTGTCAAGCACCCCCCACAAAGGAATGCACCAGAACATTTTCTCCCTGAGCAACCTCAGGGAGAAATATTAAATTTTAAATCAATATTAAAATTAATACATTTTATATAAAATACAGAAATATATTTATTTGTGCTATAGAGACTTATAATAAATATATATTTATATTTTCATCAAAATATACATATTTTCCCTGAAACCCTATGTTCCCTTCTGTGGCAGTTATTAAAGTATTAAAGGTTAGATCACTCCACATCCTTTCAATTTCTTTCTTGATGTTCTCTTCTATGCAGACTGTAAGGATAAGTATTTGAATTGTCAGCCTTCCCTGTAGTTAGGGGTGGTCATGAAATGCAATTCTGGCCAATGAGATGTAAGCAGAAATGCCTGGGGAGGACTTTCTTTCTTTTTAAAATTTTAAATGTACCTTTTTATTGAGATAAAAGTCACATAATATAAAACAACTATTTTAACCATATTTAACTGTACAGTTTAGTGATACTAAGCACCTTCACTTTGTTGTGCAGCTCTCACAATCACTCATCTCCTGAATTTTTTCATTCCTAAACTGAAACTGTCCCCATTAAACACTAAGTTCCCCCTCCTCACCCTCCCACCCTCTACCCCCACCTCTGGCATCTACCGTTGTATTTCCTGACTCTATGAATTTGACTGTTCTAAGGACCTTGTACAAGTGGAATCAAATAGTATTTGTCTGCACTTACTGACTTTCTCTGGTAGCTTAGATGGTAAAGCGTCTCCCTACAATGTGGGAGACCCGGGTTCAATCCCTGGAAGATCTCCTGGAGAGGGAAATAGTAACCTACTCCAGTATTCTTGCCTGGAAAATCCCATGGATGGAGGAGCCTGGTAGGCTACAGTTCATGGGGTCGCAAAGAGTTGGACATGACTGAACGACTTCACTTTCACTTTTCACTGTATATTGGAATGTATTTTTAAGGTTAACTTAATATATGTCCTACAAACAAATCTAACTTTCTCCCCCCACCCCATAAAAGCCTACTGCAATACAGTAGGTTCTCATCAGTTATCTACTTTACACATATCAGTATATATATGTCAATCCTAACCTCCATTTATCCCCTCCCCTTCCTCCCTTGGAATGCCTACATTTGTTTTCTATATCTTTTTTGAAAAAAATAAAGCAAAGCTTCATGAGGAGACAGCTTTGTCCTTTGCCCTTCTCCCTCCCTGGAGCTGGGACTTGATTTCTGGTGAGCTAGCACCTGTCTTGCAACCATAAGGGCAAAGGCCTGTGTTAAGGATGATGAAGCAGGCAAATACATGGACTTTATTCATCAGTGACATTCTTGAGTAACAGCATCAACACTGGGCCACGTATATCTGGACTTCTTCTTGTGTGGAATATAAGTCCCATACTTGTTTAAGCCAATATTGAGTTTTCTGTTCCTCAAAGCTGAGTATATTCCCAACTGATATACTTTGTTTTTAACTGTTACTGTTAATGCTGAATCCTAATTGGCTTAAGATATCAGACCAAACTGTGCTCAAAGAGTTGGATGACATCCAGACTCAGCTCTGATTGTACAATTAGATTAGCCTCCTTCAATTCTCAAGCAGTGTAAGTAACACCTAGAGTTGAGTTAGTCATTTAGTCTGTAAAATGAAATTGAGATTAATAACAAAAAAATCGATTGACTGCATACAGTTCATTGGCTGCTGCTGCTGCTAAGTCGCTTTAGTCATGTCTGATTCTGTGTGACCCCATAGACGGCAGCCCACCAGGCTCCCCTGTCCCTGGGATTCTCCAGGCAAGAACACTGGAGTGGGTTGCCGTTTCCTTCTCTAATGCGTGAAAGTGAAAAGTGAAAGTGAAGTTGGCTACATATACAATTTAAACTGCATCTAATATAGCACACCATTGCTGGGAATGTTATGTAGATTACATCAAGGAAAAACTACTTTTTGGTGAGTTTTGCTGAAGTCATGGCACCAGGTAAGTAGAGAAGAACTTAAAGGTTATGCTATGATCTCGTTAACAAGCAGTAGAGGCAGGTCTCTTATTAGGTTTAATCAGAGAAATTGTTTGTGGTTCTAAGCAAAATCGTGATCAGATCATAAGGCAGGGGGGGAAAAAGAGGCCCAAATGACAGACTGTTTAAATAGTACCTGCTGCTGCTGCTGCTGCTAAGTCGCTTCAGTCATGTCAGACTCTGTGCGACCCCGTAGACGGCAGCCCACCAGGCTCCTCGGTCTCCGGGATTCTCCAGGCAAGAAGTGTCAGTTAAAAAACAGTCTTTATGTATGATGCGATCATTTAAAGATAATCTGCTAATGCTGTTTATTGCTCTTATTTTTAAGTACTTTCTTCTCTATAACATCAGCTACTGTATTAGTTATCTGTTTCCCATGCTTTGCATGCTTCATCGCTTGATTCTTTGGGACGTTATGGACTACAGCCTGCCAAGCTCCTCTGTCCATGGGATTCTCTAAGCAAGAATACTTTCCATTTTCTTCTCCAGGGGATCTTCTCAAACCAGGGATTGAAATTTGTAGCTCCTCTGTCTCCTGCACTGCAGGCAGATTTTTTTACCCACTGAGCCAGCAAAGAAGGCCAGTTATCTGTTGCTACATAAAAAAACTACCCCCAAATTCAGGTTTCTAAAACAACAAACTTTTATTGTGTCACAGTTTCTGTGAGTTAGGCGTTTGGGAGTGGTCAAGCTGGGTGATTCTATCTCAGGGTCTCTCATGAAGTTGCAATTAAAATGGTGCCTGAAGTCTGCCTATCGCTGAAGAAACTGCTTCCAAACTCCCTCTCATGGCTGCAGCCAGGAGGCCTCAGGGATGGTGGGGGGTGGGGGGCGGGGGTGGTTGGAGGAATCAGTCTCTCATCAGGTTAGCCTTTGGAGCTGCTTGAGTGTATGTAGCATGGAATTTGGCTTCCCCCAGGGTGTTATCCAAGAAACAGAGTAAGGAGGAAACCAAAGTGCCTTCTAAGATTGAGTCTCAGAAGTCATACACCATCATGTCCACCTTATTTTATTTGCTGAGAGCAAATTATTAAAGCCAGCTCAAACTAAAGGGAAGAACATTGTGACCCATCTCTTGAAGAGAGCAGTATAAAACAATTTGTGGGCGTATTTTAAAAGCACCAGAGCTACCCTAATAATATTTTGAAGCTATAAGTGGACAGGTGGAGGAGGATTTCTATATCCCATGAGTGAGATTATAACTCATTTAGCAAATAGTATATAGAACTCTATTTGGAAGTGAGAATAGACTATAACCTCTTTTTTAAAAATGTAAGGCTTTAAAGAGTGACTTTAACTGGTATTCGAAGAACATGGAATGTTATGAATTCCACATCTTTGTCTCTGGTGAATTAAAATCAGACTAGATATTGTATCAGTATCCAAAGTTATATTTTATCTGTCTCCAGATCTGTCTATCTATTGTCCCTTTTAAAGCAAGGAAAAGAGCTTAAGCGACTCTCATTTTAACATTTATTCACAGAAAAGGAAATAACTAGTAGTAACAAATGAATTTTATGAATAAGCTATCTTATCTAGCCAAGTTCTAATTCTAAATACCTGAGGGTGTTTGCACTTCTTGATCATTTCAAAAGGTTGATAGGAATTATTTGGGTATTTCTCAGTATTATTTCAATTTTTAAAAGAATTGTATAATTTTAAAAATGGATAGTAAACACATCCTGGTAATTTCAACTGTGTCAAGCTAGTTGATGTCTTTAAAATGAAACACAAACCTGAAAATGTGGGCCTAATTCTTTAAAAATCTGTGGGCTTCCCAAATGGCACTGTAAAGAACCCTCTTGCCAACGAAGGAGACATAAGAAACATTGGTTTGGTCCCTGGGTTGGGAAGAGCCCTTGGAGGAGGGCATGGCAACCCACTACAGTATTCTCGCCTGGAGAATTCCCTGAACAGAGGAGCCTGGCGGACTCCAGTCCATGGGGTCACAAAGAGTTGGATATGACTGAAATGACTTAGCACGCACACTCTCTGCACTCAATGGCAGAGTAAAATCCAGTCCCTCAGCACTGGTTTCAGTCACTTCAGCTACACTGTCAGTTTCCACTTCTTGCCTCTTGGTCCTAGACTAGACCTTGTCGGACTTCTGCCTAGCTTTCAACTGCATAGTAACCAAACTTGCTTTGCCTTTGTTTGAGTCATAACTCTTGACTTTGGACTTGTTTAAACTCTCTATTGGAGAAGGTGATGGCACCCCACTCCAGTGTTCTTGCCTGGAGAATCCCAGGAACGGGGGAGCCTGGTGGGCTGCTGTCTATGGGGTCACACAGAGTTGGACACGACTGAAGTGACTTAGCAGAGAGAAACTCTCTATGCTTCAGTTCCCTTATGTGTAAAATGATGAAGGAAAAACTTCTTATGATTGTTAAAAATATTAAATGAAGCAGCATATGTACTACCCCTAAAAATGTTCAATGAACATTTATGTCCTCTCCTTAAACTCCTCTTAATCTGACAGAAAGACTGAAATTCATGTCTATTTTCTGTTATAAACTCTATCTAGTGCCTTTTGCTGCAGTCTCGTGGTGTCCTGGAGAGAAATTGTTTTTAATGCCAGGGACCAAACCTGTGTTCGTTTGGGTCATGCTAGTGGTAAAGAATCTGCCAGTGTAGGAGACATAGATGCAGATTCGATCCCTGGGTCGAGAAGATCCCCTGGAGGAGGGCGTGGCCACCTACTCCATTCTTACCTGGAGACTCCCATGGACTGGAGCCCACCTGGCTCCTCTGTCCATGGGACTGCAGAGTCAGACATGACTGAAGCGTGCATGAACATACATATTCATCTTTGTATACATGTATGTGGAGATGAAATTATGGTGAAACATAAATTAGTGTACTTTGATAATATGATAATCATGGTTGAGAAAATGAATCCTTTCCCAATTATGGCGATACCTTTGTACAGTTTTGGTTTTGTTTTGGTTTAAAGAATGTCAACATCAATCTTTTCTTTTTTTAACATTAAAGAGGGTAACCTTTGAATACTGAAGTCCATCTCTCTGTCAAAGACACATTAAGCCTACTGTGTTCTATTTAAGTGGTTTTTCTATCTCTTTCCCCAAAATGTTAATGCCATAAGCACTGTGTTCTATAGTTCTTTGTTACATTGGTCTTCAGCTGCCACATGGAAATGTTTTTAGAGAACATAAAATGACTTGTCCTTATTGAGAAATTTCCTGACCCAGGAGAAACATAAAGCATTTCCTTCAAAGAAGAAAGAGTTTTTCATATTAAAAAAAAGTCCTTAAAATTTAGCAATTTCTCCTAGGGCTTGAAAAATATTTTAGTGTTATAAAGTATAACTGGCATCTTTTGTATGCCAGTTCTCTCTTATGACACTGAAATCTTCAGATCACATGAACCACCTTCTTTTCCTAGTTGAGCTGTTGCTAAACAAAGGTTCAGGGAAAGAAAATGTTTTGTAGCAGGTATGGAAAATTTCCAGGACACTCATGTACAGCAGCAAGTCTTGAAGTCTTGTGGGCTTGAGTAGACTGTAAGTCCTTTTTGAAGTTCTTTTTCTAGATTGACTTTTGGGAATGCTGTAAGATAAATTATACAACTTTACTTAATCATTATTTCCCAGAATGCAATATAAGCTTTCAGAGTCTATGGAAAGTAACCATCTACAAAAAAATCATGTTTCTTTATATAGGTACAAATAGAGTGAAAGTGAAAGTTGCTCAGTCATGTCTGACTCTTTGCTACCCCATGGACTATATAGTCCAGGGAATTCTCTGGGCCAGAATACTGGAATATTTTCCAGCTTTTTTTTTTTTTGCCTTTCCCTTCTCTAGGGTATCTTTCCAACCCAGGGATTGAACCAGGGTCTCCTGCATTGCAGGAGGATTCTTTACCAACTGAGCTATGAGAGAAGCCCAGTTTCAGGATATCTCTATTGCCCTCTCTTCCCAAAGATAATTAACATATTAACATTGAAGTTTCAATAATAATCTTCTTAATAGAGATTCTTGCTTAAGGAATATAGCTCTGCTAGGTAGGAAGAGGTGATAAAAAATAACAATTTAAATATTACTTCTATTCCCTCAAAAAATTACTGTACCTTACCTTTGCTGTTTTCCATGCCTTCTAAAATTTTAATGACTAGTTAAAATAGCAAAGAGCTGTGGGGAAAAAACAACTGAATCTCAATGAGTACTGGAAGGACTTCCCAGATGAAAAGAAGGCTATGTGTTTGGGAGGAGTAAGAAATCACTTAATTAGAAACAAGCAACAGAACTAGATCAAAAGACCTGGAGCTACCTACCACTGACTTTGCTCTTAAGCTATTAAATTCATATTTCTGTGCCTCAGTTTTCTCACTCCTAATGCGTTGGACTGAATGAATACAAAAACTTCTTCTTCTTTTTGATATTTATTTATCTATTTGGTTGTATTTGAGTCTTAGTTGCAGCGTGCAGGACTTTGATTGTGTCCTAAAGGATCTCTCTTGCAGTGTGAAGACTTTTGTTACAGACCCGGGCTCAGTAGTTACAGTGCACAGGCTTAGTTGCTCTGCAGCATGTGGGATCTTAGTTCCTAGACCAGGGATTGAACCCCTATCCCTTGCATTAGAAAGTGGATTCTTAACCACTGGACCACCAGGGAAGTCCTCAAAATCTTTTTCAAAAGCTAATCATCCACAATTAATAAGAGCTCGATCGCATTTTTTCTTTGATACTCTTCTGAGGTCCAAGAGTTTATATAAGGCAACAAAAGGGATACTTCTATAATCTATTTCAGCATCGACTTATTTCAGCATCAACAATTTCCTGTGTTCCAGCTCCTCATTTTGTAGATGCATAGGGAAGTGAAGTGGCTTGCTCAAGTGCACGTGGCTAGTCAAAAAGCAGAGCATTGCAACAGAGCAGTCACTTATCGGCAGACCAAGCCTAGTCCTATTAAACTAGGTTTTCCAGACATTTTTCATTTATGTATTGTTTATGTTAAATTATAACTCCTACATGCAAGAGGTGTATTTTTTCTATGTAATTCCCTATACCCATAGGTCCTTATATTGCTAGGAATTCAACAGGTGCTTAATAAAAATTTATTAATTTGTATGCATGTATGCTATGTCACTTCAGTCATATCCAATTTTTCGACCCTATGGACTGTAGTCCACTAGGCTTCTCTGTCCTTGGGATCCTCCAGGCAAGAATACTGGAGTGGGTTGACCTTTCCTCCTCCAAGGGATCTTCCCGACTCAGGGATTGAACCTGTGTCTCTTATGTCTTTTGCATTTTCAGGTAGGACCTTTATACTAATGCCACCTGGAAGTCCATTAATTTGTATGCTGATTCTTAAATTTCTTATCATTCACAGTTTTTGGTCATTTTGAGGTCAACCCCTCAAAAATGTTTTTATGAACAGTTTCAGAAACTTCTTCAAAATTTCAAAGCAGAGGATATTATGTGGATGTAAGAAAGATATTTTTTCTGCAGCCTTTCCCCTTAAACCAACACAACCCCATTTGCATCTCTGCCTTGTGTAATCCTGGCAGCTTCCAGCTGACTTGGTAGCGCCTCCACAGTAAAAGACTGACCCCAACCTATGGGTCAAGGAGCAAAGAACATTTTTGGCTCCTCATACAGAAATGGGGAGAGATGGCCATGAACTGGTAACTTCTTTGATCCTTGGGAAATAGAGCTTAGCTGGCACATTATTCCAAGATCAGAATTATGTCTCCCCAAATCTGCTTGAGGGGAGGAGGAAGTGAACACTACTAGTGTTCATTTCATTTTAACTTCTATCACAGAAATAATACTTTTTGTAATTGTAAGGAGAAGGAGTCAGAAACCTGTATTAGAACTTGAGTAAGTGATTTATATTTATATAGTGGGATAAGACTGTTACATAAAGGGCTATATTAGACATGGTAAATTACACTGCTTAGCTGTTCAAATGCCTGCATTTCCTTTCCCCATCTTACCAAGTGCAATCTTTCTCTCCTGTGAATAACCATCACATTTTATTTGTATCTTTCATATGATATGCCTTTTCCTCCAGATGTATTTTTGACCAGCTATTCAGTTCTCATGTATTGAGCATGTTAAAGACCCGGGTTGAGATGTACAAAATAGCTCTGGAACTCCAAAGATCACAGCTTTCAGTGGCGGGGACAGACACAAAAACTTAGATGACTGGTTTTCAAAATCACTCATAGTAAGCAATGAACATCACAAGACAGACAGACTGTTTTATTCTCTTTTGCATTTCCCACAGGTTAGTGAAAGTGAAAGTCACTTAGTCATGTCCAGTTCTTTGTGACCCCATGGTCTATACAGTCCATGGACTTCTGCAATCCGGAATACTGGAGTGGGTAGCCTTTCCCTTCTCCAGGGGATCTTCCCAACCCAGGGATAGAACCCAGGTCTCCTGCGTGGCAGGCAGATTCTTTACCAGCTGAGCCACAAGGAAAGAACAAGAATACTGGAGTGGTTAGCCTAGCCCTTCTCCAGGGGATCTTCCTGACCCAGGAATTGAACTGGGGTCTCCTGCATTGCAGGTGGATTCTTTACCAACTGAGCTATCAGGGAAACCTCTCTCACAGGTTAGATGTTCAGTAAATGTGTGTTGAATGAATAAATAAAGACCTTTTAAACCTTCTAGGAGAATATATTCCATTTCATTAATGAATGTATTCAATTGCCTATTCCTTCAATGACATTTTTATTGTGCCCAACTATATTTTAAATGCTGATACTGTTAGTGTTCATTTCATTTTAACTTCTATCACAGAAATAATACTTTTTGTGATTGATAAGTACTCTAACCGGAGAAGGCAATGGCAACCCACTCCAGTACTCTTGACTGGAAAATCCCAGGGAGAGAGGAGCCTGGTAGGCTGCAGTCCATGGGGTCACAAAGAGTTGGACATGACTGAGTGACTTCACTTTAACTTTTCACGTTGATGCATTGGAGAAGGAAATGGCAACCCACTCCAGTGTTCTTGCCTGGAGAATGCCAGCGACAGCGGAGCTGGTGGGCTGCCATCTATGGGGTCGCACAGAGTTGGACACGACTGAAGCGACTTAGCAGCAGCAGCAGCAGCAAGGTCTCTAACATCAACTTGGCATTTTTTCCACTAATTATTTCTTCAATCAATATTTCATTTGCATAAATGAATTATTTTCAAACTGTCTTTTTAGTTAGTTGCAGTTCCAAGTAAGCAGTAAAATAAGCCCCTAAAAGAAAACTTGTTTATTTTCATGTGTTTGGATTGATCGATCCTAGTTCATAATCCTGTTGGTTTTATTGCTCTCCAGTGAGTTACTAAATGTTAATTGATCATTGGACCTTACAAATTATCCTTTTAGAGTATATTTTAGGTCTTAAATAGAGTGTAATCACTTTCATATAAAAGAGAATGGGGATCTAGTTTTGGCAGAAATAGATCTGATTTAAAAGAATCTGTGTTCTTAAATGATAGAATGTCTCCCAGTTATAGAAGTTATATATCTTCATTATAGAAAACTAGGAAAATTCACAGTATATAAAGAATAAAGTAGCCACTTAAGTGGTATTTACACTTTTTATACAAAGTTGCACTCTGATTTTTCCCTTAAGAGTGTTTTGTGATCATTAAGATAACTCTTCTGCAAAGTCTAAAGAATTGGTAAATGTTGTAACTAAGTGAAGAGTCATAAGACTACAAAACAGAGAAACTGTCAATGCAAAATACGTGAAAATACTTGAAGTTTCACTTCAGGGTGCTCATTACAGCTTCCTTTTAAAATAAACCAAGAAAATGTTTTTTAAAAAACCTCTGTTTCCTCTCTTGAAGAAATTTTGTGATATACATATGAGGTGATCTGGCTTTTTCCATTTGAATACTTGTTAAAGAGTTCACTAGAGAGGAAACTTTTTCTAAATCAGAAATTAAGAACAAAAAAAGAACAAAAGGAAATTACTTTTCTTCAAGGTCTATCATGTTACTTTCCAACTTCCTTTTCGTTAGTAGGGAGAGAACATAATTCAAACAGTTAAATGATTTGGATTTATTTAGCCTCCAAAAGCCAAATTTCTCCTGCGTACAAGGAAGGGGATACAATTGGAAGAGATTTAATTTCCTTTGGAGCAAAATATACATACAAAAGAGAAAATATGTGTGTATGTATATGAAATGTTAAATATTCATATATATTATATGTAAAGATATATATAAGAATATATAATATATATGTATATATATTTGGATAGGCCTATAAATTTAAGTGTGTACCTGATACTTATCATCTATATTGGAGAACCATATTTAACTTATAAATCAAAAGCTGGAATTTGGTTGATCTTAAATTCGATTGTCAACACCAGATAACTAGCAATTATGTTGGCTCCTAAATTTCTTGTGAAATAGAACATTGGTTTAGAAGTCAGAATACTTGATTCTCATCCTAGCTCTGTTATTAATGAATTATCTTTCCCTGGATAAGCCACTTAACTTCTCTGGGTTTTCTCATTTTTTAAATACGCTGGTAGACTAGATGTTCAATAAGTTCCATCCTGGCCCATAAAATATGATTGTAGGACTAATCTAGTTCAATAATTCATTGATGCTATTTTCTAAAAATTATTCTGTCATACTAATAGTCAAGCAAAGTGTCAGAAAATGAGGTGCATTTAATCTAACACTTGTAACAAAAATTTTACATTATTTAAGGAATGTGAGCCAAGTGAACTAAAAGATATGTACATTTATATATAAAAGATACAGTAGGTGTGTGCTCAGTTGCTTCAGCCATGTCCAGCTGCTTTCAACCCTATGGACTGTAGCCAGGCTCCTCTGTCCATGGGAATCTCCAGGCAAGAACACTGGAGTGGATTGCCATGCCTTCCTCCAGGGGATCTTCCCAACCCAGGGATCGAACCCAACAGCTCCTGTGTCTCCTGCATTTCAGGTGCATTCTTCTCCCATGGAACTACTAGGGAAGCCCCAAAGATATAGCATATACATATTAAAATATATGTATGAAATATTTAATTTATATTCACATATCATTACTGTCTTGATGGAGAAAAACAGTAAGTAAATTAAATACAATATTTTAAAATTTTCCCCTAATTTCTTGATTCCTAATTCTGTTTTTTGCATTATTCACTACATTTTGAAGAAATAGGTAGACTTTACCAAATCAAATCTCCATCCATTTACTCATCACTCATTGCATGTTATTATTTTAACTGCTTCATATGGAGTACTAACTGTCAATATTACAGATACTCAGGATGCTTCATGATACCTACACAGAAGGATATGGTTCCTGCCTTCCTTCAGTGTAGAGCCTGCTGAAGAAGAAAGACATTTAGCTAATGATGACACAATTACATAACCCTGAAATTGCAGTGAAAGACAAGAAGGAAAAGAATGGGGACCTAATTTGAACTTGAGAGTCAAGATTGATCTCTGGGGAAAAAAAAAAAAAATGACATTAGACTGAGGTTCCAGGGGTGAGTAGGAAGTAATTAATCAGGTCAAGAGAAGGAGAATGAGCATTCAAGGTAGAAGGAACAGCAGACATAAAATACTTGAGAAAGGAGAATTGTGTAGATTGGGAACCTAGAGGTCTGCACCTTGTGAGCCAGAGGGGACCCTAAAGACTTGGCCCTCATAGATCCAGGTAAGTATTATGGATATTATTAAGAGAATATTTGGGATTTCTGAAGTAATTTAAGAAAGACAGTAATATCACCAGATTTACATTTTTCAGAGAGAACTCTAACATTATATTATAAATCAACTGAAGGGGTGTGTGCATGCATGCTAAGTTGCTTCAGTTGTGTCCGACTCTGTGTGACCCTATGGACTATAGCCCACCAGGCTCCTCTGTACATGGGATTCTTAAGGCAAGGATAATGGAGTGGGTTGCCATGCCCTCCTTCAGGGGGTCTTCCTGACCCAGGGATCAAACCCAAGCCACCAAGGAAGCCCACAGCTAAAGAGGTGTGGATACAAAGACTAAAAGAGAACCACCTGGAGACTTGCCAATAGTTTCAATAAGAGAAAATTAAATAAGAGTGATAACAGTGGAAATGGAAAAAAGAAAGAGATTCAAGATACATTTTTGAGAATAAACCAACCTCAGTAATGGGATAAACATAAGTAAACAGTGGAGAGGTAAATAACAAAGGTGATAGTCCGATTTATGGAATGTGCAAAAGGATGGATGAAGATGGTATTCAGGGAGTTGAAGAAGACTAGATGAGAAACAGGTCTGGAGAAGGCTGGAGGACAGTCATGATCATGCTTATAAATCATTTAAAATGGAAATCTGGAAAGGTGAGTGTGAAGCTCTGAAGAAAGTCCTACAAAAATAAATTGAGAATCATCAGCATATACTTTCTATTAAATGCTGCGTGTGTGTGTTTGTGTGTGTGTGTGTGTGTGTGTGTGTGTGTGTAGTTGAGAAAAAATGATGCAATATTATATGAAAACCCAGAGCTAGTTCTAAAGGAATTTAATTTTGAGAGACAAAGAGGTGTCAACATATAAGAGAATAGCCAAAAAAGGTGAAAGGAAATCCAGGAACATGATGTCACAGAAGGCAAGCAAAGACAATGTTGCCTGAAGGTCATCATGGTCAATATTGCTGAATATCAAGTAATAATGGAGTTTGTGGAGTTCATTGGACCACAAAAGCAATTTAAATGGAATAGGAGAGACAAAAGTTGATTGATGAGTACATGAGGTGGGTTGAAAGGATGAGAAATTAAAAAGATTAAATTAAAGGAAGCATATAGTTAACTTTTTTGAGAAGCATGCTTAGGAAAGGGAGTAGAGAGTGGTAAAGTAATTAACCTCCAATTAAAATAAATAAATTTATGTTTAAAATAAGATGGTGAATTAAAGATGGATGAGATCAGAACACCTTTAAAGGCTATTGGGAAAAATCTTTTAAAAAAGAAGATGATCAAAATTAAATAAAGAGGGAAGATGAATGAAAATATAAACCAAGTTGTGTCATTCCTCTGATTAGAATAAAATACATATTCCCCAGCCTGCTCTAAAAAAGCCTCCTAGTTAAATCTCTGGCTTTATCTTGTGCCATTCTTCCCTTCCCTCATTTCCTTTTTCATACACTAAGGATTCTCCCATGAATTCCAGTTTATAACCTTTGCACAATCTGCGTCCTCTTCCAGAAATTCTCTTCCCTCGGCTATTTCCTTGGCTCACTCTTTTCCATAATTCAAGTCTCAGCTGAGATGTTGTTCCTGACCATCCACTGAATCCAAAATGATCTCCAAATTTTCATGTCTGTTTCCTTCTTTTCATTCAAACCTCCATTTGTTTCCTCAGTGAAACCCTTCTGATCACCTACTGTAAATTAGTAACACCCCTATCCCCAAGCCATCACCCTGAGAATTCTTAGCAGAGCACTTCTTATGCCACATTTTACTGTTCATGTACTTGTTTATATGTTAATGGTATGTCAGTTCTCTCTAGAATATAGGCTCTGTGAAAACAGGGATCCCATCTTACTTGCTCCATGCCTTATCTCCAGAATATATGATAGTGCTTGGCATATGTAGGTGCTCAATAAAAGTTTGCTGAATGGTAAGTTTAATTTACAGGTCAGTCTTCTCAGAAAACATCTAGAAATTAAAAACTACACTATTAAAATTTTAATCAAATTCAGTACAGATATACAGGTGATAGATCAGAAGATTGTAGTGAATAACATTATTTAAAATATTATAGATAATTTATTTTAATAGATGACCTTAATGATTCCATATCTCTTATAATAATATTAACTCTAACTTTCATCCATCAGGTATATATGCTATCTAATAGCAAGAGAAGGTTTTTCAGAAGTACTTTGCATTTAGAAAGTAGCCAGACTAATATAATAAATTTATTATGGATAATCCATTTTGTAGATGAAACACATATATGAAATCAAGAATGCATTTATATTTACAAACATTTACTGCCATGCACAAAAATGAATGAAATGTGATAGCTCAAAGATGAGTGAGTTAATAAAGATAAAAAAGTTAACCACACTGTGCTTTTAGAAAGCTAGGTTTAAGTATGAACAAAATAATGAGGAGTCTGTTTGGTTGAACACCTCTAGGCCATGGACCTCACTCATTTGAATTTAGACACTGTTCAAATGCTTCCATTTCTCCTAGGCACAATTGTTAACATACAATTCAGTTACCATGGTATCTAACATTTTTCCCCAAGTCAAGTGTAAGTCTTTTTCACAGAGAAGGAGAGAAAAGTCTATTTTTGATGCCAGTGTTTCAGTGGAGACATTAGGCTTTGTCTGTGGGAGGACTAGGTTGCCGTAAGAAAATAAGTACAACAACAAGCAAAAATATTGTGCTCAGTGGTTGTGCCATGCCAGCTCATTACTCCAGCTCATTTCTGGAAGGGACTAAAGATTAGAAAATGCCTGAGTTCTAGCAGACCTATAAAACCAAGTGGGCTTCCCTGGTGGCTCAGCGCTTAAGAGTCTGCCAGCAATGAGGGAGGCAAGAGATGGGGCTTCCATCCCTGGGTCAGGACTATCTCCTGGAGGAGGGCATGGCAACCTACTCCAGTATTCTTGCCTGGAGAATCCCATGGACAAAGGAGTCTGGCAGGCTACAGTCCATAAGGTCATAAAGAGTCGGACACGACTGAAGCGACTGAATAGCAGCCATAGCATAAAACTGAGCAACTCAGAAAGTGCTGGAAAGGAATACTAGGGAAAATAATACAAAGAAAAAATAGCAACAGAAATTGTGGTGAGCTGAGCATGACCTTTGGAAAAAGCAGAAAGATTTTGCATATCTAAGAAAATCTCATCACAGTCCTTTCTGAAAGATTAAGATGATTCAGTATTTTTTTTTCATTTACTTAATACGAATAGGTACAGCTTTCCCTGACAAAACATCACGGTTCTTATTTAGGTACTATTATGCAGAGACAGAACATCAAGTTTATGTTGGTTGTTCAAAGTCATTCTTAAAGATCAATAGTAAGAACTAAATTTAATAATTGGAAATATTTGCATGCCAGAGGTCTTTTTCTTCCAAACATTTCTTTGGGCTTATAGTCTGTGTCAAAGGATGGGAAGCACTGTTATAAATGTGTCTCATACAAACATTAATGAGGAAGCAAATCATTCTCCTTTTGAAAATTGCAGTATCTATTTGGATGTCATTTATCAGCTGTCTGATGGAAAGAAATAAGGGAGAAGCAGGCAGAGAAATATTTCTGAATCCTGAGTTTTCTGGATGAAAAAAATGTATTCCTCTATGTATTACTTCTTATCTTGTTAATACAACAGAATACAACTATTTTACCCACTAGTATAGCATTTAGCACATAAAGTATTAATTGCCAAAATATTTTGAAGTCTTTAAGAGAGCAGTATTTTAAAAATAGTAAGTAAAATCAGTGTAAATACAAATTAATCAACATTAAACTAGTGACAAATATTTGTGCATCTTCCAAAATGCTTTGTCTTTAAAGCAATGTTAATTCTTTTATACATTTTTTCCCACAATAAGCCAATGATGCTTATATGCTAAAACATAATATAGAACATGATGCCTGTTTTTGCTTTTCTCATTGTGTATCTTCTAGAAAACAAGAGGCTATTTTTTAAAAAACTATATTGTTTGAAAATATTTTACTATAAATTAAATGCTGTTTTACCAGAAATTTCTAAGGAAAAATGAAGAAAATTTGAATAATGCTTTTTTTTTTTAACAAATCAGTCTATTTCAACATATGAAAATAGCACCTTTCAATTTCTGGTTCCATCTATGTTATGCTACAAAAGGGTTGTTCTTTTCCACCATTTCACATTGAGCAGGGGTACCTCTTTTATAGATGGCTCTGGATTCAATCCATTTTGCTACATTTTGATGTAAAAAGAAAAGAAATGGTAAAAAAATAAAGTTCTGCTTCATTATGACTGGCCAGCTGTAATGCACTTTACAAATCTGAACCTCCAAAATGTGGCATGCTTTCAAGACATTGCTTCAATTGTCTCAGGCTACAGGTTAAGGTCACATTATGAATTTCCCTACATTTATGACCTCGACATGTTTTATATTTATTTTTTTGTGGAGATTTTTCTTTACCCTGAGCTATGTTTGTGCTAGACCGTAAAATCAGGTGATGACCCAGTGGAATCCATAGGGACATTAAAGAGATTGCAGAAACTGGTTTGGATCAAGAAAGCAAGAGTGCCCAGTCTGAATGAGATGAAACCTACATCAATAAACCTCCGTAAGTAAGAACTTCATGATCTCATTATCTACCCATTTTATATACCGTATCAGTAGTGTATATGTGTCCATCTAACCTCTCAATTTCTTTCCCTGTGCCCTGCCTTCCCCCTTGGTATCCATATATTTGTTCTCAACATCTGTGTCTATCTCTGCTTTTCAATGAATGGGAAGGAAGTCCAAAAGGGAGAAGATATGTGTACATGTATGTCTGATTCAATTTGCTATACAATAGAAACTAACATAACATTGTAAAGCAACTATACTCCAATAAAAAATAATTTAAAAACCTCAATGAGCTGATAAAAATGTCTTGAGGAAGAATTCAGATAGTATATATTAATGAAGAACATTTTGATTAGGCCTGAAAATAATTATTAAATATTGAGAGATTTTTTTATTGCCAAGTTATTTGTGAAACAAATATCCTCACACTGTTCCTGAATTTCACTTTGTATCTATGCCGCCCCATCTCTCTTCTTCAGAACCAGACTCAGGGGTAGAGTAAGAGAAAGCTATGGGTAAAGCTCTGCAAGATGATAAGGACAGCATTGCCCACTCTTTGCATTCCTTGGCCTCACAAAACAGTACAATTCAGTTTTGATGTGAATGCCACTGGCAGGTCATGCAACTCTGATTTTCATTTATTTATTTACAAGAATGCCCTATTAATCATAATCTTGTGTTTACACTCACTAAACATTTGAACGTAGATAGATTCAATGAATGGTGCAACCTACTAAGGGTTATATATGTTTCTATTTCCTATAAATTTTTATACATTACCAAAAATTTCATCACACCTTACAGTACATGTAAATATAGGTCTCACTGATCAAGTTTATAGGACCAAAGATATATCGTTCTCTGTTTTCGCAGTCTTGTTCTCTCTTTTCCAAAATATTTCACTATGAGACACACATCATGCATAAATCTCTTTGCAGATTGATATTAAATTAGAGAATTTTAGGTTATCAAGAGAACTTCAGAAAATCTCTACTGAGATTTCATTCTTTTAATTAAGACAAAAATCTGATTTGCTTCTTTATATGTCTTCTTGTACGTGTGACCTCAAAAAATTAAAAAAAAAAGAATAAAAAC
This sequence comes from Budorcas taxicolor, assembly GCF_023091745.1. Classification (NCBI taxonomy): domain Eukaryota; kingdom Metazoa; phylum Chordata; class Mammalia; order Artiodactyla; family Bovidae; genus Budorcas; species Budorcas taxicolor. The sequence continues at coordinate 87,271,132 of NC_068910.1, forward strand.
ACACCATATCATGCTTATAAGAGGATTTTTTTTTTAATTTGTCATTTTTCTAAAGTATCTTTTAGTACACTATTTCCACATGGATTCTAGTCAAACTGGCTTTAACCTTTATACACAACTTCAAAAAAAGTTAGGTAAATCTGTTTTTACAAAACAAATCACGTAATATACCAAAGACACACTCTTTAAATAAATGCTAATTTTAAATTATTTTGTAAAATTATATGACTTCCCATGATGTTCATTCATTTCTGTTACATAAACGGAATTATAATTGTCATAATTTCTACTTGTGCAAAATTATTTGAAAGACTTACCTCTTTATTTTTATTATTCAGAAGATGAAGATGAAACATTGATTTCCTGTATGAAATTAGCCAAAAGCCAAGAAAAGAAAGTTAATGTTAACACAAGGGAAAAGGAAGGAATGGAAATTAGATTGGATTCTATTTCTGCATCACTGGTTAGATCCAGTGCTTCAACTAGATGCAGCTTGGCAGAAATGTTATCCTATAATGAAGGTGAAGTTCAGATGTGGAACAACTGGAAACCTTTTCCAGAAAATCCATTGTGGACATATGTTAATTTCCAAATTGACCAGACTGGACTGTGGGACAGTTGTTTCCACTGCACTCACCACCCCCGTCTCAAGTCTTCCTGTACAGATATGGATCTCCCACAATCATGGGTAAGTTCGTCATCGGAAATGTATCATTTTATCTGGATGTTTGTACTAGCAGGAAAGAAACAGATAACAAACGTGCTAATCAGTCAAATTTACCAGTCTGTGGAAAGTTACCAGAGTTAGAGCTGTCTTTCCAGAGAGCAATGCAAATCTAGTGACTTCTGCTATCATGGTGCCACTGCATATATTCCTTGTGTTCAAATAAACTGTTGCATAGCTCAAACAGTAAAGAGTCTGCCTGCAATGCTGGAGAACCAGGTTCGATCCCTGGGTCTGGAAGATCCCCCTTTGGCATGGCTACCCACTCCAGTATTCTTGCCTGGAGAATTCCATGGACAGAGAAGTCTGGCAGATGAGAGTCCACGAGGTCGCAAAGAGACACAACTGAGCGACTAACACAAACAATGTTTTCCAGAGATTTCTTTTTAACTAAAAGAGGATAAAGGATGTTGATTCAGATCAAGATGTTGTGTGCTGAATTATCTAAATTAGTGCTGCTGTGTTGAAGTTTCACTGATAATTAATACATAAAAGTGTTAGTCACTCAGTGGCTCAGATGGTAAAGAATCCCACTAATTTAAATGAGCATTTTCTTTGGACCTACTATGCTCATAAGTACATCGCATGTATTATTTCACTTAAATCTCACAACCTTATAATATAGGGAGTGATATTCTAATATTAATTCTTTCCTGTTTTACTATTGAGAAAGATGAGGTACAAAAAACTAACAGGTACAGTGTCACAGATCTAACAATTTGTGAAGCCAAAATCTAGAACCTCCACAGTCCTATGCTAAGGATCCTGATTTTAGCTAATGTATTATAGTGTTTCCCATGTACTAAACTAATGGTATATGGCACACAAGAAAGAGCAATGATCTGGAGTTAGACACATCTGGGCTTGAATTCAAGTTCTGCTATTTGGGCAAATTATTGGAACCATTTAAGCTTAATGTTCTCAATTGTAAAACAGAAGATGCTCAGTAGTTCAGTGATGTCAGACTCTTTGTGATCCCATTGACTGTAGCCCCCCAGGCTCTTCTGTCTATGGAATGCTCCAGGCAAGAATACTAGAGTGGGTTGCCATGCCTACTCCAGGGGGTAATAGAGAAACTAAAATTATATAACACAAATATTCTAAGATTTAAGAGTGTTACTTTTTTTTTTTCCAGATAGGTTACTCATCTGCCTGGTATATTCCTCTTTCCTTTAAAATAATCATCCTAACCCATAATACTTAGATCAAATACTTTGTCCTCTAGAAAACTTGCCTGGGTCATACCAGATAGAAGCAATCTCTTTTTCCTTCTAACTTCCAGATGACTTAAGGGCATTCTTCTTTCACTGTATAGGTATTAAATCTACATTCAGTTCAGTTCAGTCACTCAGTCGTGTCCCACTCTTTGCGACTCCATGAATCGCAGCACGCCAGGACTCCCTGTCCATCACCAACTCCCGGAGTTCACTCAGACTCATGTCCATCGAGTCAGTGATGCCATCCAGCCATCTCATCCTCTGTCGTCCCCTTCTCCTCCTGCCCCCGATCCCTCCCAGCATCAGAGACTTTTCCAATGAGTCAACTCTTCGCATGAGGTGGCCAAAGTACTGGAGTTTCAGCTTTGACATCATTCCTTCCAAAGAAATCCCAGGGCTGATCTCCTTCAGAATGGATTGGTGGATCTCCTTGCAGTCCAAGGGACTCTCAAGAGTCTTCTCCAACACCACAGTTCAAAAGCATCAATTCTTCAGTGCTCAGCCTTCTTCACAGTCCAACTCTCACATCCATACATGACTACTGGAAAAACCGTAGCCTTGACTAGACAACCCTTAGTTGGCAAAGTAATGTTTCTGCTTTTGAATATGCTATCTAGGTTGGTCATAACTTTCATTCCAAGGAGTAAGCGTCTTTTAATTTCATGGCTGCAATCACCATCTGCAGTGATTTTGGAACCCCTCAAAATTAAGTCTGACACTGTTTCCACTGTTTCCCCATCTATTTCCCATGAAGTGATGAGACCAGATGCCATGATCTTCATTTTGTGAATGTTGAGCTTTAAGCCAACTTTTTCGCTCTCCTCTTTCACTTTCATCAAGAGGCTTTTTAGTTCCTCTTCACTTTCTGCCATAAGGGTGGTGTCATCTGCATTTCTGAGGTTATTGATATTCCTCCCGGCAATCTTGATTCCAGCTTGTGTTTCTTCCAGTCCAGCGTTTCTCATGATGTACTCTGCATATAAGGTAAATAAGCAGGGTGACAATATACAGCCTTGACGTACTCCTTTTCCTATTTGGAACCAGCCTGTTGTTCCATGTCCAGATCTAACTGTTGCTTCCTGACCTGCATACAGATTTCTCAAGAGGCAGGTCAGGTGGTCTGGTATTCCCATCTCTTTCAGAATTTTCCACAGTTTATTGTGATCCACACAGTCAAAGGCTTTGGCATAGTCAAGAAAGCAGAAATAGATGTTTTTTTGGAATTATCTTGCTTTTTCCATGTTCCAGCGGATGTTGGCAATTTGATCTCTGGTTCCTCTGCCTTTTTGAAGACCAGCTTGAACATCAGGAAGTTCTTGGTTCATGTATTGCTGAAGCCTGGCTTGGAGAATTTTGAGCATTACTTTACTAGCATGTGAGATGAGTGCAATTGTGCAGTAGTTTGAGCATTCTTTGGCATTGCCTTTCTTTGGGACTGGAATGAAAACTGACATTTTCCAGCCCTGTGGCCACTGCTGAGTTTTCCAAATTTGCTGGCATATTGAGTGCAACACTTTCACAGCATCATCTTTCAGGATTTGAAAGAGCTCAACTGGAATTCCATCACCTTCCACTAGCTTTGTTTGTAGTGATGCTTTCTAAGGCCCACTTGACTTCACAGTAGGATGTCTGGCTTTAGGTGAGTGATCACACCATTGTGATTATTCGGGTCATGAAGATCTTTTTTGTACAGTTCTTCCATGTATTTTTGCCATCTCTTCTTAATATCTTCTGCTTCTGTTAGTTCCATACCACTTCTGTCCTTTATCGAGCCCATTTTTGCATGAAATGTTCCCTTGGTATCTCTAATTTTCTTGAAGAGATCTCTAGTCTTTCCCATTCTGTTCTTTTCCTCTATTTCTTTGCATTGATCTCTGAAGAAGGCTTTCTTATCTCTTCTTGCTATTCTTTGGAATTCTGCATTCAGATGCTTATACCTTTCCTTTTCTGCTCTGCTTTTCACTTCTCTTCTTCTCACAACTATTTGTAAGGCCTCCCCAGACAGCCATTTTGCTTTTTTGCATTTCTTTTCCATGGGGATGGTCTTGATCCCTGTCTCCTGTACAATGTCATGAACCTCATTCCATAGTTCATCAGGCACTCTGTCTATCAGATCTAGGCCCTTAAATCTATTTCTCACTTCCACTGTATAATCATAATGGATTTGATTTAGGTCATACCTGAGTGGTCTAGCAGTTTTCCCTACTTTCTTCAATTTGAGCCTGAATTTGGCAATAGGGAGTTCATGATCTGAGCCACAGTCAGCTCCCGGTCTTGTTTTTGTTGACTGTATGGAGCTTCTCCATCTTTGGCTGCAAAGAATATAATCAATCTGATTTCAGTGTTGACCATCTGGTGATGTCCATGTATAGAGTCTTTTCTTGTGTTGTTGGGAGAAGGTGTTTGCTATGACCAGTCCATTTTCTTGGCAAAACTCTATTAGTCTTTGCCCTGCTTCATTCCGTATTCCAAGGCCAAATTTGCCTGTTACTCCAGATGTTTCTTGACTTCTTACTTTTGCATTCCAGTCCCCTATAATGAAAAGGACATCTTTTGGTGGTGTTAGTTCTAAAAGGTCTTCTAGGTCTTCATAGAACCGTTCAACTTCAGCTTCTTCAGCATTACTGGTTGGAGCATAGACTTGGATTACCATGATATTGAATGGTTTGCCTTGGAGACGAACAGAGATCATTCTGTCATTTTTGAGATTGCATCCAAGTACTGCATTTCGGACTCTTTTGTTGACCATGATGGCTACTCCATTTCTTCTGAGGGATTCCTGCCTGCAATGGTGGATATAATAGTCATCTGAGTTAAATTCACCCATTCCAGTCCATTTTAGTTCACTGATTTCTAGAATGTCAACGTTCACTCTTGCCATCTCTTGTTTGACCACTTCCAATTTGCCTTGATTCATGGACCTGACATTCCGGGTTCCTATGCAATATTGCTCTTTACAGCATCGGACCTTGTTTCTATCACCAGTCACATCCACAGCTGGGTATTGTTTTTGCTTTGGTTCCATCCCTTCATTCTTTCTGGAGTTATTTCTCCACTGATCTCCAGTAGCATATTGGGCACCTACTGACCTGGGGAGTTCCTGTTTCAACATACTATCATTTTGCCTTTTCATACTGTTTGTGGGGTTCTCAAGGCAAGAATACTCAAGTGGTTTGCCATTCCCTTCTCCAGTGGACCCCTTTCTGTCAGACCTCTCCACCATGACCCACCTGTCTTGGGTTGCCCCACAGGCATGGCTTAGTTTCATTGAGTTAGACAAGGCTGTGGTCCTAGTGTGATTAGACTGACTAGTTTTCTGTGAGTATGGTTTCAGTGTGCCTTCCCTCTGATGCCCTCTTGCAACGCCTACCATCTTACTTGGGTTTCTCTTACCTTGGGCGTGGGGTATCTCTTCACGACTGCTCCAGCAAAGCACAGCCACTGCTCCTTACCTTGGATGAGGGGTATCTCCTCACTGCTGCCCTTCCTGACCTTCAACGTGGGATGGCTCCTCATTAGCATCACAATATTAGACACTGGGGACACAGAGCCAAATAATACATGCACTGGCCTTATCTTTATGGAGCTCATCACACTCTATTCTGTAGCAGGACGAGTTGGGCATTAGTTTACTTGCTATAAATAATTTATATTTATATTCTCCCTAGTCTCTAGAATGTTGCTGTTTGCAACTCTTTGAGACCCTATGGACTGTAGCCCACCAGGCTCCTCTGTCCATGGAATGTTCCAAGCAAAAATACTAGACTGGATTGCCATTTCCTACTCCAGGGGCTAACAGAGAAACTAAAATTAGTCCAGCTCGTTGCGACCCCATCGACTGTAGCCTGCCAGGCTCCTCTGTCCATGGAATGTTCCAAGCAAGAAAACTAGATTGGGGTGCCATTTAGGCCTTCCGGGGGTAATAGAGAAACTAAAATTATATAGTTTCAATCATGTTCAACTCTTTGCAACCCTATGTCTGTATGTAGCCCATCAGGCTCCTCTGTCCATGGGATTTCCCAGGCAAGACTACTAGAGTGCGTTGCCATTTCCTTCTTAGGGGATCTGCCTAACTCAGGGATAGAACCTATGTCTCCTGCATTGGCAGGTGATTCTTCACCATTGAGTCACCAGGGAAGCAGAATGTCATGGGCACTCAAATATTTGAGTAACATTTGCTGACTAAATGAATAGAAGTTTTGGAAACCGACAGACTTTGTTATCATAGATCTAGAGAAAAAATTACTTCTTCATTGTCCAACTGTTCTATATTAATGCAGTCATTGCTGTTGTTCAGTGCTAAGTTGTGTCTGACTCTTTGTGACTCCACAGACTGCAGCATGCCAGGCTTTCCTATCCTTACTATCTCCCAGAGTTTGCTCAAATGCATGCCTGTTGAGTTGGTGATGCTATCCAGAGGATGGAGGCTCATCCTCTGCCACCCTCTTCTCCTTTTGCCTTCTATCTTTCCCAGCATCCTGTTGTCTCCAGTGAGTCTGCTCTTTGCCTCAGGTGGCCAAAATATTGGAGTTTCAGCTTCAGCATCAGTCTTTTCAATGAATATTCAGGGTTGATTTCCTTTAAGATTGACTGGTTTGATCTTGCAGTCCAGGAGACTCTCAAGAGTCTTTTTCAGCACCACAATTTGAAAGTATCATATATAAACTCTATTATCATGGGTGTGTATGAGTGTTTGTGGATGTGTGTGTTGGTTTAGGTGTGTATGCATAGTAATGTTTTTCTTTTACTTAAGTAATTTTGGCTATTTTAGTACATAGCTAAATGATTAAGTAAATAAGTTTTATCTATAGAAAGTCAAACATATCTGCAGAATGTTCAGAATTTCAGACAGTAATGTTCAGCATTTGTAACAGGAAAACCTCAGTGGACTTGGACAGAGGGTTCAAGAACATGTTAGAGTTAAATTGGTTTGGTAAATTTAATGGGACCACTTGCACTCAGGGATTTGAGACACGGAGTAAAAGAAGTTGAATGAGGGCAAAATATTTTTATATTTTACATATATATTCTATAATAATAGCAAGTAAAACTATCTAGTTTCATTTTAGCATATCTGATATTTTTCTGTAATAATTGCAGGGCTCTTATTTGGGTATACTTACTTTCCTTCTAGGCAAGATACAGAAGGCAGATAGTGTCAAAGAAAAAGTCTTCTCAAATGAGTGTTACTATCAATGACAGGTAGTCAGTAGTGACCAGGTTTTTTTTCTAAATATACCAACATATGAACATTCGTTGGAGCAGGGCCTAAACCCCACATTTTGGGGGAAATAAAACTAATCCACAAATTAGTTTTTTGATCTCAGAAATCTCAACAAGAATGGATTCCTGTGTCTTTGATCTCATCATTGTATCAGTTTTGAGGCAGCCTGAAATTGGCTTGTCTTCAGACAGTCCTCATTCTTCCAGATACATCTCCCTGCTAACCAACTTCAGGCTCAAACCCTCAATTCTAGCTCTTCTAGAGCTGGGCATAATGCCAACTCTGACATCACTAGCAGAGTGAGATTGGGCAAACTCCTTACCCTCTTTAATGAACAAATTTCAATTCTGTATTGGTTTCAGATCCTACTCATTTCTTTTCCTCTGAGTGACTTTTTGCATACTGAAAGCACTCATTTGTAAAACAAGGTTATCAAGGTCTACTACACAAAGGATGTTGGGATGATTAAATGAAATGGTGTCAGGACTCTGTCAATAGCAGGTGATATTTATACCCAAATCAAAGAGTCCAGAGCTTGTGCTGGGCTTGGAAAGTAGCAATATTTAACTCAGTTGAAATACCATAAACAAGCTGAATCCAGACAGGGAAATGTATTATTTGTGAAGAACTCTTCACAAAAGTCAAGAGGGGGAGAATGAGACATACAGATATTTAATGTGTGGTTTAGTTGTTTGTAAGGTCTATGGGATCTGAGGAGTGGGGAGAGAGATGTGATTATAGAATTGCTATAAATTGAGAAAGACAAAAGATGAGATTTATGAAAGCAAATACCCCACAAGAGAAATGTGAAAGGAAAAGCTATATAAGGATGCCAGTCTTTTCTAATATCCATGATGAGTGGTATTGAGAGGGAATTCAGATGCATCTTAAGAAACATAACAATGAAAGCAACCAAAAATAATATTGAAACCAAGTGTTTACAATCAACTTACAAGAAGAGTGATGGGAGAGTACTTATGAAATCCTGCATGCTAAAAACTTGAAACATAACAAAAGAGGAGAATGAGCCATAGGCTTGGTTGGAATAAGGACAAGAAAGAATAAAGTTTGCATGTTGCAAAGGCGATGAGGTCTTCCTTTAATCTTATATTTTTAAAAAATAATACAATAGCAGCTAATATATTTTTCCAAATCTGGGATTATTTTCTCAGATTTTTTAGAATAGTTTTTCAGCTTAAGAAATGGAAATAATCTTGACATGAAAAAGGGGAACAGATATCCATTTTTCCCTTTAAATGTCTAAAATGTTTTGAAATCTCTTTTATAAAAATAGTGTGATATATTTAAAAATGACAATAACAAAAGTTTTCAGGAAGAAGGAAAGTCAAAGGCCTCAGAGAATACAACAGAAACACACACACAGAAGAACTGAAATGTAGTATAGATAGAAAAATGATAATGAGAAAGAAAATTTCATAGAGGTCAAAGAAAAATGAGTGAAGTTTATATACAAAATCTCAAGGTGACAAAATAAACAAATCTCTACTTAAAGCATCTTTATATGTATAAGAAGAGAATGAGATGAGTGAAGCTAGAAGGTTTTATTGGAGTATTACATGAATCCTTCAAAATCGCACCAAGAGAGAGTGTAGAGAGTGGAAGATTTCTTTACTGAACTGTTTCAGTGAGAGGAACAGAATGTTCTTGGGTCATACAGCCCCACCGTTAAGTGATTTCAGAGTTTCAATAATCTCCCTCCAAAACTACTGATCTGTGGGAGAAACACTATCTGTGCCCATCTTCTACTTTTGTCTTCCTAATCTCAACCTCGGCAATCTCTCCGTCTCTCTGATGCTAGCCTATCTCTTTCAATCAACGTGACACATCATTACCAGATTAATCTACCAGATTAATTTACTTGACTAATCTACCTGATTAATGCTGCCTGGATAACGATTCTGAAGCTCAAACCTAATAATTTTGCTGCTACCCTTACAAATCTTTAAGTGTCTCCTCAACACCTACAGGATCAAAAGCAAACTCATTGACCTAATCTGCTTTCTAACTAGATCCTCACAAGTCTCCTTCACACACACACACACACACACACACACACACACACAATTAGCAAAGTGATACTATCATTTTGCTCAGTCCAGATTTTCCCCCATCTCTATCACTTTATTTATACTGTTTTCCCATTTGTATCTTCTTTTCTTCTCTATTTGATGAATAGTATGGAAGTTTAAAAAATATATATGGTCAAATTAGAATTCATGGTGTACACTTTGAAGGAAAAAACGTGTGAAAAGGAATGAGGATTGAGAGGACCAGTAAAAAGAGAATAAGGAGGGGCATGGTTTAGGAAAAAAAATTAATTTCATAGGTTCTATTATCATTTTCTCTGTATATTAGTGATGTTAGACTCCTGACAAAAAGTCTCTGTGGTCCCACTGATGAGGGTATTAATATTTTTACAGGTTCAGTGTATGATATACCAAGATGACTGCTCCCATATCCACCCAGAGGAAGACAGGCTCTGAGACATCAATGCATAATTCCTCATAGTTTAATACCCTTGTTTCCAACTGTAACACCAAAAGCTATTTGTTAGAACAGCTTTAAACTTTTATTTGTTTACCTTGGGATTATGGTAGTATGGAAAGAGAACAGGTTTTAATTAATAGATTTGGACAACTTGTGAAAAGGAAGGCAGAGTAAATGACAATTTGGACTGAGAAATTCAAAAGGAAAAAATAGGAAAATGGACAGAAAAGTACCAAAAGATATTTATACCTACTACACTTTGTGCTGAAATTAATTAACTTGAGAATCAAGATAATAAAAATAATTGTAAGGCCCTAAAAGTGAACAAGGAAAAATAATTAATGATGAGTATTTTATGTGACAAATTTTTAATTATAGCTAATATAATGTTTGAGGGAAGGAGAATTAATATTTACCCAAGAGAAGAATTTGAAAAACAGAAGAAGCTGCAATAATTTATTCATTCATCCATGTATTCACTCATTTAGCTAACTCATATCAAGTGCCTCCTAAGCAAGCCACTTAGGCTCTAAATGTGTGTGTGTGGCTGGGGGTGGGTGGGAAATCTACCATTTTGTATCCGTAATGAGAGTTTGAACGTAAAAGTAAAAGTTGCTCAGTTGTGTCCGACTCTTTGCGACCCCATGGAATAGCCCCAGAATTCTTCAGGCCAGAATACTGTAGTGGGTAGACTTTCCATTCTTCAGGAGATCTTCACAACCCAGGGATCAAATCCAGGTATCCCACATTGCAGGTGGGTTCTTTACCAGCTGAGCCACCAAGGAAGCCCATTGAGAGTTTATAGGGTCTTATTTTAAAAAGGTAAAAAAGAAAAACAAATAATCACAATTCTTTGTATAAAAATTCACAAAGATGGGAAACATATGGTAGTAATTGTACATAAAATCATCCTGGAAAAGATCCAGCCAGATGCACAAGCACATTTACATGAAAAAAAGAGAGTTTATAGAAGAAACACTTAAATGATGAGATATTATAATAGTGCAAGATATCAGATTTATAGAAATTATTTAGGCTCAATTTGAAGAGAGTACATTGTAAATGTTTATGAAATGTTAAAATGTCTTTTATAATAAAATCCTGTATAATGAATATAAAAATAAAATGAGAAAATACAATTGCTCTGTAAGTGTAAAACTGTATTCTAGAAGTCCAGGATAACTAGAGGTATCATTAAACTAGACTTTTGAATCTGAGCAATGTAGAATGCAAACGAATCCAATTATTTGGGTTGGTGTTTGGCTTTTCTCAGTTTTACAAACCTTCTGAATATCAGTGAAAACAACAAATCTGTGCCAGTCCTAGAACTGTTATAGAAACCAAGAATCTCTCTTTTTCATGAATGGCCTTAAGGTTTTGCCTCACTTTTCTCTGTTTTGTTGTTTTTCCTTTGTGCTTGTTTATTCAAGTGCATCGGAGAAGGCAATGGCACCCCACAGCAGTACTCTTGCCTGGAAAATCCCATGGACAGAGGAGCCTGGTGGGCTGCAGTCCATGGAGTCGCAAAGAGTAGGACACAGCTGAGTGACTTCACTTTCACTTTTTACTTTCATGCATTGGAGAGGGAAATGGCAACCCACTCCAGTGTTCTTGCCTGGAGAATCCCAGGGATGGCGGAGCCTTGTGAGCTGCCATCTATGGGGTTGCACAGAGTCGGACACAACTGAAGTGACTTAGCAGCAGCAGCAGCAGCATTCACTTGCATCAAATTAAGGAGAAAGTTGAATTAGTACACCTCATAATAAAATCTCTCTAAAGTCATCATAAAATGTTTGTAGTTTACAGTAGCTCTTATGATAATGATATAGGATCCATGATAATCAATTATAACTACATTTTGCCTTCTATAATCAAGATGAAATTTGCTTCTCTGGATTCTCAAATAGACAAAGGAAGGCAACAAATATCAGTCTGAAGGGGACCCATTTATGCTCATTGATCATGGGACACCTCAAGCTCCTCCTTCCTGAGAGTTTAACTCTTCTGCATATTTCAGCAGAATAAAGCCAATCTAAAGCTGGACCTTGACCTTTACAAAAAGAGAGGTCTAAATGTTAGGACATTTTATATAATGAGTCTTGGAGAATGTTCCACGTATTGGTAGAATTTTTTCTGTGCCAGAGAAAGAAGCTCATAATTCAAATATTGCTAAGTAAGCTAAAGACCATGTCATATTTTGAGCGCACAGCCAGGTGTGTCAGAAGTTATGTTGTACATCAAAGGAGCACAGATTGGAGCCCGGAAAGTCAGTTACAAGCTCATTGCTGTCACTTACTGGCATCTCTGGATCAGGCTGCTTAATCTCCATGGTCTTCTGCATCTTCATCTTCAGAAAGAGGGCTATTAATGATCTTAAAGGCTCCTTTCTATCTTCAGTATTTGGGTTATGAGAGGACACCAAGAAAGGTATATCCTATGTGCAGAAAGAGGTTAGTACAAAACGATTGTCCTTCAGCTTTTTCAAATTAGCTCTCTTTTCACTTTTCAGATGACCATTGTTGATCTTATTTCTATAATTTTTTTTACATAAGCTATTTTAGGTTTTGGTTTTTATTGTTCTTTGTTTTCCTGACCAACTGCACTTCCTCTGTCCTGGGTACTTCCTCATATTCTGAACTAGCAACCATGTATGTGAATACAGACTTTACTTGAGTTACAGCCAGGTTCCTCTGATTATGAAAACTTCTTCATAAACCAAGATGTCTAATTTCTCTTCTCAGGAACTAAGAAGGCTTCTGTAACTCAAGAAGAGCTATTTCTTAAAATCCTTTTGAGTGCCATTTCAAAGGACAAAATCCTGCTTTGACAAATGGGTGGTGAAGTTTGAATAGGATTGTGGTCGGGGGCAGAAGAGCAGGAGGCTTTGTGGTATGGAGAGTGCTGGGCTGAAATGAGACAGCCGCCCCTGCTGTCATCAATTATCACACACACACACACACACACACACACACACACACACGGTGCCACCTTTCAGATCTTGTTCTGATCATGTGTTGTTGTTCGGTCACTAAGTTGTGTCTGACTCTTTGCAACCCCATGGACTGCAGCATGCCAGGCTTCCCTGTCCTTCACTATCTCCCAGAGTTTGCTCAGATGCATGCCCACTGAGTCGGTGATGCTATCCAACTATCTCAACCTCTGCCACCCTCTTCTCCTCCCGCCCTCAATCTCTTCCAGCATCAGGTTTCTTTTCTAATGAGTTGGCTCTTCGCATCACGTGGCCAAAGTAGACATGTCTGGTCATGTAGACATGTCTGTATAATGACAACCATAGTCTCCATTGACTTAGCACTTGACTCTATTTTAAGTGTTTTATGTATCTTTGTGTTACGATTCCGTTAGGTGGTATTATTACTCCCATTTTAATGATAAAAGAGATTAAATCATTTATGTAATGTAACAGTAGCTTGCAGAAATATATTTCAAGCCCAAATCTGGAAGCATCTAAAATCGAGGCTTTGTAACTTTCGAGCTTAAGCTAGCAGTGTATCTAGACTTCCTCACCTGTGAAAAATGAAGATGTTCATTCCTAACTTGCAGTATAAAATGAGATGATATAAAATATAGTGAGTGATTTGACATAAATGAAATTATTCAACATAGGGGCCTAATTGCTTAAATAAAGTTCCTGTTTTTGAGAGGCAATATAACTTTTCTCAGATTTCATTTTTTTTAGAAGTACTTTCTAGGAAAGTATTTATTTATTTGGGCTGTGCACGAGCTTTCACCAGTTGTGGTGAGTGGGAGCTACTCTTCCCTGTGGTGCTCGGGTTTCTTATTGTGGTGGCTTCTCTGGTTGCAGCTCGTGGGCTCCAGGCATGTGGCTCAGCAGCTGTGGCTCCCAGGCTCCAGAGCTTGGACTCAATAGTTGTGGCTCGTGGGCTTAGTTGCCCCACAGCATGTGGAATCTCAGTTCCCTGAACAGGGATCAAATGTGTATCCAGTGTATTGTCAGACAGATTCTTAACCACTGGACCACCAGGGAGGTCCCTCACATTTCATTTTATACTAGCCTTGTTATGAGGAAAAAATATTCTTTCATCCTAGAAATGGGGAAATTGAGACACATGAAGATTCAGTGAATTACCTGGGGTCCCATGGCAGATGATGGCAGAGGTGGTACTACATAAACCTCCTAACTCTCAATCCAGGCTTTTCCTATCACTAAGTTGTCTTTAAATTGTTCAGCAGAAAGAAAAATAAACATGGTGGCAAAGAGGAGCTGTACATGGTAGAAACTACAAGCCTGCTCTTAAACTATGCATCACTGCTTACAATCCTTGTGACTGCTAAATCACTTGATATCTCAGTTGCAGTTTTTTATCCAGATAGACACAATGAAGATTTTTTTTGTGGAGTTCTTGTAAAGAATTGGATGTAGAGTATTTAACTATATCTGACACACAGTTGGAACTTGATGAAGAAGAGCTACTATTTCTAGTGACAGTTACTACTCTTTAATTATAATACAAACTATAATTATGTGTTTATAATTATGTACCTTTCATTCAGTGAAAAACATTATGTTTATGATACATCAGTTCTTGCTCTGGGCTGCGGGGCCAAAAAGATGACCAAGACACACACCTGATGGTGGAGTCTCTCCATCAGTAATTCTCAGCAGTTTCGTATCATATGCAACAATGTCACAGTAAACGCACATTGACTAGTTTTCACTAATTTTTAAGATTTGTAAATACATCTTGCCCGATTTTCTCCTTATAGATAAGAAAGCCAGAACTGCCTAGCTCTTCTAGCATGGGACCACTGCTTATAGCTCCCCAGAAGTACATGACCCCAGGCTTGTGAATCTCGGAGACATGCAGACAAAAAGGAAGTGGGACTCAGGGTACACATACTGGGCTCTCCATGGCCCTTTTCTGACTCCCCCAAATTATCACTGCATCAGCATATCAGCAGCATCTTTCAGATGTAAAATGATTTTAGCTTTTTAAAACTCCTTTCATATATTTTTCCATAATCATATCACTTATGCATGCCATATTTTATTTTAGAGTCAGAATATAACTCTCAGGCATAACACACCTTTTTCCTAAGAGAATGAAAAATGATGGAAAGAAATTCATGTCCCCTGTCTTTCCTGGGAAGTTGTAAAGCAACTGGTTGAATTCACTCTTAAAACCCTTATGAATATTCAGTGTAAGATCTTTATGCATCTCATAGTTCCTAGCTATTAAATACAACCACATTGATGAATAATTAGATTAGAAATATGGCCTATTTGCCGTTCATCTCAAGCTCAACCCAAACTGAAGCCCTCATCTCACCGATTAAAAGAGATTTTCAACCAGGGCACAAAATAGATTAAAGTCAGGAACTCATTTAATTTATTCACTCAACAGTTTGTTTTGAAGTATTTACAGTGTGCCAGATAAGGAAGATAAAATGTTGAACAGAACAAACACTGCCATCCTCATAGTCCAATGAGAGACAAAAATGAAAATAACCACACAAATAAAAATGATAACTTTGATGAAATCTGTGAGTGCCACATGGCTCTATGGAAAGCCTGTAATAGGTAAATTTGATCTGGGCAAGGAGTTAGGAAACACTCTCAGGAGTGATGATGTTTGAGCTTCAATCTGATGTCAAAAGCAGGAGTGAACTAGCCAAAAAGAGGCTAGTTATGAGACTTAGAGGCCAGAATGAGAGTTAGCATGACTGCGAGAGAAAGCAAGATGAAGTGCAAGGCAGTTCTGAAGAACTGAGAAAGGACTGGACCCCTTATGGCCTCATAAGTTATGCAGAATTTTGTTGTCCATCTCCTAAAAGCAATGGGAAGCTATGCAAGGAATGTTTTAAGCTAATGGTTTGGGGGTTTTATCTATTTCCTGTTTATTTGTTGAGGTATGAGATATATGTTTAAATTGACAAGATTGCTTTCCACACAGTAATGAAATAGATTGGAAGGGAAAAATCGATGCTAGAAGATGGTGCCTTGAACTATAATGGGTAGAAAGAAGAGATAAACAGTTCTCAGGTTCACAGACTTGTGTCTCCAGAATACACATTTCTCCAAAGGAAAGAAATGCCAGTTTTGAAAGTCATCTTTGTGATGCAAATAGAAAAGCCCCTTTCGCTTTAGGACAGATGGTCACAGAAAGCAGTGGAGAAGTATCCAGTGATGTCACTGAACCTTGCAAATCGGGCTCTTCATTTTTAAAACTTAGAAACTCATAACCACCACAATGCCTTAATGGAATCATTACCAGTGGGTGAGGAAATGTCATCCATTTGCCTCCTTGACTCCACTTGGACATAGGCCATTGTTTCTACAAAGAGTGGCTTGGAGCCATGTAAGGTTTCAGGAGAAATTGGCCTTTCAGAGGGGCATAGGAATAGATAATGCATATTGCCACCATAAAATCTCTAATGAATATTAAGGGTGGCTTTCATTTGTGGTGATTGAAATGAACTCATAAATTCTCTCTCTAGGATGCGGGAATTTTTTCTTCCCTGTGGAGAGATTTAATGGATTTGTGGCATTCTGAATGATTTGGCAAGAAATCAGAGGTACCTGCACACTCACCCACAAAGGGCATTTAGTTTCTTGCCTAGGATAGTCACCACCACAAAATATTTTCTGTAGGAACCCAGAATGATTGATGCAGCCTACCGTAAGTCACGACAAGGTGTCAACTGAAAAACTGAAAAAAAAAAAAAAAAAAAGTGGTTAAAGACACCACAGCTTTTTAAAAAAAATTTGACTTTCAGAGAAGGGTTATTTCCTTTTAGAAAAAAAATTAAAAAATGAGACCTGCCCCCTGCAAGAAATTTAGATCAGTTGTTTGTGGTGAGGGACATCATATTTTGAAACAAACTGAGTAATCCTACTGCTCTCTGTATGGAGTAGATTAAACTGTTCCCACACAGTGATAAATACATTGCAAAGAGCCATAACAGAAATACAGTAAGTTGTAGCAGTTAATGGTACAACTTCCAGTTAAAACAATATTCTTAGGATTTCTCTTGCCAGTCCCCATTTTATGTGTGCTATTTTTGATAAATTAATTTTTCACATTTGCAGAATCAATATCTTTCAAAGGTTCACAGTGAAAAGAATTGGAAGCAAGAGTTCTAGGGATCTTTGTAGTTATATGGGCCTGGGTTAGAAAAACCTACTCTGAAAAGTGCAAAGGTAATCTATGAAAACAGCACATGGGGATTCATATTAAAAATAGCATCCGCTCTAAGTTTTCTGTATACTTGGAAAGAAAATGGGGGAAAAACCCAAAGCAGCAATTACCCAAAGGCATTCAGATTTTATGATGGAACATGGCAGAGAAACTCTTTTTCAGAGAAAATAACTTTTAATTCTCTTGAATGCTAGACTTTCAATTCTTGAATTAAAAAAGAGTTCTGGGTAATTTTGTTTTGTTGGAGGAGTTTATTCCTTTGCGGGATGAATCCATAATCATACTTTCATATCCCATGAGTTAAGACATTATGAAAGAAGTTAATAACTCCAATGACCTGTATTCTATTTATACGAAGAAATTATGACTATCATTTAAAACACTGGATTCTTTTTTTTTTTATTTTTTAGCTGTGCTGCATGGCATGTAGCATCTTAGTGACCCCACCAGGGACTGAACTCGTGTTTCCTGCAATGGCATGGAGTCTTAACCACTGGGCCAGCAGGAAAGTCCCTAAGACACTGGATTCCTTTCTGACACAGGAAAACAAAATATGCTTCACTGTCAAAATTCTTCTGCATGTAGACTTGCCTCTCAGCAGGCTTCCCTTGGATGGGAAACTTCTTCACTTGTGAAGTTTCTAGGTTGGAGGATAAGCCAGATAGTATAGTTTCTTTAGCTGTAAAACAAGTGAATAATACTGATAATCACTAAGATCTCTTCCAGGGATAAATATTCACGACTCAACTCTGTGAGGAATAAGTAACATTTGTGAATTATATTAACACATCATCTGGGCAATAGGACTTGATTCCCATCAAAATATTCCCAAACTCAAAGTCTTACATTTTTATTTGTAAGACGGTGAACCCCTATTTTTATCCAATTTTACAATAAATAGGCAAGAGAAAATGTGTAGTGTTCTTCAAACTTGGATGTCTTACTGCTTGGGGGTCTGGGGGAATTCATTCTAGATGAGAATTAGGGGGCTTCGGAAGCCTGAAGATTTGAAGGAGAGGAGAGATACTGAAAGAAATGTCTGATGATTCCACATAAATCAATCTGTTTTCAAATTTGGCTAGAGTATTATATTCCAAATCTATTTATCAGTGTATGGCTTCATGAGCCAACTATATCAGATTCACCTAAGGTATTTGTTACCAAGGTTTGCCTAGTCCAGATTTACTGAATTAGACTTTTTAGAATCAACATTCTTTGGCAAGCTCTTTAGATGATATTTTTATGTGCACCAAAGTTTGAGAATTATGTCTACAGAGTTCCGTGTTTCCTGATTTTTCAGTTCCATCTTCACCAGTCCAGGAAGTCTTCTGGAGAAGCTCTCATATGCATATCACTTTCAGAAGTTATTTAATCCCGTAAGCACAACAATCCCTTGAAGCAGATAGTTCAGTGTTCCAAATGAGGTAGTAAAGGATAGGAACAGTATGGACCTAACAGAAGCAGAGGATATAAAAAAGAGGTGGCAAAAACACACAGAACTATACAGAAAAGATCTTTATGACCCAGATAACCACGACGGTGTGATCACTTACCTAGAGTGAGACATCTTGGACTGTGAAGTCAAGTGGGCCTTAGGAAGCATCACTACAAACAAATCTAGTGGAGATAATGGAATTCCAGCTGAGCTATTTCAAATCGTAAAATATGATGCTGTGAAAGTGCTGCACTCGATACGCCAGCAAATCTGGAAAACTCAGCAGTGGCCACAGAACTAGAAAAGACCAGTTTTCATTCCAATCCCAAAGAAGGGCAATGCCAAAGAATGTTCAAACTACTGCACAATTGCACTCATTTTACATGCTAACAAAGTAATGTTCAAAATTCTCCAAGAAAGGCTTCAAGTTCCAGATGAACTTCCAGATGTTCAAGCTGGATTTAGAAAAGGCAGTGGAACCAGAAATCAAATTGCCAACATCCATTGTATCATAGAAAAAGAAAGAGGATTCCATAAAAACACACTTCTGCTTGACTACACTAAAGCCTTTGACCATGCGGATCACAACAAACAGGGAAATTCTTAAAGGAACGGTGAATGCCAGACCACCTTACCTGCCTCGTGTGAAACCTATATCCATGTCAAGAAACAACAGTTAGAACCGGACATGTAACAATGGACTGGTTCCAAATTGGGAAAGGAGTACATCAAGGCTGTATATTATCACCCTGCTTATTTAACTTATATGCATTGGCTATTCGAGGTTTTTTGTATTTCCATACAAATCTTGAAATTATTTGTTCTAGTTCTGTGAAAAATATCTCTGGTAGCTTGATAGGGATTGCATTGAATTTGTAAATTGCTTTGGGTAGTATACTCATTTTCACTATATTGATTCTTCCAATCCATGAACATGGTATATTTCTCCATCTATTAGTGTCCTCTTTGATTTCTTTCATCAGTGTTTTATAGTTTTCTATATATAGGTCTTTAGTTTCTTTAGGTAGATATATTCCTAAGTATTTTATTCTTTTCGTTGCAATGGTGAATGGAATTGTTTCCTTAATTTCTTTTTCTACTTTCTCATTATTAGTGTATAGGAATGCAAGGGATTTCTGTGTGTTGATTTTATATCCTGCAACTTTACTATATTCATTGATTACCTCTAGTAATTTTCTGGTGGAGTCTTTAGGGTTTTCTATGGAGAGGATTATGTCATCTGCTAACAGTGAGAGTTTTACTTCTTCTTTTCCAATTTGGATTCCTTTTATTTCTTTTTCCGCTCAGATTGCTGTGGCCGAAACTTCCAGAACTATGTTGAATAGTAGCGGTGAAAGTGGGCACTCTTGTCTTGTTCCTGACTTTAGGGGAAATGCTTTCAATTTTTCACCATTGAGGATAATGTTTGCTGTGGGTTTGTCATATATAGCTTTTATTATGTTGAGGTATGTTCCTTCTATTCCTGCTTTCTGGAGAGTTTTTATCATAAATGGATGTTGAATTTTGTCAAAGGCCTTCTCTGCATCTATTGAGAAAATCATATGGCTTTTATTTTTCAATTTGTTAATGTGGTGAATTACATTGATTGATTTGCGGATACTGAAGAATCCTTGCATCCCTGGGGTAAAGCCCACTTGGTCATGGTGTATGATCTTTTTAATGTGTTGTTGGATTCTGATTGCTAGAATTTTGTTGAGGATTTTTACATCTATGTTCATCAGTGATATTGGCCTGTAGTTTTCTTTTTTTGTAGTATCTTTGTCAGGCTCTACTACAAAGCCACAGTCATCAAGACAGTATGGTACTGGCACAAAGACAGAAATATAGATCAATGGAACAAAATAGAAAGCCCAGAGATAAATCCGCACACCTATGGACACCTTATCTTTGACAAAGGAGGCAAGAATATACAATGGAGTAAAGACAATCTCTTTAACAAGTGGTGCTGGGAAAACTGGTCAACCACTTGTAAAAGAATGAAACTAGATCACTTTCTAACACCGCACACGAAAATAAACTCAAAATGGATTAAAGATCTAAATGTAAGACCAGAAACTATAAAACTCCTAGAGGAGAACACAAGCAAAACACTCTCCGACATAAATCACAGCAGGATCCTCTATGATCCACCTCCCAGAATTCTGGAAATAAAAGCAAAAATAAACAAATGGGATCTAATTAAAATTAAAAGCTTCTGCACAACAAAGGAAAATATAAGCAAGGTGAAAAGACAGCCTTCTGAATGGGAGAAAATAATAGCAAATGAAGCAACGGACAAACAACTAATCTCAAAAATATACAAGCAACTTATGCAGCTCAATTCCAGAAAAATAAACAACCCAATCAAAAAATGGGCCAAAGAACTAAATAGATATTTCTCCAAAGAAGACATACGGATGGCTAACAAACACATGAAAAGATGCTCAACATCACTCATTATCAGAGAAATGCAAATCAAGACCACAATGAGGTACCACTTCACACCAGTCAGAATGGCTGCGATCCAAAAATCTGCAAGCAATAAATGCTGGAGAGGGTGTGGAGAAAAGGGAACCCTCTTGCACTGTTGGTGGGAATGCAAACTAGTACAACCACTTTGGAGAACAGTGTGGAGATTCCTTAAAAAATTGCAAATAGAACTGCCTTATGACCCAGCAATCCCACTGCTGGGCATACATGCAGAGGAAACCAGAATTGAAAGAGATACAGGTACCCCAATGTTCATCGCAGCACTGTTTATGATAGCCAGGACATGGAAACAACCTAGATGTCCATCAGCAGATGAATGGATAAGAAAGCTGTGGTACATATACACAATGGAGTATTACTCAGCCATTAAAAAGAATACATTTGAATCAGTTCTGATGAGATGGATGAAACTGGAACCGATTATACAGAGTGAAGTAAGCCAGAAAGAAAAACACCAATACAGTATACTAACACATATATATGGAATTTAGAAAGATGGCAATGATGACCCTGTATGCAAGACAGCAAAAGAGACATAGATGTGTATAGCGGACTTTTGGACTCAGAGGGAGAGGGAGAGGGTGGGATGATTTGGGAGAATGGCATTGAAACATGTATACTATCATGTAAGAATCGAATCACCAGTCTATGTCCGATGCAGGATACAGCATGCTTGGGGCTGGTGCACGGGGATGACCCAGAGGGATGTTGTGGGGAGGGAGGTGGGAGGGGGGTTCAAGTTTGGGATCGCATGTACACCTGTGGTGGATTCATGTCAATGTATGGCAAAACCAATACAGTATTATAAAGTAAAAATAAAAAGTTAAAAAATATTAAAAAATAATAATAAATAAAATAAAATAAAAATAAATAAAAGATAGCACCAATTCATCAAACTATAAACTTAAAAAGAGTGAATTTAATGTACGTAAATTTTTCCTTAACAAATATAACTTAAAAATAAATTAAAAAAAAAAAAAAACTTTTATGCAGAGTACATCTTTTGAAATGCCAGACTGGATGAAGCACAAGCTGGAATCAAGATTGTAGGGAGAAATATCAATAACCTCAGATGATACCACCTTTATGGCAGAAAGCGAAGAGGAACTAAAGGGCCTCTTGGTGAAGGTAAAAATGGAGCGTGAAAAAGGTGGCTTAAAATTCAACATTCAAAAAACTAAAATCATGGCATCCAGTCCCATTACTTCATGGTAAATAGAAGGGGAAACAGTGGAAACGGTGACAAACTTTATTTTTGGGGGGTCCAAAATCACTGCAAATGGTGACTGCGGCCATGAAATTAAAAGACACTTGCTCATTAGAAGAAAATCTATGACAAACCTAGACAGTGTATTGAAAAGCTGAAACATTACTTTGCCAACAAAGGTCCATCTAGTCAAAGGTATCGTTTTTCCATTAATCAGGTATGGTTGTAAGCTTCCCTGGTGGCTCAGAGGTTAAAGCGTCTGCCTTCAATGTGGGAGACCTGGGTTTAATCCCTGGGTCAGGAAGATCCCCTGGAGAAGGAAATGGCAATCCATTCCAGTATTCTTGCCTGGAGAATCCCGTGGACGGAGAAGCCTAGTAGGTTACAGTCCACGGGGTCGCAAAGAGTCGGACATGACTGAGAGAGTTGGGACCATAAAGAAGGCTGAGTGACCAAGAATTGATGCTTTTGAACTGTGGTGTTGGAGAAGACTCTTGAGTGTCCCTTGGACTGCAAGGAGATCAAACCAGTTCATCCTGAAGGAAATCAATCCTGAATATTCATTAGAAGGACTGATGCTGAAGCTAAAGCTGAAGCTCCAATACTTTGGCCACATGATGCAAAGAGCCAACTCATTAGAACAGTCCCTGATGCTGAGAAAGATTGAAAGTAGGAGGAGAAGGGGACGACAGAGGATGAGATGGTTGAACGGCATCACTGACTCAATGGATATGAGTTTGAGCAAGCTCCAGGAGATGGTGAAGGATAGGGAAGCCTGACACACCACAGTCCATGCGGTCACAGAGTCAGACATGACTGAGTGACTGAACAACAGCTAATGAGGTAATAGGACTTGGAGGATTGAGGAAGTTGCCCAAGCTGTGTTTCAGGGTCAAACTGGGTTTTCAGTCTTCCAAATCCCATTTCTGTAAGATACTCAAATTACCCTGGGACCTCACACTGAGAACACAGCAAAGGAATGCACTGGACAGCCCTAGGGATTTCTCAGTACTAAAGACTCCTGTGATCTGCCTGTATGAAAGTGTACAAGGCCTCTAATGGGGGAAGCTGACATTTCCCCAGAGACAGTTTTGTGCTTTCCAAACTGATTTGGTTGAAACTCCAATTTGAGAGTATTTTGAACTTTTGATACATCATCAGTTCAGTTCAGTCACTCAGTCGTGTCCCACTCTTTGCGACCCCATGAACCGCAGCACACCTGGCCTCCCTGTCCATCACCAGCTCCCGGAGTTCACTCAAACTCATGTCCATCGAATCGGTGATGCCATCCAGCCATCTCATCCTGGCTCATCCCCTTCTCCTCCTGCCTCCAATCCCTCCCAGCATCAGTCTTTTCCAATGAGTCAACTCTTTGCATGAGGTGGCCAAAGTACCAGAGTTTCAGCTTTAGCATCATTCCTTCCAAAGAACACCCAGGGCTAATCTCCTTTAGAATGGACTGGTTGGATCTCCTTGCAGTCCAAGGGACTCTCAAGTGTCTTCTCCAACACCACAGTTCAAAAGCATCAATTCTTCGGTGCTCAGCTTTCTTCACAGTCCAACTCTTGCATCCACACATGACCACTGGGAAAAACATAGCCTTGACTAGACGGACCTTAGTTGCCAATGTCTCTGCTTTTGAATATGCTATCTAGGTTGGTCATAACTTTTCTTCCCAGGAGTAAGCGTCTTTTAGTTTCATGGCTGCAATCACCATCTGCAGTGATTTTGGAGCCCCTCAAAATAAAGTCTGACAGTGTTTCCACTGTTTCCCCATCTATTTCCCATGAAGTGATGGGACCAGATGCCATGATCTTCATTTTCTGAATGTTGAGCTTTAAGCCAACTTTTTCACTCTCCTCTTTCACTTTCATCAAGAGGCTTTTTAGTTCCTCTTCACTTTCTGCCATAAGGGTGGTGTCACCTGCATATCTGAGTTTATTTATATTTCTCCCAGCAATCTGGATTCCAGCTTGTGCTTCATCCAGCCCAGCGTTTCTCATGATGTACTCTGCATGTAAGTTAAATAAGCAGGGTGACAATATACAGCTTTGATGGACTCCTTTTCCTGCTTGGAAGCAGTCTGTTGTCCCATGTCCAGTTCTAACTGTTGCTTCCTGACCTGCATATAGGTTTCTCAAGAGGCAGGTCAGGTGGTCTGGTATTCCCATCTCTTTCAGAATTTTCCACAGTTGATTGTGATCCACACAGTCAAAGGCTTTGGCATAGTCAATAAAGTAGAAGTAGATGTTTTTCTGGAACTCTCTTGCTTTTTCCATAATCCAGCAGATGTTGGCAATATATCATAGAGTAGAAAAATCCCCAGACAAAGGGTATAAACAAATGACCAGCCCTCTTATATATTTTCTAGATTTATAAAATGCTTTTGAATGTAAGTAGCTTTTATGATAATAACATAACTATTATTTATTTTTGCAACTTTCTAAATAGAATCTGATTTTCTCTACTGGGTAATTGTTGTGTTCTTTCTAGTTTAATACCCAAGCTGGGTAAAAATCATTTGCCTTAATCATTTGTGAAAATTTCCCCAATTTATTAGTAATGCTTATTTTAATGCTCCCATTTATCAGCCATCTCGTCTGCCAACTCCTCCTTTATATAGGCAAGTTGGATTGTCTTCCTGTAGTACCAGTGACATGGAACTCTGCCAATATTTCTGTATGACCTAAGGCCCCCAACACAGGGTTCTACCCAACTGCTGAGGAGTAAAAACCATCCACTCTGTCAGAGGGTCAAAGAAATGTCCTGTTTTTCTAATTACACAGCCCATTTACTTTAGTAATGGTTTCCAGTATCACTTGGTCAGGATCTTTAAATCCTAAAGTGTTTGAACCAAATTAATAGATTTGAATGGGATCTTGCAGTGGTCTGTGTGTGTAGATGCATGTGTGTGTGCTGTGTCTTTTTACATCAGATAACACTAACATAACTCAAAAAGAAACAGTGAAAAGGGTTCATTTGAGTCACTGTGGCCAACCTTCCTCTGCCTTTATCTTTATTCTAAACCAACTTTTAAGTGGCATTATATGGTGGTAGCCAGATATAACGCAGTAATATTTTTTTTTCCTTAATGTTCCTTCAAATGTCAGAATAGGTTTGGGAAATGATAATTGTTGGTGTGAAATGATAACGAAGCTGATAATCTTGAAATATTTATGTTAAAAGGCTTTTTGAAATTGAGTACTTAGGTTTTGTAATGTGCTTTTACTGACAGTCTATAACCCTTGGATATCCTTTATTCACCACAGTTAGAAAATTTGATGCCTGTATTTATTGTGCATTAATTCAGTTCAGATGAAAGTAGGAAAGAGGCTCCTTTGAATAAAATGCAAGCTGAATTTAAATTCAACCAAAGGAACCACAGCACAAGTGTGGTTACTCCCAAAGAACTGCCAGCCATCATTCTGGTCTTTTTATCTGGGCAACTTGTGGGAAAGGTGAGCTTTCGTCTTCACCAATAACAAAAGCAGAACTAACTAGAACTTCAGTCTGCATATATGGAAATGAGAGTGAATAAGCTGTGATATGTCTCTGTTCTTTCCACTGTCTACATTTCTGCCTCCTCCCCACCCCACTGGCAAATGTACATTACTTTGCTTTTTAAAATGAAACTGGTCAACAATCACCCAATCAAACCAATATTTCTTAACCCCCCAGTATCCACATAAGAAGTTTTCATTTTTTGTGTGGCTCACCATTTTGTACTCACCATGATGTTTAGAAGTTTCTGCAACACTGTAAAAGAGGAAGGCCATTCAACTTTAAAGGGAGAGATCTTGAGTTTAAATTTGGAATCCATAGTATACACAGACACATTACTGTCTGAATCCCAGTTGCTTCTTCTCTGTAGTGGGGAAAATATAGCCTTTCTCCCAGACTTATCATTAGGATGGCAAGAGATATTTTATGTAAAGGTACTTAGCTCTCCGCCTGGCATATAGATGGTGACCAAGAGCCCCAAGAGTCAAGTTTAAGAGGAAAGAAATACATTTTTAGAAGGCTGAATCTCAAAGCCAGGGGGGCGATTACAGATTCAGGTGTAAATGAAACATTTTGTTAGGCTCATTGACCTGCTTTTGAACTTTACTACTGTCTAAACTTTTCAGTATTGCTCCCAGAGTAGATGTTTCTTTATTCATAGATGATAAATAGTTGGAATATTTACTGTATATTTCCAAGGTGTCTGTATGGTATGCACACTCAGTTGCTATGTTTTGTACACCTCTTTGCGACCTCCTGCACTGTAGCCTACCAAGCTCTGCTGTCCATGGGATTTCCCAGGCAAGAATACTGGAGTCAGTTGCGATTTCTTCTTCCAGGAGATCTTCCTGACCCAGGGATCGAACCAGAGTCTCCTGAATTGGCAGGCAGGTTCTTTACCACTGAGTCATCTGGGAAGATCGTCTATATAGTATATAAATCAAAATTTGTTTTCTTCTCTGCTTTACATGCTCTGTGGTGTGTCCATTACCTCCACTGAATTTCAGTTGTTCCCCAGTCCCTTTTCCATCCCTTTGAAGCCTGTGCATCATCTGGTAAGTATGTGTTTATTACAACGTCTCCTCTTGGGTTGATTTTGAATCACCCTTCTCTGCTCTCAGTTTCTTTCTTTGACTGCTCCTGAAATATACTCCTCTGAGTTCTTAGGAGGAAGTGACAATGTAGTGAGGCATTGGAAAAGAATAACAAAATAGAAAGTGAGAAAAGGGAAGAGATCAGAAGAAGGGAAGGTGGCCCATTCCCTAGCTCTAAAGCTAACGTTTATATTTATAGTTCAGTTCAGTTCAGTTGCTCAGTCGTGTGCAACTCTCTGCGACCCCATGAATTGCAGCATACCAGGCCTCCCTGTCTATCACCATCTCCCGGAGTTCACTCAAACTCATGTCCATCGAGTCGGTGATGCCATCCAGCCATCTCATCCTGGGTCGTCCCCTTCTCCTCCTGCCCCCAATCCCTCCCAGCATCAGAGTCTTTTCCAATGAGTCAACTCTTCGCATGAGGTGGCCAAAGTACTGGAGTTTCAGCTTTGACATCATTCCTTCCAAAGAACACCCAGGGCTGATCTCCTTCAGAATGGACTTGTTGGATCTCCTTGCAGTCCAAGGGACTCTCAAGAGTCTTCTCCAACACCACAGTTCAAAAGCATCAATTCTTCGGTGCTCAGCTTTCTTCACAGTCCAACTCTTGCATCCATACATGACCACTGGAAAAACCACAGCTGCCTGCTAAAGAAATAAGCGGGGTTGCTTTTGGCTTGCTGTTTTCTCCCTTAATTTGCTTGTGAATTTTATTGTACATAAAGGGTTTGTCTGCATGGTATAGTGGAGTCAGAGAGGCTGGAGTTCAATTCTTGACTACTTGTCAGCTTTCTGACTTTAGGTGAGGGAGCTGCTTTGTATCTCCGTTTCTTCTTTGTAAAATAGGAGATAATAACACTTTATAAGCTGTTAAGAGGCTTGAGTGAGATGTAATGATCTACAGTAGCATATCAATAAATATTTGTTCATTTTCCTCTTCTAAAATCTATCTTCTTCTCATCTCATTCTATACTTTAATAACAAACTAGACTGAATATTGAGTATGGAAAATGTTGGCTGTTCAACTATAAACTATATCCATATAACTCTTCTTTCAATTAATATTTTGGAGGCATCTAAGTTCCTATCTTTGATGATCTGATTTTAAATCAATGCATGAGTCCAAATAACACATGCAAATCAAACATTTTTTTTTTTTTTAAGTGGAGGTAATTTCCAATGCTAGGCAACAAAGTAGGAACTAAAACATGGTGTTTGGAGAAAGGAATAAAAAAAAAATGAATGAATGCCATTGGAAAAGTATACTTAAATCAGTAACCCATGTAGACATAGGGAACTTTTGGTTTACTTTTGTTACCGCTCTTAAATGTGCTTGTATTAGCTGTTCAGTCTTGTCCTATTTAGATAATTCTACCACTATGGGTGCTGAGACACATGTCAATCACAGAGCGATAAGGTACTTTTCTGTCAATATACACTTTCACAACTGCTCCCAAATATTTTATATCTGTCCTCTCCTGTTTTGCGGGGTAAAACAGGAGATACAATACAATGTAAGGCCTCTAATCTCTCTAAAACGTCATTTTATAGGAAACACTAACAGAGCACTCTTGCTGTTTGTGTACCCATGGCTTAATAAGTGGGCAAGAAGGTCGCATGACAGTAGTTCAACACTGCATCTCATGACAAATGACAGATGAA
Organism: Budorcas taxicolor; assembly: GCF_023091745.1. Lineage (NCBI taxonomy): Eukaryota > Metazoa > Chordata > Mammalia > Artiodactyla > Bovidae > Budorcas > Budorcas taxicolor. The sequence goes on from NC_068910.1 coordinate 87,299,375, forward strand.
GAGGCCAGTGGCTCCCTTAGGTCCAGTACTGCTCTTAGCTGCTTCCTTAAATCAAAATTCTTCATCTCTCTAAGTCTTAACTTTCCCAAGCGAATCATATGATTTTTACCTATCAGCGTCCAAGACATCTGAGCATTAACTTATTATACAAGTTTTTCAAGTTTCTTTAGTACTCTGTGATTGATAATCTCACTGATTTTTACATTTGTTATATTGCAACCTTCGTATTAAAAAAATGAAATTATATTAAATTTCTTCATCAATATAATATGATTAGAAGCATATAGTTTACATTTTGAGTTATGCAATGTAATATTTTGTAACATTATCAGTTATGGTATTCAGCAAATGAGATGAAAGATACATGGAGATGGCTTGTATTCATTAGTTTATCTACTTATCTATGCAAGGATGACATGTGTCTCAGGAGGTTATAAGGAAACTACAGAATGTGAATCAGAATGTCTTACCAGGGCCTTGTTTGTTAGTGAATTCTGTGACTTCAGTAAAAATAGATCCCTTGTAAAGTATGTGTGTGTGCATTTATGTTGCTTGAAACACGGAAAACACACTCAAGACTTCTGTATTTATTTTAGGATCTATTCAAACTAGTCAAGATTAGAAACAGATACTAGTCAAGATTAGAAACAGCTAAAGAGTATATGACCTTGGAAGTGTAAGTGTCGTCGGTTTGAACGCCACTTACTCCAATTAGAGAGAAGTCATTTGCTTGCGTCAAACCTGCCGATTACTGCAGTCCAGGACACTTCTAGGAAATATCTCAACAGAAATAACAGCTGTAATCCAGCATCCTTAGTATTGATCTTAGTGATAGTATGCTTCTTAACAAGTTTTTCTGCTGGGGAATAGACATTTCAAGATGTGAATATAAACCAGCTTCTGCAATTAAGATAAAGAACAAGAAAAATAATTCTGAGAACTTAAATGGCTTGCTACTGGAAAATTAATTTTATTCATATCATGGTTCTAAGATTTTTTAACTGAATTTTTAAATCAAGATATCAATGTCAACATCATTTTAAATGTCCAATTATATCATCATTTTTCATTGTGACATTCCCATCACTAAGTAAAGTGATCTGGTAGGACTGAATTTCAAAATATACCCCTTTCTTTATCCAGGTGATGTTATGCAGACAGGAGAGCTCTAATATAATATTTTGAACCAAACTGAGTGGAGAAGGATGCTCTTTTCTTCATCCTTTGTGTTTGTTTCATAGATGAGGAGATACTGAAGAACTGTGGGAGATACTGAGGAATAAGCTTTGGAAATTTCGCAGATTCTCTCCATCCCCCATCTATGCTCCACACTTCAGCCAGAAACTTTTCTCTAACACACAAGTATGGTCAAGTTGCGCTCTTGCTTTGACCACAGTTCTTTAGTAGTTTCCATTCCCTACAGATCATAATCCCATTATATTCAAATGTACACTATTTATTTAACATGATGTATCAGTTTCCTAGGGCTTCCCTGGTAGCTCAGATGGTAAAGAATCTTCCTGCAATGCAGGAGACCTGGGTTCGATCCCTGGGTCGGAAAGATCCCCTAGAGGAGGGCATGGCAACCCACTCCAGCATTCTTGCTTGAAAATCCCATGAACAGAGTAGTCTGGCAGGCTACAGCCCATGGGGTCACAAAGAGTTGGACACAACTGAGCAACTAACACTTTTCATTTACTTTTCATCAGTTTCAAAGGGCTTCAGTAATCAAATACACATCCTGGGCAATTAAAAACCGTAGATATTTATTATCTCACGTTTCTGGAGGTTAGTCCAAAATCAAGGTATTAACAGGGCCATGATGTCTCAGAAAACTTTATGGGAAGATTCTTAAGATACTTCTGGATTCTAGTAGCTCCAGGTGTTCTGCGGCTTGTGGCTGCATACTTCCAATGTCTGCCTCCACCTTCAGGTGGCTATCTTCTCCTTGTGAGTTTCTAGGTATATGTGTGTGTGTGTCCAAATTCCACTTTCTTTTAAGGACACCTGTCATGTTAGATCAACAGGTCACTCTAATCAAGGATAACCTCACTTGAACTAATGATGTCTACAACAACCCTATTGCCAAACAAGGTCACATTATGAGACCCTGAGGGTTAGGACCTTACCACATCTTTTTGGAAGGATACGATTCAACCCATTACACGTGATCTCCAAGTCCTTCACAGTCTGGCCTTAAGCAACCTGCCAGCCCCATTATCTGTCTTTCACCATGTTAGGCATAACTGCTCTCTGTGGGGAATTACCCCTCCCTCCCAGACCATACCAAACCTTCTCAGGCGTTTCACCCTATCATATACTCTTCTTCTTGGTGGAATGCCCCTGGATTTCCCCTGGTTTGCCTGGCCAATTCCTATTTCACTCACTATTACTCAAGTCCACTTTAGGATTTTACCTCCTTAGTAAAATTTTTCCTTAATTCATATATATTAGCAATTTGCCCGTGCCTCTTGGGTTGATACAGAACATATTATATTGAATTCTCAGTTTGTTGGTCTGTCTTCCCACTGAACTGGTAACTCTCAGAAGGTAATACCCTTGACATTCCATCTTTGGACACCTGGTAGAGCGCCAGGCCCACAGCAGACATTCAAGACATATTTGTTAAACAAATAAGATACTTGCTTAACATATCTTGGAATATAACAAGAATGAGGAGAGGAGCTGTATAAGTAATATTTTATGCCTGTGGGGCATGCAGGTCCCACTCAGTTCTCTCTGAGTCTGTTCGATGGAGGGATTCTGCCAAATATTTCTCCCCAGGGCAGGACAGCGAGTCTCAGGAAAGGTCTTAAAGTATGCGGAGGTTTCCTAAGCTTGTGGTGGCCAGAGGTGTGCTGGCTTAAAGATTAACACCAGACTTCTAGTTTCCAAACTGGTACCTTCTCAAGGTGATACTGAGTGGATTGTTTTCACCTGCTGATTTTCAGCAGAGGAGATGACCTTTGCAGGCTGAAATAAAGAAGTTGGCTCTGCATGAACCATATGACATACTTACTGATTGTGTTAGAGCTAAAAAAATAAAAAATACACATTTTCCCCTAAGTATTAATCATTTTATAAAGAAAGCTTCTTTTCTCTTTCAGAGAAGTGTTAGTTTTCTAAAGTATCATCTCCACAAAGATGAGTCAAGCTTTAATATTTAGAGAATTATAGAGCCAGATTTGTAGTGGAGATAGGATCAATATAATTTGTTTCAACAGTAAAGAAGCTATTTCACTCCAGTGACTCCTGTGCAGGGAAGTTCCTAGGCTCAGGATTAAATGTCCTCGAATCAGGAGCTGAGTTGGTAGAAAAGAAAATGCAGTTGCCCATGTGCATAAAATCAGAATAAGAACCTCGTAGGAAATCTGTTAGGATTAAAAGTTATGTTAAAATATGTTCAACCTTAAGAAAGAATGTTATATAAATCAATAATAGATCATTATCATCATTAGTAAGGTATGTTGACATATCTCATTGAGTTCTCCATAAAAGAAAAAGAATTTTGTGAAAGTGGTTTATAGTCTGTATGTTTCAAAAATTTTGCAAGATATTTTCTCTGATAATCTGAGTTAAACATTTATTCTCCCTGGCATAATCTCTTTTGGTTTTGAAGGAATATTAATTCAGAGTTTGATCCTGACATGCGTTAATCCAAAGAAATAGCCTAAATTGTTCAGACCTATAGAGCTGACTTACCCATCTATTCATCAAATACTTCCTGACCTCATTCTGTGCCAGATACTACGCTAGTGCTAGCAACAGAGCTGGCTTCTGCCTTCTACATAACTAAAACAAACAAACAAATAAAGGAGGTTAAAAAAAAATTCAAGTACCTATGTGCATTTAGTTGGAGAAGGCCCTCTATGGAGGTGACATGGAGGCTGATACCTTAAGAATGATAAGGAGCTGGTCAGGTGAAAATGAGCAGAAGAGCACTTCAAACAAAAGAGAGGACTTGACCAGAAGCCCAAGATGGAAAAGAACTGAACAAGGTCCAAGCACGAACAGAAGACCAGCGTGAGTGGATCAGGGAAAGGAGACTGGCATGCACAGGCCAAGGCCAGCGATGTCCAGGCCTTTCTGTCCGTGAGAAAGACTGCAGAACTTGTTCTCAAAGTGCAATTACAAATTCACAGTTAAATGTTATCACCAAATCTAAGTGAAAGCAGAACTGAATTCTTCTGTAGAAATTTCCCTTGGTTGGTGGCTAAGGATAAACAGCATATTCAAATATCATACAGCATGTGGCAATGAGAGAACTTCAGGTTAGACTAGCCATTGCACATGTATCAGCTTTGGAAACCAGTGGCCAGACATGGTATCAACAAAACGGGTCACACTGTGACCACAATCTAGAATGAAAGTAAGACTTGAAAGCCTAGGGATCTACTACTTTTCTGCCTTTGTATAAGGAGAGAGGATGAAACGAGCATTAGCTGAGGTCTTTTTTTTGTATCAGGAATTTTATACATATTGTCTCATTTAATCCCAACAATAATCTCATGGGGAAACATTATTTTCTCCTTTTACCCATAAGGAACTTCAAAATCAGAGAAGTCAAATGTTACACTCCAGTTTATATAGCTTAACTGGACTCAAAGCTATACAGTCTTCTAAAGTCCACAAGTTCTCATCACATCACATGTCTCCGTGGATGGGTGACAGGTAGAAAAGAAAAGCCAGCCAGACTTGCTCAGCAGAGGTCTAGTAACCAGAGGCTGTGACTGCTTTAGAGGTTGCTTATGGTGGTTGGAATCCCATGCCCTTAAAAATCAAACAAAGAATTCTCTCTCTTTCCAAAGAGTTATCAGGTTTCAATTAACCAGTTAGTTTTTTTAGGCTGCAGGGCATCGATGTTAACGCAGTTATTTGCTTCACCACACTACTTGATTGACGGAAAAAAACAAACTTTTCTTTCATTTCTCACAAATACAACTGCAAAAGTTATGGAAAGTTTTCTTATTCAAGAAGAGAATGGAATTGAATTGTGGGTAATATACTTGTAAAATCCTGTAAATGATCACTTGATTTCTCCCTTCCCAGAAATGACAATACAAATGCTTTAAAATTAGAATGCAGAAAGGTTTCTGAGGACCTGTGCCTTGTGTGGCTTCACGCTTTAGGTGGAAACCTCAGTGTATGTGTTGGGTTAGGGAGGGCAGTGTGTACCTATTTATAACATACTTGTTCTCTTAAGAACTTCTACCATTACTCTTGAATTAAAAGGTAAAGATGGAATTCCATCTCAATAAAACACATGTATACATACATACACACATGTATATACCTACTCTATAAATATATATAATATGCATACATATGATGTATGTATATATATATGATATTATGAAATTTGATTTTGCTATAGTAGACATTAAAAACATTCACTGTAATCATGTTCCACTCCATTTCTTTTGTAATTAAACTGATATGCAATTAAAATATTTTATTTTATAATTATAGTCAGAGTTGAAGAGATGATCACATTAGAGGTTTTGGTTATCTAAGAGGCTACACAGTTACTAACATTTACAACTTTACAGTTTTAACATAGCTTCAAATGTTAAGGAATGAAAAATATTCTAATCACTCTTGAATCTGCTATAAATTTTTCTGGCAAGTATAAGTAGAAAGGAAAAAAGTAATTTTGTACTTCCTGTTTAAGAATAGATTTCTGAAGAAAGGAAGCTCTTACATATCTCTCCAGAAATATTTTATTAATTACATTTTTTTTCAGTAGTTAGGAAATCATGGTCTATTGATCAGCATAGTCTACCTTCCTCCTGTGCTTCTGGAGAAAAAAGTACAAATTAAGCAGACGATTTTTTTGGCTTTAGAAGTACTTTTAAGCTTACACTTTTAAACTAAATGAAAGACTTTTAAAAATTTTACAATGCTTTATAATTTTCAAAAGTTTAACACACACAAATTTTGTATAATTCTATGATAATCCTTTTTATTCTTCTACTCCTATATTGCCACTTCCTCCTTCCTTCTCAGCACTGGTAACCACTAGTTTATTCTCTGTATTTGTGAGCCTTTTTTTTTTCAAATTGCCCATTGTACTTTTTAGATTCTACATATAAGTGATATCATACAGTATTTGTCTTCTTCTATCTGATGCATTTCACTTAGCATAATGCCTTCCAAGTCCATCCATGTTGCTAAACAGGGCAAACTTTTATTCTTTGCTCTAGCTGAGGAGTAGTCCATGAGGTGTACTTACTACATTTTCTTTATTCATTCATCTGCTGATGGACACTTGTATTGCATGCATACCTTGGCAATTGTAAATAATGCTTCGAGGAACATTGGAGTGAATACATATCTTTTTGAATCAGTGTTTTTACTTTTCTTCAGATATATACCCAGGAATAGAGTTGCTGGGTCATATGGTGGTTCTGCTTTTAGATTTTGAGACATTTCCATACTGTTTTCCATAGTGGCTGTACCAGTTTACATTCCCACAAGCAGGGTAAGAGGTTTCCCTTTTCTCCACATCCTCTCCATCATTTGTTACTTATGTTCTTTTTGGTAATGGCAATTCTGACAGGTGTGAGGTGATATCTCATTTTTGTTTTGAACCTTATTTCCTTGATGATTAGTGATATTGAGCATTTTTTATGTGCCTGTTGCTCATCTGCATTTCCTCTTTGGAAATATGTCTATTCAGCTCTTTCACCCATTTTTTAATTGGGTTCTTTGGATTTTTTTGCTGTTGAGTTGTATGAGTTGTTTATATATGTTGGATATTAATCCTTTATTAGTCATATTCTTTTCAAATATCTTATCCCATTCAGTGGATATTTGTTTTGTTGGTGATTTCTTTTGCTGTGCAAAAACTTTTAAGTTTACTTAGGTGCTATTTATTTTTGCTTTTGTTTCCATTACTCTAGGAGATAGACCCCCAAAATAGTGCTGTGATTTATGTTAAAGAACACTTTGCCTATGTTTCTTCTAAGAGTTTTGCAGTATTTGATCTTACACTTAGATCTTTAATCCATTTTGAGTTTATTTATGTAGATAGTGTTAGAAAATGTTCTAACTTCATTCTTTTACATGTGTCTGTCCAGTTTTCCCAGCACCATTTATTGAAGAGACTTCTTTTCTCCACTTTATAATCCTGCCTTCTTTGTCATCAGTTAATTGACCATAAGTGTATGGATTATATTTCTGGGCTCTCGGTTCTGTTTCATTGGTCTATGTGTCTATTTTTGTGCTGGTACCGTCCCATTTTGCTTACTGTAGCTTTTCAGTGTTGTCTGAAGTCAAAGTATGAGTCCTCCAGCTCCATTCTTCTTTTCAGGATTATTTTGGCTACTCAGTCTTTTGTGTTTCCAGACAAAATTTTAAATTGTTTGTTCTGCTGCTAAGTCGCTTCAGTTGTGTCCAACTCTGTGCGACCCCATAAACAGCAGCCCACCAGGCTCCCCCATCCTTGGGATTCTCCAGGCAAGAACACTGGAGTGGGTTGCCATTTCCTTCTCCAATGCATGAAAGTGAAAAGTGAAAGTGAAGTCGCTCAGTCGTGTCTGACTCTTTGTGACCCCATGGACTGCAGCCCACCAGGCTCCTCCGTCCATGGGATTTTCCAGGCGAGAGTACTGGAGTGGGGTGCCATTGCCTAGTCCAGTGAAAAACACAATGGATATTTTGATAGGAATTGTATTGGATAGATGGATTGCTTTGGATAGCATGGTCATTATAACAATATTAATTCCTCCAATCCAATTTCTATATCGTTGGATATATCTTTCCATGTGTTCATGTCATCTCCAATTTCTTTCATCAGTGTTTTATAGTTTTCTGAGTATGGGTCTTTTCCTTCCTTAGGTAGATTTATCTCCAGGTATTTTATCCTTTTTGATGCAATGGTAAATGGAGTTGCTTCCTTAATTTCTCTTCCCGATAGTTTATTGTTAGTGTATAGCAATGCAACAGACTTTTGTATATTAATTTTGTATCTTGCAACCTTACTAAATTCATGGATGAGCTCTAGTAGTATTCTGATGGCATCTTTAAGTTTTGTGTTTTTTTCAGATTTTATTTTACTTTACAATACTGTATTGGTTTTGCCATACATCAACATGAATCTGCCACGGGTGTACATGTGTTGCCACTCCTGAACCCCCCTCCCTCCTCCCTCCCCATACCATCTCTCTGGGTCATCCCAGTGCACCAGCCCCAAGCATCCTGTATCCTGCATCGAACCTAGACTGGCGATTCGTTTCTTATATGATATTATACATATTTCAATGCCATTCTCCCAAATCATCCCACCCTCTCCCTCTCCCACAGAGTCTGAAAGACTGTTCTATACATCTGGGTCTCTTTTGCTGTTTCACATACAGGGTTATTGTTACCATCTTTCTAAATTCCATATATATGTGTTAGTATACTGTATCAAGTAATCTGCAAACAGGGACAGTTTCACTTTTTCTTTTACAATTTGGATTCCTTTTTTTCTTTTATTGCTGTGGCTAACACTTGCAAACTATGTTGAATAAAAGTGGCTATGTTGAATAAAAGTGGTGAGAGTGGACATATTTATCTTATACCTGATCTTAGAGAAAAACAGGGAATTTTAATAGTATATATACTATGCTCAGATAATAATTAATTTAAATATATTTTTGTGCAAAGTTAATTCAATTTATTCAGTCAGTATTCTATATTATGAACAGAATTTCCTTTTAGCATAATAAGATATGATTCAAGAAGTACTAGGTTATATTCTTAGTTTAAAAATTGCTTTTAAGATTTTCAATAAAACATTTGTTAATTGTTTTAGACTATAAATAATGAAAAAGTAAACTATTTTCACAGGATACTGTATTTCTGTGCTTGTGAGAAGAATCTACAAATATGGAGAGAACACAATGATTTAAATGTGAGAATGGATTTCTATTGAAAGACTTCATATTTGTTCCTGCCTTCTTCCTACTGTAATGCAGTAGCCATATTTTATATCAATCTTGAAAGTTGTAAATTTGAAGTGGTAGGACAGGGATCAGCTTTATGTAATTAGCTACATGCTCCATGTAATTAGGAATTTAGCAAGTAAGATAGAGACACACATGTTTGCAAGGGTAGAATGAAGAAGAGAGTTGGAAATGATAAAAATGTGAATAGTTAGAAAAACTAGACTCTGCTTAAATATAGCATATGATCCATATATATCTACCAAAAAGATGCAAACCCATTAAGACAAAGGCATTTGATAGAAGAATAGACTAGATGCCAACTAATGTTTGTGATGATGGAGGGTGAATGGAGGATTGGGGAAAGTCAATCTCAGAACCTGCAGGAAAGGATGCTGCGATGAAGTGAGTCCGTGTGCACCGAAGAGCCCCTCAGAGCGTCAGCATTTGAAGCCTGCAAGGAAGCTCCCCTACTCCCCCAGAGTTCACTCAGGACATAATCCTGATGATCTCAGAGAACAAAATTCCAGAACCTGTCATCTAAGGGTCTTCTGATAATATGGCTTGATTTTTATATGATACTCTTAGCAATGTATCAATAGCCAAAAATCACTAGACATTTGAAGAAAGCCTCCCTGGTGGCTCAGAGGTTAAAGTGTCTGCCTGGAATGCGGGAGACCCGGGTTCGATCCCTGGGTTGGGAAGATCCCCTGGAGAAGGAAATGGCAACCTACTCTAGTACTCTTGCCTGGAGAATCCCATGGAGGGAGGAGCCTGGTAGGCTATAGTCCATGGGGTCACAAAAAGTCTGACATGACTGAGCAACTTTACTTTCACTTTCAAAGGTGAAAGCCAGAGGTCAAAGCAAACAGAAGAAAGAAATCAGAAAGAAAGGAAGACAACAAAAGGAACAGAAGGAAATTATAAAATGGTAATCAATCACCTCAGAAAGATAAGAGAATATATTCCATTTATTTAGTTAGTGTTAGTTAGTTATTTAGTGTTTTGTATATGCCAGTCACTTTTCTACTAACTTTATAATGGTGTCTTATTTAATCCTCATAGCAATTCCTTTGAGGTAGGAACTACTGTCCATTTTAAAGAAAGGTTAGGTATAGTATACTTGGTTAAATATAGCCAAAGACATCTTAGAATATTGCAGAGCCATGATTTGAACCCAAGTAGTCAATGGCACCCCACTCCAGCACTCTTGCCTGGAGAGTCCCGTGGGCAGAGGAGCCTGGTAGGCTGCAGTCCATGGGGTCGCTAAGAGTCGGACACGACTGAGCCACTTCACTTTCACGTTTCACTTTCATGTATTGGAGAAGGAAATGGCAACCCACTCCAGTGTGCTTGCCTGGAGAATCCCAGGGATGAGGGAGCCTGGTGGGCTGCCGTCTATGGGGTCGCACAGAGTCGGACATGACTGAAGCGACTTAGCAGCAGCAGCAGCAGTCTGTTTGAAGTCCACCCTCTTACCCATTACATTTTACCTCCTTTCCAAGAATTAAGAATAGAATATTCACAAAACTTTACTTTTGTTTAGATAGTTTTTTAAATAGATTACTAAAATAAACCCTTGAAATAAAGCTAGGACCTCAAAAATAACCTGTACCCATCTACACTGAACCGCCATTCCATCTCCCTGACTCTGTCCACTCAAGTAAATCATTACATTAAGCGGTATGTTCTTCACTATTTTATTGTTTAAGACTATATATGTGTATTTTCTAAAGAGCTTCATGCGACTTAAAATTCTTTTGTGAACTATTCTTCTCTTGCATTTCTAAGATTCATCCGTATTGTTGCATGTTAACTGATTTCATTAATTGTTACCGCTATATTTTAAAAAAAGAGCAAAGTGTTATAAAAGAAAATAATCAGAAGTTTTATAAAATACAACATTATAGTTAAAATATTTATTATAATAATTAGTAGAAAAGTAATTGAATTTCCTAGAGAGTAAAGAAGAAAAAGGAAGAAGAAGAAGAAGGAAACAGAGAAATATATCAGAATGAGAATATCAATCAGGGTTTCTAACATTGTCTTATTAAAATTTCCAGAAAGAGAGAACAGAGAAAGAGATGAAGCATTTATTAATGAAATAGACCTGAAGGTTGTGTTTTTCCAGTTTGAAGAGCCATTGAGTGAGCAGTACAGGGAATGAAACAGTAATGTATATTAAGACATATACTATGACATTTTAGGACATACCAAAGATAAAAGGAATCATATGTATATATTCTTTCTCTCTGTGGTGGGGGCAAGGCGGTTAGGAGAAGTCCATCTACAATAAACCAGGAATCAAAATAGCGTTAGACTCCTCAACAACAACTTTGGAAGCTAGATGACAATGGAGAGGCTCTCTAAATTCTGAAAAATGAAGCCAGAATACCAACTCAAAACTGTGTTTGAATGTGAAGGCTCTACAAGGTCCTAAAGCATTTCCATTAAGGAGCTATGTTTCTATAAATGAAAGAGTAGACAAAAAAGATGATCTGAGACTGAGGTCAAAGAGAATCCAAACCAAGAGGTGGTTGGGAATTTCTATTTCAGGCTCAGGATTGCATCCTTAGAGAACAATCAAACCCCACTGAAAGAAGGAAAAAAGAAATTTGAAATGTTCGGTCATTTACAACTATAAATATGGTGAGTAAATTTCAATGTTCAAAATAAATCAGTTGATTAATTTGTTGTGGGCATTAATTTGGGATATATTACCCATTATGAACTCTAAAAATAAACAACAAAGGGAACAGAAAGCACTATACCTAATTTTACTTATTCATGAACAATATTTACAAAATGATAATAACTATTGATTTAACTAAATAATTAAAAGGAAGTTGGGGAGTGAAAGGAGTATAAAATCCTCAAGGACAAAACAGGAATCAGCAGATAATGTCTAATACATAAATCAAGAAACTATGGGCCTATCTATAGAAAAAATTAATTTAACTAATGAGGAAAATGGATTTAATACTAGAGGGATCATACAAAGAATTTAAATAAGTCTGGGGAAAATAAAAGGATGTGACAGGGAGCTTCTTTTTTTTTAAATTTTTTTTATGTTTTAGGGTAAGCATTTTCGTTTCTACAAAATATGAAATGACATTTTGAAAAATGTAAAGTGGAAACTACAGAAATGTGAAGATTATGACCATAATTTGGGTGTGATATTGAGGCAAGCAAAAACTAATGAGATGAAATGTCAAAGGTTAAGAGAATAATAAATAACTTTTAGAAACATAAAGTGGGTTTCTATAGCTCAAGATCAAGGAGGAAATAGATAGTAACTCTGGAGATCAATTTATAGATGGATACCTTATCAAAGCCATCATAAGGGAACTTCAGAACCTAGGAAATTTCATAACATGAAGACAAATCTAATCTGTGCCCCTACCTCGATTTTAATAACTGTGAAATTAGAGAAAATGATTTTAATGATAGCATTGAGGGGCTTTTGACTCTTCTTAGAGGCACTACAAAGTAGGTTGGCTTAGGGAAGGACCTTGAAAAGGTAGAAGGTTTGTCCATGTGATGTTAAGTCTTAAACGAAGAAGAGGGTTATAGACTAGTTTCATGCTTCCTGGTTTCACATTTTATACACGCCTAAAGACTGAAACACTTTCCAATCAGTAGCTCAGCATTACTCTCTCCCACCCTCAAATAAATCACTCCTATTTTATGTCAGGTCTTTAGGTATAACTATGGTACAGAATGATGTTTATGAAGTAAGATTTTGGATTGAATCCTGACTCCACCGCTTCCTAGCTGTGGAAACTGGACATGTTACCTAACCTCACCTGGAAGTTGGGAATGATAATGTTAGTACCAGCTTAGAGAGGTTTTTTGAAAGTTACATGGGAAATATGAACGAAGCACAGAGCACAATGCCAAGCATAAAATAAGCATTCAAAAATGATAGCTATCATTATTATAGTTAACTTTGAGAATGACTTCATGAATATTAAACCTTTAATCATACAGGTATGAAATTTTATCATTACTTATTGTGCAACCACTTAGAAAATATATATTTATAATTTGTTGAATAACCTAAGTAATTTCCATATAAGAGCCTCCCAGTTGGCTCAGTGATAATCTGTCTGCCAAGCTGGAGACCTGGGTTCAACTTCTGGGTTGGGAAATTCCCCTGAAGAAGGAAATGGCAATCCACCCCAGTATTCTTGCCTGGAAAATCCTACGGACAGAGGAGCCTGGTGAGCTACAGTCCATGGAGTTGCAAAAATTCTGGAAATAAAAGCAAAAATAAACAAATGGGATCTAATTAAAATTAAAAGCTTCTGCACAACAAAGGAAAATATAAGCAAGGTGAAAAGACAGCCTTCTGAATGGGAGAAAATAATAGCAAATGAAGCAACGGACAAACAACTAATCTCAAAAATATACAAGCAACTTATGCAGCTCAATTCCAGAAAAATAAACGACCCAATCAAAAAATGGGCCAAAGAACTAAATAGACATTTCTCTAAAGAAGACATATGGATGGCTAACAAACACATGAAAAGATGCTCAACATCACTCATTATTAGAGAAATGCAAATCAAGACCACAATGAGGTATCACTTCACACCAGTCAGAATGGCTGCAATCCAAAAGTCTGCAAGCAATAAATGCTGGAGAAGGTGTGGAGAAAAGGGAACCCTCTTGCACTGTTGGTGGGAATGCAAACTAGTAGAGCCACTATGGAGATTCCTTAAAAAATTGCAAATAGAACTGCCTTATGACCCAGCAATCCCACTGCTGGGCATACACACCAAGGAAACCAGAACTGAAAGAGACACATGTACCCCAATGTTCATCGCAGCACTGTTTATAATAGCCAGGACAGGGAAACAACCTAGATGTCCATCAGCAGATGAATGGATAAGAAAGCTGTGGTACATATACACAATGGAGTATTACTCAGCCATTAAAAAGAATACATTTGAATCAGTTCTAATGAGGTGGATGAAAGTGGAGCCAATTATACAGAGTGAAGTAAGCCAGAAAGAAAAACACCAATACAGTATACTAACGCATATATATGGAATTTAGAAAGATGGTAATGATGACCCTGTATGTGAGACAGCAAAACAGACACAGATGTGTAGAGTGGACTTTTGGACTCTGAGGGAGAGGGAGAGGGTGGGATGATTTGGGAGAATGGCATTGAAACATGTATACTGTCATGTAAGAAATGAATCGCCAGTCTATGTTTGATGCAGGATACAGGATGCTTGGGGCTGGTGCATGGGGATGATCCAGAGACATGATAGGGGGTGGGAGGTGGGAGGGGGGTTCATGTTTGGGAACTCATGTACACCTGTGGTGGATTCATGTCAATGTATGGCAAAACCAATACAGTATTGTATAGTAAAATAAAGTAAAAATAAAAATTAAAAAAAAAAAAAGGAGTAGGACACAGTTTAGTGATTAAACAACAACAAATTTGCCTATATTTTAAACTTAATCAGATCCCCTGATTGTTTTAGTCACTGATGGATGGGTCCTCCTCATTTTTGTTTACTGTATCTCCTCTCATATTGTTTCAAACATCTTGTCATGCATAGATGTGACCTAAGATGGTCTCCATCTCTTTCAAAACAGTTTTTTCCTGTATGATTCTTTAGGTTCACCATGCATCTCAGACTGCTAATCTTCTTTGTTTATCTCACGTCTCTATTTCTCCTACAGCTAAGATAGTGAGATAATGCACTACATTATCTCTTTAGAAATTTAAAATAAGAAATATTGTCACAGGGCCAAGTTCTTTCCCGAGAGGCTTCCCAAGATACCAAGGGTGTGACCAGCAGCTCTCCTCTATCAGAAACATAATGTTTTGAGTGCACCAAGAGTGGACCCTTTGGGATAACCACCCTTTGGGATAACGTTGTGGGATTAACCACCATGACTTTTTTAATATTTATTGTGAGAAACAGCAACTGCCGAGTTTCAGGGACTTGTCCTTATGAACAATGCATTCTCTTTCTGCTGACGGGAATTAATCTGAATCTGAATTTGATTTGAATTTGATTATTACATCTTAGCAATCTGCCAGTAAATATTTTTTGGACTGCTGAAACAACTCTTTTATGTCTCACTTAACTTTCTCATCAAATACACCACAATAGCTGTCATCAATTTGCAATTTCTTTAAAATTTTGACTTACCCACTATGACGCAGAGGTTGTAATTGACATGCATGCCACAAAGTCCCAGCCTTTTTTCACCTTGCCTGGGTTAAGACCATTAAGGTAATGTGTGAAAACAAAGCACCAAGACTTTGCTCTTTTGCAATTTCCCTGTTTCAGAATATTTCTTAAGCAACATGTGGTTTAGTGGTTCAGTCATGATAGGAAATTTTTGTGCTCTGTACTGACTTTCTACCTCATTCCTGCTCTATATACCTTTGACTTAAGTACTTGCTGTATCACTCTGGCTGAGTCATTAAACAATTCCATGGACAAAGTAGAAGATAATCGATCACAATATTCGTTACTGTGTCAACTGCGATTTTTTTTGAGGGCTAAGGTGTTTAATACAGATTGTAACAGAACCTCAAATATCATATATGTCTTTTAGTCTCCAGAAAACATTTTTTCTTGAGTAGAAGAGACGGTTGGAAAATTGCTTCTCCCATATTTAATTCTGAGGATCAAGTTCCAGTATTATTTACATTTTAAATATTTCTTAGAGTCTTGATGATAGTAAAATGCCTAGAGATCATAAAAGTAAGATTTTGTTCAGGTTCAGTCCCTGGGTTGGAAAGGTCCCCTGGAGAAGGAAATGGCAATGCATTCCAGTATTCTTGTACTGGAAAATCCCATGGACAGAGGGGACTGGCAGGCAGTGGGACTGCAAAGAGTTGGGCACAACTGAGCACAATGCACAAGCTGCTGGAGTGCAGCACTTTTAAAACCTGTGTATAGTCCAGCTATGGTCACCATGAATGAGACTGCTCTCTATTCCTTAGTTATCACCGTAGACATATAATCTATAGAAAACAGTATCCCAAGCAAAACTATTCAAAAGCTCCTGCCTCTTTAAGACCCATGAACATTTCTTGACATAAAACATCTCTTACATAAGTAATTCTTTATTGGCATTTCCTTTTATTCCCACCAAAACCCTAACATGTAGTAAGCACATTATCATTCCCATGTTATTGACCGAACTCTGCAGTTGAGTTAAATTTCTATTCACAGAGGTTGCAAGTGTTTCAATAAGAAATAAATTTTTTTAATGACTTTCAATTTCTGAAGGTTTTTTTTTGTTGTTGTTACTTAGATCACTTCTTTAACTTAAGCACCAACAGAAAGTTTGAAAAGAAGCATAGTTCCAGGGAATTACCCAGCTTCAGGGTACTCAGGTTCTTTAGTGTCATACTCTGTCACTATTTGGAAAATACCAGCCTGATAACTCTTGAAAAATATAAACCTGCTCTTAATATCCAGTAGAAGAAGCATACTATCTTAACAAGTGTATTCCTTCAATTCTCTTACAGAACATACATCATATTTTAGCTAGGCAGGTGGCTTGATATATTATCAGACAGCACAGAACAGACAATTTAATATTTGGTAAATGAATCAGTGAAATTTGAACACTAGAACTGGGTTTCGGGGAGGAGGGGTTTAGAGGCATGAGTAAAGACTGAGAAATAGAGTCAGTTGATTTTTCACCTAGAAAAGCTGCTCATTAAGAATATGGTACCACTGTTTTTCAACACAGGGGTTTTATAAACAAAATCTAGGTTGATTCCCTTAACAAGCGGGTTTTCATAGAAGTGGCGTTTCAGACATTTTACAAGTCTCCCTTTGGTAAATCCCTAATTAATAAGAAAGCTCGAACTTCTTGTTTTTACTTTCCTGGCTATGTTGGTTTTGACATTATAATAAAAATGCTAAATCCTTTAGTTTGATGGGGAAATTCTTTCTAAGTCATATTAGCTCTACTCCAGGACTATTAAATAAGGACTTGGGATGCTTCATTTGAAAGTACCATTGATCCACTGGATCACCACTCTATTAGCAATTATCAACATATGGCAATGCAGTTTGTAGCAAAAAGACATGTGGTTAATTGAGGGTTCTGTTTAACTGATTTCCTTATTAATCAGGAATTTACAACATAAGGAGCTTCCCTGGTGGCTCAGATGGTAAAATTGTCTGCTTACAATGCTGGAGACCCAGGTTCAATCCCTGGGTGGGGAAGATCCCCTAGAGAAGGAAACGGCAACCCACTCCAGTACCCTTGCCTAGAAAATTCCATGGCTGGAGGAAACTCATAGGCTATAGTCCATGGGGTCAAAAAGAGTCAGATACACCTGAGCTACTTCACTTTCACTTTCACTTTACAGCCTAGTAATTTGTTCACAAAGTAACAATATGCATAATAATTTGCTTCTTGATTCATATTCTTATTTCTATGAATTTCATCCATACTGTTTTTTAAAATGTGCATATATGCTTTAAATAGGATTCAGTTCCATTCAGTTCAGTTGCATAGTCATGTCTGACTTTTTGCGGCCCCATGAAGCACAGCAGGCCAGGCCTCCCTGTCCATCAACAACTGCCAGAGTCCACACAAACCCATGTCACTTGAGTCAGTGACACTATCCAGCCATCTCATTCTCTGTCATCCCCTTCTCCTCCTGCCCCTAATCCCTCCAAGCATCAGGGTATTTTCCAATGAGTCACCTCTTCACATGATGTGGCCCAAGTATTGGAGTTTAAGCTTTAGCATCAGTCCTTCCAATGAACACCCAGGGCTGATCTCTTTTAGGATGGACTGGCTGGATCTCCTTGCAGTCCAAGGGACTCTCAAGAGTCTTCTCTAACACCACAGTTCCAAAGCATCAATTCTTCAGCACTCAGCTTTCTTCACAATCCAACTCTCACATCCATACATGACCACTGGAAAAACCATAGCCTTGACTAGACAGACCTTTGTTGGCAAAGTAATGTAAAGTAATGTCTCTGTTTTTGAATATGCTATCTAGGTTGATCATAACTTTCCTTCCAAGGAGTTACTGTCTTTTAATTTCATGGCTGCAATCACCATCTGCAGTGACTTTGGAGCCCCTCAAAATTAAGTCTGACACTGTTTCCACTGTTTCCCCATCTATTTCCCATGAAGTGATGGGACCAGATGTCATGATCTTCATTTTCTGAATGTTGAGCTTTAAGCCAACTTTTTCACTCTCCTCTTTCAATTTCATCAAGAGGCTTTTTAGTTCTTCTTCACTTTCTTCCATAAGAGTGGTGTCATCTGCATATCTGAGGTTATTGATATTTCTCCCAGCATCTTGATTCCAGCTTGTGCTTCTTCCAGCCCAGCGTTTCTCATGATGTACTCTGCATAGAAGTTAAATAAGCAGGATGACAATATACAGCCTTGATGTACTCCTTTTCCTATTTGGAACCAGTCTATTGTCCCATATCCAGTTCTAACTGTTGCTTCCTGACCTGCATATAGGTTTCTCAAGAGGCAGGTCAGGTGGTCTGGTATTCCCATCTCTTTCAGAATTTTCCACAGGTTGTTGTGATCCACATAGTCAAAGGCTTTGCCATAGTCAATAAAGCAGAAATAGTTGTTTTTCTGGAACTCTCTTTAGTATTGTTTAAAATCTACCTTATAACATCTTCCAATAAGGTTTACATAAGAATGCAAAGTTGACTACCCTGAGTATTCTCTTTATTTTTTACATACTATAAAGTTCACATCTCAAGTTTTGCTTCATTTATTAGCTCAGATGTTTTCTTCTCTCTACTTATCTCTATCTATCTCTCTATCTCATGGAATGTGTTACAGATTTTTATTTTTTTATAAACTGAAAAAATGTGTTATTTTGAAATCTTCATGGCCCTTATTACTGCAGGCATGCTGATGTGTGAGGTTTAGTTAGGGATCTACCTCATAGAATATAGCAAGAACAGAATGTTAAAAAGTTACCAAAGAATTACTGTTACAAAAAGAACAAAACTTTACCCATGTAGATGTGAAGTCATATCCTGACCAAAAAGAGGAAGTGGCAGGTTACTAGATTCAAACTTCTCTGCAGCTGTACATCATAGACAGCACACTGCTGACAGTCTTCAGTCGTTTCTGTAACACCAGAAAGTGCACTCATTCGGAGCAGTGTGAATTCAAAATGCTGAAGAGAAAACCATCCAATGTCTCAGAGAAGGAAAAACATCAAAAGCCTAAGGTATGGTGATTTCATACATAGTCAAACAAAACCAAATTATTTAATAGAATGCACACAGAGACACATGGTTTTTATCTGCCCATAAGAAATCAATTCAACCATATGGTTGAAAGCTTCATGGCAAATATGGGAAAAACTGAATTGAACATTAGCTGTTAAATGATACCTGACAATTACTGTCTATGTAATTTTATCTTATAGGGCATATTTGATTATTTACAACTGTAACTGAACTCTGAGCTCATACTGTCAACTCCATGGAAATCATTTTGGTGATCTCTGTTTGAAAGACTGATATTATGAAATCTTTGTGTCTATTCTTTTTTTTAATATAAATTAATTTATTTTAATTGGAGGCTAATTACTTTACAATATTGTATATTCTTAATAACTATAAAGGTGGCAAAGTCTGTTTAATAATCTACCAAGTGCATTTTATTTCTTACAGTCTCAGCTCTTCATAATGCATTATGAGAAAGTTACAAAATGGAGATGTTTTGATTGAATACTTGATGTTTCTCATTTCTTCAGGCTAAAATATGATAGCTTATTATACAGGCTATTTTTACTACTTTCTCTCTTGAACTAGCTCCACTACTTGAGAGAGGATTGGGTTGTTTGGAAACATCAAAACTCTATATGTGTATAGATTTGTTGAACTGATTCTATTTGAAATGTTATTCTATTCTTTGTCTTGAAAATAATTGCTAATGACTACTTAAAAAAAGGTATGAGATAACAAAGTTTGGATTCTATTGTATGACTCTAAATTAGTTTCATTAGTATCATAAAGGAAAATATCTCTGAAATACTGGTATCAGTGAATTTTTACAAAACCTATACTTTTTTTTTTTAGTTTCTTAGGTAAACATTTTAAATATGCTTGTAAATAAACAATAACTGAGGTCAAATGTCTTTTTAGAGGGTTGATTTATTATCTATTATTGGAATTTATTTGCTTGGTACCTTCCAGAGAGAGAGGAATTGGTAATTGATTGTGAACTTTTGAATTGTCATGGCATTGAACAATAGCCAATATTTTATATTTTATAGCTCTTTGCAAGTTACCACAAAACCTCTCTGAAGGAAACTAAAAATAAATGATTTCTGATATTTGGAAACTGAGAATAAATGATTTTCAATATTAATTTTTTCTGACAAAAAGACCTGATGAAGGATAGGCAAGCATTTCTACTTAAATATAGCTGTATAACACATCATGATTTCTGTCTTTTCCTCTTGTAGAACAAAAATGCAAGGTAACATTTCCCCAAAGAGTACAACAAGCATTGCTTACCTTTCCATCTAGGATTAATTTTATACAAAATTTGCTTGATTAAATGCAACCAATATTGAGTTGACAAAACTAGGTTTTAGGGAAATTAATTCACAAAAATTAATTCAAAGCAGTGGTTTTCATCCAAGTATTTACAGTTTAAAGTTAGAGTGCCTCATAAGAACCCTATTATGCAGTGAGCTGCTATCATATTTATGTCATGGAACAACTTTCAAAATGATATTTTACTCTATGATTATCTTTTGCCTTAATTGCAGGGGTTATTGTAATAGAAGTAGAATATTGTTCATATTGCTGAGTTTCTTACTCATCAAAGTAAAAATATATTTGATAAAGTATACATCTGAGAGCAAAATATATCACAGAAAATAGTCACATTGGAAACATTTTTTGTTGTGAATGGATTCCTGTTTTCTTTAGACGGATGGTTTCATTTTAAATGAATTTAAAGAGATATGTGAATGTATATGAAAAAATATTGTTCATACATTCCAGCTAAATCCTTTCCTTTTAATGTGAAGCTAATATTTTTTCCAATTATTATAATTCTGTTTTAGAAATAACTTTGCTTTAATTCATATTTATTTTACTGGGTAATTTTTCTTTATGTATTTTATGGAAAAAGAGCCAAATTCAGATGAGATGGTGGAGATTCCTGCAAATAAATGACTAGTAGAATGAGAATTTCAAATCCTTCATTGACTAGAAGGGAATATAGGGCCTGTGTCTAGACAGATAGAATAGAACCATCAAGAAACCAGTCTGAAATATAGGGAATTACTGTCTACATGGATTAACTGCACCCAGACAATCATGCCCATCTCCTGACCCAGAAACGTGCGCCCTTTGTGCTGCAGCTTTTACCATACACACTCAGCCGTGTCTCACTCTTTGCGACCCTGTGGACTGTAGCCTGCCCGGCTCCTCTGCCCCTGGGATTTTTCAGGCAAGAATACTGGAGTGGGTTTCCTTTTCCTCCTCCAGAGGATCTTCCCAACCCAGGGATCAAAGCTTGTCTCCTACATTGGCAGGCTGATTCTTTACCACTGAGCTATCTGGGAAGCCCCCTTGTGCAATATTCTTTCAAAATTTCTGAGAGAGATTTCCTTGTTTTTCAGTTGTAAGTGCTAAAGTAGGTAAGAAGTAACCACATTAAAAATGAGGAAACTATTATTTAGTCACGCATTTCATGTTAACTCCTGTGGCTTATAGTCCAGGTGACCTAATGTGCTGCTGTGCTTACTTGCTCAGCTGTGGCCAACTCTTTGTGACCCCATGGACTGTAGCCCACCAGGCTCCTCTGTCCATGGGGATTCTCCAGGCAAGTATACTGGAGTGGGTTGCCATTTCCTTCTCCAGGGGATCATTCTGACCCAGGGATGGAACACCCATCTCCTGCATTGGCAGGTGAATTATTTACCCACTGGGCCATAAGGGAAACCCCTATACCCAATTCAAATCATGAATGCATATTATACCAATCACTGCTCCTTAAATATGAATTATGAAGCTGTTCATCTGGAATGGAAATAATGGAGGACTTTGTTATTAGTATTTTAAAATATATTTTATAATATGTACTATGGTTATAAGATGGTTCAAAACATTCACAGATATATAATGCAGCAATAGGTTTTATGAGCTTATGTTTTGAACTGTGGTGTTGGAGAAGACTCTTGAGAGTCCCTTGGACTACAAGGAGATCCAACCAGTCCATTCTGAAGGAGATCAGCCCTGGGATTTCTTTGGAAGGAATGATGCTAAAGCTGAAACTCCAGTACTTTGGCCACCTCATGCGAAGAGGTGACTCTTTGGAAAAGACTCTGATACTGGGAAGGATTGGGGGCGGGAGTAAAAGGGGATGACAGAGGATGAGATGGCTGGATGGCATCACCGACTCGATGGATGTGAGTTTCAGTGAACTCCAGGAGTTGGTGATGGACAGGGAGGCCTGGCGTGCTGTGATTCATGGGGTCGCAAAGAGTTGGACACGACTGAGTGACTGAACTGAACTGATACAAA
This sequence comes from Budorcas taxicolor, assembly GCF_023091745.1. Lineage (NCBI taxonomy): Eukaryota > Metazoa > Chordata > Mammalia > Artiodactyla > Bovidae > Budorcas > Budorcas taxicolor. The sequence goes on from NC_068910.1 coordinate 87,321,837, forward strand.
ATAATTTATTATTTTCTTATGAGACTTATCAATGTCCACATATCAAAAAAATCAAAACATATCAAAGTACAGTTTTACCGTTTATAATTGATTAGAATGTCTTCTTTTTCATCCTTTATTTCTCTATTTCTCCAGTTTGGGTATGGACTCCTTTCTTCAAATAGTTCATAAATAGGACCAATTGCATTCACATGTATTATAACAGAGTCATAGTATAGGTTAAGGAGAAACCAGAAAAATTCCATAAGTGAAACTGTTATAATTCATGTCTCACAACTCTTTGTGTGTGTGTGTTTGTGCGCATGCTGTGATCCCATGGACTATAACCTGCAAGGCTCCTCTGTCCATGGAATTTTCCAGGCAAGAATATTGGAGCAGTACCATTTCCTACTTCAAGGGAACTCTTTATGGGGCATCCTGCTGCTAAGTCGCTTCAGTCGTGTCCGACTCTGTGCGACCCCATAGATGGAAGCCCACTAGGCTCCTCTGTCCCTGGGATTCTCCAGGCAAAAACACTGGAGTGGGTTGCCATTTCCTTCTCCAATGTATGAAAGTGGAAAGTGAAAAGTGAAAGTGAAGTCGCTCAGTCGTGTCCAACTCTTAGCGACCCCATGGACTGCAGCCTACCAGGCTCCTCCATCCATGGGATTTTCCAGGCAAGGTTACTGGAGTGGGTTGCCATTGCCTTCTCCATTATGGGGTAAGTACAAATTAAGAAAGACATTTGATAAATTTCTTTTTGATAAATGATTAAGTGTTCTACTTTTAGATTAGTCAGTCCAAAACAGCCTTGCTTAACATATTACATAGGTACTGTACTTTCCTTTTTGAATTTTGTTTTTACCTTCTCCTCACTAGTATCCACTATTTATTGTGATGTAAAAAAATTTAAGCACATCTAGGACTCAGAGTTCAAAACATATGATCTCATTAGTGAAGTGAAGTGAAAATGACTCAGTTTTGTCTGACCCTTTGTGATTCCATGGAATATACAGTCCATGGAATTCTCCAGGCCACAATACTGGGGTGGGTAGCCTTTCATTTCTCCAGGGGATCTTCCCAACCCAGGGATCAAACCCAGGTCTCCCACATTCCAGGTGGATTCTTTACCAGCTGAGCCACTAGGGAAGCCCAAGAATACTGGAGTGTGTAGCCTATCCCTTCTCCAGTGGCTCTTCCTGACCCAGGAATTAAATGGGGGGTCTCCTGCAGTGCAGGCGGATTCTTTACCAACTGAGCTATCAAGGAAGCTCATGATCTCATTACACTCTATAAATGCTTAAATTATAAAACGAGATTTTCCTTAACTATTTTTTCTAACTGAACTGTGCTAGTTTGCTGTATTTATTATGGGGTTATTACATACCAGTGACTGTGTTTAGAACTTTTTGTACATTAATTTATTTAATATTTGTAACATTTCTGTGACAGAATATCTCTTTTTAGTCTTGTAGATGAGAAGGTATAGAGAAAGTTAATAAACTTAAAGATACACAGAAAAAAGAAAAACTGTGTAGTGTGAAATACATATGTCAATTTCTGGTACTCCTTCATTATTATGCCACAATTACAAGCTTAGAGACTGTAGATATTATTAATATTTCTGTCTTAGTTACCAGATGAATTTTAAGGAAAGCCAGGACAATGTATCTTTAAGAGCTTCTGTAAGTTGGAAAGGAATTTAGAGGTTCTCCATTCCTGTCTCTAATTAAATGCAAGAATTCCACCTGTCAAATCCCTCCAGATGCCCACTCAAGCTTTAAAACTTTAAATTGTAAAATAACAATAAGAACAACTTTGCTAGTATTCAAGTGCTCAGATTGTCAAAAATATCATGACCTAGTATTGAGATGAGTAAAAGCATGTATTTCCCTCCTAAATCTAGTATAATACCTATAATGAAGTAGACTCTTAATAAGTATTTGTAAAAGGAATAAATTTTTTGATTTCCTGTATGCAACCTTCAAATATGAAAACTGACCAGTCCTATGTATTTTCATTATTCTTGTTTGCAAATCTATTAGTGTATACATAAGAAAGTTTGTATGTCTGTGTGTAAATACATGTAATTCATTCCTAAGTTTTATTTAAGTTTTAAGAATGACTCCAATATGTTGTGCAAGAATCCCTAGAGTGTCCCATTGTTATATAACAAATAGACCACTGTTACAGGTCAGGAAATATGGTAGAAACTTTGAAAATAGAAAAGGAGTAGACCCCACAAAGGCTCTGACACTGTAATTAGAACAAGTTGACCTCTATTTGGCTGGGATTAATGATCTGTGTTAATAAATTTTACTGAGGTTTTTCTTTTAGTAAAGGAGATTCAAATACCACTGTTATTTTAAAGGAAAACATTGGAATAATGGCAGTTCTGGAAATAGCGCTTTTTTTTTTTTTTTTTTTTTTTACCATTTTTTAAAATCTAAAGTGCATACTAAATGAGACACCATTAGTGTCACAGATGCTAATTTTCACTAGCAATGACTGAAGTGGCATTCTTTCCCATTTGCATTTGATCCTAGCAATGATGAGAGGTGATGAGTTGATTATGAGTTGTTTTCACCGCACTGCCCGCTGTGCAAATTTATGCTCTAGACAAGGATGACACATAGTTGTGGCATTAAAGAGCTTTCTTCATTGCTTTTCCTATCAAGATTGTTAAGATATATTTTTAACTCTTATCTAACCAAGTATAAGAAAAAAGGTGAAGTGTTTATATGAACTGGTGCTTACTTTAGACCAAGTAATTACACAAGGGGCTTATGGAACTTCTCCCCCAACCTCCAATTTACAGAAAAGAAAACAGCCCTGTAGATATGAAAAGTTTTGCCCAAGATAGCATAGCTGGCAAAAAAAAAAAAAAAAAAAAAGTTGATTTGAGAATATACAAGACAACTTTTTTCCTTCTAAATCTGGGGGTTTCCCATCTATCTGCTTCTTCTTTTTGCAGCTTTCCAATTGGCCCTGGTGGTAAAGAACCCACCTCGCAATGCAGAAGACATTAAGAGACATGAGTTTGATCCCTGGATGGGGAAGATACCCTGGAGGAGGAAATGGCAACCCACTCCAGTATTCTTGCCTAGGGAATCCCATGGACAGAGGAGCCTGGTGGCTACAGTCCATAGGGTTGCAAAGAGTCAGATATTACTGAAGTGACTTAGCATGCATGCACTTCTTTTTGCATCAGCATCTGAGGTATAATTTTCAGATTTTAATTTATGTATTTTCAGTTAAACATTTTGGATTTTGAAAGAACGTGATTCCAAGTAAGGTATGCAATATACAATGTAGGTAATACTTTAAATCCACTTTTTCCATTAAAAAATGGTGGGTATAAATACCCACCATTGTTTATTTTTACTTTTGGTTATTATTTCTCTGTGCAACTAAGAAATCTCTCAAAATGTTCTCTTCACTTATGTATTTAGTTAGTATTTATGCCATATTTGTTTTCTAATTAATATTTAAAGTAAATTATAATACAAACCTAAAAACAAATAGCATAAGTCAGAAGATAGAGGATAGACCATGGTAAAAAGTATCACTGAGCCACCAAGATTGGATTGAAGGTCATTCTAAGTACTTGCCACTTATTGTAGTCCTACAGACTAGCAATATTGGCATTCTAGAAGTTTGTTAGAAAAACACTGTCTGGCCTACCCCAAACCTATTAAATCAGAATATACATTATAGTGAGATAACCAGAAGTTCTGTAAGGACTTTAAAGTTTGGAAATGATGTCTACATTGATGGCTTTTAGCCTAGGTTGCCCTTTTGAGTCACTGAAGAGTTTTAAGAAATACCGATTATTGGGTTCCATTTTCAAATATTCTGATTTACCTAATGTGGAATGTGCCATCAAGAATGTTTAAGGTTTTCCAATCTGGAGGTATTTTTTCTACTAATCTCTTCAAAAGACTTAGAACTTAATTCATTCTTTCTTTCTTTCATTCATTCTTCAAAGCTGTATATATCTACTGAGTGTTTACTATGGACAATAGAGACCATATGCTGGGAATACAGTGGTGAATAAAACAAAGATTCATGTGCTTATAGGATTTATACTTATTAGAGATAACAGACAATAAACAAGATAAATATGTTAAATACAAAGTGTGCTAAGTAATGATAAGTGCTAAGAAGAGAGGGGAGAATATGAAATATTTGGGACTAGGGAAGACTTGGTGAAAATGGGATATCTGAAAAGGATATGAAAGAAGTGAAGAGCTGGCCATGACACTGAATAAGGAAATCTTATTCTAGGCCACGGGAAGAGCAAGATCAAAATTCTGAAGGTGGGAGTGAGTGTCACTGGTGTATTTGAGAAACAATAAATCAGAATATACAAGGGGAAGAGCAGTCACAAAGAGTTGGATGTAGCGGGTCCTCTAGGTCATTATAAGGATTTTAGCTGGTATTAAAAGATTTTGAGAAGGAAGGAGAAAAATCTGGCTTACATGTTAGTGGGCTTATTCTTGCTTTTGTGTCTCACATACACTGAACAAAGTGAGGGAGGAAGCAGGGAAAAGAGACCCTTTAGGAAGCTATTACAGAAATCAGGAAAGGATAATGGCGACTCATACAAGAGAAGTGGCAGGTTGGGTGTTGAGAAGCTGTTGAACTGGAGATCTATTTGTACATACTGTAAACTTTTGGAGGTATAAAAATGAACTTACACATGGGCTCTAATGGTAGTAAACAGAAAGGCTGCCACTGTCCTGCCCTGTTCTTGCTTCTAGCTCGTGTTCACACATCAAGGAGAAATGCCCTTATCCCTCTGTTCATAGCCACCAGACACTTAGGCCCGTATGGATATTCCACTCCCCAGAAGTTTCTACGTCTTTCCTCAAAACACAATTTTCTGTTGGATTTGATTTTCCTTTCTAGGGCACCTTGAATCAGAATAGAGGAACTAATAATTTGCTTATCTCACCATGTTTAATTGTTTGAAAGTGGTAAATAATTTTAGGCTTGAAAAATTATCTTCAAACAAAGTATCAATTCACTCTAGCCTTCCCATTTTACTGAATATGAATCTGTAGTCAAGTTTTATGCAGGCAAGTAGCAAAGGTTGAGTAACAAATAGACTGGCTATCCTTGAAAAAAACCACTGTGCCCAGATGGTATATAGAAAGCTCTGGAAATAAATGGTTGAGAGAAATAATGGAAGTGTAGACTCCCCTTGGAAATACAGGTATTATATCCTACAGGAAGGTACAAAGTCATTACCTTGACTACCAACGCACTGGATTTGCTAAAAATTAATTTAATGAAACACTTATCTCTTTAATCTTTCCTTGCCTTGCTAAAGAGACAAATGGCTTCATTATCCTTGAAGATTGTGTGTGTGTGCAGTGTGTGTGTATGTGTGTGTGTTACAATGGAATTAAGCCCATACTCCAGATATCTAAGTTTCCAAATTTAGCATTCCCAAACTGATTCATTTCTTTCTTTCCAGTGTTAAGGATTTAGGTGAACTTTTGGAAACAAGACACTTATAATTAGCTTCTTAGTAGAGAACAAAACCGTCTTCCATTAAGAACTGATTAATAAGAATAGAAGAGAGTTTTAAGTTGTCTGGTGGTGATTCTTCTAAAAATAGCCATTTGTCAACACAGCTGGTCATGCCCCATTTCTCCTCTCATTTGAAAAGCTTTGGAAGTTTTCACCTGGTGTATATTAGTTTTCTAAGGCTTCCATAATAAAATACCATAGGCTAGGTGGCTTAGAGAACAGGCATTTATTTTCTCACAGTTTTGGTGGTTCAAAGTTCAAGATCAAGGTGAGGCAGAACTGGTTTTCTATGAGGGTCATAAGGGAAGAATCTGTTCTAGGCTTCTTTTAGGCCAGCAGTTGGCCACTACTTGCTTCCCCTTCAGTCCCTCTGTGTACATAACCTGGTGTCTCTCTTTGTATATCCAGATCTCATCTTTGAAAGGCTCTGAACACTCTTATACTTTCCTATTTGTGCTTCCCTTAGCCTAGAATGCCTTTGTTCATCCCAACTCATGAATTTAAATCTATATTTTAATACCTTCCCTCAAGGAAGCCTCCAAGAGTTAACCCAAGGCAGTACATAAAGAGAGCATTCTGGCAGAGCAGGAGTGAATATGAACTAAATTCTTTTAGATCAGGGTTGAGGTCCTATTTAACTACAAGATGTTGAACAATTTATTAAACATCTTTTGGGTTTCATGTGCTTATCTGAAGAAGAGGAGGTGTTAAAGCACATCACAGAAGATTGATAAGAGAATTAAGTAAATTACCATGTGTAAATTTCCTAGCATAATGTCCATGTTTGATTAATAATCTCTCCCTCCTTTCTAGTTTAATAGAACTTGTTCCACTATTGTTTCTTTTATCATAGTTCATTCTAATATGTCCTCCCAAATGGAGTTACCATCTTACCAAAAGGATAAGAACAAGGAACGTATCTTATCCATACCTGTAGCTCTGCAATTTCTGTTGAGGAACAAAGTGTGTTGAGCTCTGTCTAACTTTCAGACTCCATGTGCTTTCTGTTATACTTTGTTATACTTTCTGTTATACCATCAAAAATATTTATGATATGGAATATAGTCATGATTTCTCAATATATGCAGAATACTTGTGAAATGACTAATGGATAATATGAGTCATCTAAAGTAGTACTCTACTTCAAGACATAGTTTGTAAATGGGTCACTGATAAAGATCTGGGCAACACCCACATAAAACAAAGTAGCCATTCTTAGAATCAGAATGTAATGAGACAAAACAGTAATCAAAAGTTGTAATGTAATCTGTCTGAAGGGGGGGAAAAAGCATTTGCAAAAAGTGTTGTTTTCAGGGTGCTTAGAAAGGAGTGGGAGAATAGAATTTACCATTGAGTCTGCAGAATACTGCATGTCACCAGAAGCACATATTCCATTAGGTTCAGCAGACTTGCTCACTTAGGTGAACTATATATTTCAGGCTATTATAACTTTGTGTCTCTAGCCCTTAATACAACCTAATACAACTTTTCTGTGTCTCTACTATACTAATCAAACAAACTTCCAACAATGATTGTGTGTTCCATGTCTCTAGGGGAGACAACTCTTTGATTAGTCAACAAGAATATGCATTCTTCTTGGCAGTTGAATTTCTCATAACTAATCAACACCCGATATTGCTATTTTTGGTATCCTATCAGTTTAGTTTATGAGTAAGTACCCCTGCAACCCTGCAGTCATTTATTTTTGAAAGCTTGAAGTTCTTGTACCTATCAATGTGACAGTTTGACACTGGCCACGGAGACCAAACCAAGGCACTGGCTTCTTGGAAGGACTGGCCTAAGTTGCCAACTGGCCCCATCTTTTCTCTATATACATAAAATAAAGACAACTAAATAATGAAATTTCTTTTCTATACATTTCATAATTTAAACAATTAACATTTAATAATTTAAATTCCTGGAATAAGATTCAAGACAGATTTACCTTTAGCAGTATAACAATACATAGTGATATGACATTAGTCTGGATATTAATTTTTTTTTTCTGAATACCACATGGCTTTACTAGGTAACTTTGACTTTTTTTAAAATTACGAATAATAGAGAAATAACTGAATATATAAATGTTGCAATGTTTATAGGTATCTGTTATTTATAGTTTTAGCTGTTATATAGTCATCATCTTTTCTAAACTAAGCTGTCTAACAAGTTTCACGCCATCTACTTTAAGACTACAAATATCTCATTATAATTATTTACCAATTTTAATGTACCCATTACCAATGAAACAAAGGGTAACAGTTTTTAAAATAAAATTCTTTCAAAGATAGATGTTTTGCAGTTATCAGAACATAGAGTATAGGTTTAGGAATTATCATGTACTGCGTTCATTTCTGCCGCTACTATTACCTTCTAACACCACTGTTTATCTCTTAGTAGACTGAAATGTTTTTATAGCCAAATCCAAATACGATGAAAGGAAAATAAATGTAATTGACAGTGAAGAAGTTATAGAACCTAAATGTCTCTTCTAAATATCCTAGTATGAACTTACAGCTATTTTTTTCTACCTATTCTTTTGCTGTTTGGGATTACACACTGTATATTTGCCCCACATAAACATGTCTGTTCTTACTAAGAAAAAAACGTTTAAATCCCTAAGCATCGTGTCAGCAGGTGCCGCCTGAGATGGGAATGTTTATAAGCTTTATGATATTAACTGCGGCACTCAACCTCAGGTGGCATAAAGCATGCAAAAAAGAACTTTCTGTCACTTTTATTATTTCTAAAAAGGTTCCCCTTGAAGCAGAAGAGTGACCTTGCTCTGCTGGGCTGACATGTGCCACTGGATTAATGGTCGAGCTCTGCTAGAGGGAAGCTCACAGAAACATTACAGCTCCAGAAGCTGGGCTGGCGGTGACCATTAATCAGGGGGACCAAAATCATGCATCAAACACACTCATTTAAAAGTAGTAAAAATGACTTAAAAAAAAACTTTTCGAGAATTAGCTTATTGTTTGTCATTACTTGCGTTCAAGGAGATCCCTGCATGACTAAAATATCTCCTGGGGAGAACTTTAGAAAGGTTATTCTGTACCCAGAGACCAAGTGAATGTGGTGGAAACTGAAGACTAATGGAGGTAAAGGAGTGTTTTTGCTCCAGAAAATTTGATGGGAAAGTTTATTGAATGGATTCTATTTTCCCAGCTCAATTTTCACACTTTTATTTAACTGTGATTTTAAAGCAATGGGTACTATGACTGTTTGCCTCTTTGTGATGATTTTATTTTACTTTAAAAAGTGGAGTAATTGGATTTAGTGGCAAAAACATTTGACTAGTAAATTTGGTTAGGAAATTTCTCAGGAACCTAAAGTTTGAGTCAACACAGTCAACTGTTAAATATGTTAATAAGTATCTTAATGGACTTAAAGGTACTGTACATTCTTCCACCACATGTTAACTAGTAAAATTTTCCACAACTTTTTCTCTGATTACTGAAAAGGAAAAAGACTTAAATCTAAATCCTTGAAAGAGAATGTTCAGTTTAATTTAGCTAATAAAAAGTTATCTTGCTTTTTAAGTTTCTTTGATGATAAAATTGAATAAGCATAACTTTTACGCTTTCAGTAGTTTGTCTTCTAGATTAATGATACTATGCATAATATACATGATATCATTTCATTGGTAGGTAAAACAAAGCGTATATTAGTGTATTTGATTATTAAGATTATGATCAATATAATAAGGCTTTGCCTCATTATTACTTCAAAGTTATTCTCCTAAATAACTGTTGGATTCTTTAACCATGACATTCAATATTATCTTCTTCTGTTAGCCTTATGCTACTCTGGAGAATTATTTATGCAAAATTATTTATTTGCTTTCAAAGATTATAAGATTAAAATAACTGACAATGAAGTGACCATAGTTAAAATATTATTTAATATTTGTCTATAAGTAGAAAAATCTAATATATACACAATAGAAAGTTAATTTCCAAATTTATGGGAGGATTTTACATCTTTCTTACAACTGGAAAATTTGAATCAATTTTTTTACACCCTGTTCTATCAAGGTGCCTAGCAAACAAAATTAGTAACAGAAATTTTCTCACACAGAAAACACTTATCACTAAGTAGGGATGATAAATACATAAAATATATTACCTGTAACTCCTCATCCTCTTCTCACCATCTTCCCTAAAACACATACCATCTTCTGTAAACTTGGTAGACATGGTTACCATGACTTCTAATTCCAAGCCTGAAAATAGCTTCAGAATGCTTCTCAACATAGCCTTCTCTATGAAGGTCCTAACAAACCATCCATGCTGCTGCAAAAAATCTTCCTGCTGATTTTGGTTTGGAAAGATAGTCCATCCAGAAAATGGGAAATCCTAGTGATGCATTCTTGTGAACATATGACACTTTTCTAATGTCCCCAAGTGATTATGTTCAAGTGAAGAGTTCAGACATATTAGACATATTGTTTGTTATCCTTTGCTCCTTTTAATACACAGTACTTGGTTCAATGTGTTCTAATACTTTATCTTCATTTTAGCAATTATTGTCTTCAGACTTGGCAATGTCTAAATTGTTCCTCAGTCGATAACTATACAATCTCTTAGAGTAAATAATAGTTTAAGATATTTAAGCAAACTAAAATTGTATTGATTTCAGCTAATTTCATGTCCAAAATCTGAGATCATGTTAATGCGTCTTTTTTTTAGACTATCAATAATGTAGGTATAGACTTATGCATACAAAATGCCTTTTGCGTATTAAGTAGTCAGTGCAAATATAAATAATGATGAATATAAATTTCCAAGCTGACATCTAGTATACATTATTAATTTATTGTGTGTGTAAATATAATCTGCTTTTAGGAATTGCTTCTATATTTGTATGCCATTCATTTGAAAATGGCTCTGTTTAGTTCTTTTCAATAGAAATCGATTGATAGCACCAATAGAGTGTAAATTCTTCCAGGATAGATTCCTAACTCATTCATACTAACCACCCTGACTCTAAGCACAAAGATTAGCCATAGAAGTTACTTAGTATATTCACACCAAATTTCATAATGTGGAAACATTATGCTATTTAATTAAACATCAGCAAGTCATTTTCTTTGACTATAACATGTTATAATTTGCTTTTGTATAACTTGGAAATGTATGATTTTTGTCATTTAACTTGAAGAGAAACATGTGAAATTTGTCATCTGCTGTGGTTTTCTCAAGCCTCCCAACTGTAGGATTTTCTCTTTCAGTCTTACATCACTTAAGACCAGGGGCAATCAATGTGTGCTAAAATGATGCAGGGTTGGTAAGTGGTCTCATAGAGAAGGTGTGACTTGATTGAGACCTTGAAGAATGGGCTGGATTTGAGTAGGAGGAAGAAAAGTGGAAAAACATTTCTTGAGAGAAAAACAGCATGAGAAACAGCTTAGAAACATAATTGAATGTGTCCACATTGGCCAGCAAGGAGTGTCAGTTCTGCTTAATCAGATTGCCTAGCGTTGCCTGATCCCATGAGGAATCATGAATGTACAACATGCCAAGTTCGGGCTTCCTGATAACTAAAGAAGTGTCACCACACACAAAATTGAGATACTTGATGGTGCAAGGGCACACTTTATCTACTCTCCCATCTCCTGCAGGAAGCAGGATGGGGCAGGCAGCACCTGGGAGGCAGGGTGACTCCCCCCACCCTCATTCCTTCTGGAAGTCTTGGGGCCTCAGTGCCTGCAACAGCTGGCCTTGGGCAAATAAAAGACTAAGTTGTTTACTGGCAAAAAAAAAAAAAAAAAAAAAAAAAAAAAAGAAGTGTCACTTAAACTCTCTGGGCTTCAGTTTTGCTTATCTGCAAACTGGAAAAATCAAGAACTACCTCAAAGGAGAGTTTTATATTTTTAACGAAATGATTATAGATAAATCACTTGGCATAGAGCAGGCTCTCAGTGGCCATCATAACAATGTGGAGCAAGATTTACTTTTTGAGAAGAATGGAATGATAAGAACTGGTACTTTAGGAGTCGAGTGGTATGATTTTAGATGACTGGAGAGTGAAGAGTTGGGACTAAGGGGCTGGAAATTATTTCATGGATGTAGGAATGACATATTTGTGTGGTGGCAGGTGGTGCTAGTGGTAAAGAACCTGCCTGCCAATGCAGGAGATATAAGAGATGCAAGTACGATCCCCGGATCAGGAAGATCCCCTGGAGGGGGACATGGCAACCCACTCCAATATTCTTGCCTGGAGAATCCCATGGACAGAGGAGCCTGGCAGGCTACAGTCCATAGGGTCACAAACAGTCGGACATGACTGAAGCAACTTAGAATGCACACACACAAACGCAAGTCAAACCAGTCAATGGTAAAGGAAATCAACTCTGAATTTTCACTGGAAGGATGCTGAAGCTGAAACTCCAATACTTTGGCCACCTGATGTGAAGAGCCGACTCATTGGAAAAGATCCTGATGCTGGGAAAGATTGAGGGCAGGAGGAGAAGGGAGCGACAGAAGATGAGATGGTTGGATGGCATCACTGACTCAATGGACATGAGTTTGAGCAAATTCCAGGAGATGGTGAAAGACAGGGAAGTCTGGCATGCTGCAGTCCATAGGGTGGCAAAGAATTGGACACTACTCAGTGGCTGAACAACAACGAGAATAAATGGCTACAACAGAGATTTGGGGAAAGAACTGAGCAGATGTGGAGGCTGAAAGAACGTGTGCATGGTATATTACATTATTTTGCATTATGTGGCCAAACTCCCCAAAGAGAGGAATGAGCAAATATGGGTTTCCAACAGGCTAGGTGCAAGGTTCAGAAGGCAGAATCAACACAGATCCTCAGGGGTAAGAGGACATAAGTACAGATTTTTGTTCACACATATGCCTTCCAGCCTGAAGACAGGCAGAGAAGCTACTGTAAACCAGAGCAGCTACAAAAGTGGATACCCTAGGGAAACTGATTTCTAAGAAGGGTCATAATGAAACAATTCTGGGGGGGTGGGTCAAGAGGGACCATTTAGTGTACTTGTTTATGGGTTTAGCAGTTAGAAAGAGAGAAGGAATAGAAAGTAAGTGCTACAGGAGTGAGTAAGTCAAGCAGAAGTTTTACAGTAGGAAAAACGAGAAGCTGAGACATTTAAGATAACCGGATCATGGTCACATTTTTTAAAGTTTTCCATTTCCTTTGTATCCTATATGATTTTGAAAGAGTTGGTAATATGAAGTGACAACTTTTGTTGTGTTATGCTTTTTACCTGAAAAGTTATTTAAGACATATCAATATTATTTATTTTAAGAATTCCTTCCCGACAAAAGAGTATCTTAATTTTTATTCAATTCCGAAAAGTGCAGCATAACTTACAGTCAATGCATCCAATGCAAATCATGAGATATGGTAATAAGTAATGCAGCGACATGATTGAGAATTCTGAAAGTTTAAGTTCTTTTTATTTATAAAACTTATTTTTGTTACATTAAATAGACTGGTATTGTAACCACTTGTACAGGTATGGCTCATTCTATAATGATTTTTGTTTTGTTTTGTTTTCAGTTATAGTTTCCTTTAGGTAATCTTCTTTGAGGTAGTTTCAATTTGCTGAAAACATCTCTTGGCACGTCAACTGAAAATAAAGCTTTAGCATGGAAATTTTGACACAACTTTAAAACACTATGGTGGAGTCAGAATCTGCACTTCCTTTGCAGTTGATATGAAAGATACTAAACCAAAGAGATCAAATAGACCAACTTTTGTTCTAAGAATCCAGATGTAAAAATATTTAGAGCTCTGATACATATTTGAGCACTGAGTTGCCTTTACTTGGGGTTAATGTTAGTGTTGAAGGTCATGTTTCACACTCTGCTTGTCTTTCAGCCTTCCGGTCCCTGACACCCAAACAACTGTTTTCTATCAGCACCACATGAGAGTGTAATTATTTAACACTGAGGCAATCCTAACAGATTATTTTAAGTGAGTTAAACTTGTTTCACACTCTTCGAAAGACCGCAGCACCTGAGTTAGTGAGAACAATTAGATCCTGGAATGCCTTTGGATAAAGGCTGACAAGCTTATTGAGATTGGGCATGTTACAGAATATTGATACAAGCACATGCTGAAACATAATTCTGAACTTTAAAAGCATATCACCAATGAAGGCTCTATGTGCAATATTTAGATGATGTGAGAACGCATTGGCACAGTGTGTGTAATTCTTATTTGCCAGTGTATTTCGAAATACTGCGGATGTCTGACTCACATATGCAAATTTTTTCTTTGAAATAGACTGTGAAACTTTTCCGCTGATGCCTTACCCAAATATTAAGTCATCTTGGAGATAAGATTTTACTTGAAGATCCCAGAAGTTGGAGAGTGGTTAAAAAATGAAAATAAGGGTTCAGTTCTTTTGATTTTGGTCAAAAGGTTGATTTACATTCCAAAAGAGAGACTCCCGAATTCTTCATAAATTTGGGATGGTCATTGTTTTAAGAAACCAATTCAGTGGTATCTATCAAGCTAAGTTTATATACTTTTCATCCAGCTTCGTAGCAAGTTTCTCTGAAAACAGAAAACAGGATTAAAACTTTATAATTGAATGATATGACAGAGAGTACAGCAGGATGGAGAACTGGAAAAACAAAAAAAAGATTTTTTTTTCAAATTCTGGTTCCCATGACAATTTCCTAATTGAGAAGGGCTTTATGATTTTCAAGAACGCTACAAGCTTCATAAGAAGACACGTTTTATAATGATTAGAATTGTTCTACAAAACAAGAGAAGAAATGAGGCTAACAAAAAAGAATCTTTTCTTAAGTTCTTATATATTGTCCATTGCATTGTGTAGGGACACACACAAACACAAAATGCACAAATGTGTTTAAACACCCCAAATGCCATTTTTTGTTTTGTTCAGTCACTAAGTCATGTCTGACTCTTTTGAGATGTCAAGGACTGTAGCCCACCAGGCTCCTCTGTCCATGGGATTTCCCAGGCAAGAATACTGAAATGGGTTGCCGTTTCCTTCTCCAGGGGATCTTTCTGACCCAGGGATCCAACCTGCATCTTTTGGCAGGTGAATTCTTGATCACTGAGCCAGCAGGGAAGCCCAAGGGCCACTTATTCATCTCTATTTTTGTGTACACCAAGTAGACTATGGAAGACTACATAATCAGATAGTCTTTAAAAGATAACACAATACATATTTATATTGAAACATTTGTTGTACTAAAATAAATTTAGAAACCAAAACTTTATTTTCTCCTTAAATTTGTCCATACCTCTAAACAAACATGACCTAAGAGATGTTAATGATATCTTTAAAATTGGTTCCTTAGAAAGTTATGCAACCATTAACTTTTAACACTATCTATTAAAGAATAGTTTTGGGTTCACAGCAAATTGAGAGGAAGATACAATTTTCCCATGTGCCCCCCTGTCCCCACACCTTATTAACTCTTTGTAAATTATTTTTTGGCTTTTATATAGGTACCTTTGGTTCTTTTATTAACCCAACATTTTATTTGGAAAATTTGAAGCATATGCAAACACAGTATAGTACAATCTACCCCATGTATGCGTCACCTAATTAATCATTAAATAACAAGAGGTCACATGTCTTCTTTATACCCACATACTTCCTGCCCCTCACTAGATTATTTTGAATTACAAAAAAAAATGTTTCCTTAATAACATCATATAGTTACTCATTTAAAAATTTCCTCAGTTGTCTCCTGGATGTTTTTGCTAAAATACTTTACTTGATATATATCTAAACACAATCCATGGATTGTACAGTATTTAGTTGATACAATGCTTAAAGAGTCTTAATTTATACTTTCCTTCTCCTCCTTTCTTTCTTTCTATTGACTGGTTGAAGAAACCAGGTTATCTGTCCTGTAGATTTTCTCATTGCCTAAACTTTTCTGATTGACATCATATTTTTGGTGTCCTTTGGTATGCTCCTCTGTCTTATTTGCTGTGACCTGCTAGTTAGATTCAGAAGCTTGGTGTGATTGCACTTTTTTTAAAAAAGAATATTTCATTAATGATATTAGATGCTTCCATTATGAAGCACATATTCTGTTTCATTCTTTTTGAGATTTTAGTAGCCATTGATGATCGTTGCCTAGACCCATCATTGCACTGTCATCTATGGTGTCACTTCACTCCATTTTAGACCCAGTCACTTGTCTCATTCACTTTTTAAAATTTCCTATGTATTTAGTCTCTGTTTCCTCCTATAGTGATACTACTGTATGGATAGATAAATAGGTTGTCTGGTGTGTATGCTTAGTCATGTCCAACTCTTTGCAACCCCACTGACTGTAGCCTGCCAGGCTCCTCTGTCTGTGGAATTTTCCAGGCAAGAATACTGGAGTGGATTGCCATTTCCTACTTTAGGGGATCTTTCCAACCCAGGGATGGAACCCTTGTCTCTTGTGTCTCCTGCATCGACAGGTGGATTCTTTACCACGTTCCCCCTGGGAAGTCCCATTATTGCATTAGGGACTTATAAAATGGTACTTTTGTAATTTCATCACTTAATTGATTAGCTAGATTATACACAGACATATACATGGAGAGAAAAACTTTCCCTAATTAAGTATCTTGTTACTCTAAAATATGTTTCATACAAGAAGGACAGATTAAATATTTGCCTTTCCTTTTATTTGTCAGTTTTCATAATCTGCATGCAACATTTCAAAAGTAACAGCTGGTGTTTTTCTTTTTAGTTAGTATCATCATGAACTCATGAATTCAGACATATATATTTCAATGTACCTCAGTTATTATTCTTACTGATACTCCACTTGTCCCATATTTGGATACAATTTATCACAGGGACAATAGTTTTAATATGGCCATTGTGTTGTTTTGGCTTGGCCCCAGAGTCTTTGAAAGCTTCCCTGCTTTATGGTATGACAAGATTAAAAAATTGAGAATATAGACTAAGAAGTCTGATTTCAAACATCATTAATGCCATTATTTATTTTTATTGTCCCTTAACATATCCACTTATATATACTTATATCATTAATAATGGTGTGAATACTGAAAACAGGTTAAAATTAAAAACTTTTTTCCTTCCAGCGTTATTGAGATATAATTGGCATACAGCACTGTGTACGTTTAAAGTACACAGCATAATGATCTGACTTACATACATCATGAGATGATTATCACGATAAGTTTAGGGAGCACTCATATCATAGAGATATGAAACAAAAATTTAAAAACTATTTTCCTTATGATGAGAACTCTTAATTTTTGTATATAACACGCCACAGTGTTAATTATATTTATCATGTTGTACATTACATCCCTAGGACTTATTTATCTTATAACTGGAAGTTTGTGCCTTTTGACTCCCTTCATCCGCTTCCCCCTCTCCCCACCTCCTACCTCTAGTAACCACAGTCTGATCTCTTTTTCTGAGTTAGTTTCTGAAGTATAATTGACCTAGGCGCATGTGCGTGCTCAGTCGCTCAGTCAAGTCCCACTCTTTCCGGCTCCATGGACTGTTGACTATAAGGCTCCTCTGTCCATGAACTTTTTCAGGCAAGAATCCTGGAGTGGGTAACCATTTCCTCCTCCAGGAGCTCTTCCTGATTCAGGGATTGAACCCACATCTCTTGCATTTCCTGCATCAGCAGGCAGATTTATTTTACCCCGGAGCCACTTGGGAAGCTAATTGGCCTACACCTCTTATGTTACTCCCTGGTGTACAACATGATTTAATATTTCTATATATTTCAACATTATCAACATGCTGTCTAGTTAGCATTTGTTACCATACGAAGACACTATGCTATTATTGAATGATTGACTCTATTTCACAGTTTCACTCATTTCTTTTTTAACTGGAAATCTGTACCTCTTAATCTCTCTCATCTATTTCTCTCATCCTTTCACTCCCACCCATCTGGAAATCACCTGTTTGTTCTTTGTATGTAGGATTATTTCTGTTTTGTTGTGTCTGTTCAATTGTTTTGGATTTTTAGATTCCACATGTAAGTGAAATCATACGGTATTTGTCTTTTTCTGACTTATTTCAGTTTAAAAAATACCCATTAGGTCCATCCACATTGTTGCAGATGGCAAGATTTCCTTCTTTTTATTCCTCTGTGTGTGTGTGTGTGTGTGTGTGTGTGTGTGTGTGTATTTGTATACCACATCTTCTTTACCCATTAATGTATGAATATGTACTTAGGTTGCTTCCATATCTTGGTTATTATAAATAATGCTGCAATGAACAAAGTGACACATGTATCTTTTCAGATTAGTGTTATGTTTACTTTAGATTAATGCCCAGGAGTGAAATTGCTGGATTGTATAATAGTTTTATTTTTAAATTTTTTGAGGAATGCCCTTACTGTTTTCCAATGTGGTTGCACCATTTTACAATCCCACCAAAAATGCACAATGGTTCCCTGCTCTCCCCATCTTTGCGAAAACTTGTTATCTGCTGTCTTTTGATAATACTCATTTGACATTATCAAATGTCAAATGGTTTTAATTTGCATTTCCCTGATGATTAGTGATCTTGAGAAGCTTTTCATGTGCTGCTGTTGGCCATCTGTATGTCTTCTTTGGAAAAATATCTACTCAGGTACTCTCTCCATTTTTTAAATTGGGTTTCTAGGAGAGGAGTTGATGCTAACTTTTATGACTCCTTTGTATATTTCTGATATTAATCACTTTTTGGATATGACATTTGCAAATATCTTCTCCTGTTCAGTAGACAGTCTTTTTGTATTGTTGATGGTTTCCGTTGCTATGAAAAAGCTTTTTAGCTTTATGTAGTCCCATTTATTTTTGCTTTTGTTTCCCTTGCAGGAGGAGACATATCCAAAAAAATATATTGCTAAGATCAGTGTCAAAGAATATACTGCCTATGATTTCATCTAGTAGTTTTATGGTTTCAGGTCTTACATCTAAGTCTGTAATCTCTTTTGAGTTTAGTTTCTTATGCACTGTGACAAAATAATCCAAATTCATTCTTCTGCATATAGCTTTCCAGTTTACCAATGCCATTTGTTGAAGTAGCTGTCTTTTCTTCATTACATATGCTTGCTCCTTTTGTTGTAGAATTGACCATGTAAGTGTGGTGTACTTCTGGGCTCTCTATTCTGTTACATTAATCTATGTGCTTATTTTTGTGTCTATACCATACTATTTTGATTACTGTAGCTGTGTAGTATAGTTTCAAATCAGCCAGTGTGATTACTCCAATTTTGTTCTTCTTTCTCCAGATTGCTTTCACTATTTAAGGTCTTTAGTGCCTCTTGAGAAATCTGTATGCAGGTCAGGAAGCAACAGTTAGAACTGGGCATGGAACAACAGACTGGTTCCAAATAGTAAAAGGTGTACGTCAAGGCTGTATATTGTCACCCTGCTTATTTAACGTATATGCAGAGTACATCATGAGAAATGCTGGACTGGAAGAAACACAAGCTGGAATCAAGATTGCTGGGAGAAATATCAATAACCTCAGTTATGGAGATGACACCATCCTTATGGCAGAAAGTGAAGAGGAGCTAAAAAGCCTCTTGATGAAAGTGAAAGAGGAGAGTGAAAAAGTTGGCTTAAAGCTCAACATTTGGAAAACGAAGATCATGGCATCCAGTCCCATCACTTCATGGGAAATAGACGGGGAAACAGTGGAAACAGTGTCAGACTTTATTTTTTGGGGCTCCAAAATCACTGCAGATGGTGACTGCAGCCATGAAATTAAAAGACGCTTACTCCTGGGAAGAAAAGTTATGACCAACCTAGATAGCATATTCAAAAGCAGGGACATTACTTTGCCGACTAAGGTCCGTCTAGTCAAGGCTATGGTTTTTCCTGTGGTCATGTATGGATATGAGAGTTGGACTGTGAAGAAGGCCGAGTGCCGAAGAATTGATGCTTTTGAACTGTGGTGTTGGAGAAGACTCTTGAGAGTCCCTTGGACTGCAGGGAGATCCAACCAGTCCATTCTGAAGGAGATCAACCCTGGGATTTCTTTGGAAGGAATGATGCTAAAGCTGAAACTCCAGTACTCTGGCCACCTCATGCGAAGAGTTGACTCATTGGAAAAGACTCTGATGCTGGGAAGGATTGGGGGCAGGAGGAGAAGGGGACGACCGAGGATGGGATGGCTGGATGGCATCACGGACTCGATGGACATGAGTCTGAGTGAACTCCGGGAGTTGGTGATGGACAGGGAGGCCTGGCGTGCTGGGATTCATGGAGTCGCAAAGAGTCGGACACGACTGAGCGACTGAACTGAACTGAACTGTGTTTCTATGTAATTTTTAGAATTATTTGTGAACTCATGCAGGTCTGCAAAAAAATACCTTTAATATTTCAATAGGGATTGCACTGAATTCACAGATTGCCTTGGGTAATATGGCAATTTTTACAATATTAATTCTTCTAATATATGAGCATGGTATATCTATTTGTAAGAGTCCTTTTCAGTTTCTTTCATGAGTGTCTAACAGTTTTACGAGTACATGTCTTTTACTTCCATAGTCAGATTTCTTCCTAGGTACTTTTCTTGAATGCAGTTTTAAATGGGATTAGAAAACTGGTTAAAATTTGTCATTTTTGTTGTTGTTCTTTAAACCATCAAATTACTGTTTTTTATTAGTTGCTTAAAATATTTCTTCTCTATAAGCCATCAATTCAAAGTAAAATTAGATTATTTTTATTTGTAATTTTTAGGGATTGCCTTTATTTTTATTTAAATTTGTTTATAAATATTTTTAAAGTTACATAGTTTTAAAGTCAAATCTATGAAACAAGGCATATTTAGAAAACTTTGTTTTCTCTTTTTTTCCTTGTCTTTGCTTATTTTACCCAATTTCTCTAAGAAAGAAAATACATATTTGCCTGTATTGAAACATACAGAGGTAGGTCCACTCTTAGATAAAAAGCAGTTTATTATGTACATTTTTCTATGTTTAACTTCTTTCACATACACTATATCCTGGGATCATTCCACATCAGATAAGAGATATATTTCTGGTTTTTGCAGATGTACACATTTCTATTATTTGAATTTATCATATACTATTCAATCAGTCCTCTCCTAGTGAACATTGAGGTTTATAGCTTTTCTATAAAAAATTTCCATTGAATGTGGATGTGCAAATCAATTTATATTCAAGTGTATCTGTTATAGTTGTCTAGAAATGAAATTTTGGGTCAAAGGGCAATTGCATGTAATTTTGTTAGTTTTTCCAAATTATCTTACACAGGTGTGTCATTTTACAAACGTATCTAATTGCATAAGGAAAGAGTATACAGATTTATAGTTGAAGATTAAATATAATCTAATGCCAACAGAAGCAAAGAATTATCTAAAATACGAATTGCTTTTCTATTTAAGTTACCCTTTTGTTGATATCTATTTGTTTATATAATGACTCTGTCTTGATGGGAGCTTTGTTACAAAATAATATTTGCCAAGTCTAATCCTCTACAGGAGAAGGCAATGGCACCCTACTTCAGTACTCTTGCCTGGAAAATCCCTGGAGTCTGGTAGGGTGCAGTCCATGGGGTCGCTAAGGGTCGGACACGACTGAGCGACTTCACTTTCACTTTGCACTTTCATGCATTGGAGAAGGAAATGGCAACCCACTCCAGTGTTCTTGCTTGGAGAATCCCAGGGATGGGGGAGCTTGGTGGGCTGCCGTCTGTGGGGTCACACAGAGTTGGACACGACTGAAGCAACTTAGCAGCAGCAATCCTCTACAATTATACACTGCAAAATTATCAGTATTGAAATATATTCTCATTTGTAAAGGACTATCATTTATGAAACCAGCTTACCTCCACATGATTCACCTTTTCATTAGAAAGTTAACAAGAGTAGAAATTACATATTTGTTCATTATCCATACCTCATAGTAGACATTAGTCTTTTTTCATCATAAGCCATAGCCTATACATTATGCAACCATCTCAGAAAGTCACTTTCTGACAAGAGAATAATAAAATTTTAAGAACATTATTTTAAATAACTTAGATTTGCTTCTTAAGGGTTTCTTAGCATGGACTGATATTTTACTCCTCTGACTTGAATCTGTTGAGTGATTTGTAATGAGATGACTGACAAAACCCAAAGTAATAGTTCTGAAAGCCACGACTTCTCAATCTGCTTCTATTGATATAATGAGGGGAGAATTAATTTTAAAAGGTGGTTACTATTGATTACTTAATGGCAGAAGATACTGTGGAGAAGTGCTGAGGTGAGTCTATTCTGTGCCCCTCTGGGCAACATGACCCATTATCCAGTGGTGGATAACACATTGTAACCTTCATTAATATTTAATAGGCAGGGCACAGACTGGTTATAGGCTACAAAAGTGCCCTAAGCACAGGCTCTAATAGGCCATAAGAATGCTTCAAGTATATAAAAAAGTAGCAGCTTTCCCTGTGTTCAGATTGTTTATAAACAGAACAAGAACACACTCAATTCCTTTTTGCGATTTCCGGGCAATGATGGCCTGGCAGAAATGCCTGCTCGGCAAGTTGAAGTGATTAATGCTCGTGGAAATCATTCTAGGTCCGTAAGCCCTGCATGAGGAGATTGTATTTTCCAGAGTAGTTTTCAATTTCAGTCCTTCTTTTTCTGTCCTCTTGCCACAAGCTGAAGGGCTTCTTCAGCAAGGGTAGCAAGTCAGCAAAAGGCGTTAATTGTGTCTAACACAGCCATCATCCTTGGGGTGGTGTTCTGTATCACAGTGTCTATCAAGCTCACCCCTTGTCACATGCCAGTATCTTTTTATATAAACTCATTTAAAAGAGAAACAAGGAGTTTTAAAGATAGCTAGTAGGAAGATCTGAGAATAAGAGTGCTTGCAAGGACTAAGTACCTTTGAAGCCATCTTGAACTAAAATGGTCTGTGACTTTTAAAGGACATACAAAGTTTTACAGATTACTGACTCCCATTTTTAACTTTTCTAATTATCAGGTTATTTTTCAGTACCACCAGCCTATTTTGAAAATATTATAAGCTTGAAATGAAATAAAGTTCTTAAGATAGAACATATATAAAGTCTGTAATGTCTGATATCCATCATCTTAAACAATATATAAAATGAAATAGTGAGAAAATATCAATTTTTGATTGCATGACTAAAGATTTTTGAAAAATGTCTTTAGAAGAATCATTTACTTTGTAGTAATCAGGAATTGCTTATAATTACCTGCATAGAATGAGTTACATAAGAATAAAAATTTAGCCTTGTAGGCAAAAAGTATCCAAGAGAACAAGGTTTCTATTAACATATTGAGCTTTCTCTCAAAACCAGTGAATGAAATTGACCTAGAGGTCTCATTGTAATTCCATGTTAAATGTGTAAAAATTCAGTTTTACCCCCAACTTAAGAGTGTGCATACCTAAATGCTCTTTTCAATTTATTAATAGGTCTGTGTATATGCTGCCTTCTCTTTCTGATATCTAGTAGAAGGTTTCAAATTATCAAGGGTCAGCAATGGGAAATGCATTTGCATTAGTTTTTTGACAAATATGATCTTTATGAGGCACAATGGTGAATCTACTCAAATGCTTGCTTTTGGTTTTTTGTTTTGTTGTTTTCTATTTGTTGCCTGGTTGTCTAGCAACACATGTCATTCTTAAAAGCAAAATTAACACTATAAGTCCAAAATAATTTAAAAGATTTTCTACAAGGTGCTTAATACTGTATCATAAACATAAAACACATTTTATGAACTGTAAATATTAGAATGTTAATAACACCATCAGCACCTTTAGATATTCCAGAAAGAAGAATCTTTTTAATCCTGTATTCACAAGAGACTTGGGCTTATTAAGCCATAATCTATTTAGCAGTTTTATCAATGAAAGTCACAAATCCTGTTTCTTTTGCTTTTTCTTTCCTATTTTACAGCGCAGCAGCAGTTTTGGGAACTTCGATCGTTTTTGGAATAATTCCACAGCAAAACCAGATGATTCCACTGGGGTTAGTATTCCATTCCATTTTTATGAGTGTTATACAAACATTATGAAAAATTATGAAGCCAATATAACTTTTGCAAATTACAGTAAGCAAAAAATATATATTTAGAAACCAGAGCCTTGCATACATTTTTGTGACAAATGAACAATAATTTAGTACCTAGCACCATGCTAGGCATTAAGAGTAAAAAGCTATCTAAGAAACCTTAGAGATGTTTGGGAAGAGAGAACATCAGTTTAAGAAGAGAACTACAATTTAAAGTAACACATATGAAATAACATACATGTTAAATTTCATGTAAGTTATAATTGTTTTAATTTAGGAATTGATTAAATGACTTCATTAGAAATTAGTTAAGGAGAGCATAGGCTGGTCTGCTCATTTACACTTTCACACTTCTGTACACATTGAAATGGCGGTGACCATTCCATGAGTGCGTTTGTGCTAAGTCGCTTCAGTCATGTCTGACTCTCTGTGACCCTACGGACTGTAGCCCACCAGGCTCCTCTGTCCATGAGATTCTCCAGGCAAGAATACTGGAGTGGGTTGCCATTTCCTACTCCAGAGGATCTTCCTGACCGAGGGATCTAACCCACGTCTCTTATGTCTCCTGCATTGCAGGTGGATTCGTTACCACTAGAGCCACTCAGGAAGCCCCATATACATTTACAAACCATGAACACCTTAAAATGCAGCTTAAGAAAAGCTTCCTATAAGCTTATTGACATCATCATTATCGCTACATTTAATTGAGCACTTACCAGGAAGCAAGCACAACATTAAGCACTCTACCTACCTGTAAGTAGGAAATAGTATTATTTTTATTCTATCATTGAAGAAATATGTTTGAACAAAATTACTTCTAAATCATACATGTCATAAGTGACAAAGGCAGAAAGCGACATCTTGTCCAAAGTTTGCTATTCTGTTATACTATCTCATAAATCATGGGCCAACTGTAAAAACTGATTAAAGAAGGTATACTGCTACTGCTAAGTCACTTCAGTCTTGTCCGACTCTGTGCGACCCCATAGACGGCAGCCCACCAGGCTTCCCCATCCCTGGGATTCTCCAGGCAAGAACACTGGAGTGGGTTTCCATTTCCTTCTCCAATGCATGAAAGTGCAAAGTGAAAGTGAAGTCGCTCAGTCGTGTCTGACTCTTAGCGACCCCATGGATTGCGGCCCACCAGGCTCCTCCGTCCATGGGATTTTCCACAACTAATAAAATAGTAGAGAGGAGGGATATACACTGAGAAAAGTGAAAGTATATATTTATATTGAACCTAATTTATTTATTCACGTGTTAGATTTGTTTTAGATCAATAGGCTTTAGATATTATTCATATCTTATTCATTTTAGATATTGCATTATTATTTTTTACAAAGAATGTTCTTTATCGTGTCTAATTTCTCAGAATATCTTTCAGATTCCTATATCTATCTATCTATATTATCTTTAAATATGTTTATTTCAGCAACAGATATTCTAGACAAAAGTAGAAAGAAAATGACATCTATTATTTCTTTATAAATACCTCTGTTAGCACATATATATGCACATGTGTGCATACTATATCCCTTTATATATATATATATTACATATATCCTATTTTATTCACCTATATTTATTTATATATATAAACTTATGAATAAACCTTTATACCTACATGGATATAAATATATAAAATTGTATGTAGCTTTATGGTCTATCAATACTTACAAAATTGAAAATAATACAATGCAAATAGTGAGAAACCCTATACAATTTTTACAAATAGTGAGAAGCCTTATACAATACAAATAGTGAGAACCCAAATGTATTTTTTTTACAAATGGTATACAGTGAGAAGACCTATATAATTTTTTTAGCATGAGGGATTTCCTGTTGATCTTTTTTTAAATCTTTATTTTATATTGAAGTGCAGTTGATTAACAATATTGTGTCAGTTTCAGATGCAGGGCAAAGTGATTCAGTTATATTAGTATCTTTTTTTTCTAACTATTTTCCTATTTAGATTGTTATAGAGGAGAATTCCCTGTGCTATACAGTAGGTCCTTGTTGGTTACCTATTTTAAATATAGCAGTGTGCACATGTCAGCCCCAAACTCCCATATTGTATAAACCTTCAACTTTCTGTAATCCTACATAGATATATTTATTGTTACTAAGTTTTTATTCTAGAGTTGACCTATAAAAGTTGCTCAGGCTCTTTCAAACTTATTGAATAATGGTGGCCTAGCAATTTTGAGAGAATTTAATGAACTTGATAAAGCAGTGCGTACATTTTTTAGCAAACTGTCATTCACTCATTCAATAAGTGTGTATTGAGCATCTACTTGAGTATCTCCCTTAGGCACTCAGAAAGTACTGTTACAATACACGTGAAAATCCTTATTTCATGAAGCCTAGAGTCTAGAGGGAGACAGACTTTAAAACAACAACAACAACCAAAAAGAAAACCCATAAATAAGTATATAAATAAACTGAGATTCAGGCTATGAAAGAGAAAAGCACAGAAAAATAATGAAATTAAAAATATGTCAACATAGTGTCCGCAAAGCTTCTGTAAATAATTATAGAAAAGCCTGAAATTAAAAACATTTATGGCAGTTTTTTGAAACGTAGGCAATGGTAAGTTAGCACAGATAGTAATAAACTAATATATTTTCTTATTTCAATTTATAAATTTACAATGAAGATAGAAAAAGTTTAAGTAAAGAGAAAAGAAAAGGCCTAACAGTAAAATTTTTAAGTAGTTCCAAGTTATATTTTATTCAGTGCTTTCAAATTAAGCAAAGAATCTTTGCCTTTATAACCCTGAATGTAGACATTAATAAAGTGCAATGAGGATTTAAATTGGCTGTCCACTCATATTTATTATAGGCAATTTGGGGTAAGACATGAAATAAAATATGATATTTATTAATAATGATGTTAACTATGTGGTTACACCTTCATATTAAAATATTCAAGTTCACTAAACAGATATTTCCCATGATTTTTTATATTCAGGGAATGACTGGCTACCCACCTACTGGAGATGGTGGACAGTACTAGACTACATGAACTTCAAGGGTCCTTTCTTGCAAATCTGGGATATTATGTATATGTCACCCAAAAATGTCCTTTAAGGGGAAAAAATGCCAAAGTTCCACATAAGAAGTTCTATTCATTAAAAAACTATTGAGGGTCAGTTATGTCCTTGGAAATATTTAGATACTCAGGATGAATAGAACAGATAAAGTCTCTAGTCTCATGGAGCGTATATCATAGTGGGAGATGCAGACAGTAAAATACAAAGAACAAAAACCTATATTATTGGATACTGTTAGGTGCTCAGAAGAAGAACAAGTCATAGTAAACATACAGGGAGTGTGGACACATGCAGGCTATTTCAAATGGGGTGATCAGTCCGAAAATTTCTCTTCTATTACTTGGCATGTGAGTGGACACCTGGATGAAGGAAGGAAGACATGTGTAGATATGTGGTGGACGCCAATGGCTGAGTCAGGTACAAACCTTGGCGGGAATATGAAAGAGAAACAGAAGAGGCACTAGTGTGGCAGTACTCAATTCGAGTTGTTTCAAATGTTAGCAAGTTTCAAAGTCACTTGTAGAGTTTGTTAAAACACAAATTGTCTCCAAGTGATTCGGTTGCTACTGGTCTTAGAACCACATTTTGAGAATCATTCCTATAGGGAACAAGAAAAATTTGAGAAGTAGCAAGGGATAAGATGGTTTGAATTCTTCATCTCACATACACTGTATATAATGTGGTATATATATTATATTATGGGCTTCCTTGGTGGCTCAGTGGCAAAGAATCTGCCCGCCAATCCAGGAGATGTGGATTCAATCCCTGGGTAGGAAGGTCCCCTGGAGAAGGAAATGGCAAACCACGTCAACATTCTTGCCTGGGAACTCCCAGGGACTGAAGATCCTGGGGGACCACAGTCCATGGAGTACAAAAGAGTCAGACATGACCTGGTGACTAAATAACAACAATGTTATGTTGCAATATGTATTATAATAATTGCATTATATCACATTATATTATGTTGTTATAGAGCCTTGTGAGCTGTGAACATTGTTTTCTTCTGAGTTAGATGAGAAATCACTGGTTTAGCAAAATTCTTAATAAGCAAAAATCAGAAGCAGTCTAATAGAGATTTTTGATTAGTATGTGGAATACATAAAGATCTCTGTTCTAATGGCTGGAACAAATTCATAATTAATGTTACTCGAGAATGTGAGAAATGTGCACGTATCCATCACCTGTAAGATGGAAAAACTGCAGTTTCTCTGTGGATTTAATTAACTCCAAAATTTAAAGAATAACCATGACCGTTTCAATTTATAGGAAGCAAGAAAGTATGTTAGTACCTGTTCAGCATGGATAGATGCTATAGCCTTTCTAAGGCCTCCAAAAAATATCTCTCATCTAAGTAGATATTCACTCATCATGCTTGGCATTTTTTTCTATTTTGTCCATCTCATAAACAGGAAGGACTAAAGTAATTCTACTATACAGCTATTAAAATATAGCTAAAATTATCTTTAATAATTTCAGATGTGAAGCTCATGTTTTTTGATAACACAAGTTTTACTTTCTGAGCCTGTAATACAAGTAACCAGAGCTAGATAATTTTAAAAACATGCATTATTTTCAGAATGCATGTACAGAATGTACAGGAAGCCCACAAATTTGGAATCTTCTAACGATCTTTTCAGATCAATGCTTTTCATTATTTTGTCTTTTGTAAACAATTCTAACTAGGTATATGAAGGGGAACCCATAAATGAAAGTGGAGAACAAAACAAAACTTCACATAATGGAGGAAGTTTAGGTAAAAAAATGAGAGCTATTTCCTGGACAATGAAGAAAAAAGTGGGCAAAAAATACATCAAAGACCTTTCTGAAGAAAAGGTAAGTGTCCTCTGTTAATCATTTGTCTTTTCTATTAATATATTTCTTACAATATGGAACAGGTTCTTCTAGATATAGAAGTACTTGGTAGCTTATGAAGGACTTCAATATACTTTTTTCCTTGATAATTTTGCCCGGAAGTTGGGTGGAAGTCGGTACTCTTGTTCACATTTTAATAGAGGAAACAAGAGGCTCAGAAAAATCCTGCATGTTGTGTGTGAGGAACATAGATCATTTATGTTGGAACAAACAGTAATACTTCATTTCTTCCCATTAGCAAATGATGCTCTGTTTTACAGATAGGCTCCATTTCGCTCATCGTTTCATCAGTTGGTGAACGTGTGGGTTGTTTCCACTTGGGGGCTATTGTAAATAATGCTGCCATGAATGCCTTTGTTCAAGACTTTATGTGGAAAAATTCTTCATTTCTCTTGGTTACATGGTAACTCTGTCTGATACTTTGAGAAACTGGCAAAGTATCTCCTAAAGAAATTACATCATTTTACAGTCCCACTACCAGTGTGCAAGAGTTCCAATTTCTCCACATGCTTGTCAACATGTTACTGTCTGTCTTTTTTATGTTATCCTTTCATAATGGGTAGGAAGAGAATTGTCGTTAGACTTTGATTTGCACTTCCCTGGTGGCTAATGATGTTGAGAAACTTTTCAGGTGCTTATTGGCCATTGCATATCTTCTTTTGAAAAATGTTTATTCAAATCTTTTATCTGTTCTTTTAATTGGGTTGTCTTTTTATTGTTGACTTTTATGATTTTTAAAACAATATATTATGATACAAATCCTTTATGAGATATATGATTTGCAATATGATATATTTTCTCCCATTTGTGGATTGTGTTTTCACTTTCTTGATGGTATCGTTTACAGCACACGATTATGATTTTGAGTAGTCCGATTTATTTTTTCTATCATTAGTTGTGCTTTTAGTGTTATATCTAAGAAACCATTACTTGATCTAAGGTTACAAAGATTTACTCCTGTGTTTCCTCTAAGAGTTTTATAGTTGTAGGTATTAAAATTTGATGTATTGTCCATTAATTTTTCTATATGGTGTGTGGTGGGAGTCCAACTTCATTCATTTGAATGTGGATACTCAGTCATCCCAACCCTTCTTATTGAAAAGACAATTATTTCCCCATTGTATTGCCTTGGCATCTTTGTTGAAAAATCAACTGATCATAAATATATGGATTTATTTATGGGCTCAGTTCTATTCCGTTGATCTATATGTCTTATAGCTAGTCTGTTTTTAACCCACTTCAACAGGATTTCTCTCCCCAGTACTCCATTAAAACAATAGTCACAATCAGTATTAACCTCTGTGTTGCCAAATCAAATGGTCACCTTTCTTTCTTCTTACATACTTCTCAGCTGTGTCTGATGCAAGTGGTGACTTCATTACATATGAAACATTCTCTTTTATGATTTCTTTGGGCATTCTGGTTTTCCTTCTTTCTCATAGGTTCCTGTCTTGGCTATGCTTTCTTTCCTGTCCTTCTAAATATTGAGTCTTCCTGAGGCTTATTCCCAGATGCTTTACTCAATTTAGTCTCTCTTCTAAGTGATCTCATTTTGTCTCATGACTTTGTTTTTCACAATTACATCTCTAGCTATGATCTCTGTGCTTATCTGTTATACAAACAGTTGCTTATTTGATATTATCACTTAGATGCATAATAGATATCTAGAACTTGATATCCCTAAAATGGAATTACTGACTCTCTCTGCTTTCGTGCACTGGAGAGGGAAATGGCAACCCACTCCAGTACTCTTGCCTGGAGAATCCCATGGACGGGGGAGCCTGGTGGGCTGCCGTCTGTGGGGTCGCGCAGAGTCGGACACAACTGAGGCGACTCAGCAGCTGCAGCAGCAGCATGCTGTACAAAGAGTTTGTTTCTTGTCCAGTCTTCCAAGTAAAAGCAAAACTGTACTAATGGTAGATGTTGGAAAGAAAGGAAGGGGAAGAGAGAGACAGAAGGAGAAGGAAAGGAAAAAAAGAAGAAAGCCTATAGATCAACCAAAATTCATTCTTGCTCCCACTCTTCATAGCAATTCATCAGCATACCCTTCTAGTTTTAACTCCAAAGCATATCTACCATGTAAGTTATTCCTGCTTTAGATTAAGTAAACAACCTCTCTTGCCTAGATTACCTAATTGGTTTCCTTTCTTTCACTCTTTCCTCCATAAAAGCCATTCTCCACATGAAAGCCAGAAAGATATTTGAAAAGTCAAGTTCAGAAATT
This sequence comes from Budorcas taxicolor, assembly GCF_023091745.1. Taxonomy (NCBI): domain Eukaryota; kingdom Metazoa; phylum Chordata; class Mammalia; order Artiodactyla; family Bovidae; genus Budorcas; species Budorcas taxicolor. The sequence continues at coordinate 87,352,493 of NC_068910.1, forward strand.
AAAATTTTACAGTGCCAGTTAAAATTTTACAGTACCAAAATGCATTCCCTTACACATCCAAAGATGTGTTCATTACAGTCCTCTGAGAAGTAGATTCCAAGACAGGAATAGACACACCAAAGACTTACTGGAGAAAATGCCTGTGAAGGATAAAGAAGAGAAAGAAAAAATGAGCAAGAAAATCCTTTAGATGACAATGCAAGTCTGATAACTATAAAAGGAGACAAAGAAAGAAGGAGGATCATTCAAATCTCACACCTCAGCACTGTTTTAAGAAAGCTTTGGCCAGATTGACGGGAAGTCCTCGAACCCAAGGTTTTCATTAAAGAAGCCCCACATCCCACCAGCATGGACTCAAATGGTAGCCCCACTATTTAAGTCATTGGTACATGGCTTTCTCGCGAACACAGTGGTGAACTCAGAGGGCCAGTAGTTAAGGATGTCAGTAAAGAAGGGTCCCACAGCAAGAGATCTGAGTATCGGAAGGGTCCAACAGCAAGAGATTTGCATGGTCATTTCAAGTGACTTAAAAAGTTCCTTCTAATCTGGCTCCAGTCTACTTCTCTGAGCTCATACCCTAATACTCTCCTTGCTCTCACTCAGCTCCAGCTAGGCTGGCCTTGTTGTTTTCCTCTGCATGTGTGCATGTCCAGTTGCTTCAGTCATGTCTGACTCTGCAACCTCGTGGCCTGTAGCCCACCTGGCTCCTTTGTCCATGGGATTTTCCAGGCAAGAATACTGGAATGGGTTGCCATTTCTTCCTCCAGTGGATCTTCCTGACCAGGAGATAAAACTGTCTGCCCGCACCTCCTGCTTTGCAGGTGGATTCTTTACCTGCTGAGCCACCTGGGAAACCCTATCCACTGTATAACTCAAGTTAATTCTTTGTTTAGCAATTTTGTTCCCGCTATTTCTTTTGAGTGGAATACTATCTGCAAATCTTCATATAAGTCACATCGTCTTATCATTCAGGTCAATAATGCAGACTCTATTACCATTTGGAGGAGGTCTTTGGTGGTCCCTCTCAATTAGTCAACCTTCCTTCAGACCTAATCTGAATAGCTAAACCTCTCACTTCATCCAGTTTTATTTCCTTCATAGCACTTATTCTCTGAAATTGTCTTGTTCATTTTGTTTACACAAACCTCCCCAAAGAGTACACACGCACACACATGCATGCACACACGCACACACACACACATACACACACACAGCAATGTACCTATTAAAGGTAGGACCCTGAATCTTGTTTACCATGGTATCCTCAGTTCCCCCAAACAATGCCAGGTACTTAGAAGATGTTCTACAGGCTTGTATTGAATGACTGAACAAATGAGTAAAGGAATGGATAAAAGCAGAGAATCAAACTAAGCATATATCATATGTTTATTCTGAACTTTTATCAATGTTTAGAAATGCTAAAAAATGAGGAATATTGAATTATATTTTGATGAGTATTAAGAAATTCATAGGTTTTGTTGAAACTATCTAAATATGGAAAACATTTGAGACGTTTTCAAGCAGATGTAATTTCTTTCGAGATTGTCTGTCTTTCCTAATTTTATGCAAGATTTGCTTTTCACTTGACTAGGTGGCAAGCACCGTATGAGATTTGTAAAGCTTCTTAGATAAGCTTTGCTTTAGAATTGCAAAGTGTGTATGTTTTATTCATATTTAGTGATCTGGTAGGGTGCAAATAACTGACATGAAGCAACTATGCAGAGTTTAAACTTGTAATATCAGATCTCAAAGGATTAGTAATGGTGGTAAACAGATGATAAGGAGAACATGAAGAAACAAAAGCACTTTAACAGATAAAGCACAAATGTTAATAAACCTAACATTTCTGATTAAATAGTCTTGGTATGATATTCACTCTAATTACAAAAATAAACTGGATAATTTCAGTTAAATTCCAAAATGTGGACTGTTTCAGCTAAAGAATTTTGCCAAGAATACCAAAAGACATTTTGCTAGAAATTGAGCTAAGGATTAATGACACTCATATTTTATGCTGATGTATTCCTAAGTATTTTATTGCTAAAGTATTGTCTTGTTTGTTAAATCAATGCACACAGTGAAAGTCTCCAAGGAAATCGTTCTTTGCACTTAACTTCTGATATGATTTTCTGAAGGATGAGGAAGGTGGAGAGGATACCCTCCCATACCGGAACAGTGACCCCACGCTTGGAACCCACATTGAGAAGATCTCCCTCAAAACCAGTGACTCCTTGGACAGTCTCTACAGTGGGCAGAGCTCATCAAGTAAGGCTATAGAATAAGTGACAAGAAGGGAGATCTGGGTTGAGTTAACTAAAAACAATGAATTTATTTCTCTCAGGCTTGTGAAAATAGCAACAAGCTTCCAGCTATTTGGGTAGCATGTTGAATCTATGGAATTGCTATTATTTAAAATAATACATAGTATATTAGAATTATGGGATATCTTGAAAATTTTATCACTGTGGTCAGCAGGGCTCTTAGGATAGGCCTTAAAAAGATCACATTGGATTAAATCTGAATCCTACAATATAGTATGCTGGAGAGAACTAGCATTACTTTGAATCCAGATTTTTTAAAAGAATTGAAATATTCAGAAAAACTAAAATCCTGTTCTCTGCCTTTTTTCCTTCCCTTTCTTCTTCCCCCACTTACTCCTTCCTTTCCTTTTCTCTTCCTTCCTTTTGCCCTTCTGTCTTCCTACCTCTCCCTCCTTCCCTTTCTTTTTCTTTCATTTTTTCCCCATTTTTTATTTATTTCTTCCCTATCCTCCCCCTCTCACTGTTTCCTTCCTTTCCTTTTTTTGGTCTGGAATATTCTGAAAAGAACAGGACATCTGCATCAATTCTACGTATCCATCCAGCATTAGTGAGTAAAAAGTGAAGTGGTATATAAATACTAAATAGTAGGAATATCACTTAGGTAGGGCTTCCCAGGCTTCCCTGGTGGCTCAGAGGTTAGAAGTATCTGCCTGCAATGCGGGAGACCTGGGTTCGATCCCTGGGTCGGGAAGATCCCCTGGAGAAGGAAATGGCAACCCACTCCAGTATTCTTGCCTGGAGAATCCCATGGATGGAGGAGCCTGATGGGCTACAGTCCACCGGGTCGCAAAGAGTCGGACACGACTGAGTGACTTCACTTTCACTTTCACTTTCCCAGGTGGTGCTAGTGGTAAAGAACCCACCTGCCAATGCAGGAGACATAAGAGAGGCAGGTTTGATCCCTGGTCAGGAAGATCCCCCTGGAGGAGAAAATGGCAACCCATTCCAGTATTCTTGCCTGGAGAATCCCATGGACAGAGGGGCCTGGCAGGCTATAGTTCATACGGTTCCTAAGAGTCATACACAAATGAGAGACTGAACACATATCAATTAGGTGACAAAAAGGAATCAGCATGTGTTCAATAAGAATTTTCTAAAAAAATATCATTTCTAACAAAGAAGTCACTCAAGCTTCAGTCATATGTCCTGCTACAATATTTTAGTGAAACTACTTATACTACAGGATGTGTTGTAAATTTTGTATATGTACACTGTTTTATATCTTTTGAATCTTTTCAGGGCTTTTAAATGGTTTTTTGCAAAGTTTATTTTCCACTCCATTCTAAATCAGCTGCTTCTGTTATTTGAAGATGGATCACAAAGACCAGATGTTGAAAATATCCTGAATTTTATTCCTGCTTTCCTACTGGCTGTAGAATAGCGATTTTGTGAAGTAAAAGCTAATACAGAAACATTTGAGGGGTATATTTTGCATGTGTGAAATTCAGATTTCATTAGTATTCATTTCTGCTGGAAGTTTTAAAATTCAAAATTGTGATGCCAAATGTGGGTAGAATTCTATTAACTTTAATATACCATGAAAAGCCAGGGACTGAAGTAGTCATGGAAGAGAGGATAAGGGAAATGGGAGTCCACTTAGCTATTATCAAACACAGCTTAATGTCTGTGACTAGATGCAACTTACCTTTTTTTAAAATACCAGTCCATATAAAAAATGAAGGCTTCCCTGGTGTCTGAGACAGTAAAGAATCTGCCTGCAATGCAGAGACCTGGGTTTGATCCCTGGGTTGGAAAGATCCCCTGGAGGAGGGAATGGCAACCCATTCCAGGATTCTTGCCTGGAGAATTCCATGGAGAGAGGAGCCTGGCAGGCTACAGTCCATGGGGTTGCCAAGAGTCACGACTGAGTGACTTGCATTATATAAAAAATGAAGCATCCACAGGGATCTTTATCTTATTTCTACACTTATTTGAATGAATGGTAGAGATACTGGGCCTGCTCCCTCATGAAACATAGCACCAAAGGACCACACTAAAGGAAAAAGAGAGGTGATGAAACCACCCCTGTGAGCCATTCTTGCCCCTAGGCAGCAAATATGGAATCTCTTTTTTTTCCCCCTTGAGGTTCAAGATCAGAAAGGAAAAGGACCAGAGAGCAAGGTTTAGGAGCAATTTTAAAAGCCCAGTTTAGAACAGTTTTGAACCATTTAGGAGTATAGACATTGTAACACACTTCCTCTTTCCCTGTCATTCACACTACAAGCAAAAATGCTACTTTTCATACAAAGAGGTGTTGTCTCAGAATGGCTTTTGGTACACAGTTCAGTTCAGTTCAGTCCAGTCGCTCAGTCGTGTCCGACTCTTTGAGACCCCATGAATCGCAGCACGCCAGGCTGTCCTGTCTATCACCAGCTCCTGGGGTTCACTCAAACTCACATCCATCGAGTTGGTGATGCCATCCAGCCATCTCATCCTCTGTCATCCCCTTCTCCTCCTGCCCCCAATCCCTCCCAGCATCAGAGTCTTTTCCAATGAATCAACTCTTTGCATGAGGTGGTCAAAGTACTGGAGTTTCAGCTTTAGCATCATTCCTTCCAAAGAACACCCAGGGCTGATCTCCTTCAGAATGGACTGGTAGGATCTCCTTGCAGTCCAAGGGACTCTCAAGAGTCTTCTCCAACACCACAGTTCAAAAGCATCAGTTCTTCGGTGCTCAGCTTTCTTCACAGTCCAACTCTCGCATCCATACATGACCACTGGAAAAACCATAGCCTTGATGAGACGGACCTTTGTTGGCAAAGTAATGTCTCTGCTTTTCAATATACATAGTAGGAAGTCTGAAACACCATTTTTGCTACATCATAGTAAGTTGTAGGAAAATTTGTGGCTTATGCTTTGACTATTTCTGATCAATAAGCACACAAAAATCCAACTGTTATTATAGGTTTCTGTCTTTGTTTAAATGTACAAAATTCATTATCTGCCTTATACAGGGCATTAAGGCTATATACTTCCTGCCTCTTTAGCAAGCAGCCAATGCTCAAAGCACTGTGCTGCTGGATCAGACCACAGAGGATGAAGTAAGAGAGTTCTTGAACTGGTGGCTGAGAAAAGAAGGATCAGGTTGACTGAATGAAGATCAGAAATGGCTCAAAGGACAGAAGTCACTGATGGAGAAGGACTGGGAGGAAGAATCAGCAATCAGTCACTTAGAACCCCCGCAGGAGGCTGGCATCCAATTGTTCAGCATTGTTTCTGCTTAGTTATGTCCAGGTGATGGTTCAGAATGTTATGAACCTTCAATGAGAACTGTAAATGTCTGCTTTGCTTTCATCAGGTGGAATAACAAGCTGTTCAGATGGTACAAGTAACCGGGACAGCTTTCGACTCGATGATGACGGCCTCTACTCTGGACCATTCTGCGGCCGTGCCAGAGTCCATACCGATTTCACACCAAGCCCCTATGACACTGATTCCCTCAAAATCAAGGTGTGTGCATTCTGTATGGCTTGTCTATGTCTGGGTGTATGATCTCTTTCAGGAAGTACAGGTAAGGGGAACAAGGGGTGAGTGTATCTTCCCAAGAGGAGAACTGAGGACTGGTTTACTGTGGCAGGAATTCAAACAACACACGAGAGGTAAGGTAGGGTGATCAGTCTTTTGAGGCTATTCACAAAAGTTGTGTTTTGTAGATAATGCAGAATCATAGCCTTTTTAAATTAATTTAGTCTTTATTGAACGATAACTGCTTTATAATACTCGATGACATAAATCAAAGCAAGATCCTCTATGACCCACCTCCTAGAATCATAGCCTTTTAAGGGAGAAGGAACTATCTACATTTTTTCTGAGTACCAAAAGCCTCACAAGTTACTAGAAGTGCCTAGTTGTACTTGATACTTGTTGGAGTAAAAATAATGAACCCAAGGAGACAGAGAGAAAATGGGAATATCAGGCAAGAGTCCAGGAGAGTAAATGCCTTAGGAACCAGAGTTGGTCAGGCAATTTCAATACTTAAGTCAGTACTTGCAAATGCCACGAGTAACCTGACAATTTTCTCTCAATGATATTTCCTCCTGAATTCCCTTTTCTTCAATGTTGCCTTCTATATTCATTTTCTTTTGCTGAAAGGGCTTCAAATAACACAAATGTATTATTATTTCACAGTTCTGTAGGTCTTACATGTGGGCTCAATTGGGTGGTCTTTTTAAGGTCTCACTGGGCTGAAATCAAGGTGCCAGCTGAAGCTATGATCTTATCTGAGACTCAGGGTCCATTTTCATGCTCACAAGCTGCTGGCATAATTCAGCTCCTTTTGCTTATAGCACTGAGTTTTCTGCTTTCCTAAGGGATATTAACTGGGAGCCATTCTCAGTCCCCTGAGGTTGCCAGCCATGATTTTCTTTAACATGGCAGTTCACTCCTTCAATAGCTATAGCAGAAAACTTCACTCATGTTTCAAATCTCTTTATTTTAAAAGGTCTTACATGATTAAGTCAGAAATACAGAGATAACTTCTTTTTAATTCCCAAATTAATAAATTTGGGGTATTAATTATGTCTGCATAGCCCCTCCTGTCATATAACATAATTACAGGTTTGAAATTCATCATGTTCATACTTTTGTTTATACTCAAGGGGACGAGGTGTTGCAATAGTACAAATAGAAGAAAATTTAGTGGTAAAATACTTTATAGATGTTAGATTATCCATTTTAGTAGCACAAAGTCACTATACCTAAGGGTGGAAATTATTAATTTTCTATACTGTCAATACTGTCAAATAGCTGTGAAAAGAAGGGAAGCAAAAAGCAAAGGAGAAAAGGAAAGATATATCCATTTGAATGCAGAGTTCCAACGAATAGCAAGGAGAGATAAGAAAGCCTTCTTCAGCAATCAATGCAAAGAAATAGAGGAAAACAATAGAATGGGAAAGACTAGAGACTTCTTCAAAAAAATTAGAGATAACAAGGGAAAATTTTATGCAAAGATGGGCACAATAAAGGACAGAAATGGTAGGAACCTAACAGAAGCAGAAGATATTAAGAAGCGGTGGCAAGAATACACAGAACTGTACAAAAAAGATCTTCACAACCCAGATAATCACGACGGTGTGATCACTCACCTAGAGCCAGACATCCTGGAATGTGAAGTCAAATGGACCTTAGGAAACATCTATACGAACTAAGCTAGTGGAGATGATGGCATTCCAGCTGAGCTATTTCAAATCCTGAAAGATGATGCTGTGAAAGTGTTGCACTCAATATGCCAGCACATTTGGAAAACACACCAGTGGCCACAGGACTACAAAAGGTCAGTTTTCATTCCAATCCCAAAGAACGGCAATGTAAAGAATGCTCAAACTACCACACAATTGTACTCATCTCACATGCTAGTAAAGTAATGCTCAAAATTCTCCAAGCCAGGCTTCAGCAATACGTGAACCGTGAACTTCCTGATGTTCAAGCTGGTTTTAGAAAAGGCAGAGGAACCAGAGATCAAATTGCCAACATCCGCTGGATCATGGAAAAAGCAAGAGAGTTCCAGAAAAACATCTATTTCTGCTTTCTTGACTATGCCAAAGCCTTTGACTGTGTGGATCACAATAAACTGTGGAAAATTCTGAGAGAGATGGGCATACCAGACCACCTGACCTGCCTCTTGAGAAATCTGTATGCAGGTCAGGAAGCAACAGTTAGAACTGGACATGGAACAACAGACTGGTTCCAAGTAGGAAAAGGAGTATGTCAAAGTTGTATATTGTCAACCTATGTATTTAACTTATATGCAGAATGCATCATGCTGGAAGAAGCACAAGCTGAAATCAAGATTGCCGGGAGAAATATCAATAATCTCAGATATGCAGATGACACCACCCTTATGGCAGAAAATGAAGAGGAACTAAAGAGCCTCTTGATGAAAGTGAAAGAAGAGAGTGAGAAAGTTGGCTTAAAGCTCAACATTCAGAAAATGAAGATCATGGCATCCAGTCCCATCACTTCATGGAGAATAGATTGGAAAGACTGGAAACAGTGTCAGACTTTCTTTTTCTGGGCTCCAAAATCACTGCAGATGGTGATTGCAGCCATGAAATTAAAAGACGCTTACTCCTTGGAAGGAAAGTTATGACCAACCTAGACAGCATATTAAAAAAGCAGAGACATTACTTTGCCAACAAAGGTCTGTCTAGTCAAGGGTATGGTTTTTCCAGTGGTCATGTATGGTTGTGAGAGTTGGACTATAAAGAAAGCTAAGCATTGAAGAATTGATGCTTTTGAACTGTGGTGTTGGAGAAGACTCTTGAGAGTCCCTTGGACTGCAAGGAGATCCAACCAGTCCATTCTAAAGGAGATCAGTCCTGGATGTTCATTGGAAGGACTGATGTTGAAGCTGAAACTCCAATACTTTGGCCACCTGGTGCGAAGAGCTGACTCATTTGAAAAGACCCTGATGCTGGGAAAGATTGAGGGCAGGAGGAGAAGGGGATGACAGAGGATGAGATGGTTGGATGGCATCACTGACTCAATGGACGTGAGTCTGAGTGAACTCCGGGAGTTGGTGATGGACAGGAAGGCCTGGTGTGTTGTGGTTCATGTGGTTGCAAAGAGTCAGACACAGTTGAGTGACTGAACTGAACTGAACTGATACTGTCAATACCAAACCAATGTTAACCATAAATATTATAAGCTATGAAGTGTTAATATTATTATCACACGTTCAAGGCACTCAGCTCTTCTCTTTATTCCTTTTAAGATATCAAGTTGGAATAAGCTCAGCTGGAGAATGAGGGAAACATTTCTTTCCACAGTTAGCTCCTTACTTATTTCTATGAAATGATTTGAAGTCTAAGTCCAAGTCTTGGGGAAAGGAGGATTATAACCAAGCAACCATTGTGGAGGGAGGGCAGCAGAAGGGAATACATTGAAAACCTTTTGATTCAGGATAGATTTCATCTTTCCCTATAATACCATGCAGTGCACTACCCCTAGTGCTGCTTAAGGGGACGTTTGTGGAGCTCTTGTAGGACACAATAAAAATCCCATAGACAACACTGGGTAATGAATAGTATTGTCCCCAGCCAGGGTCCTATCTGAAATGAAGTTTGATTTTTGCCTGTAGCCTGTGGGCTTACCGATAATGTATTTGTACAAGTTTAAAGGATAATAAGAAGGGTGCAGCATAAGACTACGATACTTTGAGACAACCCCCTAGAGCCTCTGGGGATTTTCTAGCTCTGCTTAGCTGATGTCATCTAGCCTAGGATTTGCTTCCCTATAGTTAATGGCAGGAAAAACTAGATGAGCAGCTCATAGGATCAGAATGTCAAATATGTAATAAACTGGAAAGAACTGATCTTTTAATCACATTGGATTCTACTTTTACAAATACAATTTGTGTATTAGATGGAAGAATGCACATTCAAGAACAGCAGAAAAAAATATTTTTAGTAGCAGATTTAATGCTTTGTTTGATGGTAGACCTCTAAAATGGCAAAAAATGTCAGAATCTATAATGTAATCTCTGAGGTAGACAGCTAAAAGTCTTAAAGAAGTAATTATGACTCTTAAATGTAGACACTGTATTTACATAGAAATCAACTTTCTTTACCAAAAAAAAAAATACCCGTGTTTTTTGTTTTAAATTTTGTTTAAATACCCGTGTTTTTTGTTTTAAATTTTATTTATTTATTTAATTTTTATTTTTACTTTCTTTTACTTTACAATACTGTATTGGTTTTGCCATACATTAGAGGTGAATAAAGAGACAGACCAATTATTCTGTCAGTCCCAAAGCATTCCGTTCATATTTTGAACTATTCCTGTGAAACTCAATCTAAGTATTAATTAAATATTAGTTGATTAAGTATTAATTGATCTAGAATAGCATAATTTATCCTTAGTACATATATAATTTTGTTACATATTTTATATGTACAAAGTTCTGAACATTTTCATTATTTTAGATGGATGCAATACTTTAGGTAGATTCATTTCACAAAGTATATGAATTTTTCTGATGAACTAGAAGCATAGACAGAGCCATAGACTTTTCTTTCCTCCCTTTCCATACTTGGGAGCCCATCCAGGGATGATGCTGCATGTGTATTGTTTGGACAGGATAAATGAAAAGAGCATCATTTTTTAATTCAAACAACTTAGGCTTGAGTTCTGGTGCTGCCACTAACTTGCTGTGAGTTCCTGAGAAATTAATGCTTGCATTTCTCTTTCCATAATATTTAGAGTAATAGTAATAATTATACCTAGCATATAGGTTGAAGAGATGTATTATGGACATAAAAGAGCTTAATATATGCAAAATGTTTTGTAAACTACAAGACGCTCTACAAATGTAAGCTGATAAATGATATGATTCCAAAAACATAAACACATCATCAAATACAGTTAGGAGTTTTTCTTCAAGCATGTTGGAGTTTTCTTCAACATTACTAGCAAATAGCTTCCTTAAACTTTTAAAAGGAATTTCTTCTTAGATTTATTTCTAACTCTAAATCCCTTTAATGGTATTCCCTCATTCTAATTTTCAATGATTCCAGTGTTTTTTTTTCTCCTACCAATTGCCATAGCATCAGAGATCTATGAAATCTAACATATTTCTTTGTCTTTAGAAAGGAGATATCATAGATATTATCTGCAAAACGCCAATGGGGATGTGGACAGGAATGTTGAACAATAAAGTGGGAAACTTCAAATTCATCTATGTGGATGTCATATCAGAAGAAGCAGCCCCCAAGAAAATGAAGACACAAAGAAGGAGTGGAATGGAAAAGCCTGAGACGCTGCAGGAGTTCCTAGAGAGGATTCACCTTCAGGTTAGCAAACCCACGGCCTGTTTGATTTTGATGGCATACAGACGGAATAACTGGGAAGAATGGATCACTGTGTATTGCTAAAAAAAAAAAAAAAAAATACATGACTTACAGCAAGGGAAAATCTGTTTTCCAAGGACAGCTCTTATTTACCCATAACCACTTCTTTATGCATGGACAGGTCTTGATATAACATCACTTGGACTAAATTCTAATGATATTTAGCAGTCACAGTAAAAATTGGGCTTCCCCAGTGGCTCAGCTTCTAAATAATCTGCCTGCAATGCAGGAGACACTATAAGACACAGGAGACTCCTGTTTGACCCCTGGGTCGGGAAGATCCCCTGTAGAAGGAATGGCAACCCACTCCAGTACTCTTGCCTGAAAAATCCCATGGAATGAGAAGCCTGGCAGGCTATCGTCCAAAGGGTCGCAAATAGTCGAACATAACTGAACAATTAAACAGGCATGTAGCACCTAGAGATTAGAACAAGAAAGTGCAGTGGAAAGTGAAATACATTTGGGGGAATAAAAGACCCAGAGAAAACTTGGTAATGAGAATGATAAACAGAATATAAAGAGTGAAGGTAAAAATTCAAAGAATTGAAAGGAAGAAAGACAAGAAAATGTATTTCCTATAGAGCAGAGATCAAAAGCAACTCAGTAGAAGGTAACCAAATTTGTTTTTAAAGAAATTTGTTAGAAAACAATGATTATTAAGCCCCCATAATGATTGTGTTAGGGAAACTGTTGTCTATATTTATAATCCAGTTATTTTCTTGTTATATTAGAGAAATTTTTATGAAGTATCTCTATGTTGTTAAATGGCATGTACATCTGCTATGCCTAGCCTCACTAAATTTACCATTTTGCAATCTACTTCTAAAACTAACACAGCAGTTATTTTGATAGTTTTCAAAATTCACCATCAAGAAAATAATCAATTAATCTTTCCTTAACTGTTTCTCCTGAATTATCTAGCTGTATTCCTATCTGTAGACACACAACATAGACATTTCAATATTACTATTGGTGCCCTCCAAATGGTATACTCCTTGCAGGAGGCACATGTTTGAATCCTACTTCAGCTACTTGTTTGTTCTGTGACCTATGAAAAAACCAAGGTCTGAGGAAGTGAAACTTACTCAAGAACTCTCAGTTAGTTACATCAGATTGGGATTTTTTTTTTTTCTGTTCTGATTCTGTGATCCTTTTAGGATACATTATTTTAAAACAGAATTGCTACTCTTTCTTTCCTTTTTCTAAATAAATAAAGGGCTAGTAATAAGTTCTTTCTGATTACTTAAAACTTTTATATCCTCTTATTCAATTTTAGTAACTAAAATAAGGATATTGGATTAATGATCAAGTAAAATGGGAGGAATATTTGAGGAAGTTGAAAAGCATTTAAATTCACTTTGCATTTTTATTCTGTTATGGAGAACAGAGGTTACATAAATAACATATAGACTTTGAAATCAGAAGCTTATGAATTTTAAACTAATATATATTAATGCAAATGATGGACAAAATATACATGCTAAGAAAAGGAAACAATACTTTTCCCTACCATAGTGTTCTAATGCTTAATAAAAGCTTTTAATTAAATAAAAAGTCTGGAATGCCCTAGGTTTATAAAATACCTTTCAACCAAAATGTTAGGTATACTTATATAAATTATATCTGTTTCAAACTCCTTTTTTGACCTGCCCCAAGAAGTTAATGAGGGTAGATAATTTTGTGATCAAGCAAACAGGAAGAGATACAGATCCAGAAATATTATTATAATATACTCTATGAGAGGCATTTTACTGATGGCCAAAAAAACACTAGCTTTTTCAATTTTGCTATTTGAGAAGTGAAAATGTGCCAGATGGGATGAGTGATCCAGCTATTTAATTGATCCATGATTTAGCATTGCATTGCTTAGGGTAATCATTTCTTCTTTACATTTGTCCTTCCAGAAGGTGAGAAATGTACAACATGCTTTTTAAAAGTCCTGCGTTCATCTGTAGAAAACTAGTACAAATAAAATAAAATTAAGCAAAAGTTCTGTTGGCACCTTTCGGTTCCAATGCATTGTTTCCATACATTTCTATACTTTTTAAAAATCTAAAAATAACTAAAAGTAAAATGTTTCATCTGAGTAGTTTATATTGTACAAAGTTTTTTCTTCCCCACAGGAATATACTTCAACACTTTTGCTCAATGGTTATGAGACCCTAGAAGATTTAAAGGATATAAAAGAGAGTCATCTCATTGAATTAAACATTAAAAACCCAGAAGACAGGATGAGGTTACTATCAGCTGCTGAAAATCTCCTTGATGAAGAAAGTAAGTATGCGTAGCTACTCTTCTCCCTCACAGAATCAAAGGTTAATGTAAATAGTAAAATCATTAAAAACAAATTCCCAGTTTTATTTACTGAGAATCATATAAAGCAGTCTTTCCAATAAAAAAAAGTATTTTCTTATACATTTGGAAACAACAACTCTGGTCAAATCAATAAATAGAAAGAAGACTTTTTCTTTCTTTTTTTTGGCTGCTTACTGGATCCAGAAAATGAAAGGGCTTTATTGGGTACTTCATTTAGAGTCTGCAGACCTATTAATTTACACACAAGAGGGTGTCCGCACTCCCTAAGACTGGGGGAGTCAGAGACAAATATTTAGCGACAGCATGAGCCATTAGCGAGAACTGTCATATGCAACGTTTGTAGAACTGCACAGAGAGAGCATGGCTCTGAGCTAATGAGCCTTTGCACCATACAAGAAAATTCATTTCATTACCATGTAGTCACATCTTGTACGTGTTTATAGTATTCTTTCAAAATGTTATAATAGTTTGCAAAAATATTCAGCACTTACTTTTATTATCTGAGGTCATTGTCTCTGTATTTGTAAGTATAAACTGAAGGTGGAGTAACACATGAAGATTCACTTGAATATTGGCCACACCAACTGGGTTTATAAAGATAAGCTAGCCTTTGTTTTCACAACTGCCCGATCTGACCATTACTCTGACCAAATCTGACTGGGCTCCCTAAATCCTGAGCTCAGGGAGTGCCGAACTCTGTCAGGAGTATTTCATTAGAAAAAAAAGGGAGATGGTATCTAATTCTAAAGATGAAAAAGAACTTATGTCCCCTAATCCAACCTTCTCTTTACAAAGTAATATGAATAATAACCATTAATTATTTTTTTGAACATGTTCTCTAAAGCTTTGAGCCAGGGTATTTACATGTACTATCTTCTTTAAAGCTGTCCACAACTCTCTGAGGTGGTATCATCCCTATTTTTATAATGAGAAATGAGAAGATAAGAAACTTGCCCAAGTTTATGCACTTGGTGAATTAGGAAGCTAGGACCAGTGTTTGTGATGTTGTTAGATTTTCTTATACTGCAATTAATAGCCCAGATTGAGAGTCAGGAGAAAAGCTCTACATAGGAACCAGGCCTCCTGATGGTCCTCTAGTGATCTTTCCTTTATTCTCCCTCATATGTCTCACGAAATGGCAGTGTTGAACTGCACATATTTATTATACATGGGCCTTTTGTCTAGTAAGAATTAATTTACTTTATAGAAATCGTACGTTATTGAATCTTTACTTGCTCTCTTGAGCTCGCAAAGGTCCTTATCCTTTTCAAGGAGTTTTCACATGCATCACTAATTTGACACCCACAGAGCTGATTTCATCCTTTAGGCTTAGGAGTTTTTATGCCTTCTTTGAAGTTGTGGTGGCTAGGAGATGCAGAAAAGAAAGGAATCAGGTCATAGAGGCAAACAAAGGTCAGACTTAAGAAAGTAACCTATTTACAAGCCAAAACCAAACTGATCAGTGTAAACCGGTCTAGGAATATCTTCCAAGTAAACGAGGCAGTTCCTTTCACATCTTGTCATTTCAAAACATGGATCCTCACTATGCAATATTATACCAAGAAACGGATTCTGTCTTGAAAGTGATGATTTTCAGTATCGTTATCAGTACTCTCCCAAACAAGCTGATACTGAAATTAGAGGGAGGAAAAACAGTATTTTTTGAACACTAATAAATAATTGCTTTTCTTCTACAATAACATCCATGTAGCCATTTTGCCCATTTTATAGATGAGAAAATATTTCGGAGATGAATTTCAAAGAGGCCAAACAGCTAGATTAGTAGTAGACTTGGAGTTTTAATTAAAGGTAATTTACTACAAAAAAACAAATTCTTAAAAAATAAATAAAACTTAAAAATAAAAACAAGTTCTTTCTTCCACACATACAAACCAGTAAATATGAATAGAATAATGACTATTTGAAAATGCAAGCTTTCTACTGTTTTGTCGACTTCCCCAAGAACTTCAGGTCACTTGTCCATCTCAGAAAGTGGAAGTTAATATTTAAGTGAGAAAGGACGTTTTGTAACAGCATGACAGCCTTAAAGGTTCAAAGGCATGTATAGCTGCACTGAAACAGGATTTGTGAATGGAATGGGCCAGAGAGGCTTGGTAAACAGGGCTTTAAGTCATGAAAGTGCGCTCAGCAGAGACCCACAGAGGGACGATCAGTCCAGTCCAAAGGCCTGGGCCACTTAAGGTATCCACTTAATTTCTTTATTCTGCCTTCCACATCACCCATGTACCTTCTCTGTTAACAAAAGTACAACAATTTATAGATGATATCATCTTAGAGCTAGGTATAATTTTAAAAACCATCTGACTCAAATTCTTCCTTTACAAGATGAGGAAACTAGAACTGGAGTAGCCTTCTCAAGGTCACATATCTAGAACCCAGTCTCTTAAACTTATCAGAAACACATTCTACTATGCCCTGGTCTCTGAAAACAAAAGACAATCTCTCCAAATTATGATATGACTTTCCATGTTTGATATAAAAAGCATAAAAATTCCCTGAATTATTTCTCTTTAGAAAACAGTACTTGAAGGTTACTAGAGGTTGACCATTTAATAATATACAGTAATGTACAAACATATCCATACAGAGCCAAATTCTAGGAGATGAAAAATGGAAAAAAATGCAGATTCAACCAGTATTTGTTCTCAACACACAACCCTGAGACTTTTCCTCTTTTAATCTTACGGTCTAAAGTAGTATTAGAATATACATGTCAAAAAGATGCATATTGCATGTTAGGCTATTCTGACTGAAAGCTATTTATCTTATATGAAACTGCTTTGCTCAAGAAATAAAGAAGAATGACTTTTATTTGTTGATAAGATGGTGAGTTCTGATGATTCGGCACCATGCTGCTGCGTGCTTATTTTATCTATTCTCTACTCTGTGAATCATATCTTCTACAACCATGCTAAAGATTAAATGCACAACCTTCATGTACTTTGAATGATAAAGACCTTGAATATATGGTTGTTTAAAAATGAGACATTATTAAAAACAAATGCATGTCACAGTCATAGGTTTAAAATAGCTTTTTTTTGTTATGTGGAAGAATGGGGTATGCAAATTGACCAGGATTTTATGTATGCATTTTATTTTGATCATTGAATAATGTCAGTTTGGGGAATGTCAATAAATTCCTAGTTTAGCGTTTCATTGCTATGTAGGTTAGAAAGTTTTCCTTTGCTTATTATTCAGTATAAAAAGGGAGCAGAGTGGGCACCGGTTCTGATCACAGGAGTTAAAGCTCTGAGATAATGTAGAAAAGACCACAAACTCCAATGTGAGCCTTTAATACATTTAGAGGGACCAAAGGGTGGGGAATGGGACAGGAACAAACAGAAATCTAGACTTAGAACAAGCAGTTTCCCTTTTCTCTTAGGCCAAAATGGACAGCATTGTACCCGCTTTGACCTTGAAAATGTTAACTGGATTAAACTTTTTTAGGTCATTGGTTGACAGGAGGTAAAGACACTTCTCCAACAAACTGACAGTAGGGCTGAGTGGTGTTAGGACTGATCATTGCATGACTTCTAGAATAGAATAGCAACTTTGGGTTCTACAATTCCAAGCAAGACTAGCACAGAGATATTCTGAATTTCTTCTCACGACACTTTAGAACTGAGCAGAATCAGGCTACTGGCTCCTTCAGCTGGGAATCTAGACGAGGTTAGAAGGAGAAGAAAAATTAGGGTAACGACTTGGCTCTTGAAGGAGCCAATGAGTGGAATCTATTTTGTGCACTTTAGAGCTTCTCTATTCATCATCTGAATTTTAAAATGGTTTGTTTACTTTGAATAAATATTCCCAGCAAGGAAAAAAGAGAATAGAGACTATGTGTGTGTATGTGTGTGCATTTTTCCATAAATACAACCTTCAAGACCCCTTTGCCTTGCTGAAAAATGCCTCTTTAAAATAAAAAGATAGTTAACTGCTATTTATAGTAAATATTTTCTTTTTATTCTGAACTCATTTCTCTTTTCCTGTGCAGAGATGCACTTTGATGTGTCTTAAAAGTGTGTCTGTGAGAATGTGTACAATCCTCCTTGGGGAAAATAGGTGATGGAAATATCTTGCTCTCCCAATAGCCCAGGGATAATTAAAATTTAAATTGAAAACAAAAAACAACCTCATAACAGAATAAGCAAACTCTCTTGGAACCTGTATATAACATATTGGAGGTATTACCTGCACCCTTGGTTCACAGTGCTCAGTGAGGAGGAAGAGGGAAGGGTGGGTTGTGTGCCAGGCCCTTGGCACCAGCTGTGGTCACAGCAGCTCCACATCGCTCAACTATCCCCGCTTGTGCCTTCCTGCCTGCCTACCTGCCCACAGCGATGCAGGGCAAATGGCAAAGCCCAGCCAGGAGCCTGGAACATGAGCGGCCAGCAGGGGAGCTTTGTAGCGATGCCAAGCAGCAGTCCAGCAGTTGGCCTGACAGTGTGCCAGGGTTGCCTGGTGCCTTAGCCCCTGACATCCGTGCCTGTTGTTTCCAACCCACTTGCCATATGATTTGGACTGAGATTCAAGAGACATGCAGCTTTTAAGAAAATATATGCTGACTCTCTCCACAGACAGAGTAGAGGAGGCACATGGGCATTTTACTTTTATTTATTTATAAATATGTATTTAATATCTAGTTCTAGTCATAGCCATTTTGCCTCGTGTAAACTTTCTTCAATTTTTTTTTAGTTTTATCTCCTAAAATTTAAATTATGATAGATGCCATATTCCATATAATACAAAGAACAAAAAAAATGAAATAAAAACATTATACTTCAGAGAACCATCTCCAGAGAAAACAGTTCATAGAATTTTCACCTCAGTCATTTAGAGAGCTTGTAACATCTGTACATGTAAGGCATTCCTGTACTTGTCTTTATATTGCACTGTGATTGTTTACTAGGCATGGCTTTGTAGTGATTACCCTGGTCAAACCAGATACAATCCTCTATCACCATGTGCCTTCCCAAAGCCCCTAGTGTCACGCTTGGCATTGAATCCATAGTTAACAAATGCTTGTGGAAAGCATATATGTTGAGTGAGAGAATGAAGAGAACTGCAAATAGTAGGCAAAACTTTGTTTTCTGGTTATAAAGTTTAGAGTCCCCTGCAATCCCACTTTACACATAAAAGGTTTTGTTACAGGCAGCTGGGTGTTGGAATATGTCGTTAAGACTCATTTCATGTATACATTAGCCATGTGTGCAGGTAAAGGTGAAAGTGTGTGAGCAGATTTCTAAAAATGTAAAAAACTGTCAAAGTTTAAAATAGGTATACTTTTGAATCCAGAAACTCCAAATTTTAGGAATTTGATTAACTTCTACAATGCATAAAAATACTAGTTAAACTACTAGGAGTTTCAGTTCAAAACTAAAACTAATGTGAACTTCTATTAGTAGTTACTTTGTTGTAAATAAGATATAGGCAAACAATAAAACAGGATAAAGATATCAGGAGAATTAAATACAGACTGACATGAAAAGATGCCCAAAACATAGTAAATGGTAAAAACAAATTGTAGATTAGTAATATGTAACATAATCCTGTTTTGCCAAATATAATAAATTTTAAAATAATGAAATTATCATTTCACCATGTCAAGTAAACAGGATTAAATTAAATGTTAAGAAATGTGATATTGATTTCCCAAGACCCCTAATGAAGCAGTACGATAATAGTTTTTTATATTATTTGGTCATCATCAGAATAGTGTAATAGGACAACAATTCAACCAAGGGCAAATACTTCCTGGGACCAAGGCCTTTCATGGGGATGTGTGCTTGGGGACATGGTAGCCTGATATGAGGTCCCCATGGGTATAGAGCAATTAGATCTCAAGTGAGTGTGACTCTGTGCCACTGAAGGAGCCTGCACAGTGAGCAGCTGTTGTGAGTGTAAGTGAAAAGACATACTCTCCAGAAAACAGCTCATTAGAGAGGCGACTATGATGCTTGAATGCAAAGAGAGGTTAGCAAACAGAGGGAGAGTCGATTCAACTCCATATTCTCTCATGGCCTCAGGAAAACAGTCACTGGTTGGTTTCCCATGAAGTGATTCTTGTATTCACTTTGTTCTTGTTGTTTTTTCAAAAGGTGGACTAGTATTCAAATAAAATAAATATCAGTTATTCACTAAACAGAAAATTAAAATGTTTAGGTAATTTAAGGACATGCTTAAGATGAAGTCAGAAATAAGTAGGTTATGCCATATTGTCTAGTGAATGCTCCCCTCCATGGACAATGCTATCTCTAGCCAAATAAATATAGCCACAGTGATCTGGAGAACGCTTGAGTCTCGGTTTGAGGAACTGATATGGAGCTAAAAATGAGGCTGAAATTTTGAACCATCTTAAAATGCTTCCCTTGTAGCTCAGACAGTAAAGAATCTGCCTGCAGTGCAGGAGACCTCAGTTCAATCCCTGGGTCAGGAATATCCCCTAGAGAAGGGAATGGCTACCCACTCCAGTATTCTTGTCTGGGAAATCCCAGAAACAGAGGAGCCTGGTGGGCTAGGGTCCATGGTGTCACAAAAGTGTCTGACACAACTTAGCGACTAAACAACAAAGGTGCATAAGTTGTTTTTCCTCTCTGAAGATGGTACTGGACTAGAGAAAATAGAGGAGGATAATACAAAGGCCCAAGAGGTGTCTTCATTTGAATTTCAACAAAATTTCTTACTTGATTTTCTTTAGTTCATATTTCCTTTAATTAACCTAAGTATTGCATTCTTTTTATTAAATACATTGTTTATTGAGCACTTTCATTGGTCAGCTATCTTCCTATGCCCTCTGGATTTTACTTGATAGTACATGGTATAAAGGACAGAAGCTTCATATTTATGGCAAACAAGATAATAAAGTCAAAATCTGGAATATTTGTGTAAAGAAAATTAGGAAAGTCAAGCAAAAACTAGTAGTTTACATTTTTTATTAAATCTTCAACTTTCTAATATGTGAATATAGGACAGATTTTTCTCTTCAGGGCATGATAACTTTTTCCCAGAATTAGGATCTAGTTGGATTTCCTTAAACCTTTCTTCACTTTTAATATAATTGAGATTGCCTATAGTTAATTAAATGTCACAACTCAATATAATTATTTTATGAATAATTATATTAGCTGTCTTATTTTCTAATCGCCACATCACTTTTTATCTCCATTGATCACTACCTTATGTTGAACCACGGGCTTTATACAATTCCCTAAAAATTTTGGTAAGAAATGAAATATTTTAATATTCAAACTAGTTCTTTAAGACAAAAT
The DNA here is from genome assembly GCF_023091745.1 of Budorcas taxicolor. Classification (NCBI taxonomy): domain Eukaryota; kingdom Metazoa; phylum Chordata; class Mammalia; order Artiodactyla; family Bovidae; genus Budorcas; species Budorcas taxicolor. Next base: position 87,373,262 of record NC_068910.1, read on the forward strand.
GTTTTCTAAATAATTCTTTTCTTAAAATGATCATTTTATTTTCACTACATAGAGGGCAGAACTGTTTGGAGCTGCTTTCTGTACTCCTTTATGCCTGATGTTGGCTGGTAGCAATAAGATACACCCTTTTTCAGATTACTTACTAATTCCTCAGTATACTCAGATTTTCAAATGTACAGCTTTGGGGATATTTTCAAACCATTCAGGGGCTTCATTAAAAAAATAGTACCATTTTAATTTTGTTCTTTATTAAAATAAAATACAAAACATTGTAAACAATCTCAGAAATATAGAAATCTAAAATTCTAACACTTTCATTTGTGCATTATATGATGTCCATATGTTTTTACACAATTTAAAAAAATGGAAAAATTATACGTTAATTCTTTAACTTCATGTATTATCAGAAATGTTTTTGTATAAAAAGATGCACTTAGATATTCTAAGGAAAGTCTGTAATTTTATAGTCAAACTGATTCTTATTCCAATGTGCTACTTACCTGGTTAGCTCAGATGACTGGACCATGGGACAAAACTGATGAAGGATATAGTTTCAATTTCTAGGTAGGTCAGTTAGCTTTCCTCTGCTTCATGACCACATGAAGAGACTAAATGAGTTAGAAAGAACATGTGAATGTATTAGTGTGAATTCATTTCCTCTGCTGGAAAAACTACCCATAGCATAAGACCTAGGTTTATACCAATCCTTAAGTCATTAGTGTCCAGATGAAAAAAACAAAACAAAACAAAACAAAACAAGAGGAAAATCTTGACCCTCCAAACACAAAAACTGAATGCTAGATAGCTTTCCTTTCCATCATATAACTTAATGACCTGCCTTTTCTTTTTATAGTTACAGTTGAGGGGTTCCAGCTGATCACCTGCCTGAGATTATTGCAAGCCTGGTGGGAAGCTTTTGAGGAGGCATAGTCGTGTTTTCATTTCACTAGGAAATCATTTAGCAAATTACTGCTGTTCTGTAAATTACTGTGCTACATAACTTCCATACTGAGAAACTATTTCCCTTTTCCATAAAAATTGCAGATGAAAGGTTTCTACAATAAATAACCTGTATTTAAAATGAACCATTCCTAGAATATGGAGAATGTGATACAGCGTTTCTCAGGTGGAAACAAAAACAGATACATTTTATTACTAATATTAAAAATGGCATATTCTCTGTTTAAAGTTAGATTTATTGTTTCTTTACTTTGTTGCCCTTTGGGGTGAACATATAGAACTCTCTGAGGATGAAATAACAACCTAAGTACTTATTTTTTGGAAAGGAAAAGAGCTAATTTTAGAAATCAGGGTCTTTAAGCCTAAGTTTTTTATCTTGAAGAGTCCTACAATCAGTAATCAACCTAAACAGAGTACAGTGTTGGAAGTAGTTATTATGCTAAGTCACTTGTAGGATGGCAGTCTGAGGAAGGGATCTCAGTTCTCTCAATTTTGTGTTGAGGTAATAAGCCCAAATATATCTGGGGAAATATGGTATTATCCCCACCACCATTCTGACGAAGAGGATCACACTCTGAATATGGTGATCACTGCTGATGTGGCAGGAAGCACTGCAAAAAGGCTAATTCCTCTGGTCTTTTCCAGAAACACTTGGATAATGGAACACAGAGCCAGCTCTTTCACTGCAGTGGCAATAAGACAAAAAAGCAAAGGAAGAGGAAAACGTTTTCCTTAAAGACTGAGGTCCCATTTCAGTGCTGCCTTTTCACAAAAGAAGGGCTTGGAACCACAAGTGAATGACTGATACTTATCAAGACTAGTCAAGATTAACTAGATTCCCCTAAAGCTAAAAGGCTTATAACTAATAAAGACAAAATGCTTCACAATAGCCAACATTTTAAAACAATAATCACAAAAGGTTCACATTAATTTGAAGCTCCTTATACCAAGAACTAGTTATAACATCACTAGGCTTAAATTTTTGATAATTGAGCCCACAGTTAAATAAAGTTGTGGCAAATGTGGAGAAGATTCAGAAGACTAGCATAAATGTGGTTTCATTGTGGTGAATAAAAACTTTGAAAAAAAAGGTTAAAAGAACTGTTATGATTCATTTCGAAAATGAATATACTAAGAAATTATTTTTATCATTTTTTTCCAACTTTTCTCAACCTATGTTCCCCATATAAAACCAGAGAATATGGAAATAATTTAAGTGACTCTTTGCTCCATTCCTCCATGAAATGGGCGTAACTAGTACCATTATAGATACATTGAGGAGAACGTATCATTAGACAGAAGGATGCTAGGCTCAATTCTCTCTTGTAATGGAGGTTGATAGCAATTAGATATTCAGTGAACCATAAATGAATGTTGACAATTTATCAGAAGCCTATAAAATGCATTTAAAAGCAGGAGAAATGTAGACAAGATAAAGCGTGGATTACTTGAGTCAACTGAGGAAAATTACACCAGTACACAATTTCCTTCTTCCAAGGATTTTGAAGTTTGGATCTACTTTCTTCTCATTGGAATGAGATGACATGCATAGCCTCTGAAGGCAGAGATCTTAAACCACCCTGAAATGTATGTTCTTCCAATGTAGGGCTATTCCAATGTCCAAAGTAGAGCAGTCTCAGGTTTAGAAGGGACAATAGCAAGACATGCTCATATAGCTGAGAGATGGTGGCTTAAGACCCATCTCCTCTCCCCAGGAAAGAAAGAAACTTAACCTTGACAAAGAGAACACTGATGCTAAAAATTACTGAGAAGAGTAACACTATAGGCCTCCTTAGGTTCTTTAGAAAGATCTTTCATTACATCTCTAATATTATTTTTTACCCAAAATGACAATGCCTGTTGTATTAAGAATACTGGTTTGGTGACACAGGATTACCAACCTGAATATATATATATAATTGTTATTCAGAAATATAAACAAAGATGTAGCAAACTACAAAAAGCATATTCAATGGATACAATGTTATACTATCTAAAAGCAACCTGAGGAATTCCCTGGCAGTGGGTAGGACTCAGCACTTTTCACTGCTATGTCCTGGGTTTAATCCCTGGTTGGGGAAATAAGACCTCATAAGCCATGGGGCACAGCCAAAAGATAAAAAATGCCTGTTTTTATGTCTACTTTTCTGATGAATTCAAACATAGGAGAATTCTATGTTTTCCAAACATGGAAATTATTAAATTCCAAGTCACTGAAATTCTATTGTATATTATTTCTCACATTGATCTTTTATTCATTAATCATGATTATCATGATTCTCAAATTGTTCACAAAAACGACTATTGACTAGGATTATACGTTTAAACTACAAATGACTTCTTCTAATGTTACTTTAAGGAGTATTTGGACAAGGCATCAGTCACACTGTGGCTACAATCTGCTTTCTTTGGCAACTTATCATCAATGTAAAAGGAGAGCCCATATTGATCTTCACTTTTGTAAGCAGTTCCATGAATTCTGCGAAACTCCAAGTGAGCAACAAAGGGCAAACTTTATCTTCTAAGCAAACAGTGGCTCGAATATTTGAGAGCAAACATCTCATTTATGATGAACAAATATATCATTTACTTACAGAAGTTTCCACTGTAATGAAGTTGAAACAGTTAAAATAACTTGAAGATGAATGAATATGTGAATAAAACTTTTCGTGGCTTTGCCTAACCAGTTCTCTCTTTTCCATTTACAGCTATTCAAGAGCAAGAAAGTGAATCCATGCCCCTATCCTTAAGCCCAGACATCTTAAATAAGTCACAGTTAGATGACTGCCCAAGGGACTCTGGTTGTTACATCTCATCAGAAAATTCAGATAATGGTAAAGAAGACCTGGAGTCTGAAAATCTGTCTGACATGGTACAGAAGATTACTATCAGAGAGCCAAGTGACTGAATATACATTATCAACTGTGCATCTACAGATGTGTCCCATTTTAACTCTTCCTGAGCTAAAAGATCAAATAGGAGTAGAAGAGAAGTATTTGCAGATACTACTTGAAGTTAAAATGTTTTCATGGGAATAATTGTAAATAAAAACCCATAGCTCTAACATTCCCAGTTATTGTAAATAATATGTATATTTATTTCTTTAAGTGCTAAAATGTTAATATTTCACTTCCCTGTATCAGAAGAAAGATAATGTAAGTTTGGGGTATGTTTATTTAGCTTTATTGTATAAGTGTAAAAGTGATTCTGCAAAAAAACTCCCCCTTTTTTTATACATGCCTATTTTCAACTTGTGTATATTGTTGAGTGAATAGTAACAGAGCTTGTCTGTTTAATTGTCCAAGCAGCATTTATACTCATTTTTATAATTACTGGGAAAGTGTGAGTTAGTATTAGAGACATTTTATCCTAATCCACAGTGGAGTTTTAGTAATTATTTTTGTTGATTTCTTCACTGTTTTCTGTATGAAAGTATAGATAAAAACATATTGTCAATTCTGATTTAGTAAAACTAATTTTAATAGCTGTACAGATTTCTCATTTTTAAGTGTAAATATTTTTAATTTTGAAATACCTTAATTTTAATGATAAAAAACTGTATGCATTTGGTATTCTCCAGACTGTTGTTAAAGTATATGTCACCTTAGAACTTCAGACAAAAAAATTTCTACCAGATAAGATTTTATTGTCAGTATATATGCTTATAAAACATATATATATATATGATTTCCAAATCAATCATCTTACCTCAGTCTCTTTTCTGAACTCTACATCTGTTTTGGCCTACTTCCTGAATAATTGCATCTGTCAGCTCAGGCTGCCCTAACAAAACACCATAGACTGGGTGACTTAAACAATAGAAACATTTCTCACAGTTTGGGAAGCTAGAAATCCAAGATCAAGTTGCCAGCATGTTGAGTTCTGCTGAAATCTCTCTTCCTGGCCTGTCTTGTTGCTGTATTCTCACAAGGCAGAGAGAGACAGCAGGCTCTCATTATCCCATAATGATGTCCTTACCCTCATGACATAATCTAAACCTATCTCCCAAAGACCTCATCTTCAAATACCATATGATGGAGTTTAGAGCTTCAACATATGAATTTGAGGGGATGGGGAAGGGACAATTCAGTATGTGATTTAACACAAAAATTAAATCACATACTTTCAGCTTAAAAATGTGTGATGGCTTTTCATTGTCTCTAGTATAGTATTTAAACCTTCCAGGATATATAAAATCCTCCCCAACAATTTTTAACCTACCCTATGAGTCATATCTTTCTCCCACCTCTCACGCTATACTCTCCAGCCAAAGCAATACACTTGCAGTGTTCTGAATTCACTATTCCCTTTTTTTACTTTTCTTACATTATTTATTTTCCTGGAGTGGCTCCTGCTATTTTCTATATCCAGAAGTCTCCCTCTGTTTTCTTGAGACTCACACCAAAATCACTTATTCTGTGAAGCTTTCAATGATTCCCTTTGGTGTTCTCCTCTTTGTGTTTCCATAGCAATTTGTGTCTCTGTTGGTTAAAACACTTATCATATTATACTTTATTTATTATGACACTTGCCCTTCCATGACACGGTGATCTTCTTGTGATGAAGATTATTTTCTTTAGTCTTTTTAACTGCTGGTATAAAACTAGGTACAGAGTGGGCATTTAGGAGTTGTTTACTGGAGTGCATTAAATACAATTATTATTCCTATACACATTCCATATCTATATTTAAATCAATCTGTTCAATCTATGAGCTTCCCAGGTGGCACAGTGGTAAAGAATCTTCCTGCCATTGCAGGAGACGCAAGAGACGTGGGTTCATTCCCTCGATAGGGAAGATCCCCTGGAGGAGGAAATGGCAACCTATTTGAGTATCTTGGCTGGAAAATTCCATGGACAGAGGAGCCTGGAGGGCCATAGTTCATGGGGTTGCAAAAGAGCTGGACACGACTAAGCACACCACCATCTCACCATAGCCTCTCCACTGGAACCAGCTGAATCTTTCAGTATAGAAAGGCTGTGAAACTTTTTCATGTTCTGGAATTCAATGATTATTCTGGTCCCAGGGAGAGCCTATGGTTTACAGACTCAAGTTTGTTATAACAGAATGCATAGTCAGAGAAATTTTATTTCAGATACATGGATAAAATCTTTATAATACTGTTTTGAAAAGAGCAAAAAATAGATTATTTAAATCTTGGTCCCCCCTCCTCTACCCCCAGCACACACACACACACACACACACACACACACACACACCATTCTATTGCTTACATAAACGGGAATATACCTTCACCATGAAGTATTTTATCATAATTTTTTAAATCAACTAAACTAAGAAAATAATTCATTAAGAAATCAGATAACTTTTGAAAGTCCTAAAATGCCAGGCAGCTAAAGATTGTCAGGTCTTAGATAACGTCCAACGCACTGAGGTTAGTCAAGTGCCTTGCAACTTCCTGAGCGAGGCCAAACTGATGACATTTCATGTTGAGAAACTTCCGTTACGAGCAGAAGTTCTGAGAAAATAACATGATGAAATTTTAGATACTCCATCACCCCACACATGCACTTCCATTCCCACCCACCCCGCCACCGCCGATAAAGAAAACTGTATAACTAATCTGCAGGCAGACTTCAAGCACTCCTTCATAAAGTGGGAAGTCATGCTAAAATTATGTAAAGGTTGAAAGCAAAATGAATAGGGACTAAATATAGGTAAAAGAACAGCAGTTTCTATATTTGACCAGGTTTTGTGGCTATGGAAATAAGACAGACGTAACCTTCACTTTATGCTACGTCCTGTCCTAACACTGAATTCATCTCATCACACCCAGTGTTGACCTCAACACATCAACTGGAGATCCTGGTTTGAGGACTGTGTGACTTCGGGCAGGTCACTTATCCTCTGAGCTGTTTCGTTCCCATTGCAAAATGTACATAATTGTTGTATTAATATTCCATAGCATTTTGTCGATTAAATGAGATACTGTGTGCAAAACACTCAGCATAAGGCATGCAGTATGTGCATAAAAACCGATGCCTGAACATCGAATCAAAGCCGTGTGCATGCTCCTATAACACTGGCATGGTCTTGTAGTGATCTGAAACCCTGCAGACACAAATGCCTGCGGGCTAAGACAGCTGTGTTCTCCAACATCAAGGAGAGAGTCTGCTGATTCAACAGACCTTCACAGCCAAAGACCATTCTGTCATGACAGAATATTTCTTTGTTTACTCCTGTTAGTTAAGGAAGAGGATTTACTGCATTTAGCTCTGATTCTTCACTCTTGTCACATGATAGGAATAATCATTTAAGGATAAATGACTATAGAAATGAATGCCTATATTAAATAAATAAAAGATTTGGGATTATGGCTGCACCTCAGGCCTTGGTGTACACAGTATAGGGTCACAGCTGAGTGTGATATAGCCAACAGAAAAGGCCTTGTAGAAAGACATGCTGAAAGTAAGGCATATATTTTTAAATTTTTATGCTGCATGTACATGTGCTAAGTTGCTTCAGTTGTGTCTGACTCTTTGTGACCCCAAGGACTGTAGCCTGCCAGACTCCTCTGTCCATGGGATTTCTCCAGGCAATGATTCTGGAGTGGGTTGCCATACCCTCTTGCAGGGGATCTTCCCGACCCAGGGATAGAATTCACATCTCTTATGTCTCCTGCATTGGCAGGCAGGCTCCTTACCCCTAGCACTACCTGGACATTTAGGCAAATGATCTACCCTGGGAAACAAAGTGCAGAGGGAGAAGCTACCAGGAAAATATTTTTATTATTTCACATTTCTTACTCCATCATGCAAATTTCTCACATACACAATGTAGCAACGTGTCCACACGATATTATAACTTACGAAACCATGACAGAAGAACCTATAAGGAATAACATTAGAATGTTCAGAGATTTCTTTTGACCTCTGGAGTCCCCGGTGAGCCCTAGAGCAAAGCACTGTTTCTTCATATAGTGCCAGTTGCTCAGTCATGTCTGACTCTTCACGACCCCATGAACTGTAGCCCGCCATGCTCCTCTGTCCATGGAATTCCCCAGGCAAGAGTACTGGAGTGGGTTGCCATTTCCTTCTCCAGGGCATCTTCTCAACCCTGGGATCAAACCTGGGTCTCCTGCATTGCAGGAGGATTCCTTACTGTCTGAGCCAATAGGGAAGTCCCTGTTTCTTCATAGGGAGAGGTGAAATCCTGCTGCACAGGCCAACAGGATGGTTTTCTTCTCTGAGTTCTTGGGCACTTGGCCAAATGATTGGGCAGGAATCATTCCATTTGCAGAGTAAAATGGGGTGAAATCACTTCCGGCACAATTTGTCCATATAGATTATACTTGTTTGCAATTCATCAACTCCTTCTCTCCTTTACATCTATATGTAATGTAAATTATCATTTTTCTCTGAAGCTTCATAGTGATGCACAGCTCAAAAAAGTGATAGAATCAGCTAAAAGGGAGCAGATGGAAGTTTTTTCCCCAATATGCATATTCATAAAAAAATAGAGAACTCAACAAAAGGAGATACAGAAGTACTTGCACCCAGGGGCTGCAGAGACTTGTATACAATAGTAAGTTGGTTTTCTGCCACTATTCATTCTTGAAACCTTTACTCATTCATTCCTGCAGAAATCACTGAAAATGCTCTGGGGGAAAAAATCTTTCTTTATGTATAACAACATATACATTTCCCTTTGGACTTTTATTGCACCTTAGAATTCACGATTCAGGAAGAAATGGTTAAATATTTTACTAGAGAAATATAATTAGAAGCAAACTATGGAAAGGAGAAGGGCAAAGCAAACAAGCTTAGAACTGGGAAGAAGTGTGACTATTCTGTGCTATATATAAGAACTCTCAAGACTTTAGGGACAACCCCTCAAAATTAAGAGGCTTCCAAATCCGTCAGCTTCCAAATCAATAGTGAATGAACTCAAGCATGAGAGTCTTGAGCTGGGGGGAGGAAGGCACGGACCAATTAACCAGTTGGGTGTGCAAACTTAGGGTCCCGCTTCAGCACCTGCTGGGTATGCCTGGCTCCACAGAATAGGAGTAGCCCCTAGCCTTCTCGCCAAGAGATCTCAAGATATCTTTGGAGGATAGCACCACCGGAGGAGAAAGGTCTGGTCTGGAAGGAATCTTGCCCTGGATATTACATATCCATCTTCACAGCAGCAAAGGAGGGATGCACCACCTCAGACCAAACCCTGGTCAAGCCAGCTCTTTGGTGGCCATGGAGTCCATGCCAGGCACAGGGATCATGATAGTTGAGGTGCTGCAAACCAGCTGCCCTGATTGGAGAACGTGTGGCTCTGGATCACCTTTCTGGGACACTCCAAGAGTCTCTTTCTGTTCTCCATCCCATGGCCTACTATTCCTCTCACCAGGTGGGCATCATGGTGGTATGGATCAGCCTCTTCACCAAGTGGCTCAACCTCCTCTTCAAGTGGTTTCTTTTTGGAGACAGGTCCTTTTGGTGGGTCAATGAGTTTGGGCATTACAGCTAGACTCCAGCCCAGATTCACCTGTTCCCCTCTTCTTATGAAACTGGTCCCAGCAGCCCTTCCCACACTGTTCTTGTGGGAACAGCCCTCTGGTCCATAATGACAGCTATCTCTTCCCAGGTGGCCACTTGGATCCATAGTCATTGGGTGAGGGTGATACCTAGCTTGGCTTATTGACCTTCCTGCTGGCAATTGGCTTGTCCTGGGTTTTCCTCTTAGCATATTTCCCTCACCAGGGCTTGACTGGCCTAATAACTGGTGCTGTCCTGGGCTGGCTGTTGCCCCCTGCGTGCCCATAGCATGGAAGCTAAGCTCCTACGGGTTGCCCTCACTGGCCTTCTTGCTGGATGCCAGGGATGCCTATTGACTCTCTTTACACTGGGCCTTCATCTTTCTTGGTCCATCAATCTAGTCTCTAAGTGGTGTAAATGGCCCAAGTGAGTACGCTTGGACAGCCAGCCCTTTGTCTCCCTGAACCTGGGTCTGGGCATCACCCTGAACTCTCCCTGCCATGCCCAGCTATGGTGGGTACACCTGGGACATGGCCAGAAGCTAGGTTGCCTTGCACTGGCCACGGGGCTGCTGGGTCCCTCGACTGGCTGGGCTACCCTCATCAGATCAGCCTTCTCTACATCCACAAGCACACTCTCTGGCCACACCTGGCCCAAAGCGCCACCAATCTGCTCTTCCTGACTCTAGACCCTCTTACTGCCACCTTCTCTCTTATGAAGCCAATACTCCTGACCTCCATTCTCTCTAAGGAAGCTCTGGCCACTTCCAGGCCCCACCAGACTGCTCCTGTTGAATTTTTTACTTTTCCCATACCTCATCTCAGTCCCCAGAAAGGGCCTTCACTCTCCCAAGAGAGAGAAGGATGGTCCTCCTGCCTTCCCTCCCAAATATCCAAAGAACAAAGGCAGTGGCAAAACCATAAGGTTCCTGGAACACTGTGAGGGGCTCAGAGTAGCCCCAAGAAAGCCCTTCCAAACTTCTGAAAAAAAAGAAAAAGCGAGAAGGCCAACAATGTAAAAAAGTGAAGACCTTGGAGTTCCTTTAGTGGTACAGACAACAGATATTTAGAAGCACACTGTCATACCAAACAGTATAGGAATGTTCAGAATAAAGCTCAGAACTGTCTGGATGGCAAGTAGCTATGTGTTTTCTTAAAATATCTGATTACTCAGAGGCTAAGGTAGTTCATGCTTATGTACTGGGGAAGCAGCACTACTACCAGAAATTTTGTTAAGATAATAAATATATAGTATTTATAGGTGATACTGTGAAAGAAACTAACCATACAAGAAACGCTTTAGGAAAAGAAACATAAGAAAAGCATTCAAAGAGAGGTTATGATTTTGGTCACATAGCTAAAGAAGTGGTATTCATACTGAAATGAGATGTTTTTGACTCCCTGTGTCACCCCCACTCTCCATATGTGAAGCCCTGGTATCCACTCAGGGAAGCTAATCCGTAGGGACCATATTCTTAATCTGTGTTTTCAGGTTCTTGTTTGGCTCAGTGAATGGAAAGTCCCATCAAGAAGACTGAAGGGAGAGAAGGGAGCGAAGTCAGGGTGTTTTTCCTCTGCATGAGATCACCTTGTGCTGGCCGTCTCCCTTAATCAAAGGTCAACAAACCCTCAGATGAGACTTTTTATAATGACTCCCTTTCCTTCAAATTCTGGTAGTTGATCCTTTCTCTCATCTCCTAAGGCCTGTATTTAACAACAGCTGTTAGCTTTCACTGCCTGCATGGCCACAAATGGTTCCCCTACTCTCTACTCTGCCCACACGTTTGTAATTAGTCCCTTTATAAAGAAGACTTTTTTGAATTGTCCTAATGCTACTGTGCCATCTGTTTCCTCTTGGGAGATGGGCAAGTGCACTGAGCCAATACCATCGCTCTCAGTTCCAGTTACTTAAGTGATGTTCTTGAGTCCAGTGAGCCCTCCTCCGTGGCTCTACATTTCCATGGTCACAGGTCATTTCTACTTCACTACCAACCTCCATCACTGCTGAAATCAAGTCGTTTCACGGTAAAGCATTTCCATTAACACTACCAAAATTCATGGCCTTTATTCTTTCAATTCCTCATTCATCTGTTTCAGGGGGCCCACCACTATATTTCTCCTCTTCCCAAGCAACTAAGAATCCTTGTTATTGGGGTGACTGGCAGTATATAAATGGAAGTTTTCATGGTGCTGTTCAGGCCAACCTAACTGCAAGGAACTCATATTCTATCCTTTTATAACAACAGAGTCCACAGTCCATTTTGTGAGGAAACATAGGATCATAGGATCATAGCACAATATACCATCTACTCTGGTGGCTCAGATGGTAAAGCGCCTGCCTGCAATGTGGGAGACCTGGGTTTGATTCCTGGAGAAGGAAATGGAAACCCACTCCAGTACTCTTGCCTGGAAAATTCCATGGATGGAGGAGCCTGGTAGGCTACAGTCCGTGGGATCACAAAGAGTCGTACATGACCGACAACTTCACCAAAAAAATAAAAAAAAAAAATCTACCCCATTAATACCCATCCACCAACTAAGTAATAGAATAGAATGAAGCTAGTGCATATTTTAGTTGCTTGCTACTTAATCATAAGTATATTACATTACTATCATTTTTTAAAATAACTGTGACAACACATAGCTACTGAAACTTTACTAGCAACTTTTCATTCCTAAAATTCTATATGTCATATTTCATCTACAGTATCATTCACCAATGTGGGTCTCTCATACACAAAGCCTTAGGCTGCAATCTCTGAAGAGAGTTATTGTAAAATATAGATGCCTAGATAATTTGCATGATTAATGAAAATATGTTTTAGAATATTAAACATTTAAGATGTTAGCATTTAGTAGGCTTTCAGACAGAAGTTAAAAGACTATTAGAATGACTGATGAATTGCTACAGTACATTAGCCCTTAGAACAGGGTATATGCTAAAGGACATTTATGTAACTTCTTAGCACTTTTTTTTTCTCCCTTTTCCTCCTTTCCAACTAAGCCGTCCTTTTGTGACTTTGGTCCAATTGTAAATGTCCGAGCATAGAATCTGGCAAAGTTCTGAAGACTTGAAAATTATGCAGAAAGCTATCAACGGAGAGAAAAAAGGGAATTGTATGAGCCAGGGCTTCATGCATAATATCTGACACATAGTAGGAGATGAATAAAATGTAGTGAAGGAATACAACCTCCTTTTTCCTGGTGCTGACGGTCTTACCTCAATACAGAGGGAAAATGAAACAGAAAATTCCTCCCTGGTTAGTGACAAGGTCACTGACAGTTTAGCTGTTCATAACTAGGGAATGTAGACACACTTATTCTCTCCAGTTGTTAGGAACTGTGAAAAAATGAAACTCCACATCCTGATGTCTTTCTGGAGCCTTTTATCTTTGATTGCTGCAGAGCTTATCAGCACCTATTTGGTCATTTATTTCCTCCTCTTGTTATACTTAGAGATGAAATACACCAGAAAGGACTGTCAAGGAAGTGTTTATATCCCTTCTGGGTAAAAAGTAAAATACCATTGAAAAGGTAGGACCACAAGAAATACTAGAATAAATTCTAAAGGTAGAAGCAATAAACTGCTTAATGGCCTTGCTGTGGGGGAGACAATTAACATTACTTTAATTTATGGGAGGTATTATCATGAAGTTATGAGCTCCCTCTCTGAGCTCTACTTCCCAAAGCCTACTTCTTTAGGCAGCATTTTTCCTTAAAGTGTTATTTAGTTTATAATTCTCTATACAGCATCCTCATTCTTGTGTCAGTGAGCATACAGAAAAGTACACCGTTTTACATCAGCCAGCATCGCACTACATAGTCATTAATGCAAGAGTAAACAGAGCAAATGTAGCAGGCTGAATAATTGCCCCCATACACAGAAGATTCTAATCCATAGAAACTCATAAGTGTTACCTTATTTGGGGAAAAGTGGAAAAATGAAGTCGCTCAGTCGTGTCCAACCCTTTGCGACCCCAGGGATTGTAGCCCATGGAATTTTCCAGGTAAGAGTACTGGAGTGGGTTACTATTTCCTTCTCCAGGGGATCTTTCTGACCCAGGGATCAAACCCGGGTCTCCCACATTGCAGGCAGAGGCTTTACCTCTGAGCCACCAGGGAATCCTTATTTTGGGAAAGGGTCTCTGCAAATGTGATTAAGTTAAGGATCTAGAGACAAGGAGATTATCCTGGATTATCTGAGTGGGCCCTGAATGCAATCACAAGTGTCCTTGTAAAAGAGAGGAGGGAGATATGACATACAACGAGAAGGCAATGTGGAGACACAGAACAGATTTGAGGGTGCTGGCTTTGGTGGATGGATGTGTCCATAAGCCAAGGAATGTTAGAAGCTATCAGAAGCTGGAAGAGGCAAGGGATGGATTTTCCTTTAGACCCTCCAAATGAAGTGTGACCCTGCAGACATGCTTTGGATTTTGGCTCAGTGATACTGTACTGGGCTTTTGCCCTTGAGAACTAGGAGAAAAGAAATTTCTGTTGTTTTAAGTTATGGATTTTGTGTTATAGTCACAGGAAACTAATACAGTAAATAAACCACGTTTAGCCTTAAACAAAAGGATAGTGACACCTATCCATGGTCATTACTAGTAGACCATAGGAAAAACTATATTATTAGCAGCAAGTTTAATACCAAAGTATACCAACATATAAATCCTTTAAATTTATATATTATATATACTATATATACACACATATATATTATTCTTTATATATAATATATATACTATATATAATATATATATTGTTCTTTATATATAAAGAATATATATAAAGAATATTTACATATATATAATATATATACATATATATTATTCTTTACTTATACATTCTTTACTTATACATATATTATATATACAATATATATAAAAGAATATATAAAGAATATTTATATATATACTATATATACATATATATTATTCTTTACTTATACATGTGTTGTGTGAATGTATTCAAGCAAACCATTTCTTTTTTAAATAGGACAAAAATCTCCTTCAATAAAATAATTAACTTCTGAATATGACATGCATGCTCAGTCACCAAGTCACGTCCAACTCTTTGCAAGGTCATGGACTGTAACCCGCCCGGGTGCTCTGTTCACCGGAGTGTCCAGGCAAGAATACTAGAGTGGGTTGCCATTTCCTCCTCTGGGGATCCTCCTGATTGAGATTAAACACAAGTCTCCTGCATCTCCTGCATTCCCAGGCAGATTCTTTACCACTGAGACACCTGGGAAGCCCCTGAATATGACAGTTAAGTATTTGCTATTTTTACCCTGAAGATGTTTTAGGATCTCACTTTTTAAGAATATGCTTTCTTTCATCCCAGTGTGGAACATAACTGCTTTGGACTTAAGAGCATAATGCAAGTTTAAATGTTCTCTCAAATCAAAAACATCCTGATTTTGGTTTTATTAAGAACAGAAGTTTCCTTTAAGCCTTGGAAATATTTATTTTGCTGAAAGAAAAATGACATTTTTTATAATGATTTATTTCTTAGTTTATTCATTAAATATTTATTAAACATGTTCTAGATTCTGGAAACTCTAGTAGACTTCTGGAAACTCTACTCAGCTCTGGGAACAAATAGCAAGATGAATGGCAACAGCTTCTATTCTGAAAGAGTTAAGAGTTCAGTATTCTCTTTTCGCAAATGCGCAAATGAATAAATACCTATGAAAAGTGATATGCTAGAATAGGGATATAGGTAAGTGGTGTAGAAGTAGGGTTTAAAAATAAGGCATTCATTTCAGAATCAAATGGCTCGATATGCTTGAGAACAGTTAAATGCTGTCTAGGTATATGCAGTAGAAAAAAATTTAACACATTACATTGGAAAAGTTTCTTATTCCTTATTTTGATGCCAAATACTTGGGTCATTTGTAGTCAAAATCATATTCAGGGTTGTAGTAGATAAGATTCAATATTTTTAGATTCTGGAAAACAGAATTAGCAAACTATAGTAATTTTCTCATAGTTTCAAAAACAACTTCTTGTCCAATAAAGGTTGCTTAATTAAAACTTACCCAACTGAAACGCCCATTTATTTGAAACAAATGTTTGTGCTATAGACATCAACCAACTCTTCACATGAGTAGCTAACAATAAACAATGGAATGATGCTCAATGAATATCAATTAAAACAAATTGCTCCCAATAAACTTTGTCCTAAGAGAAAATACATCCTGCCTATGCACGCTTTCACCTGTGCCAGTGTATATGTGTGTGCACACACACACACACACACACACATATACACACAGCTTTGCCATTGTAACTTATCTTCTTTAAAAGGTCGATTAGCATTAACTTCATCTTAAAGACTGTATCTTCATTTTATCATTGAACCTAGTCCTAGTCTCTGATTAGACATGAAATTCAAGTAGGACTAGCTACATAATGGGAGATGGCCAGAGTGCTTAGAATATTGGCCCAGTGCAAAATGAAAATGCAAGGCCCCTTGTTTGAAATTACTAAGAATTT
Source organism: Budorcas taxicolor (assembly GCF_023091745.1). Lineage (NCBI taxonomy): Eukaryota > Metazoa > Chordata > Mammalia > Artiodactyla > Bovidae > Budorcas > Budorcas taxicolor. The sequence continues at coordinate 87,389,210 of NC_068910.1, forward strand.
TTAGACAGCAATAGCAGAGCATTAATTTGAATGTGGGGCCTTTGTGAGAACAGAGCTCTATGCAACAATACAGGTTACATGCCCATAAAGCCAGCCCTGGTTTCAGGTATTCCTTGTCAACAGTCTCTGTTTGCATTCTCCCAAGGACCATACTACAGGTGATGAAAATGAAAATAACCTGCCTAAAAGTCACATTATGATCAAAGAGTCTTTGCACCAGCCTGTGTTAACTATGAAGGCATTGTTGGGCATCCATTAAAATTCTATTATGATCAAAGTTTTCCATGCTAACTTGATTTTGCTTTCATCTGTTCTGTCCAGCCTTACTCATATAATCCATAAGACAGAGAAAAGGCCATGTGTTCACCAAACTGTGCCTATTAGGCTCCTGGGTATATCATGAGCCCTCTTGCATTCAATTCAGTCCGTGTGACCAGTTCTGAGCAAAGCTAGGGCTTGCACCATAAGATCTTCTTTGAGGTTCATGTTCTCCCCTCATTAGGTTTTCCATACTCTTTCTGTGCTTCCCTACCCCTTTAGCTACATACCTGAAAGCAATTAACTCTGAATTGTGGAGACTATAGGAAAAGTCTGAACCACTGAGTTATACTTGGAGAGAGTCATTCAGGAATGCTGCTTTGGTCTGTGTTAGAGTGCCACATAAAATATTACCTTAAGCCACTTATGTTCCCCTGGGGATACCCAGTTGGCACAGTGGTAAAGAATTCATCTGCTGGCTAACATAGGAAACACAAGAGGTGTGAGTTTGATTCCTGGGTCAGAAAGATCCCCTGGAGTAGGAAATGGCAACCCATTCCAGTATTCTTGTCTGGAAAATTCCTTGGACAGAGGAACCTGGTAGACTATAGTCCATGAGGTCACAGACTCATGGACATTGGACATGACTGACCACACATGCATGCACACTTTCCCTTAATAGTCTATATTTGAGAGTATAATATTCTGAGGCAGGGAGCATAGTACCCAGAGCTGTGTCAAGTTCTTTAAGAGATTCTGATACAACTTTTGAAAACCATTGCTAATGTCATCTTTTCGGTGGGTTGTAAGTCAGTGTTTTATTCGTATTATCTTTTGAGGTTGTTTGCCTGCCTGCCCTGTGCTGTCGTGTCTGACTCTTTGCGACTTTGTACACTGTAGTCCACCAGGTTCCTCTGTCCATGGAATTTTCCAGGCAAGAATACTGGAGTGGGTTGTGAAGTCATTTAGATTCTCATAATAGCATACATTTATAATTTTCAAAGGACTTCTTAGGTGGCACTAGTGGTAAAGAATTCACCTGCCAATGCAAGAGATGCAAAAGACTCAGGTTAGATCCCTGGGTCAGGAAGCTCCCCTGGAGGAGAGCATGGCAACCCACTCTAGTATTCTCGCCTAGAGAATCCCATGGACAGAGGAGCCTGGTGGGCTACAGTCCCTACAGCTGCAAAGAATCAGACTAGTGAAGCAACTTAGCACGCATAATTTTCAAAGCATCTTTCCTATATATTTTTAAAGGATTCTAAATGAATTATCAGGGATAGAATGACCATAACAACAATGACCCTTTGCCAAACAACTCCGCAAACCTCATGAATCGTCACCTGTCTGCTGGTAGACTTACAGACCTCAGAAATTCAAATTACTTTGAAATAGACACCCTGGAATCAGGCTGGGGCAAGAATCTGGGAACACTGTTCTCAGGAAACTCAGAGCCTGGTATTATTGTTAGAGACAAGGGGAGATGGCCAAGGTGCTTAGAATAATAGCAAGTGTTCTTTTCCCTTTGGCTGTAGAATGTCAGTATTTATGGGAAAAAGTCGATCAAGTACTTACTGGATCTACTTAATCAAGCATAATTGTCACCATGTGACTGGCAGTTATTGGAAGCTCCTGTGTGATATGGTGCCAAAACCAGTATGCAAAGATCTACCTATACTGTAGATAATAAAAGGAAAAATAACTTTTCCTCAGCACAGGAAATCAACATGAAGCAATTAAGAACATGGGTTTCTGAAATATGAGAGATTTAGCATCAGACTTAGTTTCAGGACTTATTTGCTTCAATTCTTAGGCATCTAAGCTTTAATTTATTCCAATGTACAAAACAAAAAACAAAAACATGTTAATGCCTTGCAGAGGCAGAGTTGTAGCTTCAACAAGCTTAAACAAGTAAAGACACCTAGCATGATTTCTACAACATTTTACCTCTGTCAGTTTTACTATCTGCATCAGTGATATTATTTTTAATAATAGTAATACTTTAAGAATTAAGAATGCAGAAGTACTTTTGTTGGGCACTCTCAAGTTTATACCATAAAGAATACCCTTAAACATTCTTCCTGACTGCTCTAAAACTTAGAAATTATTTTTCCAGATGTTTTCCAGACACAGTGCCAAGCATTCATAATTACCTATTTCCCTTAGCAGCTAGACTTATATTCCAAATAAAACTTCAGTTGTCCAGAGGGAGAGGGAGAGGGTGGGATGATTTGGGAGAATGGCATTCTATCATGTATACTATCATGTAAGAATTGAATCGCCAGTCTATGTCTGACGCAGGATACAGCATGCTTGGGGCTGGTGCATGGGGATGACCCACAGAGATGTTATGGGAAGGGAGGTGGGAGGGGGGTTCATGTTTGGGAACACATGTAAGAATTAAAGATTTTAAAATTTAAAAAAAAAAAAACTTCAGTTGTCCAAACACTCAGAAGTTGTAGGAAATAATTCATTAAATATTTATGAAATATTGAACTATCATATCCATACCAAAGGAGTTTAATGAGAGAAATTATGTCCTTATCCTAAATCTTAAAAAGGACTCTGTGGACCCCAATTTATATAGTTTTTCACAAAGTGTTTCTTTTATACAGCCTTTATAAATGTTGTATTTACTATACTTTCAGAGTTCTAGGACAGGTTCCCCTGAACAAAGCCCCCAAATTCTTCAAAACCTAGGCTAATTACATAAATTTTAGGATTATAAGTACATTTCTGAGATATGAGTCAGGCAACACATAAATTTTTTAAATAAAATATACTATCTTTTTTCAATAATTAAAAAGCCAACATATTTTAATGTGTACTGAAATGTTGGTAAAGAGCAAATTCAGTTATCCAATAAATTTATTTTTGATGAACTAAAGGCAATTTAAATCTTGAACATCCTACATCTGCATAAGATCACAGACTAAACTGTATGACAGTAACTAAAAGACCTAAATATTTTTAGAGTAAATTATTATAAAAGGAAAATAGCTATTTCTGCATTAAGATTGTTTCATAAATTGCTGTTGGTCAATCATTAAGTCTGTCCAACTCTCTGTGACCCCATGGACAGTAACACACCAGACTTCCCTGTCCGTCAGTATCTCCTAGAGTTTGCTCAAACCCATGCCCATTGAGTCAGTGATGCCATCCAATCATCTCATCCTCTGTTGCCCTCTTTTCCTTTTGTCCTCATTCTTTCCCAACATCAGGGTCTTTGCCAGTGAGTCAGCTCTTTGTATCAGGTGGCCAAAGTATTGGAGTTTCAGCTTCAGTATCAGCCCGTCCAGTGAATATTCAGGGTTGATTTCCATTAGGATTGACTGGTTTGATCTTCTTGCTGTCCAAGGGACTCTCAAGAGTCTTCTCCAGCACCACAGTTTAAAAGCATCAGTTCTTCAGCTCTCAGCCTTTTTTATGGTCCAACTCTCACATCTATACATGACTACTAGAGAAACCATAGCTTTGACTACGCAGATCTTTGTGGGCAAACTGATGTCTCTGCTTTTTAATATGCTGTCTACGTTTGTCATAGCTTTTCTTCGAAGGAGCAAGTGTCTTTTAATTTCATGGTTACAGTCACCATCTGCAGTGATTTTGGAGACCAAGATAATAAAATTTGTCACTGTTTCCACTTTGTCCCCATCTATTTGCCATAAAGTGATGGGACCAGATGCCATGATCTTAGTTTTTTGAATGTTGAGTTTTAAGCCAGCTTTTTCACTTCTCCTCTTTCACCTTCATCATAAGGCTCTTTAGTTCCTCTTCATTTTCTTCCCTTAAAGACATATCCTCTACATATCTGAGGTTGTTGATATTTCTCCCAGTATTCTTGATCCCAGCCTATGAGTCATCTAGCCTGGCATTTTGTGTGATGGACTCTGCATGTAAGTTACATAAGCAGGGTAGTAATATATAGCCTTGATATACTGCTTTCCCAATTTGGAACCAGTGTGTTTGTACCATGTCCGGTTCTAACTGCTGCTTCTTGTCCTGCATATAAGTTTCTCAGGAGACATGTATGGTGGTCTGGTATTCCCATTATTTTAAGACTTTCCCACAATTTCTTATGATCCATACAGTCAAAGGCTTTCGCATAGACAAGGAAGCAGAAGTAGATTATTTTTTGCAATTCCCTTGCTTTTTCTTTGATGCAGCAGTTGTTGGCAATTTGATCTCTGGCTCCTCTGCCCTTTCCTTTTTCCATGAATTGGGAGTTCAATAAATAAACTTACACTTGCAATGGGAAATGTGTCTATAAACCTACCTGTAAGATTACAGAAAATATTAACTGATTACTTTCTGGATAAGTAAAACTCGGTTAGACTCTTGGAATACAGAATTGTAAGATACGTGGTCTTTGCTTTTAATAAATCTAATCTGGCTGCGGAGGTAGGACAAATACCGAAGACTAAAATAGCATAACAGCCCTATAACAAAAGGCCAAACCTACAGGACAGAGTGGTAGCTGTAGAGTTCAGAGAAGGAAGGCTTCCCTAAGACTACAAGATTTGGACACTTACCTTCTAAACTGAGATACTCTGGTTCTCAATTTACAGTTTCAGAGGGAAGGGGGAAACCACACATAGATATACTAGGTAGCTGTATAGTCCCCACTTTCACTGCATTAAAACTTTAAATTGAATATATAAATTCAGAATATATCAAACTGTAATAAATATGATCATATACTAGCTAAGCTATTTGTGAAGAAACAACTACTTAGCTGTATACAATATGATTTATGGGAGGTACTGTCAATTAAAAATCAAATAACCACTAATTACACCAGAATGAGTTTCTGTTTACAATAGAAGATCAATGATTCATTTCTATATACCCTTTTCATTGAGTTTTGTGGAAAATTGCTTACTTTTAGTAATTAGGAAATTTTCAGCCTATACAATTTTTTTCATAAGGTTTTAAAACTTATGTTGTATAACTTATTCAGTGATTAGTTATAGGGCCCTGTTAGATGGTAGGTGCTAGGGATATTTAGAGGCCAAAAATATATTCCAGACCTTCAGAGACTTATCATTTAACTGGGAAGTCAGGCCTTATATGCAATATAATAATACAAAGATACAAAGTGGCCAAAGAATTCCATTGAACTAGGTGTCTCAATGTTTATAATATTCCCAAACCAAAAAGGAATCAGTTCCATTCTTCACTGACTCTGCGAACATCGGAATGATGCTGATATACCCTTCTCTGATTTCAAATTCCCCAAATTTCCATTATCTGCAATAATATAAGACAGGGGTGAAATCCTGGGAGAAAAGAATTTCTAAACATTAGTAACTTGAGTATCATAAATAACTGTTTTCCAAAATTTGCATACAAAGTACTTTAATGCTGATGGTCAAGAAGAGGGAGTCCTGTTTTCACGGAAACACAGATATCAGAGATGGAGAGGTCCTGGTGAGGATCTACGCCAATGTAATCACATTGTAGAAAAGATCTGAGGCCTAGAAGGGTGAAGAGATATATTCATGGTCACACCTGTTCACAAATACGAAGAATTCAGATTTGCACTGTGATCTTCTGGAATTAAGTCCACTCTCTTTCCTTCATACTATTCTGCTTCACCCTAGGTGAAACACAGGTCATTGGACAAAGCTGGATATTTAACATAATACTACTATTTGAAGGTATGGCCTATCAGTACCAAGCAACTTCTCTAGTACTTGCAAACCCTCTGAAAGGCGTGTTTCCTAAATAAGATATGGTCCCTAAGTAGAAAGAAAATAGAATCACTAGTCCAGATATCATTGATCTTAGTAACAGAAAAATTAAAAATATATATTTACAGCAATATAATGTTTGTCTTTTAGAATCCTTGTGAGTGTGTTATGCAAGAATAAAAGGGTTTAAGAGCTACAGGAGGCTTTAAAATTTTCCCCACCACTACATGCAAAATACTAGATCTATGCTAGCCAATTTAAAGCAATAGCATACTTCCTATAAGGTGTTTTGAATACCATCAGAGCCTGTGAAACAACATTTTGATTAGCAAAGTGAAGATGAAACACAATCACTGGCAAAGAGTTGTGTTACAGTTTTACTCAAACCAAGAACAATTGGTTGAAAAGAGGTGAGGCATCGAGAAGAAAAATTCATTCTACACAGTGCATTCTGATCAGGCTCCTGTATCCCTGCATTTAAGACCCATGCTTTCCCCAGGATTCATCATGGCCCAGTGATAATTACAAAGGTATGGTAATCGAAGGCCCTAAATCAAACCTGCAGAGTAGATTTGCTGTCACTGCAAGAATCATTTCATTGCAAGCTGGCAGGGAGGATGTGCTAGCCTTTCAACTGGCAGAGCAGGCCTCTTGGCTGGCACAGCAACTAGCTCTGCCTTAAATCTTCCTGAGCTACGCCCTGTTAGAGTAATTTGGCTAATTGAAAATGTCTGTCTTTGGAGAAATCTTTCATAACATTACTGTCATTTGCAGGTTGCAAAGGAAGCTCTCTAGAGCTGCAGTGCTGCCTGGCTACCTATAAAGCACCCAGTGATGAAGGTCCCATCCAACGAGTCCACTTAGACAACAGGCTGTCCAATGACCTGCCAGTCCTCCTCTTGTGCCAAAAGGCAAAAGTGAGCAGTGTCTTGAGTGGATATGTAGCCTCTAAAAGCAGACAATGTTGATGAAGGATTCTCAGGTCCCTCTAGACAGTTCCAGTTCTCTCAAGCAGTGCAGAACTGGAATATCCCCAAAGGAAAATTTGCCAACCATTTTCAATGGGCTTCCCTGGTGGCTCAGATGGTAAAGAATCCTCCTGCAATGCAGGAGACCCAGGTTTGATTCCTGGGTCAGGAAGATCCCCAAGAGAAGGGAATGGCTACCCATTCCAGTATTCTTGCCTAGAGAATCCCACAGACAGAGGAGCCTGGTGAGCTATAGTCCATGGGGTCAAAAAGAGTCAGACATGACTGAGCAACTAACACATTCACTTTTAACTCTAAAAATAAAATTATGACACAGGCCACTTGGGAGTAATAAGCAGGGGGAGTTTAAAATCAAAGCAAAAAATTGTTTCACAATTCTTTCACAATTTTGGCAGAGACCACAGATGAGACATCAGGTGTTGAAGGTTGTATGGAAAACAATTTTTAATAAAGTCACAATAAACATGATTTCATTTTTAAGTATTCTTATTTCCTCATCATTTCATCTTTTAAAAACAGAACCAATTTCCCTTAACTTTCAAAGTATTAATCTATTAGAAAATGTGCAAGGTTTCGATTCTTACCTTGAAATGAGAGGTTAAATTTCATACTGACTATGTATACCCAAATAAGTTATACCAAAATATACCTGTGGATTTGACAAAACAAGCTGAGATAACTGGTGGGACAAAGAAATCAGTCTCTGAGGAGAAAAATCATTTTTGTTCTGTTCTTCCTTTCTAGCCCAGCTCAGCCTTAATTGGCCTCCAGTTCCCCCTTTTCCTGTGTCTCTTAGTCCCTTATCTAATCCTGGTCTCATTATGTTCTGTTGGTCTCACCAATCTTCCTGCATCCAATGACTTGCTCTCATTTCCCCTGTTCACCTCTTCCCTGAACACCACCTGGTTTATTTCGAGCCTGCCTTTCTCCTTGTGGCTTATGGTTTCAAAGTCTCTTAGCCACCAAAACCAAGAAATTACAAACCCTTACAAATATTTCAGGCAGAACAATCAATCTAAGAGCCCCCAAAACACAGACCTAATCTTTGGGATCTGATGTCATGATAAATGTGCCTCTCCTCAAAGCTCATTTCTAAGGGATCTTACAACATGCCTTGCTAAGTGTTCTCTTATATGTTCCGAGATGAGTTCATCTGTTTAAAAGTATTCCCCAGTTCAGAAGAGCTACCTTCCAAAGTTTATTTGTAAGTCAATCCTTTGGAATTCTAGATGTCTTTTCTAATGTAAACTATCTTACACAGATTGATTTAAGTTCCAGATCAATCTTAGCCCACAAAGTGTATGAAAAATAATACTGAGAAAAGATATTGGAGGCCTATTTGGTTAGAGAAAGGTTCATATAGTAAAAGCCATGATTTTTGTCATGTATGGATGTGAGAGTGGGATCATAAAGAAGGCTCATCACCAAAGAATTGATGCTTTCAAACTGTGGTGCTGGAGAAGACTCTTGAGAGTGTCTTGGACAGGAAGGAGATCAAACCAGTCAATCCGAATGGAAATCAACTCTGAATATTCATTGGAAGGACTGATGCTGAAGCTGTAGTTCTAATACTTTGGCCACATGGTGCAAAGAGCTGACTCACTGGAAAAGACTCTGATGCTGGGAAAGATTGAGGGCAGGAGGAGAAGGGGGTGACACAGGATGAGATGGTTGGATGGCATCATCAACTCAATGGACATAAGTTTGAGCAAACTCCAAGGGATAGTGAAGGACAATGAAGTCTGGTCTGGACAATGAAGTGCTGCAGTCCATGGGGTTGCAAAGAGTTGGACATAACTTAGGGACTGAACAGCAACTACTTGATTAGAGCTGGAAGAGAGTATGGAGATTATCTAATCCAACTATTTTACTTTATGGATAAGAAAACCAAAGCTAACATTTCCATTCTCAAATAGCATCCAAGAGGCAGAACTGGGATTCTTCATTACTGCCTGGCTTTATCTCAGTTGTTCCACACACAATCTTGAAAGACTGGTATTACCCATAAGAGGAAAGTAAAGCTAAGAGAATACAGTAATTTGGCTCAGTCACCTAGTTAGCACCAGTAAACTGGTGGAGCTGAGGTTTAATCTCAGTTTTCTCAGACTTCATGTATGTTCCAGTCCAATGTCCTACATCAATATATAGTCATACAGTTTCATTGAGGATCTGAGGCATAATTAATCTATCTAGAATAATATTTCTTTCCAATCCCATGTGAAAAAGGTGAATGATTCTCATTGTGAATCCAAACCACTAGTGATGGCCCTATGATCTAAAGGTGGAAGACAAAAGAGAAATCTGTGAATAATAAATCAAGAGGTTAAACTGAATCTTGGATAAAAGCAATTTTCTTGAATCCACATTCTTTTCCAGTGACTGGCCTATATTATCCCTCTTTCCTTTCACAGCCCAGTTTCTTCAAAGTCATCTAAACTTGTTTTCTCCTTTCTATTTTTTAATTATGGCACAATTTAATATAGTCAGGAATTTGACCCACCACTGCAATTGCTCAAACAAAGATCACAGTGCCTTTTAGATCATTAAAATCAGTGTATTTCAATCCACTAACTACATCATTAAAATACTGCAATTAAAAGACAGCAATTGGCAGAATGGATTAAAATATGATTCAACAATATGTTGTCTACAAGAGACATACTTCCAGTTCAAAGGCACAAACAGGTTGAAAGTAAAAGGATGGAAAAAGATACCATGCAAATAGTGCACCAGAGACAACTGAACTGGCTTTCAAAATTTCAGAGCAAATATATTTTCACCCCACACAAAATAGACTACACATGCTTCTCAAGTGCAGTTAGAACATTCTTCATTATACAGTTAGGTGGTAAAATAAACTAGATTGAATTTAGAACTTAAGGTAATACAAACTATGTTCTCTGGCCATAATGAAAAAAAATTCCTAGTAAGAAACAAGTTATTAAACATGATTCAAGAAGAAATAGAAAACCTGAATACACCTATAACAAGTTAACATACTGATAATATTCAAAAATTTCCCACAAAGAAAAGTCCACAATAGGATAGCTTCACCAGTGAATTTTATCAAACACTTGAAGACTAATTAACACCAACATTCCCAAAATCTATACTAAAAATAAAAGAATGGAGTACTTCCCAACTCATTGTGTAAGGACAGAATTATTCTTATACCAAAAGCTGAAAAGATACCACAAGAGAAAGAAGTCTACAGAGCCATATTTTTTATGAACATAGAGATAGTAATCCTCAATCAAAATATTAGCAAAACAAACCCAACAGTAAATAGTCTTATATAAATAAGACTATACACCATGACCAAGTGAGATTTATCCCTGTAGTGCAAGTGTGGTTCAACATAAGAAAAGAAGTCTGTGTAATAGATCACCTTAATAGAATGGAAGAAAATTTTCAATAATCTCAACAAAAACAGGAAAAACATTTGAAAAAATCCAACTCTTTCATGATAAAAAATACTCATTAAGCTAAAAATATAAGGGAACTTCTTCAATATGGTAAAAGAATGTTTATAAAAATCCCACAGCTTATATCACATTACATCCAAGATGGTGGAGTAGAAGGATGTGTGCTCATCTTCTCCCAAGAGAACTCCAAAATTACAACTCACTGCTGAACAATTATCAACAGGAGAATATTGGGTCAGACCAAAAAAAGATAACCCCAAAAAAGATACCTCTGAGGGCAAAGGAGAAGCCCCAGAAAGACAGTTTAGAATCACATTTAGAATCAAACCCCATACCCACCAGAGATGCTTGGAGGGCTCAAACAAAACCTTGGAGAACCCACAGAGAATGAGCCAGACCTGCTTTTGAGTGTTTGAGTGTCCCCTGTGGAGGTACAGGTCAGCAGTGGCTTGTCACAGGGGCAGGGGCTCTGGGGGCAGTAGATCTGGGTATGGCATAAAGCTCTCTTGGGGGAGGTCGGCATTAACCCCACCATAGAGCCACCAGAATTTACACAGGACTGGGGGAACAGATTCTTGAAGGGTACAAACAAAACCTGTGCATACCAGGACCCAGGAGAAAGGAGCAGTGATTCCATAAGAGACAGACCCAGACTTGCCTGTGAGTGTTCAGGAGCCTCCAGCGGAGGCCTGGGTCAGTGGTGGCCTGCTGCAGGGTTGGGGGCACTGCGTGCAGCAGTGCATGCATGGGAACTTTTGAAGGAGGTCACCGTTATCTTTATTACCTCCACCATAGTTTGGTCTCAGGTCAAACAACAGGGAAGGAACACATCCCTGCCATCAACAGAAAATTGGATTAAAGATTTATTGAGCATGTCCCTGCCCATCAGAAAAAGACCCAGTTTCCTCCACAGTCAGTCTCTCCCATCAGGAAGGGTCCATAGCCTCTTATCCTTCTCCATCAGAGGGCAGACAGAATGAAAACCACAATCACAGAAAACTAATCAAACTGATCACATTGGCCACAGCCTTGTCTTACTCAATGAAACTATGAGCCAAGCCATGTAGGGCCACCCAAGATGGATGGGTCATGGTGGAGAGTTCTGACAAGATGTGGTCCACTGGAGTAGGGAATGGCAGATGACTTCCATATTCTTGCCTTGAGAATACCATGAACAGTATGAAAAGGCAAAAAGATAGGACACTGAAATATCAACTCCCCAGGTTGGTAGGTGCCCAATATGCAACTAGAAAAGAGTGAAGAAATAAATCCAGAAAGAATGAAAAGACAAAGACAAAGCAAAAACAACATCTAAACGTGGATGTGACTGGTGATGAAAGTAAAGTCTGGTGCTGTAAAGAGCAATATTGCATAGGAACCTGGAATGTTAGGTCCATGAATCAACGTAAATTAGAAGTGGTCAAACCAGAGATGGCAAAAGTGAACATCAACATTTTAGGAATCAGTAAACTAAAATAGACAGAAACGGGTGAATTTAACTCAGATGACCATTATATCTACTACTGTGGGCAAGAATCCATTACAAGAAATGGAGTTTCCCTAACAGTCAACAAAAGAGTCTGAAATGCAGTTCTTGGGTTCATTCTCAAAACGACAGAATGATCTCTGTTCCCAAGTCAAACCATTGAATACCACAGAAATCCAAGTCTATGCCCCAAACAGTTATGCTGAAGAAGCTAAAGTTGAATGGTTCTATGAAGACCTACAAGACCTTCTAGAACTAACACCCAAAGAAGATGTCCTTTCCATCGTAGGGGACTGGAAGGCAAAAGTAGGAAGTCAAGAGATACCTGGAGTAACAGGCAAACTTGGTTTTGGAATACAAAATGAAACAGGGCAAAGGCTAACAGAGCATTGCCAAGAGAACACACTAGTCATAGGAAACACCCTCTTCCAACAACACAAGAGAAAACCCTACACATGGACATCACCAGATGGCCAATATCAAAATCAGATTGATTATATTCTTTGCAGTCAAAGATAGAGAAGTTCTGTGAAGTCTGCAAAAACAAGACCAGGAGCTGACTGTGGCTCAGATCATGAACGCCTTGTTGCCAAATTCAGGCAATAGGAAAATTGTCTGAAAAAGTAGGGAAAATCACTAGACCATTCAGGTATGACCTAAATCAAATCCCTTACAATTATACAGTGAAAGCAACAAATAGATTCAAGGGATTAGATCTGATAGACAGGGTGTTTGAAGAACTGTGGGTGGAGGTTCATGATATTGTACAGGAGGCAGTGATCAAGAGCATCCCAAGAAAAAGAAATGCAAAAGGAAAAATGGTTTCTGAGGAGGCCTTACAAATAACTGAAAAAAGAAGAGAAGCTAAAGTCAAGGGAGAAAAGGAAAGATAAACCCATTTGAATACAGAGTTCCAAAGAATAGCAAGGAGAGATAAGAAAGCCTTCTTCAGTAGTCAATGCAAAGAAATAAAGGAAAACAATAGAATGGGAAAGACTAGAGATCTCTTCAAGAAAATTAGAGATACCAAGGGAACACTTCATGCAAAGATGGGCACAATAAATGACAGAAACAGTATGAACCTAACAGAAGCAGAAGATATTAAGAAGAGGTGGCAAGAATATACAGAAGAACTATGCAAAAAAAATCTTCAAGACCCAGATGAAAATGATGAAAATGATTGATGTGATCACCCACCTAGAGCCAGACATCCTGGAATGTGAAGTCAAGTGGACCTTAGGAAGCATCACTGCGAACAAAGCTAGTGGAGGTGATGGAATTCCAGATGAGCTATTTCAAATCCTCAAAGATGATGCTGTGAAAGTGCTGCACTCAATATGCTAGCAAATTTGGAAAACTCAGCAGTGGCCACAGGACTGGAAAAGGTCAGTTTTCATTCTAATCCCTAAGAAAGGCAATGCCAAAGGATGTTCAAACTATCACACAATCACACTCATCTCATATGCTAGCAAAGTAGTGGTCAAAATTCTCCAAGGAAGGCTTCAGCAATACATGAACTGTGAACTTCCAGATGTTCAAGCTGGATTTAGAAAAGTCAGAGGAACCAGAGGTCAAATTGACAACATTCGTTGGATCATTGAAAAAGCAAAAGAGTTCTAGAAAAACACCTGCTTCTGCTTTATTGACTATGCCAAAGCCTCTGACTGGGTAGATCACAGCAAACTGGAAAATTCTTCAAGATGGGAATATCAGACCACCTGACCTGCCTCCTGAGAAACCTGTATGCAGGTCAAGAAGCAACAGTTAGAACTGGACATGGAACAACATACTGGTTCCACATTGGCAAAGGAGTACATCAAGGCTGTATATTGTCACCCTGCTTATTTAACTTATATGCAGAGTACATCATGCAAAATGCTGGGCTGGATGAAGCACAAGCTGGAATCAAGATTGCCAGGAGATATATCAATAACCTCAGATACACAGATGATACCACCTTTAGGGAAGAAGTTGAAGAAGAGGAGAGTGAAAAAGTTGGCTTAAAGCTCAACATTCAAAAAACTAGGATCATGGCATCCAGTCCCATCACTTCATGACAAATAGATGGTGAAACAATGGAAACAGTGAGAGACTTTATTTTATTGGGCTACAAAATCACTGCAGATGGTGACTGCAGCCATGAAATTAAATGATGCTTGCTCCCTGGAAGAAATGCTATGACCAACCTAGATAGCATATTAAAAAGAAGAGACATTACTTTTCCAAAAAATGTCCATCTAGTCAAAGCTATGTTTTCTCCAGTAGGCATGTATGGATGTGAGAGTTGGACTATAAAGAAAGCTGAGTGCAAAGAATTGATTCTTTTGAACTGTGGTATGGAGAAAACTCTTGAGAGTCCCTTGGACTGCAAGGAGATGCAGTCCATGGGGGTCCCAAAGAGTCAATATGACTGAGCTACCGAATTGAACTGAACATCACATCACATATACTGATAGAAGACTCTTTCCTCCTAAGATCAGAAGCAAGACAAGGATATTTGCTCTTGCTTTATCTGTTCAATACTGTATTATTATAAGAGTTTGATAGTATAGGAGTAAGAAGTTAAAGACATTCAGATTGAAAGGGGTAAAACTGTATTTATTAGCCTATGACATGTTCTCCTATACAGAAAATCCTACAAAATCTACTTGTTTTGCCTGGAGAATTCTATGGGCAGTGGATCCTGGCAAGCTAGAGACCATGGAGTCACAAAGAGCTGGACATGACTGAGAAACTGAGCACACACAGAAGAAATCTACCAAAAACTTAAAAAGTATTGGAATGAACTCATTAGCTCAGCAAGGTAGAAGCAAACAAGATCAATATTTAAAAACCAATTGCATTGCTATTCACCAACAATAAGCAATCTAAAAATGAAATGAACAAAACTCTTCCCTTTGTAATAGTGTGAAAAAGAATAAAATACTTGGGAATTAATTTTTAAAAAGTACAAGATAGATAAACTGAAAATCACAAAACATCATTGAAAGAAACTAAGACCTAAATAAACGGAAATATATGGACATTCGTGGATTTGAAGACTTAACATGGTTAAGATGGCAATAACCCCCTTCAAATGATCTATGCATCCAGTGCAATCCGAAGGAGTATACCGTCTACCATTCAGAGGGAAACTGACCCACTGATTCTAAAAGTCATACAAAAATACTGATTCTAAAAGCATATGAAAATTGCTTTGTCTATTGCTTTGACACAGTAGGCAAAGCAATCTTGAAAAAAATCAAATTTGAGCTACTCACCCTTCATGACTTCACAACACTGGCATAAGATCATATATATATATATAAAACACATAGTGGAGTAGAATATAGAGTCCAAACAGAACATTCACACATGTGTGCATGTTCAGTTGTGTCCAACTCTTTGCAACCCCAAGGACTGTAGCCTGCCAGGCTCCTCTGCCCATGGGATTCCCTAGGCAAGAATACTGGAGTGGGTTGCCTTGCCCTCCTGCAGGAGATCTTCCTGACCCAGGGATTGAACTGGTGTTTCTTATGTCTCCTGCACTGAGCAACTGCAGATTCTTTACCACTGTGGATTCTTTACCAACTGCGCCACCTGGGAAGCCACTATTCATGGCCACCTGATTTTTAACAAGTGTGCTAATGCAATACAATAAGAAAGGAATACTACTTTCAACAAATGATGCTTGACAACTATATACCCACATGGAAAGAATAAAATTGAGCCTGAGTCTACTAGACACAATATAGAAAAATTAACTCAGAGTGGATCATATCAAAAAACGCAAGAGCTACAACTATAACATGCTTAGAGGAAAACATAGGAGTAAATCTTCCAAACCTTAGATTAGGCAATAGTTTCTTTGATACGACACAAAAAGCACAAACAATAAAAGGAAAATAGATAAACTGGTTTTTGCCAAAACCAAAAACTTCTGTGTTACAAAGGATACCAGGAAGAAAATGTAAAGCCAACACACAGATTGTAAGAAAATATTTATAAATTACATATCTGGTAATGGACTTGTGTCCATGAAATATAAAGAATTCTCACAACTCAACAATGTAAGAAACAACTCAGTTTTTAAAATGTACAAAAGATTCCAACACGCATTTCTCCAATGATGATATGTAAGGACCCATGAACACATGACATGTTCAATATTATTGGGCTTCCAAAATGCAAATCAGAATCACACTGAGATACTAATTCACGCTGACTGAGGTGGCTAAAATCAAAACGACAGATAAAAATGTTAAGAACAGAGAGAAACTGCACCCTTCGTGCATTGCAGTGGGGATGTGAAATGGTGTAGCTATTTTAGAGGACAGTTTGGTAGTTTTTCAAAAAGAGTTCCCATAGAATTAAGTATAGAGTTACTCTATGATTCAGTAATTCCACTCATAGGTATGTATCCAACATTGAAAAAAATACTTCCACTGATATCAGTGATTCTATCCACTCTAAATTTTCAGCCCAGACTTTCTCTCCAATGACTTATTTTCAGTGTCTCACATGAATCTCCAACTCAGCCTGTTCAAAACTAAATTCATCATTTTCATTCCAAAATCTTATCCTCTACTCAGAGCTCCACTATCCATTAAAAAATCCAGAAAAGACCATTGACTCTTCCCTCTCGCTCATATTTCACACACAGTCAGTCACTCAGTCCCATCGATATTAGTGCCAAAGCATAACTCTCCAAGTCTGCTCCTTTCCCTTTATCTCCGCTTCCTCTGCCTCAGGACCTGGAATCATCTCCTTTCACAGAGTTATTATCATCAGGATTCTAACTTAACTCCATACTTGATCTCCTCCAATTCATTCCCCAGACTACCTTCTAAAATGCAAATCTGATTACACCGCTCCCCAGTTGAAAATTCTTCCCTGGCTCTCAAGTACTTTCCAAATGAAATTCAAACATTTAAACTGATTTTTAATTATCTGCTCCTAACTAATTCTCCAGCCTTATCATTCATCACGCCACCACTCCCACCTCATTACCCAATCCTCTGGTGTTGGGAGATTGCTTTCAATTTTTCCAATGTGGTTTTTTCTCATACTTTTTGAACTAATCCACTTCCATTCCATATATCACACCCACTCCTTTTACTGAAACTCTTACTTAGCGGTTGAGACTTAGCTCAGATGTTCAGTTCAGTTCAGTCACTCAGTCGTGTCCAACTCTTTGCAACCCCATGAATCACAGTACACCAGATGTTAACCTTCCCTAAAAGGACAACCTGCATACCCTCAGTGTTAATCACAGCCCCTGCCTTGTGCTCTCATATAATCCTGGGCATTCTACTACAGTAGTATCACTCTTGCAAAATTGTCTGTTTACTCTATTAATTTGATTGCTCTCTGGAGTAAAAATTGTATCCTCAGCACTGAGTAAAGATCCAACACATAGTAAATGTGTAATACCCTAAAATATGCAATGGAGAAATGGTTAGCTAATTTGTTTATTTAGACTGTATATAGCAATCTTGGAATATATCCACTATTTATTAATAATTTATTAAAATGATAAAAATGTAAAGTTGAAGAAATGCATATATATATATATGTATGTATATATGTGCCTATATGTATGTGTTAGTCACTCAGTCGTGTCAGACTCTGCGACACCATGAACTGTAGCCCGCCAGGCTCCTTTCTCCATGGAATTTCCCAGGCAAGAATACTGGAGTGGGTAGCCATTCCCCTCTCCAGGGCATCTTCCTGACCCAGAGGTCAAACCCAGGTCTCCGGCATTGTGGGCAGATTCTTTACCATCTGAACCACGAGGGCAGCCCTATATATGTGCATATATATATGAAATATAGGTACATTATGTACTCTCTCTCTCTATATATATACACATACAAAAAGAACCTGTACAGAAATTGAAAAAATGATGTTAACAGTGGTTCTCTAGGACATAGGTTATAGATAGTTCTTTCATTTTCTTTTTTAGACTTTTCTGAGTTTTTCTATGTGAACATGTATTTCTTTTACAGTAAGAATAATTTTTCAAAGACAAGCTTGTCTATTTTTTTCTCATTGATTCTGTCTGCCACAGTTTAAGCCAAACAAAGCAGAATTCACCCTTTTATCTCTGTTCTCGTGTCCTGAAGTAGGCACAAAGACCCACAGATGGGCTGGAAACTACCAAGGAATTTAGGATTCTGGAACTGCTAGCACTGGCAGAAGTTTTGAAGGCAGGTACAGTTCATAGAGTTTCATCTTTTTCCCTTCCTCTATTTTGCAGTCTCTAAAGTTGTTTTTCAGTCGCTAAGTTGTGCCTGACTCTTTGCAGTCCCACGGACTGTAGCATGCCAGCCTTCCCTGTCTTTCACTATTTCCTGAAGTTTGCACAAACTCAAACTCATCTTTAAATTTGATACTAAAATAAAGTTGATTTGTAAGAAATCAAATTTCTCATGCTTTGAATCACTATGATCACTATTTACAAATTACAATTAATTGCTTTCTTATAGCTCAACAAGGGAGAAGAAACTAAGGGAAAAAAAGAAATTTCACAGTTATTTCTTAATCTAGAACTAAATATGAGAAATTCACATTTAATCAGACTAAAATGATGATGCCAAGACTCAAATTTATATTTGAGAATAAACATTGCACTTAGATTTAAACATTTTTTACTTATAAAACTATAATGGCTTCTTCAGAGCTTCAGAGGTTGATTGAGAAAAAATATTCAGTATGAAAGCAGTAAAAAATGTGCTGCAGATAACATAAGGTTCAGATAGTGTTTTAGAGTAAGAGTCATTTGTTGTTTTTTTTTTAATTGGAGGATAATTGCTTTAAAATATTGTGATGGTTTCTGCCATACATCAACATGAATCAGCCATAGGTATACATAAGTCCCCTCCTTCTTTAACCTCCCTTCCACCCTCTTCTGCACCCCACCTTAGTTTGTAGGCTATTATTCTGATTATGTCATTAATCTGACTAAATCCTATGGGCACTGATTCTGAATATTACAAACTGAATTACACTTCTAATAAGTCTTTCCTCTTTGTAAGATTTACAAAGCATTATAAAACTGTTAGTTCACATTTCTTTTATAAAACAGTGATCCTTTTTGATGAGGGGTAGAACAGTATAAACGAAACAAACCAATGCCTAACCATTCATCTACCTGTTTTGATCATCTTAAGCCATTGCCTGGTTGTCTTTAAGCCTTTCTCTGGAAATTTCCTAAGTTAGAAATACTGTTAAATTCAGATATTTCTCAAGAGTGTAAAGCAAATTCAGCTATAGCAGGGACATACCATGCACATGAAGACAATGAAATAGAGGAATCAAGGAAAGTCTTAAAAAGGAAAACAGGACACAATGGAACACTTTGAATTTTGAGAAGAGGAACTTGGAACATAAAGAAAAGGACAATGGTACTTGTCTCCTGGTATCTAGATGAGTTATCAGTACAGTTATAAACTCTAGTTTATTTTGTGTGCATGCTCAGTTGCTCTGTCATGTCTAACTTTTTGCAACGTCATGGACTGTAGCCCACTAAACTCCTCTGTCCATGGGATTTTCCAGGCAAGAATACTGGAGTGTGTTGCCATTTTCTACTCGAGATTTCTCCCAACCCAGGTATCAAACTGGAGTCTCCTGCATCTCCTGCATTGGCGGGAACCTTCTTTCCCACTGTCCCCCCAACCCACCCCCCACCATAGGCCTAGTTTATTTGTATAAGTATAAATCTATTTATTTGTATCCATGATTGGAGAAGGAAATGGCAACCCACTCCAGTGTTCTTGCCTGGAGAATCCCAGGGATGCGGGAGCCTGGTGGGCTGCTGTCTATGGGTTCACACAGAGTCAGACACGACTGAAGCGACTTAGCAGCAGCAGCAGCAGCAAACCTCAACTCTCAAGTATCATATAGCCTCCCAGCCTCATTTCTACTTGTCCTCTGATATGCCACCTCCTAAGCATTCCCAACCTCATCCCAAGTTAGGATGTATATTCTCTATCCTCTCTTAGTATCATCTCCTACCAGATATTTAACTTAAATGTAAAGTGAAGAATGTTTTTTTAAGATCCAAGTATACCTGGAGCAGGATGGCTAGAGATGGGGACCTCTGTATTTGACCTCTTTCCTGACTCAGGATCGACCCTGGCTTGGGAAAATCCCCTGGAGAAGGAAATGGCAACCTACTCCAGTATTCTTGCTTAGAGAATCCCATGGACAGAGGAGCTGGCAGGGTAGAGTCCACACGGCCTCAAGAGTCAGAAATCAGTTAGTGACTAAACCACTACCACTACCACTTCTTTCACTCTATACTTTGGGTGTTTGGAGTGCAAAAGGTCAGCTACCTTACAGTGTTCAGAATAACAAAGGTATTCATTTGCTCCCTATAAGCAGACCTGAGTCTACACACACACATGACCATTAGTTATTATAATGTGTTAGTAAGGCCATACATCTGAAGTAACATAGCAAAAATAACAGTATTCCTCATGATTGAGATCAAACAATATCATGCTTGATTTCACCTGTGAGTGAGAAAATTTTTCTATGATTTCTTTAAAAACATAGTTAACTCTTCAGTTCAGTTCAGTTGCTCAGTCATGTCTGACTCTTTGTGACCCCATGAATCGCAGCACACCAGGCCTCCCTGTCCATCACCAACACCCGGAGTTCACTCAGACTCATGTCCATCGAGTCAGTGATGCCATCCAGCCATGTCATCCTCTGTCGTCCCCTTCTCCTCCTGCCCCTAATCCTTGCCAGCATCAGAGTCTTTTCCAATGAGTCAGCTCTTCACATGAGGTGGCCAAAGTACTGGAGTTTCAGCTTTAGCATCATTCCTTCCAAAGAACACCCAGGGCTGATCTCCTTCAGAATGGACTGGTTGGATCTCCTTGCAGTCCAAGGGACTCTCAAGAGTCTTCTCCAACATCACAGTTCAAACGCATCAATTTTTCGGTGCTCAGCTTTCTTCACAGTCCAATTCTCACATCCATACATGACAACTGGAAAAACCATAGCTTTGACTAGACAGACCTTTGTTGGCAAAGTAGTCTCGGCTTTTCAATATGCTATCTAGGTTGATCATAACCCTTCTTCCAAGGAGTAAGCGTCTTTTAATTTCATGGCTGCAGTCACTATTTGCAGTGATTTTGGAACCCAAAAAAATAAAGTTTGACACTGTTTCCACTGTTTCCCCATCTATTTCCCATGAAGTGATGGGACCGGATGCCATGATCTTCGTTTTCTGAATGTTGAGCTTTAAGCTAACTTTTTCACTCTCCTCTTTCACTTTCATCAAGAGGCTTTTTAGTTCCTCTTCACTTTCTGCCATAAGGGTGGTGTCATCTGCATATCTGAGGTTATTGATATTTCTCCTGGCAATCTTGATTCCAGCTTGTGCTTCTTCCAGCCCAGCATTTCTCATGATGTATCTGCATATAAGTTAAATAAGCAGGGTGACAATATACAGCCTTGACATACTCCTTTTCCTATTTGGAACCAGTCTGTTGTTCCATGTCCAGTTCTAACTGTTGCTTCCTGACCTGCTTATAGGTTTCTCAAGAGGCAGGTCAGGTGGTCTGGTATTCCCATCTCTTTAAGAATTTTCCACAGTTTATTGTGATCCACACAGTCAAAGGCTTTGGCATAGTCAATAAAGCAGAAATAGATGTTTTTCTTACAATCACTAAAAAAAATTGTCTAGTTTCATAGAATAGCTATAAAACAAAAAGACTCATTAGGGAATGAAAGATTAAAATATATATATATATATATCCAAGGTCCCAAGATTCCAAGGTCAAGTCCTTAAATAAATTTAAAAAAAAAAAAAAAAAACCTGAAAGAAGAGCCATTAGCCTTAGGTTCCAGTCTCAGTTCTGTTACTTGCCACATGTGGCAGAGGACAATTCTCTGTTATTCTAACTCAACAAGTCAAAGATTACTTGCAGGATACTTCATTATAATTTCATGAAGTCAAGCGAGATATTTAGAGAGTTCTGTAAAAAATTTTGAATATCATACAAATAAAGAGTATCACTACTATATCTATAGAAATATAATAATTTAGAGATAGGGTTGGCTCATGTATATTAGACATATTGGGAATTTATTTCAAGCAGGGTGGTTTCTTTTGTAACTTTTTAATCAAAGTATTGTACACACTCAGAAAAGTGCACTCATCAATGTACAACATAAATTATCCAAAACTGAACATACCATGGAAATCTCCACTGAGGTTAAGAAATAGAATCTTTCCAGCAACCTAAGTTTCACTTTTTACCCATTCTGATCACCGACTCTTCTTCTTCCCAAAGGTGATCACCATATTGAAATTGAAAGCCTTAGATTAGTTTGGCTCCTTTTAAACTTTCTCTAAATAAAATCATACAATATATATCCTTTTCTATTTGACTTTCTTTGTCCACTGTAACTTTCGTGAGATTGATCTGTGTGTAACAGCAGTTTGCCAATTTCATTGCTGTACAGCAGTCATATGCTGTACATACCATTAATAATAAATGAGTTGTTATTGTAGTTTAACCACTAAGTCATGTCCAACTCTTTGAGACCCCATGCACTGTATACTGCCAGGCTCCTCTGTCCATAGGATTTACCAGACAAGAGTCCTGGAGTGGGTTGCCATTTCCTTCTCCAGGGGATCTTCCTGACCCAGGGATAGAACCCACATCTTCTGTATTTGCAGGCAGATTCTTCACAACTGAGCCACTAGGGAAGCCCAATATGAGTATTTTCAATATATTTATACATTATTCTGGTGATTGTTGGACATTAGGTTGTTTCCAGTTTGGGAACAACCAAAAATAATACTGATATGACTTTATCTTAGAGGTCTTTACCTGTAGCTGTATATGCATTTCTACTGAATGTATGCCTCAAAGTGACTTTTCCAGGTTATAGGTTTTGTGTATGTGCATGTTTAGTAGACAAGGCCAGTTTCACCAATGCTTTTATTAGTTTTCATTACCATCATCTGGTAAAGGAGTTCTAGTTGCTGCACAGCCTTGCCAACAATTCATAACATCACTCTTTTCATTTTAGCTGTTTTGATGTGTGTATAATTCATTACCATTTTTACTTGCATTTTCCTGAATCACATCACTTGTACCTATCTTGCCAGGAGAAAGAACTTCAATTTTCTGGTAGAATTTCTTCTTATAATGACAAAGAATAAATCCATCTCTACAGTCACAATTTATCTTCCTCCTTAGTTGAGGGATTTGAGTAGTCATGAATTGGGTCTATGTACATTTGTTGCCATATTCAATAGATTTTACATTAGAAATTGGTATCTGCAAGTTTTTTTTAAAAGCATGTTTGGGAAAAGAAGGGCAAAGAAGCAGGGAATATTTCAAGAAGTCTATATGGAAAAATAAGAAAAAAAGACATAGAGGCTCTCACTCAAGATGGCTTACCAAAGGCTCTTGAGTTTAACTTCCCTGCTCCCTCAAATCCCTTTTCTAATAACACAGAAGTAAAACGATAAAAATAAATCCATAGGAGCACTTGAAAGCTGGGTGGTAGGCTACTGAAAACCAGAAAAGTGAAGAGTTCCTGGAAGATATTATAAAACAAGTGGGAAGAGACTGACAGTCAAACCTAACAAAGCTGAGGAACTTTAAATCCTAGGCAGCCAAAGAGGAGCTCAAAATAGACGAGTTTTTTCAAGCACCAAATCACATAAAGAACAAAAGAACCTATTCTGAGAGACAGTGCTGGCCATGGGGAGCTGTCCAGATAATTAAACAAAGAATGCTTAAACTTCTATGCCAGGAATTCTTCCCACTACCAAATTACTGAATCTCTGCTCCCAAGTACAGAGAAGTAGAATGAGAATTCCATGAAAAGACTGAACTTCTAGACTTAAAAATTCGGGTCTTGTATGCTATCCCCCACTCAAATCTTGAGGAAAGCCAGCAAAAACAGTAATCCTTCTGAGCACCACCCCCAACTTTTTCTAAGTAAAGTCTTTTGAAGACCTGAAACTTGTAGAGGAAATAATTATTAAGGATTGAAATTCAATTTAGGCACCTCCTTTGGTGACAAGACCTGTCCCTGTGCTTAAGGTGACCACATAATTTCTTGCCCAAACCAAGACATTTCTGGAACATGAGCATGGGTACTGATAATAATTTTGCTTGTATAAAAGGCTTAAACCATGGTTGTCTAAAGTGATCATGGATATGTGGCCATGACTACTTACACCACTCCTGCACAGAAATGGCAGAAATAGTGCAGTCACATTTCTTCAGGTATGATGAATGGGTCAACTGTGCTCACTTACTGCTCAACTAAATGGTATCCAAACTCTGTTCAAAATAAACAAAAAAATGTGAGGATAACAACTTTTTTTGATAGAAATAACTGAACATAGATTTGGGCATTAGATTACATTACGTGATTATTGTTAATTTGGTTGGGTGTGATAATTACTCTTCAAATATGTTTTAAGTCCTCATCTGTTACATTAGCATTAGGAACATTTACAAATGAAATTATATGAATCCAGGATTTGTTTTAATATATTTTAGTGAGGAGCTGGAGTAGTGGGAGAAGGGAGTACAGAATACCTGAGGTCATACTGGCTATAATATTGGTATTTATTGGTGATGGTGAAAATTGGAGATTTATTGTACACTATATTTACTTTTGCACACGTTTGAAAATTCCATAATAAAATTCTTGTTTCAACATAAGAATTTTTAAACTTAAATGCACAAATAAAATAGTACATGAAAAAAGCCACAAAATTTGGAAGAGCAGAATGCATAATAACTGTTTAGAAACCATATGAAGCTAAATCCTACGGTAGCAGTGAACAAATCTGAAAACTAATCAAATTTCCTCCTTATAATCTTGTTGTTGTTTAGCTGATAAGTCATGTCTGACTCTTTGTGACGCTATGGACTGTAGCGCACCAGGCACCTCTGTCCATGGGATTTCCCAGGCAAGAATACTGGAGCCAGTTGCCATCTCTCTCCTTCAATGAAGCAGCAGTGGATGTTTTTCTGGAACTCTCTTGCTTTTTTGATGATCCAGCAGATGTTGTCAATTTGATCACTGGTTCCTCTGCCTTGTCTAAATCCAGTTTGAACATCTGGAAGTTCACAGTTCACATACTGTTTAAGCCTTACTTGGAGAATTTTGAGCATTATTTTTCTAGTGTATGAGATGAGTGCAATTGTGTGGTAGTTTGAACATTCTTTGGCATTGCCTTTCTTTGGGATTTGGCCACTCCTGTGGCCACTGCTGGGTTTTCCTAATTTGCTGGCATATTGAGTGCAGCACTTTACAGCATCATCTTTTAGGATTTGAAATAGGCCAGCTGGAATTCTATCACCTCCACTAGCTTTGTTCACAGTGATGATTCCTAAGGTCCACTTGACTTTGCATTCAAGGATGCCTGGTTCTAGGTGAGTGATCACACCATCGTGGTTATCTGGGTCATGAAAATAGTTCTTGTGTGTCTTCTTGCCACCTCTTCTCAATAATCTTCTGCTTCTGTTAGGTCCATGCCATTTCTGTCCTTTATTGTGCCCATATTTGCATGAAATGTTCCCTTGGTATCTCTAATTTTCTTAAAGAGATCTCTAGTCTTTCCCTTTCTATTGTGTTCCTTTATTTCTTTGCACTGATCACTGAAGAAGCCTTTCTTTTCTCTCCTTGCTATTCTTTGGAACTCTGCATTCAGATGGGTATATCTTTCTTTTTCTCCTTTGCCTTCAGCTTCTCTTATTTTCTCAGCTATTTGTAAGGCCTCATCAGACAATCATTTTGCTTTTTTGCATTTCTTTTTCTTGGGGATGGTCTCAATCACTGTTTCCTGGACAATATCATGAACTTCCATCTATAGTTCTTCAGGCACTCTGTCCATCAGATCTAATCCCTTGAGTCTATTTGTCACTTCCACTGTATAATCATAAGGGATTTGATTTAGGTCATACCTGAATGGTCTGGTGGTTCTCCCTGAGTAAAGTCTGGATTTGGCAAATTTCACGGTCTGAGCCAAGTCAGCTGCAGGTCTTGTTTTGCTGGCTGTATAGAGCTTCTCCATCTTTGGCTGCAAAGAATATAATCAATCTGATTTCAGTATTGACCATCTGGTGATGTCCATGTGTAGAGTCTTCTCTTCTGTTGTTGGAAGAGGTTGCTTGCTATGACCAGTGCATTCTCGGCAAAACTCTGTTAGACTTTGCCCTGCTTCATTTTTACTGCAAGGCCAAACTTGCCTGTTATGTATATCTGAAACATAAACCAACTATAACTCAATTTAAAAAAAAAAGAATTCCACATCCCAATATTCTTACAATTAGACAAGGTCATGTGACTAGTCTCAGCCAGAGAGGTAAGCAAGTGTGGCATACATTAAATACATAATCACTTCTGGTCTGAAGCAATGAAAAGCCCCTGGATTTTCTACTCCATTCTTTCTTCTTTGTCTTGGACTGTTAACTGAGCTGGCACAGTCACACAGTGAGGACACTGCAGACTACTTTGCAAGTGTGTGACAACTGTTGTAAGGACAACTACCTGGGAGAGTCACTTAATCCTGGAATGGACTTTGCATGAGCCAAACCCATTAGGATTCTGGTGTTGTCCATTACTGTGATATGAACATGTGTGAATACATGTTCATAATAATAAAAACAGTGATGATTGTTCTAACCAAAATTATAAATCTGTAGCAGGGATAGAAAATGTGTTTTGTGAGAGTGCTGTGTGGGGTCCGTGAGTGAGGCATATGTGTTTATGTGGTGAAGAGGTTGGGAGAGGCAAACATGTTTATGTGCCAGAGAGGTTCAAAGAGAAGAGAAGTCCCCTCCTCCACAGTGGAAAGTCAATAAATAGTGCCTAAAATTCAAAAACATAGTAATAGAAGTTTGTATTGTCTTCAGCTTTATTTTCTTTTTGGCCACAAAAGAAAAACCCCTCTTGATAAGCACATCAATGGAGAACAGACATTGGGTTTTATTTTCATAGGTGTGAGTAAGTTCAGGTAATTGTCAATGGTCAGAAGTCCTTAGGTAATTACACTTGAATTGCTTCTCTGATGCACAATGGAGGAGGAGGTGACGGTATAGCGGGAGGACATTCCTAGCAGGCAGATATATGTTCCTTACCAACCCCCACTTACCATAGTTAATTCACGGAAGAGTATTCAACCAACATGAGCCAAGACAAAAAAAACCCACAAAACTCCTCTCTCCTTATTTCAAAGTTGAGACTGAAAGACCCTCAGCAGGGCATGATCTGTTTTTTGATGGTGTTGCTTTTTTTGTTTCTGTTTTTTGTGACAGCATGATCCTAGGAGCTGTGAGGTGTTTGCATTCCCCACAGTATTGACTACATAACAAAAAGTCAGTGTGAAACA
Organism: Budorcas taxicolor; assembly: GCF_023091745.1. Lineage (NCBI taxonomy): Eukaryota > Metazoa > Chordata > Mammalia > Artiodactyla > Bovidae > Budorcas > Budorcas taxicolor. Next base: position 87,416,422 of record NC_068910.1, read on the forward strand.
AGAGAGAAGAAAACAGGTGCACACAGAGATATGTCCTGGGTCTTTATAACACCCTAGTTCCTGGTTCTGAAGTTCATCTTCTTATACGTGTAAACTAACTCAATACTTTTCCAGACTCTTGACTGTTAAAACTGTACTTATCAACTGGGACCTAAAAAGGCAGTTTAATTCTCTCCTTCGCACCTACAAATACACTTTCCTTAGGTAGTTAAAGGAAAGACCTCATGAAAACTCTCTCCTTTGCCTAGACACATATGTTTCTCTGACAGCTGTACCCATCTTAGAACTCGTCTCTGGTGCCTCTTCAGAAGGCACAGAAAGAAGTCTTTGCCTGGGGAGCAGGGTGGAACTAACTGAAGAATTAGAATCTTGAGCTGGATGATGCCACTAGTGCCTCCTGCCTCACTGTAGGCCACACATTCACAACACGAAGTTTTATAAGATATGGGAAAAAACATCATTCCTCTCTGACATTTCTTTCTTTCCTTTTTTTTTTTTTTTAAGCAGAGGAGACTAGCATTAATTATCTGTTTCCCCACCTCTGGAAACTGCTGAAATCCTTTTGCTGAGAGTGTCAGCCTGGGTTTATAGCATCCCGCTCCTTCTACAATATGGAAGGAATGTCAAATGCATTATACTACCAAGGGGACGTAAACTAATAAAGAAAAATGATTAATCGATATTTGTGTGCAACACACTGAAACAAAGAGAGTCTGCATTAGTTCCAGAGTGTAAACCATTTTGTAGAGCGAGCACTTCTGACTCCACTTTGTCATTCTTGATTTAGCAAATGTGGAGCTTGTCTTCTTTCTCAGCTAACAGCCAAAATAATTAACACAGAGTTTACATGAACTGGGAAAGTGCTGTGTTGAGGGAAAAAAAAGAAGAGAGAAATTGTACAAACCCTGTGGCCAAGCAGTTTGCTGCCAGAAATAGAACTGTGAACATGAGTCTGATTGGAAATGCTGCCGTGTGGAGTGAAGGTGACTGAGCCTTGAAAAGCAGCTCAGCATTGCCCATACTCACCCCCTGTGCAGGTTCTCTGAGTAGCCGATCAGAGAAGCAAGGCAGATAGGATCAGCTCTTGGTTAAAAAATCTCAGATGAAAGAAATCAGTCATATAAATCCACATTAAGGAGTACATTACATTTAAACAGAAGAAAAAAGATTTCAAGTATTTCCTCTAACACTGTTCATTCTAAATTCACAACAAAGCTAAATATTTTAGGCTTGTTATACTTTTGCCTTTTGAACTAAAATGGACCCATAAGATCACAGGGTTCCTCATTCCTGCTTCAAATGGCAGAGGAAGAGGATACCTGCAAAGGTTAAGTACAGGTCCAATTTCAGCAGCTATCAGATCTAGTCCTCCTGGCTCCTAATTAGTCCTCCCTCCAGCAGACTGTGCTTCAGATAAAGTCAGTAAGAATCCCAGCATGGTAATGGGAATATTGTCACTTATGAGGAGACTGGTGGTCTCAGGGGGAATATCGACTTCCCACTTGTTAGAAGACAATTTTTATTTTCAAAAGAGGCAATGACGGACTTTTTTTTGAAAGTAATTCAAAGGTGCACATGTGTGAACTTCCAGCAAAGTGCTAAGACAAGTGCATTGCCTAAGCGGTAAAAAGAAAGGGCACAGGTAAGATAAGGTGATTTTATGTATAAATTTTATCCTCTGGAGTCTACCTATCTTGATGATCCTTAAAGAAATTAAAAAAAAAAAAAATCAGTTTTCTTGTCACCACAGTTGAACTGCAACTCCATTACAGAATCAATATCCCTGCTAGCAAATATCCCTTCTGCAAGAGCCTGGCTACACAAATTAAAACAGCTTTGGGAGGGGGTATGTGCGGTAATTCTGAGAAACTTAGGGAAAATAATGACCTCAAAATGGAATGCATTTCATAGACAGAACTGGGGCTGAGTGGTTTGGGGTGTGGCTGAAGGGGGTGGGGATGTCTTACATTATGATGAAATTTTTAATAAAAACAGTACAAAAACATTTTGGTTTCAAGACAGAGAATACAATGATCAGATAGATCTTTTCTCCAAATAAATATTGGTATGCTACATTTTCATGGTCAATAGCTCTCCATTTATAGGTGCCCCTTGTCTCAAAAACCAATTTGGCTTATCTGTTTTTCTCCTCCTCACACATATCTCAAAAGCTGTAACAGATTCAGGGAAATAGATGACCCCATCACAAATGCTCATTTCCTCAGAGACCAGTCTTTAAATTGACCTTGAGCTTTGAAAACCAAAATGTACTTTTATGTACCTTAGAAAAGTATTGAATCTGGAAAAAAATTAAATAAAAAGCAAGGTGGGATAGGAAGAACTGAAAAAAGCAAATGAAGATTCTCAGTAAGACAGCCTAACCAATAGATAAGAATGCACAACCCCCATTAAGCTGCTGATTCGTTACTGGGGGTAAGTGGTTACAGGAAATGTCTATTTAGATAAATGCCACACAACATCGGTCTTTTACAAGAAATTTTAAACTGTGAACTTGGCCAAATTTTTAGTGTTTTTTTATTTCTTCTCTTCATATGTTAGATTTTGTTGGTGTTGGAGGTGGGGGGAGAAAAAAGAGCCTGGGATTCAGCCCAGTAGCAGGTGAATCAGGGAAAATATGATTGTTAAAGTACTTAGATATCACCCTTTTTTCTAAGTCCTTGGCCTCTGGAGAGGAAACACACAACTGTGTGGTGGTATTAGTGGGATTATGGGCAACCAGTGAATAAACTGAAACCGAGTTCTGTATGACTTGTGGCATAAATAAAAACCGTTGCTATGACGGGAGGGAAATTCCCAGTTAATGCTCAATGGTCTGTGTAGGTGCACTAGTTTTTAAATCTCAACTGCCACCTACTGATGAGGACTATTTTAAGAAGTATGAAAAGGTAAATAAAAGGTGAAGAAGAAGCAAGCCTAAAGTCTGATTTTGCTACAACAGTCTGAAATAAACATAAAGGTACACTTTCTGAAAGTGTATATAACAGGATAGAATTTTTAGCTTACACTGATCTAGTACTTTCTAGGTGCTATGGATAGTGTGGCAGGTTAAAAAAGGCTACACATTCTTTACTATATCTAGAAAGGTGGGCACTATACCTCCTTCCTGAATCCCAGTTGGTTCTTTGATAACTTTGACCACTTGAATATGGCAAAAGCATCTCTCTGTTAGTTCTGGACCCAGATTCCAGGGAGCCATTGAGTCCTATATCCTCTTTCTTAGCACACTCTCTCTGGGAGCCCTGAGCCTCCAATAGGAGCTCTGTAATATGAGTCCAGCCTTCCACTCATCTCACCACCAGAGAGACATGTGAGTGAAGCCGCTTGGAACACTCGCACTCCCTGCTCCCACACTTCTAACTAGTTCATCCACAAGCTAAAAATCACCAAGTGACTAACTGACGAATCAGCAGAACAAAGTAGACAAGCTATCTCACTGAGATCTGCCCATGTTCCTGACTCACAAAATTGTGAGCTACCACAAAACGGTTGTTTTCAAAGGCACTAAGTACCAAGGTGGACATCGGAAAACACCATATGCAAGTTCTTTATGTTTATTAACCTATTTAGGCCTCATAACAGTCTAAGCAGGTAGAGAATACTATTCGCCCCATTTTAGAGATAAGCCTGAAGAAGCTAAAGTTTATGAGATTAATTACTTGCCCATAACCACATTAGTAGGAAAGGACAGAGCAAGGATTCAAGCTCAGGCTCTCTTATGCCAGAATCCATACTCTTAAACATGCTGTTTTCTCCATCTCTCCCTAAAACAATTAAATTAACAATCAATAAATATTCATGAAGTGCTCTGAAATATTGTAAAGCACGCTGATGGGTGAAATATAATAGAGGAGGCACAACCACAGATATTTGTATAGCAATCCAAGTTAATAAATGAGATGCATTCCCTGAACCCCAATTCAAAATAAACCACCTTCCTCAATCTCTCCTATTTCCTCTCCCGTTGTTTCTATCACATCACCCTAATCATTTCCTTTAAAACTTATCTGAATTGATCACTTTCAGTTGTGTATTGGCTCTCTCCCCTTTAGGAACTTAAGCTGATATGGTACAGCCTGAAAACCCTTATATTGCCAGATCTATTTTATTCAGTGAAAGATAATGAGCTAGATATTGAATAAATTCTCTCATCCTCTTTAGGCTAGATTCTTAGCTCTAAAATGCTAAAAGTATTTAAGCTAAAATATGGAAATGTTGAAGAAAAGGGCCCAGAAGCAATCTCTAGGGCCATTTCCCCCTTTCCAGGAAGAAGGCAATTTTAACAAGAACAAGAGTTCTTAACTCAAGATCAGTAGGTGAGATTCATATGGTCTATAGGTCCTTTAAAATGGCACCCAAAATAGGTATGTGAATTTGTGTGAATTTATCTTGGGAAAGAGTCCATATTGTTATCAGATTAGCAACAAAATCCTCAATTCACAACTATAAAAAGATGCTTCTTTTAAAGAACTATTTCTCTCTTTTTTCATTGCCATTAATCAAGAAATAAATTTCATAAGGATCCAGTGTATAGGCTCATACACAGAGAGAAAAAAAAAATGGAAACAAATTTCATGAAACAATATTTCCTCACATTTTCATGCTGTATACTCTGATATTCTCTATTTTATTTTATTCTACTTCATATTGGAAATGCTGGTCTTGACCCACAAATTTTATTTCATACCTCACTAGTGAAAATCACTGTTATGGTGACAGTTGAAACATTTTGTCTTTTACCAAATTAGCTCTTCTTATAGATGAGGTGTTTCAGTTAAGAGGAGGCAGTATAGTATCTGGACAGAAATATCTGAGGGTAGATGTGAGCTTGTGAACCTCTCAATCATACTGTGTGGCAGTTAGTGCCCACTCCCCTTTGGGTAAGTTCCACATTCAGAAAATGCATCTTCATAAGTACAAGAAATGGGTTTGTGAGTGTGGAGGAGCATATCCAGTTGTGGGCCATTGGGCTTCTGGGGTGCGGGGATAGGGCTGAGAGCACATGGAGTATGATAGTTTGATCTTGCACAAAGGAAGTTCTCTGAGAGCACATCCTGCAGCGAATCTACAAGTTAGCTACAGAATTTCGCACAGCATCCTGTGGGTACACTGAATAGGGAGGCAGCCAACACAAGTAAGAGACCACGCACTGTGAATCAACAGAAGCGGTTGAGTTATACTTCTACCCCTTGGGCAAGTCACACAAACTCTTGGAGCTTCAACTCCTTACTCTCTACAATGATAAAAATAAAGAAAGAGTTTACCTAACAAGGTTATGGCGAGGAACAAATAGAGCAATGACTAAACCTATTATTTTCTCCTGAAATTAGTTCCTACTAATGGAGAATAATTTCAATTAATCTTTTGCAAATAATCCATATTCATTCAATAAGTGTCTTTTTTTCAGGCTAATAACTGTACAACCTCGTAAATCTATAGTTCAAGCATTTTCCTTCCTGACTGCTGACTCTTTTCCTAACAGCTCACCCATTCCATCTTCTCTAGTGAAGAAGGACTTCAATTTCTTCAAAATCTTACTAGCAAGGAGCAGCTCCTTGGGATGGTGAGAAGCTGAGTTTAACAAGATGGAATGTAGGCAGTGGAGAAGAGAATTAATGACACAGAGGCAGATTTGATGTGGAAGAAAAGACTTGGACTTTGGAACTTCAGACCCTTAATTCACTACCTATGTGTATTGGACTGAATTGTGCCTCCTCTCACCAAAAATGAGGCCATTAGGGTGGACCCTAATCCAGTGTGACCGGTGTCCTTTAAGAAGAGGAGGTGAGGACGCAACACTTGAAGAACAAAGACCTTGTGGAGACACAGAGAGAACACAGCCATCTACGAGTCAAGGAGAAAGGTCTCCGAATCTTAAAAAGCACTTCCAAAATGTTTAGCTTTGTTTTTATGAATTTTTTTGTTTAGTTTTCAATAAATGGTAAGTGATTTTGGACTGATGAAAAATTATGACAGGTCTTGACCTACATAAAAGTCAGCAAGGGTCTTAGACAAAATCTATCCACACAGATGAAAGGACAGTGTATGTGACACAGATAGACACAGAGATGGATATGAACACAGCACTGAGGGAGATATGTGATTAGAGATAAATAGCTATAAACAGCTATAAGAACAGAGAATTGTTTAGATGGATGAGTTGAGGGAATTTGGGGAGCATTGTTTTAGCAGAGACCTAAGTGAGGAGTAAGAGTAGTCAGGAAGATCCTGAAGGAAAGTCTTAGGCAGCTTGGGTAGAAACAGCCACTTGAAGTTGAGACATGCAGGCATGTTCTAGAAGAGAAAGACTGTCATAAGCCTGGATGGTATGAGCAAGGACAGGATGGCAAAGATGAGCTGGGGAAGCAGGTGGATTCAGAACAGGCAGGGTACGGGGTGGGAGTCAGCTTCCACAGAACTTCAGAGACCAGGATTTTTCAGGGAGAAGCAATATGATCAATAAGCATTTTTGAAAGGTAATTCTGGCTACTATGGAGGTTGAATGAGAGCCAGAATGGAAAGGAGAACCATTTTTGTAGGAGACTAAGTGAGGGAGGATAGAACCTTAAACTAGCAGGTTGACCCTGGATGAGGAGCTAAGTGGACAGTTTGTGCTGTATCGTGGGGATAAAATCAATAAGGTTGGTGATGATGTAAGTGAGGTGAAGGAATGGCTGACTTCCCCGCAAAATGAGGGGTTAAAAAGGATCACTGCCCAGGCTCCTGGTGAGCATCAAATAAGACAATGCAGATCAGGGGCACATAGGAAGCATTCCATGTATGTAAGCTATTATCACAAAGATAGATACAAGAATAAGCATTTCATGCTAACAAGTATGAAAGGGGAAATTAACAATAACACAATAATAGTGGGAGACTTTAATACACCACTCTTATCTATGGATAGATCAACTAAACAGAAAATTAACAAAGAAACATAAACTTTAAATGATACATTAGACCAGTTAGACCTAATTGATATCTATAGGACATTTCACCCCAAAACAATGAATTTCACCTTTTTCTCAAGTGCTCACGGAACCTTCTCCAGGATAGATCACATCATGGGCCATAAATCTAGCCTTGGTAAATTCAAAAAAATTGAAATCATTCCAAGCATATTTTCTGACCATAATGCAGTAAGAATAGATCTCAATTACAGGAGAAAAACTATTAAAAATTCCAACATATGGAGGCTGGACAACACGCTTCTGAATAACCAACAAATCACAGAAGAAATCAAAAAAGAAATAAAAATATGCATAGAAATGAATGAAAATGAAAACACAACAACCCAAAAACTGTGGGACACTATAAAAGCAGTGCTAAGGGGAAACTTCATAGCAATACAGGCACACTTCAAGAAACAAGAAAAAAGTCAAATAAATAACCTAACTCTACACCTAAAGCAACTAGAAAAGGAAAAAATGGAGAACCCCAGGGTTAGTAGAAGGAAAGAAATCTTAAAAATTAGGGCAGAAATAAATGCAAAAGAAACAAAAGAGACCATAGCAAAAATCAACAAAGCCAAGAGCTGGTTCTCTGAAAGGATAAATAAAATTGACAAACCATTAGCCAGACTCATCAAGAAACAAAGGAAGAAAAATCAAATCAGTAAAATTAGAAATGAAAATGGAGAGATCACAACAGACAATACAGAAATACAAAGGATCATAAGAGACTACTATCAGCAATTATATGCCAATAAAATGGACAACGTGGAAGAAATGGACAAATTCTTAGAAAAGTACAACTCTCCAAAACTGAACCAGGAAGAAATAGAAAATCTTAACAGACCCATCACAAGCACGGAAATGGAAACAGTAATCAGAAATCTTCCAGCAAACAAAAGCCCAGGTCCAGACAGCTTCACAGCTGAATTCTACCAAAAATTTAGAGAAGAGCTAACACCTATCCTACTCAAACTCTTCCAGAAAATTGCAGAGGAAGGTAAACTTCTAAACTCATTCTATGAGGCCACCATCACCCTAATACCAAAACCTGACAAAGATGCCACAAAGAAAGAAAACTACAGGCCAATATCACTGATGAACATAGATGCAAAAATCCTTAACAAAATTCTAGCAATCAGAATCCAACAACACATTAAAAAGATCATACACCATGACCAAGGGGGCTTTATCCCAAGGATGCAAGGATTCTTCAATATCTGCAAATCAATCAATGTAATTCACCACATTAACAAATTGAAAAATAAAAGCCATATGATTATCTCAATAGATGCAGAGAAGGCCTTTGACAAAATTCAACATCCATTTATGATAAAAAAAAAAACTCTCCAGAAAGCAGGAATAGAAGGAACATACCTCAACATAATAAAAGCTATATATGACAAACCCACAGCAAACATTATCCTCAATGGTGAAAAATTGAAAGCATTTCCCCTAAAGTCAGGAACAAGACAAGGGTGCCCATTTTCACCGCTACTATTCAACATAGTTCTGGATGTTTTGGCCACAGCAATCCGAGCAGAAAAAGAAATAAAAGGAATCCAAATTGGAAAAGAAGAAGTAAAACTCTCACTGTTTGCAGATGACATGATCCTCTCCATAGAAAACCCTAAAGACTCCACCAGAAAATTACTAGAGCTAATCAACGAATACAGTAAAGTGGCAGGATATAAAATCAACACACAGAAATCCCTTGCATTCCTATACACTAATAATGAGAAAGGAGAAAAAAAACATTAAGGAAACAATTCCATTCACCATTGCAATGAAAAGAATAAAATACTTAGGAATATATCTTCCTAAAGAAACTAAAGACCTATATATAGAAAACTATAAAACACTGGTGAAAGAAATCAAAGTGAAAGTGAAAGTGAAGTCGCTCAGTCGTGTCCGACTCTTTGTGACCCCGAGGACTGTAGCCCACCCGGCTCCTCCGCCCATGGGATTCTCCAGGAAAGAGTACTGGAGTGGGTTGCCATTTCCTTCTCCAGGGGATCTTCCTGACCCAGGGATCGAACCCAGGTCTCCCACATTGCAGGCAGATGCTTTAACCTCTGAGCCACCAGGGAAGCCCAGGACAATAATAGATGGAGAAATATACCATGTTCATGGATCGGAAGAACCAATATAGTGAAAATGAGTATACTACACAAAGCAATCTGCAGATTCAATACAATCCCTATCAACCTACCAGCAGTACTTTTCACAGAGATAGAACAAATAATTTCACAATTTTTATGGAAATACAAAAAACCTCAAATAGCCAAAGCAATCTTGAGAAAGAAGAATGGAACTGGAGGAATCAACTTGCCTGACTTCAGGCTCTACTACAAAGCCACAGTCATCAAGACAGTATGGTACTGGCACAAAGACAGAAATATAGATCAATGGAACAAAACAGAAAGCCCAGAGTTAAATCCGCACACCTAAGGACACCTTATCTTCGACAAAGGAGGCAAGAATATACAATGGATTAAAGACAATCTCTTTAACAAGTGGTGCTGGGAAAACTGGTCAACCACTAGTAAATGAATGAAACTAGATCACTTTCTAACACCATGAACAAAAATAAACTCAAAATGGATTAAAGATCTAAATGTAAGACCAGAAACTATAAAACTCCTAGAAGAGAACATAGGCAAAACACTCTGACATACATCACAGCAGGATCCTCTATGACCCACCTCCCAGAATATTGGAAATAAAAGCAAAAATAAACAAATGGGACCTAATTAAACTTAACAGCTTCTGCACAACAAAGGAAACTATAAGCAAGTTGAAAAGACAGCCTTCTGAATGGGAGAAAATAATAGCAAATGAAGCAACGGACAAACAACTAATCTCAAAAATATACAAGCAACTCCTGCAGCTCAATTCCAGAAAAATAAACGACCCAATCAAAAAATGGGCCAAAGAACTAAATAGACATTTCTCTAAAGAAGACATACAGATGGCTAACAAACACATGAAAAGATGCTCAACATCACTCATTATCAGAGAAATGAATATCAAACCACAATGAGGTACCACTTCACATCAGTCAGAATGGCTGCGATCCAAAAGTCTACAAGCAATAAATGCTGGAGAAGGTGTGGAGAAAAGGGAACCCTCTTACACTGTTGGTGGGAATGCAAACTAGTACAGCCACTATGGAGAACAGTGTGGAGATTCCTTAAAAAACTGGAAATAGAACTGCCTTATGACCCAGCAATCCCACTGCTGGGCATACACACCGAGGAAACCAGAATTGAAAGAGACACATGTACCCCAATGTTCATCGCAGCACTGTTTATAATAGCCAGGACATGGAAGCAACCTAGATGTCCATCAGCAGATGAATGGATAAGAAAGCTGTGGTACATATACACAATGGAGTATTACTCAGCCATTAAAAAGAATACATTTGAATCAGTTCTCATGAGGTGGATGAAACTGGAGCCTATTATACAGAGTGAAGTGAGCCAGAAAGAAAAACACCAATACAGTATACTAACACATATATATGGAATTTAGGAAGATGGTAATGATAACCTGTATGCGAGACAGCAAAAGAGACACAGATGTGTAGAGCGGACTTTTGGACTCCGTGGGAGAGGGTGAGGGTGGGATGATTTGGGAGAATGGCATTGAAATATGTATACTATCATATAAGAAACAAATCGCCAGTCTAGGTTCGATGCAGGGTACAGGATGCTTGGGGCTGGTGCACTGGGATGACCCAGAGTGATGGTATGGGGAGGGAGGTGGGAGAGGGATTCAGGATTGGGAACACGTGTACACCCGTGGTGCATTCATGTTGATGTATGGCAAAACCAATACAGTATTGTAAAGTAAAATAAAGTAAAATTAAAAAAAAAAAAAGAACAAGCATTTCAAAATGATTTGCAGTCATTCTAAATTGCCCAGGTGGCTCAGACAGGAAGGAATCTGCCTGCATTGCAGGAGATCTGGGTTCATTCCCTGAGTTGGGAAGATCCCCTGGAGGAGGACACTGGCAACCCACTGCAGTATTCTTGCTTGGAAAATCCCATGGATGGAGGAGCCTGGCAGGCTATAGTCCATGGGGTCGCAAAGAGTGGGACACAATTGAGAAATTTCACTTTCTTTTTCTTAAATTGACAAGAAGGTGAAGATCTTTATACCATTTGGGAGTTTGTTTGTTTTTTTTTAAATGGAGGGGTTGTAATTTGTTAATTTTGAACCATCACCTTCTCTTACATCCACATGTCTTTGAAGACAGTTATTTTTCACTTGTTTGGAATAACTGCCTCATAACTTCACTATATCTTGAAAACCATCTCAAGCAGGGGGAAAACTGCTTAGGTTTCTGAATGCACACTAGGGGATCAAAGAGATGACAGAGCAAAGAAGGATGAAAACTTTCAGTAAAGGTTTACTTCGACATAAGTAATTCAAAGCTTTCATAAAGTGGGTACATTCCTTATGACTCAAACAAATAAACTTGACTGAAGGATTGTGGTAGCCTAACTTCTTGCCTTTGTTTCTTGAATTCATAATTCTGGGAAAGAGGAATGCAGTTTTCTTACATGACAAATACTTGACCTTTTATAAAGACGTCATTTTCTCAACATGACCACAGGAGTGACAACAGAGATTGAGGGTCAGAGAAGGCAATGAATGCTATTTTCATTTTGAGAAAAAGAAAATGCAAATTACAGAAGTGGTATGCAGGAGACAGAAAAACAGATCTCTCCTGGTCACTTTTCTAAACTGATAGACCCCGGCTCCCCACCTCATCACCAGAGACCTCTGGCTGTTTCCTCAATCAAAATAAATATTAAAGGATATTTTTTCCCTTGAGGTTTTTACATGTGTCTTTCTGTCAGCCTTGTTGTTTTTAAGGTTTCAGTAGGAAATCAGTCCTGAACATTCAATGGAAGGACTGATGCTGAAGCTAAAGCTTCAATATTTTGGCCATCTGACATGAAGAGCCAACTCATTGGAAAAGACCCTGATGCTGAGAAAGACTGAAGGTAGGAGGAGAAAGGGGCGACAGAGGGTGAGATGATTGATGGCATCACTGACTCAATGGACATGTGTTTGAGCAAACTCTGGGAGCTAATTGAGGACAGAGAAGCTTGGTGTGCTGCAGTTTATGGGGCTGCAAAGAGTTGGGCATGACTTAGCAACTGAACAACAATGAGCAAAGAAGAAAGCATAGGGACTTCAGAAGAGTCCACACCCAGGTCACAACAGTACCACAATTTTTCTCAAAGCTCCTAGCAGACAGAACTGCAAATACATCATTAACCCTGACCACAGAGGACTCAGCTGAGCTTTCTAAAAAAAAACAGATTCCTTGAGTCACCCAGATCTATCTTCTTGATTTTCATTGATTTATTTTCAAAGTTTCTGCAACAATTAATTGTTCATTATTTACAATATCCTTCTGGGATGAATCAATGCTATTATCTCTGGTGTAATTCAATACTACAATATTATCTCAATATGTTTCAGTCTACTTACTGTGTTCCCTGGTCTGCAAGGATGTCTTACTGTCATGACAGGTTTTAACATTGGTTTGCTGCTGATAAAAAAAAAAAAAAGTTTTTGTGCTAGTTGCTCTTTCTACTAAAATGGTCCCCTGCCAAGTCACAGCTTAAAAGGGTTAGACCTTTAATACCTTTAATGCCATTGGCTGTCAGCTATTCCAAGGGGGTAAGATGGTTACAACAGTCCACTACTTCCCATGAGTGATCCTAGCGCCTTCTAGGGAGTTGCAGCGAACACTTGGAGTCCATTGCCACCTTCAGAGATAGGCTAGGGGCTGAGGGGTCTAATGCAAATGGACAAGTAAGTCTCTCATTGGGGTGACAAATGCCCTCCCACTCAGTGCTATTGCTTATTCATATCTACAAATAATAGTCCCCTTATCACAATATATTTTAAGCATCTGCCTCATCTGAAACAAACTCCTATTCACTTCTGTGTGTTTTGTGCCAGTCACAGAGGGTGCTCTCAAAAATATGTGATGCATTGAACTGAATTGAGTTTAAACCAGGAATACTAAGCCATTTGGCTTCCTCCTTTTCCACAAGTCAGTAAAATGGCAGCTAACCTAGTTGTTATTTTTCAGGTGCTCTCAGCTGAGTGTGGCAAAAAGCCAGGTAGGTGTGATGAGAACTGATAGTGTATTTCTTCCATTCCCAGGCTTCTGGGTCTTTGCCATAGGAGACAGTGGAAGTGAGCCAGAAATGGAAGCCAGAATGGTAGAGGGAGGGTGAGTCTCTGCCTAATACCACAGTATCCCATAATTATAACTTACTCCATGCTAGAATGCTAGTACTAGAGAAATGGATTAGATGCATTGACAATTCTAGAATATTCTGAGGGAATCATCATAGGATCGGAAGTCAAACAGCAATGAGAGAAAAGTTTAAAACCTGAAATTTCTGTTATTGCATTTTACAGTTTACTTCCAGGGAATCTCAGCACTTGACTTTCTGGATGCAGATTTCTAAACACTTTTAAAAATAAGAGCATTGCCTGATATGGGTCATGACTTTCCTTTTGATTCCAAGTTTGCAACGTCTGTACTGACAAGGTAAGCTGAAAGGTTATGTGGGGTGAGGCTGGGCAGTCTATCATATAGCAATGAAGCCCCATGGCAAGAGATTTGTTGCCGAACTTTGCCGGCATCTGTCCCAGGGGGAGGAACACTCTCACTGAGGCAGCAAGGTGAATGTGCGGCCTTTGAGAAAGGAAGAGATGGGATCTCTGAGGTCTAGAGTTCAGAGGGAAGGATTTGTTGTAGCAATGGTTATTTTTGTTATTATTCCAAATACAAGCACAAATCACACACATACACAAACACTGGAAAGACTAGTTACATGAGTAACAGATATCCACATACGCCCTTGTTAGCATCATTTATAGCATGTGTGAATAGTATGTGTGTGCACTTAGAAGTGTCTGACTCTTTGTGACCCTATGGACTGAAGCCCACCAAGCTCCTCTTGGGATTATCCATAGCAAGAATACTGGAGTGGGCTGCCATTTCTTTTTCTAGGGGATTTTCCTGACCCAGGGATTGAACCCACATCTCCTGTGTCTCCTGCATTGCAGCCAGATTCTTTACCACTGAGCCACCTGGGAAGCCCTAATCAATATTAAATGGCTCAGGTAGATGTTTTGTTTTGTCTAAAATTTTGTTTAAAAACAAAATTTAGATTGATGATCTACAACAACAGTACCATGAAATGTCCAGAGACAATTTTCATGACAATACTCTCTCTACCTCATCTCTCCTCTCTTGTTGTTGGTTTGTTTTTGTTTTTTTTTTCCTTGCGCACTGCGGCATGTAGGAATTTAGTTCCCTGACCAGGGATTGTACCCATTCCATCTGTAGTGGAAGCGAAGAGTTTTCACCACTAGACTACCAGGGAAGTCCCTCTACCTCCTCTCTTGACTCACATTCTTTATTTCTTCCTTCTTAACTTCTGTGATCCGTATTCATTCCATCTGCCTTTGAGTACTGCCATTGATATGGTGTGGGCATAGTCTAAGCTCAGTGATAAAGCAGAGTTAAAATAATAGCTAAACTTTTCTGGTAGAGTTCGAACTTGAACAAATGATGGACCAGGAGTCAAAAGACTTGTGCACTAGCCAAAGTTCTAATGAGTATCCATGCAATTAGCCACATGTGCTAATGCATCAGAGAGCTTCTTGGTAATCTGAACTTTGATTTTCCATCTGTAAAATGGAATAAGAAATTTACTTTCTGTCCATCTTAAAAAGCTATAAGATCAAGTGAGATCATATACATGAAAGCTTTTTCTTTTCTTTTTTTTTTTTTTAGCAAACCATCAGTTCAGTTCAGTTCAGTTCAGTCGCTCAGTCGTGTCCGACTCTTTGCGACCCCATGAATCGCAGCACGCCAGGCCTCCCTGTCCATCACCAACTCCCGGAGTTCACTCAGACTCAGGTCCATCGAGTCTGTGATGCCATCCAGCCATCTCATCCTGGGTCATCCCCTTCTCCTCCTGCCCCCAATCTCTCCCAGCATCAAGCTATCATGTGCTATAAAATATCCTTGAATTCATATTTATGGTGAGGAAGTATAGCCTTCTATCTGGAATAAAAGTAAAGGGACAATAGGAGGTGACTAGCTGAAAGTGTAAAAATAAGTTAGAAAACTACCTGTAGGAACTAAATCAACATTATAACATTAACAATTGTAATGTTCAATAGGATCCTATTTACATCACTGCTGAAGTCAGGTAGGTGCAGATTGGCATTTGAATTTTGTATAATTGTCAATATATTGTTGATTTAATACCCAAAGTTTATTTGCCTAGCAAATATCACAAAAGCTAAACTAATTTTAAGAAAGTATAATGCCACATTCCCATGACCCCCAATCTCTGCTTCATGCTTTAAGTTTTATTTTCTATTCATTGTGTTTTGCCCTCAAGGTTATAAGGAGAGGAATAGAGTGGATGAGTCAATAATGAATATTCTTGCCAGAAAAATAAACACTGAATCGAACTGTTGTTAATAAGAGTATCACATGTAAAAACAAATGAGGCAATTTTTCTGCCCCACTTGGCATTTAAAAGCCCTCACTATTCAGAGTTCTGGGTTTTCTTTGTTAAAGTATTAATACACCAAGAAATTGGAAGAAATTCAGAGAATAGCTACCAAATTAAAAAGTTTAGTAAATAAAGAAGGGTTGGGAGGATGGGGAAATCTTAGTTATGAGAAAAGCAAAACAACTAGCACAGTAAAAGGTCAAGGGAAGATAGTAAATTTAGAACCATTTTACACAGCAAGCAAAGGATAAAATACAATGCATTAAAGCTCTTGCTGGTAGAACCCACAGTAACAAAAGAAAATACACAGCGACATACCAATTATCCAGTTTCATCTGAGTGCGAAAAGGTCCCATTTTTAAGAATTATCTTGAGGATCATAACTGTAATCATCCACAATGCCAACTTGCTTGATTTGCCCAAGTCACTTCCATGCTTTCTTTCCTTCCATGAAAGACAGAAATAAGATGCAAATTACCTGGACACCATCCCTCAAAGCTATTAAAATGCTGAAGTGCAAACAGTGCAAAATAAAGATAGACATCACAGAGTGAACAATTTGTATTTTATTCCTAAATTATTCAAAATCTCATGGAAATGTAACCCCTATGCTATTGTAAACAGTAACACCCAAAACATGACTGCCCAGAGACTATTTAAACATGTTTCATTGGGAATATCATGACTTCCATGTTTCTGCACAGTGGGTAATTTATCCTCATTTTGGACTCCAGGCAGGAAGTGTTTATTCTTGCCAAAGACGATGTAAAATCTCCCCTCTCCTGTTACCACTGAGGTTGCTACTACCACCGAGAGAACAGAATTGCCAAAGAAAGCATAGATCCAAATTGAAGACTGAGGCATGAGACAGTGACAGTTTATCACACGGCCTCAGAGAGGGTTTGGTGAGATTTTCGGACAAAAGCAAGTATTCTGAAAATCAGTTGAGAATGATTCAGTATATTGTGTACGCTGACTAAATACATATGCATATAATAAAAGATAATAATAATTCAAGTAGCAAATATTCCAGTGAAGATCACATGGGACAAGAGAAAAACCAGGCACACAGAAAAAGAATCCATGCCAAGCTAGAAGTATTTCCCCAGATGATGTAGAATCATCCCCAGTTCCTCACAGAGAAATCTTAATAAAATGTGGCAGTTACTTCTCATTAAAAAAAAATTTTTAATTCTAATATGAAAATAAAAAAGATAATTTCCTAAAATCATTAACCATTTATTATATCATTTATTAGGAAATAACAGAAAATATTAAAAGCTCACATACTAAAACCATCTGTAATAAAGCCAAGAGAAAGATAATTGAGGGGCACCAATAGTTTGGAGAGTTTGGCTTATGTAACAAATTTCAGAAAATAATTTGTTAATTAAATTTTGGGAAAAAAGATAAAATTATTATTATTTGCAAATGATATAAATTTATGTCTAGGGAATCCAAAATAAACAACTAAAATATTTTTGTTTTTTTTAAATATTTTTTTGTTTTTAGAAATAGGGTGTCATGTATCAGAAAGTATAAAGGTTAAAACCTATCAGATTTCATGATTGATTGCATGTTTGTAGCAAGGGAGAAGGAGAAGGCGATGGCACCCCACTCCAGTACTTTTGCCTGGAAAATCCCATGGATGGAGAAGCCTGGTGGGCTGCAGTCCATGGGGTCGCTAAGAGTCGAACACGACTGAGTGACTTCACCTTCACTTTTCACTTTCATGCACTGGAGAAGGAAATGGCAACCCACTCCAGTGTTCGTGCCTGGAGAATCCCAGGGACGGGGGAGCCTGGTGGGCTGAAGCGGACAGGCGGCAGAGGATGAGAGTGCATTCAGTCTCACATATATCACATGTGTGTGTTTCACATATATCAATAACCTCAGATATACAGATGACACCACCCTTATGGCAGAAAGTGAAGAGGAGCTAAAAAGCCTCTTGATGAAAGTGAAAGAGGAGAGCGAAAAAGTTGGCTTAAAGCTCAACATTCAGAAAACGAAGATCATGGCATCTGATCCCATCACTTCATGGGAAATAGATGGGGAAACAGTAGAGACAGTGTCAGACTTTATTTTGGAGGGGCTCCAAAATCACTGCAGATGGTGACTGCAGCCATGAAATTAAAAGACACCTACTCCTTGGAAGGAAAGTTATGGCCAACCTAGATAGCATATTCAAAAGCAGAGACATTACTTTGCCAATAAAGGTCTGTCTAGTCAAGGCTATGGTTTTTCCTGTGGTCATGTATGGATGTGAGAGTTGGACTGTGAAGAAAGCTGAGCGCCGAAGAATTGATGCTTTTGAACTGTGGTGTTGGAGAAGACTCTTGAGAGTCCCTTGGACTGCAAGGAGATCCAACCAGTCCATTCTGAAGGAGATCAACCCTGGGATTTCTTTGGAAGGAATGATGCTAAAGCTGAAACTCCAGTACTTTGGCCACCTCATGTGAAGAGTTGACTCATTGGAAAAGACTCTGATGCTGGGAGGGATGGGGGACAAGAGGAGAAGGGGACGACAGAGGATGACATGGCTGGATGGCATCACCGACTCGATGGACGTGAGTTTGAATAAACTCCGGGAGTTGGTGATGGACAGGGAAGCCTGGCGTGCTGCAATTCGTGGGGTGGCAAAGAGTCGGACATGACTGAGCGACTGAACTGAACTGAAATATGGATTTAACAAGGAAGTAATAAAAATTATAAGAAGAAACCTATAAAGTCTAACCAAAGAAGATACAGGAACAAACATACTACTTTGCTAGATGGGAATATCATTAGATAAATTTAATAGTATTGAAAACAGAATTTTGATATTTTTTCTTCTTTCAATCTGACAAGTAGATACAAAAAACTAAGAAAATTTTGAAAAAGATAATGAGAAAATGAGAAAGGATGTGTCCTGCCAGATATTAAAATGTATCTCCTTATTGTTGTAAATATAAAGTCTCATAGGCACCCAAGAGTTGAGAAGTAGTTCAGTGGACTAGAAAAGAGTTCAGAAATAATGCAAGTTTATAGTGGAACCTACATATGATACATTTCGCATTTCACATCAGTGGAGAAAGGATGTTTTATTCAATTAATAGTATTAAAGTAACAATTGTCATACAAAAAAGAATAGTTGAATTACTACATCACACTTGTACCATAATAAATGACAGATCATTTAAGATGTGAATGTGAAAACAACAGAACTATAACCATACTAGAAAAAATATAGGAGAACTTTTTTATAACAGAAGCAATATGTGTCAAAATAAGTCAGATGCCACTCTCATCTATTGGTTTTACAAAATTCAAAAGGTTTAAGGTTGATTTAAAAGTGGAGAAACAGACACTCTCTTATATTGTTTATGGAAGCATAAACTGTTAAAAATGTTCGTACTCTTTAACTCAGCAATCATACTTCTAAGAATCTGTTCTTTAAAACTAATAGCAAGAATATACTGTTAAACATTTGTTTACAATAGGGAAACACTGGAAGCAACTAAACAATCCACAATTGAACAATCTTGTTTGTTTGTAATTAAATCATAATATGTCTCCACAATGTAATAATATGCAGTCATTAAAAAGAATCAGGTGGATAACCTGGAAATACACCATGAATATTCTGTTTAATGCTAAAAGCAATCTTCCAACTACTACATAGAGCATGGTCTCATTGACATGATTGCTGGGTTACAGCAAGGAGAGCATTGAGACTGGATGATTACACACAACGCTCTATCACCAGGCATCATGCCTCTGCAGTTATGGTAAGGCTTGTAATGAACAGTGTGTAGATAAAGAGACAGGGTAGTAACCCAATTAAGTGATGACACCATAGAGAACTAGGAGATGTTAGAGCCAGAGAAACAGTTTCTAGGACATTATTCTCATTGCCTCACTTTAGCTGAAAGCAAGTGAAGTATAGACCCTTGGCATATGATTTTACCCTTCATTCCAGGCTGGATACTGAGGGTTAGCTGGAATTCTCGACCATACAGATGAGTTTTGATGAAAACCAACACCATGAGAGAAAGAAAAAAATAAAACACAAAAGGAATTGATGTGGAGTAAAAATAATTATTTATACAATCAGAAAAGATATTGAAAATAAAATTTAATTATCCATAATATGATGCAGGTATTTCATCTAGGATGTATGGACAGGTGATTATGAAAAAGAAACAATATATATTTATTGAAATTTTTAAAAAACCACTTAATATATAGCCTTAATAGCCATAGCTGAAAAGAAACCCAGTAGAAGATGGAAGAATTTTCCCAGAACAACTCAAAAGTGCATAAAATTTACAAATAGAAAAAAAGAATTAAAACACAAAAAGGAAAATTCCTGAGAGGCCAACATCTATCTAGTATGATTTCCAGAAGAAAAGGCTGAAGAGAATAAAAAGAAAGCCACTGAATAAAATATGTGAAAGTATATAATCACAAAATAATTTAAGTTGATTACAGTGAAGTGGAATTGAAGGGGGATGGGAATGGATAAAGAAAAGCTTTTTAATGGTTAAACATTCTGAGGGACTAAAATTTTGTGTGTAACACAACGTATCATGTTACACACAAAATTTTAAAAGAGAGTCCCAGAAAAACATCTACTTCTGCTTTACTGACTATACCAAAACCTTTGACTGTGTGAATCACAACAAACTGTGGAAAATTCTTCAAGAGATGGGAATGCCAGACCATCTCACCTGACTTCTGAGAAATCTGTATGCAGGTCAAGAAACAACAGTTAAAACTGTACATGGAACAATGGACTGGTTCCAAATTGGGAAAAGAGTATGTCAAGGCTGTATATTGCTACCCCGCTTATTTAACTTATATGCAAAGTACATCATGCGAAATGCCAGGCTGGATGAAGCACAAGCTGGAATCAAGATTTCTGGGAGAAATATCAATAATCTTAGATATGCAGATGATACCACCCTTATGGCAGAAAGTGAAGAAGAACTAAAGAGCCTCTTGATGAAAGTAAAAGAGGAAAGTGAAAAAGTGGCTTAAAACTCAACATTCAGAAAATGAAGATCATAGCATCCAGTCCCATCACTTCATGGCAAATAGATGGGGAAATAATGAAAACAGTGAGAGACTTTCTTTTTCTGGGCTCCAAAATCACTGCAGATGGTGACTGCAGCCATGAAATTAAAACATGCTTGCTCCTTGGAAGAAAAGCTATGACCAACCTAGACAGCATATTAAAAAGCAGAGACATTACTTTGCTGACAAAGGTCTGTCTAGTCAAAGCTATGGTGTTTCCAGAGTCATGTATGGATGTGAGAGTTGGACCATGAAGAAAGCTGAGCATCACAGAATTGATGCTTTTGAATCATGGTGTTGGAGAAGACTCTTTGAGAATTCCTTGGACTGCTGTTGCTAAGTCGCTTCAGTCGTGTCCAACTCTGTGCGATCCCATAGATGGCAGCTCACCAGAGCCCCCCATCCCTGGGTTTCTCCAGGCAAGAACAGTGGAGTTCTTGGGTTGCCATTTCCTTCTCCAATACATGAAAATGAAAAGTGAAATTGAAGTCACTTAGTCGTGTTCGACTCTTAACGACCCCATGGACTGCACCCTACCAGGCTCCTCCATCTGTGGGATTCTCCAGGCAAGAGTACTGGAGTGGCTTGCCATTGCCCTTGGACTGCAAGGAAATGGAAATCAGTCCTGAATATTCACTGGAAGGACTGAGGCTGAAACTGAAACTCCAACACTTTGGCCACTTGATGCAAACAACTGACTCATTGGAAAAGACCCTGATGCTGGGAAAGATTGAAGGCAGGAGGAGAAGGGGAAAACAGAGGATGAGATGGTTGGATGGCATCACTGACTCGATGGACATGAGTTTGAGCAAGCTCCAGGAGTTGGTGATGGACAGGGAAGCCTGTCGTGCTGCAGTCTACGTGGTCGCAAAGAGTTGGACACAACTGAGCAACTGAGCTGAACTGAAAATCTTACAATTATCTTTCTAGGGAAGCCAGATCAGGTAAATCTTTGCTAGCTGTTAGGATCACTATTCTATTCTCCAAAGGAAGTAAAAACCAAGTAAAGAGAACATCTTTCATAATTCCATCTTAAAGAGACTTAATTCAGCATAATTCTACCTCTACTGATTGTAATAAAACAGGTGAAAACTGTAACACAAAGAATTTGCTTTACTACAATCATTTTCATGCCCGTTTGTTTTGTCTGGTAACATTCTTGAATAGATGAGGCCAAGTCATCATAACAAGAAGTGGAATCTTGAAGACCTTATCTAGATGATTCCAGGAGACCTCCTACTTATCATTCATGTTTGGACATTTATTCCAAATGATTGATTTGTTAATATACTCTAAACATTTTCTAGGTCTTTTCAATTATTACAACTATAGTCTTACCTTAAATGAAGAATGAGAATCTGTCTTTTTAGATAACCACAAGTCACAGCCAAACAACGAAATACAAAGTGAGTTTCCCCTCCAATAAACTAATAAGAGGATAAGGATTTTAATTGTGTATTTGTTTAAAGGGGTGTCAGGTAGGACTCTGTAATTTCATCTGCCACTTCTACCACTATCTATCTTTGCTTCAAAATTCTATTTTGGGGTTCCCAAATCAAAAATAAACATTCTCATCTAGTGCTAAACATAGGAATACCAACATTTTCCTTATGTATTTATTCAGTGGAGGGTGGGGAGGGGGATCTACTTGAGAATGGTATCCAAGACAGTTTATGCCTGGATCCAGGGGCCAGAACAGACTCAGGTCACAGAACCACCAAAAACAGCTCTGACACCAGAGGTGAGTACAAAAGACAATGTCCCTTAAAGTTTGGCTTTTCCATCAGGTAAGTACACATTAGAAGAGGCCTAACTTGAAGAAAAATTTTAGAAGTTTAAGTGAGCTGCAACATCTGCAATTTTCAAAATTTTTTAATGAAATCACAAATAACAAAGAAACCAATAATCATGAAAAGTCTGGAGGTTAAAAAAAAAAAGAACAAATTACTTCAAAGTTATTTCAAAAGCAGTTTCTCGGCACTGTCAGTGCCTTACCAACTTCTTGGGATGAAATCCTTGTGCTAATGCATGCAGGAGCTGGAAATCTGGCCAAATTCTTCACATAGTAACTTCACTTCTCTACTTTTCTCCTGATACGAAGGCTGGATCCCTCCAGTGATATGTACCAACTTCACCAAAACTAAATAAAAAACAAATGCACACAAGTAATGTCAGTGCTGAAGTGATGTGAACTGTGATAGGAGTTTTACTTTTTATAGTGTTCCCCTGAAACAACTCCAAAGCCTCAGTTCCATCATGCCTGGGTTTTAGAGGTTTAGTCCTTTAGAGGGAAAGCCATCCATCCTGCTGTTTCCCTGCAAGCAATGGAACACTGCAAAGCTCTATTATCTCGAAAGCACTTCTTTGTGTTGATTCTCAAGACCTCATTTCTCAATCCAGCAGTGTGGTTGAGCAACTGCATGTGTTCTTCAGAATCAGAATTTCAGTCCACAGGGAATCCAGATA
This sequence comes from Budorcas taxicolor, assembly GCF_023091745.1. Lineage (NCBI taxonomy): Eukaryota > Metazoa > Chordata > Mammalia > Artiodactyla > Bovidae > Budorcas > Budorcas taxicolor. Next base: position 87,439,487 of record NC_068910.1, read on the forward strand.
CCCTGTTCCTTTCAAGTCTTTTCTGTGCACTTTGAGACAAAACATTTGGAGGCATGACTCATGTAAAATATCACATATCTCAGAAAAAAGTTTTTACTTCTCCAGAGGCAGTTGTGGTAAAAGGAGCCAGTCTTGGTCTCCTTAAACATCTGTGAGTCATTTTCCCACCTAGATGTTAGGCTTTGTTATTTCCCACCCATCAGGAAGCAGAAGTCCAGTGGCCTTTCTCTCCTTCCACCATCATTTCAAAAGCTGATTGTATATTAATTGTTGACATTTGACTATGAATGATTTTAATCATTATAACTGTCCTTGGGAAATTTGCATTTAAGCCTTGCTTCTAATTGTGTAAAAGTTACGTAAAAAATATTTTATTCCTTATTAAGTTTAGGCATCATATAAAACTTGGCAATGATGAATTCTCATCATATTTCACGATCTTTTCTCTTACAGGAAAGAGGAAATAAGCAGAAGTCAGACTAGACTATGGCCATGACTGAGGGAGCCCTGAGCTGACAGAAAGCAGAATATTGTGGGTCCAGGCAGTGTGCACAACTTCCGCGCCCAGGGCTGGCCTACTCAGGCTTCACTCTCCATGCCCTGTGCTTCCTCTCCTCTGCTGCTGCTGCTAAGTCGCATCAGTCATGTCTGACTCTGTGCGACCCCATAGACGGCAGCCCACCAGGCTCTCCTATCCCTGGGATTCTCCAGGCAAGAACACTGGAGTGGGTTGCCATTTCCTTCTCCAGTGCATGAAAGTGAAAAGTGAAAGTGAAGTTGCTCAGTCGTGTCCAGCTCTTAGCGACCCCATGGACTCTTGCTTGGGAAATTCTCTCCTCCAGGAACCTGTTATTCTTTTACTCAAGAAACCAATATCTCAGTGATCCAAGCCCATTTACAAAGCAGAGGGGTGGTGGCCAGAACTAGAATCTTTCATATAGAGTGAAGTAAGTCAGAAAGAGAAAAACAAATATCATGTATTAATACATATATATGGAATCTAGACAGAAGGCGTAGATGAATCTATTTGCAGGGCAGAAATAGAAGTGCAGTCATAGAGAATGAACGTGTGGACATAGCAGGGGAAGGAGGTGGTAAGACAAACTGAGAGAGTAGTATTGACATATATACATTAATATGTGTAAAACATAACTAGTAAAGAAGCTGCCGTATTAACACAGGGCACCCAGCTTGGTGCTCTGTGATGACCTAGAGGGGCGGCATGGGGCTGGAAGATCAAGGAGGGGAATATGTATGTATGTGTATATATATATAGCTGATTCATGTTGAGGCACAGCAGAAACTAACCCAGCATTGTAAATAAACTATATTCCAATTTAAAACATTTTAATTAAAAACAATTTTTTTTCACCCTGTGCTTTCTTCTCTCTTTCATGTTTATGTAAACTCCCAGGTGCTTAGAGAGCACCGTGTCCACAGGGCCTAGAAGTTCTACTTCCTTAAATCCATCATTTCACAAATTACTCAATGTGAAATTTCTTAGTTGTGTACCAAGGTCAAGAAGATTTCAGAATGAAAACAGTGACATGAATATAAGGAGAAAGAGTGTAACCTAGTACCCTCAAACCCCAACAGTGAAGTGCACCCATATATTCCTCCTCCTCACCTTCTTCCCTACCTCCTCCCAACATTGAAGAGCCTGAGAGAACCCAGTGGAGGAGAGCACAAAGCTCAAAGCAGGTAGGGGAGAAAACTCCATTGACAGAGCCCTCACCTCTTCTGCATCGTGGCTTACCTGTTGACCAGGCCAGAGCTGAGAGAGGTTGTTTAGCTCTAAAGTAGGATCCGGTATGAATACAATGGATGGAATCTGTCACTGATGTGAGGCAGTTTTTACGTTTGAAAGCACAGGGGTTCTTTTATACTCAGAAAGAATAGACTAAGGAGATGAATCTGAGATAGCAGATAGGGTAAAAAAATTGAACTATTTCACTGAATCGTTCAAAGGGACAGTAGGAGAAATAAAAATAGTTGATCAGTATGTACCCTAAGGCCTGGTGCACACCACTTGAGGTAAGCAGGATTTAGTTTGTTTTCATTTAGAAGCACTATTTCAGGCACAACTGTCTATGTAGTATGATGACAGTGGTGCTGATATTTATATTCTTCCCTCTGTCATTGGCTTTGGAGAAAGGAAGTGCACTCTAGAGACCCATATGTTGGGTATGCTGAATAAGGAGCCAAAAAGCGTTCATCACAATAATGAGTGACACTGATAATTCATGTTAAAGATTGATGAAAGAGCAAAATATAACAAGAAGAAGAATATTTTCATTATAAAAACTCTATTCCCAGTCCAGAATGGAAACAGTCCCTGGGGAGTGCTGTAGGCTTAGAGGAGGAGAGACAAAGTTTGGAGGAATTTGAGAATGAGCATTTTCTCTCTTTAAGTACAGAAAACGAGACTGTAGAATTATTTGTGAGAATGGCCACAAGACTGCTGTCAGAAGTACAGGGCGCCACCAGATGTCTTTCTCTAAACCAATGGATTCTAAGGATTTACCTCATAAAATAAAATTGTTAGGGGAAGCACACTGATTAAAACTGCCTACCCTAGCCAGGCATCATAGTAACCATTTGCATGAGCTGTTTTACTAAAGGAGGTCCTGGTAAGGAACACGAAACTAATAAGAAGCCTCCACCAACCAGAAGAGTTAGGGAAAGGTCAAAAGGAGACACCACATGTCCAACCATCTCCCAGAATCCTTTTCTCTGGCATCCATCTTGGCTGAACAAGGCGTGCACCACCAGGAAGGGCTCTGAGTCAGAATAATTGTCTAAAGACAACCTGGAAATGAATCCCATCACCATAAAACCTGAGACTGCAAGCCATGTGACAGAGCTGTTCTGGGTTCACTTACCCTACTGCTCTCCACGCCCTTTCCCAATAAAATCTCTTGCTTTGTCAGCACATGTGTCTCCTCAGATAACTCATTTCTGAGTGTTAGACGAGAGCCCAGTTTCGGGCCCTGGAAGGGGTCCCCTGCCTGCAACAAAATTACTACAGTTCAGACTCTGGTTCTGGTGATTTTAAAACATGTCAGCAAGTTCTTTGACAGTGTTTTCTCATCAATAAGCAAAGTCTAAATCTTCTCCCCTTGGATATACACTGACCTTGGTGACTCTTTTAAACAACAAAAGCATCAGTGATGCTACATGGATTTTGAGTCTCAGTCACAAAGATATAAGACTTCCACCTAGCTCTTTCTTGGAACATGGACTCAGAGCTCTGAATGACCATGTGAGAATTCCAACATCTCTGAAGACACTATACTGAAGAGAAACAGGAGAACACAGAGAGAGATGTATGAAAAGCCTCAGCTGTTAAGAGTCTTGCCAGCTCAGGGGCAACAGGTGAATGAGAAGCTGCTAGATAATTCTGGTCCCAGTTACTGTACTGTTCCTAGAAGAAGAAACCATTCTAGGATTGTTGTTTTTTATTCACTAAGTCATGGACTGTTTCCTGACAGGCTGCTCTGTACATGAGATTATCCAGGCAAGAATGGAGTGAGTTGCTACTTCCTTCTCCAGGAGATCTTCCCAACTCAGGCATACAACTCACATCTTGTGCATTGGCAGGTGGATTCTTTACAGTCTGTAAATATTTCTATTTAATTTGCACTTTCATAATTACTAGTTAGTTTGAACAGCTTTTCAGTTTGATGATCCCTGGCTAATCATTGCCCATTTGAGTGTTTTGCCTATTTGTTCTGGAATTGCTTGTGCTTTTTTCTTTCTAAATTCTTAGTAGTTTTTTTAATAGAATTTGATACTAATCCTTTCAGCTTACATAGTAGCAAATATTGTCACCTTTTTTGACACTTGTATTTTTAGTTTTTTAGTGAACCCAATGATAAAAGATTTTGGTTTTAATTTTTTCTTGAAATATAAAGTGTACAAATCATAAGTGTACAGATCAATGAGTTTTTATATATGTATATACTTGAGAGGGTATATAAGAGGTATACACTTTTATATATCTATATACAATAGGGAGGGAACACATCCCACCCATCCACAGAAAATTGGATTAAAGAATTATTGAGCATGGCTCCCACCCATCAGAAAAAGACCCAGTTTCCCCCTCAGTCAGTCTCTCCCATTAGGAAGCTTCTATAAGCCTTTTATCCTTATCCATCAGTGGACAGACAGAATGAAAACCACAATCACAGAAAACTAACCAATCTGATCACATGGACCACAGCCTTGACTAAGTCAATGAAACTATGAGCAAAGCTGTGTAGGGCCACCCAAGATGGATGGGTCATGGTAGAGAGTTCTGACAAAACGTGGTCCACTGGAGAAGGGAATGGCAAACCAGTATTCTTGCCTTGAGAACCCCATGAACAGCATGAAAAAGCAAAAATATAGGACACTGAAAGATGAACTCCACAAGTCGGTAGGTGCCCAGTATGCTACAGAGATCAGTGGAGAAATAACTCCAGAAAGAATGAAGAGATGGAGCCAAAGCAAAAACAACACCCAGTTGTGGATGTGACTGTTGATGGAAGTAAAGCCCAATGCTATAAAGAGCAATATTGCATAGGAACCTGGAATGTTAGGTCCATGAATCAAGGCAAATTGAAAGTGGTAAAACAGGAGATGGCAAGAGTGAACATCAACATTTTAGGAATCAGTGAACTAAAATTGAGTGGAATGGATGAATTTAAATCAGATCACCATTATATCTACTACAGTGGTCAAGAAGCCCTTAGAAGAAAAGGAGTAGCCATCATAGTCAATAAAAGAGTCTGAAATGCAGTTCTTGGATGCAGTCTCAAAAAGGAAAGAATGATCTCTGCTGCTCATTTCCAAGGCAAAGCATTCAATATCACAGTAATCCAAGTCTATGCTCTGACCAGGAATGCTGAAGAAGCTGAAATTGAACGATTCTATGAAGACCTACAAGATCTTCTAGAACTAACACCCAAAAAGAGATGTCCTTTTCATTATAGGGAACTGGAATGCAAAAGTACGAAATCAAGAGATATCTGAAATAACAGGCAAATTTGGCCTTGGAGTACAAAATGAAGCAGGACAAGGGCTAACAGAGTTTTGCAAAGAGAACATACTGGTCATAGCAAACACCCTCTTCCAACAACACAAGAGAAGACTCTACAAATGGACATCACCAGATGGTCAATACCAAAATCAGATTGATTATATTTTTTGCAGCTGAAGGTGGAGAAGCTCTATACAGTAAGCAAAACAAGACCTGGAGCTGACTGTGGCTCAAATCATGAACTCCTTATTGCCAAATTCAGTTTTAAACTGCAGAAAGTAGGGAAAACCACTAGACTGTTCAGGTATGACCTAAATCAAATCCTTTATGATTATACAGTGGCAGTAAGAAATAGAGTCAAGGGATTCGATTTGATAGAGTACCTGAAGAACTATGGACAGAGGTTCATGATATTGTACAAGAGGCAGTGATCAAAACCATCCCCAAGAAAAAGATATAAAAAAGGCAAAATGGTTCTCTGTGTAGGCCTTACAAATAGCTGAGAAAAGAAGAGAAGTGAAAGGCAAAGGAGAAAAGGAAAGATATACTCATTTGAATACAGAATTTCAAAGAATAAAAGGAGAGATAAGAAACCTTCCTCAGTGGTCAATGCAAAGAAATAGAGGAAAATAACAGAATGAGAAAGACTACAGATAATTTTCTTCAAGAAAATTAGCAATAACAAGGGAACATTTCATGCAAAGATGGGCACAATAAAGGACAGAAACAGTATGGGCCTAATAGAAGCAGAAGATATTAAGAAGAGGTAGCAAGAAAACACAAAAGAACTATACAAAAAAGATCTTCACAACCCAGATAATAATGATGGTGTGATCATTCATTTAGAGCTAGACATCCTGGAATGTGAAGTTAAGTGGGTCTTAGGAAGAATCACTACAAAGCTAGAGGAGGTGATGAAATTCCAATTGAGCTATTTCAAATCCTAAAAGATGATGCTGTGAAAGTGCTGCACTCAATATGCCAGCAAATTTGGAAAACTCAGCAGTGGCCACAAGACTAGAAAAGGTCAGTTTTCATTCCAATCCCAAACCAAGGCAATGAATGTTCAAACTACTGCACAATTGCACTCATCTCACACACTAGCAAAGTAACACTTAAAATTCTCCAAGACAGGCTTCAACAGTATGTAAATTTTCAGTTCAAACTGGATTTAGAAAAGGCAGAGGAACCAGAAATCAAATTGCCAACATCTACTGGATCATCAAAAAAGCCAGAGAATTCCAGAAAAACATCTACTTCTGATTTACTGACTAAGCCAAAGCCTTTGACTGTGTGGATCACAACAACCTGTATAAAATTCTTCAAGAGATGGGAATACTAGACCAACCTGACCTGCCTCCTGAGAAATCAGTAGGCAGGTCAAGAAGCAACAGTACCAGACATGAAACAATGAATTGGTTCCAAATCGGGAAAGGAGTACATCAAGGCTATATATTGTCACCCTGTTTATTTAACTTCTATGCAGAGTACATCATGAGAAACGCTGGGCTGGAAGAAGCACAAGCTGGAATCAAGATTGCTTGGAGAAATATCAATAACCTCAGATATGCAGATGACACCACCCTTATGGCAGAAAATGAAGAACTAAAGAGCCTCTTGATGAAAGTGAAAGAAGAGAGTGAAAAAGTTGGCTTAAAGCTCAACATTCAGAAAATGAAGATCATGGCATCCGGTCCCATCACTTCATGGGAAATAGATGGGGAAACAGTGGAAACAGTGTCAGACTTTATTTTCTGGGCTCCAAAATCACTGCAGATGGTGACTGCCGCCATGAAATTAAAAGATGCTTACTCCTTGGAAGGAAAGTTATGACCAACCTAGACAGCATATTCAAAAGCAGAGACATTACTTTACCAACAAAGGTGCGTCTAGTCAAGGCTATGGTTTTTCCAGTAGTCGTGTATGGATGTGAAAGTTGGACTGTGAAGAAAGCTGAGCACCAAAGAATTGATGCTTTTGAACTGTGGTGTTGGAGAAGACACTTGAGAGTCCCTTGGACTGCAAGGAGATCCAACCAGTCCATTCTAAAGGAGATCAGTCCTGGGTGTTCATTGGAAGGACGGATGTTGAAGCTGAAACTCCAATCTTTGGCCACCTGATGTGAAGAGCTGACTCATTTGAAAAGACCCTGATGCTGGGAAAGATTGAGGGCAGGAGGAGAAGGCAATGACACAGGATGAGATGGTTGGATGGCATCACCGACTCAATGGACATGAGTTTGGGTAGACTCCAGCAGTTGGTGATGGTCAAGGAAGCCTGGTGTGCTGCAGTTCATGGAGTGGCAAAGAGTTGGACACCAACTGAGCGATTGAACTGAACCTATATGTATTTCTGTTGGGAAAGTGATGTCTCTACTTTTTTATATGCTGTCAAGGTTTGTCATAGCTTTTCTTTCAAAGAGCAAGCGTCTTTTACTTTCATGGCTGCAGTCACCACCTGCAATGATTTTGGAGCCCAAGAAAATAGTCTGTCACTGTTTCTACCTTTTCCCCATTGATTTGCCATGAAGTGATGGAACCGGATGTCATGATCTTAGTTTTTGGAATGTTTTAAGCCAGCTCCTTCATGCTTCTCTTTCACCTTCATCAAGAGGCTCTTCAGTTTTCTTCAATTTCTGCTCCTAGAGTGATATCATCTGCATATCTAAGGTTACTGATATTTCTCCTGGCAATCATGATTCCAGCTTGTGATTCATCCAGCCTGACATTTCACATAATGTACTCTGCATGCAAGTTAAATAAGCAGGGCAACAGTACACACTTGGTATGTCAGTTCTTTAATTTTAGATACTCTAGTGGGAGAAAAGTGCTCATTGTGGTTTTAATGTTTGCATTTCCTCAATGATATTAAGGCATTTGAATATGCTTACTTGTTACTCTTTTATAGTTTCTGCTTGTCTTGTTTACAATTATTTTCTACTCCAATACCATAAAAGCTTTTTCTTTAAAAATATTTAGCTTTCTATTTGTAGTATATAATATACTTGGAACATATTTTTGTACATGGTGAGAAGTTTTATAGGTATAACTATGGAAACATTACAGTGCCATTTATTGATAGTCCATCCTTGTTCTACTGGTTTGGAATGCTTTCTTTGTCTTGTTACAATAGTTTTATAATAATAATGTGCAATTAATACAATGTCAGAGACAGGTCAAAAAGAGAAAAGAAGAAACCATTAAAACTCATATAAACAAATCTGTGTAGATCTAAAACCTCAGTATATGATTTTTGATGATCTTTATTATTCATTCCTATTTCATTTCACGAAATTTCTAATCTTTATTATAATTTATGTGGCTGCTTTCTATTTTAATTTTTTCTAACTTCTCTAACTTCTTTAGTTGAATGTCTCAAACATTATTTATCACTCTGATTCCTTTTCAAATGAATTTAAGCTCAAACATTTCCTTTAGTGCTTTAACAGCATTTGGCAAGTTTTGTTATATAATGTATTCATTGTTATCCAGTACTAAATACTTTCTAATTTACATTTTGATTTCTACTTTGGCCCATGAATAATTTAGAAATGTATTGTGATAATTTCCTAATGTATAAAGTATTTTGATTATATTTTTGTATTAAAGATATTAATTTTTATTTACCTTATTATTTTTATTTGTTTACCTGGCCAGGGAATATTATCTGCATAATACTGATGTACTTGCATTTTTAAGACTTTTTCAGGATGAGAATATAATTAATTTTGGTATATTCCATGTTTTCTTGAAAAGAACATATAGTTTTTAAATATTGAGTACAGGTTCTATAAAATTCCATGGGTTAAGGAGGTTAATTGAAATGCTCAAGTCTTCTACAGTCTAATTAATATTTCATTGGCTTAATATATTATTAACTGAATTGGCCTTAAAATTCTCCATTATACTTGACACAAAAATGGAAATAAACACATATATTTTGAGACTATATTATCAGTGCATACTAGTTCAAGATTGTTATAGTGTTCTGGTGAACTGTTTCTTTTACCTATCTGTTATTATTATAAACAAGGGAGCACATTTTTTCCTAAAAGTTCAATTTGGTATTATTATTTTATTATATTACTATTACAATAAAATTTTTTATATAAAATATTATATATAATTATATTGTATTATTACTTTATTAAAACCATATTTTTTCTTATTGTTTCCATTTCTTTCATGATATCAAATAATTTCTTTTTCAGTCTTTTCAGATTGTTCTATTAAACAAAGTTCTGGAGATCCTGCTCCTCTCTAAAGTCATCTCCCGTGTTTTGTCATTTTTGTGTGGATTTCTGTGTGACCTCGATTATGTAGTCTAATTCTAGGGTGATTTTGCAAAGGCTTCTGCAAGATAGTCAAGAGTATCCCCAGCATGGGGATCTCTTTTTGGAGAGAGATTTTTATGTTAATTTCTCATTTTGGAGTTTCAGGGTCAGCTATAGAGTATAAATTTGACTTCTTAACTTGTAAAATGATTAACTAGAGATTTTGATTTCTCAGAAAAGACTATTATTGCTGTGTTTCACTTTTATTTTCACTCAGGTCTTAGAGAAAGCTCCTTTGTTGCTGGATATGGATTTCCCCCCACCTTATTATATTATTTCTCTCAATAGCATAGCTCTTCAAGGGTCTTGGCTTTTGTAGTGATACTGGCTCAAAAGGCTCATAAGATCCCAGGTCTCATGTTCATTTGTCATGTGAATTTTAAACTTCAGCTCATTGGTTTCTACCAGAATTGAGATCTTCATAAACTGCATGGTGAATTAGTGCACTTAGCACTGTAATGATCAGTTGCCTTTTGAGTTTAGGCACCTAGGCACTTCCCTTTCTTCTTTTGAACTCATTTGTGCATTTACAAATTATTTTATCCACGTTTGCAAAAGCAGGAGAATCACATATTTATTTATTTTAATTAGGAGGCTTTCTGGAATCATCCTCCTTACCTGTTACATATTGAAATTTAAGAGGTATACCTAATTCCCTATTTCCACACTGAAATACAAACTATTATAACTGTAAGAAGGGATTTTACATGGTGGCAAACAATAAGGATTGCAGAAATTATCTACAAAGTGGGTTTCCCTGGTAGCTGAGCTTGTAAAGAATCCGCCTGCAATGCAGGAGACCCCGGTTCAATTCCTGGGTCACCCCGGTTCAATTCCTGGGTTGGAAAGATCCCCTGGAGAAGGGATAGGCTACCCACAACAGTATTCTTGGACTTCCCTAGTGGCTCAGGTGGTAAAGAATCTGCCTGCAATGCAGCAGAACTGGGTTCAATCTACCAGTATTCTTGGGCTTCCCTGTTGGCTCAGATGATAAAGAATCTGCCTGCAGTGCAGGACAGAACTGGGTTCAATCCCTGGGTTGAGAAGATCCCCTGGAGAAGGGAATGGCTACCCACTCCAAAATTCTGGCCTGGAGAATTCCTTTGACAGAGGAGCCGGGCAGGCTACAGTCTACAAAGTATGTTCCAAATTATATAAAATAAAAAAGTGTTCAAAATGTATTTTGTTCTAATATTTCATTCATACTCGAGGTGGTACAAATTGTACTCAGTATTTTAATATATTTACATACATATTAATTAATACAGTTGGAATAGAAACATGTAGTTACACATTATTGGTTAAGTGCCCAGCTTAAACTAGTAACTACTTCCAAGTATATAACATATGTGTTCTGTGATTTCATTTTACCATGTTCCTAAAAAATGCAATTTGAAAAAATGATAAACTGAAAACACTATAGGAAACATACATGCAAAAATGAGTGAAAATCTGTTTCATTCCTCTTCATTATTTTAATCACAGCTTTCCAAAACAAAAACATGAATCTATTTTCCTGCAATGTATTATTAGTGAAGTATGAAAGCAGAATTATAAAGGAGGAGAGAGAAAATTCCTAGGATGACTGACTCTGTCTTGCTTCCAGGCAGACAAAGGAATATATGGCCCAAATGAGATTTCAAGACCTGCTAGATTTTTGATTCTTAAATTGTTTCTAATATGTTCTAACAACTAAACTATTTAAACTGCCACTTCTTAGTCAGTATTAACTTTTGCAAGAAAAGGATTTTCTTGCAAATTTTTTTTCAAAATTATTGAATAATTTGTTTCACAAAATGCTTTGAGCTTCACATAAGAAAGTTAACATGCATCTTGATTCCTTTTTCTATTACAGGTACTTGATCTCTGCTAGCAATGGCACCCCACTCCAGTACTCTTGCCTGGAAAATCCCATGGACGGAGGAGCCTGGTAGGCTGCAGTCCATGGGGTCGCGAAGAGTCAGACACGACTAAGCGATTTCACTTTCACTTTTTACTTTCATGCATTGGAGAAGGAAATGGCAACCCACTCCAGTGTTCTTGCCTGGAGAATCCCAGGGATGGGGGAGCCTGGTGGGCTGCCGTCTATGGGTCACACAGAGTTGGACATGACTGAAGTGAGTTATCAGCAATCCACAGGAAAACTTCAACCCACTTCTGCTAGAGTAGGTATCTGACAAATAATTATATGGAATTAAGGCACTGGGGATAGGAACACAATAAAACTAACTGGACTATGAAGTCTATATCCCTGACCTTATTAACATCATAATCTAACTTCAAAACATGCTCAGCTGTAACTTGTGGAACAACTTACAGTGCACTAAGGAAGTCTGTGCCAATCAGATCATTCTCAGCTGAGCAGGGAGAGCAAGAAGGCTCAAAATTACATTTACTCCAAACAAATAATTCTGTACACTAATCGGACACCTAGACAACTACAAGTCACATGTCAGCACAATGGGGGTGATAATTAAATGATGAGGTATTACAGTGGTTAGTAGTCCAGACTGCCTTAGAAGACATTCAACAAACATCGGCATGATCCCACATGATCGTTAGATTGTGTCTCAACATCTTTTCAGATGTGTTTTCAGGATCAAATGATATTTCAAAAAATGGCTATAAATTAGATGCTGGAAAATTAGTGATCTTTACAAGCAGAAATTTATCATTACTATCTAATGCTTCTATAGTAAAATTTTCCTAAAACACAACACACTTGAAAAATGTTCTTATTCATTGTCTCATTACTTCTTCAATAAAACCCTGTATGCGAGACAGCAAAAGAGACGCAGATGTATAGAACAGTCTTTTGGACTCTGGGAGAGGGAGACGGTGGGATGATTTGGGAGAATGGCATTGAAACATGTATAATATCATATATGAAATGAATCTCCAGTCTAGGTTTGATGCATGATACTGGATGCTTGGGGCTGGTGCACTGGGATGACCCAGAGGGATGGTACGGGGAGGGAGGAGGGAGGGGGGTTCAGGATGGGAAACACGTGTATACCTGTGGCGGATTCATGTTGATGTATGGCAAAACCAATGCAATATTGTAAACTAATTAACCTCCAACTAAAATAAATAAATTTATATTTAAAAAAATAAATACATAAATGAAATTTAAAAAAATAAAGTTCAGTAAATAGTATGATTACTTTTTCCTCATATAGTAATGTAAATTTATGAAATAAGGAAAGAAATTAGAACCACCCAAATTTTCCAATTATTTCAAATCAGATGATAATCATTTTTATTCAATGATTTTCAAATGATTCTCTGGCTCAGTCCACATGGCTTTAATCGGCCTCTGCACCTATTTACACAGATACAGAAACACATAAACCAAATGACAAAGGGAAGAGAAAAGCTATAATTTTAAAATATCACACACACACACCACACTCTTCACCCAACATTAACTGGAAATGATCAGTGATAGGAGACCTGTTAAAGAAGTCACGAGAAAAGGAAGTACAACTACTAAGCAAAAGAAAAAGCTGATGGGAATTTTAGGAAAGTACTTAGTTCCACTAACTGTGAAATAGTGTTTCCTAATTCCAAATAAAGAAATGTATATTATGACTCTGTGTATGTTTTTGCAAGAAAAGATTAATACATTATATATTGTTTTTATTTTTATTTTATCAATACATCATGATTATCATTCAGTGCCAAGAAATAGTCTTTCACAACTTCATTTGAATTAGATTGATATAATGAATCCATCAATCCTCCATTGCTGGATATTTCCATTTTAAAGTAGCCTATGCTCACTTGTCTGTTTTTTATTTTTAATATTCCTAGCCTCGTTCCTTCTCCCCAATAGCATCCTAATTTCTGAAGAGTGAAGTAACTCTTCTGGAAGTAACTATTTTACCTGGTTTTAAGTCTTAGGGGAGAAAAATTCTAGGAGACTGTCTTTTATTACAGAAGCCCAAGGAAAGACACGATCTCTCCTGGTTCAACAGCCAGGTGTTGGTATATGACCTAAATTTGGTCAGTTAGAGGCCCTCTCCTGGGCCTTCCTAACTGGAAATTTGAATTAAAGGTGGAAAGAAAATGCTACAGTTTGCTAATCCCGACAATGGCAATGTCTGCTAGAGTTGTGAGGGTATCTGGACCAGGTCTGCCAGCCACAGGATGGTAACTGTGCTTCCTCCCTCTTCCTTCTTGATAATTTGATCCCCATCAGATCAGCTTCCCACCCCTTTGGAGATGCCCAAGAAGCCTCATTGGATACAATCTTTTGTGGAAAACTGATTCTGTAACATTAAGAATTTCAATGTTATAAAAGTCCCTTAAAAAAAAAAAAAACCTTGTAGATATATTTTGCACTTATCCACTTTTATGTCTTTAAACCTTAGCCAAAGAGTATGCAAAATTTTGTTAAAAAAAAAAAATGTATATATATATATATATAGTGTCAAGTGCCAATCATATCTGACTCTGTGCGAGTGACCCCATGGACTGTAGCCTATCAGGATCCTCTGTTCCATGGATTTCTCCAGGCAAGAATACTGGAGTGGGTTGCTATTCCTTTCTCCAGGGGATATTCCCAATTCAGGAAACAAACCCTGGTCTCCTGCATTGTGGGCAGATTCTAAACCACCTGAGCCATAAGGAAAGCCATATCAAACTGCCTTCTAAAAATGTAGCATAGGCGTTAAGAATGCTAGCGAACCTCATTGCAGAACTTTTCAAAACTTGTCTCTAAGCTTCAGTTTATTCATTTCAGTATGAGGTTCATCATAGCACTGATTGGGGCTATAGTAAGAAAAAAATGAGGGAATATATACAAAATTTGAAAGTGAAAGTCGCTCAGCTGTGTCCAACTCTTTGCGATCTCATTTCTCTAGGCCAGAATACTGGAGCCTTTCCTTTCTCCAGCAGATCTTCCCAACCCAGGGATCTACCCCAGGTCTCCCACATTGCAGGCAGATTCTTCACCAGCTGAGCCATAAGGGAAGCCCAAGAATACTGGAGTGGGTTCAGTTCAGTTCAGTTCAGCCACTCAGTCGTGTCCGGCTCTTTGCGACCCCATGAAACACAGGATGCCAGGCCTCCCTGTCCATCACCAACTCCCGGAGTTCACTCAGACTCACATCCATCGAGTCCGTGAGGCCACCCAGCCATATCATCCTCAGTCGTCCCCTTCTCCTCCTGCCCCCAATCCCTCCCAGCATCAGAGTCTTTTCCAATGAGTCAACTCTTCACATGAGGTGGCCAAAGTACTGGAGCTTCAGCTTTAGCATCATTCCTTCCAAAGAACACCCAGGGCTGATCTCCTTCAGAACGGACTGGTTGGATCTCCTTGCAGTCCAAGGGACTCTCAAGAGTCTTCTCCAACATCACAGTTCAAAAGCATCAATTCTTCGGCACTCAGCTTTCTTCACAGTCCAACTCTCACATCCATACATGACCACTGGAAAAACCATAGCCTTGTGTCTCTGCTTTTGAATATGCGGTCTAGGTTGGTCATAACTTTTCTTCCAAGGAGTAAGCGTCTTTTAATTCCATGGCTGCAGTCACCATCTGCAGTGATTTTGGAGCCCCAAAATAAAGTCTGACACTATTTCCACTGTTTCCCCGTCTATTTCCCATGAAGTGATGGGACCGGATGCCATGATCTTCGTTTTCTGAATGTTGAGCTTTAAGCCAACTTTTTCACTCTCCTCTTTCACTTTCATCAAGAGGCTTTTTAGCTCCTCTTCACTTTCTGCCATAAGGGTGATGTCATCTGCATATCTGAGGTTATTGATATTTCTCCTGGCAATCTTGATTCCAGCTTGTGTTTCTTCCAGCCCAGCGTTTCTCATGATGTACTCTGCATATAAGTTAAATAAGCAGGGTGACAATATACAGCCTTGACGTACTCCTTTTCCTATTTGGAATCAGTCTGTTGTTCCATGCCCAGTTCTAACTGTTGCTTCCTGACCTGCATACAGATTTCTCAAGAGGAGGAGTAAACGCTCATACCTAGACAGTGCCAAAGGGAGTGAAGTTTGTGCATTCTTTCAGATGAAAATCTAACATTTATCCATTATTTATTATGTTCTAAGCTTTGATAGCTCAGTTGATAACGAATCCGTCTGTAATCCAGGAGACCTGGTTCGATTCCTGGGTCGGAAGTTTCCCTGGAGAAGCAATAGGCTACCCACTCCAGCAATAGGCTACCCACTCCAGCAATAGGCTACCCACTCCAGCCTATTGCTTCTCCACGGAAACTTCCGACCCAGGAATCGAACCAGGTCTCCTGGATTACAGACGGATTCGTTATCAACTGAGCTATCAAAGCTTAGAACATAATAAATAATGGATAAATGTTAGATTTTCATCTGAAAGAATGCACAAACTATACTCCCTTGGCAGTGTCTAGGTGTGAGCGTTTACTCCTCCTCTGCTTTTAGATGGCTCTCCCTGGTCCCCCCTTATCCACTCCAGTTTGTCTGGTCCATGAAAATTACTGGCCGAGGCCTTTGCCCAATTTTAGTT
This sequence comes from Budorcas taxicolor, assembly GCF_023091745.1. Classification (NCBI taxonomy): domain Eukaryota; kingdom Metazoa; phylum Chordata; class Mammalia; order Artiodactyla; family Bovidae; genus Budorcas; species Budorcas taxicolor. The sequence goes on from NC_068910.1 coordinate 87,455,344, forward strand.
TCACCGGCCTTTTCTTTTACACAGTGATAAGATTATATATGAAAGTGAAAGTGAAGTCGCTCAGTCCTGTCCGACCCTCAGCGACCCCATGGACCACAGCTTCCCAGGCTCCTCCGTCCATGGGATTTTCCAGGCAAGAGTACTGGAGTGGGGTGCCATTGCCTTCTCTTCTCCAATGCATGAAAGTGAAAAGTCAAAGTGAAGTCGCTCATTCGTCTCCGACGCTTAGTGACCCCATGGACTGTAGCCCACCAGGCTCCTCCATCCATGGGATTTCCCAGGTAAGAGTACTAGAGTGGGGTGCCATTGCCTTCTCCCCTGATTATATATAACACAGACTTAATTGAGAAATCCATCAACATAGACCTAGAATTTTAAGAAAAACATTTATTTGATATATTAAGGAAACGTAGCCATATTGCCGCAGTTATTATTGAACTTTCAGTTAATTTTTTTTAAGAGCAATTTAGTCAAGCTTCCTTACCATTACTTTACAATCTACTGTATTTTGATTTAATTACATACTTGAAGATCCGATACACAATCTTTTCAGTGCTGAGAGCTTCTAAAGATCTTAATCCAATTCTCATTCTTAAAAAAATAAAAATAAAAAAAAAAACAGTACAAGATAAACTTAGAGAAAGAAGGCAGAAGTTGGGCACTAAAGATGATTTTGGATAGAGCATATTAAGGAAAATAAACATTAGGGCCAAGATTAAAGATGTAAGGAGTAAGGCTTTCTTTAAGTGGTATGGAAGACGAAAGGAAATTTAAATATAAAATAATTGAAGACAATTTAGTTAGATTAAAATAGGGTCAATGTTAGAAAAGCCTCCAGAATCTCAACTACATTGTGTAACAGCGACACCTGCTGGTCACTATGTATTTCACTGTTCAAGCCTTCAAAATAATACTTGTTTCACTCTGTATCCCGTTTGCCCAGATCGTCACTAAACCATTCAAATTTCACAGCATGAGCACAATGAGAGATTCATATTTTAAAAAGATGAAAAAAAAGTCAGTGGAGTGTATTTTCCCTCTGAGTCTGGAAACAAAATCTGGGCTAGCAAGACAACTTTGCTAACGCCACCTAATAAAATTACATGAAGCCTGCTTTGTGTAATGTAATAATATCCTACTGAAAGTTAAAGTATACCAGTACACCGCACAACTCTAGCAAAATACTGTAACAATTTTTGCTATTATAAAGTATATAATACTAGTATAGTTAATGACAATGATAAAAAAAAGTGTAAAACAAATATTTTGAAGACATTAAGTTAGGATTTTGTCTTAGAAAACTAAGGTAAGCCATGATGACATAAAAATACCAAAAAATTATCTTATAGTATTATAAACCAGTAAAAGAAACTGATTTATTTTCTCTCATTGCTATAAAATTCTCAAGAGAGATGTTAACTACAGCAGTGCTTAAAAGTCATCAGCATAAAGATTAATCAGCTGATTGTGCCTGATAAATTGGGACTCCTATCCCTGAGAGAACTTTTACTTACTCAGTGGGAATATATTCTTTTTCTTAAATAATTCAGATTAATTAAGATACTATAAATATACTTTTGTCTAACAAAATATAATTTGCATTTTCTTTAGCACCCTCAAATTTCATGCTTTGAACACCAAGATTCAAAAAATATTTCAAAAACCACAAATTGCAATCAGGATCTTAATTTTCTTGTAGCATAATTAACTAAGTTAGATATTATTCATGGTAAAGTGACAATGTGGGCAAATATAAAAATGCTAGTTATAATTAAACAGCTAATCAATGAACATGTATCAAAGCTTGATGTTCAATACTAAGGATTGTAAGAGATGCAGAACTGTAAGACAATCAGTTTTCAAGGACTCCATATTCTAATTGGATAGACCACTTTATTTCACATGAAATAATATTGTAAACAAAATTCAACATTCAGTTATGAGCTAAATTAAGCCATCTAAAAGTTTCCACAAGAGTTTTGGGATTGTTAGATAGTAGAATGCTCATGGTGGAAAAGCACTGAATAGATATATGAATCCTGGGCTGGGTCTAAGTAGATAGAAGTCTTAGTGAATGTAAGAGAACAATATGAGAAATGACAAGGGAGGAAAGCCTGGTAAGACCCTGCTTGTGGGCAGGGAGTAGGTCACCCTAAAGCAGAGAGCAGTGTAAAGGAAGAACTAAGAATATTTGGCTTGAAAGTGCAGGGCCAGTGTAGAAAGATTCAAGCTTTCAAGCTTGGCAGAAAGTTTAGATTTGATGAATCAGGACATAAGAAAGATGAGATTTGATCAATTCAAAGAGAGTGACTTGATAAATTCACTGTTTAGGAAAAATGAGTTTGGCAGCAACCTTCACTGTAAGTGGTCTAAAATAGATCAGCTCCACTTGAGTTACTTTGCTAATAATATTTGGATTCAAACTTCAGCTACAGGGAAAGCAGTTCATACATAACTTCATACATTCTATATGATGATTAAATTATTTACTTGAAGTCTATGCCAATAACAAATGAGGAAGAAAGTTAAGCAATAAATTTGATTCATATTGATGACCATCCTAGTAAATGAGATCCCCAGGCTCATCCTCTTTTACCTCCTTCTCTTCATTCCTTGAATAAAAGGTAGATATTGCTTAAGATGAAACAATAATTATCATTCTCCTTTTATTAGCTAATCCTCTTTAAGAAAACATAGATTTCTCCTGAATTATATAAGACTAGGAAGTACATACTAATAATTATAGTGGAGAATATATGCTACTATTAATGAATCCCTATTATTTGTCAAGTATAAAATAAATGAATGCCTAATAAATAAAATTGTAAGTCAGTCATCCGATTGAATAAATGAATGCCTAATAAATAAAATTAATGAATGCCTATTATTTGTCAAGTATATTTTACTTCATTTTCACACAACCCTGTATGTGTAATCTCCATTTTGGAAGCTGGGCCATCTGAGGCTCACAGGGTCTAGAAGAACTTCCCTCAGATTGTATATTGGGAGGTGAAGTCAGGGGTGTCTGGCTCCAAACCCTATACTCTTAGCATCCTTCTACCCATTCTCTCTGGTGAGGACATTGTTTGAAACATGGAAATGACTTCTTTCTTGTTTCAGCCTTATAAAGCTACATCTCAAAGCTAAAAGCCAAACCACATCCAAATTATAGTATGCTACTGCATGATCATGGAAAGCACAAATATTGATAGTAAGGTCTGGCTGAGAATTTAAGTGTCAGACTTCCAATTCATAATTTTAAAATTTGAAGTACCCTAGAGTCATAAGGAAACCTGACACTGAATAAGAGGTCAACAAAATAATCTTCTGGTTTTATGTCTTTATTTCAGAGACTTCTTAGCTTTGGAAATATCATCCAGATGTATCTACTTCTGGACTGTAAGTTCTTCCCTGGTAGCTCAGCTGGTAAAGAATCCGCCTCAATGCAGGAGACCTTGGTTCAATTCCTGGGTCAGGAAGATCGCCTAGAGAAGGCATAGGTTACCCACTCCAGTATTGTTGGGCTTCCCTGGTGGCTCAGCTGGTAAACAATCAGCCTGCAATGTGGGAGACCTGGGTTCGATCCCTGGGTTGGAAAGATCCCCTGGAAAAGGGAACAGCTACCCACTCCATTATTCTGGCCTGGAGAATTCCCTGGGCTATGGACACGATTGAGCAACTTTCAAACTCCTAATATTGAGATTTTCTTGACTTCTCCTCTCACTTCAGCATGGTTTCTCACTCTTATTAATATATTCCCATCTGGAGAGCAAATAATCTCTGGTTTATAGTTTTTAAATAAGAGAGAAAGAAGGTTGAGAGTTCTCAGCTATCTAGGTACACAGTTCTTTCCAACTTTGGTGATAATGTACAGTAAAGACAGAGAATATGAATCCAGGTCAGTTGATTTTAATGGCAGAAGCTAAGGTGTGTGGTCACGTTCACTGACCCTAATTCACAAATACAAAATGCCATTTCAGTAGTCATCAGTCAACTTAAATTATGACATTTTTAACTCAGAGTTTTTAAGTTTGCAGCATAAGAAAACTGGAAGACTTGCACTTCTGGAAGAAGTGTATGTTAGGTACACTAGTACTGTCACTAGTGAAAAAAAAGCTTCAGTAAAATATTATTTTTATCAATGCAGCTGAAAATCTGAGTAAAATTTCTAAATTACTAACATATATATATATATATATATATATATATATATATATATATATATATATATATATTTAAGTTTGCTGAAATTCAAAATGAAGGCCAAAACAGAATCCTCAGGAGGCAGAGATGCCCTGAGGGCAAATGCAAAAATCACCACAGGGAATTCTGGCTAGTAGCAAGACAGAAAATAATCTAAAAGTGGCTCATCTTTTACTTTTGGGGTAGTGGATATGGAGGAGTCTTCTTCCATCCATTCCTTTTTTTTTTCAAATTTTTATTTTTACTTTATTTTACTTTACAATACTGTATTGGTTTTGCCATACATTGACATGAATCCACCACGGGTATACATGTGATCCCAAACATGAACCCCCCCTCCCACCTCCCTCCCCACAACTTCCCTCTGGGTCATCCCCGTGCACCAGCCCCAAGCATGCTGTATCCTGCATCAGACATAGACTGGTGATTCGATTCCTACATGATAGTATACATGTTTCAATGCCATTCTCCCAAATCATCCCACCCTCTCCCTCTCCCTCAGATGGCAACTCACATGAAATTTTCCCCTAGGAGTCAAAAGTCTTTATGATATTAGAGACAAAATAAAACTCTGTGTTTTTTAAATTTAAAAAAAAGATACTGATTGAAAAAATAAATAAATAAAGGTGGCTCAGACAGTAAAAGCACCTGTTTGCAATGCAGGAGACCTAGGTTCAGTCCCTGGGTCAGGAAGATTCCCTGGAGAAGGAAATGGCAATCCACTCCAGTACTCTTGCCTGGAAAATTCCATGGATGAAGGAACCTTGTAGGCTACATCCATGGGGTGGCAAAGAGGAGGACACGACTGAGCGACTTCACTTTCACTTTTCAGGGAAGGGCCTTGGACAGGACTAAAATGGTCCCAGATCCACTGTTCCAACCGAAGTGGGTTATCTAAGTGCTAAAAAAAAAAAAAAAAAAAAGAGCAGTTTTAGGCTCACAGTAAGATGGAGGGGAAGGTAGAGAAATTTTCCATACATCTCCTGCTGAGTACATGGATAGCCTCTTCCATTATCAACATCCCCCACCAGACTGGTTACAACTGATGAAAATATGTTAGCCAAATATCTCATTATCACTCAAAGTCCACAGTTTACCTTAGGGTTCACTCGTGGTTTTGTACATTCTGTAGGTTTGGATAAAGTATAATAACACATATACCTCATTATTTATTGTACAGAAAATTTCCACTGCCCTAAAAGTTCTCTTTCTTTGCCTTTTCATCCCTTGCCTCCACTCTAACCCCTTGAAATGACTGATCTTTTTACTATCCCCATAGTTTTGTTCTTTTTAGAATGTCATTTAATTTCAACCATACAGAGTATGTTGCCTTTTCAGATTGACTGCTTTCACTTGGTAATACGCATTTAAATTTCCTCTAGTTCTATTCATGGCTTGATATCTTGTTTCTGTTTAGCACTAAATATTCCATTGTCTGGTTGTACCAGTTTATTTATACATTCACCTACCTAAGGACATCTTGGTTGCTTCCAAGTTTTGTCAATTATGAATGAAGCTGCTCTACATAATCACATGCTGGTTTCTGTATGGACCTAAGTCTTTAACTCCTTTAGGTAAATATCAACGAGCAAGGCTGCTGCATCACATGTTTAGCTTTGCCAAACTATTTTGTAAAGTAACTGTACCATTTTGCATTCTCCCTAGCAATCAATTAGGTTCCTGTTATCCACCCCCTCACAAGTATTTGGTGTCATCAGTGTTCTGGTTTTGTGCCACTTTATTAAGTGTACTGTGGCATCTCATGGTTGTTTAATGTGCATTTCTCTGATGATATGTGATGTAAAGCCATCTTTTCACATGAATGTTTGCATCTGTATATCTTTTTGTTCAGGTGTCAAGATCTTTGGCCTATGGTTTAATGTGGTCATTTGTTTCCTTATTGTTAAATTTTACAGATTTTGTATATTTTGCATAATAGGTATTCATCAGTATGTCTTTTGCAACTATTTTCTCCTAGTCAGTGGCTTGTTTTCTGATTCTCTTAACATTGTCTTTTGCAGAAGAGAAAATTTTAATTTAATGAAGTCCAGCTTAACACTTCTTTGATGGATCATGCCTTTGGTGTTGCATCTAAAAAGTCATCATCATACCCATGGTCATCTAGGTTTTCTCCTATGTTATCTTATAAGAATTCTATAGTTTTGTGCTTTACATTTAGGTCTATGATCCATTTGGAGTTAATTTTGTGAAAGATGTCAAATTTGAAATTTTTTGCATCTATGTTCTTGAGAGATATTGGTTTCTATTTTTCTCTTCTGGTAATGTCATTGTCTGGCTTTGGTATAACAGCAAATTTGGCTTTATAGAATAGATTAGGAAGTATTTCCTCCATTTGCATATTCTGAAAGAGATAGTAGAGAACTGGCATAATTTATTTCTTAGATGTTTGACAGATTTTACCAGTGAACCTATCTGGGCCTGTTGCTTCCAGTTTTGGAAAATTACTAATTTTTGAGTTTATTTAATAGAAAGATAACTGTCCAGATTGTTTATTTCTTCTTTCTCTGAGTTTTAGCAGACTCTATCTTTCAATAAATTGGCTCATTTCATATAGGTTATAAAATGTATGGGCATAGAACTATTCACAGTATTCCTTTATTATCCTTTTAATGTCCTTTGGGTAAGTAGTAATGTCTCTTTATTGGTTTCCACTATTAGCAATCTGTGTCTTCTCACCTTTTTTTCTCATCAATTATCCTGGCTAAAGACTTACTGATTTTGTTGATTTTTGTTTTTTCTTTTTTAAAAAAAATTTATTTTTACTTTATTTTACTTTACAATACTGTATTGGTTTTGCCATACATTGACATGAATCCACCACAGGTGTACATGAGTTCCCAATCCTAAACCCCCCTCCCACCTCCCACCCCATATCATCTCTCTGGATCATCCCCGTGCACCAGCCCCAAGCATCCTGTATCTTGCATCGAACATAGACTGGCAATTCGTTTCTTACATGATAGTATACATGTTTCAGTGCAATTCTCCCAAATCATCCCACCCTCTCCCTTTCCCTCAGAGTCCAAAAGTCTGTTCTATACATCTGTGTCTCTTTTGCTGTCTCACATACAGGGTCATCATTACCATCTTTCTAAATTCCATACATATGTGTTAGTATACTGTATTGGTGTTTTTCTTTCTGGCTTACTTCACTCTGTATAATTGGCTCCAGTTTCATCCATCTCATTAGAACTGATTCACATGATTTTGTTGATTTCTGAAGAATCAGCTTTTGGTTTCATTTCTTGCTACTGTTGACTTCTTGTTTATAATTTCATTGATTTCTGTATAATTCTTACTTCTATTTGCAGTCTTTAAATTTAATTTGCTCCTCTTTTTCTATTTTCTTATGGTAAAAACTTAGATTTTTATTTTCCATCTTTCTTCTTATCTATGCATTCAATGCTATAAATTTCCTTCAAAGCACTACTTTTGCTACATGTCCTACATTTTGATAAGCTATGTTTTTAATTTCATTTAGTTCAAAATGTTTTTAATTTCTCTTGAGATTTCTTCTCTGATATGTTATTTAGAAGTGTATTGTTTGAATACCTATATATTTTGGAATTTTCCAGTCATCTTTCTATTATTATGACTTCTAATTTAAATCCATTGTGAACTGAGAAAAGATACTATATGATTTCTATTACTTTAAATTTGTTAAGGTGTGTTTTATAGCCCCAAATGTGGTCTGTCTGTTCCATGTGTGCTTGCAAAGACTATATAATCTGCTATTGTGTGATGAAAAGGTCTATAAATGTCAATTATACCCAGCTGATTGATGGGTTGTTGAATTCAACTATGTCCCTACTTATTTTTCTACCTACTGAATCTATTTCTGATAAAGGCACTTTTTCCCTCATGCATGTTGACACTCTGTTGTTAGGAACATATATGTTAAGGATTGTTATTTCTTCTACAAAGATTGACTTCTTTATCAACAAGCAATCAATAAAAAATGTCCTCTTTATGCATTTCCTCACTTTATATTTTGCTCTGCATGAAATTAATATAGCTAGTTTGGATCTCTTTTGACTGTGTTAGCATGATATATTTTTCTCTAGCCATTTATCCATCTTATGAATCTTCAGTTCAGTTCAGTTCAGTTCAGTTGCTCAGTCGTGTCCAACTCTTTGCGACCCCATAAATTGCAGCACGCCAGGCCTCCCTGTCCATCACCAACTCTCGGAGTTCATTCAGACTCACGTCCATCGAGTCGGTGATGCCATCCAGCCATCTCATCCTCTGTCGTCCCCTTCTCCTCCTGCCCCCAATCCCTCCCAGCATCAGAGTCTTTTCCAATGAGTCAACTCTTCACATGAGGTGGCCAAAGTACTGGAGTTTCAGCTTTAGTATCATTCCTTCCAAAGAACACCCAGGGCTGATCTCCTTCAGAATGGACTGGTTGGATCTCCTTACAGTCCAAGGGACTCTCAAGAGTCTTCTCCAACACCACAGTTCAAAAGCATCAATTATTCAGCGCTCAGCCTTCTTCACAGTCCAACTCTCACATCCATATATGACCACTGGAAAAACCATAGCCTTGACTAGATGGACCTTTGTTGGCAAAGTAATGTCTCTGCTTTTGAATATGCGGTCTAGGTTGGTCATAACTTTTCTTCCAAGGAGGAAGCGTCTTTTAATTTCATGGCTGCAATCTCCATCTGCAGTGATTTTGGAGCCCAAAAAAATAAAGTCTGACACTGTTTCCACTGTTTCTCCATCTATTTGCCACGAAGTAATGGGACCGGATGCCATGATCTTAGTTTTCTGAATGTTGAGCTTTAAGCCAACTTTTTCACTCTCCACTTTCATCATCTTAGAATAGTTGATTTTTCAGTCTGTTCTGTTTTTTCCTGTTGTAGGACAGAGTGCAGTCTTTTTTAAGTTCCTCAAATACAGAAATGAAAACAGACTTTTTTTCTAATATACATATTAAAAAAGAACAAAAATAACCAACAAACTCTTGAAGAAAAGGAATAAGACAAAGGTATTTGCCCTCATTAACAGCATGATCTATTATAAAACTATAATAATAAAAATGGTATTAGGTCAATTGACTGGTAAAATAAAACAGATTGCTCAGAAATAGAACCAATAAATATTGAAATTTGATGTATAATAGAGATGGCCATGCAAAACATTGAAATTATGAACTTGTCAATAAATAATATTCAGCTAATAGTTATAAATATGAAAAAATAGCATAGGATCCTTATCACAAACAAATCAATTTGAGCTTGATTAAAGATCTAATCTCAAAGCTAACAGAATATAAGCAGGTATATTAAACACCTCAGAGTAGGTTTGGTGTTTTTAAACAAGATGCAAAAGGTATTAATCATAAAAGATTGACAAAATGATTCATATTATAATTAAAATAAATGTCACCTGGGATTTCTTTAGAGGAAATGATGCTAAAGCTGAAACTCCAGTACTTTGGCCACCTCACGCGAAGAGTTGACTCACTGGAAAAAACTCTGATGCCGAAAGGGATTGGGGGCAGGAGGAGAAGCAGATGACAGAGGATGAGATGGCTGGATGGCATCACTGACTCAATGGACATGAGTCTGAATGAACTCCAGGAGTTGGTGATGGACAGGGAGGCCTGGCGTGCTGAGATTCATGGGGTCGCAAAGAGTCGGACATGACTGAGTGACTGAACTGAACTGAACTGAAAACATTTAAGGTAAGATAAAGGTAAAGATACCTCATCGAAATATTTGCAACACATATTAGTACTAAAAACTGTAAAATATTAGTTTAAAAACAATGCCAAAATTCAATCTCATTAACAATAAGGAAAATGTAAGTAAATATCACAACATGGCCATAACTAGTTTTATAACAGTAGAAAATGTTAACTAGTATGATAAACCTATACTTTATCATCTCACATGCTAGCAAAGTAAAGCTCAAAATTCTCCAAGCCAGGGTTCAACAATCTGTGAAGTGTGAACTTCCAGATGTTCAAGCTGGTTTTAGAAAAGGCAAAGGAAACAGAGATCAAATTGCCAACATCCGTCAGATCACTAAAAAAGCAATAGAGTTCCAGAAAAACATCTATTTCTGCTTTATTGACTATGCCAAAGCCTTTGACTGTGTGGATCAAAATAAACTGGAAAATTCTGAAAAAGATGGGAACGCAAGACCAAGTGACATGCCTCTTCAGAAATCTGTATGCAGGTCAGGAAGCAACAGTTAGAACTGGACATGGAACAACAGACTGGTTCCAAATCGGGAAAAGAGTATGTCAAGGCTATATAGTGTCACCCTGTTTGTTTAATTTCTGTGAAGAGTACATCATGAGAAACACTGGGCTGGATGAACCACAAGCTGGAATCAAGATTGCTGGGAGAAATATCAATAACCTCAGATATGCAGATGACACTACCCTTATGGCAGAAAGTGAAGAAGAACTAAAGAGCCTCTTGATGAAAGTGAAAGAGGAGAGTGAAAAAATTGGCTTAAAGCTCAACATTTAGAAAACAAAGATCATGACATCTGGTCCCATCACTTCATGTCAAATAGATGGAGAAACAGTGGAAACATTGTCAGACTTTATTTTGGGGGGCTCCAAAATCACTGCAGATGGTGACTGCAGCCATGAAATTAAAAGACACTTACTCCTTGGGAGAAAAGTTATGCCCAATCTAGACAGCATATTGAAAAGCAAAGACCTTGCCAACAGAGGTTCGTCTAGTCACGGCAATGGTTTTTCCAGTAGTTGTGTATGGATGTGGGAGTTGGACTATAAAGAAAGCTGAATGGCAAAAATTTATACTTTTGCACTGTGGTGTTGCAGAAGTCTCTTGAGAGTCCCTTGCACTGCAGGAAGATCCAACCAGGCCATCCTAAAGGAAATCAGTCCTGAATATTCATTGGAAGGACTGCCGTTGAAGCTGAAACTCCAATACTTTGGCCACCTGATGCGACGAACTGACTGATTGGAAAAGACCCTGATGCTGGGAAAGATTGAAGGAGAGAGGAGAAGGGGACGACAGAGGATGAGATGGCTGGATGGCATCACCGACTCAACGGACATGAGTTTGAGTAAACTCCAGGAGTGATGGTAATGGACAGGGAGGCCTGGTGTGCTGCAGTCCATGGCGTCGCAAAGAGTTGGACATGACTGAGTGACTGAACTGAACTGAATGATAAAACCAAGTGTTGACAACCATGTGGTTCAATTAAAGCACTATATGGCATGGATAGGAGCATAAATTGGAGAAGGAAATGGCAACCCACTCCAGTATTCTTGCCTGGAGAATCCCAGGGACAGAGGAGCCTGGTGAGCTGCCTTTATGGGGTTGCATAGAGCTGGACACGACTGAAGCAACTTAGCAACAGCAGTAGGAGCATAAATTTGGTAAAATCACTCTAACAAATAATTTGAATTCATTTTATGAAGCCAGCTCAGTTCAAATCAGTTCAGTCGCTCAGTCGTGTCCAACTCTTGGCGACCTCATGGACTGGAGCACACCACATCTCCCTGTCCATCACCAACTCTCGAAGTTCACTCAAACTCACGTCTGTTGAGTTGGTGATGCCATCCAGCCATCTCATCCTCTGTCGTCCCCTTCTCCTCCTGCCTTCAGTCTTTCCCAGCATCAGGGGCTTTTCCAATCAGTCAGTTCGTCACATCAGGTGGGCAAAGTATTGGAGCTTCAGCTTCAATATCAGTCATTCCAATGAATATTCAGGACTGATTTCCTTTAGGATGGACTGGTTGGGTCTCTTTGCAGTTCAAGTGACTCTCAAGAGTCTTCTCCAACACCACAGTTCAAAAGCATCAGTTCTTCAGCACTCAGCTTTCTTTATAGTCCAACTCTCACATTCATACATGACTACTGGAAAAACCACAGCTTTGACTAGATGGACCTTTGTTGGCAAAGTAATGTCTCTGCTTTTTAATATACTCTCTAGGTTGGTCATAACTTTTCTTCCAAGGAGCAGCGTCTTTTAATTTCATGGCTTCAGTCACCATCTGCAGTGATGTTAGAGCCCCCCTGCCCGCCGTCCCCCACAAAATAAAGTCTGTCACTGTTTCCACTGTTTCCCCATCTATTTGCCATGAAGTGATGGGACCAGATGCCATGATCTTTGTTTTCTGAACTTTTAGTTTTAAGCCAACTTTTTCACTCTCCTCTTTAACTTTCATCTAAAGTCCCTTTAGTTCTTCACTTTCTGCCATAAGGGTGGTGTCATCTTTATCAAGCTAAATAGTCATGCTTTCTACATTCTATTTTCAAGCCATTGAAAAATGCTTTTATAATTATGTCAGGAGAATGTCTACAGCAGCATTCTTCATAACAGCAATTGTACATGGAAACAAATTAAATATCCATAAAACAGTAGAATGGATAAATTGTGAGGTTTTTATGCATACTGGGCTGGTGGCACAGCTGCTAAGTCACTTCAGTCGTGTCCGACTCTTAGCGACCCCATGGACTGCAGCCTACCAGGCTCCTCTGTCCATGGGATTTTCCATGCAAGAGTATTGGAGTGGGGTGCCATTGCCTTCTCCTATACTGGGCTATTATATACCAATAAAATTAAGGATATATAGCTAATACAAAAAGAAAGAGAGAAAAACCTCAAAAAGTAAATATTGAGAGAAAAAAGTCACAGAAATCTATAAAGAGTAGATAATATTTTTTTTTTACATCGACTCAACTAATTTGAAACTATGTGTCTCAGAGTTCTCCTGTTTCTGCTTTTTAGTTAAGACTGCCACAAGACAAACTTACCTTAACTTTGCAAGGTGAAATTTTTAACTCCCAGAACAGCAGTATCATTCATGTGTAGTTGCAGTTCACAAGCATTGTCATTGATCTTGGCAAAGGACAGCAGCTGGGCCTGAAGCCCCACTCCCACCCCGAAATCCCTCCAGGTTTTGTTCAGCTTCTCTGATTCTAGCTGTGGTTCAGTTCCAGGGTCAGGAGAGTCATCTTATCCTACAGGTCATCTGCCTTATCAAGACTGGAGGCCATGGGAGGCAAGGACGTTTTTTGTTTGTCCTTGGTCTCTCCCACATCACGTATAGCTTCACTTACAGACCCAGATTTTCCCTAGTGGTTCAGATGGTAAACACTCTTCTTGCAATATGGGAGATCAGGGTTTGATCCCTAGAATGGGAAGATCCCTGGGAAAAGTGAATGAATACCCACTCTAGTATTCTTGCCTGGAGAATCCCATGGACAGAGGAGCCTCGCAGGCTACAGTCCATGGGGTTGCAGAGAGTCAGTCATGACTGAGCCACTAACACTAACACTTTCACAGATCCACTTTCACAGATCTACTTGACTTCAAACTGAGTGGCGCAAAAAAAGACCTACAGACAGTGCCTATTTGGTTCCATAATTGCCTAAATTCTAATTCCTATGATAAATACCTGACTTTATATCACTTATATGGGTTCTGCTTCTGAGCAAATCCTAATTTATGCCAACCTGTGATCAAATGTTTTAGACAGCTTAAAACTAAAACATGTACTGTTTTTGTATGCCTCATATTGATAATCTTTTTAGGAGAGGAAATGGCTAAGGCAAAATTTATTTCTAAGAGGAAGGCAGGAAAGATAGGAAATAGATAGGAAGGCAGAAAAGATAGGAAAGAAACATATTGGTAGATTCAATTGTGTTTGGAATGGCTTGGGTATAGCTCTGAAAGTAGAAGGAGGGATTCATCAATGACCATTTCATTATTTTCTTTCACAATTTACACATAGATTATGTACATAATTGTATATACCAATTATTATATAAGAATAATAAAAATAAAGCACTGAGATAAAAGGGGCATGAAATTGAAAAAAAAATCAAAAATTCAAAAGAAAAAGAATGTAGTATCCAGAGAAGAAGGTACACCAATTTTCTGAATCAGTGCTGGGGAGAAAACCCATCCTCAGAGACAGCAGAGGCTGAAAACGAGAGCAGGCCTAGGAGTAAGCCACAGGTTAAGTGGAATAATTTAGGAACAGAGAATGCTTTTAGAGTACTCTGCGGGTTCACCAAAATAACTTGTCTGCCTAATGAACTAAGGTGGCAACCCATGAGGACTCTATTTTGGACAAAGTTGCAGCAAGTTAGGGGTCTCAGAGCCAAAGAAGAAATGGGGTAGAATCCCCACACAGACCTGCTCCATATAGTACAAATGAAAAGAAAAATGCTTCCACACATTTTCAGGGAACTCTACCACCATTTTCACTCCACAACAGAAACAAATTATCATTATTTAAAGAATATAGCTGGGCTTCCCAGGTGGCACTACTGGTAAAGAACCCGCCTGCCAATGCAGGAGACTAGGTTTGATCCCTGGGTCAGGGATTGAACCTGCCCCCTGGAGGAGGGCTTGCAAACTCACTCCAGTATTCTCTCCTGGAGAATTCCATGGACAGAGGAGCCTGGCCGGTTATTAGTCCATAGGGTCGCAAAGAGACAGATACAACTGAAGCAATTTAGCATGCATGCAGACAAAGAAGATAGTTACTTAGAAAGTCAGAAATAAAGTGAGAATCAATTAAATTGATTCAATTTATTAAAATCAATAGTTTGACAGCTTTCATTGACAATGTAATTCTAACAACGTAATAATACCAACATACCAATAATACCAACATAATAATACCAACAAAAGCTACAGATTACCTTGGAATAAATTTAACTGGGAACGTGAAAACCTATTTGAGAAAATTAAAAACTGTACCACTGGACATAGAAGTCCTTAGTAAAAACAGAAATGAATCTTATTTCTAGATAGGAAATCTCATTGATGGAAAGATATCAATTCCCCTCAAAGCAATACATGAAAGTTTTAATCAAAATCCTAATTTTGGAGAAAAAGGAACTAAGTTTATTCTTAAATCCTTCTGGAAAAGTAGTCAATAAAAAGAGGCAAGAAATTATCAAAAATGAATAATAAGTATACATTCATCCAACTCTTTGCAACCCCCAAAACTGAAACCCACCAGGTTTCTCTGTTCATGGGATTTCCCAGGCAAGAATACTAGAGTGGGTAGCCCTTCCCTTCTCCAGGGATTCTTCCTGACCCAGAGATTGAACTCGGGTCTCTTGCATTACAGGCAGATGCTTTACCATCTCAGCCACCAGGGAAGCCCATATATTTGTCCAACCAGATATAAATATTTATGATAAAGATTCATTGAGTGAAACAGTACATTACTGACCCAGTCACTATATGTTACTGTGTTTCACTAATCGGATTAATGAAACATGACAGTCAAGCAAAGATCCATGTCCATATGAAAATTTCAGTTCAGTTCAGTTGCTTAGTCATGTGCGACTCCATGAGAACCCATGAACTGTTTCCTTGTCCATCACCAAACCCGGAGCTTACTCAAACTCATGTCCATCGTGTTGGTAATGCCATCCAACCATCTCATCCTCTGTTGTCTCCTTCTCCTCCCGCCTTCAATCTTTCCCAGCATTAGGGTCTTTTCCAATCAGTCAGTTATTCATGTCAGGTGGCTGAAGTATTGGAGCTTCAGGTTCAACATCAGTCCTTCCAATGAATATTCAGCACTGATCTCCCTTAGAATGGACTGGTTGGGTCTCCTGGCAGTCCAAGGGAGTCTCAAGAGTCTTTTCCAACACCACAGTTCAAAATCAGTGTAACACATGAATTCTTCATGAAGATAATTTGATTTATTCTCACAGACTGTCTTTTATTATAATGGCATTTCTTTTGTTCTTTTTAATGCTGAAATAAATTTTCCCATTTATAGAAAAAAAAAAAGGCATCAATTTTTCCATGCTCAGCTTTCTTCATAGTCTGGCTCTCACATCCATACATGACCACTGAAAAAAATATAGCTTTGACTAGATGGACCTTTGCTGGAAATGTAATTTCTCTGCTTTTCAATATGCTGTCTAGGTTGGTCAGAGCTTTTCTTCCAAGGAGCAAGCATCTTTTAATTTCATAGCTGCAATCACCATCTGCAGTGATTTTGGAGCCCCCAAAATTAAAGTGAGCCACTGTTTCCACTGTTTTCAAATCTATTTGCCAAGAAGTGATGGGACCAGATGCAATGATCTTAGTTTTCTGAATGTTGAGCTTTAAGCCAACTTTTTCACTCTCCACTTTCACTTTCATCAAGAGGCTCTTTAGTTCTTCGCTTTCTGCCATAAGGGTGGTGTCATCTATATATCTGAGGTTAATGATATTTTTCGCACGAATCTTGATTCCAGCTTGTGTTTCATCCAGCCCAGCATTTCACATGATGTACTCTGCATATAAGTTAAATAAGCAGGGTGACAATATACAACCTTGACATATTCCTTTCCCAATTTGGAACCAGTCCGTTGTTTCATGCTCAATTCTAACAGTTGCTTCTTGACCTGCATATAGATTTCTTAGGAAGCAGGTAAGTTGGTCTGGTATTCCCATCTCTTTACGAATTTTTCACAGTTTCTTGTGATCCACACAATCAAAGGCCAAATTGGTGTAGCCAGTAAAGCAGAAGTAGGTGTTTTTCTGGAACTCTCTTGCTTTTTCGATGATCCAGTGGATGCTGGCAATTTGATTTCTGGTTCCTCTACCTTTTCTAAATCCAGCTTGAACATCTGGAAGTTCATGGTTTATATATTGTTGAAGCCTGGCTTGGAGAATTTTGACCATTATTTTACTAGCATTTGAGATGAGTGCAATTGTGTGGTAGTTTGAGCCTTCTTTGGCATTGCCTTGCTTTGGGATTGGAATGAAAACTGACCTTTTCCAGTCCTGTGGCCACTGCTGAGTTTTCCAAATTTGCTGATATACTGAGTGCAGCACTTTCACAGCATCATTTTTCAGGATTTGAAATAGCTCAACTGGAATTCCAACATCTCCACTAGTGGAGTGTGTTTGTTCGAAGTGATGCTTTCTAAGGCCCACTTGACTTCACATTCCAGGATGTCTGGCTCTAGATGAGTGATCACACCATTGTGATTATCTTGGTAGTGAAGATCTTTTTTGTACAGTTCTTCTGTGTATTCTTGCCACCTCTTCTTAATATCTTCTGCTTCTGTTAGGTCCATACCATTTCTGTCCTTTATCGAGCCCATCTTTGCATGAAATGTCCCCTTGGTCTCTCTAATTTTCTTGAAGTGATCTCTAGTCTTTCCCATTCCGTTCTTTTCCTCTATTTCTTTACATTGATCACTGAGGAAGGCTTTCTTATCTCTCCTTGCTATTCTTTAGAACTCTGCATTCAGATGCTTATATCTTTCCTTTTCTTCTTTGCTGTTCGCTTCTCTTCTTTTCACAGCTATTTATAAGGCCTCCTCAGACAGCCATTTTGCCTTTTTGCATTTCTTTTTCATGGGGATGGTCTTGATCCCTGTCTCCTGTACAATGTCATGAACCTCAGTCCATAGTTCATCAGGATCTCTATCTATCAGATCTAGTCCCTTAAATCTATTTCTTACTTCCACTGTATAATCATAAGGGATTTGATTTAGGTCATACCTGAATGGTCTAGTGGTTTTCCCTACTTTCTTCCATTTAAGTCTGAATTTGGCAATAAGGAATTCATGATCTGAGCCACAGTCAGCTCCTGGTCTTGTTTTTGTTGACTGTATAGAGCTTCTCCATCTTTGGCTGCAAAGAATATAGTCAATCTGATTTCAGTGTTGACCATCTGGTGATGTCCATGTGTAGAGTCTTCTATTGTGTTGTTGGAAGAGGGTGTTTGCTATGACCAGTGCATTTTCTTGGCAAAACCCTATTAGTCTTTGCCCTGCTTCATTCTGCATTCCAAAGCCAAATTTGCCTGTTACCCCAGGTGTTTCTTGACTTCCTACTTTTGCATTCCAGTCCCCTATAATGAAAAGGACATCTTTTTTGGGTGTTAGTTCTAAAAGGTCTTGTAGGTCTTCATAGAACCGTTCAACTTCAGCTTCTTCAGCGTTACTGGTTGGGGCATAGATCTGGATTACTGTGATATTGAATGGTTTGTCTTGGAAACGAACAGAGATCATTCTGTCTCTTTTGAGACTGCATCCAAGTGCTGCATTTTGGACTCTTTTGTTGACCATGATGGCTACTCCATTTCTTCTGAGGGATTCCTGCCCGCAGTAGTAGATATAATGGTCATCTGAGTTAAATTCACCCATTCGCTGATTCCTAGAATGTCAACGTTCACTCTTGCCATCTCTTGTTTGACCACTTCCAATTTGCCTTGATTCATGGACTTGACATTCCAGGTTCCCAAGAAATATTCCTCTTTACAGCATCAGACCTTGCTTCTCTCACCAGTCACATCCACAGCTGGGTATTGTTTTTGCTTTGACTTCATCCCTTCATTCTTTCTGGAGTTATCTCTCCACTGATCTCTAGTAGCATATTGGGCACCTACTGACCTGGGGAGTTCCTCTTTCAGTATCCTATCATTTTGCCTTTTCATATGAACATATAAATGCAAAAATAAAGCAACAATAATGTAATAATCTCCTATGAGATGAGCAAATGTTAATAATGCGTGGCACTGGCCAGAAAGCAGGGAAGGGCTGCTGCTGCTGATAAGTCACTTCAGTCGTGTCCAACTCTGGCAGCCCACCAGGCTCCTCCATCCCTGGGATCCTCCAGGCAACAATAATGCAGTAGGTTGTCATATCCTTCTCCAACACAGGTATGCATGCTAAGTCGCTTCAGTCATGTCCGACTCTATGTGACCCTATGGACAGCAGTCCAACAGGCTCCTCTGTTCACAGCATTCTCTAGGCAAGAATACTGGAGTGGGTAGCCATTTCCTTCTCCAAGGGAAGGGCAGCAGTGCATAAAAATTTATATACAGGAGGGTAAACTGGAACAGATTTTTGCAGGACAAACTGGAAAAACCTATCAAAATACCTATTGAAAATTCAAGTTTGTAACTTCTAGTAAGTGATATGCAGAAATAATTATAGAAAAAGGGGATATAGATTCAGAAAGATTTCAGTGGAGAATTATAAGAGCAGCAAGCTAGATATAACACAACTATCCATAGTACCCAAGAATCTGACTGACAAATTACAGAACATTAGTGTAGTAGATAATTACATAGCTTTAGACAGCAAGAGAATTTGTATAACATAGAAAGATACTTAGTATACATTATTAAGGAAAGTATGCAAAATTACTGAATAATATATATTATATGATCACACTGCTATGTAAAAAAATGTATAGTTATGTATGTCTGCAGAAAAAAAAAATGAAGAAAATCTTCCATTATGGGGAATTTAGATTGTTTGAAGGGGTAAAGTTTTCTAATGTTACATACTACTGCATTGTTTAATTTTGTTTTACAAGAAGCTATATGAAGAAAATATTTTAAGTTGGATTAAAATTTAGAGAAAAAAATTTTACATAAAAAATGAGAAATCTAGGGCAATAGTGTATTTCACCTAATCTTCTGAGCTCACCATCTTCATGAATAAAACAACTCATTGCTAACATTTGAAATTCTTAAATATATGGCACTGAAATAAGTTTAAATCTATTTCCTAGAATAGTATAAAGGAAATTTTTAGGAAAAGTGCAGCTAATTTTGTTAAAAGAATATATTTAAAAGAGTCCTAAAGTTAGTCTAAAAAGAGTCCAAAGTAGACTGTATTATAAGTATTATTTTCTTTATAGAAATCTTGGCCCCTTAGCAACTAAATATCTCTTTTATTGCAGTAAGAAAATAAAAGGCTGAATCATCCCCTTTAATGCTTGGAAATAACAGGAAAAAAGGGCACAAAATATTATCTAAAATGTTCCCTCTCCATTAAGGTAAATCTGTCTCTGAAGCAGTTATCACACTTAAAATTTGTATGACTATTTTAGAAACTAGTTGTTAAATATCCGGGCTTCTCCAGCCAAGTTATAAGCTCCCTGACCTCAGAAATTCTTTCACCTTGGTTCCTTATTGTAAGAAATGGTAGATATAGAATAAATATTTTATTTAGAGAAAAGGTCAGAAAAGAGAGGGAAGGTTGGAGGGAGAGGATTCAGGTACAACCTTTTAGAAGAAAAGTGACTCTCCAAGGCCATCTCTGTAGGAAGAGATGTAATTAACCTCACAGTGCTGGCCCTGAAACTCTCTTCTAATATCTGGCCCAGAATAATTCCTGTTCTACCAGGCAACAGATGCTATTCTGTTTCAAGTTTATAGACTTCATCCCAGTCTGAACCAAAAGAGTATCTTGATATACTTAGTACAGCCAGTGTGGTAAAAATAGACAAACCCTCCAACACTTATTACTAAAATCTCAGATATGTTGTTAAAAGATTTAAATCAGACATTCTGAACATTTCACATCCCTTTCCTTCTCGCCTCTGTCTTCAACCTCTATGTAGTTAAGGCTAGAATGCTATTTTATTTTGCACTTCTCTTAAATTTTTTTCTGTATGTCAGGTAAAAATTTAAGCCCCAAACTTTGTATTTTGCGTATGTGTGGGTGCGTGTGTGGGCTCAGTCTCTCAGTCGTGTTGCACTCTTTGCGACCCCATGGACTGTAGCCCACCAGGATCCTCTGTCCATGAAATTTTCCAGGCAAGGATACTGGAGTGGGTTTCCACTTCCTACTCCAAGGGCTCTTCCCAACTTAGAGACAGAACCCGCATCTCCTCCATCTCCAAATTTTGTGTTATGGAAAACTAAATAAATTCTTTGTAAAAGACCATGCTTCTTCAGGTTTTCTTTGTTGAAAAGAGAAAACTACCTGAAAATTGATACATGATTCTAGAATCCATATTAACTCCCTACTGAATGTTCCAGCTGTTGAAAATTATTTTTAACCATAAGGACATGGTTTTATTCATGTGCTCCAAAGCCATATCTAAAACTTGATCTTGCTGTGGCTACATACTCTTGAGGGTTGAAGAACATTGTAGATGACAAAGATTAGACTATTGAAGTGCTGTATCATAAAGCATAATATAATTTAGGAAACCAAAGACAGTTTAGGTTTATAACTATCATCTGAATTCTGAAAATACTAGAAAGAATAAATAATGGATGTCATCTGCATTAATAATAATGTATTAACTTACTCATACTTTGGAAACAAAAAATTGAAAACCATACAAGAACACAAATCTGTGTGACCATTAACTTGTTTTTTGGAGATGGAAATCATTCATTAATTCAAAACATATTACTATGTGCCAGGGAGTTATTCATGGAATTATTAAATGTAGGTCACAAAGTAAATCACACCCAGAAGAAGAATAAACTAAATGAAAAAAAGAACCTCAGGATGTTGAATCATTTCATCGTTATTTAAAAATTGTAACTGTAGTAACTGGGGGCTTTCTGTTAGCTCAGTAGTAAAGAATTCACCAGAAATGCCAGGAGACGCTTATTATATCCCTGGGTCAGGAAGATCTGGAAAAAGAAATGACACACTGGTATTCTTGCCTGGGAAATCCCATGGACAGAGGAGCCTGTCAGGCTACAGTGCATGGGGCTGCAAAGAGTCAGACATGACTTAGCAACTAAACACCAACAAAAAACTACAACTGTAGTTAATTACAAAACTACATATTATAGTGTTTAATAACTGCCACGAATTGAGCTGTTTCACTGAAAGTCATAAGTTGAAGCATTAACCCCCCATGTGACTTTATCTAGAGATAGGGTATTTAAGAGGTTATTAAGATTAAATGTGGTTAAAAGGGTGGGGCCCTAATCTAAAAGGACTGTGGTCTTAAAAGGACTTCTCTGGTGGCTCAGAAGGTAAAGTGTCTGTCTACAATGCGGGAGACCTGGGTTCGAGCCCTGGGTGGGGAAGATCCCCTGGAGAAGGAAATGGCAATCCACTTCAGGACTATTGCCTGGAAAATCCCATGGACAGAGGAGCCTGGTAGGCTACAGTCTATGGGGTCACAAAGAGTTGGACACAACTGAGCGACTTCACTTCACTTCACTTCACTTCACTTAAAAGGAACAAAAAGATCTTTCTCACTCTCTCTCTCCACCCACCACCACCTTCCCCTATCCCCCCGCTTCTTCCCAAGCATGTATGGATACAGTGAGAAAACAACCATCTGCAACCCAGTATGAGAACACTCAACAGGAACTGAATTGGCTGGCACCTTGATTGTGGATAACTGATAGAACCACTATGCAAAAATACATCTGTATTGTATAAGCCACCCAGTCCATAGTATTTTTTAATAGCAGTCCAAGCTGACTAAAATAAGATAGTTTCTTTGCTTGCTTTCAATAAGACAAACCTATCTTCAAATTCTGCCTTAGCTATCTAAATCTTAGTTTCCTATCTTTAAAAAGTTGTTAACCTATCCCCAAATCAAGTTTTAGAAATACAGCTTATAATACTATAAAGCAGTTATTATAGAATTAAATAAATGATAATTATTATTTGTTTTATAAATCATTTAAGTAAATTGTTTAGCAAGTCAGACTGTTATAACTTAAAGAGACCTTAAATGATACATATTTACATACAAATTTATCATTAATGAATGGTTTTTTCAGAAAAAAGGTGATTTATTTCTCGTGAGTAGAGTCACTTGTTTTGAATCTTTAAGTTCAAGGTAGAATAATCTTTGACTGGCTTCATGGCAGAAGATACTAATGCTCAAGATAAGAGTAAAATTATTTTATCAGGTTGTGGAATACACTGCTTATATAGCATTTGGTGAAAAAAATTTAAAGATATTATCTTATTGCTTGTACAAATTTTTATATTGTTATTACTTTAAGTAAAAATTGCCCTCAGTCTATGTAGAATTTGACAACAGATGGGCAATCAGTAAAATTTCATGGAATGAATGGATAAATCCAATTATTTTATCAATGTTAAAAATATATATGATGACCTGCTCCAACACACATTCAATCACTCACTCAAAAGCAACTAAAAACGAGGTATGGTATGCTGTGGAAATATCATGAGCCAGACATGATCATAGGCTGTAAGCAGTTGAGTGTTCCTAAAATTTAGTAAAGGGTCTTACCAAATCCTATTATATGCACTCCATATTTACTACTTTTACTTATTCATTCAGTTAATATATTGTAAGCAGCCACAATGTATTTAGCATTCACTGTTTAAGAAACTGGGAATACAATGGAGAATAAGACATCACAGGCCCTTCTCTCATGGAGGTGCCATTCATAGTCTCTATTGTAGGTGCTTCTTTCCCTCCTTGTCTTCCTTTGTCTTGGGCACACATACCAACTACCAAAGTTAGTAGAGCACAGTAATAAATACTGCAATTAGATGTAGGACTAGCATGCATGCCATACTCCCATATCCAGATCCATGGTAGAAACTGTTAAGGAATTATAGCCCTTATTACCCAAGAGTTTGAATGTGATGTCAAAATACTTTTCATCACAATATTCAAACCAATCATGCCTCATCAGTTAGAGTTAACATACTAAAATATCTGTCTATTGAATCTGGTGAGTAGATTGCAGAATATAGGTGCTAGCCATAACTCCCATGTTAACCATGTTAACAAATGGGAAAAAATGCATTCATTCGTAAGTAAAATTTATAAAGATACCAGAGCAGTTAGGAAGCAAAGAAGGAAACACTAACTATTTCCAGAGTTGGAACATGTCTTCTCAGGCAAGACGAGATCAGCAGTAATTAGCTTCATTAGGACATTTGTCAAATCTGTGATTTGAAGATGCAATTAGACCTGAGTAGATGAACTCTACTAGGAGAAAAGAGAAACAAAGAGAGCTTTGGGTAGTCACTGGAAATGTAGTATGAGTGCTAGGGTGGTATAAAAAATCTTGCTTTCAAGCAATACTTAGGAGACAAAGCCCTTCTAGGGATCTTCAAAAACAAAAGAAATGTCTCTACTTAAAATATGATACCCCAAAACTACTAAATTTATCTTAACCTGCAATTCAGCACCCATCAAGCTAAATTTCCAATTGAACTGATGTAATCTGCCCTCAGTCCATGTGTATAACAGAGAAGAGCCAAATACTGATTGAGGAAAAATAAGGTCAACCTCTCTCTCTACAGTTTATGGCATGCTAAAATAAATATGAGAAAACTGAAAAAGCAGGAAAATGTAACTGAAAATAAAAATTAAAATAAAATGATATAAGATTTTCCATTCTTGCCATGTCATTGGAATAAACAGATAAGAGCTTTAAAATAAATAACAAGAATAATTTAAATAATGTACAAAAGGGAAACAATAAAAAAAGATTTCCAGTATACAATTAGAATCAATATAAAATTGAGACATTCTAAAACTGAAAAATACATATATATGAACTTAAGAACTCATGGAATGTGTTTGATAGCAGACTACACACAGTAAATAGCAGACTTATACAGCAAAGACAAATAGTGAGCATAAAAATTGAAAAAAAAATTCAAAGTGAAGAACTCATAGAAAAAACCTGAAAAAAACAGAATTTCATATTAGACTCTAGAACAGAAAATAATCAGGAATGAATATATGTGTAACTGGAATCCCCAAAGAAAAGGTAGAGACAATATTTGAAGAGGGATGGTTGATAATTTTTCCAAACCTGATGGCAGGCATTAACCACAGATCTAAGAATCTCTGCCAACCCAAGAAAGATAAATACAAACAAACTGTATATGGAAAAACACAGTTAAAATGCTCAAATTATCAAGAAAAAGAATGTTTTCATCAGGCAGAGAAAAAAAGACATTGCCATCAAAAAGTAAAAATGAGATTTATGACTGACTTTCCAAAACAACAAAAGACAAAAGCAATGGAACGCCATTTTTAAGTCATTGAGAAGAAAAATTACATCTGCAAATTAAAATTCTATATCCAGTGAAAATATTCTTCAAAAATGAAGGTGAATTAAAGATGTTTTCAGCCCCTTTTTAAAAAACCTAAAAGAAAGTGTTACCAATGAACCAGCATCATAAGAAATATTAAAGAAATATTTTCAAGTTGAAATAGTCAAAGATGAAAGCATAAAAGAAATGAACACTATAAAAATTGAAGTTAAAAGCATACTGATGATGTAGAAATAGTAATAACTACTGTGGGGCTAACAACATACACTACATACAAAATATGACATAGCAATAGTTCAAGGATAGAAATGGAAAGAAACTCTAATCACATTTAAATAAATGTAAAGCAAAACTGTAACATGTTCTTTTGGCCATCTAAGTGGAAATTGTTTGCTCTCCCAAAAATAATATGTTGAAATCCCAACTTTCAGTACCTCAGAGTGTGACCTTATCTGAGAGTAGGATGGTTGCACATATAATTAGGTAAGATGAGGTCACAATGGAGTAGAATGACTTCTCAATCCAGTATTACTGATATTCTTATAAGAAAATGACCATCTAAAGATACACTAAGACATAGAGAGAAATGTCATATGGTGACAAAGGCATGTGCTAGCTGTTACTAAGAGTGGTATGCTAAAATGTTCATCTCTGGTTCTAGGTTTTAACGTTTTTCCTGGATGTGTTTTCTAAGCTATATCAGTTATAGCTTTATATATTTTAAAGCTTTGTTTAGGCATAAGATGGTTGTTATCCTTTATTATCAAGAAATAGTCATTGTTACATTTAATAATGTTATTGCTTCAGAGCCTACTTTGTCAAAGGGCCAGAATCAGTGTGTAAAATTTAAGGAGACACTAGTCACTGATGCCAGCTCTTCACTTTCATTCTTATTTTCATTCTATTAATTCACTACTTATAGCTTTTATGGTATTTTATTTAGGTTGCAAATATCTATATTTAGAGGAGCTCTCTGTTAAGTAAGGAAGTTAATTTCTTTTATACTAAGCACAGGTTTAATATTTTCCCAGTTTAAAATTTGTCTTTTGACTTCATATATATTTATATATGGTATACTCACAAGATGGCAGAGTAGAAGGATATGCTCATCTTCTCCTGCAAGAACTCCAAAATTACAATCCTCTGCTGAACAATGATAGACAGGAGAATGTTGTATCTGCCCCAAAAAAGATACCCCATGGTAGAAAGATACCCTTCTATAACTAATACCCCCAAAAGATGTCCTTTTCATCATAGGGGAAGAAATGCAAAAGTAGGAAGTCAAGAAACACCTGGACAAACAGGCAAGTTTGGCCTTGGAATATAAAATGAAGCAGGGCAAAGGCTAATAGGGTTTTGCCAAGAGAACACACTGGTCATGGCAAACACCCTCTTTCAAAAACACAAGAGAAGACTCTACACATGGACATCACTGCAATCAGTCAATGGTCAATACCGAAATCAGAGAGATTATATTCTTTGCAGCTGAAGATGCAGAAGCTCTATACAGTCAGCAAAAACAATACCTGGAGCTGACTGTGGCTCAGATCATGAACTCCTTATTGAAAAATTCAGACTTAAATTAAAGAAAGTAAGGAAAACCACTAGACCATTCAGATATAACCAAAATCAAATCCCTTACAATTATACAGTGGAAGTGACAAATAGATTGAAGGGATTAGATCTGATAGAGTGCCTGAAGAACTGTGGAAGGATGTTCATGACACTGTACAGAGGCAGTGATCAAGACCATCCCCCCCAAAAAAAGAAATGCAAAAAGGCAAAATGGTTATCTGTGTAGGCCTTACAAATAGCTGAGAAAAGAGAAGTGAAAGGCAAAGGAGGAAAAGAAAGGTATACCCATTTGAATGCAGAGTTCCAAAGATTAGCAAGGAGAGGTAATAAGAAAGCCTTCCTCAGTGATCAACGCAAAGTAACAGAGGAAAACAATAGATGGGAAAGACTAGAGATCTCATCAAGAAAATTAGAGATACCAAGGGAACATTTCATGCAAATATGGTACATTAAAGGATAGAAATGGCATGGACCTAACAGAAGCAGAAGATATTAAAAAGAGGTGGCAAGAAAACACAGAAGAACTATACAAAAAAGATCTCCACGACCCAGATAATCATGAAAGTGTGAACACTCATCTAGAGAAAGACAACCTGGAATGTGAAGTCAAGTGGGCCTTAGGAAGCATCACTACAAACAAAGCTAGTGGAGGTGATGGAATTCCAGTTGAGCTATTTCAAATCCTAAAAGATGATGCTGTGAAAGTGCTGCACTCAATATGCTAGCAAATTTGGAAAACTCAGCAGTGGTCACAGGACTGGAAAAGGTCAGTTTTCATTCCAATCCCAAAGCAAGGCCACGCCAAAGAAGGCTCAAACTACCACACAATTGCACTCATTTCACACGCTAGCAAAGTAATGCTCAAAATTCTCCAAGCCAGGCTTCAACAGTATATGAACCATGAACTTCCAGATGCTCAAGCTGGATTTAGAAAAGACAGAGGAACCAGAAATCAAATTGCCAACATCCGTTGTATCATCGGAAAAGCAAGAGAGTTCCAGGAAAACATTTACTTCTGCTTTATTGGCTACACTAAAGCCTTTGATTGTGTGAATCACAATAAACGGTCGAAAATTCTTAAAGAAAAATACCAGACTACCTTACTTGCCTCTTGAGAAATCTGTATGCAGGTCAAGATGCAACAGTTAGAATCAGATATGGAACAACAGACTGATTCCAAATTGGGAAAGGAGTATGTCAAGGTTATATATTGTCATTCTGCTTATTTACCTCATGTGCAGAGTACACCATGTGAAATGCTGGGCTGGATGAAGCAAAAACTGGAATCAAGATTGCTGGGAGAAATATCAATAACCTCAGATATGCAGATGACACCACCCTTATGGCAGAAAGTGAAGAAGAACTAAAGAGCCTCTTGATGAAAGTGAAAGAGGAGAGTGAAAAAGTTGGTTTAAAGCTCAACATTCAGAAAACGAAGATCATGGCATCTGGTCCCATCACTTCATGGCAAATAGATGGGGAAACAGTGACAGGCTTTTTTTTTTTTTTTTGCTCCAAAATCACTGGAGATGGTGTTTGCAGCCATGAAATTAAAAGATGCTTTCTCCTTAGGAGGAAAAGCTCTGACCAAACTAGACAGCATATTAAAAGGCAGAGACATTACTCTGCTGACAAAGGTTCATCTAGTCAAAGCTATGGTTTTTCCAGTAGTCATGTATGGATATGAGAGTTGGACTATAAAGACAGCCAAGCACCAAAGAACTGATGCTTTTGAACTATGGAATTGGAGAAGAATCTTGAGAGTCCCTTGGACTGCAAGGAAATCAAACCAGTCAGTCCTAAAGGTCCTGAATATTCATTGGAAGGACTGATGCTGAAGCTGAAACACCAATACTTTGGTCACCTGATGTTAAGAACTGACTGACTGGAAAAGACCCTGATGCTGGGAAAGATTGAAGGCAGGAGAAGGGGACAACAGAGGATGAGATGGTTGGATGGCATCACTGACTTCGATGGACATGAGTTTGAGCAAGCTCTGGGAGTTGGTGATGGACAGGGAAGCCTGGCTCTTTTCATGGTGTCGCAAAAAGATGCACATGACTGAGAACTGAACTGAATTGATATTTATATATGAATAATTTTAAATTCTCTAAATCGAATTTCTCTTTTTTTGGTCATTTTCATTTTGCTTTATAATTATCAGGTTTTAATTTGAAATATCTCTTCCAACCTCAACTTAATGAAAAAAATTACTTCTACTTTGTGAATTAAATCTTTCATCCAATTCCAATTTATCTTAATGATAAATATAT
Organism: Budorcas taxicolor; assembly: GCF_023091745.1. Taxonomy (NCBI): domain Eukaryota; kingdom Metazoa; phylum Chordata; class Mammalia; order Artiodactyla; family Bovidae; genus Budorcas; species Budorcas taxicolor. Next base: position 87,484,154 of record NC_068910.1, read on the forward strand.
CCTTATGGCTACTGACATAACCAATTGTTCCAATAATACTTAATGTATAATCCATCTCTCCCTTTCCCCTCCTTTTAAAGGAAATGCCTCTTTCGTTTTTGGTCTATTTTCTATTGCCTCTGTAGTACAAACTTGTTTTGATTTTTGTAGATCTGTCGTTTGTTTTAACATATGGAAAGGTTATTTTCTCATTAAACTCTTATTCTTATATTCCAAATGATTTCCTTTCACTTTGTCAAGTTAGAAAATATCCATCTAGCATTGTATTTGATATTTTATTGAAATTAAAAATATAAGAAGAACTGGCATCTTTAAGTAATAACCCCCTAGCACACAAGTTATGTCTCTATCAAATCCAAACAAAAGGTGCAGGTATGGCTTGGAGGTATGACTAATAATTAGTATGGGAAAAAGAATGAATAAGGAGATTCTGAGGCATCTTTTCAGAGCAAATAGCAAGGAAACAAGCAAAGCCTACTAGGGTTGTGCTAAAAACACTCAAGTATGAATTCTGAAGAGGCTGTCACTGAGTACTAGTTATATTCTTAATAGTAGAGAATTATTTTAATATTCAGGTATCTTCATGGTTCAGTGGTAAAGAATTCTCCTGCAAATGCAGGAGACATGGATTTGATTCCTGGGTTGGGAAGATTCCCTGGAGAAGGAAATGGCAACACACTCCAGTATTAGTATTCTTGTTTGGGAAATCCCAACCAAGACAGAGTAGCCTGATGGGCGACAGTCCATGGGGTCACAAAGAGTTGGACACAACATAGCGACTAAACAACAAAAATGACATTATTTTGTGTATATTTGAAAATCATTAATTTTTAAAGACAGATTGAAATACTAGGGCTTCCCTGGTAGCTCAGACAGTAAAGAATTTGCCTACAATGCAGGAGTCTGGGGTTCAGTTCCTAGGATGGGAAGATCCCCTGGGGAAGGGAACAGCTAACCACTCTAGTATTCTTATTTGCAGAATTCCATGGACAGAGGGGCACTGAAATATTTAAAGACAAAATGATATATTAAAACCATGATACATCTATCTCCTATATGCTTCAAGCTAATATGAGATGGGAAATGGGTAGAAATAGATATGAAACATGATTAGTCACTAGTTGATAATTATTGAAACTGGATGAGGGGGGTATGTGTGTGCTTAGTTGTGTCTGACTCTTTGTGAGCCCATGGATCATACCCCACCAGGCTCCACTGTCCATGAGATTTTCCAGGCAAGAATACTGGAATGAGTTGCCATTTCTTACTCCAGTGATCTGCCCAACTCAGGGATCGAATTCACACATCTTGTGTCTCCTACACTGGCAAGTGGATTCTTCACGACTGGTACCACCTGGGATGAGGTACATGATAATCAATTTATATATGTTTAATATTTTCTATCATAAACTGATTGAGTTTTCCTGCCCAAGAAAGTACTGTCTTTTCATTTACTTAATACACTGTTCTAGTCGTAGGGAAATTTGAAAGTTTCTCCTTTTATTTTTAAATTTAATTCTAAGGATTGTATCTTTTTTGTTTGTTTGTTTCTACTCTAACTGGGATCTTTCCTGCCATATTTTTCTAACTTGCTATTGTTTGCAAATAGAAAACATATTTGCGTGCAATATTATTAAAGGGACCCACCTATTCAATTCCTATTATTTCACAGATACTTTTGGTGTGCTCATATATAATTGCTATAAACTGAATGTTTGTCTTTGTGTACCACCCTCAATTCAAATATAGAAACTAAACCCCAGTGTGACGGTATTATGAGGTGGGACTTTAGGAGGTGATTAGATCTTCAGAGTAGAATCCTTCTGAGTGGGGTTGAAAGTGAGAACGTGAAAGTGAAAGTTGCTCAGTCATGTCTTACTTTTTGCAACCCTATGGACTATACAGTCTATGGAATTCTCCAGGCCAGAATACTGGAGTGTGTATCCTTTCCCTTCTTCAGGGTACCTTCCCAACCCAGGGACTGAACCCAGGTCTCCTACATTGCGGGCAGATTCTTTACCAGCTGAGCCACAAGGGAAGCCCAAGTATACTGAAGTGGGCAGCCTGTTCCTTCTCCAGGGGCTCTTCTCCACCCAGGAATTGAACCTGGGTCTCCTGCATTGCACGCAGATTCTTAACCAACTGAGCTATCAGGGAAGCCTTAATACCCTTTAAAAGAGACTCTAGAGAGTTCCCTTGTCCCTTCCACTCTGTGTTAAGACAGGACAGCTGTCTATGAACCAGAAATCAGGCTCTTTCCAGACATCCAATCTGCCAGTGCCTTGACCTTGGACTTCCCAGTCTCCAGAACTGTGAGAAATAAATTGTTTGAGTTAGCCAGTCTATAATATTTTGTTAGAATGTCTAAATTAATACAATAGTTATATAATTAGAAAATAATCATAAAGTTGCTTCTTTATTTTCTTCTACCAACTTATATCTCTATTTTATTTTCTTGTACTAGCTGTTAACTCCAGAGCAATGCTCTATAATAGGTAAAGGGTATGCTTGTCTCATTCTCAATTTTACTGGTAATAATTCTAAGTCTTGAACTGATTTATTGTTTGGAATATATTTTTGATCATGTGAGAAGTATTAATGTGTTCTTATGCCTTTAAGTTTTTGTTATGCCTTGCTTTGCTCAGAAACGTATTTTTTAAAGGCAATATATTACTTATTACAGATATATGTAACATATATTTCCACTTAAATTCATTTAAAACTTATAGCCAATATCCAGAATATGAGATATTTTTAAACTCATTAGGAAATATATTTATCCTTCAAAACTCATGAAGTATAATAATTAGATTCTTAGAAAAAAAAATTGGCATCAACTTTTTATTAATAGTTACAAACCAAATTTATTCCTTACCAATATCTCTACATGAAAAACCTTCATGTAATAAATTTTTATTGCCCAGAAGATATAAATAAATGGAATCATAACAGTATAGCACAAGGAAAAAAGATATGCATACTCTGGTTCATTAAATGAGACTTGTCCTGTTAACAGCATACTTTTAACATAGGAATAATCTTTTATATTCAAATATTATAGTGTTTCATACAATCTAACAATGCTATGCACACTAAATTGTAATTTCAATACACTTACTCTTTTAATAAATGTGCAGAGAACTGGATCGATTTTCCACTCAATGAATTTCTCTTATATAGATGAGGAGAGAGAAATAAGTATGGATTAAACAACAACAAGGGCTATTTGTCTTTTGAATTACATTGATATGTTGTAATAGTTTATTATTTGGCAATGATTTTCCTAATGCACATTCATGAAGTAACAATGTGAATTATTGGGATATATAGACAATTTTCACTCTACCTGCTGCTGCTGCTGCTGCTAAGTCGCTTCAGTCGTGTCCGACTCTGTGCGACCCCATAGACGGCAGCCCACCAGGCCCCTCTGTCCCTGGGATTCTCCAGGCAAGAACACTGGAGTGGGTTGCCATTTCCTTCTCCAATACATGAAAGTGAAAAGTGAAAGTGAAGTCGCTCATTCATGTCCGACTCAGCGCGACTCCATGGACTGCAGCCTACCAGGCTCCTCCATCCACGGGATTTTCCAGGCAAGAGAACTGGAGTGGGGTGCCATTGCCTTCTCCACTCACTCTACCTAGTATTTTTAAATAGTACCTACCTCTAATCACTAAATTGAAAGCGGGTTTAATTTATTAAGAGAATGAACACTAATTGAGAGTATAATTTTCTTCCCTTAGCTTGGCCTTTTATTTTTCTCTATAAATAAAGGGGTAGATCCAAATTGCCCTCTAGGATATTTTCAAGGTATGAACTTCATTTGGTTATCCACTTAAAAGTCTCTAATAACAGTGACAACTATATTTGCTAAATAACTTACAATCTGACAATCTGGAACTTTTTAGTCTATCTCATTTGTATTTATAAATATAATAAAAACTGACCTTAAATTTGCCATGTTTTTTGGTTTTGCTGCTTCTTTTCCTGATATATTTTTACTACATGGATTTTAAAAGTTTAATTTTGACATATATTGACACTCTTATGAAAAACTGAAAGAATGTATATTTTTATCTCACTTATTCTTAATAAACTATTTCTTCTTTATAAATGTTATCATTTTTTGGTCTCTCAGGAAGTTGCCTTCATGAACTTATATGATCTACTTATGCTTCTATTTCTTAAATTCTCCATTCTAAACAATACTTATTAACTCCTTGCTAGGAAAAATGGAGAAATCAGTATATCCACACTTCTTTCCATATTCTTGCCCTCATCTTTACTCTCCAACTCTGGTATTTTCTGTTATTAATAACATTACTATAACCCTGAGAATCAACCAGGTTAGTCTCACTAGATAGTTCCTATTAGCATGGGTGTGTCGCAGGAAGAAGGCAATGATCAGTGCCTGCCGCAATTAATCTTCCTGATTTGGTCTAATCTCTTGTCCTGTCTCTCAAACTTCCACCTGATGCTTTATGATCCAGCGGCTCTGATCTAGGGCTTCCCTGGTGGCTCAGACAGTAAAGAATCTGCCTGCAATGTGAGAGACCTGGGTTCAATGCCTGGGTTGGGAAGATCCCCTGGAGGAGGAAATGGCAACCCACTCCAGTATTCTTGCCTGGAGAATCCCATGGACAGAGAACTTGGCGGGCTACAGTCCATGGGATCCCAAACTGTCAGACACGGCTGAGACTAAGCACACAGCACAGCTCTGATCTATGAGATTGCCTTCTGCTTCTACACTCTTGGTAATTCAGTTCCCTCATCCTGAAACACCTCCAACCAACTGCTTCTTATTATCCCATCAACCTCTCCCAGCCCCTTTCACTCTTCAAAGTACTGTTAGACATATTATTTTCCACTAAGTCTTCTCTTCAAGATAAAATTATACAGCCTTTATTCAGTACTGTTTATGCCCTATGGCCGTACCATAATTATGTTATATACCACAGTAAATTACATTTATGTGTCTACCTTCTGTCTCTCCTTGTGATTGTTACCAGTGGCTAACATCGTGCTCAATAAGTGTGAAAATGATCATTATACTTAATAATATTCATGGATTGCTTGAATTATGCATTCTTCATAAGGAAATGGTAGTGAATACTACTCACTAAAAATACACATACTTTTTATTCTTTACATTATGAAAGATTTTTAAAATACCACCTAAGTGAAGAGAACATTATAATGAATCCCCATTAACCATAATATATTCAATAACCATCAACATTTTCACATACATTTTTAAATCGGTTAGAAAGCTAGTTAGAAAGTCATTGGCTGATTATTCTCCTAGCAGGTTGACCTGCTGTCAACACGGATCGTCTGACTTACACCTAAGGTGAGGAAATAAGAGTTAAATTCTCCAAGATCATAGTTCTGATGAATGTTAACATTAGTAACAGACAAAACAGTCTCCGAAGGAGCCATTATGTACAAGCAGTGACAAAGAAGGGAGAAAAATGGGGTTTATTGAAGATTAGAATCAGAAAAAACACTTCACAAAGGTCCTAAAAGGCCGCGGCATGTTATGGGATTTGTACATGAGAACAATTCCTGCCACTTATGACTTAGCTCAAGAGAATGTTAAGGTATCTTGTTTACATTTTTGTTTTTAACGGCCCTGTTTTAGCAATAGAGAAAACCTGTCCCTACTCCTTTGGATAAATCGCACTGACTGAAGATAGCTCGAATACGTTTTTTCCCAAAAGAAAAGCAAAGGAGTGAGGTTCTTATCCGAGTTCCAAGGTAGCCCTCCCAGTCACCCTCTAGGCCTGCACTGTGAAGGAGGCTCTTCTAAAGGATGCTCTGGGCGGGGGAATGGGGGACATTTAAGAACCCACATCTGGAATCTAGATCCTAGGCAAAAAAGCACGTTTCAAAAGGTAGTAAGAACGAAATAACAAACGCTAGAACCTGGGCCTGGTTAGGGACATCACCCCAAAACGCCAAAACCCAACAGTCCTCACTCTCACCTAGGCGAACGGGGAGAGGGAGGAACTACACCTCCCAGAGTGCAGAGCGGCGAGGCGGTGCTAAAAAGATGGCCTGTTTTTACCTCACGTTTGCTTAGAAACTCCAGTCCCTCTTCTTAGTACTCCGCCATCTCAGCGTAATTGGCTCTGTAGCCCGTGCGTGGGAGGGTGGCTCAGGCGTCACTGGCAGCGGTTGAATGGGGGCCCTAATCCCCGCCTCCTCACGGGAAATGAAGTCCTTTCTAATAGTTTCTCTGACCGAGTCGGAGCGATAGGACTACATTTCCCAGAGCGCGGGTCTGCCAGGCGGCTGGGGGGCGGTGCCTCACGTATGTTACAGTCATCGCAAGCCTCTTCGGCGGGACTGTGATGGCCGGAGAGATGACGATCTTAGGTTAGTAACGAGGGGGGTTCTTTACGCTGTCGCGGGCACCGGAGCGGTTGAGGGAAGCAGGGATGGGTCGGGGTCGTTGTTGCAACCGCTCGATTCCGCTAGCGTGGCGGGAAAGGCGTCAGAAAGGTGACTTTGAGGCGGTTTGGGGCTGTTCCCGACGCCGGGTTGGGGGTCGCCTCTAGGAATGACCTGGCCGCTGTAGGCCCGGGTAGGGACGGCGGCGACCCTCTGCATACATTTCAAGGATGTTGGACCTCAGGAAATGTTCTTATCCAAGGAATGTCGATTTTTGAATCGTTGGTTGAATCGGGGTCTTTGAGAGGCCTCTAGAATGTGCATCTCCGAGACCCCTTTGTGGAGGAAGGGGAAGTAGCACTAGCAGCCTCCCGACCTGTAGGCTCGTGGGATGCTGGATTTTGAGAGATCCAGGGCTCTTAAATGTGTAGGCCAGTGTTGTTTCCACCAATCCTGGTAGGAATTATCCTCTCCGGACCAGAATGTGATCAAATGTTTCCGAAAATGAGTCTTTAAGAGCGAGTGGAAGGTGGGAATGGCAGTTGATTTCATTTCATTACGTTTTGATGAGGATTTTTGTTATTTTTTATTGAGTAATTGTTACTAAGCTAAGAATTAGTACAAGAGACTCCTTTAGATTGGCATTTTGAGTTGTATGTAACCTGGGTGGACACAGATGTATAACACAGCCTCCTGAAACCAAGTAACAGATTAATTATAAATTCGAAGTGGCTTCTTTGTCCTTCACTTACGTTTACAGGCAGTGTAACATTTGTACATATTTGGTTTTTTCATAATTAACATTTATTGGCCTGCTTCTGATAGCTAGGAACCGTTTGTGCAGGGGATTGAACATGACTAAAACCTAACTTCAAAGAGTTTCCATTTATATTAGCATCGAGTTACACACTTCTATTCTCCTAAATATCACTGCTGCAAGATGTCCTTCATTCATATTTAGTACAGAAAAGATTAATTGTGTTCTGTTATGAAGACAGTTTAATATCTAAGCAACTTCCAAAACTATTTCGATCTAGTTTATTCATTTAATCCTTTTGAAAGGAAAAAGGAGAGGAGAGATAAAAGAGTTTTAGCATTACAATATCAGGGCTTTTGGTGTGAAAATTTTAATAATAGGGTTTTGTTTTAATATTGATATTTAAAGCTAATTATAAAACTATAAAATCTAAATAGCAAACTGTGGAAAGTTCTGAAAGAGATGGGAATACTGGACCACCTGACCTGCCTCTTGAAAAACCTGTACGTAGGTCAGGAAGCAACAGTTAGAACTGGATGGGACAACAGACTGGTTCCAAATAGGAAAAGGAGTATGTCAAGGCTGTATATTGTCACCCTGCTGATTTAACTTATATGCAGAGTACATCATGAGAAATGCTGGACTGGAAGAAACACAAGCTGGAATCAAGATTGCCAGGAGAAATATCAATAACCTCAGATGTGCAGATAACACCACCTTATGGCAGAAGTGAAGAAGAACTAAAGAGCCTCTTGATGAAAGTGAGAGTGGAAAAGTTGGCTTAAAGCTCAACATTCAGAAAACTAAGATCGTGGCATCTAGTCCCATCACTTCATGGGAAATAGATGGGGAAACAGTGGAAACAGTGTCAGACTTTATTTTTAGGGGCTCCAAAATCACTGCAGATGGTGATTTCAGCCATGAAATTAAAAGACGCTTACCCCTTGGAAGGGATGTTATGCCCAACCTAAACAGCATATTAAAAAGCAGAGACATTACTTTGTCAACAAAGGTCTGTCTAGTCAAGGCTATGGTTTTTCCAGTAGTCATGTATGGATGTGAGAGTTGGACTATAAAGAAAGCTGAGCACCGAAGAATTGATGGTTTGAACTGTGGTGTTGGAGAAGGAGAGTCCCTTGGACTGCAAGGAGATTCAACCAATCCATCTAAAGGAGATTGGTCCTGGGTGTTCACTGGAATGACTGATGTTGAAAGTGAAACTCCAATACTTTGGCCACCTGATGTGAAGAGCTGACTCATTTGAAAAGATTCTGATGCTGGGAAAGATTGAGGGCAGGAGGAGAAGGGGATGAAAGAGGATGAGATGGCTGGATGTCAACACCGACTCAATGGACATGGGTTTAGGTAGACTCCAGCAGTTGGTGATGGACACGGAGGCCTGGCGTGCTGTGGTTCATGGGGTCGCAAAGAGTTGGACAAGATTGAGCAACTGAACTGAACTGGGTCACATTCTGACTTTTGCTCCAGATAAATGACTTTTTCCTGTCAATATTAGTACAAGTATTACTGAAATGTTTCTTTTTCAGCCCTTTACTCACCCATAAGTTAAGTACACTAACATACAGGGTGTTTTTTTTTTGTTTTTGTTACTTCATTTTAATGGTGTTATAGTCAGTTTGAATTGTGAAAAACATGATGTTTGAGAAACGTTATGAGTATAAAAGAAAAAAATTTTGAGACTTTATAGTCTAGTATTGAAGAGTGATTTTAGTGTTGTAATTTATCAAATTGTACTAGTTTGATAAGACATAACTTTTAATTTGCCTGTATTTCAGGATCAGCTGTTTTGACTCTCCTGTTGGCTGGCTATTTGGCGCAACAGTATTTACCATTGCCTACTCCTAAAGTGATTGGAATTGACCTTGGCACTACCTATTGTTCAGTTGGGGTATTTTTTCCTGGCACAGGAAAAGTAAAGGTCATTCCAGATGAAAATGGTCATATCAGCATACCCAGCATGGTATCCTTCACTGACGATGATGTTTATGTGGGGTATGAAAGCTTAGAGCTTGCAGATTCGAATCCTCAGAACACAATATATGATGCTAAAAGATTCATAGGCAAAGTTTTTACCCCGGAAGAACTGGAGGCTGAAATTGGGAGATACCCATTTAAGGTAAGTTAATCTGAAATGTATTTTTAGTTCAGCACACTGTTTCAATTAGTTCTTTGGCTTCAAGTTACAAAAATGTATGTTTCAATGGACTCAGTTTGTATGGAAGTTATATTATCTCATTCAACAAGCAATCCCACAGCGGCTCCTGGGTTGGTTAATTCGTTGGTTCCACAACACTGTTGAGGACTTAGGACACTACCATCTTCTCACTCTGCCATCCTCAAAAATGCATTGTTCTTTTATTGTTCTTCTCACTCTACCATCCTCAAAAGGCATTGTAGCAGGTGGCTAATGAAGTCCCATGTACCTATAGATAGATGGATGGATAAATAGATACTCTCTTTGTGTGTGTGTGTATACGTATTTGTACATAGAAAAAGAGATCATACTAGGCATGCTGTTGTTTTGACTTCTTTGAAACTCATATATATAGTTTACATCATTATCTTTCATGGTTGTGTGGAACAGCTGTTCCACCATTTAATTGTCCAGTCTCTGTATGTTTTATTTTTTCCCTAGTTTTCCACTATCATTGGAGCTTCAGTGAATATCATTGTTTGTACATGTGTATTACACTTGTTTGATAATTTCCTAAATTTGATAGGCCAAATGGTTGTATGTTTTTAAGGCTTCTGATTTGTATTGCCAACTTTGGGCACTGAAAAATTTACATGCTCTTATCTATTTTTCAGACTGCCTATGTCTTCAGTAGTTATTATTTTTCAGTCTTTGCCAATAGATAAGTAAAAAATGGTATCTGGTAGTAATTTGCATCGCTGTGATTTCTAGTGAAGTCAGACTTTAAAAAAAATCAGTTTATTGCATTCTTCTTCAGTGATCCATTTCTCACCCTTTGTCCTATTTTCTTTTGGGATGTTTATCTTTTTTGAATGACTGTAAAAATACATTTGTGACATTTAAGTATCCCCCTTTTTTTTTTAACTAACTGATGTATAATTTTGTTTTTTAACTGTCAAGAGTATTAGATTTTTTTATGTGGTAAAATCATCTCAATAATTCCTTTAAAATGTTTTTAGAGTCTTATGCTACTTACAACAGCCTTTGCTATCCTATCCACTTGTATTTTTTTTTCTAATGCTTTTATGTAAGTATTTGTAGGTTTGGGTTTTGCTGGGCTTTTTCTCTTAAATATTTAGATATTTATGTAGGGTTTTGTGGGATTTTTTTGGTAAATTATGAAATAGGATTCTAATAGTTTTGAAATTAGATGATTGTATCAGTGCTGCTTATTGAATAACGCATATATAAGAGCTCTGAAATTTTTATTCATTTTTCAGAGGAGAAAAAAATTTCTCCAGGTATGTATTTGGTTTATTTCTTTGCTTTCCTTTTAATTTTTTGTTCAGTTCAGTTCAGTTCAGTCGCTCAGTCATGCCTGACTCTTTGTGACCCCATCAACTGCAGCACGCCAGGCCTCCCTGTCCATCACCAACTCCCAGAGTCCACATAAACCCATGTTCATTGAGTCGGTGATGCCATCCAGCCATGTCATCCTCTGTCGTCCCCTTCTCCTCCTGCCCTCAATCTTTCCCAGCATCAGGGTCTTTTGTTAAGACCCTTTATTAATTTGTAATTTTTATTTTGTAATGATAAAATTGTATAAAGCTATACATTTTCCTCTAAATTGCAGCTTTGGGTACATTACTTATTGATCCTATAGTTATTTTAAGGTGGGTTTTTTTTGTGTGGTTTTGTTTTGGAGTTTCTCAGTAGTCCAATTTTTTTCTTGTTTCTCTTTCATGGTTATTCTGAACATACTGGAATTAGTCTAATTTTTTAAAATGTACAAATATACAACTACATTAGCAAGGATAATATACTAATACACGTTTTCATGGAAATAAGAATGTGAGTAATACTTGATTCTTAGCAAAAATAGTGAAGTATTAAAATTATTCTTGTTAATATGTGCCAGCACATTCTTTCAATTATCTGTTATGTCTGGAAATAAATAAGTTTTTTGAAAACGAAGATCTTGAGTCACATACATGATTTAGCAGCTGCTGTTCCTTCTGTTGGGCTTTCCTAGTAGCTCAAACAGTAAAGCATCTGCCTGCAATGCAGGAGATCCAGGCTCAGTCCCTGGGTCAGGAAGATGCCCTGGGGAAGGAAACGGCAACCCACTCGAGTATCCTTCCTGAAAAATTCCGTGGACAGAGGAGCTTAGCAGTCTACAGTCCATGGGGTTGCAGACAGTCGGACACGACTGACTGACTAAATTCCCTCTATCTCATCATTCATTTTTTTCTTACATTTAACATATGTATTGAGAATCTTCTTTGTTCCAATTATATGCTGCTGCTGCTGCCGCTGAATCGCTTCAGTCGTATCCGACTCTGTGCGATCCTGTAGATGGCAGTGCACCAGGCTCCTACGTCCCTGGGATTCTCCAGGCAAGAATACTGGAGTACACTGCTATTTCCTTCTTCAATGCATACTCAGTGATAAATTTTATTTTTCTGCTGTTATTAAAAACTAGAGTGGATTCATTTTATAATTTTAAAGTATATCTTTTAATAGCCTCTAATATTTGTACATGCACTTGCTAGATAACAAATGAAATTTTATGACCTTTTCAGGGTAAGTTTTGATTGAATACATTCAATGTATATATGTATATATATATATTTATGTGTGTTAGTATATGTGTATGTATAATATGTATGTAGATATACACACACACACATATATATAGTGTTTTCATCTTTGCAAACCTTATTCACAGGTTTTAAACAAAAATGGAATGGTTGAATTTTCTGTGACAAGTAATGAAACCATCACCGTTTCCCCAGAATATGTTGGCTCTAGACTGTTGTTAAAATTAAAAGAAATGGCAGAGGAGTATCTTGGAATGCCAGTTGCCAATGCTGTTATTTCCGTACCAGCAGAATTTGATCTAAAGCAGAGAAATTCAACAATTCAAGCTGCTAACCTTGCAGGTAATATCACTTGCCTGAGTTGCATTTTTCTCAAAATTTTCTTAGGCTGAAAATCTGTAATGAGGTGTATTATTTTGCAAACCACTTGATTAGGCACCTAGACAAACTATATGGTAGATAAACAATTAAGAAGGCTCCATGGTACAATGTAAAATATGTATATTCTGACAACAGCCTATCAGGTATATGACCAAGGCTGAGAAAAAACATGGACACATTAGCAGTGAGGAGTTTGTTCTCCTGAACATGTTTTAATGTGGAGAGGAATATAATACAATGATTTTTAAAAATCTGAGGTGGGAGAAAATTTATTTGATACCATTCAGCAAATACTGATTACCTAGGTAAACAGAACAGGTAAACCCTTTTTCTCATGGAGCTTATATTCTATTGGAGGAAACAGAAAATCAGTATTGAAGATAAATATAGTGTTCTTACCTTTAACATTCTGTCATTTTTGAGGTTGTACCCAAGTCTGCATTTTGGACTCTTGTTGGTTACGAGGGCTACTCCATTTCTTCTATGGGATTCTTGCCCACAGTAGTAGATACAGTGATCATCTGGATTAAGTTCGCCCATTCTCGTCCATTTTAGTTCACTGATAGCTGAGATGTTGATGTTTATTCTTACCATCTCCTGTTTGACCACATCCAATTTGCCTTGATTCATGGACCTAATACAAGGTTTGGTGTCAGAGGATGAGATGGCTGGATAACATCACTGATACAATCGATATAAACTTGGGCAAACTTCAGCAGATGATGAGGGACAGAGAGGCCTGGTGTGCTGCAGTCCATGGGGTTGCAAAGAGTTGGACATGACTGGGCGACTGAACAACAACCCTTAGCATTATTGACATGTTAGCCTGAATAATTCTTTGTTGGGGAACTATCCTATGTATCATAGGACATTTTGCAGCATCCCTTAACCTGTACTCACTAGAAGCTAGCCAATAGCACTGTCTCTACCAAGTAGTGATAATTTTATGCCTCCAGACATGGCTAGATGTCTTTAGAGGAAGAAAATGATCTCTGGTTGAGAGCCTTGATACAGTGTGTATCAGAAAGTAACATGCTGTGGGAGAGGAAGGTGGGATAGAGGTTTAAGAGGAAGGGGATATATGCATACATATAGCTGATTCACTTCATTGTTCAGCAGAAATTAACACAACATTGTAAAGCAATTTTATGCCAAAAAAAAAAGTAACATTCTATGGCTATGACAACCTAGACAGCATATTAAAAAGCAGAGACATTACATGGCTGACAAAGGTCCGTCTAGTCAAAGCTATGGTTTTTCCAGTAGTCATGTATGGATGTGAGAGTTGGACCATAAAGAAAGCTGAGCACTGAAGAATTGATGCTTTTGAACTGTGGTGTTGGAGAAGACTCTTGAGAGTCCCTTGGACTGCAAGGAGATCAAACCAATCCATCCTAAAGGAGATCAGTCCTGAATATTGATTGGAAGGACTGATCCTGAAGCTGAAGCTCCAATACTTTGGTCACCTGATGCGAAGAACTGACTAATTGGAAAAGACCCTGATGCTGGGAAAGATTGAAGGTGGGAGGAGAAGTGGATGACGGGACGAGATGGTTGGATGTCATCACCAACTCGATGAACATGAGTTTGAGCAAGCTCTGGGAGTTGGTGATGGACAGGGAAGCCTGGCATGCTGCAGTCCATGGGTTGGAAGAGTCAGACACAAATGAGCGACTAAACTGAACATGTTACGGAAGAAAAGACAGGATAAGGGAATGGGCTTGCTAGGTGATCAGAGAGTAGGGGGGACTTGCAGGTTTTGAAGGGAGTGGTCAGATAGACCTCAATGAGAAAGTGATATTTAAGCAGAGTTGAAGGAAACCAGGTAGTGAGCCAAGCAGGTGCATGGAGGAAATATGTTGCAGGAGAGAGAATGGCCAGTGTAGCAGCCATGAGATGAGAATTTAGAAGATGGAAGGTTGGCCAGTGTGACCAAAGGTGAGTGAGTGATGAAATCAGAAAGCTAAGGGGAATAGTATTATGGTCTTTGAATAAATTCTTCAGAGTTTGACTAGTTTCAGTGGCTCTTGATACAGAAAGTCATACTACTTTCAAGGCCACTCATTATATGTGGCAGTTAGTTTAAAGCAGGAATTTTGTTCAAGGAAATTTTGATCTTTTGTTTGCACATCTACTGTTTAGCATTACCTTAAAATCAGATTTTGCTGTATATTTCAAAGTTGCTTTCAAGGATCTTGCATTTTAAATTCTTTTTAAAAATACATTGTAGCTATTAAAGCATATCTTCTCATATTTTTCTTTTTTATCATTTTTCTATCTATTGATTTGTTCTTTTACGAAAAAAGACATTTTTAAAAGAAGAGCACCATAAGCTTATTTCTATAGCTGTTTGTTACAGTATATGGTTAATGTTTCCCTTCCCAAGTAAAATATGAAAGTTAGAAGAGGCTGAGGGATCTTTTAAAATTAAGTATTAAAAAGAATAGAGTGATGTATTTCACTGAATCTGGGCCTTTATTTCTTTATACTGTAGTCATCTTTTAGAATAATTTTAATGATATCCAGTTAGAAGAACCAATATTTGTCCTTCCCGTTTCATTGTTTTATTTGGCTTGTGACTGTTCTTTCTTATTATTACTCAGTGGAGTTCATGTTGGAGAAGATACTAATATGTTGTAGGATTAAGTGAAAAAAAATTCCTTAATCATGTCCTTTAATGATTGTTCTTCCCTCCAACCAATTTTACAGGACTGAAGATCTTAAGAGTAATAAATGAACCCACAGCAGCAGCTATGGCCTATGGTCTCCACAAAGCTGAAGTCTTTCACGTCTTGGTGATAGATTTGGGCGGAGGAACTCTCGATGTGTCATTGTTGAATAAACAAGGAGGAATGTTTTTAACTCGAGCCATGTCTGGTAAGAAAAATGTAGGGAGTGTTAACGCGATTCAGCCATGTTGACATATCTAATGTGTAAAGTGTTCATTTTTCAATGTGTCAGTATTCTTCGCATTCATTTTGGTAATCTTCTGTACTTGTGATCTTAATGCCACCACCTATTTTATTTATAGCAAAAAGTAAAGCCTCTAAAAATGACTGGATATACTGTAAGTCAAATATTTGAGCTAACTGAGCCAGTAGTTTTCACCTCCGTTGTGAAGGGAACAGAATGAAAGAAATCATTTAAAATGAAGGATGGTCAGTTTACTTCATTTAATAATCTGTTTCACTAAATAGCTATGTTTAGGAAATCCAGTAATAGTATTTTGCATTCTAAATTTTTTTATGGTTTTTGTTTTAGTTTAAGGAATTAAGCCTATGGAACTTAAGTTATAGGTACTCTAACTGGACTCCATTTAGAAGCAAGTTCAGTGATGGAAATTTATATCACATTACTCTTTTCCTTATTAAATTACTTTTTCTACTTTTTAGCTCTTAATCATTTAAAAAGGAAATTTTTTTTTTAGATAAATGCTTACTAGTACTTTTTAATTGTAAGAAACACTTCTTTCTTTTGAGACTAATGCCACTTTTTGTTTCTAAATTGCTACTTAAAGCCCAGTCTGTGTTCTCAATTTCTTATTTTCTGAAAAAGTATTTGATGTCACTGAGAGGCTTCCTTTTACATCAGTTGAACCCAGATGTGCACTGTATTTTAATAGTATAGTTTTGAATTAAATACATTAAATAAGGATTTATCATTCCCAGAATATCATTTATACATACATACTACACAGATACATGCATATGTAAACACACACATATAGTCATGCTGCTGCTGCTGCTAAGTCGCTTCAGTCGTGTCTGACTCTGTGCGACCCCATAGACGGCAGCCCACCAGGCTCCCCCGTTCCTGGGATTCTCCAGCAAGAACACTAGAGTGGGTTGCCATTTCCTTCTCCAATGCATGAAAGTGAAAAGTGAAAGTGAAGTCACTCAGTTGTGTCAGACTCTTAGCAACCCCATGGACTGCAGCCCACCAGGCTCCTCCGTCCATGGGATTTTCCAGGCAAGAGTCCTGTAGTGGGGTGCCATTGCCTTAGTCATAATATAATATAAACTTTTTTATTTTTAACTTAGGAAACAATAAACTTGGAGGACAAGACTTCAATCAAAGATTGCTTCAGTACTTATACAAACAGATCTATCAAACATATGGCTTCCTGCCCTCTAGGAAAGAGGAAATCCACCGATTAAGACAAGCTGTAGAAATGGTCAAGTTAAACCTGACACTTCATGAGACTGCCCAGATGTCAGTATTACTAACAGTGGAGGAAAATGACAGAAAGGGACCTCCGCCTAGTGACAGTGGACTGCCAAAGGACAAATTTTCCCCAGCAGATGACCCCCATGTGGACAGCATGTTTGGAGCTAACCTTTCTGAAAAGAAAAATGGAGAGGGTCAGGTTTTATTTGAAACAGAAATATCACGAAAGCTCTTTGACACCCTTAATGAAGATCTTTTCCAGAAAATACTCGTACCCATTCAGCAAGTGTTGAAAGAAGGCCACCTGGAAAAGACTGAGATTGATGAGGTGGTCTTGGTTGGGGGCTCAACTCGTATTCCTCGAATCCGCCAAGTCATCCAAGAGTTCTTCGGAAAGGACCCCAACACGTCTGTAGACCCTGACCTGGCCGTGGTGACAGGAGTGGCTATCCAGGCAGGGATTGATGGAGGCTCTTGGCCTCTCCAAGTCAGTGCTTTAGAAATTCCCAATAAGCATTTACAGAAGACCAACTTCAACTGAAGTACGGAGGGATGGCCATTTGAGATCTTGTCTAATGATCTCTTCCTCTTTATCAGACCACCTCCATCAGCCAAATAAAGTCTCAAAAATGTCTCACACATTTACCTGAAAGATAATGTTTATATATATGAAATTTTGCATAACACTTTAAGATTGAATGTGACCAGATCGATCCTTCTTGATTTTGGAGAGATCCCATTCCTATAAGTACTTATAAAATGATAGAATTGAGGTAAAACTCTCTTATTGGAGCATAGGTGACTGTATTTTCTGGATTCTGGAAGTAGATATCCATGTGCACTTAAAATTATATTCTGTAAACATTGCCTAGTGCCAGTTATATGATTCCCAGTTCTTACTAAATTGTGTTAGCAGGGGCTGGCAATTTATTTACTTGGTTATCAAATGTAATTCTTAATTTGAACTATACTTGAAGGACAGTGTTGATGTCATGTACTTACATTGACTGGGAGATGATAGTGTTATTTATATAAGTGCATATACAATATTCAATAACGGCCATATTATATGACAAAGTTAACCGTCACAAATTCAGTGTCCTGTTATGTGTCCTATTCATGTAACCTGCATTCTCCAGATTTTTAAAATATATTTATTGAATCAGTTTGTTTTCTTTCTAAAAAAGCTACAAATTTATTCAAATATTTCATTACCAATTTATATTTTATTTCTTTAATCTGCTATCATTCTCTGCTTCGATTTCCATGGTTCTGCATGGTTAGAAAACAAAAGAGAATTATTAATTGCATTTTAAAAATGTGTTAATATCACAGTATTTATTACTATAATAATTTTTTTGGTTATTTAAGACCTTTGTAGATGTTGATAAGGGGCTTTCCTGGTGGCTCAGTGGTAAAGAATCTGCCTGTCAATGCAAGGGACACAGGTTCAAGCCCTGGGTTGGAAAGATACCCTGGGGAAGGAAATGGCAACCCTCTCCAGCATTCTTGCCTGGGAACTCCCATGGAGAGGAGTCTGGAGCTACAGTCAGTGGGATCCCAAAGAGTCAGACACACAACTTAGCTACTAAACAACAAGACATTGATAAACAGCAGTAATTAGGTACAGTATTTATTTATTTTATGTTTTTGGGTTTTTTTCAGTGTTTATTGTCAGTAAGCCCTGGAGAATTTAGCTTGCGTTTGTGTCAGCTTTACTGACATTTTTCCCCATATTTAGTTGTGAATGAGGAAAATTGTACTCATTAGCAAAATCCTTGTTATTTGTTTCCTGTCATCATTTAAAAATAATCAGACTTGGACTGTTTTAACCTTAAGGTCAGTTTGTGATAATAACAAAAAACTCATGAATACTGGAAGTAATGTGGAACTCTTACAGAAGGCAATGTTAAAAAATGTCCACAAATCAGTATAGTTTATAGTAATATTGGTTTAGTGCAGTAGTTTTAGTTTGTTTTCTTTTAGAAAAGCTGCAGGAACCAAGGAAGAACACATAGTGGTTTTATTTGTTATGCCCCTATTATTTGAAGATTTTCTTTTTCCTTAATAGAGGCTACTTCCTCTCAATATTCAAAAGTTATACTCTGGTCAACATTTTTGCTAATGTAAAATATGTCTCTATCCATTGCTGAATTAGAAAGGATGTTGAATTTCCAATCACTGAAAAAAAATAAGCAAATTCATTTCAGCAACATCAAAACATTTCTGCTTTTCATAGTAAAATCTAAGTGTTTTTGTAAATTATAAAGAATATTTCTTAGCAATGAAATTGCTGTTAATTTCAATCAGATACTTCTGTGAATAGAAAATGTCTGTAGTAGATAAATAGAAAAATAGAAAATGTCTGTTCACATGTTTTGTTTTAGAACTGAATGGAGAAATGCCAAAGAGGAAGCCTTCACTGCATTATAAATATATTCAAGTGTTCTTTTGAACTTTACAAAAATTTTTACTAGACTTAAAAATTGAAAAAGATCTTTGTGCAAAGGTCTTTTAAAAGAAAAGTGTTCAATTTATTAAAATCTCTGTATATGTATAGCTTTAACTAAAGCATTTTAAGATTTTTTAAAGTTCGAATTTCTCCGATACATGAGATAGTTAGGACAGTCTGTTAAGAGTTCTTAGAAGAAACAATCTGCAAAACAGAACAGCTAATCTCATACTCTAAAATTGGAATTTAAAAAATTTGATTGTGTCTGAAAAATAGAACGGCAGTGTTGGAATTTGGAGCCAATAGTTCAGCATATTCTCTAGTATATTACACTTTTTAAAAAATAGTGTCTGTCTGCAATCATATTTAGGAGGCTATGTATAAATAGTCTTGAAGTCAATGTAGTTTATTTAAAAGGTAAAAATGCATTCTGAAAGGGATCATTTATATATAATAATCTGAAGACATTTTGCATAAAACTATATTTTGGTTGTACATCTTGCTAGTGTTTTTTGAAGTACATAACTTTAAAAAAAAATTAACTGTCATATGATTAGAATATGTGAATAATTTATTTGGTGTCAGGAATGTTTTGGTACCTCCTGTTTTCACTGGAACCACTGATGTATCAGCAGACACTATTGTGTGTAACATGTTCTGAAAATCATAGTTACTGCGCATAACATTGTGCCTCTTAACTTTGTGTGCATACAGGTGGTTTACGTTTTAATGTAAATAAATGCCACTTTGCAGTTTGTTTTTTAAACTGTGTCCTTTATTTTCTATTTGAGACTATGCCAGAGCACATTTTTGAGGTATATAAATAAGAAAGGAAATGGGAATAGAGCTGATCTGATGCTTACGGCACATGACCTCAGCAGATATGGCCTAATTTCCTGCATCCTGAATGTCCCTGATTGCTTACTTTTCTACTTATTTATTTTTTAATTAATGTTTATTGGAGTATAGTTTCTTTACAGTGTTTTGTTTCTGCTGCACAGCTAAGTGAGTCAGTGGTACGTGTACACATATCCCCTCTTTTCTGGATTACCTTCCCATGTAGGTCACCGCAGAGCACTGAAGAGACTTCCATGTGCTATATAGTAGTTTCTCATTAGTTATCCATTTTATGTATAGTATCAATAGTGTATATATGTCAGTCCCAATCTCCCAATTCTTCCCTCCTCTCTGCTTATCATTTGTTCTCTAGGCCTGTGTCTCTGGCTTTTCTTTGAAAATAAGTTCATCGGTATCATTTTTATAGATTCCATGTATAAGCAATGTAGTGTTTGTTTTTCTAGATTAGTTTTGGCTCCATTATAGTCAGAAGCTGTGAATTTATATTTAGAATTCTGGGTATCCTATTCATGATACAGGAAATGTCTCTTCTAATTTAAAGAAATGACATATACCTAGAATTCTGAATACAAGTTCATGGCTTTTGACTAATGGAGCCAAAACTAATTTAGATAGTTAATAACCCTGCTTAATAACTTTGGTTGGTGATTAATACTTTATAATTCTCCAATAAAGTTTGCATTATTCTTTGGATAAAAAAACTTTTTTTTAAAGAAGTTCATTCGATTCATGTAGTCTTTTCAAATGAGCCCTTAAAAACAGATTCCTGGAAAATCCCATGGACAGAGTATTCTGGCAGGTTCCAGCCTATAGGGTTGCTAAAGAGACACAACTGAAGCAACTTAGCATGCATACACTGTTAACCCATTTTCAGGTATGTAAATTAAGGTACAGATGTATTATGTAATTAATACATCATTACACAGCTAGTAAGTAGCAGAGTTATTCAAATCCAGTCCATGAACAGAGGAGCCTGGCAGGCTATAGTCTATGGGGTCACAAAGAGTTGGACACAACTGAGTGACTGAGCACACACATTTAATTCTTCACATTACTGAGAAATTTGAATTTACAGATTTTTCAGATACAAAATGAAGATAATATTACCTAATTCACTGGGGTTTGGTAAGTGCCTGGCACAGAAAGTGCCAAGTATTATGAATGGAGATGATAAATAATTCTCCATAAGAAACATTGAAACAAGTTTCAGTGACAGGCTAATTTTATAAGAATTGTAAGAAAATGCCACAAATGTAGGTTTTTTTCCCTAATATACTCAAAGCCCTAATTCTATGAGTCTAAAACTTCTGAAAATTTTTGGGAATTCTGAAGAGGAGAGAAGATAAATTTGCCATGGTAAAGCATTTATTTAATTTTGGAAAGAATTAATAGCTTGCCTTACCTCAAGTTATTTGGATGTTAAGAAAGTAACAAATGCAGTTTCTTTTATACCCCTTTGAATTAACCATGCTTTGGCTTACCTAAAAAGACATTTAAAATGTTTTAAAATGGCTTACATAAAATATGTAACACAACTTTGATGTGGACTTTTTTTTTTAAGTTATTGAATGTGTTACAATATCACTTCTTAAAATCCTTAAGCCAAGGGATCTTAGCTCCTTGACCAGGATCAAACCCACACTCTTGCATTGGAAGGCAAATTATTAGTCACAACTTTGTATATATACATATATATAATAATATAAATACATACTTCTGTTAAGAGTTTATCCATTCACCTTAAATTGTTTAATGTGTCCTATGTAGTATTGGAAACTAGAAATTGGATCTTAATTATTAGTTGTAAATAGTACCTCTCATTTGTCTCCCAAGTAACTAAGAGTATTTTGTCAAGATTGAAAAATATTAATACTTTGTTACACGCCAAAGAATTGGTGCTTTCTAACTGTGGTGCTGGAGAAGACTCTTGAGAGTCCCTTGGACTGCAAGGAGATCAAACGAGTCAATCTTAAAGGAAATCAACCCTGAATATTCACTGGAAGGAAAGATGCTGAAGCTGACGCTCCAATAATTTGGCCACCTAATGTGAAGAGCCGACTCATTGGAAGAGACTCTGATGTTGGGAAAGATTGAAGGCAGGAGGAGAAGGGGTCATCATCAACTCAATTAACATGAGTTTGAGCAAACTCCAGGAGACAGTGAAGGACAGGGAAGCCTGGCGTGCTGCAGTCCATGGGGTCGCAAAGAGTCAGATACAATTTAGTGACTAACAACAACAAAAAAAGTGGTCGTGGCAGATCCTGCTAAATGCTACCGCAATATCTTTTCTGTTCATTCTTGCTTCAGAAGTGAGTTTTTTTGGAGAGGCAACATCCCATACTTTTAAATTATTTTCCAGCTTCCTCTGCAGCTAGGGATGAGTATGTGACATAACTCTGACTTACCTTCTTGAAATACCTACATGAGGCTGGAGATAAAGCAATGAATTTGCAACTAACAATCAACAGACATGTAATGGGTGGTTGAGCCAAGGGCAGAAGCAGCCAGTGGTGTCATGTAACTGCTCTGGCCATGTTTGTCCTTTCTACCTTGGGACTTCTTTCTGCCTAAGAAAAATAAGCCCTCAGTTGTTTACACTTCTTTGTTTTCCTTCTTTCGTTCTTTGTGTTTTTGAACCTTTGACCCTTAATTTATGGTTAAACATTTTGTTAAATTGTTATTTGTTGGCTGTCTGGCCAAGATGGAATAAAAAGGAAGTGGTTTAAGTAAAAAAGAAGAAAATACACGAAACGGTTTTTTCAAGACCTTATGCATCACAGTCGACATTAATTCTTGTCTGTTATCTCTGTAAAATCATAGCTCTGGCAATACAGGGAAAGCAGAGTCTGTTGTGTAATACCTGGAGATTGTTGCACAAATGCTCAGAACAGAAAGCCAGAAGCAAATGTTCAGACAGAATTAGTGTTGACTAAAGCTGGATTAATATTTATGCCTAGTTCCTGTGGTACTCCACTGTAACACATTCTCAATCATTCATTTAGTCTTATTCTCTGACGACCATATTACATTTTCTATTATGTCTATTAAAAGTTGAAAAATAGCAATAAACCCATAATCATCCCCAAGTATATTAATGATAAGCTGAGTGCTATAAGTATGAACTCAAAATCAACCCTGTATCCCTTCCTTTGACACACAAAAATGCATATGTGTCATTTTCCTTTTAAATGTTTTGGAAACATATTTCTCAAAATTTTCACAAATATCACAGATAATTTTTTAGTTTATGATGTTATTTTTACATTTTGCTCATATGCCTATTCATTTTTCTTTTTCTCTTGTGCTGCCCTCATGAGATAAAATGTTACTATCATTGATCAGCTATGATAACTAAGCATGGGTTCAATCTGGTCAGTCTGTAAATAGCAAGTGACCAAGCTTGGTTACCTAGTCAGCAATCATTAACAAAAGAAGCTGAAATGGAGCGGGACCCTATGGATCCTTGTCCCCCATGTCCTCTGCCTGACTTTTGTCTGTGGAAAAACTTTTGCCAAAGAATAAGGCTAATCAGAGATGTGAGAACATACAGAAACAAAGGAAAACAGTCAAAGGAGACCAAATAATAAAATGTACTCATTAAGCATAGTCCAGGACTTTTAGTTTCTTCTCAAAGCCTATAGATAATACTCTGAGCCACATCCTGTGAGCTGTTTAATAGATACTGAAGGCACCCCACCAGGTGGAGAAGTTAACTACATGATGATCAGGCTTTAGCCATGACATAGCTGACAATTCTGAGAACAGGCCGCAAGAAATGGAAGCAAAGTGCCCTGGAATTGAAGATTAACTGTACTTAAAACAATCAAGATGATGCTGGTCAGACCACTGACCAATTTCAAGGTGACTGTCAGAGCTAACTATGCTGTTTCTGTATGTAGCCCCCTCTGTCTAGAAAAGCTCTTGCTCCCTGATTGTTTGAGCTGGGGGGAATTGGCCTTTGGACAGGAGTCTGTCCTCCCCCTGCCCCCAACTGTCCACATACAAAATAAAGCAAACTTTCCTTTACCTCAACCTTGACACTTCATTGGCTTTTAGAGAGGTCTGCAGCCAGACCCCACTTTTGGTCACAAAACCAATCAGCCTTTACCAGGTTTATTACCCATTACCTTGGCACCATTAACCCAATGGCGTAGCAGTTGCCATACAAACTACTGAGGTAGTCTTCATTTTCATGAAAAAGATTTAGAGAAATGTGGCTCAGAATATTGCCAGAAGTCCTGATTTCTATATTCCACAGATGGTCTACTTACTCGGAAAACGACAGCTAGAAAAGCAAGAGCTAGGCTAACTGAAAGGACTAGAAAGAGATCTGCCCTGCTACTGCCTTCGCAGTGTTGCTTAATCTCACCAAGATCATATTGTACACAATTGAGGACCATATCTTATTTTAATATCCAATTATCCCCAAGTTGCTGTGCAATAGACTATCATAAATATTGGTTGTTTCACCCTTTTTGTTTACTTAAAACTGTGTCCTATGTGATCTTGTTTGTAAACATGAGACTATATATAACTACAAGAAACTATGAATGTTAATATCTAAGTGGTTATTAAATATTTTCTATATTCCAGAAAGTGTTCTCTCTGTCCTAAATGTTGTGTCATCTCATTTAATTTCCAAAAAAAGAAACTTTAAGGGGTAGATAAAATTCTTACACCCAAATAAGTTCAGAGAAATAAGTTAATTTGCCCAAGTTTGCACATCTAGAAAGCTGTGGAGTTGAGATTTAACAAAAATATTCTGTCTCTAGATTCTGAACTCTTTTAACTACAATAAAATTTTCTTATTTTAATTTTGTTGATTATTTTTCCCAGAATAAAAGCCCTCTAGATCAGTTATAACTACTTGTTATTTTCATGTGTATTAAAATACTTCATTACATCCTCTTAACACTAACTTAGATATCAAAGTTAAATTGAAAAGTATGTGAAATTGCCTTTATTCAACCATTTTTTACCTACAATGATAACTAATTCATTTGGGTTTAACTAATATTATATTTGAAGAAGAACCCAGACCCCAAGACAAATACCATTTATCTACTTGAAAGCTATTGGTTTAAAATTCTTCTCTCCCATTCTTTAATTATAGACTCTTTAAGTGGCTCTTCCAGAAATGAGACATATTATTAGAGACCTGAAATGAGCATCAACAGTTTTACAGTCACCTGGGTCTGGATTTTACAATTTGTTGTCTAAGATCCTCTTGGTATCTTATCATGTTTGGTAAAAAAGGGTAGGTAGTAATACCTTCCTTATGTTCTTCAGTGAGAATTAAAAGTAATAAATTATTCTAGTGCTTTGTACATCACTTGGAATATAGTGGGCTTTCAGTGATAAATATTCTTATCCTAAAGTAATTCAACTTAATGCTGCTTAGAATTTCCTTCTGTTAGCTAAGATGAATATTTCTGCATGTCAAAAATAATAATTATTTTCTTAATCTATTTTTTAAGTTACAATTTGAAATAAATCAATCATTTAATCAATGCAGGAGATCCAGACTTGATTCCTGGGTCAAGAAGATCCCCTAGAATAGGCAATGGCTACCCACTCCAGGATTCATGCCTGGAGAATTCTGTGGACAGAGGAACCTGGTGCACTATAGTCCATGGGGTCACATAGAGTGAGACATGACTGAGCAAAATTTAAATTTACTACTTCTCTATAATCCAGTCTTTTAAATTTCTCGCATTTTGCTTCAAAGACCACATAAATCATTGAACAAACTTGATGGACATAGTAGAAATTAGAATGAAATATTAATTGTTTAAAAAACATTTAAAATTTTACTTTTTTATTCTTTAACTGTATTATATAAATATAAATATTTATGACATAAATATATACTATATAAATATATATTATATATAAATATATAAACTATATTATACATGCATGCATATATACTAATGTCACTTCAGTCACCTTCGACTCTGCGATCCTATAGACTGCAGCCCCAAAGCTTCTTCTGTCCATGAGATTCTCCAGCAAGAATACTGGAGTTTCCATGCCCTCCAGAGGATCTTTCCCAATACAGGGATTGAAGCTGCATCTCTGATGTCTCCTGGATTGGCAGGTAGGTTCTTTACCACTAGCACCACCTGGAAAGCCCATACATGAGATAAATATATAAATCTATCTACATTTGTACAAACCATGATGATTTTCACAAACTGAACCAATACTCAGACCCAGATCAAGAAACAGTACATGACCATTTTCCAGAAACCCACCTTGTTTACCCTATCATTACCCATCATTGGAAAAGACTCTGATCCTGGGAATGATTGAGGGCTGGAGGAGAAGGGGTAAACAGAAGATGAGATGGTTGGATGGCATCCTTGACTCAATGGACATGAATTTGAGCAAACTCTGGGAGACAGTGAAGGATAGGGAAGCCTGGTATGCTGCAGTTCATAGGGTCACAAAGAGACAGACATGACCGAGCGACTTAACACCAGCAACCAAGAGTAACCAGTATCCCAACTTCTAGGAGTATAATTGTCTTTTACCTTTTTAAAAAACAAACTTTCATATCAATGGAATCATGGGATCATATAAGAGTATTCTTTGTGCTTTACTTCTTTCACTCCACATTATGCATGTGAGATTCATTGGTGTTATTGCCTGTAGTGATTGTTCATTCTTATAGCTGTGTAGAATTCCATGGTATGAAGATACCACAGTATATCTACGTGACTGTTGACATACCATTAGACTGTTAAATTATGCAATGTCTCTGACTGACTTATTACAGATGTAAAGAAGCTAAGACATAAACTTTAACTGATGTTAATGAAATATACAATTCCTTTCTTAAGAGATTTCAACAAATATTTATTCAATGCCTACTGAACACAAAACATAATGGTAAGTACTACAGGAATATCAAGACAGGACAACACTGTCAGTAGCTAATGTTTTAAGCAAGGAAATTTTAGATAATGTAGGGTTTTACAATTTAAGTTAACATTTCAGAAATACCTGTAGGGGATGAAGCAAGGTTATGCAAAGTTGTTAAGGAGAAAAGGAGGATAGAAGAAATGACTGACGGGTCTGAACAGGGTAAAACATTTTATTAAAATAATCTTGAAAGGAAAATATAATTGAAGTTTGGAAACTTCAAATTTGAAGGGCAATTCAGAGAAATAATGTTGCTTCTATTACATAAAACTACCAAATGAACAAGCCATTCAAAATATAATTAGTACCACAAATTAACAATTACTTGTGAATGCATACCATCTGATATATAACTCACTGAGCTTAATCAATTAAAAAATGACATTCCATAGAAAATACTGGCTTTTTACTCAAATGGTAAAAATATTATAAAATATTATTTTTAAATAAAGCACACCATAAATAATATATACTTTCTCTTTCAAAAAAGCAGCTGAATAACTCAAAGTTTTTCTGATTCCTCCAAAATTTTATATACTGTACGGTAACTCAAAACTTTGTTCATATGTAAATAGGTGCCTATATAGTATTACTCTAAAGTGCCTAATGATTTATTCTACAAATGTTTGTTGAGTATCAACAATCTGAAAGCACTATGCTAGCAACCCAACATACAAAGATAATAAAACTAGGCTCTTGCCTTCAAGTAGCTTTAAGGGGAGGCGCACTAAAAGAATTTAAACAGATTTTGGTCCTTGCCGTGATAAAGGTATGCACATAGGGCTAGTCAGAGCATATCAAAGGGTATCTAGATAAGACCGGGGACCAAGGAGAGAAACCAAGAGATACTTTGTGCAGAAGATAACTCCTGAACAAAGTCAGAGACTTAAAGGATAAGTGGCATTTTGCACTTTGGAAAATCAGTAAAAGGCATATATTCAGGAGGGCAGAATGGAAGAAAGAAGGTTGGACACAGTTCAGGATGGTTAGAACTATGGTGCTTATCTCTGTTTGTGCCAACCTAGGCCTACTTTTCGGCATTTCTCTCCTGTCTTTATTTTTTCAAATAATATTTTTTTATTTGGTATAATCCATAAATAACTGTTTATTTTTCGCCCCTGAGTCTCCCGTTATTCCGGCTTCTGTTAGCATGTCAAAGAAAAGTCCTCTCTTGTGTATCAAATTCTGTGGTGTTTCAAATTCTATAATTCTTCCAGAGTCTAGAA
The DNA here is from genome assembly GCF_023091745.1 of Budorcas taxicolor. NCBI lineage: Eukaryota > Metazoa > Chordata > Mammalia > Artiodactyla > Bovidae > Budorcas > Budorcas taxicolor. The sequence continues at coordinate 87,512,067 of NC_068910.1, forward strand.
CAAGTACCCTGCAATGTGAAAAGAATCCAGTCAGGTAACCTATAATCAGTATTTCAGTTCACCTTTCTTGTTCTTGCAACTGTAAAGTTTAAATTACTAGGTAAGTTCTATCAGTACGAAATAAAAGTACAATTTGACTCAGGAAATATATCAAGTTTTCTAATATTCTCTTAGCATTAACGCTTTCCTCTAATTATTTTGGAAAGTATCTTCCATACTATTAGGGGACACTTTGTATCTCTCAGCACAGATAAAATCCATTATTAGTGGCAAGTAATTACTGTGTTTCAGATGTGCAATAGCTATCTCTATAGAAATTGTTTTACTTCTGAAAACAAATAAAGCATACCTGTCTGAATCAATGATAGAATGCAGTCTGTGAGCAATCGTCAGGATGGTGCAATCAGAAAACTCCTTCCTGATTGTGGTCTGCACCAAGTTATCAGTCTCAAAATCGATGGAGGCTGTTGCCTCATCCAAGATGAGAATTTTTGTTTTTCTCAGCAAAGCACGAGCAAGACAGACTAGCTGTCGTTGTCCAACACTGTTATAAAAAATAGTAAAATGGTCTCAACAATGGATTTTATGGTCACACACTTCCTATTCTAAAATTCTGATGACATTGTTATTCTTTTCCTAAGCCACATTCATTCATTCTTTAAGAAGTATTCCCTGAGTGATTATGCCAGCCTCTGGTTCAAGTTCTGCAAACAGAACAATGGATTAAACAGACAAAAGTCTGTGGGTTTTCATGGGGAGACAAAAAATATACAAGATAAATGAGCAAAAGGCATAAGAAGAATTCGAATATACAGAAAGGCAGGATGTAAAATGTGGGCATGGGGTGGAGATTTTTGATGAGCATGCCAAAGAAATCCTCACTGAGACAATGCCTTTAGATTCAAGACCTGAAAAAAATGGAAAGTGAATCCTACCGATTTCCAACGGGAACTTGCTCCTGGCAAAGTGATTGGCAGATGTAAAATTCCTGAGGCAGGCAGGAACTGGCCTGGCATATTCAAGGAACTGTAAGAAACCAACGAGGCCAAGGTGGCAGAAACAGAGAGAGGGAGAGCAGGGAGTAAGCAAAGAAGCAGCTGAGTCATGCAGGCTGCGTCTCTTAGGTGCAGAGAGGGTCTGATTGATTTTCCTTAGGTTTCTGACAGTGATGAAGAAAAAGCAGCATTTTGTTGTCGTTGTTCAGTCTTTCAGTCGTGTCTGACTCTTTGCAACCCCACAGACTGGAACATGCCAGGCTTCCCTGTCCTTCCTATCTCCCAGTTTGCTCAAACATTTTTTTCAGGAAAGAAGCTATTAGGGTAGGAGTCTTTACTAAAGAGGAGTCAGTTAACTAATGACTTTCCACACTGCATTGTTGCTTTCCTTCCCCTCCATTTTCCTTCACCAGCAGTTTTCCAGCTGGTGGCTACCATTTTATTTATTCCTGTCTCTCTTCTCTAGAAGGAATGATGTGCTTTGAACAACAAAATCCATGGTGGCTCAGGAGTGACTTCCCTCTGGGGCCAACTTGTTTCTAAAAAGCCCGGAATGAGTAACTCAGGCAAGCTCTGTTCTTTTAAGCTTACCTGAGGTTTTCACCACCCTCTGAAATCTCATGCAGCAGCTTCTTGGGAAGGGACTGCACAAACTCTTTTAAGTGACATAGTTCCAGCACCTCCCATAGCTCATGATCAGGATACTTGTCTAGGGGATCCAGGTTCATTCGAAGGGTTCCCGAAAATAAAACAGGATCCTAGAGAATAGAACAATCACTGGTAATCTTATTGTCACATGAGGCATGGGTACATTAAATAAGGAAAAAGCAAAATGATGAAAAACTAAATAGTTATCAAATTCATTTTATATTGAAACCAAAAGCAGAAGGTCAGAATAAGCTGTGTTTGATTAAATTATTATAAACTTCCTGATTCTTCTTCTTTCTCTAGTTCACAATGTTGACAACAGCTTTCCAACCACAATAATAATGATGACAGTAGACACCATTTAGTCAGGGATATAATATAATATGGGCTTCCCAGGTGGCTTAGTGGTAAAAGAATCCAGCTGCCAATGCAAGAGATGGGGGGGTTTGATCCCTGGGTAAGGAAGATCCATTGGAGAAGGAAATGGCAATCCACTTCAGTATTCTTACCTGGAGAATCCCAGGGACAGAGGAGCCTTGTCGGCTACAATCCAAGGGGTTGCAAAAGAGTCAGACATGAGCTAGCAACTAAACAACAACATAATATATAATATAGAGAAGAATAGAATAAACGTCTCTATAGTATGTATATAATATTATCAATGAGCCCACCAACCCAGAAATAAGGAAGCAAACACTCTTGTTAGACAGATAGAGAACTAGAGGTTCCGAAAAGCTCCTGTCCAAGGACACACAGAACGTAAGTGCTTAAGCAGAATTCAAAGACAACAAGCCCATGCTTTTTCTAATACATTTACACGTCTAGTGAAACTGCATTTTACTACACCTGTTTTGATTTATAAGAAAGGAACGACAGTTCCTTTTCTCCACCAATTTTTTTCCCTGCCAAAATTTCAGATTTTACTTAAATTTGTTCCAAAATTAATTCATGAATGCCAGTATATGTTTAAACAATATGACAAAGAGATGATAGCATTTTTAGAAGCAAATATAAACATACTTCATAAATTCTCAGCTCAAATCTTTCAAACACAACTGAATGAGTCATATTTGACTGTAGAAGCATATTATTGAGCCGATTTGCATACTTGTTAATGATCAAGTTCCTTTGATGCCACAGATGGAAAAATCAAAGGAGCTGGAAAAAAAGATCTAACTGAATTATGGTTCCTTTAATTTAAAAAAAAATTTTTTTCTAAACCTCAAGTCAAAAAGTCAAAAAAGTCAAAATTCAACAAAGTACCAACTAATAAGCAAAAGCCTTACTAATTGCTTTTTTCTTCTAAGAAATACCAGTGTGTTTCAGTATGATTTCTTCATTTAAATTTTATTTGTATTTACTATTATGAAGGAAACTTGCAAAGCAACGTACTAGTTTTTCAAATAGATAAATGCACTTAGGAAGAATGCATCAGGGTAGAGTATTTAATAGGACTTAATTACATAATTATTTTTCACAATATATTTAAAATAGTTTGGCTCTCAAATCCAAATGTATAGGCTTGAAAGGAATATATTCTTAAAAAACAACAACAAAAAAGAAGTTTACCAGAGGGAGTTAAGAAAGACTAGCAGCAAAACCATCTTTACCTGTGGAATAATATTAAGTTTGCCACGAAGGTCATGAAGCCCAATAGTAGATATGTCAATTCCATCAATTATAATTTTGCCTCCCGATCTTTCTACAATTCGAAATAGGCAGTTTGATAGTGTTGATTTGCCTGCTCCAGTTCGTCCTACAATTCCAACCTATAATGAATTAATCATAAACAATTTACACCACACTTTGTGTAAGGGAAGGAGACATTTGTACTGACCAAAAAATACATTATGTGTCTGGTAAGTGGGATCTAACTGCCAACTAGAGTAAACCTGACTATCATGGAGGACTTAACATGACTTTCAAGGATCCATCTTTATCTAGGTACCACTTACTATGGTGGCTCAGAGCTACAGAATCTGCCTGCAGTGCGGAAGACCTGGGTTTGATCCCTGGATAGGGAAGATCCCCTGGAGAAGGAAATGACAACTCTTTTCAGTATTCTTGCCTGGAGAATTCCATGGACAGAGGAGCCTGGTGGACTACAGTCCATTGAGTTGCCAAGAGTCGCACCCACCTGAGCAACTAACACTTTCACTTTACTCACTAGAAAGGCTTGGGCTAATTTGTGTGTTTCCTCTGGTTTTGAATAGTTTAGTTATCACCCAGCAAGAACGGCCCCAGACAGAGCAGATCATCCCTGAACCATCCCTGAACTAGCCATTAAATGTGGGGTTTAAGGAGAGACTGATAAAGGGGTTGATTCCATGAGACTTTCTGAACGAGGCTTCTCTTCCATTCTTCCTCCAAAACAAACAAGCAAACAAAGGAGATGGGAACCCTGTGCTGAGATAGGCTAGAAAATCTAAAGGAATGCCTGCAAAACAACTATTGCATCAAAACTACTAAGGGTGGTCATAGATTATGTCTGAGGATTTTGGACTTTTGGAGAAAAATAATCAGCTTGTCATAGGCATCCAGTGATTGCAGTGTTCCTTTGGCCATGAGATCTAAAGCAACCTCCTCTGGGTGTTGGTTAGTGTCTTGGTGTTAATGGAAACAGTGGATGGAAAGAACATTTGGTGGTTGGTTTGCCCTAATTAAAGATCTTAAATCTGACATACTACATCTGACAACCAGGAATACACTGAATGAAATGGAATAATTAAAATTCCACAATTATTTCCAAAAATTAATTCTTCCTTGAGGCTGCCTCAGTGGACCTGGTTTAGAGGGTTAGAAAAGGAGAATTTGGGTTTATCTGAAACAAGTCTTAGGAAAGGGGAAAGTGGAATACTGCTGTTCCTTAAAAAAATTTTTTTTTACCTTTATTTATTTGTAAAATATCAATCTGATCAGGGAAATAATATGTTTTCATAAAACACTTTCAAAAAATATAGAAGCGAAAATCATCTAAATCCCAACACCTGGAGAGAATCACTGTTTATATTTTGTAACCATTCTTTTTGCTATTAGTAATATGTCTATCTGTTTGCTTTTTTAAAACACAAAAATGATACATTGTCAAAAGATTTGTATATTGTTCTTATTAACTAAATTACATCTCAAGAATTTCCCCATTTCACTGATAGTCTTGGAAAACATAATGTCACTGACTATACAAACATTCTCACCTGTGTATTACTGGATAGTAACTATTATCTTACTGTCTTATTGCTGCACTTCACTTACTAGAGGAAGTAAAAATAAAATATACTAATAATACTGGATGTGTAGCCAAAGGAAATGAAATTTGTATGATGAAGAGAAACATGCATTCTCAAGTTCATTGCAATACTACAGTAGCCAAGAAGATATCAAAACAACCTAAATACGTGCTATGGATGAATGGATAAAGAAAGTATATATATATATAATTCTGCCATAAAAAATGTAGAAAATCCTGCTATTTGTGGTAACATGGGTGAACCTGTAGGACATTAAGCTAAGCAAAAGAAGCCAGACGGAGGAAAGTATTTTATAATCTCACTTACATGTAGAATCTCAAAATGTAAAATTCACAGACAGTAGATAGTGCTTACCAGGGGTTGAGTGGGAAAATGGGAAGATATTGGTCAAAGGGTATAAACTTTCAGTTATAAGACACATAAATTCTAGATATCTAAGACATAGCATGGTGACTATAGTTAATAACACAGAAATTTGCTAAGAGATCATAAGCGCTTAAAATTATGATAATAATTTCACAATTTATGCATATTAAGCTGTACACCCCATGTATACTGTACACTCTAAATATACACAATTTTCATTTGTCAATTATACCTCAATGTAGGTAAACATAGTAAAATCATGTTTCAGAATAGATTATGAACAATTTAAAATATATATTTTTATTTGTAGAGGAAAAATTTATTCTTTACATACCAACAACGTCTTTACTATTTTTAAATGAAATTTGAACAAATGACCATCTTATACTCAATACCACAGTATATTTTGGCCTTGAGAATAAATATATTCAGATAAAAGGTAAAGTGAAACTTATGAAATATTTATGGTACCTTCTCTTCTCCATGAGTCTGGAAAGTGATATCTTGTAATGCTAAACCAAGATCATCTCGGTATCGAGCTCGATAATCAACAAACTCCACTACCCCTTTATTGGGCCATTGTGATGGAGGCCTCTTAGACGTTATCCAGGGTGCCTTAAAACAAATAAATACTTTTTAAACTGCAGTTACAATAAAAATACCTTCCCTCCAAAAAAAAAAATTGTTCTCAGGCATAAAAACAGAAGTGATGAAACAAAAATGAGGAAAGACAACATTTGTAAATATTACGATTTTTCTGAAAATAGTTTTAAATAATACCAACATAAAACTTCTCATCTAGTTATAAGAAGATTTTATAAATCAATTTTCACACATAAAATGGCTTCCATCTTCTATTAAGTTATCAAGAAAAGTCTTCTATAACTTAATAAAGGATATGAAAGTAACCTAAAATTTTAACTGACAGGGGACAGTTTGTCATTTATTTCCCACATACTGAGTGTTTACCACACCAGTCAATGCTTTAGTTGTTGGAGATTTAGCAGTGAGAAAAACACAATAAATAATAAACATAAACTCTCCCTTCAGGAGAGTACTTGCTGGTGATGAGAGACAGAAAGAATCTTACAGTTTATGCAGAATACTCTTGCTGTTGTTGCTCAGTTGCTAAGTCGTATTCAACTCTTTTGTGACCTCATGGACTGTGGGTCACCAAGCTCCTCTGTCCATGGGATTATCCCAGCAAGAATACTGGAGTGGGTTGCTGTTTCCTCCTTCAGTGGATCTTTCCGACCCAGGGATCAAACCCGTGTTTCCTGCAGTGGCAGGTGGATTCTTTACCACTGGCCACCAGGGAGGCCCATGCAGAATGTTAGTTGATGATAAAGTTTTGAAGGTCAAGAAATAGGCAGTGTTGGTGTAATTTTAAGAAGGGTGGTTAAGAAAGTCTTGACTGGACCTGATTGGGAAACAAGCCATTTGGATATCAGAGGAAGGGCTTTCCAGGTAAAAGAAGCTGGGTATATAATCTGAGGACCTGAGACACTGGAGGAAGAACAGGAGGTAGAATACACAGGAGAGTGCGTCCGGCCAGTGAGGGGAAGTGTTTTCATGAAAGGAAGTGATCACAAGCATCAAAAGATAGTCTAGGTAAAGTGAAGACTGAGAGGCTGCCGCTGGTGACGTTGACCAGGGCAGGCGCAGTGAAGAGGTGGGAGTTAAAGCCTGTGTGAAGAGGTTCCAACAAAGAATGAGAAAAGGAGTTAGACAGAGCAAGTACAGGAACTATTCCCAAGAACTTTGCTGTAAAGAGGAGCAGAGAAATGGGGCTATTGAGTAAATATGGTTATTTGGACGTATTTACTTTTTTCCATATCAACAGTTTTTGTAATGGTATCTCTTACCTTACAAGGCATCAAATTATACAAGGGTAATTTTTAAAAATGTGTGTGCACACACACACATTTTATTGTCTTTTTTTTTTTGCAAAATAAAAAATATATATTAATAGCAAAAGGTTTAGAAAATACAGAAAACAACTTCTTTTTCCTTTCTTTTGTCCATGCCATGTGGCATGTGGGATCTTGGGTTTCCAGACCAGGGATCAAAACCACATTCCCTGAATTGGAAGTGAAGTGGAATCTTAACCACTGGACTACTAGGGAAGTCCTGAGAATGATAAAATTTTAATATAGTCCTTATATAGCAGTAGGCTGAACAAACTAAATATTGATAATTATGATTGTGAAGGTAGACTAATCTTTCAAGAAATTTTTGTGAAAAATGAAGGTAAGACTCAGGGAAGAATCTGGAGGAAGAATCAACATTTAGGTAGGAGTTGGAGTATGCAGAAAATATTTTACCATATTTGTAGGCTGAAAGGAGCAAAGGGGTTAGGGTGCTGAAGTTAGGACTTAGAGAAGATGGTTAATGGAACAAGGTCTGAGAAAAGACATGAAGAGATGTTACCAAAAATACAACTGGAAATCTGCAGGTTTTTATTTGGAGGAGGAATACACCTTCTTGAGTTATGAGCAAAGGAGGAATTTTTCATGAAGATTTAGATGTCTTTATAGTCAGATTGAAGAAGATATAGAAATTCAACATATAACCTTTATCATCTGCCCTGTTAATTCATGGAACTGGGAGACAGAGTAACTGAAATTAACAAAATATGCAGATAATGCAACCATTATACTCTGTCGATAGTCTAATTCTTCTGTCCCTCAAATTATACTTAATTAAAGGGAAAAAAGCAGACTGATTTATCCTCTTCTTCCTTCCCGTCCACAGAGATGCTAATGATGAGTAAATGAAACAGAAGGTATAAACAATAAAGGCATACTTAATTTTTAAATTATACAATCAGACTCTAAATAATTAAGAGATGACTATATTAAGACACTTCTCAAGGTAAAATCTTTACAAAGTTGTAATCAGAGGTCGCATATTTTACTCTACATTGGTAGGGGACAAATCACTGTGCCTCTTAAAAACAGGTGATCATGTTTCATTTTTATAACAAATACAGATTTTGTTCAGAATTGATTTTCAGAATGTCTGTTCAAGGTGCACTGCAATATCTTAAATTCTGTATCTGTTTATTGGTTATTCATGAGTGCTTACCTCTTTATCCATATCTTCATATTCACAAACTCTTTCAATGGAAACTGCATTGGCTTCAATTTCACATGCTTTTCTTACCCAAAAATTCAGGGTTCGAGTAATCTGGGAGTGAAAAACCAAGAGCTTAATGAATAAGTAGCCGTCTTTTACACAACATTAATAATACTTTACAAAGCATTTTCCCCAGAGTTTTAGTATGTTTTATCCCTTTGAATTATTTAACAACTTAATTCAAAGTAAGCATTTTTATCTACAGACACACATATGTGCTGTTTTAGGTTTGTTCAATTCATTAATGCCATAAATAATGGTTATTTGGCAGAAGATAGACTGGTTACTATATATTAAAGGGGCCCATACTTGGTGTAAGGAAAGATGAGTACCAAGACTGATGGGATAGGCCCTAAGAAATGTACATCCTAAGCGGGGGAAAAAATTTGTGCACAATGTTACCTTTGCCACACTTTACCATTTTCCACTAGAAGGATTCTTCTAATTTTCTGACTACAACTGTCTCCCTTTTTCCCCCCCAAATTTTACATTCTTCACACTCACCTTTCTTCAAAATACAAGTTCTCCAAGGTTATAACCTCAAATGTACTTCTGAAAGTCAAAAAGCCCTCACAATTCAAATTTTTCTTGAGTTTGTTGTTAAAAGATTTGATGGCCAACCTGACTTGAACTAATGTGGGCCTCTTTAAGGTGTTGATTTAATTCACTCAGGCTACACATTCACATGTTTCACTGCAGAACAAATAGTTTGACTACAGAGTTCTGCCCAGGCACTCCACATACTATGTATATGCATGTGTGCATGCCAAGTTTCTTCAGGCATGTCCAACTCTTTGCAACTGTATGGAATGTAGCCCGCCAGGTTCCTTTATCCACGAGATTCTCCAGGCAAGAATCCTGGAGTGGATTGTCATGCCCTCCTGCAGGGGATCTTCCCAATCCATGGATCAAACCCATGTTTCTTACGTCTCCTGCATTGGCAAGCAGGCGCTTCACTACTAGTGCCACACCTGGGAAGCATATATATATATGCTATATATATGTATATATGTATATGTGTATGTATACATATATATGTATATATATGTATATATGTTATATTTCTTTTCTAGAAGCCTAAATTCTTAATTCTGAAATGCAACTGACCTTGAAGATTTTAGATAAGTGATTAAGAGCATGTATGCAAATTATCTACACTCACCTTATAAATAATATGTGTATATATATATATATATAAAGCAGTATAAGACATTTTCTGTTTTACAAAGGGGACCTGAACACAGTCATACCACTAGCACTTTGCAGTATAATATACACAGAGCTTATTAGGGAAAAAAGTAAAAGCAGAGAGGAAGCAGAGGATATATTCTTCCCAGAACTTGCATTATTTCTGCTTAGGTTGGATAAACTATCAAGTTAGTGCAAAAGTAATTGCAGTTTTTGCACTGTTGAAATTAGCCATTTGTAAGAATTAAAGATTTTAAAATTAAAAAAAAATTAAAGTTGATAATAAATTGCATAATATAAAAAAAATAAAATAAAAAAATCTTAAAAAAAAAAAGAAATTAGCCATTTGATGTTGGAATTCATTCTTAAATGTGGTTACATTATACATCATTTTAATGTACATTTCTTGCTTTGTGTCTTTGCTAATGACTTATTATTTGCTGCTTATTTTATATTTATTTTAGACTATGGAAATGATGTTAGAAAAAGAGCAAATTTGAGCAATGTTATTATTCGAGTTCAAATTGGGTTGTAAAGCAGCAGATACAACTCGAAACATCAACGACGCATTTGGCCCAGGAACTGCTAATAAACATACACTGCAGTGGTGATTCAAGAAGTTTTGCAAAGGAGACAAGAGCCTTGAAGATGAGGGCATAGTGACTGGCTATGGGAAGTTGACAAGATCTAATTGAGAGGATCATCAAAGCTGATCCTCTTACAACTACATGAACAGTTGCCCAAAAACTCAACATCAACCATTCTACAGCCATTCGGCATTTGAACAAATTGGAAAGGTAAAAATGTTCAGTAAGTGGGTGCCTTATGAGCTTCCCTGGTAGCTCAGATGGTAAAGAATTCACCTGCAGTGCAGGAGACCTGGGTTTGATCCCTGGGTTGGGAAGAACCCCTGGAGAAGGGAATGGCAACTCTTCCAGTATTCTTGCCTGGAGAACCCCATGGACAGAGGAGCCTGGCAGGCTATAGCCCGTGGGGTCTCAAAGAGCTGGACACGACTGAGTGACTTTCACTTTCATGAGCTGACAAGAAATCAAAAAAACTGTCATTTGGAAGTGTCACCTTCTCTTATTCTTTGCAACAACAACAAACCATTTCTTCATCAGATTGTGATGTGTGATGAAAAGTGGATTTTATACACAATCAGTGATGACCAGCTCAGTGGTTGGACCAAGAAGAAACTCCAGAGCACTTCCCAAAGCCAAACTTGCATCAGAAGAAGGTCACGATCACTGTCTGGTGGTCTGCTGCCAGTCTGATTCACTACAGCTTTCTGAATCCTGGCAGAACCACTACATCTGAGAAACATGCTCAGTAAATCAATGAGATGCACCAAAAACTGCATGCTGCAGCCAGGACTGATCAACAGAAAAGGCTCGATTCCCCATGACAGTGCCCTACTACATGTCACACAGCCAATGCTTCAAAAGCTGAACTAATTGGGCTATGAAGTTTTGCCTCATCTACTTTATTCACCTGACCTTTCGCCTATTGACTACCCCTTCTTCAAGCATCTCCAAAACTTTTTGCTGGGAAAATGCTTCCACAACCAGCAGGAGGCAGCAAATGCACTCCAAGAGGGCATCAAATCCTGAAGCATGGAGTTTTATGCATCAGGAATAAACTTATTTCTCATTGGCAAAAATGCATTGATTTTAAAGGTTCCTATTTTGATGAATAAAGATGTGTTAGAGCCTAGTTACAAAGATTTAAAATTCATGGTCTGAGACCACAATTACCTTTGCCCCAACATAATAGATGGACAGGACATGGTAGAGAAAGTCCCTACCCTTGTTGTGTGCATGGCATGCGTGCTAAGTTGCTTCGGTCTTGTCACTCTTTGTGACCCTACGAACTGTAGCCCTCCAGGCTCCTGTCTCCATGAAATTCTCCAGGCAAGAATACGGGAGTGGGTTGTCATGCCACCAGGGGATCTTCCTGACCCATGGATTGAACCTGTATCTCTAACGTCTACCCTGCATTGGCAGGCGGTATCTTTTTACTAGCACCACCTGGGAAGCCCCCTACCCTTGTTACACTTTACAATCTATAAGGATAGGAGAGAATGAAATGTCTCGGTAATGATGCAACACTAGGATCCTGGTCCTCTAGCACTGAGCCTTGGGGATCAGCTTTCTTTCTGTGAACTGCCTTAGAACTGCTGAGCCAGCTATTTTGCTAGCAGCAAAAGAGAAAAAGAAATGCGCCTCCAGAGCAATCCAGATTTGTCTCTCATTACTTAGTTACTACCATCTCTTATTCAGACAGGAAAAGAAGAAAGCTTAATTAATTGTATTATAAACATGTCATATACCACACAATCATTATTACTTACATTTAGGGCATAGGATATAGACAAACCAACTATTGCTGAATCTATAGAATTGCCAGCCAGCACAGTAAGCACTGCAGTGAAGAACACCATTAAGCTGCCAAGAAATTCAAGTCTAACAGACAGCCACCTGAAATAATGGAAAATATTCCTGAAATGAGATGCAAAAGCTTTGGTGCACTCAATATGAACTCTCCTCTGGGAAATGAAGACATAAACATCAATAGCTGCTTTCTACTTTTTTTCTCACTTAGTTAGAACTCAATCAAACATAGAATGGTTGCAATGACAATAAAGAATTTATTTTCATAAAAATATGCTTTACTTTTGCAGAACTTTGCTTTTAAACTTCAGTTCAGTTCAGTTCAGTTCAGGCGCTCAATCATGTCCGACTGTTTGCAACCCCATGAACCACAGCGTGCCAGGCCTCCCTGTCCATCACCAACTCCCGGAGTCCACCCAAACCCATGTCCATTGAGTCAGTGATGCCATCCAGCCATCTCATCCTCTGTTGTCCACTTCTCCTCCTGCCCTCAATCTTTCCTGGCATCAGGGTCTTTCCAAATGAGTCAGCTCTTTGCATCAGGTGGCCAAAGTATTGGATTTTCAGCTTCAACATCAGTCCCTCCAATGAACACCCAAGACTGATCTCCCTTAGGATGGACTGGTTGGATCTCTTTGCAGTCTAAGGGACTCTCAAGAGTCTTTTCCACACCACAGTTCAAAAGCATCAATTCTTCAGCGCTCAGCTTTCTTTACAATCCAACTCTCACATCCATACATGACCACTGGAAAAACCATAGCCTTGACTAGATGGACTTTTGTTGGCAAAGTAATGTCTCTACTTTTTAATATGCTGTCCAGGTTGGTCATAACTTTCCTTCCAAGGAGTAAACTTAGTCAAAATTAAAAAGAAAAAGGAAAGAACACCATCTGAAATGATGCATTTATTTTAAAATCTCATTGGAAAATCACTTACCTTTCTGATTACATGCACATTTTATACAATAAAATTAATCTCTAAAAGTTAAAATGTGCCTAAGTACTATTTAACGTTCCCCCACACTGGGTGAAATGTATAGCATTAAATTCAAAATATTATAAATGATTTTATGCAAATAAAATGTATGTTCACATATGTAAATACAACATAGAGTCATATCTTTAGTAATTCTAATAGCATCCTGTGTAACTTTCAAAATATGTAGGAACTTATATTTACGTAAGTAGCATGGACTATTCATATGGATATAAATAGATGTACTTTAACTTAAATGTGTATTAAATACTAGAAATATTTAAGGTTTTAATATTTTTGATGAAATGTTACTAAAAATACTCTATTTAGATGTCAATAAACAAAACATCCAAGAAGGGGCTAGTCCTGAATTAGGTATGTGGATATGACTTACCTGTTTGAAATCACATTGTTGTAGAAACAGACCAAGTTCTCATTCACCACCTCTTTGTTTTGCTGGATGAACCTCTGTTCATGTCCAAACGCCCTGATAGTGGACACCCCCAGCAGAGTCTCACAGAAATGGGAAATGACTGGAGAGTGAGATGCTCCTGCCAGGCGTCGAATCTGCCGAGAACTCGCCATGTAGTATCTCTAACAGGAAAACAGAAAGAGGGGGTCTCGCAGATGTAGCCAAAATTTCTTCAGCAGTTTGAAAATGCCAAGATACGTGTGTAGTGGGCTAATGAACAGCCCCCAGAAGTTAAACTCAAGTTCTAACCTCCATTGCCTGTGAATATGACCTTATTTGGAAAGAGGATATTAGCAGATGTCATTAATATCTTGAGATGAGATCCTTAGGGTTGGCCTGAAAGCCAGTCTGAGTGTTATAAAAAATAGAAAAGGAGAAGACACAGACATAGGGAGAAACCCATGGAGGACAAGATTGGAGTGATGTACCTGGGAGCCAAGGAAAATGCCAGGGGTCACTGACAGTCACCAGAAGCTAGGACAGAAGCATGCAACAGAGGCCTACTCCTGGATTTTGGACTTGTGGCCTCTAGAACTGTGAAAGAATAAAATTTCTGTTGTTTTAAGCGACCAAGTTTGTTATAGGAGCCCCAGGAAAGGAATGTACCTTTGTAACAGTGAAAGTGAACCTGTTAGTAACAGTAAAAAGCCCAAATTCCGGATAGCACAACTCAAACATAATTGGGCAAAATTTCACCTTGGTAATGCTCTCAAACAACCATTACTGAGCACCTACTGTGGAAAAAGCTCTGTTAAATAGTTGAAATTGCGGCCAGGTGGTTAACCCATTAAATGAAGGAAGCCTACCGAGTGCACAAGCAATAATATTTTTGTGATAGTGAATGTGTTCAGTCATTCAGTCATGTCCAGCTCTTTGTAATCCCATGGACTGTAGCCCACCAGGCTCCTCTGTCCATGGAGTTTTCCAGGCAACAACAATGGGGAAGGTTGCCATTTCCTCCTCTAGGAGATCTTCCTGACCCAGGGATCAAACCCAGGTCTCTTGCATTGTAGGCAAATTCTTTACCATCTGAGCCACCTATACCTAACTATAATTATGGAAAATTTTTCCACTAAAAAATTTCTATATGCCCACACTTATAATTGGTGCTTCCCCTCTGGATAGTTGAGATGAGTGGACTGTGGAAAGCTAGAAGGAGTAAGCCTAAGTTAACTGGACCATCATCATTCATCAGCCCCAAATAGTTGCTATAAACTGGAAATGAAAATAAAGAGTTGCCACATCTTACAATTTTTTTTTCAGAAAAATCTTTTATGTAAAATTCCTGATTTTAAAAATGTCTTCATTTTAGTAAGAAACATTGAGCTAGCTAAGTGAAAACACATCTGAAGCCACATGTGGTCTATCATCTGGGCGTTTACAAGCTCTGCTCTATGCTAAGTGCTCTGGAGAATACAAAGGATGATGGCATTCTGAGCCCACCAGGGGACTCAAGAGATTGTCCCAAAAAGAGTTTCATAACAGTTCAATGAATTGTTGAAGCCCTGGAGTCTCTCCATAAAATTATAGAGAGCTCTGAGCTTAAGAACCTTTGATCTAGATTGTTGTGTTAGTAGCTCAGTCGTGCCTGACTCTCTGCGACCCCATGGACTGCAGGCCTCTAGGCCCCTCTGTCCATGAGATTTTCCAGGCAAGGATACTGGAGTTCCTTCTCCAGGGGATCTTCCCAACCCAGGCATCAAACCCGGGTCTCCTGCACTGCAGGCAGATTCTTGACCAACTGAGCTACAAGGGAAGCCCCTTGATCTAGATTAATGCTTCTCATAGATCAATGCTTCTCATATTTCAGCAAAAATTACCAAAGGATTATAAAAACACAGATTTCTGGGCCCCAACCTGAGAGATTTTTCATCCCTCCACCCCAGCTCTATTAGGGTATGATAAATAAAAATTATACATATTTGCTTGCAAAATATGATATTTTTAAAAGAAGAGGTACAATTGGAGATTCTGATTCAATAGGTCCATGGGTCCAGGGACCACACTTTGAGTAGCACTGATCTAAAGCAAACTTCTTATCTTACAGGTGAAAGAAATGTAGGTTGGAAAGGGAAGTGATGTACCAAGCACAGGAGTCAAGAAAGCGACTAGAATTTGAGGCTCCTGACTCTACCTTCTGGGCTCAACCTATTAAGTTCCCCTTCACAAAACATGGTTTCTAGACTCTTTTCCATTCCTAGTCACCCTATTAGAGTGCACCAAGCACAAAATTTTCACTTGTGATATGCTTTGTTGTTTTTGGTTTTTTAAGCAGATACAATTGATTCTCAATGTCATTCATCAATTTTTTTGGTTATTTTTAAACTATAAGACATAGTGTCTGCCCCAGAGAACTTACAATCTTATTGAGCAGACAATTTTAGGCCCACTAAAAAATAAAACAACAACAAAACAACCCACAAAATAATATAGCATAATACAATAATATTCTGTAATAATATAGTATAATAAATCCATAATACCTTCGTAAGTCATATCTTTGCACTGTTTTGGTAGAGAATGCTTCACACAGAAAGTAGAATATAACCTATGCATAAAGGGTGAGTAAGATCCAGTGGCAGAGAGAAGAGGGGCATCATAAGAAATAGGAACAATAATGATAGTAGACATGTAGAAATGAGCAAATGATTAACAGCTTGGTTTGGACAAATTGAACTCCAATAAGAATTTTAAAATTTGGATTTTGAGAAAACACTAAACTACAAGAATGGCATCCTTTCATATAAAGAGCCTCAAAACACTATTAAATTTAATTTAAACAAGTGTTAAATTTTGTTTTTACACTATAGCCTCCCAGTGACATTATCTTGAAATTCAAATTGGCTGACTACATTTTAATTAGAATATAAAGTTGTACACCTATCATTAGAGATGTGTTTAATACTTCTAGCAATAGTTTCTTGATAGCAGGGTAACAGGGCAAAAGGGAATATTTGTTTCTCTCTTGAATCTTCAGGCAAATTGACTTTCTGCTAAAATGTAAATAACACCTAGTTTTTGTGGTGGCCATCAAAACGCACAACTCGGTTCTCTTGTTGCAGGGCACATTGCTGCCTGACTTGACTTTCTGCTAAAATGTAAATAACACCTAGTTTTTGTGGTGGCCATCAAAACGCACAACTCGGTTCTCTTGTTGCAGGGCACATTGCTGCCTGACAGCGTGGCTGCTGTCTTTCCAAATCCACTCCTATTTTAGAATGGAGGCCATTTTCCCCTCAGGTGGCTCCCAGGAAATGACTCAGCAGGGAAGGGGTTTTAAAACAGACTCATTCAGAGGTCACATGGGAGTATCAATGGGCAGTATTGGTTGTGGACTTTCTATTCATTCAACCAAACCTCTTATGAAACTGTCCTGCAGTCCAAGACTTCCTACCATCCTCTTCCTTTCCCTTCTTCCTCAGACTCCTAACCATCTGAGCCATTAGGGAAGCCCAACTAGTATTTGACTGTGAACTTGGAAGTTATTAAAACATAAACATTCATGAACTTACCTGTATAGTGAAATAGAGGAAAACTAAGGGAATAACCCCCAGAATGAAGAGTGGTAAAGCTCCCACAATGACCAAAACTGTTCCAATAACATCCAGTGTACAATTCACCCAGGTCCGTAGATAGTAATGGAAACGCATATCAATTATAAACATGTCCTGAAAAATTTGACATGAGATCACTTTATTTTTAACTCTTCATGGTTTAAAATGAGGGGAGGAAGACATATATCATTCAGTGTAAAAATAAAAACATTTACCCAGAAGTGACAATCTGAATCTTAAGTGATTTTTGCCCTCCTCAACTCACCCCTACATATTTTTCAGTTATAACAATTAAGAGGGTTTTACAGTCCCAAGATGTCTATGATCAAGCAATCTGCATTTCCCAGTCACAACTACATGACACTTGATTTATACGGCTGCCATAATTTAAGGTTATGGCTATGCACAGTCTAATACAGGAGCCACTAGCAAATATATGGCTATTGAGTACTTGAAATGTGGCTACTGCAAATTGAGATATAACCTAAGTCTACAACACAAATCAGATTCTAAAGATTTGGTAAGAATAAAAAATCAGGTATGCAATTAATATTTTTACATTTATTACACTTTAATGTTTCAGATATTCAGATATTCTGTCAGCTACTCTACACATTAAGATACATTATTAGAAATAATAATGTCAACTGTTTCTTTTTAATTTCCTATTGTTGCTACTAGAAAATTTTAAATTACCGATGTGGTTTGCATATTTTACTGGCCAATACAATTAAAAGTACTTAGCTGTAAACACAATGGGTAAGCAGAGACATTCTGGGAACCTCCAACCATTCCTCATTCATTACTAGTGAGTCGATAGTTTTTTTAAAAGGTTTTTTAAAACTTTTTTTTTTAAGTCTCTAAGCATGTTTAGGGACTTTCATGGTGGTCCAGTGCTTAAGAATTCATTTTGCAATGCAGGGGATGTGGGTTCAATCCCTGGTCAGGGAACTAAGATCCCACGTGCCATGGAGCAAATAAGCCTGTGTGCCGTAACTAGGGAGCCCACTTGCCACAACTAGAGAGTCTGTGGGCTGCAATGAAAAATCTTACACAATGCAACTTAGACCCAATGCAGCCACATAAAGAAAGAAAGAAAGATATTTTTTAAAAGGTACAATGCTTAAAATCCAGATATCTCAATATAGACTTACATATTCTTCCCCTTCTCTGTCTGAACCACTGATTCTCAAACTATATGTGTGTAAGAATTAGAGCTCTAGACACCAGGGCACATGCACTTCTTGGATTCTTTCAACAATTTTTTAAGAGTTTTAATTATGTGTATTAGATGCGACTCTGTTATACATCAATTATGAATGTCCCAAGAATTAGAAATGAAACAATGAAATCTACACTGAACATAATCTCATTTTTTGAGAATGAGACTTTTCACAAATGAGATTATAAATCATCATTTATTTACATATGCTATCTAATAAGATAGGGTTTCCTTACCTTGGTGAACCTATTGATGACCTGGCCTATGGGATTGGTTTCAAAAAACTGGAGTGGGAGATGCAGCACATTGTCCAAAAGCTGAGCATGCAGAACTCGAGAGGCAGCCAAGGATCCCCTGGTGACTACGTAAGCTCCAGAGCACACAAAGAGACCTAAACACAAACTGCTATCAGGGACATGTTAACAGCCTAAACTTCACATTTTAACACTCAAGAAATTGCATATAATAGAATTTATTTTTAGTGGAAAACTCAAGTATCAAACTTCAGAATGTGTAACTCTGGACCAAACTAAGTATAAACGTACATGGCACACTGAAAATAAATACAGATGCTCTGATGGGGTATCAGAGCAGGGCTCTCTTATTTTTGAGCATAGCTTCTAGAGAAATGCTCTGAAGATAAGAGATCAACCAGGTGGATAGAATGTTAGCAACCTATTAATTTTATAATGTCCTGAGGGACAATGGTAGTCACTGGTGCTACTAGGTGAACAGTTTCAGTTCTCCTAATTTCTAGGTCCATGGTAGAATTGTACTTTTTGACCCCTTTGTGATTGGAGAGAACAAAGAGATAGTTCTGTACAATACATTGAGGGAAAAACAACACATGACACTTCCAGATTGGAGCATTTAATTGTTGGTGCCGGATCTGCTAAAGCTCCTATTCCCTTTGCACGGTGCCTGCCAAAGTTTTAAAAAAAAAACATAGTTGGGTTGGTTTTTCAACATGGGCTCTAGAATCAGAAAAATCCCCCTCGCAATCCACAATGCACAAGTGGTGTGAGTGAGGAATAAATGTTTTTGGCCTGTCAAGCCACGGAGGTGTGGTTGGTGGAAGGGTTGTTCTTGATGAACTAAAAAGTCAGAAAATATAATCAACATGTAACTTTAGTGGAAGAGGTTAAAAAACAGTTAACAGAATCTATTGACAATTGCAAGCTGTGTTTGACAAAATACTGAATATAACAAGAAAGAGGCAAGCTCAGAAAAGAGCTATCCAGGTGTGCAAGAAGAAATGAAAGGACAAAGAATCGCCAACTTGGGGAACATGTAAGGTTGGAAGAAGAGATGTTTGGTTATAATGATTGATTCAAAGATGGATATATAACTCGGTTGTTTCAAGGAGAGTAATTTCCTGGGTTTCTATGAAGGGAGATTCTTTGAAAGATAACATTTCCATCACCATGTGAAGCTTAAGGATTAAGCCAATGAGGAAAATGAGTAGAACTGATAAATAAAGAGTAGTGGATACTTAGTTTGAGCCGCCTGGATCAAATGAGTTTAAAGACTTGTGCCTGGACTTCTCCATTTGAGACATCAATAAACTTTCATGTTATCTGAGACATTTGCTTTTGAGTCTTCTGGGATACACAATTACTTTGTTGATCTCTACTATATAAAATTGCTGATAAAAGTGTGTTGGCAACATGATTCTTGTAGGTATAATGTGTAAAACAAAGCAAAACAAAAATAGTTGACCCTGACTATTTCAAATTATTTTAGCTACTTCTATTATATTTTAAATAATATCACACGTGACTGTTTAATAATTTCTTACTCTTAACTATTTCTTATTATATTCCTACCTCAATCCCCCATACTTTCTTCTAGCCCTTCTAAAAATAGGTTGTTGGCCTTTTTTCCCTCAAATATTCAGTGTTTACATTACTACTAAACATGGTATTCATGAAGTTCACTACATTTACAATGCTTATACCACTATTTTTCTAGGCAACAAGAAATCATCTATTACCAAACAATTCAATAGTCAGCAAAATTCTTTTGAATATATTCAAACTTATCAGATATTCTATTATTTCTTTTATCCTCTTTTGCCCCCTCCTCTTGCAACATAAATACTATCTTGGAATCCCCTGTATTTCTGCTCTGAACTGGAACATTTGTGGGGACAGGCTTCAGTTTTCTTTAATTACAGAAAACGTCGTTAAATATTATATATTTGATAATTTCTATCTGCATTTACCTAAAGTCTTACTATAGGGATGTTGAACATCCTGGATTGTTACTTTAATTTTTCCTTATTTATCATTTGCCATCTGTTTCTGATGTGGTACATCTGGGACTATCTCCTCCAATTTATCTTCTCACACTTGTACAATCTCTTCAAATTCTTTAAATTTTTTAAGAACTTTCTTGCTCTTAGACTGACCTTATTTCAGCATATTCTGCACTTGCTTTTCTTCTGCCATTTGAATATCTAAAGATACTAATTAGATATTTTAAGCTTCTCTTATATACTGAGTATGAGCATTTTACTTCCTGGTTCCACTGTTCTATTTGTTAGCTCTTATTTATACTGTTCACTGGATTAAAATGCATGACCATCCATCATGACCAGTTTAAACATGAGAGATAAAGAGATGGTTAATCAAGAGGTACTTGGCATGCCTTTCTTCGGCCAATGTATACATTAATTTCCCCCAACATTTCTCTCCTCTGAATGGAAGTTCCACATAAGCGGGTGTGACACTGCAAGTCTTATATCGTGATTTAGACATGCAGGCTTGGAGAAGGCAATGGCACCCCACTCCAGTACTCTTGCCTGGAAAATCCCTTGGGCAGAGGAGCCTGGTGGGCTGCAGTCCATGGGGTCGCTAAGAGTCAGGCATGACTGAGCGACTTCACTTTCACTTTTAACTTGCATGCATTGGAGAAGGAAATGGCAACCCACTCGTGTTCTTGCCTGGAGAATCCCAGGGATGGGGAGCCTGGTGGGCTGCCATCTATGGGGTCACACACAGTCGGTCACGACTGAAGCAACTTAGCAGCAGCAGCAGCAGCAGACATGCAGGCTGGAACTTCTTCAAAAGCCACATAAGGAGGCCATCCTTAACATATGCCACACACACAAGTAACCTTCATTTTCTTTTTAAGCATCAGCTCCTAGTTTTCACTGTACTACTGCTGTGCCAGTTGGTATATAATAATACATAGATAGTGCTGGGGGTGGGGCTGAGCTTGTAGGAGAGGCTGACAGGCCAGAACAAAGCTCTAGTGAACCACTTTGATTATTTCCATGCTACTTAATCTTACTCCCTGTACTTGTCTTTCTCCAGTGGATGGCCTGAACCACTTTGCTTTTACAGCTTCATCTAGTATTTGTTCCTGGTTACAGGTTCTTCTACCCTTGATTATCAGTATAATCGCTTATGTAGAAATTCCCTGAACCCTTTACTTTTGGATTTGTTCACTGTCATTTCAGTGGAATTTTGTGAGGTAAGTAAAGTAAATGACCCACTCATTCATCTCAAACAGGGAGTAGCAGTGTACTCCTTAAATACTACACGTTGAAAATAAGGTGTCTATATTTTACACATTGGGTTGGAAAAGGAAGTTCCTAACAAGGGGGCATAAAACACAATAGATTAGGGATGTCCAGAGTGTTCCAGAGAGGCAGCACATAGCTGAGAACCAGAAATAAAATGTTTAGGGCTATTTCTTTTTCAGAAGATAAGGTAAGATCATTACTATTGTTATAAAATATAGATGCAGTATTTTCTGCTTCAGTACTCTAGTTTTGTTTGAATGTTAGCCTTCTATATTATTCATAGCAGTCCTCTGGTATTAACACGTGAAAGTGCTATTTATGCTTTAAAGCTCAGAAATTAATGTAAGCTTTTATGATATCAGTGAATACACCCTGCTTTTGATTGGATCAGGTTCCAGAGGATGCAGCTGTGGATCACTAATAAAATCAGAAATTATATAGAGTTTCATTTCTTATGAAATACATTTAAAATTTATAACATAATAAGTCAAAACTTTAAATTTTTAAATGTAAAAAATAAAAATCCAGTCATGAAAAAATCTTTTTGATTAAATTGTATATAATCTGTTACTTTCATTACAAAATACTTTTTATACCTCCTGACAGTTAGTTAAAGTAAACGAGTAAAATTTTGAATACTAAACTTGCACACCTTGCCTAGTATAGGAAAATAACGGTATTTGGTCACTTAAAACATTCTCCAAAGGATACTGAATCTCCCTTAAAATTGCAACATGAATCTGCCATGGGTGTATATGAGCTCCCAATCCTGAATCCCCCTCCCACCTCCCACCCCATATCATCTCAAAACCAATACAGTATTGTAAAGTAAAATAAAGTAAAAATAAAATTAAAAAATATATATATTTAAAAAATTAAAAAATAAAAATAAATAAAGAAATAAAATAAAAGAAACTCTAAAAAAAAAAAAAAACTGCAACATGAGCTCACTAGGTTGATAAAAGTTTAACTCTCCTATATATGATGATAGACATAGGTATAGAGATGTATGTGGGATATTTTTTTTGCTGCTCAGCATTCTATTGATATATCTCTAAATCTACCTTCACCTCATTGACTTGCAAACCACGAGCCAATAAACTTGACTCACTGGTTAGAACCAAGCAAATTCTAAGTCCCTGAATCTCATTTTAGTTGTTAACATAACAACTCTTTTCCCAATGCATGTAACAAAACAAGCATAAATTTGCCTCAAAATATTTGTTTACTTTCCGATGGAGATACTTATAGGTAGTACTAAGGCAGTCCAACCAGTCCATCCTAAAGGAGATGGACTTATGTTAAAGCTGAAACTACAATACTTTGGCCACCTCATGCAAAGAGTTCACTCATTAGAAAAGACTGATGCTGGGAGGGATTGGGGGCAGGAGGAGAAGGGGACGACAGAGGATGAGATGGCTGGATGGCATCACTGACTCAATGGACATGAGTTTGGGTAGACTCCGGGAGTTGGTGATGGACAGGGAGGCCTGGCATGCTGCGATTCATCGGGTCACAAAGAGTCGGACACGACTGAACAACTGAACTGAACTGATGGTGACATAATAAAAAATATGATGGGAGAGGAGAAAACAAAGCAAGGCCTTGAATCACATACTTTTAAATGTTATCCTCATTTTCTGTTACCAAAAGTATGTATTCTTTCTGTCTTCCCTTATGCATATCCTTAGATAGCAAGATTTCCATGTAGCTGATTTGTTATTTAACTTTATCACTCTCCTTCACGTTATCCTCTTTTCTCCTTATAAATAAACAAAGATTGTCTCTAATTTAAAAAACCTTTCCTTTAATGGTTCTGTACTTTTGAGTACTGTATTTTTGAGAATCTTTCTTCTTACTCTTTCAAATCACTTAACTTCTTTGAAGGACAGTGTGAATCTACTTTGCTTACTGGGGGGAAAAGCAGCAGAAAAATATATCCACACTTCCCACTAAATGTGTTTCAAACTGAATTAATAATTTCTCTGTTTTATCACTTAAGACTCTTCCCCACTGGTTTCTTTACTTCTGTCTTCATTGTTTTCCCAATTACTCGAACTTCAAAATCTCAAGTGATGCGCTCTTCTTACCTACAACAAATTTTATATATCTTTTCACCACAATGTCTTTCCTATCCATCCCTTTTCTCCACCCCCACTGCAGTTCTCTGACCCTTCCTCCATTCATACTTTATATTCAGCCTTATTCCACACCCTACCCATTGGTTAGCACTGGACTAGATGCTTTGGGTGACAAGGAGATTGATCAGATAAGAGATCTTTTTGTACTAGAGTATCTCTCATCTAGACGCCTGACAATACTTGGTTATTTTTATCCCTGCCGATCCCAACTTCTCCCTGGTCTCTGACTTTAGTTCCTCCAATAAAAATCCATCTGTTTTTTCATCACGCCAAGTTTATTCATATTCTGAAAAATAACTCCAAATTCTGTCATTTCTTTTTCCCCCAATTCTCAAAGTTTTCCACTTGCCTTTCCAACCATCATGTTTAACACATTTCCATACTACCTTTCTACCTCCAGTTCCTCTCCTGCCCCATCAGTTACCTGAAGATGACTCAGCCTGGCATCCTCAGCTATGCCTGGATCCCCCTCCCCTTTCCTATCCATCTTTATGAACATCTTTCTCTGGACCTCTCACCTTCCCTTCTCTGTGATCTGGTAAAACTCAATCCGTCTTTTCAGTGTCGCCTTGAATGCCAACTATGCCTTGGGAATTATCTTAATCTCTCAATCAAATATAGTTTTCCCCTGCTCTAAATCCTCCGAGTGTCATCTTTTACTATTATACAAATATTGCTTGCCATGTAGTATTAAACTTTACTTACAACGCAGATTTTAACAGACTCACTTACTGATCTTCACATCAGTCACAAGTCTCCCACATACGGTGAATGGCCATGTAGTCAAGACTTTGAGTCCTGAATGACTTAACAGATAAACCTCCATTTTCTCAGCTGTAAAATGGGGATAATGATACCTTTCTAAATACTTACTGGCAAGATTAAATGAGATAAATTTTTTAGCATGGGTCATGTAGTTGACACATACAAGTTTCTGTGTACTCTTTCAAATATGCTGAATTAAAAATATATGCATTTGAATTATACCAAAGTATCTGAATATTATGATGTAGATTTAAAAACAAACAAACAAACAAACAAAACATGCCTTATGCTTGCATCCAGATCAGTTAGGTTAGAAAAAGAAAAGAAAAGCAACTGAAAAAAAAAAAGCTAGACTTTTTTTTTAACCTTGCATTAATCCCAGTAATCCATAGATGCTTAATTTATTGCTTCTTATTTGCTTCCATTGTGTGAAATCATTCATGTGCTTTGCTTCTTTTGCCCAGGTACTAAGCCAGAGATTCTGTCCAGTTCCCACCAAATTCTGCCCCAGGCAAGTGACCACATTCAGCCACACCCAGAGCCAGCCGAAGGCTTGAAGATACTTCAGAATGACTGAAAACTTCACCTAAAAGCAAAATTATTTTTTTAAAATGATAAATTACTGTAATTAAAAGTCACACTAAAAGCTAGATTTAAACCTACTGTGATATATTCTAAGCTTTATGACCTTGATTCAAGTTGCTAACTCCTCTAATCCTCAGATTACTCATTTATAAATTGGAATAATAATAGTAGCCACCTTATACGTATAAGCAAAGTACCTGCACAGTTTCCTGACGGCTTTAAAATAAGTGCTCAAATAATGTTAGTTACTATCACTAACAAGCATATACATAGTGAAATATACACAGCTAAATAACTTTGGTAAATAAGAGTATACACAGCTAAATATACATAGCTAAATAATTAAACGTCACTCTAATGTCCGATAGGTCATTTAATTTCTTCAAAATATTATATAGCAACTCCCTTCAAATTCAATAAACTATAGATGGTATCTGTTAATAATACTTACATGGGAGTGGTTAGTAACAAATAACAATAATTACTCTGGTACTCACCCCACCAACAGGAATCTTTTCTTTTCTCACTGAGAACTGTTTCCTTTGATCCAATAAGGGCCTGATAAAGCAAGACAACGTTATTTTTTTCCTTTTGATTTTTAGATCAACCAAACATTTTTTAAAAGTTATACATTCTCAATCCATTTTTTTACATATTCGTCTGCTTCATTAACAGCAATCTGACTTGCCTTGATAATAACTTTGTTTCTTTAATCTTCTGGAAGGGAAATTGTTTATTCTTCCATACTGCCTGATTTTTCCACTGTTTCTTCTAGAAAATTATCCTGCAAACTTGAGCCGAACTCCTAGATTGTTTAAGCTAATTCCATCTGGCTGGACCATAATCTGTGCCTCCTCAGGTCCTTGCCTCCTGTCCTACCAGAAGACTAGCATCAAGCTAATTCATGTCACCTCATTCTGCCACCATTCTGGGAGATGGCATAGGTGACAAAGGACAACTGCATTCAACTCAATCTCTTTTCAACTTCATGACCTCATACTTTCAAAGTCTGTCAGCAGCATGCTACACTGGCCATCAGCTTTCATGACCATAAACCATGAATCTTATTACCTGGAACTAATCCACCTTTGAAAACTCAGCTCTAATTATTCCAGCCTCTGGCCATAATGTAGCCTCTTCTATTTCTAAATTGTACCTTCAGTTAGTCTCACTATATTTGGTTCTTATTCTATCAAGACTCCCAGTTTAAAAATGCAACTTTCTATCATCCATGCTCCCTAGGATGATCAATGATCCTGGTTTACCTGGGATCTTCCTGGTTTTAGAAACAACGGTCCCACGTTCAGGAAAACTCTCAGGGCTACGCACACCTATGTCCTGTCTTGAATCTTTTCATTATTCAGCCTGTACTCCATGATTACATTTCACCCAAATGGTGGTGATATTGTAAACTTTAATAGTTTTCCTTTTCCTTCTATTAAGCTTCAACATTAGAACTCACAAGTCAGTGCTGATCATACTTGCTCCCTATATGTGGAGTGCTACTTCAGAAGATCATAAAGCCCTGCAAACTGGCTCCACCATAAATTAGTATCTTCCTTCCATGTGGGTTTTCATAGTGCCTAGAAATTCTTGCATCTCTCAGAAGGGGCCTTCACATCCTTTCTGATGGAGAAAGTCAACACAGACAGGGAAGTCAGTCGCCACACTTCTACATTTACCCGCATCTCCACTCTGCCTTTTCTGACTCTCTCCTATAAAAAGCAAAGATAATTCTCTCCTCAGACCCAAGGAGAACCTTATGACCCGAGTCACATTCTGCCCATTTCCTCAAAATACATTTACTAACTATAATTGTTTCCATACTTTCCTGCTGATGAGTCACTTGACAGTGCTTGATAAAAATGCAGACTGTAAGATTCCCCCTCTGGAAACCTATCGTTAAAGGAATGATGCAAGGGATCATTTTATCGTAAGGCAAATTTTAAGACCCTCAATTGTTCTCTCTTTTTTAATCTTCAACTTCCTTTCAAGCATTTCTTTCCCATCAGCCCACAGAGAACTACACATTTTTCTCATCTTATAATTAATACCATCACCACAAAAATGATTCCACCCTCCTTCCTATGTTCAGTTACCCTCTTACTTCCTGCCTTCCTTCTGTAGCCAAATATTTTTCTGCCAAACCACCTTTTTTTTTCTCCTTGAACTTTCCAACACCTGGCTGAAAGAGTTTCCATCAGTGGGGCCTTGATAAAGAAAGTACAATTGTACTTTATCCCAAGAATATATTCTTGGGAAACTTTGAAAATCACCTCACCTAAACTCTTCATAGAAATTAACATC
Source organism: Budorcas taxicolor (assembly GCF_023091745.1). NCBI lineage: Eukaryota > Metazoa > Chordata > Mammalia > Artiodactyla > Bovidae > Budorcas > Budorcas taxicolor. Next base: position 87,539,593 of record NC_068910.1, read on the forward strand.
ATTCATCATCCGCTTGTTTAAGATATGTTTCCTTTTACTTCCTTACCATCATACCTTTGTGTTTTCTTCCACCTGTCTGGGTTTCCATTAGTTTCTTTGTCTTCTTTTAACATTTATATTTCATGACACTCAGCTCTAGCCATTATTCCTTTCGTATGCTCCTCTTCTGAGCAATCTCCTCCACCCCCAGTTTCAACAAACTTCTCTGTTGGTAACTCTCAAATGGATTTCTCAAGTCCAAACCTCTTTTCTGAGCTCCAGATACATACAGCAAAAAGCCTACTTGCCATCTGCTTCATCTCTACTTGTTCATCTCAATCACCCTGCACTGAACCAGTTATTTCTTACCTCTTCTAAAGCTTACTTTGGCCAAAACACTTCCTCTGTCTCAATCTTGACACATTTCCAACCATCATCATGGAACTGTCAATTCTTCTGGAATTGTATTGCTGAAGAAATATTTGGAAAATACCAAATAGCACAAAGAAGAACAAGGACAAAGGAGGAGAGACAAGAAAGAAAACAGAGAAGGAATAGAAGCCGAAGGAAAATACTCATAATGCTAATATTCCAGAGATATCTGGTACTAAGGTGCTTGTGAGTACTGCTAGAGTCTTTATGTGTGGTGTGTGTGTGTGTCTCTCAGTCATGTCCGACTCTTTGTGACCCCATGGACTGTAGCCTGCCAGGCTCCTCTGTCCATGAGGTTCTCCAGGAAAGAACACTGGAGTGGGTTTCTATTTCCTTCTCCAATATGTGTGGTGTCATAATTCAAATGTTGCTCCATAACCAGTCTTACTTTTTTTTTTAATGTATACATGGTCTTTGCAACTCAATATAAAATGCAGAGATATTTGTACAAAGGTACAGACCTTTGCCAACAAAGGTCTGTACAGTCAAAGCTATGGTTTTTCCAGTAGTCATGTATGAATGTGAAAGTTGGAACATAAAGAAGACTAAGGGCCAAAATATTGATGGTTTTGAACTGTGGTATTGGAGAAGACTCTTGAGAGTCCCTTGGACAGCAAGAAGATCAAATCAGTCAATCCTAAAGGAAATCAACCCTGAATATTCATTGGAAGGACTGATGCTGAAGCTGAAGCTCCCATACTTTGGCCACCTGATGTGAAGAGCTGACTCATTAGAAAAGACCCTGATGCTGGGAAAAATTGAAGGCAGCAGTACAAGGGGATAACAGGGGATGAGATGATTGGATGGCATCACCAACTCAGTGGTCATGAGTTTAATCAGGCTGCAGGCGATGGTGAAGGACAGGGAAGCCTGGCGTGCTATAGTCCATGGGGCCGCAAAAAGTCAGACACGACTGAGTGACTGAACAACAACAAACATAATCAACCTCAAATATCATTCTATAATAACATTTTATTCTGTCATATGGCAACATAAGATTTTATCTATTTACTAAAGTAAGACTTAACAAAATCAAAATGTATGCCTGTTGCAGATTTTTCCTACTTCATTATTGCTATAATGCTCTTTTTGTATATATCTCTCATGGTCCCTTGGAAGGACATAGGAGCATAAGACACGCTAAGTTTTAAGTCATTTGATATATGAAATATCAAACTGACCTCTAGAAATTCTGAGTTGAGGTATATGCATGCCCCCATTTCTCCATGCTTCCTATTCTGTTTATCAGAATAAGAAATGGCTATTTGATCAGTTCAGTAGTTTTTCCCTGCCCATCTTTGGCATTTCTGTCAAGAAACATTCTGTGGGAGGTCGCGATACATGCCCTTTGCCAGATCAGTTTCACCATCAGAAAAAAAGATACACTATTTCACAGACACTTTCATTGGAATAGCTCCTGGTATATGATTTGGGTTAATTACTGTCATCATCCTTCAAGCCCTTGGCATGGCTTCTGTTTGGATAAGCAAATTTAGCATTGGTGTCAAGCCAAAAAATTAATTCTTAATGTAGTGGGATATAAAATGCTATGAAACCCAACTGTTAAAAGGGAATTAAAGCATCTTAATTAGATGTAACTAACAAAGACCAATAATCTAATGAACACTACACAAAAAGTTTCAGTTTTTCCAAACCACAATGTTAATTATTCTTTTTCCACAAAAATACTGCATTTGATCCTGGGCATTTTGTTGTGAATAACAGGTTTTATTTGAATTTTAAAAAAGCAAATTATTTTGTGCTGGTAGAGAAGTTTTAAAAATGAGTCTTGTTCTGTCCTTCAGAAACACTTGGGAAAGTTGGCACAATACCTGTCTGCATATTTTTGTATAAAATATATAAAATTAACATACTGAAACCATTAACCCTGAACTGAGCATACAGTTGTAAAATATGGAGTATGTATGGGAGAATTAAAGTGAGTAATAGAATCTGACATGAAAGCCAGAAGGGGGCAGTCTAGATACTAAAATGGCATTTCCAGTTTATTTTATTCAAGGAAGATAGTAATAAGGATTTTAAGGAAATAAAATAATTAATATATACCATACAAAATTAAACCACAAAAGGAAGAATAAAATGTTGAAACAGTTCCAATTATTTTAGTCCCTATTTGAAAACAAAACTAATGTCATAAAGCAATTCTAATTCTTAAATTTCAAAAGGAGAGACTCTCAAACATTATTTGGTCCACATTCCTTTCCACCTTTTCTCTTGATGGGTAGTCAGTTTTCCTGAGAATCCTTCCACAAGGAAGGTTCATTGTTCTATCTCAGTACATCCACCTGTAGAGAGTCTTTGTTCTCGTTATTACTTCCTTGTACCTTCCAATCTCTAATTCGGCACAAATTGAAATAACTGAGTAAGTTTAAGAAAGACAAGTTAGGCTGAAAGTCAGGAAAATTTTCTCCATATAATGTTATTTTATCAAAAAGGAAAGTGGATTAAAAAAAACGAAAGCTAGACTAGGGATCGTATAGAAAGTCATAAAGTAGGAAACACATGGAAATATGTAAAGAAATGCACATATTTTGGAGAAATGAAAATAAGTCTCTGATCTCTCTCTCATAGACAACATAAAAATGGAATGGAGGACTCAGGGACCTCCACTAACACTTTTATCATTTTTAATTACTTTTAGTAATTAAAAAGTAAGTTTGAGGCCAGACTGTGTTGACATGAATGTACCATAGTAGAATGAGGTAATCTTTTTGATGTGATCTTTACTGAAGAAGTAACTTTCGGCAAGCTGGTTTCTGTTTGAGCCTCTATAACTTGATAAATGTTTAGAAATCAGATCTGTAAACAAACCTCTATAAGGACTGGGGTTCTTTTTTTAAGGAAAAATTTTGCAAAAGTGGTCCACCAAAACTTTGAGAGGCTCAATGACTTATAAACAAGGAAAATGATTTATTATAGAGGAAAGGGTATGATTATGTTTACAACAATAATTATTACTTTTTCACTTTTAACCTTTAAAGCAAGCTACTTGTTGAGTGTATGGTGAGACCATACACAAATGGAAACTATGATTCAGAGATGTGTGCCACAGCACACAAATTTCAAAGTCTGCTTCAGTGTTTCTGCTTCAGTGGATTTGCTTTTCTTGGAGACCCTTAAAAATTGCACTCATATAAATGAAACACTGTTATAATGGTAAGAAAAAATAAAATGATAGTTTAAAGTTCCCTGGGTGTTCTTTCAGTCTCTAGTTTTTTATTCATCCATTCAAAATGCTTATTGAACACCAGGTTACAAGCTGTTGAGTGTTTAGTTGAAATGTGTTATTTAAATGGCAGTAACAGAGAACAAAAAGACAAAAATTCCTGCTCTTATAAAGCTTAAAACCTAGAAGTAAGAGAAAGACAAAATACAAGCAAATACATTTCTACTATGCAGGTAATTAATAAAAATTATGGGGAGAAAAGCACAGAAGGGATAGGAAGTATTGTGATATAAAATAGGGGGGTTGGACAAGTCTTCATTGATGAGGTGACACTTGAGGAAAGACTTGCAGAAGGTGGGAGAACATAAGCCATGTGCATATCTGGGAGAAAAATGCCCTAACCAGTGGGATCCAAGGGAAGGAGCGTGTCTGATGGCCCAGGAATAGCAGAGTCAGGGCTGCTGGAATAGAATAGTGAAAGGAGCTTTAGGAGGTTCTGAGATAAAAAAGATAAACAGGTTCAGGTCCCCCAAGGCTTTAAGCATATGTGCGTGCTAAATTGCTTCAGTTGAGTCTGACTCTTTGTGACCCCGTGGACTGTAGCTTGCCAAGGGATTCTCCAGGCAAGAATACTGGAGTGGGTTGCCATGCTCTCCTCAGGGGATCTTCCTGACTCAGGATGGAACCCACATGTCTTACATCCACCTGCATTGGCAGGTGGGTTATTTACCACTGGCACCACCTGGGAAGCCCTTAACAGGCCCTTGTAAAGACTTGAGATTTCACTCTGAGATGTGAATCTTTGGAGATTTGGGACAGAAGACTGATATGATCTGACTCATATCTGTGAAACAAACAACTTCATGTATGTTGTGAACAGACAGTACAGGGACAGGCTGTTGGCAGGAAGACTCATAAGAAGACAATTACAATCATTCAAGTGAGAAATGATAGTGATTTGGACAAAGGGTAGCTGTGAAATTGATGAGCAGTGTTTGAATTCTGGGTTATTCGATATACTTTGAAGATAGAGCCAATGGGGACTTGATGATGGATTGGATGTGGAAAAAGAGAGAGGTCAAGGGTGATTGCAAGATATTTTTATCTAAGTAACTGGAAGAACAGTGTTGCCATGAGCTGAGATTAGATGTCAAAGAGGAGGGTCCACCTCTGGGGTTCAGAGGACAGGTTGGGCTGGAGATATAAACTTGGAGTAAAGGTAACTAATGTCAAGAGACTGGATGACAATACCTAGCCAAAAAAAGAAGCAGTCCAAGGTCTTTAGGATCAAAGAGGAACAATTTAGTTTACCTACTCATCTAAACCTGGTATACAAACAAAGCTCCAATGTGCAGCATCTGTATCATATACACATTCATAGGACTATCAATCCTTTAAAACAATTCAAGGCTGAAACTACAAAATTCTGAGCTATTAGATTCTAAAGTATTCATTTCTCTGTAGTTCATTCCAGCTCTCAACATTAGCAACTTTGACACAAGGCAGCTTTCAGTAATACTAGGTATTTATTTTTAAATGACTCGTTACTATTATTTCTTTATTTCTTTCAATCTCTTCTTTGCAACTCTTGGGGGTAGAATTAGGGCAAATAGCTGATTAGGCTAATTTTCTTCAATCACTGCTCATTTTAGTTATTTACAAAAAGGAAAAATAAGTATAACAATTCAGTCAGAGTCAGAGTTTTATTATTTTTTTTCTCTTTCACTTTCTCTTATTCTTTCCTCTCTCCTTCCTTCTCTCCCTTCCTTCCTCTCATTTTTCTAAATAGATTCATTTGGGGGATATTATTAGCACTTACATGCACAAATCAGAGTAGATTTCTTCTAGTAGAATTTGACTAGAAATTACTAAGACTTACTATGTTTCCCAAACTAAGTCAGATACATCTCACTTAAATACTTTGACACAACCGTGTAACTTATAGTTTAAAATTTGGAAACCACTAAGTACATTTTATATCCATCATAACATATAGATCCTTTTTATAGGATACATTTTAAATGCTAAAAATGTAATCAATTAGTCTATAATCCCCAAAAATCTAGTATTGTCCTTAATACTCACCTGTCATTTTGCACCAGGATTTGGTCTTTCAGTACAGTTCTGGAGTTGATTCCACTGACTTGCTTTAAAGCATGAGCTGGGGAAGAAGATGGTGAGTGCTTTTATATCCATAAAGGCAATCAATGCACAAAATAGAAACATCATGGAGGATTATACAAATTAGAGGATTCTTTGTGTTCTGGATTCACAGGTATACTGGGAGCCCTTCCATTTCCCCCAGTATTTTCCCCTCATCTAAAATGTCCTGTAATGTCCTGATAAAACTAAGGTTCTATAATGAAAAAGCCTACAGAAAATTCTTTCTTAGACATTAGAGAGAGTGCTAAGTTGTTTTGGATCTTCCACAGAAGGGTTTCATGCTTGCCAAAGTGGAATGATTTTCTTTCTTTAAAAGAAAAATGGAATATTATCAAGTCTTATTATTGTAAAATGCTATTATGGTGAAAATCGTTGAGAAAATGCAGTGTGAATTCCCAAATCTCTGTCTTGTTCTTACTAATGTCAGTAATATTAACAACAGCTTCCTATGTGTCAGCAATATTCTAAATGTTTTATATATTTTAACTCTTATGTTTCAAAAGTAACCCTGTGAGGAAGATCCTACAATTATCCTTATTTTACAGATAAAAAGTACAGAGAAGTAAAGCAGGTTACACAAATCAAAGTCGCACATCTGGAACTATAAGAATAAGGCTCAAGTTGTGTGAGCATGAATGTGCGCTCAATCATGTCCAGCTCTTTGACACTCCCTGGACTGTAGCCTGGCAGGCTCCTCTGTCCATGGGATTTCCTAGGTAATAATACTGGAGGGGGTTGCCCCTTCCTTCTCTAGAGGATCATCCTAACCCAGGTATCTATCCCTTGTCTCTTGCATTTCCTAAACTCCAGGCAGGGTTTTTATGAGCTGAGCCACTGGAGAAGCCCCGAGGTACAAATTGCTGTTAGTGAATTCCATGGGAAACATCTCGAGTTCGGCAGACTTTTGTCTTTTTTTCATAGTATAATACTTGAATTTCAGACTTCCTATTTTTAAAAGGAAGGAATTGGAGATGTCTGAGCTCTCTACATGCATTCTATGCTTTTTATTTCTAGAAATAAACATCTGGCCCTTAAAGGAAGCATCTGATTTGCATCAAGTGCCTCTTTGAAACATAGGATTCCATGTTTCACAGAATGAAAATCTGGGGATGTTGTAGCCTCTTCTGCCTAAGGCACATTTTCATCTTCATAGTTGATAATGATAAACATTTAAATTTACGTATTTACAATTTACAGAATATGTTCACATACATTGTACAATTTGAGCATCAGAATGACCCGATAAGATAAACAGAATAGAATAGGTAAGCTTATCCATATTTTTCAGGGAAAAGTAAAATTCAGGACAAGTGACTTGCCTAAAGCCCAAAGTTGTCAAAGAGACAAACAGGGAGAGAGAGAGAGAGAGAGAAAGATTGACACATTCCTTCCTGTCTTTCACTCTAAGTCAATGGGCTTGTTCCTACAAATTTGATATAATGTTTAAGAGCTTGATTGGCCCCTGGCATGCAACAGAGGCAGTGATGGATTTAAATTTTGCAATTTATCATCTGTCTTAACTTGTGCAAGATACATATTCTCTTTGTAAAATCAGGACCATGCACCCTCAGGAGGTTTTGGGAGAGATTTAAGCAAAACATTTGTGAATATACTGACAAAATTAATATCCAAGACATCCTAGCTATCATAAGTATTATTAATATGAATAAGAGCCTAAAGTGATAAATATGTAAATTTACCTTTATGTTTCATACTTTTGGCTTTTATTTTTCATATCTTTTTTGATAAAGTCTTCTCTCACTCCTGATCGATTCTGGTTTATAATATACCCATGAGGTGAGACTTGTAGGTTTTTCAGAGCTGGATGGATTTTTGAAGATCTGATGTATCCAAACCAAATAATAATATAAACTCTACTTGAAAGAAAGTGAAAGTCGCTCAGCCGTGTCCGACTCTTTGTGACCCCATGGACTATACAGTCTATGGAATTTTCCAGGTCAGAATACTGGAGTGGGTAGCCTTTCCCTTCTCCAAGGGATCTTCCCAACCCAGGGATTGAACTCAGGTCTCCCACATTGCAGGCGATTTCTTTATCAGCTGAGCCACAAGAGAAGTCCAAGAATATTGGAGTGGGTAGCCTACCCTTCTCCAGTGGATTTTCCTGATTTAGGATTAAACCGGGGTCTCCTGCATTGCAGGCAGATTCTTTTATCAGCTGAGCTATGAGGGAAGCCCATAAACTCTACTTATCTGTCATCAGCTCTGGTAGCGAGAGGGCGAATGATAGGAAAAGAACAAGTGTCTGGGTCATCAGCAGTGAGGAAAGGCAGAGCAGGGACATAGTAGAGGACTGGACACCGCTGGCCCAAATCCAAGGGAAATCACTGCAGGCATGTGACACTAACTGTAGCTAGATTTGAAGTTGTTTGCTGGGATGTTTTATTATCAATTTTATATCAGTTAATCTATTTTTTGCCCTGTTCTGTGTGATCAGTAATAAAATGACAATATATATGGCTGACCTTTTACATATATCTATCTATCTAGCATTACCATGAGTACTATTTTGCCTGCTTTTTAAAAGCTTTCATGCATTTTTTACTCAGCATCCAAAAAATCAAAATCCCAGAAATATTCACTTTGGAAAACATATTCTAGTTCCAGTATAAAAATGATCTCTACTCACCACCTTTCTGAATTGTAACAGAGAACACACAATATTGAAATAATTAGAAAAAAGTTCCATTTACATTTTTCTAATTATGGCATTTTTCTGATGGTGAGATTGTAACATCTATTAATGTCAGCCCAGCTTCAAGAATATTTTCCACTTGTTACCGCAGAGGACTGGTGTACTTAAGAAGTTTTATCAGTGCTGGGAAGGAATGATGTTTTTTTCCAAAACTGGAGATTTAAACAAGAGCCGCAGCTTTCAAAAGTGTGTTCCATATTTTATGGGCAATTAAATATTGAACTTAAAACTTACATATTGCCTGCTTTTAAAGCTATATTTCCCAAGGTAATGTAACTTATATTTCATGTGATCTTTAAAATAAATAGCAATACTGGCTCATTACAAATCATTCCATTAACTCTGAATAGACATACTTTTGGTAGAAACAATGGAGGCAAATTCATCTGTTTAACAGTTATGGAGTGCCTAGCATGAGGCTACCTAAGTGCTGGGGACAGAGACAATGACAGACTGCATCCTCATTCTAGCCCTCAGAGATACTCATAGACCTGCCTTTCCTACACACTAAACGTAAGTTATTACTTAGGCTGACCAAGCAGGCAAGGGCTCATTTCCAAAATTGCTAGCCTTTAAGAAAAGATAAGGTGCCTCTCTTACTAAGAATGACCACAGCCATCTGACGATGCATCAGATATTTCTGAATGCATCTACATGTAGAACATTTCAATTTGAGAAAGGAGTGTAAACAAGGAATAAAAAAATAGTAGTGCATACCTAATGTGTTTAGCTTAGAAAAAACCAGCAAAATGGCTTTGTTTTGTTGATTTCATGGCATTCAAATACTAAATTGCACTGATCCTATTATGAACTGGTTTCATATCTTTCTGACCTTTACATCCAGGTAAAATGTAAAGCGAATTAATAGATAACAGTTCATGCAGAAAATTCTAAGACATAACCCTATGTTTCTTTTTAGCCTGGAATTTTGAAATAGTTCACTGATTTTATAGTCATTTCTCAGTGGTGTCCCAGAAAGGTATAGCACAAGGATCATGATGGTGGTCTATATGAGAAACCATCTATAGCTGGGAAAAGAGATAATGGCATATCAAGTTTTCAGAGTGGGAAAATGATGTATCTCTAGAACATTAAACTAATGCTGATTTCAAACACCCTCGTGTCCTAATTACATAAAGATTAAACAGCTTCATTTCTACAAACATCTTTGGATCTTAATTTAAAATGCTAGGACTATAGAAATAAGAATTAGTAGTAAATAAACTCATTAGTTGTTTTGTAAAAGTTAGACAGCAATTATTCCCCTTTGTCATTCTTCAGATTTTCTTTTTGTTTGTCTCTCTCCCACAACATGCAATAATACAGTTTAAAGACTTATTATTTATTTGATATGGATCTAATGTAAACAAAGCAGAATGTTTAGATTCATTATATTCTAAATTTGCAGTAGAGTTCATAAATTATCTAACCTCTTATTTCATAGATGAACAAACTGATCCTGGGGCATAACATTTTGCTTAAAAATCATATATGAGGTTGATTTTTAGCTGATGTATCCCAAAGTATTTGTTTCTTTTCTAGAGAAAGGAAGATATTCGGCTCCTGACTTAACAATCATGAATGAAGAAAAATGCGGAGTAAGAAATCAGACAATCAATGGCCTTTCAGAATGGGTTAGCACACTGTATCTTAGGCTTATTTGTGTCCTCACCTTTTTCTTGTTCATTGAAGGCCTGAAGCAAACTCGTGAGATTTTTGGTTTTAGACAGAATTTCCTGGTATGTTCCCATCTGTGCTACTCTGCCACTTTCCATCACAACAATGAGATCCATCTGTGGTAGAAGTGTGAGGTTGTGTGTCACTAAAATTCGAGTCTGAAAAAGAGTATTTTATCCCTTGGGTTAACAAAGGATGGTCAAAATAACTATTTTAAAGAGAGCTTCAGGGCGTCTCTGGTGGCTCAGTGGTAAAAAATTCACCTGACAATGTAAGACACGGGTTCCATCCCTGGTCAGGGAAGAGGAGCTAAGCCCACGCGTCACAACTACTGAGACTGTGATCTAGAGCTGGGGACCACAACTATTGTGCTCACATGCCGCAGCTACTAAGCCCGATCCCCCTAGAGTCTGTGCTCCACAACAACAGAAGCCACCACAATAAGAAGGCCCATGCATTGCAGCTAGAGAAAAGATTGCACAGCAATGGAGACCTAGCACAACTAAAAATAAATAAATAAAATTTAAAAAAAGAGAGCAGCAATCATTATTTTTTGTCTTTACTATTTTAGAGTATAATTCTTGGGAGGCACCAGTTTAAGATAGCACATAAATATTTCACAGTGAATGATGATACACTACTTGACAAAAATAAAAAAAATAGTCAGCAAATGTTTTACCCCATTAGTTCAGTTTTTCTTCATTCATTAAGAATGAATCAAATTTACAACAAATTAAAAACAGTCTTATAACTGTCATTCTTGCATCCTTTTTTGAAGGTCCTGTACTGTTACAAGGGGCTTCCCAGGTGGTGCTACTGGTGAAGAACTGGCCTCCCAATGCAGGAGATGCAAGAGACCTGGGTTCAAGCCCTGGGAAGATGCCCTGGAGAAGGGCATGGCAACCCACTCTAGTGGGTTTTCTTGCCTAGAGAATCCCGTGAACAGAGAAGCCTGGCAGGCTACAGTCCATGGCGTTGGAAAGAGTTGGACACAACTGAAGCAACTTAGCATGCACGTAGTGTTACAAAAACATGTTTAAGTTATAACACATAATCTTTAATTTTAAATCTTTCCATATTATTGTATAATATACACTAAATTGAATGAGAAGATTTATCTTGGGTTCATTTCAATAAGTAAAGACATTTGTCTGTGATTTACCTACATATTCATTTTGCCATCTTATACATTTATTTACTTTTTCCAGAATTCTCTGTTTAAATAAATTTATAAGCACACACTGTGGATACATGCATATGGCTCTGCAGTCAGAGAGACTTTTAAAAATCTCTGTGGTTCTTGGGGTTTCCCTGGTGGTTCAGTGGTAAAGAATCCATCTGCCAATGCAGGAGACATTGGTGTTATCCCTGATTCGGGAAGACCCCCCATGCTGCAGAGCAACTAAGCCTGTGCGTACCATAGCTATTGAGCCTGAGCCCTAGAGCTGAGAACCACAACTATTAGCTCATGTGCTGAAGCTACCGAAACCCCTGCCCACAGAGCTTGTGCTCTGCCTCAAGAGAAACCACTGTAATGAGAGGCCCGTACACCGCAACTAGAGAGCAGACCCTGCTCTCCACAACTAGAGGAAGCCTGCACAGCAATGAAGACCCAGCACAGCCAAAAAAAAAAAAAAAATTTCTGTGGTTCCTAAATTGGGCAAACTATATCAAGTCATTATGAGTTCCAAGTCTCTTCATATATAAAACAGGAGTATTGATAATGCTTATCTCAGAGACTTTCTATAAGAACTAAATGAACAAATTTAGTGTCAAATTAGTCATATTTAACTAGTGTCAAATATGATATGCACTTGGTAAATATTAATTCTTTTTTCTTTTGTTCCTTCACAAAACAATTGGATTGTTATTAAGGTTGTGTTTAAAATACCTAATTTTAAGTAAAAAATAATAAATACTATTTTCCATAAGAGTGCCATACAACAAAATTCCATTTTTCCAAAAAATGGTCAGCTAAACTTAAATCACTCATTTTGATGTGTAAATCACCTTTGGACACAGTATGAATCAATGAGGTAGTAATCACATAAGTAAACTTGTAAGAATTTTTAAATGTTCATTAAAGTCTGTGAAAGAGCAATATACCATCCCATTCTTTAGGTGAAATTTGACTACTCTGCACCAACAAATAAAATATTAGAATTCGGTGCCCAATGCTACGTAGATTATTCTCCCTTTCCCTCACACAAGCATCTGTGATGCTGTGGCTACCTTGTTCCTTAACATGCCAGAGGACCCAATCACATTTTCAAAAAGCTGCTTTGCAACACGAACATCAACTGCAGACAAGGGATCATCCAGGAGGTAGATGTCAGCCCCACTGTAGACAGCTCTGGCCAGACACACTCGATGCTTCTGTCCACCACTTATATTCACACCCTGAAAATGAAGCAGGAGGAAAAAAAGTAGGAAAAATGTGTAAATCTCAAAGAACACAGGCGTGCATGAGCGTGTGCTCAGTTGCTCCGGTCATGTCTGACTCTGCGACACTAAGGGCTGGAGCCCACCAGGCGCCTCTGTCCATGGGATTCTCCAGGCAAGAATACTGAGGGGGTAGCCATTCCCTTCTATAGGGGATCTTTCTGACCCAGGGATCTAGCCCAGGTCTCCTCCACTGGCAAGTAGGTTCTTTACCATGGCGCCAACTGGGAAGCACCAAAGAACAGTTATGTCCAAATTCTCTTCTGTAGCAGGGATAGGTAATAACTCAGGATTCACATTTCAACCTTTCTTTCTTCTGAAATTCCAAAAGCCTCTATTTCCCAGTGCCATTAATTTGTGTAAATTAACAGACATATCTGCTTTCTCTTAATTGCTTGCTTTTAAAAAGTAGATACTAACAGTTATGGAGAAAACAATGTCCAATTCCTTACCTCTGAAAGGTTGTGCCTGTGGAATATTAAAGGAGACTTTTTTGGCTGTCATTTGTATACTCACACTGCTGATAATTTTTAAATTGACATATAGGAAATTGAGAATAATAGCTAAATTACCAAAGCAGTAATCAACATGTCCTATTTTCTTCTGTAGAAAGATTACTACAAGTCTTACTGGCAAAAGTACAACTCTAAGAAGCAAGAATAAGGAATATACATCACTCTATGTGAGAATTAGAATCGACATGTACAGCTATGTATGGAGAATTATGTGGCCAGGCCCAATGTACTTGATTTATTTTATATTCAGTGTTTACAGATCTGGTTTAAAAGCTCTCCATGCAGCACATAACTTAACCAGTGCCCTTTAATTATAAAATGCCATTGCTTCTTTGCCTTTTTCATCTTCCCTCTACTCAACAAATATCTACTATATTCTGAGAGCTGTTAAAGAATATGAAAGTGCTAGTCTCTCAGTCATGTCCGACTCTTTGAGACCCCACGGACTGTAGCCTGCTTCCCTCCGTGGAATTCCCCAGCAAAAATACTGAAATATGTTGCCATTCCTTCTTCGGGTGGAGAGCTATGCTAGCACTTGGGATTTAATGATAAATGAAACTGAGCCTCTGTCATGGGGAGGTCATATTTTAGCAAAGGAGACAAGAGCAAAAAAATACATACAAAGTAATATGATACATAAATACAACAAAGTAATATGATTCATATATCTGTGAGTATGTGTGATTGTAACAGTCTCCAATCACGGGTTTGTCATGAGCATTTAATGAGCTTAAACTATCTAGGATGAATCCAATACTGAGTACAGATATAATACACATTAGCTATTGTCACTCAATCACTTCTCTCTCTAATCCGTCCTCTGACTTGTCATGATGTATCCTGCAATTATGTCATCTTGCTTAAAAACCTTGGATAGCCACTTCTTTCTCTTCTCATCATTCATGAGCAACAGCAAATTCCTTAGTAGAAATCCAAGGCACTTATATTTTGGCATTAATTCATCTTTCAACCACTCACCCAATGCTGCCCTCAAGTGACTGACCTACAATCAGACTAGCCTGCCGTCTCCTATCTGCACAGAGTGTTCACTCTGCTTGGGCACCCACACCCTCCCTTTGCAACTCAAAAGCTACACACTGCAAGTATTCTTTGAAATCAATCTTCTACCCAGAGTTTCAGGTAAAGCGATTCCTTCCCTTCCTTCTTGTCTTATAGTTTTCTGTTTACTCATCCATTGCTAGAAATAGCAATACTCATGTCAGCATCTCATTCTCCTATCCACTCCTACCTAGTTTACCCTTGCACTCCCAGCACATAGTGTCCAAATAAATACTGGTAAAGGCAATTGATAACATCATTGGCAGAGATCCAGTTGATTCCAATCCCTTGCAGACAAAGCGATAGCTCTCTTGCTCACCCTTATGCACTCCATTGTAGAAAAAGGGCAAATAACAGATTAATAAATATTTGTGTTCAATTGAATTACATCAAAGAAAAAGATAATAAAGATGAAGAAAAATCCCACATTTATTATCTTTGTCATCTCATTTTTTAGTTGGCAAGTCGAGTCTGACTCTTTGTGAACCCATGGACCATAAACAGCTGTAAACAGATATCCTTCCGAAATATTCGATTACATTTTTAAGGTACATCATCAGATTGGGAGAAATTTAATTATAAAATATAAAAAGCAGAATTTAAAAGTGGTAATAACACTTAAGGACTATTAAACCTATAGTTCACATTTTTAATTTTCCACTTTAATTTTTTAGTTACATATGATTAGCTATTTCCATCTTCCCAAGTGGCAATAGTGGTAAAGAACCTGCCTGCCAATGTAAGAGACATAAATGATGCTGGTTTGATCCCTGGATTGGGAAGATCCCCTGGAGAAGAGAATGGTAACATACTGCAGTATTGTTGCCTGGAGAATCCCATGGACAGAGGAGCCTGGTGGGCTACAATAGGGTCGCAAAGAGTAGGACATGACTGAAGCGACCGAGCATGCACACACGCATTAGCTATTTCATATTATTAAAGATTGGCTTTATCAGCAAAATATTCAACATGTATTAACAAGTTTGAAGGAGTCGCATTTCTGTATAATTTTAGCTATGGTGCTATTGCCTAGAGGGATAGTGAAGATGCCAGAAAAAACACAGAGGTTGCAAAAAATTAAATCTACTTTACACTTTGAAAACATACATCTGCAAAGTAACAGGTTATGAATAAAAACAGTGTAAGTCTAGTTAAAAGGTAAGATCTACCTTGTCCTAGCTTTTATATTTTATTGAAATATAGATGATTTACAATGTTGTGTTAGCTTCAGATGTACAGCAAAGTGTACATCCTAGATTTTAAATACTGGCACTTTCTACAATTTTGTTTATGGTTTTCAATTTATATAACAAGACAATTAAATAATAAGAGGCCAGGGTAAAAACGCTTAACAACATGATGCTAACTCTCTTCTCAGAAATTCAAAACACTAAGGATTATTTACTTATCTTCATAGTACATGTGAATCGTAGGCAGAGGCTGCTTTTGCATTCATGTTTAATTAATGGATTTTAGTCAAGGATTGGGGATAATCTCTTGGGATTCATTATTTGACTTGTGATATCTTACTTTGTTTTGTTTTTAACTACAAAACACTGGGCAGCATGATAACTCTTCATCCAGTTCAGTTCAGTTCAGTCGCTCAGTCGTGTCCGACTCTTTGTAACCCCATAAATCACAGCACGCCAGGCCTCCCTCTCCATCACTAACTCCCGGAGTCACTATTCATTAACTCGATGAAAACAAATAGAACAAAGAATATGACGTCTGGGAAACAAGCTCCTCCTAAGGAAGAATGTGTGAGCATGGAACGGGTACATAATGACAGTGCCGTCTCGGAGCTTTGTTGGAACCTGGTCTTGGTGCCACCGCTGGAGACTGGGGCTCCGCTGCTACTCTCCTAGGCTTGACTTTGTGCGCAAGAGATTCACAAAGAAACAAAACTACTGCTCCCTCATTAGATAGCGAAGAGCATTATGCCAGAAACTAAGGCAAAGTGTTGATGATCCTCTTGGTGGGCTTTCATTCCCCTGTACAGACACTAACAACAGAATTTCCTGCTGATTTTTAACCTGCTTTCCAAGTAGTCAATAAAAAATAAATAATTATTCATCCTTAATACTGCCATGTCTTTCATAGGACTTCTACAATAACTTTTAAAAATTATAGTTGTGTAGCTCTTCAAGACCTCAGGAAAAGGGCTATAGATGTTTTATTAGTGCTGCTGATTGGAATGTTATTCCTGCATGGGATAAAATATGTTTTCCTTACTTTTTCTCCAATCTCAGTTTGATCTCCATTTGGTAACTGCTCCAAATCAGGAAGGAGAACACAGGCTTCCAAAACTCTCTCATAAAGCTGCTTCTGCATGACAGAGCCGAAGAGAATGTTTTCTTGCAAAATGCAATTCTGAATCCAGGCCTGCTGGGAAACATAAGCCACGGAGCCCTAAAAAAGAAAAAATAAAAGAAATACTCTTAACAGGGGAAAGGAGAACTTGCATGTGCCTGATAAGGGGAACATATTTGTCCAAGGTTTTGGTTCCTTTAAATTGAATTTTTAAAAAAGATTAGATTATTTCTTAAATGTAAATATATTCCATATATATTTTAATCTTATATCCTGTTTTAATCTTATGTATTTTTATTAGAGGCCCCTTCAAATGAATTACTTTGTGTTTTTTATTTACTTTCAAGTAGCTTCTACCAAGACTTCCCTGGTGGCTCAGATGGTAAAGGCATCTGCCTACTATGCGGGAGACCCAGGTTCGATCCCTGGGTTGGGAAGATCCCCTGGAGAAAGAAAAGGCAACCCATTTCCTTTCTATCAAAGGTCCCTGGTGAGATTTTTGGCAGACACTGCATTTACTAGTCAGCTCTTCCTACTCTCACAAGGTAACATGAACTGAGTGGCTTAAACAATAGAATTTTTTTTTTTTTCTTCTCGATTCTGAGATCAAGGTGTTGGCACATGTGAGGAGAGAGTAAATTAGCCAAGATGGTGTGTTCAGACTCCCTCACCCCACATTCTATGAATAATGACCCTGTGACAGCTGAGGTCATTCATAGCACTGCACACGCACATCATGAGGTACTTGGTTGGTCACGAGCTGTTTGTGCTGTAGGGATATGTGAGCTCCACCTAGAAAGTGGTGGCATTACTGCTATGTCACAGCTGTGTCTGTTGGGTCAGCCATGAGAGCAGAGAAAATAGCGTGTCTGCTGCTACGGCTGCTGTGCCAGCCAGGAGAGAATAAACATGTCTGCAGTTCCTGCAGCTCTTCCCATCTTCTTCCAGCCTCTTAGCTTGCACCTTGCCTACCCTGGGTTCAACGAACAGTGGGCACAGTGTGAACAGCAAGACAACTGGCATCATGACCAGGACAGCATGACTGGTTTCTCCTAAGACCCATCTCCTTGGCTTGAAGATGGCTGTCTTCTCCCCAGTCTTCACATGGTCCTTCCTTTGTGTATGTGTCTTAATTTCTTTTCCTAAGATATCAGCCAAAGGGCCCACCCTATTAACCTTATTTTAACTTATGGCCCCCTTGAAGACCCTATCTCCAAATACAGTCACATTCTCAGGTACTGGGGGTTAGAACTTTGACATATGGATATGGCGAGAAGACAATTCAGTCCATAACACTGAAGTCTGGGTGCAAGTTGTTTTGGAGGGATGAATTCCTGTGGAATTCTTATGGAAAGGAAATGGAGAAGCAGGATTGGATAGAGGGGTAGGTCACATGGTGACCCAGATCCAAGAAAGATTTGATCAACCTTCCAGAGAGCTGTGGAAGTGTATTACCCAGCAGAGGGATTCTGTTGTTAGGCTGAACTGGCCTGGCCTTTATGGTTGGAACCCAGCAAGCCATCACAAAGGTGCTAATGTGTTTGATGTACTCCCAAAGCTGGTGGCAAGCCCCCTAGAAGGGGGCTCTGGACACCACATTCCTGTGTCTTCCATGCACTCACTGCTCTTAAATTCATTTTCTGATAATCTGATGTCTTGACATTATTCCTGAATAACTCTGATGCATGAAATATTCTTTTAACCAACCTTTGTCTTCTAAAGGACTCCCAGTATTTGAACTAGAGACTCACCTTTCAATCTGCCCCATGGACTCTATCCAAACACTGACTTGAGTACTCTGATTATTCCTCACTCTAACAATACTGTACATTTAAAGTACTTTCTGACATAGACCTGTAAGTAACTACCAGTCTTGTGATTTCTACCAACTGCTCTGAAGAACGGAGATTAACTTTTAATTCTTCTTTGTTGAGCAAGTAAGACACAGAATGGATTTTGAGCCAAAACAATATAATTCGATCTGACTTGATCTTGAACCCAAAAGTAATTGCTCTTGAACTACCTCGCTTAGTGAATAACCTTTGATTAGGATAGCATAATAAATCAGTCCTCAGGTGATGGAGATTCTGAATTCTTGATATACATCAGGCAAGATAAGGAGAACAGAGAGTGAAGAACATAGGAAAGAAGAATGCAGAACAGGGGAAAATGGTGTATAATATAAAATAGAAACTAAATACTACATTGAGAAATAGGGACTTAATGTATTGGTGTAACAGGAGCTGAAAAAGAGTTGATAAATTTTCACAGAGATGTAAAACTTTCCTTGTATTATCATTACATCTCACATACAAATGAAAATGTGTATTTGTTTCATTTCATTCTTAATAATAAAACTACAATAGCAGTTTGATTAATTAAAAAATGGACTCTAAATCTCTGATGTTCCATCAAAGAACACTGAATATTGGATATGCTACATGAATGATGTCTGGTATAAACTTCTGATACTGGGAATAAGGGATCTTAGAATTTGTACACTGTAATGATATGCATCAAACAATTGAGAATGTGAAACCTTGAGAAACAGAAAGATGTAAACAAAAGCACCTTATAAATACCAATGTTAGGTTGGCCATGCCATTATTATGATTGAGAGTGAAAGCATCAGTCACCCAATGGTGTCCCATCTTTTCGTGACCCCACACATGGACTGTAGCCCTCCAGGCTTCTCTGTCCATGGAATTCTCCAGGGAAGAATTCTGTAGTGGGTTGCCATTCCCTTCTCCAGGAGATCTTCCCAACCCACGGATTGAACCTGGGTCTCCCAAATTGCTGGCAGACTTTTTTTTTTTTACCATCAGAGCCGCCAGGGAAGCCCATTACTATTAAATTAGAGATAATCAGGGTAATACTTATAAGTTTAGCATTAGACTTGTTTTAGGAAATAACTGAGAGTATGGAATATGGAATAATTCAGAATGTGAAATAATTAAAATCTTGCCACTGATCCAGACCAATAAGCTTCCTAAAGAACAAAGTGGCCAGTTATATAGACAGATAATACTGTCTCTCTTTCACATCCCTTGCTTAATATAAACAAAGTGAGTCCTCTCTACTTTATGATTAGTAATAGCAATGTTATGGTATCTATTATCACCATGAACACTTTCATAACTATGAATCCTCAAAAGTATCAGAAATAATCTTTAAGTCTTACCACGAGCCCCTCAACAATCATAATGAAGATAACAATAACCATAAAAATTCTTAGGGAGCCACATGACTGACTCTGTGCCAAGAACCAGTCTAGGTCTTCGCGCATTATCTTATTCAATCTGATCCTTAAAATTTAAGTTTATTATTATCATTTATGTATCATGTGAAACTTAAAAGTGATATTGGTTTTATCTTGATGAATTCCTTATCATTTTTCAAGATTAAATAAAAGGCTACCTATTTTGATTATTTTTTTAACTCTTCAAAGCAGAATTTGTTGCTTTTTATAGTTTCATTTCAAAAATCAAAATATTTATTGTAATTGATTTTAGCATCTCCCTCACTTGACTACAAACTCTTTAAGAAAAGTAGCATATCCTATTCATGTTTATTTCCTTGGTACTACACCAGGCACATAGTATATGCTCAATAGTCGCTTTCTGAAAATTGAAGAAACTGAATGAAAATAAAATCAATATGTCAATAAAATCATATATACCAATATGACAAGTATTATATTTTTAAAGGATATTTACTGGCCATGTGGGGCCACCCAAGACAGCCGGGTCATGGTGGAGAGATCTAACAGAATGTGGTCCACTGGAGAAGGGAATGGCAAACCACTTCAGTATTCTTGCCTTGAGAGCCCCAGGAACAGTATGAAAAGGCAGAATGACAGGACACTGAAAGATGAACTCCCTGGGTCGGTAGGTGCCCAATATGCTACTGGAGATCAGTGGAGAAAAACCTCCGGAAAGAATGAAGGGATGGAGCCAAAGCAAAAACAACACCCAGTTGTGAGTGGGACTGGTGATGGAAGCAGAGTTCAATGCTGTAAACAGCAATATTGCATAGGAACCTGGAATGTTAGGTCCATGAATCAAGGCAAATTGGAAGTGGTCAAACAGGAGATGGCAAGAGTGAACATCTATATTCTAGGAATCAGTGAACTAAGATGGACTGAAATGGGTGAATTTAACTCAGATGAACATTATATCTACTACTGTGGGCAGGAATCCCTTAGAAGAAATGCAGTAGCCATCATAGTCAACAAAAGAGTCCGAAATGCAGTACTTGGATGCAGTCTCAAAAATGACAGAATGATCTCTGTTCGTTCCAAGGCAAACCATTCAATGTCACGGCAATCCAAGCCTATACCCCGAATAGTAACATTGAAGAAGCTGAAGTTGAACAGTTCTATGAAGACCTACAAGACCTTCTAGAACTAACACCCCCAAAAGATGTCCTTTTCATTATAGGGGACTGGAACGCTAAAGTAGGAAGTCAAGAAACACCTGAAGTAACAGGCAAATTTGGCCTTGGAGTGCAGAATGAAGCAGGGCAAAGGCTAATAGAGTTTTGCCAAGAGAACGCACTGGTCATAGCAAACACCCTCTTCCAAGAACACAAGAGAAGACTACACATGGACATCACCAGATGGTCAACACCGAAGTCAGATAGATTATATTCTTTGCAGTCAAAGATAGAGAAGCTCTATACAGTCAGCAAAAACGAGACTGGGAGCTGACTGTGGCTCAGATCATGAACTCCTTATTGCCAAATTCAGACTGAAATTGAAGAAAGTGGAGAAAATACTACATCATTCAGGTATGACCTAAATCAAATCCACTATGACTATACAGTGGAAGTGAGAAATAGATTTAAGTGACGAGATCTGATAGACAGAGTGCCTGATGAACGATGGACTGAGGTTTGTGACACTGTACAGGAGACAGGAATCAAGACCATTCCCAAGAAAAAGAAATGCAAAAAAACAAAATGGCTGTCTGAGGAGGACTTACAAATAGCTGTGAAAAGAAGGGAAGTGAAAAGCAAAGGAGAAAAGGAAAGATATACCCATTTGAATGCAGAGTTCCAAAGAATAGAAGGAGAGATAAGAAAGCCTTCCTCAGTGATCAATGCAAAGAAATAGAGGAAAACAATAGAATGGGAAAGACAAGAGATCTCTTCAAGAAAATTAGAGATACCAAGGGAACATTTCATGCGAAGATGGACTCAATAAAGGACAGAAATAGTAGGGACCTAACAGAAGCAGAGGCTATTAAGAAGAGGTGGCAAGAATACACAGAAGAACTGTACAAAAAAATCATCATAAACCAGATAATCATGATGGTTTGATCACTCACCTAGAGCCAGACATCCTGGAATGTGAAGTCAAGTGGGCCTTAGGAAGCATCACTATAAACAAAGCTAGTGGAGGTGATGGAATTCCAGTAGACCTATTTCAAATCCTAAAAGATGATGCTGTGAAAGTGCTGCACTCAATATACCAGCAAATTAGGAAAACTCAGCAGTGGCCACAGGACTGGAAAAGGTCAATTTCATTCCAATCCCTAAGAAAGTCAATGCCAAACAATGCTCAAACTGCTGCACAATTGCACTCATCTCACACGCTAGTAAAATAATACTTAAAATTCTCTAAGCCAAGCTTCAGCAATACAGGAACTGTGAACTTACAGATGTTCAAGCTGGTTTTAGAAAAGGCAAAGGAACCAGAAGTCAAATTGCCAACATCTGCTGGATCATGGAAAAAGCAAGAGAGTTCCAGAAAAACATCTATTTCTGCTTTCTTGACTATGCCAAAGCCTTTGACAGCGTGGATCACAATAAACTGTAGAAAATTCTGAAAGAGATGGGAATACCAGACCACCTGACCCGCTTCTTGAGAAACCTGTATGCCGGTCAGGAAGCAACAGTTAGAACTGGACATGGAACACCAGACTGGTTCCACATAGGAAAAGGAGTACCTCAAGGCTGTACATTGTCACACTGCTTATTTAAATTATATGCAGAGTATATCATAAGAAATGCTGGGCTGGAGGAAGCACAAGCTGGAATCAAGATTGCTGGGAGAAATATCAATAACCTCAGATACAGATGATACCACCCTTATGGCAGAAAGTGAAAAAGAACTAAAGAGCCTCTTGATGAAAGTGAAAGAGAAGAGTGAAAAAGTTGGCTTAAAGCTCAACATTCAGAAAACAAAGATCATGGCATCTGGTCCCATCACTTCATGGCAAACAGATAGGGAAACAGTAGAAATAGTGGCTGACTTTATTTTTGGGGGCTCCAAAATCACTGCAGATGGTGATTGCAGCCATGAAATTAAAAGATGCTTACTCCTTGGAAGGAAAGTTATGCCCAGCCTAGACAGCGTAATCAAAAGCAGAGATATTACTTTGCCAACAAAGGTCCATCTAGTCAAGGGTATGGTTTTTCCTGTGGTCATGTATGGATGTGAGAGTTGGACTATAAAGAAAGCTGAGCGCTGAAGAATTGATGCTTTTGAACTGTGGTGTTGGAGAAGACTCTTGAGAGGCCCTTAGACTGCAAGGACATCCAACCAGTCTATCCTAAAGGAGATCAGTCCTGGGTGTTCATTGGAAGCACTTATGTTGAAGCTGAAATTCCAATACTTTGGCCACCTGATGTGAAGAGCTGTCTCATTTCAAAAGACCCTGATGCTGGGAAAGATTGAGGGCAGAAGGAGAAGGGGATGACAGAGGATGAAATGGTTGGATGGCATCACCGACTTGATGGACATGGGTTTGGGTGGACTCCGGGAGTTGGTGATGGGCAGGGAGGCCTGGCATGGTGTGGTTCATGGGTTCTCAAAGAGTCAGACACGACTGAGTGATTGAACTGTACTGAACTGGGATAGGAAAATTTATAGTCATCTTAATCAACAGACTAATGGCTGATTGTAATCTTTAAAGAGAACATAAGTAGAAAAGATAGTATATTTAAAGTTAAAAGTAGTGGTATTTATTAAGTGTAATCTTATCAGAAAAAGTCCTTGAAATTATGCTTGATTCCAAACTAAGAATATGTTTCGATGAGAGAAAAATAAATAAAAAATTAATCACTAAAAACCTGGAATCAGGAAAAATATAAAGACATGAAATTGAACTTGAACTTGAAAGTCACTCAGTTGTGTCTGACTCTTGCAACCCCATGGACTACACAGCCCATGGAATTCTCCAGGCCAGAATACTGGAAAAGTTGCCAGTCCCTTCTCCAGGGGATCTTCCCAACTCAGGGATGGAACCCAGGTCTCCCACATTGTAAGTGGATTCTTTACCAATTAATCACTAAAGACCTAGAATCAGGAAAGATATAAAGACACGCTTAGTTGCTCAGTTGTGTCTGACTCTTTGTGACCCCACGGAATGTAGCCCACCAGGTTCCTCTGTCCATGGGATTTTCAAGGTGAGAATACTGGAGGGGGCTGCGGTTTCCTTCTCCAGAGGAGAATAAATATACACAACAAGGAATAATACATCATGAACAAAAATAAAAAGGTCTGGAGTTGATTTTTCCTAGAGGAAAAAAACAAAAAAACTATGAAGACATTAGTTTCATATTCACAGAGCCTCTCCATATTGTCAGAAGTGAGAAGGAGTGATTAGGTAATATTTTACCTTCTTAGGGAGTAGGTCTAAGGAAAAATTCATTGGCTAGCCATTGAAGTACTACTTCAAAAAAGAAATAGCAGATGAAGAACGTGTTGAATTCTTATTCCTATTGACCTTTAAGAATAGAACAAATGGCTGGAAGTAGACCTCTCCATAGTCCAAAAGCTGAAATTTAAATGTAAGCTATTAATGATTATTATTTTCCTGAGATTTTCCTAGGTCAGAGATCCTTCTTGTGAGCAACTACACCATTTCTTAGAAATGGAATGGCCGTAATTACTTAGGAAACATTGCAATGAATGATAATTAGAAACCTAATCAAATTATGTTATAAACCACATTCATTTCTCCATAATTGGTTGCAATTTAGTTAATATCATCAAACAATTACCATAAGCATTCCTAAATGATTTGCTGAAGTATATGGAGGACAGAATGCTCTGACTAATCCATCCATAGCAAATCAATTTCTGTAGAAATTTAAATGTTTGTTACAAACTAGAAATGCTCATTAAATACTTCGTTCTTCAATTCAACTTGATAAATTCTTATTGACACTAACGATGTGCTGGCTGTAGTCCATTACACTAGGAGATGTGCAAAGAATGCATTGTTGACTTTACCTTTCTTTGGACTACTCCTTTTAGTTTCTCCATTTCCCCAAGAATTGCAGAAAGCACAGATGATTTTCCAGACCCAACTTGCCCTACAACAGCCACTAAGGCTCCTTCTGGAATCTTTATGTTCAAGCTGCACAACAAAGAAAGAAAGAGATGATATAGGAAGTTCTGTTATAATTGTTTTTAATGTATATTCCCAGAAAAGTCACTGTATCACAAGTCACTATATACAGGGCATCATCTTTGAAATTGCTGCTATTCACATTGTCCTACATTATTATACAAACACCCAACCTTTCAAAATGAAAGCAGTAAATGCTGCAAAGAAAATAGAGGAAATGAACAGGGGGTAAAAAAGATTGTAAAACAATCATAAACATGAAAGATGTAGTGAGAGGTTTTTAAAAAAATCCTACAAATTCCAATAGATTCATCTTCTGCTTAAAACCTCTAAAAAATAAACACATGAGGCATGATAGAATCTATGCTAATTTTCTGTTTTGTTTTTAATTTTCCCCAAATCATGACTTACTCTTTTAATACTGGAGTCCCTGTTTTATCCCAGGAAAAGGAAGCGTTTATAAAACCAATGGCATGATCTAGGAAGAAAAATAAATACAGAAATGTATCTTAGAATCAATTGTCTTCAGCCCAGAAGTCAAATAAACATTAAACACAAAAAAGAACTGCTAACCTCCTATGTAGTTTGCTTCAATACTATGTGGAAGAAGTTCCTCAGTGTTCAGAAAGTCTTCCAAATGAACCAGTGATATTCTTGTCTATCAAAATAAATACAAATGGAATTTTTGGGTTTCAAGAAGTTAAATGAAAAAACATTTAAAAGTTTTTGATGTAAACTGGAGATATTGATACAAATATTCAGCAAGCATGATTTGCATTGTTTTAATGTTTATAAATAAGTCCATTGATAAAGAAAAAGAAGTTTCAAGAATCAAAAAACAAAACAAACATATATATGCAGGAAAACATGAGGGGTTAGAAGCCAAAAATTCTCCTTAACATTCTAGCAAAAACATAACTGATTAATTAATAATCATAGAATAATTAGTTTTTAAGAGCGACTTCAGGTTGGTTGAATGAAATCTGCTTGTGAGAATTAACAAAATAATAATTTTAGCAATGGTAACATTTAATTAATAGAATAGCTATAAATGTTTTGCTACAGATAGGATAAATAGAATCATTTTTCCTCTGATACTGACTTGCATGAAACCTCTAGTACATTTTTATTCACTTTATGTTAGGATATGTCTACTGTTAATGGATAAGATATAATTAAAAGCTGTGATTTTGTTTACCAAGTGTGTCATACCAGTATGCAAGGTTGGTTCTTTTTCTTTTTTTTTTTTGACAATTGTTCTCCTTATTTGTTTAGTGACAGTAGTAGCATACCACTAGGAGTTGGAAAACACTCTGGGATACCAGACATTTAGCTAGAATATAGTTTCAAAAGCAAAACAGAACCATTATTCTAAGAATATTTGTTTTAAGAGAAGTGTGCTGTGAAATGTGCTAAAAGCATCAATAGTGCTTCTATGCCCTCTGCTGGTGATTATTAGCAAAAGAATATAAAAACAGTATTATGGAACAAAAATAGCTTAAGTGCTATTTACTATAGAATTATGTTACTTTTCATTCAGATATAATTTCTATATCTCAATTTTTATGAATTAAAAGGAAAAGTTCTTAGATCAAAGAGCTAGTTCCAGTAAGCAAAAATTCACTTTGTTTATGAACCCAGACTTGAAAAAGTTTTGATCGGTGAATACCCAAACCTGATATTGAAAAAATTTAATTGAGAAAATCTAGGGGTAAAGGGATCAAAGAACTCACTTCTTTAGATTTCCTATGGTTTTGGCTGCTTTCTACTCATCATAGCATCTAAAGAGGCTTCCGTGATTGGAGATTACAATAAAAGCAGGCTAAACGAGATACCTCATACAAGGTTGGCTGACAGACTGATATCATCAGTGCACTTTTGTCCCTAGTTTATTATTTCAGTACAGATGAAGTTTTGCTGAACCCTGGGAAAATTCAGACCTACTACTGTGCAAATCACTTACTCAAAATTTTTCAACTGAAACCGGAAAATAAACCATTTGATGGCATAGCGTCAAACTCCAAATTTTAAAAAGCTAAACAAGAGAACCAACACTTAGCAAAGAAAACAATATCACATGTTGAAATGCTTAAAAGTCATTTTTATACATGAAAAGCATAGGCAAAGAAAACATGATTCTTTTCATTATATAATATGCTCTATTGCTCATTAACTTAGAGAAATTTTGAAAGCAGCATAAAACAACTACAAAAAGCAAAATTTAAAAAAAAGATTAAGAAGTGAAATATGCAAAACTAAAGATTTCAGTGAGGAATGATTCTCAGTTTAAGGATAATTTGGACGTACCTGGACCACAGCTGAGATCACCATCGGTAAATCAAACAGAGGAAGCCTCAAGATATTAAACAAAGACATAGATGTGAACACTTTAGTGGCTGTTAAAATGTTTCCTTCATCCAGTAAGAAATAGACACCAAATGTTGCCAGGGACACCTTAAAAGTAGACATGTAATTTTCTTCAATTGTGCAATTATTAATTACAGACTCAAAATTAGGAAAGAAATCTTCAATAACATTTGTTGTTGTTGTTTACCAAAATTTGGTACTATTTAGTACTATTGCTGAAGAATATGAAATAAATGTTTAGTACAGACCATACAATTAAGTATCTTAGATAATGACATCCTATGAACATGTCATAGGTCCAGCTCCCTTCTTTGACATGGCACATTTTCACTACATAATTATCCCCATTTAACACATACAACAGTTCATTTTTTCCTTCCTTGTGTAACTTTTTCCAGTGATGCGTGCATACCTTTTGTCTCATATGCAGAAATTTTACTTTCTCTGTGTCTTAATATTAACTGAAGAATGTATAAATAAATCATGACTAGTAGGATTTATATTTACTTGCATAAGTTTCATTTAGAAAAGGCAGAAAAGTTCATTTATGCATGAGACTGTATTGACTATTTATCATGTACATAAGACTGTCTTAAGCAAATGCTTACTGGCTATTTTTACTAAAGTATTCCAAATGTAAATATTGCTTTTACATTCATAATATCCACGTTTGTTTAAATAAAAAATAATAATATTTTAAATTAACAAAAGGGGAGACATATAGAATGTTTCCTGACCCCATCACTATTGAGAGTGGCTAAAATTGATCCTTCAGTTATACATGGTTTTCTTATCTTTTGGCTTCCAGCCACTGCTTCAGTATCTCAAGGCAATTTATACTCTTTAAATAGAATGAGATTCCCAATATTTGCATGAAGTGACAGAAAGAAAGAGACTTCAATTCATATCAATTCACCTACAAATACTAGTTCTATAACTCTGAGGATATTTCCAAACTATTTCCATTTCCTCTTGTGAAATGAGAAAAGTAATACCTTAGTATTGCAAGAATGAAATAAAATGCATATAATTTGTCTGATACACAGTAGAAATGCTCAATAATGTCCCTTTCCAACTCTACATAATGTGCCTTTCAGTCTTGCTTAAAAGGGATTAATCATGAAAAATAATCGAGCTGAAAAGGAACTCTGAAGTATAGGTTATATTTTTTTAAGATTGAGGATGGCATGTGTTCAATCTATGAAAAATTTACAAAGATGCAAAATCTTATTAAATATAAAAAATACAGACCAGTGTAAATGCACCAAAAATTTTTCCCCATCTTTAAAACTTTCATTCTCTTCTCTCTACAGATTAATGACTGCATTTTTTGAAAATTTAAATTTAGATATAGACTTCACCTTGGAAACCTTAATTCCAGGGAATTTGAAGGTGAAAATGCAAATCAAACTTGAAAATCAAAACAAGAAATAATATACACACTTACCAAGAATGGAATGCAAGTTAAAGTTAGCATGGAAAATACAGTAAGATACCCAGCTGATTTTTGAACTTCCAATTCCTGTTCTCGAATTTCAATAATCTTCTTTTTATAGGAGGGTTCCCATGCATAAAGTTTGAGAATCTGTAAAGAAGTCAGATGATGACAATCAATATCATAGAAGAAATAAAAAAGCATGCACACATACAAATACACACACACTGTAACACACACACACACTCATAACTGTGAAGGTGAAAATGGTACCCAGGAAGTAAATTACTCCTGTTTTCGACTGAGTCATAATATTTCCTGTGGTGTTTTTCTAGGGTGAGTAGGTGGAGGAAATCACCATTTCCCCACTCTTATGTCTCTCTTACCCACTACTAGCTTATTCCTGAGCCAGACTTTGACAACATCCCAGCTCCTGGAGCTCCATAGCAGTTTCTGTCTAGCTTGAAAGTGAAAGTGAGAGTCGCTCAGGTATGTTTGACTCTTTGTCCACAGATGCATTATGGACATGTCTGAGCCACCAGGGAAGCCCTCTGTCTAGTTTAATCCTGACAAATGTTCCACTGGTCCAACTCTCAATTCTATTCTTTTCACATCTTTTAATAGTTAAGCTTCTCCCCTGGCCTCCCAACTTCTTGAAAACTTATGTCTTGGGATGTCAAGCCATTTTCCGAAAGGTTACAGGTGTTTTGAGATTGCAAACTACTTCCTGAGATGGAAAACATGGAGAAGCAGAATCATGCAATGGCTTACCACATACTTTTTAGAATTAGACAGACCTACATTCAAATTCCAGGCCTCTTATGTTGTTCATTTGCTCAGTCACGTCCAACTCTTTGTGACCCCATGGACGGTAGCTCACCAGGCTTCATTGTCCTTCACTGTCTCCTGGAGTTTGCTCAAGCTTTTGTCCATTGACTTGATAAAGCAACCAACCATTTCATCCTCTGTCACCCCTTCTCCTCCAGCCTTCAATCTTTCCCAGCATCAGGGTCTTTTCAAATGAGTCAGTTCTTTGCTTCAGGTGGCCAAAGTATTGGAGCTTCAGCTTCAGCAGTTCTTGCAATGTATATTCAGGGTTGATTTCCTTTAGGATTAACTGGTTTGATCTCCTTGCTTTCCAAGGAACTCTCAAGAGTCTTCTCCAACACCACAGTTCAAAAGCATTAATTCTTTGGTACTCAGCTTTCTTTATGGTCCAACTCTCACATCCACACATGACTACCGTAAAAACCATACCTTTGACTATATGGACCTTTGCCAGTAAAATGATGTCTCTGCTTTTTAATATGCTGTCTAGATTTATCACAGTTTTCTTTCCAAGGAACAAGCATCTTTTAATTTCCTGGCTGCAGTCACTGACCACAGTGATTCTGGAACCCAAGAAAATAAAATTTGTCACTGTTTCCATTGTTTTCCCATCTATTTGCCATAAACTGATTGGATTGGATGCCATGATCTTAGTTTTCTGTGATGGTTAGTTTTATGTGTAAATGTGGCTAGGTTATGTTGCCCAGTTATTTTATCAAATACTAGTAGATGATACTGTGAAGGTAATTTTTAGATCTGATTCACATTTAAACCATTAAACTTTAAATAAAGAAGACTGCCCTCCATTAAATGGGTGGTAACAAGCTATGTTGCTTCAGTTGTGTCCAACTCTTTGTGACCCTATGGACTGCAGCCTGCCAGGCTCCTCTGTCCAAGGGATTTTCCAGGCAGGAATACTGCAGTGGGTTGCCATTTGCTTTTCCAGGGGATCTTCCTGACCTAGGAATCTAACCTTCATCTCTCACGTGTCTTGCATTGGCATTGACAGACAAGTTCTTTACCACTAGAGCCACCTGGGAAGCCCCTCAGATGGGTGAGCCCAATCTAATCAGTTGAAGGCCTCAAGAGAAAAAACTAAGGTTTTCTGAGATGGAAGGAGTTTTGCCTCCAGACTCAAGGCTGTAGCATCAACTCCCGCAGGAATTTCCAGCCTCAACAGATTTCAGACATGTCACTGCCTATACTCATAAGCCAGTTGCTTAAACTAAATCTTTGTTTCTCTATTCATCTATCTATCTATATGTCTATGAATCCTCTGGAAATCTCTAATAATCTCTTACCAGCTCTGTGAACTTAGACATGACCCTCAACTGCTCAGATACTTTGTTTCCTTATTTGTAAAATGAAGATGAGAAATCTTTTTCTTTAGGTTTATAAGAATTATATGAGGAAACAGATATAGGGATAAGTACAGTGTGTGACATACAGAAAATGTTTAATAAATGCTAAGCTATTATCAATGTTAGAGAGAGGCTTTATGACACCTGTTTTCAAACACCAAGGATGCAAACTGCCCCCACTTTTAAACTATCCTGATTTCCATTTGGACCTCTTCCAATATTCTAGTGTATTTACTGCTGGGACTGCTATTTTAAATCTTGAACTTTGCTTAGATCTTGAGAAAATTTCTTTTATCTACATTGTCTTGGTCCTACTGATAAAACAAATTTCATTTTATGAATATCAATACTTAACAGCATATAAACATACATCACTATTTTCTAATGGATGCTGGGGGTCTCAGTTAACCCACAAAGAGGTGCAAGGTGCGTCTGGAGCATATACTTTGAGGATGTGTGACTTTATAGAATAATCTGAGTTAAATTTCAGTTCAGTTCAGTTCAGTTCAGTCACTCAGTCATGTCTGACTCTTTGCGATCCCATGAATCGCAGCACGCCAGGCCCACTTGTCCATCACCAACTCCCGGAGTTCACCCAAACTCATGTCCATCGACTCGGTGATGCCATCCAGCCATCTCATCCTCTGTCATCCCCTTCTCCTCCTGCCCCCAATCCCTCCCAGCATCAGGGTCTTTTCCAATGAGTCAACTCTTCGCATGAAGTGGCCAAAGTATTGGAGTTTCAGCCTCAGCATCAGTCCCTCCAATGAACACCCAGGACAGGTCTCCTTTAGGATGGACTGGTTGGATCTGCTTGCAGTCCAAGAGACTCTTAAGAGTCTTCTCCAAAGACTGTTCTATACAAAGCCTCCAATTAAAATAAATTTAAATTAAAAAAAATAAAGGGGAAATGATGAAAAAAAAAAGTCTTCTCCAGCACCACAGTTCAAAAGCATCAATTCTTGGCACTCAGCTTTCTTCACAGTCCAACTCTCACATCCATACATGACTACTGGAAAAACCATAGCCTTGATTAGACGGACCTTAGTCGGCAAAGTAATATCTCTGCTTTTTAATATGCTATCTAGGTTGGTCTTAACTTTTCCTCCAAGGAGTAAGTGTCTTTTAATTTCATGGCTGCAATCACCATCTGCAGTGATTTTGGAGCCCAAAAAAATAAAGTCTGACACTGTTTCCACTGTTTCCCCATCTATTTCCCATGAAGTGATGGGACCAGATGCCATGATCTTCGTTTTCTGAATGTTGAGCTTTAAGCCAACTTTTTCACTCTCCTCTTTCACTTTCATCAAGAGGCTTTTTAGTTCCTCTTCACTTTCTGCCATAAGGGTGGTGTCATCTGCATATCTAAGGTTATTGATGTTTCTCCAGGCATTCTTGTTGCCATTCATGGATATCAGTCTCCTTTCAAGGCATCTTCAATCTAACAATGTCTTTCACTTCAGTAATGTATATTTTTGTAAACATGTTATACAGCACAATACAGCATATCATTTACGGATTCTAAGGTGAATCAGTGTGTACGTACAATGGGTTTATTCTGTGGATAAATAATTTATTTGTGTATAAAGAAAGCTGAGTGCTGAAGAATTGATGCTTTTGAACTGTGGTGTTGGAGAAGACTCTTGAGACTGGACTGCAAGAAGGTCAAACCAGTCAATGGTAAAGGAAATCACTCCTGAGTATTCATTGGAAGGACTGATGCTGAAGCTGAAATCCAATACTTTGGCCACCTGATGCAAAGAGCTGGCTCATGTGAAAAGACCCTGATGCTGGGAAAGATAGAGGGCAGAGGAGAAGAAGACAATAGAGGATAAGATGGTCGGATGGCATCAGCAACTCAATGGACATGAATTTGAGCAAGCTCTGGGAGATGGTGATGGACAGGGAAGCCTGGAGTGCTGCAGTCCATGGGGTCGCAGAGAGTAGGACATGACTGAGCAACTGAACTGCACTTACTTAGTGGCTCAGTTGTGGCCATCTCTTTGTGACCCCATGGACTACAGCCTGCTAGGTCCTCTGTCCATGGGGATTCTCCAGGCAAGAATACTGGAGTCAGTTGCCATGCCCTCCTCCAGGGGATCTTCCCAACCCAGGGATTAAACCCAGGTCTCCCACATTGCAGGTAGATGGAAATGTCCAATGGAGTTTTAAATGTCATGAGGAAATTCCATGTGAACTTTGCAAATTTTGTACTTTAGAAAAATCTGATGAGCTATAATCCAAGTGCAATAGGATTTGAAATTATACACAGATGATCTCTGATATACGGTGATTTAATTTAGGATTTTTCAACTTTAGGACAGTGTGAAAGCAATACTCATTCAGTAGAAATTGCACTTCCAATTTTGAATTTTGATGTTTTTCCTAGGTTACTTCTATGTGATATAATACTCTGTCATGGTGCTGGGCAGCCACACAATCTAAAGGATAAATAACCAATATACTACCAAGCTTTCTGCAACCATACTACCAGTCTGTTTTTCACTGTCAGTACAGTATTCAATAAATTAGTGAACTTTTCAGTGCTTTCCCTGGTGGCTCAGATGGTAAAGCATCTGCCCGCAATGCAGGAGACCCGGGTTTGATCCCTGGTTTGGGAAGATCCCTTGGAGAAGGAACTGACAACCCACTCCAGTATTCTGGCCTGGAAAATCCCAGACAGAGGACCCTGGTAGTCTTCAGTCCATGGGGTCGCAACTGAGCAACTTCACTTTCATTTTTATTATAAAATAGGCTCTGTGTCAGATGATTTTGCCCAACTGTAGTCTAATGTAAGTGATGTAAGTGTATGTTAAACTATGGTAATACGTATGTTGCTGCTGCTAAGTCGCTTCAGTTGTGTCTGACTCTGTGCGATCCCATAGACCGCAGCCCCCCAGGCTCCCCCGTCCCTGGGATTCTCCAGGAAGAACACTGGAGTGGGTTGCCATTTCCTTCTCCAATGCATGAAAGTGAAAAGGGAAAGGGAAGTCACTCAGTCGTGTCCGACTCTTAGCGACCCCATGGACTGCAGCCTACCAGGCTCCTCCACCCATGGGATTTTCCAGGCAAGAGTACTGGAGTGGGGTGCCATTGCCTTATGTTAGGTGTATTAAATGCATTTTCGACAATGGTATTTTCAGCTTCTGATGGGTATATCAGGATATAAAGCCATTGTAAATTGAGGAATGTGGTGGTGGTTTAGTCTTAAGTTGTGTCCTCTTGCAACCTCATGGACTGTAGCCTGTCAGGCTCCTCTGTCCATGGGATTTCCCAGGCATGAACACTGGATGGATTGCCATTTCCTTCCCCAAAATTGAGGGGTATCTCTATGCAAAATGTATAAGGCTTCACTCATTTTATCACAGAGAAAATGTTAGGTGTGTGGAGTGGAGGTAGTTTTTCTAGGAAACAAATAATCAGTAACATACTTTTCATAGAATAGCCAGGTAAGTGGCTCAGACAGTAAAGAATCCGCCTGCAATGCAGGAGACCTGGGTTTGATCCCTCGGTCGGGAAGATCCCTTGGTGAAGGGAATGGTAACCCACTCCAGTATTCTTGCCCAGAAAATTCCATGAACAGAGGCACCTTGTGGCTCTAGTCCCTGAAGTCACAAAGAGTCAGACATGATTGAGCAATGTATGATGTATAAAAGAAACCGAATGGCCTCTTATCACTTTCCCCATGTATCTGCCTTCACACTGATGACAGTGTAACTGCCACTCTTCCCTGCTTCATTCCCAATTTCTGTCTTTAAAACGAGTAATATTTTGTGTCTTTTGAGATATTTGTGTTTAGTTGTTGGTTGAGAACAAAAAAAAGCACCTTACATTTTATTTGGCTTTATTTAAATGCTATTTCAATGTAAGAAATCTTATATATTTGAAATCTAAATTACTCTCTCAAAATTATACATATTTCATTATTTTGATATTGAGAATGGTGAGTGATTCATTAATTGGTTAGCTTATTGCTATATTCTAAATAGATAAATTAAATGCATGTCCTTTTTTTATTACCTTAATTCCATGTAAGATTTCATTGAGCAGTTTTATCTGTTTGTCCTTGTTCTTCCTTTGATTTTTCTATATAATGGAAAGAAAATGACAGTATATTTGACAAAAGTTGCTAATACTTTAATTTACATAACTATTTTTTAAAATGCAATCTACTTCCTCTATTTTATATAATATTTAGTTGAAAAAAACTATAACATTCATACATTATTCTGTTAATGTTAGATAACAGTTATAAATAGATACTTTAAAACTTAAAAGTAGCCAGCAGTAAAATAAAAACAAGGTGTACACTTTCCAAAAGAGTAGAAAATATAATATTTATTCAGAAAAATTTTGTTATAAATGGAATAAAAATATTTATATTCAATCAAAATAGGAAAAATTCCCCAAACTCTATCAATTATATGTATGTAAATCTTTATTTTTATTCCTGTGGTACTTCTATTATCACAAATATATATATACATACATATATATACATACCAACTTTTTTTGCAAGTATTATATAAGTATTATATAGCATACTATTTATAATATAAAACTTTATTTATAATACTTATTATCATTTGATCATTTCATCTTAAGGATTTTCTCCAATAATATTGCCACAATTATGTTATATGGAATAATATGCACTTGTATATCTAACAAAGTACACATTTACAAGCTAACATCCTTTATATCTTTTGTGTGATTAAAGTATATTTTTTATTTAGAATAATTGTACATAATATTGGAGTCTCTTTGGATGTTTTAGGACTCTAGATAAATTCCGGATAATGTAATTCCATTCCTAAAAGTTTAACTTACAATTATTTAAAATCCAGAATATTAAAAAACATATTTTAGAATTATTCATTTAGAAATCTGTTATTCTAAATACCCATGTGTTTAGTAATTCATAATTATTTTATAATTATATGTTATTTCCTAGTTCTTATCTTTAAAAACTAGGCTTTTGGGTAATTATTTGAAAAATTCAAAAAAAAGTAAAAGAAGGTATAAATTCTTTGCTTCTAAATGTATTAAAGTAATAAGTAAAAAAATCTTCCCTCCTTCCATTTAATTTCACTTTACAGGTAACTACTCTTGAAAGACTAGTGTTTTATCTCTAGGTTATTTCTATGTTCATACAAATACATTCAAACCTATGTTTATACATCTTTATCACTATATAAATAGTGATATAAATATATCACTTTATATATATATATATATTCATGTGCAAAGGTATATTCACATTTTAAAAACTGGATCATATATACATATATACACACCATATAAATGCATGGCATACATATTACACATTTTTGTTGTTTAGTCGCTAAGTCGTGTCCAACACTTTTTCAACCCCACTGACTGTAGTCCACCAGGCTCTTCTCTCCATGAGATTACCCAGGCAAGAATACTACAGTGGGTTGCCATTTCCTTCTCCAGGGGCTCTTCCCAATCCAGGGATCAAACCTGCATCTCCTGCAACTCATGCATTGGCAGGCAGATTCTTTACCACTGAGACACCTGGGAAGTGTCCACATATACACATAAATATGTATATATAATATATATATATATGTGTGTGTGTGTGTATGTTTCTCTAATTTACTTTTTCCTCTAATAGGGATTGATTCATTTCCATGTCCATACATAAGATGTTGTTTGCCCTTTATTCATTTCAAATAATAAAATGATTGTCATAAGCAACACATCTGCATCTCTCTTTGTCACTTTAACATGGGAAACCATCTGTCTCTCCCATTACAGTGTGATCTCCTTCGGAGAAGTGAACTATGTCTTGGTCCTGTTCCCCCATTCCTACAGTACAGCATAGTACACACTGTCTTGGAAATAGCAGATGTCAAAAATATATTGATAGTAAGACGACTAACTGAATGTAGAGGAAGAATATTAAAATTAATTCAGTTAAGCATTTACTGTCCCCTGGCTGCATGCAGCCATGCCTCACTCACTTTAGCTCACTAGCCTTCTTGCCACTTCTTAAGGCAGACCAAGCATGCCCCCACCTCTAGGCTGCATACACACCATTCTGTTTGCCTGATATCTTTTTCTCAGACATCACATGGATTGCTGCCTTACTCAGCTGATACATCATATCTTTCCTGAGGATGTTCCAGACCTTGTTTGTGAAATGAAATTTTTTGTTACTCTATCACTTTATCCTAATTATCTTTCTTCATACACAAATTAACACCAGGCATTATGCTATCTACCTATTTATTTACTTGTTTGTTGCCTTTCTCCCCCAATAATCCAAAGAGAGCTGGAACTTGTCAATTCTCTTCACTACTATACTTTATGTGCCTTTCACAGTGACTGACAGGATAGATGCTCAATCAATACTGGTTCAATAAATGAATGATTCATTTGTATTATATCCATTTTAAGCCTCTACTTTCCATATTGAGAGAATTAGCTAGATGCTTATTATCAAGTCTGGAAACTCAAGCTTCTGTTTGACACAGGTAACATGAGGCAATCATTTTCTTACCTTCAGCGTTTTCATTCTATTTGCAACTAAAGCATTCATTGGTATAACAAACACAAGGACCGCCACCCCTGCTAACACTGCTGGACCCAGCTCTTGCCAAAGGAGTGATACGGCCATCAGGATTTGAAAAGGAGCCGACCAAAGAAGATTGATGTTTGTCATCAAGTCCATGAGCTGCTGGGCATCTGTTACCATCAGGTTAATAATTTCCCCAGTAGAAAACTGTTTTCTAGAAACATTAGATAGAAGCAGGGCCTGGGAAAAGAGAAGCAGAATACTTAGTTATGTAGATCATGCAGGATCTTTACAGTCAAACAATGATAACTTTTAACTAAAACTAAAAAGATTTCTAGCTCTGAGCTTCCTTTCTATTCGTTGGCACCCTTACTAAATCGTCTAAAGTTTATCAATACAGAGTATACAGGTGAATCAATGAAAATGTAATGAAAGTTGTTTTTTAATGATATAGTTTCAATCTTAAAGAGATTACAGTCTAGTGGTGGAGTCCACTCCCATCCTACACACAGGCTGATTATAAGGGCTTCCGAGGACTCAGTAAAGAATCCGCCTGCAGTGCAGGAGACCAGGGTTCAATCCCTGGGTTGGGAAGATCCCCTGGAAAAGGAAATGGCTACCCACTCCAGAGGACCCTGGCCAGCAACAGCCCATGGGGTCGCCAAGAGTTGGACACAACTGAGGGACTAACACACACACACACACACACAAGTGTAACAGTAGCTAAGACGGGCCATGAGGTAAGAGTATTGAAAAGCCTTCATTAGAAGAGGGAAATACATCTTCTCTGTTCTTCCAAGGCCTAATTCTCCCTTTCCCTCTGTATATGTCATTTAATATTTGTATATTGAATTCAATATACTTAAGGCATCACTGACTCGATGGACCTGAGTCTGAGTGAACTCCGGGAGTTGGTGATGGACAGGGAAGCAGGCGTGCTGTGATTCATGGGGTCGCAAAGAGTCGGACACCACTGAGTGACTGAAATGAACTGAACTGAACTGAACTGATTACTTAAGGTTAACTACTGGTAATTTCTTACTAAGGCTAATATTAGAAATTCATTTATTTAATTTCCCACTCATTTAAAATTCCCAGAAAAATGCATGAAAGTGAAAGTGAAAGTTAGTTGCAGAGTCGTCTCCAGTTCTTTGCGATTCCATGGACTGTAGCCTGTCCTGCTCCTCTCTCCATGGAATTCCCCAGGCGAGAGTACTGCAGTGGGTTGCCATGTCCTTCCCCAGGGGCCTTTCCAATCTGGGGATCGAACCCAGGTCTCCCACATTGCAGGGAGATTCTTTACCTGCTGAACCACAAGGGAAGCCCAGGAAGCTCAGAATGCCCAGGAAAAATGCAT
This sequence comes from Budorcas taxicolor, assembly GCF_023091745.1. Taxonomy (NCBI): domain Eukaryota; kingdom Metazoa; phylum Chordata; class Mammalia; order Artiodactyla; family Bovidae; genus Budorcas; species Budorcas taxicolor. The sequence goes on from NC_068910.1 coordinate 87,578,316, forward strand.
AAACAACGGTAAAATAAGCAGGAAATTGATATTCATACCAGAAATTAGGTGAAAGTCCCACCATATGCCAAAAGTTTTAAGAAACTCCTACCACACTGATTTAAAGAGAGACAGGATTGAGATCTAACAACGGTAAATAGGATACAGGGGACACTCAAGTTCTCTTCACTCAATAAATGACTAATACAAAGTCCAGAGAAAAAGCCCCTCTGGAAAATGAGTAGGCAGGGCCTTCAGTGGGACACTTCTAACATGCCCTAGCTTAAAACCCATGGGCTCAGGGCATATGGCAGTCTATGGGGCCAGCAGAGGAAAGGCACAACCCTGGGAGGTTCACAAGGGGTCAGGATCCTCCTAACCTTGATGGCTGCTGCAATGCTGAATCCTTTAATTTTCTGATACTGCCTTCCAAGGTATGGTGCTGATGATACGACAGAATAAACACTGCTCCCATAAGAGGAAATAAAAAAGGAAAAAAATACACTACGATAGTTAAGCTTCTAGCTATGTCTCCTCCAAGGCAGCTTTTTAATCTCCCCTAATAAGTTACTGACCATTTAATGTGGCCAAGAGAAACAATGGAAATCCAAGAACAGTTATTCTCATTTCGTTAAGACTACAGCATTTTTTTAAGTGAGATCCATTGATCTCTAATAGCATCCACCTCCAACTTACTATTATAAACAAATACAAACACTTTATCCTACTTTTCTAGAAGGAAAATATAAACTGACTTATGTAAAAACTAAAAGACTGGGTAGTTCAAAATAATCAAATTACCCAAGGAATCAAATAAATGCCCTCCTTTAGGAAAACACACAAAGCACAACTGTCATTAGCAAAGGCCAGTAACAATTCTCAGGGAATTGGGTAATAAAATAAAGTCTTACCTTTTTTTCTTTTTTTAATCCACTTTTCCCTAGCACTTAGTCTATTCTCATTTGCTTACAGGGAGGCCATGTGCAGAGCCTTGTATCTGGCCCTTCAGACCAGGGTTCCTCCTGTGAAATGAAACGGCCGAGCCTACACTCAGCTGGGGGTCCACGTTCAGAAGCCATGTGTGACACAAAATCCAAGATGGTAGCTGCAGGCCACGTGCAGAGACGCTGCTCCAGGAACTGCCATCTGGAGCCTAAGCAGCCCAGCTGCCCCTGCTCCAATTCCGCAAGAACCTCATTTTGAAAGATCCCTATAAAGCAGCCTTACCTACTGCCTATTGGAGGAGTGGGTGCTCAAGAGAACAGGCCCACACCTCTTCATTATCTGATCAAAGAATAAAACCTTCCTTCGCTTCTGAACAGAACTCAGATGCTCGAAGGGCACTAGGCAGAAGGACCCATGTTGGGGTCCCACTCAGGAAGACTGCTAACACAACCTTGTGACTCCTTAATTTTTGAAACTTCATTCATGTCATTCATTGCATTTGCTCTAAAAAAAGTATTAGTTGCTCAGTCGTATTCGATTCTTTGTGAAAACGTGGACCATAGCCCGCCAGGCTCCTCTGTCCATGGAATTATCTGGGCAAGAATACTGGAATGGGTAACCATTTCCTTCTCCAGGAGATCTTCCTGACCCAGGGACTGAACCTGAGCCTCTTGTGTCTCCTGCATTGCAGGCAGAGTCTTTACCATCTGAGCCACCAGGGAAGCCATAGAAAGACCCAGATAAAGCATATATGGCTCCCAGCCTCAAGAATCCTTTTTATGGACTGGAAATATCTTGTTTATTACTGACCTCAATTCAGTAATGGTTCATTTTGTCACATGATTATGAAATTTGCTTTGCAATTTCACATTCTCCCTCATATATTTGTTCTTTGCTGAATTTTTTTGCCACAGCCCTGGTTCATATATTTATTTCTTGAACTATTTTTCCTGACCACCCTAGCTCTGAGTCATAGACATTATATAATTTAGAGCTGGAAGAGCCCTAAACATTTTTATCCCAGTGATTCTCAGTGGTTACCATACTTCTAATGAGTCATGGTGTATGTAAAGGTGAATCCTCATAAATCTATGAGAATTCATTTTCTTCAGCTCTTTTGGATGCAAAAAAGTATGCCAGGATTCTCTCTTCTCTTTCTGATCACATTTAAGTATCTCTATTTTAAAGAATGGAAAACGAATTTTATCAATTTTCTTTATACTATATTCTTCCTACAATTAAGAAAAGAATATCCTTTAGGCACAAATGTAGACAGTCTAGATATGGATATTAAATTTAATTGAAATTAAAATTTTACTTCCTTGCTCTTACTTGCCAGGTTTTCAGTTTCAACAGTCATATGTGATTAGTAGCTACCAGACTGCACAATGTGGATATAGAATAATTTAAAAATCACAAAAACTTCTACTGGATGGCATTTGACAAAAAGCCCACAGGCTGCCCACATTAAGCACAGGACTAACTGATGCTGCTTTTGGAACATATCTTGTTCTTAGTCCTCAAAAACTCTCATGGAGCCTGCAATTGGGAACGAAGGGATAACAAAACTGAGTTTTGAGACCCAAAGACTCATGAAGTGGTCAAGTAGAAAGAGGTCCGTGTTCTTCCCCACAAACCTTAAAAATGAATTCCCTTGAACTTCACTAGAGTAGCAACAGTCATGCGGATGGGTAGAGATAAAGAGCTTTCTAACACCTCCCCTCCTCACCAGGAAAAGGATGTGAAACTAGCTTTACCCAAGCCTAGTAATGAATTCCTGATGAAGGAGTGCCAATGTCAGATGACTATGAGTTATCTGGTCATCAATGAGAGCTGAGGCTATCGAAACATGATAAACATCAGAATCCTAAAATCTGTAAAGGAGACAAGAGATCTAATAACCCCAATTAGTCCCTTTGGAAAGCAGATATAGGATAAGAGATTCACAAGACTGCCTTATATTAGTGTCACCGCAATAGGCTACCCAGGGCATCTGAACACTACAGGTCACTGACTAATGTCTTCTGCTGCTTGTCTGATGGACTAAGAATTACATTTTAATCCATACTGCAGGACCCACTGAACCCCTCTGATCTTAGAATGCTCTCTGTTGTTAAACAATCTCTAAAGACCCATATAGTCTCACTCCTGTAGATGCTCTTCCCTCTTACATTGTCTCCAGGGTCTCCTTGCTCTTGTTATAATGTACTCACCCACAAGACTTGACTTTCCTTTTTATTTCTGATGGTTTGCTTCAATTTCTACTGCTATCTATTCTTTTATACTTGTTCAGTTCAGTCGCTCAGTCATGTCCGACTCTTTGCAACCCTATGAATTGCAGCACGCCAAGCCTCCCTGTCTATGACCAATTCCCTGAGTTCACTCAGATTTGCGTCCATCGAGTCAGTGATGCCATCCAGCCATCTCATCCTCTGTCGTCCCCTTCTCCTCCTGCCCCCAATCCCTCCCAGCATCAAAGCCTTTTCCAATGAGGCAACTCTTCGCATGAGGTGGCCAAAGTACTGGAGTTTCAGCTTTAGCATCATTCCTTCCACAGAAATCCATTCAAATCCTATATCCAAACTCCAAGGCTTTAATCAATGACCGAAGACCTGTTCCATTTAGGCCATATATGTGAAACATGTTAGCATTTAAACTGATTCCTAGATTCTTTAATATTTGTATTTCATATCTTTTCTCTATATTTGTATTTCTCAGAAGTTACAACCTGTAGAATTACAAACAGCCTCTCTGACCCTGTATCTGGGGTGTGTTCAGTTCAGTTCAGTTCAGTCGCTCAGTCGTGTCTGACTCTGCGACCCCATGAATTGCAGCATGCCAGGCCTCCCTGTCCATCACCAACTCCCGGAGTTTGCTCAAACTCATGTCCATCGAGTTAGTGATGCCATCCAGCCATCTCATCCTCTGTCGTCCCCTTCTTCTCCCTGCACCCAATCCCTCCCAGCATCAGGGTCTTTTCCAATGAGTCAACTCTTTGCATGAGGTGGCCAAAGTATTGGAGTTTCAGCTTCAACATCAGTCCCTCCAATGAACACCCAGGACTGGTCTCCTTTAGGATAGACTGGTTGGATCTCCTTGCAGTCCAAGGGACGCTCAAGAGTCTTCTCCAACACCACAGTTCAAAGCACCAATTCTTTGGCTCTCAGCTTTCTTCACAGTCCAACTCTCACATCCATACATGACCACAGGAAAAACCATAGCCTTGACTAGCCAGACCTTTTGTTGGCAAAGCAATGTCTCTGCTTTTTAATATGCTATCTAGGTTGGTCATAACTTTTCTTCCAAGGAGTGTCTTTCAATTTCATGGCTGCAGTCACCATCTGCAGTGATTTTGGAGGCCCCCAATATAAAGTCTGACACTGTTTCCACTGTTTCCTCATCTATTTGCCATGAAGTGATGGGACCAGATGCAATGATCTTTGTTTTCTGAATATTGAGCTTCAAGCCAACTTTTTCACTCTCCTCTTTCACTTTCATCATGAGGCTTTTTAGTTCCTCTTCACTTTCTGCCATAAGGGTGGTGTCATCTGCATATCTGAGGTTATTATTTCTCCCAGCAATCTTGATTCCAGGTTGTGCTTCTTCCAGCCCAGCATTTCTCATGATGTACTCTGCATATAAGTTAAATAAGCAGGGTGACAATATACAGCCTTAACGTACTCCTTTTCCTATTTGGAACCAGCCTGTTGTTCCATGTCCAATTCTAACTGTTGCTTCCTGACCTGCATACAGGTTCCTCAAGAGGCAGGTCAGGTGGTCTGGTATTTCCATCTCTTTCAGAATTTTCCACAGTTTATTGTGATCCACAAAGTCAAAGGCTTTGGCATAGTCAATAAAGCACTGTGACACAGAGCTAATTATACAGGACTTCCCTGGTGGCTCAAATGGTAAAGAATTTGCCTGCAATGCGGAAGACCCAGGTTCAATGCCTGGGTCGTAAAGAGCCACTGGAGAAGGAAATGGCAACACACTCCAGTATTTTTGCCTGGAAAATTCCATGGACAGAGGATCCTGGCAGGCTACAGTCCAAGGGGTCTCAAAGAGTTGAACACAACTGAGCAATTAGCACTTTCAGTTTCGCACAGAGCTAGGTTTACTGCAAGTTCAGTTATATTCTGGCTCATTTGGGCTTGGATCATTCTAGAATCTCTAAAATCACTTGCTGCCTCCATTTTGGCCTAATATGGCCAAATGATCTGTGACACTTCATGTCCAGGTCAACAAATCCTACAGTTTTCCCAAAGATTATTTCAAGGCTCCTTTCTATGTGAAACCTTCTTTAACTGCCTTCAAATATTGTAAATTTCCTGCTCATCTGATTTCTTAAAACATGTGCATTTATTGATAGTTTCACACATTTATTATGTGTGCTTAATAGTCCCCTAGTTTTGAAGGTAATGGCTCATTTATTCATTTACTCAGTCTTCCAACTTTTATAAAAATATGTGAAAGCCACTGTCTTAGATGATAAAGGTACAATAGGTAAGTTAAGTTCCTATTCCAAATTTGAAGAGCACAGATTGACAGTTCAGTTCAGTTCAGTTCAGTCGCTCAGTCGTGTCCGACAGATTGACAGAGGACTACAGAATAAGAAGGCAAAATATATTTTTGACTGAATAACTCAGTAATAACAACAGAAGGGAGGAAGGCTTTTAATTGTTTATAATTATGATGTAAATAGGCTCTGAATGATAAAGAGGTGAGATTTAAAACTGCATTTTCAAGAAAGGACAAATTAAACTTTAGAATTATGCTAGGTATAAGGGTCAACCAGCTTTTGGGGTCGGTAGGAAGGGGCTTAGACTCAAAGATAAATAGATAACAACTCTGTAGAGAAGTATGGCTTTGTTTCATGAAAAAGTAGAGTGAGCAGAGGAAGAAGGAAAAGGTGTTAATGTAGAAGGAAAATGACCATGGAAATTAATTTATTGATACATAAATACAGACAATCATGAAATAGTCAATTCCATTCATTTTCTGAGGAGGAGTTAAGTGACATGAAGAGTGGACAAAGAACATCATTTAGTTTCAGGCATTAGGGTTGACTAGAAGCTTCAGGAAATATAGAGAGAGGACCCTGTAAAGAAATTGATGTAACCAATATTGATGAGTCACAGTTATTTTTCAGCAAAATAAATATATATTCAAAGAGCATGCTAGAAATTTTTAAAATACTGCTTCTATTTTTTCAGATCCCTTATTTTAAAGCACATATTGGACACAGTCCACTTAGAAACTTGGAATTTTTTAAATCTCTTACCTTTTTGTAGATCAGTCCAATTACAGCTGTCTTAATTTTTGCTGAAGTGAGCATTTTAAAACACTGGTATTGCTGAAGGATCAGGGTTTGCAAAAAGACTATAACAAAAAGCGCCAAAGCATAGCCATAACCACTCCAGCCAAAATCTGGGCGTTGTTCACAGAAAAGGATCATTTGCCTGAAGGTCATATACAAATCGAGAAAAGGGAAGAAGTGTTAAACATCCAAAGTAATAAAATACATGTGTGAACTAAGTACTGTCAAAATGTTACACACATACACACATACCCACACACATTCTGGCCTGCTCTTTTTATCCACTTGTCCAATTTTGCATCCTTCCTCCCTTTATTTTCACTCACACTTTATATAAATAAGGCCAGATGCCGGAGACCTGAGTTCTATTCTAGGAGGAAATGGCAGCCCACTCGAGTATTCTTGCCTGGCAAATCCTATTCACAGAGGAGCCTGGCAGGCTACAATCCATGGGGTCACAAAAGAATCGGACACAACTGAGTGACTGAGCACACACTCACACTCAATCAACACTTAGCTTCTCAGGCTTCTGGGTAGAAAGGTATTTTCTCGTTTTCACACGGTAATCTCATCAATATTGTACAGGAGGTGATGACCAAAACCATTCCAAAGACAAAGAAATTCCAGAAAGCGAAGTTGTTGTATGAAAAGGCCTTACAAATAGCTGAGAAAAGAAGAGAAGCAAAAGACAAAGGAGAAAAGGAAAGATATATCCACCTGAACACAGAGTCCCAGAGAATAGCACGGAGAGATAAGAAAGCCTTCTTAAGTGAACAGTGCAAAGAAATAGAGGAAAACAATAGAATGAGAAAGGCTAAAGATCTCTTCAAGAAAACTGGAGATACCAAAGGAACATTTCATGCAAAGATGGGCACAATAAAGGACAGAAATGGTATGGACCTAACAGAAGCAGAAGATATTAAGAAGAGGTGGCAAGAATACACAGAAGAACTCTACAAAAAAAGTCTTAATGACCCAGATATCCATGATGGTGTGGGCACTCCCCTTAAGCCACCTCATTGGAAAAGACCCGGATGCTGGAAAGGATTGAGGGCAGGGCGAGAAGTGGGTGACAGAAGATGAGGTGGCTGGATGACATCACCAAGTCTGAGCAAATTCCGGGAGATGGTGAAAGACAAGGAGGACTTGCATGCTGCAGTTCATGGCGTTGCAAAGATTCGGACATGACTTAGTGACTGAACAACAACAAGGAAGCCCCTTAAAGACTCAGCATCCAGGGTACCCTCTTTCTAACACAGGCAAAAATTCCAAACTCTCAGAAAAAAAGGAGGAATTCAGCATGGATCATGTATAAAACAGTCTGGTTATACCGAACCACTCTTATCAACTAGGGTAAGTGGGAACCCTCCTGAAATTCAAGTTCTAATTGCCAGCCTGAGGCCAGCCATATAAACAATCTTTCCAAAGGATGGCAGTCAGGTCTGTTAATTTAATTCTGCAGAAAATCTAATGCGTATTTCAAATTTAGCAAATTGCTCTCCTTACTCTTTTCTGAGCCTTCTGTATGTCAGTAAATGGTAATTCATTCATCTTGTGACAAACAAAAACTCTGAAGGCACCATGACTCCTTTTTTTTTCCTCTCAACCTACATTCAACTATCAAGGTATAATGTTGACTCTACTTTTATTTTATTTATTTATTTTTTAAGTTTTTTATTTTTTTAATTTTAAAATCTTTAATTCTTACATGTGTTCCCAAACATGAACCCCCCTCCCACCTCCCTCCCCATAACATCTCTGTGGGTCACTTTTAAAATAAAGCCAGAATCTGACCACTATCACCTTCTTTGCCACAATCTTGAAGCTGCCATTGACTTTTGCCTGGATTACCATAGTTGGTTAATAGCTGCTGCATCTTCCACTCTTGCTCCTCTTTACTTCATTTTCTAGATAGCTACTAGAGTGATTCCTATGAAACTGCAGTCTAATGATATCATTCTATGCTCAAAATCTTCCAGAGGTTTCCTTTCTAACATGAAATGAAAGCCTGTATCATCACATTCTCTGCATGTGTGCTGAATTGCTCAGTTGTGTCCAGCTCTTTGCAACCCCATGGACTGCAGCCTGCCAGGCTCCTCTGTCTATGGAATTCTCCAGGCAAGAATACTGGAGTGGGTTGCCAATTCCTATTCCAGGGGATCTTCTTGACCCAGGAGTCGAACCTGAGTCTCCTGCATCTCCTGTATTGCAGACAGATTCTTTACTGCTGAAACACTGGGTAAGCCCCACACACATTCTGTAAGGCCCTTCAAAATCTTTTTAGCTGCCCAAACTTTCTGTCCTCAATCTTTTTTTCTCCCTGCCCCCACAATGTCTTTATTTTTTTTTTAATTGGAATATACTTGCTTTACAATGTTGTGTTAGTTTATGCTTTTCAACATCACAAATCAGCTATAAGTATACATTTATTAACCTCCCTCTTGAGCCTCCCTCCCAGCCCCCAAACCTATCCCTCTAGCTCATCACAGAGCACTGAGCCGAGCTCCCTGTGCCATACAGTGGCTTCGCACTAGCTGTCTGTGTTACACATGGTATATATGCATGTATATATCTGACCTCAATCTTACCACTTTTCCTCTCAGCTTCCCTGCTCCACTCACTTGGGTCCTATGAGTCTTCAAAAATACCAAGCATGCTGCTGTCTCATAGCTTTAGCCTTCTTTGTTCTTCCTATTTGCAACAGATGTATCTTGGCTTCCTCCCTAACTTCGTTCAGAACTGTGTTCAAGTTTCACCATTATAACCAATGTCTTCCCTAACCACCTCACAGAAAACAGCAACTTCCAGTCCCTCAGACCAGCGTGCTCTGCCCCACTACCTCACTGTACTGTTTTCCTTAGCAGTAATTACCTCTTAATAAAATTTATACTTATTCATTTATTGTTTATCTCTCCCTTCTAGGTGTCATCAGAGCAGGGAATTTTTGATTTTTGCTCAATTCCCATGGTCTACTTAGAACAGTTTGGCATGTAACGTGAACGTGAAGTTGCTCAGTCGTGTCCGACTCTTTGCGACCCCGTGGACTATAGCCTACCAGGTTCCTTTGTCCATGGGATTTTCCAGGCAATAGTACTGGAGTGGATTGCCATTTCCTTCTCCAAGGGATCTTCCCAACCCAGGGATCGAACCTGGGTCTCCCTCATTGTAGACAGATGCTTTACCGTCTGAGCCACCAGGGAAGTCGTTTGGCATATAGTAGGTGCTTAATAAATATGGGCTAAATATGTACCTGGATGTGATTTGGGATCTGGCAACTCAGAATTAATTTTATTTTCATGAATTAAATTGTTCTTAAAAACTCCAAATTGAAAACATATCCAAAACAAAAAATTTATAATAATTGGTTGTTAAAAAAATCTTTCCTTATACCCTTGGAGGCATATAATCAAGGAGACATATAATCGAAGACTCAATTTTACTGTCTGCTCATGAATCCTTGCATATGGACACTATTAGAAATAGAAATTACTTAAATATTTTCTCTATATTTATACATAAATACATGCATTATTATGTATTATTATTTGCTTGGCTGATAAAGTTCAATTCCAAAAAGTCACTCAGTTGTGTCCAGTTCTTTGCAACCCCATGGACTACAAAGTCTACGGAATTCTCTAGGCTAGAATACTAGAGTGGGTAGCCGTTACCTTCTCCAAGAGATCTTCCCAACCCAGGGATTGAACTTAGGTCTCCTGTACTGCAGGTGGATTCTTTACCAGTTGAGCCACCAAGGAAGCCCGCACATAAATACATGCATATATATATTTATATAGTATTACCTTGGCTATTTGTAAGGCCTCCCCAGACAGCCATTTTGCTTTTTTGCATTTCTTTTCCATGGGGATGGTCTTGATCCCTGTCTCCTGTACAAGGTCATGAACCTCATTCCATAGTTCATCAGGCACTCTGTCTATCAGATCTAGGCCCTTAAATCTATTTCTCACTTCCACTGTATAATCATAAGGGATTTGATTTAAGTCATATCTGAATGGTCTAGCGGTTTTCCCTATTTTCTTCAATTTGAGTCTGAATCTGGTAATAAGCAGTTCATGATCTGAGCCACAGTCAGCTCCTGGTCTCATTTTTGTTGACTGTATAGAGCTTCTCCATCTTTGGCTGCAAAGAATATAATCAATCTGATTTCGGAGTTGACCATCTGGTGATGTCCATGTGTAGAGTCTATTTTGTTGTTGGAAGAAGGTGTTTGCTATGACCAGTGCATTTTCTTGGCAAAACTCTATTAGTCTTTGCCCTGCTTCATTCTGCATTCCAAGGCCAAATTTGCCTGTTACCCCAGGTGTTTCTTGACTTCCTACTTTTGCATTCCAGTCCCCTATAATGAAAAGGACATCTTTTTTGGGTGTTAGTTCTAAAAGGTCTTGTAGGTCTTCATAAAACCATTCAACTTCAGTTTCTTCAGCATTACTGGTTGGGGCATAGACTTGGATAACTGTGATATTGAATGGTTTGCCTTGGAGACAAACAGAGATCATTCTGTCGTTTTTGAGATTGCATCCAAGTACTGCATTTTGGACTCTTTTGTTGACCATGATGGCTACTCCATTTCTTCTGAGGGATTCCTGCCCGCAGTAGTAGACGTAATGGTCATCTGAGTTAAATTCACCCATTCCAGTCCATTTTAGTTCGCTGATTCCTAGAATGTCGATGTTCACCCTTGCCATCTCTTGTTTGACCATTTCCAATTTGCCTTGATTCATGGACATGACATTCCAGGTTCCTATGCAATATTCAAAATATTCAAAAGCAGAGACATTACTTTGTTGACTAAGGTTCGTCTAGTCAAGGCTATGGTTTTCCTGTGGTCATGTATGGATGTGAGAGTTGGACTGTGAAGAAGGCTGAGCGCCGAAGAATTGATGCTTTTGAACTGTGGTGTTGGAGAAGACTCTTGAGAGTCCCTTGGACTGCCAGGTGATCCAACCAGTCCATTCTGAAGGAGATCTGCCCTGGGATTTCTTTGGAAGGAATGATGCTAAAGCTGAAACTTTGGAAGGAATGATACTTTGGCCACCTCATGCGAAGAGTTGACTCATTGGAAAAGACCCTGATGCTGGGAGGGATTGGGGGCAGGAGGAGAACGGGACGACCGAGGATGAGATGGCTGGATGGCATCACGGACTCGATGGACGTGAGTCTGAGTGAACTCCGGGAGATGGTGATGGACAGGGAGGCCTGGCGTGCTGCGATTCATGGGGTCGCAAAGAGTCGGACATGACTGAGAGACTGAACTGAACTGAACTGACCTTGGTTGATAAAGTTCTATTCCAAAAAGGTTGCAGCAAGGAATAATAGTAAAGGTATGTGTCATTTCATTTCCTAAACATATAAACTCAAGCCAGATTTCCTAGATTTGTGTTGTGACTCTTGTATTTTCTAGTTGTGTGGTCTTAGGCAAATTACAGAGATTTCTTTGTTTCTACATTGTGCTAGTGAGTACAATATTACTTCCTACATTGTAGGATTGCTGTAAAGATTAGATTAGATAATTAATATAAAGATTTTAGAATACTGTTAATACATGGTTGTTTCAATAATTACTATATTATCGTAATTCACATTCATATCACAAGCAAACTTAATAGAATGCCTGTATCCTAAATAAAACCTGTAATATGAACTCACTCCACTCTTTTTTAGTACATTTTTAAAGTGAAACAGTAAGCTTTCTTATGAGGTACTTGTGGGAAAGGAAAAAAAAAAAAAACTGCAACTTACTTCATTATGAGTGGGCTAGTGAAGGACAAAACATCAGCCAATACCTTGAATAAAGCAACCTTAATCAGGACAAACTTAAAAGTGTTCCACAATGCCCGGAGTAGAGATGGCTTCCTGGTGTGTGCCTCTTTATGAAAAGATGACTACATAATTAAAGAAAGCAAAAAACAATGAGAAAAGAGAACAGAACTAATCCATAAAATATATATAATCATAAAATTGGTAATGTACACCAAAGATAAAAAAGCAACATGAAAGGAATAAGTTCAATTAAACTTGAAAACAAGGTCCCTGTTATTGGTATAGAATGGTGCCAAACCACTTGGTGTTATTCATATCATGTGGCATAAACAGAAAAACAAACCATTTTTTTTGTATCACTGTTGTGAGTTTTGAAACTGGTTCACTAATACAGTTTTTATCTTCAAATTATATTTTCTTTTTGAGAAGTCTAGCGTGTGTGCATGATGCTACATGTGAAGAACCTACTCTTGCCCCCCATAAGTCTTGGCCTTGGCCACTACATGACTTACTTTGACCAATAGATATGATGCTCTGAGATATGGAAACTATCTTTGCTACAATGGATGAGGAAGGATCCTGGTGAGAAGCCCCAAATTATATACATATAACACAGTTGCTCCCGAGCTTTAAAGAGATGCTGAATAATTTGATGACAGAAATTAGCTTTAATAACAGCTAGTATTGTTAGGGAAATGACATGTTATTTAACATACTTAAGGGATTTTCTATATTAATAATAATATCTCATATTTGGAACAAGTTATGCAGTTAAGTACTAAGGATTTAATAGTTACCTTTACTTTTTGCCTCTCTTGAGTCCTTAAAACTTCCTTCCTCCACTGTTTCTCAAAGATGGGACACACAATATAGGAGGAATCGCTTTCATTAAGATCTAAAAGATCCTCTCTTTCCAAAGGTTTCTTATAGCCTAAAATAATTATTCTAAAAATGAAAGAGCAAGGAAAACAATTCATCAAAACCAACAATTGTTTAAACTGCATACATTCGTTTCACTTCGTGATTTATTTTATTGATCAGGTTGGACTCACTAGAGTGTGTGTTTGAAAAATCATACAACTCTATCCTGAAGTTCAATAATATATAATAATCCTTTGTAGCTTTTAAAAGGGCTGTTTAGATATCCAATTACTCAGTGAAACACTAATTTCATTTACTCATCTCATATTGGAGACACCCACCTACTCTGTTTCCTTTTCTGTTGTTTAGTTGCTTCAGTCATGTCCAGCTCGTTTGCAACCCCACGGACTATAGCTCACCAGGCTCCCCCGTCCCTGGGATTCTCCAGGCAAGAACACTGGAGTGGGTTGCCATTTCCTTCTCCGCTTACCTCCCTTACTGGAACTTAAATAGCTAATATTGACAGTAAGATATTCACGCCAAAACCCACATTTGATTTTTAAGCTTGTGCGAAAATAGAGATGAATCTGTCCTCTGCTGGGACTATATAGACCCTCTGACACTTGACTTCACAGAGTGTCCAAGTGGAGGACCTCTATCTGCCGCATCAACTTGGGTCTCGGGTCAAATATGACTTACTTTGACCAACAGAACATGAGTCAATATCACAGAGCCGTTTTGGAGCTGAAGCCTTAAGATATCGTCAGTCTGGTAGTACTTCCACATTTCTCCACTCAAAGCGCTTGCTCCAGAGTACATTGTGAGTAATTACGCAAGAACAATATGTCTGAACTGGGCTTGTCCCAGGAAAACTAAAGCGCATGGTCTAGTTATACCCCAGATGATATTGTTGCAGACAATGATTTATATTTACCTTACATCCATGCCTTCTTCCTCATCATCTTCCTACTGACTAGAATTTGATATTTATTCAGTTGAAAATCTCTTAAACTCAGAGTAAGTCCATATTCCAACCACAGAGTTATGAACTATTGGTCTAAATCAGTCCCTGCAGTTCAGTTTAGTCGCTCAGTCGTGTCCAACTCTTTTCGACCCCTGGACCGCAGCACTCCAGGCCTCCCTGTCCATCACCAACTCCCGGCGTTCACTCAAACTCATGTTCATTGAGTTGGTGATGCCATCCAACCATCTCATCCTCTGTCATCCCCTTCTCTTCCCACCTTCAATCTTTCCCAGCATCAAGGTCTTTTCCAATGAGTCAGTTCTTGGCATTAGGTGGGCAAAGTATTGGAGTTTCAGCTTCAACATCAGTTCTTTCAATGAATATTCAGGACTGATTTCCTTTAGGATGGACTGGCTGCATCTTCTTACAGTCCAAGGGACTCTCAAGAGTCTTCTCCAACACCAACTGATGTTCTTCTCCAATTGATGTTCAAAATCATCAATTCTTCGGTGCTCACCTTTCTTTACAGTCCAACTATCACATCCATACATGGCCACTGGAAAAACCGTAGCCTTGACTAGACAGACCTTTGTTAGCAAAGTAACGTGTCCCTGTAATCTCATTACTATTTGCTTGACATTAATAAGTCACTTAAGGCTGTGGCTCAGATGGAAGAATCTGCCTGCAATGTGGGAGATCTGGGTTCAATCCCTGGGTTGGGAAGATCCCCTAGAAAAGGGAATGGCTACCAACTCCAATATTCTTGCCTGGAGAATTCCATGAACAGAGGTTATAATCCATCGGGTCATAAAGAGTCGGACATGACTGCGCAACTAATACTTTCACTTCAAAGCTAAAAAATCTATTTAAAAAAATCTACTGAAGAGAACTCTCTATTTCAAAAGATGAGACAAAACAGGGAGTTCCGTGGTGTCCTAGTGGTTAGGATTTCAGGCTTTCACTACTGTGACCAGGGTTCAACCCCTGGTGGGGGAACTGAGATCCCACCAGCCTCACAAAAATTTTAAAAGTAAAAAGAAAAGGAGACACAAAACTTCAAAATGAGAAAAATGTGTGCCTCCCTTTTCCTGAGCTTTCCTCCGTCCTCCCTGTACTGAAGACATGATGGTCTGAAATGGAGAAGCCATCTTTGCCACCATGGGTGAATAGCCAAATACTGAGGATGCGGTGGAAAGAAAGAAGAAGCCTGGATAGAAGAAGCAGGATAAAGGCTGGTGTGTAGGGAACAAGGTATAAGGAAGGTTGAGAAGTGCTTGCAAACGAGACTCTCAACCAGAGCTGAACATTCTTGCAAACGAGATGTTCAGCTAAGAATCCTCTGTTTGTTCCCGTGGGAAAAAAGCATTTCTTGCACACAAGGATGTTTCTCTGATTCCTCAAAAGGAACAGACCCAGGGACAAAACAGATTCTAAGTTCATAAGGAAGTTCCCCAAACCAAAGTCTTAGCTGCAGTAAATAAGTCAAGGTAAAGGTTATCTCGCCCTGTGCCTGCAAACTGTATAGTCTCTGAATCATAGTGCTTGGCAGCTTGCCCTGTAGGTTGTTGTGCAAGGGATATAAAATAAAGCAGCTGTAAGAAGCAAGTGTTAAAATACAAAGATTCAAACCACTCTGCAGTGTTGGTGTTCATTCTGTCGCCAGCACTGGTGTATTACCCAATAACATAAATTTTTTTAAAAAATCTATCTGTTTAAGCTATTATTATTTGAGTATTCTGTTATGTGAAGCACTCCTAAGTCATGTGTTTCAGATATACTCCGTTTTGAGCCTTATGACATGACTTGTTCAGTGAGAAATTAAACTTCCATTTAAACCTGGGCCTTCTGATTCTATAGATTCAGTTCTTTTCATTATAAAGTATATTAGTCCAAGTGACCATAACAAAATATTACACTGCCCCAAATTGAAACTGCTTTCATTGTCATTGTTACTGAACAATCTGAATTGATTGACCCTGGAATGGATTTAAATCCCGTGGTAACCAGTCTCCACTGGATTCAATTTCACTTTTATTACACACTACCTAATATCATATTACAATTCATATTTAACAAAAAAGCTTAAATGTACTAAGAAAGGACCTTTTGTAATCATGTTTCTGTTGGCTCAATATGCTGGACATTTTTCTGCAGTGCACTTTTAAAAACATATTAAGCAATAGACTACTTTAATGTCATATTAAGTTCTTCTATCCCATTCCACAAAATAAATATTCATTTTCAAAATAAGATTGCATTGATTTGCACAAAAGCATTTTTAATAACATTTACTGCCTCAGCATTTTGAGGTAGAACTGTGCAAAACTCAGCAGTTTTGGTTCATGGGGATAAGTGACCCCTGGCTTTCATGCTGAGTCTCCAAATAAAGAAGCATCTAAAAGTGACACTTAAGCCAAATTGACTGTAGTGTACTTGGGCTCAGCAGTGACTTCCTTTTACCAGGTGTGTGCTTCTTCCACCTCTTTTGCTCTCTTCTGTGTCTAACTTTTACACATATGAATCCAGGAGAAGAGGAAGTGGTGCTTCTTTAAATCAACTGATAAAGCAGCTTTGGGGAAGCTTCTTGGACCAATAGCTGACCCTCCCAACAATGAAATGCACCAGATCCTACAAACTTGTGGACTTTAGTCCTTAAGCAATAATAAAGGTACATACAAGCATCTTGGTTTTTTATAGACTGATACACTTTTCTCAAAGGACAACTCTCTAAAGCATACAGAGCAATCATTTCTATCAGCTGTTAAACAGCAGGAACTCTAGGGCCTGGTCACAGGTTTTTAAATGTGATATACACCAGTACTTACTTACCCAAAGGCAGGCAATGTCATTAAATGTAATATTTACACTGTATATTCATTTTTATTACATTAGAGAGAATCTTGAGTGTATTTAACATTAACAAGTGTGCATAAACATCTTATCCAACGGATATTAATGGTAGTAAACCAGTGGCAGTTGGCTAACAGGGTGAGATGAAATATACATTTTGCAGATGAGTAATAATTGAAATACTTGGAAAGTTTAGATATATGGCAGCACTGTCAATTTCATTATTGCTGTGCTGTGTGTGCTAAGTCAGTTTCAGTTCAGTTCAGTTCAGTCGCTCAGTCGTGTCCGACTCTTTGTGACCCCATGAATCCCAGCACGCCAGGCCTCCCTGTCCGTCACCATCTCCCGGAGTTCACTCAGACTCACGTCCATCGAGTCCGTGATGCCATCCAGCCATCTCATCCTCGGTCGTCCCGTTCTCCTCCTGCCCCCAATCCCTCCCAGCATCAGGGTCTTTTCCAATGAGTCAACTCTTTGCATGAGGTGGCAAAGTACTGGAGCTTCAGCTTTAGCATCATTCCTTCCAAAGAAATCCCAGGGTTGATCTCCTTCAGAATGGACTGGTTGGATCTCCTTGCAGTCCAAGGGACTCTCCAGAGTCTTCTCCAACACCACAGTTCAAAAGCATCCATTCTTCGGCGCTCAGCCTTCTTCACAGTCCAACTCTCACATCCATACATGACCACTGGAAAAACCATAGCCTTGACTAGACGGACCTTAGTCAGCAAAGTAATGTCTCTGCTTTGGAATATACTATCTAGGTTGGTCATTACTTTTCTTCCAAGGAGTAAGCGTCTTTTAATTTCAAGGCTGCAGTCACCATCTGCAGTGATTTGGGAGCCCCAAAAAAATAAAGTCTGACACTGTTTCCACTGTTTCCCCTTCTATTTGCCATGAAGTGATGGGACTAGATGCCATGATCTTCGTTTTTTGAATGTTGAGCTTTAAGCCAACTTTTTCACTCTCCTCTTTCACTTTCATCAAGAGGCTTTTTAGCTCATCTTCACTTTCTGCCATAAGGGTGGTGTCATCTGCATATCTGAGGTTATTGCTATTTCTCCCAGCAATCTTGATTCCAGCTTGTGTTTCTTCCAGTCCAGCATTTCTCATGATGTACTCTACATATAAGTTAAATTAGCAGGGTGACAATATACAGCCTAGACGTACTCCTTTCCCTGTTTGTAACCAGTCTGTTGTTCCATGTCCATTTCTAACTGTTGCTTCCTGACCTGCATATAGATTTCTCAAGAGGCAGGTCAGGTGGTCTGGTATTCCCATCTCTTTCAGAATTTTCCACAGTTTATTGTGATCCACACACAGTCAAAGGCTTTGGCATAGTCAATAAAGCAGAAATAGATGTTTTTCTGGAACTCTCTTGCTCTTTCCATGATCCAGTGGATGTTGGCAATTTGATCTCTGGTTCCTCTGCCTTTTCTAAAACCAGCTTGAATATCAGGGAGTTCACGGTTCACATATTGCTGAGTCACTTTAGTCATGTCTTTTTTGCAACCCTATGGACTGCAGCCCACCAGGCTCCTCTGTCCAGGAGAATCTGCAGGCAAGAATACTGGAGTGGGTAGCCATTCCCTTCTCCAGGGGATAACTTTCTGGGTCTCCCATATTGCAGGCAGATTCTTTACTGTCTGAGCCACCAGGGAAGCCCTCATTATTGCTAATCATCTGTTTAAACATTTCTGGAAAGGGGTGATTGTATAATGGGAAAAGGCAAGGCATTAGTTGGTATAAAAATTTTAGGATGAGACAAAGTCAGATAATGTACAAATTTTACTAATATGTGAGGAAAAGGTAGGACAGATTGACTAGTGTATCCCCAGTTAAAATAATTCAATTGTGAACTATAAAAATTTTAACTAGATTTTTCCATGTATGTCAAGGGGATCATTCTATGACCATGATTATTATACACTGATGACAGATTATATTTGCTAATAAAATCTTCATAATTATTAATCATCAACATGATTTAAACAGCTACTGCCTTAGGAATTAAGGCTCATAAGCATATAATTTCCTAATCATTTTCATCATCTGAGGACATTTTAATCAAATTATTCATATAATTAGGGGAGCTTGAATTTGGCCTAGGAAATAATTTCTGACTTCATTCTGTAACTCAAAGAACAGATCTGAGAACACAATTAACCAGTGTCTTGAAAGAGACATTCTCTTAACAATAGCTATGATTCAGCTACAATTGTTTCATCACCAGATAAGCAACCACATTAGTTTAATGCCAGTGATAGCTTCAGATAATGGCATGCCATGAAAATATTTCCTATCTAGTTCTGACATGTGAGAGTTAAACAGAAAATAAATGTAATATTCAAAAATTATAGCTTATTGGTTGTTTGATCTAAAATATAGACTTTAAGATATTGAGTTGCTATATTTTAAATTCTGCTGTTTTATTTGATATTAAATTTAATTTCAGCTTCGTACTTCATGCCTCCTAAAATTGTGTTTGTAATATTGAATATAAATGCATATTGTTTTCATTTGCCAAAATGCATATAGTTTGATAATAAAAGTTTTTAAAGTACATGTACTTAAAATTATTTGCATCATTTAAATTCTGTTAGCTTGTGACTTAAAACTGACAGTCTGAATATTTTAAAGCCAGTGTAGACATCACTCTTATTCTCCATTCATGGATGAGACAGAACTCAGGTTTGAAAAACATATCTAAACATACACAAATTTGAAAAACCAAAATCATTAACTGTAAATAGTCCACACTTACATAGTTTCCATTTAAACTTTATTTTTTCTAGTGCATAATTTAATATAGCATATTGTCATAAAATTTCTGCAATCCTCTTTAAGTGATTCATAAATTTGTATAACAGAATTTTTATCGTAATTCAACTTCTGCCCAATTATTTGCTTATCAAGTCTATCAGTTTTCTACTTCAACAACTTTTACAAAGATCACCAATAATTTTTACATTGCCAAATTCAATGGAGAGTGTTCATTTCTTATTTTAATTTTCAGTATTTAGTCCTATTGGTCACTTAACATTTTTTCCTTTTTTGACAGTTTCCCTACCTTCCAATCACACTGTTTCTTTGGTTTGTCTGTTACATTCTGAATACTTAGCTTCCTTTGTAGACTCTCCCTCCTCTTACTGTTTAAATACTGAGGATTCCCAATACACTGTTTGTTGAATAGATTCTCCTGCTTGATTTCAATGACATTCATGACTACAGATCTACAGTCAATGAGGCTCAAATCCACAACTGCAAGCCCGAGATCTACATCTCCAACGTGTAAGTTTTGTTTTGTTTTTTAAATGGGGATGAGTCAGGCACCAGAAATTAAAACTTTGCTAAACTGAATTCACAAATTTTCACCATATCTGAAACTCTCAGTTATCTGACCCAGAAACCCAACGTTATTCAACGCTTTCCCGTTCTTCAATCTCCTCTTCCAATCTTTCTCTTAAATGTATTCCTTCCTGTTCATCATCTTTATAATTACTATGGTTCAGGTGGTAACCATAAATCTACCAAGATATTCAAAGAGCCTCCTAACCAGTCTCTCTCCATTTTCATCTCTTACATATATCCACAGAATTGATCAGGTGATTTTCTGAAGTGCAAATCGTATGTCACTCTCTGTTTAAAATCCTTCAGCGCCTTCTCACTATCTTCAGAATATCCGACAGAACTCTTACTGATCTGTCCTTTCAACTTGATCTCTTGACATACCAACGTGGAAGGGTCAGTTCTCCCCTGCCTCCATGATGTGTATATGGTGTTTGCTCAACTGGGAATGCCACTTTGGCTCAGTCCTATACTTTTTAAATGTTGGGTTAAGGCATTAATCACTTGTGAAACATTCCCAGTTGTGCAGACTTGGTTAAATGACAATTCTGAAAATTGTGTTTCTCCATCATGCTTAGACTGCCTTTTTGTGTAATTGGTAGTATACTTTTTAATCTTTTTAATTCTATTATGAATTCCTGGAAGACAAGTTCTAGATCATTTATCTCTGCATTTTTAAAGGTTAGCATAATGTAGGACATCTAGCATGCAAAAAACTTTTTTTTTTTAAAGCATTCATCTACTCTTAAAAACACGCTGGGTTAGCCAAAAAGTTCATTTGGATTTTTCCATACTATCGTACAGAAAAATCCAAATGAACTTTTTGCCTAACCTAACAGTGGAAACAGTGTCAGACTTTATTTTTTTGGGCTCCAAAATCACTGCAGATGGTGATCGCAGCCATGAAATTAAAAGATGCTTACTCCTTGGAAGAAAAGTTATGACCAACCTAGACCGCATATTCAGAAGCAGAGACATTACTTTGCCAACTAAGGTCCATCTAGTCAAGGCTATGGTTTTTCCAGTGGTCATGCATGGATGTGAGAGTTGGACTGTGAAGAAGGCTGAGCGCCGAAGAACTGATGCTTTTGAACTGTGGTGTTGGAGAAGACTCTGGAGAGTCCCTTGGACTGCAAGCAGATCCAACCAGTCTGTCCTAAAGGAGATCAGTCCTGGGTGTTCATTGGAAGGACTGATGCTGAAGCTGAAACTCCAGTACTTTGGCCACCTCATGCGAAGAGTTGACTCATTGGAAAAGACCCTGATGCTGGGAGGGATTGAGGGCAGGAGGAGAAGGGGACGACCGAGGATGAGATGGCTGGATGGCATCACGGACTCGATGGATGTGAGTCTGAGTGAACTCCGGGAGTTGGTGATGGACAGGGAGGCCTGGCGTGCTGTGATTCATGGGGTCACAAAGAGTGGGACACTACTGAGTGACTGAACTGAACTGAACTGAATACTTGTAGATCAAATTGGGCAATTTTGTTTCTACCAACTATAGAGCAAGGGGCATTAAGTTAGAATGATCCATTTAGTTTCACATTATCATAAATTTTCTGTTATAGGAGAAAACATAAAGAAAGTTGTTGAATGTATAAAATTAGAAAAAATGAACTCTTCTCATTCAATATGATATAATTCTTGTGTTAAAGCCCTTATCACATATTATAAATATTCTGTAAGACAAACCACATTATATGCCTTATGAAATGATTGTGTGTGTGTTTTAATGGGAGTATAAATAAGTATAAATGAGAAAATTTTCAGCAAAAAGCAGAATAGGTGGCTCAGATGGTAAGGAATCTGCCTGCAAGGCTGGAGACCTGGGTTTGATCCCTGGGTCAGGAAATCCTCTGAAGAAGGAAATGGCAACCCACACCAATATTCTTGCCATTTCCTTCTCCAGAGAATTTCCTGATTCAGGAATCAAGTCCAGGTCTCCTGCGTTGTAGGCAGATTCCTTACCATCTGACCAACCCACTCCAGTATTCTTGAGTTTCCCTTGTCGGTCAGTCAGTAAAGAATCTGGCTGCAGTGCAGGAGACCTGGGTTTGAGTCCTGGATCGGGAAGATTCCCTGGAGAAGGAAATGGCAACACACTCCAGTATTCTTGCCTGGAGAATCCCATGGACAGAGAAGCCTGGTAGGCTCTCAGTCCATGGGGTCGCAAGAGTTGGACACGACTTAGAAACTAAACCACCACCACTGATATTCTTGCCTGGAGAATCCTATGGATAGAGGAACCTGGTGAGATACAGTCAATGGGGTCACAAGAGTCAGACACAAATGAGTGACTAATGCTACACTACATAGATAAGTATAAATGAGAGCATTTCCAGTAAAAAGTGAAATAGCAAAACAGAACAAAGAAAGCTTGAAACGAGAACTCAAACTGACTTCTAACATCAGGTCAGTCTGCTCCTCCTACCTAGGTACCTCCTACCTGGATATCAAGCCTACCTGGCTTCCCTTTCCTTGAGCCTCAAATGTCCTCTCCGTAAATGCCTATCTCATAGGGGAAAATTACATGAAATAAAATATATAAAGTGGGTAAAAGTAAATAGCAGATACATGATGATTAAACACATATGTGTATATATACGTCTGCTGCTGCTGCTTAGTCGTTTCAGACGTGTCCAACTGTGTGTGACCCCATGGACTGTAGCCCACCAGGCTCCTCTGTCCATGGAATTCTCCAGGCAAAAGTACTGGAGTGGCTTTCCATGCCCTCCTCCAGGAGATCTTCCCAACCCAGGGATTGAACCCAAGTCTCTTGCACTGCAGGCAGATTCTATACCACTGAGCCACCAGGGAAGCCCTATGTATATGTATACATACATGTACATGTATATGTGTATGTATATGTATACGTATATGTTCATTTTCACTTCCTAGTGCTAACAGGGATAGAAATACTATAAATGGGCAGCCATATTGCAGGAGTATTAACAGTCTTATCTGTGGACCTAATTTGTATGTTACTATTTGTGATGTTTTTGGAATAAATCACATGAGAAGAAAACCTTTGCAACGTTATTTTGTAAAAATATACACGCTTAGATTAAAGGAATAACATGTAAGTGTCATTTCACTCAGAATTTTCCTCAATGTGTTACACTACAGGTAAATTAGTAACATTCTTACCTACTAAACCAGGAATAGGTCATCTTACTGAAGAATGAAGCACTTTTCTCTGGACTGCATCTCTAAAATAAATAAATAAATAACAGCTAGTGTACAAAGAAAATGCCTTTATTTTACATTTGAAATATCTTTGTCAGCAAATGGAAAGTAAACATGAAATAATTTATATTTCATCTATGTTGGTAATATAATCTTTAATTAATACAATTAAGATATCCTTGGACAATGCATTAGGGGAAAATAAAGATTTCTCTAATATTATGGCTTTTACATAGCAAGAAACCATGTAGAAAAGGAAAACTATTCCTAAATTTCCTATTATTTCTTCTTTTTCTCTCTGTCTCTCTCTACATATGAATCAGCACACGTGTATATATATATATAGCTTCTCAAACTAAAATGACTGTGTATATATGTATGTATATACATGCATATATATAAATACATAATTTGGCTTACATATATGCACAATATAAGCTAACTTTAAAATATTTAATTGCTAAGTGAAAAACAGTTTTATCTTTCTTCTGATAAATAGGAAAACAATAGGCTATAATAGGCATTTGGTTTACTCACTTCTGTGTAAATGCTTAATTACATAATTTATATAAATGTATATACACATACATAATTATATATTATCACAATTATATATTATTTGGGAAGGTTATAGTATTTCCATAATACTCTTTCCATTGACCTGATAAATTTGACCAAAAGAAGAGGGGTTTAAAAGAGAAGGTCTCAAAGGCAATAATCTTACATTTTCTAAGGTCAGCATCAATCTCTATTTTTACAAAGTTAAACTAACCACAAAATTAAATTTCACTGTTAGAAACAGTCTCATATTTAACAATTTTGCATTAATCCTCTCTAATCCAGTTCTGATTTCATATTCACAAACTGTTTATCGTGTTAAAAAATAATTCTTATTCTAAAAGAATGAAACAATATTTCATCCTGAACAGCAAAATATTCTTGGAGTAGGAAATGGCAACCTACTCCAGTATCCTTGCCTGGGAAATCCCATGGACAGAGGAGCCTGGTGGGCTACAGTCCATGGGGTCACAAAAAGTTAGAGAAGACTTAGCGACTAAAGAATCCGCCTGCAATGCAGGAGACCCCAGTTTGATTCCTGGGTTGGGAAGATCCACTGGAGAAGAGATAGGCTACTCACTCCAGTATTCTTGGGCTTCCCTGTTGGCTCAGACAGTAAAGAATCCATCTGCAATGTTGGAGACCTGGATCCGATCCCTGGGTTGGAAAGATCCCCTGGAGAAGGGAACGGGTACCCACTCCAGTATTCTTGCCTGGAGAATGCCATGGACAGAGGAACCTGGCAGGCTACAGTCCATGGGGTTGCAAAATGTGGGAGACGACTGAGAGATTTTCATTTTTCACAGCAAAATATTCTGATTAAAGATGAGAAAGCATAATACTTCAAATCTGTTCTCTGAGTTATAGCAAATGATACACTATAAATCATTGCATGTGTGTGTGTGTGTGTGTGTGTGTGTGTGTGTGTGTTTATGAAGAAGGAAATGGCAACCCACTCCAGCATTCTTGCTTGGAAAATCCCATGGACAGAGGAGCCTGGCAGGCTATAGTCCATGAGATCGCAAAGAGTCAGATACAACTTATCGACTAAACAACAACTATATATATACATAAATATATAGTTGACCCTTAAAGAACATGGGTTTGAACTGCATGGGTCCACTTATATTTGGACTTTTTTTCGTACCACACAATCATGGATTGGTTGAACCCATGGATGAGGAGTTTCAGATACGGAGGAAACACATATATGGAATGAGAATGTGTGTGTGCTCAATCGTGTCCAGTTCTTTGCAATGCCACGGACTGTAGCCCTCTAGGCTCCTCTGTCCATGGGACTTCCCTGGCAAGAATACTGAAGTGGGTTGACATTTCTTTATCCAGGGGAACTTCCTGACCTAGGGACCAAACCTGCATCTCCTGTGTCTCTTGCATTGGCAGACGAATTCTTTACTACTGAGACACCTGGGAATCCCACATACATGAAAGGCTGACTATAAATTACAGGCAGATTTTTTAGTTTGAGGAGATTTGACACCTTTAACCTCTGTGTTATTCAAGGGTCAACTGTATTTTAACAAATTGCTATATATCCTTACACTGTTGTTTCAAGAAATAAATGCTGTAACAAATGTAAAACATTTATCACACAGTGGCCCAAAACAACCACGCAAACACGTGGTTGAACTATGATGTTGTCATAAATCTTGCTATCAAACACATTATTTGGAAAATTAGTACATATATCAGTGAGGAAAATGTGTGAAAACTCTGATTAACTCAGTGGTCACATTTTATTTTATAGGGAGTTGCCAATTTGGTAATTGGCCACCAATGTGAAGATCATATTCACATCAAAAATACACATATTTCCGTGCCCAACTGCAAATGGCTGCAAATACTTTGCAGCTTTTCCCATCCAGAGACTGATTCTATTTCCCACTCCTTGAATCTGGGCTAGCATTGTTTCTTATTTTGATTATGAGAATGCAACAGGAGTGATGTTAAGAGAACTCCAACTCTTAACTTCAAAAGTCTTGCTATGCATGGAACCCTGAGTGCACCATGTGACTGAGCCCAAGCTAGCCTCCTGAAGGGAGGCTACATGGATAGACCACATGGAGTAGAAACAAGGTTCTCATCTGACAGCCCATCATCCTGACCAACAGCTTGAAGACTGCCCAACATACGAGGACATTGGTCCTACATTATCCAGCCACCAGCCAACTCTCCAGCTGACAGTACATGTCTGAAAGAGCTCAGCAGAGATTGGCCAAGCTAACCCAATTGAGGCCATGATCCAGCTGGGCCAGGGAAACATCAGCTAAATAACAACTTTTCAGGGCAAAAGTCTTGCAGGGCTAGTAGACAAGGTTACTTTAGCAGGCCAAGGACTGGGTATTTGACATCTGCTCTAGGTCCATTTTTCATGTGAAAGCATCTTATACAAGATTCTTTGAGTTCTCTGGTAAATAAACTGCCTCATTAGATGAAGGCCAGGCATCTTATACTGAAGTTATTACAGTGAATTCCAAGCATATTTACCTTCCAGAAGAAATATCAGGCAGGCAAAATATCTAGTAGAGGCAATTAAATCTTACCAAGTACCAAGAAGATACACATGGCTTCTCAGTAAATAATTACTGAATTCATAGCATGGGTCTCACTGAGTGTATTGTCAACATATTGCTGCAAAGCAACATCTAGAATGAACCCAGTAAGTTCATTCTATCTTCAGGTCATAATTCTACGCCCTCAGCTCTACCTGTTACGTGCTGTTACTGTCTGCTGCTACTTAGCAACCCCTTTCTTCTTGTCCATTTCCTTGTACTTCACTTCTGCTGGCTAAATCTTCCTTGTGCTTGAATCGTCTGGAGGATGTATTACCATTAGTGATTCCTCTCCTCCCATCCCTACCTCCAAGTCTCAATTTCTTGTTCTGTGTTACCAAAGCAAACTCAACAAATTCCTTACATGAGATGTAAAGGCTCTTCAGACTTGTCCTCCCTGAACTTACCCTCACTCTTATCTGACTATCCAATAATTTGCCTGCAGGTACTTTTTCCTTCCAAACTTATCTTCTCTGGAGGGTAGAAAATACTATGTTTCAGTTCAGTTCAGTCGCTCAGTCATGTCTGACTCCTTGCAATCCCATGGACTGCAGCACTCCAGGCCTCCCTGTCCATCATCAATTCCCGGAGTTTACTCATGTTCATTGAGTCAGTGATGCCATCCAACCATCTCATCCTCTGTCATCCCCTTCTCTTCCCGCCTTCAATCTTTCCCAGCATCAGTGTCTTTTCCAATGAGTCAGTTCTTCGCATCAGGTGACCAAAGTATTGGAGTTTCAGCTTCAACATCAGTCCTTCCAATGAATATTCAGGTCTGATTTCCTTTAGGATGGACTGGTTGGATCTCCTTGCAGTCCAAGGGACTCTCAAGAGTCTTCTCCAACACCACAGTTCAAAAGCATCAATTCTTCAGTGCTCAGCTTTCTTTATAGTCCAACTCTCACATCCATGCATGACTACTTGAAAAACCATAGCTGTGACTAGATGGACCTTTGTTAGCAAAGTAATGTCTCTGCTCTTTAATATTTAATATTTCCAGGGTCCAGCTCATAAAATGTTTTACATGAATAAATATGTGAATGAATTAATGCTAATCACAACCAATAAAATTTTTAAGAGATTTTCTATTTATACCTCACTATGCCAGCCCTAGAAACTCAATCAGAAAGTCATGTTCTTGGCTTATAGGTTAGGCTGGGATTTTTATCTGAGTTCTACTATGCCAAAAATATAGTCTAAGTAGTAAAATATAACCATACAAGGTTTTCAACATGCCTGAAAGCCATCAACTTAAAAAAACAAAAAAAAAAACTTGGTGTCATAGAAGTAACAAACAGAAAATGCTATTTAAATTAGTATTTTCAATCTTTTCTAAATGGATTCTTGGTCCAAAAAGCGACTGACATTGAGTAACACCTGATGCGAAGACCTGACTCATTTGAAAAGCCCCTGATGGTGGGAAAGATTGAAGGCAGGAAGAGAAGGGGACGACAGAGGATGAGATGGTTAGATGGCATCACCGACTCAATGGACATGAGTTTGGGTAAACTCCGGGAGTTGGTGATAGACAGGGAGGCCTGGCATGCTGCAGTTCATGGGGTCACAAAGAGTTGGACAGGACTGAGCGACTGAACTGAACTGAATAGCCAAGGAAATAAACGTAGTTGGAATCTTAAAGGAAGAGTTCAGTTGAATTTGGAGTGAAGAAATTGAGTTTATAATTTCCCACCACACCTGTTTGTAATTCACTGCCTTTGGCCACCTCTGAGGTTAGACTGATGATGTTAAACCAGTTTGGCTGATTAAGCCTGACATGTCTCAAGTTAAAAAAACAAACAAACAAAAAAAAACACGAAAGGTATATTGTCCTAGTGGAGCTCTTGCACATTTTAAGAGACTTATTCACTACCTATACTTTATAGATTCAAAAAGAGTACATATAATTTGTCCTACTTTTAAAGAAATATATAGTTTCATATGTAATTAATAGACTGTCTTACTTATTTGACACTTTAAGTTACTAACAAAAGCCAGGATGAGAACAAGATCCTCTGAATCTGAAATTTTCTATCTTGCTTTTTTAAGTACTACAGATCTAAGTGTATTAAGCCGATTTCTAAGACCTATCTTGTGTAGTGATGAGAAGTAAAACAAGTAAGATATTTTTAGGAAATCGGACTTCCCAGGTGGGGCTAGTGGTAAAGAATCAGCCTGCCAATGTAGGAGATGCAAGAGAGGTGGGTTCCATCCCTGGGTTGGGAAGCTCCCTTGGAGAAGGAAATGGCAACCCACTCCAGTGTTCTTGCCTGGAGAATTCCATGGACAGAGGAGCCTGGCAGTTTACAGTCTACGGGGTCTCAAAGGGTCAGAGGACACGACTGAAGCGGCTTAGTACACGTGCCGGCATACAACAGCAGAATTCACGGCACATGAGTTCCACTGTAGAAGACGCACCTGTTACCACAGCGTGGCGGTAGGGATAGGGTGCCGGGGGAGCAAGGCACAGTCAAATGGCCGCAGTTTCTGGATTTGCCCCAGGCCTCGGGTTCGCAATACCATGTCAGTTGACAGTTTATTTATCCCGGGTCCCTTCCTGTGGTTTTATTGGGCTCTACCACTGGTTGTAGAATTCCATCCCACCCTCTACTCCTGCAGCGGAAGTCAGGTCCCTTCATTCTTTTCTCAAATGCTCGTTTCTGTTTACAGGGGGGGGCCACTTATCCCTTCAAAGATGCCTCTTTCCCTCCTCCAGCAGCCACCTTGACTGAGATCTTGCTCGGTGAAGTTTCACACCATCCCATGGACAGATCTTAGCTCTTCAGACTCTGTGTGTGTGTGTGTGTGTGTGTGTGTGTGTTTGACTACTACGCATACAGGGATCTAAGACATCAATTCACGTTTCAGGGTCTGCACAGTCAACTCTCCCCAGTTCCCTTGGTCCCCAGATTGGCCGGAAAACCGCCCCGCCTCTCCCACCGCCACCAAAGAGCTTTACCTGCGCCTCGGTGACCCGCTGGTAGAAGCCGCTCGCGCCCCATCTCCCCAGGATGGAAAACATGGTCCACGCGGACTCCCGGCGACGGGAAGCGGAGAGAGGTCCGGGCTGACAGCTCTCTTTCTGGGGGACTGTCAATCCGGCGTCTGTAAGGTGGAAGGACGCGAGCGCCCTGCCCGGGCGTGTCGGCGGTCGCCCAGCCCTTCCCCAGCCCTCCCCCGCCCGCGCCCGGGCGGCGGCTGGAAAGAGGGAGGGGCCCGCTGGGAAGTGGGACCTTCCTTAGAATCAAAACATCTCTGCCTTTTGGGGAACTTGTACTGGACTCAGTAATTCTCACTCCAAAATGTGTCCCTTTATAATAGAAACTCAAAGCTCTTTCCTCCCTGGGGTGACATTTATGTGTTTGCAAACAGAATGTTAATATCTGTCCCTTATAGAAAACAGGTGTCAGTAGAATTTTACAGAGAGAAATTAACTGCAAGGGCTTTAAGATTAGAAACTTAAAAAAAAAAAAAAAAACTAAAAATGAAATGCTTCTCTTAGTATTAAGAAAAAATGACAGTATAGGGAATCTAAATTTTACTTTTCATATTAATCATCAGGCTATGTAATAAATGGAGTAACTTCGTAGTAACTAAGGTTAGCAAAGAACTAGGTGAAATATGATACATAACATATAAAGGGGGATATGAAAATTAAGGATAGCATTTTGACATTTAATAAATACTCATGGATCATGAACCTTGTATAAAGAAGTATTGGTTTATGCAACAAATCCCTTTCTATGAGATGTGTCATTGGTCTAATGAAATATTTTGTTTTGATTAACTTAGAACTTGAAATAACAGAAGAGGGACTAACTTTAAGAATTCTGTATAATGGAGATAAGGATAAGGAAATGTGATAATTTTACAAGAGTGGGTATTATGTTTCAGAACCAAGAAATATTCTGTCTGCTTCTTGAAATTAATGTTAGAAGTAGAAAAAAGAATTGAGTATTTAGAGAAAGAAAAAAAAAAAAACCAGCATCCTGGAAAACATGGTTCAAAGATGTTATGCAGGGGGAGTTTTAGCCTGCCCACAAAGTGGATCTACGACAGTGTCTACATAAGACACAGACCAAATGACACCTCATGGAGTTACAGTGCTAGAGAATGTTTAGAACACCATTAATGTGGCTTTCTTCCTGTCTTCAGACCGTATTTGTCGGACCCCATGCAAAGAGGAAGTTGTAGATTTCACTGTAAATGTGTCTGTGAAGAACTGGAGTCAAAGTTCAGGATTTAGAAATCGTGTTTCACATTTTCCAGGACTTTTCAACAAATTCACCTATCAGTTTGGGGACATCTTTTACTCATCAGCCTCAGCCTGAGGGATTCTTTCCCCATCTACAGGTTTAAACCATTTATTCTTTGGATTCTAATCAGAAAAGTCATCCTCTTCTTAAAGAGATATCTCCTGATTGTTAGTTACAAGGAAAGAAGGATCTTGAACCTGTACCACAGAGGGGAAGACAAGAAAAGCAAGGCCTAGAACTAGATCAGGCTTCAGACTCAACATTTTCTTCCTTCCTGTTGGAATTAATTCCCTCAGGAAAGGGTAGTTCTAACAACAGGGAACAGACAGATTTCCATAAATACTCAGCTCTTTAAAGTGACCCAGCTCCTGGATTGGTGGGAAAGAGGAATGCCTAAGGCAGTGGAATAGATAAAGTTAGAAAGGCTTTAAGGTGTGTTGGGGAACTGGAGTGCTGGAGTCCTCACCAAAAGGGATTGAGGGAAACATCCTTGGGTGCCCCAGAAAATTACATTTTAATGTCAAGTTTCTGCAGGAGGAGATACAAGATAAGACGGTGCTAATGAAAGGGAAGGCCTGGGGTTTTTTGTTTGTTTTTGTTTTATGAAAGAAATTACAGTTTTTATTGCTCCAATGCTTAATTAAGGGAAACTCAGTGAAACATTCCAATTTGTCTAAGGAACAGAAAATGTTAAATAACATGGCCCTGGCATAAACAAAATCTTCCCACAAAATTAGCATTCTGACTCAGTCCATTCTCATGCTAGTTGAATTGGGAAATAAACATTTCCTTTTCCAGCAAAAAGAAGATTAGAGAGAAGTAGAATATAAGGGCTTAGGGATTTAATAATGAGCGGGGCATATTTTAACATCACAATATTTCATTTTTTTAGGTTGCAAGGAAGATTCATTACTAGAGTTGTTATCCTTCCAGGGATTTTGCTCTACTTCCTACATTCCGCAGGCACTGCACCTCACCCTTCCTTATCGTGGAAAGCATCATAGATCAGGGTCAGAACCTCTGAGGCTGGGATTTCCCTGGTGGTCCAGTGGTTAAGCCTTCACCTTCCAATGCAGGGGATGCTGGTTTGATCTCTGGTCTCGAAACTAAGACCCCACAAGCCTCAGGGCAAGTAAAACAAAACATTAAAAACAGAGCCAATATTGTAACAAATTCAGTAAAGACTTTTAAAAAGAAATGGTCTACAACAACAAAATCTTTAAAAAAAGAAAAAGCATCTCTGAGGATGATTAAAAAGTAAAACTGAAAAGAATCTGCCTGTTTCCTGTAATTCTCTGGGGATATGTTTATCATCCTGGGTGAGAAGTCACTCATCTTTCCTGACTGAGGGGTGGAAGAGATTTTTTTTTTTTTTTGCTCTCATTAACCTTGGTATTAAAAATTGAATTCATGACACTATTCAGTTCATGGCATAGCATCATCATTTTGTGAAGTATCATTTTTATTTTATTTTAATTTATACTGTTTCCCCATCATAAGTCACTGATTTGGAGTTACGAATAAGTGTCTTTTCAGTTCAACTTCTACACATGTATTGAGACGCTTCTTTATACTTAAAAGCACTATGGTGCTATTTTATCTGTTTCAAATATATAGACAAATGGTACTTTCCTAGGAAGTTATCGGACAATAACAACTTTTTATTATTCCCTCTATCCCCCTGTATTTTTTAATTTAATGTGATTAGTACAGCATCTACCTATGTGAGGCTATGTGATATCCCACTCATTGTTCCTGGCCGCTGCATGATGTTCTGTTCCATGCACACACCACACCTACCAGGAACTCAGAATGTGACTGAGTACAGACTCTAAAGAAGCCTGCAGACGCAGGCCTGGCATCACTATTTACCAGCAAATCATTAACACCTCCTGGCTCACTTGTAAACTAGAAACGTAGTGCCTTTCTCATAGGTTTGCTGTAAGGACTGTGTGATTCAATCATGTTACAAGTAAATTACTTAGAACAGCAAGCGCACGTGGTGAACACTGCATAAATTATTGTGATGATTATTACTTAGCTAGTCACTTAGTGAACAATGCATAAGCTAACTCTAACTCTGCCTCATGGTCAGTGTTTGGAGGACTTTCTCTTTTTGAGGACTGATATTGCATTTTTCTTAGATCGAGTGTTCTCAATATTTTTTTTTTTGACTCAAGACTTTAAATTTTTGAAAGTTATTGAGTACCCAAGTAACATTTTTGTGTGTGAGATAGCTCTATTGATGTTTGTCACCTTAGAAATTAAAACTGTAAATGTAAAAAATTAATTAATTTTAAAACCCATTAGATGTTTTTTAAATGCTGGAAATTAAAACTAAGATTACAGGGTTTTCAGGATATATCCCAAGCCCCCCATGTCACAGAGGAGGTGACTAGGTCTGGAGAAAGTCTGATGACTTTCCCAACATTACAGTCAAGGAAAACTGGGGGAAAATATCAGATTTCCTTGAATCCAGGATTCTTTGTGCTTTTTGGTCCCCACTATACCAATCTAATACCCTTCTACTGTGCCTCACATTGCTACTGATTTGCAAACTTGAGAGAAAAGCTGAAAAGTCTGTGCATTTAGGGGGTTTCCCCCTTGGCTCAGTGATAAAGAATTCATCTGCAGTGCTGGAGACATGGGAGACAGAGACGTGGGTTTGATCCCTGGATCAGGAAGATCCCCTGGAGGAGAGCATGGCAACCCACTCCAGTATTCTTGCCTGGAGAATCCCATGGATAGAAGATCCTGGGCTTGTGATCATTTTTGTTGCCATCCCAAAGTTGTAGCCATACAAGTCAGCAAAAAAGGAATTTCCAAATATTTTACAAAATTTTTCTTTAGAGCTCCACTATATTTTCCTGAATGTTCCTCTTAATTTTTTTAACAAGCATTAATTTAGTACCTCCCTGTACTAGGCATTCTGGCAGGTGCCAGAAATATAATGAATCATTCCCGTCCTCGTCAAAGTATACACTAGTGGGAAAAAAGAAGAAACAAGTACACCAAGAATAAATAAATAACTGCAAAATCTATAGAGCAATGAAGTAAGTGAACAGGATGCAATATTAGAGAATAGTCAACCAGGGTAGGCACCTCTTCCCAGATTAGCTAGTGAAGCCTCACAGGTTTAATGTGATGAACACACTGGACAGAATAATAAGTGCAGAAAACTGAATTCATCTGTTTTTCATACTTTTTATGATGTGCGTGCATGTGTGCTAAGTTGCCTCAGTCCTGTCTTACTCTGCAGTCCTTTGGACTACAGCTTGCCAGGCTCCTCTGTCATGGGATTCTCCAGGCAAGAATACTGCAGTGGGTCGCTATGCCATCCTCCAGGGGGTCTTCTGGACCCAGGGTTCAAATACATGTCTCTTGCGGATCCTGCATTGCAGGCAGATTCTCTACCACTGAGCCACTGGTGAAGTCCCTTTTATGGTACAAATTACTTATAAAATCTTCCCATGACTAAGTGTACTATACCTGCAGTACTTTTCTTCATTTCCCTGCTTTCCTCTCCCTACCATCATCTGAAACATTATTTGGTTTCTAAGGAGGCAGACGTGAGATAAAGTGCACACTTACATGCACACCGGCTGAATCTTATTCCACATATCTCTATGGGATTCTTTCTGGACATTCCATACATAATGCATTTCAAATAGATTTGAATACTTTTGTCAAACTCATATAAGAAGCTAGAACAGAGACCAGGGGACCTTACAACTTAATAATAGCTCATATTTAGAGTGTATTTATTATGCATCAGTTGCATAGTAAAATACTCACATTTAGTTCAGTTCAGTTCAGTTCACATTCAGTATCTAATTAAGTTCACACAACCAAACCCGTGAATTTTTGTGGAAACAGATAACGTGAAAAGAGACATATAGTCTCTGAGCCAAGAGTTGACCAGAAACAGTTTTAAAATCAAGGTATTCAGAATGGAGGGAAAGAGTGTACCCTAAATTCAAGAGCTGTGGTGGCTTGTGTGCACATTGATATTAACACAACTAGGAAGGATGATGTGAGCAAAAAGGGACAGGGTTGTTACCGTAGAGGAGTGTTCCTGGAGAAGTACACTTTCACTGTGCAAACCTTTTCATTCTGATTCCAGTGAACTAGGAATACTTGTATGAATTTTCCATAGTTTAGGTGGGTAGTCTCTGAGTCATTTATCAGTTATTCATTACATATCTATTATGGGATAGGCACTGTGATAGGTTTGGGGTTAAAAAAAACGGAAGGTGGAAAGGGAAGTAAAATCTTGCTTCATAAGCTTCAATTTAGCATGTTTGAGGAACAGAAAATAAAAACATAAGTTGAGGAAATGTTTTGATGTCGGGGGGAATAAATGCCAAGGGAAAAAATAATGAGGGGAAGAGGAAAAGGAATATGGGTGGTTTTGTTGCAATTTATTTATGATCAGCAAAAGATGCTAATGAAAAAAGGTCTTTCAGCAAATACCTGAGGTAAAAGAAGAGGAAGGAATGTGGTAGTATTTGGTAATATTCAAGGAAATCTTGACATGAAAACTAGCAACAGTTTGGAAGAAAGCTGGATAACAGTGGGGCACTTTTCAGAGTATCCACCCCACTGCAGTTCTTGGTGAGGCACAGTGGATGAGACTGTGTGGACAAGGATGACCAAACTACTCTAATTCAAAGAAAGACTTGTTAAAATTGGATCTGAGTCTAAAGACATTTAGAAATATATTAATTGGTTCATCAACATAAATGGATGAACTTAGAGCCTGTTATACAGAGGGAAGCAAGTCAGAAAGAGAAAAACAAATATATTAACACACACACACACCAACACATAAATCTAGAAAAACGATTGATGAATCTATTTGCAGGGAAGGAATGGAGATGCAGATACAGAGAAAGGGCTCGTGGACACAGTAGGGTAAGGAAAGAGCGGAACGGATGGAGAAAGTAGCATTGACATAAACAGACTGTCATGTGTGAAACAGATAGCTAGTGTGAAGCTGATAGGGAGACCAGGGAGACCAGCCTGGCGCTCTGTGATAACTAGGGGATGGCACAGGGGGAGCGGAGGGAAGCTCAAGAGGGAGGTGATACGTGTACTATTATGACTGATTTGAGTTGTTGTACGGCAGAAACCAACACATTGTAAGGCAATTTTCTTCCAATTAAAAAAGAAAGTAGAAAAAAGATTTAAACATTTTTAAAGGAATATATTAATTGATTTGGTTTGATTCTATTTATCTTGTTTAAGTAGGCACAACAGTGATACAATAAAACCTCTGTCTAAACCTAAAGGAACTCTATAAGTGAAGTGAAGTGAAGTCGCTCAGTCGTGTCCAACTCTTTGCGACCCCGTAGACTATAGCCTACCAGGCTCCTCCGTCCATGGGATCTTCCAGGCAAGAGTACTAGAGTGGGTTAAGGAACTCTCTAAAGAAGTATAAAATAACACACCTAATAGATAAGAGAACACTGGTTTATAGTTACATTGGTAGTTTTTGGTTTGTTTATTTAAAAACACATCATTTCAAAATAATGTTAAATATTGTTCAAGTACCTGGAATAGAGATAATAAAATCACGTGTATTTGAAAGCTTGAAAAAGAAGTCACAACAGGTTGTTTACGATTTCTGCTTCTTTGCCTATCCCCTCCTGGGCCAATATTCTCCTACTTAGAATCACTATTAAGCTTTGTCTATTAAAGAAAAGGTGGTGGTTATGAAACAGGAATGCAGTTATTATCTTCCAATTAACAGTAACAAGATGAATTTATGGGACAAGGATGAGATACAGGAGGAAGAGTTTTATTAATTAGGTTTTAAAAATGTCACATTAATGACCAGAGAGAAATCAGAAAAGTTATAGATCCTTCCAAGACTATGGAAGTGATTATCCTTAATCATACTAAATTCTTACTAAAATTTAGACATGGTTTCTCACCCTCCTCCAGTGATTAATTATTAGTTTGGAATTAATTTAAGGATTAAAGAGATTAAATACAAAGATTAAACAAAAAATTATTTTTTTCAAATTTGGAAAAAAGTGAAAATATATTACTTAGTGTGTTAAATTTATCCCTTTGTAATGAGCTGAAAAAATATAATTAAAGCACATCAATTTGAATTTAAATGTCAAATATACTATGTGTCTTTGGAAATGATAATTATATTAATGATTATATTAAGCAAATTACCTAAATATAATACCTCCCAGTTTTATGAGTTGAACAAACATAAAAAATATTTTTTTAAAAAAGCAAAGAAAAGAAACACTGAAACTCCTTATCCTTGGGATGGTAACTCTGTGTGATTTTCTCTGTAAGCATCATTATTGCAATTAATTACTTTTTTACCAAGATTACATTTATGTCCTTCCTTTTGCTGCATTATCACTTAATTATCACTTAAAATAATTAACCTTCTATTCTATTGTGATAATGCAGCAAATTTAATTAATGAAGTAATGTCAATTCTTCAAGTTTTAGGTGATTTTCAAATTTTTACTGTCACAGAGGAGCTTTTCCTTTGTGCAGAAAATATTCTTATTCACTTTTTTGCTACCTCCTTGAAAAAAATACCGAGAATCACTAAAACAGGAGGTTTAAAAATTTGAATGGCTCTTGGTAACCTTGGACAACATCATGTAAAGGTATACTACTAATTTACCTTGTTTCCAGGCCATATTTATTTCTAAACTGGTTTATTTATTTCATCAATTTTCCAACTCTCCTGTAATTCTGTGGATAATAATGATTGTAATGATGTAAACACCACTAACAATGATAAATTTGTTTAGTTCAAAACATGTCAGG
The DNA here is from genome assembly GCF_023091745.1 of Budorcas taxicolor. NCBI lineage: Eukaryota > Metazoa > Chordata > Mammalia > Artiodactyla > Bovidae > Budorcas > Budorcas taxicolor. The sequence continues at coordinate 87,615,729 of NC_068910.1, forward strand.
CACTATTCCAAGCACTTAGTATAGAATTGTAAAAGAATAGTATAGATTTTGTATTTAAATAGACTTGCATGTGCTTCCCTGTGGCTCAGTGGTAAGAATCACCTGCCAATGCAAGGGACACATGTTCAATCCCTGGTCTGAGAAGACCCCACAGGCTGTGGAGCAGCTAAGTTCTATCCACCACAATTACTGAGCCAGTGCTATAGAGCCTGGCAGTCATACCTACTGAAGGCCTAGAGCCTGTTGCTCTGCAACAAGCAACAAGAGAAGCCACTGAAATAAATAAATAAAATTACTAAAAAGTAGACTTGCATTTGACTACTTACTCTTTGCTGGGAGGGATTGGGGGCAAGAGGAGAAGCAGACGACAGAGGATGAGATGGCTGGATGGCATCACTGACTTGATGGAAGTGAGTCTGAGTGAACTCCGGGAGTTGGTGATGGACAGGGAGGCCTGACGTGCTGCGATTCATGGGGTTGCAAAAAGTTGGACACAACTGAGTGACTGAACTGACTGAACTGACTTACTCTTTCCGTAATTAGCACAGTGACCTTGGGTAGGTTACTTAACGTCTTTGAGATAAGCTTTTCCAGTCACACTATGCAAATAATATCAAAAATCTTGCAGGATTTTTGAGAGGATTGGCTTTTCTTAAGACTTGATTTTTTAAAAATTTAACCTTTTAACCTGATTAGAATTTATTTCTTAACATGTTATAATATTTGTATCCATTTTTCTAAATGGTTAATTTACCATAACATTGTTTATTAAATGTTATCCACTTTGGCCACCTCATGGGAAGAGTTGACTCATTGGAAAAGACTCTGATGCTGGGAGGGATTGGGGGCAGGAGGAGAAGGGGATGATGGAGGATGAGATGGCGGGATGGCATAACTGACTCGATGGACGTGAGTCTGAGTGAACTCCGGGAGTTGGTGATGGACAGGGAGGCCTGGCGTGCTGCAATTCATGGGGTCGCAAAGAGTCGGACACAACTGAGTGACTGAACTGAACTGAACTGACTGATCCCTTTTGCCAATACTTAGTGATATATACTTCCTTATATTTAAGTTATCATATACAGTTTATGTTTCTGAACTTTCTGTTCTTTTTCACTGATATATTTTCATGCCAACATGATAATACTTTAGTGATTATTGCATCCAATATGTTTCATTCTTTAGTAGTAGGCTATGCTTTGCTATGAGAGCTCATGGTTCTCATTGTTCCATTTGTTTCAAAACACTGTTTAACAGTTTGGCAGATTCATTTTTATCAGAAATATTTAGAATTATTTTCTTGAGTTGCAAAATAAGTGTATGTGGTAGGGTTTTATTAAATGCAGTCATTAACTTCAGGAGTACTGATAAGTTTTCAATATAATCAAAGTCACACTGAGGACTTCATGGATAGTTGCTCAATGTAAACAGGTGCAGCATTCTCCATAAATGAGACCTTTGGGGAGAGAGGAGCCCTCCAGTGTTCGTATGAAATTCAGTCAACTTTAGCAAACTTTTGCACTAGAAGAAAACCCATAGGTGGTTGTATCTACAGAATTAACTGAGATATATTAAGTTGAGCACTTTTTTAAAATACATAGGATAAAATAAAATAAAATACATAGGATGTGCATTCTAAACTATTTATTCCAGTTAAGCATAAAATTCACAACTATATTTTAATTATCAAGCATATAAATATTGGTATATTGAAACAGAATGTGTCAGTCATAAATAAGTCTAAGGAAATTAATTCTGACTAATGAATATAATCCTGATTTAAAATTGAAAGCCATTTCAAGTTACTTACATATACCCCAAATGTCATGCTATTTAAATGGAAGATAACATTGCATTTTATAAAGAAAGGTGATTTGCATGAAATATTTAAATAAGAAAAAAGGACAAACTTAAATGAACGGCCCAAATTATACAATAAAATTTTAATAATTCAGACATCTATTTACAAAATTTAAATTTGTTTATTAAGTAATAATGACAATAATATTTGAATTTATTTAGTACTTCCCACGTGCCAAACATGTTCTAAAAGTGCTTTCTTTGTACTCATATGATTTCAGAGTAAACTTGTGAGAAAGAAATTAGAAAGAAATTTTATTGGTGAGGAAAATGAGGCACAGAAAATCTAAGTTTTCTCCAACTTATACAGAGCATTTGAACCCAAGCTGTTCTCCAGAGCCCGTGCTATCAAGCATTTTGACCAGAACAATTAAACCCTTTATATGGTCTAACTTTTTTCAACTTTGCCTAGCAATTGCTTTAGATTATCTATAGAATTGTGCATTTTAGCTGACATTCCCCTTAATATTTTGACTATTTCACCTGATGAGGGAGTCTTAGAAAAATCAAACAAGCTTTACTGAGTGTTCTTGTTCAGGATTAAAGGCTAATTGTAGAACAAAATAGTGTGCCAAGCAAGAATTAAAATTAGAGCACACCTTTCAAATATGACTTTTCAATTAAAAGTATAGCATATGATTATAAAGTATTGTTGCCCTTATGCCCATAACACTTTCTGATTTAATTTCAAGACGATTTTATGATTCCATACAAAAGTGTATCAGTAAAGGTCTATAAAAGCTGTAAGGTATTGGTTTGACCTTTATTCTTTCTACACGAAAAGTTAAATAAGCAATTACATTTAGCTCCTATATAGAATCAGGAGGCTGTCCAGCTCTAGCATTAGCAATTGCAAATCCATCCTTTACCTTTCTCAGGCGAAGGATGGCTGGCCAGGAGCAAATCGGCAGGCAATGGGAGCCCCTAAGTCAACCATGCATTAATAAGTTGCTTGAGCACCATCTGCTGGACACTTTGAATAACAACCAATTTGATAACACCAACTGCCAGAGAATGACCTGAATTCCAGATTCACAATACAGTGTTTATATTTATGCCCTGGTGTAGTAGCAATCCATTTATTCTACCTACTCAGAATTAATTACCCAGGCAGGTCACTCCCCTCCATCTTTGCACGTTGATTTATTGGTATGAGAAGCTCTACGTGGCCAGGTAATAGGCTCAACTTTTAGTTTAATGGAACTATATTACTGGGTCTCATGGTGGAAGAATCCTCCCTTGAGAACAAAGATGACTAAACTAGCAGAACTACAAATCCTGAGGTCCCTAAAATTTCTGACACAACTACTCCACTTTGCCTCTGTAATGTGAAAGCAGCCACAGGCAATGGTGTGGCTGTATTGCCATTAATACAATAAAAACTTACACAAACAGAAAGCTGAATGTAGCCTGTGGTTCATAGTTTACCAATCCCTGATGTATATATGACTTCTCAGGTGGCTCAGTATAAAGAATTTGCCTGACAAGCAGGTGACTAGGGTTCAGTCTCTAAGTCGAGAAGATCCTCTGGAGAAGGGAATGGTTACCCACTCCAGTATTCTTGCCTGGAGAATTCCATGTGCAGAGGAGCCTGGTGGGCTATAAGGGGTTGTGTGAGGTTGGACCCGACTATCACATAATGTGATACATACATGAGATAAATATATATCCCTGCTTATTTTTGACAGATAGATACAGACAGAGTTAGGAATAGAGATAGACATTACAGAGATAGAAATACATTTCTAGTAACTAGGAGAGTCTATTTTGATGCTGTGACTGTTTTATCTCCCACCATGAACCAATAACCCTTAAAAACCCTGTGCTAATATTTTTCTTAATAATGATGGTGTGTGTACGTCTCTCTGTGTATGAATATTTAAGTCTTCTGTGATGACTAAACTCATCCTGCTACTTGAGATCGTAAGATTGATTCTAATCCCATATCCATGAATTAATGAAATATTCAAGGGACTCCCCAAGGTTTCTGGGAATATCAAGCCTATTCTTTAGTCACAGCCATCTTTACTCTCAAACTCTTGCTTCCACTAAATTATAGCAAATAATTGACTGCCACTGCTCCACACCCTGTTAACTTAGTGAACTCAGAGTGTTCTTTCTTTTCTTCTTTTAAAAAATTTTTTATTTTGTGTTGGGGTGAAGGAGATCAACCCTGGGATTTCTTTGGAAGGAATGATGCTAAAGCTGAAGCTCCAGTACTTTGGCCACCTCATGCGAAGAGTTGACTCATTGGAAAAGACTCTGATGCTGGGAGGGATTGGGGGCAGGAGGAGAAGGGGACAACCGAGGATGAGATAGCTGGATGGCATCACGGACTCGATGGACGTGAGTCTGAGTGAACTCCGGGAGATGGTGATGGACAGGGAGGCCTGGCGTGCTGCAATTCATGCGGTGCAAAGAGTCGGACACGACTGAGCGACTGAACTGAAATGATAGCTGATTAACAAATGATGTGATAATTTCGGGTGAATGGCAAAGGGACTCAGCCATACATATACTTGTATCCGTTCTCCCCCAAACTTCCCCATCCAGGCTGTCACATGACACTGAGCAGAGTTCTCTTTGCTATACAGTAGGTCCTTGTTGGGTACCCATTTTAAATATAGCAATGTGTATTCATGTCTATCCCAAACTCTCTAACAACCCCTTCCCTCCATTCTTTCCCCTAGCAACCATAAGTTCATTCTCTGAGTCTCTGAGTCTCTGTTTTGTGAGTGTCATATTGAGTGAAATAAGTCAGACAGAGAAGGAGAAATATTGCATGACATCCCTTATAAGTGGAATCTATGAATAAACAATACAAAAGAACTTACAAAACAGAAAGAATTTTCCGTATTTTCAACACACACACATATGCACACACTTTAGTGAAGGCCTTTCCTGGCATAACTGACTTTACCGATGTTCTGGACAGATGACCTAGGTTAACCTAGGCGGTAAATTAATAATTTGAAATTGAACATGAAACACTATTTCATAGTGTTTTTCACCAAAAAAGCGTCCTGACTCAGAATTTTAATCAGCTCATTTTCACACCCTTCTATTCTGACACATTTTATTTTGTATTTTTTATTGTATTTTTTGTTTTACATTAGCACAGTTCTGACACATTTTCCCAATTTCCCACTGCCCTCTAGTGGCTTCTTAAGGTATTTTCCTAAACACAGACCCACCTAAAAAGAACTCGGTGTCAGTTGTTCAGATTAACTCATTTTAAAACATTTCACTTGCACTGGACTAAATCGGTGTTCAGCACAATCTTTATATAATTTTATTTTGTGATTCATTTAGGGTATTGAGTAATAATTAAGACAACATTAAGTATGCTTCCACATATATTGCAAAAACATGGCATCTCAAAAACATGATCTGTCCATGAAAAATAACAAAGACATTCTAACAGCGTGATTCACTCGGCCACATTTCATAGTACTTCATGTTATTTTGTGTAGCAGAAGAAATAATGAAAATTAGAAGGTTTAAATGAACTATATTGATGTTTTTGTTGTTTTGTTTAATGATAGTGGCAACTGGATTTTACTACCCATTCATAAAATTCCATGGGCCAAAATAATATGATTTATTCTCAATGATCAGATCTCAGTCAAATACCTATATAGACACTTGTGTGATTAAAAGTATCTTTTCAAAGAAAGCCATCCCTTGTCACATTTTTCATTATCTTACGATACAACTCTGGAGGGCTCCCTGTCGGAGAGAGAAGGTGGAGAGGACTCCTTATTTCTTGGAGCAGAGCTATAACCTCAGCTTTTCTCAGTCTGGTTGTCAATGAGTTACGTCGTGTATCTGCAGTTAAGGCACACTGTAGGCGCCTGTGAACAAGAGATCAGTTTTCAGACATGAGCTCAGAGATGGGGTATGAACTCAGGTTTGAGCTACAGAGAGCATGGATGAGACGTTTTTGACAAAGAGAATAGTGAGAGAAGAGCAAACGGTCAAGGAGAGTTACTGGTCAGTCCTAAGGTTTACTGGATTCCCTGAATGACTCAGACAGTAAAGAATCTGCCTGCCGTGCAGGAGACCTGGATTGGATCTTTGGGACAGGAAGATACTCTGAAAAAGGGAATGGCTACCCACTCCAGTATTTTTGCCTGGAGAATTCCATGGACAGAGGAGCCTGGTGGGCTACAGTCCATGGGGTCACAGAGAGTTGGACACAGCTGAGTGACTAACATTTTCACTATTGGGTCTTTCCAGGTGGTGCTAATGGTAAAGAACATATCTGCCAATGCAGGAAACATAAGAGATGCAGGTTTGATTCCTGGGCTTGGAAGATCTCCTGGAAGAGGGCACTGGCAATCCACTCCAGTATTCCTGCCTGGAGAATCCTATGGACAGAAGAGCCTGGTGGGCTACAGTCCATAAAGTCGAAAGAGTCAGACATGGCAGAGCAACTGAGCACACATACAAGGTATCCTGAGTGCACTCGACTCTGGGTCTTTTGCTAAAAGCTTAATGTCTAAATCTTCTTAGGTTGAGGCTCTCGGAGTGAACCTTGATTTTGCCTAATGTTTAGTTGACCACTTGCTGTGCTTTACTGGATTTGATAATTCAGACTTAAAAAAAAAAAAATCCTCCACATGGGATTAGTGGGATTAATAGTCAAACTCTGTCTTTAGGTTTATTTACAGAACCCCAGGAATGTGGCAATGGTGAGAACACAAGATGAGGAATCCTATTCTCTGAAAGTAGTTTTTAGTTTGCCCTTATTCTCAGGACTGATATGATTTTCTTAACCTTCCTTTGACATCTGCTGTGAAGATCTGTGATTCTGTACAATGATTCTATATTCACAGCTGTTATTGATCTTTTTAGGAAGCTGTATGATTATATTACAACTCTCAGACATGTGTAAATTGTGATTTTTCTCTTTTCTATTTCTTATTCCAAAAAATGAATTTTGTGAGTGATTTTAGATGATGATGTTATATCCATGGTAGTTAAGAGGTTGATGAATCAAAACATTAATGTTTTCCTTTCATAGAGAACATTAGAGAATAAAGTTAGGGGGCCTCTTAAAGCTTGAATGATCTAGGCATGTTCCTATATCATCGTGGCACTCTGGGATATCCAGATGGTTACTTTAGATTATGCTAAAAAGAATTTTACTTTACTATTTTTGCTGTGTCACATTGCAATAATCTGAATGTGGTAGTTAGATAATGGGCAAACAATTTAAGGAAATGAGATACATTTCTCCTGATCATGTCTTTTATGATGAAAAATATTAAAATTTATCCTTGCACAGATAACTTGCATCTGGGAACTGTATCAATGACCTGTCTCAATGGATAAGCACAGACAGAGAAATATGGAAAACTGAACATAGTTATAGTTAAGTGTTAGTCACTCAGTCATGTCCAACTCTTTGTGATCCCACAGACTCTAGCCTGCCAGGCTTCACTGTCCATGGCATTCCTCAGGCAAGCATACTGTAGTGGATTGCCACTCCCTTCTCCAGGGGATCTTCTCAACCCAAGGATCAAACCCAGGTCTCCTGCATTGCAGACAGCTTCTTTACTTTCTGAGCCACCAGGGAAGCCCAGTTATAATATGCAAAAGTGCTCAGTCACTACAATCCTGTCCAACTCTTTGCAACCACATGGACTGTAGCCCGCCAGCCTCCTCTATCCATGGGATTCTCCAGGCAAGAATACTGGAGTGGTTTGCCATACCCTCCTCCAGGGGAAGGCATGAAACACTGAGGAAGTCCCAGTTAAGTATGAAAGTGAAGTCGTTCAGTCGTGTCCGACTCTTTGTGGTCCCATGGACTGTAGGCTTCTCTGTCTATGGGATTTTCCAGGCAAGAGTACTGGAGTGGGTTGCCATTTCCTTCTCCAGGGGATCTTCCTGACGCAGGGATTGAACCCAGGTCTCCTGCATTGCAGGCAGATGCTTTACCCTCTGAGTTATAGTATATCCTTGTATTAATATTGAAAACTACCAGGAACTTCCCTAGTGGTCTTGTTGCTAAGACTTCCCCCTCCAATGCAGGGGCTGTGCATTCGATCTCTGGTTGGGGAGCTAAGATCCCACGTGACTGATGTCTAAAACCCAAACCATAAAATAGAAGCAATATTGTAGCAAATTCAATAAAGACTTTCAAAATGGCCCATTAAAAAAAAAAAACTTAAAAATAAGTTACTAAACTGTGCTGCTGTGTTGAGTGTTTTCTCTTTGTTGTGCAATAGAAGTTTGCTTTTGCTTTTAAGGACTGAGAAAACATTAGTCCATTTCCATGCACCTTTCATGGTTACAAGCTGAATTCTTAAACTGAATGTGGCATTTTAGAATTTTTGTGGTCCAGAGGAAAAATAATGTATATTAAGCATTTATCAGATATCTAGGACATTCTTGGTTGCTTTATCTTTAACAAGTGGGAAAGATCATTTCCCACTTCATGTATGAATAAACTGAGAATAGAAATTGTACAAAGTTTTGTGGGTGCATGTTTCTATATTTGATTTGGAATGGGTATGCATTTCAGATATTCAGCTTCTAGAAAAAATGATCTTCTCTCTAGAGAACTTAGGACAACTAGAATATGATAATTGAGGAAAATGTTCTAAAATAAAAGTATGTCATTTAAATATGTATTTTCCAGCAATAAAACTATTTTTTTCATTGCACTTTGGCTTAAATATTAAGATTAGTAAACAATGATATCTTCAGATGAGTGCTAAGAAGAATCAATGCACAATCCACTTGATTTAAAGGTACTAATTATCTCCCTCAGAAATTATGATGAAAGAACAGATAAACTTGGTTTCATGATATGACTGCCTTTAAGAGAAGTAATCAGGACTAACGTGATTTTTTAAATGATATTTACTGTTCCTGTTTAAGTTAATTGTGCCCCTAGCATGTATTTAAAAGCTTTTCTTAGTAGAAGATAAACAACAGAAACTATCCAGAAGTTTTCTTTCTGGATAATTTGGAAACAAAATCAATCTTTTATACAGTATTTTCCTGACCTGGTTGCTTTGGTTTCCTTTTTATACCTCATGAATTAAAAAAAAGAAAAAAAGAAAACTTCTAGTTAATCATCTCTTGTCTTTTGAGAAAATGGATGTAGTGAATTTGCTTCACTCAGCTTCTGACTTGACTCACATAAACGATTCTAGACACAGAAGAAAATAAAAACTCTCAACAGCCATGGTGGTAAACTTCAGTGCATCTGGAAACACGTTCTACAAAATGCCAGGATGATCGGGGGAGAAGCCAATACGTTCAGTGATGAGAAGTTAGCCATTCTGTCTCCATCCTCTGCCATTTTCTTCCAGTTTCAGAACTTGAACACTTTTATCAAATAGAAAAATTGACAGGCATGCTTCCACTTCTTAGATGCTACTTTGTGATGTCAACATCTACAACCCAACTCAAATTTTCTACATCTAATTAGAAACCAACACTTTGGTAATACTAGTGGGATGGCACCAGGGCCCACATTTAATTGAGACAGGTGGTGGCAGCTTACTATCTTAAGCAAGATGTAATATGCAAAAATAAATCATTAGAAAGAAAGATGGGGTCAGGAAGCCCTCCAGTCATGGTACACAGACAGCGTTCTACAAGTCCATGTACATCATTCATTCCAAACATTAAACACCCAGGTGGTGAATATAGAAAGGGCTCATCTCATTCTTATAGGACCCACATAGACAAAAACATTTTAACTAGTGAAAGAGTATATGAATTCAGCAAATGCTTCTGAAACATTATTCTGGATTAAATCCCAATGAAAGATTAGGACTTGCATCCAAGTTGGCTCACAATCAACACAAACTTATTCCTTGGTCCTTGTAATGTAGTAATCACTGTGTCTGGGGAGAGTTCTCCTTATTTAGAAATGAGTTTCCCTGGTGATTCAAATGGTAAAGAATCTGCCTGCAATGTGGGAGACCTGGGTTTGATCCCCTGGAGGAGGAAATGGCAACCCACTCCAGTATTCCTGCTTGGGTAATCTCATGGACAGAGGAGCTTGGCGGGCTACAGTCCACGGGGTCACAAAGAGTCAGACAAGACTGAGCACACACACACACACATTTTTAAAGAGGGAAATTTAAATATGATAGATTTACATGATAAAGCAACAGCAAAGAAGTCTGTGAAATTTCAGGGAAAGAGAAAACTTCAAAAGTTATTTAAAGAAATATAATGATGATTATGTTAATTCTCCTCAGGACACAAGGTGTTTCCATATTAATTACGAATTGCAGAAGACCACAAAGAAAGAGCAGGTTGGCATGAAGGTGAATAGACACGATAAAAAGGAAACGGGTGAGGAACATAAAGACTTTATGTATTCCTTAAAGGAAAAAAGCCAAACTGGAAGGAGAGTACAGCATTCCAGGTAAAGTCTATGATGATAAATTCACACCTTTAAATATCCTGTGAATGAAAAGAAATTAACACCTTGAATATGCATTCACATTTAAAAAAAAAATGGTAAAGAGAAAAATCCTACAAGTATCAAGGCTGACTAACGAAGTTGCTTACAAGAATAAAATAATATTCATACTCAGTTCAGTTCAGTTTAGTCGCTCAGTCATGTCCGACTCTCCGCAACCCCATGGACTGCAGCATGCCAGGCCTCCCTGTCCATCACCAGCTCCCAGAGTTTATTCAAACGCACGTCCATTGAGTCGTTACTGCCACCCAATCTCATCCTGTGTCGTCTCCTTCTCCTCCCACCTTCAATCTTTCCCAGCATCAAGGTCTTTTCAGATGAGTCAGCTCTTCACATCAAGTGGCCAAAGTATTGGAATTTCACTTTCAACATCAGTCCTTCCAATGAATATTCAGGACTGATTGCCTTTAGGATGGACTGGTTGGATCTCCTTGCAGTTCAAAGGACTCTCAAGAGTCTTCTCCAAAAGCATCAATTCTTCTGTGGTCAACTTTTTTTATAGTCCAACTCTCACATCCATATATGACTACTGGGAAAACCATAGCTTTGACCAGTTGGACCTTTTTGGCTAGTAATGTCTCTGCTTTTTAATATGCCATCTAATTTGGTCATAACTTTTCTTCCCAAAAGCAAGCGCCTTTTAATTTCATGGCTGCAGTCACCATCTGCAGTGATTTTGGAGGCCCCCAAAATAAAGTCTCACACTGTTTCCCCATCTATTTGCGATGAAGTGATGGAACCAGATGCCACAATCTTAGTTTTCCGAATGTTAAGCTTTAAAACAACTTTTTCACTCTCCTCTTTCACTTTCAATAAGAGGCTCGTTTTTCTTTGCTTTCTGCCATAGGGTGGTGTCATCTGCATATCTGAGGTTATTGATATTTCTCCCAGCAATCTTGAGTCCAGCTTGTGCTTCATCCAGCCCAGAGATTCTCATGATGATATGACATGATATTCATACTAGACTCAGCATTTATCTTTGGAACATTGTTTTCATGTACTCATTGGCAATTTGCTTTTTTTCTTTTGTGAATCACTAGTTAACATTATTTGGGCTTCCCTGGTGGCTTAGTGGGAAACAATTTGCCTGCCAATGCAGGAGACCTGGGTTCAATTCCTGGTCCAAGAAGATCGTCTGAAGAAAGAAATGGCAACCCACTCCAGTATTCTTGCCTGGAAAACCCCATGGGCAAGGGAGCCTAGAGGGCTACGGTCCTTGGGGACACAGAGAGTCAGACATGACTTAGTGACTGAACAACAACAACAGCTAATATTATTTACTATTTTTAAAACTAAGATTTCAGTTTCATAACTTGTTGAAGTCCTTTAATGGACTGGAACCTGGTGGTCCGGAGTTGATGATAAGAAAGTAAAGGAGAGAAAGAGGCTGATATTCCTTGGTTTACACAGAAAGTCAATAAAGCCCCTGGCAGGGGCTTGCTCGGTTCACGGAGGCCTCAGGCGCCCTCTCGATGGGGTGAAGGTGCAGAGCGCCTTCTCGAGAAGGTCTTAGACGCCCGGGAAGGAAAGTGAACTCAGAGGGCCTCTGTGCTCCGAAGAAATAGCCTCAGAGAGAGAGAGAGAAAGAATGAGAAAGAAAGACACGGGAACCAGAGCTCTGATGGAGCAAAGGTGTTTTAATCAACATGGTGTGGGCATATATACTCTTACAAGGTAGTTATTCTCAGCAAAGATAAAGATTAAAATTCCAGACTTATGAAACATAGGCGATCCATATTAAAGAGACAGTTGTAAACGGTCACTTTTGCCGTATGGTTCACTAGGAGGAAGAGAGTGCTTATCACCATATAGAAACACTAATGAGGAAATGCCTGGATTCCTCAGTCCCTGGAGAGGCTTGTCTCTCCTCTTAATTCCTGAGTATTCAGGAATTAATAAGGAACAGAGAATTCCCAACAGATCCAAAACAGCACACGGGAAGCCTCCTGTTAAATGCTTCCTGACAATAACTGATCTTAAATGTTGGTTCTTATTTTAAAACTCAAACAATATACAGGTATAAAGAAAAAAATAAGCCTCCTGCATCTCTCAGTATTCACCATAACTCCTCTGAGCAGAGATAGCTACTCTCAATTAATGTTGAGATGGTTGGATGGTATCACCAACTCAATGAATATGAATCTGAGCAAACTCCGGGAAGTGGTGAAGGACAGGGAAGCCTGGTGTGCTGCAGTCCATGAGGTCCCAGAGAGTTGGACACAACTTAGTGAATGAACTACAATGTTTTAGAAAATATCACGGAGGAAGGTTAAATTAACACTTTGTACCAGGGTCCAGCCCCGGTGGATCCAGGGAATTGGAAGGGTGGAAGGAGTCGGCGAAGAGAGATTTATTTAATTAGAAATATAAGATTAGATTCGGAAAGAATAGTGTAGTAGGAAAATTAGTGGAGAAAAGATGCTGAATAACTTGGTTTACGTAGAGGAACTAATAAAACCTTGAGACAAGAGGTTTGCACCATGTAAGTTAGGCCACCGGTGCCCATTTGAATAGTGGAGGGTGCCCTGCCTTGGGCTCCCTCTCGCGTGGGTCTTAGAAGCCAGGGCAAGTAAGTATACATGGTGAGCCTCCATGCCCCAGATGGGAATTCAGCCAGAAAATAAAGAAGACACGGGGAGACCAAGCTGCTTTGGTGAACGAGGCCCCAGTAATTTTATTTTTTAAAAGGACTTTTATACCTTTCACACAAATGATGTTGTGTACATTATCTTCTGGCCTTGGAGGCCTGTGAAACATTTTAAGACCCTCTTTTGATAAAGGCTGCTCAACCAGAAAACTTATTTTCCCTTGAAGTGTTTTTTCTTTATATTTCTAATCTATGTCAACCTCAGAAAGTATCAAACAAACTTACATTTTCACCAAGCAAAGGTGCAGTAAGTTACAAGAAAGAAAGAACCAATTAGCTCAAAAGTCTGATGTGGTCGGTTTCAAGGCTGCACTTGTTTTTTCTTACATTCTAACTATGTTAACCAATGTGCTCCCAGGTGCACAGTGGATAAAGATATGGGAACTTAGCAACAAGTATTGGCCCAATAATGAAATCCTACACCAGCACTACTCTAATAACTTTTAACTCTTTGAAAGGCTTTATGTATTAGGCTTCCTGAGCCTCTCACAGTTGGGGGGCTGTAAACAATCACATGCGTAGTTGTAAAAGTTCGGGTAAGGCAAGTTAGAGAGCCATCAGAGGGGTTTGAGCTGAAACACTCCTTTCAAATGCAGAAGACTGAAGCCCTAAGTTAACTTTTTCCAGAGAGTGTCAGAAGAGTGGAAAAGCACAGTACAATAAAATCAGGCTGACTCTGGTTTTTGGGGGTAGATGTTCAGGAAAACTCAGGGGGAATCCCTAAAGCCAGATCACGCCTTTGCGTTTTGTCGGGCTTCCTTCCTCATGACCTTTGCCATGGGCGGGATTCCTCACGCTGGCTCCTGGCAACTTTGATGTTTGGAGTTAGGAGGCCTGAGAATGACAAGGCTGGATCTGCGTGAGAATCACTGTGCAAACCAGGGTGGATTTGGAAAGAAAATAAAAAGAGACTATTTTGTCTCCTTGAATGAAATGTAAAGAAATGAAAGGTATTTAGTTAGATAAATAGCGCTTTTGTAATCTAATTGACCTGAAGTTAAAGTGGGTTTGAATTTTTCCAGGTTATGTGGCTTTGTGGTAGCCAGAGTTCAGATGTGACAAAGGAAGACCAAGAGATAGCTACATAGTTGGCCAGCTCAGAAAGGAAACTAAAAGCCAAAAATAAGCAGAATATGCAAATTCTTAGGATAGTTTTAATGCAAGTTATTTCCCAATACTTTTTAAGACCAGGTTTTAAACGTATGTTTATGGATAGAGCGTATGATTAAATGGGATTTTTTATGGTTAAAATTAAATGAGCAGTAAAAAATTTTATAGAGTAACTCTCAGGATTAAATCTCTATAATTTTACTCATCTCTAACCATAAGGAGGGAGTGTAGATATAAACTTTCCAGTAGACTTAAACTTTCCAGTTAAGAGATGTATTGCAAAAAGATTAAAAGGCAGATTGACTTGCAGAAATGCATTTAAATTGTTCAGTGAGCATATGGAAAGTTATTTGCATTGGTTAATGGAACATCACAAAAAATGAAGTTCTTTCTTTTTCATCTCACTGGTATTTAAAAGCAAATAAAACCAATTTGATTGCATTAAAATTCTGAAAGTTGGGTTTGGCAGAAATACCTCAAAGAGGAATGAGAAGATATCCCCCCACATCTCTGCCTGAATTCCAAAGACATGTGAAGATAAAGGACTGGCAGATGGAGGTCAAAACATAGCAATTTTTATTAATAAAGCTTGTGGGGGAAATATGTAGTGGCATAATAGATTCAAATGGTCTCCAATTATTTAAGTCCAACATTCAAAATTTTTACTGAGGATTGTGCTGATATAATCTATGATATGAGAAATAGACAGTTAATACATCTTGAGGCCAACTCACAGCTAAGAAGAAAAAGTGAAAAAGCAGCGCTTCTTTGTTTCCATTTTAAAATGATATGAATTTTTTTTTTCTATATCCCAGCAGTTGCATACGAGATGTCTCACACTGAAATGTCTTTCCTGTTATCCACGGTAGTGTAATAAATTGCCCCCAAATTAAGTGGCTAAAAATAAAATGTTTTATTATATTTTATGGTTCTGTGGGTCAGAAATCCAAACAGGGTTCAGCTGTAAATTCTTCTGTTCCATGTGGTATTGATTGGGGTCATTTGGGAACATTCAGCTGATGGGCTGACTGAGAAATCCAAAAGGGATTCATTTGCTTTGGCAGAGACTGCTGGAAAGTTAGGTTCAACTGTGTTCTTCTTCCTCTCCACGTAGTCTCAGGACTTCCCCACATGCTTCCTCCAGCTGAACTTCTTACATGGAGACTCAAGACTCCAAAGGTGAGTATTTAAGATACAGGAAATGGAAATATTAGTCTCTTAAGACTTGGCCCCAGAACCTGGCACCTCATCATTTTCATCACATCTTATTTTCAAAGCAGTCAAAGGGCCCTCTCAGATTCAAACAGCAGGGCTGGGGGTGGGAAAGGGGGCACAGGCACCCCATAAGTCCATGAGAGGACTGCCAAGGAATTTATGTCATTTTTACTGCATTATAGTTTGCCTGTCCTCTGACTTCACAGAAGACACATTCAGCCCCTCCCACGACTCCTGCATTTTCCTCGCACCACAACATCACACTCAGGCCAGGTACCAGGTGTGAATGAAGCATCTTCACTTTAGGGGCTTGATTTCTATCTGATAAGCTATGAGCTAAAGACACAAGTTTTTCCACTACCACACAGTGCTGAGACAAAATAAGAGTGGTAGAAAATCCAGTTTGAATAAGGAGGGAATCAGAGGCAGAGTGTTTCATGAAATCTAGAATGTGTGAAAGTGTTAGTTGCTCAGTCGTGTCTGACTCTTTACGAGCCCATGGACTGTAGTCCGCCAGGCTTCTCTGTCCATGGATTTCTCTGGGATTCTCCAGGCAAGAATACTGGAGTGGGTTGCCATTCCCTTCTCCTGGGGATCTTCCTGACCCAGGGATTGAACCCAGGTCTCCTGCATTGCAGGCAGATTCTTTATCGTCTGAGCCACTGGGGAAGCCCATTGAAATCAGGGATTGGGGATAATTTTATTCCCTTGGAATGATTCCCCTCTACTCTTGGCATTGCTTTCTAGCTCTTGGTTCTGCTTTTTAGGTCCTTCTTTATATCTACTGATGGATTGTTTTTTGCAACAAGGTGACTTCAATAGCCTGCTTCCTGCCCACAGTAGGTTGGAGAGATCCAAAGACGTCTTTGTATTTTGTACTTTTAAAATTCATTCCATTAGCATAAACCATTCACAATTTTCCTTTTGTCTTTTTCTTTCTTTCTTTTTTAACCAGATAGGCCCTTTCTACCTAGGGCTAAGAGTAATGATGCTGTGGGGAAGCATCTATATATAAGTTCCTCTAGAGCCTTAGGAGTCAAGGTCTTACATTTGTTGAGGTCTCAACAAGGGGATATATAGCAGCCACACATTTACAATCTTTACTGTAAGTTTCTTTTAGGTGCATTGGATTTTATATTTGTTAAGGCTATTTCTTTCTTTGAAAGTTTTTGGGGAATGATTAGGTAGGAAAAACAGTTTTCAAGCCCAACAATCCCTGGATCCTTTATATTTTCTCTAAATTCTTAAAGGCTAAGTGAAAATGGTACAATTCTTTCTTTTGTTTCTCTTTCATTTCCCACATTTTTTTTTTTTTTTTGCATTTAATCATAGGAAGAAGCCTGTAGGAATTTTCCACATTCTGTCTATACATTTCTTCAACAAGTTCATTAAATACCTTGTTTATTTTCTACATTATGACTAAGAGCTATGTTACCAAACTTTCCAATACCAATTTTCTCACTGTTTTTCAAATTTTCACTGTCTTCTGTGGTCTTATCAACTTTACTCAGACCCTTCCAGCTTCTGCCTTTTCTCTTCTTCCTGCCATGCTGTACCCAAATCAGTGTCAACTGATTTAGGTTTTTGTTATGACAGCACCTTGATTCCAGGCACCAAATTTTGTAGGATGCAACCCAGGAAGTAGTACTATGAGTGATAAAGGATGTGGCATAATTTTAAGGATTAAACCTTGCACAATTGTGGAACCTGGTGTACAACTCTTGGAAGAGTGTTATCTCTGCATCTAGTAGCCAGCCTGAAGTTGCTATAGGTCATTATGGTCAGAAGCAGAGAAAAGAAAAGTGGGTGTGAAAGTGGGTGATCAAGGACAAACTGGAACCCACATCTGTTTCTCAGAATCTCCAATGAGGATGATGTGGGTGACTGCAGAAGCAGCTGACACCTTCACATAGAACTATGCACATGCCTGCCCCAGGACTCAGAAAAACTGAACAAGGAGATCCCAGGGATAAGGAAGGGCTGTGGGTTTGAACATTGCTCTGTACAGGAGCCTGCAGATCAGTAACCATGTGGCAGTGAGCTGCAACAGCTTCTGACATCCTTCATGCACCTGCAAAGCCTAGTTGTTGCTGTTTCCATGTTTCCTTCCAAATATGATTTTCACTATGCCTACTGTGACCTGAAATTACAGAGATAAGAATTCTGGGAAATGTAGTTCCAGTTCAGCTAAATTGATACTCTGCAAATTCACTGAAAATGGAAATAAGTCCTTAGAGGTGAGTCCATTCTCTCAAGTCTCTGAGGTACCTCAACTTTTAAAGAGTTCAAGAGTTAATAGGAAACTTATAAATATCCCAACCCTCAGCAAATTTAGAAAAAAAGCCAATTCTAGCCATCAGGGCTATTATTCTGGAACTCAGTATTTAGCATTGCCGAAGTCTGTTGCAAGAGACTTAGTTGTGAATGAGTACAGTGATCAGTGGCTGCCGTGATGGATAGGATATTCTGGTTTCAGCTCTGACCAAATACTAGTGCTATCCATTTAATACCAGATAGTCAATGCTCATGGTATAGACACATAAATTAAAGTTCAACTCATTCCTGTAGGAGGATTATTTTGATACAGGTATTTACCATATTTCTGGGGAAAATCCACAATGACATACTTTTTTCTTTTCTTCTGAAGTGGCAATCAAAACACTGTTAATGTCTTAGAAAAGTGTGGGTATTCGCAAAGTTGGAAGCTTTTCTTTGAAATCTGGAAAATCCTTATTTTTCACTTCCTGACTCTTCACTGCTGTGTTAAAGCAGAGTTTGTCAGGCAATGTGGGCTCCACATGTGGGAAGGTAGTTTTAGCCCTGTTGTTTTCACCTTTCAGTTGTAGACTCGCTTAGAACCACAAAATCTTCCTGGTTTCACATTTGTTTCAGCTGGAGAAAATGTACTCTGTAGGTTTCCCAGCTGAAGCTGCTATTGATGTTTCTGGTGTCCATGTAACTAACCACCCAGAAAAAACAGATAACTCTGCCAGTGTCTCCTCCACTTTTGAATTTCATAACATTCATGTACATGTTCATTTAAGACAGTTAATGTTTGCATGCCCACCTGTAATAGCTCTACCATCCTGATTGTTTCCAATAACACTAGTGCTTCCTGCTCTTAAACTGGAAGTCAGGTTACATGAATTCCAGATTAGACTCTTCCTGGTTTCTGGATGCTAAAGGGCCATATCACTGAAAGTCTCTCCATAAGGCAACACTTGTCTAAAATAGATATAACATATATATAGGCACTAGGGGATGTTTAGAACTTTTAAGGTGTTATATGCAAATATCACTGGAAAAAGAGTCAATACATTTTTATAACTAGAAAATAATTTGAAGGAAAATAATTTTCATGTTACAAGAGCTACCAATTGAACAAATAAGACAAGAGTCAAAAGAAAAAAGAGAGCAATATTAGAGTGTTCACTTTCCCTTACTATTTATTTCTAATGACACATTCATATAAATGTTCAAAAACATTGATTTTATTTTATCCTTTACACCCTGATTAGAGACTACTTAAAACTGGAATGACTGATAAAATGTAAATTACACTGACACAAGAGGGCAGGATTCTCATATATATTTTTGAAATAAATTGCCAGGACTTCAAAAATTCTAGATATTTTGACACATTAGAAAAGAAGTAAAACATATCCTAAGCAAAATTAGCCCTTCAAGGTGATTATTTTACCAGGTTCTTTATTTAATCATTGGTAAGTAGTTCTTGAATTTAAACTATTTACATCAATAAAATAAAATAAGCAGAAAAACAAATTTAACTGAAATAAAATTGTGCAGATTTAAATGTTTTACGGAGATGCAAGAAATAGCATCATATATTCTTATATTCTTTGTTGTATATTAAAACAATGCAGTATTTTTGAAAAGCCAGATACTTCAGTGGAGTGTAATAAAAAGCATGAAAACACAAAAAAGTAAGAATTTATTATATAACAGAGAAATCATTTTAATTAACCATTTGAAGAATAAATAAGGTTAGATCCTTAACTTACACCATGCAATAATATTAGTTCTATATTGATTATATATTTGAATGCTTAATATGAAATAACATGACAGAGGGAAAGCTGGAAAAATTCACATAGTTTAATGATGAAAAGGCCTTCTGAAGAATGCCACCCAAAAGATGGCACCACAAAGGAGAAAATGACAGTCTTGAGTACAAATTGCAAGTTTTTAATTTCAAAGATCCCCAAGCAAAACTTGACAAGTAAGGAAAGTACATTTACAGCAACTATGTATGCAATGGTTTGTATTCCTTTCATATAAGGACTTAAAAATGATTAAAAATGACTGAGCGACTTCACTTTCACTTTTCACTTTCATGCATTGGAGAAGGAAATGGCAACCCACTCCAGCGTTCTTGCCTGGAGAATGCCAGGGACGGGGGAGCCTGGTGGGCTGCCGTCTATGGGGTCGCACAGAGTCGGACATGACTGAAGCAACTTAGCAGCAGCAGCAAGGAAAAAAATGGACAAAGAACTTAACTTACATAGAGCAGGAAATTATCAACAATTAAAGTAAAACACTCACCGTCACTTCCCTGGCCTGCTGCAGTCCATGGGGTCACAAAGAGTAGGACACAACTTAGCGACTGAACAACAAAAACAACAAAATCACATACTTGGCTTATTATATTAGTGATTGGCAATCTTAAAAGAAATTAAATATCTAGAAGGCTAAGACTGTTGGAAAATGAGCTATCTAGCTATCTTATATTGTATGGCTGGAGGCTTGGTTCCCTTAGAGTTCATATGTTGAAACCTTATACCCAATGTCATAGTATTAGGGCATGGGACCTTTGGGAAGTAATTAGGATAAGATGGGATCATGCCAATGTGATCACATGGACCACATCCTTGTCTAACTCAATGAAACTATGAGCCATGCCAAGCAGGGCCACCCAAAATAGACGGATCATGGTGGGGAGTTCTGACAGAACGTGGTCCACTGGAGAAGGGAAAGGCAAACTAGTATTCTGGCCATGAGAAACCCATGAAAGAATGAAAAGGCAAGAAGATAGGACACTGAAAGATGCTGTCTAAGTGCCCAATATGCTACTGGAGATCAGTGGAGAAATAACTCCAGAAAGAAGAGACAGAGCCAAAGCAAAAACAACACCCAGTTGTGGATCTGACTGGTGATAGAAGCAAAGTCCAATGCTGTAAACAGCAATATTGTATAGGAACCTGGAATGTTAGGTCTATGAATTAAGGCAAATTGGAAGTGGCCCAACAGGAGATGGCAAGAGTGAACGTCAACATTTTAGGAATCCGCCAACTAAAATGGACTGGAATGGGTGAATTTAACTCAGACAATTATTATATCTACTACTGTGGGCAAGAATCCCTTAGAAGAAATGGAGTAGCCATCATGGTCAACACAAGAGTCCGAAATGCAGTACTTGGCTGCAACCTTAAAAACAACAGAATGATCTCTGTTCATTTCCAAGCCAAACTGTTCAATATCATGGTAATCCAAGTCTATGCTCAACCAGTAATGCTTAACAAGCTAAAGTTGAATGGTTCTAAGATCTAAAAGATCTTCATAGAAATAACACCCAAAAAAGATGTCCTTTTCATTATAGGGGACTGGAATGCAAAAGTAGGAAGTCAAGAAATACCTGGAATAACAGGCAAATTTGGCCTTGGAGTGCAGAATGAAGCAGGGCAATGGCTAATTGAGTTTTGCCAGGAGAATGCACTGGTCATAGCAAACACCCTCTTCGAAGAACACAAGAGAAGACTCTACACATGGACATCACCAGATGGCCAACACCAAGATCAGACTGATTACATTCTTTGCAGTCAAAGATTTGGAAGCTCTATCAGTTCAGTCGCACAGTCGTGTCTGACTCTTTGCAATCCCATGAATCGCAGCACGCCAGGCCTCCCTGTCCATCACCAACTCCCAGAGTTCACTCAGACTCACGTCCATTGAGTCAGTGATGCCATCCAGCCATCTCATCCTCTGTCATCCCTTTCTCCTCCTGCCCCTAATCCCTCCCAGCATCAGAGTCTTTTCCAATGAGTCAGCTCTTCACATGAGGTGGCCAAAGTACTGGAGTTTCAGCTTCAGCATCATTCCTTCCAAAGAAATCCCAGGGCTGATCTCCTTCAGAATGGACTGGTTGGATCTCCTTGCAGTCCAAGGGACTCTCAAGAGTCTTCTCCAACACCACAGTTCAAAAGCATCGATTCATCGGCGCTCAGCCTTTTTCACAGTCCAACTCTCACATCCATACATGACCACTGGAAAAACCATAGCCTTGACTAGATGGACCTTAGCCAGCAAAGTAATGTCTCTGCTTTTGAACATACTATCTAGGTTGGTCATAACTTTCCTTCCAAGGAGTAAGTGTCTTTTAATTTCATGGCTGCAGTCACCATCTGCAGTGATTTTGGAGCCCCCAAAAATAAAGTCTGACACTGTTTTCACTGTTTCCCCTTCTATTTCCCATGAAGTGACAGGACTAGATGCCATGATCTTCGTTTTCCGAATGTTGAGCTTTAAGCCAACTTTTTCACTCACCTCTTTCACTTTCATCAAGAGGCTCTTTAGTTCCTCTTCACTTTCTGCCATAAGGGTGGTGTCATCTGCATATCTGAGGTTATTGATATTTCTCCCAGAAAGCTTGATTCCAGCTTGTGTTCCTTCCAGTCCAGTGTTTCTCATGATGTACTATGCAAAAAAGTTAAATAAGCAGGGTGACAATATACAGCCTTGACGTATTCCTTTTCCTATTTGGAACCAGTCTGTTGTTCCATGTCCAGTTCTAACTGTTGTTTCCTGACCTGCATATAGGTTTCTCAAGAGGCAGGTCAGGTGGTCTGGTATTCCCATCTCTTGAAGAATTTTGCAGTTTATTGTGATCCACAAAGTCAAAGGCTTTGGCATGGTCAATAAGGCAGAAATAGATGTTTTTCTGGAACTCTCTTGCTTTTTCCATGATCCAGCAGATGTTGGCAATTTGATCTCTGGTTCCTCTGCCTTTTCTAAAACCAGCTTGGACATCAGGAAGTTCATGGTTCACGTATTGCTGAAGCCTGGCTTGCAGAATTTTAAGCATTACTTTACTAGCACGTGAGATGAGTGCAATTGTGTGGTAGTTTTAGAGTTCTTTGGCATTGCCTTTCTTTTGGAAGCTCTATACAGTGAGCAAAAACAAGACCAGGCGCTGTCTATGGTCAGATCATGAACTCCTTATAGCCAAATTCATACTTAAATTGAAGAAAGTAGGGAAAACCACTAGACTATTCAGACATGACCTAAATCAAATCCCTTACAATTATACAGTGGAAGTGAGAAATAGACTCAAGGAATTGGATCTGACAGACAGAGTGCCTGAAAAACTATGGATGGAGGTTCATGACATGGTACAGGAGACAGGGATTAAGACCATCGCCAAGAATAAGAAATGCAAAAAGGCAAAATGGTTTACTGAGGAGTCCTGACAAATAGTTGTGAAAAGAAGAAAGAAAAAGTCAAAGAAGAAAAGGAAAGCTATACCCATTTGAATGCAGAGTTCCAAAGAATAGCAAGGAGAGATAAGAAAGCCTTCCTCAGTCATCAATGCAAAGAAATAGAGGAAAACAATAGAATGGGAAAGACTAGAGATCTCTTCAAGAACATTAGAGATACCAAGGGAATATTTCATGCAAAGATGGGCTCGTTAAAGGACAGAAATGGTAGGGACCTAACAGAAGCAGAAGATATTAAGAAGAGGTGGCAAGAATACAAAGAAGAACTATTCAAAAAAGATCTTCATGACCCAGATAATCACAATGGTGTGATCACTCACCTAGAGCCAGACATCCCAGAAAGTGAAGTCAAGTGGGTCTTAGGAAACATCACTGAGCAAAGTTAGTGGAGGTGATGAAATTCCAGTAGAGCTATTTCAAATCCTGAAAGATGATGCTGTGAAAGTGCTGCACTCAATTTGCCAGCAAATCTGGAAAATTCAGCAATGGCCACAGGACTGGAAAAGGTTAGTTTTCATTCCAATCCCAAAGAAAGGCAATGCCAAAGAATGCTCAAACTACTGCACAATGTCACTCATTTAACACACTAATAAAGTAATGCTCAAAATTCTCCAAGCCTGGCTTCAACATTATGTGAACTGTGAACTTACAGATGTTCAAGCTGGTTTTAGAAAAGGCAGAGGAGCCAGAGATCAAATTGCCAACATCCACTGGATCATCAAAAAAGCAAGAGAATTCCAAAAAAACATCTATTTCTGCTTTATTGACTATGCCAAAGCCTTTGACTGTGTGGATCACAACAAATTGTGGAAAATTCTTCAAGAGATGGGAATACCAGACCACCTGACCTGTCTCCTGAGAAATCTGTAGGCAGGTCAGGAAGCAACAGTTAGAACTGGACATGGAACAAAAGACTAGCTCCAAATCGGGAAAGGAGTACTTCAAGGCTGTATATTGTCACCCTGCTTATTTAACTTTTTTGCAGAGTACATCATGAGAAATGCTAGGCTGGATGAAACACAAGCTGGAATCAAGATTTCTGGGAGAAATATCAACAGCCTTAGATATGCAGATGATACCACCCTTAGGGCAGAAAGCCAAGAAGAACTAAAGAGCCTCTTGATGAAAGTCAAAGAGGAGAGAAAGCTGGCTTAAAACTCAACATTCAGAAATCTAAGATCATGGCATCTGGTCCCATCACTTCCTGGTAAATAGATGGGAAAACAATGGAAACAGTGAGAAACTTTATTTTCTGGGGCTCCAGAATCACTGCAGACAGTAATTGCAGTCATGACATTAAAAGACACTTGCTCCTTGGAAGAAAAGTTATGACCATCCTAGACAGAATATTAAAAAGCAGAGACATTACTTTGCCAACAAAGGTCCATCTAGTCAAGCTATGGTTTTTCCAGTAGTCATGTATGGATGTGAGTTGGACTATAAAGAAAGCTAAGCACCAAAGTATTGATGTTTTAGAACTGTGGTGTTGGAGAAGACTGTTGAGAGTCCCTTGGACTGCAAGGAGATCCAACCAGTCAATTCTAACGGAGATCAGTCCTGAATATTCATTGGAAGGACTGATTCTGAAGCTCAAACTCCAATCTTTTGGTCAACTCTTGTGAAGAAGTAACTCATTTGAAAGACTGTGATGCTAGGAAATATTGAAGGCAGGAGGAGAAGGGGATGACAGAAGCTGAGATGGTTGGATGGCATCAGTTACTCAATGGATATGGGTTTTAGTAAACTCCAGGAGTTGGTGATGGACAGGGCTGCCTGGCGTGCTACAGTCCCTGGGGTTGCAAGGAGCTGGACATGACTGAGTGACTGAACTGAACTGAATTTACCCAAAGTAACCTGAATAAATTTGAAATTTGTACTAAGTTTAGGCACAGTCTTTACCCAGAACCTCATTTTTAGTCACACTAACCATAAGGTACAGGTTTATGTCTAGGAAAAGTGACGATGAAATCAACCCTGAGTGAGTGTTAAATCTCTCCGTTATGTCCAACTCTTTGCGACCCCATGGACTATATGGCCCATGGAGTTATCCAGGCCACAATACTGGAGTGGGTAGCCATTCCCTTCTCCAGGGGATCTTCCCAACCCAGGAATATAACTGAGGTTTCCTGCATTGCAGGCAGATCCTTACCAGCTGAGACACCAGGGAAGCAAGGTAATTATGACAGCTGTTAACAAATTTCCATTTAAAAGCACCATCGAGTTATTACAGATCCTGCAAGCAAATCTTTAGTACCAACAGTGTGGTTGTATATTTAGAGCACTGGAACAGGTCTCATGACACTTTTAACCTAGGTTTTCTCTGCTGAAAGATGTGTAGTTTTGGGCAATTAAACTTCAGTTTCCTCATTTATAGGGTGTATTTCTCACAACAAATGTGTGGCATGCAGCTGCCTGAATAAGTAATAATAATTTGGGTTCAGTTCAGTTCAGTTCAGTCGCTCAATCGTGTCCGACTCTTTGCGACCCCATGAATTGCAGCACGCCAGGCCTCCCTGTCCATCACCATCTCCCGGAGTTCACTCAGACTCACGTCCATCGAGTCCGTGATGCCATCCAGCCATCTTATCCTCGGTCGTCCCCTTCTCCTCCTGCCCCCAATCCCTCCCAGCATCAGAGTCTGTTCCAATGACTCAACTCTTCGCATGAGGTGGCCAAAGTACTGGAGCTTCAGCTAGCCTCTTAAAGCTTCAGTCCCTTATTTCTTCACCAATTTGTCCACCCATTCATTCATTCCTACTCCCCAAATCAAGTAAGGACATCTTCTACAGTAAACAAAGGACATCTGATTAATATTTTCTTCTGCTATTGCCTGAAGATTTAATTCTTTGAAGCAGTTCAGTGAATTCATCTTCAGTGTTCTTCAGAAAAGTACATTATGGTAAACTGAAAAATTCTTTCATGAAGCTCCCAATTACTTCTGGGGTACAGTGGATCAGAATGATTCTCTCAGTCCTTCTTTGATGGGGGAGAGGGAGGAAAGAAGCTGCTTCATGGGCAGCTGGATAATATGTGGGCAGAATGTGGGGGTGGTACCAATTTGTGATATAGATGTGAGATTTTCATCAAAGTAATGACTTCTAACTGCCTCTCTCCCATTTTCACATACAACCCACAGGCTGACATTTGGAGTTTCTTATCTTCTTGTTTTCTGAGTATGATGTTTATTTTAATCAGATTCTATTTTTGTGCTCATATTCTGAGTTAGCGCAAGTTGGGTTGATGGCTTATCTGATCTGCTATCCAAAATCTGGCTTTGGGGCCTGAGCTTTGCTAATAGTGAGGGATGCTGTTTTAAGTTTAGGCAATTTTATGTGAATTTTAAAGCAATATAATCACTCATTTAAGAATCTCTGATTAAAGAAAAATGACCAGGTGTTGCAGAGATACTCAATTAAAAAAAAAAAGCCTGGCCATTCATAGAGAGGCATATGTTAGTTGAACTCAATGTGCCTTAGCTCATAATAAACAGAATTGAAGTGTTACTGAATTTTACCACTTAATAAAGACTAATTTTTTTTTTTTCAAATTTTAGCATCAGGTTCCTTACCTGAATATAAACAGACTAGTGAATTTTCTATTAAAGGGACCAATCACCCACCAGAATGAGGTAAGGATTACTTTAAAAACACCTGAACGAACAGCAGCCTTGGAAAGAAACCTTACCTAAACTTCCTTTACTGATTTAAGAGCTGTAATAACCCCTTGGACGGAGTTTCCTGTTCAGGAGGAGGCTGATTCTTAGTCCTGGGATGTGAGAGTTCAGCTGCCTTAAACTCTCCTTTAGGGGAGCTTTCAGTCCCATTGGAAAAGACCTTGATGCTGGGAAAGACTGAGTGTGGGAGAAGAGGTGACGGAGGATGAGATGGTTGGTTGGCATCACTGACTCAAGAACATGAGTTTGAACAAACTCCAGGAGATGGTGAAGGACAGGGAACCCTGGCATGCTGCAGTTCATGGGGTTGCAAAGAGTCAGGCACAATTAGTGACTGAACAACCAGCAACCATCCCAGAAGAGCACCATCCCTAGCACCTGGATGGACAAACCTGATAGAACCTTCTATACTTTCCCACTGAAGCTCCTACTGCTCCTGCTTTTGTTAAGCTGGTCTTGAAACCACGGTCTTTGGCAATTTGGGGAGCCCTTCCCTCTCACACCATGTGGACTATTCTCCTATGTGATGGTTAATTTTATGTGTCAAATCGACTGGACTGCAGAGTGCCCAGAAATTTTGTGAAACATTCTTCTGGGTATTTCTGGATTAGTCTGATATTTAAATTGATGACTCCTCAGTAAAGCAGACTGCTTTCCCTAATGTTGGTTATCCTCAAGCAATCTGAGGACTACAGCCCTGAGTGGAACAACAGGTTGACTTCTCCCTGGAGAAGTGCAAACTCTTCTGCGTGGTTGCTTTCAAGTTGGGACACTGGGTTTTGAATGTCCTTCAGACTGGAAACATACCCCTGACTCTCCTGATTCTCAGGTATTCAGAGATGGACTGGAACTACATCCCTGGATCCCCTGGCTTTCCAGCTTGCTTACTGCAGATCTTGTCAGCCTCCATATCATGTGAGAAAATTCCTGACAATAAATCTATTAATCAGTCAACCAGTCCTATTGATTCTGCTTCTCCAGAGAACTCTAACACATCTTGTTGATCTGTATGTTGTTAATTAGTTCACAGGTCCCCAGCCACTTGGATACAAGTTGACTGAGGAAAAGTTTTCCTCCCAAGAGTTTTGATAATGAGGATGGGGTATTCAGGACTCTCCACTCACTCTGGAGGGTGCAGTGATTTTGAAACCTGCAATGAAGCCAGAGAAAGTCAACTTTCTTATCAGTCTGACTCTTGGGTCTCTGCCACATGTTCAATTAAATGAGGGTGATAAGAAATCTCCCTTCTTAAAAATGGAAACACTCATAGTTTAGATATACAAGAAAAATTTTGGGCTAGAACTAGTTTTCTAGGTATTATGATTCTTGGTTTAAATTAGTCCTTCCCAGAGATAACAGATTTTCCTGGTGGCTCCGATAGTAAAGAATCTACCTGCAAAGTAGGAGACCCAGGTTTGAACCCTTATTCAGGAAGACTCTCTGGAGAAGGGAATGGTGACCCACTCCAGTATTATTGCCTGGAAAATCCATCAGAAAAAGGAGCCTAGGGGACAAAGATTTGAACACGACTGTATGCCTAACACCTTCACTTTTCCATAGATAGTCCTTGTGTCCATTTGTCCTTGTCTCTTGTGTCATTGTTTTGTATTGTGCTGTTTGTGTTTTTCATAAGAGTGAGAATCATAAAGTAGATAGAATATACAGGCATAGGTTCTATTTATCTGTTGTTTGAATTGGCCTCAGAGGCCGTGAACTTGAGATTCTCACTGGACTGGTGTTCACTTGAACCAACTTTGTTGTGAGTCACCTACAAAACTGAATGAGGCGCTTCATTCATCTTGATTTTTTAAATTGTTTTTGTAAATTTTTAATTGCATTTTGAAATTTTTTTGTATTTTTAATTGATAATTGCTTTATAATATTGCATTGGTGTCTGTCATATACCAACATGAATCAGCTGTAAGTATACATATATCCCCTCGCTCTTGAACTTCTCTCACATCCCGCCCTATCCCACCCCTCTAGGTTGTCACAGAACACCTGTTTCAGTTCCTGTGTCACAGAGCAAATTCCCACTATTTTACATATGCTAATGTATGTTTCCATGCTACTCTCTTCATTCCTCCCACCCTCTCCTCCCTCCACTGTCTATAAGTCTGTTCTCTATGTCTGTCCAGACTCATCACTTCATGGCAAATAGATGGGGGAAACAATGGAAACAGTGAGAGATTGTATTTTGGGGGGACTCCAAAATCACTACAGATGGTGACTGCAGCCATGAAATTAAAAGACATTTGCTCCTTGGAAGAAAAGCTATGACCAACCTAGACAGCATATTAAAAAGCAGAGACATTACTTTGCCAACAAAGGTCTGTCTAGTCAAGGCTATGGTTTTTCCAGTAGTCACGTACAGATGTCAGAGTTGGACTATAAAGAAAGCTGAGCACTGAAGAATTGATGCTTTTGAACTGTGATGTTGAAGACTCTTGAGAGTCCCTTGGACTGCAAGGAGATCAAACTAGTCCATCCTAAAGAAAATCAGTCCTGAATATTCATTGCAAGGATTGATGCTGAAGTTGAAACTCCAATACTTTGGCCACCTGATGTGAAGAACTGACTCATTGGAAAAGACCCTGATGCTGGGAAAGATAGAAGGCAGGAGGAGAAGGGGATGACAGAGAATGAGATGGTTGGATGGCACCACTGACTCAATGGACATGGGTGTGGGTAGGCTCCAGGAGTTGGTGATGGACAGGGAGGCCTGGCGTGCTGCAGTCCATGGGGTCACAAAGAGTCAGACACGACTGAATGACTGAACTGAACTATCTGTGTCTCCATTGAAAGCAAAGTCACTCAGTCATGTCCAACTCTTTGTGACTCCGTGGACTGTAGCCCGCCAGGCTCCTCCATCCATGGGATTCTCTAGGCAAGAATACTGGAGTGGGTTGCCATTTCCTTCTCCAGGGGATCTTCCTGACCCAGGTATCAAACCCAGGTCTCCTGCATTGCAGGCAGACACTTTAACCTCTGAGCCACCAGGGAAGCTCCGTTGCTGGCCTGCAAATAGGTTCACCAGTACCATCTTTCTAGCTTCCATATATATGCATTTATATGTGATTTCTGTTTTTCTCTGAGAATGCTGTTGAACTCCTCCTAACACCATACATAAACTCAAAATCGGTTAAAGACCTAAAAGTAAGGCCAGAAACTATAAAACTCTTAGAATTTAGGCAGGACACTCTATGGCATAAATCACAGCAAGATCCTTTATGACCCATCTCCTAGAGTAATGGAAATAAAAACAAAAATAAGCAAATGGGACCTAATTCAACTTAAAGCTTTTGCACAGCAAAATAAACTATAAACAAGGTGAAAAGACAACCATCTTGATTTTGGTTTCTGAGAGCTTGGCTTAGCTGCAGAAAGAGCATCTTTTCCCATTTTCTGCCTATAAGGGGTGCAGATGGTAGGGTCTGTACCTGGATGAGGCCGGCTGTCAGGTCAAGGTTCTGAGACATGAAGAACCATTATTGGCTCTCAGGGGACTGTCTAATCCACAGCCTTTCCTATCTCATTATCTTTGTAGTGTTGAGAATTCCTTTCTTAGTATTGTCTACCAGGAATCATGGATTAGATGGGAGATAGATTAGATGGATTTGTGGGAGACTGGAGTACCATCCTCACTGCCTGTCACAACTTGCTCTCCTTCTTTTCAGCTATCTGTGGGAGTTCCTTTGGATTATGGAGGCTGCATTTTCTGTCCTCTTCAGGGACACCTCTCATGCACATAGTTAAATTATATTCTAAGCCTGGAGGTTTACCTCCAGGTCTTCCCCCAAAGAGACAATACTTTGTGTTACATTTGAATAGATATACTCATGCTGATCCTAATTGTGAAAGGCCAGACAATGGATCATATAATTTATAAAAGCTGTTATATTTAAGGGACTTATAGAATGCTCTCATCCTACACAAATACCCTCTTGGTACTCTGGGAGGATCGGATAGAAAGAAGGGCACAAAACATATTAAAACTGGCCTAAAATGTTCCCTTGGGTTTCCCGGCTGGTAAAGAATCTGCCTGGAGGGGGCACTTTGATCTCTGTTGGCAAGATCTTCTGGATAAAGAAATGGCAACTCACCCCAGTATTCTTGCCTGGGGAAATCTCATGGACAGAGGAGCCTGGTGGGGTACAGTTCATGGGGTTGCAAAACAGTCAGACACAACTGAGCAACTGAGTGACTAAACAAGAAAATATTTCCTTAGCAAAATTCAAGAGCAGAAGTCAGACTCAGAACAAAAATTTGATTTACTGTAAATTCTCCTCTGCCTCCTTCTTATACTCACCTTTACCTCCAGCTCCTTATTCCCAACTCCCCAGAAGATCTTTTAGATCCACCTTTTCCGAATCCACTTCCATTTCCTCAACTAATTCTTTTAATCTCCCAAACTTTCATGGCTTCCCCAGAAAATCTCTTGACCATCTAACCACCTGCTTTAACTTCTCTTTCTTTACAATAATTACAAGAGGCTTTAAAAAAACTGACTTTAAAACATAAGGTAGTCGTCATTCCTATGAGTGTTTTCAACCAAGAAATGGGGTCTCCTGCATTGCAGGCAGATTCTTTACCTACTGAGCTATCATAGAAGACACCAGTGTAAATACGTGAATTTGCCTTTTGGTTGGTTGACTTGGTAAAGTTGATATCCAGATAATTCCAGCCTGTGATGAAAGAAATTGCAAGAATTCCTTGCATTTTGAAGATTTTAACTCATGTAACAATATTTCAAGATAATTTTCTTAACCTGGTACTTGTTAAGATATTTCTTAGGTGTATATATTTCCTATAATGCCAATTACAATGAAATAATCTGGGGCTTAGGAAATTTGCAAGGTATAAGAACTGAAGAAAATGCAGAGGTGAAGTTAATGTATTTTAGATATATATCACTTCCTATTTACATAGAAAGGTATTTTCCCTTTGGTATGATTCTAAATTGCAAAAGTGTTAATTTAAAAAAGGTCAGCATTTTTAGTTTGAATATTCAGCAATATGAAGTTATATAAATCAAGCTACATTAAGAAGAATTTATGTTTTCACATGTCAGATCAAAACAGACTAATATTTACATTTAAAACATGACTGTATTGTATACTCATAACCAGAAGTTAAATTCAACTACTAATTTTGCTAAAAATATTTTATTAAGTAATAATAAATATCTATAAGGTGCTATGCAATACACAAAAGAAACATCAAAGAATGGTTAAAATTGGGTGGTTAGCTCCTAATGAAGCTGTGTGATCCTTTCAACTGGATTCAATAAATAAATATTTTCAGCATTCTAGTTTATGGTAAGCTACAGAGTTAACAAGATTGTCCAAATAAATCATTAATTTTACATGTAGTCTGTTTATCCCTGCAAATAAATGGTCCAGAAATAAGAAAGCTGGTTTTATGATAAACACTAAATATCATACAATAGTGAAATTTTCTATTGAAATTATTGTTCATTATCAAGATCTAAATGTGTCCAATATATGCTCTCCAACCTGGATGGCAAAAGAGGTGGACAATAAATACTGACATAGCCAACTAATTTTTATAAAATACAATTAATAAGTAGGAAGTTAAGAGGCATGTATTCCTATTTATATATAATCATATGAAAAGGGAAGGAACCAAAAGCTAGCCACATGATAATCATCTTTCCTTTGGTATCACTGTTGTATATCCTTGTTTTATGAAGTAAGCATGTATGAGAGTAAGGCTGAGACAAGATATTTAGACATAAAGTATTAGTAATAAAGGAAACTAAACTCTGCTTATTCTCTCTTCTTCGGAAAAACATACAACTCAAAGATTTGTATTAGTTTCATTCAGAAAACTGACCATTCCACTTCTAACTTCAGCTGAGGGTTATAGGCAACAGTGTAGGAGATCATGGTGCGTTCTCCACGAGTGCTCAGTAAATGACTTTTGATTAATGGTTTAGTCTAAGTTCATCATTGATACTAAAACATAACAACTCAGAGTGTATTTCTTGTTAACAATACCATTACAAATACAAAAAGCACATTATATTGTTTTTAAGGTTTTTGTCATTCAAGACAAAAATTAAATACAAATCAGATATATTGTTATATATTTCAAAGAAGACAAGAAAGCCACGGAATTGGTCCTTTAGCAGAATACAGATTTTTCTTTTAAGAGAATGAAGACTAGTAGAGACACATTTCATTTGAATGGAAATACTAGTATCTTTTTTTCTTACACTTTTGGAACTTTGGGCTATATTCATTTCCTCTACTGTTTTCTGTGCTACTATCGCTATCACTGCTTTGTTTCTGCCTCTTTCGTTTATTCGTCTGATAAAGGTCTGGGTCACTTGGCTGCTGGTGAGTCCATTCGTAAGAGCTGGGCCCAGCCTCCAGATCTGAAACATGATTCAGTGAGGAAGATGCAGAAGTGCTATTAGGAAGCGGTGCTGTCATCTCATAGTAAGGGAGCTGCGGTGCTGGGTTATACATAGGCCACTGCTGTGGGAAAAACCCACACATATTCACCTACCAAAACAAGCCCACAGAGGAAAAAAAGAGAAACAGTTAGAGTTTACATTTACTATACAAATAACTACGAGCAAACCAGACCATGTGTCAGTAAGGACAGGGATGCACTAGTTTCCTTAAACGATTAACAAAGATTCCAGCTGGTGTAAATAGCGTACTGCAGTACAGATTAGTGCTGTCCTATAGAAATATAATGTAAGCCACATGGGTGGGTAGTTTTAAATCTAATAGTCACAGGATGAAAATAACAATGAAACACGTGCAATTTTAAATAATATATCCTGTGTGTGTGCTCATTTGCTCAGTTGTGTCTGATTCTTTGCCATCCCACGGACTGTAGCCCACCAGGCTTCTCTGTCCATGGAATTTCCCAGGCAAGAATACTGAAGTGAGTTGCCATTTCCTACTCCAGGGGATCTTCCTGACCCAGGGATCGAACCCACATCTCTTGTGTCTCCTGCATTGGCAGGTGGATTATTTATCACTGAGTCACTTGGGAAGCCCTTATATATTTTATTTATCTCCAAATGTCCAAAATATTGTCATTTCAACATGTAACCAATATAAAAATTATTCATGAGATATTTTACTTTTTTATACTAAGTCTTTAATATCTGGTGTGCCTTTTATACTTATGGGTGTGGTTTAGTAGCTAAGTTGTGTTCAACTTTTGTGACCCCATGGACGGTAGCCCACCAGGCTCCTCTGTCCACAGGATTTCCCAGGCAAGAAGACTGGAGTGGGCTGCAATTTCCTTTTCCAGGGGATCTTCCCAACCCAGGGGTTGAATCTGGGTCTCCTGCACTACAGGTAGATTCTTTACTGACTGAGCTACCAGGGAAAGGAAGAAAGAAAGAAAATGAAGTCGCCCAGTCGTGTCTGCTTCTTTGCAACCCCATAGACTGTATGTAGCCTACTAGGCTTCTTCATCCATGAGGTTTTCCAGGCAAGAGTACTGGAGTGGGTTGCTATTTCCTTCTCCAAGGGAGCTACCAGGGAAGCCCTATATATTTATATATTTATACTTATATTCAAAAGCATATTCAATTTGGATACTAAATTTTCATGGAAAATATTTAATCAGAATTTAGATTATATAAAATTTAGTCGAAATAGTAGATACACATACCCAAGTTTTTTTGCAAACATACTTCAAAGTTTTGCAATAATTGCATCAAGTTCCTGTTCCTAAACTTAAACTTTAATTAAGTAAAATGAAAATAATCACTCCTTATGGATGGCTGATAGTCACCATATTTTCCAGCACAGCAGTCAATTCTTATGATAGATTAACTCAAAATTTCTAGCTATTCAAAGTAGATTAAGGACCTATTTGCAGGGCAGGAATAGAGACACAGACACAGAGAGACTTGTGGACATGGCAGAAGAAGGAGAGGGTGGGACAAATTGAGAGAGTAGTAGAAAAAAACACATTACCATGTGTAAAATAGACAGCTAGAGGGAAGCTGCTACAAAACACAGGGAGCTGAGTTCACCTCAGTGCTCTGTGATGACCTAGAGGGCTCGGATTCGGTGGACAGGAGAGAGGCTCAAGAGGGAAGGCATATATGTAGGCTTAGGACTGATTCATGTTGTTGTACAGCAGAAACCAACACAACATTGTTAAGCAATTTTCCTCCAATAAAAAATAAAAAATAAAATTAGTAACCAGTAATGCTGAATGGGGCAACATTAATACTTATTAATGTTTTTCAGTGAAAGTATAAATAGTATAAATTGTCCATTGACTGTGGACAATGTGATCATAAAGTTATTTACTTCCATTAAAAAAGATTAATAGGGAATCCAAGCTCTCGTGTGTGCATATGTGTATGTACATATTGCTCATCTCAACAAAGAGAAAAATAATGCCACAAAGAAGATATTGATGGTTTTAGATGAGAACTGGCTGTTTATTACTATCTCACCATAAACAAGAAAAGGGCTTTCCTGATGGCTCAGTGGGTAAAGATTCTGCCTGTAATGCAGGAGACTTGGGTTTGATCCCTGGGTTGGGAAGATCCTCTGGAGAAGGAAATGGCTACCTACTCCAGTATCCTTGCCTGGGAAATCCCATGGACATAGAAGCCTGGTGTGCTACAGTCCACAGGGTCACAAACGAGTCAGACACAACTAAGCACAGACCGTTTAACCAAGAAAAGTTTTTTCCAAAAATTAAATTATCAACTTTCGTTATGTTTACAAAGTGAAAATGGCTATTTGAAAAATCTGAAGATCATATGTATGTTGGATGTTTGCAAAAAATCTCGTGTTAATCAGAATACCTGTGTTATAGTCCCACAGCTGTCATTAACAAGTTTGTATAATCTTGGGCTTGCTGATTAATCTCTGAACCTCAGTTTTACTATATATAAAATGAGAAGTTAAAAGAAAACATTTCCTAAGTTCCCCTTTAACAATATAGTCCACCACTGCAATTTCTAGGCCAGAACCACATTTTTTGAGAGTCTTTGGAAAAAACGTAGTTTACTCTACCAACTGAGAAACTTTGCCTTTAGTTAAAATAAAAATCTATGTATAAAAGCAGTATACGGTGATTGATGACTACATTCTATCAAAATGCTTCGTTAAATAGTATTCAATTCTAGAAACATACCTTTTAAATTTTAAAAATATAGTCATTTAAGTGATTCAAATTTACTTTACCACAGTGCATTATCACTTGCATCTGCCATTTTTCATTTATACACTAGATGTTTGTGGAGATAACATGAGTGGGATTTCAGATGATCGATTTCAGATAAAAGAGCAGATAGCCACTGGGGCACAATGCTCAAGGCATATTCTGCCTTCACTATAGGCTTAGAGTTGAGCTTAAGTTCCAAGCAGTTTTCATATCCTTTCTAGTTTGTATTATCATGTTACATTTTCAACCAAAGGCATATCAAACTTACCATCTTCTGAAACAGAAAATATTCTTGAGATAAAGATGCATTATTAATTGGAGAGAACTGCATGGAAAAGGAAGATCTCCCCATGGCTTCTTCATTTCTTGAGAGAGGTAAAAGAAGTAATATGAAGTTAAAATTCCTATGGACAGAGGTACTCTAGTCTTAAAAAAAAATACAGCTTCATAATTAAAAAACTTCTCTAAAAGCTCAATTAAGATAAATTTAACTTTAAACATATTACACTAATAATGTAGTGACATAGCAGTATCTCAAGTCTTATTAATTACCACATACTGAAATCTCAATATTTACAGCCACATTTGGCTTTCTGATAGGAAAATGTTAATCAGTGTTATAGTTGTATAAAGGCATAGAATACTCAGATATGAAGAATGCAAAGTAAGTCAATAATCACCAAGTGTACACTCAATCTTTTACCAATAAAAAAGGGTGAAAGAAAAATAGGAATTTTTTCAATTCATTTTTGAAGGTACTTTCACTGTTTAACTAAAAAAATTATGCTCTTTGTTAAACAGGCTGCTGATATGAGCATGAACACCTATTTGCTGATTTCTTCTACATGGTGATAGCGGTAAAGAACTCGCCTGCCAATGCAGAAGACGTGAGACTCGGGTTCGATTCCTGGGTTGGGAAAACTCCGGGAGGAGGGTATGGCAACCCACTTCAGTATTCTTGCCTGGAGACTTCCATGGACAGAGGAGCCTGGGGGGTTATGGTTCATAGGGTTGCAAAGAGACAGACACGACTGAAGTGATTTTGCACACACGCACAATCCCTGATTAACATCAGAAGTGTCCAAAAATTTCATTTATATATGTAATGCTTGCATCTATGGAGATCTCTAATAAATCCCAATGTTATATGTACTGGCTGGATTCTCACCTAGTCCTCATTATAGCTAGTCTTCATTCTACTTGCTCCACAGTATCCCACAATTTTAACACTAATACTGCTAACCTTAGGACAGGAAGTTTACTATGGGAAAGGTGAATTAAAACAGGCAGATGGAGGCAAAGGTAAGGGCAGGAGAATAACAAGAAGCTGTCAGACGGATAGTTGTCAGTTCATGGTGAGAGCAGGATCACAGAAGCCAGTGGGAAAGTGGGTTTCAGCAAGGAAATACTTAGACAGTATTGGTGTTAAAGTAAACTGGATAAGCATCAGAGCTACTCTATCATTGATCAGAAGATTCCTGACAACAAACTGTTAGAAGAACAGCTTCCAAACAACAGTGGGCTTAAGAAGTGAATAGGAAGTAAAGACGTGAAGGATAATTTTTCAGTGAGAAGAAGGGGAAAATATAACAGACTGATTTGGAGACAAAGTTCAAGGAGACGTGAACATGTGTTTGCAGTAAGTGATGGCAAAGAAACAAGATAAAAAGCACAGTGAGGTTATAAACTGGGGAAGATGTGACCCAGTAGCAGAGGTGGTGAGATTAGCATCATTATAAAAATAGCTGCAAAATTTCTAAAACCACTCTCTTTCCCATGAGAATTTCAGGGCGTGCATATGTTTCTCCATAGAGGAATCACGTGTAAATTGGGAAGTCACAAGCTGAACTGTTTCAACTCAAAATTTATATGTTGTAGTCCTAACCCCAAATAATTCAGAATATGACCTTATGTGTGAGAGTTAGACTATAAAGAAAGCTGAGCACCAAAGAATTGATGCTTTTGACTGCAGTGTTGGAGAAGACTCTTGAGAGTGTCTCGGACTGCAAGGAGATCCAACCAGTCCATCTTAAGGGAAATTAGTCCTAAATATACATTGGAAGGACTGACACTGAAGCTGAAACCCCAATACTTTGGCCACCTGATGTGAAGAAGTGATTCACTGGAAAAGATCCTGATGCTGGGAAAGATTGAAGGCAGGCGGAGAAGGGGATGACAGAAGATGAGATGGTTGGAAGGCATCACTGACTTGATGGACATGAATTTGAGCAAGCTCTGGGAGTTGGTGATGGATCAACAGGGAAGCCTGGGGTGCTGCATTCCATGGGGTCACAAAGAGTCAGACATGACTGAGAGACTGAACTGAAGCGTGACCTTATTTGGAAAGAGGGTTGCTGCAGAAGTAATTAACTAAGAGGAGTAGGATGTGCTAAACAGGTATCCTTCCTTATTACAGTCAAAGGGGAAACTTGTGGAGACAGATGCACACAGGGAGAACATCATATGGAGACGAAGGCAGAGAACTGGGTGATGCTTGTACATGTCAAGGAATATCAACGATTGCCAAAAAATCAGGGGAAGCTATGAGACAGGCACTGGTTTCCCTGGTGGTTCAAATGGTAAAGAATCCACCTGCAGTATGGGAGAACTGGGTTCAGTCCCGGTTGGGATGATCCCCTGGAGGAGGACATGGCAACCCCCTCTAGTATCCTTGCCTGTAGAATCCCATGGACAGAGGAGCCTGGCGGGCTACAGTCTACGGGACTGCAGAGAGTCGAACATGACTGAGCAACTAAGCACAGCACAGCATACACGAGAGAGGCACAGAACAGATTCTTTCTCATCGCCCTCAAAAGGAACTCTAGCAGACACCTTGATTTTGGACTTTGAGCTGTGAGACAATACATTTCTGTGTTTAACTTCGTTTGTGATACTTTTTACGGTGGCCTTAGCACTGAGAAGCTAAAGGCAAAGGAGAAAAGGAAAGATATACCCATTTGAATGCAGAGTTCCAAAGAATAGCAAGGGGAGATGAGAAAGCCTTCCTCAGTGATCAGTGCAAAGAAATAGAGGAGAACAATAGAATGGGAAAGACTAGAGATCTCTTCAAGAAAATTAGAGATACCAAGGGAACATTTCATGCAAAGATGGGCACAATAAATGACAGAAGTCATATGGACCTAGCAGAAGAAGAAGATATTAAGAAGTGGCAAGAATACACAGAAGAATATACAAAAAAGATCTGCATGACCCAGATAATCACAATGGTGTGATCACTCACCTAGAGCCAGACATCCTGGAATGTGAAGTCAAGTGGGCCTTAGGAAGCATCACTACAGACAAAGCTAGTGGAGATGATGGAATTCTAATTGAGCTATTTCAAATCCTGAAAGATGATGCTGTGAAAGTGCTGCACTCAATATGCCAGCAAATTTAAAAATCTCAGCAGTATCCATAGGTCAGTTTTCATTCCAATCCCTAAGGAAGGCAATGGCAAAGAATGCTCAAACTACCGCACAATTGCACTCATCTCACATGCTAGCAAAGTAATGCTCAAAATTCTCCAATCCAGGATTTAACAGTACATGAATCATGAACTTCCCGATGTTCAAGCTTGTTTTAGAAAAGGCAGAGGAGCCAGAGATCAAACTGCCAACATCTGTTGGATTATCAAAAAAGCAAGAGAGTTCCAGAAAAACATCTACTTCTGCTTTATTGACTATGCCAAAGCCTTTGACTGTTTGGATCACAACAAACTGTGGAAAATTCTGAGAGAGATGGGAATACCAGACCACCTGACCTGCCTTCTGAGAAATCTGTATGTAGGTCAAGAAGCAACGGTTAGAACTGTACGTGGAACAACAGGCTGGCTCCTAATCGGGAAAGGTGTACGTCAAGGCTGTATGTTGTCACTCTGCTTATTTAACTTATATGCAAAATACATCATGAGAAACTCTGGCCTGGATGAAGCACAAGCTGGAATCAAATTGCCAGGAGAAATATCAATAACCTCAGACATGCAGATGACACCACCCTTATGGCAGAAAGTGAAGAACAACTAAAGAGCCTCTGGATGAAAGTGAAAGAGGAGAGAGAGAAAGTTGGTTTAAAACTCAACATTCAGAAATCTAAGATCATGGCTTCTGGTCCCGTCACTTCATGGGAAATAGATGGGGAAACAATGGTAACAGTGACCGACTTTATTTTCTGGGGTTCCAAAATCACTGCAGATGGTGACTGCAGCCATGAAATTAAAAGACGCTTGCTCCTTGGAAGAAAAGCTTCCTAGATAGCATATTAAAAAGCAGAGACATTACTTTACCAACAAAGGTCCATATAGTCAAAGCTATGGTTTTTCCAGTAGTCATGTATGGATGTGAGAGTTGGACTATAAAGAAAGCTGAGCACTGAAGAATTGATGATTTTGAACTGTGGTGTTGGAGAAGACTCTTGAGAGTCCCTTGGACTGCAAGGAGATCAAACCAGTCCATCCTAAAGGAAATCAGTCCTGAATATTCATTGGAAGGACTGATGCTGAAGCGGAAACTTTGGCCACCTGATGTGAAGAACTGACTCACTGGAAAAGATCCTGATGCTAGGAAAGATTAAAGGCAGGTGGAGAAGGGGATGACAGAGGATGAGATGGTTGGAAGGCATCACTGACTTGATGGACATGAGTTTGAGCAAGCTCCGGGAGTTGATGATGGACAGGAAAGCCTGGCATGCCTCAGTCCATGGGCTTGCAAAGAGTTGGACACGACTGAGTGACTGACCTGAATGAACTAGCACTGGTGGCTAGATGGTAAAGAATCTGCTTGCAAGGCCGGAGACCGGGTTTTGATTCTTGGGTTGGAAAGATCCCCTGGAGAAGGGAAGAGCAACACATTCCAGCATTTTTTCCTGAAGAATCCCATGGACAGAGAAGCCTGGAGGGCAACAGTCCATGGGGTTGCAAAGAGTCCAACACAACTGAGTGACTAACACAAGCACACTAATACAGGAACTATTTACTAAAATTAGAAAGTATAAGAGGTAATAACAAGCACAGAAACACATTTCCAGGGAAGACTAGTGAGAGACTAGGGTATAACAAGAGCGGCATTCTCTGTCCAACACTTCTAGGACACTATGACCTTTTGTCATTCTTCCTTTATAATGCAGCAATACTAAAGAATAAGATATTACCAGTCAAGTGGAGTACTATGGAATATATACCTATCTCTGATCTTTTAGCCTAGAATTTGTGATAATTAAATGTATATCAAATAGAAGTAGAACATGTATGAGTTACTGCTGTCTTCTAGCTGTTTATCTAGCCTTCTGCCCCACACCTAGCAATACCTTGTTTTTTCCAAACTCATAAGGAAAAAGAGGTATCTTTTCCCACTGGAAGAAGAGGGGAAGTAATCTAAGTGGCTCAATTTATGAGTCCACAGTTCCTTTCATACCAAGGAAGTGAATCACCACCACCTCCTGCCAACATTTGCTGAAAGTACTCACTGGATAATTGTTGTATGCCCACTATTTTAAATACCTTGAAACTATAAAATTTGACTCTGACAATAATTATCCTCATTGTAGATATGAGGCACAGTGTGATCATCTGTCCAGGGTTATACTGTTAATAAAGTGACAGAAGCAGGATTCAGATTCAGATAGTCTAATTTCAGCACCTACTTTGTCCCGATTTCACTGATTTGGGGGGGGGGGGGGGGGGGGACAATGAGGACGTGAAGCACACTGTGTTATGCGTGGGGCGCAGTACTTCTCCAAAAGATGAGTCTGGGTAACTGCCAGTCCTAAGAGGTCACTCTTCTATGCTTAGGAGGGTAGATATAATTAGCAGGCATGGGAGGTTCAATGCTGTTAGTTTACTTGAGAACATTCAGTTCTGCTACAGAAAACAAGAAAACAATCAGCATGGATAAAGCTCAGAAGA
Source organism: Budorcas taxicolor (assembly GCF_023091745.1). Classification (NCBI taxonomy): domain Eukaryota; kingdom Metazoa; phylum Chordata; class Mammalia; order Artiodactyla; family Bovidae; genus Budorcas; species Budorcas taxicolor. The sequence goes on from NC_068910.1 coordinate 87,657,276, forward strand.
AAAGCCTATGGTAGCCTTTATGAAAGATACACTGATGGATCTGATGTAGCAGCAGAGAGAAACAGGGGCTATGAACACTGGTGTAGCTAGAACTCAGCTAATACAGATTTATGAGATAGTGACGATACTGTAATTAGAACAAGCAAGTGACTTGGAAGACATAGGCAGAATTCAAAACATATACTAAATATTCAAAATAAATAATTTAGTATGTGTTAAGAGATGCCATGGATAGATTCAGTAGAAAATATGATGGAACAAATAAGACTGTTAGTCATGGGTAGAAAGGGAAGGAAAGACCAAGTCCTTATCACGGCGCCTCTGGGCTTAGTCATGCTGTTCTTGTGTCTGCTCTGCCTAAGAAACTCAGGTAGACCTTGTGGGTATGTAGCTCCCTCTGTGGCCAGGTATATTTGCCCCTCTGTCTCTCTGAGAAAGCAAGTAAGTGAGATTAGCTCTAGGAACTTTCTGTCTGAATGGAGTCTCTTACTCTAACCTCAACTCTAGTGCTCGTGCGTGCATGCTTGCTAAGTTGCTTCAGGTGTGTCTGATTCTGTGCGACCCTACGGACTATAGCCTGCCAGGCTTGTAGCCTGTCCAGAGATTCTCCAAGCAAGAGTACTGGAGTGGGTTGCCATGCCTTCTCCAGGGGATCTTCCTGACATAGGGATGGAACCTGCATCTCTTTAAGTCTTCTGCACTGGGAGATGGTTCTTTATCACTACAGGTACCTGGGAAGCCCATTTTAGGGCTAATAACCACACAATCAGTGGGAAAGGATGATGCAATAGAGAGAGAAACAGGTCATATGAATATCATTGTAACCAGAACTCGGCTAGTAGGGTCCTCTGCGTACTTGTAGCCTATCCTCCAAATGTTAAATTATCCAATACCCAAAGCTTTCCTTTTGCTTTTCACTGTATCTTTTAAATTGGTTTAATAAATGCTGTGATTTGAGCATCTTAATCTGGTTTGGGAGACTTTCTGTCCCATGACCTTTGGTATAGCTAAACTGAGAGTGTCCCTGCAGGCTATGGTTGCATCAAGAAATAAGCCTACATAAAATATGAGAATATTTTGAAAATTACCATAGAGAAATTCTAAAAAGTAGTAAAATAAATAGTAGAGTGACTTAATGTTCAAAGGCTTAATTTCAAGCCTAGAAACTATCACCTTTTCATCTTTGTGCCCTTGGCAATCAGTTAACTTTTGCATCTCTGTATTTATTCAAGTATAAAATATGGATAATAGTATTTCTATGATCCATCACAGTGAGACTTTGCACACTTAAGTGATTTCACAGTAATGAAAAGTACATGGTAATCTATAAACAATGCTACAAATATAAATCTCTCCCACCTACTGCAGAAAATATTGACTGAATTTTAAATGAAAATGCTTTCTGTCACTTTTTATGGCTTCAGGAAAAATGAATTCTTTAATATTGACCTATGTCTAACTAGAAAGGTTTTATAGAATATATGAAAACCCTTCCTGGTACTAAGACCATATTTATTTGCCTTACCTTTATGAAAAAAAGTATTTTTAATTACCTGTAGCTGTGTGAATTTATCTTAACACAGCTTTCAAAACTTTGGTTAGCAGGTTCACAAGAGCGAGAGCTCCCTTCAAAAGAAAAAGAATAACATTATTTCATGGTACATCTTTTTGGAGTTCTCACATTAAGCCATTTTCAAACACTCCATATAAAATACACAAGATGTTTCTGATCTCCCAAGTACTATTTACAAGGTTGCTTATATCACTATAAGACCCTGAATTATAACCAAACTTTGTCCAAAGCAATGCTGTAGAAAAGAATTAGGCTGACATGGGGCCACACAAAGTATATAATGCTGCTTGCTAATACATACCTGTAAACTAAAGATGGCAAATGATCAGTGTTATTTGCCTCTGTGTGGAAGGCATGAGGTCTCTAAACTGCACTGACAAACGTGAATGTAACCTGCCAGAGGCCACTGAGCAGCTGGCTGGGGATGCCTCAGAACATGATATGGCCTGGCTTGTTATACTGTCAGTATGAGTTAATAGGATGGTACTTGAGAGCCTGATGCAGCCAATTAATTATCTTTGTTAAGACAAAATAAAATGAAATGTGAAGTGGCCCTTTTCCTTTGCAACAAGACAGCAGTGTTTTCTTATTCTTATGTCTTTTTTAGTACAGCAAGAAGCATAAAAACCAAACAGGGGGTACATTCATAAACCTGAATCATTGAGGAAGGAAGGAACATAAGTGCCATAAGCAATGCAACGTAAGTATAAGCACTGCCTCTATGAGTCCCTCAAACTATAAAAGGGCTAGAGCAATAGTGCCATGTTCTCTGGGCATCTAATCAATGATGAACAGTGTTGATGTGTAGCAGGAGAAGGTGTCTGAAGCCATTCATGTCAGGAAGCTTTTCTCTGTGGCTATGAAGGCTCAGCCTTTGGCCAGCTGCTTTTACTGGGCTCAGATCCAGGGTGATATGTATAACATGGTAAACCCAGGACAAAGACTAAGGCCACCCTATCTTCCAAATGGTAGATATTCAATACCATTGACAAGAAGATCAGCAAATAGCCTTGCTGCATAAAAGCTAGAGTTGGGTATCCTCAGTTCACTTAGATTTGTTTAATTTTTAACAGCCAGTAGCAACCATCATGGCTATTTGCTGGCTGACATTAAAAGAGACCACTTTAAATTTTAATATAGAAACAATGCTATGGATTTGGCAATGTTCTTGGTAGTATTAACTAATCACATAACATTATGAACGTGTTCTGAGAAAGTTTAAGAGGCTACAGGAGCACTTTTTTGGTCTTAGGCTATAACATAAAAAACATAGGAGAAAAAAAAAGTTTACACCTCTGGGAACAACACCACCAACAAAACACACTTGGAAGATTTCATCAGTGAGAGAACCTACCAAATCGATACTGCACATTAATTGGTCTTCCATATAAACGAATTCCATTCAGCAGAGCTATGGCATAAGACACCGATTCTGGGTGTTTAAAGCAGACAAATCCAAAGGATTTCGGCTTTCCCTCTCTGTCTTTGCATATAGTCACTTTGGTTAATGGCCCAGCCTGCAAGAAACTTAAAAATTATTTTGTCATAAATCTAAATATTTTTTTACACTCAGAAAATCAACTATATTCAATTTAGGCTAAAATTCCAATTCTGTTAGCAATAAGAGCTTTACATAGTTCTCTTGATCATGTATTTTCCTAACAGTAAATATCATACTTCATCACACTTTCTTGGCATTTTCTAGCTCATCAAAAAACACTTGTGTTGTTAAGGTCAGGAAATTTTAGGTAATAGTTTCAAATCTTAAAAGGAGAGATAGGCCTAACAAAACAATTTAGAGTACATTTAAATCTAAGATTAAAATACTACTTTGCTTCCACACATATAAACCATGTTTAACTCAAAAATAATTGAAATGATAAACGCAGCATTCCTTGAGATGTTGGGTTTATGTTACCATAAAGAAACTGGTAACATCACATCAAAGCATTTTTTTTTTTTCTGACAAAGATTAAAACATTTTCACAAGAGAATTAAATTTCTGATCTATACAGAAACTGTATTTTAATATGGTAAGCCCATTTGGTAAATATTCTCAAAGGGAAAAGTGTTTTAATATGTTTAAGACTTTTAAGTAGGTACATTATTTGTAAGAAAGAAAAATTAGTAAGGGTCTAAGTCTAACAACTGGGGAATGTTATTCCATGGTATATTATTAAAATAGGATAAAATAAAATTGAAAATATTCAGATTTTATTGATTAAAACCTATAATTAGCAATACAGAGTACAAAAGCAGAATCAAATATTGTAAAAGAGTGCTAATTACACCCTCAAATGTCACATTTCCATCATGACAATGATTAGAGGAAGTACTTACCAAGCCTCATATAGATTTAAAGGTAGATGGCTCATACTTTTTCATTGCACTTTAATGACTGATTGCTTTTCTCTGTTGAGTTGGATAAGTATATTAAGGAATTGTTTTTAATCTAAAGAAAAATGTTAATTATCATCTTTAAAATGATACTGTATTTTAAGATTCAATCTTTCTTTCTTTATTCTCTACTTTCCCAGGGAATAGCTCATCCTCCCTTCTGGCTTCAAGAACCACCTTATCAATGAATCTATTTTTTTCCCACTCATGCCTCCTTCATGCAATCAGTCTCCTTGAGAGCTCCACGTGATTATATTTCAAACTCAATGCATTTGAAACTAAATTCATTATCTTTCCCCTTGAGATCTCTGTACTGTGCTGTGATTTGTCTCTCAGTTGTGAGACTGTGATCCTTTGGACTATAGTCCGCCAGGCTCCTCTGTCCATGGGATTTTTCAGGCAAGAATACTGGAGTGGGTTGCTATTTCCTTCTCCAGGGGATCTTCATGGCCCAGATTTCTTGGTTAAAGGTACAAAGATACTAAACCTGATTTTCACTCTTCTAAAGATAATCAGAAATTTGAAAGAAACTAGTAAAAAGGAGAACCATATAGTAATAAAACAAATCAATTTTAATCATGTTTCTCCACAAGTGATATTAAATATATGAAATCACAAACGGACAGAATATGCTGACATGCTTTGAATTTTACAAATTCAAAAATATATCCATGCATTTTAAAAGATGAAATTCAACAAGACTTGCTGGTAGTAAAAATCACATCGTAAGTTTTTAGTATTTTTAAACCAGAGTCAAACACATAAATAGTGCTGCCAGTTGTCAAGATTTGCTAAGTTTTGCTGGGTTGAGACCTTTCTAAAAGACACCTCACTTTAGTAAATCCTCCCAGAATACAGAAGAACATAGGCAAAAATAAAAACAAATGCTTTGCTGCCTGATCTAATACAGATGAACATTTAGCTAGAAATTACAAAAAAAAATGAGACTATCTATCAATCTATCTAAGGTATCTTGTAGTTTCACATACAACTGTTACATATCCAGTTCCTATTGACTAGAAATAATATATGTGCCTGGGGGCATTCAGGTCTATCCATCCTATTGACCTCATCATTCCCACCCCCCTATTTTTTGTTGACTCAACATGAGAGAAGCTTTCTGGAGAAAAAGAAATATAAATTTTCTTTCTACCTCCCTCCATTCCTCCTCTTCTTCTTTCCTTCTTTTTTTATTTTTTTAAGTTAGAATAATAAATTCCAAATAATACTAGGATGAAAAATAACTGCAGGAAAAGACAAAGTATTAGAGTAGATTAAAAATGGCAGGTTTAAAAGGATGGCAAGTTAGAAGAAAAAGCATTAAAGCCTTAAAATCTGTAATATTTTTCAAGTAACATTTTATGTCCAGGAAATGAAACTGTGTTCCTGGAGAACATTCTATCAAATTTTGTGCACCTGTTGGTGGCTCAGATGGTAGAGTCTGCCTGCAATGCAGGAGACCCAGGTTTGATCCCTGGGTTGGGAAGATCCCCTGGAGAAGGAAATGTCAACCCACTCCAGTTTTCTTGCCTGGAAAATCCTATGGACAGAGGAGCCTTGTGGGCTACCCACTACGGTGTTCCAAAGAGTCAGACAGGACGGAGCAACTAACACTTCCACTTTCACTTCATAATTAATAGAGGGGCACTTTAGTTCAGACACAAATGCAGAGCCTTTCAGAAACTACATAAAGAACTTCTTTCACCTCTGGTACTCATGCTTCAGTTCAGTCAGTTCAGTCGCTCCATCGTGCCCGACTCTTTGGTATTTAGTTTTGCCATTGTCTCCCTTGGAACTTGCTCTTATTCTGATAGAGGAAAGTCACTTTTGATTTCTCTTGATACAAGCATCAGTACTATTATCAATAGTAATAGTAGTACTATTTAGCAGTAGCAGCAGCAGCAAAAACTTAGGAAGTACCAGGTTCAGTTCTGTCTGCTCTGGATGAGTTTACTCAATCTTCACACCACATCATACTGTAGATACTATGACTCCCATTGACATTTGAGGAAATTGTGGTGCTGAGCTATTTATGTACTTGGCCAAAATCACGTTGCAGATATCAGAATTCACACTTGAAACAACTTTGCCGTACTAAATGTCCCTCTTTTTGCACATCATTTTAAAACATGATAATTACTTTTAAATTTCTCCTTTTAGAAAGACCAAGGACTGCCTCAAATGTGTATGCCTAGCACCTTACTTTCTGTCATTGTAATTATAGATCATTAAACGGTTAAATGAACAGCAGAATGTGGATATCTCTTTAGCAGGTAAGATCTATGTGTATACAGTAGGTGTATACAGGAGATATAAGTTATCAGGTCTGAAAAAGTTTTCGTAAGATCCTCTTGGTATGAAATAAAGGGAACTAGTCAGGGTATCAATCGGTCTCAGTCATGATTTGGCTGCCCAAATTATGCAGAAATCTCATTTATTCTGGAGTAAAATCATCTCCTGTATAAAAGGGCTTGGGAGAGTAAGTAACGTATACGGAAGCATTTTGAAATATATTCCTCTCATTTCGCGGGATGTAGGGCGTCAGGATGCTTATTATCTGAAGGAAGACAGTGACAGAGCTGTTTTCTGTTTTGCCTGAGCACACCAAGGCCCAGGCAGCCTCTGCAAAGCCCTGACTCAGGGTTGGGGGTTGGGGGCATCCCAGTCACTGCACACCCCAGGACTCTGCAATGGGGATGGGAAGGGGAAGGGTTGGGAATGAGGTGCACTTTTTGTCACTTCACTACCCACTTGCTAACCTGGAGACAGCTGAGCCAAAGCGGAACTAAATTAAAACCAGAGCAAAGGTGCGGAGGGAAAGGGAGCAGGACTCCGGGTGGTTCAGGTGCGCCCCGCCCCTCCTGCTGCGCTTCCGGCTCGACGCGCTCCGCCCCTCTGATATCCCTTCCCTGCCGACTGTACCTGAAGGAACAGCTCGTAAAGAATCTCTTCCCGCACTCGAGCCTCCAAATTTCCCACAAACACCGTCCTGTTGGCTTCCTCCTGAGCAGGCAACATCCCTCCGGCTCGACCCCAGAATGGAGGAGGCTCCGAGGCCACGCCCTCTCTCCTTGCTGGCGGAGCCAACGAGGAGAGTAAGAGCGCCAGGGGCGGAGCGAGGCTGCGGGGCCACGCCCCCAGCACCCCTTGGTAACCGCCCACCGCACCTTCGCCATGTCCAGTATCCGACCAGGACCTTGGGAGTGTGAGTGAGACTAAGATTAGTCTGCAAGGGGCCTTGACATCTTGCTTGTGGAGATCCGTTCATTTTTTCAGGGCATGACATTATTAATTCATTTTGGATGTGTTCAACAAACATTTAAAATAAAATGACTATAGAGATGATAAAGACATACTAACTTCATTACCGAAGCTCACAGACTAATGGGGGAAGACTAATTTCTTTGTTTCCAAAGAGTAAACGAATAAATCATTGGGGTTTAAAATTGGTGTTTTTCATAAAACTCGTTTTGAAAGAATGAGTGCATACGTGCATGGGTGTCGATAGAGTATTAGAATTAATTTAGCCAGGAAGTGTTCCCTAGTGAGGTCTTTGAAAATGGACACAGGTTTTAGGTAGACTGCAGAAGGCATTGAACTTGAGAAAATAGACTATACCAAAGGATACTGGAAAGATTATGGCAAGTTTTGTTACTGAAGACAGAATTTTTGAGGATGGCTGCTGGGTGACTGTGGGCTTCCCACCTGGCTCAGTGGGTAAAATATCTGCCTGTAGTGCAGAAGACACAGGAGACAGGAGTTTTGTCTCTGGTTTGGGAAGATCCCTTGGAGGAGGGCGTGGCAACCCAGTGGAGTATTCTTGCTTGAAGAATCCCATGGATAGAGGAGACTGGTGGGTTACAGTCCATAGTGTCGCAGAGACTCCAATAGGACTGAAGTGACTGAGCACGCATGCATGCTGGGTGACTGTAGTAGGATCTAATGTTTGTATTTTATATCAGGGCTGTATTTTGTAAACTGTGGAACAAGGTGAAGAATTAATTCTTACTTGAGGATTGGAAAAAAGAAAATCCTGAAAGGAAGAAGAAAACTTACTCAGAATCTCAATATTTTGATAAATTAATCAAAATATTGTTGACTTCCTTTCTGATACCATATGTCTACATAGAAATGTGGTGATAGTTCATTTGAGTTGAAAAAGTATTTTTTACATGGTTACTGGACTAAAATAATCTTTTTTGATGGAAAGGACACATCTTTGGAATCTGGATTTCTAACTGAATTCTGACATTACTTAATTTTATAACGTTTAGTAATTTCACTTTTTAGAATTCAAGATCTATTTCTTAAGGATTGTATTGGACTAATATAATTACCTCATTTAATAGAGATTTTCTGAGTGCTCACTATGTGCCAGGCACTCTTTTTAATCCTTGGGAAACAAAGGTGCCTATAAAGATATGCCCTTGTAAATCACCTTAGAGCTTAATGGGAGAAGCAGATTTCTTGAACATGTAAATAGAAAATTATGTGTCAATGACTTCAGTAGTTACCTTCAGTTGATATATCATAAGTCTTTAAGTCCTGTCTCGATTTCTTCTTTCTTCTTTCATCAGTATTGTAATATCGTAGGAGGGGGTTGTGAAAACATGCACATTGTGTGTGTGTGCTCAGTTGCTCAGTCATGTCTGACTCTGCGACCCCATGAACTGTAGAGCCCGCAAGGCTCCTCTGTCCATGGGAATTCTCCAGCAAGAATACCAAAGTGAGTTGCCATTACCTCCTCCAGGGGATCTTCCCAACCCAGGGATAGAACCCAGGTCTCTCATATTGCAGGCAAATTTTTTACTGTCTGAGCCATGAGGGAAACCCTGTACATTACAAGCAGATAGCAAATATATGTTGATCAAATAAATGGATACTTGCAGTTTTCTATTTTGAGTAGATCTATTGATTTTTAAATTCATTTACCTCCAAATTTTTATCCAAACCAAGATATTTTCTCTTTAACTCCTCAGACGTTGCTTATCTGGGAGCTGTAACTTCAGGTTTGACTGTAAAATATGCAATGCATATAGGTCATCATGTTTTCTTGCTGGACTGAAATTTGCATCTTTTTTTTTTGTCCACGGTGTGTATGATTTTGGTGTTCTTATCACATCTTTTTGAAAGTACATAAGTTTATGGCATGTATACCTCTAGAATAATTATTTAATGTTTTAAGGTCTGAAAGTCAGCTCAAGGCAATTAGCTGTTTGCTCAGAATTTGGCCTTTCTCTCTTTGTATTTCCTGATTGATACTGAGTGAATGAATGGTGATAAACCTGCTGCTGCCACTGCTGCTAAGTCGCTTCAACTCTGTGACCCCAGAGATGGCAGCCCACCAGGCTCCCCTGTCCCTGGGATTCTCCAGGCAAGAACACTGGAGTGAGTTGCCATTTCTTTCTCCAATGCAGAAATGTGAAAAGTGAAAGTGAAGTCGCTCAGTCGTGTCTGACTCCTAGCGACCCCATGGACTGCAGCCCACCAGGCTCCTCCGTCCATGGGATTTTCCAGGCAAGAGTACTGGAGTGGGTTGCCATTGCTTTCTCCAGTGATAAACCTAGTGGTAGCTTAAAAAGAATCCACTTTATTCTCACCATTTCTTGCACCATCAGTCACATAAAATCACATATAAGGTCTAATGGGTTAGATGCATGGATAAATAATTAGTCTTTTTTCACTCATATCAGGATGCCTTATACCCCTAACTGCATGAAGACATCAAAAATGTGTGTGTGTGTGTGCGTGTGCACGCGTGTGCATGCACGCACACACTTCCCTGATGGCTCAGCAGTAAAGAATCTGCCTGCAATGAAGAGGATGCCAGTTTGATCCCTGGGTCAGGAAGATCACCTGGAGGAGGGTATAGGCAGCCCACCTCAGTATTCTTGCCTGGAGAATCCGATGGACTTGAGGAGCCGGATGGGCTACAGTCCATAGGGTCGCAAAGGGTCCGACACAATGAAGCGACTAAGCAGGCACACATGCTCACATATATATGGTGATGGTGGTTTAGTTGCTAAGTTGTGTCCAACTCTTGAGACCTCATGGACTGTAGCCCACCAGGCTGCTCTGTCCATGGGATTTCCCAGGCAAGAATACTGGAGTGGGTTGCCATTTCCTTTCCCAGGAGATCTTCCCAACCTAGGGATCAAACCCATGTCTCCTGCATTGACAGGCAGATTCCTTCCTGCTGAGCCACCAGGGAAGCCCATATATGTACATATATAACTAGAGCTCCAGAGTTCCTTTCTCCCCTTCTTTGTCCAGATGACTTATTCTCTTTTGTAGTTCAGCCCAAATATCATTTCTTGCAAGGCTTGCCATTCAGCACTGTAGATCAGCTCGTTGCTCCACCTATCTGGTTCCATAGTTTTCTAGATGTACCTTTTCCAATCCCTCCTCTCTGTGAAATACTATAAGGTAATGTATTTTGGTATCTAGAGCAATCCCTGATAACCTCTGTAGATATATCATACATCGTTGCTGAAATAATACACTCTCTACTTTGTATGTCTCTACTTTGTATGTTCAGCAACCAAGTTAAACCTGGAAGTCAGTAGATGCTTCATAAAAGTTGCATAAATGAATGAACACATGAATGAGTGAATGGAGAAACTTGGGAAATTAATGTTAAGGATGTGCAGTGGATATCTTTGAAAAATTAACCTCACCTGTCTTCATTATTTTTCTTACTCTCACTTTTTCTTTGTTTTGATTTCCTTAATCATATTTGTCCCAAGTAAATATAACTTGCTGTGGTGTTTTACTTGCATTAGATGTTTATTAAAAGAAATACTTGTAATATTAAAGAGATAACTAAGAGAGTGAATTCATCAAAAAGTCTACCATGCAGATATAAATATTCTGGAGGAAAACCTTCCTAACATACATATATACAAGTCAGGATGCATGTCCTTTCCCCACTCCTGCAATGTTCACCAGGTCTACCCATGAGAGCTGGTCGGGCTGGTCCCCCTTGGAGCAGGGATTGAGTGCCCACACATGTGTGGCGTTGGAGCGGTGTGCAGAGCTGGCATGCCTGGGTGTGTGTCTGCTTCTGTGGCTAAGCGTGTCCTGAGAAGAAGCCTGCTTTTGTAGATAACTCTGTTGATTTTAGAGAACTTTGCCGGGCGCTAGTGGTAAAGAGCCCACCTGCCAGTGCAGGAGATATAAGAGACGTGTGTTTGATCCTTCAGTTGGGAAGATCTCCTGGAGGAGGAAATGGTAACCCACTTCAGTATTTTTGCCTGGGGAATCCCGTGGACAGAGGATCTTGGCAGGTTATAGTCCATAGGGTCAAAAAGAGTCAGACACTACTGAAGTGACTTACCATATACATAACATAAAACATATTTTAGGAAAATACATGTGTATCTTACTATGTACCTTACTATACATTTTATCTTTAGCTTGCCTTTTATCAAAATGCCAACATCTGTCGGATCATAGAAAAAGCAAGAGAATTCCAGAAAAAACATCTATTTCTGCTTCATTGACTATGCTAAAGTCTTTGACTGTATGGATCACAACAAACTGTGGAAAATTCTTAAAGACATGAGAATATGAGACTACCTTACCTGCCTCCTGAGAAATCTGTACACAGGTCAAGAAGCAACAGTTAGAACCAGACGTGGAACAGTGGACTGGTTCCAAATTGGGAAAGGAGTATGTCAAGTCTATATTGTCACCCTGCTTGTTTAACTTATATGCAGAGTACATCATGCGAAATGCCATGCTTGATGAAGCAAAAGCTGTATTCAAGATTGGTGAAAGAAATATCAATGACCTCACATATGCAGATAACACCACCCTTATGGCAGAAAGTGAAGAGGAACTAAAGAGCCTCTTGATGAAAGTAAAAGAGGAGAGGGAAAAAGCTGGCTTTAAACTCAAGATTCAGGAAATTAAGATCATGGTGTGCGATCCCATCACTTCAGGGAAAACAGACAGGGAAACAGTGGAAACAGTGACAGGCTCTATTTTCTTGGGCTCCAAAATCACTGCAAAAGGTGACTGCAGCCATGAAATTAAAAGACGCTTGCTCCTTGGAAGAAAAGCTATGATAAGCCTAGACAGCATATTTAAAAGCAGAGACATTAGTTTGCCACAGAGGTCCATATAGTCAAGGCTATGGTTTTTGCAGTAGTCATGTATGGATGTGAGTGAAAGTGAAAGTCACTCAGTTGTGTCCGACTCTTTGTGACCCCATGGACTATACAGTCCACATAATTCTCCAGGCCAGAATACTGGAGTGGGTAGCCTTTCCTTTCTCCAGGGGATCTTCCCAATCCAGGGATCAAACCCAGGTCTTCCACATTGCAGGCGGATTCTTTACCAGCTGAGCCACAAGGGAAGCCCAAAAATACTGGAGTGGGTAGCCTATCCCTTCTTCAGCATATCTTCCCCACACAGGAATTAAACCAGGGTCTCCTGCATTGCAGGTAGATTGTTTACCAACTGAGCTATGAGGGAAGTGTTTAACCATAAAGAAAGCTGAGCACTGAAGAACTGATGCTTTTGAACTGCGGTGTTGGAGAAGACTTGAGAGTCCCTTGGACTGCAAGCAGATCCAACAAGTCCATTCTGAAGGAGATCAGCCCTGGGATTTCTTTGGAAGGAATGATGCTGAAGCTGAAACTCCAGTACTTTGGCCACCTCATGCAAAGAGTTGACTCATTGGAAAAGACTCTGATGCTGGGAGGGATTGGGGGCAGGATGAGAAGGGGACGACTGAGGATGAGATGGCTGGATGGCATCACTGACTCGATGGACATCAGTATGAGCAAGCTCCAAGGGTTGGTGATGGACAGGGAAGCCTTTTGTGCCATCTATGGGGTTGCAAAGAGCTGGATATGACTGAGCGACTGAACTGAACTTATCACCCCACAACGATATAATGAAGGCTTTCTATACCAATAAATATTGATTTCTCTGCATCGTTACTTTTAATTCACAGTATGTATTAATATATAATTCGCTAGTGGCTCAGTGATAAAGAACCCACCTGCCAATGCAGAAGACATAGGTTCTCTCCCTGAGCTGGGAAGATACCCTGGGGAAGGAAGTGGCAACCCATTTCAGTATTCTTGCCTGGGAAATCCCATGGACAGAGGATTCTGGTGGGTTACAGTTTATGGGATTACAAAGAATCAACACAATTTAGCAACTAAACAAACAGCAACACCATGTATATAATTAGATGAATCCCCCACTGTTCAGCATTTGTGTTGTTTCCACTTTTTTTTGGCTATTATAAATATGCTGAGATGAACTTCCTGGCTCATATATCTTTGTGCATGGGTGTGATTGTACTTCTTTGGCAAAGTATCTGGGATATTTAATTATAGAGCCAAAGGGTGAGAACATTAAGCATTTTGACACATATTGCTAAATTATACAACTTTTTGTCCCAAAATATATTCTGACAAAAAATGACCCCATCTCAATAAGTCTACTCAACTACCTTCTATAACTTTAACTATAACATGCCTAGAAACTTACTTGGTGTATAGGGCTTCATCAATTTTATGTCTTCATCATCATCCTCATTTTCACACTTATAGTATAATTTATACTGTATACATGTCTGGAAGATCTTAAAATCATTCTTTTAAATACAAGGAGACTAATTAGTACATATATATTGTCATAGTAAACTATAGTCCTTTTATATAATATTTCACCTTCCCTCCAGTTTTGCTATTTAATGTAGTGGACATTAATGGTCTCAACTTTCTCACAATTTACAGTAAGTGAAATGTATGAAAATGAAGCATAATTTTATATTTTGAAATTTGGCCATGAATTGTTTTGTCCTAAATGCCAACTTGATATTTTCAATATGAGCTCTTTAGGATTGTTAAGATGAAAATAATGTGCAGGATTTATACTAAAGTATGACATCAAAAGCACAGAGGGAAAGGAAAATGATATGTGAAGAAAGACTTATCTGTTAATTTGACTATAAACTTGTTTACAGTTTCTCTTAAACGTATGACATCTTTCTTCCCACATTCTGAAAATATGTAGTTTACTTATATCTTTATTAGAAAGGTACACTTGTTACAGGTAAATGATTATTTGTTGGTCTCCGGTCAAATTATCATGTTGGCACCCTTTTAAAACTGAAGTCTCACATAAAATTCCCAGAGACCAAATAGGTCAAAATAATGATGACATCTCATCATCAGTTACATTTTTCATGATTTTTAAATGAATACGTCATTTTGTTTGTGGTTCCTCTGAAACATCTCCCCAGACCTCAGCATAATTTGTACTGATTGATGTGAATTAAACAGGTCTGTTCTTAAAGTATCTTTTGAAATTTACAGAGACTTGAATTTCCAAACAAATTTAATTTTTAAACTTACAATGCATGTACATAGAGAACAGCGATTCTCTCTTTTCCTTGCCTACCAACATCCATTTTTAGAAAGAAAATAAGGGGAAAATGAAGTAAATAGTTGAAATCTTGTAATAAAAATATTGTTTAAAAAATTTGAGGATTTAAAAAATATTTTTGTTTTTAACAGCAAATATTTTAAAATTATTACAAGATTTCAACTATTTACTTCATTTTCCCTTTATTTTCTTTCTAAAAATGGATGTTGGTAGGCAAGGAAAAGAGAGAATCGCTGTTCTCTATGTACATGCATTGTAAGTTTAAAAATTAAATTTGTTTGGAAATTCAAGTCTCTGTAAATTTCAAAAGATACTTTAAGAACAGACCTGTTTAATTCACATCAATCAGTACAAATTATGCTGAGGTCTGGGGAGATGTTTCAGAGGAACCACAAACAAAATGACGTATTCATTTAAAAATCATGAAAAATGTAACTGCTGCTCTGATGTCAGATGCTGAGCTTCCCTGGTAGCTCAGACGGTAAAGCGTCTGCCTACAATGTGGGAGACCTAGGTTCGATCCCTGGGTCGGGAAGATCCCCGGAGAAGGAAATGGCAACCCACTCCAGTACTCTTGCCTGGAAAATCCCATGGACCGAGGAGCCTGGTAGGCTACAGTCCATGGGATCGCAAAGAGTCGAACATGACTGAGCAACTTAAAGAAAAAGATGTTAAAAACAAAAATATTTTTGAAATCTTCAAATAGTAGATCTCAAGAGAAAGGCTAGCATTTTCAATTTTAAAATAGCCACTGAGTTTGGGTTGCCAAATGACATATATATAAAAAGGCCATATTTTATACTTGAAAGCTTGGTGGATATGAATTTTATTACTGATTTCATGGTTATAAAGACAACTTAGTTTGTAATCAGAATGAACATAAACCGCAACTTTTTCTGACTCTCTTTATTTCTAGCATTTTCTAACATCACATTTGCTTTAAGGTTTCAACAAACATCTTCTTCCCAACCACTTCTGAAATCCTGAGGTTAAGAGGAATAAAGAAAGATATAATTATCTTTTTCTTTCCCCCAAATTCAGCTTGTGTAGCTGAATGTTTGTGACTTATTACAGTGTTTAACTTATAAAACCTTCTCACAAGTACAAGCTAAATGGGAGAAAATGAACTCCCTCACCTTTTCAACAAACAGGGAGGAGCAAAAGCCAAGGATATTTTACATTAAAACCTACCAGACTGTGACAGTCCTACCAAAGAGAAACCTTAATGAATTTTAGAATTTCTTTTTTGGTGAATCTGAGTGCTTCTTTTACTTTTATCAGATTCCAAATGAGAGTGTACATTTTTCTCTGTTTGATGTGCTGGGCAAGATCTGGTAAGAACTGATAATATGATTTATATTAAAATGTGTATTAAATATTCAGTATGGGTTGAATTCTTGGATAAAGAATGATATAACATTATGGTATAAAAATACACTGTAATTATGGGTATTCATGTGCAAACAGATTATTATGAAGAACATTTGTATGTGTGTGTGTTTGGTACATTGTATGTTCTGTATTTTATTTTACTTACTAGAATTATTTTTTCAAGGAGATATAAATAGAACAAATACAAATATTCAAGAGAAATTTAGAATAATTTAGTACTAGAGAATTTTCTTCAGTATTGGAAATCATGGCTTAATAAACATCTTGGTGGGTTTTTTTTTTTCATTTGTTTAAATAACCCTACTTTTGAGGACATTTTTTTCATGGGTAAATTGTCAGTTGCAAAAGAAACAATAGAAACATATTCTACAATGTTTTGTTTTGTCCTATCACGTTATAGCAAAACAGAAACCAGAACAAGTTTATGATAATAATGTCGAACTTGATTGTCCTGGTTTACTGGCTTATGGTAAAAAAATTTACCAATTTAAGTAATATAATTTACTACTTTAGGTAATAAATAGTTCAGTAGAACTACTTGTTCTACTTTATGATAATAAGTAGCAATTTTACAATCATAATGAATAGTTTTCTGTAGAGATTTTGCAAAAGAAGGCCATTTCCTTTGTTTAAAAATCTTTTTAAAAATTTCTTGAATGCATACTTGAATAACCTTAAAATATCAACTAAAAATTCAAATTATTTCTTGTTTCTTTTCAATTGTATATGTGAGCTTAAAAATAAATTCTGGAAATGTTTGTTTTATATTCAAATAGACTTTGAATGGTAATAATATACAGTTCATCATTTATATTTTACTTACTTGGAATTCTTTTGATAGGTATTTTATGTTTTTGTAATGTACAGTGAATGTGAAAATTAAAGTCACTCATGTCCTAGTCTTTGCGACCCCAAGGACTATACAGTCCATGGAATTCTCTAGGCCAGAATGCTGAAGTGGGTAATCTTTCCCTTCTTCATGGGATCTTCCCTACCCAGGGATTGAACCCAGGTTTCCCTAATTGCAGGAGAGCCAGCTGAGCCACAATGTACAGTAGTGGTACCTTAATTTGAAAGAATTCTAAAGTATAGACTCCTATCCTTTGTGTTATATCATAGTTGACATCATTCTACATCAATATCATGGTAGACTTTCTCAAATTGTTGCTTTGATTAGTAGATAGGAAGTTGTTCTCAATTGAGAAAACACAGATATAATTATAAAGTGTGTTTCTGGCTCTGTCAACAGAAATAAAATATCAGATCTTTTAGATATTAATAACAATAAATAAAAAATAAGAAAAATTAAAAGATTTGCTAAGTATTAGAATCATACTTAACCCATGCAAGTGTTCTCTCATTTTACGTAAGTTCTTACATACCTAGGATATTTTGTTGAAATTTCAGTAATTTGCTTCAGATAAATATGTTTTTATTCAATTATACATGCTCTTCCCTTCTCCACTAGAGGTTCTGAAATATATTTTTCAGAGAGCATTTCTTACACTCAACATGAGAATCATTACATCTGCCTTCAGAAATGGAAAAACATCCTGAAAAACTGGGATTAGTTAGATCATTTCAAAACTTTTAAATAGAATCAAATAGAAGTAGAGAAGTAGCTGAACAAACTACTGTATATACAAATATATATGTATATGCATATATATTTAAATTATATGCACATGTGTTCTTAGTACACTTTTGAGTCCTAATATCTGCTGAAATGGTGGTTGTGGCTGTTACCATTATTACTATAGCAAGTATCAGCAAATATTTCTGTAAAGGGCCAGAGAGTGAATGTTTTAGGCTTTGAGTGCCCTGCAGTCTTGATTACATCCTTTCAACTCTGCTATCATGGCATGAAAATAGCCATAGACAGTTCGTAAACCAATGAGTCTGGCTGTGTTCTAATTTAAATGTATTAATGGACACTAAGGGCTTCCCAAATGGCTCAGTGAGTAAAGGATTTGCCTGTAATGCAGGAGATGCAGAAGGCACAGTTTTGATCCCTGGGTTGGGAAGATCCCCTAGGTGGAGGGCATGGCAACCCATTCCAGTATTCTTGTCTGGAGAATCCCATGGGCAGAGGAGTCTGGCGGGCTACAGTCCACAGGGTCACAAAGAGTTGAACACGACTGAAGTGACTGACCATGTATGCACAATGGACACTAAAAGTTGAATTACCAAAATTTTCATGTCACAAAATATTCTTTTTTTTTAAATTTTTTATAATTGTAAAATCATTCTCAGCTTGCTGGTCAGATTTGCCCACAGGCCATAGTTTGTCAGCTCCTATGCTCCAGTAAGTAACTAACAGAAGAGATGTTAAAGATAGATTAGTTCATCTTTCTCATTTCACAGGTCAGGAAAATTGAGATTCGGAAAGATGGAGTCATTTTGTTAAGATGATAGAATTTACAGCCCTGGACTTCTGGACTCCTGGGCATTGTGTTTAAAAATGAAGATTCTTCTTCACAGGATGGAGGGTGAAGCCCAAGATTCTGCAATTTTAATTCAATCCCAGTTGATGCCCATATGTATGCAGACCACATTTTTAGTAGTAAGAGTATATTTGTAGAACCTTACTGAGTGGACTGTCTACAGGGCAATAGTCATTCCAAAAGCCATGGAATTCTGAGCCCACTGACTCAGCAAAGTCATTATTTTTCTCTAAACTTTATAAAAATCTTTCTGATGTGACTAGTAATCTATTTCTATTGATTTACTAACATCAAATGTCCACAAACAACTTTGTAATTTATTGTACCAAAGTTTCTTTCAGGGTGTTATGAAAGAAGCTGGGATTTACAGTTAAAAGACTCAGATTCAAGTCTGGTGGCTGTTCTCCCAGGCCAAATCATTTAACCTCCCTGAGCATCAGTTTCTTCATTTTTAAGTGGAAGTAAAATTTATAATACCATTTCAGTGCGTTTTCAGGCTCAAAGGAGATAACATAAATGAGTGATTTGGTCAGTTATAAAGCAATATAAATTAGGTTAGAGTAATCCACTGTTTTCTTCCAGATGCATTTTCTCTTTAATTCTCTAAGATTGATTTCCAGCTGTAGGACTTCACGCTGTATCTACCCATGTACAGTTATGGTAGACTTGTATGTACTAGGTATATCAGAATTCCCTGAGTTGTGCCTTTAAAAATGTAGATGTACCTTCCAAATCAGAATCTCTGGGCATGGCTCAAGAAACCACATTTGAATAAACTCTCCTTGTCATTTTTTATACCCATTTTTAAACTCATGCTTAAGAATTCCTGATCAAAGGCTTATCAGTCACCTATTATATTTTGCTTGTTTGGTCAACTGTTAGTGTATTTTCAACAGCTTTCCAAATATTTGCACAGTTGAAAAGTTACTGATTGAATATCTTGATTTCTTATTACATGTTAAATAAATGTATTTTCAAAATGTGCTCTGTTTGCTCCAGAATCATAAAATTAAGCATACTATGGCACTCTCTCCTGGAAGCCTTCAGGGGTTTTAAAGTTCTACCTAAAATTTTGTGTCTCAACTGGCTCTATAGCCATGTAAAACTCTGACTTCAGTTTGGTCAGTTGGCTCATAGTATCAAGTTGGTGGTCAGTCATTTGTATCTGGAATTCTATTGGCTCCTGAAAGCCTTCGTTCTTATCACACATGAATAAATAATCAAGCTAGTGAACTCGTGGTAGAGTTTTATTTATGTTGCTTGACAGTTTACATAATAACTTATACCATAAATAAGCTCATGCTTTTCAGATCTCTCCCACAAATGTTGTGTTGCTTCTGTATATTTGTAGTATATATAAAATTTATATTTGTATATAACCTTCCACAGATTATTTAATCTTTTAAAATTTCACTTTCTTGAGGAAAAAGATAGCAAATATAAAACAGTACAGTGCCTGACATGGAGTGATTGCTAAATAACCATAAACCATCATTGATATTATTGATGTTATTGCTATTAACAAGTACAGTTTTGCTTTTAGACATGAAGAAAGAAAAAGAAGTACATTTTTCTTTTAGAAATGAAGAAAGGGAAGGAAGGATGTTTTCATGCAGGATTTTTGGGATGAATGTGGGTTTCAGAGGATTATCAGAGGAAGAAGTAAATCTTTACAGAGTGTGTTTGGATTGGTAATTTTTTATGACTGGGTTTTGAGGACTCTCTGTTATTCATTTTGTCAGTGCTCAAATTAGCAAGACAGACTAATTTGTGTGCAAGTGGGTTTGAAATCAAAGAATATTAGAATAATAGAAGTCATAGGGGACCATTTATTTCAACTCCTTCCATTTAAAGAAACCAAGGTCTATAAATGAGAGCAGAAAAACATTTGCTCAAATTCACAAGAGAAGTTTGAAAGAAATTGAAGACATTTGGGTCTCAGTGGTCCATGTCCAAGGTGCTGTTCACACCTCTGAACTCTGTTGGTTTGGATATCCTTGTTCTCTTCTTCACAACCATTGCAACTATAATGGAAATATACTTCAGTTAGAGCTGAACAGCCTAGAATCATTATTCCTGATGTCATATGTCTTTGATATTTTTTAAAAATTTACTGCTTCTATAATTTGAAACCTAGGAAGATTTTCAGAATTCTTTCTCAGTGCACTGCTCTGTTGAGATTATTGCTAGAGTCATTATCTTTCTACATATTTGATAATGAAATCCAGTATTGTGCCCTTGCTACTGAATTTCTAATCAGAGTAATTTAGACTAGTCCCAAGAACCTCAATTTGTTAAATTTTCAAACAACATCAATCCTTATTTTTCTGTTCTAAATATCTTTATCTTTCAGCCAATAACATTATTTGTTATCATTTTTTTAATCAACTCAAGTCTATTTAAACCATTTCTCCTCCTTATAACACTCACAAATAAGTATGTTAGATTTAAAACATTGAGAAAATATTAAAATTCAGGAGGGAGAAACAGAGAAAATATAAAAAGACAGACAAAAAATCTAATATTACCATCAGCACAAACTACAATTATGGTAGTGGTTTATTTCCTACCAGTTCTAATACAATAAATATGTGTGTATGTGCACAAATGTGAGCTGGAGTTTACTGCATATATACTATGTATTATAGCTAAAATTAGGACTGTATGTATATATTTATAGACTATATAGATTTCTTACTTGCTATGGATACATCATAATTTATAGACTCTGCCATGCATTTAGTTGATTCCTAAATAACCACTTTAAAAATGATGTGACATGTATCAGTGTTAATGGTCATGGTATAATGGTAAAAACGATACAGTGATGTTATTTGAATTAATCTTTACTAGTTTTTAAGAATATTGAGCACATTTTGATGCATTTATGTTTGAATATTTAATTTTGTAAAATGTCTTTATATTCTTCACTTGGTGTTCACTTGGGGCATTCTTTTTCTTCATTAATAGTTCTTTATGTATATTAATTCCTCTTCTACTTTGTATTGAAAATATTGTCCTAAGTTTTTTTTCTTTTTCATTTGGCTAGTTTATAGTGTTTACGTTGTTGTTTAGTTGCTAAGTCATGTCCAACTCTTTTGTGACCCCACAAACTATAGCCTGCGAGACTTCTCTCTCCATGGGGTTTTCCAGGTAAGAATACTGCAGTGGGTTGCCATTTTCTTCTCCAGGGGATCTTCCTGACCCAGGGATCAAACCTGCATCTCCTACATTGGCAGGTGGATTCTTTACCACTGAATCACCAGGGAAACCCGTAGTGTTTATGTACAGAATTTTTAAATTCACCTGCTGTGAAATCTGTTGGTCTGATACTTTATGGTTTCTTCCTTTTTTTAATGCTAAAAAGTCATTCCTCAATCTGAGATGATATATGTATACATTAATTGTACTCTTCTTCTAGTTCACATAATTTTAAATGGAATGTTTTTATATAACTCAAATCAAATAATTATTGTAGTAGTTATTATATTTAAAAATCCATTACCTTTGACTACTAATGATGTTGAACATCAGTTTTGAGCCTAGGGGCCATTAGACCACTCTTTTTGTGAAGTGCCTTCAATTCTTTTGTCATTTTTTTAAAAAGTAACTTTAAAATTTTACATATATGTATATGTGTACTGGAGAAGGAAATGGCAACCCACTCCAGTATTCTTGCCTGGAAGATCCCATGGATGGAGGAGGCTGGTGGGCTACAGTCCATGGGGTCGCAAAGAGTCGGACACGATTCTCTATGTGTATACAGGGCTTCCTAGGTGGTGCATTGGTAAAGAATCTGCCTGCCAATGCAGGAGACACAAGAGATGCAGTTTCGATCCTTGGGTAGGGAAGATCCCCTGGAGTAGAAAATGGCAACCCACTTCAGGATTCCTGCCTGGAAAATTCCATGGACAGAGGAGCCTGGCAAACTACAGATCATGGGGTTGGAAAAAGTCCAATATGACTGAGTGACTGAACACACACAGCCCATGTGTGTATATATACATAAAACATATGCACATAATACATATAATATATATACACACACATACATACATACACATATATATTTGGGATATAGGTACTTTTTCATATGTACATTTTACAAACCTGAACATTCACATTCTTATCTGTGTCTTTTTAGGAGCATACATTTTTCACTATGGCAGTTTCTAATTTATTATCTTTATGTTGCGTGCTTACTGTGTCATATCTGAAAAATCTTTGCTTACCGCAAGATTGTTAATATTGTCTCTCAATATTTCACACATGTTGTCTGCCAGAGAATGAAGCCAAATCAAAGCAAGCAGAGCTGAGAGAATGAGGAGAAAGGATGGGCCTTAGTTCTTTTTTAATCTAGAGCTAGTTTAGCTCCATTGCAGTAAAGTCTGACCCTTCTAGAGTCTCCACTGAATGTATGTGATGTTCATTAAGTTTTATCTACTCTGGCTGGTCAGAACTGCAGTGCCTCCTAGCAGGCTGTGGCCTTTGACGTTGTTGAGCTTACCGCTCTTTGTGGAGTTTCACCCTATGTAGGCACAAGTTTGTCTTCAGCGGTGGATTCGAAGGGACTCCTCTCAGAGTTTGGAGCTCAGCCTCTGCATAGCCCCATCCTTTGTGGTACACTGTGATACAAATTCTAGTAGATTCAACTTTTTTAAACTCCAGTCTTTGTCCCCAACTTGGCAAAACCACCATGTTTTGTTGGGTTCAACCCTCCTGCACCGAAGACTGAAAACTGCCTCCAGGTAGAAAGGTATTAGATACAGGGTTCAAACCATTTGTTTACCTTTGTAAAGATACCATAGCTGTATGCTTTTTGTTGTCCAATGTGTAAACTTTTTTTTCATATATTTTTTCAAGTGTTCTAGTTGTTTACAGAGGTAAAGTAAGCCTGGAATCAGATATCCATATTATAATGATGGGAACTGGATTCTGTAAGATGTTTTTGTTTTATTGTTGTGTGTCTGTGTGGTCACATAGTCATGACCAACTCATTGTAATCCCATGGTAGGTCACTCATTGACCCTATTGGGCTTCATTGACCCCAGTGTAGCCCTCCAGGCTCCTCTGTCCATGGGATTTCCCAGGCAAGAATACTGGAATGGGTTGCCATTTCCTTCTCCAGGGAATCTTCCCAACCTAGGGATCAAACCCCGGTCTCCTACACTGGAGGCAGATTCTTTACTATCTGAGATACCAGGGAAGCCTTTTCTATTTTGGTAAGACATATATTAAAAATTACCATTTTAAGTGTATTTTAGTGAAGTCACTCAGTCGTGTCCAACTCTTTGTGACCCTGTGGACTGTAGCCCACCAAGCTCCTCTGTCCATGGGATTCTCCAGGCAAGAATACTGGAGTGGGTTGCCATTTCCTTCTCCAGGGGATCTTCCTGACCCAGGGATCTAACCCAGGTCTCCTGCATTGTAGGCAGACGCTTTAACCTCTGAGCCATCCTCAGGCCAGTGTTCCTCGTCCCCCAGTGGATACTGTGGCCACACCGTGGCACAAAAGAATTTCAAGCGACTTCTCCTTAGAGCTAGGGGGTCGAGCAGCTTCCAGTTATCAAGGATGCATCTCAAGGGTGTCTGCCGGGAAGTGGATTGGTTATTTCCCATCTTAACTGGAGGTCTTCTGGGACCTGAGACTGGGCCGTGTGGGCTTTCCGCTGTCCCGGTTTCTAGCACGATGGGCCTTCCCCTGTGCTGGATTTTCTTCGCATTCCGCCTCTACCGCGGGAGCTTCGCTGAGTTGGGCTCCGGCCGTGCTTGGCCTCTTCCACGCGGAGGTTGTTTCAGCCAGGTTATATCCGAGTCATGGCACAACAGGTGTCACGCGAGTGTATGTTCCTCGGTTCTTTGTCTCGTCACAACAAAGATTTGGAGTGACGGACATTAAAGCCCCCTCGGCGTGTCACAGCTCTCAGGCCTTGGATAGACCGTGTTGTAGCTCTCAGGTCTCAAATGGACCATGTTATAGCTCTTAGACAAATCAGTGTTACAGCTCTATTTTATTTAGAAGATAGCAGGAAAATCCATCTTTGAGGCGTGAGGGCACATCGATCTAAAGACACGAGGAGAAGAGTGCCCCAGTGCATGGGAGAGAGAGTATATTTAAGTGTATAGCTCAGTGTTATTAAGTGTATTCACACTGTTGTGCCACCATCACCATCACCCATCTCTAGAACATTTTCATGTTCCCAAACTGAAAATCTGCACCCCATTAACTCCACATTTACCACTTTTTTCATAGCCCTTGGCAACCATTGTTCTACTTTATGCCTTGATAAATTTGACTCCTTAGGTACCTCATTTTAATGAACCATATAGCATTTATATTAATATTTTTGTGACTCTCTTATTTCATGTAATATGACATATCTAAAGTTCTTCCATGTTGTTTCATGTATAAGATTTTCCTTCCTTTTAAAGGCTGTGTAATATTCCACTGGATATATACACCAGGTTTTGTTTATCCATTCACCTTTACTGGATACTTTTGGCTTTTGTGAATAATGCTGCAATGAACACAGCAGCTGCAGCTTTCAGCAGTGCACACAAGTTCCAATTTCTCTACATTCTTGTCAACAAATATTTCCTGTTTTTCGCTGTTTTTTTTTTTTTTTTTCAATAGTAGCCATCCAAATGGGTTGGAAGTGTCATGTCTTCTTTATTTTTAGTTGATTGTTTTGTGCTGATACATTTTGATCTCTTTATCTTTTTTTGCTGTGTATTCTATATATTGTATTTATCACCGGGATTATGTGTAACATCTGAAGTTATGACAGTCTATCTTAAATTGATACTGATTTAGCTCCAATAATGGCAATAAAGACTTCAGTACAAACTTTCACTTAAAATACTCTACTCCATTAAGCTCTACTTCACTCATTTTATGTTATTGATGACACAGTTATATCTTTATATATTGCATACCCATTGACATAGATTTGTAATTATTTCTATGCATGTGTCTTTTAAATACTATGGAAAATAAAAAGTGGAGTTACAAATCAAAATTTCAATAGTATTTTTTATATTTGTTCATAATTTACCTTTACCAGAAAATTTTACATTTTATATGATTTCAAGTTATTGTATAACACTTTCATTTCAACTTGAAGGGCTCCCATTTGCACTTCATATAGAGCAGTTATAGTGTTAATGAATTCTCTCAGCTCTTGTTTGTCTCATTCACACAAAAAATGTGTTAGTCGCTTAGTCGTGTCTGACCCTTTCCAACCCCATGGGCGGTAGCCCACCAGGCTCCTCTGTCGATGGAATTCTCCAGGCAAAAATATTGGGGATCTTATTTTGGGAAGAGGATCTTCCCAACCCAGGGGTCAAACCCCCGGGTCTTCTGCATTACTGGCAGATGCTTTAATGTCTGAGCCACCAGGGATGTGTGTCTGGGGATGTCTTAATTACTCTCTTATTTTTGAAGAACAGTTTTGCCTGATATAGAATTCTAGGTTGAATGTTTTCCTCTTTAACTACTCTACATATATTATCTTACTGCCTTCTGGTTTGCAAAGTTTTTGCTGAGAAATCCACTGATAATTTTATTGAGAATCCCTATAAGTATTACCTTACTGACAAAGGTCTGTCTAGTAAAAACTGTGGTTTTTCCAGTAGTCATGTATGGATGTCAGAGTTGGACCATAAAGAAAGCTGAGCACCAAAGAATTGATGCTTTTGAACTGTGGTGCTGGAGAAGACTCTTGAGAGTTGCTTGGACAGCAAGGAGATCCACCATTCCATTCTAAAGGAAATCAGTCCTGAATATTCATTGGAAGGACTGACACTGAAGCCGAAACGCCACCTGATGTGAAGAACTGACTCATTGGAAAAGACCCTGATGCTGGGAAAGGTTGAAGGCAGGAGAAGGGGATGACAGAGGATGAAATGGTTGGATGGTATCACTGACTTGATGGACATGAGTTCAAGCAAGCCCCAGGAATTGATGATAGACAGGGAAGCCTGGCGTGCTGCAGTCCATGGGGTCGCAAAGAGTCGGACACGACTGAGCAACTGAACTGAACTGAACTGAACTGTTAAATATTTGATTTCTAAAACTTTATTATTTTTTTTCCTATAATCTACCAGAGTTGAATCAGTTTGATATTCTTTAAGAGTTTTACAGTATACTAGTTGGACTTTTTTGTATCATTTGAAAAGTTTTGTTTTTCTTTATCTGATATTAATATTATTAATGAAATTGACTGTGTGCCTACATGTTAAGTTGCTTCAGTTGTGTCTGGCTCTTTACGACCTTATGGACAGTTGCCTGCCAGGCTCCTCTGTCCATGGAATTCTCCAGGCAAGAATACTGGAGTGGGTTGCCATGCCCTCCGCCCTGGGATCTTACCAACCCAGGGATCAAGCCAGCTTGTCTTATGTCTCCTACATTGGCAAGCAGGTTCTTTACCACTAGCGCCACCTGGGAAGCCCAAAATTGACTATACCATGTCACAAAAAAGCTAAACAAAATGAAAAACACAGACCCTCAGTGGTGTTTAATGTAATGTAGCTGCTACATTTATGGATTCAGGTGGGAATTGTACAGGCAGTGCTCTTCTTTGTTGGGTTTGCTGGCATGTTTGGCTTTTAATTGGGTGTCAATCAACTAGGGAGACTAGTACAACTTAGCTCTTTTACACCCCTCTCTCCTTTTCTAGCAGGCCAGACCTGGGGTATTCTCACTGTGATGGCAGAAGTGTGGGATGCCCAGCTCTAACGTGCAAGCCGAGTTCAGCATCTGTTTGCATTACATCACCAAGGTCCTACTTTCCAATATTATAAGCTGTAATACTTGCACCCATATCAAAAATTGGAGCAAGTCATCCGACTTGTGATGGGAGAATACCTCAGAGTTACAAGCCGAATGACATAGATTCAGGAAACAGTGATGTTTTGGAGCCATGATTGCATCTAGTATATCAACCTAGTTTGTCTTTATTTTACTTGTGTGGAATATACCTACCTATCCATTTATTTAAAATTTCCTGTGCACTTCTTTATTTTATAGCTGTTTCTTTTTTATGAAGCTGATTTTTTTAATAGGAAGACTTTATTACAGCTACATAACTTTATCTTTTGCGTAAGTTTATCATTTTGTTTTGTGCTTTCTACTTTCTATATTTTTCATTTTCTTTGTATCTTTTGTATATATACACATTTGCAATACTTTCATATCTTTTAGTGTGTAGAAAGTCATGTCTATTTTTTTACATAATATAATGGTTAACTGTTAAGGTAATCGATATTTTTTAAAACCCATAGTTATCTATTTATTAACATTTTTTAAATTGACATATTCTGAATCCCCCAATTAAGGAATTTTCATACCACTTTATCTATACCCCTTTTAACATAAATTCCCATCTTATATTAGTATACATTGAGGCTTCCCTGGGGCTCACACATTCAATCCCTGGGTCAAGAAGATCCCCTGAAGAGAAGGCTTCCTACTCCAATTTTCTTGCCTACAGAATTCCATGGAGAGAGGAACCATCTTATTAGTATATATTGACTTATACTAAACATTCTTATTAAACATTTGAATAAGAATAATTTCTGATATTGCATTTATGTTTTACTCAGTTTTATACTGTTTACACTTAATTGGTATCTAACTTGTTTCTATGCTCACTTTCTTTTTTAGTGTGAGTTTCTATGGATTTTGTCTTCAATAAATCTCACATTTATTTAATAGTGATGATGTCAGGAACTTTACTTAGTCAACCTTGGGTGGTGTACTTTAGGAAAAATATAAAATTATTGGGCCACAAACTTTTGCACTTATAGTCTTCATTTATTATACTTGTATATGTCTGATGTATTATTTTGGAAGACAAATCTGAAGTCATCATAAATTCATTCTTCTATCAGCAACCTGGATTTTCTGCCTTAATATGTTTAGGATATTTTTCTTTTTCATTGAAACCAAAACTGATTCCAGGAGGTCTCTTAGTGAGTCTGATGAACTGAATTTCTCCAGATACTGGTTAACCCTTTTCAGTTTGCATACCCTGGTATGCAGTTATTTCCTTAGTTGTTTTAACTGCTACCCCCTTTCTCCCCATTTCCTCCCTACCTGCCAAGGGAATGATGATTTTTAATTTGAATCTTTATTTTCTATCCCATGTCTATGTTTACCTTCATAATTTAAATATATTTTCTCCTTCATATCTTACTATATATAAGGTGAGATTTTCATGTTTTTACGTCTGTAAAATGAATTTTTATTCTGCAATTGCATTTTTCCTTTTTGTGAACTGGAGTATATTTTTATTCCATTTTAACCTTAAGCTATTGTTTTTGCCTCAATAAATTTTCTCTTAATACCCTCCTGTTTTTGAGATGTGTTTTTTCCTTGCATTCTAATGAGAGTTCTAAAGAGTTTCCTGCAATTACTTCTGCATCTGATAATAGACAATAGACTTTTCTGTTGTTTGTTTTAGGTGGTTTCTTTCGCTTATTTCATCAGAGGGATTTTGTTTATTCATTACTCATTCCAGGGCCAGGTAAAATCTACCTTGGCTTTTAGTGGGCCAGCAGTTTGGATATATCAATTGCATTTTGAATTCTCAGAGTTCCAGCTGGTGGGAAATAGGATAAGCACAATTGTCTACCCTATTTGTACTCTGTTAAGCATTGATATTGCCTTGAGTTTTAATTTATTCCTCCTCTCCACTTCCTCATTCCTTTGTACTTAGAACAAATGAGGTATCAAAGTTTTTTAGCTGTTAATCTGGGAATTCAATTTCACTTCCTTCCTTCTTTGTCTTCTTCTGAATAATTATGATAATATCACATATATAAGCTCCCAACAAGAATGATTGCAACTAGTGCATATTATTATGTCTTTTCCAAATATATTTGTGTATAAATAGCTGTATCATTTTAAATGTGTATTTATAAATGTTAAAAGAGATACTTAAATTTATCAAATACATATAAATGTATGTAATGACTTGAGCACATTATTTCTGGGCATTTAAATTACCTCTATTTCTCTAATATTCAAATAACACATGTTCATTTTTTATGTATTTTCAGACTATTGGTGTAAATTCTTAGAAGTGTAATTACTACATAAACTTTACTAACACTTTTGTGAATTTTTGCTATGTATTGACAAATTTTTTTCCAACTCTTCTTACCAAGTTAAATTTCCAGAAGCAGTATAAGCATATGCTGTCATTAAAAAATATTTTGAGATTGTATCCTCATTTTAAAAAAATTACAATTCTTAAAAATTATGAAAAGATAAAACAACCATGTTTCACTGCCTGGTAATGACCATTGCATTGGTTTGGCTTAGATATTCCATTTTCTGCTCTGCTTTCATCTAGGATGGATGGCTGGATAGATAGATATGTAGGTATATAGATGATAGATAGATAAATAGGATCCACAGATTGATGAAATTACATATGATGATAACTAAGGTATTTTAAATTTTTGTGTGATTATGCATAACCCCATAATTAATATATTTATATTTAACACAGTGCTCATTTCATTAGTGTAACTCTAGCAAGAAAATCCGGAGAAGGCAATGGCACCCCACTCCAGTATTCTTGCCTGGAAAATCCCATGGATGGAGGAGCCTGGTAGGCTGCAGTCCATGGGGTCGCTAGTAGTCGGACATGACTGGGCAACTTCACTTTCACTTTTCACTTTCATGCGTTGGAGAAGGAAATGGCAGCCCACTCCAGTGTTGCTGCAGAATCCCAGGGATGGGGGAGCCTGGTGGGCAGCCCTCTATGGGGTCGCACAGAGTCGGACACAACTGAAGCGACTTAGCAGCAACAGCAGCAGCAGCAAGAAAATCAGGAAGATTAAATATTTTTAATATTTTGTATGTGTGGTATACACATACACACATACAATTTCAAAATGAAGTATTAACTTTTGCTCTGAGCATCCATATATATGAATCTTTGTTACATTTACCCTTATAAATATTACATATTAAAAGGATTTTTTCATTGTGTTTAATTTGATAGGAAGAAATTGATATATTTTTGTTTTTATTTGATCACTATTCAGGTAAAATATATTTTTCCTGATGCTTATTATCTATATCTTGATATTCTTCTGCAAAACTGCTAAAGTTCATAATCAACTTGTGGACTTTTATTGGTGTGTAGAACACTTTCCTTATTAACAATATTAATGATTTCAATCACATCATTGCTAATTTGTACTGATAAAACTAATTCTTAATTTTTAGCCAGCCACATTCATTTCTATATTTTATTGTAATTTCTGAATACATCTACTTCAAAAAGTCTACTTAAGTAATCAATGAATTACTTTCAACATTGCAGATGCTCAATATGTTAAACTGCTAATAAAATAAAATACTCCACACCCTCCAAGTTCAATTATTTGCTTTGCAGCAGTTACAAGAATAGAATCAAATAAATACTATCCCAATACTCAGCTTGACTGACTTTTTTTTTTTAATTTCAGGGAGTAAGGCACCATGCCTTGAATTCTCTCATCTAAGTTTAAAGGATTCCTTCAGAGATCTGTTTAATCCCAAAATGGAGATATCTTTGATGTTGTATACAAGGAACAACCCAACTTGTGCTGAATCACTGTTTGAGAAGAATGATGCACTTAACGTTAATTTCAACACAAGCAAGAAAGTAGTCTGGCTGATTCATGGATACAGACCACTGGGCTCCACTCCTTCATGGCTTCAGAACTTTGTGAGGATTTTGTTGAACCAAGATGATATGAATATAATTGTAGTAGACTGGAACCAAGGGGCTACAACTTTTCTTTACATTAGGGCAGTTAAAAATACCAGGAAAGTTGCTGTCAGTTTGAGTAGGTACATTCAGAATCTTTTGGTAAGTCTGGAATTTTATGGGTTATATATGTTATACAATAAATGGTGGTTTTATAATAGTACAAAATGGTGATAAAGTAAATACTATTTACTTTATTAAGACTTTGTTAATCAAGAATTACTGCACAAGTGTGAAGAATTACTGTGTTGATGTGCTTCACATATGCAGCCATTTTTCTTTTGTGTTAATGGATAATTCTATACCTAGACATGATCTATCTTATTTTTTAAAGTTATCTTAAAGACTCAATTATCATATTTTATCTTAAAATATTTTAAGATTTTTGTTTTTTTAACTCTGCCTATGCTGACTTCAGGATTAGTTAGTGATTTTATGTGGAGAGAGGAAATAAACTATTTAATTATTAGACTTTTTAGATATATTTTCTAAGATATGTCTAAAATGACAAAGTGTACATTGGTCAAAATGAAAAACAACTTGAAAAGTAGCATACTTGCACCATCTTGGAGGCAGGTCTCACTTCCTTTTAGGCTTATCCAGTTTAAATGAAGTCCAGTTAAGTAAATTCAGGCCAGTTCTAGGTTCATCTGTGTTTCAAATGATCTTTAAGTCAAGGTATATGGAGATCTAGAGATCTATGTCTGTTGTAGAGAGAAGTCATAGTAATGGTGCTCGAGAGAAAGAAAGGTGATAAAAGACTTGGGGTCATTCTTGAGCTTGAAGTCCACCTTCGAGTTGTATTTGCTGAACTTCCAAGCCTCTGCTGAAATTCAGCAAGCATCATAGATCCAAGAAACAGTTGTATGTAGTTGTTAGAAGTCAGACTAGAGGGATTCAAAGACCACCATAATCACACCATCAGTGTGAGTCTGAGCAATAGCTTAACCATTCTGCTTCATTTCTGTCTATTCATTTGGGATAACAAAACTTTATAACAATATTTGATTTAAGTGTTATGGAAAATTAATTCTTAACCAGTGCTTGTTATGTAATAACCTTTAAATGAAATCAGCTATCATTATTATTTTTACATCCACAAATTTGGACAACACCAAACCATCCCTCTGGAGACAGAAGGCTATTGATTCACTTGTTCTTACTGATAGCCTGAAAATTGCATAATTAGTTCTTCCTTTTTGCAGTGGTCTTTTCTATACTTAATACATATGTACTTCAAAGTGTGGAACTTGTGAATATTAAATACAGAAGTTTAGGAAAAGTCTAATGTTAGATAAATTTCTAACAGTGCTTTTCCTTGCAATGGCTCCATATTAATAAGGAAGGATGAAAAATTCAGTAGCACTAAAGTTGAGAGTAATATTCCCTGGAGGTTGCAGGTACTAGTCTGAGAAATGTTGAAGAAAATTATCACCCCATGCCTGGGAAATCAGAATCTAGTTTCTCATTAGAATAAATGTTTCACATCTTTCTATCAGCCATCAGATGTGTGATTGTGCGGACTGGACCATGACCTGCTTCCTGAGAGTGTAAGAGAATATAATAAGAGAAATTCTCCCTTGTTTATGCTCCTAATGTCCCCATACCCCTCTCCTGGGCTGTGAGTCTAGGAGGTGATCAAAACTTGGGCTTTAAAAATTAGACTCCATTGCTCTCCAGTTTGTAATCAGGCTAACTCACTTAAAATCGCTGCATCTCATTTTATCATCTCTAAAGTAAGAGTGGATATTCATATTGTTCAGTCTTCTTCAAGTTTTTGACACAATTTACAGATAAAACAAAGAAGCAGGTTAGTTTATATTTTGAAGTTAAATAGACCTGGACTTGAAGTCTATCTTTTTCCCTTAGTCAGTTCAGTTCAGTTGCTCAGTCGTGTCCGACTCTTCGCGATCCCATGAATTGCAGCATGCCAGGCCTCCCTGTCCATCACCAACTCCCGGAGTTCACGCAGACTCACGTCCATCGAGTCCGTGATGCCATCCAGCCATTTCATCCTCTGTCGTCCTCTTCTCCTCCTGCCCCCAGTCCCTCCCAGCATCAGAGTCTTTTCCATTGAGTCAACTCTTTGCATGAGCTGGCCAAAGTACTGGAGTTTCAACTTTAGCATCATTCCCTCCAAAGAAATCCCAGGGCTGATCTCCTTCAGAATGGACTGGTTGGATCTCCTTGCAATCCAAGGGACTCTCAAGAGTCTTCTCCAACACCACAGTTCAAAAAGCATCAATTTTTCGGCGCTCAGCCTTCTTCACAGTCCAACTCTCACATCCATACATGACCACAGGAAAAACCATAGCCTTGACTAAACGGCCCTTAGTCGGCAAAGTAACGTCTCTGTAGTAATAAGTATATATGACTTTGGGCAACTCACTATAAAACCATATTTATTAAGCATTTAATAGGTGCCAGGGAAAGTTTTAGGCAATGGATAAAAATAAATAGCTCATAGGACTTTGTGAATATTAAGTATGAGATTTATAAAGCACTTATCAAGGTCACTAGCACAAAGTATTCAAATATGTTTTATTTTTATTATTACAAAATAATTAAGTATATTATTTTACATCTGCTTTTCTAGATAAAAAATTAATGGTATTAATATGTAAAGAAAAATCAGATATTTTATTAAAAAGTTGAACGAAGATATGGTTGTTTGAAATTATAAAATTGTATTCCCTGTCTCCCAGAAGTGGACTAAACCAGAAAAAATAATGATTTTTAGAACAGTGATGCAACGAGGCATAATTTGTGACTTTCTGAAATGAAAATTGTAACACTGCATTTTGAATTGCAGAAGCATGGAGCATCTCTTGATAATTTTCATTTCATAGGTGTGAGCTTAGGGGCTCATATTAGTGGATTTGTTGGAAAGATATTTCATGGTCGAGTTGGAAGAATAACAGGTAAAATATTTTAAATTATCTTTATTTATTTTAAATATTTTTGATAAAATTAATGTTTTAGTATACTTTTAAGTTTCAGAAATTGTTACTTTATTTAACAGGGGCAATATTTAAGCAATGGAAACTGCACAAACGTTTATCATTTTTCTATATTATATTCAAAGGCTGGTCTCTGTTTTAGTTAGACTCTTAAGTCTTACTTATTTCTTAACCAAACTTAAGTTACCCAAATAGAAATGGAAGGGAAATGATTTATTTTTGCATATGAATTAATTTGCATGTGAATTTTAAGGAGACCTTATTGTAACAATCCTGAGGAAAGTTTTACCCGTTAGAACTTTTACACATGCAAAACGTTTTTCATGTATTAACCAATATATAACCTGTTATCATAAATTTAATTTTTAGAAACTTTGATATAATTTAATTCTTTTGAATTTATTTTTCATTTTTTAAATTGAACACCTGAAGAGAGAATCAGGAGTTAGTATTTATACCTGGGAGATTCTGGACCCCAGTTCTCATTGTATTTCCTTAACAAAGTTATTGCCTTCACAAAGTTTAGTAACCAAATAATGCTGACATGGATTTTCAGGCCTCCCTTTAGGAATGGCAGTGATTTTAAAACTAGAAGGATAATATCCTTTACCAGTTAATTTAGCTTTCTAGAATTATTGAGATCTATTCCAAAAATTATAATAATTTCAAATGTTAATACTAGAGTCTTAAGCAAAGGGGGAGGGGATAAGTAAATAAATTGTTTATAGATATTTTACTGCAGCCATGAAATTAAAAGACGCTTTCTGCTTGGAAGAAAAGTTATGACCAACTTAGACAACATATTGAAAAGCAGAGACATTACTTTGCCAACCAAGGTCTGCCGAGTCAAGGCTATGGTTTTTCCAGTGGTCATGTATGGATGTGAGAGTTGGACTGTGAAGAAAGCTGAGTGCCAAAGAATTGATGCTTATGAACTGTGATGTTGGAGAAGACTCTTGAGAGTCCCTTGGACTGCAAGGAGATCCAATCAGTTCATTCTGAAGGAGATCAACCCTGGGATTTCTTTGGAAGGAACGATGCTAAAGCTGAAACTCCAGTACTTTCGCCACCTAATGTGAAGAGTTGACTCATTGGAAAAGACTCTGATGCTGGGAAGGATTGGGGGCAGGAGGAGAACGGGACAACAGAGGATGAGATGGCTGGATGGTATCACTGACTCGATGGACATGAGTCTGAGTGAACTCTAGGAGTTGGTGATGGACAGGGAGGCCTGGCGTGCTGCAATTCATGGGGTCGCAAAGGGTCGGACATGACTGAGCTACAGAACTGAACTGAATTGAGAGTCTTTAAAGAACTTAAGTATGCCTTACTTGCTTTGATCAGTCTTAATTTTATCTTCCTTATAAAGGATGTGAAAATTGAGGTTAACTGAGTAAATTCAGGAAGGTCAAGAATTTAATAACATCTAAGCCAGGACTTATACAAAGATCTCTGGCATCCAAAGCCTATTCTGTTTCAACCACCATACTAGCGCAGTTTGAACAGTTGATCAGCCTGCTTTATTTTAAGAAGTGTTTATTCACATATTAGACTAATTAGAATGGCTTCACATGCCAAGCAATCATCAGGGTTTAAAAGCCAGCAAATGTGTTGGATCTACATCAGGGCAATTTACAGGAAGAGAGAAATTTCTGCTTCATTCAGTCATGTCGGATCTAACAACCATTGGATCATAGAAAAAGCAAGAGAATTCCAGGAAAACATCTACTTCTGCTTCACTGAATATGCAAAAGCCTTTTTCTGGATGGACACAATAAACTGCGGAAAATTCTTAAAGAAATGGGAATACCAGACCATCTTACCTGCCTCTTGTGAAACCTGTATGCAAGTCAAGAAGCAGCAGTTAAAATGAGACATGGAACAACAGACTGGTTCAAAATTGGGAAAGGAGTATGTCAAGGCTGCATATGGTCACCCTGCTTATTTAACTTATATGCAGAGTACATCATATGAAATGCCAGGCTGAATGAATCACAAGGTGGAATCAAGATTTCCATGAGAAATATCAACAACCTCAGATATGCAGATGACACCACCCTTATGGCAGAAGGCAAAGAGGAAGTAAAGAGCCACTGATAAAGGTGAAAGAGGAGAGTGAAAAAGCTGGCTTAAAACTCAACATTCAAAAAACTAAGATTCAAAGATGGAGAAGCTCTATACAGTCAACAAAAACAAGACTGGGACCTGACTGTGGCTGTGATCATGAACTCCATATTACCAAATTCAGACTTAAATTGAAGAAAGTGGGGGAAACCGCTAGACCATTCAGGTATGACCTAAATCAAATCCCTTATGATTTAGAGTGAAAGTGAGAAATAGATTTAAGGGACTAGATCTGATAGACAGAGTGCCTGATGAACTATGGACAGAGGTTTGTGACATTGTACAGGAGACAGGTATCAAGACCATCCCCATGGAAGAAAAATGCAAAAAATCAAAATGGCTGTCTGAGGAGGCCTTACAAATAGCTGTGAAAAGAAGAGAAGCGAAAAGCAAAGGAGAAAAGAAAAGGTATAAGCATCTGAATGCAGAGTTCCAAAGAATAGCAAGGAGAGATAAGAAAGCCTTCCTCAGCAGTCAATGCAAAGAAATAGAGGAAAACAACAGAATGGGAAAGACTAGAGATCTCTTCAAGAAAATTAGAGATACCAAGGAAACGTTTCATGCAAAGATGGGCTCGATAAAGGACAGAAATGGTATGGACCTAACAGAAGCAGAAGATATTAAGAAGAGGTGGCAAGAATACACAGAAGAACTGTACAAAAAAGATCTTCATGACCCAGATAATCACGATGGTGTGATCATTCACCTAGAGCCAGACATTCTGAAATGTGAAGTCAAGTGGGCCTTAGAAAACATCACTACAAACAAAGCTAGTGGAGGTGATGGAATTCCAGTTGAGCTATTTCAAATCCTAAAAGATGAGTGAAAGTGCTGCACTCAATATGCCAGCAAATTTGGAAAACTCAGCAGTGGCCACAGGACTGGAAAAGGTCCGTTTTCATTCCAATCCCAAAGAAAGGCAATGCCAAAGAATGCTCAAACTACCGCACAATTGCACTCATCTCACACGCTAGTAAAGTAATGCTTAAAATTCTCCAAGCCAGGCTTCAGCAGTATGTGAACCGTGAACTTCCAGATGCTCAAGCTGGTTTTAGAAAAGGCAGAGGAACCAGAGATCAAATTACCAACATGTACTGGATCATGGAAAAAGCAAGAGGGTTCCAGAAAAACACCTATTTCTGCTTTATTGACTATGCCAAAGCCTTTGACTGTGTGGATCACAATAAACTGTGGAAAATTCTGAAAGAGATGGGAATACCAGACCACCTGACCTGCCCCTTGAGAAACCTATAGGTAGGTCAGGAAGCAACAGTTAGAACTGGACATGGAACAACAGACTGGTTCCAAATAGGAAAAGGAGTATGTCAAGGCTGAATATTGTCACCCTGCTTATTTAACTTCTATGCAGAGTACATCATGAGCAATGCTGGGCTGGAAGAAGCACAAGGTGGAATCAAGATTGCCAGAAGAAATATCAATAACCTCAAATATGCAGATGACACCACCCTTATGGCAGAAAATGAAGAGATGCCTCTTGATGAAAGTGAAAGTGGAGAGTGAAAAAGTTGGCTTAAAGCTCAACATTCAGGAAACTAAGATCATGGCATCCAGTCCCATCACTTCACGGGAAATAGATGGGGAAACAGTGGAAACAGTGTCAGACTTTATTTTGGGGGGCTCCAAAATCACTGCAGATGGTGACTGCAGCCATGAAATTAAAAGACGCTTACTCCTTGGAAGGAAAGTTATACCAACTTAGATAGTATATTGAAAAGCAGAGATACTACTTTGCCAATCAAGGTCCGTCTAGTCAAGGCTATGGTTTTTCCAGTTGTCATGTATGGATGTGAGAGTTGGACTGTGAAGAAAGCTGAGCACCGAAGAATTGGTGCTTTTGAAGTGTGGTGTTGGAGAAGACTCTTGAGAATCCCTTGGATTGCAAGCAGATCCAACCAGTCCATCCTAAAGGAGATCAGTCCTGGGTATTCATTGGAAGGATTGATGCTGAAGCTTTAACTCCAATACTTTGGCCACCTCTTGCGAAGAGTTGACTCATTGGAAAAGACCCTGAGGCTGGGAGGGATTGGGGGCAGGAGGAGAAGGGGACGACAGAGGATGAGATGGCTGGATGGCATCACTGACTTGATGGACATGAGTTTGAGTGAACTCCAGGTGTTGGTGTTGGTCAGGGAGGCCTGGCTTGTTGTGATTCATGGGTCGCAAAGAGTCGGACGCAACTGAGCGACTGAACTGAACTGACTTATGGCATCTGGTCCCATCAGTTCAGTTCAGTTCAGTCGCTTAGTTATGTCTGACTCTTTGTGACCACACGGACTGAAGGATGCCAGGCCTCCCTGTCCATCACCAACTCCTAGAGTTTGCTCAAACTCATGCCCTTCAAGTCGGTGATACCATCCAACCATCCTATCCTCTGTCATCCCATCCTATCCCTTTTCCTCCCTCCTTCAGTCTTTGCCAGCATCAGGGTTTTTTTCCAGTGAGTCAGTTCTTCACATCAGGTGGCCAAAGTACTGGAGTTTCAGCTTCAGCATTAGTCCTTCCAATGAATATTGAGGGTTGGTTTCCTTTAGGATTGACTGCTTTGATCTCCTTGCAGTCCAAGGGACTCTCAAGAGTCTTCTCCAACACCACAGTTCAAAAGCATCAATTCTTCGACACTCAGCTTTCTTTATAGTCCAACTCTCACATCCATACATGACTAGTAGAAAAACTATAGTTTTGACTAGAGACCTTGGTCAGCAAAGTAATGTCTCTGCTTTTTAAAAGGCTGTTTAGGTTGGTCATAGCTTTTCTTTCAAGGAGCAAGCATCTTTTAATTTCATGGCTGCAGTCCACATCTGCAGTGATTTTGGAGACCCCAAAATAAAATCTTTCACTGTTTCTCATCACTTCCTGTGATCTGGTCCCGTTACTTCATGGCAAATAGATGGGGAAACAATGGAAACAGAGACTTTATTTTGTGATTTCCTAAAGGAAATCAACCCTCAATATTCACTGGAAAGACTGATGCTGAAGCTGAAGCTCCAATACTTTGGCCATCTGATGTGAAGAGCTGACTCATTAGAAAAGATCCTGATGCTGGAAAAGATTGAGGGCAAGAGGAGAAGGGGATGACAGAGGACCAGATGGTTGGAGTGCATCACCTACTCGATGAACATGAGTTTGAGAAAACTCCCAGAGATGATGAAGGACAGGGATGCCTACTGTGATGCAATCCATTTTGTCTCATAGAGTTGGACATGACTGAGTGACTGAGCAACAACAACTATTCAATCATGTGGGCCAGATAAACTAGGGTTAATAGAAGATTGAGATAAGCAACATTATATTTTATTTTAAAAATATCTTTTTAAGATAATTATTACCCTATTGAATAGATGTTCTCAAGGCATTTCATTTCATCTCTTCCTCAGCATTTTTTGATACTCTGCAGCAGACCATGAGCTTAGAATTTTATTTAGAATTCTGAATACACTAGAAATAATATTATCTTTTATAACACTTTTAATATATATTTTTCTTTTTTGTGTGCAGTAAATTTTTCCAAGAAATGAATGATAAGCTAATAATAAATATGTTTTATCCCACAGATCAAATTGCACTTAAAATCATTTTAGACCTTTCAGTACACCCAGGATGAGCTGGTATGAAATAAGGTTGAAGATAGGATCAGGATAATATTTATTATTTTTCCCCCTTCAGGAGGAGTAGTAGTTACTTTCTATTAAATAGAATTTTACTACCAGCATATTTGTAATTACTTGTTAAATGAATGTCCTAAAGAAAGCCACAATATTTTGTCAAGGTATGTGTAGTGTGACTTAACACTGCATCATTGATAAACTCAAGATTGGGAATAATGTTATTCAAATGAAACAGATAGTTGCTATTCATCTAATTCAATTTATCTTTAGATATGTTTTTTGACAGGTTTAAACTTGTTATGTTTATAATTAATAATAATGCAAGTGTGTGGTAATAACTCTGTAATATAACTTGATTAATATATTAATAATTTCTTTCTTGAATTTCAGGTCTTGATCCTGCTGGGCCACAATTCTCTGGAAAACCTTCACATGGCAGATTAGATTACACTGATGCAAATTTTGTGGATGTCATCCATACTGATATCAATGGTAACAACGCAGGATTTATTTCTTACTTATTTGAAAATGCAAAAAGTGATGTGGACACTGGGGAAGAGGAAAAGGAAACAGTAGTGGACGAAGTGTTGTCTGAAATTATATGATTATTATATTTCCCACAAGCAACATTTCTTAGAGTTAGTTTATTCTGTGGTGTAAAATGATACTCTGCCCTTAGTTTTTAGGAACTGTCAGATCATCCTAAAAAACAGAAATTTAATAAAAAATTATACTTCATCCTTTCATTCTATTAACAATTTTATTGATTTGATCACAATTTCCCCCATGCTTGATATACCTGATATATTTAGGTTACTCTTCTCTCTTCTCATTTTATCACCTTGTTGTATAATAACTCTAACTGAGCACATATATTGAAGCACAGAGAAACAATAATTTTCCCTAAAGATTTTAAATTATTTTTCTCTAAATGTCTAACTCACTATTGATAGTTTTGCCCAGAGTACCTTGGACAAACACTTTCCAGAAATATTTTAGATGGCCCTGATCTCCTTCCTGTATTGAAACTGATATTGAGTACTTCCTATATACTAATCACTTTCAATTATTTATGTGGATTAATTTTGGAATGCTCCTAAATCCCCATGAAATAAGTAAACATTCCCCTTTCTGCTGATGAAGAGGCTCAGGTCTAAGTGACAAAGTCAGTAAGAGGCAGTCACAGTTTGAAATAGTGTCTTTTGATTCCGGTATCTTCACCTCACCAGTATGTTGCTCAGATTAACTAGTAATTTACATGTGTTATGGTTGGTGGCATGATACAGACAGGAGAAACTGACCCAAAGATGGTTCCCAATTTCCTATTTCTTCAGGTCGATTTTCCCTTTGACCCAGGTAATTTATTTGCTCCTCTATTATCCTGAATTTACTCTAGGAGAATCGATATCAATGATTTTGTGAGATATAAATACCGTTAATGCAATAGGTGACAAGTTTTCAACTTCTATGCCTGTATACCAGTGTGCTGAGCCTATAATTAGAACAATTATGCTCTTTATTTGGAGAAGGCAGTGGCAACCCACTCCAGTACCCTTGCCTGGAAAGTCCCATGGACGGGGGAGCCTCATAGGCAGCAGTCCATGGGGTCGCTAAGAGTCAGACATGACTGAGCATCTTCACTTTTACTTTTCCCTTTTATGCATTGGAGAAGGAAATGGCAACCCACTCCAGTGTTCTTGCCTGGAGAATCCCAGGGATGGGGGAGCCTGGTGGGCTGCCGTCTATGGGGTCTCACAGAGTCGGACACGATTGAAGTGACTTAGCAGCAGCAGCAGCAGCAGCATGCTCTTTATTTGGAATGTAAGTTCATCTACATCATACAGAGTCATTGTCTAAAGTTTCATAATTCTAATATGATACCCTCAGCCTTTTATGTCTTCCTAATCTCGAGCCCTTGATATCACCTTAACGTTTCCACACACGACAACACACCTAGTGCCCAGGTACTCTGCAGTTCTTTTGAAATTCCAGCTTCAGTTCTGCTTATGGCCTTTTGAATTAATGTTTCATACATTTTATTGCTTTTGGTTTGCATTTTTTAGTTTTCTTAATAAAATTTTTGGATTGTCTTATATTCTTAATATCTTTTGATGACTCAGTTTATCA
Organism: Budorcas taxicolor; assembly: GCF_023091745.1. Taxonomy (NCBI): domain Eukaryota; kingdom Metazoa; phylum Chordata; class Mammalia; order Artiodactyla; family Bovidae; genus Budorcas; species Budorcas taxicolor. The sequence goes on from NC_068910.1 coordinate 87,699,093, forward strand.
AGTACGACTTGCCACTAGGTGCCATAAATTGCCACCTTTAATTGATCTTTGTATGACTCTCACCAATGAGGAACACAGATTTTTGATACTGCATATTCACTGGTTTCAAAGAATCCCTGAATAAGATATTTGAGGTCAGCACATAAACCTGACAGATTTCTCTTTCCTGAAATACTAACCCACAAGTGCATTTTCTAGTCAGTAATTCTTGTCTTTATTCAGATGTTAATGTTAAAGAAGCTATGTTGCCTTTCATAATTGTTGATTAGATAATCTGAATAAATATTCTTTCTGGGATATCAGGGAAAAAATTACCAGTTCAATATCCAGAACATTTAAAAAAAATACAACACTCCAGGGAGGTGAACTGGTCATTTGGAGTCGCTTGTCTCATGGATGGTTTTCTGATGTAGAGAGTATAAAAAGTGTTTTTGTAACCCGCATAAGATGTTGTAAAACATCTTATGCTATTTTTTTAGACCCCAAAGGGTAGCACTATAGCAGTAACAATAAGCTTGAAACAAACCAGACTCTTTATAGTCTTTAGCAAGCTTTTAGTAATTCAGTGTTATCCAGAAAAAACTCACATATTAAGTTTTGTTTAAGGAGTTCTTACATTATCAGACCCTATAGGTATCTGATAGAAGCAAATGATAGTCCTTTATGTACAAGGATCATGCCATCTGTGTCCTCAAATTATTATAAATATATTTTTAAATGTCCAGCATCAATTGGAGATAGCCAGGTACACATGAAGCAAGAAACACATATGAGAACCAAGAAACAATTGTCAATAGAAACAGACCCATAGGCCTCTGACTATTGGAATTATTGCACACCAGCTAAAAAAGTGCTTATTATTTTCAAAGAGATAGATAAGATTGGAAATATCAGCAGAGAATGATATTTAAGTATAAATATGACCTATTCTATTTGATAAAAATAATAATGGTTCTTAACCTAAGAAGTAAATTAATTGACAATTATTGAGTGGGTTTAGCAATGAATTTGAATCAGGTACAAAGAGAAAGCATGTGACTTGGAAAATTGGTGATAGTCTATTTCTAGAGTGAAGAAAAAAGATCCAATACAGAGCAAAAAGCAAATAATATAGACAATACAGAGAGGTAAGAGGTTCATAGGATACATAGCAAGAAGGTCAATCATATTTCATTCAATTTCCAAATAAAAAGGGAGAAAAATGGAACAGAAGTGATATTTAAGGATAATATCTCAGAATTTCTAAAAAGTCAGGAATTATAATCAATCAAAAAATTGAAATGCACAGTTAATTCCAATGTGAATAAATAGACAAACTGATTGAGACATATGATGATAAATTTACAGAAAAGACCACATCAAAGCATATAACATAAAATTAAACAAAATAAATGATCTAAATTGCAACTAATTTCTCAAGAGAAGCAGTGGAAGTTAAGAAAGAATAGAGTTATATTTTCAATATGTTGAAAGAAAATAGCTTCCTAGTATTGCAGTGTGTTTCAGGAAAAAAAATGAAACTATGCAGTTTCAGACAAGTATACACTGAGAGAAATTATCATCAAAAGAAGGAAAATTATCCTTTTATGGCTATTCAGGAAGGAAGAGCACTGAAAATGGTAAAACACACTTCAGTTTAAATGAATATTGACGGCATAAAACATTGTAATTGTTTTATAGAATTTGGAATACATAGAGGATTAAAATACATTACAAAAATAGTATATTGTTAGGGTTGTTAAATGAAGTTTAAGCATTAGTTGTTCCTTATAAGAAAGTTTAAAAGTAATTGTAATTAACCTCCAATTAAAATTAATAAATTTAAATTTAAAAAAGTAAGTGTCAACATTTGGTGTACATAACCTTCAGCAATAAGTGAACCGTGAACTTCCAGATGTTCAAGCTGGTTTTAGAAAAGGCAGAGGAACCATAGGTCAAATTGCCAACATCTGCTGGATCATGGAAAAAGGAAGAGAGTTCCAGAAAAACATCTATTTCTGCTTTATTGACTATGCCAAAGCCTTTGACTGTGTGGATCACAATAAACTGTGGAAAATTCTGAGAGAGATGGGAATACCAGACCACCTGACCTGCCTCTTGAGAAACCTGTATGCAGGTCAGGAAGCAACAGTTAGAACTGGACATGGAACAACAGACTGGTTCCAAATAGGAAAGGAATATGTCAAGGCTGTATATTGTCACCCTGCTTATTTAACTTCTATGCAGAGTACATCATGAGAAATGCTGGGCTGGAGGAAGCACAAGCTGGAATCAAGATTTCTGGGAGAAATATCAATAACCTTAGATAGGCAGATGACACCACCCTTATGGCAGAAAGTGAAGAGGAACTAAAGAGCCTCTTGATGAAAGTGAAAGAGGAGAGTGAAAAAGTTGGCTTAAAGCTCAACATTCAGAAAACGAAGATCATGGCGTCTGGTCCCATCACTTCATGGGAAATAGATGGGGAAACAGTGGAAACAGTGTCAGACTTTCTTTTTCTGGGCTCCAAAATCACTGCAGATGGTGACTACAGCCATGAAATCAAAAGACACTCCTTGGAAGGAAAGTTATGACCAACCTAGAGAGCATATTGAAAAGCAGAGATATTACTTTGCCAACAAAGGTCTCTCTGGTCAAGGCTATGGTTTTTCCAGTGGTCATGTATGAATGTGAGAGTTGGACTGTGAAGAAGGCTGAGCGCGGAAGAATTGATGCTTTTGAACTGCGGTGTTGGAGAAGACTCTTGAGAGTCCCTTGGACTGCAAGGAGATCCAACCAGTCCATTCTAAAGGAGATCAGTCCTGGGTGTTCATCGGAAGGACTGGTGCTGAAGCTGAAACTCTAGTACTTTGGCCACCTCATGCGAAGAGTTGACTCATTGGAAAAGACTCTGATGCTGGGAGGGATTAGGGGCAAGAGGAGAAGGGGACAGCAGAGGATGAGATGGCTGGATGGCATCACCGACTCGATGGACATGAGTTTGGGTGAACTCCGGGAGTTGGTGATGGACAGGGAGGCCTGGTGTGCTGCAATTCATGGGGTTGCAAAGAGTTGGACACGACTGAGCAACTGAACTGAACTGGTGTTCATAAATCAAGGCTTTCTGTCAAATCTCTAAGTATTTAAAAAGATAAAAAACTATATAAGAATACCTGAAAGTGAAAAGTGAAAGTGAAGTCGCTTAGTCGTGTCCGACTCTTTGCGACCCCATGGACTGTAGCCTACCAGGCTTCTCGGTCCATGGAGTTTTCCAGGCAAGAATACTGGAGTGGGTTGTCATTTCCTTCTCCAGGGGATCTTTCTGACCCAGGGATAGAACCTGGGCCTCCTAAATTTTAGGCAGATGCTTTACCGTCTGAGCTACCAGGAAAGCCCCCATAAAATACATAATGTACATTCATATGCTGTTCCTAAAATATTTACTGAATATATACCTCACTTCCACGCTAATGGAGGACAAAAATGAAACAGCTGTGTTTAAGTCCAAAAGAAAGCAAGGAGAGAAAGAATCACATAGAGCAGGCAAATAAATAAAAGTAAATAATGAGAAATTTAAACTGAGCTATACCATTAATTGTAAATATTTCATGGAGGTGGCAGCATGAAGAGTAATAGTCTCTATAATCAAAGAAATTAAACTATAATTAGATAAGAGAAATATAAGTTGAAAGTCCAAATATTTATAGAACATAATTTTAGATAACGAATGAGGGAAGAAAAAATAATAATGGAAATATAAAATATTTTAATTCAATAATATTAAAGTTACTACATATTAAAATTTGTTGGAATTATGACTAGAAGTAAATGTCCAGCTTTTATACAAATATTTTAAAAGACTAAAAAAATCAATAATCTAAGCATCTATCTAACCTAGACAGTGTGTTAAAAGCAGAGACATCACTTTGGTGACAAAGGCCCATATAGTCAAAGCTTGGTTTGTCATATATGGTTGTGAGTGTTGGACTATAAAGAAGTGTGAGTGCCCAAGAATTGATGCTTTCCTAAGGTGGTGCTGGAGAAGATCTTAAGAGTCCTTTGAATAGCAAGGAGATCAGACTAGTGGATCCTAAAGGAAATCAAGCCTTAATATTCATTGGAAGGACTAATCCTGAAGCTGGAGCTTCAGTACTTTGGCCACCTGATGGGAAGAGCTGACTCATTGAAAATGACCCTGATTCTGAGAAAGATTAAAGGCAAAAGGAGAAGGGGACAACAGATGTTTAGATAGCATCACTGACTCAATGGACATGAATCTGAGCAACTCTGGGAGACAGTGAGGGACAGGGAAGCCTGGCATGCTGCAGTTCATGGGGTTGCAGAGTTGGTCATGATTTAAAGACTGAACAACAACAACAGAAAGCATCTATCTTCAGAAATTAAGAATTAATCAAATAGCACACCTATAGATATTGAGAAAGAAACTAATAAAAGCGTATAAAAATGGAATAAAAAGTCAGTTAGAAGTGATTTAAAAAGCCAAAAATTTGTACTTTACTTCCAGATTAAGTGGTCCTTGTAGAGAAAAAATAGAAAGGACAAGGAGAGAAAACACAGTATCAATACAGGTAAAGGAAATAGTGTGAAAGATACTATAGGTATTAAAATCATTGTAATACAATATAATGAACAACATTTACAGATAAATATGAAAATATATGACCATATGCTATGGTATGTAAAGTAGAAAAATTCTTATGAAAAGGCAAAAGCATTTTCTGACAAGTGAAAAGGGAAAATTTGAAGAGTTTTATAATTATTGATGAAATAGACACTGCAGTTTAAAGCCTTCTAACTAAATACCCAGGCAAATTTTTGTTCTCTACTAAACAAGTAATAAATAAGACCACTTTTACACACACTTTCAGGTAATAAAAAGTAAATAGGAAATGGTTTGTAAATGTTTGAGAAGGCCATCACAAACTTAATGTCAAAAGAAAGACACTGCAGAAAGATAGTTTGCTGGACATTTTCTGTTAAAAACAAAGATGCAAAAATTCTGTATCAAGTATCACACTAGTAAACCAGCAACATATAAAGTTGGTATCAAATCACATCCAGTTTGAATTTATTATTAAGAAGCAAATTTAGTTTACCATTCAAAAATCAACTTCTTAATTCATCTCATCAAAAGAAGAGAAAATTCATATAGTGATCTCATGTAAATGCAGAAAAAGCTCTAGTGAGGATTTATATATGAGAAAAATCAACAAATTGGAAACAAAAGTAAAAGTCCACAATCTGGTAAAACATATCTATCCAAAAATCAATAGAAAATGTCACATTGCCAATGGAATATGGAAGACTTTCTTTTTGAGACTGGGGACTGGACAAGGATACCCGTCCTTGTCATTCTGCAGCAACATTTAACTGTATGACTTCAGTGCAGTAAGGGGAGAAATGTATTAAAAGATATAAGAGTATAACATCATTTTCAGATGATATGTTTGCATGAACAGATAACCCCAAAGAATCTCCAGATAATTAGAATTCACAAGAAAAATTAACAAGGTTGTTGAATATAAGTTATATATACAAAATTCATTTCTTTTTAGAAACCAGCAATAGGACTTAGCAAATAAAATTCTAGAATTATGCCATTGTAATAAAATATGGCGTACCTGGTAATAATGCAATAAAACTGCTTAAACACGTTATGCAGAAAACCGCTAAACATTGCAGACCAAAAACTGAGCAAAAGAAAGTAAACCACATATTCAAACATAAATATTATATACATGTCAATTTTTTGCAAGCTAACTTGCAGCCCTAGTGCAATCTTTATTAAAAGCCAATCATTAAAAAAAATAACCTCACAAACTAATTCTAAGATTAATGTGGAATGCAAAGGGTCAAGTACCATTGAAGTATTCTTGAAGAAAAAAAAAGCACAAAGACATACTCTTCCAGTTATTAAATCTTATGGTTGTAATGAAGACAGTGTCACATTAGTGTAAGGGTAGACAAAGAAGTCAGTAAAACAAAATACAGAATTATGGAACTTATTAGATTTATTATGATTTTGATACTGCTGGACAGTATGAGAATGATTCTCATTTTTTCTGGGTTTCATTTTTTAACCTGAAGAATAATTGATTTACAATATTGTGTAAGTTTCAGATATACATCATAGTGTTTCTGTTTGTTTGTTTTACAGATTATATTCCACCATAGGTTATTACAAGATATTGGGTATCATTCCCCATGCTATGCAGTAAAGCCCTGTTGCTTGTCTGTTTAATGTATTAATCCCATGCTCCTAGTTTGTCCCTCCCCCTGTTTTCTCCCCTTTGGTAGCCCCTTTGGTAGTTTTGTTTTCTATATCTGTGACTCTGTTTCTGTTTTTTATATACAGTTATTTGTATTATATTTTAGATTGCACATATAAGTGATATCATATAGTATTTGTTTTTCTTTGACTTATTTCACTATGCATATTCTCTAGATCTGTCCACGTTGCTGCAGATGGCAGTATTTCACTTTATGGCTGTCTAATATTCCATTCACTTCTTAATCCAGTAGTCTGTTGACGGGCACGTGGGTTGCTTCCTGTCATGGGTCTTGCACATAGTACTACTGTGAACACTAGAGAGCATGGATCTTTTTAAATTAGTGTTTTCATTTACTCCAGATATATACCCAGGAGTGGAACTGCTGGATCAATGGTAGTTCTGTTTTTAGTTTTTTTTTAAGGAATTTCCATACTGTTTTCCTTAGTGGCTGCACCAATTTATATTCCTATAAATAGTGTATGAGGGTTCCCTTTTCTTAACGTCATCTCCAACATTTGTTATTTATAGACTTTTTGGTTAGGGATTCTGTGTCAGTCAACTGAAAACTCTAAATGAAATAATATATCTCTAATGCCCGTAAAACGCAAAATAGGAAAATATAGGAAATATATAGGAAAATTTTTTCCTATGGTGAAAGGAAAAGCAATAAACATATTATGAACTATTATTTTAAAAATATTTGTAACATAACATTTTTCTAAAGTGTACATGAAAATCTGTAACCCAAATTGAAACATTAAGATGTCTGATTATATTAAAATTAAGAACTCATTAAAGAACCTCATGAAAGCTAACAGCAAGCCAAAACAGGAAAACAGGTAAGTCAGTCCTATACATCAGTAATAAAGAAAAATCGAACTTAATTAAATCAAGACTTGATCAGACATTTTACAAAAGGGAAATGCCAACTAGGCACTGGAAAGTTCTTAACATCTTCAGTAAGCAGAAACATGTAAATTAAAACCTCGTGTAATACCACATGCCTACCAGAATGACTAAAATTAAAAAGTCTGGAAAGACCATCTATTAAGAGGGTATGTAAAACAACAGAGATACTTGTATGTTGTTGGTAGTGGTATAAATTGGTACAACCTCTTTGGCAATTTATTTAGGATCATTTATTAAAATTGAATATACGCACATTCTATAACACAACAATTCTATTCCTAGGTATGTGACCAACACTTATGCTTTCAAATATGCATTAATGTATGTGTTCAAGGATGTTCATAGTATTAATATATATTAACCTTAAATTTGAAACAACATATGTCCATCAACAGAAGAATGGATAAATAAGTTGTGGTAGGTGTGTCAATGAAATACTGTATAGCAACGAATCATTGCAAATGAGTGACTACATTTATACCTGACAATGTGGTCTAATATCACAAATATACTGATAACTGAAAGAAGCCAGACACAAAAGCATGCTTGAAATATGAGTCAATTGAAACATATTTCCACAATGAGCTAATATAAAATATATTGGTTTGGAAGCATCCTTATAAGGTAAAGAATAGAAGTAGGAAAAAGTATGAAAAGAAAAAGTGGTTTTTATTTTTATAGAAAAGTAAGGTGTTGGTTATTGGGTTATTTCCTGACATTGGTTTGGTAGCTAAGTGGCTGTTGGCTTTATATTCATTAATTAATCTTTAGTTTTGTGTCTTATATGCTTTTCTGCATGTATGTGTTATATTTTACAATAAAAAGAAAATTAAAAAAAACATATCTGCTCTCCCCACCCTTCTTGAAACCAAGAGAATGAATGGCCCAAGCAGACTCAACTGCCCTGCCCCTTCCATCTGATAAAAGGGAAAACACATGCCTGAATCAAGGGCTACTTGTAAGTTAATAATAAATATCTTTTGCTTCTTCCTGATTCCTGAGCAGTCTTAGTTTTGATTCTACTTCAGATGCAGATTGGAGAAAATAATGGCTCTAAACCTGATGCCCCCTAGTTGCAGAACTCTTATGATGAGTTCAAATATGAAGAATTTTTAAAGATCTCCAAAATTATTGGGCTTCTTGGGGGTTACATTTAGAAGACTGTTCTTCCTTACTAAAATTCTACAAGCTAAGTGGGGGATGGAATGGGAGGAGGAGTTGGTTAGTTTATCCTCCCCACTGACACAATCAAATCCTACATGCACTTCCCTGGATTCCAGGGAATTCTGAGGAAGTCACCCAAGTTGCCTTTTGTCTCTCCTTATACCCCGTATCCCCTTCCCTATAATGCTCATGCCCAGTGTCCCCAGGCCCTGGTAATGCAGGGCTGTTATCTTGTCCTGATACTAACTAGAACTAAATCAAGTAGCTGCATCTTGATCCTTACTGTCAGACCCAAGTATTTATCTTTGCTGTGCTCAATATATTGCTGATCTCTCTGAAGAGTTCATTATGTTGTAGGAAATTTCTTGAAACCCAAGCCAAAGCATTGTTATCTTACTTGGCAGTTAGATCACACTCCCAAATATTCTGAGCTTGCTACCTTTTTTTTTTAAATTTCTATGGCTCCCCTAGGTTAGAGACCCCATATCGGTTAATCTACCTAGAAATTGCACCTCCCCTAATGTCCCAAGGTTCTACAGATACAGTTGGCTGTCCATATGCATGAATGTGGAACTTGTGGGCAAGGGGGGATGACTGTGGGCAAGGGGGGATGACTGTGCTGTATCATTTTGTATAACGGACTTGAGCATCCTCAAATTTTCATGTCTCTGTGGGAGAGTGGGAGATGGAGGGGAGTTCCTGGAACCAATACCCCATGGATGTCAATGGATGAGTGTATACAGATGTTCTTAAATCATAGCTACATGTTTCATGTCACTCTGGCCCAACTTGTTCCAGTTGAAGTAGCATCTTTTGATTTTTCCAGTTAGTGAGTCTAGCATCAAATGCTATGCATTATTATCCAGAATGAGAGTGAAAGATCACACCTAAAAAGTCCTAAATGACTTAGCTTCATTTCCTCCAGTGCTCTCTCTCACATGTTATACCAGATAAACTGGATTCTTTAAACAGCCCATATGCACACAGATATCTGCTTGATTCTGCCTCACTCACATCCTTCACACTTCACATCTTTGTTCAATTCTCACCTCATCAGTAAGAAATTTTCCAAACTATTTAAAAGTCCAACCTACCACATTCACTGTCGCTTATTCTGCTTAATTTTTCTCTGTAGCACTTATTATTATCTGACATACTGCATTTTTACTGGTTTATGATGTCTTTCTTCCACTAGGATGTAATTTCCACTACAATGAGTATCTTTTGCTCTTCCTTTTTCAGTTGTATTGATATATTCATAACACAAAGAACTGTTATGGGCCCATAATACACTGGTCACATGTAAATGTATTAAATTAATGAAATGTAATTTGCATGAGATGTTAAATTGAGGAAACGATACCAAAAAAGTCATCTTTTGAAAAAGAGATTTTTATTTTCGATTCACATTTTGAGTTACTGTCAATGAATTTTATAGGAAACTTTGTTTTATATGTGTTGCTGAACTGATTATATATACTTTGTGATTCTTGGGTCTTTTCTTCTTAGGTTTAGGCATTAAACAACCCTTGGGACATATCGATTTTTATCCAAATGGAGGGAAAAAGCAACCTGGCTGTCCTAAATCAATTTTTTCAGGTATACAAAAAATATTTTAGAATAAATTGTGCATGCTTCAAAAGAATGAAAGAAAATCCGTTTCTTTTTTCCTTTTTAATCTGTGGTCAAGAGTTTTTCACCATTGCTCATCATTCAGGAGTTACTGGTGGAAATGGTCTAGTTTGATCCTTCTGAGTTCATAAATGTTGACAGTAGACATCTCATTTGATTGTGGATGAAACCTATTATCTCAACATTTTGAGTTTATCAGTTTAAACATTAGAAGTTATGTCAGTGAAGAAGCATGTGTAGCCCAAGTATCATATAACACAATTTTGGTTTCAGGATTTAATTTTTACCATTGTTGTTGTTGTTTAGTTGCTAAGTTGTGACTGACTGTTTTGTGACCCCATAGACTATAACCCACCAAGCTCCTCTGTCCATGGGGTTTCCCAGGCAAGAATACTGGAGTGGGTTGCCATTTTCTTCTCCAACCATTACCATAATTTTATTGTGTGTTATTCACAGATTGTGAACTTTTGCACTTGGTCATTCTGTACATAAAGAGCTAAACAACTGCTCTCTGTGTGGAAGTTGGCTTACTTTAGAGCCACAGTGAGAAATGTCCTGAGATCTACAGTGGGAACTGGTCAAGAACCACATCTTTAAAGGTCACAAAAGCTAGAGTAATTTAATCAAAGGAACAGGAATGTGAGAAGTTAGGAAAGGAAAGGGACATGATAAATCTTTAATGTCACCTGTTTGCATAGGTATCTTTGACATTGAGTAGGAATGTTAGGGGTGAGAGTTTAGAAGGGAGTGATGTGTACACTAATAATTAAACATGGTAGCACTGTGTGTGTAATTTGTCAAAGTACTGAAATTAAACATTTTTGCTACTTTAATTACTTTAGAAAATTTTCTTATATATTTCATGTACAAGGCATACTATATTTAAGCTTTCAATGGTACCATTTATTAAGTTACCTGAGATAAAACTGCACTGTAGTCAGCATTGTGATATTCATACAGTGCACAGAATTAGGTAGAATTTAATCTTTAATTTTTTTTCTAATTTACTTGAACTTGATCTAACTGCTTGATTTTTAACACTTAAGGACTTGAATTTATTAAATGTGACCACCAGAGAGCAGTTTACTTATTCATGGCAGCTTTGGAAACGAGCTGCAATTTTATTTCATTTTCTTGTCGTTCATACAAAGATTATAAGACTGGTTTATGTGCGGATTGTGCTGACTTTAAGGAAAAATCATGTCCTAAACTAGGTAAGAGAGATTGTTATAATTACTCTAATTCTTTGTGGAAAGTGAACAACATAATTGTGTTATTATTTTCTGCTGGAAGCTTTCATGTTTAGTTGTTAATATACTAACATTTTTTGGAAAAGTCTTCTGTAGGACAGAGAAAATAATTCATTTCCTAGTAAATGTTTTGAAGAGTCTTAGTGAGAGGAACTTGGTCAACCTCTTTTCCATGCTGCATGTAGTGTATGCATGTGGTAGCCTCTTGATGGTCCTTGTTCTTAACACACAGAAGGATCTATCATCCATCTATATTTCCACTAAAGAAAGAAACTTATTCTTATTTAGTGACGCTGTTAGTTTGTATTTTTAAGGGCAGTCTTAAGAAGTGAAGAAGAGGTATGAGCCATGGTTAGCATTTGTTATTTAGCAAGTAGATATGAATCACCCATGGTTTATACTTTCTAAATCAATAAACTTGGTAAGAACAGTTAAGTATTGCAACTTTTGATTAACTGAAGTCTGACTGTGGGAAATTATAGAGAAAAAAGAATCCACATAAAAATAGAATTTTAAAGCTGGAAATGAATCTCAGAGGCTGCTTGTTCAGTGTTTGCCAAAGACAATACCAGACCCCAAGTATGTCATGAGCATGTAGACATCTAATTGTATGACGACAGGTCTACTAGAAATGTTTCCAAAGCCAAGTAGCTTCAATTAAATGGGTAGCAATGACAAAGTCTGAATTAACCAGCCTCCTGTGACTTTCTTTCATAGGAGGTATATACTAACAAATGTAGAGAATCACTAGAAGAGGCAAGCAATCTGCAGGCTTTGCTAGACTTATTTCCTCATAGACCTCTCTGTCTAGAATATATTTTAGTTTATATAATATATCTTAGTGGGATTGGTTTTCTTCAGCCCTCATGTTGGGGATTGCTTTTCTGGTCCTATGGCTTTTCCAAAGTAAATTGTGACCCAGTGTGAACATGTGGATTGCTTAAGGGCACAAGTGAAAACTAGAGTTAAATCTCTGAATTTTCAATTCAATATTCTGTCTACTGCATTCAGATTTCAAATTTGGAGGTAGCAATATAGAAATAGACACATACATGAAGTAGGAAGCATCTTAGATATGTGTGTGTATATTACATATTCTATATGTACAAAGAAGATTTATATCTGAAATATGTACTATACATACAATATATAGTATTATATATATATAGCATAGATGATATATATATTTCACATATAATAGAGGTGATATCTATACTATATACCTTGTATGTATAATGTGTACATATACATGCTGTATCAGCATGAATATGTATATAAGAGAATTGGAGGCTGTGCTCATGGAGTTAAATTTTATGTTCAAGTTTTATCTAATCAGTTTATTCTACTGAATTCACTAAAAGGAGTTTCAGGTAAAGTTACCAACTTATAAATAAAAACTTTGGCAAATGGACTTTAACCATATGGAGTATGCAAAGATCTGATATGATTTCCAGTGTGTAGATTTATTTGTGAATCTTCCATCTAAGAGTTGTTATAGTTGAAATAAATAGGATGTGAAATTCTTTGAAAAGTGATTTTAAGTTATAAAAATCCATAAATTGTAATTATTCTTATAATACATTGATCCTTTAGTTCTTTTCAGTAATTAGATGTTTTTATATTTTATATTTGATGCAAATTCAGTGACTAATATTCTATTTCTCAAATCTCAGGTTATCAAACTGAGCTATGGAAAGATATTTTGAAAGAAAGGATAGAAAACACAACTCTCAGGACGACTGTATTTTTGGATACTGTTGGAACAAATCCATTCTGTAGTAAGTTAACATTTTTTTAACAAATGAACTAATTATTAGTTTTTATACACTAATTTCAATTTTTATCCAAAATTCAAATTTCATTATGTGCTTTCAAGGAACTTTAAAATTTGCTAGAGGGTCAGTTGTACAAATTCAAATAAAATGAGCATATGCTTTGGGTAATATTCTTCCAAAAAACAATCGATGATGTCTTTTGTTTTCCCCCTCAATTTCCATGACTGTTCTCCCATGTTTAGTGTTATGTCAGCATATAACAACTCACAGAGTTTAAGACATCTATCTACACTATTAGCTCCCCTTTGGAAACTGAAACTAAATTATATAAATACAAAATGTGCAAGTAAATAATAATCTTCCCAATTTATTTAGAGTTAAATAAGAGAAAATTTGGTTGGAGAACAGGAGAAAATCTCAGAAACTTATTAAATAATTAGATTTATGAGGAAGTATTAAAAAAAAGTAAAATTATTCTGTTTAGCGATCAGGAGCTTAAAGTGGTTTAAATAAAGAAAACACTATTATATGAAAATATTATGAAATATGTTTCCATAAGTTTGCCATTGATTCCGGTTCCTGAGGAATGAATATTTGAAATAGACCCAATAAGATATTTTTGGTCAGTTATTGTAGATATGGGCTTCCCTGGTGGCTTAGAGGTTAAAGCATCCGCCTGGAATGCGGGAGACCTGGGTTCGATCCCTAGGTCGAGAAGATCTCCTGGAGAAGGCAATTGCAACCCACTCCAGTACTCTTGCCTGGAGAATCCCATTGAGGGAGGAGCCTGGTAGGCTACAGTCCATGGGGTCGCAAAGAGTCGAACATGACTCAGCGACTTCACCTCACCTCCACTGTAGATATTTTGCAGTCAAAGTTGTTATCAATTTTTAAGAATTTTAAATGTTTGTGAGGTGTCCTGTTATTCAGAATTGTTCAGTCACTAAGTCGTGTCCAACTCTGCAACCCCATGGGCTGCAGCATACCAGGCTTCCCTGTCTTTCACTATATCCTGGAGTTTGCTCAAACTCATGTCCATTGAATCAGTGATGCCATCCAACCATCTCATCCTTTGTCACCCCTTTCTCCTCCTACCCTCGATCTTTCCTAGCATCAGGATCTTTTCCAATGAGTTGGCTCTTCCCATCAGGTGGCCAGAGTACTGAAGCTTCATCTTCATTATCAGTCCTTCTATGAATATTCAGGGTTGCTCTTCGTTAGGATTGACTGGTTTGATATCCTTGCTGTCCAAGGGCCTCTCCCAACACTAGAGTTCAAAAGTATCAATTCTTCAGTGATCAGCCTTCTTTATGGTGCAGCTCTCTCATCCAGACATGACTACTGGAAAAACCATAGCTTTGACTATGTGGAGCTTTGTCATCAATGAGGTCTTTGCTTTTTGATACATTGTTAGGTTTGTCACAGCTTTTCTTCCAAAGAGCAAGTGTCTTTTAATTTTGTAGCTGCAGTCACTGTCAACAGTGATTTTGGAGCCCAATAATATAAAATCTGCTACTATTTCCACTTTTCCCTCATTTATATGCCATAAAGTAATGGGACCAAATGCCATGATCTTAGTTTTTCTGAATGTTGAAATTTAAGCCAGCTTTTTCACTTTCCTTTCCTGCCCTCAAGAGGCTCTTTCAAATTCAGAATTGGGCTCATCCATTTTTTTCATTAAAATTTTTATTGAATTAAATTTAGATTCACATGCAGATGTAAGAACCAATGCAGAGGGATCCAGTGTACACTTTATTCAGTTGTAAAATTTTGTAACACTATAGAATAAATATAATATCACTCAATTCAGTCGCTGAGTCATGTCCAACTATCACACGATATTGCTACAATCCATCCATCTTATTTATATTTCCTCACTGGTGTGTGTGTGTGTGTGTGTATGTGTGTGTCTAGTTCTCTATAACTTAATCATCAAATATAGAGCTCTGTATCTATCATCCCAGTGAAGATATTGAACTGTTCCATCACTATCAGACCTCTTGAGTGGCACTTTTATAGCTATAAATATTAATACCACCTTCATATCCTGCTGTTTCTAATCCTTGACATCCATTAATATATTCCTAAAAATTTGTCATTTTGAAAAATGTTATATAAAGGGAATTATTCACTATGTTCGGAGAAGGCAACGGCAACCCACTCCAGTACTCTTGCCTGGAAAATTCCATGGACGGAGGAGCCTGGTAGGCTGCAGTTCATGGGGTCACTAAGAGTCAAACATGATTGAGCGACTTCACTTTCACTTTTCACCTTCATGCATTGGAGAAGGAAGTGGCAATCCACTCCAGTGTTCTTGCCTGGAGAATCCCAAGGACAGGGGAGCCTGGTGGGCTACTGTCTATGGGGTTGCACGGAGTTGGACACAATTGAAGCAACTTAGCAGCAGCAGCAGCAGCAGCAGCAGCATTCACTATGTTACTTTTTAACTGAAATTTTTAAACTCAGCATAATTTCTGGAGGTTCATTTGTATTGTGCCAAGTATCAATAATTCATTCCTTTTTATTGCTGAATAGTATTCCATGGCATGTATGCACTAAAGTTTGTTTTATTATTCATATGTTGTAGAACATTAGGGATGTTTTTAGGTTGGACTATTATATTAAAGTTACGTTGGCTATTTGTATACAAGTTTTCATGTGAACTTATAATTTCTCTGGTATAAAGTCTCAGGAATATAAATACAGAATCAGAAGTTAAATTCACATTTAGCCTTATAAGAAATTGAGAATTTTTTAGCATGGCTGACCATCTTTTATTACCCACAGCAAAGTATGAGTGATCTAATGAGTGATTTCTTACTAGCATTTGGTGTTGTCATTATCTTGTTAAGGTTTTAATTTTTGTCACCCTAATGGCTTATGAGTTCACATATCTTCTCTGTATGGTGAACTGTGTTTGAGTCTTTTGCTCATTTTCCAATTGGATTTTTTAAACTATTGGCTTTTGAGGGTTCTTCATATATTTTTATTGGTAGTCCTTTCCTTGTTGAAGATTTGGTCTGCAAATATTTTTTCCTAGTTTGAAACTTGAGTGTTATTTCATCTTCCTCACAAGGGCTTTCACAAGGGCAAAAGGGTTTACTTTTGATGAAGTCTAATTTATCACTTTTTCTTTTCAAGGAATATTCTTTTGACATCTAAGAACTCTTTGATGAGCCCTCAGTCCTAAAGATTTTCACTCAATTTTTTTTCTAACAGTTTTATAATTATATGTGTTCCTTTAAACATAGACAATCTTGTTTTAAATTTATATTGAAAAGCACATATCTTAGAATATCTAAAATAATTATTACAAAGAAGAATAAAGAAGAAGCAATCACTTTGACCATCCTGCTGCATTGTAACTCTTTTTCTGATTCTCTTCTTCTGTCCTCCTCTTCCACCTTTAAGGCTTGGTGATTACAATCTTTGGAACTGTATTATGCCTACTTGGGTAATTCAAGATAACCTCTCTCTTCTTAGGGCAGCTTATTAGCAACCTTAATTCCATTTGCATTCTTAATTATTCTTTGACATTTCAGGTAACATATTCACAAGTCCAGAGATTAGGACATGGACATATTTGGGGAGGTCTACTACCATTAAATACACATATGTGAGTTTTCACAGTCTACTGGTATCAATATTTATCACTTCAAGTGAAATGTGAGAACTTCACTTCCATTTAGGTTACTTTACATTCTCCACTTCCATGGTCTGTAGCCCACCAGGCTCCTCTGTCCATGGAATTCTCCAGGCAAGAATACTGAAGTGGGCTGCCATTCCCTTCTTCAGGGGATCTTCCCAATCCAGGGATCTAACCCAGGCCTCCCTCATTGCACGCAGATTCTTTACAGTCTGAGCTACCAGAAAAGCCCACTTTATTGTGTGTACCCATATTTTTTCTTTTCCCATTTTCCCCTTTTTGTTTCTGATACTCCAGAATTATTTACTTCATCAATTCCTCGGTGTTGTTTCTCACAATATGTAAGAATGAGTCTGCTAAAGAGAAATTCTTTGTTTTCTTTGAAAATGTCTCTATTCCTCCTTTATTCTCAAAGTATAGTTTTTCTGTGTATAAGAATTAGAGTTGAGTTCCTTCTTTCAGCACTTGAAAAGTGTTGTTATCACTTCTTTTTGGCCTCTGTGGTTTCGGATTCATTGTAACTCAATTGGTTGTTCTGTAGATAACACATCATTTCTCTTTGGCCGCTTTCAGGATATTTTTCTGTTTCCTTTTAGTGTTCTGAAGCTTGATTATAATTTTTTTTGCTATAGTCTGACAGGTCCCTGGGGCTCTGTCCATTTTTCTCTCAGTCTGTTTTTTCTCTGTTTTCAGGTTGAGCAGCAGATTGATCTGTCATCCAGTTCACTGATTTCTGTCCTCTATTATTTCCACTCTACTACTGAGACTATCCCACAAGTTCTGAGTCCATTATGGTAGCTGTCATTTATGTAATGTCTACTTTATTTTCTTTTATAGTGTCTATTTCTTGGCTGAGATTTTTCTATTCCTTCATCTTTTTTCAGCAGCCTCTGACTCTGAAGCATTTTTACGATGGTTCCTTTAAAATCCTTGTCAGATTTTCCCAGCATCTAATTCATCTCAGCACTGGCATTAGTTATTGTCTTTTCTCACCAGAGTTGTGATTTTCTTTGTTCTTGGTATAACAGATAATTTTCAGTCACATCTTGGACATTTTCTCTATGTGGCAATTCAAATGCTGTTTAAATCTTTTATTTTAGCAGGAGTTACATTGTTTGTGTTTTAGCTTTATGTATTCTGAAGCTGTGAGTTTTAGCTATATAGTTTCAGGATTTTCATATTTTCATGGTGACTTGCTTTCTTTTTTTTTTGCTTCATAATTAGAAATGCATCATTTTTTGCCTCACAGACATTTATCAGATTCTGACACAACAACAATTTATTTCATAGAGCCTTTAAATCTTGTGCTTTTTTTTCTATCTTTAATATATATTCTGTAGTATTTTATTTCACTTATTTAACAAGGAATAATTATTATGAATATTATCATTAATCAGATGTTCACTTTTGTTTACCATTTTCAGTTTTCTACATTTTAACTTGTCCTTTTTTCCCTCCTCATCTCCTTCCTTTTGGACTTAATCTTTATCTCGCTAAAATAGATCCTTAATAACTTTTCACTAAGTAATGTCTCTCAGTTTGCTTCCCTGAAAATGTCCTTATTGTTTTCTTACTCTGAAGTGTAATTTTAGTCCAGAATAGAATTCTACACTGAGAGTCATTTTCATTGAGTACTTTAAAGATATTAATTCTCTTGCTTTAATATAAGTTTATATTTTCATTATTAGTAATCTAATGGAGATAATCTACAGTTTTAGTCTTGTTAAACTTATATATGTATACGTATGTTTATTTATTAATCTGTTAATTTAAATAATCTATTGTTTTCTTCTGGTTAAACTTATATATGTGTACATATATTCATTTGCTCATCTAATAATTTAGTCATGATTTATTTTTATCATTTTCTAGTCTCGATGTTCAATCTAAGTCTCTATTAAAATTGAATGAAAAATGTTTGTGTTATTTCAAAATAAATATTCATGCCACATTTTGTCATAGAAAACTCTCATCACTCTTCAAAATTCTCCCTTCAAAACAAGGTGGATTTTGTTTTTTTCCAGAATTTATGTACCATAACCCTGGAGGATTTTCCATGTAAATGTATGGAGCTCCTTAACCAATAGGGACTTGTAAATTTAAATTCTGTGTTACCTGGAGTTTATTTTAGTCTCAGGGAATTTTTTTTTTTTTCCACTTAAGACTAATACACAACCAGTAGGAAGCATTTTCCAAGTTTCTCTTTCAATGACAAAGTAGAGAGTTAAGGTCCCTGACTCTGTGCAGGGTTTTTCATTTAGGCTCCATCCCTCAGTGTTGCATGGAAGTTGACACTTCCGTCTCTGTCTCCATGCTACAACCAGTTCTCAAGTCCTTTAGAGACCCAGGGCTTCAATTCTTGAGACTTGCCTGTAATTTCTCTTCATTGCTGCCTCCTAGTATTTGGTCTTTCTTCATCTGTGCTTGGTTATATATCTAATTTATGAATTTTAACCCAGAATTTCTATGTAATTATACCAGGAGTCAGGGTAATTATGTACCATCTCAATATATCATACTTCCGGGAATCATCTGAGCAGTATGAGTACCCACTGTTTTGGATGAGGGGACCAAGATATTCTATCTAATGCTGGGCAGTCACTGCAAAGTAAAAAGTGTTCCTTTATGTCTTTTGTGCTATCAATTGATAAGGGCCAATTACTTTGAGGTATACTAAGGATCTAAGTACTCTTAGCTGTTTAATAGAAACATTTAACAGCTAACATGCACAATTTTTGTACATGTGTATCTCAGAAGAAAAGTTCATCTATTCCACATTCTGTTTATATACATTGTCTTCCAAGAGTTTTGCACAATACTTGGGAAAATTCACAGAGAGTAGGAAATTTCTGTGTAGCCCAGACAATAATGGGTAAAGGGATGAGTTCAGCATCTTTTCCTCTGAAAGTTGTATCAATTTTTGTAATGACATTTTGAAAAAGAGATACTGTGATCTCACTCTATATAGGATTGTCTAATTTTATTGTCTGGCTTCCCTGGTGGCTCAGCGGTAAGGAATCCATCTGTCAGTGCAGGAGATGAGGGTTCCATCCCTGGCTTGGGAAGATCCCCTGGAGAATGAAATGGCAACCCACTCCAGTCTTCTTGCTTGGAAAATCCCATGGACAGAGGAGCCTGGCAGGCCATTTGTGTCCATGGAGTCACAAAAGAATTGCACATGACTTAGTGACGAAATAACAATTTTACTGTCATTCCTAAACAGCCAGTGAAATTAGGAATTATATTTGTCAAGTAAATATAGATAGGACTATTAATCATATAATTAAGGAACCTTATAATACTTACCTTAGATGTACTGATAGAGAAAAATTAATTGACCTAAATTCTGATATTTTTTGGTTTTGAGACCAGTTAGTATTTACTGATTATTTGACCAACTTTTCACTATACTCATGACTGACTGGCAAGCATTCATTCCTCATTTTTTCAAGACTAGTGAAAATTTAACAAAAGGGAAAATCTATTACTTGTGTACCAAATGAGTGCCTCTCAATATTATTTGCAGATATAATATGTGCCTAGATTATATAAATATATATTTACATGCATACCTGCACCAAAATAAAGTTTTAAAAATAACATGAATTGCATTCCACATTTTTGTTTTGTAGCCTATTATTTTGTTCTCAGTATAATTGTTCTGGATAAAAATATGAAGGATGGCTATGTTACATTTAAATTATTAAACCAACTCGGAATTGCTGAAGAGCCAAGGCTCTATGAGTAAGTATGATTTAGTGTCTCTTTCTTTTGTAAGATATATTTTCTCAAGCATCCACTTTGCAAGATAATCCAAGCAATATAAATTTTCTATGCAGTGAGTCTTAAATTGTTAAATATTAAATGGATCTCTGGTTGTCATATTCTAATTCACTCATTCTATGAGTGGAGATACAAAATGTGGAAGAAATGAAATAATTTGTTCATGTTATACATCTAGCTACTGCAAGAGTTAAAAGAAAAAAACTTTCCACCTAATTTTGAGCACTGCTAGGATTTTTTATAATAACTATTGATATTATTCCATAATATTGAGTTGGCCAAAAACGTTCTTCCAGATTTTTCTGTAACACCTTGTGGAAAAACCCAAGTGAACTTTTTTGACCAACCCAATAGTTTATTACTTTAAATTGCTTAAAATTGTATATATATGTATATACCCATGCACACATATATTTGTGATTCATTACTTATTCTTATCAGACACATGCTCTGTTAGCTTTTAAATTTACTTATTTAACAAGTGTTATTTAGCACCAAATGTATTCAGGTGTTTCACTAAATAATGGGGATCCAAACTGAAATAGCAATGTGACCATTCTCGAGGAGGTCACAGAATACTGAAGTAGACTAATGCATAATTACAGGCTCCAGTAAAGAGTCTTAGAGTAACAGAACACTCATGAGCTATGGGAGTCCAGAGGGAGAAGCAAGGAAATGTTCAAAAGGATGGTATTATCATCAGAGAATGGATGAGGGTGCTTTCAAAGGCATGCAGATAGAAAGTGGCTGAGTTCAGTAACAGCACACAGACTGCAGTCCTAGAGCAGTTGTTTCAAGCTTGTTCAGGAGGCAAACACATTATGAGTCTTGATTTCAAAGAATCATGTTCTGTGCAGAATACTATTTTAAATACTGATGCATTTTATTCAAACACCTGATGAGTACATTTTTCATGAAAAATGAAAAAATATGAAACCCATACGCAAGGTAAATCTGTCCATCTAAGCCTGACCAATGGCCTTAATGTTTTTCTATTAATAATTCTTTGCTAATGAATTTAGTCATGCTTTGGGATATTAACTGTTTTAGATGCCATGGGAGTAAGAAACTTTTAAATGATCTTTTACTTCCCTTTTCAAAATTAAAGTAGGAGTATTTTCTTGCTGGAGAAAATGTGCTATACAGTAGAAAGTGAGAATAATCTATAATTACATCATGCAGGGATACTCCCATTTACCAGTTAGTTTATAACCATTCCTCTTTCTCCTTCCCCTCCTCCTCCTGTTTCTCCTTCCCTTCCACCCCAATCTCTTCCTTTTCCTGCTCTTTCTTATTCTTATATATGGCCCTGTGCATGCATATGTTATTTTTTCACTTCGCAAAATTAGGATATTTTTGCAAGTGTTTTCTGCTTTCTGATTTTTATACTGAATGATATAGCTTTTTTTTTTTTTTTTACCATGTCACTAAAAATCACTTACACATTGTAATATGATGCCAAATATATTGATATGCCAATATAGGATTTAAAACCGAGTGTCACTATTGTGTATTCAGGTTAGATTGACTCCTCACATGATGAGTATTGGGGAGATTAGTGTGAAACAGGTGCAGAGTGGTGGCTATCATAATAATTTATATGAAAGATAATGGGGGCTTGGATCAAGTCAATGGAAGTGGGATTTTAGGATTTAGAATAGATTTGTTTTTGTGATTAATTAAATGTGAAAGTGAAGGGAACAGTGATTAGGAGTGACTTTGAGCTTTAAATTTGGTGCCTATTTGAATTATGGTATCATTCACCGAGCTAGGAGATACAAGGAGAGAAACCAATATAACCATTCAATAACATTTCTTGAACTATACTAGAAATTAAGGACAAATTTAGGGAAAATTAGATTTCTGTTCCTTCATACTTATAGTCTAGAGAGCAGATAGAGTTTACAAACACAGAAAGTTCCCTACATATGGATGAGTTCCATTCCAAGAGTGTGTTCATAAGTCCGACAAAGTTAGCCTAGGTACCCAACTAACACAATTGGCTACGTAGTACTGTACTGTAAGTTTATAATACTTTTCACACAAATAATACATAAAACACAAACAGAAAAAAAAATAAGGAAGACATTTTTAATCTTACAGTGCAGTACTTTGAAAAGTACAATAGTACCAGCTGCGCCTCTGCTGCCTTTACACTTGCTTTTTTACATCCTGCTTGAGATAACGATGCTGTGCCCCTGTACTCTACACAGTGGTTTTGTGTACTTTACTGGGCACAGCTACTTGTAGAAGATTAATGCATGGGGCAGTGTACACCAGACACCTGAACTAACATGCGACTGGACATGAGAACACATGTTCACATCTTTGAAACTTCACAACTTGAAGATTCGTATGTGGGGAACTTCCTGTACATAATACAAATAAAATAATGATGTTCACTATTTCTGTTTCCAAACAACTTTTAATATCTATATTGAGCTCTGGAGAAGGAAACGGCAATGCACACCAGTATTCTTCCCTGGAGAATCCCATGGACTGAGGAGCCTGGTGGCTACAGTCCATGGGGTCACAAGAATTAGACATGACTTAGTGACTAAACCACCACCACCATATTGAGCTAGGCACTGTACTAGGAGCTGAATATGCTAGGATGAGAAAAACATGATACTACCCTCGTTAAATGTATGGTCTAATAAAGGATATAAAATAAACGAGTAGTGATAAAATTATGTAAATAAGATCTGTCTGTGAAAAATGTCTAGAGGCAAACCATAGAACGTATGGGAACATAAAATAGTGGAGTCACTAAAGCTTTTTCTAAGGACTTTTTATATTTGTTGAGACAAAACTGAGGAGCCAAAGTTAATCTGCTCTGCTGATTCCAGGCAGAAGGGCCAACAAAGGCAAAACTCCTGAGGCAGGAGGAAGTGTAGTCCATTTCAGGAGCTGAAGGAACTTTAATATGTCTGAGAACAGAGGCAGGGAAAGGAAGAGAATGATGAGACAGAAAGCACCTAGATTTTGTAGGAATTAGAATTTGTAGGACATGTTGAAGGGTTATTATGTTAGTCACTGAGCAAATGAAAACCAATAAAGTATTTGCTTTGGGGCAGTCTGGATAGAGCCAGGACTGGGGTTTTGTTTTGGAAAAACAGTTTGACCAGAGTGGATTGGAGAGTGAACAGACAGGATGCTGTTGCAAGAATAAAGGCACAGAACAACGATGCCCTGAGATAAAGTGTTTTCAGTGGAAATGAAAAAATGAGAATGAGGATGGATGCAAAGAAGATTCAAGATATCCCACTGAGTACAGGCACATAGGATAGATTAGATGTAGGAGTTGAAAGAGAGAATGATCTGAAGGGTGAAGCCTAGTTGTCTGGTATGGACAGTGCATTGTGGTTCCACGTAAAATTATAAGGAAATTTCTAAGCTATAGGGTTTTTGGTGAGAGGTGAGTGTTGGGGAAGATGTCATTAAATTTGAACTTACTGAGCTTTAGGCATTCTTGAGATATCCAAGTAGACATGGTGAATAACAGTTGTCTGGGTCTCATTAGACAGGGCTCAGCTGGAGGTCGAGACGTGGTGATCAGGAGCAAACAGTCGGTATTTGGAATGAATGGAGTAGATATGAGTTTTGTGGGGGAGACAACATGTTTCCATCTGGATATGCTGACTTTGAAGTATCTCTGAGAAATCTAGATAAGTTCTTGGACAGAAGTTAGGGATGTGACCAATGACATGTTCTGTGAAAGAGGAAGTAGTCACCCTGACAGGGTGGGTTTTGAGGGGAGTGATAACAACCTTTTTGGGGTCTAGATGCTTTGGGAATCCAAAGGAGAAGGCAACAGGCCAAATATAAGATGGCACAAGTGCTGGGTGTGCCGCCGGTTGCTTTTCAGCCGTTCTGTGTGTGACAGTTGCCTCAAACAAAGAAATTATTTAACAGATTAAAAAAAAATTTCCGGTCCTCTACTTTTCCTTTCCCTTTCCTGCTCCCCTTTTCCTTCTCTTCTCTCCTTCCTTCATTCCTTCCTTCTTTCCTTCATGTCTCCCACCCATCCTCTCTCCCCTCCTCCTTCCCTTTCTTTCCTCCTCTTCTTTCTTATTTTTCCTCCTCCTCCCTTGTTCTTTCCTTTAGAGAAAGGCAGACCCATGATATGACAAAGTGGCACAGAACAGGAAAGGAATATTATTTGTGGTCCAGTCCATTCAAAGAATGGTGATAGCTGTTCAGGGGCTAATAAAAAGTAGCAAAATATGGATTCTCTAATCTTAGACAAGTGTAGAATCTAGACACCGAGTTGGAAAGACAAGACATCCCAATTTTTCTCCAAAATATTTTCCCCAAATATTTGAGTGTGGGAGTTACATATCTTTTTACTTTATCTTGTTTTTAATTAGTTTATATTATTTTAATAAATGTCACATATTTTATTGTTTGGCCTTTTCACTGTAAGATTGGTATTTCTACCTAACACTGATAAGGTTGTATTGATTTTAAAGTTGTATTACATTTCAAATTACTAATATGATGAGATATCAAATTTTATATTTAGGAGGCACAAAATATTTTACAAACTTCAAGAATTCAAGATTCTTGGTCAATTTTTAAATGATGTTGCAAATATTTCAAGCATTGGTTTGGCATATTTTCAAAGCTCAAATCAACAATGTTCCACGTGCAAATACACTATTCAGCTTCTCAAGCTAAAATCACTTACATATCCAGAAAGGTAAGAAAAGTAAACTCTAATTCCAATGTTATCTTTTAAACTTGAAAATATTCCTTTGCTAAAGAGTGGTTTAAAAATTCATGTACTCAAATGTTTACTGTATATTTTAGATCATTTTATAAAAACAGTAGACAATCTAAAAGGTATATAGAATTTCTTGGCTTAAATGAGATTTATTTTGGAATCACATTACCCAAGAAGAGAAAAAAGATATATGATTACTTCTTGAGATATAGTATACATGAAAAAAGTTAAACACATACCTGCCTTAGAATTTTAACAGTTATTTCAATAGGGTTCTGGATTGCTAAAAATGTCTCTTCCTTTGTTGACTGCAACACTTTCTCTTTATGTTCCTATATTTATATACTTGATTTCCCAATTACCTTTTTGTGAATGTTGAACATAGTAAATAAGAACTTTTGGAGAATAAAAATGATAAAAATGGTAAGTGGTAAGAATAGTCATTTAGATGAGGTCTATATTCACAGAGGCGGGCTGGAAAATTCTTTGAAATAATTTATAAATTATTTTGTAAGCTTTTGGCATGAGAATATTTAGCCATTCAAAAGTTAATGAGTGAAAAGTTATTGTAATGGAAAAAAATCAAAGGGTAATTTTGCTTTTGCCATTGACTGAAATTCTTACAAAAATATCAAATATATGGGCATCATCAGTTAGGAATATTAGCAACACCGTTGCCTGACAAATATATCAGAGACAGAAAGAAACTTTGGTGGCGGGGAGGGCAGTCATATATAAAGGACTAGAGCTGCAAGATTTTTAATCTTCAACTGATCTCTGTATCTATTATTTTCAACTATGTAAAGTATACACTAAATATACGAGTAGAAACTATATTTGTAGCGCTCAAAAAACAGATCTTAGAGAGGTCAAGTTTATTGCACCATCATATTCCCCTGGTCTCCTCCATTAATCTCTCTCTGAGCCTCAGGATGGTAAATATAAATAAACAAGTGTAGTTGTTGTAGTTTTACACGCTCTGTTTCTGGCACTTAAATGGTATCAGTACACCCCCGCTGTACAGATTTCACCAAATAACTTGCTCATTAAAGATCTCCCACTCTTCAAAGGTAACGCAAAAGGCCAGCTCCCTCCCTCTGCCCCCTTTGTCTAACTTATTCATCGTTGTCATTGTGGTAAGAAAACTTCAAGTGAGATCAACCTTCTTGGCAAAGTTTTAAGTGCACAATACAGTGTTTATAATAGGCATGAAGTTTACAGCAGGCAAAAACAAGCAAGCAAAAACAAGCAAACAAAAACCTATACAGGGCTTTCCTGGCAGCTCAGTAGTAAAGCATCCGCCTACCAATGCAGGAGACCTGGGTTCAATCCCTGATCCCTGATCCCGTGGGATTCCACATGCCTGGAGCAACTAAGTCTGTATGCCACAACTACTGAGCTTGTGCCCTAGAGCTTAGGAACCACAACTACTGAGCCCATGCAACTACTGAAGCCTGAAGCCCTGCAACAAGAGAAGCCACTGCAAAGAAAAGCCTGCACAGGGCAACTAGAGAGTAGCCCTTGTTCACCACAACTAGAGAAAAGCATGTGCAGCAACAAAGACCCAGCACAGACATTAGTAAATACGATTTATTTTTTTAAAAAGACCACACTCCCACTGTAGGGGGCGAGGGTTCACACACACAAAAAAAAACTTACAAAAGACAGAAAATCCAACCCCAAATTCCTAAAGATAAAGCGGATATGTGCATGCTAAGTTGCTTCAGTCATGTCTGACTTTGTGACCCAATGGACTGTAGCCAGCCAGGCTCCTCTGTTCATGGGATTCTCTAGGCAAGAACACTGGAGTGGGTTGCCGTTTTCTTCTCCAGGGTATCTTCCTGACCCACTGATCAAACTGCATTTCTTTTTTCTCCTGCATTGGCAGGTGAGTTCCTTATCACTAGGGCTGCCTGGGAAGCTCAAGGGGCTATGTAGCCAGTTGTGATAGAAAATCCCGTGGGAGATGTGGCTTCTGGCTTGGCTGCTTTCAGAGGACGAAGGATTTTTGCAGGGCATCTCTTGGCTCAGGCATTAACATTGCTTCATTCTCAGTCTTCATGGTATCAAGTCGGTTGCCCATACCTACTTGATTCCAAGTTCAAATCCCACAGGAAAAGAAATAAAGTTTTAAGATCCCACTGCATCTCACTGGTTTTCATTGGGCAAATTCATATCTCTGAACCTCACACTGTGTTCAGGGAATTCGATTCTTCTGATTGTCCAGAGAAATAATTTCCTTCATTGGTTTATGCTTAACTTTGAGACAAGATGGGATCAAGTTTATCCAAAGTTTATAGACTGAGGGTAGAGTAAAGAAAGATGAGGGTATTATTACATGAAAGGGATAGATGGTTGGTGACAAAAGTCACAGGCCACTACAGAGAGACTGAAAATATTTTGATATCAGGGAAAACATTAATTAAACATAGGTTGTCCTCCTTGTATATATCCTGTGTGTGTGTTAGTCACTTAGCTGTGTCTGACTCTGCAACCTCATGGCCTATAGCCCACCAGGCTCCTCTGTCCATGGGATTTTCCAGGCAAGAATACTGTAGTGGGTTGCCATTCCCTTCTCCAGGGATCTTCCCAACCCAGGGATCAACTGAGGTCTCCTGTATTGCAGGCAGATTCTTTATTATCTGAGCTGCCAGGGAAGTCCAATATATCCTACTAAAGTTAAAT
This sequence comes from Budorcas taxicolor, assembly GCF_023091745.1. Classification (NCBI taxonomy): domain Eukaryota; kingdom Metazoa; phylum Chordata; class Mammalia; order Artiodactyla; family Bovidae; genus Budorcas; species Budorcas taxicolor. The sequence goes on from NC_068910.1 coordinate 87,726,935, forward strand.
ATTGATTTTACTATAAACCATAATTTTGACTGGCTGACACAGTTAACTTGTAAATGAAAGCAATAAATGAATAGGTAAGCTAGAGAATGCAAATCAAGATCATTTAAGATCTGAGTGCTTCAAACAGTTGGGGGTTAGGTTTCTTAAATAGGTATGTTTATGTTCCTGCATGGATATAATTTAATATTTTGACTGATAAGGCAGGTAAGAATAAACATTGAAGTAACTCCTCAAATAATTTACTCCAGTGACATAGAGGGTTTATGTACAAATTTAGACATTTTTCTCTTATCAAATTAATTAAACATTTACATCTAATTTTGTAGCTTTGGCCTCTATGTTTTACTTACTTTAGAATAACTTCTCTTGTTAATTCAATATTGGTTTCATTAAATATTTTCAAGGTTCTTTTGAAAAATATAAAAATATTGAATTTATAATATTGAAAACATTATAAATGAAGCTTAGATTTAATGAGGTTAAGTATTTGGCTAAGAAGATCCAAAAACTATCTTTAGAGAGTAACCTCAGAAAACCAATTCACAGTTATGCTATTTGTGCTGAAGTCATTAACACTTCATTTTGTCTTTTAAACTTCCCAAATTAAAAGTCCAAGGTACCCTGGGAGAATGTGGGAATTGAAACTCTAGAATTCTGAAGGGTGTTTAAAGGAAGCAATTTTGGCAAAACTATTTTACATTTTTAACAGTTTGTTCATTCATTCTGAGACTTGTCCACCATCTTCACTGTCCACACTCCATTTTCTTCTCGATCCTTAAATGATGTTCTAGGTCAGTATAATGTTGACAGGTGATACAGATTAAGAACTCTAAACAGTGTCAACAGTGTGAACAGCCACTGTGTGTTTCTATTTATATTTGCAATGTAAGCTATGCCTCATATATGAATTATGTGGTTTTAGGATGACTGGGAGAAGGCAATGGCAACCCACTCCAGTGTTGTTGCCTGGAGAATCCCAGGGACAGAGGAGCCTGTTGGGCTGCCGTCTATGGGGTCGCACAGAGTCGGACACAACTGACTCAACTTAGCAGCTGCAGCAGCGGCGGCGGCAGGATGACTGGATATGAGCTTTTTTACATACCATTAGAGTATTGAACATGATGGTTATTATACCTAAATGTTTTAAGAAATCCAGTATTTTAATTACCATATTAAGGGACAAGATATTATTTTCTACTTCTAAAATTGTTTTAGATTAAAGCTTTGTTGTGATTTTAAAAAGTGTATATGATTTTTGAAAAAGTTTGGTAATTAGGATAAGTGATTATCTTTTTAAATTGTCTAAAATTATGACATAATTTTAATTAATTATTGTATAATTGGATAATGTAAGCAGGAAGTTTCAGGTTAAAATTATTGTAAAGTAATGAGCCTCCAATTAAAATAAATAAATTTAAAAATTCTAAAAACTACAGCACATATATTTTCAGTAACTATGCTTAGTAACTATGCTCAGTAGGTAAAGAGTCCACTTGCAATATAGGAAACCTGGGTGACATAGGTTCAGTCCCTGGGTCAGCAAGATCCCCTGGAGGAGGGAATGGCAACCCATTGCAGTATTCTTGCCTGAAAAATCCCATGGACAGAGGAGCCTAGTGGGCTGTAATCCAAAGGGTAGCAAAGAGTTAGACACAACTGAGCAACGAAGCATGCAATGCTATAAGATGCAATTATACTTATATAAATACCAAGTAGTCAATACACACCTTAACAAAGTTTGATTGAAAGTACATTATATAAATAAATATGTAAATAAAATAGTAACTGAATATAAATGTATTTTACAATCAATCCTCATTCACAAAATAGTTGCTTTTTAAAAAATATTTTTGCCTTGTAATATGTTCCATAGCTTTTCAGTGTCATTTGTAAAATATATATTTGACTCCTAGCAGATGCTTGACTGGGGGCTTCCCAGGTGGTGCTAGTGGTAAAGAACCTGCCTGGCAATGCAGGAGAGATGCAGGTTCGATCCCTGGGTTGGGAAGAGCCCCTGTAGGAAGGCATGGAGAATTCAGTATTCTTGCCTGGAGAATCCCATGGATAGAGGAGCCTGGTGGGCTACATCCATAGGGTCACAAAGAGTCAGACACAACTGAAGTGACTTAGCACTCATGCGCAGATGCTCAATTTATAGCAGTCCTTTCTTTTCATTTTCATTCCCTTCTCTTGTTGGTCCCCAATTTAAGTTTTCTTATACTCATTTTATCTATACACATATTTTTCAAGCAACAGACTGGACAAGTCAATAATTATATGAAAAATATTGGTCTGTTTAGCCAAAATAACTCATCAATAAAACGCTTTGTTCCCCCAAATTCTGTGAAGCTATGTCTCATTCTGCAGCCTCATAAACACCTCTGCTAAATCACTTCAGTCGTGTCTGACTCTGTGTGACCCCATAAACGGCAACCCACCAGGCGCCCCCGTCCCTGGGATTCTCCAGGCAAGAACACTGGAGTGGGTTGCCATTTCCTTCTCCAATGATGAAAGTAAAGAGTGAAAGCGAAGCCGCTCAGTCATGTCTGACTCTCAGGGACCCCAGGGACTGCAGCACCAGGCTCTTCCGTCCATGGGATTTTCCAGACAAGAGTACTGGAGTGAGGTGCCATTGCCTTCTCCGATAAACACCTCTACCTTTTTGTAAAAGTTTCATTCATTGCTAATTTGTAGACTTCTTATCCAAACACTATATTCACTTCTGCCACACTTCTCACTCGTTTAATTTAGTGATTGGAATAATCCTCATCCATCAGAGTTGTTGGGGATATAGGAAGACTGAGCAGAGTTAAGAACTTCAGAAAAATAAATCTGCATTGATTAAAAATTTATCTGATAAAATGGAATTTATCTTGTGAGTTATTTGCCCTAAATTCAATTCAAGCTTCTCTTTTAGGGAACGAGTATTTAAAAAAGTGTTGGAGAAGACACTTGAGAGTCCCTTGAACTGCAAGGAGATCAAATCAGTCAATCCTAAAGGAAATTAGTCCTGAATATTCATTGGAAGGACTGATGCTGAAGCTGAAACTCCAATACTTCGGCCAGCTAATGCGAAAAACTGACTCCTTGGAGACCCTGATGCCGGGAAAGACTGAAGGCAGGGGGGAGAAGGAGACAACAGAGGACGAGATGGTTGGGTGGCATCACCAACTTGATGGACATGACTTTGAACAAGCTCCGGGAGTTGGTGATAGACAGGGATGCCTGGTGTGCTGCAGTCCATGGGGTTGCAAAGAGTTGGACATGACTGAGCAACTGAACTGAAATGATATAAGAAAGATTTTTTATTTTTTCACCAAGGTGTATTTTTTGGATGATGTATATGATTTAAGGAAAAATTATTGTATATAAAGGATTGATGACTTAATTGAAGATTTAAGCATTAAAGGGAATCCCAGAGAAGTTTGGCTTGTTTTACTATTAGTGAACTTCTAATAAGGTGAATAATAGTGGTTAAATTTATTTTGAGTTGTTGTTCAGTCTCTCAGTCCTTGTGACCCCATGGACTGCAGCATGCCAGACTTCCCTGTCTTTCATCACCTCCCAGAGCTTGTTCAAACTCATGTCCATTGAGTCAGTGATACCATCCAACCCTCTTGTCTCTGTCGTCCCCTTCTCCTCCAGCCTTCAGTCTTTCCCAGCATCAGGGTCTTTTCCAGTGAGTCAGCTCTTCCCTTCAGGTGGCCCAAGAATTGGAGCTTCAGCTTCAGCATCAGTCCTCCTAATGAGTATTCAGAGTTGATTTCCTTTAGGATGGACTGGTTGGATCTCCTCTCAAGAGCCTTCTCCAACACCATAGTTCAAAGCATTAATTCTTCAGCGTTCAGTCTTCTATAAATTTATTTAGCATCTACTACATCTCAAATACTATTTTTACAATCTTTGCAACAACTCTATGAGTTAAGTATTTTCTTTGTTTTGTTAGTAAAGGAACAGAAACTCAGAGGTTTAAAATAACATATCTAAGGTCTCTTAGCTGAGAATTGCCTTCGTCATGACAGAAAGCCAAACTTTTCTTGTTTTTTTTCATTTGTTGTTTCCTTCATTTTTAGTTGCTGCTATTTTTATAGGAATAAAGTTTTTCACTAATTAATATAGTCAGTTATTCTCATTGTGGGACATTTGGGAAATTAATTTACATGTAGTCCTATAACTAAGAGATAATACCATTAATATTTTGTCATGTTTACTTATAATCACACATGCTATGGTTGAATCATGAATCTAATTATTTGATTCACTGTCTTCTTAATCGTGTTTTACATAGACAAGTGTTACATACAACTCCATCGCTGGTTAAGTAGAAATAGAGTAAAGTCATTAGGATATGCCACAAAGGAAAAAATAAGCATGTGTGTTATTTTAATTTTTATATAAAAATCTGATCTTTTTTTTACATAAAAATTTAATTTTTATGTAAAATCTAAGTAATTTTAATTTTTATGTAAAATCTAAAATCTACACTCTAAATAGTGTCATTTTAAGTTTTATGTATATTCTAAACAGAAAGTCATTAAGATATGTCACAGAGGAAAAAAATAAGCATGTGTGTCATTTTAATTTTTATGTAAAATCTAAGCAGAATTTTTATGTAAAATCTATCTAAATACATAGTCTATGAAAATTGGCTAAATTTATCAAATTTAGATGCAGTTACTTGTACTCAGGGAAAAAACTAAAATACATTTTGTGGGTGGTTAACAGAACTCTTAACATTCCCTGTTGACTGTGGATGCTAACAGATGCTTGAATGAAATGCATGCTTTAAGTTTAATTATCTAGATAATTGCAGTAACCATTTAGTTGCTTTTCCTGTTTGGATCTGTCCATACAGATAATGTGCAATTAATGAGAATTAGCACTGCCAGACTATTGGGAGTATGAGTGATAAAAATGTGATGCCTTATGGTCCAGAATAAACTGTGTATCTAACTCGGTCAATAATTAGCTGTCTGTAACAAACAATGATGGAGATTACACAAACAATATAGTTCTTCGGAGCATTTCCAGTAGACTAGCCTTTCAAACTTAGGGACTGAGAGGAATATTTGTAGTGAAGGTACCTGGGTGACTTCCTGAGAAAAGTTGAATTAAATCTACTTTAAAAATGTTTCCTTAATGAATAAAATCTTTTTGGCATATAGTTCTATGAGTGTTAGTAAGCACATAGAGTCATGTAACCACCACCACAATTAATATACAGAACATTTTCATCAATCACAAAAACTGCCTTGTGCTGTCCCTTTATTTCCAACTCCCCACACCTGCTCTCTGGCAACCTCTGCACCTAGATTTGCCTTTTCCGGAACTTTATATTGCCTTTTAAATACCGCTTATTTCACTTAGCTTTAGACATTTAAAACTCACCCATGTTGTTGCTTGTATCAATGGAATGTTATTGATGCATAGTATTTCATTGTGTGTATATACCACAGTTCCTTTATCCTAGTTGGAGCAAAAATATAATTTGTTCATAATTTTTTATATCTGTCCAGGATAAGGCCAAAATAAATATTTACCTGCAGCTTTTTATGTGAACCTAAGTTTTCATTTATCTTAAGTTCCTAGAGATTGTAAGGTCATATTGTGAGTGTCGGGGCTTCCCTGGTGGCTCAGATGGTAAGAATCTGCCAGCAATGCAGGAGACCCAGGTTTGATCCTCGGGTCGGGAAGATCCCCTGGAGAAGGGAATGGCTACCCACTCCAGTATTCTTGCCTGGAGAATTCCAGGGACAGAGAAGCCTGGTGGGCTACAGTCCATGGGGTAACAATGAGGCAGACATGATGGAGCGACTAACATGTTCACTTTTCACTTTCATTGTGAGTGTATGTTTAACCTTATAAGCAACTGCCAGGCTGCTTTCCAAAAATATTTTGCATCCCCATTGGCACTTACCAGAGTTCCATTGCTCTCTTACACCCAAAACTGCACCTTCACCAGTTTTTTTGTTGTTGATTTTGCTATTCTAATACTTGTGTAGAAAACAAAACACTTCTGTTCACTATGTTTTTAACTTGTATTTCTCAAATGACAAATGATGTTGATGACCTCTGCCATTTAATTGAGGGTATCTGCATCTTTAAATTTAATGTAATTGTAGGTACCACTGCTGCTGCTAAGTTGCTTCAGTCGTGTCCGACTCTGTGCAACCCCACAGTCGGCAGCCCACCAGGCTCCCCCGTCCCTGGGATTCTCCAGGCAAGAACACTGGAGTGGGTTGCCATTTCCTTCTCCAATGCATGAAAGTGAAAAGTGAAAGTGAAGTCGGTCAGTCGTGTCTGACTCCTAGCGACCCCATGGACTGCAGCCTACCAGGCTCCTCCATCCATGGGATTTTCCAGGCAAGAGTACTGGAGTGGGGTGCCATTGCCTTCTCCAATTGTAGGTACAGTTGGGTTTAAATCCGCCATCTTGCTATTTTGTTTTCTGTTTGTCCCATCTTTTCTTTGTTCCCATTTTCTCATTGTCTGCCTTTTGGATAAATTGAGCCTATGATTCCATCCAGAGGAGGACATGGCAACCCACTACAATATTCTTCCCTGGAGAATCCCAAGGACAGAGGAGCCTGGCAGACTATAGTCCACAGGGTTACTCGGAGTCGGACATGACAGAAGCAACTTAGCACGCATGCTTATGATTCCATTTAAGCGTCTTTATCAATGGAAGAAGTTGATTATTAGTGGTTTCTATGGAGTTATATTATAATCTTCATTTTATCACAGCCTGAAAGTGAAAGTGAAGTTGCTCAGTCATGTCCAACTCTTTGCGACCCCATGGACTGTAACCTACCAGGCTCTTCTGTCCATGGGATTTTCCAGGCAAGAGTACTGGGGTGGGTTGCCATTTCCTTCTCCAGGGGATCTTCTCAACCCAGTGATGGAACCCGGGTCTCCCACATTGCAGGCAAATGCTTTACCGTCTGAGCCACCAGAGAAGCCTGCAATCACAGTCTACCTCAAGTGAATTTTACCACTTCACTTGTAACATGAGGACCTTATAGTAGTATACTTCCTTTTCTCTCATACATGTGCTAAAATCTCTATAAAGTGCATCACTTTTTTAAAAAGAGATATTTCTATTAAAATACATGAATAATTAGAAAGTCTTACATATTTTTTCATACATTTACCATTTCTGGTGTACTTCTAACCCTTGTTAGATGCATATTTTAGCCTGGTGCAATTTACCTTATGACAAAAGGAGCTCCTTTAAGATTTTTTTGTAAGATCTGATAGTTGTGAATGCTTTCAACTTTTGTGCATTTTCATGATGTCTTTATTTTTAAAGATAATTTCTCTGGGTATAGAATTCTAGTTTGACAGTTGTTCTTTTACTTTCAATACTTTAGGGATGTTACTGTGCTGTCTTAAACCATGCTTTGCGTTTAGTGAGAAATTTATTACTATCCTTCCTTTGTTGCTATGAACAAAACAAAACTCTTTTCTCTGACTGGTTTTAAGAGTTTCTCCTTATCACAGATTTTAAGCAGCTTAATTTGATGTGACTTTTTGAAAGTTTTTCCATACCTCTTGTGATTAGTGTTTGTTGACCATTTTTGGATCCATGGGTTTATAGATTTCATCAGATTTTATCTAAACTTTTCACTTATTTTGAAATATCTCTTGCTGTGTCCCTACGGTCTAGTATCTCTTTGAGGACTCTAATTTCAAATTTATTAGGTTATTTGAAGGTGTCCCACTGTTCACAGATGCTCCGTGAATTTTTAAATTTAATTTTCTCCCTGCATTTCATTTTGAATATTTCTCTTGCTATGTCTTCGAGTTCATTATTCTTTCCTTCTGCAATGTCTAAGCTGCTATTTAACCATTATAGGGCATTTTTCATCTCAGATATTGTACTTTTCACCTATGGATGTTTCATTTTAATCTGTGAATATGTTTCATGTCTCTACTTACCTATTTGAACACAAGAAATACAATTAGAGTAACTCTTTCAATACCTTTACTGTTGGAGCCACCAGGGAATTGCCATCTGTTGGAAAACAGAAAAAGCAAGAGAATTTTAGAAAAACGTGTACTTCTGCTTCATTGACTATGCTAAAGCCTTTGACTGTGTAGATCACAACAAACTGGAAAATTCTTAAAGAGATGGGAATATCAGACCACCTTACCCATCTGGGAAACCTGTACGCAAATCAAGAAGCAAGAGTTTGAACTGGATTTGGAACAACAGACTGCTTCCAAATTGGTAAAGGAGTATGTCAAGGCTGCAAAGAATATAATCAGATTTCGCTGTTGACCATCTGGTGATGTCCATGTGGAGAGTCTTCTCTTGTGTTGTTGGAAGAGGATGTTTGCTATGACCAGTGCATTCTCTTGGCAGAACTCTATTAGCCTTTGCCTTGCTTCATTCTGTACTCCAAGGCCAAAATTGCCCATTACTCCAGGTGTTTCTTGACTTCCTACTTTTGCATTCCAGTTTCCTATAATGAAAAGGACATCTTTTTTGGGTGTTAGTTCTAGAAGATCTTGTAGGTCTTCATAGAACTGTTTAACTTCAGCTCCTTCAGCATTACTCGTCGGGGCATAGGCTTGGATTACCATGGTACTGAATGGTTTGCCGTGGAAATGAACAGAGATCAATCTGTTGTTTTTGAGACTGCATCTAAGTACTGCATTTTGGACTCCAGTCATCCTGGAATGTGCAGTCAAGTGGGCCTTAGAAAGCATCACTATGAGCAAACTAGTGGAGGGGATGGAATTCCAGTTGAGCTATTTCAAATCCTGAAAGATGATGCTGTGAAAGTGCTGCACTCAATATGCCAGCAAATTTGGAAAACTCAGCAGTGGCCACAGGACTGGAAAAAGTCAGTTCTCATTCCAATCCCAAAGCAAGGCAATGCCAAAGAAGGCTTAAACTACCACACAATTGCACTCATCTCACAGGCTAGTAAAGTAATGCTCAAAATTTTCCAAGCCAGGCTTCAGCAGTACATGAACCGTGAACTTCCAGATGTTCAAGTTAGTTTTAGAACAGGCAGAGGAACCAGAGAACAAATTGCCAACATCCACTGGATCATCGAAAAAGCAAGAGAGTTCCAGAAAAACATCTATTTCTGCTTTCTTGACTATGCCAAAGCCTTTGACTGTGTGGATCACAATAAACTGTGGAAGATTCTTCAAGACACGGAAATACTAGACCACCTGACCTGCCTCCTGAGAAATCTGTATGCAGGTCAGGAAGCAACAGTTAGAATTGGACATGGAACAACAGACTGGTTCCAAATAGGAAAAGGAGTACATCAAGGCTGTATACTGTCACCCTGCTTATTCAGCTTACATGCAGAGTACATCATGAGAAATGCTGGGGTGGAGGCAGCACAAGCTGGAATCAAGGTTGCCGGGAGAAATATCCATAACCTCAGATACGCAGATGACACCACCCTTATGGCAGAAAGTGAAGAGGAGCTAAAGAGCCTCTTGATAAAAGTGAAAGAGGAAAGTGAAAAAGTTGGCTTAAAGCTCAATATTCAGAAAACGAAGATCATGGCATCCAGTCCCATCACTTGATGGGAAATAGATGGGGAAACAGTGGAAACAGTGTCAGACTTTATTTTGAGGGGCTCCAAAATCACTGCAGATGGTGACTGCAGCCATGAAATAAAACGCTTACTCATTGGAGGAAAAGTTATGCCCAATCTAGACAGCATATTAAAAAGCAGAGACATTACTTTGCCAACAAAGGTCCATCTAGTCAAAGCTATGGTTTTTCCAGTAGTCATGTATGGATGTGAGAGTTGGACTATAAAGAAAGCTGAGCACCAAAGAATTGTTGCTTTTGAACTGTGGTGTTGGAGAAGACTCTTGAGAGTTCCTTGGACTGCAAGGAAATCCAACCAGTCCATCTGAAAGGAAATCAGACCTGAATGTTCATCGGAACGACTGATGTTGAAGGTGAAACTCCAAAACTTTGGCCACCTGATGCACAAAACTGAACCACTGGAAAAGGCCTGATGCTGGGAAAGATTTAAGGCAGGAAGAGAAGGGGATGACAGCGGATGAGATGGTTTAATGGCATCACCGACTCAATGGACATGAGTTTGAGTAAACTCAGGGAGTTAGTGATGGACAGGGAGATCTGGCGTGCTGCAGTCCATTGGGTCACAAAGAGTTGGACACAACTGAGTGACTGAACTGAACTGATATCAAGGCTGTATATTGTCACTCTGCTTGTTTAACATATATGCGGAATACATCATGTAAAATGCCAGGCTGGATGTAGCACTCCCTGGAATCAAGATTGCTGGGGGAAATATCAATAACCTCAGGTATGCAGATGATATCACCCTTGTGGCAGAAAGCAAAGAGGAACTAAAGAGCCTCTTGATGAAAGTGAAAAAGGATAGTGAAAAATTTGCCTTAAAAGCCAGCATCCAAAAATTTGAGATCATGGCGTCAGGTTCTATCACTTCATGGCAAATAGATGGGGAAACGACAGAAACAGTGACAGACTTTATTTTCTTGGTCTCCAAAATCACTGCAGATAGTGACTGCAGCCATGAAATTAAAAGACGCCTGCATCTTGGAAGAAAAACTATGACAAACCTAGACAGCATATTAAAAAGCAGAGACATTACTTCATCGACAAAGGTTCGTATAGTCAAAGCTATGGTTTTTGCAGTAGTCATGTATGGATGTGAGAGTTGGATCATAAAGAAAGCTGAGCAATGATAAGTTGATGCTTTTGAACTGTGGTGTTGGAGAAGACCCTTGAGAGTCCCTTGGACTGCAAGGAGATCCAACCACCAACCCTAAAGGAAATCAACTCTGAATATTCATTGGAAGGACTGATGCTGAGCTGAAGCTCTAATATTTTGGCCACCTGAAGGGAAGAGCTGACTCACTGGAAAAGACCCTGATGCTGGGAAAGACCGAAGGCAGGAGGAGAAGGGGACAACAGAGGATGAGTTGGTTGGATGGCATCACTTTTTCAATTGACATGAGTTTAAGCATGCTCCAGGAGATAATGAAAGCCAGGGAAGCCGGGTGTGCTGCAATCCATGGGGTCGCAGAGTCGGACACAATTTAGCAAGTGAACAACACCAACAACAATGATGTCTTTGCTGATTCTCACATCTGTGCTAGCTCTTGGTTGATTTCAATTGGTTGCCTTCATATGGGTCCATTTTCCTGCTGTTTTGCATGCTTGATCATTCTTGGTTAGATGGCAGACACTGTGTGTTTTATCATGTTAGGTCCTCCATATTTTTGTATTCTTATAAATATTCTTCTTTTATTCTCAAGGTACTGTTTAGTTACTTTTAGGAAGATTGGTTCTTTCAGGTTCTGCTTTCAAAGTTTTTTAGGTAGGACTGGAATCATGCTAACTTAATGGTTAATAATCCCCACTACTAAGCCAAGATCATTCTATTCTCTTTACTCAGTTACCTGCAGGTAGGAACAGATACCTTTGTTAGTGGTAGGAACCTTATCTTAAGTAACTATTTAAAAGAACACTAGATGCATAAATGTGATATGATGTACAAAAGCTTAGGGGAGACATTTTAGAAATAAAGAAGTGTGTGTATTTTTTGTATTTTGTGAAATATAGATGGATTAAAATTAAAAACTATTTATATTTGAATTTTAGAGATTTTTTTAACCCTTGGGTTTCTTCTGTGTTTTTGCTATAGTTTATACTTTATCAATGTACTGTGCTCATTTCTGCTAATTTGTGGTAAACAAAGCTTTAGAAATGCCACATCCAATGCTTTTTTTATTTGAAAAAACACTAAATATTCTTATTCCCATAATATTTCAACATATATCACATATATTTTCTAATTATACAGTTTAAAATTTTTTTATCCTGGGGATAAGGAGCTATTAATAACATAGGATAAATGATCTTAATATTAGAGTCTCCTGGCAATAGAACTATATAGGCTTTCACAGTGTAAAAACAGGAAAATTAATTTTCCTCATATATTTTGGTAAAATTTAACTTTGGAAGCTGTAATAACCCTGACCAAATTGTTTTATAATGCTTGTGGAAGCTTTATAAAAGGTGGAATATTTAATAAAAGATATGCATTTAATATATTGAAAATATGTCAATCATAATAGGATTGTGAGCTTTCATTTTATTGTAGAAAATAAATGAAAACACACTTGCTTTAAGGTTGTATTAAAAATATGTTAGTAGGACAATTACTTGATGACAGATACAATTTATTATTAGGTTGGTGCAAAAGTAATTGCAGTTTTACATTGTTGAACTTTGCCATTTGATATTGGAATACATTCTTAAATAAATGTAATTATGTTATACAACATTTTAATGCACATTTCTCACCTTATTTATATTTTTGCTAATAATTTAATACTTCCTGTTTATTTTATATTTATTTTAGACTAGGGAAATTATGTTAGACAGAAAGCAATGTGAGTGATTTGAGTTCAAAATGGGTCAGAAAGCAGCAACATCAACAACATGTTTGGCCCACGAACTGCTGAGGAACATGCAGTGCAGTGGTGGTTCAAGAAGCTTTGCAAAGGAGACGAGAGCCTTGAACACGAGGAGCATAGTGGCCAACCGTAGGAAGTTGACAACAACCAATTGAGAGCCATCATCAAAGCTGATCCACTCACAACAGCACAAGAAGTTGCTGAAGAACTCAATGTTGACCGTTCTATGGTCGTTTGGCTTTTGAAGCAAATTGGAATGGTGAAAAAGCTCAATAAGTGGGTGCCTCAAGCTGGCTGAAGATCAAAAACATTGTCCTTTGAGTGTTGTCTTCTCTTATTCTATGCAATAATGAACCATTTCTCAATCGGATTTTGCCGTGCAATGAAAAGTGGATTTTATATGACAACCATTGATTATCAGCTCAGTGTTTAGAACAAGAAGAAGCTCCAAGGCACTTCCCAAAGCCAAATTTTCACCAAAAATGGTCTGTTTGGTGGTCTGCTGCCTGTCTGATCCACCTAAGTTTTCTGAATCCCAGAGAAACCATTACATGTGAGAAGTATGCTCAGCAAATGGATGAGATGCATTGACGACTGCAATGCCTGCAGCCAGCACTGGTCAACTGAAAGGGCCCAGTTCTTCTCCATGACAACGCCTGACCACACATCACAAAACAAATGCTTCAAAATTTGAAGGAACTGGGTTAGAGAAGTTTCGCCTCACCCACTATACACACCTGACTTCTCTCCAACTGACTGCCACTTCTTCAAGTGTCTCAACAACTTTTTGCAGGGAAGATACTTCCATAACCAGCAGGAGACAGAAAATGCTTTCCAAGAGTTCATCAAATACCGAAGCATGGGTTTTTATGCTATAGGAATAAACAAACTTATTTCTCATTGGCAAAAGTGTGTTGATTTTAATGGCTCCTATTTTGTTTAATAAAGATGTGTTTGAGCCTAGTTACAGTGATTTAAAATTCACAGTCTGAATCCACAGTTACATTCTCACCAATAATATAATTATAACCAATAATGCATTTTCACCTGATAATAAATCTGACACCCTTGTCTGACTCTGACAACTTAAAACTGAGGTGAATTAGGGACATCCAGACCATTGAGGGCTCACTCAGTGAAAAAGTCTTTAATTTAGCAGGCAAAATTAAAAATTGATATAAGAATATATGCATTTGTTAGGGGAAGTGTTAAAGTTATTCTTCCACTTAATAATAGAGAAAGGATTATGTCTGATTTTTCAATTACATTCTGGTCTCTGACAATTTACCAAAAAGCTACTTTTGCTAATATCTAAGAATCTTTTAAGATTGAATTATTGATATTTCACACTTCTATACTATTAAATTTTCAAATGCATTTATTACTTCAAGTGGAAAAATATTGTAATATTCTATATCAGCTTTCATAATTGAAGATAAATGTGTCCATATTTTATTACTTTTCAAATATTATCAGATGTAGGAAGTTGATTTAAAATGGAAGAATTTAACCTAACAATATTGTTGAATATTTAAAAATGTGTTTAGTCATGTCTCAAGATAGAAGAAGATGGGGAGCAATATATCTCTTGATCTAGAGCAGTGCACATGTCAAATAAGGGTGAGCTACCAGCAGAGACATTACTTTGTCAACAAAGGTCCATCTAGTCAAGGCTATGGTTTTTCCAGTAGTCATGTATGGATGTGAGAGCTGGACTATAAAGAAAGCTGAGCACCGAAGAATTGTTGCTTTTGAACTGTGGTGTTGGAGAAGACTCTTGAGAGTCCCTTGGACTGAAAGGAGATTCAACCAGTCCATCCTAAAGGAGATCAGCCCTGGGTGTTCATTGGAAGGACTGATGTTGAAGCTGAAACTCCCAATATTTTGGCCACCTGATGCAAAGAGCTGACTCATTTGAAAAGCCCCTGATGTTGGGAAAGATTGAAGGCAGGAGGAGAAGGGGATGACAGAGGATGAGATGGTTAGATGACATCACCAACTCAATGGACATGAGTTTGGGTAAACTCCGGGAGTTGGTGATGAACAGGGAAGCCTGACGTGCTGCGGTTCGTGGGGTTGTGAAGAGTTGAACACGACAAAGCAACTGAACTGACTGACTGACTGACCAGCACCTGTGCAGTTGAATTGTCCCCTTTTCCTGATTAAATTAGTGTGGCTGATACTGGGAATTTCCATTTATTTCTACCATTTTTTCCTTAGCTCCTTTCCTCAACTTTGACCAATCTTTGTTTATTTTAGTTGATTACTTTTTTGAGGGTTTCAAGATTTTAAAAAGAAGATAAATTATTGGACATGATTCACCACAGTGACTTGAATTCTCAGAAATCTTGAAATACTGAATACACAATTTCTCCAAGATATAGAATGTTTAAATGTTATTATTTCCATTTTAGCAGGTGGCAGAGAATTGATTAAACAGTTTGGCAAAATTGTTTGTGAATTCAGTCCAACTCTTCCGTGGTGGCTATCATGATAGAAGTGGCCTAGCCACTAAGAGTTGAGTTCAGTTTTTAGCTGTTTCAGTATCCCAAAATAGTATTCCAGTGAAGGAGCAAGGAGAGAGGATGTTGAAGTACAGAGAATTTTTTCTTTATCACAAACACTATGTCTGTTCATCTTTACATAGACAAATGAGATGGAGCAGGAATGATCCTATAGGTTTTTTTCAGCTCCCTGCTTTTAGAGAACTTGTTAGTTATAGGTATGTGCTATGCTTAGTCCATGTCCTACTCTTTGTGATCCCATGGACTGTAGCCTGCCAGGCTCCTCTGTCCATGGGGATTCTCTAGGCAAGAATACTGGAGTGGGTTTCCTTGCCCTCCTCCACAGGATCTTCCCAACCCAGGGATCAAACATAGGGATGGATCACACATTGCAGGCAGATTCTTTACTCTCTGAGCCAGTTATAGGCATAGGATATTCTAATATTTATGAGAATAAAATAAACTTTGCTGTTTTACTAACAGTTATTTTTTTCTCTCTTTTTTTTTTCTCTTTCACAGACCACCACTATGCATCTATAATTTTGTACTTAAAGAAAGCAAGGAACTATTTCTCACTCCAAGCACATGCAAACCATAGGAAATATAAAATGCCTTCATCCATCAAATGTAACAGCTTGTTTGTGAATTGAAAAACTTGTAAATGGAAACAATGCAATTAGTATTTCTTTTAGACTGCATTGTTCAATCTGAAATTTGTATATTTCTTCTTCCTGTATAAATTTTTAAGAATCAAAGATATAGAATATTTTAAGATACATATGGTGAAGCATTCTGAATATATTTTAAAGCTGTTTATTTCTGTTTACCTTAATCAAATGTTTCTCTTTGAATGTTTTCCTTTTTTATTATTAACAGATAACATGTCTTTAGAAAAAAAAAGAATCTTATTTCTTCAACACACTGTCTAAATAGTATCATTCTCCACTTAGAATGCAGTAATGAAATAAATGAATGTTTAAAAACTGGGTAAATTTTGAGAAGTTCCTTGGATTCATGTAAATCCTGTAAACAGAAATATACCTGTTTAGTGATCCATTTGGCATTTTATATGAAAGTGCTGCACTCAATATGCCAACAAATTTGGAAAACTCAGCAGTGGCCACAGGACTGGAAAAGGTCCGTTTTCATTCCAATCCCAAAGAAAGGCAATACCAAAGAAGGCTCAAACTACTGCACAATTGCACTCATCTCACATGCTAGTAAAGTAATGCTCAAAATTCTCCAAGCCAGGCTTCAACAATAGGTGAAATGTGAAATTCCAGATGTTCAGCTGGTTTTACAAAAGGCAGAGGAATCAGAGATCAAATTGCCAACATCCACTGGATCATGGAAAAAGCAAGAGAGTTCCAGAAAAACATCTCTTTCTGCTTTATTGACTATGCCAAAGCCTTCGACTGTGTGGATCACAATAAACTGTGGAAAATTCTGAAAGAGATGGGAATACCAGATGGGAATACCTCTTGAGAAACCTGTATGCAGGTCAGGAAGCAACAGTTAGAACTGGACATGAAACAATAGACTGGTTCCAAATAGGAAAAGGAGTACGTCAAGGCTATATATTGTCACCCTGCTTACTTAACTTATATGTAGAGTACATCATGAGAAACACTGGGCTGGAAGAAGCACAAGCGGAAATCAAGATTGCTGGGAGAAATATCAATAACCTCAGATATGCAGATGACACCACCCTTATGGCAGAAAGTGAAGAGGAACTAAAAGCCTCTTGATGAAAGTGAAAGAGGAGAGTGAAAAAGTTGGCTTAAAGCTCAACATTCAGAAAACGAAGATCATGGCATCTGGTCCCATCACTTCATGGGAAATCGATGGGGAAACAGTGGAAACAGTGTCAGACTTTATTTCTGGGGGCTCCAAAATCACTGCAGATGGTGACTGCAGCCACGAAATTAAAAGACACTTACTCCTTGGAAGGAAAGTTATGACTAACCTAGATAGCATATTGAAAAGCAGAGACATTACTTGCCAACAAAGGTCTGTCTAGTTAAGGCTATGGTTTTTCCAGTTGTCATGTGTGGATGTGAGAGTTGGACTGTGAAGAAAGCTGAGCACCAAAGAATTGATGCTTTTGAACTGTGGTGTTGGAGAAGACTCTTGAGAGTTCCTTGGACTGCAAGAAGATCCAACCAGTCCATTCAGTCCTGGGTGTTCTTTGGAAGGAATGATGCTAAAGCTGAAACTCCAGTACTTTGGCCACCTCATGCAAAGAGTTGACTTATTGGAAAAGACCCTGATGCTGGGAGGGATTGGGGGCAGGAGGAGAAGGGGATGACAGAGGATGAGATGGCTGGATGGCATCACCGACTCGATGGATGTGAGTCTGAGTGAACTCCGGGAGTTAGTGATGGACAGAGATGTCTGACGTACTGGGATTCATGGGGTTGCAAAAAGTTAGACACAACTGAGCGACTGAACTGAACTGAATGCTTTGTAAATAAAGGCTTTGTTTCATGGAGCACAATAATCTGTGGCCCATAATCATTAATGTCAGATCTCGGGTCTACCACTTATTCATTTACTAATGGCGTGATCATGAATAACGAAATTTACTTCACCATATATCAGGCACCTAAAAATGTCTGTGGATATTGATTCAACACTTTGACTAGTGTCTGCCCATAATGATAATAAAAATGATAACAGCTAACACATGCATCACTGTATTCTTGGCCCAGTTTAATACTGGGCCAATTTAATCCCCAAAGAAACCATCTGAGGTTGGCCTTGTTATCTCTACTGAAGAATAAACTGAGACATAGAAATGTTAACTAACCTACCCAGGATTGTGTACAAAACCAAAACTGAAACCTAAGTCTCTTGAGTCTGTGGTTTTTAACCCCTATTCATGTTTCTCCATGCTTCCCTGGTGGATCAGTTGGTAAAGAATCTGCCTGCAATGCGGGAGACCTGGATTTGATCCCTGGGTTGGGAAGATCCCCTGGAGGAGCGCATGGCAACCTACTCCAGTATTACTGCCTGGAGAATCCCCATAGATAGAGCCTGGTGGCTATAGTCCTTGGGGTCACAAGAGTCAGGCATGACTGAGTGACTTTCACATGTTTCTCCAAAGTTCAATACATGTTAATTGTGATATTTATAAATGATCAGTTACAAAATACAGTCATCCCTAGTTATCCTTGGGGAATTGGTTCCAGGACCCACCACAAACACCAAAATCCACTGATGTTCACATCCCATAGTTGGTTCTCATTATCTGTGGTTCCACATGCATGGATTCAACCAAGCACAGATTACATAGTGCTATAGTATATATTGGGAGAAAAAACCCTCTGTAAGTGGAACCCATGCAGTTCAAACCTATGTTGCTCAAGAGTCATTGGTAATAATCTAAATGTCCTTGGCATTCTCCCATTTACCCATTCAGTCCAGGAATTCCTGGTCCTCAGCTCCCTCTCACTTGTGTCTGAAAGCTCCCAAGATTTGTTTTATGTGAGTTTCTAAACTAGTCTGTCAACTACAGTCACAGTCTCTATGCTTTTGATTTCCTGCTATATTAGTTTGCTGGAACTCTCATTAAAAAATCACTGATAAGATGGCTTAAGCAACACAGTTAATTTTCTTACAGTTCTGGAGGCTAGAAGTCGAAGGTCAAGGTGTTGGCAGGTCTGGTTTCCCTGAGACCTCTCTCTTTAGTTGCAGGTGGCCACTTCCTTGCTGTGTCCTAACATGGTCTTTCCTCTGTGCTTGGTTTCTCTTTTGTGTGTCTTGATTTCCTTTTCTTATAAGGATTATTAATATCACTTTCATATAACAGTGTATTCTTGCTACAGTTTAATACTTTATATGTATATATACATATATATTTATTTATATTTATTGATGTGTATATATATGTATATATCAACTATCATATATCAATTCATTTAATCCCCTACAAAAATCCTATGAGATTAGCCTTTTCATCTCCACTGATACAGAAATGGAGGCCATAGAAATGTTGACTTAACTTACCCAGGATTTCATACAAAATTAGAATTGACTGGTGTCCTTATGAGAGTACAGCCTACTCTAATGAGCTCATTTTAATTTAATCACCTCTTTAAAGACCCTGCCTCTAAATAAAGTCACATTCTGAGGTACTGGGAATTCATCTCATAATACTGTCCATCACTCATTAGCACCACAATGATTGTTGCTGTTGTTCAGTTGCCCAGTTGTGTCCACCTCTTTGTGACCCCACAGACTGCAGCATGGCTGGCCCTTCCTGTCTCTCACCATCTCCTGGAGGAGTTTTTCCTAGTTCATGGTCATCGCATCAGTGATGCCGTCCAGCCAGCTCATCATCTGATGCCCTTTTCTCCTTCTGCCCTCGATCTTTTCCAGCATCAGGGACTTTTCCAATGAATCATGTGTGAGCAACAGATGACCAAAATGCTGGAGCTTTGACTTCAGCATCAGTCCTTCCAGTGAATATTCAGGTTGATCTTCCTTAAGATTGACTGGTTTGGCCTCCTTGCTGTCCAAGAGACTTCAAGGGTCTTCTCCAGCACCACAGTTCAAAGGCATCAATTCTTTGGTGTTCTTCCCTCTTTAAGGTCCAGCTCTTACAACAGTACATGACCACTGGGAAGACTTGACTATATGGACCTTTGTCGGCAGAGTAATGTCTCTGCTTTTCAACACACTGTCTAGGTTTGTCATTGCTTTCCTGCCAAGAAGCAATCGTCTTCTGATTTCATGGCTGCAGTCACCATATGCAGTGATTTTGGAGTCCAAGAGAAAGAATATGTCACTACTTCCACCTTTTCCCCTTCTATTTGCCATGAAGTAATGGGGCTGAATGCCATGATCTTAGTTTTTTTTAATATTTAGTCTTAAACTGGCTCTTTCCCTCTCTTTACCATAATCAAGAGGATGTGAAGTCCCTCCTCACTTTCTGCTGTTAAGGCGGTATCATCTGCATATCTGAGGTTGTTGATGTTTCTCCCACCTATCTTGATTCTGGCTTATAACTCATCCAGCCTAGCATTCCTCATGATGTGCTCAGGGTATAGGTTAAACAAACAGGGTGACAGCAGACAGCCTTGTGCTTTTTTCTCGATTTTGAACCAGTCAGTTGTTCCATACAGGGTTCTAACTGTTGCTTCTTGACCTGCATACAGGTTTCTCAGAAGACAGGTAAGATAGTCTGGTATTCCCATCTCTCTAAAAGTTTTCCACAGTTTATCATGATCATAAAGTTTATCATGATCCACATAAATATCATGTTAGCATAGTCAATGAAACTGAGATAGATGTTTTTCTGACATCCCCTTGCTTTCTCTATAATCCAGTGAATGTTGGCAATTTGATTTCTAGTTCCTCTTCCTTTTCTAAACCCAGTTTGGACATCTGGAAGTTCTTGTTTCGCATAATGCTAAAGCCAACTTGCAAGGTTTTAAGCATAACCTTACTAGCCTGGGAGATGAATGCAGTTGTCTGATGGTCAGCATATTCTCTAATACTATCCTTCTTGGAAACTGGGATGAGGACTGGCCTTTTCCAGTCCTGTGGCCACTGCTGGGTCTTCCACATTTGTTGACGTAATGAATGCGAAACTTTGATGGCATCCTCCTTTAGGGATTTGAATAGTTCTGCTGGAATTTATTCACATCCATTAGCTTTATTAACTGCTGTGCTTCTTAAGGCCCACTTGTCTTCATACTCCAGAATGTCTGGCTCTGAGTGACTAATCACACCATTGTAGTAGTCCGGTTCATTAGGGTCCTTTTATACAGTTCTTTCATGTATTCCTGGAGAAGGAAATGGCAACCAACTCCAATACTCTTGCCTGGAAAATTCCATGGATGGAGGAGCCTGGTGGGCTCCAGTCCATGGGGTTGCAAAGAGTTGGACACGACTGAGGGACTTCACCTTCACCTTTCACGTATTCTTTCTATCTTTTCTTGATCTCTTCAGCATTTTTCCCCTTCATGGATCACTTGTCATGGTGAAGGGGCTTGTGTCTCAATGAAGCTAAGAGCCATGCCATGCAGGGCCACCCAAGATGGACAGGTCATAGCAGAGAGTTCTGACAAAATATGATACACTGGAGGAGGAAATGGCAAACCACCCCAGTATACTTGCTGTGAGAATCTCATGAACTGTATGAGACCAGAATGATCATCTTTGCCTAATGTGGCATTTGAAGGTGAATTGGGACCCTTATTGATACATACCTGAGAAACTGGTATGTGAAGACTCAATATATTAGAAATGTGTTCCAGGCAGAAACTTGTAGAATGCTTTCCACATTTTGCTTAGGGATTTTAGCAGTCTCCCTGCATCCCTACTGTCGGACATTCCTTCTTCGGTGACTGCCTCAGCCGTTTGGTCCATAGGCCTCTGACTCCAATCAATAGAAACACATTCTCTCTCCTTTCTGACACTTAGGTATTGGCTCACAAACTCCCCCTATTCTAAAACAAAACTAGAAACCCTTTTGTAATTTCACTTTTCCCACACCCGTCAATTAGTTTTCCAGATAGCCCCAGAAATTCTAAATCTTAGTTTGTGATATTAATGGAATTTAAAATTAAATAAAGGGCATTAGAGATATCTTCCTGGGGGAGAATTCAAGCATTTGAGACTGCTTAGGGACTTTGGATAACAGAGAAACAGTACCTGAGCTGTCTCATAGCTTATTAAAGACCCTGTAACTCTCATAACAAAATTTCCTTGTCATAGGTGATGGGATCCTTCAAGGATAACTTGAAGACATAAACTTATGAAATGTTTATAGGTTTCCATACTGCAATATCTGGGAGAAATATCAACAGCCTCAGATATGCAGATGATACCACTTTAATGTCAGAAAGTTAAGAGGAATTAATGAGCCTCTTGATGAAGATGAAAGAGGGGAGTGAAAAAGCTGGCTTAAAACTCAACATTCAAAAAACTAAGATCATGGCCTCTGGTCCTATCACTTCAGGGCAATCAGATGGGGAAAATGTGGAAACAGTGTCAGATTTCATTTTCTTTAGCTCCAAAGTCAACTTGGATGGTGACTGCAGCCATGAAATTAAAATATACTGCTTGGAAGAAAAGCTATGTCAAACCTAAACAGCGTTTTAAAAAGCAGAGACATCATTTTGCCAACAAAGGTCCACATAGTTAAAGCTATGGTTTTCCAGCAGTCATTACGGATGTGAGGGTTGGGCCACAAAGAAGGCTGAGCACTGAAGAATTGATGCTTTTGAACTGTGGTACTGGAGAAGACTCTTGAGAGTCCTTGGACTGCCAAGGTCAAACCAGTCAATCCTAAAGGAAGTCAATACTGAATATTCATTAGAAGGACTAATGCTGAAGCTGAGGCTCCAATACTTTGGCCACCTGATGGGAAGAGCTGACTCATTGGAAAAGACCCTAATGCTGGGAAAGATTGATAGCAAGAGGAGAGGGGGACAGCAGAGGACGAGATGGTTGGATGACATCATTAACTGGATATAAGTTTGAGCAAACTACAGGAGATAGTGAAGGACAGAGAAGACTGGCTTGCTGCAGTTCATGGAGTCGTAAAGAGTCAGACACAGCTTAGCAACTGAACAATAACAATACTGCAATGTCTTCTCCAATGTCCTAATTCCCTCTACTTTTTTTTCATGATGAACAATGAAAGGAAGACTTTGGAACTTGTCTTAGGGATGAGAGGAAGTAAACTCCTCTGACCCACAAGTTCATAGTCTTCAAACAATGTTTTTAATCACATTTTTTCCCCCAAATTTGTAGAAATCATAGATCAAAAATAGTAGTGAGAGGGAAAAGTGCAGTTTCTGGAGGACTGATGAAGCACAGATATTTTATAGCAATCATGTACGACAACAGAAGGAACAGATAGCCATTATGCACAAAATGGGTTACACCTGGCTACTTTGAAGAAACTCTGTCTGGGTCAGATACAGAAAGCTGCAGAGAGGCACAATTATGTAGTAATGCTTATAATCAGCTATAATCATGTAAGTGTTGTTGTGGGTGATAACATCTATGCATTAATCCTGCTTTTTCACATAATAATGATAACAGTAACAACAAATACATAACGAGTAATTACAATGTGCCAATCTGTGTTTTAAGTCCTTGACTTAACAATATTTCGTTTAGTCCTTACAAATGCCTCATCAGGTATGTAGCTTTTTCACCTTCTGTGACAGAGGGGAGAAGTGGAGAAGAAAATCTGTCAGACTATTTATTTCAATACCTGGAAGACATGTTTGTTGTGTTTTGATAGTTATCTGTTGAGTATATATTGGGCATTCTGCAAATGCTTGCGAAAGAATCAAGGGATGGATGGGTGAACAGGAAATCAGTTCCTTTGGATAAAAAGCACAGGACAAAAGGCAGACCCTGGCCCTGAGAAACCGTAATGTGGTTAGTGAATGCCTGCCAATAGCCTTGGAGCAGTAACCTGGAAACGTCCTGGTGAGTCCTCAGACACATGTGCTGGTTTTCTGTTCTGCGCTGTCAGGATCTGAGGATGAAGACACTGCTAACAGTTACCAAATACCTGAAATTTTACCCAAGATAATATAACCTGCCTCTCCAGGTGGCATAAACAACATTGTCAGAGAACATTTGGGGATGACGTTGGCATTATGAAATGTAGGACTTCAAAGCACAGATAACATTTTCATTCATGATTTCTTTTTTCCCTATGAACATGCGTTACATGAAAAAAGAAGGAAATACGGGAGGTGAACAGCTGGTCATGCAGATGGTGTTGATGAGTTGAATCTGGATTTCTGTACCATGACTAAAGTTTCTGGAATGTAGGTCTCTTGGCTAGGGGTAGGATTGTATATCTCACAGGGACACGGGAGAATGTGTTTGCATGTAGGCTAGCAGTCATGATTAAAGCGCTTTCACTGGAACATAACATTGCAGGAAGTGTTTGAAGATTCAAAGCAACAGATCACTCACCCAGGTTCACCAGGGCCCTGTCGAATATTCTTCCAGATTTCCTATGGATCCCTGGCAGCGCCTTACAGTTCTTAACTCAGGTTTGCTCTCCCAACTTCCTTCCCACTTGGTCCCTTTCTTGGCCTTTTCTGTTGTTAATTTATCTCTCCCAAACTCATTCCTCACTTTGCTTTTGCTCCTCCTCTGCTTCTTAAAGGTGATATTTCATGTCTCTGTTAGGGCACTTTGCTTATTTGTGTCCAGCACTAAAACATAATCTTGAGAGCAAGAAATTTTATGTTATATACATATTTTTGTATTTTCACGGTCTAGATAAATGCCTGGAATATTCCATGGGCTCCAAAAACATTTGTTGAATGATAAATACAAAATTTAAAAAATTAAGCAGCCTCTTTTTTGGCTTAGCTGTGGAAGAGTGGGCAGATACGTGACTGCTGGCTATTTAGAAGAACAAAATGTTTCAAGTGGTTCTGGTTTGAGATCAGAGAGCTCTCATAGTACAGCAAATTTAAGATTTTCTTTGTCTTACATTATTTTCTAAGAATGTAGTAAAACCAGATATGATTTTCATATTAGATGATTTTAGTCAAGACAGATATAGTACTGAAGAATAATTTGCATTTATAATTAAATTTGAAACTTCTTTTACATATATTGTTAAAGCATTAAAATGTTGACATTCTAAACACAGATGAATTATAAATTTCAGGTTTTTCCTTAGTAATTCTCTGGGAAAATAAACAATTTGAAGATTAAAAAAATAAAGTCTACTGCAGGCATAGATTCCGAAATCATTGAAACTTTGTCAGTGGAACTTGCCATCAGTTTTCAAAGCATTCTTTTTACTCTTTAATATTCAATGTTATGTTTCTCTTTAACACTGGGTAGGAGAGATGTATAGTTACAAAAATATCTATGGAACGAACATGCAAATATGTGTTTAGCCATAAAACCTTGTGATGAACAAATGCATGGGAGAAAACAATGCAGTGCCTCTCTCACCACCACTGTTTTTTTCCCTGAAATCTCATCTTACAAACTAAGCTACAGAAGGACGTTGGGCATCCTTCAGGACCTTCATGTCTTGAGCAGTTCTGAATGCATTTCGCAGGACCAGAGTATCTGGGGTTCTGACTTTGTTGGAAGATGGCTCCTGCAACAGGGTTGTGGTGCTCAAGAGTGGTTTCAAATACAAGCCTGGGCAATAGTCCTCCTGAGTCCAAGTCTTGGATTTACCGTTGCCATCTGGGTGCTTTTCACCTGACTGCTTAAGTCCCCTGTGCCGCAGTTTCCTTAACTGAGAAGTGGTGGTATTAATTATGCTTTCTTCACAGGGTTGGTGTGAGGATTAAATAAGTAAAATGTCTAGAACACAATGACAGAATTCACAGAGCTATTGTCATTATTACAACTATTACCTGTGTGCACAGGAGAGACCAGAAGCAGGACACTGGCCATTGGGGTCAGCTACTGCTGGAGCTATGGAGCAGTGGTCGATATACGCCAGGGGAAGATTCTGCTCAGACATCGCTGAAAGCTGGTCCTTTGGCTTTGTCATAAGCGAGGTGGTCTCAATTTGAATATTGCCTGAAAATTTTATTAAGACTTAACATTTTAAAAGCAGTTCAAGCTTCACAGTAAGACTGAGAGGAAGGTACAGAGATTTTCCACACGCTCCCTGCTCATGTACTTACAGAGCCAACGGCATGATCAACACACCCCGCCAGAGTGGAACATTTGCTACAGTTGATGAATCCACACATCATAAACACCAAAAGCCCGTAGCTTACATTGTGGTTAAATCTTAGCATTGTACAATCTATGTTTGGGAAAATTCCATAGCTGTACGTTTTCCAGAATGCTATATAGTTGGAATCATACAGTATGCAGCCTTTTCAGATTGGCTTTTTCCCTCAGGTATATGCATTTACGTTTCCTCCACGTGTTTTCATAGCTTGGTAGCTCATTTCCTCTTAGTGCCAAAAAATATTCTATTGTCTGGATATATCACAGTTTATTTATCCATTCACCTACTGAGGGACATCTTGGTTGCTTCCAAGTTTTGGCAACTATGAATAAAACTGTTATAAACCCCCACATGTAGGTTTTTGTGTAGACATAAGTTTCTGTTCTTTTGAGTAAATATCAAGGAGCACAATTGCCGGATCATATGGTAAGAGTGTGTTTAGTTTTGTAAGAAAACCATAAAACTGCCGTCTGAGGTGGCTGTGCCAATTTGCATTGCTACTGGTAATGAATGCGAGTGCCTGTTGCTACACATCTTACCAGCATTTGGTGTTGTCAGTGTTCTGGATTTGGGCCATTCTTAGAGATGTGTGGGGCTTCCCTGGTGGCTCAGAGGAAAAGCGTCTGCCCGCAATGCGGGAGACCTGGGTTCGATCTCTGGGGCGGGAAGATCACCTGGAGAAGGAAATGGCAACCCACTCCAGTATTCTTGCCTGGAGAATTCCATGGACAGAGGAGCCTGGTGGGCTACAGTCTATGGGGTCACAGAGAGTCGGACACGACTGAGCGACTTCACTTTCACTTTCTATAGATGTGTAGTAAAATCTCATCAATGTTTCAATTTAAATTTTTCTGGTGACATGTGATGTTGAGTATTTTCAGTACCCTTATTTGTCATCCTTGTATCTTCTTTGGTGAGGTATCGAGGTCTTTCCCCCATCCATATTTTCTTATTGTTGAGTTTTAAGAGTTCTCTGTATATTTTGGATAAGTCTTTTATCAGATGTGTCTTTTGTAAATATTTTCTCCCAGTCTGTGGTTTATTTTTTCATTCTCTTGGCATTGTCTTTTGAAGAGCAGAGTTTTTAATTTCAATGAAGTCCAGCTTATCAATGACTTCTTTCATGGATCATACCTTTGGAGTAATGGACATGAAAAAGGTCATCTAGGTTTTCTTCTATGTATCTTGGAGGAGTTTAACAGCTTTGCATTTCACATCTAGATCTGTAATCCATTTTGATAATTAATTTTTGTGAAAGGTAAGGTTTTTGTCTAAATTAATTCTTTTGGATGTTGACATCCAAATATCCCAGTACTGTTGTTGAAAAATTTACCTTTGCTCATTGTATTGCCTTTGCTCCTCTGACAAGGAGCTGTAGAGTATATTTAAGTGGGTCTGTTTCTGGGATGTCTATCCTGTTCCCTCAATCTAGTTGTCCATCCTTTCACTGCACCATCTTGATTACTGTAGATTTATAGCAAGTCTTTGCTTCCCCTTGTGGATCAGCTGGTGAAGAATCCGCCTGCAATGTGGGAGACCTGGGTTCTATCCCTGGGTTGGGAAGATCCCCTGGAGAAGGGAAATGCTACCCACTCCAGTGTTCTGGCCTGGAGAATTCCATGGACTATATAGAGTCAGACACGACTGCATGACTTTCACTTTCACTTTACACTTTCATAGTAAGTCTGGCAGTAGAGCAGTCAGTCCTCCAATGCTGTGCATTTCCTTCAGTATTGTGCTAGCTATTCCTTGAAATAGGTTTGAGAGAGTATACCCCTTAAGACTTGTATTTTCAGCTTTAAAATATTTGGAAACACTCATGTGCTCATCATGTACCTGTCCAAAAAGAATGAGATTAATGTGTACTTGACAATGAGCCTTGCTCAAGTAGGACAGGTATTTGGAACATAGAAAAGAGAATGATTTGAATTCTTGGACTCAACGAAGTTGTATTCCATTAGGAAAGCTACCTGGTTGAACACATGTTGTCATACCCCATGATTATTGCAGAAATGATGATGATTCTGAGGGCTGGTATGGAACAGAGGCTGAGTATCAGCTGTAGTGGAAGTGTGTGACGGTTTGACTGGATAAAGACGATATTGGTTCCTGATGGATGTTTAGGGACTAGCTCATGTAAAGAGGGAGCTAGAGAGGAGAATGTAGCTTTTTCTAGATGTTGAGTATGAGGAAGAAGGAGAACAGGTGTGGCACATGTAGGTCAAATTATATAAAGTTGTGTATGTTCTGGAAAGGAGCTATTCAGTCAGGAGCTATTTAAGATTAACAAGTGAGAACAGGGCATGAGCACACTTGTGTTTTTAAAAAGAGATATCTCTCAAATGCCTAATTGGAGAGGATGTTAGCAACCCCTCTGCTGGTGTCCTGAGCATACCAAGGCAGGATAATAAAAAGAGACACTAAGTAAACAAGTGGAATAAGATGGAGAGACTCAGCACAGAGATGCACCGGAGTTTTGCCTCAACAGCCTGGCAAAAACAAAGGAAAAGTTCATATGTTGTGTAGACGTGGCCCTTTAATGTGACATAATTTTCTTCATCCCTTCTGTAAAACATGTTGAGACCCCCCTTTTGAGCTCCAAAGGAAAAACCTAGTAGGAGTCCAATTAAATGTCCTGAAATGTAATGAGTAGAAACAAGAGAAATGATGAAGGATTGCTGCATACCATCCACTTGAAAATTGTATGAGTTTTAATCTGAAAAAGCACGTAGGCTTTTTTTTTTTTTTTTTTTTTCCTGACAATAGCAGGGACTCGAGGAACATGGCAGATTGAGTTGACTTACATAATAAAGTCTGGATGGGACCTGCTATTTGAAAGGCTACTAATAGTAGTGCTTTGAAAAGCCATACCTGCCCAACGTAGAGATCCCAAAGGAGTTAGATCTATACTCTCTAGGTCAAAATTGCATCATATTTCTGCAATTCCTTTTCCAGAACAGAGTAACTTTCATTTGCTCAGTTTTTGAAAGAAATCCTGATAATGGTTTTAAGTGTTATTTTTATTTTCTCTTTCTTCCTATTAAAAAATCACATACACACACACACACACACACACACACACACACACACACATGTCCCTGTGAGGGGAAAGGGAGGGGATTAGAGGCATTAGAGATCTCCCAAAATTTCCCACTGAGAAGATCTGATTTTTCATGTGAACAATATTGAACATGTAAATTGAATATAGAAGTTACACTGTACAGAAAAGTTAAATATCTAAGATTTATGAATTATATACATTATGTAGAATGACATGCTGATTTAGAAATTCTCACATTTTATGGACAATTTACCCAAGCTCTTCATATGCATTTTTTATATAAATATATCTTTTAAATCAATTAGGCCCTCTTTAAAGTTACCTAACAGAGTTTTCTAGGCCATATTTTTCTGTCTTCTCTAAGTCATATAAACTGCAGAACTTTTTGAACCTATACGTAATGTTATAGGGAATTTCCTATTGCTCGTTTAAGGGTTTCTGTCTCAATATGATGAAGAATAAAAGAGCACTAGAAGGACATATATTTAGAATTCTTTCTCCAGAGACAAAACTATTACCAATTTCTTATATATCCAGCTGTCTTGTATCTGGAGTTAAAACTAATCATTTCAATAATCATGAAGTGCCGTGTTAAATTGCAGTTTTGATTCACACTATTAGGATTAATGATCAAGTCTTTGGTAAAATTAATTTACTCCTCTTTTGACTCTGAGAGGGCCCAAAATATCTTCCAAATCAGTCTTCCAAAGAAGTCACATCTTTTAGGCCCACATGACCAGTCCTTGGCTGTGGGCTGTCCATGGGAAGGGGCTGTGAACTTAGATGAGATCATTTTATTTATCTGGGGGCATTATTGCAAGGAGTCAGCTGTCAACGCTCCCATGAGCAAGAAGAATGGTGTCTTAGTCCTGAAGATGGCATGAGGTGGCAGAGCATAGCCTTGGGGAGCAGAGCACGGGGATCGGTGGTGGGTAGGCATTTAGTGCTTGGCCATCTGTCCACACAGTCTGCTGGCCTTTCTTCGTCCATTCCTACATGAGACATTTAGGACAACCATCTCAGGTTATCTTACTTGGAGTGCAAAAATCCTCCATGAGTCGCCCCATGGCCTCTTCTACCTACCCCTTCTACCTTGTTGCTGTCTTTTTTTTTTTTTTTTTTCTTTTTCTGGGAACTTTACATATCCTAGGATATTTCTAGACAGCTACTCTTAGATCTCTATGGTCCATCAAGAGGCCCCTCTGTTTTCCCTCATCTGAACTACGGGGAGAGAATGTAGAGATACGGAAACTGAATTTTTTTCCTAATCTGGGGACAGTCTTTCTCTTTCCACATTTATACAAGTCTTTCTCACTCAGCAAAATACTTATCCCCACCAGTTTCCTGATGCTTCTAAATTCTCTGTAAGGCTTAGGATTCAAGATGTCAAAAGACAGAAAGAGTTGCAGGCTTTTATTTCTTTCCATGAAATTCTTCCTTCTTTGCTATTTGTCTAAATCAGTGAGCCCAAAATAGTTTTGCTCCTAAAACTGGGGAAGAAGACCTAAACCAGGAGATAGTTACCATTCACCATTCCATTAGTGATGTTTACTGACTAACTGATTCTTTAATCTGGAGGTGACATTTACAGTTACAGTAAAATTGATGATGTTATTAAGTTATATGATGTGTGCCACTGATGCATGATCTAGAGTGAAATTTATTTATTTATTTTTAAACAGAAGAGTGGTTTACCAATGTCAGAAATATATCCGTTAGGTAAGTTAAATAATGAGAGAGGTTTAAACCTTTAATTCCCTGGAACGTCTATGTAATCAGAACTATCCATTATCCAAAATTTCTATATAAACAAATATTTTTAAAATATCCCCGAATACAATCAAGTTTTATTTCTTTTTAATACTACTATGAATTGATTTTTAAAGGGTATAAGGTCAAGTTTTACCAATGAAACATACAACCCATTGTCACAAGAGGGCAGCCTTTTAACATGGATTGTTCCTCAATCTGAAGCCATTCCTTGATAATTTAAGACAGTTACTTTAATCCATGTAACTAAATAATGATAAAACAATACAAAATATTCAAGCATATATTTTGCATTGTGCATATTTTGTTTTGTATTATTAGTAATAAAAATATTTAAAACCCACTGGGAAAATAAGAACTGAATTGTTTCATGTAGAAAGAAGGGTTTATATAGGTTGTATCTTTTAAATATCAACTGAAGGTCAGTGGCTGGGTTGAGTGCACCAAAATCTCATGTGATCAGATGTGAAATTCTCCTCTGAGCTACCCAAAATTCTAACCAAGAAAGGGCAAGCTGGAAGGATCCAGACTGATATATTACCCACAGGCAAATGAATGTCAGTGGATGTATGTTTCCAATTTTTATCTTAGACACTGCCTAAAGACACAGTGCTATTTGGACATATTGATAACGAGTACCTTTTCCTGGTGGATGGCTGGTCTTGTTTGTAAGACACAGAGAGGGCACCTTCAGATCAGCAATGTCATATCTCTCCCAGGCTGGCTGTCTGCCCCGGTCCGAAGCTGACCAGTTACTTCTCTCAAAGTCAATGTTCTTTTCAGGAGAAGCCCACAGTGCTATAAATGTCCATCTTGCCCCAACTTGCTCCAATTTGGGCTTCTTACAGAATCAGAAACCCTCCCAGCCAACTGTGGTTTCACAAGCCCTCCAGGTAACTCTGATTGAGAACTACTGGAAGCTGCTGGCAGACAGCAACAAAGACCAAATAGCCCTGTGGAGTTTAAAGACTGAATGAGTTTTTAGCGTTAATACCTTCTATCCTTAGCCTCAGTTCTTTGGCGAATTCTTTGCTGAAGGATTGAATCTTTTGAACTGTGGTGTTGGAGAAGACTCTTGAGAAAAGACTCCCTTGGACTGTAAGGAGATCAAACCAGTCAATCCTAAAGATCAGTCCTGAATATTCTTTGGAAGGACTGATGCTGAAGTGGAAATTCCCGTACTTTGGCCACCCGATGCAAAGAGCTGACTGATTGGAAAAGACCCTGAACCTGGGAAAGATTGAAGGCAGGAGGAGAAGGGGACAACAGAGAATGAGATGGTTGGATGGCATCACCGACTTGATGGACACGAGCTTGAGCAAGCTCCAGGAGTTGGTGCTGGACAGGGAAGCCTGGCGTGCTGCAGTTCATGGAGTCGCAGAGAGTCAGACACTATTGAGCTACTAAACTGAACTGATTCATAGCCTGGTCTCTGCTGCTAATACACACTTGTCCGTAGATTTTCTCTCTCTCCCTGTCTCTAGGACCAATCCAGGGATTTTATTTCTGCATCACCTCTGACGTTATGGAGTTTTCCAATGATGTTCTTAGGCTGCCCCATTTATTTCCAGTCTTCTTCTCTTCCTCTGTACCACTTTCTACCTTATAATTATCTGAATAATTTGGCAAGTAAGTTTCTGTCCCCAAAGAATCTATATTCCTGCACTCATGTTTTGGTAATTGGCTTAGTAGTCCAGTCATTCTTACTGCCTGGAGGCCCGGCAGAAAGCCTTCTGCCTTGGCTGCTTCTAAATTTTTGAATTATACATCTTTGTAGGATCTAATTTTATTCTAAAGCTGGATCTCTGCTTTTTTCCTGCATGTTTCACTCAATCTAAAGGTCTAAATTCTTTCTGAATTTCAAGTATTGACTGCTTTAAATGTCCTTTTGTGGGAGATAGACTTTTTCATCTGAGACACTGTTGCTAATCCACTTTTCTTGGATGTAAGTAATTAGTTTACTCTGTATCATTTTCCAGTAGGGGGCTTTCCTGGTGGCTCAGAGGTTAAAGTGTCTGCCTCCATTGCTGGCGACCTGGGTTCAATCCCTGGGTCAGGAAGATCCCGTGGAGAAGGAAGGAGAAGCCTAGTAGGTTACAGTCCACAGGGTCGCAAAGAGTCAGACACGACTGAGTGACTTCACCTCACCTATTTTCCAGTAGAGAGGACCTTCTTTCCCAAACCCTGGAAGTGTACATGCTGAATCACTCAATTGTGTCAGACTGTTTGCGACCCTATGGACTGTAGCCCACCAGGCTCCTCTGTTCATGGAATTCTGCAGGCAAGAATACTGGAGTAGGTTGTCATTTTTTCCTCCAGGGGGATCTTCCTGACCCAGGGATCGAACTCAAGTCTCTTATATCTTCTGCACTGACAAACAGACTCTACCACTGTGTCCCCGGGGAATCCAACTCCGAAGGTGGGGAGGGCTGGGGGGGGGGGTTGTCTATCAAACAACATGTAACCTACTCCTTGTGCGGACTTTATATCAGAGCAAGGCCTTTTCCTCCTTACCTAGCTTGTCTCCCAGTAACTAGATCTGTCCCACAAAATTCCAAGATAATGCTCATGAGCCTGCACAGTTCCTGGGGTTAATACAAACTGAAATAAGCCTTCCTTACATATGGAATTGTAGTGTAAAGGGGAGGGAAATCATAATTTTTTTCTTTCCTGATAGATCTTTAATTGTTCAGCTATACTCACTGGCTTGTGAGTTTTGAAAGCTTTTTTTTTTTCTTTTTTCCTTGAATGAGTGAAGAACTATTCTTCCTTTTAACGTTCCTTTTTTGGACTGCAAGTGGAAATTGTAGATGACCTTGATACCAACTAAGCCAGTTTGAAAGAATTTGAGTATTACTCTAGGATTTCAGATAAAACATCCATTCCTTGAGAGGAAACTAAATTTTGTCACCGTTTATACTCAGACGGTAAAGAATCTGCCTGCAATGCAGAAGACCAGGGTTTGACCCCTGAGTTGGGAAGATGCCCTGGAGAAGGGAATGGCTACCCACTCCAATAGTCTTGCCTGGAGAATCCCAATGACAGAGGAGCCTAGCAGGTTACAGTCCATGGAGTCACAAAGAGTCAGATAAGACTGAGCGACTAACACAATGTGTTTAAAAATATATCGTAGGAAGAAGGCATGAACTTTTTCCAAAATAGGAGACAGGAATACACTACAAACTTCACATAACTGTGACGGCAAATGTTATTTCGTTTGAATATGGATGACACTGCGTAGGGCAAAATAAGAGGGAAAAATAAAACAGTCAAGTTTTTTTCAGGGTCTTGGGTTTTAAAACCTGGGTCAGGATGCAAATATTTTGGTGTGATAGATGTCTTCCCCTTGATTCCCTGGGTTAGGGTGTGGGTAAGGAAGAGAAGCCACATAGAAAGCAGTTTCTAAGATAGCTTAGAAATGAATGGTGAGGACCTCTCTTCACTTCAGATTGAAACTGGTATTCAGGAGTGATGGTTGGAAATGGAGAATTCAAAAAAAAAAAAACAAAAACAAGTTCCTAAAGTTCCCCTGTACCAGGTGTTATAGGAGCGGGAGACATATCTGCCGTGTGGTGGAATCAGATCGGCCTGAGGACACTTTATGCCCTTGTTCTGGACACTGGCTCTCAAGAAAAAGTGAGGCATCTCAGCCAAATTAGTGCACTTGGTGCAGTTGGTGGAGTGACAAGGGCGCTTCATCACAAGCCGGTGGACCTCATCTCAGAAATACGTGTTCCACTGACCTGGCAGGTCTGGAGAGGTCTTATGGTTGCGTTTGGAACAAAGTGGACACAGCAGTGATCCTCATGGACGAATGACTGAAAACCTAGTAAGAGTAAGTCTATCTAGGTGGTTAACACTTTGTACTACTTCCCACCCACTGCAAAATCTCAGCAATATAGAAGACACCTTCCATGGTCCTTGGAATCTGAGGGTGAAGGAGAACATGACAGATTTTCCTGTCTACTGGCTGTGCATGTGACTGTACATGCCTCAGCCACCGTCCCCATTTGGTGGCAATTTACACCAATTCTCAGCCTTGCCACCAGGAGAAAATAACTTCCTGAGTATAATGTGACCCTCACCTTGATAAATTTAAAAATGATGGGAAGCTTTACATACTTGTCAAGGCAGATGTAAGCACAGAGCACAGGATGTTTTTTACTCCTAAAGACTGATGCCATGTACACAGCTGATGTTTATGTGAGATAGAGCAGAACATACTTAAACGAGTAAGATTTAAAAATCTACATTTTATCTCCTGATGATGAAAATCATAGTAACTCATCAATTTTCAATCAAAAACATAAATATTTCAATGCATTTTGAGCTTCATTAAACTTATTTTGTATCGGGGAAAAACTCATTAAATTCTGGAAGAACTAAAAGTGAAAGTTTAAAATATAATTTATGAGGGATCTTGGATAGTATATCTGTGAAATATGTAAAGCATTTAATCTAATCACTACAGTCAACTTTGGTCTCAAACTAGAACAAATTTGACCAAAGCAGAAGAGAATTATTAATGATAATAATTTTAAATATGTATATATCTATATCATGTATGTTACGAACTTGGCTAATTCTTAAAAATCTCTATTTTATAATCCAAGCCTGTGCCACATTAATTAGCATTTCATAACTTGAAAATAGCTAATCATTTATGCACTTATGATTGAAGGATTTTTAGACCCGCAAACTCCAAAAAAAGCATCTATAAATAAAATATCTTTTAAAGGCATTGATAGAAATTTTTTAATGCTTGAAGATTATTTACCTAAAAGTTAAACCATTTATATGTGGCATGGTGTAGTCATAATCTTGTATATTAGCAGAACTTCAGCCCATATTATAAAAGCAGTTGGGAATTTCATGGAATAATGTAGTTCTATTCTTGGAAATTTACATTTCTTTTTGATAAACTGAGTATACCTCTCTTTTTATCTTTAAACCAACACAAAATAACTTAGATAATTCTCAACTCCATTTCTGGGTCTAGCATATAACTGAAAATATAGTCAGCTGTCAATATCTGTTGAATAAATGGATGTACTGTAGTTGCAAAGTAACTAAATGGTCAAGTTTATGGTCAAAATTGGCTTTCACATAGAAAAAAAATTTAATTTGGAAAAAATTAATGAGGTGCATGTGGTTGAATAAGGCAGAGCTAGACTGCATAGTGGAATCACTGGGGAACTGACAACAACAAAAATTTAGAAGCCTGGGTGTTACCCTCCAAGAGACTAATTCAGTTCTTACAGATGTATTAAAATTTTCAAGCAAATCTGCTGTGGTTTGAAAAGCACTGGATTTTAAGTAAAGAGAGTTGCAAATGATATGACAATGAACATTCCAGTCGATTTAAGAAATTACATTCCATTATTTAGAAAGTGTAGAATTTCATTAGTATTTTTCCCTCTGTATTCTTCATATTGGAAATTCCTCTTGACCTATCTTCAAGTTTACTGATATTTTCTTCTGATAGCTCTGGTAAGGCCATCAAAGAAAATTTTCATATCAGATATTGTATTCCTCAGTTTTATAACTTCTATTTCCTTATTTCTCCACAGTTTTTATTTCTTGCCTGAAATTCCCCATATATGTGTGTGTGTGTGTGTGTGTGTATATATATATATATGTATGTATGACAACACATTCCTTTAATCTTGAACATACTTATAATAGTTAATTTAAAGTTCTTGTGTTCAAATTCCAACATGTACACCATCTCAATGTCTCTTTCTACTGTTTGCTTTTGTTAAAATATCATATTTTCCAATTTCTTTTACATTTGGTTATTTTCAATAATATACTAGATTTTGTGGCTCATATATTGTAGAGACTCTATGTTCTGTTATTTTCCTTGAAAAGTGATCGTTTTCTAGTATTATCCATCTATCTGTACTCAAACATCAGAATTTTGTTCCTTTGTAGTGGGTAATATTGAAATCTCTGCTCTAATTCCTGAGCTATTGGTTTCTGTTGGGGTCTAATGGCATTTCCTCTATGGGTGTGCAATTTAGAAGTTACTCATAATTTGAATGGTGCTTAGATACATAGTTCAAATCTTCATTTTCCTTTGTGACTTTTATTTGCATGGTATCCTCTCCCACCACATTCAATTTCCCAGCTCTTCTGTTCTTTCAATCTGGAACTATGTACTTATTCCTCAAACTGGAAAAACAGTGCTGTTTCATACAGTCATTCAGTTCTCCACAGATTGAAGAACATCATTAGATGATAAAACTGAATTAATGCATACTTATCCAACACAGTTATCTCCCTTTGTACTCTGAGAAGTTCTATACAGTCAGCAAAAACAAGACTGGAGGCTGACTGTGGCTCAGATCATGAACTCCTTATTGCCAAATCAGACTTAGATTGAAGAAAATAGGGGAAACAGCCAGACCATTCAGGTATGACTGAAATCAAATCCCTTATGATTATACAGTGGAAGTGAGAAATAGATTTGAGGGACTAGATCTGATAGACAGAGTGCCTGATGAACTGTAGACTGAGGTTCATGACATTGTACAGGAGAGAGGGATAAAGACTATCCCCAGGAAAAAGAAATGCAAAAAAGCAAAATGGCTGTCTGAGGAAGCCTTACAAATAGCTGTGAAAAGAGGAGAAGTGAATGCAGAGTTCCAAGAATAGCAAGGAGAGATAAGAAAGCCTTCCTCAGTGATCAGTGCAAAGAAATAGAGGAAAACAATAGAATGGGAAAGACTAGAGATCTCTTCAAGAAAATTAGAGATGCCAAGGGAACATTTCATGCAAAGATGGGCTCAATAAAGGACAGAAATCATATGGATCTAACAGAAGCAGAAGATATTAAGAAGAGGTGACAAGAATACATAGAACTGTACAAAAAAGATCTTCATGACCCAGATAATCATGATGCTGTGATCACTCACCTAGAGCCAGACATCCTGGAATGTGAAGTCAAGTGGGCCTTAGAAAGCATCACTATGAACAAAGCTAGTGGAGGTGATGGAATTCCAGTTGAGCTATTTCAAATCCTGAAAGATGATGCTGTGAAAGTGCTGCACTCAATATGCCAGCAAATTTGGAAAACTCAGCAGTGGCCACAGGACTGGAAAAGTCAGTTTTAATTCCAATCCCAGAGAAAGGCAATGCCAAAGATTGCTCAAACTACTGCACAGTTGCCCTCATCTCACATGCTAGTAAAGGAATGCTCAAAATTCTCCAAGCCAGGCTTCAGCAATACGTGAACTGTGACCTTCCAGATGTTCAAGCTGGACTTAGAAGAGGCAGAGGAACCAGAGATCAAATGGCCAACATCTGCAGGATCATGGAAAAAGCAAGAGAGTTCCAGAAAAACATCTATTTCTCTTTGTTGACTATGCCAAAGCTGTGTGACTATGTGGACCACAATAAAATCTGGAAAATTCTGAAAGAGGTGGGAACACCAGACCACCTGACCTGCCTCTTGAGAAATCTGCATGGAGGTCAGGAAGCAGCAGTTAGAACTGGACATGGAACAACAGACTGGTTCCAAATAGGGAAAGGAGTATGTCAAGGCTGTAAATTGTCACCCTGCTTATTTAACTTATATGCAGAGTACATCGTGAGAAATGCTGGACTGGAAGAAGCACAAACTGGAATAAAGATTGCCGGGAGAAATATCAATAACCTCAGATATGCAGATGACACCACCCTTATGGCAGAAAGTGAAGAAGAATTTAAGAGCCTCTTGTTAAAAGTGAAAGAGAAGAGTGAAAAAGTTGGCTTAAAGCTCAACATTCAGAAAACGAAGATCATGGCATCTGGTCCCATCACTTTATGGCAAATCGATGGGGAAACAGTGGAAACAGTGGCAGACTTTATTTTTTTAAGCTCAAAAATCACTGCAGATGGTGACTGCAGCCACAAAATTAAAAGACGCTTACTCCTTGGAAGAAAAACTATGACCAAACTAGACAGCATATTAAAAAGCAGAGACATTACTTTGCCAACAAATGTCCATCTAGTCAAGGCTATGGTTTTTCCAGTGGTCATGTATGGATGTGAGAACTGGACTCTAAAGAAAGCTGAACACTGAAGAATTGATGCTTTTGAACTGTGGTGTTGCAGAAGACTTTTGAGAGTCCCTTGGACTGCAAGGAGATCCAACTAGTCCATCCTAAAGGAAATCAGTCCTCTGTATTCATTGGTAGGGCTGATGTTGAAGCTGAAACTTCAACACTTCGGCCACCTGATATGAAGAGCTGACTCATTTGAAAAGACTCATGCTGGGAAAGATTGAAGGCAGAAGGAGATGGGGACAACAGAGGATGAGATGGTTGGTTGGTATCACCAACTCAATGGACATGAGTTTGAGTGAACTCCAGGAGTTGGTGATGGACAGGGAGGCTTGCTGTGCTGCAGTCCATGGGGCTGCAAAGAGTCAGACACGACTGAGCGACTAAAGTGAACTGACTAAACTGATCTCTACCTATTGTCTTTTTCATTCCGTTACATCAAATGTGTTTTTAAAATGGTTTATCAGAGTTTATCATTTTTTCTCTGCATTTGAGTTAGTCAGATATGAGCTATTACCACATCATTGTAATTTAAACATTTGAACATCATATTTTGAAAAACTTCTCTAAAATTTAATAAGGTTTCCAAGTTGTCAATCCTTCTGTAAATAGAATCAAGGTTTGAATTACCAACATCCCTTGTAGGCAGATGTGCACATGAAACTTAGGGTCAGCTAATCAGATATGCCCATACATTTGAAAGTAAGAAAAGTGATAAAAGATATTGTTCATAGATATTATTTTACTTGATACCTGGAATGACAACAATAATTACCTTTCACCAAAGAATTCTGTCTTCAGTGACTATGAATAAGAGGTTAACTTCATGGCACAGAGTTCAAATTGTTTTTGTGGTAATGATTGATTTTGGTAACATTCTGTTTTTTTTTCTTTTTTGTATCCCTGCTACTTACTCTATAATCAATCCCTCACATATGATTCTATTATAGCTTTTTTCCCCCAGTTTACACTAGATATTTATGGGCAAACTTTTCACTTTTGAATGAAAAAATTGTTTTGGCTGATATCAGAAATAATAAAAGAAAATAAGGAAATATGGCATCTTGTTATGTTAGTGCAACAGTGAAACTTCAACAATCCTCTTATCTAAAAAATAGAAAGTTTCTGTTTCTCATCATCTTAAAATCTACATCATTAAATCATGAAGAATTTTCAGAAATGTGTTATACGTAGTAGCATCCAGATCACTGAGGGGGAAATGAGAAATTTGAGAGAGGTAGCCCTGTGCAGTCATCTAGCTGGGACACAGGTATGCATGGAGCCGTAATACTTCCCATCATGGCATTTGTAAAATTACAGTTAGGTTCCCACGAACTTGCTAATTAGTATGACTTTCGCAGACATTTCATTAACCTAAAAAATTTAGATTTCCTGTAGACAGACTGCATGTATTCTCATCTTTAACCTTTTCATAATGTTCCCTAATTATAGATTTCATTGATTCTTAATAGCAAAGGAACAGCAGTAGTTTATAAATTTATGTTCTACTTTGTTTTTTTACTAATATGTGAAGTGGTTTTTGTCTTTCTTTTCACCTCTAGAGCTAGTTAAGCATTCTAGGTTAATGAAATTTCCTGATGATGCTAGCATTGATTTAAACTTAACAATGAAATCATTATTTCCATGTATTACTTGCTTGCATTATGGTGATATTTGGCTAATGAGTTCTCAAAATGTTGTCTGAGAGGTTAAACAGTCCTCAAATGAATGCCAACATTAATTTATTTGTGTGAATTTTCAAAAACAAGTTTTCTTTTTAACTCTTAATGACACTAATGAAGTTAGGGTATAAGCACTCTCTGGTTAATGAAATTTAAAAAGTTAAAGTAAATTATATCATTTTTTCCTTCATCCTCTGATGGTTATATAATTTCTTAAAATAGTTAAAATATTTAATTTTAAAGGCTGTCTAGTATTTTTATTCAAAGGGATAAGCTTTTCAGTATGGCTGGTTGTTGAAATTTGAGCAATCTTTCTTTTGTTTAATATAATTATTGACTAGCCCAGGCCTCCAGAGTTACTGGTATATATAAAATTATATAAACAGTCATTAGGCACATGTATATGGAAGACAGCTTTCTGTAGCAACCTTTGTGCTTATATGATAAATCCTATGCAAGGAGATCCAACCAGTCCATTCTGAAGGAGATCAACCCTGGGATTTCTTTGGAAGGAATGATGCTAAAGCTGAAGCTCCAGTACTTCGGCCACCTCATGAGAAGAGTTGACTCATTCGAAAAGACTCTGATGCTGGGAGGGATTGGGGGCAGGAGGAGAAGGGGACGACAGAGGATGAGATGGCTGGATAGCATCAAGGACTCGATGGTCGCGAGTCTGAGTGAACTCCGGGAGTTGGTGATGGACAGGGAGGCCTGGCGTGCTGCGATTCATGGGGTCGCAAAGAGTCGGACACGACTGAGCGACTGAAATGAACTGAACTGAACTGATGCAACTGGACACTGATTCCTGCAATTTTTAACTTTGAAATACAAGTGGAAGCATTGTATAGTAACAATAGCAGGCAATTTAAATTTTGTAAAACTTCTGATGTTAAAGGAAATTCTTCGAAAATGCGTATAAATAGCATATGGAATCTATAAATAGTTATCTATAGGTGAGCACATCCAGACATCCATGAACGAAGCAGAGTTTAATAAAGTGCTTTTCTCCCTATGTCTGTTTATGTTGAAGGGTTTCCAGAATACTGAAGGCTATAAGGCCCAGATCATGAGGTAAAGGCGGGAGGCAAAAGATGGGGTGGAAGTGAAAACGAGGAAAAACAGAAAGAGGCCTTCAAGTGGATATGTTCTTATAAAAAATTATCAGAATATGGCTCATCTTTTTATGCAGATCATGCCAGTGCAACAAGCAATAAGCACTATTTATTGCACTCTTCGAAGTGGTTGATAGTTAATGAAGTCTTTATATTTATGTTAAAATCAGTAACCTTGATTTATGGACAGTGTGATGACCTCCTGAAAATATCCCCAACAGATTTTTGAAGGTATCTAATTTGTAAAAGCTCAACTTGAAACAGCTACCTCTATCAAAGTGTATATCACACTTATCGTTGGATTTTCAGCAAGTTTCAAGTTCTGCTGTTCTTACAGGTTTTTAAGAGGAATGCCTACCAGAATAAAATATTAAGTGGCAAATTTAACTGGCTCTTACAAGTGAAAAGCTAGGTTACAAAAGTTCTTCCTTTGTAATTATTAATTTTCCTAAGTCTAGTCATTTATGCCTTGTAGATGGAGCAACACTTATGAGACCTTTTTGTGAGACTCATGGCCACCAATATAACGGTGATGTATACTAACTAGCCCACCTCCAGGGGTCTGGTTAAATTAAATTGAAAGTAATCTCCCATTTGCATATCTTAATATGACATAAAAATCTAATAACAGCATTTGTAAGAGTATAAACATAAAAGTGAATGCATTTGAGCAAACCACAGGAGACAGTGAAGGACAGGGAAGCCTGGCATGCTGCAGTCCACGGGGTCTCAAGAGTTGGACACAACTTAGCAACTGAACAACAACAACAACAAAGCTTAAAAATATTTTACCAAATTTTATAAAACACAAAATATACATTTTGGTCTCTTGTTTTGAAGTCTGATGGTGTGAATGTGCCCATGTACAACAGTTGCTTAATAAGCAAATTTATGCAAAAGCTTTGGGACAGGTCCAGCTCTATGTAAAGTTGATGCTTGCTTT
Organism: Budorcas taxicolor; assembly: GCF_023091745.1. Taxonomy (NCBI): domain Eukaryota; kingdom Metazoa; phylum Chordata; class Mammalia; order Artiodactyla; family Bovidae; genus Budorcas; species Budorcas taxicolor. The sequence continues at coordinate 87,769,201 of NC_068910.1, forward strand.
CAGAGTTTTTCTTCCTTAGAAGTAACTCACGTATCGAAAGATATATGCACTGTGGGTAAAACTTCTCAAAATTGCTGGTGGGAAATGTGCCTTGCATAAGCAAATCTCTGCAGCCAGCATTTCGATCTCATAGGCAACAAGCACAACACTGCAGGCTATCTATCTCTGCACACTTCTGTACGAAGCAAGACCAAGAAATATGCCTGGTTAAGATGTGCCCAGCTTACAAGACATATTTATTTGTTACAAAAGAATGTATTATTCTCACTATTGAATTCAGTAAGTCAAGTATTGATCTAACAAGAATCAATAAATAAGCAGAATCTTAACAACTGTTCCTTATCAAGGCAAGTAAAGTTTAGGGTTTAAACCTAAATTAGATAATTGGAACACACAACTATAGATAAAGGCAGTCAAAAGTACAGAATGAGGTTATCAATATTCAGTATTTTCTCTACATTTAGTAACTTTAGCAGTGGAAAGTGTAGCCCAGATATATCTGGAACTGTTGATGAGGCATAAATAACAATAGCACTTTGAATCTATTTAGCTTTGGATTAAGCAGGAGGCCGGGTAGCCTAACCCTTTATTATTCCATTTTTATCTATGGACTGTCCCATTTCAGTGTTCTCTAGATGGTTGTAGGTATGGCTGACTTTGGCGTTGGTAGAATATGGTGTCATATATAAGCAAGACTTCACTGGCCAGCGCCTACATCACATCAATGAGTGAGACCCATTTTTTGTTGCTCAAGATGGCATGGTGACATTATCTGAATCAGTAGTTAGGACATTAATGTAAGAAGCTTCTGTAACAATGCACAGAATGATGGAATCAAATGTGAACAGGTGAACATACAGGAATGCTGATCAGACAATTCATTATCAGTAGAGGTAATAAGTGAATTATCTGGGAGATGTGATCTTACAACTGTGTTTTTATGGGGATTCTTATCATAAACAAGAGCTTGTTTCTATTTGTGATGGAGCTCTAGTGACCATTTCCCATGAGGTTCCCATAATATTATCTTATAATGAAATAATTAATGATAGCACTGAAGTGCCTGTTGCAAATTCAACAAAGGAAGGGTGCTTGCTAAGTTCTGATTACCTGAAATGGGAGATGACTTCCTTCCCTCATGGCTTTCTCTTGAAATGTCAGCTTCCTGAGAAACTGGAATCTCACACATTCTAGAATTCTCTATTGCTGCCTAATGGTTACCTGTTATCAAATAAGATAAATTTTTGCATTTTAAGAGTGTGCACTTTCTTTTTAATCTCTAAACAGAGGAGGCATTGATCTCTCTTGAATGTTTTGGCAGTCATTATAAACTAAGCTTGGGTCATGACTTTGTGGCTATTTATCATGAAAGACAATGCTTGATTTGAGGAATGTTGTTTTGATATATCATGTGGATAGTAAGTACCATTTGTGAGAGTCTTTCAGTCATTTTAATAGTTAAATTTGATGTAACCAATAGGCATGATTAGAGGCCTTTACTAGCAACACTATAGCATAGAGATCTCTATCTATGATTGGGCAGGGTTTTAGCCTTTCTCATAGATTTCTGGGTTGGGGAGCTGGGGATGTGTATTTCTTTTACATCTTTCCAAATAACCTTTATGTATGTTTTCTATGGGCTCACATTTGGAAATAACTGATGAAGGAAATAATTAAAATTTCTATGTTCAGGAAGATTTCTATACCTTTTCATATATACAATGGCAATTTCCCAGACCAATGTCTAATTTTTGAAACTGTTAATTTTTGGAACTGACTAAAGAGTGTAATTCCCTAAGGCAATAATGTTTGACTTAGGTGAACAGTGTTTTATGCTAAGGTTGTACAGGCTCTGAATCACCATTTACTCATTTGCTGGTCCTTTGTTTCCTAAGTTTCAGAACAATATTAAGTCTCTCCCCTATGCTGCTGCTAAGTCATTTCAGTCGTGTCCGACTCTGTGCGACCCCATAGACGGCAGCCCACCAGGCTCCCCTGTCCCTTGGATTCTCCAGGCAAGAACACTGGAGTGGGTTGCCATTTCCTTCTCCAATGCATGAAAGTGGAAAGTGAAAACTGAAAGTGAAGTCACTCAGTCGTGTCCGACTCCTAGTGACCCCATGGACTACAGCCTACCAGGCTCCTCCGTCCATGGGATTTTCCAGGCAAGAGTCTCTCGGCTATGCTGCTGCTGCTGCTGCTAAGTCGCTTCAGTCGTGTCCGACTCTGTGCGACCCCATAGACGGCAGCCCACCAGGCTCCCCCGTCCCCGGGAGTCTCCAGGCAAGAACACTGGAGTGGGTTGCCATTTCCTTCTCCAATGGGTGAAAGTGAAAAGTGAAAGTGAAGTCGCTCAGTCGTGCCCGACTCTTCGCGACCCCATGGATTGCAGCCTACCAACCATGGGATTCTCCAGGCAAGAGTACTGGAGTGGGGTGCCATTGCCTTCTCCCTCTCCGCTATAGACAGTCATAAATCAGATAGTTTGTGTAATTATTCTATTTATTAGAAACACATACTCAAAACTCAGTGTCTAAGGTGTGACAGCCATTGAAAAAGTATCAATGTAACCTTTACAGTATTTACAACTAAATTTATACTCATGTTATTGCTGTTCATAATATTTAAATACATCTCTACATATAATGACAAGAGAAAATACTGCATATATTAGAGAACAAGTTAGGCATCCTTGGCAAACCTACACTTCAGCTGGTATTAGCAGAAATATGTGGATATAATAGCAAACTTGCTAGCCAAAAGTGTTAAGTTTTTCAGACTGAAATGTATATTAATTCAGGAGCTATATAAGCAAAGATTAGTTAAAAGATCAAGTATTTGGCCTTTTTAAAACATAAAAGTTTTACTTAGATTTCCACTTAAAAGGAAATAAAACACTCCAATAATTTCCTCCTTACTTTGCTGGCTGTTACCGCTCTATCTTTTGTGAAAGTTACCACTAGACACTCAGTTATCCACCTTTAGCCATGGGTCATGCCCAGCATTTTTTCCTCTTTTCCTATGCACTTCCTCCATAGTCTCTTTCAACTCTTTAGCTTCTATGACCTGTTCTTTCCATCTCCTCTGAGGTTACCTGATTTTAGAATCTCAAGTCATTGGAAGTTTTTCCTCCTTCCTCAACACCTTCCACACTGCTGTGTGAGTGCTCTAAGACACACGTCTAAGCTTAGCTTTCTTGTATATCAAGTTCTTCTATGTCTTCTTACAGCCATAAAGAAGTCCAAATAGCTTGGCATTTTATGTAAACCCTGGTGTCATAACATTTAATTATCTGTATATCCTCCTCTCATGATTTTCCTTTCACAAGCTTTCCTCCAGCCATATTATGCTAATGAACTTCCTATATGCTCTCACACCTGTCTCATCTCCAAGGTCCTTTGGCCCACATGGATGTCCTTTCCCTACACTGATGCCCATATAGTCCTCTATTTCCATTTACTTCTGTCTTTATTGTTCTTCTGGTCACAGCACATTATCATCACTTTTCCTTAATATTCTCAGTCTCAACTGGGTACGTGCTCATCAGCTTCTGGAGATTTACCATTCTGCATTTTCATTTCTTGTCAGTATTTTAGACTGGAAACTAGCTGCTTATAGGCAGAGGCTAGGATTTATTCTTAGCCTTAGCCTTAGTAATATTTGTTCTTAGCCTTAGTAATATTCATTACTTTATAATGCCTAATATAGGGTTTATTGTCATAAATACACTGTGGGGCCGTAATTCCTGAGGACATGTACACATTGCAGGGACACATGGCTTGGAGTAAATAAAAAAATGTGATCAGTTAGAGGGTCAATAAATTTTGCATTTGTAAAAAGCAGGAGTAGAAGAGATAATAGGTGATATGCAGAACACTGGGAAGGAAAGTATAGTCAGCAAGCAAGAAATTGATTCTAGGGGCTTAGAGGTAAAGTTCAGAGAGAAATACTTAAAGACATAGCTCAAGAAATGGAGTGGGAAACAGAACCAAGTAACCGCAGTCACTACTAGAAATACAGTCAAGAACATGCATTGCAGGAGAGGACCGACACAGGACAAACAGAATTCAGGATTAAACAGAAGACCAAGCAAGAGGCTGATGGTCTGTGGATGACAGACCTAAAAGGTATAGAGATGCCATGATCTTCACAGAAGATGTTTGCACAGGAAGAAAGAATGTCTGGAATGTGACAGAAGATAAATAGTTACATTGTTATATGCACTGTAATGTGATCTGACAGGTCTTCCCAGGTGGTGCTAGTGCTAAAGAACCCCCCTGTCAATGCAGGAGACTTAAGAGATGTGGGTTCCATCCCTGGGTCAGAAAGATCCCTTGGAGGAGGGCAGGGCAACCCTCTCTAGTATTCTTGCCTGGAGAATTCCATGGAGAAAAAAACCTGGCAGGCTACAGTTCATAGGGTCTCAAAGAGTTGGACACGACTGAAGCAACTTAGCATGCCCATGACTTGAGAACCCACGAAAGGTAAAGGTGTTGGTGGTAATCCCCACTTTACTCATTGACAACAGATTTTTAAATCTTAAAAGTGGCATTTAAAGACGATTTCACCTTAGCTGTAAGGGTCTCCTCAGCCCTGGATAGATATTACTGATACCTCTGATTAGATGTTATTGGTATTCTGAGGCATAGGCAGTTGCTCTCACGTGGCTAGGTGACACAGCTGTAGCTGTATCAGCCAGGAAATGATCCTATAATCATAATAACTTACATGTAACAGGTTTTACATACATTGCCCTTTAGAAAGCACTTCAAGTATGTTATTACTTGTTTCCCTTACTGCATTTGTCTTGCTTGTTATTGAACTGTCATATCTGCTGACTTAAGAAATGTCTTTTCCCAACACTGTTCAATCATCTTTTTTCCTCTGTCAAAACTTTTAAGTCTCATGGTCTCTTAGAGATTATTCCAGACAAGCCTGGTCAGTTTCCAGTCACTGATTCCCAACTGTGATCTCATCCTTAGAGGCTTTCCCTTCCCCTTCTCAATTTAACAAGCTTTCAATAGCCTTTCCAGTAAAATGTAGTTGTTTATATGGTTTTATATTTCCTCCCGTTGCCTTTATAAGCATTTATCCATATTGACATTGATTTCTATCAGGCCATAAACTATTCAAGGTAAAGAAAATGGTACAAGATGGCTAATCTTTATCAGGAGCCAGGCACGGTCTGAGTGTCCTGGAAGCATAAGCTAGTATAATACCCACCAGCTCACAGAAGAGCCACAAACTGATGTGTATGTAAAGCTAAGACATAGAGAAGTAAGGGAACTTTCCCCCAAATCACACAGATACTAAGGGAGATCGTCTAGAATTTGAATCCAGAGCCCATGTTCTTATCCATCATTTGTATTTCTTTCCTAAATTAATCTCTAATAGTTGATGACTTCAGGCCTCAACTATGCCACTGGTTATCTGGATGTCATTACAACGTACTCTGTATAAAGTCAGTGTATACCTCATAGCTTTATTGTAATTATTGCCTGAAATAACATGTACAGGATTTAGAAGGAGCTGGAAGATGGTAATCTTTTGTTTTCTCAGTAGTATATCGCTGTTGTCTATGGCTGGTGTTACGTATGTTTTGGCTCAGAGAATGAAATGTTAATGCTTAATAATGCTAAAATATTATTAACATAAAGGTAATAAATGTAATTAGTTGTTGACTAATACTTATTTTCTGTTTCTTTTTATTTACTTATTTGCCAGGCTATGCAGTTCTTAAGTTTGATAGAAGAATTCTCAGATAATCTAATTTTGCACTTTCCTTAGTAAATGCTAAATTCCATTACATAGGAGAAAGTTTTGTTACCGTTGGTACAGTGGTTTAATATTCACTTTTATTCCCTGTGTGGTGGTTCTGATTTAACTGATGTTTAAAATAAAGCTTGCTACTTATTATGTTTTTATAATTGCAAATGTATATATTAATCACACTTATATATAATATATATACATATATATACTGTGCTTTCCTTTATTTTCCTTAAATCTTTTACTGTCTCATAATCATAGCATTTGAAATCTCACAAAACATTATTTGGGGACTTGCTAGAAATGTCATTACATAGTAATGGCTCAAGTTTGTAGCATTCTTAAAGCATAATAGGAGATAGAATTCATAGCAGATTAATAAACATCTCTCTTTTAGGGTCTATATTTGTGGCTGGTATGAATTTGTTCCTAGAGGGCAGTTAGCGAAACAGCATTATGACTGTGTGCAGAAGCATAAAACAGACAAGGAAAAAAAAAATCTCTGAACTGGGTGGAATTATTTTTTGTTAGATTCTGAAGTCTGTGAATGTTACACTTGTAACCTCTTAGTTTAGCTTTATAAACAGGATTTTCAGGGTATGCTTGGATGAATAAATGAATCTGAAAGAACATTGTTTGGACACATCTTCAGAGATTGCTCTAGCTTGGCTGTATCAAGCGAAGTATCCCTGTAGGGTGCTGGGTTTTCCATCCCTGCCTATGGAAGTAGCTCTGCTTGTACAGGTAGAAAGTTTACTACACATCGCCTACAAAGAAAGAGAGTTTAGAAGAAAGTGCTGAATTAATCCAGAGGAATGCCAAATCAAAGAACAACTAGCTTTCCATGTGTTCTTTTCCCCAGGGTCCTACTCTCAAGATGGCTTGTGTTTCTTGCTCAGTCATGTCCAACTCTTTGAAACCAACATTCAGAAAACGAAGATCATGGCATCCGGTCCCATCACTTCATGGGAAATAGATGGGGAAACAGTGGAAACAATGTCAGACTTTATTTTGGGGGGCTCCAAAATCACTGCAGATGGTGAGTGCAGCCATGAAATTAAAAGACGCTTACTCCTGGGAAGAAAAGTTACGACCAACCTAGATAGCATATTCAAAACCAGAGACATTACTTTGCCGACTAAGGTCCATCTAGTCAAGGCTACGGTTTTTCCAGTAGTCATGTATGGATGTGAGAGTTGGACTGTGAAGAAGGCTGAACACCGAAGAATTGATGCTTTTGAACTGTGGTGTTGGAGAAGACTCTTGAGGGTCCCTTGGACTGCAAGGAGATCCAACCAGTCCATTCTGAAGGAGATCAGCCCTGGGATTTCTTTGGAAGGAGTGATGCTAAAGCTGAAACTCCAGTACTTTGGCCACCTCATGCGAGGAGTTGACTCATTGGAAAAGACTGTGATGCTGGGAGGGATTGGGGGCAGGAGGAGAAGGGGATGACAGAGGATGAGATGGCTGGATGGCATCACAGACTCGATGGACGTGAGTCTGAGTGAACTCCGGGAGTTGGTGATGGACAGGGAGGCCTGGCATGCTGCGATTCATGGGGTCACAAAGAGTTAGACACGACTGAGCGACTGAACTGAACTGAACTGGACTGTAGCCTCTGTCCATGGAATTCTCCAGGCAAGAATACTTGAGTGAGTAGCCATTCCCTTCTCTAGGGGATCTTCCCAACCTAGGGACTGAATCCAGGTCTCCCACATTGTAGGTAGATTCTTTAAGGTCTGAGCCACCAGTGAAGCCCAAAATAGCTTAAATGTATTCAAATTCTATGAATAGTTACAAAAAAATCTTCATTAGTGACATCTTAGCTAAAGAAATCTCTTTCTTTGTGAGCCCAAGCACATGGTACATAGTTTCCCTTGGATATCAGGAAGTTTACAAAATAATCAGTTTATTTTCCTCTTTATGTTTATATGCCCATGTTATAATTTAGAGATGAGCTTCCCTCATAGCTCAGTTGGTAAAGAATCTGCCTGCAATTCAGGAGACCTAGATTCTATTCCTGGGTCAGGACTATCCCCTGGAGAAGGAAATGACAACCTGTTCTAGTATTCTTGCCTGGGAAATCTCATGCAACAGAGGAGCCTGGTGGGCTACCGTCCATGGGGTCACAAGAGCTGGACATGACTTAGCAACTAAACCACAACCACATACTTTAGAAACTAGAACTACTCAAAGCCAAATCGTTGCAGCAAGTTTCTTAGGATCTTGACTAATTGAGTATGCCTGGATTTTTGCATGAAAAATCAGGATCTTCACCTAGTTAAGAGAAAAGAGAAAAAAAAATCCTATTCTCAAATTAATCTAATCAGAAGATTTGGCAGGTTTTAGTCTTTAACATATTATATAATTCTCATAATAGCAGAATACAAGTAAAGGTAAAGGATTTTGATTAAATTCATAGAGAAGCCAGAAATTATTTCCAAGACTAAAATTTATAAAAGAAGTGCTATACTCAGTCACTCAGTTGTGTCTGACTCTTTTCGACCCCATAGACTGTAGCCCACCTGGCTTCTCCATCCATGGGGATTCTCCAGGCAAGAATACTGGAGTGGGTTGCTATGCCCTCTTTCAGGGAATCTTCCCAATACAGGGATCAAATCCAAGTCTCCCATACTACAGGCAGATTCTTTACAATCTGAGCCACCAGGGAAGCCCGTGAATAGTGGAGTGGGTAGCTTATCTCTTCTCCAGATGATTGAATGGGGGTTTCAGGCATTGCAAGCAGATTGTTTATCAGCTGAGCTACAAGACCTCTGGTATTTACGATAGGTCCTCAATGATGATACAAACTGTAATTGAGTTTAGGTTGGGGAAAAATAATGTTCTATCTTCCTTGCTATAAAATAATTCAAATGGAAGATAAATACACTATCAAGAAGTCTTCTAAGAATCTTACTGGAAAAAGTGTTGGTGGTTTTGAGAGACTCAAGGAGAGGGTTTAGGCTATTAGAACCCTGAAGATACGTAAGTATCCCAGGTTTAATGAAGAAGCAAATGGCGAATTCCAGAAATGCTCTATCAGAGAACTTCATATTGATTATGAGCACAATTTCAGGAAGGTTCATTAAATAGGTGTTTTGTGAGCACTTATGATAAAAAGCTGGCAGCAGAGATTCACTAAGAGTGAGTCACGACAAGCTTACCTCATTTACATCACTACCTGACTGATAGAACAAGGTAGACTTTAGCTATTGACAGTCTGAATATTTTCAGAGTAAAGTTATTATGGGGCTGCAATTGCCTTCTGCCCCTGTCCATAGCTTCTCTAGAGCTGATTTCTGAGGAAAGAATAGTTGACTTTTTTGATCTAGAAATCTATGTTGGTAGGCAAACAAATACAATAATAAACTATCCTTTAAGCTGTTCTGTGCTGTTATAGATCATATAAATGCTCCTTAACAGGAAGCAAAAAAAGTTCACATGGCAGACAAACAGAGATTTTCTTACATTCTCTTCTGGTTACTGTTTGTCAAAAGATCTGTTATTTTGCTTCAGCAATCAGACTGCCAATTACTTGAAAACAGAGACTATATTTTTTTGTTTCAAAGTACTTATTAAATGTCTTTCACATTACGAGGCTTTAGATGTGCATAGGTTCTAAGTCACCGAGGATGGAAGTGAAAGTATTAGCTGTTCAGTCCACTCTGACTCTGTGATCCCATGGACTGTCCATGGAATTCTCCAGGTAAGAGTACTGAAGTGGATAGTCATTCCCTTCTCCAGGGGATCTTCCTGACCTAGGGATTGAACCGGGATCTCCCACAATGCAGGCAGATTCATTACCATCTGAGCTACCAGGGAAGCCCAAGAATACTGGCTGTGCTTTGCTTAATCACTCAGTCATGTCTGGCTCTTTGCGACCCCATGGACGGTAACCCACCTGGCTCCTCTGTCCATGAGAATTCTTCAGGTAAGAATACTGGAGTTGGGTAGCCATTCCTTTCTCCAGGGGGTCTTCCTGACCCAGGGACTGAACCCAGGTCTCCTGCATTGCAGGCAGATTCTTTACCATCTGAGCCACCAGGGGGAGGCCCATTGAGGATATACTTGTTACTTTCATAAGAGACATTCTCTACTCCTCTGGTTAATAGAATTCCTATTTTGTATAAGATTTGGATACCATGTGCTTCAGTGAGCACTCTTTGGCCTATACTCATATTTGGACTCCCTGTGAATGCAATACAATATAGTGATGCATCTAAGTTTCATTGCAGAACTCAAAAACTGAAACTTCCATCTGCATTTTTGACATGATTGATCTGGACTGGCACCTATGAGATATTCTATGTGCTCCTTATGCTGAATTGTACTTCACACTTTACTCCGTTTCCATCCAAGTAGAATGATCAGTGAGGTCCCTTGCTCTTTGGCTTCTATCTGTGTTCAAGACATTAGTGAGAAGGAAGAGAGAAGGGTCAGGGGTTATCCACAAGCTCTCTGCCTACTAGGTCCCTTGGCCAATCTGTGTCTCCTATGAAGGTCATGTTCCCTTTCTGTCTCAAGGTGGCTTCTTCCCCAGGATTCTCTGCTGTGAGTAAAACTCAGAGTTATACTACTGTGGTGCATCTTCTGGGTTGCTTTATCTCTTCTCCAGTGGATCTTCCCGAATGAGGAGTTGAACCAGGGTCTCCTGCATTGCAGGCAGATTCTTTACCAACTGAGCTATCAGTTGTGCCTTAAAGGTTTGCTAAGTTATTTTAATTGGAGAATGCTCTTCTTTTTGTACTTGTGCAATACAGATATTTATTTGAGATATTTATTTTGTTAGGAATCATGTAAATTGAACAGACATTCTGCCTTAACCTACAAGGACATTTCTTCCATTTTACCTGCAAAATTACCACAACAATAGCTTTAATAATCACTTTGCATGTTTATAAAATGTTTTGTATGTCACATTATACACCCAATATTGGATTATATTAGCTATATATATATCGTTTAAATCTGTGATGTTCTTAAGTATCGATTGTGAAACAAAACACATTTATCTGGCTCCTATTGATTTTTAATTTTACAAAGATGATATGTATGAATGTATTCAACCTTTTCTGAATTTTCAGCTTTTGATATTAAGATTATGGAATCTTATGATTCTGATTACCCATCCAACAATGTGTGTGAACTTTTCTCTACATTGTGCGTGTATGTAATGTTACACTGAGTACACTGAGTTAGGGAAAGTGCATCTTTTGCAACATGTGTATGAAATTGCCAATCTCATTACACCCTGGTATTTTCTTTTTAAACCTTGTCTCTCCTAAGAGACAATTATTGATAGCAGACAAAAAAGAAAGGTTTACAAAGAGAAAAATCTCCTAAAAGATGAGTAAGCAGTGAAAACAGGAAAAGAACATTAAGTAACTAGCTCCCCTATCTCAAGAACTTTTGTTTTCAAATAACTAATTTTCCTTTTTTTGAAGTTTTGTTTTTCTTTATCCTTTCCAACACCAGACTTTCTCATTTGTCTTCTATACCTTTTGAAAAGACACCTACGGTAAAGAAAAATATACACTGGCATTTCCAATGCAGCTGCAAATTTTACACGGCTACAGAAAAGCATTATCTTCTTAAAAGGGGGGGAAAAAAAACAATAAAAACATGAACCAAGAAAGCACCAGAAGGTAGTGATCACATTTAGTTGTTTATCATGGAATCATCTTTATAATCCATCTGTTTTGATTTCACAGAGCAAGTTGCGAGTAATTAGAAAGATTCTCATTTTATAGATTTAGGCTTGGAAGCTTGTAAAGTCAAGAAAACACAAATTTTGCAGTTTTTTTTTTTTTTTTTTTTTTGCTAATTGAATTTCAGTTTGGGTAAATGGCCAACAGGTGTGTGATGGACCCTTACGGGACCTACATATAGCCTTTCTATAGCTTTGATGATATAAACACTATAGTGTATTCTCCATTCTTTTTTTTTATTTAAAAAAGGATATTTCATTTAAAAAAAGATAGCATCATATCAGCAACTCACAAAATTTAAGGCACAAGTGTTACCGAATCAGGTTCCTTCTGCCCAACCCACAGGAAGCCAAAACGGCGAGCTGCCGAGGTTTGCAGCGAAGATAGGGCTTAGTCGCAAAGCAGCCAAGAGAGGAAAAGAAATCTCAAAACTGCCTCCCTGAAGGCTAGGGTTCTGAGTATTCAGGAGATAATGCAAAAGCAGCAGGGCTGTCTGAGGTCTGGGGAGTGCTAAAGCCTAATTGGAAAAAGTGCAGTAATTGCCCTTTAGGCTAGAGGGTCCTATGCGTGGAAGCCTAGGCCCTCTGAAGTCAAGAGGTCACTGAGCGGACACTCACACATGCCCAGCAGAAGGTTTAACCAGCTCCATTCAAACTAGATGCAGCTGACTCCAAGTTCCTGAAAAATAATTATTGGGTAAACATCTTATTGTTTAAGCTAGGTGAGGCTCAGAGGGCATCCAAGTCTTAAAATGACCTTGATTAGTGTGTACATATGATGTGTGCTCAGTTGCTCAGTCGTGTCTGTCTGACTCTTTGTAATCCTGTGGACTGTAGCTCACCAAGCTCCTCTATCGTGGGATTCTTCAGGCAATAATACTGGAATGGATTGCCGTTTCCTCCTCCAGGGGATCTTCCTGACCCAGAGATCAAACCTGCATCTCCTGGGTCTCCTACATTGCAGGCTGATTCTTTACCCACTGAGCCATGGCAGGTGAAATGGATTTAACCTACAGTATCACAAGAAGATCAATGTATTAAAAAATAAGTTTCTTTGTAAAATTAGTTACCATTGTTGTCTTCAAAAATTTTTAGCCTTTTTAAATGTAAGACTGGTTTTACCCCAGGTATGTGGACCTGATGATATTATACATTTGAAACATAAAAATCTCTATTGGGCATTGTCTACATATCTTTCTCTAGATGCCAAATTTGTATATTTAGCCATTGTGATGGTAGAAAATCAGGGAGTCAGGAACTCTAGTTTCTTATTGGGCTTGATTAGTCCTAATTACGTTTGACAGTGATGAGAGCTCTGGCAGGATGCATGATGGGTAAGGTGGGCCTGAAACTGACCTGCTGAGAGGGTGCCTGGAAGTTTACCTGGACAAGAGGAGAAGGCCTGGGAAAATGGCAATTATTTTGAACTCTGGGTTGTCATTAAGTCAAGGTTCCAACACCATGAAGCACCACCGTGAGACAAATAAAAAGGATGGTGAGTTACGCACTTTACTTTTTTTGTCTTGGTAGTTGGGTTAGGGAAGTTTGGGTAAAGAGTTTTCCAGTCTTTATTCCTCTGTCTAGAAAGTGGAAGCATTAGTTACTCAGTTGTATCTGACTCTGTAATACTACGGACAGAAGCCTGCCAGGCGGCTCTGTCCATGGGATTCTCCAGGCAAGAATACTCGAGTGAGTTGCCATGTCCTTCTCCAGGGCATCTTCCTGACCCATGGATTGAACACAGGTCTCCCGCATTGCAGGCTGATTTCCTGACCATCTGAGCCACCAGGAAGGGAAGTTTGGGTAAAGAATTTTCCAGTCTTTATTCCTTTGTCTAACTTGGGGCCAATTTGGGATGTGGGCTTAATGGAAAACAGTGTTGAGCGTCAGCAGAAATGCTTGGTCAAGCTTAGGAGACAGTCTGGTGGCCCAAAAGGTGCTTATTTTCTGAAACTTTGTCACCTAGATTGGGATTTCTTCATGCTTCCCCTCACCCCACCCCAGGAGTTGGGGAGAAGTGAAGCTGGCTATATTGGAGAATGTTAAAAAAGGTCTAGCAGAAGTGGAAATGAGCTGAGAGCCACAAAGCTGTCCCTTTGTGGACCAGGAGAGAGGGCTGTGGGAAGCAGAGGAAGAAGGCCAAGAGAACCTCAGCTCTTTCTCTACCTTGTGAGAGTGAACTTGTCAGCAATATATATATCAATAATTAATTAGAGGCTTTTTAGAAAGTAAGACTACTAATAGATACTTTAATAGCTGAAGTCCTCCTCAGTATTACACATGACCTGTGGACAGGTTTTAGTCACCATTAATTATTCATTTATTCAACAAATGGATATTAAGTTCAAAGTCCTAAAGCATGCGGGGAATTAAATTTAAAAGAAAAATTGAAGGCTCTCCGTGGCTCTGAAGACATCAAAATCCTAGGTGCTAACAGAAAAAGAGGGATCCCATGTCATATACTTGGGCTCTAATTATGACTGGAACTCTGTGGTGGTCTGTCCCCTTGCTCTGTGAACTGCCTGTCATTTGGCTCACTCCCTATCCCTCACATGGCCAACTCACTTGTAGATTCACGTCCCTCACTGTAACTACCTATCTAGATACTTGTTTTTAAATTTCTAGTTAACTTAAAGCCACGATAGTGTGTAGTTTGGAACATAAGATTTAAGGATAAGTAATGGCTGAAGGTGTCTCAAGTCAACGTCCTGTGAAAGAAGGAACTTAGTAGCCACACTGCTTTGAAATTTTCTGTCTTTCATGCCTCTGGGGCTGAAAAATTAATTTCTACATCAGTGATACTTTAATAAGCATTCATGCAGGTGGGAGCTTCTCCTCCTCCTCCAGTAACAAGTATACATTCCTTCCTTCAATTCAATGTAAGGATAAATTCCAGATGGTATATAAAGTTATCTTTTTGAATGACAGCTATAGAATATTCCAGGCCGTGCAGGTTTTAGAACAATCCAGGTGCTTTTCATGCACTTTAACCTTTTCAGGAAAGTGTTCCTTTCATTTCAGTTTATATGACTTTAAAACTTGTTTAAGTTGCCATCTACTAGTTGGAACACTGGCTTGTTTCTTCATGCCAGAGTTTAATTTCCTGTTTATCAATTTATCTAGATGTTTCCTGTGTCCCTCTATGGCTTTTTGAAAATAATGGAGAAGTAATATAAGAATTGTGTTTAAAACCAGAATTGTATAGTGGGAGAGGGTGTGTATTTTTTTCAGGAGTTCATAATGGATACATTACATTTTCAGTGTAATAGTTTGTTAATAAAGTCATTCAACACGAGTTTTCGTCTAAAAATGTTATGTAAGGTAAATTTAGGCAGTGAGAGGGCATATGACACCACCTATATTTTAGTAGAATGTGCCGGTCATGAAACTTGAATGTCTATCCCAAAACACGGAATATTTTCTTTAGTTGCCAGGAGTTATCCCAGATTTTGAGGTTGGATCAAGAGCTAATTTGGTATTTGTTCATAATGATAAACAACCTGGCATTTGAACGTATTAATAAGACATCTAGAGTCGTTCAAGGATGCTTGATAATTTCTGCTCTCTCAAAAACGTGTATCATTTCCAAGATATTTCACAGTGAACTATCTTAAAATCTCAAACAGTAAACTGAGTCTCCAAGGTGGCCTTAGAACTACCTATCTCAATGGAAGTGTCTCCAGAAAAAGGACCATCTTTCAATCTTTAGATGTTAATTGGTAAATTTCTGATTTAAATATGCATGGCATGCCACATCAGTTTCTCTCTCTACCACATGCCTTTGTGAGTAAAACATGATAGCAGGAATGGTGGCCTTCATGGGGCAAGTGGCTAATTAGATTTTTTAGTATCAAAAGTCCTTTCATTACTAGAATATCTGCATAGTCTTATAATAGAGAGTTGGACTATAAAGAAAGCTGAGCACCGAAGAATTGATGCGTTTGAACTGTGGTGTTGGAGAAGACTTGAGAGTCCCTTGTACTGCAAGGAGATCCAACCAGTCCATCCTAAAGGAGATCAGTCCTGGTTGTTCATTGGAAGGACTGATGCTGAAGCTGAAACTCCAATACTTTGGCCAGCTATGCAAAGAGCTGACTCATTTGAAAAGACCCTGATGCTGGGAAAGATTGAAGGCAGGAGGAGAAGGGAATGACAGAGGATGAGATGGTTAAATGGCATCACTGATTCAATGGACATGAGTTTGAGTGAACTCCAGGAGTTGGTGATGGACAGGGAGGCCTGGCATGCTGCAGTCCATGGGGTTGCAAAGAGTCGGACATAACTGAGCACCTGAGCTAAATAATAGTAAACATGATCTGTTGCACACTTGTCTATTTTGATCCCTTTTTGTAAGTTAGTTTAAAATGTAGAAGTTCTATGCCCTTGTTCACACACATGGCTTGTTTATAAAATCGTGCTTTGAATTGGAGAAGGATATGGCAACCCACTCCAGTATTCTTGCCTGGAAAATCCCACAGACGGAGGAGCCTGGTGAGCTACAGTCCATGGGGTCGCAAAAAGTTGAACATGACTAAGAGATTAAACAACAACATCTTTTTTGAAAACATAGCTATCAAGCTATTCATATTTTTCTTTTTTTGTCAGAAAAATAATCAAATATATCTCTGTATCAAGAAATGCTTGATATAACTTTTATTCTTATGACCCTTGAAAGTTTTATCAATCTATGTTTATTTCTGAATACTTATAAATAATAGCTATTTCTACTAATCAGACATGCGTGTAGTTAACATTTAAAAGTGCATTGTAAATGAAAATATATTTAAGTAGAAACAGTATTCTGCAAATATTGCCCTAATTAAAACTGCTGATTTTCCAAGGATTGGAGATCCTAGGTCTGTTGTTTTCTTTCACTTTTGGATTATAGGAACATTATAATGAGCTAAGGGCCTGCTGGATAATGATAATATTAAAGCTTCTGAATAACTGCTTAGGACACAGCTAATTTGGAATAGGATTTTGAAATGAAGATTGTATATTTCTCTTAAATAATTGAAGTAAAATATGGACAGTATCCGCTTACACAACTAACTTAAGTCTGTCTCTAGAAGAAAGCTTTAATTTTGCAGGTCCAGTCCACAAAACAAAGTGTTAACTAGCTTCATATTTATTCTCATTTTTAATTAACTTCTTTTTAATCATAGTACAATGTCACTACAGTTTGTATGGAAACAACTTTTCATGGTTCCTTAAGGGGGTCATTTACTTCAGTCATATTCAGGAGATATATATAGTGACAGGAATTCATAGTCATTAATTACATTACGCAGCCCTTCCTGAAGATTTCTCTAAAATTACATTTTCCTTATTACATAGCTAGTTTTCATGTATTTACAAATAAGGAACATTGTAATTATTAACATAAAAGCATCGCATAAAGTTTAGAGTATAAATAGTTTCACTTGGACAAAGAACATACTGAATGAATTATCAGAGCAATTTTATTGGTTCTTAGATTTACCATAGAAGAATCAAACACCCTTATTAAAATTTCCCAGCACTTAAGTCCATTTAAGCTCTATTTCCTATGCCCTTAAGTTCTTCAGTTGTTATTGCCAGTAAAAGGAGAGTACCTGATGAAAAAGCCATTCCTCTCTCATCATCTTCTCCTAATGAGTACGCAGAAGGCTGTCTCTAATCTGATGGGAACACTGCCTCTCTGACTCTTTAGAGTTTGTGTGGATATGAGGAGAAATATTGGTTAATTTTGCTTCCTATGATGGTCTCAATGGTTGAAGATCAGTCAACAAACTTTTAGCTTCATACCAATGTCTTAAAATTGCCAACTGGCTTCTATTTAGGTGTCGTGCTATTGTGATTTACTACACATATATATATGTGTGTGTGTGTGTGTAGGTCTTTGCCCATGGTTCCTGGCTCACAACTCCCCCAAATCCTTGGAATTTCCTGAGCACTAACAGCATCTTTTATATTTGGTCCCTTGTCCTCAGTTCCTGAAATTGCTTCAACTGCACCTGAGTTTGTTAATTAAGTGACTTCTGGAAATCCCCTTAAAGATGCCAGGGGATTTAAAGTTAAATTTAAAGATTAAAGTTACCAGGAGAACCTAATCAGGAACAGAAGGTTGAAACTTTCAGCTCCATACCCTGATTTCTGGATTTGATTCAATCACCAAAAATGGCCACTAGAATGTCTATGTAATGAAGCCTTATTTAAAAAAAAAATCAATAAAGGAGAAGGTCAAAGAGATCCTGGGTTGGCAAACACATGGAAATTTGGAGAGAGTCACTGACTCGATGGACGTGGGTCTGAGTGAACTCTGGGAGATGGTGATGGACAGGGAGGCCTGGTGTGCTGCGATTCATGGGGTCACAGAGTCGGACACGACTGAGCGACTGAACTGAACTGAGTGCATTTGGAGAACATGGAAAAGTGAAAGTGAAGTCGCTCAGTCGTGTCCGACTCTTTGCAACCCCATGGACTGCAGCCTATCAGGCTCCTCAGTCTGTGGAATTTTCCAGGCAAGAGTAGTGGAGTGGGGTGCCATTTCATAAACATGGAAGTTCCAAGCTTTTTCCCATAACTTCCCATAATTTCTACATCTCTTTATCTGGCTATTGATCCACATCCTTTATATTGTTTGTAATAAACCCATTATCTAGTGATTGGTTTCCCGAGTTTTGTGAGCTTTTCTAGCAAATTAAGGGAAACCAAGCAAGGGGTCATGAGAACCTTTGCCTTATAGTGAGTTTGTCAGAAACATGGGTGACAATGTTCACTTGAAGTTGAAGCTAGGGGATAGTTTTGTAGGACTGAGTCCTTAACTGCTGAGATCTGAATCTATCTCTGGGTAAGCAGTGTCAGATTTGAGCTGAATTGTAGGACACCTAGCTGGTATCGGGCTTCCATGATAGTTCAGTTGGTAAAGAATCCGACTGTAATGCGGGAGACCCTGGTTTGATTCCTGGGTTGGGAAGATCTGCTGGAAAAGGGATAGGCTACTCACTCCATATTCTTGGGCTTCCCTTGTGGCTCAGCTGGTAAAGAATTCGCCTGAAATGCAAGAGACCTAGGTTCAATCCCTGGGGTGGGAAGATCCCCTGGAGATGGGAACGGCTACCCACTCCAGTATTCTGGCCTGGAGAATTCCATGGACTGTATAGTCTACGGGGTTGCAAAGAGTCGGACAGGACTGAGTGACTTTCACTACTACTAGATGGTATCAGAATTGCTTGGCCTGAGGGGAAAAGCTCACATTTTAGGGTTGGGTACAGAGTCCTTAGATGCTGAAACATAAAATAAGAAAGCTAAGGCTTCTAAGGACTGGCATGTATTCCAGAAATTGTATTGATCCTATTTCTTTTAATTAACAAACTATTTTCCAATTAGTGTAATTGTTTCTGTGCTTTGAAAGGTTCACTAACTAGTTGTAGGTTTCATAGCTCACAAGAGGAAGAAACTGCAATGAACTCTGGTTTGTGGAACTCTGGCTGTTGGACTCTAAAATTCACTTTTGTATCTCCACTGATCACAGAAGAGAGAAACAACTCTCCTGCAAGTAGAGAACCAAAATCTCCAATCTGAAAAATGGAAATCCTGTTTAAACTTTTAATTTAAATCCTCTTTAAACTCTGAAGATAAAATCTCAAGTCATGACTAGATTTCAAAGTAGTGACAGGGCTAGCTGGGCATATGTCTAGAGATGTAGTATCATAAGGTTGGTATGAATACCTGATGAAAATCTCCCTCATGATTCCCAAATCATATGTACAGCTGCATTTAATAGTTACATGAATCATTAATATTGGGCTATCAGGCCCTGAAAGATGAATTGTCAAAGATTAAGGTTTTCAACAACAAAGATCTTGTCTAGATAGTAAGAAACATACATTAATCAGAGAATTCTCTAGGCAATTTGGTTAATAATTCATCTTGTTCAATATTATAAAGTATGACAACTGAGAAAATTATGAAAGGTCTTCAGAGTGCTCAGTGTAGTTGCCCATACTTACTCTTGGGAATTAAAAGGGCAAATTTTCTGTCAAAGGTTTTTGCTATTTTCTTCCCGTTTATACTTCTGAGGAGATCTGGATTGAGGATGACTTAGATGAAATAGCAATTTAAAATTTAAAGTCAAAATGGAAGCAACTTAAGAAATTTTTAAATATCCAAATCCTAAAACCACTGAACCCTACCTGTCAAATCCAATCACCTCTCTCTCATATATTAACAGTTTTTAATCCTGGCTCAATGTAACCCTCTCCCACATATTCCTGTCTTAATTCTAGTTTTATGCATTTTGTCATAGATGACCCCTCAGACTCAGTTCCTCCACCCTAATAACAATGTTGCTACTTACATTCTTCTGATACTGGATTACATGGGTTTTTTTCTTTTTCTTTTTCTCACAACAACCAATTCTCTCCTCTCCAGACATCAATGATGTCCTCCATTTCAATTCAGTTGAAACTATTTACTTGCGATTAGTGTCATTTTAACAAAACTGCCCTCTATTTTAGACACTAATGGTGAGTTTAGAGCCTCTGTACTTCTGGCACACCTGCTAAAGATCAGGGGTTCCTACAACTCCCTCCACAAATTTGATAATGCCTAGTCTTGGTGTATTATCAACCCAGAAGCTCTCCAAACTCCATTGTTTAGGGGTTTTCATAGTTTTTAGTACATAGTGTTGTTTGATTAAATCATTGCTGCTGCTGTTGCTAAGTCACTTCAGTCATGTCCAACTCTGTGTAACCCCATAGACGGAAACCCACCAGGCTCCCCTGTCCCCGGGATTCTCCAGGCAAGAACACTGGAGTGGGTTGCCATTGCCTTCTTCAGATTAAATCATTGGCCAAATGTAAATAACTTAATCTCTAGCCCTCTTCTCTCTCCAGAGGACAGGGGGCAGGAGTGAAAATTCCATCTGTGTTAAATTGTGCCTTGGCCTTTCTGGTGACTATCACCTATCCCGAAGCTGTCTAGAGGCCCCCCAGTTAAACTGCTGCTGCTGCTACTAAGTCGCTCAGTCGTGTCTAACTCTGTGCGATCCCATAGATGGCAGCCCACCAGGCTGCTGCATCTCTAGGATTCTCCAGGCAAGAACACTGGAGTGGGTTGCCATTTCCTTCTCCAATGCATGAAAGGGAAAAGTGAAAGTGAAGTCGCTCAGTCGCGTCCAACTCCCAGCAACCCCATGGACTGCAGCCTACCAAGCTCCCCCCACCATGGGATTTTCCAGGCAAGAGCACTGGAGTGGGTTGCCACTGCCCTCTCCTCCCAGTTAAATTAGTCAACACATTAGATGTAAACTTAGAATAAATTCATTTATAGTTGAAACACTCCTCTCACCCCTATCAGTCGGGAAGCCACAAGGTTTTAGGGTCTTTGTGCTAGGATCTAAGGACAGAATCCAAAGATATATTTCTTATTATATCACACCACTCTATCTTGTTCACTATCCCCTACAGGACTTACCCTAGACCTGTGGTTCTAATTACTCTGTGTGTGTCCCTGAAACTGTGTTGAAATAGAGACTCCTTGACCCTGTGTGTGGACTTTCTGGGTCAGTGGATTTTCTTTTTGGGGGGGTTTGCCTGAGAATATGCAGTTCTAACAAGTTCCCAGATGACGTTGATACCGTAGGTCCAAAAGTCACACTGTTCAGAATGACTAGCTGAGACACTGTCACCTCAGCAACTCACCATGCTCACAATTTCATGTACCCCATTTTGTAAAGTCTTCCTTTAATCGATTTTAAAAATATTTATTTATTTACTTGGCTGTGTCTGGTCTTAATTGCAGCACGCAGGATCTTTGATGCTGTCTGCTGGATCTTCTGCTGTGGCACATGAATTCTCTATTTGTGGTGAGTAAGCTTCAGAGTGTGTGGGCTTCAGAGTAGTCCTGGCAGCTTAGCTGCTTTGCGCCTTGTGGGACTCCTGTTCCCTGACCAGGATCAAACCAGCGTGTTCTAAATTGCAAGTCCTCCCAGCCCCACCCCTGCCAAAAAAGCCACACTTTTCAGAATGACTAGCTGAAACATTGTCTCAGTAGTAACTCCCCATGCTCACAATTTCATATGCCCCATTCTCTGAGCTCTCCCTTTAATCATTTCTTGTAATGCTAACTTTGCCACCATTCAGTCTCTCTGGGGCTTCCAAATGACTTTTAACATCTTAACACAAGACCCTCATACCTTTAATGTCCCCTCTAGCTTCTTTTCCTGCCTAAATTCCATGATCAATCATTTCTTTGCCTACACCTTCAACTTCCTTGTTTCTTTTTCACTTTGCTGAACCAGCTTGGAAAATAATCGATCCTAGTTAGTTATAGATTTCCAGTTAATCTTCAGTTATTCCAGAGAAACTGGATGCATCAAGTAAGGCATGCTGTCATCTTCCATTTAAACTTATAACCGAGAACCTCAGCACTGCCTCTCTTAATCATCCCAGTTCAGTTCAGTCGCTCAGTCATGTCTGACTCTTTGTGACCCCATGGACTGCAACATGCCAGCCCTCCCTGTCCATCACCAACTCCCAGAGTTTATTCAAATGCATGTCCATTGAGTCAGTGATGCCATCCAACCACCTCATCCTCTGTCATCCCCTTCTCCTCCTGCCTTCAATCTTTCCCAGCATCAAGGTCTTTTCCAATGAGTTAGTTCTTCACATCAGGTAGCCAAAGTATTGGAGCTTCAGCATCAGTCCTTCCAATGAATATTGAGGGTTGATTTCCTTTAATACTGGCTGGTTTGATCTTCTTATAGTCCAAGGGACTCTCAAGAGTCTTCTCCAACACCACAGTTCAAAAGCATCAGTTCTTCAGTGTTCAGCTTTCTTTATGGTCCAACTCTCATATCCATTCATGACTACTGGAAAAACCATAGCTTTGACTAGATGGACCTTTGTTGGCAAAGCAATGTCTCTGCTTTTTAACATGCTGCCTATGTTGGTCATCAGGTTGGCTCAGAGGGTAAAGTGTCTGCCTGCAATGCAGGAGACCCGGGTTCGATCCCTGGGTTAGGAAGATCGCCTGGAGAAGGAAATGGCACCCCACTCCAGTATTCTTGCCTGGAGAATCCCATGGACAGAGGAGCCTGGCGGGCTACAGTCCATGGGGTCGCAAAGAGTCAGACACAACTGAGCAACTTCACTTCAGTACTTCAGGTTGGTCATGGCTTTTCTTCCAAGGAACAAGTGTCTTTTAATTTCTCAATCATCTAGATATGCCCCAGTCCATTCTCTCTCTAATTCATCTAGGTAATAGTTTTGTATCTTTTCCTATTTCTTACACATGACACCTCCCCAGAAATTATTCTTTTCAGTTCTTACTTCCCTAGGAACATTGAATCAAGCAGAAAATAACTTCCATTTATATCTACTTTACTGTGTCTGCACCTATTAAAATTGCCTTCTCCTCATTACTACACATGAACTACATGGCCCTTACCTGGACATTTCTGATGACCCTTAATTTACAGAAAAAAGCAGTGAGAATGGAGTTGATTATTTTCTTATAACACAGCTTAAATGTGTTATGTTTCTAGAGCTGGGACTGAAAATCAGTGTATTTGAAAGGGGTGGACCTATTAGAAAACCAGTGGTGGAAAAATTCTAGATGAATCTGGCGACTGAGAAAACACTTCCACTACTATGATACCCTTGAAATAGACCGTCAGCATTCTCATCTGGACCAGATTCAGTCACTCCAGAGAGCTCACCAGAGTCTGAGATTTCTGAGGTCAGTGAACAAATACCCTCACTCAGAAAGCAGAGAGAAAAGACTTACCAGGTACATCATCTTAAGGGCATTTAATTTAAAACACACTTCATGGGATTGACATACACTATTGATACTATGTATAAAATAGATAACTAGAGAGAACCTACAGGATAGCCCAAGGGCCTCTACTCAGGGCTCTGCGGTAATTTAAACGAGAAGGGAAGAGGGATATATGTGAACAAATCGCTGATTCACTTTGCTGTACAGTAGAAACTAACACAACATTAGGAAGCAATTATACTCCAATAAAAGTTGAAAAAATATTCAAGCACTGGCTGATTAGGTCAGGCTCACCCAGAAAAATAAATACATAAAACCTACTTCATAGTCAAATGCAGTCTTAGTAACTATCCGCTACCTGATCATTTCCACTCTGTAACAGTGGGAAGAGTGGAGAGAACCCAGAACTTTCTCAAATGCTTGAAATTAGGGAACATTTTGTATCCTTGGACGAAAACAGCTCAGAAAGGTAAGCTTGAAGATATAGAAAGTAAACCTAAAAAAATGTTATCTTTTAGAGAAAATGTTGAATCTCTGCAAGAACAGTAGTGTGAAAATCACTGTCTTTTATATCTGTCAATGTGTTTGGCAATAATTTAGATAATGTATATGCTCTTTTTCAACACTAGCTTAAGAGAAAGCTTTGTTTCTGAGAAATTTATCTATCAAAAGCTTTAAAAATATCTTTCAGCCTTAAAATGCAAAAACTGTAAAATATTGTCAGACAACTCTGCAAACAAATAACTTTATATAAATGTACATAATAGGTGACAACAATGCCACTGGTGGCTGGTGTTTTTGCTTTTATTTCATTTTATAAAGATAAATCCAGTTAAAATCCAGCTTCTTAACTGAATTTCAGAATGAGTGTCTCAGAGATCAATATATATGTAGTCTAATCTTTAGAAATAAATCTTTTCTAGTTTCTTAAAATATCGCATAGGCTCTGACTTTGGTTATACTCCGAAAAAGTACCTAGATTTATCTACATTTAATGCAAGTTGAACACTTTGAATGTCTGCTCTGTTTTGGTGGCTCTTTAATTACAATAAAATACTTATAAAATATATTGGTTAACAAATGGATAATTTGAACATTATATAGTTAAATTTTTACTTTGTGTTTTCAATTCTTTAAATTGGTGCATATACTTAGAATAATATGCATTTTACTATATCATGTTTCAGCTGCAAAATTTTTTCCATCCTTTTAATTATGTTAACAGCCTTGAGTCACCCAGCATTGCCCATCCACCTCCACTAATTCCCGACTCTATTATGTTTCTCCAGAGGATGCATTTCCATAGTTCTGCCTTGTTATAAGGTTTATTTTTTTTTTCCATTTTTTTTTGACTGCCATCCAAATTTTTTTGGCTTTCTCTGGGATTTTCACTGTATTGTTTGTCACTTCCTTCCCGCCCCCCCCGCCCCCCCAGCTTTTAGTAATGTACTGCCGTTATATCTGCCTCAGCTCTTAGTTTCCTTACAGATTTGTTTTTAAGACTTCAAACTTTTTCACTTTATTTTTAGCTCCTGAAACTTGCAGAAGTCTGTACCCTTTTGATTTTCACTTGCTTCATTGACACATTCTTGTATTTTGTTTTCATTTTAAAATACCAGAAAGTAAAATGTCTCTGAAGCTTGATGTGTGGAATAGTTTATTTATAATTCCAAAAATTTTTTACATTTTGTGAGATATTTGCTTATAGGTTAAAACCTTATGCATACATTTCTTAAAAAAAATTCTGTGGAGTTGTCTGACTCACTTTTACTGTACAATACAGCCATTGATGCAATATTTTTATTTTGCCACTCGGGGGATAACTAACAAAGATGTGTTGTTATTAGTTGCATCCACCTGTGAATGTGTTCAGTTAGATACTATTAAAACTCCTTGGAACTAAAGGAGATGTGGAAAAGTTTTAAAAACAAGGAAAGTATATATTTAGCTTTATTCACGTTAGACTTCATTTCTCTTCTGGAAATAAAGAGCAATCAGTGGTGTACTGGCAAACTGGCCAGGAGAGGAGGAAGTGAAAAGTCATAGAGCTAGCCCATTTCTGTGGTGTGAATACTATCACCACACCCAATTTGAAACCACTGTCAATTTAACAACGAGCTCACAAATTTTCTGAAAATTTAATATCAGCTGACACAAGTGGGGATAGGCCAGCACAATCCAGGTCCAACACAAAACCATTACTAACTTTTACTAGGGCACAGATATCTTTGAACATACATTGGAGTCTGTGACACTCAAACAATAAAAATGGTTGTAAACAGGTTTTGACAAAACTTTGTTCTACAAATGAATCCCTGTGTAAAAGTCCCTTTTCTAAGTGTATTTGTAATTTAAAGGTTTAACCATTATGATTTATAAAAGAGAATTTACTATTTAATCTCAACAGTTTGCCTTTCGTATTTTGGGAGCCAGATATTTAACTGTGCACTGAACAACTGTACTTCTGCAGAGAAACTAAGGAATTGTAAAAAGAAAGGGGCCTTCCTCTCCAAATAGTATATTCCTATTCTTCCTGAAGCTCACCATGTAAAATATTAATATTCTTTCAAGGATTATATGTGATTTTTCCAATTTCGGGACTCTTTTTGACTAATTTCTATCAGATAATATGACTAAGAGAGCAACTGCTGGTATATTGGAAAAGCAAGTTTTTCTTTTCATATTTTTATAATTTTGTCAAAGTACAAAATTGTAAGTTAAATTAAGTGAACATCTGAGAATTTCGGCTCTACTGTTCTAAAAGTAAATTGTAGATGCCTTCCATGTAAGGAATAGCCAAAAAGAATAAAATAATTCTCAAATGCCACTTCAATGATTCTTTGCTTACTGTGTATCTAATTAAAAGGCAAAATTCTCCATTTCGAGTTAACTGATTAGAAAGTAAATTCTCATTAACCATATAAATCTGGAGTCAATAAACTTGTAAAGAAAACACTTTAATTTCATTGCTGATAAGTTTGAGAATTTAAATCTCAACTTACTGTGATGCATTTATTTACTTTGTGCTGACAGGACAGTATCTTGGGGCTTTGTTTTCCAAGTCATTTCTAAATCTGCAGTGTATCAAAGTCTCTTCATTATGCTTTGGATGTTACGGTAGAAAAATGGTATCTTCACAAAGATGCATTCATTCTCCTATTGAAAATGCCTACTTAAAATTCTGTGTGGATAGTTTTATTGAAAAAAATATGTAGGCAAGCCATTAATTATATGCAAAGACTTGGAACAAATTCTTATAAGAAACATAGCATGCCTTCCATTAAATGTATACATTTTTTACAAAGTTACTTAAAGTCTTACTGAGATTATACAATAAATCTTAGAAATTTAATCACTCTGTTCCCTCAAAGTTAATTTGTTTGTCTCTATGACAGACACACAGGGCATACACTCAGATCTCAGCCTAGTTTAACTCGACAGTATTTTTCAGTGCATTTTTGTTTCCTAAAAATCTAGTTGCTGAGGCTAAGTTATTCAGTTATTGTGCTCAGTTTCTTTTTGTTTTATTTTGTAATTATTGTTCTATTTTGGTTCTCCTTTAGAATTGTGAAAAGATCTTGTAACAGGAAATGCAGAGCATATATAAATGAGTGAAAATGCATCCTGCCATTAAGCTGAGTCTGGAAAAAGTGTTTTGTTATAGATTACCTTGAATTTTAAGCACCATTTTATTCAAGGCACACGAAACATTTTCCAGCTCATATATTTCACAACAGTATAGAATTTACTGCTTTTTTTTGGGGGGGGGGGTGGAGATTCAGCAGATAAATCATCACTTTATTTCTTACATTTATAACTTTGATATTCTAAACTCATCAATTTGTATGGGATTAATGAAGAGTCTTTGCATGTAAAATCAATAAATCTTTTTTTTTTTCAGTTTAAAAATGCAAATAGTAACTATATGGGGACAAATAAGTTTAAAAGAAACTAAAAAGCATGATTAATTGGTCAAAAAGAAACCTATAAACATGCTTTGAAATTCTTAATATCTTGAGGACCAAAATGGATTGAAACAAATATTTCAATGTGGGGAGTTGCTAAATAGCTGAAATATATGACAAATAAATGTAGCACTGTCATCAGAAAGAAGACGTAGCATGGCATTTTAATTGCTGTATTTCTCTGAAAATGTACCAGATGGTAGAATTTCAAATGTCATTCATATGATTGGTGTGAAAGAATTGTCTTCCTCATTTATTGTAGTGGGCTCCAGAAATCAGAGTTCAATTCTTACCAAGAAGTCTTAGAGAAGTTTCTTATGTATAAATATATGAGCCTTATTGCTTATTCAAGGAGAAGGCAATGGCACCCCACTCCAGTACTCTTGCCTGGAAAATCCCACGGGAGGAGCCTGGTAGGCTGCAGTCCACGGGGTCGCTAAGAGTCGGACACAACTGAGCGACTTCACTTTCACTTTTCACTTTCATGCATTGGAAAAGGAAATGGCAACCCACTCCAGTGTTCTTTCCTGGAGAATCCCAGGGACGGGGGAGCCTGATGGGCTGCCATCTATGGGGTTGCACAGAGTCAGACATGACTGAAGTGACTTAGCCAATTGCTTATTCAAATTCTAATTAGACAATTCTCTTTATTCCCTCTGTCACATGGAACATGCAGAAGCACTTCACTTTCTAGGCAGGTAAATCTCACATCACTTCAGAACCCTAAGACTGGGAATACGTGATTCCCTAGCTGAAGTTTCCAAAACAGATTTCTCAGGCTGAAAGAATGAACCTAACATTAACTGCCTATGGGGCTAACACTTTGGACCTATGGTTCTGGCCATTTCACTGTGCCACTAAAAAATATGTATTAATGTATTAATTGCTCACCATATGTCAGGTGTTGTGGTATATATTGAGAGAATGTTATTGTGTAGCAGCTAAGTCATATCTGACTCTTTTCCTACCCCGTGGACTGTCACCCACAAGGTTTCTCTGTCCATGGGATTTCCCAGGCAAGAATACTGGAGTGGGTTTCCAGTTCCTTCCCCAGGGGATCTTTCAGACCCAGAGATCTCTTGACCTCTGAGTCACCAGAGAAGCTCACTGGGGGAATAGGAAGGAAAAAAGAATAACTGAAAAATCGTTGACATCAGTTTGCTTGATCTCATGTGCCCTGTAGCTGAATTCCTGGTAAATCAGGAGACAGTTTCAACTTATATGAATATTGTCCCTCCCAGGATGTCAAATGCTGGCCTTGAAATGTTAGCTAAACTTCATTCCTGGCTTCATTGGTTTACAAACTCAAAGTTTTGTAAGTAAATAAATGGATGTTGGCTGCTCATTTAAATTCTCTCACGTTTAAGCCTCTGTGATGCCCCTTTGGTTTGGCTTCCTTATGCCTCTAAATTTACACAACATTTTTCTTTCTAGATTTCTCTTCCCTCATCTAGTCTTTGATTTCTGACGCCCTGAGCCCTCCTCTCCAAGTCCCCCTCCACATATGCTGCCCAAGTTTGGTTACTCCTTTCTTACTCGTAGTGACACGTACTCCCCTTGAGTGAGGTTATCTACATCCTGCTCCCACACCCTGTGATCCAACTGGCTTCCCTTCCTTCTTTCTTCAGGCTGCCTTTTGAGATCACACAGCTGGTCACCAACACAAGGCACTCCAGCTTCCTCCTATTGTTTGTTGTCAGGCCCCGCCTCAGTGCATTCAACGCGCCACCAAATACTCTGGATTTCACCTGTGAGATCTATCACCCTCTCTGTCCTCATTATGCTGCTATTGCTATATCCCTCATAGCTTCTCACCTGGACCCTGTCATATACTCTTAACAGATCTGATTCCCTTATCCATTTTTACTCTTCTCCAGAAGTTCAAGCTGGATTTAGAAAAGGCAGAGGAACCAGAAATCAAATTGCCAATGTCGAAAAAGCAAGAGAGTTCCAGAAAAGTGTAAACTTCTGCTTTACTGACTATGCCAAAGCATTTGACTGTGTGGATCACCATAAACTGTGGAAAATTCTGAAAGAGATGGGAATACCAGACCACCTGACCTGCCTCTTGAGAAACCTGTATGCAGGTCAGGAAGCAACAGTTAGAACTGGACATGGAACAACAGACTGGTTCCAAATTGGGAAAGGAGTGTGTCAAGGCTGTATATTGTCATCCTGCTTATTTAACTTATATGCAGAGTACATCATGAGAAACGTTGGGCTGGAAGAAACACAAGCTGAAATCAAGATTTCCAAGAAAAATATCAGTATCCTCAGATATGCAGATGACATTACCCTTATGGCAGAAAGGGAAGGAGAACTAAAGAGCCTCTTGATAAACGTGAAAAAGGAGAGTGAAAAAATTGGCTTAAAACTCAATATTCAGAAAACAAAGATCATGGCATCCAGTCCCATCACTTCATGGCAAATAGATGGGGAAACGATGGAAACAGTGTCAGACTTTATTTGGGGGGGGGGGGGAGCTCCAAAATCACTGCGGATGGTGACTGCAGCCATGAAATTAAAAGACGTTTACTCCTTGGAAGAAAACTTATGACCAACCTAGACAGCATATTCAAAAGCAAAGACATTATTTGCCAACAGAGATCCATCTAGTCAAAGCTATGGTTTTTCCAGTCATCATGTATGTGAGTTGGACTATAAAGAAAACTGAGCACTGAAGAATTGATGCTTTTGAACTGTGGTGTTGGATAAGACTGTTGAGAGTCCCTTGGACTGCAAGGAGATCCAACCAGTCTGTCCTAAAGGAGATCAGTCCTAAATATTCATTGGAAGGACTGATGCTGAAGCTGAAACTCTGGCCATCTCATATGAAGAACTGACTCTTTTGAAAAAACCCTGATGCTGAGAAAGATTGAAGGCGGGAGAAGGGGATGACAGAGGATGAGATGGTTGGATGGCATCTTTGACTCAACGGACGTGAGTTTGAGTAAACTTCAGGAGTTGGTGATGGACAGGGAGGCCTGGCGTGCTGCAGTCTATGGGATTGCAAAGACTCACGTGACTGAGTAACTGAACTGAATTGAACTTGACAAACTACCATTTTTTACAATGTATATTTTTCTACAAATCTTCACAATAAAACCAAGGCTCTTATTCTGAAATTCACGTTTTGGAGCTGGCAGCTAGCAGCTTTGGCTTTGCATCCAAAACACCTGATTTTTTTTTTTTTTTAGAATTGCAGATTCCAGGCCACTCTTCTTGAGATTCTGGTTTAATTGGTTTGGCATGGTTCTGTGCACCAGTATTTCTAAAACACATGAGAGATCCAAATGAGTATAAAAAGCAGAGCAATTCGGATTCAGGCCTTTTCACCTTTCTCACCTGCCTCCCTTTACCTGGGGACCGCCATTCTCCTCCTTCACTTACTCAGGCTCCTATGACAGTGCCCACTCGATACTTTGCCAGAACAGCCTTTCTTCTTTCTTAACCCACTTCTTGTCCTTCTTCCTCAGTAACCTGCTTTAAAAAGTGAATTGAAAGTTGTTCAGTTGTGTCTAAGTCTTTGTGACCCTATGGATTGTATCCTGTCAGGCTTCTCTGTCCATGGGATTCTCCAGGCAAGAATTCTGGAGTGGGTTGCCATTATCTTCTCCAGGGGATCTTCCCATCTCAGGGATCTAACCTAGGTCTCCTGCACTTCAGGGAGATTCTTTACCATCTGAGCCCCCAGGGAATCTGTTTAAACTGTACTCAAAACAGCTAGAGAGTCATATTAACACAGCTCCATATGAGACTATAGAATGCCCTCGACTTCTTTTTTTTAAATATTGAAGAATGCATGCTTTATTGTATTTGTTATGTCTCTCTTCTGCTGGGCTGTGATCTCCTCTTTAAGAAAGAGGCCTGTTTGTGATTTATTTCGCCCTGAGGTCCTCATTGTATCCTATTGACCGAAATGGAATAGAGACTCATTAAAAGATTTTTAAGCTGATTTTAAGGTATTACATCCGTATCTGATCTTACTTAGGGTCTTACTATTTCTCCTGCTCCCTTTTAGTCTGCATATAGACTCCTAACTGATCTATCTGCTTTCAGTTCCTTGTTCTGCAGTCTTTTCTTGACACCGTGGCAGGGTTATCTTTTATGATGAAACATTCCAGTGATTTCCAATCAAGATGGCAAGGCTCTATTTTGGCTCTACCCTTGCTCCCTGAGCTGCAGCCACACTAGCTCCTGATTCTTCTTCATACCTCTTGTGCTGAAGATGCTCCACTATCCTCTCTCCCATTCATTACAATTTTCTCCCTTCCTTCACCTGCAGGCTGTACTTTGTGATTTAATCACCTGGGTTCCTTTGCCTTCTGGCTTTCTGTTAAGTTCAACAAATAGAAGCCCAGAGCAGGATACTGGAGGACTGGACGGGAGGGAGACTGGGGTATTTGTCCCCATTCTTTTCCACCGTTACCTCACTCTAGCATGGATGTGTTTCTTCATAGCTAAAACTCTTGGACAGAATTCTTCTTCCAAGGCATTGACTCTTGCCAGATTCCAGTGAACCTGTTTTTCATTTTGTTTTCCATTATATGTAGAGGTATTAAGTATTTCCTGTGGTTGCTAGTCCCTCGGTGTCCCTCACCAAACCATATTAGCCTGTCATAGCTCTTTCATTAAATTCATTAAAAAGTTTCACGTGTACTGCCTGCTTCCTACAGCATGTTCATCATATACATATGGAGCATGCTTCTCTCTCTCTCAAGGTCTTTCCACTTGCTTTTCACAAAATCTGATAGGTGCTTTCCCTAAATATTCTAATGGCTCATTCATGTTCACTCACATTGTTTACACCTCTGTTCAAATGAAATCTCAGAGGGGCCTTCCCTGGTCACCTTGTTAAAAATAGCTCCTTCTACCTAATCTCTATCCTTGCTCTGTTTTCCCCATGGAATATGTTACAATGTTAAACTGTCTTATTTATAATTACTTACTTGCTCATCCATTCACTCACTTCTGCTCTGTAATGTAAAGTTCTTGAGAATGATGCTGATCCTAAAGTAGGTGCTCAAAAATTTAAAAATAAATAAATTACTTTCATAATTAAAATCTGAAGCCAGTAGAGTTCTAACTCACTTTTAATCATACACATTGGTTAGATTAACAAATTCTTTGCTCATTTTTATTTGCACTATGTTCATCATAGATTATTTTTCTCATTGGCAAGATTTACGTATTAATGCTTTAAACCAAATAACAGTCATGTAAATATCAATTGCTTATAGCTCTTTTTTTTCCCCCAAAATCTAGTTCAGTGTATTTTATTATATTTCACATGGACATAAATGCCTTTAACTTTTGGTACATGTCCTTGGGAGGAGATCAGCATTGCTTCTTTGATAGAGTAGAAGAAATATCAGGCAGACAGATACAAAATGCTTTATGTCATGTGCTTGGTATGCCTGACCTCTCCATTTTCTCAGGAACCCTGAACCTCTGCTGCCTTGGTGCTGCATTTTTCTTGTGCTTGGTATGTTGCAAGAGGGCATCAGAGGGCAGACACACTGAAACCATACTCACAGAAAACTAGTCAATCTAATCACACTAGGACCACAGCCTTGTCTAACTCAATGAAACCAAGCCATGCCTGCGGGGCAACCCAAGATGGGTGGGTCATGGTGGAGAGGTCTGACAGAATGTGGTCCACTGGAGAAGGGAATGGCAAGCCAGTTCATTGTTCTTGCCTTGAGAACCCCATGAACAGTATGAAAAGGCAAAATGATAGGATACCAAAAGAGGAACTCCCCAGGTCAGTAGGTGCCCAATATGCTACTGGAGATCACTGGAGAAATAACTCCAGAAAGAATGAAGGGATGGAGCCAAAGCAAAAACAATACCCAGCTGTGGATGTGACTGGTGATAGAAGCAAGATCCAATGCTGTAAAGAGCAATATTGCATAGGAACCTGGAATGTCAGGTCCATGAATCAAGGCAAATTGGAAGTGGTCAAACAAGAGATGGCAAGGGTGAATGTCGATATTCTAGGAATCAGTGAACTAAAATGGACTGGAATGGGTGAATTTAACTCAGATAACCATTATATCTACTACTGCGGGCAGGAATCCCTCAGAATAAATGGAGTAGCCATCATGGTCAACAAAAGAGTCCAAAATGCAGCACTTGGATGCAGTCTCAAAAAAGACAGAATGCTCTCTGTTTGTTTCCAAGACAAACCATTCAATATCACAGTAATCCAGATCTATGCCCCAACCCGTAACGCTGAAGAAGCTGAAGTTGAACGGTTCTATGAAGACCTACAAGACCTTTTAGAACTAACACCCCAAAAAGATGTCCTTTTCCTTATAGGGGACTGGAATGCAAAAGCAGGAAGTCAAGAAACACCTGGAGTAACAGGCAAATTTGGCTTTGGAATACGAAATGAAACAGGGCAAAGACTAATAGGGTTTTGCCAAGAAAATGCACTGGTCATAGCAAACACCCTCTTCCAACAACACAATAGAAGACTCTACACATGGACATCACCCGATGGTCAACACTGAAATCAGATTGACTATATTCTTTGCAGCCAAAGATGGAGAAGCTCTATACACTCAACAAAAACAAGACCAGGAGCTGACTGTGGCTCAGATCAAGCACTCCTTATTGCCAAATTCAGACTCAAATTGAAGAAAGTAGGGTAAACCACTAGACCATTCAGCTATGACCTAAATCAAATCCACTATGACTATACAGTGGAAGTGAGAAATAGATTTAAGGGATGAGATCTGATAGACAGAGTGCCTGATGAACGATGGACTGAGGTTTGTGACACTGTACAGGAGACAGGGATCAAGACCATCCCCATGAAAAAGAAATGCAAAAAGGCAAAATGGCTGTCTGAGGAGGCCTTACAAATAGCTGTGAAAAGAAGAGAAGCAAACAGCAAAGAAGAAAAGGAAAGATATAAGCATCTGAATGCAGAGTTCCAAAGAATAGCAAGAAGAGATAAGAAAGACTTCCTCAGCAATCAATGCAAAGAAATAGAGGAAAACAACAGAATGGGAAAGACTAGAGATCTCTTCAAGAAAATTAGAGATACCAAGGGAACATTTCATGCAAAGATGGGCTCGATAAAGGACAGAAATGGGATGGACCTAACAGAAGCAGAAGATATTAAGAAGAGGTGACAAGAATACACAGAAGAACTGTACAAAAAAGATCTTCATGACCCAGACAATCATGATGATGTGATCACTAATCTACAGCCAGACATCCTGGAATGTGAAGTCAAGTGGGCCTTAGAAAGCGTCACTATGAACAAAGCTAGTGGAGGTGATGGAATTCTAGTTGAGCTGTTTCAAATCCTGAAAGATGATGCTGTGAAAGTGCTGCACTCAATATGCCAGCAAATTTGGAAAACTCAGCAGTGGCTACGGGACTGGAAAAGGTCAGTTTTCATTCCAATTCCAAAGAAAGGCAATGCCAAAGAATGCTCAAACTACCACACAATTGCACTCATCTCACATGCTAGTAAAGTAATGGTCAAAATTCTCAAGCCAGGCTTCAGCAATACGTGAACCGTGAACTCCCTGATGTTCAAGGTGGTTTTAGAAAGGGCAGAGGAACCAGAGATCAAATTGCCAACATCCGCTGGATCATGGAAAAAGCAAGAGAGTTCCAGGAAAACATCTATGTCTGCTTTATTGACTATGCCAAAGCCTTTGAATATGTGGATCACAAGAAACTGTGGAAAATTCTGAAAGAGATGGGAATACGAGACCACCTAACCTGTCTCTTGAGAAATCTGTTCGAAGGTCAGGAAGCAACAGTTAGAACTGGACATGGAACAACAGACTGGTTCCAAATAGAAAAAGGAGTACGTCAAGGCTGTATATGGTCACCCTGCTTATTTAACTTATATGTAGAGTACATCATGAGAAA
This sequence comes from Budorcas taxicolor, assembly GCF_023091745.1. Classification (NCBI taxonomy): domain Eukaryota; kingdom Metazoa; phylum Chordata; class Mammalia; order Artiodactyla; family Bovidae; genus Budorcas; species Budorcas taxicolor. Next base: position 87,804,304 of record NC_068910.1, read on the forward strand.
TGCTGGACTGGAAGAAACACAAGCTAGAATCAAGATTGCCGGGAGAAATATCAGTAACCTCAGATATGCAGATGACACTACCCTTATGGCAGAAAGTGAAGAGGAACTAAAAAGCCTCTTGATGAAAGTGAAAGAGGAGAGCGAAAAAGTTGGCTTAAAGCTCAGCATTCAGAAAACGGGGATCATGGCATCCGGTCCCATCACTTCATGGGAAATAGATGGGGAAACAGTGGAAACAGTGTCAGACTTTATTTTTTTGGGCTCCAAAATCACTGCAGATGGTGACTGCAGCCATGAAATTAAAAGACGTTTACTCCTGGGAAGAAAAGTTATGACCAACCTAGATAGCATATTCAAAAGCAGAGATGTTACTTTGCCGACAAAGGTCCGTCTAGTCAAGGCTATGGTTTTTCCTGTGGTCAGGTATGGATGTGAGAGTTGGACTGTGAAGAAGGCTGAGCGCCGAAGAATTGATGCTTTTGAACTGTGGTGTTGGAGAAGACTCTTGAGAGTCCCTTGGGCTGCAAGGAGATCCAACCAGTCCATTCTGAAGGAGATCAGTCCTGGGATTTCTTTGGAAGGAATGATGCTGAAGCTGAAACTCCAATACTTTGGCCACCTCATGCGAAGAGTTGACTCATTGGAAAAGACTCTGATGCTGGGAGGGATTGGGGGCAGGAGGAGAAGGGGACAACAGAGGATGAGATGGCTGGATGCCATCACTGACTCGATGGGCGTGAGTCTGAGTGAACTCCGGGAGTTGGTGATGGACAGGGAGGCCTGGCGTGCTGCGATTCATGGGGTCGCGGAGAGTTGGACACGACTGAGTAACTGAACTGAACTAGCCTCTGCTCCCTTGGTGCAGCATTTTCTTGTGCATTTTTCTTGTGCTTGGTGTGCCTAGCCTCTCCATTCTCTCAGGAATCCTGAGCCTCTTCTCCCTTGGAGCTGCATTTTTCCTGTTCTCCTACCGCTCTCATGTTCTCTTCCTTTTTTTGACTGAACCCTGAGTTGTCATGTTTTGTCACCACGACGATGCTATTGCATTTACTGTCATCATTTCACAAGATTCTGGTCTCGGCCGCCTGATAAATTCAGTGCCACTCAGTCCTTGGCAATTTGGACAGTAACGAGTGAGAGACTGACTTCTCCAGGTTCACCTTTAGACTCTCCCTCTTACCGGTCTTCAGACACTATTTACTTGAACCTATGAGTTCTAACACCGGATATAAAACAAGGAAGTTATGTCTCTCTTACCCCTTGTTAGAGGCACCACTGCTTTGATTTTTTTCCCCCTGCTTGGTTACTTGGGTTTTGTGTGCCTGTTTTATTGTTTCCAACTTTTTTTCTTTCCTAAGCCTCAACGTTTAACCAATCACTTTTCTTGTTTTTCTTAGTGTCTGTTCTAATCTTTCTACCTTTTTCCATTATCACCATTCACATGTAAATCTTGGTCACCTATTTCCTAAAAGACTACAATGATGGTAAGGAAAACTAGTACTCTATTACGTACTTACTATGTGCCACGCAGTATCCTAAGCATTTCGGGTGTCGTTTCAGACTTGAAAACATAAAACTTAACCTAGCAAGATTTGTCAGTCCTTATTTGGTCTTTAGTTAATACTGAATAAAATTAGTCAACTGTAATGTGAAGGTATAGTAAAAGATGAGACCTAATGATTGAAATAGTTTTTATAATATCATTTGAAATTCAGTCTCACATTGTATCTCTGTTAGTTTGCACTTCCTTCCCCACATGGGTTGTACACCTCAGTGTAATACTACAGTATACTATTATCCCCGTGCCATGTTCAAAATGTTCAGTCACAAAACAGTGGCTTCCCTGGTGGTCTAGTGGTTAAGACTTCACCATTCAATGCAAGGGGTACAGGTTCAATCCCTGGCCAGGGAGCTAAGATCCTACATGCCTTGCAGCCAAAAAAAACAAAACATTTAAGGATACATGTGTCTTTTTGAATTGTGTTTGTCTCAGGGTCTCTGCCTAGCAGTTACTCCAAAGATCACCGCAACACTATTTACAATAGCCAGGAAATGGAATCAACCTACATGTCCATCAACAGATGAATAGGTAAAGAAGTTATAGGTCATGTATATATATATATATAGAGAGAGATATTAGATATATAATGGAATATTACTCAGCCATAAAAGGAACAAATTGAGTCAGTTGTAGTAAAGTGGATGAAACTAGGGCCTGTTATATAGAGTGAAATCAGAAAGAGAAACACAAATATCTTATATTAACTCATACGTATGATATCTAGAAAAATGGTACTGATAAACCTGTCTGCAGGGAAGGAATGGGGATGCATATGTAGAGAATGGACTTGTGGGCTAAGCAGGGAAATAGGAGGGCGGGACAAACAGAGAAAGTAGCACTCATCTTTGTACAGTACCATGTGTCAAATAGATAATTAGTGGAAAGCTGCTATATAACATAGGGAGCCCAGCCTGGTGCTCTTTGATGACCTAGAGGGGCCGCATGGGGTTGGGGTGGGAGGGAGGCACTAGAGAGAGGGGATATATATATATATATATGACTAATTTGTGTTGTTGTATGGCAGAAAGCAACACAACATGGTAAGGCAATTATCCTCCAATAAAGTGAAATAAAGTAAAAATAAAAATTGAAAAAAAAACCAACAACATAACACAGAAGGAATATTGTAACAAATTCAGTAAATGCTTTAAAAATGGTCCACATAAGAAAATCTTAAAAAAGTAATGGATATTGCTTGATTTTCTGCTTTTATTCTTCCTTCTGGTTAGTTCCGTACATCCACAGTAGAATAGTTTTACCATCTTACAATTTACCACTTAAAAATCATTGCATTCCCCAACTTATTAACTTGATCGCTTCTCTGTGTAAGGTCCCATATTTCTGACCTTGCATCATTATTTGTAGGTGCATAATACTTCTTATCCATAACTTTTTCTTATATTAAAAACTCCTCCCCAAAGCTGTTTAACCATGTTCTCTTTTCTTACACACATGTGTGCATGTGTGTTAAATCACTTCAGTCATGTCCAACTCTTTGCGACCTTAGGCACTGTAGCCCAAGAGGCTCCTCTGTCCGTGGGCTCCTCCAGGCAAGAATACTGGAATGGGTTGCCATTCCCTCCTCCAGGGGATCTTTTCAACCCAGGGATCAAACCCATATCTCTTACATCTCCTGCATTGGCAGTCAGATTCTTTACTACTAGCGCCATCTGGGAAGTACAGCAAATAATCTGTTGTCTTCATCTCACAACATTTAAGTACCAAAGTTAACCATAGGCTGTAGAATGAATTAATTATGATTCTATATGTTAATACTTTTTCAGATCATGAAATAACACAACCATGAATATGGAATTCAGTTCAGTTCAGTTGCTCAGTCGTGTCTGACTCTTTGTGACCTCGTGAATTGCAGCACGCCAGGCCTCCCTGTCCATCACCAACTCCCGGAGTTCAACCAAACTCTTGTCCATCGAGTCGGTGATGCCATCCAGCCATCTCATCCTCTGTTGTCCCCTTCTCCTCCTGCCCCAATCCCTCCCAGCATCAGAGTCTTTTCCAATGAGTCAACTCTTCGCATGAGGTGGCCAAAGTATTGGAGTTTCAGCTTTAGCATCAGTCCTTCAAATGAACACCCAGGACTGATCTCCTTTAGTTGGAAGGCCCTAAAATTCATTTCGTAGAAAACAGATCTCCTCTATGACATTAGTGAAAGGTAGTCTGTTTGAATTCTATTAAAACTATGCAACTTTGTTGAAATAGTGGATATAATTGCTACTAATATTATTTATGAATTGACTTTGATATTTTGAGATTGATTGACTTTTGGATCTACAACATTCTAAAGCTTTGTGGTTGAAATGTGCCAAGACCAATTGCCTTTACATATATGTGGACCAATTTCTTATTTTTTACTTTGAATTAAATGTAGAATACCTTAAAGTTGTGTATGCCTTTTATGAATTTCAAAGCACTCATAATATTTTGAAGTATATTCACTCTGCATTTTGTTAGCATATCCCTTGATAGAGGGCCAAAAACCAATCATAATATTTGGCTTGGGGTCTGAATATGTATTAACTTTTTAATCACTCTTTTAAAATAAAACATTTCTATTTTTCTCACTACAATTTCATCTTTTAATACTAAGTTAGTATATTAGTAGAAATTTAGCTTATAGTGAGCTAATTCACTGTGGTCTTTGCCAAATAAAATACTTTTACATTCTATATTAATCTATTCATGAATGCATTAATCCATCCAACATTTAAAGTTTAACAAATTCTAGGCAATAATTTCTATTATAGCTGCTAGGTATACTGAGAAAAATATAAAAACCTTATACTAACTATATAGAGGGAGAGAAAGACAAAAGAACCAAAACCTATACAATACAATGATACGTGTTTCCAGTTTGAGTATCTTAAATACTTATGTTTGTTAAACCTAAATATAGAACTCAATGGTTGTTGCTACTAAATTTAGTTTTATATACTTAGGCATATTATTTTTGAATCTTGGATTAAATAATCTACATAACTTATGTTTGCTGTTCATAGTTTTATGCCTTCTGCTGATAATAATAATGAATAAGAAAAGTTGAAAGGAAAGTGACATCCTGAGATGTTACTAGAAACCTTTCTCCAAGCTGAAAAAGGAATAAGCACAAGGACTTAAGACATATGTTCCCAATAAGGCAGGTGCATTAGTCTGGGTTCTCCAGAGAAACAGAATCAATAAAATATATAAAACATGTTGAGTTTATTATGAAGACTTGAGTCCCTTGATCATGAAGGTGAGAAGTCCCACCATGCATTACCTGCAAGCTGAAGATTCAGGAAAAATAAAAGTGAGGTATTTACTGTCTTGAGTCTCAGGACTTTAGAATCAGGCAAGCTGATAGTATAAATCCCCACCCAAGGGCAGGAAAAGAATGAGAACAGTGGTGTTCCAGCCCAGTCAGACGGGCAGAAAGGGAGTGAATCCTTCCTTCCTCTGCCTTTTCTTTTACTTAGTCCTTCAGTGGATTAGTTGATGCCCACCCACAACAGGGAGGGCAGTGCCCTTAGTCCACAGATGCAAACGTTACTCTCATGCAGAAACCCTCTCACAGACACACTCAGCACACATAATCTGGGCAACCCCGTAGCCCCATCAAATTGACACACAAGTGAGCAATCATAGTAGGTAAAACCAATATGTACTTGAAACCCTTTCTCTATAGTTTACTTTTTCACTCTGCCTTACAGACAAAATTATAATATTCCTTTTAGCAACAGTATTTACAAAACTTTTTTTTATCAGGCCTGTTGTGATGACAGTATGCTATCTCTCTCATATCCTGGCCAGTATTCAAGGCAAATTGGTATAGTGATCAAGAGTATCAGTCATATTTCTGGGCTCACTCCAACCTGATGGTTGCCAAGCCCCATTTCCAGAACATGAAATGAACAGGAAGGCAATAGTGGTCCCCAAGAGAAGGGGCTACCCTGGTGGCTCAGCAGCAATATGGGAGACCTGGGTTCGATCCCTGGGTCAGGAAGATCTCCTGGAGAAAGGGAATGGCTACCTACTCCAGTATTCTTGCCTGCAGAATTTCATGGGTAGAGAAGCCTGGTAGGTTACAGTCCATGGGGTTGCAAAGAATAAGACACACCTGAGTGACTAACATGTTCGCTTTCTTTCAAGAGAGAGAAAGCCTCCATAATCAGTAGGTCCCTGGAATCAAACTCACAAATCTCAATCCAAAGATCTAATTCTTACAAATGTTAGCATAAGTGACTCAATTCTTGGTCTATTGTCTTTTATTTTTTTTAAAACGGTTGTTATTTCCTTAAACTTCAATGAAGACAAAGCATAGAAGTTGAATCAAGATAAGGCTAGAATGGTGCTGAAGTTGGGTCCCGTGAGATAAAGTGAAAGTTGCTCAGTCGTGTCTGACTCTGTGACCGCATGGATTATACAGTCCATGAAATTCTCCAGGCCAGAATACTGGAGTGGGTAGTCTTTTCCTACTCCAGGGGATCTTCCCAATCCAGGGATCAAACCCAGGTTTCCCACATTGCAGGCAGATTCTTTACCAGCTGAATCACAAGGGAAGCCCAAGAATACTGGAGTGGGTAGACTATCCCTTCCCTGTGAAGTAAACAGTCATGATAATTCCTTTGGCAGATGAAATCCTAAAGTAGAATTTTGGTGCTCAAAATCAGTTTTCAGAGCAGAGAGATAATGAAAGCTGGAAATGGCATGAAACTATCCAGGAACTCTCAAGAGTTTTCTTCTAAGTTTATAACTTAAAATAATCAAAGGAATTAGCTTTTCTTCACACAGGAGTCTATCTTTGTTAAGCCATTCTGCATGCAAATTCCTTTGAGTTTCAACGTAAAATATTGATGTTATTTACCTGGTCTTTCCTCCAGGTTGACACAAGGTCATTCAGTACCTCAAATTAAAATAAATGTATGGAAATATAAAGCAATTTTTTCGTGATTGATCAAAAGTGAATTTTCAGCCTGATGTAATTGCATATACAGATCTCTGTATACTTACTGTTTTGAATAGGATACCTTAGAGTTTCCCTTAAAAAAAAGCTTTTAGGTTTTGACTATTAATAAAATTCAAACTACTATCACTGGGTCATACATAATCAATCAAATAGACTAAAAAGCTATTTGAAGTAATTTTCTGTCACTGAGCTACCTTTCGGAAACTATATAATTGGCCTGCTTCCCTAGATAGTCAAATGCATGCAAATGTGTTGAATGTTCCTGATTTTCTTCCAGGTAGTCCCTTGGGTTCACACTATCAATGCTTTTTGCTTTTGTAGGTAGATGACTTTATATATTTTTAGGCTTTCTTTGTATAATAATAGTGAAAGGAAAAGTATTCATCAGTTAATGATAATTCTCAGGTCACTATTTTAAATTACATTTAACCACAAGGACTATACTGTTTGAGTATAAAAAACATTTTCGATAATTTCCTTTTCTTCAAATACTTTCAGAGGTTGAATATATTTTTTCTTAACTATCAGTTAAAATATATTTTGCATTCTCTCTGATCTTTGGGTTTTGATGTTGTGTGCAGTGAACTGAAATGTTGCATTACAAAAAGAAATCTTTATACAGTTGACAGCTTGTAGGTCTCTGAGGAATCTATTCAATTAGTGTTGTGTCCTGGCTTCCCACAGTATCAAAAATTCACACAGAATTGCAGATGTCTTAGAAATTTTATTTAATAAGCTAGGGAAATATCACAAAATTATTTCCTTAAAGTAAAAGAAAATGGCTTGCTATATAATGTACATAAAAGCTGTAGCCTAGTAACTTGGTGTTTAATTGACTCTCTGTGAAGGTATGTTTTCTGAATGGGCTCACCAAGACTATATGGCTATAATTTTACTAGATATGTCAAAGCCTACCTAGGCAGACTAGGCCAAAGTCAAATTTTCCCTCAAGGGCAGCTGGGAAACTCTCATTTCTATGGGAGGAGATTCTTTATTTTTATTTTTTTTTATTTATTTATTAAAATTTTTTTTTAATTTTTACTTTATTTTACTTTACAATACTGTACTGGTTTTGCCATACATTGACATGAATCCACCATGGGTGTACATGCGTTCCCAAACATGAACCCCCCTCCCACCTCCCTCCCCATAACATCTCTGTGGGTCATCCCCATGCACCAGCCCCAAGCATGCTGTATCCTGCATCGGACATAGACTGGTGATTTGATTCTTACATGATAGTATACATGTTTCAATGCCATTCTCCCAAATCATCCCACCCTCTCCCTCTCCCTCTGAGTCCAAAAGTCTGCTATACACATCTGTGTCTTTTTTGCTGTCTTGCATACAGGGTCATCTTTGCCATCTTTCTAAATTCCATATATATGTGTTAGTATACTGTATTGGTGTTTTTCTTTCTGGCTTACTTCACTCTGTATAATAGGCTCCAGTTTCATCCATCTCATCAGAACTGATTCAAATGTATTCTTTTTAACGGCTGAGTAATACTCCATTGTGTATATGTACCACAGCTTTCTTGTCCATTCATCTGCTGATGGACATCTAGGTTGTTTCCATGTCCTGGCTATTATAAACAGTGGTGTGATGAACATTGGGGTACATGTGTCTCTTTCAATTCTGGTTTCCTCGGTGTGTATGCCCAGCAGTGGGATTGCTGGGTCATAAGGCAGTTCTATTTGCAATTTTTAAAGGAATCTCCACACTGTTCTCCATAGTGGCTGTACTAGTTTGCATTCCCACCAACAGTGTAGGAGGGTTCCCTTTTCTCCACACCCTCTTCAGCATTTATTGCTTGCAGATTTTTGGATCGCAGCCATTCTGACTGGTGTGAAGTGGTACCTCATTGTGGTTTTGATTTGCATTTCTCTAATAATGAGTGATGTTGAGCATCTTTTCATGTGTTTGTTAGCCATCGATATGTCTTCTTTGGAGAAATGTCTATTTAGTTCTTTGGCCCATTTTTTGATTGTGTCGTTTATTTTTCTGGAATTGAGCTGCATAAGTTGCTTGTATATTTTTGAGATTAGTTGTTTGTCAGTTGTTTCATTTGCTATTATTTTCTCCCATTCCGAAGGCTGTCTTTTTGCCTTGCTGATATTTTCCTTTGTTGTGCAGAAGCTTTTAATTTTAATTAGATCCCATTTATGTGGGAGGAGATTCTATCCATTAAATATAGATTGGAGTCCATGTTCACGGGGTCATGTAGGGTGGGACAGATTCCCAGTGTGACTCAGACCTTCTGTGTGTCAACTGCTATACTTGGAAGACTAGAGAAGTTGAAATTATCATCAATATTGAATGATTAGCAAAGTGCTATGAGTAAGATTAAATCTTACTATGAAACGGGGTCTACAGGTAAACACAGACATAAGATAGGCAACAGGAGCAAAGGAGAAGCAATTTAGGAATATTCTAGCTTTGGGCTCCCCAAACTCACTTTTATTGATTGCTGATTGTGTGGTATGGGCTTCCCTCCCTGGTGGCGCAGCAGTAAGGAATTTGCCTGCTAATGCAGGAAACGCAGGTTCAATCCCAGGTTGGAAAGATCCCCTGGAGAAGGAAACGGCAACCCACTCCAGTATTCTTGCCTGGAAATCCCATGGACAGAGCAGCCTGGCAGGCTGTATAATCTGTGGGGTCACGAAGGGGTTGGACACCTCTTAGAGCCTAAACAACAGCAACCCGATAATAATAGGAAATATGGGGACTTCCCTGGCAGTCCAGTGGTTAAGATTTTGTGCTTCTAGTTCAGGGGGTGTGGGTTCCATTCCAGGTGTGTGGTTGAAAAGGCTTAGTATGAAAGCATAGTTTCTATGTGTACAAGTTTCCTTTCAAGGCTGATATGATGGCATGTCTTCTCACACCGGTTTGTAGGGGCTCCTGCTCTAGCAGAATGAAGAGCAGCAGGTTGTTACTTTCAGTACACTGATGCCCAGGTGGCTTGAATGGTTTCTGAGCTCTACCTTGATCTACCCCTTGACTTCCTTAGATCCTTGGTTTTTCTTTCTCCTGTCAGGGTCCTTCTCGTTTTCCTGATATTTTGCCTTACTCGATATACTTCCTCTCATCTTCCCTTTCTGATATAACCTCCATTCCTGCTTGCATACTTGCCTTTCTCCAGCTATGTCTTGATCTCTGCTATGTCACCCATCTCTGTGTGTCGGTCCTAACTTTACACCATTCTGGTGATCACAATTTATCTACCACTTCATTGGTTGAATGTCTCTATATGTGGTTCACTCTTGGTTCTTTATTCATTTAGAGGGGCTACTATGTGCTAATTTTTGTTATTATCTTACTATCCAACGAGGAAATAGTTAAGCAGCAGGCATGAATTACATTCTTTCCCTTTCTTGGAATTTGTTGACAGGAAAAGAAAGTCTTGCGACCCAATCAAACATACTTGTAAACATGCTACTGAGAGATATCCTAGCAAACTGATTGCATTCTCTAGTGGGAGAGTTCTTTTCTTAAGAATGCTTTTGGCAAGAATTGCTTAATTGTCTAGAATTGCCAATAGCAAAATAATACGGAATCTCTGGATTTATGGGGCGTGATCATCTGAATACAAAATGGTGAAATTATGTATAAAAATGGCTCCTGTGTAATTGGTTTGGCTGTCCTGGAAATATGTCCTGGAAATCACATATTTTGATCTGGTGCATCCTGATATTATAAGACCTGGATAGTTATTTTGGTGGTCTTGGGATTCTTTGTTTTGTCTTTGTCCCATGGTTATTGTTTCCTTGAAACCTAGATAAGTTCTGATTCATATGAAACTGACTATACAATCTAATGTTTTTTGCTTTATTGCATGCACCCAATATTTTTTAGTTATTATTCATCAGTGCCCACAGTTCTAGAGCTAAAAGTGTTTTTAAAAATATCAGGAGTAAGGTATTTTCATTATAAAGTTTGTGCCATGAGAAATAAATCACTGAGGATTTATGAGATAACTTATTTGAAACAGTACAAGTCAGATCATGGATATTATTTAAAGTTATTTAAGATATAAATTCTATTATTTATTTCATAAAGATTCATCTAGAGAAACTGCTTATGTTAATATACTTTCTAAAAGCTACCTTTCCTTATTCTATAAATAGAGAAAAGTGGTGAAATAAAATTATTAAATGTATTTTATGTAAATGTAACTGTACAGTGGTGCATACTTTAAACCAATGGTGCATATTTTAAACATTTTAATAATTTTTAATTTAAAAGAAAATAAATTGGTTGTGACTAACAGTTACTGGGTAGCTAGTAAATACCAGGATCATGTTGACGTTTTACATGAGTTAGTTAAATTTCATAAGCCTCAAGGTTTTTCAAGGTAGCAATTCTTACTTATAAATGGGAAAACAAATTTACAGATATTCAGTATTCCTCAGATGGTATCAGTAGATGACAGAGGTCAAGTTCAAATTCAGGTCTGTCTAATTTAATAGCTCTCTTTTTTTTTCCATAGTATGCTACTTAATATAGCCAGATAGTACATATTATCATGGAGCTAAATTAGTAAGCTCTTGCTTTGATTCTATACCATTAAAAGACCAGTTAATAATAATTGCATACCAACTGATATTATTGATTTCTAGTTTAAAATTCAAAACAATGTGTTTCACTTTTAATATTTTAAATGTTTTATATATATATATATATATATATATATATATATAGCTATATCTGTTTATTCAGTTCAGTTCAGTCACTCAGTCGTGTCCGACTCTTTCTGATGCCATGAACCTCAGCACACCAGGTCTCCCTGTCCATCACCAACTCCAGCAGTTTACCAAACTCGTGTCCATTGTGTCAGTGATGCCATCTAACCATCTCATCCTCTGTCATCCCCTTCTCCTCCTACCTTCAGTCTTTCCAAACATCAGAGTCTTTTCAAATGAGTCAGCTCTTCACATCAGGTGTCCAAAATATTGTAATTGCAGCTTCAACATCAGTCCTTCCAATGAACACCCAGGACTGATTTCCTTTAGGATGCACTGGTTGGATCTCCTTGCAGTCCGAGGGACTCACAAGAGTCTTCTCCAACACCACGGTTCAAAAGCATCAGTTCTTCTGCACTCAGCTTTCTTTACTCTCACATCCGTACACGACTACTGGAAAAACAATAGCCTTGACTAGATGGACCTTTGTTGACAAAGTAACGTCTCTGCTTTTTATTTATTTATTTTTAAAAAATGTATTTTTATTTTTTATTTTACTTTACAATACTGTATTGGTTTTGCCATACATCAACATGAATGTGCCACAGGTGTAGACATGTCTCAATCCTGAACCCCCCTCCCACCTCTCTCCCCATACCATTTCTATGGGTCATCCCAGTGCACCATCCCCAAGCATCCTGTATCCTGCATTGAACCTAGAATGGCGATTCATTTCTTATATGATATTATACATGTTTCAATGCCATTCTCCCAAATCACCCCACCCTCTCCCTCTCCCACAGAGTCCAAAAGACTGTTCTATACATCTGTGTCTCTTTTGCTGCCTCGCATACAGGGTTATCATTATCATCTTTCTAAATTCCATATATATGTGTTAGTATACTGTATTGGTGTTTTTCTTTCTGGCTTACTTCACTCTGTATAATCGGCTCCAGTTTCATCCATCTCATTAGAACTGATTCAAATGTATTCTTTTCAATGGTTGAGTAATACTCCATTGTGTATATGTACCACAGCTTTCTTATCCATTCATCTGCTGATGGACATCTAGGTTGTTTCCATGTACTGGCTATTATAAACAGTGCTGTGGTGAACATTGGGGTACACGTGTCTCTTTCAATTCTGGTTTCTGTGGTGTGTATGCCCAGTAGCAGGATTGCTGAGCCATAAGGCAGTTCTATTTGCAATTTTTTAAGGACTCTCCACACTGTTCTCCATAGTGGCTGTACTAGTTTGCATTCCCACCAACAGTGTAAGAGGGTTCCCTTTTCTCCACACCCTCTCCAGCATTTATTGCTTGTAGACTTTTGGATTGCAGCCATTCTGACTGGTGTGAAATGGTACCTCACTGTGGTTTTGATTTGCATTTCTCTGATAATGAGTGATGTTGAGCATCTTTTCATGTGTTTGTTAGCCATCTGTATGTTTGGAGAAATGTCTATTTAGTTCTTTGGCCCATTTTTTAATATGCATTCTAGATTGGTCACAACTTTCCTTCCAAGGAGTAAGTGTCTTTTAATTTCATGGATGCAATCATCATCTGCAGTGATTTTGGAGCCCAAAAAATAAAGTCAGCCACTGTTTCCATTGTTTCCCCATCTGTTTCCCATGAAGTGATGGGACTAGGTGCCATGATCTTCATTTTCTGAATGTTGAGCTTTAAGCCAACATTTTCACTCTCCTCTTTCACTTTCACCAAGAGGCTTTTTAGTCCCTCTTCACTTTCTGCCATAAGGGTGGTGTCATCTGCATATCTGAGGTTACTGATATTTCTCCCAGCAATCTTGATTCCAGCTTGTGCTTCCTCCAGCCCAGCGTTTCTCATGATGTACTCTGCATGTAAGTTAAATAAACAGGGTAACAATATACAGCCTTGATGTACCCCTTTTCCTATCTGGAATCAGTCTGTTGTTCCATGTCCAGTTCTAACTGTTGCTTCCTGACCTGCATACAGATTTCTCAAGATGCATGTCAGGTGGTCTGGTATTCCCATCTCTTTCAGAATTTTCCACAGTTTCTGGTGATCCACACAGTCAAAGGCTTTAGCATAATCAGTAAAGCACAAATATATGTTTTTCTGGAACTCTCTTGCTTTTTTTATGATCCAGGGAATGTTGGCAATTTGACTTCTGGTTCCTCTGCCTTTTCTAAACCAGCTTGAACATCTGGAAATTCACAGTTTACGTATCGCTGAAGCCTGCCTTGGAGAATTTTGAGCATTACTTTACTAGCATGTGAGATGAGTGCAATTTTGCTGTAGTTTGAGTATTCTTTGGGACTGTCTTTCTTCAGGATTGGAATGAAAACTGACCTTTTCCAGTCCTGTGGCCAGTGCTGAGGTTTCCAAATTTGCTGGCATATTGAATGCAGTGCTTTCACAGCATCATCTTTTAGGATTTGAAATAGCTCTACTGGAATTCCATCACTTCCACTAGCTTTGTTCGTAGTGATGCTTTCTAAGCCCCATTTGGCTTCGCATTCTAGGATGTCTGGCTCTAGGTGAGTGATCACACCATCGTGATTGTCTGGGTCATGAAGATCTTTTCTGCATTGTTCTTATGCATATTCTTGCCACCTCTTTTTAATATCTTCTGCTTCTGTTAGGTCCATACTTTCTGTCCTTTATTGAGCCCATCTTTACATGAAAAAGCAAGAGAGTTCCAGAAAAATATCTATTTCTGCTTTATTGACTATGCCAAAGCCTTTGAATGTGTGGATCACAATAAACTGTGGATAATTCTGAAAGAGGTGGGAATACCAGACCACCTGACATGCATCTTGAGAAAACTATATGCAGGTCAGGAAGCAAGAGTTAGAAATGGACATGGAACAACAGACTGGTTCCAAATAGAAAAAGGAGTACATCAAGGCTATATATTGTCACCCTGCTTATTTAACTTATATGCAGAGTACATCATGAGAAATGCTGGGCTAGAAGAAACACAACCTGGAATGAAGATTGCCAGGAGAAATATCAATAACCTCAGATATGCAGATGACACCACCCTTATGGCAGGAAGGAAGAGGAACTAAAACGCCTCTTGGTGAAAGTGAAAGAGGAGAGTGAAAAAGTTGGCTTAAAGGTCAACATTCAGAAAACGAAGATCATGGCACCTGGTCCCATCACTTCATGGGAAATAGATGGGGAAACAGTGGAAACAGTTTCAGACTATTTTTTGGGGCTCCAAAATCACTGCAGATCGTGATTGCAGCCATAAAATTAAAAGACGCTTACTCCTTGGAAAGAAAGTCATGACCAACCTAGAACATATATTCAAAAGCAGAGACATTACTTTGCCAACAGAGGTCCATCTGGTCAAGGCTATGGTTTTTCCTGTGGTCATGTTTAAATGTGAGAGTTGGACTGTGAAGAAAGCTTAGTGCCGAAGAATTGATACTTTTGAACTGTGGTGTTGGAGAAGACTCTTGAGAATCCCTTGGACTGCAAGGAGATCCAACCAGTCCATTCTAAAGGAGATCAGTCCTGGAATTTCTTTGGAAGGAATGATGCTAAAGTTGAAACTCCAGTACTTTGACCACCTCATGTGAAGAGTTGACTCATTGAAAAAGACTCTGATGCTGGGAGGGATTAGGGGCAGGAGGAGAAGGGAACGACAGAGGATGAGATGCTGGATTGCATCACCGACTTGACTGACATGAGTCTGAGTAAACTCTGGAAGTTGGTGATGGACAGGGAGGCCTGGCGTGCTGTGATTCATGGGGTTGCAAAGAGTCGGACACGACTGAGTGACTGAATTGAAATGAACTTGCATGAAATGTTCCCTTGGTATCTCTAATTTTCTTGCAGAAATCTCTAGTTTTTCCCATTCTATTGAATATCTGTTTATTATTGAGTCACATATTGTCAAATTAGTTTCAGAACATTATTCATCATATTAAATTTAGCTATTTTAACTTATTGATTATGTAGTTATATAGTTATTGAATTTGTTTCATAATTCTCTAAGAGATATAATCATGAACATTTTGTAGAATTTTACGTTTAGACAGCTAAAAGAATAAAATCAACACTAGCATCCCATGAAGTTTTTATCTTTTCCTTTTAGAAGGGTTAATAATGAAATATTTAGAAATGGAGATGGAAATTCCTGTCCTTTGACATTATGTTGGCCAAAGCAAAGTATGTTGGCCAAAGTGAAGAGAATACAATTCAGAAGAGAGTAGAATGCTCACGCATTGTGGTTCTTATACTTCTCCATGCTGCTGCTAAGTCGCTTCAGTCGTGTCCGACTCTGTGCGACCCCATAGACGGCAGCCCACCAGGCTCCCCCGTTCCTGGGATTCTCCAGGCAAGAACACTGGAGTAGGGTGCCATTGCCTTCTGTGATACTTCCCCATAGTGATCAATAATTTTGCCGTTAAGATATTTCCCCAAATTTGCATACACATTTTTTGCTGTGAGTTTCTTAGACCTTGATTAAGTCTCGGCTGTCAATTGAGAAGTGAAAAATCAGGGAAAGGCAAATAATAACCTGCTACTGCTCACTCACTTCAGTCGTGTCCAACTCTGTGAGATCCCATAGACGGCTGCCCACCAGGCTCCCATGTCCCTAGGATTCTCCAGGCACCTAATGTTGCTATTAATAGCTCATCTTCAACTCTAAGTTAAAATTTGTACAAAAATTTAAAACTTATTCTATATTATTAGATGAAAAATTGAGGCATGAAATGCTTGCCAAGATCAGGACACAGCCATGTGGTAAAGACTGTCTGTGTTTGAGGAAAACAAGGGAGGTCAGAAGGATAAATAGAGAATGTGTCTTAAAATTTGGCTTGAAGATGGAAATGATGTTTAAGAAATGTCTTCGTTAAACGTCTTTGACTGGTAAGAGTTTTAGTTAATCAGCTATTGATTCTACTCAACCTGTATGTTTTTTCCAACTCTGGCCCCATTTTACCTGAATGGCTTTTTATTAGAATGAATTATTCTGAGGGAATCTATCACCATTCAGAGTTGAGATACCATTTTAATATGAATTCCATTAATAGGAAACTTAGTACTTAAAAATGATTACATTTTAATTCTAAGTAATATCTCAATATTTCAGAGCAGTCGGTTCTGGAATCATGCTCATTTTATAGATGGAGAAGTAGAAGAATAGAGAGACTAAATAATTTAAATAGGCAGTGGGGCCAAATTCAAACTCTAGTCATCTGATTCCTGCGTACATGTGCTTAGCCAAGTATATATTACACAGCCTCTTAATGACCTAGTAAATGAACTTCACCAGCACACTGTTTGGCTTTTTTAAAAGTTGCATTAGCAAACATGTTTATAGATGGTTTAGATTAAGACCTGAAATGTATAACGGTTGCTGTTAAGGAGAATTGACTGATGCCTGTGTCTTAGCCAGCTCTTACTCAGCAACTAAAGCTGGTCTGTGATGCCAAGGATTGAGCAGATAGTGCAAGTCCACTAGTACCCTATTTATAACTCTTCTTAGGTCTGGGCATTAAATAGCTTATGTTCTATTATAATATGTCTTTATGCTTAGTGTGTGATGAGATATTTAATCTTTGATATACTCTACATTAAATTTAACTTGTACTAAAAGATTTCAAATAAATTGATTTATGTTTTCAAAGCTTGTGCTTTCTAGATGAAAAATGTTATAATAATGTTGATTTTATGAATAAAAGTGAAGACTGTTTACTTTGAAGTTGAGTTAAATAATTGGAAATATGTACATACAGTGGCAGCTTTATCTTCAACATTATCATAAATCAATTGATGGAATTAACTTCTGACATGATGACATGACCACTTTAGCTGTTCAGTAAATTTGCATCCTTATTTACATTTACAAATGGACTGTATATGAAATTAAGCTTATGTATAGAAATCTGATCTTATTGTATTTTTCTTAAGTGCATATTTTATTTGATTTATATATATAATTGGTTTATCAAGTTATGCTACTTAAAAATAATTATCGTATACTTAACTATTATGACTAGAGAATCCCAGTCATAAGTTAATTGTATTTTCTGGTGGTAGTTATTTCAAAGTATTTTGTCATTATTTATGATAGACACTGGAATTTTACTCATATATTCTTTACCTGTTAATGACTTCACTATGAAATCAAGTTTATTTCTGTTGTGGTTCTTATTTGTGGTAGGTTGCCAGATGTATCTTTCTCAATTGATGGGATAGAGGAGATAGATTCACCCACATTCCTTCTGTTAACAAGATGATATAGCAAGAAGAGTGCTTATAAAAAGCAGCATGTATAGCGTCATGATCAGATTCTTGAAAAATTATAATGCCAGTGGAAAATTCAATGAAAGTTAAACATGTCTTCATATTTAATATATTTTCAAACGCAAGTCCATTTCATTCCTTTATAAAAGTATCATATCACGGCTGTGTTTTCACGACACCAATAGCTGGCAAACATTTACTTCTGAGTAAACTCAGTAGTTCTGTCTGTAGCCAGTTATTTCTATATCAGCTGCTTGGTTGTGAAAACTCAGCTGATGTTGAAACAGATTATGTTCTTCATTCTGTTGAAGAAATTAATATATGTGAAATATTTCAACCAGTGTCTGATATACAGCAAGAAATGTAGAATGTTAGGGCTTTCCAGATGGCATTAGTGATAAAGAACCTGCCTTCCAATGCAGGAGACACAGGAGATGAAGGTTTGATCCCTGGGTTGGGAAGATCCCCTAGAGGAGGGCATGATACCCACTCCAGTATTCTTGCCAGGAGAATCCCATGGACAGAGGAGCCTGGTGAGCTACACAGTCCATAGGTTCACAAAGAGTCAGAAATGACTGAAGCAACTGAACATGAACCCACGTAGAATGGTATGTATTACTTTTTTTTTTTTCTTTCATGAATTTAAGCTTGGTCCTCTTGGAGGAAGTCGCCATTAACCCCACCAGAGAGCCATCAGAACTTACACAGGACTGCAGAAACAGACTCTTGGAGGGCACAAACAAAACATTGTGTGCACCAGGACCCAGGATAAAGGAGCAGTGACTCCCTAAGAGACTGATCCAGACTTGCCCGTGAATGTTCAGGAGCCCCCGGTGGAGGTGTGTGTCCACGGCGGACTGTTGCAGTGCTTTAGGGCACTGAGTGCAGAAGTGCCTGCATTGGACCTTTTGAAAGAGGTCACTATAATCTGTATTACCTCCACCATAGTTTGGCCTCAGGTCAAAAAACAGGGAGGGAAAACAGTGCTGCCCATCCACAGAAAATTGAATTAAAGATTTACTGAGCATGGCCCCACCCATCAGAACAAGACCCAATTTCCCCCTCAGTCAGTCTCTCCCATCGGGAAGCTGCCATAAGCCCCTTATCCTTCTCCATCAGAGGGCAGACAGAATGAAACCACAATCACAGAAAACTAACCAATCTAATCACATGGACCAAAGCCTTGTCTAACTCAATAAAACTATGAGCCATGCCATGTAGGGCCACCCAAGATGAATGGGTTATGGTGGAGAGTTCTGACAGGACATGGTCTACTGGAGAAGGGAATGGAAAACCACTTCAGTATTTTTGCCTTGAGAACCCTATGAACAGTATGCAAAGTCACAAAAAGATGAGACACTGAAAGATGAACTCACCGGGTCAGTAGGTGCCCAATATGCTACTTGAGATCAGTGGAGAATAACTCCAGAAAGAATGAAGAGATGGAGCCAAAGCAAAAACAACACCCAGTTGTGGATGTGACTGGTGATAGAAATAAAGTCCAATGCTGTAAAGAACGATACTGCATAGGAACCTGGAATGTCAGGTCCATGAATCATGGCAAATTAGAAGTGGTCAAACAGGAGATGGCAAGAGTGAAGATCGACATTCTAGGAATCAGCGAACTAAAATGGAAGGGAATGGGTGAATTTAACTCAGATGACCATTATGTCTACTAGTGTGGGCAAGAATCCCTTAGAAGAAATGGAGTAGCCATCATAGTCAACAGAAGATGCTGAAATGCAGTACCTGGATACAATCTCAAAAACAGCAGAATGATTTCTGTTCATTTCCAAGGCAAGCCATTCAGTATCATAGTAATCCAAGTCTACGTCCTGACCAGTGAAGCTGAAGAAGCTGAAGTTGAATGGTTCTATGAAGACCTACAAGGCCTTCTAGAACTAACAGCCATAAAAGATGTCCTTTTCATTATAGGGGACAGGAATGCAAAAGTGGGAATTCAAGAAACACCTGGAGTAAGAGGCAAATTTGGCCTTGGAGTACAAAATGAAACAGGGCAAATGCTAACACGGTTTTGCTAGGAGAATACACTGGTCATAGAAAACACCCTCTTCCAACAACACAAGAGAAGACTCTACTCATGATCATCCCCAGATGGTCAATACCAAAATCAGACTGATTGTATTATCTGCAGCCAAAGATGGAGAAACTCTATGTATAGAGTTTGCTTGTTTTTGTTGCAGTTGGCAAAAACAAAATCGGGAGCTGTTTGTGGATCAGATCATGAACTCCTTATGGCCAAATTCAGACTTAAATTGAAGAAAGTAGGGAAAACCACTCGAACATTCAGGTATGACCTAAATCAAATCCCTTACGTATATACAGTGGAAGTGACAAATGGATTCAAGGGATTCGATCTCATAGACAGAGTGCCTGATGAACTATGGACAGAGGTTTGTGACCTTATACAGGAGGCAGGGAACAAGATAATCTCCAAGAAAAAGAAATGCAAAAAAGCAAAATGGTTGTCTGAGGAGGCCTTACAAATAGCTGAGAAGAGAAGAGAAGCAGAAGGCAAAGGAGAAAAGGACAGATACACCCACTGGAATACAGAGTTCCAAAGAATAGCAAGGAGAGATAAGCAAGCCTTCTTCAGTGGTCAATTGAAAGAAATAAAGAAAAACAATAGAATGGGAAAGACTAGAGATCTCAAGAAAATTAGAGATACCAAGGGAACATGTCATGCAAAGATGGGCACAATAAAGGACAGAAGTCATATGGACCTAACAGAAGCAGAAGATATTAAGAAGAGGTAACAAGAATACACAGACGAACTATACGAAAAGATCTTCATGACCCGGATAACCACAATGGTGTGATCACTCACCTAGAGCCAGACATCCTGGAATGCAAAGACAAGTAGGGCTTAGGAAGCAACACTACGAACAAAGCTAGTGGAGGTGAAGGAATTCCAGCTAAGCTATTTCAAATCCTGAAAGATGGTGCTGTGAAAGTGCTGCACTCACTTTCCAAATGCCAGTGAGTTTGGAAAACTCAGCAGTGGCCACCAGACTGGAAAAGGTCAGTGGTCAGTTTTCATTCCAATCCCAAAGAAAGGCAATACTAAAGAATGCTCAAGCTACTGCACAATTTCACTCTCCTCACACACTAATAAAGTTATGCTCAAAATTCTCTAAGCCAGGCTCCAATAGTACATGAACTGTGAAATTCCAGATGTTCAAGCTGGATTTAGAAAAGGCAGAGGAACCAGAGATCAAATTGCCAAATCCGTTAGATCATTGAAAAAGCAAGAGAGTTCCAGAAAAACATGTACTTCCACTTTATTGACTATGCTAAAGCCTTTGACTGTGTGGGTCACAACAAAGTGTGGGATATTCTTCAAGAGATTGGAATCCCACACCACCTGACCTGCCTCTTGAGAAATCTGTATGCAGGTCAGGAAGCAACAGTTAGACCTTGACATGGAACAACAGACGGGTTCCAGATAGGGAAAGGAGTACATCAAGACTGCATATGATCACCCTGCTTATTTAACATATGCAGAGTAAATCATGAGAAATGCTGGGCTGGGTGATGCACAAGCTGGAATCAAGCTTCCCAAGAGAAATCAATAACCTCAGATATGCCGCTGACACCACCGTTATGGTAGGAAGTGAAGAATTAAAGAGACTCTTGATGAAAGTGAAAGAGGAGAGTAAAAAAGTTGGCTTAAACCTCAACATTCAGAAAACTAAGATTATGGTATCTGGTCCCATCACTTCATGGCAAATAGATGGAGAAACAATGGAAACAGAGACTTTATTTTTCTGGACTCCAAAATCACTGCAGATGGTGAGTGTAGCCATCTTATTAATAGACACTTGCTCCTTGGAAGAAAAGCTCTGACCAAATTAGAGAGCATATTAAGAAGCAGAGACATTATTTACTAACAAAGGTCCATATAGTCAAAGCTATGGTTTTTCTAGTAGTCATGTATGGATATTAGAGTTGGACCATAAAGAAAGCTGAGTGATGAAGAATTGATGCTTTTGAGTTGTATTGGTGAAGAAGACTCTTGAGCGCCCCTTGTACTGCAAGGAGATCCAACCAGTCCATCCTAAAGGAAATCAGTCCTGAATATTCATTGGAAGGACTGATGCTGAAGCTGAAACTCCAAAACTTTGGCCACCTGATGCAAAGAGCTGACTCATTGGAAAAGACCCTGATGCTGGGAAAGATTGAAGGCTGGAGGAGAAGGGGATGACAGAGAATGAGATGGTTGGATGGCATCACCGACTCAATGGACATAAGTTTTGGTAAGCTCTGAGAGTTGGTAATGGACACAGATGCCTAGCGTTTTGCAGTCCATGGGGGACTCAAGGAGCCAGACAGGAATGAGCAACTGAACTGAACTGAAATGAAGATGTTTCCTTTGACAACTTAAGATGAGATAATGTAGCTAACTTCCTAGACTTAAATATTATACACATACTAACATATTCCCTCAAAGTAATAGCCATGAATTCATTCCAGCTTTAAACAAAATTGTTTATATGCATTTTGAAACCACTACCTTCTAGGAAAATCTCATTATACATTTTACTCCTTATAGTAGAAATAGATAAAGTTGTGTGGCATCACTTTATATACATTTCATATACCATAACTAAACTTTATGTACAGCTACTTATGTTAGAGAGTACATTATGTGTGGTTGTTTGCCTTGTGAATTTATGAAGTAACTTTGAAAACTTTAGGTAGTTAATGATTTTCAGAAGTCTCCCTTGAAAAGAATACCTTAAATATCTTTATGTAACATTTCTCTTTTACTGGTAATAATCTTTTTTTTTTTTTTTCCTCCAACATAGATATCTTGTCTGTTTCTCCTTAAACTTACACTTAGGATCCCAGCAGCATTCTTATCATGGTCCCTTAGCTCTCCACGTATCCTCTCTTGTTGTTGAGTCACTCAATTGTGTCCAACTCTCTGTGACTCCATGGACTGCCGCACATCAGGCCTCCCTGTCCCTCACTATCTCTAGCTTTCTTTTAATCTGTTTACCCTCTGAAAGGGATGGTGTTTAAAAATTCTTCAGTGGCTTCCTCTTACAGGCATAAAGGCAAATCTGCTGATCACAGAAACAAGTTACCCAGTCCTATCTGGTACTGTGGTCCTTGCGCTTGGACTCATGTTGTCTTTTTTTTTTTTTTTTGGCTGCATCAGGTCTTAGTTGCAGCATGTAGGAACTTCATTGGATCATGACGGATGGTGCATTGTGGCACACAGATTCTCTAGGTGTGGCATTTGGGCTCTGGAGTACAGGGGCTCAGTAATTGCAGTATGTGCGCTGAGCTGTTTCTGCAGCATGTGGAATCTTAGTTCTCTGACCAGAAATCAAACCCACATCCCCTGCATTGGAAGATGGATTCTTAAGCACTGGGCCCCTGAGGAGGTCCACCGTGTTGTCTCATTTCCTCTGTCTGAAGGTGTTTCTCCTCTCCTTTTCTCTTCACTTCTCAGGATCATCCCATCCAGTTGCATGTTTTGTGCAACATCAGCATTTTCAGGTCTCTTTCCAGACTGTATATTTTGAGAGTTACAAATATTTTCCCATGCTACCAAATGTCTTTTATTTTCGGCTGAATTGGTCAGTTAAAAAACACGGTATTTCAAATCTTAAGAGTGCAAATTTCATCTCTTTCCATTTCACTCCATGCCGCTTGATTTTTGGCAAACTCTAGGTCCCTTTACACCAGATATTTTAGAGTTACCTTCTATAACTGGTCCCCAAATCCTACCAATGACATTAACAGCCTTTATTTCAGCCTTTTATTTCTACTTCCATACACCTTGTTGTAATTTATATTACTCCATTCTGGGACTAAGTTGGTGGCTCAGTAAGGTGGTAAGGAGTCTACCTGCAATGCAGGAGACCCAGATTCAATCTCTGGTTCTGGAAGATCCCCTGGAGAAGGGAATGGCAACCTATTCCAGCATTTTTGCTTGGAGAATCCCATGGACAGAGGAGACTGGCAGGCCACAGTCCATGGGGTCACAAGAGTCAGACACCACTAAATGACTAACACTTTCACTTCATTCCAGGACTACTCCAAAAAACTCTTAATTCACTCCCCTCCCTACGTCCCAAACTCCCATCAATGCCTACCATGCAGTGCTTCTAGAATAATCTTCCTAAGTTTCAGATCTGATATTGTCACACCCTGGTCTTAAAAAAGCATAAAATTTACCTGAGATTTACACAATTCTCATCTATCTTCAGTTTTAGACTTATCAATGAGTAGCTTGACTTCCAGGTAACTCAGTAGTAAAGCATCCACTTGCCAATGCAGGAGATTTAGGTTCAATCCCTCAGTGAGGAAGATCTCCTGGAGAAGGAAATGGCAACCCACTCCAGTATTCTTGCCTGAGAAATCTCATGGACAGAGGAGACTAGCGGGTTACAGTCCATAGGGTCACAAGAGTCAGAGACAATCTAGCTACTAAACAACAACAAAAACAGGACTAACTAGACCAGTTCAGTTCAGTTGCTCAGTTGTGTCTGATTCTGTGACCCAATGGACTGCAGCATGCCAGGCCTCCCTGTCCATCACCAACTCCTGGAGTTTACTTGAACTCATGTCCATTGAGTCAGTGATGCCATCCAACCATCTCATCCTCTGTCATCCCCTTCTCCTCCCACCTTCAATCTTTCCCAGCATCAGGGTCTTTTCCAGTGAGTCAATTCATTGCATCAGGTGGCCAAAGTATTGGAGTTTCAGCTTCAGTATCAGTCCTTCCAATGAATATTCAGGACTGATTTCCTTTAGGATGGACTAGTTGGATCTCCTTGCAGTCCAAGGGAATCTGAAAAGGCATCTCCAACTCAACAGTTCAAAAGCATTAATTCTTCAGCACTCAGCTTTTTTCATGGTCCAACTTTCTCCTCCACACATGACTACTGGAAAAACACTAGCTTTGACTAGACAGACCTTTGTTGGCAAAGCAATTTCTCTGCTTTTCAATATGCTGTCTAGGTTGATCATACCTTTTCTTCCAAGAAGCAAGAGTTCTAATTTTATGGCTGTACTCCCCATCTGCAGTGATTTTAGAGTCCAAAAATAAAAGTCTGTCACTGTTTCCAGTTCTCTCATCTATTTGCCATGAAGTGATGGGACCAGATGCCATGGTGTTAGTTTTCCAAATGTTGAGTTTTAAGCCAACATTTTCACTCTCTTCTTTGATTTTTATCAAGAGGCTCTTTAGTTCTTTGCTTTCTGCCATAAGGGTGGTGTCATCTGCATATCTGATTTTATTGATATTTCTCTCAGCAATCTTGATTCCAGCTTGTGCTTCTTCCAGCCCAGCATTTCTCATAGTGTACTCTGCATATAATTTAAATAAGCAGGGTGACAATATACAGTCTTGATGTACTCCTTTCCCTATTTGGAAAACAGTCTGTTGTTCCATGTCCAGTTCTAACTGTTGCTTCCTAACCTGCATACAGATTTCTCAAGAGGCAGGTCAGGTAGTGTGAACTTCCTATTTCCTGAAGAATATTCCACAGTTTGTTGTGATCCAAACAGTCAAAGAATTTGGTATAGTCAATAAAGTAGAAGTACATGTTTTTCTGGAACTCTCTTGATTTTTTAATGATCCAGTGGATGTTAGCAGTTTGATATCTGGTTCCTCTGCCTTTTTGAAAACCAGCTTGAACATCTGGAAGTTCATGGTTCATGTACTCTTGAAGATTGGCTTGGAGATTTGAGCATTACTTTACTAGCGTGTGAAATTACTGCAATTGTGTGGTAGTTTGAGCATTCTTTGGCATTGCCTTTCTTTGGAATTGAAAAGAAAACTGACCTTTTCCAGTCCGGTGGCCACTGTTGAGTTTTCCAAATTTGCTGGCATATTGAGTTCAGCACTTTCACAGCATCATCTTTTAGAATTTGAAATAGCTCAACTGGAATTCCATCACCTTCACTAGCTTTGTTTGTAGTGATGCTTCCTAAGGCCCACTTGACTTTGCATTCCAGGATGTCTAGCTCTAGCTGAGTGATCATATCATCCTGATTATCTGAGTTGTGAAGATCTTTTCTGTACTGTTCTTCTGTGTATTCTTGCCACCTGTTCTTAATCTCTCCTGCTTCTGTCAGGTCCATGTGACTTCTGTCCTTTAGTGTGCCCATCTTTCCGTGATATGTCCCTTGGTATCTCTAATTTTCTTGAAAAGATCTCTAGTCTTTCCCATTCTATTGTTTTCCTCTATTTCTTTGCATTGATCACTGATTGAGGAGGACTTTCTTATCTCTCCTTGCTATTCTTTGGAACTCTGCATTCAAATGGGTATATCTTTCCTTTTCTCCCTTGCCTTTTGCTTCTCTACTTTCATCAGCTATTTGTAAGGCCTCCTCAGACAGCCATTTTGCCTTTTTGCATTTCTTTTTCATGGGGATGATCTTGATCCCTGCCTCCTGTACAGTGTCATCAACCTCCATCCATAGTACTTCAGGCACTCTATCAGATTTAATCCCTTGAATCCATTTGTCACTTCCACTGTATGATTGTAAGGGATTTGATTTAGGTCATACCTGAATGGTTGAGTGGTTTTCCCTACTTTCTTCAATTTAAGTCTGAATTTGGCCATAAGGAGTTCATGATCTGAGCCACAGTCAGCTCCCAGTCTTGTTTCTGCTGACTGTATAGAGCTCTCCATATATGGCTGCAAATAATATAATCAATCTGATTTTGGTATTGACCATCTGGTGATGTTCATGCATAGAGTCTTCTCTTGTGTTGTTGGAAGAGGGTGTTTGCTGTGACCAGTGCGTTCTTTTGGCAAAACTCAATTAGCATTTGCCCTGCTTCATTTTATACTCAAGGCCAAATTTGCCTGTTACTCCAGGTATCTCTTGACCTCCTGCTTTTGCATTCCAGTCCCTTATAATGAAAAGGACATATTTTTTGGCTGTTAGTTCTAGAAGGTCTTGTAGGTCTTCATAGAACCATTCAACTTCAGCTTGGTCAGCATTACTGGTTGGGACATAGACTTGGGTTACTGTGATATTGAATGGTTTGCCTTGGAAATGAACAGAGATCATTCTGTTGTTTTTGAGATTGAACCCAAGTACTGCATTTTGGACTCTTCTGTTGACTATGATGGCTACTCCATTTCTTCTAAGGATTCTTGCCCACAATAGTAGATATAATTGTCATCTGAGTTAAATACGCCCATTCTAGTCCATTTTAGTTCTGATTCCTATAATGTCAATGTTTACTCTTTCCATCTCCTGTTTGACCACTTCCAATTTGCCGTGATTTATGGACCAAATATTCTAGGTTCCTATGCAATGTGCTCTTTACATCATTGGACTTTACCTCCATCACCAGTCACATCCACAACTGGGTGTTGTTTTTGCTTTGGCTCCATCTCTTTATTCTTTCTGGAGTTATATCTGCACTTATCTCCAGTAGCATATTGGGAACCTACCAGCCTGGTGGGTTCATCTTTCAGTGTCCTATCTCTTTGCCTTTTCATGCTGTTCATAGGGTTCTCAAAGCAAGAATACTGAAGTGCTTTTCCATTCTATTCTCTAGTGGACCACGTTTTGTCAGGCCTCTCCACCATGACCTGCCCATCTCAGGTGGCCCTACACCTCAGATGAGCCTACATGGCTCATAGTTTCATTGAGTCAGAGAAGGCTGTGGTCCATGTAATGAGATTGGTTAGCTTTCTGCGATTGTGGTTTTCATTCTGTCTGCCCTCTGATGGAAAAGGATAGGAGTCTTATGGCAGCTTCCGGATGGGAGAGACTGACTGAGGGGGAAACTGGGTCTTGTTCTGATGGGCTGGGCCATGCTCAGTAAATGTTTAATCCAATTTTCTGTTGATGGGTATAGCTGTGTTCCCTTCTGGTATTTATTATCAGAAAGAGGTTTGGAGGGGTAAAATCGAGTTTAGAATCAAACCCCATTGAAATTGTAATTGAAATTGTAAGTCTTATTTAAAAATCTTCTGTTAGTTTTTTAGCCTTTAGAAAAAGGCACCTATATTCTCAATTGTCACATGAGCTATAATCCATGCTTTTCAAATAAGCAAAATCAGAACTGTTAATAGCAAAAAGAAACAGAATCTGAATGGAAGCAATTCTGGCATTCTCTGTCTGAGGACACACAGGGAACAAAGCACCAGATTAGATGCCATTTTCAAGGAGCAGGTTGAGTCAGAATAAATGAATAATTTAAGGAAACTTATTTTGTGGCTGTAATATCTTTAGTAGTGCATTAAGGTCTAGTCACCTTCAACACTCCTGCCTTTCTCCCCCACTCACCTTCAACAGCAAAGTTCTATATCAAAGTGATTAACTGCTGGACATTACAGTGTGTTAATATGACATTCTAATTGATCCAAGTAAGTAGCAGTGGTCTTAGAAGCTAATGATGAGAGGAAAGCCCTGATTAATTATGTCAGGTTAGAAAATTCATCAGTCTCATGCTGTTTGTGTTTTAGTCGCTCAGTTGGGTCCAACTCTTTGCAACCCCATGGAATGTAGCCTGCCAGGCTCCTTTGCCCATGAAATCATCCAGGTAAGATTACTGGAGTGGGTAGCTCTTCCCTTCTCCAGATCTTCCCAGCCCAGGGATCGAACCCAGGTCTCCAGGGAGCTCTCATGCTGTTTACAGTAATAGATTGTCAGAAAACCAGAGTCCTTGGGAAAGAAGACAGCTGTTTTACCCTAATTTCAGATAGAATTGAAACAAATCTAAATGGTGCAAAATAGAGGTTTAAAAAAGTGAGCAAGAGTCAAATCATGAGAAGAAAGGGATTATTTAGCTACTACTTTGTATCATGTGGTAACAGCTTTATGTTCCAAATCTAAAATGTTCCTAGGCATCCAAGAGCACTCATCACTAGTTGGCCACACTTCCACCGTATGCTCAGCCTTGGAGCCTCTTCCTATC
Organism: Budorcas taxicolor; assembly: GCF_023091745.1. Lineage (NCBI taxonomy): Eukaryota > Metazoa > Chordata > Mammalia > Artiodactyla > Bovidae > Budorcas > Budorcas taxicolor. The sequence continues at coordinate 87,832,678 of NC_068910.1, forward strand.
ACTGGAGGATAAGATGGAGCTAGTCAAATCCTCCCATCACACCAAATGTGATTTCAGAAGAAAGACCTTCAGTTTGCCATAAAAGAAAAGTGAAAATGCTTAAAAGGTAATGAGACTGGTATCACCAATTCCAAATTACATTTATAAAAAAAAGATACTGTGAGGACTTTATGCAACTATATTTTTAGTAACTATTTTAAGAAATGAAAGCTTCATATTTTCTCTAAGAAATAAAAAAATATTGACATGTGTTATGTGGAGTGCCTAATTTTATTGTGTTAAGTGAATTGTTAAAATTTGGAAATTTATTCCATGTTTTAGCATAATATTTGGCATTCTAACATAGTAGACACTAAGGAAACCAGAAGTGAAATTGAGTGCAGTACTTAATTTATTACAAGATCTTATTATAAAATTCCACATGGTGAATATTAAGGAAGGCCTTATTTAATGTGACTTAGACAAATTTTCACTGCCCAAAGTTACAAAGAAGAAGTCTTAACTAAAAATAATTAAAACATTTTAAGAATAAGAGTAAAAGCAATTCACATTGTAAAGCAGCTTGAATTCACTTCGAACAGACTCAAAATCAGAAATCAGATTTTCTAGGACTAACTTGGTTAAACTTCTAATAGGAGTGACTAAGACACCCTCTCCAGTTGCAGAATACTTTTGAGCAATGATTCTAGGAAGTGTTGACGGTAATCAGTTTGTTCAGTCTACAGTAGAGAATGGGAACTATGGCATAAATTAATTTTGCAAATTCTTTGAAACTTTTCCTTTGATAAGTAGTATTTACTTTCCTTTGTATGGAAAGCTTGGCAGACTTGTGTACTCACAGAAGGAAGAGAGAGCATATGTCTTCTTAGACTGGGTCATAAAGGCTATGGAGCTTCCATCTGGTTCTCCTGGAATGCTTGCTCTTACAATGGATTGTCTTGGGGGTACCCTTTGGGGACACAGCTGTCATGCTGTGGGAGCTTAAGCCACATACAGAGGACACATGCGGATGTACCAGGTGATAGTTCCAGTCTTCTAGTGAATCCAACTCAAGTGCCAGACAAAGGAATGAACAAGTCTCTAGATGATTCCAGCTACTTGGGTCTTCCCAGCTCAGGCTTCAGACTTAATGGGTAGAGGTAAGCTGCCTTCTCTGTATCTGGGTCACCATTCTTCCCCATAGAAGCATGAACATCATAACATGCTTGCTCTTTTATACCACTAGGATTAGGGTTTTATGCAACAATCAATAACCAGACACAAATGAATAAATTATTGACACAATTCCATATATTCAATTAGTGCATTTAAACTTTTATGTATAGTTCACTTAATCTTTACCACAAACAAGTAGTTGAAATCTGCATATACATGAAAACCTGGAGTTCAGAGAACTTAAGTAACTTAGATGGCTCTACTTTTAAGTGATGGGATGGAAAATTGAAAATCAGGATTGCCCATGTCTGAAGGCCATTTTTTAAAATTGATTTTTCCCCCATCATGTTAATAAAAACTAGAACCTATCCTTTTTAATGGTTAATTAATGTTTCCCAAGCTTAATATCTTAGGCACTGTAAAATATGATTGAAATGAACATTCCATCATTTCAGTCAAAAAAACTTTTGCATAACATGTTCTATAGGGAGGGGAAGTTTCTGAGTTTATATTTCAGTTAGTCCAATATCTGACTTTCGGTAGTTGCTTGCAATATGCCTGAAATGATGAGTTAGTGAATGAATAAATTAACCAGCTTGAATTAATTCAGGGGCAGAATTCCTTGAGAATCTTTCTAAGAGATTGATTTAGCTTTGGGACCAGAGACCAGGCTTGACCACTCAGGGCTCTTGTGTGGTGGAGATTTTCTTGAAGTGTGAAAAGGTCAGAGACATAGACATCAGAAGGGGTACAGAGAGCACCCCACTCACTGGTCTTAGCAAGGCCTTATATGCTTCTACCAGACCCACTCCCACAACATGCATCTTAAATTAAGAAGCTTAAAACTAACAATAGAAAGATCTTACCAGACCTAATCCCAGATACAAGACATAATCTTGTTTTAAGGTAACAAGATTAGTCAGAAAGCCTTCTTGTTAAGGAGAAACATACATTGTTATATTGACTAAAACAAAACATTGTAGAAAAGAAATTTGTCCTTTTCTCTTCCTTGGGAACTTCAGACCCCTCTATACTCCTCAGGGACCCCAGAATTATCGACATACATAGGAACTGACTTTCTCAATGTTTGCTTGTTTTCTGCTATTTATCATAAGATAAGAGGGGAAGGTAGTTATTCCTTTCATTATTTCACATGAGTAAAGTATCTTAGTTGAGAAGATGCTTGATTAATATTCTTCGATAATGCCTTCGACTGGAAAACAGAATGGAGATCCAGAACAAATCAGGATTCACAAGTCATTTCCACAAAATGAACTTGAAATAACTATACAGCAAGAATAGGTCTCTTAGAGATCTCACAAAACTGCTATAATTTTCTTTTAAAAGGCAAGATATTAAGAAAAGCTTTAAATTTTGGAAGCTAAATGTAGTAAGGTGATGTCTATTGTTAACATTAGCATTAAAATAGTTCCAGCCTTAAGGAAACAGTAGTAATATGTTGACTGAAGCCTTTTTATGTTGATGTTTCTGTCTGGGATACTAAAAGTCAGATAAATAAGAGTATAATCCAGTTTAACTGGTTTGATACAATTTATATTATCATTGTTAAATTATTAGGTTAATGATGCTTTTAGGTGAAAAGTAGCTTCAGGAAGTCATAGGGACTGGTAAAGCTAAACAGTTAATGGATGGAAAGCTGACCCATTCTTCTAAGATTCATCATGGTCCAATCTCATATTGATTTAATCTCAACATTGTGAGATCTTATAGGGGAAGCTCTTCTATAAATATATAGGCAAAGCAATTATTTTTAAAAGTAAACATTTGGTCTGTAGAGGAAAGATCTTGAAAGATGAAATTCTTTTACTGGTAAATGAAGTTATCTAAAGACCTTTCACTAAGTACAAGTGTTGGGTTGGCCAAAGAGTCCATTCATGTTTTTCTATAAAATGTTTTAAAAACCCCAAAGAACTTTCTAGCTAACCCAATTATACCTGAAAATATAGTCCATCAAACAAATTAAAATGATTAGTACATTAATTAGGTAACTGTGGCAAATAAGTGTTTTATTTTTACTCTGAAAAGTGTGTGCAAAATCGTTGTTTTCCGTGATGTGACTATGTGGCAATGCATCTTCAAGTAATTTCCAAATATTTATCAAGAGGCCACTAAGTAACCTATATATATAAAGATATCCAAAGCAGAAAAAAATTCCTGTCATCATGTTGGTTATAGTCACAACTGAGGACCCAGATGTTAATCATTCAAACTAAGTTGTGAACAAAGGTTAGGAGGGAGGTTTGGAGAATAACATTTTAACGGGAGGACTTTACATGTTAAGTGAGATCAGAAAATGCTTAACAAGAAACCTCTGTACTTAATTAAACTACTGCTCAATTTGGCAGGGTGCAGGTTAACTCCACCACCCAGAGGGCTTGAAATGCTTGAATCCAAATGAGATTGAAAAATCTATTTTTCCTCCAGTCTAAGTCTTCCCCTATTCTTACCTCACCGTACCTGAGGATCTATGTTTTCTTAAGATGACTTAAAGAAGAAAGTAGGAATGGCCTTGAAGAGAAGTCTTACTCTACTATATCACCAACGAATCTCACTCACTGTGTACGTATTCCAATAGGCAGAAGAGCAAACCCTTGAAGTCATACACACCCAGTGAAAATATTCAGGGCATCAGCATCCAAGCCTGCCTGAATTTTGCCAGAGTGGGTTCTGTTTTCTTACAGTCTCTATCTGAGAATGAAGATCAGTTACATGTCTTTCCTATAGCCCCCTTTATCTTGGTTTCTTATCCCCTGCAGATGACTCTGCCTGTATCTGAGAGAAAGGAGCTAACATCCATACTCCCATACCATTTCTGTCCTTTATTGTGCCCATCTTTGCATGAAGTGTTCCCTTGGTATTTCTAATTTTCTTGAAAAGATCTCTAGTCTTTCCCATTCTATTGTTTTCCTCTATTTCTTTGCACTGATCACTGAAGAAGGCTTTCTTATCTCTCTTTGCTATTCTTTGGAACTCTGCATTCAAATGGGAATATCTTTTCTTTTCTCCTTTGCCTTTTGCTTCTTTTCTTTTCTCAGCTATTTGTAAGGCCTCCTCAGGCAACCATTTTGCCTTTTTACATTTCTTTTGCTTGGGGATGGTCTTGATCCCTGCCTCCTGTACAATGTCGCGAACCTCCATCAATAGTTCTTCAGGCACTCTATCTATCAGATCTAATCCCTTGAATCTATTTGTCACTTCCACTGTATAATCATAAGGGATTTGATTTAGGTCATACCTGAATGTTCGAGTGGCTTTTCCTACTTTGTTCAATTTAAGTCTGAATTTTGCTATAAGGAGTTCATGATCTAGCCACAGTCAGCTCCTGGTCTTGTTTGTACTGACCCTATAGAGTTTCTCCATTGTATGGACCTAACAGAAGCAGAAGATATTAAGTAGAGGTGGCAAGAATACACAAGAACTATACAAAAAAGATCTTTATGACGGAGATAACCATGATGGTATGATCATTCACTTAGAGCCATATATCCTAGAATGCAAAGTCAAGTGGACCTTAGGAAGCATCCCTATGAACAAAGCTAGCGGAGGTGATGGAATTTCAGTTGAGCTATTTCAAATCCTAAAAAGTGATGCTGTTAAAGTGCTGCACTCAATATGGCTGCAAATTTGGAAAACTCAGCAGTGGCCACAGGACTGGAAAAGGTCAGTTTTCATTCCAATCCCAAAGACGGCAATGCCAGAGAATGTTCAAACTATCAATTGCACTCATCTCACACGCTAGCAAAGTAATGTTCAAAATTCTCCAAGCCAGGCTTCAACTGTACATGAAATGTGCACTTCCAGATGTTCAAGCTGGATTTAGAAAAGGCAGAGGAACCAAAGATAAACTTGCCAACACCCACTGGATCACTGAATAAGCGAGATAACAGAAAAGCATCTAGTCCTGCTTTGTTGATTACACCAAAGCCTTTGACTGTGTGGATCACAACAAACTGTAGAAAATTCTTAAAGAGATGGGAATACCAGATCACCTGACCTGCCTCCTGAGAAATCTGTATGCAGGTCAAGAAGCAACAGTTAGAACCAGACATGGAACAACAGACTGGTTCCAAATTGGGAAAGGTGTATGTCAAGGCTGTATATTGTCATCCTGCTTATTTAACTTACATGCAGAGTACATCATGTGAAATGCCAGGCTGGATGAAGCAGAAGCTGGAATCAAGATTGCCGGGAGAAATATCAATAACCTGAGATTCGCAGACAATGCCACAGTTATGGCAGAAAGTGAAGAAGAACTAAAGAGCCTCTTGATGAAAGTGAAAAAGGAGAGTGAAAAAGTTGGCTTAAAGCTCAACATTCAAAAAATGAAGATCATGTCATCCAGTCCCATCGCTTCATGGCAAATAGATGGGGAAACAATGGAAATGGTAACAGACTTTATTTTTGGGGGGCTCTAAAATCACTGCAGATGGTGAGAGCAACCATGAAATTAACAGATGCTTGCTCCTTGGAAGAAAAAGTATGACCAACCTAGACAACATGTTAAAAAGTAGAGATATTACTTTGCCAACAAATGTCTGTCTAGTCACAGCATGGTTTTTCCAGTAGTCATGTATGGATGTGAGAGTTGGACTATAAAGAAAGCTGAGCACTGAAGAACTGATGCTTTTGAACTGTGGTGTTGGAGAAAACTCTTGAGAGTCTGTTGGACTGCAAAGGAGATCAAACCAGTCAATCCCAAAGGAAATCAGTCCTGAATATTAATTGGAAGGACTGATGCTGAAGCTGAAACTCCAGTAATTTGGCCACCTGATGCGGAGAACTAACTCTGGAAAAACCCCTCATGCTGGGAAAGATTGACGGCAGGAGGAGAAGGGGATGACAGAAGGTGAGACTGTTGGATGGCATCACTGACTCAGTGGACATGAGTTTGAGCAAGCTCTGAGAGTTGGTGATGGACAAGGAAGCCTGGCGTGCTGCAGTACCTGGGGTGGCAAGGAGTCGGACATGACTGAGTGACTGAACAGAACTGATCCATACTCCATAGTTTACCATGTCTAATCCCATATGGAAAACAAACATTTCCCTCAGTGAAGCTGCAGTATCATCAAAACCAAAGCTCAGTTAGAACAGTTGCATAGCAATTTTAATTTCTTTTAATTGCTAGATTTTCAGACTCAAGTTTGTAAGCAGAATATTCTAGTTTCTTGCAAAGTAATGAGTCACATTTGTTTCACTTGTATGTAAAGAAAGGATAGACTGATAGGCTTTTTAGATAACGAAGGAACACAATTATTTACATTGATTTTGGATCTACCTCTTGCAAAATTGAAATTATATTAATATATGGATTTTAAATGGTTGTTTCTTCCCCAGGTTCCACTTGTGATTCATAAATTTCAATACTATATTTTAGGCAGGGCACCCACTGTCACTGACAAAATTATAAATTCTGGTTACTATCTTGGTGATGAAGAGATACTCATGTGAGGTTCAAAATTGATCCATGTAGCAATACATCAAGTTATAACATTCTGAACTGCAGAATTTTAAGTTATTGCAGGTATACACAACTTGTGCATATTTTTAATGGAAGAAAGAGGAATCCAGGAAGTTAGGTAAAGTATTTATGCATTTGTTCTCCCCATATTTTTATATAAGCATTGTAGATAGAAAGATAAATAAGACATTATTTCTTTTAAGGGGTTTATAATATAGTTGATGGGTACTTGAGTATGTTAAAAAAAAAAAAAAGACATACATGCTATTACAAGTACGATGTAAGATGTCTGTAGAAATTATAATAATGAGAGCCCCAAGGAGAGAGCTGGATAATTTACCTGGGATCAAAGTTTAAGGGTCATGATAAATTAGTTGAGGAGATGATTTTAGATGAAACAGGATTTTTAAAAAGTGAGTCAGCCTTATCAACACTTTTGTTTTTCAATATTGAAAATAAATGTTAAAGGCTTGTTTGATATACTCTTTCTTAATCCCTCACTGGCCTCTCCTTGCTACCCTCATACATCAGTAGTTTCTCCAAAACCAACGTTTTCTGCCCTTTAAAATGAAGCTTATCTTCATTTTAGCATGAATAAAACAAAATAAGAATCATGAGTCAACCACCAGAAGGTCACATCAAGATATTCTAGAAACAAATTAAAATGACATTTGTTTAATAAACTCCTTTTATATTCATGTACTGGCTTTCTTCCATTAGAAGTAAATATTCAGAGCCACTGTGATTTAATTAAAAAAGTATCAGTAACATTTTGAGCTCTCCCAATTTACACTTGATTAATGTCTAAAGACATTAGAATTCATTTTTCTGCTCAATTCCAATAAAGAGCTTTCCTTACTTTCTTCCAATGTCTTTTCACAATATATAAAAGACAGATTACTAATGATTTTCTGTTGTGCTGTATAATTTTGAAAAATGAGATTCAATTTTCTTAGCAATAAGCATGGTTTTAAAATACTTATTCCCCATAAAAGTGAGTCACTCATAATTTTTAGAACTTGGTATAGCAGCCATATAAAAGGCTTATTGTTGCCTCCTGAGAAAACTGTTTTAGTCAGAAAAGATGGGCACATCTCGGTCACACATATTGACTCTGGTTTGTAACTGTACAGACTGTTGCTCCGTGTTTATACCTTGGTCCAGTGGTTTCTGGAAGAGGAGACATGTTCCTTCCTCCAGTGTTATGTTTAATTAAGGGGTCTCCATGCCACAGATGAGCTCTCAGTATTAACTAATTTGGTTATACTCTTTGAATTCACTTGGCACCCATTTTCCAGACACACAACCCTGCCAATAGGATGATTGAACTGGAAGAGATTGTGATGTCAGTTGTTCTGCATATATCAGAGAATTTCCTCTCCATCCAGTTTTTGGGGCAGAGAAGCTGTTACTAAATTATTGTTTTCCTGTTACAGTGAGTTCTCTAAGACTCCTCTGTGCCTTTCCTTCCATCTGGTCTTGGTCAGGCATCATAGCCTATGTCATCAGCTATGTTATAACTGTAACCCTCAAAGGAGTAAAAGGTCTTAGCCCCAAGAGGCTCTTTCCTTTTAGGTAAATTTGTGAGCACAGATATATCCACTTAAGGACCACACCAGAGTGCTGCATGTTCTAAATATATGCTTGTTTATTCAGTGTACTTGTTGAAGTTTCTCCTTTGTGGCCCAAAATAAGTATAATTTTCATAATTATGTTGTCAGTCAGCATGTGGAAAGAAAATATAGGGCCTCTGTAGAGTTTAATGTTGATTTGTTGCTGTTCAGCACTAAGGTGTGTCCAGCTGTTTGCCACCCCGTGGACTGCAGCATGCCATGCTTCTGTACCCTTCACAATCTCCCCAAGTTTGCTCAAACTCGTGTTTATTGATGGTTGATGCTATGCAACCATTTCATCCTCTGTTGTCCCCTTTTCCTCCTGCCCTCAATCTTTTCCAGTATCAGGGCTGTTTCCAATGAGTCAGTTCTTCATATAAGGTGGCCAAAGTATCAGAGCTTCAGCTTCAGTATCAGTCCTTCCAATGAATATTCAGGACTGATTTCCTTTAGGATTGACTTGATTTCCTTGCAGTCCAAGGGATTCACAAGAATCTTCTCCAGAATCACAGTTCAAAACCATCAATTCTTTGGCACTCAGACTTCTTTAGGGTCCAACTCTCACATCCTTACTACTGGAAAAACCATAGCTTTGACTAGATGGACCTTTGTTGGCAAAATAATGTCTCTGCCTTTTAATATGCTTTCTAGGTTTGTCCTGGCTTTCCTTCAAAGGAGAAAGTATCATTTAATTTCATGGCTGCAGTCACCATGCACAGTGATTGTGGAGCCCAGGAAAATAAAATCTGTAACTGTTTCCATTTTTCCCCATCTGTTTTTCATGAAGTTATGGGACTGGATACCATGATCTTAGTTTTTTGAATATTGAGTTTTAAGCCAACTTTTTCCCTCTCCTGTTTTACCCTCATCAAGAGGCTGTTTAGTTCCTCTTCACTTTCTGCCATTAGAGTGCTCTCACCTGCATATCTGAGGTTGTTGATATTTTTCCTAGGAATCTTGATTCCAACTTGTGATTCATCCAGCCTGGCATTTAGCATGATGTACTCTGCATAGATGTTAAATAAGCAGGGTGACGATAATGAACTCATTGATGATCAAGCTTGATGAACTCCTTTCTCAATTTTGAACCAGTCCATTTTTCCATGTCTGGTTCTAACTGTTGCTTCCTGATACAGGTTTCTTAGAAGATAGGTAAGGTGATCTGGTATTCCCATTTCTTTAAGAATTTTCCACAGTTTGTTGTGATCTGCACATTCAAAGGCTCTAATGTAATCAATGAAGCAAAAGTAGATGTTTTTCTGGAATTCCCTTACTTTTTCTATGATGCAACATATGTTGGCAATTTGATCTCTGGTTCCTCTGCCTTTTCTAAATACAGCTTGTACATCTGGAAGTTCTCATTTCACATACTGTTGAAGCCTGTTTTAAAGGATTTTGAGCATTACTTTGCTAGTTTGTGAAATGAGAATGAACTTCACGTTGGTTTGGACATTTTTAGACACTATCATTCTTTGGAATTGGAATGAAAACTGACCTTTCCCAGTCCTGTGACCATTGCTGTTTTCTAAATTTGCTGGCATATTGAGTGCAGCACTTTAACAGCATCATCTTTTAGGAATTGAACTAGCTCAGCTGAAATTCATCACCTTCACTAGCTTTTAGTAATGCTTCCTAAGGCCAAATTAACTTTACACTCCAAAATGTCTGGCTCTAGGTGAGTGACCACATCATAATGGTTATCTGGGTCATTATGACCTTTTTTTAAAAATAGTTATTCTGTGTATTCTTGCCACTTCTTACTCCCTTATGCTTCTGTTAGGTCTTTGCTGTTTCTGTCCTTTATCATCTCTATCATTGCATGAAATGTTCCCTTGATATGTCTGATTTTCTTAAAGAGATCTTTAGTCTTTCCTATTATGTTGTTTTTGCATTGTTCATTTAAGAAGGCTTTCTTATCTCTTCTTGCTATTCTTGGAGCTCTGCATTCAGTTGGATATATGTTTCCTTTTCCTTTCTTCTTTGCCTTTCACTTCTCTTAGCTATTTGTAAAGCCTCATCAGACAGTGACTTTGCCTTCCTGCATTTCCTTTTCTTGGCGATGGTTTTTGTCACTGCCTCCTGTACAGTGTTATGAAAACCTCCATCCATAGTTCTTCAGTCATTCTGTCTACATGATCTAATCCCTTGAATCTATTTGTCACCTGACCTGTATAATCATAAGGGATTTGATTTAGGCCATAACTGAATGGCCTAGTGGTTTTCCCTACTTTCTTCAATTTAAGTCTGAATTTTACAATAAAGAGCTGATGATCTAAGCCACAGTCAGCTCCTGGTCTTGTTTTTGCTGATTTTATAGAGCTTCTCCATCTTTAGCTGCAAAGAATATAATGTCTGATTTTGGTATTGACCATCTGGGATGTTCATGAGTACCATAGTCTCTTGTGTTGTTGGAAGAAGGTGTTTGCTATGACCAGTGTGTACTCTTGGCAAAACTTTGTTAGCCTTTGACTTGCTTCATTTTGTACTTCAAGGCTAACATTGCCTTTTACTCCAGGTATCTCTTGACTTCCTACTTTTGCATTCCAGTCTCCTGTGATGAAAATGACATCCTTTTGAGTGTTAATTCTAGAATGTCTTGTAGGTCTTCATCAGTTCAGTTCAGTTCAGTTCAATCACTCAGTCATGTCTGACTCTTTGCAACCCCATGAATTGCAGCACGCCAGGCCTCCCTGTCCATCACCAACTCCCAGAGTTCACTCAGATTCATGTCCATCAAGTCAGTGATGCCATCCAGCCATCTCATCCTCTGTCGTCCCCTTCTCCTCCTGCCCCCAATTCCTCCCAGCATCAGAGTCTTTTCCAATGACTCAACTCTTCACATGAGGTGGCCAAAGTACTGGAGTTTCAGCTTTAGCATCAGTCCTTCCAAAGAACACCCAGGACTAATCTCCTTTACCATGGACTAGTTGGATCTCCTTGTAGTCCAAGGGACTCTCAAGAGTCTTCTCCAACACCACAGTTCAAAAGCATCAATTCTTCAGCACTCAGCTTTCTTCACAGTCCATACATGACCACTGGAAAAACCATAGCCTTGACTAGAAGGACCTTTGTTGGCAAAGTAATGTCTCTCCTTTTGAATATGCTGTCTAGGTTGGTCATAACATTCCTTCCAAGGAGTAAGCGTCTTTTAATTTCATGGCTGCAGTCACTATCTGCAGTGATTTTGGAGCCCCCCCAAAATAAAGTCTGCCACTGTTTCCACTGTTTCCCCATCGATTTCCCATGAAGTGATGGGACCAGATGACATGATCTTTAGAACCATTCAATTTCAGTTTCTTCAGCATTAGTAGTTGGGACATAGACTTGTATTACCATGATGTTGAATGGTTTTCCTTGGAAACAGAGATCATTCTGTTGTTTTTGAGAATGCACCAAAGAACTGCATTTTTGACTCTTATTGACTATAAGGGCTACTCCGTTTCTACAATATTAACTAGTGATGCCTTTATTCAGGGATTATTTCTATCTGATTTTTCTACTTAATCTGTTAGAGGGTTAAGTTTATACTGTCCTGTTTACTTCTTCTTGTATTTCTAGATTTCTTTCGTTTTATGCATGTCAATACTGCCTTACTTGGAACATAAAGGTTATTGTTTTATGTTTATTATGGATTTTATCTATCAATATTATTAATTTTTTGAAACTATTGTTTCAATCTTTGCTTCTTTTTGTGTATTTTCCAGATTATGTATATCTTTGTCCATCATCTTATTTTTGTGCTTTGGTACCATTATTGTTCCCAGGACATAGTTATTGTTTGTCTTTGTGTGTTTTTATAACCTATATTCTTGGTCTGTTTTTTCCTGAGTACATTTTCCCCCCCATTTTTGTTATGATAGGTAGTTTTGTCAAACTTCTGGCATATGAATTCATTTTTTATTTTTAATGCTTTTTCTTCTGTTTTGACTCCATTGAAGCCATATCATTCCATTGCTATGCCTAATTATTTGCCATTTCCCAGTAATTTGAAAGGATATAAGTTTAAAAATCTTAGATTGTTTCCACTTGTAAATTATATATCTAAACATATGTTTCAAGTTTCAGCAGAAGAATAATGCAATATTTTATAAAAGTAAGAATACTTATACATCTATTTTTTGCCTCTTCTTTAGTGGTAAATATATATTAAACTCTTGATCATAGATTTTTGACTGTATTGAATTATATCCTGTTTTATTCCTCCCAGTGTAATCCTTTTACTAAAAGACAATTTCATTTATTAATACAGTGTTAATGTCAATACTTTTACCCTAACACCTTTGTTGGTGAATTACTTATTTTGGTCTAGTTCCTATCTTTAAGTAAGCTTTTTAGAGGAGAATGTCGTGTGAAAAGATTTTTATTTTTCTTAAGCAATGTTTTCCCATCATCTGAAAATATATAAATGGCAACCACCCTGAGCATAGAATTTTTTGTTCTCACAGTAAAACTCTGTAGACATCTTTTGCCTTCTGGTATTGAGGAATCTGAAGCAAAACCCAGGAAACAGCTTCCTTGAAAAATTCTAGTAAATTTATTAAATGTCAAGATTAAATAAAGAATCTTTTAAGAGTGTCTAGAGAGAATGAGGTGGAGACGGCAATGGCACCCCACTCCAGTACTCTTGCCTGGAAAATCCTATGGACGGAGGAGCCTGGTAGGCTGCAATCCATGGGGTCGTTAAGAGCCGGACACGACTGAGCGACTTCACTTTCACTTTTCACTTTCATGCATTGGAGAAGGAAATGGCAACCCACTCCAGTGTTCTTGCCTGGAGAATCCCAGGGACGGTGGAGCCTGGTGGGCTGCCATCTATGGGGTCGCACAGAGTCGGACATGACTGAAGTGACTTAGCAGCAGCAGAGAGAAAGAGGACACTAGCAATATTTCCAGCATTCAGCTTTGCCTCTTAGGTTTGTCCAAGTTGACTGTGTTTTCTCACAATTTGGGAAGTTTAAATAAGGTTTTCTTTTTTCTTGATTTCGTGACTATTTTGGTTCTTTTTGGTATGACTCAGGGAAAGAGGCTGTATAAGAAATGCCACCATTAATAAGAGTTGTATTTTCTCCCTTTAGTAGTTGATGGGTAGCTTCAAACAATAAAATATTTTGAAGGAGTGATAACAATTTGACTAAGTTTATGGCAAATAAAAATGTGTCTGTAACTGTACTTCTTGGAAAACTAGAACTTCAAGGGACTTTAAACAACTTGTCTGAGTTTCTGGAATTTTGAGATGGGCAAATAGTCCAGAGATTTAGCTATGCTTTACGTTTATTATCTGAATATTTAATGTTCATTCTGGAAATAAAGTCTGTGTTTTGGCCTGGAGAATCCCAGGGGTGGGAGAGCCTGGTAGGCTGCCATCTATGGGGGTCACACAGAGTCAGACACGACTGAAGTGACTTAGCAGCAGCAGCAGCCATCACCCAGAGTTTTATTCACCACTCTGTTTTCTTCAGATGCTGTATTTGTGAGATAATATGGCTGGTAGGCAAAAGGAAGCACCTCTTCTGTTTATTTATGGCTCAAATATGTGAAATATAGTATGATCATACTGGATTCTGATATTTTGCATTTGATGCCCTTTATAAATGAGGGATTCATTTTCCCCCTTGCCTGGCATGTTGTAGATAAAGAACCTTTTAGAATTTTCTTGGCTGCTAATAGCCATCACTCACCCATGATCCTGTCCTTTCTTAGGGCAGCCTTCACCTACAACTGATTTATGTACGGGGTATAAAGGCCCATGCTTCTAAACCCAAGTCAGGCACCTTTGAAGATTCATGTCAGCTCTAGAACTCCCTGCAACTTTGAATGAGGGCTGAGTTGAGATTGCATGACTCTTCATTTCTCTGCCTCTCCAGTATTGCTTGCTGGTTTTCCCTTCTACAGGTTTTTATCTTTTAAATTTTTAAAAAATTATTTTTTATTGGAGTATAGTAGCTTTACAATGTTGTTAGTTTCTACTGTACAGCAAAATAAGTCAGCCTTGCATATATGTGTATCACTTCCCTTTTGTACCCTGTCCCATTCAGGTCACCACAGTGCATTAAGAAGAGTTCCCTGTGCTGGACAGTATATTCTCATTAGTTATTTATTTTATCCATAGTGTCAATAGTGTATGTGTGTCAGTCCCAATTCCTCCCACCCCACTTTCTCCTTGGTATCCATCTTTTTGTTCTCTAGATCTGTATTCCTGTTTCTGCTTTGCATATAAGATTATCTATGCTATGTTTCTAGATTCCATATATATACATTAATATATGATATTTGTTTTTCTCTTTCTGACTTACTTCACTCTCTTTGACACTCTCTAAGTCCATCCATGTCTCTGCAAATGTCCCAAATTTTGTTTCTTTTTATGACTAATATTCCATTGTATATTTGTACCATATCTTCTTTATCTGTTCCTCTGTTGATTGACATTTAGGTTATAGGTTTTAATCTTAAGGATACTTCCTAATAATCTTCCAGACCTTAGTCTTCATTTCAGTTTCCTGTATAAACCAAACCTGAAATAATACTGAAAAAAATATTTTTGATACTAATATAGTTGGGTATATTTTTCTCACACTGCCTGAATCTTATTTTTAGCTTCAGCATATGAATACAAAAGAATAGGTCTACAGTTCCCCATGGTTTACTTGATTTTATCTTTGTGAAGCTCATTACCTAGTCAATAAACATTTGTGTACAGATCCTGTGCCAAGTGCAGTTGATTAAGTGTTGATGACAAAGCAGTAGAGCCCTGACATACGGAAATATTATCTAAAAGACTCTCTTAAATGAGATCAGCATTCACATAAGTACATAAGACATTTACATGTTAAAATACTACTGTGAAGGGACAGGTAATATAGATGAAGAAGGAGAGTGAAAATGCAGCAAGATAAAGTAGGGTCCAGAAAGGCCGTTTAGAGAAAATGACACATAAGCTGCAGACTGAAAGACGAAAAGATGACAAGTGAATTCTAGGAAATGGGAGAATCACCTGCCAGGGCTCTGAGACAGGAGAATACCTGTGTATTGGTAACTGAAGCTCAGTATGGCTGGAGCATAATAAACAAGGGAAGGAGGCATGCCATGAGGTTGTAGACAGGATTAGGAGCTCTGTTGTGGAGTGTGATTATTTTTCCCACAATCATTAGGAAGCTTCTGAAAGATTTAACCAATTCAGTGATATGATGTAGTTACTTTAAAAAAAAATGACTTCTCTCTTTGTCATATAGATAGTAGTGAGGGAGGGAAGTGGAAATAAGCAGATGTGTTAGGGACCCACTGTTATGTTGAACTAAGGAGTTGACAGTGGTTTGGACTAGTGGTTAATGTAGAGTTAAAGCTGAATGCATTCATGAGAGACAGGTTACAGGTTTCACTCACTAGTTATGGGTTTGAAATGGTAGGACTACAGATTGTATACAGGTAGGAAGATGGTAAAGAAAAGGATGAAAAGTGAGTATTCTTTGTGTTTGGGGTTGAGAAACTAGGTACATGGGAGGACCATTCATAAGATGACTCCATGACAGCAGGATTCTCTGGAAAAGTTAGAGTCTATGCTCATGGGAAGGGTACAGGGACTGCAGAAACAGGGACACTTGTATGGAGCAAGGTGGGGAAGAAGAGTGCAATTGCAATTTTGTTAGATAGTTTTACAGAGTTGAATAGAACATAAAGTAGTACCCAGTCCAATTGTGAGCAGACTGAAGCTCGGGAGCTATAAACTTGTGAACCTGTCAAAATCATCTAGAAAGCCAAAGGGATGTTTTCCTTACCAGGTAATACATTATTTATTTAAATAGTTTCAGTTATTTTAGATGTTTTATTTACTTCCTTGATCAGAGACAGCTGTAGATATTTGCTTCCATTTTTAACTTTGCTCACTTTCCATAACTTCATGTAAAACCCAATTCAAAAATTATAAATTTAGCTACTGAATTTTATATTAAGGTGATGTATTCCAAATGCTGAATATACAGAAACATATTTTGTTCCTGAAAATAATATTAATTGAAAGCGCAAAATTTTACAGTATTTACAAATAGATGTCTTTTGAAATAAAGTCCATTTAATTATATATGCTGAACTTTAAGCTGGCTTAAAACTCAACATTCAAAATACTAAGATCATGGCATCCAGTCCCATCACTTCATGGCAAATACATAGGGAAACAATGGAAACAGTGACAGACTTTAATTTCTTGGACTCCAAAATCACTATAGATGGTGACTGCAGCCATAAAATTAAAAGATGCTTGCTCCTTGGAAGAAAAGCTATGATGAACCTAGACAGCATATTAAAAAACAGAGACAGTACTTCACTGACAAACAGCCATATAGTCAAAGCTATGGTGTTTCCAGTAGTCACGTATGAGTTGTACCATAAAAGAGTGAGAGCTGGACCATAAAGAAAGCTGAGTATCAAAGAATTTATACTTTTGAACTGTGGTATTGGGAGAGTCCATTGGACTGCAAGGAGATCAAACCAGTCAATCATAAAGGAAATAAGTCCTGCATTTTCATTGGAAGGACTGATGTTGAAGCTCCAATCCTTTGGCCACCTGATGTAAAAACTGACTCATTAGAAAAGACCCTGTTGCTGGGCAAGATTGAAGGCAGGAGGAGAAGGGGATGACAGAGGATGAAATGGTTGGATGGCATCATTGACTCAACAGACATGAGTTTGAGCAAGCTCCGGGTGTTGGTGATGGACAGGGAAGCCTGGCATGCTGCAGTCAATAGGGCTGCAAAGAGTCAGACAAGACTGAGCAACTGAACTGAACAGAATTATATATGCAACCAGAGTGCCAGTAATTGTATGAAAAGTGAAAGTGTTGGTCACTCGGTTATGCCTGACTCTTTGTGACCCCATGGGCTGTAGCTCACCAGACTGCTCTGTCCATGGAATTCTCCAGGCAAGAATACTGGAGTGGCTTGCCATTCCCTTCTCCAGGGAAGCTTCCCAATCCAAGGATCAAACTCCAGTCTCCTGCATTGCAGGGAGATTCTTTACTGTCTAAGCCACCAGGGAAGACCCTACATATGATAAAAATATTTTTCATGCAAAATGAAACTGGAAATGTTAGAGTATTATGTGAAAAAGCCTTTGCCTGTAAGAAAAAACTGCCATCTTCTTATGAAGGATTGCTTTAGCCCCTTTGACAAGGGTAGTGAAGAAGAAGTTAAAAACACATCAACATGATTAGCAAATGTAAGCTTAGAAATATCTCACACTTGAAAACAGAATTCTATTATCACCTTTGTAAGGCTGATCTTCTTCCTCCATATTTATGTAACTTTGTCATCTAGAGAAAGATTATGGGAATTTTGAAAATAGCTGATAGTTAAGAAACACCATCATAGCACCACCATAGCACTTTACTGAATACATAATATAACATTTCCATCTCCTCTAAAAGCCTTTTAAAAATATACCATTATCAGTATAGCTTGGTAAGGACACTGCCCATGATCAAGCTCTCCTATTTAATCAGGGTAAGAATCCTTTTATCGTCATCTGAGGATGACACTGCTGTTTTTCCACCTGGTTATCTCTACTTTTCATTCCTCTTTATGTATTTACATTTTATGTATTGAAACATTCTTTTTTCAAAAGTAAAAAGTTCTGCTATACAAATGAGACTAGGTTGTTGTTTATGTCACATGGAAGTTTAAATGTAATTTGACCTTATCTGGTGTTTGTTAGTTTCTGAATCACTGATTTAATTTTTCCAAGTATAACTCAAAGTTCATCCAATTGCTGCTCATTATTTCATATAATACTCCTAAAGGTATTCATAAGCTGAAGGTATTCATAAGCTGGAGGTATAAAGGGATTCATAGAGAAAATTAGGATTCTGAATTAGAGATTGTATCCCCACTATGGACTAGAAATATATTGAGATTATGGAGATGGTTTAAAAAAAAATAATACACGTTGTAGAGAGAAAAAAAGAAAACCCTCTACACTCTAGCTAGCTATGTGACCTCAGGCAATTTCTTAGAGTGCCCTGGCCTCATCTCCTTCATCTCTAATAAGAAAGTTTTTACAAGTCCCAGCTGTTAGGTCTTTTAATGTCTTTAACTTTTAAGATTCTAAAAGGTCTCTTCTAGGTGGTAAATGACAGTATCTTTATTTGCATACTGAGTTTTTCACTAAAATATTAACGACCAACATGGACTTATGCTGCTTTAATATTCTGTGTTTTTCTCAGTCTCTTTTAGGGGTTTTATGCAGTTTCTTCAGAAATTAACTGATAGAATGGGTGAGGGGATCATATGATATGAGCCAGCAATAAAGGAAAAGCAATACAAGGGTTCTTTGGGAAAAATACAATGTGGCTGGGGTATACTTCACTCCAACAAAGAGACCAAGGTCACAACTCTAACTCTTTAGAAGTCTGGCTGCCCTTTCCAATGTCTGACTACACAGAAGTCCCACTCATTACTGGGTTTAAAGTCAGTGCTTTTTATTTGCACTTGCCTGTAGGGAATCAGGAATACTGGGGGAGGCACAGTCTAAGAAACAAGCGAGAATATCTGGTAGATTTTCCTAGACTGTAAATCTTTACATTTCTCCAAGCCTAATGAAGTGATTTATCATTCTGTAGTGCACCATGAATCGTACAGATACTTCTTTGTGATCACACTGCAGGATAGAGCTAAACTCTAAACACCAAATAGGATTCCCAAGATTCTTATAGATGACATTCATTTGACATATTTATGCTCATTTTTTTCTTATATAGCAATTCTTATTCTTAGGTTTTTGGTTGTTTATGGATTTTTTTGGGTCACTTTAATCATCTTACTCCATTTAAGAAATGTAAGTTGGAAATTCTACTTGGAAAAACTATCTTTTTTTTAAACTGGCCACTATGAGAAAAAGTACTGAAAAAAAAAAAAAAATCTTGCACTGATTCCTTTTAGTACCTGAATATTTTTGGAGCTACTTCATTACAATTTCTCAGGGATGGTATTTGGTATTTCCCTTATTAATCTATTATAAACTGTGTTTGAAAAATTATTGGAAAGACTTAAAAAGTCAGTCATGTATAAACAAAATTAATGAAATAGAAGGGAAACCACAGTCAGGAAATGGAAGGAGGAAGCAAGTGTATTAACTATGAGGTAAACAGAGTTTTGGTTTTGGAGTGACATAGCTCGAGTTTTAAAAACCTTGCATGATTTACTAGCTTTGTGACCTTGGGGAAGTTACTTAAAATTTGTGAATCTCAGTCTAGTGAGTGTTATTAATGGCAACTTCTTAGAATTATAGCAAGTATTACATAAAAAACTGCATTTAGTGTCTGGAAGAAGATTGTTAAGATTTATAAGATTACTAAATGTTACTTATGCTGTTAATATTGTCATTATTATTTTCATAATTATGGTATATTCTTTCCTTGACAATGCTATTTGAAAATGAAGGGAATTGTAAAACAGTGCTTCTGAAGTTTAAATGTGTATATGATTCAGTTGGGTCTCATCAAAAATGCAAATCCTAGTTCAGAAGGTATTGTTTCTAAGAAGCTCCAGGGGTTGCCGAAATTGTTGGTCCACAGACAGACCACACTTTGTGCAGTAGCAAATCTCCATATATAGAAGGTCACAATCATGCCAGAAGGGGAAGTGTCATCAATTTCTCACATAAAACAGAATTATGGATACAAATAGGGAATTCCTTGGTAGCTTAGTTGGTAAAGAATCTGCCTGCAGTGCAGGAGACCTGGGTTCAATCCCTGGGTCAGGAAGATCCCCTGGAGAAGGAAATGGCAACCCACTCCAGTATTTTTGCCTGGAGAATCCCCATGGACGGAGTAGCCTGGTGGGATACCATCCATGGCGTCACATGAATCGGACACGACTTAGCAACTAAACCACCATGGATATAAATGCCAATCCACATATCTTCACCATTTAGCATTTATCTCTCACCTTAACGGTATGTGAAAATGTTAGTTGCTCAGTAATATCTGACTCTTTGTGACTCCATGGACTGTAGCCCGCCATGGCTACACTGTCCAGGGAATTCTCCAGGCAAGAATACTGGAGTGAGTTGCCTTCCCTTTTCCAGGATATCTTCCCGACCCAGGGACTGAAGCCAGGTCTCCCACATTTCAGGCAGATTCTTTACTGTCTGAGCCACTAGTGAAGCCCAGTTAATGGTATAATTCAGACTAAAAAATCAGCAAAGAAAAAATTCAAATAATCTCTTTATTCATTCAGTAAACATTAGATTACTACCTCTGTGTTACTTGCTGTAGGTGATAGAAAGAGGGCTTTGACACAGCTCCTTAAGAACCCCATTACAAGCTTATTTTTATAGGAATGTAGAAGATTTTACATACATAACCATAATTCAAGACAGAGATTGAAAAGCACAATAAAACACCAAAGCAAACTGCTGGAGAAGGTCAGTGTAGGGGGGAATGATCCTAAAACAGTATCTGCCTGTAATATTAATTTGGCTGTCTTTTCCAGGCAGCCCTCAGCCCACTGTCAAACTGAATCTTGCCTTTAAGTTTTGTGTTTTACTATTTCTGGAAGTTCTCAGTTTCTTCATATAATAGCAAATACTTAATGTATGCTATGTATCAAACTATTCTGTGTGGTTTTTTTTGTAGAGATAAATTAATCCTCACAATGAGCTATAATAGAATTACCATTGTCTTCCTCATTTCACAGATGAGGAAAGGGAGAAGCAGAGTCATTAAATTAACTCAGGTTTCTAAAATTCAGCCCTCACCAGACTTGTTTCACTTCAGTTCAGTTCAGTCGCTCAGTCGTGTCCTACTCTTTGCGACCCCATGAATCGCAGCAGGCCAAGCCTCCCTGTCCATCATCAACTCCCGGTGCCCCTTCTCAAATGGTAATACTCCTGGCCTCTTCTCTGAGAAATTCCCTCCTGCTTTGCTCTCCCCTATTCATCCTCCCCACAAAAGCTTACCTCTTATTTCTTCAAATAACCTCTTTTACCAGTTGATTCCACATTTGCTTGTGCATAGCAAACCTCAAGCATATTTGTCATATAAAGTCAATGGATAAGTATATAAATGCATGCTAAGTTTTAGCAAATTATTTAATAGCCTAAAGATGTATCTATTCTTCTGCCAAATAAATTTGATATTAATATATTCAAAGACATGACTCCAGTGATGAAAATTTTACCCTATAAGTGAAGCAGATGGTTAACCATGGTATGTTCTAATAGCTCACTTTCATAGTACTGAAGTATATTCCTCTTTCTCCTATCAAAAAATGCATGTTATTTTCTGAGATGCAAATGCATGTCTCTTTTATTGAAAATAAAGAGGTATGGGAAACTCTAAGAGTCAGATCTAGTAAAGACCCTTGATTTATCTGCTATCCTTATTTTTATGTTATGCTTTAAGCCTGTCAGACACGACTGAGCGACTTCACTTTCGCATTTCACTTTCACGCACTGGAGAAGGAAATGGCAACCCATTCCAGTGTTCTTGTCTGGAGAATCCCAGGGACGGGGGAGCCTGGTGGCCTACCATCTATGGGGTTGCACAGAGTTGGACACGACTGAAGTGACTTAGCAGCAGCAGCAGCAGCATAGACAATGTATAGAGTTACAAATTATGAGGTTTTAAAAATTCTTTCAGAACAGGTAGTCTTTACATCTTTTAGAACATTTTTTATTTTTGTGAAATATTTTTTTCTCCCAACTACTCACTAGTTTACACTCTCTCCTTAACTCCACTTCATGAACACATATACACAAATGAAAATGTATTGTAAAAATTAAAGCCATTTTAGGAGACAATTTTGGTCATAAATAATGAACAGGAGTGAGATTCCTCAACCACCCTAGGTCCTGGCTGCCAATCCCTTCTTTAAAATTTCAATAAGATCAAAAAACAAAATGGATAAGGGGGCAAATATACAAACTTTTAGTTATAAGATAAATAAGCCATAAATATATAATGCACAGATGGCAAGAATACACAGAAGAACTGTACAAAAAGGATCTTCATGACCCAGATAATCACAATGGTGTGATCACTCATCTAGAGCCAGACATCCTGGAATGTGAAGTCAAGTGGGCCTTAGAAAACATCACTACGAACAAAGCTAGTGGAGGTGATGGGATTGCAGTAGAGCTATTTCAAATCCTGGAAGATGATGCTGTGAAAGGGCTGCACTCAATATGCCAGCAAATTTGGAAAACTCAGCAGTGGCCACAGGACTAGAAAAGGTCAGTTTTCATTCCAATCCCAAAAAAAGGCAATGCCAAAGAATGCTCAAACTACCGCACAATTGCACTCATCTCACATGCTAGTAAAGTAGTGCTCAAAATTCTCCAAGCCAGGCTTCAGCAATACGTGAACCATGAACTCCCTGATGTTCAAGCTGGATTTAGAAAAGGCAGAGGAACCAGAGATCAAATTGCCAACATCTGCTGGATCATGGAAAAAGCAAGAGAATTTCAGAAAAACATCTATTTCTGCTTTATTGACTATGCCAAAGCCTTTGACTGTGTGGATCACAATGAACTGTGGAAAATTCTGAAAGAGGTGGGAATACCAGACCACCTGACCTGCCTCTTGAAAAACCTGTATGCAGGTCAGGAAGCAACAGTTAGAACTGGACATGGAACAACAGACTGGTTCCAAATAGGAAAAGGAGTACGTCAAGGCTGTATATTGTCACTCTGCTTATTTAATTTATATGCAGAATACATCATGAGAAATGCTGGACTGAAAGAAACACAAGCTGGAATCAAGATTGCCAGGAGAAATATCAATAACCTCAGATATGCAGAGGACACTACCCTTATGGCAGAAAGTGAAGAGGAACTAAAAAGCCTCTTGATGAAAGTGAAAGAGGAGAGTGAAAAAGTTGGCTTAAAGCTCAACATTCAGAAAACGAAGATCATGTCATCTGGTCCCATCACTTCATGGGAAATAGATGGAGAAACAGTAAAAACAGTGTCAGATTTTATTTTTTGGGGCTCCAAAATCACTGCAGATGGTGACTGCAGCCATGAAATTAAAAGACGCTTATTCCTTGGAAGAAAAGTTATGACCAACCTAGATAGCATATTCAAAAGCAGAGACATTACTTTGCCGACTAAGGTCCATCTGGTCAAGGCTATGGTTTTTCCAGTGGTCATGTATGGATGTGAGAGTTGGACTGTGAAGAAAGCTGAACACCGAAGAATTGATGCTTTTGAACTGTGGTGTTGGAGAAGACTCTTGAGAGTCCCTTGGACTGCAAGGAGATCCAACCAGTCCATTCTGAAGGAGATCAGCCCTGGGATTTCTTTGGAAGGAATGATGCTAAAACTGAAACTCCAGTACTTTGGCCACCTCATGCGATGAGTTGACTCATTGGAAAAGACTCTGATGCTGGGAGGGATTAGGGGCTGGAGAAGAAGGGGATGCCCGAGGATGAGATGGCTGGATGGCATCACGGACTCAATGAATGTGAGTCTGAGTGAACTCTGGGAGTTGGTGATGGACAGGGAGGCCTGGTGTGCTGCGATTCATGGGGTGGCAAAGAGTCAGACATGACTGAGCGACTGAAATGAACTGAACTGAACTGATGGTGACTATGGTTTATAATTATTGTTTATTCACTCATGTTCGTTTCCATGGATCATAGACTGTCAGGCTGCTATGAGCATGGGATTTCCCAGGCAAGATTACTGGGGTGGGTTGCCCTTTCCTTCGCCCAACCCAGGGATCAAACCTGTGTCTCCTGCATTGGCAGGTGTGCCCTTTGCCACTGAGCCAAGGGAAGCCCCATAAGTTTGTAATACTGTATTGTATAATTGAAATGTTGCTGAGAGTAAATGTTAAAAGTTTTTCACTGTACATGTGTTCCCAATCCTGATTCATGTTGATGTATGGCAAAACCAATACAGTATTGTAAAGTAAAATAAAGTAAAATAAAAAAAAAAGTTCTTCACTGCAAGAAAAAATGTGTATGGTGGTGGAAGTGAAAGAGATTTTTGTAATCATTTACATATGTATAAAATATATAGTCAATAAGTATAAATATTGAATTATTATATACTTGAATCTATCATGTACCCCAATAAAACAAAACAAAACACTACCACCAACAAAATGTTCTGACCTTAGATGATGTGATAATCCCTTGGATAGTCTTCCAAACATCTTTCCCCTAGTTCCCTCTGATGTCCCTTTTCTGATTTAGAAGTAAAGGCTTGCAAGCTCTTATCCAGTCCAAAGTGCATGAATGTGTTACTATGTGATGGTTACCAATAAAAGCAGAAAAGGAATTTTATCACTGTAAGCAGAGAGGCATCAGAGAAATGAGCTAAAACATGGGAATATGGCTCATAGACAGTTGTTCAGTGTCAAAATATTTTCACTAGAAAATCCATTAGATTCAGCTCGAAGTTAAAACCATTCTAGAGAGAAACAAAATGAAGTATGTGAAAAAGGTACGTGAAAAAAAAAATTGTACTCTGTGCTAAGATTAATACCACCCACAGTGTTGAAAGGTTTGTGGTCTTTTCCTTCGAGCAAGCTAAAAGGTCAGGAAACACAAAGATGCTTGGCTGCTGTCATGTGCACACTTACTAATTTTTCTCATTATTTCCATAATGAGATGTACTCTTTCAACAGAGAGTCCCTCTTGGGAGTTGATTTTCGTGTTGTGAGGCAGGCAGCTCTTTTACTTTTATGTATGGCCTTGGCCAAGGAGTTCAGATAGACTTTTCATTTATTCAGCAAGAATGTATAAATTTATTATTATTTGTTCATTACTCTTCATTACTATACTGTAAATTCCATGAGGTCAAAGACCATATCAAGTTTGAACTCCCCACATCTTACACAGGGTTTAGACAACATTAGCATAGGTACATATTTTTTTAATAAATTAAAGAATGATTAAGTTTAAGTAAATGCTTTGCTTTCAGCTCTGGTCCAGGACTTTAGATTGATAATATGTGGAAAACATAAAATTTGCAGACAGAATCCCTCTCCTTCAGAAGTTTTTGTCTACTTGAACATTAAGTATATGCACATAAGATTTTAAGGAAGAATAACTAGGCTTTTGTGTGTATGTGAATATTTAACCTAAATCATATGTCTATTCAAACCATTTTATTAAAAGTTCTCTTATTTATACAATGCTGGCTGATAGTTTATATGTGGAAAAAACTATAAAAAGTTGAGAATAACCATTGCAAAGAAGAAATAGAGTGTTGTTAACATTCAAAGGAGGGAAATATTTATATTGGATAAACAAATCAGAAAGATTTATGGGTACATGTGCACTGAGTATTGAAGCATAGTTATGACATTATTATGCCAAAATAAATAGGAGAAAAATGTAAGTGTACATATTATCTTTTTAATTCAGTTCAGTTTAGTTCAGTCACTCAGTTGTGTCTGACTGTTTGTGACCCCAGGGACTGCAGCACTCCAGGCCTCCCTGTCCATCACCAACTCCCAGAATTTACTCAAACTCATCTCCATTGAGTCGGTGATGTCATCCAAACATCTCATCCTCTGTCATACCCTTCTCCTCCTGCCTTCAATCTTTCCCAGCATCAGGGTCTTTTCCAATGAGTCAGCTCTTTGCATCAGGTGGCCAAATTATTGGAGTTTCAGCTTCAACATCAGTCCTTCCAATGAATATTCAGGACTGATTTCCTTTCAATGGACTAGTTGGATCTCCTTGCAGTCCAAGGGACTCTCAAGAGTCCTTTCCAACACCACAGTTCAAAAGCATCAATTCTTTGGCACTGAGCTTTCTTTATAGTCCAACTGTCACATCCATACATGACTACTGGAAAAACCATAGCTTTGACTGGACGAACCTTTGTTGACAGAGTAATGTCTCTGCTTTTTAATATACTGTCTAAGTTGGTCATAACTTTCCTTCTAAGGAGTAAGCATCTTTTAATTTCATGGCTGAAATCACCATCTACTGTGATTTTGGAGCCCCCCAAAATAAAGTCAGCCACTGTTTCCCCTGTTTCTCCATGTATTTGCCATGAAGTGATGGGACTGAATGCCATGATCTTCGTTTTCGAATGTTGAGCTTTAAGCCAACTTTTTCACTCTCCTCTTCCACTTTCATCAAGAGGCTTTTTAGTTCCTCTTCACTTTCTGCCATAAGGGTGGTGTCATCTGCATATCTGAAGTTATTGATATTTCTCCTGGAAATCTTGATTCCAGCTTGTGCTTCATCCAGCCCAGTGTTTCTCATGATGTACTCTGCATATAAGTTAAATAAGCAGGGTGACCATATACAGACTTGACATACTCCTTTTCCTATTTGGAACCAGTCCATTTTCCATGTCCAGTTTTAACTGTTGCTTCCTGGCCTGCATACAGATTTCTCAAGAGGCAGATCAAGTGGTCTGGTATTCCCATCTCCTGAAGAATTTTCCACAGTTTATTATGATCTACACAGTAAAAGGCCTTGGCATAGTCAATAAAGCAGAAATAGATATTTTTCTGGAACTCTGTTGCTTTTTTGATAATCCAGTGGATGTTGGCAATTTGATCTCTGTGTTTTAATTAGATGTAATATTAATATGAATCAAATAGAATACAGATAGTCATACCTTGATCAGTCTTTTGTGATTATTTATAAGCATAATTTATTCTTAATTAGTTGATTACTGATTGGCATTGATGTACGTGCTTTAAAATTTCTCACTTCCTGTGAACCAATTACATCTCTCTTTATTTCTGAATTGTCTTGAAAATAAAGAGAAATAAAGACCACCCTGAATAATTTCTACAATGGAGCACAGAATGAATAATTAGGGTGGATTTGGTTACAGAAAATCTGATTCTCCTTAATTTACTGAATATTTTTTCCACCAATATATATTATTATATATTCGATGTGTGTGTATGAGTGTATGCTCAGATGTATCCAACTCTTTGTGACCCCATGGACTCTAGCCTGCTAGGCTTCTCTGTCCATGTAATTTTCCAGGCAATAATATTGGAGCGAATTGCCATTTCCTTCTCCAGCTTGTCTTCCTGACCCAGGGTTTGAACCTGAATCTCTTGCATCTCCTGATTGGCAGGTGGATTCTTTGTCACTGCACCACCTGAAGATCGAAGTAAATTTAGTTTTCAATGCTATTTATATGCTGGAAGCTTGAATAGATAGTGAATTTTTCATATAAGATTAGTTGAATGATTTCTGCTTTTTAAAAAATTTAATATTAATGAATAATTGCATACTTTTAATCGGAAACAAGTGTGTTGTTGGTTTGTGTGTGCATGCTCAATTGCTCAGCTGGGTCTGACTCCATGGACTGTTTTACTAGGCTTTTAATTGTAAAAAGGCGATACCCATTCTAGGCTTCTTGGAAGAACCAATAATCTGACCTTTTTTTTTGAATGCGAAGTTCAACTCACATGTGACTTTAAATTGATTCTAGTGATATTGAGTATCATTTCCCTTTCCTAATTCTGACTGTTGTTCTTTTATAAGTAATCATCATGATTAGCATGCATCTAAACTGTTGTTACTTGGAGTACTTGACTACTCACAAATCTCACCATGATTCTGGAAATCATCAGATTCCTGGTGTGTATTTGTTGATATTAATAGTTCTATTATCTTTATTAGTTAAATCACACAATGTCATCTAAGATGTTGCAAGACCTTGTGCATGGGTATGGATTGTGGGAAATAAAATTTCGGTTTTTATTTTAGGCTCGGAAACTGAGAATCTCTGTGACTTTTTTCTTTCTTTTTTGGCCATGCCTCACAACTTGTGGATTAAACTGGAGCCTGGGTCCTAACCAATGGACCACCAGGGAATTCTCTGTGTCTCTGTGACCTTCCTTGAGCAGATAAATTACTCAATCTCTTAATTCTCAAAATACAAAATAGAGTTGTGTATAGTGCTTCACAGAATTGTGGCAAAGATTAACTTGTATGGAAATGAGGTTATTAAATAAAGAACCCAGTATTTAATAATTGTTAGTTGCCTTTGTAGGAATCTTAAATTGTCATGACTAGTAGATTGCTGGTTTGGGTTAGAAATCCCCGATCATACCCCACCTGTGTGAAAATAACCACTCTTTGGACTTTTTAGTCCCAGAATCTAGGCGTGTTTACCATCTCTGAACGGAGAATAATATTAATGCACATATGTCCTCAAACCACCCATTTGCTTTTTGGTACATGTGAATTACTGGATATGTTTAGGAAGAATTCTGAGGCTATTGATCATTTAAACCGACAAGGGAAGGTTAGATGCCAGAGGGTACAGCTGGTCGCCTCCTCCAGCCCATTTCTCTAGTGGCTGCAGAAGACATCTCTGTGGCCCCTAGGACTCCAGGGTCAGGCAGGAGGGACTTAACCGCACACTGTCTGCCAAGGAGGTGCGGGGATCCTCCTGATTAGCACCACGGACAGCTCGCTTGCCTGGAGGAGGGAGGCGGCGGGACTCGGCTCTGCGCCACCGCCAGGAAGACGGAGTGCAGTAGCGGCAGACGGGGGAGGAGAGCAGAGAGGAGAGGAGGGACGGCTGCTCCGGAGTGGGGGGTGGAAGAAAACCAGGAGCAGCCTGAGCAGCAGGTCCGGGGGTAGACGCTCAGCTCCACTGCCCTCCTCACTCAGGCAGACGCTGCTGAGCTCCCCCGGGTTGTTTCCCAGTCCCGCTGGGCGGAGGCTGCCGTCTAGACCTGACTCCAGGTGAGTTAAGCAGGCAGATCCACTGAAAGGTCTGAAATAGAGGCTTCGAATTGTCGCGGTTTGGCCGCTTCTCAAGCGCTGGGGGATTTGCAGTATTTCACAAAGTCACGGACAGACTGGTCTTAGCGTTGGCCGCACGGGCTGAGGATGGGTAATGCAGAGGGGTGGGATGGGGTGGGAGGTTGTGATCCTCCCGGCAAGGATGGGGAGGTTCAGAGGAATTCAACTGAAGTGAGTGGGCTTTAAAAATGTCCCCAAATGCACATGCTATATGTAAGCCTTCTCAACAGGCATTTGTTTTGCTGGCAGCCTATGTTGTCCTTCTATCCCTCCTCGTTTTTGGCTCAAGGTCTGTTCGCCAAGCCAAGTCAAAGGATTTGGAAGGTGTGGATTTAGGGGGTCTGGGTACACAACGGGACAGGGCAACCTTGCCTTCTAAGTGGAAAGTGGGATTTCTTTTCCCCTGATTTACCAGAGGATAGCCCTCTGAATAACTGGAGGTTCTTTTGCTCCGTATCCTCCCTAAGC
This sequence comes from Budorcas taxicolor, assembly GCF_023091745.1. Classification (NCBI taxonomy): domain Eukaryota; kingdom Metazoa; phylum Chordata; class Mammalia; order Artiodactyla; family Bovidae; genus Budorcas; species Budorcas taxicolor. The sequence continues at coordinate 87,862,128 of NC_068910.1, forward strand.
TTCTTAAAAGGCTAGAAACTTCAGGCTATCTAGAAGAGCTCTGAAGTCTGATGGTAATTTGGCTTCAGAGCCATGGTGATTCATTCATCTCTTCTTCATCCTTTGTTTGCAAATTATTCACATTTTGGATTTCTTTAACATCACAACTTTTAAGTGTCTGAACAGGTAATATGTTTCTCATTCTGCAAATGTATGGGAAAGTGATGAGTTCACATTGAGAGGAGAGCGAGTTTGTTTTCAAGGGGGAACTTTGGTGAAAGCGAGTGATGAAGAAATTGTGGGAACAAAGTTAGTAACATTTCCCACAGAACTCCCTTAATTTTTTTCACCTTTTCTTCACTTAAAAAAATGTACAATTTGTGTGTGTATGTTTGTGAGCAGCAAATCTCCTAAAATGTATTATGAGTTTATTTGGTGTAGAAGTTACTTTATAACCAGGTACATGCTCAGTCATGTTAGACTCTTTGCAACTCTATGGGCTGTAGCCCTCCAGGCTCCTCGGTCCACTGGGATTTCCCAGGCAAGGATACTGGAGTGGGTTGCCAGTTCCTACTCCATTCTTACTGGGAGCATAGTCATAATTGCCATGGCCACAAGAGTGTTCTAAATATTTTGCTTTTGGGTGGTTGGCGTAGGTATTTCTGTTTTTGGATTCAATACTTACTGCATGGGCCTTGCTGAATACTTTTTAGTAGAGTTGGTATGCATACAATTAGTCGTGTGGGTTACTGTGCATTTTGATAGTAGTGAATTATACAAATTATAAATTTAGCAAATAAATATTATAACTCAAGTTTGGGGATGAAATTTAAATATCTTCCGGTATTTACTAAATTTTCTAAAAAGGCCAGTGTCATTTTATACTTAAATGAGAGCTTACTGGTTTTTCACATTGAGTCATATGCATCTCAAATTTTAGTAATTAAAGTATAATATTTTACTTTGCTCTTCTTTTAACTTAACATCAGCCTGGACTTAACATATTCTTTTTAATGTCTGCCACTGTAAGCCAGGTTCTTTCATATGTATTCCATTTCTAATAACATCTGGAGTTTAGATAGAACAGTAATGCTTGTTCCATTTTTTTCAGGTAAAGAAACCATGATATAGTAGGATTGATTTCCCCAAATTTCTGCAATTTCTATATTGTATATAGAATACAATAGAAATATTCTATATTACTATAACATAATAATGTTATAAACCATGAATTTAAGCTTCAGCTATGCTAGTAAAAATTCAGTTCTTGAAAAAAAATGTACAGCTGCTTTTAGTTGAGACTATTGCAATAGTGATACATGAATATTACTTATGTAAAAATATCTTAAAATATATCTTGTTATTTGTTAAGACTGGTTTCACTTTTTATGTAAAAGATGCTTTAATTGTAGAGTTGTGCTTATAGTCTCACCTTTAAGCAATTATGAAAACTCCTAACAGCTGACTTTGTGTCCTCCTTAATAGAGTGGATTGAAAGGCCAACTCAGTATTATACTAAGAATATTCTGGGCAAGAGGTTATGTCTTATAAGCAAGATAGAAGACTGTCTACATTTAGATGCATCTTAAAACAGCAAAGTTCTCACGTTGAATCTATAGCTACAACTTTCTTTCAGAGTAAACGGCCAGACTTGATACTGAACAGTCTTAAAGATACCTTGAGAACACTGGGAGATATTGTATATCTGGTATAGGATGTATGAGAAGAGGAGGGTTAGGAACTGAATGGATGTATATTTTAATATGTGGCCACATTCATAAAAAGTTTCCCATGCTATATGTCATGAGGGCTTTGGTGTCTGATATGATGTGGTTCAAAGTAAGATCATTATAACTTGTGAGAGTGAAAAAACCTATACTCTTGATTCAGCTTTTTCCTTTTCATTCTCCAGTGATAAAAATCTGCTCTACATTGGCCCTTAAAAAGCCCATTTGAGTTTCAAAAAAGGGTTGTATTTTTGCCCCAAGGAGGAGTTGTATTTGTGTGTTTAGGCACACTCAGTAGTCAGTTAAGGTATATGAGAAGAAAGTGAGCAGGAACAGTAAATACTTTACAGGAAATTTCTTGAAATCTCATATACTTTGAAACTTTTTTTCCATTTCACACACATAACATTCATAGCTGAATTTGGAAAATGAAGATGTGGTACACAACTTTATATCTGATCACAGAATTTCAGTACAATCATTGCTCAGATGTTCTTGGATGTATCCAGATAATAAATTCTGTGGCTCTTGACCATCTGATCAGTTCTCTTTAGGTCCTGGCACTAAAAGGATAGCTTAAATGATTTTTTTTTTTAAATCTCAAGATGTCCTCTTCTCTCAGAACCCATAGAGCAGCCTAAGTAGGGTATGTGTGAGGCTTCTCTTCATTTTAACCTTTCTGAGAGAGGAGGTTCCCTTGACAGTATTGACCAAAGCATTATTTCTCTTCTTTTGCAATAATTTCAGATAGACAGCTGAGCAAGAAAGGATGGTGATAGAATAAGAGGATATATATATATATATATATATATATAGATAATTTTATCTCTCAGGAAAAAACTAGGAGCATTGTACAATTGAACATACTTATTCAGAAATAGTTATCTACAAACATTTTTGATCAAGAGAGATTTGTATACACATTTTAGTAGAATATCTAGTCAATTTCTAGTCATTTCTGAACGATATAGGGAGTTGGAAATGAGATGAATAATAGGACTCAGTTCTGTTGGGGAACTATGGGAGCCAGTACATACTATATACAGGGCAAGGGAATGGGGCAGTTTTTTCAATAAATCAGCATTAAGAGCTGATCTAGAAAGTGTTAAGGAACATTGTTGTTCAGTTGCTAAGTCATGTCTGACTCTTTGTGACCCCATGGACTGCAGTATGCCAGGCCTTCCTGTCCCTCACTATCTCCCAGAGTTTGCCCAAGTTCATGGGAGACATTAATGCTGTAGAATTTCTGAAAAACCTTAAGCACAGGCTGTCTCCCTGATATTTTTGAGCCATGTGCATGAGAATAGTGAGTGCTGAGAAGGTGTGTGTAGAATAGTCATAAATTCTGCTATCAGAGTATAATGAACATGCATTTATGAAAGTGGGTGCTTATTTCACATATGTAATGCTCATTTGGTTAAGAAATTGGATAACAATTTGTAACAGTGTGAATTGCCTTTTAGACTTTGCTTTCCTAAAAGGGCCACGTTCACCTGTTTTGTTTTTTATTTGCTAATTCATGTCTGATTCTTTTGCAACCCCATAGACTGTAGCCCACCAGACTCCTCTGTCCATGAGAATTCCCAGCCAAGAATACTGGATTGGGTTACCATTTTCTTCTTCAATGTTCACTTAGTTGCTCATTTTAATGTGAATAGTTCAGGGGGCATGAGATACTATGGAGATAGTCGAAATTTAAATTTTAAGGTATATATATTCATTGTGATCTTCATCTCTGATCCCCCTTTGTGATGACACTGATTGGATGGGTATTTTGGGAGGTTTAAGGCAGAAAAATATGGAGATGTATGATCAGTGGACATAGCAACCATAGCTTTCATGCAATCATTTCACATGTCAAGGTAACTTTGGACAAACATCTTTTATTTACGACTTGGTAAGAGATGGTAGAGAGATTGGTCTTAGAATATTGAATTTAACACACATTTTTAATTCTTAAAATGGGCAACATTTAGGAAAGAAAACGCAGAAGTCACTGAACAAAAATTTTGTCATGTATAATTCATGGATTATTCTAATTTGTTGAACCAAGACTTTAAATGTATTATTTAAGCATATGAAGTTTTATAGAAAATTATGCTGTTTTATGCAAATATATACTTAATTAACTGTATTGTAGGTATAGGAATGGACAAGCCAATTATTTTTTACTGAGTGAAGAATTTCCATTTTTTAAATTCCAGACTAAACTGTCAGTTTAATGTGATGTGCTATGTATTACTTGAGCTCCAAAAAAATTTGCTGTCAAAAGGGATTCATATGTTTAATTTAGTAATTCTCATACTAAATAATAATAAGGATAAATTATAGCACACTTCAGTTCAGTTCAGTCACTCAGTTGTGTCCAACTCTTGGCAACCCCATGGATTGCAGCACGCCAGGCCTCCCTGTCCATCACCAACTCCCGGAGTTCACCCAAACTCATGTCCATCCAGCCATCTCATCCTCTGATGTCCCCTTCTCCTCCTGCCCCCAATTCCTCCCAGCATCAGAGTCTTTTCTAATGAGTTTACTCTTTGCATGACGTGGCCAAAGTATTGGAGTTTCAGCGTTAGCATCAGTCCTTCCAAGGAACACCCAGGACTGATCTCTTTTAGAATGGATGGTTGGATCTCCTTGTAGTCCAAGGGACTCTCAAGAGTCTTCTCCAGCACCACAGTTCAAAAGCATCAATTCTTTGGTGCTCAGCTTTCTTCACAGTCCACCTCTCACATCCATACGTGACTACTGGAAAAACCATATCCTTGACTAGACAGACCTTAGTCGGCAAAGTAATGTCTCTGCTTTTGAATATACGTTCTAGGTTGGTCATAAGCTTTCTTCCAAGGAGTAAGTGTCTTTTAATTTTATGGCTGCAGTCACCATCTGCAGTGATTTTGGAGCCCCCCAAAATAAAGTCTGACACTGTTTCCACTGTTTCCCCATCTATTTCCCATGAAGTGATGGGACCAGATGCCATGATCTTTGTTTCCTGAATGTTGAACTTTAAGCCAACTTTTTCACTCTCCTCTTTCACTTTCATCAAGAGGCTTTTTAGTTCCTCTTCACTTTCTGCCATAAGGGTGGTGTCATCTGCATTTCTGAGGTTATTGATATTTCTCCTGGCAATCTTCATTCCAGCTTGTGCTTCTTCCAGCCTAGCGTTCCTCATGATGTACTCTGCATACTTACAAAGTGTCAAACACTCAAGCTTAGCAAGAATTAGCTCAGCTAATCCTGAGAATAATGTTTATGGATACTGGAGTAATAAAATGTCTTACACTCCTGGATTTGAAATCACCTCTTGCCAGCTCTGTGAGCTTGAAAGTAATGTAGTCTCTCTTCCCTCCTGTTGCTGCTTCTCTGAAATGGGACTTTACCAGTACCTAACTTACAGGATCTTTGTCCATGTTTTACTTTTTAGTGAAGTTTCATGACCACTTAAGGATGAGGCTGCCACTTTTATTAATGTCATGATACCTACCATACTTCTATCTATTACTATGTGTGTGACACAGATCAAGTTTTCTTTCTGCATTCTGATTTCTTTATCTATAAACTGAATGAAATGCCTGTTTTGTAGAGTTTTCATTGGTATATTAAAGAGAGTCAATAAAATCATTTATGTCAGAGACTTAGCACCTGGTAGACATTCAATAAGTATTCTCCTGACCTCTCACATATTGCTGTGGAGATATATTTCTACATATCCTTTTACAGTTTTATATTTTTCATTTCAACTTTTGTGTCCATCTTGCACATGATATTCCCATCTCCTGCTTCTCTTCTGATGTTCTAGTCATTAAGCTCTAGAAATGTAGAATAAAGCATTTTTATAATTTTTACTTTGATTAAACTTTTAAAGAGAAGCATGCTAAGTCTCAGGACCAGTTTTGATAAGAAAAGGGAAATATTGATTCCACACAGCATTTATTCTTCACACCCTTGACAGTTTGTACTGTCATTCTGTCAGCAATAAGTGAGATTTTTCTATTTAAATGGTTTTCTATTTGTGGTAGCATAGTTCATGTCTGGACTTCATCCAATAAGCATAAATATAATGGAGACCTGGGCAATTATTTATTTTTAATAAGGGGAAAAATGGATAAAATATTTTTAATATTGTTTCTAAAATCTTTCAAGTTAACTTTGATTCTGTTGACAAAGAGCATCACAAACTTAATCCTAGGTAGTGTTCTTGAAAAATGTTAGAATTTTCTAGGTATTGTCCCTAGTTTGGCTTCATAGAATTTACTTTTAGATGTTCCTTGACTGCTAAAGAGGAAGATTCTTATTATTAGCGGCATCAGATATAATGTGGCTCAAGGCCTGTCTGCAAGGAATTATAGAAAGGCCGAAATGGAAGAAAGTTCATCTCTAAATTAGACACACTAGTGTATTCATATTGATTCGATGGTCATGATAATGATGTTAGTAATGTGGCTTAACATATAGATAAGTAATATATAAGTTGCCAAGATAAATCCTGTTATTGAGTTTAGTACCCCATTTTTTTCTAAGATCTTTCTATTTCATCATTCTTTCATTTGCTTATCATACTGGTGTGTTAGTTTCCTTCTGCTGATCTACGAAATTACCACAAATATAATGACTTAAAGCAACACAAATTTATTGTCTTAGAGTTGGGAGGTCGGAATCCAAAATCAGTTTCCCTGGGCTAAAGTTAAGATGTTCGCAGGGCTTACTCCTTCCGGAGGCTCTGAAGGGAGATTTCCTTTTCTTGCCTTTTTCTGCTTCCAGTGGCCATCTGAATTCATTGGTTTATGACCCGTTCCTCCATTTTCAAAGTACATTTTTCCTATATTTGTTTCTGCCTCTACAGTGTGTCTTCCTCTCAGCTCTGAATTCTCTCCGTTGCACTTGCAGGAACTCTTGTGACTGTGTTGTGTTCACCAGAAGATGCAGGACAATTTTCTCTCCTCAATGTCCTTAACTCAAATCTGCAAATTCTCTTTGATTATGTAAAATAATACATTCTTAGGGCCTGGGGATTAGGAGAAGGACATCTTGGGGTCTCTTATTCAGCCGACCACAAATGGTAATAAAATTTTTGTGCCCTGAGACCCCAAAGGGCTTCCCTGATGGCTCAGCAGTAAAGAATCTGCCTGCAATGCAGGAGACATGGGTTCAATCCCTGAATTGGGAAGATCCCCTGGAGGAGGGCATGGGAACCCACTCCAGTATTCTTGCCTGGAGAATTTCATGGACAGAGAAGCCTGGCAGGCTACATCCACTGGGGTTACAAAGAGTCGGACACGATTGTAATGACTGAGCACCCAAGCAGAGGACCCTGAAAATAATGTGCTTGCTTCCCCCATGGGAGGATAATGTGCATCTGAGATTTTTTTAAAGATCTGTTAGGATATATTGATACAGAATCTTCCTAACAAAGATGATAACCAATTAAACACCCTTTAATTTATTAAATCTAGTATGAGTAAAATATAAGTGGAATTACTAACTTCTAGTAATTTGTATTTCTGGGTTTAAAACTATTAATTAAATCCATAATCTATCAAGGACAATATCTAGATCAATCAGGTTTAAATTACATAGGGCAGAGTCTATGATGGTTCTTTCTTAGGAAGTCTACCTCTTGTTTATGAAGCCAGATCCACAAAAGAAACCACTGAAAGCTTGATTCTCTTTTAAAACTTTTTGGGATGTAATTTTCAGGGATGTCAGACAGTGGTTTCATAAAAATTGATGCTGTTCATAAATTTGCATTGTGAATATTTTGTCTCCTGAGCTATATACACTAATTGTAGACTTCTAGGAGAAATTTAATGATGGTCATGTCAGCTTTCAAATATTTCTGTAACTTGAAAGAGGATTACTGCATGAGATGGATTCATTTTCCCCCCTATTCCATTGTTGCCAAAGGGAACTTGAAATGCCCTGTTTAAATTAATTTAATGCAAATGAATTCCTGCTGCCTCACAAGTTTGTCCTTCATTTTTCTTAAAATTATGTGTAAATGGATGTGACATGCTTTACTGGTTGTTGTGCAGGGAGCATTGTCCTTCCTAAAAGCTCCCTCATTTGTCAAAAAGAAGCCATTAAGCAAAAAGTAAATTATCTGATCTGATCACAGTATTAAGAATGACCTTAAAACTATAAATTGTATTATCAGTATAATAGCTAAATGGTCTTTTGCAGTTGTGGAAATCCCAAAGAAAACCCTTAGTGAGATACAAAATTAGCTATTATAATCATCCAAAATCCATGTTGATCTTTTACCTTGTAAAAGGTAATGTAGGTGGAATGTACTGTTGCCTTATTGCTCTTTGTCCTTGAATTCCAGAAACTCTAGTTCAAATACTTTTTAAAATCTTTTTTTTTTTCCATTTAAATTTAATTAATTTATTTTTGGCTGCGTTTTGCCCGTTGCTCTGCACGGGCTTTCTCTGCTTGAGGTGAGTGGGGGCTGTTCTCTAGTTGCGGTGCACGGCTTTCTCACTGTGGTGGCTTCTTTCGTTGTGGAGCACAGGCTGTAGGGCTTGTGGGCTGCAGTGCTTGTGGCGCACTGGCCTGCTTACTCCACAGCACGTGGAACCTTCCCAGACCAGGGTCGAACCTGTGTCCTCTGCATTGGCTGATGGACTCTTAACCAATGAACCACCAAGACGTCCTCAAATATGCTAAAGTTTTTAAGTTTTTCTCATTGTCTTTAATATTTTTAATATCAAGCAATATAATTTTTTAGAGACCCAAGTAAAAATACAACAAGTTTATGTAATATGGAATTATACAAGGTTGATCATGAATGGTCATTTTTGATAAGGGGCTGCCCATCCACCGTTAGAATGGAAATGTAAATCCATTATTGAGGGAAGTTGAGACTGAACTAAGGAACTCTGCTGATATTTAAGCCTTAAGAAGAGTAAGGCACAGGCATACTTTTAGTTTCCAAGTCCGGAGATATAGTAGCTGTACAATAATCTTTTTCTACTATTGAAGAAGCATCTTCTCAAGCCATGTATTCATCTGAGCAAGAACTTTAACTCAGTTTTCAGCAGCCATAGTAGAGATGATGGCATGATAGGCTCCTTGTACATGTGGCCCTCTTTAGCAGGCCAACTGTTACTTTGTCCACCCACATCACTTAGGACATATGGCATTACTTTGGCTGTGGCAGCAAGTGTGTGTGGACATGTCTTGGTGTGGGTATAGACTGCTGCTTGTCTTCCTTTTGATGCTCATGCAACCAACTGTCGCTGGGTAGAAAATTTCTTATCCAAAGCATTAGATTTGAGGATAGTAAATGATGATAGTATTAAGTGATATTAAAATAATATGATGAATTTTCTCTTTAGTTTGATTACCAGACTTAATGGATATTTGCTATTGCAAAGCTTCTAGAAGAAATGATGCCTTTTCCAAGGACAGAGTCAGTGCTTTTCAAACAAAGACTAACTCATTCAAATGTTTGAGTTTTATAGATAGCAGGGGTATCAGAAGTCCTGAGAAAAGTTATTGTGAAATAATCAATTAGTGAAATTTAGCCATGAATCTGTTTTTAGTTTTGGCTATGAGGGGGAAAAAATGAGAAAACATAATCAGATAGGCTGGAATGAAGAGTCATGTAATCAAAGAGTAACTAATTTCAGAGAGTTTACAGTGTGCTATAAAACAACTTTTGAAAACTGGATTCATTTGTTTTCAGTATTTTGAGTTCTGAATTTGCAAAGTGAGGCCTTTCAATATCTACAACAAGTGTCTTTATCAGTGGTGGCCCTAAAACTCCTACATACAGGGGCTCTTATACTGCATTCTCATAGGACGACGAGGCTGAAGGGTACTTGCTGAAGGTATGTGTGCAGAGCTTGATTGAGATTATACATCAAGTCTCTGAACAGAAGAATGAGTGGTGCTGCTGCTGAGGACTATGGGTGAGATAACATTGCAAAGTACTTTTGCTACCATTACTTGAAAATGTTTACAGTCAGATTTGTTGCAGATCTCTCATAAGCACACAGTGATTCACATGCTACATTTGGAAAATCTGAAAATTGTTCAGCAAAACTGCATTGGCTAAATATTAGGTAAATCAATCAAGATTTGCTTAGGGAATATTGATAAGCAGTATTTCCAGATGTAGAAAGAACAAGTTTTTAAATTGCTTTTGAATATCACTTGCTTACAGAGTCTCCTTTCAGTTTCAGTACGATGGCACATTATTAATCACCATTAAGGCTGTCTGTGAAATATTTGGCAGTATAGGCATCAAGGCTCTGTGGTAATGGTGATTGATGCATGGAATATAGCATCAGTATTGTTATTCACTGGCCTTGAAAATTTAACTTTTCATCCTTTTCACCTTGCTGTACCATACTGACAACTTTAATTTATGACTCACTGATTTATTTATTTTTTATTTTGGGGGTCATTCTATATTTATGGTGGTGAAGTATCAGATTATCAGTGTATTATACCAGTATGGAAGCCTAGATGGAAACAAGCAGAAAGTAAACATTTACTACCAATAAATCTACTGTATCGATTTGATTGACAGAAAAAGGATACAGGTAATTTTACTCACACTTTTTGTTTAATAATTGTGTGTATATATATTTCTACAATTGACCTTTCTTTGTTGAGTATGTGTTTGCACACAAAGTCAATTTTAGATATCTTCACCAAAGGGTTAATTTAAGGTGACTATTTTATGGCAAAATAGTCACATAATGGCAATATAAGGAGCCAAAAAAGTGGGCATAAAATAGTAAATAATGGTTAAAAATACTTGCAAATGAATAATTGAGTTAATTTTTTTATTTTTAGCTGATAAAATTAATAGAAATGAAATTATTATGTAAATTATTTTGTTTTATATGCATATACATATATGTGTAAATTATAAATACAAAAAAGGTGGTGTATAATTTAACATTTATAGTCATACTCATCTATATATATGTATTCATTGTAAAAATGAATACCTGTGGTATATACATATATTGAAAGCTTTCATTTTTATTTCTATTACTTTTCTCATTTTTTAGTAATGAACTAAAGAAAGTAAAGAGAAATTTTATTTGGTAGTTTGATCTTTCATATTTTGCCTCTTTCTGCCTCAAGTTTATGGTTTCTTTGTGATCAGACCTCTAGGATTCACCTATCATATCATCCTTTTGGATATTTTGGTGGCAGCATGCCACTATAAAGTGTGCATGTGCAAAACTGTGTGAATGTTTTATCCTTGATGGAGAAAAGCCAGTTAAAATGATTAACTGTGTGGTAGCACCAGTGCGATGAAAAATCAGATATCCATTAACCAAATTTTCTGAGCACCTATTCAGTACCCAGCACAATTTTAAGTAGTGAAAATATAGCCATTAAAAACATCAAGTCTCTACCCTTGAAAGCAAATGTGCAGGACAAAAGATTTGGCAAGCTAAAACACAGTTCAGAACCAGAAATTAACGTTTGTGTGCAGTTTAGATGTTATTTAAATCATGTTATGTTATTCACCCACTTAAACTAGCAATTCCTCCATCCATTCTTCGGGGAATAATGGTAGAGAACTAAGTCTGTTATGCCTGAACTTAACTCAATAAACTTAAAATCTGATATATGATAAAAGTGTGTTAGATCTGTGGGAGAATCATTAAAAAATTATGAAATGATGTTGAAGTAATTAGCTATAAGTATTTTTTAGTGGCAAAAACTTATAATGCACTACTCACAAAAATTAATTCCAGAGTAAGTATCAAACTCCTCAAAATATAAATAAAAAAACCCTGGAAGCAAATATCATTTATAACATTAAAGGGAATTTTAGTTTCCTAAGTATAACCCTGATCAAAGACAGAAACAGCCAGATGGGTTGGACTTCAAAATAGAAAATTTGTATATTTCAAAAGACACTATGCTGCTGCTGCTGCCGCTAAGTCACGTCGGTTGTGTCCGACTCTGTGAGACCCCGTAGACGGCAGCCCACCAGGCTCCTCCATCCATGGGATTCACCAGGCAAGAATACTGGAGTAGGTTGCCATTTCCTGCTCCAGTGCATGAAGGTGAAAGGTGAAAGTGAAGTCGCTTAGTCGCTTAGTCCGACTCTGTGCGACCCCATAGACGGCAGCCAACCAGGCTCCTCCGTCCATGGGATTCACCAGGCAAGAATACTGGAGTGGGTTGCCATTTCCTGCTCCAGTGCATGAAAGTGAAAGGTGAAAGTGAAGTCACTTAGTCCGACTCTGTGCGACCCCATAGACGGCAGCCCACCAGGCTCCTCCGTCCATGGGATTCTCCAGGTAAGAGTAGTGGAGTGGGGTGCCATTGCCTTCTCAAAAGACACTATGAGTAGCTATAAAAAGCAAATGTCAAATCAGTAAAAAGTATTTGTAATTTATTTGACTTATTTGACATATAAATAGTTTCAAGAAATCAATAAAAAAGCTTACTAGTGCAACAGAAAATAAGGCGAGGTATATTGGCAGTAAGCAGCAAGAACCTCTTCTGAATGAACACTAAATGTATCAGAATCTCTGTTGTTCATAAACAAAATATTAAAAAAAATACAAAGATTTATATAGAGATATATGTAATATTTTAACAAAATTATAGTTTAAATTTATTCATGTTATACATATATGTATCTGTGAAACTATTTGTAGGTTCATATCATGTAGTTTATTTTCTATTCTTTTAAACTTCTGTATTTTCAAAGGTATATTCAAACCTCAGGACACACCCTTTGCTGTTGAAAGCTCACATATCACTTTCTTTAAGTTTTATAGAGAATAAGAACTAAAATTCCTTATCAGAAATTGTATTTCAATAATAATTTGTTATTGTGTTTAATAGTTCCTACTCAGGGCTTAACTGATAAAGGAAGATTTCTTTTTAAACAAAGCTTTTTGATGTACCTTTTTATTGGAAAGAGCTTTTATTTCCTTAAGTGTTTTGTTGCCTAAGCGTGATGAGTATCCGGCAGTGGGATGTAGTTGAACAGATGCTTATTGTGATATATGAGATGAACTTGCTTCCCTAAGCACACATAGGCATGAAATGCATCTGGCTTCAGTACATAAAAGTCAATTAGTTTCCAAATGTGTTTCTGCACATTACAGACTTTTAGGGGCAGAAATCCTACTATTCCCTCAAATGGGGGCTCTACTTAATTATGAAATTTAATTTAGACTAGAAATTGGAAAATACTAAATTCTGGGCTGCAGACAGAGCCTAACTTGGTGATATTAACATTGTGTACTAAGGGTGGTGGTAAGTCCTGCAGAGAAAGCAGCTTCTGTGGGGAGGAAATCGTATATATAAAACTAGAGAATGCTGTAAAGCAAAGTAAAATCAAGGGTGTGAACATGTGGAATACAGAAGAAATAAAACCAAGTTCAGAGGCAAAAAATAAGGAGAGGCTGGGGAAAAGAAACTAATGAAGGTAAACCTGAAAAAGACTCAATGCAAACAGTGATGAGAGTGAAGGCAATTACTAAGCTTGGGGAAACAGAGTCTGGATAGGAAGGAATTTGGCATGTGTGCACACTGTCAGAGGTCTAACTTACAGAACTCAGGCCTCTTGAGACATAGTAACTGTAGTTCACTTCTCTTGTCCAGGGAGACTTGAATATTCCTTTTCATTTTAAAAAGACCATCTACTGTGTTTAATGAGTTAATCTCAAGGACATGAAATTTTTTTCTTATTGTTGTTCAGTCACTAAGTCATGCCCGCCCCTTTGCAACCCCGTGTACTGCAGCACGGTAGATGTCTCCGTCCTTCACTATCTCCTGAGTTTGGTCAAACTCATGCCCTTTGAGCCAAAGATGCCGTACAACCATCTCATCCTCTATTGCCCACTTCTCCTCCTGCCTTCAGTCTTTCCCAACATCAGAGTCTTTACCAGTGAGTCAGCTCTTTCCAACAGGTGGCCAAAGTACTGGAGCTTCAGCATCAGCATGGGTTATTCCAATGAATATTCAGGGTTGATTCCCTTTAGGATTGCCTGGTTTGATCTCCTTGCTGCCCAAGGGATTCTCAAGAGTCTTCTCCAGCACCACAGTTTGAAAGCACTAATTCTTACGCGCTCAGTCTTCTTTACTGTCCAATTCTCACATCATACATGACTACTGGAAGAACCATAGCTTTGACTACACAGACATTTATTAGCTAGGTTTTCTGCTAGAATATACCAAATTTAATCAATTATCTACTAGATAAAACATTTAAAAATAGCTTGTGTAGTTCAGTTCAGTTCAGTCGCTCAGTCGTGTCCGACTCTTTGCGACCCCATGAATCGCAGCACGCCAGGCCTCCCTGTCCATCACCAACCGCTGGAGTTCACTCAAACTCATGTCCATCGAGTCGGTGATGCCATCCAGCCATCTCATCCTCTGTCGTCCCTTTCTCCTCCTGCCCGCTCCTCCCTCCCAGCATCAGAGTCTTTTCCAATGAGTCAACTCTTCTCATGAGGTGGCCAAAGTACTGGAGTTTCAGTTTTAGCATCATTCCTTCCGAAGAAATCCCAGGGCTGATCTCCTTCAGAATGGACTGGTTGGATCTCCTTGCAGTCCAAGGGACTCTCAAGAGTCTTCTCTAACACCACAGTTCAAAAGCATCAATTCTTTGGTGCTCAGCCTTCTTCACAGTCCAACTCTTACATCCACACATGACCACTGGAAAAACCATAGCCTTGACTAGACGGACCTTAGTCAGCAAAGTAATGTCTCTCCTTTTGAATATGCTCTCTAGATTGGTCATAATTTTTCTTCCAAGGAGTAAGCGTCTTTTAATTTTATGGCTGCAGTTACCGTCTGCAGTGATTTTGGAGCCCCCCAAAATAAAGTCTGACACTGTTTCCACTGTTTCCCCATCTATTTCCCATGAAGTGATGGGACCAGATGCCATGATCTTCTTTTTCTGAATGTTGAGCTTTAAGCCAGCTTTTTCACTCTCCTCTTTCACTTTCATCAAGAGGCTTTTTAGTTCCTCTTCACTTTCTGCCATAAGGGTGGTGTCATCTACATATCTGGGGTTATTGATATTTCTCCCGGCAATCTTGATTCCAGCTTGTGTTTCTTCCAGCCCAGCGTTTCTCATGATGTACTCTGCATAAAAGTTAAATAAGCAGGGTGACAATATACAGCCTGACATACTCCTTTTCCTATTTGGAACCAGTCTGTTGTTCCATATCCAGTTCTAACTGTTGCTTCCTGACCTGCATACAGATTTCTCAAGAGACAGGTCAGGTGGTCTGGTATTCCCATCTCTCTCAGAATTTTCTACAGTTTGTTGTGATCCACACAGTCAAAGGCTTTGGCATAATCATAAAGCAGAAATATGTTTTTCTGGAACTCTCTTGCTTTTTCATGATCCAGTGGATATTGGCCATTTGATCTCTGGTTCCTCTGCATTTTCTAAAACCAGCTTGAACATCAGGAAGTTCACGGTTCACGTATTGCTGAAGCCTGGCTTGGAGAATTTTGAGCATTACTCTACCAGCATGTGAGATGAGTGCAATTGTGCGGTAGTTTGAGCATTCTTTGGTGTTGCCTTTCTTTGGGATTGGGATGAAAACTGACAGATCTTTATAAAATATATTGTTATATTTTATTGCCAGAATCCATAGTATATTACACTTAATTTTGTCTTTCTTTCCCTAATTTCTTAACATGTTTGGTAGAATAATAGCCTTCCAATATCTAGAACCTGTAAACATATTGGACTTTCCCAGTGGCTCAGCAGGTAAAGAATCTGCCTGCAATGCTTGTTACATGGCGAGGAGGAGTTAATGGAAATGGAATGAAGATGGAATTAATGGAAATTTTAAAAAAAGTTTATTTTAAGTTTTGTATTTTGTATTGGAGTATAACTGATTGACAGTGTTGTGATAGTTTCAGGTGAACAGTGAAGGGATTTAGCCATATGATACAGAGGTTTAATGATCTGACTTTAAAATGGGAGAGATTATCCTGAATTAACTGTGTGAGCTAACGTAAGAACAGGGGATCCTATGAGATGAAGACTGAGAGAAAGATGGAATATCTGAAGCAGAGGTTGGAGTGATCAATACATTTTGTATACAGAGGCTGGAGTTGGGATCCAAGCAATGAACTGACCTTTAGAATAACTCCAGAAAAAAACAACAGCAAAAATCACAGTCCTGAGAATGATTTAATTTTAGCCCAGTGAGACCCATTTTGGACTTCTGACCACCAGAACCTTAAGAAAAATAAATTTATGTTGTCATTTTAAGCCACTGAGTTTTTGGTTACAGCAGGAATAAGAAATTAGGAATCACATTTTTCTTATTATTTATTTTTTTATTTTATTTTATTTTTTTGCTCAAAATGGTGTACTGAATTGAGTTAGACATTCCAAGAAATATCTGGGAATTAATTTTCTTGAGAAAATCCTTTATACCAGAATAATGAGGATTTTAGAGATGAACTATCCTATTTATGAAAGATAATATATGTAAACACTATGTGAGCCAAAAATGGGGTATCATCTGAAGACCAATATAGTCATAAAGTGTTCTCCAATTATATAATGCTTAGATGGTGCATCAAATGTTGTAGTGGAAGAACCATAATCTTTCTAGAACTATATTAATAATTTTAATTTAATACTGCAGTGAGTTAGGACCATTGGACCAGTACTCACAAAGAGGGTTAGGGTTGTGAAAGCGACTTGAGTTACTTGAATTGAAGACCAGGATATAAGGTGATAGCCATTGGTAATCCAGTTTCTATTACTAGAAACCACTCATTCTAGTAATAAATTCACCAACCATTTATTTATGGGGTATTATGTTAAATAATACAGATATAGTCTAGTGATGGAGACCTGAAAAATATGACAATAGAGATAGAGAAGCTTCTAGTGAGGGGCAATGTTGAAAACATTGATACCTGACAGTTGTAGAGAGCAGCAGGATTAAGGGAAGTAAGGTTATGAAAGATTGAATTCACTCAAGATCTCTAACTGGATAATTGATTACTAAATAAATCATATTTTCTTACAACTCAAAGAATGTTCCTTTTGATGAAAACTTTCAAATATAATGTACATTTGGGCTTGATTTAAAAAAATATTTTGTAAACTGCTCACAGGAAACTAGAAAACAAATCTGATGTATGTTGACCATTAAATCTGTGGAGAGTTCATCCAGAGAATAGAGGATGTGACAGCTAAGAAAGAAAATTCTTATAATATGCCCATAACAGGCAAGGCCTATGGTTGAAGTTATTAACACAACTTTAAGCTGAAACTCCAGTACTTTGGCCACCTCATGCGAAGAGTTGACTCATTGGAAAAGACTCTGATGCTGGGAGGGACTGGGGGCAGGAGGAGAAGGGGACGACCGAGGATGAGATGGCTGGATGGCATCACTGACTCGATGGACGTGAGTCTGAGTGAACTCCGGGAGATGGTGATGGACAGGGAGGCCTGGCGTGCTGCGATTCATGGGGACGCAGAGTCGGACATGACTGAGCAACTGAATGAACTGAACTGATGACAAAAATTAATTTCCATAAAGTTTTATAATGAGTTTTTATTTTCTTGATAATTCCGTCAAGTTCATAAACTGAAATTATTTTTCAGTAATTTAATTCCCTCTGAAAAGTTTTTTGAAAAGTGTTCCTTAAGTTCCCAAGTCTTCTTTGTTAAAATTTTTTCTAAATGTTAAATAAAATTCATTTTTTCTAATACATTATGAAAAGCTCATCTTCTAGGTTTGAAGCATTTAAAAGTTTTTAAGGTGTTTGTAAGAAATGGTATGTTCCACAGTTTAAGGTAGTTGATTAGTCTGATTAAATCTTGGCAGTAAATTGAATTCAATAACAATTTCAGTGATAAATCTCAGATTATGACTTGAAAGGTCTCCATGAAACATTGTAAAACAATTTTTAAGTTCATTAATTTGAGTCATTATACTTGGCCCTAATAGTAGAATGCCCTTAAAATGAAGCTGAATTAACCTTGGCAAATATTATACACTAAGTTTTTCCCAATAACAATCCCTGTGCCTCACTAGGAAAATTATTTTTTCCAGAATCCCAGTGCCTTGACCAGAAATGCATTTATTATTCTCTAGCACTTTTATTGAGAAATAGTCCTGATTTCTCATTTATAGTTAAATTTTATAATCAAGATTCTCTTTGTGAGTATAAAGAAAACTTTAAGGCATTGCAACAGCTGGAAGATAGGAATGGAAAGAGGATCATCCTCCTTCCTCATTCCATATCAAGACCTTCTAATCAGATTATAACTGTATGAACAGCTTGGTTTTGATGTGTTTATTTTAATTAATAAAATAATTTAAATTTATGAATTATAATTATAAATTATAATAAGTTATAATTTAGTGAATTATAAATAACTTTATTAGAGGGCATCCATTTTTATTTCTCTGCGTTTCCTGAGATTGAAAATGCAAATTGGAGTCTTGTGAAATACTGAAGTTTACACAAAGTTCTATGCTGTTAAATTTATTGTTTAGTAGGATAAATCTATTAAAATCAACATAAATGTAACCTTTGGGGTAAATTCATCCCCTTCAATTTACCACTAAAGAGATTTAATGTTAGGTTAAGGAACTATTGCAAGGTCATTTACATAATTAATAACTCAGCATACCAGGTTTCTTAACTTTAATACTATTGTTCATCAAACTGCCTCTTCCTCAAAGAGTTGTGTATTTTTACGAGCTAACACTAGCATGAAGAACAAAATATGTGTTTCACGTAGAATACAGAGCAAAACAAAGAATTGTTTTCTCTTTCCTTTTTCAAATCCACATGAACAAAATGTTTTGTGGAGTTTCTCAAATGCCATGATGGCTATATATAACTTGAGAAATCAAATACTTAAAACGTTTAAACCCTAGAAAGTCTAAATTATGGAAAGCAAGGGGCACACTACATTGATTTTACATATCCTAATTTTTCCACTCATTGTAACTGGCCCTGAAGTAAAATACTATGTATTTGTCTTGTGTGAAGTTTGTCATTAAGATAGCGGAATGGCTCAAGACCTATAGCAATTCCATCACACACACACATACATGCATATAGACATACGTATATGTGTGTGTTATATATATGATATATACATATCATATGATTATATATTTATGATATAGAAAATGTATAAATATATATATGCCATGTATGTCATAGCTTTTCCATGTGTTTTTCTTTTTAAGTTAGCTCTTTCTAGGAAAAAACAGGAAACTATTTTTGTAGAAAGTAAGTATATACCTATCCAATAGTATAAAAATTAAGCCTGCCTGTGTCTCCCTAGATAGATCTCTTATTTTGACAAGTATCTACTTAATCTTCACAAAATTTTATTTGAGTCAGCGAACTCTCATCCAGATGCTATGTCTTGGCCAGGAAATCTAGAATTGAGCTTCACAGAAAGGTGACTTCCACTACCTTTAAAAGACTCTTTGCCGGCCCTGGGTTACTTTTTGATGCCGTGCCAATGGCGCACGTATGACTCAGCTGAATCTGCCTCCAAAGTTGAACTCTTTATCTTTTTTCCTCTGCTTAGTCCAACTTCTTTTATAAAAGATATGTGCCAATTTTTCAAAAATATCAACGCTTGCAGGTTATGGAATGATTTCTTTACTTTGAATATAGCTTCAGAAATGATCTACAAATGGATAAGGCTTGTATGTACACTTGAATGTGTATGTGTATGCGCATTTTACTGGACTAGTACTATTCATTGAATAAGATGAAGTAAATCTTGTAGTACAAGAAGAAATTTAGAGGAACAATGAGTTATCTGGTTTGGGAGATTTTGAAACCGATTCTGTGCCACTGGGTTTTGCTACACCTTTGTGTTCAATCTAAATTTTACATCGTATGTATTTACTAAGCTATTGAAAACTGTAAAAATGACTGTTGTTAAGTTCTACACTGCCTTTTTAATTTTCTTAAAATTGACACCAATGGAAGACTTGTGTAGTCTCCGTACGTTGAGACTCAGCCTTTTCTCGTCTCCGCATACCTTTCAACCAGAAGCTATTCTTGCTCCCTATTATGACTTGCATATTACTATTTTGTCTGCCTCTTGCAAATCACACTCTTCCTTTGAAATGCAAGTGCTTTGGAAATAGAAGTCATGCTCTTTTTGTATTGTTGACATCAGCAGACCTCTTGGTCACTCTTGTCATTTATGTATGGCTTTAGGTCCTCAGTGAAATCTTCTTCAGCCAAATCATCTTGTCATTTTTAGTGACTTCAACATCTGCAAGGAAGGACCATTGAAATCCTCCGTTTTCTCTGTTTCTTGATGTCCTTATCTTCATTTCTTTTTTTCATTTCCATTTCAGTTACCCCTTTCATGATCAAATCTGAGATCATTCCTATAGCAGTAAATGTCCCCCCAAGATCTTGATGGCAGGTAGCCCACCTTCTGGACATCATTCCGCTTCTGACTTATTTGCTCAGTTGTCATCATTCCTACCATTCTTTATCTGCACTGACCTCACCCTAGGCCACAGCTTTTGCCATTCCTTCCTAATCTGTCACTACTCCCCTGTCTTTAATTGCCACATTTAAAAATTTTAGGTGTTATGGTTCATCACTCTCTTGCAAATATCATGAACTCAACTTCCCCACTATTAATAGGACAGGCTAGCATTTTTTGTTTTGATCCCTCCATGTAACCTTTAAATACTGATATTTCTCTGGGCTCCATCCTCATCACTCTGTTCTCTCCATACACAACCTCCATAAGCACTACACACCATTTTTGCACTAAAGAGCTAGTGATTTCTGGTAGTTGAGTCTGGCCCACACCTTTCCTCTGAGAGGGCGTGCCTCTCTTGGCAATTGCATGTGAATAATTCAAGAGAAACGTGTCCTAGTAAATGTCACCACCAACCATTCAGATAATTAAGCCATGAGCTTATGGTTCATTTTTGTGTCTTCCTCCTTTATTCCTATGATACTCAATCCAACATTCATTAAAAATATTTTGGTTCCAAATATATCTAGAATTTTTTCCACTTTATTTGTTTCCAGTCTATCCAGATCCAGATATTTTTATTGTTGTTGTTTAGTAATTAAGTCATTTCTGACTCTTTGCGACCCCATGGACTGTAGCCCATCAGGCTCCTCTGTCCATAGGATTTCCCAGGCAAGACTACTGGAGGATTGCCATTTCCTTCTCCAGGGGATCTTCCTGTTGCTGCTA
This sequence comes from Budorcas taxicolor, assembly GCF_023091745.1. Classification (NCBI taxonomy): domain Eukaryota; kingdom Metazoa; phylum Chordata; class Mammalia; order Artiodactyla; family Bovidae; genus Budorcas; species Budorcas taxicolor. The sequence continues at coordinate 87,883,023 of NC_068910.1, forward strand.
AGTCGGTTCAGTCATGTCCAACTCTGTGCGACCCCAAAGACGGCAGCCCACCAGGCTCCGCCGTCCCTGGGATTCTCCAGGCAAGAACACTGGAGTGGGTTGCCATTTTCTTCTCCAATGGATGAAAGTGAAAAGTGAAAGTGAAGTCGCTCAGTCGTGTCCGCCTATGTGCGACCCCATGGACTGCAGCCTACCAGGTTCCTCCGTCCATGGGAGTTTCCAGGCAAGAGTACTGGAGTGGGGTGCCATTGACCAGGCATCAAACATGTATCTCGGGCATTGCAGGCAGATTCTTTACTGCTGAGACACTGGAGAAACCCAGATCTTTTCTTACCTACTCCATTATGCTAGCCTCACCATTAGTCTACTTAATTTCACATTGTACTGCATAGAAACCAGAGTGATCTCTTAAAATGTCTATCGGTTCATACCTTTCCCTACTTTTTCAGTGTATTTGTACTAAAGCCTACATTCTCTGCGGTTAAAAATAAAGCCTTCTAATCTCATATCATATCTTTTAGTTATGTCTCATCAATCTTTCTTTGTGCTTCACTCCAATCAAAAAAGATTCATATACTCCTTTCCTTCTACATATCAAGATTTTCCTCATATCGGGGTGCTTAGATATTGGTTTTTTCCTTCCTGAAAGACTTTCCCACTGTTTGCAAAGCTAGCTCTTATTTTCGTGCCTAAGCTTAAATATTGTTACCTGAAAGAAGTGTTTAAAGTAAACTATCTGATGTTCCCCCAACACCCTTGTTGGCTTTTCAGTTCTTCGATTTTTCATGTGAATATATCTGGCAATGATTTTTCTCTTTGCTTAATTTGATTTCTGCCCCTGACTTCCTCTCTAGATCTCAAGCCCTGAAAGCCCAAAGGCCCTGGCTTTCTTGTTTGTTATTGTAGCTCAGTAACTTGTATAATATCTGATACATATTTGTTGAGTGAATTAGCTAGATCCAGTGGGGTCCAGAGCCTACCACTTCCTATAGTTTCCAAAGCTAAAAGGCTTCTCACCCTATCTTAGTGAGAGATGTGGGTCAGGAAATCTGGGCTAGGAATAGTTCCTCTTTAAGTCAATTGAGAGGATATCAGGACACCCAGGAATTATTTTATTCTGCTTCAGTAATTCCACAGAGGTTAGGAAGATGAATCATTCTTTTTTTTAATTTAAATTTATTTATTTTAATTGGAGGCTAATTATTTTACAATATTGTATTGATTTTGCCATACATCAACATGAATCTGCCACAGGTGTACATGTGTTCTCCATCCTGAACTCCCCTCCCACCTCCCTCCCCGTACCATCCCTCTGGGTCATCCCAGTTCACCAGCCCCAAGCATCCAGTATCATGCATCGAACCTGGACTGGCGATTCATTTCTTATATGATATTATACATGTTTCAATGCCATTCTCCCAAATCATCCCACCCTCTCCCTCTCCCTCTGAGTCCAAAAGATTGTTCTATACATCTGTGTCTCTTTTGCTGTTTTGCATACAGGGTCATCATTACCATCTTTCTAAATTCCATATATATGCATTAGTATATTGTATTGGTGTTTTTCTTTCTGACTTACTTCACTCTGTATAATAGGCTCCAGTTTCATCCACCTCATTAGAACTGATCCAAATGTATTCTTTTTAATGGCTGAGTAATACTCCATTGTGTATATGTACCACAGCTTTCTTATGCATTCATCTGCTGATGGACATCTAGGTTGCTTCCATGTCCTGGCTATTATAAACAGTGGTGTGATGAACATTGGGGTACATGTGTCTCAATTCTGGTTTCCTCGGTGTGTATGCCCAGCAGTGGGATTGCTGGGTTATAAGGCAGTTCTGTTTCCAGTTTTTTAAGGAATCTCCACATTGTTCTCCATAGTGGCTGTATTAGTTTGCATTCCCACCAACAGTGTAAGAGGGTTCCCTTTTCTCCACACCCTCTCCAGCATTAATTGCTTGTAGACTTTTGGATCACAGCCATTCTGACTGATGTGAAATGGTACCTTATTGTGGTTTTGATTTGCATTTCTCTGATAATGAATGATGTTGAGCATCTTTTCACGTGTTTGTTAGCCATCTGTATGTCTTCTTTGGAGAAATGTCTATTTAGTTCTTTGGCCCATTTTTTGATTGGGTCATTTATTTTTCTGGAATTGAGCTGCATGAGTTGCTTGTATATTTTTAAGATTTGTTGTTTGTCAGTTGCTTCATTTGATATTATTTTGTCCCATTCTGAAGGCTGTCTTTTTACCTTGCTTATAGTTTCCTTTGTTGTGCAGAAGCTTTTAATTTTAATTAGGTCCCATTTGTTTATTTTTGCTTTTATTTCCAATATTCTGGGAGGTGGGTCATAGAGGATCCTGCTGTGATTTATGTCAGAGAGTGTTTTGCCCATGTTCTCCTCTAGGAGTTTTATAGTTTCTGGTCTTACGTTTAGATCTTTAATCCATTTTGAGTTTATTTTTGTACATGGTGTTAGAAAGAGTTCTAGTTTCATTCATTTACAAGTGGTTGACCAGTTTTCCCAGCACCACTTGTTAAAGAGATTGTCTTTCTCCATTGTATATTCTTGCCTCCTTTGTCAAAGATAAGGTGTCCACAGGTGCATGGATTTATCTCTGGGCTTTCTATTTTGTTCCATTGATCTATATTTCTGTCTTTGTGCCAGTACCATACTGTCTTGATGACTGTGGCTTTGTAGTCTTAGAGCCTGAAGTCAGGCAGGTTGATTCCTCCAGTTCCATTCTTCTTTCTCAAGATTGCTTTGGCTATTTGAGGTTTTTCGTATTTCCATACAAGTTGTGAAATTATTTGCTCTTCCCATCCAGAGAGATTTTAGGTCCCTAGTGGCTTGGATGTAAAGAATCTGCCTGCAACGCAGGAGACCCAGATTTGATCCCGGGGGTGGGAAGGTCCTCTGGAGAAGGGAATGGCAACCCCCTCCAGCATTCTTGCCTGGGAAATCCCATGGACAGAGGAACCTGGCAGTCTACAGTCCATGGGATTGCATAGAGTCGGATACGACTGAGAGACTGAGCATGCACACAGGTGACTCTCTTGGACTCTCAAATGTTAGGGTGATTACTGCTAAGCTTGTTTTGGGTCTTTTCCTCATACTCAATATTTCACTGAAAAGTCAGTCTTTCAGATTAGAAAAAAACTATAGATTTCTATGAAATCTATTTATCCCTAATTTCAAAGTATCATGGTATATACTAGTTATTCCCAATTTAATGATTAAAAATAACCACTTGGAGGATTTATCGCAGTGCATATTCCAAGGGCTTACCTCTCAGGTTCTGATTCAGCATGTCCACAGTGATGCCTATGCACACACATTTTAGCAGCATCCTGGATTATTCTAAAGCAGAGTGCTCGTGAACCACAGGGCAGAAGTGCATGCTATGTTACATTTTGATACGCCTGATTTTTCAGACATATCAAATTGGCAAGTGATTTATCTGTTTCCCTTGAACCAATGACATAGTAAAATTTTCATAGTTTATAGATTACAGGAATTTTAGAGATATTTTTATTTGTCACATATCATGGAGACTGAATCTTAAAGAGATTAATTAATTTGTCAAAGATATTAAAGGGGGTCAGCAACCCAGTGTCTTTTTGTTGTCTGGACTCTTTTTTCTAAAGCATGGTGACTTAGAGTAACATTTTCAGCTCCCAAGTTTTATCTTCTTGAAAAACAAAATAAATATAAATGTATCCATGGACTGTATCTGTATATATATAGTTTATATAAATTGTACTACTTATTGGGCTCATAGAAGCCTTTGCCACTATTGAATGCCAGGTATAGTTTGGACAGAGATAACTTCTACCTTTGAGAATTTACTAAAGTCAAAAAGACCCCTTTTAAAAAATGATTCCATGGCATTTAGACCAAGGACAATGTCAAAGTGAGGCTTCAATATATGTCCTACTCTAAGTTATTACTGAATGTAAGTCATGTGCTGGCTTCTAATGAAAATTTCCCATTGAAAAAAATCAATGTTAATAACTGGAACTAGAGATCTGTAATGGGCTCTGCTGTTTTTCTGGCTTATGTTCCAATAATATGCTGAGAACTGATGACCTATGAGCCATGGTCACTTCCTGATCCCATTTGATTCCTTGGGCTTTAGTTTTAAAAGGGTAACCAGAGAGGTTGCTTTCTAATAGAGAAGTTGAGCAAAAAAGCATCAGCCTGTAGGCTCATTGTCTCATCTCAGTGCTCCTTGAATCGCTTCAATAGAGAAATCTATTGGCAGGAGGGGGGCTTGCAAGGAAACCTCTTTTTCCAATAAAGAATTTTCTTTAAGGGAGTTCGTGAAAAATTATTCTAGAAGCTGACTAGAACCACTCTCCATATCATAATGAAGCGGCGAATCTGAAGGCATTACCTGTCTGGTTACAGAAATAGACACGTATGCATAAAACCGAGACTGGTTGGTTGGGTCTGCTGGCTAGGGAGGAAGAAAATATCAAAAAGATCCACATGAGAAGTAGAATGACTGGAGAGGGCATACATATAATAATAATATGTAGTAGTTAGATGCAGATATAAACCAAAGTGGTAACAAAGGTGGCTCTAATGCCTAGACACTTCCACTTGCTTTGATGTTAGGTGTTCCACGGCTGAACAGTCTTATTAACTCAAGTCCCTCCTTCCTAGTGAGCGCCTCTAGATCTGAAAGCAAGCCTCAGACCAGGTGATATGAGTGTGTGCTGCATCGGACACAGCACAATCTGGAGACAGTCTAAGGAGCTATAGCACTCCATGACACTGTCTCAATGCTGTTTGCTACAAATCCTTGCATATCCAAACTGTTGGGTTAGCCACCAAGTTCATGTGGGTTTTTCCATAACATCTTATGGAACTTTGTGGCCAAGCCAGTAATTTTGCCGTTACGTATGACAAGATATAATACACTATACATTCTTAAGATCTATTTTCTTTACTTTGGTGACTTTCCCCGTTAATAGAGCAAGATGAGAACTGCTGAGTGAAGGTGTATTTATATAGTCATTACCAACCTGAAGTCCTAAGCTCTGCTTTTCTGCTCACTGAATCCCACATTTATTTAATGGCCATAAAAACATAATGGATCCAACTATTCATGTTTTAGGACTTATTCACATCCTTAGAGAGTAACAGTTACAAGGGAATGTTCATAAAATAAAGTAGCTATTTTTCAGTTAGCTATTATTTGCGGGCATGAAAAGACATTCCAAAAAAGACTGAGAAGTCCATTGGATGTTTTATGGTATATGATAGCTTTATTTTCTGGCTTATCAAGCGTACCTCTTTTCTAGTTACTTTGTTTTTCTCTGAAAAGAATTAAAAAGATGGATTGGTTTGATCCTATGTGAGCACAGTTGTTAATTAATATAAAAGTTTCTTAGAAAGTTATGATTTTTCATATTAATAGAACAAGAACAGCATATAGATAATATATCATAGAAACTTGGCATTTATGATACATTAGTTTTCTATAAACATCAAATTGGAGAGGAAGGTTACATTTTCTTTTGATTATAATAACAATTTGAAAGCCATCTGTTCTTGAAAATTTTGCTAAAATATATAATGGAATTGGTGTTTTATATGCCAATCCTTCGTGAGGAGTATTTTAAGATTTTTCACATGCTGCTTCAATTCTGTGTAGAATAAATGATAATTTAAATGTGAATTTTGATATTATTGTAATCAGATAAAAATTATTACATGATGATTAGAAGCAGACAAATAACTATCAAATGATGGTTATAAGTCTTTGTGTGTTTGCACATGTGCACGTGTGTGTGTATATATATATATACATACATATATACATATATATGTATATATATATATATATAGAGAGAGAGAGATGCATTCTAGATGGATGCCATTAAGATTAGTTTTTGATAAACCTCTTACTCTGACCCTTGCCTCCTAAACAAATAATCAGGCATCACCACTGCTCTTTTGTAATATTATTTGTCCCAATCATCAGCGTAAAATTACTAGTAATGCTAAGGTGTATTGGGAAGGTGTTGAGATTTGTTCTGGGCACCCTATATTGCTCTGGAAAGGACTGATGCTTTTTTGTTTTTAACTGTGATAGCTCAATTGTCTTGTGTTTTAATGATCTCCAATTTGAAGGTGTATATTTGGGATAAGTACACGACATTATATTTGTAAGCTATTCCCTTTTCTTCTTCTCAGATCCTCTTTGGAATGATTATTGGACCCTAGTTGGGAGAGCTAGAAGTAAATTCCTGTATAGTGATCACTAGTTCAGAGCATAGGTTCAGAAGTCATGCTGTGTGGCTCAAGTCACAATAGCTACTATTCACATGACTTGGGAATTATGTAGCTTTTCTCTAAACTTTTGTTTTCTCAGATATGAAATGGCAATTGAAATATTTATAATTTCACAGAATTTATTCAAGAATGAAAAGGGACTAGGGTTGCAAGGCAATTAGAGTAGTAATAAAATCTGGGAAAATAAATTTTCCAAAAATATTTTTTAGTACTGAGACTATTATCGCCATCATCATTCTTTTGTTACATGTGGATTTGGAACTGTCCTCCCAACCTTCTTGGCCTGTTTGTTTATTTCAAATGAGGAGGATGGATTAGTTGATTTTAAATTTCCCTCTAGCTTTGACACTATGAGTCTAAAATAAAGTAATGCAAAGTGAGGCATTAAATCCTTTTTCTTAATGTATAAAAAAGGAAGAAGAAAAATCTCATGCTTAGATTCCCTTCCAAGTCTACTAGAATTACGATTATGTAGCATTTTGAATATAGTTTATTCAGGAAATCACTAAGTTCACTTAACTTCATATTTTGTTAACTGTGAAAGCACTGGAACTTAACAGTAGTCTTCTCTTAACATTTTTCTTGAGGACTGTATAACTTTTAAAATTGAAATTTTTATTTTAGAAGGTGTTGATCATTCTTATGGCTTATTATGTAACACATGTAAACATGTATAATCATTACAATTATATTTATATATGTTTATATATAAAAGATACATTATCGAACCTATCAATTTGCAGCTTGCTATGTTTATTTAGATTTTTGTTTTTGACATTGATCCATTTTGGTGAAAGTGACAACTCTATTCTTCTTAGCTACCATATATGATTCAGCTATAGGAACATATAATATACCTTTGAGTATTTAAGCATTTTTAGTACTAACAACAGTGTCAAAATGAACACTCCAGTGTGTTTTATCATTATATGTATATGTGTATGACTTTCAATGATGTGTATATCTGGAACTGGAATTGAAAATGTTTTGTGGTTTCCACAATTAATTTTACTCTCAATTTTAAGCACGCAGTATTAGTTTTGGGTACATGATGAATCTCTTTATGCCATTAAAGTTGATGACTAACTAGAGTATCATTTTACTCTGAACTTCAGAGGTATGATATACGCAATGTTTACATAAATGCACTGAAAAGTCATATTTTTATATGTTCATAGAAATGGTACAGTGTTATAATGCATCAATTTACTTAAATAACTACTTATAAATAGTGTCCAAGTACAATTTTTTGCTTGACTGTACTCAAGTAGTTATTTTGGAAGTTCTTTTTAAGCATTCATAGGTTTAATGGCCTATTTTGCAAACTGATAGTGAAAAATTTTCAAGTGAGTGTTGAGAATATGAGGTTCAAGATGAATGAGCTTTCATATTGATCATCATAGTGAGAAGACAAAATAGAAGCATGATTTTCAAATTGTCTCCTTGTAAGCAGGATGATTTGTAAATACACAGTGCATATTAGATATGGAATGAGAATGATAATACATTTCTCTAAGGTTGTAATCTATTATACTTTTCATTACCCATGCCTCTCAATATGCAGAATTTAAAATGCAATGGCCAGAAGACAGGGAAGTGTCACTAGAAGAATGTGGACATGGACTCCAGGACTGCTGCTAATGACTGTGATCTTGTGGAGTCAGCAGGGGAATGGACAAGGCCAAGGTAGGTGCGAGCATGTTTTCATATTCTGAGCCCTGGATGTGAGTTTCACATTGAGATTTCATGGGCCTTTGGTTTGATGTTTTAAGTGACTTCTTGTAATCTGTCCCCAATTTTTTTTTTTTTTTTGTCAAAGTGGACTATAATGGTTCTGAAAGCAGTTAAATTGAACTAGAATTTGGTGTGAGTTGGTGTTATCAAATTTGAAGTCATTGCTTCAAGACTGGCTGTGTTACAGTAGATGCTATATATATATATAGCTATATTTGTGCGTGTTTATGTGACTTCACAAGAATCTATTAGTTAAAGGTATTGTATTTTTGAAGTGAAGCTTTTGGATTTCTTTCCTTGAGTGGCTTTTGTGTTTTAATTGTTTAAAATTTCAAGAATCTAGTCTTTAAAGGGAATGATGTTCTTCAGAAATTAAGTAGAAAATTTGGCATTCCTCATTGCCTTGCCAAGTGTATATGGAAGAAATTAATGGTAGAGAGGAGCTTCAGGTCTGTTGTGTCCTGACAAATCCTTTGCAGAGTTGAAAAACACCATAGATTTTGTAATATGTTTTCTTGGTATACCAGTTTTATGAATAGTTCCATGGAGTGGTTTATGCCAAAGTTGGTGTCTATGAAATGTGTTTTGTGATAGGCGTTATTTTTGGAAGTGTGTTGCCTACTCAGATACACAAAGAAATTGAATTTTTTATATGATAAAAGGAATGACCCCTATGAATTTTGTTTTGTCTTGGAGGAGAATCCATTTTGTCATTTCTTCTGCATTTGTTAAGCCTTGAAATGTGTGAGCAGGAAATGCATGAGGGTGTTGCTCTAGATAAAACTGAAAATTTATAATGGTGCATAGTGATGTTAACCTTCTGTTAGTCCTGTGGTTTCCAAAATATCCATAACATATTGTCCATATTCAAGTAAGAGTGTTAACTCTTCTGAAAAGATTGTTCAAAAATAGCATTGTTTGCTTATAATATATAATTTCATTAATTTTTGAAATAAAATAGGAAGATGTTTTTCAAAAATAAAAGTGCATGTGTCATACACAATTAGATATATATAAATTTTAATAGTGAAAGAGACTTAATTTTTTCTTTTATGTCATTAAGAGTTTATATTAACATCTAATTACATTCTCATTTTGCTTTTCTTTTTTGATAAAAATAGTGTAAGGAAATCATCCTTAACACACATTTTTTTTTTTTTTTAATCAAAGGTCTAAAACAAGAATCTGTAGGCAGCATTTCTGTTGTCTAGGAGAGTTGTTTATTTCTCTGGCAATGCGTCGGATCACTAAAATGCAGCAGGACAACTGTCTCTCTGCAGTAGTGATCCAGCAGCACATTCAGTATTACAAGAGACTGCCAAAACCTTTCTGTGGCCATTATTTCCAGGGATTATGGCTTATCCTCACTGGTTAATAGCTTATTGGATATTTCAATTATTTGAGAAATAATATGTACCATCTCTTTTATTTATCGAAACTCTTTTATTCTTTCTTCAATATGGATTGCCTGGATATTCTTTCCTTTGATAGTGACCATCATTTGTAAAAAACATGCACCCAAATCAATATCATGCTCAGCTATATTGAAGCTTCTATGGTTAATGCAAGTTAAGTAATTTAATTTCTTTTAAAAGTATAAATTACAATAAGCAAGGATTCAAAGGACAAAGCAACTTAATAGAAAGCATAATGGAAGGCTTTAATATTATGGTTAAGGGAATTTTACTTCCTTTACAGTGGCTTGAATGAATGAAGCAGATTTCTCAAGCATGATAAGCAAATTTTACCTTCAAGTACAACTCAAGCAGCATATTACCCTTTAGATCAGTAAGCCTCATCAAATATTAATTTCTTTTTCACTTTGGGACATATAAATAAGCAGGATTTTAAAGTAAAAGTTTTAAAACTGAAATTTTAATTTATCTTTTAAAATAAAAATCTCATAGTACTTCACTATTGATATGAAAATAATACATTAAAAATCTGTAAGTAAAGTTTCTTCTGGGTTAAGTTTACAGCTCACTCTTAAACTTTAATTATTGGGACCCCCAAAGTCTGGAATTGTGGTTAAGTGTCAGTGAAGTATGATTTTTGTAACAAATGTGCATACAAAATTAATACAGTTATTTTCATGTAAATTTAAATTTCTTAGGGATAATAAGCAAGCTAAATTGTATTTTTTATACAAGTGCTCCATATTTATTAGTAGATTTTATTCTAATCATTTGTAAGTCATTGGAAAACCTGGATATTCTTTCCCCAAAAATACATGTTAGGAATGGTAATTAAGTTTGAGGACAGAAGACAAAAATCCACTTACTCTAGAATGTATATGAAACATCATAATATTAATTAAACCATATGCAACCACCACTCATAATGAATGTTATGGGAAATGCATTCTGAATTCTAAATAAGAATGTTGGCTGATGATCCCCTTCAGGGCATTAAGGTCAAATAAGGCGAAGAGAATGGAGAGAGTGGGTGGGAATCAGGTGGGTGTCCCTGGTCAGTTTTTTTTAATCTATCAAGAAAAGCATCCAATTGACATCTTTCCATGACACTTGACTTAGGGAATAGTGGATGCTGATCCTTAGACTGACACTCTCGGACTTAAACTCTGCCCATTTCTATGCTGCTTAAGCGGTAGTACATTACAGGCTGCATAAAAAGTGAAAATTAAGTCAATCCTTAAGTTAAAGTAGAATATACATCAATATTTTTTAAAGAAAATATGTCTACTATGCAAATAAAAGCAAATAACATAAACATTCAGATTTTTTGGCTTTAAAGGAACTATTATATTTGTATACATATATATTTCCAAACACTAAATTACACATTGACTTTGGGGATAATCAAAATAAAACTAAACTAATACCTGATATGTATAGGTGTACTTTCAAAACACAGCAGGTAAAATTGTGGGAATTTTGACTGGGAAGAGAATTTTAGGAAATGTAGGCAACAGTTATTGTATTCAGAACTAAGACATTTTTTCCAAACTCAAAATCCCATTTTCTTTCTTTCCCCAAAAATATGCTCAATTAAAATGAGGTGTGTGTAAAGGTAAAAGTGTAACTTATGTGTAATTTATTTAAATAGTCACTGAGATGCCAGTGAGCTTAAAGGCAATGTGAGGCAGTTTGGCAATATGAATGCTTGTTAAAAATTTAAAAAAAAAATTATTTGACTTTTAGCAAATAAGCCATTCAAAATATTGCTAGGTAAGTAATAAAAGTGTATTTCTCTCTTAATGGCTTCAGTAAAGGAGTTCTGTTTATTCAGGTACATAATAAAGGCATGCCATTCTTCTGGTGCATTTTAAGAATGATAGAAAGAAGAATAAATGTCAGTCTGTCTCTAAAAACAAGTTTGTAAGAGTTTTAGGTTTAGCACTACTTTTCTTATTTTTGTAGTTAAAATAGCATTTAAATACAGTATTAATTTTTAATATATGATCATGAGTGCACCTAGAATTTTAATGTTTGATTTCCATGAAAATATACATGTTAAAATTCCGAGTAGTCACCCTAAAGCTAGATAAAAAAGAGTTTGAAATTTTGAGGAGGTAAGCATTCATAAACAATATTACTTTTGAAGACAAATCAATTTATTTTACCTTCCATTTTCACGACCAGATTTTGTGTCATATACTGAGCACTTGAAAAATAAAACCTGAAAATATTTAACATTTATAATCTTTAGTTTCATGACCTTCATCATGAAATATTTTAGTTAAGAGGCACAATTTTGAAAAAATAAAATTATTTGGCTGTCTTATTTTACAAGTTGTTAAAGTATATTATTTTTGAATCATCATATTCATACAAAGCTAATCACTTGTGTTTTGCATTCATCACGCATTCATATTTTTCTCTAGAATGATCAGAGTAAACTTTGTGAGGATGGATGGGTAGAGAGCTAAAGAGTCCCTCTATAATAGATTATTTGTTTGTATCTTTCTCTTTTTCCCTTGAAATCTTTTCCCAGTGTGTGCAAAGGTTATTTTGTTTCTCTCATTTTCTCTTTCATTCAATAACTTTCAGTGATTATGTAATTTTATCAGTAAATGAAGGTAATATCCAACTTTGAGTTGAGGTTTATAAGTATAGCTTTTAATTAGAATATCTCAGAGAATGTGATCCATGAGTTTTAATAATATCTTAGAATCTCTACTGGTGATGAATAATTACCTTGTAGGAGCTTAATGCCACTGAGGGTATATGTTCCTCAGGGTTATGTGGGTAAAATATTTACATCTTATAATTGAATGCTGTTTAAGAGAGGTAAGCTCAGACATTTGGCAGTGAACATTGCGAGATGTTTATCTGTGTATCTCAGGAAATCTGACCTTAAATTGTTATTCAGTCGCTCAGCTGTGTTCTACTCCTTGTGACCTAATGGATTTCTGTACTCCGGGATTCCCTGTCCTTCACTCTCTCCCGGAACTTGCTTAAACTCATGGCCAGAGAGTCAATGATGCCATCCAACCGCCTCATCCTCTTTCACCCTCTTCTCCTGCCCTCAGTCTTTCCCACCATCAGAATCTTTTCCAGTGATTCAGATCTTAGTTTCATGTGGCCAAAGTTTTGGAGCTTTAGCATCTATCCTTCCAATGAATATTCAGGGTTGATTTCCTTTTTAATTGACTGGTTTGATCTTCTTGCTGTCCAAGGGACTCTCAAGAGTCTTTTCCAGCACGACAGTTAGTTTTAGCTAAGTAGTGGTGAAATTGAAGTCTTATTTTATCAAATGTAAAGAATTTCCCATTGTTCTAGTTAAGGTGTGTGTGTGTGTATATACATACAAAAATATATATGTCAGAATTTAATTTATTCCAAGGCAGGTTTAGGGCTTCCCTTCTGGCTCAACTGGTAAAGAATCTGCCTGCAATGCAGGAGACCTGGGTTCAGCCCCTGGGTTGGGAAGATCCCCTGGAGAAGGGAAAGGCTACCCACTTCAGTATTCTTGCCTGGAGACTTCCATGGACTGTATAGTCCATGGGGTTGCAAAGAGTCAGACACGACTGCTGCTGCTGCTGCTGCTGCTAAGTCGCTTCAGTTGTGTCCGACTCTGTGCGACCCCATAGACAGCAGCCCACCAGGCTCCACCGTCCCTGGGATTCTCCAGGCAAGAACACTGGAGCGGGTTGCCATTTCCTTCTCCAATGCATGAAAGTGAAAAGTGAAAGTGAAGTCACTCAGTCATGTCTGAATCTTCATGATCCCATGGACTGCACGACTGAGTGACTCCTAATGAATGAATGAATGCAAACTTATGTATATCCACTTTACTTTTGTTTTAAACTTAAAATATAAATGCATATATCCATATCTTAAAAAACCTGTAAATGCCCACCTCAACAACATTTAAAATCCTACCAATAATCCTACCAGTACTTTTTTTTTCAGTGTTCTTTACCTTCTTTCGATCATAAATGTCATTGCCATGGGGGCAAAAAAGGCTAGCTATAAAATATTCCACTTTTATGGGGAAAGAACATGCTAATTGATGCCCTTCTTTTTACTGAAATTATAAAGCATTACCCAACATTCAGATGACATTTGTTCACAGTGTTTTAAAAAGTATTTTACAGTGTAACATAATAAAGTATATTTTAATTCTCATTAATTATTTTATTATTTAAGGTAAATCTCATTTTATGACAGTTCCCTTCAACTCTAAAACAATAAATTTATTTAGGGAGAAGTTATTTTAAACATTTTTTCCATGAGCCTTTAGCATTTTTTTATTGGGGAACTTTAATGTTCTATTTTTACACATTTAAAGACGGGGGCACCTGGTTTAGAATTTAAATTTCATTTGACTTTTTGTTGCATTTGAAATTTGTTATGGAATTTTACTTGAAGAACAGATAAGTGTACAAGACATTATCTTCTATGTGATATGTTAGCTGTAACTTTCTCCAGACACATCCATGGAGAGAAAGAAGAATTTAGACTGGGAATAAAGAGACCATAAATAGCTAAAGAGATAGAGGAGTAGAAGTTAAGTGGTATAAACAGGAAAAAAGGGAGAAGTGATAGGAGCAGGTGTGAGAAATATGTAAGCTAGAAATATGTAATTCTAACATATGCTATTAATAGTAAAATATGATGTAAATTCTTAAGCTAATTTGCATATGAAGTTTTTAGTAGAACTTTTGCCACAAAAAAATGGAATTAAATTGGAAGAAGACAGAGGAAAGTGGCTCTCTCCAAGCAGGCACTTACCTTAGTCCATCTTATTTTGTAGTCATCCTCATAGACAACTTGTGGTATAAAGCGTTAAGACTGTGCTTTAAAAGCAACTTAAATTCTTTATGTACTGATTAAAGATAAACAAACTAAAGAACCTAGATATTGAAGTCAAGAGATTCAAAATAGCCTTGTATGTGAGACTGGGTATCTCAGTCTTTGGCAGAAAGCACTGCTAATTCTAAATTTTATTTGTTTTTTTCTCCCTCTTCAACCTATAATATCATACCTACCTCAGTGTAAAGAATCACTTCTCTGTCTCTTATGAGGTGTCCTTTAAAAAATTCATGAATTACACATGAACTTCAAAGTTGCCAACTTAGATTTCAAGAGACTTAAAATTAATCTGGCACCTTTCCATGATGAAGGCTGTACACAGTGATCACCAGCTAGGTATTATTTTATGGGTTATATGCCTCATCCATTAGTGAGTTTGCCTCCCTAAATCATCATGTGTCTTGGCAAAAGGCTTTTTCTGAAAATTTAGAAATGCAGATTTATATCCGGTCATGTCACAGTGTGGCCTGTTTATCAACCTAGCTTTAGCAAAGTGTAAACTGTGTTTGGTTTTTATAGTTAATTGTATATAACATAATAATTGGGATGCAATGTATCTTACACTTTTCTATATGATGATATTTCTTTTACTTATTTTTCCTGTGGTCATTTCTGATGCTCATTTGTAAGATCTTGCTTTCTTTCTTTTTCCCTTATGTCTTTCTTCCTTATGTCCCTTAACTCAGATGTCACCTCCTCTGCCTCTTTCCAGATTCTACATTATTATTTTGACATGCTGCTAAGTCACTTCAGTCATGTCCGACTCTGTGCGACCCCATAGATGGCAGCTCACCAGGCTCCCCCGTCCCTGGGATTCTCCAGGCAAGAGTACTGGAGTGGGGTGCCATTGCCTTCTTCGATTATTTTGACATAGCTTCCTGCAATTTACCAAGCTCTCCGTATACAAGCAGATCAGTATTTCTCAATGTACACTATACTTGTAAATTTGCGTCTTTTCCTTATTTATGTATAAGTTCCCTGATATCTCAGAGTGCATATTCATTCACTCAACAAAGCTTTGTATTTACTTCGAACAGTTTAGAAAACTGACAAAAAGCCCTGTCATCATGAAACTTGAATTCTAACGTGGGGAGACAGATGCCAGACAATGAGCCATATAAATATGTGAAGTATGGGTAGTTAGATGGTGAAAAATATTGCTGTGATGGAGACCAGATAATTCTGAGAGGCTGTTATAATTGGATAGTTAGAAATTACCTCACAGAGAAAATAGCAGTTGAAAGTGCATGAAAGGGAGAGCCTGAGCACACAGATTTGGGGCAAGAACATTCCTTGCAAGGGTACAAGGATCATGCCTGGTGTTATGTAAGAACAACAACAACAACAGCAATATGTGGCTGGAGCAAAATGTATGTGGTGAGGAATAGGAGAAGAGGTAATAAACGGCATAAGGGAAGCCTGGTGTGCTGCAGTCCACGGGGTTGCCAAGAGTTAACATGACTGAGCGACTGAACTAATCTGAGGAAGGGATGGACACTAGTTAGAGTCTTAACTTGCAGTGGTAATGAGTTTGACTTTTGTTTGGAGTAAAGTGGAAGCTATAAAAGGACATTTAGATCTCTTTTGGTAATTCACTTAGAGTTTTCAAATTACACAACGGTCACTACTTAGGAGTCAATGACATCTCTTTACTGCTCTTGCAGTCAACTACAAACTAGGATGTCAATGTAATGTTAAATTTTATTTTAAATGATTTCTTTTCTATTACTGAATTTCTCTTTTTAAATTAATGTAACAGCTTTCCAGAATGGTAAGCCAGTGCAAATTTAACATAATGTATAACAAATTCTTCATCAGCTTTAGGTGTTTAATTGAATTTGCTAATTAGAGAAGGCATTTGTTCTGTTGAAAAATGTTGATAAAACTTCTTTTGAATTAATATCATATCCATTAATACCATATGAAGTTGTAGACACTCATAATGAGTTAATAGCCCTAAGTGTACACGTTTCATCTCTATGGTCAAGGAGGCTTGAACATAGGAAAATTCACTGGCTTCAAATCTGGGAACTTGGAATTACCAGCAATGTTTTTGTTTGTTTGTTTCCTGGTGGAATTATCCTTCCATATAAAGGTGACTCCTTATACCAAGCAAACATTTACTCTATTTTGTCTTACCTTATGCCTCTTTTCCTCTCAAAGGTTTTTGAGGAAATTGATCTCTCAATTTAGAAAGAAGAAATTCTAAGGACATGAAATAATATGCATTTTATAATTGAGTAGAAACCCAGAGGAGGGATAAGGAGATAAGTACAGAGAGGGAGGAAAAAAAAAATTATCACAGCTAATCTTCTTCCTAGTGGTAAACTCTTCATATCCATTCACTATAGCTAGCTATAGAGAGGTCAAGAAATTCTCTCTCTGAAGACAGGATATTTCAGTTTAGACTGGAATGAAGAGAATGAGGCAGGTTCTTCAAAGAAACCGGGTGTTCTAAGCAAAAATAATAACATACAAAAAAATTCTGGAATAAAAATTAGCTTGCTATTTTCTTCAGAAGGCTAGTTTGGCTGGAATAAAGAAAGGGCACAGGAGAGATGTAATGATACGACCTCCCAAAAGACCAGAAAAATTAGGATCTTGTAGGCAATGTTCAGATACCAGACAAATCTATTGAAAAGTTTAATATATGGATGTGATATGGTTAGATTTATTCTTGCCTGGTTCCTTGTATCTACAGTATGGAGGGTGTATGATTGGGGAGGGATAAAACAGTGGTTGAAGAGGGGTTCTTTAGCTTACTATTATACCTGACCAGGTGAAAGACTGTGGCTGGGCTTATGATTGTAGCAATAAAGTTGGACAAAGTTTGTTGAGACTGGAAATTGTTTTGAAGGTAGAGCTGATAGGATTTATTGATAAAGCATTACATTTTGGATTTAGGGGCACAGGGTTATCATATTTTGTTGGATTGGGGAAGTTTGATCTCAAGTGGCAGAGATATAGTTAAGTACCCGAGTTGATTGATTTTACTTATTTTTTCCTGTTGGGATACCTGTTAGAATTCAAGTGGAAATACGAAGTAGGCATCAAGAAGCTGACTTGGCTAGAGTTATAGGTTTGAAAATCATAGGCTATATATCATATTTAAATACTGTGTCTAGGTAGACATTGGTAAGCTATAGCCCATTTTAAGTGTAAAATGTAAAATGTTCAAAGTATTTATCTGTCTCTTGACAAGGACAATTGCCCAAATTTGCCTTGGCCCATGAAGCTCACAATATTTATTCTCTGGCTCTTCACCAAAAATTTTGCTTACCCTTGGTTTAGATGAAACTATAAGAGGTGAGAACTGGCTAGAAAGATGGCAGCATAATCATTGAAATTAAAATTATGTCCACTGTAGTGTTACAGGGTAGAGAATTAAAGCCTCGTAGTAATAGACATTAAAACTTTAAAACAATGGTTGAGTTATCAATATGATTACTGAAACTTGGGGAGTAAAAGATGTCACCATCAGACTATTCTTTCTATCTTACAAGGAGCCTAGGCAGGAAGTGAGCATTTGAAGAAGAGAGAAGACTAATGTAGTTTGAACAAAGAAAGCACATGGGAGGATGACATTAGATCGGGCTGGAGATTGAAGTGGTGGGGCGGGGGGCAGGGGGGTAACAAAATACTTCAAGGCTTTTCAGAGTGATCTTTAGAAAAAGAGGAAGTCATTAAAACACTCTGAAGGGGAGGAACTCTAATCATATCTGATGGGAGATGGTCACTCTGACTGCATGTGAGGTCAGAATGGAAGGAAGTCACGGATGAGGAATTAAAATTGCCCATTGCTATTAGTAAAGACCCCAGGTAGCCTCAGCAAGGGGAGATTTGGTACAAAATCCATATGGCATAGTTAAGAGTGAATGGGATAAGGACCTAGTTATTGTGTTTAGTGAAAATTTGTCAGTCTTCTCACTGTATTAAGATACATATATAGTCAAGATAAAGAGCTTTCAGGTTGCTGTTGTTTTTGAAACTTAGATTTCTAAATCTAACCCCTGGAGATCCGTGATATAATAAGTGTATAGCAGGGCCAGAACTTTTTTTTTCTAAACTCTCTTAGTGAAAGAATGCCAATCATGGCTCTATTGATACTGAAATACTTCCTGACACTTTATATTTTTTACACTTTCGTTATTTTTGCACATACAGGAAGTTTTGCCGTAGCCCCATGCAAGTGCATAAATTTAGTGCAGCTCAAATATGTCCTTCCATCTGCAGTTTCCATGGTTCCTCTCATGGAGTTTAGCTCTCCCTGCTCAAATCTGCCCTGTAGCGCTAAGACGATGGGCTAGTCTCATAACAGAATCATCACATTGTATGCTAATGTCCATACCACCCTCACTTGAAGATAACCTCTCCACGAGTCCTGAAATCATACTATTCCTCTGAGATGTAATCCTACTGATACTCGACTAGTTAAACACATTCTTCTATTTTGAATATACCACAGCATCTAATTTGAATATCCCTTTTTCCATGATGCTGCTTAGCAAGTGAGTTATGTGGGCTTCCCAATGGCTCAGTGGTGAAGAATCCACCTCCAGTACAAGAGACACAGGGGGTATAGGTTCAATCCCTGGGTTGGGAAGATCCCCTGAGGAGGAAATGGCAAGCCACTGGAGTATTCTTGGCTGGAAGATTCCATGGACAGAGGAGCTTGGCAGACTACAGTCCATGGGTTGCAAAGAGTTGGGCATGACTGAGTGACTGACTGAGTTGGACACCACTAATTCACATGAGTGAATTCTGTTATGGAAACAGATTTTAGCAGCCTACAAACACGTTCAAATCTAAACCTTACAGTAAAGATTAATGTCTGTGTGCTAAGTTGCTTCCGTCATGACCAACTCTTTGTGACCCCATGGACCATAGCCCATCAAGTTTCTCTGTCCATGGGATTCTCCAGGTAACAATACTGGAGTGGGTTGCCAGGCCTTTCTCCAGGGGATCTTTCTGACCCAGGGATTGAACCTGCATTGATAACTGGTTTCTTTACCACTAGCACCACCTGGGAATTCGAAAGGTTAAAGTCTCAGTTCAGTTCAGTCGATCAGTCATGTCCGACTCTTTGCGACCCCACGAATCGCGGCACCCCAGGCCTTCCTGTCCATCACCAACTCCCAGAGTTCACTCAGACTCATGTCCATCAAGTCAGTGATGCCATCCAGCCATCTCATCCTCGGTCGTCCCCTTCTCCTCCTGCCCCCAATCCCTCCCAGCATCAGAGTCTTTTCCAATGAGTCAACTCTTCGCATGAGGTGGCCAAAGTACTGGAGTTTCAGTTTTAGCATCATTCCTTCCAAAGAAATCCCAGGGTTGATCTCCTTCAGAATGGACTGGTTGGATCTCCTTGCAGTCCAAGGGACTCTCAAGAGTCTTCTCCAACACCACAGTTCAAAAGCATCCATTCTTCGGCGCTCAGCCTTCTTCACAGTCCAACTCTCACATCCATGCATGACCGCAGGAAAAACCATAGCCTTGACTAGATGGACCTTAGTCGGCAAAGTAATGTCTCTGCTTTTGAATATGCTATCTAGGTTGGTCATAACTTTCCTTCCCAGGAGTAAGCGTCTTTTAATTTCATGGCTGCAGTCACCATCTGCAGTGATTTTGGAGCCCCCAAAATATAAAGTCTTACACTGTTTCCACTGTTTCCCCATCTATTTCCCATGAAGTGATGGGACTGGATGCCATGATACCAGAGATTGAACCTGCATTGATAACTGGATTCTTTACCACTAGCACCACCTGGGAATTCGAAAGGTTAAAGTCTAGTCAACACCTATAAAGATATTTCTTTCCATATAGTATTTATAGCCTTTATTGTTGTTTTCAAAGTGATTAATGTTTACTTTGGAACAATGCACCATGAAGATTAGAATGATATATGTATAATTCTTATAAAAATATAATATTTTTGTATTTTTGTATCTAAAAGACCACTTATCAAAAGCAAAAGCCAAGTGTTACCTGTTTATGTTTCTACTAGACTACTGAACTGGTTTCAAGTCATATTTTTCAGTTTGAGCGTATTTACTTATTTTTGTTGAAATAACTATATGCTATCTTTGAATGCTTTTATTTCTTAACATGTTTATGTGTCATTCACTGTCTCTGCACACCACCGCCACCTCTGCCCCCCACATCCATTTTTTAGATATCTTTCTTTGATATGCTTTAACTCTGAGGATTCTTCCATTTTGGAAGTTCTACTGGTTTCTAATAATTTTTATTTTTCTTGCAAGTAGATATTTTTTCTGATGTACTTGAGAATTTATCTCAGAAGCATTCCATAGTACCTTTTACCCATAAGTCCCTAGAGATCTCTTTAAGAATACTGCTTTAACACGTCACCTAATATAAAGCTTCAAGGACATGATGTCTCCTAACATTTGCTTTGACATAGTTTGAAATATTCACTAAATATGGGCTAGTGGAAAGTTTGTACTTTTTTTCCCCTTTAGCCTTACATCATCTTAAAAATATTCAGAAAATTTAGTTTTTGTGTTTTGGAAAATAGTCCCTTTCTGAATAAAGCTGGTTCCTCAGTCAGCTTTGTATGTCAATGTTGAATGCATAAAGTATTATATAAACACTCATTCACTGGGCTAAGAAACATTGCTGTGACAAATCAGCAGAAAAATAAATTATTCTTGTTGTTCGCACTCCGGAGATGACTCTTCTGAAAGCTATTTGAATTTATTATAAATTATAGTTGTGTTTAACCTTAATTTGTTTGTAATCTGAACTTTATGCATACTGCATTTGTTCTTATGATTAATCATTTTTGTATGCTAACTCATTTATTAACAAATGGCTTGTCCCTGAGAAAGAATTTTAATGTTAAAGTTACATTAAGTGTCAGCTAGAATTCAGTGCCAGTAGCTACATCACAAAAAAATTGACAAAACTGATGTACAGTCTCTAAATCATAGTGACACTGAATTCAGAGTTTTCCCCCAAATTTAAACTTTCATCCCAAAATGATAATTCCCTTTATACAAAGAAAGGCCAAATAAAAAAACAAAACAGTAAACTCATTAAAAAAAAATTAGAGGTCAGATTTCTCTTGCAAGCTGTCCGATCCCTTTCTTTTTCTTTCCACACTCCCCACATGCCCACATGTCAATATATAGTTTGTACATTTAGAGCACATATCATGAGAGAACACGTTCACTGTGCTGAAAAAAAAAAGTAGTGTTACATGTTTGAGATTATGTCTTAATTCTAAGTGAAAGATAGATGTACATATAAACTAAATTCTATTTATGATATAGTTCTATTCCAGTGTGTTTTGTGGGTAGACTTAGAACATATGTCAGGGAAATCTTATTAGGAGACACATCATACAGAATAGAGGAAAATGTACATATGTCTTTTAATTTTGAAATGGTTGGAAATGAATAGTCCTTTTCTGGTAAGATATGTTTTCATTAGGATTGGCACACTCTGTCTGTAAAGGACTAGACAATTAATAATATTTCAGGCTTTCTGACCATATTTAGTCTCTCCCTCTTTCCTTATCTTCCTCTTCTTCATTCTTACAACTTTGTAAAACTGAAAACCGTTCTTCCCTCTCAGGCATAAAAAGTAAAGCAGGGACCATTGTTTTTTGTGGTCTGTGGGGCCATAGTTTGTAGATCCCTTTATGTCTTCAGAGTGCTATTTTCTTTTTAAATGTAGTATGTTTACAGTCAGTGGTGCTTCTAGCGGAGACAAATTAGCCTAGGTGAGCTTTGAGCTTCAGTGCAGTAGAAATGTCATGGCAGCAAATGCCGTGCTTTGAAAATAAGTTCCACACTGTACATTCATTCTTATACTAGAAATACATGAAAGCTACTTCTTTAAAGGACTTTTCTTAAGTTTTTAGTGCATCTACTCAGGTATGGTGCACCAATTGCCTTTTCAATTTGAACCTTCATGCAATGAGAAGTTCCAAATCTTTTTTCCTAGACAATTTTATAGCTACCATGCTTTATGTACATTTTGCTGCTACTTTTTTAGTAAATATAATGGTACAATCTGCGCATTGTGTTTTTTCAAGCAAAGTGAAATAATAATAATAATATTCATATTAAGTTGAAGTGCAAGGTATTATTAAAAAAACAAAATTGATCTTTTGATAACTGCAGAGGACAGCATAGACTTTAAAATCTTATACTTAAAGACCTGATACATTAAGTCCATCATGTCCCAGAAATAAGTCTTAAACAAAAATTGCAATGCCTCACGAGACTATCATAACACGGGGTTTGGTGGAAAAAATGAAGTTAATGTGTCCCTAGTGTGTCTCTCTTTCTATCAAACAGTACTTAAGTCAACTACTCAATGAGCTTTTTGGGTCTCAAGAGCAGATTCTGACGCTGGAGGTGAAAACGTTTTTACTATGATTATTGAAATAAATTTCTCTGGAGATATGCTTTTGCAACATAAAGAATGAATTTATATTGTCGAATGAAAAAGAATCTAGAAAAGCAGTGTAAGTATACTTGTCAGGCACTTTCCAAACTTGTCAGATTTTGTATGACTAGGTGGAAAAATCTGTTCTACTTGTTTCATAGACTTAAGCAGTTTCAGGTTGACAGAAAAACACTGAATGAAAAGTACAGAGTTCCCGTTTACCCTGTACTCCCACCCCAGTTTCTCCTATTTTTAATGTGTTGTTGTTGCATTACTGTGAGATTTTTATTGCAAGTGACCCATATTGATACACTATTAGTAACTATAGTCCATAGTTTACATTAGCGATCACCGTTTGTATTTTACTTTCTATAGATTTGAGAAATGTATGCAGATGTACTCACCATTATCATTTTATACCGAGTAATTGTTTCATTGCCCTAAAAATCCTCTGTGCTCCATCTATTCTTCTGCAGAACATTTTTTTTTTACTCTAAGTGTAACGCCAATTACTTCTTTGAAAGATTCTAAGCCTAGAAATGTAGAAAGCTTTCTACCATTTCAGATAACTTAATATGCAAACACTACACAGGAGTCCTTGAAACAGTCATAGAGTCTAAAAGCTCTCACATCCAAACAAGATTAAAAAATAAAAAAAAAAAAAAGAACAAACAAAAATGACTCAGATTCTGATTCTATTTGTTTTTTATTTTCAATTCAAGAACAGATTACTGAACAGTATAAGCAAGGCATGTAGTCATTATTTCTGCAATGAAATGCCTTGTAAAAGCAAAATCACCTTGAGTCAGATTTACATTACTGTCATTAAACAAAAATGTAATTAACCAAAGATGAGAAATCTTTCTTGTAGTATATCTTGTTGAGCAAAGTGTATCTTTTATTATTTTTGTTTCTCCATTGCTGTTTCTGTAGTATGGTTTCTGGTATTGCTGACATGGACTTGTTAATCTCAAATACTTTGTGATACATTTGTCTCCTCCACATACTTCACACCCTCTCTGTCCATGCAGTCAGCATAAAGGAAGCATGTCAAGAGGAAAGCATGTGCCATGTAACTTTTAGGTAGAGGCGAAAGGTGATAAGTGGATCCCCCATGTCTGAACTTCTTTCTGCAGCCTTTCCACTTGAGGCATATAAGTTTTCTGTTCCTCAGGCCTCCCAGCCCTGCCTCTCTCAGGGCTGCTGTTGCAGCAAAAACAGAAATGAGTGAACAGCCTTTGGCACATACCATCCAAACAGGCCTACAAGAGTTAAATAATCTTGATTATTCTCTAGCTGTTATTACTAACAAACATTTGTATTTGGACTTGTCCTTCACAAAGCTAATTCCTCTCTGACTCCATATAGATTATACTCTACACCGGGCATACTTTGCCTACACTCTCTTGTAACATTCTACATTTCAGAAAGAAGGTCATGGGCACAAGACACAGAGAAGTTGTCTGATGCCAGCTGTGGCTGTTTTGAAACTTTGCAAAAGAAAAAAAATGCAAGACCTTCAAGAGTATGTAAAACCTCTCCCTATTCCCTAGAATGGGAGTCACAGTTCTTGAGGAACTAGCCTGCTGTGTTTCCTTTTTCCTGGCAAAAATAATAAAGCTACTCTTTTTCTATTTCCTTCAAACTCTGTCTCCAATATTTTTGTCATTATTAGACAGGGAGCCAAGATTTTGGTGACTCTGCTTGATACGGTCTTATAGATCTGTACTGTATCCCTGATATGGATAAGACAGCGCTTGTATTTTCATTTTCTAGGATCCAGAGCAGAGACATAAGACTGAGCAGGCAGCGTGTCTTTTCTTTAACCATAAATCACCCATCCTTTCAATTCCTACCACTTAGAGGACTAAACTGGATTCATGATTTACCCTCATTTGAGATCCAAGGCCAAGGGAAACACTGCATCATGTGGTTCTCCACCAATTTCTCCTCAAAGTTGCCTTAGCAGAGAAGTTCCCAAACTGAAGCTAATGTATGTCCTCTCTCCTCAGCCCAAACACAGTCTTCTAAGCAAACTATATAAATTTAGGGGAAATTGTGTACTTTAAGTTTGCTTTGAATTTCATCATTTGCTGTGGATAGTAAAGCTCTGAGAAAAACTATAAAAAGACCATATTTAATGTTTTTTGCCTAGTATTTTGCAAACATTATGAGGAATAATGCAGAGCTAATGTTCTATGAGAAAACTTAGCAGAAAACCAGGTGTTCTAGGTCGTAGTATACATAAAAACAAAATTTAATCATGATATAAGTGAATGTTTTTTTAAGTATAAGTGACCCATTTTATTTTGTTGTTTTTCAAGCAAGGTGGTTAGAAGTTAGAAACTTAAGATCATGGAACACTCCAAATTAGAGAAAGGAATGCTACTGTATGATGGCAGCAGAAGAAAGTACTACGGAAATAAAATTAATTCACCCTTTTGCACTCTCCCTATTTAGTTTTTTGCTGGTACAAATGGAAACAAATCAATTTCATGGTTTTGTCATTGTAAATGTATAACTTAGCCGTGGCTATAGCCAACATACAATGTATACAGCAAGAGATTAGATGTAGCTTTAACATTGTTATTTTGTTGATTTGCATGAGTGCCAGTGAGGAATTTCCACTTATGTTCCTGTTTTTAAGATGACTACTTAATTGAATTACAAAATTCATTTTACAATAAGATTCTGAGTATAATATAAATTTCTTTACAAGAAAACCACTTGGTATGCATGGGTCTGAAATCAGTTTAAAGTAGCTGTAACTCCATTCCAGACTTCCATTTTCTACTTTTTCAGAACAGGAATGATCTTATAGTGTGGTTGTATAGGTCATAAAAGATAATGCTTATAAATATGCTGTTTCCGCTCAAAGTGTGCTCTATAAACTTCTTTATTGTTAACATTTTGGTTTACGAGACCACTGTTTGCTGGCAATCCAAATCTGACTCAGAGTAGATTCTCTGAGCGGGAAGCGATAATTGAAGTTTAGAGCACAGAGTGTCACCTCGACAATCTTCGTCTCTTTCCCTTGCCACACGCCCTCACTGTGCCCTTTTATAACTGTTAAAAACAGCTTTTTATCATCTGTAAGTTAGGCCGTGACCTCAAATGACTGTCTTAGGAAAAGATTAGTCTGTAAGAAGAGCTTTCCACAGTGCTTTGTCTAAATCAAGGACTATAGCGATGGCTGAGTGTTGCTAAACTAGAATCCTTCACACTGTAGCCTATATACCCATGCTTAACAAGGTGCCTACTATGCAGTATGAACTCAATCAATGTTAGTATTTTGACTACTCAGGAGTTAACTATATTGTGTTTACCTTCCTTCAGGTGACAGCATTATTCCAAGACACCTTATTTAGCTGGAGCAAAAGCTAGCACTTGTTACAAATATAAATTTGATCATTAAGAGCTGCCTGATTTCACAGAGATGGGATTTCCATCTCTTGGAACTAAATCATTGTGATCAGAAGGAAAATTATATGGTGTCCATTCTACTACGTTTTATATTTCTGGAGTCTGACACATAACTTATGGGATTTTCTGCGATGACTTTTACCTTAACAAAGCTCATGAGATCTGCTGCCTGGATTGTTAGGCTTTTTGTGCGCGTTTGGACACAGACTGCCCTAATGGCACTGGAAAGGCATTTAAAATGACTCATTTTAGTTTCCTGTGAGTAATTTCTATGTCAACCATAATTACTTTGCGCTTAACATTTTAATTTGGGGATGTGCAAATCTATTAGCATTTTCTTTGAAATATCATAAAGATATTAGATCACTGAAGTAAATGTAAAAATATCTATCATTAGAAACCATCTTAGTAGACTATACAGTTAATATTTTTGTTGTTGTTCAGTTGCTAATTTGTGTCTGACTCTGTGACCCCATGGACTGCTGCTGAAATTCTGTTCTTTCTTTGTTCTCCATTCGGCCCCATCACTTCATGGCAAATAGATGGGGAAACAATTGAAACAGTGTCAGACTTTTTTTTTTCTTGGGCTCCAAAAGCACTGCAGATGGTGACTGCAGGCATGAAATTAAAAGATGCTTGCTTCTTGGAAGAAAAACTGTGACCAACCTAGACAGCATGTTAAAAAGCAGAGACATTACTTTGCCGACAAAGATCTGTCTAGTCAAAGCTATGGTTTTTGCAGTAGTCATGTATGGATATGAGAGTTGGACCATAAGGAAAGCTGAGAGCTGAAGAATTGATGCTTTTGAACTGTGGTGTTGGAGAAGACTCTTGAGAGTCCCTTGGACTGCAAGGAGATACAACCAGTCCTAAAGGAAATCAGTCCTGAATATTCATTGGAAGGACTGATGCTGAAGCTCCAATACTTTGGCCACCTGATATGAAGAACTAACTCATTGGAAAAGACCCTGATGCTGGGAAAGATTGAAGGCAGGAGGAGCAGGGGATGACAGAGGATGAGATGATTGGATGGCATCACCCATTCCGTGGACATGAGTTTGAGCAGGCTCTGAGAGTTAGTGATGGACAGGGAAGCCTGGTGTGCTGCAGTTAATGGGGTCGCAAAGAGTCAGGTGCAACTTATATAAGTTTATTCACTTATATAACAAGTGAATATAAGTTTATATTCACTTAACTTGAATATAAAACAGAAATATAAGATTCAAGTGGGCAAGTATTCTTGATTTATTTGCTTAATGAACAATGACTGCACGTAACAGTCACTCAGTTAATATTCATTGTTTGAATTCATATTGAATGACAGGTCTATTATTTATCACCAGTGACTCACACTAGCATTGGCCCAGAGTATAAGGAAAAAAAAAAACTAGACAATACATATTGAGTTTTTGGAGAAAACAGATTTTTTTTTTCTTTACAGTTATAACTCTAGTTGCTATTATGGCCTTGATGTTATTTTAGGCCATAATGAAGGATATTATGCAGGTTATATCTTAATAATACTATGAAATTTATTTTTCATTTACTGTTAAGAATTTATGATGGAGTTGATTATCTTAACTGATATTAATATCTACATATAAATATATAAATTATGTCATAACCTAATTTGAAAGAGAAGTTATACTTCTACCAAAATATTTTAAATGGTGCATATTTAAGTAAAATTACATATTACAGTAAATTATAGTTTTAAAGTTTTTTATTTAACTTCTTTGTTCCTGTCATTGAAATTCCTGCTCTAATAACCCAAATCAGTTTATAATATTCATTTTAAGAAGGAAAACAAGCCTAAAAATAATTAGTTTGCTTTGGTGATTATTTTCCTTAATTTATAATTAAGTAATTTAATAAAATATGCACAGGCCATTTTGTAGGAATGCCTGTTGGAACTACCCACATAATTTCCTGCATAAACTCTTAAGTAGAAAGTTTTTTTGTTTTTTTGTTTTTACTTTAGTGTCCATGTTAAAGTCAATGCCATTGAGTGGTGTTTATTTTGCAAAGTCAAGCTACTTAATGTGCAGAAAGACAACCTTCTGATTTTTAAAGCAGTATCTCTTTGATTCCTGTGTATAATCTAATTAAATTCTTTCCCAATAGAATTGTTATTTCAGTCAGTATTTCTGTTGACACTTAAGAGTAGGGTTTATCAGGATATGGGGTATCCACTCTTATAAGTTTATGAAATTTCTCACGTTTTAAAATAGCATCTGAGGAAGGTTATGCAGCCTCATATGCAAAACAAAACCATCATCAGACTGTGTGCATAAATTAGTGCAATGTGATGATGCTAGTTATTTTATTGATGTGTTCCTGAAAGTAGAGTCAATTTGGAAAAACACTGGTAAAAGGCATTTTTATTTCATCCTTGAAGATTAATTTGAGATAAATGATTGCATTTGATCTTCACCTTCCTCCCTGCCTTTAACTTCCCATATTTCATCTCTAATGCTAAATTTACACTGGACTTGATACTGTATTTCTGTTTCTTACCAAATTGCTAGTTACAACTTTGTTAAATTTATATGCTGCTCAAAGAAAATCCCTGATTGTTAATCTCTTACTTACACAAAAGATTAGTTCATCTTCAAATTTATAATTTAAGAGAGAATTTATTAGAAATGTAAGAATTTTACTTTACATGTAATGTTCAAGACAAAAATAAAAATCATTGCATCAATGGCTTGCATATGTCATCCTGATAGAGAGCAACTGAGATTAGGAAAGGTGACACTATAACACTGAATGTAGACCCTGTTTAATTTTGAAATTAGGCGTAACCCAATTTTAGTACTTCATTGCTACAATCCTTATATTTCTAGTGTGATTTTCATGCAATGTGATTAACTACTATGTTTTTGCCTGGAGTCCTATTCACACTTTCAGTAATCACAGAAATACCTATTGAACAACATTTATTCAGCAAATATTTATCATTATTACTACAGACCAACACTCTCATAAGTAGGGGATATGCAATACTAGGTCTGATCTGATTACCTGCATTTGAGGAACTTCCACTTAATGAAAGGAACAGACTATAAAACAAAAATATCTAAACTGTATAATTATAAATGGGATATGATTTTATGAAGGAAAATGTAATACCCTGAGAAAAAATTATAGGGGAGATGAAATATGTCAGGGACTTTGGGGGTCAAAGAATTAAGATCTGGAATATGAGAGCAAAAGAGTGGGAGATGAGGTCAGAGTGATAGGGTTATATGTTTACAAGGGCTGAGCTGATATTACATAATTCTGTATGTAAAATGGAAAAATTAGAAAAATTGTGACTGACAGTTTTTTTAGTTTCTTTAATTTCTGAAACTCTTGAAATTTTATTATAATGGTTAATAAAGAAAAATAAATTAAAACTAATAAAGCAGACAACTGAAAATGATGCCAGCATAGTTGGGAGATCCATTAAGTTCTTTAGTCCACAAAAGTTATCCTGATATTAGTTTGCTAGGACTGCCATTACAAAATGCCATTGATCAGGGGGCTTAAGCAACAGAAATTTATTTCTTCTAGTTGAAGCCCAAGATCAAGGTGCTGCAAGGACTGATCTCCTCTGAGGCCACAATGTTCCAGGCTTACAGATGGCGCTTTCTCACTGCTTTGTCCTCCTGTGTCCCTCACTCTGTGCACGTATACTCTTCACATCCCTGTGAGTCCAAATTTCCTCTTCTTACAGGGACATCAGTTAAACTGGATTAAAACCCACCCAATGCTCTAATTTAATTTAGCCATCAAAGACCTTTTCTCCAAATAGATTTACTTCCACATATGAATTTTGAGTGTAGATAGTTCAGCCCATAATACTGATCTATGGTATGGAGCTATTTCCCAAGTTACTCTGGTGGCTCAAAGAAAATGATTCACCTAGTTTGCTGCTGCTAAGTTGCTTCAGTCGTGTCCGACTCTGTGTGACCCCATAGACGGCAGCCCACCAAGCTCCCGGGTCCCTGGGATTCTCCAGGCAAGAACACTGGAGTGGGTTGCCATTTCCTTCTCCAATGCATGAAAGTGGAAAGTGAAAGTGAAGTCGCTCAGTCGTGTCTGACTCTTCGCGACCCCATGGACTGCACCCTATCAGGCTCCTCCAGCCATGAGATTTTCCAGGCAAGAGTACTGGAGTGGGTTGCCATTGCCTTCTGTGTCACCTAGTTTAGAGAAGGCAATTTTAGAAAAAAAATCTCAGCTGTGTATCAGACTAAAAGTATATTTGAAACAGAAGTAGCATTTAATACAGTGTAAGAGATGTAGCTGAACCCTAAATAGAGAAAACTATGATGGCTTCTTACATTTCAAGTTCTCTTTGAAAACCTCAACAGAGTCATCCCTATGATCCCCTACTCAGGGCTGCTGACTCTACAAGTCAGGGGATATTTTTGAGAAATTAAGCACAGTCTAATGAATTAATTGGAAGGAAAAAGAAACCGTTACATTTTGAAAATAAAACCTTTGCATCATTCCTTTACAAACATAGCTTTATTTACCTCAGTCTTCATGTAGATATTGAATACATTTTGGTTTTTTTTTTTATTCACTTGTTCATTCTGATGATGGTATTCCCTCAAATCACTATTTGTTGCATTTGGTTAAATGTTATTATATTATACATATAATCTCAAACTTGAATTTTTGTTTCCATTTTATGCATAGGTATTTCAATCATAAAATCATGTGCCTAATTATTTCTGGTATAATGGAGGCTATAAGAAATTCATACTTCTATCTAATTGCTAACTTCTTATTCATCTACACTTACCTAGTCAGCAGTCTTTATTTTTTGCTTATCTTAAGCAATTGAAGTTTCCATCCAAGCTCTAGTCCATTGTGAAGTATGTTTTACAATTCAAACTCCAAAGTGTCAAATTCATACCTTTCTACAACATAGATAGATTTTCACTCCCACTCAAGAACCCACACCTTTTAAACTCTTTGTGTGGTGGATACAAGCCATGTAGGTTACCAGTTTATAGGCAGTGGCTATTTTGTATTTCAGTGATTATTGTCTCTTAAGCAATGAGTGTGCTGAACTTGTTCTATAGTTAACGATTTTAGCAAAAGTTATATGTGAGGCATATATTGGATATTAATAATGCAGATATACAGTCTTCACAGAGATCTTTTGCCCATGTGATTGGTATAATTATGAGTGGCCAGCTTCATTGTGAGTCTTTGGATCATTCCAAACTAAATAAATCATTCTTTAATGAATTTTATGTAGCAGATTTTTTTCCTTGCTTATTTTTGTTAATGTAGTATGTATCTTTGTAGAAGGAAATGGCAACCCACTCCAGTGTTCTTGCCTGGAGAATCCCAGGGACAGAGGAGCCTGGTGGGTGGCCGTCTATGGTGTCTCACAGAGTCAGACATGATTGAAGCGATTTGTGAGCAGCAGCAATATGTATCTTAACGAGACATAAATGTTTTCAGCTATATGGAAATATCTCCTAAAAGTTTTCCCTTTTATCAAGGAGAAAAGGTAACTAAGGCCCATACTTTAAAAAATTTAAAATTTAACTAAGTAGAAAAGGCTTGGAATTCTTAGAACACATATCTATTCCTGTACTGTTCTTATGAAAAATGAAGTATCAAGAAATGAAATAAATCCATTAGAATATCTTATTTCATACAACTAAGTGGTGCTTTGAAAAAAGACTTCAATGCCGTATTTTTTGACATAGAAGTAAGAAAGTAATTTTTTTCTTGAAATCCAGTAGGATACTGACATTAGTACAATAGTTATATCCTCACATTTTGTTGCTCTTTAAATTGCAAAATCTTAATTATTTCTCCAAGAGGTCACAGATATGTTCATATTAAGTTGGCTATTGTAGAGACAGGAGTTTAATTAGTTCATCTTAAGAATCAGTCAAACCATTCATTCCATGAATGGGTAATTAACTAATCCTATTAAGACAGAGAGACCATGCCTAAAATTGCCTGGGTGGAATCATAATTTTAGGAAGGTGAGATAGCTTCTCATTAGCACTCTGCCTAAGGAATACATTTTTACTGTTGTACATGCAAAAAGAATATGAATGTATACCTGTTTAATTTGTGCATGGTTCCTCATAAAATAGTCACAATAGAATCAAAATAATGATAAATTGCAAGTTGTGAAGGTAGATTTTTTTTAGATGAGCAATTTTCTTTTAATTTAATTCTGGCTTATTTTTTCTGGACTTCCATACAGTCTTCATAGTTTTTCTGATATAGATTTATCTGCAGTTGGAAATCAGTGATTGTGGAATGGATGGTACATGGACTGTATGGTCGACACGTCTAGATTTGAATCATGTCTGAACTACTAACCAGTATGGCATAAGTGAAGTCTCAGAACCTTGGTGTTGAAGTATAAAAGAAAACCAAAAATCATAGGAACACTAATCTCATAGTACTGTTTAAGTGAAATAACTTATGTAAAGTACAAAGCACAGTGCCTGACACATAACAAACACGCAAACATTAATGCCTATTTCCTAATCCTTTTCTATGCCTCCAAACAATAAAAGCAGCTTCATTTTAAAAGTTTTTCACTCTCTACATTTTCTCCTGAAGAAAAATAGAGAATTGTCATTTTCCTATCTAGTAACTTTTATCCCCTTCTCTCCTTGAGCTTCTTGAATTAGATGTTATCATGGCAACCCACTTCAGTATTCTTGTCTGGAGAATCTCTTGGACAGAGAAGCCTGGTGGGCTACAGTCCATAGGATTGCAGAGTTGGACATGACTGAAGTGACTTAGCAATATGTGTTTAAATTGACCTTATGGGAAATAGATGGGGAAACAGTGGAAACAGTGTCAGACTTTATGTTTTTGGGCTCCAAAATCACTGCAGATGGTGACTGCAGCCATGAAATTAAAAGACACTTCCTCCTTGGAAGAAAAGTTATGACCAACCTAGATAGCGTATTCAAAAGCAGAGACATTGCTTTGCCAGCAAAGGTCTGTCTAGTCAAGGCTATGGTTTTTCCTGTGGTCATGTATGGCTGTGAGAGTTGGACTGTGAAGAAGGCTGAGCACCGAAGAATTGATGCATTTGAACTGTGGTGTTGGAGAAGACTGTTGAGGGTCCCTTGGACTGCAAGGAGATCCAACCAGTCCATTCTGAAGGAGATCAGCCCTGGGATTTCTTTGGAAGGGATGATGCTAAAACTGAAACTCCAGTACTTTGGCCACCTCAGGCGAAGAGTTGTCTCATTGGAAAAGACTCTGAGGCTGGGAGGGATTGGGGGCAGGAGGAGAAGGGGATGACAGAGGATGAGATGGCTGGATGGCATCACTGATTCGGTGGACGTGAGTCTGAGTGAACTCCGGGAGATGGTGATGGACCGGGAGGCCTGGCGTGCTGTGATTCATAGGGTCGCAAAGAGTCAGACACGACTGAGTGACTGAACTGAACTGAACATGTCTCTACAGATGACTTTTTTATCCACATACTGTTTATGGTCATCAGGTCTTGGCACATAGGCTATATCACTTATTTCTATTGGGTATGTATTTGTGTATTTATTCATTTATATGCTCTAGATTTTGCCATTTGAGTAAGTGGAAGGAAGAGGGTAGAAATCATAAGTAGAATTTTACTTCAAATTAATTTTCTAGCTTTTCTTTGAAGAAACATAACAATATAATTATTTAAACTTGGAACCTGTTAAACTACCCTTTTTTTTCCTCTCTCTCTCTTTTTTTTTTTTTTTTTGTGAAAATCTCAAAATGAAATGACTGTCAGCAGGATGAGGCACATGCCAGTATATACTGCCAGCTTGAGATAGATCTTATCCCAGGACTTTTTTAGACTTGTCTATATGCCAATATTGAGAAAAATCTCAGTTACTTGCTGAGTTTTTCTGTGTATGAAAGTGAATTCAGTTCACATATCTTACCAACTAGATGTGTATAAGTCTTTTTTTTTTTTGAATAACTGGGGCTAAGTGACCCATCTTTTCAAATAATTCTAGGTGTCTCTGGACTTACTGTATATATATATATATATATGTCCAAAAATGTGTACTATAGTAACTACAATAATTAAAGGTTTAATATGTATTGTGTGTTCCTTACTACACCTGTGACATACTTATTTGTCCTAAAAACTTGTTTTATAGGCAAATAAGTGCACAAACAGAATTCTATAGCTCTGGTACATGAAATAACCTTGTATTTTCTATTATCTTAGTCACCATCCATTAAAAAGCAAGCTTATTTTTAGGCTCCCTAAATAAATCCTTAGAGTTAACAGGATGAAAATGATTTTAAGGAATTACTTGAGTAAGGTGCCATTTCTGATAGTGATTGGAGATAGTCATTAATGGAGACAGTATTACGCATCTCATAATCACATTGAAGCAATGTTGACTTGAAGTATTTCAAGCACCTTGCAGTGTTCCTGACATACAGAAAATACTCAGAATGATGTGTTGAACAATTTGAAAAGTTTTTAGAAACCAAGAAATAGAATCTTGAACAAATAACTTATGATATAAGTTTCACATGATATTTCTATGTATGTAAGATATGCAGTGGTAGTGGTTTTTTTTTCTTAATTTTGGTGACCAGAGTGTTACATGCATAGACAATCAGAGAGGCAGTCTATTACTAAAACAGATACTGGAATCAATATTCATTTCATGTTTTGAAGCAATAATGTTTTTAAGTCAAATAGTTTGATGATTTGACTGTCAATACTCTGGATATTATTAATGTGCCCATAGGCTTCACAGATTAGTCAGCATTTATTAGATTATCTCCTCTTTATCCTCATTTATTCTCACTCTCATAGTATTGAAGCAATTCTAAATTCTTTCTATTAAAAAATAACAAAGCAATAGCACACCCCTTTCTCCCCCTCTTCTTAATAATAGAAGTTGATAATAACACATTAATCATTGTAGCAACCAGTATTTCTTAATGCATTTAATACTTTCTCTGTTAATGAAATGGACAGTGATCTTCCTTACATTGTCTTATAAATCTTCACAATAACTTTGACATTATATCTAATATCAACATAGAATGTAAGAGACTGAAGCTTAGAGAAAGTAACTTTCTGAAGGACAGACAGTGAGTAAATGAAGGGATGTACATCCATCTCAGCTCTATCTCACTTTCAGTTCTTCCCTGTGTTGGGGACCCAGTCTTTCTTTCTGCTTTATCTTTACTTTCTTACCAACCATTGAAGGAGCTCATCTGATCCTCTCTTCTTGACCCCCAAATCCTTAAAGCACCCCACAGAAACTGCCCTCAGGTCTTTAGTGGTGTCAGAATAGTTAAGGGATGACATTCATCAGTCTGTATTTTACTTGCACTCTTGCTGTTTTGGCCTGTTTTGACCCCACCCATCTTCTAGAAACATTCTTCTATTATCTCCTGACACTCACTCTCCTAGCTTCACTTTTCACTGAAGGACATGCTTTCTCAGTCCCTTTTTCATGCTGATCCTTTTTCTCTTTCTGCCCTAAAATGCTGCATCTTCATTAGGGCGTAATTTATTCACACCTAAGAAATCTATATTACCATGAGCTCTGCTTCCCACATCAGTTCAGTTCAGTCTCTCAGTCGTGTCTGACTATTTGCGACCCCATGAATCGCAGCACGCCAGGCCTCCCTGTCCATCACCAACTCCCGGAGTTCACTCAGACTCACGTACATCGAGTCCGTGATGCCATCCAGCCGTCTCATCCTCGGTCGTCCCCTTCTCCTCCTGCCCCCAATCCCTCCCGGCCTCAGAGTCTTTTCCAATGACTCAACTCCTCACATGAGGTGGCCAAAGTACTGGAGTTTCAGCTTTAGCATCATTCCTTCCAAAGAAATCCCAGGGTGGATCTCCTTCGGAATGGACTGGTTAGATCTCCTTGCAGTCCAAGGGACTCTCAAGAGTCTTCTCCAACACCACAGTTCAAAAGCATCAATTCTTCAGTGCTCAGCTTTCTTCACAGTCCAACTCTCATATCCATACATGACCACAGGAAAAACCATAGCCTTGACTAGACTTAGTCAGCAAAGTAATGTCTCTGCTTTTGAATACGCTATCTAGGTTGGTCATAACTTTTCTTCCAAGGAGTAAGTGTCTTTTAATTTCATGGCTGCAATCACCATCTGCAGTGATTTTGGAGCCCAAAAACATAAAGTCTGACACTGTTTCCACTGTTTCCCCATCTATTTCCCATGAAGTGATGGGACCAGATGCCATGATCTTCATTTTCTGAATGTTGAGCTTTAAGCCAAATTTTTCACTCTCCTCACATAGTCGAGAATAATTTCAGATCTATAACTGTGCTGATTGTCTCCTATCAGAGACAGACCCTCTCAGCTTCTTCTGCACTGGAACTGTTCCCTATTCTTTACTCCATTTTTCTTCTTTTTACATAATAACTCCCACTCAATCTTCAAGTCTAGATAAGTGCAAATGCTCCTCCCTCAGGAAAGCCTGGAAGGCCTTATAGATGTGGTTAGATCGCCTTATTATTTTTTCTCTAAGGGGTTTTTTTTAATTTCTCATTCAAAATTCCATCTTTAAAAGGTGTATCCCTTTTATATAAAGAATATATAGTTTTCAAAATGAGAATAAAATCTCACTTGCTCTATAAGCTATTATTGAAGTGAAGGAATGTTTTTGACATATAATAAATACTGAGAACCTTTTGTTGAATTCAGTGAAAACCTACAACTCATGTTTTTTGTTGTTGTTGTGTCAGGTATGGATACACAGCATTTCCATGATAAGGTTTTTCTTTCTCTCAGTAACGTGGAAGACACGCCAAGAGAATGTTGTGCCTGTATAAAGGAAGCATTCCAAAGAGTTTATGTGGTTTATTTGAATTGTTTGTGGGGGAAGGAAAGACAATTTTCTAAAGGACATTTCTTCTAAATTCTCTCTTAAAGCTGTTTGTAAGTAAGAAAATTGAGTTTATAATACATTAGAAGATAGTATAAAGTCTTTATTAAATTCACTGTGCAATCTTTAATCAAATAAGTAAATGCATTATTTATTGCCAAGGTTAAAGCACACATTCTCTTCATCTGGAATGCCAGTTCTGGAAGAAAACTTGTCTAATAGTATATGAATCTGAAGAACGCTTTTACTTTTCATCATTCATATAGCGTTTAAAGATCTAAAGCCTGTCTTACTTCTTGTAGCATGTTTTCAGCAAATATTTTTTTTAGAAATTACAGCTATTCTTATGCATATGAAATTAACCTCAATAAATAATTTATTTTTGTACCCTTCATGCAAATATAAAATTCTTGGCCGAAACATTTTTAATCCTTTAATTTATTCTGCAAGCAACTTTGACAAGAAGTTGACTTTCAGTGGAGAATATTTCAAATGTCTGCTTGAGATTAAAACCTTTCTTTTGATCAAAGAATCCCTATATTTCTAATGCTTAAGACACAAAGAATTAGATGTGACTTTGACCACTAAATAACTAAGTAAAATATACATCCTTAGATTGGGGTGTTTAGAGGAACAGGGCTTATAAGAATATCCAGGGGAGATCATGAAACTCAGTTAGAAAAAAAGAAAACAAATTATCGAGTTGTAATATATTTTGTACATCAACATATGTTAATGAGCTATCATCTCAGTCAGAGACCTTTGACCACCATCATAAAATGTTAAAGTACTGCTTTTTAGTGACATTGGTATGAGAACAGCTATCACAAACTTGGAACAAAAGAAGAACTTGAAGCAGAAGAGTAATAGAAACAACTTAGCCCAAATCCTAGTTTAGTTGCTAGTGGCAAACCTTAGACAACCAATTAGCCTCCCATTTTCTCCTTTGCTTCAATTGTAAAGAATGAGTAACTAAACTCATCCTACTCTCTCCACAATTTTTGTGAGGAAGTTGAGTAAATGTGAATTTTCATGGTAGCATATAATTATTTAGCTAGATTATCAAAAATTCCTTTAAAAATTAGCTCTCTGATTTGAAATAAATATTCCAATTAATTCCATAAATCTATCTTGTCCAATTTTGTAATATTTTAGGTGATATGGCTACATCAGGGGGAAATAGAGCATCTAGATACTAAGGTATTAATTCTTGTATACTTTTAGATTATTGAATTTTATAGCTTATGCATTCACAAGGAGCTTCCCAGAGGATCAGATAGTAAAGAATCTGCTTGCATGTGGGAGATCTGGGTTTGATCCCTGGGTTGGGAAGATACCCTGGAGGAGGGCATGGTAACACACTCTGGTATTCTTGCCTGCAAAATCCCATGGACAAAGGAGCCTGGTGGGTCCATGGGGTCTCAAAGAGTCAGACATGACCAAGTGACAAAATACATGCATTCACAAAATAAGTTACTATATAAGGTCAGAAATCCTTCAACTTCTTCTATTTCATAGAAAAAGATCTGTATAATTGAAAAATCCCACTGGTTCAGAGTACATTATAGAAAATAGCATGCTGAAATAAATATTTCTCTCATTTTTCTTTTGCTAGGTTATGAAAACAAGGCAAATAAAAGGAAAAGCAAAACTGTTCCATCCATAGAAAAATGATATTTATGGCCCAATGTTAGATGATTCACCTTCCTCATAGAAATGGAATATGATGCTAAGTCAGCTATATGTTTTTGTTTTTTCTGAGTCCCCTGTGGGTCCAACAAATGTTTAGAGAATAAATGCTTATCAAAAGGCTATTTTGAGTAAAATACTTTAACAGCAAAAATTATTAAGATACACTTAGGCATTTGTAAGACAGTTATGAAATATGCATAGAAATGATCAGTAAAAAGCAAAATGTGCTAAGTACTACAAAAGGAGAACATCAGATTGTTTGCTGCTGCGGTTTAGTTGCAAAGTTATGTCACACAGTTTTGTGACTCCATGAACTGCCAGGCTTCTCTGTCCACAGGATTTCCCAGACAAGAATACTGGAGTGGGTTGTCATTTCCTTCTCTAGGGAGTCTTCCTGACCCAGGGATCAAACCCATGTCTCCTGTGTCTCCTTCTTGGCAGGAAGATTCTTTACCACTGAGCCACCTGGGAAGCCCTACACCAGGTTATTATGGGAACACAAAATTAAAGTATTCTGGGATGAATAAGAAGTTCTGAAAATGTTTTGGATGTTGACCAGGACTGTGTTTCAGTGGAGGACACAGTAAGGGAATGTTGGTGGGGCAGGAACACTAGACATCATGTTGAAGGAAAAGTAAAGAAAAAAAAAAAAGCCATAAATGAAAGTCCTTTTGAGAAGAAAACAAATTGTATTTTTGTGACCAGTTCAATTTGGTTGACTTGAAACAGACTGCCAGACATTTCTCCAGCATAGATAGGTTTATTTAGGATTAGCAGAGATTTGCAACTCAGTGTCTGCCACCTTGGTGACCCACATGCAGGTCCCATCACAGCCAGGGGAGGGGAGAAGCCACTTTCATAGAGGGGAGGAGGAAGCTGGGAGAGATAGGGTAAACAAAGAGTCTATCAATGGTTGAACCCTTGACTGGAAGCAAGAGGAGTCTTTCTTCTTCCTGTTAGACTCTTCTGTCTTCAAATGGCATGAGACCTCCCTCTTCTGATCTATTTCATTGAGGTTTCGTTTATTAATTTTTATAAAGGAGTATTCTCTTCCAAGAAAATTCCAGAAAAGTGAAACTCCATTTGATTATGTTAGGGATTAGCTAGACAGAAACTTGCATTTTAGATACATTTAGTACCTGTCATCATTTGTGTGAAATTAAAACTTGTAGATCAGTGGCATTCAAAGTGCAGTGTCTGGGCCCAAAGCATCTGTGTGACACTGAGACAAAAATTCGTGGACCCCTCCCCAGATCTACTGAATCAGAAACTCAGCATGTGGATCCCAGCAGCCCCTTTTGTAACAAGTACTCATGGTAACTCCATTGCACATTTTAGTTAGAAAATCACTGAGTAGACAAACAGCCCAAGCCTTGCAAGTCTGTCTGGTACTAACTATGGTAGCCCATTAAATGGGGCTCCTGTAGTACTAGCTTTGTTCATCCTATTTAAAATTCAGTGACATGAAATGATGGCAAATGAGAGGATACAGCTTTGTATACAAGGCCCATGAGGTAATCTATTTTCAAGCCTTCTGACTAGAGGACACAACTCCATGTTTAAAAAAAAAAAACATAAAATATTGATATGAGAAAACCTATGTGTCAGGGATTATTCCAGATACTTTCCATGTGCTATATCATTGAGTACACCTACATTTCCAAATATCAAGAAAAATCATCTTAAATCTGCATGACACCACATGATAGTATACAGTTATAAAACCATATGATCAAAAAGCAAGATGCAAAACTGTACACAGAATGAACTGTCAACTTTGTTAAAATAAATACAATAATAGAGACAAGAGTAAAATTATTTAGCAAAGGATGCATAAAGCTGATTAACTCACCTTTGGTAGGTTTAGAGGCAATTATATAATAGTAGTCATTTTGTATGGGTTTCCCAGGTAGCACTAGTGGGAAACAACCTGCCTGCTAATGACAGAGGCCTAAGAGACATGGATTCGATACCTGGGTCAGGATGATTCCCTGGAGGAGGGCATGGCAACCCTCTGCAGTATTCTCTCCCAGAGAATTCCATGGACAGAGGAGCCTGGCAGGCTACAGTACATAGGGTAGCAAAGAGTTGTACCTGACTGCACCAAGTTAGCACACATGCACAGTAATTTTATATATTTTGTATGTTATATAAATTAAAATTGTATATCATTTTAAAATAATACTGTTATTTGAGTATACCATATTCTAGCATTTAACAAGGTAGTTTCTAGAGGCTGACTACATGGTATAAATTCTGTCCCCATCCCTTTCTAATTGCGTGAACTTTAATATTTGAACATCTTAGTTTCCTCATCAAGTAAGTGGTAATAAAAGTGTTTACCTTAAATGAGAAACAAAATGAGTTAAACTATTTGAAGAGAATATAAAGGTGATACGTATTATAATTAATAAATATTGTATCTAATAAAATTCTTTTACTTTCATGTCGATATAAAAATTCTGTTAAGGTTACATAAGGATGAAACTATTTCAGCCTGAAAATGTTGACACTGCAAAGACAAATTCTCTAATAAGAAAACAGTAAAGCAACACCATGCAGATTAGTTAGTGTTCCATGACCAGCATTTAGTAACAACATAAAGCTTCACCTATTAAAACAAAACCAAACAAAACATATTGCTGTCCAGTTCAATGAATTAGAGTAGCTGAGAGGAAGGTGAATTTTCATTCCATTATGACTAGGGGATGTTTTATGGAGTCAAGTTCAGGGGCATTTCTTGGACGATATATCTTGGGCCCTGTAACAGTTTACAGTAAGATGGAGAGCACAGGTATTTAATTGCTGAGATATGGTCCAGGCAAAGTATGAACATTTAAGAGGTTATTCATACAGCAGTGTGTAGAGTTGTGGCTGCTTATAATGGCAGACTTGTCTGTGTTTGCCAGTTCTAATTGCTGTTGATCTTGCCCAGACTACCAAGGAATTTGGTGATCAAGGTTAGGGAATCTGTAGTCGGTGAAAGAGAGAATGTGACTTTTAGAAATGTTAATAAGGCAAGAGTTTGTTTGTAAAGAGCAACAGGAAAGCATGATTAGATTACAGAAGACCTGGGAGGCTAGGAACGAAAAAGGGAGGACTGGTATGAAAAGAATAAAAGAGTTGTGAGATCTTGTTAATAACAACAAAGGCTGATAGAATTTATTACCTGCATATAAATGTATAGGAAAAAGAGCAGTCAGAATGTTGTCTGGGGGCATAGTGGAAATTCTGAGAATCAGGAGAGTAAGAGAAGAGAACAATTAGAGAGGACGTTAAGTTCGATTTTAGATTAGTCTGGGATGACAGCAGGATATGGTGAAAGTAGCTTTGCCACAGATGGAAATGCTGATGTGAAGTTCTAGATAAGAGTGGTATCTGAGTCATCACATAGAAGTAATACTCAAAATCTCAGAGCTAGAAGAAAAGGGGAAAC
Source organism: Budorcas taxicolor (assembly GCF_023091745.1). NCBI lineage: Eukaryota > Metazoa > Chordata > Mammalia > Artiodactyla > Bovidae > Budorcas > Budorcas taxicolor. The sequence continues at coordinate 87,925,183 of NC_068910.1, forward strand.
CTAGAAGCAGAAGATTAAATGAAAGCGCTCAGGTTTAGAGAAAGTGGTGAAAGAGAAACCATTTGCGGTGGCAGGAATATGGGCTGATGTGTCATTAGGAGGTAATGTGGTAAGTGTGGAAGAGGGGGTCATTTTTTTAAAGGAGAAAATATGGGGAAAGAGAGGTTTGATGAAGAATATCAAATACTGCAGAGAGCTCATAGTCTGCTAAAATTCAAAGGGCCTCAGGGTTAGCCATTGTGAGGTCATTATTATTGTAAAATATAAAGTAATTGGTGATCATAAAATGTAGAGGTGAGAGGAGTGTATGAAGATGTTTAAACACAGGAGAGAAGTGAGTGCACTCAGTAAAGGAAGAATGTAGTGGACAAAAACATATGTTAAAGTGTATGGGAGAAAGAGAGGCTAGGTCCAGAAAAATAATTTCTGGTTCAGAAGCAAGCAGCTAGGAAGGGAAATCACGTTTACTGTTGCATTATTATCAGCATAATAAGAGGAAAACTTGTATTCCAGGATTTTGAATGGTAAGTGCACATGAGGAATTGAGAGTAGCTATACTTTGAGGTAACTAACATGGAAGTGTTATTGTTTAGACACTAAGTCGTGTCGGACTCTTTGCTACCCCATGGACAGTAGCCCACCAGACTCCTTTGTCCATGGGATTTCCCAGACGGTAATACTGGAGAGGGTTGCCATTCCCTTCTCCAGATCTTCCCGATTCCCCAGATATTGAACCTGTGTCTCCAGCATCGGCAGGCAGATTTTTTTTTTTTTTTTTAACCACTGAGCCACCAGCGAAGCCCAATGTGGAAGTATTACTGAGGGTTAAATCCATTAATAAAAGAACTTTCTAAAAGTCAAAATACTGTTAACTACAGCAGACAATTCAATTTTCAATTTATATGGCTTGCCCAGTAATCCCATTAACTAATTCATATGCAATTTGGAAAAATGATGTCTTAAGTAGTTACAATCATTGTATTATGTTTATTATATAAATATTTCTAATATTTTCAATGCCTTGAGTTTAATTTCACAAATGACTTCTTGCAAACGTTAGTATGTTTTATAGTTCTGTAGTGTAAATAAGAATTAATTTTTGAGAAACTCATATATTGTAGGTATATTTACTTTTAGTAACTTTTTAGTCTTAATTTATATAATATTTTTCCAATAGCACAAGGAAAGAATTTGTTGATTTCATGCATATACACAGATATGGATTTATACAGATGGACTATCTGATAAATCAATAATAGCTCTGTTATCTTTGTGGTGCCTTAGCATATTTCTTGATTATATCCTTATAATCTGAATAAAGAATAACAAGTGAAATGATGGTCTTTTTCACAGTAGCTGAAAACATTGTTTAAGTCTTAACGTATGTTTTACACTTGGGAAAAGAGTAGGTTGCCATTTCCTCCTTCAGAGGAACTGTGTATCTTAGTCTGTTCACATTGCTCTAACAGAGTATCACAGGCTGGGTAGCTTATAAACCAAAGGCATTTATTGCTCACAGTTCTAGAGCCTAGAAGTTCAAGATCCTGGATCTGGCATGGTGAAATGGGGATCCTCTTTTGAATCACATGCTTCTGTCATGTGGCAGGAGGGACTATGGAGCTCTCTTGAGCCTTTATAAGGACAGTAATCACCTTCAAGTGGGCTCCACCCTCATGAGTGAAGTGCCTCCTGAAGGCCACACCTGGTAATGCCATCACCATTGGGGGTTAGGACATCAGCATATGAGTTTTGGGAAGATACATTCAGACCAGCACGGTCATAGATTGTTTTGTTCTAATTGGGTATGATAAATGAATATTGGTAAATTAGGTAAATAAGATTTGCTCAGATACAAATTTAATTAAAACCATTTGTACCAACCTAACAGTTTGTTGACCTTTCCCTAGATAATTTCCTAAGATCAAATACCTTTTCAGATTATTTATATAAAAATAAATAGCACATGTAAATGGTTAAGATATTTACATATTTGAAGAGAAATGTTATCTACCCCTTATTTATAACTACTAAGAAATTTCAGAAGTCCCTGTTTAAATTATTTTTAAATGTACTTCTCCATTTATCAGAGTTTTCACATTATTCACCTGCTGCTACTTACTAACATTTACTTTTGTCAATATGCCCCCTTAACATCAACAGCTATAAAAATGATGTGGCTTAGAAAATTACTCATCTTCTCTGATGTATTCTCAATAAAGAGGGGGAGGCTAACATGACTATAAGAGGTTCCTGTGTAAAGATTACACTGAGATTGTTGGTGAATCTGTGGTTAACAACTGATTAGCACAAACTAGCTAAACAGTGAAATTCCCTCTGACTATACTTAGAAAAGGCAATTAGTAATATAAGACAGGAAGTAGAATTAATCTGACTTTTAAATAACAAGGAGGCTTTTTTCTTGTTGGGCACAAGCTGGAGGCTGTGCTAAAGACCACCTAAACAGCTCGGGGCCATGAAACACTAAATGCTACTTTGCAATTGTGAAAATCAGTACTGAATAGCAACTCTGAGTGTATATCATATAGAAGCACCATTGTCAAAGTAATGGGGATTTATAGCTGTTGTATGTGAGTTTTCCATGGAAACATGGGGACTATCTCAAGATCTGTACAGATGGGGAGATGAGAAACACAAACTGTAAAAGTTAAATGATTAAAAAAAAACACTTGATACTTAAAATTTACATGTTGTATGTGTTATGATCTAGTAACCCCAAAGAAATGTCTACGTGTTTTCAAAATAAAAATGTATTGGAATGTTTGTGTCTACAGTATTCTAATAGCAACATGTTGGAAGCCACTCAAATTCCCAGCAGAAGTGGGCACATAACTAACATTGCTAAAATAATGATACTAAAATATCATTGCACATTCAGGTAATGTAATACTATAGGGCAATAAGAATGGGTTACAACCATAGGCAGCAATATGGATGACTCTCACAGGTAGAAAGTTGAGTAAGAGACGTTGGATATTAATGTAAAAAACACACATCTGCATAATTTCATTTGTATAAGGTAGAAATGTATGACTGGAAGTGGCAAAAAGGGAGTTTCTAGGTCACTGATAATATTTCATTTCTTGACTTTTGGATGTCTGAGTATGTTCTGTTTGTGGAGACCGGTGAGCTGTACACTTACATGTTCATTTTTCTGAAAATATATTACACATCAATAAAAATTTTTAAATCAATTTTTATTACACAAAGTAGGATTTTCATTCACAGTAAAAATCTCACATCCAAGGAGCTTCCCGTTGTGATGGAGAACATTGTAAGACATAGACTACACAGTATATGAGAGGAATTAGAAACGATGGACTCAGGAGGAACAGCAGAGGCAGAAAGTTCACATACCACTTTCATGAAAAGCCTTAGCCACACACTATGGAATGGCTACTTCATACTGTAGACTGGGGTGACTGAAGATATATTAGCTATATGGCATGATTTTAGTTGGTTGCCTCTAAAGTTACTCTACCTTTACCTGTTGGTAAGAGTTCTCCTCCTATAGTTTAGTTTATGTGTTTTCAATTATTCCTGCTTGCTTTACAGAACGTTGCATTAAATAACTCTTGCATGTACTATTAAATAATTGCGAATTACTTTTGTGCCTAGAATTATATGATATGGTCAGCAGCAACCATTTAAAAAAATATGGTAATAAACAACAAATCAAAGATTAATGAAACTAAATCTTGCCTGACCTCACTCGGTCTTGCAATAATGTCTGGCAGTATAAGAGAAATTTAGGTTCTGAAGTAGCCAGATAACAAATTAGAAGATACGTCCAAATATGCACTAAGTAGGTAGCTAAGCAATGAATTTGAAGAAAAAAATGTATATGTATATGTGTATGTATAGTCATATTTTGTGCTTTTTAGAATCGTTGCTCTCAAATTACCCTTATTTTTTTAAAAATTAATTTTGTATATGGGTTATAGCTGATTAACAATTTTGTGATAATTTCAGGTGAACAGAAAAGGGACTCAGTCATATGTATATCCATTCTCCTCTAAACACCCCTCCCATCCAGGCTGCTGTATAACATTGAGCAGAACTACATGCGTTATATAGTAGGCCCTTGTTGGCTATCCATTTTAAATATAGCAGTGTGTACAGGTCCATCCCAAACTCTCTAACTATCCCTTTCAGATTTCCCATATAGAACATTAATGAAAGGGTAAGCCATTGCATATAAAAGTGTTGAGGTGCATATGTGTAGTTGGTTTTCAGTTGATAAGATGGAGAAGCAAAATTGTCATAAGACAGAGTTAGAAACTCCTCCCTTTTGAAGATGCATAAAAATATTTTTGCACCACTAGCAAGTCTCTCTATAAGCTATATTTTATACCACTTAGATACATTTTAGGATAACTTAAAATTTAAGGAAATGGATGTATCTGAAGATCTGAGTAGAAATATGCTGCTGCTGCTGCTGCTGCTGCTAAGTTGCTTCAGTTGTGTCCGACTCTGTGCGACCCCACAGAGGCAGCCCACCAGGCTCCCCCGTCCCTGGGATTCTCTAGACAAGAACACTGGAGTGGGTTTCCATTTCCTTCTCCAATAGAAATATGTTAGTTACAGTTTAAGCAGAATCAATAAATATTCACAATAAAGACATTTGAAATAATGAAGTTGTCACGTTGATATATACACTGTAGCATGTAGTATGGGCTCTTTTCAAAGGTCTAAAAAGGTAAGAATTGATAAAGATGGATCACATTATATATTTTTCCTGTTATAGATTATTTCCACAATTTCTTTCTTGTTACAGTTTTAGTAGCAGTGAGACATTCTTGTACACAGCCACAAAGATTCCGAAAGCTCTGAGTAAATCATTGGGGTTACTTTAACAATTTCTCATTGGATTTATCAGTTTAGAGATACTGTCTTAAGATCAATATTGTTGAAAGATGATTATACTGTTGAGAAATTATAAAAGAAAGTGAGAAATACAACATTGTGTGATATATATTCCAATTTCTGAAAAAAATCGATATCTTACACATAAAAACAGTTTGTAAGACCGCAAAATCAGCAACGGTTTTAGCTGAGGGTTACTAGAGAAAACGTGAAGCTGAGACCAAGAAGAAACAAGTAGGTGATATTCAGATATTTCGAGAAGGACAAAGTGGATCAAACTGATCAAAGTGATCAACTGAATTCAGATCATTTGTTGAAGATAAATCCAGTAATGTAAGGATTTGAAAGTGACACTGGATTTAGCAGTGCACTTGTCATTGATGACATTGATAAAGAAGTTTCAATGAAATTAGGGAAATTGAATCAGACTAGAAAGATAGGTTCAAGAGAACCATGGCAAAGAAAACAGAGGTGTGAATAGAGTGAAAATTTTCAAGAAATGTCATTAGGAGAGGAGAGATGTGGGATAGTAACTAGTAAGGAATAAAAGGATGATTGAAACCTTTTGGAGAAAGTGGGAAAGTTTGTAGATATAAATGGTATATAACATATTGTCATATATAATGACCTTGCATATTTAGCTATATGCTAATTATCTTATCTACTAGAAAGACAGGAGAAATGCTAAGACAATTTCTTTGAATATGTAGGGAGAAAAGGATCAGGATCCAGGGTGGAACTTAAGATAGGTGTCCTATAGATGATGAAATTTATAACTGACTATTATTCAGTTAAGTGACTATAAATGGTAAATAATTCTGAGGACAGGGTCCTACACACTCTAATGAGAGCATGTTAAAATTCTCTTATGATACATAGTTTTAAGAGTTATTAATGAAGACTGAGGACAGAATTTGTGTGAAAATGCCTTGCCTGTTGGATGTCTAAAATAAAGCGAGTGCTTCCTGTGTTTCTTTCTTCCCATCAACTTACATGTTCATTTCATCTTATGAGCCATGAAGTCCTAAAAATCAAATCAAGAGCCTTAACACACACATTTTACTTCGCAAGTCTTGAAAGTTATACTTTTTTTCTGTCAAATTCTTAATTGCTTCAAAAGTAGAAGTTTTGTACAGATTGATGTTGATATCCTTTAATCCAGAATTTGCAATGTGGGTCATTTAATCCTGTCTTGAGTCACATAGTGTTGTTTGTCACATGGTTTTTCAAGATATTCTATTTCCTAAACATATTCATAGAAACATTAACAGAAAGCTATAAATGTTGAATAATCTTATTAATAAAATTTTTAAAGTTACAAAGGTTTAAAGTTTTATAAGCTTGTCTAACCTTTAAAATAGATAGTTCTAAATTATCATTGGCCAGAGGAAAGATCACATAAATTGAAATCTTATCTTTTCAAATTTCCAGATTACACAGGGCAAAGGCCTTTGTCATTATGGACTTAAGTTTTGATAAAGTACTTACATCTCTTAGGAAATGAAATCTCAGAATCCTGAAGTAGATGAGCTGTAGGAATATGTGGAACATTATCTTCCCCTCTTCCATCTGCTTTCATAAGAATGCCACCTCTTAAAAAGAGAAAATACTTAAATATTTTTGGTTGTCAAAATCAACCAAATGTTATTTATTCAATTAAGTGTCCATGAGAATTTTTGAATGTGATTTTTAATGCAACCTAAATATATATGTCGTTACAATTTTTCCTGGTCAGTATGCATCTTCACACTTACTTTTGAACTTGTAAGCACTGTGGTACAATGAATAAAAATGGATGAGAAAAGTTTTGTCTCAGATCTCCTTATATTATTTTTGAACATCTTCCAAGCATAAGTACCCTTGGATATGGAAGAAGACATAGCTTATTTTCACATGAAATATGGTGAATTTCTCTATTCAAGTCTTCCCTGGTGGCTCAGAGGTTAAAGCATCTGCCTCCAATGTGGGAGACCCGGGTTCGATCCCTGAGTCGGGAAGATCCCCTGGAGAAGGAAATGGCAATCCACTCCAGTATTCTTGCCTGGAGAATCCCATGGACGGAGAAGCCTAGTAGGTTACAGTCCATGGGGTCGCAAAGAGTCGGACACAACTGAGCGACTTCACCTTCTCTATTCAAAGGTATACAAAGCTGGATGACACCTGACTACTGGTATGAATTATATGTAACATGTTTACAACAGTAAGATGTAAGACTCAAAGCATTGTTAGTCACTGAAATCCAAATTGATTGTGATGAACATGTACATTTCTCACTTTAAGAAAAGAAAAATTTCCAGAATAGTATAGATAGCTTCATTGACTCTCTTTTATTTCTTACCAGTAGTTGTTTCCCTTCTACTTTTCTCCATTATTTTAAGAAAATAGGCTATAAAGTATAGGGACAAATATAACAAGATAGAAAATTATAAACCTATATTATAACTTGAAAATAACTTAAAATTCATATTTTAATTTTATGTAGAACTTTTACAACTACATTTATCATGTAAGGTATTCAAATAAAATATTACTTTTGTCTAGTAGAAACAAGATGGTTAATACTTTTGATATAATAACATTAAACTAGTTGAAATATTAGCTAAACGTTTCCATCTGAATGTCAGAAATTATTGAAAAGACTGTAGCTCTTGCACTGTAACTTTATTCTTCATAGAATGTAAGATCCTAGAAGGCAAGGGCCCACAGGTTTGTCAACAACATCTCATCTTGTGGTGAAGAACCTAGGAAAGGAATCACGCAGTCTTACTTGGAGTAAATTGATTATCTTTCCTGTTTCTCAATTTCCTCATTTGTAAAAGGGAATATCTACATATATATATATGTATATGTGTATATATATGTATATGTATGTATAGTTATTCTTTCTCATTATTATTCACAAACATAATTCATCAGATTGTAGGTATTGAATGCCTACTATGGATGAGAGGCTGAGATACACTTTATATCAATACTTTATTTTCATTATTAAATTATTAATGTTTACATTAATATTAAGCATATATTGCAAAACCTAGTATATGAAATGTTTGCTTTTTAAATCTTAAAATCCAAGTCTTTCAGCTCTATAACACTAGTTCTAGGATTTTGCTCTCTTACCTTTATAATTTCAACCACATCTTGTGTTTTGCGTAAAAAATCACTGCTATCATTGGCTTTTTTCTAGGATGAATATGAAAGTTGGATCACACCTTTGACACTTGACTATGGAGTTGCCTCCTAGTCACCTTCAGCCTTGCCAGCAAATCCAATCAGCTTAAGAGCATCTTAATGTACCTATGTTAAATCCTCAGAATTTAAGATTAGAGAGAAAAGCAGGTCTTGTGACCTTCATAAGCACTACTCAATGGTTACTCTGGAAATGATAGACTTAGTTTAATTTTAGCTGCAATTTGATTGAAGTGTTTTCCAGCTTAAAATCAGATATTCGACTAGCACTTATGATGTGAGGGAGGTTATATGCAGTGCATTTCTAATGCAATAGAAATGCAGTTGAGTCAAACAAAATCATTTTGTCATCAGTAATCAGGAAGAGGTTGCCCTAGATGTTTTAGATTCCAATTTTTAATTTAACGAGAAAGCTTAAGTGTACAGCAGGGTAGAGTATACATGACTCAGCTCTTTTTACTTAGGGAAAACAGTGCACTGTTTTACTTCACTCTGACCTTGAGTCAAAGCTTTGTGAAGAATTTGATTCTGAGTGGATTGGGGGGTGAAATGAAATGAAAAAAGAGGGAAGAACTGCTTTTAACATGACCAGATGGTAATTTTTACTAGTTGGCAGTGTATTAAAACACATTTTCTGAAAGGAAACTCTACATTATAGACTGGCATCACTAAATGTGTAAAAGCATCCCAAAAATAGATAAAAATATTCTTTAGCTTTGAAGTAAAGTTTTGATAAACTTGTACAAGTGTATGGTTATCTTTAGGGTAAAGATAACGATGAAGACTAACTGTACAGTTAAAGGTCCTAGAGGAATTAGCACTGAATTCACAGTATCTAACCTCTGACCTCATATCCTCCAAAACATGAATCATGTTCATTGTGCTGGTTCCAAGAAAAACCAGGTATAACAATTCAACATTAACTGCTTTCTTGCCCATTAGCGCAATCTCACTAATGCACGCCCTGGATTTCCCAACTAAAATTTGAAATCAATTTAAAAAAATTGCAATCATCACAGGGCAGACATCTCAGAGTCTGATAAATTATTCATTAAGCAGTTTACTGCTGTTCTTTATGCACACTGAGAAAGTTGCAACAACGTAACCTAAAAACCATTAAAAATTACTTGCCGGAAGTCCAGAAAACACAAATGTTTAATTACTTATGATCAGTTACTCTATAGTCAGTGTCATGTATCTTATTTTTGGCACTAATGCACTTATTAGACACAATGACTCTGCCTAATCCTTTGATCATTGATATGGTGGGTCTGATAAATTCTTTGAAAGATGTTAATTTTTGGTAATTTTTAAATTTTTCTAGTAGTGGAGTATATAAATATTTTCTATGGAAATGGCTGAAACACTGAGTTAGCACACCACTACAAGCTGAAATTATAGCAGTCTCACATTTTGGAAAAGGATCCTGCAAAAATTTTATAATGTTGAATAGACACAATGTATTCTTCCAAGGTGTATGGATCAAATCAGAACATATTGCATTATTGAACAACCATACATGCACTTTTTAGAAGCTCACTGTTTGAAAGGAGTTATTAAACCAATTACTGAGTTGATTTCTCTTTCACTCTAGTTTTATGTCTTTGATTCATTTTGAGTTAATTTTTATATACGGTGTTAGTTAAGGATTCAACTTGAATCCTTTTCATGTGGATATTCAGTTTTTCCAACACTACTTGTTGAAAAGACTGTCCTTTCTCTGTTGAATGATCTTAGTCTTCTTGTGAAAAATCATTTGCCTATGAGAGAGCTTATTTTTGGGCTCTTGTTTCTGTTCTGTTGGTTGATATGTCTGTTTTTAGCCAGCACCACGCTGGAGCTTTGTGGTAAATTTTGAACTCAGTAAGTGTAAGTCAATTAGTTTTGTTCTTTATCAAGATTATTTTGTTTATTAGTAGTTCTTTAGAAGCTCCATATGAATTTTAGGATGAGTCTCTATTTTTCAAAATGTTTCATTGGAATTTTAAAAGAGATTGAATTGAATTTGTATATTGCTTTTGGTAGTGTTTACACTGAACATGGAATGTCTTTCTGTTTGTTTTTGATTTATTTCTATTTATATCTAAATTGTTTAAAATTGTTTGATTTCTTTAATGTTTTGTAGTTTTCATTGTACAAGTATTTCAACTCCTTGGTTAGTTTCCTAAGTATTTCATTCTTTTTGATGATATTCAAGATGAAATTGTTTTTATAATTACTTCTTTAGACTGTTCATTGTTAATGTATACAAAGGTAACAGATTTTTGTGTATTGACTTTGCTGAATCAGGTTGTTAGTTATAACATTATTTTCTCATAGATCTTTAGGATTTAGGGCAATATCACATCATCTGCTAAAGGGATGATTTTCCATCTTCCTTTCTGATTTGGATTTATTTTACTTCCTTTTCTTGACTAATTCAGGCTTTCCTGGTAGCTCAGTGGTAAAGAATCCACCTGCCAATGCAGGAGACATGAGTTTGATCCTTGGATCTGGAATATCCCCTGGAGATGGAAATGGCAACCCATTCCAGGATTCTTGCCTGGGAAATCCCATAGACAGAGGAGTCTTGTGGGCTACAGTCCATGGGGTCACAAAGAGTCAGACACAACTTAGGAACTAAACAACAAGAGCAACTTGTCTGATTTCTCTGACTGTTCAGCTTCTTTGAATAGACATGGAAGAAGCTGATATCTTTGTCTTATTCCTGACCTTGGAGGTAAAGCTTTTAGTCATTCTCTGTTGAGCATAACATTTGTTGTGGATTTTTCATGTGTTACTTTTATTATTTTGAGGCAGTTATTTTCTGTTAGCTATTGTTTTCTGTTAGCTATTTCTATTTCTTAGCATGTGTGATTTCTATTACTAAAGGGTACTGACTTTTGACTACTGCATTTTATGCATCAATTCAGATGATTTTTTTTTCATTCTGTTAATGTATTTTATCAAAATGAACAATTTTGGTATGTTGAACCATCTTATACTTTAGGAATAAATTAAACTTGATTATTTTAATATACCGGTAAATTTACTTTACTGATATTTTGTTGAGGATATTTCAGTTAATGTTCCTGAGTCTGAGTGAACTCCGGGAGTTGGTGATGGACAGGGAGGCCTGGTGTGCTGCAGTTCATGGGGTCGCAAAGAGTCGGACACGACTGAGCGAATGAACTGAACTGAACTGAACTGAAGGGATGTTGGTCTGCAGTTTCCGTGCAGTGCATTTGGCCTTTGTGTCCTAATAATGCTAGCCTCAGGGAATGATATAGAAAATGTTCTAGCCTCTCCAGTTTTTATTTTGGAAAAGTTATTAGTTCCTTAAAAGTTTTATAAAATGTCACAGTGACACCGTCAAATCCAAGGCTTTTTGTTGTTGGGAAAATTTTGCTTCTTTGATTTAATCTAGTTACTAGTCATAAGTCTCAGCAGATTTTGTCCATTTTCTAGGGATTTGTCCATTTGCCTAGGTTACCTAATATAATTATTTTTATTTCTGAAGTTTGGGCAATAATGTTCCCATTCTCATTTCTGATTTCAGTAGTTTGAAACTTCTATCTATTTTTTCTTAGTCAGCTAAAGTTTTGCCAGTTTGGTTGATCTTTTTGAAGAACTCACTTTTGGTTTTATTGATTGCCTCTATTGTTTTTCTATTCCCGATTTTGTCTCTGCTCTGATCTTCATTATTTCCTCCTTTCTACTAGCTTTGGGTTTAGCTTGTTCCTTAAGTTTTAAATGTTAGTTGCTCAGTTGTGTCTGACTCTTTGTGATCCCATGGACTGTAGCCCACCTGGCTTCTCTGTCCCCAGGCCAAGAATACTGGAGTGGGATGCTATTCTCCTTCTCCAAGAGATTTTCCCAACCCACCATTGGTCTCTAAGTAGTTTCTAAATTCCTTATGATTTCTTCCTTGAGACATTGGTTGTATAACTGTGTGTTGTTTAATTTCCACAAATTTGTGAATTTTCTAGTTTTCCTTGTGTTACTGATTTCTAACATTATCCTGTTGTGGTCAGAGAAGATATTTTATATGGTATATATCTTTTTAAATCTGTTAACATTTAATTTTGTTATTCCAGGTATATTTTTAACTTATAAGATTACAAAAATTATTTCTAATACAATTTAGAATTCTTATGTTAGATATTTTTATAAATTGAATGTATAAGGCTGATTTTTCTTGGTTTTGTATTGTAGCCCAGGCTGACATTTCATTGCATACTAATGTATTTGTTACCTTTAATGAAGCTCTTTTGCTCCTCTTTATTTTTTCATGAATTATTGCATTATATAACTGAGGGGCCCCTATATATGATGGAAATTTCTAGAAACTGGTTATTTCAATAAAGTGACTTTGCTTCTCACATACAGCTTATGAAAACTAGTAGTCTCATAGCTCCCATGTGCATGAATACTCATTCACTCAGTTGTGTCCAACTGTTAGTGACTCTGTGTACTGTAGCCCACCAGGCTCCTCTGCTCATGGAATTTTCCAGGTAAGAATACTGGAGTAGGTTGCCATAACTAGCTATAACTTCCTTTCAATATTAAGTTACTTTATAATCTACAGCCTTCCCCAAATCGGTATCAAACAATCTCTCCAGGGTTCACTGGTTTACAAAGATCAGGTTGAAGGTAAGTCTGAATAATTCTTGGGAAAAGTTTTTTTTTTTAAACTTCTCTGCTCCCACTTAGGCTTTGCTAGAGCTATGTTAACATTGTGAATAATGTCAATATCAAAATGAAATTTGAAGGCAAACTGCAAAATGCATAGAAATATCATAGGGACTGTGGGTGAAGAATTGGATTACTATATGAGAAATTGTAGAAGGGTGTGCTAAGAATGTTGAACATGCATGCTGATATTGGTGAAAATTTTTCGTGTGAAGAGTTGATTTAATTTGATAGTATTTCTGCCATGATGATACTGATCACAGGTTGATTGCTTAGATGGTATGTCTTTTTTTAAAAAAAATAAATAACTGATTTCTCAGGATAAAAGAATTTTATCAAAAGTTCATCACTACAGAATTTCTAAAATACATTTTTTTCTAAAAAATTATTGTTAAATCCATTAAAAAATTAAACTTACAAAGTATGTTTCTAATACTTAGGTCTCTCTCTGTCATTCAAGTTCCTGAAAATCTGTTTAAGGATAACACAATTATAGTAGTTAGAATTTGGAGACTAAAGGGTTTGTTCTGGGTCACATGTCTTTTGTTTTGCCCATGGATTTGTTCGGCTCTGGCTCTGGAATAACATGGGGAAACACTGGGAGCAACTAAAACCTTACGAACTATGTTTACAAAGAAATGTCTTCTAAAGATGCTTTCTTTTTTAACTTCAAACTGAATGGAGATAAGGTGTGTTAATGCTCAATTTAATTTTATTTGGGGTTATGTAGCTGAATAGTGTTTTATTTTCTCATATTATAAAATAGATGAGCTTTGCTGTGGTCTGTTGCTAAAATGGAAATAAGTAATTATATTCTTTTGAATTTGAGAAACAGGACTCAGCTGGTACATCACTATAGGGGGTTGAAGGAAAGAGTTTTATTTATGCTTTAAACTAAATCACAAAATAAAATATATATCATTTTTTTATCTTTCATCTTTTGTCATTATGGTTATAAAAGATTCATGATGGCATATAATGAATTCATATCACTAGTCCCTTAGTTAAGTCTCTTCAAACTTTCAAAATTCTAGGTCAGAGTTCTCCTCTGCTTGTTAACACTACTACTGTACTTCCTGTGGGAGGTTTTGTCATTAAGTAATGGTGATAGGCAGGATGTATCTGGAAACAGATTCTTCAACTGTTGGCTTATTGCACGCTTAAAATAATCTACTTTGTGGCAATGAGAAGTGATAAGCAGTTATCATGTCCAGGAACACACAGCTCCCTCTGGTCCATTGATTTATCAGTGAATCCCTTTTATTTCCTCACTTTTCAAATTGCTCTCAAACTCAAGTCATCCACCAAGGTAAATTTTGATAGTACATGTGTTGCTTTGTTTATCACTACTATTTACTTTAAGGTCGCTATTCTCATCATAATGGTTTTGATGGCAATATAGAGCCCTTTGCATAAAGATAGTAAGAATATCTAGACAGCAACAGCAGAAAATTTCACCAAATCCATGACCTTTCTAAGACTGAGACCCTTTATGCCTGTTCATGGAGTTAACTCAATTAATACAAAGCATCCACACCAAAATAAATCTGGATTGTTATCAGAGTAGTTTTATTTATTTATTTTTCCTGAGCTGGACCTTTAGTTCTATTTATTCAAGCTCCACTTTTGATTTTTCCTTATTTCATTCTCGTAATTTCAAGAATATCACCACTCTGACGTTTTAACTTGTTAATAAACTTTAGTGACTAAGACATATCTTCATAAATCTACTGATTTGGCGCTTTCTGTATGGTGCTATGCTGTGCTTGGTTGTGCAGTCCTGTCCAACTCTTTGTAACACCAGGCACTGTAGTCTGCCAAGCTCTTCTCCCCATGGGGATTCTCCAGGCAAGAATACTAGAGTGGGTAGCCTATCCCTTCTCCTGGGGATCTTGCTGACCCAAGAACTGAACTGGGGTCTCCTGTATTGCAAGCAGGTTCTTTACCAGTTGAGCTACCAGGGAAGCCCTTCTGTATGGTGGCTCAGTGTTAAAGAATCTGCAGGGGACACCAAAGACGCGAGTTTGATCCCTGGGTTGGGAAGATCCCCTGGAGTAGGAAATGGCAACCTGCTCTAGTATTCTTGCCTGGGAAATGCCATGGACAGAGCATCCTGGCAGGCTACAGTCCATGGGATCACAACGAGTTGGACAGAGCTGTGCACGCACACACACACACACACACACACACACTCATTTGACTACAACTTTACCGATTGTCTAACATTATGCACTATAAACCATGTTTTAATACTTTACTTTTTCCTCCTAAAGTACAGGATATTATATTCTGCAATGTATGTTCCATCATTATTCTACATGCCATATGATCCTTGCCAATGTCTCTCTGTCTGAATTTGTTTCTGTTTTGTTATATTTGTTCATTTGTTCTTTCGGTTCCATATATAAGTGAAATCATGATATTTTCTTTATCTGATTGATTCCACTTAGCATAATACCCTCTAGGTCCTTCAGTATTGTTACAAATGGCAAGATTTTACATTTTTATGGCTGGGTAATGTTCCATCGTATATATATGCCACTTATTCTTTATCCATTCACTGTTTGATGGACACTTAGGGTGCTTCCATATCCTGGCTATTGTAAATAATGCTGCATTGAACATTGGGGTGCATGTATTTTTTGATGTGTTGTTTTCATATTCTTTGGATAAATACACAAAATTGGGATTTCTGTATCATATGAGTTCAGGTTTTAATTTTCTGAGGAAACTCCATACTGTTTTTCATAGTGGCTGTACCAGATTATATTGCTAACAACAGTGTATGAAGGTTCCCTTTCCTCCACATCCTCTCCAAGACTTTTTATTTGTTGCCATTTTGATCATTACCATTCTTAAATGTGTGATGTTATGTCTCATGGTGGCATTATGTCTTATACTTATTAGCTTTTCCTTTATGACTAGTGTTATTAATTGAGCATCTTATCATTGCCTGTTGATCCACCTGTATGTCTTCTTTGGAAAAATGTCTATTCAGATCATCTGCCCATTTTTAACTGGATTCTTTTTGTTTTTGTGATATTGAGTTTTATGTGTTCTTTGTAACTTTTGGATATTTTACCTCTTATCGGACATATCATTTATAAGTATATTTTCCCATTAAGTAGGTTGCCTTGAGTTTTGTTGATGATTTCTTTCATTGTGCAAAAGCTTTTTAAATTTGATGTAGTCTGCTTATTTTTGCTTTCGTTGTCTTTGTCTGAGAATACATACCCAAAAAAGTATTGTTAATACCAATGTCAAAAAGTTTACTGCCTATGTTTTCTTCAAAGAGTTTTATAACTTTAAATACGTTTTGAGTTTGCTTTTGTGTATGGTATAAGAGAGTGGTCTAGTCTCATTCTTTTGCATGTAGCTGCCCAGTTTTCCCAGCACTACTTATTGAAGAAGCTGTCTTTTCCCCATTGCATATTCCTGTCTCCTGTGTCATAGATTATTTGATCATATGAGGGTGGGTTCATTTCTGGGCGCTCTATTCTTTTTTTGTGCCAGTATATTACTGTTCTGATTACTATATTAGTAATATAGTAGTATATTTTGAAATCAGGGAGTGTGGCACCTCTAGCTTTGTTTTTCTTTTTTAAGATTGTCTTGGTCATTCAGGGTCTTCTGTTATTCCATACAAATTTTAAGATTATTCATTCTAGTTCTGTGCGGGAAAAAAATCACTGAAATTTTGATAGGGATTTCTTTGAATCTATAGATTGCTTTGTAATCAACAATGTATGGATATTTTAACAATGTTAGTTCTTCCAATACATGAGCACAATACATCTATTAATTTATTTGTCTCATTTCCAATTTCTTTCATCACTGTCTTAAAACTTTAAGAGTATAGCTCATTCACTTATTTGGTTAAATATATTTTTATGTAATTTATTCATTTTGATACAACTGTTAATGGGATTGTTTTCTTAATTTCTTTGATAGTTTGTCTTTAGTGTATGGAAATGCAGTAATCTCTATATCAGTTATTTCCTGTGACTTTATTGAAGTCATTTATTCATTCAAATGGTTTTTTGATGGCCTCATTTGGGTTTTCTACATATAGTGTCACCTCATTATAAATAATGATATTTGTATTTCTTGCTTCCATTTTGACGCCTTTTATTTCCTTTTCTTGTCTGATTGCTGCAGATAGGACTGTATTCAATTAACATGGGAA
This sequence comes from Budorcas taxicolor, assembly GCF_023091745.1. Classification (NCBI taxonomy): domain Eukaryota; kingdom Metazoa; phylum Chordata; class Mammalia; order Artiodactyla; family Bovidae; genus Budorcas; species Budorcas taxicolor. The sequence goes on from NC_068910.1 coordinate 87,942,113, forward strand.
GTATGAACATCTACACATTGTTCCTTGTCCTGGAGTAACAGCTTTTAGGTTTTCACTGCCGAGTATCATGGTAGCTGTGGGTTTGTCATATACAGTCTTTATTGCATTGAAATATATTCCTGCTATACAAACTTTAATGAGAGTTTTTTTCATAAATGGTCGTTGGATTTTGTCAAGTGATCTATGTGCATCTAATGAGATGATGGTATAATTTTTATTCTTAGGGTTTTTTTCTATTCTAATTAGATGATTTGTACTATTCTGTTTTCCAGATTGCTAACCGATTCTAATCTGCTGCTGATTTCCACTAGTGTATTTTCCACTAAAGTTACTATATTCTTCAGCTCTATATGGTTCTTTTTCATACTTTTAGCTGAAGTTCTGTATTCCTCCATTCTCCCAAGTTTGGTGAACATTTTTATGATCATTATTTTGAACTCTTTTTATCAAGTAAATTACTTATTTCATTCATTTTTTTCCCCTGGGGTTTAATCTTCTTCCATTTGGAAATATTACTTTCTCTTCATTCTGTTTGACATTCTGTGTTTGTTTTTATAAATTTCCCTGCTGGCTCAGATGGTAAACAATCTGCCTGCAATGCAGGAGACCTAGGTTTGACCCCTGGGTCAGGAAGATCCCCTGGAGAAAGCAATAGCTACCCGCTTCAGTATTCTGGCCTGGAGAGTTCCAAGGACTGTATAGTCCATTGGGTCGCAAAGAGTCGGACACAACTGAACGACTTTCACTTTCTGGGGAGTAAGTCAGCACAGCATTCCTCAAGATATCCCTCCCTAACACAGGTCACTGTATTGGGGAGAATTTCCCCAAAATACTGTATCTTTGCCTCTCCAACCGGTCTTTATGTGGTCCATCCATCTTCTGTTGTACACAAGCTCTTCAATCAGACCTCATTTCTTCTTTAGGAAGAATTGCTTTGCATGGAGGTGTCTGTAGGAAGAGGAGAGTTCAGTCTTTCTACACCATCTTGGACCAGAAAATTCTCATTATGGGCAATTTTAAGTTGCCTTAAATTAACAATCCTTGTTAATACTTCCAATGCATGAGTTATTTTCAATAACATTCTTAAAAAATGTTTGTAATGTTTGAGCATATCAAATGTAAAATCAGCAATGCTGGACAATCTGTTTCATTTATGAATTTATCTATCATAGATCAATTTTTGATGCCTCTATTTTGATAACCTCAAAGCTTCTTCAGTATATAACGAAATCTTTAAACATGTCTCTGACCAAAACAAAACAAAACAGAAACCTTCCAAATATATTGCTTTTTTTCATCTAAGTGCCTAGACCTTCACCAGGGTCTTGATCACACCAGGCCCAAATCATTATGCTTGCATCCTTCACACCATCCCTACCTCCTGTCTCTCACTACTCACTTTCATCTGTATTTCAAATTGATAAAACCGAAGTACTTCCATCCTCATGTGTCTTTTTGAATTAGTGACCTAAGTACCTCCTTTGCCTCTGTTTGAATCTTTGAACTTTGCATCAGACTTCCTTTTTCTTCATAGTGCGTATCCTAGTCTGAGCAGAGAGAATTTATTTCTATCTTTATGTCCTTGTGAAAAGTGACTGTTTTATTACTTGTTCTGCAGCCCAGATTTTCTTATTCTTTTAATACTTATTCTCCCTTTACAATCTGTGCTATTTATTTCACACATCATTAAACCTGTGTCATCTTTATAATGGCTAATAGAATTTAGCACAGCTGCCCCCCGTATACATGAGGGATTGGTTATAGGGGCCTCCTCAGACACCAAAATCTGTGGATGCTGAACTTCCTTATGTAGATTGGTATAGAACTGTCCATCGTCTGTAGCCACAGGGTCTGCATCCATGTCGTGTCTGAATTTGCAGCCCCAGGCTCCTCTGCTCATGGAATTTTTCAAGCAAGAATTCTTGAGTAGGGTGTCATTTCCTACTTCAAAGGATCTTCCACACCAAGGGATCAAACCTGTGTCTCTTGGGTCTCCTGCATTGGCAGGCAGGTTCTTTGCCATTGGTGCCACCCAGGAAGCCATGGCATCCATACAGTCAATCTATTTCCGGTTGAAATTCAGTCCACAGTTATTTGAATCCATGAATGCAAAGCCTGCAGATACAGAAGACCTACTGTGCATTTACTGAAAAAATTCTGCATATAAATGGGCCTTCTCAGTTTAAGCCCATATTATTCAGTTGGTCAAGTGCATTTAATTTTTTCTAGCTTGTATGGATGGAGGAAACTGTGGGTGCCTCATGCAGGTAAAAATGAACATTAATATTTTAAAATACCTAATGTTACTCTCTAAATATGACATTTCAAATGTAGCATAATTAAATGTATAAATTAATTGAATATTTTCTCCCTCTTAAAAATCATCTTTGCTTTGCAGAGCATCCACACAGAAATATATATTGCTTATAAAAGCCATATTTTTGACCTTTTATGCTTCAACTCTATGGGTGGTTCAACTGTATGGGTGGATGTGTACATTAAAAATAAAAAAAGTAGCTTTGAAATAGTTGTTAGTAGGATTCTATTCAGAGAAGGCAATGGCACCCCACTCCAGTACTCTTGCCTGGAAAATCCCATGGATGGAGGAGCCTGGTAGGCTGCAGTCCATGGGGTCGCTAGGAGTCAGACACGACTGAGCGACTTCACTTTCACTTTCCACTTTCATGCATTGGAGAAGGAAATGGCAACCCACTCCAGTGTTCTTGCCTAGAGAATCCCAGGGACAGAGGAGCCTGGTGGGCTGCCATCTATGGGGTCACACAGAGTCAGACACGACTGACGTGACTTAGCAGCAGTAGCAGCAGTATTCTATTAAAACCTCAACTGTTAAAGTTGGCAAATGACAACTTTCTAAGGAGAGAAAATAAAACCTACATGAGTGATGTTGATATGATTTGTGTTTATGATAAGAACAAACATATTGTTTTACAACAGTGGATTTCAAAAATTCAATAAAACACATTTGGAAAAAGGTCTAAAATATAAATAATATGAACTAGGAAGAATTATAGCTCATATTTGTCAGGAGATTAATATATACATAACTCCTTAGGAAGTATTGGCCACTGTAGAAAATATTACTATGGCAGCATGCATAGTAAAGGTAGGAAGAGATATCTAATTTCATAAATTTTATGTAGATCAGAAATATGAAAATTTAGCTGTCTGATTCTTGACAATTATAATCTGGGTAACCTGTGTACAGAACTTTTTCCTACCTTTAGTTAGATTCTCATGAATTGATGAAATTATTTATGATCTTTTCAATTCAAATGGCATGAGACTTTGGAAATTCAGGGTATTCGCAATCAATATACTCAATATAATAGATAAATGACTTGAGCAGGTGGTATTTAATGCTTTTACACTTATTGGTCACTTGGGAGGGTTCATAATTTCTGAAGTTAATGCCAGTTAGAATAATGTTCTCAGTGACTAAAGAAACTAAGTCAAAAAAACACAACTCCCTTAGAAGAATGCATAAACAGTATATATATAGTATCTTTCATTCAGTTCAGATTTCAGTCTGGCAGCAACAAACTAAATTCAGCAGTAAATTACCTTTAGGGGATAAAAAGATAAAGACACTGCCTTATTCTTTAGTACGGTCTACTTCTGAGAGGAGATCATCAGACACATAGAGAGAGGGCAAAGCCCTGGAGTGAAAAAATACAAAGTTTGACTCTAAGGTTTTAATAGGCAACAAAGGCAGGTAACTTGTTCTCTTTTGACCTCAACTTCTCCATTTACCATTGTAAATTTGACTTTTCACTTTAATGCACTGGAGAAGGAAACGGCAACCAACTCCAGTGTTCTTGCCTGGAGAATCCCAGGGACGGGGGAGCCTGGTGGGCTGCCGTCTCTGGGGTCGCACAGAGTCAGATACGACTGAAGTGACTTAGCAGCAGCAGCAGATACATCGTAGGTTTTTCTCTGATTTCAGATTGTCTGGGAAGTTTGTAATTCCCTTGGTTCTGTCTTGCTGCAACAAAAATTTGAAGTGATGACAGACCAGTGTTAGAGCCCTGGTATGGACAAGTGTTACAGCCCTGTGTTACAGCTCAGTTTTATTTAGAAAGTAAAGGAAAATACATCCTCAAGGCTTGAGGGTGGGCTGACCCAAAAGACACAAAGAGAAGTGAAGCCCCAGTCTTTTTAGGCTTCCTCCTTTTACCCATTTGTGTCCTCCCTGCTGAGCCTGCCCTATGTAAATTGGGTTAGCTAGGAGGGGTATTTATTTCATCTGAGGTCCTCACTCCAGTCCTCAGACCTTCCTTTGTTCTATTTTCACGGGCTTTGTCCCTTCTTTGTCTTTTAGCCATCGACATTTTGGACTCCTTTTTCCTATTCTAGCTACCTAACATTCCCCCCCAAGAGATGCGAGGCCCAATTCTTTGGTAATAGGGGTGTCGAGGGCTCTCTGGCTACTTCCTGCTGAACTGGGACAGAGAGGAAATTGGACATCCCTCTCTCGCTAGTCTCAAGCCTCAGAGTCCTTATAGTGGTGTTCATCTCAGGGTGAGTGATATTTTCTGTGGTCGGCTGTAGTTTTACATATCCTTGTTAAACTGGCACTACCTCGTGTAGCTTGCTGACCTGCACAGATACAAAAAGGATTAGACAGTTGATAATACATGGAGCAATCATAAGCAGCATCAATATGGTGATAACAGGGATTAGAAGGAGCATTCAGTTCAGTTCAGTCGCTCAGCCGTGTCCAACTCTTTGCGACCCCATGAATTGCAGCCTGCCAGGCCTCCCTGTCCATGACCAACTCCTGGAGTTCACTCAGACTCCCATCCAGTCAGTGATGCCATCCAGCCATCTCATCCTCTGTCGTCCCCTTTTCCTCCTGCCCCCAATCCCTCCCAGCATCAGAGTCTTTTCCAATGACTCAACTCCTCGCATGAGGTGGCCAAAGTACTGGAGTTTCAGCTTTAGCATCATTCCTTCCAAAGAAATCCCAGGGCTGATCTCCTTCAGAATGGACTGGTTGGATCTCCTTGCAGTCCAAGGGACTCACAAGAATATTCTCCAACACCACAGTTCAAAAGCATCAATTCTTCGGTGCTCAGCCTTCTTCACAGTCCAACTGTCACATCCATACATGACCACAGGAAAAACCATAGCCTTGACTAGATGGACCTTAGTCGGCAAAGTAATGTCTCTGCTTTTGAATATACTATCTAGGTTGGTCATAACTTTCCTTCCAAGGAGTAAGCGTCTTTTAATTTCGTGGCTGCAATCCCATCTGCAGTGATTTTGGAGACCAAAAAATAAAGTCAGCCATTGTTTCCACTGTTTCCCCATCTATTTCCCATGAAGTGATGGGACCAGATGCCATGATCTTAGTTTTCTGAATGTTGAGCTTTAAGCCAACTTTTTCACTCTCCTTTTTCGCTTTCATCAAGAGAAGGGTGGTGTCATCTGCATATCTGAGGTTATTGAATTTCTCCTGGCAATCTTGATTCCAGCTTGTGTTTCCTCCAGCCCAGCATTTCTCATGATGTACTTTGTGTATAAGTTAAATAAGCAGGGTGACAACATACAGCCTTGACGTACTCCTTTTCCTATTTGGAACCAGTCTGTTGTTCCATGTCCAGTTCTAACTGTTGCTTCCTGACCTGCATACAGGTTTTTCAAGAGGCAGGTCAGGTGGTCTGGCATCCCCATCTCTTTCATAATTTTCCACAGTTTATTGTGATCCACACAGTAGCTAGACGTATTTACCCATAAACAACACATCTCATTCAAGATGGCTGAAGTCCTTCCCTTTTCAGGGATCAGGAGATCCATCTCCTGTCTATTTTGGAGTACAACCCCTGACAAGCTGTGTTGGCTCTTTAGAGCTATCCTGAGAAATCTTGTTCCCAGAAACTTAATTTTGGGGGTGTTCATTAGAATGGCACTCATTTGTAGCTCTGAATAGGTATCTGAGATTGCCCAGGGGCTCACAGGTATATTGAATGCCTCTTTTGTTTTCTTCCATGACTTGACTCATGAGTAGTGAATCCAGGAGTCATGTCCTGGTACTTGACTGCTGTAGGGGTAGAAAGTATTACAGGGTAGGGGCCCTTCCATGAGGGCTGGAGTTGAGCCTTTGGGGACCGTCTTTCCAGACTTTAATTAAGACTTGAGTCCCTGGAGCATACAGTGGTAACTCTTCAGAATCTTTGGGTCCTGTTTGACACCCAACAAGTATATATCCTTTTGGAATTGCCCAGTGGCCATGGTATAAGACCGGAGGGTCTGAGCCTCTGGATCTAGGAAGAGATCATTGATGTAAGCAAAAGGTTTCCCATATAGCATCTCATGAGGGCTAAGACCAACCTGTTCCTTAAGGGCAATACGGGTGTGGAGGAGAGCTATTGGTAAAGCCTCCTTCCATCTCAGGGAGGTCTCCTGGGTTAACTTTTTTATCACTGATTTTAAGAATTGGTTGGCTCTTTCTACTTTTCCTGAAGACTGAGACCTCCAGGCACAATGCAGATAATAAGTAATGCCCAATGCTTTAGAGACCCCTTGGGTGACCTTAGAAGGATATCATTTATGATATCCCATTATCACTTTGTAATGACCTGGACAGACCAAATCTTGGAATGATTTGATGGAGCAGGGTTTTTTTTTGTTTTTGTTTTGTTTTGTTTTGTTTTTACCACCTCCTCAGCCTTCTCAATCTGGGTGGGAAAGCCTTCAATCCATCCTGTGAATGTATCTATCATGACTAATAAGTATTTATACCCTTGAGAAACTGGCATCTGGGTGAAGTCCATCTGCCAGTCTTCTCCTGGGTAGGCCCCAAGTCGTTGGACAGGCTGGGTCAGCTGAGGTCTTCGAGCTCCTTGGGGGTTGTTTAATTGGCAAGTGGGACAAGAGGAGACCACTTGCCTTATAGTCATTTGCAGGTCTGTTCCTCTGAAGCACCTTTTTAGTAACTTTCGGAGGGCCTTTTCCCCTAAATGCTACAGCATGTGCATACTTGGAGTCCGTGTAAATGGCTACTCTTTTTCCTTTTCCCAGCTCTAAAGTTCATGTCAGGGCTATGAGCTCAGCTAATTGGGCTGAAGTACCTGGTGGCAAAGGTTTAGCCTTTGTGGTATCAAAATTGGAGACTACCGCATTTCTGGCTTTTCTTTTTCCATCCAAGAGAAAGCTGCTTCCATCAGTGTACCAGATTTCCTCAAGACTGATTAGAGCATCTTCCAACAATCCCTCTCGAGGTTTTGTCAAGTGGTACAAGGTTTCTAGGCAAGAGTTAAAGGGAAGAGAGCCCTCGGGGGTAGGCAGGAGGGTGGCAGGGTTAAGAACCTCACAAGGGCATATAGTGAGGCCTGGATTTTCCATCAGCACTAGTTGATATCTGAGGATTCTTTGATCAGACATCCATAAATGGCCTCTCCCATTTAGGAGTTGTTTCACTTGGTGGCTGGTAAAAAGTTAATTTACCCCTAAAAGTGAGTTTTAAAGCATCTTCTATCAAGATTGCAATAGCTGCACAATTTCAAAGGCAGGGAATGATCTCTTCCCAATATGGGAATAGGACACTCAGGGGCCACCAGAAACTGGTGGGAAAATACTCGTCCATCCCAGTAACAAAGAAGTGCTTAGGTGAATCTTTTTGTAATTGTTTTTCCTGTAGCAACCAAAATGGTACAGGTCTGGGGTTGTGCAGAGTCAGACATGACTGAAGCGACTTAGCAGCAGCAGCAGCAGCAGTAGCAGCTTGGGGGATAAGGCTCTGGAGCAGGAGGTCAGGACAGAGAAGGTAGCCCCTGTGTCAACCAGGAAATTATTGAAACTACCAGCCACATCCAGTTGCACTCTTGGCTCTAGCCCCGTGATGGTTATCTGTGACAGGTGGGCTGGCTGGAGCAGGCCGCTTCAGTCCTATTGAACTATCATGAGGGAAGGCTTGGCATTTGACCTTAAGGCTCTTGGGTCCGCAGGGCAGAGTGCCACCCAATGCCCCAACTAATGGCATTTGTTGCAAGCCATTTTAGGAGACTTGTCACAGTTTGGGCACTCTTTAGCCCAATGTCCTGCCTGTCTACAGATTAGGCATTTTCCTCATGCCTTGTCCTCTAAGGACTCGAGTTTCGCCGTAGGGCTTCCCTGGAGGGCAGCCAGCATCTGGGCATGCCTTGTCTCTTTCCTTCTCTCCCTTTCCTGGGCCTTGATCTCCTTCTCCTGTTCTCTGTTATAAAAGGTATTGGTGGCTGTCTGGACAATGTCATCTAAAGAGGCTACAGGGTCCTGCTACTGTAGCTGTTGTAACTTTATCCTGATGTCTGATTCACATTGGGACAATAATTTGTCCTTTAAAATCACCTGTTCCTTGTAAGAGTCCAAGTTCAGATTGGACTTGGATGGTATCAAACTTTTGGATGGTATCTTTTAGACTTTCCAGAAAGGCAACAGGGTTCTCGTTAGACTCCTGAGTTGTTGCTGAGACTGGGACAGTCCCACAACTAAGAGGCTTCCTTCTATTTTCATGGGTGGACTTCCTTAGGGGTGAGTCTTTCTGAAGCTTATCCTACCCAGTACTGTTGCAACCTGAGAGCTAGGCACCCCTGGGTCAGGGTGCAGATCCCCAGGCAGGCTGAGGCATGACAGCCTCCTGGAGATCAAATCCCTGGGCAAGTATAGGCATGTCGACCTGCTGGGACCCCTGGACTGGCGGATCCCTGGACAGGTTGAGGCATGACAACCTTTTGAGAACCAGATCCGTAGGCAGGTCAAGGGAGGTCGACCTCCTGGGACCCCCGGACTGGAGTTGGTCATCCCCAAGGTCTCCAGCATGACCAGTGCTGGGTAAGATTAAGGGGCTGTAATCTTAACTCATTGCTGGTTTGTCCACCGCAGATGGGGATAGATATCGTGATGTAAAGCAATCGAAGCCTGTGCCCTGAGACTGGTAACCTGGCAAAACAGCCAGAAGCCTTATCCTCTTATTGCTCTGAGGGAATGTAAGTCACTGATTTCTTCCCCTAGTCTTCCGTAAGAGCAGGTTAGGGTGTCTCCAATGGTAAACATCTCATTGTCATAGACCCACTCTAGCTAATAGCAGAAATAACGACAATGGGGTAGATTATCTAGTCCTGTTAGGCCCCTAACAGGGGCCTTAATAACTCTTAATATTAAGAGTATTTTAATAATACTGTGGTGGAGCAATGTTGCCTACAAGGGGGCAGGGTCCTGGCTGTAGGAGTTAGTAAGTAGCTTAAGAACAAATTGATAAGAGGAAGCAGACCAGATGTTCCATAAAAGTAGAGTAGAGATTTGATGTGGGGGTATATTTGTAACTTTAGGAGAAGGGTGGTAAGTGGGCCCAAATGGCCTGCAGGGCAAACATTATCCCTGGAAGTGGCAAACATTATCCCTGGAAGCTCAATTGCCCTTGAAGGGATGCCAGCAGATGGGCTTCTGGCATTGTGTGCCTGTCACCTGCCTTACCAGCTTCACTGAGAGATGCTGGTGTTGCACATGTTGGGGGAAACATGGAAGATGAAGGCCTGAATATCTAGAGGGATTGGATATTATACAGCATTTCCTTCCCGTAGGCCAGCTATTTTCTGGTCGTTCCTCTAGAAGATTGTAGACGCAACATTGTGAGCCAGGACAGGCCTCAGGAAAAGAGCATGAAACAGGAGGGAAGAGGGCAGGGCACAACTTTTAAAAGAATGACATAGCCCAAGGGCATAACATACACCAATTAAAAGCAAATGGGTCCAAGATGACAAGCCAAATTCAACTAAACCTTGATCCTCAATCTGCAAGCTAACTGACACACCAGAGGTACCAGGAGAGTTCCAAGGCATTGTCAAAAGATGCAGGAGTGGGTGGTTCCCCCAGTTATTGGAATGGTCCTCCCACTCATTAGCATATGAAATCACCCAGCTCACAAAAAACTAACCGTACCACTTTCCATGGCCCCTGCACTCTCCTCTGTGATGATCCACACCCCATGGAGTGTGTTTCTCTCTGAATCTGAACAAATCCATCTCTTACCTATCACTGTGTCTCTAATTGAATTTTTGCAATAAGACATCAGAGCCTGAGCTTCATTAGGTCCTGAAGGCAGGCACCATGGGTTTTGGCTGGGCTCAAGTTCCCAGAGAGGAGAGAGGAGCTGAAGGATGAGAGGAAAAAGCAGTGGGAAAAGTGTGCCAAGGAATCCCCTTCATAACCTGCAAGAAAATCTGCTAAGTACTTGACTTGTGCTCACAATTTTCATTGGCCTGATCCTTGGCACAAAGAGTAAGGATAGAAGAACCCCCACACGCTTGGGTAACAGCTACTAGGGTGCAGAGGATAATGGAGCCTTTGGGACATGCTGGGGAGTAGCCTCACTGCTGCTGCTGCTGCTGCTAAGTCACTTCAGTCGTGTCCGACTCTGTGCAACCCCGTAGATGGCAGCCCACCAAGCTCCCCGTCCCTGGGATTCTCCAGGCAAGAAAACTGAAGTGGGTTGCCATTTCCTTCTCCAATGCATGAAAGTGAAAAGTGAAAGTAAAGTCGTTTCAGTCGTGTCCAACTCTGTGCAACCCCATAGATGGCAGCCCACCAGGCTCCCCGTCCCTGGGATTCTCCAGGCAAGAAAACTGGAGTGGACTGAGTCCCTCAGTTGTACCCACTGCTGTTCACCTGTTAGTGGAAAGTTTGAGGAAACAAGAAATAAGAGATTGTAAAGGAATTAAGATTTTGTTAGCCATATGTCCCTCTAGCCTTAGGAGTAGGGACCTCCTACCTTAACTGAGGTCTTCTGGAATCTGAAACTGAGCCACATGAGCTTTCTGCTGAGTTTGATTTTCTGTCCCAGTTTCCAGCACTCTGGGCTTCTTGTCACTTCCCGTGAACTGGGTTTTCTTTGCATTCTGCTTCTACCATGGGAGCTTTCACAGAATTGGGCTTCTGCTGTACTTGGCCTCTTCCTGGAGAAGACTGAGCTGAGTTGTTTCAGCCAGGTTAAATCTGAGTCATGGCACCATAGATATTGGGGGAGTTTGTAATTTCCTTGCTTCTGTCTCACTGCAACAATAATTTGAAGCAACGGACAGACCAGTGTTACAGCCCCCTGTGATTCCCTTGGATCAACCAATGTTACAGCCTCGTGTTACAGCTCAGTTTTATTTAGAAAGCAAAAGAAAATACATCCTCGAGGTGTGAGGGTGGGTCGATCCAAAAGACACGAAAGAAGGGAAGCTTTCTTTCTAGGGAACCAATCTTTCTAGGCTTCCTCCTTTTGTACATTTGTCTCCTCCCCCACTGAGCCTGCCCTATGTAAACTGGGCTAGCCAGGAGTGGTGTTTGTTTTATCTGAGGTCCTCACTCTAGTCCTCGGACCTTACTTTGTTCTATTTTGCTGGCTTTTCCTTTTTTCATCTTTTGCTGCTGCTGCTAAGTCGCTTCAGTCGTGTCCGACTCTGTGCAACCCCATAGACAGCAGCCCACCAGGCTCCCCCATCCCTGGGATTCTCCAGGCAAGAACAGTGGAGTGGGTTGCCATTTCCTCCTCCAATGCAGGAAAGTGAAAAGTGAAAGTGAAGTCACTCAGTCATGTCCGACTCGTAGCGACCCCATGGACTGCAGCCCACCAGGCTCCTCTGCCCATGGGGTTTTCCAGGCAAGAGTACTGGTACTGATTAGCCACCACCATTTCGGACTCCTTTTTCCTATTCCAACTACCTAACAAGATGTTAATAGAAGTTGAATAGAATAGAAACAGTTTCTCTTTTAGCATTGACTTCATATCTTTAGCCTTTAACTAAATCTTAATCCTGAACATCAATATACCATCAGATATTATTCAGAAACAAGACTCCTTGAACGTGGTAGAGTGCAGTGATTACTGGTTCTTCACATAAATGCCTAATTTCAAATTTCACATCTTCTGTCTTCTCACTGTATGATTTGGTTCCAGGTAATTACTCTGAGCCTCATTTTTCCTTGTCTAGATTGCTTTGAAGACATTGGACATACATATACATATATGTATATGACAGATGAAATTAAACAATATGTAAAAATATAAGCATACTCAAATCCTCAGGAATATTTGCTGTTATTATTTAGGAACATGAAAATGATAGGGTTTGATCAAGTGATCCTTGAAAAATTTGAATCAAATGGAAATTCTCTTGCTTCAGGATGATTAAGAAAGCTAGACTCTTGAAAGAGCAAGTGTAATAGGGAAGAGTCAAAACTGACTAAAAGTGCCTTTCTTCAGATGCCTGTCAACTTGTAGATGGCAGGAGGGAAGAAATTAACACATTCCCCTGCCTGAGGCCATTCTAGGAGCTATTTCAGGAGTAAATGATCTTTTTACTTTGTTTCCTCACCTGCCCCCATCTCTGATCCATAAGAGAACCTGGCATCAGGATGATTATTTTGAGACTTTAGTCTGCAATCTTCATCAGCCTGATCTTGGGTGGCCTTGACCTGCACCAGCTTGGAACTGGGCTGGGTCACAGTAGTGGAAAAACCAGATTCTAGCCACTAGACAAGTGGCTTTGCAGAAAAGAATTTACACAAAGAGAGAAAGTAGTGAAGCAAGTAAAGCATTAAAAGGAAAAAGACTGCAGTACATGTGGATAGACGCAGGAACACACTTTGAGAGTTCCCGAGTTGCACCTGTGTAGCAGTTTAAATCACTTATATGGGGCATTTCTTCGAGATTTCCTTTGGCTAATCATTTTGATTTGCCTGGTTCACACTCCATGTTTGGTGTATCTAAGGATCTTTCCATGTGTGCCCATGCCTAGATGGATCCTACTGAAAAGGCATCTGGGTAGAGCATCCCTTGACATGACTCCCCTTTGGCCTCCAAGGAGCCTTTTTTGCACATGTGTGGTGGGGGAAGTCTCCTGACTTCAGGAACAAAAAATATGTGGTCTGTGCAGGATCCAGCCTCCTCCCTTAATTGCCCTGCTATTCTTGGAGTTTTGGTCCATAGGGAATGAATCTCCAATTGCTTTCCACTGGGGGGCCCATCTCCTCCTGCCTCAAACCAGATTTCTGAATGAAGTCATATTGCTTACCTCAACATCTTGTCTCTTGGATTCATTGGCCTATTGTATGGTGAGAAGAGTGAGCTTGGACATGGCAACTCAAGGAAACTTTAGACAATGTGTGGGAAGAGTGATAGAAAGCAAGTTACAAATTCAGAAATCAGTTCTTGGTTATTCACTGGCTAAGGATGAATATTCCAGGAGTGATTCACATATGCATGCTAAGGTTGAAACACATGGAATATGCCTGAACTTGGCTCAGAGGTTAAAGCGTCTGCCTCCAATGCGAGAGACCCGGGTTCGATCCCTGGGTCGGGAAGATCCCCTGGAGAAGGAAATGGTAACCCACTCCTGGGTATTCTTGCCTGGAGAATCCCATGGACGAAGAAGCCTGGTAGGCTACAGTCCACGGGGTCGCAAAAAGTCGGACACAACTGAGTGACTTCACCTTCACTTTCACCTTAACTTAGTGATAATTGATAAATCCAGAAATGCTCAGACTATGTAAAAATGAAGGTATTCTAGGTTTTTACATTTCCCCTAAACTTAGAATTGACATTTCGCTCCTTAGCAGTGAATGAAAGTGGGAAAAGAGCATGTTAAGCATTTCCTTCTTTTTTAGAACAGTATAAAGAAGCAGACTAAGCGACAAATAAAGATATTCATATATTTGCTCATTTTATAAAAACTCTTAGAAATGAAAGATAGCTTTGCATGCCTTTGAAAATTTACATATAAAAGACAACAACAATATTTGACTCCTAGGCTAATATTATTCACTTTCTGGGAATACACATAAAGCTTCAAGAGAAGTGATTTGACCTTGTGCTGTCACCATAGTTGGGAAAAAAAAAAAAAATTTGCTACACATGAAAATGTGAGTGTTAAATCAGGGAATGTTAGATGAAAGATCACAGGAAATCATCTTCTGTGAAAAATACTTTCCTTCATTTTGGGGAAATTAGTATAAATAATTCTTAGTAATTTTTGATTAAAAATGCTATATTGAACGTGACATAGTTTTCTATGACCTTTTTTAAAATTGCTTTCTTTACTGTTTAATTGGAAGATAATTACTTTACAATGCTGCATTGGTTTCTTCCATACTTTAGATTTCTCAGGTAAATGTTGAGACAACAGTTAATTATCTTTAATCAAATCTTATTGTGAAGTCACTACAAAATGTATTCTCAAAACACTTGTTTCAAGCAGGGATCTTGGTAAGTCCAAAAGTTTATCATAAATTATTAAATGTTAGAAAATAAAACATGCAGCTTTATTTAAAAAAAAATAGAACTAAAATGTTTGAACCCAGAAAAAGAAATGGTAATTCTGTGATGTGATAGAGATGTGAATAATATTAGCCTAGGAGTCAAATATTGTGAAGTGAAGTGAAGTTGCTCAGTCGTGTCCAACTCTTTGCGACACCATGGACTGTAGCCCATCAGGCTCTTCCATCCATGGGATTCTCCAGGCAAGAATACTGGAGTGGGTTGCCATTTCCTTCTCCAGGGGATCTTCCCAACCTAGGAACTGAACCCAGGTCTCCCGCATTGCAGGCAGACGCTTTAACCTCGGAGCCATCAGGAGTGACTTTGAACCCAGAAAAAGAAATGATAATTCTGTGATGTGATAGAGGTGTTAGCTAATTATCTTACAACATATAAGTGTATCAGATCATCACACTGTACACTTTAAGCCTAAACAATGTTATATGTCAACTGTATTTCAGTAAAGCTGGAAGAAATGATTCAAGACTGATAGATATTTTCTCTCAGCACTTTGAAGAGTTTATTTTGTCTCCTATAATTTTAAGATACTTTTTTTTAATTTTAAAAGTGAAATAGAGAAATTATGTAAAAGTGTACAGTTAATAGATTGGCCATGTTATGGGCTGAATTGTGTTTTCCAGAAGATGTTACAGTCCTAAACTCCAATATTTGTGAATGTGATTTTGTTTGGAAATAATGTCTTTGCAGATGATCAAGTTAGGTCAATAGAGTGGGTCCTAATCCAATATAATTGTGTCCTTTTGAAAAAGTTTAGACACAGTGACAGAGATGCACGGAGAGAACATGATATGAAGACAAAGGGGGAACCTTGTCTCCAAGCCAAGGAACACTCGAAGTTACCAGAAGCTAGCCATGAAGCATGGGACAGATTTTCCCTCATAGCCCTCAGAATGAACCAATCCATAAATGCTTTCATTTTGGAATTCCTGCTTCTAGAACTCTGAGGCATTTTTGTTGTTTAAGGTACTACTGTCTGGTAATTTGCTATGGAAGTCCCAGAAGATTAATCTAGACATGGATATTTTAATCAACAGAAATAGAAGCCAGAGAAAACTTTGCACTTCCTGTTGTCAGTGAAGGACCCTATCTCATCTTTCTTGATGCCTTTATGAGGCACTTCAAGCATTAAGAAGTACCTTAGTGGACGCTCATTATATCAACCCACCATTGTCCCTAGTCCTTTCCTGCATGGGTCCTCCACTGTCAGGTACCTGCAGTGCTCACCAGGCACGAGTTTTACTTCTGCTCGTTGACACTCCTTTCTGTCCTTTCTGAATCACGACAGCTCCCAACTCTCTAGGTAAATCAATACGAGTGGACATAGTCACCAATGTGCTAGAATCCTTAGTACTTTATATCCCATGTAAAGAAGAGCTCTTTTATTTATTTTTTTTTTGTCTTTTTTTAAATTTCACTTTATTTTACAATACTGTATTGGTTTTGCCATATATCAGCATGAATCTGCCACGGGTGTACATGAGCTCCCAACCCTGAACCCCGCTCCCACCTCCCTCCCCATACCATCTCCCTGGGTCATCCCAGTGCACCAGCCCCAAGCATCCTGCATTGAATGACCGGCGATTCCTTAATGTTGTAGTTTATACCAGGCAGGTATCCAAGTATACCATAAGTGCACCAGTGACTCACAGAAATTTCAATGAAAATACTTTTCTGTTTAAGAAGGTACACTATGAAGTCAGCCTTAAAGTCTTTAAGTTCCTATGAGTTCCTATGAGTTTTATATTTCGTATAAAAATCAATGGGTTTTTAGAAATTCATTTCCCAAGTGAATCTTCAAACCTCTATACAAAGTCAATTTACTAAATCTGTTAGTTGTTAGGAATGCCAATAATTGACAGAATAGGTCTCATTTTGAGACCTCCCCCAAATATGTATCAGTGGCAAATAAGCACTAAAATTTGCTTGAAATCATTAGTCATTAGGAAATAATCAAATAAAACCCACAATAACTTGCTGCTACATGGTAGCTCAGCTGGTAAAGGATCCTCCTGCAATGCAAGAGACCTTGGTTTGATCCCTGGGTCAGGAAGATCCGCTGATGAAGGGATAGGCTACCCACTCCAGTATTCTTGGACTTCCCTTGTGGTGCAGACAGCAAAGAATCTGCCTGCAATGTGGGAGACCTGGGTTTGATCCTTGGGTTGGGAAGATTCTGGAGAAGGAATGGCTATCCCCTTTGGTACTCTAACCTCGAGAATCCCCATGTACAGAGGAGCCTGGCAGGCTACAGTCCATGGGATTCCAAAGAGTTGGACATGACTCAAGGACTTTCACTTTTACTTCCATATGGCTACTAGCATCGCTGAAATGATAAATCACACAAGGCAGAGTGCTGTTGAGGCTGTGAAGAAATGTAAACCCTCATGCATTGTTGGGGGGAATGAAAAATGTAGCTACTTTGGAAAACAATAGAGAAGCTTCTTTTAAACATATACTTATCATGTGACTGCTATTTCACATGTAGGTATTTACTCAAGAGAAATGGAAATATGTGTTTGTACAGTGACCTGTTCATAGAAGCTTTATTCATATAGCCCCAAACTGAAAATAACCCAGATGTCCCTCCATTGGTAAATGGATAAACAAAACACTACTCATTAATAAAAGTAATAGCTCATAAATATATATAACACAATATATAAATCTACAGTGTTAAAGTCAGAGAAAGCAGAGAAGACTATAGAGTATATGATGCCATCACTATGATATTCTGCAATAAGCACAACTCTAGGAAGAGAAATCTGAATATAGTGGTCAGAGACTAGAGATGATAACATGGAAATAAAACACTTTATAAAATTTTATTGATGATGGAATGGTATCTCCTATACTTGTTTAGTCACTAAGTCATGTGTGACTCTTGTTACCTCATGTACTATAGCCTGCTAGGCTCCTCTCTCCATGGGATTTCCCAAGCAAGAATATTGGAGTGGCTTGCCATTTCCTCCTCCAGAGGATCTTCCTGACCCAGGGAGTGAACATGTGTCTCCTGGATTGACACACGATTTCTTTTACCACTAGTTGCCACCTGGGAAGCCCGAGTGCTTTAAAAATTTACAACTATGAAATTAATTAAGGAAAATTTTAAACATGTAATGTTTAACAACTTTAAAATTGCTTGTAATTGCACTACTGGTTATTCCTGATTTCTCTTCATACTAGTCTAATTTATGCTTCTCTTTTTAATAAAGGACTGTACTATTATAGGACTTCCCAGGTGGCACAGTGGTAAAGAATCCACATGCCAATGCAGGAGACACAGGAGACATGGGTTCAATTCCTGGGTCAAGAATATCCCCTGCAGTAGAAAATGGCAAACCACTGCAGTATTCTTGCCTGGAAAATGCCATGGATAGAAGAGCCTGGCAGCCTACAGTCCATCGAGTCACATAGAGTTAGACAGGACTAAGCCACTGAGTATGCATGCCTACACTATTACAGGAAGGCACATCTTTGAAGAGGAGAAGGTTTGAATTCTCATGGGGGTTTGGGGTCAACTCCAGTGGGTTAGGACCAACAGTGCCAGTGCCACCTACTTCCTGCAAACACAATGTCACACTTAATGTGAAAAAAAAATAAGATTTTTGTAACGTGCCTTGCAAGTTGAAATTCTTTCTATGAAGGCAAACACAATAGCAATTTGAGCCACCAGAATCCTCTGAACATCCAAGTTTCAAGCATTCCTTTAGATGGTAAATTTCTATTTTTTCCCATAAGATGACACATCTCCATTCACATTAAATCCTTATGGTAAGGAATTAGAATTTTCTATCTGCTATACTTGTTGATTTTCTATGTAAGAATACTGGAGTGAGTTGCCATTTTCTACTTCAGGGGATCTTCCTGACCCAGGATTGGACCCTCATCCTTTGCATCTCCTGCCCTGGCAGGTGGATTCTTTACCAACTATGCCACCTGGGAAGCCCAGCTTGTAAAAGAGTGTATTTCCAGTTATATTTCATTCAGAAAGATACTAAACTTATTTTCTTCCACATCAAGCTTAAGAAGCTCAGTTGTTGCCCAGCTTTGAGGTATGCTCATTTTTTCTGTCACCCTTGACTTTGGAGGAGCTAGGCACATTCTGATATTTCTGTTAGCCTGGAATGAGAAAGAAAAACAATTTAATTCAGGAAGTTTAAGACTTGATTCCCAGTTTTCTCGAATATTATGGTTTACTATTTTCTCTTAACTTAACAGAAGGCATTCTGCTTCTTACCCAGATGCTGATCACAGATTTGTTACTGCCCTGAAAACATCCCCCTACTTCTGTCTAACATAAAGCTGTCTTACTTTTTTTTCTAAGAGCAAAGGAAATTTGTGAAACATCAAGAGAACAGTTATTTCTGCTTCTTTGAGAAAAACAACTTAGGAAATTCTACACTAAAACGTACTCTTTGTGGCCCCATGGACTGTAGCCTGTCAGGCAGCTCTGTCCATGAAATTCTCCAGGGAAGGATACTGCAGTGGGTAGCCATTCCCTGCTCCAGGAGATCCTTCTGACCCAGGGATTGAACCCAGGTCTCCTGCATTGCAGGCAGATTATTTACTGTTTGAGCTACCTGGGAAGCCCATAAAACATACAACCTACTTTTTATTTTTTACATCTAGAGTTAAAGTACATTTTTAAAAGAATGATGGTAAAAAAAAATACTCAAAAAATTACAATCTAATTTCATATTAGTTTTTCTGACTTCTATTTGTGGATAATATTTTAAGAAATTCTTCTTCATATACGCATTATTTTGGAAATAGAATTCTGGTTGCTGAAGGTTTTGTATTCTGGAAGCATTCATGAATTTTCTTTCTTTAAAGATTGGCACAAAAGAAAATTTCTTTCCAACATTTTAATCTTTGATGCTACCCTATAGTTATTTTTTAATGAGATAAATTGGTTTTTCATTTGAGTTCTTTATTGAAAATTGGTCTACTTATTTGTAGAAAAGAAACTTTAGTTTTTGCATTTCTCTTTTGCTGGTCAGTGTTTCCTAAGTTCTATGTTGTAATTTTTCATTGATATTCAAGAAATTCTGTAAAATGCATTTAAAATTGTATTATTTGAACTGGACAAATGTAAACACTGGTACATTTGCAAAAATCTCTTCTACAAAAGTGTCTTTGAAAGTTAGCAGAAACTTAGAAAACTATCATCCTTGGGACTTGAGTGAGTTCAGAGGAGAGAGGTACGAGGTGAGGTTAGAGAGGGAGGCAATGGAAAAGGATGTGAATATTGTAATTATGATAAGGGCTAGTGGGCTGTTTCAAAAAGGAATCAACAGGACATGAATATACAGAACAGGCAGTACTGGGTGTAGCGGTGGTGGTGCTGCCTGTCGGTCCCCAGACCCCAGCACAGGTTCCAGATCAACAATTCCTCCGCCACTGATGAAGGTCATTTACCACTCAGCTGGAGCTGTGACCTTCTTCTGCATCTCTGTGAACTTCTTGTCACTGTCCCAGAGGCTTCAAATTAACGTTCATGACCTGAAAGAGTCTGATTTCCCCAGGGTCACTCAACAGTGTTTTGACCTAACTAGGCTGAAAGTCATATGGTATAAATTGCAAATGTTCTGCTACCATTTCTAAATAAATCTACCTAACCAATTACTGTGATGATGGGATGTTCACCTTGAGTCTGGATATATTTACAAAAATATTTCTTTAAAAAAATTTGAAAAAGGAGTTTTATGTTTATAATTAACTTTTCCTGTCAAGATGCTTAAGAAAAAGGCTAAAGTATCTTTCCATTGTCAAATCAGAGCAGTGTATGAAACCATTTGGAGAAAAGTGTTTGAATAAATTTAATTGTAATTGCCATCTTGTAAGTACAGACATGTAGGTTGTTGAAATTATAGATTTGAGAAATTTGCAATGTAAAAATTTGGTAGGAATGTGCAGAGAATAAAACAGGTATGATGCACCTTGAACTTTGGAACTCATATAGTTTTTAATGTATAAATTTAGTCCAAAATACTACCCAAATGCATTCTAGAGTTTGGAGCTGTTTAGAAAAGGTAAGACCCTCTAGAGTCCCAAATTATTAGGTGAAACCTGTAAATAACAGAAAGTAGATTCAGAAAATATAGGAGCTCAACAAGGGAGAATTTACACCTGGGGAGAAATGAGCTTTGGAGAATTAAATACAATGGTAGATAGATATCTAGGTTGTATCCATGTCCTGGCTATTGTGAATAGTGTTGTAATGAATATAGGGATTCTTTTATCTTTTGAATTATGATTTTCTCAGGATATATGCTTAGTAGTGAGATTGTTGGATCATATGGTAAATTTATTCATAGTTTCCTTTGTTAATTTATTTTATTTTTAATTGGAGAATGATTACTTTACACAATTGTGATGGTTTCTGTCAAACATCAACATGAACCAGACATAGATGTACATATGTCCCCTCCTTCTTAAATCTCCCTCCTACCTCCCTCTCCATTCCACCCCTCTAGGTTGTCACAGAGCACCAGCTTTTAGTTCCTTGCATCATACAGCAAATTCCCACTGGCTGTCTACTTTCCTTTCATCTTGATGAAAGTGAAACAGGAGAGTGAAAGATGGCTTTAAATTCAACATTCAAAAAACGAAGATCACGGCATCTGGTCCCATCACTTCATGGCAAATAGATGGGTAAAAAATGGAAACAGTGACATAATTTATTTTCTTGGACTCCAAAAGCACTGCAGATGGTGAATGCAGCCATGAAATTAAAAGATGCGTCTTCCTTGGAAGAAAGGCAATGACCAACCTAGACAGCATATTAAAAATCAGAGATATTACTTTGCCAACAAAGGTCCATCTAGTCAAAGCTATGGTTTTTCCAGTAGTCATGTATGGATGTGAGAGATGGACTGTAAAGAAAGCTGAACACTGAAGTATTGATGCTTTTGAACTGTGGTGTTGGAGAAGACTCTTGAAAGTCCCTTGGACTGCAAGGAAATCCAACCAGTCCATCCTAAAGGAAATCAGTCCTGAATATTCATTGGAAGGACTGATGCTGATGCTGAATCTCCAATACTTTGGCCACCTGATGGGAGGAATGAACTCATTGGAAAAGCCCCAGATGCTGGGAAAGACTGAAGGCAGGAGGAAAAGGGGACGACAGAGGATGAGATGGTTGGATGGGATCACCAACTTGATGGACTTGAGTTTAAGCATGCTCCAGGAGTTGGTGATGGACAGGGAAGCCTGACGTGTTGCAGTACATGAGGTTGCAAAGAGTCAGACAGGACTGAGCAACTTAACTAATCTACTTTACATATGGTAATATATATGATTCAATGCTACTCTCTCATGCAGATGTAGAGAACAGACTTTTGTACACAACTAGGGAGAGAGGAGATGGGATGATTTGAGAGAGTAACATTTCAACATATCCCTAGTTTCTTAAGGAACCTCCATACTATTCTCCATCTTGGCTATATCAGTTTACATCCGACCAGCAGTGAAAAATGTTTCCCTCTCTCCAGATTCTCTTCAGCATTTATTGTTTGTAGATGTTTTGATGTTAGCCATTCTGAATGGTGTGAGGTGATACTTCATCGTAGTTTTGATGGTAGGAGGGATTGGGGGCAGGAGGAGAAGGGGACGACGGAGGATGAGATGGCTGGATGGCATCACTGACTCGATGGACATGAGTCTGAGTGAACTCTGGAAGTTGGTGATGGACAGGGAGGCCTGGCGTGCTGGGCTTCATGGGGTTGCAAGGAGTGAGACGTGACTGAGCGACTGAACTGAACTGAACTGAATAATGAGCATGTTTGACAGTGAAGTAAATAAGAAAGAGAAAAATAAGTACAGTATATTAATGCATATATATGAAATCTAGAAAAATGGTACTGATGAACCTCTTTGCAGGGCAGGAAGAGAGACACAGAGGAAGAGAACAGACTTGTAGACACAGTGAGGGAAGGAGAGGGTGGCATGAACTGAGAGAGTAGCGCTGACATATATACCACGTTGTGTACAATAGATGGCTAGTGGGAAACGGCCGCAAAAGCTCAGGAAGCTCAGCTCAGCGCTCTGTGGTGCCCTAGATGGGAGGGGAGAGGAGTGGTGGGTGAGGGAGCCTCAACAGGGAGGTATTCATATACCTGACTCACACTGTTGTGCAGCAGAAACTAACACAATACTGTAAAGCAATTATAGTCTAATTTTTAAAAAATTAAAAATATTTTAAAGGTAGAAGAAACTCTGAAAGGAATCTCAAAGTAGTGTGTGGGCATTGTGTTCATCAATTAAAATTTTAAGAACGTGATATGGTTCCCAGCTGTCTCCCTTTCAGCTCCAAAGCCGGGTGACTTCCTGTTAAAGCATCATCAGTTCTTTACAGAGGAAGCAGTGTTAACGCTGATTCAGAGCTTAGCCAGTCAATGAGAAAGCAGGTTTATCCAGGATTCTTTAATGTCTGTTTTAATTGATTAAGAGTGATACAGTTCTTGCCAAACAAAAAATATGAATTCATCAAGATTCACTTTTTATTTTATATCTTTTGAGAGGTAGTGAACCGCTCTTTGGAGGAGGCATACATCCATTCACTCTAAAGTAAAGGCTTTGTATGTAATAAGTTATTTGTCATAGTTTAGGAAGTGGCATGTTTTAGCACTTATAAAAACAAACTATATTATATTCAAATAAAGTATTATGCTATATCATTAATGTCAAACTAATGTTAAAAAAACTAACTCAAGTTTAATATATTATGATTTATTACATAATATTTTGCACTGTATCAGTCCCTGCAAGACAAATGATATTTTAATATTCAAATATTCTTTGGCTCATGTACAATAAGATTAATACAATAAGAAATTTGTATAAATAGTTGACAAAATCTATTTCTTTCAGGTTAGTTTTTAATTAATTCAATAAGCATTTATTAATGACCTCCTGCATACAGTGCATTTTGCTGGTACCGGGTATATTTGATTTTCTCCTGAGGTCATGAATTATAAGATTTGTTTCTGGATGATGTGATTTATTAAATATTTGGGAGAGATTTTTATGTAAGCAAACAAATAAGTAAATAAATGCCAAAATTGCTTTAAAAGAAAAAGGCAGTATTATTTTGAAATATTGTGTCCCTTCTCTAGTCTCCAGTTTCTTCTATTGGAAAGATACCAAGTTCAGAGTTAAATGATATATAAGAACGACTGACAAATAACAGGTAGTTAATTACTTCAGCTGATATCAATCTATGCCCTCATGCATTCTGTTATCTTACGTACTCATAGCTTCTAAATCTGTTATAGTGTGGTCTTGAGCTCCCTTTTCTGTAGCCTTACATATTTAGATTTGATTAGGGTTAACTAGCATTATACAAATTTTTTCCTTAGCTGTTTCATGGTTATTTTCAGATTTATGTTTTCATTATTTCAGTTCAGTTCAGTCACTCAGTCGTGTCCGACTCCTTGCGACCCCATGAATCGCAGCATGCCAGGCCTCCCTGTCCATGACCAACTCCCAGGGTCTACCCAAATTCATGTCCATCGAGTCGGTGATGCCATCCAGCCATCCCATCCTCTGTCGTCCCCTTTTCCTCCTGCCCCCAATCCCTCCCAGCATTAGGGTCTTTTCCAATGAGTCAACTCTTTGCATGAGGTGGCCAAAGTACTGGAGTTTCAGCTTCAGCATCAGTCCTTCCAATGAACGCCCAGGACTGATCTCCTTTAGGATGGACTGGTTGGATCTCCTTGCAGTCCAAGGAATTCTCAAGAGTCTTCTCCAACACCACAGTTCAGAAGCACCAATTCTTTGGTGCTCAGCTTTCTTCACAGTCCAACTCTCACGTCCATACATGACCACGGGAAAACCATAGCCTTGACTAGACGGATCTGTGTTGGCAAAGTAACGTCTCTGCTTTTGAATATGCTATCTAGGTTGGTCATAACTTTCCTTCCAAGGAGTAAGCGTCTTTTAATTTCATGGCTGCAATCACCATCTGTAGTGATTTTGGAGCCCCCCAAAAATAAAGTCTGACACTGTTTTCATTGTTTCTGCATCTATTTCCCATGAAGTGATGCGACCAGATGCCATGATCTTAGTTTTCTGAATGTTGAGCTTTAAACCAACTTTTTCAGTCTCCACTTTCACTTTCATCAAGACGCTGTTTAGTTCTTCCTCACTTTCTGCCATAAGGATGGTGTCATCCGCATATCTGAGATTATTTATATTTCTTTGGCAGTCTTGATTCCAGCTTGTGCTTCCTCCAACCCAGCGTTTCTCATGATGTACTCTGCATATAAATTAAATAAGCAGGGTGACAATATACAGCCTTGATGTACTCCTTGTCCTATTTGGAACCAGTCTGTTGTTCCATGCCCAGTTCTAACTGTTGCTTCCTGACCTGCATATAGGATTCTCAAGAGGGAGGTCAGGTGGTCTGGTATTCCTGTCTCTTTCAGAATTTTCCATAGTTTATTGTGATCCAAGTTATAAATGACCACATATAAAAATATACCTTTCTGAGTGTTTTAGCTTTTAACATTTTAAGGAACTTATATATATTATTATATATATTATATTATATTATATATATTATAATATATATATTATATTATATATATTATTATGCTGAAATAATATAAAATATTCTTATGTTAAATATATTCATTTAAAAGATATCTAATGAAATTTAGAAATTGCAATTATGTTACACACACAGTTAAAATTAGCAAATAGATATCCACTTCAGCGTTATTTCCAGTCCCTCAATAATAGGGTGATAGATTTTTGATTTTTACATTAAATAGTTTGCCTATATTATCTATTATAGAACTTTATTGCTGTTTTGTTGCTTAGTCTGTAAGTCATGTCTCACTCTTTGTGACCCCATGGGCTGTAGCCTGCCAGGCTTCTCTGTCCATGGGATTTCCTAGACAAGAATCCTGGAGTGGTTGCCATTTCCTTCTCCAGGGGATCTTCCCGACCCAGGAATCAAATCTGTGTCTCCTGCTTGACAGGCAGGTTCTTTACCACTGAGCCACCCTTGAATCCTATTTGCTGATTTTTAAATTAAATAGTCTGTATATGACTACATTTTGTACAACTCTAGCCATCAACAATTTAAAGACTACATTAAACCATACATCTGATGAAACACAGAGAATTTCTTGTGTTCTGGTGTGGGAAGAAAAAGACATTTTTAGTACAAAATTTACTATGCAACACAAAATGGACAGATGGTGTGCACAATCCATTTGTTGAAACTCTCCTACTTCTGTGCATTGGAAGAAAACTAGGTGACAAATTAGGCAGCAGCTTTTATCTAAGACATTTTCTAGGTGCATACAACCTGAAAGATCTAGAAAACTGCTTCCAACTAAAACAAGCCACTCTTAAAGTCTCCAGATTATACTATTAATAATCACAAGCATTTTGTCTTTTCAGGCTTATAAATCTCCTCTCTTCTCGCTTTCAGTTTTTATAGGATTTTTGCATGCATAATCTTATTTTTTCCTCTTAACTAGATAGATTGGTAGCAAAGATGAGCAAGAGAATCACTCAGTGCAGTTGATGATTTTCCCAAGATCGCAGAGCTGGTAATTACAGCATGTGGTTCAAATAAAACATAAGAATAACTAGTAGTGGGTACCTAAAAATGAGCAACACTGAAACTATTATAATAATAAAAATAACCCTAGTTTTAATAATTTGGCTGATTACTGCAGTAAACATGAATTCATGCATTATACTGTGAGAAAATTAAGAAAAATCATGTTTTTAATGTTTTTTTTTTTTTATTGCATACATCTGCTTGGGACAGATTGTACTTTTTTTAGATGAACAACTTCATCCTGCAGTAAGACTCTCTAGAGACGTGTGATGTCAGAACTCAGTAGGACTTGATAGTTTAAAGTCTTTGTACTAAAACACTGAATCTATTCTGAAAAATTCGTGAATGAGATTTTGGCATAAAAACTATAGTATATTTTAACATATTGGTGACTAACTAGGGTATTTTTTCACAAGAAAATTATTCAACATTTTCCAACATCAGACATTTATTTGAAATTTAATAAATGTCTCTTTGGTAGAGGTACTTTAAATAAGGAATCTGGGGAAAGAATTATGGTTCTATGTTGAGTTGAAGACTGAGAACTGAAATATTTAAATGGATTGTTTTGATTAGTATTGGCATAATCTCAATTTTCTAGAAAAATAATAAACTGGAATATACAAACTCTCATGATGTGGGCCATATTGAAAGATAGTACAAAACTGAAATAAAATGCCAAGATACTGATGGGTACCCATCTGTGCCTACTAGAATCTCAGTTTTACCTGGGAACCCTTCAGCCCTTCAGTACTTGAATATGTCCTAGAAGGCAAGGATTTTTAATATATGCTCACTTTTCTATTACTAAAAGTAATTTAACCAGGGAAAGAGGGAAAATAAAAGCAAAATGTGTTGAGAACTAAATTATAGATTAAATCCAGTACAGAATGGCAAGGGATGGGACACTTTGTGTTAAAGTTTATTTAAAATTCTATCAGTAACATGAAGTTTTAGAACAACAACAACAACAACAAAAAACAGCCTGTTTCATACTAGCAAGCAACATGAAGTGTGATGGAAAATGTGGATGAGTTAAGGAAAAAAAAACCATTCATTTCTTTTGATCTTCATCTTCCCTGTGGTTCATAGCTAAATACCACAATTTGCTTCATAGTTTTGCATTGGGCACCTTCTCTGGAAGCTGTTTCTTGCTCACTTTGACAAATGTCACTTTTTTTAACTATCGTGATGTACAGAAAGGAGGTCAACGCTCCTTGTAGCTATGCATTGAGTACCTTGCAGGGTACTGAAGACTACTCACTTCATGACAAGTCATGATATATTTCCACTGGTAAAGCCAGTAGAGTTTGACACAGATTGCTAAAGGATAGGTGCTGATTTATTCTTGAGGTCTGTTTGACTCTTAAAATTATCCTGATTTGTCAAACAAATTTTTATCATTGTCATACCTAACGCTCATCTGTTCCCCTTACAAGAAATGCTGGTGTTACAGTTTGGGAGCAAAATAGAATAAACTTTATGATGTAGGCAAGTGTGAAAGGATATCTTAACACCACGCCTGTCACCTTGCACTTATTAGGATGCTGTTTGCTAAGGCAACAAATCCACATATTTTAATGTACTTGTGTAACCTGTCTGCAGCAGGTTATTCATATATTCATGTATATACTTATACAATGCTGTAGCAGCACAATTAGAAATAAAAGTTTCAAAAACTCCAGTAAAGTGGAGCACAGCAGTATAATATTGTCTTATTTGAGCTTTGAACTTCCCTGTAGGCTCAGTTGGTAAAGAATCCACCTAGAATGCAGGAAACCCTCTGCAATGCAGAAGACCTGGTTTCAATCCCTGGATTGGAATGATCTCCAGGAGAAGGAAAAGGCAACCCACTCCAGTATTCTTGCCTGATTTATTCCATGGACAGAGGAGCCTGGGGGCCTACAGTTAACAGGGTCACTAGAGTCAGACACGACTTGTCGACTAAACCACCACTATTTAAGCTTTAAGGTTTTTTAAGTGATACTATACAAGTGATTTATGATTAAGGTTATTTCATTTAAATAAAACCTAAATCTCTGAATATTTCTCAACTCCTCCTTTTATAGGGACACTAAGAAGCAGTCCAAGGATTGTGTGTATGTTTAGGGGAGGAAAAAGATGCATTATCAGATTTTCTTAAGGAATATTATTTAAATAATTATTTTTAACATTAACATTGGGGATAACATTGGGGAGATTTGTATTCCCCCTTTCTGAGAAAAGCTGATTTTCACTTCAGGGACCCTCTAAAACATTTGTACGTGAAGATCCCGGGATGTACATCAAAATACTGTTAGACAACAGAAGAGAGGATAGATAAATAAAATTTAGTTTATAGAATATTGTGCAAGAGTTAGAAGGAATAAACCATATACATCAATCAAGTAGATTTCAAAAATAACCTTGAATATGAAGAAAAATTGACATAAAATAAATAGATATCACAAAGTCTTTTGTATAAAATTAAAATGGAAAAATATTACTAAAAATAGCTATAGGTATATATTCAAGCAAAAATAATTAAAAGTTTAATTATAAATGTAGGGTAAAAATACATACTTTAAATACAGAAAATTAACTTTTGGGTTTGTTGATTTTCTTTTGATTACTCTTTTGGTAATTGTTAAAGTACTGTTCCTTTCCTCTGTTTGGGTTCTTTTTACTATTCTCTCACTAATGTCTGAAACTAGCGGTTTAGTAAATTTTCAGTGTTTGCTGATTTCTAGACTGGTACCCATCTCCAGTACTCTTGCCTGGAGAATCCCAGGGAGGGAGGAGCCTGGTAGGCTGCAGTCCATGGGGTCGCTAAGAGTCGGACACGACTGAGTGACTTCACTTTCACTTTTCACTTTCATGCGTTGGAGAAGGAAATGGCAACCCACTCCAGTGTTCTTGCCTGGAGAATCCCAGGGACAGGGGAGCCTGGTGGGCTGCCGGCTATGGGGTTACACAGAGTCGGACACGACAGACGCGACTTCGTGCAGCAGCAGTATGTTCTAAGTATCCTCATGTGTATTCAAATACACACTTTTTTAATTACTGAATTTTTTTCTGATTTCTAATTTAATTGCATTGTGGTTGAAGAAAAAGGATCTGCATGATAATTTCTTGAAATTTTCTGATATTTCTTTTATGGTTTTGGACATGGTCAAGTTTTGTTTGAAGCTTCATGTGTAGCTTAGAATATTGTTTATTCCTTAAAATAACATAATTGTCTCCTCTTATTTATAATTTTTCTTTATATATTATGATGACAAGTTATTAGAAGCATCAAAGTTTATAGTAATTTCTATAAATGGTGCTATTGTCACTGTTCTGTGATCTTTTCTGTATTATATAGGTGGTTTTTGTGCCATAAAGAATATTCTGTCATATCAACATAGATGTATGAGATTCCCCTTGGCTAATATTTTCCCTACTAATTTTCTGTCCTTTGTTATCAGTTTTCTCATGATCTTATGTTTAGTTGTGACTCCTGTAAACAGTGTAATCCTTTATTTTCTTTTAAATATAGCTTTGGTAAATTTAATCTACTTATATTTATTAGGGTTGCTTCTTATATTTGAATTCATTACTGTCTTGTTTCTTATCTTGTATATTTCTCATTTGTTTCACTGCTCAACTTTTTTGCATCATCCAAATTGTTTTTCCGCCACATTCCGTTTATCCCCTCTACTATCTTAGTTGTTGCCGTGCAACTGTAAAAGCTATATTTCCCTTTGAATCTATGTTAATCACTATTTCTACCACTTGTAGCTTCCCCTGTGGCTTCCTGCTTGGGCTTCCCCTGTGGCTCAGCTGGTTAAGAATCCACCTAAAATGTGGGAGACCTGGGGTCAATCCTTGGCTTTGGAAGTTCCCCTGCACAAGGAAGTGACTACCCACTCCAGTCTTCTGGCCTGGAGAATTCATGGACTGTATAGTCTCTGGGGTCGCAAAGAGTTGGACACGAGTGGGTGACTTTCACTTCACTTACTCCTGCTTGTAGAACAAAAGGACCTTAGAATTTTGAAAATCAAATCACCATCTGTCTAATCTTACATATGCCTGTTCTGTATTTTAATTCTATATTTTCTTTCTCCCTAAATTATATATTTTATTGTTTCACACAGACTGTGTGTATTTAGATTTATCCACATGCTTACCACTTCTATTGTTGAATATACTTTCCTGTGTCTCCAGCTTTCCTTCTTTGCTTATTTTTTGTCTTGCAGAAATAGCATCAGATGGGTTTTTTTTCTTTTTTTAAGTGAATATTTATCAGAGGTACACTCATTTACTTTTAAGTTACCTGAATAAGATGTTTTTCTTTTATATTCAATTATATTTTATTTAGAATGATTTCAAACATAGAAATATGTAAGAAGAGTACAAATAATTCATATATAATCTGTACCTATAATTCCACTTCTTTACTTTTTATTAAATGTATTTTATCAACCTTCCTCTCACCCTTTCCTTCATTTTCAGCTTTCAGTTTTAATACCATGTTGACAAGAAGAGTTATATTTGTTCTTAGGTGAGATGTTTCCTTTAGCTTTGTTTATTAGCAATGCAGGTTTCCAAAGGATAATAAAAATGTGACTATGTGAACCTCTTTCTGGCTTTTGTTTCAATGGAAATGCAGGTTTGAGAGATTCCTAGCTTGGAGGAAGTTCATACAGAAGAAAATCTGTGATCATGATGCTATCATGGAAGCAGTGCATTTGTATTCTATTATTTCATTTCCTTAGTCATTTACATTTTTAAACCCTCAAATCCAATGAACTTGCATAAAAAAGGCTATACCTTAGTATGTTTGCTTATTTAGTGATGTAAGTATGTATTTACCAATGTTTACTAAATAAACATGCATGTTTATTTACTAATGAGAAGATTGCTGTTGTTCATTCAGTCCTGTCCCATCTTTGTAACCCCATGGCCTGCAGCACACCAGGGCTCCTTGTCCTTCACTGTCTCACAGAGTTTGCTCAGACTCATGTCCGTTGAGTCAGCGATGCCATCCACCCATCTCATCCTCTGTTACCCCTTCTCCTCTTGCCCTCAATCTTTCCCATCATCAGGATCTTTTCCAATGAGTTGGCTCTTCTCATGATGTGGTCAAAGTATTGGAGTTTCAGTTTCAGCATCAGTCTTTCCAATGAATATTCAGAATTCATTTCCTTTAGGATTGACTGGTTTGATCTCCTTGCTGTCCAAGTGACTCTCAAGAGTCTTCTCCATCACCACAATTAAAAAGCATCAATTCTTTGATGCTCTGCCTTCGCCATGGTTCAGCTCTCACATCCATACATGACTACTGGAAAAACCATAGCTTTGACTATACTGATCTTTGTTGGCAAAGTGATGCTTCTGCTGTTTTAATATGCTGTCTAAGTTTATCATAGTTTTCCTTCCCAGGAGTAAGTGGCTTTTAATTTTGTGGCTGTAGTTACTGTCTGCAGTGATTTTGGAGCCCAAGAAAATAAAGTCTGTCACTGTTTCCACTGTTTACCCATCTATTTGCCATGAAGTGATGGGACTGGATGCCATGATCTTAGTTTTAATGTTGAGTTTAAAGCCAGCTTTTTTCACTCTCCTCTTTCATCTTCATCAAGAGGCTCTTTAGTTCCTCTTTGCTTTTTGACATTACAGTGGTATCATCTGCATATATGAGGTTGTTGATATTTCTCTTGTCAATCTTGATTCCAGCTTGTGATTCTAGCAATGAGAAGAGAGAAGAATGGATTCTTACTCCCCAAAGTACGGTTCATTTAAATGGTTGTCAATTGCATATCTAACTGCTCAATATGAAATATAGGATTTAATTTCTATAGTAGTGATATCAGTAGTAATATTTTCCTTTTGTTATATAAATGAAGACATAGTTGCTCCAGGTAACAGAGCAAAACAGTGGCAGATTAGATTCAAATCCAATCTATTATGCTAAAACCCATTTTTTTAAATCATTATACACCCTGTCTCCAATTTTATATTTAACCAGGTAGCTTAGTGTTAAAGGATCCACCTGCCAATGTAGGAGGTACAGGAGATGCAGGTTTAGTCCCTGCGTTGGGAAGATTCCCTGTAGGAGGAAACGGCAATCCACCTCAGTATTCTTACCTGTAAAATTACATGGACAATGGAGCCTGGTGGCCTACAGTCAGTGGGGTCACAAAGATTCAGACAGGACTAAGCACACATGCAATATATACTCTGATGAGATTTCACAGGCTTAATATAAAAATGTATCCTCTAACATTGTCTCAATAATAAAAGACATTGTTTTCATACAAAGCAGGAAATGCTACATATATTCAAATGTTTATTGTTTTTGTTCAGTCACCAAGTTGTGTCCCATTCTTCATGAACTCCATGGAATGCAGCATGCCAGGCTTCCCTGTCCCTCACCATCTCCCAGAGTTTGCGCCAGTTCATGTCCATTGCGTCAGTGATGCCATGAAACTCATCCTCTGTCACCCTCTTCTGCCTTCAATCTTTGCTAGCATCAGGGTCTTTTCCAGTGTGTTGGTTGTTCACTTCAGGTGGCCCAAGTATTGAAGCTTCAACTTCAGCGTCAGTCTTCCAGTGAATATTCAGGGTTGATTTCCTTTAAGATTGACTGGTTTAATCTCCTTGCAGTACAAGGAACATTCAAGAGTCTTCTCCAGCACCACATTTTGAAAACATCTACACTTTGTTGCTCTGCCTTCTTTCCAGTAGTCACGTACAGTTTTGAGAGCTGGACCATAAAGTCAAATGTATGGTTAATTATGTACTAGAAGTTGTTTCTCAATGAACTACACCTTAATAAAGTATGAAAGAAATCTTAATCTGTAGTGTGCATTTAGAAGTAGCATTTATAGCTTTAGAATAAGTCATTCCTCATTTCTAAAGTAGAGAGGAAAGGAACTGCATCCCCTTAAACCTACTATAATTTATAAACAGAAGCACCCATTTTTTCATCTTTTATAAGGAGGGCGCAACCTGATAAGATATTGCAGAATCTTAATTTAGGATATTTATGAATAAACTAACTGATGCTTATACTTTATAACTCACAACTTAGTGACTAAACAACAACAACAACAACAACAACAAATGCTTTATAACTAATTTTATTTTTCAAGCAGCTGCAGCTGAATTTCTTTCATATTTTTAAGGTATAGTTTTAAAATATTTTGGCTCATTTGTATGTAGCTAGTTTTTGAATTTTAGCACAATCCAATACTTAATTTTGTTAATTTCTGGTGTACCTACCAAATAATTTAAACAGATGACTATAATGTAGGAATTAGAATTATAACCACGCATTTTCAAGCCTAAGCTATATGCGCAGAGTATTAGAAAATAAAAATAAGAGAACAAAATGTACTTAGGCCTAGTTTCTCTTGCAGTTTAAAAATTGTGTGGGAAAATTCATTAGTGATGTTTAAATTGTATCTGTGGTGTTTTTTAATGTTGTGTGTCATGCATTTTGGGGATTTAGTTGAAAATGTATGTGTGAACTAGGCTTCAGAAGTATTGTTTTTCTCTTTGTATTGGTGAAACGTGAACTGCGATGTCTTTATATGGCCACTTGATGGAACTCTTTCATTTTGCTTTCAGCAGTTTCAAGTAGTGAAACCTTATATTTCTGGCTAGGTATGAAGGAATCGCTTAAGGAAAAAAAAAAAAAGTAGCTAAAGGAACTCATTATTTAGCCTGCTATAGGATTGTAGTTCTCTATAGAATATTAGCAAATCAATATGTTGGAATAAAAGGATACAATTCAACTTTATCTCAAATGAATTTTTGTTCACTTTGCTGCTTCAGGAAATTTTTATAGCAAGCAAGTGTTAAATTATCCTAAATATTCAAATGTAATCTTATCTAAAATACTCTTTTTCTTATAAATAAAACAGAAACTCTATATCTGAGATTTTTTAAAGTTAACATTGTGCAAATATTATTAGGAAGTTTAGCTAGAAGCACACGTAGCCTCCTCAGGGTTAGAGATTATTAGGTTGATAGTTCCTAGCAATTATCTCAGTTGTGGAAACTAGTTTGGGAAGGGGAAAGATTGATTGGAATGCAAAGTTTTCAGTTAGGTCATATGAAGCAATTAGGAATAACTAGAAGTAAAATTCAGGGAAAAAATCACAGTATTTCCACTTCCATAGTGTCAATTATACATCATAAAATGTTGGTGGATTGGGAATCAGGGGCCTATTTGTGACCTTGTCATTTTAAATTACTTAAATTTTACATAAAATAGAAATAATTATAAGGTCTCTTGAGAGGTCCAAATTTAATACAATCCATTATTATATTTGTAAACTGTAAAAATGTTATATGTTAGTGGTTGGAATTACTACACTGACGTAGAGCAAGTGTAAGAGTACAAAGTAAGTGTGTCAAACAGATCTCAAAAAGAAGGCCAGTCTTCAGTGATTCTGTACTGTAAAATCTTTTGCATTTAGGATATTTCATAAAGCCTGGCTTCTGATTGCAAAAACCTGAGTAAGTGAGCCATCTTTTTCAGTTTACTATTCTAAGTGATCTCTGCAGCTTCAGTGACATCTAGGTTACAAAATCCACTTCACTAGTCCTGAATCTCCACTCTCCCATTCTCTTGGCTATTTCCTCCTTGACATTTCAGTCATGTCAATTTTGTTTTGTCCCAAATTGAACTCACTGTGTTTACCCCACAAAATGTTGTATCCACTGGTCGATGTACACTTTGTTCTCCAAATTGGTGACCATGATTTTCTTCCTGTTATTTGGATCACAGTAATAAGATGGGGAAACAGTGTCAGACTTTATTTTGGAGGGGGCTCCAAAATCACTGCAGATGGTGATTGCAGCCATGAAATTAAAAGATGCTTACTCCTTGGAAGAAAAGTTATGACCAACCTAGATAGCGTATTCAAAAGCAGAGACATTACTTTGCCAACAAAGGTCTTTCTAGTCAAGGCTATGGTTTTTCCAGTAGTCATGTATGGATGTGAGAGTTGGACTGTGAAGAAAGCTGAGTGCCGAAGAATTGATGCTTTTGAACTGTGGTGTTGGAGAAGACTCTTGAGGGTCCCTTGGACTTCACGGAGATCCAACCAGTCTATCCTAAAGGAGATCAGTCCTGGATGTTCATTGGAAGGACTGATGCTGAAGCTGAAACTCCAATACTTTGGCCACCTCATGTGAAGAGTTGACTCATTGGAAAAGACCCTGATGCTGGGAGGGATTGGGGGCAGGAGGAAAAGGGGATGACTGAGGATGAGATGGCTGGATAGCATCACTGACTCTATGGACATGAATCTGAGTGAACTCCAGGAGTTGGTGATGGACAGGGAGGCCTGGCGTGCTGTGATTCATGGGGTCACAAAGAGTCGGACATGACTGAGTGACTGACTGAACTTAATAAGCAAGCAGCTAACCACTGAATAAAGAAAACATTGTGAAATTCAAGACATGGCTTAGAACTAATGTGGATAATGTTAAACATTAACTTGCTTTATTGTTACTCAAGTACAGGTTTATATTTCTGATGTATACAAGGCATTGAAAATATAAGGCACTGAATGTACTTTTATTTTCAGATTGTATGGAAGAAATTCCTCTGCTTGAATAATGACAAAAAATCAATTAAACCTCTTACAGGGATAATTTATCCAATATCATTAATAATCTTCTGTATGCATGTTTGCCCTTCTTGAATTATTAGCATGAAGAAATTCAGTTAAAGAAATGACCTTCAATGTGAAAAACTATAAAAATAAGCTGTGTATTACTCTCACCTCAAAGTAAAGCTAGAAGGTCACATATATTAACTATACCAAATATTAGAATGGTTTATATAGACCTGCCATATGCCATGTACTTACAGATATTGTACCAATATAGATAGTATCTTATTTATATTTTAATCCAAACTATGATAGAACTATGAATGCATGTGAAGCAGGTCGAGGTTGTGGAGTAATGGAGACTGCTTTTCCTCATGGGTTGTCAGAGAAGATTTTTCTAAAGAAAAACTTCAGAGTAGACACCTGAGTAAATAAAAAAGCAAGTCATTTAGAGAAGCATATTAGAGAATACTATTCTGAAAGGAGACCATTCTTGACATAAAGAACAGCTTAGATGTCCAGTGTGGACCAAGCAGAGACAGCAGAAAGTGAAAGAACCTGAAGTGGGAGATCTAAACCAACTCTCCTGTGACCTGGTAGGTTACAAAAGGAGTTTGAATTTTATTCTATGCTTGTAGGAAAGCCATTGAATGACCTTAATACTGAGAGTGGTTACACGTGAATGTATAAATTTTAATGTCACAAATATAACAAGATTGGTGTTCAAAGCTGTGTGAATAGATATCACTTTTCTCAAAATTTTGGTCTCAAGACCCCTTTACATTAAGAAATATTCAGTACTCTGGAGAACTTTTGCTTATGTGGATTTTATATCTTAATATAAATTAAAACAGAAACTCTCAAAATACATACTAGTTCATTTTAAAATAAGGGTAATGTGCTTTTATGGAAAATCCCATGGGCAGAGGAGCCTGGTGGGCTGCAGTCCATGGGGTCACTAACAGTCAGACACGACTGAGCGACTTCACTTTCCTTTTTCCCTTTCATGCTTTGGAGAAGGAAATGGCAACCCACTCCAGTGTTCTTGCCTGGAGAATCCCAGGGACGGGGGAGCCTGGTGGGCTGCCAGCTATGGGGTCTCACAGAGTCAGACAGGACTGAAGTGACTTAGCAGCAGCAGCAGCAGTAATGTGCTCTTCATATGAATATGATTTTTATAAAGTATAATTATATTCTCCAAAACAAAAAATAGTGAGAAAAAAAGGAATACTTAAATTGATACGTATCTATACTCTTGAGAGTCCCTTGGACTGCAAGGAGATCAAAGTCAGTCAGTCCTAAAGGAAATCAACACTGAATATGCATTGGAAGAACTGAGGCTGAAGCTGAAACTCCAATACTTTGGCCACCTGATGTGAAGAGCTGAAAGACCAGATGCTGGGAAAGATTGAGGGCAGGAGAAGAAGTGGGTGACAGAGGATGAGATGGTTAGATAGCATTTCTGACTTAATGGACATAAGATTGTGAAGGAGGTGGAAGTCTGACACGCTGCAGTCAATAGGGTCGCAAAGAGCTGGACACGACTTAGTGACTGAGCAACAGCAAATGCCTTTCTTTTATGGTTTTGTAAAAAAAGACAGCTGTATTCTCATATCTGCTTCTAATTTCAGTCTGTTGAGATATCATTTGCCATGTTGCCTTTGAAAAATCCAAGTTTATAACTGTGAGAGGTAAAACTGTGAGAGGATACTTTAAAGGAAATAACTATGGTCTTTCCACTGGTCATGTATGGATGTGAGAGTTGGACTATAAAGAAAGCTGAGCACCGAAGTGTTGATGCTTTTGAACTGTGATGTTGGAGAAGACTCATGAGAGTCCCTTGGACTGCAAAGAGATCCAACCAGTCCATCTTTTTTTTTTAATATAAATTTATTTATTTTAATTGGAGGTTAATTACTTTACAATATTGTATTGGTTTTGCTATACATCAACATGAATCAGCCACAGGTATACACATGTTCCCCATCCTGAATCCCCCTCCCTCCTCCCTCCCCATATCATCCCTCTGGGTTGTCTCAGTGCACCAGCCCCGAAGTCCATCTTAAAGGAAATCAGTCCTGGGTGTTATGTTGGAAGGACTGATGTTGAAGCTGAAACTCCAATACTTTGGCCACCTGATGCAAAGGGTTGACTCACTGGAAAAGACTCTGATGCTGGGAGGGATTGAGGGCAGGAGGAGAAGGGGACGACAGAGGATGAGATGGATGGATGGCATCACCGACTTGATGGAGTTGAGTTTGGGTAAACTCGGGGAGCTGGTGATGGACAGGGAGGCCTGGCATTCTGCGATTCATGGGGCCACAAAGAGTCAGACACAGCTGAGCAACTGAACTGAATATCATACTACTGTAAAATTTTTGACTTTTAAATCCATTCAGGGATACCCAAGTGTCTCTAGACCACACTTTATGGATCTCTAACTAACAGACTGATCACAGAAAAGAGATATCTTCAATTCAGTTGAGTTCAGTCGCTCAGTCGTGTCCAACTCTGCAACCCCACAAATTGCAGCATGCCAGGCCTCCCTGTCCATCACCATCTCCCGGAGTTCACTCAGACTCACGTCCATCGAGTCAGTGATGCCACCCAGCCATCTCATCCTTGGTCTTACCCTTCTCCTCCTGCCCCCAATCCCTCCCAGCATCAGAGTCTTTTCCAATGAGTCAACTCTTCACATAAGGTGGCCAAAGTACTGGAGCTTCAGCTTTAGCATCATTCCTTCCAAAGAAATACCAGGGTTGATCTCCTTCAGAATGGACTGGTTGGATCTCTTTGCAGTCCAAGGGACCCTCAAGAGTCTTCTCCAACACCACAGTTCAAAAGCATCAATTCTTCGGCGCTCAGCCTTTTTCACAGTCCAACTCTCACATCCATACAT
Source organism: Budorcas taxicolor (assembly GCF_023091745.1). Classification (NCBI taxonomy): domain Eukaryota; kingdom Metazoa; phylum Chordata; class Mammalia; order Artiodactyla; family Bovidae; genus Budorcas; species Budorcas taxicolor. Next base: position 87,980,497 of record NC_068910.1, read on the forward strand.
GACCACAGGAAAAACCATAGCCTTGACTAGACGGACCTTAGTCAGCAAAGTAATGTCTCTGCTTTTGAATATACTGTCTGGGTTGGTCATAACTTTTCTTCCAAGGAGTAAGTGTCTTTTAATTTCATGGGTGCAATCACCATCTGCCGTGATTTTGGAGCCCAAAAAAATAAAGTCTGACACTGTTTCCACTGTTTCTCCATCTATTTCCCATAAGTGATGGGACCAGATGCCATGATCTTCGTTTTCTGAATGTTGAGCTTTAGGCCAACATTTTCACTCTCCACTTTCACTTTCATCAAGAGGCTTTAGGACTAAGCTAAGACAGTCCAACATTTGGAGTAAAGAAAGCTCCAGAAAATTACATTAAGATCATTTTTATAGTTCTGTGGAAATATTTTTTTGTGAATCTCAGTTCTATATTTGGTCAGCACATTTTTCTTCCATTTTGTTGACTATAAGGAAATCTATATATGAATACCCTAAATTCCAACATAGCATAAGCTGTTTTTAGTAATGAGTATAATTTATAGGTAAACATGCATCAGTCAAAGGATTGGTACTAAAGAATTGGTACAGGTACTAAATCCAGTAAAAAAAAAAAATCACTTTATATAAATATATATATTTTCCCCCATTTACTAAACCTAAAATTTCATGTGGACAGGATATCACTTGTTCTTTGTGCAATCCTTGATTTTACAATACTTGTCATAGAGTAGATGGGCAGTGCTTATACTTTGAATAAATGAGTTCATTCCAAGTGACCGCATTGAACAGAAGAGGGCTTTTGTTCCTCATTGCAGAGAAATCTCTAGCAGTGAGGCCCTATTGATGGCCACACAAGTCTATTCCTGAGATGTCAGTTCTCATATCATAAAATTTAAGTACATAAAAGTAAAACAAAACCTGGCCTTCTCTGTTTTCAGTGTTTTGCTTCTGGAGATGAAACTAGTGATATAATCCAAGATTCCCAATCAAGGTTTTGGATAAAACCTAGAATTATTCCATTAGAGTAGGATTTTCTGATAAAGGATATTTATTTAAATTTGATCTTCATAAAAATCACAGATAATTTGGGGTATATTTACTAAAGAGCTATTTTTATTTGGATGAATTTTAACTTTAAGTGGGAATACATTACTTTGATTTGCCAAGTCCAATAAGCCTATGTTAGGAATACTTTGGGGCTATGAGAATAGGATGTACTTTCTGGAAACATCCAGTGACTACTTTTGTTAGTCTATCAGTCAAAGCTGAGGAGCTGAGAAGATAGATGGGTAGGGCTAAGTGTTTTAGGCAGTTGAAAAAGTGTTTGGATGGAGTGTTTTCAAGAAAAGGAAAAGAAAGGAAAGCTACTTGGAGAGAAATTTTCTGTTCTTAGGCATGATTTTATTTAAAATATACTGGATTAGAAAAACTGATGCTTTTTTCAGATGAGGAGTAAGCACAGTAGACCATGTAAGGGAGATAAAGCATGTTCTGTATAATTAAATATATAGTCAAATATATTCTGAAAAAGCAAGTGTAAGAGAGGATAATATTACAGAGAACTATTAACTAAAAAACAAACAAACAAGCAAAAAACCACAATGTGAGAGTTGTGATTTAAGTTTTTTGGGGGGACCAAATAAGAACCATAACCCAGGAGACAGCATCTCAGATAGCTCTGAGAAAATGCTCCAAATAAGTAGGGGAAAAGGTCAGTATATATATGATTTCAGGAAACATGGTGTGCAGTCAAGCACAGATTTTGGCAGAGGCTTGCTGCTAGTCACAGGAAGCCAGTGTCACTGTTAATGAGCGCTTTTCTCAATATGAGAAGCTGCAAGAGTTTGGGCTTATAACAGCTTCTCTTAAAAATATCTAACTCTCTGAATACCTGTCCCTCCAGTTTTTCCCAAAGCACAGAGTGCCTTATTCCTGATCTCCTTTGAGGGTGTGTTGAAGGTCAGGAACGACAGCGGCTAGTGACCTAATCCTTGTAGAGGCAGATGACAAGTGCCCATTTTTAGCTGGTAAAACTAAAGTAGGTCTTGTTTTCTGAAAAACACTAGGTTTCTCTGATCTGTGGAGGACCTAAATGACTCATAATTACACAAAATGAAGATTCAAGTAAGAGTTACATAACAGTTTTAGCAGTCATATATGCAAGAAAAATCATTATGCTTATAAGTGAAGTGAAAAGTAACAGAAGCATTCCCAAATATGTGATAAAGACATTAAAAAGCACCATGACTGACAGAATTCGAACGCCATAGGGACTCATTAGTAGATTCTAAAGGAAGTTGCTAATGAATAAGAAAAGCTGTTAAACAGACTTCAGAATCTCCAAAGAACTGGGACGTGCTTTAAGAAAATCTTGAGGTAAGTGCAATATAATAAAACTCAGACAAAATTTTTAACTATCATAAGGAATACCATTGCAATGGTATTGTAGGTTATAACAGTTCAAACATAAGTGCCTTCAGGATTTTGAATATTGTTTAAAGAGACAAAAAAGACCCATCAAAGGTCACTACTCTATCAAAACCTTAGAGTCTCTTAATAACATAAGCAGCTGCCTAGATTCAAACTGTGCAAGGATTACAAAAATTTGATGCAATATTTTTACATCCCAAAAAAAAAAAAAAAGCATGTGCTATTTAAATTTGGTCTTTAAGTCTGGTCAAGTGTTTGAAATTAAAATCAGATCACTAGCACCTGAATTCTGCTGTGACTTTTGGGGGCTATTTCTGACAGTGGTGCTCTGATGTTTACTTGCCAAATTGTTTGGAGACCACCTTTTTGGTTAATCAAGTATCAGGAGTTGAAATTAATCATCCATCATGTATAATGTATCTATCTCTCTGTGTATCTATCTAATTCTTGAAATACAAAGCAATTGCATATAAAACAAACTTATTTAGCTTAACTAAAGGCGGGGGAAGAGGGTTTTATTTAGAAGAGAGGAACAAGGAACAAATATATTTCATTTTTGTTTGTCAAAATTTTTCCATTCCTTTGAAGCCAGAGAATAATCAAAATGGAAATTATCATGGAACTGTAATAAATCTTTGTCATTTCTGTTTGTTTTGCTCACCTGGGTTTGTTAAGTGTCCAAAAGAATCATTGCATCTTATTAGTGTCTCATAAATATTTGAAAATCTGTAACTAAGCACTTTAAAAATTTCTAGTGTACAAACTTTTTAATGCTATGTCGTGCTAGCTTAAATCATTACATATTGGGGTGCTCCACAGAGACCATAATGTTATTCAAAAAGCAACACTCTTATCACACACGTTGAAGTTTGTGACACTATATGACCCTGCTTATTTCAGGGTAGTAAAGTTTTAATATTACAATGTGTAATATATTATAAAATTTCTGTGTTGAAGCATTATTGTAAAACTTCTATGCTGAAGCTTTAAAAAGAAAGAGAAGAGAAATTGTACACATTCTGACTGGTTTTCACACTAAGAATAAGCAAAACTTCTAAAACATCAAGTGGATGTAACATCAATAAAATTGAGGGGGCTTTATTTTTTCTTTGCTTCTTCAATGAAAGATTAAAAACCTTTTTTTTTTTTTTTTTAAATAGTTGGCCCATACGTCTAAAGGAAAAACAGGTCCAGGGTTTTCAGTGGATTTTATAATATCTTTCTTTGGCCAAGATTCCTGCTTGGTCGGGCCTGATTCATCTGTGGCAGACATATATCACTGCCTAGGATTTGCTGGACTCTTGCTTCTGCTTCTTGGTGTGAGTTTTGAAAAGGCCAGTGGGTCACCTGCAGCTCTTTGTACACTGATTCCTGTGTATCCTGTTGTGTGCAGTACCTGCTCCTGTGGCTTTGCCTCTGTGTCCTATACTGTACAAAGAGGCATAGGCATGTGGACCGATGCTTTTGTACTGTTATTTAGCCCACAGAAATCTTCTACATGGCAGCCTGGTCTGTGCTGGGGATTTTGTTTGAAAAGGTAGTAATAGGTATGTTAGCACATGTATTGATTACCTGTTTTCTGTATAATAAATGACCCAGAACTTAATGGCTTGAAACCACAGCTATTTTATTGCCCACAATTCTGTGGGATGGTGATTTGGGCAGGGCTAGGCAGAGATAGCTTATGTATGCTTGACAAGGTTCTGGATGGACAGCTGAACTGAAGCTGGTAGATTCCACTTAACCTAATTTAGTTATCTAGGGGTTGTGGCGGAGAAGGCAATGGCACCCCACTCCAGTACTCTTGCCTGGAAAATCCCATGGGCGGAGGAGCCTGGTAGGCTGCAGTCCATGGGGTCGCTAAGAGTCGGACACGACTGAGTGACTTCACTTTCACTTTTCACTTTCATGCATTGGAGAAGGAAATGGTAACCCACTCCAGTGTTCTTGCCTGGAGAATCCCAGGGACAGGGGAGCCTGGTGGGCTACCGTCTATGGGGTCGCAGAGAGTCGAACACGACTGAAGTGACTTAGCAGCAGCAGCAGCAGCAGCAGCAGCAGGGGTTGTGGGCTTGCTGTTGCCTTCATTGCCGTGGTTCTCCTCTATGTAGACTCTTCTCTACTTGGGTCTCTCCTCCTCCACGGCCTGTCTTTCCATGTGTCCACTGTCTCTGGCAGAAAAAAATGTGGATTCTCCATGTGAGAGTTAGGTTCCAAAATGAAAAGTAATAGCTAGAGGACCTGAGCTCAGAAATCTCACATGAATGTTGTCACTTCTGTTGGACCTGCACAGCCTGGATTCAAGACTGGAGGAAATAGACTTCAGTTCCTGATGGGAGGAGTGATGGACACTGCAGAAAGAGGTGTAGGCATGCTGACTGGTAGTTGGCTCTTCACCTTTCACCACACTGCTTTTAGGAATGATTTGCAGTGGCCTTTGAAAAAAAGGACCACTGCTTCTGATAGCATTTCCTTTGAGGGCTCAGAAGTGTGAACTTCAAGTGTTTCTCTCTGTGATTTCCTGTAGAAATTAAAAAAAGTACCTGCTTGCTTGTGATTACCACGTTAAGTAAAAAATAGTTTGAAATTTCAGTCTAATCACCTTCTTCTCACTTAGCTCAGCTGGTTAATTCAGGGGAACTACATGCTTCTGTTGGTATTGTAGTTCTCTCTGTCTCTCTCTCTTCAAGATAAGCAAGTCACTTGCACTGATTTCAAATGCTAAGATGTGGGGATCTGGGTTATACTTCCTTGGAAATAGGCACACTCAGAACTGAAAGAATAAAATTGGAAATCTGTTGCTGCAGGAGGGAACAATGTTCAATACTTAATAATTATCATCAATCCTGTTTGCTATAATATTTTGGTGGGGGTGAAAAGCACTTATTTGCAGGTAAATTGCACAATTCTACTTTTCAATTCATTGGATAAAGAAATGTTTTGTGTTACTAACTTAAATCTGTATTTATGTGGTGTAGTGCCATTGTTTTGCTTAAAGCCTTTCAGTGTCTTCCCATGGCACATAAAAAAGCATGAAAATTTCTTGGTTTGATGTTGAAAACCCTGACTTGTTTCCAGATACAATTTATCATGCCCTATCTCACAGTCTATGCCCCAGCCAATCAAACTGCTTGTAAATCTCCCAGTTACAATGTGGGCCAAACTTTTAAGACTCTGCTATTGCAGCTCTCCCTGTTGAAGCATCTTGTTTTGATCCCTGACTTCCTTTACTCTCTCTCTGCCCCAAGTCATGTCCAGAGACACTGCTACTCTTTTCAGTCTTAGCTTAAGTATTAACACTTAAATAAATCTTCCTTAGAATTGTCTTTTCTTATTGTTACTGAACTTTGGCTTGGCTGCTTACTGCTCAAAAGCCAATAGTTCGAGAGGCAAGTGTTAATAGAAAGTAAAGATGCTTTAATGCGAAAAGCCTGCAGTCTGAGGACAAGGTGAAAAACTTGTGTCCTGAGACCAGTTCTGCAGACCCTGTTCATCCAGGGGAAGAGTCTCAGTAACTCAGTGAGGCAGGAGGTTGGGTTCTGCATCGTTCCCCACTGAGTGCAGGCTGGCTCTCTCATCATATATTGGGTTGGCCCCAAAATTCATTCAGGTTTTTCCATAGCATCTTATGGAAAAACTGAATGAACTTTTGGGTAACTTAACAGTTTATTGCCTGCGTGATCTGTCTGCAGGGTTGGTAAGGGGGCTGTTGGGGGTAGTGTGCTAGTCATTCTTTAACTACTAAATTCTTCACTCATTCTTGTTTTTATCTAGCGAAAAGAATCAACAGGTTAGGCAAGGCATGGTGTGTATTCAGGAGAGCGTAGGTAGGAGTTAGGTTAAATTGCCTAGTGATCTCATTCCTATAATTAGGTTCTTTTAAAGTTGGGGACAGAAATGAACAAACAGAAAAGGGACAAAAGAGCTGCTTTCATTATGTCGAAGTAACTGATTTTTTCTCATGTGTGCCAGTTTTCAGACTTCCATGCATTGCTGTGTTTGTATGTGTTGCATTTTACTGCATTTGATTATTTGTCTTCCTCTACCAGGCAACATCTTCCCTGGTGGCTCAGAGGTTAAGGCGTCTGCCTCCAATGCGGGAGACCTGGGTTCAATCCCTGGGTCGGGAAGATCCCCTGGAGAAGGAAATGGTAACCCACTCCAGTATTCTTGCCTGGAGAATCCCATGGACGGAGAAACCTGGTAGGCTACAGTCCATGGGGTCGCAAAGAGTCGGACACGACTGAGCGACTTCACTCACTTACTTACTTACCAGGCAACATGCAATATGCCTTCCTTTCCCTCTCTAAATCCCCTCTTCCTAAGACAATGCCTGGCATATGTTTGATGTTTAAAACACAATGTTTGTGGAATTAATGAACCTATATTAAAATCCTTTTTTATATTAGGCTTCCCTTAGACAGGTCTCAAGGCAGACCCCATCAGTATTATCTTGGCATGGATTATCCCAAAATGATTTAGAACAGGTTACTCATGGATGATGCTCTGTTCTTTAATCAAGACTTAAAGCATGATTAGAAGCTAAAGATGTGCTGGGCTAGCTTTCTCTTCTATGCTATAAACCAGTCAGTGGACTGTTTAACAGCAACAAGAAAATCCCTTTTTTCTTTCAAAAGTCTGTTAAGGCTCAGTGTTTGATGTATTTGCTTCTCAAGGCATACATTAGTTGAGTGCAGTTAAATAAATGCATGTTGACTATGTAAGCCATATTGCTCAGAGTATGTTTCACAGAACTGTACCTTGATATGTCACATAAGTCCCATCTGCATTTGGCGGTCTGTGCTCATTATCAGTTGGAATTGATCTCCTCCAAAAGTGACAGTCCTGATTGAAATTCTCATATGATCTTACCAGCCACAGCTCAGGGCACAGTGTTGGCACATTTCTAATGCACGTGTCTCCTTTACTCTCTGCTGCAGGTTTCTATGCCCCACTTCCACAGAAACATGCAAAAACCCCAGTCATTTTGTTATCCTAGCATTCTTCAAAGCTAGTTTCCTCTTCCTTTTCCTTTCACTTACGTTTCTAAAGATGGAGTCAGAATGGTTACTCCTGGGGCTGAAATAAAAAAAATTAGTTGGCATGCACTCTTATAAACTACTTAGCATTTCTTGGAGACAGCACTGGTGTAGTATAAATGGTGCATTCAGGGGTCAGAAAGAAATTAGTTCAATATACTACTTTTTTAGCCAATGGTTTTGTGGCAACTTTCATCTTTTTATAACTGCTTTCTCATCTACAAAATATGCCTTATCTCTGTGTACTGCTATTCACCCAGAAAGTCAAGATAAACCTTGTTTCTATTAGAGCATGTGCTGTGTGCTTAGGTGCTCAGCCGTGTCCCACTCTTTGAGACACTATGGACTGTAGCCCACCAGGCTCCCCTGTCCATGGGGATTCTCCAGGCAAGAATACTGGAATGGGTTGCTATGCCCTCCTCCAGGGGATTTTCCCAACCCAGGGATCAAACCCAGGTCTCCCGCATTGTAGGCAGATTTTTTACCATCTGAGGCACCAGGGCAGCCCTATTGGTTCATAGTGTTTATTTATTTGCCTGTGCCAGCTCTTAGTTGCAGCCTGTGAACTCTTAGCTATGGCATGTGGGACCTAGTTCCCTAACAAGGGATCAAGCCCTCACCCCCTGCTTTGGGAGAATAGAGTCTTAGCCACTGGACCACGAGGAAAGTTCCTGCTTCACGGTATTTAGGTGTTTTACTGTGAGGAACTTATGCTTGTTTTGTAGCTTAGTCATTTAGACAACTTCAGAAAAGCAAATTATTTTGTTACCCTCTATGTTGTCTTCAGATTTCTAGGCCCTATTTTTCATTGAGATTTTCTTCTTCCTTCTAGTAATAGGTGCTTATCCCTCTCCACTGTATCCCAATAGACCTCTACATTAATCCTAAGTAAATCCTACCTATCAAGTAATTCATTTTTGGGGTCATGCAGCTTTGTTCAACATATACATACATATAACTATTTGTGTATATCTAACGTTCTGCTAAGCACTTGAGATAGACTTTTCTCCCAACCTTCTTGGAACTTACAGTTAAATAGAAAAAAACATTGATATAAAAAAATTGTATAAATTGCCATTTCAATTAACACGAAGATAAAATGAGATTCTAGATAAAATCCCTAGAATATTCTGGAAAAAAATGAATTAAGGATTTTCTTTAAAAAGTCTCATTTAAACTGAGACTTTATGTATAAATACAAGCTAGTCTCATGGAAGGGGTTAGGGAGAAAATTGGATTGAACACAATTAAATAGAGGAAGTTGGGGGGGAGTGAATCACAATGTGTAGAGCTTTGAAAGAGTCAATTTTCAGAATCTTTTGCTTTTTCTGAAGGGAAATGGGAAGCCACAGAAGGATTGTAGCTGAAAAGTAATATGATCTAATTTTTTTTTAAAAGTTGCATTCTGGCTTCTCTGTGTATAACAAGAACAAAAAAGTATACTGTTTGGGAAAAAGTAGGAGGTAGAAGGAGTCATGGGTAGAATTTTACAGTTTTATTAGTGTAGGGCTAGAAGACACGTCTCTCATAGATACACACTGGAGTTACGGCAGCCTGTGATTATTAAAAGCATGGAAGATGAGATTGACTTGAGAGAATATATTATAGGATGATGGGTGAAAAGGAATCATCAGGTACTCCAACATTTAAAAATTCCGTGGAGTAGGATCTGGTAAAGGTCAGTCTAGAAACAGGGGTTGTAGAAGTGTGAAGAGCATCATGAAAATGGGGTTCCATTGTATTGTGGGCGTTATGATAACAATCTTCTTTGGGATTTGCTTTGGCTAAAAACACCTGGCATGCATAAGGCTGCATCTTTTCTAGGAGTGACCTACAACAGGCTGCTTTATGTGGGTGTTTTAAGGCCCAGCTCCTTGCTTCAACTTGAACTGGGCCTGTATACAACTCCAATGTGTTTATCCGGCTCCATGTAGCACTGCATGAAGTCCAGTTTCTCCCATTACGTTTCCTTATCATGCCGTCTCCCTTTCTTTCCTGGGTATTGATCCCAAGATAATTCTGTAACATATTCTTCTTAATATCCATGTGAAATCTCCCAGGAAATCCTGAAACCAAGTCTGAAATATTCCAGGGAAATTTATTTATTCATTCATTTATTTATTTTAAGACAATTGATTCTGTAATACATCTGAGCAGATAGAGGAAGTGGTCATAGTACAGATTGGCCTTCAACGGGTTTAGAGAAGCACGCGGCAGGTTCCTCTTCATGGATTCTATTTGTATCAAGGAAGAAAAAGATAAAGTGTAAGGAGAATAGAGAGGACACAGAGGATTGTGCATATAAAGATTGAGGTAGTCATTCTGAAGGGTGATGGATGGAGTTGAAAGAGAAAGACGGTAATTTTTCTATTCATTGGGAGTCCAGTTGATAAGAGCAGTGGTTTTGAGTACAGTTCTTCTGTTTACTTTTTTGCTTCATATAAAAGCCATACATTTTAGGTTGCTTGGTAAACGGTGATTGTGATGAAAACATCTGCTTTTATCCTAGTCCCTTAAGGAAAAGCCATTCGGAGGAACTTTCAATTACCTTTTGTGTAAAAAGAGCATACTAATAAGCTTACACAAGCATTTTATCTGCTGGAGAATACTTCCTAATGAGTCGTATCCTTCTACTCCTGTCTGTAGAGCAACACGAAGGAACATATTTGACTAATAAGTGAAAAGGGGTTCTTTGTGAATTTATAATAAGCGTGTATGTTGTCAATCTAAGTTCAGCCTATATAAGCCTTGTACTTTGAATGTGACTGAAGAAGAGAAGGACTATATATGTGTACAATACAATGAGTGGCTTTGAGAAATATATTTGTATGGGCGTGTAGGTAGATGGAAGACTTAGATTAATTAGTATCAAATGAAGAGTTGGTCAAAATCTGCTGCGGAAAATAAACTATATTGCATCTTGAAGTTTCTTTGAATTCTGTAAATTGCGTGAAAGCAGATTTATCAGTCCTCTATTAAATCTTATTTTTAATTAAAATGAATACAGCCCTTCTGATTCTTTCTTGTTGTCTTTTTGTGTGAAGAGAACACTTCTGGAGCTTATTTTTAACACTTGTTATTCAATTTACTAAATGACAGATGTAGACAAGTATCCTTCCTTAGGCTTTTCATTACCAATTTTATTTCTAAATCTATAAATGTTTAGCAGTTATCTTAAGGGTTTTAAATAATATTTCTTCATTTAATAAATGTAAAACATCTTCAAAGACTTTAAATGTCTTAATAAATTTAGATATTTCATTTTTAAATGCTTCTATTTTCTGTGAGTAAAATTCGGGGTATCTAAATAACTATTACAAATCTAATTAACAAATAAAATGAATCAAAATGTCTTCTGGTTATTCCAAAACATTATATAAACAATAAGATATCAACTTAAAATACTATGCCTAAATCAAGCAATTAATTGCATATTTTACATTTGAAATTATGAAGAGGTAATAATTCATCAGCATTTCTTTTCTAAAATTTTTATTTATTTGCTTATTTTTGGCTGCACTGGGTTTTGCTGTTGTGTGTGGGCTTTCTCTAGTTGCAGCAAGTGGGGGCTCCTCTCTCTCGAGTGTGGGGCTCCTCTCTCTCTAGTGTGGGGCTCCTCTCTCTCTAGTGTGGGGGCCCCCTCTCTCTAGTGTAAGGCTCCTCTCTCTCTAGTGTAGGGGCCCCTTTCTCTCTAGTGTGGGGGCATCTCTCTAGTGTGGGGGCCCCCTCTCTCTAGTGTGGGGGCCCCCTCTCTCTAGTGTGGGGGCATCTCTCTAGGGTGGGGCTCCTCTCTCTCTAGGGTGGGGCTCCTCTCTCTCTAGTGTGGGGCTCCTCTCTCTAGTGTGGGGGCCCCCTCTCTCTAGTGTGGGGGCCCCCCTCTCTAGTGTGGGGGCATCTCTCTAGTGTGGGGGCCCCCTCTCTCTAGTGTGGAGGCATCTCTCTAGGGTGGGGCTCCTCTCTCTCTAGTGTGGGGCTCCTCTCTCTAGTGTGGGGCTCCTCTCTCTAGTGTGGGGGCCCCCTCTCTCTAGTGTGGGGGCCCCCCTCTCTAGTGTGGGGGCCCCCCTCTCTAGTGTGGGGGCCCCCCTCTCTAGTGTGGGGGCGTCTCTCTAGTGTGAGGCCCCCCTCTCTCTAGTGTGGGGGCCCCCTCTCTCTAGTGTGGGGCCCCCTCTCTAGTGTGGGGCCCCTCTCCGGCGTGGGGCCCCTCTCCAGCGTGGGGGCTCCTCTCCAGCGTGGGGGCTCCTCATTGTGGCGGCTTCTCTCGCTGCGGAGCACCGCCTCTAGGTGTGCGGGCTTCAGCAGTCGCAGCGCGCGGGCTCTAGAGCGCATGCTCAGTAGTGATGCCACATGGAATTGTAGTTCATAAGCATTTCTAACTGTAATGAGAAATGTTTAGTGACTAAACCACCACCACACCCTTGACTAAAAACAAATATACGCCCTCGAAGAATGTAAGCACCGTCTCAGTAACTGAAGCTACTCAGGTTACTCTGTACTTAATCCTAAATCTCTCTGCTGAGGAAGATGATGCCAACTACATGACTGTGGTGTATTATAAGTGACTTTGAGCAGCTTAATTATTGACCGATCCTTTTTCCTTCTCTGTCTTTTGGAGAGGTGGGTAACTGCTAATGGAAACCTAACCTATTTAGAGTTGATGTCAGAGATTCCAAACCCCAAGGAGGCAGTCACAGAGCTCATAGCCCCTGGAACTCAGCTGGCACAGGTTTCTTGATTCTCTTATTTCATAATGGAACTCTGCCCTCCCACCCATTTGTCCCCTTGTATGTATATTGAGGGCTTCCCTGCTGGCTCAGACGGTCAAGAATCCGCCTGCAATGCAAGAGACCAGGGTTAGATCCCTGGGTTGGGAAGATCCCCTGGAGAAGGGCATGGAAATCCACTCTAGTATTCTTGCCTGGAGAATCCCCATGGACAGAGGAGCCTGGTGGGCTACAATCCATGGGGTCACAAAGAGTTGGACCCAACTGAGCGACTAAGCACAGCACAGGATGTATATTGAATGTATTACTTTAGCTCTTAAGAAATGTATGTATATGTTTCCAACTAAATTTTAAAGTTCATTGAAATCTCAAGTGTTTTTTCCATCTAAGTTTTAAAAACTTGGAACTAAATGGATTTTTGTATTCTTTCATAGTCTTAGTACCACAAAATGCTTCCAGGTATTAATGAGATGAATGCATTTATCATATAACATTTTATGACTTGGGCTTAAAATTATAAAGTCATTCTATTGGCATTTATTTAGTTATTGCTTCTGACATTTTCTTTGGATTGATCCCTACATTATTGGCAGTTGGAAATAGAGAATGCTGTAATTTTGCTTGTAATGACAAAAGCACATTGCTATTCACTGATATATGAGTGTGCTTCAACTTTAAAAGATGTTCAGATGATGCTTTTGTTTTTCCTGATTGTCTGAAACCTCAGAGTTCTCAGTACTTGGGGAGATATGTTTATATGGGAGATAAAGAAATAGAGAAAAAGAGACTAAGAAGAATAAGAAAGAAAAACCTAGGCTATTCTGAGATTTTAAAACCCTAAGAACACCAGAAAAGTTTTGGCAGGCAATAACTGATAAATGTCTTCCAAAGCTCATTAACCTGGAAGAAACACACAGAGTAAGCACACACACACACAGCTAAAATGGCTAAAAATAAATTAAAGATGAGTTAGTTTCAACTTAACTTTAAATGCAGTCATTTTGTATTTTTGAAAATGTTAGGTTAAGACTTCTTAAAAAGACCGGGTTGTAGAAAAGACTGAATAGCTGATTAGTACAGTGACATGATTTTAAAGAGAAGGAATGAGTGAAAGCCTTGATTTTTAATGTGTGATATGCAGGTGTATTAAAAAACTTCGATAAAAGTTGTTCTTTTCTAAGTAGGAACAGATGTTTTCAGGTGTATAGAGGTGTGTATGAATGTCAGAGATTAAAATAGAAACTGAACAGAAAAGCAGTGCTACGATGGAAAATTTATCCATTTAACACTGTGTTCCACTGAGGACGTATTTTAATCCTGCATTGTATGTATACAATTATTCACATCTACCTAATGTTTTTTATTCGACTTCCAGAAAATTTAAGTTTGTTGCAATCCTATTTTTACCCTTAATAAACAGCTTCTGAGTCTTAGAAATGAAAAAAAGATGGAATATGTAGATATCTAAAATAATGCCTTTGACTTCTAAGAAATACTAAAATCTTGCACATAAAAATATTTAAGGCCCACAGATAATTCTAGTCTGCTGGCTTCATTTTACAAACCATTGTCTTGTAGACTCTGCCCATTAATATTCACGCCCTTATTTGTAAGGGAATGGTGCCTATGTGCTTTTGAAGTTTCTTTTTCCCTTTTGTCCTATTGGTCCCTGGAATTTTCCTTCCCTTTGCACTTGGAAGTGTGTTATCCTGGGCTGGAGTTTTGATTGCTCTTTCCCCACCATTTCTCTGCGCTTTATCCAGTGCTAGGCCCTGGTAGGGTCTTCTATAGTTGAAAACGGGAAGGAAGCACAACTGTAAAGTTACTGACATGTCAGTGCCAATGGTTATCCTTTAGGTTACAGAATTTCCTTTAGTCCTCATCAGGCTTGATCCTCTGCTCTCCAAAGCTGGGAAAAAGCTGGCATTTGTTTTAGCCTACCTGGACCGCTCAGCCTTTGGTGATGGACCTTAATTGCAGACCATAGGTCCTCTCCAGCTGTTCAGTAGTAAAAACACAACATCCACTTCCAGTCAACTCTGGCTTGTATTCAAATATTCACAAAGCAACGATTTACTTAATGAACAATTTATGCTGTGGTATCATACTAAGCTTGGGGTAAACATGAGTAGGCAAATGGCTGCTTCCCTTTTGGAATCCACATTGTCATGGAACTTTAGGAAGATGACCTCTCACTCACTCACTCAGCCCTGCAGTGGTTTCCCTGTACTTCATACATTTTGTCCGTCTCCTTTCCTATCGCTTCATAAAACTGCACTATGATGAGTGCTGGTGTTTCACACCCGACTGACCCATTAACAGATATTATAATATCTAATACCCTATAATAGATATTTTTAATATCCCTCTATTTGTGATAATTATGTGAACATTTTATATGTAGCAGTAAGTGTCTGTAAAGCTGAAAGAAAAAGGAAAACCATGGAACAACAGACTAGTTCCAAATTGGGAAAGGAGTCCATCAAGGCTGTGTATTGTCACCTTGCTTATTTAACTTGTATGCAGAGTACATCGTGTGAAATGCCAGACTGGATGAAGCACAAGCTGGAATCCAGATTGCAGGGAGAAATGTCAATCACCTCAGATAAGCAGATGACACCACCCTTACGACAGAAAGCAAAGAAGAACTAAAGAGTCTCTTGATGAAAGTGAAAGAGGAGAGTGAAAAATTTGGCTTAAAGATCAACATTTAGAAAACTAAGATCATGGCATCTAGTCCCATCACTTCCTGGCAAATAGATGGGGAAATAATGGAAACAGTGACAGATTTCATTTTCTTGGGCTCTAAAGTTACTGGAGATGGTGACTGCAGTCATGAAATCAAAGGATGCTTGCTCCTTACAAGAAAAGCTATGACAAACCTAGAAAGCTTATTAAAAAGCAAAGACATTACCTTGCCAACAAAGGTCCATCTAGTCAAAGCTCTCGTTTTCCCAATGGTCATGTATGGATGTGAGATTTGGACCGAAAAGAAAGCTGAGTGCTGAACAATTGATGCTTTTGAACTGTGGTGTTGGAGAAGACTCTTGAGATTCCCTTGGACTGCAAGGAAACCAAATCAGTCAGTCATAATGGAAATTAACCCTGAATGTTCATTGGAAGGACTGATGCTGAAGCTGAAACTCCAATATTTTGGCCACCTGATGCGAAGAACTGACTCACTGGAAAAGACCCTGATGCTGGGAAAGATTGCAGGCAGGAGAAGAAGGAGATGACAGAAGATAAGATGGTTAGATGGCGTCACTGACTCGATGGACATGAATCTGAGCAAGCTTTGGGAATTGGTGATGGATAGGGAAGCCTGACATGCTGCAGTCTATGAGGTTGCAAAGCATCGGACACAACTGAATGACTGAAATGAACCTTTTATCTTCATTTCTACCTTAAAAAGATAAATGCAGAACAAGGCAGTAAGGAAGATATGGAGTCTTGGATCAAGGACTAAAGTCCATGACAAAAGTGTGATGAAGCAGGCAAGGGTAGCCTTCTTTCTTTAATGCCTTGTATTCTTCCTGAGTCTGTGCCCTTAGCCTCTCCAAAGAAGAACAGGTTTCTAGACAGAAGAGTTGCAGTGTTCAATCAAGAGTATATCGGGGATTTGTGAACACAAGGGAAAAGGCAAGGGTGGTATGGATTGAGACAGTAACATGGGCTAATAAACACTACCATGTGTAAAATAGTAGTAGGGAAGCTGCTATGTGGCACTGGGAGCTCAGATCAGTGCTTTGTGATGACCTAAACGGGTGGGATGGGGAGTCGGGGGGAGGCTCAAAAGGGATAGGATATATGTATGCTTATAGCTGATTCATGTTGTTGTATAGCAGAAACCAACACCACATTGTAAAGCAATTATCCTCTAATTAAAAAAAAAATAAAAAATAAAAGAGCATATCAGAACAATCCTTAATTACTGTAACCGCTAAACAAGTTCTCAGGTGTATTTGGTTGGAAAATATTAGGGACATTTATAACTGTTATTATTGTAAAGATTTCCATAGGAATGTGGGGCTCACTTGAACATGTGGGTGGGCACAGACATGTGGGTAGACACAGAGATAAGCCACAGACATAGGGACTCATTCATTCATTCAGCTATAGTTCTTGAAGATTCTTTACTCCACTATTGTAGACTTGGGGATTAAAAAGTAACCCAGAGAGTTTTAGCTTCATCAGCCCAGAGCATACTGGAGGAAATAGACAAACTCAAATAGGGAAAACGCATAAGTAAAATAATTTGGAATAAGTACCATGGCTGAAATACAAGGGGCAGCAGGGGAACTACATAAGATGTTGCATGTTGCTTGTGGGGGATTTGCATATAAAAAAGGTAACTATATAAGACCTCTCTAAGGAAATTGCATCACTGGCTCGATGGACGTTGAGTCTGAGTGAACTCCAGGAGTTGGTGATGGACAGGGAGGCCTGGCGTGCTGAGATTCATGGGATCGCAAAGAGTCGGACACAACTGAGTGACTGAACTGAAGGAAACTGCATTTAAATTGGGACCTGAAAGATTAGCGTGGGGCAGGAGTGTGTCCTAGGTAGCAATAAACAGGATGTGCAAAGGCCTTTACATTGGAAAATTCCTAGGCTGTTTGATAGAGGCTATGTTGGAGGTGGAGTAGGTGTGAGAGCAAAATTCAAACAAGCTATTTCAGTTTTATTCAAAACTACATGTGATTCTGGAAACTTTTAAAAAGTAAGATTCTTTGTAATCTTTGAGAGAACATGATTTTGTTTCCTTCAGAATCTTGTTTTCATAAATTTTCATTTGATTGATATTTTCATGTAAGAAAACTGGCCAGGCACTGCCCTCGTGTGGCGAACTGCTGAAGTTACATGAGCCTTGCTTCTGGTTGAAGTCTGAAGCCATGATTTTAGCAAAATCCTTGCACATATTTTTCAGCTGATCTGAATCACTTCTAGCTGCTGTTGCTCAGATTCTAATATATAAAAGTACCCTTTTCCCTATTCGTTGGGTTTGTGTTTTACCATTCGTCCACACTTTACTGTGGAATAAAGATGATGTATGCTGCTGCTGCTGCTGCTGGTGCTAAGTCACGTCAGTCGTGTCTGACTCTGTGCGACCCGATAGACGGCAGCCCACCAGGCTCCGGCATCCCTGGGATTCTCCAGGCAAGAACACTGGAGGGCGTTGCCATTTCCTTCTCCAGTGCATGAAAGTGAAAAGTGAAAGTGAAGCTGCTCAGTCGTATTCGACTCTTAGCGACCCCATTGACTGCACCCCAGCAGGCTCCTCCGTCCATGGGATTTTGCAGGCAGAGTACTGGAGTGGGGTGCCACTGCCTTCTCCAAAGATGATGTATAGGGAGCATAAACTTTAATAGCTTGAAGAACCAGGCAGATTAAGAGAAAGTGACTCAAGATAGACAGGGTCTCAATCAGTGTTGTTGTTTAGTTACTAAGTTGTGTCCAGCTCTTTGCAATAGGGTAAAGGGAAGACTATAGAGAAAGTCATTCAACTACACGTACATATTTTATAAGCAAGGAATGCCAAAATAAATAGGCTTACGGGCCGCTTCTATTTTTTAGTCTCTCTCCTCAAATTCTACTTCCAGTCCATGCACCTGGTTAATTTGTCAGTCCTTCCTTGACTATTTGATACTTTGTTATTTCATATATCAAGTTGTCTAATTCTATTTCCAAGTTGGACATTTTGCCACAAGTGTATTTTGGAAAGTGTTTCAGAAAGTTTTGTTGCTCAAAATTAGGTACTTTGTAGATTCTCATTTCTTCCTTCTTCCCTCCTTCCTTTTCTCTCCTCCTTTTTCTTCAGGCAGTCATTTTCATGACAAGTGTTTTTCAATAAGTTATTGCCTCTCTGCTTTATGGACTGCAGCTGCTGGACTCACCTGCCATTTCTGTCTGCACTGGAGTAGACCAAGGCATTTTCTGTGAAGACCCTGAGCTCTTCCAGCCAGTCCTGCATGTCCACATTTTAAACTCAGAAATTAAGTGGTTTTCTCTTAAGGTTCATCCTTGTCAGGTTTCTTCTTTCCATTTGAGGAGCTTGTACTCCACACCACTGAGATGAGTTTTAGAATGTGCAGTTCTGTTTGTAAATGGAGACATAGAATTAAAGTTTTCCTGATACTTTTCAGGGACCATAATCTCAAATTCACTGCCGTTCAATGCCTTTTAGACACTTGGCTAAGAGGAAAAATATTTATGGAAGCTTGTCTGGAGGAAATGTGGTCATCCATCTGCCATAGCATCTAAAATCTATTTCAGGATTAAGGGAGGCCATCAGAGATCTATCTAACTGGGCCACACGCTGGGCCTGCACAATTGCTTTTTTTCTGAACTGTGCTTTGCTATCATGATAAAATATGCTCTCCAGTAGGGCTCCAGGGAAAATATTTTCTCTTCTTATTGGCATTTGTCTCAAATAAGTGGTTTGTTTTGTGTATATTCTTGGTACTGGGTATAGTTTCTGTTTTCTAAATATTAATTATAAAATGTGCTTTGTTGCTCAGTCATGAGGCAAGAATACTGGAGTGGGTTGCCATGCCCTCCTCCAGGGGATATTCCCAACCCAGGAATTGAACCCGGGTCTCCCACATTGCAGTCAGATTCTTTACCATCTGAGCTACCAGGGAAGCCTAAATATTAGTTGTAAAGGTCAACATCAAATTTGTGTTCTACCTTGACTGAGTGTGTGATTTGTCGAGGCATGCATTGGTTCACAAGCCACGTTCTTGCCACCGCATTTTGCTTTTCTGTTTTCCAAAGGATCTCTTTAAAGAGTTTAAATATTTATCTTACTGTATTGTGTGCATCTACTTAAAAGCAACTTAAAAGCTCGTGGGACCAAAGTGATATGTAGATGACCATAGGGTTTATATTGATTCCATGCTTAGTTATAAAAGTGATTTCCTTGCCAAATAGGACTTTAAAGATAAAGTGCACTGTGATTCCACAAGGACTGAAGCCTCCCCTCAAATAACACGGATTTTAGAAACCAGACTAATCCTGTTTCTCAGTGTTGAGTGGTTGAATTTGTGGACTATTGATGTGTTGATTTTCCCCAAGGAAATATATTGCTAAATAAGGCGAGAGGAGATGAAGAGTGAATTGAAAATGGCTGAAATATTATCTTTAGGATAACATTTGAGCCGGTGTATCTATTAGTTCAAGCTGAGTCCTCCTTCCCTGCCTCTCCCTCATAATGAAAGATCTGTGCTGCACTCAGTGTGTGTTTGTGAAATCAATACATGTTTGTGACATAGAACTTCCCTTCAGTGAAGACTGGCACCCACTGGGATCTGGATCTATGATCTGATTCATTGTCCAATGTAATCATTCTGAGGTTTCGAATGATAATGAGCTTCAGAAATAATTGCATTAAAATGCTTTAACTTTACGTAAACGTAATTTAATAAGATGTTGGATGTGTGTAGTGGTGGAACCGTCTAGCCTTGAGTGCAGTCCTGAGACCAGAGACAATATGCCTGCTTACAGGATATTTAGAAGGCATGTGCACTCTTAGACCCTATTAATTTGTTCTAAGAGGTATGTTCTTTCTGACCACAACATAATAATCAAATCTCGAAATTAACTATTTTCTTATGATAGTGGCTTAGCAATACTATTAGGTTATCTTACCTGAGATATTGTGACAAGACAAAATTTATGATTGACAGCCAGGTTTAAGTTACAGAGTAGGCAACAAATGAAATGAAAAGTACATCCTTGAGCAACTTTTTTCATTGCTAATGATGGAGACACTGTTAAAATATACCTTAAATACACAAAATGGGGAAATATACTTATCAAGAACAGAACTCAAAAAAGAAGTATGAAGATTAAAATACTGTACATGGAATTTAGGTTCTCAAATCCCGGATCCCAAACAGCTTGGCACGTGTTACTCTGATTTTACAGAGTTACAAAGTACAGAGCTGGAAAAGGTATTTAGGATGACCTGATAATGAAATGACCCTTTCATTATGTGATGAGGGTTCTGACTTCAGAAGTTGAGAGTATTCAGGATCACATGTTGCAAGATGGCAACTAGAATTTAGGTCCCTTGGCTTCTAGCTGAATGCAGTTTATCCTGGTTGTAAATTAAAATGGTAATGTTTCCACTGCATTACTGGAATTCTGGGGACTGCCTTCTAATCCGGTTTAAAAGTGACAGAGGAAACCTGTCACTCTGCTTCATAGTATCACTTTATATTTTAAAATGCTTATATAAATGGCTTCCCTGGTAACTCAGCTGGTAAAGAATTCACCTGCAATGCAGAAGGCACTGGTTCGATTCCTGGGTTGGGAAGATCCTCCGAAGAAGGGAATGGCTACCCACTCTAGTATTCTGGCCTGGAGAATTCCATGGACTGTATAGTCCATGGGATCGCAAAGAGTTGGACAAGACTGAGTGACTTTCACTGTTCACAGGCAACAAACCGTGATAGGCGAAACATTGAATTTGTACGTAAGCTAGAAACAGTTTCACCTAAGGTAGTAAGCAGTAAGGAATGTAGTCAATGTGTGTGAGCAACAATTTGAGCATGAGAAAACTTCAGCACTTCATACTCTGCTGGTGAGATTGTCAGTTGTCATGACTGGTTTGGAAAACAGTTTGCAGTTAGGAGTTTGAAGATGCTCACATCCTATGATCCAACAGCTAGACTCCTAGGCAAGCAGTGAGGAAGCTCAACCCCACGTGCCTGAGGACACACAGACAAAGATGCTCGTAGCAGCTCAAGGGTTCTGATAGCAGCTATGCCCAGAATAAGCACACCAAACACTGGCAGAAGAACATGTAAACAAGTCACCATATTTACAAAACGGAATACTACTCAGCAGTGTGAATGAAGAAAATAACTATAAATGTCAGCGTGTTGAACAGGGCGAAAGCAGCACGTCACAGAAAGACATACACTTCTTGAGTCTGTTTTCATAAGGTTCAAATACATATAACCCTACACAACAACATGTTAGGAGGAATAGATATTATGGTTTAACTGTTAATAAGAAGGGAATGAAAAAACGCAAGATGCAAGTTAATGGTAACCTCTATGGGAGTGGGCAGAGTGAGCCCCCTCAAAGAGCTTCATGGTTTCTAGCCTTTCTTATTTTGAGCTAGATGGTTTTATGCAGGGGCTATTTTTCATTTTAATATTAACACCTCATGCATTTATCATAAGTGTGTAGGTATTTGGTGCTCCAAGAGGAAGAACATGAGAAATTATTTTTACCTTAAGTAGCTAAATGTCCAGTCCTGGATGGTTTATCCTTCTCTGAACTTAATTCATAGAAGGTATTGTCCAGTGTCCTCTGATTCTTATCACTTTTTTTATTTCACGAAGGAGATGTGTGTGTCTCTCTGCCCTCTGGCTAGCATGCTGGAGACATTTCTCTTCTGGCAGCTTAGAGTCATCTCAGGAAACCATGCCAGCTGGCAGTGTGCTTTACTCTTGCTTCCTGCCTCAGTCTATTAAAAACTGATAAAAAGATGTGTCTTTTTTTCTCAACTCTGTAGTATGACCCAAACATAGCACATGACCGATTAAATGGACACAGAATGATTTTCTGACGGCACTTGGTAGCTGATGCTTGCCGTTCCCCAGGTAGGAGGGATAGTCAAGGCTATAACCATATAAACACCCACAGACTGGTTCTTGTGACTGCTGCAGCCCTTGGAGATTTAATTTCTCTACCAGGTACTGTGCAGACTGTGTCCACACTGTGCTCTCTCTCTTCCCTACAGCTGCCCAGTGGTGCCATTGTTTCCAGATCTTTCTCTTCATAATTCCTTTTCTCACACAGCTGACTTTGCCAGCAGAGTTCAGTAGGTAAAAGGGAAGTTACAAAGCTTTGTCTATTGAATGTAGCTACAATTTAAAAAAAAATCTTAGCATTCTTATAATTTTCATTATGTAGTGGGGTCAGAAGAGGACAGTCAACAATTTCCATGAAAGAGCTCTTATAGCCGACTCATGCTTTAAAGGGCTTCCCAGGTTGTGGTGGTGGTATAAAGAACCCACCTGCCAGTGCAGAAGACATAAAATATGCGGGTTTGATCCCTGGGTCAGGAAGATCCTCTGGAGGAGGGCATGGCAACCTACTCCAGCATCCTTGCCTAGAGAATCCCATGGACAGAGAGGCCTGGCAGGCTACAGTGCATAGGATTGCAAAGAGTTGGACACGACTGAAGTCACTGAGCATGCACGCGTGATTTAAGTGTGGAAGCTTAGTGATATATTGATGACCTGTGATCAGCTTGCCCTCGGTCATGGGTTGAGTTTCCTTCTTGTATTTATCATGTGTATAACTTTATTCTCCCTAGCTAAATCTTGTACTGTTTGTTCTATTTACTTGTTCTTAATAGTTTAAAAAGGTAACCAAACACAAAACATCACTCACTCACTCAGTGCTTAGACTAAAAAATAACAACTTATTATTATTATTAACAATAAGAAACTGTTATTAAAATAACAGTTCTTAGAAACTCTTACATATATTTTTCTTATATTTGTTTTCTTCATTTTCATAATGAAATACCTTGTACCTATGTATATATTACTGCAAATATTGACTATAAGAGATTCCAATTCACAGTCCATCTGAAGGACCAACCTGCCTCATACATCTTAAAATACATGTGATGAAATAATCGCAACTAATCAGGGAATAAAATTCTATTTTCTGAAGACTGTTTTTTTTTTTTTTCCCAAATAGTTGTTAAGCACCAGGCTATATTATAAAATATTTCACGAATTCTTTTAGTGTATAGCTCAGTGTTTCTTATAGGTAAAATGCCTATAAGAAGTATGGATTATATTTTCTGAGTTTTGTAGACTATTACAAATTAGCAATACAGAATAAATATGCAGTTTATGCAACAACTGTGTTCATGCAGATTTGGTGGGGCTGTAAAAGAACAAATATTTCAGAACAGATCTGGCTCACTTAGACTACACATATCATATCGTCCTTTCATATCCTTATGATGCCGTGCACTTTAAATCTGTAACAAACTATCACAAAGTTTTAAAAGAGGGGTTATTGTTATATTGTTATTGTTAAGTATGTATTTCTAAGGCCTTTATTGTTATAAATTTAATTGTTAAAGATTTGATTAAAGTCTTGAAGAACAATTTCTACAGTAAAGAAATTTCACAATTGAATGATTAAAAGTGAAATGATAAAAAGCATGAAAATGTTAAAATGTTCACATAAAAATGTTCTCTAATGTATCTCAGAGGTGAAATATGATTTAGTTTTCATGTGAAATGGAGATGTAAATAATCACTCAAACAACATACACTTGCTGTCTTACCCAATAGTGAATACCTTAGGCTGAGTGGCTGAATAAATACTGGTGTCTCACATCTCTGGAGGCTGGGAAGCCCCAGCTCATAGCACCAGGAGATCTAATGTCTCGTGAGGAGCCACTTTCTGGTTCACAGGTGACAACCTTCTTGCTGTACTCTCACATGGCTGAGAGAGAGGACTCTAGTCTCTTCCTCTTCTTATTCAGTTCAGTTCAGTTCAGTCGCTCAATCGTGTCCAGCTCTTTGCGACCCCATGAACCTCAGCACGCCAGGCCTCCCTGTCCATCACCAACTCCCAGAGTTCACTCAGACTCTTGTCCATCGAGTCAGTGATGCCATCCAGCCATCTCATCCTCTGTCGTCCCCTTCTCCTCCTTCCCCCAGTCCCTCCCAGCATCAGGGTCTTGAACAGTAATTTCCTTGTGGGGGCTCCAACTTCATGATTTCATCTAAACCTTCCATCTCAAAATACCATCACATTGGATATTAAGGAATTTGAGGGGAGCAGTGTGGGGCAAAAACCTTCTGTCAGTTCAGTTCAGTTCACTCAGTCATGTCTGACTCTGCAACCACACAGACTGCAGCACACCAGGCTTCCCTGTCCATCACCAACTCCTGGAACTTGCTCAGACTTATATCCATCGAGTCAGTGATGCCATCCAACCATCTCATCCTCTGTTGTCCCCTTCTCCTCCTGGCTTCTATCTTTCCCAGCATCAGGGTCTTTTCAAATGAGTCATTTCTTCGCATCAGGTGGCCAAAGTATTGGAGTTTCAGCTTCAGCATCAGTCCTTCCAATGAATATTCAGGGTTGATTTCCTTTACGATTGACTGATTTGATTTCCTTGCAGTCCAAGGGATTCTCAAGAGTCTTCTCCAACACCACAGTTCAAAAGCATCAATTCTTATCCATTCATCTGCTGATGGACATCTAGGTTGCTTCCATGTTGGAGAGGGGTTCGGGATTGGGAACACGTGTACACCCATGGTGGATTCATGTTGATGTGTGCCAAAACCAATACAACATTGTAAAGTGAAAAAAAAAAAAAAAAAAGCATCAGTTCTTCGGCACTCAGCTTTCTTTATAGTCCAACTCTCACATCCATAAATGTCTACTGGAAAAACCATAGCTTTGACTGTACAGACATTTGTAGGTAAAGTAATGTCTGCTTTTTAATATGCTATCTAGGTTTGTCATAGCTTTTCTTCCAAAGAGCAAGCATCTTTTAATTTCACGGATGCAGTCACCATCTGCAGTGATTTTGGAGCCTCCAAAAAATAAAGTTTGACACTGTTTCCACTGTTTCCTCATCTATTTGCCATGAAGTGATAGGACCGGATGCCATGATCTTTATTTTTTAGCACTTCCTAAACACAAGTTCCTCATTTATTTTCAAAACTGATGCATAAACAACTATCTCATTTAATATGGTAGGTGCTATAATGTTAAGAAGCCTTTCAGAAAGAGTTGGCAATTGTATTTAAGTGGAGAATGAGATAGCAGAGCAAAATAATCCTAACTTTACCATGTATGTAGCAAAAAATTTTATCAGTTCACCTAAAAATACTGTATCCCAAGAGTGACACATATAGATGTTAATGAAGATAATTTTTGTTCAATAGAAAAATTAATAGGTTAAATCGGATAATGTCAGTTCCAAGGTTTAATACCTAGTGAAATGCTAAATTAATCTAGATTAGTACTGTGTGATTATACCAAATCAGACCCCAATTATTTCATGTTGAGGTCCTGGAGATTTTTTAGGTAGACTGTCAGTATAATACACATTTTACATTCAATATTTTCAAAATTTATGTTATCATCTCATTTTCTGATTAAAGTAGCCTTCTCAGTGTTACTGTAGTGATGCACAAGTTTTCTTGCTGCATTATAAAATAGAGTATATAAGCCAGAAAACTGCTTAATCTTTCACCTAATTTTAACTTCTTTTCATAGACAATTTTGCTGTTATGATGGTGGTTTTCACACTAGGATTTGCCCTTGCAAAATCTGACATTCATATCAGCAAATCTGATATGATACATTGAGCTTCCTCTTTGAAAGTGATATTTTATAAAGTTCATTCTGTATTTGGAAACAAGTGCACAAAATGTCATCACTTTCAAAGCACCTAATGGTCATATTTCACATTATTCTGACTGTGGATAATTTAAATATTTAAGATGTTAATGTTTTAAATGGTAAGATCCTACTGTATAGCACAGGAAAGTATATTCATTATCATATGATAAACTATAATGGAAAATAATATGAAAAAGAATACATGTATCTATAAGTTGATCTGGATTAATATAGATTGGGTGACTTTGCTATAAACAGAAGTTAACATGACATTGTAAATCAATGACACTTCAATGCAGTTTAAAATAAAGATGTTAATGTTTTGATTCTACTTCAAAAATAGAATAATGTGCTCTCTATATTTGAAAGATGCTAATTTTAAAAAATTAAACTTTAATTTTGGGATAATTGTAGATTTGTATACTATTACAAAAGGAAGACACGCAGAGCTCTCATGTGCCCTTGACCTAGTTTGCTCCAATGGAACTACTTGTCAAAATCGTAGTATAATATCACAACTAATATTTTGAGTTATGCAATTCATCAGGCATTTAGATTCAGTTTTACATTTTACATCGATCCCTACAATCCATTTAGCTTTCGTTTTTTAAAAAATAAACTCTGTAGGAGCGTAACCTACTGCCTTGGTTCTTTAGTCAAATTTTGCCTCTAATAAGTCAAATTATACTTACACAACTCCAGTGAGTACATTGTTTCTAAAGATAAATTTAAATAAAACCTTTAAAGGAAAGTCTAAGAGATTTTCTAGTTATAAAAGGGGTAAAGTTGCAGTGTAGTGGTCCTCTGTCCTTACATTTCAGGACCCAAATGTTTTATATTTTGAAAATATGTATTCATTAATAAGCAAGACGGTGTCACAACTGTGGGGAGAAACATGACATGCATGTATATTTTAGTATTTGGATATATTCTATACAAAATGAGTTCTTTATAATTAAACCATCATTTCATACAAATAGAAGTCATAAGACATGTTATAGGATGCTATAAAAGAACAATTTATATCTTATAGTATAAGATGCATGAGGGTAATAGTAAATAAAATGTAATGTACTGCATTTGGCAGTGAACTTACTGTACATTTAGATGGATGGGTTCATTAACCTTTCTCACACATCTTCTCTATTTTGGAAGCTAACTTTATATTACAGTAGTAAAGACAAGACTGAAACCCTGGCTCACTGATAATGTCTTCTTATATGGACTCTTCGTGATGTAGACTGAACGGCCCAGCAGAGACAGTGTAACTTGCAAAATGCATGTTCAGAACTTTTTATAGTTTAACAAATATTTCCCTATTTCCCCAAAATATAATGCAAGCATTGTTAAATGTATAACATTTATCTGAATATTGTATCAATTTCATAACAATTTAGTCTGTTTGAAACTAAATTGACTGAGGTTGCTAACAAATAGTATGATATTGTATTTTAAGTTTTACATTTTTATGGAAGTCATTTTTAAGTCATTCCTTTCAGTAACTGAAAGTTTTCACTTGAACTATTGAAATGTTAGTTGCTCAGTTGTGTCTGACTCTTTATGATGCCATGGACAGTACCCAGTCAGTGGAATTCTCTAGGCAAGAATACTGGAGTGGGTAGCCATTCCCTTCTCCAGGGATTTTTCCAACCCAGGGATTGAACCCAGGTCCCTTGCCTTGTAGGCAGATTATTTTACCATCTGAGCTACCAGTGAAGAATATTTAAACATTATACTTAATTAAAAGGGCAACGCTT
This sequence comes from Budorcas taxicolor, assembly GCF_023091745.1. NCBI lineage: Eukaryota > Metazoa > Chordata > Mammalia > Artiodactyla > Bovidae > Budorcas > Budorcas taxicolor. Next base: position 88,007,839 of record NC_068910.1, read on the forward strand.
GTAGTCAGTGAATCCTGATTTGGTAAGGTGAAATGTATTTGTTTAAATTAAATTTATATGAGGTATGTTATCTGAATTTATTTCTATAGGCCATATAGAGAAGGCATGGCCGTGACTCTAGGTCAATCTTAAGCTTTTAGTGGGCAGTGCCCAGGTGTATATGACACTCAACTCAGATATATTCAACTCACCTTAATGTCTAAACTTATCTTCACAGATCAGGCAATGTGGCCCAGAAAATCTCAAGTGCTTACATTAAGATCCACTGGTATTGATAAATGGGTACACTGACAATGTATCAGTGTAACCATAAAGATATCTTCAAAATCAATTCCTTGTCACTGAACCAGAGGAGCAGATAGTGGCTGAGGCCATGTCTGAAGCTAGGTAATAAGGCAAGCTCTTATTTGAAGCATTTATTTTCTCTGAAACATTTCTAGAACTTTTCTCTAAAGGAAATATTGATTATGGTACCAGTCACCCCAATGGAAACAGTGTGGGAAACATATTACAGCAAATGATTTATCATCATTAGTTACAGTTTCCCAAATGGCCACACAAGAGGTTGTCTTCATTGAGTACACAATTTTTCGAGTTGCATTTATTTTTAACTTAACACAAAACCCTTGCCTGCAAACCACTCAAATAATTGCAGTGAAAAGAATATCATATTCATCAGTATGAGATCTACTCTTTTGTTTTCCTCAAAGACAGGATTTCTTTCAGAAAAATCATGCATAGATGCTTTCCTAAAGCTGGGAACGTTAACATAAGGCACTCCTCATTTCTGAGTGTCCTGCCCATTCCCACCTCCAGAACCTGACAACTCTACTTACCAACATGTCAAGTCACTTCTCTCGAAGAATAAACACCAGAGAGTAGGAGGCACAAGAGTGACAGAAATTTAGACCGAAATTCAGAAACGGACATCTAAAGTTAATTACAGCCCCGTCATTCACAGTTATCATTTCAGTTTTCATTTTTCTATCAAAACTAACATATGTCTCCTCCTTTTTCCTCTGCGAGATTAATGTCCTCTTATTCTTAGTTTTAAATTTCTCTGAGTATCCGTCCATAGTCACTTTTTGGAAAATAATCTTAAGCATGAAATCTTGAAATGCATTTTTGCTTGGCAAATTTTATTATGAAAAAGTTTGGGCAAGTAGCTTGCATTTCCTTACCATGGACAGAGGAGCCTGGCAGGCTATAGTCCAGAGGGTCGCAAAGAGGCAGACACGACTAAGCAACTTAGCACGCAAACACCAGTTATCTTGGTAAGCTTCCCCATTGCATGAGCTTGTCACTTCACACATCTTGTGTCCTTCATTTCTTGCAGCAAAGTTTAGGAAAGTTGTGAACCTGATTAACAATCTGAAACAGCAGACCTCATTTATTGTAACCACTAGTTTTTTTCTGTTGTTGTTTTTTATTTTTTATTTTATTATTTTTTTAATTTAAATTTATTTATCTTAATTGGACGCTAATTACTTTACAATATTGTATTGGTTTTGCCATACATCAACATGAATCCTCCATGGGTGTACACGTGTTCCCAACGCTGAATCCCCCTGGCATTGAAACATGTATGCTGCTGCTGCTGCTGCTGCTGCTGCTGCTAAGTCGCTTCAGTCGTGTCCGACTCTGTGCGACCCCATAGACAGCAGCCCAACAGGCTCCCCCGTCCCTGGGATTTTCCAGGCAAGAGTACTGGAGTGGGGTGCCATTGCCTTCTCTGTGAAACATGTATAGTATCATAGAAGAAACGAATTGCCAGTCTAGGTTCGATGCAGGATACAGGATGCTTGGGGCTGGTGCACTGGGATGACCACTAGTTTTTTAAAATAAACTTGATTGACTGTTTTACTAGTGACTTTCAATTTTTGATGGTTCATTGAACATTTGGGGATTAAAAAACATATTTATACAGTGTGAAGACAAAATATTTCTACATGAAAGTCATTAGTCCATATACTATCTTTCTAATACTGATCCTGTAATATAAATCCTTTTTCTTTCAATCATATGGTAAGTATTTTCTTTAAAACTTGGTGATTTTTAAAGGAAGAATCATGGTGTGTGTGTGTGTGTGTCTGTGTGTTAATGGCTCACTTCTGTACAAATCTTTGTGACCCCATGGACTGTAACTTGCCAGGCTCCTCTGTCCATGGAATTCTCCAGGCAAGAATACTAGAGTGGGTTGCCATTCCCTTCTCCAGAAGAATCATGTGGGATGCATTTAATTGTAACTGTATATTCTAAGGGCTTCCCTGATAGTTCAGTTGGTAAAGAATCCACCTACAATGTGGGAGACCCTAGTTTGATTCCTGGGTTGGGAAGATCCCCTGAAGAAGGGGAAGCCTACCCATCCAGTATTGTGGCTGGAGAATTAAAGAGTCAGACACAACTGAATGACTTTCTTTTCACTGTATTTTCTAAAGGGGTCTCTAAAAAATTGAGAAAGCACAACATGCTTTTCAAATATTAAAGCTTTGTTACCTCTTCATATCGTTGATTAGAAAGAAAAGGAGAAGTTCTTAAATGCATCTCTGGAACTGAGGTAATTGCCTTTAAGTTATGTAGCATACACTTAAGTTTGCTTTTTGTAGGATTCTGGGGACCAGCTGTTTAAGTAGGGGGGAGATGGCTGTAATAACTTAAGAAACAAAAATCTTAATCATAAATAAATAAATTACAAATTAAAAGGTGGCAATGGGTAAGAGTTTAAAATCTATAAATTGCTTTACTAAAGAAAGGCCTGTAGTAGAAGAAAGTACAATATCAGATGCAGCAAATAGTAGTTCTTGGACATATAATATGTCAGGCATACACAGTTTCAACTACCCGCTTTGAAACAAAACAAGCACAGATACAAATTATGTCTTTATAATTATGTTTTCTGTGAGTGTGTGTGTGTGTACGTTTAAATTGTTATTGACCTGAGTATTCTGCCTACTTATCTTTCATTTCAGTTCAGTTCAGTCACTCAGTCATGTCCACCTCTTTGCGACCCCATGAATTGCAGCACGCCAGGCATCCCTGTCCATCACCAACTCCCGGAGTTCACTCAGTCCATCGAGTCGGTGATGCCATCCAGCCATCTCATCCTCTGTCGTCCCCTTCTCCTCCTGCCCCCAATCCCTCCCAGCATCAGAGTCTTTTCCAATGAGTCAACTCTTCGCATGAGGTGGCCAAAGTACTGGAGTTTCAGCTTTAGCATCATCCCTTCCAAAGCAATCCCAGGGCTGATCTCCTTCAGAATGGACTGGGTGGATCTCCTTGCAGTCCAAGGGACTCTCAAGAGTCTTCTCCAACACCACAGTTCAAAAGCATCAATTCTTCAGCGCTCAGCTTTCTTCACAGTCCAACTCTCACATCCATACATGACCACAGGAAAAACCATAGCCTTGACTAGACGGACCTTTGTTGGCAAAGTAATGTCTCTGCTTTTGAATATGCTCTCTAGGTTGGTCATAACTTTCCTTCCAAGGAGTAAGCATCTTTTAATTTCATGGCTGCAGTCACCATCTTCAATGATTTTGGAGCCCCCTAAAAATAAAGTCTGCCACTGTTTCCCCATTTATTTCCCATGAAGTGATGTGACCAGATGCCATGATCTGTTTTCTGAATGTCGAGCTTTATGACAACTTTTTCGCTCTCCTCTTTCACTTTCATCAAGAGGCTTTTTAGTTCCTCTTTACTTTCTGCCATAATGGTGGTTTCATCTGCATATCTGAGGTTATTGATTGGGTTACTCCTAATTTTCTAAAGACTAATTGGAATCAAGACATGATGTTGCTTCTACTATGAGGATCTGGATTTTAATCATCATCACTGTCCCTCCCCCCACCACCAGTTACACACACTCAGCAGGGTGCGTGGGACATACTGCTGCTGATGCTTAGTCATTCAGGCATGCTCAGCTCTGCACGACCCTGTGGACTATAGCCTGGCATGTTCCTCTGAACAAGCAAGAATTCTGGAGTGGGTTGCCATTCCTTTCTCCAGTGGTTCTTCCCAACCCAGAGATCTAACCTGGGTCTCCTACATTGCAGGCAGATTCTTTACTGCTGAGACACCAGGGAAGCCCCTGGGACATACTAGCACCTCCTTAAATGCAGGAGGACCACCCACTCTTAGGTTTACACCTAAGCATGGTTTTTGCTTCAGTAATCCAGTCTGTGTAATCCCTCAGGAGAAACAAAGGTTTGCCCTTAGAGATATTAGGATTTGGAGGCTTTCAAAGTTCAAAGATTTTTCAAGGAGAAAGCATTCTCCTTAAAAACTTAAATACTAGTTAGATTCACTCTATTAACATTTTCTTGGTTAATATTTAAGTCAGTGCTGGGTTACCAGAAAAGGTTGTGCTCCACTCTTCTGCATTGGGAATGATCCTTGAACTAGTAAGCTTTCAGGGTGACATTTAGATGGAACTTTTTAGAAATATATCACTTTCTGGGGAAAGTACTGCAGAGTAGAACAGATTTATAAAGCTGGAAGCCTATTATGCAGAGCTGTAGATCACTGCTGTCGACCAATGAGACCAGCTTTTTTTTTTTTGGCAGGGGGCAAAGATTTACCAAATGTCCTTTGTCTTGTCTTTCCTTCTTGAAGTAACAATTCAATCTGATTTTTTTGCTTGAAAATTCAGATTATTCCTTATTTGAAATCATTTTTCTTGATTATTGCTCCCAATCTCATGTGTTAAACAAATGTTTTTGTTTAGCTATATTTGTCTGGAATGATAGATTTAACAGCAAAGCACAAGTGTAGACAGGTAGTTAAAATCCAGTATAACAAATTATTGCATTTACCATTTGTGAAGGGATATGATTAAAAAGAAAACACGTGGTGAGGTAGAAAAGTAAATCCAATAAGATTGCTTTAGGAAAGCAGTATTAGAGAGTTTAGAATTGTAATCTTTATGCAGGATATTTTTTAAAGGAAAACAGATGCTGTACTCAATTTGTTTCAAACTTCTAATAGTTTACTATAAACTAATAATATTTTTTTGCATAAAGCACTTAGTTTATAATTATAAAACTTATTATAACCTACTTATTGCAATAGATAAAGTGGTAATTTCTTCTTGTTGGAAAGCATTACATACAAAATAACCCAGATCAAAAAGCAGCTTTTTACTATTATATGTATATAATTAAAACATTACCAGATCAAAATGCTTGGCTGTGTTTTACAAAATAAAAAGTTAGAAAACCAATTTTTCTTAAAAGGACATGGCACTTGAAAAGTTGAGTGTTATCACTAATCTTAACTAAATCATTTTCATGACCTTACAGTCTGAAAATTGTCTGGGAGATGGTTGCTAGCTATCATATCCATGTTGAATATTAGCTTATATATAAATGCAATAATTTTTTGTGGACAGATTCAAATGACTTTTGTATATATCAGAAATAGAAAAAAGTGATATGGATATTATGCTAATATGCATACACAGTGAAAGGATGAATAAGCATAGTATGGCTGTAGCCCTTTAACCGATGCCTCACATTGCAGTGTATAAAACCTTCTTCTTCTATAGCAGCTAAGGTTCATGAAATTATTCTAGAGTGAATTATTATGATCAACACTTGAATTATTTTGTCTTCTGGAAGAAGTTAGCTTGCTTAGAAAGTGGTCATTTTGAAGACTCACAGCTATTTCTGGCTGCCAACTTTCAATGAAAATTTTCATCCCTAATAACTGGAAGTATAAATAAAGTACGAGCGCTACTGGCTGATTTGGGTCCCATTCCAACCATAACTAACCGCAGGTTTTGCTTAGAGTGTCATCACTGGTATGACCAAAATGTTTTCAAGTCATGAGTAAGCATCTCTTGTTCTTTTATGAAAGATAATTAACAGATCTTGTGATTCTTAGTTTGGGAAACATATGGACAGAGAAATAGAATATAAGAAATCTTGAACTTTGCTATCTCATGATCATTCCTCTCCCCACTATGGATTTTTTTTTTTAATTTTAATTTTTACTTTATTTTGCTTTACAATACTGTATTGGTTTTGCCATACATTGACATGAATCCACCACGGGTGTACATGCGTTCCCAAACATGAACCCCGCCTCCCACTTCCCTCCCCATAACATCTCTCTGGGTCATCCCCGTGCACCAGCCCCCAAGCATGCTGTATCCTGCAGGTTTTGATTTTTGCTTCCCATCTTGGAGCTCATTTAAAGTTTCAGTACTAGAAGCTATAGAAGTATATTCTTGCTACAATTTCATCCCAAGAACAGGATTATTATAAAACTCCTCTGTATTTGCTCAGATGATAATCTGTCTGCATGCAAGAGACAAGGGTTCGATCCCTAGGTTGGGAAGATCTCCTGGAGGAGGGAATGGAAATGCATTCCAGTATTCTTGCCTAAAAAATTCCCATGTTCAGAGGAGCCTAGAGGGCTACATTCCATTGGGTCGCAAGGAGTCAGACACGGCTGAGCAACTAACAGTTTCACGTTCACTGTATTTGAGGATTTGATTTTCCCAGGCATGATTTTCAGTTGCCTAGAAAAAGCCAGAGTTATTTGTTATGTTATTGTCTATAGTAAATCAGTGTCAAGATGACTACATCTCAATGAAAATCCTCATTAACAATTTAATGTCAAACTTTAAAAAGTTTGCCATTATTGATTGCTGCTAAAGCCAGTTTTAGAAACTAGAATTGTTTTACTGAGTAAATTCATATAAAGTATGTCCTTTTAACAACTTTATCCTGCCAAGTTAATAATTAGGGAATATGTTATGCTTCAACTCAGTTGCTTAAATTTTATATTTTTATTTATGTATAATCTTACTGTTTATTTTTCTATCAGAAACTCTGGCAGAACATACTGTATCACACTCCATTAATGTTGTTGTTCAGTTGCTAAGTTGTGTCTGACTCTTTGGGATCCCATGGACTGCAGCATGCCAGGCTTCCCTGTCCTTCACTGTCTCCTGGAGTTTGCTCATACTCATGTCCATTGAGGCAGTGATGCCATCCAACCATCTCATCCTCTGCCATCCCCTTCTCCTCCTGCCCCCAGTCTTTCCCAGGGTCAGGGTTCTTTCCAGTGAGTCAGTTCTTCACATCAGGTGGCCAAAATATTGAAGCTTCAGCTTCAGTATCAGTCCTTCCAATGAATATTCAGGGTTGATTTCCTTTAGGATTGACTGGTTTGATCTTGAAGTCTGAGGGACTCTCAGGAGTCTTATCCAACCCCACAGTTCAAAAGCATCAATTTTCAGTCCTCACCCTTCTTCATAGACCAACTCTCACATTTGTACGTGACTACTGGAAAAACCATTAGTTATCCCTAAAGAATAATAGGTGTAATAATAACTATACAGTTTTAGAACATTAGTGAAAAACTACCAGATTTTGTCAATCATAAAATGAACAACTTTAAATTCTAGCTTCTCTCTTCTTCTACCAGAAAGGTGGTGTTGATGTGAAGGAAGATTCAAGAAAGGGTGGTTCACAAAGCTCAGCCTTCCCAACCATTCTTCTTTCTGATTATGGTTAGCAACATATGCTTATAATGCTGTCTTTGGGGCCTGAGATTATAGATTTGTAAACCTGGAATGGACCTTAGGTAACTTTTAGGCTGTGCTTTATATTCTAGACATGAGTAAAATGAAATAGGAAAAGTTAAGAGAGTTCCCCAGGCTCCTCTTGGTATCATGACTGGGACTAGAGTTCATTCCTTGGTCCTTGAAACTCACTTCTCCACCATCCATTAGCTCACATGCAGATTAGACCACAAAAGACACATTAATTGCTATGATTGTGTTGAGTATCTTAAAGGCCAATTATTGATGATTTATAATTTAACCAGTACTAAGGTATAGTTAGCTTTCTAACCTTTAAAAAAAAAGAAAAAAAATTTAACCATCATTTTGATTCTCTTAGCAAATATATATGTATACACTTCTGAATTAGGTCCTTTTATTTAAAGCATATTTTCTTTTTATGAAAATTATAATTTTATGGTCTGAAATAATAATACAATGTGAAACTACAATATATCTAAGATATTTTAAAAGAAATATATACCTCTTGATGCCAAACATTTCCAAATTTTTTGTCATATACACTATTCATTATCAGGTAAATATGTGGTTTTTGTGTGTTGGTCTTGGTCTCATGTCTTTATTACAAGGGTAACACTATAAATATGTGTGCATATATATATGTATACCTATATGTATATATATATATACACACATATTCAAGCTTTCTATATATTAATTGATATATTTGAATTCCAAATTATTACATTAGTTAGTTATCGATATTACATAGATAAATTGAAACAGCTTAAAAATGAGAAAAAGTGGGTATTAAATATAATATCAGTTAGTATAGGAAACCAAGGAATAAATGTCCCAATGAAGATTTCATTAGTGTGCCGGCAGCCACAAGCTATGTATCCTTCCACTGTCAAAGTTAATTAAATTTCCTTCAGAAAAGTGCTCTCAACAGATCACTATGTTTGCTCATCTCAGAAATATATATTCATTTCTGTTTAATTGTAAAATAGTCGTTAAAGTTTATTCTTGGGATATTATAAATAATTTGAAGGCAATTGACAATTATAGGAAAGATGGCTACAGAAAGACCTTTTAAATACTGTATAGTAATATTATTATTTTTAAAAACATAAATATTTTATTTAATAATAGCATTGTTTAATTCCAATCTGTGTACTGATTATTAGCCACTGATTTTTCAATATTCTCTACTATAAGAAACAATATCTTTAGCTAAATCTGTGTATAAAAGCATCAGAAGCCTAACAACTATCTGTTTAGGGAATAAAATTTCTCTAAATTATTAACTTTCCTCCAAACTGATATATTTTCCATAGTAGGAGGGCATGAATGGAAAATATTTCATAAGATAATATTTTGAAGCATGAATATGATGTATTAATTTTCATGTGCACACTAATTTTTATTTGGGTATATGTATGTTTAAATCCATGATCATACTTGAGATTTTACTTAGACATGTTGACTCATTTGCAGTGCTATGCCATATGTTATCTGTAAATATTTTAGATTAACTATTCAAAAAATGATCTTTATAGTGAAAAACAGTCTATCACACTAGAGCACAGAGAGTAGCCTCCTGTGTTCTTGTATTAGTCTGTGCTCTCAACAGTGTTCTTAAACAGTGTTTTTGGTTGAAACCTATCTTGATTTAGGGTTGTTTATCTTGCTTTGTGCTCCAAGAATCCTTACTGCAGATCCTTCTATGGTTATAACAGCCTCTACAGAAGACACAATTTATCATTTAGCTTTTATACAAATGTGACGTGATCTCATTATATTTCTGCCACTAGATTTTATCACTTTAATAATCCATTGCAATATTTATAGAATGGCATGATGAATCATATTATATTTATCATATCATGCAACAAATAGTATGGCATACCAATAAACCACTCCATTTTAGAGAGTGTTGAAATTATTCTTCTAAACTTGCATGAAAATGATGAGTCAGCATAGTCCTTTCATCACATTTACAGCCCTGCACGAATGTATACTTTAGAATGGCTAATGTATCTGAAAAGTCAAAATTATTTAATTATTTTCTAACTGTTCACCAAAGTAAACTTATTGACTATAGAAATCATTGCATTCCAAAATCAAATAGCTCTGTCTTATAAATGAGCCATTATTCTAAGAGTATACAGCTAATGAAATGCTAGTAAAAAATTGCAAAGACTGAGATGTCTGGTGAACATCTCTCCCATTTGCAAGAATGAATTGGAGGGAAAACTCTATTTTAATCCTCAGAAAAGAAAGGAATATGGAAATATGCTTTAACATATCAACTGTATGGACAAAGAGCTTGGCGTGTGTAAAGAGGTGTAATCAGACTGACAAAACTGGATATTCAGACACTTGTTTCAGTGTTGCTTTATAGTAGATTCTTTTTATTGTCTTTAAAATTCATTTAATAAATTTAAGTATTTAATATTTTATGTAAATATCAAAAGATGATCAAGCTGACATATATGGATTGAGCATATATGTTATACGGTCATAACCAATATATGTTAATGACCAATATATAACCAATATATGTTAACTGACCATATATGTCAATCCAGTTAGCCTAGGGCTTCCCTGGTAGCTCAGCAGTAAATAATCTGCCTGCAGTGCAGGAGACTTGAGTTAGATCTCAAGGTTGGGAAGATCCCCTGGATAAGGGAATGGTTATCTCCTCCAGTATTCTTGCCTGGAAAATCCCATGGACAGAGGAGCCTGGTGGGCTATAGTCCATGGTGTCATAAAAGAGTCGGACACAGCTTAGCAACTAAACCAACACCACTCACTACCAGCTAGCCTAGATGGTAGCAGCACCTTTTGGAATCTAACTGCTATTATACTGGATGTGTATTTGAGGGAAATAACTTCTTTTCTATGTCATATTGTTTTCAAGTGTGTTCTGCATAAGCTCTTTGGAAACAAAGACATTCCCTGTATGAACTGAATTTTCCTGCCTTCCCCAAACCTGTATGTTGAAATTCTACACACCAGTGTGAATATATTGGGAAATGGGGACTTTGGGAGATAATTCGGTCCTGAGGTAAAAGCTCACACTAATCCATTAAGAATTAATGCCTTTATATGAGAGACCCCAGAGAGCTCGCTTTTAAAGATGTGTGAGGATGCAGTGAGAAGTCAGGAATCTGCAGCCCAGAAGAAAGCTTTCTCCAGAACCTGAACATGTGCCCTGATCATTCATTCTCCAGAACTGTGAGAAATCAACTTCTGCTCTTTATAAGCTGATCAGCTGATGGTAATTCATTATTGCAGCCTAAACTGTAATGCCCATGAACTTTTCAAGGATATTTCCAGCTTGCAGCAGCAGCAGCGTGATTCTAGGACACCTAAGGTTTGTGGCTGATCCGGAAGCTCCTGGGATAGTTGAACACAGTGGTCCAGGACATGTATCCTGGAGGCAACCTTCTTGGTTTGAACTCCAGATCTACCGCAGATAAGATGTGTGATCCCAGGCAAGTTATATAAGTTCTGTAGTCTCTTAACCAGTCTGCTCCTATTAAAAATCAGAATAGGGACATCCCTGGTGGTCCAGTGGTTAAGAATTTGCCTTGCAATGCAAGGGACGTGGGTTCTATCCCTGGCCGGGGAAGTTACTGCATGCCACAGGGCAAGTAAGCCTGTGCACTGCTAGACATAACAAGATTCTGAACTCACGTGACAAAATGAAGATCCAGTGTGCTGCACGTAAGGTCACTTCCACAGCCAAATTAATAAATGAGTGTTAAAAATATCGGAATAATGGTTAGTACAATATAGTTCATAAAACTGTTGTGAGATTAAATTATTTATTAGTGCTCAAAATCAGAGGAAAGTACCTGCATAATAAACACCAGTAAATAGTAGCTATCACTCATAATAGCAATAGAAAGTAAGAGGAATTTTTTGACCAATTGTTTAGAAAGCATGGTAGAGACTAGCAGTGGAAACAGAGCTTTTGTTTCTTAGGTTTTCATAACAGGAGAACAAACCAGACCATTGAACTTAATTGAAAACATTGTGATTTACCTTGCTGCTGCTGCTAAGTTGCTTCAGTCGTGTCCGACTCTGTGCGACCCCATAGACGGCCATCCACAGGCTCCGCCGTTCCTGGGATTCTCCAGGCAAGAACACTGGAGTGGGTTGCCATTTCCTTCTCCAATGCAGGAAAGTGAAAAGTGAAAGTGAAGTCACTCAGTTTTCCGACTCTTCACGACCCCATGGACTGCAGCCCACCAGGCTCCTCCGTCATGGGATTTTCCAGGCAAGAGTACTGGATTTACCTTGAGATCCATACAGTTTACAAAAAGATTCTTCCTTATCCTGTAATGTTTAATTGTACTTGGCATTACAGTAAAGGCATCTTTTGGAAGTCATGATTTCTTCCTATTACAAGATATGAAATGTATCTTTCTTTTGTAGGACTTCACAAATGTTCCAGTCACCACAATTTATTTTGGTCTTTTACTCTTATAAAGAAATGTATAAGTGGAAAAATACTCTAAAATGTACACAGTTGTATAGTATTTAAGCACTGTTACTAATAGTGTAGTGTTTTAGGATTTTTTTCATTTAAGTTCAGAATTTTTAAAGGACTGGGAGGTCCATGTTTGAAGTTAAGCTCTAAACTATCACATTTTCTTTATTTTTATTATCATTATGAGCATCTAATATTCGACAGGCTGATTTAAGTGCTGAAGGTACAGCAGTGAACAATAGACAAAAAGGCTTTTCTTCCTAGAACTGACCTTCTAGTGTGGCAAGGCAGTTGCAAAGAAAATTAAACACACACGTCATATGGTGATAAGTGCTATGGGAAAAATATATATGGAGGGCAGGGAGATACAGATTGTGGTTTTCAATAGCCTGGCCTGGTAGGGCCTCACTAAGCAGGTGTCATTCAAACAAAACCTAAAGGAAAAGAGAGGACATGCTATTCAGCACAACATAGTGTTGATGGGCACAGCTTTTCAGGTAGAAAAGCTCAGCTGCCAGACGTGTTCAAGAAAGGATAAGGGGTTCTGTATGACTGGGCTGTACTGAGCCACAGTCTCAGGGACGCTGAGAACAGTGGGAGACAGAGAGATGATGGGGCCAAATTAGGCAATTCCCTTGTAGTCCTTTGTAACATCTCAGGCTTCTTTGAATGAGATGGAAAGCCACTGGGGAGTTGCTAACTGTGCATGCATCGTGATCTGGCTTGTGGGATACAGGAACCCTCTGGCTGCTATGGAGATGAGTCTGTGCAGGCTGTGGAGTCTTCATCAGGAATGTCAAGACCTCCCCTCATGGGCTAGACCCTGGATGTTTCAGAGATGTTATTCCACCAGCTTTCCTATTTCTCCTACACAATTTTCCTCTTGCTGATTAATAATTTTCTTCATACACAACTATGCTACAATTATTTTCTGAACACAGAACACCTTTTCTTATCACATAACCATCTCAAGTTACTGCCGCCTTTGTCTGGTCCGCAGAGCAAAAGTGTGTTAGTCACTCAGTTGTGTGCGACTCTTCGGGATCCCATGGATGGCAGCCTGCGAGGGTCCTGTGTCCATGGGATTTTCCAGGTAAGAATACTGGAGTGAGTGGCCATCCCCTTCTCAAGGGGATCTTCCTGATCCAGAGGTCGAACCTGGGTCTCCCACATTGCAGGCAGATTCTTTACTGTCTGAGCCAAAACTGCAGTAGTATTTGGTTTCCATTGTCTGTAAACCTTCTCTTCATAGTTTCTGGAGATTCCACCTTAATATGTTTTCTCCTTTGCTACTTTGCAAAATTTATTTTAACCCAGAACTATATCTCTATACTCTTCAATACTTAGTCCTTTGCTCAGCATTTGACATATATAATTATTCACATCTCCTTGAAACATTTTCTTCATTTGGTTTCCAAGGCACTAACATCTTGGTTCTATTGATACTGACCTAATTAGCTGTTGCATCTTAGGTTCCTTTACTGATTTCCCCATCTTCCCAGTTTCTAAATTCCAGCATGACAGAGCTAAATCCTGAAACTTATTTCCTGAATCCAAACTCAGTCTCTTGTTGATCTCATGCTTTAACTTCCATATATACACCATCAACATTCAAGTTTTTAACTCCAGTTTTCATTGCTCTGCTGAACACTGGAATTGCATATTCAACTGTCCAGTTAATATTATAACTTAAAATCTAATAAGTAACTCAACATTATTATTTGCCAAACTGACCCATCTTTGCTTCCAAATCTGGTACTCCACACTCTCAGAAAATTAATCCCATTCTTCAAGTATTTACATCAAAACTCATAAAGTCATCCTTAGCTGTTGCTTTCTTTTTGTTCTATATTCAATCCATGAGGAAATCCTGCAAGTCTACCTTTAAATTGAATAGAAAAATCAAGGTGTTTTACACTGATACTACATTTGTCCAGGCTACCATCAGCTCTCAATGGAATACTGCCATAGTTTCCTAGCATTTGAGTCTCAGAGTCAACAGCAGATGAAGCTAGATAGCAAATTTGTTGCTAGTTCTTTCTGAAATTATGGTTATTATAACTTGGTGTCTTAGATAATTATAAATTATGCTACCTCGTTAAGTGCAAATTCACTACATCCTTTATGATCATTACAACATCCTAAATACCCTTTACTAAAATCTTGAGAGAAATTCTTTCTTGTGGTTGATTTTCAATGGTAGACTCTTGCTCAAGAATAATGGACAAATTTAGAGGACTTAGCTAAGAAAAGTCTAAGCTGACTAAATTCTGAGAAGAGAGCTGTTGCTTTACTGGGATTTGGAACATTTGAGAGTCTTAATGTCACAAGGCCAAGTGGATTATGCATAAAAGAATCTTTATAAGTAACTCATTAGCCATCTAGTTTTTATAATCCTTCTAATTAAGTGTTGCATTCCCTGGGTCAAAGGTGACAACTTATGATTCATAACTTATTCTTTGCCAAAAGTTTTAATTTGGTCATAACATTTACTGGTTTTCATTCATCACTGCATTTTTAGGACATATAATTTATTTGCATTGATCATGTAATCTATCCAAAATCTTCAGATATAGATCAATTATAATTAGTCACTATTATTATTTTTCTCCAGTTGCTTCATTTTGAATGCTCCCTTAAGGTCTCATGTTTGTCAAAAATTATCCTTTAGGTTCTCACAAAACACTTTTGTAATTGGAATTCCCCTCATCCTTTTCAAAGATAAATGGAAGAACTTAAAAATTAATTTGACCTCTTTGGTGCTTTGACATCCTACTGAATTACTACCAAGTTTCCTGTAAAAGCCATTATCCCATTAGTAACTATCTCATTTATAATATATTACATTAAATATAAAATATTATGAACTAGGAAGGTTATCTGGTTTCACTCTAATAATTACCCTCTTTAATTTGTATTTCCACTGGGTTTTTGTGCTTTGTGACATTTAGGACATAGCCATACATTTAAGTATTTCTTATTTTAATCAGATTTCATGTTATTCAAATATAAATTCTTGCTTTGATTTATATCATCCTTGTGAGCAATTTGCTCCTTTTCTAATGGAAATTTTTGAGACCATGTGTAAATTAAGGGATGATGTTGGTATTTAAATTCACTGAGAGAGACACCAGTAATGATTAACAAGTTTGGGAGAGAAAACAAAATGCATTAATACAAATGCAATTTTTGTTGTGAGAGTTGATTTTTAAAAATAGAAACAGATTTATAGGTTCTTAATGTCTAACTGGTGACAGTTTATCGTTGTTTAGTCTTGCTCTGTCCATTTTCTTCTATGTACAGCAAAAAAAAAAAATAATAATGATAGTTATCTTTACACTATATATTCTCAAATCCATGCTATAACTCATCCTTGTACTTCATAAGCCAGTGATTTAGGATATTTTAAAAAATTGGTGTTTTTCAAATCACTTGTGATTGTTCTCACAAATTGTGTTTTAGCATTCTAGAAGTGTTTTAGTGGATTTAAAGATTGGTTTACCCTGAAACACTACAATCTAAGAAAGTTTTTTCTTGACTTTTAAATTTCATCTCTGAGGCTGGGTAATAGTCTTTCTTTCCAAAAGAATGTATTTTTTCGGATTTTTTTTTTCCTTTGGGGAACATCAAATTCTTAGTTCTTGAAGAAAAACAGATTCAAACGTAGAAACTTTTTCATCATTTTCTCTGTTTTGTAGAACAATATTTCAAAGGATAGCTAATACTGCATTTCTCAGTTGAAATTTTTAATATTAGATTGAATATAAAACAAATGTTGACCCAGTTCATTCAATAAGATATTTCCCTTATACCCCTAGATCATTTTTTTATTGTTTTTTCTTTTTTCTTTTTAATTAAATTTTAATTTTTACTTTATTTTACTTTACAGTACTGTATTGGTTTTGCCATACATTGATATGAATCCACCACGGGTGTACATGCGATCCCAAACATGAACCCCCCTCCCACCTCCCTCCCCATAACATCTCTCTGGGTCATCCCCGTGCACCAGCCCCAAGCATGCTGTATCCCAAAGATAGAAAGACAGCTAAGAAACTTGGATCATAACCTAGGAATTCTATAGAATTCCTTTAAAATATATAGATATAATTCTAGACTATAAAGTTTTTTCTTTAAGATCTTTTGTCTGACCAACTCCCCCTAGTATCAGAACACTTTATATCATGAATTAAGTTGTAACTCAGAAATTATGCTCTTTAGTGTCATGCAAAATTCTTAAAAATGAAACCAGAACAATTCAGCTGAGTATTTATTAAGACCCTCTATGGGCAAGATCTAAGGAAACATACAAGATGACTGATACATGGTCCATGGTCTCAGGTAGTGCTTCATGAATCCTTGGCATAGGCAGGTCTCAGGCAGCCAGAATGAGGAGGTAGAGGACTGACGATTGTCTCTTCATCTATTCAGACCTCAGTTCCCTCATTTGTCATGTGAAATTAATAATAAAATCTATGGCTTAGGACTAATGATATAAAATGTTCTGATACTCTGATATAACGAATTGTCAGTGCTCCATAATAAATCATTATGTTTGTATTTTGTTTTGTTTTCCTTATTCTTTCCCCAAGCACTTAAATTAACGTTTGGACCAGGGTGACTGTTAGTCACCCAGTCGTGCCCAACTCTTTGCGACCCCAAGGACTGCAGCCCACCAGGCTCTTCTGTCTATGAGATTTTCTAGGCAAGGATACTGGAGTGGGTTGCCATTTCCTTCCCCAGGGGATCTTCCAGACCCAGAGATGAATCCGAATCTCCTGCCCTGCAGGCAGATTCTTTACTGACTGAACTACAAAGATGTACATTTGCTCTCATAGCTTTGCCCAAATATAGAGGATGTTGTTCTCCCCAGTTTAAAGTCTAGCAACTTTGTTTTATATGCATGCCTTTAATATTTTCAAAATATTTGGGACACTAAAAGATTAAGTCTAATTGATTTGTAAATTTTTATCATGAATATTATTCTTCATGAAAATATTGACAAAATTAAACCCAATAGAAAGACGACAATGTACATACTGGTGCAAAAATAATTGTTGTTTTGCATTGTTGAAATTTGACATTTGATATTGGAAAGATTCTTAAATTAATTTAGTTATGTTATACACCATTTTGCTTCCCAGGTGGCACTAATGACAAAGAATGCACCTGCCAATGCAGGAGACTTAAGAGATGTGGGTTTGATCCCTGGGTTGGGAAGATCCACTGTAGCAGGGTGTGGCAACCCACTCTGGTGTTCTTGCCTAGAGAATCCCATGGACAGAGGAGCCTGGTGGGCTATGGTGCATAGGGTCACAAAGAGTCATACATGACTTGAGTGTCTTCATGCACACACACATATATCATCTTAATGTGCATTTCTTGCTCTATATTTTTTGCTAATCAATCATTACTGCTGTTTATTTTATATGTATTTTAGACTATGGAAATGATGTTAGACAAAAAGCAAATTCAAGCAATTTTCTTATTTGAGTTCAAAATGCTTCATAAAGCAGCGAAGACAGCTTGCAAGCATCAACAACACATTTGACCCAGGAACTGCCATCAAATGTACAGTGCAGTAGTGGTTCAAGAAAGAAATTTTGAAAAGGAGACCAGAACCTTGAAGATGAGAAGTGCAGTGTCTGGCCATCAGAAATTGAAAACAACCAACCGAGAGGATCATTGAAACTGGTCCTCTTACAACGACACGAGAAGTTGCAGAAGAACTCAACATCGCTCATCCTATGGTTGTTTGGCATTTGAAGCAAATTGGAAAGGTGAAAAGGCTCTATAAGCAGGTGCCTCATGAACTGACCAAAAATTTAAAAAAAAAATCATCATTTTGAAATGTCACCTTCTCTTATTCTACACAACAACAATGAACCCATTTTGTGACCCACAACAAAAACTGGAATTTATATGACAGCTGACAATGACCAGCTCAGTGGATGGACAGAGAAGCTCCAAAGCACTTTCCAAAACCAAGCTTGCACCAAAAAAAAGGCTCATGATCACTGTTTGGTGGTCTGCTGCCAGTCTGATCCACTGAAGCTTTCTGAATCCGAGTGAAACCAATACATCTGAGAAATATACTCAGCAAATTAATGAGATGCACCAAAAATTGCAATGCCTGCAGCCAGCATTGATCAACAGAAAAGGCCCAGTTCTTTTCCATGATAACACCTGACCACATGTTGTACAACCAATGCTTCCAAAGTTGAATGAATTGGACCATGAAGTTTTGCCTCATCCACCATATTCACCTGATCACTCACCAACCGTCTACCACTTCACGCATCTTGACAACTTTTTGCAAGGAAAACACTTCCACAACCAGCAGGATGAAGAAAATACTTTCTAAGACTTTGAATCACAAAGCATGACTTTTACCCTACAGGAATAAACAAACTTATTTCTCATTGGCAAAAATGTGTTGATTGTAATGGTTCCTATTTTGATTAATAAAGATGTGTTTGAGCCTAGTTATAATGATTTAAAATTCAGGTTTGGAAAACACAGTTACTTTTATACCAGGCTAATAAAAACTAAAAAACCACTCAATTAAACTGTAGAGTAGTCAAAGGCATGTGGGATATTAGTTATTATAGGTGAATCTTGAATTAATGTCAGGAGTTCTTGTAATCAGAAAATAAAGAATTATTTTAGATTATTATCTTACAAAAATAAATTCTATAGATTCAACTAGAGAGATAAGCCATATCCTGACAAATGTGAATGAAGTTTCCATTATAAAAGCATTCATTGAGAAGCTCCAATACTTTGGCCACCTGATACAAAGAGCTGACTCATTGGAAAAGATCTCATGCTGGGAAAGATTGAAGGCAGAAGAAGGGGACAGTGGGGGATGAGATAGTCGGATGGTACCACTGGCTCAATGGACATGAGTTTGAGCAAGCTCTGGGAGATGCTGAAAGACAGGGAAACCTGGCGTCCTGCAGTTCATGGCGTTGTAAAGAGTCAGATACAGATGAGCGACTGAACAACAACTGGGCTTCCACTGTGGCTCAGCAGTAAAGAATGTGCCTGTCAATGCATAGTTGGGAAGATTCCTAGGAGAAGGAAATGGCAACCCACTCCAGTATTTTTGCCTAGGAAATCCCATGGACAGAGGAACCTCTTAGGCTACAATCCATGAGGTTGCAAGAGTAGGACATGACTTAGCAACTAGACAGCAGCAAATACAGGTCCTTGAACTGGCACTCCAGTGTAGTCTCTCTGATGAAGACAGGTGGACACACGCACCTGAGATTCAAGATCTGTAAATGAGACATGTTTTATCCGAAGCCCTTAGATAGTATGGCAGGCGTTGTGGAGAGAATTCAGGCCCTGATTCAACATTTTATAATAATTCTGCTGCACTGAGAAATTATGAGTCATAGAAAGCTTCTTATTTCAGGTGGCTGGGACTAGGAGAGACCAAGAGCCCCACACTGCCCATGGTTTTATAATATGCAGTGAACCCACCACTGATTAACAGGGCCTATGTATTGGCATGAATTAACATACCAAATTAGTATTCTCTCCCTCATTAAGGAAAGTGACCAAAGACATTGGAAAAATAATGAAAAGTAATGCAGAAGCATATCTTCTCTCTGAATTTATTATCAGGAAAAATAGATAATTGTGAGTAAAAGTCAGATAATAAAATGAAGTTAAAGTACTAATCAAGTTATATGTACTGATATATTACATTAAATTACCTGTTATTAATCTGGTGGACGTTGTGTAAAGTAAAATACCAGTTCCTAGTAAAACGTTCAACATAATACACAAATCAAAAACTCAATTTACTCCTTTAAAAACAATGTTCTGTTTCAGGCATGGCCTTTTAAGGCATATGTAAACAAAATGCAAAAATAAGTTGAAGATCAGTAAAATGATAAAATAACATCTGTAAGATTCACCCCACCCCTCCCCAAAATTGCTCTTTAAGCAAAATTAATGAAATAGGTAAAAATTATTAACATGACAAGTTTTTCATATTCATTAAAAAGATATTTAGGAGGAGACATCTGAACCAGAAGGCATGAATATGACCAAAAATAGAACTTCAGACATCAGTGGTAATTTATCACCTTGGTCATGTTCATGCTACAGAATTCTTCATTGAAATGGAGTATCTTCCCTTGCCCCCAGTCTGATGGAATCATGGTCTGCTGGCGTGGAACTGGGTCCTAAGTACTTTCTGCACCAGTGCCATTTCCTGGTGGCTCATCCAGTATCATAAATGAGTAACTTCTGTGGCTGATAGTGACCAGGGCAGAAAGAAGAATGTGAATTTATTATTAATATCAGAGAACCAGGAGAAGGTGGTGATATCTGCAGACTGGATGCCACAAGATTGGGCATAGAGAATAACAAGAATCATTTATACAACTAGGAATTTATACTGCATGTTGCCCCTCTGCTTTGGAGAAGGCAATGGCACCCCACTCCAGTACTCTTGCCTGGAAAACCCCATGGACGGAGCAGCCTGGAAGGCTGCAGTCCATGGGGTTGCTGAGGCGGGACACGACTGAGCGACTTCACTTTCACTTTTCACTTTCATACATTGGAGAAGGAAATGGCAACCCACTCCAGTGTTCTTGCCTGGAGAATCCCAGGGATGGGGGAGCCTGGTGGGCTGCCATCTATGGGGTTGCACTGAGTCAGACACGACTGAAGCGACTTAGCAGCAGCAGCATAGTTGCTTTACACTGTAGTGCTGGTTTCTGCTGTACAGTGGAGTAAATCAGCTGTAAGTATACATATATTCCCTTCCTCTTGGGTCCCCCTCTAACCCATCCCCAACCCACCCATCTAGGTCACCACAGAGCACTGAGCTGAGCTCCTGGTGCTATGCAGCAGGTTTCCACGAGCTATCTGTTTTACACAGAGTCGTGTATGTACATCAGTCCTAGTCTCCTGATTCATGCCCCCAACCTGTGCCCACACATCCATTCTCTTTGTCTGAGTTTCTATTCCTGCCGTGGAAATAGGTTCATCTGTACCATTTTTCTAGATTCCACACACATATATATATTAATCTACAATATTTGCTTTTATCTTTCTGACTTTACTCTGACAGACTCTACATCCATTCACATCTCTACAAATGATCCGATTCCACTCATTTTTATGACTGAGTAATATTCCATTGTATATATGTGCTCCATCTTTTTTATCTATTCCTCTGTCAATGGACATTTGGGTTGCTTCCATGTCCTGGCTATCATAAACAGCGCTATGGTGAGCACTGGGGTGCGTGTGTCTTTTTGAATCATGTTTTTCTCAGTGTATGGACCCTGTAGTGGAATTGCTGGCTTGGCTTCCCTGGTGGCTCAGAGCTTAAAGTGTCTGCCTCTAATACAGGAGACCTCGGTTCGATCCCTGGGTTGGGAAGATCCCCTGGAGAAGGAAATGGCAACCCATTCCAGTATTCTTGCCTGGAGAATCCCATGGATAGAGGAGCCTGGTGGGCTACAGTCCATGGGGTTGCAAAGAGTCAGACACGACTGAGTGACTTGAATTAATTTAACTTAACTCATGGTAGTTCTAGTTTTAGTTTTTCAGGGAACCTCAGACTATTCTCCATAGTGGCTCTATCAATTTACATTTCCACCAATAGTACCCTTTGCAGCTCAATATGAAAAAAAAAAAAAAATATATATATATATATATAGGCAGAATACCTGCATAGACATTTCTCTGAAGAAGATATGCAGATGGCAAGAAACACATGAAAAGATGCTCAGCATCACTAATTATGAGAGAAACATAGATCAAAACTTCTGTGAGGTGTCACCGCACACTGATCAGAATGGCCATCATCCAAAAATCTAGAAACAATAAATGCTAGAGAGGGTGTGAAGAAAAGAGAACGCCTCTGTTTTTAATTATTGTGCAGAGTTAAGTGAGGATACAAACAGATCTCTTGAGGACACTTCCTATTTTCTTGCTAGGCTTGCTACATTATATATAGTATCAAAATACTTGTTATATCTAAGATAGCAAGCCTAGCAAGAAAATAGAGCTTAGATGTGCTACTTGCAAAACAAATTTATAAATTCTTAATAAGAATGAATGAAATATAACATGTTACAGAATATAATGACATTTTACAACCAGGTACCTCTCCCTCCACTGAGGTGATTCTGTACATTATCACAGTAATGTTAACAAACAAAAGAGCATCTCAGTTCTGCTCACGTCTCTGCCCTCAGTGGCTCCCCATAAGTCCATGGAAGGGGAGTGAAATCAAATGGGAATGTAACATTTATTTCATGCCTTTCATAAAGGCTAGGCTTAATGCCAGGAACTTTGTGTTGTGTTTATGTTTAAGTGTGATAATAACACTATGAGGCAACTATTTAAAGAGCAGATGATAAAATAATACCAGAAAGGTTAAATAGCTTGCCCTGGATTTTACATAACTAGTTGATGGGAAAGTTGGGGGGATTCAGAGCAGTCCAGTTTTAAATTCAATGCCAGTTGTAAATCCTTTACCACTTAAATAGTTTTTAATAAATACTTTATATTAAAAACATTTCACAAAGCAAGAAGGTTACCAAATTAATGTTTATATGTAAATTTTACCAAGAGTATGTTGTCCTTTTTATGTGACTTCAGTTTTACCACATTGAGATGCTTTTCCAACATTGGTTTTAGGTGTAATTTGCATGCCCTCTACTCCCATTCAGCTTCTAATCTGAGATCAAAGGTGTCCATTTGCTGGATAACTAACTTGAGTTATATAAGTCAGTATTCATGTCTCCCAGATTTCTTTGGTCAAATTGCTATCCAAAAATAACTGCCTTATCAGGAAATTTGCTCAAGGCTTTCACTAGTACAACTGTTTTAGTCTTGACATACCAGCAAATAAATCCTCTGTCCCTGTGACTAAAATAGACCATATTAGCCTGCAATTGATGATGGCTGGCATTTTAGTGTAATACAAAGAATTGAAATCATAAAGAACCCTACTGACATTTTACACTATATGCAATCTTTTTATGGAGGGTGGAGGTGCTTCATTTACGCATTCTAAGGAACAAAATTTAGCTAGTAATTAAAAGTATTTAACCCACATAAAGTCTTTTATGCAGGCTATAAAATTAATTTTATTACAGAAATTGCATTACACTTAACAGCTGATGACCTTATCTTACTGCAGTAATGTATTTTTCGTTAAAATGAAACATTGTGTTTCAGAAGCAGGAGCCAAGAAATCAGGCCTTGAATTGAAAAGGGCCACATGTATTATGTACAATCGCTGTCTTCCAAAAGAGCATATAACCTGGCATTGCTCAGTTTATTACTGCTTCAAGATGAGCAGATTTAAACTCTAATTAAAGAGACGCCATACATTGTCTTTTTACAACTTGGGTGACTTTAACTGTTGTACTGTCAAACCAGCCTTGGTAAATTATCACTGGTGTTTTGGTCTTTTATGTAAGCTTTGACATCTAGGTTGAATTTATCAGGAAGTTAGAGTATTGACCGTATTTCCACTAGCTAATACTTCTCTGTTTAATTCTGGCCGTGCCTTGGTGCGACAATGTTTTATTTGCTGGCAGTGCAAAGGGACTTTTGTTTGTTTTTATTTCAGTTATTGTTGATCACCTCAAAAGCATAATTTTCTGTAGCACATGACAAACACAGTAGGAATGGCAACTTGAATAATTAATTAAGTTCATGAATGGAACGCTTGCATTTTAAATATTTTCCATTATGTATAAAAGCAAAACATGCTACTAGGGATTAGGGTACTTTGAAATCTTATGTAAGTGTAATTATATGGTTTAAAACTTTAATGAACTTTCAGTGTTAGGATACTTCTTGAAGTCTAAATCCAATCACTTCATATGGTTTGAGTAGTGGTCTTCCTGAGTCATTGTTATAAAAATAATGAAGCATTATATAAACGACTGGTTAGGAAGCCCATATGATTAACTAAACACTAAAACTAAACTCATCTGTTTAACTAAACATCTAGTTAAAACACTAAAATTTAAAGATACTTTGAGATGTAAGGATGAATAAGTGGATAAACATTAAAATAATCATAGGTTTTGAAGTGTTATTAAAAAGAGCAACAGGATAAAGGAAGAAATAATAAGTGGATTTGTAAGAGAGAGGGTATATTTAAAGAGAGATTTTATTTGAAATCAAAGACAAACACTAGTTACCAACTTCCATTGATAACCACATCCCTTCTCTGCCAAAATAAAACAAAAGAATCACCATTTCTCCATTTCTTAGTGTGAATGGCCAATACAGATTTACTGCTAATAATCTTGCCCTCCATCTCCATTCCTCTTTTCTGAAGTACTGCTTTATTTTTCAAGTTAAACAGTGCTGGAAAATATTTTTCCTTAGTATTGATTGGAGAAGTGTGAAAAATCCATACAATTTTCCTGTGATACAGTACAAAAATTTTATGTTTTCATTATTGATTATGAGTTAGGTCATTTTCTCTCTTTTGGGTCATTTTCTTTTGTTAATGAGTATGAGTTGTTATTTTAAAGTTGTCCCATTACTTGCACCATTAAGTTATTTTATAGAAACAAATTTGGATGTATTTGGAGAATTTTACACATCTTTAGCAGGATAGAATCCTAGGACTCATTCAATAGTAATGTTATTGGTTTGTTTAATATCTTAGCTTTTATAATATAATATTAAAGGGTTAGAAAAGCAAAGATTTTGGAATATATAATTGGAATAGTCAATATATTCTGAAATAACTTTTATGTTTTATTTGAGATAGAAACTATTTTATCATCACACTTCATATTCAAATTAGAGCTTTATTTTTCCTACTTAAATTAGTGTTATCCTACAAATGATTTTTAACGTAAAATATTTATTTAGTGAAGTTTTACTGTAATTAGAAATTTAGTTTTGGGAATCATGTTCAATAGTTGGTATCATGTTCAATAAAGTGAAACCATGAAACCTTTATGGTAAAATATTAGTTGATCTAAATTCAGTTTAAAGTGTGATCAAGAATGTTCAAATGATAAAGGAAGGAATAGTTGTAAAGAGATTTCTATAAAAAGTTCTGAAAATTGGCTTCACCAAAAATACTGATATCATAAAATGAGAATGGAAGTATGGCCAATATTTTCCTGTCTGTTGCCCCTAAATATTTCACTTAGGAATGCACTGGAATGTGGATATTCTAACTTCATATTCATGTAGACATAGTATTTAAATGACTTCTCTTTGATATGGAAACATGACATATTTTTGTTTCTTATGTTTAGAATGAGATAAAAGCTAGGGTGACCCAGTTGTCAGCTCACAAACAATGTAATGAGGATGAGCCATTCTTCTTGGGGTTTACAGGCCTCAGCCTGAATGCTCATTAAAATACCCCTTTCCTAGCCATTAGGCCCATGCCCAATACACACTGACCATCAGAAAATGGAGTCTACTTTTGATATCAAGACTTACTATTCCTGGTTATCATCCAATCATAGCAAGACCACAAAAACATTTACCACTTGGCCCTAATCTAAAATTCAGATGTGGTGGTTTTTAATGCAATCTATAACTAGCTCCTACAGGGCCTCAGGAGAAAAGAACTTGAGGCTGGATTGTACACAAAAGCCAGGATCTTAGCCTTTGTGGTCAGTCTTACTTTCCTAAAAAATGTATTACATTCTCTTATTTCTGCAACAGATGATGTCTGTCATTTGGGGGTTTTAGATCTATCCTGTTTTCTAGTCAAATTAGCATCACATTGCTCTCAGAAGTTTTGATTATCTGTCTACCTTCTGTTTATTCAGGTGTCGCATTCAGTTTTTTTACTTTTTTAATAATCTGATTTATTTATTTTGGGCTGTAGTGGGTCTTGGTTGCTGTGTGGGCTTCCTCTAGTTGGGACAAGTGGGAGCTACTCTGCAATTGTGCTGCACAGGCTTCTCACTGTGGTGGCTGCTGTAGTGTGGGTCTTGGGCTGTAGGACATGTGGGTTTCAGTAGCTGTGGCTCACGGGCTCTAGAGCCCAGGGCCAACAGTTGTGGCACATAGGCTTACTGTCTCCACAGCATGTTGGATCTCCACAGATCAGGTATCAAACCCATGTCTGCTGCAGTGGCAGGTGAATTCTTTATCACTAAGCCACCAGGGAAGCCCCAGATGTCTCATTCACAAGTGAAAATGTTTAAAGATGGTATGTCAGTCTTTATTTTCATCATTTTCACTCATTCGAGGGGCAAATTATCTGTTAAATTTCCGGTTCAACCATCTAGACTATATCTAAATATGCCAAAGATATGTTGCTGCTACTAAGTCACTTCAGTCATGTCCGACTCTGTGCGGCCCCAGAGACGGCAGCCCGCCAGGCTCCCCCGTCCCTGGGATTCTCCAGGCAAGAACACTGGGGTGGGTTGCCATTTCCTTCTCCAATGCATGAAAGTGAAAAATGAAAGTGAAGGTGCTCAGTCGTGTCCAACTCTTAGCGACCCCATGGACTGCAGCCCACCAGGCTTCTCCATCCATGGGATTTTCCAGGCAAGAGTACTGGAGTGGGGTGCCATTGCCTTCTCCAAAAGATATGTAGGTAAGGTATCAATATATAACTCTTTATGCAAACAAAGCAGAGAAAATAGGTCATTTTTTTTCCCCTTTGGAGTACTTAGAATTGCCATATTTAAAGCATCCTTAGAGAATATTTCTAGCCCCTTGCTTTGACAATATAGTATGCAATTATTCTATAGTTCAATATGAATAGTAAATTATATTCTTTTTTTGAAAATACTCTCCAATGCTGGAGAGACTGGTTTGTTTATGGAAAAAGTAGCAATTGATTGACACTTATAGTTTACTTTAAAAAAGAAAATCTTTTTAGGACTCTGTGTCAGGAGGACAAAGTGCATTAGTGGTCCCTTTAAAGCCACTTGAAGTGAAAATTTATGAGAATTGTTAAAATTTTGAGTTTTATATTTTTTATGAACTAATATGCATATACATATGTGTGTGTTCTAAAACATGGAAAAACTACATTTTTGGGGGGGGCAGTTATTACTCAGATTTTACTTAAGGGAAATTAATAATGTTTCCAAAATGTAGCATGATGCTTAAAGTTTATCCCAGCTGTTTCTTGATACATTTATGGAAGTCTGCAACGGGAGCCTATCTCAATGTATTTTTTTGTAAATTGAAAAATTGTACCTTACTAAAGAGATGCTGGGATGAGTACTATTTTATAGTGTCAGCCTAGTTCAGCCTCACCAAGTTAAGTTATAAAAATTGGTAGTAGGGATAACAGGTAACTCATTGTTTTACTACTTCCTTGTGTTTACATGTCTATCATAGACCTGGATGAAAATGAGAAGTTCATCTGCAGTGTAGAAGCAGAAATAAACACATCAGGTATGCCTCACTCCACTCAGCCCCTGCATAGAAATTTGCCATCAGAAGAAAAGCGCAAATCTGAGGCTGCTGGAGCTTTTGGTTCCTTTTTCATAGGTTTCATTTTCATTTCTCCCAACCTTGCTGTCACAAATAGAAACTGGTGTGGCTGTGAATGCGGGTACACACACAGGCACACACATGTCAGAAAAACAAAAAGAAAAGATGAAAGAAAACCTCGAGAACAAGAAACTTGCAGAGGTATACACATGCTTGAGGGATGCAGGTTTTTTTCCCTAATAAAATTAAAATCAAACCATAGATTTTGGGGACTGGAAGAATATAACTGAGCCCACAGCCTCTAGTTTCTTTTCCTTACCCAATGTACTACATTCAGGCAACAAATATTTCTCAACTATCTTTATACCATATGCTCAAATAAGTAAAAGTCAGACTGTACTCTAAAAGGTGTTGCTGTTGTTGCTTTGTTGCTCAGTCATGTCCAATTCTTTGTGACCCCATGGACTGTAGTCCATCAGGTTCCTCTGTCCATGGGATTTCTCAGGCAAGAGTACTGGAGTGGGTTTCCATTTCCTTCTCCAGGGGATCTTCCTGACCCAGGGATCAAACCTGTGTCTCCTGCGATGAAAGTGGATTCTTTACCACTGAGTCACCAGGGAAGCCCCCTACTCTAGAAGTAGGCTGCTATAAAATATAAAGAATCCCAATTCACTGTGTCACATGCTGCCTGTTGTTAGGGAAGTTAGAAAAGACAGTCTTGAGGAGATGAGATGTATCCTTAAATGTTAATAAAAAGTTTAATAGGCAGATTGGTGGAAAACTCCTTTTAAGTAAAAGCAAAAAATAAAGCCGCTTGTGTCAAGGCATAAAAGGGTATAATGTGTTCAGAAAACTGTGGGGAGTTGAGATGATGAGCCTATAGGGTGCACGGTGGGGAGTGAAGACCAGGGACAAGAGGTAAGCAGTCATTTAATGGCCCATGAATTATAGGCTACAGGTGACAGAGCTTCCTAACTAGAAGAGTTCCCTGACTGAAACTTCCCTAATGAAAAATAACACTGTGGGATATGAAAGAGATTTTTCAGAAGGAGTGACAATTTGATGGAGACCAATTACAGTAGGAGGGAGTGTCAAGGATTTTGTCCTTACCTCCTTCAGATTTCTACTCAAATATTGCCACTTTCCATAAACAGACCCTGATCAGCTTATCTATATAACAGCCCTGCTACTGTTTATTCCCATTTCCTACTTTTTTTTTTTTAATATAACATGTAGAGCTGAATTAAGATCTTCCCACTAGAATTTAGGTTTTATTTGTGGAATTCAGTGCCATTGCCTTGGTAACCTGAATATTGCCTGGGACTCAGTAGTTACTCAGTAAAAAAAAAAAAATAAAAAAATTTTTTTTCCAAATATGATCTTATGAGGACACAAACTAAGGCAATCATCAGGGGCTTGGAGTGGACACAGTAGCCTGAAAGAGCTTTTTAAAATTAAAATCATCAAAATATCATGGTGACATGGTAGATAAGAGAAAATATGATGACTGAAGGGACTTCTTCATGCCAAGCATGAGAGACAGAGTGAATTATGACCGTCTAGATAGAATGTTTTGAGTGGAGATAATGAGTTCAGTGTGGGACATGTTGAACATCAGTTGTCTGTGGGGCCGGTACAATTATAGGCCTGGAACCCAAGAGAAAAAATCTGACATTAAGGTTGAGATTTATAATTGATTTAAAAAATTGATGGCAGTAGAAGACATAAGTATGGAAATCCTGTAGATAGGATAGGAAGACAGCATAAATAGTGCAAAGTTTAGAGTATTGGGGAAAATACTAAAACCAGAGCTATGGTTTTTCCAGTGGTCATGTATGGATGTGAGAGTTGGACTATAAAGAAACCTGAGCACCGAAGAATCGATGCTTTTGAACTATGGTGTTGGAGAAGACTCTTGAGAGTCCCTTGGACTGCAGAGATCCATCCAGTCAGTCCTAAAGGAGATCAGTCCTGGGTGTTCATCAGAAGGACTTATACTGAAGCTGAAACTCCAATACTTTGGCCACCTGATGCGAACAGCTTACTCACTAGAAAAGACCCTAATGCTGGGAAAGATTGAGGGCAGGAGGAAAAGGGGACGACAGAGGATGAGATGGTTGGATGGCATCACTGACCCAATGGACATGGTTATGGGTGGACTCCGGGAGTTGGCAATAGACAGGGAGGTCTGACGTTCATGAGGTCGCAAAGAGTCAGACAAAACTGAGCTACTGAACTGAACTGAACCAAAACCAGAAAAGAAAATGAAAATACATTTTAAATGACTTAAGAATAATAGATATGCCATCATTTCAAATGAGTGTTTTTGTAGATTTGGAACTAAAGGAAGCATTGGAAGTCTTTGAGACTGACCACTAGTTATCGTAAGGACTTAACACTATTTTTTTTACAGTAGCAGCATGGGGAAGAAAAAAAAATAGCACTTTTTTTTTGTCGGTATATTTTGTGGGGCTTTTACATCTTAAAGTAGGATAAGTTATTAAGTTTATAGAGCTGAAAAGTGTGTAGGCTAATGACTAAGCTGAATTTCTTTGGCAACTGTAAGGCAATGGTGATATTTACACGTGCTCGTCTGTCACTCACCTGTGACCTCATAGGGCCAGCATCAGAAGAAGGTGTCTCTTGTTTCTAAGGCCTACACTTACTTGGTTTGCGCTCTATGTACTTATTTTCTGCATAAAGACACCTCTGACTCTATACATTACAAAGCAGAAATCATTGAACGTTTAATTTCTCTTTAACTCATGTTACCATGTACCCTCTCTCAGGTGCATATCTTCTTCCTCTTCTCTAAATAGGCCGTGAAAATTCCATTAAAAGCAATTTGGAAGTCATCCATCTGTTGGTAAGCTTAGTCCAACTTACACCTGGGAAACTGTCCCTTGACTAGTTTCCCTGTTTGTAAAGGGACCAAGAGTGATTGCTACAATGATAGGAAAAAAAAAAAGAAAAAATACAGAACCAGTGATATGCAAGGTTTTTGTTGGAGTATTTGAGACTTAGGCAATCCTGTTTCTTTTGTGTTTCTTCCTGAGAGAATGTGAGAAACAACTGTTGCCATCTTGTAACCACAAAGGTAGCAGCCTGAGTATGAGGCTAAATAGAAGACTATAAATCAGGGAAACAAAAGGAGAAGAAATGATTACTAATAAGCCCTTCATGGAAATAAGTGAACTACTTATAGGAACCTAAAAAATTGCTGTTTTACTTAAGCTAGCTTGTTTGGCCTTTCTTTTCTCCACAAGTAACAGAGTCCTAAGCAAAACACATAAATGTGCCATTAATTATGCTATGGATTTTATAACCACTATTCCATACAGTCCTTAATGACACAGATGCTGTTATTGTTCAGTTGCTAACTCCTGTATGATGGTCCATGGACTGCAGCACACCAGGCTCCTTTGCCCTCCACAATCTCCCGGAGTTTGCTCAAACTCATGTCCATTGAAATGGTGATTGTATCTAACCATCTCATCCTGTCACCCCCTTCTCCTTTTGCCTTCAATCTTAGCCAGCATCAGGGTCTTTTCCAGTGAGTCAGCTCTTCACATCAGGTAGCCAAAGTGTTAGAGCTTCAGATTCAGCATCAGTCCTTCCAATGACTATTCAGGGTTGATGTCCTTTAATATTGGCTGGTTTGATCTTGCAGTCCAAGGGTCTGCAGTCAAGAGTCTTCTCCAGCACCACAATGCAAAAGCATCAATTTTTCGGTGCTCAGCCTTCTTTAAGATACAACTCTCATATCAGTTCATGACTGCTGGAAAGACTACAGGTTTGCCTGAATGGACCTTTGTCAATAAAGTCATGTCTACTTTCTAATATGTCTAGATTTGTCATAGCTTTCCTTTCAAGGAGCAAGTGTCTTTTAATGTTATGACTGCAGTCACAGTCCACAGTGATTTTGGAGCCCAAGGAAAGAAAATATGCCGCAGCTTCCACTTTTTCACCTTCTATTTGTGATGAAATAATGAGACCAGATGCCATGATCTTAGTTGTTTGACTGTTAAGTTTTAATCCGGCTTTATTGCTCTCCTCTTTCACCCTCATCAGGAAGCTCTTTATTTCCTATTTTCTTACCATTAGAGTGGTATCATCTGCATATCTGAAGTTGTCGATATTTTTCCCGGCAATCTTGATTCCAGCTTGTGATCCAACCTGTCATTTTGCATGATGTACTCTTCATATAAGATAAATTAGCAGAGTGACATAATACAGCCTTGACATACTCCTTTCCCAATTTGAAACCAGTCCATTGTTCTACGTCTGGTTTTAACTGTTGCTTCTTTAACCTGCATACAGGTTTCTCAGAAGACTGATAAGGTGGTCTGGTATTCCTATCTCTTTAAGAATTTTGTTAAGTTTGTTGTGATCCACACAGTCAAAGGCTTCACTGTAGTCACTGAAACAGAAGTAGATGTTTTTCTGGAATTCTTTTTCTCTATGATCCACTAGATGTTGGGAATTTGATCTCTGGTTTCTCTGCTTTTTCTAAACCCAGCTTGAACATCTGGAAGTTCTCAGTTCACCTACTGTTGAAGCCTAGATTGAAGGATTTTGAGCATAACCTTGCTAGCATATGAAATGAGAACAGATGTGCAGTAGGTTGAACATATTTTGGCATTGTCCTTCTTTGAGATTGCAATGAAAACTGACCTTTTCCAGTCATGTGCCCCCTGCTGAGTTTTCCAAATTTGCTGATGTATTGAGTGCAACACTTTCACAGCATCATCTTTTAGGATTTGAAATAGCCCAGCTGCAATTCAATCACTTCCACTGGCCATGTTATTAGGAATGACTCCTAAGGCCTATTTAACTTCACACTCCAAGGATCATCTCGATCCAGAGACTGAACCCACATCTCCTGCATTGCATTCGGATTCTTTGGAGCTGTGCCACCAGGGAGGCCCTAATGATGCGGTTAAGATCAACATTTTACAGACGGGAAAGCTGGGGAACAGAAAACTTAAAGAATTTATCCCAAATCACATAATTAATTGAGGTACAGATGCAGAATTTAAACTCCAATCCTATTCTAAAGCTGACGTTTAATTACAGAGTCCTAGTCCATCTGTCTTGACCAGAATTTGACCATATATTAGCATTTCCATTCTATCTTTGGTTTGAATTTCCCTCAAAGCTCTCTGCCTCATGCTGGTTCTCTATCTGTGTTTCCTTCTTATGAAACTTACTGAATAGTTCAAAAGTACAGGGTTCATATGTCTCTATCTTTATACAGTGACTGAGGGGTTTCCGTCCCACAGAAAGGAATCTTATTAATAATAGACCTTGCTGTTCAAGAGGCAGTTAGAATATTCTCTGCGGACTCATTTAATCCCCAGTCCACATTCTAGTCTGTAGAACATATGGAAACCTAATTTACTTAAATTAATACAATATAATTAAGGATTTAAAGATTCAGAATGTGTCCAAGTTAGTACCACCTACATTATTTAAATGATCTTTAGTTATTTTTCTGTTATGAAACCTCATATAACACCTGTGTGCTTGGAAATGCAGTTTTGTGTACTTGAATCCTATTATAATCTGCTTCAATGTTTCTATAATATAAAGCTGAAATATATATATATGTATATATGTGTGTGTGTATTTATTTATAAATGAAAATGTTTGTATATGTAAAGCATATATTTCAGGTTATTTCTAAAATTCTTAAGAATCATCAGTTATACCAATTGACCTACCTGTAGTAGATGGGTACTTTAGGCATGAGTGGAAGAATTAGTTGGTCCATAAGGTGTTATGCCCAAGTCGTGAAATCTCCCACTGACCACCAGGGAGCCGATATCTGATGCAAAAGCAAGAGAGTTTTTATTACCAAGCTTGAGCTGGGGCTCCCACTGATACCGATGCAGTGGCTATAGGGAGGAGCCCCGGGTTTTGGATTACATTGCTGGGAGTATACATGGAAAAAAAAGGATTTCTAAGTAGGGGAATGTCTGATTGGTCACTTTCTTTCGAAGGGTTGTGTGTTGGTTCTTGATTGGTCCCTATTGTCTAGGTAGATCACAAGTTCCTGAACATTATGTCAGGAGATTTTGGTCTGGGGTCCGATTGGCTCATGGGTGGTGGGGTGAGGTCAGGGGATTTCCAAAAGCTCTTTTCCCGGAACCTTACTAAATGGAGTTTTTCTTCTTAACAATATGGAGTAGCTTAGATTCTTCAAAGGAAGGCTGAGTGCTAAAGAATTGATGCTTTTGAACTGTGGTGTTGGAGAAGACTCTTGAGAGTCCCTTGGACTGCAAGGAGATCAAGCAAGTCAGTCATAAAAGAAATCAACCCTGAATATTCATTGGAAGGACTGATGCTGAAGCTTGGCCACATGATGCAAACAGTCAACTCACTGGAAAAGACTCACTGGGAAAGACTGAGGGCAAGAGAAGGAAGGGACAACAGAGGATGAGATGGTTGGTTGGTATTACCATGAGTTTGAGCAAACTCTGGAAGACAGTGAAGGATATGGAAGCCCATCGTAGTGCGGTTCAAGGGGTCACAAAGAGTTGGACACAACTTAGCAACTGAACAATGCAAAAACTTTCAAATGGATGTTTATAACTGCTTCATTCACTATTGCTATAACTTGAAAGCAACCAAGATATCCTTTCATAGATGAAAAGAGTGATAAACTGTTACACATCCAGACAAAAGAATATTATTCAGCACTAAAATGAAATGAATTATCCAGTCATGGAGGGATCTTAAATACATACTATTAAGCCAAATAAGTCAATCTGAAAAGGATACATACTATAGCTTTCCAACTACAAATATGAATTCTGCAAACGGCAAAATTTTGGATACCGTAAAATAGTAAGTGGTTGCCTCAAATGGGTGGGAAGAGCTGAACAGGTGGAACACAAGATTTTTAGGCTAGTGAATCTATACTGTGTACACTACAGTTGTGGATACATGCCATTACACATTTTCAAAACCCATAGACTGTATAACACCCAGAATGAATCTTTGCATAAACTATGGGTTTTGGATGATTATGATATGTCAATGCAGGTTCATCAATTATACCAAATATACCACTTTTTTTACATTGGGGATGCTTGAGTATGTGTGTGTGGACCAAACATACAGTGGATGCTCTGTACTTCCATCACTCTTACTGTGAATCTAAAAATTCTCTAAAATATAAGGATTGTTAATGAAATATATACATACATGTGTGTATATATATATATACATATGTATATATATATATACACACACACACTAAAACTGTTAGAATTTGCCTAGAGTCATTCAAACTCTAAATTCATTTTAATGCTAACTTCACCATAAAGGTGAGCAAGGAAGAAACATTCCACTTCTTATCTTTCTATCACTGATTCTAAGTTCTGTCCAATATTGTGGAGTCTAGGAAAACTTTTTTCTTTAATAGCTGTGTGATTTGAGGTTTCAAATAAAAACTAATGGCTAGTCTCATAACGTCTATGTCCTAAATTCAAGAACTGGAATTTGTGATTTGTACTTCTTAATACATTTGTCTCCCTCCTCTAGGGCCTTTTTGGTATTCCCAGATGTATTAGCAGCTACACTACCCATATGAATTCTTTTTGAACTTGTTTCTATCAGGATCATTCTCTTTTAGAAGTTTCAGGCTCTTTAGCTGCCAACTTCATGAAATTCCATCTTAGTGAAACATCCTTTTTTTTTTTTTAAGAATGGTTATCAGAACGTATTTAATCTATGAGACTATTTTCTAAAAGACTGATATTAAGGGTTCTTTGTTCATTTTGAAAATTAGTAGAAAAATGCAAACATATTCAGTGACTCAGGCAACCTTGACAAAAGAGCAATTTAAAGTATTTTCTTGATAGAAATCACTGAAGACTTCATTTTTGCATTCATATAAACATCTTCCTCAAATCACTTTTTATTTAGCATGCTACTTATGAAGGTATTTTGCATTACAGCCCAAGTGTAGAAATCTTATCCCCCCTTTTCTGTTGAGTAAAACATGGTTGATTATGTCTGTTTTGGGATACTTTTGAGATGTAAATTTGATTTGAACAAAGGATGTTGATTTGCGTTTTCTAGCCTTTATATTTGTCTCTTTGTGTAATCATCATTGTGTTTCTATTGCCTTTATGTAAATTATATGGATTCTGTCCATCACAAAATTTCATATATGAAAAGTCCCCGATGTCATCAACTTGCATCCTCATTTTTTTCTTGTATGTAATCAATCTTGTACTTACCTGTTCTGTGTTCTGGTGGACTTTCTTTATAAGACACAGATGTTCAAAAGCATTTTAAAATAAATTATCTTTGCTTTACAAGAAGCGATTTGGCACTGGTTATTTGTAAGATTTCCTTTCTGTCAGACATGCAAAAGGCACGTGTTTATTGAACACACATACAAGCTGTCTGGAAAAATAATATTTATAATATATTTTGTACAATATGTTATACATATCATTATTGTGTATGTATAATATGATATAGGTTATTTATAGCTATATACATACATATAAATGTCTTACAATCTTTTTTAAAGATAAAAGGTCCTCCAACTTCATTCTACCTAAGAATTCATATGGATATTTTTCCTAAGAGGTAATATCCTAAAATGTCCAATCAAGGCTTTTTATTATGGTTGTTTCTCTATTACAGTTAATGAAGACCATAATATGAATTTACATTTGTATTTACATTTGAACTGTAATGAATTTGTAATGAATTTACATTTGTATAAATGTTTACATTAGAAACATAAGTGACAGAGAAAAAAATATAATAGAAATCAATGATAAATCTGGAAAAAATGGCATTTTATACTATTTTTGTTCTACCAATTTTCACGATGATTTTCTCTTTCTCTTGTTCAGCTTCAGGAATACAAGAATTTACAGTGACACACTTCAAACTTTTACTGGGTCTTTCAGATTAAAATATCAGGAATCTAAGGGCTCTGACCTGGTTTCTCAGATTTGTGAAAATGCTAAAAGTCATTATTCAATATCAGATCCATCAGAGAATTTCCAATAACCATAGGTATGTGAAGCCTGGAGAAAAATGGTAGAAATGCATTGGAAAATATAACCCCCACAGACTATCTCAAGAAAGAAAGAAACAAGCAAATGGACTTCTCAGAAAAGTCTGACGGAGATTCTTCCAACATTTTAGTTTTGCGTACCTACTTTATAGTCACAGGCTTTTCAGTAACTGGATGGATGGAGCAAAACACTCATAATCCTCACTATTGACCAACCCTCTTTAATACTTCTATGGAATAACTCCCAACAACACAATGTCATTATATTAGAAATCTGTTGGGAATTTAGTTTGGTTTTGAAAGATGTGAGTCAATAGTAAAAAAAGACTGAATTTAAAAGATTTGTGGGAAGGATGCCCCAAGTTCCTATCTAGCAAGAGAAGCTTCTCTAGACTACCACATCATATCCACAGTGAAATTAAGCCTATAGCCATTACCCTCTCTCATCAAACAAGAGGATTTAAAAAATATTGCTCATTTCAGGGTAAATAAATAGAGAAAAAGGGAACTACAATCCACTAACATGCTGAAAATATAGAATACAGCCTTCAAGATATTCAAGGAAATCACTTCTAAAAGGAGGGGGATTCAGGATCGGGAGCTCGTATACACCCGTGGTGGATTCATGTCAATGTATGGCAAAACCAAAAAGTATTGTAAAGTAAAATAAAGTAAAAATAAAAATTAAAAAAAAAAGCAAAATACTTATTTTAACCTGATGGTTATATAGATTGAACCTTGTACCCCAAGAGAAGCCAACATTTTCACCTCTCTTGAAACACTTAAATATTTACCACAAACTAGATCACATAGCAAGGAAAAGAAAGTACATGTACAGATATCTATAAACATGTATATTTATTTTATTGAAGCTATGTGTATGTATATATTAATACATATAGAATGAAACATATTTGTTATTGGGAAGTTGCACATAAGAACAATTTTAAATGGCTATAACTTATACTAGTAGTTATACACTAGTAGCACTTCCGTTACTCTGAAGAGCATATTGCCATCCTTGGTTTTTTGTTAAGATTTCATAAACTGTACTTTTTATTATTCCAGTTTAATCATATTATTTGGCTGTATCTCTTGACAAGACATTTATTGAGTATAGTACCAAAATTTTGATTAAGAAATTAGTCTACTTACATTTAATATAATAATTGACACATTTGTATATCAATAAGGTTTATTTTTTTGTTTCATGTATGTGAAAAAAAAGCAAATTATAAAATACTAAAAAATCAGCTAATTTGGAGTGAACAGAATAGGTAAGACAATAGGCTGTATGAAAAGTGAACTGTCCATGAGTTCAGTTCAGTTCAGATCAGTCGCTCAGTCATGTCTGACTCTTTCTGACCCCATGAACTGCACCATGCCAGGCCTTCCTGTCCATCACCAACTCCCGGAGTTTACTCAAACTCATGTCCATTGAATCAGTGATGCCATCCAAATATCTCATCCTCTGTCATCCCCTTCTCTTGCCCTCAGTCTTTCCCAGCATCAGGGTGTTTTCAAATGAGTCAGCTCTTTGCATCAGGTGGCCAAAGTATTGGAGTTTCAGCTTCAACATCAGTCCTTCCAGTGAATATTCAGGATGATCTCCTTTAAGATGGACTGGTTAGATCTCCTTGCAGTCCAAGGGACTCTCAAGAGTCCTCTCCAACACCACAGTTCAAAAGCATCAATTCTTCAGCACTCGGCTTTCTTCACAGTCCAACTCTCACACCTATACATGACTACAGCAAAAATCATAGCCTTGACTAGACAGTCCTTTGTTGGCAAAGTAATGTCTCTGCTTTTGAATATGCTATCTAGGTTGGTCATAACTTTCCTTCCAAGGGGTAAGCGTCTTTTAATTTGATGGCTGAAGTCACCACCTGCAGTGATTTTGGAGCCCGAAAAAATAGTCTGTCACCATTTCCACTGTTTCCCCATCTATTTGTCATGAAGTGATGGGACCAGACACCATGATCTTAGTTTTCTGAATGTTGGGCTTTAAGTCAACTTTTTCACTCTCTTCTTTCACTTTCATTAAGAGGCCCTTTAGTTCTTCACTTTCTGCCATAACGGTGGTGTCATCTGCATATCTGAGGTTATTTATATTTCTTCCAGCAATCTTGATTCCAGCTTGTACTTCATCCAGCCCAAGGTGTCTATGAGTTAGATGGCAGTAAAGATTATACAGGCTTCCCTGGTGGCTCAGCTGTAAGGAACCCTCCTGCAATACAGGCGATGCAGGTATGATCCCTGGGTCAAAGCGATCCTCTGGAGAAAGTAATGCCAACCCAATCCAGTATTCTTGCTCGGTAAACCTCATGGACAGATGAACCTGCTGGACTATAGTCCAGAGGATTGCAAGAGTTGGACACAACTTTGCAATTAAGCCACTGCCAATATCACCAAAGATTATATGGTGTAAACAATAATTACAGCAGAAGCAGTAAGAAGTGGAACTAAACTGTAGGAAGGAGTTTAGAAGGTATATTTAAGAAGCTCTTCTATAGAAGAAGAGGGGAAGTAAAGAAAACTAAAATGCAAAATATGCACCAGGAGAAGATGATACAGTAAACAGAGAAGACAGATTAATTTTGTTACTTGACATCGGAACACAAGGAATATAAGCATGGATATACACAGGGATTATACATGATAGAAGAAATCTTAATAAGCTGAGGCAAACGATGAGTAGTGAGTTGAAAAGGTCCATTGTGTAACAGGACAAATTAATGAATACAATGCTAGGGAGAAATAGCAATTGTTATTTCCAATAATTGTCATCGCTGAACAAAAATGAAAGAATGATTACAAAAGAAAAATCAAGATTTTGTGAACAAACCTCTGCAACACTAAATAAGAGAAATAAGTGTATGGTGAACTGAATATATTAATATTTTGAGCCAAATTATAACCAAAATAATGAAAAATTAAAACAGTTTTTATTTGTATATGAAAGAAGCAATAACCTATTTTAGTTATATGTGGTCATCTCAGATAATGAATCCACTGTGTATAAAATTGGGTGGGGAATAAAAACAAAACTATACATACCATAGTCTGTGTACTCGCTGTAATGTGTGCTGTCTCTACCATAGTCTGTGTGTGTGTATGATGCACAGGTTATGAGTGATACACAGGACATACAGTATGGTTGACACCCACAAATATACATACAGAAAAGATGATCATCCGGTAAATTTGACAAGAAAAATAAAACTCAAAGAAGCAAAATTAGGGAGAAAGTAAAAAGGTTTCCATGTTTTTGGCATTCTAGGGACCACTGCATTATCCATCTCCATTCTGCTTCAGGGGTCTCAAAAGAAAAGCCAGGGATACATGAACCACAGAGGTCTTCCTACTGACCTAAAGATCTTCACCAACTCAGCCCAGCCAGGGAGGTTTGCTTCCTAGACTTTGCTGGTTAGTGGACGGTCCCAAGGCAGAGGTCACTGTTGGAAGGCAGAGGGAAATTTGCATAACCCTGGAGGTTGTAGACACACCACTCCGGGAGTGGACAAGAACTAGTTCCCATTTGTGTTATTGATCATAATAAACATTCTTTTTCTTTTTTTCTTAAAATATTCTAAGCCTATAAATTTGAAGATGTTGATGGCACTAATGACTTTATAGACAATAATTTATCGAATACTGAACTGAGCAAATAGCAAATCATAATATGTGACTGAAGTTTTAAAAGATGTTAAAAATGTCTTCATCCTATATATAATAACAAAATTACCTCTGACTGCAAAGAATTAAGAACATTTATTGACTGGCATGTGCAGTGAACACAAGCTGGATATTAATAGGCAGTCCTAGGGTTCACAGTGGAGAAGGAATGGCAACCCACTCCAGTGTTCTTGCCTGGAGAATCCCAGGGACGGGGGAGCCTGGTGGGCTGCCGTCTAGGGGGTCACACAAAGTCGGACATGACTGAAGTGACTTAGCAGCAGCAGCAGCAGCAGGGTTCACAGAATTCTGTGATTCCAAACCATTTTCCTTCATATTCCCACTTACTTAGGCCAACTTTATGATCAGTTATGTTTTAAGAAGATTCTTCTGATTCGCATTTAAAGACTGAATGACTCATGAATATCTTTGAGAT
Organism: Budorcas taxicolor; assembly: GCF_023091745.1. NCBI lineage: Eukaryota > Metazoa > Chordata > Mammalia > Artiodactyla > Bovidae > Budorcas > Budorcas taxicolor. The sequence goes on from NC_068910.1 coordinate 88,048,448, forward strand.
CGTAAATTAGCCAGCATAAGTGAGAACATATCTAGCAAAAAAAAAAAAAAAAAACTTTGAATGATGTTAAGCTAATCTTTAAAAAAAATAAACTATTAAAACATGATTTAGTTAATGAGGAAGTTACATTATTATTTAAAAGTGAGGTCATATTATCTGGTTTAAATTAGCCCCAACAAAAAGATTAATATCACATATGAAAATTTTCAGCATGACTCAAGAGTAGCAACTGATGTATTTGATCTTATTTGCTTATTTTTGGTTTGGCTTATCTGTTCATTGTTTTTAGATTTTTATCTATTCAAATGTCTATAGATTACTGGAAAAATAATAAAAATAATAACATTTAGCATTTACTGAACATTCACAATATGCCAAGCCCTATGTTAAGTATTTCACAAATTTTGTCTCATTTTATCCTTATGGTAACTCTATTAGATAGGGATTGTTATCCTCATTCTATAGAAAATAAAACTGAGACACTCATTTTTGTGACAGTTCAACTTCTGTCTCAGGTATCATTTTAGAGACTAGTTAATCAGCATTCAGCATGAACAAATATGCCAACTCTCCTGCTTGGGGATATTTACAGTCTATCAAGAAAGGCATTACGAACATTTGCTGTAGGCAGACATCTGGCAAAGCCTTCTTTCTCTGCTATGGGAGAATCTGACCTTTGATTCACACTCTAATTTTGTTGCCCTGAAAGCCTGAGAACCATAGATTGTCAACTATATAATTCAACACTATTACCTATGTAGAATGTAATATCACATAAACTGATTATGTATTGCCTCATGAGTCCAGTTGCATTTGGACTGATAGGGAATATAAAGGGGCTATGACTGTTTCATGGAGATGCCATGTTTGGGGCTTGGCTAAGTGTAATGGCTCTTGTAATGTACCGCATGGGAGCCCTATGTCCTGTAGTCCTAGAGTCGTTAAAAGAAATACTGGCTTCTTCGTAGTGTGAGGCTGTCAGTCAGGGGAGCCCTTACACCTCATCTACTTGTAGCTGAGCAGCCACTGGATGGTTCAGGGACTGCTTCAAGGACTCATGCAGGAAAGAGCTCTTGATGCTTCTCTGTGGACCAGCTATGGTTCTTATCCTTCTATATAGATGGGTTCCTAGTAAGTCCTGTGGGTGTCGGAATACGATTTACACCTAAGGGGACTCTCTAGGGAGTACTGTGACAGGCAAGGCGTGAATCTGGCCAATGGTGTTAAGTATTTTGATTAGGAATGGAGGAGAGGAAATGTTCAAGAGTGGAGGTGTAGCAGTGGACATTAAAGGAAAACAAAACACGTTTAATAGGGTGTTAGGGAGAATCTCATGAAGAAGGTGGCCTTTTACGAAATATTAATGCCTGAGGAGGGTGGAGAGTCAATCACATGCAGGGCACAAGTAATGGAAAACACAAAGTCCATGCAACTGTGAGGGTTGGCAACTGTTTTGTTTCCACACTGTATCTTGAAAATAGATTCCAACACTTGATAAATAAATTAAGGAAATTTTTCAAAGTCATATAGCTAGTAAGAGGAAGAACTGGATTTAGGGATCTGGAAATTGTGACTTATCTTTATCTCCCATAGTATACCTGGGAAATCTAAGCAATAACAGTGAAAAACTCTCCATAGTTCAATAAGCATAAGCATCTGTTGGTATACAGATGAGCACAGCACTTTTGACAACCTGAAAGTTATTCATTTGTGTGCTAAGGTGAGGTCCTTGTTCAGTTCAGCAACATTTTTATATTCAAGAATGTGGTTCACTACTGTGATATACATAGGTCTGTTTTGGTGTCATCATATACATGTGGATGATTAATATCACATTTAATATATGTAATGTAAAAATATCAGAATTTAAAAGAAATAATCTCCAATTTTACATCAATTGTTTTTCTAAGTTGAAATTGAATTTCTGCTGCAAAAATTTTGAATTGAATCTTGAATTCTGCTTTAAGAAATAGAACATACACTTCTATAGAGAATAGTATTGATAAGCCAGATAGATTTTAAAAAAAAATCCAAATTGCCCGGAGTGCATAATGTCTCTTTTTTTCCTAAATGTTCACCTATTATGGGTGATTTTTGATATTTAGAACTTGCAGTTTTTAAAATTAATAATACAGTTTCTTTGCATTATTTTAAGTTAAAGCCTATGTTATATTAGCCACTAGTGAGATAATAAGATCAACATACAAGCCAAGAAGATCTCTCTCTCTCTCTATATATATATCTATATATATTTAAAGTACTGTGCTTGGCTCACTATAAGGATCCTACAGAGACTAAGATTGTCATTAGTCATTTTAGTAAAATAAAAGTCAAATGAAACATAGAAAAATAGCAATTGCTATCATGACCAATTCATAGTTATAGAATCTGGAAAGACAGTACTGATAATCCTCCTTACAGGGCAACAGAGGAGACACAGACTTAGCAGACTTTGGACACCACAGGGAAAGGAGAGGGTGGGATGATGTGAGAAAACAAAACAGGTTTACCATATGTAAAATAGATGACCAGTGGGGGTTTGCTATATGACACAGGGTACCGGAAGTCAGTGTTCTGTGAAAGCCTAGAGGGATAGGATGGGGAGAGAGGTGGGAGAGAGGTTCAAGAGGGAAGGGACATATATATACCTGTGGTCAACTCATGTTGATGTATGGCAGAAACCATCACAATATTGTAAAGTAATTATCCTCTAATTAAAATTTTAAAAAATAATTAAAAAAAAGATGAAAGAAGATTAAAAAAACAAAACAAAACAAGGGTAGGCAGAATTTTAATTTGAGAAATAATGGTTTTTTAACAAATAAACCTTGTAACTGAAAAGGTAATGACTGTAAATGGCTGCTTTAAATGCCACAGCAGTGGGTTCATTATTTTTCGTGCATTAAAGAATGATTTTAATAAAAGTCTCAAGTTCACGTTCAGAAAGCTATTACATTTCAGCTGTTGCATATACCGCTTTGTCTAGAGGGCGAAGTGAACGACATCTCATATTTTTCTTAGTCATGGTATGATGGCATTAATTTCCTTCTGCCGCTTTGACTGAACGCAGCGCTTTGGGGCAAGTCAATGCAAAATGATCACATTTTCACTCATAATCAATATAGCTGCTTGACAGTGGGCATCTATTTTTCATTCCAGCATCCAGTAAAATAAAATGATATGTGGATTTTCTCCAAAAGAGGTGCTTTTAGGAAACACAGATGAAAATAGCTTCTTTAGCCAGCCACTGTGAAAGTTGGTTATTACTGCAACTCCCTGGCTGCAGAAACAGATGTGAGTCTAGCCTTTTCTTTTCTCCTCTTCTATTGCTCTCAATGGGATAATTTGAAAATCTGTGTCTTTACTTAAGGAGTTGGCTATGAATCATAAATGACAGAATTAGTTTTAAAGGATAATATATTTAGTTCTTGTGGTGTCTCTGTGGACTCCTTGACTTCTAAACACCCATTATATTTTAAGTGAAGAGCACAGATCTGCATTTGGTGCTGAAAAAAACTGTAATTTACAAATTGCTGCAGGTCCATTTTTTTTCCTAAGTTATGCATTTCCTGCTCATGAGAGTTTCAAAAAAAATGAATAAGCTAAATTATAGAAAATGTCTCAAATTGCAGTTAGCTGATTTTGACTGCAAAGCAGTGGATATTTAATGTTGAAGCTGAAATGTTAGAATGCCTGGAGAAAATGACTAGCTGTGAAAAATCTTACTTTCATAAATTCCACATTATTGGATTCTGTGAATTTCCTGCTCACACCAGAAAGATATATTTTACTTGTTCAAATTCTATGAAATGTGATGAATTTTTGCATTTACTCAAATGATTAGGAAAATGACTCATCAAAAACAGAAGGGAAGGAAAAGAGGGAGAAAGGGGGGAAAGAAAGTAGGAAAAAAGGGGAGGGGGGAAGAAAAAAGGGGATTTTAGGGTTGGCTGATTCTTAGTATAGGAATTGCTTTGCTTCTATAATCATGGGTTCTCTCACTGATATATAGGTCAAATTTTTGGCAATCTTGTCAGTGTAGTTTTCATTTGTAGATGAGAGGATTAAATACGGGGGTTCTTATTTTGTTTCATAAGTGTCCAGATAGTTTGCAAACATCACAGAGTTCATAGGGTCAGGAGTATTTTTTTAACCACCAGGGAAAGTGTTGAGAAAGAGCTACTGGAATAGACCTCTGTAATTGTTTATCGTTCAGCTACTTGGAACCCATGATTGCCTTGGTAATTCTTACAGCTTGATTTGTTTAGTATCTGGGTACTGATTGATGATATTGTGCATCTTGATTGATTTTAGAATAACAATTTGAAAGTGAAACATCCTGATTAATTTCCAACTCAATGGAGTCACCATAATTTAAAGCATTATCTTTTTGTTATTTATAAAGAATACACAAATACATTATGCCAAAAAAGAAGTCAATCAATAAATGCCTATGTAGAATTAAACATGAAAACTACTGTTTGTATGCTGCTGAAACATCAAGATTCTCTAGAGTTAACATTTTTTCAATAATGTTATTTATCTTTCCAGGTCTATTTCTGCGCACTTATAAATCTTTATGGGGCTTCCCAGGTGATGCTAGGTGGTAAATAACCTGGCTGCCTGTGCAGCAGATGTGGGATACAAGGATTTGATCCCCTGGGTTGGGAAGATACCCTGGAGGAGAGCATGGCAACCCACTCCAGTATTCTTGCCTGGAAAATCCCGTAGACAGAGGAGCCTGACGGGCTGCAGTCCATAGGGTTGCACAGAGCTGGACACAACTGAAGCAATTTAGCACACACACACATAAATATTTATATGCATCTACAGCTAGTGTTGCTTTCTGAAAAATATAGGATCATATTGCATGCTATATTAATTTTCTATTGCTGCAAAACAACTTATTGCAAATGTAATGGCTTAAAACAATAGAAATTTATTAGATTATACTTACATAGATCTAAAATCTGGCATAGCTTGACTGGGTTCTATTTTTTGGGTCTCACAGGCTTGAATCAAGATACTGTCTAGACTTAGTTCTTACATGGAATCTTGGAGCTCACTTAGATTGTTCACAGAATCCATTTCCTTGAAGCTGTCGATCTAGGATTCTTGTGTTCCTATTGGCTATTGTCCAAGGGCTATCCTCAGCTACTGGGAGACTACCTGTATCCTTAGACCCCTCTAACTTCACATCAGCAATGGTATGCAGAACTTTTCTCATGCTCAAATATATAACTTCCCTTCTGTTCTCAGCCAGGAGGAAGGTCTGCTTTTAAGAGTTTATGTAATTACACTGGAGTCACCTGAATAATCTAGAGTAATCACTTGCTTTTTATATTAACTGTTTAGCAGCATTAGTTACTAAGTCTACAAATTGTCTCTTTTTTTTTGGCAAGGAAACATATTTCTGGGAGTAATGCTGGAGAAAAGTGAAAATAGGGTTCAAAATTTTACTGGGACACTTAAATTTTAGTGCAATTTGCTTTTTATTTTTATTTTTTTAAATTAGCCACATGTCCTTGCAATCTTTCTGTAGATCTAATATTTCTATTTATTTTTCTTTTTAAAAGCATCACTGTTTTTCTTTCATGCATGGATATAGCATACAATATTTAGTCATTTTCTTACTTGTGGAAACTTCAATTTGAAAATGTTTAAGTAATAATATGCTATGAAGTAATATAGGTTAGTGGTCTAAAAAGCTCTTAGATTTCTGAAATCTAATTGCCTGTCAATTAAGTGAAAGTGAAAGTGAAAGTGAAAGTGATGTCACTCAGTCGTATCTGACCCTTAGGAACCCCTTGGACTGCAGCCTACCAGGCTCCTGTGTCCATGGGATTCTCCAGGCAAGAATACTAGAGTGGGTTGCCATTTCCTTCTCCAAACCAATTAAGGGTTCCACTATTTATTTAGTTGTTGTTGTTCAGTCATCAAGTCATGTCCAACTCTTTGTGACCCCATGGACTGCAGCTGCCTGATTCCTCTGTCCTCCACTATCTTCCGTAGATTGCTCAGATTCATTGCGATTGAGTCAGTGATGCTATATAACCATCTAATTCTCTGCTGTCTGCTTCCCCTCTTGCCTTCAGTGTTTCCCAGCATCAAGGTCTATTCCAATGAGTCAGTTCTTCACATCAGGTGGAGCTTCAACTTCAGCACAGCCCTTCTAATGAAAATTCAGTGTTTTGCTTTAAGATTGACTGGTTTGATCTCCTTGAAGTCCAGGGGACTCTCAAGAGTCTTCTCCGGCACCATAATTCAAAAGCATCAATTCTTTGGTGCTCAGCCTGATTTATGGACAAATTGTCACATCCGTATATGACTACTGGAAAAACCATATCTTTGACTGTATGGATCTTTGTCAGCAAAGTGATGTCTCTACTTTTTTTATACACTGTCTAGGTTTGTCATAGCTTTCCTTCCAAGTAGCAAACATCTTTTAATTTCACAGCTGTGGTCACCATCGGTAGTGATTTTGGAACCCAAGAAAATAAAATCTGTCACTACTTCTACTTTTTCCTCTTCTATTTGCCATGAAGTAATGGGACTGGGTATCATGACCTTAGCTTTTTTCATGTTGATTTCTAAGCCAGCTTTTTCACTCTCCTCTTTGATCCTCATTAAGAGGCTCTTTAGTCCTTCTTCACTTTCTGCCATTAGAGTGATATTGTCTGCATATCTGAGCTTATTGATATTTCTCCCAGAAATCTTGATTCCAGCTTGTGATTCATCCAGCCTGGCATTTCACATCATGTACTCTGCATATAAGTTTAAATAAGCAGAGTAACACTATATAGCCTTGACATACTCTTTTCCAAATTTTGAACCAGTCTGTTGTTCCATGTCCAATTCTAATTGTTGCTTCTTGACCTGCAAACAGGTACTCAGGAGGCGATCTGCTATTCTCATCTTTGGAAGAATTTTCCATACTTTGTTATGATCAACATAGTCAAAGGCTTTATCCTAGTCAATGAACAGAAGTAGATGTTTTTCTGGAACTTCATATTCCAATGTATGTTTGCAATTTGATCTCTGGTTCCTCTGCCTCTCAAAACCCAGCTTGTACAACTGAAAGCTCTTGATTCACTGCTGAAGCCTAGGTTGAAGAATTTTGAGCACAACCTTGCTAGCATGTGAAATGAGTACAACTGTATGTTGTTTATACTAACTAAATTGTACTTTAGTTAGTATGTGGACTAAATCAGTTCTTTGACCTCTTTGAATTTCATGTTTTTTTTAAATTTGTGGATAAATAATATCTATCTCACAGGGTCATTGCAGGATTAAGTAAAACAGAGGTTAAATTGTTATCCTGACATAAAATATACATTGCTGCTGCTGCTGCTGCTGCTGCTAAGTCGCTTCAGTCGTGTCCAACTCTGTGCGACCCCATAGACGGCAGCCCACCAGGCTCCCCCGTCCCTGGGATTCTCCAGGCAAGAACACTGGAGTAGGTTGCCATTTCCTTCTCCAATGCATGAAAGTGAAAAGTGAAAGTGAAGTCGCTGAGTTGTGTCCAACTCCTAGTGACCCCATGGACTGCAGCCTACCAGGCTCCTCCATCCATGGGATTTTCAGCAATGTAAATCATTATTATGATATACAAGCACAAGTATTTCTAGGATGTACAAAAATAAATTGATTCATGATAAATACATCCCAGAATAAAAGACAACACATTCTGACTTTTTCTGATCCTCTAATACTGGGTTAGGTGCTTTTTATCTAACAAGTATTTACGAAGTGTCTTTGATACACAGTGGATCTGTTAAGTCTTATGGGATACAGCCATGAGCAAAACAAGCATGCTTCTTGCTCATTAACTTTATAATTTAGCAATTTGTCAGTAAATTGACAAGATAAGCAAACAAATTTTAATTATAAATTGTGATTAGTGCTGTATTAAAAAGAATACAGAATCAAGTAAGTGTATAAGAGGGAACCAGATCTTGTCCATAGAGTCATTATCCTAGAGATAATGTTAATTTGGACTAATAAATTAAGTATAGAAGAAAGATATGATGAGGTTGCTTCTCAAAGGAGATAAAATTATCAAGGATTCCTATTAAATTGAATATAGATATAACAATAATATCATCATCATCATAGATATGCAAGGAAATATCAAAAGGTTTTTACCTTATAAAACTATATAGTTAGTAGTACTAATTGGAGATAAGTGAAATTAGAACAAGTTCAAGTTGAGAGGGGAGGATTGTGCTTTTGAATGTAGACACATTGAATTTGAGGGGAATTTGAGACACTATAGGAGAGATGTCAAATATGCAGTAAAATATAGATGACTCAGCTGAGACTTAGGTTACAAGTAGACATTTTGAAGTCTTGGTTTTGAATACTTAATTAAATCCAGGGAGATGTGATATATCATGTTGCTCTGTAAAGACTAGAGCTGTACCAGTTGATATAGGAACTGCTAACTGCATGGGGGCTATTTAGCATGTGCCATATGTTTAGTATGAACCTGAAATTATGCCAGATTTCTAACCCTTAGCAGGAAACAAATTATGCAGAATATCTCATTGATAATTGTTTATATTGATTGCATGCTGAGATGATAATATTTTGGACATATTGAGTCATTCAAATTAACCACATAAGTTTCTCTTTATATTTTTGTTGTCTGTTAGAACATTTAAAACAATACATGTGCCATTTGTGACTCTGTTATACTTCCGTTGAATCAGTCAGTGAGTTCAGTCACTCAGTTGTGTCCAACTCTTTGCGACCCCCATGGACTGCAGTGCACCAGGCTTCCCTGTCCATCAGCACTCCCGGAGCTTACTCAAACTCATGCCCATCAGATTGGTGATGCCATCCAACCATCTCATCCTCTGTTGTCCCCTTCTCCTCCTACCCTCAGCCTTTTGCAGTATCAGGAAATATCTGTTGAAAAGTAGTGCCTATACTTGGCTTTGAATAATAATTCAAAGTGTTGAATAATAATTCAAATATCTGTTGAATAATAGTGCCTATACTTAGCTTTGAAAAATATCAAATATGTAGTTAATGTCTTGGTAGGGAATGCTTACTTGCAAAAAATATTGTGAAAGAGCAATCAGAGTGTAAGAAAAAGATAATACTTACCTAGAAGCAAAGAAAATAGTACCTTTTGAGAGAAAATGTTGTTCACTATTGGGTATTGCTCAGAGGTCAAGAAAGATACAAAATGAAAAGTATTCACTGGATTTAGTGACTAGAGATTTTTATGAAGGTAGTGATATTTATTCTGGTGGAGAGTGATGAGATGAAGTCATGAATGGATAGCATATAAACATTTCAAGATTAGAGGGAAGAGAAATCTTAGAGATTTGGTTATAAAGCAGAAGTGGGGTGAAAAGATACGTTTTAAAATGAAGAGACTTGAACATGTTTAAAACCCAAGGGAGTGGTCCCGGAAAGCAGGGAAAGTTCCAGGTGCAGAAAAAAAAAAAAAAAATGTAAGTAATGGATAATATATAGATTCTGTGAAGCAAAGTAAGACAGACTTCCTGCAAGGTCTCTCATCACATTTTAAAAACCATGTGTTTATTTATCTTTATCTGTCATTAGACTATAGCTCCAAGAAGATATAAATTGTATCTTCTTCCCTAATTCTCAACACCTATCATGAAATCTAGGTGTTTCAAAATGTATTTGTTTCTTCAAGGTATATTTACTACTTGAAGAAATTTCTAGTATTAAATATATGTAGATTTGCTATGTGGATTATGATTACAATGAGTATTCTTAAAAGTGAGATTGTTATTGAGGAGAAGATAATTCTTGGAATTTGCAATGCACAATGGGGAGAAAGAAGAGGAGGGCATTGGCATCTTTATATTTATATACTGATAATGTTTTCATATCTACATTCTATCTCCAGACCCCATGAATGTCTAGAACCAATGGAAACTAGGAAGCTTAGTAGAAATCTATTCGCACCTAGGTAGGTCATGTCATAGAGTCAACAGAAAAGAAATGAACAAAACCCAAACTGCTTTCCTTCTGCAATCTTTCAAGTCTAGGCAGTTGGCATTAGTAAGGTTCTTGATATCTAGCACGGCTTTATTTTAGGTCCTAGCTAGGTTAAATCTTCTTGTAACTTACCATTTTAATAATGTCTTCTAGTCAAGTTGCTGCTATTGAAACGATGTAAGTGCCAAAGTTGTCTGCCAGGACCAAACTACCTATAAATCTACATGAATATGAAAAAGACTTCTGTTTGGGAATGACTTTATTATTAGATTTTTCTCTTTCCATTCTTGATTGCATGTTCCACTTCTCCTGGTAATATGTCTTATCTGTTGGGGTATTAGACATGATGGAAGCATACAAAGTCCAGAAACTGTGTTGTCTGAACAGTGGCCTCAGTTTGTTATAGATCATTATAATCGTTTTCTAGAAACTGAATTGGGAGGAACTATGAGAAAGTTCAAGATATGGTATATATGAAAAAAATAATATTTAATACTTAATTTCCATAAACTCATGTAAGCATTTTAAAGTAATAATGGATTTCATCCTGAAACCAAGTTTGCGGGTAAATACTGTCGCCACTGTCAGCAGCAGCAGCAGCATTATCTTCATTTCAGAATTGAGAAAGGAGAGACACAGAAACTTTAAGCAACTAATCTAAAGTTACACAGCTCATAAGAGCTAAAACTGGAATTTAAGCCCAGGTACAGCTGACTCATCGGAAAAGTCCCTGATGCTGGGGAAGATTTGAGGGCAGAAGGAGAAGAGGGTGTCAGAGGATGAGATGGGTGGGTGGCATCACCAATGCAGTGGACATGAACTTGGGCAAACTTCAGAAGAAGGTGAGGGACAGAGGGGCCTGGTGTGCTGCAGTCCACGGGGTCCCAAAGAGTCAGACATGACTGGGTGACTGGACAATAGCAACTCTGACTCTAGCTCCCTGACTTATATATACTAAATGCTTCAGATTTGCTCTAACCAGATGGAAATAAGCTCTTCGTAGTTATAGTCACATAAAACAGGGACTTAGTGATCTTATGAAATAGGTTGAAGGCAACAAAATGTTATTACATACTATAAAAGAAAGAAACGTGGGTAGATGAAACATGGCTTTGAGATCTGGCCTTAAAATACTCACCTTCCCATTATGCAACTGTAGCTCCGTCAATAAGTTAAACCTCCATTAGTTGCAGACTCTTCCTCTGTGAAGTCAGTCAGCTGGGCTAGTCATCATTAAAGTCATTTGGAGCCATAAAATGATGGAACTCTGAAATATTCTTTGAATATGAAAATTAATAGATTTCATGTTTAAAATAATCATCTTAGCAAGTAGGTTACAAGATAGTAAATGATGAATATGTAAGTGGAAAAAGACACTATCTCACCCTTGCAGTAAAATTTTTATGAGAGAAATCTCTTTAATTTTCCTTTTAAAACATTTTTAGCAAGGATGATGGATGACAAATTAGATGTTAATTGTTCATGTCTACTAATTGGGAAACTTAGGAAGGGTTTTTAGAACATTGATTTAATAAGGAATGACACTTGAATCCTAGCCATAATTAGCGTATACATTTGGCTGCTGTTTGAATCTGTTCTATGGGAATGATTTAAAGAGATTAATTTTTTTCAGGGACCAAGTAAACACTGATACATGACTGAGAACACTTTCCAAACTCATTGAAACAATGATGACATTGACGGTGTATGTTATTTTGATATGTTTGTTACGTTGAGAGGAAAAGCAAGAAACTAGCTTTTAGATAGTTCACAAATACCCAATATCAGTTATTAAAAGGCTGCACAGTAACAGCCTTATGCCTCTTCTAATGGGGAAAATTTCATGGCAGTGAGCAACGGAAAATCCATTTTTCACTGTGTACATCAAAAAAGGAAACTGTTCTGTTCTTTGCCAAAACTTGTTGGATATAAACCCTCCTTTCATCTCAGATTGACAGAACTGCCAACAGCCGAGGGAAGAGAATAAAATGAGAGTGCTCAGCTAAGATAAAGAAAACTCCAGATGTATTTTCAAGAATAATTTAACAAATACACGTGTGTCTGATATCCAGCTTAAGAAGTGGAATATTAAGAGCAGAATTAAGGTCTTGGTGATGCCCGAGGCTGGAGTATATTACTCTCAGTTCAGTTCAATTCAGCCGAGTTGCTCAGTCATGTCCAACTCTTTGTGACCCCATGGACTGCAGCATGCCAGGCTTCCCTGTCCATCACCAACTCCTGGAGCTTGCTCAGACTCATGTCCATTGAATCAGTGATGCCATCCAACCATCTTATATATTATTCTCAAGCACATATTTATACTTCTACTGCATATTCATGTATCCTTAAACAACATATGCTTGTTTTTTCATTGATGGGATTTGATGGAGCTTCATAAATGATGTTTGGTCTTTGTTTGAATTTAGAATTTGTTAAGAGATATTAATAGATCGAGAAGTCAGGCAAATAGAGATCGTTTGATATCTGGCAGACAGAGTGAGGCTTAGTTGTGCCCCCAGAATGAACTCCTGAGTCCTGGCCTCCACAGTTGCCCACTCACTGCTTAGAAGAGGAGAACAGTTGCACACCTTGCTGTGTGAAAGTGATTGTTGCTGCCCATAGAAGCAGATCAGAATGCATCTCCGTGAATTCAGCTAACTCCCAAGAAGGAAGAGTTGGGGAAGAGAGTATCTATAGAAACCAAGGACTGAACACAGGAATCACCAGGGAATTTCTTCATTTGTCAGTTCAGTTCGTTCAGTTCAGTTGCTCAGTCATGTCTGACTCTTTGCAACCCCATGGACGGCAGCATGCCAAGCCTCCCTGTCCACCACCAACTCCTGGAATTTGCTCAGACTCATGTCCATTGAGTCAGTGATGTCATCCAACCATCTCATCCTCTGTCATTCCCTTCTCCTCCCGCCTTCAATCTTTCCCAGCATGAGGGCCTTTTCAAATGAATCAGTTCTTCGCATCAGGTGGCCAAACTATTGTAGTTTCAGCTTTGCCATCAGTCCTTCCAATGAATAACAGGACTGATTTCCTTTAAGATGGACTGGTTGGATCTCCTTGCAGTCCAAGGGACTCTCAAGAGTCTTCTCCAACACCACAGTTCAAAAGCATCAATTCTTCGATGCTCAGCTTTCTTTATAGTTCAACTCTCACATCCATACATGAATACTGGAAAAACCATAGCTTTGACTAGATGAAACTTTGTTGGCAAAATAATGTCTCTGCTTTTTAATATGCTGTTTAGGTTGGTCACAACTTGCTTCATTCATAGCAAGGGCTTTCACCATTGGAAGTGTTGATAGCAATACTTCCAATAAGGCGAAGGGAAAGGTGATTTCATAGCCCCAATGTTTAACATTAGGTTTGTCTGTTGGGTTTTTCCATAAGGTGTTACAGAAAATCTGAACAGAATATTGGGTCAACTCGATAATTTGTTATTGCACAAATTTATATATAACTTGAAGTTCTAGTAGACAGAATTTCATTTCAGGTTATAGGCTTAATAATGATTGTTTGTCATCGTTAGGAAATTTGAAGTTGCCAGGTATATCAAGATAGACAGTGTTCTTTGAGTGGATTAGTGCACTGAGTGGACCCGGTTTGACTGGCAGGGACAGATTCTTCCATCTGAACTTGGAAAAGGCACATTTGTAGTGCTGCGCGCATAGTGCTCTCCTGCATGTTTGCTTTTGCCTTAGTGTGTCACACGATCTGGCCGGATAACTCAGCATATTTATTCCTTGGGAAAAAAGCAATTCCACAGACCTAAACCCAAAACAGATTATACTCCTAATCTGTTTGAAAATACACATTTGCACATTAATTAAAAATAATTAATACATTATATATATGCATGAGCGCTGAATTGTTCAGTCATCTCTGTCTCTTTGTGACCCCGCAAACTGTAACCCTCCAGGCTCCTCTGTCCATGTAGTTTTCCAGGCAACAATACTGGAGTGGGTTGCCAATTCCTACTCCAGAGGATCTTCCCTACCCAGGGATCGAACTCACATCTCCTGCATTGGCAGGTGCCATCCGGGAAGCCCTTACTCTCTCTCTCTTTCTCTCCCTCTCTCTCTTTCTCTCTCTCTCTCTCCCTTTCTCTCTCTCTCTCTGCTGCTGCTGCTGCTGCTGCTGCTGCGTCGCTTCAGTCGTGTCCGACTCTGTGCAACCCCATAGACAGCAGCCCACCAGGCTCCCCCGTTCCTGGGATTGTCCAGGCGAGAACACTGGAGTGGGTTGCCATTTCCTTCTCCAATGCAGAAAAGTGAAAAGTGAAAGTGAAGTCATTCAGTTGTGTCCAACTCTTAGTGACTCCATGGACTACAGCCTACCAGGCTCCTCCGTCCATGGGATTTTTGAGGCAAGAGTACTGGAGTGGGGTGCCATCGCTTTCTCCCGATATATATATATATGTCATAGATTGTACATTAATTCGAAATAAGAAAATGTATACAAATATATGTCCCCAACTTACCACCACCACATGCATAGCTTTTGAATACTTGCTTAGTTGTGAATAAAAACTCTTCTCTTTCCCACTGCTTCCACACCACTGAAAGTTAGTTTAATTGAGTTGCTGAAAGGTTTTGAGTTATGGCTTATTTACTTTCAAATACACCAGATAAACTTACCCTCTCCCATAGCCTCAAAAACACCTGAAACTTGAAAAGCTATTTCTAAATATAAATTGAATGAGACAGTGAAAGATGACCAAAAAAAATCCATAAATATTTGAGAAAAACATACCAGCGTTCACAGTTTATAAACCAGATATTAGGAATATAATAGAATTTTGAATGCCTTAAGATGATTTTTGACTTCTTATGGTAGAAGGTTAATAGGACAATCCCTTGCTATCTGTGGAATGGAGAAAACACCAAGGGAATTTCTGTGTTTCCTGTATGATTCATCCCATGTTTGCCATCCTAAACTGAATTGTTAATGCTATTGAAGGCTCTTCTTGGGTATGGAATCTTGGAATCTTCCAGTTCTACACAGATGTACATATACCCAGATATGTATTCATCATTATAAGATAAGATAGAGAAACTAATAAAAAATCAAGTTGAAATATCAATCAGAGGAAAAGGTACCACATTATTATGGGCTTATCTGATGTTTCAGATGGTAAAGAACCTGCCTGCAATGCAGGAAACTCTGATTTGATACCTGGGGTGGGAGGATCCCCTGGAGAAGGGAATGGCCACCCTCTAAAGTATTCTTGCCTGGGGAATTCCATGGACAGTGGAGCCTGGAGTGCTACAGTCCATGGGGTCACAAAGAGTTGGACACAACTGAGCAACTAATACACATACCACATTATACCAGTATAGTTTTTATAAACATTCTCTCGTTGAAAGCTCACAATAAAATGAGTAGAGAAGGGAGAAGGGAGTTTTACAGAGAAGGGAGTTGACATGGATTTGTTCAAGTTGAGCTACTGACAGTTATTATCCCCATTATGGTGATGAACAAGCTGAGGCACAGAGATTTAAATGATGTACCCAAGGTCACACAGATGGAAAGTGAGTTATGATCCAGAGTAGTCTGACTTCAGCACCAGTGTTCATAACCGCTACTGTTTGAGAGGAGCAATGGGAAGGCACACTTCTTTATTCGAGTCAAATTATATTTACTTATACTCACAAACAGCTCTAAAATACTGAAATATAGTGACTTTTCTCCTCAGGCTTCACTTTATTTAATTTACTAAAGCACCTTAAGTCTTTGTACAGCTTTCTTCTTAAAACATCCTTTCCTTGGCTTCCATTTCGAGGAAAATAATCTTATATTTGCATACTGTTTCACAGTTACCTTTATGTATGTGGTTTTATTTTATGCATATTCAACTTGAACTGTGTTGGGAAAATTTTGTGATTACCCTTGTACAGATGAGGAAATTGGTACACAGAAATACTCAGTGACTGGCTCACAATTGCACAATTGTAAGTGGAGAAAGCATATATAAAACTCCTGCCTTTAATGCCTGGTCAATACAGTGTCCACTATAAAATACTGCCTCCTTAGATTTTTTTTCCCAACTGAATGAATTAGATACTCTTGAGTTAATATTCATTTTACTCATGTTGAACCATCCCTAAATTTGTTGATTATGATTGGATTTTACTGAAATTGAATTTCGAGTATTTGTTGTCATCTAATATGGACAGAAGAGTCTGGCTGGTTAAGTTCATGGGGTCACAAAGAGTCGGACACAACTGAGCAACTAATACTTAATATGAGAAAAGTATTATGTGTTTGTAGAAATCAAGGCAGTATGGCTTGTTACCAAACAAACAGGATATAATATAAACTATAATATGTACAGACATGAAACTGAGGGATGTGGTTTCTGTGTATATTAGAAAGAAAAGTGTCACTTGTTCATCAGATTCTCCATGAACATATGTAACATTGGCAATGCGTACTTTAGTGTGTCTGATAACTTTACAACAGTCTACTGCCATCTGCTGGTGTCTGCTTAGAACTGTCATGTTAATCACCAAATTAAAACTAAGTTGTATGAGTATAGACTGTGATAGCTGTCCATGGGGTGGAGAAGAGTGGGACACGACTGAGCGACTTCACTTTCACTTTTCACTTTCCTGCATTGGAGAAGGAAATGGCAACCCACTCCGGTGTTGCCTGGAGAATCCCAGGGACGCGGGAGCCTGGTGGGCTGCCGTCTGTGGGGTTGCACAGAGTCGGACACGATTGAAGCGACTTACCAGCAGCAGCAGGAGCAGCTTGATATTGAGATTTCATTCACTTTTAATTTTTCTTCACATTATAGATTGGAAATAATTGAATGGAAAACTGGTTGACTTGTTATTTAATATAAATTATCATTTCATCTGATAAGAATTCAAATCTCATTACTGAGTTACCTTGGGTATCATCACTATGATTCTTGCATTCCTATCAATAATTTTTAAAAATCTGTTTTATTTAAACCATAGATTTCAAAAGTTTTGTTCAAGTTTTTCTCATTCTTCTGTATTTTAAATTACAATACCATGGTTACTTCCCTTATTTAAAGTGGGAAGGATATAAAACAGAATATATACATATATGTATAACTGAGTCACTGCTATACAGAAGAAATTAACATTGTAAATCAACTACACTTCAATAAAAATTTTTAACATGGTAAAGTGGGAGATAATATCTTAAATTAGCCCAATCTTCAACAATTCTTCATGGCTAATGAAGTAACAATTATATAATTTTCCATAGTTGCTGTAACCAATTTACATTCCCACCAACAGTGTAGGAGTGTTCCCTTTTCTCCACACCATCTCCAGCATTTATTATTTGTAGATTTTTTTGATGATGGCCATTCTGACTGATGTGATACTTCATTGTAATTTTGATTTGCATTATTCTAATAATTAATGATGTTGAGCATCTTTTCATGTGTATTTAGCCATCTGTATATCTTCTTTGAGAAATGTCTATTTAATTCTTTCACTTATTCATTTAAATGGATTGTTTTTTTCTGTTTTTTATATTGAGCTGTATGAGCTGCTTGTATATTTTGGAGATTAATCCCTTGCCAGTTACATTTTAAAACATTTTCTCTCATTCTGAGGGTTATTTAATTAAGTCCCATTTGTTCTTTTTTTGTTTTTTATTTTCATTATTATTGGAGGTGGATTGAAAAAGATCTCACTGCAGTTTATGTCAAAGAGTGTTCTGCCTATATTTTCCTTTAAGAGTTTTACAGTATCAAGCCTTATATTTAGGTCTTTTATCCATTTTGAGTTTATTTTTGTGTATAGTATTAGGGAATGCTCTAATTTCATTTGTTTATGTGTAGCTGTCCAGATTTCCCAGCACCAGTTATTGAAGAGACTGTCTTTTGTCCATTGTGTTCTTGCCTCCTTTGTCATATTTAGGTGACCATAAGGTCATGTGTTTATCCCTGGACTTTCTATGCTGTTCCATTGATCTATGTAAGGAGATTCCTTACTAAACTGAAAACAGAGCTACCATATAATCCAGCAATCCCGCTCTTGGGCATATATCCAGAGAAAAATAAAATTAGAAAAGATACACACCCCCCAGCATTCACTGCAGCACTATTTACAACAGCCAGGGCGTGGAGGCAACCTAAATGTCCAGAGGACTGGATAAAGAGCACGTGATACATACATACAATGGAATATTTTTGTTGTCGTTTTAGGCACTAAGTCATGTCTGACTCTTTGCAACCCCATGGACTGTAGCCCAGTAGGCTCCTCTTGCCCATGGGATTTTCCAGGCAAGGATACTGGAGCAGGTTGCCATTTCCTCCTCCAGGGGATCTTCCAGACCCAGGGATCTAACCCACCTTTCCTGTATTGTCAGGTGGGTTCTTTACTGCTGAACCACCAGGGAAGCCCTGATTATTCCTACAGAGTTTGCAGTAGAATAAAGTCAGCCATAAAAAAGAATGAAATAATGCAATTTGCAGCAACATCGATGGACCTAGAGATTGTCATTCAGAGTGCAGTAAGTCAGAGAAAGAAAGCTATATTAATATCATTTATATGTGCAATCTAAACAAAGAATACAAATGAGCTTACTTACAAAACAGAAGAGTTGTAGATGTAGATAACAAATTTATGATTACAAGGGAGTAAGGGTGGGGGCTGGGGGAGAATTGGGAGATTGGGATTGACAGGCTCCTCTGTCCATGAAATTCTCCAGGCCAGAATACTGGAGTGGGTAGCTGTTTCCTTCTCCAGTGGTATCTTCCCAACCCAGGGATCAAACCCAGGTATCATGCATTGCAGGTGGATTCTTTACCAGCTGAGCTATCAGGGAAGCCTATACACATTTTTATATATAAAGTAAATAACTCATAAAGACCCATTGTATGTACAGGCAACTCTACTCAATGCTCTGTAATGGCCTAGATAGGAAAATAAACTAAAAGAGAGTGACCATAGTTATATGTATAACTGATTCACTTTACTGTACACCTGAAACTAAATAACACTGCAAATAATCTGTAATCTAATAAAACTTTTAAAAATAATATTTGATTTTAATTTATTCAAAAATAAGTATAGTTATAAACAGAATTATTGATTTTTGTACATTAAAACATAAGCCATTCATTGGATAAAAATTACTATGTGTTTCTAATCAAATTCTGCTGGTACATTTTAACTAATTTCAAGGTTGAAATTTTGTTTTTATTTATGTTCTGTAAGTGTCTGTGAACTAGGGTTAGAAGTCTGATCAATTCATATACACAAATGTAATTTATTTATTAATTTTAGCTATATTAGATAATAAAGTAATATTTGTTGCTACTTGTATGTGTTATATTTTTCAAAGCATTTCCTGTGCCTTCTTTCATAAATAATGGCTAACACAAATGTTTTCCAAAACCATTAATAATTCTGATACTGATTTTTAAATAATCAGCAATATTAAAATTATTGTCAGAGGTTATGAAGGAAAGTTATGACCAACCTAGATAGCATATTCAAAAGCAGAGACATTACTTTGCCAACAAAGGTCCATCTAGTCAAGGCTATGGTTTTTCCAGTGGTCATGTATGGATGTGAAATTTGGACTGTGAAAAAAGCTGAACGCCGAAGAATGGATGCTTTTAAACTGTGGTGTTGGAGAAGACTCTTGAGAGTCCCTTGGACTGCAAAGAGATCCAACCAGTCCATTCTGAAGGAGATCAGCCCTGGGTGTTCTTTGGAAGGAATGATGCTAAAGCTGAAACTCCAGTACTTTGGCCACCTCATGAGAAGAGGTGACTCATTGGAAAAGACTCTGATGCTGGGAGGGATTGGGGGCAGGAGGAGAAGGGGACAACAGAGGATGAGATGACTGGATGGCATCACCGACTCGATGGACATGAGTTTGAGTGAACTCCGGGTGTTGGTGATGGACAGGGAGGCCTGGAGTGTTGCAGTTCATGGGATCGCAAAGAGTCGGACACGACTGAGCGACTGAACTGAACTGAACTCTAATACTACTCATAGTCAAACTCACAGCATAATAAAGCTCACAGTATAATAAACTATGATGCAAAGAGCTTCAAATATGGGTTTTATAATAATATCTTCCCAGATGAAAATGCTTTTTTAATAGCTCTTTTAGAATGCTTCTCTCAAGTTGTAGAGAAATCATGACTGATTGGCAGGAACAAAAGTGGGGGCAGTAATGGAAGGAAAATAAAGAAAAATTATAGCAGTGTGGTCTGATGATTTAAAAGGATAGAGAAATGCAATATTTGAAGCACTATTAATAATACTATACGTGGCTCGTATGGCAAATATTCATAGCAAAGTGCGTGAGTGTTAAATCGTTTCAGTCATGTCTAACTTTATGCGATCCTATGGACTATGGTCTGCCAAGCTCCTTTGTCCATGGGATTCTCCAGGCAAGAATACTGGAGTGGGGTTCCATGACCTCCTCCAGGGAAGCTTCCTAACCCAGAAGTTGAACACACATCTCCCGTGGCTCCTGCATTGACGGCAGAGACTTTACCAATGAACTACCCGGGAAGCCTGTAACAAAATGATATATCCCTAAAGAACTTCTTTTGCCCAAGCCCTTGAATCATCCATTCATACATTTCTCCTTAACACTATGTGTAATCATTTACCTGAAATGTGTTGCCTCCTACTCTCAAGTTTTCCTTTTCTCCTCGTTACTGGCCCTCCTCTCATATTGCTATTGATTGTGCTATAACTTTTTGACTGGTCTCCAGTCCTCCAGGTTTATGTTCCTCCAGTTCATTTCCCTCAGGGCCCAAAGCTACAGTTGAAGAGCGAAAGGAGCTGGGATTGAAAGCGTGTCAGTTGCCAAATACTAACACTTCTCTGAGCTCAACCCACATTAGACAGGCTAGTCCTAATTTACAGGGTGATTGCTGAAGCTGAAGCTCCAATACTTCGGCCACGTAATGTGAAGAAATGACTGATTAGAAAAGACAGCGATGCTGGGAAAGATTGAAGGCAGGCAGAGAAGGGGATGATAGAGGATGAAAGTGTTGGATGGCATCATCAACTCAATGGGCATGAGTTTGACCTAGCTCTGGGAGTTGGTGATGGACAGGGAAGCCTGGCATGCTTCAGTCCATGAGGTGGCAAAGAGTCTGACATAACTCAATGACTGAAATGAACTGTATTTACAGGGTATAAAGTTGAGTACTGAATAATTTCCATTGCGAGTCTAAGTTCATGTAGCTAGTAAGTGGTCAGAAACAAGGTCTATTCCCAGTCCCCATTCCATCTATCCCAAATTGGATAGATGAGAAAGCTTCCTAAAGATTTGTGCTCATCATATTTCAATATCACTGTACACTTTAATAATAATAGTTAACATATTGACCTTTGAGTAATGTAAGAATTAGGGACACTGGCCCTCTGGGCAGGCAAAACTTGGTGAATAACTTATTTACAACTTGCCCTTCCCTATCTGTGTTTACTCCATATCTGCCTGAGGTACGACATCTATGAATTCAAACAACTGTGGATTGCTTGAAGTGAAGTGAAGTGAAGTGAAGTTGCTCAGTCGTGTCTGACTCTTTGCGACCCCATGGACTGTAGACTACTACGCTCCTCCATCCATGGGATTTTCCAGGCAAGAGTACTGGAGTGGGTTGCCATTTCCTTCTCCAGAGGATCTTCCTGACCCAGGGATTGAACCCAGGTCTCCCACACTGTAGGCAGACGCTTTACCATCTGAGTACCAGGGAAGTCCGGTTGTATTTACTATTGAACAAACCCACCTATGAGGGGACTCATGCAATTCAAACCTGTGTTGTTCAAGGCTCAACTGTACTTACACAACACTTTCATCTTACCAAGCATTCTTCTCAATGTTCTTAGTAACCCATTCAGTCTTAAGAATAACATTTCCACATAGGTACTACTATCATTCCCTTTTTCCTAATGAGAAAATTGGACACAGAATATTAAATAGCATGACCAATATTGCAAGTAAGGAGAGAACAGCAGGGATTTGAGCCAATCCAATTCAACTACAGAGTCCACGTTCTTAACCATCATACAAGATCTGGTTGTTGCTTTGAACATATTTTTTTATTTGAAATGAAACTAATGATTGTGTGTGGAAAAAGATGTTATGGATTAAATGTAAAATACAAATAAAAATGATATTGAGGTCTTATAATTACAGGTCAAATAAGGAAATAAATTTTATCTGTTATCTGTTTAAGAACTGTGGAAACTTTGAAGCCCTTTTTGAATATCTCAGCAATGAGGAAGGATAAAGAATATCCTCAGCAAAGGATAAAGAAAAGCTTTGAAAATATAGAGGGAAAAGGTAATTATGAGACTAACAAAATGTTTCATGCTTAAGAAAACTGAAGAAATAATTAAATAAAATTAGCATTTGTACAAACTGATCATTTTTCCTGATTTGAAATCATAAAAATACTATTTAAACCTTGCCCACTTTGCCAAATAATACAACCTCACATTGTTTTAGGCTTCCCTGGTGGCTCAAGAGGTAAAGAATCTTCCTGCAATTCAGGAGCTGCAGGAGACACAGGTTCCATCACTGGATCAGGAAGATCCGCTGGAGGAGGAAATGGCACCTCACTCCAGTACTCTTGCCTGGAGAATCCCATGGACAGAGGAGCCTGTGGGCTACAGTAACATTTTTTATGGCTTTTTATACTTAACTAAATAGTAATTTCATTTTGAGCCTGATCTGCTATGAACTGAAATGTTTGTGTTTCTCAGAATTCATAGGTTGAGACCCTAATCCCCAGTGTCATGATGTTTGGTGTGGGGCCTTTGTGTCTAGATTGTGGAGCTTTTGTGATGGGGTTTATACCCTTATATGAAAAGATAGGAGACAGCCTGCTTCCTTTCTCTCTCCACTATGTAAGGACTTACCAGGAAGAGGACCCTCATCAGGAACTGAATCAGCCAGCTCGTTGATCTTGGACTTCCTGGCTTCCACAATTGTGGGAAACAAGCTCTGTTGTTTAAGCCATCCAGTCTATGATGGTTCTGTTTTAGCAGTTCTGAATAAGATACAGTCTTCTAACCAAGCAAACTCTGATCTAAACATGGAGACCGTTTTTTGTTTATTTGCCAAAATTTGGTTTACCTGGTGTTATGTTGAACTGTGCCTTCCAAAATGATATTTTGATATTTTTAACCCCTAGTATATCAGAATGTGGGCGTCCCTTGTGGTTCAGCTGGTAAAGAATTCACCTGTAATGTGGGAGATCTGGCTTTAATTCCTGGGTTGGGAAGATGCCCTGGAGAAGGGAAAGGCTATCCGCTCCAGTATTCTGGCCTGGAGAATTCCATGGACTGTATAGTCCACGGGGTCACGAAGAGTTGGATATGATTGCGTGACTTTCACTTTCACATCAGAATGTGACCTTATTTGGAAACGGGGTCATTGAAGATGTAGTGGCTAAGATGAGATCACATTGAAATAGGCTGGGCCCTTAATCCAGTGTGATTATCTCATTACACAATAAGAAAAAAAGAGAGAGAGAGAGAGAAAAGTCAGAGAAGTCAGACGGCAGACAGCCATGTGAAGACACACTGCTCGGGGCGAACGCTCTGATGACGGAGGCAGAGATTGCGGTGAGACAGCTGTAGACGAAGATACCAGGCATTGATGGCCACCACCAGAAGCTAGGAGGAGGCGAGAAAGGATTCTACCCAGACTCTCAGAGGAGCATGGCTTTGCTGACACCCTGGTTTTGGACCTCTAGCCTTCAGAATAGTGAGAGTATACATTTCTATTATATCAAGCCATCCAAAGTATGGCACTTTGTTAGGGCAGCCTGAGGAAGCTATTATAGCCAGTGAGTGGGTAGCCGTTCCCTTCTCCAGGGGATCTTCCTAACCCTGCGATTGAACCCAGGTCTCCTGCATTGCTGGCAGATTCTTTATCATCTGAGCCCACAGGGAAGCCCCTATTATACCCAGCATCATCCCATTCATAGAGAAAGAGTGTCTTGATCACATGCCAGCCAGCTAGACTTAGAATCTATTCCACATGTGGGCTTTCTATTTCTGTTCATTACAATCATATGCCACTGCCTGGAATAGATGTTCAGAACAGGAAAAGCCCCTTTTGAAAACATGTTGCACTTTTCAAAACTTAAAAGCTTTAAGTCATCTTATGTCCTGAGAAAACCCTTCATATAAATCCATTTTGCAATATCTTTCTTTTTTCTATCCAAAAGGGCAAGGAGATAAAACCTATTCCAACCTGAATGTTAGCCCTCCCTCCCTCTGTCTCTGTCTCTCACTGAGTCAGTTAATAGAGAAATTATTTGTCAGAAAGGAAGACCCTCACTGAATACATTGTTTCCTACCCAGTTTGATGGGGCTTCCCTGGTGGCTCAGTGGTAAAGAACCTGCCTGCCAGTGCAGGAGACATTTGTTAATGTCCTTGGGTCAGCAAGATCCTCTGAAGAAGGACATGGCAGCCCACTCCACTATTCTTGACTGGAAAATCCTATGGCTAGAGGAGCCTGGCGGGCTACAAACCATAGAGGTGCCAAAGCAGCACACGGCACAGTGACTAAACAACAACACAACGAGTGTAATAACCGTATGCTTTTCAGAACTAGCACAGATAGTGTGGTCTTATTACTTACCATAACACAACACATCTATCTCCTGAGTTGCTTTGGGATGGCATATATCCACTCAACTCTCACTTTTCCCTTAAGTTATCATGATGAGCTTCAGACTCATAAAGGATCTCCCATTCTATCCAACCAAAATATTGTGTTCATAGTTCTCTTTCCCTTTCCTTTCTTCATCAAAGCTCCAGAAATATAATTAAATGTCTTCTTATTTTCAGATATTATCCTATCGCGTAGGAGTTCTCTTTTCCAAAACTTGTACTGGAAGAAAATAAACCTTGACTACTCTGTACCTTTCGGAGAAGGCAATGGCAACCCATTCCGTTACTCTTGCCTGGCAAATCCCATGGATGGAGGAGCCTGGTGGGCTGCAGTCCATGGGGTCGCTAGGAGTCGGACGCGACTGAGCGACTTCACTTTCAACTTTTCACTTTCATGCATTGGAGAAGGAAATGGCAACCCACTCTGGTGCTCTTGCCTGGAGAATCCCAGGGACGGGGGAGCCTGGCGGGCTGCCCTCTATGGGTTCGCACAGAGTCGGACACGACTGAAGCGACTTAGCAGCAGCAGCAGCAGCATTCTGTACCTTTATTGCTAAAGTAATTTTTTTCCCCCCATTGGCTTCAGGAATTTAGCAAGATATATTGCTGTTTTTATCATGGACAGATTGCCAAAATTTCATAATGAATATTTTATTCTTATATTGAAATATAACTAATTTAGGGATATTGTATCCGTTCTTCTCTTTTTGTCTAATCTCATGCTGCTGCTGCTGCTGCTGCTGCTGCTGCTGCTGCTGCTGCTGCTGCTGCTGCTGCTGCTGCTAAGTCGCTTCAGTCATGTCGGACTGTGTGCGACCCCATAGACGGCAGCCCACCAGGCTCCGCCGTCCCTGGGATTCTCCTGGCAAGTACACTGGAGTGGGTTGCCATTTCTTTCTCCAATGCATAAAAGTGAAAAGTGAAAGTGAATTCACTCAGTCGTGTCCGACTCTTAGCGACCCCATGGACTGCAGCCTACCAGGCTCCTCCGTCCATGGGATTTTCCAGGCAAGAGTACTGGAGTGAGGTGCCATTGCCTTCTTTGGTTTAATCTCATAGGCACTCAAAAATCTTAATAATATTACCAATTATTTCTGGGTTATGGATTATTCATCTATCTTCTTCTTGAGTAAGAAACCTTATTTTATGTCACTTTTCATATGTAGAAAATGTATCTGTTAAATTATAGTGAAACTAGGGTAATGGTATTTAAGTGATGCATTCTTAAGATTATAACTTGCTTTTCAGAAGAATTCCTTACTTTAGACAATATTTTGAATGTTCATCCCCTTCAGAGTTAGAAAAATTAAAACTAGATCATTCTTAGTCCAGAAGCAAGATAAATTATTTTCAAATAATTTTAAAAATATACATATGATTGAGATTTTACAATTCATTTTTATACCTCTAGTTTTTCTAGTTTTATAGTGAAATACTGCTAAATTTTATGAAATAGTATCTTTGTGGCTTTATTTTATATTTAGCAGGCAAAACTGGTATATGTCATTGAAATCTCTAAAATCTTAATTGATTTTTTCCTAAGTTATAGATTACTTTAAAAGTAAATTTTCAGTAGACTATGATTAATTGACTTAGGAAATTTCTTACTAAATAAATGTACATTCAGCATGAATCTGTTGACACAATTAATTGTATTAATCTTTACTGGAAGATTGTCCACAGTGCCATATGTTTGCTGGGTTGCTATGTTCATAGAGTTAAAAATAAATGAGAGATAAACACAGAAAAATAATAATTTTTATTAACTCTTGATAGAAAAAGAACATTAATTGTTAAAGATATGTGTAATTATTCTTCATTATGTCCAACAAATGAATATAAGGAAAAAATTTTAATGAAGATTAACAGAGGCCCAAAGCAACTGGGCCTCTGTTAATCTTCCCTTATAGCTTGGCAGTAAGAATCTGCCTCAGTGCAGGGGACCGAGGTTCGATTCTTGGGTCGGGAAGATCCCCTGGAGAAAGAAATGGCAAGCTACTGCAGTATTTTTACCTGGAGAATCCCAAGGACAGAGGAACCTGGTGAGCTACAGTTGGTGGATTTGCAGACATGAGTTAACAACTAAACCATCTCCAAAGCGCCTGAGTTCTAAACATGGGTCTGAAAATCACTCTTATAGTGATGGTAAATGTGAAGTTCAATTTGTTTGAAGTGCTAGGGTTAAACGATTTAGGATTGAACTAAGAAACTTGTTAAGATTATTATCTTGAGACTTCATTGAAAGCATAGGATTTTGTGTTTAGGTCATAGGCCCTGTCATTAAAAGGACATACAACCTTGACAGGGAGCATTCTTCACAGTAAATGTGTGAGCAGATGTTAAACAACTACCCTTTATGCTGATTTCATCCTCAAAATCATGTCAGGCAATGGAAATACATGACATACAATGGGAATAAAAATATTAAGACTGAGTCGTAGGAGTGTCAGAATATTTGAAGTTTAGAATTGTATTTTGTATCGTTACCAAGTTAATATATGCTTATAGAAGTGGAAATAAGAGGGAAATTGGAAAAGGATACAATTACAGATAAGGCACACAAAGGCTAGTATTTTTAATTAACTAATTAATTTTAACTGGAGGATAATTACTTTACGATATTGTGTTTTAGCCGAACATCAGCATGAATCAGCCATGGGTGCACACGTGTCCCCCTATCTTGAACCTCCCTCCCCACTCCATCCCTCTGGGTTGTCCCAGAGCACCTGTTTTGAGAGCCCTGCTTCATGCATTGAATTTGCACTAGTCATCTATTTTATATATGGTGATGTACATGTTTCACTGCTATTCTCTCAAATCAATCCACCCTCGCCTTCTCCCACATGGTCCAAAAGTCTATTTACATGTGTCTTTTGTTGGCTTGCATATAGAATCATAGTTACCATCTTTCTAAATTCTCTTTATATATGTGTTAATATAGTGTGCTGGTGTTTCTCTTTCTGACTTCTTTCATTCTGTATAGTAGGCTCCAGTTTCATCCACTTCATTAGAACTGACTCAAATGTACTCTTTTTCATAGCTGAGTAACCTTCCATTGTGCATATGTACCACAACTTCCTTATCCATTCGTCTGCCGATAGACATCTAGGTTGCTTCCATGTCCTGGCTATTGTAAACAGTGCTGGAGTGAACATTGGGGTACATGTTTCTCTTTCAGTTCTGATTTCCTCGGTGTGTTTGTCCAGCAGTGGGATTGCTGGGTCATACGGCAATTCTATTTCCAGTTCTATTTTTTTAAGGGTCTCCACACTGTTCTCCATAGTGGCTGTACCAGTTTGCATTCCCACCAACAGTGTAAGAGGGTTCCCTTTTCTCCACACCTTCTCAGGCATTTATTGTTTGTAGACTTTTTGATAGCAGCCATTCTGACCATCATGAGATGGTACTTCATTGTGGTTTTCATTTGCATTTTTCTGATAATGAGTGATATTGACCATCTTTTCATGTGTTTGTTAGCCATCTGTATGTCTTCTTTGGAGAAATGTCTGTTTAGTTCTTTGGCCCATTTTTTTTTTTTTTTAATTGGTTTGTTCATTTTTCTGGTATTGAGCTGCATGAGCTGCTTGTATATTTTGGAGATTAATTCTTTGTCCCTTGTTTTGTTTGCTATTATTTTCTCCCATTCTGAAAGCTGCCTTGTTTATAGTTTCCTTCATTGTGCAAAAGATTTTAAGCTTAATTAGGTCCCATTTGTTTATTTTTGTTTTTATTTCTGTTACTCTGGGAGGTGGGTCATAGAGGATCTTGCTATGATTTATGTCATAGATCATTCTGCCTATGGTTTCCTCTAAGAGTTTTATAGTTTCTGGTCTTAAATATAGATCTTTAATCCATTTTGAGTTTATTTTTTTTGTGTGGTGTTAGAAAGTGTTCTAGTTTCATTCTTCTACAGATGGTTGACCAGCTTTCTGAGCACAGCTTGTTAAAGACATTGTCTTTTCTCCATTGTATGTTTTTTTCTCCTTTGTCAAAGATAAGATATCCATAGGTGCATGGATTTATCTCTGGGCTTTCTACTTTGTTCCATTGATCTATATTTCTTTGTGTGAGTACCATACTGTCTTGATGACTGTAGCTGTGTAGTATAGTCTGAAGGCAGGCAGGTTCCTCCAGTTCCATTCTTCTTTCTCAAGATTGCTTTGGCTATTTGAGGTTTTTGCGCTTCCATGCAAATTGTGAAATTACTTGTTCTAGTTCTGTGAAAAATACCATTGGTAGCATGATAGGGATTGTGTTGAAGCCATAGATTGCTTGGGTAGTATAATCATTTTCACTATATTGATTCTTCCAATCCATAAATATGGTATATTTCTCCATCTATCAGTGTTTTATAGTTTTCTATATACAAGTCTTTTGTTTCCTTAGGTATATTAATTCCTAACTATTTTATGTTTTTAATTACAATGGTGAATGAGATTGTTTCCTTAATTTCTCTTTCTGCTACTTCATTGTTAGTATATAGGAATACAAGGGATTTATGTATATTAATTTTATACTCTGAAAATTTACTGTATTCTCTGATTAACTCTAGTAAGTTGGACATAACTGAAGTGACTTTACATGCAACCTTAATTAATATTTAATGGCTACTTAGAATTTGTTAGAAGAGCTTCCCTGGTGGCTCAGATGGTAAAGAATCTGCTTGCAATGTGGGAGACCAGATTTGATCCCTGGGTCAGGAAGATCCCTGGAGAAGAAAATGGCAATGCCCTCCAGGCAATGCCTGGAAACTCCCGTGGATGGAGAAGCCTGGTGGGCCACAGCCCATGGGGTTGCAAAGAGTTAGACACACTCTTAGTGTGAGAGACTAACACACATAGAATATTTAGAATGTTTATTAAGTTCTTTAAATGCATTATTTTATGCATATTACAGCAGACTTTAAGAAAAATAAATAATATTTTTAAAGATGAGGAAACTGATTATTAAATTCATCAAGCTGATAAGAGATCAAGTTAGAGTTAAGATCTAGATGAGTTAGACTCCAGAACCCATATTATTTTCTCTTTATTACACTAAAAAATTCACATTTTAGCTTCTGATATGTTTGAGCGT
Organism: Budorcas taxicolor; assembly: GCF_023091745.1. Taxonomy (NCBI): domain Eukaryota; kingdom Metazoa; phylum Chordata; class Mammalia; order Artiodactyla; family Bovidae; genus Budorcas; species Budorcas taxicolor. The sequence continues at coordinate 88,078,163 of NC_068910.1, forward strand.
CATTATTGGTGTCATCTTAGAAAAGTAATTGCACAAACTATCAAATCTATAACCATAACATGATTATTCGTGAGTGCTATCACAGATACTGAAATATCTCAAGGCAAATTTCTTGGGCACTTGGAGTGTGACACTATTCCTAGGTGAGTTTTGCTATCATGTGCCTAATCAAGATGACTTTCAGTTTAGTGAGGTTATGGTTCATGATACTACAGGTCCTGGTTTTAATCAAATGGATTTTAAGTGACTCACTCAACATGACATAGGCTTGTGTGGAACTAGTAAATGAGTACCTCATGCCTCCAGCGAAGAATTAGTGTATATCTAAATCTTCTGGGTGACATCTCTTCACTATAACCCTTCTTTTGCATGATTACAGGTAACAATCAGAGGGAAAACAGAACACTTTAATAAGAGCAGATGCTATTCAGTTGCTCAGTCATGTCCGACTCTTTGAGACCCCATGGACTGCAGCACGCCAGGCTTCCTTGTCCTTCACTGCTTCCTGAAGTTTGCTCAAACTCATGTCCACTGAATCGGTGATGCCATCCAACCATCTTGTCCTCTGTTGTATCCTTCTCCTCCTGCTTTCAATCATTTGCAGCATCAGGGTCTATTCTAGTGAGTCAGCCCTTTGCATTGGGTGGTCACAGTATTGCAGCTTCAGCTTCAGGATCAGTCTTTCCAATGAATATTCATATATGATTTCCTTTAGGATTGACTGATTTTATCTCCTTGCTGTAAGAGACTCTCAAGAGTTTGAAGGCATCAGTTCTTCCTTGCTCAGCCTATTTAATTGTCCAGCATCACATCTGTACATGACTACTGGAAAAATTATAGCTTTGATATGGACTTTTGTTGAAAGTAATGTCTCTGCTTTTTAATACACTGTCTAGGTTTGTCATTGCTTTTCTTCCAAGGAGAAAGCATCTTTTAATTTCATGTTTACAGTCACCATCCACAGTGATTTTGGAGCCCAAGAAAATAAAGTCTGACACTGTTCCCATTGTTTTCCCATCTATTTGCCATGAAGTGATGGGACTGCATGCCATGATCTTCCTTTTATCAATGTTGAGTTTTAAGTCAGCTTTTTTACTTTCCTCTTTCACCTTTAATTCCTCTTCATTTCCTGCCTTTAGGGTGGTGTCTTCTGCATATGTGAAGTTATTGATATTTCTCCTGGCAATCTCGATTCCAACTTGTACTTCATTCAGCCCAGCATTTCACATGATGTACTCTGCGTATGAGTTAAATAAACAGGGTGACAACGTATAGCCTTGACATACTCCTTTCCCAATTTTGAACCAGTTTGTTGTTCCATGTCTGGTTCTAATTGTTGCTTCCTGACTTGTGTACAGGTTCTCAGGAAGCGAGTCAGGTGGTCTGGTATTCCCATCTCTTCAAGAATTTTCCACATTTTGCTGTGATCCACACAGTCAAAGGCTTTAGTGTAGTCAATGAAGCAGAAATAGATATTTTTCTTGAATTTTCTTGCTTTTTCTATGATCCAGTGGATTTTGGCAATTTGATCTCTTGTTTCTCTGCCTTTTCTAAATCCAGCTTGAACATCTGGAAGTTATCGATTCACATACGTTTGAAGCCTAGCTTGAAGGATTCTGAGCATTACCTTGCTTGCGTGTGAAATGAGTGCAAATGTGTGGTAGTTTTAACTTTATTTGGTATTGACCTTCTTTGGGATTGGACTGAAAACATTTTTTTTCATTCTTGTGGCCACTGCTGAGTTTTCCAAATTTGCTTGTATATTGAGTGCAGCACTTTCACAGCATCATCTTTGAGGATTTGAAATAGTTCATCTGGAATTTCATCGTCTCCACTACCTTTGTTCATAGTGATGCTTCCTAAGGCCCACTTGACTTCAGACTCGAAGATGTCTGGCTCTAGGTGAATGATCACATCATCGTGGTTATCTGGGTCATTTAGATCTTTTTTGTATAGTTCTTGTCTGTATTCTTGCCACCTCTTCTCAATATCTTCTGCTTAGAAGATATAATGCTCAGTTCCTTCTTTTTTTCTTTCTTACATGTTAGTTTTCTGAAATGTCTTCATCCTTATCTCTACAAGGATTCTCAAACTGGCTCTGCAGGTAAAGATTTGGATCAAATCAAGGCTCCACTGTTTATTCACTGTGTTAGTTGGGAAATCCATGTTTTCAACCCCAGATGTTTGATGTGTAGAATTGGTTAAAAATACCTTCATCCATATTATTGTTATGAGATGCAAATGCAATCACATCTGTAAAGTATTTAGCAAAGTGAACATAATCTTTAGATTCATTAATATCTACTCTCTCTACCACTGCTCTAGAAAAATTTAAATTAATAACAAATCTTGATTGTTCCTCTGATGGCTCTTCCTGGTGTTACCCCTGAGAAGCAGCTTTCATGCAATTCAATGTTTTTGCTCTTCTCTCTATTAGTTCAGCCCCAGGGATATTTTACACCTCAGTTTTGGCAGTTACAGGTAATGGCAGCCAATCCTCTCTGAGCTTCCCCCAGGGACTACAGCATTGGCTTTCAAGGGTGCTACGCCACATAGATTTCAAAGCATAAGCTCTCAAATACCTCCAAATTTGTCAGAAACATCACACAAAATGTAGTGGACAGTTCTCAAGGATCATACATGTGTGTCCCACTAAAACGAGAACACTGGCAACAGATTTTAAGAAGACTCACAAATAAACAGTGTCAAAACCACGTCTAGAGTTTAGAGAAGTAGAATAACAGTGTTTGTTCAAATAATATCTCTTCCCTTCAGTTGTTGTGGGAACTTGGGTAAGTTATGTAACTTTTCTGTGCCTTTACACCATTATATAATCCTCAAAGGGCTTCCTTGGTGGCTCAGACAGTAAAAAGTCTGCCTGCAATGTGGGAGACCTGGGTTCGATCCCTGGGTTGGGAAGATCCCCTGGAGAAAGAAATGGCAACCCACTCCAGTATTCTTGCCAGGAAAATCCCAAGGATGGAGGAGCCAGATGGGCTACAGACCATGGGGTTGCAAAGAGTCAGACATGACTGAGTGACTAATACTTGCACTTTCATAATCCTCAAAAGAGTATTACTAGGATAAAAAGAGTGGATTTTACATAAACTGTGTAGAATAAGGGTTCCAGGTGCAGTGTAAGAATATGTGTGTGTTTGCTGTTGTTTCTGATCTTCAGTTAAGTCTCCCTTTTAATTCCTTCTCCTTATAGGTGATCATGGTAGTTTCCTCAGTTAGAATGAGTTAATATGTCATTTAGTTGTTCTGATCTAGTCATTCTGCTACACCTTCCACTGAATATTAGCAATCTACTTCGAGATATTAGTTTCCACATTTTTCCAGATGCAGACTTAGAGGATTAGAGGAGCCAGGGGTAAACCTAACTCTTTTCAGTTCCTAAGTCCATTCAGTTTTCATGACTGTATCAAAATCATGTCATCTGGAAGATTTTGGGCATCATTATTCTTATAAACATGTCCATTTCTCAGATCTTAATCCTTCTCTTACGGAGTTGAGCATTCACAAATAATATACCAGCATTGATTTGACCTTGAATTTCTCTGACACCAAGGACATCTGAGCAACACCCATGATCTCTTTAAAACACTTTAGCAGATGCAATACTGTTAACAGTGAATTTCTACTAAGTTCCATGTGTGTGCATGAAGGTGTGTGTGCATGTACATGTGAGTATAGCCAATTTTCTCATGTTAATTTGGCAGATTTTTTTCTTTGACTTAACACATGAGTATATTGATAATTTTAAAAGTAGAAGTTTCTACTGCATATTAAAGTTTTGCCCTCAAGAATTCGTCCTAATGAATTTCTTCTATGAGCCTGATATTTATGCCAGTAATCAGACAATTGAAAAAAGAAATGAATTATGGCCTAATGAACTACTTTAAAATGTTGCTTTCAGAAGCTACTTATTTGCAATATTTAAGGATAATTGCCAGTATGCCAATTTTTTTTTTTTTTTAATCTAGTGTAGAGTAGAAACTTAAGTAGGTGTTTGACGATTGAGATGTATTCTTAAAATGCATGGAGAAGCTCCAAAGGTAAGATCTAATGTCATGGCACATTTAATGAAAAGTGAAACCCATTCTGTGCAGCATCTGCTTATTCATAGTTTTATTTGTTATGAGAATAATACCATACAATTTTTAGTCCATTATGGCTATTTTAAAAATTATGAAGTTGAAAGAACTGCCTGAAAGAATTGGTCTTTTTCAAGTCTGACCTTAATTCATTTGAGAATATATTAAATCTGTTTAATTCAGCTAGGGTAAAATTTATACAGTGATTATGAAATGCTTATGGTAATTGTTTCCAAACAAGTTTTGGGATACCAAGTTCAAAAAGAACACCTTCATAAATGCCATGAAAAATCAGTCAGTAATGCTATTTTGTACGTAGTGAGCTAGGAGTGTACAAGGAGCTTCCCTGGAGGCTCACTGGTTAAGAATCTGCCTGCCAATGCTGGAGACATGGGTTTGATCCTTGGATTAGAAGATTCCCTGGAGAAAGGAATGGCAACCCACTCCAGTATTCTTGCCTTGGAAATCCCACGGACAGAGAGGAGTCTGTTGGGCTACAGTCTAAGGGGTTGCAAAAAAGCTGGACATGATTTAGTGACTAAACAATAACAACAAATTAAGCAAACAGCTAAGCAGTTTATTTCAATAGCGTGTCTGCTCTTATTTCATATGAACAATTTTGTGTTCTGTGGTTAAGGCATTTTTTCCCCCTCTTCTACTGGTTTCATAAATAGCATTTAACAAATATAGATATACTAGGTTTTCCAATTCAGCAGTAAACAAATTCTATATGCTCTGCAGTGGGAGAGACAGATATCAAAGAGAAAGGACTCTAACACATTTTGAATAAAAACTATGGTAAGCAATTTATAAATTTCATCAGCATAGTTGATACATAAATTTCATCCTAAAAGATAACTGTAACATAGTCTTACTGGCCAAGAAAAGTTATCCTGAGACATGAAAGAAGGGCAGCAATAAAGAGCAAATTTTTTATTTTCATAAAAATAGAGAAATAGAAAAGTGAATTGATGCTTTTGAATCATGGTGTTGGAGAAGAATCTTGAGAGTCCCTTGGACTGCAAGGAGATCCATCCAAACAGTCATAAAGGAAATCAGTCCTGAATATTCATTGGATGGATGATAGAAGCTGAAACTCCAGGACTTTGGCCACCTGATGTGAAGAATTGACTAGGAAAAGACCCTGATGCTGGGAAAGATTGAAGGGCAGAGGAGAAGGGGATGACAGAGGATGAGATGCTGGATGGCGTCACCGACTCGATGGGTGTGAGTTTGAGCAAGCTCCAGGATTTGGTGATGGACAGGGAGGCCTGGCCTGCTGCATGCAGTCCATGGGGTCACAAAGAGTCAGACACGACTGAGCAACTGAACTGAGCTGAATATCATTCTTTACATTCAACTACAGTGGGTAGCAGACGGAAGAGAGTGAGAATTAGTCTCCAAATGCAGGTGAGATGGAATACAGCTTGGAGAATCCTTCAGTTACTTGTATTGGTTCCCTACTGTTGTCTGTTATGCAATCCTATGCAAATGATGCTAAAGGCTAGAGAGTTATCCTCAATTTGGGATTTAAAAGATATTTATCAGAATTGTGGTTTTTCATTAGTTTTGGGGGTGAATCCTGTCACTTGAAAGGGCCCCTTCAGATATTTAATATGGAAAGATCATGCACTCTCCTCAGATCGGAAATGGGGACTAAAATGTAACAGAAATGAGATTGTCAGTCCTTTTCTCCCCAAAGATTCTGAGATGAAGAAATATGACGAAGCTTGAAAACCCCAAGGATTGTGTTACAGTCTCTCTCTCTGAATCACACTTGGCCCAAGACAGCTTTGTGATGCACAACAAGATTTTAGCAAATAAAGAAATATTTCATAAATTCATCTCTAGTAAGTTTATCTTCTTGTTTCCCTTTACTCTTCCCACATAAAACTATATAAGTTTCTGAAAAAATGTAACTCTTTTCTAGTCATTGTTGTTTACTCCCTAAGTTGTGTTTGACTCTTTTGTGACACCATGGACTGTAGACCACAAAGCTCCTCTGTTCATGGGATTCTCCAGCCAAGAATGCTGGAGTGAGTTGCCATTTCCTTCTCCCCAGGATCTTCCCAACCCAGGGATTTAACCCACCTGCCCTGCTTGGCAGTGGGAGATTCTTTACCACTGACTACCCAGGAAACCCTTTCTGACCTTAGCAAGAAGAATTTGATATATTCAAAGATATGTCAAGTACAAATATTATTGCTTATATTATTATACTTATTTCTAGTGCTACTATCAATAAGAACAGACTTACCAAAATGGGTACCACTTAACTGAACAATCTGTGCCAGTTTCTGTGGCATGTAGAGATTGCCAGTTTTCTTTGCTGTTTTGAAATATAGGGCAAAAACTTTATGGTAGCAAAATTTTCTGCATGAAAAATCATGTCTACTGGGAAAATGAAGGAGAATTTCCTTCTAGATGCCTTTTTTTTTTTTTTAAGAGCATCTGATCTTGGGAAATGAATGCAATAGGGGGATGTAGCAGTCAGAGAGAAAAAATAACGCATGTAAATTGTTTCTCACTATGTACACCTGAATAAAATGAACTGTGTTAAATTGCTTATGTAAAGTAGGAGGACTGTTTCCATTCATGAATAAATAGCATTTATAACATTGCTGTTATAAAGTAATAAATGTATTCGCAGTTGCTTCATGCACCAAATCAATTTTGGACAGGTCAAATGAACTAGATATTGCACTATTATAACAGCTTGTTCACTCTTCAGTTCAAATAGGATCAAAAGATAAAACACTATTTTGCACTGTGAATAACTTTCATAAAATATTTGACCATAGTTCACTTATTTGACAAAAATATCTTGATCTTTATGACCAGAATGCCAATACAGTTGTTGTTCAGCTGCTCAGTTGTGTCCAACTCTTTGTGACCCCATGGGCTGGATTGTAGATACTCATAAATTTTTCCCCCAACTCATCCGAGTTACTAAAACTTAAGACTATCTTGTTAGAATTATAGATTAATTAACATATATAATTGGTTAGTGACCGAATAGAATATCAAGTTTTCAAAGTAATTGTTGAGTTAAGCTCATTCATAGGAATTCAGAGGCAATCTTAGGGTTAATGTTCTATCAAGCAGTTGAACTTTTAACATTTGCAAAATGTCATATTATCATGAAAAAATGGCATTCAAAATAGAATCCAACGTTATCTTACACTAGTATACTTTCTGAGAATCTTGAGTAGGTGTCATCACTCATAGTCTTAGAGCAGAAGAAGATTTTAAGGATCGTGTATGTCTTACCATTTCTTTCTTTCTTTTTTTTTTTTTCCTTCAATGTTGATATTTATCACTGTCAGATCTTATCACTAGTGCTGCTTTGTCACATATTTGAGTGGTGAGGTAAGTTTCAAACTATGTTCACAGAACTCCTTAGTCCTTACTTACTTTGCTTTGTAATCGACTTCTCCTGGTGTTAAACATGTAACTGTTACTTAAGAAGTGTGATTGTTATCTCTATCAGTTATTTTTATGTGGGTTAAAGTACTATATTTAAATACATGCTATAGTTACATACTTTTATATATATATATAGTATACTTTAAAATTCTCATTTGGACTACTCAGTTTAATAAATAAATGATTTAATATTTCTTTCCTCTCCCATGATTCTAACATGACAAAGACCATTCTAAGAACTTACACCATGTTAGTCATATAGGAAACATTCTTTATGTGCTTGTAAAATGACAAATTCTACCTGTTCTTCATTTCCCAAACAAAATATCTCATTCACTTGAACTTCTACAAAACTTTTAAGATGCACTAAGTATTGTGTGAGTTCTTTCTGCAAGTATATATGCTTCTTCGCATCATTTTATTTTTCTCATTTCTCAACCAAACCAGAGCAATAAACCCCTGCAATATTAACACTAAACTCTCTGCTGCTGTTACCTGATAGCTAGCCCCAACTGGATGGATGAGGAGAGGAAAAAGCTGGGTTGAAACTCAACATGACAAAAAAACCCCAAAAAACTAAGACCGTGGAATCCAGCCCCATCATTCCATGGCAAATAGAAGAGGAAAAAGTGGAAACAGTGACAGATTTTATTTTCTTGGGCTCCAAAATCATTGTGGATGGTGACTGCAGTCATGAAATTACTAGATGCTTAGAAGGAAAGCTATGACAAAACTAGACAGAATATTAAAAAGCAGAGCTATCACTTTGCGAGCAAAGTCCGTCTAGTTAAGGCTTTGGTTTTTCCGGTAATCATGTACAGTTATGAGAGTTGGACCATAGAGAAGACTGAGCACCAAAGAACTTATGCTCTTGAATTGTGGTGCTGGAGAAGACTCTTGAGAGTCCCCTGGACAGCACGGAGATCAAACTTGTCAATCGTAAAAGAAATGAACCCTGAATATTCAGTGGAAGGACTGATGTTGAAGCTGAAGGTTTGGCCACCTGATGTGAAGAGCCAACTCACTGAAAAAGACCCTGATGCTGGGAAAGATTGAAGGCAAAAGGAGACGAGGGCAGCAGAGGATGAGATGGTCAGACAGCATCACTGACTCAATGGACATGAATTTGAGCAAACTATAGGAGATAGCAAAGGACAGGGAAGCCTGGCATGCTGCAGTCTATCAGATCACAAAGACCTGGACACAACTTAGTGACTGAACAACAACCAGATGGATAGCCACATAGTAAAGAAACTAAACTTTCTGAGGTGTCAAACAGAAGAGAGTATAGCAGTGATCGATGAGATGGAAAAGCATAAGAGAGAATAAGATGGAACATTTATTATTACATAGATTTGTATTCCAAGGATGAAAGAGAAGCAATGAAATTATTGCAGCTCTAAAAGTGGAAAATGGTGGTTATTCTGCTGAGGGTCGAGCACGCCATTTTATGAGAGCAACAATTTTACAATCAGTGGAATGGAGTGCGTATGGTAGAATTATTTCCCCCATAGGAGCAATTTGGATGATTACTGTCCTTAATACATTGGTTTACATTTACCTTTTCTAGTTCAATTTTTAGGTTCAACATAATAAAGTAATATTAGTAAAGTAGTAAGGAAGGAGGAGGAAAATAAGTGTTTAACTGTAAATAGCAGAGCATCTGTGTGATTCATTTCTAAATTCCTTGTAATCAGGGAAAATAATTACAGTATTATGTTCTAAAAATGGCACAAGGATAATTATTAAGCAGATGTATGGCTATTTGTCATTGAGGTTGGGCAATTTCATTTATAAACTCATGTGCTTATATAACAGCTCAGGATCAAACCTACACCATCTGTGTTATATTAAAAACCTTATCTGGGACGTGTGCTGCCTACAGGACTGAAACAGTTCTTTTTTTTGTTTTGCAAACATTTGGAGTTGTTGTTCTGTAGGATTAGATCATGGCATTTACTCTTCATCCATCCTGGGGAAAATCTCATCTAAATAGTTATTATTGTCATCCATATGTAATCCACCGAGAGACACACAATGTCTGTGATAAATTATTGAAGACATTCATGTCATGAATACTAAGGTATGTGTCTTATGGAACTCGAGAACTAGCAGGTCGCTTTGAGACAGACTACCTATAAAATGTGGTAAAGTCCACAGCCAACCAGATCCTTTGGGTTCATATTCTGACTTGAATATTTGGTACCTATGTAAGTTGATACCAAATGTAAATTGGTACCATATGTAAGATGTTACTTTTAAAGTGAACAATGCCAAGAAATAGAGGAAAACAATAGAATGGGAAACTCAAGAAGATTAAAGATATCAAGGGAACATTATACACAAAGATAGGTACAATAAAAGACAGAAACAGTATGGACCTAACAGAAGCAGAAGATTTTAAGAAAAGACGGCAAGAGTACACAGAATAACTATACAAAAAGATGTTAATGACCTAGATAAACAATATGATGTGATCACTCATCAGAGCCAGACATTGTGAAGTGTGGTCATGTGGGCCTTAGGAAGCATCACTATGAGCAAAGCTGTGGAGGTGATGCAATTCCAGCTGAGCTATTTCAAGTCCTAAAAGATGATGCTGTGAAAATGCTATGCAAAATGTGCCAGCAAATTTGGAAAACTCAGCAGTGGCCGTGGGACTGGAAAAGGTCAGCTTTCATTCTAATCCCAAAGAAAGGCAATGCCAAAGAATGCTCAAACTACCACACATTTGCATTCATTTCACATGTTAGCAAGGTAATGCTTAAAATCCTTCAAACTAGACTTTAAAAGTATGCGAACTGACTACTTCCAGATGTTCAAGCTGGATTTAGAAAAGGCAGAGGAACCAGAGATCAAATTGCCACATCTGTTGGATCTAGAAAAAGCTAGATAATTCCAGAAAAACATCTATTTCTGCTTCATTGACTACACTAAAGCCTTTAACTGTATGGATCACAACAAACTATGGAAAATTCTTAAAGAGATGGGAATACCAGACCACCTGACTCGCTTCCTAAGAACCTGTACACAGGTCAAGAAGCAACAATTGGAACCACACATGGAACAACAAACTGGTTCAAAATTGGGAAAGGAGTATGTCAAGGCTATACGTTGTCACCCTGTTTATTTAACTCATATGCAGAGTACATCATGTGAAATGCTGGGCTGAATGAAGTACAAGCTGGAATCAAGACTGCCAAGAGAAATATGAATAACTTCACATATGCAGAAAACACCACCCTAAAGGCAGAAAGTGAAGAGGAATTAAAAAGCCTCTTGATGAAGGTGAAAGAGGAGAGTGCAAAACCTGACTTAAAACTCAACCTTGAAAAAAGGAAGATCATGGCATGCAGTCCCATCACTTCATGGCAAATAGATGGGGAAACAATGGAAACAGTGTCAGACTTTAATTTCTTGGGCTCCAAAATCACTGTGGATGGTGACTGCAGCAACAAAATCAAAAAATGCTTGCTCCTTGGAAGAAAAGCAATGACAAACCTAGACAACATATTAAAAAGCAGAGACATTACTTTGCAGACAAAAGTCCATATTGTCAAAACTACTGGTTTTTCCAGTAGTCATGTACGAATGTGAGATCTGAACAATAAAAAAAAGGCTGAACACCAAAGAATTGATGCTTTTCAACTGTGATGTTGGAGAAGACTCTTGAGAGTCCCTTGGACAACATGGAGATGAAACCAGTCAATCCTAAAGGAAATCAACCCTTAATATTCATTGGAAGGACTGATCCTGAAGCCGAAGCTCCAGTACTTTGACCACCTGATGCGAAGAGCTGACACTTTGGAGAAGACCCTGACACTGGGAAAGACTGAAGGCAGGAGGAGAAGAGGTTAACAGAAGATGAGATAATTGGATGGCATCACCTACTCAATGGACATGAGTTTGAGCAAGATTCGGGAGTCAGTGAAGGACACAGAATCCTGGAATGCTGCCATCCATGGGGTTGCAATGAGTTAGACACTATTGAGGGACTGAACGATATAAGTTGGAAAAGTTATTTAACCTTCTATGCTTCAATTTTTTTACCTTTATATTAGACATAATAATAATTAAAACTTTCATGGAATTGATATGAAGATCAGAGATTGAAACATGTATGGTACCTATAACATTGTATACAGGCAAAGTGTATAAGTTATTATTTTCCAGTTTAACTTCCTCAGTTTGCAGATTATGAAAGGCAGACTAATTCTTTGAAAGGCAATGATGACTGAAAGATACAAACATACATACACACTTGGAATATCATTCAACTGATATTAAATTCAGTTCTTTCCCTTCCTAGCTGTGTAGCTATGTGGCTCTTGTACAGCAAATGTTACCAAGTGTAAAAAGTGAGAAAAATATTCATCAGAGGTAATCTAAGACTTCCTAGAGCAAAGATTTTTCTTAAAGATGACCTGTCACTATGATTTCATTTTTTCCTGTGGGAGAGGTCACCAGTTTTTATAAAGTTTTTCCTTTCCACTGACCTATCTGCATTATCAGATATATCTCTACCACAGTGACCTTGGAGACCAGTTCTAGAAGCTGGAAAATCTTCTTGAGGACCTTTTCATTAAGTTATATACCATTTTATTCCATAAGAGCCATAAAATTATTGATCATAGCTCATTTTTGTAGGATAATTCTTTGTTGTGATATGTTAATTTTTTTTTTTTTTTTTAGATTTAGTAGCACTTTGTTTATTGCTACAGTGAAAACATCTGGGTAAAATGTCACCAAATGGTAGCACTTACAGCAAGTAGGCTATAAAAGAGGGCATAAACAACATAAACTTTTATAAAATATAAATAGTTTGACTTCTGTGATATAGCTGTAGAAGTCCATAAGGAAAATGGATGTTTCTTATATACCTTATTTTATATACATGTATTTCTTAATGAATATACAAAAAGATAGTTATAGGCTTTCCTGGATATGATTTAATATAAAAACAAACAAAACTGACAAAAAACACAATACCAAGATAGTGAATTAAAATAAATTTCAGGAAACAATCAGTGGACACCTTTGACCTTTATCAAAGTGTAACTTCTAGACAGTTTTTGTAGGATTATGACTTCAATTTATAGGTTATAATGCAATTTGCCATGTTATATCATTGGAAAATCTATTGTACAATACTTTCCCTGAAACAGAATGCTGGGATAGGATACTTTGAAAATTACTGAGGGTAAAATCATCATTTTAAACAGCTGTCTGTTCCTCAAGCATTTTCATACCTAGAAAAGACTAAAGTCACAGCACTGAAGTGAGTGCCATTTATAACACAATGATGCACTGTGTATTTGATTAGTTATGCTTAATAGAAAATGTGGCCTTTACAGCAAAGGACTCTTCAGATTTCTTTAATAACAAAAGAAGACAGGAAGTAGATGATCTTAAAAAACTGCTCAGTTTCTAGCCTTTGGAGGAAAAGCCCACAAATCTTTCCTCTCAGGCCAGTGATATTATATTAATTTGCAGTAACTGTTTGCTGATTCAAAAATCTACTTTGGAGAAAAGTTTTAGGAAATTATCTTGCCTTGCTAAAAAGATGAGATCTTTAATGACTAGTCATTTTGTCTAAAAAAAGTTGATTTACAGGCTCATTCCTTTCCCTGAAGGAGAGGTTACCCCAGGGATGTGTGGGTGTGCATGTTACGTGTGTCTCAGTATGTGAATATGTTTATGTTTGTCTTTACATGGATTCTCTGGACAGGAATCTTACTAAACTTGAAAATTTACATACAGCCTTTTTGGTTGGGTGATACCAGCTAAAATGTTTTCACTCACTGACACTAACTCAAGAGTTATGAATTGCTTCTTTTAATAGAGACTCTTGCATTGTACATTTTTAAAAAGTTTTAGTAGGATAATTGCTTTACAACATTGTGTTGGTTTCTGCCCTACAACAATGTGAATCAGCCATTGTTATTTCGTCACTGTCATGCCTGACTCTTTGGGACCTTTGTAGCCTGCCAGAATCCTCCATACATGGGGTTTTTTCAGGTAAGAATATTGAAGTGCGTTGCCATTTCCTTCTCCAGGGGATCTTCCCAGCCCAAGGATTGAACCCACATCTCCTGCTTGGCAGGTAGATTCTTTGCTCAGTCATGTCTTTGAGACCCCATGGACTGTAAACCGCCAGGCTCCTCTGTCCATGGAATTCTCCAGGCAAGAATACTGGAGTGAGTAGTCATTCGCTTCTGCAGGGGATCTTCCCAACCCAGGGATCAAACCTGGGCCTCCCGCATTACAGGCAAATCCTTTACCATCTGAGCCACGATACTTTTGTGTGTGTGTGTGTGTGTGTGTGTGTCCCTCACTCTTGAGCCTCCCTCCCATTCCCCCTCCCGTTCCTCTGGGTCATCACAGAGGACTGGACTGGGCTCCCTGTGTTGTGCAGCAGCTTCCGTCAGCTGTCAGTTTCACACATGGCAATGCATGTCGGTGCTGCTCTGCTGATTTATTTCACCCTCTCCTTTCCCCATTGTGTCCACAAGACCAACCTCTACATTCCATACTAGACACACTTATTCATGAGAACACAACTTAGATTTAGATGTTTATTGAAGCGTTGTTTGTAATGGTAAAACCATTGAAACAGTGTTTATGTTTACATTGCATAGTCTCATTTGATGGCGTGTTTCTCAGTTAAAGGAAACAGCTGTACATAAAAACATTTGAGAGATCCCAAAGCATGGGTGAATGAAAAAAGAAAGATTTAGAATGCTATATATGATATTACTAATATAAATTTAAAGACTGTATATGCTATATATAAATATACACACCTATGTACATGTATTCATGTACATACATATATGTCTACATGCATGCACATTATATGTAGGTATGCTGCTGCTGAGTCGCTTCAGTCATGTCCGACTGTGCAACCCCATAGACGGCAGCCCACCAGGCTCCCCCATTCCTGGCATTCTCCAGGCAAGAACACTGGAGTGGGTTGCCATTTCCTTCTCCAATGCATGAAAGTGAAAAGTGAAAGAGTACTGGAGTGGGGTGCCATTACCTTCTCCGATATGTAGGTATAGATACATATATATTCTAGGTATTGTGTATCTGTTTTCAGGGAAGAAAGACATGGAAAGAGGCAAAACCACTAGTTCTGCCACCAGTATCTTCTTGCATCTTATTGGCCACAAGCAAGACACATGGTCACTACTAGTGAAAGGTTGTTGTTAAATGAAAAAAGACGGCCAGTATTCTTGGCCTCCAGAGGAGAAGAATTCGATCTGGGGCCAGAAATGAGGCTTGATCACTCAGAGCTTTTGTGTAATAAAGTTTTATTAAAGTATAAAGGAGATAGAGAAAGCTTCTGACATAGGCATCAGAAGGGGGCAGAAAGAGTACCCCACTGCTAGTCTTCAGCTGGATGTTATATAATCACTGCTACTGCTACTGTTAAGTTGCTTCAGTTGTGTCCGACTCTGTGTGACCCCATAGATGGCAGCCCACTAGGATCTGCCGTCCCTGGGATTCTCCAGGCAAGAATACTGGAGTGGGTTGCCATTCCCTTCTCCAATGCATGAAAGTGAAAAGTGAAAAGTGAAAGTGAAGTCACTCAGTTGTGTCCGACTCTCAGCGACCCCACAGACTGCAGCCCACCAGGCTCCTCCGTCCATGGGATTTTCCAGGCAAGAGTACTCGAGTACGGTGCCATTGCCTTCTCTGAATATATAATCACTAGCAGTCTGTTAATAAAAGAAAGGAATGTCTTAAAACTCAAAATGGCATCAGGCCCCTCACCCATAAGATGCATTTTGGGATAATCTTGGCACCAAATGGTTCCTCCTGGGCCATAAAATGATTACCTTGAATCTTGTAGAAGGACAGACTACCATACAACAGTTTCATTTACATATATTAGGGCAACAATATCTGAGTATAACATACTGGTTTGTCAAGTAGGTTCAGAGCCATTAGGCAGGACCGACTTGAAGTAGTTCAGTTCAATTCAGTTGCTCAGTCGTGTCTGACTCTTTGCGACTCCATGAATTGCCGCATGCCAGGCCTCCCTATCCATCACCAACTTGATGACTTGAAGACAAGTTTGGGGTAAATGCGTGGTACATTAGCCTAGCTTAAAAAATGCATTGGTTATCTCAAGGTTTGAGAATAGTTAACTTCAGGTGAAACCAGGTGTCATTATGGCAACACAGTATTTTAAGAGAAAACTCCTTTTAAATTTTTATAGAGAAGGAAAATGATATCGCTAGTTTGTTTCCTCCTGCCACTTAAGAGAGATAAAAATGTCTGACACTTACAGGTTATTCCTCCGTTTGGAGACCCCTGGCCTTCCTCCCTGTTACCCTCTCACTAGTTAGGAAAAAAACCTGGAAAGTCAACTATTCTCAAGAGGATTGTTGTCATTGGCTGGGACTAATC
The DNA here is from genome assembly GCF_023091745.1 of Budorcas taxicolor. Taxonomy (NCBI): domain Eukaryota; kingdom Metazoa; phylum Chordata; class Mammalia; order Artiodactyla; family Bovidae; genus Budorcas; species Budorcas taxicolor. The sequence goes on from NC_068910.1 coordinate 88,094,101, forward strand.
ATGATTCATTCATGTTGCAAACAAAATGAGCATTCTGAAGGCACAAAAGAAAGATTTAATTAGCCAATGGCATGTGGTATGTGGCAGTTAGAAAAACACAATCTTGAATACACGTAATTTTTTTCAATGTTTAATGATGAAAATACCCCTTGAGTGCCTTCCAGATTTCAAACTCTTTTTTAGAGAGCCTATATTCAATGTTTTTCCCATGTCCCCAGGGCATTCAGTGATGAAAATATGCATAGCACTAAAAAAATATTTGTTGATTAAATAACCCTGAGAAGAGACTCACAGTTTTGCAAATGAGAAATTCAACTTACTATTTGATAGAAATGTTTTTGGATTATAATTGTCACATTAAAAAAACTTCATTGAATTCACTATCTAGTATATTATGTCATTTGTGCTAAAATTGAAAAAAATGCCATGTACTATTTTTTTTTTGCATAACTACTTGAGATTAAAACATCTACCCATGATAAGATTAAAGCTTATGAATGTCCATTTATTGCAGTTGAATTTACATAGTAAAAAAGGTAAGGGCACAGGGACAATTCCCATCTATTCTTAAATTAGGAATTATTTTATAATTTGAGACATCTTGAAGACCTAGATAGACTGTTTCCTTTGAAATTTAAGAGGTTTCATATATTATGGCTTTCCCTTGGATTCCATTTGGATTTGTTTTCAGGAAGTTTTTGGGGAGTGAACTGAGAACAAATTCAATGAGCAGGGGAAGGAAGGAGAACATGGCAGAGCAAGGTGTTCAGCCCCCGTACATGGTGAAGGAGTGTCACCACTGGCAAGTGTTTTCTGAGGAAGGAATCAACTGAGACCTCTCAGCAACTGATATTTCTAAAAGCTCCGTCCTAAAGAGAATATGGACAGAGCACCTCCACAATTTCTGTACATGTGCTTTCACTGACCCGTGTTATTAAATTCCCAACACAAACAGCAGGTGAGTACTGAAACTTTTTTCTCTAATTTTTAACACTTTTGACATAAAGCAAGTCAGTGCTTAGCATTCTTCCAAGCATGATTGGAACAAGATTATGCTATTCTCAATTTAGGGATTATAGGCACAAAATTTGTAAATTACAATGATATTACTTATTTCACACTTATCTATCAGCTGAAATGTCCCTGTCAGTTAGAGAATGTGAATGTATGCATGCGTGCTAAGTCACTTCAGTCAGGTCTGACTGTGACTCTGTGGACTGTAGCCCACCACTCTGCTCTGTGCATGGAATTCTCCAGGCAAGAATACTGGAGTGGGTTGCTGTGCCATCCTCCAGGGGATCTTCCAGACCCAGGGACTGAACCCATGTCTCCTGCAGCTCTTGCATTGCAGGCGGATTCTTTACCACTGAGCCACAGGGGAAGACCATCAGTTAAAAGTAAAGTTCCTCAACTCAGAAAAATTAAACCGCAGTGACACATAGCTATATATCACTGCTGCTGCTAAGTCGCTTCAGTTGTGTCCGACTCTGTGCGACCCCATAGACGGCAGCCCACCAGGCTCCCCCACCCCTGGCAGTCTCCAGGCAAGAACACTGGAGTGGGTTGCCATTTCCTTCTCCAATGCATGAAAGTGAAAAGTGAAAGTGAAGTCGCTCAGTCGTGTCCGACTCTTAGCGACCCCATGGACTGCAGCCCGCCAGGCTCCTCCATCACTAGCAAACTTGCAAAATAACTAAATAATGGCAACTCTGAGCCTTGTGAAAGTTCTAATAGCCTTCTGTGTAGAGTCCAGAAGACCATCCCCAGATTCATTGATTCCCTGGAACGTATTGTTGCAGGTAGTAGGACCCCTTCCAGGGCCTGAAACTGGGCTCTTGTCTAACACTCAGAAATGAATTGTCTGAGGAGACACATGTGCTGAAAAAGCAAGAGATTTTATTGGGAAAGGGCACCCGGGTGGAGAGCAGTAGGGTAAGGGAACCCAGGAGAACAGCTCTGCCGCATGGCTCATAGTCTCAGGTTTTATGGTGATGGGATTAGTTTCCAGGTGGTCTTTGGCCAATCACTCTAATTCAGAGTTTTTCCTGGTGGTGCACACATCGCTCAGCCAAGATGGATGCTAGTGAGAGGGATTGGGGGAAGTGGACGGACACGTGGTGCCTCCTTTTGACCTTTCCCGAACTCTTCCTGTTGGTTGTGGCTTATTAGTTCCATATTCCTTATTAGGATCTCCTGTCATAAAACAACACATGCATATGGTTACTATAGTGCCTGGCCAGGGTGGGCGGTTTCAGTCAGTGTGCTTCCCCTAACAACTTTCCTCTGAGAGACTTAATACTCAAGATACTTCTTGGGAACTGGGGCAGAGGTCTCTTTCTTCTATAACTTCTTCCTGAGTGCATGGGTGTAGGCCTGCCTCGCAGAGCAGAAGTCTCTACCTGATCTAAGCTGGGGTGTTCCACACTGAAACCAGCTTCCACCCTTATAATAACAGCAATTTAGTTAGAAACTGTTGGCCCCTCTCAGAAATGAAATAGGGGCCAAACAGGAGACCTAACAGGATGGTCATCTCTGGTCCCCGAAAACAGAAGGCAATATTTGGGGTGAGGGTTGCAGGGTTTGTGACCCTTTTTGATTGGTTGGTGGTGAGGCAACAGAACTGTGCTCCAGGAATCTTGTGTGCAGTCTGAAGTTCCCATCCTCCGCCTGGGTGGGGGCTCAAAGACATTGTTCTGCATATTTCTTTGAGTAGGAACCAGGACTCTGTCTGGAGGCTCTACCAACCTTTGATTGTTTCTCCTGTTTCTGTATCCCCTCCCTTCCCTGATTAGCAATTGTTTGAATCCACCCTTTGGAACTCAGGGAAGGTCAAGGAGGCTGAATGAAGCCTATATCCTACAAGAAATGGAGAACACATAACTGATCTCTACTCCAGAGCCCCACAGAGTCCTGCTCAGTTTTAATTTGGGGAACTAGGCAAGTATGACTATGATAACTTCCTGTCAAAATGGAGCATAGGACTGCCTCAGCTTGGAGTATAGACACTGAATTGGAAGTATTTCTGAGTTCCAACTTCTGGATCTGAGTCTTGTATGATTAAAATCTCAGTCCCTTGGTCTGCCATTTTGATGTAACAGACCCAATTAGAAGTAGTTGGAGGAGTGATAATTGGCACTTGGTAGACAAAATAAATCTCATTTCTTTTTAGAATAGGCCTGAAACCCTGTCTGGACCTGGCACTTCAGGGAGACTTGTAGCCAGGTAGCCAGTTGCCTTGTTTTATAAAAAGTAAGGTTACTAGCTTACAGCAGACATTGGTTTGAGAATGGTGGCATCAAAGCCTGATACGACTCAGAAAACTCAAGTGTTTAGCAATACAAGGTCTAATCTGAAAGTACACCCATAGCATCACCTAGTTATTTCCCAGGATATCTGAACCATAGCTACTCTATTTTGACTTTTAATTGTAAACTTTTCCTTAATAGCCAAAGCAGATTTCACTGTTAATGACGTCAGTGTTTCTCTAGATATGAGAAGATGTAAGAATTGGGACTCATAAAATCTTCTCCTGAAAAGATCTAACTATCTGAAGGCCTGTTCTGCCAGTTTTTCCCAGAGCACAGAGTGCCTCATTCCTGATTTTCACCTTGAACTCCTTTCAGGGGCATTGAAAGTCAGCAGTTGCAGCGGCCATAGTTTAATCTTTGTAGATGCAGATGACAAGTGTTAGTCTTCAGTTGGCAGAGCCCCTTTTTGCTCATAAACTTGACCATGATTTTGAGGGGGGCATTTCATGACCATTTTATCCCAATATTCCCTCTTGTTGCTTCTTCCCATGTCTAGAGTTACACTGTTACCATCACCGATCTCATATGGGACTATATATTATTCTATTAGAGGCCTCAGACACACATTTGACAGTGTAAGAAACAGCAATTTTGTAAAACAGGTGAAATACAAACAACACAGCCAGCAGTATTAGTAAAGTCACAAGTAAGACTTAAGTTAAGAGCTTCCATTAGATGTAGCCCAGTAGATCTCAGGTCATCTGACTTAGTCTGCTCTGTAGAATCTTTATCTTCCAGGGAAATTACATATTGGCACCATCTATAAGGCACATAGCCCATTTTTCTAGTGTTATTAGACTGATTGTCCTTAGTATGATTTAATTGTTTCCAACACAGAGGAGACTTTAAACCTATAGCCTGGTGTTATCTATATAAATACATCCCATAATTCTGGGAGATTTTTCCTCCTTTGCTGAAACTTTTCTTGTTGCTCTGACTGAGCTTGAGTAATAGAAAAAAGCTCAAATTTATGGCCAGCGTCAGAGCAGGCATTATTAATTGGCCTGGTGAGGGGATCCCATCTAGTAATAGGCCACAAACCCAACAATTGAGTTGATTTCTAAAACTAGCATAGAATCAGGCCTATGATAGAAAAGAATTTGATTTATATGCAAAGGTCTAAGAAGTCAAGAAAACATAAATGATCATATGAATCAGGTCCAGCATCTTGGGGAAGCCATCTACCTCTGATGTTATCATCTTCTCATCCTGGTGTAGTGTAGTTTCTCCTGATTGAGCATCATTTTAAGGTGAGATCAGGTCAGCTGTCTTCTCTATAGACCAGTCCAGTGTAGGGGCCTTTGGAAGTGGGACTTAATCTAAGAGTTAATTTTCCTTCAGTTTTATTGTGCATGAACTAGTTAAGAGTATCTGATAAAAAAGTCCTTCCATCCAAGTTGGAGACAGTCCCTTAAATTATGTCTTTTTCCAGTCCTAATTGCAGGTCATGAGGCATCTGATCTTCATCCAAAGATAGATTACTGAGAAAAGCTTCAGAAACAAACTTCAGTTCAGTTCAGTCACTCAGTTGTGTCCGACTCTTTGCGACCCCATGAATCGCCCTGTCCATCATCAACTCATGGAGTTCACTCAGACTCACGTCCATCGAGTCAGTGATGCCATCCAGCCATCTCATCCTCTATCGTCCCCTTTTCCTCCTGCCCCGAAACCCTCCCAGCATCAAAGTCTTTTCCAATGAGTCAACTCTTCCCATGAGGTGGCCAAAGTACTAGAGTTTCAGCTTTAGCATCATTCCTTCCAAAGAAATCCCAGGGCTGATCTCTGTCAGAAAGGACTGGTTGGATCTCCTTGCAGTCCAAGGGACTCTCAAGAGTCTTCTCCAACACCACAGTTCAAAACTTAGGGTGTTCTTCAAGAATTCAATTAAATTTTACATTAATATCACATAACAGCAAAGAACTATCTAAGATATGTGTCTTATAGATGCAGACCTCCATTAATAAACTGGGATTTAACATTTTTTGAAATAACATTTTCTCCCTAAGATTACCCTCATTTTTATCAAATATAACCAAATTAAGGCTAGTTTGTTTGCAAAATAGGTCTGTTCTCACTAATTTTGGTCTGATGATTTATATAACCATGATTGATTATAGACTTTTTATTTTGCTGAAACATTTATAGAATCTCCGACTGAACTTTTAAAATAAAACAGGGCTGGGAAACTCACAACAAAGGCTTATCACAGATTTTGCCTAACAAATGTAGATGAATTCTTCCCTTTTTAAGGTCTGAAAAATTTCTTGAGATTTTTGTACCCATGAGATAACCTTCCTAACTCATTTGATAAACTTACTGGAAGCTTAAGAACTTCGAATTTTTGGAGGAGTCAGATAGAAAGTATAATTGTTTTTTTATAACATTTAATTTTACCAAAGTATTGCCATAATTAGTTTGAGAGGAAGCTTTTTCCTACTCCCTGAAAACATAAGATTCAAACCTGTTATTTTTCAGATAGAAACCATAAAAGTTATAAGCATATTCGCTGGTTCATTCAGTCCCTTTGTTAACTTTTGTGAAGTCATCAGGTTTTCCATTAGAATACCAGGACATATCAGAATGTTAAGAACTTCATATAATTTCTAGGATATCTGTATTAGTAATTTTACCATACATTATAACATGAGCGGATTTCTTACTCATTTGATAATCTTCTTCATGTAATTTAACCAACCAAATAAACACAGTTTAATATCTCTTTTTGGGATGTTTCAGGGGCCCTCTGAAGCACCCCAAAGTTAGCTAGAGGTCAAAAGAACTTCAAAATAATTCGATTTAGGAAGTTTTATCAAAACTATCAGTTAAAAGGGTTTAGAACATTTGGTCAGATTTAGTCAGTGTTGATGGGTGTATCATTTACCTTGTTGATATGTCACCATAGGGCTAAATACCAAGGCTCAGTTCAGTTCAGTTCAGTTGCTCAGTCGTGTCTGACTTTTTGCGACCCCATGAATCGCAGCACGCCAGGCTTCCCTGTCCATCACCATCTCCTGGAGTTCACTCAGATTCACGTTCATCGAGTCAGTGATGCCATCCAGCCATCTCATCCTCTGTCGCCCCCTTCTCCTCCTGTCCCCAATCCCTCCCAGCATCAGAGTCTTTTCCAATGAGTCAACTCTTCGCATGAGGTGGCCAAAGTACTGGAGCTTCAGCTTTAGCATCATTCCTTCCAAAGAAATCCCAGGGTTGATCTCCTTCAGATTGGACTGGTTGGATCTGCTTGCAGTCCAAGGGACTCTCAAGAGTCTTCTCCAACACCGCAGTTCAAACGCATCAATCCTTCGGCACTCAGCCTTCTTCACAGTCCAACTCTCACATCCATACATGACCACTGGAAAAACCATAGCCTTGACTCGATGGACCTTAGTTGGCAAAGTAATATCTCTGCTTTTGAATATACTGTCTAGGTTGGTCATAACTTTTCTTCCCAGGAGTAAGCGTCTTTTAATTTCATGGCTGCAGTCACCATCTGCAGTGATTTTGGAGCCCCCCAAAATAGAGTCTGACACTGTTTCTACTGTTTTCCCGTTTATTTCCCGTCAAGTGATGGGACCAGATGCCATGATCTTCGTTTTCTGAATGTTGAGCTTTAAGCCAACTTTTTCACTCTCCGCTTTCACTTTCTTCAAGAGGCTTTTTAGCTCCTCTTCACTTTCTGCCATAAGGGTGGTGTCATCTGCATATCTGAGGTTATTGATATTTCTCCCAGCAATCTTGATTCCAGCTTGTGTTTCTTCCAGTCCAGTGTTTCTCATGATGTACTCTGCATATAAGTTAAATAAACAGGGTGACAATATACAGCCTTGACATACTCCTTTTCCTATTTGGAAACCGTCTGTTGTTCCATGTCCAGTTCTAACTGTTGCTTCCTGACCTGCACACAGATTTCTCAGGAGGCAGGTCAGGTGGTCTGGTATTCCCACCTCTTTCAGAATTTTCCACAGTTTATTGTGATCCACACAGTCACAGGCTTTGGCATAGTCAAGAAAGCAGAAATAGATGTTTTTCTGGAACTCTCTTGCTTTTTCCATAATCCAGCAGATGTTGGCAATTGATCTCTGGTTCCTCTGCCTTTTCTAAAACCAGCTTGAACATCAGGGAGTTCATGGTTCACGTATTGCTGAAGCCTGGCTTGGAGAATTTTGAGCATTAGGTCTAGTGAAAGTCAGCTCCGCCATCTTAGACCTAGTTGACTCTAACCAGTTTTCTTATGGGTGTGTCATTTCTAACAAAATCCATGTATCTAACTAATTGTAATCCAATTTTAGAAAATCCTGATCATGTATAACTCCTTTTAGTATTTTTCATAACTTTTTCTTTCTTTCTTTCTTTCTTTTTTTTTATGGAAAACACGCTTCCTATTTTCATTTAGCAACCAAGTACTAACTTTTATATTAGCATTTTATAGATTGGTGAGCATAAATACCAGTGATAATTTCTAAAACCCTTGCTTTCTTAGAACATTTTAGGATGGCACCAAACATTATTCATTTATAGTCCCAAATCTCTTTAGTTTGTGTGTAAAAGGAAATTGGTGTTTAGTAGTAAATGTTTCAAAATCTTATTTTATTTGGAAATGACCTAACTATTCAATAGACTTCCAACACTTAGTACACGTAGCACAAACCTTTAGAAATTTAAGTTACACTAATCTGGAGAGACTATTTTAGACAGATATTTCTGAAGAATAATTATTCTTAATAGAGTTTATGTAAAAGTTCATATCTCATTTACATTATTTTTAGAAGTTTCTTCACTCGAGGTAATTTCCTTGTTGACAAATTTGTAACAGATATAATATTTAAGTTATATTAAACCTAGGTACAATGAAAATATTCTACTTAATTACTCTAAGACATGTCTATACTAGATTGGTCAACAAACATTAATATCAGGTATTTAATACTGAATATTTCCCAGTTCACATGAACCTGGAATTTATTGTTTAATTTAGAATTATTTGATTTGTAAGTGCTTACCTTTTTTTAAGCCAAATAAATAAAGCTCATTTACAAATTAACCTCAAAAATATTATGCAGAGACAGACATACCAAGACATATTTAGACAGACACAGTGCAAGATCTAGCTTCATTTTCTAAGTTTAGTCATGAATTAGATATTACAATATAAAATTTACTAGTTTATTAAAAAACAGTTGAAATAAATAAAAATTTTAAAGTCTTTTTTCCCTTTTTCCTCCGTGTCGGGAGTTAGAGATGGTCCAGGTAAGTGTTCCTGAGAGCCCTGGGCTCCAGGCGCAGGGAAAGAAAATCAAATCCTAACAAAATGGCAGCAGGTCTAAACCACATGGTGGTCAGGCAAAGCAAAATGGCCATCAAAAATCACAACACAGAACACAGAGTTAAAACACGCACATATAGACCTGGCAGTCCTCATCAGACACTCCTTTAAACACAAGAATACAGTCTCTCAGAAAACCTCCTATAGAGACACAGAACTTCAGATAAAGGAAAATATCTCAGGTCTGCAAAGATTTCAAAGGGAGGAAAGGAAGCCAGGTTGAAAGAAGAAGGGGAGGAGGCGGGAAAGGGGGGAGAAAGGGGTGGCCTTATAGACGTCTCCTGCCACCTGCAGATACCCAGGCTTTATGAGACTTTGTCCTGGGCCTCCAGAGAAGGGAGGACTGGAACTCGGCCCTACCAGAAATCAGACCAGACCAGAAGCAGCATTCGAGTTTTCTGCCAAGAGGAGGTGATCAGTCTCCAATCTTCAGCTCAAGCTGAGGGCCCTTTGACCAGATTTCTGCATTCAGGACTGGGGGACTAGAAAAATGGGGAAGGATAGGAAGGGTTAAGGAGAGGAAAGAGAGAGGGAAGAGGAGAGAGGTCAATAAAGTCTCTTGTTCCTTACCCAGTCGGGGCACTCTGGCCAGTTGTCTGCGTCAGGAGGAGACCAGGGACAAAAGGGTCCCAGTTGTGGTCGCTGGGTCTGGTCCATTGGCAGGCAAGCTGGCTCCTGAGTACCCCGAGTGGTCAGGATGTCAGTCTCAGTGAAGAAGACTCCCACCAGAGTCGCCATTTGCTGCAGGAAGGAGGACCCCTTCCAGGGCCCCAAACTGAGCTCTTGTCTCACACTCAGAAATGAATTGTCTGAGGAGACACATGTGCTGACAAAGCAAGAGATTTTATTGGGAAAGGGCACCTGGGTGGAGAGCAGTAGGGTAAGGGAACCCAGGAAAACTGCTCTGCCACGTGGCTCGCAGTCTTGGGTTTTATGGTGATGGGATTAGTTTCCAGGTGGTCTTTGGCCAATCTTTCTAATTCAGAGTCTTTCCTGGTGGCGCACGCATCGCTCAGCCAAGATGGGTGCTAGTGAGAGGGATTGGGGGAAGTGGATGGACATGTGGTGCCTCCTTTTAACCTTTCCCAAACTCTTCCTGTTGGTGGTGGCTTATTAGTTCCATATTCCTTATCAGGATCTCCTGTCATAAAACAGTTCATGCAAATGGTTACTATAGTGTCTGGCCAGGGTGGGCAGTTTCAATCAGTGTGCTTCCCCTAAAAGTGTCAGAGGATTGAAGAAGTAGACAAATCACAGTTAAAGTTTATTAGAGCAAAAGGATACAAAGCCAAGTCATTAAAGGGGAGACATGCATGGGGAAGTCCACAAAAAATCATACTCATGTTTCCATGAATGCTCTCCCATCAGAGTAAACAAGAGGGACTTAATTCCTCCAGCATCAGATTGTGACAATATATGTAAGGTGTTGACAACCAAAAAAGCATAAGAGATATAGTGCCTAAGGTTTGTTGTTTCCTTTTGTTTTCTTTTTAACATTTCACTTTAACATTTTACTCATTAGGTTTGCTTCCTCTTTTTTTTTTTTTTTTCAATTAGACTTTTTGTTTTGAGCAGTTTTAGGCTCACAGCAAAATTGAGGGACAGGTGAAGAGGTTTCACATGCAGCTTGTTTCCCCCCACACGTGTGGGCAGACGTGCTAAATTGCCTTAGTCGTGTCCGAGTCTTGTGACCCAATGGACTGTAGCCCTCCAGGCTCCACTGTCCATGGAGTTTCCTAGACAAAAATGCTGGAGTGTGGGTTGCCATTTCCTCCTCCAAGGTATATTCTCAGCCCAGGGATTGAACTAGCGTCTCTTATGTCTTCTGCCTTGGTATGTGGGTTCTTTACCACTGGTGCCACCACACATACATAGTCTCTGCCATTATCAAAATCCACCTCAAGAGTAGTACATTTCATACAATTGATAAATTTACATTGACACATTGTAATGCCCCAAAGTCCCTAGTTTATGTTATAGTTCACTCTTGCTGCTGTACATTCTATGGGTTGGGAGGGATGTATAATGACATGTGGGGCTTCCCTGGTGGCTCACATAGTAAAGAATCCACCTGCAATGCAGGAGACCTGGGTTCAATCCCTGGGTTGGGAAGATCCCCTGGAGGAAGAAATGGCTACCCACTCCAGTATTCTTGCCTGGAGAATGTCATGAACAGAGAAGCCTGGAGGGCTACAGTGCATGGGATTGCAAAGAGTCAGACATGACTGAACAATTAACACACACACACATAATAACATATGTCCATCATTATGGCATCATACAGATATTTTCAGTGCCCTGAATATCCACTGTGCTTCACCTCTTTATTCCTCTCCACAACCCAGCCCCTGATAACCAGTATTTTTACTGTCTCCATTGTTTTTCCTTTTCCAGAATTTGTTTTGTTGGAGTTACACAATATATAATCTTTTAAGATTGGCTTCTTTCTGTTAATAACATGCACTTAAATTTTTTCCTTGTATTTTCATGGCTTCATACCTTATATCTTTTTAGTGTTGAATAATATTCCATTTTCTTAATGCATGGCTTTCCAGGTAACTGTAGTGGTAAAGAATTTGCCTGCCAGTGCAGGAGACAAAAGAGACAAGGGTTCAATACATGAGTTGGGAAGATCCCTTGGAGTAGGAAATGGCAACCCACTCCAGAATTCTTGCCTTGAGAGTCCCATGGGCAGAGGAACATGGAAGGCTACAGTCCATAGGACTGCACAGAGTTGGATGCCGTAGCTTGTTTGTTTGTTTTTAATTAAATCTTGGTTGCTTCTGAGTTTGGACACCTATGAAGAAAGCTGCTATAATTTCCGTGTGTATGTTTTCACGTGGGCATAATTTTCTATTCACTTGAATAATGTCAAAGAGCAGGATCACTGGATTATATCATAAGAAACTGCCAAATTGTCCTCCAAACTTTGTATACTGTAATCTTGCAATAATTACACAATAGACCCAGAAGTTTTTAGTTGATTCAGATTTTATACATAGGAAATCGTATCATCTATGATCAAAGGCAATCCTATATCTTTCTTTCCAGTCCTTTTTTATGACTGCCCCCCACCCCCCCACCCCCCCAACCCCGCTGCTTTTCTTGTATTACTGGACTATCTGGAACTTCCAGTATGATATTGAACAAAAGTGATGAGAGGGGAACATCCTTGCCTTTCACCTTAGCTCAAAGAGAAAGCTTTTAGTAATATTTGCTCACTATTAAGTACAATGTGATCTGCAAGGTTTTAGTAGATGTTCTTTACCAAGCTCAAGGTATTTCCCTCTATTTTCTAGTTTACTGAAAGTTTTTGTCATGAATAAATGTTGAATTTTACCAAGTGCTTTTTCTGCATCTATTGATATAATCCTGTGATTTCTCCTTTTTTTGCCTGTTGATATGATCAGTTCAGTTCAGTCCAGTAACTCAGTCATGTCTGACTCTTTGTGATCCCATGCATGCCAGGCCTCCCTGTCTATCAATAGCTCCTGGAGTTTACTCAAACTCATGTCCATTGAGTTGGTGATGCCATCCAACCATCTCATCCTCTGTCGTCCCCTTCTCCTCCCACCTTCAATCTTTCCCAGGCTCAGGGTCTTTTCAAATGAGTCAGTTCTTTACATCAGGTGGCCAAAGTATTGGAGTTTCAGCCTCAGTCCTTCCAATGAATATTCAGGACTTATCTCCTTTAGAATGGACTGGTTTGATCTCCTTGCTGTCCAAGGGACTCTCAAGAGTCTTCTCCAACACCACAGTTCAAAAGCATCAATTCTTCGACGCTCAGCTTTCTTTATAGTCCAACTCTCACCCCCATACATGACCACTGAAAAAACCATAGCTTTGACTATATGGTCCTTTGTTGGCAAAGTAATGTCTCTGCTTTTTAATATGTTCTCTAGTTTGGTCATAACTTTTCTTCCAAGGAGCAAGCATCTTTTAATTTCATGGCTGCAGTCACCATCTGCAGTGATTTTGAAGCCCCCCAAGATATTATATGATAGATTCCAATAATTGATTTTTAATATTGAACTAACCCTGCACAGATGGGGATGGGGAACCTCACTTGGTTGTTATGTATAATTCTTTTTGTACATTGTTGGATTTGATTGTGCTAATATTGTATTGTGGATTTATATATCTATACTCATGAGAGACATTGGTTTGAAGTGTTCATATAATGTCTTTACCCGATTTTGGTATTACAATAATGTTGGTCACATAGAAAGAGTTAAGTATATCATCTGCTTCTGTCTTCTGAAATAGGTTGTAAAGAAGTGGTATAATTTCTTCCTTCAGTGTTTGGTAGAATTCACTAGTGAACCCATCTAGGGCTGGTGCTTTCTGTTTTGGAAGGTTATTAATTATTTTTTATTTCTGTAATAAGTATTGGTTTATTCAGATTACCTATTTATTCTTCTGTGAGTTTTAGCATATTGTGTCTTTAAATAAATTGGTTCACTTCATCTGTGTCATCAAATTTGTGGGCATAGAACTGTTCATACTACTCCTTTCTGATCCTGGTAATATCCATGAATCTTCTGTAGTGGTGTTCCCTTTTTTCTGTTATTAATAATTCGTGTCCTCTATTTTTTATTAGTCTGGCTAGAAGTTTATCAATTGTATTGATTTTTACAAAGATCCAGCTTTTACTTTTGTTTACTTTCTCTGTTGGTTTTTGTTTTCCACTTGATTGATCCGTGCTGTAATTATTATCTATTTTATTCTGCTTACTTTAGACTTATTTGCTCCTCTTTTACAGTTTCCTAAGGTTAGACTTAGGTTACTGATTTCAGGTGTTTCTTTTCTAACATATGTTATATTCAATACTATACATTTTTCTGTAAGCATTACCTTTGCTGAAATTTTGGTGTGTTCCTCTTTCATTTCATTTCTTTCAAAATAATTTTTAATTTCTCTTGCTATTTCCTTTTAGCCCATGTGCTATTTTGAAGGGTGTTGTTTAATATCTAAGAGTGTGGAAATTTTCAGATATCTTTCTATTCCTGACTTCTAGTGTAATACCATTGTTATCTGAAAGCAGACATTGTATAATTTCTATTCTTTCAAATTTGTCAGTGTGTTTTTCAACTAGAATGTGGTATGTTTTGGTGGATGTTCCATGTGAGCTTGAAGAAAATGTGTATTCTGCTGTGGTTGAAATAAGTCTGTATAGTCACTTATATCCAACTGTCTATACTGACATTTCTGCCCACTGGATCTGTCCATTTCTGATAGAGTAGTATTGAAGAAGTTTCCAGCTATGATAGTGAATCATCTATTTCTCTTTGCATCTATTATTTTTGCTTCACATAGTTTGACACTCTTATTCGGTGCACATACCTTAAAGATTTTTATATTTTTCTGGAGAATTAACCCCTAATGATTATGTAGTGCAATTTACTCCTGGTAACTTTCCTTACTTTGACATATTCTGTTTGAAATTGATGTAGATACTGCTGCTTTCTTTTGATTATTATTAGCATGGAATATTTTTCTCCATCCCCCTATTTTTAATCTTTATATGTCTTTATAAGTATTCTGTTCAGTTCAGTCTCTCAGTGGTGTCCAACTGTTTGCAATTCCATGGAGACTGCAGCCCACCAGGCTTCCCTGTCCCTCACCGACTCCTGTAGTTTGCTCAAACTCATGTTCATTGAGTCTGTAATGCCATCCAACCATCTCATCCTCTGCCGTCCCCTTCTCCTCCCGCCTTCAGTCTTTCCCAGCATCAGGGGCTTTTCAAGTGAGTCAATTCTTCACATCAGGTGGCCAAAGTATTGGAGTTTCAGCTTCAGCATCAGTCCTTCCAATTAATATTCAGGACTGATTTCCTTTAGAACGGATAGGTTGGATCTCCTTGCAGTCCAAGGACTCTCAAGAGTCTTCTCCAACACCACAGTTCGAAAGCATCAGTTCTTTGGCTCAGGTTTCTTTATAGTCCAGCTCTCACATCCATACATGACTACTGGAAAAAAACATAGCTTTGACTATATGGACCTTTGTTGGCAAAGTAATGTCTCTGCTTTTTAATATGATGTCTGGGTTGGTCATAACATTTCTTCCAAGGAATAAGTTTCTTTTAGTTTCATGACTGCAGTAACCATTTGCAGTGATTTTGGAGCCCCCCAAACATCTGCTGGATCATCAAAAAAGCATGAGAGTTCCAGAAAAACATCTATTTTTGCTTTATTGACTATGCCAAAGCCTTTGACTGTGTGGATGACAATAAACTATGGAAAATTCTGAAAGAGATGGGAATACCAGACCACCTGACCTGCCTCTTGAGAAACCTATATACAGGTCAGGAAGCAACAGTTAGAACTGGACATGGAACAACAGACTGGTTCCAAATAGGAAAAGGAGTGCATCAAGTCTGTATATTGTCACCCTGCTTATTTAACTTATATGCAGAGTACATCTTGAGAAACGCTGGGCTGGAAGAAGCACCAGCTGGAATTAAGATTGCTGGGAGAAATATCAATAACCTCAGATATGCAGATGACACCACCCTTACGGCAGAAAGTAAAGAGAGACTAAAAAGGCTCTTGATGAAAGTGAAAGTGGAGAGTGACAAAGTTGGCTTAAGGCTCAACATTCAGAAAATGAAGATCATGGCATCTGGTCCCATCACTTCATGGGAAATAGATGGGGAAACAGGGGAAACAGTGTCAGACTTTATTTTTTGGGGCTCCAAAATCACTGCAGATGGTGACTGCAGCCATGAAACTAAAAGATGCTTACTCCTTGGAAGAAAAGTTATGACCAACCTAGATATCGTATTTAAAAGCAGAGACATTACTTTGCCAAGAAAGATCAGTCTAGTCAAGGCTATGGTTTTTCCTGTGGTCATGTATGGATGTGAGAGTTGGACTGTGAAGAAGGCTGAGCACCGAAGAATTGATGTTTTTGAACTGTGGTGTTGAAGAAGACTCTTGAGATTCCCTTGGACTGCAAGGAGATCCAACCAGTCCATTCTGAAGGAGATCAACCCTGGGATTTCTTTGGAGGGAAAGATGCTGAAGTTGAAACTCCAGTACTTTGGCCACCTCATGTGAAGAGTTGACTTGTTGGAAAAGACTCTGATGTTGGGAGGGATTGGGGGCAGGAGGAGAAGGGGACAACCGAAGATGAGATGGCTGGATGGCATCACAGACTCGATGGATGTGAGTCTGAGTGAACTCTGGGAGTTGGTGATGGACAGGGAGGCCTGGCATGCTGCAATTCATGGGGTCGCAAAAAGTCAGACACGACTGAGCGACTGAACTGAACTGAACTGAAAATAGTCTGTTACTATTTCCACTGTTTCCCCATCTCTTATACATATTGGATTGGCCAAAAAGTTCATTCATACTTTTCCGTACAATGTTACAGAAAAACCTGAACAAACTTCTTGGCCAACCCAACTCATAGACAAAGACATAGCTAGGTCTTGATTTTTAATTAATTCTGATAGTGTCTGTCTTTTAATTGGTGCATTTTGATCATTGGTGTTCAAAATGATTACTAATACAGTTGGCTAATATGTACCATTTTGGTTATGTTTTCTCTCTGTTTCACTATTATTTATTTTTATTTTGTCTTTCACTCTTCTTCTGCCTGTGTCTTAGGTTTTTATTGGGTCCTTTCACATAAACACCTTCTGCCTAGTATGTAGCAAAATTCTAAACTCAAAAAAAAAAAAGTGTTCAGCACAAATTGTATTCTTTGTACAAAGAGTTTAGACACAATAAACCATGTTTATCAGTTAAAAAATGACAAGAACTCTTCCAAAATCCAAGTTCACAGATGGCAGCTAAGGTTCATATTTACAAGCCTGTCTTTGTAAAGATAGCAGCCAGGCATGCTATGTTACTCTTTACTGTATATCTCTAGTGCTTTATTATCATACAGTCATTTTGCTGTAAAGCTATGGAGGGAGAGAGACTGATTCCTACTTTTAGCCATCCTCTAAAATATGTAAGACATTTACATTATTCAGCACAGAGTCTGATTAACGTTGTCACTTTTATTATGCCAAGTGAGAAGCCAGAAAAGAAAAATTTCCTGATAATTATAGAAAGTTTAACCTTCTGCTCTTCTCCTTCTTGTGGATGAGAAGAGTAAAGGTTAGAGAAGGAACATCACTAAAAGTCAGACAAATGAGCAGCAGAGAAAATCAGCCGTGAGATGAGAATCACTGTGTGTGGGTTAAAAGCAGATGTGGGAGAAGGTCTGAGGACATTTAGCCTACGTGGGCCTCCTCATCTGTAAAATGGATTTACAAACATACAGCTAGGTCTTGTTTTTTTTTATTAATGTATTTAAACAATCCCTGGAACAAAGCTTTTGTAAAATAAATTAAAAGATATAAAATAACTAAAGTCATGTCTTTAAAACAGGAGGGCAAAATATGGCCTAGTTCATCTTCTAGTCTAGACTATAAGATTGATACTAAGTCTAGTAATTTAGGAAATATGGAAAATAATTTGTGTAACCAAATTTCTATTAAAGTTTCATTTATTTCTCTATTGTAATTTTTCCCACAAACACTCAAAGCTTTTTAAAAGAATGGTCAGATTTACCCTGGGCTTTTTCATTCAAACATACAGCTTCTCCAGAAACTCATGTTTTTTTGTGGTAAACTGGCAAATGCATTATACAACTCCTTGGGCTTCTAGTTCACCCATCATTTTCAATGAAGTTTTGAATGTCCAAGACACAAGAAATGATATACTTAATGAAATCAAGTGTATTTCAATCCTTATATTCACTGTTTCACGTTACTTTGTCACATTTATGTAGTTTCTCTATTTCACTAAAAGTAATTCTAACGTCTTTTCATTACCTGCTACATAAATTGCTGCAGTTTTGTTGTCAAATATTTTCAGACTTAAACTTTTTCAGAACTGTTTTCACAGGCCAGTCCTTCAGCTATAGTCTAACAAAATGCCCAGAGAAAGCCTGGGTGCTTCTCGTGGCACTTTCTTCTCTTTATCTCTAATAATTTTAAAGTAACAATACTTTCTGTTTCCTTTCATCATCATTTTCAGATTTGAAAACTGTGGCAGAGACACTCAAAGGTGACCCCCAATTCATAAATGTGTGACCCCTTTAAGAGTGGGTGGAACTTGTGAGTGCTTCTGGCAACAGAATGTGGCAGAGGAGGTGAGATGTGACTCCTATTGTTGTTAAGTTATGTGGGGAAGATGAAGGAATTTCATAGATGTTATGAAAATTCCCTAATCTGTTAATTTAGGGTTAAGAGATTATATTGAGTGGGCTTGACCTAATCTGAAAAGGTTTTGGAAAATAATCTCCTGTTGAGGAAGAAAGCAGCTATAATTTTTTCGGCTGAAGAAACCATATGAGTTTAGGGAAAGACCATAAGATTCCCATGAGACCTCAGTCTTAGCTGGCACTTTGATTATAGCCATGTGACATATAGTCAAATCTATGATTTTTCCAGTATTCATGTATGGATGTGAGAGTTGGACCATAAAGAAGGCTGAGCAATGAAGAATTGATGTTTTTGAGCTGTGGTGCTGGAGAAGACTCTTGACAGTCTCTTGGACTACAAGGAGATCAAACCAGTCAATCCTAAAGGAAATTAAACCTGAATATTCATTGGAAAGACTGATGCTGAAGCTGAAGTTCTAATACTAGAGTTGACTCATTGGAAAAGACCCTGGTGCTGGGAAAGATTGAGGGTAGAAGGAGAAAGGGATGACAGGGGATGAGATGATTGGATGGCATCCCTGACTCAATGGACATGAGTTTGATCAAGTTCCAGGAGATAGTAAAGGACAGGGAAGCTTGGCGTGCTGCAGTCCATGGGGTCGCCAATAGTCAGACACAACTGAGTGACTAAACATAGTAACAATGTGATGCTATGAGTAAAGGACTTGGTGAAGGCAAGCTTGGACTACGGACGGACACATGAAAACTGTGATATAATAAATATGTTTAATTTTAAGCTGCTAAGCATGTAGTAATTTGTTACACAGCAACAAATAACTACAATGAAACCTATTAATTTTTGAGAAATATCTTGGGTAGACTTCAAACCTCACAAAAAATAGAGTAGACTAGCCTGTAATAACAAAAAGATCTGAGCATACACTTGTTCAACTATATGACAGCAATTGAGTGTTGACCACATGATAGTCATAAGCAGTGCTGCAGCAACAGGAGGGCTTTGATCACAGTTACTCAGGACCCTGGAGGGCCAGTGGCTCTGCCATCTCTGACCTCTAGCTTCCTAGGTCTCCTTTGGAGCCCCACCTCCAGTAGGTAGGAAGGACAAAGGAGCAAAGAGCGTTTGGAGCAGGTTTTATAGGACACACTTCCCTTCTCTTCATATCCCATTAACCAGAACACAGTCATGTGCCTGGTGATAAAAGAGGGGCAGAAGAATGTGATCTGCTTGTGCTCAGGAAGAGAGGGCTATGGATTTGAATAAATGACCAATCTTTAATGCACTTGACAAGGGAATGATACAAACTCCAACAGACATATGAGGAAATTTAGACTCCAAACACAGAAACTTAGCCAAGGCCAAATAAGTTAATGGGAGGGGTAGAAATTGATAACTACCTATCTTTTTAAAAGATGTTCTATGTACTAGAACCCATAGCCTAAAATAAAATGATGTCACAATTGCGTTTTTACCATCTTCGTCTTCTCAAAGATGTTCCTTTCTGTCCAGGAGATCAATGTGTGTAATTTATGTGATGCTATTATTCCTCCTCTTCTTTTCCCTTTCTTTCTCTCCTTTGAAAATTTGCTTATGTATTTGCAGCTGTTCTGGGTCTTTGTTGCTGTGCACGGGGCTTTCTCTAGTTGTGGCTTTCTGTGCAGGCTTGCTCTTATTGCAGTGCATGGGCTCCTCACTGTACTGGCTTCTCTTGTCACAGAGCACGGGCTTTGGGCACCCAGGCTTCGGTAGTTGCAGTGTATGGGCTCAGTAGTTGTAGCACACAGGCTTAGTTGGCCCAAAGCATGTGAAATCTTCCCGACCAGGGATTGAACCTGTGTCCCCTGCATTGGTAGGCAGATTCTTAACCACTAGACCACCAGGGAAGTCCTGTTTTCTCTTTCTCTTTAATAAGGAAGCATAATATTTATATAGATAGGACCAATATGCTACGTTTACATAGTTTGTTATAAGTTTTGAAGAAGTTTTTGGATCCTTTTAAATAATTCATTCATTTACCCAGCACATACTTTTGTTCAATAAAATATAAATTATTAGGGGCTGAGACACAAACATGTCTGATGTAATATCACATCAGATAGAAGAAGATAACCCATGAGGAAGTCACCATTGTTCTGATTTTTCAGAAAACAGATCATCCATACCCAATTTTTGGTAACTTGTAAAGTTAACCTGTCTTATATGTAGTTGAACTGAGACTGGAACTCAAATCTCTTGACTTCCAATTTAGTGTTTTCTAGAGACTAAGCCTAATCCATATTTTGTAACAACATGCACCATCTCTCAAATAGCACTTTATCCATTTTCAATTTGAACACAAATATATTTCAATGTGATAAACTCTAGGGATTAATTTGGTCTGTGTTAAAGAGAAAGCATCACTTTACAAATATCTCTTAACTGGTGGCTTCCCTGGTAGCTCAGATGATAAATAATCTGCCTGCAATGCCAGAGAACTGGGTTTGATCTGTGGGTCAGGAAGATCCCCTGGAGAAGAGAATGGTAACCCACTCCAGTATTCTTGCCTGGAGAATTCCATAGAAAGAGGAACCTCACAGGCTACAGTCCATAGCATTTCAAAGAGTCAGGCTGAGTGACTAACACCTTATTTATTTATTTATTTTTTCACAAAGAGAAAGCATCACTTTATAGATATCTCTAACTGGTATTGTTTATGAATATGTTTATGCTTCTACAGGATGATATTATTTACAGAATTGTAAATTTACAGTATTTAATTACCATAATACAAAGTTTACAATGGTGCCTCAGTTGGTCAAGAATCCGCCTGCAATGCAGGAGACCCAGGTTCAATCCCTGGATGGGGAAGATCCCCCGGAGAAGCAAATGGCAACCCACTCTAGTATTCTTGCCTGGAAAAATCTCATGGACAGAGGTGTCTGGTGTGCTACAGTGCATGGGGTTGCAAATAGTCAGACACGATTTAGCAACTAAACCACAGCCACCACCACCAAAGTTTAAAATAAGGAGCTGATATTTTGTTTGATACCTAAAGAGTTCACTTGTAAATTTTCTGTAAAGGAAATAAACAAGTTTGCATTTTGACATTTGCCATCTAAGGACCTTGGGAAATGAATGAAAATTTTCCAGATTTTAGCACTGTTATATCTAAATTTGAGCTAATACTTTTCTGACAGTGTTACGGTATCATTGAGGTGATCCTTGCTGGCAGCTTACACAAAGTTCAAACATTAGCTTCCCAAAGTCCAAAGGTGATAGCGCTGTAAGAAAGAAACACAACCTTGTTTCTGCCTCTTTGGAATTCTTGCAGTTCAAACGAAAAACTCCCTTCCATGTTGCTAAATCATGCCTCTGTCTAAACAACTTAATTGATAGGAAATCCCTTATTCAGAGAAAAGTGGCAGCAAGAAAATGAAGGGGAAAAAAAAAACTTGCTAGTGGTTGGGAAATTAGTAAAGTCATTTATTTTCCTTTTGTGGTTTTCTTGATTTTCAGCAAGTTTAAAAGGGTGGATCTGGAAAGAAAAATGCCGAAAAAAGATGCCCGTAGGAGTGGAAAAGGAAGATGTAGGTCTATTTGCAGGTACTATATATATATCCATTCATAGTATCTCATTGTGTGTTTATATCCTATGAAGCATTTATGACAACCTAACACTAAAATGAACAGTTGAGAGAAAAAAAGGCAACAGTGGTACAATAGATTAATCCAAGAGAAATTTAGTGAAGAAAAGGAATAGAGAAAATTTTATAACTAAATCTGTAATGTAGGAAGAAAAAAAAAAAAAAACAAGTCTGTATAACATCTTGGTAAGTAAGTTCTCATATAAATAAGTTGGTTTATCAACAATTTGGGGGAAAATTCAAAATCCTAAGATTTTGTTTTATTTTTCTGTTGCTGCCAGGGCAAATGACCACAAATTCAGGGGCTGAAACTAGATAGATTTATTATTAATATACAGCTTTTGAGTTCTTAAGTCTAACCTTGGTCTCACTGATTTAAATGTAGGCCAAGCTGCAGTTCTTTCTGGAGGCTCTAGGGGAAAATGTGTGTCCTATGTCTTTCCATTTCTAGAGGCTGCTTTCATTCCTCAGCTCATGGTCCCATTTCGCCAGCTTCAAAGCCAAGAACTGCAAGTCCATTTTTTTTCCCCCCTTTTTCACATTGCATCTCTCTGATCCTCTGTCTTCACATCTTCCTCTCTGATCGAAGCCACAATAGGTTCTCCACTTTTAAGTCTTTGTGTGATTAGATGAGGCCCACTTGGGTAATCTCTCCTTCTCAAGGTCAGTATCCTTAATCAAATCTGCAAAATCATTACCATGTAAGTTAACATATTCACAAGTCAGGGGATAAGGAGGTGGGAATCATTCTACTTACCACAGAAGTGTAGCTATGACCTTGCCATCATGTCATTGACTGTAGACGATTGATAAACTGATAGAAAATAGATACATTTTTAGTCTTTTATGGAGAACTATAATCAATTGAAAGTGCCAAAAGTCTCATCAAGGTATGTGACGCTCAAATAATTGTGAATTTTTAATATACTTACTAGACAAAAAGAACTATAGTATAAGCACTTTTATGTATCAGTCATAATATTTTGTTACTTACAAATGTGGCAAATTAAAAAAATATATATAAGCTGTAAATATCTGTTGAACTTGAGTTAAAAGAATAAAATGTAGAAATAAAATGTTTAGAACCATGCTGACCTAGATTTAAAATATATATACTTTCACTCACCATATAAGTGCAAGGAATAAGATGTAAAATATAAGAAACTAGGAAGATATTGTACTTTAAAAAAGAATTTCTTATGTAGAAGGACTTGGCAGTTTAAAATTTTCAATAAGATAATATGAAAGTTGAGATCTAAGCACTTTTTGGGTAAAGTTCCCAGAAGCTTACATCAAGGAGTTCAAACTTTTCAAAGTGGAAAAATTAATGCATTAATGAAGGTGATGATGAGATGTGGTTTTTTGTTTGATTGTTTGTTTACAGAGGCTATCTAATATTTACTACTTGTCCTGGGAATCTGATTACCTATAGCATTATAGTGAAATTGTGTAAGAATTCTCAGCTCTAATCCTATATTCAAATTTTTTTTAATTTTATGGCACTTCTCAGATACATCTATTTTTTAGAACTTTTGGGTAAAGTTTTCAAAGTTGAGGAAAGCTAAGAGTTACCTGAAAGGAAAATCCTTTAATTGAGCAATGGTCCACCTGGGTAAACAGATTTACTTATGTGGAATTTGCTCCAAGAATGAGCCACAAGAGAATGTTTTGGCAAGAAATGAGGCTTGCCTCTGATTTCTGATAAAGATTTGAGTTGAAACAGTGTTCACTTAATCTTGTTAAATGTAGCACAAAACACTAAGTGTATTAGAGCATGCATTTAAATGATAACAAACCCTGCTGTTAAAGCTAATAGGAAACAGTTCTTTTCTCATTGAGTTTCCACATCCAAGCATTTCTTTAGATATCATCATTTACTATGAACTCTCATGGTTGAATACAATATACTTTTGAGATGCATTTCTAAGCCTTTGTCTTTCCTTATTCCTAAGCAACTGTTTCCTTTTTTATTAAAGTGATAAATTTTGGTGACAGTACTCTACTTAAAAGAAAACCTACTAATGCAAAATACACCCATATTAAAACCTAACTAGATAACAACGATTGAAAAATAATAACTGGATTTAGTAATGATAAGTGATAGCAGGCATTCAAGTATTGAGACTCACTTTTCCTGTTGAGGATTATTTTCGGCATTTAAACTGTTGCATCTGAAGCCTTCTGTGCCTCAACTGAAAAAAAAAATCTTAAAATGTTTTGCTTCTGTATCATACCCTTTATTGAACTGGGCTTGGTTTGGAGGGCTAGTGCATCGAGGAGGGTGGTCCCACTGAGGAATAGTAGAATTCTTAAGTTCTTCATCTTTTTCCTCTAGGAGGGTTAGGTTCACTCTGCCTTAAGGCAGGGCAGTGAATTCTCAGGAACCCTTCCAGCTCCAAGCACCTGTGAAGTAAAAAAGCACTTATAAAAACTTTAGAACACTTCTTAAAATATATAGTTATAAAAGATAAAGAGTCCCTGAAGCATTTTCTGCACTGAAGAGCCAATATTGTTTATTACTGCTCTGTTAAATTGAACAAGAAAAATATCAGTTTAAACACTGAGAAGTTGGTTTCTAAACTCACATTACAACTAATGAAAATAGCCATGTTCTTCCAAACATCAGTTAGATGTGTATCCAAGGCTTAAGAACTTGTTATAAAACCACCATCATTGATTCTTTTTCATGGCTAGTAAAGAGTAAAATTCCTTATTCCTGTCTTCTTAAATTTCATTTTAATTTATTTGATCAATAAAACCGACATGAACAGCCAACTTACTACATCATTTTGGCTTCTTGCCTCTAATAATAATGAATGTGAGCTGTATTTTATTGTACCTTGATCAGGCAGCTTTGACTCATCAACTGACATTCAGTAATCAAATCAAAGTAAGTCTCAAAAGACAGTCACAATTTGGGGAACATGAGAGAAAGCTGCAGTGTGTTTACACAGAGCAATTATGACATGCTTATATAGAATATATTTGTTATAACCTAATCCTAAACTTTTTATTACTTATTAGAATATAGGCACTGAATAAATAATTTAGTCTAAGATCAACTATACCAGTTCCAGTTTTGTGGGTAAAAAAAGAGAATAAAGCTTAAGGATAATAATAGCTAGGTTTCCTTATTTTTGGCTGTATTTCATTTGCTGTATGTTTATTAACAAAGTTAGCCCTCAAGCTATTGTATTATCTTCATTTTACTGTTGTGGGATAAGCTCCTAATGCTGAAATGGAGGCAATGGCACCCCACTCCAGTACTCTTGCCTGGAGAATCCCGTGGATGGAGGAGCCTGGTAGGCTGCAGTCCATGGGTCACTAAGAGTCGGACACGACTGAGTGATTTCACTTTCACTTTTCACCTTCATGCATTGGAGAAGGAAATGGCAACCCACTCCAGTATTCTTGCCTGGAGAATCCCAGGGACGGGGGAGCCTGGTGGGCTGCCGTCTATGGGGTCGCACAGAGTCGGACACGACTGAAGCGACTTAGCAGCAGCAGCAGCAGCAGCTGAAATGGTAAGTGATCAAATTAAGCCTCAAATCCTTTCTGACACTTTAGAGCCCACACTCTCAACTTCCACATCATAGATATCTTGTCAGTAATCATCTGTACCTTTCCTGAGATTTCCCTCTTAAAAGTGTGTCCAGATTATAGAAATAATTAGTGGATTCCTAGGGAGAATACTTCCATTTTTTTACTTCATACTTTCATTGTTTTTCTTATTATGTTTCAATGCATCTAGATGTCCATTCTCTTCTGAGGGTGGGAAAAGGAGAAAAAGGTCAATGAACTGATATTTTGATCATAATATTGTTTCTTCATGATCTATCTTCGTGAAAGGACTATATGAGATGTAACGTGAGGGAAGCAATGATAAGAGCCACTGTGGTATAATGGGAGATAGAAGACTGTTACAAACAAAACACTGAATCCTCAAATTCAACCTAGGAAACTGATGAGACCCAAATATATATTAGACATATGTTAGAAAGGAAAAGAGCCAGCCTTCTGTCTTTACTGACCATGAAATAATTTATAAAATAAATGATAGCCAATTTGGCCCTTAAAAATGTGTATGATTAAAGCTAGGAAGAAAAGACATTCCTGTCAGCAGTTACTGTGCAGAATGACTCGGGAAAGAACAAGTAACAGGTTTTAGTAAAAGCACAAGGTAGGGGTAGAGAATAAGTAGAACATAACTTGGAAATCAAGTTAAGTTGTATTCAGTCATGTCTAACTTTAGAGCTTAAGATAAGTTATTTAGGCTTTATGAGATGAGCAGCAGGGTGTACTCCATTTTTAGTTAAGCAGTATCTGAGTGCCAATGAAAAGATCAGCAGTGGCTAAATGAAATATCTCAAAGTTGGTTTGGAATGGGAATAGGAGGAGAGTAGCTTTCTCTAATACAGAATTTCCCAAAAAGATAGAAATAGAAATACATTTAAAGAGAATGTAAGCACTCTGAAAGAGGGGCATTATAAATTCTGTGGATTTAAAACTGTGCATGGTTCACTGAGTGCATGCTAAGTTGCTTCAGTCATGTCTGACCCTGTGACCCATGAACTGTAGTTTGCTGGGCCCCTGTGTCCATGGGATTCTTCAGGCAAGGATACTGTAGTGAGTTGCCATTTCCTCCTCCAGGGGATCTTCCCAATCCAGGGAGCGAACCTGAGTCTCTTATGTCTCCTTACATCTCCTGCTTTGACAGGCAGGTTCTTTACCACTGGGGCCAACTGGGACTCAGTTCAGTTCAGTCACTCAGTCATGTCCGACTCTTTGCAACCCCATGAATCGCAGCACGCCAGGCCTCTCTGTCCATCACCAACTCCAAGAGTTCACTCAGACTCACGTCCATCGAGTCAGTGATGCCATCCAGCCATCTCATCCTCTGTCGTCCCCTTCTCCTCCTGTCCCCAATCCCTTCCAGCATCAAAGTCTTTTCCAATGAGTCAACTCTTCGCATGAGGTGGCCAAAGTACTGGAGCTTCAGCTTTAGCATCATTCCTTCCAAAGAAATCCCAGGGCTGATCTCTTTCAGAATGGACTGGGTGGATCTCCTTGCAGTCCAAGGGACTCTCAAGAGTCTTCTCCAACACCACAGTTCAAACGCATCAATTCTTTGGTGCTCAGCCTTCTTTACAGTCCAACTCTCACATCCATACATGACCACAGGAAAAACCATAGCCTTGACTAGACGGACCTTAGTCGGCAAAGTAATGTCTCTGCTTTTGAATATGCTATCTAGGTTGGTCATAACTTTTCTTCCCAGGAGTAAGCGTCTTTTAATTTCATGGCTGCAGTCACCATCTGCAGTGATTTTGGAGCCCCAAAAAATAAAGTCTGACACTGTTTCCCCATCTATTTCCCATGAAGTGATGGGACCAGATGCCATGATCTTTGTTTTCTGAATGCTGAGCTTTAGGCCAACCTTTTCACTCTCCTCTTTCACTTTCATCAAGAGGCTTTTTAGTTCCTCTTCACTTTCTGCCATAAGGGTGGTGTCATCTGCATATCTGAGGTTATTGGTATTTCTCCCGGCAATCTTGATTCCAGCTTGTGTTTCTTCCAGTCCAGCGTTTCTCATGATGTACTCTGCATATACGTTGGTAGCCACTAATATACCCTGGTTAAATCAATAACTGAGAAGGTTAAGCATTTTTAAGAGTTTTAAGCATTGGGTAAATAAACAGAGCAACATAAAGGACATTCACAGTTTAGTAACTGAGAGGATCGAATGTACGATACAAGTAGAATAACAAATTGACTCAGCAAAATGTTCAGAAAAAAGGCAATGGAAAGAGAATGTATAAAGTGCCTAGTCCTACTGGATGTTTGTCAAGCAGCATGTAATAGAGTACACATTCAGTAAATACTGGATAAATTAAGGAATGAAATGAATACTAGCCCCACAAACCAACAATCACATTGTTAACTGTGGCAGAAGATTAATATAGTTAAAGTAGAATACTCAGTTTATGTGGCAGAGGAGACCTTAGGCAGCGAGGGTAGTCAGGGGTCTATTGAGATCTCAGGAGAGCCATACAGAAGTGACTGGGAGAGTAGAGCCCATGGGATTTGACAACTAATTGAAGGTAGAGATGAGGGTATGGTTGAGATTTAGCTGGACAGTGCTGCTGCCATTAACAGAGTAAAGAAGGGTATCCTGGGAAAGGCATGAATTCTATTTTTAATAGGCTAAGCTGAGGCTATCCTGGGGCATCTACAGAGAGATTACAGATAAGAAATGTAAGATTTGAATTTAAGAGTGATAATTTAGGGCTCATGATATACATTTGGTAGTCATTAATTCAAGGATTATATTTAAATCCATACAAATAAGTGAGATCATCAAGGAAGAATGATATAGAATGTAGAATTTGAGAGCTGAAAGACCAACTCTGAAATTTTAACATTTAAGGAGGAAAAAAGAGAGAAAGAATGACTAGAGAAACCATGCTCCTGTGTTTTTAAAACAAACAAAAAAAACAGAAAACTCAGATACTTCCAGAAAGAAATGATTTATCATCATTTTTCCAAGTGCCTTGTTTCATTTAGTGTTCAAAAGATCTTTAAATTATTATTATCTGAAGTTATTTCCTGAGGTTGATAAGAGAAAGAGTTGAAATTAAAATCTTGTCTCCTGTGACTCTAGACTCCAAATTCTTGAAGGAATATGATTCTAAAGCTGAACAAAATGGAGACTGAGCAAAGATATTTGCTTTTAGCCATCATGGCATCCCTGGTACCTTTTGAGAAAACAGGTTCTATAAAGAAGTGGAAGATGGAGCTGCCATGCAAGATTAAGAGACATGCAAGGTAGGGAAGCAGAGACAATTGTTAATGCTAACACACATGCAACTCTTACAGGCTTAAAAGACATTTCTAATTACCTAAAAATAGAAAGTAGAGGGAGGAATGTGCTACCAATCTTAAGAGAAAAATGATAGACTTCAATATTTGAAGTACTTTAGCTATTTATGAATTTCATAAACCTTCATTTTTGAATATATTACAGCAAGAGGGAAGAATTCATCAGATTTTAAAAAAAACTTGTCTTTAAAAAAAGAACAAAAATAGATTTGTACTTATCACTAAGCTCTTGGACTCATTTCAATCAGATATTTAAAAAGAAACCAAGGTAAAATGATTTTGCTCAGACTGGTTTATACACCCCTACATGAATTAATTATAGTTTTTAAACACAATTGGACTTTTAACATTCATGTGCATGTTGGAGATCTTTAGATTATGAAAAGGAAATGAACAGTTCCTTGGGTGGTCTTATTTACTGCAAACTTGCAGTGAATTTACATCACAGTTCAGTTACCCAAACTGAAGAGCACTCATGTTTTCATTGTCAGGGTTCATAACCTGTGGAATATGGATAGACTTCTGCTGGGCCCTGGGATTTGAAATTTGACAAAATGTTGAATGCACATACAGAGGAAAGTTCCACGACTTTCATCAGGATCTCTCACTGCCCATCAATTTCCTTGCTGAGATGAGCATTATCTGCAGTGACAAGCTGGCTTTCAAAGGTAGTAATTTTTAGGGCATCTTTGATTTGGTAAAAATGACCTTGTCACACAGCTGTGGCTTAAATGTCAAAAATTTATTTTCACTCCCCACAGCACACTTTTGTTCCAAAATTTCTTTATTTATTTGTATAATCAAAGCAGTCATACAATTCTGGTAGATGATTTGAGGTCTACTTTGATTTGGCAACTTGTAAGGAAGACAGAAACTGGCTTTGAAATCACAAGGGTTTTATTTGGAGAGCAGGTGAAAAATGATTTTTCCCTATGTAATAGGCAAAAGGGACCTTCTAACCTTGGAATCTGACTGCTTAAAAAACATTTCATATATTAGAAATAGCAATTTCTAGGTTCAGTTAAGCCTTTATAAGTTTTCATGAAATGTTAATTTAAAAATACAGGAATATAAGAAATATATAACCAATCAAAATACATAACCCATGGTTCTGAATTGCAGGGGTCTCATCAAATACAATCAGATTAAACTGAACAGCCACTTAGATATTTCCAGATAGGGTGAAAATCCTGAAGGAGACCAGTCTGATCAGTCATTCATTGTGACTCCAATGAATTGACTATTAAGGAATTTTGTCATGATGTTTATGATGAGCTATCTCTTTTACAAAAATACAAAATTAGTAAGCTTATGTAAAAGAGAAATTATAGTCTACCACATCATCATAATTTATGCACTGATACTGCTGCATACACACACACACACACACACACACACACACACACACATGCACAGAAATACATATTTACCTATAATTCATTAGAAATTAAACTCAATAAATTTTTATTTCTATTTCTGAGTATGAATCCCTACTTCATTTAAATAAAGCAAAACGTTGTTTTCAATAAACTCTATTTTTCAAACTAACCAGATATCCTGAAATTGTTTTTTGCTATACAGTAGGCAATCCCCAAATTTCAGTACTATTAATTCAAGAATATCACCTGTCACGTTTCACTCCCGCATACTGATCTTTGCATTCTTGCATCTCTAGAGCTTGTGAATAGGGATTCACAGCAGTGGCAGGAGTGGGCTGGTGGAAAATATTTCCATCTAGCTTTTACTCGTTTGTTTTTAAGACTAAAGTTGAGCAGCCTCTGGGTACAGTGTGATTAGGGAAAAAGAACAAGGACTAAAATTGGAGACCTTCATTTGCCTCATTTATGGTGTGTACGAGCTTTAAGACTTCCGACATTTCATTCATTATTTTTGTGCTGTGTTTCCTCATTTTTCAAATGTCGATAATAATACCTATTTCACCTCTCATGCTGAATTGCAGGAATATCAAAGGTCATTAGATGAAAATGATGTGTAACCTCCCCCTGAAAAAAAAAAAAAAAGAATACATAAACACCCCTGGTGGGTGTTTGTAACCATTTTTGCAAAAACAGTTTTTTAAACTATTTTACTTTTTCTCATTTCTCCTCTCTCATTTTCCTGTCATTGCACACACTGTCACAATTTTGGTGATAATTTGCAGTATATATTTTTTTAAGTTCTTCATTCTTTTTCAGCATTTGTTAGCATGAAAATAATATAGTTTATTCATAAGTGGAAGAATAGCATGGATGCCTTATTCCTGCAAAGGAGGTCAATGAAAAATAGGATTATTAATTTACAGAGGTGTCGGTGTGCAAACAAATCATTATAGGTTTTCCATAAGTATATCTTGACCCTGGCAAATAAAGTATAGAGGAGGAGAGGCAACAAGAGCTGCCAGATATGAATGGATGCCAGCAGATAAAGGCCTTTGTGGCTATGGAAATACACAAATGCGATAATAGTACTTTTTTGATACAATTAAAGGCTTTAGTAATATCTATCTAATTCATGAAAATTTATCAAGAAAACTGCTCAGTTCAATCTTCTTATTAGAGGCATGGATTATCCATACTGTTTTTAGACTTTCATGATTTCTTAAGGCAAACGATACTATTGTTTAATTTTTAGTGTTGTTAAAGAATTATAGTCAAGTTGCACTTTTACATAGTACTGTATTTCTTCATGGAGGAATTTCTCTAAGGCAAGGCTGTTAGTACAAGGAGTGCAGGCCTGGATTTTAGATTAGGTATCACCATTGTATGTTTAGGGAGTCTTTAATTATTTTAGCTATCTTATGTATAACTGTGAAATTGTGTTGTCCAAGAGGCAATGAATATAGTTGTTAAGAGACAGACTCTAGAACAAGATCTCTGTTTTAAATCCTAATTCTAATCTGAGCAAAATGGGGATTAAAAAAATATATTATTAGCCTGATGAGGTTCAAATAAACTCATAAATATAAGAGACTCATGTGTTATATTTATGTGGCTACTACTACATGCGGCTACTGCAAATGGTCAAATATGAACTGGGATTATTGCTTATAATTCATTAGTGGCCGAACTTTAGTACTATTTTAACTACTTAGGCCAGCGGTTACCTTTACACACGTCTTATATTGGCAGTCCTATTTTTGATGCTGAGGTTTGATTAACTGCATATATCTTAAGAGCTGTACAATTATTGATGAGAGATTGTATTAATGTAAGTGGTGGCTGTCTACAGCCAGTTCAATGAAGGCCATATAAATATATCGTAGAGTGTGTGTGTTCCAGTGTGGTGCAGGCTCTCTGAGATTGATACCTAATTTTAGGCCAGTTTCTCTTCAGCAAAGATTTGGCAGTCCTTTAGGACAAAATAAAAATATTATGAATGCATTTCTAACAAACAATTTAGTAAAACATTTGTTTTTTTTGATCCTTAGTTGTCAGGCTGCTTTGTGAATAAAAAACACAAATCACAGTGTTTGAGATCACCATGTATTGGACGTTATTAAGTATTTCTCTTTGGCTTCCTGCCTTTACCATATGGTAATATGACTAACGGAAAAAAAAAATAGCTTGGATATCTACTTTTCATCATTTGTTTTATTATAGAATGGAAAAATTAAATTAGATGTTTGATATATATGCATATATTCAATGGAGAATGTTCCAATAGCAAAACTGAAGCTTAAGTTTACTTAGCAAACTTGATCTGTGTTGAAAAATACCAAAGAAAATAAAAAATAGTGAAGAGTTTTCCAGACTCAATTCCAACATGTGTACTTGGAGACTTCCCCAAACCAGCAAGCAATTCTCAGGGGCAATTCTCTTTGGGCAACAAGGTGTCTAAAAATTCAACTCAATTTGAAACTATCATCTACTCAGAGATAGGGGCCTTCCCTGGAGGAGGAATGGAAACCCACTCCAGTCTTCTTGTGCTTGGGAAATCCCATGGACAGAGGAGCCTTCAGGGCTCAGTCCATGGGGTTTCAAAGAGTCAGACATGACTGAGCAACTGAGCATAAGCACTCAGAGTCAGATTTCACAAGAAAACTGTTCAGTCCCACAGGACCACCCTCCACTTCAGTCACAGTTGCAAGGCCAGTTTGTTATGTGTGCCTGTGATGGGCCCGCTGTGAACTGGAGGTCCCAAGAATCACAATTCAGGATGCCAATCACAAGCCCAGGTTATTCCCTATGCCTCTGGCTGCCCATGAATTAGAGGTTCCCATGACCCCCACCTTGACTTTGACTAATTTGCTAGGATGGCTCACAGAACTCCAGAAAACCTAAGTTTACTCTCTGGATTACTTATTTATTAACAAAGGATATTGGAGAAGATAAATCAATAGCCAAAGGAGATAGACAGGGTAAAGTTCTGAACAAAAGAGCTCTGTCCTCATGAAATAGGCGCCCCAGCCCTGTGGCACTTGGAAGCATTCTGGTTCTCCAACATGGATGCTCTCCGGCAGGGAAGAAGGGAGAAAAATGTTGCCCCTGGGCTTTTTATGCAATCTTTATTACATAATCATGATTGACTAAATCCTTGACCAAAGGTGGTTGATTCCATCTCCAGTCTCTCTCTCATCCTGGAAATCAGAGGGTGGGACTGAATGAATGTTCCAACCTTGTAATCACAAGGTTGGGTCTCCTGGCACCCCGTCTCCACTCTTGTGTGGGGACCTAAAAGTTATCTTCCCTGAAACATTTTCAGAAAATTGTAGAATAGCCACTTAATAGAGTCTGCCACAGGACTGACTCCCTAAGTCTTTGTCAGGTTTTCAGAGAATGGGACGATTGCATACTGGCTACTTAAGTTTTCCCGTTAGATTAAATATAATTTTTTTTTCTGAAAACTTATTTAATAGTTTTTTAGGTTGGAGACAAGGAGGAGAATTGTTAACCAAATTTTCAGAAATGGAGACCTGATTGAAATTTGAAGGTGCTTATTTGGGATCTGTTAGAACTACAGCTAATGAGACAAATTTAAAAAGCGCTTGAACTGTGTTCAGCACGGCTACAATGGAAGAGTCATTGTAAACACAAAAATTAGTTTGCTTTTACTTATAAAAAAATGAAAGATTGTGCGACTTGTTTTTTTTATTTTTTCTTGGAGTATAATAGCTTTACAATGTTGTGCTAGTTTCTGCTATACAATGAAGTGACTCAGCCACATGTATACATATAGCCCCTCCCTCGTGGACCTCCCTCCTACCCCATCTCTCCATCTCACCCCTCTAGGTCATCACTGAGCACAGAGCTGAGCTCTCTGTGCTACACAGCAGCTTCCCACCAGCTATCTATTTTACAAATGGTAGTGTATATGTGTCAATCCTAATCTCCCAATTTGTCCCACCCTTCCCATCCCTTGCTGTGTCCACAAACCCATTCTGAATCTCTATTTCTGCCCTGGAAATAGGTCCATCTGTATCATTTTTCTAGATTCCACATATATATATTAATCAAGAACTATAATCATTGCTGGCAAAAAGTATGGGTAATTGTTATATAAGATTGTTTGGGATCCAAAATGGTTGCATAGTTACAAGGAGAGACCTTAGGGCCATATGGTTGCAAACAGCAAGTGTTATTCGGAATACAGCTAGTGGTACCCTTGGATCTGGTAGAGTTCAAAGCAAGTTCAGGCTCTCAGTGGCATTTTAGAGATATGTCTAAAGCCAGATCCTCAGTGGCAGCCCAACTCTGCTTTTGTAAGACTGAATTGTGATTGATTACTGCATTATATTTCAGTTTGTCATCAGAATCAAAGGTCCAATTGTGAATACATCTAAATTTATAATATTATAATTACTCAAACAATAAAACCAAGGCCACTGCCTCCAGAATGTCCAGAATGGAATTACACAGAGAATTACATGACATGGGTGAATCTTCCTTCCAGTCTTCCTTCCCTCTCTACTCTCCCTCCTGCTTCACTCTACTGTGGGTCCCTAAATTTGCGTGATCAGCAAGTTGTTGTATAGTTTCAATTATGATGTGAATGCTGGCTTGAACTCTTGGCACCAGAGTTGACTGTGCAACCTGCCCAACTGGAAGCTTTTGCCCTTCTCTCCTTCTTACCCCAGGGCTGGATATAAAGCATGGGTGTCTTCATTGTGATGCCCTCACTCAAGATTTCCACTGGAAAAATTATTTGAACTGATTGAAACTTTAATCCCTTTGTTCCCACAGCTTTGGCTCTCTACTCATCAGCTTTAACTTGAACTTATGCCGTGGACAGTTCAGATTCCATACTTCCTGTAATTAGTCCCTTACAGTTATTCCCCTGGTTGCTCAGGTGGCAAAAAATAAGCCTGCAATGCAGGAGACCTCTGTTTGGTCCCTAGGTTAGGAAGATCCCCTGAAGAAGGGAATGGCTACCCACTCCAGTATTCTGGCCTGGAGAATTCCATGGACAGAGTTGCCTGGTGAGTTACCATCCACGGGTCGCAAAGAATCAGACACAACTGAGCAACTGTTGTTAACCTAACCAAACAGTTACTCCCCACTTCCTTGCCTCATTTCTTCCATCTCACTTGCTATCAAAACTTCAACTCTGGACCTACCTAAACTGTTACCTTTTTCATAACTGTATCCTAACATTAAAACATTTCTTTAAACTATTACTCAACAAGACTGCTTTTACTTTAAATCCTTAATCACAGACCTCAAATATTGTATTACTCACTTTTTCCCACTCCAAGGTAACTATTTCATATCTTTTCTTTCCTCAGACAGTGCTTCTTGGAAATCAGAGTATGTAATCAGCAAAATTCTTTATATCTCCACTATTTTTTCAAGGTTCTCTTACTTCCTGTTCTAGACAAATCCTTTTTCCCTCTGTAGTTCTTTAATCTAGAGATTATCTCTGCTACTTCAAATATCTCTGACCTCTTTTTATAGAGCTCATCTGATTAGACCAGTCCTACTTACATAACCCTCTTTGGATTGTCTTAAAGTCAATTTATTAGACTTAACTACATCAACAAAAATCCTTTTACTTCTTCCTAGCAGGGTAACCTAATAGGAGTAAATATCCCGTCATATTCATAACCCTGACTCCCTTTCAAGAGGATTGGATTACACTGTGTGCGTGTGTGCGTATGTGTGTGTGTATGTGTGTTGAAGGTAATGATGTGGGCAGGAGTGGTTAAGTGGGAAACTTTGTACCATCTAGAATTCTGTCCTTATCACAGACACCCACTGGCCAAGACAAAGATAAAAAACTTGAATTTAAATGAAGTAATAGAAGGACTTCCCTGGTGGTCCAGTGGCTAAAACTCTGTACTCCCCATGTAGAGGGCCCTTGTTCAATATCTTGTCTGGGAACTAGATTATGCATGCCACAACGGAAGATCCCACATACTGCAACAGTTATCGAAGATCCTGCATGCTGCAGCTAACACCTGGTAGAATACATATATACATATTAAAGAAAATTAAAAGAGGCTCTTTAGAACTAAATAGCCTCTTGATGAAAGTGAAAGAGGAGAGTGAAAAAGTTGGCTTAAAATTCAACATTCAGAAAACTAAGATCATGGAATCCAGTCCCATCACTTCATGGCAAATAGATGGGGAAATAATGGAAACAGTGACAGACTTTATTTTGGGGGGCTCCAAAATCACTGCAGATGGTGATTGCAGCCATGAAATTAAAAGATGTTTTATCCTTAGAAAAAAGCTATGACCAACTTAGACAGCATATTAAAAAGCAGAGGCATTACTTTGCCAACAAAGGTCTGTTTAGTCAAGGCTATGGTTTTTCCAGTAGTCATGTATGGATGTGAGATTTGGACTATAAAGAAAGCTGAGCACTGAATAATTGATGCTTTTGAACTGTGGTGTTGGAAAAGAGTCTTGAGAATCCCTTGGACTGCAAGGAGATCCAACCAGTCCATCCAAGGAAATCAGTCCTGAATATTCATTGCAAGGACTGATGCTGAGGCTGATACTCCAGTACTTTGGCCACGTGATGCAAAGAACTGACTCATTGGAAAAGACTGCAATGCTGGGAAAGATCGAAGGCAGGAGAAGAAGGGGATGACAGGATGAGATGGTTTGATGGCATTATCCACTCTATGGACATGAGTTTGAGCAAGCTCCGGGAGTTGGTGATGGACAGGGAAGCATGGCGTGCTGCAGTCCATGGGTTTGCAAAGAGTCGGACATGACTGAGCAACTGAACCAAACTGAAAAAAATTAAAAGTAATCGAGTTAATTGAAATGAGGTGGGTATGGAATGCATTATGAATTCGTAATGCATACTTAAAAATTAAAGACACAGGATAGACAGAGAAATCATACTATAAAAATGAGTGAATATAATGAGCATGTTCAATTTTTATTAATTTTATTAATTAAGGGGTATGAATTTATACCTATGTATATTTTGTTTCTTATATCTTTGACTTTAGAAAGTATTACCTTGTCCTTTTTTAGGTCCATGTAACTAGAGAAGATGGTTTCAGAGATGACTGTTTTGCATCTCTTTACTTGTCAAGCATTCAACACGCCCTCAAATCTATTCACATTTCATAATCTGGCTTCCCATTTCACTGAGAAGATAGAAGTAATTTATAGAAAATGTACTCCCCTCCCACCCCCCTCCCTGCAAAACAAACAAACCATAACTACCTGCCTTTCTATACCTTTCTACCTGACTTTCTTTCTTTTGAAGATGAGTTTTCCACATATCTGCCCCCTGACTCACCTCCTGTCATCCAGTGGAAGACTTCCACCCCTTTAGTTACCTCCAATCTCTCCTAAATCATCCCCCTGCCTTGTGTGTGAGGAAGGTTTCTTAGCATGCCAGCATGGTGTAATGTCTCCCAACATAAACAAACCAACAAAAAAGACTGTGCTCATTTACTCCTCTGCTCCTTTTTATAACAAAATTTCCCCAAAGAATGCAAACTATTCTCTTGTCCAATTTGCCAGTCTCAGTCCTTAGCCTACGCCAGTCAAACTCTTATTTCCCCACAAACCCCGAGCGGCAGCAGTGATAAAGAATCCGTCTGCCAGTTCAGGAGACATAAGAGACACAGGTTTGATCCCTGGGTTGGGAAGATCCCCTGGAGGAGGGCATGGCAACCTATGCCAGGATTCTTGCCTGGAGAATCCCATGAACGGAGGAGCCTGGTGGGCTACAGTGTACAGGGTCGCAAAGAGTTGGACACGACTGAAGTGACTTAGCACGCAGGCAATTCTAAACCTCTCTCTTCACCCCTAGGAGCCTCCATCATGCCACATCCCAGTGTCTTATTATCAGCCTTATTTTATCTGGACACACTGCCTTATTTTAATGAAGGAGTGAAGAATTGATTCCTCCCTTCTAAGAAACAAATTTTTTGCTTGAATGTCTAGACACTTAATTGTCTCATGTTTTCCTATTTCTTTGGCTTTTCCACTCTCAAATTTTCCTAGAACTTCTACTTTGTTTCTGGCTGTTTAAAGTTGTAACCTTCTAGGATTCAGCGCTTGGCTTTCTTCTCCTCTATCTATCTATACTCACTCTCAATGATCTCATTCAGTCACCTACTTTTATATTGTGTGTACCATTTATATGCTAATAACATCCATATTTATCATTCAGCCCTGAGCTCCAGTTTTAACACATCCGAAACAGAATCCTTGATTCTCTGCCCCCTCAAATCTCTTTAAGTGGCATCAACATTCACTCAATTTCTTGTGATAAAAGCCTTGATTCCTTTCTTTTTTCTTCTTCTGCCATATGTTCAGTGTAACAAGAGTCTGACCACTCTCCTTTAAATTGTAACCTGGATATTCCACTCTCTTAAATTATAACCTGGATACGATAAAGAGTTTCAAACTTCACGAGCTCATTCTTAGTCTAAACCCCCCTTTCTCCGAAGGCATGCCCTTGCTCGGCTGCTCAGTTATGTCTGACTCTTTGTGACCTCATGGACAATCCACCAGTCTCCTCTGTCCATGGGATTTCCTTTGCACGAATACTAGAGAGGGTTGGCAGTTCCTTCTCCAGGGGAATCTTCTCAAACCCTCCTCTCCTGTGTCTCCTAAGTGGTGTGCATGCTAAGTCACTTCAGTCTTGTCTGACTCTTTGCCAACCTGTGGACTGTAGCTCCGCAGGCTCCTCTATCCATGGGGAGTCTCCATGAAAGAATCCTGAAGTGGACTGCCACGCCTGCATTGGCAAGCAGATTCTTTACCCCTGAGCCACCTAACAAAGCCCTCCTCCTCAGGAATGATGCTTTAAAAATGTAAATCAGAGCATTATCACTCCTGCCTAAACCACAAACAGAATAAAATGTTAGAGCATCCTGGCAGGATCAGGCTTCTGACTGCCTTAGTGCCTTCAGCTTCTATCTGTCTTCTCCTTCCTCACTTTGATCGTGGACATACTCAACCCGCTCCCACATCCAGGGCCTTTGCGCTTGCTATTATCCAATCCAAAATACACATTCTTTTGGACACCACATGGCAAATTCATATTTTCCTTTCCTCAAGTATCTGCTCAGAGAAAACATTCCCAGCCAGATGTGAAAACACCACATTCCCCTTTTATCAATTTTTATTCATTTTTTTTCTTCATGGTATATTTTTACTACTTGCAGGCTTATTATGTATTAATCAGTTTACTTGTTTGTGATGTGTCTTAAGAATTAGAAGAGAAGTCAATGAAGGGGTCTTGCTGTCACTGAGTCTCCATATCTTAGTAAACTGCCTGCCTTGTGGTAACCAGTAACTCTTTGTTGAATGAGTGAATAATGGGATTTAACACAGTATAGAATAGGAAACTTCGGTGAATTAAAAATCATACACTTTTACTCTTAAAAATTCAAGGCCATGTTCCTCTAATGTTCCTGACCTCACCATATTGCTGGGTCACACCACTCCTTTTCTTGTATCTTTCCACTTCTCGATTTTTCTTCGCCTCTTTCCTCTTTGCAATAGATACAAATTTCAAAATACTTGTATCCTTATTAGGAAATAACTTACCACATCAGACTAGTTACTAAATCCTTTGTTTATAGAACTAAAACACTTCATTAGGAAATCCTCATAAACAAGCCTTCCATCCCTAGCAGGGATTATCCTGGTTGTTTCTAGTGCTCATGTAGAAATATTTCTTTTTCTTCTCTCTCTATTGTCTTGTCTTTCCTTTTCACTCTAAATGGGATAGCATCATAATAGAGGCTGGCTGCTCAGTGAGGCTCCAGAGCCACAAGGGCATGCTCCTACCCAAGGCAGCCTATTCCAATTTCCAATGACTCTAATTTTAAAAATCCTCTTTTTTTATGATGAGCTGATATTTGCCTGGCTGTAACTTTGATCCCTTGGTCCTATTTCTGCTGGCGAGGGCTCCTAAGCATAACTATTTCCTGAGCAGAAATAGAACAGCTGCTTAACACCTCCCATATGCTATTGCTTTATATAGTTGGAAATTGTAAATCCCCCAGACTCCAGCACCTCCACCATACACTTTATCAGCCTTCTGCTCTCTGTTGTAAATAAATTCAGCTCTGTGGCCTTTCCTCAAATGACCCATTTACCAAATACTTCATTATTTCTGACTTCCCTGGTGTGTCAAACGGTAAAGCGTCTGTCTACAATGCAGGAGACTCAGGTTCAATCCCTGGGTCAGCAAAATCTCTTGGAGAAGGAAATGGCAACCCACTCGGGTACTCTGGCCTGGAAAATCCCATGGATGGAGAAGCCTGGTAGGCTACAGCCCTTGGGGTCGCAAAGAGTCGGATGTGACTAAATGACTTCACTTTCACTTTATTTCTTTCTGAACTCAAGAGAGGACCAAAACCTCTTCTGGGCAATTCAGTCACTTCTGGGTTTTTTATACTTGGTGGCAAGTATGGTATAAGTAAGTCGATTGGGAATTTCAATTTTAGCAGCTTAGCTATTTAATTGAAGTTTATTTAAAGTAGCACAAGTGTATTGATTTATTCAATAAACATTATCAGGTGTCTCATTAGATGTAAAGCACTATACCAAGATTAAAATAAACCTAAGGCATCTACACTGGTCTTGAAAAATTTTCAAGGTTTTCAAAACAACAGTTCATGCAGTTGTTAAATATCCTTATGAGCTTTAAAATGCCACTTAGTTTCTTTGGTACCCAGTGCCCCTGTGAAAGGATGTGTGAGGATTTAGTAACATCCTTAACACACCTCCATGGTTACAGTGTCCCAGGGCTGAACTGAAGGGGACTAAGCTACTAGGCCATTTCCCCGGTGATGGGTCCTGCATTTTTACTCCCTCTGGGTAAATGGTAGCTACATTCATTTCATTAACTTATGGGTTATAAGTTAATTTAGGGGGAATATGCTATTACAGATTTGGATGAGTTCCATTAAACTCCATTAAAACTTTGACTGTAGGATGCATTAATAAAGCTTCAAAGTCAGTCAATCAAAAGATTGATGGAGTGTATAGAATAGACCGTAAAATGGAATATTTGATATGAACTATTAAATCTTTCAGAGGAATTCTTTGGGGGTTTGGTGAATACACATTAGTTAATTCTTTTTCAGTTTTAGATAGGAATTTGGAGATTGTCTTTCTAATGTATGTATCTGTGTTAATGCTTATGAATGGGGACAGTGTAAGATATTTAATTAGGGTTCTCTCTGATTCTATTGTGATGAATTAGTTTATCAGTTTCAGTTTCCAGTGAATTCTTAAAACATTGCCTAAAAATTTTAAATAAGGAAGATTTCTAAAGATCTTTGAAATTCATAAATATCTGTAAAATTTCAGGAAGGGTACTACTGTGTTTTGTCCTAGGAAGTTGCCAGATACTTCCAATCATATTGGATTTACTCAGTATAATTTTGAGGTGAATATTACTTTATATTATCCCCATTTTTAATTTGAGAAAGCTGAGACTCACAAATGTATGCCAATCACCAATATAATTGTGCAAAACTGGCATTTAAATTTAGACCTTCCTTATTCTAAATCCCAGAAATAAACCAACAGCTAATAACTTATGCCGTTGCTGTCTGCTGGATGGTAGTGATTATAGTATAATATTCCAACATGGGTTATTAGAATGTGTTGTTAGTTAACTATGAGTAAGTAATATGAATAATGAATGAATAAATCTCCTGTGCATTTTAGTCCGACAAAAATCCAATTAAAGACTGATTAGTACAGATAAGGGTAGTAAATTCTATTATTATATTCTTCATAGGGCTCACCATATTCCAGGAGAAACATTTTACTTTCAATACAGAGGAGATAAAACTATATCCCAGAGATGTTAAATAATTTGCTCACAGCTAAACAGCTGGAAAAATGCAGAGTTGAAATTCCAAAACATGTCTGTCTGCTTCTATAAGCTTGCTCTCTTTATGCCAGTAGAAATGACTAATGTTTGGTTTCAATTTCATCTGAAATCAAGTGAATGGCCAGCCAAAAATTAATTAGGATTGGTAAAAACATAGGGGAAGTACCTTAAAGCAAAATTTCCCTAGGAATTTCTTCTTAAAATACAAATTGTACGTATTAAACCAATGTCTTCATTTTAGTTGGAATGAGTGCTGCTAGGTGTTGCAAATGACAAACCTCTGAAAATCCCCATGACTGAACACAAAATGGGTCATTGTGGGTCAGGTCCTTCCTCTCCAGATAGGCTTAATTTCCACCTTTCGGGTGTCATTTGGAACCCGAGCTTCCAGAGTCCCCAAAAAAGGATCTATGAGTTTGGGATTCTTGTAGGATGCCTTCAAGCACCAGGCCTGGAAATGGTTTATATCGCTCAATGCCAAGGACCTAATCAAAGAGTGGCAAGCCAGTTGCAGAGGAAACTGGTATCTGTATAGGAGCCTAGGGGCACTTGGATAATACTCTCATTCTGTGCTTTGCTTCGACAAAAATTTATTTAAAGATTACTTTTCGGCATCTATACGCATTCCTGGGTGATCTGGACCCATAGCTGAATCATTGTAATGCAAGCAAAAGTGAGTGGTAGAACAGAATAGGTAGGGAGAGATTGCCCTGGTAATCAGAAAACAAAACAAGAACAGATGCTGGTATTGGGAATAGGTTGAAAGGAGAAAATATGAAAAAAAAAAAAAAAAAAGTCTTAAGAGGAAGGCTGGAGATCCAAGAACAGGTATTTCCAAATGAGAGCACTGTGTTTGTGACTTGCCCAAAATCAGGAGCAACTTCCCGAGATAAAGAACTTGAGATAAATTTTATTTGCCTTCTCTTTCACTATTTAGAGTCTTTATCTTTGGAGAAAGCTACATGAGTTAAAGGTATATTCTTGGAAATCATCAGGTTAAAACTAATATATTTCTGCCGCCATGTAGGCACTTATGGGATGAGTCAGTTAAAATTGAAGTGATTTTTAGGATGATTGCAGTACTTTGAAGATTGGATAGAAAAGTTCAAAGAGCACAATAGCTGTAACTAATATAATACTGAAAGGATTTTGAATTGATATAAAGATGGATAAAATAAACAGAGGTTTAAGAAAAGATTCTCATTGCCAATGACAAGACAGCTGTTTAGTAATTATTTGGCCAGCTAAGCCATTTCCAGATTGGATTATTACTAAAGAGTAGTGGAGGAGTGGAGATTTGAGTATATTTGATTTGATTTTTAAGGGTGCCTTCTCCATGCTTTCTGCTATATATAAAACAGAATCAGCCTGTTAGTAGGTCGCCAAGGATAAGTAAGTGAATTATGCCACTGTATTGCAACTAGTTTTGAAACATTCTGAAAACATTATGACATTTAACCACCTTTTCTCTCCTATTTTAAAACAAACAAGGATTGATCTTTCTAGGCAGACAAAATATGTATTTTATGGGTATGACACAGGCATATTGATTTTCAGCAACTGTTTCAGCAGCTGTTGACTTTTGGTTGATTTTATGCAATGTATTTTCTGGACAAATACAAGTTATAGTTATTTTAGTATCATGATTGGTAGCTTAAATAAAATCATGCCTGATTGAAAACACAGAAAAAAAATGAGTGATTGAAAAATGTCATATTTAAAGATATCTGAAAAAAGTGATAAATAAAAGGGAAGATTTATCCTGCCATTTTGATATGAACTGTGCTCTTAACCAAACAGTACTTGAGAAGGGACTCTTTATTTTAAAAAATCACAAATAATACATTAAAAAATGCATTAAAAAGAAATGTCAAGATTTGAATTTCGCTTTTGCAAGCCTCAATGAATTAGTACAGACAGGTTCAATGATTGATGGCTGTTAACATTACAAAAGGATAGACAACTAGACATTATGTGCTTACAAATGATAAAACATACCACCACTTGTGCTTTCATCAAGAGTTTGATCCAGCTTTCAACCTGCAAGGTATACAGAGAACAGAGGAACATATGGAACTGTACCATCAGGCTGCAATTAGAAAAATCCAGACTCTGGAAAACACCACTGGTAAAGGGAAAAAGTGGAGAAACTATCAATCAAAAAAGACTTAGAGCTTCCTTGGTGGCTCAGATGGTAAAGAATCTGCCTGCAATGCAGGAGACCTGGGTTTGATCCCTGGGTTGGGAAGGGTTTATCCCTAGAGAAGGAAAAGGCAAACTACTCCAGTATTCTTACCTGGAGAATCCCAAGGACAGAGGAGCCTGGCGGGCTACAGTCCATGGGGTTGCAAAAGAGTCGGATAGGACTGAGCAACTGACACATACAAAAAGAGTTAAAGACAATAAACTTTAAAAAGGGGTAATGTTAAATTATAATGTTTATGGAAGTACATTTAGGTGATAAAATCTATTTTAAGTCTTAAAGTGGCTGCTCTTGGATGAACAGAAGGTCTGTGGTACTGAAACAGCTTCTGGGATGAGTAGCAATATCTTATCTTAAAGTGAGCTGTTGTTACAATTTTGTATGTATTTAACTAGTTTGTTAAGCCAAACATGTCTTTTTGTGTGGTTTACTTTATTTGTTTACAGTGAAAAAAATTAAAACATTTAAAAAATAATCAATGTAAGGAAATTCTGAAACTCCATGAAATATTAAAGATGCATATGAATAGATATAACTGGTCTTTGAATTTATTGCAAAGAAATTCTAATTG
This sequence comes from Budorcas taxicolor, assembly GCF_023091745.1. Classification (NCBI taxonomy): domain Eukaryota; kingdom Metazoa; phylum Chordata; class Mammalia; order Artiodactyla; family Bovidae; genus Budorcas; species Budorcas taxicolor. The sequence goes on from NC_068910.1 coordinate 88,138,455, forward strand.
TAAAAGGACTTGATGTGCTTTCTTAACTACTTTCACTCAAGTATATTTTTCTTTCCAACTTTTTCCATCAAAGACACTTTTGGTACATGTTCTTTTTTTTTTTCCCAGAAGAAATATTGATTTAACTGAGAGGCTAAATGATACCATTTTGCTTCTCCCAACCTCTTTCTTCTCCAAGGTTCTAAATTTCAGATCTATCATTTTTTACATTATTTTGTTGTCTGCCTTACCATTTTTCCCTTGTAGTATAAATGTCCTTTAGGATTACTGTTTCTGAATCAGAACATCATAGGTGTTGTCTTAAATATTATACAATGAGATGAGTTTTTAAGAGAGTATACATGTTTTCATAAGAGATCCATACCTTGAAAATAAGAGGAAATAAGAAAGCATTGTTCTGTGGTATTTATGAAGTGACAGGAAAAAAACATTTCAAAGGTTATTTATCTAGGCCACATAGTAAAGTTATCTTATAAAACTGCAAAAGTAGCCATGTAGGAGCAAAACTGAACAAAAACATGTATTTGTAGATATGTTACAGACTCCTCATAATAGAGGCTCATTCTAAGTTGGTCCAGAATGGGAATTTACAAGTGTAAGTCAGATAACTAAGGCATATGAGAATGATTTGAAACCCCATCTGTGCGAAAATAAGGTGAGGCAGTGAATGAGGCAGATGTACTCTCAGTGCAAAATTTACTACAGGTCAGGCCTCGGGCTCAGTAATACCCATAATCAGGCCATGCTCCATAACTATAGAATTAATGATTTTTTAAAAAAACAGCTGTAATCACAGTCTGCCTGCCTGTATGTGTGTATATGCATTAAAAAAAAAAAAATCCTTATCTTGTTTATGAACAGGGAAAATTGTTATCCTCGGAGCCCAAGGGATTGCCATTTTCCTTGGCTCAGGTATCCAACTCCCCACACTCTGTCAAGTTTCTTTCTTATCAGTATATCAATAAAGTCTTATATGCCCTCTACTTTTTAAACTAAAATTGGGTAGTAACACTTTGTTGATTTATATCAACCTTCTAGCTTTTTTAATTCAAACTTTTCTTCTGAGGCAATACTCTATGTTGCCTACGGAGGACATTTCTAGGGCACCCAATAGATTTGTAGGTCAGTTTAGCCAGCACACGCTCAGACTAAATAGAATATTGTGTGCCAAGTTAGTTAATGAAAGTATTTATTATAGCACAGTAACCCCTAATGTGTGTGATCTGTAGCTACATAATCAGGAATTGATTGCAATTCTATTTTCAAGTGAAATGCACTCTATACTAATTATAAAGACATCCATAGTTCTGGAAAATTTGTAGAATCTGTACCTAATGTGATGAAATGTATTTAGGAATCAATTAGGCATATTTCCCCCCTCCAAACTCATTTTTGCAGCTTCCTTTGAGGGAACAGGGCAATTGCATTTCAGGAGCTAACCATGTTATCAAAAAAACAGTGACCCAGGTGCATCCTAACTTTTTAATCTCTTTTGTTTGCAGTATTGACTATGATCTTTTGGTGAAGAAAACCTTGTTAATATTCCCATAAGTTTAGCTACTGCTTATAAGTTGTAGATTACCCAAGAAGAAAGGCAATTTACTGTCTCCTGGAAAGTTTGTATCTTTTTTCCTTCCAGAGCTAGAGACGTGGCTGGACCTCAGGTCTACCACGTCAGGCACCAAATTCGTTCTCTTTCTCCAAATTGGGAACCACCTTTAATTTTTATTTTGTATGTACCTATAATCTCTCAGAGAAACTCTCAGCCAGAACATGTTAATTGTCTCATGGGAACCAAAGTTAACAAGTGAGAAATCTGCTTTGAATTTTGTCTATTGTTAGGCAACACTCTCAGTCTAAGATCAGGATAGAATCTTTCTAGAATCACCTAAACTGGGAAACTGGAAGTCAGCTCTTTCACCTCTCTGTCCCCAAAGCCTTCTATCAAACCTGTTTCCCCAAATTGTTCCATTCTGCCTCAACTTTCTCTCTCTACTTCCTCTCTGTTTTGTCTTCCGCCATGCTCTCATTAGTTCTAAGGATCCCTTAACTAAGCCCTCTGATATTTGGCTTGTTTCCTTCCCATTCAATCTCTAGACCAACAGACTCCAAAACGAAGCAAAGGATACTTCAAAAGACCTAAACCTATATATTTATGGATACAATACCTAAAAACTTCAAAAAGTCGTATTGTTGCACTTGTAGTTTCTTTGAAATTCTGTGATAATTGATCAGATACACTGCACAAGTATTGGTAATTCCTTTTCTAAACATACTAAAAATGAATGGAAAGGCGTACAGTAAAGTGGGAGTTTTGTTAGCAAATGAGTAATGGAAACATTTATATCTTCGCTAACTTAAAACATGTGGCCCTGCATTCTCACTCTTTCTCAATGGAACTTGGCACTTTGGTGAGAAATACTTGGAAGCACGCTTATTTGGAGAATCTAGGATTTTTTTTCTGAAAAGGCTAATTTCCTGAGTTAAGATATCATGGAACATTCCATTATATAGTTAGGTTATAAAGTCAGAATACTTATTGTCTTTTGCATAAAATAAATTCTACATTGTTTTATGTGTAACATGATGTATCTTAATTCTTAGGTACTATAGCAGTTTGAGAAGAGCTAAATTAAAAGAAGGAATAAAAAGAATTATATGTGAGAAAGGCTCACAGGCATTTAAACCATTACTCCTTAAAGATAACTATCATATTTCCAGAGGTGAATGTAAGATATGCAATGAATTTTATAGTATTCTTTCTTGCCTTCATGGTTAATTCCATTTTATCGAACCATTTACAACCAGTTATCTTAATAAAAGCTAAAGGTTTAGACTTTGATTAGTCAAAGTTAATGGAAACATATTGCAACTTAATTGAGATTAAGTTGGGACTCCACCCTTTCTATAAATTTGAATATTTGTGTTCCCCCAGATACATTTCTTGAATCCTAATCCTGATGTGATGGTATTTGGAGGTGGCACAGACAGTAAAGAATCTGCTTGCAATGCCAAAGACCTGGGTTCAATCCCTGGCTTGGGAACATTCCCTAGAGGAGGGCATGGCAACCCACTCCAGTATTCTTGCCTGGAGAATCCCCATGGACAAAGGAACCTGGAGGACTGCACTCCGTGGGGTTGCAAAGAGTCAGACACAACTGAGCAACTAAGCACGCAATCCCAATGCGATGGCATTTGGAGTTGGGAGTTTTGGAGGTAATTGAATTTGGATGAGAATTTGGAGGCATAGCCCCCCTAGATTATAGAGCTCTCTCCCTTGAATGTGAGGACATAGTGTACAGACGGCTATTCGTGAACCAGGAAAAGCACCTTCATCATACACCAAGTCTGCTGACACTTTGATCTTAGAGTTCTCTGAATTAATAACTATGAGGAATAAATGTGATTTGTTTAAGCCACCTAGTCTATAATATTTTTGTCTTAGCTTAAACTCAGACAGCTGTATTTCAATGGGAGACATACAGAATCACTGCAAATTTTTGTATGCAGCCCATGAAGTACATACTGGATAGATAGAACCGATTCTTTTACTAATACAAAGGATCTCATCACTACAGATATTCCTTATCTAAACCCATGATAATATTGCATTTATTTGCTTACTAGATTTTTACCCTAATCCTGAACAAAATGGAGGCTGTGAGAAAACAAAAATTAAAGTTCATACATTTTAAAGCAATTTTTTGAACTGTTACTTGCAGTATTCTTTAGCTTACTAATTAAGAGTCTGATTAAAAGTAATGTAGATGCAGTGATCACAGGCTAATCCTACAGAAAACTTCTCCATGTCCAGACTAGATTTAATGAATGCAAGATTTCTTCAATATTAGTTTCACAGCAGAAGGACACATCACTTTCGTGCCAGGAACAAAATCACAATGGTATCTATCAAATAAATTATTGAACAATATTACTTTGTTCACCAAACTATGATGCATGAAATACAAATATGTGATAAAAGAGTATAGGATAGAAACTAAGTTATTAATAATTTTGATGCAAATGTTTAGGTATTTAGTAACACCTATGTTAAGTGAAATTGTTAATAGCATAACAAGATTTTGTGGAAAATATTAATATACAAGAGACATGTAATGTAATCTGGAGAATATGGAATCTTGTATATTAATAAATTGAAATCATAAGGAAATGAGTTATGAGATTTGAATGGATATTGTAATATTATTAAACCAAACAATATAAGACAATATTAAAAAAACTTAGAGGCCTGCATCAGACATTGGGACACCGTGGGAAGAAGGTTTCACAAAAAAGTAGAGGTTACCAAGGTGAAGCCAGAATTATCTACAAAACCTGGTTGGGGTTTGCCATTGCCTTACATAAATACTTAAATTTCACTGTGACACTTTTCTGCAGAGATTCTGACATGTTAAATACATTTTTTCCATATAATTTGAAGCTGTCAAGATACCTTATAGCTAATACCACATAGTATTTAATGAGCTATGTGAATTCAGAGGAAGACACTAAAGTTCCTATTTCTTTTGAATGACAGCAGTTTCACAAATGTTGTATCTTTTCATAATTCATGATCAGATTTTTTAGGGTGGTTTAAGTTATTTTTCTCTTGATGAAGGTGAAAGAGGAGAGTGAAAAAACTGGCTAAAAACTCAACATTCAAAAAACAGATCATGGCATTCATTCCCATCACTTCATGGCAAATAGATGCAGAAACAATGGAAACGGTGAGGGACCTTATGTTTATGTTCTTGGGCTCCAAAAATCACTGCAGATGATGACTGCAGCCATGAAACTAAAAGACACTTGTTTGCTCCTTGGAAGAAAGGCTATGACAAACCTAGACAGTGTATTAAAAAGCGGAGACATTACTTTGCTGACAAATGTCCATATACAGTCAAAGCTATGGTTTTTCCAGTCGTCACATATGGATGTGAGAGTTGGATCATAAAGAAGGCTGAGCACCGAAGAATTGATGCTTTTGAACTGTGGTGTTAGAGAATACTCTTGAGAGTCCCTTGGACTGCAAGATCAAACCAGTCAATCCTAAAGGAAATCAACCCTGAATATTCATTGGAAGGACTGATGCTGAGGCTGAAACTCCAATATTTTGGCCACCTGATGAGAAGAATTGACTCATTGGAAAAGATCCTGATTCTGGGAAAGATTGAGGGCAGGAGGAGAAGGGGACAACAGAGGATGAGATGGTTGGATGGCATCACCAACTCAAGGGACATGCGTTTGGGTAAACTCCAGGAGTTGGTGATGGACAGGGAGGCCTGGCGTGCTGCAGTTCATGGGGTCACAAAGAATCGGACGTGACTGAGCAACTGAACAAAAACAAAAGTTATTTTTCATTCTTATCCAAGACCACTCAATATTTTTTTTTGAATATAGTGATTTTGATAACAGAAAATGGTGAAAAAAATCAAATAATAAATGCATTGAATACATTAAAGTTTATAATCAAGTCTGATCTCTGAGGGGTAGAAAAAGGCAATTTTTAGAAAATGTTCTTGACTTGTTTATTCTCAAGTTATTTTTGTGTCTTAAGGTATGCCTTTATTTTCTATTGTATCTGTTGTTGAATATTTGTTTATTATATGAAAAAATCTAAAATACAATATTGTCCAATACAAAGTGTAATAGATTGATAGCATATCTGAATGTTAGTTAAAATGTTATATATTTCAAGTTAATGTTTGGTTTGATACTATTACAACATCACAAGTCTCCAAACCAGTGAGTAACATGAAGGAACTCTGAGTACAGAAGCATTATGTGATCCTGTGAGTAAGGGTTACTGGAGAATCAGGACAAACTTCTGCTTCCTACCTGAGATAGTGTTTTTCTTCTTATTTTTCTTTTCTCAGAGAACTCCTATTTTATAAACATTTCCTAACGTCCCCTCCAAGCATATTACTGTATTTTCCTCTGTTATGCAAACTGAAGCTCACATGGTATTCTTCTGTGCTTTTATGATATCTTTGCTTCTTACTTCGCCATAGAATTTATTAATATCACATTTCACTGAGTGTTTTTTACTTGCCTTCATCTCCCCAGTTTGACTACAAAATGATCAAAGCATGGTTCTCATGCATATCTCTCAGCATTTGTCACAATTCTTATATTTCATGCACATTTGATCATATTAAAGAGTGATGTCTGAAATTTCATTTGTCTCCATTTGAATTTTTTATCAAAATATATGTGATTGTAAGGGCTTCCCTAGTGGCTTAGTCGGTTAAGAATCTGCTGGCAATGCAGGAGACGTGGGTTCGGTCCCTTGGTTGTGGAGGTCCCCTGGAGAAGCAAATGGTAACCCACCCCAGTATTCTTGCCTGGAGAATTCCATGGATAGAAGAGCCTGGTGGGCTACGGGCATATGGATATGGGGTCCCAAGAGTCAGACATAGCTAAGCGACTAACCCAGCACCACTGTGTGATTATAATATATATTTTGATATATGTGTTATACAACAGACATTGATAATATTATATAAAAATTTTAATTTTAAAAGTCTGTTATATAGGCTTGAGTTCTTACTACCCTGTGCTACTACTGAAAAAAGTCAAGTTTTAACTAACTTGGATGGAATTGTGTGGAAGTACTTAATATTTATATTAAGTGGAATATTTAAGTGGAAATAATTCTTTCCCTGATGGCTTAAACTCTCAGTAAATATTTATTATTCACATGCTATGTGCTAGATGTGTGGGTATGAAATGAGTTCAGGAAGCATACTCTTGACCTAGCACAGAAATAAAAATTAAGAGCTTGAGGATGAAGAATCTTTGATTTGAGCAAATTACTTTGTTGTATTTTATTGCTTTTCTTCATTATCAAAAATTTAGAAAGCATATAAATCACTTAAATTCTTATATAATGCATAAAATATAGCATTTTACATTTTGAATATTCATTCCCAATTTTTAATATATGTCAAATAAAAAATTGGGACCACAGCATATATGTACTTTTGTATATTGATATTTTTCTTACCAAGCATCTCTATTATTTGTGTTATTATATTGACTTTAAAAATATTTCGATAGCTATCTCTTTTACCTCTTTTTCAGGGAACAAATTATTTTCAGTTTTTCATTTGCTTGCTCTTATTTAGTCACTAAGTCATATGACTTTTGTGACCCCATGGCCTGTAACCTGCCAGGCTTCTCTATTAGGTTTCCCAGGCAAGAATACTGGAGCGGGTTGCCATTACCCTCTCCAGACGATCTCTCATCCAGGGATCAAACCTGTGTCTCCTGCATTGGCAGGGAGATTCGTTACCACTGAGCCAACAGGAACACCCCCCAGGGGGCTTTCATTTGATAGTACTATAGAAAACATACTTGCCTACAGCACTTAACCACATTCATGCTTTCTTCAGATTGGATTATTTGGTGACAAATTTGGGTCAAATGACTCTGACATAAGTACACCAACCCATCAAGGTTGCAGAACTCTATTAAATAGTTTTGAGATCTTTTCTTCACAGATGATTGACTAGTTTAAGATAATGATAATTATTGTATCATGTGTCCTATTAAATTTTATATTTCATTATTTTGCTGAAAATTCTAATGTTTTAATTATTGAAGAAATAGTGGGATTTCTTCGGAGAAGGCAGTTGCATCCCATTCCAGTACTCTTGCCTGGAAAATCCCGTGGATGGAGGAGCCTGATGGGCTGCGGGGTTGCTAAGAGTTGGACATGACTGAACGACCTCACTTTCACTTTTCACTTTCATGCATTGGAGAAGGAAATGGCAACCCGCTCCAGTGTTCTTGCCTGGAGAATCCCAGGGACGGGGGAGCCTGGTGGGCTGCCGTCTATGGGGTCGCACAGAGTCAGACACGACTGAAGCAACTTAGCAGCAGCAGCAGCAGCAGTGGGATTTCTTATCTTTTTCCTCCAGAGTTCAGTGGTGAGTCCTCCAGTTTTATCCATCAATAAAATGTTGTATATTGGTTGAAGATAATTGTATTTAGCAGGTTAGGGAATTTTGGCTTACTTTTGTGATAGAGATTTTCTAATGCTGAAAATCACCGAATTGTTACTATAAACCTATCAAATAAGGACAAGAGATTATTATAATGTGGCATTAAAATTAATTCCATAGTATTTTTTAGAACTTCAGATAGATATGCACATGTAGAATTGATCTATATTATATGTTTTATACATGTACCTATGTATATATGTTTGGCTTTAGTGTCACTTCTATGTTTTTAATATGACATAGTATGTATTTTTCAAAGTGTCCCTAGATGTGGGATAGACATTATCCCATTACAGTTTAACATGCCAACTTCTAAAAGCTTAAGCTTCAATATATCCGTTTTAAACTACTATTTTGAGTCTATGCAATCTTCTCATTTTCTTAGTCCCAGACCAGTTGTTTCATCAACATAAGATTTTCTGGTTCCTTGCATCAACTATTGTCTTCTAATTTAATAGTCATTTTTCTATTTTCCTTCCCATTCCTAAACAGCTATTTACCTCACCCTCCAAACTTATCCAGATTTAGCTAATATCCAGCAAACTAATTCCAGAATTCAGCAGTTAAAAAAAAAAATTATAACTGTCTTCAGGGAATTCCTAGTCACCCTTAGGATGAATCATCAAGGTTACCTAAAAACAAAAGTTGAATAACTCAGCATCATACATAGAAGAACATGTAGTGTATTGACTTGGGCAGGGCACGGAACGTTGATTCTTATTTACTCTGTGCACCTGCACATGAAAAAATACTTGCCCATAGTATGTTGACGGATTGAATGAATGAACGTATTTCCTCAGTTCCTACTGCTTCAGCTGCTTTCCCTCCATGATATTTTCCTGCAATTCACCATTTTTATTCTTAACTTGACCTGCCCTAGACCCTGACTGGGCTTCCCTGGTGGCTTAGATGGTAAACAATCTGCCTGCGATGCAGGAGACCCAGATTCAATCCCTGGGTTGAGTCTCCTATCTCAATGGTTACCACGCTTCCTTCACACATTATGCTTGAGGATTGTTGAATTGATTGCAGTTCTCTGAATCCACCCTACTCACTCGCAGCTCTGCTTTGCTTGAGTTGTTTGTTCTGCTTGGAATAACCTGAGTGCCATGTTTTGCCATTTAGCTCCCCTTCCTCCTCCAAACGTGGCTTAAGAACCAGCCATTATGTGATGTCTTTTCTGATCACGTCGCTCTGTGTTAAATCTTTCTTCGATGTTTTTCCATCATGTAATGTGCATCCATCCACTGTAGCATTTATACAACTATATCAGCTTCCAGGGCTTCCTTGATGACACAAATGGTAAAGAATCTGTGAGGCAGCAGACCTGGATTTGACCCCTTGGTTGGGAAGAGCCCCTGGAAAAGAGAGTAGCAAGCCACTCCAGTTTTCTTGCTTGGAGAATTGCATGGATAGACGAGCCGGCTGGGCTACAGTCCATGGGGGAGTCACAAAGAGTCAGGCACGACTGAGTGTCTGACACGACACACATCATGCATATCACACATGCCTGCGGATATCTCTGCATCTTCCTCTAGTTTGTGAGCACCTCAAAGATAGAAAATATGCTTAGGTTCCAATCTCTGGGTCCCCAGAATCTCACATGGTGTCTGTCATAGTTATTGTTAGAGTCAGTGGGGATATGGATTATAAATCAGCACCCATTCTTCTCCTTCACTTTATGGCATTGTTATTCATTTATAATATTTGCTTTTTTAACATAAAAATAAGTATGATAATGTTGACTTTCTCTTCGTATTTTATTTGAAAATTGAAACAAATTATTGCTTAATAGCTACAGATTTGTGTTCTAAAGTAGTGGTCCTCAACATTCTAGGCATCAGGGACCAATTTCATGGAAGACAATTTTTTTATGGACCAGGGCAGGGGGAATGATTTCAAAATAATTCAAGTGCATTGCATTTATCATGCACTTTATTTCTAATCTAATGCCACCACTGATCTAACAGCAGGTACCAGGTCACAGCCCAGAGGCTGGGGACCCTTGTTCTTCAGGAAACAAGGACTCCAAATTGGTGGCTCAGGCGGTAAAGCGTCTGCCTACAATGCGGGAGATCCGGGTTCAGTCCCTAGGTTGGAAAGATCTCCTGGAGAAGGAAATGGCAACTCACTCCAGTATTCTTACCTGGAAAATCCCATGGACGGAGGAGCCTGGTAGGCTACAGTCCATGGGATCGCAAGAGTGGGACACAACTGAGCGACTTCACTTTCACTTTCATAACTTATGAGGGCTTTAGCTATACTTTTTTTGTTGTTGTTTGTGTATGTAGCATCACTGCTGTTGGCACCAGTGTGTAAGCAGGGCATTGCTGGCAGGTTGAGAGTCAGTTAAAATGAAAAAGAAAGATAGTGCTAAGTCTGTCCAACTCTTGTGACACTATGGACTGTAGCCTGCCAGGCTCATCTTTCCATGGAATTCTCCAGGCAAGAATACTGGAGTGGGTTGCCATTTCCTTCTTCAGGGGATCTTCCCGACCCAGGAAATGAACCAAGGTGTCCAGCATTGCTGGAAGATTCTTTACCAACTGAGCTATGCAGGAAGCCCAGGGAGTCAGTTATTGGGCTCCAAATCTAATGGAGAAGCACTGGCTGTGTCTATAGGCGCTGCTGGTTCACTGTTAACAGTTTCAGGCAAAGTAGATGATCTAGCTAGCCTTGAACTAACTCTGTTCTTTTGTTTCTTGTGTCTTCTTTTTTCTGTATTACCAAACTACTCATTCACTGCTGAAAAGCAAGGAACCTGAAGAGAACAATGCAAGTTACAGCACAGTTAGGGTCACCATCTCCAAATGAAAAATCATTCTGAAGGCTTTTAGAGTGGAGCCGCGTCATCTCAACGCCAAACTCACAAATGAGCACATCTGAGTATTCTGCGCGTAGTTTCTATTTCAGAAAAAGAGTAGATACTCTCTTCTATCTTCTGTTTTGAAACTAAAAGTTAACATTCTGATAAGAGACAGTGTCCTTGAAATATTTTTTTTATCCCCTGTGTTTTGGCTTATTTTCCTTCTTCTCTCTGATCCATTTTTGGATGACAGTGCTAGACTCCTTCTTTGGCGCTTTTTCTGTTTTACTGATCTTTACTTGCATCATATTGTCAATGTCAATTCTCCTCAGGTAGTAGTATTTTCTCTTTGCAATCTATGTTATAGGAAATGGAGTTTCTGGTTACAACTTACTTTATTACACTTAGGTTTCATCTTTCCTCACCTCACAAATTCAGAGCTTCTCATGAAATGGATCTTCTTTATCTGTAGTACTTTTGAAGATTAAATAGAATAAATACATACTCTTCAAACTTAGCATGTACATCTTAACTAAAAGTGTAGACCATAAGAATTATTATTAAACTGTCACCATGTTGCATTTTAATATTTTACAAACCGAATTAGGAGGAATAAAATATATCTGCATTGTAGCATAAAAACTGGGGAAGCCTTTGGTGGTCAGAAGACTAATACTCTATCATAATGGATAAACTGTGACTATTGATTGTCTATCTACTCTGCACAGGACCTGGCTAAGCATTGAGGGAAACAAATACATATTAATATCTTTGTTCTCTCATTTATCTAGTAGATTATTTATTTTCATGGATTTATTGAGATTTTTAAAAATGACAGTATAATTCTTTTAAAACAATGATTCTGTGTAGCACCATCTGAAATTATGATGCATATGCCAACTCTCTAAAATCTGAAAACTTCTTGAGAAGTTAGCATGTGATCTGCTATGCTACGTATGCTGCTAGAGGAAATTCATAAAAATGGAAATTTTATTTTTACAAGGGCTCTCAGAAATCATCATCTTCTAGATTCTGTCGTCCTTCTCTCTCATCTTCTTTTCCTGCTTTCTAGATGAGAAAATGGAGACTGATGGAGGGTAAACAGGCTGTCTGGGATGAGTTATTTGGGCATTCACACAGGTTTCTCAAGTCTACTCACATACTCTTTCAAATACCACCTAAGAAAATTGACAGGTTCATCTCCAGCCCCACCAACATCAATAACAGAGACATTGATCTCATCTGTAACAGTTAACATTTTCTGAATAACAAAGATATGCAGGTACCCAGCATGGGGCTTTAATCAACAGGAAGAACTTCTGTACAGGAATTGCTCTACAAGAATCTGTCGTCATAAGGACAGTCTTAACTTCTTGCCTAGAGAAAAGCCCTCCTACTTCATTAGGAGAAAGTAAATTCTCCTTACAAAGAACGAAAACGTCTTATCCAGGTATAGGAGAATATGTATCTGCCACTTGGTCTGACCTTATGGCACTCCAGGGGGTCATGATCACTGCAAATAAATGATGATTTATCAATGTAGAGTAAGTTTGCCTAACTAAAACTAATAACATCTAATGGCTTCCTGTCTTTCACAAGATTAAATATTCTCATTGTTGTTGAGCTATTTTATGTTTGATTCTCTATCACATATCTCATTTTCTTTAGTTCCTTTTAAGATAAATTGTTATTTATTATGGAAATACAAAATCTATGTCCTTGGTATATTCACATTCACACATGTGATAGAATGGTAGGCTCTAGCAAAACTGAAATTGCATCATTATTTATTTTTTAATTGTCTATTAAAATCCATTTGCTATATATTCCATTCTGCTAATAGTAGTCTTATGTAAGACTACTGTTAATAGTATTAATAGTAATTAACACTGCTATGATTAATTTAAATAGTTGAATGAGATATAAAATTAATTTACAATGATGTACATAGAGCTAAAAAACTGGGGACACTTGTAATATCAACTGCAATCTTCTGTCTGAGAGCTCAAAACATAGTTTGTATTATTGATGAGGCCCTGCATTACAGTTCTAGAAGTTTTCTCAAAAGCAACTAAAACTGTATCACCAGTCCTTGGTGGCTCGGTGGTACAGAATCCACTTGCCGTGCAAGAGATGTGGGTTCAAACCCTGGGTTGGGAAGATTCCCTGCAGAAGGAAATGACAACCCACTCCAGTATTTTCACCTGGGAAATCCCATGGACAGAGGAGCCTGACAAGCTGCAGTCCATGGGGTTGGAGCATGGAGATTTAGCAGCAAACATCAGCCCAACAAATGAAAATCCTTTCACCAATGTTCCCCTTAAGATCTATTTGGTCTTAAGATAAAGTTACATTTTTACATAACAAGGACACAGTGATTTATAACAAAGCACAGTGATCTATTACAAAAGAGAAAATCCATTAACTCAAAAAGTCTAGCATTGCTAACATCAAAAACTACTGTATTTCCTTTTCTATATTCCAAATACATTAATATATTCCCAGGTGCCTAAGGATATGGAGGCCTGGCGGCAATCATTGACTCAACAAGAAGAAAAAGCCCTATGCTAATTAAGACTCTCAAAATACTCCAAAACTCTCCGTGCTGTTTATGGTTAAGAGGCAGTAAACAATCATGTGGTAGTGGCAGCAGTATGGATAATCCTGTCACACAAGCTAGTCTGTCAGCAGAGAGGTTTGACCTGAGACATCCTTGTCCCACCCAGAGCAGGGAATTAGCAGCAATTATTGACACAACAAATGAAAAACCCTTCACCAATATAATTCCTAACCAACCCACTATACTAATAATTTCTAACTCCCCAAAAGAATTTGCCTTTAGTAAGTCTAAAACACCTCATGCCTCTCAGGTTGGGAGGCTGTAAACAATCACATGTGGCCAGATGAACCTATACAGGTGGGCTAGATAACCTTCAGAGGAGTCCGTAAGCTGAAACACTCTTGTCACGCCCAGGAATTTTTATTGCCTTGGAGCTGCACGTTTACTCTTCTCCGAGAGAAACGGTTATGGGGGAGAGCCCCCCGTAAAGTCAGAGGTGTAGGTGAGAGCATAAAACAGACTCTGGTTTTGGGGTAGATGCTCGGGAACAGGGGGTTTCCTGAGGCTTAATCACGCCTTTGCGTATGGCAAGCTTCCTTCCTCATGACCCTTGCCATGGGCGGAGTTCCTCACGCTGGCCCCCGGCAGCAAAGGCTTCAAGAAGACGAGTTTAAAAAACTCTATCCAAGCTCTCATCTCCTGAGAGGCTCATGTGATGAGTGGACACAACACAGAAGAACTTTGAAGACTAAACTAGCATTTAAATCATTTTCTATTGAAAGCAAAACAGACCTTACATACTAGACCTAACCAGGTGATTGCCTGCTAAAGGAATAAACAAAGAAATAGACAATCAACATTCTCCATATAAATGTAACAGAACTCAAAGCCTCATAATATATTTGAAATCTCCACAGTACAATCCAAAGTTACTAATAACCAGAAAAACAATCAATTCTGAAGAGAAAAGACAGTAAACAAATCCCATCGTGAACTGACCCAGAAGTTGGAAATAATAGACAATGACTTTAAAAAAGTTATTGTAACCATGATTCACAAGGCAAAAGTGACCACCCTTGAAGAAACTGAAAAATTGAAATTCTCGGCCGACAGATAAAAGTTCCTTTTCAAAATGGAAAGTTTGGTACCAAAAAAAATAGTAGCTAAGATTTTAAAAATTTACCAGGTGGATTCATGAACAAAATGGAGTTGAGAAAGGAAAAGGTCAGTGAGTCTTGCAAATATAAATCAAAAGGAAGCTCAAGCAAAAGCAGGTTGGCTGGACCTCAGTTAAATAAATCATATGGTGCCTAATATTAATGCATGCTGCCTCTGAACCAAATGTATAGACTCATCAAAGAAAATAGGACCATACTGTGTAATGCTGAGGAAACTTATAGTAGAGTGTATTAGCATTTCACTTCAAGCATAAGTCACTTTGAGATTGTGTAAAAGGGACAAAATCCTTTGAATCTAAGTTTCTTCATCTTCCCCTCATAAATTGTTGTGAGGATTAAATAGAATAATCTATAGAAAAGTATTAAATTCAGTGAATTATATCTAACATGAATAAAATAAAAGCTAATTCTCCTTTCAGTGTCTCACCATGCTCTGTATTTTGAAATATTTATAGTTCTAGTCTCAAGCTTGATTGAGATAATTAGCATTTAGAAGAGAACTTATTATGCATTTTCTCTAAAAATTATTTGACCATGCATTATTTTTTTTCTAATGGAATAAATAGGAACATATAGAGATCAGACCTTGAGAAAAATGGTCAAAAGACTTTCTACACTATGTGTCTGTAATAAGGCTACCAAAACTTTGTATTTCCAAACTCTCAGATCCCTGGAATTGCTCTTACCTGGTTTGATCCTAGAATTTTGGTTTATCAGTTCAGTTCTGTCATTCAGTGCTATCCGACTCTTTGCAACCCCATGGACTGCAAAACACCAGGCTTCCCTGTCCCTTACCAACTCCCACAGCTTGCTCAAATTCATGTCCATTAAGTCGGTGATGCCATCAAACCATCTCATCCTCTGTCGTCCCCTTCTCTTTCTGCCTTCAATCTTTCCCTGCATCAGTGTCTTTTCCAGTTAATCAGTTCTGCACATCAGGTGGCCAAAGGATTGGAGTTTCAGCTTCAGCATCAGTCCTTCCAATGAATATTCAGGATCCTTTAAGATTGACTGGTTGGATCTCCTTGCAGTCCAAGAGACTCTCAAGAGCCTTCTCCAACACCACAGTTCAAAAGCATCAGTTCTTTGGTGCTCACCTTTCTTTATGGTCCAACTCTCACATCAATACATGGCTACTGAAAAAACCATAGCTTTGACGAGATGGACTTTTGTTGGCAAGTTAATGTTTCTCTGCTTTTTAATATGCTGTCTAGGTTGGTCATAGCTTTTCTTCCAAAGAGCAAGCATCTTTTAATTTCATGGCTGCAGTCACCATCTGCAGTGATTTTAGAGCCCAAGAAAATAAAGTCTGTCACTGTTTCCATTGTTTCCCCATCTATTTGCCATGAAGTGTTGTGACCCAATGCCATGATCTTAGTTTTTTGAATGCTGAATTTTAAGCCAGTTTTTTTTTTCACTCTCCTCTTTCACTTTCCTCTTACTCCTACATTCAATAAAATGAAAATAAACTTTGTGTGAAATAAGTCTGTATTTATTTGAAAACTCTTACCTTGAGCATTTTTATTATCCCAAACCTAATATATTAATGCCTTCATAACTGAGTCATCTTAGAATTAGGGCCAAGAAAACATGTTTATCCTCATGAGTTAGTATGCTTCCTAACATGGTCAATTCTCTTATCCATTTATTTTTCCTTTATATCTCTGTAGTAAAAACTCAGAGACAGTGCATATGCTCAAATGTGGAAGTTGTGCTCACCAAGAATTGATGTTTATTTCTTCTTTGTGTATAGTTCTTAGTACCTGCCTTTGAATTGCATTGATTTTCTTGTAACCCGTCAAAAACGCTTTCTGGAAGTAATACAGACCTTGAGTCCTGTGCGACATCTGTTGCTTCTCCAAAATGATTTTTGTGTTATATATTCTTTTTTATTCCCTCTTCATCTCTAGAATATTCCCTGGTGGATAAATTGGAAGCCAACAGTACAGCTTCATTTTTCTTCCCTCCATGTAAGTCCCATCTTTGCCATCATGTCCACACCTCCCCAACCCATGTATTTAATAGGGAAATGATGGTGAGATGGTTCCTATCTGAATAGATAGTGTATAAAGCCTCTGGATGTGGGATAGTTCACTTTTACTATATTGTTTTACTATAGTAAACGTTTTCAGATGGCCACATGTTCTAGGGACTCAGCCAGATGCAAGGATACAAGGATAAATAAGACCATCTTATTGCCTGCAAGTTGCTCATGGAATGGTTTCTGGATAGAGACTAAAATTATAACAGCTTATGGTAAAACTTTATCATGCCTACACTAGAGTGAGGCATGAGGTACTAGTGCACAGAATCATGCATTTTTATATTGGTTTAAAACTTTGAATGAGAAGAAGTGACGTCTCCCAGTCGTGTCTGACTCTGTGCCCCATGGACTGTAGCCTGCCAGGCTTCTCCATCCATTGTATTTTCCTGGCAAGAATACTGGAGTGGATTGCCGTTTCCTTCTCCAAGGGATTTTGCTGACCCAGGGATTGAACCCAGGTCTCCCGTATTACAGGTAGACTCCTTAACCTCTGAGCCACCAGGGAAATACCATTGAATGAGAGATATTGAGATATATGAAAAGGGTCAGAAGAACTTTCCTTGAGATATGAAAAACAGATCCACAGGGAATAAGATTTTAGATTTCTTAGAACTCTATATCATTGGGGAGACAACAACACTTGTCTTTTGGTATTTCTGCTCTTAATATGTGCATGTGTGCATATATGTATATGTAATGCATATATATGTAAAATACACACATATTTTAACCTAATTGCTTGTTGCCAAATTGGAATACATATCTTTCAATAATATTCAAAATTTAATAAAAACGAAACCCACTGTTGTTACTCTTAATTTTTATAACCACACAATAACATGTTTATATTGTTCCCATTTTATAAAAGAGCAATCAAGGGTAGAAAAGTTAAATGCCTTGTGCAAAATTATACCCTGTGGAAAGTCCCATGGACAGAGGAGCTTGGTAGGCTACAGTCCATGGGGTCGCAAAGAGTTGGACACGACTGAGCGACTTCACTTTCACTTTCCATGAAGGGTAAACCTAGAACTTGAACCCAGCTCCTTTGATTTGAAAATCGGTATTTTCAATGCTCTCTATTGCTGTCATTGCATCATTTTAGCTTTTGCCATAGTTTCCAAATCTTTTCAGAATAAAAAAAGTAGCACAAGTAATTATAGCTACAAATTTCTGTAGTATTCCATATCCCAGCATTTATCCAGATGCAAGGTAAATGAGGCAGATGGATTTTGAGACATTCTCTTTAAGGAATAGAGTCCTGCTTTTCCACCCCTCACCTCTCTCCTGCAGACAAAATAATAAAGATGCTCACCCTTTAAAAAAATCTGTATTATTCCTAGTGAGTATACTAGTTTTCTCACTGGTCACTGCCCGTTATGTCGAGCTATAGTTCTCAAATGCTTTAAGTAATTGACCAAAAAAATAAGAAAGTGGCCTTTTATTACATAATGGGTTCTTTTTTCCTCTGGAAGGAGACAATGAGAAGTACGTTAAATTGGGTAGGATAAACACTCATATTTGATTGTGTAGTTTACTTATATGAAGAAAAAGAGCAGATAAGAGCTACATTTTTAGTACCAAATAACCTGTCTTTTTAGGAATCATTGGACATTCTGTCTCTTCAAATTTAAACACACTTGGAAGAATTTGGTCCCAGTTAAATGAAAGACGACTGCTGAAGTAGTGCAGTGCGAAGTGTTGATGTGTTTGGGCTAAAGAGCTGTCGATGACATTTTGTGAATATCTTGTTTATGAATATGTTGATTAGAAAATACAAGGCTTCATCGCCCCGCTGGGTCATCTGGTGAGGCAGTAGAGTAATTTACTTAGAGTTTCTTCTTAATGTTCCGTGCTATTTTTATTTTGGGCTTATCACCTTTTTCTCCTAGCAGACTAAGGGGATGTTCCATTCTACATGCTAATCGTACACCTCCTCCCCCTCAACCTCCAAAGTCAGCCGATTTCCTTTATATCTTTCCTGCCAGCTGTAAGAGGGAGACAGACAAGATGAAGCCTTTCTCCTGTCAGACACTGACAGAGCAGAGAAATATAGACAGATGGATAACAGATAGTTGGGTTCTAAGTACCCTACAATTTATTGAGGCAAAAAGAGGAGAGTTGAGTGGCAAATTACCTACACTGTTCACAAACCAGCAGGCAGCCCTGTTTGCCAGCTCTCCAAATTGTTTCTGGGTAATTTGGCACATTTCTACTTTGTTGTGCTGTATCTAAAGGTATGACTTTGAGTTTTGAAAACCCCCTGTTGTGAAAGATCTGCCCTACAACAAGCGATGTTTGGAATGTGGTATTCATGAAAACACACACACTTTTGTTTGATCATTACCAAAACAAGGTTTAAGGTATGATCTTTTAAAGTAGTAAAAGGAAAAAACAATTTATCTTATTGTAGAGATACTATTTATAGAGCTTTCCTTTTCCTTTTGAAGCCTCCCTTCCTATAGCATTCACCAATCCTGGAAATTTGAATTTAATGATGATCTTGACGGATTTCAAATGTGGAAGTTACTTTTCAAATCCGTATTCTTTTTTTTTTACCCTGCAGCAGACTTGAATGAAAATCACACATAACATAGACCTGTGCATTACATGTGTAGTCTCACATCATCTCTCTGTGATGTCACACAGAAAGAGTTTCACAAGATACTTTGGGAAAGAAAGGAGACCGTGGTGAGGAAATCTGGAGTCAAAATTAGCACAGGAAAAACAATGTTAGGCAGATATTTATACCATAGGATTTTGTAGAGTCTATTACATATTGCACTGTTGTTGTTTTGTTGCTAAGTCATGTCCTTATTTAAAAGCAGAGACATTTCTCTGCCAACAAAGTTCCGTATAGTCAAAGCTATGGTTTTTCCAGCAGTCATGTATGGATGTCAGAATTGAACTATCAAGAAGACTGAGCGCCAAAGAATTAATGCCTTCGAACTGTGGTGTTGGAGAAGACTCTTGAGAGTCTCTTGGACTGCAAGGAAATCAAAGCAGTTAATCCTAAGGGAAATCAACTCGGACTGTTCACTGGGAGTCTGTTACTGAAACTGAATCTTCAATACTTTGGCCACCAGGTGCAAAGAGCCAACTTATTTGAAAAGATCCTGATGCTGGGAAAGATCGAAGGCAAAAGGAGAAGGGGGCCATCAGAGGATGAGATGGTTAGATAGCATCACCGACTCAATGATCATAAATTAGAGCAAATGCTGGGAGATAGTACAGGGGAGCCTGGAGTGTTGCAGGCCATGGGGGCACTAAGAGTCAGACATCATTTAGTGGCTGAACAACAACAAATTATATATTATTGTTTATCATGAAGGGAAAGTGGTAAATCACTTTTCTCAGGACACTATTCATTTTATCACATGCTGTGATCACTGGAATACTCTTTGTTAAGGTTTTTGCTTTACTTTTGCTTTTTTTGGCTGCACTGAATGTAGGATCTTAGTTCCCTGGTCAAAGATGGAAACTGTGACCCCTGCAGTGGAAGAGCAGAGTCTAAACCAGTGGATGCCTTAGGAGTCCCATGGAATGCCCTTTGAAATAAGTACCATAGAAAATAATGTCGCTCGGTCACCATAGCAATTTTGTCATATTTTTTCCCCCAAAAGGACAATTTTCTTACAGAGCCTTTGTGTTTACACTGAAAACATCACTCAAGGGATATTTTAAATTGGAAATATTGTTATCATTATTCTCATGATAGATATTTGAAACCAAATGCTTCTTAAAACAATTTAGAAGAGCTCACTCAGAATTAATAAGACATAGTTTTGATAGCCTACTAGATATCAAGTGGTATAACGAGCAGATGCTATGGGCTTCCCCAGTGCCTCAGCAGTAAAGAATCCATCTGTAATGCGGGAGATGTGGAGGAGATGTGGGTTCAGTCCCTGGGTACAGAAGATCCTCTGGAGAAGGAAATGGCAACCCACTCCAGTATTCTTGCCTGGAGAATCCCATGGGCAGAGGAGTCTGGCAGGCTACAGTCTACGATGTCACAAAAAGTCAGACACAGCTGAGCACGCGCACACAGGAATGCAACACTGAACAGCCTAGCAGTGGTCGTCAGCTTCATGGAGTCTTCAGTTTAGGCAACACTTTATCACACTACCTGCCGACCTCCAAAGCATTACAGTGTAAAATGCCTCAAACTGAAATCATCATCTTTCCCAAACCCTATTACCTGCCCTCTCCCTCCTCGCTGTTCCGCATTTTAATGAATGGCATCATCGTCTATTGAGCTACTGCAGTCAGAAGTCACCTTGACTTTCCATCCTCCTCACCTCCCACTGTCAGTCAATCATTAAGTCTCATTAACTCTAAGTATCTTTCAATTTCTGATCCATCCTTCAATCATCGCTGCCTCCATACTAGTACATCTTAATCCTCTCTTTGGAACACTTCTGTCATCTGTTGCCTTGTTCCCTTTCCCTCCTTCCCATTGGGCTTCTAATTCTAATCATGGTTATATTCTGGTATTATTGTGTGTGTGTGTGTGCATGTGCATGCTTGTGCCTGCAGGTGTACATGTGCATGTGGGAGAGCACAGAAAATATGCAGTTATTCTGATTTTCAGTTGAAATCTCACTTTCTCAAAGATGTAATACCTACACTTCACATTGACTTAGTTATTTTTATATCATACTCATGTGTTACCGCAAATGTATTTTTTTGGTAACATCTTTATACTTACCATAAGTCGTTAGATACAAGTCTTTGCCAGTTATAAACACCTTAAGGACAGGGGCCAGGTCCATCTTTGTCCACAACATAAGACTTGTATCTGACTTAGCTAGAGGTATATAGAAGTATCTGCAAGTTATTTATTTATTCCATGGCATTGCTTTTGTCACTTCTGCAGGGTGGAATGTCCATATCACTCTTTTCTATATGTACCTTCACCCCCAAATTATTCATTCTTCAAAGTTCAGATCAAGTGCACTTCATGAGTGAATTATCCCATTATTGCCAATGCCCCTAAGAATTAATCACCCCACAGAATACTTTTTCCTCTCTTTAGCATCCATAATAATATCTATCCACCTCCAACACAAACACACACTTACACACACACAATGGTATCTGCTTTAAAGTAATTCCTTGAAGAGTACATTGTGTAAAAGATCTTTCAACAAGAACTTGTTGAACCAAAATCAGTTTTGCTGATTCTGACTTTGTCCTGTTATGCAGAAGGATCTTTCTTTGTGCTCCAGTCACACATATCCTACTGCCTAATTTGATGTCACCAAACAAAGAACCTAACACTTAAAATATCCAAGGAAATTCTTTATTCATCCCAAATCTGTGCCTCCTGAATCCTTTCCCTCTAATCAAATGGTACCACCACCCACTTTCTCAGAGAGAAACTTTGACCGCACCTTTGGACCCTCAGTTTCTCTCACTGTCCCTCCTCCTCCTAGCAAATCGAAAAGCAGATGCTGTTAGTCCTCTCCCCAGTTGTAGAATTTAATATTTTCTCTATATCAAGTTCAGCTGTTTTATTTAGGGCACCATCGTGTCTTCCCTGCTTCTGCACAACAGTTTCCTAAAAGGTCCTCCTGAGTTTGCTTTCACTCTTTACCAATCCACTCACTGAACAGAGGAAATAAAATATTTTTAAAATATAAATGAGATCACACAACTCAACTGCTTCAAAACTTTCCGTGGTTTGCTGTATCACAGAGAAGAAAAGTGTCTTACCTCAGTACAAGACCCTGCATTCTATGATACGTCGCAGCGGGTGACTCATTCTTTAGCCACCCCCACCGTCCTGTCTCCCTCACTTCGTATCCTTCAGCTCCTGGCAGAGGCTGACCTTTTCCTGTCGTTGCTCCTGACACTCCTGCCTGAAATACACCTTCTTTACTTTCCACATATGCAACAACTGGACTTCCTTCAGGGCTCTAGAAATGTCAGCTTTGCAGAATTTCTCTGACAGTGCTACCTGAAATAGCATACCTTGTTCTTTTTAATATCTAATATTTTTATTTCCCTTATAGCCATTAGTACAGTTTGTAATCTCTTTTTCCTTTACCACTTACTTGTTTGTGGCTTGGATTTACTCATGAAATGTCAGATTCCTGGGTGCAGGGGTGTGCGTGTGTGCTTAATCACTTCAGTTGTGTCCAACTCTGTGACCCTATGGACTGTAGTCCGCCAGGCTTCTCTGTTCATGGGGCTCTCCAGGCAAGAATACTGGAGTGGGTTGCCATGCCTTCCTTCAGGAGATCTTCCAGACCCAGGGATCCAACCCTGGGTCTCTTAGTCTCCCGTATTGGCAGGCAGCTTCTTTAAAACTGGTGCCACTGGGCTGTTATTTCTATAGTATATATATGAGGATTTTATACTGAATGAATTAAGACATTTGAAATAATTAAGAACATCATATGCAACAGAAGTAAAAAGATTATTAATAAAAAGATAAACCTAGCTATAAATACTGGTTTAGGAGCTTAACCATACGGTCTGGACAAATCATGTAAATATATGGAGATATACGAGTAGATTTCTTTCCTGTAGAACCACCATGCAGATTTCTTGTGACTTTTAAGATAGTATATATGAAGTATATATAGAAAAGTTTTCTATGCCTGCAGCAGGAGTTAAATATGGAGAACATTTTATTTAGTTTTCAGTAGCAGATAAGTAGTTGTAGTAATAATGTATATGTCTGCTCAGTTGCTCAGTCATGCCTGACACTTTGTGACCCCATGGACTGTAGCCTGCCAGGATCCTCTGTCCATGGGCTTTCCCAGGCAGAAATACTGGAGTGGGTTGCCATTTCCTTCTCCAGGGGATCTTCCTGACCCAGGGACCGAACCAACATCTCCTTCACTGGCAGGTCTTTATTACTGAGCCACCTGGGAACCCTTGCAATAATAGCAATACTGTGTATATAGATATTATATTACAATGAGAAATAGGAATATTAAGCCAACAAGGCTATGAAAATCAAGAAAAAGAATTATAGATTCTGTTTGTAAGAAAGAAAATACATTTCAGACTCTTAAATCTTAGATTATTTTTTTAAATCTTGCTTTAGGTTATAATTGTATAATTATATGCCTCAGTTCAGTTGCTCAGTCATGTCCAACTCTTTGCGACTCCATGGACTGCAGCACGCCAGGCCTCCCTGTAAATCACCAACTCCTGGAGCTTACTCAAACTCGTGTCCATCCAGTCGGTGATGCTATCCAATCATCTCATCCTCTGTCATCCCCTTCTCTCCCCACCTTCAATCTTTCCCAGCATCAGGATCTTTTCCAATTAGTCGTTCTTCACATCAGGTAGCCAAAGTATTGGAGTTTCAGCTTCAGCATCAAATCCTTCCATTGAATATTCAGGACTGATTTCCTTTAGGGTGGACTGGTTGGAGCTCCTTGCAGTCCAAGGGACTCTCAAGAGTCTTCTCCAACACCACAGTTCAAAAGCATCAATTATTCGACGCTCAGCTTTCTTTATAGTCCAACTCTCACATTCATTAATGACTACTGGAAAAACCATAGCTTTAACTAGACAGACCTTTGTTGGAAAGTAATGTCTCTGCTTTTTAATATGCTGTCTAGGTTGGTCATAACTTTCCTTCCAAGGGGCAAGAGTCTTTTATTTCATGGCTGCAGTCACCATCTGCTGTGTTTTTGGAGCCCCCCAAAATGGGGTCTCTCACTGATTCCATTGTATCCCCATTTATTTGTCATGAAGTGATGGGACCAGATGTCATGATCTTAGTTTTCTGAATGTTGAGCTTTAAGCCAACTTTTTCACTCTTCTCTTTCAGTTTCATCAAGAGGCTCTTTAGTTCTTCTTCACTTTCTGCCATAAGGGTGGTGTCATCTGCATATCTGATGTTATTGATATTTCTCCCAGCAAACTTGATTCCAGTTTGTGCTTCATCCAGCCTGGCATTTCTCATGATGTACTCTGCATATAAGTTAAATAAGCAGGGTGACAATATACAGCCTTGACGTACTCCTTTCCTGATTTGGAACCAATCTATTGTTCTATGTCCAGTTCCAACTGTTGCTTGTTGACCTGCATACAGATTTCTCAGGATGAAGGTAAGGTGGTGTGGTATTCCCATCTATTTCAGAATTTTCCACAGTTTATTGTGATCCACACAGTCAAAGGCTTTGGCATAGTCAATAAAGCAGCAGTAGATGTTTTTCTGGAACTCTCTTGCTTTTTTGATGATCCAATGGATGTTGGCAACTTGATCTCTGGTATTTGATATTTGCTTTTAAGAATAGTGAAAAGAAAGGGAGTTCAGATACATTGACTTAGTAGATTCTGCCATGATTTCTAATAAAAGGAATTCTGCTGTGGTGGGAAATTAGGGAGCCCCAGTGGCTCAGCAGTAAAGAAAATACCTGCCAATGAAGGAGATGCAAGTTTGATCCCTGGGTCAAGTAGATCCCCTGGAGGAGAAAATGACAACCTGCTCCAGTATTCTTGCCTGGAGAATCCCATGGATAGAGGTGCCTGGAAGGCTACAGTCTATGTGGTAGCAAAGAGTTGGACCTGCATGAGCTATTAGAGCATGCGTGCACATGATGGGAGGTTTGAGCTCTATAACTCTCTATCAATTTCCAGTTGTTTAAAATGCACCCAAGCATCTCTGAAATACGGTAGGTAGTAAACATTTCTGAAAATGTGTACCATAATCTGTGTTAATTACATTTGGGATATTTCTCATGCTTCAAGCAGAATATTTTGACTACTTTTCTTTAAAATACTCACTTCAGTCCCACTGCACTATTTAGAAAATGTTGAAAACTTTCGTTGTCTCTTTTATAGTCATTTCCTCATTTTCTAGCTAGCTTTTAACCTCCATGCCATTTTGACATGGAGATTAAAAATTTCCTGCACCAATCATAAGATATGTGACCTTTTATGTCCAAAAAGAAAAGGATATAGAAAAAGATGATATCATCTGTGGGGAGAGTCTGTTCAACTCCAGAAAATATCTCTGTGTTCCTCATTTTTATTATGGAGCTTTGTTCCCAGACCGTTTTTCCCCTGTGTATTTATGTCACGAAGATATTTGATTCAGTTTCATGTATTTATATGTCTCTTTCATTTCTAACAGGAAACATTAATAAGAAGGAAAGATTAGGAGTGAGATTTTGAGTTTGGTATATGAGAACTAGGACATGTATGGCATGCTTAGTTTGAAATGAAGAAGGTCAGGTGCATTAGATGGTTAGATAATTGAGTGAGAGCAGCCTGAACCTTGAATTAATATATCTTCAAGAGAAAAAAAGAGCAGTAGCATTTTCTGTAGCCTCTCTGCATCTCACAGCCAGTTGATATTGGCCTTTGCTGGTCAATTTGTTTGTGCAGTTATTTGCTTATGTCGCCAATTACAAATCTGTCACTTATGCTTTGCAATAACTTTTCTGAACGCATATGATCTTTAATGCATGATCCGGAAACTTGAAACATGTTTTTCTTCGTATTTCTTTCTCAAATAGCAGAAGACAGCTATTGGCTTCATTCAGTGACTATGTTCAACTGCAGTTTTCTGGATCTGGCATGTGAGAGGCAAAAACAGCATGAAAACAGGCTCTATTCGGGATTAGGTTTTGTTATCCTATTTGGTGATTAAAACTTCTAGGCCCCCGCGAAAATATTGATTAACCCCTGTGTCCTTCCAGTGAGCCTTCTAAATGCCCTGCAAGCTGACGGTTCCATATGGACTATGCTGTGCTCTGTAAGACTTCTCACATGTCAGCACTGCTCATCACTCTGTGACCAACCCATGCCGTGTGAATGACTATAGTATACCTAAAGTGAGGGACCATAAGTTAGAGATTTAAAGTTAGTAGCCTTGCTTGGACTGGCTACAATTCTTTGTGGAAATAAGGCACATATCCCAGAATTAGTTCAGGTTTTTGTTTTTTTTTTTCCAGCTTTTTATTTTCTGTTGGAGTATATTTGGTTAACAATATTGTATTAGTTTCAGGTGTACAACCAACTGATTCAGTTACACGTACATATACGTGTGTCTGTTGTTTTTCAAATTCTTTTCCCAATTAAGTTGTTATATAATATTGAACAGAGTTACTGGTGCTATACAGTATGTTCTTGTTGATTATACATTTTAAATATAGCCATTAGGGAGTTTAGAATTGACATAATTTCAGTTTTTTTAGTGGTTTAAACAAAATGTGGTTTTACATTTTCAATTACCACATAAGATTGGAGCCAGTTATTATTTTTGGAAATATTTTTTACCTATTCCTGGTTGTGTGTTGCTGTATGAGAGATTACTTGGAAACTCTGTGGCTAAACATAGGAGTCAATAAAATAAAATAAAAATAATAATTTTTATTGTCTAATAATCTGGGTCAGGAATTTGGGTGGAACTCATTTCAGTGAGTTTCTATTCCAAATGATGTCAATGGCTTTGTTTGTTGATATCCAGCTGACAAATGTACTGTTCGAGGGGATCTAAGAGGTGTCCTTTATATACATAGTGCTTTTGCAATGATACCTAAAGCCTGCGCTCAGCAAGGCCTATCCATCAGAAAGCCCATAAGTGGTATCTTCAGGGTAGCACACTCAGGCTTCCTATATGGCAGCTCAGAGATTCTCCAGTGTGGAAAGAGGTGCAGCAGAAGTTGAAGGCATCTCATAACTTAGCCTTGAAACCCTAAACTATCACTTTTGATCTGTTCTATTGGTCAAGAAAATCACCAAGGCCAATGTAAATTTGGGAAAGAAGAATTGGACTCCAGCTCTCAGTTAGGGAGAAAGGGCAAAGAACTTGTTGTTATCCTTAATGTCTCACATTTCCTTACTTTGTTTTAGTCACAATATATATTGGGTGAGTTCTACCATGTAGCTGTGCGTGCATGCTCCATTGTTTCTGACTCTTTGTGACCCCGTGGACTGTAACCTTCCAGTATCCTCTGTCCTTAGAATTTTCAGGCAAGATTACTAGAGTTGTTTTCCATTTACTCCTCTAGGGGATCTTCCCCATCCAGGGATCAAACCCATGTCTCCTGTGTCTCCTGCATTGGTAGGTAGATTCTTTACCACTGAGCCACTTGGGAAATTTCTACCACAGTGTAGAATAATTAAGGTGCCAGAATAGTAACATTGGGTCAACTAAAAATTGACCTTCAATATAATTTCTCCTTCATTCATTCATTCACTTATTAATTCATTCAACAAACAATTGACACCCCATCACATGCAGGCATTGTCCCAGGTGATGAGGAAACGGAGCTGAATCTCTCATTAAATTCTAGCAAGGGGATGTAAAAAATTTAGATACACTCTACTCCAAATAATCATTGGCTGATTTATGCAGTCAATATTTACAGCAGCCCAATAAAGTGGAAGTTTATAAGTCATGCTTATAAGTTAAATCAGAAAAATGAAGTTCATAGAAAAATCTTAATTAAGTTCACACAGCTCATAATTTTAAAAAATCATGTATATTATGATGGATATCAATCAATTTGATTTTAGTAGCAAATAGATTATTTCCTTTTTATTAAAAAAATACATTATTTCTGTCCGGAATAATTTAAAAAACACAGTAAATCAGAAAATGGTATTAAAAGTCACAGATCTGTATTTCTACTGCTTAGATATGTCTAGTGTTATTTCTTGAGGATATGCCTGTTTCTGTTCACCATTGTTATGAAACTATCCCCCAAACTTTGTGGCTTAAAATAACAACCATTTATTTGGCTCACTATTGTGTGGGTTGTTAATTTAAGCTGAGCTCCGCTGAGCTCTCCCTCCTGCTCTCTGTTGGTTTTACAAGCGTCTGTGTCCAGCTGTGAGTTAGCTGGCTAACTTTGCTCTGGGTATTGGCTGGCTGATGGCTGGGAAGCCACAGGTCACTCACACATGGCCTCTCCTGCTACAGCAGGTTAGCCTGAGCTGGTTAACATGCCAATCACACGATTCAAAAAGAGGGGACAGAGGTGTGCGATGCCTCTTGAGGCTAGGACTGGCATATTAAAACAAAGTAAGTTACAAGACCAGCCCTGGTTAAAGGGCGGGGACATTAACTCCAACTCTTGACATAAAGAGAAGTGAAGTTATATTTCAAAGGGCATGGGCTCAGAAAAGGGTAAAGAATTGCAGCCACTTTTTTTCAATTAAACTGGAACAACTCTTCCATGTTTGTACCCACCATGCAGGCCTTTTTAAGTAAACAGAAATATGAACATAAAGACACCAACATTTCATATGTGTTCAGACCCTCACTTGTGTCTAACTTTTTGTGACCCCATGGACTGTAGTCTGCCAGGCTCCTCTGTCCATGGAATTCTCCAGGAAAGAATACTGGAGTGGTTTGCCATGCCCTCCTCCAGGGTATCTTCCCAACCTAGCAATCTAACCAGTGTCTATTTCTCTGGCATCAATAGGCAGATTCTTTACTACGAATGCCATTTGGGAAGAATAGTTATTAATGCCCAGCTCTTTGCTCACTCAATCATATCCAACTCTTTTGTGACCCCATGGTCTGTAGCCTGCCAGACTACATGAAATTCCCCAGGCAGGAATCCTGGAGTACATTGCCATTTCCTTCTCCATGAAAACACCCTAGGTGCCCCCAAATGCCTCTTCTCCAATTATGTTTTAAAACATGCCACCCCAGATAAGAATAAGGCTTGAGAGATAGAAGTCAAAGCGTGTCTCCCTAGCTCTGAGGTGAAATGAAAGTCACTCAGTCATGTCCAACTCTTTGTGACCTTATTGACTATAACCCACCACACTCCTCTGTCCAGGCAAGAATATTGGAGTAGATTGTCATTCCCTTCTCCAGGAAATCTTCCTGACCTAGGGGTCAAGCTCGGGTCTCCTGCATTGCAGGCAGCCTCTTTATTGTCTGCGCCATCATGGCATAGTGAGCTCTGAGGTGCCTGGCTCTATATGACAGATATACTCTCAACAATGGCTTGCGTGAAAACCTGGTGCTACTATTCTTGTGTCTGACAATAATCTGGGACAAACTGCTTTCCTAAAGGGTTTCTGTAGAGTGCTCCCTCTGTCTACAACAAATATTTCCATCCCTCTTGCAAAACCGAGCGCCAAAGAATTGGTGTTTTTTAACTGTGGTGTTGGAAGAGACTCTTGAGAGTCCCTTGGACTGCAAGGAGATCCAAGGAGATCCAACTGATTTCCTAAAGGAAATCAGTCCTGAATATTCATTGGAAGGACTGGTGCTGAACTGAATCTCCAATCCTTTGGCCACCTGATACAAAGAACTGACTCATTTGAAAAGACCTTGATGCTGGGAAAGATTGAAAGCAAGAGGAGAAGGAGACTACAGAGATGAGATGGCTGGATGGCATCATTGACTCAATGGGCATGAGTTTGAGTAAACTCTGGGAGTTGGCGATGGACAGGGAGGCCTGGCGTGCTGCAGTCAATGGGGTCGCAAAGAGTCGGACACGACTGAGCAACTGAACTGAAGTTGCTATCTACATGGCTGCTCCTTGTTTTTCTTTGTAATTGCCATATCCTTAGTGACTCAGCTCTGAGTTTAATTGTATTCCCCAGAAAGTTATGTTAAAATCCTAACTTCTGTTACCATGAGTGTGACCTCATTTGGAAATAGATTTTTTACAGATGTACTCAAGTGAAGATGAGATCTTTAGAGTGGGCCTTGGTTCAGCTGGATTGATGGCTTTCTAAGAAGGGGAAATTTAGACCCAAAGATTAACATGCGCAGAGGAATGTTGGAAAAGAATGTAGGGATATACGGGAGAAGATAATGGAGCATGACAATGGAGCATGCACCAGCAAGGCCAAAATTCCAAGAATTGACAGGAAGCACGAGAAGCTAAAAGAGGTAAGAAAATTTCTCTGTACATCCTTCAGAGTGAACATGGCCCTGCCAACATATTGATTTCAGACTTCTAGCCCCTAGAGCGGTGAGAGAATACACTTTGGTTAAGTCACCTGGTCTATGTCACTATGGTACAGCAGCCCTAGAAACCTGATCCAGGCCCTCAGAGCTCCATACTTGCTAACCCTCTTTCAATTTGCCTTATCTTTTATTGCGCATTTTTTCCTTCAAGCCCTTATTACCTGAGAAATCTTCACATGCATGTGTCTGATTTTGTGTCTGCCATTTCCTTTTTCTGTCATCAAGGCCCGTGCCTTCCATATTCACTCCTCTAGCCCCTGCCTGATATATGAGCAGCAGTCAGTGCATTATTTGCTGTGAACATAAATGAAGATATCAGGCTGGGGAAGTCAAGGAAACAATACCTCCAAGTGGAGAATCAGGATGAAGAATGTCAAACGCTGACCTGGAATCAGAGGCAGAAGAGGCCATTGGATTTTGCAATCTTGTGGAAGCAGTTGGTAACCTTTGAGCGAGCAGTTTCAGGAAAGTGGGTGCGGCAAAAGCCATAATATACCCAACTAAACACTGAGTTGGCAATGAAGAATCACAGGACACGGGTGTAGTATACCCTTTCAAGAAAGCTGGCAGTGAGAAAAGGAAAAATAACAGAGCAGAGGCTTGAATTTTCTTTGGATCTTTATCTAAATAAAATGGCAAGAGAATGTCCAAATATGAAAGGAGGTTTGTAGTTTAGTAAGAAGAATAGGAACTTTTCAGGGTTCTAGATTTGAGGAGAAAGTATTAAGTGGAAGGAAAGAAGGGGCTGTTATGAAGCAAGGTCTTAAAACACGTAGGAGAGATCAAAATCAGTAATAAAGAGTAGATGGTTTTGCCATATCTCTTACTCGGGAATAAGAATAAATCAAGATAATGAAGAAAACAAAGTGCCATAGACTGTCACACTGAGTGGCTTGCATGTTGTTTTGTGCTTCCTTTTGGAGCATATTTTATCTCCTTTACTTGATTATAAACATTTACAGATACAGAATTTCCTCTATACATACAAATCAGTGTAGAGAGGATATTTTAAGTGAAATACTCTTATAATAAGTCATATGTAGTTTATATTTCCTAGGAAGACTTTTGTTCTCAAGTTCATGCTCAACATTAAACCTGTTAGATATTTTATTCCTGGAGAGGGATGGAAAAGTTATTTTCACAAAGTTTCTATTAACAGACCTGCTATTGATTAAGTGCCTATTTATGCCAGTCCTGGTCCTAAGGTTTTTAAATCATTTGTCCCTGGAAATAATACAAACAGATATAGTTTGTATTTTTATAGAGATGGTAAAATTGAGGTTTAGAGAGATTACTTGTCTAAAAACCATAGAAAGAGATAATAAAATTTACAAGGGCCTCTCAGCAGAGCTTTAAGCCTTAACCTCTGCGTTACTGCAAAAGTATATACACAAAACAGTTGCCCTTAAGGTAATTCTAGCTGTTTGTTAAGGTGTATTTCTCAAGTTTAATTATCTCTTAAAAATACTGTTTACCCTAAGAGCAGTAATAATGTCATGTTTCTACTGACTTTCAAACAGGTTGATTATTGGCTTTGGGGTTTGTTCCACACTTTCCTATCTGTACTCCTGACAATTTCCTATTTCATTAACATTTTTAAAACAAGGAACCTACAATTTAACATAAATAAAACAAAATGATTAACAAAAGGTAGTCTAAGCAATAAAATCTCCAATTTCGTTGTCTCTGGTATCTCTTCCGAAGAAATGCTTAGCAATAGTGAATCTCTTTAAAATAAATATTGATGTGTCCATTTGAAAACTAATAAAACCTAATGCCTTCCTCCGTTGGTGGTAATAAAAATGAAGTGTGCATTGTTCAAGGTGGCCTTAATAGCTGACACTGAGACTGAGTCAGATTTTATAAGCATTTTGAATTATATTACTCAGCAATTATTGTTAGCATGGGCATTGGTATGTGCAATTATCCAATACTTTAAATTATCTAAATCAATATGTAGGTAGTAAAAGCTTAGACTTATAACTTTAAAATGATACATGTGAACTCGTTTGACATAATGTTAATGTGTCTGTCCTATTTAGCCTATATTTATACCTTGTAAACCAGGTTAATTTAAAAGTTTAAGGTACAAGCTGCTGTAACATTATAAACTGAATGTTACCATTATAAGGAAAATAAGTAATGTTTTAGACAAGAAAATGTGCTTTCTTTCCACTGTTGTCCCTAACATTGTTTTTCTTCCATAAATTCCAAGTCTTCAAAAAATTGCAGAGAGAAACTGTTGCTCAGTCACCAGATAGTTAATTCAACTTCCCAGGTGGCACAGTGGTTAAGAATTCTGCCAAGGCAGGAGATACAGGTTCTATCTCTGGGTCAGGAATATTCCCTGGAATAGGAAATAGCAACCCACTCCAGTATTCTTGCCTGGAGAATTCCATGGACAGAGGAGCCTGGCAGGCTGCAGTCCATGGGGTTGCAAAGAGTCAGACGTGGCTGGGCATGAGCATGAGATTGTTAATCCACTGGTTCTTTTCACATATTCCAAATTTGTTCACTTTTTAATTCTTATACTTTCTGTAGGCATACAAAGATTTTGCATACTTCATGTAAAACATTCCACATTCTGCCTTTAAGAAATCCTTTTTGCATGGGTTTATAATAGCACATTGAGGTCAATCAACATTGGGATCACACTTGTATCAAAGAAGAGACAGATGATACTCAATTTAACAACCGTTAAGTGGTACCTGTGAGCAAGTTTTGAACTTTGGCCAAGAAGGATCTGTATGTGCAACTATGAATCTTATCACATACAATGAAGTAAAATGACTTGGGTAATGAAGAAACAGCTCTAGGTTTAAATGTTTATACACTGAAATTTAATATGCATTCGGTGCTAAAAAGGTCATTTCTGCATCCTCATATTGTCCATATGTGAAACTCGTTTTGTGATCAACAGGAGTTCCAGGTTTATTCACACTGACAACTGACCTGCAGAGGGTAAATAGCTCTGTAAAGCATGTCTGGATTGAGAAGGACATTGAGAGGTTATCTTCCGCGTCTCTCTGCTTTCCAGCAAGGCCATACTTAAATCATCGGAATAACATGGACATCCTTTTATTAAAGCTTTTCAGCAAGAATATTTCTTAGCTCTCCTTATTTAACCATGTAATATTTAACGACACTCATCATCATCTTTCATTTTAATATATTCCTCCACTCTCCTTGGTTCAATTTTGTATTAAAAAATCCATTTCCTAATTTTCCTTTCTACAGGAGAATATATCTATTATCTACATGTGATTTTTTTTTTTTCCCTCTTACATCTTTCAACAGGATCAGGAGCCAGCTGAAATTAGAATTTAATTCTGCTTTCTTTAAACATTTTTTGAACCAAGCATTCCTTTTGTTCCAATTATTTCTTTCTCTAACGTTTCTCACAGCCTTCTAGATGTTCAGAAAAGCTTTTATACCTGTCAAATCTTTTTCTTAATTTTGTTTCTAATGAACTTGCATGTGTGGACATTACTCCACCTTTTTCTTTTCTTTTCTTTTTTTGGTCTTGCCACTCAGCTTGTGGGATGTCAGTTCCCAAACAAGGGATTGAACCCATGCTCCTGCGGTGGAAGTATGGGGTCTTAATGGCTGGACGGCCAGGGAAGTCCCATTCCACCTTTTTTCATGCCAGTATCTTCAGTTCTTTCCTGTCTTTGCCTGCCCAGTAAACACATGGAGCAAAATTCCAACTCTGAACTTATCCCTGTTCAATTGCTTCAGGTCTAATACTGGACTGTTGATTGAGCTCTGTAAAAACTCTTGGTTTCCGACAGCACGATGACCCTCAATATTGCTTAGAAATTCTGTCTTTTCCCTAGTTCATTCTCTCCTGTTTTCTAAGGTAACTATTTCAAACCTTCTCGACTCTTTAAAAATCACCTTTGCTAGGACCACTCTCCATCAGTGACCTTGGCTTCTACTTCACAGAGGGAATAAAATCCTCACAAATCCTTTGAACTTGCTGTATCCCTCCTCCACAACCCTCTCCCCACCTCCACACACACATTAAAGCTTCCCCCCTACCCTCGCCCCCCTCGTTAGCTAGAAGCTGTTCTCGTCTAAGGCTGGTTACTGCACGTCTGCATCTCATTGCTTCCCACACTATAAATTTTCTCTTAATTGTGTGTTTCTTCAATCTCTGTTGGTGCCATCCCATCACATTTTAATCATGTTCAAATATTTCCATTTAATCAAAAGAACAATAATAAATCTCTTCCACCCATCTCCAGATCTGCCTCCTTTCCTTTCCTTCACTTGAAAGTGAAAGGAAAGTGAAGTCGCTCAGTCATGTCTGACTCTTTGTGACTCCATGGACTGTAACTTACCGGGCTCCTCCATTCATGGGATTTTCCAGGCAAGAATACTGGAGTGGGTGGCCGTTTCTTTCTCCAGGAGGTCTTCCCGACGCAGGGATTGAACCTGAGTCTCCCACATTGTAGGCAGACGCTTTACCATCTGATGGTCAAGCATTTATAAGAGTTGCTTGCACTTGCTTTCTTTATTTCTCATCTGTCATTCATTAGCCAACTTGTATCGCCTGCCTTCGTCTCCAGTTGAACCACTTTCTCACACATCACTAATAATTTGCTTGTGTGGAAAATACAATCAATATGTTCATTTGGTGTTTTATTTGATTTCTCAAAACATTTCACATGTGGAAATTGTCCACATTTAAGAAATGTGGACAATTCTTAAATTGAAACACCCTCATTCCTCAGCTTCTTTAGCACCACCTATCTCTGATTTTTTGGCTACTAAACTGAAAACTTCCTTGAATGTTCTTTCTTAACCCACCAGTTAAATGTTGGTGTCTGTAAGAATTCTACGTATGTTTACATAGGATTGTTCTCACCTATTCTTATGGCTGTAATGAATGATTTTATACTTTCTATTCACTTTCAGATATATTTCTGCTCTTTCAATGCACATATTAAGCTTGCAATTCAATCTATTTACTTGAATATTCTTCAGATAGCAGTTCAGTGTCTGAGCTGGTCATTCCTAGCAAGTAATTTTCTTCGCTTACCATTCCCAAAATGAATGGTGCTACCAACATCCATCCATTCGATTGCATAAATCATAAACATGTATGGTATAAATTCCTCAGTCACCAAATCCTATCATTTTAATGTCCTCAGCATTTACCTTATTCTAGGCAACAATTATTCTTGCTTAGATGATGGTGGATTCATTCATTCTTCCCATAGATTCTCTAGGTCACAAGAAGTTTTTTCTTTTCCCCGATCTGATCATTTGCATCTTATTCTTTGCTATTGTTGTTGTTCAGTTGCTAAGTCATGTGTGACCCTCTGCAATCCCGTGAACTATAGAACGACAGGCTTCTCTGTTCTTCACCATCTCCCAGAGCTTGCTCAAACTCATGTCCATAGCATCAGTGAGGCATCCAACCATCTCATCCTCTGTCGTCCCCTTCTCCTCCTGCCCTCAAATTTTCCCAGCATCAGGGTCTTTTCCAGTTACTTGTCTCTTTGCATCAGTTGGCCGAAGTATTGGAGCTTCAGCTTTAACATCAGTCAATAATGCAGCACATTACCTAAGGTATTGATTGCTTTGTTTTGATTCATAGAGGTTCGTATAGAAAACTTAAACATATATGTGCTCAGTAACAACGCAGATATAATACAACATTGTGTGATTTACACTCTAATCTTAAATGTGTGTAGGCATGTTGATATATACATATACTTAGAATAAGAAAAATTTTAAATCAGATTTTGTGATACTTTCTAAATAATATTTATTTATCAAGATAGCTGAGATAAAAGGATTAGTTTACCCACATTTGAGTTCAATCTACTGTTGGTGTGTTTTTCTTACTGAAGCAGGCCCAATGTTTAAAATTCCAAGTATTATATAGGTAACTTATTTTAATTCCATGGAAGAAGAGTAATTGAATTAGTCTAAAAGAGTTATGCCAAAGAATGTTCAAACTACCACACAATTGCACTCTGCTCACAGGCTAGTAAAGTAATGCTCAAAATTCTCCAAGCCAGGCTTCAACAGCACATGAACTGTAAACTTCCAGATGTTCAAGCTGGATTTAGAAAAGGCAGAGGAACCAGAGATCAAATTGCCAACACCCAGTGGATCATTGAAAAAGCAAGAGAGTTCCAGAAAAATGTCTATTTCTGCTCTATTGACTATTCCAAAGCTTTTGGCTGTGTGGATCACAACAAGCTGTCAAAAATTCTTAAAGAGATGGGAATACCAGACCATCTAACCTGCCTTTTCAGAAATCCATATGCAGGTCAAGACGCAACAGTTGGAACCGAACATGGAACAAGAGACTGGTTCCAAGTAGGGAAAGGAGTACATCAAGGCTGTATATTGTCACCCTGCTTATTTAACTTATATGCAGAGTACATCATGAGAAACACTGGGCTTGATGAAGCACCAGCTGGAATTAAGATTTCCTGGAGAAATATCAATAACCTCAGGTACATAGATGATACCACCCTTAAGGCAGAAGGTGAAGAACTAAAAAATCTCTTAATGAAAGTGAAAGAGGAGACTGAAAAAGTTTGCTTAAAACTCAACATTCAGAAAACTAAGATCATGGCATCTTGTCATGCCATTTCATGGCAAATAGATGGGAAAACAAAGGAAATGGTGAGAGATTTTATTGTTTGAGGGCTCCAAAATCACTGCAGTTGGTGCCTGCAGCCATGAAATTAAAAGACACTTGCTCCTTGCAAGGAAACATATAACCAACCTAGACAGCATATTAAAAAGCAGAGATGTTAATTTGCCAACAAAAGTCTGTCTAGTCAAAGCTATGATTTTTCCAGTAGTCATGTAAGGATGTGAGATTTGGACTATAAAGAAAGCTGAGTGCCAAAGAATCGATGCTTTTGGACTGTGGTGTTGGAGAAGACTCTTAAGAGTCCCTTGGACTGCAAGGAGATCCAACCAGTCCATCCTAAAGGAAATCAGTCCTGTCTAGTCATCAGAAGGACTGATGCTGAAACTCCAATATTTTGGCCACCTGATGCAAAAAACTGACTCCTTAGAGAAGATTGAAGATGCTGGGAAAGATTGAAGGCAAGAAGAGAAAGGGATGACAGAGGATGAGATTGTTGGATTGCCTCACCAACTGGATGGAAATGAGTTTGAGTAAGCTCCAAGGAGTTGGTGATGTCCAGGGAGGCCTGGCGTGCTGCAGTCCATGGGGTTGCAAAGAGTTGGACACGACTGAGTGACGGAACTGAACTGATGAGCTTTTAGGGAGTTCCACTCACGTCCTTGGCATATATTAACTTTTATGACATCATCAAGTCAGGCTTTGATATTCTGGCCTTCTAGTGGGGACCTGGAGCTGCCAGGGCTCTCCTGAGGATGTTTCTCTTTGCTGCTACTCTGGGTGATCTTATTTTCATCCCTCATGGTTGTTTATAGCCACAAAAGTAAAAAAATTCATATAGGGGAAATAATGATGATGAAAACTACAATATCTTGATAATGCTGACTGATGATAAGACTGTCTATAATTGAATGTTATGTGTTTACCAGGCACTATGCTAAGAATTTCATACCCATTATGTCAGTATGAAAATAGATATTATTATAATCCCTGACATATTATTAGCTATATTTTAGATGAGTGTCCTCTTGGGTAAAGTGTGTGTGTTTATATATATACATAAACTAATACATATATATACATAGAACTGCATGAAGTATATATGTATAATCCAAAAATTGCCACAGAACATTTTTATTTGGGCTGCTTTTAGTTATTAATTTTTCAGTGTGAATTGGGTATCCAAATCTCAAAGGGCTAGTCTAAGAAATGAAAAATGAGACAGCACACTCCAAATAATAATTTTCTCCTAAAATTCATGTTTCTACTGTGAGATTTCTCAAAGGTAAACTGTAATTCATTTAATATCTTATTCCTGTCTTTCTGTATGAAAAATGGCAAATGCTGTAAGGAAAAACTGACAAAATTCAAGCAGGTTTTGAAAACTAGAGATAATCCAATTATATATTAGACATGGAGGCCATTGCCATTTATCCTTGTCATCCTTATTTCCTAAGGGTCATGCAACCAGAAACCATCATTCTGAATAAACTGATATATGATATTAATAGCCAATTGGAGGAAACAATTTACTTCACTATAAATACTAACTAGATATTAAGTAAACAAATAATCTATTGTGACATAAAATGGTCTTCATGGTATTAATCTAATTTAGTGTGGATAAGTGATGGCTTGCAGCTCAATGATGCCAGTACTTTAAACATGTCTTGGATGTCTCTGGTGCAAATTGAAATGTGACCTCAGCCAGTTGTTAAGTTGTTAGTTATGCTGACATGCCCAGCTGAGTGACAACATATCCTTCATCTTTCCAGGAGTAAAGATCCACTGACCTAATTAATCTCTTTGTAGATTCAGATCTAGAAATGGATATATTTTAGATATAAAATAAAACTGTTATTACTGTTAGTATTCTGAGTTTTTCTAAGAAATGAAGTTATATTTTTCCATTTAATGCTCACAACATGTGTGCAAGTTGTGGTTATCTCTGTCTCACAGATGAGAAAATGGAGAGTCCATGAAGTTAAGTAAATTCACCCAGGACATACAGCTCGTGACTGGCAGATACAGAATTTTCCTCTATACGACTCACTTCCAAGCAATTTTAAAGCAAGGATGTTTTGAAATCTGCTTGTTGCTCATATATGAATAATTGGTATGTCAATTACCTTTGCAGGGGTAGGTAAAAAAAAAGTCTTAAGTATTTAGCAAGATAATACAAGCATCTTGATTTTACACGGGTTGGACATTGTAGTTTTGCAATGTCCCACTCTTTATACTCTTAAGTTCTGACAATTTCAACCAAATCTTTTTTTTTTTTCAAGTTGCAGGATAATTGCTTTACAGTGTTGTGTTAGTTTCTGCTGTACAACAGAGTGATTCGGCTATATGTATACATATATTCCCTCCTTCTTAGACCTCCCTCTCAGCTGCTCCCCATTTCCCACACCTCTAGGTCACCCCAGAGCACCAACCTGAGCTCCCTTGTGCTATATAGCAGCTTCCCACTAGCTGTTTGTTTTGCACATGGTTATGTTGATCCTTATCTCCCAATTAATCCCACCCTCCCGGTCCCCCTCCATGTCCCCACACCCATTCTCTGTCTATGTCTCTATTCCTGTGCTAGAACTAGGTCTCCATTCCTGAATCACATTCTAAGGCAATGTTTTTATATACACTATTCCCTCTGCTTTGAAGGCCGTCCCACCCTATCACCTAGTATTTACATTCATACATCTGACTGTCTAATAAACCCCTATTCATCTTTCACACCTGTGTTAGTTTCCTATTGGTACCATAGCAGCGTAAACAGCAGAAGGCCACCATTGCTGACTCTGAAGTTAAAAGAAGGGGGCTCAAAGCCAAGGCATGCAGTTGCCTCTAGAAACTGGGAAATGCCCTTGGTTTATATAAGCAGCAAAAATACTGAGATACGATCTTGGGACCATGAGAAATTAAATTCAACCATCAATCTGAGTGAGCCTCCAATGAAACATCATTTGTTAACAGCTTGATCTTAGCCCTATGAGACCGTTAAAAGATTTCTGACCTACAGAACTGTGACATAATAATCATGTGTTTTTGAGTTTATGGTGACACTGTTTATGATAACTTTGTAAGACACTGAATGTGCAAATGAGCGATAGCCAGATCACATATAAAAATATAGAGCTGACCTTCAACATCTGTAGCAGCCAGTCCAGGAGGTGAAACCACCACCTGTATAACGATGGACCCCAAGGCATCTGGACTTGACCAACCAGCTTCACTATTTGCCCCATTTTTTAGCTTAAGACGAGCTAGAGAAAGCCAAATATGCTTTCCATATTTGGTTTCCATAACCAAACACATAGACTCCCTTGCTTCTAATTAGCCTTCTTCCAGTTTCCCCATGATAGCAGCCTGTAATCAAGGTACTTTTTAAGCTTTCTCTCTCTTTTTTAAGCTGTAAGCTTGTATAGTATTGTTCCTCAAATCGGTTCTGTGGATACCAAAATCCAGAGATGCGCATTTCTCTTATAAGAAAGTGAAGTCACTTAGTAGTGTTTGACTCTTTGCGACCCCATGGACTGTAGCCTACCAGGCTCCTCAGTCCATGGGATTTTCCAGGCAAGAGTACTGGAGTGGGTGGCCATTTCCTTCTCCAGGGGATCTTCCCGACCCAGGGATCAAACCCAGGTCTCCTGCTTTACTGTCTGAGCTACCAGGGAAGCCCTTCTCTTATATAAAATGATTTAACTGTCTCCATATAGCCTATTTGTATTATCACACATACTTTAAATCATCTCTAGATTACTTATAATACCTAATACAATGTAAATGCTATGTAAATCATTGCCTGTGTAATGCAAATTCAAGATTTGCTTTTGGGGAACTTTCTGGATTTTTTTTTTTTTTTTTTGTCCCCAAATGCTTTTTATTTGAGGTTGATTGAATATGCAGATGCAGAATGCATCAGTTTAGTTCAGTTGCTCAGTTGTGTCTGACTCTTTGTGATCTCATAGACTGCAGTATGCCAGGCTTCCCTGTCCATCACCAACTCCCAGAGCTTGCTCAAACTCATGTCCATCTAGTTGGTGATACCATCCAACCATCTCATCCTGTCATCCCCTTCTCCTCCTGCCTTCAGTCTTTCCCAGCATCAGGGTTTTTTTCTTTTTCCAGTGAGTCACATCAGGTGTTCACATCAGTTCTTCACATCAGGTGGCCAAAGGATTGGAGTTTCAGCTTCAACCTCAGTCCTTCCGATGAGCACCCAGGACTGATCTCCTTTAGGATGGACTGGTTGGATCTCCTTGCAGCCCAAGGGACTCTCAAGAGTCCTCTCCAACACCACAGTTCAAAAGCATCAATTCTTTGGTGCTCAGCTTTCTTTATAGTCCAGCTCTCACATCCATACATGACCACTGGAAAAACCATAGCCTTGACTAGATGGACGTTAATCGGCAGAACCCACAGATGAGGAGTAAGAGTCAGTTCTACTAACAGTCAGTTTATGGTCCTAGAAAGAGTCAGTTCTACCCCCTTTGTACTCAGTGGCAACTGACTTTTTTGTGAAGTCAAGGACTGTAACCTACCAGGCTTCTGTCTCCATAGGATTTCCCAGGCAAGAATACTGGATTGGGTTGCCATTTCCTTCTCTAGGGCATCTTCCCAACCCAGGGATTGAAGTCAGGTCTCTTGCATTGTAGGCTGATTCTTAACCAACTGAGCCACCAGGGATGCCTTGTAAATACAATGCAAATAGAGATATATGGAAAGAGTAACATGGAAACTTACATTACCATATGTGAAATAGTTAGCCAAGGGGAATTTGCTATATGGTTCAGGAAACTCAAACAGGGGCTCTGTATCAACCTAGAGGTCTGGGATGGGGCGGGAGATTGGTGGGAGGTCCGAAAGGTGTATATGTACACATATGGCTGATTAATGTTGAGATTTGACAGAAAACAACAAAATTCCGTAAAGCAATTACCCTTCAATAAAAAAATAAACTAAAAAAATACAGTGTGAATGTTATGTAAATTGTTGCCAGGGTGAGGCAAATTCAAGTTTTGCTTTTGGGGAACTTTCTAGAATTTTTTTCCTCCCCCATGCTTTCGATTGGAAGTTGCTTGAATCTGCAGATGTAGAATCCATAGATATGGAGAGCCAACTACACTCATTTGCGTGCCTTCGGTTTTCTGCCAAACAAAAGTGATGGTGGCTGACTATCACATAGCAAGCTCTTAATATAAAGCCTTTGC
Source organism: Budorcas taxicolor (assembly GCF_023091745.1). Classification (NCBI taxonomy): domain Eukaryota; kingdom Metazoa; phylum Chordata; class Mammalia; order Artiodactyla; family Bovidae; genus Budorcas; species Budorcas taxicolor. The sequence goes on from NC_068910.1 coordinate 88,180,778, forward strand.
TAGTTTTCATGTGTATGATTTTCTCTTATTTCTGCATCTGTCATGGGAGCAACAGAAGATTGATACATCCAGTATGGGGGCCAACTTGGACTACCTCAATGGCTGGATAGGGTCTGTGAACCAAACCTACAGCGGACTACAGAGACTTGTGCACTGAGCATTTTTAGTATAGACTGTCCCCATTGGAAACAAAGTAAAGGACAGATTTCAACAGTGATAGTGTGGGTTGCAAAAGGCACCACATTACCAAAGTGAGCTCACGCTTGGGTTCCCTCTTCATATTGTGAATTGGTTATGACTGGGGCTACTTAGCTCCTATGAAATGTGGACAGCTTGGGGCCAGCCCCATGAGATAGATAGTAGACTTCTTATGAAACTAGCATGTGGGTTCTCGAGTCATTAATTGGAAAAATAAAAGAGATTTATTGATGTTTGTTGCTCAGGTTTGTGGAGCATGAAATCATGGCTACCTTTCATTTCCACTTTGAGCACTCTGTATGGTTTGAATTATTTATATTCAGCAGGCATTACTTTTATGATCAGAAAAAGAAAACAACACAAAGACATGCTAATTTTGCAAAGCAAAGGAAAACAAAACCAAACCCCGAGGTCTATATTTTTTTTCTTTTCTGAATTAGCCTTCATGAAACAGGCATCTTCTCAATTATTTGTGAATATGAAAAGGACCAGTTCCTGAATATCCATACAATCTGCTGTGAATTTTCTCCCAATTTCCATTTTTTCTACTTAATTTTATGCAAGTGGATTGTAACCAACTTTAATTTCTTATTTAAAACATTGCCATTTCCAGTCTCAAAGGTATCTTTTCATTACCCTCAGGACTATCATATGCTGAACCACATTTCATTATATCTTAATTATTGTGCTCCTTCATTGAGAGAAGAAAGATTCACCTAAACGTGGAGTTTTAGAAATCATTAAGAAATACTTTCTATCTCACCTATCCCTGTACAAAAACAAAGTATGTTACTAATGGGCCATCGTTCTTGAACTGTGTCCCTATGGCCATTGCAAACAATTACCAGCAAAATGGCACTATGTTAATTCAAAGGTTGCAGTTACCCTCTTCAGAGCTGAGGTTACAGCTCTTTCCCATCTGTTAATTTCATATTATTAGAATTTAGATTTCTTGAGGAAACAGATGGCTATAAACTTTAACAGGTGTTTATGGTGTACTGCCTTAACTTGAAATGCTGAACAGGTACAGCTTGAAGTTTGCTGGGCTGCACAGGGAATTAGTACTTTAAATGATGTGTGGGCAGAGAATTAATTTGTTTTGAACTACCTGAAGAAAATTCAATATACTGTACACAGTGGTTCATGCTTACTTGACATGGTGCAATACAATGAGAAATGTCAAAAAAAATTAAAGAAACCTTGAACTTTATTCTTCAAACCGGCCCACTACCTTTCCTTCTAATAAAATACCAAACAAGAAGATGATGCCAGGTACTGCAGTGGATGAAAGCGGAACAAATAGGGAAGCATTCATGCATCAGTGACTGTGCGTAGCACAGCTTATCTCTGCTCCCTTGAAATAAAAATAAAATGCAAATCAGCATTCCTATTCTGTACATCTTCACAAATATTTTATACATACATAATGTTGTGCTTCGCTTGACAGTGTTCCATCTTCCATGAATGGAGGACTGTCTGTTGTTCTATAAATTCACACACTGGCAATAAAGACAGAAAAAGAATAGAGAACAATATAATGCCTAGACTAGTATGCGTTTTCTGCAGAAATATAAATTCTTTATATAAGCAAGGACTATAACTTTGCACATATATGAAATGAATATAAAAGTCTGAGCCATGATTATTATATGAATTTACTCAATCAACTCTTTAATAATACTTTTTACCTAAACCATACATTTTCCCAGAGTCGCCTAACCTTGTCATCACTACAAAAAGGTTTCAGACATTGACTGGTCAGCCCTGTAAGTAGGACTTTACTTCACTATTTTATTCCTAGCAGGTAGAACATTTCCAGGCACATGTCATCGTTAAATAATTTTTATGGAATTTATTAAATGTGTCATAGAGACAAAGCATCTACAGAAAACCAAATGCTTGTATTTTATAACTGGTGGTAAAACTGCAGAATAATTATTGAGACAGTTATACAACCAAAAGTCCTTTTCAGGCTGTGAGAATGAAAAGGGCACTGCTGATTTCTGCAGAATTACTGCTGTACAAGTATGCTCAAGAAAAGAAATAATGTGTCAGTAGTGATGGTGGAATAAACCAGCAGTGAAATTTATGAACAGAACAGTGCATTGCTATTGCTCTGCTTGTTCTGGAATCCATCGATGTCCTCGGTTAGTTATTCTGCCTGAAATCTACCAGATGACCTGTTGGTCTGCTTCCTCTGATCTTCCTTGGATTCTTTGGACTGTCAAACTGAAACTTTCAGCTCTCTCATGTTGTTGAATAACTTTGGTAGCCATGCATGGTTCAGGAGTATACATTGGATCATGTCATTTCAAACTAAAATATAATTTGACTCTAGAATGGCCCTTAGAAATGACAAATCCTGACTCAAATGTGTGTCCTTTAAGAATGAAGGTCAGTAAAGAAAAATAATTTAAATGACTGTCTAAAAGAATTCTCCTAGATGTCTTCCATCTATCCTTCCAGATACACTCTACTTTTTCTAAGTTACTTTGTACTCAGGGAGGTTGACTGATACTGACTCTATCCAGGAGTATCCCTTTGAGTACCACCAAAATGTCAGAAAGAGAAGCCAGGGTACTTCCCTATTCCCTGGCTGGGAGGTTGTCTTAGGCTGATGTTTTTCCTCCATTAAAGATTATATATCCTGATTCTTGTAATTTGATCCCTCTTTTTGCCTCTTTAGTCCTAAATATAGTAAAGTGCTCTGCCATAGTGAACTATTCTTTATAGTTTTTCTACAAAACAGCCTGCACTTTTGTAAATAGTGTCTTTATTAAACCCTCCTTAATTTACCCAGTTTAGGTATATACAACCTATTTTCTGCCTAGACCCTGATTGATAGTCTTTAAATGATAACTAAAACATTTGAAAGTATTCAGAATTTTAAATTGCACCCATTTGTTACTTTTAGTTTCTTAAGTGATAGAAAATTGGAAGCAAGTGGGTAACAAATTCCTTTTACCTGCCTTTTTTTTCTTTTCCGTGGAAAAATCCCCTTTACTTACAACTATGTTAAAGTTAAGTAACTACTTAGAATTGAGGAGAAAATAATAAAGCAGTTCTTTTGAGAAATGGAAGCTGTCATGGCTTTATTACCAAGAGGAAGCACCGAAAGTAATCAAGGCTCCTTTGCAAAATGCGATGTGTACCTTGCTGTCAAACTCCATTAACTTACAGGTTTGAATTATAGTTCTATTTCACAAAATAGTATGATGGAATCAGACATAATATTAGAAGTGGAGAGTTTTGTTTAAAATTGCCTTTTCTTTGTTCTGGGGAGAAATAGAACATTCTGAAATATCTCCTTGTAATCAACTGTTAATAGCTAATTCAGTGGCCAGGTGCATTGAATTCTGCTCCTCTCAGAATAGAACACCTTGATATTCCAGAGGGAAAGTGTTTGCTGTCCTATTTGTGTGTAAGTGAGCTACAAGGTGAACTCCCTGTGAACCAACTGGTTAAGTGTTTTCTTTATGTGCCCCATAAATTGAGTATGTTTGTCCTCTATTGGTTACATATCACAATCCAGGTTCATCCCACACATATCCAATTAGGTGCCACAGCATCACATGTGGCAGGAGCATAGAAAAAAAGGCGGAAAGATCTTGTCTAAAACTGTGTGTATTATTATGAGTTTGTTTTCTTGAAGGCTTTTTGCAAAAGATAGAGATAGACATTCTATAGATCAGTTTCAGTTCGGTTCAGTTCAGTCGCTCAGTCATGTCTGACTCTTTACAACCCCATGAATCGCAGCACGCCAGGCCTCCCTGTCCATCACCATCTCCCGGAGTTCACTCAGACTCACATCCATCGAGTCCCCTTCTCCTCCTGCCCCCAATCCCTCCCAGCATCAGAGTCTTTTCCAATGAGTCAACTCTTCGCATGAGGTGGCCAAAGTACTGGAGCTTCTGCTTTAGCATCATTCGCTCCAAAGAAATCCCAGGACTGATCTCTTTCAGAATGGACTGATTGGATCTCCTTGCAGTCCAAGGGACTCTCAAGAGTCTTCTCCAACACCACAGTTCAAAAGCATCAATTCTTCGGTGCTCAGCCTTCTTCACAGTCCAACTCTCACATCCAAACATGACTACTGGAAAAACCATAGCCTTGACTAGGCGGGCCTTTGTAGGCAAAGTAATGTCTCTGCTTTTGAAAATACTATCTAGGTTGGTCATAACTTTTCTTCCAAGGAGTAAGCGTCTTTTAATTAAGTATTTATTGGGTCAGTTAGCCAATTTTGAAAAATGTGAAAGGATATTTAAAGTCTTTATTTGGAAATGTTGATGTGAAGTCCCTATTAGATTTAGATGGCTTTGATAAAAACCTGGACAACTAATATAATCAGTTATCCCAAAAGAAGCCCTCTTTCTCCTTACCTCCTAACCCACCCTGAGATGGGGATGCTCCTAGTCTTCCTTTCCTAAGACTGTTATTGTTTAGTTCACTTGTATCCAACTCTTATGCAATCCTATAGACTTGTAGTCCACCAGGTTCCTCTGTCCATGGGATTTTCCAGCCAAGAATACTGGAGCGGGTTACCATTTCCTTCTCCAGGTTATCTTCCCAACCCAGGGATCAAACCCACAGCTCTTATATCTCTTGCATTGGCAGACAGGTTCTTTACCACAGAGTGACCAGGGAAGCCTACCTAGGACTATGCTGAGAATTGAGATTGAGACTTTTTTTTTAATATTTTTTTGTGTTAGAGTATAATTGCTTTACATTGTTGTTTCTGCTGTACAATGAAGTGAATTGGTTATATGTATACTTCAGTTCAGTTCAGTTGATCAGTTGTGTCCAACTCTTTGCAACCCCATGAACCACAGTATGCCAGGCTTCTCTGTACATCACCAACTCCTGGAGTCCAACCAAACCCATGTCCGTTGTGTTGGTGATGCCATCCAACCACCTCATCCTCTGTTGTCACTTTCTCCTCCTGCCTTCAATCTTTCCCAGCATCAGGGTCTTTTCCAGTCAGTCAGCTCTTCACATCAAGTGGCCAAACTATTGGAGTTTCAGTTTCAACATCAGTCCCTCCAATGAACACCCTGGACTAATCTCCTTTAGGATGGACTGGTTGGATCTCCTGGAAGTCCAAGGGACTATCAAGAGTCTTCTCCAACACCAGAGTTCAAAAACATCAATTCTTCTGCACTCAGCTTTCTTTATAGTCCAACTCTCACATCCATACATGACCACTGGAAGAACCATATCCTTGACTAGACAGATCTTTGTTGGCAAAGTAGTGTCTCTGCTTTTTAATATGCTGTCTAGGTTGGTCATACCTTTCCTTCCAAGGAGTAAGTGTCTTTTAATTTCATGACTGCAGTCACCATCTGCAGTGATTTTGGAGCCCAAGAAAATAAAGTCAGCCACTGTTTCCCCATCTATTTCCCACGAAGTGATGGGACCAGATGCCATGATCTTTATTTTCTGAATGTTGAGGTTTAAGCCAACTTTTTCACTCTCCTCTTTCATTTTCATCAAGAGGCTCTTTAGATCTTCTTCACTTTCTGCCACAAGGGTGATGTCATCTGCATATCTGAGGTTATTGATATTTCTCCTGGCAATCTTGATTCCAGCTTGTGCTTCCTCCATCCCAGCATTTCTCCTGATGTAGCTGCATATAAGTTAAATAAGCAGGGTGACAATATACAGCCTTGACATACTCCTTTTCCTATTTGGAACCAGTCTGTTCCATGTCCAGTTCTAACTGTTACTTTCTGACCTGCATACAGGTTTCTCAGGAGGCCAGTCAGGTGGTCTGGTATTCCCATCTCTTTCAAAATTTTCCACAGTTTATTGTGATCCACGTAGTCAAAGGCTTTGGCATAGTCAGTAGAACAGAAATAGATGTTTTTCTGGAACTCTCTTGCTTTTTCCATTATCCAGCAGATGTTGGCAATTTGATCTCTGGTTCCTCTGCCTTTTCGAAAACCAGCTTGAACATCTGGAAGTTCTCAGTTCTTGTATTGCTGAAGCCTGGCCTGGAGAATTTTAAGCATCACTTTACTAGTGTGTGAGATGAGTGCAATTGTGCGGTAGTCTGAGCATTCTTTGGCATTGCCTTTCTTTGGGACTGGAATGAAATCTGACCATTTCCAGTCCTGTGGCCACTGCTGAGTTGTCCAAATTTGCTAGCATATTGAGTGCAGCACTTTCACAGCATCATCTTTTAGAATTTGAAATAGCTCAATTGGAATTCTATTGCCTCCAAGAGCTTTGTTTGTAGTGATGCTTTCTAAGGCCCACTTGACTTCACATTCCAGGATGTCTGGCTCTAGGTGAGAGGGAGTGATCACACTTTTGTGATTACCTGGGTTGTAAAGATCTTTTTTGTACAGTTCTTCTGTGTATTCTTGCCACCTCTTCTTAATATCTTCTGCTTCTGTTAGGTCCATACCATTTCTGTCCTTTATTGAGTCCATGTTTGCATGAAATGTTCCCTTGGCATCTCTAATTTTCTTGAAGAGATCTCTAGTCTTTCCCATTCTATTGTTTTCCTCTATTTCTTTCCACTGATCACTGAAGAAGGCTTTCTTATCTTTCCTTGCTATTCGTTGGAACTCTGCATTCAAATGGGTATATCTTTCCTTTTCTCCTTTGCTTTTCACTTCTCTTCTTTTCACAGCTATTTGTAAGGCCTCCTCAGACAGCCATTTTGCTTTCTTGCATTTCTTTTTCTTGGGGATGGTCTTGATCCCTGTCTCCTGTACAATGTCACGAACCTCCGTCCATAGTTCATCAGACACTCTGTCTATCAGATGTAGTCCCTTAAATCTATTTCTCACTTCCACTGTATAGTCATAAGGGATTTGATTTAGGTCACATCTGAATGGTCTAGTGGCTTTCCCCACTTTCTTCATTTTAAGTCTGAATTTGGCAATAAGGAGTTCATGCTCTGATACTTAGGGTCTTACAGAGCTCTTCGTCCAGCACCTGGCACCCTTAGCTGTCACTGTCATTGTCTGCTGCTATATTCAACAGAAGTGCTGCTGCTTGCTCTTTCCAGTAGAAGTGGATTTGGTAAGAAATATAAGGCTAGGATGGAGGTGCAGAAAGGCTGCTATGAGACCTTTAAAGAAGGGAAGGTTTAAGTGCTCAAGCAGTGCAGCCCAGGGGCACCTCCTGGGTCGTGACTCATTCACACTGTTGCAGCTGAGAGGCAGAGGTGAGGAAGAACCACTCCACGCCCATGTCAGTTACAGCTCATCTGTAGGGAAGTGATTTAGCTTTTCTTAGATTCTATGTTTTTCACTTTCTGGCTTCTTCCTACATAATAATTTCATCAGCAAAAGTGCAGCTACACTAACACAAGCTCTCCCCAGGTTCAGGTATGCCCTCTCCACTCTTGGCCCCTTTGCACCTGGAGTATCACACCATCCCTGAAAAGTTGGTGATTCCCTGGCCACAGCTCTGAGGATATTTCCTTCATTAAGTTCTCCTGAAGTCCCTCCATGTGACAATGTCACCTGTTGTCTGACTGCTCACTGACTGAAAAGAGGAACATTGTAGTATCAAGTTCCAGGAACAAACCAGTGTTGACACTAACAGCCTTCTAGCCATGGCTGGGGGTAAACCTGCACTGCTCAACTCTTTATTCATCTCCTCCTGATGCACCAAGGCAAGATCAGGAAGCAGGGATGTCAAAATAAAAGAAAAGCATAGCTATTCCCCATGTCTTCTTGGAGCCCAGTTATTGATCCATCTTCACAGAGTCTTCCATCTCCCATAATCTCCTAAAGTACAAAAGCCTTTTCGAAGGTTACACAGGGGCAGTTTTCTTTGGCTAAATTACTGCTTTAAATGATTGTATAATAACTGTCCTCATTTACTATCTAGTCTCTGAATAATTTAATAACATCATTTGTCTATTTTTAAGTTTAATTAATACCCATTCCTGCTTTTTTTGGTGTCTGCCATTTCTTGTCACATTATATGGCTGATTTGAAGATTTCCATCTCTAATTAATGTATTAATTATCACAAGCTGTTTCTCACATTTGAATATGCAGAACTAAAAAGGCAGAAAGTTCCTTCATGATGCACTCTGGACTCCAAGAGGCATGCAATCAGTTCCTTGCATGTCAGAGGGTTTAAGCCCTTTCTTTCGCTATTTGAGCAAGTGTAGAAGTCAGGTTTCCGCTCTTTCCTGGCCAGCCATTCACTGCCTGACTCATTCTTGGTAGATATGCTTGATCTTGCTGAACCTTCCTTTTCTTATTTAGAAAAGGGAAACTCTAGATTGCTGGGGTCCAGCCCCGGTGGATCCAGGGTAATTCGAAGGTGGGGACGGAATCGGCATCCTGGAAAAAACTTATTTAATTACAGATATAGAGGGAGATTAGAAACAGATAGTGTAGTAGGAGAATTAGAGGAGAAAAGAGGCTGAATAACTGGTTTACATGGAATCCCAATCACCACCTACATAGGCCACAGGCGTCTTTCCATTCTCCCAAAGGAGAGGAGGCACTGAGGCCTCCCCGGTCCAATCTCAGAAGCCCAGGCAGAATTAGCAGGCTTGGTGTGTACCCACATTTCAGATGGGAATTCAGCCAGGAAAACGGGGAGTGAGACAGAAACGACACGGGGGATCAGTCTTTCCAGAAACTGAGCCGATTTCTTTATTTTTCAGGTTTGTTTATATACCTTTTTGTTATACATAGGGATGAATACAGAGTCATGCGGGGGTCAGCAGACCTGACCCTTGTCACAATCAGGTGCTTCATATAAAATTATACAAAGGTCTTATGAGTTTCATCATCTTCTAGCCATGAGGTCTGCTGACATTTTATAGCCCTTTCTGATACTGGTCAGTTAACCAGAAAACTTATTTTTCCAGGGGTGATTTTTTCTTAAATCAGGTGCCACCCTCCAAATAAAGTTGCATTCCTATAGGGTGAGGGTGTAGTGAGTTACAATCAAGAAAGGAATTTACTTAACCTAAGGTTTAACATGATTAATCTTAAAGGTTAATACTTATTTCTCCTATATGCTAGTTATATTCATTATAAGCGCAGGTATATGGAGATTTAGCAGCAAATATTGGCTTAACAAATGTAAACCCTTCACCAATGTTCCCCTTAAGATCTATTTTGTCTTAAGATAGTGATAAAGTTACATTTTTACATAGCATAGTGATTTATAACAAAGTACAGTGGTCTATAATAAAAGAGAAAATTCATTAACTCAAAAAGTCTAGTATTGCTAACATCAAAAACTACTATATTTCCTTTTCTATATTCCAAATACATTGATTAATATATTCCCAGGTGCCTAAGGATATGGAGGCCTGATAGCAATCATTGACTCATCAATGAAAAAAGGCCTACGCTAATACTCCAAACTCTCTGTGCTGTTTATGGCTGAGAGGCTGTCACACAAGCTAGGCTGTCAGCAGAGAGGTTTGACCTGAGACATCCTTGTCGCACCCAGGGCAGGGAATTAGCAGTAATTATTGGCACGACAAATGAAAAAACCCTTCACCAATATAATTTCTAATCAACCCACTATACAATACTAATGATCTTCTAACTTCTCAAAAAGAGTCTGTATTTAGAAAGTTTTAAAACATCCCATGCCTCTCACAGTTGGGAGGCTATAAACAATCACATGTGGCCTGACGAGCCTGATCAGGCAGGCCAGAGAACCTTCAGAGTTGGTAAGTTGAAACACTCTTGTCACGCCCAGGAATTTTTATTAACTGGAGCTGCAAGTTAACTCCTTCTCTGTGAGAAATGGTTATGGGGGAGAGCTCCCCGTAAAGTACTCTGGTTTGGGGGGTAGATGCTCGGGAACAGGGGGTTTCCTGAGGCTTGATCATGCCTTTGCGTATGCCAAGCTTCCTTCCTCCTGACCTCTGCCATGGGCGGAGTTCCTCACGATGGCTCCCAACACTAGATATCCCCACAGGACGTTAGAGTAGCATGTAGTAATGTGTATGTAAAGCACCTCTATCCATGGCTCTACAGACTAAGCATATGATTAATGTTACTCAACCCTGTTAAACATCAATATTAATTTGTAAAGTCAGTATAGATTCACAGCCTCGGAGCAACAGAAACCCAACATCTATGAAAAGAAAAACACTGTACATTTCTTTTTTTGCATTTCCTGAGAGCTTACTTTAGTGTAAATTCTGGATATAACAACAGGCACTATTAATATGCAAGATAACTTGTCCTAATAATTCCTTTAATAATTAACTTTAGCTCACAAACTCTGCCAAATGCAGAGTTTGCACAGAAAATGAACAGTAAATTAGACAAGGCTTTAAGCCATTTTTATTTTAGGTAAGGAACATTATAATTATATAAGAGGGTAGGTAGCTAATATAAAGTCAAGAATGAAAATAGTTTATCTCCTAGTATTGTTAAAATTATACACATATATACATACATAAAATATATAACTTTATGTAACATGCATATTATAATATGTTTATAATTTTAAATGCTATAGTGCAGGTTTTTTCTTAATGTTGAATACTAATTATTTACAAATTCTTTATAGTTTAACACTGTCTGAAAAAAAAACATGTATTCATAACATAACCTAGTTGACCTTGAAAATACAAGAGATAGTAGATGTAGATAGCTCAAGAACTTATGCCAATTTTAGTATTTTCTCTGTTGTGATTTGTTGTATTAAAGGTATTAAGTATTCAAAAATAAGAAAAAAGCTTCCATTAATACTATGTAAAGTTGAATGTCATTTAAAAATATTATTCCTTTTTATTCAGGTAGCAAATATTTTTGGATATAGTGTATGTGGCATATGTGTGAGAAGCCTGGAAAACAGGAATGGATTAGATGAAGATTCTACCCTCAAGGAGCTGGTGTCTAAAATGGTGAATTAGGCAATACATAAAAGGATTAAGTGTGGGTTTGTGCTATCATAGAATTGTCTGCAAGCACATTGTGGATTGCCAAGGAGGAAGGGATGATGTTTCTTATGTTTAACAGGTTAGGTTTTATTAAGAAGATGATTCTGGGGTCAGGTTTTAAAAATGAATAACATTCTCCGGTGATCATGATTAGAATAAAATTCCTGGAGAAATTCACCCCTTATGAAAGAAATTACCAATAAGTTGCTCTGTGTTGGTTTTGGTGCACATCATCTGTTAGACGTATAGTCACTAAATATTTTTCCAAATAAATTTTTGTATTTGAGTAACATCATTTTAAACTTTTCAAAAATGTTCTAAATTCTCTTACATGTCCGCAGTGAGCAGTATCAATGTTAGGTACTCGGTAGAGAGTAATTCCTAACTTCTGCCTCTTGTTCTCTTAATGTATATTTTGTTGTAAAATATATGTTTTTGTTCAAACGTTTTTTTAAAATACTATCAGGAAAAATTGAGAAATATTTGAAAATGAACTTGGAAAAATAATACACAAGTGAATGCCTGTGTACTGTTCCAGAATATCAACATTCATTGTCTTTGAACTACTTCGCTTTTAAATTGTTCAAAACAATGCAGATGACCTTGTCCATAGCCACACAAATGGAGGGCAGTTGATGTCCCCAAACTGGAAAAATCTTACATATTTGTACATTTATTTTGCTCTGCTGAAGGACCTAAACATAAATGATACTTTGAAATCTTCTGAGTCAGTAGTAACATCTTAGTGAGCCTTTCATTAATGAATGAGTTAAAAAAATCTTTGACCTGTTCATTTTATACTTGTATGAGAATTTTGATTTTAACACTTCTTGAAAACATCTTTTGACAGTACTTTCATTTGCAGTGATATGTTCTTGAGCAGTAATAGGGACTATTAGCATATACGTAGTGCAAATATCAAACACCTACTCTATCATGGTATAGGATAGTTGAGGAAGAAAATACATTAATATTTTCATATATAATATATAAAATTTATACATATGTGTATTATACGTGTACATATACATATTGTGTATACATACACCCATACACACACACATATATCAGTATCATATTGGTATTTACAAAATATGAAGAGTCTCTAAGGAAGAAGAGTCAAGGATATGTCAAAAAAGGATGACCTGTGCTTTTACTTGAAGAGAGTTCACATCAAGTAACATTTTAAGCATAGGACATTATTCTTGCACAAAATATAATAAATACAGAAGTATGAAAAGGCATGGCATGAATGTGAATTAGGTCGTAGCAGCTGTTGATTAAACTACAAGTGGATATGAGGGAGAAAAGCAGAAAAGTATTTAGTAATGATCCTGGAAAAAGTAGCCTAATGATAGATTGTGAAGATTGTTGTACTGGAGAATTTAGAATTTATCCAATAGCAAAATAGAGCCATTCATGAGGTGGCATGTTTCAGTTTGATTTTTTAAAATGAATCCAGCAAAGAATGGATTAGGTGGTTCAATATTGTGGTCAAAAACAGTCATAATGGGCTAGAGCATTGTTGGTTGAGTTGATTGAACACTATTTGGTCTAGGCAAGCTCCAGGAGGTGGTGAAGGACAGGGAAGCCTGGCATGCTTCAGTCCATGGGGTTGCAAAGAGTCAGACATGAATGAATGATTCAACAACAACAGCAATAATACTGAGGTTAAATGGTAGAGTCATAGCATGGATCATTAAAATAAAAAATATGGATATTTTCACATAAGAGAAATGATAAACAAAAAACTTTACTTTTTACTTTATGTAGACTTTGGATATGATAATTACCACCAAATCAAAGTCAGTAAGATTGGTCTACTATGTATTAATATCTGATGAATATATAATACTAAATTATTTTGTGTTCGTTTGGATGTTTTCAAGATGAGCAATTTTTTAAAAAATATCTTGTATATGAAATAAAAATTACAAAGCATCACATATTTCTAGAAATCTTATACTTTACCATTTTCTAACTGAATTGAGTTGTTTAGCTTTCAATGTCTAATGTACTCATGAAGAAAAGCTCAAAAATTAATGAAGGCCCTAGTCATCTAACAAAATAGTTATCATGCACACACAGTATTTTAAAATGATTGAGTCATAGTCGATATTTTTGTCTACTAGGCACAAATTATTTTCAAAAAGTTTTACAGCATCTTGGCTTAAAAAACCTAAAAATAGGTTACATTGTGCTTTTGATTACTAAGTGTAGGAAAATGAGGGACTCAAATCAATACAAACTTATTTTCAGACTGATTAAGAGCATCGTTTTGTGTGCTATATTTAAACCCAGTGAATAAATATAAATACTGTTCTGACTGAAAATTCTTACCTAGGTTTCACTATCTTATTTTCTTCATTTCAGAAAAAGAAGGACAAATTAAAAATAGCTTTATTTTCAGTAGGCAGCATGATTAATATCATAATTAATTGTTTATAAGGTGTCTAATTATGATGTGACTTTTAAAACTTATTCTTTTCCTCCTAGGATTCAGTGTTCTTTTATTTATTTATGGTTTGTTGTCCAGTTGCTAAGTCATGTCCAACTTCTTGTGACTCCATAGACTTTAGCATGCCAGGTGCCTCTGTCTTCCACTATCTCCCAGAGTTTGCTCAAGTTCATGTCCCTTGAGTTGGTGATGCCATCTAACCATCTCATCCTCTATCATCCCCTTTTCCTCCTTCCGTCAGTCTTTCCCATCATCAGGTCTTTTCCAAAGAGTTGGCTCTTCACATGGGGTGGACAAAGTATTGGAGCTTCAGCTTCAGCTTCAGCATCAGTCCTTCCAATAAATACTTGGGGTTGATTTCCTTTAGGACTGACTCATGTGAGATAACATTTTTACAGTTATTATATCTAATTTTGTGTGTAGTTCTAAGCTTTATTATACTTTTGCTTACACTTTTATATTCTTACTTAACACCTTTAGTTAGTATTCTTGCCACTTGCCAATGAGTAAATTAACTCAGAGAGGTTAAAATATTTTAACCAACAAGTGAAAGTGAAAGTCACCCAGTCATGTCTGACACTCTGTGACCCCATGGGCTATACAGTACATTCTCCAGGCCAGAATGCTGGAGTGTCTTTTCCTTCTCCAGGGGATCTTCCCAACCCAGGGATCAAACCCAGGTCCCCCACACTATAGGCAGATTCTTTACCAACCGAGCCATCAGGGAAGCAGAGGAGAAAAAGAAAAAAAAAAAAAGTATTCTGATGTCAACTTTAGTGCATCTCCTAATTCTCCAAAGTTATTTGCTTAGTAACTACATCCATACTCCTGTCAAACTCCATCACTCCTCCAAGACCCCACCAAGTTTTAGCCTTCTCTAGGGTGCCTCATGAGCCATAATTACCTCTGCAATTTATTTCCTTCTATAAAAGGGTCATTCCTTTGCCAAAGATGCCATGAGTTCACAATTGCTGACTTAGAGGATTTTAGTTCAGTTCAGTTCAGTTCAGTTGCTCAGTTATGTCCAACTCTGCAAATCCATGGACTGCAGCACACCAGGCTTCCCCATCCATCACCAACTCCCAGAGCTTACTCAAACCCACGTCCATCAAGTCGGTGATGCCATCTAACCATCTCATCCTCTGTCATCCCCTTCTTCTCCTGCCTTCAATCTTTCAGGGTCTTTTCCAATGAGTCAGTTCTTTGCATCAGGTGGCCAAAGTATTGAAGTATTTCAAAGTATTTCAGTTTCAGCATCAGTCCTTCCAATAAATATTCAGGACTGATTTCCTTTACGATGAACTGGTTAGATCTCCTTGCCGCCCAAGGGACTCTCAGTAATCTTCTCTAATACCACAGTTCAAAAGTATCAATTCTTTGGCACTCAGCTTTCTTTATAGTCCAACTCTCACATCCATACACGACTACTGGAAAAACCATAGCTTTGACTAGATGGACTTTTGTTGGCAAAGTAATGTGTCTGCTTTTCAATATGCTGTCTACGTTGGTCATAACTTTTCTTGCAAGGAGTAAGCGTCTTTTAATTTCATGGCTGCAGTCACCATCTCCAGTGATTGTGGAGCCCCCCCAAATAAAATCTGTCACTGTTTCCATTATTTCCCCATGCATTTGCCATAAAGTGATGGGACCAGATGCCATGATCTTAGTTTTCTGAATGTTGAGCTTTAAGCCAACTTTTTCACTCTCCTCTTTCACTTTCATCAAGAGGCTCTTTAGTTTTCTTCACTTTCTGCCATAAGGGTGGGGTCATCTGCATATCTGAGGTTATTCATATTTATTCCAGCAATCTTGATTCCTGCATGTGCTTTATCCAGCCTGGCATTTTGCATAATGTACTCTGTATATAAGTTAAATAAGCAGGGTGATGATATACGGCCTTGATGTACTCCTTTCCTGATTTGGAACCAGTCTGTTGGTCCAAATTTAAAAGATTTCACTCATAACTAAATACATACGTGTGAATAGTTAACCATCCTTTTAGTCTTTAAAGGGCGTTTGATTCGATCTCCCTGGTGGCTCACACGGTCAAGAATCCACTTGCAATGCAGGAGAACAGGGTGTGATCCCTGGGTCAGGAAAGATCCCAGTGGAGAAGGAAATGGATACCCACTCCAGTATTCTTGCCTGGAGAATTCCATAGACAGAGGAGCTTGGTGGGCTATATAGTCGATGGGGTCACAAAGGGTTGGATATGACTGAGTGACTAACACTTTCGCTGACTGTAAATAAAAAATCTTGTTCAGCTAAAGAAAGCATGGGAATACACTTAGAAGATGTAGATACTAGATGATGGTGTTTTATGACAAAAAGACACTTTTAGGGATTTTTACTATTTTAGGATTAAAATGATAACTTTTAGTGATGATAAATAGGAAGCAGTCACATCAAAATTAAAACTAATTTGATTAACAATTTTAAAAGTTAAACAGTGAATCCCCCATCACATTACATGCTCAGTCACTCAGTCGTGTCCAGCTCTTTGCAATCCTATGGACTGTAGCCTGCCAGGGTCCTCTGTCCATGGAATTCTCTAGGCAAGAATAGTGGAGTGGGTTGCCGTTTCCTTCTCCAGGGGATCTTCCTGACACAGCAATCAAACCCGCATCTCCTGCTTTGGCAGGTGGATTCCTTACTGCTGAGCCACCTGGGAAGCCCGTCCACCACATTACAGTAGTACAAAAACCAGTCACAATACGGACGCCATTTCACAGCTCAGTAGAAGGTGATCCAATGAATGTGTGGTCATCTTGAAGGTACCAGTAGAGAAATGTGGATGAAATGGTTAGACTTTCAGTGAATACGGAGGCCAGAGTTTTCTTAAGAGAGACCTTGTGCTGGCCATAGTATCCTTAAAGTAAACGTAAAGTAAATGGAAAGTAAGAGAAGAAAGGAAAAAAAATGGGAAGAACTGGTCTAATATAATTTGAAGTGAGTTTTTAATGAAGTAGGGTTAAGATAACTAGAAAGAAGAGTTTGGAAAGATAGTTTTAAAAATATAATAACTTTTTTTTAATTTTTATTTTTACTTTATTTTATTTTACAATACTATATTGGTTTTGCCACTTTTTAAACAATATTATACTATGCTTTAGTATGTGTTTCAAACCTTATATCATTGAAAGAAACCTGAAAATAATTCAACAGAAAAATTGGATGAAATAATTTTCCAAAAGATACTATATTCTCTAGCCTGAGGAAAGTTGTCGTTGTTGGTTCACCTTCATATGCTATATTGAAATAAAGCGCTAAAATACTTTCATAATTTATAAAATAATGATTTGCTTGTATTTTTCCCACATCACAGTGCTGAGCAAAAATGGTCATAAAAGTAGAAAAGCAATGGTCATGAAAGTAGAAAACCCACCTTTGGAATGTAAACTCCCAACCTTCCTATGGCTCAGTTGTCCTCACCTTCAAATGCTGAAGCTTGCTCATCCAGCACATTCCTGTTCTTATCTCATGGGCTCAGCTACCAACCCCCTTCCTAATTTTAATCACACTCCTCAATCATCAGTACACATGTTTCAATCATTCTGGCAATTTTACTGATTTGGCTTAATCACTAGGCTGATAATTAATGCAGTCTTATTTCCCTCTTCCCTGACCAGGAATGTCAAAATATTAACATCTGGCAATATTTTTTAGAGTCAATATTACACTTAATCTTAAAAAGATTAAAAGTCTATTAGAAGAATAGCCTCTATTCTGTTTTGTAAATATTCTCATTTCCATCTAGCAGAAAGCAACCATCCTTCATAATACATCCATTTGTATAGCTATGATAAGTGTTTTTCCAAAGTTGTTTTGAGTGATTAATCAGAAATTGAGTGTCATTTATTCATTCAACAAAGACTCATTAAGGATTCCTAATACAAATAGTCATGACTGGGCATTCCACAAAGACCATAAACTGTTCAATTTAAGTCAAATTTTCAGTTACCTCTAAAAGTTTTAATATATTTCAAAGCAAAAGTAAAAATATATATATTAACTTTTTCTCTTAAAAGACAATGCTTTCTAGGCAAATTGAATTAAGTGATTTTCTTTCCTGCTCATTTTTAAAAACAATTTTTAGAGGAGTTTTATGGTTATATCGCAGTTAAGAGGCATGTACATAGAGTTCCTGTATAACCCCTGCCCATATACATACATAGCCTCCTCTACTATCACCATCCTCCATCAAAGTGGTACATGTTTTACAACTGATGGACCTACATTAGTACATTATAATCCCCCCCAAAACCAATAGAGCTAACATAAGATCCTGTAGTTCTACTCCTAAGTATATATATGAGGAAAGCATAATTCAAAAAGATATATGCACCCCAATGTTTGTAGCAGTGTTATTTACAATAATTAGGACATGGAAGCAAACTAAGATAGATAAATGGATAAAGATGTGGTGTGTGTGTGTGTGTGTGTGTATACACACCCATATATATAGTAGAATATTACTCAACCATAAAAAAGAATGTAAGAATGTCATTTGCAACAACATGGATAGACATAGAGATTTTCAGACTAAGTGAAGTAAGCCAGAGAAAGTCAAATATATCACAGATATTGTTTATATGTTGAATCTAATAAAATAATAAAAATTTATTTTCAAAACAGAAATAAACTCACAGACATGGAAAACAAACTTGGGGTTACCAGACAGGGAGGGGAGGGATAAATTAGGAGTTTGGGATTAACAGATTAACATATGCATATTACTGTATATAAAATAGGCAATCAAAAAGAACCTACTGTATAGCGCAGGGCTGGAGAAGGAAATGGCAACCCACTCCAGTATTCTTGCCTGGACAATCCCATGGATAGAGGAGTCTGTTGGGCTGCAGTTCATAGGGTCGCAAAGAGTCAGACATGACTGAGCGACTTCACTTTCACTTTCATACTATAATGGAAGATAATGTAAATAAGGAATATATATCAATATACTGTATTTCAAAAATTTTAAAAATATAAAAATGAAAAACCCAAAGTCCATAGTTTACATTAGAATTCACTTTTGGCATTGCCCATTCTGTGGGTTTAGACAAATGTATACTGACATGTGTCCATCATTATGACATCCTGTAGAATATTTTCACTGCCCCTCCAAATCCTTTGCCCTACCTATTTATCCCCCTTTCCCTGCTCACTGTTATCTCTTATCTGAATTTAGACTTATGTTGGAAATAGACTGTCAGAACACATTTTTTTAATCTTCAATTCAAATTCAAATACCAAAAATTACACATATGCAGAATACATCAATTCTAAGATTCTTTTCCAAATTCAAAATTCTACATTTACGGCAAATATGGGTCAAGTACAAGTTAGATATTTCTTCTAAACCTTGAAAATATGCTTAGAATTGCTTAAATGTAGAATTGAAGTGTATTTGTTCAAGAAAACCATCTTGAATTATTATTCAAAATAGAATTTTAAATGTAACCCCCTAAAATAAATAGCTCATCCTGAGCATGAAAGTTTGTAAAGCAAATTCAGCAAACTCAAGGTTTCTGAACAATAAAATAATACTAAGACATTCAGTGAAGGCAATCAAAATATTAATTATTTCTCTTTATAAAATGGATCTGAAATCTTTTTAGTATCAGATTCAGCAAATAATTATCACTAATATTAAGCATACATTTGAAATTATTTAGGGATGATGGAAATTTTTTTGCATGTAATATATTAGTTTTAAACAAATAATGGAATAATTTTAGCACTATGTAAGTTTTTGGGTCCCTCAGTGTGTGTATGTGTGTGTGTGTGTGTATTGCACTGTGAGCTGGTGTGGGCCCTGTATCTCAAGGGTGGTAGTGAAGGAATGGAGGTTTTGAGGTAGTAATTACCATGTACTTCTAAACACCTTTTACTCATCTGAAAATTCAGTGAGGAAAGCTAAATGTTTTCTAAGATACATGACAATTGTAACAATTCTTTGTAAAGTTTGGGTCAGCTTTTAAAAAATCAAGGACCATACGTCTCAGATCAGTTTATTATCTGAGTCCAAGTTCACCATAGACAAAGCAAAGGAAGCCCCTTTGTGTACGTGAGTGCTTAGTCCCTCAGTCATGTCTGACTTTGTGACCCCAGGGACTCTAGCTCACCAGACTCCTCTGTCCATGGGATTCTCCAGGCAAGGATACTGGAGTGGGTTGCCATGCCCTCCTCCAGGGGATCGTCCCAACCCAGGGCTAGTTTACTTTTGATTCTTCTGTCTTCTTGTGCCTCCTTTGCTCTTATATTTATTCAGTCATTTGCTCCTCTCTCAGGTGAACAAACCACTTGCCCTAGGTCTTGATAACTTTGAAAAGCAATCTGAGCTTAAAAATCAATTTAATGACATGTTTCTGTAGCATTAACGTCCTTTGCTTGTCTGCATTTGGCAGAGTTAAATAAGAAGACGATCCATTACACCTATAAAAATAAATGTGCTCACAGAAGGGCAAGCCTGTGAAAGTCCAGAAGGCTTTACTATCCATCTCAAGTCTAAACATGTCAGCATCTTGTCCCAACTTCACAGTCCTGAGAGAGTGAGGAGACCTGGGCATCAGTGCTCACCAGCAGTGCTATTTTCTCCTCAATTGCGTGTTCAATAATTTAGTTCACTACTTCACTAGAATGAATCTGGAATGATTTAGAGACTTGATTTCATAAACTATGATAATCTATTCCTCTTCCTGGAAGTAGGCATGGTGAATGTGAAGGAAATCAGAGACCTCTGCAGAATTCTAAGGCCTGGAAGTTACCAGCACACCACTGGTTGCCTGTCCTTGTCTCTGTTTCTCTTGTTGTGGTGAAATTAATATGAAAAAAACTGACTATGAGAGTACAGGCACTTAATTGTTGTTTTTCAGTTGTTAAGTTGTATCCAACTCTTTGAGACCCCATGGACTGCAGCACACCAGGCTTCCTTGTCCTTCACTGTCTCCTAGATCTTGCTCAAACTCATGTCCATTGAGTCAGAGATGCTATCCAACCATCTCGTCCTCTGTCATCCCCTTCTCTTCCTGCCCTCAATCTTTCCCAGCATCAGGGGCTTTTCCAGTGAGTCAGCTCTTTGCATCAGATGGGCAAAGTATTGGAGCTTCAGCTCCCGCATCAATCCTTCCAGTGAATATTCAGGGTTGTTTTCCTTTAGGATTGACTAGTTTGATCTCCTTGCTATACAAGGGACACTCAGGAGTCTTCTCCAGGACCACAGTTCAAAGGCATAAATTCATATTACTTAAAAAAAAATTATGACCCATTTTCTAAGAAAATGAAAATGTCTGTATTTTTTAAAAAGGTGTCTGCTTCATTTTGATTATAATTTTGCTTTGTACATTCTGTGCACCTCAAACAAATCTCACAGTACTAATAAGATACCAGGATAGATTTTTTTAAATGTAAAATCAAAATTGACCTTATTTTTAATAATATTATTCATGATCTTTCAGGGTTTAAAACTGAAATTTTTCTTGTGTAATTGTGGAAATAAGATTATTATTTTCAAGAACGGAACAGACCTCGTCCAAGGATAAAAGGAATCTCTCCTACGTTACTACCAAATAAATGTGTGATCTGCAGCATCAGCTCTATGTTAGAGCTTGTTCCACTTTAGAATCTCAGGCCCCACCCCAGACCTTCACTTTAACACATCCCCAGGTGATTCTCCTGCACATGAATATTTGAGAAGCACTGCTATAACAGTTCTTTTGAATACACACATAATGACTTTTTTGATGCCAGGCTTTTATTTTCACCTCCAAACCCCAGCCTAGGTGGATTTTAGATTTTGTTTAAAGATATAATTTATCCTTTTGTTAATGTGCTTTATATACTCCATACAAAAAAATAGGAATTGTTTTGATCCTAAAGAATACTTTGTATTTCTTTAGAGTATTGCCTAAGAATCTTGCATAAGGTCAGGACTATTTATGTAGCAAAAATGTGATGGTAAATAGGACCTATGTTTGAGCTTAAATTCTCAAATATATCCAAATTTGGGGAAAAATGTGCATGTAGAGAAAATGTGAAATATCAGATGATTATTTTGTGAATAATATTATTACTCTATCAAAGAATTCGCAATAATGTTTCCTGTTTCATTTATAAAGATTCAATTTACATACAGATGCTGAAGCACAAATAAGGCAGCAAATTTGTTATGTCAGCATCAGTTTTTAGGGGTTATGACACCAAGAATTGTTCCATAAATAGGCTACCCAGGGATAGTGCTGTGTCTTCCTCCAGGGTCAGCCTGAAGCTGGAGGCGTTTCTATGCATAGGTCATTAAATCCTAGGCACTCTTATTTTTGTTTTTCTCAAAGATATTTATAATAATTTGGAAATAGTACATTACATATATTTCCATGGGAAGATAATCCATAATGTTTGTAGAAAATTATGAACTAAATACATTTAAGGAAATATTTTGCATTCTTGAAAGATTGGATGTTTATTATATGCCTGTATTGGGTTTAGAAACCAGAATTTTGTGTTTTGCAATATTTTAAGTATATCAGTGTCTTAGAAAATCTAACGATTCCAGTAAATCAATTTACTATTACGAAACTTTGAGAACTTCCAGATTTTAATGCTGACTTAAATAACACAATATCCATAAATGAATAAATGAATGTTGAACTTATTTTTTAAAAATTAGAAAATACCTGATTATTTTTAAATATTCTAAATCCTTTTTCTTCATACTAAAATTACTAAATGTTTCAGTTGACTTTGCATAAATATATAATTTCAAATGCAAATCATGGTAAAAAGTAACACTATATTATTCTTTTGTGGGTTATAAATATCAAAAGATTTAATTCATTTTCTTCCATTTAATCAATTACTCTCAATATGACTCAAATGAAAGGATTATATAAATGGTTTTATATATATCATAAAATCAGAATTTTAAATATGATTATTAATAAAAATCAGTAGGCGAAAATGAAACACAGGTGCAAATGCTATCTCTTTTAAAGCCATTCATTTTCTTTACATTCATGTTAGGATTAGCAGTTTTTGTGTTTTTTTTTTATCCTAACTTTACCTTATGAAAGAAGTAGGAGGTACTGTAAGTTTCTAGAAGGTTTTTATTTCTGAATTATACTTAAAGAGGAACAGCAACCTGAAATATCCATCAAAGGTATTCCTATGGTAACTTTAGCTTACAAAAGTTAATGTAACTGATTGTCTGAGAAGAAGAGGGAATATCCCAACAGCACTGGTAGCTCTGTGTGCTGAGGTATAAACAAGCCCATTTCTGTGACAGCATGTCAGAAGGCTCCAGCCTTAAGTGATCTCATGGCTGGATGGCAGATGGGCAAGGAGACCCCATGAGATGCTGCCCAACAACCACCACACCTTTCTCTACCAGAAGATTGAATCTTTTCCTATAAAGCAAATAGTGATGTTTTCAGGAGTCAGCTCTTCCAAATTCCCACTCTTCTGCCAATCTCCAGCTCTTCTTAGTATCCACACATTCTGGCATCTTCCCCTCCAATCACTAAAAATGAGGCCCTTCTTCCTAATGGAGTCCAGGACAACTGGTGTCTCCATGCATTATCCCATAGTCTCAAAGACTCTCTCTTCCTATGACTACTCATTGTCTTGTGTTTTTCATTCTAAACATCTTTCCTTGACACAGCTCCCCCTTCTAACGTCCCTAATAGTGAAAGTATACTTGAGGTCATAAAGACCAAAAGTGAGCCATTAGTTGTCAAATGAATGATTATTTCAGCTTGTCTCACTAGCACTCCCTGTTTTGTTTCATACATGAGAGTCGCTTGGACTGCAAGGAGATCCAACCAGTCCGTTCTAAAGGAGATCAGTCCTGGGTGTTCTTTGGAAGGAATGATAGCAAAGCAGAAACTCCAGTACTTTGGCCACCTCATGAGAAGAGCTGACTCATTGGAAAAGACTCTGATGCTGGGAGGGATTTGGGGCAGGAGGAGAAGGGGACGACAGAGGATGAGATGGCTGGATGGCATCACCGACCTGATGGACGTGAATGTGAGTGAACTCTGGGAGCTGGTGATGGACAGGGAGGCCTGGCGTGCTGCGATCCATGGGGTCGCAAAGAATCGGACACACTGAGCAACTGAAATGAACCAAACTGAACTGAACCAGTATCATCATCTGCCTGCTTTGGACCCTTTACATCTCACTGTCCCAATTCTCCTCCTCTAATGCTCTGTATAACTGTGAATGTTTTTTCCATGACCCACTTCCTCTCACTTATTTTATACTTCTTTGTGATCTCACCATTTTCTGCAGTATTAATTACTGCATTCAGAAGGAATTAACACTGTGGATAACCTGATTTCAGACTTCTAGTCTCCGGAACTCAGAGTCAGTAGATATCTGTTGTTTGAGGTTAGCCAGTCGGTGTTTTATGTTGCTGTTGTTTTTATTATGATGACCCTATAACACTAGTACACACCCTCCCCCCTCCATTGAGAATTTAGGTAACAACATGACATGGTCTTATCAGCGACACACATAAAGGCCATTTATAATCATGTCTCATTTACCCTTTACTTTCCTTGATTACCTCCATTTTTATTCTCCTCCTTTATATACTATAAATATAATCCTGTGACTCTTTCTTAGTGTGCCCCTTTGCCTTCTTGCCCTTATGTGGTTTAACAAAGACTGTTCACTTTGTCTAAAACGCCCACTACCCCTTGCTTGAGAGGTAAACAGCTTTTCGTTCTACAAAAGCCAGTTCAGATTTCATTTCTTCTTTGATGACTTCCTTGACCCCTTTTCTGCAATTGCCATCCATCTATAACTTTGTTTTCTCTCTCCTGCTTGTGCCCCTTATGAGATTGGAGTTTGGGAAGGTGCTTATCTCTACATCCTGCACTTCTAACTCTGTGACTAGCCTAGAGCAGTTAGTGACTTTATTTCTCAATTTATTTTTTTTTTTTTTTGAGCTTTGTTCCTTTTTTCACAAGATTGTTTCCATGATTTGTAGTCTTTTATGGCTCCATATACATTTAAGGATTATTTGTTCTAGTTCAGTGAAAAATGCCATAGTGAATTTTAATAGAGATTGAATTAATTCTGTATATTTCTTTGGGGATTATGGGCATTTTATTTTATTTATTATTATTATTATTATTTTAAATTTAAATTTATTTATTTTAATTGGAGGCTAATTACTTTACAATATTGTATTGGTTTTGCCATACATCAACATGAATCTGCCACGGGTGTACACGTGTTCCCCATCCTGAGCCCTCCTCCCTCCTCCCTCCCCGTACCATCCCTCTGGGTCATCCCAGTGCACTAGCCCCAAGCATCCTGTATCTTGCATCGAACCTTGACTGGCGATTCATTTCTTATATGATATTATACATGTTTCAATGCCATTCTCCCAAATCATCCCACCCTGTTCCTCTCCCACAGAGTCCAAAAGACTGTTCTATACATCTGTGTCTCTTTTGCTATCTCGCATACAGGGTTACCATTACCATCTTTCTAAATTCCATATATATGCGTTAGTATACTGTATTGGTATTTTTCTTTCTGGCTTACTTCACTCTGTATAATAGGCTCATTTGGGTACTTATGGGTTCAAGCAATCTGGTTTCAAGTCTAAGAAACAAGGATGAAGAAATTTTATGTATGAGGGGTTTGGCATTTAATAACAGGTTCAAGCTTATCATAAAGTATAAACAAGTATATAATATCATATTTGGTATTTAAGCAGTGGCAAGTAGTATAGCAGATTAAATCAAGACCAGTATTCCCTTTATGAGCAATCCTGAAATGTATTGGCTCAATAAAAGTACTCAGCAATTTTACTTTGTTGTTAGCTATTCTCTATGCAAGATTTAAAGAAAAATAATTGTGAGTCTTCATTAATAAAATAGCTGTATATATTTAAGCTCTAACTTGCTCAGTGTGGACGGCTAACATCATAAATATTTTATCCAACATCAATCCTGGTGATGAAAGCATCAGTCAGCCAGGTTGTGGTCTGAGCTTCAGCACGGAGTAATCAGCTATAAGTACACCATTTTCAGAAGCACTACTAAGAAAAACAGAGCTTTACAAAGTTTTAACTTTTTTTCAATTTTTACGGTAGAAAAATTCTCAAGAATTTTATATTTATTAGCATTTCAGTCATCCCCAGTATACTTGGCTCCTAAAGATTAGTAGACTTGAGAATAAGAGGTTCAGAAGACCACAACTAAGGATATTTTGGGTACATCTTAGCCTATTCCAGATTCTAGAAATTTAATTTCCTGGAGGCAAGCTCAATGCAGATCAGCCAGTTTGATCCTTTCTGCAACAGTACCAATATATTTGGACTTGATGTTGTTTATAAGAGTAAAACATTTGTTTGAAATTTTTAACCTGGATAGGAGGATGTACTTATTAAATATAATTATTTCAGTGAGGGTGAACTTGATGCAAAACTTCAAACAGTGCATAATTTACAAATAAACACTATGGTCACATATCAGAAACAACTGTTGTATCTGAATCATCGCTTATTCAAAAGTCACATACAGATCCCTTAAATAGTAACTTCAGTTTAATTGTGGATGCTGTTAACAATATATCAAGGCTGTGTAATGCTTCTTACATATTTCGTGATCACAGACTTCCACTAGGCTTCCCCAGTGCTGCCAGTCCATCCCACTACTTTCGTCTTGTGAGTTCTCTTTTCCAGTTCTTCTGGAACTCTTTCAAACATTTCACTCCCTTCCCCCACCCCCAGTATACAGCCCAGCCTTTTATTTCCAGAGAAAATAAATGGCACTATGTTCAGGTACCATCTACCAAATTGCCTAACCCACTCGTGTCTCTACTGATTGATCTTTTTCTGTCTTTCTAAAGGAGTAACTGTCCTCTACTCTTTCCAAAGTGAAACTAAAAGCATTAGTCACTCAGTCATGTCCAGTACTCTTGCCTGGAAAATCCCATGGATGGAGGAGCCTGGTAGGCTGCAGTCCATGGGGTCGTGAAGAGTCGGACACAACTGAGCGACTTCACTTTCACTTTTCACTTTCATGCATTGGAGAAGGAAATGGCAACCCACTCCAGTGTTCTTGCCTGGAGAATCCCAGGGATGGGGGAGCCTGGTGGGCTGCCGTCTGTGGGGTCGCACAGAGTCGGGCACGACTGAAGCGACTTAGCAGCAGCAGCAGCAGCAGCAGCATGCCCTACTCGGTGACTCTATGGACTGTAGCCCACCAGACTTCTCTGTCCATGGATTCTCCAGGCAAAAATACTTGAGTGGGTTACCCTTCCCTTTTCCAGGAGATCTTCCCGACCCAGGGATCAAGCCCAGTCTTCTGCCTTGCAGGCAGATTCTTCACCAACTGAGCCACCAGGGAATCCCCTACCCTTTAGAAGCCTTCTTCAAAATCTTGTGCCATAGACTACTAATTTCTCTCCAGTGAATTTAATTTTATCTGCACTGTTGAATCCACTCATTCATTCTTTTATTATTTCATACATTCATTCAAAATTTATTTCTGCCTATTATTCTAATTGTTGACACATACAGAAGGGGTACAGCTGCCCTCACGGGAGCTCACAACCCAGTGGGGATCCACTGGGATAGAATATTCACTGGATCCTTCCCATCAGCCATATGCTTTATTCTCTTATTTAGAAATAAAATAATCCACACATCAATTCTATGTCTTCTTTATGGTGTCTTATCTCTCTTCTTCAATCCAAAGATAATCTTTTACTAAGTTGTTAAATTCATGCAGTTCATTCTCATTCCCCCACTGTGTAATGTTTAATTTTATGTGTCAAATTCATTGAGCTAAGGGATGCTCAGATGGTTGGTAAACCATTCTTCCTGGGTATACCTGTGAAAGTGTTTCTGGCAATGATTTATATTTGAATCTATAGACTGAGTAAAGAAAACCACCTTCACCAGTGTAGCTGGGCATCATCTACTCTGTTGAAAACTTGAATAGACAAAAAAAAGGCTGAGGAAGGGTTAATTTGCTCTCCTTGAGCTTGCAATGTACCTTTACTTGCTGCTGAACATTGGTCCTCATTCTTGGGCCTTCAGACTCAGATAAGGTTTTATACCATTGGCTCCTCTTCGTTCTCAGGCATTTAGGTTCAGACTGGAACTTCACCAGGGGTTTTCTTGAATCTCTAGCTTACAGACGTCAGATCATGGGACTTCTCAGCTTGCATGAGACAATCCCTTATAAATCTCTCTCATATATATATATATATGCATTTATTATATATACATATATTTATATATATGATTTTGTTTCTCCATATAACTATTATACCCAGTTATTCTTCAACTTATTTCAACCCACTTTTTATCTTTATCACATTACACAGTATTTAGATTGGAACAAAACAGTTTCTGCTTTGTAAACATACAATCTTTTTAGACAACAACAACAGAAATTTTCTCTGGCTCTTTTGCTTAGGGTCTTTTATACCTTACCAGTCTCTTCTTACCCGTTCTTTGGTATTCCTAATTGTTTGATCTTGCTTTATCTTTTAAGTTGCCTTTTCTCTGTGTATTTACTTACACCAGTGACCTAAATTCATACCTTAAACTGCTGACACCCAAGCCTTTTCTATTATATCCAATCCTATAGGTCAAATTAAATACCTGATGCCTATAACTTGGGTGGCATACAAATACCTCAAACTTATTCATTCAGTGTTCAGTGCACCATCTTTCCCACCCACCTTTGTTATTTCAGGAGTCTTCTTATTTAGCTATAACCATCACCTCAATCCATCTATTTTCTAATCCAGAAACCCAAGAGTAACTTTAAAAATGCCTCTCACACTTACTTTCTACATAAAATCAGATATATCTGATCATTTCCTTATCTTCACTTTTTGTATTGCACCAATTGTGCAAGCCACCATTGTAATGCCAAGGGATTAAAGGATATTAAATGTTCTCCCTGTATGCGTGTTTGACTTTCTTCATTTAGTTCTCCACAGGGAATATGCCAGACTGATAAGTGGAATGAAAATATCTGGTCGTATTATGCTCATAGTCAATACTCTTTGGACGCTTCCCATTGCTTACATTATCTTGACTGTATTTACTCAGCCTCAGGTCTCTTCATGTGTCTGTCTCCTCTGTACCAACTACATTGGTCCTTCCCCCATCCATGACTTTGCTCTCTGCTGAAAATTTTTTGGTCCATCTTCCCACTATTTATTTACAAAACCGCTCTCACTTTTAGTTCTAAGCTTTAGTCTTTGGTGAGTGGCACTACCTACAGGCATTTGTCTATCTTCACCTTCTAAATTAGAGTCAGCCATCCTTCAAGCTCTCAAAACATGTGTCTTCATACCACAGGTTACATTTGTAATTGTTTAACTATAAATATAAGTTGCATTTTTAAATTTATCTTTTGCAATATAAATTCTGAGAAAACAAATATTCTTGCCCATTTTCTTATGAATACGTGTCTATCATAGGGTTATAAGAAATGTTTGGTACATGATAAGTGCTCAAAATAAATTTATATTGACTAAGCAGAAATTAAAATGATGTTATTTGAAAAATATGTACTACAGACTTGATGAGAACTGAACTGTTCCTAATGCTGGAGGAATATATAATCTTCTGAAAATTTCTCACTGAATTGTGATAGGTAGAAAGTTATATTTTTAATAAGAAAGTGATTTAAGCATTCTAAAGACAGTTTGCCATTCTCTAGTATTGGATTCATTGACTAAATGATTATTTATTAACAGAATAACTAAGATAAATTAATGAAATCACTTTAGATGTAAAATAATTTTAGATGTAAAAATGTTCTAGTAATGTTCCATTTTATCTTAGTGAATTATTTTTCATCATCATAAACAACAAGAAGTAGCAATTTTCAGGTATTACTCATTAGGCCTATGTTATCAAGTATTTTAATTCCAATGTAAATAAGTCAGCATATTAGAATATTTTGAATATTCAGTGGCAGCAACCTTTGAACTCAACTACTATTATAGATTTTTTTTAATCATATTAAAATATTTATTGCTTCTTTAATAATTAGAATTGCATCTGGAGGTCTACAGTTGTGAAGCTATCATTTCCAGGGATATTGCAGCAGCCCCTTAATTCAGAATCTGTTATCTCAGGGGTCACAGTTCCTATAACTCCTTGCAAGGCAGAACGTAGGGTTCATAAGACAGCATGGGAGATCTTTCTGTCCTGTCTTTTCATCAGGAGGGCTCTATTTCTCAGAAAGCCTTATTGTAGTTTTCTTTATCATTGAGATAACTTGTTCACACTGGCAAAGTCTGCCTGCAAGAAGCTGAGCAACTGGAACAGAATCTAAGGCTTTTACAGTCTCTCTATAGCAGGAAACATAGAGGAGAATGGGCTGGGAAATGCTATTAAGGGACATCCACAATTAGTCTTCCTACAGAAACATAATTATGTTCAAAATTTCAAAATATAAAAATCTGAATACAAAATACATAAAGTACCCATATTCTCACAACCCAGAGATAAACATTCGAAATTAATACATAGGTGCTTTGATGATGCTTTCTCTTATCTAGATGTGTTATATAGATCACTGTCATATTAGTCAGCGATTTATTTCATAGGCCACATATTATTCAGTTTTACAGATACACAACCCCTTTATTATCTAACTTATTACTCTATATGTTGCTTTTGTTGTGCTTGCTTATTCAGTTTTATATTTTCTTTACTAGTTTTACCAGGAATCTATACATAACAGGAGATATTGATTTAAAAGGTTGTGTACCATTAAAATGGGCTTCCTCAATGGGTCAGCAGTAAAGAGTCCACCTGCAATGCAGGAAATTCAGGAGACTCAGGATCAGTCCCTGGCTTGGGAAGATTCTTCTGAAGGAGAAAAGGCAACTCGCTCCAGTATTCTTGCCTGAACAATCCCCATGGACAGAGTAGGCGGGTTACAGTCCATGAGGTTGCAGAAGAGTCAGACATGATTGAGCGACTAAGCACGCAAGCACACACGTAGTAATATAGCTGAGCATTCCAGAATGCCATATACAAATATGTGTATTAATTACATGAAATGTGTATCTAAATATTAGTCTGAAATTACTGTGGAACGGTCTATTCAAGCTAAGTGGTTTTTGTTTTGTTTTGTTGCTAATATTGTGTCACCATGGATCTAGAGAACAGGGCTTGTCACTATCTAGAGCATTGAAAAGTGGATCACCAGTCTATGGAGAATTATTCTTAGGCCTGGAAACCTACTAGAATTTGCCCTGTTGAGTTTTAAACTAACTTGGGGTAAATGACCCCTTTTTTTTTCCCTTCCATTATTTTCTGGAATTGTGATGTCTAACCAATTCATGTTTCTCCATTGTAATTTAGAAGTCAATAATTTCTTCCGGGCTTCCTATGTGGTGCTGGTTTGATCCCTGGGTCGGGAAAATCCCCTGGAGAAGGAACTGAAAGCCACTCCATTATTCTCACCTGTTTAGTCCCTTGGACAGAGGAACTTGGCAAGCTACAGTCCATAGAGTCACACTTGTCAGATGTGACTGAGGTGACTTAGCATACAACTGCTTTCCAATTTCACAGGTCCACAAAGGGACAGGAATTTTTTTCTACATTAGATCATAGCCAGAGTCACACACATACCTGACTCAGGTGATTTAGATTAGAGTTTGGGTTTAGAGTTGATGCTGGAATGGGTTAAGGCTTTTGGAGATGTCAGGATGTCATGAAACCATTTTGCAGGTGGGCAGGGCTTCACTTTTGAGGTGCAAAGAGTGGGTGGGCAGATTCATGTCCCCAAAAGTTATGATGGCTCCTAACTCCCAATATCTGTGAATGTGACCTTATTTGGAAATGAATCGTTGTCGATATAATCAAGTTTAAAAGAGATCATACAGGATTAGCAGGATGGGCCCTAACCCAGTGTCTTTACAAGAGAAAGGGAAGGGGAGGCACATGGGTATGATGCTCAAGATTGCCAGTGACCACCAGAAGCCAGAAAAGGCACAAGAACATGCCTCCCTAGGGTTTTCAGCAGGTCTGTGGTCCTGTCAACACCCAGGTTTCAGACTCTAGCCTCTATAGCTCTGAGAGTATAAAATCCTGTTGTTGTAATCCACCCAATTCGTGGTAATTTGTTACGGCAGCCTTAGGAAACTAACAGATTTTTGTAGTCCATTAAAAGTTAGTATTGAACAAACTATTTTATTTTTTATTGTAAAAAAAAAAAGTCAACGAAAGAGACATATGAAAATTTAAAGCAACCCTCAGGATATCTTTCTAAATTTGGAACATTTGAACTTGTAACTTTTTCTGTGTTTATAACTTGTCACATGTGTTTAGAGAGAAAATTCAAAAAATTAACATTGCCTTTCTTAACATCAAATCATGTATGAGGTATTTCATGGAACTCATCAGTATTTTGCAAAATCACTATAAACCTTGGTGTTTATATTTTTATTTGGTGTTTATATTTTTAGGGCTATTAACTGAATTAGAGGTATTAAAAAGAATGGTGTGGTGAAATTTTGACAAGATCTGTATTAACTGAATAGCCAGTAAAAGTTTTTCATGGACTTGCCATAGAGGATTTAAAAAGTGGAAGATGAAAGGGGAGAATAAAGACATCAAGGAAGGGACCACATTTTAGTTATAAGATGAATGGGTTGTACATTTCATACTATGTCAGTGAACATTAAGGAAATCAACCTAGTACAGTTAATTATCTGCCCTATTTGATTAATGTTAATCACCAATTCAAATAATTCAGATTCTCAATTAATGTTTTTGTTCTAGTTAATTGGGACTCACTATTAATTAAGAATGGAACTAGAGAATTTATTTAATTTTATTTCTTTGCTCATATTTTAATATTCTTTTTTTCTAGGTATGTATTTATTTATACTTTATATAGATAAAATGTTTCAAGGTGTAAAAACCTGAAAACATGCATTGTGATAATTAATCCTATATACCCTTCTACATGTGAAAATATCTGCTTTGATGGTATGCATAATTATGTCAGATTTTGTCCTTATCTTGGATTTTCTCATATAATCTCGCCTTCTTCTATAAATAGGTACATCTAACTTGCAAAGTGAAATACATTTTGTGAGTCTATTTCTATATGCTGCCATATATAAAGGTCGTATATTAGCAAGGTATATGATACTTCAAAGGACAGAATCTTGGAGGTTCTTGCAAGTAATTGGTGAATTTGAATACTTTCCTGTTCTCCTCTAAGTATGATCATTGCCTCCTTTGGAAGGAGAGCTGTTTCCCTCCGCCTGTGCTGTGCTGTGTGCTGTGCTCAGTTGTGTCCAGTTTTTTTGTAACCCATGGACTGTAGCCCATCCGTCTTCTCTGTTCATGGAATTTCCCTCTGCCCACTCCTCTGTCAATTGCTGGAGCACTGGACCAAATACGGCTTCCCTGACCACTAGATCACTGGTTCTCAACACAGGCTGCAGAGGAGAATCAATTGAAGAGATTTTGCAAAATAGGAATGTCATTGTGCAAGTAATCTGTTAGCAATTCTTCTGTTTCTTAATAACCTCTGAAAATCTTGCAAATGACAACACTTAGTGTAGATTTTGTATTTGTGACTCTTGGTATAGAAGAGAGAACCATATTTCCTTCTTAAAACTGTTAGAAATTAGAGGTTCAATTTTTTTAAAGCAGAGAGATGCAAGATTAAAACTTCTCTGACTTATACATGGTACTAACATTGACTAGATAAGTCCATAAGAAAGAGAAAATGACTAGATAATGTAAGATTTGATAGAGAAAATATACCCATAGTGTACATAATATATTTTTCCTCTATATACATCATTTTATGAAAGTTAAATTACCAAAGTCTAATTTCTTAGTTGTCACACACATTTGTTAATAGAATAGCACTTCAGTCATTTGAAATTGAACATGCTATTGTTCTTCTAAGGTTTATATAATTAATAATTAGAAAGCAGTAACATTTACAGCATTTTAAATCTTTAAGTAGATGAATGATAGTGAAATTTAATTAATCACTTTAATTAAAGGAGCCATTAGTTGTACTTCTTTGAAGCAAATGAATTAAACCTCCTACACATAAATAATATAAATCTAAAATATCCATACATTTTTATTTTAAGGTTATTTTTATACTGAACTTGTTCAAGAGCATCTATGTTACCTAGAGTTCACTGGAACCTATCAATGAGCCCAGCTATAGTTGCCACCTGTTTTGATTTTTCTCCTTCACATGTTTTATCTGAACATCACATTTAAAATCATTCAGTAGAAATTGAATTTCTACAAAGCAAATCCCAAGCAAGCTATATCACAGCATCCCTCCCGTTGAAGATACACGTGATGTTAATTTTTAAAATTTCACATTTTCCTGATGCCTGAAGATCTCCTAAAACAGACTGTGAGTGGCTCACCCAGGTGACCAGGGCACCAGTATGATGAGGTTGGTCCCTGCCACAAGGGCCCTTCAAGCCTCCCCTTGACTGTGACCTAGTGACATGTGAATGCACCAAGGATATCCCATTAAACCTTTACTTGTATGCCCCACCCAACACCTCCCTCACACCAGCTCCTGCCAAAAAATGAACAAACGTTTGCTCACCACCTCCCATGCCCTTCCAGTGCCACGCTTGCCTGGCTGACTCAGTCCTCCGGTGCTCCTTCCATATGACCCCTTATATAGCGACCATGCTTCCCTCTTCTAGGACCTATAATATAATAAAGTTCTTTCACTTTCGAACACCTGTCTATGGTGTTACATTTGGCACAAGACTGATCATCAAAACCTTCATTTTTAAGTAATATAATGGTTTCTCATAACAGTATATGAAAAAAATAACAGTATACGTAAACAACTTGATATGAATCTTGGATAAACTGAACATTTCACATGGCATATAGGAAGATCTGCTTCATTGACTACGCTAAAGCCTTTGACTGTGGGGGTCACAACAAGCTGTAAAATTCTTAAAGAGATGGGAATACCAGACTACCTGACCTGCCTCTTTAGAAACCTGTATGCTGATCAAGAAGCAGCAGTTAGAACCAGACATGGAATAACAGACTGGTTCAGAATCAGGAAGGGAGCATGCCAAGGCTGTATATCGTCACCCTGCCTATTTAACTTACATGCAGAGGACATCATATGAAATACTGGGCTGGATGAAGCACAAGCTGGAATCAAGTTTGCCAGAAGAAATATCATCACCTCAGATATGAAGATGACACCACCCTAATGGCAGAAAGAAGAGAAACTAAAGAGTTTTCTTGTTGAAGGTAAAAGAGGAGAGTGAAAAAACTGGCTTAAAACTCAACATTCAAAACAACTAAGATCATGGCATCCAGTCCCATCCTTTCATGGCAAAAAGATGGGAAAAATATGGAAACAGTGACAGACTATTTTCTTGGCTCCAAAATCACTGTGGCTAATGAATGGGGCCATGAAATTAAAAGACTCTTGCTCCTTGGAAGAAAAGCTGTGACAAACCTAGACAGCATATTAAAAAGCAGAGACATAACTTTGCTGACAAAGGTCCATAGAGTCAAAGCTATGTTTTTTCCAGTAGTCATACATGGATGTGAGGTTTGACCATATTGATGTCTCTTTGCTGATAGACAAAGAATGGGTGCTTTTGAACTGTGATGCTGGAAAAGAGCCTTGAGAGTCCATTGGACAACAAGGAGATCAAACCAGTCAATCCTAAAGGAAATAAACCCTGAATATTCACTGGGAGGACTGATGCTGAAGCTGAAGCTCCATTACTTTGGCTGCCTGATGGGAAGACCCTGATTCTGGGAAAGATTGAGGGCAGGAAGAGAAGGGGGCAACAAAGCATGATTTGGTTGGATGATATCATCCACTCAGTGGACATGAATTTGAGAAAACTCTAGAAGAGAGTTAAGGACAGGGAAGCATGGTGTGCTGAAATCCATTGAGTCACAAAGAGTTGGACACAACTGAGCAACTGAACAACAACATAGAAAGATGAGGACTTCCCAGGTGGTGCTAGTGGTAAAGAACCCGCCTGCCAATGCAGGAGATAAAGAGATGCAGATTCGATCACTGAGTCAGGAAGATCCCCTGAAGGAGGGAGTGGCAACCCACTCCAATATAATTACCTGGAGAATCCCATGGACATAGGATCCTGGTGGGCTACAGTATATAGGGTTGCAAAAAGACGGCCACAACTGAAGTGACTTAGCACACACACATAGGAAGATAAACACTTCTTCCTTTGCTTCCTTACCTTTCCATATAGACCACTAAATTCTAGGAATGACTTAATCATCTCAAATGTATTGGTCAATTATTTATAATAAATGACCAATAAATGAATAAATGGGATAGTTAATAAAAATAAATAACTACTGAGCATCTTTTTCAGGTCAGTGTGATTTTAGGAGGATACAGGAATAAATGTAAGAGATAAGACTACCTATGAATGATTAAGCCTATACCACCCAAATATAGAATGAAACAGGCACAGAAAAAAAGATGGTGTGGCAGGAGGATATGAATGTGAAATAAAGTGATTATATTATAGGGGTTGGAGAAGGCAATGGCACCCCACTCCAGTACCCTTGCCTGGAAAATTCCATGGACCGAGGAGCCTGGTAGACTGCAGTCCATGGGGTCATGAAGAGTCAGACACGACTGAGCGAATTTACTTTCACTTTTCACTTTCATGCATTGGAGAAGGAAATGGCAACCCACTCCAGTGTTCTTGCCTGAAAATCCCAGGGACAGGGGAATCTGGTGGGCTGCCGTCTATGGGGTCGCACAGAGTTGGACACGACTGAAGCGACTTAGCAGCATTATAGGGGTAAGCTTGGCCAAAATATTCAGGTATTTCCGACACAGTGCTTGGGATGGTTTACAGATATTCTTAGACAGTGATTTCCTCCCAAATGTTGGGACTGAGATGAGATTAATGACATATCTTATAGGGATCCTGTTAGCCTTGTGTAACCTTTGGTAACCTGAACCAGCTGGAGACTTCAAGTCCAGTTTCCTTTAACCTCAAGGAACCCTATTATTTTTCCCAGGATGCAACACAGATATTATCATTCTCTGTGTGTAGTGTAATAACAAGATCTCTTAGAAGTACCAAGTAAAGCCTTTTTGACCATCTTAAGGAGTTTGGATATCATTCTCACTGACGTGTAAAGCCATAGAAATGATGCAAGCAATGAAATAAAATAATTCTGATTTATGTTGTTGAAAGATCTCACTTTCTGCTTTTTGAAAGGAGACTGGGGAAGAGTAAAAAGCATGAACAACAACAATAAAAATGAAAGCAGGGGGACTAGTTAGGACCCTTTCAGAGTAACCTATTCCAGGATCTTTAGAAGAATGTGGCCCACAGACCAGTAGTTTCAGCATCACCTGTGAACTGGTGAGAAATGTAAATATTCAGCCCAGTCTCCTCCACTAGACTTCCACTACTCTTGGGTGTCACAAAACCTCCAGGTGACTGTAATGCTCACTAAATTTTGAAAATCATTGCTTTAATCTACAAATGATGGCTTGAGTGAAAAGGTAGCTATAGATAAGGAGAAAACTGAGTAGAGTTGGTGGGGTATTTTTAAATGGGGCCAACATTTAATACAGCAGTATCAAAATGCTTACCATAACAATGCTCTAATTCTAAAATATACTAAGTAATTTCACTTAGCAGGAAAAAAAAAGTGATCTGGCATCACTTAGTATATTGTGCTGGCCAAAAAGATCATTTGGGTTTTTCTGTAAGATGGTATGGAAAAATCCTAGTGAACTTCTAGGCCAACTCAACATATGTATATATGCATATATTGTATATAATGTACATAAATATTTGCACATGTGTTTTTATATATATGTGTGTATATACATATTATATACCTATATAATATACACTCATACATGTGTACACACATACATACTTTATTTTAAAAGTCATCTTGATTGAATTGGGTCGAGATGGATAGATCTAATATAGAATTACTACTTGTGTTGCTGCTGCTGCTGCTAAGTCACTTCTGTCATGTCCGACTCTGTGTGACCCCATAGATGGCAGCCCACCAGGCTCCCCCGTCCCTGGGGTTCTCCAGGCAAGAACACTGGAGTGGGTTGCCATTTCCTTCTCCAATGAATGAAAGTGAAAAGTGAAAGTGAAGTCGTTCAGTCGTGTCCGACCCTCAGTGACCCCATGGACTGCAGCCTTCCAGGCTCCTCCATCCATGGGGTTTTCCAGGCAGGAGTACTGGAATGAGACTTTGTGTTGAGACCATATCAAAATTCTCTTGACATGGTTCTATTATAATTCTTGATAGTACATAATCTGTGGTTTCATTTGAATACTTAATGGGAGCATGCTAACCAATTAAAGGGAACTTCTTGGGAGGAGCTATGATCTCTATCTGATCAAAAATGCAAACTAAATTATTTAATTTTCATAGCAGAACTTGAGCTTTGACACTTAAATGTAGCCTCTTATTAACAAATGGTTTATGTAAAGTGTATGTATATAGTGACCTCAGCCTCAAATAAGGAGCTACCTGTTTCTTATGAAAAGTGACAAATGCATGGTCTTTATAGGAAATGCTTCAGATTCTTAAGAAAGCTGCATAACAGTCTGGTTGCAGATTGTTAGAGAAGGCATTCTGATGATGAGAGCTATGGACAGGGCTTTGAAGGAAATCTGGGCTGAGTAACATGAAGGAAGTCAAGGCTCACAGTGAGAAGAGCAGTTGTAGAGAAGGGAGGGTTACACAGGATCATAGTGCAGTCAGGCAGAGCACACAGTCCATTCTAGATGAACCGCTGTGCTTTTGTAAGGGAGTGATAAGGACAAGATTGAGCTGTTAGTCTGGAACTGTAGTTTCAAAGGGACTGCTAGGTTAACATGTCCTGGGAAGCCTTTAAAATTGTCTTATTGAGGATTTTCATGATGAGCTATTGTATTGAGTACATCCTTTGATATTGATATTTAAGACTGAAATAGAAGACTGAAGAGTGTTGGAGACATCTAGAATAATCCAGGTATGCTATGATTTCGATGAAAGGAGAAAAAAGGATAGATACCAATTGGTTGCAATTGAGTAGAAAGAACATTGTATTGGGAAAGAACTCTTTGAGGACAGAGGAGATGTCTTGCTCTTTCTTTATATACTTCACCTAAATCAGCTTTACTTACATAGGAAGTATTAATAATAAATCAACACGTGGAATTTCAACTCTAGAATTGTCCAAAATTACTGTGAAATTAATA
Organism: Budorcas taxicolor; assembly: GCF_023091745.1. Lineage (NCBI taxonomy): Eukaryota > Metazoa > Chordata > Mammalia > Artiodactyla > Bovidae > Budorcas > Budorcas taxicolor. Next base: position 88,219,566 of record NC_068910.1, read on the forward strand.
AGTATTAGTGTTTTTTAATCATATTTTATCACTTTTTATTTTTTGTAAAATTTTCTCATCTAAATAGATATAGTGAGAGGTTGGTTTCTGTTGTGATTTGGGGCTTTCTTTTTTTTTTAACTCTCACTGATAGAGTCTACAAAACTTTAAAACGTCATCATTTAAAAGTCCATCCTAAAGGAAATCAGTCCTGAATATTCATTGGAAGGACTGATGCTAAAGCTGAGACTCCAATACTTTGGCCACCTGATGCGAACAACTGACTCATTTGAAAAGACCCTGATACTGGGAAAGATTGAAGGCAGGAGGAGAAGGGGAGGACAGAGGATGAGATGGTTGGATGGCATCACCGACTTGATGGACATGAGTTTGAGTAAACTCAGGAGCTGGTGAGGGATAGGGAGGCCTGGCATGCTGCAGCCCATGGGGTCGCAAAGAGTCAGTCATGACTGAGCGACTGAACTGAGCTGAACTGAAAAGGCAAAGTTATTTCCTCTGTATGAGATAAGCAAAGCTATTTTAATATGTAAGTAATTCTTTTTTTAGTGAAACCTTAGCCCTTACAAAGACAGTAGACTTGAGAAGATATTTCCACAGCAGAACAAAATCTCTGCTCATTCAAGCAAGGTTGGTTAATGGGATTTTTAAAGGAAGAAATCTACCAGTAACACGTAGTTTACATTTCATTTATGGCGTTCTTTCAGTACTGAGATTCTGCATTTTCTATCTCCTACTCACAAGTATATGCTGTCATTGTTCTGAAATTTACTTTCTTATCCATACACACACACACACACACACATAAAACATAGACTTCTCAGAGTGTTAAAGGCATTGAATAAATAAAAAGACAAAATGGAAAAGCAAATAAACAAGGGAAGACCAAGAATTGTGCAAACTAAAGATGGTGTCAAAGTCATTAATAAACACATTCACATTCATTGCAAAAAATACTTACTGAGCAGTTACTATGTGTTAGGCACTGTTCTAGTGCTAAAGATACAACAGAGAACAGAACTAAGCCCATGCCCTCAGAGGGCTCATATATTATATACTAGATATTTTACAAAATAAGCTGCACTGGATCAAACTCTTGACTTGGAGATTTTTTTTTTTTTTTTTTGCTTTAAGTTCATGCTCATTTACATTATAATGTGAATACAGTAGCCTGTTTAACACCTTACCTTTAAATCTTGGGAGAAGATGAAAGATATGTTTTTGCACATAACATTCAACTGTATTCCTGAAACAAATGGTGTGGGATAAAAAAGCTCATTTGTAGATTGTTGCTAATTGTGTCTCTTATATATATTTTGTTTTGTGCACTGTGAATGAGAGTGGTAAAAAATAATTATACATTTCAGAGAGGGGAAAAAAAAATACTGTCTGGGTGCTATAAAATGTAATGGCCTTTTCTTTTATAATGTTTTATCATTGGCTCCAATGAATTAGGGCAACTTTCATGGCAGTATTGTGAATAATTAAACCTTCACATGTGAAGCAAAGTGGGAAGAGATTACAATCCTATTTAAAGGACAAATAAAATATTTTAGCAAAACAAGTGCTGATTACTACTCTGAAATACTATCATAATAGTCATTGAAATATTCTTTTTTTTCCCCCCTAAATGGCTCTGGAACGTTTGGGACCTTTTTTCTCCTTTTTAACGTGATTAGAAAATGATCTTGGTTAATACATTTCCTTATTGCCAAAAGTAGCCATCATTTTATAAAGTTACTTTCCAAAACAGCTCTTCAATAGCCATGTTTCAACCAGTTGCTTATGGGTATTATGGTCTACATGTTTGCATTCCCCAGAGTTGACATGTTGACACCCTAACCCCGAATGAAAGGGTATTATGAAAGACATAGGACTAGTGGGAGGTAGTTATGCCATGAAGGTGGACACCTGTGATGGAATTAGTGTCTTCGTAAAAGGAAGAAAGCTATCTCCCTTTCTGCCATGTGATGATACAAGAAGATGATGACTGTTTACAAACCAGGAAGGGGACCTTCATCAACAACTCGAGTGTGATTTGACCTGACATGATCTTAGATTTCCCAGTCTCCAGAACTGTGAAAAATTTTTTTGGTAACACCAGCCTGAATGAAAGCCATGTTCAGGTCCTATGCGTTGGCTACTAAAAACACAACTGCCCTCTTAAGACACTTGCCCGAGGCCGAAGGAGAGCCCACGTGCCACAGTGGGAAACTTACAGCTCTCCCTCAGCCCCTGGAGGGGAGCAGCCTCACCCACACCCTGCAGTGTTAGGTACAAAACGCTAGCCTCCTTACCTCCACGTGGGATTCATTCAATTTAGGAGCTAGAACTTCCTTGGATGGAGAAGCCTGGTGGGTTGCAGTCCATGGGGTCTCTAAGAGTCAGACACGACTGAGCGACTTCACTTTCACTTTTCACTTTCGTGCATTGGAGAAGGAAATGGCAACCCACTCCAGTGTTCTTGCCTGGAGAACCCCAGGGACGGGGGAGCCTGGTGGGCTGCCGTCTATGAGGTCGCACGGAGTCGGACACGACTGAAGCGACTTAGCAGCAGCAGCAGCAGCAGCAGCAGCAGCAGCAGCAGCAGCAGCAGCAGCAGCAGCAGCAGAACTTCCTTGTGAAATCAGGCTAATGTCCAGTAAAACTTAAGCTTCTGTTTCTCAGTTCTCTCTCTTATGTGTCTTTCTTGCCTCTTCTCTCAAGAGCACCCCCACAAATAAATTGCTGGAAAGAATTTCTTTTTTTTTTTTTAACATTTATTTGTTTGGCTGCATTGGATCTTAATTGTGTTGTTTGGGATCTTTCATTGCAGTGCAGAGACTCTAGTTACATCGTATCCTTTGTATCCTTTGCGTGCATGCTCAGTCGTTCTGACTCTTCCAGTCCTCATGGACTATGGTCCACCAGGCCCCTCTGTCCATAGGGTTTTCTAGGCAAGAATACTGGGGTGGGTCTTCATTTTCTCTGCCAGAGGATCGTCTCAACCCAGAGATGAACCTGCGTCTCTTGTGTCTCCTGAATTGAGCAAGCAGATTCTTAACCAACTGTGCCACCTGGGAAGCAGTTTCTCCGAGGAGTGTGGGAGGATCTTAATTCCCAGACCATGGATCTAACCCACATTCCCTGCACTGCAACGTGGGTTCTTAACCATTGGACCACCGGGGAAGTTCCTGGAACAAGAATTCCTATCTCAGGTTCTGCTCCTGTGAAACCCAATCCAAGATACCCTATATTTATACAGGGGGTTAAGTTGGTACATAGGAAGATTCCACTGCTTCTAGGCCTTTCCTAGGCTTTTAAGTCTGCAAACACAGCTGATTCTTAAAACATCTCACAAACTAAGGACAATTCTTGGGGGTTCCTCATTCCCTTAGTCTGCAATTTGCTCCCGAGTCACTTGTTTAACCTTTTCACTTGCACCTCTGGAGACACATTATGAAACTGACTTCCACGTCCTTTTCGGCCCCTTTCGGCCCTCACATTTTCCTGTGTATTGAACACAGCTTTCAGCTTGTTCAGCAAAGCCAGGCATTGTGCTCACAGGTGTTCTGTTGCTGCCCCCTGCCCTACAGCCTTGCCTCAACTCTCCAGGGGAGTATGGGGTAGAGAAGGAGGGGCATGAGGTCAGGAGGTGTTTTGTTGTGCTGTGCTAGAGTGCAAGGAAATAGAAAACCAGGGAATGGATCCTTCATGATCAGTTCATGGAGAGGTTACAAAATAATTAAATTAACCTACAGAGAAAACACAGTAGTATCCCAAGCCTGGGAATCAGCCGCGATAGCTCTGCGCATTTATCAGGGAGACCCCCACTCTTGGATCATTAAGCCAAGGGTTGGATTGAGGAAGATAAAAACTACAGAAGCTCAGGAGACATAGAAAGTCATGGAGATATCATGTAAGAATTGAATCGCTAGTCTATGTCTGACGCAGGATACAGCATGCTTGGGGCTGGTGCATGGGGATGACCCACAGAGATGTTATGGGGAGGGAGGTGGGAGGGGGGTTCATGTTTGGGAACACATGTAAGAATTAAAGATTTTAAAATTAAAAAAAAATAATAATAAAAAAAAAAAAAAAAAAGTTGGAAAAATTAAAAAAAAAAAAAAAAAAAAGAAAGTCATGGAGAGTCATCAGTGGATGCTGCACTTGTAGGCAGGATGCTTTGTGGGTGAGAAAAACAGTGTTTACTATTTCACCATGTTGTTTACCTCCTTACAGCCAGATTATCGAGATTATATCTCTCCTTTATTTGATTACTTGGGGGAAATTTATTTAGAGAACAAAGGTAATAGTATTATCTTTTCCTGTTTAGTAGATAAAAAGCTCTCAGAACTAGTAACTGATTAAAATTAAATGGACCACTATTTTGTGTGCCTACCCATATAGTAAAGATATTGTGCATTAGCAAGTTAGACAAGATACAACTTTTTTTTTTAATTTAGGAGGAAGGAGTCCTCAGGGAGGGGTTTGGGTAAGGAATCTGATTCTACTATCAGATTATAGTAATAACAGTAAATAGTAGCTAAATATTATGTATTTACTCTGTCAGGCACTCTTTTAGGCATTGTACATATTATATCTTACTGAATTCATAAACCAAAACTGTGAAACAAGTATTATTAGTTTTTCTGATTTACTTAGAAACAGAACAACTGAAGAACAGAGAGATCAAGTTGACATAACTAATAAGAGATGAAACCAGGAATAGAACTTGAGAGGTTGCTCAGAAGATGTAGCAAAGGCTAGCTAGCTGTCTTGAGCACCACTTTTTCTTTTCTCTCTCGGGGAAGGAAAAATTTAGCTGAAGCTCAGAGTGATCGTATTACTAGGATCTGGCACTCAGAGTTGCTGTGTGTGGCTTCTGTGTCTGTGATGAAAGGGAAGGAGCATTCCCACCCACTCCCCATGGCCTAGAATATGGATGGAATCATTGTGCTGAAATACTTGTTTGGGCCCAAAGGCTGGAAACCATGCATGAGGACAGCCGAGGAGATAAATAAAAGAAACCCAATTTCCTGAGCATTGTGGATCTTTATTACTAGCCTGGACTCTCCAGACTTTTAGATGAAAACACACACACGTGCACACACACACACACACACACACACATCTGTTTTGTTTGAGCCACAGTTTTGAAGGACTCTTTTTTAAGCAGTCTAACTTATATAGTAATTAATTCAGAGAAGCAACATAATATATTCAAGGAAGCATTGGACTGAGCATCAGGAAACCAGAAAGCTGGAATCTTGTGCTAACTCTAAAAGTTTGATTATAGACAAATTATGGAATTAGGGGTAAAATGAATGAGTTAGAATAGATATAACAGAAAGTCCCTTCTCTTGGAAAAATGCTATAAAAATAACTTTACAAGATGAATAAAAAATATTCAGACAATACATTTAATCAGTTTGGGAAATTTTAATGGATTATAATAATATGACTTCTATATCGAGATAAGTATGAGACTAATATCATCTTTTGAAAATAGCTCAAGCAGAATTGATTCAGAATCAATTACAGAATTGATTAATTATTAATTAATTATTACAGAATCAATTTGTGAATGGTTTCAAATTTCTTTATATAATCACCAATGAAATTAAACATACTATATAAATATTGTCACTTGCATGATAAAACATCTTCTTTGGAAAAGCTTATAATTTAAAACTTGCTCTTGTAAAACCTGAAAAACAATTCATCACTAGGTTATTTTTAATCTATCATATCTATCATATCTATTGCACATATTCTAAAATGTACATAATATTTTCTATACTGAAAAAATCAACATTTTCAAAATATTGATTGAGAGAGTTCACCAAAAAGTAAACCTTGAGAGGTCAGGGTCCAATACCTGTTTCAGTCACTTGTGTATCCCGTATGTGCCCTAGCACGCCTGGGATATTGTAGAAATCCCTCATGTGTTTGTTGACTGAGTGGATGAATGAATTTAACTACTGTACTGTGACAGATGTTTAATCTCAACTGTTGATGAAACCTACCCACAGTGAAAGTTTCTTGGGAAAATGATCCTAAAATATAGCATTCATCTTGTTTAAAAGGCATTTCCCTTTGGTCATATGATAATTAATTTATTTAAAATTATTTGGATTTTTTTAATGTTTTATGTCTATTTCTTATAATCACCAAGCTTTAATCTTAACGTTCCATTCTCGTCTTCCTGTATCATTTCGGATTGAAAATTTTTTTTTCTCCTGACAAGGCTCAAGTTCATGCTGAGTCCTTCATCTGCCTAATATATCGAATTTTCTAAATTGTTCTCTTCTCTTTAGTTATCCCTTTGAGTAAGATGTCCAACTGCTTACTTTATTTTGCTAAATGATGCTTGCTCCCTGCAATGCTAATGTGGCTTAACTGCGACATTCTGTTACTTTTAAATAAAATCTTTTAGGAGTGAATGCGTCCACGTGATTCTGTCTTCATGACCACTGCTCCAATCAAAGCCACCATGCTTTCTTCCCAGGACAATTGCAGTCTCTTAATTGATAGTCTCACAGAGAAGTCATACTTCAAGAGTCTGATACTACTGTTGGCTCATTTCCATTCTGTCAACCATGCTAAACTGTTATGTTCTAGAAAACGTTCCCTCTTTATAAAAGAAGTGGAGAATTGGGATAGTTTCAGGAAATCTTAATACCCATATTAAGCAAACAAGGGAACTTAATCTTATGAAAGGTACATGTAAATGCTTTTTATTTTTATGTGTGTTGTATATTGCATAGTTATATAGCAATAACATGAAAAGACCAGTTGAAAAAAATAAAAATAAATAAATATATCTTACATGTATTTTATTAGTGGGAAACTTTTTTTCTAAACAAGAAAAACAATTTTTAAATCTTCAGGAAATTGTGAAATTGACTCCTGTTTCCTGCATATGAACTCACAAGAGTAACCCTTTCAACAGCTGTGAATCAGTAAATGAAATATTGACTGAGTTACGTGTCATTTAATTTGCAATGATTTCAGCGCTTTTCAAGTGCTAGGCAAGGCACAGGGTATAATTCAACTGCAACCTTTCTTGTAATTTGCAGACACAAGACAAGTTTCAATTTAACTGGACCACAGAAAGTTTAATGCAGGTTTTGAAAACTGTTTAGTAAATAAATGTCATGGCATGGACAGCTAGTTACTCAGCATTTTTCTTCCTTACCAGTTTTTTCCTGCATGTTAGTTAAAATTCAGTGTTAAATGTTTCATGCATGTTTATTCCATTTTGATTTATAGTTCTTGCATGGACACATAGCTTGTAATGAATTTGTTCACTTCACCAAGTAAAAAGTTATGTTTAGGAAGTAGTTTACCATTCCCTAGAAGACTTAATAAATTCTAGTTCTATTCCCTGCTGTGCACATTATTTTCCACCTAATTAAGAAAAGTTTATTTTAAGGAAAAAATTGGGGGATGCTAAACTCTAGACTAGAATATCTACTTCTCTAATCAATCTTAATTAGCTGCTGTGTAGAAGTTCTGATGGCTCCTATGTTAGCTCTATTTCTTTTTGCAGAGCTGAACTATACAACTTTTTTTAGAGTTGAACAGATTTTCAGCCAAATTTTAAATTTTGTTTTATTGAAATTTGAACGTTTCCTATTAGGAGTACGGTATGAGTTGGATGGCCCTGGAAATTCTTATATTCCATCTTATATATAAATCACCAAACTTGGAACAGAACTGTGATGCTCAAGGGTTGCCTGGAGAACAGTCAAAGGAAAGTGATTTTACATTATCAGAGAGAGGCTTTCAGGTGCACCAGATTTCAATTTCTGATACATCATCATATCGGTTATTTGCTATATGTATAATTTATATATTTCTGCATATTTCTATGCATCCATCTACTTAGTGGCTCATCATGACCACCTAGAACCATCCTTTCCCTTTCCTCTTTTTTAGGTGTATATCTGTTTAACTGCCACATTCTGTTTCTTTTAGCAATAAAATCTGTTAGGAGTGAATGCATCCACGTGACTCTGTCTTCACGGCCACTGTTCCGATCAAAGCCATCATGCTTTCTTCCCAGGACAATTGCAGTCTCTTAATTAAAAGTCTCTTAATTGACCTCCCCACATTCATTCTCCATCCAATAAATAGAGTTTGTTATTGAAAACATAACTTAAATCATGATAACCTCTTCTTAAATATCATCAAAATTTTAACATTCTAAATAAATAAAATCCAGATTTCTTATTATTCAAGTCCATCTCCCACAACTTTGCAACTATCCTATTTATGTTCTATGCTTAGATACATCACTTTGATTCCTTAAGTAAAATGAGGTGTTTTGTTTTTTGTTCTTATTGTTTTTAAATCTCAGGACTTCCAGTCAGGATGATTAATTGACTCTAATGTTCTTTCCTCCAGTCTTGATATGCCTGACTGTTACCCAATCTTCAAATCTTAATCTAAATTTTATTTCCTTAGAGATTCTTCCCAGGGCCCCACAGTCTAACAGAATCTTCCAATCATTCATTTTCCTATTCTATTTAACTATATTTAAGCTCTGTTCAGTTCAGTTCAGTTGCTCAACTGTGTCAGACTCCTTGCAACCCGATGAATCGCAGCACGCCAGGCCTCCCTGTCCATCACCAACTCCCGGAGTTCACTCAGACTCACGTCCATCGAGTCAGTATGCCATCCAGCCATGTCATTCTCTGTCGTCCCCTTTTCCTACTGCCCCCAATCCCTCCCAGCATCAGAGTCTTTTCCAATGAGTCAACTCTTCGTACGAGGTGGCCAGATTACTGGAGTTTCAGCTTTTGCATCATTCCTTCCAAAGAACACCCAGGGCTGATCTCCTTTAGAATGGACTGGATCTCCTTGCAGTCCAAGGGACTCTCAAGAGTTTTCTCCAACACCATAGTTCAAAGGCATCAATTCTTCGGCGCTCAGCTTTCTTCACAGTCCAACTCTCACATCCATACATGACCACAGGAAAAACTACAGCCTTGACTAGATGGACCTTTGTTGGCAAAGTAATGTCTCTGCTTTTTAATATGCTATCTAGGTCAGTCATAACTTTTCTTCCAAGGAGAAATTGTCTTTTAATTTCATGAACCTTTGTTGGCAAAGTAATGTCTCTGCTTTTCGATATGCTATCTAGGTTGGTCATAACTTTCCTTCCAAGGAGTAAGCGTCTTTTAATTTCATGGCTGCAATAACCATCTGCAGTGATTTTGGAGCCCAAAAGAATAAAGTCTGACACTGTTTCCACTGTTTCCCCATCTATTTCCCATGAAGTGATGGAACGAGATGCCATGATCTTCGTTTTCTGAATGTTGAACTTTAAGCCAACTTTTTCACTCTCCTCTTTCACTCTCATCAAGAAGCTTTTTAGTTCCTCTTCACTTTCTGCCATAAGGGTGGTGTCATCTGCATATCTGAGGTTATTGATATTTCTCCCAGCAATCTTGATTCCAGCTTGTGCTTCTTCCAACCCAGCGTTTCTCATGATGTATTCTGCATATAAGTTAAATAAGCAGGGTGACAATATACAGCCTTGACGTACTCCTTTTCCTATTTGGAACCAGTCTGCTGTTCAATGTCTAGTTCTAACTGTTGCTTCCTGACCTGCATATATGTTTCTCAAGAGGCAGGTCAGGTGGTCTGGTATTCCCATCTCTGTTAACCTTCCCCAAATAATACCTTTTTATTAAAATTGAAGTTAATGTATTAGAACTTACTGCTGTTAGAGAGAACACAATCGTGGTAGAGTTCTTGCAGTGCCTCAGAAGTAGGGAGTCAAAATTGATATTTACATAGTTTGTGGCTCTTGACTTTAGTGGCTTACGATGAGTTTTTCAAGATACACAATAGATTGGACATGGGAGGAGGTTTATGACCTAACAGTGCGTGTAATATTGGTGGGAAAGCAAAGGTTTTGAGTAAAGAGAATTTTAATAGTTAAATTGTTTATGATAACAGAACTTGTTTACTCAGGTGAGCAGAATGCTAACGTTAATAAATGAATCTGCAGGATTTGCCTGAAGCAAAGAATAAAGTTATTTATTATTTTACAGTCTTACCTTTTCCCTAGCAAAAATTTCCTGGTACAAGCAACATAGTCATGTTGACACAGGTGGTTTCAATTATTAGTGCTACCTACCACATCATGTCTGATTAAGGTAGTCACAGTTTTTCTACAGAAAAATACTACTATACTACAGAAAATTATTTTACTATATTTTCTGCAAGAGAGACGAAAAGGGGGGAAAAAACAGTCCTAAAATATATTTGACTAAGAGGAAAGATGAATGAAAAAGAGAGGATATTTGATAAAAACAGGCTTTCTAATGTTAGGCCGCTAGTTCTCAACAGATGGTTTGAAGAATATTGATTCTAAGGAAGCTTCAGGATATTATGTTAAATTCCATCTTCAAATGCATTGGAAAACAATGAGTTAATTAATGTTAGACAGGAGCTCCCTTCTCTGCAAGGCATCTCAGAGCCTTTAGTATATTAAGGTACTTCTGAATTTCCAACAGTGGTATGACACAAAAAATTTGTTTTGTGTACATTGGGGAGGGTCCCCTGAGACCAGTGAATAATGAAGTTCGCTTAAAGAAATACTGTTATACACTAACAAAATTATATAATACTTAGAATTTATATAGTTACACTTGTTTTTTACCTTCAAAATCATGTGTGAGTAAGAAAAATCACGACTAGAAATGTTTGAAGTTGCACATCAGGATGTAAGTAATATTTTATAAGGATTACTTGGTGAATTTGGGGGAACAAATAGAATACCTAGTTGTGAATAGTCACATTCACATTTTGTATCATTATTGTGCACTGAAATTAGATTTGTATAAATTGATTCTTTTTCATTGTGGAGCTAAAATCATATTATGATTGAAATTTTAAAATGTATCATATTTTGAGGGACATTTCAGGAGTAAACAGCCAGTGTTGCCTATAGAAGAATTTGAGTTTGGCATATTTACATAACACTCACCATGGAACCCATCTGACATGTTCTAACTCTGCTTTTTCTGAGGAATCTAGTCTTAGGCAAATAACACCCCTGTCCTTTAGATAACTTATGAATGAAGTGGATGATATAAATTTGTTCTGAAAATAAAATAAAGTGACAAATCTGGTAAAGCCCTTGAAACAATACTTTGCTGTTGCTAAGTCACTTCAGTCGTGTCCGACTCTGTGCGACCCCATAGACGGCAGCCCACCAGGCTCCCCCATCCCTGGGATTCTCCAGGCAAGAACACTGGAGTGGGTTGCCATTTCCTTCTCCAATGCATGGAAGTGAAAAATGAAAGTGAAGTCGCTCAGTCGTGTCCAACTCTTCGTGACCCCATGGACTGCAGCCTACCAGGCTCCTCCACCCATGGGATTTTCCAGGCAAGAGTACTGGAGTCGGGTGCCATTGCCTTCTCTAGTTCTCAGTATTAAGTAAATGCTAACTGTTGTTACTAAAAGCGTACAAAGTTTTCAAAAGTTTACTTTTAAACTTCTCACCATTTTCTCCAATGAATTTTGATAATATTTTCATTATTTAATTATATACATGGGTCAAAGCCTAGTATTTCAAAACACCATAATGTATGTCATTTTCAAACCTAGACTCCAGATGGTAAAAAACAAACCTAAATTTTTATACCAATAATTCACCTGGATTATCCGAGCTTTTAAAATTCAAGAAACTATAAATGTAGTTGGATACTTCTGCTTCTATCCAAATGCAGCCTCAGCCTTTAGAAATATTCTTTCCTGACTGATTGTAACTGAACACAATATGATGACTGAAGAAAGGAGCTCTTATCAGTGGCATCCGTTCTACCCCCACAGCATTTTGATTAAGTTGCTGGTGTCTAAACATCATCTATAATTGTATTCTTGTAACTGAAGATAGATGACCAAATTTGTCATCAGGCCACAAGAGTTATTAACTGGTGTTGTGCTCATAATTTCCAAAGTGACATTAAAAAACAATCTACTTCCTGATAGTTAAGGGAGGGAGTGAAAAAGACATAAAATGGAAGAGGCAGGTGCCAGGCAAGAGAGGAGGCAGTTTCCTTTGCCAGGGAACAGCTGTAGATCTAGGCAAGAAGGCGGGGGAAAGGCACATTCATGCCCTGGATGAAATTAGTATAAATCTACAGCTATACCCAGATGGTGTGATTTCACAACTTTCATTTTATAACACTTGGTTTTGTGGCAAAATGGTCAATTTCTGTACTGGATCATACTTGTAAATTCTCTAGCAAAGTGTCACATTTTTCATGTAAATACATCCAAAGCAAAACTTATTTTTAGCATCAAAGACAGGAAAGAAGTCATGAGCATCCTCTTTTGGAGTCACTTATGTAACTGTTTTCTGTAAGAACTTCAAAAGAAAAAGAAATTCAAAGAAACAGTCAAAGAAACAGTCAAAAGTGTGGATAAGGAACATTCAGTTAACATGACTAAATTATTTTGAAGCTAGAATAAAATCTTCAGTGGATGCTTTAAAAACCTGACTTGAGTTCAAAATATGATGCTTTAATAACATTAAAGAACTGCTGGTTGCAATTCTTCATTCATCAAGCAAACATTTATTGGGAGTTATCTTAATGGCAGAGGCCATTATAGAAATGATAGTGAACCTCATGAAAATTATGTTTTGTATGGGAGACAGAAAAAGAATAATTTAAAACAATGGCAAGGTATTGATAATGAGAAGCAATTATGGAGATTGAGAGAGCCTGAGGACTGGACTTCTGGTGCTTCTATATAACGTAATGAAATGTCACCAAATTGAGTGGATACTTGAAGTAAGCAAATGAGTAAATCACAGGCTATGTTTCAATATGAAACTGATTCATTGGAAATTGACATGTTAAATTGAGAAAACTTGTTTCCTTCACTTTCTATATAGTAAATATGCATGGTACCAGGCATACTGGAATTAGGCAGACTGGCTTTGACTAATCCTAAGCCTAACTCTGGAATAAAAGATGGGTTCATTTCCAAATTATGACCCAAACTATTGGATGGTATTTGATGAAAGAAGAGTGAATGAATCTAGGGAGATAATCCCCACTGTCCATTTAAATGATGAGAGTGGTTTTAATAGGCTGTCAATATGCATATTTCATTAATCAATAACTTTATTTCATTAATAAGTGTGTTAGTTGTATCAGTCAAGTTTCTCCAGAGAAATAAAACCAGTAGAAGAAATCAATATGTCTATATCAATAGCTATATCTACATCTAGTGAAAGGAAAGACTTATTTTAAGGAAATCACTCATAGGCTTAAGAGGACTGATAAGTTTGATACCTATAGGGTGGCCTTGAAGGCTGGAAACTCGAGAAAACATTGATATATTCTTGATGTATAATTCCTTCTTCTGTAGGAAATCTGTTCTTAAGGTTTTCAAATGATTGAGATTCACCTACATTATGGAGGGTAATCTGCTGTACTTAAAGTCAGCTGATTATAAATGTTAACCACATTTACAAAATACACTTAATAGAAACACTTAAATCAATGTTTCGTTAAGTGCTTGAGTACTATAGCCTAACTAAGTTAACATGTAAGACTAATCACAATACTTTAAAGAGATCAGAGTCTTTGCCTGAGGAAGATGTTTTAATTAGAAATTCTAAGGACAGGGAGGCCTGGCGTGCTGCGATTCATGGGGTCTCAAAGAGTCGGACACAACTGAGCAACTGAACTAACCAAGCATATAATGTGGCTAAACCTAATTGAATGAATAGTGTTTAGGATAGAAAGAAAAAAAAAACTAGCTACTGTACCTTATAGCCATTAAGAGTCATGATGCTATCATACGAGAGGAGAGAGAGAAGATACTGACAAGCCTTTGTTGCCCTTGTTACAGAAATAGTTAAGTGCTGGCAGATATGAGCATCAATATTGTATGATATCTATTTTGTTTTACACATGGAAAAATGAAGGCGGGATGCCTTATCCATTCTAATAATTCAGTAATCTCTCTCAGTATAAAGTGCCACAAAAGTCACTCTGGGTAGGAAATAGTTTGGACACATCTTTATTAAGTTGCATACTTCACTCTCAGGAGAACACTTATCTTGAGAGGAGAAAAAGGGAGAGGGTTAACATATGTCTGGAAACTATAAGAGAGATGAAAGTAATGTGATGTGCTTTGAGCATCAATATATAAATCATTAATAGTGATCTATTAGGGCTTCCCTGATAGCTCAGTTGGTAAAGAATCCGCCTGCAATGCAGGAGACCCCAGTTCGATTCCTGGGTCGGGAAGATCCGCTGGAGAAGGGATAGGCTACCCACTCCAGTATTCTTGGGCTTCCCTGGTGGCTCAGCTGGTAAAGAATCCACCTGCACCGCAGGAGGCCTGGATTCAATCCCTGAGTTGGGAAGATCCCCTGGAGAAAGCAAAGGCTACCCATTCCAGTTTTTTGGCCTGGAGAATTCCATGGACTATAGTCCATGGAGTTGCAAAGAGTCAGACACAACTGAGTGACTTATAGCTCTCTGTAAAAGAAATTGATAATTATAACGGCATTTTCAAAAAAATCATCTTTAGTAGCCAAAAATTTACTTTCTCAGATCCATCTCTGTTTTTTTAGTTCACTTACCAGACTGTGGCTAGTGTGATATGAATCTGGAAAGCAAAAGCTGATAGGTCATTTGTTTTAATATTTCTAAATGTAAAAATAAAGTAGGCATACAGTTTCCATTAATTTCCTACAGATTTTGTAGTCAAGTGACTATGGGAGCCACCAAATCCATAGATAAGAGTCTTAATTGTCCCTGGATAATAAACTGGGAATGCAGGCAGCAAAATAATTTGATTTCTTCTTCATAAGACTGATGACCTATGCCAGTAAGTTTTTGCTCACATTTTTAGTTAGGTAACGTGCAGAATTTTTCCAGTGTGTAAATTTAGAGTCAGAGAACTAGGAAGTCATTTTTCCTGATATTAGCCTAGAGGACTGACATGATCAGATTTGCAATTTATAACTGCATTGTAAATGACACATTGGAGGGACTGGAAGTTTAGAGTCAGAGATGACTTCTAAGAAGCTATTTCAACACAGGAGGTGAGAATTTGAAGAACATATAAAGAAAAGAAAGCAAGAATTAAAAAAAGAAAACCATCAGGATACTTGCAATGATATAAATATTCAGCATCCTTACTGTGGTAGGAGATATTCAAATTCATGTGATAATATTGTATAGACCTACATACATACACACACAGAACAAATACTGAGGAAACATGAATAAGATTTGTAGATTTTATCAAATCAGATCAGTATCCTGGTTGTGTGTGTGTGTGTTCAATCACTCAGTCTTGTCCAACTCTTTGCGATCCCATGACCTGTAGCCCGCCAGGCTCCTCTGTCCTTGGTATTTTTCAGGTAAGACTACTGGAGTGAGTTGCCACTTCCTCCTCCAGAGGATCTTCCTGACTCAGGGATGAATTGTAGGCGTATTCTACACCACTAGTGCCACCTGATACTATAATATCATTGTGCAAATTGTTACACTGGGAGCAACTGGGTAAAGTGTTGTTACAACAGGGAGCAGCTAGGTAAATACAAAATAAGTAGGTCTATTTTATTACTTCTTACAACTGCCTGTGAACCTGCAATGATGTCAGTGAAGATTTCAATGAAAAGGACAGGCAGGACTTGGTAACTGATGAGCTGTAAGTAGAGCAGAGATGAAAATTTTTAGGCTGACACATTGGACAAATGATGATGATGTCATTCATGGGATAAAAAGACAAGGAGAAGATTTGAGAAAAGTTGTTGATGCCTGCTGAACTGTCTGTTGGGTACATAAGTAATAAATAGGCATAGAGCTAAAGAACAACTCTTAACCTGGTGATATAGAGTTTAGAGACATCAGAAGGAGTAATGTTTGCAGAGAAGAGAATGCTTAAGATTACTTGCTACTAGTAAGTCTAATATTTTAAGGTTCCAACCCTATCTGAGAAAGTTTGCAAGTACAGTGCATGAAAATTTAAAAGGGTCAGGGAATAGGTAAAACATTTCCTTAGTATTCTCACTGAATAACTCATGAGTCCATGGTGAGATTATCTGTGAAGGATGGTATTTGCTTTCTTCTCCACACAAGTCCCTCTTAAGATGAGTTCCTTCCACAAAACTGAATTCCAAAATTCCAGGGACCAGGTTCCAAAACTGAGGAGGGCATCACAATTTAAGTTCAAACCATTGATTGTGAATTTCTGAATTCTAAACATTTCTCCACTGCCATTGTTTGGCAATATCAAAAAAAATTTGAAATTTTTAAAGACCCAAGATACCTACAGGCTTGAAAATGTAATAGTGGGAAAAAGTTTATAGGTTTAAATTCAAGTATTCAATTAAAAAGTGCAGAGAATGCAATTTAACACATTTTCTCTGATTCATCAGCTGTTTAAAGACCTCTGGGCTTCCCTGGTGGCTCAGATGGTAAAGAATCTGTATGCAATGCAAAAGACCCAGTTTTGATCCCTGGGTGGGGAAGATCCCCTGGAGAAGGGCATGGCTACCCACTCCAGTATTCTTAGGGCTTCCTTGATGGCTCAGATGGTTAAGCATCTGCCTGCGATGTAGGAGACTCAGGTTCAATCCCTGGGTGGGGAAGATCTTCTGGAGAATGGAATGGCTGCCCACTCCAGTATTCTTGCCTGGAAAATTCCATCGACTGAGGAGCCTAGCAGCCTACAATCTATGAGTAGCAAAGAGTCAGACACGATGGAGGGACTAACTAAAGATAACTGTTGGATAGTAAGTCCTCATGCAATTAAAAATAACATCCTGGAATAATAGAATGAATCAATCCTCCCGTGTTATTGACATTTAGGTTCAGATCAACAGCAAAAATTGAGTCAATACTAGATCTTATGAAACAAAGTCTTCTGGAGAGTGGGAGACAGAAAAATGTGTTTAAAAAAGCTCTTTTCTTTTAAATGAATGCCTGTTACATTGGAGAACAGACTAAAATATTTCCTCAAATCTTAACTCTTTGCATATTTTATTGACCCTCATGATATTTTTCTGGAAAAGAACATGTTCTATATTTTTCTCATCATCTGTTGATCTGTTGGATGAGAGAAACAAACTTGTACCATTTCATTTTTATTCATCTTCACTTACAACTTTAGCAAAAGTTGTCTCTTATTCTTTTTTTCTTAAGCTTCTTATGCAAATGAAAGACTTTTCTCCTTCAATGTAAAACTTCCTACTATTTCAAGTAAGCATCTTTGTGAGATATTAGTATGATTTTGATTTGGATCCATTTTAATATTCTTTAAGCTGTATATTTGATATTTTATGTTAACATTAATGTTTGTTTTAGGTTCTTTATTTTTCATCACCACTAATCCTCAAAAAGCAATAAAATTTTATCCAGTTTTATATTAAAATACAACTATTTTAAATGTTTCAGTTTTAAAAGCAAAGCAATCTTGCATTCTTATAAATTTTCTTATCAATTTTAGTGTGAAATTTACTCTACCAAAAATTGCTTAAGCTTTCAATTAACTTGTAATATGTTATAAAAGTTGCCTTAATAAGGAAAATGTTTCATTAAAAGTTACAAATGTGAAATCTGGGGTTTTTTTAAGTGTTATTTTCAAAACATCCTTTTAAGTGGTTCTATTATTATTGTGTGAATTTTGCTCTGATCATTGACCATTGCTTCATCTCTTTTTAAAAATCATTTTCAGATATTTTTCCAAAACTTGTAGCCTACTCTGTCTCTCCTATTTGACTGTGGCCTTCCTCAGCACAGATATTTCTCAACATGTAACTGAATAAATTACAGTCTCTATTTTTGTTTAAATTTTCTAAACATCTCTTCTTAATCTGTGTGACCTACTTTGATTTATTTCCCCATTACCCTTTACTACTAATAAATTTCTGATTTTAATTAACTATAAGGTATAATGCAGGCTCGGAATTTTAAGTGATGACTGTTTTGTTTATTTGGGTGTGGAGGTCATCAAATTTTATCAACTTTTCTTTTTTCCTAATGATCAGCATCCAGTTAAGGAAGCTGGAAGTATCTTTTCAGGCACATTTATCTATCTGTCAACCAAAATTGAATTTTTTAAAAGGTGAATGGTTATTATTATTGTATTCTTAGGCACAGTTCCCTAATCTCATTTTCTTTTGTTTTCTGAAGAGGTTGGTATTTTGCTTTTTGAATTTTTACTTTCTTCCTTTTTTTTTTTTTCAGGAAAACTAGCAGAGTATCATAAACTCCAACTAAAATAACATGGGTCAGAAAAATATAATGAATGAATTCTAATCTCTACCTCTTCATCAGTATGATAGTCATTCATCACTTATTTAATTCCCTGTGATTGGTTCCTTATGTATGAAATATGAAGGTGATTCACTGCATGGTCTAGGCAGACACAGTGATAAAGAAATGAATACCAATTTTGGCAATCTCACAGATGCTTATGCAAGGATTTTTGCTTTATTTGAGAGTCAGTTCTGCATAGAGGTCTTGTGTTTCTGTACATCTTTTAAGCAGAGGCTCTGATGGCTTTTGTTCTGGCCCGTATTTCCCAGATAGTGAACAGTCTTGAAAATTAGCAGTGTTGTCTCTCTGCTAGACAGAAGACAGTTTTATTTACTCTTCAATATAATAAAGTTACTGTTTCTCTCTGAGACACATGTTGGGCAGATTTACATTTGGCATCTTATAAAAGATTGGCAGCCTTGTGCTTACCAAGGGAGAGAGGGATTGGAGAAGCTTGGATTGGGAGTTTGGGACCAGCAGATGCAAACTATTATACATAGGATGGTTAAACAGCAAGCTTCTATTGTGAAGCAGAGGGGATTGTATTCAATATTCTATAATAAACCATAATGGAAAATATTTTTGTTTTTAATGTTGAGGCTTCCTAAGCTTGGGGGTCCTTGGCTGTGATGTAAACACACTGTGTGCACAGAATCAACATGGGCCCATATCTCATTTCTAACCTCTTGGGATTTAGGAAACAAGGAGAACAAATCCACATGAACAGGAAGCTCATGCTGCCTGCTAAACCATGAGTAGTAAAATCCTGTATTTCTGACCCGGGAGTCTTGTGTTTGCTGTCAGCATACATGAGTGTATGTCACACTAACTTTACAGCTTACAAGTAGAGTAAACTCTGAACCTTCCACAGTTCTTGACACTCTGGTATAAAGTGGTGGGCAACAGGAATCTTTAATGAAGTAAATAAATAATAAAACTATTCTAGAACCCTAAAATATTCAGAAGTAGAAAACGTATTTGACAGTTTTCTCTATATAGTCAAAAACATAGTTAAAATCACTCTGCTGAAAAGGATGATGGTGGTCCAGATGAAGGCCAAGGATACGTCCATGGGAACATGAAGGCTGGTGAACTAGATGCATGTATCCTGAAGGAGGGGAGAATATATACAACATGTTTAATAAATCCAAAAAGTGAACATAAACTTCCAGTTTCAACAAATCATATAGCATTGATGCTACTGGGCATGAGAGACGGTGATCATGGAAGTAAAATAGAAAATAATAAAGAATGACATTCTGAAGAGAAAAGAGTCTTTACAGTGATTGTGAGATGAGAGAACCAAAATCTGCAGAAGTCAAATTGGAGAAAGACTAGGAAGCGGCATTTGCTTTGCTTAACAGAAGAAAATTGGAAATATTTCAAGAACAATTTCAGTCGAGAGGTGAGTGTAGAAGGCTGAATGGAATAAATTAATAAAAGAATAAATGGTATCCATTGATGCTTTCAAATTGTGATGCTAGAGAAGACTCTAGAGAGTCCCTTGTATAGCAAACAGATCAAACCAGTCAATCCTAAAAGAAATCAACTCTGGATATTCATCAGAAGGACTGATGCTGGAGCTGAAACTCCACTTTGGCCACCTGATGTGAAGAGTTTACTCATTGAAAAAGACCCTGATGCTGGGACGAATTGAAGGCAGGATGAGAAGGGGCGACAGAGAATGAGATGGTTAGGTGGCTAACTGACTCAATAGATATGTGTTTGAGCTAACTCCAGGAGATAGTGAAGGACAGGGAAACCTGGTGTGCTGCAGTCCATGGGGTTGCAAAGAGTCAGGCAGGACTTAGTAAATGAACAGCAATTCTTCTGTTGATAGACATTTAGGTTCCTTCTATGTCCTGGCTACGTAGTACATAGATACAATGAAATATTACTCAGCCATGAAAAGAAACAAATGTGAATCAGTTGAACTTATGTTAATTAACCTAGAGCCTGTTATACAGAGTGAAGTAAGTTATAAAGAGAAAAACAGATAATCTATAACATCGCATGAATGTGGAATCTAGAAAAATGGTACAGATTAATCTATTAGCAAAGCAAAAATAGAGACACAGATGTAGAGAACAAACACGGATACCAAGGGGAGACAGGTGGTGGGATGAATTGGGAAATTGGGATTGACGTATGTATATATATGCTATTGATTGACTATGTGTAAGATAGATAGTTAATGAGAACCTACTATATAGCACAGGGAACTCTATTAAATGCTCTCTGGTGACCTAAATGGCAAGGAAATTAAAAAAGAAGGGATATATGTATAAGTATAGCTGATTAACTTTGATGTATAGTAAAAAGTAAACACATGATTGTAAAGCAATTATACTCCATTAAAAATTAATAAAACAAAATAAAATGAATTTATCTTATTAGCCAAAAATTAAATAGTTTCAAAGAACATTTATTTTAAAAGATAAAATCATGCTTCATGCAAACATAAAGGAGACACCTACCAAAGCTTTTATTTAATTCATTAATTGATGGAGGAGACAGTAATTCACAGGAGGCTTCAAAGGACCACTCAAGAATGCTGAAATGATTTACAAATATATGTAAAACTGGTGAATATTCACAGAACAATAATCAACCATGTATCCACTAGGTACAATTTGCATTTCTGCTAATATTCTATAACTTCCAGTGGCCAAATGGTTCAAAAATATTGGAAGGCAGAGATAAACCTGAAAGATCCACTAGGAAGAAGTCTTAGTGGGGGTTTTTAACGTGTCCTATTTTTTCACAATTTTTCTTGTGATAGGATATAAGGAAATGCTGAAAGTGAATACAGAAAGTTGTAGGAAACTGAAACAAATTTTGCATTGCATTATATTAGGAAAGATACTGAAATGAGATTATGATAGGAACAACTAAATAATTCTATAATCTTGATATGTAATTCACTTTTCAATGTGAATTTCTTATCAACAATAAGAACAGTTAGAATCCCAGCTAAGTTATGTTCAAACTTCTCTTTTAACACAAAGTACTTTTCCTTGACCTTCCTCACCTGTAAAACCCTAAGATACTTTTCAGTAACTAATGTAAATTTCTTATACAATTTTAAGGGAGGTGCAAATTTCTATTCTTTATCAGACCATAGCCTATATGGCTTTTCCTAAACTGCACGTGCTTATATAGTTTGAAGTGAAGTTCGGAATTCGGATTTATTGTATTGTTTTATTATTTTGTTGTTTAACCTGCCTCATGATCATGTGCAACAAGTAATTTTAAAATACAAAAGTTAAATTCAATTTAAATTTTACTTAGTCATACCCAGTGAAAATTAAAGTGGCAAAATATTTTAACATGGAACAATATAAAATTAAAATGAGCTTAGAAGCATTTTTATTGCTTTGTCATTATATTAAATAGGTTCTCATCTCATAGTAGAAAAAAGTAGTATGTGTATATTTTATCTATTGGTTTTATGTATTAGAATATGTTTTCCACGTATGGTTGAACTGATATATTAAACAATTCTGTCTGTTATACTGTTCAATTTATATTTTATAAATGTAGTAGGTAGTGGTTGAGAAAGGCCACTGTATAATTGATAAGGGAGAAGGTATGGCAAAATTTTATAGAAAAGGTAGCTTTCTTTTGGATCCATTTTAACTACTATTATTGAAGGAAATGTATAACATGGCCCTTTGAAATATAATTTTAGAAATTATTTTTCATTCAGTTGGCTTTTTATGCAGCATAAGCCTGTTGTCACATTTAAAAGCCTGTCTTGTGGGCTCAAGGTCTTGTTTTTAATCATCAGAACTGTGACAAAAGGGATCGCTTTGTGTCTACTCCTCCTTGACACATTTTATTATGTCTTATAGTACAGTGAACTGAACTACTATATTTCAGAATTAAGATCCAACACAATATATATTAAATGTTAAGATTTAGTTTTTTGTGAAAGAATATGAACATTTGGTGACTTGAATAAAATTTAACTAGCTTTCCTTTTCTTCCCCCCCTTTAAAGAATCTGCCTGTAGTACAGGAGACCCGGGTTCAATTCCTGGGTTGGGAAAATCCCCTGGAGAAGGAAATGGCAGCCTACTCCAGTATCCTTGCCTGGAAAATCTCATGGACAGAGGAGCCTGGAGGGCTGAGGTCCATGGGGTCACAAAGAGTCGGGCACGACTGAGTGACTAATGCTTACTTAATTAATTAACTGAATTAGTGAATTATTCTGAGATAATGCCAAAATGTTGATGGCATATGAAAACTTTTTTTTTAATTTCAGTGAACTTTCTATCCTTTTTTTAAAGAACAAACTTCTTGTTTTTCAGACAAGCAAAACAGCAAAGGGCATAAAATGGAAAAGGTTGTTTTTACTGACTTAGACACAGTTGAGTGGTTTTCCTAGGAGAACACTGAGTTTTTATTTTTGTGACTGCCCCTTTTCTTTCTATTGTATAACCTTTTCCTGTCCGGTTTACATACCTGGGGTTACCTCTATGGCTAGTTAGCAGTTTTTCTAATTTTCTCCCACATGTGACATTTTGGAAACTGCACAGCAGACAAAGGGTAAAAAAAAATCACTTGTGATCTTCAAGAACCTCATGCTCTTAAACCAAGTTGTGCAAACTCAAAAATCCCTAGAAATCAGAAATGTAATAGCAATGTACGAAGAAGATGAACTTTGAGAAACATAGGTGTGGTTGACATACAACAAGTTGAACATTTCATGCCTACAACCTGATGAGTCTGGAGCTAAGTCTACATCCATGAAACCATCACCTCAGTCTATTCTGTAAGTGTGTCCATTATCTCCAAAAGTTTCCTATTTATTAATAAGAATATTTCTGATCTATCTTCTTAGTAAATGTTAAGTACACACTTCAGTATCATTAACTGTAGACTCTAGAAGTGGTTACAAAAAGAAAAAAAAGGAACAAGAGAGAGAAATCAGGGCTTTGGACAAGTTAGGGAGCAATTATACTTGGGAGAACATAGCTACTGCCTACTCCCAGCAAGTTGCTGCCAGATCTTCTGAAAATTTAAAGAGTTGGAAATTCAAACTTTTATGCAAAATCTCTTGGCTGTTAAGCGTTGGCAACTAATTCAGAGTTAACATCAACAGCAGTCACATTTCACAAGCTAAATCTCTGCAGGCCAAATTCAGCTAGGACTACGACCCAAGAAACTTTCTGAGTAGTGTATTTCGGCTACCCATGCAGCTCTCAGCCCTCTATGAGCTTTGATCTCTTGGTGATGACAGAACTGCAAGAGTAAACTTCCTTCTTCTCTAAAAAAAACTTTGTTCACATTGCTGCAAAAATCTTCAACAAATACTGTTCAATCACAGCATGATATTTCTTCAGCTACAGTGGTCACTGATTACTGTTGAGGAAGGTTACCAGAAGTGGCTCAGACGGTAAAAAAAAAATCTGCCTGCAATGCGGGAGGCCTGGGTTTGATCCCTAGGTTAGGAAAATCCCTGGAGAAGGGAACAACTACCCACTCCAGTATTTTTGCCTGGAGAATTCAATGGACAGAGGAGCCTGGCAAGCTCCAGTCCATGGGATTGCAAAGAGCTGGATACGACTGAGCGACTTTCACATTCACCAGATTGGAATTCTGAAGATTTAAGTTTCATGGATTTGAGCAAGAAATGAGAAATTTTATTTGATAAGTTTTGCCTTATAGGCTTGTTGTGATGATGAAATATGATAATATATAATAAAGTACTTTGTAGATTAGAAAGAACAGATATGTCAGCTACCACCAGAATTCCAAGTTAGTACTTTGTAATGATAGCTTTTAAAACTTACATGTTATCTCTTCACTTGTATTTTTCCTGCTGGTCTCCTATCCTTCTATAACACAATGTAAATTTCTGTGGCTTTTTAACAGTGTACCTTGGCCCATGATTCTAGTTCTGACTTAATAGTATTGCAGTGGCTCTTCCTTTTCATGAGAACTCTGATCTCTAGGCTAAAAATCTAGAATGCTATACACATTCGTTCTTACTTGTCCTACAAAATGATTCTTTAGTGTTTTCTCTGTATAATTTTCTTTCCATGCAAGTTCCTTCCTTAAAATTGATTTCTCTAGGGGAACAGATACCATCTTAGAGTGAAATACGAGGCAAGTATTTGGCTCAGTGGAAAGGAACCCACCATGCAGGAGATGTGGCAGGAGCTTCTGGTTTGATCCCTGGGTCAGTAAGATCCCCTGGAGGAGAAAATAGTAACGCATTCCAGTATTCTTGCCTGGGAAATCCCATGGACAGAGGAGCTTAGTGGTCTACAGTCCACAGAGTTGCAAAAGATTTGAACACAACTTAGTAACCGAACAACAATGAATTCTACTTAAAGAAAATAAGTTATTTTCAAAAATTCTGTATTTTCTAGCAAGAAGTTATGAATATACATCTGAATTCTCTTGCTGCTGCTACCTAGCCCCTTTTCTCACTCAAGTTGAAGTCTTAAGGCAAGCAGGTTCTCAGGCATTTTATCTACTCTGGGGCCTTTTCTTGAACCATCCCCTTCAATTGACCCTCATCCTCAACATTCTATCAGTGAAAAAAGATGTTCTCTTTCAGGATCTAGTAGAAAACACACCATCTTCATTTAGATTTTCTCAGTTTCCCCAATTTATCTACTTATCTATCAACCCTTAAATATCAACTTGTGATAAAATATTTATATCTGTTTCACTGGATTATTTGAAACATAATAATCCTCATAATAAGCCTCTTATTTTTGACTATACATTAGTTATTCAAAGGCCTGAGACATTTATTTTAATGAATATAATAATAACAATAGTCACTATTTATTGTTCATATTTTGAGCACCTGCAAAGTGTTAAACATTTGTGTGTGGGTGTGCTCAGTTGTGTCTGACTTCATGACCTAATAGACTGTAACACACCAGGCTTCTCTGTCCAGGAGATTTTCCAGGCAAGAATACTGCGGTGGATTGCCTTGTCTTCTCTGAGGGGTCTTGCCAACTCAGGGATCAAACCCATGTCTCTTGCATCTCCTGCATGGGCAGACAGATTCTTTACCACTGTACCACTTGATTATACATTTAATATCTCCTTTAAGGTTCACAATAGTTCCGTGAGGTAAATACTATTGAGTCCCATTGTACAGAAGAGAAAGTGGAGGCACTGTTCTCTCATCTTCCAGCAAAGAAGAGTCAGAGCTAGAATTTGAACCAGGCAATGCAGTATGAGGTTGTTGTTCAGTTGCTCAGTCATGTCCAACTCTCTGCGACCCCATGGCCTGCAGCACACCAGGCTTCCCTGTCCTTTACCAACTCCTGGAGTTTGCTCAGACTCATGTCCTTTGAGCTGGTGATGCCATCCAACCATCTCAAAGTTCTCTGTGCATAAAAGTATTCAGCACATTTTTAATGGAACCAGTGGGTCAATTTGCCTTTCAAATTCTTTAACTCATGGGATTCTCTGCTTCATCACTGATAAGAAACAGCAACAAAAACTTTAGAAAGGCTATACCAGTTTATGAAATGATCAAAACTAAAGGTAAATATGCTCTTCCAAAGGGAACTCTTCATTTTTAATTTTTTCAATAAGAGAACCGTATATGAGATAATGGAAATATGATGGTTTTCAAAGTAAGATGTTTTCTTTTTAGAGAAAATGCAAAGTTGTTTTAGTTTTTTCCCAAATGTTTGTCAAATTATGGTCAATTAACCAAATAATATGCTCTGCCTGTTTTTGTAAATAGAGTTTTCTTGTAACACAGCCATGCCCAGTCTTTTCTGTATTGTTGATAAGTGCTCTCACATTTCAGTCGCAGTGTTGAGTAGCTACCCTGTAAGGAAAGAGTTTCTGCCCCTGTTCTAAATAAAAGACATTTTAAAACTTGCATGTCTTCTCTCTTTGATACAGAATTACGTTTGGAAAAAATGCACACATCTAAATGGTTCTTAAATTCTACACTCGATTACATTTGCATTTTCAGGGGGCATACAAAATAACACTGGGAATCCTCATGAACATTATGAAGATTACCTACCAAAAAGAAGTGAACGGCTCGCCCAAGCTTACTATAATAGCTTGAGCTCATGCAACTCTATTATACCATTGTTCTACCTGCACTGAACAATGTATAGCTGCTGCCATCCGTGTTTCCATTAAGTTTATCTGAAATTCAAGGAATAGCTGATTAAAAATTGTATATGATTATATTTATAAGTAACTGTAAAAGCTCCATGCATTAAATTACATTTTCTTCCCTTAAATTCCTCAAGTGATGACTTTTAATCATTAGGAAATAGCTGTACATTCCATTAGTTATTTAAAATCTCCACGTTCCTCTGATACTTAAATTGAAATATTTTTAGTTGTTTCTAAAAATGGAATATATGAAATGAATGTATTTTTCTCTATAAGCATATTCTTTGTATTGATGTTTAACCATATTGACTGTATTTCAGATAATGTAGAAAGGATTCCTGTTGTTAATTCATAGAACAAAATCTCTTTGAGTGATGTTTCCATTGTTACAGCATCCTATACATTTCACAATACAGTTCTTAGAATGCTCTATTAGTCAAACTATCTCTTTGCCCATATATTCAAATGAACTGTAGAGGTTATTAACTTGCCCTTGGCAAATAGATTTATTTTTCTAAGACAAATGCTTTTATAAATTCAATGTGTGGCAGTTTTACTACAAATTGTAAATAGAATACCCTGCCAGATTTTTATGACAGGCATTGCTAACTCATTTGGGCCCTTATTACATTTCAAGCTTTCATGTTTGTGTGTGGTGTTTTGTTTTGTTTTTTCTTTTTTTGATCACTAGCAGGACTATATTGAGATGTTGCAAGTTTTACATTTTAGTGTTGGATTTATATAACTGGCCCTTTCAACAGTAGCCTAGTTTAGAGAGTTTGTATCTATCAAACATTAAATTTAATACTTATATTTGCAATAGTCTTTGTCCCATTTCTATTCTAATATGTTTGATGTTTCTTTACAAATATGGAAGTTTAGCGAGTGATAAAATTACAAATTTACCAAATAGCTATTTTGAATTTCATTAGACTGGTATTTTTGTTTGCTTATATAGTATAAATATGGTATTACAGTATAATGCTGAAATATTTTAATGATTTTAATATTCAAACATATACTTAAGGTTAAAAATGAAAACTACATTAAGAATGGTCACTCTATACCCTTTAAGAACAATGGCTTGCTTTCTTGCTAGCTGACCTTTGGCAAGTCATTACACCTTTCTTTGTGTTAAATCTACACCATCATATCTAAATTCATGACCTATAATCCAGTAAGGGCCTAACACATGTTACAAGTTACCATTAAGAAAATGCTATAAGTCACTTGATGCAAATGTTTTTCGTTAACAACTGGTTTGTCAGCTCTGGCTATCATCACAAAATACTATAGACTGTGTGGTTTACATAGCAGAAATTTATTTTTTCACAGTGCTGGAGGTTGGAAGTCCAAACTCAAGATACTAGCAGGGCTGGTTTCGAATGCAACCTTCTCCTCTCTTTATCTCTTTGAATGACCTTTCCTCTGTGCATGGGCATCCCTGGCATCTCTTTTTCCTATCAGTTGTGTTGGGTTGGGACCCTGCCTTTTGGCCTCATTTTACCTTAATTACCTCCGTAAAGGCCTTATCTCAAATACAGTTATGTTGCAGGGTAGGGCTTTCACATGTGAATTTGGGGGCACACAATTCACTTTATAACATGCCATAATATTACTTACTATAATTTTATCCTCTCCCTACTTAATAGAATTTTTGAAAGCATAAAGTTCAAGTGGACTGCCTATTATTCATTTGATTCATAAGTATATTAACATGTAACTCCTAGTTTTCAGGGTAAATCAGAAAAACTAGACTAACGTATCGAAATATAAACACATATAGAGTTTTTCACACAGCTGTACTTAAACTTTTGCTCCCCCAGGCATAGTTATTAATCAGTCAGTTATCTGTTGGCAGGAATTCAAATTAGAGATTTGTTTCAATATTACTTGCTTTGCAAAAACATTGAAATAACTGTGTCCCATTTTCAAAATGAAGCTTTGTACCATTGACCTCTCACTTCTTAAAACTCTCTGTGCTTTGGCTTTTGAGAGATTTGCTTTGATACAAGTATATGTAAATCAAGTTTCCCAAAAGACTGTGAGCTTTCGGATAGTCATGGTTTATCCATCTTTTGTATCACTGATACATAGTACATTTTCTAACTCATACATACACTCAATACATTATGGTTGGCTGAAAATATGATTCTAAGTAAATTAACAGATACACTGATGAATCATGAATGCAACAAGAACACCTATCTTTCATATGACCTAAAAACCAATGTTTGCAATTTTCCTACCTTTTTGGAAAGGCCAGTGTTTCCAACTTTTCATGCAGTGGTCAGATCAATTTTGTTTCTTTGGTATATTTATTTATTTACCTGATGTATTTAGTTTCTTTTGTATAGTTCACACTTCCCCTGTATTCAAAATATCACAACCAATGCTTACATGTAAGTCCTTTCCATATTACAAAATTGACACAGAATATTAACCTAACTGTGATTGTTTGAATTGGAGTTTCTAGAGAAAAGGATTGATCTTCTGTTCTCTGTTCACACAGAGATTAAAAGGAAAGAAATCAGAGTATGAGTGAAGTTAGACGATTAAGGATAATAATAAGGAGGTTGCAAGGAATTCTTTGTACTACAAGTGGGAAAGGCTACTATTGGATTTTATACAATCCCTTTCCTTAGATGTGGTTAAAAAATGGAATTGACTGTCAAATTGCTGAAAGAGTTTAAGAATAGTGCTTATTGAAGTCAGGATATGTCCTGGGTGATTTCTCAAAGGTCATTTCCACTTCACTTGTATAAACATTGAAGTAGAGGTTCAAGGGAACCTCAGTGGCACATAAGTGCTTTGCCTCCTCCGGCTGCTGAAGGGAAGATATAAGACAAACCATCCTTTTAAACACATATTTCTCCTCTGTCTAGAACTGTGGTTCTCATCTCTTTCATTTTTGTATTAGCAAGGATATAATAGACACTGCTCAGAAGTATGACACATTTCTGTAGATAACTCCAGTTTATGTGCCGCAGCAAATATAAATTCAGTCCCCCAGATTTGTATAACCTTGTTGCTCAGCTGGTAAAGAATCTGCCTGCAATGTGGCCCCTGGGTTGGGAAGATCCCCTGGAGAAAGGAGAGGCTACTCACTCCAGTATTCTGGCCTAGAGAATCCCATGGAGGGTTGCAAAGATTCAGACACACTGAGTGACTTTCACTTTCACTACACTATAGCTGAGAGAACATGAATTCACAATACCCTGGCATGTAAAAGAGGTGGTGTAATGAGAAAGGTTCAGTTTTTCTCCTTCTGTGTGTTTCTTCCCTGTGAGTCTCTTTTGTTACTCACACAGAACACTTCACCTCTGGTCACCAAATGTGTGGAGGTTTTCCTCACACCAAGCAATTTCTGCAAATCCCAGGTGGGTTTCCATTCAATTCTGATACTGTCTACATGGAGATAGCATCAGATTCCACAGGTTAAGGGTTTAGTCTCAGTCTGATTCACCCTCACCTCAGACACCAGTCTCAAGCCTAGATTGTTACCTGGTCTTCTGACCACCAGCTATAGATGCTGCTAAGTCGCTTCAGTCGTGTCCGACTCTGTGCGGCCCCACAGACGGCAGCCCACCAGGCTACCCCGTCTCTGGGATTCTCCAGGCAAGAACACTGGAGTGGGTTGCCATTTCCTTCTCCAATGCATGAAAGCGAAAAGTGAAGTGAAGTCGCTCAGTCGTGTCCGACTCTTCGCGACCCCATGGACTGCAACCCATGAGGCCAGCTATAGACAGTAGATTTATAAAATGCAGTCCTTAACCCCTTGTTCAATCGTATATGACTCATTGTAACCCCATGGACAGTAGGCTCCTTTGTCCCAGGCTCCTTTGTCCATGGGGTTCTCTAGGCAAGAATACTGGAGTGAGTAGCCATTCTCTTCTGCAGGGGATCTTCCAAACCCAGGGATCTAACCTATGTCTCCTGAAGCTCCTGCATTGCTGGAAGATTCTTTACTGTCTGAACCATCAGGGAAGCCCTGGTGCAGTCCTTGGGTTTGATTAATTTGCTAGATATTCATAGAACTCAGGGAAACATTTACTTACACTTGTCAGTTTCTTATGAGAGAATGTGATAAAAAGATACAGATGAACACATAGATGAAAGATATGCATAGGGTAAAGGCAAGATATATGGGAGAGGTGGAAGATTTCATGCCCTGTTTAGACATGCCATTCTTCCTAGCATCTCTACATTTTCTCCAGCCCAGTAGCTCCTGGAACCCTGTGTTTCGGCGATTTTTACAGAGGCTTCATCAGGATGGTGTGGTTGGTCATTAACTCTATTCTCAGCCCTTCTCCCCTCTCAAGAGAGTAGGGAGTGGGATGAAAAATTCCCAACTTCTAATCACGGCTTGGTCTTTCTTGTGACTGGCCTCATCCAAGAGCTCTCCATGAGCCTACCCAGAGTTGCCTCTTTGGAACAAAACACACTCCTATCACCAAGTAAATGAGGGGCATCTTCTATTCTAATAAACACGCCAAATATTAGAAAGAAGATGCCCCTAGTTCTCTTATTACTTCGGAAATTACAAAGATTTCAGGAGACTTGTGCCAGAAACTGGGGACAATACTAATGTCTATTTTCCATCATCTTACAGGTGGCATCAAACTGTGAGTATGCTTGTTGTCCTAAAAGATGACTCCTTTCTCCCCCTGCTGCGCTTTACTTTTAAGAATTTCTGCTCATTGTTCTGGGCACAGCTTAGATTTGTGTTTTGTTAAGCATTTCACTTGAGAACCTTTAATACTACCTGATCCATAATGATAGGTGAATAAAATGAGTAAACTAAATCATGAATAAATGATGCTAGGTAATTTCCTGGTTAGTCTGGTGGCTGGGACTTCTCAATTTCACTGCCGAGGGCCTAGGTTGAATCCTTGGTCAAGGAACTAGGATCCCACAGGTCTGGCATTGCAGGGCCAGAAAAATTAAAAATAAGTAAATAATGCTAGATATATCCTTAAAAAAGATGGAAGAAAAGAAGGAAGAAAGAAAGCGAAGGAAGAAGTAAAAAAATAACATTTCCCTCTGTGAACTCTAGTTGATATGGAAGAGTTAAAAGAATATTAGACCTAGAGTACAGGTCTATATATACCACTTGAAAGCTTAGAGACCTTAGGCAATCAATTTTCTTTGTAGATGGGAGCCTCAGTTTCATAAACAGTAAAACAGAGATAAGAGGCAGCTCCTCTGCCTGCTTATAAGACTTTTTATTACGTTGAATGGATGTACTCTGAATCTCTTGCTAGATTTTACCCATGTAAAATGTTAGGAATGTTTTCTTCATGATTAGTGTCTTGAATAGTCACTTCTACTGCTAGGTGGCTCATCAGATTAATTAAAATAAGCTTACTTATCTTTATATTAATATGAAAATGAATCAATCATTTGTATAAAAAAAAATAAAACCTAAGCAAAATATAGCCAAAGAGGACAAGAAATACTTTTTGAATTGTGTTTGACTCGGAGAGTTGTTTCTTAAAGGAGTAACTGTTTGACTTACCATGTCTAATTTTTAACCATTGTTCCTTGCCGAATGCCATGTCTCCTCATTGCACTAAGGACATGTGTACAAGCAGAATGGAAAAGAATTAAGAGACAGTCAGTACGAGGGAAAGCGGGATCTAGCCTCCACTACAGATTGCCTCTGTTTGATGCCAAAGCAGCTAGTAGGTTTAAGTGAATAAATAGCATCTGTCGCTATAGAACTCTTACAACCTAGTCATTGAAACCAATAAATAAATGGATTTGTACTGCCTCATATGGGCAGAACCTCCTGCGCAATTCCCTTTTGCTAATCTGAACAGTAAGGCTATGGACCCATGCATATATGCATTTGTTAAAGATGCCAACTCTATAGCACAGTGGACAGCACATTTATCCCCCCCTCCCTGTGTTCTCTTTTTCTTTGCCATCTCTCTTTCTCTCTGTCTTTCACATACACATAGCCTCTATCCCATTGAGATGAATGACTCAATCTTTGCACTTAATGATAAAATCAGACTCAATAAATATTGGCTCTTAAAATATTTCTGAAGTGACTAACTTGCTTGTCTCGAGAGAGACAGCTTTATGTACAAAACCTATCTGACTTAGCCTGTTTTTAAATCTGCCATTCCAGTTGTCTGTTTTTCTGATATGTGTCACTTAAAAGGAGCATATGCTTAATCTATGTATATTCCTAATAATTGTGTTGAGTTCTTTAAAAGTCTATGTATGCTCTATAAATACAAATTTTCCAACATAAACATATGACAGTATGATATTTACTACAATGTCTGAGAAGGCACTTGATTCTCAAGGAGAGGAGTTTTAAGTGAAATGTTTGTGTCCTGATATTCAGGTAAACTAGCACTTGTCAAACACTATGACCCCTGGCTGATCTCTTTGTTATTTATGCTTCAGTAGGACCATATTGTTACCTCATCTCATTTAGTCCATGTAATACATCTTAGGAAAAAATATTAAAATTATGGACCATTGTGTGTGTGTGTGTATATATATATATATATATATATGTGTGTGTGTGTGTGTGTGTGTGTGTATGTATTTGTTGTACACCAGAAACTAAAACAGCATTGTAAATAAACTATACTTCATCAAAAAAAATCCAAAATTATGGACCACCAGAGGTTGGTAAAACAAGTTATTACCTATCAAATTACCAATGATATTTTTCATAGAACTAGAACAAAAAATTTCACAATTCATAGGGAAACACAAAAAAGACCCTGAATAGCCTAAGCAATGTTGAGAAAGATGGATGTAGCTGTCACAAAAACAGAAATATACACCAATGGAACAAGATAGAAAGCCCAGAGATAAACCCACACCCCTATGGGCACCTAATCTTTGACGAAGGAGGGAAGAATATACAATGGAGCAAAGATAGTCTCTTCAATAATTGTGGCTTGGAAAACTGAAGAGCTACATTCTTTCCTAGTAGCTCAGTTGGTAAAGAATCCACCTGCAATGCAGGAGACCCTGGTTCAATTCCTGGGTCAGGAAGATCCCCTGGAGAAGGGATAGGCTACCTACTCCAGTATTCTTGGGCTTCCCTTGTGCCTCAGCTGGTAAAGAATCTGCCTGCAATGTGGGAGACCTGGGTTCAATCCCTGAGTTGGGAAGATCCCCTGGAGAAGGGAAAGGCTACCCACTCCAGTATTCTGGCCTGAGAATTCCATGGACTGTATAGTCCATGGGCTCGCAAAGAGTCGGACACAACTGAGCGACTTTCACTTTTCACTGGTCACATGTAAAAGAGTGAAACTGAACACTTCCTAACACCATACCCAAATTTAAACTCAAAACACCTAAATGTAAGACCAAAAACTATAAAACTCTTAGAGGAAAACAGGCAGAATACTCTATGACATGAATTACAGCAAGATCCTTTCTGACCCAACTCCTAGGGTCAAGGAAATAAAAACAAAAATAAACAAGTGGGACCTAATTAAGCTTAAAAGCTTTTGCACAGCAAAGGAAACCTTCAACAAGGTGAAAAAACAACCCTCAGAATGGGAGAAAACAATAGCAAATGAAACATCTCACAAAGAATTAATTTCCAAAATATATAAGCAGCTCATGCAGCTCAATATCAGAAAAACAAATAACCCAATCAAAAGTGAGCAGGAAATATAAACAGACATTCTCCTAAGAAGACATACAGGTGGTTAATAAACACATGAAAAGATGCTCAGCATCGCTCTTTATTAGAGAAATGCAAAGCAAAACTAAAATGAGATATTGCCTCACACCAGTCAAAATGGCCATCTTCAAAAAGTCTACAAACGATAAATCCTGGAGAGGATGTGGAGAATCCCCACTGTTGGTGGGAAAGTAAATTGATACAGCCACTATGGAGGACAGTATTGAGATTCCATAAGAAAACTAGGAATGAAACTACCATATGATCCAGCAATCCCACAACTGGGCATATACCCTGAGAAAAACATAAATGAAAAAGACACATGTACCCCAGCGTTCATTGCAGTACTATCTACAATAGCTAGGGCATGGAAGCAACCTAGATGTCCATTTGACATTTGAGTCAGTTCTAATAATAGGGCCTATTATACAGATTGAAGTAAGTCAAAGAAAAAAACAAATATATTAATGCATATGCATGGGATCTAGAAAGATGGTACTGATGAACTTATTTGCAGGGCAGTAGGAGAGACGCAGGCATAGGGAATGGACCTGTGGACCTGGAAGCCAGGGGAGAAGAGGGTGGGACCAATGGAGAGGGTAGAATGAAGACATGTACCCTACCATGTGTAAAATAGAGAGCCAGTGGGAATTTGCTGTATGATTCAGGGAGCTCAAACTGGCACCTGTGACAACCTCGAGGGGTGGGATGGGGTGTGAAGTGGGAGGAAGGTTCAAGAGTGAGGGGACATATGTACACCTATGGCTGATTCATATTGATGTGTGGCAGAAACCAACACACTATTGTAAAGCTATTATCCTTCAGTTAAAAACAAATTTAAAAAAAAAAAAACAAGTCATTAAAATTTTTTCTAATTTGAAACTCCCTTAAAAAAAAGCATTTATATGGATAAGTGAGAGCTTTTTGCTAAATCAGAGCATCCCCCTTACAGGGGGCCTCACTCAACAAAGTTCTGACATGGCAGTAAGGTAGCAACAGTGGAAGATATCATTTTTTGAGGTTACTGTGTAGAATAAAGAAGATAATGACTCTCAGGAGTAGGTGATTGATTTTATTTCTATTTTTAGCAGTAAAATGCATCCTTCTCCTTGGATTTTCACTTAGTAACAAAATTTAAAGTTTTCAAAAGTAGATCTGAAATTAAGGGACATATTTCCTCATACTTTTTTCTTGAATTTAAATTTATTTGTTTTAATTGGAGGCTAATTACTTTACAATATTGAACTAGTTTTGCCATACATCAACATGAATCCGCCCCAAGTGTACACGTGTTCCCAATCCTGAACCCCCCTCCCACCTCCCTCCCCATACCATCCCTCTGGGTCACCCCAGTGCACCAGCCCTAAACTTCTGAATGTTTGACTGTATGTTGTAGATTTGTCTATAAATTATTTTAGTACATGATTTGCTGTGAAATAAAGGTTATTTCTCAATCTTTCCTAGAACAAGCACCCTAAGCTTAAAGGAATTTGTCAGTATCACTAATAATCAGAGAAGGAATATTTTGCCTAGTTTGCATGCATTCAGTAAACATTATACAGGAAGACCTATGACTTAGAGACGTACAAAATCATTCTAATGTATACAGTTCTTTATATGTGTGTGTGTGTGTGTGTGTGTGTGTGTGATATGGGCAGTTATTTAATAAACCTACCTTAGCTCATTGCATTTTAGTTGGAACTAAACTGCAGATGGTGACTGCAGCCATGAAATTAAAAGACGCTTACTCCTTGGAAGAAAAGTTATGACCAACCTAGAGAGCATATTCAAAAGCAGAGACATTACTATGCCAACAAAGGTCTGTCTAGTAAAGGCTATGGTTTTTCCAGTGGTCATGTATGGATGTGAGAGTTGGACTGTGAAGAAAGCTGAGCGCTGAAGAATTGATGCTTTTAAACTGTGGTGTTGGAGAAGACTCTGGAGAGTCCCTTGGACTGCAAGGAGATCCAACCAGTCCATTCTGAAGGAGATCAGCCCTGGGATTTCTTTGGAAGGAATGATGCTAAAGCTGAAACTCCAGTAGTTTGGCCACCTCATGCGAAGAGTTGACTCATTGGAAAAGACTCTGATGCTGGGAGGGATTGGGGGCAGGAGGAGAAGGGGATGACAGAGGATGAGATGGCTGGATAGCATCACTGACTCGATGGACGTGAGTCTGAGTGAAGTCCGGGAGATGGTGATGGACAGGGAGGCCCGGCGTGCTGTGATTCATGGGGTCGCAAAGAGTTGGACACGACTGAGCAACTGAGCTGAACTGAACATAATTTCGCAGGAAATGCAACAACAATAATGACAAGTACTAGCTGAGAGTTTTCAGAATAAGTACTGTACTTCTATTAGTATGAGGTGAGTTAAAATAATGCCACCATTTCACATGTTAGTAATCTGAGATTTAGCAAACCCATAGATACAATTCAAGTAAGAGATGGAGTGAGAATTCAAGGCAGATTGGTCTCAATTCAGAAATGGTACTCTTAACCACTGACTCATTTTTATGTGATGTATTATCCTGAAAAATATAGAAACACATTTATAATCCTAAAT
This sequence comes from Budorcas taxicolor, assembly GCF_023091745.1. NCBI lineage: Eukaryota > Metazoa > Chordata > Mammalia > Artiodactyla > Bovidae > Budorcas > Budorcas taxicolor. The sequence goes on from NC_068910.1 coordinate 88,256,198, forward strand.
CTATGTCTACTTCATCATCATTGATTATTTCTTGTCATTCTTTTATGTTCACCAAAAAAATAATAATAATCAGAATGTCAAAGTATTTAAATACTACATTTTTCCCCAACACACAACTTCACTAAAGCTGAATTCAGGTTTTTTAAATCTACATATAATACCAGAAACATTATTTGACAGATACAGAGTTCAGTCTCCAAGTTATTTGGCATCATGATAATGTTTACTTGAATTTAAAGCAAAGAACCAAAAATAATTTCAATTGAGTTTGTTTGGTAATATGACTGTTTAAGAAATCTAAATACAATTAATTTAGTTGGTGTTAAACCCACAAATTTTAAAAGGAGAGCAAGTAGAAAGTCTTAAAGAAAACAAATAAAATTTTGCGTATTTGATAACAAATATTTTCCAAACATATTTCCCAAAAGATAATGTTGGCTTACTCTCTTCTGCTGTTCTGAATCACACAAAATTATAAAATAAATTTCTAAGAAGATTCAGGATGTCATGGAAGGAAAGGTGTAGACTTCTTGATTAGAACATTGTGGACTTAAATCTCACCCTTCGTCGCCCTCCACTGGCCCCTCACCAGTTTTTTAAGCAGGAATAAATTTCCTTAAGGGCTGAGGACCCTCACCTGCCCCCTTGAAAGGGTGACACGAAGATCGCATGAAATAACAGTGAATGGAAATATTGGCAAGATGCCCAGTCCACAGCAGGTATTCAGCAGTGGCTAGTTTCTCTCATTTCTGCTGTCTGTGACCAAATAGAAGTCAAGCATTCTTGGGTCACAGACTGCAGATATGTTACATAGACAGCTTTCAAAGGAAATGATAAAATTTTAAAAGGCAATAGTTACCTACCTGTTTCTAAAAATCAAATAGTACACATCTCAGTCTCTGCTATGCAACTGTGAGTTTCTCAGGGTCATTTTCTGTGACTAACACTTCTAATCAACAAAATGAAAAATAAATGGAAAAAAACCTTGCCAGCTTTAAAATTCTATGATCCTAATACCTCCCTGGTTGAAAAACACAGGTAGAAATTTTACCTATTCAATCAGATATTAGCTCATAATTAAAGCACATAAAACTGAATGTTAATTAGATCCTGTTCTTTAAAGACCTGTTTCTTGGACATTCTGCAGGAGACAAATCAGAATAATGGGGTTTAGCATTTTAAACACACAATTCATTTGGCATATCCCCAAATCAGAAATTGTTTTTACACAATAAAGCCCCCTGTCAATGACTTCCAGAGGTTTAGGTTATCCTGAATTAATCATGCACATAGAGTTTCAAAAACTGTGTGCTTATAAAACGTAAAAACAAACAGGAAAGAACTTGGGAGGGTTTTTAATTGTTTTCTAATGGAGGCTCTCATTTTAATTAAAAATCAAACATATGTAATTTAAGTACATGAAGGGATGTTGATATCAGATAATTAACATATAAGTAGATCTTGCTGATAAGTTAAATATCCAAGTCTTTATTTCAAAAGAAAACGAACTCTTAAACACCCAGTAGGCAAGGTATTTCTGAAGTGTTTGAACCATTTTAAGTTTATTAAACTTTATGTTTTAGTTACTGATAGTTTAGGTGAGATAGAAGTATTCTCAACAAGTTAAGATACATTTATTTGAAATTCAACATTGCTAGCTATAGTGCAGAAATCACCCTTTTGTCTAAAGATACAGTGTCAATACGGTAAATATTAGCCAAAATGGCTACTTAAATTTAAATGAATTAAACAGAATCTCACCTGTCGTGCTAACTGTATTTCATATGCTCAAATAGCCCTATAGAGTTTGAAACTACTCTATTGAAGAGCAAATACATAAAACATTTCCATCCATGCAGAATGTTCTATCTAACCATGATAGTCTAGGGTTGTTCTTTTCTTTTGCATAAACTCTAAGATGACAACATATTCTAAATATTTCTATATTGGAATTACAATTTTAATAATTTTTAAAATCTTCAATTGATCAATTTTTCATACAATTTTGATTAGCTAATTCATTGTATTTAAAAACAAGAGTTTGATGACAGAAGTCCGTCTAGTCAAAGCTATGGTTTTTCCAGTAGTCGTGTATGGATGTGAGAGTTGGACCATAAAGAAGGCTGAGTGCTGAAGAATTGATGCTTTCAAACCGTGGTTCTGGACAAGGCTTTTGAGAGTTCCCTTGGACAGCAAGGAAATCAAATCAGTCAATCTTAAAGGAAATCAACCCTGAGTATTCATTGGAAGGACTGATGCTGGAGTTGAAGCTCCAGTACTTTGGTCACCTGATGCGAAGAACCAATCAATGGAAAATACCTTGATGCTGGGAAAGACTGAAGGCAGGGGGAGGAAGGGGTAACAGAGAATGAGATGGTTGGATGGCATCACCGACTGAATGGACATGAGTTTGAGTAAACTCCAGGAGATGGTAAAGGATAGGAAAGCCTGGCATCCTGCAGTCCATGAGATCACAAAGAGTTGGACATGACTGAGTGACTGAACAAAAGCAAGAGAAGACAACACAGAGTTGGGTAAACAAAGTGCTTGAATTAAGGAAAACTTATCGGGAAGGTTTTAACTATTTCCATTTTTAGATCTCTTTGACAGTAGAATGCCTCACCTAATATTGAATGACAAGACATCTGTCATAATAGGGTGATGATGTTCTTGTTTCTAGAGTCTCTATGTGATTTATACCAGTGCTGTTCTATAGAAATATAACATGAGCCATGGATGCGAGCCACACATTTCATTTAAATTTTTTAAGTAGTTGCTTTCAAGGAAGCAATAAGAATAGGCAAAATTAATTTTATAATACATTTTATTTAATCTAAAACCAAACAGATCATTTTAACACATTTTATATAAAATTATTAATGTGATATTTTATCTTTATCATATTAAGTCTTCAAATTAGGGTGTGTATTTTATACTTAAGTGCATTTTGGACCACTTATATTTTAAGTGCTCAATAGACACATGGTTGGAGAAGGCAATGGCACCCCACTCCAGCACTCTTGCCTGGAAAATCCCATGAACAGAGGAGCCTGGTGGGCCGCAGTCCATGGGGTCCCTAAGAGTCGGACAAGACTCAACGACTTCCCTTTCACTTTTCACTTTAATGCATTGGAGAAGGAAATGGCAACCCACTCCAGTGTTCTTCCCTGGAGAATCCCAGGGACGGGGGAGTCTCGTGGGCGGCCGTCTACAGGGTCGCACAGAGTCCAACACGACTGAAGCGACTTAGCAGCCGCAGCAGACACATGGTTCCTGGCGGCAGTGTGAGAAAACACAGATATACATGGTCAAATCCACAGACATTCATTTGTCACTTCCTCAATACTTATTGAGCACATGCTCAATGTTGAGTATTGCACTAGGTGATAAGAGTGTAGTGGTGACAACATTGCATATAATCTTAGGAAACTTCCAGTCTGGTGGGAGATACCATAAAACAAATAGAAAAATGCAGTGTTGTATTTTTGACAATAAGCTGAAATACTTCTACACTGAAAATCCCATTCAAGGTCCTAAGCAAATTGAAAAAATGAACAAAAAGTAATTTAGAGTGTCACTGATGACTTCCAAAGGAAAACCTAATTTAATACTGTAATAATGCATATAAATTGACCAGCAAATACAAGCAAGGGCACAAGAATGAGACAGTGGAGTATTCTCAGAGGGAAAGTCATATGGAAAGGACGTTTGTATGAAGGTGTGTGTCTGTGTGTGTGTGTAACAGAGTGAGAGAAAGTAGAGAGTAAGGGATTGCGGAGGAACTTCAAGGATTCCATAAAGCTGGAGGTTCTGAGGTCGCCCCCTGTGCATGGTAAAAACTTGTCCAAGGGAAGCAAGATAATTTATACCCTTAGTGAAACTGCTGTCTATTATGCTTAAATTAATATCTAACTCTATCTTGACTGGTAAGAAGTGGAAATAAAGGGCCAATAGTGTGAAAGGAAAGAAAAAATGAGTAGACAAAATCACTGTAAATAGAAGAAATATTGGAGGAATAAAAAGTCCTCAAGTAACTGCCCTTGGATTCTGCTACCAAACACCAATATATGTCCATCAGTAATAACATCACTGAAACTTAGCTATGCAGCATTATTTAGAATAGCTAAGATATGTAAGCGACTAAAGTGTTCATCAATATATAAATGGATAAAGAAGATGTGGTGTGTATACATGTGTATAATTCTGTGTGCGTGCATAAGTTGCTCAGTTGTGTATGACTCTTTGTGACCCCCATGACTCTAACGTGCCAGGCTCCTCAGGTGATGGAGTTCCCCAGGCAAGAATACTGAAGTGGGTTGCCATTCCCTTCTCCAAGGGTTCTTCCCTACCCAGGAATCAAACCCATGTCTCCCACACTGCAGGCAGATTCTTTGTGGTCTGAGGCACCAGGAAACACAGGCATAAAACATGAAATGTCCAATCAGCATATAGTAAAATCTGAAAGTAACAAGATATTCTATCTCAACTCTGTTTGAATGAAAATAAAGTTAGCAATGTTATTGCTATATATAGTGTTGTTCCTTACCCTGGATACAAATAACCTTCGGTCAAATCATGAAATGCCTGAGGTGAAGGATTTTGATTTTTGTAAGATAGTTTTTATTGTCACATTAAGCCACCTAATGGCTAAATAAGTAAAAGTTTACACAGGATGAATATTTTCCATCTGTGACCCCCATCAATAAGTAAATAAACAATAAATCAAAGTCATTTTATACTCTTTCAGATTTAAGGTTACAGTTTCTTTTAACTAGAAAGTCATTGGATCCCAGTGCTACTACTCAGTAGCCTAGATTTGTGCAGTCCTTGTTTGATACTGTACAGAAAGTACTGGATCAAAGCATAGCTCATCTTAACCATCATTAAGAGATAAAAGGTAAAATGTAATATTGTCATGCTCTCCATCTAATTAATGATAAAGTCAAACCATTATGGTTTAATAAAATATGCCACAGCACAAGAATAATTGCATGAAGAAAGTAGAAACTGAAATGAAATAGAATTGAGCCTCAAAAATGAGGAAAAGCGTTGTGATTGACCTGAGATGTGTTTAAAGATCAAATTCAAAAAGTCCTTCATTTATAATAAGGAGTAAATTCTAGTATTTCAGTCACAGTACTCGTACTTATAGACACCTTGATTAATTACACTTTCGCATTCTAATAAACTGAGATGGGGCTTCCCTTGTGTCTCAGACAGGAAAGATCCACCTGCAATGCAGGACACCTAAGATCGATCTCTGGGTTGAGAAGATCCCCTGGAGAAGGGAATGACCACCCACTCCAGTATTCTTATATGGAGAATTTCATAGACAGAGGAGCCTTATGGGCTACAGTCCATGGCATTGCAGAGTCAGATTTGACTAGGTGACTAACACTGTCACTTTTTTTTCCAAACTGGAAAACCACAGGTATATTTCTGTGTAACTTACTGTATTGGGTGTTGTTCATAGTAGCAATTATACCTGTATAAATTATTTTTCCTGAAACATAATTTTCATAAAATTTCCCCCAACTAACTATTTTCCATTACTCTTAGATATTGCTAACTTTTATCTCTTCTTGTCAAGTCAGTTGACAAGAGGAAAGATTTCAAGAAGCCCATAAAAAGAACAGTGGGAGAAAAATATAAGTTTGTTCTAGCATTTATTTTAAAAGGTTTCCCCCAAAGTAAAAGTTAGAAGGCATCTGGAATCTGTCATTTTGTGATGATGGATCTGAACAAGGAGACACATGTACGTGTCAGAAACAGAAATAGTTCTGTGTTCATGATCTGGCTGTCATCAGATACTTTAGGGGGAGAAATGGGGAGAGGTATAGGTTTTGAGGATTAGGAGGGAAATCCACCGATATACTTTGGAGAGAATGTGAATGCCACTAATCCTCCTTTTATAGGTTTACTGATTAAACTACTATCTTATAACCTCTTTCTCACTCTTTAAGCTACTATCGTATTCCTACCCAATGTCTCAGGAGAAAAAGGTGATCCTACTGAGTAGCAGTAGACTATGGGATTGCTGAAAACGAGATGGAAAAAAAAAATCACTCTTTTCCCAATAATTTGTTTAAATATTAACAGATTTATTGCAGATAATACATACAGTAAAGTCTAAATATATTGTGTGTATATACATAAATGTGATATGGATATATGTGCATATAATGCATATATCTGTGTGTGTGTGTGTATATATATATATATATATATATATATAGCATAACCATTTAAAGCTTACTTTATTTTGAAAACTTTCATTCAAGTCTCTAGTTCTTTAGATTGACTTTGGAGAGAAGACTCTTGAGAGTCCCTCGGACTGCAAGGAGATCCAGCCAGTTCATCCTAAAGGAAATCAGTCCTGACTGTTCATTGGAAGGACTGATGCTGATGCTGAAACTCCAATATTTTGGCCACCTGATGTGAAGAATGGCTCCTTAGAGAAGACCTTGATGCTGGGAAAGATTGAAGGCAGGAGGAGAAGGGGACAAGAGAGGATAAGATGGTTGGATGGCATCAGTGACTCGGACATGAGTTTGAGTAATTTCTGGGAGCTGGTGATGGACAGGGAAGCCTGGCATGCTGCAGTCCATGAGGGCGCAGAGTCGGACACAACTGAGTGACTGAACTGAACTTGGAAAGAGGGAAAATGAAAGTGAAAGTTGCTCAGTTGTGTCTGACTCTTTGTGATCCCATGGAATAGTCCATGGAATTCTCCAGGCCAGAATATAGGAGTGGGTAGCCATTCTCTTCTCCAGGGAATCTTCCCAACCCTGGATTCGAACCCAGATCTACCACATTGCAGGTGGATTCTTTAACCAGCTGAGAAGCCCAAGAATACTGCAGTGTGTAGCCTATTCTTCTCCAGCAGATCTTCCCAACCCAGGAATCAAATAGGGGTCTCATGCATTGCAGGCGGGACTTTGCAGAAGTCCTCAAAATTAGTTGAGCTTATATAGCTCAGTTACCTTAATACATTTTTGATATTCATCTCCCCATTATTATACACTTTTCTTTCTACCAGAGCTCAATACACTCGTATCACTTTAAAGCGCTCTAGTATTAGATACTCTTCAGGCTCTAATTTCTTGGGTCATGTTCTGAAAATATTGCTCCAAATGCTTCTATGTACCAAGACTCTCTCCTCAGACTTTCATATGAAAATAGTTCTCTAGTTTGTCTCTGGCAATTGACTTCCCACCACTATAACAAATGAGAAGAGGAAGGTATATTTTGAACAAATTGGTTATCATGTCTCAGAAATGATCTTATATAAGTGCCTTATATATTAATAGTTAAAGAACAAAACGCTCATTCTTCAGCTTCCTAGAACATAGTGTGTTTGATATTTCCATGCATGTGAGCAGGAGGATATTCTGTCTATTATAAGTAAATAAAGCATTCTACAAATGAAAACACAACAAAATTTAAGGGCCTAGAATTTAATGAAGAATTTTATAAAGCTTTAATAAGTCAATGTTGTCCCTAAAGTGTCTGCAGCTTTTGTGTTCTACTCAATAAACTAATGCTTAGTCATGGCAAAATTATTCTTTCTCTTGAACAGGAATGTAAAGATTTAAGAAATGACAACAAAGTTTCATAAATTGGGCATGTTAATCTTCTCTCTTAGCCTTACTGCAAATGTGACTCCTTTCTTCTAATCACTCTTTCAGGATTTATTTTAGGAATACAATTGATTATTGCTAGCCTGACAACTGTCCCATCCTTACTCTGAGATCTTGACATGTCACTCTCTGCTGTTGCTTTAAGCGTGTCATCTAATTCTGGGATTTACAATAATATCTTTTAGTTGTTGGTTCACAACTTTACTGTCCTGGTTTTCAAGATCTTACATGGTCTATCACCCCTGCTCTTGTGGCATGTAAAAGCTCCTTTCCTGGGATGCAATAGAATATTACAAAGTGAGTATATTACTGAAAAGCATTCTGCATTTTCTGTTGAAGGTAGTAATGTTGCTACTTATACCTATCCAGGCAGATGTGAGGGCTTCCCCAGGTGGCTCAGCAGTAGAGAATCTGTGTGCAGTGCAGGAGATGTAGGAGACCTAGATTTGATCCCTGAGTCAGGAAGATCCCCTGGAGGAGGGCACGGCAGCACATTCCAGTATTCTTGCATGGAGATTCTCATGGACAGAGTAGCCTGATGGGCTACAGTCCATGAGGTCACAAAGAGTTGGGTGTGACTGAAGGGACTGAGCATGCATGCAGGCAGTTATAAAGTTTCTCATTTATAATATTGTGAAGCATCTTCCTGCCATAGACTGAATTTTATCACCTCCAAATTCGTATATTGAAACCCTAAACTCCAGATACAATCTTTAGGAGGTAATGTGGTAAGGTCATAGGGTGTGGCCATAATCCAAAACTTCTGTAGACATGTACGACTAGGAAGAAATCTCTCTCTTCACCATGTGAAGACTTGGAGAGGCAGTAAGACAGCCATCTGCGAGGCAGGGAGATAACTCTCACCAGACATTGCATCAGACAGTATCTTGATCTTGGGTTTCCAGCTTCCAGAACTGAGGGAAATACATTCTGTGGTTTAAGTCTCCCAGTTTGTGGCATTTTATTATGGCAGCTGGAGCTGACTACTACACTTCCTTTTCCAAGTCTTGTTTCAGACTCATCTCTCCCAAATGGTATGTTTTAAGTGATCATTCTACTTTCGTTTCAGAAACAGTTTTATTTCTCAAAGATCTTTACAACTTTCACCTAAAACAGCAGGCACTTGTATTTACTTTTCTTCCCCAGACTGTTTCTCTTTCCTTTGGTATTTGGTTCAAAATCCTATCAAGTTGGTGCATAAACAGATGCCATTTTTCTCAGTCTAGCAAAAGATTCTTTAATGACACATTGCAACACATTCCTGGGTATACAGGGGATTTTTGTACATTCTGTGTGTATAAATTTATACCAGACCAGCCTTTCTGGAGAAGGAAATGACAACCCACTCCAGTATTCTCGCCTGGAGAATCCCATAGACAAAGGAGCCTGGTGGGCTACAGTCCAAGGGATCGCAAAGGGTCGGACATAACTGAGCGACTAACACACGCACAGCCTTCCTGGAGATGGTTGACAGTGTGCACCTTTAGCCAAATAGCCTCTAAGTCAATGATGCCAAGAAGATTTTCTAGGCAAGAAAGCTTGTCATGCCAAAAAAAATAAGTCAAACAGCAAATCCATCCATTAAGTCAATGAAGCCGTGGTGTTGAAATACTATGAAATCACTAGGAGAATATTTGCAAAATATTTTTAATGAACTGGGCAATTTCTGATGATACAGTGAACTGGGCAAACTCTGGGAGACAGTGTAGGACAGAGAAGCCTGGAATGCTGCAGTCCATGGGATTGCAAATTGTCAGATATGACTTAGCAGCTAAATAACATGACAACAATCAAACAAGCATGCATGCTAGGACTCCATAGTTATAAGTCTACAACGGTAGGCTATGTGTGTTTGTATTAATAGGTAAACACAACAAAATTAAACAATGATTTTTCGTCTTTAAGCTTTTATCTCTTTTCCAACTAAATGAAAATAAATACATCTTAGTTATAGAATTAAAACTATCAATAGTATGTTTTAAAAATGTTTGACAGGACAGACATAGAAAACAGACTTGTGGTTGCCAAGGAGGAGGAATGGTAGGGGAGAGAAGGACTGAGAGTTTGGGATTAGCAGATGCAATCTATTATATAGAGAAAGAATAAGCAACAAGGTCCTGCTGTATGGCACAGGAAACTGTATTCAACATTCTGTGATAAACCATAATGGGAAAGAATATGAAAAAAGAATACGCGCTGTGTGTTTAGTTGCTCAGTCGTGTCCGACTGTTAGGAACCCATGGACTCTTGCCCGCCAAGCTCCTCTGTCCATGGGGATTCTCCCAGGTAAGAATACTGGAGTAGGGTTATCATTCTCACCTGCAGGAGATCTTCCCAACCCAGGGATCTAACTCAGGTCTCCCACATTGTAGACAGATTCTTTACTGTCTGAGCCACCAGGGAAGCCTGAAAAAGAATATATTCATGTATAAATGAAGGAGGAGCCTGCTGGGCTGCAGTCCATGGGGTCGCTAAAAGTTGGACATGACTGAGCGACCTCACTTTCACTTTTCACTTTCATGCATTGGAGGAGGAAATGGCAACCCACTCCAGTGTTATTGCCTGGAGGATCCCAGGGATGGGAGAGCCTGGTGGGCTGCCATCTATGGGGTTGCACAGAGTTGGACACAACTGAAGGGACTTAGAAGCAGCAGCAACAGCTGTACTGCAGAAATTAACACAGCATTGTAAATAAACTATACTTCTATAAAATTCAGTTCAATTCAGTTGCTCCGTCATGTCTGACTCTTTGCGACCCCATGAATCGCAGCTCCCCAGGCCTCCCTGTTCATTACCAACTCCCAGAGTTCACTCAGACTCACATCCATCGAGTCAGTGATGCCATCCAGCCATCTCATCCTCGGTCGTCCCCTTCTGCTCCTGCCCCCAATCCCTCCCAGCATCAGAGTCTTTTCCAATGAGTCAACTCTTCGCATGAGGTGGCCAGAGTACTGGAGTTTCAGCTTTAGCATCATTCCTTCCAAAGAAACACACATCATTCCAGGGCAGATCTTCTTCAGAATGGACTGGTTGGATCTCCTTGCAGTCCAAGGGACTCTCAAGAGTCTTCTCCAACACCAGTTCAAAAGCATCAATTCTTCGGCACTCAGCTTTCTTCACAGTCCAACTCTCACATCCATACATGACTACTGGAAAAACCATAGCCTTGACTAGACAGACCTTTGTTGGCATAGTAATGTCTCTGCTTTTCAATATGCCATCTAGGTTGGTCATAACCTTTCTTCCAAGGAGTAAGCATCTTTTAATTTCATGGCTGCAATCACCATCTGCAGTGATTTTGGATCCCAAAAAAATAAAGTCTGACACTGTTTCCACTGTTTCCCCGTCTATTTCCCTTGAAGTGATGGGACCAGATGCCATGATCTTCGTTTTCTGAATGCTGAGCTTTAAGCCAACTTTTTCATTCTCCTCATTCACTCTCATCAAGAGGCTCTTTAGTTTTCTTCACTTTCTGCCATAAGGGTGGGGTCATCTGCATATCTGAGGTTATTGATATTTCTCCTGGCAATCTTGATTCCAGCTTGTGCTTCTTCCAGCCCAGCCTTTCTCATGATGTACTCTGCATATAAGTTAAATAAGCAGGGTGAGAATATACAGTCTTGACGTACTCCTTTTCCTATTTGGAACCAGTCTGTTGTTCCATGTACAGTTCTAATTATTGCTTCCTGACCTGGATATAAAATTATATATATATATATAGAGAGAGAGAAACAGGAGATTTCGTAATACTTAATACACTGCTGGATATAATTGCCTACTTCTGCAGTCTGAGTAATCTACTTACTATGAAAAAATTTGCTCTAAATTCTAACATCCTGTGTCTCTATGCTTACATTGTGTCTCTTTGCTGGGAAATGATACATTTCCTTATATTAACACACTTTATTTCTCCCATTATCCAAATTGAAGGCACAAGGAATATTCTCTGCAAAAATTTTCTGATCTGAAAAAAGTATGCTTCTCTTTCTGATACATTTTAGAGAACCACTTTATTTTAGTATCAAACATTGTTCACATACAATAAGGAGGGTATGAAAAGATCATTCCTACTGTGTATGAGATTGTAAGGACAAAGAATTGTTTCTTAGGCTGATCTAAAAATTAAAAGATTATGTGTTCTCTGGTCTGTGCCCCTCTGGAGTTCACCTAATGCCAAACTCCTAGAGGGCACTCAATAAATATTTAATTGATGGGACTGTTGGGAAGCTCTTCAAGGTCAGCCTTTAAAGTTACATGATGTAGTGGACATTCATGGAAAAGGCCTTGATATCTTTAATCCTTATTTTTGTTGCATTGGATGGCATTAAATATATAGTAAGAGGAGTGTTATGAATTCTTAAGTGCTTCAAAAGTAATTTTGGCATATTGATTAGAGACTGTTTACACAGAAACAACAATTGCATGTCCAACCATTGTTTAATTGTGATCTTATTCCCAAGAGTACTGTCAACCTGCTCTACATTTTACATGTAGATAATATTTTCATGTAGATATGTAATATTTTTAAAATATAATAATATTGCCCTGCATTTTGAATCCTCAGAAAATATTTCTGTCATTTACAGAATCAGTCATGAGGATATAAATGAAGAATACAGTTTGCATTGTTAGACTATCATCGGTTTTTGAAAGTGGCCCAGTCAAGTTGGCTGATTCGCTTAAGAATTATAGCAAATTGTCAAAATTCTCCAGGATGTTCATTAAGGGACCATTGATTGGGACTTGTTACCTGATCTTTTAAGAATTATCCCAGGAAACAATTATCTGTCCTAACAGTTTTAAATGGGTAACTTAATTCCTAAACTCTAATTTATTGGAAATATGTATCTTTTAAACTCCTTGGTTTCTCTAGTTTTATCTTAGGCTCTGGCACATTTTGATGCCCCTACTTCAATAAAAACTAATCAGCTTTTCTAAATAAGTTCAGCCCTAAAACATATGTTTTTACTCATAATATATGGATCTTCACTCATCTAGCAGCAGAAAATAGCTACACTTGAAATGCTTTCAAGAGTACATTTCTGAATTTATTGTCACCCAATCCCCGTTTAAAATTTAATAGGCAGAAGCAACATTTATGACAGAGTTCCTGAAGGATATGAAATTCACCTATTCCTCAAGAAGTGCTAAAATGCAGAATGCTAAAATGTACTCTTGGTCTCTATATCACTATATGTTTTCTACAATGTCATAGTCCCAGTTTATGGTATTTTTTAAATTAAAAAATAAAATCCCTATGAAACTTGATTGTGTTTGATTTAAAGATGTTTAGGTTTCCTTTTTTCCCTTTTATTACATGCAATCAGGAGTATGAAAATCTTACAAAGAAGTACCTTTCTTAGGATCACTTCTTCTGAGCAATTGCTCAGATTTTATTCTATAAAAGCTAAATTTCCTAATGACCATTTCTCGCTTTTTACATTGATTGTTAGAATAAAACCAAAATGATTCAGCTATTCTGATTATATAAGCTTCATTTCAGATTAAATTTTATATCCTTGTCCTTGCTTTCCCTTTACTGTATATTTTCCCCATTATTGTTTTATAAATTTATAGGTATTTTAGTTATGCTATTAAGATACTTTTCAAACATGTTTAGAAAAACTGTTTAAACTTGGAAAAGTTGTTTTTTGTTATTGTTGTTAGAATTCTTTTACCTTGACAATAAAACTAATCCTGAATACTATTTCTGGAGTGAAAGATTTTTTCTGTTGAGAAGTTTGCCTCTTTTACCTTTAATTCTCCTGATGAGATTCTGTTCTTCCCTGGATGTTTATGTTATTCCTGATAGTTCTTTGAGAGTACAGAGCACTCTGGGGAACACTGGATATTTACTGCTGTAAAGAGTTCTGAGATAATCTTAATCATTTTAGCTTGCTAAAGGCATCTCCCATTGGTTTGTTTTTTTTTTTTTTCTCCTATGTATATTTGATAGATAGAATCTATCCATTTTATGAAGTAACTGAGAGGATTATCCATTCATTTTCCACCTTTTTGTGTCATTGACACAGCTTCTTTCAGTGTGAAATAGTACACTGTTCTGATTTTAAATGATTTTTCAACTGTTTTCTCAAAAATATATTTTGATCATCAGATCCTGTGGGTAAAAAACAATCCTGGAAACTCTTGATCATTTTGAATTTAGACTCAATGTTTAATTTTGTTCAAAGGAGCCTAACATTTTTCTTCACTTTATTCTTCATCTGATTCCAACTCATCATGCACCTTGCATCTCACCTGCATTCTAACTGGCACACTTTCTCACCTGCCACAGTTATGTCACTGAGATAAACCTGGAATTTTTGTTTTATATTACTATTTTTTTAATTTTAGAGAGAATTAAATGCTTTCTAGTTACATTAAACCATAATCCAATCTCACTGTTGAAACTGATCCTTTTGTTTTTCAGTTGCTCCTTTCAAAGACTTTTAACAAATCATTTTTGTCCTACAAGCCTATCCATTCCATCATGCTTTCTGCACAATTATATCTGGAGAAATAACATTTGAGTCCAGAGGCAAGTCTGAAAAATAACATCCAAGCTTAATAAGAGATCAATTCCTATGGAACAAGGAGAATTTTCCTTGTTCAGAGCAAATTTTTTGTTGCTGTTCTATCATTCTAGTAAATTCAATTGAAAAATCCAAGCAGTCCTTCACTAGATAAGTGCTATCCACATATATTATATCCACATATTTTATATATATATAATATATATGTATATTCTAGTTTCTATGTAAAAATGATTTTATTTTAAACACCTAATTATAAGTAACTCAAGAACATTAACTCAATTACAATGGTGGTTCTCTGGTATCAGATTAAATCAAGAGTAGTGACAAATTTTTATTTTTATGTATCTCTCAGAGGAAGAATACACTGTGACTCTTTATTTCCAGCAGAACAGGAGTTAGAGATAGAGTCTGAAAGTTAAAAATTTAATTCATTTTATTGCTCTAAATATTTAGTATTTAACATATAAACATTTAAATGTTGTTATAAACATTTAAACAATATTTTGATTTAAAGACCCCAGGAACTTGAGGGAAATAAAATTTCTGAAAAACATTCCATTTTCTCTCTAAATCAAAGATCACATCCCTTTATGTCAACCTTTTTTTAAAAGCAAGGGCATGGACTTACTGTATAGCACAGGGAACTCTGCTCAATGTTAAGTAGCAGTCTGGATGGGAGGTGAGTTTGGGGGAGAATGGATACATGTATGGGGCCTCCTAGGTGACTCAGAAGTAAAGAATCCCCTGCAATGCAGGAAACACAGGAGACTGCATTTCAGTCCCTGGGTGGGGAAGATCCACTAGAAGTGGGCATGGTAACCCACTCCAGTATTCTTGCCTGGAGAATCCCATGGATAGAAGAGTCTGGCGGGCTACAGTCCATAGGGTCACAAAGAGTCGGACACAACTGAAGCGACTTAGCATGCATGCACGGATACATGTATATGTATGGCTGATTTCCCTCTCTGTTCACCTGAAGCTGTCACAACATTGCTAATCAGCTGTATTCCAATACAAAATAAAAGTTAAAAAAAAATAATAAAAGGCATGGAAATAAGAGACTGCTTTTTGCTAATAGAGACACTAATTTTAATGTTGTAAAACAAAGAATGTAAACTTACAGACTCTTTTAATTTAGTCTCTAATCAAACATTGAACTTAACCTTTCTCCCCAATTCTCTTTTCTTGTTTGCATATCTTAGCAGAATCTTCTGTTTTTTTAATTCTCTCCCTCATTAAGCCCCCTCACTGTCATGTTTTCCATATACTTGTATACATTTCACAAAAGAAGTTATATTTATTGAAATGGATTTTTTCCTGGCAGACACAAGATGTAGGCAGCTCTGTAGACAAAACAGCCTCATTTAAGTATAAGGAACATAAAATGTCATGGTGTGCTCAATGAATTGTGAAAATTTAGGTGGAGGTTCATGGGGTTTGGCTGGGTGGTATGATAACAAGCTTGGCAAGGGGATGCTTTTTATATCAATTCTGTAGAAGACAAAAATACCAAAGAATTGTAATCAATGGAGAAAAATTAAGTTATCAACATGACTTTGGGGACATTGTGGGTGATGATCAAAATGGAATGAGGCTGAATAGAGGGTGAAAGGCTGTTAGGAAAATATTGCCAGGACTATGAGAAAGAATTTGAGATCTGAGAGAGCACTGGGAATGACAGCAAGTGAGTGGTTGAGAGAAGTGATTAGAATGAGGACTATAGATGTCTTAAGTATTATTTCCTTATGGAAGGTGATGAAGAAATACAATGGAGGGATAAATACCAGGTTTCTAGCTTATGTGAGTGGCAGTTTTAATATTTTAAGGTGAGGACTTCAGTTGAATACATTGTTGCTCACCAACATTTGTTCCTTTCTCTGCTGTAAATTTGCATCCTTGACCTGTTGATTCACTTGTGACCATGTGGACTGCCATGTTTCTCTGCAATGAGAAAGCTTTGAGAGGAGGCACTTGATTCACAATGTCTTGTTTTTCTTTTGCCCTGAGGCTGGAAATATTCCGTATGGACATTATTCAATTCATCTAGATCCCACAAGCAAGATCACATGCCACAGAGCCCTTGCTGGTTTAAAATTAGCACCTTCTTCTAAGTCACTGAGCTAACAGGATCATTTGTTACTATGCCATAACCTAATGTATCCTGACTGAAACAGAGGAATATAACATAAAAAAAGGAGCTTCAGAGAGAAGATGATTAATTCAGTTTGGGGCATGTTAAGACTGAGTCTTAACCTTAATAAATGTAAAGGAGACCTTTATATTTATTGCACTAGAGAACTCTTTCCATTTCACTATTCTCTCTATTAATTGATTGCTATCTTTTGGTGGGTTGCTTGTTGAAAGGTGATATTGCATAGTGGTTAAAAATGTACTCTCTGAAACCACACTTCCTGATTTTAACTCCCTTGTCTTTTATCTCAACATTTTCAGGCTTCAGTTTCCTCACCTGTAAAATAAGGATGATCAATGTACCTCATAAGGTTTCTGTGAGAATTAAATAATGTAAAATGTTTAGCTGAGCTTAGGAGAGTCTTTGGCTCATAGTAAGTGTTCTATAATGTTATCATTACTATTTTTGTACTCATAATTTGGTACTTTCAGAAAGCAGCAGGGTAATGAAGATAGGTATACATATAAGATCCACTAAAGCTGTAAAAAAAAAAAGAAAGAAAGAAAAAGATTTCTAGTCTTATCTTTTGAGGAAAACTGCTCTATTGAAAATTTTTATCACTTACTTTAAAGTGAATTTTGTATTTAAAAATATATCTTAAAATTTGATTTGTCAATCCTAGTAGTGCACATACCTAGTCTTTATGAGATGTAGAAGAATTATTTCAAGACTACCCATTCTTTGAAAATAAATTTTGATTCAAGAAATATAAAAATGCAAAATGACCAATTAAGATAAGGAAGAACCTATTGGTATAGCATTCCCTGGGAAAATACTGAATATTTCTCTAGGTTATTGTTTGATTTCTTTTTTTCTACTGGTGGGTCCAGTATTTTAAATTTCTGGCCTTTCCCACTGGGTGTTCACATCTTTCTGCCATGCTGTTTGTCCCTGGGAAGCCCTGTGGTCTGTTCTTGAGCAGATTATTAAAGTCAGCTCTGCTGAGTCTGAAACTTCCTCTGCAACGTTCCACTGCAAAAAGAGCACCCACGCTCTAGACCTGAGATCTCCTACATCCATCAGCAAAGTCCTGCTTTTATATATATATATATATATATATTCTACATGTTATGGTTGTTCGGTTGCTAAGTTGTGTCCGATTCTGCATCCCCATGGACTGCAGCATGACAGGCTTCCCCGTCCTCTACCACCTCCTGGAGTTTGCTCACACTCGTGTCCATTGAGTCAGTGATGCCATCCAAGCATCTCATCCTCTGTCATCTCCTTCTCCTCCTGCCTTGAATATTTCCCAGCATCAGAGTCTTTTCCAATGAGTCGACTCTTCACATGAGATAGCCAGAGTATTGGAGCTTCAGCTTCAGCATCAGTCCTTCCAATGGATATTCAGGACTGATTTCATTTAGAATTAACTGGTTTCATTTCCTTGTTGTCCAATGGAGTAGTAGAACATAGTAGTTAAGAGGACCAGAATCATATTGGCTGGAGTCAAATTCCACCCCACTGTTAATTAGCCAGGTGCACTGATTTTTTGCATGTGTAAAATGGTTTAGTTTCTTAGACTATGGGTATTAAATGAGTTAATATATAAAAAGAAATTAGAATAGTCTCTGCCACAACGAAAGTACTCAAAAGTTAGCTGTTGCTAATTGAAAAGGGTTCTTCTGCTTATAATAATAATAACTTATTAAAAAGTTTCTAAATCACAGGAGGTAAGTTTCTCTCTACATTTCTCTGCTGTCCTTTCTCATAATCCTAATTTAGAACTACCTGAAAACATTACAGACATACTTTTTAATTGGTCTGCTCTAAAAATAAAGTCCAGTACAATATATTAGTTAAAATAATCAGGAAACCAACAGGCTAGGGATGGTGACATTAGTACATGTTGTCAGCATCACACAAACCAGCTCAGGACGGAAGCGCTGCCTCCAACACCTACCTGCACACTGCTGTCAACCATCAGGAAAATACCTACATTTCCTTATGCTGCACTATTAGAGAAACAGTTCAATTAAGTGTTTATTAACATTATGTCATAGATGAAGATTCTGTCAAGCATGATTAAAAGCAAATATTTAACCAGGGAGGAAGGAATAATTAGGGAGTTTGAGATCTATATGTACACACTACTCTATTTATATTTATTTATCACTTATTTTGACTTTGTTGGTTCTTCACTGTTGTGCGTGGTCTTTCTCTAGTTGTGACAAGCAGGGGCCACACTCCAGTTGTGTTGCACAGGCTTCTCATTGAGGTGGCTTCTCTTGTTGCAAAACAGGGGTTCTGCAGCCCGGGTGCAGTAGTTGCGGTGCACAGACTGAGTTGCCCAGCAGCCTGTGGGATCTTCCCAGACCAGGGATCAAACCCATGTCCGCACGTTGTTATATTTAAAACAGATAACCAAAAAAGACCAGGAAACTCTGCTCAGTGTTATGTGGCAGCCTGGATGGGGGAGGCATTTGAGGGATAATGGATACATATATGGATGGATGAGTCACTCTGCTGTGCACCTGAAATAATACCACAGCATTGATAATTGGCTCTGTTGTTGTTGTTCAGTCACCCAGTCATGTCTGACTCTTTGCAACCCAATGGACTGCAGCATGGCAGGCCTCTCTGTCCTTCATCATCTCCCAGACTTTGCCCAAGTTCATGCCCATTGCATCAGTGGTGCCATCCAACCATCTCATCCTCTAACACCCTTTTCTCCTTCTGCTCTCAATCTTTCCCAGCATCAGGGACTTTTCCAATGAGTTGGCTGTTCATATCAGAAAACCAAAATGCTGGAGCTTCAGCTTTAGCATTGGTCCTTCCAATGAATATTCAGGGTTGATTTCCCTTGAGATTGATCTTTTTGCTGACAAGGGACTATTAGGAGTCTTCTCTAGCCTCACAGTTTGAAGGCATCAATTCTTTAGCACTCTGCCTTCTTTATGGTCCAGTTCTGGCAACTATACATGACTTCTGGGAAGACCATAACCTCGATCTATGATCATTTGTTGGCAGAGTAATGTCTCTACTTTTCAACACACTGTCTAGTTTTATCATAGCTTTCCTGCCAAAGAGCAATCATCTTCAGATTTCATGGCTGCAGTCACTATCCGCAGTGATTTTAGAGCCCAAGAAGAGGAAGTCTGTCACAACTTCCTCTTTTTCCCCTTCTATTTGCCATGAAATAATGAGGCCGGATACCATGATCTTAGTTTTCTTAACGTTTAGTTTTAAGCTAGCTCTTTCACTCTTCCTCCACCCCCATCAAGAGGCTCTGTAGTCCCCCTTAGCTTTCTACCATTAGAGTGGTATCATCCACATATCTGAGGTTGTTGATGTTTCTCCCTCCTGTCATGATTCCAATCTGTAACTCACCCAGTCCAACATTTCTCATGATGTGCTCAGCATATTGGTTAAACAAACAGGATGACAGCAGACAGCCCTGTCCTACTCCTTCCTCAGTCTTGAACCAATCAGTTGTTCCATACAGGGTTCTAACTGTTGCTTCTTGAACTGCATACAGGTTTCTCAGGAGACAGAAAAGATGTTGTGGGTTGTGGTATTCCCGTATCTTTAAGAGCTTTCCACAGTTTGGTATGATCCACACAGTCATAGGCTTTAGCCTATTGATGAAACAGAGGTAGATGGTTTTCTGGAATTCCCTTGCTTCCTCTATGATCCAGTGAATGTTTGCAGTTTGATCTCTGGTTCTTCTGCCTTTTCTAAGCCCAACTTGGACATCTGGAAGTTCTTGGTTCACATAATACTGAAGCCTAGCATGCAAGATTTTAAACACAACCTTACTAGCATAGGAGATGAGTGCAATTGTCTGATGGTTAAAACATTCTTTAGTACTACCCTTCTTGGTAATTGGGATGAGGACTGACCTTTTTCAGTCCTGTGGCCACTGCTGGGTCTTCCAGGTTTAGTGACATGCCACCCCTTGATGGCATCATCCTTTACCGTTTGGAATAATTCTACTGGAATTCCATTGCATCCACCAGCTTTATTAACAGCAATGCTTCCTAAGGTTCACTTGACTTTACACTCCACAATATCTGACCTTGGGTGACTGACCACACCATTGTAATAATCAGGTTCATTAAGATCTTTTTTGTACAGTCATCCCATGTATATTGGCTATACTCCTATGTAAAATACAAAGTTAGAAAAGACATGTTTAAACCTGCAACCCTTACCCTTAAAGAATGGAGTTTCCTTCGTCCACCTGTTCTCTCGGTTTCTACTGTGCTTTCAGAAGGGCCGGTAGGGGTCATCAGTGACTGAGGGCAAAGTGGACAAGTATGCCTTATCCAAGTGAATGATCTGGGTTTCAAGTTTAAAGGAAGGTACAAAGAATGACAAACTCATCACACATTCTGAATAAGAAAGGAAAAGACCTTCATGCAGTTTGGAGGAATTTTACTGAATAAAAGAATAATTTTTAATGATTTTTAAGTATAATAGTTCATAGGATTCCTTCAATTTCTCTGTTTTTTCCAATATCAAAGCAAGCTTAACATCACGGTTTTATTTCAATTTACATTGTTGTAGAGATCTGATTAACCTGCCTTATTACCTATAACTATGGTAAATAGCAGCACTATTTAATGATTTTCAGAAGATGAGGTTTCTGAATGTCATATGCCAGAAAGTGCTCATTCTTTTTTCAGACTATATTTATCTTCGGTTTGTTATGACACTAAATTTTTCAAAGTCACCTTTATTTAACCAAAAAAAAATTTTTTTTTAAATGAAGAAAAAAGTCTCCTTAGGTGTTACACTTCTCTCATCAGAGAAGAGGAAAGTGTACAAGGGTATTAAACCGCAGGCAATCAGGAACAGCAATAACACACAAACGAGAATCCACTGAGACCCGAAAGGTCTCAGGAGTGAAGCTGGCTTCCTGTCGGCTAGCATGTGTTCTTATGAGAATTAGAAAGCGTGTCCTTCGAAAGGGCAAAATAAGTGTTCAGAAAAATCAAACATTTTCATCAAGGAACTAAATCTAATCCCTCAAATGAGAGAGCCACACAGGCAGGGAGCCCCTCCCTTGCTAGGCAGAAATGACACTAGAGGCCACAGGGGCCAGACTGAAGCAGAAACTCTGCAGGCCCATCTGCTGGGAGGTGAGTCAGAAAAGATGTTCCACGCAAGAGGGGATAGAGGCAACCATTCCAGTTGGTACACGAGAATGGGGTTCTGAATCCAAAAAGATGAGAAGGAGGAAAAACCATGTTAAAATCAGACAGAGAGGAGAACAGGGCAGCTGCTCTGATTGATCCTGACTGATTGGCCGAAGGGTCCTTCCCAGGCAGGCTTGGCTTTCATGAGCTGTAGGGATGTAACTTTTTCCTGGGTGACCCTCTGAAAGGGCCAAGATTCCAAGAAATATCTCTATAGCTTCAGGATCACCTTTTCAAACTTTGGTAGGGTTAGAAGTTCCTTGGATTTGCAAGATCAAGGACATATGACTTTTCTCTGAGCTCCTATTTTTTCTTCTGAGTTCCTATTCTTTCTGGGCTTCCCACGTGGCTCAGTGGTAAAGAATCTGCCTGCAATGCAGGAAAAGTAAGAGACGCATATTTGATTCCTGAGTCAGGCAGATTCCCCTGGAGGAGGGCATGGCAGTCACTCCAGTATTCTGGCCAGGAAAATCCCACAGACAGAGGAATGTGGAGGTCTATGGTCCACGGGGTTGCAAAGACTCAGACGTGACTGCAGCGATTGAGCACGTTCTTTCTGTTACTCCCAGTTTTCCTTTTACCATGATGGGGCATTTGTTCTATATACTTGACTCAGAGAGTTTAGAAGAAAGGCCCTTAGAATCTCAGTGGCTTAAAACCAAAGTTTATTTCTTGCTTAGGGTGCATGCATGAGTTGAGCAGAGGGGATGCATATAGTTCTACTTCATCAGTCACTCAAGAATCCAATATGGCGAGTGCTCCATCATCCTGGAGCTATACTTTGTAAAGCACTGATCTTCGCTTTCCCCTGTGGCATAAGCAGAGAGTGGAGAAACCCACATATATGCCTTTCCTCAGTCCAGAATTTATGCACATTATTTTAGTGCATGTTGCATAGGGCTCCATTCAACAGCCAAAGGCCTATACAATGTAGGGAACAAGTGAAATATTTGGTGAACATAATTGTCTCTGCTTCATGGGGAGGACTGAGTGTTGCTGGGAAGAGGCTATAAGCAAGTTACATGTAATGTGATGCATCTGTTTGCTGCAGTAGCTTAAGGGATGCCATCACTCGGCTGATGGCTTTTCTCACTATGGTGGTGGTGGTTTAGTCACTCAGTCATGTCTGACTCTTGTGACCCCATGGACTACAGCCCACCAGGCTCTTCTGTTCATGGAATTTTCCAGGCAAGGTACTGGAGCTGATTGCCATTTCCTTTTTCCAAGGGATCTTCCAGACCTAGGGATCGAACCCAGGTCACTGTAAATGGCCTCAATTAGTCATTATCCAGACGTTAGCCAGATGTCACTCCCCATGTAGATCATTTCCTCTGGTGCCTATTTTGTGGTTTTTGTAGTGATATTTTGCTAGAGTTGGTGATTCCATGTCTGCCCTGACACTCTGACACATGAAGTTGTGTGCCACAATATTGCACAGCAAGTGAAGAGATAGCATCTGTTTTTTTCCCAAAAGTAGCATATTGAGACAGGTGCAATATTTGTCTGGAAAATGTACATAGATTTGGAATTACTTTTCTTGGATTTTAACCTGGCTACTAGCCTTGCAGGTAATAATGAATGGTCAGATGGATCTGGGCACTCCGATTATGAATTTGGTTCTTCAAAGTGAAGAATAACATAAAGGTAAAAAAGTATCTTTATGAAAAGTGGTTTTTACATGAGTGTTGATACCTCTAAGACCTTTTATTTATAGGCAGGTCACATTTCCCAAACTTCTCTCTTGCTGAAAATCAGAAGTGAGATTCAGAAGGCCGTTAATCCAGATAGGACCTTCTTACTCAGCTCATGGGGTGTGAATAAGGTCAAGTTTAAGTCACTAGTTCAGGTAAAGAGGCACTGAAGAAATATACTTGGACCAGCCAATAGGATCTCAGAACAAGAATGAATGGACTTTGACTCATACACTCCACCAATAACATAACTGAGACATAATAAGAGACTCTAACATTCTTAAACTGCTTATTAAAACAGTTGTATCTCAAACCATAAAGTAATTTTATTGTGGTAGTGGGGACTGGGAGGGTAATCATATGTTCTAATAGCCATCAATGGCAACCCACTCCAGTACTCTTACCTGGCAAATCCCATGGACAGGGGAGCCTGGTAGGCAGCAGTCCATGGGGTCGCTAGGAGTCGGATGCGACTGAGCGACTTCACTTTCACTTTTCACTTTCATGCATTGGAGAAGGAAATGGCAACCCACTCCAGTGTGCTTGCCTGGAGGATCCCAGGGACAGGGGAGCCTGGTGGGCTGCCGACTATGGAGTCTCACAGAGTCGGACACGACTGAAGTGACGTAGCAGCAATAGCCGTCAAAACCAGGCTTGTCAAGTGTCTCCTAAAAGGGATATAAATTTGGAGGCAAAGCTTGTCGTTGTTGCTGTGCAGTCTCTGCCCTCAAGAAGTTCTTATTTCTCTGAAGCTGATATGTAAACATGAAATTACAATGTGTGTGTATGTTCAGTTGCTTGCCATATGTTATTGAAAATATTATAGTATATATACATCCTTGATTCCCACAGGTGAAAAGTCTCCACTACATAGTGAAGTGGTAGGAAAACTCGAGCAGGAGAGGATGGTCATTCCAGGTCTTGATTGAATCCCAGGAATGGGCCACCAAGTGAGCGTCCTTGGCAGGAAAGAATTCAAGAGACATAAAAAAGTGAAAGCAAGTTAGGAAAAATACACACTCCACAGAGGTGGGCCTTCTCAGAGGCTAGATTGGCCCTTGGCTGTGGAGGTACTTGGTTTTTAAGGGCTGGATAATTACACAGACTAAAAAGTGGGAGGAATATTCTTGTAAAAGGAGTGGGATTCCCAAGAATTGGGGCACTAGTGAATTTTATGGTCAGTTTCAGAATTGTCATGGAACCTGTGGGTGTGTCATTTATCATGATAGGCTGGAGGTCTACTGGCAGTCAAATCTTCCACCATCTGGGACTTAGTTGGTCTAACCAGTTTATGACATATCCTGTTCTTAATGGTAGTGCCATTCTTTTAACGGTTGTGCCCCGCCTCCTTCCGGTTTCAGGATTATAAGAGAATATTCTTTATGACTGACCGTTTAAGGACTCATTGATGAAGTTATGGTGTACGCCATTCTCCTGAATTCTGTATGTGTGTGTGTGAGAGAGATTTGCCTTCAATTTCAATCTGTGGGAAAATGAAAAGTGCACTTTAAAAGCTTTTATCTAGCAGACATTAAATGTTGAATGGCTGTATTTACATCTGAATTTGCTGCTTAGGGTGCCCTTAATTGCTGATGTGACTTTGCCTAAACTGTCTAACCTTCTTGAGCCTGAGCCTATTACCTCTTGTGTTGAGTTTCTACAATAACCACGCTTCTTTAGCTTAAAAATGAGGGATTTTCAAAACAGGAACAAGGTAAGGGATGCTAGTATAAGACTGGACTCTGTAGGTCTTCCAAAGAATAACTTGCCCTTACTGACTGATAACGAATGTAACTCCATGCATCAACCCCCAGCTAAACAGTCATACAGCCACTCATAAAGTTAATTCCCTTTTGTTGTAGGCTGAAATATGTTCCCCCAAAAATATTCACCTAAAATCCCTGGGGAAAAAAAAGTGAAGTGAAAGTGATAGTTGCTCAGTTGTGTTCAACTCTTTGCAACCCAATGGACTGTATGTAACCCGTTAGGCTCCTCTGTCCATGGGATTTCCCAGGAAAGAATATTGGAGTGGGTAGCCATTCCCTTCTCCAAGGAATCTTCCCCACCCGGAGGAAGATTCTGAATTGCAGGCAGATTCTTTCCTATCCGAGCCACCAGGGAAGCCTAAAACTCATCAATGATACCTTGTCTTGACAGATGTAATAAAGGTAAAGATCTGGAGCTAAGATCAACATGGGTTTTTTGGGTTGGCCCTGAATTCAATGACAAGGGTTTGTGTTCTTGTGAGATACACACTGAGGAGAACAAAACACAGGGGACAAAACAATGTGATGATGAAGGCATAGATTGGAGAGTTGTAGCCATAAACCAAGGAAGCCTAGAAATGTGGATGGCCACCAGAAGCTGAAATAGGCAAGGGAGGACTTCTCCCTCCAGCTGTGAGAGGGACTATGGTCCTGCAACTGGATTTCAAACTTCTGGTCTCTGGAACTGTGAGAGAATAAGTTCCTATTGTTAAGTTACCACATTTGTGGCATTAATGATTTGGCATTATCGACTCAATGGACATGAGTTTGAGCAAACTCCAGGACACAGTGAGGGACAGGGAAGCCTGGCACATTGCAGACCATGGGGTCACAAAGAGTGGACATGACATAGTGACTGAACAACAACAAAAACAAAAATTGTTACAGCAACCACCACAAACTAATGCAAGATTTCTATAGCTTTGTTCAATTATTTCCTGCCTCCATTAATACAAATTTGAATTCTCCATACCCTCAGAGGATCTATTTCAGTAGCATCTTTTTAAAAGCTTTTGTTTTTTTATCACTCCCTGCAATTAAGATCAACCTCACCTTCTCCTTTCTCCGATGACATTTTATTTATGTTTGTTTAAATACTTCTATTTTTCCACTGTCTATCTTTCTATCCTGCCTCTAGTACCTTACCTGAGTATTGGCATAGAGTCAGCATTGTATAAATATTTCCTGTTCGCTATGGTTCTATGACTCATTAATGCTGGATTAGGGCCATGCTTCAAGGAATTATATACAGTGCCAGCATCTAACCTCCTGAATATTTGGCTGCTTTCTTGGAAGTCACTTTATGTATTCAGTGTCTTAAAAAATAGTTGACTGGATGACTTGATGGAATAGGGGTAATGGGAAAAGAGGGAAGTTTAAAAAAATAACTTTCAGTTCAGTTCAGTCCCTCAGTCGTGTCCAACTCTTTGCGACCCCATGAATTGCAGCACACCAGGCCTCCCTGTCCATCACCAACTCCCGGAGTTCACTCAGACTCATGTCCATATAGTCGGTGATGCCATCCAGTCATCTCATCCTCTGTCGTCCCCTTTTCCTCCTGCCCCCAATCCCTCCCAGCATCAAAGTCTTTTCCAATGAGTCAACTCTTCCCATGAGGTGGCCAAAGTATTTGAGTTTCAGCTTTAGCATCAGTCCTTCCAAAGAACACCCAGGGTTGATCTCCTTCTGAATGGACTGGTTGGATCTCCTTGCAGTCCAAGGGACTCTCAAGAGTCTTCTCCAACAAAACAGTGCAAAAGCATCCATTCTTTGGAGCTCAGCTTTCTTCACAGTCCAACTCTCATATCCATACATGACCACTGGAAAAACCATAGCCTTGACTAGATGGACCTTTGCTGGCAAAGTAATGTCTCTGCTTTTGAATATGCTATCTAGGTTGGTGATAACGTTCCTTCCAAGGAGTAAACATCTTTTAATTCCATGGCTGCAGTCACCATCTGCAGTAATTTTGGAGCCCCAAAAAATAAAGTCTGACAGTGTTTCCACTGTTTCCCCATCTATTTCCCATGAAGTGATGGGACCAGATGCCATGATCTTCGTTTTCTGAATGTTGAACTTTAAGCCAACTTTTTTACTCTCCTCTTTCACTTTCATCAAGAGGCTTTTTAGTTCCTCTTCACTTTCTGCCATAAGGGTGGTATCACCCAAATATCTGAGGTTGTTGATATTTCTCCTGGCAATCTTGATTCCAGCTTGTGCTTCTTTCAGCCCAGCGTTTCTTATGATGTACTCTGCATATAAGTTAAATAAGCAGGGTGACAATATAAAGCCTTGACATACTCCATGTCCTATTTGGAACCAGTCTGTTGTTTCATGTCCAGTTCTAACTGTTGCTTCCTGACCTGCGTACAGGTTTCTCAGGAGGCAGGTCAGGTGGTCTGTTATTCCCATCTCTCTCAGAATTTTCCTGTTTATTGTGATCCACACAGTCAAAGACTTTGGCATAGTCAATAAAGCAGTGGTGAGGTGAGGTGAGGTGAGGTGAAGTGAAGTCGCTCAGTTGTATCCGACTCTTTGCGACCCCGTGGACGGTAGCCTACCAGGCTCCTCCGTCCATGGGATTCTCCAGGCAAGAATACTGGAGTGGGTTGCCATTTCCTTCTCCAGGGGATCTTCCCCACCCAGGGATCAAACCCAGGTCTCCCACATTGGAGGCAGACGCTTTAACCTCTGAGCCATCAGGGAGTGTTCAATAAAGCAGAAGCAGATGTTTTTCTGGAACTCTCTTGCTTTTTCCATGATCCAGCAGATGTTGGCAATTTGATCTCTGGTTCCTCTGCCTTTTCTAAAACCAGCTTAAACATCTGGAAGTTCACAGTTCACGTATCGCTGAAGCCTGGCTTGGAGAATTTTGAGCATTACTTTACTAGCATGTGAGATGAGTGCAGTTGTGCGGTAGTTTGAGCATTCTTTGGCATTGCCTTTCTTTGGGATTGGAATGAAAACTGACCATTTCCAGTCCTGTGGCCACTGCTGAGTTTTCCAAATTTGCTGGCATAAAGACATACATTAAATAATGAGATAATAGTGTAAATAAAGTAAAGTATTTTTTAGTATTTAAAGTTATTAAAAAATCTTTAAATACTATAGTTATGCTATTATCTCATTAATTGATTGCATGTCTCTAAAAACCAATTGCCATATTATTTTTATTTATTTACATCATACTTGTTTTCTTGAAAATAAGACTGGTCTACATATTGTTTGATTCCAACTATGACATTCTGGGAAAGCTGAAGCTATGGGGACAGTAAAAAAGATGGTTTCCAGGGTTTCAAGGTGGAGCACAGACGGTGTTTAGAGTAGTAAAAATAATCTGTATGATGATATAATGATGTGAGCATCATCATATGTTTGTCCAAACTTTTAGAATGAATACTACTGTTGCAGGAAAGGGGACCCCTTCCAAGACCGGAACTGGACTCTTGTCTAACACTCAGAAATGAATTATCCAAGGAGACACATCTGCTGACAAAGCAAGAGATTTTATTGGGAAAGGGCACCCGGGTGGAGAGCAGTAGGGTAAGGGAACCCAGGAGAACAGCTCTGTCACATGGCTTGCAGTCTCCAGTTTTATGGTGATGGGATTAGCTTCTGGGTTGTCCTTAGTCAATCATTCTGACTTAGAGTCCTTCCTGGTGGTGCACGCCTTGTTCAGCCAAGATGGATCCCAGAGAGAAGGATTCTGGGAGGTAGTCAGACATGTGGTGTCTCCTTTGGACCTTTCCCGAATTCTTCTGGTTGGTGTTGGCTTATTAGTTCCTTGTTCCTCAGCAGGACCTCCTGTTGTAAAACAACCCATGCAGATGGTTACTATGGTGCCTGGCCAGGGTGGTTGGTTTCAGTCAGTGTGCTTCCCCCAACAACTCCTCCCTGAGAGACTTCGTACTCAAGATACTTGTTGGGAATTGGGGCAGAGGTCTCTTCTGTAACTTCTAGCTGCTGTGCATGGTCGTAGGCCTGCCTAACAGAGCAGAAGTCTCTACCTGATCTTAGTCAAGATATTTTTGGCCTGAAATGGGCATTCACCCTTGTGAAAACAGCAATTTAGTTTGAAACTGTTGGCTCCTCTCAGAGATGAAATAGTCAGGGGCCAAACAGGAGACCTAATAGGATGGTCATTACTGGTCCCCAGAAACAGGAGGCAACATTTGGGGTGAAGGCTGCAGGGTTTGTGATTGTGTTTGTTTGTTTGTATTTTGATTGGTTGGTGGTAAAGCAACAGAGCTGTGCTCCAGGAATCTTGTGTTTAATCTTAAGTTACCATCCTCCAGCTGGGTGGGGGCTCCAGTTCTGCAGAACTCAAAGACATTGTTATGTATATTTCTCTGAGTAGGAACCAGGACCCAGTCTCAAGGCTGTACCGCCATTTGATTGTTTCTCCTCTGTTTCTGTATCCCCTCCCTTCCCTGATTAGCAATTATCTGGATCCACCCTTTGGAACTCAGGGAAGGTCAAGGAGTCTGAATGAAGCCTATATCCTACAGACAAGAAAAGGAGAACAGAGAACAGAACAGATCTGTACTCCAGACCCCCGCAGAGTCCTGCTCAGTTTTAATTTAGGGAACTAGGCAACTATGACTGTGATAATTTCCTGTCAATGTGGGACATAGGACTGCCTCAGCTTCGAGAATAGACACTGAGTTGGAAGTACTCCTGAGTTCCAAGTTCTAGATCTGAGCCATGATTAAAATCTCAATCCCCTGGTCTGCCATTTTGATGTAACAGACCCAATTAGTAGTAGTTGGAGGAGTGATGACTGGAATTTTAACAGATAAAATAAATCATTTCTTTTTAGAAGAATAGGCCTGAAACCCAATCTGGACCTGGCACTTCAGGGAAACTTGTAGCCAGGTGGCCAGTTGCTTAGTTTTATAAAAAGTAAGGTTGCAGTTACTAGCTTCCAGCAGACATTATTTTGAGAATAGTGGCATCCAAGCCTGACACGACTCAGAAAACTCAAGTGTTTATTACCTAGTTATTTCCTAGAATGTCTGAACCATAGCTACTCTATTTTGACTTTTAATTGTAAAATTCCCTCAATAGCCAAAGCGGATGTCACCATTAATGACATCAGTATTTTTCTAGGTATGAGAAGATGCAAGAATTAGAACTCATAAAATCTTCTCCTGAAAAGATCTAACTATCTGAAGCCCTGTTCTGCCAGTTCTTCCCAGAGCACAGAGTGCCTCATTCCTGATTTTCACCCTGAATTCCTTTAAGGGGAGTTGAAGGTCAGCAGTTACAGTGGTCATGATTTAATCTTTGTAGATGTAGATGGCCAGTGTCAGTCTTCAGTTGGCAGAGCCCCTTTTTGCTCATAAACTTGACCATGTGTTTGAGGGGGGCATTTCATGACCATTTTATCCCATGGTGCTGAGAATGTCCATTCTCAGGTTTGGCAAAGATTTTGTTGACAGGCCACTCAATGTGCTGTTACTGAACTAGGCCATAAAACAGTATTCAAAATTTTCTGGACCTCCTGTCTTACTAACCTCTTGGTCCAGGAAAAATTCCCTCTTGTTGCTTCTTCCCATATCTAGAGTTACACTGTTACCATCATTGATCTCACATGGAACTATATATTATTTTATCAGAGGCCTCAGTCACACATTTGGCAGAGTAAGAAACAGCAATTTTGTAAAACAGATGAAATACAAATAACATAGCTAGCAGTATTAGTGAAGTCATAAGTAAGACTTAAGAACTTCCATTAGATGTAGCCCAGTATATCCCATGTCATCTGACTTAGTCTGCTGTGTAGAATCTTTATCTTCCAGGGAAATTATATATTGGCACTGTCTATAAGGCACATAGCCCAGTTTTCTAGTGTTACTAGACAGATTATCATTAGTATGATTTAATTGTTTCCAACATAGAGGAGACTTCAAACCTAAATTACCACAGCCTGGTGTTATCTATATAAATCCATTCCATAATTGTGGGAGATTTTTTCTTCCTTTGCTGAAACTTTGCTTGTTGCTCTGATTGAGCTTGAGTAATAGAAGAAAGCTCAAATTTATGGCCAGAGTCAGAGCAGGCATTATTAATTGCCCTGGTGAGGAGATCCCATCCAGTAATATCAATAGTGACCTAAATATGACTATAATTTTTTTTTAAACACATTTTCTCAGGGCCAACCAGTTAGACCCTTGTAGTAGAGAAATTTACCAAGATAACCCAGAACTAGACACAGGTAATTGACCACAAACCCAACAGCTGGGTTGATTTCTAAAACTAGCATAGGATCAGGCCTATGACAGAGAAGCATTTGATTTATTTGCAAAGGTCTAAGAAGCCAAGAAAACATTATAAATGATCATACGAATCAAGTCCAGCATCTTGGGCAAGCTGTTTACCTCTGATGTCGTCGCCTTCTCGTCCCAGTGTAGTGTAGTGTCTCCTGCTTGAGCATCATTTTAAGGTGAGATCAGGTCAGCTGTCTTCTCTATAGACCAATTCAGTGTAGGGGCCTTTGGAAGTGGGAATTAATCTAAAAGTCAATTTCCCTTCAGTTTCATTGTGCATGAACTAGTTAAGAGTACCTGATAAAAAAAGCCCTTCCATCCAGGTTGGAGACAGTCCCTTAAATTATGTCTTTTTCCTGTCCTGGTTGCAGGTCATGAGGCATCTGATCTTCATCCAGAGGTAGATTACTGAGATAAGCTTCAGGAACAAACATAGGGTGTCCTTTAAGAATTCAATTAAATTTTACATTAGTATCACCTAATAGTAAAGAACTATCCAAGAAATGAGTCTTACTAGATGCTGACCTCCATTAACAAACTGGGATTTAACATTTATTAAAACATTTTTTTCTCCCTAAAATTACCCTCATTTTTATCAAATATAACCAAATTAAGGCTAGTTTGTTTGCAAAATAGGTCTGTTCTCACTAATTTTGGTCTGATGATTTATATAACCATAATTGATCATAGACTTTTTATTTTGCTGAAACATTTATAGAGTCTCAGATTGAACTTTAAAAATAAAACAGGGCTGGGAAACTCACACCAAAGGCTTATCACATGTTTTGCCTAACAAATCTAGGTGAATTCTTTCCTTTTTAAGGTCTCAAAAAAACCTCCTTGAGATTTTTGTACCTGTTAGTAAGATAACCTTCCTAACTCATTTGATAAACTTACTGGAAACCTAAGAGTTTCCAATTTCTGGGGGAGTCAGATAGAGAGGAAATATAATTGTTTTGTTTATAACTTATAATTTTACCAAATTATTGTCATAATTAGTTTGAGAGGGAGGTTTTCCCTACTCCTGGAAAACACAAGATTCAAACCCGTAATTTTTCAGATAGAAACCATAAAAGTTATCAGCATATTCGCTGGTTCATTCAGTCCTTTTGTTCATTTTTGTGAAGTCATCAGGTTTTCCATTAGAATACCAGGACATGTCAGAATGTTAAGAACTCCATATAATTGCTAAGATATCTATATTAGTAATTTTACCATACATTATAACACGAGAGGATTTGTTACTCATTTGATAATTTTTTCATGTAATTTAACCTGACAAATAAACACAATTAGTTTAATATCTCTCTTTGGGATGTTTCAGGGGCCCTCTGAAGCACTCCAAAGTTAGCTAGAGGTCAAAGGAACTTCAAAATAATTCGATTTAGGAGTTCTGTTAAAAAAAAAAATCAATTAAAAGGGTTTAGTACATTTAGTCAGATTTAGTCAGTGTTGATGGGTATATCATTTAGCTTATTGATATGTCACAAATATGATGGTGTCATTTCTAACAGAATCCATTTATCTAACTAATTGTAATCAAATTTTAAAAAAATCCTGATTATGCACAAGTCTTTTTAGTCTTTTTTCATACTTTTTTTTTTTTAACTGAAAATACACTTCCTACTTTCCTTTAGCAACCAAGAACTAACTTTTATCTTAGCATTGTATAGATTGGTAAGCATAAATACCAGTGATAATTTCTAAAATCCTTGCTTTCTTAAAACATTTTAGGATGGCACCAAATATTATTCATTTATGCTCCCCAAATTCTTTAGTTTTTCTGTAAAAGGAAACCAGTGTTTAGTAGTAAATGTTTCAAAATCTTATTTAATTTGTAAATGACCTAACTACTTCCAACATTTAGACTTTCAACATTTAGTTTAGCACAATCCTTAGAAATTGAAGTCATCCCAATCTGGAGAGACTATTTTATACAGATATTCCTAAAACATACTTATTCTTAATAGAGCTTACTTTACTAGTTTATCTTATTTACAATGTTTATAGAAGTTTCTTCACTTGAGGTAATTTCCTTGTTGACAAATTTGTAACAGATACAATAATATTTAACTTATATTAAACCTAGATACAATGAAAATATTCCACTTAATGTTAATTACTCAAAGACATGTCTATATTAGATAGGTCAACAAACAAACATTAATAGTAGGTATTTAATACAGAATATTTCTCAGTTCACATGAACCTGGAATTTATTGTTTAATTTAGAATTATTTTATTTGTAAGTGCTTACCTTTGTTTAAGCCAATTAGAGCTCACTTACAAGTTAATCTCAAAAATAATATCCAGAGACAAAGACATACTGAGGCATATTTAGCCAGACACATTGCAAGTCTAGCTTCATTTTCTAAGTTTAGTCATGGATTAAATATTACAATATAAAATTTACTAGTTTATAAAAAACAGTTGGAATAAATAAAATTTTGAAAGGCTTTTTTCCCAGTTTTCCTCAGTCCCAGGAGTTATAGATGGTCTAGATAGGTGTTCCTGAGAATCCTTGTCTCAAGGCACAGGGAAAGAAAAACAAGTTCTAACAAAAAGGCGCAGGTCTAAACCAAACGGTGGCCAGACAAAGCAAAATGGCCATCAAAAATCACAACACAGAATGTAGAGTTACAACACACATATAAGCCTGGCAGACCTCATCAGATACTCCCTTAAATACAAAAATACAGTCTCAGAAAACCTCCTGTAGAGACACAGAACTTCAGATCCAAGTACTAACAGAGTAAAGGAAAATATCTCAGGTCTTCAAAGATTTCAAAGAGAGGAAAGAAAGCCAGGTTGAAAGAAGAAGAGGGAAGAGGCGGAAGAGGGGGCAAAAGGGGTGGCCTTTCAGACATCTCCTGCCACCTGTAGATACCCAGGCATTATGAGACTTTATCCTGGGCCTCCACAGAAGGGAGGACTGGAACTCGGCCCTACCAGAAACCAGATCAGAACCGAACCAGAATTCAAGTTCTCTGCCAAGAGGAGGTGATCAGTCTCCAGTCCTCAGCTCAGGCTGAGGCCCTTTGACTAGATTCCTTCATCCAGGACCAGGGGACTAGAAAAAAGGGGAACGATAGGAAAGGTTAAGGAGAGGAAAGAGAGAGGGAAGGGGTGAGAGGTCAATAAAGTCTCTTGTTCCTTACCTGTTGGGGCACTCTGGCCAGTTGTCCGCGTCAGGAGGAGACCAGGGACAAAACGGTCCCAGTTGAGGCTGCTGGGTCTGTTCCATTGTCAGGCAAGTTAGCCCCTGAGTACCCTGAGTGGTCAGGATGTCAGTCTCAGCGAAGAAGAGTCCCACCAGGGTCGCCATTTGTTACAGGAAGGGGGACTCATTCCAAGGCCGGAACTGGACTCTTGTCTAACACTCAGAAATGAATTATCCAAGGAGACACATCTGCTGACAAAGCAAGAGATTTTATTGGGAAAGGGCACCCAGGTGGCGAGCAGTAGGGTAAGGGAACCCAGGAGAACAGCTCTGTCACATGGCTTGCAGTCTCTGGTTTTATGGTGATGGGATTAGTTTCTGGGTTGTCTTTAGCCAATCATTCTGACTCAGAGTGCTTCCTGGTGGTGCACGCCTTGTTCAGCCAAGATGGATCCCAGAGAGAAGGATTCTGGGAGGTGGTCGGACATGTGGTGTCTCCTTTGGACCTTTCCCGAACTCTTCTGGTTGGTGTTGGCTTATTAGTCCCTTGTTCCTCAGCAGGACCTCCTGTTGTAAAACAACCCATGCAGATGGTTACTATGGTGCCTGGCCAGGGTGGGCGGTTTCAGTCAGTGTACTTCCCCTAACAGCTCCTCGCTGAGATACTTAGTACTCAAGATACTTCTTGGGAATTGGGGCTTCCCCTAACAGTACCAAGTATGTAGTCTAACTTATGGACTTTGTGATAATGATGTGCCCAGGAAGCCCATGGTTATAATAAGTGTTCCCCTGTGGTGGGTGACATCGATAATGGGGTAGGCTAAGCATGTGTGGTGGATGGGGGTATGTTGGAAATATCTGTACCTTCCTGTCAATTAGACTGTAAACCTAAAACTACCTGAAAAATATCCTTAATAATATTAAAAAGTGGGTGGGGGAATGGTGAGAATTTGTGAAACATGAAGGGCTATTTCTCCTTTAGCAGAATTGGAGGCCCTGGAATAAAAGGCTTATCTCCTTGAGCCCTTCAGTCAGCTCACACAGACAATTATCTAACATACACTGTATGTGGGATGGTAAATGGGATGGTCTTATGTTCAAGAACCCAAATGTTTATATTTTCTAATAGTATGGAGAAAACACAGACAATTCTCCATTTATTGATAAGGCAATTAAGGCTATAAACAGCTACATAATTTTTGAGAGCAAGTCAAATTGCCTCAAAATTGCCTCTCTGAAACTGGATTTCATCATCTTAATGTACCAACCTGGAGGAGCTGCCCACCCTTAATCCTCTTTTAAAAAATGCCCCCCATGATTGTGCCATACTTGTAGTAGAATATTCCATCTCCTTGACAACCTCTATAAACCCTGAGAAAGACACTACTGGACCAGCCAAGTGTTAATTTTTATAATATGGCATTTCCTCATTGTATAATTACACCATAGCTGAGTTCCACATGCCTAGAACTATACTCATGTGCAAGGTATGTCACTTACTACTTGCTTTTGCTTAAATCTCTTTAAAGTACTCTTTTTGAAATGATGCCTAATTATCTTTTTCCAGGGAAAGAAATGATGTTTATAACTTCAGCTCTAGGAAGTGTCCTTAGGAAAAAAAAATCAAAGTGATTTAGAAAGAAGAAAGCATATTTCTTACCTTAAAAAAAAAATCCCCTTGAGAAAAACACTAAAAACTATATTTAATTCCCAAAGGGGCCTTATGAGGAAAACAAGCAAATGAAGGAATGTGTTTAGAAGGGAAACTGTGTTTCAAGCTATTGCTCTAATTCCTGTCTGAATGCTATAACATATATATATATATATAATTTTAAAAGGATAACAATCATAAAAGAAGAGCATATACGCATAAACAAGGGGCAGAGGTCGTCACATAGATTGTCTGACTTTATTCCACAGAGCAGATGTTCTTTAAGTTATACCTGATCCCAGGTGGAGGCCATCAGAGACTGCAGTTAGTGTTCCCGGAAAACAATCCTCCCTATTCCAGGCCTGAAAGAAAGGAATAAAGTTCAGGAGATACTACAGGATTCTCCACAATATGCCATCACGGTGGAACTAGAAGTGTGGGTCATTTCCCAAGTGAGTAGTCCTCCGTGCAAAGATCTAGTACAGGTGCTTTGCAGGGGACACAAAGATGAGTTAGGTGGGATTGTACAAGGGTTGGGGAGAAAGTAAAGGAGAGAGAGAAACTGGGAGGAAGAGAAGTCAGTGGAGATGAGAATGAATTATGTAGTGTAAATTTGGTTCAGGGAGAGACCCAGGAAATTTGAGGTTCCAGACTACAACTCTGGAGGTAGGGGCAAGGTCTCTAAATTACATCTCTAGGAACCTTATTGAGCCTCATTCTGGAATCAGCATGAGGGAGAGTATTTGAAAAATGCCCTAAAATAGAGGACATGGAATCAGATGGTATCATTTAGATAGATTAGCCTCTTGGCAATCATTCAACCATTTGAAGTCAAAGAATACACAGACTGGGAGAAATCTAATATTCTTAGAGTACATACTCCTGCCCCACACTTTTAATCTGTGATCTCTTTTAACTTCAAAACACCCCCCTAGCACATATTTGTTATCTTTATTTTTAAAAATAAAGATTAGACACAGAATGATTAAAAAATTTTATCAGAGTCTCGCTGTTAATGAGTAGTAAAGCCAGGAATGCATGCATTTTTCTATCACCAACATGCAAAATGGAGATGCAATATCAAACTTTGTTATTTGTTGAAATTAGGTTTATGGCTAGATTAACGTGTTCAAGGTAACTCTAGTTTCACAACCATAATTCAGCGTCCCTTTGAACATGCTTTGTCAGAAGTGAACCAGAGCTTCAGATCTGTGAGTGGTGTTCTCCTTTTGTAGGTGTCCCCAAGTGCTTGCATTTCATTCATTTGTTAACAAATATTTGCTAAGCTTCTTTTGTAAGCTTATTAAATATGCAAGTGCTTTAGACACATACATCAGTTAATAAAACTATTAATAACAAAAACTCCTGTTTTCAAGGAGTTTATATTCTGTTTA
Source organism: Budorcas taxicolor (assembly GCF_023091745.1). Taxonomy (NCBI): domain Eukaryota; kingdom Metazoa; phylum Chordata; class Mammalia; order Artiodactyla; family Bovidae; genus Budorcas; species Budorcas taxicolor. The sequence continues at coordinate 88,293,634 of NC_068910.1, forward strand.
AGGGTAAATGGGAAATAAATACAAAACACAGTAAAGAAGTAAAGTAAACAGCATGTTGAAAGTTAAGTTGAAATGTTAAAGGAAAATTTAAAAAAAAATATGGAAGATCTAGATTTCTAGGAGTGAGGACAGACATCATGCTTCTAGGGTAGCAGGCATGCATGCCATTGAGAGGATGAATCTGAGCAAAACCGTGAAGCAAATGATGGATTTGATGAAGCTGAAGTTAGAAATAAAAGGATCATTAGAACAAACTCTCTAAAGCAAACATGTTTTCTTTGACATGATTCTTTTACTTTTAAGGAGATCAGGAAACTGGTGCAGAGTGAGTGAGAAGAAGAATAGGAAAAGATGAAGTCAAACTGGACGGGTAAAAGACAGATCATGAAAAATGTTCCAGGTCATTGCCTGAGCTGTGGCTTTTACTCTAAGTTAAATGGGTAGATGATGCAGAGAAAGATGTGATATGACTGAAGTTTTTAAAAGATTTAGTCTATCAACTGTGTTGACAACATATGTAGGAAGAAGATGGTCTAGGGTGGAGGTGCAAAGACTTGTTATTTGGCTCTTGTAGTGGAAGATGGAAAAAATCAGTGTGGCTCAGATAAGAGTGGAGCCGTGAATATTCTAGATATTTTATAGATTAGATTCTGGATATTTTATAGACATTGATTCAACAAATCTGTGATTGATTTCATAATGGTTTAGAGAGTAAGAGAGGATTTGAGAATAATGTCCAAATTTTCTCACCTGAACAGCTGCAGTTAGGAAGCTGCCGTTCAATAAAAGCAAAAACCTACAGAAATGTGACTGAGAGGAAATACAAGGAGTTGTTTATTCAACAGGTTGAGTTTGAGATACTTATTAGATTTCTGTGTTACTTGTCTAAGGATGCATGACAAATCACCACTATCTTAGCCTCTAAAAATGGCACCCAATTGTTAGTTCATATTTCTCTAGGTCAGAAGTCCAGATGGGTCATTCGCTAAAGGTTTCACAATGCAACAATCAAGGTTCTATACAAACTGGGCTCTTATTAGTTGGTTATGGGAAATAATCCATTTCTAGGTTAATTCAGGATGTTATGAAAACTCAGTTCCTTGTGGTCGTAGAACTGAGGTACCTATAGATTTGCTGGTTGTTATGGGAGGGGTCACTCTCTAGTCACTGTTCATGGTCCTTCCATCTTCATCACCGTAACGCTCCATCAAATTCTTCTCTTGACTCACATCTCTCTGACTTCACCATCTGCATTCTTCTTTTGTTGCCAGCTAGAGAAAGCCCTCTGCTTTTAAAGATCTATGGTGATTTGTTTAGTTCCACATAATTATTCTTTTTGCAATATGAGAACATAATCAGAGAAGTAACATTGAAGTAGGAGAGAATGAAAAAGTGAAAGTCATGGGAATCATCCTAAAATTCTTGCTACTATCATATCCCAGTGTAGAATGTTGAATAAGCAGTTAGGTATATCAGCCTGGAGTTTGAGAACAAGGTGTCAGATAGACTTGAAAGTTGGTGCCTAAAGTTTTGCTTTCTATCTTCCCTATGTGTTCCTTAAGCAGTTGGGAGCCAGTCACTAAGTGACAGTTAGCCAAGGGCAAAAATGGAGCAACTGACACAAGGTCAGGCATTCAATTTACCTAAAAATTACCTAAAAGAAACATTTCAGTGACTTGCTTCATTAGGTGGAGCTGTTAAGAATGTCTTGCTTGCAGGCATACAGACTTCACTGACTAGACTGGTTGCTATTATTTAGAAGAAATCCACTTCAACCTTGATGGGCGGCAGTAGCTGCTCCCTAAATTGTTCATTTATTCAATACTAAATGGTCCTACTCTTCTCACCAATTTTAAATAGGTCTATGCCAAAGAAAACTTACATTCCATATTTTTTATTCCAAGAAACTGGTATCAGATCTAGTGCTAAAATTCAGCATCTATAGAAGCAGAAGCTAGGCTGCTAAATGAGTGATATATTGAGCATGTCTTCTGGATGGAATAGTAAGTAGTTAGGAAGAAAGCACTAGGACTTATATCACTCATCATCTGGTGAATTAATTAACCTGAGGCTTGACTAATGGCAAGCTATTTGACTGTTAAGGGTGATTAATTAACAAATTCTCCCACTTAGAAATTAGTGCTTATATATGCACATATGCATATATCTGTGTATTAATACATCAATGTGTATATACAAATTATATTATTAGGCATAATTATTTAAAATGTTATTTTCAAGTTGTTTTAAAATAGTTTAAATGATTTAAAGTGAAAGCAAGAGAAAAAAAAAAAAATGCCTCTTCCTGGAAATTTCAGAGGCTAATGAACAGTCCCCATGGTCATGTTAAATTGACATCAAACAGAATAGGAAATGGAGCCAGGTGATGGTTTTCTTGTCAAAATCATTAGGCTTAATGCTGGAGGACACAGGACAAATGAACTGTAAAAGTAATTGTGAGCCACATATGATGTCATATGACACACTCTCCATCTAAGCAAAGGGAACTAGGTGGGTGGGGACTGAAAGGTGGAGCGTACTGTGAACAGCTGACAGGCCATTTTTGCTATGTCTATTTCAACTTGAATTAGGGAGAAAGAAGAAATGAAGAATGCCTTGTGCTTTAGGATGAATATTGTTGAATCAGACATTAAGATTGATTTAATAATAATATCAAGAAATCCAAAGGAAAGAGATTAACTTGATGACAATGAATCTGAAATTTGTCTCCATGAAAAGCACATTATTTGGCTTGAAGGTGATTGTGGGGATGAGATTTGAGGGGCACAAACAAACATTTCCTAATATTCAAAAAAAATTTTGTCATAAGAAAGAAAATACTTTTTGTCATTATGTTGAAGGGGAGTATTAGAATGAATGATTGGAAATTAAGAGCATCTAAAACATTTGAGATCAATGCAAGAGTGGTCTTTCAAAATATATATATATATATATATTTTTACTTGAAGTGTTTAAACAAAAACTAAGATACCACTGGTGAAGATTGTTTTCACATAGACTTGATGTCATTGCATATGATATTTCAAACCTCTAAAGTAGTAAGAATCATTGGAAAATACCCTGATGCTGGGAAAGATTGAGGGCAAGAGGAGAATGGGGCAACAGGGGATAAGATGATTGGATGACATCACTGAAGCAATGGACCTGAATTTGATCAAACTCCAGCAGATAGTGAAGGGCAGGGAAGCCTGTCTGGGTTGCAGTTCATGGGATTGCAAAGTGTCGGACATGACTTAGCAACTTAAAAACAGTACCAATGTTGTTAAGGTTTACTGTGTTATTACATAAAAGTTACTTCTAAATTTTTTTTCTGAAGATCTATCATGTATCTATCATAATATCTCATGCTAGAGGCTCATGTCAGAAAAAGTAAACAGTTTTTTTCCCAAAAGTTTATTCTCCAATTTTCTCAAAGGGATGGAACCTCAAATTTTAGCTGGTAACATTTTGCAGCTTATTCAAAAGCAGAGACATTACTTTGCTGACTAAGGTCCATCTAGTCAAGGCTATGGTTTTTCCAGTGGTCATGTATGGATGTGAGAGTTGGACTGTGAAGAAGGCTGAGCACCGAAGAATTGATGCTTTTGAACTGTGGTGTTGGAGAAGACTCTTGAGAGTCCCTTGGACTGCAAGGAGATCCAACCAGCCCATTCTGAAGGAGATCAGCCCTGGGATTTCTTTGGAAGGAATGATGCTAAAGCTGAAACTCCAGCACTTTGGCCACCTCATGCGAAGAGTTGACTCATTGGAAAAGACTCTGATGCTGGGAGGGATTGGGGGCAGGAGGAGAAGGGGACGACAGAGGATGAGATGGCTGGATGGCATCACTGACTCGATGGATGTGAGTCTGAGTGAACTCCAGGAGTTGGTGATGGACAGGGAGGCCTGGTGTGCTGCAATTCATGGGGTCGCAAAGAGTCGGACACGACTGAGCCACTGAACTAAACTGAACTGATATAGCTAGTTTCAACAAAAAACATGGCCAGTTCATGGTAAGCAAAAGTGGCATATAGCGATTTTCCTAAATCTTTCTCTGAGATAGTTGTTTCCACCTCTGTTTATTTTACCCCTTTTACCTAGTCCTCCTTCTGGCTGACTTGTTATCTACAGGTGGAGAAAACTTATTGAATCTGGACTTTTTCTGAAAATGCACATGACATCCCTGTTGAGGGATGTCATCTCCATTTAAACACAGAAAGTAACTGTGAAGTGATGGATGTGTTAATTACCTTGCTCATGGTGAATACTTTACAATGTATACATATATAAAATCATCAAGTTGTGCACCTTAAAAATATACAATTTTAAATCTCAACTCTACTTCAATAAAGTTAGATAAAAAAGATACAAGGAGCCTGAATGTTTCAGAACTTTATTGAGCAAAACTCAATTGCCTGTATTCAGACTTTTTCATGAGAGAAAAATAAACTATCTTTTATACTACTGTTGTTTTTTTGTCTGTGGCATTTGAAATTTAATTAATTACTGATATATAGCTGTATGAAAAACCTACAGCCAATCCTTCAGCAATTCTGAATTGATAATAAAAATTTATCATAGCAGGTAGAAAATATTATAAAAATATTCAATTTTACATTTCTTGAATATTACTTTCAATTTGTTTAAAATGTTTACTCTTTTTCTACCTGCAGATGATATGAGAATTGCAGTTTATTGTATTTAGCATCGTCAACATTCATAGTATAGAGATCTACCTTATAACTAAAAACTGAACCAATACTCAGTATTCCTGGGGACTCAAGAACCCTCTGGGGAGAGCCCGAGCAGATTCAACCATATATATAATATATGAATACATACTCTACCAACATCCTCATGGGACTCTGCAACATTGTGATTTAGTGACTTTCTAGCCATTCATCTCAAAAGACTATTTTGATTCTATATTTTTGAGGGAAAGAATATCACATGTTAGAGTAAATTTATTGTACAATATTAAAAAGCAATAATATAAAAAAATTAAAAAAAATTTAAAAAGCAATAATATTTCTTTTAAAAACATCCTGTTGATATCTCCTGCAGATATGAAATATTTTATGTAATTGATGTAGCATAGCCAATAGACCGCGGCAACCTATCTAGCACTGTCCTTTAAATGAACTTTACATAAGCCCAAGAAAATACCTGAGATGAAGAAAAAGTATATTTTATAGGTTCAGGCATAATTGACCAGATTCCAAGGCTTCTTCTCTAGAAAATCACTGAGATAATTCTCCAGGACCCACATTCCACCTTGTTTACAGAGAAGTCTCTAATCAATTGCAATTTAGGTTAAATATGACTTAACATAGCCTGGAAATTAATTTTTCTCTGAACTCCCAAAATATACTAAATTTTATTCAAAACATTTAAAGTTGACCCTAATTTCCTTTTATCAATATGTATATAAACATAATGGCAAACATAGCAAACACAGATAAGCTTTTTTTTCAAGATAATTGTTGAACACTGGAGTAGCATATCAGAGACACATGGAGGAGATTTTTTTCAAAACACATGTGCCCAGCTTCTACACATAGCTTACTGAATCAAAACTGCAGCATTGTAGCCTAATAAACTCATTTGTTTCTCAAAACAATCAGTTCAGTTCAGTTCAGTCGCTCAGTCGTGTCCGACTCTTTGCAACCCCATGAATCTCAGCACGCCAGGCCTCCCTGTCCATCACCAACTCCAGGAGTTCACTCAGACTCGCATCCATCGAGTCAGTGATGCCATCCAGCCATCTCATCCTCTGTCATCCCCTTCTCCTCCTGCCCCCAGTCCCTCCCAGCATCAAAAGAAGGGAGCCCCCAAATTTTGGCTGGTCACATGTCTACCCAGAATGAAAACCACTTTGCAATGTTTTTTATAGCTAGCTTTGGCTACATAATGTCCCAGATGATTCATGGACCCACCAACACTTAGAATTGCTCTTCAGGGCTTCAAATTAGCCTAAATCTAAGTGCTGACTGAGATTCTCCCCCTTTGGGACCCTGACAAGTCTTGGCACATACTCAACTACTGGGAGCTATTAAAAACGTAAAAATAGAATCCCTCTACAAAACAAGCTTATGTAGAACAAAATATCAAGCTGCCTTTCCCAGTTGCAATTTTTAAAAGCATATTATGCAGTGGGACCTGAAATAAAGACATATAAGGCTCCACTTGAGTTTTTAAATGAAAGAGAATAAAAACGAAATGCTAGGAGTTCATTTGAAAGGTCAGTGAGCTCTGATCTCTTTACAGATTCAGTTCTACTTTGTCATTGTCTATAACTGCAAGCTAATAGCATAACATATGCCTGAAGCCCGTGATCCTTGGGTACCACTCTGTCTTAAATCAGAGGGATTCAGAGATGTTCACTCTGCAGAAACTGCTGCCAGACAAAAAAGGAATGAATGAACTCGTTGGAAATACTTCTCAAGAACTGTAAAAACAATTTTTTTTTTCTTTTGGTTAAGTGCATATTTCACCTAACTAGAGTTGATTTCTCAACTATACCATAAGTGTGGAACTTCCCAGGTGACTCAGTGGTAAAGAATCCACCTGCCAATGAAGGAGATGCAGGAGACGTGGGTTTGATCCCTAGGTGGGGAAGATCCTTTGGAGTAGGAAATGGCAACCCTTTCCTGTATTCTTGCCTGGAAAATTCCATGGACAGAGGGGCCTGGCAGGGTACAGTCCATGGGGTCGCAAAGAGTCGGACTCAACTGAAAGCACACATCTTAACTGTAGATCTTATATGTATATATTTGAACTGTTACGTATGTAACTGAACCTGTTTGATCTTGGAAATAAAATTAATATATGTCACAGCAATTATTACAAAATTCAAAGGATGTTTCTATATTTAGTCTGTGGAATAGTTTGTGTTTCTAGTAAACTGAGATAGAAGGGGTATACCAAATACTTCATCATTTCTGTTTAAATAAAACATAAGGACAAAGGATTAAACTGTGTTTTTAATGCAGCACTGATCCATCCAGATCTGTATTTTGGCTTGTGTAGTCAAAATAGCATGCTGAAGAGTTAGAGAGTAATAATGAAGTAATTAATGACAACTCTTTACATATGTATATGTGTGTATGAATGTATTAATGAATTTATCTGTGGTCTTTCAAGAGTTACCAAGCTAATACTATGGTTGATTTACAAGCCTCTTCTTGATTAAATCCCAGCTAAACTTTTCCAATGGCTTATTAATAGAGTATATAAAATATAGTGATGATAGTGCAACCTGTAGTTAGCTGAGAATAATCATTGTCAGGTTAATAAGAGGGAAAGTCATTGGAAAGCCAGAGAGCTGTTTGCTCTGATGATTTTCTCTGATGTTTTGAGAAATAGAATCAGAATTTTTACTGATACACACACACGTCACAGGGTCCCTTTCAGCACTCCAGTGAAGTAAACCCACCAATACTTTGGCTTGATATTAGGTGTTCAGGGAGATGAGTGATTTCTTGTAAGTGAATTATACCAAGAGAAGTGGGGTGCTTTTTTGAAGCATACAAATATAAATAGGGCAGTTTATACTGGTGCTGTAGGAAAATATCTAGAAGTGTTCTGTGGTTATCTTGTGAACTTCAGTCAATAAGAGCATTTGTTCTGTTATACTTAAGAGACACAGCGGCTAGAAGAATTTTCATCTTGTGGTCCAACAAGCTGAGGGTACCTCAGAAGTTCTCAGTTTTGGCACTATTGACATTTTGAGTCAGATCTCTCTTTGTTGCAGGGACTGTCTTCTGAATTATAGGGTGGCGGCAGCATCCTGCCCTCCAGCCACCATATAAGACGGTAACAGCCTCTCACACACACATTGTGAGAACCAAGGCATGTCTCCATACATTGCCTAATGTCCCCTGGGGAAAAGGTATCCCTACCTTGCATTAAGAACCACCTAGTTACATAATTATCAAACTCAAGAGAATTTTCAGGAATGCGATCTTCTTGGTCTCCAATCACTTCTCATGGAATGAGCATAAGCTGTGAAATTAAGAAAATATGTTGACACAAAGATCAACTAACTCTTTTGAAGTGCTTAGGAACACTTTTTGGTTGTAAACTCAGCAGGAGAGGTTTAGCTTGTCCATTTGCAATCATTAGAAGCAAAACAGAACATCTGACATTATACCATTATGCAGCATCAGAGATTAGTGAGATTATATCCTTGTTAAGAAAATAAATAAGATGGTATTTATTGAGCATAATCTTAGGGGATTTTGTTAGAATAGAATTAATACTTTTATTAGAATAAAAATGAATATAATTGCTAACATACCTATGTCTTGCTTAACTTTATCAAAATTGGAGCAAATATTAGTAGGTCAGATGAGAATCTATTTTATAAAGTGTTTTCATTCTTTGATAAAGAATCTATTTTTAAAGAAGAGAGTTCAGACACTGCAACAATGCTCCATTCCTCCCTGTGTCTACTTAGCCCCCATTTTCTTAAGGATATAAGCATCTTGATTATAGAATCTTATTTACCCTTGTGCTCTTCATCTTAAAATACCTAGCATGTTGCCTGGCTCAAAATATTCGGTTATTAAATGTCTGTTGAATTAATGAATTATGATTCTAAATCTTATAATTTATTTCAAATTAGTTTCTTCCTATTTATTCCCATGGTTTTAGTTAAGCTTGCAACTATATCTTGCTTGCAATGATTTTTCTGCTTCCAATTTCATTCTCCACCATCCTTCAAAGAGTTGTTTTTGTTAACTCATTTTGGATTATGTAATTTCCTGGATTTAAACTCACTATTGACTTCCTATCACCAGGAGAAAAGCCTAAGACCTTTGGAAATAAGCATATTTTAAAATTTTAATATACCCCCTTCCTATTATTGCTACCTCATCTCCTGCTACTTACCCATATGCTCAGATATCCCAGACATTCTGTCTTCATGGCAATTCTTGGAAGGATTCAGGCTTTCTTGCATCTCTGTGACTATACTCATGCTATTCCCTCAGTATGGATTATCCTTTGCCTCTTGCCTGACTTGACCTAGTTCTAAAATATGTGCTTACCCACTTGATTCTTACGCAAAAACCCATCTTCTCTGCTGGGAACATCCTAACTGAAACAAATCTTTCTTCCATATTTCACTGCACTTTGTTTTAATACAGTAGCCCTCCCACTCCTCCTCTATGGGTTTGTTTTCTGTGGTTCGAGTTACATGTGGTTAGCAGTCGTCCAAAAATATTATATGAAAAAATTCCAAAAATAAATAATGTAATAATTTTTAATTGCTAGAGACCACATTTACTTAACTTCTATACTACCTATTATTATAATCGTTCCATTTTATTATTAGTTATTGCTACTAATCTCTTACTATGCCTGATTTATAAATTAAACTTTATCACAAGCATGAATGTTTAGGATAAAAACATAGCAGAGCACATATAGGGTATAGTGCTATCCTTGCTTTCAGGCATCCACTGGAAGACTTGGAGCATATCCCATATGAATAAGAGAAACTACTGTACTGACCACCTTTATAGAACTCTCTCTCTCGGCAGTCTTCCTGAAAATTTATTATTACCTGCACTATGACATTTATTAGGTTCTACTGTAACTATGCATGACTGATTCACTCCTCTGCATACCTGAAACTAAGACAGCAATGTTAGTTGCTCAACTGTGCCCAACTCTTTGCAACCCATGAACTGTAACACACCAGGCTCCTCTGTCCATGGGATTCTCCAGGCAAGAATATGGGAATGGGTTGCCATTTCCTTCTCCAGGGAATCTTTCGACCCCAGGGATTGAACCCGGGTCTCCTGCACTGCAGGTAGGTGGCTCAGAGGTTAAAGTGTCCACCTGCAATGTGGGAGACCTGGGTTCAATCCCTGGGTCGAGAAGATTCCCTGGGAAAGGAAATGGCAACCCACTCCAGTATTCTTGCCTGAATCCCATGGATGGAGGAGCCTGGTAGACTATAGTCCAAGGGGTCGCAAAGAGTCAGACACGACTGAGCAACTTCACTTTCACTTTCATTGTAACTATCCGTGACTTTGGTCTTCCTTGGGTTTCCTTTCTTTGTATTTTCCTTAGATAATATGCAGGTGGTGAGGAAGTATATTTTTATTGCCTCCCTCAGGGGACCTTCTGTGAAAGTTTCCCAGTCCTATACCTCTCTGACAGAGAAGGCGATGGCACTCCACTCCAGTATTCTTGCCTGGAAAATTCCATGGATGGAGGAGCCTGGTAGGCTGCAGTCCATGGGGTCTCTGAGTCAGACATGACTGAGAGACTTCACTTTCACTTTTTACTTTCATGCACTGGAGAAGGAAATGGCAACCCACTCCAGTGTTCTTGCCTGGAGAATCCCGGGGAATGCGGAGCCTGGTGGGCTGTGGTCTATGGGGTCACACAGAGTTGGACACGACAGAAGCAACACAGCAGCAGCAGCAGCAGCAGCAGCAGCAGTTTACCTCTCTGAAGCTAACAACCAATAGAATCTTCAGTGTCACAGATGTCATAACAGTCCCTTCAGTTCTCTCCTTTCCCAGCCCACCTTGAGTCCCATATGGTTTCCCCAGACTCATAGACCAGACTCTGGAAACAGAAGCTGAATGATAAACTCAGAATGCCTGTGTGCCCAGTCGTGTCCGACTCTTTGTGACCCCCTGGACTCTCGCCTGCCAGGCTCCTCTGTCCATGGGATTTTCCAGGCAAGACTGTTTGAGTGGGTCACCATTTCCCACTCCAGGGGATCTTCCCAACCTTGGGATCAAACCCACGTCTCCTGTGCCTCCTGCATTGGAAGACAGATTCTTTACCGCCTGAGCCATCTGAAACCACACAATGTTCAATCCTGGGTCTATTTTTTACTCATTATGTGATATTGAACAGATAATCATCTGTAGAGTATGAATAATGGGTTCATTTCACAAGGTTGTTGTGAAGATGAAATAACTAAGACAGGTAAAGCACATAATTATTTCTTCACGTATTGAGTGGACCATCATTATTTGCTCTTCTTTTATATAAAGATGTAACTTCAGAGCCAGCCAGTTCAGAAAGGTTAAGAGTTCAGAGAGTACAGTTTAGCAGAGAGAATAGCACAATGGTTTCCAAAGACTCAGAGCTGAGCTATTTGAGTTCAAATAGCCCTTTGACCTTGGATGAGTGACTTCATCTCTCTTTGCCTAAGTTTCTTAATGTACTAAGTGGAGATTATCATTCCTACTTCATTGGGTTTTTGTAAGGATTAAATGAGTTAATTCATGTAAAGTACTTAGTTTTCGTAACAAGTTAGCTAATTTAGTACTTGTATTAAATTAAGACATTTTGACAGATGTATCTGTTTAGAAATTTGTCTCATGTGAACAGGCCCCTCCACTAAAATTCTCTTTTTCTTCCTACTGCACCCTTATTCATTCTCTTTGGTATATCCATTCATTTGAAATTTCCTTTAATTCTTTACAGTGTCTAGAAAGTTTGAGTAGTACTTCACACATCAGTCAGATGAGTTCTACAGGTGAATGGCTTTCCTTCCATGAACAATAGTGAACTGGTTCCTCCAACCCCAGTTTACTTTATCCACCAGAGCTGGTGTTGTCACAGGGTCACCAAAAAGGAAGAAACTCTTGAAAATCTAAACTTGACGTTGTCCTCAAGTCAACCCATTCAACTATATCACATATGAAAGAAAGAGTACTTTTCCTATTAACTTCATTCTTGTCAGACGTTTCTGAAATACCATGTATCTCTACCAACATCCTTTTGTTGTGTCCAAACCCATGTCTCATTTTCCTGTTTAACCTAAGGCCTAGGTTATTGAAAAATAAAGAACTTGCTAATTATGAAAACTTGCATTCTTTCTTTCAAGAGGAATAGAGCCAGTCAACAGTAAATAAGTTCGTGTCTAGAATCTTCCTCAGAAAGTGATGGTGGGGGAGTTGGCCAATTCATTTTACCAACATCTGTTTACATGCTTGTGAGAGAAGAGGAACAGGTTAAAAAAAGAAGAATGACTGGTAAAGAGAAAATAGATTTCCAACTTAAATTTAAAGTTACCATTTTAAAGTATACAGAGACACAAATTTTAAATTCACTACTTATAAAATGAGCATGATATGGACTTTCCTCACTTCCCTCAGGAGTTTTCAAATTAATTAAAAGTTGAATACAAATTGATTATTATTTTTAAACTAAGGATTAACCTGAGAGCTTGTTTTGTGTATCCCATACAACATCTTTGACAAGTGCCGCTTCCTTTATATAAAAGCAAATTTCAATAACTGTATTTTCAAATTTAATATAACTAATCTTATCAAGAGAAATTATTCTTCTCAAAGTACCTCTTCCAATAACATGAGTTGAAAATGGCAATTTATTATCCAGTTTGAAAGAGATAACATCATAAAATTGGCAGTTATATCATTATATACCAATTGATTAAAGTACACAAATACATAATTCATGCATTGTGGCTCACTGATTAAAGGAATAAGTGACCAGACAGATAATACTAAGACAGATTTCAAATATTGGCCAGAATGTTTCGATCATGCTAATTCACTTCAGGCAGTACAGACCAAATTACTTTTATTTGATTTGCCTTCAAATCACCCACCTTCTCATAGCTGAGGGCATGGTCATATGCTCAGATGCTAATTATAACCACACCTTGTGAGCAGTAATGTTTTCATAAATATATTACAAACGACCAAGACACTTAGAGAGCTTTTCATACTTCCATCGTGATGTACACAAACAAATAAAAAAAAAAATGTTTCCCCGAAAGTGTGATTAGCACAGTACAGATAGTATCTCTGTTGCTATTTCCAAAAGTTTGCTTAACAGTGCTCACTGTGGGTTCATGTGGGTGACACAGAAATGCCCAAATAAACTGGCATGAATTCAGCAGAGAACTGAAACTATTTTGAACTTGCCCTGCCTGCTTTATTGTTAGGATAAAAATCCTGCACTGATTGATGCTCTTCCAGTAAATATTTTAGACCGTTTTATTAATAATTAGTGCAGATGCGATCCCCGTTTAATGTCAGGAGGTGCAGTGAAGGAAAAATTAAATGGATTTTAAGTTCAGTGTCTTTCCCTACAACGTTGCTCGAATCCTCCTCTATTATCCACACAATAGATTATCTACCCTCTGTGCATACTATATTTTGCTCAGCCCTTAATATTCTGAAGCAGGACTGAAGCAGTCGTTATCTGTGGCGGTTCCTGGGTGATTTTCAAGCCCAGCACTACCCACCCAAGTGGTAGTGACACCGGCTCTCACGGAAGCCTTATTACTCTTAAAAGAGCAATTTGGTTGGTTGCACGGCTATTAGGATCACACAGCAGCCTGAAAGCTGTCAGTACAACTGCTTCTCGTCTTTTTCACACAATCCTGACATCTTCTCTCTTTTCTGCTGGACACAGACATCACTGTTTTTATCATTTTCAATCAGGCTCACTCAGTACACAGAGGAATATATTCCCACGGAAAGCAAAGTGGAGATCAGAAATTATTTTCTAGCTCCTGGGGCAGCAGCAGTGAGTGCTGACTGCGGGCTGAACGAGCCAGATCGTGAGAAATGTAGCTTTGGCTCAGGGCTACATCAGGGAGCTGCTACTTCAGCTGTTAGAAAGATGGCAAAACAACACCTACCTCGGGTTTTTCAATGATTAATGCGATTTTAATAACCGGGAGGGAAGAGGATGTGAGAAATTTTGTGACATTAACTTGTGGAAATGTTATCATCCGAGAAAGTGGGGAAGATTACTCGGCTTGAACTTCTCTTCATTTTGATGCTCTTTTTCTCTGGATCCACTCTGAGCAAGCTGACTCGGACCCCCTGGAAAGGAAAGCCTTGGAAAGGGGGTAAGTGATGAAAGTTTGGTGTTAAAGATCTAAATGGAGTTAGTGAGGCTAGTCAATGGGAACTTGAGGAGAGCTAAAGGTACGGGAACTGTTTCTGTTCGGAATCAGATTTATTTCCAGAAAGAGGATGTGTTTTATAGATGGCTAGGAAGAAGAGTTTTTCTTCTTTTTTTCCTCTGTTATTGTTATAAATATGTTTTGTGCAATTTTTGGTTTTGTGGACTTGCAAAGCATGACAAAGATCATTTCCAGCAGGAAAGATATAGAGCCAAATGCATGTTGCTCTGGTGCAAGGCTATATGCGTTATCCTTAGGAAGCTGCATTATATTAGAAAAGAAACAGGTTCTGTGTTAGATCCCTGAATTGTTAGCAGATTTTGTGAGATGATCCGAGGGATGTTATGAAATACATTGCCACCAGGACTAATTTTCTGGCCGACTCCATCAGTGTTGATATATTAATAAAGATAAATTGCATTAACTTTATTGAAAAAAATCAGCTGTATGAGAACAAGCCTTTCAATACTTTGGAGTGTTGTAATCCATTTTCTTCTGCTGTTGAAAAATCGTTATGAGATGAGAGAGCATTTTTGAGACTTTGGACCTGCTTCCCCCTACCCCCACCCCATGAAGTTCAGTTGATTCTGCTTTACCTGAATACCATTTGGTTATACTAAACACAGTGATCAGGGTACCTGTTCTGTGAATGCTCTAAGCCTAAATGATGCTGCAGAAATATCCTAGGAGAGATGTTCTGGACAGTCTGTGAATGTTTTTTCGGGGGGGTGAGGGGACAGAAATCTTGATGAGAGTTAGCCAAGGATTTTGTTTGGTGGGAGCTTTCTTTTCACCTGGTATTTTTATCTCAGTCCTAGAACGGTTTTCTAGGTCTGCTCACTTTTGCTTGGCTATCAACACTCCAATGTGAGGTTAAAGAGAAGCATGAACATTAACAAGAAGTTTTAATAATTGATCACAGCATCTCAGCAGGATTTTCTAAATACATGAGACCCTTCAGTTTGATCTTTCTGTTTCTCCTTTTGTTCCATAAAAAGTATTACAAATATTCTACCTACTGTAACTTTGAAGGAAAAGTTCCAACGGGCACTTAGCTTCGATGGTTGGTGCAGCTGCAGCCCCACAGAGAGGGAGCTGCAAGTTATCCTTTCGGCCTTGTAAATTATATCACCACATTACTGTATGTCCTGATGTTATCAATGAATTTTTTTTTTTTTTTTCCCTTGCAGACTGCAAGCTCTTATTTATGTTAGCCTGCATGGCAGCTTTTTTGTAGCTTGGGATCTAGAGATGTATGCTGTTATCAACTCTAGGTGATGTCAGGAGTGTTAACTTGTACTTCCTATATAAATTTTTTGAAGACAGTAGGCAGTTCTACCCTGTGAGAGTATCATTTCCTATGATAAACTTCAGCAATAGACTTTGGAGGCTTAGCTATCCAGTGAGAAAGTTAGACAGCTGCAAGATTTTAGAAAAATTGTTAACTTAGTCACAAAGGTTTATTTCAAAGTGCAAGCTTTCCTAGGCATTTATACATTGCACACAGCTTTAAGGCACTAGATTTCATTTGTAAATCAAGTCTGAAATATTTCATCTGAGCATATGACTACTCTTTCTAATGTACTCTAGCTCAGCTAAAATTTGTTAGCTCTACTGTACAATGATGATATGACTCATTCAAGTTCAGGAATAGGCAATCATAGCCAACATATTTTATTTATTGTTAAAAGAGTCTTGTATATTTTAGGAAGGTCAGGCAAATTATTCAATAACTTTAAACATGTCTACTGTTCTTTACTTTAAAATTACCTCCTTTTTTAGTGCTCTTTTTTGTCACTGTCTATGCACTGCATAAATATTTTCCACAGAGTCTGAGTTCCTATGAAGTAGCTTTACCTTGATGTGCATATGTACATATTGTAAATAATTATTCATGAGCTTGACTATTGATGGTTGTGTGGCTTCTAAAATTCTGTTACTTTTCTCTTGGAATATTATGCAACCTTTTAAAACATATTTTTACAATTTTTCAACATTATTTTCTTTTCCAGAAATAGGAGCCTTTATTACTTTGTAACATACCTAGCCGAAGTATGTGTATGAATCGGATGAGGTGGAAAGGGAGAATGAGGCTTCTTAAGTTAAACACTATGGCCAGAAGCAAAGAGGATTGAAGTTCAAAGCAGAAAATTCTTAAGTTAAGTTTACATGTAAAATTTGCTTTGTATCAACACTGATTCAATCTTATCTGCTTTATAGAGCAGTCTTTAAAATTGATATTATTTTTCTTAAAATCCTAAGAAAAATAATAGGAAAACATTTTTTTTCAAAATGATTTTTTTCTTTTTACACTCACATTGCCTATGTGCATTTGTCTTAATCTGATTGAGCAGCTGTCAACCTCCATATGGCAACCTGCCCACGCTGACAATTTCCATTTTTGTTGTATTAACAGGGGCCACCATTCTGAGAGAAGGGGTTAGGGGGGCAGGACTGGGAAAGAGCATCATAGATCAGTGAATAGCTAGCCGTGGCCTGTGAGGAGTGGAACAGACATCATGTGGCTTGGCAGCTCAAAACAGGTATCTGTAAGCTGACTTGCTAGAACGATTGGAAAAAAAATGCTGATTATTGTTGGCTACCAAGGGATTTTTAAGCTCATCAATGAACACGAATCTCAAATATAGGTTAGTAGGCCAGCAAGTTTTCCCTCAGGTGCATGCTTTTCTATTTAATCACAATATATGAACTCCTCAAGGGAAAGTGGATGTCTCATCTGATTAGTTCAGAGCATAGCATAAGTGATCATAAGTTTGCATTCATGATAAACTAACCAGAAATCCTAAATAAACTGCTGGCATCACCCTCATTAAGGTTCAAGGACCTAATTATTCTGCATTCAATTGCTTCCACCAGGAAGAAGGGCTAAAAGACCTAACAGCTCCAGTTCAATGAACATAACTTTACAGTGAAGTTTACATTGCATATGGTCAATATATGTAACATAAAGGAGACTTTAAATTGTATGGTTTTTTAAAAAAACTCGGCTATTGAAAATTAGAATTAAAGCTAAACTTTTATTTCTATAATTTTTATCGAAGGTGAAAATGGGATGTGAAGTGAAGTGAAGTGAAGTCGCTCAGTCGTGTCCGGCTCTTTGCGACCCCATGGACTGTAGCCCACCAGGCTCCTCTGTCCATGGGATTTTCTAGGCAACAGTACTGGAGTAGATTGCCATTTGGATGTAAATATGTATAAATAGAAGGGTAGACATAAAAGTTGCAAATTGGGTGAAGCAAGCACAAAAGAGGATAGTTTAAACAAACCCTCTGGGTAGCTGCTGCCGCTGCTGCTGCTAAGTCGCTTCAGTCATGTCCGACTCTGTGCGACCCCATAGACGGCAGCCCACCAGGCTCCCCCGTGCCTGGGATTCTCCAGGCAAGAACACTGGAGTGGGTTGCCATTTCCTTCTCCAATGCAGGAAAGTGAAAAGCTGGGTAGCTGAAACACTGGTAAATCAGCACAGTCGCCAGATCAAGCTAAGGGGCGGGGCCACCCCCTATTGTGCAAGGGGAGGGGCCTACACCCCTCCCCCTATGGTGCTTAATTCCCACCCAGCACTTTCACTTAACCTTGACTCCTTTGAATCTCCTGAAGGAGTCTGTTGAAATCACTCAGGCATCTCAGTTATATGGGTTAAACTATGGCAACAGAGCATAAAGTTATCAAAACTTTTGACAATTCAGAAGATTCTTTCACAGAACATTCATACTTCCTTTTATAAATCACATCAGCCGGTTGTCCGTGTCTGTTTTTGCTGAGCAAAGAAAACCTCTCTGGCAGTTATCCCCCCCTCTCTGTGAAGGGTTAGAATGTTTTATGAGCATTCTATGTCATTATGTTATTTTACGCCATGGTGCATTCAAGCAGTGATATTCAGAGGGTGCTAGTTTAGATTGTATGTACATTTTCTCATGGAACAGTATAATATATTGACAATTATTTAGAGTTAGTTTTTTTTGTTTGTTTTTTACCTTAAAACTTAAAATAATTTAACTATGTGCTGGTACATGACACCTATAAGCTTATTTTTATGATACTGTTTCTGAAGTTTTTCCTAGTTATATGAGCTAGTAAAATATTTACTTTTAGTAAACACCTCACACAATCCAATATTTTGCATTCCTTGTTATTGTGTAAGAAGTAGATTTTCATGAATAAAATTGAAGACTGATGATTTTCTCTTTCTCAATTACTAAAATAATTGAAGACTTCCTGGTTTGAAGAAATATAAATGGATAATTTTGCCTTTGATGTTTTTTCTGGAATGCCCCTTTACCTCTAGAGTAGCACCTGACCTCCAGCTCAAATACCCCTCAACCATGTGCTGAAAGTAATATTTAATATTTTGAATGTTAGGACATTTCATTTAGGTTAGACATTTGTCAGTTTTTATGGGTATACATGTCTTATATGGGTATATATGTCTTACATGTTTGGCATTTCCCAAGTTATTTGAAAAGAAATTTTGTCTTTAATTCATTTTTATTAACATGAAATCTTGCACTTACAAGAGGCTCAATAAATATTATTTGATACATGAGCAAAATATTTGAAAAATTAGGCTTGGAATAAGATATTCAATGACATTAGGTGTTAATTACACTTAAAAAAAAAAACTTTGAATTAGTGCTATAACTTACCTTTCTAATGTTGGGGAATCATTTTTATCACTCTACATTTACTATATCACTTAAATTTCAGTTTTAGTTATAGAAAAATGTGAACGTATTTATAGTATTTTAAAACTTGGAAAATTCTGGCAGACTCATGTAGGAAGTAGTGCAGTAGGGAAAAAAAGAAAGCAACGTTGTTGTTCTAAAGTAATTTATAATGTGAGATAGTGAATCTGGAAACTGAGCAGTATGAATATTCATGCAAAATGTAGAGTGTTCTTTGTACTGTGTATAATAACTACTTCTGTTTTTCATTTGTTTAAATTATTTAATCCCCATCTGCATGCAATAAATAGATTTAATACCTTATCTTCCCTACAACTGAAGAGTAAATTCCAAAGCTAAGCCTGAAATGAGTGTTTTTTTCTATAATTTCAAAAAGATGAGAGTATTTTTTAGATACAGAAATCAAAGAGTATGCTTAACAGCCATACTAAGATCTGTTGAAAAATTTGCTCCTGTTCTCTAGTGCTATTTGAAAAACAGCATTTGAGAAAATCAGCAAAATGTATGTGAGAGTTTGATAAGAAAAACTTAGTGCTTGAGCATAATAGACTTTTCTTGGTCTTAGAAATTATGACCTGAGTATATCTTATCCACAGGCATATTGGTCTAACTTTTATTCTAATTCACTCTTTCACTTTTAACCTCAAAATTTTATTTTATCTATTTATTATTAATGTAACTTTTGTTGCTATGTGATTATGAAATTTCATGTAATATTTACTTAAAATGAATTTTGTATTGGATGATAAATTGGGGGCTGGGGAAATTGGAAAGAGTTTCATGTGTTCTTTATGTTAGAAAGTAGCTAGAAAGAAGTAATTTACATTTGCAAATAGAAAAACACGCTTTTACCAAAAATGGGGAAAACTACTGCCCAGGAAGCAGAGTGCTGATCCATTTTAAAGAATATAGTTTTGTGAGCTGAACGTCCTTTATAAAGTCAGAATATACCTGTAAAAGTGTAATCGGAAAATATTAATGTATAGTTCACACCACCCCAATCAGATATGAGTATATATCTCTAAGTGTGTATCCATCAGTTCCTACCTGTCTCCATTCCAGAGAAACGATTCATTAGCCAAATTCCACAAAGAAAATTTTGTTCAGACACTTAAAATAGAAATAAGTATTTCTGAAGAGGTTATTTAATTTTAAAAAGTGAGATACATTGACAGTAATGAAATACCTTAGATATATTAGTGGAGGGGCTCATGAATCCATTTAAAGGGGTTCATGAATCCATTTAAAGGGGTTCATGAATCCATTTCAGCACTTCCATTATAAGCTACATTTTCAAAGGGTTTACACAGCTGAGCCATAAAATTTTTGCTTCAGGATGGATCATGGCTCACATTAGGCCTCTATCCGAGAGAAATTTTGTCTTTTTAGTTTTCAAATTCAAACCTTCAACCTTCAAAGTTATGTGAGTATTTTTTAAAAAGGAGAAAAGAAAGTGAAATACAGTTACATCCACAGGTTTTGTTACTTGATAAAGAATTACAGTATCAAAACAGAAATTCAGAAAGTGATGAGAGTTTACAATAAGGCCTGTTTGCTTAAGTCATTTAAAGATTGTGTGTGTATGAGTGCGCGCACGCATGAAAGAATAGTAGGGTAGGTTGCCATTTCCTACTCCAGGCGATCTTCCCAATCCAGAGATCGAACCCGTGTCTCTTGTATCTCCTGCAGTGGCCAGCTGATTCTTTACCATTGTACCACCTGGGAAGTCCCAATTAAAGATTATGTGAATCAAATAGTAACCTTGATCATTTGAGACTGGGGAATCTTTTATGTGTTAAAGATTTTTGTTTGGTTAAGAAACCAAGGTCATCCAAACAAGAGATATTATTTCTGAAAAGGAAGGAAAAGGAGCACATTACATCTAAAGCCTGTTACATTTTCAGAGACCAGAGCACTCAGCAGGGCCCATGCCTCAGCTGGGTTCCCTGGTGGCTCAGTGGTAAAAAATCCAGCTGCCAAGCAGGAGAGAGGGGTCTGATCACTGGGTTGGTCAGACCCCTTGCAGAAAGAAATAGCAACCCACTCCAGTATTCCTGCCTGGGAAATCCCATGGACAGAGGGGCCTGGTGGGCTTCAGCCCCCAGGGTCACAGACGCTTGCACACAACTGAGTGACTAAACAACAACAACATGGCCTCATCTAATTTGTCCTTTAGCCATTTAAGCACATTAGTCCTTAGTGTTACCTTTGCCTGGGAGTAGCATTTAAGAAAAATACATGAAAGATCACATTTCTAGAGTTGTAATGTAAAAGTCAAATCAAAGATCTAAAGTCCTGAACTAGTATCTTACAAAGGACAGACATTTTCACCACACAAAAGGGATTTCTATAGTCATTCCACATTGAGTGTTTGAAAGCTACTTATTAAATAGGCATTCAAAAATTGGTTTCTCCAAAGCATTAAAATACTATATATACATACATACAAATTCCTATCCTCTAGGAGCTTGTATTTTATGATTTTTAAACTTTTTGGCTAAGTTGGAGGTGGGAGAAGCAATTTTCTTTCCCTTCAGCTATCTAAGTAAGGTAAGTGACTGTGGCGTTAAAACAGCAGAACTAAGCTAAGGTTGGCCTTGGTGCTATTGAGTGGCAGAAGGCTAAGGGTAGCAGGAAGTACAATTACAAATATACAAATTATATTCTGAACTTATTTCCTTCTTGATATTATCGCAAAATCACATCAACCTCATTGAGCTCAGCTCCAGCATTCAAATTGTTCTATAGATTACTTATTAACTTCTAGATGATTTATACTGGTTTTTTTTTTTTTTTAATGTTCCTTTGCTCTGTCTTTTCTATTTGTTCCCCCTCTTTTTAAAATGAGACAGCAACTGGCTGTCTCAAAGTATTTTTAGCTATTGAATAGCTGAAACGACTCACCTTAAAATATAAATTTCAAATTAGCAATTTGGGAACTTTGGTATGTAGAAAGGCATGATAAGATGGTAGATCAGAGGGCAAAGAATCTGCCTGCAGTGTGAGACCCACGTTCAGTTCCTCGGTCAGGAAGGTCTCCAGGAGAAGGAACTGGCAACTGACTCCAGTATTCCTGCCTAGAGAATTCCATGAACAGAGTAGCCTGGCGGGCTATAGTCCATGAGGTTGCACAGAGTCACACGTGACTGAGTGACTAATGAGACATGACATGGTGATATGGTCTTGGAAGCAGTCTATATTCTAGGATTAGAAGGGAAAAACAACTGGTTTTGATAATAGGGGGAAAGTAGTTGTGAACACATTACTTTTGAGGTAGGATGTGATTTACACTTAACAGATTCAGTTTGAAATCTAGTCTAATTTTCTAAAAATCTATATATCAAATTTAGCCTTGCATATATGCTTCAGACTCCATTATGTAATGAAGTTTTGTATTTTTATTTTTTGTAGAAATAGGTGGAATGTTATCTAATAGTGTGCAGACATACATACCAACAAAACTATGCATTTATGAATAACATTTATTTTAATGACTACATCTTGAATTCTGTCTCTGTAAAAACGCTAAATGAATAAGCCTATATTCTCACATGATAAAATTTTTGCCTGATATTATTATTCAGGAAAATATAAAGATTAAATGAGTTAATTCAGTAATGCCAGTGTATAGCTCTTGACATGTTGCCAGGACAAGTATAAAAATGCATTCCTTCTGTCAATTTATGAAGCATTCACCACATAGACTATTAGGATAGACCCTACATATGCTTGGTAGAATCCCTTTCAGATCAATGTCAAAAACTCTGTCATCAAAGAAGTAGTTATCAAGCTGGGCAAAATCCAAGATTCTGTTCTGGAGACAGGGGCACATCAGGCATTCTCTAATGTTATAGTTGGCAGCTAATAAAGAATTTATTTTAGGGCAATCAGGAATGTAACTGAAGTGCCTTGTAGAATCCATAGGGGCCTGAGAATTGCCTCTGGCTACCCAATACGGATTTTTATTTATCTAACAGAATGTCCCACTCCTGTTTAGGGACTGCATGGACCAGGAGAGAGATACTTGCAGACATTTGGGGCTGAGGTTGTCGATGGCCAAGTGTGATGATTTACATTTGATGTACTGTCAGATAAAGAGTTTTGCTAATTGTGCATTTCCATGCAAGGTCCCCAAAGATGTTATGTACATTCAAGGTAGATCAATGTGTACCGTACTATTAGTAAAATGTTTTTATGTCCATCTATATGCCTCTACTGTGCTTATAAAGTATAGCTGGAAACCTAAAATATATACATTCATTCATCAAACAAATGTTTATTGAATGTTCTTGAGAGAAACGTAATTTAAATGATCAGAGAAGATAGGCATAAAGAAACAGTTGGAAAAACAACCAGCACAATAAATGAGCTGCAGATTATGTGTATGTAGCTTTTTAAGGCTTTGAATAAATAGATAAATATAAAAGGGAAAGATTTTTCAGATGATAATAGCCAGAATAATTAAATCAGGGAAATACAGAGCTATATATAGCTGAGCAGTTGTTTTTTTTTTTAATTTTATTTTCCTTTCTAAAAGAACATTCTCTATTTCTGTAACATAATACTTGCATCAACTCTATCCAAAAGATACTGTTACCCATATTAGTCACTGTTGTTATTCAGTAGCTAAGTCATGTCTGACTATTCGTGACCCAATGGACTACAGAATGCCAGGCTTCCCTGTCCTTCACAATCTCCCAGAGTCAGTGATGCCATTCAACCATCTCATCTTCTATTACTCCCTTCTCATCCTGCTCTCAATCTTTCCCAGCATCAGGGTTTTTTCCAATAGTCAGCTCTTCTCATCAAAAGTATTAGAGCTTCAGGTTCAGTCCTTCCAAGGAATATTCAGAGTTGATTTTCTTTAGCATTGATTGGTTTGATCCCCTCATTGTCCAGTGGACTCTCAAGAGTCTTCTCCAGCATCATAATTCAAAAGCATCAGTTCTTCAGTGCCCATCCTTCTTTATGGTCCAATTCTCATATCAGTACATAACTACTTGGAAAAACCATAGTTTTGACTCTACATTTGACATGAACAATTTGCCTAATGTTATCGAATAGTATATTTTGTAGCCAGACCGCTGATCCAGGCCAACAGTATGCTACATTTGGGGAATAGCAAGTAAGCAATCTGATTCTAATGGGCAGCATGTTGAGAATTAATGGAAATAACAACAGAATCCATTAAGTATAGCTTTGAGAGTTGGACAGAGAGCGAACTAGAATTTATAGAGCTGGAAACAAGTGGCTGTAGCAGGTCTTGGTAAGATATGTCATGTGATGACTGCTGTATTTAGGGACCAAAACATGGTGCAAATTACCTGAGTAATTTTGCAGATACCCATTAGATTGTAGACCTCTAGAATTCCTGCCTCATTACATTTGCAACATTTATATTTTCATGGCTTAAAAACAAAAGCAGTGACACAAAATTGTGTGCTGGAATTAAAGTTCCAGTTGTGATTTGATGTCTTATTGTGAAGAATTTAATAAAGTATAATGTCACTGTTACTTAAAACTATTTGCCTTATATAATGTGTAGTGTGCAAAGCATCTTCTTGAGTGGTTTATTTGACAATGCAAAATACTTTGCAACAAAGCTATTAAATGATTTTCAGTAACAAATTAGTTTGTGTCTATAAAAATTAGTGTATGTATGTATATATGATTATGGTTTGTATGAAAGTGAAAAGGTTAGTTGTTCATTCATGTCTGACTCTTTGCTATCCCATGGACTATATATAGCTCACCAGACTCCTATCTCCATCGAATTCTCCAGGGAAGAACACTAGAGCAGTTGCCATTCCCTTCTCCAGGGGACCTTTCTGACCCAGGGATCGAGCCCAGGTCTGCTGCATCGCAGGCAGGTTCTTTTCCATCTGAGCCACAGGAATGCCATACTTTGTATAGACAGTCCATATTTTATAAGAGCTGGATTAAATTCTGTGAGTATAAGTTACGTGATTATAATATTTCTCAGCTATTTATCAGTCATCATACATTTTTAAAGAAGTTTAAAAGGGATATAAACATGCCATTTGAAGCCTCAATATATGTTCTAAAGAGATCTTAGTATCATAATTAAGTTATTGGATGATCTTTAAAATTTACTGTTGTAATTTAAAATGCCTTATGTATATATAAAAGTAAGATTTTATTCATCTGTTGGAAGAATCTAGGCAGGTGGATGAGTATATGAGCTAAGTAATTTGGAAGTGGTAGCCTATTTTTCTGAAGCAAAAATTTAACTTTTAATAATTAGCTTAAAAAACATGTGATGAAATCACTAGAAGTCAGTTTTACTTGTAACTATCATTCACTTTCAACCAGATTTGACTGGACTCTTAAGAACTAAATCATCAATAGGTGTACTATTAGAGAACTACTAACAGAGAAGATGCATTTCTATACATCCTATTGTAGCTTATATCCCTACAGTTTTGACTACAATCATTTGGCTTCAATATCTTACAGATGCCTTTAAAGCTAATTAAAATAATGTGGTGGTGTGGTAGCTCACACTTGCTAAATCTATTTGAGAGTGTCATCAAGGAATAACAAAGACATCAAATTTCTGTTTACATCTCCACTACTTATTAACTGTATACTCAAAGGGGAGTTATTGAATCCTGTAATCCTCAGTATTCTTGTCCACAGTTGTACCCCTCTGAATGTTCCTGATCTCATCTGTAATGCTCAGCATATTCACGGAGTTATTTTGTGTGGAACAAATAAGATAGTGTATGTTAAGTAACTAACAGTGGCTTTTCAATAAGTATTTTCTTCAAAAATATTCTTTGAAGAAGTTACCAGCCAAGCCACATGGGAAGCCCAAGAATACTGGAATGGGTAGCCTATCCCTTCTCCAGCGGATCTTCCTGATCCAGGAACTGAACCAGGGTGTCCTGCATTGCAGGCGGATTCTTTACCAACTGAGCTATCAGGGAAGCCCTAAAAAAAAAAAAAAAAATTAAATGCATTCAAACTTTTTGCATGTTATAATTAGTGCACACACACACACACACACACACACACACACACACACACACACACACACTAAAGGTTAATTGCTAACATTTCCTGAGTACTTCTTGCATGCCAGCATTGAGTCAATGCTTGCCTCGCATAATCTTATTTAAACCAATGTCTATGTATTGGGCCTTATTTTTTCTCTTACTTTACAACACAAATAGCCAAATCTTTTTCCCCCACCCTTGATTTGGATTCATCAGTCTGTATTTTAAGCTCATTAAAGATGTACATTTTAAAAATTTTACCAAATAAAATGCAATCACTATTCAATAAGCTAATACATCAAATACTAATGGCACATCTGATTTAAAATAAAGTGCATCTGTGATTGAGAGGGCACTCAGGAAATATTGGTAGTGTAGGAAAAGAACAAAAACAACTATATCTTTTAGCAAATACAAGATGTGCTTAGGTGGCAAGAAGATTATCGTTCCCATGTAGTATATATAAAATTGGAGTATTCACCAGGGCAAAATTGGAACTGAATGAGCCAGGTCCAAAACCAGATGGCAAGAGAAAGTTTCAAGCTGTTCCATTTGGAGATTGATTTTTAGATTTCCACGTGGCACATTACAAGTTCAAATTAATTTTAAACTTTTAATTTTTCATATATATCTTCCTGACTCCTAGCACACACTTTTTTGTCTGTCTTGTTGCCAGTGAATCTAAAATGAATACCAAACAGCTTTTCAGTCTATATTAAATGCACACAGAAGAGCACTTAACTGTGTGTGTTTTGAACTCCTCTCAATAAAAGTTTTAAGAGACAAGAAGCTTTTTCTACTTCAGGGTCACTATTAGTCTGAATAATACATAAACATGAAGAAATAGGGGAAGTTCTACTGAGGATTACAGCGTAGATTGAGTGAAATTACCTGTCATTATCACAATTGACAAGTTTGGCACACGAGTGACCCTCATGTTATACCAGTCAGTGTCAATGGCATATGTTTTCCCCGCCCATCAGAACCCAACCTAAAGGAAGAAACTGAAAGAGAACACATGAGTGCTTTGGGAAGCACTTTGAGGTGTCAAGAGTAAAACACTAAGAAAAAGGACAAGTTAAATTCTCTAGCCTCAAAACCCACAAATAATAAATAAATGCTACTGACACATGGGGCATGATGCTCTTCTTGGACTGAAATTGTGTGTTCTTTCCCAGTCAGAACTTAGGTAATGGGGTCATTTATATGTACCTTAGATAATAAAATTCGTTATTCAAGAAAAAAATGTACAACTACTAAGGATGTTTTCTAAATGTCTCTGTAAATGGATATTTGGAAAGTTCATAGGGCAGAAATCCCTATCTTTTAACCAATTAACAATTGCTTTAATTTTTTGAGTTGCCTAATATCATGTTTGTTATGTGATAATTAGTTGAAGGTATGTAAAGGGGTGGCTCAGTATACAGAATCTTCCTGCAATGCAAGAGACATGGGTTTGACCCCTGGGTAAGGAAGATCCCTTGGAGAAGGAAATGGCAGCTCACTCCAGTATTCTTGCCTGGAGAATCCCAAGGACAGAGGAGCCTGGCAGGGGCACAGTCCATGGGGTCACAAGAGTCCAACATGACTTAGTGACTGAAAAACAACAGCCAAAGTAATTTGCTTAGATTTTGTCAATTTAAAATTATACCTAAATATCCAGATGAAACTGGATATTTTTTAAAAGCACATGAAAACAGAAGTTTTTCTTGATGGATAAAATAAAATTTGATTTCAAGTGATACTTTTTTATCCCCAAATGCTTTTTCCACCCCCCATCTACTTGAGGAAAAAAAATAAAACCTCACAAATGCAAATTTCCTGTTATCTGCTATGATCAAAGAATATGGTTTTCTGATAAATTAAGCTTTCATGTTAATAGAAATACTACAAACAGATCAGTCTTAATAGAAACGCCTATGAAACAACCTCAAGTACTCTTAAGTGCAACACTGTATTTAATATTACACTGAAAACTCATATATTCTCATATTTCAGGGTAATACAGAGTGCCAAGGTCTTCATCATACATGTCAACTATTATGATACTAAAGCAAAAAGAGAAAAATAAAGAACTAGTTTAAAGTTTACACTTAGCATATTGTAGATTATAGTTTGTTTTTTTCTAGATAAGGCGTTTCTAGATATAGAAATAATTAAGTTAATAAAATCATGAATATGTTGAGAAGAAAGTCTGACTATTCCATTCTTACCCAACATGTCCCGTTGTTTAAGTTAAAAAGTGATTTAAAATCTACGTTCTAAATGTTAGGGAGTGTTGGATATCAGGTTATGTTATAGTTTGAATTACATACCTTTATGTGCCTTTTAGTCAGTCTGTAGGTCAGAGTAGGTAATGTTAAAAACGTTTCTTGTCTTCTTACCCAAGAATACCACTTGAGGTATGAAGATATTATTAATCAAATTTTCCTATAAGTCAATATTAAAACATTTGGAAAGGAGTTGGGAAGGAAGCATAATTATTCCTTGACCCAAAAAGAGTAGCAGTAGCTTGAATAACTGCTGTGTGGATTTAAGTGAGAGTGAACAGGGTTATTATTCAAGATACAGTTATTCTGAGTCTGAGAGAACTGTAGAAAATATGTCTAACTAGTTGAAAAATGAACCTAGTGTCTTTAGAGATAATTGCAAGAATATTAGGTAACAAGAACAAAGCATGTTGGAAAACATGAAAAAATATTTCAGTACTGAGTTTGTGGTGACACTGAAGGTTTTATTCTGCATGTTCTGGAGAACCCTAATCAGGCAAATAGGAGATGTTTGGTGGTGGTGGTTTAGTCACTAAGTTGTGTCCAACTCTGCGAGCCCATGGACTGTAGCCTGCCAGGCTCCTCTGTCCATGGGATTCTCCGGACAAGGCTACTGGAGTGGGTTGCCATACCCTCCTCCAGAGGATCTTCCTGACCCAGGGGTCAAACCCTTGTCTCATGTCTCCTGCACTGGCAGGCGGATGCTTTTCCACTAGCACCACCTGGGAAGCCTGCATAATACATATAGAGTTTAGAATATATGTATACCGAATTATTGTTTTCTTACATGTATAACCTTGTATCTGATTTTCTTTTACTTTATTTATGTCCAATTTATACTATTATTCTGCTATAAATATCTTTGAGCATAAATCTAATCATTCCCTGGCAGACTTTCTAGAAGTAGGACTATTATCTCAAAAGTCATGATCATTTGAAGACTCTTGATTCATAATGCCATTAAGCATTTATTTCATAAAGGAGTATAAATTTACATGTTGACCCAAACTGAATTTGAATGGCTAATGGAATGTACTTTTAAAAATATAAAATTATTTATTTTTAAAATTTTATATACAAAGATAGTATTATCTTATTTTAATTTAAATTTATTTATTAGTAGGGCTTCCCTTGTGGCTCAGGTGGTGAAGAATCTGCCTGCAATGCAGGAGATCTGAGTTCAATCCCTGGGTTGGGAAGATACCCTGGAGAAGGGAAATGCTACCCACTCCAGTATTCTGGCCTGGAGAATTCCATGGACTATATACGGGTTGCAGTATACTTGAATTAGATACATATAAAAAATATTTATTAGTTATGCATAGTTTACATTTCAGAGAAGGCGATGGCACCTCACTCCAGTCCTCTTGCCTGGAAAATCCCATGGACGGAGGAGCCTGGTGGGCTGCAGTCCATGGGGTCGCGAACAGTCGGACACGACTGAGCGACTTCACTTTCACTTTTCTCTTTCATGCATTGGAGAAGGAAATGGCAACCCACTCCAGTGTTCTTGCCTGGAGAATCCCCAGGATGGGGGAGCCTGGTGGGCTGCCGTCTATGGGGTCGCACAGAGTCGGACACGACTGAAGCGACTTAGCAGCAGCAGCAGCATGCATAGTTTACATTTCAGAGAAGGCGATGGCACCTCACTCTAGTACTCTTGCCTGGAAAATCCCATGGATGGAGGAGCCTGGTAGGCTGCAGTCCATGGGGCTGCGAAGAGTTGGACATGACTGAGTGACTTCACTTTCACGCATTGGAGAAGGAAATGGCAACTCACTCCAGTGTTCTTGCCTGGAGAATCCCCAGGACAGGGGAGCCCAGTGGTCAGCCGTCTATGGGGTCACACAGAGTTAGATACGACTGAAGCAACTTAGCAGCAGCAGCTTACATTTTATGAATTTCTTTCCAATTTACTATTTGATGCATATATTTTAATCAGTTTTCTTTTTAATTTAATTACATGAAAAAACATGATTTCAAATTTAATAATGATGGTCAGCAATGTCACAGTTCAAATACCATAAGAAACAAAATTTCATCATTGAAAAATGATTCTCTGATTCTACATACAACTATTAAATAACTAACCCACTGATGATTAGTGCCCAACATGGTAATATCTAGCCACATAAATGCAAACATTTTAGATTAATTTTGAATGACTTAAGCCACTCATGTTTTTAATGACTTAAAATCATTTCATGTGAAAAATATCATAATTTAAGCAGGTAATGTGATATGATTGTTAAGAAAATGTAGGTAAATCCATGCTCAGGTTAAAGTCATATAATATGAAGATTTTAGGGAAGAAATATTTTGGATATTATGCTTTCTGCAACAGTGGCATAAAGAACACATAGACAATGGTGAGGGGCTTCCCAGGTGGTGCTAGTGATAAAGAACCTGCCTGCCAATGCAGGAGACATAACAGACTCTGGTTCTATCCCTGGGTCGGGAACATACCCTGGAGGAGGGTATGGCAACCCACTCCAGTATTTTTGCCTGCAGAATCCCATGGACAGAGGAGCCTGGCAGGCTATACTCCATAGGGTTGCAAAGAGTCGGAAGCAACTTAGCATGCTTGCACACAGACAATGGTGAATTGGGTATTGAGAATTTAGAACACTTTTCTTATAAAGAATGCTAAAACAAAGAAAGAAAGAAACAGATAGCAGAGGCAGATTAGCCTGGAAAATAAAGAATCATATAACTTTTTGCAGAGTTATGTGGAAAGATGGAAAAAGATAGCCTGATACTTCAAAGAAAAAGGGAAGAGTTGCCCTAGATGCTTTTTTCCTTTCCACCAAAAGGAGAAAAAAAAAAAAAAAAAAGATTAAAGAAAGGAAAATAAAGCTTAGGTAAATTAATTGATGCCTTAAGAAAACTCTGATTTCAGATCATTCAGATATCAATATGATGTCTTAATGACTATAGCGGTCTGAAAATCACATGTGTATCTTGTGAACATTGATATGTATTGTCACTAGATGTTTGAGGGAATCATGCATGGCTTCCTGCTAAGAAAAATGACCTCTATGTTCCCATTCACCAGTCAGATTGTATGGTTATATAGATTAAAAACAGAATCTTGTTGACTATGCTGTTAAATCATTTCCAGAAGTATTAATTGTAGTGATCAGAAAACTAATAAGAATTGAGCTCTATATATATATGTTTTAAAATTCTCTTTTGAAGAATCTTCTCTAAATTAGCATGTTAGTTTCCTAATATAAACTATTAATATAGCATTTTGTTTTTATCGGTTATGCCATTAGTTGTCATGGGAGATCCCCAAACTCCTAAAGGATGGTGACAAGTAACAAGACTCTGAAAAAAATGTCTATGCTGCCAGAAGATTGGTTTGCCAGAATTCTTGTCCCCAAGAATAGACAGGAAAACTCAGTGAGTCAGAGCAACCCAGTTAACAAATTGTACACTCAAAGCATAGCATGGCAAACAGCATGAGTATGGGTGTGATAGCTTCCTTTCTCCTGCCCTCAAATCCCACAGGGCATCGAATACAACAGGGCCAGATGGGGCTATAGCAAAGGAACCCAGGACTAGAGCCTTAGCATCTCTTATAGAAAACAGAACACATGCTATTTCCTTAGCCAGGGAAATCAGTAGTGGAAAAGCATTCTTCTTGGTCTTAGTTGCCTATATGACCCGCTGGAGGAACAGCTCAGAGTTAGTGGGGAGCCCTGCTTTGTGGTTTGGCACACTTAGCAGGAACTTGCAAGAAGTGGGCTTCGTGGTAAATTTTTGTGTAAAAATTAATAGAAATTCTGAAAGCAATTTTCCTCAGGTTAAACACTTACTTCTAATTGGAGAGAAAAAAAAAAACAAAGAATAGACTCTAGAGCCCTCTTTTCTGAATCCTCTGCAAAGTCCTTTTGACTTACTTTCTCAGGAGGAGCAGTGCATTTCCTTAAGACAGTTGTCACTCAGTCTTCCCTGGGATATTTTCAAAAGCCTAACTAGCAAGAGAATCTAGCTTTCAGGCATCCAATTTATCATGCAAAATACACAGTATACCTCCAAGACATTTTCTGAATGCTAGAATGTGAAAGCCCAATTCTTTCAAATAAATACTAGTATCAGTTTCTCATATCTATGTAGGTTTTTTAAAACCCATGTTTGAAAGATGATTCTCAAGCTATGGATCACATAAGACATGGACATCAACTGAGAGGGGCCCTGTGGAGTGGAAACTAAATGAGTGCCTTGTAGTCTACGGAAGAACAGATTAAAACAAAATAAAACAGAACTATGCATATTTGCAGGAGAAAGAGAAATAATCCCAATTAATTGCAGAGATAAACAAAGTTCATAACTAATTAATGTGACAGAAGAAATAAGTGAGATTCTTTAATATCAGAAGACTAAGCTTGATTATTGGTTTTTTGCAATAAGCATTTTTTTGTACCACAAAGAAGCATTTCTTGATGGTATAATTATCATGCCTGTATGAGTATATGAGTATTCAACTATGCTATTTTTATTTTTGCTCTTCTTGCAGTGTTATTTGGGAAGGTTTTAATACTTGGTTTTATAATAGGAATATAAGTGGAAAGGACATTTTCACTTCCATTGTGCTTAAGCAAAACAAAAAAAAATTGTGACTAATATGATAATAATGTTGACTTTTTTGGAATTTCAGCATCTAAATATATTCTTCATCTTGCAAACTTGTCAAAAATAAAAGACTGTCATTAAGGTAATTTGTATAAATAAACTAAGGTCTGAATTTCAATGGCCTATCCTTATAGAAATTCTATTTTGGTTGACTAGATCACATCGATTCATTCTGATATTACATATAAATGAAAATACCAAATGTCTTTAGCTTTGTCAGTGAAAAAGTAGTTTGGGCTTAACAAATGCTTCAGTGATGTCTATTTGGAAGCTTCATGACATATTAAAGCAGTTGATGAGGTACAATTTGTTGTGGGGTCACATCTGATTGATGGTTTACTATCTACCACAGTCTCATCTGCTGTGATATTCCCATAATGAATGTTCATTGCTAGACAGTGTTAAATGTGCTCTATCTAAATCATTTGTTACTTATAACAAGTTTTAGTATATATGAATCAAATATTGTTTACAGTTGCCTTCAATAGGATTTATCATTTTGCACCTTTCTATCACTTTAAATGGAATAAATAAGATATAGGTTTTTGAATATTTTGAGCCCATGGGTGGTAATGTACCAAGAATTCAGTTATAAAGTAAATTTAAACAGGTTATCTTGAAGAATGAAAATAAAAGTAGCTTGGTAACTATTTTTTCTAAGCATAGGAGTTGTTTATTTTATAGTATGTATTCTTGGGAAATTAATTAAAATAAAGGGAAATTTTAAAATATTTATCATTTATGAAAAATCATATGAGGGAAATTGCTTTCAGCTTTTAGGAATAAGTTATTTTTTTTTTGTAGTGGCTACTCTACCAGCTTTTACTCAGAAACTTGTCTTTCAACCACAAGCTTCTATTTTTTATATCTTACCTCCCGTCACTGATGCTAAGTCTAACCTGGATCCCATCTCATTTTCTTCCTTGAGGTTTTTCTCCCCATTTGGATCTTATTTTTGTCATTTGTTTTTAACCCCATGATTGACAGTCTCAGCCCATGATCAATGTTTATTGATATCCACACATTTCTGCATCAACCATTCCACATTAAGGTCCCTTCTTCGATCCCACATCCAGGGAAACACTAACATTTGTTTTTGTTCTATGTAAATAATACCTATGTTTAAATAAATAGGGTATTTACTGTCACTTATACATTTACCTAAACTAAGAAAATTTTTGAGAGTATTATAATCATGATAAAATTAAAAATCAGAAGCATAGATTTTATATTTTGGTTCATTCATTTCTAATGCAAAAGGAAAAACTGGAAGTCATCTCTGTGTTTCATGCATGAAGAAATTTTGAGATGAATGACTTCTTTGTCCCTTGCCTGAGGTCACGTGATAAGGGACACATGGTTTCAGGCAGGGAAAGAGCCTGTGATAATTCTGTTCAATATGGATTTGCTTTATATTTCCTACAAATGGTACATAAAGAAGGAAGGTGTTTTGTGATCTGAAACTTAAGACCATTCAACATCTGTTTATTTATTCTGAACAAAACAGGATTTTTAAAAATCAGTATAAACTGCTCTAAAATTTTCATTTGATTAATAATATAAAATTTCGAGGGGAACATTATCAATACTTTTAAATGTGTTTTCCCTCATATTTTTAAGACTGCTAAACTCTATTTAATCACATTTCTGTTCAGCCTTCTGGCATTTATCTCTTGCTCAGAACTTAAGAAATATCTTTTTCATTGTTTCTTTACTTTTTTTTTTTAATCACAGACCGTATAATCTTGATGTGTAAAAACTACTTACTAATTTCTAAAACTGTTTCACATACATTCAGTCTTTGAATGGAGACAGGGGAAAATCTTTACCTTCTAGCCAAGGAGTATAATTTAGTACTTTCCACCTGGTTATGCCCCAAAGCATATAAATACATGTATTTCCTTGAAAATTCACTTTGTGCATTCCAGATGTTTTTTCTGCAATGAACATAGTTAAACTTTACACTGGATATCAAAATTAGTTTACAACAGAAGGAAGTCCTGAGCTGAGTAAGAAATTTAGTGTTTTTGTTGTTGTCTTAGAGCGAATGGTTTTTCAACTTCAGTGCACATTCAAATCATTTGGAAGGCTTGGAAATATGGACTGCTGGACCCCACCCCTGGTTTCTGATTTAGTAGGTCTGAGTGAGATCCATGAGTTTCCTTTAATAGAAAATTTGCACATGTGCTGATGCTATTGTTCAGCACATTTTTAAAACCAGCAGTACATTGGAGGGGGCTACCCTAGTGGCTCAGCCTGCAATATGGCAGACACGGGTTCGATCCCTGGATCAGGAAAATCCCCTGGCGAAATGAATGGCTCACCAATCTAGTATTCTCACCTGGAGAATTTCATGCACAGAGGAGTGTGGCGGGCTACAGTCCATGGGTTTGCAGAGTGGGACACGACTGAGCGACTGATGCACACACAGTACATTGGAGTTGGTGCCTGAAGTAAACCTTGTTTAAAATCCTGATGTTACCACATAACAGCCTTGTGATCTTGGATAGCTTTTATAAATCTCTGGAACCAGTGTTTCAAAGTTTGTAGAATGGGAGCTATGGTACTTGCCTGAGAACATGGTTGTGATGCTTTGCTGCTGCTGCTGCTAAGTTGCTTCAGTCATGTCCGACTCTGTGCAACCCCATAGACGGCAGCCCACCAGGCGCCTCTGTCCCTGGGATTCTCCAGGCAAGAATACTGGAGTGAGTTGCCCTTTCCTTCTCCAATGCATGCATGCATGCTAAATCACTTCAGTCGTCCGACTCTGTGCAACCCCATGGACAGCAGCCCACCAGGCTCCTCTGTCCACAGGATTCTCCAGACAAGAATACTGGAGTGGGTTGCCATTTCCTTCTCCTGTGATCGTTTAGCTACTGTATATAAGATGCCAATAGTGGCACAAAGCACATATTAGCTAAGCAGTGATTTTTAACTCTCATTTCTGCGGATGTGTTTCTGTGTAAATCATCATTCTTATGCTGAGTATATGAGCAGAAAAAATTTTCCTTGAGTTTTGATTGTCTAGCTTTCAGTAGAAGGAGAAAAAAACTATTTAGTCATGTAAGATGTATTCAATAAACATCATTGATTATCTCATATAGAGCAAATATTGCTCTAATTATTGTAATATAACAATGAAAAGATGTGGTCACAGATCTTGAGAATCTTTAAATCCAGTTCACTAGTTCCTATAATGAGTTGTTTATAATAGAAAGCATATACCCAGAATAACTTCTTTTATTATTTAGTGTGCATGCATGTTCAGTCACTTCGGTTGTGTCTGACTCTTTGTGACCCTAAGGAGTATAGCCCACCAGGCGTCTCTGTCCAGGCAAGAATACTGGCCTGGGTTGCCATGACCTCTTCCAGGGGATCTTCCCAACCCAGTCATGGAGCCCCGAGTCTCCTGCATTGCAGACAGATTGTTTACCACTAAACCACTAGCAAAGCCCCTTATTATTTGGTTTTCAGTCCAAATCTTATCATCTCAAAGAGGAATCCTTCTCCACCAACCATTCAGTCTAAATAATCCTATTTCCATCACCCACATTCTTGTTTTTCTGGTCTAAATAAGCTATTGTATTCAATGATCTGGATTATTTAAAACTGTATTTGTTTCCTCATTTGTATTTAACTGTGAGAAAGATCTCTGTTATTTATCGTTGAATAGCAGCCCTCTGATATGTTTGAACGTAGAAGGTGGTCGAAGTATATTATTGCACAAATGAATGTAAGAAAGTCTGTTTAGAGAAATCTGGCTAGGTTTCGTTGGACAGAAGCATTTGAACCAAGCACCCAGGTAGGAGAAAAGCAACTACAGTTGAGGAAAACACTAAGGGTTAGGACATTGATTGGAAAATGTAAGAATCTATATTAATGATCTATCAGCAGCCTGGTCCTTTGATAAACACAAAGGGAAGTGGGAGCAAGAGTTACAGCAGCATTGCAGGAAGGGGTGTCAACCTCTAATCAGTGGAGGAAAATTGAAGAAAGAAGGGAAATGATCAGTAGTCGTATTATTAGCTTAGCGCTATTAATGTAGCTATTTCTAATTGACAATTGTGAAACTAAATTAAATGTCTGAATATAGCATGTAGAAGCTCTCTTTGGTGACACTAGAGAAGTAGACTTTAATTCCATTGCAATATTAGGAAATGTAATGACATAATAAAGATGAGAGATACCTGAGAGAAAAGGTAAAATATAATTTTAAAAGGCTAATTTTTCTAATCATGAAAATAATTCCTGCTCCTTTTTATTTGGATTTATTTGGAATATTTAATTTAAAACATTCACATGTAAAAACATAATCGATATTTTGGATACTTTACTTACATACAGTTTTCTGTGTGTTTTTACATTTGAGATCATGTTAGAAAATTAAATCCTGTGGTTTTATTGAAATTATAACAAGGTATTCTTATTTTCAAAGATATAATTTGTAACGGCTGCATGCTTCAATTTATGGGGACACTATGCTTAATAGGGCTTCTCTGGTCGCTCAGACAATAGTCTGCCTCCAATGCAGGAGACTCGGATTTGATCCCTGGGTCGGGAAGATCCCCTGGAGAAGGGAATGGCAACCCACTCCAGTATTCTTGCCTGGAGAATTCCATGGACAGAGGAGCCTGGTGGGCTACAGTTCATGGGGTCACAAAGAGTCGGACATAACTGAGCGACTATAACTATACTTAATATTTTCCCCTTGAATATTTAGATAGAATAGGATATATATATATTGTTAAGTTAGTAAGACATTTCTTGGTTAAGTACAATATAGATATTGAAAACAATAGGTGAATTAAGATACATATTTACATCTCTTCCATTAGAAATTTGAAGGAATAGTTGATGGTATTCTGAAAGCCACCACTGGTTCAGGATAACAATAATCTGGAATGTTGCCCTCATGGATTTGGTCCAAAATGGCCCATGGTAGTTCAAGATTATCATGGGTTTGAAGGAACTGGTTTCATGCAGGAATTTCTGTATACTTTCATTCATTTGTTGTAAGACATTCATATAACCATCCTACTAAGGGAAGTGGAGAAATGTAGTCTTCTTTTGGAGCTGGGAGTCACGTGCTCAGATACAATGCTGTCACAGGGCAATAATGACAGACTGGAGTGTGTTAGATAAACCGCAGTTTCTGCTATGCACTGTCAAGTTTCTCATCCCCACAGTGCTATGTGTCCCAAGAAGTCTTGTGGAGACCATTGTGTTTCAGGCATTTAAATGTGCTTTTGAAGGACACTATAATGGTCCAGTTCAGAACATATCTGCTATTTTGTTTCAATTATATACTTTACAATATTTAGGTAAATATTTAATTATTGATTTGTGAAAAGTGCAAAGAGAGACAGGATATTTAAGAGAGAACTCTGGTCTATAGCATTGTTTAAATTATTTTAGGCCAGACTTCCTTTGAGTTTAGAGGCTAATTTATTTTTAAATTAATGATAAAAATATGTTAATGTGGTTAGGTAGATTTTTTTGGCTCAGAACAATTAACATGAAATTAGGTATTTAACAGGATTTTTGTTCTGCCATCTACTAATATAAATATATATTTAATTCCCAACTAGTTAAAATATAATTTAAATTCTTTAAATTAATGCTATGCATCATAATTTATTAAATAGATTCTGAAAATAAATTAATGGATTATATTAAACAATAGTGAATGATAGATCTACTTTTACATCTCACAAATTAGACAAGGTGCTACTAGAAGTAAAATATTTATTATTCAATTTTTAAGTAGTATAGCTACAAATTGGGGAAGGGAACAGCAAGTCACTCCAGTATCTTGCCTGGAGAATTCCATGGACAAAGGAGCCTGGAGGGCTACAGTCCACGGGGTCTCAAAGAGTCGGACACGACTGAACGATTTTCACTCACTCCCTCACTCATACCTACAAATATACATCTTCTGCCTCGCATGTAGGTTCTTTACCATCGAGCTGCCTGGGAAGCCCATTACAGCCTCTGTTTTCTGGGCCTTGGTGGAGAAAAAAAAAGATAAGGTTTTGTCTATCAAGCATATTTGCAGCTACACTATTTAAAAATTGAACAATGAATATTTTACCTCTAGTAGGACCTTGTCTAGCTTTTGAGGCATAAAAGTGGATCTTTCATTTTTTTAAGTGTTATTTATTGTTGGCTCTTCTTGGCTGTGCAGGAGTTTCTCTAGCTGTGGCAAATGGGGGCTACTCTTGTGGCAGCACGGACTTCTTGTTACAGTGGCTTCTCTTGTTGCAGAGCATGGGTTCTAGAGCCTATGGGCTGCAGTAGTTGTGGCTCCCAGCCTCTAGAACATAGGGTCAATAGTTGTACTGCAGGGGTTTAGTTGCTACACAGCAGTGTGATCTTTCCAGGCCAGGAATAGAACCTGTGTCTCCTGCATTGGCAAGCCAATTCTTCACCAGTGAGCCGCCAGAGAAGCTCAGATATTTCATTTTATTAAGACCTTGTTTTTTTAAGAGCAATTTTAGCTTCATAGTCAAATTAAGAATCAAGTACAGAGATTTGTCATAAATCCCCTGCCCCCCACATGCATAGACTTCCCCATGATCAGTATCACCGCCAAAATGGTACATTTGTTTTAGTGGATGAACCTACATCGATTCATCATAATCACCCAAAGTCCATAGTTTACATTACAGTTCACTCTTGGTGTTATACATTCTATGAGTTAGACAGATGTATAATGACAAGTATCCATAATACAGAATCATGGAATATTTTCACCACTCTAAAAATCCCCTGTGTTCCAGCTATTCATCCCTCCATGACCCTCAACCCCTGTTAACCACTTGACCCCTGGCAACCAGTGATCTGTTCACTGAACCTCTAGTTTTGCCTTTTCTAAAGTCATTTGGTTGGGATCACACAGTTTGTAGCCTTTGGCTTCTTTCATGTAGTAGTACACAGTTAAGGTTTCTCCATGTCTTTTTGAATCTTTCATTTAAAACTTTGTTTTTTCAGGATGTTAACCTCTGAAAGTATGGTCAATACCTGCCATTTTCCCTAATCAAACTTATTTTGGCCCACCATATATTCTCAGTACCAGGTAGCAGAATCTCAAGTGAAACAGAGGAAAAATTCCTTCGTATACCAGGAAATATTTATGAGCTCTTCTTTGTTGTTATAACATGTGAAGATTTTTGGAATTATTTTGAACTCAATTTCTAGGTCCATCAGTTCAGTTCCGTTCAGTCGCTCAGTCATGTCCGACTCTTTGAGACCCCATGAATCACATCACGCCAGGCCTCCCTGTCCATCACCTACTCCCGGAGTTCACTCAGACTCACATCCATCGAGTCAGTGATGCCATCCAGCCATCTCATCCTCAGTCATCCCCTTCTTCTCCTGCCCCCAATCCTTCCCAGCATCAGAGTCTTTTCCAGTGAGTCAACTCTTCACATGAGGTGCCCAAAGTACTGGAGTTTCAGCTTCAGCATCATTCTTTCCAAAGAAATCCAGGGCTGATCTCCCTCAGAATGGACTGGTTGGATCTCCTTGCAGTCCAGGGGACTCTCAAGAGTCTTCTCCAACACCACAGTTCAAAAGCATCAATTCTTCGGCGCTCAGCCTTCTTCACAGTCCAATTCTCACATCCATACATGACCACAGGAAAAGCCATAGCCTTGACCATAGAAGGTGTGTAATAGATGGGCTGCTGCTGAAGATGAGGAAATTTATTAGATAGGAAGAGTTAATCTTTCTTTTGCTTAGAGGAAATCTACCTTTGATAACAAAACAAATATTTTCTTTTCTCTTACTTGTTATGGATTCTTGGGCATCACACTATCTGTTTTGTGAAATTTCCTTTGCAATAGGAAAAAACTTGGGACCCACTGCATGTATATTAAGTCATGACCATAATGGTTACTATGCAGAGGAAGAAAGTGGAATCAGAAAAAGAGAAAAACTAAGTAAGAGAACTAGTAATAAAGAATGTGAAAGGTGGAGGTGAAGAACAAAATCCATACCTTATTTCATAAAAAACAATGCTATTTCAGAAAGTTTGAATTCAATTTTCAATTAGGTATATATAGAGAAATAATTCGGGATTTAGTTTGATAAATACACCCAAATATTAGTCTGTTGTCATTATTTACAAAGCGTTAAAACATACAAAGTTCAAAATAATTTAATAACAAGATTTGAGAGATAACTTAGTCACAGGAGATTTATTTTTTGACTTACTGAACATCTCAGTAGAATTAGAAGCAGTACTTTAATATCAGCAAAAGATGAACATGCAGTTCTGTGACTATATGTTACCTGCATTTTCCTCCCCACACTATCATAATGGTTTCCGTTCATTCCATGTTACTTCAGAAGAAGATAAGACAAGGAAAGAAGGAAGTTTAATAGCTATTTGTGGACATTTTGAGACCTTAAGCACATGTAAGTGAGATCACTCCTCAGCCCTGTATTAAACTTCATCCCACCCAGTCAATGGAGTAGAGCATAAATTCATGTCTTTTCCCTTACTGACATATGACTATCAACTTAGCAGATATCATCTCCTGCACTGCTTTCCAAGCCTCTGCAATATAGAGTTTGGAGGTTCAACTTTATCTTCAAGTTCTTACCTTTAGTTTCTTACTCATGTAATGCCCATAT
The DNA here is from genome assembly GCF_023091745.1 of Budorcas taxicolor. Lineage (NCBI taxonomy): Eukaryota > Metazoa > Chordata > Mammalia > Artiodactyla > Bovidae > Budorcas > Budorcas taxicolor. The sequence continues at coordinate 88,334,819 of NC_068910.1, forward strand.
TTGGGCTCTCAGGTAATGCAGAAGTAAAGAATCTGCCTGCCAATGCAGGATATACAAGACATGTGGGTTTGATCCCTGGGTAGGGAAGATTCCCTGGAGGAGGAAATAGCAACCCACTCCAGTGTTCTTGCCTGGGAAATCCCATGGATGAGGAGCCTAGCAGGTTACAGTCTATAAGATCTCAGAAAGTCAGACTAGACTTAGCAACTAAACAATAACAATATCAATATTCTTTCAGCTCATTTAAACATAGCATTCCAACCGGGCTTTTTAGAATGTTTATAACCTGAATACTATATTTCCAAATAGCATATTTGTTAATAAAAGTCAAGCATAATACAGACGACTCAGACTGTACTTTTGCAAAGCAGCTAATTGGATGATAAATTAGATTTAAATGATATGTTTTAATGTTTGCTAGAAGTTTCCATTTTACCCACAAAACACATTTAGAATTTATGATACATCCACTAATGAAATATTGGAAATAAAGTATATTTAAGCCATATACTGTTCCCAGAATTGTCACCTTTTCTGAACAAATGAGATGGTATTGTCAAACAGTTTAATGATTATATCGGAATTCATCCTTCTTTTCAGTGAACTCTGAACATGAGAAGACACTTTACCTCTGTGTGTTGATTTCTTCATTCTTTTAATATATAGTAATTATATATATAAGTAATAAAGCTTACTTATAATTGGTTATTTGCCTTGCTAATTGCAGTCTTTTACTGTTATTTTATCTAAAATTCCAATCCACTCCTAAACTCTAAAAGTATGTGAGACACACTATGTGTGATCCTACCTTTAAGAGAAGCTTGATTTGGGCTCATATTATCTTCTTTTTAGAGGGTATATATTTGTTAACAGTCACAATGATTTTATTAATACATGTTCATGCCTCTAAGGTTGTTAATGAATGAAAATTAAAAGTTGCAATGTTTATGTATGCTGTGCATATTTAATGTATGTTTGTGTAGTTCTTCAAGAAATGTCTTTCCTACTATTCATGATCTAGAAAAAAATTGGCCAAATTTGGCATATAGATATTATCCATCATTATTATGTGTTAAGTCACTTCAGTTGTGTCCGATTCTTTGTGACCACATGGACTATAGCCCACCAGGCTCCTCTGTCCATGGGATTCTCCAGGCAAGAACACTGGAGTGGGTTGCTGTTTCCCTCTCCAATCTCTATTATAATCATTGATTATTTAATGCTGCCAAAGTTCTTCTTGAAACTATTGTATAAACAACTAGATGCAAATTCTAACAGAAGTCAACCAATTGCACAGAAAAAAGAAGAGAAAAACACTAAAGTTGTGTATTGGAATGCAATTATGTAGTTAAAAGCTAGGTAATTGCATAATAATATCAACTGTTAATTTTGTTAGTTACAGTATGGACATGATGAAAAATACAAAGCTGAATTCAAAATAATTGCACATCATTCTAATGAGAAGATCCATGCTGGCAAGCTGTCCTTTTGCTCTCTCTTAGCCTTCAGTCAAGATAATTTCATTTATCTTCCAAGTTACCGTAACCTTGCAGGATAGAACAATATTCAAACATTTCACCTCCTTGACCACATTCAAGAAAGCTTGTTTGTCTTGGGCATGATATTTTAGCCTATCTTCAGTGTCAGCCTATCACTCTAACTGATTTATTTCTAACCAGAATAATATGAGTATAAAAATATATGTAATGTGAAGTCTAAAGTATTGAAGTGCTGAATAGATTTATACTGCTTTACTGTACATGTGATTTAGAGCTAATGGAGTATCTTGACATTTTATAAGCATTTAACTTTTAAAGAAATCACATCCTAGGTCACAAAGGATATTATGATTTTAAAATATTGTATAGCGTTCCACGTTTGGAAGGACATTGGTTTAATGGTTAGGAAAGCAGGCAGTTAGTCATTCATTGAAAGTGATTCTTACCTTTACCAGATGGATAGAAAAGATGTAAACATTTCAAACAAAATGGAATTTTAAAAAAATTCCTAAAACATGCATTGCTCACATTCTAAATACTAAAGAAGCAACATCAGAGCTAATATATCCTATCACATTTATTAAAATATGTTAGTAATTAGCATAAAAACAGCTTAATAAAAATACTTGAGGGCAAATTTACCATCTGAGAACTGTCAATAAAATTAAAGCAAAAAATCAGTTTATCTGGGTTGTGTTGTGTTTTTTAGGTGCTTTCTGTCTTCCTAAAGATCATTACCTATTCTTTGTCTGATATTGCTGTGTTTTCTAAAGGGTAGAATTAGTATAAATTTAATTTATGTTCCCCTTCAATTAAACAAATTATTCACGATCTGAGGAAATTTATCATCAGATTTAACTTGTCAGAAACATTATCATAACAGTATTAGGTAGACTATTATGAAAAAAAAGCAATAATTTCACAATCTCAAGGAATCACCAGCTCATGTCATATACTAATACTCAAGGTCTCTGCTCCCTGCACTGATGTGGGTTCCTTCCCCCTATACCTCTCGACACCTACCTTGGGTCAAAACCACCCAAACTTTGTTTTTTGTTTGTTTATTTATTTTTCGGTACAGCACCAAAACTAAGATTGTTCTTCACTTTTTTTAGAGGGTTGTGAAAAATAAAAAGAAATAATATGTGTTAGAGGTCTTGTGTGTCTTGCAAAGCCTGTAATAATGACCACCTGTCTCTTTCTATAAAAAATGTGCTGATTCCTTCCCAGGTGCTTTGGAGTCTTTACTGGATTATTTGCATCAGGCCAGCTGAATTTTGATGCCTTCAAAATGTAGACGTTTCCATGGGCTTGCAAATTTTATCTATCCTTTTCACTAGTATTCTATTGTTTAGAACTCAGTTCCTTTGCCAGACCCAACAAAAAGGGAAACTAGTAGACACTAGAGACCAGCAGAAAGACTTATATAGAGAAAGTACAGAAACAAAGAAAGGAAGTTATTTAATTGGCTATAGTTTAAAGCCCAGTTGTCTGTTTGTAATTAGTAATTCTTTGTTGTTTTTTGTTTTCATTGATAAGTCATGTCTGACTCTCTCGTGACCCCATGGACTGTAGCCCACCTAACTTCTCTATACATCGGATTTCCAGGCAAGAATATTGGAGTGGGTTGCCAGTTCATTCTCCAAGGGATCTTCCCATCCCAGGGTTGAACCTATGTCTCCTTTATTGGCAGGCAAGTTCTTTCCCATTGAGCCACCAGGGAAGCCTAAGATGTTCTTAGTATTTTGATTATGTAAACTTGAGGACTTCACAAGCCTTTGGTTTTGCTTTCTTAGATAAACCATCATGGCATTAGAATCATAATGGTCTAATGGCCTTCTTGTTTAATTATCTCCACATCCAGTATTGATTCCCATGCTGCTGCTGCTGCTAAGTCACTTGTCATGTCCAACTCTGTGCAACCCCATAGACAGCAGCCCCCCAGGCTCCCCCGTCCCTGGGATTCTCCAGGCAAGAACACTGGAGTGGGTTGCCATTTCCTTCTCCAATGCATGAAAGTGAAAAGTGAAAGTGAAGTCACTCAGTCGTGCTCGACTCTTCGAGACTCCATGAACTGTAGCCTACCAGGCTCCTCCATCCATGGGATTTTCCAGGCAAGAGTACTGGAGTGGGGTGCCATTGCCTTCTCTGTTGATTCCCATGGGCTCCCCTGAAATCTTGTTATGCAGCCTATGAGGTTTTTGTCAGGACATGTCTGTCAGCATCACAGTCCCATCCCCCAAAACATCATGAACTAAGAAGGTTCTTACATTCTTACTCATCTTGCAAGCTATCAAGTAAACCTGTTATATTTTAATGAATCCTGGCAGAAGTTATATATGTGACTCTTAGATCAGAGACAAAGAACTGTGTTACTCACAGCCCTGTAAGTATCATGAAAATGTGTATGTATACATCAATTTCCCTTGAACCTAAGTCCTACTGGAGTGACATAGATGGGCCCAAATCATGATTACATACACAGTGGGTGGCATTTTGGGAGAACTGTGAGCTTAGGGTTGGAGAAGGCAATGGCACCCCACTCCAGTACTCTTGCCTGGAAAATCCCATGGATGGAGCCTGGAAGGCTGCAGTCCATGGGGTCACTGAGGGTTGGACATGACTGAGTGACTTCACTTTCACTTTTCCCTTTCATGCATTGGAGAAGGAAATGGCAACCCACACCAGTGTTCTTGCCTGGAGAATCCCAGGGATGGGGGAGCCTGGTGGGCTGCCGTCTGTGGGGTCGCACAGAGTCGGACACGACTGAAGCGACTTAGCAGCAGCAGCAGCAGTGAGCTTAGGGTAACTGAGTCTCATACATACATACATATACATATATATATATACACACACATATATTTGTATATGTGTATATATATAAGCATGCCTGCTCTTAGCTTTGGAAGGAAGCAGGCAGTAAGCAAACACTTCCTTTGCACTGAAGAGAAATACAGTCTCCCTATTCTAAGGCTGTTTGGTCTATATATAGTCTCATAAATATAGTCTAGAATAAAGGGCAGTTGGTGCCACACTGGCAAGACAGGTAAAAGTAAAATAGACTCAGAAAGAATTTTTTCTCCAATATTATTATCATTGGATTGTATATTTTCAGAATCTGTCCAGCAATATACAAGTCTGTACTGGAGACACATAACTAAAATCTATACTTGCTGTTTATGGGAGAAAACTGAAGTCATGATTTCCTGTATTGACATAGTTGTTTGCCAAGCCAACTTTATGTCAGTACAGAATGATTAACTTTTATTAAAATTGATTTACATAGCTTTAACATGTAATTAGGTTTTTTGCGTTGTAAATAGCCATAGTTGAGACTCAAATTTTATTGAATGGTATCCAAATGTCTCACAGATAAACATATATAAGTCTTTCTGAGTGAATATAATTTGTAATCAATTACTGGAAACTCTTCTCTAGTTCAGAATTCCAACTTGCAGATTTATTCAAGCTGGAATTCAGCTAAGGTTGCAAATCACTGCTTGTGGTATGGTAGACCAATTCAATAAAACTCTCACATACCACATGATCTATATTGGTGCTCACTATGCTAGAAGAAACAAAATGAAAACAACATAGATGATATGTTGCTAGCATAATTCTTCCATTTTTCTTAGTTTTAAGTGATAAAAATGCTGCATGCTTTCATCAGTAGCAGGAATTTTCCCAGCTGAGTACAAAGTAGACTTCAATATTTGTCTGATAAATGAGTGACTGGCAGCACACAGGTGTTCACATGCACAAGTTGATTTGCATGCAGGATGGTTTTCCCTGGTGGCTCAGAGGTTAAAGAATCCACCTGTCAATGCAGGAGACACAGGTTTGATCCCTGAGTCAGGAAGATTCCCTGGAGAAGGGAATGGCAACCCACTCCAGTATTCTTGCCTTGGAAATCTCATGGACAGAGGAGCCTGGTGGGCTACAGGTCATGGGATTGCAAAGAGTCGGACATGATTTAGCAACTAAACAATAACAATGGAGATCTTCTAGAATAAAGTTTTGCATGTGAGAACTTGCAGATTATACTGTAACCTGAATGTCAGAGGGAAAGAGAGATGCTTTGGAAAACGAGGCATCGTGACCCCTGCTTAGTCCCTCTTTAAATTCACTGGAAAACATTGGCATGCTTTTTGTTGAAGAGCTGTTTAAGTGGCAAAGCAAGACAGAGATCAGGAGATCATGGTATCATGTAATATTGGTATGGTGAGATATCAGGGGCCTTTGAAAATGCAATGAAACCTTGAAACTGCTGTGCCAACCATGGCAGCAGAGAATCTGTGGGAATGGATTGTTGTGTTAAACACAAATGAGGAAGCCCTTGAGGCCTCTAAAGATATTTGAGAAAGGCACAGGTTTGTATCATTCATTTTAGGAAAATGACTTATTCATGACTTCAATTCAGATCTCATTGCATCCAAGGCTGCTTAAACCTGAGCAACTTTGGGTTTTTACTTCTTAACAGTTTTATGTACTTTAAATATGTTTTCAGAATTGAGTTTTTTTCCCCCATCATTTTCCAGTTCTTCTTTCTTTTGTATAAGAATGTGTCAGTGAATTCTATTAATTTTAGCTATATATGTGAGTACATTGTTAAGCTTTTTTTTTTTAAGCAATTTCCTAGGTAAGCTTTTAAGATAATTCTTTTGGAAGATAATTAATTTGTTTGACTTAAAACAATGGTCTATAAGAAAATAATCTTTTAAAAATTGATAGATTGATATTCTAAATCACTTTTGCATCCAAGAGTCTTCAGAATTCAGCTTTTTACAATAAAATTTGATTCACCAAATATTTGGAAATACAAATAAATCAGATAACAAATGGAGGTGATGATACAAATGTTTAAAAGTAAGGAAGTGATTCTATATGCTTTAAGTATCAAGTCTAAGGAAAGATTTTGTGAAGACCTTAAATATATAGATGAAATTCCACTCTTTTCAAAATCAGTAGATATTGTGGCCATCAAAACTTTTCAACCAAGGTAGTAATATTCTTTGAGCTGTGCTTTTGAAGATTAAAAGTGTTTCCCAAAATCTGAAGTTCAGGTAGGAGGCACTTTTAGTAGACTCCGTGACATGTAGAGAACTGTTTCAGAAAATTCACTGTGACTTGGTTACTGATTAAAAAGAAGGAATGAAGGAAGAAAGAATGAGGAAAAAGTGCTTTCAAGGGTTAGGCCTAAAAATGTGGAACTGAAGGTAATTCAAGAAATGATGCGTTCAGTCTGAGTTAAAGTGTCCGTCGAGCAGATACAAGTGGGTTGAGAAAAATATTAGGTCAGTGAGTTGGGATATATCTAGATATGTTAATAGCAGTGACTATTCACAGTTGCTTATATTTTAGATCCTATGCAGGGAGTTTAATATATATTGCTATTTTTAATCATTTAATCCTAAGTAGTAGGTATTTATACAAGTATATACTCATATATTCAGATTCATATTTACATACTTACATATATATATATGAAATTGATAATTTGCAATGCAAGATAATTAAATGAGCTTGCCTGATGGCTCAGAGGTAAAGAATCTACCTGTAATGCAGACGATGTGGATTCGATCCTTGGGTCAAGAAGATCCCCTGGAGAAGAAATGGCAATCCACTTCAGTATTCTTGCCTGGGAAATCCCATGGACAGAGGCACCTGGGGAGCTACAGTCCATGGAGATGAAAAAAGAGTCAGATACAACTTAGTGAGTAAACAACAGCAATAACAAATATATGTATATATACACAAAATTGATCATTTGTGAAGCTAAATAATTTAATAATCATGGGTCAGTTTTTTTTAGACTTGGATTTCAATCTATATGTGTATAACTGTGGAGCCTACATGTTCTTAATACCCAAGATCTCCTATCTTTATGATAACAGTTTAAATTTTGAAAGAAGCAGAAATCAGAGACAATGAGCAAGGGCTTGAAAAAAAAAAAAAAAAAGAGAGAGAGAGAGAAAGGAATTTAAGATACTAGGATGTGTTTTGCTGAGGCGATGCCCATGTGAATGAGGCCAAGACAGAAACTCAAGCAGGAATAAAGATGTCCTGTGAATCTCAGGAGATCCAAGTCTTCTGATATGAAGCCCAGAGAAGGCAGTTCTTTCTACTGCAAACCTTTTCTTCACTCTCTATAACCAGGCTCTCCAAAATGTGTGAGTACAAAGTGAGGTGCATGCATGTGTGTGTATCAAGATGGGCAGAGAATCATTTTTTAGCACAGAAGAGATATTTCCAATAAAATTAACTGGTTGAATTACATCCAACTATTGTGGGTGCTAAAGTTTGCATTGGGCTCCCTAGACTTGATCAGATGAAGTGTTTTCAAAATCTTTTGCTGTAAAAATATATCAAAGACTAAAATAAACCTAAGCCTTCCTAGTTTTAATAAGAAAAAAAGAACATTCAGAAACTGAAACCTTGCCCTCAGGTTAACACCAAAAATAATTTCTGAAGCCTAAGAGAATGTCACAGAAAATGAATGGTAGTATTAGCGCAAAAAAAAAAAAAAAAAAAAAAAAAAGTTTTCTGTCCACATTTCCTTTCCGTACTTTAGTTTAAATCACTTAATTCCTGAAAGTTTTATTCATGAAATTCTTTCATACTTTTTTTCTCTATAACTCTTTGTAATTCGATTTTATTTGCGTTAACATTTCTACTTCAAAGCATAGCTAACTGTATGTTTGTATTGTCAGGTGTCTTATCATTTGAAATGTAAAAGTGCTCCTTTCAGACAGTCACTCTCTATTCCCAAGTGATGTCTGTTTGTCTTTAATCTGCTCTCTCTCCTCTAGAAGACAGCTCTATGGGGGTCCTAAAATGGATCAGATTTTGTCCTTACAGGCCAATTAGCTCATGCTTTGATCACACAAAAGGAGAAACTAAACATCAGCCTTGTCCTTCTGGTAGCTACCCTCTTGGGACTTCTAAAAGAAGCTTTCTTTGGCTTCTTATTTTTAACAATTTAGCAGTCTCTAATAGAAAGAATGTTAGTTCTCCCAACTCACTATACCAACAAACTTTTATAATCTACCACGAACATTTTTGCAAATATTAAAAAGCAATTATTGCTAATAACTGTCACGTGGATGCATTGGAGATAAGTCCAAGGTATTCCTTGTATTTACTTTTGGAAACCGAGGTCAAGATTTTTTTCAGGTTGGGAGTCGTTGACTTTTACATCACTTTCTGATTTTTGGATCCATGAAATATTGCTCCTTTGGCCTTCAAGATCATATCAAATGACTGTAGTCGACAGTTGAATAATATAGGGGTTAGAATTGTGGGCAAAGATATTTTGTTGCCCAGGGCTGCCAGATAACTAGGAACCATTTCATATTTCACAGACAATCATTCATCAGGTTTTCTCCATTCAGGTTTGCAGATAACTTTTCAAAGTCAATCATACTATGAGAATTTACCTTACATTTTACATCTTCCTAAAGGACCAAAGAAATTTGAGCTTTACGCATCTCTTCACCCACTGGAGTGGGTTGCCATTGTTCTTATAGGTGAAGAGATGCGTAAAGCTCAAATTTCTTTGGTCCTTTAGGAAGATGTAAAATGTAAGGTAAATTCTCATAGTATGATTGACTTTGAAAAGTTATCTGCAAATCTGAATGGAGAAAACCTGATGAATGATTGTCTGTGAAATATGAAATGGTTCCTAGTTATCTGGCAGCCCTGGACAACAAAATGTCTTCGCCCACATTTCTAACCACTATATTATGCAACTGGGGAGCCTGATGGGCTGCCGTCTATGGGGTCGCACAGAGTCGGACACGACTGAAGCGACTTAGCAGCAGCAGGAGCAGTCACCTATAAGAAACACAAGAATTTGCCTGATACATTCACAGTGTGACAACATGAAAGCAAAAGAAATTCCTCAGTAAACTCCCTGTGAGGCTTCCGTTTACAACAAGGCCACTTTGCATCAGTTGGGAATAAAAGCATAATGATACACTCCCTAATGCGAGGCTGATGCAGCCTGATCCATGCAAGCACAGCTTGAAGAAGGCTCTCGCAACATTGGAGCCAAAGGTTCATAGCTTTTTGTGGCTGAACACCTGCGGAGAAATACCATTTAAACAAAATAAAAAAAAATGGATTATGTCTTTTTATGATTAGTAGTCCTTGCTGAGAGTTAGATTTGTTTTCAGGAAAATAACTGGAAGACAGAATTTCCAACTGCCAATTCATATTCTGATATATATTATTCATTGTGCTCACCTTCCTATCACCTTCCATATTTCTAAACTCTAAGGCATCGATTCTACTGTTTTGACCTCAAGATGTATTAGTCAATGCTGCCTTAGGTACTGAAGAACAAACAGACAATAAAATTGTGACAAGAACATTTTTACTTCATGGAAAAGGATTACTGATTCTATTTACATTTGCTATAAAGTGTTTAGAAATTTTTTGTTGACATTTTATGTCATGTCATTTGTGTGTGTATATAAGTGGGTGAGCATTCCCAGTTTTAATTATGAGGAATATATATCTACAAATTTAAAACTGGTTTGTAAATATGATTCAATTATTCATAACAATAGAACTGTGTTCTTGAAATTTGCCTGTTATGTTAAAATATGCTCTTCTTAACTGAAGTACTCAGTGTGATACTGTTCTACTTAATTTATGTTACTAAAGATCATTCTATAATTTTTATAGAGTTGTTAATTTAAAATAAAACAACAGCAAAATGGTATCTCTGGGAGGTGATGGATGTCAACTAACCATTTTATGATTATTCATATATGATTTGATATGTATACATCAAATTATCATGCTATGCATTTTAATCTTAAACAGTGTTAAATGTCAGTTGTATCTTTAAAAAGCTGGAAATAATGAAAAAATAATATCTAGGATTAGCATGAAAACTAAATGAGATGTAGATTACAATATTTATCAAAGCTTTGGGGACATAGCAAATGCTTAATTCATGTGCCACTATTGCTACTAAACACAAAATAGCAACAATACATAAGTAAATAAAATAAACAAAAGTGTTGGTCATGTCCTACCTTGTCCTGAGCATATGGAATGGATCCAAGTAGAGAAGTACCACTCAAAAATAGGTCATTGATTGTAGGAAAAGTCTCGGAAATCATTTATTAGGAAATCATTTTTGTAATAGAACACTTTTGGATCTATACTTTTCCAAAAGTAGGCCTCAAATTCATACTGCTTATGAAATAATCTAATGCTTAAAATAGTCTTTGTTATGTCTGCAATACGGTACAATTATGTGAGGATATTAAGTTAGACTCTTCCAACTGTTCAAGGATGGCAAGTGAAGAGAGGTAACACTGAAGAGCAATAAACTACCTACATGCTAACAGACTGCTGCCCTTGAGACTTCATATACTTGAAGAATCTGCCCAGCCAGTCTTCACTCACAATACTCTATAGAGCCAATATCAGTCTATTTAAGAAGACTGGGGAAAAAAAGAAAATTGAGTGAAACTTGTCAAAGGACAGTAATTAGGAGAGTACCTTTCTTCCTGCCTAGAAATGCTCTTTCAATTTGGGGAGGTGGCATGCTGTTCCTGAACTGCTCTTAGATTTTGCCTTACATAGGGAACAATTGACATCTGAATTAACATCTCAAGTACATTGGTTAAGATGCAGAATTTGGCAAGACCTCACCATCACACCCTCAGATATGCAGATGACACCACCCTTATGGCACAAAGTGAAGAACTAAAGAGCCTCTTGATGAAAGTAAAAAAAGAGAGTGAAAAAGTTGGCTAAAAGCTCAACAATCAGAAAACAAAGATGATGGCATCTGGTCCCATCACTTCATGGGAAATGGATGGGGAAACAGTGGAAACAGTGTCTGACTGTATTTTTTGGGGCTTCCAAATCACTGCAGATGGTGATTGCAGCCATGAAATTAAAAGACGCTTACTCCTTGGAAGGAAAGCTATGAACAACCTAGACATCACATTAAAAAGCAGAGACATTATTTTGCCAACAAAGGTCCGTCTAGTCAAGGCTATGGTTTTTCCAGTAGTCATGTATGGATGTGAGAATTGGACTGTGAAGAAGGCTGAGCGCCGAAGAATTGATGCTTTTGAACTGTGGTGTTGGAGAAGACTCTTGAGAGTCCCTTGAACTGCAAGGAGATCCAACCAGTCCATCCTAAAGGAAATCAGTCCTGGGTGTTCATTGGAAGGACTGATGCTGAAGCTGAAACTCCAATGCTTTGGCCATCTGATGCAAAGAGCTGATTCATTTGAAAAGACCCTGATGCTGGGAAAGATTGAGGGTAGGAGGAGAAGGGGATGACAGAGGCTGAGATGATTGGATGGCATCACCAACTCAATGGACATGGGTTTGGGTAGGCTCTGGCAGTTGGTGATGGACAGGGAGGCCTGGCATACTGTGGTTCATGGGATCGCAAAAAGTCGGACACGACTGAGTGACTGAACTGAACTGAACACCATCATACAAAGAGGAGAATTGGAGGCCTTCTATGAATGGCAAAAGAAAGAAAATTCATATACTTCTCTCTAAGAGGGTTCCTTTCATCAAGAAAAGAAAGAGGAATGCTTAAAATAACTCCCAAAACATCATGCCCACAACCTATGGAGAGCCTGTTAGTAACAGGGTATACTGGACTAAATTAGAGAACAGGGTCATATCTGGCATCCACAGGCAACCAGTTAAATACTATACCTCCCTCTTCACTTCTCTTCCCTGTTGTCACCCCTGGAGGAATTTGTCCACAAAGAAAGTACAACAAGTTCAATTATTCCTCTTTTCATGCAATTCCATCTATCTGTACATGTGAATTGCTATGAAGTATGGATAGTGAAGACTTTGAATATTCTATATTACTGGGCAACATCATTTATTTAAAGTGTACGGAAACAAACATATGGAATCTGATGAAATGTCACTGAGAATGAAAAGGAGAATTTGTTACACCAAGATTCAAAGCAGTTTATGTCACAGTTTTGTGTTTATAGTTCAAAAAGTTGAAATTCCTCAATAAACCAAGTACTCGTGGCCTCTTTTTCCAAATTTCTAGTTCCTCTGGGCTATTTTGATAATCTTATTGTCCATGATCTTTGTTCCATTTAAAATGGCAGAGAGCCAAGACTTAAACTGTGTATATCTCTATTCTTTGCAATCAAAAGTATCTAAATTAAATGTATGTAATATATATTTAAAAGATTTTCTTCAAAGAGTCATTCCACATGTGCTAACAATTATGGAAGTAAATATCAAAGCAAAACCCAAAAAAATTTATCAAAATGATAACAACCTGTACAGTTCATGGTGAAATTATGGACAATTTTTTTTTTTTCATTTTCTTATCCCTGCAAATTTTATAAAAATAGTCATAATCAGCATTAATTAAACATCTGTTAAATGTGAGACACTGTTCAAAGTACTTTACACATACTGATTCAACTCATCACAACAATCCAGAGACAGGAAAAACATCGTTAACCCTTATTTTGCAGATGAAGCAGCTGAGTCCTGGACAGATTAGATGACAGTTTCAAAAAAACACTAATAGTCAACAAAGTTTGAATTTAAACTTAAGAAGCATTACTTCAGACATGTAAGCTTCAGATTTATTTAAGTGTGCCTGAGGCATTAAGCTACATTTACCTGGAAAGTACGTCAAGAATTGAGATGGTTCTAAGATTTCATCCTACTTGGCTAACAAGTTAGCCGTACCACAATTTCATGGCAGAAGGCATGGTCTCCTGGGTCAGAAAAACAGGACATTTTCTTACCCACAGCAATAGCATGAAGAAGGACATCAGCATTTTTCTTGGATCAGGTTTATTGAATCCCAATTTCCACAAGAGAATAGGAAGAGATTCAGGGGACACCTGCACATTTGATGGATTGCTTTACAGAACAGAAACTTTGTGCTCACAATGGACAGTAAGTATGCCTTACTCCAACGTGAGAGACGATCTCTAATTTTAAAAGCTGTTTAAGTAAATATGCCCTTTGCAGAGGGAGAGACTGTATTTCTTTCTTCCAAGGTTGTTTACTATACAAACATTCTGAAAAGTTAGTCTGAGGCACCACCGGTGCCTGTCCTCAACGATGTGCACATAAATGCCAAAATGTGGAGGACTGTCTTCTAAGAAAGTTTTGTACATTCTATAACAATGAGAATGTCATAAACATAATCACATTTTGGAGTGAATTTAAAATTTTCTTAAAAAAATAAAAAATAAAATTTTCTTAGGATTTTTCTGGCTAGTCACCACAAAAACAATTGTTTGGCTTTGTATCATATTCATACTGGGTGTTTTATATCTGTTTCCCCCCATTGATATGTCAGTTTTCCTGTTCTTCAGCTTTTCAACACAAGGAGACTGTCACATTCACTTTAGTGGAGACTTAGATTTTGACTTTTGACATAAATCTCCAATCATAACTGACATTTTCTTTGGTTGAGAAAGACTACTCCATTTTTTCATTATAAATTATGTGATATTTTATAATAAGACTTGCACAAGCATTGTTGAGACTCAACTAGTTTTATGAATTCAAACTTTCTCTTGTTGTTCAATAATGTTCAGTATAAATACTAATATTAAGATATGATATTTAATGTAATCATTAATGATTTGAATTTAATACCAGAGGGCCTTAGGGCTTCCCTGATGGCTGAAGCAGTGAAAGAATCCATCTGCCGTGGGGGAGAAATGGGACATGTGTGCTCAATCCCTGGGTTGGGAAGATTCTCCTGGAGGAGAAAACGGCAACCCACTTCAATATTCCTGCCTGGAGAATCCCATGGACAGAGGAGCCTGATGGGCTACAGTCCATAGGGTCACAAAGTGTCAGACACGACTAAGCACTCACATATATATTGTACATGCTTGTCCATAATACATGCGTTAATGCATTAATTATTTTTGTGGGGGATTACATTTTATCAAGTATTTAAAATATGTTTAAATGTAAAGTGTTGAAAGTAATGACTTACTGTCCAAAGTCAAAGAGAAATCAGACAAGACTTAAGTGAAGCACGTAAGAATGCTGGTGAGACAGCTTTCATAAAAAGACTCTAGGAGGAGCACTTTACGCTATATCTTACAACTATGAATGAAGTTGGTATATATTTTTAACTTCAGTATTATGAATCAGCAGTCATAACTGCTTATGATTATAAAGATCTTTCAAATTTATGGAGGATGTTACAAGAATTTTCCTTAATGATGTATGTGGTGTAAGCACTCGTCTATAGCTAAAGAATGGAAGCACAGGTTTATATAATTGTATCGGTATCACATGTGACTAAATAGCAGCCATGAGATTCATCTCTCAAACATCTGAGAACAGGAGTCTAATACTAAAAAGCTTCAGTTCAGTTCAGTCACTCAGTAGTGTCCGACTCTTTGCGACCCCATGAATACAGCACACCAGGCCTCCCTGTCCATCACCAACTTCCAGAGTTCACTCAGAGTCACGTCTGTCGAGTCGGTGATGCCATCCAGCCATCTCATCTGTCATCCCCTTCTCCTCCTGCCCTCAGTCCCTCCCAGCATCAGAGTCTTTTCCAACGGGTCAACGCTTCGCATGAGGTGGTCAAAGTACTGGAGTTTCAGCTTTAGCATCATTCCTTCCAAAGAAATCCCAGGGCTGATCTCCTTCAGAATGGACTGGTTGGATCTCCTTGCAGTCCAAGGGACTCTCAAGAGTCTTCAGCACCACAGTTCAAAAGCATCAGTTCTTCGGTGCTCAGCCTTCTTCACAGTCCAACTCTCACATCCATACACGACATCTTATATATGCATATATATAGCAGAACCCCTGAGTTTTGGCTTTTAAAGGTATAGGTAAACCATGATTGCCTATGTTTAAAACCTTTACACATGACCTTGCCAAAAGATAGTTTGCAAATAGAATTGCTTTCTTTTCCTAGTCCTAATTATACCGAAGTCTGGGGCTTAATAAAATAGTCTTACTGAACATAAAAGTTTAGGGAAATACTAGTAAACCTTTGAGACTTTGGATCAAGGGGTTCCCCAACTTAACTGTACATCAGAATCTCTTGATGAACTCTAATGATGATTGCTCTCTGGATATTTTGATTCACTGTATTTGGAATGGGGCTATAGAATTATCAGCTTTTTTTGTAAGTGGAGATTTTTACATCTTTAGTGATTCTGATGATTAGAAAGCACCTCCCCCAATATGACACATATAGGAATTGTCTCTATTATCTAGCTCTGCAGTCTAATCTTTTGGTTAATTAGTGTGTAAATGGAGAAATCCAATATTTCAAAAGGCTCATGTTTCTATACTCTATCTTTATTGTTTACTGTGTTCTTATATTTATATACATAACAATCAACCCATATATAAGTTTATAAATGTACATATTATTATGTTTTTATTAGGAAGAGCTGACTCAGGTCTGCTACTATTAAAGCTACTACTAGCTGTGTGATTTTGAGTAAATTTCTTAACCAATAAGGCCTTCAATTTTGTGAGTTTTAAAAAGAAGATGCTATTAACAGTCCCACAAATTTGTTGTAAAATTTAAGTATGAAACTAACCGTCAAAGTGCTTGAAACATAGCTGATGTTCAAGAAAATGTAGTGGTAATTTTATCATATCTATACTTCATCAAAAATGCCATATTAATAATCAAACTAAAAAATGTTCAAATAATTACTTTTTAAAATTTATAGCATCTCATTTATACTGAACTTTAACAGATGTTATTATATCTGCCAAGGTAGTAAATGGAAATATCTCAATACCTGTAGGCTAATTTTGCTCCTCAAGTTAAGGGGTGATAGTCTTACAAATATGTGCTTATCTCCTAAACTGTATTTATAGCCTGACCAGTCTCTGCAGATTTAGATACAGCTGAGCTTCCGTCTTGAGCAAAAACGACCTTCGGCAGATTGAGAAAATGGCAGTAACTATTATTAGGCACACAGTTCCTTGTTTGTGCTGGTATCCCTCTGTTACTGTCTCCTCTCCTGGCTTGATCTCAGTCTGATGTGTTCTTCTAGTTTGTTGAGGGATAGGATATTGGCTATAGATTAAATTACGTTTTTGATAAAACAGTTTGAAATCTTCTTTTTTTCTTACACTTGGGATAGTTATGTAGAGCTGCTCATGAGGTGTTTCAGTTTGAATAGTATCTTAAATCAACTATACTCCAATAATTTTTTCTAAAGATCCTTCAGTTTGATAGTAAATCCCCTATCCAAATGTGGATGAAAATGAGTTGGGCTTTTTTTTTTTTTTCCAGTCTACTACTTGTGACTATTGCCTTCCTAAAGTGAAAAATGTTGTTTTAAGAACTTGGGTCTCTCTCTTGAGCTCATGAATGATTGATGAAGTGGCCTTTATGTGCAATATACTGTAGAATGCAGAAACAGCAACTTTGGTCCTTTATGAGACTGCATTTTACTACTGAGTTCCCCATAAATATCAAGTTATAAATAAACTGTGCCTCACAAGTGCTTCAACCGATTCCAGGCTGCTCTCTAATTGGCCTGCCACAGATGGCTATAACCAAATAGCTAACAATTAGATTACTCCATTGTTACAAATTTATGCAGAAAATAACAAGGCACATGTGGCTTTTGACAAGAGGATTCAGAGGCAAGGTGTAGAACAACTTGGTAAATATTAAATAATATTTTAATTCAAAAACAAGCTGTTTCCTCTCTGAAATACATTTCTAACAGTCACTGTCAGCAATATGGTTATTTGTTAGACCCTGACGTTGCACGTGGATTTATATAAATGCACATAAATACAAGCAAGGTTAACATGGAAAATGCATGAGAAGAGTATTATACACTGTTCCACTGGATCCCTGTTTCACACAGATGTTATAGCCAAGACTGTCCTGATGTGATCTTTCTAAGTCATCTCAGTAACTAAATTCCCTAGAAGAAGATGAGAAGAATACTCTTAAGTCATGTTCTATGCCTTGGTTTGATTTTTTTTTAATTATAAGAAAGGTATTATAGATGCTAGGCATGAGTTACTAAAGAAATGAGAAACTTGAAAGAATTAAATAGTGTTCACATAGATAGAACCCATTTCTTCAGTCTGTGGGATGGAGAATAGTTCTGGGAAACCTGTAGAAAATCTCCTCGTGTCTATATGAGTTTAATGAACTAAACTACGTACTCAACCACATCTTCTCTGTTACCTATTGTTTCTCATACTTACTGGACCTGTGTTCTTCCCCTACATAAACATTAAGGCAGACATCAATGAACACTTCCCCTTCCTTTTCATTTGGAGATGTATTGATCAAACAGGGAAGTACAGAGCAAAGAGAATAGTCTTTGAGTCCACGCCACCTCTTTAAACCTGTTCTACAAAAGCATAGCATTGCATTCATTCAATGATTTTAGGAAGAGTCCTTCTAAGAAACTGCTTTTTAAAAAATTGTTACTGTTAAAACTTAGAGAATTCTTTAAACACACTCCTAATTAACACCTACATTCTTTCTGTTAGGCGAGACAGAGATTTTCCTTGCATAACAATGTCTGGGGCATTTGCAAATCTCAGCTTGCTTCACATTTTTTAGAGGTTGCAATTCCTGTGACCAGAAATGAATGTGAAAGCAAATTTATTACAGTCTGAGAGGAGGAACAGTTAAACTAAAAATGATCTCTGATTGAGAATAGCAACATTGGATGTCTGACATCTGTTTCCTTGGTTGTTTTAAAACTTAACAGAGATGAAGCATTTTAAATCATAATGAATAGCATACTCTCAATTCAAGGCATGTGATTATCAGAAATTCAGAAGTTTCTTTTTACAAGATAACTAATTTTTTAAATAGGCCACTATGAAAATGCTTGACAAAAAATGAGCAGGTCATATATGTTGAGATATGTCTTTAAATGTTTTGAATTCCAGCTGTTTCTTTCTCTGTTCTTGGTGAGTAGACTGTCAAAATTCATTTGGGGGGTGCTTCTATAGGATTTGAAACTATAACTTCCATTTCTGCTAGAGTAAGTCCTTTACCAAAACAAATCTCTTTTGATAGTGCACTTTTGATTGATTAGAACATCAGTATGTTTTTATAAATTATTATTAAAATGCGAATAGTGAAGCTAGTCATTACTATTTATGATTACTTAGAGCCCTCAGTTGCTTATTAGGCTGGCACAATAATTTATTACTGCTTTGTTTGTGGGAAGTTATATATAAAATCAGCAATATATTAAATCCTAATTTCCATTCTAATATTAAGTGAAAAAATAATCTTCTGAAGATGATGAATTTTTGGTGGCACCAATCACTGTCACACATTCTAGTAAAGTGATATTTTTAGAGAGGCTTTGAGAAATGGAATGAAAAATACAAAGGAAAATCATTTTCTTCAGAGAAAAAACTGCTGGGTGTAATTAAGAGAAAAAAGAGCCTTAGCTGAGATGTCTGTTTACATGTCTGATATCTCCCATGAAGTTCTCATGGAATTTTTAGCAAATTACCAAACTATGATATGCTTCCATTTATTCATTTTTTAAAGTGTTTTATAAATCTAACCTTTCTACTTCACAGGGCTGTTAGGATCAAATGAGATATTTTGTTAGACATTTGAAAGTGTTGTGTTGATTTCTGGTGTGTGTGAGGGGCTGTGTGTGTGTGTGGGTTTACATATAAAGGAGTATGTGTTTGCTGGTGTTTGTTGTATGTTTGCTGATGTTGGTGGCTAAGAATGTAACATGGTTTCTAACTTACTTGGATAAACCATCCTACATTGGAGTATTAAAATTATAACTGATATGACTTCGGAGCCTTAAAAATGGGACAGACAATATACTAGACGCATTATATTCATTATCAATAGATAATAGTGAAGGTTCAACTAGTTAACACAAGTAAATTATACGTAAGTTTTAGTACTGGAAAGAGCTGAGTTCAGTCCTACAGTAGCGCACAGAGATCTGTGCTCAACATTATTGTGGCAGGCTGGATGGGAGGGGAGTTCAGGGGAGAATGGATACCTGTATATGTCTGACTGAGTTCCTTTGCTGTCCACTTGAAACCACCACAACATTGTCCAATATAAAATAATTTTTTTAAAGAAAAGCTGAGTTCAACAATGTTTGTTATTATATGATTTAATTATCAAATTAATGCTGTGTATTAAATAGAGACTAAAATTACTCATTTTGGCTGGGGTAACTGGGGCTAGAAAAACTTAAGGGAGTTGTCTGAGGTCTAGTTATATGTATCAGGATAGGAACTATCTAGACTGTTAATGATTTTGTATAAAAAAAATTTTATTCAGAGTTTTGTCTGATTTTTAGTGTTAATATTTGGTGGTAATTATAAACTAAAATTGCAATGAAGCACGGATGGAGTACAACTCTAAGTCAGATCGATTTGCCTCTGACATTAGGAGCATCCTGACTGGAGAAGGATGTGTCCTTGCTTGGGATACAAAGTGCTGTGTGTTTCATAGCATATGGAGAAGTGAAATATAAGACCTTAAAAAGACAAAGGGAGGAAACAGGATAAATGGAAGTGCACTGTTGTTTATAATGCATTCAAATAATTTTAAAGGTATATTTTGATAAATATTATTTTATGTTCTTTAAGATAGTACCTAAAAGATAACATAAGAGATACTAGATAAAATACAAATAGAGGAGATAAAATATAAAAACACATGATACTTGATTAATCCAAAAAGTAACAGGAAAAGAGAAATAGAAAGGCAAAGAACATATGGAATAAATTTAAAAAATAAAGTGATAGATCTAAATATAGTCATATAAATGATTACACTAAATGAAAATAGAATAAACACACCAGTTGGTAGACAAATGCAGATTGCATTAAAAAAAAAAAAAAGACTCAGCTGCTCAGCTGTATGCTATGTATAAGTAACAAAATTTAACTGTAAATATATAAAAAGATTTAAAGGAAAAAAGTGAAAAAGCTATATCATGCAAAACTGAGTATAAGAAAACTGTTATAGCTATATGAATTTCAAGTAAGATATATTTCAAGCAGAGTATCTATTACCAGAGATGAGTACATTTCATAGTGGTAAAAGGATCAAATCAAATTCTAAGTGTAAATGTACCTGATAACAGAATTTTAAATACATTAAGTAAAAGTTGATAGAAATAAGGAAGAAACAGACATATCCACAATCATAGTGGGGAGTTTAACACATCTCTTCTAATAAATAAAACAGTAGACCAAAAAAAAAAAAAAAAAAAGATTTTATTGGCATTTGCTTAGCACCCCATTGTACAACTGTAGAGTGCACATTTTTCTTTTTAAATCATAGGAACATTTGCCAAGATAGACTGTATTCTTAGCCATAAAATATGTCTCAATAAATTGCCACAAATTAAATTATATACAATATGTCTAAACTTGATTATATTAGAAATAATATGGTTTCATAGTCATATTCTATTTTTAATTTATAATAATATTGAAAATCTAATATCCTTGAGAATGAATTTAACAAAAATGGCAGAGAAAAATTAAGGAAATAAAGATATATGAGTGGTCATGAATTGGAAGCGTTAGTAGTGTTCGTGTACTTTCTACATAAAAATATCTATAAATTCAACAAAACATCAATCAAAATTCTGGTAAAAGTTTTGAAACTAATAATCTATTTTAAAATGTACATGAAAAACAATTTTGAAAAAAGTAACATTTGGAAGACTTACACTAGCTGATTTCAAGGTTGTAATAAAGCTATAGCAGTAAGAACAGGAAATAGATCAATGCAACAGATGGAGAGCTCAGAAATAGAGCAATGCATATCTGCGTAATTAATTTTGACCAAGGCACAACGTCAATTCAGTGAGAGAAAGGAAAGTCTTCTTAACAAGTTTCGCTAGAAAAAGTAGATATCCATATAGAGATGTGAACCTTGACCCTACCTCACCCTTTCCACCAAATAGCTTTCAGTTGCTCATGGACCTAAATTTAAAGGCTAACACCGTAAAGCTTCTAGAAAAAAAAAAAAGTGAAAATATGTAAATACTTAACCTTGAGATAGGCAAAGATTTCCTAGTAGAATTGAAAAATTTCTAATCATAAAACACAAAATATACTAGGGGTTTATAAAAACACTTAAATTTATCCTTATCCAGAAATATGTAAGCCACATATTGAAGGAAAATATTACCAACATATCTATCTAAAAAAAAGTATACTTATAAATCAGTTTTTAAAAAAAATTAAAGGAAGATGGAATAGCCCAATTGTGGGGGATGGTTTGTGAGGGGAGCAATGGATAACTATGTAGAACAGGAATTTCACAAATAAAATACAAGAATGGACAAGAAATATATGAAAAAATGCTCAATCATCATTCATCATGAGGACAATGCAAGCTGAAGCCACAATGACATATTTTTCATCCACTGATAACTAAATGTATGTTTGGGTGTGGAGCAACATGAACGCTCATAGATTCCTGATAGGAAACGAAAAATGATGCAACCACCTTGGAGGATACTTTGTAATATTTTATGAATCAAATATACCATATAACTAAGTAAGTGTACTCCTAGATATTTACCAAGGTGAAAGTATATGTTCATAGAAAGATTTATAAACAATGGTTAAAATGACTTTAGTCATGATAGTCCTTAACTAGGAACATCCCAAACAGACGTCAATAGGAGAATGAATGAACAAACTGTGATGTCTTCTTAGAATACTCCTCAAGAATACAAAATAAACAGCATGCTTGGGGCTGGTGCACGGGGATGACCCAGAGGGATGTTGTGGGGAGGGGGGTAGGAGGGGGGTTCATGTTTGGGATCGCATGTACACCCGTGGTGGATTCATGTCAATCTTTGGCAAAACCAATACAGTATTGTAAAGTAAAATAAAGTAAAAATAAAAATTAAAAAAAAAAATAATACAAAATAAATTAACTCCAGGAGTATGACAACAGGATAGATTAATTTCAAAAATATAATGTTAAACAAAAACAGAATTAAAGAGAACGTGCTGTACTGTTTCATTTTTATGAATTTAAGAACAGGAGAAAAAGTATATGGTAATAGAAATCTGAACAATTAATGCCTCGAGGGAGATGGGGTTGGATGCAAGGCTGTAAGATAGCATCCTCTAGAATGATTTTTTAAAAGTTGTCTATCATTTCTTTCTTGTTGGATACATGTATATAATTAGCAAAACTCACTGAACTGAACATTTAAAGCAGGCTTTATTCATGGGAACATAAATGTGTGTGTGGATGCTCACTTAGTCATTTCCGACTCTTTGCAACCCCATAGACTGTATAGTCTGCCAGGCTAATTCTGTCCATGGAATTTTTCAGGCAAGCATACTGGAGTGGGTTGTCATTTCATACTCCAGGCGATCTTCCCCACTCAGGAAGTGAACCCGGCTCTCCTACACTGCTATCAGATTCTTTACCATCTGAGCCATCAGAGAGGCAGGAGTCTTTATTCATATATGACACATTTGTGAATAAAGAAATCTCAGTATGACCCACCAAAAAATCCAACTGAATTAGTAAGTGAATTTACTAAGGATTCAGGATATAAAATCATTGAACAAAAGCTATTCTTTCATATATTCTAGTAAGAAATATTTAGAAAATACGATTATTAAAGATAGAATTTGAATAGATTAAAAAAACTAGATTAAATCAAATCATTTACAAGTTATATCTAATTTCTTAAAAAATACACAAAAGTTTAAAATTTACTTATCCACAAAGGAAACAATGGTGTCACCTGATACGAACAATTCTATCTTAGGGTGTTAATTTGTAAAATATTCTTTGTAGTTTATTTTTTCAACTGTCTAAACAAACAGTGTCATTTGTTTTTCTCGCCTGTAGCTATAAAATAACCTGTATCTTAGATCTGTCTTTAGATCTATACTATCCCATTTGAAGCACTCCAAATGGTATAGTAAAAGCCCATCTCCCCTGGAAACATAACCACACCTTTCCCTTTACTCATAAATATCTACTCTGTCTACCTAAGAGGTTCCTTTCTTGGGATTTTGCATGACTGTAACTCTAAGAATTTCCTTCCTTTTCCACCTACTCCAAAAAAGGGACAGACTATTCTCTACATTTGTTTCTTTCCTGTTCTCCCGTTCTCCCAGGTACTAAACTGTACAGTAACCTGACTTCTTCTTTCTGTTTACCTTCTCATCCCATGAATAGCTGGGAAATTTGTTTTCTCCTCCAGTCTAGTACTGCCTATTTTATTCTTTCATTGTAATATATTTATGCCAATATTAACTTATTTTCAGACCCATTCACTTACTAGCATGTATGCTTCTACATGACAGTGGCATGTTCTCATTTATCTTTGTGCATAGAATTCATAAATATATATTTATATACCTAATTATGTTAGAAGTAGAACATATTCTGAAAATCATCAATGCCAACTTAAATAGCAAGTAACATAGCTTTCCTTTCGATTCAAATCATCATTATCTGGAAAGAGACAAAAGGGCAATTTGCAATGAGTAATTCTTCAAAAACATGAAACTGTCCAGGTTCAGACAATAGGCTTTAGTATTTACAGTTTATTTAAGATAAAAGTTGATGCTCTTTAAATATTGAATGAGCCCTTTTAGCCAAAAAGGCTGCTTTAAAGTTGAAAGAGACTTTCATCTTGAGATGTTATAAGGAATGAGTTTCATTTGTGCAAACATGTTTCTATCAATTACGGGTACCTATTATGTTGTTTTGTATTGGGTATTTCTTATTATTGTAGTGCTAAATTCTGAAAGCACATTATGGTTCTTTGGTTTATAGCATAAGATAAAACGTAAAAATTCAAACGGTCTGGTGATGTATTTCACTGTTCATGTGATCCTCTTCCTCTTAAACTGCACAATGGTAAGATGCTCCAAGCATGCCTTATACTTAGATTTCTCAGAAATGGATGCTTTTGTTCTAAGTAAGTTTCTATCATGAGAAAGATATATGGTTACTATTAGTTATTTACTACTCTTCAGTGTTTATATATTTCCTTTGATAACTCTCTTTAGTAACTATCTTCATTTTTCATTTCCCAAGAATACTTTTAGTTTTTATTTTTTCCTTAAATGTTTATAACTTTTTAAAGAGGTTACTTTTTTCTTTGGTAGAAGGATCTATTGCTCATACACACTTTTTGATTAGTCACCTGACACTATTCAGAATATTTTTAAAAAACGCAAAATTACATTTTAAGAGAATGTTGTATAAAATGGTATTTACTGTCAGTGTGTATTTCAGAAATGCATAAAGTATTTCCTAAACTTTGGTTTCTTCTAAATATAGATAAATCCTATAGACACAGATATTTTTCATTTCCTTCTAGTTTAGTTATGTTAACTGTGGCAACCACTTACTGAACATGCAACTTATGCCAGCATTACTTAAAGAATTTGTGTTTGTTATATTGCAATGTCCAAAATGTTCATTCGTAACATCTTATTAAAAACCTGAATGAGCTTTTCGGCCATGCTGGTATTGTTCAAACTGCATAACAGTCATATGAGGCAAGTGTTACTGTGTCATCCAGAAATGGGAAACTGAGATGTCAAGATTTTGAACATATGAAAGTGGCCAAATCTGAAATTGAACTCAATTTTGAATGACTTCAAAGACTACTGTCAACCATCCTCCTTATACATTATACATGGGATATTTTCCTGTTAATTACA
The DNA here is from genome assembly GCF_023091745.1 of Budorcas taxicolor. NCBI lineage: Eukaryota > Metazoa > Chordata > Mammalia > Artiodactyla > Bovidae > Budorcas > Budorcas taxicolor. The sequence goes on from NC_068910.1 coordinate 88,359,997, forward strand.
GGTTCCTTCTCTATAAAATCTTTTCAACATACTGATGAGGGTAGGTTGGAATTTTAATGCTAATAAATCCTAATAATCTCTACCTTTCACATAGAAATTTATAGAGAGAAGGATTTCTATCACACAGATTATATCATAGAGAGAAAGATTTCTATTTAAGTAATGAATTTATATTCAGCCTGAATGTGGCCTAGAAACAGGTTCCATATTATAAACTTAACTCCAGTTTCATGTCAGGCAAAATCATTAGGCTGTAGCTATCTGCTTATTTGACTTATATGCAGAGTACATCATGAGAAACGCTGGGCTGGGTGAACCACAAGCTGGAATCAAGATTGCCAGGAGAAATATCAATAACTTCAGATATGCAGATGGAACCACCCTTATGGCAGAAAGTGAAGAACTAAAAAGCCTCTTGATGAAAATGAACGAGGAGAGTGAAAAAGTTGGCTTAAAGCTCAACATTCAGAAAATAAAGATCATGGCATCTGGTCCCATCATTTCATGGGAAATAGATGGAGAAACAGTGGAAACAGTGTCAGACTTTATTTTTTTTGGCTCCAAAATCACTGCAGATGGTGATTACAGCCATGAAATTAAAAGATACTTACTTCTTGGAAGGAAAGTTATGACCAACCTAGACAGCACATTAAAAAGCAGAGATCTTATTTTGTCAACTGAGGTCTGTCTAGTCAAGGCTATGGTTTTTCCAGTAGTCATGTATGGATGTGAGAGTTGGACTGTGGAGAAAGGTGAGTGCTGAAGAATTGATGCTTTTGAACTGTTTTGTTGGGGAAGACTCTTGCAAGTCCCTTCGACTGCAAGGAGATCCAACCAGTCCATCCTAAAGGAAATCAGTCCTGGGTGTTCATTGGAAGTACTGATATTGAAGCTGAAACTCCAATATTTTGGCCACCTGATGTGAAGAGCTGACTCATTGGAAAAGACTCTGATTCTGGAAAAAATTGAGGGCAGGAGGAGAAGGGGACGACAAAGGATGAGATGGTTGAATGGCATCACCGACTTGATGGACATGAGTTTGAGTAAACTCAGGAGTTGGTGATGGACAGGGAGGCCTGGCGTGCTGTGATTCATGGGGTCACAAAGAGTCAGACACGACTGAGCCACTGAGCTGAACTGTGGCTATCTGGGTTTGACTGAAGTGGGTGAGAAGTTTGCTGTGGTTGATCCTCATGCATGATCACGATTGTTCTGTATGAGGTTGCATGTGTATAACTGGGATGGAGACTTATACATTCTGATACTGGTAGAGGAACTACTTTCCTTCCTGATGAGGAGCAGATCAATAATGCCTCTGAAGTTGACTCATTCATATGATTGGCCAGGGTGTGAGTCCTTCTCTCTTTCATGCTTAATGCAGGAGTGAGTGCACACTCGTAGCAAACTCTTTGCAACCCCAGGACAGTAGCCCACCAGGCTCCTCTGTCCATGGAATTTTTCAGGAAAGAACACTGAAGTGGCTTGCCGTTTCCTACTCCAGGGGATCTTTCTGATCCTGGGGTCAAACTCATGTCTCTTGGGTCTCCTGAACTGGCAGGCAGATTCTTTACCATTAGCACCACCTAGGAAGGCCTTCAGGCTTAACATATGGGCCCAAATAGAGAAAACATAACAGAACCCTTTCTTTACTCCACTTTTCAGAAAAGTAACTCAACTCCCCATCTTGAAATCAAGATTATTGTTGAGCAGTTTTATTTCAGGTATGGGGATGCCCTTGCCTAAAAAAAAAAGAGAAAGGGAGGAAGTAATATATTAGAGAATCCTGGAGAAGATATTTGACTTTGTATCTGAAAGAGAAAGATCTGTGTGCTGTAAGTAAAGGGAATATAAGATTTTCTGTGACAAAGGGGAAGTTAGCTATTCTTAGACAACATAAACATTCCTTTAATAAGGAATGAGAGATTCTAGTTGTTTATCAGTGCCATCTGTCCCTTTTTCTTTAAAGAAGTGATTTTTTTTTCTATGTCCATGTCGACTCTGTACTCAGCTTAAATGATCAGCTTCCTACATTTTTTGAAAGTATGCATAGCCGCATTATCCAGTTTTAGCCAACAAGATATAGGTAGATATATCATTGGTGAGTCTTCCTGCAAAGTTTTTGAAAGGGAAAAGAATTAACCTGAATATGCTTTCTGCCTTTTCCCCTTTCTCTTGTATGGATGTACGGCTAGGCGATAGAGCAACCATCTTATGATCATGAAGATAAATGCCAAACTTTATGGAGAGTTAGGTTCAAAGTAAAAGGAAGACATTGTAAGGACATTGTGAAGCTCCTGTACAGATTTGCATTGCTTTCTCTAAGACTCTTTTTTTGGGGGGGAGAAACAAAATTTGTTTAAGTCACTATTAGGCATTCCTCTGAGATATTTTGGGTTCAGTTCCAGAATACCACATTCAAGTGAATATCACAATAAAGCAGATCACATGACTTTCTGGTTCCCTAGGTTAGGTAGAAGTTATGTTTACTATATATTGTGATTTGTTAAGTGTGCAACAGCCAATGTCTAAAAAATGCAAATAACAATGAACAATACTTCACTGCTAAAAAGGGCTAACCCTCCTCTAAGCCTCCAGTGAGTTGAAGTAGTAACACCAAAAAATCACTGATCACAGATTCCCATAACACATACAATAATAATGAAAAAGTTTGAAATACTGCAAGAATTACCCAAATGTGACACAGAGGCACAAAATGTGCACATACAACTGGAAAAAATGGCACAACTAGACTTCCTCGATGCAGGGATGTTCAAATCTTCAATTGATTAAAAACAAAACAGAACAGAACAGCAACAACACAGAATCTAAAAAGAGCAATAAAATGAAGCACATATGTGGAGAGCAAATGGCACGATCTCAACAGATAGAAATAAGTGGTAACATCCTTTTCATGTACTATATTGAAAGGTTGAAAACGCTGTATTGTTTTCATAAATACTGTGGCTAGAATTCCTCTTGACCAAGGACCCTCAGAGACTGCAAAGAGAACAAGCTAAAGAGAGCACTGACAATGCATTTGAGTGTTTTACCACACCAGTGAGCAGATGCAGCCAGATCTAATTACTCAAGCCTGGTTCTTGAGCAAGACTTCTTGTAGATTTCTGAAGCCCCCATGGGTACCACATGTGCTTTTCCAACTTTAATGATTTTATAAATATTCAGCGCAGTTTCAGTGGGACATTGATAAGAAAATAACAGAATCTTCTGCTGACCCCAATTTAGCTGTTTCTGTACCCAAGAGTTCTTTATTTTTGAAGGTTTAAACTGTTCTTTAGGTGATGAAGGGTTTACCTGCTGATTCAGTAGTAAAGAATCCACTTGCCAGTGCAGGAGACGAGGTTCAATCAGGAAGATTCCCTGGAGAAGTAAATAGCAACCCCACTCCAATATTCTTGCCTGGACAGAGGAAACTGGTGGGCTACTGTCCACAGGGTCACAAAGAGCCAGACGCAACTTAGCCAATAAACAACAGTAATAGGTAATGAAATTTTCATTGTATCTGTACCTCAAAGCTGGAAATAAAATGTGACTAAAACAAAGGAAGGCAGAATATATTTTCCTTAGAAAGCAAAAAACTTTGAAAATTACCCATAACCACAATTTAGAGAAATGTACCAAATTTAATAATTACTCAACCACATAATTAATTAAATAATCTAGTTCAGTCTCTGATTTCACATCAGAAATATAGCAAAAAGCACATAATCTCTATGTACCTTAGCTAATAGAAGCCTGAATCCTAAACTAATATTTTTATAAGAAATTTATCATTCTATCTTGAAACAAAAAACACCTACCCAAAGAAATATGTTTGTAAATAAGTGTAATATCAAAATGTAAACTGTCTTCATATAAAAAACCTGCCTTTCATAATTTTATTTAAGAAAGAGTAACATGTGCAAATTAAAAGCCTACTACTTAAAAAAAACCTTAATATTAGAATTTTTACTGTTTATCTGTAGATATTCTAATATATTTTAAATCACTCTTTTCTGCTTGCTAAAAATACTTATTCTCTTTCAAAGTGCTGGAACATATTATCTGTATAAATGTATGAAATAAGTTTAATGCAATAAGGAACATAATATATATTAACTTAAGAAACTAGATATTAAAGACATCTTATTTAATAATCATACTGATCATAATGTAATTGGTCATTAGAGTAGTATAAACAGTATTTTATTAACCTGAAGTCCTGAGGCCCAGAAATCACTAATCAATTGTGTTAATTTAGGTAAGGTAAATACCTCTCAAGATTTCACTTTTCTCATTTGTAAAGAGAAAAAGTTAAAGTACACTTGTCTCTATTAATTGAAGAATATGTCTTAAAATTATTGCCTTGAGAATATTCTAGATCTAAAATTTGACAGGTATTACCCAGCAATTATAGGCTGAATAAATTATGGGAAGAAATTATGGACATCATTTTGGGGGTCTGGTCCATAATCCTCGAAATAGCATAACCCAAGGATTATAATTTTCCTTTCTTTTAAGTCACTGCTATTGGAAAGATACAGTATCCACCAAACTGGGGTAACTCCTTTTTTAACTATCCTGAACTTTCACATTTTTCCCCAGGGTGTTGCTTCTAAGTCTTCCAATAGATATTTATTGTGCCACTCATTATAGTGTATTCTGATACTCTCATGTCCTACGTGGGGTTAAATTATAAGGCAGGACATCTTTCTTTGGATTTTTGTTAAATTCTGACATTTCAATAGTAGTTACACTGAATACTATCTTTGACCAGGGGCTAGCAGATAGCTTCCCTGATAGCTCAACTGGTAAAGAATGCTCCTGCAATGCAGGAGACCCGGGTTCGATTCGTGAGTTGGAAAGATCCCCCGGAGAAGGGATAGACTACCCACTCCAGGATTCTTGGGCTTCCCTTGTGGCTCAGCTGGTAAAAAATCTGGCTGCAATGCGGGAGACCTGGGTTTGATCCCTGGGTTGGGAAGATCCCCTGGAGAAGAGAAAGGCTACCCACTCCAATATTCTGTCCTAGAGAATTTCATGGATGGTATAGACCATGGAGTCTCTAAGAGTCAGACACGACTGAGTGACTTTCACTTTCACTTTGGCAGATGTGTTTGAAATCTGTGTGAACTCTCTTGTTCTGATTACTGATAAATAGGTGAAGAAATAGTACAATGGATAGCACTCCATAAAATCTATAATAGCTTCTTCCCCTTTTTCTCACCTGCAGCTCACAGGTATGTACACACACACATACACACACATAGAAGCAGTGTGAGGTCGCCATTAAATTTATAGTTTTACTCCATGGATTCATCTTGAACTTCAATTGCAATTCATCACACAAGAGACTATAAGAAAGTGATGGATGAGTTGGCCTAAATATATCACTGCTAATAGAAAACAATTCAAAAATTAAGTTGTTTAACCCATTTACCAGTACTTCCATTATCCTGTCTAAAGGATAACATAACAGCGTCTTCATCATCAATCATCATCATCACCATCATCTTGAGATACTTGAGTATTATTGAAGATGAATTCAAGAATGGGTAGTTCTAATTTTGTATCATGCTGTGATATGTTCTTCTCCTAGTTTCCAGGGTTCTGATGATGCCTAGGTAACTGTGATAGATAGTATTCTCCACCTGATCTTTCTCTGAAGTTTGGTGAAAAACCACTAGCCTGTATGTCTCAACAGAAAATCTATTAGTTTTCAGTTCAGTTCAGTTCAGTCGCTCAGTCGTGTCCGACTCTTTGCGACCCCATGAATCGCAGCACGCCAGGCCTCCCTGTCTATCACCATCTCCTGGAGTTCACTCAGACTCACGTCCATCGAGTCCGTGATGCCATCCAGCCATCTCATCCTCAGTCGTCCCCTTCTCCTCCTGCCCCCAATCCCTCCCAGCATCAGAGTTTTTTCCAACGAGTCAACTCTTCTCATGAGGTGGCCAAAGTACTGGACTTTAAGCTTTAGATACAAATATTTACGTAGTAAGTCTCCTTAGGGAGCCAATATTAATCAAAGGCTCAGAATGATCTGTAATTAGCACATCAATTGTACATGTGTTAGTGGATGATTCTAAAGTGCTTAAGGATTCTTGAAATACTTTATTCTTTATTATAATTTAAAATCTTTCTCCTGACACTTTACTTGAATTTTCTACCCCAAGATGTCCTTGTCTTTCCTCTGGACAGTGCCCCTAGCCTTCTAACTTCCACTTCAACCTTGGTCATGTACAGCTCAGAGTAACTTTTTTACAATATACATATAAATCAGGTCTCTCCTGCACAGAGAAGCCTGGCAGGGTACAGTACATGGTGTCACAAGAGTCAGACATGACTGAGTGACTAAACCACCACCACTACCTCAGATTATACTTGCCCAGTATCTTTGCATCACACGAAAACAAAATTCTGGGTTTGATCCTTGCTTATGTTTTCTGAATCAACTCCTCCCACTATCTCTCTAACATTCAGTGTTCCAGCCATAAATGCCTTCTTTATGCTTCAAGTTTTTTCTGTTCATAAGGATCTGTATGTACCACGTTCTCTGCCCATAATACTGCCTGATGATTCCTTGTCCTTTCAATTTAATCTAGTGACATTTTAGAAACCTCTCCTCTAATTCCTGAATCTAAAGTATTACGTACTTCAACCGATACCTCTCCTATTTTTGCCTGTGTTTACTTCATTCGCAGTATTCATTGCTTTCTGAAATTCTCTTCATTGACTTCTTTAATTATAACTGTAACCAAATTAGAGTATAAAACCAATTTAATTCTAACCAGTAACCAAACGTAAGAGAAACATCAGGTGGAGAACACTATCTACCACAGTTACATAGGCATCATCAGAACCCTGGAAACTAGGAGAACGTAACACAGCATGATGCGAAATTAGAACTACCCATCCTTGAATTCATCTTCAATAATACTTAAGTACCTCAAGATGATGGTGATGATGACTGATGAGGAAGATGCTGCTTGTTATCCTCTAGACAGGATAATGTCTAAATTCTCCATTCGAGTGGGTAGCTATTCCCTTCTCCTGGGGATCTTCCCCACCCAGGGATCAAACCTGTGTCTCCTGCATTGCAGGCAGATTCTTTACCATCTGAGCCACAAGAGAAATACAGTTATGACCTATCTGCCCCCAGTAGACATAAGCTTCATGAAAGCAAGTACTTTTGTTCAAAGCTATATTCCTAAAGCCTGAAACAGTGACTGTCAAATAATAAGTATTATATATATAATAAGTATTATATAAATAATAAGTGTTATATATAATAATTGTGTATATATATATAGTGCATATAAAAACTAAATTGAAAAGTAAGTATTAGAATCCCTCTCTCATCTCACCTTTTCTGATTGACTTATAAGGCTATCATTCATAAGTTATTTTAAAGTTTTACGTGGACTTTATTTGTTTTATTACTTTTGTTTTAGTGAGAAATTTTATTAATGGGGATATCTGTTTATATATGAATAGAACTTTCCAATCACTTCACAAAACTCTGGGGGAAAGTGAGGAAACAAAGATGAATATTTTGAGGTCTGCCTAGCACATTTTTTCTGGGAATTTCTAAGCTTTTCTGGATTGCTGGCCTTAATGACACTTCGTCTTTTTAGAGTGTCTTTTTTAAAAAGTCTATCATGTTTGCATTCTAGTAGGGAGTACAACCTACCCTGTAGGCTGCAATTAGGGTGCATCTAATCTGATTCTAGGGAATCTCACCTTTTTTATTAATAATGTAAATTCGTTTGGCTCTATTTTCACCCCCCAAATTGTTTGCTGTTCAAGACTCACTTGTTGTTTTCTTTGTGAACCAACTCAAGGAGAGATTAAAGTAAGCCAGCTGAGGGACTTTCCAAAAAGAAACCACAATTCATACTAATTATTTTGGAACTGAAGCAAGTCACAGAGTCACAGGTGAACAGAAGGAAGAACCCGTGGTTTGGCTTCCCACTTGTACCTATACTCAGAAGGAAACCTATCTTGGGCTCTGTGATGTACTCTGACAGCTCATAAAAGAGGGGACCATATCCCTTTATTTATTTATAGACTTCTTTTATATTTTGACATGATAAAAACTGTGAGTCCTATGTAGGTAGTTGGGTTTCTTTTCAGAGCAATGCAGAGAAAAATATTTGTCCTCCTTCCTCCGAACCTCTAATATGGGAACAATCATGTTTTGAAATTCTGTAAGAGATATGATGTAAGCTAATTGAGATTCAATTAGTACATCACATGCTTTTTGCTATGCAAAAGCTAACTGGGGATCTGTCTATTAGAAATTACTCATGGCTGCATGAGAGCAAGATGAATAGTAATTTAGACCTTGAAAGACAAGCAAGACTATAAATGGAAGTAAAAGTGAAGCTAATGGAAGATCACCCAAGAACTTTTCAGAATTCCCTAATGAGAAATTCTAATTTTTATATTTGACATTAGGGCTTATGATAATGATGAGACCTCAAGATTTAAGTACAATTATATCCATAAAATGCATGGCAAATATCTTGATAACTAGCTATTAAATTGAACCTTTGAGCTAGATTTGTCTCACTCTCTTAAAATGGTTCATAACATGAGAAATTTTGGATTTACCTTTCTTTGTTATTAACAAGCAATATAATTCCATATTATATGTCTAATTATACTTTACAGCCAAAGTGATCTTTTCAAAACCAAAGACAAAATGTCACTCCTCTGCTCAAAACATTGACACAGCTTCCCATCTTCCTGAATATTGATTATAAAGACCTTCCCATAGTCTTCACCACCCGCCCCTGCTCTCTGCCCTGGCCACATTTCAGTCCTTCTCTTTGTTCTGCAGGAAGCTCTACCTTTCTTTATGTTTCGTAGCCATGCCATGTGGCCTCCCTGATTACCAGGCCCTTTAAGTGTCTCTTTCCTTATCAGGAAATGTCCTTATTACTGATCCTTATGGCTCATACCTCCATCTCACTCTGCTCTGCTGGGGGCTCACCTGTTCTCTTAGGTAGTGAAGAATCTGCCTGCAAAGCAGGAGACCTGGGTTCCATCCCTGGGTGGAGGAAGATCCCCTGGAGGAGGAAATTGCAAGCCACTCCAGTATTCTTGCCTGGAGAATCCCATGCTCAGAGGAACCTAGTGGGCTACATACAGTCTGTGGGGTCGCAAAGAGTCAGATATGACTGAGTGACTAGCACATCTCCCTGATTAAACCTTCCCTGATTAAGTGACGTGAGTGAAGTCGCTCAGTCGTGTCCGACTCTTTGTGACCCCATGGACTGTAGCCTACTACGCTCCTCCATCCATGGAATTTTCCAGGCAAGAGTACTGGAGTGGGTTGCCATTTCCTTCTCCAAAGGATCTTCCTGACCCAGGGATCGAACCCAGGTCTCTCGCACTGTAGGCAGATGCTTTACCTGATTAAACTCCCTAACAAAAAGCACTCCTCTTCCTCAGACTCAGACCCATCGTTTCTATATTTGTTCTGCTCTATTATACTTAGCACTTGAAACCTGTATTTTGTTTATTTTATTCTATATTTTTCCACTGGATGTAAGTTTCCTAAGGCCAAATACTTTGGAATTTTGTTCATGACTGTACCACTGTTACATATTGAAATTGTGAAAATATTAATCACTTAGCTGTGTCCAGCACAGCTTTGTGACCCCCATGGATGGTAGCCCACCAGGCTCCTCTGTTCATGGAATTCTCCAGGCAAGAACACTGGAGTAAGAAGCCATTCCCTTTGCCAGGGGATCTTCCCAATATATTAGGCACTCAATGAATACCTGTCCACTGAATGAAAGATTTATGAGGCTTTACCTTTGTGATTTATTTAAATCAGTTAATTGCACATTCAGTAATGAAAGAGAACAGAGTAACAATTTTTACATGAATTATTACAGATTAGTCTTCATCTTATAATAGTGCTATTATTAAAATTACTTGCATAATATTATTTTGAAGAAACATCTATATGTTATTTAATCCCTTGAAATTAATTTTTTACTTTGTGAACAGCAAGTATTATGAAAATTTTAGGTATTCATATACTAAAAATATTCTATATCTGATCTCTTACATAAAAATATTTCTTCAAACAGTAATTAATATTAGTTTCACTTTTTTAAGGACTTCCCTATAGCTCATATGGTAAAGAATCTGCCAGCAATGCAGGAGACCTGGGTTCAATCCCTAGTTAGGGAAGATCCTCTGGAGAAGGGAATGGCTACCCACTCTAGTATTCTTTCCTGAAGAATGCCATGCTCAGAGGAGCCTGGTGGGCTACAGTAGATGGGGTCACAAAGAGTCAAACACGAATGAGCAATTATCACTACCACCGTTAGTTTTACTAAGCAGATAAATGATTATTAATAAAAAGAACAATTTATTTCAAGGTTGCTTTATATCACATTACTTTTTCAGTATTTTTGTTGCTGTCCACGCAATGGAAATTGCAATCAAAAGCATATTTTATTGGAAACTACAAAAAAAATTAGAGAATAGGATCACCCACACTAGTGTTAGCCAATTAATGTGCATCTAACATAGAATTTAAGCAAAGTAGATATTGATACCATAAGCAATTTTATATGTCTTTTTTCTTTAAAATTTTAGTTCCCTAAACTGGTTCCTTTTAATGTCAAAATAATTGTTGTTGATAAATAGAAGATAGTTGCATTAATATGATTTGCTTTTCATTCATTATATCTCATATGAAATAATCGATTTACCTACTACCAGTTAAAATGCATAATTTTCATAGTTCATTATAACATTTTGAACAATTGTGGACATGGATTATCTTATCTACCTATCTAGGTAACATCTGTCTATGTAAATATTTATCTATCAATAAATATTTATAAAACTCTTAACTGTACTTAATATACCAAAATTTCCCTCATCAATGGTGGTGGAGAATTGGAGAAAACGTGAGGGAAAAGAAATATTTTCTTACTGCTTTTCTCCAAAATGTTTGCCAGCATTAGTGTATGAGTCCTAAACATAGCAGGATATTAGAGAGAAGACTAACTCAATGGGGAAAATTCCATTTACTGCGTCACTGTTTCCTGTGGTTTGTGTCTGAATTTACCACAGTGAAAATCTTCACACTCAACATTATTTAAGTTGTAAAACAATTGGTTATTATAGTCTATAGGAAACAACACAAAATGAAAAAAATACACTGCATGAGCCTTTTATATAATTTATATTATTCAAGTGGGTCCAATTTCCATTAGGAAAAAAGTACCTAAATAACCTACCCTAAACATCATGTTTCTTATCAGGAATTTTTTTTTCCCCCAACTTGAGTGTTGTGTGAAAAATAAGCATCAGTTGGAAGCTATAACCAGATTTCAGTAAATTTTGTGCAACATTAGATTATCAATCATTAGCTATCAGTCTGCTTGAAATATGTATTTTGCACAAAGGATAATATTTACTAATCTATAGTGATATGTGGAGAAGGCAATGGCACCCCACTCCAGTCCTCTTGCCTGGAAAATCCCATGGATGGAGGAGCCTGGTAGGCTGCAGTCCATGGGGTCGCTAAGAGTCAGGTAAGACTGAGCGACTTCACTTTCACTTTTCACTTTTATGCATTGGAGAAGGAAATGGCAACCCACTCCAGTGTTCTTGCCCAGAGAATCCCAGGGATAGGGGAGCCTGGTGGGCTGCCGTCTATGGGGTCGCACAGAGTCGGACACGACTGAAATGACTTAGCAGCAGCATAGTGATATGTATTCATTATTCTTTATTAAAGAACACCCCTTAAAATAGACAATGGGATTTCCAAACAGCGTAAATTTTGTAATCATTATTCTTTTACTTTTTGTGTCACATATAAATATAATAAAGGTTAGTTGGCTTAAAACTCAACATTCAAAAAACTAAGATCATGGCATCTGGTCCCATCACTTCATGGCAAATAGGTGGGGAAACAATGGAGACAGTGAGAGACTATTTTTTTAGGCTCCAGAATCACTGCACATGGTGACTGCAGCCATGAAATTAAAAGACGCTTGCTCCTTGCAAGAAAAGCGATGACCAACCTAGACAGCATATCAAATAGCAGAGACATTACTTTGCCAACAAAGGTCTGTCTAGTCAAGGCTATGGTTTTTCCCGTAGTCATGTATGGATGTGAGTGTTGGACTATAAAGAAAGCTGAGTGCCAACAAATTGATGCTGTTGAACTGTGGTGTTGGAGAAGACCCTTGAGAGTCCCTTGGACTGCAAGGAGATCCAACCAGTCCATCCTAAAGGAGATCAGTCCCGAATATTCATTGGAAGAACTGATGCTAAGACTGAAACTCCAATACTTTGGCCACCTGATGCCAAGAACTGACTCACTGAAAAAGAACCCTGATGCTGGGAAAGATTGAGGACATGAGGAGAAGGGGACAACAGAGGATGAGACGGTTGAAGGGCATCAACGACTCAATGGACATGAGTTTGAGCAAGCTCTGGGAGTTGGTGATGAACAAGGAGGCCTGACATACTGCAGTCCATGGGGTCGCAGAGTGCTGGACACAACTGAGCCACTGAACTGAACTGAACTTTAAAATATTATAATATAGTTGTATTTTATTAGTGAATGAAACAAAATCAAACCTTACAAAATTCTACCGTTTTCTCCCTAGGTGGCATATAAAGGTGTTCAGATAAATAATTGCCAAGAAAATAGTTGAGAGGTGTGTAGGATGTGCTTTTTGTAGTTGTTTACTTCTTTATTGAATTTGATAACTCAAGTCATACGTGAATGTATTTAATAGAGCAGTCTTTTTCAAAATATGTGTTCTAGGTTCTTACTGCTACATAACAAATTAACTGAAAATTTAGCAGCTTAAAACAAAAACTTATTTCATGATTGTGGGTCAAGAGTCATCTGAGTGATTCTACTCCGCATGGCACTGACTAAGGTCAATAGTAGCAATTCACAGCCTAGTGGGATGATGTCAAAGCCTGAAGCAATTTCACACATATGTCTGATGCCTTGGCTGAAATGATGAGAAAGTGAAACTGAACTGGACTAGTTGCCCATATCTGTATTTGACCACTCCAGCATAATAATGTTAGAGTGCTTGGAATTCGCATACGGCCACAGAATGCTTCTAGATAGACTGAGTCAAGGGACAGGAAGTAGGAGCTTTCTGTTTCTTAAGGTCAGATTCATAAAACAGCATAGGTTCTTTTTTCCATATTCTGTTCATTAAAGAAGTCCATTCAGATTCAAGGGAGACAAATATAAGCTCTATTTCTTTCTTTTTTTAAGTTTTTTGGGATGTAGACCATTTTTAAACTCTTCATTGAATTTGTTGCAATTTTGTTTCTGTTTTATGTTTTTGGTGTTTTGGCCATGAGGCATGTGTGATCTTAGTTCCCTGACCAGGGAGTGAATCCGCACCCCCTGCACTGGAAGGCAAAGGCTCAACCACTGCACCACCAGGAAGATCTCTAAGCCCTATTTTTTGATGGGAAAAATCCCATATCTCATTTTCAGTTTAATTTTTAATTTGTTATAATTATAAGGTTCATTTTCCTGCATCTTATGTGTCTGAATGTAAGTCAGAAATTCTAATTTATAATATCCCTTTGAAGGTATTCACAAGATGGAGAAGAGTTTTGTTATGTAAAAAAAGCCCTCTCTCAATGACTCTAAGACCTTGCTTCATCATTCTTATTCCCTTTCCCAAAGTATTGTCAAAACTTTTATACTACCCTTGAACAACAACAAAAAAAATGAAAACAAACAAACCATAATAAAATGAAAGAATCTTTTGATTCCATATCAGTCAATTATTATGTCATTTATCTGTTTCCTTACTTACAAATCAGTCACAAGTATATCATACACACAGTGTTTCCGCACCCATTTCTCTACCCACAGCAACTTGACTTCTTTCTTATATGTTTTCCAGAAATGTTTCCCACTCTTTTCCATCAGTGACTTTATAATCCAAGTACACTGAACTTTCATTGTTTAGGTCTTGATGAGTGTCTCTTTGCTTTGGACACTGTTGATCTCTCTTTATATTTGGAAATTATTCACTGACCTTCTGAGTTACCACAAACCACTGGTTTTCTAAATTTCATGCTGTTTTTGAGACTCTTCTTGCTTTTTCTATACTATAGTTGTTAGTTCTGTCCAGAACTCCACCACCGTGTCTGCTATTTTAAATTTTTATAGTCTCTCTAGGTGATTTCATCTTTGTTCACACTTGGAAATAGTCACTATGTATTGATGACTTATGTAGTCATCTCTTTTTCAAACTTCTTGCCAGAACTTTAGCTCCAACATCCAAATACCAGTTAGGCATCTCTGAATTGATATCCTAGGGTGGCTTCAAATTCTACATATCTGACCTTGATCATCTTCCAATATTTACCCATGTTTTTGGCAACATCAGAATTCATAAGCTCAATCATGTTATAAAACAAGATTTATCTCTGGCTGATCTCTCTTTGTATGCTTTCCCCACCTTCCAGCCACTTACAGCCCTTAAGTAATCAGTCCTTTTGATTCAACCTATTATTCAAAAGTATTCCCTATGTGTTAACATTCTCCTTTCAATCCCTACCAACACTGTCTGACTTGAATAGGAATAATGCAATTGCCTCCCGTTTGCTTCCTTACCAAGTCTTATGTCCATTCAGATACTAGAATAAACCCTACAAACCTAACAATGATAATAACTACTGTGCTTCAAAAATTGTGATACAAAAGTAATTTGCGTTCTACATGCTAAGTCGCTTCAGTTGTGTCCAACTCTTTGTGATATTATGGACTGTAGCCTGCCAGACTGCTCTCTCCATGGGATTCTCCAGGCATGAATACTGGAGTGGGTTGCCATGCCCTCCCCCAGGGACTCTTCCCAATCCAGAGATTGAACCAGTGTCTCTTCAACCTCTTTCATTGGCTCTAGTGCCACCTGGGAAACCAGGATCACAATAAATGTTTTTAATGAAATAGAGTATATTGGGTTGGCTAAAAAGTTCATTAAAAACTCAAATGAACATTTTGGTCAACCCAATAGTATATAGATAATCACAAAGAGCTTTGCATTTAGTAAGAATTAGTTTATCCCTTGACTGTTTCACATGTGCATGTGTACACACTGGATGACAATAAATAAGGTCTCCTAACCCTAGAGTTTATATCCCCAGTCCAGAGGATAATATATTCAGGTGGGAAAACATAATCTAGCATTTCTATTTATTTTATCAAAAACATAAGAAATAACTTAAACCTGTCTGTATTAAATATACAGATGAGAACTGATGCCCCTTCCTTACTCAGTACATCAGGTAGTTGAATTCACATGACTACCAACTTTAAGGTGTTCAGAAGGAAGTATAGGTGAAGGGGTTGGAGAAGATATCCTCACACTGTAAATACCTCTCAAGTTATGAGATTGCATCTGTACTTGGTTAAAGAAATCCATGAATTATATTACCAGAGTTTTAAATAAATTAACCACTGCAATAGATCTGTGGCTTGTAAATCAACTCTACTCCAATAAAATTTTAAAGAATAGATCTGTGGCTTAAAAACTGGTTACAAACAAACCACAGAGTGGAGACATCTTTATGAGACAATAGAAAACATTGGAGCTATAGTTTTTATTCCTGCCAGGAGCTTTACATCGGTAACACTACAAAGTAGAGTATTACAATACTAAAAAATATTGCCCAAAATTATTGTGTCAAGGACAACCTTTTCTAGGGCAGCAGCAAAGAGTGGATTGTGCATGAAGTTTCAAGAAGCCACTTCTATACCCCTTTAAGAATCATTTCAGTTGAAAAAAATTATCTAGCATTTATTATAATCAGGTACTACACTGGTTGCTGACTCATGTCACCTCCTTCCCAATTCCTCTCTAATAGGTTGGGGATTTTTTTTTTATATATATAACTTTATAACCTCCCAGGATTCCCATGATAACCTTTGTGTGCTTTTCTTGCTACACTTACTTATAAGGAAGGAATCTGTCTTCCTCAGGAATACCATGGTATTTAATTAGCTTTATACTCTCTGGCACAGATAGTTCCTGGCACAGAGCGGCCACACAGTAAATTTTGAATCCAAGCATATGAGTATGTGTTGCATGTGTGCATATATATATATATAAATTCATGAAAGTAGCCAAATTAATGCTTTGGTTTGCTATTTAATTTGAGCACAAGGAATAGACATGCAAGAACTTTGTTTGATTAAAATAAGGATGGTCTATTCCTATCTTTAACCTTCCTTGGGTATCATGTGTTTGTTCCAGGATATTCTGTGCACACAAAAATCTGTAAAATTGAAAGGCTATTTACAATCTGTTATATACATAATTATATTGAGCCTTTGCACATAGTGTATTGACTGCACATTTGCTGATGTGAGAAAAAGCAAAACAAGAAACCCAGAAATTAGCTACATATCAAATGTTTGCTTCAGTCTTTGCACATTGAATAAGATATATTTCAAGTTGATTTTTTATTTTTGCTGTGACTTCTGCAGGTTTATGTACAATATCAGCATCTTCCAAAAACATAGGTTCATATCAATCTTCCTGTTTCCTGGGTAACTATTTGACCATATTAACTTATATTTACCTTCAGAAACTAGAAGAGTTACTATCTGACTAAACTCATTTAAAAATGTGCATTACTTATGTCAAGACATTAGGATTTCCTCAGGGTTTCTGTGAGTAAATAATTTAGAAACTAAGCAATAATAATATAAAAATCTGCTTGATCGAGTGTGGATTCTAAGAGATGCGAAATTATGGTTAAAATAGGGTCACGCTACTATAACGAGAAAGGTCTTCCAATTACTACCTGATAACATGTAAAGTATACTGACATTAATTCTGTCTGTTACTGTTATTTTTACTTGTACCGGGTTTAATTATATCATTAAAAAGCACATGACAGTCTTTTGCTGTGCGAATAAGATAAACTTATATTTTAAAAAACAATGTTGTCACCTCCAAATAAGTGTATTTTCTACATGAGTTGAAGATTCTATATATGGAGAGTCCAGTAATATTATTGTCTCATTTTATACACATTTTATGCAGATCTAAAAACTAAAGTTTCTAGAGTTCTCAGACTTGCATCTTTCAACAGACATGCTACTGGGATTGAATAATATGGACCTGGTAACCTGAGGCAGAAGTCAGTGTGAATTTCTGCAAACTGTGTTCAACATAGTTGTGATAAATGGGGAGACTTACACTTTTGTTTGCAAACAGTTTCCATGTGGTAATATATTAAATAATATCAAATAACCAAACTATAAGCTAATCACTGGAATGAAATAGTTTCCTAAATTACATTGACATGTATAAAACATGGGGCTTCCCTGGTCGCTCAGATGGTAAAGAATTTACCTGCAATGTGGGAGAGACCATGGTGCAGTCCCCGGGTTAGGAAGATCCCCTGGAGAAGGGAATGGCAGCCCACTGCAGTATTCTTGCCTGGAGAATTCCATGGACAGAGGAACCTGGCACTAAGATTACCCAATAAAAAGAATTCAAATATTAGGGCACAAAATTAAATCTTTGTATAATCAAGCAAATCAGAGCCCCATATTTGTAGACTGTTAATCACTAAGTTCATTATAACTTAAGGGTGTGCTGAGAGCAATACTTGCACATGTCTTATCATCATGACCCTAAGCCAGAGGTGGCACGACTTAGTAATCCAGTGAGACAGTGGTTGGAGGCAGACAAAGTTAACCCCATCCACAATAACAATGCCTCTTCAAGCTTCCCCAGAATCACACCCAACACTAGATCGTGAATCAGGAATACAGAGAAATTTTCTGAAGATCAAGGAAATCTCCTTAGACATGGTTGATTTCTTGAGGATATATGAACGGATGGAGGTACGACCGCTGGTTTCATGTAGAACATCAGTGTGAATTCATTTTTTTCACCAGAGAAGCTGAGAAGAAGACAGAAAGTTGCTTCTTGTGTTCTTTCAAAGTCATTCGTGTTGTAAAGCCATTTAACTAAGAGAAACAATTTTATTCCTTGAGGGCTGACAGCGAAAGTTGCTGTAGTGTCAGACTCTTTGTGACCCATTACACTATACAGTCCATGCAATTCTCCAGGCCAGAATACTGGAGTGGGTAGCTGTTCTCTTCTCTAAGGGATCTTTCCAACCCAGGGATCGAATCGAGGTCTCCCACAATGCAGGAAGATTCCTTACCTGCTGAGCCCCCAGGGAAACCCAAGAATAAGTGGGTAGCCTATCCCTTCTCCAGCGGATCTTCTTGATCCAGGAATTGATCTGGGGTCTCCTATATTGCAGACGGATTCATTACCAGCTGAGCTACCAAACAAGCAATTCTACTGACATGGCTTTGATTCTACCTTTATTGTAATTCAAGACAGCTGCGTTACTGTTTTGAGAAAGATTCGGCTCTCTCCTCCTGCTGTTTGAACATAAAGAGTTCCCTTTCTTTGCTACTCAGAAAGCGTGGAACATGATCTGATTAAATTTCTTGTTATTCTAATGCCTTCAGCAAATGGGAATCAGAGGGTACCAGTTCAGCACATTACTTTTAAACAGAATGCCAGTTTGGGTATTTTAACCTTATGGAAGTACATAAATAAGACAACATTCCTATAAGTGCACAGTTGGTATAGATGACATTTCTAAATTTGAGCACTTAAATGGTCTATAGCCCCCTGTTTGTCCCTATTATAGGACTTATTCTATTACCATGCTTGTTTATTTGAGTAAAGATTCCCCAAAGATGATGAACACTTTGAAGCCAGGGGCTAAGACTTGTTCATTTTTGCATCTCCAGTTTATAAATCAGTAACTGGCCCAAAGTCATGCTCAATAACTAAGTATTGAATATGAGATAAAAATTGCTTCCGCAAAATGTTGATATTCAGTAAACCTCCCCAAAATGTAATGCATAAAACAGCAATTATTAATGGCCATGAATCTGTGGATCATCTGAGCATTCTTATTTACCTGATTGACTAGGGTGATGTGGTCTGGGCTCACTCATGCTTCTGGGGTCAGTGATGGCTTTACCCATGCGGTGTGATTTCTAAAATATTTGTTATTCTCATGTCCAGTGTCTTCCTTTTATTAACATGGCTAATGAGGGTGACTACACCATCATCCGGAGAAGGCAATGGCACCCCACTCGAGTACTCTTGCCTGGAAAATCCCATGGACGGAAGAGCCTGGTAGGCTGCAGTCCATGGGGTCACTGAGGGTTAGACACGACTGAGAGACTTCACTTTCATTTTTCACTTTCATGCATTGGAGAAGGAAATGGGACCCTGCTGCAGTGTTCTTGCCCGGAGGATCCCAGGGACGTGGGAGCCTGGTGGGCTGCCGTCTATGCGGTCGCACAGAGTCGGACACGACTGAAGTGACTTAGTCGCAGAAGCAATACCATCATCTCTCTCACCATATCCCTCACCATCCAACATTCTAGTCAGAGGTTGTTCACATTGCAGTTGATGGCAGGTATTCCAAGAATGTAATCAGAGTTGAAAGTCCTTAATGCATGTATGTGGATTCTAGAAAAATAGTACAGATGGACCTAGTTCTAGAGGAGGAATAGAGATGCAGACATAGACACATTATGTGGACGAAGGAGGCAGAAGGGGAGGGTGAGGTGAATTGGGAAATAAGATTTGACATAAATACACTACCATGCATAAAAGAGATAGCTAATGGGAACCTTCAGTATAACACGGCGAGCTCATCTTGATGCTCTGTGATGACCTAGAGAGTGAGATAGGGGTGGGGGGGGGGGGTCTAAGAGTGAGGATATGTGTATA
The DNA here is from genome assembly GCF_023091745.1 of Budorcas taxicolor. Classification (NCBI taxonomy): domain Eukaryota; kingdom Metazoa; phylum Chordata; class Mammalia; order Artiodactyla; family Bovidae; genus Budorcas; species Budorcas taxicolor. The sequence continues at coordinate 88,379,808 of NC_068910.1, forward strand.
TATCCTGGTGGCTCAGATGGTAAAGCGTTTGTCTACAATGCGCGAGACCTGGGTTCGATCCCTGGGTAGGGAAGATTCCCTGGAGAAGGAAACGGCAATCCACTCCAGTACTCTTGCCTAGAAAATCCCATGGACAGAGGAGCTTGGTGCAGGCTACTGTCCATGGGGTCGCAAAGAGTCGGGCACGACTGAGCGACTTCACTTCACTTCACTTCATATGTGTGTATATATATATGTATGTATATATATATATATAATATATATAAATATAGCTGATTCATATAGCTGATTCCCGCTTCCCTTGTGATGTAGATGGTAAAGAATCCACCTGCAATGCAGGAGACTCAGGTTTGATCCCTGGGCTGGGAATATCCCCTGGAGAAGCCAATGGCTACCCACTCTAGTATTCTTGCATGAAGAATTCAATGGACAGTGAAGACCGGCAGGCCACAGTCCATGGGTTCTCAAAGAGTTGGACATGACTGAGGATTAAGACACATAATCACAGCTGATTCACATCACTGTACAGCAGAAACTAACACAACAATGTAAAGTAATTATACTAAAACAAACAAAAAAAAAATTCCTGTCATTTCAAAAAAGAAAAAAGAAAATAGCAAGTGCTCTTAAGCCTAGGCTGGAGGCATTTCTGATTTGTTTATTTATCCATTCAAAGTAAATCACACACACACAGAAAGCAAACTTGTTTTCAGTAAAGGGGGAAAGAGATTCCCATCCTCTCACATTTTGATGACAGGGGTTTCAAGCTATTGTGATCACTTTTTAAATTTACTGCAAATCATAAAACATTCAGGATATCACAAGAGAGTAAGCTACTATGGAACCTGAAATCTCCTCCCTATAAGGAAAACAGAAACCTCAATAATATTTATTTTCTTTCTGCCTGGGATCCGACTTCCCTTCAAAACCCACTTCTATGCTAATTATTAGCTTAACTCCCTGTAAAATGCTTTAGTTTCTGTTATTGCTATTGTACAACCTCTTAGCCTCTGTCTACCTGGAGAGGCTAGATAGAATTGAAAATCTGAGCAAAAACATCTGTCCTGGTTATAGAAAGATGTTTTGAGAACAACGTGAAATTTCAGTGTCCTGGTGCAAGCCTGAATTTATGACTTATTTTTGTTTTATGTCTTGATTCTGCTCAGCCTTAAGAAAGCTGTAGTTCAGATAATAATAGCTCATTTCTGAAGTGGGTTCAACAAAAGAAAGCTTTGACCATTCTTTTAGCCCTCTTTTAATAGTGAGACTATCATGAGCTTTTTTTCTTCTTCTTTTTTTAAGCAGGTGGTCTGTAGCATCAAGTGTTATAAGAACCGCTCAGGAGTTCACCAGCTACATTGGATAGAATCATTGAATTAGATGGAATCTCTAAAGAAATATTGGGAATGCCATTAAAATAAAAACTAAGCGCTGTAAGTGAGAACAAGAAATTCTAGGCAAGGCAGTTTTCAGATCTTAGTAAAACTGTGGGATTAGTAAAAGGTCCTTTTAGAAATGCCTGACTTGCCTATAATTTTGCATTCAGCTTTGCTTCAGAAAGTTGTCTGTCTTCACTAAGTTATTCACTGATGATATTTGAGCGGTTTTTATAGAAAATATTCAAAGATGAAAATAGCCTCCAGACCAGGAAGAATGGATTTAAACAACAGCAAATAGATGAGTGTGACAACCTTCATGTTGCACTGAAGGTCACAAGCTGCCCTTAAGTAATCTTGGGGACTTTCATGCATGTAGTCATATATTCATCTAATAAATGTTTATTGAGCACCTTCTATATATCAAGCACTGAGGCAATTACAGAGAAGAATGAAGTACAACCTTATCCTCAAGCCTTATACTGCCTGGAAAATAAAGCTTGCAAGTAAGTTGATGATAAGTTATGAAGTGGAGATAAATATTAAGTTCTCTGAGCACACAGGGAAAAATAACTAAACAATATTGGGAGAGCTGGAGGTGAGTTAACAGGGAAGATAACATAGAATATAGATCAAAACTGATAACTATTCATTATTCACAAGAGAAGCAGGATCCAGGGAGTGTGAGTGATACACCCCCAGCACAAAAGTGGAGTGTGATTTTTGTTTCTTTGAGAAATTAAAAAACAAGTCACCTCTCAAAAGCATATGTTGTATTGTACTAGGAAGACAATCATATTTTGAGGTATAACATTACTGAGTAAAAATTATTGTTGTTGTTCAGTTGCCAAGCCATGCCCAACTCTTGCAACACTATGGACTGCAGCACGCCAGCCTTCCCTGTCCATCACCATCTTCCAGAGTTTGCCCAAGTTCATGCCCATTGCATTGGTGATGCTATCAAAGCATCTCATCCTTGGTCAGAATTACCAGTGTTCAAATTCTTGTACCAGCATTGTTATCCGGTATATCACACACTCTGCTTTGCCTGAGTCATATTTGAATGCCTCATCTCCTGTGTCCTTCATAGGGACCTTGATTTTAGTACCTTTCATATTGGATTGTATCTGTGGTTATACTTGGCTTTAATCTTGAAAACAAGACTGTCTCTTTTATATTTATATCTATTTCACCTGGAGCAGTACAAAATATTTGTAATACTTGCCTAATGCTTTTTTCTTTATTTTCCTAAATGACTTTAATTCTTCCCAATCTTAGTGTTAAACTACTTACCCGCCCTGTTAGTAAACCTATTTTATTGTCCCAAACTCTTAATAACCTCCAGTGATACTTTTTTTAAAACTGAAGTATAGTTGTTTTACGATGTTGTGCTAGTCTCTGCTGTACTATCAATAATCTCAAATATTCTCTTAGTTCTAAATTGGTTTTTTAACCCAAATGAATTTAACAAAAGCACTGAACCTCATGAATATACAGAAATGGCCAAGGATCCTAACACAGTGTCATCTGTACCAGGGTTTGTCAAAATATGAAGAGCCACTTAGGTGAGAATATAATGGGTCTCACTCAAGTTATCTGTTTGAAGAAACATGTTTGTGTTCCACTGTTCTTTTATGGTCTAAATGTATGTGCTTTTACTCAGCCAGGTGTAGAGTTTTATCTTGTCCCTTCATCCAACTATGCAACGTTTAGAGTTGTGAAAATCTGCAAATCAGTGACCTCTCAATATTTGGTAATGATGCATCAAATGTGCTATAATGGTCAGAACATTCAATCTAACAAAAATCTGTGTGCACAGTTTTTGTGTCTAGATTCAAAAACAATCTCTGTGAAATTACATGCACGCATTCGATGAAAGGAATGGTCTTAAAATAACTCATGAGAGGTCTTCCTGATATCTATTTTAATTTCTACACTGGAATCCATAACGTGGATGTATGACTGCATTGCATTATTAAAGGAATTGCTGCATGAGTGATTTAAGGCGTATTTAAATGGCATACTTTAGGCATTTTTGCCTTTTATTGACGAAAGAGATTACATGGTGGCTGTTCTTCAGAAGTTATTGCTTTCTGAGCAAGAGTGTTACACACAGAAAAAAAAAGTATTGGGGTTCTGAAATGGTGAATTGCTATTCAGTATTACCTGACAATAATTGATATGATCTGGAAGATTTGTTATATTGTAGGCATCCACTCAGTCATTCTTTTTATCTTTGCTAATCTTCTGGCCTTCTTTCTTTCAGCTTTCTTTGAAGTTATTTTTATTTTCTCCTTTTTACACTCCAGTGGATGCTCTCCCAATGTGAGAAAAACTGAGGACCAAAGTTCATAGCTGTTTACTATCCTCTTGTCTAACACATGCATGACAGAGTGTTATACTAAAAATATCTAGCAAACTGCTGGCATTTTTTTCTTCTGTGAGAAGAAAGGGTACTATTTGTATATGTATTTTTTTTCTAATGGAAATATGCTACTATTATGACTCCAAGAATCACTGATAGTTCAGCACGGTAGCACTTTTTCAGTTCATTATACTATTACCAGTATCAGTTTGCTAGGATTTAACTCAGTGGCATGTAATTTGGTTCCTGGACACTAATGCATTTCTAGGAGCACATCTGTGACTGAGTGGTTGACTTTAAAGTCACCCTCTGTCACTCCATTTTTGTCAGTGCCTCTTTATTGGAGATATACCTAGAGAAAAGTCATGATTGTGGCAGCTTGTAGCATAATGTGAGATGCCTTCTAGGCATAAAATAAAAATATCAGAAACACAGTACATTCTTTTTTAATTTCTTTTTTTGTAATTAGGTGAAAGGAATACTAGTCAGATAAACAATACAAAATAATGAAAAATAAAATCCTTTACTCAGAACTTCTGTGTAGGTTTCTAAATCTGTATTTCAAAGGAAATCATTAAGGTGATCTTGACAATGGTAACAGATCAGGAAATATATTAGTTGCTAAGGTGGTAGTTATTTCAAGTGCTGGTAAGACTTGTTGATGTACCAAGGTGTAGGAATAGTATTAGAGATTTATTGATGTACAGATTTATTTAAAATGTGTTAATTTTTTTAAAATGTGAAATGTCATCATTAAAACCTAACATCAAATATCCATCCATTCATCCATTCTTCTTATAAAATCATTCCAGGAGAGGTGAGATAGATTACCAGACTTTAAGGAGCTCGGACTTGAATAAGATGCACAAGAATACAAATAATTACACTGCAGAATAATTTATGCAGTAAGACAGGTTAGTTGTACAAAATGTTTTGCCATCACAGGAAATGAAGCCACCAATTCTGCCTATGTGTATCAAGGAAGTTTTGACAGATAAATTCAATCTTCTGCTGGGTTTCAAAGAAAGAGTATTATTTTACCAGACCAATAGTGATGGGAAGCATTTCAAGAAAGTGGAAAAAGAATGTGGAAATGCAGAATCATGAAACTGCTTTACATATTAAGGAAAATGCTACCAACTTGGTAGTGCTGGAGCAAAGAAATATAAAAAAGTTTGCAGTAAATACTGTTAGAAGGAAGAAAAAAAGAAATAGATTGTGATCTCTTTGTATGCAACAGTTAGACTCTCATTATATTCTGCTGGCAATGTTGAGAAGTAATTTTATGACTTTAGCAAAACAATGAGAAAACCTAACGAAAGCAGTGAGCGTGTTCCTTAGTCACTAAGTCCTGTCCAACTCTTTTGCGACCCCATGGACTGGAACTTGCCAGGCGTCTCTGTCCACAGTATTTCCCAGGCAGGAATACTGGAGTGGGTTGCCATGTCCTTCCCCAATCTGTGAGCAGACTGTGCTTGCGATGGAGGGTGAGAGAGGGAGAGAGAGAAGAAGAAACCGAGCATGGAGCACATATTGTTTTAATAGTAGGCAAGAGAGATGTGAATCAGAGTAAAGAAGGAATTTGGCATATAAGAAGCAAAGGAGTAATTGGTATTATAGGTCACATGGCAAACATGAGACAGACCTGAATTTGTAACAGAGAGATATCTCAGTATAGGCTTGCTCAAAGCTTTCAAACTGAAAACAGTGTATTTAAATGAGAAGTTGATACTTAAAATGCACACTTTTTTTCTATAACCACATAAAAATATATATTTTTTAAATTTTGTAAGAAGAGAGAATTGCATGGGTTTTAAAATTTAAACATCCTTAATTTTAAAAATTTATTTTAAATGTCCTTCAGTCCATTCCTGTTTCTTTACTATTAAGTTCCTGGGCTGTTCTCATTGCATTTTTAATATATTCAACAAAATGATGCCATGAAGTGTTAGTAACATGAGCCATTCACAATAAAGTCCCATGGACGGAGGAGCCTGGTGGGCTGCAGTCCATGGGGTCACTAAGAGTCGGGCACGACTGAGCGACTTCACTTTCGCTTTTCACTTTCATGCACTGGAGAAGGAAATGGCAACCCACTCCAGTGTCCTTGCCTGGAGAATCCCATGGACAGAGGAGCCTGGTGGGCTGCCCTCTATGGGGTCGCTAAGAGTCGGGCACGACTGAAGCGACTTAGCAGCAGCAGCAGCGAAACAACATCTAGGGGCTTCCCTGGTGGCTCAACAGTAAAGAATCCACCTGCAATGCAGGAGAGCTAGGTTCAAGCCCTGGGTCAGGAAGATCCCCTGGGTCAGGAAGATCCCCTGGAGAAGGGAATGGCCACCCACTCCAGGGTTCTTGCCTGGAGAACCCCATGGACTGAGGAGCCTGGTGGGCTACAGTCTGCCGGGTCTCAAAGAGTGAGACATGACTGAAGCAATTTAGCATGCACGCAAAACAACATTTAAGAGAAAAATTGTTTAAGTCTGATAACTTGGAAATTCTACAATCTTATTTCAAAATAAAATTTGAAAAGCATATATAACTATTTGAAAGTAATTTCTTTTAAACATGAACTTTATGACAATTTATTTTTAAAACACTTTGTTGTGGTTATTTTGTTATTATTTTCTATTACACATGAAAATGCAGCCAAATAAAGTAATGTTTCTAGTGATCCAGATTAATAGACTTTGGGAATATTAATAACACTTCAGCTGTGATTTGCACTAATACAAACTTTAAAGTTTGTGTCTGAGTCTGAGTGAAAGTCTCTCAGTCGTGTCCAGCTCTTTGCAACCCCATGGACCATACAGTCCATGGAAATCTCCAGGCCAGAATACTGGAGTGGGTAGCCTTTCTCTTCTCCAGGGGATCTTCCCAACCCAGGGGTCAAACCCAGGTCTCTGGCATAGCAGACATATTCTTTACCAGCTGAGCTATGAGGGAAGCCCAAAGTTTGTGTAGACTAATATAGCTTCATGTAGTTTGAAAAATATGTTTCTAATGTGTGTTCTTCAACTGACGTTTCATATGGAAGCTTCATTTTTTTTTCTATGCAACACTTGATTGTTATTTCTTAAAATGAAAATCCTTCAGTCATCCTGATCAGTACTACTTCAAGTATTTCTCTATGTTGTAATTAATCTTGGCTTAAAGACAGTTATTGCTAATAGCTTTTGTCTCATGTGTTCATTCTTTTCTGCGGGTGACACTTTTGTTGTTGTTCATTTATGTGACATTCTTGATTCCTATTTCTCTTCTCTGAAGGTATACGTACCACCTTTATTATATTATTACTGGCACTAATGGAAAATAAAATAGTTGGCAGGTGGTTTAATGCCTACCCTGCACCTTGGTGGCCAATACATTTTTGGTAGATTTTATTGAATGCAATAGTTTTGTTTGAGTCTAGCAGCTGAGTGCTTTGAAGTCTAATTCCTAGAGGATATTTAACTGTAACTCCACAGTGCTAATGTCTTTTAATGTCAATTAGATATTCACTTGTCTAGAGTGAGAGACTTGGCACAGATTCACTCATTCATCTACTCCACAAATATTTGTTGATCACTTAATATGTGAAAAAGTACTTGCAAAGCACTAGCAAAGATGTATGGTGATGAATAACACTTGGTTCCTGATTTCAAGGAGCTTAAGAGTCTAAGGAGGAGAGCAGGATACATTTACAAAGTACCTCAATAGAAAATGGAAAGTGACAAATACTCATGAAATGCACATACAGATGAAGTATCATGATTGTTTTGAATAAGGAAAAATTGTTTCTAGAGATCCTGAAATGATTTATGTATGCATCCCAGGCAATATATTTGATTTTTTTACTCTATGTCAAACAGTATTCTAAGCATAACAAACCACCGTGATGAAAAAGTAAAGTCCTAGCTCTCAAAGAATTTATACTCTGTTTGGAAAGACTAAAAATAATTAAGAAAGCAAATAGTATAATTTCAGAATGTTTGAAATTTTACAAAGAAAAATGAACATTGAGAGATAGTGACTGGGTGTTATGGAGGGCTGCTCTGATTTGGTTGGACAACCTAGGCCTCTCAAATGAGGTGTGTTTGAGTTAAGAAGTAGAGGATGAAAAAGAGGCATCTACTTAGAGATGGAGCCACAGATGATCCCCACAGAGACCATCAAATGAGAATGAGCTCAGTCAGTTTCATTGGTCAACAAATGTCCAGTAGACACAGAGAATTGTCCACTAGAGATAAGTTTCAGTGGAAAGAGGAGTTAAAAATTTACACCAGATTTAGGTGTTGATTTTATTCTCATTGAAACAAGTACCCAATGAAAGCGCTCGAGCAAGAGATTAAATTAATGTTCATGAAAAAGTCAACCACTGAGCTGAGCCAGAAAAAGGCAGACTAAATTAATGCATAGGAAATCAAGAGTTAACGGGAAGGCCAACTTCAGAAAGAAGGGTAAATATGACAAGAATGCAGACTATTTATTGAATGTTTATGACATCCATTCCTTTAGTACTATTCCAACCATTTTATCTATACTTATCATTCTCATAGCAATAAGGTAAGTGCTATTATTATTTTGCATTTAGAAAGTAAGTCATAGAGGTTATTTTGCCTTGTGTATTACTTCTGGTAAGAGCTAAAGCTGAAATTTTAATTTAGTTAAAAATCAAACCAGAAAGCCTACTGTCAAGCACAATGTTACGTTATGTTTCTAGTCCAGAAATATTTTTAGAACATATCGAGAACATATCTAGAGCTTTATCAACTTGATGATCTTCTGTGATTGTCGAACTCTGAAAGAAAGGCAAATGAAGAAAATACTAATGAATATGGATACTATAATAACAATGTAAGAATACTGATGAATGAGAATACTAATGAATGAAATGTACACTAATATAACGTCTGTACTGGACAGAATAGGAGGGAAAGCAAGGGAAGGTGAAGACTGGTAGGCAGAGAGTAAATAGAGGAGTTTTCTAGGCAGACAGTTCTGTGAACAAAAGTGTATGCGTGTGTTCTCAGTCATGGCCAGCTCTTTGTGTCCACGTGAACTGTAGCCCACCAGGCTCCCCTGACCATGTAGCATTCCAGGCAAGAATGCTGGAGTGAGCTGCTATTTCTTCCTCCAGAGGATCTTCCCACTGCAGGCATCAAACCCACATTTTGTGTGTCTCCTGCACTGGCAGGCTGATTCTTTCCCATTCTGCCACCTGAGAAGCCCATGAACAAATGTTGCATGACTAGAAAGACAACAGATCCAATATGTGTCTTCCTTGTGGACATCAAGAGTGGTTCTAGCTTGTCCTTGGGGTGGAGAGCATAGGGGAGGTGAGGAAGTACTGATGAATATTTCAATACAATTCAGGCTGAATGAAAGCACAGAGAAAACATATCACCGTCAGAGAGTATAGAGAATTTTGCTTTGAGACCAGGCAAACTTAGCATCATTTTGAACTGAAGATCAAAGAAAGAAGAAGAATTTGAGTTTATAAGAAACTGAAAAAAAATAATTTGGCAATATTCTGAAAAATGGGAGAAGTAAGGGGACAAATTGAGCTAGGAAAAATTTTTTGCGGGAAAAAAAAAAGGAATGTTTTTGTTCGGATAAGAGGGAGGGCTGGGGGTAGGGGCGAGAGAGAGAGAGAATGTCCAAGTATTGTAAAGCCTCAGCTAACATGTATTGTTCTTACTCCTCCTACGTATTTGTCTGTCATAGAAGTGGGGCACAGACCTTTGCCTTTTCAACTCTGTTCTCCTCTATACAATTGTGCATTGGATAAACAGATAATCTATTCAGTAGTGACGGCTTAAGCAAACATGTCCAACCTCCAAATGGCACACATAAATCAAAACAGGTTAATTTTCACTTTGATGAATATATTGCTGCTTTTGACATTGGTCAGAAGCTTGAGTCTATGATCATGTTATTTTCACTTTTAGCAATTCATTTTGGAACTGACAGATTTTTTTATATGTTTTCCTTAGAATGTACAAAAATTGATTTTTTTTTTTTTTTTTGCTTTTAATATGTGGTAAGAGACACAAATTATCTGGCATATCCAGCTTGCAGCAACTGCCAACAGTCCACATGGCTTTATAGTGGTCATAGGTCATTCATTAAAAAAAAAAAGTGCCCAATTCTGTTAGAATAAACAGGGTAAATCTCTGACAGTATGCGGTAAATGAGAATAAAAAGATGACCTGAAAAGCAGGCAACTTTATTTGCTGAACTCTATGTAAGGTTTCACTAGAGACTTTGAATTTTCTAAGCGTCAGAGAAATTTCTCTTCAGCATATTCCCAGAGGATGGAGCAGTTTAAACTTAGACTTCACAACGGCAGTGTCTGCCACGGAACAGGCAGATGTCAGAGCACGTGATGAGACAGGCCAGGCAGCATGCAGAAGAGCATCCCTGATAAAGCTCAGGGAGAGAATAGATGATTTGTTTACAGTGGACAGATTATAAATACATCTGCCATGTTAATCAAGGGCACATAAATGCTTTCTCTGCCAACTGCGTAGTCATTTCAACTGGGGTAAATGAATTACACTGAAAAAATTTTTTTTCAAGTAGTTTTCCTGTCATTGTTGCAAAAACTACCCTTGGGTGTTCATCACATGTAGGGATATGTTCATGTATTTCTGATTTGGGTTTGTAGCAGGTTGTTTATTTTCAACAGATACTTTAGTCCAAGTTTTATAGACAAGATAATTAGCTTACAGGGTATATGTTCATATTCAGCCATCCCGACCTCTAAGCCAGTGCTTCAAGACTGTGCTGCTGTCATGAGAAGCGTTCACAGAAGAAAAATCATTGAAATAAACAAATTTAAACTGTAAAATTTTGTCTATCAGAGCAGGGGCCTATTAAGCTTTAAAAATTGGAATCCAAATTTTGCTGTTTATATGTGTACAGCCCTTCTAGTCCCTTTATAGTCCAGGTTACAGGCCAGACTCCAGGTCTGTATTATTTTGTTTGCAAAGTCTCTTTCTCATTATTTGAAAATTTAATCAGTTTCAAATATATGAAAATAGAAGATTTCATATATAAAGGTTTCCCTAGTCTTTCAAAAAATCTGCATGCATGGCAAAGTGGGCCCATACTTGGAATGGTGACATTTCACAGAAGCTGTCTTGCTTGACACAATCAAACTGTGAATAGTTACTGAATAGTAAATTACCTTACCTAGCTGACCCCTACAAGTGTTTGAGGTAGAGAGCCCTGGCTCATCTTCTTGACATCTAAGAATTGTCTAACTGGTGTGGAAAGCCCACCGGCAAGTGAAACATACAAAAATAGAATTTCCTTAAATACGTAATTATTAAAGTTGGGTACCCTTTTAAGGTTCCTGGGTTTGCTCACAGTCCACTGAGTGTAATATTCTATCTTTTCCACCCTGTCAAAATCTTCTTCTCATTCCCCTTATTCTCCCTTACAAAGATTTTTATCTAAATATTTGTGTTGGTTTCTCTGTGTAGAAAGAGTAACAGAGAAAGGCTAATTTAAGGGAAGAGATTTAGTTTATTAACATATATTAATCACATGTGACTTTTGCAATGTGACTGCTTATCCTTCTGTCTGTAGGTTTATATATATCCAACATAAAGTTAAACATGTATCAGTTAAATGTGTGAGAATTTGGAGACTGAGCCATCTGATTCTCACTACTCTGATATTTTTCACCCTTGAATATCAATCCAAAATGAGTCCATCTTTAAATTGAAGGTGAAATACTAATATAATTTAAAATAAAAGCCAAAACAAGTCATATAAAATACAATTTATATATATATAGTTTATTTTAATAAAAGACATGCTATATTTTTTAACATATGCAGTATATATTCATATATATTTCACTTCAGTTCAGTTCAATCGCTCAGTCCTGTCCAACCCTTTGTGACCCTAAGGACTGAAGCACGCCAGGCTGCCTGTCCATCACCACCTCCCGGAGCTTACTCAAGTTCATGTCCATTGAGTCGGTGATGCCATCCAACAATCTTATCATCTTTTGTCACCTTCTCCTCCAGCCTTCAATTTTTCCCAGCATCAAGGTCGTTTCCAATGAGTCAGTTCTTCGTATCAGGTGGTCAAATTATTGGAGGTTCAGCTTCAGCATCAGTTCTTCCAATGAATATTCAGGACTGATTTCCTTTAGGATAGATTGATTGGATCTCCATGCTGTCCAAGGGAGTCCTCTCCAACACCACAGTTCAAAAGCATCAGTTCTTTGGTACTCAGCTTTCTTTATACTCTAGGTCTCACATCCATACATGACTATTGGAAAAATCATAGCTTTGACTAGATGGACCTTTATTGCAAAGTAATGTCTCTGCTATAATATGGGGTCTAGGTTTGTCAAAGCTTTTCTTGCAAGGAGCAAGCGTCTTTTAATTTTGTGGCTGCAGTCACCATCTGCAGTGATTTTCAGTTCAGTTCAGTTCAGTCACTCAATCGTGTCCGACTCTGTGCGACCCCATGAATTGCAGCACGCCAGGCCTCCCTGTCCATCACCAACTCCCAGAGTTCACACAAACTCACGTCCATCAAGTCGGTGATGCCATCCAGCCATCTCATCCTCTGTGGTCCCCTTCTCCTCCTGCCCCCAATCCCTCCCAGCATCAGAGTCTTTTCCAATGAGTCAACTCTTCGCATGAGGTGGCCAAAGTACTGGAGTTTCAGCTTTAGCATCATTCCTTCCAAAGAAATCCCAGGGCTGATCTCCTTAGAATGGACTGGTTGGCTCTCCTTGCAGTCCAAGGGACTCTCAAGAGTCTTCTCCAACACCACAGTTCAAAAGCATCAATTCTTCGGCACTCAGCCTTCTTCACAGTCCAACTTTCATATCCATACATGATCACAGGAAAAACCATATCCTTGACTAGACAGAAGTTTGTTGGCAAAGTAATGTCTCTGCTTTTCAATATACTATCTAGGTTGGTCATAACTTTCCTTCCAAGGAGTAAGCGTCTTTTAATTTCATGGCTGCAATCACCATCTGCAGTGATTTTGGAGCCCAAAAAAATAAAGTCTGACACTGTTTCCACTGTTTCCCCATCTATATCCCATGAAGTGATGGGACCAGATGCCATGATCTTTGTTTTCTGAATGTTGAGCTTTAAGCCAACTTTTTCACTCTCCTCTTTCACTTTCATCAAGAGGCTTTTTAGTTCCTCTTCACTTTCTGCCATAAGGGTGGTGTCATCTGCATATCTGAGATTGTTGATATTTTTCCCAGCAATCTTGATTCCATCTTGTGGTTCACCCCGCCCAGTGTTTCTCATGATGTACTCTGCATAGAAGTTAAATAAGCAGGGTGACAATATACAGCCTTGACGTACTCCTTTTCCTATTTGGAACCAGGCTGTTGTTCCCTCTAACTGTTGCTTCCTGACCTGCATACAGATTTCTCAAGAGGCAGGTCAGGTGGTCTGGTATTTCCATCTATTTCAGAATTGTCCACAGTTTATTGTGATCCACACAGTCAAAGGCTTTGGCATAGTCAATAAAGCAGAAATAGATGTTTTTCTGGAACTCTCTTGCTTTTTCCATGATCCAGCAGATGTTGGCAATTTGATCTCTGGTTCCTCTGCCTTTTCTGAAACCAGCTTCAACATCTGGAAGTTCATGGTTCATGTACTGCTGAAGCCTGGCTTGGAGAATTTTGATCATTACTTTGCTAGCGTGTGAGATGAGTGCAATTGTGTGGTAGTTTGAGCATTCTTTGGCATTGCCTTTCTTTGGGATTGGAATGAAAAGTGACCTTTTCCGGTCCTGTGGCCACTGCTGAGTTTTCCAAATTTGCTGGCATATTGAGTGCAGCACTTTCATAGCATCATCTTTCAGGATTTGAAACAGCTCCACTGGAATTCCATCACCTCCACTAGCTTTGTTGGTAGTGATGCTTTCTAAGGCCCACTTGACTTCACATTCCAGAATGTTTGGTTCTAAGTGAGTGATCACACAAAATATATATTTATTTAGATTGTTTTTACCTGTACTCAGATGAACACAGTTTGTCTTAATAAAACAAACCAGACATTCATATTGCTTCTCCTCTTGTCCTGTTTCTTCCCAAGTGTGGATTTTATAATTAAGGCAATGGGAAATCATATAAAAAATCACAAGCAGGGGGATAAAATGTTTGTATCTTAAGCATAAAAAGATCAATCTCAAAACATTATCACTATTCCCTGGAGTGGCAGAAATTCAGGCATCAAGCCCAGTTAAGGGCATCTTACAGTAAATATACTGAAGGTCATGAGAAATGCTTTTTATTTCATACTCCCCTTTTTTGTGCTTTCTGGACTATCAATCCATGACTTGTCCCTTTGTCTCCTCACACTCTTGCCTTGTACTTGTACCTTTTAGAAATGAACTGTTTGAAATTAGTAAAGTAAAATTCTTATTATGGAGGATTATTGTCATGTAAAATTGTATACATTCAGTGACTATGCAAATTTTACCAAATCTTATTTGCCTTTTTTTTGCCATTCTTCCAAACGTCTTTTGCTCCACCACAACCTATTTTCTAGGTAAACTGAACTACTTGTGATTTTTAGAACGTGCCCTGTTTTGTTTTTGTTTTTCTTTCTCCAGCTCCGGTGTTTGTTTTTTTTTTCTTTCAGGAAAGTTCATGTTCATTGGTAAATGCATTTTTTTGCATTTCTGCTCACTATTTTTATGTATTTGCCATCCATCCATCCATTTCATAAATGTTTTATATGTTATGTCTGTAGTTATAAAAGTAATAACACATCATATACCATTTAAAATGTTTTCTTAAATGATGCCATTTGCCTTAATGAATTTCTTAATATCAAGCTATAATTATTCTGGGACTTAGTTTAGTCTTTGAGATTTAAGAAAATAAATACAAACAAATTAACCTATGTAAGAATATTTTCAAAACCTATGCATGAAACAGTTATTGGTCTGAAGTTAGAAAATGGAAGGATCTTTAGTTAAGTACTACACACATTTCCTTCAGAGTTTGTACCCTTTAAATTGATCTTGGGTGTACAGGTCAGTACATGATATGCACGGTAAGCTGCTATTAAAATATGAGCAATAAAGACTTACTGACTCTGGTATTAGCTGATATTTCAAATCAAGACTCTCCACAAGCAGTAACTTTGGAAGACATTTTTCCTACAACTTCTAATGTAGAAGAGAAGTTATCTACTAGCATGCAATAATACACTTTAAAGAAAAAATCCTTTAGAACAGTAAAAATACAAAATATTCTAAGTCAATGACTAAGCCTTACGTTAGCATCAAGATGGGACTGTGAATTAGAGTCACCACTGCAGATTTTGAATGGAAGTAATTCCTTGGCTGTGAACAGGATATTTGAAAACAATAGAAGATATCATCTTAGACTGAGATTTCTTTTTGAGATTCATTTTTTCCAAACATGTTACTGCAGGCACACTGTTCAGGCTATCTGTTCTGTATTTACAAATCTTATGTTCAGCATTAAAGATAAAAAGGAATCCACAACATTCTTTGCCCTTAATAAAAGGCATATATTATCCCCATATAAGATAAGTCTGTTTTCAGATTTGGTGGTTTGTATGACATACAAATTGAAACAATGATACAACTTCTTATGAAGTAACTTGATAATTCATCTTTTCCATTTTCCTTTGTTATGTACTTATTTTAAAACTAAGTTTCATCAATTACATCAAGGCAGTGAGTTTTAATCTCTCAATTTATTTCACTTGAACATAAGATTCTAGAGTTAAGAAAATGATTTCTGTGTTTCAGTTTGCAGCCACCTTGGGAAATGGTAGTGATGTTTATTTGTAGCTTATTGTTTTTGGTAGTCTACTCTGAAAGCAAATTGCAGTCTTTCTTCACTCAGGTGCCATCATTTTCTGCAGAGTTAGGAAAGTTTATCCAAATTTCCATAGGATGGGACTTATAATAATTTTCTTGAAATAACTATTTCATTTCAAATGTGATGTTCATATATTTATTTAGGCTACTGTGATAACAACGATTGTAACTGTTCATTTATATTGAAAACATTCAAATGTTCCCTCCACATACACACAAAAAAGGTTGATTTAGGAACATTTCATGCAAATCCAGAAACTCTATCATCATAATAGCTCATATTATTTCATAATAATAAAGCTCTTTGATACTTTGACTATTCAAAAATACTGAGATTATAGTAAAATTTTAGTTAATATATAAGGTTTGTATTGTGCTGTGCTTAGTCACTTAGCCATGTCTGACTCCTTGAGATCCCCATGGTCTATAGCCTGCCAGGCTCCTCTGTCCCTGGAATTCTCCAGGCAAGAATACTGGAGTGGGTTGCCATGCCCTCCTCCAGGGGATCTTCCTAATCCAGGGATTGAACCCGAGTCTCCTGCATTGCAGGCGGATTCTTTACAGTCTGAGCCACCAGGAAAGCCCAAAATATAAGGTGTTTCCATAAATATATTTGTGTATATATTTTGAAACTGATTTATTATAAATTTTGTATTTTATGATTTACCTTAAGGGAAAACAAGATATATGTTAAAGAAGTAATTTCCATTTCTTAATGCAAGATAATTATAGCTGTAATTTTTACTGCTATGCTAGACAGTACTTTGAAGATGAAACATTAAAATTCCATTAATGGAATCTTGGCTATGTTAGCCCATGTCAGTTCAGTAATTAAGCCTGTAAACTTAAAGTTATATCCCTCACCTACCTTGCTCCTTTTCTACTGTATTCCCTCTCCTTGGCTTTCTACTCCTCTATAAGTCTTCCACTGAAGTAGGGACCCAGGTCTATCTTGCTTCCTCTCTAAATGTTTACCATTTACTTTTGACAAAATTCTTGTCTTGATCCTCCTTTTCATCCAACTTCTTCCATGTGCTATTGCTAAATTAAAGCATTAAAAACATCACATCTGAATTAAAATTTCTAAGGCCAGTATGTGTTCTGTATGATATTTAATACCTATACTCTAAAATCTGACAAAGAACACAGGCAGTGAGTTTTGTCTCTGAAATTAATGTTAGTTGTTGTGTTGTTAATGTGGACAGCATAGAAAAAATAAGGATAATAAAAATTATCTAAATTCAACTAACTAGTCCATGTAAATTATTTAGCATGCTACCAAATAAACAGCAAATAATTTATAATAGTTATAATAATATTATAAATATTAAATATTATTATCTTTTGTATATTGATCCAGTTGTATTTTCTCATTGTTAATGATGGACCAAATGTTTTCTAATGATTTAACAGGCTGCACATATCTGTCCATTGATTTCAATTCGTAACAGTTTCTAATCCCAGTTGATGACTAATGGCTGCCTATTCTATTTTGTTGAAAATTATTTTGAGACTGAATCTGGATATGAGTGTGTTATGAGTTTAGTAATGTTTATAATGCACTAAGTCAATATGTATTCCACATATGTGATATACCTCTAGAAAAGATATTTATTTAAAATGGAAAAGAAAAACATACACTCATATATGATTTCTCTGGTTTGAAACAATTTTTTATATATCCATTTTTCTTCCAATTGATAATTTCATAACATTTTTGCTTCATAGTTTGTTTGCTTTCTATCTAATAGAGCATTTTCTTAATAATAATAATAATAATGAAGAAAAATATTTCTTTGAAAATAAAAATTATAATGCTGCAACTCTATGGATCTCTTAGGAAGATAGTAGATTTCAAGTTTATTTAAGCACTGTAAGTAAATAAGCAATATATATATATATCTGAGCATTTGTGCTCAGGGCTAATTGTATTAGATGTTTTATTTACAACAATATTTAATTTTTTCATAGATGATAATGGATATGTTTAATAAGATTTTTATTTTCTGTATATACATATGCCTAATTATTACAAATATCCTTGGCATTAATAATGTAAATTAGCAAGTTAGAAAGTTGATTTATCTTTTGGCTGCATTATTGCAATTGCTTCAAAGGAAGTAGGATTAATTGGATGACAATCTCTTGGGTATACTCAATTTTGCTTTAGCTGTTTTTAGTGTTTTCTACAGGTCTGTACTGTGGCATAGAAATTAGTTTTTGTTCATAAACATTTAGTGAATAGTGAACTTTAAAAAGTCATGAATTATATACAGTATGGATAACTGTATAAATTATTTTAAGGGGGATAGAATAAATATTAATAACTCAATTAAAATCCTATTAAATTGATATACGTATTATTCCTTTAAGTATTTTTTTAAAAAACAGAAATCATGACTAAATATATATTTAACTGATTTCCAAATATCTGATAAAATGTTAGCTCTCTCTGTGCATTTTATTACAGAAGGATTGTTTATCACTTGAAAGCTTGAGTAGCTTCTAGAAAACTATAAATGAAGCAACAATTATCAGTTTTCTCTTATCATGAAATAATAAAGAGCAATAGCCACTTTATGTTTTATAGAAGACAGGTAAACTCGCATTACTAGAACACTGGATTAAAATGTATGATAACCAGATACAAGTTAAATCTATGAAGTTCAGTTTTTTATGTCAGTTGAGATAAAAATCATCTCAAATAAACTAAATTTTGATGATCTTCACACAAAGTTGTCTTGCTTGAAGTGGCTTAGTGCAGTCATTGAGCTGCTACCCAAGTCTTGCTAAACTATTGGGAAGAATTATGCTTTAAGGCTGAATTCAGTTTAGTATAGAAACAGGGATCAGCTTAACTGTCAATTTTTAGGTACAAAATTTGGACATGAAGATGCAGGTGCTTTAGGAAGCTCCCCTGAGCTGACAACTTAAATTGGGGACCTGTCAAGTGTCAAACAGGTGACAGTTATTGTGCTATACTAACAGTAAAATGCCATGTTTCCTAGACTTCGAGTCTTACTGTGTATCAAAATCACCAGGGGAGCTTGTTAAAAATAAGATGTCCAGGCTCCATCCCAGGCCTATTAAATAAGAATCTCCGGTACCAAACCTAAGGACCTCTTATGGTTTAAGTAGACCTAGTGGTTTTGAAGGTGTATTAGAACTTCTGTAACTACAAGTTCCTCGTTGAAGTAAGGAAGTATCTCTATGATAGAACTAGTCATACTTAGGATGAATACATTTATTTTAAAAATGTATTTTTGTAAACAAAGTTACAGCATAAAAATTTTGAAAATTAAAGAGTATATGGTACCAAAATAATAGAGGGACAGTTTACGGAGGAGGGGAGAGGGTTAAATAACCTTTGTGCTAAACTTTATTAGATTTTTGAAATCTTTGTATCATCTTTGTTATGAGTTTTGATCTATTCTTATTTGATATTTCATGTTTATTAGAGATAAAACTCTTTAAAGTAAAAGTTATATGTCCTTGTTTTTAAACTATGGAAGACTGGAGAGGAAGGGATAATGTGATTGGCTTAGTTAGAAAGTAACATGAGGGAGAAAGGTCCGTGAAATTGCATGGCCTACAGAAAGAAACCGAGTGGAGCTGGATGAGCCAGCCTTGGATGGAGGGGCATATCTGAGTCTTTAAGGCTCATGTCAGTTCCTCAGCATCAATCTTATTTTGTTATTTTGTTCACCTAGCAATGTGGTATCAGGTTTCACTTGTATTTTTATTATATAGCAGGCAATTGTGCAATTTTGACGATATGTGTGAATTTCCTAACAGGGATACAAGTAGACGAGGAATGTATAGGAGAAGAAGAGTGGAAAATTAAAGCTATTTTAGTCTAGAAGCTTGACCTAAATTAATAATCTGTTCAATTATTCTATTATTGCATGCAAGAGAAGTTCAAGATATGTCACTAACATCTGGAAGTATATAATCTAGTTAAAAGGCAAAATTTATATGCAGGACAATAGTAAACTTTACCAAGCCATATTTAATTACATCATTACATTTGAAATGCAGATAAAAATGGAGGAATTCAAAGGTGAGTTAAATCAATGAATATTGGAGTAATTGGCAAGAGTCTCATTGTATTTAAATAAGTAAAATATGAATAGGCAGAAGTTTAGAGAGAGGTATTCAGAGGAGAAGAGCCACATGCACACATGATGAAAAAGAGACTAGTCCGAGTGTTACCTAGTCCAAGCTCATACTGCTCACCTCACAGCCAGTAACTTGAGAGGTGAGTTGTTGGGGCAAGGAATAGTGACTTTATTGGGAAAGCCAGTAGATCAAGAAGATGGTGGACTGGTGTCCCCAAAACCCATCTTGCCAATGTTTAGATACTGCTGCTGCTAAGTCGCTTCAGTCGTGTCTCACTCTGTGCGACCCCATAGAGGGCAGCCCACCAGGCTTCCCCGTCCCTGGGATTCTCCAGGCAAGAACATTGGAGTGGGTTGCTATTTTCTTCTCCAATGCATGAAAGTGAAAACTGAAAGTGAAGTCACTCAGTCGTGTCCAACTAGTAGCGACCCCATGGACTGCAGCCTACCAGGCTCCTCCGTCCATGGGATTTTCCAGGCAAGAGTACTGGAGTGGGGTGCCACTGCCTTCTCTGGTTTAGATGCTAGTTTATTTAATAGAACAAAGATGGGGAGGTGAAGAGGTAAAATTTAAAAAAGATGGTAAGTTGTTACAAATATTTCCTAGTCCCTGCCAGACTCCTGAGAGGATGTGTTAATTTCTTCTTTCTTGCAGCCATTCACAGGTGGGCCTGGTCGGATGTTTCCTGTGAGCTAAAACAAAGGTATTTTTTAGCTTAAAGCTCAGGCATGGGAGGTAGGATTCCTTCCCAGTGATGGGACATTATGTTTACTTTAAGTTATAGGGGATATCCATCTAGTGGAGAAGGAAATGGCAACCCATTCCAGTAT
Source organism: Budorcas taxicolor (assembly GCF_023091745.1). Taxonomy (NCBI): domain Eukaryota; kingdom Metazoa; phylum Chordata; class Mammalia; order Artiodactyla; family Bovidae; genus Budorcas; species Budorcas taxicolor. The sequence goes on from NC_068910.1 coordinate 88,400,333, forward strand.
TTTTGCCTGGAGAATCCCAGGGACAGAGGAGCCTGGTGAGCTGCCGTCTATGGAGTGGCACAGAGTCAGACACAGCTGAAGTGACTTAGCAGCAGCAGCAGCATCTAGTGATTAACTTGTAGCAAAAGCAATAGAATACAAAGTTTAAATTAAAAGAAATAGATGCATGGAGTCAAATTTATTCTTCGGTATTATACAGTATGTTGTGGCTGATAAAAGGTGAGATTGTGTGAGCAAATGTAAGTGTGAATTTTCTAGATGGTAAAGTCAACTCACACAAGATTGGGTACTAAAGTCATTAATATTATATAAGGCAAAAATCTCTTATCATCAAAATTGGCCTTAAAATCAACTAAATAACACACAAAGAACACCTTACATTGTTTTTAACATATAAGTCTATAAGAGTGTTTTGATTATGTAAATACACAGTGTATACAGTAACACCCAGTCATCTTGGGGACATAGAAAAAATATAACACTTAAAGTTTATCATAGAGAGAGAAAAGGTAAATGAAAAAAATAGATGCAAATGTTCTTACAACTTATTTTGTATTTGTTAAAGATACAAAGATGTAAACTGTCTTAGAAGAGAAAGAAAGGAAATTAACATATGTGTATAATTATGTGCCTGATGCGCTTTGTTAATTTCTTTTTAAGTGGATCATCTATTCTTCATAATCGTACCTTAGAAAGAACTCTTGGAGAAGGGGGAATCATTATCATTATTTTATGCATAACACCACATAATATTAAAAAGAGTAAGTGGTTTGCCTAGTTGTTGAATCTGGGATTGAAACTAAGGTTTCTAGAATTTCAAAATCGTGCTAAACTATGACACTACATTCCTTTTCTAGCACCAAGCAGAGCTTTCAACATATTATTAGATGAAAGACACCAGAGATTTCTGAACAATGTAATGACATAATGACAATGCCTTTTAAAATGAGATCAGTAAAATAGGTCAGAGTGGAAAAAAGAAATGCAAAATGCCATATATGAAGTGATAAAACCCCTTGTGATAATAACAGTAAGTATTGGGAAGTATCTGGCTTTTCCAAGGAATACAGATAGACTGTCAAGTGAATCAGCTGTTAACTTCTAATTCTGAATCTGTTACCTGGCTGGCTTGCACTGTGAGACCCAGACCAGCAATCTTGGTCCTTGCGGTAGCAAGGAAAAATTTGCAAACTATCGCTTCAGGCCTAAGTGCAAAGCAAAGTTTATTAAAGCATAGATAAGCTCTCAGAGGGAGAGTGAGCTATTTCTGTGATATGAAACCAGCCTCCTGCACAGGTTTAAGGGTGTTTATAGGAGTTGTTCTTTGAGGAGGCTGGTGTGATCATGGGTGAGTGACAGGTCATGGGTGAGTGGCAGGGGATTGCTATTTGATTGACTGTCCTGAGTTCTGTAACAGTTCTTTGTTGCATATGCCCTTGTTGCATATGCCCCTACCCTTTGTTCATGAACAGAAAGCTGTAGTGGGAGGCCAAAACCACCTTGATGGAAAAAAATCCAGTTTTCTGATCTTATTCCATTTAACCACCAGCTTATTTATTTCATTATTTTCATTTTCTCTTAATTAGTAGCAGAAGAGACTCAAGCTGTCTAGTGACAATAAAATTTTAAATTATTGTGCAGTAATTTGTACACACAGCATCATCAGATTACAACCAGTGGTAGCAAAGCTTGAGCAAGAATGAATTCACTTGAAAATTTATTTCCTTCCATAACCTCAAAGGTGTGGGAAATTGTCAAATGAATTTTAGGTCTAGTATAGCACCATTTTCTATATAAAGGCTCATTTACCATTAAAATAAAAAGGCACATGATTTAGCCAGCAAAATCAAGCTTATTCGAGATTAACACAGGAATTGCAATTTGGGATATGCAAACTATGGTGAACCATAAACAAGTCTGGAGAACAAATGAGAGGAATGTTCTTTTAGGAGGAAGTTGGGAGGAGTTGTTTTGAAAGAAGGTTCATGAGAAGAGAGTGAGGGTTCTGTATTTGGCTGAGTTGCAGTGATTTCTCATTGACTGTCTTGTTGCTGAACAAAAAGAAAATTGTGCTTCCTGCTGGAGTATGTAAAGTGAGCTGCTAAGAGTAGTACATGCCTGAGAGCTCACCTTTTTGAACTTTCTGACCCCATTTTGAACAAGGTTTTCCACCATTCATTTTCAGAGGATATACTTAATTTTGGAAGTATCATACCAATTATAAAAGACCAAGAACTTGAAAACAAATTATCATTGTCATGCTACTTCTTAGCTGGTACCCATGGTACTGTAAGAGTTAACAAGAAATTTATGCTTGAAACACACACCAAAATACCTAAAATCAAATATAAAATTATATTGAAGCACTATCCCAGGATCTCTAGATACTTATTGAACTAGGAAAATCAGGCTAAGTTTCAATACCTGTTTTCATTTCAGCCACTGAGATAGTGAAATTAATATTTGTAGATTCTCTCCTTCCTCAATGGTGAAACATATGAAAGTGTCCATCCACAAAAATGGAAAGCCATCTAGAAAAAAAGATCATTGGATGGAACAGAATATAAAAGTTATAAGTATAGTTGGTTATCACCTTAGCTAACTGCAGAGAATTAAAGTGAGTTTGGCAAAAATTGTATAATTAGCATGGAAGCTGAAATACAATTACTTCAAAGAAATCTACTGTATAGAGAAATTTCTTTAAAACAATCTTTTTCTATTTGCTTAAAAAGTCTGTGATTATTTTCAGGACAATGTCTGAGATAATAAACTATTAAGTACTATGGCAAGATATTGAAATGATTCATCATTACAAATTTGATGCATCTTTTTAAAGGCAATATTAATCTTAGTGTGCAGTAAAAATATAACTTATTTTAAAACATATCTATTATATATTTGCTATTTGTGAAATCAACCTTATTAGACTTATTTATATTTACCATAATTGCAACTGAAAAGGAAAAGGAAAGCAACTCTTCCCAACCCCATGGACTGTAATTTACCAGGCCCCTCCATTCATGGGATTTTCCAGGCAAGAATACTGGAGTGGGTTGCCATTTCCTTCTCCAGGAGATCTTCCCAACCCAGGGATTCAAACCCAGGTATCCTACATTGTAGGCAGACGCTTTGCCATCTGAGCCACCAGGGAAGTCTTATTTGTATTTACCATAATTGTAACTGAAGCCCTATCAATTTCTAAAATAAATTTTTAAAAATCAGTGATTTATGATTCCCTAATATGAATCATACAAAACAAGTCTACCAGAAGTTTCCAACCCTTGACTACCAGTTTTCTCCTCTGTTCAAGCATTTATTCATTGTGAATGTAGGCATACACAAGGGAGACATTAGTTATATACACTAATATCTCTGGTTCTCCTGTGGACACATGAGAGATTATACTTGCTCACCTTCTTGAGTTTTGGTATCACCGTGAGGTTTGCACTGATCAATGAAAGGTGAACAGAGATATTTTTATGCTGGTCTCTTCTCCTCCACTACTAAAGTGGTCCTGTGACACCTCTTCCTGTAAAGTGCAAAGCTCAGTTATCACCAACAATTTGTGTGATCTCATGCACTCATGGGCAGCTTTGCAGAAGCAAGAAATAAACCTTGATATTTTAAACCTTTCAAGACACTGAGTGTGGGGAATGTTGGTTATTGCAGTTAGTTTGAATGATATACTATTCGATCTCTAGTGACTATTCTAATTGAAGATACTAGGCCTTGAGCCCACTGAAAGTGAGTAAAGTCTATTTTAAAATACTTTTCCCATCCTCAACACCTAGCATATGCCTGCACTGTGGAAGGTTACTGGTGAGAGAAAAAAAATTGAATAAATGATCAATTATAATACATGATATAGATTGATAGCCTCTTGAAAGACGTGTTTTTAGAAGGCAATGAAAGTGATACAAAATTAAATAAAGATAAGCAATTAACAATAAGAGTTGAAATATATGGCTCTTACAAGTATCAAGTGCTATTCTACATGCCTCTCATACATTTCTGTATTTAATCCTCATATTACATTTATGATACAGATATCAACATTATCCATATTTGACATATAAAGAAATAAAATCAAATGTTTACCCGGGAACTATAAGAGTAAAAATATCACAAAACCACTCAATATTATTATGAATCTAAACACGATGAAAAAATTTGCCAGATCCTAGTGTACTAGAATAAGCTGGTAGAATCTTTTAAATTGTCCTCCTTTATACAACTTTAATAAAATAAGTGAAATAATTATACCCTAAAATATCAGGGAAATTTTTAAGAAATATGTATATGAATTCCTTGAAGGCAGCACCACAGTTTGATCACTATGTGGGGGGATGGGGTATTTCTGAGTTTTGAGATTAATGGTAAAAAGATACTCATGCTTGAGTGAAAAAAACCCCTGATGACCTGAAAGGCAAAGAATACTGAGCTAAATGGACGTAACCTCTGACTTCAAATAACTCTTATGTGCTCAGAACAATTTTTACTTCTTTTCACTTGTGATTTTTCTTATTTATCCATGCTTGCCTAGACTTGTCAAATGCATATTTATTTAAATCCTGACCTGGTCTTCGTTTTAATTACTTCTTCAGTTAAAAGTGTTGAATCACAGTTATCAGTCTCATGTCCCCAGTGGTAAATGCTGGGCTTCCATATGTTGATCTGCACTCTTAGCTTGGCAATGCAGTACAAGCTGATGCTTGAAGCCATTTCTCCAATTGTGCATTCAGGCATGGCAGCTCTTTTGCCTTCCTGTTAAAATCACATATTCTCTTTTACTTGCCTCCTTTTCAGGTCCTATCACTACTGTAACAAATCACCATACACTTGGAGGCTTATTCAACACAAATTGATTATATTACAATTCTGTAAATCACAAGTCTGGTGCAGGTCTCATTCAACCAAAATCTTGTTGAAAGCAGGTTGTATTTCTTTTTGAAGGCTCTAGAGAAAAATCCATTTTCTGTTTATATGAGTTTCTGGCACAATTCAATTCCTTAGGATTATAGGATCAAAATCTCTTTAATAGGCATGGTTTTTCAGGCAAATAGAAACAATAAGAGATAGATAGATTAATTATTAGGGATCGGCTCCTGTGATCACAGAACTGAAAAGTATTTGCAAGCTGGAGGTCTGAGAAAGCTGATGGTGTAGTTACAGTCCAAACTCAAAGGCTTGAGAATCAGGGAAACCAATAGTTTAAATCCTGGTCTTAATCAGAGTGCCCAAGTATTAGAAGTTCAAATGTTTGATGGTTAATGTCAAGAGAAGACGGATGTCCCAGCTCAAGAATAGAGAGCAGATGGGTCAGTCCTCTGCTGTTTTTTGCTCTATTCAGGCACCCAAGGAATAGTATGACCTACCTACATTGATGAGCTCTATCTTCTTTACTCAATCTACAGATTCAGATTCTAATCTCTTCCAGAAACAGTCACACAGACACCCAGGAAGAAAGTTTTACCAGAGGTTTGAGCATCCCTTATTTCATACATATTGACACATAAAATTAAGAATCCGTGTGTGGAGTTTTGAGCTGACTATAAACTGCAAGCTCTTAGCTGCTTTTAGAGGCCCCCACATTCCTGGTCTCTTCCCTACATCTTCAAATTCCAATATCAAGTCCTCTTCAATTTTTAATTCTCTGACCCATATTTCTTCCATCTTCTTCCACTTTAAAGTCAAGTGTGATTAGACTGAGTCCACCAAGATAATCCATCTGTAATCACATCTACAAAGTCTCTCTTGCCATGTACAAGAATGCATTTATAGGTTGGGAGAATTTGTTGTGGATGTCTTTGGTAGGCCATTATTTAGCCTATGAGAGCTAATGAGAGTTTATTTCTTAGAAGTGTTTAGACTTGAGAGCTTACATCAGATTGAAGAGTATCTCAAGAGGAGATTATTCAGCAGTGTTTTCAGATAGTGCTTTTTTGTTATTTATTATGTTGCCAATGAAAAGTTTCTTTCCAGTCTTTTCTGTACAAGTGGAAATTATATCATAGCAGGGTGTCTCTTTAATTTTTAATTCAACAAAATCAGTGTATTACAGATATTTGTAGTAATTGAAATGGAAAAATCATTTTTATATTATTATCAAATTATCTATTTTAAAAATTGTTGACAAGGAGAAACACTCATCATTCTTTTCTTCTAGATTACAAATTAGAGACAGAATTCTCAGAGCAGTTGCTAATTTCAGGAGAATTTCAGAAAGCTATTCCAGAGTGAAATGCCCAGGAACCGCTACGTCTTCTGCAACTACAATTTTCACTCCATTGCATAGGGACTTATTTCAGGCTATTGCTTCAAGATGTGACTCAAAGACCATGATCGTCAGAACCTCCTGCAGACTTGGTTAGAGGATACACACCTTTCTGGACCAGAGTCTTTGTTGCATGGTTCTTGTATGGATCAGGAGGTATTAGGTATCAGGTGATGGCAATGTATACTGACATTTGAGAGCTATGTCTTTCTCCTTTCATATATATACTTATTTTGAATATGAAATATTGCCATTATTTTGTACTATGGGAATCTATATGCTGTGTCATATTATTAAGGTTTATTCTCAATAAAAAATGTGTTACTCCAAATGAAAGATTTATTAGAAATGATTGAAATACATCAGAAAGTTTTAGATGACAAGATCTCTGACTAGGAGGAGTTGAAAGATTTGGGTTTAAATCCTGACTCTATCACTCCCTGTGAAGCGAAGTGAAGTCGCTCAGTCATGCCTGACTCTTTGTGACCCCATGCTGTAGCCTACCAGGCTCCTCTGTCCATGGGATTTTCCAGGCGAAGGTACTGGAGTGGGTAGCATTTCCCTTCTCCAGAGGATCTTCCCAACGCAGGGATCAAACCCAGGTCTCCCGCATTGCAGGCGGATTCTTTACCAGCTGAGCCAACAGAGAAGCCCAAGAATACTGGAGTGGGTAGCCTTTCTCTTCTCCATTGGATCTTCCCAACCCAGGGGTCAAACCTGGGTCTTCTGCATTGTAAGCAGATGCTTTACTGTCTGAGCCACCAGGGAAGTCTACCACTCCCTAGATATATATAAAACCTCTGTTGGCTTCAGGCAAGTAAGTTTTAAAAAACATGGTCTGCATCTCTTGTTTATGAATCAATTTGTTGAATGCTTAATCTGTGCCACACAAGAGGAAGAGAAAGCAGGAAATTTCATAAAGACCATTATCAATTGGTTGGGAAAATCACACTCAGAAAAAAAAAAAAAAAAAAGATTGGTTACGTAAGAAATAACAACATGAATCAATTTTGCATTTCAGTTCGGTTCAGTCGCTCAGTCGTGTCTAACTCTTTGCGACTCCATGAATCACAGCACACCAGGCCTCCCTGTCCATCACCATCTCCAGGAATTCACTCAAACTCACGTCCATCGAGTCGATGATACCACCCAGCTGTCTCATCCTGTCGTCCCCTTCTCCTTCCACCCTCAATCTCTCCCCAAATCAGAGTCTTTTCCAATGAGTCAACACTTCGCATGAGGTGGCCAAAGTACTGGAGTTTCAGCTTCAGCATCATTGCTTCCAAAGAACACCCAGGGCTGATCTCCTTCAGAATGGACTGGTTGGATCTCCTTTCAGTCCAAGGGACTCTCAAGAGTCTTTTCCAACACCACAGTTCAAAAGCATCAATTCTTCAGCACTCAGCCTTCTTCACAGTCCAATTCTCACATCCATACATGACTACTGGAAAAACCATAGCCTTGACTAGATGGACCTTAGTCGGCAAAGTGATGTCTCTGCTTTTCAATATGTTATCTAGGTTGGTCATAACTTTCCTTCCAAGAAGTAAGTGTCTTTTGATTTCATGGCTGCAATCACCATCTGCAGTGATTTTGGAGCCCCCCCAGATAAAGTCTGACACTGTTTCCACTGTTTCTCATCTATTTCCCATGAAATGATGGGACCAGATGCCTCTTTCACTTTCATCAAGAGGCTTTTTATTTCCTCTTCACTCTCTGCCATAAGGGTGGTGTCATCTGCATGTCTGAGGTTATTGATATTTCTCCCAGCAATCTTGATTCCAGCTTGTGCTTCTTCCAGCCCAGCATTTCTCATGATATACTCTGCATAGAAGTTAAATAAGCAGGGTGACAATATACAGCCTTGACGTACTCCTATTTGGAACCAGTCTATTGTTCAATGTCCAGTTCTAACTGTTGCTTTCTCACCTTCATACAGGTTAGCATATAGTTTAAGTGTGATTGGAGGTTAAAGAAAGGAGAGATCATTGAGAATTTAGTGAACTGTGTTAGATACAGGGAAGTAAGCTTTGAGCTAAGTCTTGGAAGATGTGTAGAGTTTGGATAAGAGAGAGGAAAACAGTTAATATGGAAGGATTACACAAAGCATAAAAAAATCCCAAGAAAAATCATAGAAAGGAGAAAATGTCTTCATGTGGCCTTAATATATCTCTGACCTAAACTGGAATGATTGGCAGTTAAGAAGTTTGAAAGCTTAGGGGAACCAAATACCAAGTAACCTTGCAAACTAAGATGTGTAGGTTGAATCAGTTTGGTTAATAGTAGAAAATTATTTTATTTATAGTTGCAGAAGCAACATAAAGTGATAGTCTTAGGCACACATCTTTTTTAAGAGGAAAGAAGGAGGGATAAATTAGGAGTTTGAGATTAACAGATACATACTACCACACTACTATATATAAAATAGATAAATAGTAAGGACCTACTGTATAGAACAGGAAACTATATTCAGTATTTTATAATAACCTATAATGGAAAATAACCTAAAAATGAATACATTTATATGAAAGTGAAAGTTACTTGGTCATGTCTGACTCTTTACAACCCTATGGACTATACAGTCCAAGGAATTCTCCAGGCCAGAATACTGGAGTGGGTAGCCTTTCCCTTCTCCAGGGGATTTTCCCAATGCAGGGATCAAACCCAGGTCTCCTGTATTGCAGGTGGATTCTTTATCAGCTGAGCCAACAGAGAAGCCCAAGAATACTGGAGTGGGTAGCCTTTCTCTTCTCCATTGGGTCTTCCCAACCCAGGAATTGAACCAGGGTCTCCTGAATTGCAGGTGGATTCTTTACCAGCTGAACTACTAGGGAAGCCCTACATATGTATGTATGTACATAAAACTGAATCAATTTGCTGTACACCTAAAAGTAACACAATATTGAAAATCAACTCTATGTCAATGTGAAAAAAGGATTGTTATAGAAATTCAGGCATAATGAGTCAAGAGAGAATGACTATCTCAGTACTTGATGGTAGAAGAAATTTAAGAAATTAGTTGAAGGATTAAAGATGGCTTTAAAACCCCTAATATAGAAAACTGAGAAGACTGGAAATGTTAGAAGACAACACAGAATTCAAATGGTTTGCTTCTGAACATGCTAAATGTAATATAGTCAAACCAGTCAATCATAAAGGAAATCAACCCTGAATATTAATTGAAAGGACTGATGCTGAAGTTGAAGCTCCAATACTTTGGCCACCTGATATGAAGAAAAAACATTGCAAAAAAACCCTGATGCTGGAAAAGATTGAGCGCAAGAGGAGAAGGAGGTGGTAGAGGATGAGAGGGTTAGATAGCATCACTGGACTCATTGGACATGAGTTGGAGCAAACTCCAAGAGATAGTGAAGGACAGGGAAGCCTGGTATGCTGCAGTTCATGGGGTTGCAAAGAGTTGAACATGACTTAATGACTAAACAGCCACAAAATATAAAATGATAGTGATATATGAAACATATTCTGTCTTTATTGAAGAATAATGGAATACTCCCACATGTGACAATGTTCAATAGTCATTGGAGTAGAATTAAAAATTACTGCCCTTGGCACCCTTCCTGGATCTTTCACTTTGGCAGAAATGAAGTAGGTAGTAATCAACTGCTGATAATGACAAATGTTAAAAGAAATGTAAGTGGTAAGATGAATGAAAGAGAAAATGTACTTTTGGAAGAGCTAATGAGGAAAGCCTCTTTGAGGAGTTGATAACTTGGTATAGATTTGAATAATGATGAGGAATGAGCCTTGAATACATTCCAGGCAGATGTTACTCAGCGCTTAAAGGTTCTGATATGAGGACAAAGTTGCTTGTTCCAGGAAGAGCAAAGTCAATGTGGCTGAAGGGTAGAGAGTACGTTGTTCGAGATGAGATCAGAGAAAGGCTGGGATCAATAAATGTTTATTGTATTAGTACATGATTCATCTTAGATATATACAATTTTGGAATGTACAAAGAATTGGAATGTAGTTTAGTTAAATTCCTTTATTTGGCAAATGAGGATTCTGAAGTTCAGTTATCTAAGAAATGCACTCAAATTTACACTAAAGTGTTGACTGAATTTCAAAGTGCTAGTAATCAGTCCAGTGTTCTTATACTTTACGATGTCTTCTAAACTATGCTCTTTGCTCAAAAGCAGCAGTTATTGCTTCATCTAGGTATCTGAAATGATCATTAGAATTGCAATTGTGAGGACTGGAAAACATGCTTTTCTCTACTCCAATTCTTGTGTTCATCTTTTTCTATTTGCTTTTCTTCTTCCTACACTCTTTTAATGGCAAAAGCAACCTTGAAAAGGAAAGAACTCACAAGGGTAACCTATGAGACAGGAGATTGGGGGGCTGGGGAAATCACTTTCCATTGCTTTGCCAGGTGGTGCATATGGGCAAATTATATCTGGAAACTGATCATGACTTTTGAAAATTATTTGCTGATATATTTCTGTAACACATTAAAGGTTCTTGGCATTTTTTGTATAATTATTGCATCTTGTATTTTCCCCTTAGTTATTTGTGTTTCTTCATATTGTATGCCTTTAAAAATGGTTGTGACTAAATAGATCCTCGTATTTAGTAATAAATATTTCTGACACTGAAAAAATTACATAGGTTAGGAGTTCTATTTATTATATATTTTCATAATTTTATTATGATTTTATTCATATTTATCTGACTATTTAAAATCAGAATGCTTATTCAGAATATCTCCAGATCACAGCATTATTTTTTTCTTTTTTTTCCCAATTAGGTCAACATAAAAAAGTAAAGATTTGCTGAACTGATAGGATCAATCATATCAATGAGCAAAAAAGTTTTGCTAGACATTTTTAATGAAGTATGTTCTGACAATTTTGATGCTACAAGAACCCTCTCTTTGATGATAACTAGTTTTTAGATTAGATATTTTTTCTAAGTTCAGTCTCTACCAATAATTGAAAACATAAATGAGAGTGGGAACTCTGTGTTATCTGTAGTAACTAGTATGCTGCTGCAGCTGCTGCTGCTCAGTTCCTTCAGTTGTGTCCAACTCTGTGTGACCCCATAGATGGCAGTCCACAAGGCTCTGCCCTTCCTGGGATTCTCCAGTCAAGAACACTGGAGTGGGTTGCCATTTCCTTCTCCAATGCATGAAAGTGAAAAGTGAAAGTGAAGTCTCTCAGTCGTGTCCAACCCTCAGTGACCCCATGGACTGCAGCCCACCAGGCTCCTCCATCCATCGGATTTTCCAGGCAAGAGTACTGGAGTGGGGTGCCATTGCCTTCTCCAAGTAACTGGTATGGATAGCCCTAATTCTCACGGCTTAATGTTTACTTTTTCCTTAAGAAAATGGTTCATAAACAAGTGACTTGAAAAGGGGTAAGAGAAAGGAAAAATTAAATTTTATAGAATTCTTGAAGGTGAGCCAATGTGACACCCACCTTTTTGAATTAGGGCGCTAAGTAAGTCTTCTAGAAAAGTGACTCATTCAAGGTTCCAAGAGTAAGTACGAAAATCCCGCTATCCATGTTCTGATTCTTGGCTGAAGCTGCCTTTTTAATACTACTGATCCTAACAGTAATAATTGTTTGCATAAATTCAATTATGTCCAAATGTGACTTTGTAAAAATATGGAAATTAAAGTATCTCTTTTTCGTAGGTCTCATTCAATTTTGACATTTTTTGCAAAGATTCCATTCTGTAGTTATGTTGTTTGTCATTGTTTTTCATTTGCTAAATTGTGTTCAGCTCTTTGAGATCCCATGGATTGCAGTACGCCAGGCACCTCTGGCCTTCACTAAACCCCAGTTTACTCAAATTCATGTCCATTGTATCAGTGATATCATCCAACCATCACGTCCTCTGCCACCCACTTCTCCTTTTGCCGTCCATCTTTCCCAGCAACAGGATCTTTTACAATGAGTTGGCTCTTCACATCACATGGCCAAAGTATTGAAGTTTTAGCTTCATCATCAGTTTTCCCAATGAATATTCAGGGTTGATTTCCTTTAGTATTGACTGGGTTGGTCTCCTTACAGTCCAAGGAACTTTTCACAGTTTTTCTCCAGTACCGCAATTCGAAAGCATCAATTCTTCAGTTGGTTGTATATTTGTATCCAAAAATGATTTCCTTAGAGACCATTTGTCATGTATCCAACCTCTTAAAATCTCCCCATGTCTTTTCATTGCACTTGTAATAAATTCTGCATTTGACCCTAGAGAACCCTGAGTAAGCTTACCAGCCCACGCTCAATTCTTCCATTGATTTTGACCCACTTTTCCTCTTGGTTGTCATGTCCTGACCAGGTGTGTTCCTGTTTCTTAGACACATCAATTGCTTTGTTTGCAGTAAGGGTTTTATGTAAGCTATTCCTTCCTCTTGGGTCATTTTTCCTTCCCTGATCTTTATTAACATGTTCAACTCATTACTGATATTCAGGTCTCAGTTTAATTTCAGCTAGAGAGAACTTTCTTCATTATCTAAAGTAACCTTCTTGTCATTCTCTGACAAAACTCTGTCTGTCTTCCCTAAATAGCAATTGCTACAATCTAAACCTTTCCTGATAATGTATATAACTTTAAGGCATTTCTTTCTTTTTAGAATATTTTGTTTTGTTCAGTGAGAATGGGAAAGGGGACTGTTCCTGTTAGATTTGTCATTGCTCATCCCCCAAAGTCCAGACAATTGTCCAGCACATCAGTAGTCCCCAGTCTTTTTGGCATCAGGGCCCGGTTTTGTGGAAGACAATTTTCCCACAAACCAGGAGTGGAGGATGTTTTCAAGACGATTCAAGTGCATTACATTTATTGTGTACTTCATTTCTGTTATTATTACATCAGCTCCACCTCAGATCATCAGGCATCAGATGCCAGAGATTGGAGACTCCCGCAATAAATGATAAGAAACAAGTCAATAGAGTGTGTTTAATCAAACTGAATAGTGGAAATGGCATAAATATAGAAGAAAATGCAATATAAATGTAAGTAAGAGGCCCTTCTTAGCACTATTACAAGACCTTTTAATAAGAGACAAGGAAGGCAATAGGAAAAGTATTAAGGTGTGAAAATGAGGAAAATCAGGTGATTATGACCCCATTCAAAGAATAGATGGGAAATTCATGTAAAATTCATGTACCAAATTTGAAAAGAAAAGTTATATGTTTTGTCCTTATGAAAAAATTATACATGTATGCATGTCTGTCTGTGTGTGTGTGTGCGTGTGCATACATGTACACATAAATGTATATGTTGCATTTTTTAGTGTTCTGAAATGGAACATGTGTTACATTTTATAATCAACAGGGACCCTTAAAAAGAAAACCATGATGTAGAATGAATATAGTGAAAGGACAAACATTTAGTGCTACAGTTAAAGATATAACCAAAAGATATAATAAGCATACCATTGAAACTCTATCTTCGTCAGTATTTAATAGAGAAAACCAGACTCAATGGAATCAACATTTTACTTAATTCAAACCTTGATATCAATCTCTCTTGATTAGTCTCCTACTGGTAATAGTTGGAAGGAATTGAGAAATGTGGACTCAGTTGGCATGGATAACAACGTGGAGGTGGTTTTGTTTCTTTGCCATTAAATTCATGGACAGGATTCTATTTTATCTTTGCTCACCAGTTGCCTGTGTTTGCTCCAAATACAGACAGCTTCCAAAAGAATCAACTTATTTCAAGCCTATGAAACATCTTGTGGTTTTTTTTTGTTCAAGGATAGTGAATAGATTCTTAATCACTTTAATTTAGCTTAATATTAACCTTACAAAAATATTTGCTTTAACAAATCTTCAAACAGAAGACATTTAATCAAATCTATTTATTTCAGAAAGAGAAAACAAAATCAGAATGTAACAGGAAAACATGTTTCTGGATACATTAATATGCAAATATATTGGCAAATATATTTCAGATAGAAGTTTATCATTATTAGAGGAAAGACAATAATAAAACACATAAAATTAAAAGATAGTTAAGATACTTAGGGAAAATAAAATCAAAGAGATAACTGGATATTAATAATACCTTCTCTCTTTCATCTTTACATAAATTAGGTGGTTACATAATATTTTCCTCCTTGTGTTTAAAAATATACAAATATTTATTATTTTGGCAAAATTCTGCTAATTTGCTAGGATTTTTTCCTCTGAAATCACTAGCTGTTCATGCAATTTAGTAATTTTCGATAACATTTGGGAGGTTGAAAGGATTCAACATGAATTCTAATATACTAGCCTGTAGGAAATCCTGATTTGAACACTAAGACACTCATATATGTTGAATGAGAAGAGAGTTCTGTAGTCAAATGAATTCAGGAAATTAAATTTGACCGATATAAAATTTTATTTTTTTATTATAGATATTTTTGAAACTTGTCTATACATAAAAAAATAAGCATACACTGAAAAATATGAGTGTTTATGAAGAATTATAAAACTTTATATCCACTTAAAGAAAAAAAATATAGTTGTCAAAAGGAGTCATGGAAAGTTCCAACTGAAAGGTTATGGCAAATGCTGGCAATGCATATTTACTGAAGCACATTTTCTCCTTAGCTTTCATATCTACTATCAGAAGAATGTCTTTGGGTCAGAAATGGCATCTTGCATGGCAGCCCCATAGAGATAATGTTCTTCCTAAAAAAATTTTTTTCTCATAACCAGCCTTTTATTTATGAGGTAACTCTTCATCATTGTATTTAATAGTAATTTGAAGAGAGATTTATAAAACAATTTTCTACTCATCTATCAGAACAAAATCCTCTATACCGTAAGTCCTTACCTGATACAAGACTCACATAAAAGTAGTATATTTTAATGAGGAGGAATGGCTATAGCAGTTTAGAGCCTGGTCTTTGGGACAGATGACCTTAAATTTCAAACTCAGGTTCATCACTTGGTAAGCCATGATCTTGAACACATTACAAAACCCTTTGAACTTCAGTGTTTCTTACTAGTAAAGGGATAATAATAGGACTATTAAAAATAAGAATTAAAGCAACAAGAAACTTAGCATGATGCTGGAATAAGAATATGGCTGAAATAAATGAAAGTTATTATTATTATTTTTTATTTCTTAGATTTCAGTGAGGACATTTGATAGAGTACAGATCTATTTCTAGCAAAAGTGCTACTCTCCCAAACATGTGTTCACTGCAATCTAGTTTAAAAATCCTCATTGTATATTAATTTCTGAGAGAAATCTGTTGCTTTGTTTACCCAAAATGAAAAAGACTGGACAAAAGACAAAATTTGTGTTTTCGCATACTTGTTTTGTCACTATTTAGACAAAATCATTATCTCAGTGTATTTTTTCTTGGGCTGCTCTCTTTCTACTAGAAATTTGGCAAAAACACAATGTTACAGGAATTCTCTACTTTCTTCTTCTTCCTGAAAGTCAACAAAACCCTGATGGTTTAGAATCATATGCACACCATTGTTATTCTTTGTGATTAGGTGATTTATTTTGCTATCCATTGGATCTTTACACTGATCTTACTGTATATGAAATACAGCACAGAGCAGAGAAGTATATATGGTGGATGTCTATTCTACAGGATTAAAACTAAATGATAACCATATCCTGCTACTTTTCTGTCTACTCATTCTATTAACTTTTGAGAGTTTAATATTGAAACTCCAGATTAAAATAATTTATCTACTAAAAAATGTTCGTATAACAGTATGTAACATTGTTCTGCATTTTCCAAGTCTTTTGTAAATGTGTGCTCATACTTTCATAAGTTAAAAAGTAAAAAAGAAGCAAACAAAAGCAAAAAGACTAAATGATGATGATCATGACTATCAAATGATTAAATAACGAAGATGGTGACTATGAAACTTTTATGACCTCATCAATGAAATGGACAAAACTTAAATGTTTAGAATATTTAAGTGAATCTATTTCTTAGTGGCATAAAAATGTGTGTGTTTGTATTTATGTATAAAAGACCGTTGCACATAGCTCATCTGCCTTGTAGGATTAAGTCCTAAATAGGAAGTAGTAACAGTGTAGCACCTGCCCTCCTAAAGCCCAACTGCATAGATGGCTCTATAACCTCCACCATAAATTATGAACAGTTTTCCATTCTGGAAATAGTCATTTGACTTTCATAGGATATTGTTATGAAAGTCTCAAAAAACAGTGTTTTGTCTTATTTGTAAAAAAGAAAAAAAAAGTTGAGGGGAAGGAAGGTAGTATTTCCACTCATCATATTTCCTTTAAGTGATCTTGATCATCTGCAAACTCTATTCATCGAATCTTAGGCCATGTCATCCAGACCTTCAGCAGAATTCCAACAACAACTGGAGGCCACGGATACTACTTTCTTACTTTTCAATTTTTCTGTTTTTTATATGCCTATCCAAGTACTCCTAGTTCATTTCTAGCCTAATTTATTTATATCCAATTATACAAAAAAAAGTGGTTTTGATTTTTGAAGAGAAAGTTTTATTATATCAAAGTTTATTTTAAGCCAACATAGAAGCAATAGCAAATATAGACTCTTTTATCTGCCGTCTTTTAAAAAGTGAGTTTTTAGTTTCCTACTAACTAGTTCCGTAGAGAATGAGTCAGGAATAAACTCTAATTATCCTAATTGTATTGATTTTACCAAGCATCTACTTATCATATTATATTTGACTTAACCAATGATATTATTCTTAGACATGGCATTTTATTTTAACCATACATAATTTTACTTCTTTTTTTTCTGTTAAGCCATTTGGTTTTATGGTGTTTGGGGGGAATATAATTGTGTTGAATGAAGTCAGATCATGGTTTAAGCTGTTGATCTATGGAAATACTATATATAGTGAATGAAATGACTTGGGTTGACCCGTATAGAGAAATCTATTTTTAAATGGAAATCAAGACAAATGATGAAAACCAAATGGACTACAATGCAGTTTGCATGCTGATCTCAATTAAAATCTATCAGTTATGCAAGGAAATCAGCCCTGATTATTCTTTGGAAGGACTGATGCTGAAGCTGAAGCTCCAATATTTCAGCCACCTGAAGCAAAGAGCTGAGTCATTGAAAACGGCCCTGATGCTGGGAACGAATGAAGGCAAAGGGAGAAGGGGGCAACAGGGGATGAGATGATTAGATAGCATCACCAACTCAATGGATATGAATTTGAACAAACTCTGGGAAATAGGGATAGACATAGGAGCCAGGTGTGCTGCAGTCCACGGGGTCAGAAAGAGTCATATTGGCTTAGTAACTGAACGACAACATACATTTAAATTAAGCTAATATTTTTAATCATAGGAATTCTAACATTTACTGCCCTGACGTGACTTGTCCAAACATGTCCATAAGCATCTTGGCAAATTGTTCAAATGTTTGGACATTTTCTTCTTCATGTCTTGATCTTCACTTATATCTGCTAAAGTAGCTGAAAACAAATTATCCTCATGCCACTGAGAAGACTGATTCCCTTGAAACCTTCTTCTTTGATTTGCATCTTTCATTTAATTTTGAACTTCAATTTTGCTATTTATATAACTAAATTATTTTATCATCTAATTCTATTCTCTTTTATTTTTGAAATATACTATACCCTTGCCATTTTATAAACTTCACTCCTATTTAAAATAATTTTAATATAGCAATTACTGAGACTTCCCCAGGTTAAATCATTCTTACATCCTCAAAACAAAAATTATACTTATCCAAGACAAAGCCAGATCTCATAGAAAGATTTTCTCTTTTTACCTAAACCAATATAAGTACTGCAGCATGATGGTGTTATGTCTGTTTAAGGTGGATCTGAATTTTTCATGAATGAATTTGCAGATTTATTCTGTAAAAAAAAATGGTAACTCTGGGGTATATGAGAATATGCATGCATGCTAAATCACTTCAGTCATGTCTGACTCTTTGTGACCCTATGAACTGTACACCACCAGGCTCCTCTGTCCATGAGATTCTCCAGGCAAGAATACTGGAGTGGGTTGCCATGCCCTCCTCCAGGAGATCCTCCCAACCCAGGGGTCGAACCCCTATCTCTTTGTCTCCTGCATTGCCAAACATGTTCTTCCTAGCGCCACCTGGGAAGTCCACATGTCTCTAATGATACCAATGGAGAAGGAAATGGCACCCCACTCCAGTACTCTTGCCTGGAAAATCCCATGGACAGAGGAGCCTGGTAGGATGCAGTCTGTGGGTCTCAAAGAGTCGGACACAACTGAGTGACTTCACTTTCACTTTTTACTTTCATGCATTGGAGAGGGAAATGGCAACCCACTCCAGTATTCTTGCCTGGAGAATCCCAGGGACAGAGGAGCCTGATGGGCTGCCGTCTATGGGGTCACACAGAGTTGGACAGGACTAAAGTGACTTAGCAGCAGCAGCAGCAGCAATGATACCAACATGTTATTGTCAGAAGTTTATAGCCACTTTTAATCTAAAACCATTTGTAATTTTTGTTATTGGATGAAATGTGTGAAATGTGATATTTCAGAACAAAAAAAAATGAATTTGCAAAAGGTACAGAATTTTAATCTTTTATGGGGGAAAATTTATGCTCATGGCTCAGTAACTCAGAGTGAGTATGGTAAATCCTCTATTTAAAAGAAGACAAATTGCAAAATTATCCTTTCAGTGCAGGGAATATGGTGTTTTAACAAATAATGATGAGATTATCATGAATGAACAGTACTTGGGTGCATGATATTTATGCTGAGTCATTCTTTTAGAAGTCCACTGGCCATGAGCAAAATTTGGCAGATTTTAAACCCAAGATGAGCCAAAATTATAAATAACTAATACGCTGAATTATAGGCATTCAAGTAACCATAAAGAACTTGAAGTTCAGTTTAATTCAAAAGACATATCAAGGTTTCTGTCATGGCCAGGCAGTGTATCAAGATGGTTAAAATTTTATTCTTGAGCTCTAGAAGCAAGCAACCTAGCAATACAGACACATATGTAAGCAGAAAATAAATGTGCTATGTGCAGTAATAACATATAAAATAAATAAAGATAGCCTAAATGATAAAATTCTAGTAACAAAATATTTTTCCATTATATGGGTTAGAAAAAAGATTTCCCAGGTTTTCCTTTCCATATTATCCTTTTTGAGTAAATGTTTAATCTTTTTCTAAGTTTATCTCAATTACACCTTGTTGATGCCAGTTCTTTTATTTTTCTGTTATTTACTTCAGGCAAAATAACTTTAATAGGAAAGGCACATTTTTCCCACTGTACTGGTTTACACATTTTAAACTTCCTCCCATACTTAAAAATCTCTTAAATAATCCCAATTATAAGGAGTATCTCTGATCTAACTTCAGGCAACATAAATGTATTTGGGCAAGTGACTTATAGGAAAGAGGAAGACTGCATAAGTCAAAAGTGTTTTACTGCAGAATTATCCTGCAGCCACAATACTGGCAAATACTATTGTATAGAATGTGTATTTGTTCTGGACAAGAGACATGGATTTGTTATGGGTTCTCTTGGGGCCACAACAGTTGTGTTCTTCAAATCCAATAATAAGGGATCATTCTCTTTTCCCTTCCCCAAATATAATTTATCCCATAAAAAATTATGTGCCTGAAATCATCTGTCTTGGTCTTTTTGTCTCTATGATAATAAATGAATTTTTTTCTGTCAAAAAAATTATTGCAAAATCAGTACTCATGGTCCCTATTTTCTAAACTGTATATAGCAGAATTTGTTTACCACTAAAGTTAAGATCATTGAAATATGCCCACTGGACTGAATCTTCCAGAAGTATCCAGACATAAAAATTTTAAGACTGTCACGAAAAATTTAAGGGGTTAAACCTAAAAGCTTAGCAAATGTCACTTTCTCACTGTGAGAGGATATGGTTGATACTGAGGAGAGAATCCTGCCTCTCATCTGGATATATTTCTGGGAGAGGACTTCATGGTTTCATGGCTGTTATGGGGTGAAAGGATGCTGAAGGTGGAAGAAAGGCTTCATAAAAGGCCTGAAATATATCTTTCTCTCTGCCCCTCCATCCTCTATCTGTCTCTCTCTGTGTCTTGCTCTTCTGTAAGTCTTTAGGGAAAAAACAAAACAAGGTAGTATGCTTTGGTCTTAAGAAAAAAAATAACCAGACTCTCCCACCTTCTTCATATGTGGAATGCATCATGGTTGCAGGAACACAGCGAGGGCTCCAGGGTAATTTTGACATTTTAAATCTCCTCCTATTAGTAGTTCTTAGGCAGAGATTGGGATTTTGAACAAAAATGGCATCCAAAGTCTTGAGGGTGAATGAAGGGTAAGAGATATGCAGGAGACATGTACAACTCTCAGAAATCCCCAAAAGACTTTTAAAAAGAGAAGAGATCACACTGACTTTAGAAGTTTATGTTGATGGCACCCCACTTTAATCTCAGATGGCTATTTCTTAGTGACATAGGAATTAGATAAGAAATCACTAGTCTTGTAACTTTATCTCAAAAGCACTGGATGTTTTTAATTTCTTTTTTTTTTTTTTTAGTCTTTATGGGGTCTATCAAATTGGGGAGACAAAACTTGAGCCAAAATGTTGTACTGAGGAGAAAGGAAAGAATTGCACATAAGTGGCTTTTAAGTTTTACACGTTTATATATGTGTGTACATTGGGGTAGAAATTTAAAATGGCAGCACAACATTGCTCACTGATGAAGAGTTGACTGTTTCAGATTTGCCTTTTACATATATGTGAATGAATTTGTAGACTGAAATCATTAACCTATTATTTTTATGCCATTTTCATTAGAGTCTGACCCACTTTTGGAAAAAAATACAAATCAGGCAATAAAGAGTTACACAATTTTAATAAGTACCAACCATGGTCTGAATTTATCTTCAAGCTTCACAACTGAAATTGGAACTTTCCAGATCACTTTAAATTAAATTGATTAATAATACATCATGTTAAAATGAATTTTTCATGGTTTGGGAGCTAATGTTCTCAATTATTTAGCAATGCAAAGTGTAGGCAACTCACACACAAACAGCAGACAGGAGATGATCCATGAACTTTCTCTTAAAACAAGATGATAAATGGCCTATTTTTCTATCATAGTAAAGCAGTATGTTAATTTTTTCTATTCTTAAAACATTTGCTCTCCAGGAAACCAAATCAGAACATGCACTGTGGTTACAAAATATAATACTAAACAACTTTTATAAAATTTAAAAATTTCTCAATGTGAATGTATATAACAGGAGAATGTGTAATTTAATAAACAAAATAGGTATATTACCTCATGCCTTTTGAATTACGTTTCCACAATTATTTGTCTCATCTTTCACTTGAATGGAAGTTTGTTTTTAATTCTAAACATGTTTGACATTACTAGGTGATTCTATGCTTTAAGATTGGTTTACATTACATGTGTTTTGTGACATTAAAAAATAACCAGCATGTTATTTATGTTTTGAGCATTATATTCTGTGTAATCAACATTTACTTTAAAAAGTTTAAGTAGTTAAGATAACAGATTAGTAGATTCTTTCTGGGTGACAACTTTGCACTGTTCACTTTCACCATTGTTTCCAGAATCAAAGAAGCACTAGACCATTGATCTCTTCTTGAGTCAGGAATTTAGATTTGGGTTTGCTCCCGGGGTCAGGAATATCCCCTGGAGGAGGAAATATCATCCCACTCCAGTATTCTTGCCTGGAAAGTTCCATGGACAGAGGAGGCTGATGAGCTACATAATCCATGGGGTCACAAATAGTTGGACACAACCGAGTGACTGAGCACACACACACTAGACTAAGGCACCTGAATATACTGTTACTATCTCATTCGAATCCACCGTATTTTCTGCTCTGTCAGCCTTCTCTTTTGCCTCTCTTTAGTTTGCTTTCATGAGAGTCACTATTTTGTGATAATGCGTTTGAACAATCAATTCCTACAAAAATTGTGAGCGATAATATAAACCTTGCATTATATAAAGCTTATATTTCCAGCTTTCTTACATAATTGACAGATGAAATTGCATTATTTAAAGTGTACAACATGATGATTTCATTAATGTATACATTGTAAAATGATTACTAAAATCAATGTAATTAACACATTCATCAGCTCACATAATTACCTTTTTCTCTCTGTGTGTGTGGTGAAACACTCAATATCTCTACTCTCTTAACAAATTTCAAGTATATAACACAGTATTATTTATGAGATCAATATGCTGTGATCTAATACATTACATTCTAAAAACATATTCATCTTATAACTGGAAGTTTGCACTCTTTGATGAATATCTCCCTGTTTCCCCCACCTCTCAGCCTCTGGCAACCACCATTCTATCCTCTGTTTCTACAAGTTCAACATTGTCTCTCTTTCCCTCTTTTGATTCCAAGTACAAGTGATGCTTAACAGTTTTTATCCTTCTCTCTTTTTCTTGTTTCACTTATGTCTTCCAGGTTCTTCCATATTGTCACAATTGTCAGGCATTCTTTCTTTTGTTTAAGATGAATACTATTCCATTGTGTATATATACTACATTTTTCTTTATCTGTTTATCTGTGGACAAATATTAGGTTGTTTCTGCATCTTGGCTATTGTAAATAGTGTCTCAATGAGCATGAGAATGAAATATTTCTTTGAGATAGTGATTTCAGATCCTTCATATATATATATACACACTCAGATATAGGATTACTAAATATTATGGATTTTTTTTTTCAGGAAATTCCATACTCTTTTCCATACTGGATGCACTAATTTACATTCCCATCAACAATGTCCAAGGAACACTCTTCTTTACAGCCTCACTGACATTTCTTATCTCTTGTCATTTTGATAATGGCTATCCTACCTGGAGAATCCCAGGGATGGGGGAGCCTGGTGGGCTGCCATCTATGGGGTCACACAGAGTTGGACACGACTGAAGCGACTTAGCAACAGCAGCGGCAGCAGCAACATGTGTGAAGTGATATATTATTGTGGGTTTTATTTACATTTCCCTGATGATTCCTGATATCAAGCACCTTTTCATGTACCTGTTAGTCATTTGTATATATTCTTGGAAAAAAATGTCTATCAGAGTCTTTGTCCATTATTAAGTAAGATCATTTCCTTTTTTATTGAGATTTATGAGGTCCTTGTATATTTTAGTAATTAACACTACTTCAGATATACAGTGTGCAAATATTTTTGCCCATTATTTTGTTGATTATTTTCTTTGCTCTACAGGAGCTATAGTTTCACTTGTTTATTTTTGCTTCTGTTGTCTGAGCATTTGGGATCATAATAAAAAAATCATTCTATCACCTTACCTTTTCTTCTAGGAATTTTATGATTTCAGGTAATAAATTTAAGTCACTAATCCATTTCCGGTTTATTTTTGTGAGTGGTGTGGCTTCCTTAGTAGCTCAGATGGTAAAGAGTCCACCTGAAATGCAGGAGATCAGGGTTTGATCCCTGGGTTGGGAAGATCCCCAAAAAAGAGAATGGCTACCCACTTCAGTATTCTTGCCTGGAGAATCCCACGGACAGAGGAGCCTGGCAGGCTGTAGTCCCTGGGTCGTAAAGAGTCAGGCATGACTGAGCGAGTAAGCACAAGCACATGTAATACAGCAATCCCGTTTCATTATTTTGTATATGGATATCCAGTTTTCCCAACACTCTTTATTAAAGAAACTATCCATTCCCCATTGTATATTCTTGGCACGCTTGTCAAAGATTGTTTGATAATATCGGCAAAGTACATTATTATATATGCATAGGTTGATTTCTATGCTTCCTATTCTGTTCCATTGGTTAAATGTGTGTTTATATCCCAGCACTATACTGTTTTGATTACTGTAGCTTTGTAATAGTGTTTCAGATCTGAAGTGTTAGCATCCAGCCTTGTTCTTCTTTCTTAAGGTTACTTTGGCTATTTAGGATCTTTTGTGATTTCAATACAAATTTTAGGACTTTTTTTTCTGTGATAAATTCCATAAGAATTTGATAGGGATTGCATTGAATTTGTAGATTACTTTAGATAGTGTGGACATTTTAGCAATACTAGTTATTCCAGTCGGAGAAGGCAATGGCAACCCACTCCAGTTCTCTTGCCTGGAAAATCCCATGGACGGAAGAGCCTGGTAGGCTGCAGTCCCTGGGGTTGCTACTAGTCGGACACAACTGAGTGACTTCACTTTCACTTTTCACTTCCATGCATTGGAGGAGAAAATGGCAACCCACTCCAGTGTTCTTGCCTGGAGAATCCCAGGGACAGGGGAGCCTGGTGGGTTGCCATCTCTGGGGTCACAGAGTCTGACATTACTGAAGCGACTTAGCAACAGCAGCAGGAGCAGTTATTCCAGTACAAGAACAGATATTTTCCCATTTATTTGCATCTTCTGCAGTTTCCTTCATCAGTGTCTTATTGTTTTCAACATATATGTCTTTTACCTCCTTGTTTAAATTTATTCCTAAGTAATATATTGTCTTTGATGCTATTACAAATGGGATTGATTTCTTAATTTCTCTTTCAAATTGTTTATTGTTAATGTGTAGAGATATAATTAATTTTCATGTATTAACTCTGTGTCCCACAACTTTAAAAGTCAATTTATTAGGTCTAACAGTTTTTTGGGGGGAGCCTTTAGAATTTTCTTTTTCTGTAATATTCTATCATCTATAATCAGAAATAATTTTATTCTTTCTTTCTGATTTGGAAGACTTTATTTCTTTTTCTTGCTTCATTTATTTAGCTAGGACTTCCACTATTATGTTGAATGAAAGTAGTGACAGTGGTATCATTTTCTTTTACCTGATCTTACAAGAAAACCTTTTAGCTTTTCACCATTGACTGTGATGTTAGTTGTGGGCAAGATGTATATGGTCTTATTGTTTTGAGATATGCTTGTTCTTTACTTAATTAGTAAAAGTTATTATCATGAAGGAGAAGGCAATGGCAACCCACTCCAGTACTCTTGCCTGGAAATCCCATGGACAGAGGTGCCTGATAGGCTACAGCCCATGGAGTGTCGAAGAGTTGGACTTGGCTGAGCGACTTCACTTTCACTTTTCACTTTCATGCATTGGAGAAGGAAATGACAACCCACTTCAGTGTTCTTGCCTGGAGAATCCCAGGGACAGAGGGGCCTGGTGGGCTGCCGTCTATGGGGTCACACAGAGTCGGACATGACTGAAGTGAGCAGCAGCAGCATTATCATGAAAGAATGTTGAATTGTGTTAATATTTTCCTGCACCTATTGCGATGATCATATGATTTTTATACATCATTCTGTTAATATAGTATATCATATTTATTGATTTGCATATGTTGAAAAATACTTTTAGCTCAGGGATAAATCCAGTTTGAGCATGGTGTGTGATCCTATTAATGCACTGTCGAATTTAGTTTGCTGGTATTTTGATGAGGAGATTTGCATTGATATTCATCAGGGACATTGGTCTGTGGTATAATTTACTTGTAGTGTTCTTATCTGGCTTTAGTATGGGTAATTTTGGTCTCATAGAATGAGTTTTAAAGTATTCCCTCATCTTCAGTTTGTGGAAGATTTTGAGAAGAATTGGCATTAGTTCTTGAAATGTTAGATAGAATTTACTAGTGCAGCCATTGACCTGAACTTTTGTTGGGAAATTTTGATTACTGATCGCTGTCCTTACTAGTTGTAAACCTATTCAATTTTTTATTTCTTCTAATTCAGTTTTGGTAAGTTATACGTTTCTTGGAATTTATCCATTTTTTCCCAGGTGATCCAGTTTGTTGGCATATAATTGTTTGTAATAGTCCCTTATGCTCCTTTTTATTTTGTATGGTATCACTTGTAATATTTCTTCTTTCATTTTTGTTTTTATTTATACAGTGCTATCTTGGCAATGGCAAACATAATGAAACATGATTAGATCAGCATAATTCCTAAATACTATTTAGATATATGTGTTCTTTTTACATTATCATTATAGATGGCAGGTCCAAACATGACTAGTGGATAAAAACCCTTTCTACTTAGAATGGATGTAGCATCACCACTAAATGTTATAAAATATCATCATTAGAAAAGTGCCTTAAAAGTCAACTAACTCAATCAACTCATTGAGCAAATAAGGCAACTCTTACTTGAAAGAGTTTAGTTGCCCCAGGCCATATGGTTAGCTGAGAGGCAGGCAAAGATTAGAGACTTGGTGACTCCTTTAGCCCAGTGTATGAGAACATTTAGAATGAAGGGGAATAAAAAAAGGAAACAAACAAAAGCTAAGTTTGACCAGGGTTTACTCTACTAGTTATAGAGTTAAAAGTGAAACAAACACTTTCTTATTCCAATTTTATTATTCACTCCTCTTCTAAAGGAATTTAACTAGCTCAGAAATTAAGTAAAAAATTTTGCCTAAAAGAGTTGATAATACAAAGAGGAATGTATTCAAACCACTGCGAAAAGGATAGTTGTTGCAAATGCAAGTCCTAAGTGATCAGGAAGGACAGTTGTTGTAGATGCAAGTCCTAAGTGATCAGAATGTACTTGTACTACAGTACAAGTCATCACATTGAAAAGATGGGCCATAGACAATAGAAGTTCCAAGTAGAAGAGAACATCAGCATATCATGGACTGTCTCTCTGTATGCCCATATTATGATGTTGGATGTTTAGATTTTATAGGTTATTTTTTTCTGGACCATAAAGGTGGTATTTTCCTGAGTCCCATTCAGTTCAGTTCAGTTTAGTCACTCAGTTGTGTCTATTTGCGACCCCGTGAATTGCATCACGCCAGGTCTCCCTGTCCATCACCAACTCCCAAAGTCCACCTGAACTCATGTCCATTGAGTCGGTGATGCCATCCAACCATCTCATCCTCTCCATCCCCTTCTCCTCCTGCCCTCAATCTTTCCCAGCATCAGGGTCTTTTCAAAGGAGTCAGCTCTTTGCATCAAGTGGCCAAAGTATTGGAGTTTCAGCTTACACATCAGTCCTTCCAATGAACACCCAGGATTGATCTCCTTTAGGATGGACTGGTTGGATCTCCTTGTAGGCCAAGAGACTCTCAAGAATCTTCTCCAACACCACAGTTCAAAAGCATCAATTCTTCTGAGTGCAGCTTTCTTTATAGTCCAACTCTCACATCCATACATGACTACTGGAAAAACCATAGCTTTGACTATACTGACCTTTGCTGGCAACATAATACCTCTGCTTTTTAATATGCTGTCTAGGCTGGTCATAACTTTCTTTCCAGGGAGTAAGCATTTTTTAATTTCATGGCCACAGTCACCATCTGCTGCGATTTTGGAGCCTCCAAAAATAAAGTCAGCCACTTTTTTCACTGTTTCCCAATCTATTTGCCATGAAGTGATGGGACCAGATGCCATGATCTTAGTTTTCTGAATGTTGAGCTTTAAACCAACTTTTTTACTCTCCTCTTCCACTTTCATCAAGAGGCTCTTTAGCTCTTCTTCACTTTCTGCCATAAGGGTGCTGTCATCTGCATATCTGAGGTTATTGATATTTCTCCCAGCAGTCTTGATTCTAGCTTATGCTTCCTCCAGCCCAGCATTTCTCATGATGCACTCTGCATGTTAGTTAAATAAGCATGGTAGCAATATACAACCTTGATGTACTCCTTTTCCTATTTGGAACCAGTTTGTAGTCCCATGTTCAGTTCTAACTGTTGCTTCCCTACCTGCATACAGATAAATTACAAAAGACCAAATTTCTTGCAAGAATGTTTTATAGCACATACCATACCAAAATGATCCTCAAACCAAACCCAGATATGTAGAAATGATTTTTTAAATGTTCAAATGAAAAATAATCAAGCACCAATGAAATTGGGTTGCCAACAATTTTATTTTTTTTTATTTAACTTGACTTGCAAAGAAAACAGGTGAAGGTGATTCGTGATTTGCCTTCTTACCTGAACTACTTTTCTATTCAGGGCAATCAAGATCTTCTAAATGAACTGTTTTGTGTATCACTACTTTGCACCACAAAGGAGACTGTAAAAGTAGATCACACTGTATTATAATGATAAGGATTTATTTTCTCTATTGAGGAAAAGTTGTACAATGTTATATATTTTTTTCTCTGAAATTAGAATACATGATGTTCTTAAAGTCAAATGCATCACGGTGAGTTAGCCTCATATTTTATTATGGTGATCCAAATCATGTAACTAAATCCTGGCAAGTTGTACTGAATAGCTACTCCTATGACCAACCCAGATAGCATATTAAAAAGCAGAGATATTGCTTTGCCAACAAAGGTCCGTCTGGTCAAGGCTATGGTTTATCCAGTGGTCATATATGGATGTGAGAGTTGGACTGTGAAGAAAGCTGAGCACTGAAGAATTGATGCTTTTGAACTGTGGTGTTGGAGAAGACTCTTGAGAGTCCCTTGGACTGCAAGGAGATCCAACCAGTCAATTCTGAAGGAGATCAGCCCTGGGATTTCTTTGGAAGGAATGATGCTAAAGCTGAAACTCCAGTACTTTGGCCACCTCATGCGAAGAGTTGACTCATTGGAAAAGACTGTGATGCTGGGAGGGATTGGGGGCAGGAGGAGAAGAGGACGACTGAGGATGAGATGGCTGGATGGCATCACCGACTCGATGCACATGAGTTTGAGTGAACTCCGGGAGTTGATGATGGACAGGGAGGCCTGGCGTGCTGCGATTCATGGGGTCGCAAAGAGTCGGACACGACTGAGCGACTGAACTGAACTGAATATTATATGATTATAGTTCATTTGATATTCAATATAGACCAACTAATTCTAATGGGTTTTTGTTTAGTAACAGTCATATATCAGCAGGTAGATGGGCCTTTGCATTTGTAATCATGAAAAGATCATAATCAGTGGTTAAGTTAACCATTACTCTATAATCCTACCAGTAATACTCTAGACTAAAAATGGTCCCTGTTTTAGTATACTATTAAGAACCAACCGTTGACAGGTGAGGTAAATACTTAAAATACTGTCTCTCTGAAGATTTCATTATTTTATTTGTGAGAAATTATCATAGATGACTATGTGATATCAGTCATTCATTACTTGGCCTTACTGAGAAATCTTTTGAATAGCAAGATTCCTCTGTTACTAAGAATGCAATTTTTATCCATTGAATTTGAACTAGTTAGAAAAGGATCAACTACATATAGAAGTTAAGTTCTAATTTGATGTACTTAAATATGGTGTGTTTAAATAATGCCAACATAAATATACTTTTCATGTGATGTTAGCCTAAAATATTGAAAACAAACCTACTTTTTATTAAAAAGACTGGTCTAACAGATTCATGACAATAATTAGTGCTAACGATGACTATATTTGCTAACAGATAAACATGGACATATACATATATACATAATACATATGGAATAATTTTATACACATATTAAAATATTAATTTTAATATTTCCAATTAAATAATAATTATTAATTTGTTCTAAATAATTCTTCTACCAATTGTATTTTTCTCTAAGAAATTCTAATTGCTTTCCCATTTAATAATTTTTCTATAGTAGAATTTCACATTTTATTCCAACAGAGCATTATTAATTCTAATAGATAGAAAGTGTTTCATTTTTTAAAGAGATGACTCAGAATTATTTTTGTCTTTATAGAAAGCTGTCATTCTGCTCTATATGCTTAAATATATAAAAGCTATCACCAGTGAGTAAGAATGTTTCATATATATATATAGAATAAGGAACTGGCAAGAAATAAATTGTACTCGACCCCTGGAGCTGGTCAAGAAATCCATGGTGATATTTAATAGCTTTTATCAGCAGGAAAGCAATGAGATTATTTGGGCCATAACTAGTTTCACCTCAAAGCTGAGTGTAAAACATCTATTAAATTGTTGAATCTCTTCCAACTGAAGGGATAAATTTCAAATTAAAGAAAATATTGTAACCAACAAAGTCAGCATTTATTTTCTTTAACTCTACCCATATCTGGGTTTTTATTTATACCTTGATTTTAGAAATAAATGATAATTTCCTATTGGGGATCCAACAGCCAGCAATGTTTGGGTGGATAGCAGTCTCAATTCTGTGGTGAATTGTGTGGTGATATAATTGGAATTGCTGAGGACAGCCAAAAAGAAGATTCAACATGTCTACTGAATAGGTTACTTTTTTTTCCTTTCTAGATTTCAAACAGACCATTTATTTCCAGTGATATCAGTCAGTCAGTTCAGTAGCTCAGTCATGTCCAACTCTTTGCGACCCTGTGGACTGTAGCACTCCAGGCTTCCCTGTCCATCACCAACTCCCTGAGCTTGCTCAAATTCATGTCCGTCGAGTCTGTGATGCCATCCAACCATCTCATCCTCTGTGATATCAGTTTTTGACTGTTCTATTAAGTTTGTGTATAATGTGAAGCAGGAGGGTAGATATGGAGTGAAGGAACTATTTAAAGTGCTGATGAAGAGTGCTGATGAAGTAGTTTTGCATGTTATCAGATCTGGGACAAGATTATCATCTAAATTTAATATTAATATGAAAGAAATGCAAAAAAGCAAAATGGCCGTCTGGGGAGGACTTACAAAGAGCTGTGAAAAGAAGAGAGGCAAAAAGCAAAGGAGAAAAGGAAAGATATAAGCATCTGAATGCAGAATTCCAAAGAATAGCAAGAAGAGATAAGAAAGCCTTCTTCAGCAATCAATGCAAAGAAATAGAGGAAAACAACAGAATGGGAAAGACTAGAGATCTCTTTAAGAAAATTAGAGATACCAAGGGAATATTTCATGCAAAGATGGGCTCGATAAAGGACAGAAATGGTCTGGACCTAACAGAAACAGAAGATATTAAGAAGAGGTGGCAAGAATACACGGAAGAACTGTACAAAAAAGATCTTCATGACCCAGATAATCATGATGATGTGATCACTAATCTAGAGCCAGACATCTTGGAATGTGAAGTCAAGTGGGCCTTAGAAAGCATCACTACCAACAAAGCTAGTGGAGGTGATGGAATTCCAGTTGCGCTGTTTCAAATCCTGAAAGATGATGCTGTGAAAGTCCTGCACTCAATATGCCAGCAAATTTGGAAAACTCAGCAGTGGCCACAGGACTGGAAAAGGTGTTTTCATTCCAATCCCAAAGAAAGGCAATGCCAAAGAATGCTCAAACTACCGCACAATTGCACTCATCTCACATGCTCGTAAATTAATGCTCAAAATTGTTCAAGCCAGACTTCAGCAATATGTGAACATGAACTCCCTGATGTTCAAGCTGGTTTTAGAAAAGGCAGAGGAAACAGAGATCAAATTGCCAACATCCGCTGGATCATGGA
This sequence comes from Budorcas taxicolor, assembly GCF_023091745.1. Taxonomy (NCBI): domain Eukaryota; kingdom Metazoa; phylum Chordata; class Mammalia; order Artiodactyla; family Bovidae; genus Budorcas; species Budorcas taxicolor. The sequence continues at coordinate 88,431,843 of NC_068910.1, forward strand.
AAAAGCAAGAGAGCTCCAGGAAAACATCTATTTCTGCTTTATTGACTATGCCAAAGCCTTTGACTGTGTGGATCACAATGGAAAATTGTGGAAAATTCTGAAAGAGATGGGAATACCAGACCACCTGACCTGCCTCTTGAGAAATCTGTATGCAGGTTAGGAAGCAACAGTTAGAACTGGACATGGAACAACAGACTGGTTCCAAATAGGAAAAGGAGTACGTTAAGGCTGTATCTTGTCACCCTGCTTATTTAACTTCTATGCAGAGTACATCATGAGAAACGCTGGACTGGAAGAAACACAAGCTGGAATCAAGATTGCCGGGAGAAATATCAATCACCTCAGATATACAGATGACACCACCCTCATGGCAGAAAGTGAAGAGGAACTCAAAAGCCTCTTGATGAAAGTGAAAGAGGAGAGCGAAAAAGTTGGCTTAAAGCTCAATATTCAGAAAACAAAGATCATGGCATCTGGTCCCATCACTTCATGGGAAATAGATGGGGAAACAGTGGAAACAGTGTCAGACTTTATTTTTTTGGGCTCCAAAATCACTGCAGATGGTGATTGCAGCCATGAAATTAAAAGACGCTTACTCCTTGGAAGAAAAGTTATGACCAACCTAGATAGTATATTCAAAAGCAGAGACATTTCTTTGCCGACTAAGGTCTGTCTAGTCAAGGCTATGGTTTTTCCTGTGGTCATATATGGATGTGAGAGCTGGACTGTGAAGAAGGCTGAGTGCTGAAGAATTGATGCTTTTGAACTGTGGTGTTGGAGAAGACTATTGAGAGTTCCTTGGACTGCAAGGAGATCTATCCAGTCCATTCTGAAGGAGATCAGCCTTGGGATTTCTTTGGAGGGAATGATGCTGAAGCTGAAGGTCCAGTACTTTGGCCACCTCATGCGAAGAGTTGACTCATTGGAAAAGACTGTGATGCTGGGAGGGATTGGGGGCAGGAGAAGAAGGGGACAACCGAGGATGAGATGGCTGGATGGCATCACAGACTCGATGGACTTGAGTCTGGGTGAACTCCGGGAGATGGTGATGGTCAGGGAGGCCTGGCGTGCTGATTCATGGGGTCGCAAAGAGTCAGACACGACTGAGCGACTGAACTGAACTGAACTGTGTATTTTTTTAACTCGCAATACTTTTCAATGCTAGATATATCTTGCTGCTGCTGCTGCTGCTGAATCGCTTCAGTTGTGTCCCACTCTGTGCGACCCCATAGACGGCAGCCCACCAGGCTCCCCCATCCCTGGGATTCTCCAGGCAAGATACATCTTAGAATTACCTAAACAGCTGCTTTTTACAATTCAGATACCAATGTTCCATCCCCAGTAGATTCAGATCTAAGTTAGTTGGAGTGTGGGTGATGTGAACATTTTTCTCACTTAAAAACTTCACCAGTAATTTTGATGCTCACCATGGAGAAGCCTGTAGTCAATACAGTATTCCTGTTATTGAGTATGAGAGTTTGAGATGACATGGCCTGAAGGGGGTTAGGTTTCACCAGTAATACAAAAAGAGATGTTCTTCAAAACAATGACTATTCTTCAAAACATGAAAATCTGAAGACTGATAATCTGTTTATGGGGCTTCTCTGGTGGCTCAGTGGTAAAGACTCCGCCTGCCAATGCAGAAGACACGAGACATGGGTTAGATCCCTGGGGTGGTAAGATCCACTGGAGTAGGAAATTGTAATGCACTCCAGTATTCTTGCCTGGAAATGTTCATGGACAGAAGAGCCTGGCAGGCTACAGTCCATTGGGCCACAGAAGAGTTGGACTCAGCTGAGCACATGCACACACACACACAGTCTGGCTGTGGAGCATTATTCTCAAAAACTGATGAGGTATTGGAGCAGATATTAATAGCCATGAATATCAATATGTACATGACTTTGCCATGAGAATCCTATTTAGTCCTCAATTTTTACATTGTCTCTGCATATGACTACTGTGATCCTTCTGAGGTTTCCTTATGTCTTCCCTTTCCACCAGCTCTTCCTATATCCTGTTCTTGCTTCTTGACATGTACATACTGACACCTAAAAGTTCAAGGTAGTTTGTTTAATTGTTGTCGTAATAGACTGATATGTATAACAATGGACTAGGAATGAAAGAAATATATATTGCAGAACAGAAGCTTTATAGATACTTACTCTTCATTTTCTTCAAAGGTCCCTGCCTTTCCTAAATATTCAATTTTGTGATAACTTCCTGTCAGAGTTGACACCTTGGCTTCAGCCCTTGTTTAATAAAGTTTAGAACTAAATTTAGAATCAAATTTAGCTTGAGATCATGCCCGAAAGAAAATATGAATAAACTTAACTATTTCTATATGAATAGGTAGACCCAGGTCTAATGCAGGTCACTAGAGTCCCATATTAGACAGTGAACCAACTTTTCGACGAAGATTAAAAACTACATGCAAGTTAGATCTGAATTAACCTTTCAGGTCACAGGGGCACCATTTAGTAAATTACATTATCTCTTTGTAAATGAGATCAGGCTATAAAAGAGTTGTTTCACCTAACTTAGGAAATAAAGTTACTTATGTGTATTAGTCTAGGCATCAAAAACACACTTAAAATCCTTAATAGCAAAGTGATGATGTAGTTGATATAGAACTGATGCTTTTTCAAATGCTTTGACACTGTGAAAAGTTTTTAAAAAATAAAATAGGAGCAGATGGAAGATAAAGAAGTAGAAAAGATAATTTTAGCTAACCCATTCATGAAATCTGGTTTTGAAGGGGAGGAGGTGTGGATGGTCAGGATAAGAGGTCAAGGTCAGAAAAAGCTGTGATTTCTTTACAAACCAAAGACAACAATATATATATACATTTTTCCTGAAGATTCATGATAGGAGAGAAGAAGCATAGTATGATCCCTGGGGGTGTGATAGGAGATAAAATCTCTCCCCCCTGAGAAGGAATTTGTCCTTATGCAGTGGCCCATGTCTCCTTTTATCACAGGAGGGAAAGTGAAACCAAGAGGGATAAATGCAGGTAAGTTTGTAAGTTTGACAACAGAGTGTGGGAGTTACCATCTAATTGCTTCTGTTCTTTGTTAAAAGTTTAGATGCCTCTTTGCAAGTTGAAAGAAACAAGGGGAGGATGATAAAGGTCCCATAAGAGAGGAAAAGGGAGGGCAGATAAGAAAAACGGAACTGCCAAGGATCGCATCAAGCCTAGCTTGGGTGAGACCCTTAAGTTGCAGATCCGCTAGGACCCACTTAGGTGTCTCCCTGGAGAACTCATTAGCTAGGATGGCATTTAGCAAAGGCAGGTAGCTGACTGCCTGATGAACCGGATAGACAGAAAACACGGGAAAAGAAAGTTGATGCTATTTGTGTGAGAGGGGCCGGATTTAAGATGAAGAGAGAAGAAATAGACAAAAGTAGGCTAATAGTGAAAACAGGAGTAAGTAGATGTGATGAATTTGAGAAGTAAAGGAAAGGAGAACCGAATGGGAAATTAAGGGACAAAGGCTGATAAACCATCTGATTAAATGTTTTGCATTCAAAAATTTACAGAGAACTTCTCAGTGATGTTATAGTTTTAAGGTGGTGGGGGGAGGAGGAAGGGAGGACAGTGGAGTGTGTGATAGTGAATAAACTGGTTGTGATGTCAAGTTGTTGATAGGGTAGGGTTTATGGTTGCCTGTGCATGGAGATTTTGGTCACTGTGAGCCAGATATTAAAGTGTCCAGTTGACAAGTGCTTGTGTCCAGGAGTTCAGTGGTTGACAATAAGCCAGGTCAGAAAGATTGATCAAGTATATGTCATTAGCCTCAAAGGACCTGAGTTTTACTCAGTGATAGACGTGAAGTGGTTTGTAAGCAACATTCTCAAATTAAGAGAGGGATCACCTAATTTTCTATTTTGAATGCATAAAGTGACAAATATTATTTCAAAATAATACAAAAAATGAGCAAACAAAATCTCTATCAAATGATCGTTAATGATTGTTTTCAAGTGCATTGTGAATGGTAGGTACTTAAAAAGTGCTTTTTGCCAGACGAGGAAAAACGCAGCCTCATCTGACACTGTAGGACGATAGAGACTAATCAGTCCAGTTTGGCATGATGGAGACAACCAGAGCAGGGGACGTTGACTACATCCAAAGGTCTCTCAGGAGGCCATGAATAGAATTCATGTCATTGTGACCTTGGATGAAAAAATATTACTTTTATTTTCATTATCCTAATACTTAGCATCATCTTCATTTATAAACATGCAAAAAAACACAGTAGTTAGCAATATCTCTGTTTTTATCACCAATAGAAATCACGATACTTTTATATTGTCTTAATGATACACACAAGTAATATTAATATGTATAATATGTATAAGTCATATAATATGAACAATTTTCATTCATGTTCATCAAGATTTTGAAATTGCAATGGTTACTATGCCTGCTAATAAGTCTCAATATTTAACATATTATTAACAAAGAATATACATTATTGCATTAATTTATAAATATGAATGTTGCATTTCAATGAAGTAAATATGCCTTGTGAAGTGGCCCAAAAGTGTACACAGTACAGGCCACTGCACTGGAGCTTGATAATCTCAACATTCTAGCCACCCAGAAACCTTTCTGGAAATGTTTTGGTTTCCCATCACAATCAGGCATATCACTGATTTGACATTTTTGTAGTTCTAAATCAATAACAGAACCTAGATCCTGCATAATTTTGGCCTCTCCTACCTCAACAAATTTATTATCATCTTTCTTACACTCTATAATCCAACAATATGGGGGTCCTTTATAGTACTTAATTGAGCCATATTTTTTTTTTATTCCCTCTTTGGATATTTCTGCTTGCTGTTCAATTTGCCTAAAATGGAATATAATCCTTTTATATTGTCACCACCCTTTACCTAGTCAATGTTTATTAACTTTTGACTCTTTCAAACTGAGTTAGATCCCCCCCCTTACAAAATACAAGACTACATGAAACATGTATGCTAAAAAGATTCTTGTTTACCCTAACTCAAAGTTAATTGGAACCCTTTGCATTTTTACTTAAATCTGGCAACTCTACCCACAGTACTTATTATGCCATTTTGAAACAATTTCTCACTTGAAATTATTTGTCTTCTTGCTAATCTGAAGCTCCATGAGCCAGAGTACATGTGTATGTGTATGTGTGTGTGAGTGTGTGTGTGTTGTTTACCATGGTATCCCCACTGCCTGGAATAAAGATGCTAAGCATTTTACACATAAATTTAGGATGAATGGATGAATGAGCTATAGTCTGTGTTTAAAATATCTGTTTATGGTTCTGACTTTCCTAGTTCCTCAACGACAAAGACCTTCTTTGCAACCAAAATCAAAACTCAGTGTCTGTAGCAGGGTACATATTCAAAAATGCTGCCTTGTTCTTTCCTCAAAAGCCATCAGTGTATGTGAAGGTTTTTTTTGGAAGGGGTTAAACCTACCTTATTTGAGACTCAAAATGTGGAAACAAGGGAGGGAGAAATTAATCAAATACCCATTTTAGGCCCAGTTTCCCTAGAAACATCAGTAATTTGGGTGAAACTAAAACATTAGGTTCCCTTTCTTTAATTCTTTTAGACAAAAAAAAGGATGAAGATGGAAAACATAAAAATTTCCAGATGGTAGCATTTAAGCATGTAAATGAATGTCTACACTGTTGTCACAAAGGTGGGAAAGGTCTGAGTGCTTGTGAATGAAAAGAAGTGAGGGTAGGCTTCTGAAAAAGCTTGAAAAGCTCTCCTAAATGCAAGTTGGCAGAGTCTTCTAGTTTTTGCGGATATTCTGTCAATACTTGAATGGTACCGCTTTGACAGCATCCATCCTAGCGTAGAAGAGATCAAAACTGCCCCCTAGCTTTAAAATCATATGTACCTTAGGTGCCAACAGTATCCAATGGGGAAAAGATAGTCTTTTCAACAAATTGTATTGGGAAAACTGAATGTCCACATACAAATGGATAAAATTGGATGCTTATCTCACACTATGCACTCAAAATGGATGAAGTGTTTACAAGTAACACCTGAAGCTAAAACTCTTAGAATAAAACATAAGAAGAAAGCTTCATGACACTGGTCTTGACATCAGATCATTTATATGACACCAGAAGCACAGGCAACAAAAGCAAAAATAAACAAGTGGGATTATGATCAAACTAAAGAGCGTCTGCCCAACAAAAGAGAGAATCAACAGAGTGAAAAGGCAACCTACAGAATGGAAGAAAATGTTTGCAAATTATATATTTGAGAAGGGTTTAGACTTCAAAATATATAAGAAACTTCTACAACCTGGTAAAAAAACAAATAACCTAATTGAAAAAAGAGAAAGGGACAGAGGACCCGAATAAATATTTCTCCAAAGACATGCAAATGGTCAATGGAGGTTTGAAAAGATGCTCAGCATTGTGAATCAACAGGGCTGTGAAAACCAAAATGACAATGACCTCATACCTACCAGGATAGTTATTATATTATCAAAAAGTACAGGAAAGTATTTTTGAAGATGTGGAGGAATTGGAGCCCTTGCACACTATTGGTAGGAAAGCAAATTGGTGCAGCCATAATGGAAAACAGTATAAGGGATCCTACAATAATTAAAAAAAAAGATTGCCATATGATCCAGCAGTCTTCCTTCTGGGAATATATCCAAATATATCCAAAGAAACAAAATCATCTGAGACCCCATGGGAGCATTATTCACAAAAGCCCAGTTATGAAAACAACCTAAGTGTCTATCATGAAATGAATGTATAAAGAAAAAGTGATACATATCGCACAGATGTCTTATACACCAGCATAGTATTGGTGGAAAAATGTCTTAACTCTCAGGAGTCTACCAGATGTAGCAGAGATTGTGTTAGATCTAAAAGGACCAGCAAACAGGGATGGAGCATGTCTTAGTATATACCACCTGCACAAATGACCAGAAGGAAGCAATGCACACACAGGTAAATGTCACCAAGTTCCAATGATACACAAGATCAGATGATCTTTGGATGATGCTTAGATACTACAGTGTGTGTGTATAGTTGCTTAGTCATGTCTGACTCTTTGCAGCCCCATAGACTGTAGCCCACCAGGCCCCACCATCCATGGGATTCTCCAGGCAAGAACACTGGACTCGGTTGCCAGTTCCTTCTCCAAAAGGAACTATAGAAAGAAAGAAAGTGAAGTCACTCAGTCGTGTCCAACTCTCTGTGACCCTATGGACTGTAGCCTACCAGGCTCCTCCATTCATGGAATTTTCCAGGCAAGAGTGCTGGAGTGGGTTGCCAGTTCCTTCTCCATAGATACTACAGAGCACAGACTAAGTAACCACAAAATTTAGATACAACCTCAAGAAAAAGGGACAAGGGACCCCAAATTAACTGAGATTAAGAAAAAGGAAATAGTATGCAGTTTCCTCAAAAAACTCACCTAGAACTTCTCTATGATTCAGCAGTCCCACTTTTGGGTACACATACAAAAGAACTGAAATCAAGTTCTCAAAGAGGTATTAGCATGCCCATGTAAATTACAATTCATAATAACCAAGATGTGGCAAACAACCTAGGTGTCCATCAACAGATAAATGGGTAAAGAAAATATGCTATATACACACAGTAGAATACTATTCAGACTTAGAAAGAAATTCTGAAACGTGCAACAAGTTGGATGAACCTTGAGGACATTAGGCTAGGTGAAATAAGCCAGTCACAGAAAGAAATCCTGCATATTGCCATTTATATGCAATATCAATATAGTCAAATTCATGGCATCAAAGAGTGGAATGGTGGTTTCCAGGGGCTAGGAAGAGAGGGAAATTATAGTTACTAATCAACAGGTATGAAGCTTCAGTTTAACAAGATAAACAGGCTCTAGCTATTGGTAAAGCATGGTGCCTATAGTAGATAATAATGTAGTATAAACTTTTTAAAAAAATTTTAAAAAGATAAATTTCAGGTTGTGTCCTGAAATAAAATTTTTTTTAAAATCAAATTGCCTCAGATATGAAGTATATGCACAGTTAAGGAATCTGAAGAGGAACCAGCAGAGAAAATAGCCAGGGAATATTCAGAAACTTGGAAAAATTACTGGGGAGTTGAAACTCTATGGAAATATGAAAAGAACAGAGAAATCATCAACAGAGAGATTTTCCTGAGGAGTTCATAGATTATAAGGAAACATGAGCACTGGAAATTAAAAAAATAGGAACAAATTTTTTTTAATGGAGAGTTTCTTTAGAATTCAATTCAGTTCAGTCACTTAGTCATGTCCAACTCTTTGTAACCTCATGAACTACAACATGCTAGGCCTCCCTGTCCATCACTAACGCCCAGAGTCCACCCAAATCCATGTCCATTGAGTCAGTGATGCCATCCAACCATCTCATCCTCTGTCGTCCCCTTCTCCTCCTGCCCTCAATCTTTCCCAGCATCAGGGTCTTTTCCAGTGAGTCAGCTCTTCACATCAGGTGGCCAAAGTATTGCAGTTTCAGCTTCAACATCAGTCCTTCCAATGAACACCCAGGAGTGATCTCCTTTAGGATGGACTGGCTGGATCTCCTTGCAGTTCAAGGGACTCTCAAGAGTCTTCTCCAACACCACAGTTCAAAAGCAGCCATTCTTCAGTGCTCAGCTTTCAAGTACGTTGTTGTAAATGTAGACAATAATGAATTAAGGGAAACCACCCAATGAAATCCAGAGAATTTTGGAATCTAAAAGATGAAAATATGAGAGAGTAGGAAGAAGATTAGATGATGAGGATGGTTATTATTATTTCTTTTGCTTTTCTTTTTAAAAATAAATTGAATTTGCTTGTGGTTAGAGAAATAGGCTAGTAGATTTCAAAGTATGAGAAACTGAAAGTTGTAGGAACAGAAGTGATAAGTATGAAAGAAAACACCTGAGGAAATATGACAGAATGTTTGATTATGGATTACAGCATCTTGATTTTGTAGAAGTAGAGAGAAATGTCTTTGAAATTTCACTGAATGATAAAAGAATTCCTACCCAGTGATGTATGCATCACATTGATGGTGTTAATACCAAAAGCAGCAGCTGAGAAGATAGAAGGGGGGAACTTGAGGTCTGTGGAGAAGACAGGCAAGATGTATCGAATTTCTCGTTTGACAACACACATTCATGCCCGCACATACACACTAATATGTTACAGTGCCCTACCAATACGTACTTTCCTACTCCTTGGCTGTTACTCTACACTCCCAGGCTATTCAAAATTGATTAGTAGCTTTAGCACACCATAATGCAAATGACCTTAGCATGGGTACTCTACATGGCTACCCCCTGCTATATGTGCTTTTTTGCATCAAGGACCATTTCCACCATTAGATTCTTACATTCTGATATTTATTATCCATTCTGGTCAAAGATATTTTTACCTTTAATGCCTAAAAATTTGTGCAACTGACAGTGCTGGAAACCACAGGAGTGGGGGAAGGGAAATAATATTATACTCGTTGTAAAAATGATACATCTAAGATCGGATGTTCTCAATGGCACAGTCAAGAAAAAGGATGGTGAACAGACAGTCGAGGGTGGGTGGGTGTATTTAAAATTGTGAAGCTTCCCTCAAATGTAAGGTCAGCAAAGCAGAATGACCAGAAATAGACCTGTGGTTGCAATACACACACAGACAGAGAGAGAGAGAGAGAGAGAGAGAGAGAGCGAGAGAGAGCATGCTTGAGTCAAGTCATGATTTCAAGAGGCTTGAAGAAAATGGAAGAGCCATTCCCAATCATGATGTCAGGAGCATTCCTTTAGATTGCCAGCCCAATAAAAAGAGAAAACATGTTATCAAATGCCATCCACACAATTGATACTCAATATTCAACAATATATTTTGCTGTTTTCCATCAGAGGATCAATGCTGTTGTGCATGGGTTTGTGCTCATTTCCTCAGTTGTGTCTGCCTCTTTTGCAACCCCATGGAGCCTGCCAGGTTCCTCGGTTCCATGGGATATCCCAGGCAAGTATGGGAAAGTGGGTTGCCATTTCTTGATCCATGGAGTCCTGTTGTGTTTGTTGTTTAATTATTGCAATTATGTCATTTTTTTTTGGCAAAGTAATTCAACATAAAAGATAACTTTTAAAATAAGTAAGGTTAAAAAAACAATAAGCAGGTTTCCTACTCAGATTGCTTCTAAGAATCTTAGCGTGCTAAGTTGCATCAGGCGTGTTTGACATTTTGTGACCCTGCAGACTGTATATCTTGCCAGGTTCCTCTGTCCATGGGATTCTCCAGGCAAGAATACTGCGGTGGGTTGCTGTTTCCTCCTCCAGGGGATCTTCCTGAACCAGGGATGGAACCCTTGTCTCCTGTGTCTCTTGCATTGTAGGCAGATTTTTCACCGCTGAGCCATTGGGGAATCCCAAATATCTTAGTATGAACATCGTAATCAGTCACATTGATTAGTATGCATCTCTTTTCCCCACTGTAGACATTGCAAGTGCAAACTTGAATGTGAATATTCTACTTATGTGTCAGAATTTTCAGGTGTTAAACATGTGGATACTCTGCTATCAGAAATGAGTCTGCAGTATTGAGCTTAAATTTATAATTTAAAATTATTTAAGAAGTTTTAACTAGTTGTGAAATGGGTGACTTTTTTCTCAGTTTATGTTTGTGGTAGGGAATAAGGAACCAGGTGGTGTTTCTCCTTCAGTAGTCTGTGTCTATTCAGCAGAAAATATGACCATATAGAAGACCTTATAAGTTCTATCTGCCAAAATACCTGGTCTCTGTCCTTCCCATAGGTTCCAGGCCTTCATCTTAAACAACTTTATAATGAATCCATCACATAAATAGTCATTAAAAAGCATTATTTTCAACCCTGTGGATTCCTCAAAAAGAAAAACAGGAACAGGAGATGGAATCATTATATTGCATATTTTTATACTATAGAAAAAATTGTTTGGGAAAACGATTTTAAAAGAACTTCTTAGGAACTCCAAAGGGGAGTTTTGGATTAATCTTTGACTAATTTAAAAAGATCACCAACACTTGTTCATCTATTTAAGATGGTAGTGATAGTGTAGATTTTAATTGAGAAAAGGAGAGAAAACAAATGCTTTTTAAACTTACCATATTGTGAAAATGTTTCAATACTTAAGGCTTGAGTTTTGCCTAACAAACACTAATATTCTAACTCTGTTCTAACAGAGACACAAAAGAAGAACAATACAATTTTCTTTTTCGTGTAAGGGCAAAATACAGTTCAGTTCCTAACAACAAATAAATTTCATAAAATTACCAAGAAATAGAAACATTTAACTACTATTTTTTAAATTTTATTAGAGTATAGTTGATTTAGAATGTTGTCATTGGTTTAAAATGTTGTGTTAATTTCTTCTGTATAGCAGTGACTCAGTTATACATATATATTCTTTTTCATATTCTTTTCCTTTATGATTTATCACAGAACACTGCCTCTAGCTCCCTATGCTATACAACATGACTTTGTTGTGTATCTGTCCTATATATACACTATCTTGCCTCTGCTAATTCCAAACTCCCATTTCTTCCCTCTTGACAATTATTATTAGGCAAAAAAGATGTGGGTAGAACACTGAGGTTAATATTCTACTGAATCAAGCCAAATGATTGTGATAATGAGAGGACTGTCATTTATTGAAACTGGTTTAGGGCCCCATCCCTTCTGAATTGCCCATGGTGATTCTGACAGTGATATTGATCATATGACACCAGCCTCTCTAGCTCTCGCTTCAGACCCCCAGGTGCCTTAAAATGATGTCTAAGATACATTTTTCCTCTGACTCCTTACCCAAAACCTCAAGACTGGAAGAGCAAACTTAAAATTCTGGTACCCTATTGGATCAATGTAAGAAATGAATTTTAAGTCACTTCTTTAACAAACACTTGTTGATGTCCTAATATATGTCTGTGTGCAAAGTCACTTCAGGTGAGTCCGAATCCTTGCGGCCCTATGGACCGTAGCACAGCAAGCTCTTCTTCCATGGGATTCTCCAGGCCATTTCCTTCTCCAGGGGACCTTTCCAACCCAGGGATTGAACCTGCCTCTCTTACGTCTCCTACATTGGCAGGCAGTTCTCTAACATTAGTTCCACCTGGGAACCCTAGCATATGTCAGTTCTCATGGATTCAAAAATAAATAAGATGAAGATTTACCCTCCCAGAGTTCACAGTTAAATGGATATGTATGCATCTGGTCTTAACAACAATGCAATGTCATATATGCTACATCCAAACTACAGATCTAAGCTTATAGGGTAGATTATAGGAGTAGAGAAGAGAGAGTGTCTGTCCTTGCCTGGTGGAGGAAAAAAGAGACAGAGAATTGACATTTATGGAGAACATTATTAGGGTTGATATAAGGATGGAAATTATAAATCACTTAGAACAATTCCTGATACTATATAACAACCTGTTCAACAAATACAAATTTTATGGCTTTCAGAATACTTTCTAAATTTCTTCTTTATTTCCCAGTTTGGTATGATGAAAATAATCTGTAACAATTTGTCAGATTTTTACAGAAAGCCTTCCAGAAGAACAATTCGCTTTTCTACAAAAGCAGTAATATTACAATCAAATGAAGTAGAACACATCATAAACTCTTGGTCCAATTTAAATTTAATGAACTCTTAGCTGAACTAAATGTCTCATCTCCATAAACTCAGAGGCACAAGGTTTACAGAAACTGCAACTTCAACATTCTTCAACAGTAAATATGACTATAAATCAAGGGGTACATTTATTTTCTTCCAGGGATCTGGTTTTATGCCATCTGCTCGTGGCATCTTGCCCATTTGGAACAATGTCAGATTGTGTAGGATAGAGGTGTTGCCTCTCTGCTCTGCTCCTGGCTCAAGATGAGGCTAATACTTTGGTAGAGGGTTAACATGAGGAGGGGCTTCCCAGGTGGTGCCGGTGGTAAAGAACCTGCCGATCAATGCAGGAGACGTAAGAGATGCTGGTTCCACCTCTGGGTCAGGAAGATCTGCTGGAGGAAGACATGTCAGTCCACTCCAGTATTCTTGCCTGGAGAATCCCATGGACAGAGGAGACTGCTGGCCTACAGTCCATGGGGCTACAAAGAGTAGAACACACAACTGAAGCAACTTAGCATGCAGCAGGTGCCTAAGATAAGGAGAATGATCACAATGACAGCTTATACTGTTTCCTGGTCAATCACTTTCCTGGCTGATCTGCCCAAGGCACTGTGACTGTGAACCTTTCTTCGGGCATGGAAAGCATGTAATTAGAGACAAAAGTGAGGCAAAGTGGATACTTAATTTCAGGAGACAGGCGGATGTTCAGTTTGTCTCAAATACCCTCTGCATTCTTTATGAGGATCCACCCAAATTCCCACGTTCTGACAGGTAGGTAATGCTGCTTCCCCAAACCCATAATGGGCTTTTACCTTTATTTGTTATTGTATCACATCAATGTGAAATAAAGAGTGGTCTTGTAGGCAACATACATTATAAAAAACACAAAGTCCTTGGTGTTCAAAACTATGTAAGAGCTGAATGCTCTCTCTTCAAGTATCTCACAGATTCCATCTGATTTTCAACTGATTTAATACTTTCCACCATATTTCTGTTTTTGATCAGAAACCTATTTTTATTTTCTTCTATTTAGTTCAAACCCATGTTTAGATGTATTGTAGCAATGGCACCCCACTCCAGTACTCTTGTCTGGAAAATCCCGTGGACGGAGGAGCCTGGTAGGCTGAAGTCCACGGAGTTGCTGAGAGTTGGACACGACTCAGTGACTTCACTTTCACTTTTCACTTTCATGCATTGGAGAAGGAAATGGCAACCCACTCCAGTGTTCTTGCCTGGAGAATCCCAGGGACAGGGGAGCCTGGTGGGCTGCCATCTATGGGGTTGCACAGAGTCGGACATGACTGAAGCGACTTAGCAGCAGCAACAGCAGCGTTGTATTTTATTCCATATCAATATGTACTAATTCACTTAATTTCTAAGGACATTGGGAGGAAAAGTGTATATCCTTATGAATCAAGCTTAAGGAAAATACATGAATAGCATACTTTGCTGAGTTTATCCCCATATATAATTCATATATTTATTTTACTATTCTAAATACATCGTTTGGCCTCTTTTCAATATGCTTTTCACCCTCAACTAAATTAGCACTAGGAATTACCACAAAAATTGTGTTTTAACTAAACACTATGATTTTACTCATTCTTCAATAGTTTCAACCACATTATTGTGATCTTTAATTGTCCTCTGTTCTTTTTTATTTATAATTCTTTAAAATAAAAGCTACATATTTAAGATATACAGTATTCTTGTCTGGAGAATCCCATGGACAGAGGAGCCTTATAGGCTACAGTCCACGGGGTCGCAAAGAGTCAGACACGACTGAGCAACTTCACTTTCACTTTTCACTTTCAAGATATACAGCATGATGTTTTGACATACATATACTTGGTGAAATAATTGGTGAAATTGTAGGGCATTATGTTAAATGAAATAAGCCAGATACAGAAAGAAAAATGCTAAATTATCTCACTTATATGTGCAATCTAATACAACAGAAAACTGAGAGTAGAACAGTGGTTAAGAGTCAGGGAGGTGGGGGAAATGAGAGATGTTGGTCAAAGAATACATAGTTGCAGTTACAATGGATGAATAAGTTTTAGAGATCTAATGTACAGCAGGATGACTATAATTATTAATATTGTACTATATTCTGTGACAGCATAATTTTCTACTTAATTATCAGCATTCTTTCTTACATTTGAGTAGTTTAACTGATCAAAAAGACATTCACTTTCATGCCTATGGGTTTCCCTGATGGCTCAGACGGTAAAGCCTCTGACTGCTATGAGGGAGACCTGGGTTCGATCCCTGGGTCAGGAAGATCCCCTGGAGAAAGAAATGGCAACCCACTCCAGTACTCTTGCCTGGAAAATTCCATGGATGAAGGAGCCGGTAAACGACAGTCCATGGGATCGCAAAGAGTCAGACATGACTGAGTAACTTCACTGGTTCACTGGTTCACACCTACACAGCAAACTTTGTCCGTCTTTTTTCTCTGGGCCATGCTGAAGGCCTATTGCAAGGTGCATTATAATTGATCATTTTAGTGGGCAACTAAATTCTCATATTATCAGATTAAAATTTCTTTTGTGAACTGCATCTGGGTATTCATTCTGTGTATTCTTTCAGCCGTTGCAGACCTACTATAGAGTAGGCACCCTACACCTAGACGAGAAATGAGATGATTACTTGTGCATCACATTTGGGTTTGTTGGTTCTAAAGAATTATGTGAAAATGACTGATGTTATAACTGATAACAGTAATAACTGATATTGATTGAATATAAACAGGAAGAGGCATGCGTAGTTATTCAGGCAAGAATAAAAATCCATAGATACTAGAAAATTCTGACACTACTTCCTCAGTGAAACGGGCCCTCGATTTTCTTAGAATTCAGTAGTAATTGTCACTCACCTCTTTCTAGGCTAAACCATGTGTCCTCAGCTTTTCACTTACATTACCTGATACACCTGAAATTTCATAGCACTGGTACTTGACGTTTCACAGATTTTATATTCTCAGATTCATTTTATAAGAAAGTCCACTAGCCTGCTCATTGTTTTTCTAATATTAAATTGATAATGTGACTTTTAATTGGACCATTTGATCCCTGTTAGAGGACGTGTTCTATTTCGATGTTCCATAAAAGTTCAATGATCAAAATCTGTCTAAAAATAGGGATTATAGTTATTAGCCTTTTCAATTCTAGGCACTTAGCAGAGTGCCTAAAACACAGAGAATAAGTGCTCAATGGTTGTTTGGCAAATAAATAAATTAGCCAAGCTGGAATGTATAGGTATTTTGTTTAAAAAATAATGCTTAGGAAGCTTACAAGCTTATATATGTGCATTTAAAGTTGTTTTGTTTTGTTTTTTTTTACAGAATTCTTCGGGTTGATTTTTTTTACTAATGGAATGTTAAAACTCTTATCTGTGAGCTAATTTTCTCAAAATAATAGAACAATAGTCATCTAAGTTTCATTAAATAATACTACTTACAATTATCATATCAACTGCTTGTTTCTTGAGTAGCTAAAGAGATAGAAGCAAGTTGCCTTATTTCTGAGAAACTTAAAAATGTCAGAATCCTTTGAACATCACCAAGTGTGCAGAAAAGGTTGATGAAAAAGTAAGCCATTCTTTCAAGAACTATATTGTTTAAATATACCTACTTTATAAAAGCATAACATGATGGCCTTCTATTTTTAAGACAAACAACAAATAAGTTCCAAAGGAATTTTTAAAAAGTTACCCAAACCTCAGTAATGAGATACTACTTCTGCAATATTTTTAGAAATTAACATGCATAGCAGGCTTAAAGTATTTTGTAGTGACTAAAAGGTGGTCTTATAATATGAAGGAAGATTTTTGTGTGTTTAACACCAGATGAATCACAATTCAGTGAGGTTTTAAGCTTATAAGAAAAGCATTGCACCATGTAGTGTGGCTGTATACAACATAGGTGAAATAGTAAATCTAAGAATCCCATATTTACGATGACACTTTGTAAGCATTAATGCCAGTGGATTAAGCTTAGTAGGGCAAAATAAAGTGATTAAGTATCCCCAAGATAGTCTTAAGTATAAACAAGGAGAAACATTAACCTGACAAAGAAATCTTTTGCAAGACAAAAATACCAGCAAATGGAAAAGAATGTTTTCATTGCCAAATAAGTCTTGTGTGATACCAAAGTGACAAGTCAGGAAGATGCACTAGCAGGGGTCTCCAGGTTCCAAGCTGCAGAGCAGTACCTCCTGTCAGATCAGTAGTCACATTAGATTAGAAATAAAGTGCACAATAAATGTAATATGCTTGAATCATCCTGAAACCATCCCCAACCCCTGGTCCTTGAAAAATTTGTCTTCCATGAAAAGGGTCCCTGGTGCCAAGAAAGAGGGAGGACCACTGCCCTGCTGTCAAGCAAAAGAAATTTTGATCTGTTGGTTGTTTTTGTTTTAAATAGCAAAGCCATGTGAATGTGCTCATCAATTAATTGGGATATTAAAGGAAGAAGTCTATAAGTGCATTTTATTTTATATAAAGAAAAGTTAGGTTTTGCTATTTTAGGAAATTGAAATGTGAAGGAGCCAAAACCCATCAGTATAAGAAATATAGCAATGAGTTTCAACACAGATGTTAGAAGAAGTTGTTAGAATCACTAGAATTCCACTAACAAGCAAAGGGAGGATGTTGTGTGTCAAAATGGCAATCATCAAAGTTAAATGTGTTATTCATGCTATGTGAAGTTTAGATGTCATGGCTGGATGTCAGCATGTATAGAGCTACAGGGCTTTTTGTTGAGACAAGACTAGAGGAATAGCCTAAATTTTGAATAAGTAGTGCAAATCCGGCATGATATTCAAGTAGAAATAAAAACATCAGGAAATTGATTAGAATAACAAGAGTTAGATCTGTGGTATAATTACAATTTTTTTAAAGTAGACGGAATTGTATTTAAGGATGTTCTCTTTGTTCTAGAAATTCATAGTCTCAAAGACATTTAGATGAATTGAAGACCTTAGTATGGACTATTCTGATTTTTTTAAAAATCAATTTTCAGAATTCTGGTAGGTGGATCATAGAGGATCCTGCTGTGATTTATGTCTGAGAGTGTTTTGCCTATGTTCTCCTCTAGGAGTTTTATAGTTTCTGGTCTTACATTTAGATCTTTAATCCATTTTGAGTTTATTTTTGTGTGCGGTGTTAGAAAGTGATCTAGTTTCATTCTTTTACAAGTGGTTGACCAGTTTTCCCAGCACCACTTGTTAAAGAGATTGTCTTTACTCCATTGTATATTCTTACCTCCTTTGTCAAAGATAAGGTGTCCATATGTGTGTGGATTTATCTCTGGGCTTTCTATTTTGTTCCATTGATCTATATGTCTGTCTTTGTGCCAGTACCATACTGTTTTGATGACTGTGGCTTTGTAGTAGAGCCTGAAGTCAGGCAAGTTGATTCCTCCAGTTCCATTCTTCTTTCTCAAGACTGCTTTGGCAATTCGAGGTTTTTTGTATTTCCATACAAATCTTGAAGTTCTTTGTTCTAGTTCTGTGAAAAATATGGCTGGTAGCTTGATAGGGATTGCATTGAATTTGTAAATTGCTTTGGATAGTATACTCATTTTCACTATATTGATTCTTCCGATCCATGAACATGGTATATTTCTCCATCTATTAGTGTCCTCTTTGATTTCTTTCATCAGTGTTTTATAGTTTTCTATATATAGGTCTTTAGTTTCTTTGGGTAGATATATTCCTAAGTATTTTATTCTATTCGTTGCAATGGTGAATGGAATTGTTTCCTTAATTTCTTTTTCTACTTTCTCATTATTGGTGTATAGGAATGCAAGGGATTTCTGTGTGTTGATTTTATATCCTGCAACTTTACTATATTCATTGATGAGCTCTAGCTGGAGAGGGTGTGGAGAAAAGGGAACCCTCCTACACTGTTGGTGGGAATGCAAACTAGTACAGCCACTATGGAGAACAGTGTGGAGATTCCTTAAAAAATTGCAAATAGAACTCCCTTATGACCCAGCAATCCCACTGCTGGGCATACACACCGAGGAAACCAGAATTGAACGAGACACATGTACCCCAATGTTCATCGCAGCACTGTTTATAATAGCCAGGACATGGAAACAACCTAGATGTCCATCAGCAGATGAATGAATAAGAAAGCTGTGGTACATATACACAATGGAGTATTACTCAGCCGTTAAAAAGAATTCATTTGAATCAGTTCTGATGAGATGGATGAAACTGGAGCCGATTATACAGAGTGAAGTAAGCCAGAAAGAAAAACACCAATACAGTATACTAACACATATATATGGAATTTAGAAAGATGGCAATGACGACCCTGTATGCAAGACAGGAAAAAAGACGCAGCTGTCTATAACGGACTTTTGGACTCAGAGGGAGAGGGAGAGGGTGGGATGATATGGGAGAATGGCATTCTATCATGTATACTATCATGTAAGAATTGAATCGCTAGTCTATGTCTGACGCAGGATACAGCATGCTTGGGGCTGGTGCATGGGGATGACCCACAGAGATGTTATGGGGAGGGAGGTGGGAGGGGGGTTCATGTTTGGGAACACATGTAAGAATTAAAGATTTTAAAATTAAAAAAATAAAAAACTTAAAAAAAATCAATTTTCAAAGCACATTTCCTAAATATAATAGTTATATTTTGCTACATAG
Source organism: Budorcas taxicolor (assembly GCF_023091745.1). Lineage (NCBI taxonomy): Eukaryota > Metazoa > Chordata > Mammalia > Artiodactyla > Bovidae > Budorcas > Budorcas taxicolor. The sequence goes on from NC_068910.1 coordinate 88,451,113, forward strand.
GAAATTACTCCAAAACTCTGTGGCTTGAAACAATAAAGGTTTATTATCTCACACAATTTCTGAGAGTTAGTCACTTTAGAACCACTCAAGTGTGTGATCAAGGTCTCTTAAGAGGTTGCAGCCATGCATAAGTGCAGTCATCAGAAGACTTGGCTAGGGCCGTACCATCTGTTTCTAAGGTATCTCACTCACATGGCTATGGATAGGAGACTTCAGTTGCTAACTGGCTGTTGGAAGGAGACTTAAGTACTCTGCCATGTGATCCTTTCTGTACAAGGCAGCTGGCTTCCCCCAGAACAGTAATCCAAGAGAATGAAGCAGAAGCAACCTGTCACCACTGATGATGAGGCTACTGGTCAGATCAACTAACCTGCATATAAAATATGGAAGAAGTAATTGCCCAAATTCTGGAGTGTCCTTTCTTTTGATTTTCCCCCCCTTTTTTCTTTGACCTCAAAGATGGGCCCTGTGTCCACTGTCTGGTGCTTGTGTATAGGTTCCACCCAAACACCAGAAAACAGGACACTAGGTGCCATCTTGGAGGGCAGAGAAAAGAGGAAGTAAATAAATGCATTGGAAGGGAAGAAAGGAAATAAGGAAGAAAGGATACGCCCATGTTTAAGCAATGACTTCTTCACGTTTTGGAAACTAACATTTAGAAACCATCAACATTATCTCAAAATAAAATTTCATTTCTTAAATTTTGCCAAATGCATTACCAATTACTAAAATGGCTACAAATCTACTAAGGTTTTTATATTGAGCAAATGATCAATCAGAATGGCTTATTTTTAGTTGGACTTGTTGAAATATGAATATATTTCAAAAGGAATGTTAAATCACAAGGTATTTATATGATATGTATATATTTGAATTACCACTAAGTGATAGTTTTTCATGTAGCAAATGAAAATGCAGGGTATCCAGTTAAATATATATTTCATATAAATAGCACGTATTATTTAGTTTAAGTACATTCCATATAATAAATAAATTTCTTTATCTGAAATTTATATTTAACTGAATGTCCAGTGTTTTACCTGGCAGATTCCTTACCATCTGAGCCTTCAGGGAAACCCTTCACTTGGTAGTTCAGTTCTGTTAGTCACTCAGTCATGTCTGACCCTTTGTGACCCCATGAACTGCAGCACACCAGGCTTCCCTGTCCATCATCAACTCCTGGAGCTTGCTCACACTCATATCCTTTGAATCAGTGATGCCATCCAACCATCTCATCCTCTGTCACCCCCTTCTCCTCCTGCTTTCAGTCTTTCCCAGCATCAGGGTCTTTTCCAATGAGTCAGTTCTTCACATCAGGTGGCCAAAGTATTGAAGTGTCAGCTTATGCATCATCTGTTCCAATGAATATTAAGGGTTGATTTCCTTTAGAATTAACTGGTTGGATCTCCTGAAGTCCAAGGGACTCCCCATAGTCTTTTCCAACACCACAGTTCAAAAGCACCAATTCTTAGGTGCTCAGCTTTCTTTATAATCCAACTCTCACATCCATACATGACTACTGGAAAAACCATAGCTTTGATTAGACAGACCTTTGTTGGCAAAGTAATGTCTCTGCTTTTTAATATGCTGTCTAGGTTGGTCATAGTTTTTCCTCCAAAGAGCAAGTACCTTAATTTCATGGCTACAATCACCATCTGCAGTGATTTTGGAGCCCCCAAATATAAAGTCTATCACTGTTTCCATTGTTTCCCCATCTATTTGCCATGAAGTGATGGGACCAGATGCCATGATTTTAGTTTTCTGAATGTTGAGTTTTAAGCCACCTTTCTCACTCTCCTCTTTCACTTTCATCAAGAGGCCCTTTAGTTCTTCTTTGCTTTACCTTAAATCACTCTCAAGCTACTTTTGTTCAAAAGTAGTGAAGTTTAGGTGACATAAAGTCTTCCCTTTCACACATTATTTTTGCTATAGAAACATACTTAAAACAAAATTTTGATGCCACTCTATTTAAAGCAAAAAGAGTGCATTGAGGAACTAACATCACATTTGTATATGTTATCCACTAAGTGTGTATGGGTGTATCCCCAAAACTTGAGCAGAAGATATCTGGACAGTTGAACAAACATGTATATGTTGTCATGTTTACTTGTAAGATTCTTGAGAATCATGTCTAGGAAGGTACATGATAGCCAAGCTTCCAATTCTAATTCCAGCTTTAGAGTCAATTTTAGAGATTGTTTTGAACCAGTAATCTGACCTCTTTAAAGGATATGTGCATGCTACGTTGCTTCAGTCATGTCCGACTCTGAGACCCTATGGACTGTAGCCCACCAAACTCCTCTGTCCATGGGATTTCCCAGGCAAGAATATTGGAGTGGGTTGCCATTTCCTCCTACAGGGGATCTTCCCAACCCAGGGATCAAACCTGCATCTCTTATATCTCCTGCATTGGCAAACAAGTTCTTTACCACTAGCACCACCTGGAAAGACTATTAAAGGATGTAGAATTCTCTACACCTTAAAGACATTATGACTACTTTAGAATTCCTATGCCTCTATTTCCTTTCCTTAAGATTTATTGGCTGATTTTTTTCATGCTCTTTCCTGCCTCGAATTTATCCATCTTAGGATGAGAATCATGATGCCACTTCAAAATGATTTAGAAGAAATCATGAAGGACCACAGGAACCTGAACTCAGGGAAATAATTCAGTATCATCCCTGAAAGTGCCCTGTCCATTGCGTTTGATGTAGGGGACATTAAACTAATCTGGAAGGTACATTTGATTCAGCCATCCCTTTCCACTGAGATCACATGTGGGGTGCTCTGACCAAGATAGGTAAGATGTAGGATCACTGATTGTAAGTTGCATGGCCAATTTATTTTTCTTTGCACACTGATCTAGCAGTATACCCTTGAACCACAAATAGATATGTGAAATACCATCACAGTTATTATTTAAATAATCTACAGCTGGTTTCCTAACTTAAAACTTAAAACCGAATTTATGTAAGATAATGATTCAGTCTTTGCACAAGACTGTATACATCACTGGGCTTTGGAGTTTGGATCTCAAAATTTATTTGTAAGAGATGATAACACACTGAAGTTCTTGAAACTTCACTCAAAGCTATATATATATGATTGACATAAGATCATGCAGAGAATGGAGCTGGATCTAGTATTCCAAGGGAAAAAAAAAATTTACATATGGCATTAGGAAATGTGGGATCAATCCCTGGGTTGGGAAAATCCCCTGGAGGAGGGCATGGCAACTCACTCCAGTATTCTTGCCTGGAGAATCCCATGGACAGAGGAGTCTGGCAGGCTGTAGTCCATGGGATCACAAAGAGCTGGACACTACTGAAGTGACTTAGCAGGCACACACACACATGATTGATGTTAAGGAAGAAAAATGAAAACACATGTGTATACCTCTTCCTAATGAGAGTTGGTTACCACTGGCTGGGTTTTGAAGAACTGGCAAAAAACAGTGTTAGTCTTTCAAGTGATATTAAGCAGGGTGATTGATATTTAACAGTAAGGAAATCAATGGATGGCATGGAGGAAAGTTTTCTAAATAGTTTCAAACACTGTCCCTAGTCTTGTCAATGGTTTGGGAAATATTTTTGGTTCATTTAACTAAAATGTCACTTATGGATGTTAAAGCACACACACAAAAAATATTATTATTATTCTGAATTCTGAACAAATAGACAACTGGTTGAATAAAATAAAAATTAGTATGTTTTAAAATTATTATATGTATTTGTGCCTTAAAGTTTCAGGAATTTTCTCCTACAATCAAAGAGGAAGCTTCTGCAATGTTGTTATACTTCTGTTTGTGCTCTACATCCAGTAACAGACACAAATGAATAGTGGAAAAAGAAAGCAAAGGCAAAAAGATGAAATTGCTTCTAAAATATTGCCTGCTACTCCTGAGTACTTGTCCTTTTTCACATTATTATCAGTTATTTAATATTGCCATCAACATCCCTGCCTGATGACGAGATAATGATGCAGTCTAGCTCTTTCTGGGCCTTCAAACAAAGTGCCTGGGGAGGACAGCTGCACTCTAAAACACAAGCGTCTCTCTACCGGGCTGAGGTCTCAAGGATGTAAGACCCACTGCAAAAGGTTAAGTCTATACAGTCCCGGGATTGAAATGACAAATTTTATGTCTACTAAGAACCTAAAATTTTGTTGGATTTGCAAGATTTTGTGCAAGCACAGCATTTATAAGACAGACAATGTTCTTTCTTGAGAAGGAATTTATATTCTCTGGCAAACACAGAACAGAGGTTTGTTAGGAAAGCCTATCCACTGAAAATTGTGTAAATACTGGCTACTTACATTTCATTTACAATATGCCATCCTGAACTGGGATTATAGCAATGAAGTGCTGGAAGGGCATTCTTTATAGAGTGAATAGACTCTAACTTCTACCATATTTAGAAAGTTATATGTGGAATATATTTATAATGTATATCAATTGATATGCAGTCTACTTGGGACCATCTAGAATTTTCAATTTTTAAATCTTATCAGTTGACATATATGTATATATGATATATATATATATGATATACATATCTATGATATATATATCTCTCTCAAGATTTACCTATACCAACTTATAGATTTATAAACCTGTGAAATTTCTGTCCATTTCTTTCAGTAATATAACTAATTTTGCAGTCATAGGCTAGGCAAGTTAAACAAATCAAATGTGATTATAATCAGAGAACAACTTAGAAGTAGGAATTTCTTTGGAAAGTTTAAATGCCAAATTGAGTCATTTTATGGGATATAAGCACTAGAAATAATAAAGTTAAATCATAACATTCTAGTTTAAAGCAGAAACATCTTTAACCATGTCTATTGTAATTTTAATTAAATGATCAACTGTGACAGTTAAATGTATACATTCAGGGATTCAACAAATTTTTAGAGTTTATCTGAAAACATATGAGATATAGAGACAAATGACCTAAATCCTAAAATCAAGCCATTCGACTCACAGGGAGAAAAGACGAAAAGATTCTCAGAGCGGTTAAAAGCGGAGGCTTATATGAATTTCTTTAAAATTATGTTGACTGCTTCAAGATTTTGGTTGCTTCTAACATTCCTTGACAATGGAACTATGGTTATATGTTGCTGCAAAAATATATATATGTGTCAACAGAGAAAGGATGAGTTTGTTTTTTAAGTTGTATTTCTAGAGAATAACCTTAAATAGAGCATGTAACTAGCAGCACACACCATTAAGGTTTATTTATTCATTCATTCACAAATTGGCTCAGTTCATATTTAGAGTGTTGACTATGTCTCAGGTTCTATGGTGACTCAAAAGAAACAAGGGTCCCTATTCCCATGGAATTTAAAACTAGTGGGGAGTCTGAAACAAATATAAAAAATAAATTTGATTCTGCCAGCAATTACAGAGAAGACATACAAAGAGCTCTGAATCCCTAATGAAATGACACTGATATGGACTAGAAAGATAAATAGAAAGTTTAGCAATAACAATGAATCAAAGAGCTAAGTGATATCCAGGTAGGGAGAATGGCATGGAGAAATACGTCCTAATCATAGGGATTTCATACCAAGTAGAAAAAGATGACCAAAATAATGGAATTGCTTGTATTCATTGAGGACAAGTACTCCTACAGTGTCTAGAAAAATTTAGGGCACATATGAGTGCTCCAAGTTTTCCTATAGAGTAAAGAAATTGAAGAAATTACAAAGCTATAGACACTTGGTCTATTTTTAACATCTGCCTGTCCTGAATGATGAAACAGTTAAATTATATACTAAAAATTAGACACTCTCCTACCTTTTTTGTTGTTGTTGTTGTTGTTGACTTATTGGGGTGTGATCTCACACACCCATGGTGGGTAGTTCATTGCACTGGTGTCCCCAAAGAACCTTGTCTTCTGGTTTCCATGTCTCTGTTGTTGACTGCTCTCCTTAAATTTTGGCAAGTTGCTTTAACTAATAGAATGCAACAGGAGTGACATTTTTCTAGTTTCAGGCCTTAACCTTAATAAGAAGTGGCAGTTTCTACATTTGCCTTCTTAGAACCCCTGAACTGTCATATAAGTTACCTGATTCTCCTGCAAGAGAGACCACATGGAGAGGGAAGGGATGGGAGATTCCATGAAGGAGACAGAAATACAGCAAGAGATGAAACCCCAGATATATAATCCCCATCAAGTCTAAAACCAAGATGTGAGTTTGAGTACTTCCTTTGGAAGGGGACCCCAAGATGCAGTTCAGGAAATGAAGAAGGAAAACGAGGAAGAGAAGAAAGTTAAGGCTACTTTCTTGAGCAGACAGACACTGAGGGCAACTGAGGCACAATTGCTCTGCAAAGTCTGGGAGGTGGGGTAGAAAACATCTCAGAGTTACCAGCTCCAAGTGCAAAACTGGGTCATGTGTCCACCAAATCCCCATCCATCATTGGCGGAGTGCTGTCCCCAGAAGCTCTAATTTTCTGGCACTTCTGAGGGTCAAGTATGCTCCTGCATCAGAACAACACCCACAGGCAGGAAGTCACAGGGGTTTAAAGTAAACAGCCTTTGAGATCAAGAGGTAAGCACTGACTGAATATAGCAGAGCTCCAGGTAGTCAGCTTCTGCCACAAAATTTAAATTTCTCAGATAGTTAGCAACACTGTCTTAGCCTATTATTTCATCTCTAGCCTAACATCTAGCACGTACAGCCTACTGTATATATGGTTGTTACATTTTGAATCTGATACTTGTGAAAGGCTTTGTGTAGTATTCAACAGACTCAGTGAATAGCGGGTAGTGAAACATGATGGAAATAAACATGCTTATTCCATTCTAAGAATACGAGTCAGGATGCCCTGACAGAACTAAAAATTATGCCATTCATTTTTGTAAAACCAGTGTGCTTGGATGTTTTATTCAACATTCAGCTATATTTTGAATTGCTTGGGTGGAGAAAGGACAGAGGAGACTTTCTAAGAAATCTAGGGTATTGGGTGTTCTGCTGCCTTAGTAGGAAGTCCTCTGAGGAAGCCTCTATGAATGCTATATGTCAGTACCTGAGCAACTTAAATAGAAATGGCAGACATTTAAGAGAAAATGTTTCCTGGTCTCATTCAGAGCTTTTACAAAAGAACTGTTGCTCAAAAAAATCTTAAATATTTGAAAGAAGAAAAAGTCTCTTCATTCTTGAAAAGTTGCGTATCAAAACCAGAGGGCAGAAATGTAGTTTTAAGAAGGAGCAGATTGACAGTCCAGGAACTAAACACCTGCAAAACAAGGCTCATTTCAGCAGACAGCTATTAAGATGCTTTGTCATTATATTTGGAGTGTCCACATTTATCTCATCAGATATTTAAGAGGAAAAAAGTATGTGCACCCTGAGTAAGAAATCAATGGAGCCAGTTTGGATGCAATTCTCCTCTTAGCTCTTGGAACTAGATGAAGAAAATCTCAGCAAATTAAATATGAAGCTCATTTTCATGTTAATAATAAGAAGAATAGCTCCAAACTTCTTGTCCTAGGCTGGAATGCCTAATGTCTACTCACAGCTGCTAGGCTGTTTGGTCCCTACAGCCTAACTTTCACTTCTAAATGGAAAACTTGAATTGTGTCAGGATCTAAGTTCAATTTAGTAAATGTGGTATATTTAAGAGGACAGAGGAAGAGAGAGAAAAGAGGAAAAAAGACATTAGGGAAAAGGGATGTGCCTTGGCAGTGTCCACAGGTAAAGAATCTTCCTGCAATTCAGGAGATACAGGAGACGCAGGTTCAGTCCCTGGGTTGGGAAGATATCCTTGAGGAGGAAATGGCAACCCATCCAGTATTCTTGCTGGGAAATCCCATGGACAGAGGAGCCTAGTAGGCTACAGGCCACAGGGTCACAAAGAGTGGGACACGACTGAGGGACTAACACTTTCACATTCACTCTCTATTTGCCTTTCAGGAGAAATGCAGTGAATGAAATGGCCAAAGGCCTTATCTCATAGGGCAGAAGAACAGCGGGGAAGGGGTCTGCATAATTCATGAACCGAGGAAATGAACCATGCATACGTTTAGCAAGAACAGAGAATACCTTAGAACTCAATTCACTTTTTATAGATGAACTGTAAATTTTGAAGAATTATGTGGCAAAATGATCTAGGGATACATCATGTTCATCCCTGTGTCAAAACTACCCCAGTAACTTATCCTTGCCTCTCATAATTTAGTCAGGATGCTCTCTTGGATGTATCCTATAAATCTCTCCTGAGGCCTCTTCACCTTTTACTAGTTTTTCCTTTCTCTACTGGAAAGAGAGCAGAGTTGAGAACTGTCCCTCACACATTGTTATTTTCTGTTACTTTATTGGGTTGGCTCTTTATTTTGTGGCTTGGCAGTGCTATTTATGGAGTGTTATAGAAGTGTTAGCTGTGGTCATTACTGCTGCTACTACTGCTTGTACTATTGAAAGTCATTTGAGTGTGTTTTAGAACTTCAGATAAAAACTCCTTAGGTCAACATGCTTCCCATCTATTAAAAATGTCCTTTTCCATAAACAGTGCTTGATCTACCGTATAAAAGATAATCAGTTGAAAAAGGGAAAGCACATTTTAAAGGTCAACTTCAATGCAATTTTTCTTCCCGGCAACCTGCATCAGAATCAGGTGAAGTATCCTTTAAAAAGGGGTTTCCCTAGTGGCTCAGTGATAAAGAACCCGCCTGCCAATCCTGGAGAATAAGAGACTCAGATTCGATCCCTGAGTGGAGAAGATCCCTTGGAGGAGGGCACGGCAACCCACTCCAGTATTCTTGCCTGGAGAATCTCATGAACTGAGGAGCTTGGTGGGCTACTGTCCATGGGATCAAAAAGAGTCAGACACGACTGAAGCGACTTAGCATGCACCTTTTAAAAATGCTGCTCACTAGGAGTGATCAATAATTTGGACTCACATAAGGATTTACATGGGCTTCCCTGATAGCTCAGTTGGTAAAGAATCCGCCTGCAGTGCGGGAGACACCAGTTTGATTCCTGGGTTAGGGAGATCCGCTGGAGAAGGGACGGGCTACCCACTCTAGTATTGGACTCACATAAGGATTTACATGGACTTGCCTGGTGGCTCAGACGCTAAAGAATCTGCCTGCAATGCAGGAGACCCAAGTTAGATCCCTGGATTGGGGAGATCCTCTGGAGAAGAGAATGACAATCCATTCCAGTTTTCTTGCCTGGAGAATCCCAAGGACAGAGGAGCCTGGCAGGCCACAGTCCATGTGGTCGCAAAGAGTCTGACATGACTCAGCAACAAACACACACCCAGGAGCCACACCAGATCCACCTTATGAGAATCTCTGTGGTGTGGGATTCAGAAATATTCATTTTAGATAAATTATCCAGGTATTTCCTATTCACTGGAAAATTTGAGGACTGCTGCTGGTCTTTATATTAAGGGCCAGGCACATGACTTTGACCTTCCTTGATGAGACTTTTGGTGGAGTATTCATACACACTAGATATGGTTGTGTCCGACCCTGCAACCCCATGAACTGTAGACCATGACTATAGCCCACCAAGCTCCTCTCTCCATGGAATTTTCCAGGCAAGAATACTGAAATGGGTTGCCATTTCCTTCTCCAGGGGATCTTCCTGACTCAGGGATCAACCTCGCGTCTCTTGCATCTTCTGCGCCTGCAGCCAAGTTCTTTACCAGCTGAGCCACCAGCAAAGCTCTAGATAAGGCCAAACATTTCTCCAAAACATATTTTATTCTGTTAATTATTTTTATTAAGCAGTTATTTCATGTATATTTTAGTATTGATAAATAATTAGAAAAATCTAAATCGCTAAAGTGAAGACACAAAGGTAATTTGACATTATAGTTTCCTAAAGATTTATCCACACTTTTTATGCAGACATGCAATCATAATTATCCTATAAGTTTTTTAACCTCCCTTTTTATTTGAAATTAAATATTTTCAAATTGAATATTTTCAATATCATTAAAGATATTTCCAGAATTATGTCATTTCTAAAAATTTTATGTCATTTCATCAAAATTATATGCAGGCATATAATTAAAATTTTAATTTATTAAACAATTTTATTGTTGGAGATTTTAGTTATTTATAGATTCTTTAGAAATATTAAAATGCTGAATTAACACTCTGATCATATTCATTTACTTTGCAACTGTGAAAATATCATGATACAATCTTCATAATTCTGATAACATATTCTTGACCAGTTACAATTATAGCAGACTTTAGATTGCTAGCAAAATAAGATGAAAATTTTCTCTAAGTAGTTGATGGCTATAATGAATAACTTTATTTCATAGTCCAAATACATTGCATATCATATTTTAAAATTAACTTTATGAAAGTGTAATTGTTCCTTGCAGTGAACGTGAAAACTAAATGAAAGACTCCAGTTATCAAAATTTAATGGAAAAAATATTTTTCACTTCAGATGTAGCCATTTGAAACTGAGAAGGAAAAAATAGCATAGAAAAACTTACCTTTAGTGAAAGTAGGAAAGGAATGGAAGATGAAGCACTTAGTACTCTGACAGATTACATATTTTTTATTTTGAAGTCAAAGCAGTCTTCAAAAATTTCCCTCTATTTTGTAAAAATGATCTCCCAAGCTGAAAGGATTTTGAAAGGAACCTTCAAGGTGAAACATTTTCCCGAAAATTCTCTTCTACACGAGCAGTGTGCTAGCAAATTAAAGCTAATAAGAACATTTGATGTGAATATGCTCACTGAGTTTGTGTTGAGAGAGCAGATCTCCGTTCTTCAAATGTGGAGCCCTGAGGTCTTGCGACTGACAGTAAGTTTTCATACAATGAAATCACCAGAGCATCACTAGTGTGTTCTCAGTCTCTTGTGAAAAGAGTGTACATCTGAGGAAGTGAGCAACAAACAGTCCGCCAAGGGCATGATTGCTGCTCTAGCTAAGACTTCAGGGTTTCTGCAATCCTCCAAGAAAAGAAATGCCTGGTTTTGGCTTACCAAAATGTTACCAGTTGCTTCATCTATTTATGACTTACATCTCTTTTACAAAGTATGATTCCATGGGTAATCCCTTCATAACCTTTATAAAATTCTAGTTTAAAGAATCCCTCCAAATATTTTAAAGGCAAGATATTTAGAATCATTGGAACCAACCAAAACTTTCTTTCAGTCGAAGCTTATTCAACACTTTTTTGAGCTAGTTTAGTTCATTTATGTATTCCTCAAAATAACCTAAAAAGATAAACTTAATTATCTCATTTTGCAGATGAGAAATTATAACCATCATAATTAAAATACCCAAAATTTTCAAGTAGTAAGTGATTGGATCATAAATGAATTACACCAAGTTCCTATTCATTATTATCAATCTAGTTCCTAGAGCAAACAGCAGCTTTAATAGAATCGATGCCATAAAAGGGATCTGTTCTTAAAATAGCATTTTATAATTTGCAAAGAACAATGGGGATAAAAATTTTCACTGAAGTACATCATTGAATTTTTTTTTTCATAAACAGGAGAAGAATAATTTGACTTTTCCATTCATATAATAGAACAGTGATCTCAAAACTTACTGAACATATTCCCTTATCAGTAAAAATGCTTTGAACTTGCCAAATATGTATTTAAAAATTTGTAAGAGGTTATATACATGCTATACTGAATTATGTTTTTATAAATTACATCTAAAAATTCAAAATTAAAGGGATCAAAGGTATGAATCATTTTGAAGTCCTCATTTTCCTCTCTCCTAAAAATCATTTTTCATGCTCCACTTTGCAAACTTCTAGGATATATTCACAAAAATCCTTCCAAACGGAAAGACAAACTTATTGTGGGTAAATGTAAAGAAACAGTTCACTCTTGAAATTTGCTACACTGTGTTTGTAGATCTAGAGAGTAATCTCTGGGGAGGGTGGTGGTTGTACATGTGTATATCTTATAAATTCTCTTAACCAGACTTAATTAAATTCATTTGCTGTATTTCTAGAACTTCTGAATGTTCTTGGCTAGTTGGAAACTCTCTATATACAATCTCTGCCGGTTGAATAGTATACATACCAAAAGTCAGTTCTATTTTTTTCTCCTGAAAATAGAGTTTAACTGTTGTGCATTACCATGTGATCTAATCTTCAGATTTTACCTCTGGATCAGCGAAACTAAAATAGAGAGCGCCAGATATAGTACTTATTCATAATGAAGAGTCTTTCATACCTGTTCAGCATCATTTGATTGTTCATAAAGGAGCCACTGCTAAACATTTTAGAAAGGTTGAGTTTAGTGCATATGCTGGTTATTTACAACATGGTAAATGTTCCACCTGCTCACACTTGCTGGAGGCATAGAGATGGGAGAATGTTTCTGATCCAGGAATAAAGAAGCTATGAACAGGTTTACACTGCATTAGATCCCAAAGGGAAGTTAAAAGTCTGATAATTGGAAGAGCCACTCATTGAAATAATCCTTGATATCATAAACATTGCTTCTATTGTAATGGCCAAATAACAAAGACAACCAACATGGCAGACTGTTTAGGAAAAGATAAGTCCCTTTTCACATATTCAGAGTTCTGTGCTTTTGTTTTTCAATGCTGCTAGAGGTGAGAGACTGGATAACCAAGCAGAAGTAGGCTTTAGAATTAAAAATTTATCTCCATTTTGAATTAGATATTCAAACTGAAGTTCAAATGAATGATTCAAATACTGAAAAACTTCAGGAAACTGATATTTCAAACAATTCACAGTTTTAATATAGTTTTGTAATATATTTAAAAGTGGTATTTGAGTTTTAGGCCTTATAACTAACTTCTGGTAATAAAATTAGCCTAGTCTTTTAACTTGGAATATTTTTATTCTTAATATCTTACCTAAATTTTTCAATGAGCAATTTTAAACCTGAGAGAAAAAAATAATGAAAATTTGAGCAAATAGCTATATGATGACACAGTTTAAGCTTCTAAAATTTGACTGTCATTCTTCATTCATTCTTTGTTGAATTGCATCATTAGTTAATGTGCGTAACCAACATTAAACACTGAAAAATTAAATTATTCAAAAATACTTGTATTTGATATATACTTATTTTTCAGTATTTGAAAAATAAAGACATTTCACAAAATATTACATACCACAACATTTTCATTAGAAATAAGTTTTATGAATTTTTAAAATATCTGTTATATCATAATGTGCCTGATCATTCTGTATCATAATTGTATGTACAATTTGAGTGGCTTAAAACTGCAAAGGATAATTTACCTGTCACGCAAGGTCCTCACTGACCTCAAAGATGCCTTTCCACTAAGATCATTCTCCACATTGTCACTCGGGGTTCCAGGCTGCTTCAGTGGGTCTTATAAACAGGATGGAAGAGTGGGAGAATAAAGAAAAGCTTTTCAGTGCCTTAGCCAGAGACTTTCATGTGTCACCTTCTCATACAACCCATTGGATTGGTCAAATGGACTAATCACATGGCCGCATAGAGTTGCAAAGGGGATGAGAAATGAGGTCTTTCTTTGACCATAAGGAGAGGGAAACAATTTTGATGAATACTAGCAATGTCTACTCACATGCATGCAAACATGTTCTAACTTCTGGAATATACTACTTATTTTAATATAGTCTATTAAAAAAAGAAACCTACATTGAGCATCTCTCCCACTAAATGCCACTCGTCCAACAACTGGATAATGTATTTCTCGTAAATTATATCAACTTAGCAATATTTATTTATTAGAAACTCATGAATAAAATGCTATGACCTGAGGAAGACATCATTTGCCCCTTTCTTAGAAAAATCTTATATAGCTGTTCATTACTTTGCAAGAATATCCTGCACTTGCCATGTGTGAAATTTATAACGGTGGAAGATTTCATCAAACTGTGACCTAAGGTATTATCCTTAGAATGAATTTGAAATTTTCTGGGCATAACCAGGAGCTATTTCTCTGCCAGTAGTGGCTCCAGGTAAATGGGGAACACTCGGGGCAATCTCTCACTCTGTAAAGAGTTTTCCAATTCTTTTAAGCACTTAGAGGCCAGGAAAAGACACTTTATAAATCAATAAGTTACTATAATGCCATAAGCCTTTGACCTGTCTGAATCATTAGACTCAATTTGCATTGCTTAAAACTCAAAATAATAAGTGCAGAGAGGAAAAACCATTTATGACTCAGCAAATGTTTTCTTGTAGTCGATAAGCTGTGAGAGTGAGTACAGAGACGAGAGGATGGTGAACAAGGTAGAAAGAACTCTTTCAGCTGCAAGAAGTTTGTAGTGTGATCAGTAAGAAAGAGGAGGTCCGTTTCAGTGTTTCCTTTGTGAACTCATATCTTCAAATTATTCCTCCTTCTTTCTGATAGATTAACTGTAACTGTTGATACAGTTAATCTATAAATGTTAAAGATCAAAGGTACTTAAAAAGAAGTTGTTGCTTTTTATTTTGTGACTGAATTCTGATGCAACTGAGAATATAAATCAAAACTTCACAAAATCGATATAGCTAGACAGTCCCCTCAATTTCCCAGTCTCTGTTAGAAAAATATTTTGCTATTATACTATTAAAGGAACCTTTATTTTTTATTGTTTCTCTCTTCCTACTTCTTTTAAAATATCATACATTTAAATACATATTTTTATTTGCTAAACCACCTGTCAACAACTTGTTGGTATTCAATTAAGTACGTTTTAATTCTGCAAAAGAAGAAGTTCATATCATTGTCCCCTACAAAATAAACTTGTATTTTGTAACACTTGCTTTAGTAGTCAGTATTCCCCAGTGGTGCGGTGGTAAAGAATCCACCTGCCGATGCACGGGTCGGGGAGACAGGATTCGATCCCTGGATCAGGAGGATCCCCTAGAGGAGGGAAATGGCAACCCACCCCAGTTTTCTTGCCTAGAAAATCCCATGGACAGAGAAGCCTGGAGGGCTACAGTCCCTGAAGTCAGAGAGTTGGGCACAACTGAGGGACTGAGAATGCATGCACACACATTCAGTATGGCAGCTAGTTGGCAATAACTCATCCATTGAAACTTGATGCCTGAACAGAATGAATATATTATGAATAAATTTCAATATATGAATTGATTCTGTTAATTTTCAAATAAGAAAACTGAGGTGCAAAGAAATAAAGACTTTCACGTGAAGTCTCAGAACTCATTGACTACCTTTCTACCTATAAAATGCAGACCCATTTCTCTTCATTTTGTATACAAGTGTGTTTCTCCAAAGCTAAAAAGTGATGCAGAAGAGAGGTCTTTCAGTAAACTTGATTATCATTTTCCAATTATTAATTTATTTTTTTATCTAACAATTCATTCAAAAAACATTTATTGAGTATTTTTCAGGGAACAAACTCGGGATTCAGATGTTTTCAGTTCATTGTCATTGCTTTTAAAAGCTCACATGCTAACAGGAGGTGAAAACAACAACATTTATGTTGTGCTAATTGCAAAGTGCAAAATGATATGGATAGCTTGTTACTTTTGCAAAGTTATTTGGCCAAGACCTGCTTTAAACAAACAAAAAAAAGAGTTTGTCAAATTGGAAAGAAGGGAAAGTTGTCTCTTGCCAGAAAGCATCATTAGGGCAGGTGGAGAGTGTTGTGATCCGAACATGTGGGAGACTTGAGGCATCTATAGGACCTGAAAAGGCAACCCACTCCACTATTCATGCCTGGAAAATCCCATGGACCGAGGAGCCTGGTGGGCTACAATCCATGGGGTCGCAAAGAGTCGGACACAACTGAGCGACTTTTGTGTGTCTGTTATAGGACCTGAACTGAATGTAAAGGCTGGGTCTTGAAAGGTGGTTAGACCTTTTCGTTGAAATACTATTGGAATACTAGTTTTATCCTTTACTGACTGCTGAATTTGAACAACTACTTAACTTCTCTGACTTTCAATATATTCCTTGTAAACTGGGATCATTCTTCCCTTCCCAATAGGTATCATTCATTGTTAATATTTAGTTAAATAAAATATAAAGCATTTAGCACAGTGACATATAAAAAATAAATATCCAATGTTTTTAAAGATCTCAAAAGCCTTTTAAACACTATGTTGATATGTTGAGATGATCACCAGTTTACACAGAATATATAGATACCATGGCTATATGCTGTATGAATATAAATACATATGCCTATAGTATATATTTGTGTGTTCAAATAATTTAACAGAGAAAAATCATTCAACATTCCATAAGCCCTCTTAATATAGCCTTCCTTCCAAACACTAACTTAAAAAACAAATTGTCTGAGAATCTGTCTACCATATATCTTAGACAAAATATATCCAAAAAAAAAATATATATATATATATAGTAGAATGTTAATAATTTGCATGGGAAAAAAAGTTTATGGTCCAATTAATTTAAATTTAATTTACTCAGATTTTGACCTGAGTAAGCTAAATTTAAAAATTTTCTTGACTGAATGATTTATTACAGCCTTTAAGAAAGAGATAAAGTACATAATATTTCACTGATTTATTTCACCATGGAATATATTTATTATGGAACATCTCATGTCATTATTGTTTCTTAATATTTTGAAAAATTTTGCTTTAGACATTTATTTCTATCCAGGCTTGTTCACTTTCCAAAATTGGAGCTAGAATTTGCCTGCTTCTGAGCCATGTACTTTACATATCCTATTTTATCTGAACACATGCATAACAGTAGGCAGGGCAAAAATTCAACCATTCTAGGCCAGAGAAATATTTGGTTCTTATTCTCTTCATTTGTTTTTCATTTGTTGTCAGTTTCATACACTCATTTTAATTTATAATTTTTATATTTTTTATCTTAAATCTAAAGTAAGCAGAATAATATATATTTTTATTTAGTCCTCATTCCAGTTCTTGAGACCTGACATAGATAGTCATCTAAAACATAATTATCACTATATATTTGTCTATTGGTAAAATTAGACAAAGTTTGTTACCTTTCTCTTACAGGAATCCTGGTAAATATGCATTACTCTAATCCTAAAAGATTTTAAATGCTTGTACTTTTATTGACTAGTTCTCCTTGTCATTCACATTACTTTCAGAGGAAGGAAAAAATCCAGAAACACACATATGGCAAACACATAGACAGGAGTGAGCTGATTCTAATATGCTATTGTCCATGTCGACATAAATTTATTAGAGGAATGAATATTGGTTTCTATTTGTCTGCATGTCATGTCTGGCTGTGGTGTACATTATGCCAATGCTATTTTGGATTGATTGCTGACAGCAGCATCATTCATTATGCATGTGAGAAATGAAGTCCCAGAGAAATAATTTTTTTTCAGTTTGACTCCATGAATATACAAAAACATTGGAATTTCTTTGTGGTGGTAATCAGACAATAAATGTCTCATTACCATGTTTAAACTACATACTAAGTTATAAGCATTCGTAGTATACTGATAGGTAGTGATGTCTTCTTTTGAGGTTTAGCTGTGAGAAAATGTATGATTTGAAAAATAGCCTAGTACCTAGGAGAAGGCAATGGCACCCCACTCCAGTACTCTTGCCTGGAGAATCCCATGGACAGAGGAGCCTTGTAGGCTGCAGTCCATGAGGTCGCTAAGAGCAGAACACAACTGAGCGATTTCACTTTGACTTTTCACTTTCATGCATTGGAGAAGGAAATGGCAACCCACTCTAGTGTTCTTGCCTGGAGAATCCCAGAGTTGGCAGAGACTGGTGGGCTGCTGTCTATGGGGTCGCACAGAGTCGGATACGACTAAAGCGACTGAGCAGTAGGAATAGGCATTCCAACTTTGCAAATTGCAATGTTAAAATTATTTCACTATTAGTCTAGTGATGGAACAATATTACATCTGCAAAGAAGAGAAAAAGATAAAAGAAGCACTAGAGTTTTGTGGTGGTTCAGGTTACTTCTAGTAAACTAAGGTAGAAATTTATTAAGACTCTGTTGCTCAGTTCATGTTTCTTATAGTTCTAATTACACCAGTCATCGTATGTTCCAGTTGTATATAATATTGAATTATAACCACAGTTTAAAAATCAGATACTGCAAACTGACTGAAGCAGAAAATCAACAAACAGAGGGAACAATGCATTAAAAATGAGATTTAAGTATCAGAAGATGCATGACTTCAGTGACTCAGTTCCATAGACCAGATGTCTTGAACTATATTAGTCATTCAGTCATGTCCAACTCTTTGCAATGCCATGGACTGAAGCCTACCAGGCTCCTGTATCCATGGGATTCTCCAGGCAAGAATACTGGAGGGGGTTGCCATTTCCTTCTCCAGGGGATCTTCCTGACCCAGGGATCAAACCCAGGTCTCTTGCATTGCAGTCAGATTCTTTACCCTCGGAGCCACAAGGGAAGCCCCAGATGTCTTGAAACAATGTCTTTAATGAAAATAGTCAGTTTTCAGTTACCAATTGGCCTATGAATCACATTATGAAGGCACATTAAGTGTATTTCAAGTTGAGTGCATTTTCACATGGCTTTTAAAAAGGTTGTAATTTTGGTGAGTTTTGAACAAACTGAATAACCTTAAAATGGGGTTGGGCTTCTACACCATTTTTGTGGAAAATAAATGAGTTTATCTTCTATTAGAGTTCAACATTTCTAAATATTTCTAAATTTCTATCTAACTTTGTTATTATTATTCATGCATTAACAATTTCTCATGTTTGTTGTTCTAGTTTGTTTCCATTGTTTTTTGTTTGTGTGGTCTGGGACACTTTTCAGATGTTTTTGGAGAAGGGAATGGCTATTTGCTTCAGTATTCTTGCCTGGAGAATTCCATGAACAGAGGAGCCTGGTGGGCTACAGTCCATGTGGTCTCAAAGAGTTGGACACAACTGAGTGACTAACACTCTCACTTTTCAGATATATAAGGTTATGATGCAATATGAAGAAAAATGTTGTAAATATGTATATCACTCAGTATAGTGTAAACACAATTTTACCTAGTCTGTCTATCTCACTGTTACCTATCGTAGGTATATATTTTAAATTTCAACAGTGTAATCATTATCAGAAAGCAGAAAGATTTAGGACAAAGAAAAATATTAAAAACATCTTTCTATTTATGTGTCATTCAATTCATCCATCATTGTGTTGTTTAAAAGCATCTAATTTATATGCAACCCTTCTGAAGGCTGTAGTATAGTGACTTGCATCTTTTTTGCATACAAATTATAGTAACTTATATAGACTTTATCAGTCCTAACAGTCACATTATATTGTACTGAGTAGCAAATTAGTACTGCCTGCATTGGTATTAAATGTCATTTATACCAAAAAGCAAATTTGTACTAAATTTTATGCAAAAGATCACTAAGGTAATAAGAATTTCATACACTCTATTGATCAAATTTTGGAAGCTACAAACAGCCAACATTACTGGAATTCATCTTATGTTTAATAAATGAAGGATACTTAATAAAGTATAAAGAAAAACATCACCATATGTCCACTTACTAGTTTTATTATGAAAGCCTTTCAGCAAATCACTGAAAATCCTATCAAAGGATTAAAAATTCAGTTTTCTTATCTATAACTTAGCATTAATAACTGCTTCAAATATATAGTTTGTTTACCTAGTGAGCAAACAAAAAATTAGAAGTTGCATCAAACTATTTTGTCACCTAGAAAGGACTATGTAAATTGCAAGAATATTAAAAATATTAAAATATTACTTTGCATTAAAAAAGAGAAAGTTTAGAAAGGTTATGTGTTGGCCAATGTTCAAACTTATTTTTGGTGAGTGACAATACTTTGTAAGCAGTAAAACATTTACATTTATGAAAAATATTAGACCTTTTGCCAGTGACTTAGGGGGTCATTTTCCCTAAGATTTAGCTTACCAAAACCTATTGGAAATAAAGTAGGAAACCCCAAGAAATCTGTAAATAGTAAAACATCAGAAAAACCTATTAATTTAGGTCAAGTATTTAAATTGCCATAAGAAAACTAAACATATTATCATGTCAGTGAAGTCATTCAGTCCTGTCCGACTCTTTGCGACCCCGTGGACTGTAGCCCACCAGGCTCCTCTGTCCATGGGATTCTCCAGGCAAGAATACTGGAGTGGGTTGCCATTTCCTTCTCCATGTCAAAATATATACAAATCTATGAATCTGTAGTTAAGTTTTTCAGTAAAAATTCTTGTGAATGTAGGCTTGACTTATCCCTCTCTTCTGATGTATAGAATATGGAGAAGTGATGCTTTGTGACTCCCAGTGGTAAGCTATTAAAAGGATAAATTCCTCCTGGTCCTCTTTCTCCATTGAATTGCTCATAGTAGAACAACTAAGTTGACACGTTATAAAAACATCACTTTGATGACAAAGATCTGAATAGTCAAAGCTAAGATTTTTCTAATAATCATGTACGTATGTGAGAGCTGGGTCATAAAGAAGGCTAAGCACTCCAGAATTGATGCTTTCAAACTGCAGTGCTAGAGAATTCTCATGAGAATCTGTTGGACAGCAAGGAGATCAAAACAGTCAATCCTAAAGGAAATCAACTCTGAATATTCATTGGAAGGACTGATGCTGAAGCTGAAGCTCCAATACTTTGGCCACCTGATGCAAAGAGCTGACTCACTGGAAAAGACACTGATGATGGGGAAGATTGAGGGCAGGAGGAGAAGGGGACGACAGACATCATTGACTCAATGGACATGAGTTTGAGCAAATTCTGGAAGATGGTGAAAGACAGGGAAGCCTGGAGTTCTACAGTCCATGGGGTCGCAAAGAGTCAGACATGACTGAACTACTGTACGAGAACAAGGATATTCAAGAATTCATGAGGAGTGACCCATGAATAGAACTGAGCCCTTCCAACAGAAATGAGTATCAATTTGTGAGCCATGTAAGTGAGCCCCCTTGGAAGCACATCCTCTAGTCTGTGGATGACTACAACATCAGCCACCAGCTTGAGGTCAATGAGGACCAAAGCCAGAAACACACAACAAAGTCACTCCCAAGGTCCTGATCTGCACAAAATGTGAGAGATAATAAATGCTCTTTGTTATTTTAAACCACTAAATTCTAGAGTAATCTGTAATGCAGCCATAGATAAATAGAAACAACAGAGAAATAAAAGCATACTAGGCTCTAGGGATTAACCTTTTACAGCTGAAGACTGATAAATAAACTGAACTATGAAATAGAATAGACAATCCAGAAACAAACTCACACATCAATATAAACTTGATATACAGCAGAATCGTCACTACTGTAGAACAATAAGGAAAGCATTCAGAAAATCGGGTGGAAAAAATACAGGGTTTCTTCACTACATCTTACATAAAAAGTATCCGGTGGCTTAAAGATTGAAAGGTCAAAAAGACGAAGCTTTAAAATTTTAGGAAAAAGTAAGAAAATTTCTTACTGGTGATAAGGAAGAAATTCTTAGACAAGATGATATTTCTTAAAGTGTTGTTTATTTGAGCTTTAAAATTATCTGAAAATGTTTTAGAATAATTTATTTTCCATTATGTAAAACAAAGTTAATAGAGTATTATAACCTGATTATGAAAATTTACCATCTATTCTTAGAGGAAAAAAGGTTTGCCTAGATAAAGTGGAATTTGTACAGTGAATAAATGTATAATCGTTCTCCCATATCCCGAGTCTTTTTATTTTTTGTGTGTGTAATGATTCTTCTTGTGCCCTATGGTGTATTTATGCCACTGCTAGTTGCTCAAGAGCCTTCTTGTTTAAAAATAACAAAAAGAATAAGAGCAAAAACTCTTAAGTAAGCATTGAAAAGAGTCAGACTCAATGCCTTCAGATTTTTCACTTTTTTATCTAATCCTCTTCCACTTCCCCTGCCACCAGCAACTTCAATAAAATCTACACTCCTGAGTACAGACATCTTATCTGTCCTTTTTCATTAGTCTAGATGTGACCCAAATAGCTCTCTCTTTGTTTTCTTAGTTTAGCTGAAGCCACTTGGAATTTCCTAAAGTGATTTATCAATATTTAATCAATATTAGCGGAAATCAAGACTAGATAAATAAGTACATTGCCAAAGCATAATAATAAATATTTGAAAATTATCTATTTTGCTTTCTAACATGATAAATATTAAGCTCCCATGCAGTCCTGGCCTCAGACACTGACCTAGGTCTTTTCCTTTCAACTCATAATTTGATGTGTAACTGTGTAGAGCAGGGATATCTTTACCCTACATCAAAACTCAGTACACATACTTACACATAAAGATATGTATATATACATGTAAATATACATATATGTGTATGTATTACTAAAAAAAATACAAAGTAATATTGGGCAATTCTGAGTAACACATTTAGATTTTTTAATGCATATCAAAATCTAATATATTTATTTCTCATGATCTAATTTTGGATCACAGAGATCAGCAATTTTATTTTAAATGAAATAGAATAAGATATAATACAAAAGAAAGTACCACAGTGCATCACAGGTGGTAAGAATAAATGTTTTGGTTTTTTTTTCAGCTATATTTTCTATATATGTCTGAAATGTTCTATATTTATACTGGTTTAGTTGTTAAGTTGTGTCCGACCCTTGCAACCCCATGGACTGTAGCCCACCAGGCTCCTCTGTCCATGGGACTTTCCAGGCAAGAGTACTGGAGTGGGTTGCCATTTTCTTCTCCAGGGGATCTTCCCAACCCACGAATCGAGCCAGGGTCTCCTGCACTGCAGGCAGAGTCTTTAACAACTGAGCTATTGACTACTGACTGTTATAGTCAGAAAAGTTTGAAAGCTACTAATAAAATTTCCCTCTAAAGAAACGTCTTCCCTTTTTTTCTATAATGTTTATCTATAGTCCCATTGTTTGCCCCTCTTCTCTCTTTAGACAGCTGGCATTACTTAGCCCAAGCAAATGGGCTAATTACCATGTAGTCAAGTCTATGGTCTTCCCAGTAGTCATGTACAGATGTGAGAGCTGGACAATAAAGAAGGCAGAGCACCAAAGGATTGATGCTTAACTGTTGCGCCGGAGAAGACTCTTGAGAGTCTCTTGGAAAGCAAGGCAATCCAACCAGTCAATCTTAAAGGAAATCAACCCTGAATATTCATTGGAAGGACTGATGCTGAATCTGAGGCTCTAATACTTAATACCTGATACAAAGAACTGACTTATTGGAAAAGACCCTGATGCTGGGAAAGATTGAAGGCAGAAGGAGAAGAGGGCAACAGAGGATGAGATGGTTGGTTGGTGTCACAGATTCAGTAGATACAAACTTGGGCAAACTCCAGGAAATAATGAAGGACAGGGAAGCCTGGTGTACTGCAGTCCATGGGGTGAAGAATCAGACACCACTTGACAACTGAACAGTAACAACAGGTTTATTATTCAGGCTCACCATCTGCATGTCAATATCACCATGCGTATGTACAATAACCTGCCAATTAGAGCTACAAATAGGTCACCTCCATGTATGATGGCAGGAAAGCTGAGGCAGTAGCCAGTGATTTACTACCATGGGAAAGGCGTGATCAAGGCTGCTTCAGCTGGGAAATCAATGAAAGCAAATGAGGCCCACGGGAATAGGTAGAGTTGAGTGGCAGGGCGTGATACATGATTTGGGTAGGATACGGTTCACTACTGTCCACCCAGAACTATTTGCATCCTTTCAAAACATTGGAAACTTTTTATGAGAGCAAGTTATCTTCACTTCTTCCCTGAAAGGAGATGGCAGTGTCAGCCTCTAAAGGAAATGGTCATTTGTAATCTCTTAAAAAGACTTAAAAAGGGTTTGCAAAACAAGCTACTATTTTCATTCTGAAGGTAATCCTAGGTTTGTAATTAACATTCATCATCTCTTACTTCCGTAGTCCATTCCAGATTCACCAAATCTTTTGTTAAAAGTCCTTGTGATCTGGGTCCCATGCCTGGGGAAGGAGGGATACCCATGATCAAAACCTTATTACTGAGCAGTTGGAGCCCTTAGTCACCTTTTCTTGTGCTTCCATTTGCTCATGTACAATGACCACTGGGCACAAAAGCACCAAGGTTTATACCCCAGTGCATTGCCAGGGACACATTCCTCGAAACCCACACTGTGAAACCACAACCTATGTTCCTCATTCAATATAGCAACTCTTTTCTTTTTTTCTCTCAGTTTTCTTCATAAATATTTAACATAAAACAGTGTTGTCATTATGACATAAGTGGGTTGCCATGCCTTCCTCCAGGAGATCTTTCCAACCCAGGGATCAAGCTCACGTTTCTTTACATCTTCTGCACTGGCAGGCAGGTTCTTTACCACTAGCACCACGTGGGAAGCCCCATATATTGTAAAATGATTACCACAATAAGTGTAGTTAACATACATCATTTCATATATATATATTTTTTTCTTATGAAGAGAACTTTAGAATCTACTCTCTCAGGAACTTTCAAATAAATTACTCTTTTCTTTCTCTGTGGATCTACTGACATGAGAGCCCAAAGTGCTAGGTAGCAGTTGCAATTATTTCCACTGGGGCTTCCCAGGTGGCTTAGTGAGTGCAGAGTCTGCCTGCCAATGCAGGAGATGTGAGACATGCAGGTTCAATCCCTGGGTCAGGAAGATCCCCTGGAGGAGGGCATGGCAACCCACTCCAGTATTCTTGCCTAGTGAATCCCGGGGACAGAGAAGCCTGGCAGGCTATAGTCCATAGGGTTGCAAAGAGTCAGACACGACTGAGTGACTCACACACACACACACACACACAAACACACAGAACTTTACTATGACCTTTAGTGGAAGCAACACTTCAGTGTCTGTCCAACTTACCTCTGTTGGTTAAATCACCAAAAATCATAGCTGTTTTAAGATGTTCACAGTGATTAAGTTGGGCAAAAGTGTTTGACTAGATTTGAAGGAGAGAGAAAGAAAGAGGAAGAGAGACAAACAGGAGCTGGAAAGAGAAACAGGCATTGAGAGAATAAGCACAAATGAGCCTTGTTCATATTTTAAATGCATTTCATAGTCTAGGGCCTATCACATGTCCCTATCTAATTATAAGGTACCGACTCAGATTTGTGATTGTCCCAAGTTTTAACAGGAATTCTTCTAATAGGAACACTTCCGTAAAGGAAGGCTGAAAGGTTTTGGCATTTGAAATTTCTTTGGCATCTAGAGGTTGTTGATGTCGTTCATATACATATTAGATTAATAATACATGAAGCCTGAGAAACATCAGAAAAAAAATAAAGAATATGTCTACTCTCAAAGCAATGTGGCTGACCTGAAAACATTTCCCATCTTCCATCTTCAGCATTTCTAAGAAACAAAACAAAACTGCTCCAAAAACTAGGCCTACCCTGCCAAATCCATAGACTTACCTTTTTTTTATCTTTTCTTGTTCTTAATTCTACTCTCAAGCATCACAACCACTCTAAGAACTGTCCCCAACACACCCTCAAAAATGCCCCCATTCAGCTTCTTCTCCATCTCAGTAGAGGGTCAGTGGTTAATTAGCATAAACTCAAAAAAAAAAAAAAAGGAAAAAAGAAAGAATTTTGGACTTAAGAATCCTAAATAACAATAAAATGAGCTCCTCTACCCCTCCCCTTCGGGCCTCCCTGGTGGCCCAGTGGTAAAGTATCAAGCTGCCTATGCAGGAGATGTGGGTTTGATCCCTGGGTCCAGAATATCCACTGGAGAAGGAAATGGCAACCAACTCCAATATTCGTACCTGGGAAACACCATGGACAGAGGAGCCTGGCAAGCTGTGGTCCATGTGGTTGCAAGGAGTCGGATATGATTTAGTGACTAAAGAACAGCAATCATTCCCCTGGTGGAAATGAATTAACCATTAAAAACACAATTGCCTGATATTACCTCCTGGAAATGAGAAAAAAACTTATTTTCCAAGAATAAATTAAATAGGTATCCTAATATAAGCAGGGAAATTAGTATACAACCACAAATAGACACAAATATATACAGTATATATTGCAATTTTTTTTTCTATAGTCAGCTTCAGAGCATTTGCATTTGCTTTTTCTCTGTTTGGAATATTCTCAACAGGACATTTTCATGACTGTGTTCTTTAAATTCTTCAGATTTTCCAAACATTGCTCTTCAGGATATTATTCTTTGACTACCCTAAATAAATCTTGTCTTCCATCAATCTCTATACAATCTCAAGTATTATCCACTTTATAATCGTTATGGGCATCTAACCCTTCATTTACTCATTTGTTTATATGTTTATGTGCTAAAAGTCACTTTAGTCATGTCGACTCTTTATGACCCTATAGACTGTAGCCCTCCAGACTCCTCTGTCCATGGGATTTCCCAGACAAGAATACTGGAGTGGGTTGCCATTTTCTCCTCCAGGAGATCTTCCCAATCCAGGGATCAAACCTGCTTCTCTTATGCCTCCTGCATTGGCAGGAGACAGCAAAGGCAGGCTCTTTACCACTAACACGACCTGGGAAACTTCTTACATGTTTATAGTCTTCCTCAAAGAAATATAAATTCATCAGAGAAATGTGTTTTATCAGGTTGGTAGGCAGTATATGAATCTCTAGTGCACAGACTTGTTTTGGCATGCAGGGAGAATTCATTAAATATTTAATATATGGAACATTATTTTTATAGTCTTTATTGGAACATGAGAGTAAAAGATATTGAAAATATAGGGCACCTAAAAGTGTTGGTACCTGTTTTTATCAGTTGCTAGCTAGATATCTTAAATTATACTCTTAATAGGAGAATTTGTTACTCAAGATACATGTCAATGCATATGTAAATATCAAGAGTTATATTAAAAAGTGCATTTCACATTTGATTAGTTGACCAATTATAGAAAAAATACTATGAATATTATCAAATATCCAGAAATAAAAATAGTTTACATTGGGATTTGAAGTCAATTATAGGATCTGGTGTGAGGTATTTATACCAACTTATCTCATATACCACTGTATTTTATTTTATCAAGGTCTTAATTTATCACTGAGATATTGGCTGATTATTTCATAAAAGTGCTAGGTGATAGGAAGAAATTATTTTAAATTGCAGCAGAAATTTTTATTTTTATTTTTATTATTATTTTTTTTTATTTACTTTGTGCCTTCTGGCTTTTATTTTATTTTTTTTAATTTTAAAATCTTTAATTCTTACATGTGTTCCCAAACATGAACCCCCCTCCCACCTCCCTCCCCATAACATCTCTGTGGGTCATCCCCATGCACCAGCCCCAAGCATGCTGTATCCTGTGTCAGACATAGACTGGCTATTCAATTCTTACATGATAGTATACATGATAGAATGCCATTCTCCCAAATCATCCCACCCTCTCCCTCTCCCTCTGAGTCCAAAAGTCCGTTATACACAGCTGTGTCTTTTTTCCTGTCTTGCATACAGGGTCGTCATTGCCATCTTTCTAAATTCCATATATATGTGTTAGTATACTGTATTGGTGTTTTTCTTTCTGGCTTACTTCACTCTGTATAATCGGCTCCAGTTTCATCCATCTCATCAGAACTGAATCAAATGAATTCTTTTTAATGGCTGAGTAATACTCCATTGTGTATATGTACCACAGCTTTCTTATCCATTCATCTGCTGATGGACATCTAGGTTGTTTCCATGTCCTGGCTATTATAAACAGTGAATCATTCACAAATGGGATATTCTACATGTAGATAATTGAGAGTTGGCTGAAGATAAATGCTTCTAATTTTGATGATGTCTTTGAGAAAGTAGCACTTATAATATTCATCAGGTTGAAGGACCTTCATTTTAATACAATTCCTGTATGCTATCATATTATTCCAATCCATTTCACAGGAAAAGTATCCATTGTTATAAAGATATATTGTTTGCATGGCTTGCTACATCACTGTCACACGATTAATCTTCAAGTATTATGAATACTGTTGCCAGACTAAGGGGGATTGAAATCAAAACATTTAATTATTTTTGTTATTTTTGGTGTATTTTAGTTTGACAAGAAAAGAGAATAAAAAATCCACTTGCCTTTTTTTCTGAACACATTTTCTCCTTTTGCTGCTTAATTTTCATCTCACCTCTATATTGTTAAAATATCTTAGATTTTTAAAATTATAGAAAATAGTCTCTAAAAAACTCTTGGAAAAAATTTATATGCACAATACTGATACTAAACCATTGAATAGCTCTTACGATATGAAGCTGTATTACTACATAGGACACCTGACATCTTTATCATACTTTATCATATCTTTAGACTGGTAACAAATTATATTCCCACCTAGCATTTATAATATTAATTCACATTTGTTGTCAGGATGAAGTACTAATGCCTAGGATAGGGCATATCCATCACATCATTTTATACACTAAATTAATTATTAATTTAAGCCCTAACAATAGGTAAGGGCTTCCTTAGCAGTAAATAATCTGCCTGCCAATGCAGAAGACACAGGTTCAATCCCTGTGTTGGGAAGATCCCTTGGAGAAGGAAATAGCAACCCACTTCAGTATTCTTGCCTGGAGAATTCCATGAACAGAGGAGCCTGGTGGGCTACAGTCCATGGGTCACAAAATAGTTGGACACGACTGAGTGACTAAATGGTAACAATAGCAAACAATACCTATATTAACTCTATCACATATGGTACACGTCACTTCCAGAATAAAATGTCTTATCAATCAGAAAGTATAAGTTTTCATGATGATCTGATATATTATTCATTGTTTCATTCAGTAGAATTGTATGCAATGCTGAATTTTTTAATGCTGCACAGGAATTGTTTTCAAAGAAGAAAAAATAATATAAGTGAAAATAGTGTACATATCACTTATTGCTCTTAAATGTTTTCTTCTGGTAGTATTTTTATTTATATCGCCTTATGGTGTTTTTTTCATATATGCTGCTACAGACTACTTTTTGATCCCCCACCATTTACTACTGGAAAGTTCAGGTTGGCTTTCAACATATACCATTTCTGAAATACGTATCTTAGATATGCAGGTCATTTACCAACAGTGAAATTTGTACACAGAGCTTTGGGGACCCTCTCTTATAACTGATCTTTAGATATAGAAGGACCTTTTTCATTGCTCTATCAGTCATTCAATTCACAACACTGCACTCCTATCATCATTCACTATCATGAAATAAAGTCTACTTTAATATTAAGCATTATATATGTGGAGATATGAATTTGTTTCTGTTAACAAAACAAATAACCACTATGCTGAGATGCCATGATAACATTTTAAAAGATAACAGGAAAAAATAGTTATGAGCAAATTTCAGACTAGGAGAAAAATAATATAAGATCCTCTACAGCTATGTATAATAAAAAGAACCAAAATGGGGAAATATATTCTTTATTATCATCTTCAGCAATGTATAAAAATCAAGAGAGAACTTTGTTAGGTATACAAAACCTACATAACCATTTGCTTAACTAGGCCGTTGGGTGGTAGACAGAAATGAAGAGGCACTTGACTTGTTTACTTGTAACTTAATCATGCAGCCATTATTGACTGGTTTCCAATTATATTTGCCAACTATATGTGATTATGATTTAAGAAGAAATTACCTTATGCTGCTTGTATAAAATGTGCTCTGCACAATAAATTTTTAAAAGTAAAATATACAAAGATTGAGAGATGGAATTCTCCAGGCCAGAATACTGGAGTGGGTAACCTTTCCCTTCTCCCGGGGATCTTCCCAACCCAGGGATAGAACCCAACTCTCCCGCATTGCAGGCAGATTCTTTACTAGCAGAGCCACAAAAGAAGCCCAAGAATACTGGAGCAGGTAACCTATCCTTTTTCCAGTCGACCTTCCCAACCCAGGAATTGAACCAAGATCTCCTGCATTGCAGCTGGATTCTTTACCAACTGAACTAACAGGGAAGCCCTATCCAAAAATTAATCAATGTTTTCTCTCTTTCTTTCTGACCATTTATAAATATGCCAAGCAATGAAATACACATTAATAAATGTGGCAGAGACAGTTGGTTCTCACCAATATTCTAAATGTGTCTTGATATTCCCAGTTCTCCCTTGCGGTGAGGGCTTTCCTTCTCTTGTGGTTCGGTCGCTTAGTCATGTCCCACTTTTTCGACCCCGTGGCCTGCAGCATACCAAACTTCTCTGCCCTTCACCTGAGGTGCAGGGTTTTCCTGTCCTTTATTCAATTTTGACCATATAGATTAAAGCTATTCTATTTAGCCACTAAGTGCTGGATTTCCTTAAGACTCTCCTGGACGTTTTTTTCACTGTACACACTCTATCTTACAATACCTACAGCTTCAGTCACCACATAAAGCTTTCTGTCTTAGCCACATTGTCTTCTCTGTACTATTCATATTCGTATTTAAGATTTCCTCTCTCTATCTAAAGGAAATCTAGATGCATCTTGTCCCAAAGAGAACTCATCATTATCAATTTAGTTCAGTTCAGTTGCTCAGTCGTGTCAGACTCTTTGCAACCCCATGAACTGCAGCACACCAGGCCTCCCTGTGCCTCACCAACTCCCAGAGTCTATTCATGTCTATTGAGTCGGTGATGCCATCCAACCATCTCATCCTCTGTCGTCCCCTTCTCCTCTCTCCTTCAATCTTGCCCAGCATCAGGAGCTTTTCCAATGAGTCAGCTCTTCACATCAGGTGGCCAAAGTGTTGGAGTCTCAGCTTCAGTATCAGTCCTTCCAATGAATATTCAGGACTGATTTCCTTTAGGATGGACTGGTTGGATCTCCTTGCAGTTCAAGAGACTCTCAAGAGTATTCTCCAACACCACAGTCCAAAAGCATGAGTTCTTCGGTGCTCAGCTTTCTTAATAGTCCAGCTCTCACATCCATACATGACTACTGGAAAAACCATAGCTTTAACTAGTTAGATCTTCACTGGCAAAGTAATGTCTCTGCATTTTAATATGCTGTCTAGGTTGGTCATAATTCTTCTTCCAAAGAGTAAGTGTCTTTTAATTTCATGTCTGGAGTCACCATCTGCATTGATTTTTGAGCCCCCAAAAATAAAGTCAGCCACTGTTTCCCCATCTATTTGCCATGAAGTGATGGAACCAGGTGCCATGATCTTAGTTTTCTAAATGTTGAGTTTTAAGCCAACTTTTTCACTCTCCTCTTTCACTTTCACCAACAGGCTCTTTAGATCTTCTTCACTTTCTGCCATAAGGGTGGCATCATCTGCATATCTGTGGTTATTGATATTTCTCCCGGCAATCTTGATTCCACCTTGCGCTTCACCCAGCCCAGCATTTTATTATGATGTACTCTACGTACAAGTTAAATAAGCAGGGTGACAATATACAGCCCTGATATACTCGTTTCCCAATTTGGAACCAGTCTGTCGTTCCATATCCAGTACTCACTGTTGCTTCTTGACCTGCATACAGGTTTCTCAGAAGGCAGGTCAGGTGGTCTGGTATTCCCACCTCTTTAAGAATTTTCCATAGTTTGTTGTGACCCACACAGTCAAAGGCTTTGGCATAGTCAATAAAGCAGAAGTAGTTGTTTTACTGGAACTCTTTTTCTTTTTTGATGATCCAACAGATGTCTGCCTTTTCTATAAGCAGCTTGAACATCTGGAATTTCATGGTTCATGCAAATTTGAAAAACTCAGCAGTGGCCACAAGACTGGAAAAGGTTAGTTTTCATTCTAATCCCAAAGAAAGGCAATTGCAAAGAATGCTCAAACTACCGCAAAATTGCACTCATCATTATATTCCTCCACAAATGGCTGATCACCTTTTCTTCTGTTGTACATACTTGAAACCCAGGATTCATTTTTTACTCACTTTTCACTTATCCCTTTATCCCTCAAGCAAAGCATCAATTAAAAAAAAAAAAAACTATTACCTCAAGATGTTTCTTAATATGTCTACTCTTAGTCTGCAACAACATAGTTGAAGATAACAGCAATGGCAAGGATGAAGCTGATAATGATAATAATGGCTGCTAACATTTATTAACTTATTGAGTACTAAATATATATCAGGTATTTTGAGGTTTGTCCTATGATAACCTACTAGCAGTTATCCTCACATGATATATAGCCATTCTTCAGTTCACTCTCCACATTAGTGTAAGAATAATATTATTAAGAGAAAATATAGACATCATGCTGCTTTTCAGCCCCATCTAATGAGTTCCAGATGCTATTCGAATAAATGCAAAGTCTTCTATATGTCTGGCAAGGTTTATACAATGTCACCTTTACTTACTTTTCTTGTGCCTTGACTCACATGTCACGCCTTCTCATCCCTTTCCATTAAGCTCCATCTCTTATATTCTTTTAATTCCTTGAATGTGTAATTCATCCTTTAATTTATTATTCATTTTGTGAATATAGAATGGCTGTTCCCACTGACTCAATTAACTACTAATCATATTTGAGGTCTAATTAGTCCTCTGTCAGCTCCTACTGTTCGTGACTAGATCTGGTCCCATTTATATCTACTTGTTTCCTTTCTTCTATACTAGTTACCTTGGTGGTTTAATGAAAATATGTGATTAATTTAATCTTCCCCCACTATATTGTAAGATTCATGAAACCAGGAAGTTTGACTTTTTCTGTTCACCTTTTTCACAGTTATCAGAATTCAGTGCACATCTGCTGGATGAATTAATAAAAAAGGAAGGAAGAAAATGTATATTCTTGCAAATAAAATTGGGACCTTCACTTTTGCTTTTCATTCTCTTTATACCCAAATCCAGTGAGATGTCATGCTGTAAAGTCCAGTCCATCCCATTGTCTTAATTTCAAGCCTTCATCATATTCACCTGAATTTCTATGATAACTGGTATTACTGCTTCTCAAGCTTTTCTCTGTTTTACAGTTCTTATCATAATTGTGATTTTCCCAAAACCTGGTCCAAATTTAAAATCTCTGAGTGGATCCTATTTCAGTTATCCAGTGTTATATAACAAACCTCCTTCAAACATAATAACTTAATATTTATTATTATCTCTCATTAAAGTTCTTTCTTGGGGTTTCTTATGGGGTTGCATTTAGATATTGGTAAGGATTAGTCATCTGAAGTCTTCACTGGGCTAAAGAACCCAAAGTGCCTCACTCTATGACTTGCTTCTGTGGCAGGGAGCTCAGCTTGGGCTTTTGACTGTTATACATTAACACACACACACACACACAAACAATAAAAAAAGAGAGAGTCACCACATCAGTTCATATTAAAGAGGAAGGCTGGTTAAGGAATATGAATACTGGGAGAGATGGTTCTTTCAAGGACCAAGTTTGAAGACTGCTACAATCTCCACAGCTTCACATAACAAGCATGAATGGCACTTCATAATCTCTCAAGCCCTGCCTACACCTCTAGTCTTAGCCTTATCCTTACTCCAAGCTCGTTTGCTCATACTTGCTCTTCACAAAGTGAATTTAGTTCCCTGAATACAGTAAACACGAATTTTATGCCACCAAACCTTATAAGCTCTAAGATGCTTTATCTTCGTTTTTTATTTGCTAGTTTTATCTAAGTTCTTCTTTAGAATACAAATAAAGAAATTCTTTCCCTTTATGAGAATCCTCTCTAACACTCCCCCAGATGTTTTATATTCCCACTGCAACTTTTGAGTTCTTGTACTTCATATACTGTAGTCAGTTAAAGTTACTTAAATGCATCAATCACCTATTAGCTGATTTTATAGGAAGAGGTCATGTCAGGTAGTCAGGCAACCAATAAATTCTTGCAAAATGGATGCTGCTAAGTCACTTCAGTCATATCTGACTCTGTGTGACCCCATAGACGGCAGCCCACCAGGCTCCCCCATCCCTGGGATTCTCCAGGCAAGAATACTGGAGTGGGTTGCCATTTCCTTCTCCAAGTCATGAAAGTGAAAAGTGAAAGTGAAGTTGCTCAGTCTCTTAGCGACCCCATGGACTGCAGCCTACCAGGCTCCTCCATCCATGGGAATTTCCAGGCAAGAGTAATGGAGTGGGGTGAAGCATTTATTTTGCTCCTAGGCTGTGCACATTTCTTAGGCTACTCATGGTAAATTTAATTTTCAGTCTTTCCCAGTATATGCATCACTTTACTCTGTGAGAATATTTCTCTTTCAAGTGTCTCAATAATAGGCTTTACATAAAATGCAAAGGAAACCGTATAACTATCAGTAATATACTGCATTAGTTGCCTAACATGAAGATTACTCCATGTAATTCCAATAAATGTGCTCATAACTAAAGACTGGTTCTTCTCAAGATTTTATGAACTTCATGCTTTTACATAAAAAATTTATGTTTTTTCTAAATTCAATAGATTTTAAGTTTCTTGTATAATTTCACTTCCAAAATTAGATAGTGGTTTTAAACATAATAATAATCTGAGAAATAGATGTTCAGATTTTTAAAATAAATTTGTTATAAGAAAGAATAACTAATATATATCTCATTCTATCTGTATGTCATATTAATAAATAAAAATTGGACTTTGATATTTCTGCAGCCACTAGCTTGACTTTAATAATAGCATGAGTCAATTGCTTTAATAACTGTATTATTAAAGTAATTTTTGAATAAAATTATTTTTAATGTTTTACTCAGTTGAGAGAAAAATTAACTTTAAATGCTCAGATATGACTTTTTATCACATAATCTCTTCAAAATGCTTCAATTTAATTAATCTTATATGGAAAAACAAAAATCCTTGAAAGGCGTCAGATTAAGGTCACAGGTCAGTGTTCAAGCAAACTAGAACTGGGCTACCAAATGATTTCCTGTTATTAAGCCGATAAATCAGAGCAATGTTGATAGATGTGAGCTCTGGGACAGTATGTCAGTCTCATGAAAAAAAATGCTGAACAGACACAGGTGATCAATGCTGTCAGAGTCTTGAAAATAAAAATTTCAAAAAGGTCAGAGAAAGCATTGCAAGGGCTATAAGTGGTGTTTACATATCTAAAAATGCAGTTTTCCTGTGATTAAATGTAAAAGGCTTCCTATGGCTTCACAATGAGCAAAGCTGAAGAACTTTCAAAATGAATGCATCTTGTTACGAAGGAGTGCACACTGACACTCCACATCCATTTGGACTGACTCCCACAGGCATCCAATGTCAGTCCAGACTCCCAGTCTTTAAGTTGTCATTCTCTCCTCTGTGTAATGTAGCTTCTTGTCAGCTCCTCATATCCTGCTTTGCCCACCCTCCAGGTCTTGTTCAAGCTCTGCCTCTTTTAAGGTGTTACATTAGTGTTCTACTCAATAGAAATACCACTTTTTTGACCCAATAAAATAATGCTTATTTAATGTGATCTAATTTACATTTCACTCTTAAATGCGCATCTAATTTTTCAGCTTTCAATAGGTACTCTCTGAATGCCTACCTTTTAGACTCAGTAATAAACAAATAAGATAGAATTCCTGCCTTCTGAAGATTTACATCTAGCAAGTGATTTAGAAGCTTTGGAGTCAGCATTCCCTTTGAGAGCATAACTGGAACAATTGCAACTTTCCCCAGAAAAACTTATTCACATAAAATTTAGCACAGAAATTTGTAAGATGCAATCATTATGATCATGAAAGGAGAGTCAAAGGGTGCTCCCCAGGTAACATTTTTAATTCTGTTTTGTAAAAGTAATAAACTCTTTTCCACCTGAGGAAGTATTGAAGAGTTATCTAGGGGAATATAACAGAAAGCACAGGCAAAAGGAAGAAGTGAAAAGAAGAAGAAGTGTAAAAAAGAATGGGACATCAAGGAAACATTAAGATTTTTCATTAGGCAAGAGGGTGGTGTGAACGTAGGTTGCAGATACATGTTGGAACAAGATGGTTTATGCACCTGCTAACATGCCAGGCCTGTTTGGGGGAACAGATAACTCATCTTCCTAGGAGAATTATCATTTTTCTATACCATAAGGAGTTTTAGCATGTTCTTCTTTCACATCTTTCACTAATTTTAAGCACCTCATATGTAGTGCTTTGCAGATATTAAATATTAAACTGAGAGTTGACAAAGAAAGACTAGGAGAGGAGAGAGGGAGAAGGTTATTGAGTTAGTTGATCTGCAGAGTTCTGGAAAGGCTAAACAAAGAGATGATTGAATTATAAATAGTATTATACTACGGCCAATTATATGTAAGTATAGGTTATTTTACGGGATTCCCTGGTGGCTCAGAGGGTAAAGCATCTGCCCACAATGCGGGAGACCTGGGTTCAATCCCTGGGTCAGGAAGATCCCCTGGGGAAGGGAATGGCATCCCACTCTAGTACTCCTGCCTAGAAAATTCCATGAGTGGAGGAGCCTGGTGGGCTATATAGTCCATGGTGTCGCAGAGTCAGGCACAACTGAGCGACTTCACTTTATTTCTTTATAGATTATTTTAATAGGATGATGGAAATAAAGAAAATTAGTTTCATGTCATTTTATAAGAAATACTGTAAGTGAAAATATCTTTCCTTTAGTTTTGTTGGAAAGAAAATTATCAACTATTCCTATAGGCTCCTGAATTAATCCTGATTAAATGATATAATATTTTATACTAGTAAAATATAAAAAATGTTTATACTAGTAAAACATAAAACATTTATGAAAACACTTTTATAATTTCTACCATAATATAATTATGACATAGGAAATATTTGTTTGGTCTAGTTACCTAAGTTCCTACATATGTTAACTATCACAGTAGCCATTTATTTCACAAATCTGTATTGAGACAACTGAGATTCAAGCCCTAGTCTAGGTTGTTAGAGAATAGCAATGACAAAGTTCCTCTGCATATTAGAGAAGAGGAACATATTGATAAGCAAGTAAATAAATAAATGTGTGTGCTGATGAATGTACTATAAACGTCAGAATGCATCAGTCAGGCATTGTCACACACAAAAGAAATGGTATGTATCAATCACTAGAATCTCATCACTGCAGCCATAAGCATTTGCTTGACCCAAAGGTCTGGAGTCAACTAGACATCAGCTGAAGTTTGATCTGAGTGCTGCCAAGACTTCACTGGGCTCATTCATAGATCTCCTGTTTAGAGGCTGATCAAACTGGGAGGGCTCAACTAAGAGAGTTGAACTTGGATGCCTCTATCTGCATTCTCTCACTCGCCTGTTAGGAACAAGAGGCTATGGTCATGTCCTTCACATGGTAATGTCAGACATACAAGAACTCAACCCAACCATGCAGAGCATTTAAAGTTCTACTTGAATCAGCCTAAATAAGCAAAAAGGCCAGAAATGGAGAATTCAGTTTACCCATGAGGATGGGAAAATGAGGAGTGAATATAATTGAAAAATAGCTAATCTACTGTATCTCGTAAGGAAAAATAGCGAGTTATGAGGAATGTTAATTCAATTAGGGTGGTCAGGACCATGTTCTCTGGTAAGGCGACATGTGAACAGAGAAACGAGGTGAGAGAGTAAGACACAGGAGTATCTGAGGAGGAAAGATGTAAAGCTGAGAGAACAGTCATGGAAACAACTCTAAAGTAGGGTCATGTGTGTCTCCTTCAGGTACAGCAAGAAAAAATGTACATCTAGAATTCCATGAGCGTGGAGTAGAGAAAGAGGCAACAAGGCTTAGGAGAAATAGTAGCCAGCTCATGCGCAGTCACGTGAGGACACTGGGTTTTATTCTGAATGGGATGGGCACCATAAGGCATTTTGGGGGGAAAAAAGACTGCCATTATCTGGCTTACACTTAAAAAGGATCACCGTGGCAATGAGTTTTGAAATCTTTTACATGAAAAATATTCTGCTATTTTACTTGGAATAAAAACCTAAGAAGTAAACATGTAGGGGGGATGGGAGGCCATGAAAGGTTTGGTATGTGTATATTTGGACCCTTACTAAATAACACAACGGTCTAGATGTCACCTTAAAATATGCATTCATAGAATTCCTCAAAATATATGTGTATGCTTTTATTCTACAAACATGTGACGGAACCTAAATAAGAAAATGATTCAGAAGTTTCATTACAATGTTAGAGGTTACGCTCACCAACAGCACACCCAGGTTGAATACTAGAACAGAAGTAATCCTCTCTGAGGGACAAGGAGAAACCATTGCCACGTTATTCCTTAGTCATCTTTGCCTTATCTAAGGCTCTTCCTTCTTTAACTAATTCTTCACATTTTTCAAAACTATTTCTTGATTTTATTCTTACTCCTTTCCCCCCTAAATCTAGCCTAGAGATGTGGAGCTTCCTTGGTGGCTCAGTGGTAAAGAATCTGCCTGCCAATGTAGGAGATGCAATTTCCATCCCTGGGTCGGGAAGGTCCCCTGGAGAAGGAAATAGTGACTCACTCCAGTATTCTTGCCTGGAAAATTCCATGGATAGAGGAGCTTGGTGGGCTATAGTCTATGGATCTCAAAAGACTCAGACATGACTGAGTGATTAAAAAAGAGAAGCCCTTGAGATTTTAGTATGGAAACAATTGCTTGAGGTGTTTCTTTCTTCCCTAGTATTTTGATAGTTTTGTGGCTGAAAGCTGAGGGGTAAAACACTTGCCTAATAGAACCACCTACCTTCCTCTCTTGTAATGTCCATTGAAACAGTTCTCTTTTTGTTAGGAGGATTATGGCATTCATTCTTACTTGCTGGACAGATTATTGATTTGGGCTGTTGCTTAAAGAAATGTCATAAAATTTAGCCACTGCTCCATTCCTTCACCACCTCACCATTTATTTATCCCAGGGTGTCTCTGAGATGCAGTGGCATTTTCTGTCATTATTGCTGTTAAGTTTGCAAGCACAAGCTTCAGAGACTACTTTCACTGGACAGAGGCCGACAGTGATGTTGAGTTACTTTAAAGTAATGCTTGGACATATATTGATATATCTAAGACCTGGGTTCCTCATGGCATATTGCCAATGTCCACTTTTTTTTTTTTTTTCCTGTAATTTCACTTTGTAATTTGAGTTCTATCAATCAGCATCCCCAGATACTCAAAGGCCTTCAATGGAGATGTTTCTTTTTTTAAATTTGTTTTAATTGGAAGATAATTGCTTTACAGTGTTGCACTGGTTACAGTGTTGTATACAACAGTGTGACTCAGCCATTAAGTGTGCATATGTCTCCCCCCTCTTGAACCTCCCTCCCGCCTCCCACCCCATCTTACTCCTCTAGGTTTTCCCAGAGCACCAGGTTGAGCCCCCTGTTGTACAGCAATACTGCTAGGCATATACCCTGAGAAAACCATAATTTTAAAAGACACGTGTACCCCCAACATTCATTGCAGCACTGTTTACAATAGCTAGACATAGGAGCAACCTAGATGTTCATAGACAGTTGAATGGATAAAAAGTTGTGGTACATATATACAAAGGATACTGCTGCTGCTGCTGCTGCTGCTAAGTCACTTCAGTCGTGTCCGACTCTGTGCGATCCCATAGATGGCAGCCCACCAGGCTCCCCCGTCCCTGGGATTCCCCAGGCAAGACTACTGGAATGGGTTGCCATTTCCTCCTCCAATGCATGAAAGTGAAAAGTGAAAATAAAGTCACTCAGTCGTGTCTGACTCTTCGCGACCCCATGGACTGCAGCCCACCAGGCTCCTCCGTCCATGGGATTTTCCAGGCAAGAGTACTGGAGTGGGGTGCCATTGCCTTCTACTCAGCCATTAAAAGGAATGCATTTGAATCCGTTGAACTAAAACCTAGAGCCTATTATACAGAGTGTAATAAGTCAGAAAACCAAATATCATATATTACTGCATATATATGTAATCTAGAAAAATGGTACTGACGAACCTATTTGCAGGGCAAGAATAGATATGCAGACATAGAGAATAGATGCAGCGGGGGGAGAAGAGGGTGGCAAAAATTGAAAGAATAGCAGTGAAACATATACATTACCAACATACATTTTTATCACACTTAATATAATGGATACTCTTGCAAAAAAGAAAAGTTTTTTTTATAACATTTCAGTAGGTAGAAAATCTCTAGATGATATCCATCAAAGTTAATACAAAAGAATGATGTACACTGGCATTGGAAAATTGGGGAGCCCAAATGATGTTATTGATAGAACATGGACTCTGTGGTGCAGAGTCTCTGTGCTGGGTTCAAATTTTGGCCTGACAACTTGCTAGTCATATGAACTATGTGAGTAATCATGTCTAATTCCCAGGGATGTCTTTGAAAGTAAAATAATGAATTGTGCACAGTAACTATCCTCTTCTCTATTGTGAATAAATTCTGAAAGATAAATTCTTTTACTGATGATTGCATATCTCAAATATTGTTCTCCAGTACCTCTGTTTTTCTTTTAAATGATGAGTAACATTTAGAATTTTTGGTTTAGTTAAGCCAGTAGTCAAAAAATTAAGAAAAGTACATTTTCTTAATTTCTTACTTTGTGGTGAAAATAAGCACCACTCATCCCAAATTATTAAACAGGAGATAGTTAATCTAACTCTTTTTTGTGATTATAAACACCCTACTCTTTGTGTAGCTTATGAAGCATAAATCAATATATTACAACAGATAGTTACAGTGCTGAAAAAGAATAAACCTAAAGTGTTGTAACAAAATATATACTGTTGTATATGAAATCAAATTCTGTAAGGCAAGATAAAATCACTATTTTGTTATAGAGAAAGAAAGTCTTCATATTTCTAGTCTCTCTGATAGGTTATTTTAAAATCACCCTAGCAACAGGCCTATGTCTCCTTAATTTTTGAAAAAGTGCCAACTACTGTTAGTTTTTATTTTAAAATTGGTACCTTTCGCCACTCAAATTTGTGAATAGTCTTCAAAGCTCCTAGGTTCCAATTCCCTTCCTTCCTGGTGACTGATTGCGTTCAGTTTAATCAAATATCCCTGTTGTTGTGGTTACTTATGTCTTACTACTGAAGAAATCTCCAAAGGTTTTCAAGAACTTTTCCTCTGAAGTCTTCTACCCCTTTTCACATTATTTGGCAGAAACTTGAAGAGAGACTTTATAAATATGTAATGCATCACCACCAATCAGCAATTTTACAGTAAATATAATTTCTTCATTCAAAAGATTTGTCAACCCCTCCTGTAGTGTAGTCCCCCAATCAGATAAATCGCTGCTTCTTCTAGCAATGTATAGTGAATGATCCCTTAGAAATGATCACATAGGATTAGGTATTAATTAGGATTAGATATTAGTAATTTAATGTACTAAACGTACATGAAAAAGTTGTCTTCTCATATAAACTAAGATTTGCCGAACTCTACACCCTTTAGCTAGAAAGTTTATTTAAAACAGAGGTACACCAGCTTTTATATCATGGTGTCTTCACAGCAGGTGAATGGATTCAGCATATTTCAGGATGACCTTGTTCTCACCTACCATTGGGTGTGTCAGGCAATCCTTTCACATCTTAAGCAATTATTTTTTTAGGTTCACCATATAGCATTTCCTTTAAAAAAAAATACCACGTGCAAAAGCAGCATCACTTCTTTAATGGTATTCATGAAGCTAAAGTTTAGTAGGTGCTGGGAATTCTGCAATGTTACAAAATGGTTCATAAAATATTGCCATCTGCTATACCGAGCAGCAGTTCATTTTTACTGGTTTTAAAATGGCTGTGCTTTTATGAGTTTGGATTTTTGCCTAAGCTTCAAGTTCCCTCTGAAAGCTACTTCTGACCTCTGCCTGAGGAAATGTGAAAATCTGCCTTTCCTATCTTGCTTTATAAGCATCAGTGAGAAAATGTAAATGAACTAAATACATTGTGAAATTTTTTACCAGAAAAATCTCTCACATACTGTCTGCATGGCTGGTTTTTCTTAAAAACATTTCCAGTTTATACTGGAGTAACCACTTGTAAAAAAGAATTGCCCAAAGTGCTAGTGCTGAAAACAAACATTTATAGAGTACTGTGCTGTCAGCAGAATACAAAGGCTTTTATGGCAACTCAAGAAAAAAAATTTGCAAAACTTGGATGTGGATATTCCACACAGAAAATGTGGGGTGGAGTATAACCTTCAGAGCTAGAAATTATCGAATCCAACTGTTTGCTGAAGGATGGAAGTAAGACGCAGAGGGCTGTTTAGTAACTTGTCCATGGTCTTAAACTTTTAGGTACAGACGGTATCCAAAAATATATATATATATATTTTTCTGTAAAAATCAAGTTTTAAAGGAGTTTGTCATAAAGCAAAATTGTGACTCTGTGTGCATGTGCATGCATGCTAAGTTGCTTCGGTCATGTATAACTCTGTGCAACGTTATGGACTGTAGGCTGCCATGGGATTCTTCAGGCAAGAATCCTGGAGTGGATTGCCCTGCCTTCCTCCAAGGGATCTTACCGACCCAGGGATCAAACCTGTGTCTCTTCCATCTCCTGCACTGGCAGGCAGGTTTTACTGCTAGTGGTTACTATCAGTTTCCAGGATGTTGGCTGAAACCATCAAATGAGTAAATAATCGGTGAATGTATAGATTTTATTGGACAGAGTCAAAATAAAGAACATTCAGATAAAACAGCAATTTAAATTAATGCATATATATATGGAATCTAGAAAACGCTACTGATGAACTTATTTGCAGGGCAGAAATGGAGACACAGGTATAAGAGAACGAATTTGTGGGCTCAGTAGAGGAAGGAGAGGTTGGGACAAATTAGAGAGTAGCATTGACATGTGTGAAATAGCTAGCTAATGGGAAGCTGCTGTATAACACAGGGAGCCGGGCCTGGGGCCCTGTGATGCCCTAGATGGGTGGGGCGATGGGGGGAAGTTTCAAAGTATACATGTATAGTTAGAGTTTCCCAGGTGGCACTAGTGGTAAAGAACCCACCTGCCAATGCAAGAGACATGGGTGCAATCCCCTGGGGTCAAGAAGATCTCCTGAGAAAGGCATGGCAACCCACTGCAATATTCTTGCCTGTAGAATCCCACAAACAGAGGAGCTTGGTAGGTTGTGGTGGTCCAAAGCATCACAAGGAGTCAAACACAACT
Source organism: Budorcas taxicolor (assembly GCF_023091745.1). NCBI lineage: Eukaryota > Metazoa > Chordata > Mammalia > Artiodactyla > Bovidae > Budorcas > Budorcas taxicolor. The sequence goes on from NC_068910.1 coordinate 88,493,911, forward strand.
GAAGCAATCTACCATCCATCATTGCTGAATCACCTTGTTGTAAGATAGAAACTAACACAGCATTGTAAAGTGATTAACATCCAATTAAACACTTTTAAAAAAGAAGAAAAGGGGAAAAAAAATGGCAGAAGAGATGAAAGGGAACAAAGAGGAGGGAAAACAAAAAGAGAAGGAGGTGAAGGAGGCATAGGGCAGGAAGCAACAGCAACAGCTCATAAGGTGAGACTCAAAATTATGAATTCTTCCAAATTGTGGCTCTCACATTCCATACAATTTTCAGCTTTTTCCTCTTCTATCCCTGCTGCTGCTGCTGGTGTCGCTTCAGTCATGTCTGACTCCGTGCAATTCCATAGACAGCAGCCCACCAAGCTCCCCCATCCCTGGGATTCTCCAGGCAAGAACACTGGAGTGGGTTGCCATTTCCTTCTCCAATGCGTGAAAGGGAAAAGTGAAAGTGAAGTTGCTTAGTCGTGTCCGACCCTCAGCGACCTCATGGACTGCAGCCTTTCAGGCTCCTCTGTCCATGGGATGTTCCGGGCAAGAGTACTGGAGTGGGGTGCAATTGCCTTCTATCCCTGAGTATCTATTTAATTGATTATGTGTTGATCTGTCTTTTCTCCCTTGCTCTCCTAGGCCTTCTCCTATAAATTCTCAGAATATTCCCTTTAAGAAAATGGCTTTACACTGCAGTATATTTTGAGGTTCAGCCTAGCTGACTGCCTCTGCATGCATGAAATTTGGTTGCCCTTAGGTCTCATTGCTTTTCTCATTCTCAGTTTCCTCATATATACCTCTGATGGGAACACTATAATATAATTACCCTAAACATGGGCTTCCCTTATCACATAGGGTATACTACTGTCACAATAAATATGTAAATATCCTTACTGGAACATTTCCAATAAGAACAGATGTTCAGGCAGATTTATTGGTTATCACAAGGGCATTCTAACTTTAACATTTTTGATTGATGGAATATGCAAACACATTATTTAAAACATAAATTTGATATCTTTTCTATAAAATTATTAAATCTCTCAAGTAGTCCCAAACTGATTTAATTGTCCAGTTCTTTGTACCTAGATGAAGCATCTGCAGTGATGACTGGATGTGTCCAAAGATAGGAAGGAGGAGAGAAGACACACATTTCAACCACCCGACAGTTTTCACTTCATGTTGTCATTGTTTTTGAAATTGATGTTGACTCAGAGGTGTCTTTTTCTAAATGTGAACATTCAAACCAAGTCTTGAGCATTAGTGTGTATTAGTTTAAGTAGATTGCTTTCTTCATTCCACATAAGTGAGATCACCTGCATTGAGTAAATGGAAATTGTAATTGCAATTTCAATTACAATTGAAAGAAAAGCAATGAGGAACTGGGTGAAGGAACAATTTGGAAATTGAATTTCCTCCAGGGAGTAGAAGGTCTGGATTGAGGCATCACTCCCTTGGAAGCTGAAAGCAGAAGAATCTGTTGAGCAACTGAAACAGAAAGAGAAGACAGTAGCTCCATCATCATTTAATGTGCCTGACATTGTAGTACTTGGTTATGGACATGCATTGTACTCACATCTATATCTTTCTAGAATTTAATGGATGCTATACGAATAAACCAATAAATAAGTGAAGACAATATGAACGAATCAAAGAAGATTTCAGTGTAGCTAAGAACAGTAGCTCTCAGTTTCCAACAGCATCACCTGGGAGCTTGTTAGAAATGCAAATTTTGGTCCCTACCCCCACCCCTGGTGCTGGGAAAGACTGAGGGCAGGAGGAGAAGAGGGCGACAGAGGATGAGATGGTTGGATGGCATCACCAACTCAGTGGACATGAGCTTGAGCATACTCTGGGAGATGAAGGACAGCGAAGCCTGGCGTGCTGCAGTCCATGCAGTAGCAAAGAGTCGGACATGACTGAGCAACTGAACAGCAACAACAATCCCAACTGAACTGAGACAGAAGCTCTGTGGGTGGAAGGGGCCCAGCAACATGTGTTTCAACACATCCCACAAATGATTCTGACATGGGTTCAAGTTGGAGAACCACTGAGAAAGTGTAAAAGTCAAGAACATCACTATAGGCAGGGGAATGACCCACCAGGAATATGGCGGTGGATAGATGGAGGAGGTGGAGTTAGGATGGCCTCATTCAAACAGCATGAAGTTCTCCAAGAAAGTGAGTCCTTCTTTGTCCAGTCAGAGTACAGTTTCTGTTCTTATCAAATGTACCTTCAATGCCACCATCTGGGGGACTCTTGAGATGTTCAAGCATAACAGCATCATTGATGCTGCATATGAGGCTAACTCTGATTGGGCATTTGACTCTCACCGAATTTTCCAAGGCCTTCATGAGCTGTGCCCCCTAGTCATTTAAACATATGTAACACAAAGTAAACCAGATGAGCACATGTCTAACATAACATGGGAGTTAGCTAAAGTTAAATTGCTTTCATCAATCAGATTTATATTTTAAGCCTGCAGTCTTCAGCTAAATTTGGTGACCAAAGAAAGGAAGTCATGTATTTATGCAATGGTACTTGTGTAAGAAGTACCAAATCTTAGAGACTGCCCAGGAAAGCTCATGAAAGGCACCATTTTCAAGTTTCCCTGCTGGTGACCCTAGTTAATAGCCAACATAGAATCACTCTTTACAGATATGCTTTCACTTCCTGTCATTTCTTCAAAGCAAAATAAATGTTTGCCTCACGGAAAAATTAACTATTTCCATTTCAGAAAAGCTGACAAAACTATGATTGATATCACCAATTATTCAGTTCAGTTCAGTCGCTCAGTCGTGTCCGACTCTTTGAGACCCCATGAATCACAGCACGCCAGGCCTCCCTGTCCATCACCATCTCCCGGAGTTCACCCAGACTCATATCCATCGAGTCCGTGATGCCATCCAGCCATCTCATCCTCTGTCGTCCCCTTCTCCTCCTGCCCCCAATCCCTCCCAGCATCAGAGTCTTTTCCAATGAGTCGACTCTTTGCATGAGGTGGCCAAAGTACTGGAGCTTCAGCTTTAGCATCATTCCTTCCAAAGAAATCCCAGGGTTGATCTCCTTCAGAATGAACTGGTTGGATCTCCTTGCAGTCCAAGGGACTCTCAAGAGTCTTCTCCAACACCACAAGTTCCAAAGCATCAATTCCTCGGCACTCAGCCTTCTTCATAGTCCATCTCTCACATCCATACATGACCACAGGAAAAACCATAGCCTTGACTAGATGGACCTTAGTTGGCAAAGTAATGTCTCTGCTTTTCAATATACTATCTAGGCTGCTCATAACTTTCTTTCCAAGGAGTAAGCGTCTTTTAATTTCATGGCTGCAGTCACCATCTGCAGTGATTCTGGAGCCCAAAAAAATAAAGTCTGACACTGTCTGTACTGTTTCCCCATCTATTTCCCATGAAGTGATGGGACCGGATGCCATGATCTTCGTTTTCTGAATGTTGAGCTTTAAGCCAACTTTTTCACTCTCCTCTTTCACTTTCATCAAGAGGCTTTTTAGCTCCTCTTCACTTTCTGCCATAAGGGTGGTGTCATCTGCATATCTGAGATTGTTGATATTTTTCCCAGCAATCTTGATTCCAGCTTGTGTTTCTTCCCGTCTAGTGTTTCTCATGATGTACTCTGCATAGAAGTTAAATAAGCAGGGTGACAAGATACAGCCTTGACGTACTCCTTTTCCTATTTGGAACCAGTCTGTTGTTCCATGTCCATTTCTAACTGTTGCTTCCTGACCTGCATACAGATTTCTCAAGAGGCAGGTCAGGTGGTCTGGTATTTCCATCTCTTTCAGAATTTTCCACAGTTTATTGTGATCCACAGAGTCAAAGGCTTTGGCATAGTCAATAAAGCAGAAATAGATGTTTTTCTGGAGCTCTCTTGATTTTCCATGATTCAGCAGATGTTGGCAATTTGATCTCTGCCTTTTCTAAAACCAGCTTGAACATCAGGGAGTTCATGTTCACGTATTGCTGAAGCCTGGCTTGGAGAATTTTGAGCATTACTTTACTACCATGTGAGATGAGTGCAATTGTGTGGTAGTTTGAGGATTCTTTGGCATTGCCTTTCTTCGGGATTGGAATGAAAACTGACCTTTTCAGTCCTGTGGCCGCTGCTGAGTTTTCCAAACTTGCTGGCATATTGAGTGCAGCACTTCCACAGCTTCATCTTTCAGGATTTTAAATAGCTCCACTGGAATTCCATCACCTCCACTAGCTTTGTTCGTAGTGATGCTTTCTAAGGCCCACTTGACTTCACATTCCAAGATGTCTGGCTCTAGATTAGTGATCACATCATCATGATTATCTGGGTCATGAAGATCTTTTTTGTACAGTTCTTCCGTGTATTCTTGCCACCTCTTCTTAATATTTTCTGCTTCTGTTAGGTCCAGACCATTTCTGTCCTTTATCGAGCCCATCTTTGCATGAAATGTTCCCTTGGTATCTCTAATTTTCTTGTAGAGATCTCTAGTCTTTCCCATTCTGTTGTTTTCCTCTATTTCTTTGCATTAACTGCTGAAGAAGTCTTTCTTATCTCTTATTGCTATTCTTTGGAACTCTGCATTCAGGTGCTTATATTTTTCCTTTTCTTCTTTGCTTTTCTCCTCTCTTCTTTTCACAGCTCTTTGTAAGGCCTCCCCAGACAGCCATTTTGCTTTTTTGCATTTCTTTTCCTTGGGGATGGTCTTGATCCCTGTCTCCTGTACAGTGTCACAAACCTCATTCCATAGTTCATCAGGCACTCTATCTATCAGATCTAGACCCTTAAATCTATTTCTCACTTCCACTGTATAATCATAAGGGATTTGATTTAGGTCATACCTGAATGGTCAAGCAGTTTTCCCTACTTTCTTCAATTTAAGTCTGAATTTGACACTACAGAGTTCATGATCTGAGCCACAGTCAGCTCCTGGTCTTGTCTTTGTTGACTGTATAGAGCTTCTCCATCTTTGGCTGCAAAGAATATAATCAGTCTGATTTCAGTGTTGACCATCTGGTGATGTCCATGTGTAGAGTCTTCTCTTGTGTTGTTGGAAGAGGGTGTTTGCTATGACCAGTGCATTTTCTTGGCAAAACTCAATTAGTCGTTGCCATGCTTCATTCCGCATTCCAAGGCCAAATTTGCCTGTTACTCCAGGTGTTTCTTGACTTCCTACTTTTGCATTCCAGTCCCCTATAATGAAAAGGACATTTTTTTGGGTGTTAGTTCTAAAAGTAGGAACAGTAGGAAAAGGCAAAATGATAGGATACCAAAAGAGGAACTCCCCAGGTCATTAGGTGCCCAATATGCTACTAGAGATCAGTGGAGAAATAACTCCAGAAAGAATGAAGAGATAGATCCAAAGCAAAAACAATACCCAGTTGTGGATGTGACTGGTGATAGAAGCAAGAGCCAATGCTGTAAAAAGCACTATTGCATAGGAACCTGGAATGCCAGGTCCATGAATCAAGGCAAATTGGAAGTGGTCAAACAAGAGATGGCAAGGGTGAACGTCGACATTCTATGAATCAGCGAACTAAAATGGACTGGAATGGGTGAATTTAACTCAGATGACCATTACATCTACTACTGCCGGCAGGAATCCCTCAGAATAAATGGAGTAGCCATCATGGTCAACAAATGAGTCTGAAATGCAGTACTTGGATGCAGTCTCAAAAACTACAGAATGATCTCTGTTCATCTCCAAGGCAAACCATTCAATATCACAGTAATTCAAGTCTATGCCCCACCAATTATTAGGACATTAGAATGACCCTTGGAGGACTGTGTTTCCATGAATGTTAGAGTTTATCACAGCCATCCAGAACAGCCAGCATGATTCTGAGTTAGTTACATTGTTTTATGCAAATAACCACTAGCGTTTTTCTAAGCTCTCATTTCTTTAACAAGGCAGAGTTTCAAATTACTATTAGGAAGAAAATTTGTCCCTTGCAATTATACTGTACATCATAATTGCCCATTCTTAATGCAATTTTCTTTTACTGATCACAGCTGTAGATTTTTCAAAAGGTTAGGTAACTGACTAATTCATTGCCAAGTACCTTATCTCTAGAGACTTAGGTTAAGAAATGTCATTTTGATTGTCTCCATGGCAAGTCATGTCATATATGAACAACTTTATCTCACTGTCTAATTTGACCCAATTTTCCATATTGCTTAATAAGCACATTACAGAGAATCACTGATCTATTATCCAAGGAATTATGAAGCTTATGGGTTATCTTCCATTGCACCTGCTTTAATCAGCATATCGCCTTGGGTATTATGGTCACTTCATCCTTTAATAAAAGAATTGTTAATATCTTCATCTGCAATTTCTAGCCATTTGTAAAATTAGGTTAGCTGGATTTTATGTCAAATTTATCACAAACTCAGTTACTTAATGTGATGTTTTCAGGAACAATTGCAATGTTTCCAATATCCTCAAATTAATATTTTCATTAAGCAAATGATCAGTATTCAAACTGGTAAATTTCACTTAAGGATGTAGACAGAAGCACGTTCTTAAGTTACTTTCATGCTATATATCTGGCTCTGTTTTACTGGCTTTTATGTATTAAGAGTTATACATCTTTTTCTAAGATGCCTTTCAAAGGCAAGCATTGATTTCTGAGCTGAAGTAAAAATGTCTAGAACTCGTTTCATACAAAATTACACTTCTGTAGTGATTACTTTTCTTAATTTCATAACCCCTCACCAGGCCAAAACATGGAAAAGTAGAAAGAATATCAGATATGACATATAAGATTTAGTTTGAGCTTCAGCTCTGTCCCTTTCCAGCTACCTAATTGTGAGCAAGTCATTGTCTTACTCCATTTCCTATCTGTTCATTGTAAAATTGCAAAATAAGCCCTGTCTGTGATTATCAGCACCTTTTCATACAGTTCATGCGGTTCTCATGGAAAGAATACTCAAGTGGTTTGCCATTCCCTCCTCCATTCACTCAGATTCTGGAAAAGATTAAAGGCAAAAGGAGAAGAGGGGTGACAGGGGATGAGACAGTGAGGTAGCATCACTGACTCAATGGACATGAATCTGAGTAAACTCTGGGAGAGAGTAAAGAAGAGGGGAGCCTATTGTACTGCAGTTCATGGGGTCACAAAGAACTGGACAAGACTTTGCAACTGGACAACAATGAATGTTATCACCAGAGGTTGCAGGGAGAATCAGGTGGCATAATCTATGTGAATCTGCTTTATGAACTTGAAGATGTTATATAAAATAGCTGTGGGTTTTTTGCTGGGAAGGACTTTGCAACCATAGGGAGTTATCAAGTGAATCAGACGATGCTGGAATTGTTCTCTGAAGAAATAAATGTCCAAATTCTGGATTTTGTACAGATGATTCTTAAAGTGACTCCGTAAGATTAGTTAATTTGGGTTGATGATCTTCCCCTGTGTAGGCTAATGATTTGGGCTATGCAAAAGATTTTTATTGTTCATATAGAAAGCTGAGGGGCATTGAGTTACGACAATTGTGAATTGCAGTGGTGACTTGGAACACATACCCTTTGTGTAAGGGGAGTTAGGCCTTTGAGGTTTACTGCACAGATTTTCTAACAAATATTTTTTAAAAAATGTTTACTCAGAAAATCTCTGGTTGTGTTATAATGAAAACTCATATATTTTTGAAATGTCTTATGATGACATTTGGCAAGGATCAGTGAAAGTCTTCTCAAATATTAGAAAAATCAAAATAAATGTGTGAGGGCAAATTCTAAAGGATGCTTTATTTTCCTGTTTTAGCAGTTTTCTGAATCTCAAAGTGAAAATTGCTCTTTACTACTCTTAGAAAGGGAATGTATAATATTATAATTCCTTCATGCTATTGTATTTCACTTTTGACAACAAAGCATTTATCTTGTGAACAGAAAATATGGGATCTATTCAGTGTATAATCCGTGCCTCAAAATTTTTTGTGTTTAAATTATAATGGTTCAGTTCAGTTCAGTTCAGTTGCTCAGTCGTGTCCGACTCTTTGTGACCCCATGAATCACAGCACGCCAGGCCTCCCTGTCTCCCGGAGTTCACTCAGACTCACGTCCATCAAGTCAGTGATGCCATCCAGCCATCTCATCCTCTGTCATCCCCTTCTCCTCCTGCCCCCAATCCCTCCCAGCATCAGAGTCTTTTCCAATGAGTCAACTCTTCGCATGAGGTGGCCAAAGTACTAGAGTTTCAGCTTTAGCATCATTCCTTCCAAAGAAATCCCAGGGCTGATCTCCTTCAGAATGGACTGGGTGGATCTTGCAGTCCAAGGGACTCTCAAGAGTCTTCTCCAACACCACACTTCAAAAGCATCAATTCTTCAGTGTTCAGCCTTCCTCACAGTCTTACTCTCACATCCATACATGACTACTGGAAAAACCATAGCCTTGACTAGACAGACCTTAGTTGGCAAAGTAATGTCTCTGGTTTTGAATATGCTATCTAGGCTGCTCATAACTTTTCTTCCAAGGAGTAAGCGTCTTTTAATTTCATGGCTGCAGCACCATCTGCAGTGATTTTGGAGCCCCCAAAAACAAAGTCTGACACTGTTTCCACTGTTTCCCCATCTATTTCCCATGAAGTGATGGGACCAGATGCCATGATCTTCATTTTCTGAATGTTGAGCTTTAAGCCAACTTTTTCACTCTCCTCTTTAAGAGAACTTTTTGTTACATAATACTAACTAAGCTAATTTATTTCACTTGAAAATTAGGGGGAAACTTATGAAACATTGTCCACTTTAATACATTAGGGTATCTCCAGATTTTAAAATCATTAATTCAAAGAAATAAGTAAAAGTAAGATAATTGTACCACAATCCAAAACCTCAGACACAAGGAATAACATGAACTATATCCCAAGAAATGTTGAAGAATGATGAAAATGGTAATTTCAAGAGACTATCATATACATACTGAAAACAACAAGAGTAGAGACTAATAGCAGAAGGAAATGAGAAGATGGCAAGCAATACTTGGGGATAGAGAAGATAACAAATGAAAGACATTTTTATAAGGTCATGTTCACAGAGTGATTGGAAATGAAGACAAAGAGAGGGAGGAATCAGGGATGCTTTCAGTCTATTTTTGTGTATAGTGTTAAAGATTGTTCTAATTTAATTTTTTTACACGTAGCTGTCCAGTTTTCCAGCACCACTTATTGAAGAAATTGTCTCTCATCCATTGTACTGTCTTACCTCCTTTGGAACTCTAGCTTTCCCAGAAAGTAATTATAACATACATAAGTCCGCAGCTTTCAAGAAACTATATGACTGGAGATTCAGATTTGTAAGGATTAAGTATATGTGGTTAGAAATGAGAACTTGGTACTGGATCAGCCTCAAAAATAAGAGTATAAAGGCTGAGAAGAGATGAGTATCAAGGAGAAAAAAATATAACCACATAAAAGTTGAAGTTTTGGAAGATAGGATAAGAAAATGAAAAAGGAGGGTATACTTTGCTATCGGTCAAATGTTGCTATTGGGTAAAAATAAATAAATAAATAATGGTTGAGAAATTTCTGTTAAACAAAAAAATTGGATAGATTTTGTTGGTAGCCTTCACAAGGATTTATTCCTGGCTTGATGTGGGTACAAAAAAATGATGGATTGAGATGTGACTGAGAGATGTGAAAATAGAAAGAATACACAGTAGAACAGCTGGGGGAGTGACAGAGGGAAAGGTCTGGAAGGAAATTTAAAGTTGGAAGAATTCAGGTTTGATTCATTAATTGTATTTAAATTTGATTTTTTTTTTCTTTTTGAGAAAGGGTTAGGATTAGGGCTGAAGTGATTAATGGAAAAAATTGCTAGGGTGGCAGAAAGAGATGAATTATAGGCACATACTTCAGTCTCAGAAGGGTAGATATCACTTCCATAAAAATAGGAAAGAAGAGAGGGAAAATGTAGGAAGCAAAAAAGCAAAAAGAGAGAGATGAAAGGAGAAAAAGAGGTGAGGGGTGTAGAGGGATTGGTTACATAAGATCCTATGTTGGCTACAAAATCTTGAGTGAGCATGCACATACATGCACGTGTGTGTGTGTGTGTGTGTCTGTGTGTGTGTGTGAGAGAGAGAGATAGCAAGATGAAAGTTCATTTTCTAAAAATGAAAACTGTAAAGAAAGTCTATAATTTTGTAATGTAGAAAAGAAACTGTAGGGACATTATTCCCAGGAAACACTCTGGAATGTAGAATTTACTAACTATTGGGTGAACGAAAGAGAAGAAGGATGAGGAAGAGAAAAGGGGGACACTAAAGAGAAGTCGGAGTGGACAATCAATGTATTGTTCTACCTCATGATTCTGTAATTATTAATAGAATTTCAAACCTCTCTTCATACATTTATCAGACGCTCACTGAGTGCTGACTATTTGCCAGGTATGTTTAGAGAGAGAAATATATACAAGGGAATATTCAGTTCAGTCGCTCAGTTGTGTCCAACCCTTTGCGACCCCAGGAATCGCAACATGCCAGGCCTCCCTGTCCATCACCAACTCCCGGAGTTCACTCAAACTCATGTGCATCGAGTCAGTGATGCCATCCAGCCATCTCATCCGCTGTCATCCCCTTCTCCTCCGGCCCCCAACCCCGCCCAGCATCAGGGTCTTTTCCAGTGAGTCTACTCTTTGCATGAGGTGGCCAAAGTATTGAAGTTTCAGCCTCACCATCAGTTCTTCCAATGAACACAGAGGACTGGTCTCCTTTAGGACGGACTGGTTGGATATCTTTGCAGTCCAAGGGACTCGTAAGATTCTTCTCCAGCACCACTCAGCCATAAAAAGAATGAAATAATGTAATTTGCAGGAACAGATATGGACCTAGAGATTGTCCTACTGAGTAAAATAAGTCAGACGGAGAAACAGAATATTGATATCCCTTATATGTGGAATCTAAACAGAAATGATACAGATGAGCTAATTTATAAAACAACAGACTCATGGACTTAGAGAACAAACTTATGGTTACTGGGGGGATGGGTGGGGGAGGGATAGTTAGAGACCTTGGGATTGATATGTACACAGTGCTATATTTAAAGCAGATGACCAGCAGGGATCTATCATATAGCACAGGGAATTCTACTCAATGTTATGTGGCAGTCTGGATGGGAGGAGAGTTTTCAGGGAGAATGAATATGTGGAAATGTTTGGCTGAGTCATTATGTTGTGAACCTAAAATTGTCACAGCGTTGTCAGTAGGTTATACGCCAATGTACAATTAAAAGTTAAAAAAAAAAAAAAAAGAGACTGCTGATAGAGTGACACCGAGAAATCAGGAATAATATTTTGGTTTATGACTTGATAGTATAGTCATTTGCTGTGAAAGGAAATCCCAGCATAAGGAGAGATTCTCAAATTAAGTTTACGTATGGTTGACGTTTCAATAGTTTGAAATGTCTATTAGACACTCATGGGGACATATTAAGTGGGAAAGATAAGTTGTAATGATGAGTCTGAAATTTCTGGAAGTGTTAATCTTTTTACTCTGCTTTTCATTTCTCAGTAGCACTTATCACCATTTGATATATTCAGTTCAGTTCAGTGGCTCAATCATGTCTGACTCTTTGCAACCCCAAGGACTGCAGCACGCCAGGCTTCCCTGTCCATCACCAACTCCCAGAGATTGCTCAAACTCATGTCCATCAAGTCAGTGATGCCATCCAACCATCTCATCCTCTATCATAATATTTGATATATTAAATATTTACATTTCATTTATTTATTAGCCATTTTATACACATACTGTATATAAAGTGAAAGTGAAGTCGCTCAGTCATGTCCGACTCTTTGCGACCCCATGGACTGTAGCCTACCAGGCTCCCCCCTCCATGGGATTCTCCAGGCAAGAGTACTGGAGTGGGTTGCCATTTCCTTCTCCAGGGGATCTTCCTGACCCAGGGATCAAACCCTGGTCTCCTGCATTCCAGGCAGACACTTTAACCTCTGAGCCACCAGGGAAGTCCTCCATACTGTATATAACAGGAACTTAAAACTATATGGAATTATTTTTAACTGCTATGATCTCAGGAAGTATTACAGTACTGACATTGTGAAAGTGAAAGTCACTCAGTGGTGTCTGACTCTTTGCGACCCCATGACTATACAGTCCATGGAATTCTCTAAGACAGAATACTAGAGTGGGCATCCTTTCCCTTCTCCAGGAGATCTTCCCAACCCAGGGATTGAACCTAGGTCTCCCACATTACAGGCAAATTCTTTACCAGCTGAGCCACAAGGGAAGCCCATTAAATATTTACTGAAAGAAAAACTGAATTTCAGGTTTCATAACTTTCTTTTGGGTTGTAGAATCCACATTGAAGACATTCTGTCATTTCTTTACACTGATTCTTTCAGGAATGAAGCCCTTTGGGCTACCTCTATGCAATATATCAAGAGCCACATCAACTTTTATATCCTCTTAAAAGCATGCCAGGGCATGTGAATATCTTCAAAGTTGTCCAGGGATCATTAGTCAATACACATTATGCACCTGTTCAAATTCTAGCTTCTTTGCTCTTGCCAGCAATATCCTAGAAAAGAGGACAAGGGGCATTATCTCCCTTGCCTTCCATGTACTATCTTTGTCCTGCAGGTATTTTTTCTAGTAATGAATGGGCCATGGACCAGGGTACAACTGAATTATATGCAATTCTCTTTCTCAAAAATTCCCCTATGTTTGAACTCACTTACACTATTGGTGGGAATGTAAATTTGCACATTGCAGCTTCTATGGGGGATAGTATGGTGGTTACCTAACAAACTAAACATAGAAGTATGATATGATCCAGCAATCTTACTCATGGGCATATATCCAGAGAAGATGAAAATTCTAATTCAAAAAGATACATGTAATCCGATGTTCATAGCAGCACTATTTACAATAATCAAGACATGGAAACAGCCTAAATGTCCATCAGTAGAGGAATGAAGACATAGTACATATATACAATGGAATATTGCTCAGGCATAAAAAAGAATTAAATAATGCCATTTGAAGTAACATGGATGGACCTAGAGATTATCATACTAAGTGAAGTAAGTCATCAGGTCTGAACTACACAAATAATTTCCCTTTAAGTACATCTCCAAAATAATTTTCATCAAGTAATGTAACATAAGTCTTAGGGTAATATCCCATTCTATCCACAGCTATCACCCCTCCAGACAAGAAAATTAAACAAGGCATGTACACCAGAGGGTGGATATCTTGAGGGCTACCTTATAATTCATTCCACCTCAGAGTCAATGAGAAATAGTGTTTTATTAGGATAGAGGATGGAAAAATAAGCATGTCAGGGATTTTCTTAAAAAAAAATCTTAGATATGATTTTTTTGAAATATATTGCTTTTAAAGTTAGGAGATCAAGGTCGCTAAAGTCAATCGTAGCCTCTGTTCTATCATACAATCTAGAAAGATTATTCTGACACAGGGATCAGGGCACAGTCCTCACTTTTCTTCCTTTGTTGATGAATCTGACAGTTGGAGAACTAGTTCTGACTTCATATAAAGTTTCTCCGGTGGCTCAGTTGGTAAAGAAGCCACCTGCAATTCAGGAGACATAGGTTCAGTCCTTGGGTTGGGAAGATCCCCTGAATAAGGGCAGGGAAACCACTAAGTATTCTTGTCTGGAAAATGCCATGGACAGAGAAGCCTGTCAGGCTACAATCCATGGGGTCACAATGAGTCAGATATGACTGAGTGATATGATATGATTTTACTGAAAAATACCACTTTTAAAGTTAGAAGATCAATGTCACTAAAGTCAGTTATAGCCTTTGATTTATTATATCATCTAGAAAGATGATTTTGATTGTGGGAATTGTGGCACAGTCCAAACTTTTATTCTTTTGTTGATGAGTCTGACAGTTGGAGCAATAGTACTGACTTCATATAATTTTATCTAAAAGAGGAACTTGTCTCCTTAAGGTTTGCTGCTGCTGCAGCTAAGTCGCTTCAGTCATGTCCGACTCTGTGCGACCCCATAGACAGCAGCCCACCAGGCTCCCCTGTCCCTGGGATTCTCCAGGCAAGAACACTGGAGTGGCTTGCCATTTCCTCCTCCAAGGCATGAAAGTGAAAAGTGAAGTCGCTCAGTCGTGTCCGACTCTTAGCGACCCCATGGACTGCAGCCCACCACGCTCCTCCGTCCATGGGATTTTCTAGGTTTAGTGGTACCAAAAAAGGAAGAATGGTAACTGGTGGGTTTTACAAGGGGAAAAGTGCCTAGACTCTGTTCATTACTAAAATGAGATATTATCTGCCCTTATCTTAAAGTCAGTCAGGATAAATAGAAGCCAAAACAAGAGAAGGTTCTGGATCAGAGGTAAGATTCTAGCATTCTTATCCTCATGGCCTGAGTAAGGTGGACATTTTGGCAGAGTCTTAACCTCTCTCAGTTTGAACTTTTTTCATGTGTAAAATTATAAACTTAAACCATATTATTATGTATTATCTTTCAGTTTTAAAGCATTATGATTAACTAGATTTCCAAGGAAAAGTTTTTAGTAGACATTGTCATTACCCAAGACACAGCTCATGATGAATAAAGCAATTGTTTTATTTATAACTTTTAACATGGTCATTTGAGTTCAAATTTCTAAGTTATTACTTTTAGCAAAATGAATTTTGTATTAAATTATAACTTTCATTTCTACACATGTAAATCCAGATGAGTTAAATTATAAAAACTGCCAAAACTTTATAAAGATAAGTTTCTAAATATAAAAGGTAATCTCCTAAATATTCTTTAATAAACATCTTAATATCTTGGTGATGGTTTAGTTGCTAAGTCGTGTCTGACTCTTGCGAGCCCATGGACTGTAGCCTGCCAGTCTCCTCTGTCCATGGGCTTCTCCAGGTGAGAATACTGAAGTAGGTTGCCAATTCCTTCTCCAGAAGATCTTCCCGACCCAGGGATTGAACCTGACTCTCCTGCATTGCAGGCTGATTCTTTACCAATTGAGCTATGAGAGAAGTCCTCTTAACATCATAATGAGATATTTTTGCCCTATTCAATTATGATAAAATTATGCTTGAAGACAAGAAGCCAGTAACTCTGGAAACATTAATTTCAACAAGCATGTTTTCTTAAAGGCTCTCAAAATGCACATTAGCACATGCCTCAAACTGAAATGAGTATTTCAGAAATAATCATATATTATTTGCCTTGCTCATCTGTGATTATCCCAGGCTCCTGATTAAATATTTTTCCCCCTTTCCAAATGCTCTCCTGATAGACTGAATACAAGCTTTTGCTTGAGTTTAACCTTTCATTTCTAGCATCAGAGATTTGTTTTCCTTAAAATGTTTCCTTCTTTTTTACCTTCCACTTCCTACTTTTTATGAAGAAAGAAATTATGTTTATCTAATTTCTTAAGGCTGATGATGAGTCTCCATCACTAAGGTTAAAGAAAGTCAAGGCTGATGTTCATTCTTGTGGTAACAACCTAAGCCACTTTTCAGTGGTATATCATGACAATATTGAATGAATTTCAAACAGTTTTGGCAAAGTTAGCCACAGCATTAATAGTCCTCTCTCCTTGGCCCAATGGGACCCCAATATTTTTTATTTTTATTTTTAATCAATAGATATTTGCTTTCCTGATCCCTAAAGGTTCCATTGTTATTAAGGTTTAAAAGCAAAAGCAATTGTCATTTACACAGGTAAAAACATTTACATTTTGCCAGAATAAATCACTAAATTGCACCCAAGAGTTATTTTGGAGTGCTTAAAATTTGTCAGGAGTATAAGAAAAGATGAAAATACATTCCTCCCAGACTAATATATCCCTATGTTAAAGTTATTCATGAAGAAAAATACACATTTTAGATAATATTTTGTTTAAAAAATGCAACTCCAATTTGAGGGAGTTCCAGAATGAAGGTCACCGAACGGAACTGTTAGATTGAAGTGAAGAAAGAGTTGGAAACAGGGGCATTAGTGTGTGTGTCCCTTGGGTATCATGTGGTTTATGTTCTGTAGACTATTTGGCTTTAAGGATTTTAAAACTTTAAGAATCAGTAGGTTAAAAGCAACAGAAAAGTAAAAGAAGATTGACTAGAACAATTGCCCTAATTAAACTAGAAATATTGTAGAATTAATTCACTTGATTACTGAAGTTTAATCAAAATCACTATATGTACCATTAATGAATATTAATGTATGGTATATATCAGTCATACCAGCATGTGATCTCCCATATCCATGCCATTCCCTGCCTTCCCCTCATCTTTTAATTCAGTACTTTCCCCTACATACCCACACATTCCACATAAAAAGCCAAAATGCTTAAAAATTAATATTAAGTTGGATGAGAGAGACTGATTTACCCAAAGACTTGGAAATTACTGGAGAACTAGTCAGTTGACTTGGGTTGGAAATAGAAAATGAATTTGATGGAAAGGAATTCAGAAATATACTGCTCAGCGTGGACTCATTTAAAGAACTCCTGGTACATGTAACATTAATCAGAAAGATATTCTGTGTTTTTTTAAAATCCTTATTTAGGTGTTATGCTCATATTTATATTGAAAAATTACTCAAGAGAATGTATTTATTACAGTTAATACTGCTTTCTTCTGAAATAAGAACCTTAACTTCCAGACAATGAAAAATCTTATTTTCTTCCCTGTTTTCTCTCATCACTGTTTGTCAGATGTGGCACTGGAGACTATAAATAAAAGCAAATGAAAAAAGTTATCTAGTGTTGTGAGACATTATTAGTACTTTTAAAATGTAGGCTTAAGGATAAATGTGGTTTCAATTTTTGGCCATATTAGGCTTTTTAATCTGTGCACTTTATCAACTGGTTCCAGTATTAATTATTGTAAATAGATGAGAATTAACCATACTAATCAACATAATAGGATCTGGTATATTAAATATATTAGATATTAACTGTTTTATGTGTTCACTTCTTTATGCATGTTCTTTCATAGACTTGCACTTGGTCCATTGACTTCTTAGGGTACCATTAAAAAAAAAAACAACTATTTTTAAGGTCATTTTTCACTTCAGGTCTCTAGAAAATTTATTGCACATGGTCTGTCTTAGATGGCAAGATTGTCACAGACAAGAACTCTTGACATTTAGTTTACAAAAGGGCACAGAGAAAGAAAGAACAGAAAAATAATCATTTTGATCTTTTTTATGTTTCTAAGTTTTGCTGTCATACAGTCTTCATTCTTCCTGCATATTTATATCAATTTTCCTGTATAATCTAGCCAGAACATTGGCTGCTTTCTCCTTAGAGTAAATAGAAGATCTCCATTCAACTAACTTAAATTTTCTGGCCAATTGTCCAACTTTTACCACTAAAATGAGCAAACACATGAAATAGGAAATAACTGAATGACTTATTTATATATTATAGTTACACCCATTTTAATATGTTGATAGTTAATGTTTATGTGTTTATAAGCACATAACCACACATTTATAGTTATATGCCCTTTAAAATATTTAGTAATTTAAATAACCCTTTGTAATTTGTATAATAATTTTTTTTATTTAAATTTTTATTTTTACCTTATTTTACTTTACAATACTGTATTGGTTTTGCCATACATTGACATGAATCTGCCACAGGTGTACATGTTTGAAATTTAAGTTTTTATACTTTTCAAATTTAATTAAAGCAAATAGTAAAATATTATGTTTTAGAGTAAGAGTGTTTGCATTCTTGGAAGGGATATGTACATTCAAAGTGGAAAACAGCAATAAAAGAGAATGGCATGTTTGAGGCATGTTTTTGCACATATGCAGGGTATCATGACTGTCTCAATATTTACATGTGGGTGAAGTCTATTTGACTGTTGCTGTCAACCATAGCACATACCTCCTCTCTTTTGTTTCTTTGGGTATTTCCAAGTTGTTAAGCTCACCCATCAACACAAGCATCCCTGACACTTGGCACTTGCTATTTTGTCACTGTCTCTCTGAAACAAACCTGTGATGTTAATATAGCCTAGCACCTAAATCCAAATGAGAGACAAAATATATTTAAGAAATGTATAATAAGAAAAATTCATCCAATGATATCTTCTTGAAGCCAAGATATCAACCGCTTTAGATCATTGCTTTGGTTTTATTTCCCCATATCCTATTCTTTTAGGAGGCTCTATCCTTTCCTAATAAATATTAAATATATACTAAATACATTATAATTGTTTCATGTATGTTTCCTTGCTTTTTAAAATTCCACATTCTTTTTTCAAATTTTTATTTATTTTATTTAACTTTGGCTTTGCTGGGTCTTCATTGCTGCGTGGCCTTTTCTCTCCTTGCAGCGAGCAGGGGCTACTTTCTAGCTGTGGTGCGAGGGCTTCTCACTGTGGCAGCGTCTCCTGTGGAGCACAGGCTCTAGGATGCTCGGGCTTCAGTATTTGCAGCGCTTGGGATCAGTAGTTGTGGCTCCTGGGTTCTAGAGCACAGGCTCAATAGTTCTGGCACTTAGGTTTAACTGCTCTGCAGCGTGTGGGACCTTCTGGGATCCGGGATCATGTGCGATCTTCCCAGAACAGGGATCAAACCCACGTCTCCTGCATTGGCAGGCAGATCCTTTACCACGGAGCCGCCAAGGAAGCCCTCATATTCTCTATATTTGCATCTTACATCATGTGGATGCCTTCAGGTTTTCTCTTTATGACACTCTCTTGCTGTATCTGCATCCATATACTGACCCATGCTGACCCATCCATTTACTGACCCATATTCTTCTATAACCCAAAATAATGTTGTTCAAGAGCACAAACTTCCATCACTGGACCTAACACTCCTTCCAAAGGAAGTTTTCTTCTCTAAGCTGTAAGATACTAAATGAATTTCTTCTTTCCTTTCAATTTAGAAGCTCTTATGAAGAGTTAGAAAATATCTTTTAATTCTTCTCCTTTATATTTTATGAAAATGTTGATGTCTTGAGTGTGCTTCACAAATAAAATAATTTAAAATATTGAGATACTAACACAAAATTTAAGGGAAATTACCTTTTAGGAGTACCCCTACAAGACCATCAATTCCACTCCCCAAAGAACTGAAAACAAGTGAAATACTTGTATATGAATTTTTTAATAACACTATTTGCAAATAGCAAAAAGCTGGAAACAACCCAGATGTGTATCAATGGGTAAATGGACAGAATGTGGTATATACATGCAATGAAGTATTATCCAGACATAAAAAGGAATAAAGTACTAATACATGCTACAACACGGAAAAATTTCAAAAACATTATGCTTAGTGACATGCATGCTCAGTCATGTCTGACTCTCTGTGACCTTATGGATTATAGCCCACCCTCAACCCCCCAGGCTCTTCTGTTCATGAGATTCTCTAGGCAAGAATATTGGAGTGGGTTGCCATGTCCTTTTCCAGGGGATCTTCACAACCCAGGGATCAAATCTGCTTCTTTTGGGTCTCCTGCATTGGTAGGCAGATTCTTTACCACTAGCACCACCTGGGAAGCCTGCTTAGTGACAAGAAAAAGTGAAAGTGAAGTCGCTCAGTCATGTCCGCCTCTTTGTGACCACATGTACTGTAGCCTACCAGGCCCTCCATCCATGGGATTTTCCAGGCAAGAGTACTGGAGTGGGTTTCCATTTCCTTCTACAATGCATGCATGCATGCTAAGTCGCTTCAGTCGTGTCTGACTCTGTGCAACCCTATGGACAGCATCCCACCAGGCTTCTCTGTCCACGGGATTCTCTAGGCAAGAATACTAGAGTGGGTTGTCATTTCCTTATCCCGCTTACTGACATAGCCAGGCCCAAAAGAACAGTTATTGTCTGATTCAGTTTATATGAACTATCCATTATAGTTGGATCCATAGAGATGGAAAACAGATTGGTGTTTGCCAGAAGCTACAATGGCATCACCAACTCACTGGAAATGAATTTGAGCAAACTCATGGGAGATGGTGAAGGACAGGCAAGCTTGAGGCGCTGCAGTTCATGGGGCCTGCACAGAGCTGGACACAACTTAGAGACTCAACCACAACAACAGAGGTTAGAAGGAGTCAGAAATGAGTCAGAGCTCAATGAGTACAAGATTTTCTTCAGGAATGAGAAAATATTGTAGAATTTGATATAGATTTTGGCTTCTTGACACTGTGAATGTACTGAATGCCACTTTGTGTCCTAAATTATGCACTTTAAATACATATTTAATTATGTTCTATAAATTTTACCTCACTTTGTTTATAAAGAGAAAAAGTATTCTCATGTGTGTGTTTGGGGTCAACATTTATAAATAAAGACATAATAATAGCTTGTGGAATCTTCTCCTTGGCAGTGCCCTGAATTTGTCTTTATTTGGTAGCACTTTGTCTTCGTTCTTTTCCTTTTCTACCTTATTCCAGAGTTTATGACATGGGGAGAATGCAATAGCCTTCATTTGCTCTGGGTTATGTTTTATTGGTTAATTAATACCTGCTTTAAGTTGTTTAAGATATTTGAATGTGCCTGAGTTCTGTATTAATGGAGTAGTAAAACATGCCCTGTCATATCTTAATGCTGCCAAACAGCCTCACATTCAATTAGTGAAAAGTGATTAAAACTTAAATGTCTTAGCAGTGAGGTAGCTACTAACTTAGATATGATTAAATGATTAATCATTTGCTCACTGACAGTCATAAACCTGCATTCTTGTGTTAGATATTATTTTGTATAATATTGGACATCTTATTTAGGCTATAGACTATTTTCTACTTCCTTTATATTGCAAGTACTGGTTTTTTTCTTTTTAAGCATCATCAAACATATGGAAGAAACATATGGTCAACCAGTTATGCTATAAAAGTCCTTGAATATTGGGCGAAAATGATCACATAATGGGTTTTAGAGAAGGTCTCTTAAATAGCCTGTAAAGGAGAACATTGATGCTATCCAAATACAAAATTTGAAATCCATGTGTGAAATCCAGACCCTGTCTAGGTTTTACTTTCATATCAAGAATTTAGGAAAACTATGAATATTTCTTAATTATCCAAGGTTTTATGTTTTTATGAAATTATAGTGTTTCATGCAGTATGTGCCTATTAATATTTCATAATGAATTTGGTTAACAGCTATATTGTAAAGTCCAGGAAGTCAGCAAAGTAACATTTATAATGGAAACACTTCTGAAACTGTCTTTGGTGTCTATGTTTATACTTCTGGTAAAATGATACATGATAGACAAACTATTTTACCTCATCAAACCCTCAGTTTTTTCTTATAGTTGGATCCATAGAGATGGAAAACAGATTGGTGTTTGCCAGAAGCTACAATGGCATCACCAACTCATTGGAAATGAATTTGAGCAAACTCATAAGAGATGGTGAAGGACAGGCAAGCTTGAGGTGCTGCAGTTCATGGGGCCTGCACAGAGTTGGACACAGCTTAGAGACTCAACCACAACAACAGAGGTTAGAAGGAGTAAGAAATGAGTCAGAGCTCAATGAGTACAGGATTTTCTTTAGGAATGAGAAAATATTGTAGAATTTGATATAGATTTTGGCTTCTAAAAAGGGGAAGATATGCAAAGCCAAGATTGTTTTAACAGCTACATAGATTCATATATAAAGTCTACCATACTGCCCAATTCCATAACCACTTCTCAACCCTTACCTAAAAAATCCTGCGCTTCATTCTTTAAATTCAAATGTAAATATAATTGCATTTAGATTAAAAGTGAAAAGTTGAACTTAAAAAATACAGAATGATGTTAATCAATCTATAATACAGAATCAATGAAAAGCCCAGTAATTTTTCTGAATCTTGATGACATCTGTAAATTTTGTGTGGAAAAACGGAATAATGTGTGAGTGTCTCAGATTCTAGCCTCAGACTGATTATCTTCTCAGTTCAACTTGAGTTTCTAAATGATTTCTTCTTATAGTAAAATCTTTGAATACCTCTATATTTTAATGACTGCCAAATTTACCTCAGCTGTTCCCCAGACTCATATCCAGCTACATGTTTGATTTCTCAATGTGGATTTGTAATAGGCATCTCAATGTTAATCTTGACTCCCTAGATTCCATCCCAGTGGTCTCTCCTCTCAGTAAATGTCAATACCACTCACCTAGTTGCTAAGTCTCAAAACTATAGAATCATTTTTTATTTCACTATTGCTTTTACAACCATTACCTGAAACATCAGGAAATCTTGTTGCCTACTTTCTAAATATGTCCAGAATCTGACTGCTGCTCACCAACTTCACTGTCGTCATGGCATCCCAAACTACCACCATTGTTTGGTGAGAGACTCCTGGCTCGTCTTTGAGCTTCCACTCTTGTCTCTCTCTGTGGTCTATTCATCACATAATAGCCAGGATGAACATTTTAATAGTTATGTCAGGTCATACAAGTTATTGCTCAAAACTCTATATGGCTTGTTACTGCTCTTAAAAGAAACAGAAAATCTCCTTAAAAGGCCAAATAACCCTTCGCTGCTTTTTGATCTTCTCTTTTCTCTCCCTAATTCACTGCACTTCAGCCATAGTGGACACCATATGGTTGTTCTTCAAACACCAGATGATATTCTTGCCTCAGGACATGTGTCCATAGTCTTTGTTTTGCTTGGAAAGACTTTCCTCAATATATTCTCAAAGATCATGCCCTACTTCTTTCACACTTTTGTTTAGATATCCCATCTTTTATATGAGGAATTCTATGACTACCTTTCCTAAAATGATCTTCATTATTTCTCTTTTTGGTTAGTTTTATGTGTCAACTTGGCTTGGCTATGATGCCCAGTTGCTTGGTCAAGTGCCATTCCAGATGTTGTTGTGAAAGGTATTTTTTAGATGTTATTAGCATTTAAATAGTAGGCTTTAAGTAAAGCAGATTACCCTTCATAATATAGGTGGGCTTTATCTAATCAGTTGAAGGCTGTAAGAGGCAAGATTAAGGCCTCCCTAAGAAGAAAATTATGACCAACTTAGATAGCATATTGAAAAGCAGAGACATTACATTGCCGACTAAGGTCTGTGTAGTCAAAGCTATGGTTTTTCCAGTAGTCATGTATGGATGTAAGAGTTGGACTGTGAAGAAGCCTGAGCACCGAAGAATTGATGCTTTTGAACTGTGGTGTTGGAGAAGACTCTTGAGAGTCCCTTGGACTGCAAGGAGATCCACCCAGTCCATTCTGAAGGAGATCAGCCCTGGGATTTCTTTGGAAGGAATGATGCTAAAGCTGAAACTCCAGTACTCTGGCCACCTCATGCGAAGAGTTGACTCATTGGAAAAGATTTTGATGCTGGGAGGGATTGGAGGCAGGAGGAGAAGGGGACGACAGAAGATGAGATGGCTGGATGGCATCACTGACTCGATGGACGTGAGTCTGAGTGAACTCTGGGAGTTGGTGATGGACAGGGAGGCCTGGTGTGCTGCCATTCATGGGGTCACAAAGAGTCGAACACGACTGAGCGACTGAACTGAACTGAACTGAAGATGAAATTCTTCCTCAACTGCCTTCAGCCCTAAAACCCCAATATAAACTTTTGCAAGAACTTCCAGCCTGTTAATCTTCCTTGCGAATTTCCACTTGTCAGCACTCAATATGCCAGCAAATTTGGAAAACTCAGCAGTGGCCACAGGACTGGAAAAGGTCAGTTTTCCTCCCAATTCCAAAGAAAGGCAATGCCAAAGAATGCTCAAACTACCACAGAATTGCACTCATCTCACATGGTAGTAAAGTAATGCTCAAAATTCTACAAGCCAGGCTTCAGCAATACATGAACTGTGAACTCCCTGACGTTCAAGCTGGTTTTAGAAAAGGCAGAGGAACCAGAGATCAAATTGCCAACATCCGCTGGATCATGGAAAAAGCAAGAGAGTTCCAGAAAAACATCTATTTCTGCTTTATTGACTATGCCAAAGCCTTTGACTCTGTGGATCACAATAAACTGTGGAAAATTCTGAAAGAGATGGGAATACCAGACCACCTGACCTGCCTCTTGAGAAATCTGTATGCAGGTCAGGAAGCAACAGTTAGAACCAGACATGGAACAACAGACTGGTTCCAAATAGGGAACAGAGTATGTCAAGGCTGTATCTTGTCACCCTGATTATTTAACTTATATGCAGAGTACATCATGAGAAACGCTGGACTGGAAGAAACAAGCTGGAATCAAGATTGCCGGGAGAAATATCAATCACCTCAGATATGCAGACGACACCACCCTTATGGCAGAAAGTGAAGAAGAACTAAAAAGCCTCTTGATGAAAGTGAAAGCGGAGAGAGAAAAAGTTGGCTTAAAGCTCAACATTCAGAAAACGAAGATCATGGCATCCGGTCCCATCACTTCATGGGAAGTAGATGGGGAAACAGTGGAAACGGTGTCGGACTTAATTTTTTTGGGCTCCAGAATCACTGCAGATGGTGACTGCAGCCATGAAATTAAAAGACGCTTACTCCTTGGAAGAAAAGCTATGACCAACCTAGATAGCATATTCAAAAGCAGAGACATTACTTTGCCGACTAAGGTCCGTCTAGTCAAGGCTATGGTTTTTCCAGTGGTCATGTATGGATATGAGAGTTGGACTGTGAAGAAGTCTGAGCACCAAAGAATTGATGCTTTTGAAGTGTGGTGTTGGAGAAGACTCTTGAGGGTCCCTTGGACTGCAAGGATTGGAGGCAGGAGGAGAAGGGGACGACAGAGGATGAGATGGCTGGATGGACAGGGAGGCCTGGCGTGCTGCGATTCATGGGGTCGCAAAGAGTCGGACATGATCGAGCGACTGAACTGAATTGAACTGAATAGCACTCAAAATCAGATGAGCCATTTTCTTAACATCTTTCTCTCAGAATATCTATTTTGCTATCAGTGTCAATAAAGGTATAAGTTTATCTTATTGGTTCTGCTTCTCTGGAGAACCCTAACTAACAGACTCTGTTCACTTATTGTTAGCCTCCTAAATTTGAAGATAAGCTCAAGAAGGAAGAAATGTTCACTATCTTCACTGTTTTATCTCCAGTTCCTTAAAAGATCTTTGTCACATATATTGTTGTTCAGTTGCTAAGTCATGTCTGACTCTTGGCATCCCCATGGACTATAGCATTCCAGGCTCCTCTGTTCTCTATTATCTCCTGGCGTTGGCTCAGTTTCACATCCATTGAGTCAGTGATGTTATCTAACCATCTCATCCTTTGCTGCCCGCTTCTCCTTTTGCCTTCAGTCTTTCCCAGCATCAGGGTCTTATGTGTATATGTGTGTGTGTGGGGGGGGTTGTTATGCACGCACACATGTATGTGTGTGCATATACACGTCTGTTTATCACATTTCATTTATCCTACCATTTGTAACCTAGACAAAACTGGAGGACATTATGCTAACTGAGATAAGCCAGACAAAAAAAGACAAATACTGTGTGATCTCACATTGTAGAATATTAAAAAGTAACATTGAATTCATAGAAACAGAGAGTAGAATCGTGGTTTCCAGGAGCTTGGAAGTGAGGGAAACAGAGAGATGTTGGTCACATAGTACAACCTTTCAGTTATACGATGAATAGCTCTGGGAAGCTAATGTACAGCATGTTGATTACAGTTAATAATAATGTCGTATATACTAGGATTTTTCTTAGAGTGTGGATATAAAATGTTCTTACCATATACACAAAAAAATAATGACTATGTGAAGTGATAGATGCATTAATTATCTTGATTATAGTAATCATCTCAAAATATACACATATGTCAAATCCCATTGTAAACCTTTGTCAACTACTCCTCAATAAAACTGGAAAAATAATGAAATAATCAAATTGTTTTTAATAATAAGTAAAATGCATTTGTAACCAAGCACACATCTGTTCCCCATTCCACAGGCTAGTACCTTAGGAAAATAAAGGGAGTCTGTCTCATTTATGTGCACGGGCCTGCATTAACTCCATTGACGTCTACTCACCCAGTTCTCCTTCCATCACTCGCAGGGCTCTGTAGGCTTTACTTCTGGTGCATTGCTTGCAATTCCAAAATTAATCATCTCCTTGGCCTTATTGGAACACTGATGTTTAGAGGGTCACACAAGCTTTAGCTGATCTTCCCCTCCATTTCCCTCCAGCATAATGCTTTGTGTGGGCAATGTTATTTACTGAAAAGTAGGAGAAAATTGGTATAGGAGGAAAAACATTTAAATCTTGGTGCTAAAAGTGATTGTTCTTAGAATCCAAAGAAAATGATAGCAGGGGAAAAAAAGGCTATCCTTCATAGAAGTCCCCTTATTAACACCTTCTATCCTAAACTTATATTTTCCATCCCAAAGTTCAAACTTCTACCCCTTCATCATCTGGAGAATACATCCCACTCCATACTCATGAAGATATATCACTTGACTCTCAACAGTACATTTCTCAGGTTCTAAGTTCTTCATTCTAGACAATCATTAAGGAGAAGCCAGCAGCTTCAGGCTTTAACATCCCTTGAGACCTCTTCACCAGTTTTAAACAAATATATGCATTGTTCATTCCTTTAGCAACCATCTTCTTGTGGGTAACTATTAGACAAATTGCTGAATGAAGGAGGTTAGAGTTAGTGAGTATACCTGTGTTCATGCACACATGCACTTCTACACCTGTTTCAAAGAGTATATTTCACACTACACTGAAGAAGAAAAACAATTTTCTAAAATCAGCATCATCTCCAAAAATACCACCTTGCATCTACAAAGAAGACACAAAGAATATCATGTCGTTTTGCAGACTGATTTCTCTTGTTTTCTCTGGCTTTCAGTCTAGTCCAGGTGTCTATGGATACATAAGTAAAACCTATTACCAGACTCATAGCAACATAGACACAATGCTCCTATCAAAGAACACAGACATCCTTATCCACTCAAGTGAGTGAAGTCACACAGTCGTGTCCGACTCTTTGCAACCCCATGGACTGTAGCCTACCAGGCTTTTCTGCCCAAGGGATTCTCCAGGCAAAAGTATTCGATGGGTTGCCATATCCTTCTCCAGGGGATCTTCCAAACTCAGGGATCAAACCCCTGTCTCCTGCATTGCAGGCAGATGCTTTACCATCTGAGCCACCAGGGAAGCCCTATCTACTCAAAGTCTTGACTAAACGTTTGCAAACTCAGGGTTTGGTCTTGTTTTGTTTTCCTTTAATCTAGAAAAAAAATTAAAACCTGAGATTGAGAAAACAGTAAAAATAGTTAACTTTTCTGGAAAATATGGAAAGCATTATATGGCTATATCAGGACAGCTGTAAGGGAGTTTCGGAAGTGTCTAATTACCCTGGAGCCAATTAGGGAGGCATCCTGTAAAACAAAGTCAGCACCAGGATCCCTGCTTTTCTGTAAAGTGTGAATTTCTCAGACTAGAGAGATGGGGCATATAGAGGTGGCGTGGGGTACGGGGAACCATGTTAGTTATGTTCTTCACAAAGGCAGTCACATTCATTTTGTGTGAGAGAATGACATCTCTGGCAAGCTCTGTATGTGAATAAAAAAATCTATGAGATAAAAGGTAATTTTTACTTTATTAAAGTCAGTTTTGGAAGATAAAGTTGGAGGTTGAATATGTTCATATGGTGATTGTATGGTTTAAAATTGTCTGATACATCTTTCTCCTTAACTCTGAACAAGGAAAGAATAAAAGCCGTATGATATTTTTAATTAAATGGTAGCCATCCAGGATAACTTTCCTTAAAAGAAATAGTGTTTTTAAGAAGCTATGAATCATCCCTTGGTTTGTGCTATAAACACCAGCTTCCAGTCTGTCTCAGAATTCTAGCAGGCCTGGCTGGACACCATAGAGAGAGTTGGGAAGCATATTTGTCATGAGACCCATCCATAACTTATCTTGCAAAATAACAGAAAGACTGGAAGTGAGTATCAAAAAGCTATTATCACACCTATTTGTAAACTGTTCACTCTACTTCTGTGTATCAGAATTAGTTTTTTATTTTACACTAGATCTTATCAGTTGGAAAGGTGAGTTCATTTTGGAAAGATACATGTGAACTCTTTCTCTCAAAGTTCTTTCAGAATTTGTGGAGGATCATTTATTTTGCTTACACTTTAGAAAAATATGGTCCCTGCTCTTAGTCTTTTTCAAAAAGAATGAAGGACTCTGCAACATATAATAATTGGACACAAGTATTCAGTAAAGAGCCTGTCTATCAATGCAGAAAACCTAAGAGATGCGAGTTCCATCCTTGGGTCGGGACTATCCCCTGGAGAAGGAAATGGCAACTAATTCCAATATTATTGCCTGGGAAATCCCATGGATAGAAGAGCCTGGCATGCTACAGTCCACGAGGTCACACAGAGTCAGACATGACTGAAGCAACTTAACCTGCATGCATGCATTCCAACACCAATTTCAGTAGATTATATTGTCCCAATCTACTGTTGTGGAAAGTGAAGGAGAGATGGAGTCAAAATCAGAAAGGATGTAATATCTAGGTGAATACAAATACTGTGCTAAATGTCTTCCAAGAGCTTTCATTCATTCATTCTCCTATTCAACAAGTGGTATTAAGTGTCCAGCATGCCAGGCGCTGTTCTTAGCACATGGGAAATAATGGAAGAATAGCCCCAAGGCTAATATTGACAATCTTTTCATTTTAGTTCAAGTCACTCACCTAATAAGTGGCAGAGCCAGAATTTGATCCCTGATCTGTCTAGAATTCAGGGACTTTATGTTAATTCTTTTCTTTATCCCAAACAATACTCCTCTTAATGAACAGCATAGGTTTAATTATAAATGCTCAAATCTCTGAGTTAAATATAAGGCTAATTTTTCTAATATTTTATGTTAACAAGTCTCCAAAGAGTACTATAGGGACATATATTCTCAAGGGAGTGAAAGTGGTTTCTGTCTATTACATTTACCCCTAGAATTTTTACACTTTAATTTTCATGAAGATAGAAGTGGCTTCTGAACACTGTACATTGTTTGACTTATTGTGGTTTTATCTTTTTTAACTCCAAGGGAGAAGCTATTATTTTTATAATTTCTGGAAGAGATTAAAAAGAAACTTCAACTATTGTGGAGTTAATTAGAAAGGTAGTCTTCACAATGACTCATTTGCCACTGAGAACATTTTTAAACTATACTGTCATGATCTCCAATATAATTCAAAATAAGTGTTGAAACATTTATAATAATAAATACAGTGTTTCTCAAAAGCATATATTCTACAGTGATCATTTTAAAATATTCATGACATCAATTATGTTTTGTCATGATGAAATATATAATATATCAGGCTTCACTGGGACAAAGCAGAGAGAGAGCCCCGAATCACGAAAGTGAAGATGATTTTCTTCTGCCTTAATAGCTTTAATTGCAGGATACAATATGATACAGCTGCTCCTCTCTTCAAAGTTCCATTCCATTGTCTGTCTATTAGCTGTCACACCATGCCTGCTGCTTGACTGTTAATGTCACTTGATCCTGTTCCACCTGAACAAATTTATGGCAATATGTGCTGAATGTACCTTTTTTGGTACTAAAATATAAATTCCCTGTGCACTACTGAATTAGGACTATTTTAAGCTTATTGGCTTAAACGTATTTACTATGACACATGTAATAAATTCTCTAGCTGTATAAATAAAATGAAACTAATGTCCAGAATTGACATTTTGCTTGGGGAAAACCTGGAGATATGCTTTATATATTTGAAAAATAGGAATGTTGTGATGACTTGAACAAGACAGCAGATTCTGTAAAAAAGCAGGTAACTACAAAGAAAAACAAAATCTTTATTTGAGAGGTACATGGGATTTCTAAATAATGACAACAAAATGAATCAAACCAACCACTGAAAAATGGCAAAACTTCACCAGTGAAATATAAATGATTGATTTCAATACATTCTCTAGCAGTCTGTTTAAAAATTCTAGCTTTTAAATAATTCACTCAACCCGTTGAGTTTTTGTTATTTTGTTCTTTTCTATTCAAAAACATCATGAAAATCATTACTGTCTAGAACCAAAGTTAAGCTCAAGTTTACTGTTTCTTACAAAAGAAAATATGATTTTGACTTATCATGATGCATAAAAAGAGCAGTTCTTTTTTCATATCATCATCTCTATTTGCTAACTTGACAAATGACAGTGATTTCAATTATCAATAGAAAGTAATGAAAGTGTGCATAGCATAAACATTTTGCTTTACACTGTTTTGCCATGGAAAACAACATTGGGCAGTTATTTATAGTGTTCACTATATAGTTGTGCATTTGTAGGAGTGCACTATTCTGTGGCAGAAAAATAAACTACGACTTGATAAGAAACATAAATAAGAATTATTTTGGAACGCATCAGAGAGAGGGAGAGGCTATGAGGCAGAAAGCAGTGGCTAGCCCCTAATAATTCTAAAGAATTATGAGAGCTGTCAAACCAATCCACTCTCATTTGAAAGTGACAGTCCTGGCAGATTGAAATTGGGTAGGCATACTTTATCATCACTTCTGATTATCTCTTTCACTAAATATTCATCAATAAGTTTAGAAAATACTGTTTAAATTGTGGAGACAGTGGTTAGTGCAGGCCTACCTTCTAAAATAGCTATTGATGATGACCTTTATTTTAGGCCAACAGGAGTTGTATTGCTTCACATTTCGTCATT
Organism: Budorcas taxicolor; assembly: GCF_023091745.1. Taxonomy (NCBI): domain Eukaryota; kingdom Metazoa; phylum Chordata; class Mammalia; order Artiodactyla; family Bovidae; genus Budorcas; species Budorcas taxicolor. The sequence continues at coordinate 88,524,466 of NC_068910.1, forward strand.
AACTCAGAAGATGGGAAACCACACACATTTTTTATGTTTGCAATTGACACTGAGCTTTATCTTTGTGTGTGATAAATGGGAAGCAGTGGAGAAACAGAATAACTGATGATTTGGAGGTAGGGAAAGAGGAAATTGGAGACAAGAATCACTTGAAAAGCAGTATGAAGAAAGAATCAAACAACAGTTTTGATAATGATCCTTTCTTTGATTATAACTGTGGTAAACAGGATGATATTTAAATAAACTAATAAGCAAAGCACAACTGGTGATGTGATCTTTTGGCAAGGTATAACACATTCAGAGAAGGCAATGGCAACCCACTCCAGCACTCTGGCCTGGAAAATCCCATGGACGGAGGAGCCTGGTGGGCTGCAGTCCATGGGGTCACTAAGAGTCAGACACGAATGAGTGACTTCACTTTCACTTTTCACTTTCATGCATTAGAGAAGGAAATGGCAACCCACTCCAGTGTTCCTGCCTGGAGAATCCCAGGGACAGGCGAGCCTAGAGGGCTGCCATCTATGGGGTCGCACAGAGTAGGACACAACTGACATGACTTAGCAGCAGCAGCAGCAACACATATGAGACAGATTTTCTGGAAGAATCAGACAACAAAAGTCATCTGCTCTTCCTTCATGGTCACACTGCCTACCAACCACTTCTCAGTAATATGTGTTAATAGCTTATGTGTGTGTGTGCATGCTAGCTGTGTCCAACACTTTGTGACTTTATGGACCGTAGCCCACCAGGCTTCTTGGCCATAGAATTTTCCAGGCAAGAATACTGGAGTGGGTTGCCGTTCCCTACTCCAGGGGATCTGCCTGATCCAGGGATTGAACACACGTGTCCTGCATTGGCAGGCGGATTCTTTACTACTGAGTCGCCTGGGAAGCCCTGATGTAACTTTAACAAGGCTCTTAGAGATAGCTTAACATTTTTCACTACAGAAGTTCCTGAATTTCACACTTTAAAATTTTTCCGGTATGTGGTATGAGTTGAATCGTGCCCCCCAAAGGATGTGCTCAGGTTCTAACCCTCATGCCTATAAATGTGACTTTATTTAGAAATAAGGTCTTTGAGGATGTAATCAGGTCAAGATGAGGTCAAGATGGAGCAGGGTGGACCCTAAACCCAATAAAGCTGGTGTCCTTATAAAAAGAGGGCAGAGACAGAAAGGACAACACCATGTGATGATAGAGACAGAGAGTAGAGCTGCAATCTACAAACCAAGGAATGCCAAAGATTTTCAGCAACCTCTGTAAGCTAGAAAGAGGCAAGGAAGAATATCTTTCCCTAGAGCCTTCACAAAAAAGCATAGCTTGCTAACACCCTGACCTCATACTTTTAGCCTCGAGCAGTGTGAGAGGATAAATTCTGTTGTACTAACCCACTGTATTTGTGGTAATGCATCACAGCAACCTTAGGAATTCACTACAGTATATCATCAATAAAAGAAAGGTCAAAAAAAAGTTGTTTTCTGTCCAATGGATGTAAATGAATATTTACACTTTACATACTTATGCATTTGTGGGTGACCTGTGGGGGGTGTCATGGTAAGTCACAGAAACAGACTTTCTGTTCAAAAGAAAAGCACTGATGAAGAAATAGTAAGGTACTGGAGAGAGATACTGACTTCTGTGTATGTGAGCACATCCATTCTTAATGATCACGGCTGTCATCTTGCTAAAATTATCTTCCAAGGGTCTCTGTATTGGTTAAAAAACCTTCGCTGACTTCTTTTTGCTTACCAAAGGGTGACTCTCTATTCTTTAGCATGGCACACACGCGCTTTCCCAGCCTGACTTATTTCTAATATTCTAGTCTCATATTGTGTTGTGCTCAAGTGGCGTCTATATTCCAGCTGCACTGCGTTACATCATTCTTCAATACATCTTGTACTTATTTGCCTTTGAATCTTAATTTGTGCTGTTTCTTCTGTTCTCTAGTAACTAAAACTCAATCCCAGTCATTCAAACATAAGCTCAAATGCAACTTTTCTTCGCGAAGCCTCCCCAATTCTCTTCATTGTAATTTTTTCTATCACTATTCCCATCATACTTTGAAACTCCATTAAAGCATTTAATTCAATGCTCTTAATTTATAACTACTTTGTGCATATTCTTACCTTAAGTTTGTCACATAAGATGCTAAAAGTAAAATATACTGGCTATCTGGAAACTGGTAAACATGAAACATTTTTGTCCTACAGAAACCTGAAGAATTTGAAACACACATCACTGTCTGAGAAGGTTTGATCAGTGATTAATGAATGAGAGAGTGAATAAATTATTGAATGAGGAATTGATGTAAAACTGAATGTGGTGGTAATTTACAATATGATCTAAAAATAAAGAATTGGATATCTATTTCAATTTTTGGTAATATTAGTCAGAAACATTATAATAAAAGTCATAATATTAAGGTTTAAAAGCTTATTTTTAAAGAAATATGAATTTAAATTAGATTATTTGATGTCAAGGAAATACTAATTTTCTTTTTTTTTCTTTAATTTACAATACTGTATTGCTTTTGCCATACATTGACATGAATACACCACAGGTGTACATGAGTTCCCAACCCTGAACCCCCCTCCCACCTCCCTCCCCATATCATCTCTCTGGGTCATCCCAGTGCACCAGCCCCAAGCATCCTGTATCCTGCATCGAACCTAGACTAGCGATTCGTTTCTTACATGATAGTATACAAAGTTTTACTTTGGACTACATATGTTTCTCAAGAGGCAGGTCAGGTGGTCTGATATTCCCATCTCTTTCCGAATTTTCCACAGTTTTTGTGATCCACACAGTCAAAGGCTTTGGCATAGTCAATAAAGTGGAAATAGATGTTTTTCTGGAACTCTCTTACTTTTTCCATGCAATTCCAAAGAGTCGGACACGACTGAGTGACTGAACTGAACTGAACTGAACATATGTTTATGTGACTCTTACTACTTAATAAAAATTAGCAAATAATTACAAGTCAGCATAAGTAAAGACCCTGATGCTGGGAAAGACCGAAGGCAGGAAGAGAAAGGGACGACAGAGAATGAAATAGTTGGATGGCATCAGCCACCCAATGGACATGAGTTGGAGAAAACTTGGGGAGATGGTGAAGGACAGGGAAGCCTGGCTGCTGGAGTCCATTGGGTCGCAGAGAGTCGGATGCAACTGAGCAACTGAACAACAGCAACAACAACACAAGTAAAAATTGTATAAAGTACATAAATTGAATAGACAAGTGTTTTACATGAGAAGAGAGAACTATTTTATGGAAACGGAATCCTGTTTTCAGTTCCATGAAGATAATACTTCTTTAGATGTCTGGAAAATCTAAATATAAATAACAGAATTAATGTGAATTTATTTATAAAATTGAATTAGATTTTGTAAGTTTAGAATATTACCCTAGCCATATAATTCTTGATGCTTACCAAATATGAGCTTCTATGAGTTCTTCATAGAAATTATTAATACAATACATGATATTTGATGATTTTCAAAGAAAAGTGTAATGTTTAGAGACAGAAAATGTTTCATTTGTGAAATTGCTATAATTTCCCTGATTTTACTAACATAGTAAGTTAGTGGCAGAGTTCCAATTATGGTTACCTTAGTCTTGTCTAGATTCTTCACCATGAGACAAATGGCCCTTTTCTTAAAGGTAAGAGGTATATATGAACAGCTGTATTTTTTCTGTTAAGGCTCATATTGAAGTCATATAAAAAATCCGTATGGTGAAATGAGTTTTTGTTTTATTTCTGTCCCTAATGAGATTGGTATCAGAAAGTGACCGTTTTATTCTTAGAAGGAAAGTTGCCTTTGTAGATTAAAGGTAGGTTTTTTCAAACAACCAAAGGGTGGACGGGAGGTGGGCCAAAGTGCAAAGTGGTGTCATCTTAGGGCTCCTTCTGTTCAAACATCCGACTCTCTATGGTGGAGAATTCTACTCTCTGGGAAATGAGATTCAATCATACCCCTTCTGTTTTAAGGGTTTGCAGAAAAATTGTACCCACCCCTGATGCAGTGGGGACAGCAAGAGAGAAAGAAAGAGAGAGAGAAAGGCAGAGAGATTCAATGGACTCCAGTCCTGGTGCTGGCAGCACTCCAAAATGGCAGCTTGACTTTGGATGATAACTGTTTATGTATCCCAAATAAACAGAAGTACGCACTCTTGGCACTCCAAGCAAGAGGACACCTTTGGCCAAACATTCACCGAAGAAAGGAGCTCATCCTTATTCAACAGCAGATGGTAGCATGTCCATATAGCACCTAAAGGGATAATCAAGAGCAAATGAGTGAAAAATAGAAGAAATATTTAGTCTAAACTAAGGCGCAACGCTTTCCAACAATGACTGCTGTCCAGCAATGGAATGCACACTTCATGAAACTGTGAACTCCCTATCACAAAAATAATTCCAGGGAAACCCAGGTAACTATTTGTCACAAACACGTGTTTGGATTTCAGAATCCATTTTCAGCAAGTATTTATTCAGTGCCTAATATGGGCTAACTCATGTCTTAATTGCTAAACTCATAGCCATGGACAAGCAAAACACTGTTGTGAATATTATACTCTAGACAGAGAATAAGAAAACCAATGAACAGAAATAAACAGACATAGTTTAGGGATAAGTGTTACAAGGGAAAATGAAGCATGATGAAGAAATTCGGAAGGACAATTTGGGAAGATCAATTTTTCTGACAACTTGTGCAGTAAGTGTGGTAGATCATAACTCCTTCTAAACTATGATAAGAAATATGAAACTTGTATTAATAGAAATTGAAAACACATGGTGGGAGGGCAGACTCCATGATTTTTAACTTCTCTTTGAACTCTGTTGTCCAACTCTCCAGTTTTCAATTCTCAGACTTGGCCTCCTTAATATGAAGAAACAAATGGTCAAGTTATTTTGCATAATTTAAAATGGGAAAACTATAAAAATTAAAAATGGATCAAATATTTAAGTATAATTTTATATGACATGGAATGAATTGCTTTGTTATTTAATTTCATCTTTATAGCTCCCACTGACTTTTTAATTTTTTTTTCTTTTTAATTTGAGTAACTTTTTTTAAAAAAGAGAGAGGTTATTCTAATAAATTCCATTTTCTCATTCGCCAGAATAAACAACAATCAAACTCTGCCAACCTTAGTTCATCTGTAACCCTTCCCACTTTAGCTCCATCCCAGGTAACATTGAAACAATTACCAGACAGCATATCATTCCATCCTTAAAAACTTCAGAATGTAAAAAATTTTGAAACATAACATAATATCATTAACATTCCTAAAAATATTAACAACCATGTCTTAATTAAATGCTTAGTGTTCAAATTTCACCAAATGTTTCCTAAATGTTTTATTAGAATTGATTTATTTGAATTAGTATCTTAATGGTTTTCTTACTGCATTATTTTGGTATGCTACAGTCTCTTGCAGGAGAAGACAATGGCACCCCACTCTTGCCTCCTCCTATGGGCGGAGGAGCCTGGTAGGCTGCATGCAGTCCATGGGGTAGCAAAGAGTCGGACACGACTGAGCGACTTCACTTTCACTTTTCACTTTCATGCATTGGAGAAGGAAATGGCAACCCACTCCAGTGTTCTTGCCTGGAGAATACCAGGTACGGGGGAGCCTGGTGGGCTTCCGTCTATGGGTTTGCACAGAGTCGGACACAACTGAAGTGAGTTAGCAGCAGCAGCAGCAGTCTCTTTCAATTTATTTGTTATTCTTTTCTCTCCCTCTTTTTTTAATTTCAATTTATTATTGACAAAATTGTGTCCTTTATCTTGTTATCCCCCACACTGTAGATTTTGACCTTTCTATATTCATGGTTATCATCATCTATTTCTCTTTTTCCTATATTTTCTGTAAACTGGAAGTTATGCCTAGGAGTTTGATCAGATTGAGTACAAATTTTAGGGGTACTCAGTCATAATTAAGACTCTCTCCTGTGGACTTGTGCTCATCTGAACCTCTCCTCACCTCCTGAATCTTAACCTTTCCAAAAGATGCTATCCCAGACTGAAAATAAACTGGGCAAATTCAGAGAGCAGCTGACAATTGCTCTTCACTCATCTGGGTCTGCAAAAAAGCCCAGTAATTGTGTTTCATTAATGTCTTCATTATCACAACCAATATTCATTTGGAAAATGTTATCTGTATAATGGTCAAAATCAAACTGTTTAAGAAATGCTATCCTTGGCCTTTTAAACTCTGTTACCAAAAAAGCACAGATGATTGTTGCTGATGCCTTTAGAGAGTCATGCTATTCTTTAATTCTGATTTCTTTCTTCTGTAAACTTCCACAAACCCCTTCTGAGTGTCAATTTTCCTTAAAATCTTACCTCCAACTCAGTTTCTCCAACCATCCCATTGCTATACAGAATATATTCTCCTTCATGAAGGGGATATTTTATAATTTGTTTTTTGTTATTATTGAGGAAACACAGAGGATAAACAGATGAATATTGAAATGGACTATTAACCTTCCTTTTTCCTCTTTTCCTCAGTGGTTTCAATAGTAACTGCTGACTAATGACAGCATATATTAGCCCTCTGTTTTTAGACACATACAAGTCAATATAATTTTATTATTTTCATTTTTTTCCTAAAAATGTGATAGAGATAAAAGCACCTAAATTTGCCCTTTTCTCTCTCGTCACATGGTTGTTCATTTCTGCCTTTTTCAAAATTGCTCTTCTGTTGTGATATTTCTCTCTCCCTGACCTAATGTTTTAAAATAGTAGACACTTACTAATTGAACTACGTTCTATGACATCAACTATTTCTAATCTAGGATGTTCAAATAAGTAGTTTTCCTTAATTATGGATAATTACCATCCTTCTTTTAACTGAGTTTTCAATTTGATTTCTTCATACCTCCCCCCTCTGTGACTCTGTATCCCTCAGCAGTCTTTACAATTCAACAAAATGTTCAGATGAAAGGGAAAAGTTGAGGCTTAAGTTCACTTGCTTTGTTTCCATATTCTTGGGGCTATTTTGTTTTATTTATTTATTTATTTTTTAAAATTTTAAAATGTTTAATTCTTGCATGCGTTCCCAAACATGAACCCCCCTCCCACCTCCCTCCCCATAACATCTCTCTGGGTCATCCCCATGCACCAGCCTCTTGGGGCTATTTTGAATTAAAGAAGTCAGTGTGCTTATTATTTCATTCCTAAATATATTTCCTTTGTTTCCAATCACCAAACAAACAAACAAAAAACTCTGAACTATTTCTCTTTTAAAAAGACAAAGTTGTACACTGGGAATTTTAAATCCAACTAAATATGTATGCATTGCATTTGCTCCCTACTATATATATATATATATATTGGAGAAGGAAATGGCAACCCACTCCAGTGTTCTTGCCTGGAGAATCCCAGGGACGGGGGAGCCTGGTGGGCTGCCGTCTATGGGGTTGCACAGAGTTGGACACGACTGAAGTGACTTAGCAGCAGCAGCATATATATTTTCACTTAAAACCTAAGCTTTTCTTTTCTCCTTTACTTAGCAAGCTCAAAAAAATTTTATTGCATTACCTATTCTGTGTCAGACACTATTATGTGTTAGGAATGCAACAAGTAAGAAATAAGCTTTTCTTTTTTTTAATCTTTAAATATGGTTGAACTCTAGAAAGAGTTAAGAAATGAACAGACAACTACTTTCTGTCAAACATTCATTCCCATCTCTTTTGCAATGAACACAATTTGTTCCAACTGTCACTTGTAGAAAAACTAAAATGTCTTCAAAGGAACATGTGCAGTTTCTTGATTATTCATTTATGTCCTCCTATTTGCTCTCAGATTCACTTACAGGTTTTAAATTGATCAGTGGTGTGTGGTCCTGAGAACCACAAGGCACTGAAGAAAGTGAAAAGCCAAAAATACACAAAGGTGCTCATGGAGTTTTCTCTGCAATATGTTTGAAACTTACATACCTAAGAATCAGAATTGTATTCTGTGCAATTTAGAGAGAAGTGGTACTTTGCATTCTTGATGTGGGCTGATAAATGTGTGCTTCATGGTGGGAACATATAACTGGGAGACTATCAGTAACAGAGCTCTGAGAAGGGTTCCCTTGCAACCCTACCAGCTGCCCCCAGTGCCCTTTCCCCCTTCCTACCTCCAAGTCCACTACCAGCCTTGCTCATTCCAAGAATGAATCTACATGGGTGCAAGGAGTGAATATCTTCCTTTTTATGACCATCCCACAGTGTTCACAAATGTCCACAAAAATTGCATTAGTGAGTGTGAAGTTCAAAATGTGACCCAAAACACATTCTAATATTCAGTTGCAGATTTTCTTCCATTATTGGAGAGCCTGTAACAAAAAAGCAAGATGATCTATTATAAGATTTTTCTCCATGTGTCAGTGGACTGAGAACTTGGCTCTCATTCCTCTTTAAAATGTACCAGCATTCTCTTCTGCACTGTTGTATCTTCTTTCATCCTCTCTTCCCAACAATTCCTGGTGAATGAATCTCCAGACTATCATAAAGTCATAGAAAATTACAAGTAAAGACCTAAGAGATCACATTTTCCATTCCCTTTATTTCAGAGATGGAACTGAGACTTGGTTTTCTGCAATTTCAAAGGTATTGTGACCTAAACAGTGTTCATAAGAAATATGAATGTGATTAGGAGGCGAGCTTCCAGACAGAATGATATTCTGGAATGGTCTGCAAGGGCTTGCAGGTAATTAGGCAGCTGGCATATTGCTTAATCTCCAAGTCAAGTTTAGGTTTTCTCTTCTTACTTTAAAAAGAAATATTCCTCTAAAGGGACTGTGGGTTTCTGATACAATTAAAGAAATAGAGATGAGAACAAAGGACTCCTTTTTAGTGAGATTATGTATCTAACTTTAAAAATCACTTATCTACACTGCTATCTAAAATAGGTACACTTTCCCCCTCACCATGGTCATGATCATCCTTCTGAAAAAGACTTTGAGGCACAAAGGCATCAGCAGTCACATATTTTGCCAAATACCGAATCAGGAATCAGACTTATGCCTGAATTGTTTTACACAATCTGCATACATGTTGCTCTCCTGCCGTGACATACACCCTAAATATTTGCCTGAATTGGGAAATCGTTTTGGAGAGATGAGAGAGGATTGTGTTCACATTTTACATCCCATTAGGTTAAAATGATCCTTAATATTATATTTTATAAAAAGTTACTTTGTCATTTTGGAAAGTCTTGGAGTTTATCTTCTTTATCATTTCAGGAAGAGTTCTCTATTTTAATTGTTTATTTTCTTCATCAGTCTTGAGGGAGAGCAGTCCTCTTTTGTTTTTATATTTGGCAAAGAACTATCAACATGAGATTTAGAACATGTTGAAATCACTGCTCAATGAAATATATAGAACTGCATTAGTTAGATATTATCAGACAAGCTTCTGTAATAGAGAAGAAATAACAGTGGTACATAGCAGAATTTTGGAGGAGCAATACAGAAGTACTGGCATGTCACCTTGGTACTTTTGAAATGTCTGCTTCGAAATACCTACTTGGGACTCATGATCTCTGTATTCCTAAGAGAAAGAAAGGAAGTAAAGATAGGGAATCAAGACAGGTGCTTCTCACAAGTACGGTATGCATAAGTGCCAAGTCACTTCAGTTGTGTCTGATTCTGTGCAGCCCCACGAATGCAGCCCGCTAGGCTCCTCTGTCCAAGGGATTCTCCATGAAAGAATATGGGAGTGGATTGTCATGCCCTTCTAGGGGATCTTCCCAATGCAGGGATCAAACCTGCATCTCTTGTGTCTCCCACATCTGAAGGCAGGTTCTTTACTGCTACCGCCACCTGGGAAGCCCTGGCCCAAGAAGAGCAGACCTCTCTAAGAAGTCTTCCCAGAAGTTCTACACATTTTTCATTCTTATATTATTGGTCAGAAAATTAGTCACATGACAGCACGTGCCTGCAAGGCGAGTTGGGAACTGTGGTCTTTCATCTGTGATCATATGATGATTGATATAGTCAAATTTTTATTAACAAATAAAAGGAAATATATTCTATGGCTGGGGTTTCAGTTCACATCTTGTCTAAACATTGTTTTTAATATATAAGCAAATAATATTTGCCATTCTGTTTTCTTTGAATTCAAAAAGATCAAATTCTCTTATAAAGTGAAATAATAGATTTAAATTCCCTAGTGCACACAACTAAACAAGCACTTACTGAATACTTAGTTACAATCTAAAGTCAGTCCTTGGCCACAGGGATCAAAGATGAATTATTATCTATCCTTCTCTCAAAAATCTATAGTTTGGTGAAGAAGAAAGGGATAAGGAAATGCCATGTAAATACAGAGTGGGCAGGGGAAGGTACTGGAAAAATTCCCAAGAGGCACTGAAAGTTGATCTGGACTCAGACAGTTGAGATTTAGGATTTCACTGTATATCAAGAAGAGAAAAAGACAGACAGAAGTAACAGATTTCCAAAACCTCTTTGCATATCTATTTATGTTCAAAATGTAACAATGGTTCAATACTTGAAAATATGATGTGAGTGGATGGCCAAAAATACAAGGATCTAGATCAGGGTCATTAAACATCAGCCCATTGCCAAATCTGACCTGTGGCCTGTTTTGGATAAATATTAAGTTTTATTGGGACACAGCCACACCCATTGTTTATATATTGGTTGTGGCTCCTTTCACTCTTCAACAGCAGACTTAAGTGGTTGCTGCAGAGACAGTATAGCCTACAAAGAGAAAACTATTCCCTGTTTGGCCTTCTGTGGAAAAAGTTTGCTGACTCCTGATCTAGATTAAAAACATTTGCACAGGTATAAAGAATGATCTGATTGTTTCAAGAATGAATCAAAATGTAGATAACAAATCATCCCAAATTCCCTGGATGTAGCTACAAAGCAAAGCAAGGTGGAAGGTTAAAGGTGGTAAATATACTAGAGTCAGGAGAGTTTAATAAACCATCTCGGTATCTTAAAAGGAACAATTACCATTGAACCCCATTTAAAAATGCTAAGTGTCCTAGATTTTACCTTCCTCACTTTGCTGTACCAAGGAATTTTCATATTATACTATTAAAAACTCAAAAATGACAATCATGGACTTTATACCCTGTAGTCATGTATGGATGTGAGAGTTGGACCATAAAGAATGCCGAGTGGCAAAAAATTGATGCTTTTGAACTGTGGTGCTGGAGAAGACTCTTGAGAGTGCCTATGACTGTGAGGAGATCAAACTAGTCAATCTGAAAGCAAATCAACCCTGAATATTCATTGGAAGGACTGATGCTGAAGCTGAAGCTCAAATACTTTGGCCACCTGCTGTGAAGAGCTGACTCATTGGAAAAGACCCTGATGCTAGGAAAGATTGAGGCAGGAGGAGAAGGGGACAACAGAGGATGAGATGGTTGGATGGCATCACCGACTCAACGTGCATGAGTGTGAGCAAGCTCCGGGTGATGGTGAAGGACAGGGAGGCCTGGTGTGCTGCAGTTCATAGGGTCACAAAGAGTCAGACACGACTAAGTGACTGAACAACAAAGTGCTATAAGAAAGAACTTCCGCGGTGGCCCAGTGGTAAAGAATCTGCCTACCACTGCAGGAGATAGGGGTTCGATCCCTGAGTAGAGAAGATCCCCTGGAGAAGGGGAAATTCCATGAACAGAGGAGTCTGGCAGGTTCCATGGAGTCCATGGGATTGCAAAGCATTGGACACAACTGAGCAACTTTCACTTCACGTTGATAAGGACAATACTCAGCACATAATAACTGGAGAAATGGTAGCCTAATGTATTTTCTTTTCTCTTTACCTTCTTTGCATTTCTCCTTTGACACTGACTTTTAAAAAATCCCACCTTTCTATGTTTGCAGATTGTATAGGAAGCTATTACAAATATGGTAAAAACTCATTTTTTAAATTTTGTTTTTATAGAGTTCAAAAAAATGATCAATATTTATAAGCCACTTGGCAATATAATTTGTTGTTACTTTGACTCTGTCTTCATCTGCTTGTGGCCTTGAAATTAGCTGTTTTGACTGGAGTGATCAATTTAGCATAAAAAATTAGTCAACATGATTTTCTTTTTCTTTTTTAAATTTCATTTAACTCCTTATCTAAACTGCAGAAATTAACCAGTCTTGTCATAAAGCAGACACAGCTCTAAAAATGGCATTTTGCATTGTGGATTATATGTAAAATAAGTATTCTTTTCCTCCGTATCCGGTATGTTTCTAGGTCTCTTCTCACCTCCAGCAGTTGGTATGTGCCCAGGGTATGTAAAATCATTTCAATATTGGCCCAAGTACAACATAAAGCAATTACAGAAGTAAATCTATTCTCTCCAGCTCATTTTGTGTATTCAAAAGCCAAATGGAATTTTCCTTGAAATTATCCAATTTGGGGCATTATTCGCACCATTGCTTGTTTGCTAACACAGTTGTTGTCCCATGTATGTCTACCTGTCCATCACTTTCTGTTTCTATCTTATGTAAGAAAATATATCTGACCAGAAAGGGGAATCAAGCCTACATTTGTAAAAATTAAATTAATTTTAAAAGTGAAATTTAAAGTTAAAAATCTAATAAGATTTTTTTGTTTGTTTATAATGAATTCTAAAATCATGGAGATTTTTTGCAGCATTTTCAAGTGTAAGACTAACAAGCAAAAGTCACTGTAATACCAACAACCCAAAAGAAATTATATATTTAGACAAGCATTCATGGAGTATTGAACTAGGAATCTAGTGAATGTCCTAACTCCATTTAGCTGGGGGTAATTCACCCACTTATATTACATTCACTGTACTACTTATTGGCAAAAGATGAACTAGTGAATTGTAAGAAGTGATTCGCAAGTGGTGCGTTTGTCCTGCCATGAACCTCTGTTTCCTATTTTTATCCTGATACAAACTAAACTGAATAATTTCTAATAAAGACTAGAAGCCAGATCCCCATTACTTTCCACTCTCAGAGAAAGAAATAAAGATAGCGCTAAGTAGTGTCCGATTCTTGTGACCCCACGGACTCTAGCCCACCAGGCTCCTCTTTCCATGGGATTCTCCAGGCAAGAATAGTGGAGTGGGTTGCCATTTCCTTCTCCAGGGGAATCTTCCCAACCCAGGGATCAAACTCAGGTCTCCAACATAGCAAGCAGATTCTTTACCAACTGAGCTATGCGGGAAGCCCCCAAGAGTCTGTTTCAGCTGAGTTTTGAACCTGCGACCTTTCACTTGTGGGACGAACATGATAATCACTTCACCAGAGAAAGAGGTCCATTCTGCTCTCAGAAGATAGAATTAAATCTAAGGGGCAAATCCTAGATTATTTGGTTCCATCTTGCTTTCTTTCAGGCATCTACCATCTATCTCCAGAGCCACATCTCAAGTTTCTGGGATCTAGCATATGGGATCAGCATAGTGACTTTCATCACTATGAAAAAAGTTATATGAAATAAGTTATGGTTTTCCAGCTCTCCAACACATTGTCCATTCCTGTGTGGCTTCCACACTCTTATCATCTCACCCTTCTTTCTATCCTTGATGCTTTCACTAAGTTGTTTATTTTAAAATCTATTTCTTTACTCAGGAAGGGAATGCTCCTATAGAGTAATCATCTATTAGAGGGGTAAATAACTTTAGTGAGAAATACTGGCAATACTAAATAGAAAATACTGTATTTATCAGTAAAGAGGCTTAAAATATAAGATAGGTGATTATAATGATGACATCTAGTATGGTGGACTGCTGCTCCTGCTGCTAAGTCGCTTCAGTCGTGTCCGACTCTGTGCAACCCCAGAGACGGCAGCCCACCAGGCTCCCCTGTCCCTGGGATTCTCCAGGCAAGAACACTGGAGTGGGTTGCCATTTCCTTCTCCAATGCGTGAAAGCGAAAAGTCGAAGTGAAATCGCTCAGTCGTGTCTGACTCTTAGCGACTTCGTGGACTGCAGTCTACCAGGCTCCTCTGTCCATGGGATTTTCCAGGCAAGAGTACTGGAGTGGGGTGCCATTGCCTTCTCTGGTATGGTGGACAAAAAGAGGCAAATAGCAAAAGAAATATAATCAGTAGCAGAATTGTCTATCAGGAAGGAACAATTTGAAAAGCACTGACTCCACACCTATGAGTGAAAATGGGGAGAAAATTATAAGTGGATTTGCTGTGTGTATTTGTGTGTGTCTATGTGTGTATCTTCAGATGGCAGAGAAAATTCCAAGAATAATCTGAAGAGGATGAGAAGTTATGTCCAAGTCTTGACTAATAGATTTTAATTTTGATGTAAATCTTAAAAATAGAAGCAAATTAGAAACAAAAAAAAAGTGAAATTTCAGAAAATGATTATAAGAAATCACCTGGATTTCTGTATAAGTTCTTTGTGTTTAGCTTTGTGTTTAGTTCTCTCCTGTGGGCTGCAGGAGAGAGTGAGGATCCATATATATTAAAAAAACAGAGTATGCAAAGTATCCAGTATTTGGAAACATATCCTTAGGAGTAGCCATATAATTATTTTTCAAAGGAAACACCGATTAAATATCACAGAAGCTATCCTAACACTATAAAAGTTGTGGGGCAGAAATGACAAATAAGCTTCCAAGACAGATATCTGACATATAACCTATGGGCCATTTGAAACTAGATATATGGACAAAGTAGCAAGTCTGTTATGGATAATGATTTGAAGTGAGGATGACAATTTATAAGTACCTAGATATCTGCGATAAGTATTTGGATTAACCTACAAATACCTATAATTTAGAGATTATGGGACACTTTCCCATAGAAATAAATGATTTCAGGTAGTTAGGACTGTCATTTACTTAAAATGAGTGAATTTTTCATATCCTCCTGTTAGTTTACTTGGTTTATGATCCATTAAAATAATGTATATATTGAAAATTATAGGCTGTCACCTAACTGTTTTCATTATTTATGAAATGTCACTTGCTTCAGTTTTAAAATGGTTGCACTCTGAAAAGAGCCAGGCTTTCCAGCAGAAAACCTACAAACTTCTTATTTCTAACAAATTAGTAAATTCAGATGAATCAATAACTTAATTTCTACTACTCCAATTGAATTCAATTAGAGATCTATATATAGATAAATCAACTTATATTGAAGGAAGCAAGATAATATGAGGAATAAACAAGGTTAGAAGACAAAGAAAGAAAAATATTTATTCAATAGCAGATACCAAAGTGTAAACCTGAATTGTCTTGTTTTTACAAATTTGTCTTTCTCTGCTAGACTATAAACCATTTAAGGGCAGTAAGATTATCTTACCCATTTTTATATGCTCATTACCTACACATAGAAGGCACTCAGTAAATGAGGAAAAGAAAAAGAGAGAATAGATAGATATTTGGGGTGCCGGGAGAGAAAAATAGTTGAAATAGCCACTGGTAAAATGTTAAATTTTTCAATAAATGATAAGGCAGAGAAGATTCTTCGTAGTTTCATTTTCAGATATATATCTTCTAAATAATCCATAAAATATATTTTTAAATTCCCATAATATAAATTGGTGTCTGAAGTTTAATGAATGGACTATTTAAAAGTGATTTAAATTAGGCTTATGCACAAGAAAGTAAGCATTGTTTCAAGTAAAAACACATATTCTATGTAAGTAATTCATCTTTTTTTCTTTTTCTTTTAAACTGAAAAAAAATTATTTCAGAATCCCATTTTTCTGAATTACTTTCACTGTTTCCCAACCCATGTGGGCAAATAGTGCTGTTATATTAGAAAGGCACTTTAAAAATGGGGGTGCTTAATTTCTCTTATCTCTTTTAGACAGACTGTAATTAGAATTAGCTAGGGCTTTACTTAATTTTGCAGGAGTTCTTGTGTACAGCCTTCATATCCTTAGTATAATTAACGTTGTATCACTCCCATTAGTGTTTTTAAGCACTTAGACTGTGCCATAATGGTCACAGCTAAAGTTGCCATTACAGGGCAATTGCTATTTATTATGCTCATAAAGTAGACACTTAACCACAGCAGCAGGGGTGGGGGTGGAGAGGGAGGAGAGTGGGAATATATATATATATATATGTATAGACACACACACACACACACACACACACACACACAGAGTAGCGTTCTGCTTACAAAGCAGGAATAGACGGTAACATTAGTTACAGCACCTTTGGGCTGAAAGAGCTGTCTCAAACTTATCCCATTCTTATTCTATCCTGTAGGCTGTGGGTAAATCTAAAAATGGATGACAAGCCTTTTTTTTTTTTAAGCAAAGTTTTGATTAGCTGAGTTTCCTAGCAGACTCATACCATGTTGGTGTTAGGACAAACCTACAGGATGATCAAGTCCAGTCCTCTCGCTTAATACGTGAGACAATGGAGACAGGAGTTTAGCTGTCAATCTCAAGGTTCCAGAAGTATTAGGGACCTAGGGTTAGAAGTCAGGTTGTAAGAATTGCAGTTCTCATGCCTATTTTGCCAAACATTACTGAATAATTTACCATTAGATTTCTATTCTTTTTTGTTCCTAGCAAATGATCGACACCACTTTGCTTAGGTTTAGTTTCATTGACTGGCAAGGTGTGCTGAGACACATTAGTTGATTTCAGAGTCAGCCATGTCATGTAGCTTTTGAAGAGGGTTTATTTTTCCATGTTTGCTGATTATGCATGGTTTAGTTGTTAATTTTATTGTGCTTTTCAAGATTTCTTTTACTGGAGGCCATAGAATTATCCCTGATGCCATTAGTATTTGTCATTAAAAAGAGAAAAGTTCTATACAATTTTAGTTTTTCTACTAATATTATATATTAAGTTTGTTTTTTCCTTGCTATAGGTTAATTTTCTCTCCTAGCACAGGGTGAGTGGAGGGTATATTTTATTCAGTTGAATTGTTGGAAATCAACACAAACCATTTAAAGGAGTAAACAATTATCACTGAAATGAGAACAATTTAGTGGTCTTGCATGATTAATGTCCTACATAAATTCTTTATGACATTGAATTGAAAGATGATGTTATGAATGTATAATAGGAAGTTAACAGAATGTGTCACCTTTTGATTAGTTTTTTGAGAAGACAGGCTTTGCAATCAGAGATTTTGCAATGGTCAGAAGCCTATAAAACTAGCACATTTGTTGCTTGTAAATTAAAATTGAGAAGCCACAATGATATATGTCCTAAAACCAGCTGGAGGAAAATGCCTGGAAGAGGAGATAGCTTTATATTTTCTGCTGATAAATTTCAGTTCTATGTGTGTGTGGAGTTGTGTTTTTCTCTTTCCTGTCATCATCACTTTGGAAAGATTAACTGCAAAAATTATAATTTGGGGATAATTATTTCTATTTGAGAAAAAATCTTGAAAAAGATTTTTCTGCATGTAATCCTGACAAAGGCCAGACTAATGCAAATACATAGAGACTTAAATAATAAGCATGTGTTCTGAAACTGGACAAAAAATGGACTATACAATCTATCATGAAAGCTGAAAAAAATCAGTGATGCAAAAGATCTTGTAAAATATCATATTCCACTTTCATTTTTAGATGAGACACTGACATGGAGAGGAGTACAAAGAGTATTTTAAGGTGATACAATCCATTAGTATCAATATTCAGAGAAATATCTGAATATTTTCATTTCTACCTTATTCTGCTGAGCTCCTAATTTATTATTTTTAATCTCCTGCTCCTTCACAACCCAAACCATGCCTTCTTCATAATACTAATCGGGTCACTCAATAAATGAACACAAGAATTTTGAGTGCCTGCTCTGTGTCAGATACCAGGTATTCTAGACAGTTGGAAAAAAGACACTAATAACTGAGATGAAAATACTCACTCTTCTGACACATTTAGGAAGTGGGAGTAATTTATTAAAAAGTAAAATATATAGCATATTAATAAAGATAAATATTGTTTAGAAAATGAAGGAGAAAAGAGAGATGTATCTCTATTGTAGTTTTAAATAAGATGATTAGGGGAAGATTCACAAAGCTTTTAGCAAAGACAAACAGTAAGGGAATCACACAGGTAGCTTGTGGTGGAGCATTTCAGGCAGAAGGAATGGCCAGGTTTCAGTCCTCAGGCAAGTGTGCCTGCTAAGTGTGGGGGATATTCTGTCCAGTTAGAAGGATAGGAAAAGAGAGGTTGCCGATGAAATTGGGGTATGGGGAACAGAACCCTAAAGCTTTGCAGCCAACCAAAAAGACCTTACCATTTACTTCCAATGAGGTAGGAATTTATTTATTCATTTTAAACTCACCCAACAAACAACATTTAGTGACTTCCTACGAGGTTCCAGATATTGCTCAAGTCAGAGGAAATATGTTATAAATTCAAGACTTCAGCTTCTGTGTTACATATATACAATGGAGTATTATTCGGTTGTTAAAAAGAATGAAATGATGCTATTTCCAGCAACACAGGTGGGCCTAGATATTGTCATACTGAGTGACATAAGTCAGACAGAGAAGGAAAAAATATCCTATGGCATGCATTGTATATGGAACGTAAAAAGAAACAATACAATAAAAGTATTTACAAAACAGAAAAAAAAACCTCACAGACTTAGAGAACAGACATAGTTGCCAGAGTGGGGAAGGATCGGGGAAGGGATAGTCAGGGAATTTGGAATCTGCATGTACACATTGCTGTATTTAAAATGGATAACTAACAAGGACCTACTGTATGGCACAAGGAACTCTGCTCAATGTTATCTGGCAGCCTGGAGGGGAGGGGAGTTTCCAGAAAATAGGACACATGAATATATGACTGAGTCCCTTTGCAGTCTACCTCAAACTATCACAACATTGTTAATCTGCTATATTCCAATACTAAATAAAAAGTTAAGAAGACTTCAGCTTTCATTCTGAGATAAATGGGGTATCATTAGTGACTTTTGAGCAGAGGTGTGACCTGATATGCTGCTGCTGCTGCTAAGTCGCTTCAGTCGTGTCCGACTCTGTGTGACCCCTTAGACGGCAGCCCACCAGGCTCCGCCTTCCCTGGGATTCTCCAGGCAAAAACACTGGAGTAGGTTGCCATTTCCTCCTCCAATGCATGAAAGTGAAAAGTTAAAGTGAAGTCGCTCAGTCGTGTCCGACTCTTTGCGACCCCATGGACTGCAGCCTACCAGGCTCCTCCGTCCATGGGGTTTTCCAGGCAGGAGTACTAGAGTGGGTTGCTATTGCGTTCTCTGGACCTGATATGACTTAACCTTTAACAGAAGCCTTTTAAGTAATCTTCTGCATTGGGTAGGTCTTAGAGGGATGAGAGGTATGGCAGGAAGTCACAGTCAGGAAAAATTACAATAACACATAGGGGTATGATAGCAGCTTAGACCAAGTAGGTAAAACAGAAGGTGGTAGAAAGGGTTCTAATACTGAATATTTTGAATGGAGAGATAATAGACTCTTCTGATGATTACCTGGCAGATACTCTGTCATCTAGATTCTGCCCATGCCACATTTGAACCACAGATAACCAGGAAAACCAATTCAGGACCCTTCTTCTACCTAAAAATGCTGCACTCGTATATCTATTTGATCATCATAGTCACTTCCCCGTGTCATGTCCTGACCTCTCACTTTCCCATCATAATTTGCTCTATAGTCAACCTCCATAGAGTTCAGAAATCTGAAAACCTCTTCTCAAAAGTACTTGGTTCTTGCACATGAAAGCAGTCCTTAGTTTGAGTACATGCAAAGTCCTGTTTATATAATTGGAGTTCATGTTCACTTTTTACTCAATCTCTATCCACTCTGCCTCCAGTGAAATAAATGTACAAACTTCAAAAGGTAGCACGCATACAGTCACTCAGTCATGTCTGACTCTTTGTGGCTCCATAGAAATTCTAATGAATACAAAATAGGTCATCTTTGTGGCCTGCCAGGCTCCTCTGTCCATGGAATTCTCCAGGCAAGCATACTGGAGTGAGTTGCCATTTCCTTCCCTAGGGGAACTTCCTGACACAAGGATCGAACACATATCCCTGGCATCTCCTGCATTGGAAGGCAGATATTTTTACCATTAGCACCCTTAGGGCTTCCCTGATAGCTCAGTTGGTAAAGACGCCACCTGCAATGCAGGAGACCTCGGTTCCATTCCTGGGCTGGGAAGATGCCCTGGAGAAGGGAAAGGCTACCCACTCCAGTATTCCGTCCTGGAGAATTCCATGGACTATATAGTCCATGGAGTCGCAAAGAGTCGGACACAGCTGACAGACTGTGACTTTCACTTTTCAGTACCACCTCGAAAACCCTTGGGAAAATGATAAATGTTAAGAAATAAAATAAAATATACATCAGATACTCTTCGAAAAAATATTATTCTTCTGCAAGAATGAAGAGAGTCATGGAGCTGGCCCACAGAATTGTTGTAAAGTACCTTCAGTCTTCCTTTTTACTTTTGTTTCCTTTTAGGGATACTGCCCTTCCCACCTGAATAGACTCCATTTCCTTTGCTTGTATTTTTCACATCTATACTTTCTTCATTAGAGAAGCTTATAAATTCATTTACAGTAAGATAAAAGCTAATTATTGAAGTAGGAAATTTTACCTCCCAATAGAATTTGGTTCTTTATAGCAAATAAAGTAATGAAACTTAGAAATTCTAATGAATACAAAATAGGTCGTTTTTGTTTGCTTTTTGCTCTGCCTTGGGCAAAATGAATTATATCTGTATCAATGGGGTTCTTAAATTTGAGACATTATAAAAATGATAAAAGGTCTATTGAGAATGAATAAAAGTTTATTCTAAAATGAGAACTATGTTACATTTTGAACCAAATGCATATAGCATACCATGGATATTTTAGAAGGAATTCTGATAATAGCATTCTTCACTTCCTCTTACTATGGATAAGAGGCTTTGGTTTGAATTTCTCTTGTTTTAGATTCAGTGAATATCTTTTGGTGTAATCTGCTATTCATAACCCATTCGAAGTCAAAATCTTTAGAAGATATAAATATTAAAAATATTATATTTCCCTGTATATTTGTCGATACATTAATTTATAATATGATTCTAAGATATTACATAAAATTCACATCATGA
This sequence comes from Budorcas taxicolor, assembly GCF_023091745.1. Lineage (NCBI taxonomy): Eukaryota > Metazoa > Chordata > Mammalia > Artiodactyla > Bovidae > Budorcas > Budorcas taxicolor. Next base: position 88,545,467 of record NC_068910.1, read on the forward strand.
AAAAGGTAAAACAACTGCTCTATAGCCTTTCTGATCTCCTTCTTTTTTTGTGTGTGTGCTGTTTCATTTCTGGTGTCCTAAGTATGTGCTCTTCTTGTCAACTGTATATGCCACAATGATTCAATTAAGTTGTTGTATATTGCTTCAGGGTTTTTAGTTCTATTTGTTGAAAAATAAATTACCATTTACTTAACTTTTGTTATCTTCAAATACTTAAATTTTATTTTAATGATAAACATTAAAGTTACCATTCACTGAAAGGATATTACACATTGGACTATAGATAACATTTTACCTGCATTATCATATTTAATTCTCCCACCTCTCAAGACAGGTTTATCATAATACCCATTTTACAGATGATCAAACTGTGGACCAAAGAAGATAAGTATTTTGCCTGATATCATATGGCTAGTAAGGATCCAGGCAGTAGATAAACTAGTTTAGCTTGGACACTGGAGCCCAAGTTCTTAGAAAATAAAGAACACTATTTCCTTCTAACACACCACTTCCCCGACCATGCATAAACCAGACACGGCTGTGTCTAAACATTTGCTGTCCTGTTTTATTACCTTCTTTCTCTCCTGTAGGCCTTTTATTCTGCTCTCTTCTTTTCACCTCATTGCTGAAATGCTGAATTCATAATCTTTGCCTCATCACTGAATGCTAAATTCGTAATCTTTCCTTATGGCAAAAAAATAGATAAATAAATAAGTCATTACCTGATTTCTAAATTAATTGAAAGCAAATGATTTCAAAGCACAGTCATTTGTGTCCCAGTTTAATCATGACAGATCTGAAGCAGCCTTAAAAACATAGTCTTTAATTGTACAAGCTTAAGTTTGGAGGCTGCTGTCTTAATCAGCTCAGGCTGCTATTACAAAATACTGTGCCTTGGGTGGCTTACCAGCCACAGAGGTTTGTTTGGCATTAGTTCTGGAGGCTGGGAGTCTGAGATCTTGGTGCCAGCGTGGTGAGGTTCTGGTGAGAACCCTCATCTGGGCTGCAGGAGGCTTACTTCATCTGGTGTTTTCTCGTGATAACAAGGTTCCTCTTCTCACAAGAGCCCTGGTCTCATTCCTGAGAACTCCCCTCTCAGGAGCGAATGACCCCAAAGGCCCTGCCTATAAGTACCACCACATTGGTGATTAGATTTCAACATAGAATTTAAGGGGGGTGGCACGAACATTTAGTCCCTTAACAGTTGCTCAAACAAGTTGACCATCTTCTAAGAGTGGAAAATCAGCAATTTTTTAAAATGTCGTAATTGTCTATACCTTAAATGGTACCTTGATCTGAAGAAAATAGTAAGAATTTATCATTAAGTCTTCTTAATAATTTGTTAACTTTCTGCCTCTGGTAGATAATTTGTCTTATAAGAAAAACGTGCCATTGTGACCTTAACACTTTATAGTCTCTGTCAGTGTGACAGGTGATTTTCTTCTCTCCAAATTAGGCAATGATTCTAGGGACTCAAAGTAATTTTTGTGACGTGATTGACGTGTGAAAAAGTGACATACCCCTTTTACTAAAAAAGATGCATATTATGAGCAAAGAAGCCTCTGTGCTCTGATAAAACTAAGAGGGAAAAACTACTACATTGATAATTCTGATGAAGAAAGCCAATAAAAATCATTCCATCTCCATGTACTTCATTATAGACTTTGAGGTAGGGTCACTATTTATATTAGATTCTTAGAATAAAGTTGAACTGATTTTTAAAATGCAACATATAGTTGAGAAGATAAGAAGCTATTGAACATTTTGGATATGAGTTGAAAGAAAATAATCCATCCTATTCATTTGCAAGGTATTGAGTCACTTTCAACTTGTTTTAGAATCATGTTTTAAAGAAATATTCAAAATCTACTAAAAGAGGATTTCATCAGAGGAAAGTATTAAATAATGAATTTCCATGCTTTTAAATTTATGCATGCCTTTAAATAAAATAATTTTTAAGGCATAAATCTCTTTAGCCCTTGCAGATGCCACAAAATTTAGACATGGATATAGAGAAATGCCAGCTTGTTGGGATGAGAAGATTAGATACAACGCATGCCAGCAGTATGAATTCAAGAAGATGTTTTGCATTTCTCTCTTTTACTTCTTTGAAGAGAACTTCCCATCTCAAAATACATGTGGTATTTAGAGTAAAATGAATTTTTTTTAAACGGGCTAAAATGAATTATTCTTTGTTCTTATAAAGTACATTTTATTGAGAATGTGAAACAGGTCTTTAAGTCCAGGAGTAAAATGTACCTACAGCTCTCCCAAGAGAGATGCACATCTTGTGACTAGTTTATTTCACACTTGGTAGATTAAAATAGGTTTCCCTGGTGGCTTAGATGGCAACGAATATGCCTGCAATATGGGAGAGCCAGGTTCGATCCCTGGTTCAGGAAGATCTGCTGGAGAAGTAAATGGCAATCCACTCCAGTATTCTTGCCTGGAGAATTCCACGGACAGAGTAGTTTGGTGGGCTACATTCATGGGGTTGCAAAGAGTTGGACATAACTGAGCAACTATCACACACAGATTAAAATATACCATAAGTCTTAAACTCTTAAAGAATATCTTCCAGACATAAGCAAAAGTAAATCAAAGGGTTAGGAGGGGAAATCACACACACATACTTACACACACACACACACACACACACACACACAGCATAAATTCATTCACCTGTGAGTGAGTGTTGGTGTTCAGTCACTCAGTTGTGTCTGCTCTTTGTGACCCCAAGGACTGCAGCATACCAGGCTTCACTGTCCTTCACTATCTCTTGGAGTTTGCTCAAACTCATGTTCATTGAGTCGATGATGCCATCCAACCATCTTATCCTCTGTCGTCCCCTTCTCCTCCTGCCTTCAATCTTTCCTAGCCTCAGGGTATTTTCCAATGAGTTGGCTCTTTGCATCATTGAAGCTTCAGCATCAGTCCTTCCAATGAATGTTCAGGATTGATTTCCTTTAGGATTGGCTGGTTTGAACTTCTCATTGTCCAAGGAACCCCTAAGAGTCTTCCCTAGCACCACAGTTTGAAAGAACCAATTCTTTGCCACCCAGCCTTCTTTATGGTCCAACTCTCACATTCTCACATGATACTGGAAAAACCATAGCTTTGACTACACAGACCATTGTTGGCAAAGTGATGTCTCAGCTTTTTAACACTCTGTCTAAGTTTGTCATAGCTTTTCTTCCAAGGAGCAAGTGTCTTTTAATTTCATGGCTGCTGTCACCATCTGCAGTGATTTTGGAGCCCACAAAAATTAAGTCAGCCACTGTTTCCCCATCTATTTACCATGAAGTGAGGGACCAGAGGCCATTGATCTTAGTTTTTCGAATGTTGAGTTTTAAGCCAACTTTTTCACCCTCCCCTTTCACCTTCATCAAGAGGCTGTTTAGTTCCTCTTCACTTTCTGACATAACGGTGGTGTCATCTGCATATCTGAGGTTATTGATATTTCTCCCTGTAATCTTGATTCCAGCTTGTGCTTCATCCAGCCTGCCTGACATTTCTCATGATGCACTAAGTTAAATTAGCAGGGTGACAATATACAGCTTTGACCTACTCCTTTCCCAATTTTGAATCAGTATATGTACGTAGAAAAAGGAAAAGATTCTGGCTCACTTGTGTACAAACTCACAGAAGAACAATTGCCTACTCTTCATTACCTTCATTACCCTCCCTTTTCTTTTACATAGCAGCAATTTCTCTAGTGTCCGTTAAGATTACAATACACACAAAATCTGTTTCTAAAATTTTGCTTCATACTTTTTAAAATTAACAATATGAATCACCTGTACCACTCTTTAAGATTTTCATTCAATATATGATTAAAGTAAATACCTATGATCATCACATACTATTCATAAATTGTGATTAATTTGAGCCAGGACATGTGTAAAACAAGGGTCACCCATGAACTATGATTCATATTGGTATGAAAACCAATCTTTTACCTTTTAATATCTACACTAGATCTTGTCGGTTGTCAGTGTGATATAATAAAAAGAAACTGCATTTTTTCATTCATAAATAGGAGGCCACAAAACTGAAGACTAAAGAAATCAAGTGGCATTTCCACAGAATTTTTTCCCTGATACAAAAATGTTTAATTTGTACACTACTCATCCTACCCAGTACTCTTGCCTGGAAAATCCCATGGATGGAGGAGCCTGGAAGGCTGCAGTCCATGGGGTCACTGAGGGTCAAACATGACTGAGCGACTTCACTTTGACTTTTCACTTTCATGCATTGGAGAAAGAAATGGCAACCCACTCCAGTGTTCTTGCCTGGAGAATCCCAGGGACGGGGGAGCCTGGTGGGCTGCCATCTATGGGGTCGCACAGAGTCGGACACGACTGAAGTGACTTAGCAGCATCCTATCCAAGTAGTAAGTATAGAAATGTAGACATCCAAACCTTTTACAATAACCTAGAATTATCTGGTTCTGTTCCTTGTTCAAAGAATGTGAGGTAAAATAATTGTACTAGAAATAGTCTGTGAAAAAGTCTAAATATAAAGACAGACTGGTGGGTCAGACAGTAACTGGATTTACCTATCCTCATCCTTCTTTATTAAAGCTTTTCTACTTTAATATATCACAAAGTCCACAGCATTAAAATTTAACCAACAAAAATTTCCTGACAGAGTTTCAGTTATCGGGCAAATGATCCACAAGAGGATAAGAGAACTCTGTCTAGGTGAGAAAAGAGGAGCATTTGGTATAAGGCATTCAAGTAAATGCCCAATTGTAATAAAAAGCATCATAAAAATTGAATATACCTGAGGAGGTCTGTACCCAGTTTTTGGACACTGCTGGGGAGCAGCTAACCTTGAATTTCAGCCAAGATTTTTTAATATAGATATTTCCCTTTTAAACGATGCTCAAAGAATGCAGTCTAATGGTACTTATTCACATAAAACAATATTCTGTAACAGAGTGATGTAGACATAAAGTTTCAAAAAAATAGTTTTTTTTTTTTTGAAAGAGGTGGGACTCAAGTGGGAACTCCGTGCCCTTAGAGGAAGGAAAGCTATGAATCAGGAAAGACCAAGAGGAGTGACTTCTGATGTGACGACTACAGGGGATGAAGAGAGTTCCACGTGGCAGCTGGAACAAAGTCATGCCTTGTGAATGTGTAAAATATATGATAGATAGTAAAGATGGAACTGAACGGAAGGAGGGGTGTTTGAACTCAATGCAGTAGGTAAAAGGGAATCATTTTATTTTTTTGAATTCAGCAATGGTATGGCCCACGGGTAATCAGAATCTACTTACCTTACTCCAACTCTTTTTGTTCATTTACAAATCTTAAACTACTTCTTACTATCAGATGACTTCCATTTCAGAAGTACTAGGGTGCACAGGTAAGCACTGTGGGAAAATGAAAACCTCATAAAATTATGACTGAGAGACTGAACAAATTTTAATTCTTAAGATATATCCTTCATACATGAAATTTTCTTTAAAGACAAGGTTAAGCATTAAGCAGGGGGCTCAAAATATGTCCAAGAAGTAGTCATTTTTCTTACTTTCTTTGACTGTTGGAATACAAAGAAGGACTTTGCTATCTGCCACGATGAACAGAAAAATAAGGAATTTTAATATTTTGTTCAACTTTTCATTTAGCTTGATTTTAAATTCATATAATAAATATCAATGCTATTCATGGAAATCAGGTTAATTAAGTCTTGCTATTCATTCCTTCAATAAATAATTACTGAATAACTATTTATTATGTGTTGGTTAGATAAATATATAAGACATGCTCTCTTCAAAAGCTCAAAATCTAATCGTGTTTAAATTAGTTTCCATTTAAGATCTTTCCCAGACATATGTGGGGATTTATGACACTGCTATGCTTTATCGTTCTGTGAATAAACTGATAAACATTTTGAAATATTTTAATTCCCTGGCAGATCTTATCCTCAGTATTAATGCTCCCACTTCTGCAAAACACATTAAATCCTTTAACTTGATGAAGAGATGAGTGTTTTATTTATTTATTCAGTTATTTCACCCACCTGTGTGATGTCCTGATCTGTGCCAGAGAGGCCTTATGAAAGAGGTCAGCTTTATAAAGCAAGGCAGGGGTCTGCCTTAGGAGAGTTCCAGACTGCAATAAACAAACAGGAAGGAGTAAGTCCAGGGAAGCTCAGGTACTGTTAGATCCCATCAGCACTGTGGAGTATGTAGAAGAAGCATGGCCTCCCTAGTGGAGAGGATTTCAGACTTGGGTGTAAGTAGTTGGGGAGATGTTAAGGGATTGTGGGGCTTCCCTGCTAGCTCAGCTGGTAAAGAGTCTGCCTGCAATGTGGGAGACCTGGGTTCGATCCCTGGGTTGGGAAGGTCCCCTGGAGAAGGGAAAGGCTACCCACTCTGGTATTTTGGCCCAGAGAATTCCATGGACTGTACAGCCCATGGGGTGGCAAAGAGTCAGACACTACTGAGCACCTTTCACTTTCAGCTGTCACTGAGGGTACATAATTCAATCTGCTGTGCTTGTTTCCTCTTTAGCAATATTACAGTACCAAGGCAGCCATTAGATTAGTGAAAAGATATTAAGCTCTTAGAAGAGTGGCTGGTACACAGTAAAAGCTCAGTTAACGTTGGTTATTCAATTAGTTTAAAAGCCTTTACTGCCACCCTTTAGCAATTTCTTCCATTCCTGATTCAGACATTTGCACATCAGTTCAGTTCATGTCTGACTCTTTGCAACGCCATGGACTGCAGCATGCCAGGCCTCCCTGTCCATCACCATCTCCTGGAGTTTACCCAAACTCATGTCCATTGAGTCAGTGATGCCATCCAACCATCTCATCCTCTGTCATCCCCTTCTCCTCCTGCCTTCAGTCTTTCCCAGCATCAGGTCAGTTCCTCGCATCAGGTGGTCAAAGTATTGGAGCTTCCGCTTCAGCGTCAGTCCTTCCAATAAATATTCAAGACTGATTTCCTTTAGGATGCACTGGTTGGATCTCCTTGCAGTCCAAGGGACTCTCAAAAGTCTTCTCCAACACCAACTTTTGCATCTACAACTGTACAAGTCCATCTGTCTGAAGTTCATTGACAAGTGATGTGTGGCATTCATATCCCACATACTGAGTGGATATTAGGATCCAGGCCTACACTTATATGCGAAATGTAACCAAATAAACTGATTTTTGTTTCCCATACTATGTTAAATAATAGTATTGATTGAACTTATCCATCTGTTATTTCTGTTCAGTATTGCCATAACAGCAATACCAAAAAAAGACACATTTCAAGTGGATACTTTGATCTCTTTCAGGACACTTGGCCTTGTAAAATGATTGAGCAGATGTGTACATCCTGAAATGCACATGGTTCACTGAGAAGTAAAATGAAATTTAGGGTCTATTTTTATCTCTATAGAACAAATAAAGACCTGACTTGATTGGGATTGTAGAAAATCTTAATGCTGCATACAAGTTGTCAGTTAAGTCATCTCCTACAACTTTTAGACAAAAGAGATTTTCGTGTTTCCGTCAAAGTGATATACATTTTCACTTGAAAATGTGAAAATTTTCTTAAGATAAGACTTATAAGTAATTACTGGTGAAACTGAAATGATTCTCCTTGAACCTTAAGAATTATGTATGCTGTCTTCAATAGGCCTCCCATTAATGGTTCTAAAATTGTTAATTTTTTATGTCCTAATAGTGTTCAGTTATAGCCTTAAATTTGACTCTAGTGAAATATATTCCTACAAAGTATCTTTCTACTTTTGTAAATTAAAATTCATAGTAGAAAATGATTTCATTTATGCAAGGTTATGCTGAGTTCTCTTATTGAGTATGTTCTGTATATTTTAATGACTTATTTTACTTCTTTAAGAAAATTTTATTATAATTTTTAATTCTTTGAAATGAATCACCTAGTTTTACCTACTAATATATTAGGGAGATATATACATATACTTAATTATTATCCAGCTAAAATCATTTGGATTAAGGCAAAATTCATTTTATTATAAAAGTCTCTTTCAAAGTTCTGAAAGGGATTTAAAGTACATATAATAGAGGGAGTTATTTTTGTTGTTACTGTTGTTCCTGATCTTTCACAAAGTCAAGTAAGGGACAGTGGCTAATTTCTTATTTATAATCTTACTGTAAATGTAGTATAATATTCCAATTGGATATATCTCCAGGTTTCATAGTAGAACAATTCTGAATTCTCAACTAAGCAGATTTTTCAAAAGTAGTCCATCTGCAAAGTTACATGTAAAGAACATAAGTTGAAAAACCCTTCTTTCTCCCACCAGAAATCTGCTTTTTGACATTAATTCAGTTCAGTTCAGTCACTCAGTCGTGTCCGACTCTTTGTGAGGACCCACGAAATGTAGCACACCAGGCCTCCCTGTCCATCACTAACTCCCAGAGTTTACTCATACTCATTTCCGTTGAGTTGGTGATGCCATCTAACCATCTCATCCTCTGTCATCCCCTTCTCCTCCTGCCTTCAATCTTGCCCAGCATTAGGGTCTTTTCCAATGAGTCAGTTCTTTGCATCAGGTGGCCAAATATTGGAGTTTCAGCTTCAATGTCAGTCCTTCCAATGAACACCCAGGACTGATCTCCTTCAGATGGACTGGTTGGATCTCCTTGCAGTCCAAGGGACTCTCAAGAGTCTTCTCCAACACCACAGTTCAAAAGTATCAATCCTTCGGTGCTCAGCTTTCTTTATAGTCCAACTCTCACATCCATACATAACTACAGGAAAAACCATAGCCTTGACTAGATGGATCTTTGTTCACAAAGTAATGTCTCTGCTTTTTAATATGCTGTCTAGGTTGGTCATAACTTTCATTCTAAGGAGTAAGCGTCTTTTAATTTCATGGCTACAATCACCATTTGCAGTGATTTTGGAGCACAAAAAATAAAGTCAGCCTCTGTTTCCACTGTTTCCCATCTATTTTCCATGAAGTGATTGGACCAGATGCCATGATCTTAGTGTTCTGAATGTTGAGTTTTAAGCCAACTTTTTCACCCTCCTCTTTTAACTTTCATAAAGCTCTTTAGTTCTTCTTTGCTTTCTACCATAAGGGTGCTGTCATCTGCATATCTGAGGTTATTGATATTTCCCTGCAATCTTGATTCCAGTCCAACATTTTTCATGATGTACTCTGCACATAAGTTAAATAAGCAGGGTGACAATATACAGCCTTGATGTACTCCGTTCCCTATTTGGAACCAGTCTGTTGTTCCATGTCCTGTTCTAACTTGCTTCTTGACCTTCAAACAGATTTCTCAGGAGGCAGGTCAGGTGGTCTGGTATTCCCATCTCTTTCAGAATTTTCCACAGTTTGTTGTGACCCACACAGTCAAAGGCTTTGGCATAGTCATTAAAGCAGAAGTAAGTGTTTTTCTGGAACTCTCACTTTTTTGATGATCCAGCAGATGTTGGCAATTTGATCTCTGGTTCCTCTGCCTTTTCTATATCTAGCTTGAACATCTAGAAGTTCACAGTCCATGTACTTTTGAAGCCTGGCTTGGAGAATTTTGACTATTGCTTTGCTAGTGTGTGAGGTGTGTCCGATTATGCAGTGGTTTGAGCCTTCTTTGCCATTGCCTTTCTTTGGGATTGGAATGAAAACTGACTTTTTCCAGTCCCGTGGCCACTGCTGAGTTTTCCAAATTTGCTGGCATATTGAGTGCAGCACTTTCACAGCATCATCTTTTAGGATGTGAAATAGTTCAACTGGAATTCCATCACCTCCACTAGCTTTGTTTGAGGTGATGCTTCCTAAGGCCTACTTGACTTCACACTTCTGGATATCTGGCTCTAGGTGAGTGATCATAGCATTGTGCTTATCTGGGTCATTAAGATGTTTTTTGTATAGTTCTTCTGTGTATTCCTATCACCCTTCTTAATATCTGCTGCTTTTGTTAGGTCCATACACTTTCTGTCCTTTATTGTGCCCATTTTTGCATGAAATGTTCCCTTAGTAACTCTAATATTCTTAAGAAGATCTCTAGTTAGTCCCATTCTCTTGTTTTCCTCTATTTCTTTGCACTGATCACTGAAGAAGGCTTTCTTATCTCTCCTTGCTATTCTTTGGAACTCTTCATTCAGATGGGTATATCTTTCCTTTTCTCCTTTGCCTTTCACTTCTCTTCTTTTCACAGCTATTTGTAAGGCCTCCTCAGATAACCATTTTGCCCTTTTGCATTTCTTTTTCTTGGGAATGGTCAACACCCCTGTCTTCTGTACCTTGTCAGGAATTTCCATCCATAGTTTTTCAGGTTTCTCTGTATATCAGACCCAATACCTGGAGTCTATTTCTCACTTCCACTGTGTAATCATGAAGGATTTGATTTAGGCTGTACTTGAATGGTCTAGTGGTTTTCCCTATTTTCTTCAATTTAAACCTGAATTTGGCAATAAGGAGTTCATGACCTGAGCCACAGTCAGCTCCTGGTCTTTTTCTTTTTTTTTTTTTCTGACTGTATAGAGCTTCTCCATCTTTGTCTGTGAAGAATATAATCTATCTGATTTTGGTATTGACCATCTGGTGATGTCCATGTGTAGAGTCTTCTCTTGTGTTGCTGAAAGAGTGTTTTTGCTGTGACCAGTGCGTTCTCTTGGCAAAACTCTGTTAGCCTTTGCCCTGCTTCATTCTGTACTCCAAGGCCAAATTTGCCTGTTACTCCAGGTATTTCTTAACTTCCTACTTTTGTATTCCAGTCCCCTGTAATGAAAAGGACATCTTTTTTGGGTGTTAGTAGAAGGTCTTGTAGGTCTTCATGGAACTGTTCAACTTCAGTTTCTTCAGCGTTACTGGTCAGGGCATAGACTTGGATTGCTGTGATACTGAATGGTTTGCCTTGGAAACGAACAGAGATCATTCTGTTGCTTTTGAGATTGTATCCAAGTACTGCATTTTGGATTCTTTTGTTGACTATGATGGCTACTCCATTTCTTCTAAGGGATTTTTGCCCACAGTAGTAGATATAATGGTCTTCAGAGTTAAATTCACCCATTCTAGTTCATTTAAGTTCACTGATTCCTCATTGTTGACATTCACTCTTTCCATCTCCTGTTTGACCACTTCCAATTTGCCTTGATTCATTGACCTAACATTCCAGGTTTCTATGCAATATTGCTCTTTATAGCATCAGACTTTACTTCCATCACCAGTCATATCCACAACTGGGTGTTGTTTTTGCTTTGGCTCTGTCTCTTCATTCTTTCTGGAGTTATTTCTCCACTGATCTCCAGTAGCATATTGGACATCTACTTACCTAGGGAGTTCATCTTTCAGTTTCCTATCTTTTTGCCATTTCATACTGTTCACGGGGTTCTCAAGGCTAAAACACTGAAGTGGTTTGCCATTCCCTTCTCCAGTGGAGCATGTTTTGTCAGAACTCTTTAATATAACCTGTCTGCTTTGGTGGCCCTACACGGAATGGCTCATTATGCAAATTTAATTCAGTGTAATTCTACAAATGAAATGTATTTTGTCAAAAAATCCAGAAATGCAACTAAAGCCACCAGATCAATAAGTAACATATAGTAAGAGTTTGGACTTCCTTGATGGCTTGGTGGCAAAGAATCTTCCTGCAAAGCAAGAGATCCCAGTTCCAACCCTGTGTTCGGAAGATCCCTTGGAGGAGGTTAGGGCAACTCACTCCAATATCCTGCCTGGAGAATTTCACGGAAGAGATGCCTGGTGGGCTACAGTTCATTCGGTTGCACAGAGGCAGACACAACTGAGGAGACTAAGCAGCAATAGCTGCAGCAGCAAGGTTTTAGTGTTCATATAACAACAGTTCACAAGCTTCCAAATTCAAAGAGTTTTGAAGCTCAGGGACAAGAATTACAAGTAGGCTCATAAAGTGAAAATGAGGAAGTTATTTACCTTTACAATGAATGATTGGTTGATTGGTTAGTACAATTGGTTATTACATCTGGTGTCCAGATGGCAGGTAATTGGTTAAAAGTGATTATCTCATACTATTTTTAAGAAGATAAGTTAGGTTTCTTTTATGATTATTACAGGCTATTACCTAAATTTCACTTACATTTATAAAATAAGCTAGATTTAGTTTTACTTACATGGTTTAAATGGCCTTGTCTGCTTAGGATAACTTAAGTCCAGTCTCTATTTTTATTTAATTTCACTAAGTTCGGTGGAAAATAACTGTACTGTTTCCCATCATCCAGCAAAGCATATGGCCTAATGAATTCTTCTCTACTCACCCCGTGATTTTTGACAATTTCACTTAGAGTAGGCAATATTAATGGCTACCCAAAGATGTCTATGTCCTAATTCTCAGAACCTGAGAATAAATAAGTTTACAAGGCAAAGAGAATTAAGATTGTAGATAGGATTAAGTTTGCTAATCAGCTGACTTTAAGAAAATTCAGTTCAGTTCAGTTCAGTTCAGTTGTTCAGTCATGTCCGACTCTTTGCGACCCCATGAATTGCAGCACGCCAGGCCTCCCTGTCCATCACCATCTCCAGGAGTTCACTCAGACTCACGTCCATCGAGTTCGTGATGCCATCCAGCCATCTTATCCTTGGTTATCCCCTTCTCCTCCTGCCCCCAATCCCTCCCAGCATCAGAGTCTTTTCCAATGAGTCAACTCTTCGCATGAGGTGGCCAAAGTACTGGAGCTTCAGCTTTAGCATCATTCCTTCCAAAGAAATCCCAGGGTTGATCTCCTTCAGAATGGACTGGTTGGATCACCTTGCAGTCCAAGGGACTCTCAAGAGTCTACTCCAACACCACAGTTCAAAAGCATCAATTCTTCAGCACTCAGCCTTCTTCACAGTCCAACTCTCACATCCATACATGACCACAGGAAAAACCATAGCCTTGACTAGATGGACCTTAGTCGGCAAAGTAATGTCTCTGCTTTTGAATGTACTATCTAGATTGGTCATAACTTTTTTAGCCTAGATTAAACCAGATCTGCAGGCTTCCCTGGTGGTTCAGAGGTTAAAGCCTCTGCTTCCAACGTGGGAGACTCCTTCGATCCCTGGTCAGGAAGATCCCCTGGAGAAGGAAATGGTAAACCATTCCAGTACTCTTGCCTGGAGAATCCCATGGACCAAAAAGCCTGGTAGGCTACAGTCCACGGGGTCATTGGACACGACTGAGCGACTTCACCTCCAAACCAGGTCAACCCAATATAATCAAAGGGGCCCCTAGTGCAAGGAAAAGGCAGAAGAGAATCAGAACAGCAGGAAAGGGCCATTGCTCCTAGCTTAGCTTCCAGGATGGAAGACTTGGGTCATGAGCCAAGGACAGTGGGTGGATGGCCTTTAGAATCTAGAAAAGACGCATAGGATTCTCTTTTAGAGCCTCTGCCCACACCTTGTGACCCATTTGGACAGAACTATAAAATAATATGTTTTTAAGTTTCTAAGTTTTTGTTGATTTGTTACAGCAGCACTAGGAAATAAATATACAACCCCACATCACCACCATCTTAAGCACTTGACGGTAAATTAGTTTTATTTTTACCAAAGGAATTCTAACAATTTGGCTTTACTCTATACACAATTTAACATTTGTGTCTTTCGTATATTGCTCTGGGCCAAATCCAAACCACCAAAAGGTGATATTTCTATCTCAAGGGCTGATCCCTTGGGCCAAGCAGCACTCAATTCACAATTTTGAAAATTAGCTACCCCATATTTAAGTAATCCAGCTCAGAAGCAGAAACCTAATTACTTAATTACTCTAGAGAATCTTCAAAATTCAATACACAGAAGCAGTTACATTTATTTTCAGAAAATACTCTTCCTTCCTAATTTAGTTCCTACAGTTCAGCTACACATACTTTGATTTCTGATTTTGTATTTTATTACAATATACATAAAATATATTTTAAAATAAAGATGATATTTAATAGGAAATTCCATAATTTACTTGCACTAAAGTTAAATGGTCTTCCACTTTGGGATTTTGTGAAAACTGATAGCATATTTATTTCTCTCTTACATATAAAATTTCAAATAAGCTTTCAATTCTTATAAGTAAAGCGCTATCTTAATTCAATAGACTCATAATGGAAATATGTGACTTTGCCCTAAAGCCTATGTATTTTTATTTGTACAGCACTGCATGTTTTATAAAACAGGGTTTTTTTCTTTGAAACATGGATTTATGTCTAGGTGGGTAATACTTTTTTTCATGTTCTGCTGACTATGGAAAATATTCCTAAAAAGAGAAAGAAAAAGAGCACTAAATTCATACCAAAATTTAAAATTGTAAGTGTAAAAATATCATTATCTCATGTTTTTAAACTGCAAATTATTCAGAACACATTCCACTACATGAACTATGCTGGGTTACAAAAGGGCAATGATCAATAAGGTAGCTCATTATCTGTAATACTTCTAATTACCCCTATGCTAGCACTGACAGTATGGTTTAACCAATGCATATTAAGAAAATTTGCTAACAGGATCTTGTTATCCTAATTTTTGCTGTGAAGTTTTATTAGAAAATCATGTTACTCATCTGAACTGCCACAACAGCAGCATCATCCCTAGGGTACTTTTTTTTTTTCATGTCAAGGTTAAGTTAAAGTGATTTGCATAAGTACTACAGATGTTGCTATGGGGATAAGAACTGCACATCTTCTGTGATGGACATCATATGATTGCTGTTACAGTCCTGGTGAGATTGGATTATTTGTTTTAATGTCATGCAAAGCAAGTCACATGATAGAGATCAGTATCTTTTTAATAGCATTTCATATTCCTAAATCAATCACCTTTTCACTTCTTCAGAATACTGTGTATATAAAAATCACTACCTTATTATTGGCCTAAGTAAATTTATCATGTTGTGTTTATATGTTCAGAATATTTCTTTTAATTGGTATTGATTCTTCCATCTCCCAGGAGAAGAGAAATAGTAGTTAAAGGATAGTGGTTATTCACATTCAATTCATTCAACAAACACTCATTGAGAGTTTACTGTGGGTCTGGCATTTTCTATATGCTGAAAACAAAATGAAATTTTATAGTCAATATTTGTTCTGTTTTTTTTTTTTTTAATTTAATCTAGACACACATCGTGTTCACCCTTGTAAATGAAGTAAAATTTGATAGAAGCCTGAGAGGCAGTTTAGGAGTTGGAACACAAAAGCAGACTTTGCCCTGCATTTGAGGGCTGACAGAAGAACATTGAAGAACAGAGAAGACAAAGGAGGATCTCAGACCTTGATCAGTGGTGGTGGTGAAGAGTGGGCATTTCTGAAGGAGAGTAATATATATTGAAATATTGAGAAATAAACACAGAAAGAAATATTCCATCATCTGTCATTTTTCTTTCTGGGAACTGGAGGGAAGTTTTTGTTGTTTATTTTTTAAGACTTTTTTGATGTGGGTCATTTTTAAAGTCTTCATTGAGTTTTCTTATGGTATTGTCCCCTTACTTTATATAAATATATATATTGGTTTTATGCTGATGAGGCATGTGGAATCTTGGCTCCTCAACCAGGGATTGAATCCACACCCTCTGCATTGGAAGGCAACGTCTTAACCACTGGGTTGTCAGGGAAGTCCCTGAAGGGAGGCTTTTGTAAACCTCAGTGCAAATCTCAAGGAGAACGTAATACAGTTGAAGAGAAAAATGGAATAAGTAACAGTTGTTTCTCACCACAGCCAAATTTAGGCTTCTGTGTACACTGAGAAATTGGAAATGGGAAAGTGGAGAGGATACCATCAATGACAAAGGAAAGATGATGAAAGTGTTTAAATAAGGCCATTCAACTGCTATGAGATCTGGCAACGGAAGCAGTGCCCACTCAAATCCACTGTTTGTGTGATTCTTAATTTTCTAATGTGTAAAAAGACTATGGTATAAGATATAGATGGTATATAATTATCAACGTACCAATAGAGCCACTTAAGAGTGAATTTAAAAAAAAAATTTTTTTTTAAGTTTTACAGATGTCTATGACACTATTGGAGGAGGGCATGGCAACCCAGTCTAGTACTCTTGCCTGGAGAATCCCCATTGACAGAGGAGCCTGGCAGGTTACAGTACATGAGGTCGCAGAGTCAGACATGACTGAGTGACTAAGCACACACAGCACATAACACTATTAATCACTAAAGTATCAAAATGGTTCCTAGAAAATTTTTTCTTTTTCAAACTCAAGATTTTATTAAGGGTTGAGGTGTGAGATGAACATTAAAAACTGGAGCTTGACACTTAAAATGGGATATTTAATAATGCCAAATTATTTATAAAATGCTGTTTTCATGCCATTTTTACTAGAACTTTTAAAAAATTATTTCATGAAATAGAAATGTGATCCAACTCTTAAATTTCATGAGCAAATGTACCAAATTCTTGACACTTTTCTCCCAAAATATTTAATCAAGATGCCCACCTTCTCCCCTAGTCTTAGTCCTAAAGTACAGATCACAGTAGCTATGGTATAAAATTGTACTGCCTCTAAACATAATTATTAGAAATGAATTTCAATCTCATAATCTCTATAGAGATTTTTTTCCTGAAACAATGCCCAATGTAACAGCAGGAAGGAAGCTTTCAGCTCATCTCTGAAAAGTCTCCATTTTCCCCTTGAATTTTAAAATTAAATTACTTTGTGACTGTAATCAAGTTGATCTTTCAATGTAACAAGTAGATCAGGAAATATCCTTGTACCTCAGACTATTCCATGGATACACTTTATTCTAGCTTATCCTGTTTCCTTTGCGTCATCCTTGATCAGTGGGCATCAATAATGTCCTGGAGCATCTTTAGTGATAGTGCCGTCACTTCTTCCAGCAGCAGCCTACGTTCATTTTCCAACGCATTCATTTAAGAGGAAACTCTTCCTTAGGTTTAATCAACATTTGCCCTTTTAAAACATTCCCATTAGTCCTAGACATAGACTATCTGTCTACCTGGCAGTTATCGAATATTTGAAAACATCCACCACGTCCTACCATCATCACTTCAAGCTCCCAATGTGTAAAAACAATTTCATTTTCTCTTTCTCTCCAGATGTTTCTCTCCTCCTTTCTTTTTATAGTTTAAGAATGTTTCCTGCCATCAAGTAGCTGACAATCTAACAGGAATTTTTAGACGTTTAATATAAATAAGATAATAAACATATAACTATCTTTATAAAGTTCTTGATTTAGTCTGCCTGAGTTGTTTTGTTCTTCTCATTGTATTTCAGTATTTTATTTTGTCTATCACAATATTCACGTGTGCATGAAAAGTTGCTTCAGTAGTGTCCGACTCTTTGTGACCCCATGGACTATAGCCTTCTAGGCCCCTCTGTTCATGGAATTCTCCAGGCAAGAATACTGGAGTGGGTTGCCATTTCCTACTCCAAGGGATCTTCCTGACCCAGGGATCTAACCCGCGGTTCCTATATCTCCTGCATTGGAAGGTGGATTCTTTATCACTCTTGCCACCTATAGTAATTGATAAAGGTTTATCATCTGTCTCCATTACAAAATGAACATTGTAATCTCTCTTCAAATGCTAGTTCTTTCTCATATGTGAGACGTATAATGCATGCATTCCAGTAGTCATGTATGGATGTGAGAGTTGGACTGTAAAGAAAGCTGAGCACCGAACTATTGAGGCTTTTGACTGTGGTGTTGGAGCAGCCTCCTGAAAGTTCCTTGTACTGCAAGAAGATCAAACCAGTCAATCCTAAAGGAAATCAGTCATAAATATTCACTGAAGGACTGATGCTGAAGCTGAAGCTTTAATATTTTGGCCACCGGACACAAAAAACTGACTCATTGGAAAAGACCCTGATGCTGGGAAAGATTGAAGGTAGGAGGAGAAGGGGATGATGGAGGATGAGATGGCTGGATGGCATCACCAACTCGATGGACATGAGTCTGAGCAAGCTCCGGGAGCTGGTGATAGACAAGGAAGCCTGGCATGCTGTAGTCCATGGGGTCCCAAAGAGTTGGACATGACTGAGGGACTGAACTGAATTGAACTGATAATGCCTACAGTCTTCAAGAATTTATTCATTGCATACATGGGGAAAACTTAAAAGTAATAACATTTTCTAATAATGTCTCCTAAATATTACATTCAATTATTTATTAGAATGTAATAAATAACTGATAAATAATAATCCAGATTTGAAGTGCTATATTATCTAGAATTCAGAAGGTAACAATATTTATTCAGACCCTTAAATTGATACTACTACAAACATAGAATGATTTGTATACAGGGTAATTAGCTTAAAAGAAGTAGCCAATAAGTGTTGGGAGTGCCAAGTTTCAGCTTCAGCTTTCTATTTTTGGTATTTAATACACTACTAATTATTGAACAACTCATTTCTGCTTCATGCTATGATAGAGAGTCAAAAACAATAAGCTCCTCACGGACTTAGCAGTCTACTGAGAGCTGGGTGTGGGGAACCCAGTTAAGCAAGCAATTATAATACAGTATGGTAACTATCATATTAGTAAACTCTATTTTGAACCCATGTGGAATATATGACTCATATTTGAGTGGATCCCAGAGGACCTGATATCCCAATCTAACCTGAAGGATGAAACAGAGAAAGGGTTTTCAAGGTGCTAAAATAGTTCCATTGGGTTCTATTTGATTAGCTGTATTATTAAGTCTTAGTAATGGAAAGATGAGATATTAGTCTATAAACAAATCATGTCAGGTCTTGTAAAATATATTAGGTATCTTTGGAAGGACTGATGCTAAAGCTGAAACTCCAATACTTTGGCCACCTCATGCGAAGAGTTGACTCATTGGAAAAGACTCTGATGCTGGGAAGGATTGGGGGCAGGGGGAGAAGGGGACGACAGAGGATGAGATGGCTGGATGGCAACACCGACTCGATAGACATGAGTTTGGGTGAACTCCGGGAGTTGGTGATGGACAGGGAGGTCTGCTGCTGCTGCTGCTAAGTCGCTTCAGTCGTGTCGACTCTGTGCAATCCCGTAGACGGCAGCCCACCAGGCTCCGCCATCCCTGGGAGGCCTGGCTGCTGCAGTTCATGGGGTCGCAAAGAGTCCGACACGACTAAATGACTGAACTGAACTGAACTGAACTGAACTGAACTTTGGACTTTAAGAGCACTAGGAAATCATTGAAGGATGACTTGATTCTGGATGCCCTGAGTAGAGATAAGCAAATGGTAGAGTGGAGAACTGATGAGTTCAGTAGGAAAAATTGTATGTGAAAATGTACAGGACCTACTGGGGATCCCAAATGGAAAACCCAAAATGTTAGGAGAAAATCCAGCAATATGGACTGGAAGATGGAAGCCAAGGACAGGTGACTGTCAAGGAGACAGTAGCCCATACTGTCACATTTTACTTATAATAAGAGTATAAAAGAGACCAATGAAGTTAATGATAAGAATATCATTGTGAGCTTGGAGTTTCATTAGTGTGCTGGGGTAGAAGCAAGATATCTCTGAATTTAAAGAGACCCATAATTTTAAACTCTCTTAATTAGCTGTTTAACATTGGCCAGGGTTGGGGAAAACTTAAGTCTTACTACTCTTATGAGAAATAATGTTCAAATCATTAATCACTCATTTAAAATTATGAGACATTTAAAATTATCAGAATAAATCTATGACTGTCAGCAAGTTAGTCTGTAGATTTCTTTAAGAACTTTCTGTCACAGTATAACTGTGAGGTTATTTATAGTGTTTATCGTGATAGATCCGATGGAGATTGTTATATATAAATCTTACTGAACCTTTATAACTTCTTAAAATTTGTTTGTTTGTTTTTTTTCCTTATTTATCTAAGCAGTGAAATTCTATGTCAGACTGGCAGGTAGTGTTTGATACACTCATTATCATCATGGCTGCAGGAAGCAGGCACTGGAATACAGTGAAGCAGTTAGACTTTCTTAGTGTAAGAACTTGGCATGTTTAGTACATTTTAAATTATGCACATCAGGAGACCACAAATTTTACTGCAAGGAATTTAACTTGTGGACAAACATTATATTTTGGCATGATTTGTGATCACATACCAAAAAAAATGCTATTAGTCTAGATATCTATTCAGAGAGTTGAGTCAAACAATGAAATGTGTTATAACTTATTTAAAAGAAAGAGCAAAATCTATATACATAATATAGAGGAATGCTGAAGGAAATTGAAGTTACAGAGCATGAGTATCTTTTTTTCACTTAAAAAATATGAATATGCACATATACCAGCAAGTTTCAGGAAGGAATTCCTTAACAACAGTTATTGTATATATCCAGGAGTAGATATGAGTTACCATGAAAAGCAAAAGTGTTAGTTTCTCATCTGTGTCCGACTCTTCGTGACCCTATGGATTGTACCCAGCCAGGCTACTTTGTCCATGGAATTTTCCAGGCAAGAATACTGGAGTGGGTTGCCATTTCCTTCTCCAGGGGACCTTCCCAGTCCAGATATTGAACCCAGGTCTCCTGCGTTGCAGGCAGGTTCTTTACTGCCTGAACCACCAAAGGGACTCTGAGCCACGGAAAGAACTCTGAGTTACCATGGGGGGTTTTGATTTTCCTTGTGTGCTTTGTTATGCTTGTTTGTAGTTTAAAAAAAAAAAAAAACATAAGGATATATTATTTTTGCAATAATGAAAATAAAAATAAAAACTGAAGATATATATCTGGCCACACATGCTTTTATTTAAACTCTGTAGTAATCTCTCACTGTTTCCTGATCCGTGTCCCACTTTGCTGCCCTATATTACAAGTGTGTGTCTAATGGCAAACAGCACTGTGTAAACTGCTTAGAGGCTGCCTCCTTATCTTCTCCTACTTTATAGCATGCCCCATTTTCCTTAAGCCCCATCATCCATCATTCACCTGAAATAAGACTGACAACTGTGTAAGGAAACTTCTTTTATAGAATGATAGGCTTGGAGTATTTAATTGACTTGATTTGATTTAAAAATGAACAGGACCTTGATCTTATGCAAGTCAATATCAAAAGGCACCATTTCTAATTGTGTGCTCTGAATGGTATCGCTGCTTCCTTGAGTTGCAATTCTATAGTGGGGAATCAGGGTGAAATCACATTAGTGAAGAAGGCATGTGTCTGGCAAGTTCCCAAGGCATGAGTATTTATGGCACGATGAACTGTGAATTTGATGTTGATTCACGCATACAACAAGCAGGTGGTTCAGATCTAATTTTGTTGCCTGCAAAAATGAGCTATTTTAAAATGTGTAAAATGTTTGTTTTATAGAAAATCTTTAGCCAAAATGAACAATAAATAAATCAAGGTCACTACAATTAGATTTTCTGTGAAATGAAGTAAACTCAGTTGACATGGTATGGAATACATATTCTATTCTAGGAAGTATGTGAACAATTTGGAGGATGGGATGACAAAGGCTTGCAACCTTTCCAGAGTACTTTTTAATAATGACATATTAAGGGATCATATGAGCTTTGTAAAATAAGGACATGGAGAGGAACCCAAGAACATGTACCTCACCCCCTCACTCCCCGCATAGAAGAAGGGAAGAAGGAAATGAGGGAGGGAGGCAAGCAGGAAGGGAGGGATGCAAGCAGAAAGGGAGGAAGGAATAAAAGATGCTTTCCATTTTTGATTGTAAATGGCCAAAAATGAGAACATGGTCCTGTATAAAGTAAGCTTGATGTCAATTGGAATAAAATCTCAAGTGCTTTGTGGAAAGTTAACATAAAAATCTTAAAATTCCGTAAGATGGCACTGTAAATTTCTCATTCAGTTCAGTTCAGTTCAGTTCAGTTCAGTCACTCAGTCGTGTCCGACTCTTTGCGACCCCGTGAATTGCAGCACGCCAGGCCCCCCTGTTCATCACCAACTCCCGGAGTTTACTCAGACTCACGTCCATCGAGTCAGTGATATGATGCCATCCAGCCATCTCATCCTCTGTCATCCCCTTCTCTTCCTGCCCTCAATCCCCCCCAGCATCAGAGTGTTTTCCAATGAGTCAACTCTTCTCATGAAGTGGCCAAAGTACTGGAGTTTCAGCTTCAGCATCATTCCTTCCGAAGAAATCCCAGGGCTGATCTTTAGAATGGACTGGTTGGATTTCCTTGCAGTCCAAGGGACTCTCAAGAGTCTTCTCCAACACCACAGTTCAAAAGCATCAATTCTTCGGTGCTCAGCCTTCTTCACAGTCCAACTCTCGCATCCATACATGACTACTGGAAAAACCATAGTCTTGACTAGATGGACCTTTGTTGGCAAAGTAATGTCTCTGGTTTTCAATATGCTCTCTAGGTTGGTCATAACTTTTCTTCCAAGGAGTAAGCGTCTTTTAATTTCATGGCTGCAATCACCATCTGCAGTGATTTTGGAGCCCCAAAAAATAAAGTCTGACACTGTTTCCACTGTTTCCCATCCATTTCCCATGAAGTGATGGGACCAGATGCCATGATCTTCATTTTCAGACTGTTGAGCTTTAAGCCAACTTTTTCACTCTCCTCTTTCACTTTCATCAAGAGGCTCTTTAGTTCCTCTTCACTTTCTGCCATAAGGGTGGTATCATCTGCATATCTGAGGTTATTTATATTTCTTATTACTTAAATTAAAAAGTGGAGTTTCTATTGAGCATTGGTTTTTTTGGCACCAAGGATATTATTAATGTTTTTGAGGTAATTACCATTTCAGTTTGATCAACATAGCCAGTAATTTAAGCTTAATATCCTGACACTAGGATATCCTATGAGAAATTTTCACCACTGTACTTAGTAGCACTTTTCCAAGCTCTAGATACTGATGAAGAAATTCATCTTCCATTTGTTTTCCCCTGGGGTATGAAAAAAAAAAAAAATGAGAGGGCATATCAGTATATAACCCTCTAACTCTTAACCTTCAGAAAGGAAAGAAGATTATATATTTGTACTCTGTTGGAGTGTTTAAAATATATATCTACATATAACTAGTACATTGCCATGTATTAAAAAAAAAGGAGATTGGGGTGTTTTTACCATTGATTTTAAAGGGAATAAAGCCAAAATATACATGTGATTCAGTGTACTAGAGTCAGTGACTATATCTCTATTTTGACAGTCAATACAAAAGCATAGTATAAGCTGTCAGTAAAGTAAATTGGTAGTGTTAGATTTCAGACTTAGTTATATATTCAGGCGTTTCTAATTGACTAGATTTTTGCATATGTAAATTTAGTTATTTCCATGACAGGCATTATGATCCTGTATAAAAAATCTTTTCTTTCTTTCCAAAAGCTTTAGTTATCTCAGAAGGAAATGGCACAGGCAGTGGTTTTAGTAGAGAATTTGGATGTATGTTACACATCTATATTGTGATATAATGTGTACTAATTCACATAACTTTATTGCTATTATATATAATTCTTATTTGCCTCCAGTACATCATGTGTAGGTAAATAAATGAAATTGTATAACAACCTAACACCCATTCATCCTTCCCAGTAGGAAATCTTTCTTCACCTTTTGTATCTTTGTTCTTCTCATAGTCATCTCTATGATTCTAAACCATATGCTATGCTTTTATTACTCTGTTATCTTTAAACTTTTTGTTTCATGTATTAAAAGATGAGCATTTAGCTTATGTACACTTCCATTTCCTATCCAGGTTCACATAGTTATGTTAGTACTTTTGATCCTTCCACTGAATATTACTAGCTCTAAATAATACAACAAAGACCCTATATTTCTGTCTGAATTTTTAACCAAGTATCTGAAATCACACATGATGTAGAATGGCACTGCTAGCACCCTATCGCTCCATCTATCTCACAATCTTTTCTCCCAAACATTTCCAACTTCTGTAGTATATTCTTATTTTTATATTTTCAAGGTTGATACCATATAATCTATGGTAGCCTATTTAAGCTTGCGGTTATTGACTCAGGGTTTAAATCTAAATACTGGAATCTATCAAATTGCCTCTAGAGAGTTATAACCATTTAATTATTATCCTTGCAGAGCAAATAAGTGTACCAAGATTTTGCTTTATTCTGTCTGGGCTTGATACTATTCAAAGGACCCTAATGCAAATATCACATGGATCCTCTTCCTTATACTTCCTTATATATCATTAGTTGCTTAAATCATATCTCAATCACTTTGGCCCCAAACTAGAATGGGATTTTTCTGGGAGGCTTTTCATTTTTAAGTTTGTAAGTCGTACCATTTTTCTTACTTTAAGGGAAAAAAAAAATTCCTCTTTTGCTTCTAAGCTGATATCCTCCAACTGAAACTAATATGTGAATCCCTTTGAGTCATTCTTAGAGCTTGACTTGTCATTCTAATTTGAACTGATCATATTTTAGACTTACTGCTCAGTGCTCCTTCTGTCATCTGGAAGTTTCTTTTAAAGAATTCCTGCTTTAGTTCTATCATGTATTAACACCACGTACCTTCTTCATTCTTGATTTTAAACTTTATTCTGCTGGATTTTTAAAACTCTACTAGTTTGCTTCGATTACATATGGTGATTGAACTTCAAAGTTTCAAAATAGTTGGTACACTGATAAAGGAGAAGTAGACACAATTCAGATGAATTTCTGTTAAAAACAACTATCAGAAAACACCAAAAATTGAGGAAATGGGTTACCTTTTGCTATTTGAGATGATATACTCAAGATAAACCCAGCTAAGAAGATCAATTCTCTCTGTTGTGATAGTTGCATTTTCTGGAATTCACATTCCCATGTGAACTGGAAATGCTAAATTGTTAATAGCTTCCCTAGGGTTTTACATCTCTTCTGACATTTCTCAGTGACTTCATCATAGTTTAAGAATAAGGAAATATAATTTATTCCAAGAAGTGTGAAAATCTTCAAGTACTATTCAGGGAATTTCAAAATTACTTAACTTAGAAGAAAAAACATTTTGCCTGTGTTGTGAGGAGGAAAATGTCATAACAAAGTTATAAGCTGCTTCAAGCTATGGCAATACCAATTTTAAGATAATTTATGTTATAATAGCACAATGAATCATTAGGATAATGATGCCTCTTCTTTAAAAATAATTTCTTACAAGCACCATGAAGTTTTTTTCTTTTTCTAAATACATTTTATATAAGATAAAATTATATTTATAGTTTCAAATTTACACTTTGATTCTCCTCCAAAAAACTCTTTTTTTTTTTTTTTTTAATGTGTTAAAGAATGGATTGCACCTCTTCCCCTCATATTAAGGCTGATGCTACCAAGGTTCTTCACTTTGGACAAGCAAGGCCTGCAGGTTGACACTAAGATACTTTGAAAATATTGAGCAGTCATGAATCTTGCAAAGACATAGCCATAGTGATTATGAAAAAATCAAAATTTCTTTGGAAGAAACAAACTTAACTTCTTAGAACACCCCTGCCAAGTGTGTCAAGAATCTCTTTAAACACTTAAGAGGGATAAATTAAGTTCAGCAGATTGTCATGGTACTGATCATATTTGACATTGCAGATTCAGGATTTTTGCAAAGGTATAAAATGCACAAAGCAAGGTCCATGTTCTTAAAGACTTCA
Source organism: Budorcas taxicolor (assembly GCF_023091745.1). Classification (NCBI taxonomy): domain Eukaryota; kingdom Metazoa; phylum Chordata; class Mammalia; order Artiodactyla; family Bovidae; genus Budorcas; species Budorcas taxicolor. Next base: position 88,570,917 of record NC_068910.1, read on the forward strand.
AATACAGGAAAGCATCCTCAATCCTTATTTTTAAACACAGCAAACAATTTAGATGATATTTATACACAGGGCATTTCCATGGAGATTTTCAGTTTTAAGCCCCCCGCCTCCCACCCTCCTAAGCTATCAATGCAAGGCACAGATTAGAAAGGAACCAGAAATATTTGATTCTGCTGCATGATATAGTTCAGATGGTAAAGAATCTGCCTGCAATGCAGGAGACTCAGGTTTCATCCTTGTGTTGGGCAGATCCCCTAAGGAGGAAATGGCAACCCACTCCAGGATTCTTGCCTGGAGAATTCCGTGGACAGAAGAGCCTGACAGTCTTCCATCTATGGGGTCACAAAAAGTCGAACATGACTGAGTTTCTAATGCACACATATACATTTTTCTATGTCAATGAGTGATAGTCACATGGGGAGTAGAGGTAACTATACATCTCTAAATTTCTCCTCCCGTATTTTACACATCATTTACAGGCTTTTAAAAATCAAGAACCATATGACTGTTAGAGTGTTTATTTCAAGTTCTGTTCACCCCAACTGTAGACAAAAGTTGTAAGTGCAGGATAATTAGTACAATCACAGACTGGAATAATTCCTGCTGTTCTAGGGTCACTGATAAAGGAAGTTAATGCATCTAGAACTAGATGTTCCCAAGACTCCCTCTTTTATAAAATGTAAATCAGTAAAATGGGTGATATAATATGGATAACCAACTATGAACTTACTATCTATACTGATCTGAGGTTTTATACAGTAATTTTTATGTTATTTTTAAACTTCACTACATCTTCATTCCATTGCCAGAACATAGATCTGTCCCTAACTTCTGCCCTGATTTTTACTCAAGATCATACTTGACCATGCCTCTAATTACTGTTTATTTCAACTTCTTTTCTTATTGTATTACTAGTACCATGAGGGGTGCACTCCTTATAAGAGCACCTGGGAACGGCCTATTACTCAGCGATAGAAACGAATGAAATATTGCCATTTGCAGAAACATGAATGGGCCTAGAGACGGTCATATTAAGTGAAATAAACCAGACAGACAAGGCAAATACCACATGATATATCACTTATACGTATAGTTTAAAAAATGATACAAGTGAACTTATTTAAAAAGCAGAAATAGACTCACAGACGTAGAAAACAAACCTGTGGTTACCAAAAGGGATGGGGGGGTATAAATTAGGAGTTTGGCATTAACAGAAATATACTATTATAAATAAAACAGACAAACAACAAGGACCTACTGTATAGCATAAGGGACTATATTCAATATCTACTAATAACCTGTCATGGAAATGAATCTGAAAAAGAAGAGGTGTATTTGTATAACTGATTCACTTTGCTATATATCATAAACATAAATCAACCACACTTCTATAAAAAAATAATCTAAAATGTAGATAAAATAATTTTCCTTTAAATTATTACCTCAGGCTTATAACTTTTAGAAAAATACCATGTATCAACAAATATTAAACAAATATCTTTCCTTTCTGCATGAGTAGGATCAATCTGAACTGAAACGCTTCTGCTTTATTATCACAGGCATACATACCTGGTCATTGTTCAGCACCTATTAAATGTAAACCTAAGAATATGAAAAATATGAAATATAATTTCTGATTAATTTGGTCAAAACTCATCTCAGGATAGCACAAGGAAGTGTGTGTGTGCCGCGTGGTAGACACAGGAGGCATTTCAGCTCAGAGGGTACATTATTGTGACGTGGCCGAGATAAGACAAGACTTCAGAAAATAAGTGAAAATGTGATTTACTTTCAAAATGCCCTGTCTTCTCTCTAACTCACTATCGTTGGATGCAGCCCACCCTGGTCCAAAGAAAGTAAGATTCTTACACTTCACACAAAACCTTGTCATTTTCCTCCATGCTATCCATTCACCTGAGAACCTTCATCTTTCAATCCTCGCTTCCCTCTACTTTGCCAGGCCTTCTCCATAACTTAGGATAACACACATCCCTTTTGGGAAACTTCCGAGAGCTCTGCTGGCATCTTCCTTTCATATATCTCAGTGACCTGGCAACATCTGTGCTTGTCATTTAAATCTATTAGAGTGGATTCTCTTGAGATTTTAATTCATGCTTTATTTATCCTCTGAGCCCAATATCTCACTGACTATCTGGGGTATCTAGTCACAGAATAAATGCTGACAGGTCGTATCATAGAGGAGACAGACAGACCACATTTTCAATCATAGATTCACATTCACATTTGACTTTTGCTTGGATTAGATATTTGACTTCTATAAGGCTTTGTTTCTCCATCTTTAAACTGAGCATAATTCTACCTTCCATATAGGAGTCTTAGTAAAATTGAAAATAATATTTCCCATAATGTCAGAATTGTAGCAGATACTTGATAATTGATAGCCATCGATATTATGATCAGAATGAATGAATGGACTCCCTGATGGTGGTCATAAATGTTTTAGGATTGCTTCGCCTTTCAAACTTCCTGCTGGTGTATCTTGTAAGGCACACAGATCTTTTCATCTTTTGTGTTCTCCTTATCCTCTCTGTTACAGAGATCGACAGAGTGTGGACTATCTCTCTGGTCAGATCTCTTTTTTTAGGCTCAGCTACCTCTCTCCATTCCACTGTTCTTATTCTATTCTTACAGAACAATTGGAGAATGAAAGTCACCATCCTCAATTTAATTCAGCAGATTTCTTTTATCCTGTGGACTATACTTTCCACCATTTTATTGTCCATCATACCATACCTGAAAGGACATTTGCCTTATGTTCCTTTATACTTTTTTACTAAGAATGAGGTTTTAGACTAAAATATTGTCTTAATTTTACCTACATTCTATGTATATGATGAAATACACGTTTTCAACAAAAATCTTCAATTTGATGAATGTATGTTATTAATGGAGGATTTATTAGCACTGTGAGCAGAATTCATCTCTATTTTCTCCTTCTTTATGCCTCTCTCCTATCAAGTATTCTTCTACCTTTCTATTTGGACTTGAATCAATGGTTTCTTGGGTTAGACAATTATAAGAAAAGGAAGAAACATTTGGCATGATCTTTCAAAGTTTGCCTAAAAGTCTTCCTGTATCTAAAGTGAAAGTCATTCAGTCGTGTCCAACTCATTGCAACCCCATGGACTATACAGTCCATGGAATTCTCCAGTCCAGAATACTGGAGTGAGTAACCATTCCCTTCTCTACAGGATCTTCCCAATCCAAGAATCAAACCCAGGCCTCCCACATAGCAGGCAGATTTTTACCAGCTAAGCCACCAGGGAAGCCCTATATCTGAAGGATATTTTATTAAGTTGTGTTGAATACTTTGGAAAATTTGGAGACGATACAGTCAATGAATAATCACATTTCTCTAAGGAAAACAGAGTTTAAGCTCCGTCATCAGATCCTCCGCCCATCCCTTCTTTTATGAGTGAGATTTTCCTTGCTAATTTTATTAACGGTGCTGCTGAATACATTAATGGATTTTATGGGGCGATAACAATGATAATTTTGAGAGCACTACCTTTACCGTGTTAAGGAACTCACAACCTCTGTTTGCTGCTTGTTCAGAACCTTTAAAATGCCTCTGCCCATGTTTTCAGAAGGACCAAGTGGGCTTTTTAAGATTATTATTATTCTTGTCCGTTCCTGAAAAAAAATGCTTGTTGAATGCTAAACCGTGTTACTGTTGGGCTAGTTTTGATATGGGGATTCAAACTAATTATTTCCCCATATCATTATTCTCTTCTTAGTCGTCAATAGCTTATCAGATGTTGATGTTATAGTTTGTGATATGCCTGGTATCAAATACCTCAGGACTCATATCTTGACTGTAGATCAGCTTAAACTTTTGAACACAGCTAGTGTATTCCTAAGAGAGAGTATTATCAGTTTTTCCACATGACATAATATATATTATCATAATAAGAATGTAAATGCTCAGTGTCTACACTACTCATTGCTATATCTCAAGCAATGACTTTTAAACTTAAGTATACTGCAGTAACAATATACAAAGATTTTTTAAAATCCAGGTTATTAAAAAGACAGTAATCTGTTTTCAAAAATGTTTGGAATGTAAATATACAGAAGTATGCTGTCATCTGAAAATTATGATATACGTATATTTATAAATTCTCATATTTTAAACACAGACGAATTTGCTTTACTTTGTATTTTTAAAGGATCTGAACTGAAGAAAAAATTTTATTTATGAATACAAAAAGAGTAATCTTGTTTGCCATGGACAGTTGGGCTCCATTTATGCATAGCTGATGGCAGTAATTTACCACCTTTCTCTTATCCTGTAAAGACCCTGTAATTTTAACAAGGAAGACAACCACAGGTCTATCAAAAGAATGTTGCCCTCACATTTTTATTCAAATTGTGTTTATGTGGTGCACAGGTCAGTCAGAGGGCAAGAAGTTAATCGTTCAGATTTTTGAATGCATGTTAATCTTTTCAAGCTCTGCAATGCCATGACCTTTTGAAAGGTACCAAAATGGAACCTTTCTGGCCTGGAACTATTAACTCATCTCCCAGGCACACAGAGGTGGGAATATAACAGATTTAGTTACATAGTTCACATTTCTCCAGCCAGAGCTGTCATTTTTACAATAAGCCTAAGTAGATGAAATTAGCAATAAATTATAGAACAGTGAAAAATACAGAAAAAGTGATAACCTTTCTTTATCTTCACAACATGAAAGTATCTATTTAATAGATCATGTTTTCTCACATGTTATTTTCAAAGAATGAAATATTGGCAGTGGGGTATTTTGCCTTTTACTTAGGCCTGAATATTTGCCTTGCAACTTTTTTTATGTTTATGTAGTAAAATGGATCACATATATAGGGTGATCATAATACTGTATTTCTGAGTTGGAGGATTTTGAGAATGAAAGGGAAAATGAGCTGCAAAATATTAAGTCAGGACCATTGGGGAAATCATGATCACCCCAAGTAAGTTGAGACATTTACTGACCCTGATAATCAGCCACTGAAAGCCAAAATGGACTTGAAATTACCCAAATGTGGGAAGGCGGCAGAGACTCGACTCTAGTAAGTATTCATCCTTTTTGCTCTAATGAGATTCTGTTGCCTCAAGCTGTCTGAGAATGGTGCAGAGAAAAATTTCACATTGATTTCTGATATATTATTACACGTTCAATTCATGTAATATGATATTTTGTGAAATAAATTGCTTTTCTATTTTCATAGATCATAACTTTAATAGAAATAGTGTATTGATATCGGAAAATATTTCGTACTAACTCAAAACTAAGATATGTCTGTACGCAGTTATTGGTATAATAATAGCCGCAGAATCCTGAAAATTTTCATTACTATTTATCCACAGCATAGATAGTAGCTCTAAAATTCTGTGATTTTTGAATTCCAATTTTATGGCATCAAGTTTAATAAAGTGTCTATGTACTTAATCTGCAATATAAGTAGACCACAGCATATCCCCATTTCTCCCCCTTCTGGAGTTTACATACAAAAGAAAATTTGTGTATTTGCACTTAAAATCTTCAGGTAGTGGAAGCTAAAAGGCCACACCTCCTAGTACTATGACATTGACGTTTGGAATCTCAATATATAAATCTGAGGGGGGATGCAAGCATTCAGTTCATAACTTTCTCCTAATGAAAAAAAGGAAATTATTTTTGCTGTTGTTTCTGGGAAATAAATGATGAAAGGTGTCTTTTTCCGACTATGTAGTGTTGATACATATTAGTATGTGTGTGCTCAGTTGTGTCTGACTCTTTGAGACCATATAGACTGTAGCCAGCCAGGCTCCTCTGTCCATGGAATTTCCCAGAGAAGAATACTGGAGTGGGTAGCCATTCGCTATTCCAGGCGATCTTGCTGACCTGTGGATGGAACCAGAGTCTCTTACATCTCCCGCATTGCACACAGACCTTTACCACTAGCATCAGCTGGGAATCCCACCGATTCATATGTAAGTACTCTCTATGGTCTCCCCTAGTGGGTAATCAAATACAGTGGAGAAGGAATATTAACTATACCTTCAGACCATCCAGAAAAATGAATGGCAGCATCCACTTCCACGGTAGACACAGGACTATTGGTCTGTGTCTATCACCTGCTCCCCTCCCATTATCAAATGATTGAGAAAGTTTGATCACCATCTACATGGGCTGTCTGTGACTACAAGTACACACAGGGAAAAATTAAATTTTCTTTTGAAGAAAATAGATTTCTTTGTCTACCAAGTTTCTACAGGCAACGAATTGCCTGGGGTGGTATGGTGGGGCTTCTTAGAGGCAACGCCTTTTCCTCTAAGTGTATCTGGTGGTTAGTCGCTCAAGCCTGTCCGCCTCTTTGCGATCTCATGGACTGTAGTTCACCAGCCTCCTCTGTCCACGGAGATTCTCCAGGAAAAGAATACTGGAGTGCTGTGCCCTCCTCTAGGGGATCTTCCTGGCCCAGGAATTGAACCGGAGTCTCCTGCATTGCAGGTGGATTCTTTACTGGCTGAACTACCATTGAAGCCTTCCTGTAAGTGGATTCTGCATTGTGGCCAACTCAAGAGGACTTGACACTAGCAGACACAGTAGAAGGTTGGATACTAAGAGACTTTCCAAAACAATGAAGAAAAAGGTCTGAAGACCAATAGTTTCCCCAGAAACTTCCTAATCATATGTGCAGAGAGTACCTATTATTTGCCCAGCACAGAAATGTAATAAACAAGGGGTTTCTAAAATTGGACTCACTTGGGCTGTAATGAGAGCACAGGCAGAGCAGCAGGATGAAGTTCAGTGTGCGTTCCCCATCAGACCTCTGGTTCCAAGTACGTGCTGCCTGGGCCAGGGAATTCCTTAAGCCTCTTGCTCCTCAGGCTTGGAACAGAGCCTAGAGTCTCTGCTGTCTCTTTTCCTATTGCTCAAAACCCTCTATCTTGAGAAACTCCCAAGACAGCCTAATCAGAACTAAAAATTCACTAAAAAATGTAGATCAGTTAAAAAAAACTCATATGCTTTTCACTGAGGGTAATTTTATTATAAAAAAAGTAAAGCCAGATAGAAAAGGCCAACACAAGTGGTTTTATTCATAAAATATTATTCTAATCATTAATATTTACAAAATGCATTGCAAATATCACCACAATGGAGGGAAGAAAGGAAGAGGGAAGGAATGGAGAGATGGAGAAAGTAAAAGAGAATGAAGGGAAGAGAGGAAGGAAAACAAAAAAGGGAAGAGAGCTCTGCATGATTTCAGTGTGATGATCAGATGAAACAATAGCCCAACTCTTCAGGAAGCTTTCAAAATATTTCACAGCAGCATACTGAAACTCCTCAGCAGGAAGTAAGTCACAAAGACACTAAAATGCAGCTACCTTAAAATAAATTTATTAAGCCGTTTATATCTTTACCATAGGAGAGAAAATGTCTAAATCAACTACCTTTAGGGAAATATATTAAACTAATTTGTTTTAACACCAACACAGCAGGGAAAACCAAAATAAAGCTGTGGCTAGCAAATAAACAAGCCCCACAGTGGGAAAAGAACTTAAGACAGGAAAAAGCAAAAACATTATATCGTTAAAAAGAGAAGAGAAGTAGTGGTGTCCTTGAAAATAGCTGCAGTTTTTATATTGTTTGAAAATTACATAACTGTGCTCTTAGGCAAAAATATTTATTCAGCATGTTGCTTTACTTACAAGCATTGTGTTCTGTGTCTGGGATTTTTGAACTCATATTCAATAGCTTTAATAAGCTATTCTCTTCATGCCATCTCATATTTGGCCCATGCTACACTTATCTTATTTTGGAAATGTAAGTATACAAGTGTAATATCTCAGTTATTTTTAGGAAAGTATCTAAAGACAGTTTTCCCCTCTTAGTAATTGAAACTGAATTCACAGTTGCATTTAGTGTTGAGACTGAAAACTTCTGGAAGGGGTGGGGTCTCTTGTATATACGAGGCTGCATTAAAACTGTGTCGGGATATATTGGCTTACATACACTTCAAAGATATTTGGCCAATAGGAGTACACACCTAATGCTAAACTACTAGAAAAACTTTTTCCTTAAATTCTAAGTGGGTCACTTTCATTCACATCTATGTTTTTCTCGTCTTCAATTTTCTCATGTTTATTTTCAGGCATAGAAAAGAGTTCATATTACTGTTCTTAAGTATGCTGTTTATATTTATTTAGGATAAATTCTGGTAGTATTTCTGGCATTCCATCTATCAAATTATTAGGTACAGAAGCAGGATTATTTTTAACTCTATTAAATATATTGTAAATCATTTCATCATCAGCCCTCTCTTTATAATTATTCCTAATAGTTTTGTTTTTGATTGGTCATCTGTTATCTAACAAATTTTATAATGCTTCTAAATATATGGATCCCTAGATGCTGTGTTCAACTAAATGATGTAAATACATGCCAGGATTTTTGGGAGAAATCTGAAACTAACTAGGTTGTCATCACATCATGTAGAAGTGGTCTCTATGCTTAGCCAGAATTTAGTGGTTCCACATAATGCTGTTATGATGTATATGTAATATAGATGTCAGTTATTAAGGGGCTTGATATAGATGTAAATCCCTGAATGTGTGATGGCTGATATATTGGTTCAGGCTGCTCTAACAAAGTACCTAGCCTCGCTTGCTCATAAACAATGAGACTTATTCTCCCAGGTTTGGCATTTCAAAGTGTGAGATGAGGATGCCAGCATGATCAAGTTCAGCTGAGGGCCTTCTCCCAGGCTGTGGACTGCCAGCTTCTCAATGTGTGCTCACATGGTAGGAAGCTGAGAGAGAAAGTGAAGTCTCTCTCCTGACTCTTATAAGGGCACTAACCCCATGCATAAGGTCTCCACCCTCGTGACCTCATCTAATTCTAATCACCTCTGGAAGACTCCACTTCCTACTACTATCACACTGGGGGGTAGGATTTCAACTAATGAATAGGGAGGGAACACAAACAGTCAGATCATAGCAGCCTATGCAATGACAGATTATTGCTTAGGTCTTCTCTACATGATGAATATTCATCTTTAATTTCTTACCTGATAAATTAAACACTGTGCTGTGTGTGTGCTGTGCTTAGTTGCTCAGTTGTGTCTGACTCTTTGCAACCCCATGCAGATCGCCAGGCTCCTCTGTCCATGGGATTCTCCAAGCAAGAATACTGGAGTGGGTTGCCATGGCCTCCTCCAAGGGATGTTCCCAATCCAGGGATCAAACCCAGGTCTCCCACATCATTGACAGATTCTTTACCATATGAGCCACCAGGGAAGAATGTTTTAGAAATTCAGAAGTTTCTAGAGCCTAGAAACTTATGGGATGCATATTCAAGATATGCTATAACACCTGCATAATGTTGTACTGAGAACCTGATAATCAAACAGGATGTTGAGGAAAATGGCACTTGTTTGTAAAGTATAAAATATAATTACTCTATGTAACTTCTATCAATTAAGGTAACCCCTTGTTACTGAATTAGTTTGGCTCAGGCTAGGTTTTTACACAAAGTCAATTATATGGAAAACAATATCAGTTTTCAGAGATTTTGAATTTGGAGAATGTGGACAATGGATTGTGTACATTTACTAACTCTGATGTGCTTGCAAGGAAAAAGGGATTACTTATTAAATACTTGTAATTCAGTAATAGTTTAAGGAAATTTCCCTTTAGTATGTCATGTAACTCTCAAGTCAATCCTGAGATGCATGGGTCATTACATCTGAATAAGTTATTCATCTCAAAAGTGGGTGACCCCCTTGAAAACCAAGTTCAAGTCCTAAATTATTTTCATGTGCCATTTAAAGCTACCCCATGCCATTGAGAATACTTCCATTTGGTTGTATTCCTTTTATGTTTATTAGAGACCCAAAGCAGCATGAAGTGTCCAATAAATACTCAGTAAATATCAACTGTTCATCAACTAGCTACAGCCATTAGGCAGTTCTGGGCTTTTATAGAGTCATTTGTCCCTGTTTACACAGGGTCAGTAAGCCAGTCTTTTGAATAACAAAGTTTTTAAAAGTGTCAGTGTTCACAAACTGCTAATATGGCTGAAGTATGCATAAAATGTAGCGGAGAAGTCACACAAAAGAGCCTAGTCCAGATATGCTTAAGTAACTTATACATAAACTTGACAGGACATACACAAAAATAACAAATGACTTTTGTATATCTAGAGCCCTTCAAAATAAAACAGTTATTAAAGATACTAACAATGAGGAAACATATTAACTATATAAAGGATTTTTAGATGTATATGATTTTGAAATTCTTTTGTTGACTTCTGACTTGTGCATTTTTAGTAAATTTTTACCTTGAATCTTGTATTTACTGCTTTTCACCTCAACTTTTCTATTCACTAAGCTTTTTTAGAGCTCCCTCTACTGTTCAAATATGAGCATGCTCATTGAAAATTTACTAAGGTAAGCAAGGTAATCTGATTTCGATACACAACTTGCTGAAGATATATTTATAATCTGAGTAAGAAAACTCTCTTCAGTCAAAAAGATGAATGCTCCTCTGTGTCAGTTTAAAGTCACTTGTATTATTTTTAAGCAATGCTCCTCAAATAATAAAAATTGATGTGTAGTAGAATATATACATTTCAAAAATTTTATCTGTCACCACTTTATCTGTAAACATCACAATTTCTTAATCAATCCATCTATGACAAAAATGGCATATGATAATAAGAAACATTGTAAAGTTTACATAGTGTAAATTAAAGAAAGCTGAAAATATTATTGCTTCATAACTCTAGAAGGTGAGCATAAATATCATGTTTGCATAAATGATGTAAAATTATGTAAGGTCTTTTCATCTTTAAAATGTTTGAAGATTCACAACTTATGATTAAGTTAAATAAATGTTAAATATTATCTAGGATTAGGAAAAAGAAACCCAGAAATACTAACACAGCATTAAATTAACCAAATAAAATATTCTCAAAGCTCTTGGTCAAGTTAGATGTTATAAGACACAGTTTCCCTATCAGAATTAGCATAGTGAGTGAGAAGATTTCCTACTTTTGAGGCAATGGGTAAATTTCAGAATGTTCCTTACTTAAAATGATATGTAAAATTTTGTTGATTGTGATTAAATCACAATCAATAAAATATGAAGAGTCATAAAATATCTTTTCAATAAAATACCAAGAATATCTGTTGTAGTAAGAAGCCAAGAAACAAAATGATAATTCTGTGAGATAAAATTATCTCATGGTGTAAAGCCCCAATTAAGATAATGGTAGTTCATCAGTTCAATAACTCAAAAGATGAAGTACAACAAGATAAAGCTTCATTGTTAAGAATATACATTAGTTACGTATTTCTCCAGTGAACTCATATTTAACATTACATAATTAATTAGTCAGGAAATGCCAGAAAACTTTAAGTGAAATTATATTAACCTGTAGAGAGAAAAAGTAATTTATAAATTATACCTCCATTTTTTGGAATAGAAAAAATCTTTTTTTTTCATATTGCAGAAAGTTCGTATTTTTTAAATCATCAGTGAGTCTCATTTATATACACTATAGAGTTTCAAAATCCTAGAGACAGAGTTATATCCTCCAAAATAGAGTCATAGAAATGTTACAGATCTTAAGAAGTGCTATTGCAGACTCAATGTTTGATAATATGTTTTCTATATATTTAATCAAAAGAAAAGAGAAGGATTTCAGATGTGTGCCAACTATTTATTGAACAAATGCTTATATAGTACTTACTAGGTGCCAAATATTGCTTCAAACATTGTGTAAATACACATATAAGCTTATTGAAGCCTCATAACAGGTAAGTACTCTTGTTATCCTCAATTCACAGATAAGGATATTAAAGCATGAAGAAGTTAAAAAAAAAAAAGTCACAACTAGAAACTAGGAAAGCTGGTATTTAAACTGGGATATTTAAATCAGAGTATGTGCTCTTAACTCCTCTTTCATGCTCACATCTCATTATCCCTTCCTGAGAAAAGGTGGATTTTCATGAAATCATGAGGTTGGAATTAGATTAGAGTAAATTAAAGGTTTTGGTCCTGGTGGTAACTGGAGGAAGGTAAGAACTATGTTATTTTTTATCCTCCACATTTTGGTCAAAACTCTATTTATTTGCACAGTGTGCTTAAATAATACCCAGAGAGGTTAATATGATGTCCTTTTTTAAAAAAGTTGAAGTATAGTTGTTGTATTGGATGCAACGCGATGTTAGTTTCAGGTGTATAGCAAAGTAATTTGTACATATATATATATGAATGAATATTTATATATATATTCTTTTTCAGATTATTTTTCCTTATAATTGTTACAAAATATTGAGTATATTTCCCTGTGCAACATAGTAAACTCTTGTTGGTTACCTATTTTAGGCATAATAGTGTGTACCTGTTCATCCCAAACTCCCAATTTATCCCCATCCTCCCTTTCCCCTTTAGTAACCATGAGTTTGTTTTTTATGTCCATGGGTCTATTTCGGTTTTGTATATAAGTTCATTGTATGTTGGTTTTTTTTTGGTTTCAAATATAAGTAATATCATATATTTGTCTTTTTCTGTCTGACTTCATTTAGTTTGCTAATCTCTAGGTCCATTCATGTTGCTGAAGATGTCATTTTAGGATCAATATACAAGCAGTATCTTATGATATTTGTTTTAAAAGTTGATAGCAGTCCTCTCTCTGTCTGCCTATTGGTATCCTCATGCAGAAATAAATACTTAGCATCTTTAAAGAATGAATAAACCTCTAAAGGGGATTGCAAAATGTTGTGCATAAGCACAGATATGCACATTTTAGGAGAAGAACTACCATAACTTTCTTAGTCACAGATTAATATATGATCCCCAAATGGTTAAGAACCACAGAAACCAAGTTTCAGCTCCTTCAGGGGAGATTGCAAGCAGCATCTCCCTCCCTTCTGTAGCTTTTGTCTGTCTTGTCTTCAGGACACACTGAAGTGTGTGATTGAACAACACTACACAGTCTTAGAAGGCTGAATCCTAGCTACTTTCCTGGGTCTTAAAGCATTGACTCCATCTCCCTCCCTTACTCCTTCCCACCTTGGTCTCTTCATTTGTTTAGTGGAAATCTATCCAACAATCTTACATTTTTGTTTTCTTTTTTTTTTTGGATGGGGCTGTTTTGTTCAAGTATTGAATTAATTAGTTTAGCACTTAGATATTGCCCGGAACAGGATAAATATAAATTGTTAATCCTTTTTATGTAGTTCAAAGCCTATGGTTTTGAAATCAAATAAATCAGGATTTAAGAGTTCAGTTTTGTTTTTTTCCTGGTAGCAGTCATGTAATGTGAGCTTTGCCAAATATCGCTAAGACTCAGTTTCCTTTACAAACTGGGTATGATAAAGCTATTTAACTGAGTGCGTGCTTGCTAAGTCATTTCAGTCGTGTGTGACTCTTTGCGACCCTATGGACGGTAGCCTGCCAGGCTCCTCAGTCCAGGGGATTCTCCAGGCAAGAATACTGGAGTAGATCACCATGTCCTCCTTCCAGAGGTCAAACTCACGTCTCTTATGTCTCCTGCATTGGCAGGCAGGTTCTTTACTACTAGTGACACCTGGGAAGCCCAAGAGGGTACTGTTGACAAATCAATTTTAAAAGTATCTAGAAGTGCCTTTTTGAAGTTTTATCAGAGCATTGTCAAACTCCATCTGAGAGTCAGCTGGAGTCCTAGAGAATTGTGTGTTTGACTCACTATTGGTTAGAGCTAGACTGTTAAGTTAGATGTTAACTCTTAGAAGATTGGGCTTCCCTGGTGGCTCAGATGGTAAAGCGTCTGTCTGCAATGCAGGAGACCTGGGTTCAATCCCTGGGTTGGGAAGATCCCCTGGAGAATGGCAGCCCCCGCCAGTATTCTTGCCTGGGAAATCCCTTGGATGGTGGAGCCTGGTAGGCTACTGTCCATGGGGTCGCAAAGAGTCAGACACGACTGAGCTACTTCACTTCACTTCTTCACTTCTTCGAAGACTGATCAGTAACCCATACTTTCTGTCCACTGGGAAAGATAATCCTAAAGATTGCATGTGTATTATCTTGTAGGATGTTAACCAACTTTGTATCTATTTTGCTAAATTACTCCTGAGATTATTTTTACCCACTGATTTTATGTTAAGCAGCCTATTTTAACTTTGTATACTTTAATAAAAACAACCAAGTAAGTGCTTTAAAAGTTGCTTGATAACTTAATTCCTAAGCACGTTTTGCAATAATCCACCGCATGGAGATACTCTTGTTCTCTTCACACACAAAATGCCCCTTTTAAGTTTTTCTTCTTCTTATCCCAACCATCCTCCTTGGCCTAGTTTTAAATACCTTCTGCTTTAGGAAGTCTTAACTACCACCACAAATCAGAAGTAACTGTGCCCCTATAGCATTTTCTTTGTCATTAAAATTAATCATGGTTGTTGGTTGATGAAACTTGATGAACTGGAGAGTGTTTCAGAGAAGAGACTATGTTGTACTTATCTTCATACACACCATCCCCCACATTGTGCTTTCCCTACCAAGTGTAGAACAATAAATATTTGTTTATTAGAATTAGGCTTGAAAAGAAATGAAATGAATCAATTAAACATTAAAATAACAAGATTATTCAGACTAGGGGGATGCATGCTATAATAAAATCAGGGAGTTAAGCAACAAACACAGAGAGTGAAAAAGTACAGAAGTTCTTTTACTATGCAATCATATAGACTTATAAAGCCCAATTACTGATAGTAAAATAATACGAAAGAGAACATAGAAAGTAAATTCCTTCTGGAGACTGTTCTCTTTACAGAGCCTACAGTTTCTAATTGCATGAAAACTCAAAGATGTTAGCAAGTCTGCTTTTATTATCTAAAAAGCATTCGCTTTATAGCTTCACATTATAGAATAATATAAAGAAATCATTTTAATATTGATTGCTTTATCTTTATCTTTACTGGCAGTCTAATATGTGATAAGTCACATCCCTGATGCACACTATTTTTTTGCTGTAAAATTAAAACCTACCTCCTTTATATCACAGAAAAGCATTATGAATATGAGCTGTGCTAAATCTCCTTGGGCTTCAAGGAGAAATAAATTATACACACCTGTGTAACAGACTATGTCTTCTGAAACTTTAATATGTGTATGGATCTCCAGGGAATCTTGTTACCATGCAGATTCAAATTTAGACAGGGATTCTGTATTTCTCACCATAATTTGAGGAGCAAGGGGTTTAAAAAAATTTAATACCCGAACTTCTTGGAAGTCAGTTTTATTCTAACCTTTCAAAATTTGGGATTGTAATTCTATAAATTTGTTAGAGTGGTAGAAAAATATCTTTGCATCTCTTTTTCAGTGAAAATGAAAGAAAAAGAATACTTATCAAACAAATATTAGCCCTTTTCCTGATATTTCATGAAAACCTTTAAAGTTCAACATTTTTAATTGATTTTATCTTTAGTTATTTTAATTTTGCTCATTTCTTTACATCTTCAATATGCAGTGTCATTTTAAATGGGAGAAAATCATTTTAAAATGGGAAATTGTTAGAGGTAAATCCGAATATTTGTTTCTCTCCTAATTCTATAAAATAATTTTTATCTAATTGAAAAATATCTCTAGTCAGTGAACAGTGCTTTATTATTCAGCACTCAAAATGATGTGTGTAAGTTCCATAATGATATTCAAACAATTGACCATGTATTTTCATACTACCCTGTGATAACCATGGTAATTAAATTGTTTTGACACCACCCTTATGGCAGAAAGTGAAGAGGAACTAAAGAGCCTCTTGATGAAAGTGAAAGAGAAGAGTGAAACAGTTGGCTTAAAACTCAACATTCAGAAAACTAAGATCATGGCATCAGGTCCCATCACTTCTTTGGAAATAGATGGGGAAACAGTAGAAACAGTGTCAGACTTTATTTTTTTGGGCTCCAAAATCACCGCAGATGGTGACTGCAGCCATGAAATTAAAAGACACTAACTCCTTGGAAGAGAAGTTATGACCAACCTAGACAGCATATTAAAAAATAGAGACATGACTTTGCCGACAAAGGTCCATCTAGTCAAGGCTATGGTTTTCAAAGCAGTCATGTATGGATGTGACAGTTGGACTGTGAAGAAGGCTGAGCGCCGAAGAATTGATGCTTTTGAACTGTGGTGTTGGAGACTCTTGAGAGTCCCTTGGACTGCAAGGAGATTCAACCAGTCCATCCTAAAGGAGATTGGTCCTGAATATTCATTGGAAGGACTGATGCTGAAGCTGAAACTCTGATACTTTAGCCACCTCATGGGAAGAGCTGACTCATTGGAAAAGACCCTGATACTGGGAAAGATTGAGGGCAGGAGGAGAAGGGGACAACAGAGAATGAAGTGGTTGGATGGCATCACTGACTCAAAGGACATGAGTTTGAGTAAACTCGGGGAGTTGGTGATGGACAGGAAGGCCTGGTGTGCTGCAGTCCATGGGATCACAAAGAGTCAGACACGACTGAGCAACTGAACTGAACAATATCACTTAAATGTTCAGTTGGGCAGCAGGAAATTATAAAATGATATTTTATTTGTGATAGATATCTTTGTTTCTCTGGAGGTAAAAATATAATAAGCAAGAAGTTCCTGAGGATGAGATGCTTAGATAGCATCACTGACTCAATGGACATGAATTTGAGCAAACTCCAGGAGATAGTGGAGGACAGGAAGGCCTGATGTGCTGCAGTCCAAGGGGTTAAAAAGAGTCGGACATAACTTAAGAAGTGAAAAACAACAACAAACAAGAAGTTAAAAAGAAATTGCCCCTCCCCAATCTTGGATGAACAACTGTAAGTTGCATTCTATAGAGAAGCAGACAATTCACTTTTATCTTTGTCTTTTAAAGTTAAAGAAATATTATGTTATGATCATGTCTATAATTCATTTGTTCAACCCGAAAGTTAGTATGCTACAGGCAGTTATTTTAAAATTCATATTTTAACCTAGAAAATGTCAATCATATAGCAATCTCTGCAATAAGCTCCGCAGTAAAATTTCTGAGAAATTTTAATTTAGTTGAGTTTTTAGATTTGGGGTGTGTGTGAGTGTGTGTGTTCATGGAAGTATTTTAACAGACACCCCTCATTTTACCTATAATATGCTACAGGTTTTTTTTTTTTAATGAAATATTTTCAAATCCTTAATGTAAGAAGCAGAAAAATTCATAATGCATTAAAATAAATGTATAAATGATAAGAATTTCAGGATAAAATAGAGTTTACATAAACACTTAAGGGCATCTCACTAGAATTCTACCAGTTAAGAATATGCCATATGTGTGTTAACCAGAATCCTTCTTAATCCATGCATGGATTATGTTTGAGTGGAAGAATTATTATAGTTGAAAATTACCTGGCATGATAAACATCCCACTCCATGTTAATTCCTTTTTGAGTTACTATGTAAATTCAAATATAGCACACAAATAATATGCAATAGCATGTATTAGCATATTATGCACTGATAGGAACTCTTCTTAGAAGATTTGAGCTGCAAAAGTATCAGCCTGGCTCACATCATTCATGTACTTCTTTACATGGAGGATTGATTTATGGATGATATAATACCCACTACTGGAAATTCTCAGATACAAGAATCTTGAGACTGTGACCCCATATAATCTTTAAATTCAATCAGTTTGTTGTGTTTTAATCTAATTTTCTAACTGTACAAAGTCTTTTATTTTGTGACTGGACCACATATCATCAGTGTACTATTGGTATACTCAAAAATCAGGAAGCCTATATGTTACTGAGGTATTAAAAGTTTTCAAAAGCCAGTTAAGTTTTTTTTTTTAATTAGCATTAAAGTCTTATTTTTAGAAAAAGATTTGAAACCCTTAATCCTAATGTGTTGTTTCTTATGTTTACAGTTCTCGTAAATTACTTTCAAATGTATTCATGTAGTAGTTTAACATTTAGTGACTGTGTGCTGTGCTGTGTTTAGTTTCTTGGCTGTGTCCAACTCTGTGACCGCATGGACTGTAGCCCACCAGGCTCCTCTGTCCATAGTCTTCTCCAGGAAAGAATACTAGAGTGGGTTGCCAAGCCCTCCTCCAGGGGATCTTCCAAACCCAGGTTTCGAACGTGTGTCTCCTCTCTGTTCTGCGTTGCAGGAAGATTCTTTACCATTGAGCCACCTGGGAAGCCCTATGAACTCTGTTAGATACTCGTTGTATAATGAAAATTGAGATAGACCTTGTCATCGCATGGCTCACAGTCTAGGGGGTCTTATAGAAAAGGAAGCAAGCAGATTCAGAGACAGCCGAGGGCCACATAAATCTTGGAGCTGGACAGTGCTACTGGAGCACCAAGGGTACTTGAAAGGAAATGGCTGTCAGAGGTCTTCCGGAAAGGGATTTCTAAGCAGCAACTGAAAAGAATAATCGGATTAGAGGAAGAAATGGCTAACTGAGGCAGTTATCAACGCAAGCTGAGGAAACAGCAGATGCAGAGACCCAAGAACAAGAGGAATCAAGATAGAGTTTGAGGAGAGGAAGAGGATACTGGGGAAATGCTAGGCAGGAAGTAGATTTACGGGGCCGCAGAGAGTCGGACACGACTGAAGCGACTTAGCAGTAGCAGTAGCAGTAAACGTCTTTAAACAGGGAAGATGCGTGGTCAGCTTTGAGCTTTAAAGAGTACAACCGGCTTCACGATAGAGGATGTCTTGAAAGGAGGCCTGTAATGGCCACCAGCAGGATCCAGTGACCAGATCAAATCAATAGTCCATGGGGGCAAAAAGGGACACAACCAACCTTAGAGCAAAGTTAAAATTTCCGAAACTGTTTATTTGCAATATCATTTCCTCTTTTCTCTAGGTACATTTTCCCCTCAGCAAGACCTCCTCCCTTCATTTCAACTACCCAAGTTTTTCTAATTTCTTTCTCCTTTCAAGGAACTCCAATATTTCCCTCCCACTGTTCATTCTTTCCTCCATCTCCCTTTTATACAACTTGTGTGTGTACAGATGTGCAGAGACACTAATCAGGGTCTCAAAAATCATTTGCATGTACCAACTTTGACTTTTTCATGTTAAACTATTACTTCAATTCTGCCTTTGGGTTTTAATATTCATCTGTCAAAATATAGAATGAAAGCCTTCTCAAAGAGTTGTAGCCTCAGCAGGATGCTCACCTTGGATCCAGGGATTAGCCTGGGAGCAAGACACACTCTTTTTTTTCACTGCTTTTTATCTTGGTCTACAGTGGTATCTAGAATAGTCAATTACATGACATTAGTTCTATTTGATTTGGCCAGAATTAATAACTGAGATAAAAGATCTAAGTGGGTCTGTGAGTTAAAATATTTAGGAGGAAGTAGAGATCAAAGCCCTAAATTAAATGTTGAAATAGTTCATATGATCTCACACAAAACACTCTTTTAACTGTAAAAGGTATTGCAAAGGAGAGTTGGTTTTATAAAGTCAAAGGGGACATACCTAGAGAGTCTCTGATTGTCAAGTGTTCTATTCAGATAGAAAGTCTGGGAGCAGGAACAGAGTTTCTAATGGATCTTCTAGCACAGTTAGAACTCTAGTTGGTTGCAAAGGGGAGAAGGAAGTGATCAGGGGACATTTCAAAAGAATTGTTTAGTGTTCAGTTCCCTGGAATAGGGCTTCCCTGGTGGCAGAGCAGGTAAAGAATCTGCCTGCAATATAGGAGACACAGGAGATGCAGGTTGAATCCCTGGTCAGGAAGACCCCATGGAGGAAGAAGTGAAAACCCACTTCAGTATTCTTACCTGAAAAATCCCTTGGACAAAGGAGCCTGGCAGGCTTCAGTCCAAAGGATCAAAAAGAGGTGGACACAACTGAATGACTAAGCACACGTGCTCCCTAGAACAAGTGGGGATCACTGAGGTACTCTCCTGTGGCCAAGGGGTCCTTATTGAAGGAAGGGGTTGTCCTGTAAGGAAGATTCAAGAAATGGGATCATCATTTGCTCTTAGTTTCTTAGGAAATCTTTTATTCTTTATGCCTGAGTTAATTTTGCAGAATTTTTGGTTTGTGGTTTTTCACTGAAAGTGAAAGTGAAGTCACTCAGTCGTGTCTGACTCTTTCCGACCCCATGGACTGTAGCCCACCAGTCTCCTCCATCCATGGGATTTTCCAGGCAAGAGTACTGGAGTGGGTTGCCGTTTCCTTCTCCGTGGGATCTTCCCGACCCAGGGATTGAACCCGGGTCTCCCGCGTTGCAGGCAGACGCTTTACTGTCTGAACCACCAGGGAAGCCATTAAGCAACCAAATATTCCTTCTTTCTTTTATTTCTTATGATAGAGTATTACTTCCATTTTTCTGAATGAATAGCTTCAAAATTTCCATTGCAACATTTTTCTCTTACCTATTTCTGTTTTTTATTCTGATTTAAACAGTAACATCAAAATGTAAGGATGGAACAATTTAAAGTATCAAGAATGCCTGTATTCTTTTCCTTGGAATCTGGGGAATAACAGCTTATGCTGGTCTTATTCCAATCTATTTTGTGCCCCCCCAAAAGTTATGGGAGTATACTTTTGAATAAAAATTCCCAATTTTATTTTTTTTGGATTTTTTTATTATATAGAACACTAATCATTTTTCTTCTCTTTAAAATTCTAGAAAATTCTTTGATAATTATTATTCAAAAGTAATTCACAGTAAAAAGGGAATTGGTATCTTTTACATTTCTGAGACTATTACAGCATGTAAATCTACAGTAATCTTGGAAGAAAGGAGGAAGTTTGGAATAGAAGGAACTAAACATAATTTCTTTCTACCCATCCTAAGGAGGTGGAAAGTAGTGTATTGCTAGCCTTCCTAACAAAATATTGGCGTAATTCTCTCCCAAGTGGATTGTATTTTAAAGGCTTCATCTATGATCAGAATATATAGTTAACAAATATTAGATGTACTACTTGTACACTCATATATCTTTATAAATTACTACATGGTATATTTTTATAACCTAAAAACTATACCTCATTTTTGAAGAAATGAGTTAGTGATTTTTAGCAAAGATTGCTGGAAAAATTCTTTCTCAGTAAAAAGAAAAGATTTGCTTTTCTTTCTAATTTCTTTCATCTTCCATATACATCTTCATCATCTTCTTCATAGGAACTTCATTTTTGTAAAATAGATTACATGAATTTACATTGGAAGCCAACATATTCTGCTGATCTGAGGCAAATTCTCAAAATTCAGCTTTTGTGTGTACGCATTTCAGTGTTTACACTATCCTAGCAGGAACCCTCTCTATCAAAGAGCCAGGCATATTATTGCCTTTAATTAACACTGTTGAGCTGTTAGCATATCCAAAAGCACTTTCTACAGGCTTTAACCACACCTGAAATGTAGCCAGCAACACCACATAATGGCTTTTGTACTTTGTCAAATTACAAGCAATTTAACACTTACCAGGGGGACTGAGGAAACATCTGGATTGAGGGTTTCAATTTCTAAAGTATAGTACTTGGATGGGGAAAGTGAAAACCATTAGTACTCATTTAGGGAATCTTAAGCCTTTGCATAATCCACTTTTCTTTCTCAAAAGAAAGGTTTGCTACTATTATTATCTGAAGATTTATTGAGTCACAGTTGATGAGATAATAATAAAAAAAAATCTAGCTCTTTCAGACAATTCAAAATCCAACAAAGTGCAGGACCTTTGTCTCAGAATATCCAACCCCGCCGCATTCGCTGGAGATTCTCTTTTCTCCTGCTGTCCCATGGACTTCATGGATTGTTTCCTCTCTCTTCTAAACTTTCAACTTTTTCTGTCTACTTGAGAAATAAATGCATTGCAGAACAGTAAGAGCCGAAACTAGAGTGATATTGTTTAAATCCTCACTCTGTCACTTACCAGCTTAAGACCTTGGACCAGCCCACCTTTCTGTGCTCCGCTTCTATAAATGTCAAATGCGTGTGTGCTAAGTCAATTCAGTCGTGTCTGACTCTGTGCAACCCTATGGACTGTAGCTCACCAGCTTCCTCTATCCATGGGATTCTCCAGGTAAGAATACTGAACCGGGTTGCCATCACCTCCTCCAGGGGATTTTCTGCACCCAGAGATCAAACCCACACCTCTTGCATTGGCAGGCAGGTTCCTTAACATTAGTGCCACCTGGAAAGCCCCATAAATGTAAAATAGCAGCAACCATTTCAGAGGATTGTCCTGGGTATGAAACAAATCTGTATGGGTGAACATTGAGAACCTTACTTTAATCCTGTTTCTTCCTGGACCACTGCAATTGCTTCCTCAATTCTCTTCCTAATGCTGCTACTTACTCCCTTGGGACCTTCCTCCATAAGAGCTAATCTTTTAAAAATAGAAATGGAATCATACTACTCTACCTGTGCAAAACACTTACACTGGCTTCTTACTGTAGCCATAATAGATAAGAGAGGATATCTTCAACCCTGGAGTTTTTTTTTTTTGTTGTTCCTACTATTCAAGCATACCCTACTGTTTTATATTATAAGATGGTTTTAAAGTTGGCGGCTATGTTTCTTTATGCTTTTATTTTTAATTACTTTTTTTTCTCTTTAACTGTAAAGTACCACAAAGTCACAGAACATTTGTTCACTAAAACCATAGTGTTTTTAGTTGAATAACTAATTTTCTAGTTGAAAAATTATTGAAAAAACTTCCAGAATTATTTCCACGGAAAACTCTCATCAAGTATGTCATACTTCAAATATTATGGAAGAAGGTATAGAATTTTATATTAATTATTTTGAAATTCTTTAAATTATGAGTTTCTGCATTTGAAGGAGAGATTTATGGCTGATTTATCTGCCTCTTAAGACCAGATGAAGGTCAGCTGGAGCTATATGTATGAACTGTTCAGTTCAGTTCAGTCATTCAGTTGCATTCAACTCTTTGCAACCCCATGGACTGCAGTATGACAGGCTTCCCTGTCCATCACCAACTCCCAGAGCTTACTAAAACTCATCTCCATTGACTCGGTGATGCCATCCAACCATCCCATCTTCTCTCGTCTCCTTCTCCTCCTGCCTTCAATCTTTCCCAGCATCAGGGTCTTTTCCAATGAGTCACTCTTTTGCATCAGGTGGCCAAAGTATTGGAGTTTCAGCTTCAGCCTCAGTCCTTCTAATGAATAATCAGGATTGATTTCATTTAGCATGGACTGGTTGGATCTCCTTGCAGTCCGAGGGACTCTCAAGAATCTTCCCCAACACCACAGTTCAAAAGCATCAATTCTGCGGTGCTCAGTTTTCTTTATAGTCCAACTCTCACATCCATACATGACCACTGGAAAAATCATAGCTTTGACTAGACAGACCTTTGCTGGCAATGTAAAGCCTCTGCTTTTTAATATGCTGTCTAGGTTGGTCATAACTTTTCTTCCAAAGAGTAAGTGTCTTTTAATTTCATGGCTGCAGTCACCATCTGCAGTGATTTTCGAGTCCCAAAAAGTAAAGTCTGTCACTATTTCCATTGTTTCCTCATTTATTTGCTATGAAGTGACAGGACCAGATGCCATGATCTTAGTTTTCTGAATGTCGAACTGAGTGAACTCTGGGAGTTGGTGATGGACAGGGAGGCCTGGCGTGATGCGATTCATGGGGTCGCAAAGAGTCGGACACGACTGAGCGACTGAACTGAACTGAACTGAACTGAGCTTTAAGCAAACTTTCTCACTCTCCTCTTTCATTTTCTTCAAAAGGCTCTTTAGTTCTCCTTCACTTTCTGTCATAAGTGTGGTGTCATCTGCATATCTGCTATTGATAATTCCCCCAGCAATCTTGATTCCAGCTTATGCTTCTTCCAGCCCAGCGTTTCTCATGATGTATTCTGCATAGAAATTAAATAAGCAGGGTGACAATATACAGCCTTGATGTACTCCATTCCCTTTTTAGAACCAGTCTGTTGTTTCATGTCCAGTTCAAACTGTTGCTTTTTGACCTGCATACAGATTTCTTAGGAGGCAAGCCAGGTGGTCTGGTATTTCCATCTCTTTCAGGATTTTCCACAGTTTGTTGTGATCCACACAGTCAAAGGCTTTGACATAGGCAATAGCACAAATAGATGTTTTTCTGGAACTCTGTGGAAACTGATAAAATAGAGCATAATACGCTTTTGATGATCCTGCCAAGTAAATGTAAGATTTCAATTAAGTTACCAAAAAACTCTATGTGCCTGCTTTCTAAAACAGAAAATCAATAGCATCTACCTTAATCAGCTGGTTTAATGAAATTATATGTGGCATAAATAGTCGATGTATGTGTGCTGTGGTTAATTGCTCAGTCATGCCCAAACTTTTGCGACCCCATGACTGTAGCCCGCCAGGCTCCTCTGTCCATGGGGATTCTCCAGGCAAGAATATTTGAGTGGGTTGCCATGCCCTCCTCCAGGGGATCTTACCAACCCAGGGGTTGAACCCAGGTCTCCCACATTGCAGGCAGATTCTTTACTGTCTGAACCAGCAGGGAAGCCCAACAGTCGATAGGTCCTGAAAAACAAACCTCGTTACCTTTGTCAGTCAGAACCTGCTCACAGCCCTGATCTTGGGATCTCAGGGGTTACCTGCAGAGGCTCCCAATACTGGGAGATGGATGCTTCAAAACAGGCTGACTCCAGTATCTACCTAGCTCTTCTGCACTCTTCTTCCCAGGACATTGACAGAAGACCACTCTCTGTGGCTGGTGTGGTGTCATTTTTGTCATCTACTTTTTTTTTATTTTAATCTTATCAAAGTCCTCATTCAGATTATTATACTTTTAACTTTATAAATAGTTGTTTACTTAAGTCTAGTTACTGTTCCTTTTGTCTTCAGTCTTATTGTATCTTCATTTCTCCTTTTATTTTTCACTACTTATTTTTGGAGCTTACTGTCTGATCATACCATGTGATTGATCTGCTCAGCTTCATTAGCTAAAATGCCCGCTAAGTCATTTCAATTGTGTCCTACTCTTTTGGACCCTATGGGCTCTACCCTGCCCAGACTTCTCTGTCCATGGGATTCTCTAGGCAAGAGTACTGGAGTGCGTTGCCTTGCCCTCCTCCAGGGGATCTTCCCAACCCAGGGATTGAAATCACACATCTCTTTTGCCTCCTGCATTGGCAGGCAGCCTCTTTACACCTGGGACACCCTCATTAAGCTAAAGTAATTAATCTCAAATATTTTACTTCTTTTGAAGGTAGTTTATTGTTATAAGGGTATGACACGCAGGAAGTCAGTAATAAAGAAGCATTTGAGAGAAAAATTAAGTTATTTTTCCCTCCTATTGGCCCAATAACCACCCTCTGGCCCTCAGAAGTAAATTCATCATGATAAGAAAATAAAAGTCTTTTATTTTAAAATAGCAAGTGCTTCTAAACACACATAGTGTATGTGAAAATGGGAACCCAGACAGTGAGAAGGGAAGCTCCAGGAAATGAAACCAGTAGAGAATTAGCTATAGGAAATAATGTAGAAGAAAAATTATTAGTTGGGCAGGATAAAAGCAGCTAAACCATTATTTTAAATATTACATCAAGGAGTTTTACCTGGTTCATGCACAAAGCAGAGGTATTCTATCCTTCCACAGATTAGCTGGAAGAAGATGAGGAAGATCAGTGAAAGATCAGTTTAAAAAAAATACAAAATTTGCAATGTTTCATCACATTTGTTATGACTTAAGATATATAATGAAAGTGAAAGTGAAGTCACTCATCCTGTCCGACTCTTTGTGGCCCCATGAACTGTAGCCCACCAGGCTTTTCTGTCCATGGAATTTTCCAGGCAAGAATACTGGAAAAGAGTGTTGCCACACCCTCCTCCAGGAGATCTTCCCAACCCAGGGATCTAACCCTTGTCTCTTTCATCTACTGCATTCGAAGGCCAATTCTTTACCACCAGAGCCACGTGGGAAGCCCCTCCTCTAATTTTAATTGATGTTAAAACCTATTATAGTGATTGAGGTATAAGACGACTATGGCCTGGACTAGACTGATTGTACAGAAATGAGTTGTGAAGAAGACATATATTTTGGTGATTGATGGCACACAAGAGGTCAAAGGTGACTCCCAGGTTTCTGGTCAAAGTGACCAGGAAAATGGTCGTACTATTGACCCTTTCTGAGGACACAATTAGCCTGGCTTTTATCCTTAACCCTTAATTAAATTGATGGAGTTCTATAAAGAGAGAAATTATTGGTTCCATAAATCCAAAACCATTCCTCTCCTTTAAAAATAATTCTTCTTTAGTTACTCAGTAACACTGAACCTTCAAGTCAGGCATCAGATTTTATGGTTTATTTATAGTAATGATATTTAAATGTCAGCTTTGGGCCAGTTAGTAATATTTATGAAAGGATATGTATTCAGGGAGGAAGAACTGTGCCAGTTTTCACAGGCAAATCCGATTTTTAAAAAACACTTCATGAGAAGATTGTCATGTAGTGTATTTTTAATTGAAATATTTGACCACAAATAAGGACTCAGACTCGGACACAACTGAAGCGACTAAGCAGCAGCAACATGCACACAGTTTATGGTAGCACTCGTAAAGTTTTCAAAATCCTCCCTCCTCAAACACAAAAAGAGGAAAGGATAAACATACATAGAAAAGTTAAAAGGAAAAAAAAAACTAATATCTGGCTAGAACAGTTTTCAAGATTACTTTGATCCACTTTAGAATATATACATATATTCAAGAGGATGCTTTCCAATTCATAATGTAAGATATTTGAGTCCTTATATATATGGTTTTATACTTTCACTAACGGGTTTCCTAGGTGGCCCAGTTTTAAAGAATCCACCTGCAATGCAGGAGACAGGAGTTCAATCCCTGGGTCAGGAACATCGCTGGAGAAGGAAATGGCAACCCCACTCCAGTATTTTTTCCTAGGAAATCCTATGTGACAGAGGAGCCTGGTAAACTACAGTCCACGTAGTCGAAAAAAAGCAGGCCATGACTTAGTTACTAAACAACAACTTTCTCTAACAAACGGTGAAAGTTATTACAGTTTGAATCATATCTAAGACACAGCATTGATGTAGTGTCAGGATTAACTGGTGGCTAGTATGTTCAAGATCTGAGTAAACCACTTCACTCCAGATAACATAAACTTTGTCTAGTAACTAACACGTGACTCTGTTTTGAGATTTAGTAGCTGTAGATTACTATTTGATGACCACTTCCTCACTATAGAGCCCTTTCTGTAGTGGACTTAGAACAGATAGTTCCTAAAATGTCAAGAACAATTACAGCAATCCATTATAAAATTTTACCTGGGACCTATTTTTTTTTTTTTAAGGAAAACCTGATTCATTTACTAGAGCATAGAATTCAGCTACATGAAAACATTTAAAAAGTAAGTTTTGATCCCTACAGCATCAGGAAGCAGCAAATGAACATCAATATGCCCCTCTGTTAACGTGGGGATCACATGAATTTGAGAGCTCCTTGTGGATAGAGGCTGTAGTATTTTTAACTGTGTATTTCTAGAGTTTGCCTCAGTGTCTGGCTCATGATAGATATTTGGTCAAGCAAATGAATTAGCAAATGAGGTTGCCAGCTCTGAGCATCAGTAGAACAGGGACTGAGGAATATTGCGTTGAAATTTCCCCAGAGTTTTATGTAGCTCTAATATCCGATATAAAGAGCACATTCACACACACACACACACACACACACACACTTACATAGACAGCTCCTAAACTATTCTACACTGCTCTTTTTAGAATTCAAATTATCAATTACAGTGACCCCTTCTCAGGCATTAAAATACCAGACTTCACAGCATTTCAGAATCTTTTCCTAGACGCTCTTCTTTTGGGGTTTCCACAATGCAAATATCTGGCCAGCTTTCCTCTTTCTCATCAGTTTCTCTTTCTTTCAATCTTCCCAATGGATATTTGTTTCCTTAGTGTTTTCTACTCAACACATTTCCCCTCTTCCTCCAAGTTTCTGCTGAGTGTTTACATGCTTATATGCACCTATGGTTCCTATATCTACTCTATGCTCACTTGATGTTTTTAGCCCCAAACCTCCTCTAACCCATTAGCTTTTATCTCTAACTACACACTGAACCTGTATTCTACTCCATATCTAATTTCATATGTACTTTGAAGAATCATGATTTTTTCCCCTATTATCATCATCCAATAATGATCCCTACTAAAATCCTAAGAATTACTTTAAAATTATTTCTTGTTCTTTATTCCTTTATTAAAAAAATAAAATACCTGAACACATTTCTTTACTGGAGATTTAGCTCTTGAATGCCTCCTGACTGTTTTCTTTAAAATGTCTTCTTCGCATGTCTTTAAGCTGACATTTGATATGATTGTTGACTCAAGCCTTTGCCTATGTTAGTTTCTTCCCACTTTAATCCTTACTCCCTGTGGCTCCCAGAAGCACATCATATCACCCCCCTTCTTAAAATCCTCTAATGATGCATTATCCTCAGCAGGAAGAGGTATAAATGTGACATTGTATATGAGATGTGTACGATCTCAATGCAATATAATTACACAAAAAGTTCGTCTATTAGAGGTCAAATTTTATTCCCACCCTCAGAATCCATAAACTGAACTCATAACTCCCAGGATCTCAGAATGGAGATATTTGAAGATAAAGTCTTTAGAGAAGTAATAAAGTTAAAATAAGGTCATTGGGCTGGACCCTAATCGAACATGACTGGTGTATTTATAAAAGGGGAAGTTTGGACACAGAGAAAGCATAGGGAAAAAAAAAAAAAAAATGTAGAACAAGAGGGAGAAGACAGCTATCTACTAGCCAAGGACAGAGACCCTGAACAGATTTTTCCCTCACAGCCTTTGAAATGAACCAGTTCTACTGAATCTTCATTCAGAATTCTAGCCTCCAGAACTGTGAGACAATAAACATCTGTTGTTTAAGCCACCCAGTCTGTGGTGCTTTGTTACGGCAGTCCTAGGAAACTAAGATGACTCCCATTTTTACCACTGACATACACACACATGCGCATACTGTTAACCACGCTGCCTTGCTAATAATGTGCTATCTGTACAGAAGCCGCAGGGGAAATTTCCAAACAGTCCTCCTGGAGGATTTTAGTCCTCAGGAGTCTGAGAGACTGATGTTTTAACCATGAGCAAACACATTTCACATCATATCACAGAATGAAAACTACTTCATCAGAAAACCCTTTTCTCATTAAACAGCAATGCCAGTTGTAATTTACCACTAGCAATTTGTAATAAAAGGAATTATATCTATTAAGTATGCCATCTAGTAAAGAATCTGCCATCTAGTAAAGAAATCAGTAACAACAAAAAAAGCTGTGGAAATAGTATTAGGTATTAGTGGCTAACCTTCTCATGCTACTTCTTACGGGTCAGATGCTCTTCCAAGCACAGATAGAATCACTGAGCTTGCTGACCTCACTGATATTTCTCTTCATGGACTGAGGCCATGTCTCTTCTGAGTAAGGAAGATGCTTCCAAGGAGGGAAAATCATAAAAGCAGAAATTGAGGAAGATTCCATTTTTCTATGATGTGTTTAGTACCCTGGGGGAAAAATTAACGCAGAGATGTTCTTCAGGCATGTTGTAAATTTTGATTTTGAATTTCAGTGCCACATTAAGCTGATAAATACAGATTTTGTTTCAGTGCACTGCAGATTTTCTTAGACAAATCCACATTGTGAAGTTTTCCTCGAATCCAGTTGTTCTAGGACTTTAGTAAGAAATAGAGTCATACTGGAGGGCTAGTTAAAAGAGGCTCTTGGGCACTATTCCCAAATGCTCTGATGCACTATGTCTGGGGGAAGGGGAACCTGAACTTGCATGTTTAGGAAGTTCACAGACGCTGCTGCTACTGCTGATCCAGGGACCACATCTTGAGAGCCACTGATTGAAATGAGAAGCATTAACTGAAAACTGGAATCCATGATCATCAATTAACAACTCCCTTATCTGACAAAATTCTCCAGAAGGTTGCCAAGAGGAGGAAACAAGAGTATAAGACTGATTATAAATGTTCAATCAGTTGGTGTATTTAGAAAAACCACCAGGATCATAGTTTGTTTGTTTTTTTCATTGTTTGTGCACATGTGGTTATTTATTTTTATTTCAGGACTATTTGGCAGAATTTATCATTAGTTGGGAAAATGCATGTGTGGTCTGTGTGAACATTATTATATGTGAGTGTGTATATATTGAAAATAATTCTCAACAGCAATCTAATACATAAATTTGAGGGTCTATTTATGTGGAGCATTAATAGAGCACATGGAGCATTCCTATTTTTAATGGAGCATTCTTATTTCTAAATACATTTTTTGAGTAATTGAGGAAGATAAACAGCCTAATTATGTAAAGTTGCCTCCTGTTGGCAGACATGGTTTTCTCAAAACTTTATTACTCTCTCAGTCTCCCCCTAGTGTTCTTAACTGTATATGAAAAGTAACAGATACCAGTTTGCATTCCCAACAGTATAGGAGGCTTCCCTTTTTACCACGCCCTCTCCAGCATTTATTGTTTGTGGATTTTTTGGATGATGGTCATTTTGCTGGTGTGAGGCAATAATCCCATTGTAGTTTTTATTTGCATTTCTTTAATAATTAGCAATACTGAACATCTTTTCATGTATCTCTTGACCATCTGTATGCCTTCTTTGGAGAAATATCTATTTAGGTCTTCTGCCCATTTTTTGATTAGGAGACTTAGAGAATGAGCTTAAGGTTATGAGGAGTGAGGGAGAGGGATAGTTAGGGCATTTGGAATTGACATATACCCACTACTATATTTTAAATGGGTAACCAACAAGGACCTACTGTATAGCACAGGAAATTCCCCTCAAAATTATTTAACAACCTAAGTAAGAAAGTATTTGAAAAAGAATAGATGCATGTGTATCTGATTCACCCTATTGTACTTTTGAGGCTAACACAATATTGTTAATCAATTACTCTCCCATATAAAATGAAGAAAAACACAGTAACAGATAAACTTCTTATATTTGATATACTCAACAGTGAATTATAAGTATATCAAAGGGATCCACATGTTCCTTTAAGGTAGTACCAGTATTTTTGAAAGTGTTCAAGAAAATTGCAAAATGAGAGTGGTGCTTAGAAAAAATTATTATTTTACAAAACATAGAGTTTATGCATCGTAGGGCCTTCCCAGGTGGCGCTAGTGCTAAAGAACACACCTGCCAATACAGGAGACGTAAGAGACACAGGTTCAATCCCGGGATCAGGAAGATCCCCTGGGGGAGGGCATGGTAACTCCCTCCAGTATTCTGACCTGGAGAATCCCCATGGACAGAGGAGCCTGGCGGGCTACAGCCCATGGAGTTGCAAAAGAGTTGGACATGGCTTAATGACTAAACAACAAGTGACAGTTAAATTAAAAAGGTAAAAATAGGTAAATTAAGATTGTTTTTAACCCAATATTTTCAAAGTCTTAAGATTATAGTGTGTATTTTATACTTGCAGCCTTTCTCAGTTTGGACCAGCTACAGTTGAAGTGTTCAATAACCACACCTGACCAGTGTCTTCTATATTGGACAGCACAGTATTAGATCATATTTCCTCTTATGCATTTGCTTGAAAGGAAAAATGTAAGCATTTGTTATGGACTATGGGATATTTTACTTTTAGCTTAAGTTGCACTTATTAAGACAGGAGCACCAATCCCCCCCAAAAAATGGCCCCAAATTGTAGACTCTCTAACAAAGTGACAGAGAGCAAACTAGACAATGAACAGGGAGGCTACCTCTCAGGTAGAGGAGGGGCATGCATATTGACAAGCCTCACCTTGTGATTTCAGCCATCTTTGCTTGAGTTAGGTCTATGGTTTTGTAGAACTGAATGTCTGATTCCTTTTAAATTTCTGAGTTTAAATATAAAATACAATCGCTCCTTCATCTGCCACCACACAAGAAAGGATGTTGAATAGACTTCTGTAAGCTTTTGCTGTTATTACACAAGATGCCCCTATTTAAAATGGCTTCCCTTGAGTTCTACATCAATTTCATAACAACTATTACCATGTAAAACCATATTCTTTACTTCTTGACTTGTTTTTCTCCACTTATATAAACCCCATGAGATTAGAGACTTTCTTTCACTTTCTAATTTACTGCTCTATCCCTAATACATGTGCTGCTACATGGTAGATGCCCCATTGAATAAACAATAGATTTATTTAAACTGAGTGATTTCTTCTGACATCAGAAAATATTTTTCTTCAAGTATACCTTTTAAATACAATCTTTCTTTTACAGTCTTTACACATTCTCTTTTTCATCTTTTCTTCTGGCCTTGTGTGTATAGGACACACAGTTGAGACAGTCATTTTTTTCTCTACTCAGGTCTCTTGGAAATTTCCACCTAATTCCATGTCTCAGCCAATATATTGCTAACAGAGATGACCAAATTTACTTACTTCATAGAGTTGTTAGAATGATTATTTCGGTATATTGTAGTTTATAAAATTACCAAGTTGGCCAAAAATTTGGCTTTTTTCCATTAAAATGTAGAGGTTTAAATACATTAAAAATTGCAAAGGCAACAATAGAAAACTTTAACTTGGATAAATATCACGCAAGAAGAAGAAGAAAGGAAAATGAGGGTGAAAATGTCCCCCCATTCTCAAACTGGGTGCATTATGTCTGTTTTTCATCTCAAGGAATCACTATATATACAAACTGATAAATTTAATAAATTGTTGATAAATCAGGTTAGAAGTATGAGCATATCTTCTGAAATTCTAGACTTGGACTATATTAGCTCAGCTGGTAAAGAATCCACCTGCAATTCAGGAGATCCCAGTTTGATACCTGTATCGGGAAGATCCCCTGGAGAAGGGTTAGGCTTGCCACTCCAGTACCCTTGGGCTTCCCTGGTGGCTCAGGTGGTAAAGACTCCGCCTGCAATGTGTTGAGCCCTGGGTTGGGAAGATCCCCTGGAGAAGGCAGCAGCTACCCACTCCAATATTCTAGCCTTGAGAATTCCATGGACTATATAGTCCATGGGGTTACAGAGAGTCAGACATGACGGAGCGACTTTCACTTTTTTTTTTTCTGAAATTCTAAAATAATCTAAATTAAAAAGGGAAAAAAGAGTTAAAAGACAAAACGACTAGAATGTGTAACTGGGCATAAGGAGTAAATGGGGAAAACTTGCAATTCACCCTTAAATACTGTTATTTTCTTTATTGCCAGTGACTTTTATTACTTTAGTGGATGTTAGTCACTTATGTGTGTCTGACTCTGTAACCCCATGGACTGTAGCCAGCCAGGCTTTTCTGTCCATGGGAATTTTCCAGGCAAGAATATTGGAGTAGGTTGCCATTTCCTTCTCCAGTGAGTCTTCCTGACCCAGGGATTGAACCCAGATCTCCTGCATTGCAGGCAGATTCTTTACCTTCTGAGCTACCAGCCCTGGTATATTACTTTAATTAAATATATAGTTTTTAAATGTAATGGAAAAATCCAAATGAACTTTTCGACCAACTCAATACAAATGCTTCGAAATACTGTGTGTGTGTATCTGTGTGTGTGTGTGTCTGTGTAATTGTATGGGTATTGGACAGAAAAGACTCTTCCTTCATCCTTTAAAGTATTCCCATCTGCATGGTCAACCTTCTTTCCAGGTTAGATATGATCTTTCCTGTCTCAAGAGAAAGATATATAACTTTCTGTCTGTATCACTCATTTGAAAACTTAACTATACGCAAATTTGCAACAGTCTGTGACTGTGTCATATATAGATATAATTACCCATGTGGCAGAAAATCCTTGATGGGCATAATTCAAGACTAGGATGAAAGGAAGGATCTAATAAAATCCCATTTAATATATCTGTTTCTATGTTTCAAATAGTTCTCTACCTTGTTCACTGTGATTCAGAATTTAATGTTCTCATCATTTTATTTATTTAAAGTCTTATAGAGGGCATATTAGGAAATAATAATTTTCATAGTTGATTCTACAATTTTATTTTTAAATTATAAATAAGTGTAAAGCTTCTTTGAAAATTATGGCAGAAAGAATATAAGAACAAAATGTTTATCAAGGGAAATATTAATTTTTAATTCTGATTTTGAAAAAGTGTACTTTGGAAATTGTTACAAATTGTATTAAGATCAAACTATCTTGCCCAGAATATTTTATGTGATTAATATGCATATAGCTTTGGATTAAAAATATACTTGACATTTTGTATCAATTAAATGAATGAAAATTGCTAATAACATATTTTTACTGTCACCTAATTTGAAAGTGAATTTTATTTTATACAATAACTCTTAGAATATAGAAACTACACTTATTGTTTTAGTGGTATTTCACCTTAAATACATGAGAAAACATGAATGAAACTAACAGATCTTATAGCTCCAACTCTTCTGAGGTCAGTTTCTAGTGTTTATAAATACATATTTTAAAACATTAAAATATTCTCTCATGACTATATAGTTTAGTCTAAGAATCTTGCCCTAAGTACATTGGAGCACTGCAGTGCATAAGTTGAGACACACATGATTTAAATCTCTTAAACCATGTCCTCCATACACCCATCATTGGGAGAAGAACATAGTATTGCAATGGAAGAATTTATGATTTCCCTAGATATATAAAGCCAAACTACTATATTATCTTGGAGAAGATAATGGCACCCTACTCCAGTACTCTTGCCTGGAAAATCCCATGGATGAGGGAGCCTGGTAGGCTGCAGTCCATGGGGTCCCTAGGAGTTGGACACGACTGAGCGACTTCACTTTCACTTTTCACTTTCATGCATTGGAGAGGGAAATGGCAACCACTCCAGTGTTCTTGCCTGGAGAATCCCAGGGACGGGGGAGCCTGGTGGGTGTCACACTCTGGGGTGTCACAGAGTCAGACACGACTGAAGCGACTTAGCAGCAGCAGCAACTATATTATCTAAATTTTGAGCCATTTTGCCTCAACTGTTCAGTTCTGAAAATGTTACAAAATCCTTTAAAAATATTCTGTGAATAGGAAAACTCTTTAGTGTTAAGTCCAAATCAGTATTAAATTCAAAATCAACACATCCTAACCACTCCATAGCAGTCCAAAAGCTGAAACATGACTCATTGCTAATCACAGTGATGACCAACATTCAGAAGTTGGTTTAAAAATTTAGTTGTGATGTATTAGAATAAAAAAAATTAAATCTGGCTAAAGAATTCTTTATCCTCCACATTTAGGTAGATGACAGACTCTCTGAAAAACAGCAGTAAAAGATATACTCTGAATAATGAAAAACATATATTTTAAATTGATATTATAATACTATACACACATATACATTTTTTAAAAAATGAGCTTCCCTTATACCTAAATTGGTAAAGAATCTGGCTGAAATGCAGGAGATCCAGGTTCGATTCCTACGTCAGGAAGATCCCCTAGAGAAGGAAATGGCAACTTACTCCAGTATTCTTGCCTAGAGAATCCTATAAACAGAGGAGCCTGCCAGGCTATAGTCCCCAGGGTGTCAAGAGTCAGACATGACTTAGCAACTAAACCAACCACCACACACAATAAAATACCATGAATATTGAGGAGAATCATATGAAAGTATGAGTAGAAGTATCTATGTTTTATAGATGGCTGATGTTTAACTTGTATGTGCCATTTGGCTTAGTAGACAAAAGCAAAATCGTAAAGAGTTTATATTCTTACTTGTACATCAGATAAAAGCCAAAAACAAAAGTTGTCAGACAAATGTATGCTATTATTATTTTAACAAGTGATTGAACTTGAAATCAATCTCCCAACCATACTGATGCAAAATTCTGAATCCTTAACAATCTTTGTTGATATATTAAATGCTGACATTTAGTATAGGTGCAGATTTTGACAAGACTAATAATACTATTTATACATGTAATTATTTAAATTACCCATACTGCCTCAGTTTAATTGTGTTCACTAAATTCGCATGCATAATATATGACATCAGTGCTGTCAACCATCAATCTACATATCAGACAGCAACGTATCAACTAAATGACAGGGTAAAATGTTTCAGTTGATTCCCAAAAGAACTTCAACTTTTGAGGACAGAAGTTTGCATCATATTTATGTATTAAAGGAGACTATATATTTGGTGAAATTTCCTCAAGACTCCTTCAAAAAGATCACAGTTATGCTAATTCAAAGGGAAAAAAGCCCATAGAATAAAGACTGTTAATTTATTTTCTTTGTTCTTTACTTTTTATTGATATATAATTGACATATAATAGTCTATTGGTTTCAAATGTAGAACATAATGATCTGAGATATATATATATATATAATTATTTATATATATATAAATAATATCCTCTGAAGAGGAAATGGCTAACAGTCCAGTAGTCTTGCCTGGAGAATTCCATGGACAGAGGAGCTTGGCAGTTTTCAGTCCATGGGGTTGCAAAGCATCAGAACACTGAATGACTAACACTTTCACTTTCATATATGTTGAAATGATCAATGCAATAAAATCTAATTAACATCCATCACTATGCAGTTATCCTTTCTGTTTCTATGATGAGAAATAACCGTTATGATCCAATCTCCTAACAACTTTCAAATATACAATACGGTGTTATTAGCTATAGTACATTACATTATATTCCCAGGTCTTACTTATTGTATGACTGGAAATTTATTTTTTGAGCTCCAAAATCACTGCAGATGGTGATTGCAGCCATGAAATTAAAAGATGTTTACTCCTTGAAAGAAAAGTTATGACCAATCTAGACAGCATATTAAAAAGCAGAGACATTGCTTTGCCAACAAAGGTCTGTCTAGTCAAGACAATGGTTTTTCCAGTGGTCATGTATGGATGTGAGAGTTGGACTATAAAGAAAGCTGAATGCGAAAGAACTGATGCTTTTGAACTGTGGTGTTGGAGAAGACTCTTGAGAGTCCCTTGGACTGCAAGGAGATCCAACCAGTCCATCCTAAAGGAAATCAGTCCTCGGTGTTCATTGGAAGGACTGATGTGGAAGCTGAAACTCCAATACTTTGGCCACCTGATGCGAAGAGCTGACTCATTTGAAAAGACTCTGATGCTGGGAAAGATTGAGGGCAGAAGGAGAAGGGGATGACAGAGGATGAGATGGCTGTGGATGGCATCACCGACACAATGGACATGGGTTTGGGTGGACTCCGGGAGTTGGTGATGGACAAGGAGGCCTGGCGTGCTGCAATTCATGGGGTCACAAAGAGTGAGACACGACTGAGCAACTGAACTGAACTTATTTTATGACGGGAAATTTGTGCCTTTACCCATCTGCCTACCCACATCCCTTGTCTCTGACAACCACTAAATCCTTCTCTGTATCTATGATTTCCTGATTTTGTTTTATTTTGGTTTGATTTTTGTTTCAGATTTTACACACAATGGAGATTATACGGTCTTCATCTTTCTTTTTATGACTCATTTACTTAACATAATGTGCTCAAGGTCTATCTTTGCTGTCACAAATGACAAGATTCCCTTCTTCTTTTATGACTGAATAATATTCCAGTTTGTGTATGTATCTATGTGTGTATGTGCATGTGTCAGTTATTCTTTATCTGTTCAGTAGACACTTTGGTTGTTCCATGGTCTTGGCTATTATAAATAATAGCCAAATGCTGCAGTGAACTTGGGGATGCAGAAATTCTTTTCCAGTTGGTGTTATTGTTGTTTTCTTCTAATAAATACTCACAGAGTATTCATCTTTGTTTGTGTGGCCCAGCAACCACCCTGAAAGTCTTGTATAGCTTACAGATACCTTCTCAAAATAATGTTTTAAAATACATATAATAAAATACCTTTAGGTAAAAAATTATATTGAAATTATCAAATTTTTATTACATTACCTATGTGGTATAAAGTACATGGAATTTGTTAACACATTAAATGCCAAGACATAGTGGCTGCTTTTGCTAAGTCACTTCAGTCATGTCCGACTCTGTGCGACCCCATGGATGGCAGCCCACCAGGCTCCCCTGTCCCTGGGATTCTCCAGGCAAGAACACTGGAGTGGATTTCCATTTCCTTCTCCAATGCATGAAAGTGAAAAGTGAAAGTGAAGTCGCTCAGTCGTGCTCAACTCCTCGAAACCCCATGGACTGCAGCCTCCCAGGCTCCTCCATAGTGGCAGATCTTATAAAATATTAAAATAATGGTGATCATAAGGAATACATTGAGATAACTGCAACAATTGTAATATAATAGGAAAATATGAGGAAAAAAAGCCATAGACACTCCTAATAGTTCTTTAGCTTATTGCCCACTTTTATAGCAGTTAGTGAAAGTAAAAATGATTTTTTTCCCTATCCAATATCACAGACACTCTGAATTCTAATTTCAAGCTCCTCAGATATTTGTAGACCCAAGGTTAACAATTCCTGCCATAGATTAAGCCTTGTATTTCCATCAGTCTATTTTGTCTTTCTTTAAGAATCAAGTTATTGATCTATTTATGTCAGAAATAAAATAAGCTATTGTGCATTATTCAGTTTATACCAGGCAAAACAGTTGGGAATATTTTCTCTAACCAAATAATGTAAAAAGTATTTATATTTTAATGTAACTTTCCTTTAATTTTTTTTTACTCTTCTGTGATTCTTTTTTTTTTCATATTTTCTTAAAGCTTTTTTTTATTTACTGTTATTATTATTATTTTTTTTTTACTTTACGATATTGTATTGGTTTTGCCACACTGGGATGACCCGGAGGGATGGTGTGAGGGGGAGAAGTGGGAGGGGAGTTTGGGATTGGGAACATGTGTAACTTTCCTTTAATTTTATTTTTACCATTTTAGCAAAATATATGTGGATGCTACATGAACATGCTTTGGAAACTGAAATTGTTCTTGAATTCATAGTATTAATCAAAATGCCAGGCCATATACTCTAAGGATTTAGCAATCTGAACAGTGTTACTCAGAGCTTTGTACTCTATGATATCCAGCTATACTGGTACCAGGGAAGCCCTTTCATACATGGAGAATGTAGTAAACAATTAATATCTTAGGACGTATAATTAAAAATAAGAAACCATCACATTTTTAAGGAATAGATTAAAACACAATAAAAATGAAACTGAGGAAAAGGTGAAAGTACCCATATGCTTTATTTCTCTTCCCCTACTTCTCCTACATTAAAGTAAAACATGTTTTACAAAATGGACTAGAAAATATGCCCTTCAAGTGTTGAGTAAACTGTCAGGACACACCAGTATAGGGTAGTCTTTCTAGTACAGCTAATTTTCACTTATTTTCACCAGTTTCCCATGAGGCTCA
Organism: Budorcas taxicolor; assembly: GCF_023091745.1. Classification (NCBI taxonomy): domain Eukaryota; kingdom Metazoa; phylum Chordata; class Mammalia; order Artiodactyla; family Bovidae; genus Budorcas; species Budorcas taxicolor. The sequence goes on from NC_068910.1 coordinate 88,610,163, forward strand.
AGAGAGCACATTTCCAGAAAGAGTAACAGAAAGATTGCCCTCATACATATTAACTGTTCTGTTCATATTAAGATTTGTTAAAGACGATCTCAACATGACTTTAGAGATGAAATGTAATTCTCAGATAATAGCTTTGAGATATGAACACAATCAGCATTACATCAAAAATTTTATCAAAATATCAGAAATATTCCTCCAGTTCTTTAAGCCTGTATTAGTTTCCTGTCACCATGTAGCCAATTGCCACAAAATCAAGGGCTTCAAACAGCGCCCATTTAATACCTCTCCGTTCAGTAGCTCAGATCAAGTGCAGACTCACAGAGTTTTCTACTCAAACTGCCACACTTAAAATTTTCACCAGACAGACTTGTTTTGAAGACCTTGGGAAAACTCCATTTCCAAAATCATTCAGGTAGTTGTCAGAATCCAGTTCCTTGCAGTTCTTAGGTGAGACCTATATTTTCTTCATGACTCTCAGCTAAGTAACGAAAAAAGATGTTGAAACCATTTTATATACTCACTAATTCCATCAATTAAATATGCATTAAAGAATGCCTTATACCAGTTATCATTCCAAACATTATAAGTGCACTAGAAAACACACATTCACTACTCCGAAAAACAGGTTATTTCACAAATATATCACAATCATTAATAATAATCAACAATAAACTCAGTATTGTCCATGGGGTCACAAAGAGTCGGACACGTTTCACTCTTCATCTGAGTGAAGCAGATGACTGTATTTCAACACATTCATTGTGAAACCACCATGTGCCATTCACTGTGTTACACGCTGAAAACACACCTGAATGATTCACTTCTTAACTTTTTATAAAACAAAGCCATGGCTATTTTACAGCAGATTATTATAAAACTAAACAATCTATGTTATTTTTTATAAGTAACATTAAGAATGTATTTAATCCCAGCTTTCTTTCCAAATCTGGTGTTTTTAATCATTGATAGATAGAGAGTAGCTAATGATCTGGAGAATATGAAAATATTCCAAGCATGCCTAAAAAAATGAGACCATCAATTCAGATCCAAGGGCACTTCTCAAATAGCTGCATTTAAGGTGCCAGGATCTTGATGGTATCTCCAGAAAACTGGAAGAAGATGATGTTTCCATCCTAAATAATCTGATCAGATAACTGAATGTTCTGTTAATCACCTTGAAATGGATGAGCCTAATATGCAAATTATATATGGCAAAAGCTAATGATCAGCGAGATAATTTACTAATGATTTTCAGAAATGAAATGGTTTCAAGATTTTTCAGAATTGAAACAATTATTTAGATGTTATGATGAATTAATGTACTTATTGTCTGACATTCTTGCAGAAACAATATTAAAGACTGTTTAAAGATATAAACGCGAATTGGAGAATTTAAGAGTAGAGCTTCTCTCTTTTAACTATTCTTGTATTTATGGCAGTTTAATGTTTGTTTTGTTTTGTTTTTTTCTGAAGATGTTGTACCAAACATTTCAAATTATTTTTAAATGCATATATATAGTGGCAACTACTGTAATTTTAACATGAAAAAATAATAGGGGTAGAGTTCAAAGATTAAACTGCCTCATTTTTCATTAAAAAATGAACAAATTTTTACAAAGAAAAGACAAGGAAAGGAGCAATACAAATATTGTTAAGCGCATAGCCTATTACCATATAAGAAACTGTTGTAAACATTTGATCAGAAATCTAACAGGAATGGTTTCATCCTGTTAAATCATTTCATCCTATTTCATTCCCCTGGAGAAATGGCAACCCACTCTAGTATTCTTGCCTGGGCTGTCTCATGGAGAGATGATTCTGGTGGGCTACAGTCCCTGGGGTTTTAAAAAGTCAGACATGATTCAGCAACAGTGAATGGACTGGACTCATCATTTAAAGTAAGGATACTTAGGGATTCCCTTGCAGCTAAGTCGGTAAAGAATCTGCCTGCAGTGCAGGAAACCGGGGTTCAATTCCTGCATCAGGAAGATCCCCTGGAGAAGGAAATGGCAACCACTCCAGTATTCTTGCTGGAGAATCCCACAGAGGAGCCTGGCAGGCTACAATCCATCGGATAGCAGGAGTCAGATACAACTTAGAGACTAATCGACCACCACCGGGTGACAAGCAATTACATCCAGTAATTAAGAACATTCAGTAGAAAAATACTTGAGTATTTCCAGGTTTTCTTTCTCAGGAGAATAAGCCAAGCTATTAAGAGACTCTTTTTTCTAGAGTCACAGAGCTAGTTGAGAAAACGATCAGATCAAAACCTGGTTTCTCTCTATACAATGCCTTGCTTTCACTCTCAAAAAGTAAGCATTTGAACTAAACACAGGAAACAATTTATGGCTGATGTTGAAATTATAAGCCATACTTTGGATCCAAGCTCTGATATACTTTCCACATTTTCAGGAAGGAAAATAAAGAGCAGTGATGACGGAAATCAACTAACGCTAATAAGGTGACAGAAACTGAAGAGGAACTAAAAAGCCTCGTGATGAAAGTAAAAGAGGAGAGTGAAAAAGTTGGCTTAAAGCCCAACATTCAGAAAACTGGCATGGCAGTTGGTCCCATCATGGCATCCGGTCCCATCACTTCATGGGAAATAGATGGGGAAACAGTGGAAACAGTGTCAGACTTTATTTTCGGGGGCTCCAAAATCACTGCAGATGGTGATTGCAGCCATGAAATTAAAAGAAACTTACTCCTTGGAAGGAAAATTATGGCCAACCTAGATAGAATATTAAAAAGCAGAGACATTACTCTGCCAACAAAGGTCCTTCTAGTCAAGGTTATGGTTTTTCCAGTGGTCATGTATGGATGTGAGAGTTGGACTGTGAAGAAGGCTGAGCGCCGAAGAATTGATGCTTTTGAACTGTGGTGTTGGAGAAGACTCTTGAGAGTCCCTTGGACTGCAGGGAGATGCAACCAGCCCATTCTGAAGAAGATCAGCCCTGGGATTTCTTTGGAGGGAATGATGCTGTAGCTGAAACTCCAGTACTTTGGCCACCTCATGCAAAGAGTTGACTCATTGGAAAAGACTCTGATGCTGGGAGGGATTGGGGGAAAGAGAAGGGGACAACAGAGGATGAGATGGCTGGATGGCATCACTGACTCGTTGGACATGGGTTTGGGTGAACTCGGGGAGTTGGTGATGGACAGGGAGGCCTGGCATGCTGCAATTCATGGGGTCGCAAGGAGTCGGACATAACTGAGCGACTGAACTGAACTGAACTGAACTGAATAGGGTGACAAATAAATACTTGACCCTGTTTCTCAATCAGCTGTTCCATGTCTAGTTCTAACTCTTGTTTCTACCATACATTTTTCTCAGCAGACAGGAAAGGTGGTCTGATAGTCCCATCTTGTTAAGAATTTTTCACATTTGTTGTTATCCACACAATTGAAGAGCCACATAGTCAAATTATTCATTCACATAATCAACCAAACAGAACTAGATGTTTTTCTGGAATTCCCTTGCTTTTTCCATGATCCAGCAAATGTTGCCAGTTTGATCTCTGGTTCCTCTGCCTCTTTGAAACCCAGCTTGCACATCTGGAAGTTCTCAGTTCACGTACTGCAGAAGCCTAGTTAAGGATTTTGAGCAAAACCAAGCTAGCATGTGAAATTAGTGTAATTGTGTAGTAGTTTGAACATTCTTTGGCATTACCTTTCTTTGGGATTGGAGTGAAAACTGACCTTTTCCAGTCCTGTGGCCATTTCTGCGTTTTCCAAATTTGCTGGCATGTTGAGTCCAGCACTTTCACAGCAGTATCTTTTAGGATTTGAAATAGCTCAAATGGAATTCCATCACCTCCACTATCTTTGTTTATAGCAATTCTTCTTAAGGCCCACTCGAATTCACACTCCAGGATGTCCACTTCTGGGTAAGTGATCACACTGTCATGGTTATCTGGTGTCATTAAGACCTTTCTTGTATAGGTCTATGCATTCTTGCCTTCTCTTCTTGATCTCTTCTGCTTCTGTCAGGTTCTTATTTCTGTCCTTTATCATGCTCAACTTTGCATGAAAATTCCTTTGATATCTCTAATTTTCTTGAAGAGTTCTCTAGTCTTTCCCATTCGATTGTTTTCCTCAAATTTTTTTTTTGCATTATTCATTTAGAAGACCTTCTTATTTCTCCTTGCTATTCTCTGAAACTCTGCATTTAGTTGGTTATATCTTCCTCTCACCTTTCTCTTCTTTCCTCAGTTATTTGTAAAGCCTCCTCAGACAACCACTTTGCCTTCTTGCATTCCTTTTTCTTTGGAGTTGTTTTGGCCACTGCCTCCTGTACAATGTTACTGTCCACAGTACTTCAGACACTCTGTCTATCAGATCAAATCCCTCAAATCTACTTGTCACCTTCACTGCATAATCACAAGAGATTTGATTTAGGTCATACATGAATGGTCTAGTGGTTTTCCCTACTTTCTTCAATTTAAGTCTGAATTTGGCAATAAGGAGTTCATGATCTGAGCCACAGTCAGCTCCAGGTCTTGTTTTTGCTGACTGTGCAGAGCTTCTCCATCTTTGGTTGCAAAGAGCATAATCAATCTGATTTTGGTATTGACCATCTGGTTATGCCCATGTGTAGAGTGGTCCCTTGGGTTGTTTGCTATGACCAGCATGTTCTTCTTGACAAAATTCTGTTAAACTTTTTCCTGCTTCGTTTTGTACTTTCAGGCCAAGCTTGCCTGTTATTCTAGGTATCTCTTTGCTTCCTACTTTTGCATTTCAATCCCCTATAATGAAAAGGATATCTTTTTTTGCTATTAGTTCGATGAGTTATTGTGGGTCTTCATAGAACTGGTCAACTTTAGTTTCTTTGCCCTCAGTTTTGGGGGCATAGACTTTGGATAATTGTGATGCTGAATGGTTTGCCTTGGAAATGAACTGAGAATATGTGTATGGTGGTTTAGTCAGCAAGTTGTGTGCCTGCCAGGCACCTCTGTCCATGGAATTCAGGGGATCTTCCTGACTTAGGGAATGAGCCTAGGTCTCCTGCATTGCAGGCAGATTCTTTACTGTCTGAGCCACCAGGGAAGCCCAATGTGTTTATATAAAATAGCAATTATATGTTATGTATATTATTGCACTTTTTTTGTTCAAGAATTAAGTTTTCACAAAAAGTATATTTGATTCATAACATAAAATAATAATATCCATTTTAAGATTTACATTCATACCTATGTGAGGGCAACCTCTGTATGATTTCTGGTAGTAAGGGAGCTAAGAATGATAAAGAACAGATGATTTGATGACAATATTTAATGAAAGTATAAGATTATATATTTCCATTGTTAATAAAATTTCCACAAAAATTAATGATTTAACTTAAACAACATTTACAGATTATACACGGAATAACCAGTATTTTTAGTTAAATAAAATTCATGTATCATACATATGGCCAAGACCACTGATATACAATTACTTACACACTATTTGTCCCATCTTGCGGGTGCAAGAATTTTAAGTCAAATCAACATAGAATGTTGTTGCAGGTATGGGGCATTATTAGCCTGAAGGTATCCAAAGAAACACATTATACTGATATCTTTGCAAATTACATCCTTCAAGTTTGGACAATCCATTTAAAATTCAGTAATTCAATACCAACTCTTCCTCAGTATGCATTTAACCCATGTATTCCATTCATCTCTGAATGTCAAATACATAAAACCACAAACGCACTGTGTTCTATAATTATGAGAACGCAGCTCAGGTTGGTAATCAGCATTAACATTCTGGCTTCTGTAATATACACAAAGCCTGCCTTCAGAGCCAAATCATAGGCTCTGGCAGAGAGTATAAATTTCTTGAAAGTGTTTAGGGATAAAAGATACAACATTTCAAGATTAAAAGGAGAGAACAGTAAGAGAGCATTACGTAGAGAAGGCAACTATAAACATAAGTGAAAGTGAAGTCGTGTCCAACTCTTTGCCACCCTGTGGACTGTAGCTTACCAGGCTCCTCAGTCCATGGGATTCTCCAGGCAAGAATACTGGAGTGGGTTGCCATTTCCTTCTCCAGGGGATCTTCCCGATCCAGGGATCAAACCCAGGTCTCCCGCATTGGAGGCAGACGCCTCTGAGCCACCAGGAAAGCCCTATAAATGTAAGAATAAATACAAAATCTTGCATTTGTTTTTAATTGACGTCTTTTTAAATGGTATTGTTTTCTTATCCTTACAGTGTTCTATTATCAATAATCTTAGAAAAAATATAAATTTATATGAGACAGTCCTTAGAGTGTTATTGTGTAATACTACCAATAGTACCGATATCCCTGTAGACCAAATGATAATCTTCTGGGTAAATAACTTTCTATATCAATTCCTATTAGTCAAGACATCAGAAATTTAATTTTATAATAAATATTTCAAAAAGAAGCATTTTAATCAGAGAATCTGGAGCAGCCTACTCCAGTTAACGTTTTTGCAGTTATGCTGTCCAAATGCTGCTGAACAGTTTCAGTACTTTCACTTGGGAGTATGTTTTAGAGAAATATTGTCTTTCCATCTCCACATTATTATAGAGATTATAAAATCAGTGCATCACTGAATAGTAAGAGAACTGACCAGCTTACTGAAGGGGTGAAAAGTACAAGTGTTAGTCACCTGGCTGTGTCCGGCTCTTTGCAATCCTATGGACTGTAGCTCTCCAGGCTCCTCTATCCATGGAATTCTCCAGGCAAGAATACTGGAATGAGTAGCCATTCATTCCCTCCTCCACGGTATAGAACCCAAGTCTCCTGCACTGTAGGCAGATTTTTTACCATCTGAGCCACCAGGGATAGACAGTGGCATTTTGAAAATCATAGACCAAGAAAGGCTTAACTTTAATCCTTAGAAAAACTGTAAACCATCAAATAGATGGATTTGCATTTACACGAGCAAAAGTTGAATAGAAGAAGCCATCATGGACTCAGGAAAAAAACAGAGCTAACTGGCAAGATTCCTGAGGCTAGGAAATCAGTGTAATTTCATGTTTCTCTTCAGAGAAACGTTTGCACTTCAGCAAGTCACCCTACATATCACATGCAATCATGTAAGCCAAATGGAAATATATGTGAGCTAAGTGGCTTCAGCTGTGTCTAACTCTTTGCCACCCTATGGACTGTAGTACTGCAGGCTCCTCTGTCCATGGGATTCTCCAGGCAAGAATACTGGAGTGGGTTGCCATTCCCTTCTCCAGGATATCTTCCTGACCCAAGGATTGAGCCCATGTCTCTCACATCTCCTGCACTGGCAAGTGGGTTCTTTACCACTAGCACCACCTGGGAAGTCCCTGGAAATATATCAGTTCAGTTCAGTTGCTCAGTCGTGTCCGACTGTTTGCAACCTCATGAATCGCAGCATGCCAGGCCTCCCTGTCCATCACCATCTCCCGGAATTCACTCAAACTTACGTCCATCAAGTGGGTGATGCCATCCAGCCATCTCATCCTCTGTCGTCCCCTTTTCCTCCTGCCCCCAATCCCTCGCAGCATCAGAGTCTTTTCCAATGAGTCAACTCTTCGCATGAGGTGGCCAAATTACTGGAGTTTCAGCTTTAACATCATTACTTTCAAAGAACACCCAGGGCGGATCTCTTTAGAATGGACTGGTTGGATCTCCGTGCAGTCCAAGGGACTCACAAGAGTCTTCTCCAACACCACAGTTCAAAAGCATCAATTCTTCGGTGCTCAGCTTTCTTCACAGTCCAAATCTCACATCCATACATGACCACTGGAAAAACCATAGCCTAGACTAGATGGACCTTTGTTAGCAAAGTAATGTCTCTGCTTTTCAATATTCTATCTAGGTTGGTCATAACTTTTCTTCCAAGGAGTAAGCATATTTTGATTTCATGGCTGCAATCACCATCTGCAGTGATTTTGGAGCCCAAAAAAATAAAGTGTCACACTGTTTCCACTGTTTCCCCATCTATTTCCCATGAAGTGATGGGACCGGATGCCATGATCTTCGTTCTCTGAATATTGAGCTTTAAGCCAATTTTTTCACTCTCCTCTTTCACATTCATCAAGAGGCTTTTTAGTTCCTCTTCACTTTCTGCCATAAGGGTGGTGTGTCATCTGTATATCTGAGGTTATTGATATTTCTCCCAGCAATCTTGATTCCAGCTTGTGTTTCTTCCAGTCCAGCATTTCTCATGATGTACTCTGCATATAAGCTAAATAAGCAGGGTGACAATATACAGCCTTGACGTACTCCTTTTCCTATTTGGAATGAGTCTGTTGTTCCATGTCCAGTTCTAACTGTTGCTTCCTGACCTGCATACAGATTTCTCAAGAGGCAGGTCAGGTGGTCTGGTATTCCCATCTCTTTCAGAATTTTCCAAAGTCTATTGTGATCCACACAGTCAAAGGCTTTGGCATAGTCAATAAAGCAGAAATAGATGTTTTTCTGGAACTCTCTTGCTTTTTCCATGATCCAGCGGATGTTGGCAATTTGATCTCTGGTTCCTCTGCCTTTTCTAAAACAGCTTGAAATAACTCCAGAAAGAATGAAAGGATGGAGCCAAAGCAAAAACAATACCCAGTTGTGCATGTGACTGATGATAGAAGCAAGGTCCGACGCTGTAAAGAGCAATATTGCATAGGAACCTTGAATGTTAGGTCCATGAAGGCAAATTGGAAGTGGTCAAACAGGAGATGGCAAGAGTGAACATAGACGTTCTAGGAATCAGAGAACTAAAATGGACTGGCATGGGTGAATTTAACTCAGATGACCATTATATCTACTACTACGGGCAGGAATCCCTTAGAAGAAATGGAGTAGCCATCATGGTCAACAAAAGAATCTGAAATGCCGTACTTGGATGCAATCCCCAAAACGACAGAATGATCTCTGTTCGTTTCCAAGGCAAACCGTTCAATATCACGGTAATCCAAGCCTATACCCCAACCAGTAACACTGAGGAAGCTGAAGTTGATCAGTTCTATGAAGACCTACAAGACCTTTTAGAACTAACACCAAAAAAGATGTCCTTTTCATTATAGGGGACTAGAATGCAAAAGTAGGAAGTCAAGAAACACCTGGAGTAACAAGCAAATTTGGCCTTGGAGTACGGAATGAAGCAGGGCAAAGGTTAATAGAGTTTTGCCAAGAGAACACACTGGTCATAGCAAACACCCTCTTCCAACAACACGAGAGAAGACTCTACACATGGACATCACCAGATGGTCAACATCGAAATCAGATTGATTATATTCTTTGCAGCCAAAAATGGAGAAGCTCTATACAGTCAGCAAAAACAAGACCGGGAGCTGACTGTGGCTCAGATCATGAACTCCTTATTGCCAGATTCAGACTTAAATTGAAGAAAGTAGAGAAAACCACTAGACCATTCAGGTATGACCTAAATAAAATCCCTTATGATTATACAGTGGAAGTGAGAAATAGATTTCAGGGACTAGATCTGATAGGTAGAGTGTCTGATGAACTATGGAAATATATAGACTGCTTTAAGTATCCAAGTGGATTCAAAATTTTTAAGGACCTGTATATTTTCAATAATGGAGCTAGTGTTTCCAAATTATTTATATACAAAGTTTGTAAGTACTCTATTTTTATCTTCTTTAACATTTTTTAAATCAAGGTTTCAGATGACAATGAAGATTGAGATAAAATGTGTAGATTAAGCATATTCTTAGAGCATAACTCTCAATGCAAAATTAGGATTAAACAACCCCAGGACTGCATGATTCTGATAGGTTCTTTATAACTAGATTTTAAATATCTTGGTCAGAGGAATCAAGGATCAAAATCAAGATAAAACTGAGCTGGAAATAATTCAAACCATTTCACAGAAGTGTCAAAGTGATTAGTCACATGAAAAGCCCCAGAAATGTTAGTTGTATACAAGTTGTGCATGAGAAAACAGTATAATTTGGATGTTCGAATATGCAGAAGTCTTCCACAGGGGAGTGCTATGGGAAGATCAGGATACCACACTTTAAGAGTTAAGTCTAAAGTAATCAATTGCCCAGAAAAGGAACTTGGGATAAGGAGAGGTTTGTAAATTATAGAAACAGCTGAGGAAATTTAGAATATTTAGCACAGGGAATTGAAGAATGATGGGAAATATGCTGATTATCTTCAAATATTTAAAGAACTATTATATTTATGTGGAAATAGATGTTTTTGTCTTTTTTGGGGGAGAGGCAGCTAGCAGAGAATACAAATAGAAAGATTTAGCTTGGTTCATTAGAAAGAACTTTATCTTAATTAGGACTGTCTAGCAATAGATTGGAGGCTTTGTATTAAGTAAGATCATTGTCTTTCAAGGACACTGTAGACAGGATTCCATTATTTGGAGGGAAGTTAGGCTAGATATCTTCTAAGGTTCTTTCCAACACAATCTTTTACTCACTAGGATATATCGTATACATGGTCTATAAATTTTGTGCCTTGTGGCAGGATATAAGTTTTCCTGAAAAGAGGGGTGTCCATGCTATAGGAGAAATGAAAGGGTTTCTTCAGTTTTCTTAAAACAATCATCTTTTCCCTATGTACATAACCTAGGTTAGAACTAAATGCTTTATTATGTTGTGAAAACTAATTTTGCCCTAAATCTACTGAACTACCACATCCCCTGGAACACTAGGGATGAGTTTTTAGAAACTAGAATTCAAGCAGTAAGCACACTGTAATATCATTCTCAAAACTATGATTAATCCAGACTGAAACACTCCAGTGATTAATGGAGTAACATTTTTTATGGTGTGTGTTGTCTCCATGATATTTGCTATAAAACATCTAACATTCCACTGAAGGTTTCTAAGCTCTGTGGAATAGAAATAGATTGATAGCATCTTCAGTCTCTTGATAAAAGAAGGGCAACCTAAATGTAATTATTTCAAAAGTCTCTGGGGAAAACAGAGATATGTCTGAAATGGCACAGTATCTAAAATAAAGTCAGACATACCTGGAGGAAAGCAATAGTGACTTCTTTTACAGTAATATTAACTTGTTCTTGTTTTTGTTTCTGCATCTATGTCTTGATGTCTTTTCTCTTTTATTTGTTTATTGTTTTTTTAGCTAAAAATAAAATTATAAAACTAGAGACAGGAAAGGGAGGGAGAAAAGAAGAGCACAATGAGGGGATTAAACCATGCTTACTCTCAAATTTCATGTTATAATATCCACCAAGTTTGAACAGATGCCTTTATGTTATACAGGGCTCTTCTATATATTAAAGAAAATAAATATAAACTTTCAGCTGAAATTATTTATGATTCATATTGTATGTTCTTAGTTATTTTCAATATATTTTCCATATGATGATAAATGTATAATAAATATAGATTCATTTAAGTATGATTAAAAACCAACCCAATCACTGGTAACTTAGAAGTTCTGTGAATTTATATCCCTTGACACTTTTAATGTGATCTATTAATGCTTAACTTTCAAAAGGATTGTTTCTGGAATATCTGCCCCAATATTTTGTTTAGTGTACTATCATAACAATTTACTTTGTCTTATAAAATTTTGACAATATTTGATGGTAAAATAGCAATTCATTCATAAGGTTTTATTCCATGATTGCACAAAATATTCATTTCTAAAGTTGAAATATGTTTCTCTAGATGTTCTTTATTCTTCAAAGAAAGTGGGACCCATTCAGAATATTTCTCTGATTCATGTTTTATCCCATGCAGTACACTGATGGGATGATCTCTATTTCTTCAACTTCTGTCTACCACTCTGTAGACAATTTCTTGAGCTTTTAACACTTACAGAACTTATTTCCTAGAATTAGAGATTGACATTGCTAAACACCCAGTGAATGCTGGAAATCATCTTGACATCTCCCTCTCCTTCACCGGGTCTAAAACTTTTGTGATGAACAAATATTCATGCTATCTTCTGAAAATCTTTTAAAATCTGTCTCTTTCCATCCACACAGGCCAGCACAGCCCTGACTCTCAACATTTCTCACTAAGATTATAAACCTATTCCTCTAACTGGGTTTCTTGCTTCCAGCTATTTCCTGCTCCTTCAAAGGCTTTACAAATCCAATAGAGCTGTCAGTGTTTCTCTTTAAAGAGAAAGTCCCTGTTTACAAATCCTCCATAGGGTTCTACAAACTTCTGGATAAAATTCAAACACCTTAAAAAAAATATCAAAGCTATTTCATAATCCAATTGCTGTGTACTTCTGTTGCCAAAACTCAGTCTCTGTACACAGGTGCCAGATTAAATCTCAGACACAGAGTGTTGGGTGAAACAGAAATAGCTTTTAAACTTTGCCAGGCAAAGGGGCCCACAGTAAGCTAATGCCCTCAAGTCTGTGTGTCTCACCCTGGAGCTGGGAACGAGAAGCTTTATAGTAATGGTTCAGGGAGCAAAGCATGATCAGCTTGTGGACATTCTTCTGATTGGTTGGTGGTGAGATAATTGGGAGTCAGCATCATCCACCTTCTGGTTCCAACCACTTTAGGGTCTATGTTCTTGCCGTCAGCAGCTTTCATCATGGGGGGTCTGCATTTTGTAGAAACAATTTAGGAATGTGGTCAGGCCTTAATCACTATCTTTTAAGAACTGTCTTTAGTGTTCTGCTATATAATCTGAGAGTAAGTGGCAGATTTATGGTCTGAATTGTTACCAGTTCCCCAGCCCAATGGCTACTCTTTGTTTCTCCATCTTCACATTTCCCAATCACCAACTCTTTTAAAAAAAAATAATGTTACTTATTTGTTTCTTTTGGCTACACTGGGTCTTCATTGCTTTGTGTGGGCTTTCTCTAGTTGCAAGCAGGGCTATTCATTGAGGTGGCAGGTTTCTCATTAAGGTGGCTTCTCTTGTTGCAGAGCATGGCTCTAGGCACATGAGCTTCAGTGGTTGCAGCACGTGGGCTTAGTAGTTGTGGGTCCCAGGCTCTAGGGCTGGGGCTCAATAGTTGTGGTGCACAGGCTTCGTGGCTTGAGGCATGTGGAATCTTCCCAGACCAGAGATCAAACTTGTGTCCCCTGCATTGGCAGGTGGATTCTGATCCACTGTGCTATCAGAGAAGTCCCCATCATTAACCCTTGAGTCAACCTTTTTCTTCAAAACCCAAGGACACAGTTTCACTTCCTCAATATATTGTCTTATCACTTTTCCATACGGTGCTGTGCTCAGCATACAAATCTGCAATTAATATCATCCATTCTCACTCCTTTTTGACATGAACAATGATTCTTTGTCTTCTTGAACTGTCATATCACTCTACCAACCTTTCTTATACCTTGTGTAGTGGGAGAACAGGATTGTGGAAGACTGGGGCTTAGCTAAAAGCTTCAGACTGAGTATGGAAGAACAGAATGGGGAATAACATATAATGGAAGAGTATTCAGATTTGCTGATGCTGATCAGATTTGCTGCCTCATCTCTGGCCACATACACACCTATCCCACATTCAAACCATTTATCTCTAGACCTCAACAAATACCTCTTACTAGAATGCATGATAGAACCTTGAAATTAGCTTAACAGCATGAGTTCAAAAAGATTACATATAACAAATATATTCTTTACTTCATAAGGGACTTTAAAATGTGGAATTTTGGTCCATTCTTTAATAATTGATCTAAATCCATGTATCTCAAGCCATCTACCTTGTCCTCAAAAGTGTGGGCCTTAGAAATAATATGAAATTGAGCACTGAAAAGGCCTTTTCATGTGATAAAAAATGATAATGTGTTTTTAGATAAAGAAACAAAATGAGAGAACTTGTCAGTATCTCTCATTGTCCTTGTTACCATTATCAGTTACTTCTGTCAGCACAATATGCTGAGCACTAAAAAGAAGGCAAAACCATTGTCCTATGTGAGAATTTTTTGGGTTTTTTTTTTTTTTTTGAGTTTTTTTTGAAATACGGGCACAGAAATCAACTTATCATGTTTGCCCACACTTTCTGCCCTGGAAGTTAGGCATATTTATTAGCTACAATATAGCATGTTAAGCTGGCATTTGGATCATTTCTATAACTAATGTTTGTTTTATCAACAATGGTTTAATTTGACATGATGCATAATGCATCTGCAATAACAGTGCCATGTTTGATGGATAAATGCCTAGGAAAAAAATTCAAATTGGCTAATAAATAAAATTGAATTTCGAGACCCCATTTATTTTAAGGAAACTTGTCATGGGTTATTAACTGTACTCAATAATAGCTTGTTTATGTCTGTGCATAAATAATTTGAAACAAATCGGGGTGACATAGTTAGAAACTGTCATACTTCACTTACTGCTGACTTTCTGAGCTCCTCACCACCTGACCCGCTAATTTTCGGAAATAATTTCTACTTGTTAACAAGATTCTGAACAAAATTTACTAAATTTCCATACATTTAACATAAATCTGTTTTTTAAACATTCAGAATTTCTACCAATATGGAGTTAACCTAAAATTCTGACTATAGATAATTGTTTCTTTGATTTCTCCACATATTACAATTAACTCAGAGTTTGTTGGTTTTTTGTTGTTTTGTTTTTTTAAGGCTGATGCCTTGTTTCTCAGTCCTAGAGATTCTGAATCAGTTGGTCTAGGGTCACATTTTTGCTTTTTAAAAAAATCAGTTGAAGTTTTTTATTTTGTTTTAAACTTCTTAAGCATATGTGGAAAGCTAAGATTGAGAACTCCAGCTGTAACACAGAGTTCTGGTTACTTAGCTCGTCAGTGAGATCAAGTTGTTTAATACTAAAAATTGTCCCATTTAAGTTTTGGGACTGCCTTTTGAACTTGCAGTTCTAGGTGCTCAGGGAATATCCAAGACAGCCTTTGTTCTCAATGAATTTACTTAAGGGCATCCAAATGACAATATAGAAAGGCAAAGTAAGATATTGTTGCAAGAGAGGTGTAAAACAAAGGCTTTGTGAGATCTTCTCTGTGATGGACAAGGACCAAAAAAAGATTTTTGGAGTAGGTCAAATGTAATCAAACTTGTCAATAAATGTGGACACATGCTTTAACCTTGTTATTGTCTTTGATATCTCATAATCTTCTAACAATTAATTAAACCAAACATTTTTACTTTACTAACAGTGAGAAAGGGAGAAAGTGAAGTTGCTCAGTCATGTCCGACTCTTTGCAACCCCGTGGCCTGTAGCCCACCAGGCTCTTCAGTCCATGAAATTTTCCAGGCAAGATTACTGGAGTGGGTTGCCATTTCCTTCTCCAGTAAAAACAATCTAATGTATTTGTATTTTTCTTTGTAGTATGGAAACAGGTTTATATATGTTACCATTTTTGAGACTTACAACATATGGGCTATACAATTCAGTTTTCTTATTTTTGAATGAGAATACAGGCTCAGATTGTAAATCAGTTGCCCAATTTACAAAGCTAACAGTTGGGATTGTTAGGTCTCCGATGAATCCTCCCAAGTTTTATATAGTTCAGACCTTTTTTCAATCACCCCGTTTGAAGTTAAGAGGTTGCTGAGCTTAGGCTAGACACCAGATCTCTTAACACTGAGTCCCTTTCTTCCGATATACTATGACACATAAACATTTAATAAACCATATATTCAACAACTGTAGCTCAAAATTTCTTAAAAATTAACTTTTCAAAAGACAATTGACATCCTAATATATTTTATAAAACAGTACCAAAAAATGCACTACTTTACTGATTTTCCCCAAATGTAATTTTTTCTTCTTTCTCTGCAGTCATATCTGCATCTTGGCAAATTACTAAAGTCAAACCAGTTTAGAAGCTATAAAAAGTCAGGTGTGGATTGTCTGCTTTATAATACTTCTTTTTTGTCCTATAAGTAGAAACACCTTACATGCTTTATTATGAGTCATTGCAAACTCTATATAAATAGTTACTAGTGCACAGAATATTAAAGTTTTGATTTTTAGAACTTCCTGGAAAGCTTTCTTCCAAACAGTTTTGATCTACAGTTGATTGCATTCACAGACACAGAACCCACTGGTCAACTGTAAATGATTAAAGATCGATAGATAGATCTATAGACCACATAAGAGGTGTGGCAAATTGAGCCTAAAAGACACCTTAAAAGACTTCCTGGAGGAATGTCTTTATATTGGTTTCCTTCTTAATAAGGACTCACAACACAGAGACTGTCAGGATAAGCTGTTTGTCACCCCTGTTTCACTTATACTAATGGTTTGACCTTGAGCATGATACTAAGCTAAAGTAAGAGCAGGAACAGTATTGATAGCATAATTTTTTAAGATTTAAGTGAAATAATAAATATAAAAGTACTACTTATGTTTGAATTGAATTGAAAGTCTCTCAGTTGTGTCCAACTCTTTGCAACCCCATGGACTATACAGCCCATGGAAGTCTCCAGGCTAGAACACTGAAATGGGTAGCCTATCCCTTCTCCAGCGGATCTTTCCAACCCAGAAATTGAATTGGGATCTCCTGCATTGCAGACAGCTTCTTTACCAACTGAGCAATCAGGGAAGTACTTCATAAATTTTCAGGAAGTAGCTGCTATTTTTTTTTACTATTATTACACATTATAATAAAGCTTAATTATTCACAATGATTTTCACAACACTATTTTATTAATTGAGGTATTGTGACGCCATTCAGAGAAGGCAATGGCACCCCACTCCAGTACTCTTGCCTGGAAAATCCCATGGATGTAGGAGCCAGGTAGGCTGCAGTCCATGGGGTCGCTAAGAGTCGGACACGACTGAGCGACTTCACTTTCACTTTTCACTTTCATGCATTGGAGAAGGAGATGGCAACCCACTCCAGTGTTCTTGCCTGGAGAATCCCAGGGACGGGGGAACCTGCTGGGCTGCCATCCATGGGGTCACACAGAGTCAGACACGACTAAAGCGATTTAGCAGCAGCAGCAGTGACACCATTATATAAAGAAAATGGAAACTAAAAAATCAGGAAATAAAGACTTGGATATATTTACATAAAAATAATTACTTAAGTCTCCCCTTACACTATAAAATATATGGCTGCTAACATTTCTGACAGCTTTTAATATTTTAGTATCTGAGTCTTCATGCTCACTTGCTAACTCCTATGACATAATGCTCCAATGGGAATAAAATAAGTGTTTTCCTTTATATATATATATATATTCCTTTAAAATAACTACCATCACTTAACCTAAGTATTTATCTTTATATATTGGGTCCTGACACTCATACTATATTATATTTAAATTGACCCTAATAAAAAGGAAATGGCAATGCACTCCAGTATTCTTGCCTGGAAAATTCCATGGACAGAGCCTGGTGGGCTACATTCCAAGTGGTCACAAGAGTCAAACACAACTTAGCAACTAAACCACCACCACAATAAAAAGTGAAGATATGAATGCTTTCATTAGATGACTTTTCCAATGTAAATAAAGTTCTAAATACTTTGGCATAAAAATAGCATTGTTTTTACCTCTACTATGCTACTATATTAATTGAAGAGGGTGATGGGAGAACTTACAAGAAAAACTATGGTATGTTCACCCCCAGGAGTGATTCAGCACAGTCATTCCCTCAACATCTGTTCCCTGAAAAAGAAACATTTTCAAAGGCCACTTGGAGAGTCAGTGATCATACACCCCCAAGCATCTATGTTAAAAGAGAAAGTGAGAGAAAAGACAAAATAAAAATCCACCTCTAGTCTTTCAGACTACTATGTATCCTAATGAATTGCCATGGGGTGATTTCTCTTCTCCTTGTGTTGTGAATTTAAAAAGAGATATTGGGTGTGTGTTTTGTTTGCTGTTTTCCAATTTGAAAGAGCCACCAGTTGAGCTTATTCATGAGCACTATAATATTTGGAGTATATTCTCAATAGAGGAGGGATATTAAAGTGATTGTCTCATTCCAGCATATTATCGTTATAAAGTAACACACACCATTAGAGAGAGGCTCAGTGAAGGACATTATCATTATGTATTAGCACACACCATTAGACAGGAGCTTCAACTGCAGATCCTACTGGGGAGGATATATTCATAACATCCTGGCCCTCCTGGGTAACATAACTCAAAATTGTTAAATCGTTCAGCTGAGGTGAACTCAGACCCCATGATTGGCACCCAACAGCACTTTGAGCTCTCCATGCTTATATTTACTCTGTGAGAAACAGTTCTGTTTTCTGATTCAGATAGAAGTTCAAATAAAGCTCCCAAGGAATTTTATCTTACGTCAGCTCAGGCAAAACTCATACAAATTAAATAATAATAAAAATAATTATAATTTTCAGTGATGCTCAACTTAAGATGTCCAAATATAAACCATTTGGAGTTGCAGAAATTGAACATTTGGATACTTTTGTGCATTACGCTTCCACGAGTACATAGGGGAGATTATCAGTGAAGCTGAGCGAACTTATCTAAATGAAGCTAAAGAGATAACAACACCATGTTTTATTTTAAAATCTTAACCGAGGGTAATGTCAAAGTGATGTTTCTTTGTCCTACCAAATGTCAGAATTATTTGTATATGATATGACCAAATGCCATTTGTCCAGGAGGGTTCATTTAATATGCTGTTTATTCTCATGAAACATTAATGTATGCTATGGATATTTGCCTGTGAAAAGGAAGAGCGACAAATCTTGCACTTCTCAAATGAAAATTAATCTTGAATGAGTTTAACTTGCATCATTTGCATTTTCTATGGATAATGAAAACCCATTTGTAAATAAAAGGCTTATTGCAAAGCAAAAAAGAATGTGTTTGAAGATAAAACTCTCATTTGAACCCTAGTCTGGGGGTTTGTAGTTGTTGTGATTTACATGGCTGAGGATATTTCAGCTCCTAAGTCAGTATAGGAATATAAAAGTGAGAATAAAGCTGACCAAAAGCATCATTTAATTCTCTAATACAAATTTTTATCTGTTCTATACTAACCTTTTTTTAGTGACTACTTTTAGTTGCACCAGTAGATACAAAGTTGTGATAAAAAAACATATCTATTTATATTATATATTTGTATAAATACTTATATACATTATGACTAGTGGCAAATTTATGGCTTGTCAATTAGCCTATAAATACCAAAGCTTAGAGACCAGTTCTAATCCTATATTATACATAGAAAATAACAAAATACTGCTCCTGAGTGTGTACTAAGTTTAAGAATATAATAGTCTTCATAGCTCACCTGGTAAAGAATCTGCCTGCAATTCAGGAGACCCTGGTTCAATTTCTGGGTCTGGAAGCTCCCCTGGAGAAGGTTTAGGCTACCCACTCCAGTATTCTTGGGCTTCCCTGGTGGCTCAGATGGTAAAGAATCCACCTGCAGTGAAGAAGACCTGGGTTCGACCCCTGGGCTGGGAAGATCCTCTAGAGGAGGGCGTGGCAACCCACTCCAGTATTCTTGCCTAGAGAATCCCTGGGGACAGAGAAGCCTGGTGGGCTACAATCCATGGGGTCACAAAGAGTCAGACACAACAGCGCAACTAAGCACAGCACAACACAGGATGAAAATGGTGTCTAGTTTAGGTGGTTCCAACTAACTGGATGTTTTTAAACCCTATTACATAGTTAGGGCTTTTTAGTGGCTGAGAACTAATGGATAGATTGCTTGAATTCATATCCTAATTTCAACACTGAGTAAATATGGAATGTTGGACAATTTTTTGAACCTTTCTGAGCCCCAAGTTCCTCATCTCTATGACTTTGTATGACTTGCTATGAAGTTTAAATATTCAGTATTTGCAAAGCACTTAGTGCCTAAAAATAGATGCCATGTAAGTATTATCACAGTTACTAGTTTTCATTCTGAGGGGTTTTCAAAGTAAAATCATTATAAATATACTTTATAAATTGTTTTATTAATTCAGAATGTACATAGAGAAATAACTTCATAATTTGACCATAAAACATTGAAATACAAAACAAAGCTGCCAATTATGGTGAAATGCCTGTCAAATATTACTCATACAAATATACCTGTTGAAATCACCACAAGCTGTGTCTTCCACACATAACTCCTTTCTTCTGGTACAATCCCCCTTTCATTTCTTCCTTACTATTCTACACATTCAAACCATTCATCTCTAAAGAGCTGCTACTGATCATTTCCTTTATCCTCTGATCTTGCATCTTTCTCCATGGAGAAAAGAGATATCATTTAATGAGATCTATCAACCTTCCTGTCCCCTGTCACACATCACTCAAAAAGCCAAGGATCCAGAGAGCACAGCATTCAAGATTCTTCATTACCTGACCCAAGCCTATCTTTCTGGATTCATTCCCCATCCTTTCCTTAATGCCACCTCAGCTCTGGCTATTGACCACTAACCATTCCCAAAATGTTTCTCTTTCAAACCTCTGAGAACTTCACATATAATGTTCCTTTGCCTAGAATCTCTACCTTTTCTACCTGCCAAGCTTCTGTGTAAGCCATAAGGTTCCTGTTACCAGAAGACTGTGCTAGGAGACTGCATGTGTTCCGGGAAGCTGTCAGTAAAGGAAGTCCTCCCATCAATGCCCAGGCTGGTGCTGAGGTCCTGACAACCTGTGACAGGCTCCTCTGAAGCTGAAGGGCATCCCTCCCCTCCTTCCCCCATTCAGGCCCACTGTGACATGCTGCCGTGCTCCACAGACCTTGCCATCTCACCGTTCCTTTCTAATTCCTCTGATACTGTTCACTTTCTTCACTGAAAAACCACTGAAGCATCAATCCATGTACTGTCTGAAATCCTTCAGGCATAAAATAGAGTTATAGCCTTTTCTACTGTACTGATTTTTGCTCTTGCAATTGAATAACAAAAATTCTGGCTTAAACACTTTTTCAATATGGATATTGATTAGAACATTTTTATACATATAGTTGAGCATACTGAGGGATGCAAATTGCTAAAGAGAAACTGTAGAAACATCTAACTTTGACGTGAGAACAAAAGAGAGATCTTACAATATGTTTGATTTTGTTTTTGTCTGCTAAGGTGTTGGTGCACTAGATGAGTTTTAGAGTTTTAATGAGTCTCATTGGTTCTAATTAGAGTAACCTTGGTAGAGATAGATATTATTACTCTGCAAATCATGGCTAAATTGCTGTTAAATAATTTGCATTCTGTTACATTGTTTATATCATAGTACAGATAAAAACATTTAGGCCCAAGTCTCAAGTATTTATTAATATACACCAGTAATTTCAGACTCTTATAAAGATTTACATGGACTTCCCTGGTGTCTCAGATGGTAAAGAACCTACCGGCAATGCAGGAGACCCAGGTTCAACCCCTGGGTCAGGAAGATCCCCTGGAAAATGGAATGGCTACCCACTCCAATATTCTTGCCAGGGAAATACCATGGATAGAGGAGCCTGGTGGGCTACAGTCCATGGGGTTGCAAACAGTCATATGCAATGAGTGACTAACACTTTTCAAGGATTTACACATTTTGCCTGCCTGACATATTTTGTCCAATCTATGTTTTGAAGTATCTTTCTAGGTAATTATATATGACATGCTTTTCAGCCTCAAGCAGAAAGGATTATCTGTGTATATCTAGACCAAAGGTTATTCTGAAATCTGTAACTATATAAGCATAAGATACCATTTTGTACCTATTAGATGCCAGCTGGTTTAAAATGTAGTGTTTAATTTAATTATCTCAGTTCTGAAAAGAAGACATAATTATCCCCGTTTAATGGAAGGGGAAAGCAAAGTAAAAGCAATTAATGGAACTTTCAAGATCATACAGTAGGGCTGGATGATTCTGAAATACTTCCTCTGTCCATGATGACAGAGCGTCTCACTTAAATTCTAGTGAGTGTACATTTACTACAGCTAATATTTTTATTTAATCAGTCTGCAATTATCTATTGAACATTTACCCAAGACTGTGTAATGAGCTGTTGACTATACAAAAATCATATGACTTGGGCTCTCTCCATTAAAGGAAAAAATTATGTATTCTCACCTGATTGCAAGGAGATCAAAACAGTCAATCCTAAAGGAAATCAACACTGAATGTTCATTGGAAGGACTAATGCTGAAGGTCCAATACTTTGGCCATCTGATGCGAAGAGCCGACTCATTGGAAAAGACCCTGACGCTGGGAAAGATTGAAGGCAGGAGAAGAAGGGGACGACAGAGGATGAGATGGTTGGATGGCATCACCGACTCAATGGACATGAGTTTGAGCAAATTCCAGGAGATGGTGAAGGACAGTCCTCCCTGTGCTGCAGTCCATAGGGTCACAAACAGACATGACTGAGCGACTGAAACACTAGAAAATTCTCACCTGAAAGAACTATAGATGTTGTTGTAGGAAAAAGAGCTGCTAATTTATTCATTTAAACCATTATTTGAAACTGTTTTATAAGATCTGATTGTACGTGTCATAAACCTTAATAAGCAATATAAGATATAAAGATTGCTTATATACAACCTACATTTATTAATTTCACTTTAGAGTAAGAACAGAATTGGGCAAGGCATGCTTATTTTCTCAACTGGCTTCCATCCAGGTCAAAACCATATACAGGTGTCTCCTTGGTAGCACATTACTGAACCTCAGCCTCCAAGGTGTGAGGCAATCCAGGTTTTCTTCCTCCTTCTTAACTCATAAACCTAGAATTTCCCCAACCATAGATAGGGTTTTTCAAAAGTGCTGACTACCCAGAAGCCATCACACAAATATCCACTAGACATAAAACCATAGTGTCTGGAAGATAAATTTTAAAAGATATTTGTTTACTAGTCCAATCACTAAGAAAAATAAATAATGTAAAGTGGAACATTTTTCAAGTTTACTAATGCAATACTAAATCATTTCTAATACTATAGCTTCTAATCATCAGTTTTTATTTATCTTCTCTCATCATAATCCACTTAATGAAGTTGCCTTAATTCATCTCCTTGCCTCATTTCTTTTCAAGTAAAATTATATAACTTGATCTATTAATTTTGGATATCCTAATTTGTCTACATGATAGAAAAACAGCTGGTTGTAAAACACTACTTTTAATCAAACTCCTCTTTATATAACGACATTTTATTTTTATTAGGAGAAGTAACTGCTACTGCTGCTAAGTCACTTCAGTCGTGTCCGACTCTGTGCGACCCCATAGATGGCAGCCCACCAGGCTCCTCTGTCCCTGGGATTCTCCAGGCAAGAACACTGGAGTGGGTTGCCATTTCCTTCTCCAATGCATGAAAGTGAAAAATGAAAGTGAAGTCGCTCAGTCGTGTCCGACTCTTAGCGACCCCATAGACTGCAGCCCACCAGGCTCCTCAGTCCATGGGATTTTCCAGGCAAGAGGACTGGAGTGGGGTGCCATTGCCTTCTCTCTAAGAGAAGTAAGAAACCTCTCAAATAGGCCTTTGTGTAGAAACTGCCAATTCCCTTATTTTATCATTATTTTTATACTGCCTTCCTTTTTTGAAATCTGTATTGTGAAATATTTATATAAAGAGTATATGAAATATACTCATTTGATAGCTTGTTAAGATATTAAGTGTGGTTCTGTTCTAAGCCAGGGAATTACTATGATAAACAAAGCCAGAAGTACCTCTTCTTATGGAACATTCATGGAGCATGGGAGACAATAAACAAGCAAATAGAGAAAAACAACTTGAGTCAAATGGTAGCAAGTGCAATGAGGAAACAATTAAGTGTAAAGCAATTATGAAAATGCAGTAAGAGGGAGATACGAATTGAGTCCTCCCCAAATCGAGTTCCCTTACTCCTTACTGGTGGCTCAGACGGTAGAGAATCCATCTGCACTGCAGGAGACCTGGGCTGGATCCTTAGGTCAGGAAGATTCCCTGGAGAAAGGAATGGCAACCCGCTCCAGTATTCTTGCCTGGAGAATCCCATGGACAGAGGAGCCTGGCAGGCTACAGTCCATGGAGTGGCAAAGAGACACACAACTGAGCAACTAACACTTTCACTTTTCAAAATTGAGTTCCTTTACTGAGTTTATGATTACTCTCTCTATAAAAAAATTATTCCCTTTCTTATTCCCTCTGACCTCAATCCAGTGCTAAGTGAACACTCATCAACCAGAGTCAGATGACTGAAATTGCTGTTGTGGATAATATCATTAATGTACCAAAATTGCCATTGTAGATATTATCATTAGTTTACAAACTCAGCAGGCTTTTCCAGGGAAAGATAAGCTAACAGACCTCCAGCCATGGTTCACCTGGCCTGATAATGTAAATGAGAGGCTTCCTGACTTCTGAAAGTATCATTAAGAAATGTCACAAGACAGTGGTTATTCTCAAGCTGTTTGCTTTTTCCCTTTAAAAAAGCCCTAACTCAAATATCGAGTTAGAATGGATCTGAGGCTGGTCTCCCACTGGCTTGCTTGGCTCCATGCAGTGAGTACTGTACTTTCGTGCACCACAAGCCTGCATCAGTAGACTGGCTTTTCTGTGTGTGCATCGGGCAAGCAAACCTGAATTAGGTTCAGTAATAACTTGTAAATCGAGTGGTAAGGGAAAGCCTCATTAATGAGGTGACATTTGAGCAGAAGCTGAAAGCGATAAAGGAGGGAGTTTGTGGATAACTAAGGAAAAGGCTCTCCTGGCAGAGCAAAGGCTCTGAAGCGTTGATATGCTTGACACATCTGAGGAGCAGCAAGGAAGTCAGTATGACAGAATAAATAAAGGAGATATTCTTTATGGGATCTGTGCTAATGTAAGGAGGTGTGGTTGAGATAATATAGGACTTTGTTAGCTGGTATAAAACCCTTGGTCCTTACTTAGAGTGCAATGGGAAGTCACTAGAGGGATTTGAGTAGAGGAAAAATATTATTCTTTTGGAAGGATCCATCTGTCTTTTCTATATTAAATTAAAAAAAAAAAAACTGAGAGTAAAGGGCAAATATCAAGGCAGGCTATTGATCCAGTGAAATGATCCAGTTGAAAGATGGAGTCAGTGAGAAATACCTCAAATCACATGTATTTTCATATACAGCCAGCATAGTTTGATGGTAGGTCTGGAAATTATTTAAAAAAAGAAAAAGAAAAAGAAAAACTTTAAGAATGGGATGAACAGGGAGCTCAGCTTGGTGCTCTGTCGTGACCTAGAGGGGTGGAATGGGGCAGTTGGAGGGAGGTTCAAGAGGGAGGAGACATATGAATATGTGTGGCAGATTCACATTGTTATACAATAGAGACAAGCACAACATTGTAAAGCAACTGGAAGAAGAATGGGATTTTAAGGTTTCTGTTTTGAGTAACTATAAGGATGGAGTCACCATTTACTGAAATGGAGAACACTGTCAGAAGAGTATTTTTGAGGGAGAAAGTCAAGGATTAGTATTACATGTGTTAAGTCTGAAGTGAAGATGTGAGAGGAAAGTTGGATGTAAAAATTTGGAGATCTGGGGAGAGACCTGGGCTAGAAATATCACCTGGGGAGTCTCAAGTGTAAAGGGCATGTCTAGAAGCTGAGCCTGGATGCAATCACCTAGTGAGTGAGGGTAGACAGCAAAGCATAGAGTCAGAGAAATGAGTTCTGGATTAAGAAAAGGAAGTGATATCAACAAAGAAGGAAGCAAAAAAGTACAAAAAAAAAAAAAAAAAAGAAAAGAAAGAAAGAAAAAAGAGACAGAAGAAAGCATTTCATGGAGAAAGTGGAAAAATATGTCCAATGCAGCTACAAGGTCAAATGGCACAAACACGTAGCATGTGTGGTTAATTAAGTAAGGATAATAATAAAGCCAACATATCTACCCATCATCTAGCTCAGAAGGCAGTGCATTCTCTTTCACAACTTATTTTCACCTAGACTCCTAATATACTTTTATTGCAAGGAGTTGGAAAGGGCTCAAAACACTTTTAGAGGTAGTTGGTGTATTTCTCATTTTATCAGTCTACAGGTTATTACCTTGTCCAACTTTAAAAACGCACAGGTAAGCACAGTTTGCTTGTTACCTCTTTCATCTTCCTTAGTTTGCATTCCTCTCTTGAACCTACTGACTAAGGGGTTTAACTTGAGCTGCTCTACACTGTAACCTAACCCTCTCTGCATTTACACGTGCCAGTTACTGAAATACAAAATCTTTGCTTGAGCTCTGTAGCTCACCTCAAAGAGCAAATCTAAATGGATTGTGTCTAACAGTTCCAGAAAGAGTGAGAGAGTCCCACATATTCAGGATGCAAAGGATAAAGAGAACTGCTTAGCTATGCCCCCAGATAGGCGTATTATTCAAGTATGAAAGCTACTGGCGTTAGCATGCAGATGACGGCTGCTCAGAAATTTCTCACATCAACTGTCATATCCTAGCAGTTCAAATTTATAAGAAGATGAAACAACTCTCTAATCCCTTAAACTGCTAATACATAGTTAAGAATCCTTGTGCATAACTAATAAAATTTACATTTTCTAAGCTTCAATTTCCTTGAAGGATTGTTTTATTTGATTAAAAAAATCATAGGAAAGACCTATGTTAAGGTGTCATAAACACTGAAGGACTCTATTTGGAGGGAAGAGAAATGTAAGAGGAGTGTGGTGTGTAAATGAAATACATTTCAGGGAATGCTTTCCCATTTGCTTGTATTAATTATTTCTGCAGTGGGAGTGAGGCAAATGGTGTCTCTGAACATGAAATTAACCCTTGTGTGGTTTAAGGGATATTTTTCCTTGTTTAATATTCTTTTCTGATGAGTGTGAATTTTGGCGGTAATCCTGAAACTAAATCTAGAAACATAAATGGATACCAAAAAATGGCAGAAACGATTGATGATTACAAATTAATTAGTTTGTTTGAATATATTATGGCAGTCGTAGTTTTAAGTCCTTTGGGACAGAAAGAAAGATATTATACAGTATGCGAGTTAATGTAAGTTAGAAGAAATCAAGGTGTTTGTTTTAAACTCAACCTGAAATGATTTCCAAACCTTAAATGGGTCAGATAAAATGTTTGCCTCTTCTATTTGATATGTAATCCTTTTATTCACTAGGGTTATCTTTTTGTGCTTTTCTAGTTCCCCACTCGTCCTTGCCGATTGTTAAGATGAAGATATTCACTTTTATCAATTCAGTTTTTAAAAGCAAATCAAGGTCTTATCAGCTATGTCATTTTATACCTCTTTGAAAAGAAAATACTTTTTCCCAACTGATCTAAAAAGTTTTATTACTTTTATCTAAGATTTTTTGCTATTTAAACAATTGTGAAAATCTAGTCAAAAGTTACTGCCTTTTCAGATGGAATGCTTATATTTTCTTTGCTCATATCCAGAAATATCTAATGTTTTCCTTTTCGTTTTCCAATGTGTAATTCACAACATTCCCTCTATAAACAAAAACAGGGGAATGTATATTTCAGAAGTTTTTGAAATGCAGTTAGTTACAAAATCAACAATCCCAATATAAGCTACTAAAGTAGGAGAATCTTTCATTCTAGAATGTAAGTACTTGTACTCATCATGCCAGATTTGCTGAATGTGTACAAAGTAAAGTGGGTTTTGCAGAATTGGTTATGTAACAGCACTGACTATAATTATCTCATCAGAAGTCCCCTGAAATGAATATTGCCCATTTGAAAGAGTTGGAACTAGATGAAACTAATTCCTAGTAACTAGCATATCTGGTTGTGCCCTATAACATAGTGAAAGTGAAGTTGCTCAGTCATGTACGACCCTAATCGACCCCATGGACTGCAGCCCACCAGGCTCCTCCATCCGTGGGATTTTCCAGGCAAGAGTACTGGAGTGGGGTGCCGTTGTGGTTACCCAAAAAATCATGGGTAGAGGAGGATTTAAGGTTAACTCCACCCAAAATCCAAATTATCTTTCTTTAAATATAGTAACAAAAATGTTGTACTATACACAGCTGGTGTTCTCTTTAGTCTTTGGTAAAATGTGAATAGATACGTCTTCCCAGAATACATACACTTCTATGCAAACATACCTTCAATACAAGTTATACAAGACCTCGTCCAAGGTTACGGGCCTGATTTGAAAATTCTGAAAGTTGACATTGTCATATTAGCATGCTTGATGTATCCCCATTCTGTGCTTTCTCATCTTTCTCCAATTTTTTTTTATAGAATTAAGTGCCACCAATTCACTGAGCCCCTGAGCAGTTGTTTCTGTTTTACTGCCTCCTCGTTTGTCTCGTTTCTCTATATCCTTCCTTCCTCTAATATTGGAGAGAGACTTTGATCCAAGCCACCTGAATAGGAAACAGATAAATTGACAAAAGTGAGAAAGGGGGGGTGCTGATAAAAAATTACTTCGGTTATAGGATAAATGTATTTTAAAAAATAAGTAACTTTGGAAAAACACAGAATCGGAGAGCACGTCGACTGTTGGCAGCTAGATCTGCATCTCTGCTACAGAGTCCTTAAACCACGTCTGTTCTAAAACTATCCTAAAATTAAATTTAGTGACTTCTTACATCAAGAGACAAACGAGAAACTTATACAGCTACAGCACAGTTTTTAAGATGTTATGCTGAATTTAAATACTGAGTTTAAACACAGAGACGACAAACCAGAGAATGTGTGTGTAAATGTGTAAATTTTGCAGGATCTTTCAGCAGGTAGTGGGTTCTTGTCTGTTTTTAATATCTAAACTCTTTTAATTTCCAGAATTTCCAGAAAATAAGGTGAAATAATAAATATAATTGATTAAAAGATGTGCTCTAATACTTTATTATTCTAAAGTGTTATTCTATTCTAATCTCTTTTTTATTCTGGAAGGAGATGGCACTTCTTATTTCAATTCTATTCAATGGAATACTGTTAGTTATTAAAATGAATATCTTTCAGAATCCAAGTGCCAAAACAATAGTTTATATATTGATGCTCAGCTTAGCACAGAAACAAACCACAAATTTTAGAAAAAAAAAATCTTGTCATATTTGCTGCTGCTGCTGTCGCTTCAGTCGTGTCTGACTCTGTGCAACCCCAGAGATGGCAGCTGACCAGGCTCCCCAGTCCCTGGGATTCTCCAGGCAAGAACACTGGAGTGGGTTGCCATTTCCTTCTCCAATGCGTGAAAGTGAAGTCACTCAGTAGTGTCTGACTGTTCAGCGACCCCATAGACGGCAGCCCACCAGGCTTTTGTTAAGCATTAAAATGCTCAAGTGTGAAAGTGAACGTGTTAGTCACTCGGTCGTGTCTGACTGTTTGCAACCCCATGAACTATAGCTTGCCAGGCTCCTCTGTCCATGGAATTCTCCATTCAAGAATACTGGAGTGGGTCACTATTTCCTTCTCCAGGGGATCTTCCCAACACAGGGATCGAACCTGGTCTCTCACATTGCAGGCAGACCTTTTACTATCTGAGCCACCAGATAAGTGCTTAAAATGCACAAGCCACTGGTAAAGTTTTACTTGTTCTGACAGTAGCAACAGAGTGCCCATTCTCTAGTTTATGAGGAAAAGAGCAAGTATGCTGAATCCCAAGAGCATAAGGCAAGACAGGGATTTGGTGTCTGAGGCAGAACCAAAAGGATGCTCTCCAACGTCTGAATGTGAGTACTAGAGAAGCAGGAAATAACCCCATTATAAACATAAGACAAGATCATAAAAATGAATCTCACTGAATTCAGGGGGATGTTGGAAAGAGTGTTTTAATGAAAGAAGGGAATCAGTCCTGTGCATAGATTTGGAGTGTGAGTGGGATGTCAAGGATCCCTTCTTATTGGCTGCTGGCTATATAGTATTGGGAAAAAACCAACTATTACTAACGTTGACTTCTTATCCAGTTTGTGCTAAGGACTGAATGTTTTGCCCCCTCAAAATTCATATGTTAAAACCTAATGCCCAATGTGAAAATATTAAAAGGTGGGGCCTTTGGAAGATGATTAGGTCATGAGGATGGAGCCCTCCTGTGTAAGATTAGTGCACTTATATAATAGAGTACACAGAGTTCACCAACCCCTTCTGCCATAGGAGGTATAGCAACAAGATGGCCATCTAGGAATTGGGTCCTCACCAGACACTGAATCTTCAGGTTCCACGAGCTTGGACTTACCCAACTCCAGTGCTGTGAGAAATAAATATTTGTTCTTCATAAGATACCCAGTTTCTGGAATTTTTGTTAGAGCAGCCCCAGGGGACTAAGACAATTGGCAAGTAGTCTCACCTCCCTGGCCCACCCAAGAGGAGCAAATGAGTCAACTGTACTATCAGATCACGAGCTGCATGTTCTTCTTTCTACCGTGTGAGCGTGTTGCTTGTGTCAAGATGTTAGAATTGAGAAGTAACTGCTAGCTAGCCAGCCAGCCACAACAGAAAGAATGTTCACCCTGTATTATTAAGATTTGGGCTAAAATATTAAGGCATTTGCCTGAGGAAATGTGAAGTGATATACAGAAATACTTCCACAAATTACCACACCAAAAATTCCTTCCTTGACACATTTAGTCATTCATTCATTCATTTGACACATTCCTAATTGTGACTGTCTCTGTGCCATGTTGGCAAAACCCCTTTATCTGTCCTAGAAACTGGAATCTTTCAACATGCATAGCAAAGAAAAGTTAGACTGTGAGCTATAAACATGAATTGTCACTAAGCCTCTGTGTGGCATTGGAGGAGTCACTTAAACGCAGTAAAATTCTATAATGTCCTCATCTGTAAATGAGATTATACATAACTCCTGGTTGAACACTTGACAAATAGATTCTGGGAAGGAAATGATAAATTCAGTTCCTTTGTCACCTCCAAGCTATCACATATTGTGTTTGCTTTTGTGCATTAACCTGTTCAAGTACATCTAGGAAGTACCCGGGGCCTTATCTGTTAATTCGTTTCTTTGGCATTCTGCAAATTTAATGAATGGTGACTAAAGATGATTGCATCACTGTGAGAGAAGCTAGAGCAGAATCCGTACCAAAGTCCACAGAAATATGAAACAAAATTTGAAAAATAATAGTGAATCTTCAAAATAAATGAAAATTAGAAGTTGGAAATAATATATCAAGAACAGAGCAGTACTCTCACATGAATAGTGTCGCTGTGAGATTCACATCACTCAGAGACCATTTTAACTAAAATAGCCACTCCAGCACTCTTGCCTGGAAAATCCCATAGATGGAGGAGCCTGGTGGGCTGCAGTCCATGGCATCGCTAAAGGTCGGACACGACTGAGCGACTTCACTTTCATTTTTCACTTTCATGCATTGGAGAAGGAAATGGCAACCCACTCCAGTGTTCTTGCCTGGAGAATCCCAGGGACGGGGGAGCCTGGTGGCCTGCCATCTATGGGGTCGCACAGAGTCGGACACGACTGAAGCAACTTAGCAGCAGCAGCAGCAGCAGTGCTTTAACCAGAAATGAAATCACGAGGGTAGATTTTTCAGGAATACATTTCAGCAACATACTTGCAATATGTACTAAAAATGTGTCCAATAAGTTCATAACACATGGATATCTAATTTTTGGAGGTAAAAATTAACCAACATATTTGTATGACCCATCTCTTCATCTGTTATGCTAAACTGCAGGAAGAGCCATTGCTGTCCTCATAGCAATGCAATGAAAAATGTGTTAATCAAATCTCTAGTTGAATAGACTGTGGAAAGGCATTTTTATTCAGCTTGCTGAAAGGACAAAGATATATGCATTATGACACTGTACCTTTCAAACGAATATTACTTATTTAGGCCATGGGGTATGATGCCGCAAGATGTTTAGAAGATTGCCATAACTGTAATTAAGCCCAGGAGAACTTCCAGATGTTCAAGCTGGATTTAGAAAAGGCAGCGGAACCAGAGATGAAATTGCCCCATCTGTTGGATCATAGAAAAAGCAAGAGAGTTCCAGAAAAACATCTACTTCTGCTTCATTGATTACCTTAAAGCCTTTGACTGTGTAGATCACAACAAACTGTGGGAAATTCTGAAAGAGATAGATATACCAGACCACCTTTCTTGCCTCCTGAGAAATCTGTATGCAGATCAAGAAGCAACAGTTAGATCCAAACATGAAAAAACAGACTGGTTCCAAATTGAAAAAGAAACTATATGTATGTTCAAGGCTGTGTGTTGTCACCCTGCTTATTTAACTTATATGCAGAGTACATCATGCAAAATGCCAGGCTGGATGAAGCACAAACTGGAATTAAGATTGCCAGGAGAAATATCAATAACCTCAGATACGCAGATGACACCACCCTTATGGCAGAAAGCAAAGAGGAACTAAAGAGGCTCTTGATGAAAGTGAACAAGAAGAGTGAAAAACCTGGCTTAAAATTCAACACTCAAAAAAACAAAGATCATGCATCCAATCCCATCACTTCATGGCAAATTGATGTGGAAACAATGGAAAGATTGACCAACTTTATTTTCTTGGGCTGCAAAATCACTGCAGACAGTGACTGCAGCCATGAAATTAAAAGATGCTCCTTTGAAGAAAAGCTATGACAAACCTAGACAGCATATTTTAAAGCAGAGACATTACTTTGGCAACAAAGGTCCATCTAGTCAAAGCTATGGTTTTTCCAGTAGTCATGTACGGCTGTGAGAGTTGGGCCATAAGAAAGGCTGAGTGCTGAAAAATTGATACTTTTGAACTGTGGTGTTGGGGAAGACTCTTGAGACTCCCTTGGACTGCAAGGAAATCAAACCAGACCATCCTAAAGGAAATGAGTCCTGAATATTCACTGGAAGGACTGATGCTGAAGCTGAAACTCCAACACTTTGGCCGCCTGATGAGAAGAAACAACTCATTGGAAAAGGCTCTGATGCTGGGAAATATTGAGGACAGGAAGGAGGACATGGGGATGACAGAGGAAGAGATAGTTGGATGGCATCACTGACTCAATTGACATGAATTTGAGAAAACTCCGGTATGTGGTGATGGACAGGGAAGCCTGGTGTGCTGCAGTCCATTGGGTTGCAAAGAATCAGACACAACCTAGCAACTGAACAACAATAGTAATTCTCAAGATGGGAATTGCAATGGGAACATTTCTTAAAACTAGTCAGAACAAAGTATTTTAAATGTCTCAATTCCAGTTACCAGTTTTAAAAGCATTTATCATAGCAAAAGAAAGATGATTTTTAGAACAGGCTATAAAATACATGGTAATAAAAACAAATATATTCTTACTTGTTTATTTATCACCCTGCCTCTATATGTGAAACCAGACCTACAGGTGCTTTAAAAGCCACATCAGAAGACCTTCAGAAAGTGATATTTTTATGAGTTGTGAGTCAGGGCCAGAAGAGTGTTTTTGTGTGGGGCAAAAAGTGGAGCAGAAACGAAATGGCCATTAGGAATGTCTGACATCCACAAAAAGACAAAGTCAACAGCAGGAATAAAGAGAAGGGGAAAAGCAGATGAGGAACATGACTGACCTTAGAGAGTTTGAAGGATCCCTTTTGAGACCACTAACCAAGTAAGCTAAGTGTGATGAAGGAACATGGCCTGACTGCCTATCTGGAGATGATTTACCAAGCTTGAGATGTAACTGGAGAAATGGTCTAGACCACATCATTCCCTCAGTGCTTTACATGGATTCATTTCTTTAACATTCACAACAACTTCATGAATTAGATGCAATTATTATCTATACTTTATAGTTGAGGATGCAGGCAGGGAATGGTTAAGAAAGTGGATTAAAGACAACCAGCTGGTCAGTAGGAGAGCTGAGATATATGTCCACAGGGGTTGCTCTTATCCATGATGCTACACTGACCCCTAACAAGCATCAGTGAGTAAGAATCAACACAGATGGCATGCATGCATGCTACGTTGCTTCAGTTGGTTCTAACTTTTTTTGACCCTGTGGACTGTAGCCCTCCAAGTTCCCCAAGGGATTCTCTGGACAAGAATATTGGAGTGGGTTGCCATACCCTCCTCCAGGGGGATCTTCCCAACTTAGGGTTCAAACCCTCATCTCTTATGTCTTCTGCATTGGCACGCAGGTTTGCACAATGCCAGCAAATACATGTATTTGTGTAGAATATTGGCTTTACAAAATCATTTTCACATATGATTCATTCATTAAAGTGATAATGTAAGAAGAGCTCAGTATTGGCTTGCTAGGGCTGCCATAACAAAATATGACAGACTGGGTGACTTCATCAACAGAATTTTTTTTCTCACTTTTCTGGAGGCTAGAGGCCCAAGATCTATACATTTGGCAGGTTGGAGTTCTGCTGAGGCCTCCCTCCTTAGCTTACACTGTGTGTCCTTGCTGTGTCCTCAGGGTCTTTCCTCTGTCTGCGTTCATCCCTGGTGTCTCTCTGGTCCCAGCCTCCTCTTCTTGTAAGCACACCGGCTAAATCAGTGAGAGCCCACCCTAATGGCCTCCTTTGAACTTAATCACTTCTCTGAAGACCTTGCCTCCATGTACAGTTATCTTCGGACATAGTGGGTATTCGGGATTCAGCACACGAAATTTGGGGGAACACACTTCGGTTTGTAACAAAACCCCAAACTTAGGGTTGTGATTGGAGTTCTCATTCTAGTTTTGCCACTGTGTAACTGTAGGACGGTCACTTCCTGTCTGCTCAATGCTCTAGCTGCCTGATTCTTGATTTTCTGAGTGTGTCTTCAGCTTCTCTACATCTATAAACTGACTTATCATCTTCACACATCATATAAGTTGGGTGAGTTGGTGGTTTTTGTTATTGTTTTCTGGTATAAATTAGCTAGCAATTTGTTGAATACAACTCAAGACTTCTAAATAGGATGTTTCCTTTTGTTCGTGGCTTTGCTAGGCTTTTGACATACTCTGGTCTGTCTAGTCTTAAAATGCAGCTAATAATGAGTACCAACAAAGGTCCGTCTAGTCAAGACTATGGTTTTTCCAGTGGTCATGTATGGATGTGAGAGTTGGACTATAAAGAAAGCCGAAGAATTGATACTTTTGAACTGTGGTGTTGGAGAAGACCCTTGAGAATCCCTTGGACTGCAAGGAGATCCAACCAGTCCATCCTAAAGGAAATCAGTCCTGGGTGTTCATTGGAAGGACTGATATTGAAGCTGAAACTCCAGTACTTTGGCCACCTGATGCGAAGAGCTGACTCATTGGAAAAGACTCTAATGCTGGGAAAGATTGAGGGCAGGAGGAGAAGGGGATGACAGAGGATGAGATGGTTGGATGGCATCACTGACTCGATGGACATGGGTTTGGGTGAACTCCGGGAGTTTGTGATGGACAGGGAGGCCTGGCGTGCTGTGATTCATGGAGTCACAAAGAGTCGGACACAACTGAGCGACTGAACTGAGCTGAACTGAATGAGAATGTTATAGGGCTACCTTGAGAATATAAAGAGCATAGTGTCTGTGAAGTAGCAGTTATTTAAGAAATGTTCATCTTTTTCTTACCCTTCAGCCCAATCAGTTTTCATGCTTACTTTTCCCTTGCCTTTGACCTTCCCAATCCTGCCTCCACTATGTGTCTCATGCATTCTTGATCAATCATCATAAAAGTCACATAGATTGACATCTGTCTGCGGTGAGATTGAAGTTTTTAAAAATTCAGATCTAAGTGCATGGAGACATTTCCTCACAAGTTCATAAGCAAAGGGATACATGATTCATCTTGACTTTCAACCTACTAAAATTTTAAGATTTAAAAGAATTGTCTGTTGTATTAGACCCCCCAAGCTTGCATAGGCCACTGACTCTGGGTTGGAGAAATTCTCTAAAAGAGAGCTGCAGAGGCAAAGGCTCAGGGCCTTCCTGGATCACACAAAGATATACAGTGAGCAAAATATCTGTCTACTGCTAGTCTGATTCTGCTAACAACGAACATAATGGTTTTTTGTTTGGTTTGGTTTTTTGGGGGTAATTTATTATTTTTTATTGAATATAATTGCTTTATAATATTGTGTTAATTTCTGCTACACAACAACATGAACCAACCATCTGTGCATGTGTATCCCCTCCCTCTTGAGCCTCCCTTTCACCCCCCATCCCACTCCTCTAGGTCATCACAGAGCAGCTGGTTGAGCTTTCTGTGCAATACAGCAACTTCTCACTAGCTATCTCATACAATTATGGTTGCATGTTGATAATTTAGAGGAGATGTACTTTAGACAATTATCCACTCAATTATTTGAACATATTTTATAAAATTAATAGTCATATGATACTTTAGGATAAAATGACTATATATACTTTCTCGTATTTATTTGTATCATTTATGCTCATTTTCTCCTGGTAAAATGTTTTGTTGTTGAACCCGCCTACCAATGCAGAGACATAAGAGATGAGGGTTCGATCTCTGGATCGGGAAGATCCCCAGGAGGAAAGCATGGCGACCCACTCTCTGTGCATGGCTATTTCAGCCTGCAAAAAAGATTTTTGGAACCAGGCAGAAGTTCTATATGCTGTGTTCACCACAGCAGCAGGGCTGGCACAGGGAGCCCCAAGTGACTGCAAGCCCAAAGGTGAGCAGCAGGAGGCAGTCTCTGGTAAGAGATAAACCCTGGGGCTTTGAGGAACCCTAATGGCACCCCACTCCAGTACTCTGCCTGGAAAATCCCATGGATGGAGGAGCCTAGTAGGCTGCAGTCCATGGGGTCTCTAAGAGTCAGACAGGACTGAGCAACTTCACTTTCACTTCTCACTTTCACGCATGGGAGAAGGAAATGGCAACCCACTCCAGTGTTCTTGCCTGGAGAATCCCAGGGATGGGGGACTCTGGTGGGCTGCCATCTATGGCGTCGCACAGGGTTGGACATGACTGAAGCGACTTAGCAGCAGCAGAAGTTTCAAATCTAAACTAACCTGACCTGGATTTAGAGGAGGACAAAGGAACTTGGATGCTTATACTCTATGAAAATTAAAACCTTTCAAAGGCATTGTAAACTTGTGTTTCTTTTTTTTTTTTTTTTCTTTTTAATAGAGTCCTAGAAATAAAACCACAAAACATGCTTGGGGAAACACCCACTTACATTGTCACCAAGGGACTGGAACAGATGAGGTAGCCTATGGGATGGGCGGAGTGGAGGAAGAAGAGTGGAGAGATATACTTTTACTTTAAATTTTATAATTCAGTATAATTTTCCCCACATATATGTATTTATTTTTGAAAATTTAAAAAATAACCGTCTACTCTTCTGTGCACTAACACTATCTTCTATAAGGCAATAAACCATGAGCTTTTCAATGCTAGAAGAGAGTCATTGAGTCATAGGTAGAAAACATTTGGTTATCATACAAACTAGAAGATCCCCTGGAGAAGGGAATGGCAACCCATTCCAGTATTCTTGCCTAGAAAATTGCATGATGAAGGGGCCTGCCAGGCTACAGGCCATGGGGTCACATAGAGTTGGACATGACTGACCAACTAACATGCACACATACTACGTATTAATATGATTTCAGAAAACTTCTATATTTTGTTTCAGCTTAAGACTAACCTAGAAAAGCCTAAGTGTTTAACCTAAAAGTGAAAGCCACTAGAATAAAACAATACATGATTTGTCATCAAGCAGGTTTATGTAGAATTTATAATAGGGTTGCTGGATGTGCTATTGAGTATTTGTATAATGTTACGGAGATATGGTGAGTAACTGGAAAAGATATAGTTTAGCTGGAGAGTGCTGACACTTTACATCTTCTTATAATATGAAGTGTCATGACCAAATTACCTTTTGTTTAAAAACTTGCCATTTATTCAGGAGTGTCTGGAAGCTGGATGGCATTGTCATGTAAATGATTCAGTCTTAAGTTTTCAACTTTGTTCAATGAATCTTGTCTAAGTAATCTGATATTTTTACCCAGTCATAGGAGGCCCCACATAAATGCATTTGAATGCTTTTGTGACTGTGTGAAATGAATTGCTAATGATTCATGAGACAGTCCTATCATTAGCCTTGATAAGATGGTAATTCGATTACATGCTGGTGCTGTTGCTCATTCCATTTTTTGATATTAATATTTAAAATATTAGAAGGGCAAACTAATTCCAAAGAAAGAATTGGTCAGTATTTCAAAAGAATGTTACTTCACAATTCCTGTTAACTCTAGCTCTGAAATACCACTTATGCTTTTTTCTCTTTGTAGCATAGTAAGAAAAGCAATGGAAAATACTTACCATTGAATAAAAATATTTAGATTAGATTTGCCTCAATTTTATTTCTAAGTATAAGATTATTATTTCTTAGAAAAATTTAAATCATTGGTTAAAAAGTGTTTGTTGACATTTTGTAGGAAATAGAATCTAAAATCATTCAGAATAGTTAGTGTTGCCATCTTTAAGAAAATCCAAAATGACAAATACAAGCTCTTCTTTAGTTTATTATCACCCCAAAGAACTTTTCTATTATCACCTTTAAATTGGTTAGGTTTAGTTTTTATTCTTACTGTGTAAACAAGAATAGCATGATCAACTTTGTTCATTTTTGTATTTCAGCTTCAGGATTTGGCTAACTCTTTGGTTTCTTTTCTTTAGACCTGAAAATAGTTACTAAGCAGCAGTATTTGTTTCTCACATTCTTTCCCCAAATTATTAAGCACCCCAGAATGGTTCCAATAATATAGTACATGCTGCTGCTGCTGCTGCTGAGTCGCTTCAGTCGTGTCCTACTCTGTGCGACCCCATAGACGGCAGCCCACCAGGCTCCCCCGTCCCTGGGATTCTCCAGGCAAGAACACTGGAGTGGGTTGCCATTTCCTTCTCCAATGCATGACAGTGAAAAGTGAAAATGAAGTCGCTCTGTTGTGTCCGACTCTTCGCGACATAGGGTCCCTAAATTTTCTTCTTGTCCTCAAAGTGAATACATCAACACTTCTACTATTTAAAAGATTCCAATTATATGTGTTGAATCCAGCCTCCATGGATTCACATGGAGGCTAAAGAAAGCATTGTTCATTTATCCCACATTGGATTTGCCAAAGTATTCCACTTTAAGCAAAACTAATATGCCTACATGTAAATTTAGAAGGCAAATTATTAATATGAAATAAGTTTTTAATAGGGATTTTCTGTTGACTCAAAAGGTAAAGAATCTGCATGCAATGCGAGAGACCCAGGTTCGATCCCTGGGTTGGGGAGATCCCCTGGAGAAGGGAATAGCTACCCCCTCCAATATTCTTGCCTGAAGAATTCCGTGGACAGAGGACCCTGGGCGAGCTACATTGCATAGTGTTGCAAAGAGTTGGACACGGATGAAGCATTTAGCACCCAGCAGTGAACATACCTAACACCCAGATCTTGGTTTCTAAATATTATTCCTTAGTAAAAGGAACCAGGGTTCCTTAGATTAGTGACTGAGTCCAGGACTGGGGCAGAAAAATGCAAAATAAGCTTGGAACATGTGAGTAGTACCAGGAAATTAAGAATTTTTCAAAAAGAAAAAATCATCATGTCAAAAGACAGAAGAACAAAGATGAATGAACCCCAATGGCCAAAGCCAAGGGAATTTGAGCAGCAAAATAAATGGTAATACTACAAATATCCACAAGTCTAATATAAATTAATAATTTAAAAATATACTAACATACTATAGGGAACTCTCCCCTATAAAATATTCCAATTAATAAATATAAAAGATAGGGCTTCAGGGTAGCTCAGCTGGTAAGGAATCCACCTGCAGTGCAGGAGACCGCAGTTCAATTCCTGGTTGGGAAGTTCCCCTGGAGAAGGGATGGGCTACCCACTCCAGTATTCTTGGGTTTCCTGGTGACTCAGATTGTAAAGAATCCACCTGCAATGAGGGAGACCTGGGTTCCATCCCTGGGTTGGGAAGGTCCCCTGGAGGAGGGCAAGGCAACTCACTCCAGTATTCTTGCCTGGAGAATCCCCCTGGTGGGCTACAGTCCCTAGGGTTACAAAGAGTCAGACACAACTGAGTAAGCACAGATGCACAGAAGACAAAGATTCAAAATCACCCTTAGATAAAAACCACGGTAATTATTGTTGCAAGAAAAATTCACTGATAAATGATAAAATCAGTAAAGTGAACTGTTGAAGAGAAACAGTTGCATAGTTTCAAAATATCCCCCAAGATATTTATCTATTACAAAGTGAATAATCGTAGCTTTACAGTAAGGAAAACCAATAGACACCACCATAACCAAGTGGTCTCTTTAGAAAAGACCCTGATGCTGGGAAAGACTGAAGGCAAGAGGAGAAAGGGATGACAGAGGATGAGATGGTTGGCTGGCGTCACTGACTCGATGGACGTGAGTTTGAGCAAGCTCCGGAAGAAGGTGAAGGACAGGAAAGCCTGGTGTGCTGCAGTCTATGGGGTCAGACATGAGCAAATGACTGAACAACAACAAGGTTAACATGAGGCCTACTAAGACATAGTGACATATGCTCGGGGCATGCAGAAGGACACAGTACTGCTTTTGTAGTGTTCTTATAGGGCTTCCCTGGTGGCCTAGAGGTTAAAGTGCCTGCCTGCAACACGGGAGACCTGGGTTCGATCCTTGGGTCGGGAAGATCCGCTGGAGAAGGAAACAGCAACCCACTTCAGTATTCTTGCCTGGAGAATCCCATGGATGGAGGAGCCTGGTGGGCTGCTGTCCACGGGGTCGCAAAGAGTCGGACACAACTGAGCGATTTCACACACACACACACACACAGTGTTCTTATAAAAATGCATAAACTCAGTATAATCATTAGAGAATATCAGGTGAAGTCACATTTAAACATAAACCCTGGACTAATTTCTCAGCTCTCATCAGAAGGGCCAAGGTTATGATTGACAAGGGAAGACTGAGGAACTATATCAGTTCGGAGGAAGACTAAAGAGATATAAGAATAATATACAATGTAGGATCCTGAGTTTGAGCCTAGAGTAGAACAAAAAAACTGGGGGAAATAAGTGATCATCTAATAAGATCTCTAGTTAACAGTATTATAGTAATTTTAACTTTCTGACTTCGAAAACTATGCTATGGTTATGTAAGTTTTTAACTTCATAGGAAGCTGATGTAAGGTTACATGAACTCTCTGAACATTTTTGTAATTTTCTCTTAAGTCTAAACTTATTCGCAATAAAATGTTTTAAAAATAGCTTTATTCCTCTAACCACCTATGAGAAGCATATTATTACTATCCTGATTTTACAAAGGAGGGAACTGAATAGCAGAGAGATTAATAAACTTGCCCCAAATCCCCAAGTTAGAAAACTACATAGCCAAATAAGTTGGAGATCTTAACCACTATGATTTTATGTGGTCTGAGGCTCATCTAATTCAGAAATATTTATTCTTGCTCTTGATTTTGCTTTGATATTTGTAGCCTAGTGGGCTACAGTCCACGGGGTCGCAAAGAGTTGGACACGACTGTGCAACTTCACTTTCACTTTTCACTTTCAAGGTCCTATGTGCTAAGATGCTTCAGCTCTGTCTGATTCTTTGTGATCCTATGGACTGTAGCCCACCAAGCTCCTCTGTCCATGGGATTCTCCCGGCAAGAATACTGGAGTGGGTCACCATGGCCTCCTCCAGGGGGTCTTCCTGACCCAGGGATTGAACCCACTTATCTTACATCTCCTGCATTGGCAGGCAGGTTCTTTACCACAAGCACCACCTGGAATCCCTAAGGTGCTACAATATTATATAAAACATAACCCTGGAAAAAGAAATCCTATTTTACAATGCTGAGTGGTAAGTGATGTAGGAAAACTTTATTCTCTTGCAGTGATTTTCATTTTCAACCAAATGTCAAACAGTGAACTATTAGGTGGAATCTTACAGAATAACTAAATGGGAATATTGGCATTCAAAGATGAAAATGCATCCATAAGGCTTTTATGCTTCATTACTTTAAATAATTATTAACAGTAAAATATATAATGACAGACAGTTACTAATGCAATAAAGTTGCTAAAGTGAGATGAAAAATTGCAAATAATGTATTTTATTACAGTCAAAGAAGGCTTTAGGTGGCTGTACTCTGGTTCTGAATATGTTATAGAGAATTAGGAGTTTGGGACTGTGTATGAAAGAGGTCATTTTTATTATTGGAAAATAGTTTTCTAAGCTGCTAATTCTTTTGAGGAATGCAAGAAACTGAAATACTTCAGTCACATATGATCAACAATCAGAAACAGCCTAAGTGGGAAAAAAAAGGATTATGTGATTTTGCTTCTGTTCAGTATTGTTTGTAATTAGAATGCAAAATTGATAGTGTATAAAAATTCAGCCAAAAGAAGCATAAAACTCTTTATTAAATTATAAACTATATTAATGTGAATTATGTGCAAGGACACTATGATAGTTACAAAATAAAATGGGATTTATGTTAAATGAGGCAGGAATATCTCCCATGTAACAAGTATTTAAACTGGAATGAAATAAATATTTTTTTAATATAATGAGGCTCAAAAAATTAAAAGTATTCTCATTCTGGAAGCGTATATTTAATAAATATTTAATTTTCTGTGATATTTATAAATTTGACTGTTGAAAAACCCTGAAGTAGAAAAAGTGTCCCTAATACATATTGAAGTCAAACCAGGAAGAAAATGGATATATAAAAATATTTTTGTATTATTATTTTGTTTTGTTATAGCATGATACATAATTTATGGCTACCACTACTTTCTTTTCTTGAAACACACTGTAGGAAAATACTGTCTGGATACAGTTAAGGCTTCCTGAAAAATACTTGTATGGAAAGCTTTTCCATTTAGTGGTTTAAAAAAAAGTAAATAGAATTTATGTCTGTCCTGGGCCCAATTAAACTTCCATTCAAACTTGTCCTGATCAGAAAATAAATTGCCTATGGATTCTGAAGAAGGGTTTTTACACACTTGGAGGAAAAAAAGTACATCTGTGGAGAACTATGATTTATGAAAGTATTGATTTCTTTGTTAAATAATGAATTAGATGTCCTACCACAATATTATTTATCAAACTTTTTTGTCATATAATTAAATTGTCACATAATGGATTGTGCTCATATAGATTCATTAAATATTAAAAACTACATGTGACATTAGTCACCTTATCTTTGGCTAACAACACATTTCCTCTGTTCTTTCCCATTAAGGTCAATAATGGCAGCCATGATCCTTACTACCAAAGCTTGTAGTCCATGCTGATCAAGGCTACAGAGACCACGAGTGCATTCCTTTAGCTCAGCATGACCGAATTATCCACATACCAAACACCCATGGCACAAGAGCCATTCAAGACAACTTGACAAGTGAGGATAAGAGGGGAGATTACCTACACACAAAATATGGTGGACAGACTAAAATTAGATTTGCATTTTACCAGCTCCACCCATCTTGATCATTTTTTATTTTCCCCTGAAATCTCTGCTGCAGCCCTCTGTTGCCCTGAGCACTTTGGGTTTTT
Source organism: Budorcas taxicolor (assembly GCF_023091745.1). Taxonomy (NCBI): domain Eukaryota; kingdom Metazoa; phylum Chordata; class Mammalia; order Artiodactyla; family Bovidae; genus Budorcas; species Budorcas taxicolor. Next base: position 88,653,302 of record NC_068910.1, read on the forward strand.
CTAAGTTTGCCTGGCCCTCCGGATATATCAACTATAGCCACCCACAAAGTGTCACCAGCTGCAGAAATGCATTTCTGCATCCCCCTGATTATTAACCTGTATTCCCACATGAACTGACTTTCCCCTAGGACTAAATTGAAGCCTTCAACATAAATAATACTTTTGGTAGCCACATAATCCATCTTTACCCTCTTCCACCCCACAAATACAATGGGTTCTTGTTTCTCTACACTTTCCATTCAAGACCTGACATTATTTTGGAACTGAATTCTTATATCCTATATCCCATTTACCATATCCATAGCTTTACTGAGTTTTACATGGACTGGGAGATGCTGGGGTAGTTAATAATATTAAAAGCTTACTTTAATTGTATGCTTACTATATGTCAGGCATTATGCTAAACATTTTACATAAAGAATTTTAGTTAATTATTATGACAACCGTATGAAATGGGTACTCAGTATTTTCTTGTTTTATTTATGAGGAAACTGCAGATTAAAGAGATTTAATAATATCCCAAGGTGGCAGTCCCAGAAAATAGCAGCAGCAATTCAATAATCAAATATGTCTGACTTCAAAATCTATGTTCCAGTCTCTCTGCATGATTGCTTCTCACTGAACAAGTGAAAATAAAAATCAAAGACCACAGGCAATTCTTATTCTGAAATCTCTGTAATGAGTTGGTAATTTATTTTAAAAATCCAATAGTTGTATGATCATGAATGATGTCTGCTGCTATTTTAAAATACAAAATCTGCCCCTTTTATTAAAGAGTGTGAAGGATTTCAAAACATTCATATTTCTCATACTTCCTCTCAGAATCCTAACCTTTTTTAATCATGGGTGAGTTGAAGCAGAGGTAAAAACATTATCTTCCAAAGGAAATAGAATGCAGAAACTTCAGTGTCTTAGGCCCAATTGAAATTGCAGCCCTCTCCCAAGAGCCTTTTCTTCAGATACCTCAAAAGATTCAAAAGATGCCAACAATTAAAAAAAAAAAAGCACTTTTAGGACTTAAGCATGAGTGAGACAGTCCTTACCTTTATGAATTTTTTCACTTAAAATGGATATCAGTGTTTTAAGTAAGGTAATATAATAACTCTAAGTCTAATAAGCATGGTGGGGGGCGAGGAGCAGGGAAGGGGGAGAATATTTATCATATGGGGATTTCAGGAGAGGCTTCATGGAAGAAGCAGCACTAGAGAATTTCAGACAGACGCTGAAGAACAGAGACAGTTAAAGGCATTCAATACATTTGCAGATCAAACAAATGAGCAAAAGAATGAAGAAATTTAACTAAAGGAGGTAAAGAGAGAGGAATTCAGGATGGAGAAGAACTTAAAGAAGTCCATAGAAACAGAAAGATTTAGAATTTCATTCAGTAATGACAACAGTATTGACTTTTATTCATTCCTGCATTTAGTCACAAATCATGTGTTTTATGCTCAGAACTACATGGTAAGGGAAAAAATGAACAGAAAAAAACACCGTGCATTTAGTCACAGATCATGTATTTTGTACCCAGAACTGTAAATGGTATAAGGAGAAAAAGAGCAGGAGAAAACACTCTGTACTGACTGCATTTACAATAGTTTGATGTGAAGAGAATTCAATGGTCAGGAGTGGACAAGGTAAGTTCAGTCTGAGTCACAGAGGATCTACAATGCTGGGCTAAGGACTTTGGACTTAATAGCAACCGGGATCTTTGACTACTTTAAGGAGAAGTGTGGTATGATCCAGTTAAAGTCAGTTTGCCTAGATTTGTATACGAGATTAAGGAGGAGCTATAAAACAGGAAGTTTTTATGGATAAAGCGTTGCCCTTACAGTTCTGGGGAAACCTGTATTGCTGAGCCAGAAATGAAAAGTCTAAGCAGATATGATTTCTTATCTCTGGAATAGCAAGGAGGCCAATATTAATGAGGAAAGAAGATGCTAAAATAAAGGTTACTGAGGGTGTGTTGGAGAAGACTCTTGAGAGTACTTTGGACTGCAAGGAGATCCACCCAGTCTATCCTAGAGGAAATCAGTCCTGAATATTCATTGGAAGGACTGATGCTGAAGCTGAAAGTCCAATAATTTGGCCACCTTATGCGAAGAGCTGACTCATTAGAAAAGAACCTGATGCTGGGAAAGATTGAAGGCGGGAGGAGCAGGGGATAACAAAGGATGAGATGGTTGGATGGCATCACCAACTCAACGGACTTGAGTTAGAGAAAACTCCGGGAGTTGGTGATGGGCAGGAAGGTCTGGCATACTGCAGTCCATGGGGTCATGGAGAGTCAGACACAACTAAGCGACTGAATTGACTGATTGAACTGAAGGTTTGTTTGTAGAGATTTCAGATGTTCTGAGGTTATAGTATAGATAGTCCACTGGTTGGTATAGCTTATGATTAAAGCACAGGCTATGAGTCAAACAATCAGGTTAAGAGTCTTATCACCTCTATTTACTAGCTTGAGGACTGAAGAGTAACGAATTGCTTAATTTTTGTAAGCCTCAGTTCTCTCACTTGTAAAATGTGCATAGCCAATACCATCTATCTCTTGGTAATAGTTCAAAGATTAAACACGATTGTACAAGTAAAGAATTTATCACAATTCCTGCCATAGAGTAAACGCTGAATAAAGTCAGGTGTTTCATGTTATGCTTCCCAGGTGGTCCTATTGGTAAAGAACCTGCTGCCAGTGCAGAAGAAAAAGACTCGGGTTTGATCCCTGAGTCAGGAAGATTCCCTGGAAGAGGGCGTGACAACCCATTCCTGTATTCTTGCCTAGAGAATCCCATGGACAAAGGAGCCTGGTGGGCTACAGTCCATAGGGTCACAAAGAGTCAGACATGATTGAAGAAACTTAGCAGGCACACACGTTCCATGATGTACGTGTAGACTTAGCCATATGAACACAGTAGTTTTGTTGATTTCTTCATTACTGCCAAGGGGCCATTCTAAAAGACATGCATTGACTGCAGAGATGCCTGGACAAGTCAAGGTCCAATTAGGATACAATAATCTCAGCAATTATTTGAACAGAGGGACTTTGATATAAATAGCTGTTTACTAGGTATAAAGTTGTAGACCTGGTACTTAAAAGATAGGGAAGAATTCTGTTACTATGGAATTAGCAATTCAGCAAGTTGTTACCACCCCTATGGCTGAGGGAAGAAAGAGAAGAGGCCAAAGTTTATTAACACTTAGAAGATTGGACAATTTGGAGAAGGTGTGCTGCTTGCCTTTTTTGGTGTCACTGGACAGTCTTATGGGACTGGGACCCCTCAGACATCGGAGGAGGGTAACCTACGAGGCTGCTGACACTGTTTCTGAGGGGGGACCATGATGTAGTTAGCTCTGCAAGAGGAGCAGAAAAATACAAACTGGACTCAGCTGCTGCAACAGCAGGGAATTGCCACTGCTCAGGTTAAGTTCCCAAGAACTGTAAGTAACAAAGTCCTTATTCCTCAAGCTTTCTAGTCTCCCACTAGTGCCACTTATTGGCAGAACTTAAGAGAGAGCTGTGGGCAAAACAGAAATGAAGCTAACAGAGTTGTAATTCCAACATCTCATAGCAGAGTACAAAAAAAGTTGAGGGGCAATAGCTTACACAGTGGAATAAAATATTTTTGAAAATGGATAACATTTAAAATATACCAAAATCGCCTTCTGAACTAAATGGAATGGTTTGGAATCGGGAATTTAAATATGCTTAAGGCTATGATGGTGGAGTTAAACACGATGGTGGACTTTACTGTATTTTTGTTTCATGGGTGAGATAGACAAGTGATTTGAGGAGCTGGGGAATTTGGGGAATCCTGTGTGGGAAGAGAGGAGGTAGGGGAGGTAATATTGGGGGAGGCATGGCAATTGTTATAGGGTGAAAACTGGGGTAAAGAAAGTTCAGGTAAGGGTTATAATTAGGGATTTTTCTGTGAAGTATGAAGTAAGTGTGGAATAAAAAGAAAAATGTTCAGAGAGATTTTCAGAATTACCTTTCTGAATATGTATTTATTTATGCACTTACTTATCATCAAGGAGGTCTCCTGGTTTTAGCAAAATCAGCCAGAAAAGATAAATTTGTTAAAAATATAAGGTTAATGAGGTTAATGGATTTTCAAATTTTTATTATGTTAGCATGATTTTGGGGTATTGAGGATACTGGTGTAATTCATTGCTTATGTCTATGAACATTGTTATCTCTTAAATTGCTATTTTTACTTAAAAAGTCAAAACCAAAATAAACATATGCAATTCAAATTAGATGAAAATATTGAACCATGTTTAACACTGAAACAAAGTTTTAGAAGCCTCTAATATTATTTTGAGTCAATAATCAAATAAAATTGAAAAAGTCAAAATCAAATATTAAGGTGTAGCTATTTTGAATACTTAGAATGAAATATAGAAAATTACATTAAATTTTAAGAGATTAGAGATAAATAACTAAATATAATACATGACTCCTGATTCAATATTGAATCAGACAAAGAAGACTAAATATTATGAGGATATTTATCAAAGCCTGAATGTGGGTCGTATATTAAATAATACTGTAATACCAATACTAAATATTCTGAGTGTGATAATTACATTATAGTTATATAGGAAAAGGCAGCCATGTTTAAGGTAACAAAGAACAAATATTGATAGATGAATAACAAATGTAAATAAATTGGTGAAATGCTTATGGATATTCATTGTATTTGTGTATTCATTGCAACTTTCCTGTGGGTCTGAAATTTTTACAAATAAAAAGTTAAGGAATAAATGAAATAAAAACTATATTTAAAGAGTAGATGATAAAGAATTAGCCTGTAATGCAAGAGACCTAGCTTCGATCCCTAGGTCCTGAATATCCCCTGAAGAAGGGAATGGCAACCTACTCCAGTATTCTTGCTGGAGAATTCCATGGACAGAGGAGCCTGGAGGCCTACAGTCCGTGAATTGCAAAGAGTTGGACAGGACTGAGTGACTAACACACACACACACACACACACACACACACACACTATACTTAGAGAGTAGTTAAAGGCATTACAGAAAATGCAAATAGAACAATTCTCATTATCATTTATTATTGCTTTTTATAAAATCAAAAGTTAAAAGTTAAAATTTTAATTTGTAAAATTAAGGTTTATATTCTTATTAATTTCATCTTAGTTGTAAAATAAGGATGTTGGTATTCAAAATCTTTTATGTTGATTCTAACCGATGTTTTGACATCTTCTGTTAACTTACAACGTAATATATCAGGAAATCAGACCTCTCCCAAATCTCGACTTGATTTTAAATCCAACCTAGTAGGTAGGTGATGCAAATGTCTAGTATTCTCACTGTTTTAACCAGGAAGTAATTTTGGAAGCAGAGCAATGTAGATAAATTGAGAAAATATATCTTGGGGAGCTTATTTATTTTGTTGATTAGTTTTGGGGCAATTTAAACAAAATTCTTCAATTATTCCACTGTAAACTGGTCATACTGAGAAACTACATCTTCTTTGGCAACTAGACTGCCATTTTGTCCTATGCTCTCATACTTCACAGATCTCTACTCCAGTGGTTTAAGGATAAAACTGATTTTTTTCTATCATCTAGATAATTATATGGAAAAATGCCATTCTAAACATAAACACAAAAGAAGGTGATGTTCCTGTTAGAATAATCTAAATGCAATATTTCGCACTGCTAAAACAATTATCTGATTTATAATTTAACTTAAGCTTCACTCAATCTTTTCTAAAATAATAATAATAATGGCATTCAGTTCAGTTCAGTTCAGTCGCTCAGTTGTGTCCGACTCTTTGCAATCCCATGAATCGCAGCACGCCAGGCCTCCCTGTCCATCACCAAATCCCAGAGCTCACTCAGACTCACGTCCATTGAGTCAGTGATGCCATCCAGCCATCTCATCCTCGGTCGTCCCCTTCTCCTCCTGCCCTCAATCCCTCCCAGCATCAGAGTCTTTTCCAATGAGTCAACTCTTCGCATGACGTGGCCAAAGTACTGGAGTTTCAGCTTTAGCATCATTCCTTCCAAAGAAATCCCAGGGCTGATCTCCTTCAGAATGGACTGGCTGGATCTCCTTGCGGTCCAAGGGACTCTCAAGAGTCTTCTCCAACACCATAGTTCAAAAGCTTCAATTTTTTGGCCCTCAGCTTTCTTCACAGTCCAACTCTCACATCCATACATGACTACTGGAAAAACCATAGCCTTGACTAGACAGACCTTTGCAAATGTGGTATAAATTCCTACCAATCAAAGTTAGAAAGTTAAAATGTATTCTTCTTGCAAAAAATACCAAAAATAATTTAGTTGAAATATAAGTTGAAATAAGTGGTTGAAATATAAGTTTGAAATATGTTACTTGAGAAGTACTATTATGTTGTCTAATGTTAAATCAATGACCATCATTTGAAAATTATTTTTGAAATATTTATATGAAAATAAATCTCTTGATAGTGTGTAGGTCTTAGAGTCAGGAATCTCACTTTTTAGTGGGAAGAGAAAGAGGAAAACTAATATTAAAAATAAAGAAAATATTGCTTAGACAATATCACATTAACAAACTCTTTAAAAATCCATTCAAATAATATCAAGGATGAGAACAGATTGCGAGTTTTCTATTTGTCAGATTAGAAAACCCTCAGTCAAGACCAGGAGCTGACTGTGGCGCAGACCGTGAACTCCTTATTGCCAAATTCAGACTTAAATTGAAGAAACTGGGAAAACCACTAGGCCATTCAGGAATGACCCAAATCAAATCCCTTACGATTATACAGTGGAAGTGACAAACACATTCAAGGGATTAGCTCTGTTAGACAGAGTACCTGAAGAACTATGGGTGGAGGTTCATGACATTGTACAGGAGGCAGAGATCAAGACCATCCCCAAGAAAAAGAAATACAAAAAGGCAAAATAGTTGTCTGAGGAGGCCTTACAAATAGCTGTGAATAGAAGAAAAGCAAAAGGCAAAGGAGAAAAGGAAAGATATACCCATTTGAATGCAGAGTTCCAAAGAATAGCAAGGAGAGAGAAGAAAGCCTTCCTCAGTGATCAATGCAAAGAAATAGAGGAAAACAACAGAATGGGAAAGACTAGAGATCTCTTCAAGAAAATTAGAGATGCCAAGGTAACATTTCATGCAAAGATGAGCACAATAACAGGAGTGTTACGGACCTAACAGAAGCAGAAGATATTAAGAAGAGGTGGCAAGAATACACAGAAGAACTATACAGAAAAGATCTTCATGACCCAGATAATCACAACGGTATGATCGGTATGATCACTCACCGAAAGCCAGACATCCTGGAATGTGAAGTCAAGTGCGCCTTAAGAAGCATCACTACAAACAAAGCTAGAAGAGGTGATGGATTCCAGCTGAGCTATTTCAAATCCTGAAAGATGATGCTGTGAAAGTGCTGCACTCAATATATCAGCAAATTTGGAAAACTCAGCAGTGGCCACAGGACTAGAAAAGGTCAGTTTTCATTCCAATCGCAAAGAAAGGCAATACCAAAGAATGTTCAAACTAGCCCACAATTGCACTCATCTCACATGCTAGCAAAGTAATGCTCGGAATTCTCCCAGCCAGGCTTCAACAATATGTGAACCACAAACTTCCATTGTTCAAGCTGGATTTAGAAAAGGCAGAGAAACCAGGGATCAAATTGCCAACATCCATTGGATCATCAAAAAAGCAAGAGAGTTCCAGAAAAACATCTACATTCTGCTTTATTGACTATACCAAAGCCTTTGACTGTATGGATCACAGCAAACTGTGGAAAATTGTTAAAGAGATGGGAATACCAGACCACCTGACCTGCCTCTTGAGAAACCTATATGCAGGTCAGAAAGCAACAGTTAGAACTGGACATGGAAGAGCAAACTGGTTTCAAATAGGAAAAGGAGTACTTCAAGGCTGTATATTGTCACCCTGCTTATTTAACTTACATATAGAGTACATCATGAGAAACGCTGGACTGGAATAAGCACAAGCTGGAATCAAGATTGCTGGGAGAAATATCAATAACCTCAGATATGCAGATGATACCACCCTTATGGCAGAAAGTGAAGAAGAACTGAAGAACTTCCTGATGAAAGTGAAAGAGGAGAGTGAAAAAGTTGGGTTAAACTTAATATTTAGAAAACTAAGATCATGGCATCTGGTCCCATCACTTCATGGCAAATAAATGGGGAAACAGTGGAAAAAGTGACAGACTTTATTTTTTGGGCTCCAAAATCACTGCAGATGGTGACTGCAGCCATGAAATTAAAAGATGCTTGCTCCTTAGAAGAAAAGCTATGGCCAACCTTGACAGCATATTAAAAAGCAGAGATATTATTTTGCCAACAAAGGTCCAACAAGTTAAAGCTAATGTTTTTACAGTAGTCACGTATGGACGTGAGACTTGGACTATAAAGAAAGCTGAGCACCGAGGAATTGATACCTTTGAACTCTGATGTTGGAAAAGACTCTCAAGAGTCCCTTGGACTACAAGGACAGTCCATCCTAAAGGAAATCTGTCCTGAATATTCATTGGAAGGACTGATGCTGAAGCTGCAATTCCAATACTTTTGCCACCTGATGCAAATAACTGACTCATTGGAAAAGACCCTAATGCTGGGGAAGATTGAAGGCAGGAGGAGAAGGGGATGACAGAGGATGAGATGGTTGGATGGCATCACCGACTCAATGGACATGAGCTTGAGTAAACTCTGGGAGTTGGCAATGGACAGGGAGGCCTAGCATGCTGCAGTCCATGGGGTCACAAAGAGCTGGACATGACTGAGCCACTGAACTGAACTTGTCAGATTATATATTATTCCTTTGTTCCCTTTCAAGTATTTATACTTTAAAACATTAATCTTCCTTTGAGAGAATAAAACATCATTTAGGTTGTTGTATTATATTTAATTTAACATGCACACAAATGTACATTTTCTGTTATATTTCACTTTCCTCATCTGTCCATCCCTTTCCACATAGCCTCATTTCTAGAGAAATGTAAACATACTCAAAAGGAAAATGAGTTGTTTTTTTTTTAAGTATGCTAGGAAAATAAGGGCTTAAAAAAGGAATGCAAAAGTCCATGAAAAACTGGGGCCAAAAAATCTTATTAAAAATACATGTTAGCTATGAAGTTTACTGGCGCAATGACCACCTGTTTGTGCCTCACTCAGTTTAAAGAGAGAACATTGCGTCATTTTTGAACCACTAGTATAGCTACTCTTGACTCATTCCCTTACTTCTCAGACTTAACTCCTGAACTATTTTCTGTTCATGACTCTCTCTCTTTGATTTATAATTTTATAATATGTGTTTGTATGCCTACAACTGAGGCTTTTTAGAATTGAGTGTTTAGCAGGAACTATGTCTTCTTTCTGCTCTCTTTTTTAAAAGGAAGATGTTCTATTCCTATTGAAGTGATCCCAAGCTCTGTTGGCTGATAATTAACAGGTTGAAGTACCTGACAGTTTTGCAACATGAAGGTACAAGCAGGTAGCAGTTATTTCCAAGCCATCACATTTTGCTCACGAAAATTCTATTTTTACCACAAACATACAGGCATGGGGCTCAGAGTGGTGGTTTCAAACTGTGTCTAAGAAGAATTCTGGAATAGAAGTAACCACCAAAATTGCAAGCATTTTTTCAGGCTCTACAGATGATAAGAAATAGCACGGCATGATCAATTAGAGTAATATTGTTTTTGGAGCCGTTAGATTATTTTTCATTTCAAGAAAATACAGGAAAGGATTAAGCCTTAAGACCTTAATAGTGCCTAAAGTGTAGTAAAAACATATGCATTAACTTGATCATAAATTTAGCTGTTAAAAGGCTTTTGTTAAACAAAATTAATTTGTAGTTGTCTGTATATTTCCACCCTTACAAATTCTAAATCAATTTTATTAGTCAGAACTCTTAATTCACTTGTAAGAGTCAGAAATCCATCTTACATGGCTTAAGTGTTTAAGGAAGAGGAAGAATGGAATGTTCACATAATTAACAGTCTAGAAGTATGATGATTTCAACCATAAATGCATAGTCAGGCACTGAAAGTGCTAGGAAACCATCTCCATCTGTCAGCTCAGCATCTCCGTCATGTCATCTTTATGAAGATTTTTTTCCGTAGGGTGGCAACAGTGACCCCCCAAAAGCTCCAGGATTCCTGTTCTAAGCTTCTGAAGGAAAGAGCTCTACTTCCTCAATGAAAATGAAAGTGAAGTCCCTCAGTCGTGTCCGACTCTTTGCGACCCCACGGACTATACAGTTCGTGGAATTCTCCAGGCCAGAATACTGGAGTGGGTAGCCATTCCCTTCTCCAGGGGATCTTCCCAACCCAATAATTGGAGGCTCCCTTTTTGTGGAATGTGCATCCTGAACCAGTGAGGTCGCAAGGAGCTCAGTTTGGCTCAGTCAGGCTCATGTGCCCTCTTCCTAACAGAATGCAAGTCTCAGGACATTAGGGTCTTAATCTTGCACAATTTTGTATGCTCACAGGTTAGTATAAGTGAAAGTTACTTAATTTGTGTTCATTGAGTCGATTGTCTTCATTCTTTAAGTCTTAGTTTCCACCACATTAAATGAAGAGTTATGACTAGCAACTCAATGTGTGTTTAGAGCGGTCCCCAGGTCATGATGTATTTTCATTGTCCAAATTCAACATTTCTTTAAGGTATTGAAAAATTACAAGGAGAAAGTAAAAAAAGTGAATTGCATGATTAACGATTTAAAGCTAGTTACACTTGAAAAAATATGCATGGAAATATTTTTCTGTCTCTTTATTAATTCCTTATGCCTTCCCATTTTTAATGACATTGCTCTTCACATCAAGGATACCTTTCTTTTTATGTGGCTTCTAGCTACCCTGTGACCACCTAGAAATGCCCTGGTCCTGCTCAACACATTCTCAACTTTTTCCTTCCCTCAGTTTCTTACCTTTTCCTCTCTTGCCTGGTAGTGCTAGTGGTAAAGAACTCACCTGCCAATGCAGGAGACATAAACTATGCGGGTTTGATCCCTGGGTCGGGAAGATCCCCTGGAAAAGGAAATAGCAACCCACTCCAGTATTCTTGCCTGGAGAATCCCATGGACAGAAGAGACTGGAGGGCTACAGTCCATAGGGTGGAAAACAGTCGGACAACTGAAGCACACAGTTTAATCTTAACCAAACACCTTCCCTTCTCTATTAGGTAGTTAATGACAGCCTTCTCTGGAGAAAATGTTTCTACTGCCTTTGTTTTACCAAGATGATGTTGCTCCCTGCAGATATTCTCATTACCCAGAAGTGTGGAAATTTTGTGCAGCAGTGAAAAATTATGACTCTAGATTGGACTTCAAAGCAGCTCATTTCCAACAATTTGGCTATTAGTAAAAGACTATGCTTTCATTTGGAGAGGGAAATGGCAGCCTACTCCAGTATTTTTGTCTGGAGAATCCCATTGAGGGAGAAGCCTGGTAGGCTACAGTCCACAGGGACTTTGATTAGGAGACCATGCATGCCTTCTCAGTCACTCAGTCACGTCCCACTTTTTATCACTCCATGGATTATAGTCAGGCTCCTCTGTCCATGGGATTCTCCAGGCAAGAATACTGGAGTGGGTAGCCATTCCCTTCTCCAGGGATCTTCTCGACCCAGAGATAGAACCTGGGTCTCCTGCAATGGCAGGTGGATTCTTTACCACTGAGCCACCTGGGAAGCCTAGGAAACAATAGGCTAACACAAATTTACCAATCAGTCATGGTTTTACCTGCCTCTGACCAATTTCAGCCACTGCTATCAGAAGTAGTAGCTATACCCACAAATGAGGTAGATAATTAAAATTATATTCAAATATTATCTGAAGATTATTATGTACTAGCATCTTGTTAAAATTTTGTGTTGTTAAATGTTTATGAAAAGATGATCAGTAAGCATTATCAATAGTACCTTAAAGATGCATCTAAGATCTATTAGGATGCTACACAATTTACTTGAGTTTACTTGGCCATAACGAGAAAGCTAAATTCATTTGAATCCAGCTCTCTGGATGGCAATCCTATGCTCTTCCTCTTTGTCCTGTGCTGTTTACCTTCAATTCAGATGAGTTTTCTTTTTAATTGCATTTTTGAATGCAATATTTTATACATACAAAAGATGTGTTAAATTCAATTGAGTTCTATAAAAACGTTTTTGTTGTTATTGTTGTCATTTAGCTGTAAGTTGTGTCCAACTCTTTTGCTATCTCATGGTCTATAGCTCACCAGGCTCCTCTGTCCATGGAATTCTCCAGGCAAAATACCGGAGTGGGTTGCCATTCCCTTCTGCAAGGGATCTTCCTGGGATTGAACCCACATCTCCTTCTTGGCAGGCAGATTCTTAACCACTGAACCACCAGGGAAGCCCTGTCATGTAAGATACTTATGCCTATAATTATATCTTTACTTTTAAACCTTTATGGTTTTAGTGTTTTTTTGTGACTTTTAAGAAGCAAACTTTTCTGCAAACATTAAAATTTAGAGGTACAAATCTCAGATAATTAGCTGTGTCAGCATCCTGGAAAATATAGCTTAAAGTAATAGTTTTGGTAGAAAAACATGCCCTAGGCATAAAATTCTACTAAAATAGTGACGCTTGTAGTGCCACTCCCAGAATAGTGAGGGGTTCTTGATTTTTGTTTCTTTTTAAATTCTATCATTGTTCCTCCTGGTTTTCTGTATTATTCTGCATATTAGACCCATAAAGTAGTTCCATCTTTGTATTAACATCGGTTAAAAGTATATTCTGATTTTTTATGTTATTTTAAGTTTTGTGGGGTGCCTTGAGAGACTTCATTTCAGAAGCCAATAGCCAGAATAAACAGTGATTCTAATGGCACAAGTTTTGTTTTCGTTTTGTTTTGTTTTATATAAAACACTAATAACATCAGACTTATAAACCCACATACTCTAGATCCATGTCTTAGGACAGTGTTATTTAGAACATCACTAATTTGTACTATGTCTGAATTAGGTAATTCGTAAAGCATATATATTCTATTCTCTTTTTTTATGGTAATAGTGTTATGGGAGTTCTCACATGCCTATAATTAAACAATAATTTTATTATACTCTTGTTACAAGGGTGAAGTACCAACATTATTTTTCAGTTGCTGTTTTCTTTTTGCTAAATTTTTGAAAACATCATTCTGGGCATATTTTTAAATTTTTTGTTTTACTGCATAGAGTCATGAGAATGACAGAGTCATATTTTTAAACATAAAAACTGTTTTTTTTGTTTAAACATTGGTGAACAATTTTTCTGTCAGCCGGTTTTTTTAATCACTCACAACAAACGTAAAGAATAAGACTGGTCGTTAATAAATTTTTACTTCCTAAGATGAATGGTGTAAACTTAAATTGCTGATTCTTATATCTTTCCCTGCTGCTTTTTTTTCTATTGTATACAGAGTTCACTGGCAAAACTGCAGGTTTCATAATTAACTATAAAAACTGAGGAGTTCACACAGATATGCTAATAACTCCATTAAACTTCTCCCTTTATATGTAAATTCGAGCCCAGATGTTGCATCATTTGCAAATCTTGCAATTAAAGCATTTTATAACTTCAGTTATGCAAAGGGGCACCAGACTGGAAAATGGGTAAAATTGCTTGGCTAGGACATTACCATGGCAACCCACTGACCTCCATTCAATTAGTTACCAGTGAAGATTCAGCTATTAATTATAATGGTCAAAAGTGGATATCATCTGGCCCTCCTCTTACCTTTTTAATATGGACATTTTTCACTCACCATAAATCTTTGACTTTCAGAGGCAGGCTCCCAAACTGAAGCATTAAAACTGATATAGCTTAAGTACTGATGGAAGTGAGGGTCAAGAAAGGAATCTCATTTATCAGCCATATTCAGGATAGTTCTCCAACTTTCTGTAATCTAAGCACTCTGTCAGGCAAGCTTCAAAGTGAATATTCATTACTGCTCATTTTTCTCATTGAACTCTTTGCATTCTGTGTGTCAGCAATTACCTCTCACTTTAGAACGCCTTCCTTAATTAGGGCCACAGTCACCACCAGGGAGCCTCTGAAATAGATGCCCCATTTTTGCTTTAGCTTTACATTTTCCAGCGGGGAAAAAAAAATAGTTAATATTTTCTTGGCAAAATATAAAAGAAGTGTTGTGAGTTAATTACAGAAGTACTTAATAAATGATGAAAAAAAATTCTATTTGCATTAGTGCCAGCTTAAACATAAGAATCTTGTATTTGATAAAGTTAAAATATACTATTCTTACAGAGCTTTCTTTTTCTTTTCTTTTTTTTTAATTGGTGTATAATTGCTTTACAATGTTGTGTTAGTTTCTGCTGTACAAGTAAGTGAATCAACTCTGGATTGACCTAGATGGGTGGGATGGGGGTATGTGAGAGGGAGGTCCAAAAGGGAGGGCATATACATATATATATATATACACACACATATAGCAGAACATGTTTTAATCACGGTATCCACAATCATAAAATAACAAATACTCTTTAGACTTCCCAAAACATGGTGATCGGCCAGTGCCATACATCAGCACTGCACTAGTCACTGCTTCTTTATTCAACAAATATCTACTGTACACCTACTGTGTATAAGACAATGTTGAGTGTGGTAGGGGTACAGTGATGTCCAAACATGACAAGATTCCACAATATTGTAAAGTAATTATCCTTTTCTATTTTAAGGAGATATAAAATCAGATAATAACGAACTCTTTGTGACTCCATGGACTATATAGTCCATGGAATTTTCTAGGCCAAAGTGCTGGGGTGGGTAGCCTTTCCCTTCTCCAGGGGATCTTCCCAACCCAGGGATTGAATCCAGATCTCCCACACTGCAGGTGGATTCTTTACCAGCTGAGCCACAAGGGAAGCCCAAGAATACTGGAATAGGTAGCCCATCCCTTCTCCAAGGGATCTTCCTGACCCAGGAATTGAACTGGGGTCTCCAGCATTGCAGGCAGATTCTTTACCACCTGAGCTATCAGGGAAGCCCAAATAATAAGGGAAGTATCAGTTAATAAGAAGTACTATGCCAGGTATTAAAACATAACAAAATAATTACCATTGATCCATTTTGGATAGTTGCAAAATAGTGTTAGTAGTACATATGGAGATAAGTGTACATATTCAGAAGAGTTTTTGTCTTGAAAATAGGTGGTTTTTTTAATAAAAATAAATTTAACATTAAAAATAAATTTACCTTAATATTCACTGAATTTCACAAGAGATGCATTAAGGAGAATGTTGGACAGTTCCAATAAATAATTCCTTTGGTTAAAGTTCAAAAGCAAGATTTTTGATAGTTTTTTACTTTTTAAATTATGGTTAGTATCATTATGAATGTTCCTGATGTACACAAGCAAAATTTTCTTATGTTAATATTTCCAGGAGTGGAATTGCTAAGTTTTACCATAGGGAAGCCCAAAATCTCAACAGGAGAGTGAGGCAATCAATTAAAGTATAATCCACCATGAAATATTATACAGCCATATGAGAACTGGAATATTTCTAGCCATATACCAGTAAAATAGTATATCACAGACATCAGAGATTCCAGCACTCCAATGTGAGTTCCTAAGTCTTAAGGGCATTCAGGAAGGAGAAGAATACTTGCTATCTAGTGGCCATCAGGACTGTAGCCACTCCCTTGAGTGAACCTCATGGGAGTACAGGATGTGAGAAAAACACAAGATACTGGCCCAGGATAGCTGAGGTGCATATGGAAAAGAATGATTTCAGTGACCCTAGACTCTTACATCTTCCCATACGTAGAAAATGGCTAAATTTCTTAACTTGAGATACCTGATTTTCTTTAATTAACAATAATCTTTTGATGTTCAGACTACCTGCCCTTTGTTGCAAAACTTCTGTATAACCTGGCTCCTCCCCTGACCTCTTCAACTCAGTTCTCTTGAGATACTGTCTCCTGGGCTTGGGACTTCGCTGTTGGCTCAGTAATGAGAATCTGAGTACAACGCAGGAGCCGCAGGAGACATGGGTTCAATCCCTGGGTCGGGAAGATTCCCTGGAGGAGAGCATGGCAACCAGTTCCAGTATTCTTGCCCCATGGACAGAGGAGCCTGGCAGGCCACAGTCCATAGGGTCACAAAGAGCTGGACACGACTGAAGTGACTTAGCACACATGCACTCCTCAGCTTGAAGATTGAAAAATTCCCACTGAACAAAACGTAACTTTCAACTTTTAGGTTGTGACTACTTTTTTAAGTTGACACATGAAAATGTATAAATTATAAATCACAAATAATCAATGATATCATGTTAATGCAATATTGAATGAAAAAATCAGGACTTATAAAACTACAAGCGAGTTTTCATAAATATATACATGTTTTTTAGAAAACAGATTAAGTTGGAAGACCTATATATGCAATAAATGTCGATTTTTTTTCCTTCAAGGAAAAAAAGATAATTTTAAAATTCAGAACTTTAGTTATTTCAGTTGGAGGAAACAAATGAGAGAGAGGAAAGAGCCCATGGATCTATGTAAGGTTTTGGTTATCCAGCTTTTGACTTAGGATATGGGCTCATTGCTATTCATTATTTTTTTTTTAAGTTGGTGAAAGAAAAAAAAGAGAAGAAAAAAAGAAAGAGTAAGAGGGGAGGAAGCAAGGGTCACTGACCCTCGTGAGTTGGTCCCCAACAAGAGTTCCCCTGCTAGTTTCACTCTAGCCAATAAAATGAGACCAATTTTTGCTCAGAAGCAAAGGAAAGCTTTGCTGCTCAGGCTCCAGTTCACAATGCAGGGCAGGCACAGCATCTCTGCACATGGCCCACCACCACCATCTTGAATTGCCAATTTGGGTGCAGCTTCTGCCCGCAGTCTCCACCTGAGCTTACAGTATGTCAAGCACAAGTCAGCACAACCTTTTCCCTTGTGGAACTCTGGTTTGAAGGGCCAGGTGCGAGGCCTCTGCACACAGCACTCTATGAGCAAGTGAGATTAGACTAAGCACCAAAGAGAAGATTAGACTTTATTACCCAGATTCTATTTTGATTTCCCAGGAATTGACAATGGGTTTTAATAGTGACAAAAAGAAGGAAAGAAGAAAGGGAGGGAGGGAGGGAAGTTAGGAACAGGGTCATCGATCAATGACAATGAATCATGAACTAAACATTATGCTTAAGATAATTATTTGAACAACATTTCTTTTAAACTATGAAAAAGCTTTTCTTGTACGACACCTTCACATTTTTACACAAAAGCCTTGCTTTAAGAATGAACAGAATAATTTCTTATTTTCATTTTAATGTCAGCATACTGTTTTTGCTTTAGATGTAAGATTTTTTGATGTGTTTCTTCTAATATATGGTGATTTTTATTTAATGTATCATGCCCTCAGCTCCATTTCGTTTAAAATAAAAGCAGTTACCAACAAGCAATGCAATCTATTAAAATTGGTGTAATGCCCTGACTGTGGCAGTTTTATCAAGAAATGTTTGTGACTCTAAATTCAAATCCTAGCTCTGTGTCCTGGGTTCACCTCACTGGGTTTGCATCACTGCTGCTGCTGCTGCTGCTAAGTCACTTCAGTCATGTCCGACTCTGTGTGACCCCATAGACGGCAGCCCCCCAGGCTCCCCCATCCCTGGGATTCTCCAGGCAAGAACACTGGAGTGGGTTGCCATTTCCTTCTCCATTGCATCACTGGCAGTAGCCAAAATTCCATAGTAGCTGTCAGTAGATAAAAATTCCATGTTTGTTTTTAAGGGTCAAAGTTGGTTAAAACTGACATAAAAACATTCGATATTTTATCTTCCCATCATTCTTTATTCTCTAAAATGCACTCAGGATTCTTAGATTCTACAGGTCAAAAAATACTGTGCATAGCACTGCTAATCTCTTCTCTCAACACACACATCACCTTCACTTATTTTGAAGACATCACTTAGTAAAGATCAGTTTAAACTGGCCAAAAAATGAAGCTATCTTTCCAAAATTGACCACAAGCAGCCACTGGTGACAGCAAATGATTGTACAGAATCAAATCAAAAGAGTTGCCTGCTTCATAGGCAATTGTATGGATTATTACCCACTTTAAAAAAAGTTTTTAAAGACTTCAACAAAAGTTTATTACTCTCATTTCTCTCACTGAAAACTTCAGATCTCTGAGACATTTTGGCAGTCTTGAACTTGCAGAGGCTGCTCTTATGCCTGAGGGCATCATGAAATCACCAATGTCTATTGTGCACAGGGATTATCATTTAAACCCTTCTTACTTTATCATTTTAAATAATTTCTTGACTCTGATTTTATGTGAACTTAAAACCCAGAAGCATTGTGATCTCTCTGCTTGGTCTTTACATGGCTGTTTCTTTGGGGAAGCCACAATTCAAATGCTAATTAAATATCTAATCATCACCTTGCTTAATTTTCCATTTTCTTCTCTTTGTATGTCTTATTTTAGATTCCTCTTTTCTTCACTGTACTTTTCACCAGGCCACTTCTATGTGTTTTTGTTTTCCTTTTCAAAACTGTTTCATTTTTCTGATTTTTAAAATAATAAAAATGCTTATTAAATTTTATATATTATAGAAAGCTTTTTAAAAAGTGCACATTTCCTGTAATCCCAGTACCCAGAAAGAGACATGTGAATTCTTTTGCATGTGTTCTTCCAAATGTTTTGATCTATGATTATAATAACAGGGTATATTGCTATTATCATACAATAATTAATCATACTTTACAGTGTTGAAACTTGCCTTTTCAACTTAACAGTGTACCTTGAATTATATTTTTCCAAGTCAGAATATAAAAATTTATTTCATTCATTTAAAAGTTGAATAATGTATGATTGAATAACTGTTGAGTTATTTATTGTAATCAATCCTTTGTCAATAGTTATTATGCTCTCAAAAGGAAAGTTGCCCTGACTGCAAATTTCCATAAGATAAATTCATAGGTGGTGCATCTGAGCTAAGTATCAGTAGAAAAAAACTAGATTTGAGGAGCCAGTCAAAAGCTCCAACCCCGCACCTGTACTCTTGCCTGGCAAATCCCATGGACGGAGGAGCCTGGTGGGCTGCAGTCCATGGGGTCGCTAAGAGTCAGACACGACTGAGCGACTTCCCTTTCACTTTTCACTTTCATGCATTGGAGAAGGAAATGGCAACCCACTCCAGTGTTCTTGCCTGGAGAATCCCAGGGACGGCGGAGCCTGGTGGGCTGCCATCTATGGGGTCACACAGAGTCGACACGACTGATGCGATTTAGCAGCAGCAGCAGCAGCAGTGCTACTGTAGGCTTCCCTGGTGGCTCAGATGGTAAAGCGTCTGCTCACAATGCGGGAGACCTGGGATAGATCCCTGGGTTGGGAAGATCCCCTGGAGAAGGAAATGGCAATCAGTATACAGTATTTCCAAGCCTGGAAAATCCCATAGACTGAAGACCCTGGTAGGCTACAGTCCATGGGGTCACAAAGAGTCAGACATGTCTGAGTGACTTCACTTTCTTTCTTTCTTTGGTGCTACTTTAGTTCTTTTAGATAAATTTAAGGATGCATCAAGTATAGAATTCCACTTGAACATTCCAGTCTGGGGCTCACAGAAATGATTTAGTTTTAAGGTATACATTTCAGATAATCTATGTTGAGCTATTTTATTAAAATGCTATTAGTCTCTGATAAATTTTCCAGGGAGAGTGTGTGTGTGAGCAACACATATGTGAACAGATGTTTGTGTGTGTATATATATATGAGAAGATGTTTGTGAGAAGGCAATGGCACCCCACTCCAGTACTCTTGCCTGGAAAATCCCATGGATGGAGGAGCCTGGTAGGCTGCAGTCCATGGGGTCGCTAAGAGTCAGACACAACTGAGCGACTTCACTTTCACTTTTCCCTTTCATGCATTGGAGAAGGAAATGGCAACCCACTCCAGTGTTCTTGCCTGGAGAATCCCAGGGACGGGGGAGCCTGGTGGGCTGCTGTCTATGGGGTTGCACAGGTTTTATATATATATATAATATTTTGCATATGCATATATTAGATACATAATCATGTATAATATGAAAACATAATCCATCACACAACTCTGCATATATACATATATATATAATATGTCCAGGATGCCATATTGCTCTGTAAACTGTTGGCCAGTGAAAATTGTCTCATTCCATCCATACTGTAAATTTTTTAGGCTAATGGCACTTGGTAGCATTGTCTTGAATTACCATTCTTTGCGTTTTCACTAGGCTGTAGCTTCTCTTGTTGCCATTTTCTCTGTGTTGTGGCAATCAGTTTTTCCACATAAAGACTAATTAGGATGGATGAGTCCTAGAGTGGAAACCAATATATATATTTAAAAGGAAGCCTGATATGTAGATGTTAAAACGCAAGTTTAAGAATATTCAGGAAATGCTTCTTTAGAGATTTGGCTGATGAAACAATTGCTTGTTGGGACTAATGAAGTAATTTGACATTAAGAGGTCAAAAAAAAATCTTTAAACACTATTGCCACCATTGAGGGTTAATCAACAAATGTAAGAGTGGGAGCTGGGGTCGGGGGGGAAACTATGGCCAGGGGTATATCCTTTAGAGAATTTAAGGAGAATGGAGTAACCATTGTTAACATACAATGCTAGAAAGTTTTCGTCTGTCTTTATGCTTTAAGGACCCTCCAGAAAACTGAGTAGCAGATATAGTCTTATTTCTAAACCTGGCTTTGTAAATTGAAGACCTGGGCATGGATTCAGTCTTCAAATATAGTCTAAAGACCAGTGTTGGTTGGAGAACTTTGTTACTGGTCAACAATGAAATAAATACAAAGCCTGAGTAACCCTAAGAAAAGCTTATAGCAGTTTCACAGTTATTTTCTGTTTGTAGAATCAATAAACGTACTTTAAAAGTGGATATGTGCTTTGTCTTTGAATTTTTAATTTTGTTTTAGAGCAATTGCTTTTAGTGTATTTTATTAAAATCATCTGAAAATGATTAGAAATTGTTTTTAAAAATAAAGCATCTATTCCTTCAGCAGTGATATTATAAAGAGTACTAAAGATGAACCAGGGGAAATATGCATAAACTACAGTGAATTAAAAGATTAAGATCAAAACTGTAATTCTCAAGTGAACACTCAGATTTCTCAAGAGTTAAGAGCAGAAATGAAGCTCACTCTTGCTATGAAATGATGTATGAAAAGATATATAAAAATATGCTCCTGGTCACATAACCAAGGAATGGTCTATGCCCTCATTTAGAGCCACTTTCCAAGGGGCAATACTATAATTGTCATACCAAACAGAAACATTAATTAAATGTTTTAAAGCAAGACCTAAAGAAGCTGTTACCCACTCAAATGTATTGTCAATAAATCATTTTCATTTAGCTCTTTCTACTGATTATGTGGAAATCATTTCCAGTGTTGTAGTCAGTTTTAAAACATTAAGAGCTTAGTTGTTGAATTCACCCTGAATAATACTGAGCCATTACATAACGGGCTAATGATTTTGCAAATTTAATTATGTAAACCAGAGCTATTCTGACATTTTGATGCTTAGAAAGAATCTACAGCTACTGAATATTGAATCTTTATGGACATATTCATTTTAAGCACTTAATTTTTCTCATCAATTAAAGTTTTCTCTTGCATAGATATCTTAGTGACAAATGAGGATGTATAATTTATTTTCTTAAAAAATACTAAAATATGGAAAGGGTATAGAGGCATTTCTATAGGATCTAAGCTATAGAACATTTGTCAGTTAAAGTAATGAGAAATTAATGATTGATTAGCCATAGAAACAACCACTTTTAAATGGATAGATAGATTTCTTTCAGTTGTATTAACCTTGCCATACAGATTATTAGTTTCACTCACAGGTTAATTCTGGTTAGTGTAAACTGACTTGGAGAAAATTCTCTGAAGTGGTTACAGTGTTTCATACAGTTTCTGGAAATTTTTGGCTCTGAAGGAGCCAAATTAGAAAGTTAGTGTGTGAAATATTAGGTCATCTGAAAAATCTTCAGTAGGAAACCAAGAAGTAATCTAAATTTACTAGATAGCTCCAGACACAGCGTAATGTCCAGAAAGTACACATTTGGACAGCTCTGCTTAGAACGAGAGTAATTTTGCTAACAAGCCAACTAACCATATCCCCACAAGAGTGACTCATTAGTCCTCTTCTTTTTTCTTCTGTAAACCTCTATTGACCACCCACTTTTGGAGGCACTGTGGCTTCAGAGATAGCTGGGATACATCCTCACCCTTAAGAAAGCCAGACTTTTTCCAGAATATAAAAATAAACTTGGTCTAAGGGGAATGATAGGGTATTGCTAATGGAAGTAAGTGAGAACTCTCAATCCAGTTTCAAAAAGCTGCAGAGATTTTCCCTGTGAATATAATGGTCTGTCTAGACTTAGGTCAAGCATTAGCAAAGTAAAAAGATCAGGGAAAAAAGAGCAATGCAGTGGAGGGAAGAAAAGTCATACCAGGAACAAGGAACACTGTGAACAGAATCAATGAGGCAGGAAAGACAAGTCTGCTGTTTATGTAGCTGAATCATCAAGCATGAGGCATGGAGTGAGCAGAAGTGAGTCCAGAGAGGTCAGGGAGGAAGGACATGAAATGTCTTATGTTGGGTTGAAGAGACTGGGCTCAATCCCACAGATGAAGAGGAAACTACAGAATTTAAAGCAACTGGGTGGAGGGTTCAGATTTGCATTTTATGCAAAGCATTCTAGCAGCCATGGAGATTTTAGAGGAAATGAGTCAGGGGAGTGTGGTTAGTAGATTGTGTACAGAATGATCAAGACCTGGGCCATGAATATGCATTAGTTACTATCTTAGGTTGGACTCCTATAACAGAATAGCAAAGACTGAGTGGCTTATAAACAACAAAAACTTACTTCTCACAGTTGTGGAGGCTGAAAAGTCCAAGATAAGTTGCCAGCAGACTCAGTTCCTGGTGAGGGTCCAATTGCTGGTTCACAGCCAGCTTCTTGCTATCTTTTTGTTGTGTTTACACACAGTGGAAGGGGCAAGAGAACTCTCTGGGCTCTTTTATAAGTGCACTAATCCTATTCATGAAAGAGCTACACTGATGACCTAAACACCTCCCTAAGGCCCTACCTCCTAATATCATCACACTGGGAGTTAGAATCTGACTATATGAATTTTAGAAAGGGCACAAGCATTTAATTCATAACAGTGATGAAGTGAAGTGCAATGCCTAAAAAATATTTAAGACATAAAATGTGTAGGATGTGGGAGGTAAGAAAAAAGAAGGGTTCATGGATGGCTCCAAATTTTTGCCTTGGGCAACTGGTTGAGTACTGGCACCACCAATAGAGAAAACATTCAGGAAGAGAAGAGTAAGGTTTAGGGAAGAAGAATCTGAGCTCACATTTGGGCAGGTTGAGCTGGCAGAGCCTGTGTACTATCCAGGTGGAAGGTGTAGTTCAGGAAAGAGCTCTGGGCTGTGGGACTGCTTTTGTTGTCTTTAGCAGGTAGCCGCTAACTGAAGTCATGATAGTAGATGAGGCTGCCTGGGAAACAGTAAAAGGGAGAAGTGAGGTGTAGCATAGTCTTCAGCAGGTCTTTCCAAAGATTATTTAGCATTTCAGTAGTCCTCCCTTACTGGTTTTATCTTAACCCACAAATGTCTGTGATGCATCTATACAAAGGGCTCCCGGCTTCACCTGAGTGGCTAGAAATAAAGACAGATGATTGACTGATCATAGCCTATAGCTGAAGAAATAAACACGAGAAAAAATCTTTATGGATGCAGAAAGAAAACTGCCATTAATTCTGACTAGTTGGAAGAAGTGAGGGCAGATGCTCCAAGAAGAAGTGAAATTTGAGCTAAGACTTGAAGAATACCTATGACTTAATTACAGAGCAAGCTAAAGACTTTAAATGTTGATGTGAGAGAGTTTGAAAGCAAATATATTTAGCTGTTAAAGGCCTGGAACTGACCATTGTTGCTGAGATAGCATTGAAGCAAGTAAGAAAAAACTGAGAGCTGTACCAAATGATAGAACATTTTATTTGCATGCAGGAGAGACAAGATTTTATTTTTTAAGCCATGCTTTATGGGGAAATTTTTCAACAGTGTGGGGCATGACCAGAATTGTACCTTGCAAAAATTAAACAGGCAACCTTGTATAAAGTGGATTGGCAAAAATCAGAACAGCTATCATGTCTATTCTGTCTGACTTGAGAAATGATGAAGGTCTGATATGGGGCAAAGACCAGGGGAAATGGACTGGAGAATAAAGATGTAAGACTTTTTGGAAGAAGGTCTTAAAAGTGTACAAATTCAAGGTAAGGGAAGAAAAACTAGGTTTCTGGCCTTGAGAACAGGAATGATCATGTGACCACTCACTGAGCTCAGGTATAAAAAGAAGAAACCCTGTTGATGGGAAGCTATAATGATGTCACATTTGAAAATACTTATATGAAAAAAGGGTGGGACATCCATGGGGACACGTCTAGAGGGTATTTGGAATTTGAATCTGGAGGCTGAGGTAAAGGTTGAGGGTATAGATACTCTGTGAAGCTTATCTTAACTAGGTGCTTTGTAAAAGCCTTCAGATCACTTATGAGAAGATAGGATAAAAAAAAAGATACATTAATTTTCTGTATCCTCCACTAAATAAAATTCATATACACCCATGGCAGATTCATGTCAATGTATGGCAAGACCAATACAGTATTGTAAAGTAAAAAAAAATATATATATATATATATATTAAATTAATTAATTAAAACTTTCCTATTGTGGAATGTGAAGCCAAGTGGGCCTTAGGAAGCATCACTACGAACAAAGCTAGTGGAGGTGATGTAATTCCAGTTGAGCTGTTTCAAATCCTGAAGATGATGCTGTGAAAGTGCTGCCCTCGATATGCCAGCAAATTTGGAAAACTCAGCAGTGGCCACAAGACTGGAAAAGGTCACTTCCAATCCCAAAGAAAGGCAATGCCAAAGAATGCTCAAACTACTGCACAATTGCACTCATCTCACACGCTGGTAAAGTAATGGTCAAAATTCTTCAAGCCAGGCTTCAGCAATATGTGAACCATGAACTTCCAGATGTTGAAGCTGGTTTTAGAAAAGACAGAGGAACCAGAGATCAAATTGCCAACATCCGCTGGATCATGGAAAAAGCAAGAGAGTTCCAGAAAAACATCTATTTCTGCTTTATTGACTATGCCAAAGCCTTTGACTATGTGGACCACAATAAACTGTGGAAAATTCTGAAGGAAATGGGAATACCAGACAACTTGATCTGCCTCTTGAGAAACCTATATGTAGGTCAGGAAGCAACAGTTAGAACTGGACATGGAACAACAGACCGATTCCAAACAGAAATAGGACTACGTCAAGACTGTATATTGTCACCCTGCTTATTTAACTTATATGCAGAGTACATTATGAGAAATGCTGGGCTGGAAGAAGCACAGGCTGGAATCAAGACTGCCAGGAGAAATATCAATAACCTCAGATATGCAGGTGATACCACCCTTATGTCAGAAAGTGAAGAAGAACTAAAGAGCCTCTTGATGAAAGTGAAAAAGGAGAGTGAAAAAGTTGGCTTAAAACTCAACATTCAGATAACAAAGATTATGGCATCTGATCCCATCACTTCATGGGAAATAGATGGGGAAACAGTAGCTGGCTTTATTTTGGGGGCTCCAAAATCACTGCAGATGGTGATTGCAGCCATGAAATTAAAAGACACTTACTCCTTGGAAGGAAAGTTATGACCAACCTAGATAGCATATTGAAAAGCAGAGACATTACCTTGCCAACAAAGGTCCGTTTAGTCAAGGCTATGGTTTTTCCAGTAGTCATGTATGGATGTGAGAGTTGGACTGTGAAGAAAGCTGAGCGCCAAAGAATTGATGCTTTTGAACTGTGGTGTTGGAGAAGACTTGAGAGTCCCTTGGATGGCAAGGAGATCCAACCAGTCCATCCTAGAGGAGATCAGTCCTGGGTGTTCATTGGAAGGACGATTGTTGAAGCTGAAACTCCAATACTTTGGCCACCTGATGGGAAGAGCTGACTCATTGGAAAAGACCCTGATGTTAGGAAAGATTGAGAACAGGAAGAGAATGGGATGATAGAGGATGAGATGGTAAGATGGAATCACTGAATCAATGGACATGGGTTAGGGTAAACTCCGGCAGTTGGTGATGGATAGGGAGGCCTGGTGTGCTGTGGTTCATGGGGTCGCAAAGAGTCAGACACAACTGAGAAACTGAACTGAACTGAGGGCAAAGAATGAGTCTTAAGTATCTTTGACCTTACCCTTTCTCACGAATCATGTGTCTCTTCATGCTGGACATCAATAAGTTCAATGAATGTTTAATTAGTTGAGTTAAACATGGAATAAAATGAAATATATTGATAATTAAAGATAAGCAAGAGCAAAATGGGCTTCCCTTGTAGCTCGGTTGGTAAAGAATCTGCCTGCAATGCAGGAGACCTGGGTTCAATTCCTGGGCTAAGAAAATCCCCTAGAGAAGGAAATGGCAACCCACTTTGGTATTCTTGCCTGGAGAACTCCATGGAAAGAGAAGCCTGGCAGGTTACAGTGTATGGGGTCACAAGAGTCAGACACAACTGAGTGATTAAGTACATATACCCACAAGGACAAAATTGGAGAAGGAAATGGCAACCTACTCCAGTATTTTTGGCTAGGAAATCCCATGGACAGAAGAGCCTGGCGAGCTACAGTCTATAGGGTTGCAAAGAGTCAGACACAACTGGAGCGACTTAGCACTCAAGGACAAAATATCTGGTGAATAAACAGTGACATTTAATGCACCATTGAAGAAGTCAGAGCCAACATTGCACTGAGATGGAGCCAGGTGAGCAGAAGCAGGAAGGAGTTCTTACAAGAAAAGTGATGGACAGAGTCAAATGCTGCAGCAATGAGTTGAATGAGGACCAGAAAGAGGTATTGTTGTGGATCTGTTGATTAGAAGTTCACAAACGACATCTGATAAAGCCATTTTTGTGTGCTTATGGGAGCCGAAGCGGAATCCCAGCTGAGCAGCATGTGAAAAGGAAATAAAAATTATATATAAACTTCACACTTTCCCCATTTTTTCTTTTCCTTTCTTATTCTTACATTGCTGATTCTTTTTTTGACCCATAGATTCCGCCTCACGCTACCCAAATCCCAATAGCACAGATGTGTTGGAGCATTAGTGAAACAATACCAGTAAATATATTCAGTGTACACTGTTTTCAAGGTTTAAGAATAGACCTTAACTTCATATCCCATCCTCTGGTGAGAAAGTTACTCAATGCCTTTGGATCTTGATGTTACAATTATAAAGACTATGAGCTTAAGCCATAAAATTTTTTCATAGCATATCAATCAATGATATCATTTATAACTCATCTTTATCCCCAGACACCAAAACACTTAAGTAGTACACTTTAAAACTAACTACATTTCATTTATCAAAAGAAGTGTATACAAATATATATACTTATTTCACAAAAGTGAGTCCAACTCTGTTTTCCTTTCCTACTGCTAGAAATACTATGTGAGTGTTTAGTCACACAGTTATGTCTGACTCTTTGTGACCCCATGGACTGTAGCCCACCAGGCTCCTCTGTCCATGGGATTTTCCAAGCAAGAATACTGGAGTGGGTGGTCATTTCCTCCTCCAAGGGATCTTCCCAGCCCAGGGATTAAACCCGCATCTCCTGTGTCTACTGCATTGAAGGCAGTTTCTCTACCTGCTGAGCCATTGCACCAGCAGGTAAATATCATAAATATAGCTATCTTAAATATTTTTTAAACTGTTAGGAAAATGAATAAACTATTAAGATTTTTATTCTGGAATATCCATATATATATATATATATATATATATATATATATATAAAACTTGAAAGTATCTGAGTTAATTGTTCATATGTTTAGTAAATAAGAGGTACAATGCTTTTGCATATCTGGTTATATAATTTGATTATGAACTAGAGTTTTCATTGATTAGCAAATTTTAATCAAGCAGTTTAGAAGTTATTATTAAGAGAGATTAGTTCACTAAATCCAAATGTCCTGGCTGATGATATTCATTTCAAATATAACTTTCAAAATATTATGAAAATAACTTAGCATGGGTTCATGTTTAATTATATTGCAGGAAAAAAAAAAACAGTGGACTTGGATTGTCTGAGCAAAAACATGAAATTCCTAATATGGAGGAAGATATCCTGAATACAAGTTAAATGAAAGCACTAACAGTAGAATATTTTTAATTAATTCTGATACTGTGTTTCCCAAGGTTCAAAGTGTGTATTAAAAAGTGAAAAAAAGTTAGTCAAACTAATTATTTGATATCTAACATCTCTACCTACTATTGAAGCCAAATTGGCTTTTAAACATATTTCAATTATTTTTTTTGCCTGAAAAATTTAATCAAGCATGTTTGCTTATTTGTTTTATTATCAACACATAAACACACTTTTTGAAAATTAATTGTTATTGATTTTATTTTTGAATCTTGTTGATGTGTTCAAAAAATAACTAATAATGATTTAGAAAAGTCTTTATTCACAGAAGTGACAGAATTTCATCAATAGTTTATTGATCTTTCTCTGATAATATTTCTATTTTGTGAACATGGCATACATAACATTTCAGAATGCAATTAACTCAGATGAAATGACACATTTCCATATGTTGGACAGAGCAAACTTTCACAAGGATGTTTATTATGGTAACGTGATTTTATTGAGAAACAGAAAAGGTGTTGAAAAGTATGCTTCTTTTGTAGCATAAAATGTCCCAGGGGGCAGTTGCAGGTAAGTGCAATTAGATTTTAGAGTGGTGTGAAGAGAACAGCTAACTCAAAATGACTTTTCAAATTAGTTATTGATAGATGAGTATGACTATGGAAAGCCTAAGAACTGATGACAAATTGCCAATCGTCTTAGAATACAATTTAACTGAAATATTAAACACTTATATACAAGATTTCCAAAAGCAATCAGCTTCCTTTTCTCTTATCATAAAAAACAGTATTGAAAGTGAAATCAAATTAAATAATATTTGCCCAAAATAGAGAGGAGATTCAGGTTTCTTCATTAATTTCTGTACACCAGTCTCCTGTTCCTTTACTAACTCCATAAGCAATAATGTTAAAAAGAAACAAACAAACAAACAAAAAACATATTCAACAGACTTGAAACTAAAATTTTAATGAGGTCAATGTTAATATTAGGCAAAACAAAATTAAGTGGATACATTTTGATTGAACATATAACGATAAGTGCTTCAGAGTAATCAGGAATAAATGATAAGTACTTTTGTAAATGTTTGCTTACTATTATTATTTTTCTTACTTTAGTGGTATGTTTTGCTGTGATCTGACATTTTTTCTCATATATACTCCACACAGTTCTATTTTTTTTCAACTGTGTACTCCTTATTATATGATACATAAAATGGTTTTTTATACCTTATAAAAATATAAAATATTAAACATGTCATGAGATAAAATAAAAAGAACTATAATTATCATTGATTTTGTAAAACAATTTGATAAAAATGGGCTTTTACAGATTACTGAACAAGGCACAGCAAGTCTGAAAAAATATCCTATAAAATCTTTAAATATGGATTTTGTCCCAATATATCTCTCAAAATTTTGTAATCCCCCAAAGCATTTTATTTCCATTTTTAAGAAAGAATTTTAAAAATAAATTGTACAACTCTATTTCTTGGGCTGTTAAGAATTTGAAAAATTCTGACATGGGCCAAACACTCTTCTCTCCTATGGACCAAACAATATTGTTAATCAGTGTGGGAACTGCAGGCTCAGATACCTGAAGAGGCCAAGCAGGAAACTTAAATCTGTAAAGCTCCTGATAGAAGATGACCTGAGCAGTAGAATCTGATGCATGTGGAGAATTTAGGTGCCAACTAGAGACATTCAATATAAAATTTGAAAAGGCAGGAGGTGAGCCAAAGAAAATCCCTGTGCAACTGTCTGAGCGCAAAGCTGAGATTTTGTGATTTCATACAGTAAACACTTTCCCCTAGTCTAGCCCCAGGTAACACAAACTTTAATGAAGATTTATTTGTTCTACCAAGGAAAATCTCCTAGGCAGACAGGGGCATAGATTTCAAAATACTCCCATGATCAAGATGTTTGCTTGTTAAAACAAATTAGATTCTAACTAACTTGGAGCTTCCAAAATCAAAGAAAAACAAAACAAAACCAGTAAGCGGTTAGCACTGTTATGGCAGTAATAATTAGCCTTGTCTGACCATCTGTGGTTTATTTCTGAGGATTTTAAAGTGGTAGTTTGAGAACAAAGTGAAAAAGCATGTAGCTGATGTTGGGAGGGTCTTTCCCATTCTTCTGGGGGCGGGGGGGGGGTAGAGACTGCCCAGGAAGAAGAAAGCTGGAAATCCTACCCTGAGATACAGAGTATAAGGGACTTCAGGGGGCAACAGACCTGGGCTGGCTTGTTACTGCTGCTCCAATTAAGTCTCCCCCCTCTCCCGATGAGAAGTGATAAAAACTTTCTTCTCCAAAGTACCATTTCAGCTTGGTTTTAAGAAACTGATGGCCCTCATCAGCAGGGTCCCATAGTTCTCCTTAGGACTGTGTAACAGCAATGTGATGTATGCTGAATGTTATAACCACTACTGTTAGGAGCTGAATTACCCTTACTATCACTGTTCTCAATATTCATGAATTTAATTAAATCTTTATTTTTATCAGTACATTAACTTTTCAAGTTTTTTTCTCAACACACATTTTTATTATCATATCCTGTGGATCCTAATTTGAAATAGAGCCTTTAATTAAAAGAGATTTGCTCGCTCACATTACTCAATATATAATAATAATCTCTGAAATTTGCTTCTTATAATCGTATTTTTCCCATGATTGTGCATATACTAATTTCTATTAGTATAATTAAGGTTGAATATAATGAATAAGCTGTCTTATGTGAGCTAAAATATGAAAGTTCCATATTTTATGATTCTTATATGTATTCAATAATTGTCATTTGTCTGTATTTATACAAAACATCTTGTACAGTTTTAAGAAAAATATAGGTACCTAAAGAAATAGTTTATAAAGACCTTCATAAAACTAGCACATAAGTTAGTTTTAATTTTTTCATTTAAATTTGCTATGCATTTTAGCTTTTGTACATTTCATAAATTTCTGTATTTTTAATATGTTTTTATTTAGGAAAGAGCACATGATTCCTCTAGTAGTTCTTTAAAAATATTTCTACAGTAGTTTTTGCCACAAAAAAGTCATATTATTTGACCTTTGACATCTCACGAGTTTATGAAGAATGAGGGATCAAACAGCTTTTGTATGGCTGCTAGAAATGTCACCTATATTTAATACACAGCATAGAGTCAGTCAGCAAGTGTTAAATCAGGGCTTAAACCCAATGATCTCAGGCTCCATTCTGCTTTCTACCCCTTAGGCAAATCTATATCTTCTAATTCATCTAACTCATATTGATGTATTATATACTGTAAAGGGTATGTAGAAGTGACTAGTCCTGTCTTGCTCACCACTGTGTAACTGGAGACTTCTACACTAGCACAATGAATGAATAAAAAGACTTCACTACAAAGAGGATATGTTTATAGTATTTAGAAAATGGCTGTTTTACACTTCTACTTATAAATTAATTTTGTTCTTAAATTCTTGTATTCAGTCTGTAGGGATGGTTTTTTTGTTGTTCTACTGCTGTTAAAAATTGGCCTTTTTATATGCCTGATTTTGCTGAAATTGAATGACTTGTTTTAGATGTTTTTTTCTTTTTTTAAGTCTACTATTTAGCTGTATTCTAGAAGCCTGGATAAAGTCACAGAAAAAATAACACATTTTTCTAGTCCTCAGTTTATACACTTGCTGGAGAAATTCAGTTCAGTTCAGTTCAGTTGCTCAGTTGTGTCCGATTCTTTGAGACCCCATGGTTTGCAGCATACTAGGCTTCCCTGTCCATCACCAACTCCTGGAGCTTACTCAAACCCATTTCCACTGAGTCAGTGATGCCATCCAACCATCTCATCTTCTGTCATCCCCTTCTTCACCTGCCTTCAATCTCCCCCAGCATCAGGGTCTTTCAAATGAGTCAGCTCTTCGCATCAGATGGCCAAAGTATTGGAGCTTCAACTTCAACGTCAGTCCTTCCAGTGAATATTCAGGACTGATTTCCTTTAGAATGCACTAGTTGGATCTTCTTGCTGTCCAAGGACTCTCAAGAGTCTTCTCCAACACCACAGTTCAAAAGTATCAATTCTTCAGTGCTCAGCTTTCTTTATGGCCCAAATCTCATATCCATACATGATTACTGGAAAAACTATAGCTTTGAATACACAAACCTTTGTTGGCAAAGAAATGTCTCTGCTTTTTAATATGCTGTCTAGGTTGGTCATAATCTTTCTTCCAAGAAGCAAGCATCTTTTAATTTTATGGCTGCAGTCACCATTTGCAGTGAGTTTGGAGACCCCCAAATTAAAGTCTGTCACTGTTTCCACTGTTTCCCCATCTATTTCCCATGAAGTGATGGGACCAGATGCCATGGTCTTAGTTTTCTGAATGTTGAGTTTTAAGCCAACATTTTCAGTCTCCTCTTTCACTTTCATTGAGAGGCTCTTTAGTTCTTCTTCGCTTTCTTCCGTTAAGTGTGGTGTCATCTGCATATCTGAGGTTATTGATAGTTCTCCCAGCAATCTTGATTCACTTTGTGCTTCATACAGTCTAGCATTTCTCATGATGTACCCTACATATAAGTTAAATAAGCAGGGTGACAGTATACAGCCTTAATGTACTCCTTTCCCTATTTGGAACCAATCTGTTGTTCCATGTCCAGTTCTAGCTGTTGCTTCTTGACCTGTATACAGATTTTTCAGGAGGCAGGTCACATGGTCTAGTAGTCCCTTCTCTTTAAGAATTTTCCACAGCTTGTTTTGGTCCACACAGTCACATACACAGTTTGGCATAGTCCATAAAGCAGAAGTAGATGTTTTTCTAGAACTCTCTTGCTTTTTCCATGATCCAGAGGATGTTAACAATTTGATCTCTGCTTCCTCTGCCTTTTCTAAATCCTTCTTGAACTTCTGGAAGTTCATCGTTCATTACTGCTGAAGCCTGGCTTGGAGAATTTTGAGCATTACTTTACTAGTGTGTGGGATGAGTGCAAGTTTGCGGTAGTCTTAGCATTCTTTGGCATTGCCTTTCTTTGGGATTGGAATGAAAACTGACCTTTTCCAGTCCTGTGGCCACTGCTGAGTTTTTCAAATTTGCTGGCATAATGAGTGCAGCACTTTAACGGCATCATCTTTTAGGATTTGAAATGGCTCAACTGGAATTCTATCACCTCCACTAGCTTTGTTCATAGTGATGCTTCCTAAGGCCCACTTGACTTCACATTCCAAGATGTCTGGCTCTAGATGAGTGCTCACACCATCGTGATTATCTGGGAAGATCTTTTTTGTACAGTTCTTCCGTGTTTTCTTGCCACCTCTTCTTAATATCTTCTGCTTCTGTTAGGTCCATACCATCCCTGTCCTTTACAGATAAATCAATACTTAAGAAATGCTCAAATGAATTAAATAATTATGTAATTGATCTATCTTGTTAAAAGTGTAAGTCGCTCAGTCGTGTCCAACTCTTTGCAACCCCATAAACTATACAGTCCATGGAATTCTTCAGGCCTGAATACTGGAGTGGGTAAACTTTCCCTTCTCCAGGGGATCTTCCCAAAGGTCTCCTGCATTGCAGGCAGAATCCTACAATAGTCAAGTAAATCATGAATAATAAGTGGAAAACTCTAATTGAAGAGCTTTAGGTGTAAGATTACTCCACTACAGCAATCTGCTGAAAAATAAGTAGAAAATGTTAGTTTATGCACATATCCATTTAGGACTTTTTTTCCCCTTTGTGGCATCCAGGGCATTTAATAGCTGGTGCTATCAAAGAAAGCATTGTTTGCCTTCTTCCCTGTGGAATATAACATTTAAACTGAAACTCACCTCTTATTTGATATTGAAACATGAGTCGAAATGCCTGCTGATTTGAAAAGCTCTTCACTTCACTGGGATGTGTTTTAACATTTACATTGTCATTTGAACAGCATGCCTCACACAATACTTCTCAGGAAATCCACTTGTGATTTCAAAGCATAAATCTTTAAATGCTAGGCATTTTTTCTCATAAATTGCTTTCTTGTAATTTTAAAATTACTCTGTCCTTGAAAATTTCTTTCAAGAAAGAAAATCAATTGAGGCTTTATCAACTCATTGAACAAGTGAATCTGATCTATGCCGGTGTGGGCCTCCCTGCACCCCCCTCCATATATGTGGCTCGAGCTCCATAACTGTCAGTGTTAATGTGTCTTTTCTAAGGAAAGGTGCACAGATTGTCTCAGAAGAGCCGTCTAATCTCTCTAAGGGCTTCAAGATTGGACATTAGCCTTTGAAAGCTCTCTAGGAAAAGTATTGAGATATTGTAGTCTCACAGTTAATCGCATAGTTCATCTCATACCTGTATTTTGAACCTACAATCTCTCTGATGAAGTTTTGTCAGAGAATGAAGTGCAAATCAGAAAGCGAGTAAGGTTGGGTACCTGAGGATCTTGTTGCTTTTTTTCTTTAGTTTAAACTTTTTATTTTATATTGGATAAAGCTTATTAACAGTGTTGTGATAGTTTCAGGTGGGCAGCAAAGGGACTCAGCCATATACATATGGGCATCTCTTCTCCTCCAAACTCCCCTCCCCTCCAGGCTGCCACATAACACTGAGGAGAGTTCCCTGTGCTATACATCAAGGCCTTGTTGTTAATCCATTTTAAATATAACAGTGTGTACATGTCCATCCCACACTCCCTAACTATCCCGACCCCCAGCCTTCCCTCTTGCAGCCATAAGTCCATTCTCTAAATCTGTGAGTCTAATTGCTTTTTAAAAATATATTTGCAAATCATATCTATTTAAATTTGCTTTGGTGATTATAATTCTTGAAAATACCTAAGATCTGCTGGGCAAGCCAGTTTGCTCTCAGTAATATTTCTTCTTCTCTAGACACTGAGTTTTCATATCCCTCCTTCACGTGAAGTCATTCATCTTTCTTCTCAGTCTTTCATCCCCACATATTTTCATTCATAAAAGCTCCTACTCTCTGTTTGTGGGTTCTTTGTTGGAGTGGTTTTCAAAAGGAAAAGAGGGAAAGAAATGTCTTTATTTTTATAAACCTAAAAGCTGAAGAGCTGTATAACCATAAATGTTTATCAGCTGCCTTCAGAATACATGACCTGCTTCAGACAATATTAATCAGATGTTCTATTTAACTCTTCCGTTTTTCACAGAGAGATGCTATAGTAAATATAAGATCCCTATTTCCTGCAACATATTTTTTTGTCACTGTTTTTCTTAACTGATTTTTCAGTTGTTTTTTTTTCCTTGACTTTTGTACATTTGTTTTGTGTTTTGCTTTTTGGCTATTTCATTAAACTGGTTAAAAATAGAAAAGAGCCTATGCATTCTTGAATGAAACCAATAAGTCCTCTTAAGATCACAAATGAAATTTCTTTACTTGGCAATAAAATATTGAGATGTGGAAGAGGAAATTCTGAAGAAAATTAGAAAGCATATAAGATTTATAAGAATCTGATATTTATAAACATAAATATGTAAAAATTTTATTTAGAAATAGATATTTAGGAAAATATTTTTAAATGGTAAATAATACATGAAATTTTGTGTAGATATTAAAAGACATTCACAGATATTAAAAATAATTTTCTGTGAACTATGAAAACCAAATAGAACAAAATTTTGAATAGGTCAAACTTCCTAAAAATGTTTAAATTTAATTTAAATCTCTTTATAAAAATCCAGAAGAAGTTGCTTCCCTGATGGCTCTGGGTAAAGAATCTGCCTGCAATACAGGAGACATAGGAGATGCAAGTTTGATCCTTGGGTCAGGAAAGATTCCCTGGAGGAAAAAATGTCAACCCACTCCAGTATTCTTATCTGAAAAATCCCATGAACAGAGGAGCCTGGTGGGCTACAGTCCATGGGGTCACAGAAAATCAGACATGACTGAGCATAATATAAATGAAAACCAGTGAAGGTGGAGTTTCAAAATGGCTTTTAATTTAGGGTTGCAGATAGATCTCAGTTATAAACTGATAGCCCTCACTCAAGTCTTTGTAAGAAAATGCAAAGCTTTACAAACATAAAAAGTAAGAAGACTCTAGTAGGGATTGACTGTGCTTCCTAACCATATTCTTCCTTCCAAGAACACGCACACACATGCACACACACAGATCTATGGAAAGCACAAATTGAATAGCATAACATAGTGCTCTTCAAATTTTAATGTGCATGCAAATTACGAAGGATCTTGTTTAAAATATTGACTCTGACTTAGTAGGACTGGAGTGGGACCTGGGATTCTGCATCCCCACGGACTCCAAGGGCTGCTCCAGGTCATGGAGACACACTCTAAGTAGAGTGGCCTTGACTCGTGAGCTTAGTTTTTGAGGAAGCCTGACTATTTCTTTAAATCAAAATGTGTTGAGGCTTAAATCTCTGGCTTAGAGAGTGAGTGAACAAAACCAACCAACCCTTTTGAGAGTGCTGTAAAATATTTATTGTGTTTATTCCTTGAGAATAAATGTAGAAAAAGGCTAAATATGCCTAGAGTCACAGACTATTCTTCAGAATATAAAGGCACATCATTGGCCATCTTCTGGCAAAATCTCTAGTTTTTTTTCAGGGTCCGTTTTACACGCCTCTGCAAATGTTCATGAGCTTCCTCTGGTGGACACGTTTCCTGAAGAATATGAAAGCTTAATAAAACCCTTTTCACCTGATTTTCCAAGGATTAGCTTAGGAAGTAGAGACTCAAGCATGAGTTATGTCCTCATCATAATTCTCATGTAGAAATCAGAGAGCAACCTCCTTATACTATAGAACACACCTCCTTATATTTTTCTAAAATTGTGGCTCCCTTTGAGAACAATGATTATGTTGCAAGAAAAAATTCAAATGAACAGAGACATTTGTATTTAACTGCAGGTAATTCATGTACACTCTGGACTCCAGATCCTACAAGGGCTTCCAAATTAACCCAAGTTTAGAGTCTTCTATACTCCAAGCCTATCTAGACTGGGGGTTAGCTCTGACAAACTTGGACAGATCTCAGTATTATAGTGTGTCCTACAGAGTTGGGATCAACTCCAAGGTTTATTCAGACCATACTCTACAAAAATGCTGAGAACAAAGGTTTATAAAAGATACAATCTAGCTTCGAGTAAAAAGAGACCTCTTTCTTTTCAAAGTCTCAGAATTAAAACACCTCAAGAGAAGTGTTTTCTTAATATTGTAAAGTACAAAAATCTTGGGGGAGACATAAATTCATGCTTGTTTCTACATTTACTGGAGGCAATTTTCTACAATTCTGGTTGAAGGAGTCGTAAGTCCATTGACTTACGGCTTGAAAGTATGGTAAGATTTGTTTTTACTTGTTGCAAAATTATTGCTTTAAGAGGTGCCTTTGCCATTAAATCATATAGTAAATTTGTTTACACATTAATACATTTGCAACATGGAATACGCTGTTAAGTTTTTAAAAGGAAAATGTAGAAAGCAAAAACATAGATTGTAATTAAGTAGTTCTAGTTGCTAAGTTATGTCCGAATTTTTTGCATCCTTATGAACTGTATGTAACCTGCCAGGTTCCTCTGTCCATGGAATTTCTCTGACAGGAATACTGGAGTGGCTTGCCATTTCCTTCTTGAGAGGATTTTCCTGATGTGGATTGAACCTGCATCTCCTGCATTGGCAGGCGGGTTCTTCACCGCTGAACCACCAGGGAAGCTCCATTTTTTTTTTCCTTGGAATAAAAAATTTATGTGAACAAAGTCTATCTTGGCAGGTCGAATTTCAGATATCTGTCTTTTACTCTTTCTGCCTCGTGTGTGTGTGTGTGTGTGTGTGTGTGTGTGTGTTTCTAAGATGAACTAAAACAACCTAGATAAGTTCGCACTCTCAGGATTTCAACCTTGGTCATTACTCTTTTATTTAATACCCATGTAGCAACATCCTGACTTATCTCATGCTTCAAGGGTTCTGCTTACCCTGTATTTTGAGACGCTCTGGAGATGGCTGACATGTTGCATTTTGGTGGCCTTTCTTCATCTCTGCCCATCTCTGGCTCAGGGCCACTTCCAGCTTGTTATGGATCACTTTTCCTATCATCTGGGCTTTCTTTTTTGGGTTTATGCCCATCACCCCATAATCAAGATTGGTACCACTTTACCCAGACTAAATAGAGAAGATGCTTCCTGACTTCATCACACCACAGATTAATTTTACTGTATTATTAAACAAAATGTGAGTGACCTGAAATAGCAGAAAGAAACTATAATATTGAAAAGAAAATTTAAAACTGTATGCAACTATTCCTAGGGTTATTAGATGCTTTCTCCCTCAGAGTTTGTTTTTTCAGTGTTTACAGGATATAGCTTAACATTCCTTCAGTTCAGTTCAGTTCAGTCGCTCAGTCATGTCCAACTCTGCAGCCCCATGAATCGCAGCATGCCAGGCCTCCCTAATGGGTGTCATTGATCATGTACCATGATAGTGTACACAGGGGAAATTCAGACCCCTAATATTCTCCTGGTCTTAGAAAAAGTGATTCAGTTTCTATTTCTGTAAAATGGGAATAATACGTGGAGTTAAATGGAATAATGAATAGGAGGTTTTTCTTTTGTTTAATGGTATGAATCATGTACCCAGCATGAAGTAAACTCTGATTATTTGCCATTTGCTTTTCTTACCAGAATGATTATTGTTGTTCTCGTAATCAGGCTAGCTCTAGTCAAATATTATGGAATTTTTCAACATCTCTATTTATTAAGTCTAATTAACTCCGTTTGACAGATGGGACAAGAATGGCCAGGTGTCATCAGGATTGTCTACGGTGATTCAAACTTTAAAAGAAGTCTTTTTGACTCCAAAACCTTTGACTTTTCCCCTACGTGGTACTTTCAGCTTTACTGTTTTCTTAAATAGAACTATCATTTCTCAGTTAATGAATCTTTCCATTTTGTTTTGAAGAAATGTTATTGGTCAATTAAATCATCTGTAAAGAAATAAAAACTCATCATAAATTACCTCTGACCAATAAAACTTTTAAAATTTCCTAAGGTATTTATTTTTTATCTTATTTTATAATATTATATGTTTATATTAATTTTTATACCTTGTTTATAATTAACTCTCCTTTGTTAAATCTCTAATCTGAGTTACACTGAACTATTTTATATACTAAAATCTTAAACAGTAGAGAAAGCTGGGTCTATATTTCTGAATAGTTACATAAATTTGAAGCTGCATATAAAATACTCTATGCTTCTTGCTAAAATCTATAAACCTAAATTTGGAAGGATACAGCTATTTTACTATGGAAGCTTATTCTGCTTCTTTAGCCTGCAATTTGAATACTTTATTTTAAAAGCTGTTAACAAAAATAACACATTAGTCCACTTGGTGGGGTAGGAGACACTGAAATCCAGTTAGAGATTTGCTGCTTTAGATACAGTGTAATTATGTGGTGAAAATCTTTTTGTCCTTTCATTTTATCCTAACTTGTGCCTTGCAAAATTAGCAATTCCACATAAGAAAGTTGTGGTAATTATTTTCTTAAAATTGTCAGAATGTGTGCTAATCTGGGGATAGTTATCTTTATTCCTTCTTTGGCTTATTACAGGTTTAAATTAAGCTGAGGTTTCTTTAGTGTTATTTTTCTAGAGCCACTGGGATTAGAGATGATGGATTTTGTGGTGCTCTGAGTATAGTTAAGCTTTTGTCAACATAAGTATAAAATTATTGCTGTGTGCAGTTGGTATGTTTTCGAAGGTAATTAAAGCTAAACATTGTGCAGAGAAAGATGATTAGAAATCTTCAATTCACAAAGAAATCCAGCTTTGCTTTGACACCTAAAACCTCACATTCTTTCTGTTTAAAAAAAACCAAACTTATACTACAGAACTTATAGAAAATTCTTCGTGCTGATTGCAAAATCAACCCAAATACTGAATTATTTTCTGTAAAATGTATGATTCTTACCCCTGACAGTCTAAGCACTATCTGAATATTTTAGAACTTTATTTGTTCATTTCATATTCCTACTTTATAGAATAGTTTTATATACTTTTGATAGGGATATTTTAAAAAAACAAACAGAGATGACAGACTTAATTACGTATTTGTTATTTTTTTCTTTTTTTATAAAGCTATCCACTTAAAATTTACCTTTTTTTAAATGCTGACATCACCATTTTATTAGGGATATGAATCTTGATAAAATGCTGGAAGGAGATCAGTCCTGGGATTTCTTTGGAAGGAATGATGCTAAAGCTGAAACTCCAGTACTTTGGCCACCTCATACGAAGAGTTGACTCATTGGAAAAGACTCTGATGCTGGGAGGGATTGGGGGCAGGAGGAGAAGGGGACGACCGAGGATGAGATGGCTGGATGGCATCACTGACTCAATGGACGTGAATCTGAGTGAACTTCGGGAGATGGTGATGGACAGGGAGGCCTGGCGTGCTGCGATTCATGGGGTCGCAAAGAATCGGACACGACCGAGCGACTGAACTGAACTGAACTGAAAATGCAGGAGAAAGTAGGTTAATGCCAAAAGCTAACATACTTGGTGTAAACGGTAATTTGGGTTGCTTCTGAATTCTCCTTTTCATCTTTCCTCACAAAATATTCTGATTCTTTTGTGTGATATAGTTTCTTTATGTTTGTATTTTCTTAGTAATTTTGCTTTTAAAATCCTAAGACGGTTAGAAATATGGTTGTCAAAGTTATAAATTTAAAAATATACATAATGTAAGTAACTCATCATCATTTAATACATTAGATATTATGCTTTATATAAACTGGATTGTTATTATCTAAAACTCTTCAAGTGATAATATTGATATCAGAAAAGAGAATTAAAGTCAAATTTTAATAAAAGGTGATTCGTTATTGGAAAATTAGAAAACCCAACACTATAAACCCAGCACTGTTGGTTGAGTGCATTTGAGAGAAAAAAAAAAAAAACCATGTTGATGAAAGACAAATAGAAATAGAGGCAAGATAATAATAATGCCAGGGTGCTTATCAAACAACATCTATTAAGCACTTTTCACATATCAACTGCTTATATCCTTTCAAAAACCTTATGAAGTATGTAGTTATTATTCTATTCATTTTATATATTAGAAAATTGAGGCTCAGAGATGTTTTTGAGCTTGCCCAAAGTTAGTTAACAATTAGCTGTCGCTTAAGTCGTTCAGTCGCTCAGTCGTGTCCGACTCTTTGCGACCCCATGGACTGAAGCCTACCAGGCTCCTCCCTCCATGGGATTCTCCAGGCAAGAATACTGGAGTGGGTTGCCATTTTCTTCTCCAATAACCCTGTTTGGGGTCAGGTGATCAATGAAACCTATTCACCAGAATGAATATTTAAACTGAAACCTAAAGGAAAAGAGGGAACTAGCCACATCAAGGATCTGGGGAATGAAAGAACACCCAAGAGAAATAACTTGTGCAAGGACAGTGGAGCAGGCAAAAGTGTGGAGGTCTGAAGAATGGAAGGAGGCTGCCTGTAGCTGGAAGGACATGAGTCTGGCAGAGAATGGTGTAAGAAGACGTTAGAGATATATGCAAAGGCTGGATTATTACCTGTAGTCTACATAATGGATGTTGAGAATGGATATTTTTTGAAGTACAATCAAAAGTCATACAGCCTTGAGTGAAATGATTTGATTGACATTTAAAGAATACATTTGCTAAGGGTAAAGATGGGATGGCAACTTAGGAAAAGTGAAAATGTTAGTCACTCAGTCATGTCCCGCTCTTTGCAAACTCATGGACTCTAGCCCACCAGGCTCCTCTGTCCATGCAATTCTCAAGGCAAGAACACTAGAATGGGTAGCTAGTCCCTTCTTCAGGGGATCTTCCCGACCCAGGGATCAAACCCTGGTCTGCCACATTGCAGGCAAATTCTTTACAGTCTGAGCTACCAGGGAAACCCCAATTCCACATGTGAAAAATATTAGTGAGTGAGTGAATGAAGTCGCTCAGTTGTGTAGGACTCTTTGCGACCCCATGGACTGTAGCCTACAAGGCTCCTCTGTCCATGAAATTTTCCAGGCAAGAGTACTGGAGTGGGTTGCCATTTGTCTCCCGTATTGCAGGCAGACGCTTTAACCTCTGAGCCACCAGGGAAGTCGGAAAAAACAAACAAAAAAAAAGAGGTAGTACTAGTGATAAAGGACAAATTCAGGAAATATTTTGTAGGTGAAATCTACATAAGTTGTAGATGAATTTGAAGGAAGATGAAAGTGAAGAAAAGGGAGAAATCAAGAATGACAATTACACAATTGATGAACCTACATTGAAACTTCATTGTCATCCAAAATCCAGAGTTTACATTAGGGTTCATTCCGTGTGCTGTACATATGACAAATAGAGTGAACTCTAATGTAAACTCTGGATTTGGGGTGACAGACATATTTCAATGTAGGTTATTCAATTGTTAGTGAAGTACCACTCTGGATAGGGTTGTTGATACTGGGGGAGCCTGTACCTGTGTGCTGGGCGACTCCACTTTCACTTTTCACTTTCGTGCATTGGAGAAGGAAATGGCAACCCACTCCAGTGTTCTTGCCTGGAGAATCCCAGGGACAGGGGAGCCTGGTGGGCTGCCGTCTATGGAGTCACAGAGTCGGACACGACTGAAGCGACTTAGCTGCAGCAGCAGCAGTACCTGTGTGAGAGCCATAAGAACTCAGTATTTTTCACTCAGTTTTGTTGTGAATCTAAAAATCCTCTAAAGCTTAAAGCCTATTAAGATGTTTTAAAATAAGAAGAATGAAAAAAAGTTTGGCTTGAGTAACTCAGTGGAAAATGATGTCATTAGCTGAGATGAGGAAAGCTGGAGAGGGTAAGAGCTGTAAGAAGGAACAGAAAGAGCAGGGCTCCATTATTGTCAAGTTAGGTTGGAGCCATCCATTGGACATGCAGGGGAACACATCCAACAAGCAATTGCATAGGTAGGCAAGGGGCTCAGAAGAAATGTCTGAACTGAGGATCTAAATTTGGGACTTGTTATTATAAAGGAGGGCTTTAAATGATAAGATATGAGATCAGTGAGGCAGATAAATCTGATAAAGAAGAGAGGAAGGCCCAGACTGAGTCCTGAAGAACCTCCTACTTCATGATTTTAGATAAATCATCCAAGCAAATATTTCATACAAATTATGTTAAGTCTTATATATTTTACAAGGAAAATGAGCAACAGAAAGATTGTGGTATCCTGAGGCATATTTAAAATCTTAAACAAGAAAACATGATTACCAAGGACAATTGAATTAGGGTAAAATAATATTTCTATAATTTAATTAGCTTAAAAAAACCTAAGACACATATTGAAAAATTGGAATCAAACCAAACTTAATCAAAAAGTTTCAGTTTAATATTACAAATAACTTCTTGGTTTTTCTAGCTTGCTGATTTTTTTCTATAGATGGCAAGCTGTTTGAAATTTCAATTGCTTTGGTATAATATGATCCTGCTTAATATAGATTATAATGATAAAATTATTTTTAAGAATTACCCCCCAAAACTGGAAAACACACATGTACGTATCATCTGGTATCTATCAAGCATTAGGTTACAATTATTTCTCCAAATTCATTACTTTGTGTTTCTCTAGTTAATTACAAATGCTTCATTTATGTACATATTCTATAATTTCATGTGACTGAGATTTCTGAGACATACTTTTGAAATAGTTTTTTAAGTCCTTATGCATTTATTTGAGTTTGAAGTAAGGGAAAAAAGATTAAATGTAAGCTAAAGTCTCTAGTTGTTTTGAGAGCCTCTTTCTTGAATATTCTAAGATTTGATCTGTTTCTTTCGGTACTTCCATTAAACAGTGAAATTATATAGCATTCTGAATATAGAATCAGGCAATAAAGGAATATGAAAAATATTAATTTTTAAGTAT
The DNA here is from genome assembly GCF_023091745.1 of Budorcas taxicolor. NCBI lineage: Eukaryota > Metazoa > Chordata > Mammalia > Artiodactyla > Bovidae > Budorcas > Budorcas taxicolor. Next base: position 88,697,352 of record NC_068910.1, read on the forward strand.
TTTCTCATTAAAAAATAAATCATATTGATTCAAGTTGTTTCAAAATAGACACAGATGTGTAGAGCAGTCTTTTGGATTCTGTGGGAGAGGGAGAGAGTGGGATGATTTGGGAGAATGGCATTGAAACATGTATACTATCATGTAAGAAACAAATCACCAGTCTATGTTTGATGCAGGATACAGGGTGCTTGGGGCTGGTGCACGGGGATGATCCAGAGGGATGGTATGGGGTGGGAGGTGGGAGGGGGGTTCATGTTTGGGACCTCATGTACACCCGTGGTGGATTCGTGTCGATGTATGGCAAAACCAATACAGTATTGTAAAGTAAAATAAAGTAAAAATAACAATTTAAAAAAAGTTTATATTCTAAAAATCCGAGAAAATCCAAATTCTTCTTCAAAAGGCTGTTTAGAACTTATGTGTTTACTTGAAGTGATTGAGTAGGAATGTATTTTAGGATATCACTAGATCTGACTCCAGAAAGAGTTATAATTAGCAGAAGGAAAAATGAATCTATTGATTAAAAAACAAACAAACATTATATTGTGGAGTTTCATGCTGTAAAAGTACTCAGCCCATTTTCTGCCTGCCTTCTCCTGTATTCTTTTGATTCCCTGCCACCTCTAATTGGGAAGTTACAGGACATTGTCAGAGATTCAAGAAAAGCTGTTAAATGAAGAGAACACAAGTGTCTTTGACAAGAAAACATCTTCAGTGTTCAAAGCTGAGAGTAATCTATAGCAATCTGATTCAGCTAAATATACAGAATACATTCACTTACTAGAAGCCCAAAGGGAAATAAGGGATGTTGAAAGGAGAGAAAGGGCCAACAAAAACTGTTTGCAATTGGTAAGTATTAGTGGGAGCGACAAAAGTTGTACACGACTTAATTCCTTACTTTATTTGAACTGTTTTAATTCCATATTAACTTTGCATTAAAGTAAGGGCTTAACATAAGCAATATATAAAGGTTCTGTCATGAAGCAAAGAATAGAACTCCATTGTAATTCCAGGAATATTCTTGACTGACTCTATATCTCCCATTATTCTACTATCCAAAAAGAAATAAAATAGAAATGTTTTCTTAAAGCTGTTCCCTCACATTGACAGAACTGATGGCATCAATTTACAAAGTTTTCAGTCCTTTTAAAAGCCTGTTGCTTTTAATCAGTGTCACACACATCTATCTTTCTTTACTCTTTGCCATGTTTTCAGGTAAAGGAAATTACTTGTATGTGTATTTATTTTAAATACAACTTGATTAAAAGAGAATTAAAAACCTCAGGCCAAATTTTGTTATAGTATTTTAAATAAATTGTAACATTTGCACTACAAATGCAGACTTCCCACCCGCACATGGAAAGCAGAAATGTTCCCACACTCCTAGAAGGAAAAATCTCCACATAGGACATTTTTCCAATAAAATTTGTATAGAACAATCAAAAGAGTTAATTGGTAAAACCATAACTAATTCTTGAAACCAGAGACCACCCAGCCACAAAACTATTCATGGTTTTTTGTTTTGGTTTTTGCCAGTAATTTTAGCTTAATGAATACCAAAAAGTATCTGACAAAGGAAGACATGTCCCAAAGAGGTTTTGAAACACAATGGGTACCCAAGAGAAAGGAATTTTGATGTGTTTCAAATTATTGCAAGCTCAAAATTTAAGATACAAATATTCTAAATAAAACATAGAAGTTGAGAATTGTTGGAAATTTTCTCTCTGATAAAATAAGAGAAACAGAAGTTTGCAAAGGAAGAAAAACATGGTAATGAATCAAATTTCTGATTTACAAAAGTGCAAACACATCATTGGCTTCTGATGATTTGGTTATATCTTCTTTTGTAGTTTTATTTGGTGGATTTTATTTTTTCCCCTATTTTTTAAAAACTCTTCTTAGTTAATGTTTAGGCATTCATTTGGTAACAAAATTTGGGTAAATAAAGCTAGTTCTTTTTCATAAAACAAGTCACTCAAGCTTATCCTAAAAAATAGAAAGGTTTTACTGTTTTAACTTGTAGCTGGAACCTGGATATTTCTTTTATGATAAATCCTTGGACAAGGTAAATAAATACTCATGTAAATTACTAATGAATCATGAAAGAAGCATTATTTTATTTAAATGGCTTAGAGAGACACAATTTGTAACTTAGCATTTATCTTTCCTGGTTTGCAAGTTTTAACAGGGAATACCCATCCTTTTGTTGATGGGTATTGCTTAACTCTGAACACAGGGTAGACAAATGGCCTTGAATGAGTAAGCAGAAGATTAATGAGAAACTAGAACTACAATGAGCCTTCCCCCATCCTCTACAGAAGTCTGGGTTTTCACTTTCTTATCTCTAAAAGCATGTGATAGTGATCCAGTTGTGGGGGAAAAGACCATGCCTTTTGATCTTCAGTCAAGTGAGAAGATATAGTTGTATCCTATTTGAATCAATAAAAGATTTCTTATTAGATTTCTGGTTGAATCAATCAGCTTGGGGGGTGGGGAAGGAATTAATGGAACAGTTAAGGGCTTACAGTGACTTTAAAGCCCACCACTACTCGAACATACTTTTTCAATAAAATAATCTTTGATTGTATTTTGGGTCTCAAAAAACTCAAGGCTTGGTGTTAGTCTTAAATTTTCTAGTCAATTTTATCCATAAAGAAAAGTAATCTTGCTTACTAGATAAACTTAATCAGAAAATATTACTTATCAATTCATGAAAAAATAAAATACAACATACCTAGAGCTCCCAACACTGATGGTCCTAATAGTTCCCAGCTCCAGATCCTGCTCTGAGAATTTTACATAAGCTATACATCCTCTCCTTCTACCAAAAATTTGCTTACATTTTCAAGGTCTTTCTAAATTTCATAAAGTTAATAAGGAAATTTCCAAAACACCATTTATTCTAGAAATCATATTGGTATTTGAATAGGGCTTCCTGGTAGCTCAGATGGTAAAGAATCTGCCAGCAATGTAGGAGGCCTGAGCTCAATCCCTGGGTTGGGAAGATTCCCTGGAGAAAGGAATAGCTACCCAGTCCAGTACTCTTGCCTGGAGAATCCCCATGGACAGAGGAGCTTGACAAGCTACAGTCACTGGGGCTACAAAGAGTCAGATATGACTGATATTTGAACACTTATTATTTAAAGAGGAAAGAAATAAATCAAAAATTATTTTACAATAAACACTGTAATGACAGGTGACGGGAATGCAAATGTGGAAAGTCAAGAGATACCTGGAGTAAGAGGCAAAGTTGGCCTTAGAGTACAGAATGAAGCAGGGCAAAGGTTAACAGAGTTTTACCAAGAGAACACACTAGTCATAGCAAACACCCTCTTCCAACAACACAAGAGAAAACTGTATACGTGGACATCACCATATGGTCAATACTGAAATCAGATTGATTATATTCTTTATAGCCATAGATGGAGATTTATACAGTCAGCAAAACAAGACCAGGAGCTGACTGTGGTGCAGATCATGAACTCCTTATTGCAAAATTCAGACTCAAATTGGGAAAACCACTAGACCATTCAGGTATGACCTAAATTAAAACCCTTACAATTATAGAGTGGAAGTGACAAATAGATTCAAGAGATAAGGTCTGATAGACAGAGTGCCTGAACACTATGGATGGAGATTTCTAACACTGTACAGGAGGTGGTAATCAAAATCATCCCCAAGAATAAGAAATAAAAAAATTCAAAATGTTTGTCTGAGGAGGCCTTACAAATAGCTGAGAAAAGAAGAGAAGAAAAAGGCAAAGGAGAAAAGGAAAAATATACTCATCTGAAAGCAGTTCAGTCCAGTTCAATTGCTCCGTCATGTCTGACTCTTTGCAACCCCATGAACTGCAGCACACTAGGCCTCCCTGTCCATCACCAACTCCCGGAGTTCACTCAAACTCACGTCCATCGAGTCGGTGATGCCATCCGGCCATCTCATTCTCTGTCATCCCCTTCTCCTCCTGCCCCCAATCTCTCCCAGCATCAGAGTCTTTTCCAATGAGTCAACTCTTCACATGAGGTGGCCAAAGTATTGGAGTTTCAGCTTTAGCATCATTCCTTCCAAAGAACACCCAGGACTGATCTCCTTTAGAATGGACTGGTTGGTTCTCCTTGCAGTCCAAGGGACTCTCCAGAGTCTTCTCCAACACCACCGTTCAAAAGCATCAATTCTTCAGTGCTCAGCCTTCTTCACAGTCCAACTCTCACATCCGTACATGACCACTGGAAACACCATGGCCTTGACTACATGGACCTTTGTTGGCAAAGTAACGTCTCTGCTTTTGAATATGTTATCTAGGTTGGTCATAACTTTCCTTCCAAGGAGTAAGTGTCTTTTAATTTTATGACTGCAATCACCATCTGCAGTTAAGAATAGCAAGGAGAGATGAGAAAGCCTTCCTCCGTGATCAATGAAAAGAAACAGAGGAAAACAATAGAATGGGAAAGACTATAGATCCCTTCAAGAAAATTAGAGATACCAAGGGAACATCTCATGCAAATATGGGCACAATAAAGAACAGAAATGGTATGGACCTAACAAAAGCAGAAGATAGTAAGAAGAGATGGCAAGAAAACAAAAAAGAAAAATGCAAGAAAGATCTTAAAGATCCAGAAAACTATGATGGTGTAATCACTCACCTAGAGCTACACATCCTGGAGTGCAAAGTCAAGTGGGCCATCATTATAAAGCTGATGGAGGTGATGGAATTCCAGCTGAACTATTTCAAATCCTAAAAGATCATGCTGTGAAAGTGCTGCACTCAATATGCCAGCAAATTTGGAAAATTCAATAGTGGCCACAGGACTGCAAAGTGTCAGTTTTCATGCCAATCCGAAAGAAAGGCAAATGCCAAAGAAGGCTCAAACTACCATACAATTACACTCATCTCACATACTAGCAAAGTAATGCACAAAATTCTCCAAGCAAGGCTGCAACAGTACGTGACTAAGAACTTCCGGATATTCAAGCTGGATTTAGAGAAGTCAGAGGAACCAGAGATAAAATTGCCAACATCCGTTGAATCCTTGAAAAAAAAGCCATCTTCCATGAAGTTATTTATTTAATCTCTACTAAATGAATGCTGAAATGTTAAGATTATAGTTCTTTTTATCCTTTGTAGCATTTAAATATTTCATGAAGAAGGCTAGAGGAGAACCATATCAATGGCTCTGAAAATCAAATGACCCCACAGAAGAGTATTAATCATATGAAGGGGACATACTGTGGAGCAGTTTATGGTGGATCTGCTTTTTCACTTGTGAATGTGAATCCACATTTTCTTGCTTGGCAAACAAGTATCTCCCATAGCACCCATTAAGGAAAAGGCAGGGCAGGATCCAGGAAATGACAGAAAGTTCAGTGTGACAGAGTTATGGGGGAGAATTAATTATAAATGCACTATGGCTGAGAATGTTCCTAGAAAAGATTTTGATAAGTCACACAGGTCATACAAAGGATATCAGACCTGAATCAGGAGATGGTAAAATAAGGAGTTAAGAAACTAACCAAGAAAGCATGGTATTATATGTGGTGTTTAGGAAGGTTCTGGACATCAAGTTAACTATTGAAGTTATTTAGTAATCAGCATCAAATTTTGAAATAGCTATTAGTAAGTGGGGCGGCTAGGAATGTGCAGTACACACATATGTACACAATAAGCCAAGAACATGGCAATCCTAGTCCTTTGACGTTATTTTTCAAATAAAATAATTTGAAGACAAATCCAAGCCATCATTTTCATGTGAATGAGTTATTTAACACTTTGTAATCATCTTTCTCATTTTTTTCTTGAGCAAATTCACATGCTCTTTACACAATTTGGAATTGTAACTGATTTCATATTCTCCTTCTCTCCAGTATCTATCTCTCTCCATTTCTTTCTTTCCCTTTCCCCCTCTCCTTTTAAAAAATGGTGTGCAAAAAAATGTCAGTGTATTAACTATATATATGTCTTTTTGTCTGTTGCACACACACATGATTTTCGACCTTCAAGCATAAAATGTAATAACATGATATTTAAATAGTAACATGGTTTTAAGTTAAGATATTCCAATGATGCTGAAGCTGAAGCTGCAATACTTCGGCCACCTGATGCAGACAACTGACTTATTAGAAAAGACCCTTATGCTGGGAAAGACTGAAGGCAGGAAGATAAGTGAGCGACAGAAGATGAAATGGTTAGATAGAATCACTGACTCAATGGACATATATTTGGGCAAACTCTGGGAGATAGTGAAGGACAGGGAAGCCTGGTGAACTGCAGTCCATGGTGTCGCGAAGAGTAGGACATCACTTAGCAACTGAACAACGGCAGCTTTCCTATGATGTATCTTTTATAAAATCAAATAATTATAAACTAATGCATATTTTGAAATGTTTGTATTTCTTCCTAAAGAATTATAATTACTTGTAATTATATTCCCATGCTAAATATATACAGCTTTGAATTGCTAATCTCTGATATCTTATTGACAAATTCAATTATATTGTAAAATATACAACAATATATTCATTCACATATTTATTCATTCATTTAGACTCACATAACAAATATTTTTAACCACTTACTCTATAATCAGCACTGTACCACTCAATTAATCCTGATGCCTGCTTTCATGGAGCTTAAAATTTATCAGGAAAAACAGACAATTGCAAAGCAATGTATGAGGGATCAAGTAATTAAAATATAGCTTGGATTTCTCCAGCATTCTTCTACATGCAAACTTCCCCTTCTCTTGTCCGCACACACAAAAAAGAAACACAATTCAACAGCCAGGAAACTAAAAGAATCACATAAATCTTTATTGCAGCATTCCTTAAAAGAACAAATAAGTGGGGGTTATATAGGTATTATACAGATAGCGTCCCAATAGTTTTGTCTAGGCATCTCTCTTTCCTTCAGATTTGTTCACACTTTCAGCAGTTATTAATATTCTCTCCTCCTTTTTTGATAACCCGTCTCCTACTCCTTGTGTTTAATCAGTCCCCTACTACAATCTTCTTCCAATTTCTGTACTTCCTTTGCACTTTTCTCTTGTTTCCCAACAGATAACCTAACTTTCTTTTGGAAGAGTATTTCATCTTCCATTTTACCACCTATTCCTTGAGAATTAACCTGGTTAGTGAAATCTCTTACCACCTTAAGGTGGGCAAAATATTAAGGGTCATAAGAATACATTGTGCAGTACCAAGCACATACCTGAAACATGAAGGATACAAAAAGAATAGGTAGGAATTATCAGAAACATTTTCTAATCAAATGAAGCACCTTGTAAGAATAACAAAGAAAGAGGCCATGACTCAGTGTGGACATAGAATGGTAAGAAGATGCTCAATCATGAAGTTCTTACTGAACCGTATTAAGAAGTTTGACCTTATCATGTTTGCATTTTCATATTTATTTATATTATTATTTAATCCTGGCCTATATTCCCATCTAGATGTAAGTAGCTATGCAACAGAACCCTTGACTGGTTTTTTCCACTATTATGCCCCTAGTACCTAATGGCATCTGAAACCCAGAATTGCTCAATAAATATTGATTTGGTAAATGAAGAGTTAATAGTAGATTTCAGCTCTAAATATAGTTGTGAAAACAGTAAGTGTATCCAGCTTTGAGACATCGCAGGTAGATGTCAGAATGGGACAAGGGAGTCTAGTTCATTGTGAGGAAAATAGATAAAATAATTAGGTATTTTATATTAGAATGGGATGAAGAATATGTGGAGGCTGAAAATAAAATAAACTGACAAAGCAATTGAAGTCCTTAGTAAGTTTTAAGCAGAAGATTATTGAGAAAAGAAGGGGAATAGAGCTAGAGAGTAAAGAGGCTTTGACGAGAGGCTGGATGGATGGATGGATGGATGATGGATGTAAAAACATACTGAAGCAGCTCTGGATGATGTTGATAAAATCTAAGGCATAGATGTAGGCTTGGATGGCTAATGTGAACTGGATGTCTTTGGAGATCCTGAGGTCCATGAAGAGAGAACACAGTGGCGTCAGGTTGATAGCAGAATCTGGGTGAAAGAAACTGTGAGTTATACACCAAGGAGGTCCTTACAGGAAAATGAGGAGGCAGCTAAAGAGAAACAGAGCAAGATTATACTGTGGAAGTACCAACAGCAACAAAAAACTGGCCAACATCTACACTTGACGTGTAAGGATTCTAGAGACAAACAGTGGAGGAGAAGCCCGTAGAATTGATACCTTCAAGCAGGAGAATAGTTACATGTAAGTCAAGGAGAAGATGGAGAAGTTCAGAGAAGTAGCTGAGATGATGGGAGAGTTTGTTGAGCTTTGTCCCAAGAGATATAATTAAAAAGTTGGGGAAGAAGGAAAGAGAAGCAATCAGCAGAGGAAGAAGAGAGAATAAGAGCAAATGAGAAACCCGACGATTTGGGCACTGACCAGAAATAACAGGGTTGAGAAACTTGGAGTTAGCTGGCTACTCCGACTGAATAATGAGGATAGGAAGTGCAGCAGGTGCTTCCGTCTCCCAGAACACTGCTTACCCTGGCCATAGTCACTTCCAAAAATATCCTAGGATTATTACTGGTCCTTCTGGAAGGATTTGGGTGGGTTGGGTGAACTCTAGCAACTCCTAGCACAAAACTTCTCCAGTGTGGTCACAGGTCTGGCATACGTAGGCTGAACCAGACTGACCCTCCAAGGCATGGTCTATTGCTGCCAAGGACAGAAGTCAAAACAGCCTGAAGAATCATGCTTTCTACTCACTATAAATACTTGCCAGTTCTCACCGGTGAGACCATGGTTCAACATGACACACTTCACAACATTTATAGACCTTCTGACTGATAGTTGACGAGTATTTGTTATAACTGCATCTTTCAGGCAGATCAGCCATCTGAATGAGCTTGACAAAGGCCATCTCTTCCAGTGGTTAGGCATTTGGGAATCCATGTTTTCAGAAGGAAGCATGTCAGGCCACTGCTCCAAATGTTGAGGATAAACAAGTGGAATTTTCTGGAATCTGTGATTTGAGTCATTGACAGGTATCTTCATATACATTCTCTCTGACAGAGAAAGATTATGGAGGGTTTTCAACTTGCCAACAATTTCTGTACGTTAATGTAATTTGTCTGGATATTTTCCAAAATACTTATCTGAAGAGAAAGGCTTATTATTGCCTGGATAATAGTGCTTTTTCCTAAGGCCTCACTTTTGTGGATCACACGTTGCTATCCTTCTACTATGCTTGCTCACCACTGAATATTACCATGATGAATTAAATGGGTGTTTTTCTTTATTCTAAATCAGTGCCAGAGATCAAAAAGCTGCTAAAAATCCTTTTCACAAGAGTGCCTCCCAGAAAAGAATGAATTATAGTTATTCTCGCCAACAGATACATTCTGTTGTACTCTATCACTTTCTACGATCCAACAACTTGAACCTGTGCCAAGCTAATTAGCTAGTTCAGTGATTGTTATATTAAGAGTCCAAATAAGCCCAAAGAGGTCACCCTCTTCATACTCAAGTACAACTTTATCACTTTTCTCACCAATCAGAAAGTGGCATAAAGTTTCCCAACAACTAAACTCGATATATTATCTTCATGTAGATACTTCACAGTATTTTTTTAAAGGATTTGTATCATTTGTTTTATTCAGGAACATCATAAGTATTCCTACTCTGTAAAGAAATGGGCATTGGTTAGCTATTTCATTTTAAAATTGCTTTTATCAACTTGGTAAATGTAAGTGAGCTTCTAATCTGTGTAAGGCACACAGCGCTTGGGGAAACTGCCCTTTAATGAAGCAGAATAATTTATAATCTCCTCCTTTCTTATTAGGAACATTGCCAGGATTGGCCTTTTACAATTAGCATGATAATCCTTTGATTTTTATCTTTTCTTAATAATTATTTTTTAAACCATAGGCAAGCCAAATACATATCAAGACCCTTTGCCTTGAGTTTTTCTTCTGACACAAGTTATAAACCACCAAACCTCTGCAGTGATGACACTGTATATCTCTGTGGAGAACCCAGTATTCTGATGTTAGGGGGGGAAGTAGTATCTTGAGGAAGTAATGATGCTCCGAGACTCAGAACCCTAGACCTGCTTTTTAATACTTGTCTGTCATCTCTGTCAGGTAAATAGATCAAATTTTTTTTGGTTGTCTGCTTATTTGTTGGCCATTTTCAAACTTACCTGCATTTGCTTTTTCTTTTTTTTTTTTTTTCCCAGTAATTTCATGCTTTCTACATGCTAACAACTCCTTCCTGCCTAGGTAGTCCAGAGTTTGAGAGCTATAGTTATGTAATTCAGTGGTAGCTCAGCTAGTAAAGAATCCATCTGCAATGTAGGAGACCCAGGTTTGATTCCTGGGTTGGGAAAATGCCCTGAAGAAGGGAACGACTACCCACTACCGTATTCCGGCCTGGAGAATTCCATGGACTGTATAGTCCATGGGGTGGCAAAGAGTTGGACACGACTGAGCAACTTGCACACACGAAACAGATAAATGTCCCTTAGAATGACTTATTAAATTGCTTTCTAATGGTTCCTCACATCTTTAATTCTGATCCAATGTCTTGACTTAGAGCTATTACTCAGGTGTTAATGGCTTTGGTAGAAAAATAGTAACCTGTCTCACTTTCCACAAATTGTAGTGGAGACCTTTTTTTCTAGACATTTATATTGTAGAGATTTTGAACTATTAATAGTAAGCAGTGAAGATCCAATATTTGTCTATTCCTGCTGTTCCCTTTGTTCATCCTATTTACTCCAACACATTTTCTGTCACACTGAACACACTTTGAAATGGATCGCTATCTTTAATGAGTCTTTAGAAATCATTAACACCTACCCTTAACTGAGTCAGTGCACCTAGCCACCTTCTAGAGTTTTTGATAAAAGGAAGCTTTATTTTCTATTTGTCTTGGTTGAACTTGTTGCCCTTACTTGTACCACTACTATGATGTGAAGTGACAGAATAAAATGACTTCTTGTTTGTGTATCTCAAAGCTAAAATCAGAGCAATGCTAGGGATCTTCCAGTTAAAGTCAACATTGCCTGTTGTAATTTACACCTATTGACATGGTAACAGCTGACTCAAGAGCATTGCCTGTCAATTTCCACTTTAGGCCACATTTTCAATTGTCACTAGGGAGAAAGCACAATTCTTAATTGCTTTTCTCCTGTTTTATTAATATGTTCTTCCACAGGGCTGCTACACATTTTATATCTAGATGTGTGAAATAATTTTTTTCTATCTTCTTCTAGGCATTGTGTTCTGATTTTTCTTTACATTGATAAAGCAACTGTAGCTGGAAAAAGTAGACTGGTATTAAACATAGTAAAAAGCAAACTACCAATTATATGTAAAGTTTTGCTAATTTTAGGACAGTAGTACTAGACTGAGATATGGAATAAATTATCTGTTAATGATAAGCTTATTTCAAGAAAATAAATGCAATTATTTTTATTAAGACTTCTCATAAAAAAAAAAAAGACTTCTCATGTAACCATTTTTATGCAGATGGTAAGGTATAGCTTACCATCAACTTGGACATGAATTTGAGCAAACTCTGGGCAACAGTGGAGAGCAGAGGAATCTTATGTGCAGCAGTTCATGGGATTGCAGAGTCAGACACGATTTAGAAACTGCACAGCAACATGGCTATGACTAGAATGTCATGTAATTTATAAAGGGCTATGTGTTTATCAGACAGAATAAATGCACTGTAAATTCACCCTTGGGATTCCCTGGTAGCTCAAATGGTAAAGAGTCTGGCTGCAATGCAGGAGACCTGGGTTTGATCTCTGGGTTGGGAAGATCCCTTGGAGAAGGAAATGGCAACCCACTCCAGTATTCTTGCCTGGACAATCCCATGGATGGAGGAGCCTGGCAGGCTACAGTCCATAGGGTTGCAAAGAGTTGGACATGCCTGAGTGACTTCACTTTCACTTTCAAATTCACACTTATCCATATAAATGTCATAGACAGAGTGCATTGTTAGCATTGCCCTTGCCAGACCTATCAAATACACTCAAATGCATGAGAGCGATAGAAGAATAGTAAAGTGTTTGGCATTTTGATCGAGTCAGTTCTATGAACGCTGAGAATGGAGCCGGAAGTCTTGAGGCACTATTGGGCTATGGGCTGAAAATGAAAATCAACACTGACCATTGACAGGGTGTGTTATTGACAAGTTCCCTGGCAAAGTGTTAATGAGTTACTGTGGCACTGTTCAGATAAATAATAAAAAGCAGAATGAGGAGAGTGATACTTACGTGTTGCTAACTGGCTATCAGGAAGTTGGAGACACTCTTTTTTAGTGTGAAAGTCGCTCAGTTGTGTCTGACTCTTTGTGTCTGTAGCCAGCCAGGCTCCTCTGTCCATGGAATTCTCCAGGACAGAATACTGGAGTGAGTATTCTGTTCACTTTTCCAGCAGATCGTCCCAACCCAGGTGTTGAACCCAGGTCTCCAGCATTGCAGGCGGAATCTTTACTGTCTGGGCCACCAGAGAAGCTCACTAATTTGTAAGGGAAGCCTGCTAATCTGTAGCCAGGAACACACTGTAATTTGTAGTTTTTGCCTATTTCCAAGGCCAATTTCAAGCTTCCAAACTGATGGTGCAAGATGTAGAGCTGGGAAAGATGTACACATTCTCACCTTGTGAGCTGGTTCCAGTGGTGTCTATTCTTCCCCAAAATGAAGAATATGGTTCAAAACCATTATGAACCCTGGTTGAGAGTACTGCATTGAAGTGCACTGATACCATTAAATCTGTCCTATAAGCCTTGACAGATTTATGATGTTTCCAAGATCTATCTGTAGTACTTATGTGAAGACCACTCTGAAACTATATTTAACCCTGGTAGAAAACCATTTATTACCTCTCAGTATACTACAGATTTTATGCCTCTTTCTTGCTCCCCCTGAAATAAAAATGAGATCAAACCAACCAACCAAATAACACTACTTATTTTTTTGGTAATCAATGGATGCATTTTAAAAGAAATTGTTTATATTTTGTATTTAAAATTAAACACAGTTTATTCTATTTTTTTCATAACTATTTTATGTTCAGTGTTTGCTTCATTCTAGAAAGTAATTGTCAACTTTCCCAAAAATGAACAGATTTTATCTCTTTAGTGAAAATTAAAGAAATAAGGTCCTCAGGACGTCTTTTGAGTTCTCATGAAACACAGGAGACATCTACAGAAATTTAACCAAGAGTACAATTGTAATTTATATTTGCTAAACATTTATTTCCTGGACTGTGGATTTGAGCCACACTGAAAAGAAATACAAAGACTTTAACAATTGGTATTATCAAATGTCAGGTTAATCTTAATTGTGTGTATTGAGATCTTTTCAAACCTTTCATCAGGAGCAGCTTTGGCACTCCCTTTATCTAACTACTAGTCAGAGCTACTATTCATCCAGGTCTTGTTGAATAAACAAAATTTGCATGGCAAATCTGAGAAGAGTGCTTTAAACTTCAGTTATTTTTGCTAAGAGGTGAGTTTATGGCAAGGGAAGTCTCATAAACGCCTATCAGACTTCTCCAGGCCTTTGCCATAACAAGACTTTTTCTCTTTATTTGGACTTTCTGATATCCAGATTCCTTTTAGTCCCATCAAAGCAGATGTGTGTGTGTGTGTGTGTGTGTGTGTGTGTGTGTGTGTGTGTCTGTACTAAAGATCTGTTATTGATAATAAATCTCCTTCTAGCCTTTGCCTTTGTTTTAGATCAGTGCCCAGACCAAGGCAGTGTAATCTGAAAAATGTAGTTTTCTTTTTCTGTCCCATCTGTTCCATCTGCAAATGTTTAAATGTGCTTCCAGCTTCCTTTTAAAAACACATAACCATTAACACAATGCATATTATTTTATAGCCCTGAACCACTGAAGCCTTTTCAAGGCAAGTCTTTGCAAGGTGGTGTTGATCACTTACTAAGGCCAGAGCTCATTTTCTGTATCTTTGTAGCAAACACTCACCTCTTCCCTCTGTTTCCACTTTGATTGTTTTATATCTAATTTTGTGCTTGAAGATGTGCTGAGATCTGCCATGGATTTCTCCACATGAAAGCCTAGTGGGCCGTGGAACAGCCAACACTGTGGATATTGCTCCCAAGTTAATGTTTCTTATTGAGGCACAGAGCTCAGTAAATGTCACTTTGGGTTTTCTGTTCCTTTTGGATGAATCATATTTTAGGAGAATAAGAAGAGAAAAAGCAAAATGTGCACCTTGAGCACTGTCAAAGCTAGGTCTATAAATGCTTTCAACAAAGAAGTTATTCTTGAGAGAAGGGTATAACAATGCCCACTCCCTTTTCCAACAGCACTATTCTATTCTTTTCCCCTAACTTTCCTCTCTCCCTATTCTTTTTGTCATTTTACTTTTGAAAATGTGAAAGTGTTAGTTGCTCAGTCATGTCCGACTCTTTATGACCCCATAGAATGTAGCCCGCCAGGCTCCTCTGTCCATAGAATCTTCCAGGAAAGAATACTAGAGTGGGTCGCCATTTCCTACTCTAGGGGGGATCTTCCCAACTCAGGGATCAAACCCAGGTCTCCTGCATTGCAGCGGGATTCTTTACCATCTGAGCCACCAGAGAAGCCCTAATTTTACTTTGTCCATTACAAATTCTTTCCCTTTTCTTATCACCATTAATATTGTTTTCTAGGCTTTCATGTACACTTTTGACTCTATTTGAAGTTATTGTTGTTATATAATCTAATTTTTGTATTATCCAAGTGAAGAAAACTGTCTTCTCTTAAGATTTGTTAACTCACCTCTTTCTCCTTTTCCTTTAACTTTACTGTTTAACCACAGACTTCCTTTCTTCTTCTAAACTTTATGCAATCACCAGCTGAAAAACTGTCCAGAGAGTTATAAATATAATCTGTTGGGAAATAAAAATTTTAATGGTATATTCATCTGGTTTTTCTCCTAACCTCAGGAAAACTCTCTGCAGGCAGCCTGGGCTCCAGGACTCCTGATGAGCTCATTTTGACTATGTAAAGATACACAGTGTAGCATTCCCTAAGACACCCATGTCTTCCTAGCATGCACATGGGAAACTGGTTCCTTCAAGGGCATTCTTGACCATCTTCTTGAATGAAATGCTGCCTTTGGCAATGTGATGTGATGAAAGGCCACTCTTATCTCTGCCAAAACACTCTCACAATTTTAGACTGTGCCTTATCCATAATATTATCTTTCCATAGTTATTCATTCACTCAATAAATAGCACTGTGCTGGACATTTACATTTGAAATAATATTGTGTCATTTATCTCAATTATTATGCATAGGAAAGTATTATATAGTATAAAAAGAGCCATGTTATAAATTGTAAAGGAAACCCATAAGAAAGATACCTAGAGGCCAGGTGGCAAGGCATATGATCCAAAAGAATAAATGTTATACTTAGGTCTTCCATAACAGCAAAGACTAAAAAACGGCTGCATTTTGCAAAAGAAATGCCATAGCGAGGGATAAACTATATTAATATGCTGATGCCTCCAAAGTTCCTTAGGTTTGAGATATTTGTTGAATCAATGAATGCAACCTATTAATTGTTCCATTTAGTTTATGAAAATAATCAAAAGTAATTTTGTCATCTGTCTTATCCTGAGAATGCAACAGCATTTAATTCTAGTATACATTGGTATATTATTGGCTTTTCAAAGTTGAGTATATGAAAGTTACAGTCAGATGTGTGTTTTGACTCCTGTAAAAGGAGTCAAAAGCAACCTAATTTGATTATTAGCATTGTGCTTTAGGTGAGTGGACGCCACTTGATCAGGAAAGAGGAATTAAGTTGATTTGACAGCTCTCCAGTTTTGCTTTTACAGTTATTGATTCATTGAATCCAGGATTTTCCATTCAAGGATTGCTCTTGAAAAAGTCAGTGATGGGCACATGTAGCCTAATCACATTTCATTGTCCATTTTCTGTGGGTAATGATAAATTTCACTACCCAGGTCAATTTTGGTCCAATTTCCTCTAATAGAATTCAACCTAAACACCATCAGATTAAAAGCATTTTCCTTCATAAGATATATTAAAAGGGGAAAATGAACTAGAAGCATTTTGCCTTATAATTTTGGTTTAGATGATATTTGAGTTTTACTATCAAAATAATCAGGACTTAGGATAGTGTGTGGGAGTCTAGGGGGGAAAAGATTATTTTCATGATTAATTAGAGAATTTGTTCAGAGAACCATGTGTATTTTGAAATTGAAAATATTTTAGATACCAATAAAGTTATTCTCCATTTCTCAGACAAAAGGTCAAATTCATATGGACCAGAGTATGAAAGGCAATTTTGTCTGGGACAATCTCAATATATCTTGGTGATTCATCATGCAGAGTACCTCAGCTTAATATTGTACTAGTAAATGAACATATATATATATATATATATATATTTTTTTTTCTGGAATGTATGACCACATATTGCAATATTTTATGTATTTAAATTGGAACTTATAGTTAGCATTTCAATGCTTGTATTTTTCATGTCTTTGTCCATCCAATTAACAAATTAGAAACACAATTGTTTGCCAAATTGCACAGTGAATTGCTTTAGAGGGTTAATATTGTGTATGTACCCAGAAGCCAATTATGTTTGTAGGATTTGGAGATTGTGATGAACTGGACTCAGATTGATGTATGCAATTAAATTCTTTCTAGCCTTTGTGTCAAGAGAATTGTTTAAGTATTGAAGAGTTAATGCTGGGAAATGAGTTTCATTTAATGCACATAATTCCAGTACCTTGGAAACACAGGGGGGTGGAAATCAACTAAGTATCAAAAACAAGAAAAAAAACACTTATTCTGAAATGTTGTTTATTTTGTCAATTTGTGAGAGAGAGAGAAGGAGAATTAGAAATTATCATCTATTCTGAACAGAGGTATGACATAGCATGCTGATAAATATTCAATTAAAGTTTTATCAAAAACCACAATGCATGTTAAATAAAATCAAAAATAATAATAATAAAGATGTGGGTCTATTCCAAGATTGGTTAGGTGAAAAACAGTCAAGGGAAGGAATAAGAGAAGAAAGAAGAGGAAAAAGTGAGAAATGAATGTGAGACTCAAAAACTATTAGAGTAGAGAAGATGAGATGGAGAATCAAATACTAGGAATTTAGATATTTGAATGCAAAGCTTAGATTATTCAGTTTATACCACCTCAGTATTTTTGCCTTGAGAACCCCATGAACAGTATGAAAAGGCAAAAAGATAAGACACTTCCTAAAGAGTAACTCCCCAGGTCGGTAGGTGCCCAATATGCTATAGGAGATCAGTGGAAAAATAACTTCAGAAAGAATGAAGAGATGGAGCCAAAGCAAAAACAACACCCAGTTGTGGATGTGACTGGTGATGGAAGCAAGGTCCAATGCTGTAAAGAGCAATACTGCATAGGAACCTGGAATGTTAGATCCATGAATCAAGGCAAATTGGAAGTGGGGAAAACCACTAGACCATTCATAACCTAAATCAAATCCCTAACAATTATACAGTGGAAGTGAGGATATATTTAAGGGACTAGATCTGATAGACAGAATGCCTGATGAACTATGGATGGAGGTGCAGGACTTTATATAGGAAAATGGGAGTAAGACCATCCCCCAAAAAAGAAATGCAAAAAAGAAAAATGGCTGTCTGAGGAGGCCTTTAAAATAGCTGTGAAAAGAAGAGAAGCAAAAAAAAAGGAGAAAAGAAAAGATACACCCATTTGAATGCAGAGTTCCAAAGAATAGCAAGGAGAGATAAGAAAGACTTCCTCAGTGATCAGTGCAAAAAAAAAATAGAGGAAAGCAATAGAATGGGAAAGACCAGAAATGTCTTCAAGAAAATTAGAAATACCAAGGGAGCATTTCATGCAAAGATGAGCTCTATAAAGGACAGAAATTGTATCGACCTAACAGAAGCAGAAGATATTAAGAAGAGGAGGCAAGAACACAGAACAACTGTACAAGAAGGACCTTCATGACCCCAATAATCACGATCGAGTGATCACTCACCTAGAGCCAGGCATCATTGAACATGAAGTCAAGTGGGCCTCAGGAAGTATCACTACAAACAAAGCTAGTGGAGGTGATGGAATTCCAGAAGAGCTATTTCAAATCCTAAAAGAAGATGCTGTGAAACTGCTGCACTCAATATGCTAGTAAATTTGGAAAATTCAGCAGTGGCCACAGGACTGGAAAAGGTCCGTTTTCCTCCCAATCCATAAGAAGGGCAATGCCAAGAACGCGCAAACTACCGCACAATTTCACTCATCTCACATGCTAGTAAAGTAATGCTCAAAATTTTCCAAGCCAGTCTTCATACATGAACTATGAAATTCCAGATGTTCAAGATGGATTTGGAAAAGGCAGAGGAACCTGAGATCAAATTGCCAACATCCTCTGGATCATGGAAAAAGCAAGAGAGTTCCAGAAAAACATCTATTTCTGCTTTACTGACTATGCCAAAGCCTTTGACTGTGTGGATCACAATAAACTGTGGAAAATTCTGAAAGAGATAGGAATCACAGACCACCTGACCTGCCTCTTGAGAAATCTGTATGCAGATCAGGAAGCAACAGTTAGAACTGGACATGGAACAACAGAATGGTTCCAAATAGGAAAGGGAGTACATCAAGACTGTCACCCTGCTTATTTAGCTTATATGCAGAGTACATTATGAGAAATGCTGGACTGGATGAAGCACAAGCTGGAATCAAGATTGCCAGGAGAAATATCAATAACCTCAGATATGCAGATGACACCACCCTTATGGCAGAAAGTGAAGAAGAACTAAAAAGCCTCTTGATGAAAGTGAAAGAGGAGAGTGAAAAAGTTGGCTTAAAGCTCAACATTCAGAAAATGAAGATCATGGCATCCAGTCTATCACTTCATGGCAAATAGATGGGGAAACAGTGGAAACAGTGTCAGATTTTACTTTTGGGGCTCCAAAATCACTGCAGATTGTGACCGCAGCCATGAAATAAAAAGAGGTTTACTCCTTGGAAGAAAAGTTATGACCAACCTAGATAGCATATTCAAAAGCAGAGACATTACTTTGCCAACAAAGGTCCATCTAGTCAAAGCCATGGTTTTTCCAGTAGTCATGTATGTATGTGAGAGTTGGACTATAAAAAAAGCTGAGCACCGAAGAACTGATGCTTTTGAACTGTGGTGTTGGAGAAGACTCTTGAGAGTCCCTTGGACTGAAGGAGATCCAACCAGTCCATCCTAAAGGAAATCAGTTCTGAATATTCACTGGAAGGACTGAAGTTGTAGCTGAAACTCCAATATTTTGGCCACCTGATGCAGAGAGCTTACTCATTGAAAAAGATCCTGTTGCTGGGAAAGATTGAAGGCAGGAGAAGGGAACAACAAAGGATGAGATGGTTGGATGGCATCACCGACTCAATGGACATGAGTTTGAGTAAACTCTGGGAACTGGTGATGGACAGGGAGGCCTGGTGTGCTGCAGTCCATGGGTCACAAAGAGTTTGGCATGACTGAGTGACTGAACTGAACTGAATTAGTTTATTCAATACTTAGAGCTCCTCACTTGCTCCTTTTAACTTCCCTGGTGGATCAGCTGGTAAAGAACCTTCCTGTCACCAGGAGAAGCAAGAGACAGGGGTCCAATCCCTGGTTTCGTAAGATCCCCTGAAGAAGAAAATAGCAACTGACTCCAATATTCTTGCTTAGGAAATCCCTTTAACAGAGGAACCTGGCAGAGTTCAGTCTATGAGGTCTGGTCTCAAAAAGAGTCAGACATGAATGAGCGCATGAGCACACATAAACATGCCTATAAAAGGGATTATTTCTTATGCACTGAACAGAGCAAAGACAAGTTTAAGTTCACATGAAAATCAGATAAAGGAGCAACTCTACTCAGAGTTCCTCTTCAACACTTTCTACATTCCAAATAATTTATAAATAGCATTCTGCTAGTGTTTGTGTTGAAAATTCTTGCAAGATATATTCTGAAAGATTTACTGAAATTAATATAGGCAGCCCTTACTTTGCTAGATGGTATAGAACTGTAAAATTGATCAAGTAAACTGAAATTGGGCATAAATCTTAATATTCAATGAGAAAAATTAAGATTGCTCCATGACCTTTAAATTTTGAAGTCAAAACATTAAAGATCCTCTTCAGTTCAGTTCAGTCGCTCAGTCGTATCTGACTCTTTGCGACCCCATGAACTGCAGCACGCCAGACCTCCCTGTCCATCACCAACTCCCGGAGTTCACCGAAACTCACGTCCATTGAGTCGGTGATGCCATCCATCCATCTCATCCTCTGTCATCCCCTTCTCCTCCTGCTCCCCAATCCCTCCCAGCATCAGAGTCTTTTCCAATGAGTCAGCTCTTTGCATGAAGTGGCCAAAGTACTGGAGTTTCATTCCTTCCAAAGAACACACAGGAATGATCTCCTTTAGGATGGACTGGTTGGATCTCCTTGCAGTCCAAGGGACTCTCAAGAGTCTTCTCCAACACCACAGTTCAAAAGCATCAATTCTTCGGTGCTCAGCCTTCTTCGCAGTCCAAATCTCACATCCATACATGACCACTGGAAAAACCATAGCCTTGACTACACGGACCTTTGTTGGCAAAGTAATGTCTCTCCTTTTCAATATGCTATCTAGGTTGGTCATAACTTTTCCTCCAAGGAGTAAGCGTCTTTTAATTTCATGGCTGCAGTCACCATCTGCAGTGATTTTGGAGCCCAAAAAAATAAAGTCTGACACTGTTTCCACTGTTTCCCCATATATTTCCCATGAAGTGATGGGACCGAATGCCATGATCTTCATTTTCTGAATGTTGAGCTTTAAGCCAACTTTTTCACTCTCCTCTTTCACTTTCATCAAGAGGCTTTTTAGCTCCTCTTCACTTTCTGCCATAAGGGTGGTGTCATCTGTATATCTGAGGTTATTGATATTTCTCCCAGCAATCTTGATTCCAGCTTGTGCTTCTTCCAGCCCAGTGTTTCTCATGATGTACTCTGCATAGAAGTTAAATAAGCAAGGTGATACTATACAGCCTTGACGTACTCCTTTTCCTATTTGGAACCATTCTGTTGTTCCATGTCCAGTTCTAACTTTTGCTCCCTGAACTGCATATAGGTTTCTCAAAAGGCAGGTCTGGTGGTCTGTGATTCCCATCTCTTATAGAATTTTCCACAGTTTACTGTGGCACAGTCAAAGGCTTTGGCATAGTCAATAAAGCAGAAATAGATGTTTTTTTCTGGAACTCTCTTGCTTTTTCAATGATCCAGCGAATGTTGGCAATATGATCTCAGGTTCCTCTGCCTTTTCTAAAACCAGCTTCAACATCTGGAAGTTAACGGTTCACATATTGCTGAAGCCTAACAGAAGCAGAAGATATTAAGAAGAGGTGGCAAGAATACACAGAAGAACTGTACAAAAAAGATCTTCATGACCAAAATAATCATGATGGTGTGATCACTCACCTAAAGCCGAACATCCTGGAATGTGAGGTCAAGTAGGCCTTAGAAAGCATCACTACGAACAAAGCTAGTGGAGGTGATGGAATTCCAGTTGAGCTATTTCAAATCCTGAAAGATCCTTTTACCTGTTGGTAATTTCCTTTTTTGTCTGTTATAAACCAATAGGGAAATTTAAAATAAATAAATAAAACACATTTATTTAGCATACTGTAATTTAAGACATCAAAAACATTGAGAATTAAGGTGTTTTTATGAAAACATTAATATAGTTCTTGCCTTTCCATCACATAAGCTATGCTATGGAATGGGCATTTTTTTCTATGCCTTTTAAATGATCATAGTCCTTTCTAAGTTTGGATCAACTTCTGACTATTTTTTGTGCTCTCAGCGTAATGAAATATCTGTGAGAGTTCCTTTAATGTGGAATATTTTGCCAACATCACTTCCTCTGGGACATCTTCAACATTTTCTTCATAACCGTGTTTCTTATTTTTGTCAGCAAGTTTGCTTTTACTAGGTACATTTGACTGTATATTGTGGAGGGTAACTGTGTTGACAAATCCCACAGATAGCTTTTCCTTCTAAAATTCCATTAATGCTTGATTTGAGTTTCACTTCCAGCATCATCACTTTCCAGTTCTTCACTATACATTGAATTTCTAATTTAATTTTACTGTGGTAAAAATACAACGTGAGATTCACGTTTTTAGTGTATATTATTGTACAATGTTGGAGAGCAAAGCTCTAGAATTTGTTCATGTTATGTAACTGAAACTTCATACTCATTGAACAATTTCCCTTTTTTCCCTCTTCACATCACCTGGTAAACACCTTTTTTTTTTTTTTTTTTGCTGCCTTTATGACTGTCACTATTTTAGATAAATCATATAAGTGGAATCCTGCAGTGTTTTCTACGATTGGCTTGTTACCCTCAGTATCATTTCCTCAAGATTCATCCATGTTATTGCATATTGCAGAATTTCTTTCATTTTTAAGGACTGGATAGTATTTCATGTTTTGTTTATATGCCACATTTTTTTTGTCCATTCATCTGTCAAAGAACCTTTAGGTTATTTATACCTTTTGGTTATTATGAATAATTCACCTATGGACACAGAAGTCTTAACAGCTCTTTGAGAGCCTGATTTCAATTCTTTCATATAAATGCTTAGAGGTGAGACTGCTGGATCATAGAGTAGTTTTAATTTTTTGAGGGATTTTTATACTTTTTTCTATTGCACTCACACTATTTTGTGTTTCCACCAACAGTGAGCACGGGTCCAGTTTTTCTGTATCCTTATCAACATTTGTTATCTTTTGTTTTCTTGATAATAAACATCCTGACAGGTGTGAGGTGATTTTTGTTGACTAAATTTCTCTGTCAATTATCCATTTTTTTTTTGTAAAATGGCTCCTGGATTTATCCCTGGGAGACAAGTAGTCAACACAGCAAGCTAGCTATACATGAATATAATAACAAATGCACAATGGCCAATCGTTGACAGACTTTGGAGGAAGTGGCATAAATTGCTGTATATCATGAGGCACATCTTTTGTTTATGAAGTGACTTGTGAGCAGAGTTAATAGTGAAACTTGCACTTCATGACGTTACAGTTAATATACCATGTAAACTGGAATTCGAACTGTTTTGTTGGGGGAGACTGTATTTATTTAACGAAACTGAGATAAATCACTTCATTTCAGAAATATGTGCAATAAGGACTGCCTGTACATAGAAAACCACTTGAAATGTTAGCTATAGAGTTCTAGTAAAACTCTTTATCTTTTTATTAATCACAGGCCACAAAATATTGGATTTTCAAATGTTGATGACTTGAGCTACTATGAGAAAATTGACTAATGTATGGTAACTTATTTGTCTTTTGTTGATGATGTCAATTGAAAAACTGTATAACAGGCTTCAGAAAACAGTCAATCTTGTGGTCAGATCATTAGTGAGAGTCTTCTATCAATCATGAAATTTTATAGCTTGAAAGGACCTTTGAAATAATCTCATTTCATTTAACAGCTGAGCAAACCTCTTTCTTGAAGGGTTCTGAGTATTGTCCATGGTTATAAGCTAGTTAGATGTACAACAGGAACACATTTGACCTCTCCAACCTATTTTTCACAAGCTTGAATGTCAATTATTAAAGAAAAATCTTCAAATATATTTTCAGGAATTAGAGAATGTAGTGTCAGAGAGTAAAGTGAATCATTGCATTGCATTATGTTTAAAATACTATTTCTACCAGACTTCTATAGATATAGGTGCTTTTGTTTTATAATATGAGGTCTAAAAACTCAAATAATTAATGCATCTCAATTTTAAAATTATACACACACACACACAAACACACACACACACATAAACACAAAAGCTTTCCAGGTGGCTGAGTGGTAAACCTTTCACCTGTAATGTGGGAAATGTGGGTTTAATCCTTGGGTCAGGATGATCCCTGGAGAAGGAAATGGCAACCCATTCCAATATTCTTTTTTTCTTTTAGATTTATTTTTTATTGAAAAATATTTTTGCCTGAAAAAATCCCATGGACAGAGGAGCCTGGCAGGCTACAGTCCATGGGGTCACAAAAGAAACAGACACAACTTCGCGACTAAACAACAATGAACACAAAAGTAGACATTCAGCACAAAATCACAACCTTTGAAAATATGTAATGGGGTTTTACATGGGCACCATACAAATTCCACTGAAAAAAGTATTTTGTTGGATAACAACAATTGAACTAATAACAATTCTGAATAAGTTGATGGTAGCCCTTGTAGCCCAGTTGGTAAAGAATCTGCCTGCAATGCAGGAGACCTAGGTTCAATTCCTGGGTCAGGAAGATCCCCTGGAGAAGGAAGTGCCAACCCTTTCCAGTATTCTTGCCTGAAGAATTCCATGAACAGGGGAGCCTGACAGGCTAAGGTCTATGGGGTCACAAGAGATCTTCTAGAATCTATGTAGATAACTAACTATTCTGGATTCTCCCTTTTATTCTTGAGTGCTGTGCTGTGCTGTGCTGAGTTGCTCAGTCATGTCCAGCTGTTTGCGACTCCATGGACTATAGCCTGCCAGGATCCCCTGTCCATGGGGGTTCTCCAGGCAAGAATACTGGAGTGGATTGTCATGCACTCTTCCAGGGGATCTCCCCAAACCAGAGATCAAACCCAGGACTCCCACGTTGCAGGCGGATTCTTTACTGTCTGAGCCACCAGGGAAGACGCCAAAAAGGAAAGTCATATCTAGTCAGGCACTAGAAGAATCTTGTGCCCACAACTAATTCCACACCATAGTCCTATATTGGCATAAAACTTTACAATAACGAGGCTTTTTCTTTTCATCACATATGGATAGTTCCCATCAAGGACCTTGTGTTTAGCACATGGAACTCTGCTCAGTGTTATGTGGCAGCCTGGATGGGAGGATGAGTTTGGGGGAGAATGGATACATGTGTATATATGGCTGAGTCACTTCACTGTCCACCTGAAACTACCACAACTTTGATAATCAGCTATACCCCAATACAAAATAAAACATTTGAAAGATGTGAGTAGTTCCTTCTTAGGTTATTTAATTAATCCTCTAACCAAGGGACCTGTGAACTTTTTATGCATGAAGACAGACAGTAAATATTTGAGGTTTTGCATGAAATATAGTCTTCATGGCAACTGCTCAACTTTGCCTTTGTAGCAAAAAAGCAGCCATAGATAGTATGGAAGTAAATAAATGTGGCTATGTTCAAGTAAAACTTAACCGATAAGGCTGGATTTGGCACAGCAGCCATAGTTTGCCTACTCCTGATCTAACCCATTAGATGTAGGGGAGATCACATGTCATAGCTAAGAGAACCTGTGTAGGTTCTCTTTTAATTCTGTGATAAATTCTCCTTAATTGCTCATATTTTAAAAGGAGATATCCTGAATGCCTGAATACTACAATGGCTAATAAATTAATGAACTACAAATAACTAATGAACTCCAACTAGTTTATACTTACATTTCTTGCAAAAAAAAAAAAAAAAAGGTTCTAAAAGACAAAAAGAGTACACAAAGTGAGGTGTACTTTGAGGGATACACATCTTAAATTTACCTACCTTATGCTGTAACATCGAACACACATTCAAGAAAGAAGGGGATGTGAGTAGTATCAAATAAAACAACAGTGTCAAAGATGAAGAATTTTAAAAGGCCATTGGATTTGGCAATTAGGAGGCCACTGGTAACATTTAAGAAAGCAGTTTGATAGAACTGTTGAGGCAGAAGCTAAAATACAAAATATTTAGACCTTATAATAATGAGATGTAGAAAATCTTCTCATAATAAACAGTTTAAAATACACACAATCCCAATATTATCTTTATTTAAGCACATTTCCAGAATAATTTTAAACCAGTTTAAATAAACGTATTATCAAAGCAGGTTTGCTTGCAGCATGCTATTTTTCCTGTGTGCATACACATACTGATTAAATTCCCTATGCCACACTTGAATTTAAAGCTATGACCTGTGATCTCAAATTGACTTCCTGACAATAATGATTAGAGTGGTGGGTGAGCCGCATAAATTTACTGATAATCTCTGCAGTAAAGTCAATGACTCTTTTTCCCAAAGAGAGAATCAGTTATTTTAAAACAGCAAACTCCCACTGACATATTTTCTTAATCCACTTTATTTTCTAGTTATGGATATACATATATGGCAAATTTTTGTTTTCATGACACTTGGCATTTGATTTTGAGTATCATGAAAACCACCTCAAGATAGATAAATAAATGATATTACCCTGGTTTCCATTTGATTTCTACTTTACATGAAAATAAAATAGAATTTTTAACTTGAATATGGGACTATAAATAATTATAAAGAAATGTGTGTCTTTTTAATATTGTTTATAATTCTTTTGTTTCAGTGATTATTTCAGTCTTTTGTGCTATTAAAGCCAATTTGACTACTTTGTTTAGAAGATAGTCAGTCTTCTTATTTCTGCCACCCAAAATTCAAAAGTAAAAATATCTGATTTTGACTTTTGAGGTGGAGTAAGAATTATGATGTCTTTG
Organism: Budorcas taxicolor; assembly: GCF_023091745.1. Taxonomy (NCBI): domain Eukaryota; kingdom Metazoa; phylum Chordata; class Mammalia; order Artiodactyla; family Bovidae; genus Budorcas; species Budorcas taxicolor. The sequence continues at coordinate 88,723,881 of NC_068910.1, forward strand.
CCTCTTCCTGCTCATCTTGATTGCTCTCCAACTCTCGAAATCTCCATTTTAGCTCAAAAACTAGAATGTCACATGTCTGATGGATTTCTGTTTTCTGAGTTTTATAAAGAAATTTAATATAAATTTAATATGTTTCCATAGTAAATCTAATATAAACTTTGGTTTTCTATGGGAAAAGATATGATAGGCTATAAAGATATATGATGCCTATTTTATTTTTATTTGGAGACATTGTAGAATAGTTCCAAGGAATTAAATTGGCCCGGAATATTTGTTATTTGTATCCTTATGTTGTGTCAATATCATAGGAAACACACAAGTGACTTGTGACTTAAAGATTGATAGATGACAGCTTCTATTATCTTATAACTCACATTTATGGGGCAACAAATAAACCAATGTGATAAATTTATTGTTAGAGGTATGAATACGTAGCTATGGTAGAATAGAAGGAGCTTTAATTTGCTCAATTTAATAATTTTCTAGTATCTAGGTTTATCTATATTTGCCTGAATACAAAATGATGTTTCTGTATCAAACAGACTATCTCTCTAAATCCCAATCCCCCATCTGAGGCAGAGAGATGAGAGCCATTTGGTTATGCCTATGTGTACAAAGGGAAAGGATTTATACCACAAGAGAAAAACTCCAAAATTATGAATCTTGAAGTTGAAATGGGAACTGCTACACAGCTCCCACCCTCCTCTCTTGAGAGAGGGCAAGAAACCTATCTCTCCAAAATTTTACAAGTTTTAAATGTAATATAAACTTGACTTTGAAATACAAGTGTATATCTCCTCAGTTTCATTCCACTTTGAAATGGAAACACATAGCCCTAGGGAGATAAACTTTTATTTATCTCTAAACATGTCTATTATCTATCCAATCATCCATTAACTTTCAAAGGCATGTACTTTAACTGAGGTCCCAGTTTACCAGCTCAAAATACCCTGAGCGGAGAGAAATACACAAATATCTTCTCTATAGTTTCACACAGTTGAGGAAATGTTCTGTTGTAGAGATATGGGTTCAATCACTGGATCAGGAAGATCCCTGGAGGAGTGCATGACAACTCACTCCAGTATTCTTGCTCGGAGAATCCCATGGACAGAGGAACCCAGCGGGCTGCAGTCCATGGGTCACAAAAAGTAGGTCACGACTGAAATGACTTAGCATGCAAGCATGCGTCTCTTCTGCAGAGACACAAGAGTCCAGAATGTTGGATCTATGAGTTCACTACACAAAAGGGGAAAGGCATTCCTGGCAGAGGGAAGAGAAGCACAGTTATTGGAAGATAAGACAAAGCATGATGAAATTTGCATGCAGTGTTTGATAGCTGTTATTTCTAAGAAATGGAAGGTGAAGAGGAACTCAGTGTTTAAGGATATTGTGCCAAATTTACTCTATTTAGTTGAATTATTCATGTCAAAAATACCTTCATAAATTATCTGTATAATAAGCTTCAAGTAAGGAAAGTCAGTAAAATGTCGTTTAGGAAGCATGTCATTCAGTCAGCTGTTTGGTGAAAACATTGAAGAACAAAAAACCAACCATGGATCACAAGAATCTGCAGGCCTACCAATTCTAGTAAGAACTGGCATATCTGGTCATTTGGACTTCATTCCATAGGTACAGAGTTCCCCTTAAAGTTTTCAAAAAGGGGATGCTGGGATTTTATTCAAGTTTTTGAATGGGTACTATGACATAATAGTTTTTAACGTATAAAGATAAGGAGATTTGAAACAAGGGGACAAATCTGGAGTTTCAGAAGTCAATCAGAGGATTTAGAGGGTAGCTGAAGGAATGGCAACGGCACCCCACTCCAGTACTCTTGCCTGGAAAGTCCCATGGACGGAGAAGCCTGGTGGGCTGCAGTCCATGGGGTCGTGAAGAGTCGGACACGACTGAGGGACTTCACTTGCACTTTTCTCTTTCATGCATTGGAGAAGGAAATGGCAACCCACTCCAGGGTTCTTGCCTGGAGAATCCCAGGGACGGGGGAGCCTGGTGGGCTGCCGTCTATGGGGTCGCTCAGAGTCGGACACGACTGAAGCAGCTTAGCAGCAGCAGCAGCAGAAGAAGAAATAGAGAGAGACTAGCTAGATCGGATCATTGGACTTTTTGAATGATGGGTTATGAGAGTTATAAGGCCAGTGAGAACCAGGATGACTTCTGGATTTCTTGTTTGGGTAGTTGGGTGGATGATGGTGCCATGAGTTCAAAAGGGAAATACATAATTTTGGTTTTGATTTTGAGAGGTGAGGATATGGTTAATTTTTATATCCTAAATTTGAAATTTCTATGAAATATCTTTGTAGAAATGTTTACTAATACCTTGAAAAGATAGGCATAAAAGAGTCATTTAGAATTAGATATGCATAGGGACTTCCTTCGTGGTTCAGTGGTTAAGATTCCACACTTTCAGTGCAGGGGATGTGGTTCAATCCCTGGTTGGGAAACTAAGATCCTGCATTCCATGGGGTGTGGACAAAATATATATGTGATATGTGTGCGTGTGTGTGTGTGTGTGTGTGTGTGTGTGTGTGAGAGAGAGAGAGAGAGAGAGAGAGAGAGAGAGTATATAAAAGGTTAATTTAAAATTAGATATATATTTTTCTAGGGAGAATCAAGAGAAATAGAAAATAAATATAAGAACACAAATTATGTTACACAAACTTTAAGCACTTCTAGGTCATTTATTCTGTCATTTATCAATAATCTCTTATTAGGCTTTATTAGGCTTTCAAAATTATAGAAATTAAAATATATTTTTGGTTTGAGTCTTTAAATGGTTGAATGGACCGCAGGAAGCTGAATATTTATATCACTACTCTCAAGGCTTCTTCAAGTTTGATGACTTTCCTTGTATTTCAGATTATCTGTTGCTTAAAATACACACATTTAGGCAGATAAACATAGACAAGGTGATTAGGCTCACTAGCTGGAAATATAAAATTTAAAACAATGAGGCATCATTTCTTGCACATCAAAATTCAGCATCTATTTCACAGCAGGTGGTGTGTAAGGGAGGTGAAAGTATAACAGACCAGGAAGCCGGGCATGTCAAACATCCACTACAGGTGCTGGGCAAGAGTCAGATTTCATCCTGCACCATGCTTTTCTCACCTATCTTGAAACCACTTTTCTCTCTCTAGAGGTTTTTTCTGCATGACTCTTGGACACTTTGGAAACTGCTAGTGATTATTACAGGCTTCCCTGGTGGCTTAGATGGTAGCGTCTAAGTGCAAAGCGTCTGCCCACAAGGTGGGAGACTTGGGTAAGATCCCTGGGTTGGAAATATCCCCTGGAGAAGGAAATGGCAACCCACTCCAGTACTCTTGCCTGGAAAATCCCATGGATGGAGGAGCCTGGAAGGCTACAGTCCATGGGGTTGCAGAGAGTCGGAGACGACTGAGCGACTTCACTTTCACCTTTCAGCGATTATTACTAGATTTTATTTAGATGTCACCTTTTCCAGATTTCATTTCTCCAAGCAATACATAGGTCTTTTTTCTTTTCCTGGGATAGTATCTTGTTCATATTTCCATCACTACATTAATTACAGTAAGTATTTCTTAATTTCTGTTTCCTGCAAGGTATGGACACTTCTAGAGAATGGGGATTTTGCTCTATTAACTTACAACACTTACCACACTGCTTAAAATAAAATAGACCTTAACTAATATTTGCTGATTGACTATAGGAATGGACAAAAAACACTTTTATTTTTGCCTCTTATAGCCCAATCAATCTAACAACTTTTTGATTGCTGCATGATAATGATTTATAGAAAAAATACTAAATGTGAGTCCAAATCAAGGTGTTTGTCCCCATAACATTAGGTACAAAATTTTAAATTCAATATGCATTACAATGAAACATTTTACCATTTTATTGTTTTTGCTAGAACTTTGATAAAAGTAAAATTAAGAGTATATTATCCTATTATTCTGAATCATGATTATCATTGAAGGAAAATTGTGAGGTTCAAGAGGAGACAGGAGAGAAGAAAATGTAAGGAAAAGTAGAAAAGCCAGGAGAGGCAAGTGATAGCCATCGTAAATAAAGGAGCCCAAGTTCCTGTGTTTTGATCATGGCTTCACTTCCTTTCCAGACTGAAGTTCTCAGAAGACCCTTACAAAAAGCAAACCAATAGGAACAAGAAGAGTGGATTCACTGTGACTTCTAGCTGCTCTTCTCACCAGGGATTTTTTAGTTAAGGAAAGTGATAGTGTTTATATTCTATAGTGCTATGGCCCAGAACTACATTTAAATAATGACATTCACTCTATTTTTAAAGGAGAGTAAAACTTCATAGAAATAGCTGTCAAATAGTTTAGTCATGACGGAACTCTTTCTTTCTTCCTTTCTTTCTTTACCTAATGTACCTTCCTTTCTTATATTTGAATGAAGTTATTTTAGTTAAGATTAGCAGTTTTTAAGGTAACTTTCACATTAAAATATATCACAGTAACTTATTTTTTAAAAGTGATATTTGGAAACTTGTCCACAGGATGTTCCTAACACTGTTACTTATTCTCAGATTTAAAAGGAAGATAAGCTTCTTAAAAGTTCTGACCACCCGGGAATAATGAAACTTAATAAGCTGTTCAAAAAATAAATGTGATAAGTAGTCTTTTAAAAACATAGATTTTCCAAAATTAATTGCCTTGGAGCTATTTGTTAGCATCGCATCTGTAAACATCTTATGTAATGAGTGATCTGTCTAATAAGCCTTGGGAAAGTGTTCTTTTACAATGCACAGAGAAAAACTTTCCTGCAATTTTGACTTCCTAATGAAGAGGTTCAACTCTTAATGCCTTTTAAAACTTGATTATTTTAAAGTTGCTTCTGATAATCAGATAATGATTTAATTACACTTCATTGAATTAAATCAAATGCTTTTATTCTGATTTTAATCAGTGATTCTCATACAGTAATCCCTCTATGCACTTAAAAAGATTTTTTGTTGTTTTCCTAAGATTTCAGCTTGATTGTTTAGTTATGTCTTCCTCTACTGGCAGAGCTTCCATGTCTATATTAATGAGATAGTTTCAATAAATTGTTTGCATGTGCTTTAACATTCAAATGAATGCTAAATGTGGTTTGGTCAAAATAAATAATTCATTAAACAAAACAAAACAAAAACATTTGCTTTTGACCAATTAGTTATCTGGGGATTAGTCCAGTGACTATTAAATGTCAATATTTCCTAAGAAAACCTGGTAAGTTTTCACTGTGTTACCTGTTTGAACAAAGAAAATTACCATTTTTCTTCTTCTTTCTTCTACTTCCAACCAATTGTTAGGCTTTAGTTGCCATCTTCATTCAAAATTAAGCTCATGTTTTAAAATGCCCTCCAAAATTGGAGGTAAGTTGACTGAGTTCTCAGTCATAACTAAGGGGAATAGAGGAATTCCAATACAGTGCATAACTATGACAAAGATAACACAAATTAAAAGTTAAGAGACTAGGTTCATTTAATTGAATTAAATCAGGATATTTCCTAAGTAATAGGTTTGCTGCAGCTGCTCCTGCTAAATTAGTTCAGTCATGGCCGACCCTGTGTGACCCCATAGATGGCAGCCCACCAGGCTCCTCTCCAAGTAATAGGTTTAGAACAGTGAATTTTTAAAGTAAAAATCTAAGACTTCAGAAAAAAAATCGAAAATTATACTTTAAAAAATTTTGGCTGATCCATGTTGATGTATGGCAAAAAACCATCACAATATTGTAAAATAATTATCTTCCAATTAAAATTAATTAATTAATTAATTGAAAAAAAATTATGAGAAACTGTACAGATAGTATATTAGAAAAGGGGTAGTCTGCTTAAAGGAGTGGAGTCTTTTGGTATTGACTTCTGTTTTTGTTTCAGAATATAGAAAATTACCTCATGTATACCTCAACAATATTCCCAAATTAGATAGGAAATTTTGCCCATGAGCTATTTTTATCTTTTCTTTTTTAGTAACTAAATAAGCCTTGAATATAATGAGCTTTCAAAAGTGTTGTTGCTGCTGCTGCTGCTCATTGTGAGAGAATGAGATATGGTCTTCACTTCTGGAGATAATTTTTCAAAGCATGTGGAAAACTACACTTAGTCACATTTCAGACATGGAATGATGGAGTCTATGTAAAAGTAACATTATGAAAATTGGTCTGAATCCATTAAGCAACAAGCAACCTTTTGATATTTGAACTAAAGAGGAAGATTTAAACAAATTCCATTTGGTGAGAAGAGTTCTGAGAGTGTGTGGCAGAGGAAGCCAATCAGAATATATACGTGTGGAATAGCAAGTATCCAGCTAATGCTCCTTTTTCACAAGTGAAGTCGCTCAGTCATGTCTGACTCTTTGCAACCTCATGGACTGTAGGGCTACCAGGCTCCTCTGTCCGTGGGATTTTCCAGGCAATAGTACTGGAGTGGATTGCCATTTCCTTCTCCAGGGCATCTTCCCAAACCAGGGATCAAATCCAGGTCTCCCACATTGTAGACAGATGCTTTACCATCTAAGCCACCAGGGCAGACAGCTTAACAGACTATAACAGAACAGTGCAGGACAGTCCCTTGCTGGAGACCCACATCACTCAAAGTTTAGAGTAGTTTCTGATAGAGTCAGGCGGTGCAGTTTTCCAAAGTTAGCACTAGACTGAAGTGGGATATAAATATACATTAAAATAGTACTCAATTCTATTGACATGACACTGACTTTGGGAACTTTTTAATACAGATTTTTCATGCAACAAACCAGCATCTGATATGAAATATAGAGACTGATGGTTCTGCCAAAGAGTCTATTAACTGTATTCAAACCTTTAGCCTGTTATTTTCAGTGTCCAATGAGTGTTTATGGGGGGGAGGGGGGGAAGAGAGAGAGAGAAATTAACTCTTCATCTTGTAGACCTTGCAATAGGTGACCCCAAATTGGTAAATATTATGTTTTTGTTTCTGATACCACTGTAGAAATACTTTAAGATTTTGATCTATTTATTTTACATGATGGAATGCAATGTCATTTTGCACTTCTACAATCGTTAGACATAAAATAGATTTTCCAATGTATACTTAGGCACAGAGAAAGAGAAGGTCCTTTTCCATCTACTAAATGATTAGAAACCCAGGTCCAGATTAGTAAATGTTCCCATAGGATCTTATTTGAATCCCTGCAAGCAACTGAGCAGAAATTCTAAGAAGAAAGCTACTAATCTTCTAGGCAGCATATGCTATGCTTTTGTTAAAAACACCATCAACAGCAACAACAAAAACCCTTTTAAGCTTATCATTAAATACACAGGCAATAAAGATGGACTTAGTAGAATTGTAGGAGATGAAAGATGGAAGTATCAAAGGAAGTCTCTTTCTGGTACTTTCTCAGTAACATGGGCAGTTTAGTATTTGATAGATCTCACATTTCCTGTGGTTTCTATTTCATCACGTAGACCTATTGCATTTGAACCAGAATCTTGGCCATGGTCGGTAGTGTGAAGATGTTTAAATGTGTGTTGTATGGAAAGTACTCTATGCTGTGTTGTGCATTATAATAAGCTACTAAAGACAGAACTGTGAGAACTGAAGAAACCAAAATCTATAATTATTGGCATTTGTGGAAATTGTGTCAATAACATTTAGTCATTTTAGTCATTTTCTTTCTTTATGATCCTTAACAAAAAAAGAATATATGCAGAGGGCTCCAATCTACAGCCTCCTTTTATTCTCTCTTATTAGGGAATATATACCAAATCTATGACTTATCTAATATATAAACTTTACTAGTGTGTGAGATGAGTGCAATTGTGCAGTAGTTTGAGCATTTTTTGGCATTGCCTTTCTTTGGGATTGGAATGAAAACTGACTTTTTCCAGTCCTGTGGCCACTGCTGAGTTTTCCAAATTTGCTGGCATATTGAGTGAAGCGCTTTCACAGCATCATCTTTCAGGATTTGAAATAGCTCCACTGGAATTCCATCACCTCCACTAGCTTTGTTCGTAGTGATGTTTTCTAAGGCCCACTTGACTTCACATTCCAGGATGTCTGGCTCTAGGTGAGTGATCACACCATCGTGATTATCTTGGTCATGAAGATCTTTTTTGTACAGTTCTTCTGTGTATTCTTGCCACCTCTTCTTAATATCTTCTGCTTAATGGTATGTTAGGTCCATACCATTTCTATCCTTTATTGGGCCCATCTTTGCATGAAATGTTCCCTTGGTATCTCTAATTTTCTTGAAGAGATCTCTAGTCTTTTCCATTCTGTTGTTTTCTTCTATTTCTTTGCATTGATCACTGAAGAAGGCTTTCTTATCTCTTCTTGCTATTCTTTGGAACTCTGCATTCAGATGCTTGTATCTTTCCTTTTCTCCTTTGCTTTTCACTTCCCTTCTTTTCACAACTATTTGTAAGGCCTCCTCAGACAGCCATTTGGCTTTTTTGCATTTTTTTTCCCATGGGGATGGTCTTGATCCCTGTCTCCTGTACAATGTCATGAACCTCCATCCATAGTTCATCAGGCACTCTATCTATCAGATCTAGGCCCTTAAATCTATTTCTCACTTCCACTGTATAATCATAAGGGATTTGATTTAGGCCATACCTGAATGGTCTAGTAGTTTTCCCTACTTGCTTCAATTTCAGTCTGAATTTGGTAATAAGGAGTTCATGATCTGAGCCACAGTCAGCTCCTGGTCTTGTTTTTGTTGACTGTATAGAGTTTCTCCATCTTTGGCTGCAAAGAATATAATCAATCTGATTTCAGTGTTGACCATCTGGTGATGTCCATGTGTAGAGTCTTTTCTTGTGTTGTTGGAAGAGGGTGTTTGCTATGACCAGTGCATCTTCTTGGCAAAACTCTGTTATCGTTTGCCCTGCTTCATTCTGTATTCCAAGGCCAAATTTGCCTGTTACTCCAGGTGTTTCTTGACTTCCTACTTTTGCATTCCACATGCTAGTAAAGTAATGCTCAAAATTCTCCAAGCCAGGCTTCAGTCATACATGAACCATGAACTTCCAGATGTTCAAGCTGGTTTTAGAAAAGGCAGAGGAACCAGAGATCAAATTGCCAACATCCGCTGGATCATGGAAAAAGCAAGAGAGTTCCAGAAAAACATCTATTTCTATTTTATTGACTATGCCAAAGCCTTTGACTGTGTGGATCACAATACACTGTGGAAAATTCTTCAAGAGATGGGAATACCAGACCACCTGACCTGCCTCTTGAGAAACCTATATGCAGGTCAGGAAGCAACAGTTAGAACTGCACATGGAACAATAGACTGGTTCCAAATAGGAAAAGGAGTACGTCAAGGCTGTATATTGTAACCCTGCTTATTTAACTTACATGCAGAGTACATCACGAGAAACACTGGGCTGGAAGAAACACAAGCTGGAATCAAGACTGCCGGGAGAAATATCAATAACCTCAGATATGCAGATGACATCACCCTTATGGCAGAAAGTGAAGAGGAACTAAAGAGCCTCTTGTTGAAAGTGAAAGAGGAGAGCGAAAAGTTGGCTTAAAGCTCAACATTTAGAAAACAAAGATCATGGCATCTGGTCCCTTCACGTCATGGGAAATAGATGGGGAAACAGTGGAAACAGTGTCAGACTTTATTTTGGGGGGCTCCAAAATCACTGCAGATGATGATTGCAGCCATGAAATTAAAAGACGCTTACTGCTTGGAAGAAAAGTTATGACCAACCTAGATAGCATATTGAAAAGCAGAGACATTACTTTGCCAACAAAGGTCCTTCTAGTCAAGGCTATGGTTTTTCCAGTGGTCATGTATGGATATGAGAGTTGGATTGTAAAGGAAGCTGAGCGCTCAAGAATTGATGCTTTTGAACGGTGGTGTTGAAGAAGACTCTTGAGAGTCCCTTGGACTGCAAGGAGATCCAACCAGTCCATTCTGAAGGAGATCAGCCCTGGGATTTCTTTGGAGGGAATGATGCTGAAGCTGAAATTCCAGTACTTTGGCCACCTCATGCGAAGAGTTGACTCATTGGAAAAGATTCTGATGCTGGGGGAGTTTGGGGGCAAGAGGAGAAGGGGACGGCAGAGGATGAGATGGCTGGATGGCATCACTGACTCGATGGACGTGAGTCTGAGTAAACTCCAGGAGTTGGTGATGGACAGGAAGGCCTGGCGTGCTGCGATTCATGGGGTAGCAAAGAGTCAGACACGACTGAGTGACTGAACTGAACTGAACTGAATATATAAACCTTATTTCAACATATAGCAGAGGAGACATAGATCTTCACGAAGAAATTTTGTCAAGTTGTGTCTTTAAAGGAAATTTAGGGTTGGCTTTGTCTGCAAAACAGTTGTATGTTCACTCTTGCTTAGAAGCTTTGTTTTAAAATATTTTATCAGAATTATGTTGTTATAAAGGAATAAGTTTATAAACTTGTTCCTTTATAGTTTGCAAGCAATACTTTAATGACAGAATTTGTCATACTCAAATTATGCATCTGGGGGCTTTAGTTTATTCTGGTTTATCAAATTAGAATAAAATTAAAAATATTTAATTTTACATTTGAAATATGGCATAAAAATGCAGTTTATTTGTTTTATTGACATTGGTATATTGTCAATGTAGATGCATTAATGATACCTTCATTCAAGTGACCCTGTTGTTGATACTGTTGTGGTGTCTCTTTCTTTGAAATTGTATTTAAATCTAGTTTATTAACTACAAGAAAACTGGCATTATTACTTAGTGAATACTTGAGCTTTACTCCTCAAAAAGAAAAAAATGTATATCTCAGGTTATTCATCCATCTGTTTATTATTTTTATTTTTAATAGTTTTTTACAGATAAATACAGTTCCAAACATTATTTGATTTATTTTTTAAAAAGGCTCTATTATAGAAGTTGGAGATATTCCACATGAGGTTATTCAAAAGTATCTTGCTGTAGATTTTGAAGAAAATGGTAGCTTAAATGAGTCTAGATAAAAGTTGCTTAAGTCAGAAAAGAAATGCAACCTAAAGTGCTAAAGCAAAAAACAAAATTAACAAATGAATAAATCATCCCTTGTTTACACTTCAAACAACAAACAAACTGGTTGTTTACCTAGCAGGTTGAGTCTTGTCTACAAGCCACTAATGACCATTAAACATGACACAGTTGAGCAATGGTGTGGAATTTGTTTTTGTTCCTGACTTCCATGACTGAGTTCAGATGTTGCATGTGCTTAAATTTGCCTATAGGGAATCTTTGAATTGCTTAATGGAATATAAGCTTCACACTAACTGTCCCACATTAACTGACCATAACAAATTCTTGTGAGTAACTAGCATCCTCCAATTGTAAGTCATGTCTGCTGCTGCTGCTGCTGCTAAGTCACTTCAGTCGTGTCCAACTCTGTGCAACCCTATAGACAGCAGCCCACCAGGCTCTCCCATCCCTGGGATTCTCCAGGCAAGAATACTGGAGTGGGTTGCCATTTCCTTCTCCAATGCATGAAAGTGAAGTTGCTGAGTCGTGTCCAACTCCTAGCAACCCCCTGGACTGCAGCCTATCAGACTTCTCCATCCATGGGATTTTCCAGGCAAGAGTACTGGAGTGGGTTGCCATTGCCTTCTCCCACAATAAACCATAATTGTGTAAAATAACCTAATTTGTATACTTTTCCTAAGTAAAGTTTAAAGTAAATGAAGTAAGTGAAGTAAAGTCATGTCTACTCTCATGAAAATGTACCATCACATTGTAGTTTATTTCAAGGATGTTATACATGGAAATTTTTTGTCATTTTTTGATATTGCACCCAAGTACTGTGCTTTGAACTATTTTATTAGCGACTTCATTTCTTCTAAGGGATTCTTGCCCACATAGTAGATACAATGGTCATCTGAATTAAACTGGCCCATTCCTGTCCATTTTAGTTCACTGATTCCTAAAATGTTGATATTCACTCTTGCCATCTCCCACTTGACCCCTTCCAATTTACCTTGATTCATGGACCTAACATTCTAAGTTCCTATGCAATACTGTTCTTTATGGCATCAGATTTTGCTTTCACCACCAGAAACATCTACAACTGAGTGTTGTTCCCGCTTTGACCCAGTTGTTTCATTTTTTCTGTTAGTACTTGCCTTCTGCTCTTCTCTAGTAGCATATTGGACACCTTCCAACTGGGCAGGGGTTCATCTTCCAATGCCACATCTTTTTGCTTTTCATACTGTTCATATTCATTGGGTTCTCACAGCAAGAATACTGGAATGGTTTGCTATTCCCTCCTTCAGTGGACCATGTTTTGTCAGAACTCTTCAGTATGACCTGTCCTTCTTGATTGGCATCTGGTCCAATCACTTCATGGAAAATAGAAGGAGAAAAAGTGCAAGCAGTGACAGATTTTATTTTCTTGGGCTCCAAAATCACTGCAGACAGTAACTGCAGCAATGAAATTCAGACGCTTACTCCTTGGAAGTAAAGCTATGACAAACCTAGACAATATATGAAAAAGAAAACACACTCGCTTTGCAACAAAGGTCCATCTAGTCAAAGCCATGGTTTTTCCTGTAGTCATGTATGGATGTGAGAGTTGGGTCATAAGGAAGAATGAGTGCTAAAGAATCCATGCTCTTGAATTGTGGTGCTGGAGAAGACTCTTGAGAGTCCCTTGGACGGCAAGGAGGCCAAGTCAATCAATCCTAAAGCAAATCAACCCTGAATATTTTTTGGAAGGATTGATGCTGAAGCTGAAGCTCCAAAACTTTGGGCACCTGATGTGAAGAGCTGATTCACTGGAAAAGACCCTGACACTGGGAAGAATTGAAGGCAAGGGTGAAGAGGGCAGCAGAAGATGAGATGGTTAGATAGCATTACTGACTCAGTGGGCATGAATTTGACCAAACTCCAGGAGGCAATGAAGGACAGAAAGCCTGGAAGGCTGCAGTCCACGGCAACAGAAAGGGTCAGAGACGACTTAGTAACGAAGCAACAGCAACATACCTGGAATTACTGCTACCTTTAGCATCATATCCATCCATTTTCTATTACATTTTTGCTTAAAAATTTAAAAGGTGGATGTAAAGTCACTCAGCTTTGTTGCTATGAAGGTGATGTCTGACATAAGTTTTATAGCCACAGAGAAGATTGAGGAACATGATACAGTGTATTTTTTTTTCATTTCCAACTTTATATAACTTGCACAAAGAACCTGTCCACCATTTCTTCATGAAAGGTAGCTTGACTAAAACACCCACAATTGATCTAAGTTGTGAGAGATAATGTAAAAATGCCTCATATATTTTATCATGAAGCACCAGTGAATTTTGTGCATTAGGTAGGTGATGAAACCAGATACATCAATTTTATTTTATAAAAGGAAATGTGATCAAAAGGTAAGAGCTTTGATATTTGTCCATAAACCATGAACTGACTCTAAAGCTTGCTTTCAAAAAAAATCTTTATAACTGGCAATCAGAGGAATCAAAACCTTCTTCTGATGCAAAGAGCTTTACTGGGTGTGCAAGCCTTAGTGAGTGAAGTCGCTCAGTCGTGTCTGACTCTTTGTGACCCCATGGACAGCAGCCCACCAGGCTCTGGGTTCATGGGATTTTCCAGGCAAGAATACTGGAGTGGGCTGTCATTTCCTTCTCCAGGGGATCTTTCCAACCCAGGGATCAAACCCCAGTCTCCTGCATTGCAGACAGACGGTTTACTGTCTGAGCAACTAGGGAAAACCTTATTTGCCCACAGTTAACAGTCTTTGACAGTAACTCAGAGAATTACAAAACCACTTTTAATTCCCTAAATGATTTTAAAATGGAAATTTCTTAGATACTGTTAATAAAAAACATTTGATATTTCATATATATATATATATATATATATATACTTCTGACCACCAATATCTAAATTTCAACTGATAAAAGCATAAAATCCATCAATAACATGGTTATAATGTTATCCTATTGATTTTTCTACCATTACATAACCTGCCCAAACTGGTTGGTAGTTCACCATTCCCTAAAGAAATGTGTGAATGAATGGTGTTTGTAAATGTCTATAACAGACAGGATTATCTCTGTGACAATTTTATTTGGAAACATTCATTGACAACAGAGCTCTGCTAAAGAATTTTTATGACATCCATCTAATTTTCACAGAAGAACAGATATAAACTTAAGCCTAAGAGTTACATAACAACTTTTATCCCTACCATTATAGCTCAGACTATATAATGCTAATACAGTTAATAGGCTAGAATTATTGCCATCCTGCTTCATAAATTTTATGCATACACCAGCTTGAACTTAAACCTCAGGATTCAGGATAGCAATAGCTTCATCAAATCCTGTTCCTTTTGCCAATGTTATTTTGATACTTTCCCCAAATAACTGTAATCACCCTTGCTTTAGTTGAAAGACACAGCATTTTTCTGAATTTTCATCTTGGAACAATTTACTAAGGGAAAACTTACCATGAATGGGCTTGAAGATCTCAGACGTAAGCCTAAAAGTTATTAAATTAAGAAAGCCTCTCTGTGATTATAAATAGTCATAGGCATTAAAGATATAGGTCTGAAGAGCTCTCATCATTTCAGGAAATATTATAGAAATATTTCCTTTGAGGCTTTAATTTGTGAGCAACGCCATTTCATGGGTAGAGATGTTGAGCCTCCGCATTTACTGTTAGATAAATGTAGACGGAAAGAATGTACTTGCAGTACAAAGGTCACATAAGAAGGACTTTATTCACCTGAAAACTCAAAATCACTGCCTAGAACATTTTAGTCACTTTTATTATAAAATATTTATTGGGAATTTTCCTGGACATGTGTCCCTTCAAGTTACACAAAACACAGGACTCAATACAGAAACATTCAACAAAGCATGAACAAATTTTCAAGGCTTTGGGTCTCTTTGCTTCATTACATATCAATTACTCCTTTAGCTTTTTAAAAATCATTTATTCATTCTCTACATGCATCATAGAGGATATTTTAGTGTGGTCCATACTTTTTAAATTTTAGGGAAGTAACATTTAAGGTAGATTTTTGTGAAGATTGCTAAGGTTTTGTTTAGCATATATTCAGTTTACTTGCAATGGAAACTGCACTTTAAAACTTAATGGAAAATGTGAATTCATTGCTAACATAAATAAATATAATCTGACATAGAAGGAATGATTTATTAAAACATATTGACAGCTATTTTTATCAATGATTTAGACATCATAATGGCATTATACCACTTTATATGAGAATCTTAAAATATTAGTTACATAAAGTGTTTGATTGGAGAAGGAAATGGCAACCCAGTCCAGTATTCTTGCCTAGAGAATCCCGTGGACAGAGGAGCTTGGTGGGCTGCTGTCCATGGGGTCGCACAGAGTTGGCCACGACTGAAGCTACTCAGCATGCATGCATGCATGCATTGGAGAAGGAAATGGCAACCCACTCCAGTATTCTTGCCTGGAGAATCCCAGGGACAGAGAAGCCTGGTGGACTGGCGTCTATGGGGTCGCAAAGAGTTGTACACTACTGAAGCGACTTAGCAGCAGCAGCAGCAAAGTGCTTGATATCTGTTTTAATTTTAACTAATTTTTAATTAAATTTAAATTTTAAATTAATTCAAATTTTAAATTACTTGATTGTAATAAAATTTTCCTGTTTCAAAAAATATTTTTATTTTCTTTGGATTAATATCTGTATATTTTAAGGTAAAAATAATCCTCATGAAGTGTAGTTAGTTAATTCATCCTGAATTGCATCATTAACACAATTTTCTTGCTAAAAATCTGCCAATAAAAATGTAAAAGTTCTGCTACAAAGAATGATTTCTTGAAAACTTATCACTTTAACTGAGATCTTATCAAATAGGTCTCCACATAAGAGAACAGGGCACCAACAAATAACTTTAGCAGAGTTAGTAGAGAAACATTTGCCTTCCTTTGTTCATGTAGAAAAGTCTGAGTGGCTTCTACATCTGCCTGAAATTTCAGAGGCATCTATTTCCCTGAAGGAAACAAAACGATAAAAAGTAGAGCTGGAAGAAGTCTTACTTTTGCTACAGATCATTACAAATTGCTACAGTTCTTTCATACCTCTCAAGTTTGTCATAGATAAGACCAAAGCAATACAATACCCCTATATTTAATATTTTATTCTATTTTTTTTTTGAAAAGAGGCTATAGATTTGGGTAATATAAAGATAAAATCCATTTTTAGGGTCAAAACTAGTCACTGAGGCTAAAGAATATGGTTAGGGTAATTCGCCCTTTTAATTAAGGGTGATTTAGGAGACTTGTGAATTGTAGCTCTTTCTTGTAAAGTCTGCCAACAAAGGTTAATGTTAAAAATATTGAAATTTATAATTTTCTTTGGAGGCGTTTGTTCAGCAACAATATTTTCTTAGCACAATAATCAAATTCTAACATGGTAGTTAGTTACTAATTTTCTTTTCTCCATTTTGTCACAAAAATATTCCAAGTTGTGTATCAAAAAGTTTGTTTTTTTTTTTAAAGTATATTTAATGACAAAGCCCAGGATTTTCAAAACTCTGGCGTAAATCATAGAACATTTTGAATCCTTCAACATAAGTCAAGATGCTTATTTGTAATTAGCCAGGAGAGCTCACAGCTTCCATTTTGTGCAAATTATCACCTTTCAAAATAATAATCAACCTAGATTCTCAAGTTTACTTGCTATCCCAAATAAAAAATCTCTATATTTCAAAAGCAAAGTTAAAAATATCATTTTTTTACAAAGTTTCCCAATTTCTACATAAAACATTTTCCTTTACTTTTGAAGTATTCATATTTAATACATCACCTGGGCTTCTGTAATAAGAGAAATAAACACATTTCAATTTGCCTTTCATCTATTGTTTCTCATTAATTATAAAGTAGCATATTTCTAATGAGTCTTTTGACTCTTCAGTTTTATTACCTTCATAATGTAATGCAAAGAATTGTCATTATGATATATTTTTCTTCAGAAATTGTTTTCAATTTATTAAGTTCTTTATGCCACAGTTCTCTGAAACTGATTACTCCCTGCACTATTTACTCATTTATTTCATCTTCTTTTGACCAACCCTTATTCTGTTGTGCTTCTTTTCGTCTTTCATCTTCAAAGTCCCATTTCTGTCTAAAGTTAGTTGCTGGTGTAAACTTCAAATGTGGAGCTTAGGTTTTAAAAAAAAATCCCAGCTGAAGTTTATCATTCCTGAAAATGTACAGCTGTTTCTACCACATTTATTCTTTTTATTGTCACCATCATAAGACTGAAGGCTAGAAGCAGACTGCTTTCATTTCAATCGTGCTAACAATTATGGGAAATCATGCTTTGATCTTTGAGAAGAAGATCTGGGTCACCCAGTGTGTTACAATTGGCTTTGGAGGTTTATTTTACAAGAAACTTGCAGTTGTGTTCCAGAATGTGTTTTATATTCATTAGCAAAGGGCAAAGAGAGGATATGAAGTCATTCTATTGACAGCCATTAAAAAATCAAGTTTAAGCGATCTGAAAAATATAGACTTGGGGGAACTTGTGTGACTTTGGCCAGAGCAGGTCTCTGTATTAGGAACAATGCCGCTGGAAATGTTCTATAGAAATTGAAGGCAGAGAGAAGTGAACTGACTTGACGTTGTGCAAAAAAGGGAATGAGACAGGAAACATTGTTGGCGACATCTTCATGCAATTAAACACAGGTAATCCTAGAGGGAGAACTGAGACAAAAAGCTTTTTTAGTTTTTAAACAGTTTTATTGAGGAACGGTTTATATAGCATAAAATCTACCATGTGAAAGTGTGAAATGCAATGGTTTTTAATCCATTAACAGAATTGTGTATCTATTTTCATAACCTAATTTTAAGATGCCTCTCAAATAGAAAGTTAATCATTTACTACAAATTCCTTCTTGCTACACACTCAACCTGGGAACTGGTCAATCTACTTTCTTTCTTTCTAGAGTTGTCTATTCTAGACATTTCAAATAAATGGAGTTACACAATCTTTTGTGAGCAGCTTCATTCACTTGGCATAATTTTTCAAAGTTTATCCATATTGTGGCATATATAAGTACTTTATTCCTTTTAAAGTGCTAAATAGCATTCCATTCCATGAATTTTAGCTATCCATTCAATGGAATTTAATGGAAATTTGGATTACTTCTATGTTTTGTCTATTATCAAAAATGCTGCCATGAATATTAGATAAACTTTTTCAATTTAAATTAAATTTTTGCTTGTATATTATTTTTGTTGTTGCCTTATGACTGAAATATGAACATTATATTAGAGAAATACATGTTGATTATATCTCAATAAAATGGTAAAATAAATAAATAAGAAGTACATTGCTTTTAAGTATGTACACTAAAATTAGAATATGATTAGTTTTAAAAGTGAGAAGATATATGTGAATGACAATGTATTATTTTTTATTACACAGTCTAGGTGTTTGACTTAAAAACCAATTATGTTTTAATTATCAGAATTATTATTTTGAAGTATTTATTATAATAATGTACATTCATATAATAGCATTATTCTTTGAAATGAAATATACCATTAAGATAAGTTTCTATAGACAGTTTTCTGGCCAAATTTTTATTTTTATAAATACTGTTTTTAAAGCATAATGTTCATTGAGTTTTGCTTATATGAAAAAAGAAAGTCGTAAATAAAATACAAGCAATATGCTATCCTATGAGTGATAAATCTGTGCATACAAGTGACAAGATTATTCCTTTAGTTTACTTCATCCTTGACTCTTTCTTAAAGACAGAAATTTTCTCAACAGGCCCTTGTGGGCAGACAACACATTTTTTACACTCACTCTTCCCAGGGATGGAGTTGGCATTTTCCTTGCCCTTTACTGTAAATCTCAGCCTGTTCAGCTTTTATAGGGTTCCCACGTGGTACAGCATTAAAGACTCTGCCTGCCAATGCAGGAGGTGCAAAAGACACACGTTCAATCCCTGGGTGGGGAAGATTCCCCTGGAGTAGGAAATGGCAGCCCACTCCAGTATTCTTGCCTGGAAAATCCCATGGACAGAGGATCCTGGCAGGCTCTAGTTCATGGGGTCACAGTCAGACACGACTGAGCAACTGAGCACAGAACACCACATCCAATATTTTTCATCCCCATTATTATTGATTCTTGTATTTTTTTGACTTCTTTATCACTCACCTATATTGACCAGTTTGACACTCCTTGCTCATCGAAATCATCATACTACTTCAACAACATTTACATAACATAATTCTAACATCCTATGGCAATTTCTCAAAGTGTGATATGCCTGCTATCTGCATCCAAATTGTCTTCATTAAAGAGTCAAACTCATGAATCCCACAGCAGACCTATTGAAATCAGAATTCTCAAAAGTAGAATCAGGGAATCTGCATTTTTCAAAAACTCTCCAGACAATGCTTAGACAGAATGAAGTTTGAGAACAACAGTCCTTACCCTCTCACTCCCTTGTACTATTCAACAGTAACACTCAACATCCACACTGTCAAGTCACTCATTACCATGTAGACACTGCTACAAGTTATTCTACCTTTGAAATAATAAATCTCTTTGAACATAAACTTTTATCTTTTAGTTCCTATGAATCACATTATAATTTTCCTCCTTCAAGTATGGCAAGTACGAATTCAGCTTGACTTTACTTGCTTCTTCATCCAGCCTAGATCCCGTTACCCAACATTTTAACAAATTTAAACAGCATTCTTGACCCCGATTGTTTACTTATTATTTCAACCACATGTGCTCAACAAATTCAAACCTCTGATTAATCCAACTCTTGTCATCTTGAGTCCTACATCCAATCATCTGAAGATGACTGGGAAACGTTTCTCCAACACATCAGATTACCTCCATTTTCATATTTGTGACTATTTTACTATTCCATTAAAAACACTGCATAGATATTTAAAATGACACAAACTGATAGGAAGATAAGCCATGTTTTTGGATTAAAAGAATCAATATAGTCAAAATGACTATACAACCCAAGGCAATCTACAAATTCAGTGCAATCCCTATCAAATTACCAATGGCATTTTTCACAGAACTAGGAGAAGGCAATGGCATCCCACTCCAGTACTCTTGCCTGGAAAATCCCACGGATGGAGGAGCCTGGAAGGCTGCAGTCCATGGGGTCGCTGAGAGTTGGACACGACTGAGCGACTTCACTTTCACTTTTCACTTTCATGCATTGGAGAAGGAAATGGCAACCCACTCCAGTGTTCTTGCCTGGAGAATCCCAGGGACGGGGAGCCTGGTGGGCTGCCGTCTATGGGGTCGCACAGACTCGGACATGACTGAAGTGACTTAGCAAGCAGACAGGACAAAAAACTCTTAAATTTGTATGGATATACAAAAGACCCCCAAATAGCCAAAGCAATCTTGAGAAAGAAAAACAGAGCTGGAAGAATCAGGCTTCCTGACTTCAGACTATACTATAAAGCTAGAGCAATGCAAACAGATTGGTGCTGACACATAAACCAGAAATATAGATAAGTGGAACAAGACAGAAAGCCCAGAAATAAACCAATACACCTATGGTCAACTAATCTGTGACAAAGGAAGCAAGAATATACAATGGAGACAAGACAGTCTCCTCAATAAGTGGTGCTAGGAAAACTGGGAAGCTACTGAAAAGAATGAAATTAGAACAGTTTTAACACCACACAGAAAAATAAACTAAGATTGGATTAAAGACATACATGTAAGACTGAATACTATCTAACTCCTGGAGAAAAACACAGGCAGAACACTCTTTGACATAAATTGTAGAAATATCTTTTGGATCTGTCTCCTAGAGTAATAAATAAAGATAAAAATAAGCAAATGGGAATGAATTAAAACATTCTGCATACCAAAGGAAACCATAAACTAAACCAAAAGACAATGTACAGAATGGCAGAAAATGCAACCAACAAAGGATTAACCCCCCAAATGTACAAAGAGATCATAAGACTCAGGGCTTCCTGGGTAGCTTGGTGGTAAAGAATTCGCCTGCCAATACAGGAAATGCAGTTCAGTCGAGGGGTTGGGAAGATCCCCTTGAGGAAGAAAAGGCCACCCACTCCAGAATTCTTGCCTGGAAAATTCTATGGACTGAGGACCCTGGCGGGCTACAGTCCATTGTGTTGCAGAGTCGGTCGGACATGACTAAAGCACTGAGCACACATGCATACAGCTAAATATCAGAAAACAACGAATCTGATCAAAAAATAGGCAGAAAGTCTAAATAGACATTTCTCCAAAGAAGACATACAGGTGGCCAAAAGGTACATGAGAAGTTGCTCAGCATCACTGATTATTGATAAGTCACTGCAGTCATGGCCAACTCTTTGTGACCCAGGATTGTAGCCCACCAGGATCCTCTGTCCATGGGATTATCCAGGGAAGAATGCAGGAGTGAGTTGCCATTTCCTTCTCCAGGGGATCTTCCCAACCCAGGGATTCAACCTGGGTCTCTTGCATTGCAGGCAGATTCCCACTAATTATTAGAGAGGTGCAAATCAAAACTACAATGAGGTATCACCATCTTGTATGTCAGGGGTAGTGGCTCAGTCATATCCGACACTTTGAAATACCATGGACTGTTGGCCACCAGGCTCCTCAATCTATGGAATTCTCCAGGCAAGGATACTAGAATGGGTTGCCATTTCCCTTTCCAGGGTATCTTCCCAACCCAGGGATTGAACCTGGCTCTCCTGCATTTCAGGTAGATTCTTTACCTTCTGAGATACCACGTAGATGGCTATTCTGACATTATCCAAAAGTCTGCAAATAATAAATGCTAGAGAGGGTGTGGAGTAAGAGGAACCCTTCTATACTATTCTTGAGAATGCAAATTGGTACAGCTATTATGGAAAAAAATATGGAGATTCCTTTAAAAATTAAAAAAAGAGTTACCATATGATCCTGCAATCCCACTCCTGGCCATATATGCAGAGAAAACCTTTGAAAAGATATATGCACCCCAATGTTCTTAGCAGCACTATTTACAAAAGCCAAGACATGGAAGCAACCTAAATATCCATTGCCAGATAAATGGATAAAGAAGATGTGGAGTGTGTGTGTATTTTCTTGGTATATGACTGCCTCTTCTCCCTCTCCAGCTTGCTCCTTGCAAATTGTCTTTCTATCATTCTTCAGATATGTGTTAAAAAAAAATAGATCTTCTGTAGAACCACCATGTTTTCTCTGTACCTTAAATTTCTCTTTCCCCTGTCTTCACTTTTCTGAGTTTATAGTCTTATCTTATGACTTTGTTAAAATTTATTAACTGGACTATAGGGCACTGGATGGTAAATTTATTCAACAAAAGACCAACAAAAGAGGAATTGAAATAGAGAAGGTCCTAAGGAAGTACTTGGCACACCTCAAAGGGCTATTTTCAGATGTCAAGGCATGGTGCAGAGTGACAGGACCTGGTATACTTGCTTTTATTAGCATCTGCAGGTAGAGTGTTTGGGGTTCCTAGGGTAGGGTCAGATTGGTCAATCCAAAAAAAAGAACAAGATGTTGCCAAGTCCCTTGGGAGTCTTATCCAAGGGCTGTGTAAGGCATACAGGTGATGGGAGGGAAGAGAGAATGTTGATCACAAGGGCTGCTGGGGAAGTCCTATCAGGTTCCTGCATTTGCCTGTTACTCTGGAACTTTGGGGCTTCCCTCGTGGCTCAGTTGATAAAGAATCTGCCTGCAGTGCAGAAGACCCCAGTTTGATTCCTGGGTTGGGAAGATCTGCTGCCAAAGGGATAGGCTACCCACTGCAGTATTCTTGGGCTTCCCTTGTGACTCAGCTGGTAAAGAATCCATCTGCAATCTGGGAGACCTGGATTCAATCCCTGGGTTAGGAAGATGCCCTGGAGAAGGGAAAGACTACCCATCCAGTATTCTGGCCTGGAGAATTCCATGGACTGTACAGTCCATGGGGTTGCAAAGTCATACATGACTGAGTGACTTTCACTTTCTGTAGCTTTTGTTTAAGAAGTACTCTTTCATGAGGAGTCTGGTGTCAGTTTAAGTTCTCTGCAGGACACTTGGCCACTGCCATGAACTAGTTACCTAAATGCTCTACACCTTGTATTTTTGTTGATACTGCATTTTAGGTATTTATAAATCTCTGCTACCCGCAGTATATGTGTAGGCTTCCTAAGAGCAGTTCCCACCTCTGTTTCAAATGCAGGAGACTCATTCTCATTGGCTATCCATACATATCTGACAAATAAATAAAAGAGTGAATGAACAAATGAATTCCAGAACCAAACAAAAATGTTTTCCAGTTCATAGCCAAAAGATGTCACTTGCAGAAGCAGAAAAGAGGCTTATGTAATTTTTAGGCCCTTTGATTTTGAGGGTGGTAAAAGATGTTCAGATATGGGTTATTACAAAATGAATTATTTATGATCGGCACGAGTAAAATGGAACATATATTCCCAATGACTGAGTCATTTCATTCTTTAGTGTATCTTTGATTTACGTTAAATTTAAAAGCTGAAATGTCAGAACTGGATTTTTTAAATATTACATGTACATGTATTCATAGTCTCAAAGAATGTGAAATGGCTGTGTTTTTATCATTGAAAAAATCTATGCTATATATTTCTACATATAAATGTACTATGTATTTCTACATATATATGTACTATGTATTTCTACATTTCTGATGTTTTAGCTGCTAGACTCTGAGAAAAAAGTTATTGAAATCAGAAAAATCTCGGTTCTGATCTGGTTAGTCCTGAAGCTACAACTTAATATTAAAATGACTTTTTGTAGCTATGAAAGTCTAGGTTGCATTTTCTTCCATAATAAGGCTATTCTATGTACATCAAAAATCTGTTGTTGTGGCCACCTTCATGAATTATCCTAGCTAGATCATCTGGTTGACTTGCTGCAGCTTCTGTGTCAGCACTTGCTGTTTTACTTTGTACTTTTATGTTATGGACAATGGCTTCTTTCCTTAAACCTCATGAACCAACCTCTGTTATCTTTAAACTTTTCTTTTGCAGCTTCCTCACCTCTCTCAGCTTTCACAGAATTGGAGAGAGTTAGGGCCTTGCTCCGGATTAGGTAGGCCTAGGTTTGAGGGAATGTTGTGGCTGGTTTGATCTTCTATCCAGACCACTAAAACTTTCTCCATATCAACAATAGGGCTGTTTCACTTCCTTATCGTTCCTGTGTTTATTGGAGTAGCACTTTTAATTTCCGTCAAGAATTTTTCCTTTTCATTCACAACTTGGCTGTTTGGCACAAGAGGCCTCAGTTTCAGCCTATCTTGGCTTTCGATATGCCTTCCTCACTAAAATTAATCATTTCTAGCTTTTGATTTAAAGTGAGAGATATGCGATTTTTCCTTTCACTTGAACACTTAGAGGCTATTACACTGTTGTGAATTGGCCTAATTTTGGAAGGAATGATGTTAAAGCTGAAACTCCAGTACTTTGGCCACCTCATGCGAAGAGTTGACTCATTGGAAAAGACTCTGATGCTGGGAGGGACTGGGGGCAGGAGGAGAAGGGGATGACAGAGGATGAGATGGCTGGATGGCATCACCAACTCAATGGACGTGAGTGTGAGTGAACTCCGGGAGTCGGTGATGGACAGGGAGGCCTGGTGTGCTGCGATTCATGGGGTTGCAAAGACTTGGACACGACTGAGCGACTGAACTGAACTGAACTGAATTTCAATATTGTTGTGTCTCAGGGAATAGGGAGGCTTGAGAAGAGGGGGAGAGACATGGGAACAGCCAGTTGGTCAAACAGTCAGAACACACAATATTTATTAGGTTCTCTGTCTTATATGATCATGATTTGTGGCACCCCAAAACAAGTACAATAGGAACATCAGAGATCACTGATCACAGATCACCATAACAAATATAGTAATAGCCAAACAAAACTTGAAATACTGTGAGAATTGCCAAAATGTTGTACAGAAACATGAAGTGAGCAAATGCTATTGGGAAAATGGTGCTGATAGACTTGTTTGATGCAAAGTGAAAGTCGATCAGTTGTGTTTGACTCTTTACAACCCCATCGACTATATAGTCCACAGAAATCTCTAGGCCAGAATGCTGGAGTGGGTGTCCTTTCCCTTCTCCAGGGGATCTTTCCAACCCGGAAATCGAACTGGGGTCTCCTGCATTGCAGGCAGATTCTTTACCAACTGAGCTATCAGAATGCAGGGTAGCCACAAAACTTCATTTGTAAAAAATGCAATTATCTGTGAGGTATAATAAAGTACAGTAAAATGAGGTAAGTCCGTATATTAGTTTCAGGTGTAAAACATAATAATTTGATATTTGTATGTATTGCAAAATGATCACAGCAGTAAGTCTAGTAACATCCAACACTGCATATAGTTACAAATTTATTTTTCTTTGAGAACTCTTAAGAACCACTCACTTAGCAACTGTCAAAGTACAATATAAGTAAATATAGTCACCACCTTGTACATAGTATCCACATGACTTACTTAGTTTATAACTGGAAATTTGTACCTTTTGATTCCTTCACCTATCTCACTCACTCCCAACCCCTCCTCTGGCAGCCAACAGTTTGTTCTGTGTATCTATGAGTTTGGCTGTATTTTTAGGGTTTGTTTTTCTTTTGTTTGGTGGGAGGGATTCAACATATAGGTGAGATCATAGTGTATTTGTCTTTTTCTTTCTGACTTATTTTACGTAGCACAGGGCCTTCAAGGTACATTCATATTGTTGCAAATGGCAAGATTTTATTATTTTTTAATATTCCATTGTGTGTATTCATATATACCATATTTTCTCTATCCATTTACCCATTAATGGACATTTAGCTATTGTTTTGGCTATTGAAAATAATGCTTAATGAACATCATTTTGAATTAGTGATTTTTTATTTTTCAAATAAATACCCAGAAGTTGAATGCTGGGAAAAATAAATAAATAAAATAAAATGACTTTAAGTAAGAAATTATAAGGGACACAAAAAGATGAGAAAAAAAACAAGGAAAATGGAAATTATAAAAATGGAAATATTTAAAATGTATTGATTTCTGATCTGCTGCTATAAATTCCAATTATTCATCTTTATTTGGCTAATTTATTTTAATCAATGTGCTTTCATTAATTTTCATTCATTCAACAAATATTTATTGATCCCTAACATATATTGGACTCTTAGGGTGTGAAGAATAAAAAAATGAAGGGCACAGGACCTATCGCTGGAGACCAATACTAAAATAAATCTGCCTAATTGTGGACATGTGCTGTTAATACCCAAGATGTATTATACAACATAATCATTTTATGTATAAAAATACATAATATGAAAAACAGGATATATATATAGCATATAGTTATCTTTCTTTTCCCCTACTAGTGAGTAATTGTGTTCTATTACTGCACCAAATTTAGTATTCCCAATGATTGTTACATTTCATGTTTTGGAAAATAAGCAATACTTTGGTTTATGGTTAATTTTAAAACTGAGTATTAAGTGTATTAAATTTCCTGAACATTAATCATATCTTTTTCTAAAGTTAATCCTTATAATACTGGATGTGATTGCAAACTCTATTTTGTAGAGCCTTGTTTATTTATTAGTTTCAGAATCATAAAGTTGAGGTTTTATTTTGCTGTATCTTTTTTATTTAGTGCTGTCAGTTCCATAATGCACAGTTTTCACTGGAAACTATAATCCTAGAAATTCATATATTTCAATTATGTCTCCCTGCAGGCCAGTAATTATTGGAAAAACAGTTAACTGGTTTTATGGTCAACCTTTGTCTGGAAGTTCATCCCTTGACCCACAATTGTTTCTCACTATCTTTAAAACGTGAATGCAAAGTAGAATTGATAACTCAGCAGTAAAATATGCTTATACAAAATTTATTATTTACTTGTAAAAAGTGTGCCAGAAGGCATTTTAGCAAAAACATTTCCCTTTGCATTAAAAAATGGAATCATTTTTGCCTGTAGGGTAGCATTGTTAAAAGTATCCCATTCACTACATGATGACATTTCCTTTTTTAGTTTCCTTTATTTTTTCTTTCTTTCTCTCTTCCTTTTTATCATTGGTACTCAGAACATTTTCTTATCACTCTTAGTAAATGTTGACTTTGCTAGTGACTCAGTGATGATTTCTGTCTTGCTCATCAGTTTTGACCCTGCTCTGCTAAAATCATTACATTCCCTCTCAGGGGTTTGTTTATTACTTTGTCTTTTATCTGAGGTGTTTTCAGTTCCAAATAAACAGATTGAACTCTATAAATGGATTCTGACTATTATACCTGAGTAGCTATCTTTTTCAACTGAAATAAGTAAAACACTTACCAAGTTTTCCTGATTGTTCTCAGATGAAGCCAAATTCTAGGGTGTAGTAATAAAAATTATCCTAGGAATTCACTATGAAATCAAAAGGGAGTACTTTCCTCCCTTTTTTGATAACTCATTGGTCTAATAGTTACAGTTTATTAAAACAAAATTGTCCTGTAAACATTCAGCAGCTGAGGTATAATATATGTATTATGAGTATCATGATTATACTATGAAATAATGAAATATTGAAAAGAGCAAGAATGTTTGGTGTATATTAAGATTTATTCTCAGTGTTTAAATGTTCTAAAGGTACTATTCTGAGTACACAAGTATTTCTAAGACATTAGTATATTCTTGAGAGGTTTACAGCCTAGTATATGATTATTTCCATAGTCTGGGTATATAAAACAAATTTTGAAAAGCATCAAAGTTAGTCCTTAGTAAAAACAAAAATTACTAAATATGACTAAATTGAGATATAAATCAAAATATTGTCATGTCAGTTTGAATATTTATGAATGTAATTTAATGAAAACAACTAGATTTCCTCTGCTATTAATATTTCAATGAAAGTTAGCAGATACCTGAGGAATACAATGTGATATGAGTTTCTTGGGCACGGCAAAGTGTGCAGGAGGAGGGAATGAAATGGAATGTGGGATACTGAAGAGTAAGAAATAAGATTGATGTTGAAATGGCAATGATCTGAGTAGGTAGACAGAAGTCAACACCTGCCCTGGGGGCATGAGTCCTCAACAATGAGTAATAGGTATCCTGTTGCTATATATTTGGGATTCTGTATCCAGTTTCCTGGAAGATTTTCTTAATTCATGAACACCAAGGAAAGTCATTGAGTGCCAGGGAACTTCTTTCATTGTTGCATGATTCTAAGAATCCTTGAAAGACAAGTTTTCTCAGGGGAAAATATGCTTCTCTCCCCAAAAATCATAATTATCATTGTGACCTTACTCTGAGTTTCTACTTCAAACCCTCAGTTCTAGGCCACAACACAATTTTTTTTTTGAAGTCCTTTCTCAGTGATAACTCGGAGTAATACAGTGTTAATTACTATAAGTGTTCATTGTTGCTTAGCATTAAATGATCAGGTTGGGGGAATTTTTCTGTTGAAGAGAATAGTAACTTCCTTGCTCTATATGTAGTTCTGCTTCCTCAGGATTGGGAAGCCCAGGAGTATAGTAAGAGCGCTAAAATCTAGTGTCACCTCACTATTGACCAGGTAGAGAACATTAAACAAGACACCACTTTCTGATATTTATACAATTCCCTCTAATACTTTATGTACAACTGTTAGGAGAGAAGAATGGGTGATGTCTAATGAGTTCATGGGGATTTGGTATCAAGGAGAGCATATGGGTTTAGGTGGAGACTTCATGGATAATGTAACATATTGGTAATGTTTGAAGCTTGAGTATAATTTATTCTCTTATTTGACAAATACGTATTGATCATCTGCTATTAACTAATATTACAACAGAAAGGAGGAAATGCAGCAAACTGCCCGTCAGAGAAGCATGATTCCTTATTTTCAGAGTCCTATCAGATAAGATTATATTACCTGGAAATCATAATATGTTATTTTAAACACTGTGATAAACGTATATGTTCAGTGGAAACCGGGAGCAAGAAATGGTTTACTGCAATGGGGAGAATCTGAAACAGCTTCAGTGAGAGATGTATAAAGATATTTTTGAAGAATGAGTAGTAATCTTACAACTAATGGAGGAGCAGTTTGGCAGAAAAAAGAATATGTGCAAGTCTTAGAAAAGTGAAGATTGATACATAGTTTGATGTGGCCTAAGTTAGGGCTGAAAAGATAACTTAAAGCAGATTGCAGTCTCCTTATACTGTGATAAGGACTATGGATTTATTCTGAAGTCTCTGGGGGAATTATGGCAGATTTATAACTAGGGAAGAACGGAAATGAGTTTTATAAAAATAACAGTCGGTGATGGGAGCAGGAGATGGGAACTGTAGCTGACAGACTAACTGGGAAATTGATCAATTCTTGACATACCTGCTTTCCAATAGATTTTTTACATTCTTCAGGGAAGGAAGCCTATTTTATCGAAGTTTTTAGTCCCTAAATAATGCTTGCTATATGAAGGCCCTTATTTTTCACAGTTATGGAAGGAAGACAGGAGGAAGGAAGGAAGGAAGAAAGAAAGTCTTTAGTAAGTGATGAAGTGGTGTGACAAGTGACGATGAGGACTGAAATGACATATTAGCTGTAAGATGGCCAGAAAAGACAGATTGGAAATGGACTGGCAATTTAATTTAGCAAACAGATTTTATTTCTGTACATATGGCCAATGAATATCTTCTGCTTTATTTCCTAATCGCACTGGCACATGATCTCTGAGATTTATGGCAAGTATGCACAAAGCTGATTTTGCAAAGCAGATCATATAAATTGTGTATTTTTTCCTCATGGCTTTGAAGACAGTTTTGATGCCAGGCACATTGATGACGTTGTAGATAACTGAGGGAAAGAAGTTTCCCAGAGAACAAGAGGCATATTTTGACTCTATTTTCCATATTAAATACTATAAGAAAATACCCAAAAGTCATTGGGTTAAGAGGTGATAATATATAAAATATCTATTTTAACCTGGAAAAAGTTCTGTGAAGACTGGTTAAATCCTGGCTTATAAGACAAGTAGTCACTGGCTTAAGAGGTGATTATATATATAAAATATCTATTTTAACCTGGAAAAAGTTCTGTGAAGACTGGTTAAATCCTGGCTTATGTGCCTACCCAGAGGGAAGAACAGTAGAGAAACTCAAATTTCCCTAGATCTCAAAAGTCTGTGAATATAAACAAATGAGGTTACATTAACTGTATAAATTCAAAAGTGCTAGTCCATATAGCTCCTTTTCCTTGACATCTGTTCATGTTTTTCTATGAATTCTTAGAGAGAAATTGTACATGCTGTATGTTAAGTATGAAAAAGTAGATTTGCCAAAAGACATTTTTCCTAAAGCCAACTCAATAGAAAAACTAGTTCACTAATATTTCCAAATTTTCCAACTTATCATTAACAATCACTTTAAATCAAATAAAGCAATTATGACAGGCATGTTAGAATCAATCTATGTAAGCTAACTCATTTTATCTTCACAAGGCTACTTCTATCACTGTTTTAAAATGAGCTTTGGTAACATGTCCAAGCCACTCAGCTATACTGTAACTGGTTTTAAAGTCTCTGAATATTTAATATTTATCAATATCAGTAGAAAAATGGGGGGAAGGGCTTCCTACGTGGCTCAGTAGTAAAGAATCTGCCTGCCAAGCAGGAGTCATGGTTTCAATACTTGGGTAGGGAAGATCCCCTGGAGAAGGAAATGGCACCCACTCTAGTTTTCCTGGAGAATCCCAAGGACAAAGGAGCCTGTGGGCTACAGTGCATGGGGTAACAAAAGAATTGGACATGATTGACTGACTAAATCACCACAAATGTAAAAAGCCAATATTTCATTCAGGAGGTGTTGCATTTATACTCTGTTTGCTCATTTTTAGAATGTTTAGGATTACTTTGCAAATTTCTCAAGTAACCTGTTAACATTTGAAATTTTTGTCATCAGTAGCAAAAGTTAAATATTTCTATTAAAAAAGAACAGCCATGTAACTTATCTTTCAAGCTAGGGATTTTTTTGTTGTTGTTGTTTAAATAAAAAGGGACACCATTAATACTTGTTCAAAGAAAAGGAAAGTGAAAGTCGCTCAGCCGTGTCCGACTCTTTGTGACCCCATGGACTATATAGTCTATGGAATTCTCCAGGTCAGAATACTGGAGTGGATAGCCTTTCCCTTCTCCAGGGGATCTTCCCAACCCAGGGATCAAACACAGGTCTCCCACATTGGGAGCAGATTCTTTACCAGCTGAGCCACAAGGGAAGTGCAGTACTGGAGTGGGTAGCCTATCCCTTCTCCAGGGGATCTTCCTGACTCAGGAAGCGAACCCTGGTTTACCTCATTGCAGGCACATTCTTTATCAACTGAGCTATCAGGGAAGCCCTTGTCCAAAGAAAACAGGTTTAAACTTGGACTCTAGGAAGCAAATTGGGCTGTTTGGTCCACATATTATAAAAACTGTTTAACCTACTACGTTGAAACTCTTCCATTTTACCATCAGAGCTTTTAAAGGTGTAAACCTGCAATTCATAAATTTGGTGATGTTCCTTTGGAAAACTGATCATTTGATGAAACTATTTGCAGAAGATTCATTTTTCTGTTTTCACAGGGCTCAGATCTAGTTCAAAGAACCTAGTCAAGAACTTTTTCAGGGGTCTCCCTCAAAATGACATGCTGCCAGCTAACCAACTCCATGGGGATTGTGTCTTTGTCACCCCTCACCACTTCCAGATGGGGCTTCCCAGGTGCTCAGTGGCAAAGAATCTGCCTGCCAGTGCAGAAGGCACAAGAGACTCGGATTTGATTTCTGGTTTGGGAAGATCCCCTGGAGGAGGAAATAGCAACCCACTCCAGCATTCTTGCCTAGAAAATCCAACGACAGTAGAGTCTGACAGGCTACAGTCAGCAACTGAGCATACACACACATGATTTAACCTAATTTATTTTGAACATGCAGTTTGCATATTGAATCCATGAATTATTTTTGTAAAGCCTAAGATAAAATCATTATTGTTTACTACTGTTCTCAGTAAGAATTTAAAACTTACTGTTTAAAGAAAGTACCTTTCTATGCTGCCAACAGTAAATGGTAAACTAAAATATGTGAAGCAGAAAGGAATGGTAATATTTCATTGTTATAGCATACTCCATCCTGTTTTTATGTGCATTCCCAAGATGTTCACACACAAACTCTTTCTAAGAAGCAGGCTCTGAAAGGTTGTTGAGAATGACAGAGGATGAAGGCTAATATAGATTAAAAAATTCGATGTTAAGACTTAAATGTTTTTACATGCAATAATTATAACTATATATTGCATATTAGAAACTGATACAGTGGCTTATACTCTCTTTGAAATATAACTAGTTCATTTCAAGATAGAATGTATCAGGTATTATTTATATCAGTATTATTTTCTAGGGAGAAGGAAGTTCACATTATTTTTATCATCTAGAACAGAGATATCAATGTTAACCTTTTCGTTATTCACTGGGTTTTTTTTTTTTTTTTTTTCTGATAATTCCTGTTGTGGTTTCTATTGTAGACATTTCTCAATGTTCAAAAGACTTTTTCTCAAATCCATTTGCAAGTTATTTTCTGAGACTTAAATCCATTATTTTATATGAAAAAATGAGGCAAATAATTCACATGTTAAGTGGTGACTGAGATTTCTGACCTGTTCAAAAAGGTCTATTTAGCCTAAAATGCATAACCTGTGTTCGTGCTTAATTGCTCAGCCATGTCTGACTCTGCGACCCTTTGGACTGTCGCCTGCCAGGCTCCTCTGTCCATGGGATTATCCAGGGGAAAATAGTGGAGTAGGTTGTCATTTCTTCCTCCAGGGACTCTTCCTTACCCAGGGATTAAACCTGTGTCCCCTATGTCTCCTGTATTGCAGGTGGATTCTTTACCCGCTGAGCCATTGAGGAAGCCCATATAATCACCTAAATATTCATATATATCAATAATAATTTACGAATCCAAGCTACCTTGAACTCTATTTTTCCTGAGCTATAAGGCTGCAAGTTTTCTCATCTTATCTCCCAGCAAGGTGGAAGGAAGTGTGGGAAGCAACAAGAACTTCACTTTGAACCACTTTGGAGAGGTTGTCCTGTGGAAGTTAAACAGTTCTGCAAGGGTGAAACCAATCTATTTTACCATTAATTCAAGATATAAATAGACTGCTAAATAAAGCAATAATCATGTGAGAGATGCTTACTGATGAAATGTAGAAATTACCTGCCTAATCTATGGGGTCACAGAGTCAGACACGACATGAGCAGCAATCTAGGGCAAGTCAGTATTCTACCAACAATGAAAATAATAAAAAATAAGAAAGATAAGGACTCATTAGGCTTATGTTCTTTGTGAGGGACACAAATAAGTGTTTACAGCTGTAGGATGTTGAAAGTCTGAGATGTCCAGAGCTTCTCAACCTCAACAGTACAGATCCTAGGGATCAGATGTTTTTGTGGTGGGAGGCTGGAATGTTCAGCAGTGTTGCAGGAATGTTTAGCTGCATCCCTAATCTCTGTCCACTAGATGCCAATAGTAGCACACACCCTCCAGATTTGACAACCAAAAATGCCTCCAGACATTGCCAGCTGTCCCCTGGGGAAGGTAAGCAAAATTGTCCCCAATAAGAACCACCAGGCTAGATGAGGAGAGAAAACTGATCTTTGTATATAGTTATATAGAAGTCACTGATGATCTTGATAAACACAATTTGAATAGGAGTGCTGAAAATAAATTTTAGAATGATGGGGATGAGTGAATGGGAAGGAAAAAAAAATGGAGACCACTCTGGAGAGAAGTGTTATCTGTGAAGAGGAAGAAAAAAGTGATACAATAGCTAGTAGTGGGTGTTGCATCATTTGGTTACTTCTGTTTATTTCTTGATTGTTTTCTCTTTTTAATAAATGAGAGGTGCCACTACATTTATTTCACCCAAATACTACACATTTATAAGTATTTTGGTGAAATTCAGTAGGGTGGGAAAAGCTGGAACAGAAGAAGGTAACAATCCCTGAAGAGAATTCGGCCTGCAAGTAAAATTGACTTGATAGGATGTTGATACTTTTATAACAGAGCATAGAGATTTAGTAGAAGTATAGCACTGGTGGAGGTACCTGTGTGGCTCAGCAGTAAAGAAACAGCCTGCAGTGTAGGAGCCACAAGAGGTACGGGTTCAATCACTGAGTGAAGAAGATCCCTGGAGTAGGGAATGGCAACCCACTCAGTTTTCTTGCCTGGAGGATCCCATGGACAGAGGAGCCCAGCGGGCTATAGACCATAGGGTTGCAAAGAGTCAGACACAACTGAAGTGACTTAGCACACAGAAATAGCATTGGTGATGCATTTTCTTATTGAAGTTAAGAGCAAAGTCATCCACTGAAAAGATAAAACAAAGATAAGTGTAGGTTGTGGAAGTAATAAAAGCAAAGTTCAACTTTATATGCATCAAAAATGGATAAGGTCCAGAAATTCTCTGTCACTCTCTGACATTGATCTTGAGCTAGTATCTTAAATAAAACATACTCCTAATTCTAAGTTTTATTGCTGGAAAAATATACTTTCTGTAAAATTAATTATAATTCCCAGTAAATGTTTTTCTAATAAAACATATTTATTAGCTATGTTTTTGTAGCAAACAAAAAAAATAAGTCTTCTACTTCAAAATTAAGGAAAAATACATTTTTGTAAATCTTTTGGCATTTACAACACTGCATTCCAAGTAGCAATAATATAAGGAAAATTATTGTTAAGGAACAACTTTATCATTAAATCAATATAGTCTCTGACTTGAAATCAATTGGCTTAGAGTTTTAAATGGCTTTATTGATTTGAATCATAAAAGATACAAAAGAGGATACATTTACACAAGTTCAATAACATAAAAAGGAGAAAATTTCTCCATGAGAAAAACTCAAACTTAACATGTAGATGACTACAGGAATTTGAGAACAAAGTAAATTATTTCCTATTTATCACAAACTTAGAAGAAACCTGCTGTCTATTTGTGATCTTATCCTCTCTTCTGACCTAGATATTCTGCATAAGATACATACTAGTGGCTTCTTTTTTAGAAAGTAGTAACTCACCCCAGAGAAATGAACATAAATTGAGGAAATGTTGACTTTGACCTTCATTTTAAAAGCTTGACTGATGCTTTGATTTCATCTTTAGTTGGTTTATTTTCTGACCTGGAAGAGCGAAACATATTTACATTTTAAAAAAGTTCTGACTTTCATGACTAATGGATGTTAATTGCTATGACAGTGACATTTTGTATCTTACCCATATTTCTGTGTTACTTTTAATAGGAAAATCTTTGAGAACTAAATTACCAAGGTTTTTAGAAAACCTAAAACACGCTGCTTTGTAAAAATACCAAATTATTGCTAACATAAATCTTCATATAAATCACAGGAAATTC
Organism: Budorcas taxicolor; assembly: GCF_023091745.1. Taxonomy (NCBI): domain Eukaryota; kingdom Metazoa; phylum Chordata; class Mammalia; order Artiodactyla; family Bovidae; genus Budorcas; species Budorcas taxicolor. The sequence continues at coordinate 88,759,240 of NC_068910.1, forward strand.
TAAGACCTTTTTATAAATTTCTTTGAAATACATTTTACTTTAATAAATTTGGCTTTTTAAAAAAGGTAATTAAGTAGCTACATGCACAAAAATAGTTATCCTGTTCAGGGTGTTTATAGAATCATTACTTTACCAATATTCTTGTTTATTTTGGCCACTCTAAAGAAGTATGGAAAAACCAGTGGCTTCCTTCTGATAACATATTATAAATGCTCTGGTATTTTATTATAATCCTTTCTAACTGGTTCCACTTAGCCCATTCCTCTCTGTAGGCCTTTCTTAATCTCACTACTTAGGAGGGGACTCAGTTTATAGGAAATACCTAAACTGCACTTTGATCTCTACCAGAAACACCTTGTTTACCTACTGCTTCCAAATGCCTTTAGCTCAACTTCAGGGAGAAATGTTCAATTATTAAAGTTATTTTTTAAATAAGATAAATAAGATTAATAATTAATGAAAAGCAGCTAGTGGGACTTCCAATATTTTTAATTTTGTAGATTTTAAATGTTGATCTGCCTCATCTTCAGTTCATTGAGGTAGCCAGATAAACGTCTTTGACAATAAGTAAAGATTTCCTTCCTAGTAAATTGCCTAATATTTTCTACAACAGAATTAATCAAGAATCACAATTTATTGATTTATAGGAGCTTAAACTTTTCTCTAAAGTTTTTAAAAATTTAATTCATAGTGTGACTGTCAAGTATCAAGATTAAAATAAAAAACTTTTATAGTGATTTTTAAAGGAAGCAGTTGGGAATTTAAGAATTCCACATTAGAATGACATTGTGTTTCTTGTTCTTTTCTTCTGAATGTCCAAATTTCGTTCTTTAGGGCACTGAGAGGTAAATAGCATTCTTTTAATGCATCAGTATAGTGAGGTAAGGCCCATATGAGAGTCACAAATACAGTTATCTGTGAATGGTAGATGATGTATCAGAATTTGATGTCACCTTTCATAAGTAATGTAGTTTATTTTTGGTAAAATATTTATTTTTATCAGTTTACTTTTGGATCAAGCACCAGATAGAGTTTAAGTGAATAACTAATTTCATTACATATGGAAATTTAATGCTATCATGACAGTAGATGCTGGTCAATCTTTTTAGATTCCTGACAATGATCAAATTCTTCAGGCAAAAATATATCAACAGAGATGCTGTGTACAGAGATGTAGATGTTCTGTGTATTTTGCCCAAGAAAGATACTCCATAGAACTCCATTATACACTTAATTTTTGTACAGTTCTCTATACAAAATGAAGGGCTAATTGATAGTCAGATGTCAGTCAATTAAATTTTGAATTCTTAAAATTTAGGCAAGTGGAAGTTTCATGGGTAAAAACTACCTTTGTTCTACCAGAATAAAATAGAGTCATAAAAAAATGACTACCTGAAAATACAGGGCAAGGAAATTTATGAACATACACACAATGAAAATGTAAAGGCTGAAAGGATGATATAAAGAAATGTTCTCAGAGTTCCTATGAACTAATATAATATTTAGTGCATAGAAGACACCATATTTCTCTTACCTCACTCCAAATAAAGATTACATGCCCTCCTCCAGGGGATCTTCCCCACCCAGGGATCGAACCTGCCACTCTTATGTCTCTCCTGCTTTGGCAGGTGGGTTCTTTACCACTAGCACCACCTAGAAAGCCCAAAGATTAAAAAGATGAGTGAAGATGTTTGTGCTGGGGTTGTTGTTATTGTTCAGTTGCTCAGCTGTGTCTGACTCTTTGTGACCCTATGGACTGCAGAACCAGGCTTCTCTGTCCTTCACTATTTCCCAGAGGAGTCTGATCAAACTCATGTCCATTGAGTCGGTGATGCCATCCAACCAACTCGTCTTCTGTCATCCCCTTTTCTTCCTGCCTTCAGTCTTTCCCAGCATCACGGTCTTTTCCAGTGGGTCAGATCTTTCCATCAAGTGGCCAAAGTACTGGAGGTTCAGCTTCAGCATCAGTCCTTCCATGAGTACTCATGGTAGATTTCCTTTAGGATTGACTGGTTTGCTCTCCTTGAAGTTCAAGAGTCTTCTCAAACACCACAGTTCAAATGCATCAGTTCTTCAGCACTCAGCCTTCTTTATGGTCCAACTCTCACATCCATGCATGACTACTGGAAAAACCATAGCCTTGACTATAGGGGCCTTTGTCAGCAAAGTGATGTCTCTGCATTTTTATATGCCATCTATGTTTGTGCTGGGATGACTAGTTACAACTCTAAGACTAATTTTTGTGTAAGCCTTTGGAGACCAGTTTTCTCTGGTGGCTCAGACGGTAAAGTGTCTGCCTGCAATGCAGGAGACCCAGGTTTGATTCCTGGGTGGGGAAGATCCCCTGGATAAGGAAATGGCAATCCACTCCAGCACTCTTGCCTGGAAAATCCCATGGACAGAGGAGCCTGATAGGCTACAGTCCATGGGGTCACAAAGAGTCAGACACAACTGAGCGACTTCACTTTCACTAGCTTTATATAAGAACATTAGGGTTACTTGATTTTATTATTATTCCATGTTTAAGGCTGAATAAGAACTTAAATTCAGACATTTTTATTTATTAAAAAAGAATTTGTTTTGGAACACACGCACATATGCACACAGAAAATCAATATCTTCATTCACTGTATAACAAAAATATTTTAACTCCTTAAATAACCTTGTGATGATTTCCAAAGGATAGGGCTGTATACTGATTAAATGTTAATAAAATAAGCCCTCTGGCCAAAAATATTGTGCTGAGATATTAGCAAATTGCTATGCACATTTATTACACACCATTTTAGGTGCCAGGTAAGTATTTTCTGACAAGACTCTCTTTGGCATCACCAGATGGCTGCCAGGACCAACTGGAACAATATAATCTAGGTCATGTATAAGGCCAAACAGTTTTCCCCTCAAACTTAAAACACAAGTCCTATATTTCTCTTGATTGGATAATCTTAAATTAAGTACCAGTCTTTCAGCCAATCACTTGAGCTATAACTAAGAATTTCACGGTACTCTGTGTGTGTGTGTGTGTGTGTGTGTGTGTGTGTGTGTGTGCTTAGTTACTCAGTCCTGTCTGACTCTTTATGACCCATGGACTGCAGCCCACCAGACTCCTCTGACCATGGAATTTTTCAGGCAAGAATACTGGAGTAGAAAATCATTCCCTTCTCCAGAGGATCTTCCCTACCCAGGTATAGAACTCAAGTCTCCGTCATCACAGGCAGATTCTTGTGAGCCACCAGGGTAGCTCACTAATTAGTTTAGACCCAAATCAGTAATGAAATAAAATTTTAAGGAAATAAAAATTTACTAGATGCTCATACATGGAAAAATACATCAGATCAATGAAGAGTATTATGTGTATTTTGCTGGTACAAATAGTATTTGAAAATTAAACTTTTCCTCTGACAAAAGAACTTTTGTTCAGCTTTATGAGAATCATGTGAACATAAAACAGTGTAATGAAACAAAAGAATTCAGTGGTGAACAGAGAAGAATTTGATTAGATTTTAAACAAAATATTGTCATTTTGAGACTTATTCTCTTTCATGATCCATTTTTTCTCATATGCTATGTAAGTCTAGTACCTATATTGCTTGAACCATGGTAGAAATTTAATAAATTCTGAATTATTAAATATAAATTGATGGCAGAAAGTCTATACAGTAATAAGTTGTTTTAATATAACTTTTTAAAAATTAAATTAAAAATTCAAACTCAAATAAATATTTAAAAGAGAATAATTGGTTGTCCTACTTTTTTTCCCCTCAAAAAAGAATGATTTTTTTAGCTTGAATAAAATTTGTGCTGTGAAAAAAATGCATATGTTCATTTTGGCCTAATCAGAGAGTGCTACTTTTTTCCTTCCCTGAAAGTATTCAGGTTTATACATGATTTATTGCGAATTTACTTTTAGTTTTCCCCGCAGAAGACAAGGGACTCAGAGTAGTGACCTTTTCTAATTTTATGAATGTTCTGTAAAATAGTCCCTTGCTTTTCAAATTACATTAAAAATCAAAAGTCCACGGTAACTTTAAAAAGACTCACTTTTCCTTAATTAAATTATCTCAAGATGTATCTCTTTGCTATTAATCTTATTTCTATTTTAACAAGAGGAGAAATAAGTATATACCATTCCATTCTCTCCCTCTTTCTCCCTCTTCTAAAGAATTTATAGATTCTTCTTTATAAATACATGGAAGGATCCCTCAATTGATATAAATAGATAAACATTATAAAAATTAGTCACTGAAAATTGAAGGTTATTATCTTTATTTTTTTCTCCCTAGGTTTCCTAGAACTAACTTTATCCCAAGTACTTTGATATCAATAGTTAGCATACTCTTCACTATTACACTTCTTCAGCTATTATATATGAGCTATAAAAGACACATTGCGAGATAGATAGGAGAAAAAGTTAATAATAAAAGACACATTGTAATAAGATTCAAAGCTAGAGTTTTATTCTAGGTCATTTTAGAATTGCATTGTTGTGGATTTAGCCATGTTTTTCCTTCCTAGAGGGAAAGAAAATGAGCAATGTGTGTGGGGGTATATTTTCTTAGATTTGGTTTTAAAAAATGCAATAAAAATCAAAGTGGTCCCATTTTCACTTAGACTCTTTCTTACCTCAATCCTGAAGTAACTTTCTTTTTGTGCTGGAGCCAGGAGATTGTCCATGGCAGTTCTTTCATAGATATGAGTACAACTATTATACTTTCTCTAGCCCTACATTGATTGCATTTTCTGCAGAGTCCCTCATCATTTCTGAGGAATTCTCCTATAGCCACTCTGAAATCCGTGTCAGGTCCTGCTTAAAACATGTGCTTTTTAAAAGAATCTAGGAATATATGTAAAAACAGACACTACCTGTTCCATTTATTTGAACAATGAAATAACTTACAAAACAGTGTAAGAGATAATTTCATTTGGTAGACATAAGTGACTCTGAAGGAGTTTATGGCAATTTACTTATTAAGTCTTTTGTTCATGGAGCTTCCCAGGTGGCTCAGTGGTAAAGAATCCTCTGCTAATGCGGAAGACACAAGCGATGTAGGTTTGATCCCTGGGTCAGGATCAAATGGCAACCCACTCCAGGATTCTTGCCTAGAAAACTCCATGGACAGAGGAGCCTGGGTGGGCGCTATGGTCCATGGGGCCACATAGAGTAGGACATGACAGCACTCACACATGCTACTGTTCATAATAATGGCATTGTTTGAGTACGTGTAATTTTTAAAAGCCAACATCTCTGTCATTCATAGACTTTTTGAAGTGTCTTTTTAATTGTAATATATTAAGACTCAGGTTTGACCTAAGAAAATGGAGGGAATTTGTGTTAATGTTATGACTTAGAGACATCTACTTTTATACTTTGTCATGAATAAGTGAATAAAAGTACATTTGAATGGTGTTTGATTGCACTCAAAAGTTAAATTATAGTTAATTTTAAGTAAAGGAATCAGGGATTTTATTGCTTTGAATATATCTCTTTATAATTGATCTCTTTATAATTTTAGTATCAAGGGGCTTTCTAAAACATGACTAAAACCTAACACATGTTTAAGTACAATAGAAAAAAAATTTCAGTCTTTGTCAATAACCTGTATAAAAAGCTTGTCAATATGCATTTTTATAATAGTTGAATTCACACAAGTAGAATGCTCAAACATCTTTGTACCTACTTTGAATAATTTAAACATGTATTTTCCCTCTGAAATTTATTTGTGGGTTTAATTTAACCCAGGTGTAAATTTACTTTAATATTTGGTTTTTGGAAGTGAAAGTGAAGGTCTTTCAGTCGTGTCTGACTCTTTGTGACCCCATGGACTATACACTCCATGGAATTCTCCAGGCCTTTCCCTTCTCCAGGGGATCTTCCCAACCCAGGGATTGAACCCAGGTCTCCAGCATTGCAGGTGGATTCTTTACCAGCTGAGCTACCAGGAGGGAAGAACAAAAAGCATTTTTATGGATTTAGGAGTTTGCTTTGAAAATTCCACCCCCTATGATAACAGGAGAGAACTAATGTCTATTGTTGTTGTTCTAGTTCAGTCCCTAAGTTGTGTTTGACTCTTTGCAACCCCACAGAGAATAGCCTGTCAGGATCCATGGTCCATGGGATTTCCCAGGCAAGAATGCTGGCATGGGTTGCCATTCACTTCTCCAGGGGATCTTCCCAATCCAGGGATCAAACCCATGTCTTCTGACTTGTAGGTAGTCTCTTACATCCTAAGCACATTCTTTACCTCTGAACTATCAGGGAAGCCCATCAATGCCTATAAGATGTCCTAAATTCTGTCTAAACAAGTTGCTCTTGGGCCATAAAATAGCATATCAATCTCCTATTTATCACATATTTAAAATTTCCTAAGCCTGATGATACATTTCAATCCATATAAATTTAATGTAGCAGTGTATTTACCCTAAATATTTGTTAGTAAATTAACAGAAGGTCCCCAAATTAAAGGTCAGGATATTGGTTTGTTGTTTCCTCCCCACTTTAGTGGCTTGACTGATAAATAATGTGCATTAAAATATTATTTGTTTAAAAATGAAGCTGAAAATGATAGAAGAAAATATAAATGTTAATTAATATTATATTGATAAAAGTTATTTCTAAGTCTAAAATTAAACAATCACAAAAGAAATTATTACTATTCCTCCTGCATAAGAAAGCATCTGAAAAAATTTTAAAGACTATATATTTATTTGTAATACATATAACATGCTTGATGTATAAAAAGTTTTAAAGATCAATTAAAATTTGAATAAAATGTTTAAAGTAACACCAAAATGCTAACCATAAATATAAGTGGTAATATGGAAATAATTTAATCTCGCTAGAAATCAAAAATAATTAAATCAAAACAAATACATACACTTTCAGCTATTTTTAAATTTATTATCATATCTATGTAAATTTGTTATCTTATTTTTAAATACTACACTCAGTGTTAATAAAGTATGGGGAATCATATGGTAGGAATATAAATTATTACAATTTTAAAGGATAATTTTAAGATATACATAAATGTGTTTAAAATTTCTAATTCTAATTATAGTAATTTATTTAAGAAGCATAATTCCATAATGGCTCAGAGGGTATAGAATCCTCCTGCAATGCAGGAGACCTGGGTTAGATTCCTAGGTCAGGAAGATCCCCCGGAGAACGGAATGGCAACCCACTCCTGTATTCTTGCCTGTGAATGAACAGAGGAGCCTGGTGAGCTCCAGATCATGGGATCGCAAAGAGTCAGACACTACTCAGCAACTAACACTTTCACTTTTTTTCAGTCACAGAGAAACCTATATATATCTTTTAATAGGTTCATCACATTGTGATTTATAACCTTGGGGGAAAATATTTTAAAAATCTAAAGTTCAATTGCATAATTCAGGTTAAATACGTTTTAACATCATTCTCACAGTAAAATATTTATGTTCTGTTAAACTAGTATAAGTATTATTTTACAAATACTGTATGATAGCACCTATATGTGGAATCTAAACAAAAGCAAAGCAATGAATATTAAAAAAAGTAATTGTAATAAAATTATAGTTTAGAATATTTAATGATGTATACTGTACAGTATTATTAAATAAAAACCATATATAAAATATATAGTATGGTACAATTTTTCAAAATTTTGTGTATATACAGAGATATTCAAAGACTGAAAAATTGCAAACTGTATTAATATGTGTAAATTTTACGTTTCATTTGCATATTTTTATTTCTTAAATATTCTAAAATAATAATGTATTATTTGAAACAGCAATTTTAAAAAATCAGTGAAGCTATTCTGTGATATTGTGATACTTTAATGGTGGATGCAGGATAGCATAAATTTGTCTAAACTCTTATTATGTATACCCCCAAGCATAAGCTATAGACTCTGGGTGATTATGATGTGTTGTTAATGTGGGTTCATCAGTTGTTAACATGAGTACCCCTCTGATGGGGGATGTTGATAATGGAGGAGGCTATGCAAATAGCTTCCCTGATAGCTCTGCAACTGCTGCTGCTGCTAAGTCGCTTCAGTCGTGTCCAACTCTGTGTGACCCCATAGACGGCAGCCCACGAGGCTCCCCCGTCCTTGGGATTCTCCAGGCAAGAACACTGGAGTGGGTTGCCATTTCCTTCTCCAATGCATGAAAGTGAAAAGTGAAAGTGAAGTCGCTCAGTTGTGTCCGCATGGACTGCAGCCTACCGGGCTCCTCCGTCCATGGGATTTTCCACCTGGATTGGTAAAGAATCCACCTGCAATGCAGGAGACCTGGGTTCGATCCCTGGGTTGGGAAGATCCCCTGGAGAAGGGAAAGGCTACTTACTCTAGTATTTCTGCCTAGAGAATTCCATGAACTGTATAATCCATGGGGTCGCAAAGAGTCGGATATGACTGAGCGACTTTAACTTTCGCTTTTTTCATGCATATAGCTGGGCTTCCCAAATAGCGCAGTGGTAAAGAATCTGCTTGCCAAGCAGGGGACGCATGTTCAATCTTTCAGTCAGGGAAGATCCCCTAGAAAAAGAAATGGCAGTTCACTCCAGTATTCTTGCCTGGGAAATTCCATGGACAGAGGAGCCTGGTGGCCTACACTTCATGGGGTTGCAAAGAATCAGACATAATTTAGCAGCTGAGCACACACACATGCATACAGCAGGGTACAGGAATATATGGGTAATCTGTTCAATTTTGCTGAGTCTCTAAAACTTCTTTTTAAAGACAATCTACTTTAAGAGAAAGAAAAATAGAAATGTTTATTTTCTTTTCTAATTGGGTACATACAGCTACAATATAGTCATACCTTAGAGTCAGTTCAACTTACAGCCTAAATAGATGAACCTTAATGTGATTATTCTTTTTTTTTTTAATATAGGTATAGTTAACATAATATTGTGTGAGTTTCTGGTTTATAGCAAAGGGATTTAATTGTAGATAGATAGATATAGTTCCCTATTCTAGGAAGTAGAATCTTGTATTTATCCATTCTATGTATGTTTACATCTGCTTGTCCCAGACTCCCAATCCAACCCTCCCTGGATGCCCTCCCCTAAAAAATAAATGTGATTACAGTATTCTTAACCAGCAGTGTGCATTTTACTGATGAGTCAGGAAAGTAATTTCTTTTAGAACAAAGCTGAAGAGAATAAGAATCAATTAAAAATATTGGAGCACTTTTCTTGCTATTCCTATCCTCAGTTGCTCAGAGTTTATTGGGTGAAATAATTCAACCATCACAAATTCTTACTTGAGTAGAATTTATGAAGAAAGGATAGAGAATATGGATATCCTTGGCAGAAGGACCAGTATGAGCAAAGTCGTGAAGATTGAAATAAAATGAAAGGATACATACTGTTAGATGTTCAAATTTTGATAGCCGGGCATAGGCCAAACCATATGCCTTGAAAAGCTGACTGAACTTTATTTCGTGGGTGATTGATGGTCACTGATAAAAGCTTGGTGGGGAAGGCGCAAGATGCCACAGGCCTGGGAGTGGAGCCACAAGTCATCTGTGATACATGTTTTCCTCTGAATCACTCTTGAATGTCCTGAAATACCTAAGGGTGAAGAGGTGTGAGGTGTTAGGGATGAATGTACACTTAGGGCTCAGCCTTAAACAATTAGAAATGTGTTACACAGAGTGTTCCTCAAAGAGATAAATTCACCGTATCTCGCTAGGTTTGAGATGAAAAGTTTCAGTTTCCATGTCACTGAAAATTTTGATGAATTAGAAGTTAAATATATTTCCCTACACAAGGATATATCACAGAGTTTAATATGTTAATTTGCATTCTGAAACTTTAAGAGAACATGGTATGCAGAATATTTTTTAACCCTCTAAGTCATCGTGTTCTGTTGCTTCTGTGCTTAGCAGTGTCCGACTCTTTGCAACCCCGAGGACTACGGCCTGCCAGGCTCCTCTGTCCATGGGATTTCCCGGACAGAAAAAATAGACTTTCTCTTTTCTCTGTCTCTCGCACATTAAAACTACAGCATTTTGTACGCAAAATTGCGTGCCTTTTTATAAATTTAAAAATGCACTTTAAAGATTGGAGTCTTCCCAGGTGGCATTAGTTATAAAGAACCTGTCTGCCAGTGCAGAAGAATCTGGAGTAGATCGCCATTTCCTTCTCCAGGGGACCTTCCTGACACAGGGATCAAACCTGCTTCTCTTGCATCTCCTGCAGTGGCAGGCAGATTCTTTCACCATTGTGCTACCTGAGAAGCCCTCTAACACTATGGAGCCTATTTATTTGGTGGGTTTTTTTTGGAACTTTAGAAATAATTGTTAGATATTCCTTTCATAGTGTTCAAAGCATTTTGCATTTCCAACTGCAATCTACAAATTGCCTCTTTTTTATAGCATAGAAATAGGATACCATGAAACACACTTTGCAAAACACTTCGAATGCAGAAACAAGGAAAATCTGAAAATCCAGTGTTAGTCAATGAAGAATTTGTAATGGCATCAAATTAAACAAATACATAAAACATACTTACGTTTATGGTTTGGTTATTAATTCAAAAGAATTAAGCAAATGTCTATAATTTTTTTAAAAGGCAGATGTGATAGCTATTTACAGATAAATCATCTTGGATTTTTATTGGTATATAAGCCAGAGACTTTGGTGGAAGGAGAATTACTATTCTGGAATCAGATGCAACATATTTTGGATGACAAATCAAGAGAAGAGAGGAAAACTATAAATTTCAGAATTATTTCAGTTTGTTATAATTCTTTTTTATATTATTTTCTGCATTACCTCCAAGAAAAAAATGGTAGTGAAAGCAGGAAGGAATATAGTTTTAAATATTTTGAATTAATTTTTATATATTTTGTTTCATTTATAGAGCCATAATTAGAGCTTATGTTTTATTCTATTTTTTAATATGACTTTATTATGCATTTAAAAATAGTGATCTAGTGAAGTGTGAATCTAGTCAAGTTATACTTTGAGTTCAAACTACAAATATATACCCACAATAATGCTTCTTTAGTTTTCCTTTTATTGTCTGTGAGTTTGGGGGATTCAGGGGTGCTGCTGTGGGCAAAATCTGAGTGGTCATTTGGGATGACCCTGAGGGGTGGGATGGGGAGGGATGTGTGAGGGGAGTTCAGGATGGGGGATACAGGTACATCCATGGCTGATTCATGTCAATGTAGGGCAAAAACCACTAAAATGTTGTAATTATCCTCCAATTAAAATAAATAAATTAATAAAAAAGAAAAAAAAGATTGCTTCAAAGGGAAAAGGAAGAGCCTTTTATATTTAGATATTTCGTAATTTATATGTGATTTATAGCAAACACTGCAGGTGATGTATTGAAAAAGTGTCAAAGAAGAGATCATGTGTTGTTGAAAAATAAAGAATTCTCCAGTATCTTTTATTCTCATTGCAGTTTCTTTTCTCATTAAAATTTTCCATGTCTCAATTATACGACAATAACCAGCAGGGGCTGCTCTTAGCATTACAGGCAAACTAATTTTCTCTGTACTCAAATTATTTTTAGTGCTTGTTCTGAATATAACTGAAATGCATTTAGCTCCTTGAACAGTTTATAGTAAAACTACTGGCCCATTCTTTTCTGTACAATTGTTTTTTTGTTTCTTTGCCATTATACTTTGTTTTTAAGCTTCCTCTAAATGAGGGCCATAAAAATTAATGAAAATCGTACCATTTCTTACGAATCTTTGTAATTTTTTAATTGTTATATGTGTAAAATATGAAAGACTAATTAGGGAAGATGTGTTCAAAAGATAAACTAAAGATTTTTAATAAAAATAGCAGGAAGGAGAACAAAAATACTAATAGTTCTGATTTCAAATAGAAGCTGGCTTTACTTAGGGTGTGTGTGAGTGCTGAGTTGCTAAGTCATGTCCAATTCTTTGTGATCCCATGGACTGTAGACCTCCGGGCTCCTCTGTCCATGGGATTTTTCCAGGCAAGAATACTGGAGTGGGTTGCTATTTTCTCCTCTGAGAAATCTTCCAAACCCAGATATTGAACCCGCACCTCCTGTGTCCCCTACATCTGAGGCAAATTCTTTACCACTGCTCCACCTAAGAAACCAGTCCACAATAATACACAAAGCAAATTTAGCCTTGTCGTTTTTGGTTTTTTTAAGTTTCCATGTCATTGGAGAAATTATAATATGATGGTTCCCTCAAATGGCTTTTGAATGTGTACTTGAAGAGATCATGATCTCTCTGTATTAGTATTTGGTCCGAAACAGTATTATTTGTCAAAGAGTAACTGCACCATATTCATTAAAACTGCTCCACTGCAGACAGGGGGAGTGTAATTCTCACAATTTCTAAATTGCACTGTGGCTTCCCCAGTCTTGCTGCTCTTCTGTGTTTTATTTATGTCCTAGCTTTCTTGGAGAAGCTCCAAATAGTTGAATAAATCATTTGTCTTATGATGTCTAAGTATCATAACTAAGGAAATCTGATTACTAGTGATAATGCTGCTGCTTTTATTATTTCCAATTAAGAAACATACTGCTGATCAGATGCTATTAAGACTCTCCAAGTGCCCAAATCATATTTTTGGATAAGACCTCCTTTCTAATAACTCATTCATAGACATCTCAAGGTTATTGCTAATAGCTTGTCTGAGATTGTCAAATTTGAGACTCAGCACTAATTAGGGAACTTGGTACTTTGTCATTACACATGTGCATTTGGGTATATCTTGGGACACTCTTGTGTGATTAGGTGAGAAGCAATGGGGAAGAATTACAAAGGAAGTTTAGGGGTTTTAAAATCTAATGGAGAAAATTTTGAGCATGGATGTATACAGTCTAAATTCTACATGAGTAAGTACCTTTAGATGAAAAACCACAAATGCTTTCAAGTATTCATATTACATAAAATTTATCTGTAGTCTCTCTGTACATTATAAACTTTTTATAGTCAAATTTTATGAGGAAATTAAACAAATTTTATGATTAGTTTTATGGTTCTTGGAAATTAACAATTGGTCTTTTCCTTTTATATTAAGATTATTGATTACATGAATTGTTCAATAAACTAAATTCTAAGAAATATAAAAATCGATTTATTTGGGTGTCAAGTATCTATTCATTTATTCACTGTGTACTTATTAAACAGTTTCCATGGGACAGATACTATCTAGGTTCCAGAAGTGCTCATTCAAAAAAGACTCATTCTTTACCTTCAAGTTTATCAGTTCTTGTTATTCTGGACTCAATAAGTGTGTACTAGCAGTGTCCAGCTAAGAGACAACCACCCTAGAATAAAAGTTAGGAACTATAGGTCCTTGGGGATTTATGTCATAAGCTTATTTTAAAACTTTATCCTGAGAAAAAGGCATGTATGAAGATTTGTGCTGACAATATTCAGATTACTAGAAAGAGAGATATTTGAAGCATCAGCAAATGGTGTTAGGAAACTAGCTAGGTTTCAAGGTGTAGCCTTACCTCCACACTGGATCCTGCCCTGACTCTTCTCTCATCGCATCTTCTCTCGGGCCAAATATTACTCTTTCTCATGCCCCTACCCAGCTTCTTTGTTATAAGCCAGTTTATGGATTGCCTCTCTTTTAAACTCTAAGTGACACTTTTAGAATAATGGCTTGTACATAACTGTCTTCAAAGAGTGATTGAGTAAATCAATGTTTTTGATTCCAGTTTGTCCATCTGGGTTGCTATTTCTACTTTCTCTCTCCATTATCTGAGGGAAAGTCAGTTTTTCCTCTTTGAATTTGCTTGGATTAGGTCTGAAGATCTCTAAATTTGCTAATATAGTGAAAGTCGCTCAGTTGTGTCCAACTCTTTGTGACCCCACGGACTGTACAGTCCATGGAATTCTCCAAGTCAGAATACTGGAGTGGGTAGCTTATCCCTTCTCCAGCGGATCTTCCTGACCCAGGAATAGAACTGGGGTCTCCTGCACTGCAGGTGGGTTCTTTACCAATTAAGCTATGAGGGAAGCCCTTGCTAATATAAAGACTTCCTAATTCAACCATTCTAATCCTTTTTTTGGACAAATGATCAGCACAAGGGGAGACTAAAGACATTTGGATCTGATCACAATGATTTCCAGAGACCTCTGAGATTATGGTTACTACACTACACCTTCAAGTTATTGCAATTATTTCTATTTTCATGGCACTTTGAATGTTGCCAGACATTTTAAGATCACTTTTTTTTTCTTTCCATGCTGTGCACAACAGCCCAGTGAGGAAAACAGGTAAGAAAATGGAGTAGAGACAGGCATGTTAAATTTAATTCAAGTTCACAAAGAAGATATTAGATCTTACAGTTCAAATCCTGTGTACATGGGCTCATAGTCTGTAAAAGGCAATATCATGAGATCCAAAGTTATAGAACTCTTGGCTTGTTCACCAGAAATAAAAGTAGGAACACTGTAAGTGGAAGGGAAAGAAGATTATGTATGACTTTAGATACTTAAACACATTAGTCCTCTTCCACGTTTGAGTTATATGGAATTTGTGTGGTCATCAAAGAAAAGAAAGAGGGGGTTGGGTTGATATATTGCTGCTTGCAGGTAGGGTTTAGTAAGGGTTTTGGCCTTACTTGAAGGACTTCCTAGGTGGCGCTAGTGGTGGAGAATCTGCCTGCCAGTGCAGGAGAGCTGATAGACACAGGTTCAATCCCTGGATTGGGAAGATCCTCTGGAGGAAGGCATGGCAACCCCCTCCAGTATTCTTGCCTAGAGAATCCTATGGACAGAGGAGCCTGTCAGGGTGCAGTCCCTAGGGTGGCACAGAGTTGGACACAACTGAAGAGGCTTAGCATGTACCCATGCATGGTCTTATTTGCACTTTTGGGAAATGTCACAGTGTAATGAGAATCATCAATCTTGACCTTATAACTACAACACCTCTGGTAGATGAAGAGTTGATCACTTATAGAAAAGCAGTCTATGTTATTTAACACCATATAGCACATTTCTTTGTTTATAAAATAAATCATCCTCTTTTTTATTTTTCTGAAACAGTAAAAGGAGTGAGTCAGTTGTTGGGAGAGGGAACAAGAAAGTAAACACAATAAATGACCCATACTTACACAAGTGAGTTTTTAATTCTCATCCAAAGAGAGATGATTAAGCTTTCTAAGCCATACAGAGATTTCCCTCAACAGGCCAGGATAGGAAGGGTTTAAAATAGATGTGATTAACCAATATCTCTAGGGAAGTTGTGAGTCCTATACACAGGAACAAAATTTTTTCTTAAAGTTACAATTTGTTGTTGTTTTTAAACGCTACTTTTAAGGGAGAACCAGAATTAAAAAGGCAGACTTTGAGAAGGATGATCTCTCCTACGCTAATACTTGAATTCTCTTTGTCCATTTATTCCCTTCCTCCATCTACTTTTCCTGACAAATTAGCCTAACTCCTCATTTCTCCAGTATTATCTTGTCACATTCACTAGAAACACTCATCTAACAATACTACGCTTGGCCACCCAATTAAGCCATTTCTGTCAAACTTAATTGTCTTCTATTTACTTTCCTGTTTGTCTCTTGTAAGTTTTCTAGAGGGCATTGTGTCTTCAGCATTTGTTATTTTGCTTGACCTAGATTAATTGTTCAATAGATAATTGTTAAAATAATAATGATATAATATTGTAGTATTTTTCTAAAGGCAGGCTAGAAACAGAGCCTTAAAACTTAATTTGTTACAAAAGCAAATTAATGAATATTTGAATTCACCATTGTCAAGAGGCATAAAATTAATATTAACAAAGAAAAGTACATAATTTTTTCAGCGGGAAAAAGTAATATCCATCCTTGCAATACTCTTATCGTTTAATGCCTCTGTTAGTCACTAAATCGTGTCAGACTCTTTTTGAGACCCCGTGTAGACCCCACTGTAACCTGCCAGGCTCCTCCGCCCATGGGAGTTCCCAGGCAAGAATATTGGAGTGGGTTGCCATTTCCCACTCCATTAATTCCTCTACTTGAAAGTGATTATCAGGGATGTTTCCTGTTGAACAAAGATGTTGGAAAGAGACATTTAGGACTAGATGAACAAGACTTGCCCTGTGCTGAAACAAAGGAGTTTTCCTTGGGATTAAGGGAATTGACTATTAAGGCGAAAGCTTTGGTTCCACTTAGCTTCATGGACAGACTGTGAAGCCTGCAAAAGATACACTCGGGTTTTTTCCTTAACCATCGAATCTCTCATTCACCTTTATAATTCTCTTTGAGGAAGTGCCCTGACAATCTCTAGCGATTTGAAAGATCAAGCAGTGTTCTTGATCCTCCAAAAATTCCCTAAGAAGCGGAACCTTTCCTACCTATCTCTTGAGGATTACACAAACTACCGCCTTCTCTTTAGTTGCACTCTCCATTCAGAAAATGAAACCTCCCTGATGAAAGTTGATATACAGATATTTAACTGAGACCTGTCTTAACACAACACACCATCACATCTGTTGGCAGTTTGCTTTATTGTCCATTGATGTCTAAATTCGACTTTTAATAAATGAAGATCATACATTAAGAAATTATCCTTGGAAAGGCTTTGAACATAAGAATACATGTTCTTTGTTTCTGTAAAGGACACTAATGAAAGGTAGTAGTGTCTGTGACTTTTAAGATATATATATATCTGTCCTCCTTAAAATAACACACACACACACACACACACACACACACACACATATGACTTCTGTCCCTGCATTTTATAGTATGTATTAAGAACAGACAGAAGGGGGAAGAAAATATGAAAATGAAGGCATATGTCAGAGTGATATGGTCACAAGCCAAGGAATGCCAGTGGCCATAGAAAATGAATAAATATTCAAGATCATCCCCCCCACAAAAAAAAGGACAAAACGCATATTTTGCTTTAAAATGGATTCCACAGTAGCCTGGTATCCCTTGATCTATCTTTTGTGTAAGGAAATTATCAACTAAAGAAATTGTAACTTGAAACTATATCAATATTTATTCTTTCAGATCTTAATCATGTTAGAACTAGAAGAAATCTTTAAAAATGAGTCAAATTTTTCCATCCTGCAAATAAAGAAATTGAAGAACAAATAGGCCAAGTAATTTGCCAAAGTCAAAGCTAGTAAGTAGAAAAGTTAATACTAGAAGTCGTCTTCTAGATTTTTGGTCCTATGTTTTTTCTATTAATGCCCTTTTTCCCCTCCAGTCTATACTAAACATTACCCAGTCTCTAAAATCTAATCAAGTGTATAGCTCTTTATTCAGTGACCTAATTTGATTAAGTATCAAAATTTCAAGAATAACTCAAATTTTTTACAACAATTTTAATGCTTTGTCCCTTTTACCATTGTTTCTCTTTACTTATGAATTTCTACTATGATGTGGATTATTTTTGAAGTGCACCTGTAAAATTTAAGAGTGCTAGACTTGTGCTGTGCTTAGTCGCTCAACCATGTCCAACTCTTTGTGACCCTATGGATTGTATCACGCCAGGCTCTTCTAGCTATGGTGATTCTCCAGGCACCAATACTGGAGTTTGGGTTGCCGTGCCCTCCTCTGGGGGATCTTCCCAACCCAGAGATCAAACCCAGGTCTCCCATTGCAGGCGGATTCTTTAGTGACTGAGGCACCAGGGAAGCCCAGGCTAGACTTAAGAACACTTTAATACATATTTGAGGTTGGCAATTTAATATACGATAAAAATGATAGACGCAGTTGTGAGTTTGTCTATAAAAACATCTACATATGATACAGTATCTAGCACATAGCTGAAGCTCTGTAACACTCTGTTAAATGAATGTATTCATTAAGTGGGTGCAAAAACATAAAAAACAGTCATGTATTCAAAACCAGACCATGAGCAGGAAGTGGAGTTTCTGAAATACCTATCTCCTGGGACCAAGGATTTCTACAGGATATTTTTATATTTGGGTTTTTTTGTGTATGAGACATAGCATGAAGTACTGAAAAGTGATTAGCTAGCTTGAGAGTTAGAAACTTGGATTTCAGTCTGTTTTTGGTATAACTGCTTGGAGAGGTTGCCTCTCTTTCTTGGGCCATTATATAAATAAAGAATTTGGAATCAATGTGATTAATGTTGTGAAAAGAAAGTCTTTTCTCAACAATGGTTGCATAATTCTCCTTACCTAGCCCCTTGTGTTAGTTTGCTATAGGTATGCAAAATGAAGTACCATATCTTAAGTTTCAGCTTTTCTACCTTCAAGCTGTGTGATCTTGAATATGTCAGTTCCTCCCTTTTGGCCTCTGAATTCTAATCCATAACATGGTCAAGTAGAACCAGATTACCTTTCAAATCCAATAGAACTCTGACATGTGGAAGAAAGAAAATAAATGAATATAGGTTCCAAGGATGTGATAGATGAAGCAAAATGGTGCAAAGCCCATAGTAGAATAAAACAAAGCTAACTTGTGGTATTCAAAGCAGGATATCAGTTCCTTTAATGATTTGAGCTGGGGAATATGATTCTAACAATAAATGATTATTGAAGCTGTAGGTTTTAAATGACTTTTAAAAAATTTTAAATACATGAGTATACTAAAATAGACTCTTTCCAAATTACTGAAAATATTATCTGCTCTTTCCCCTTGTAAAATATTTTTTTAGTCCTTGCAGGCAAGTTTAGCCTCTAAAAATTTTTTTAATAGGCACACCATGGCTAAAAATAAATAGCTGGCTTTAAAAGAAATGTGGTTTTTAAAAGAAACAACAACAAAATGCCAAGAACATTTCTATAGCCAACTTCATGCTTTGCCTGCTTCTGGAAAAGACTAGTAAAAAACAGGTGTCACTAATCACCATGCAATCTGGGGTCTCCAGTCTGAGGTGGAAAGAACCTCAACCAGCTGCTTTCTCCTCTGATTAAAAATTCCTTCATATTAAACTCTTAACCTTTTGCTCTTATACTCTCATATGTTTTGTACTTTTTTTTTTCTTTATGGGCTAGGGGAAATGAACGGATTAGCAGTGTCTTACCTCTGAGTCAGTGAGTTAATTAAAGA
Source organism: Budorcas taxicolor (assembly GCF_023091745.1). Classification (NCBI taxonomy): domain Eukaryota; kingdom Metazoa; phylum Chordata; class Mammalia; order Artiodactyla; family Bovidae; genus Budorcas; species Budorcas taxicolor. Next base: position 88,778,205 of record NC_068910.1, read on the forward strand.
GTGTGTATATAAAATGAAATAATGAATTATTTAGCTGATAACAAACACGATATAAAATTCCATTTATTGGATAGTCAACTCAATTTTATTAGTTTTAGAATTATATAAATCATTTTAACACAATGCAGAAATATTTAGCATTTGTAGATTTATTTTTCACGTGGTTTGCTTGCTGTTCTACAGCCATTTGTATTTTGTTTTTCTCTTTATGGAATGTTCTAAATATCTGGTTGAAAAATGGTGCAGTTTGATTAAGAAGGAAATGATATAGCTAGTGAATCAGAAAGACATAAAATGCTGAAGGATTCCTGTATTTTTCCTTTCCCCTTTTCCCTAACCTGGGACAGTCTATGACCCTTTTTTAAGAGTATGCTTTTCCAAGTTAACTCATTGTAATGGATCACTCTAACTAGGGAGCAATTTGTTAAACACAAATAGCACTGGACAAAACTTCCTAATCTTAATTTGACATGCTTCCTCCAGAAGGAAAAAAAAAAACACTCTAAGGTGTACACATGCGTGTCTGTGTGCATGCTAAGTCGCTTTAGTCTTCTCCAACTCTGCAACATCACGGTCTATAGCCTGCTAGGCTCCTCTGTCCATGGGATTCTCCAAGCAAGGATACTGGGGTGGGTTGTCATGCCTTCCTCTAGGGGATCGAACCTGCATTTCTTATGCCTCCTGCATTGCAGGCAGGTTCTTTACCGCTAGCACTACCTGCGAAGACCACTAGGGTGTATAAGTGAAAAGTGAAGTCGCTCAGTCGTGTCTGACTCTTTGCGACCCCACGGACTGTAGCCTATCAGGCTCTTCTGTCCATGGGATTTTCCAGGCAAGAGTGCTGGAGTGGAGTGCCATTTCCTTCTCCAGGGCATCTTCCCGACCCAGGAATCGAACCTGGGTCTCCCGCATTGCGGGCAGAAGCTTTACCGTCTGAGCCACAGTTATTTAATTAAGCTTTAACAAAAGCACTCCTAAGTGAGTTCAGGTTAGTCTTAGTTCTGTTTCTCTGCTTCACCAATTCAATTTTATCAGCATCTATCACTCCTCTGAGTACAGGATGACCATACATTCAGATTTTCCCAGGACAGTCCTTGCTTCAGCCTGCTGCTCTGCTGTCTGTCTGAAGATTATTCCCTTTCACTCTCAAAAGTGTTCTGGTTTGGAAAGTAAATAATGTGGTCCCTTTATCACCAGGCATATACTCTATAGGCCTTCTGCAAAGTTATCTCTAGCTAACTTTAAAATGGGGAAATTCTCTACCAATGTCTTCAAATTTGAATATTTATGAATATGCTGTCTTTTACCCTGTGAACTAGATCTTATGATATTATTGTGTAACCATTGTGTAATAAGGTGTAATATTGTATTATCACTACTCCTTATTGAAAGGGGTATTCTTAAGAGATTTACAGAAATGCAAAGCCTGGTGACTTTCTGAAAATGCAAGCACATTCCTGTTAAAATTGGACTTTTTATAATGCAATAAGCAGAGCAAGATAGAACATAGCTAGAATATAGTTTGATTGAGTTCTGATCTTGGGCAAATTTAACTTCTTTAAGCCTCCATTTTTCTTCTATAATTTGAGGATGATGTTTTTTTGAATGATGATTGTTAAGAGTTGAGGCATTATGCATTAAGTGTTCAGAACTATACCCTGTTCATAACCAACATAGCAAATATAGTGCATGCATGTGTGTGTGTGTGATCTCAGTCATGTGCAACTCTTTGTGACCTCATGGACTGTAGCCCTCCAGGCTTCTCTGTCCCTGGGATTTTGCAGGCAAGTATACTGGAGTAAGTTGCCATTTCTCCTCCAGAGGATCTTCCCAACCTAGGTATCGAACCCATGTCTCCTTTGTCTCTTTCATTGACAGGCAAGTTCTTTACCCTGACCCACCTGGGAAGCCCCCAGAAAATATGATAGCAACTATAATTATCATTTTTTATTGGATAGATCACTGGACATTTATGGGTATTAATGGAGTGAAAGAGTTTTTCATCTTCAAGAAAAAATACTCCAAACCTTGTAGTTTGGTAGAGTTCAATACAAGTTGAACTTTGTAATATGGTTGACTGTATTTGATTCCAGAGATTAGTATTCAGTTCAGATGTTTAAAAATATGGATTTTAAGCACTTAAGCAATTAGAACTAATGATGGAACAAAAAACCCTCAATTATCTTTTAAAGCGATTATCCTTTACATAATTACTTTGCTTATGATGAATTTGAGCAAATTTAAAATGAACAATACACTGGAAGAATCAGCTTGTAAAATAATTAAAAATATATATCTTTGATTTTTCAAGTAACAAATTTTTGTCCTCAACGTGAGAAAAATAATCCCAATATTTTAAGGAAGAATTGTTGATTTAACAAATATATAATTCAAGATACCTTTTATAAGTCAAATATTTATCTCATAAAATAAAGCAATCATATGTTCTTTAATTACTTCTGTTCTTTCTCTACAATAAGAATTCCAACTTTTATTTGTGCCTTTAACATAAACAAGCTGTTTTGAGAGGCAACTTATGTTGAAAATATGTTCCAGATTTACACTGATGCTCAGTATGAACAGCAAAGAGCCATCTTTTGGTCAAATCATACATTACACAATGTGTCCCAAGTTTGAATTGAAAACGGGGGTCACCATGGAGGAACATTTTTCTATTTTTAATCAGAAAGTGTGACTTCAAATCCTTGCCTCCCCTGTAATTTTGAAAATTTGCTACTTCTCTGCATTTCAGCATCCTCAATATCCTGTTTTTTAATGCCTCTGACATTAAAGCAAACACTTCTTTCTGGAGGTTGTACTGGACTTAATCGCAATGTTTGGCATCAAGGAAAAAAATGATGCAAAATGTGTTCCCAGAGTCACTCACAGAATCATGCCATTTTCATTTCTATTCCAATAATGACAAAGTGTGGTGTGCTCCCAACCTCACTCCCTCATGTATTTTTAAATTGCATTGTTCTTGATGCCTGCTTTAAGTTTAGATATAATAAAGTAAGATAATTTGGTAAATTAATTAAAATGAGTAAATTCACTATTCAAAGTGAGTTAACATTCACATAGCAGTTAACTATCCTAGTCTTCCTTAAACAAAGGCAGTAACAGGTAAAAATTATCCTCCTTCAAAGACAATCGAAAATGCTATCTTTAATGCATGAATATTCTTAACATCAATTATACACTAAAAGGTTTTGTCATACCTGTTGATTTTAAGTTATTACAAAGTTGACAAGTTGAAAGCATTTGTCTAATGATGCCAACTATTCATTCTGTCTGCTTTACAGAGATGTTGTGAGACTCAAAGTGAAATAATGAGTGGAAAATTACTTTGTATGATAAAGTGATATATGTAAAGCTTATCCACTCAATTAATATTAATATTGAATGCCTACCGTGTGCCAGCCACTGTCTTAGGCACTTAATAGAAGTCTGCAACAACTTCTAACTATCCAGTATTTAATTCAAATTCAACTCTAAAGATATGGATATAGGTAGCATTTATATACAAGAATTGCTACTCCTTCTTGACTACTTATTCAATCCCCTCCATTTGAAATATTTCTCACCTTTATTCCTTGATGTGTTTTCCTCCTGCTCAAGGTTTGATTCATGCTCTTTGAAACAACTAATGAACACAAATGCAGGGACTTCCCTGCTGGTCCAGTAGTTCAGACTTTGCCTTCCAATACAAAGGGTGTGAGTTTGATCCCTGGTCAGGGAACTAAGATCCCACATGCCTCACAGTCAGTAAATCAAAACATGAAAAAAAAAAAAAAAAGAAAGAAACAATATTGTAACATATTCAACAAAGACTTTAAAAGTGGTCCACTTCAATAAAATCTTTAAAAACAAATAAAATAAATGCAAAGTCCTCTGCCACAATTTTCAGTTATCCTCAGCTTGCAGTGCCCTGTCCACAGTCTGTGCTTCCCAGATTTTAATGTCCATAGGAATCACCTAAGAATCTGATTAAATGGTGGATTCTGCTTCAGTGGGATGTGAGATTCTGCATTGCTAACAAGTTCCCATCTGATGCACATGCTTTGCTCTAGAGATCACACTTTGGGGAACAAACCTCCATCAGGTTGAGACTGAAGATTGGTTCCCCTCTTGGCCTGTGAAATTATTTCCCTGCATCCCATTTATTTTCAACAGACATTCTTCTTATAAATAATTAAATCTGTGAGCTGTAAACAGCATCCTGCATATTTATCTCACTTTAACACTTGCCATGTGCAGAAAATGTTAACCACAAAGGATCTTTGTTTTATACTTGATCTGGGAAACTCACACTCACTTTAATTAGCTAGTTCACATGCAGTAAAATCTCAGGAGCCAGGTGACTTGAGTTCCATGTGTTTTGTCTCTAGAGAATTAAAATGTGCAACCCATTCTCCCTGTGGCTTGCTCTGTCTTGATTACTATATATAATGCAAATACTGCACAATCCCAACCTAACCCAACACATGCCACAGCGAAGTAAGAGTCAACACCTGATTTCCATCTAGTTCCATTTCTGTTGGCCTTTTTCTTAAGCATCCACGGCTTATTTCAATATGCTTCCTCTCTGCTCCAAACGATGTGCAACTTTATGCAGTTTTGACTACTTTGAAATATTTTAATTGCACTGTTTCCATTGTTTGAAAGTATCACCACAGAAATGTTATAATGATAATTTCTGCTTTTCAGTTGTCAGTTACATCATTAATGTTGAATGATTAGTATATATTAATCATATAAATGTTTATATACAGACTCCTGATCCTGATAGAAAAGCCTTCAACATCTGGCTCTTACTTAATTTTCCAGACTCATCTTTTTTAACCACATATATATCTTATATGATAGCCTTATAATTGTAACTAGACTTTTTAAATTTAACTTTTCTCTAATATATGTGCTGGAATACCATGTCTTTAGTCAGGGAGAGGACTGGCCACCTTGTTGGTCAAGGACCCCTCCAGATACTCCTCCAACCTCAATTTCCTGCAGCCATTTCTTTAACCTCCTGTTTGGTAAAATCCTTCCATAGCCAACCCTGTACATAATTCTGTTTTAGCAACCTAGCAACATTTTCTTCAACTCTATTATTACGATTTACCTTTCCTAATAGATTTGAGGGCAGTAATTATTGTTAAAAGTTGTACTTCCAGTACCTAGGTTTGGGACTCTCACATAGCAGTACTCAGTTATATTTTGCTGATTTTTAAATGAATGATATGTAGCTAAATTTTAAATATTTAATATATGATACTTTTCTCATTTCCAAGTCCAGTGTAGTTCTAGCATGAAAATTATATATCTGGCTGTCTCTGAAAGCATAGGGAAATGTTTTAAGTTTCTCAGAAGAAATGACAGGATGTAACAGGGTACGCCAGAGCCAGACTGAATGCAGATTATAGTGGGTTTTTTTTTTTTTTTGAATGGTTCTTTTGTTTTTGAATGATTGTAACTTCTTTGACATTCTAGATTTGAATTTAAGAAATCCAGTTACCCTACAACTTCATGGTATAGGTCTCCAGTCAAAAGCCCCCAGGTGAGCTTCAAGTTCTAGGCAAGAGCCAGCATTACCTGCCATCCAAGTTATGGGACACCTCAGAAGTCCAGTTTTTGTAAAATTCAGATGACTGCAACCATCCACCACTGACATGAGATTACAACACCCCAAGAGATTCCAAGAGCAAATGACCCAGCCAAGTTCTTCTCCAATTCCTGACCCACAAAATACGGAGCAAAACAAAATTGTTTTAAGTCACTCAATTTTCAATAATTTATTACATGACAACTGTAAATTGAACCAATGAGAGTCATAACCAGGGCCCTGGACCCTTCTCTATCTGTATGCCTTCAGAAAAGTCACTCTTCCCCTTTAGGTGTTAGTTAGTCTTGGTAGTTATCAACAGATAACATATGTTTTCAAAAACCTTTTTCTACACTACCATGCTTCTAAATTCATAGATTAAATGACTATCATTATTATCTTGTCAACTGTGGCCAAGAGTATCAGGGATAGGGTTTTGCCATATAAGAGTTTGAACAGAGACAAACCTTACTCCAGCTTCTGTTTAGCCAAAGGAAATTGTGACCTACATATTTGCATACCCCTACCTCTTTTTTTTTTTTTTAATGAATGAGTCACTGCTTTTGTTTTTTAAATAATGTTATTTTGTCTTATTTTATTCATTTTATTTACTGGCTGCACTGCACAGCATGTGGAATCTTAGTTCCATAACCAGGGACTGAACCACGTTCCCTGCATTGAAAGTATGGCATTTTAACCACCGAGCTATCAGGGAAGTCCCATATACCCGTGCCTCTAGTTCATTCACCTATAAGTGAGAATTACTAGTTCAATAGATGATCTCCAAAATCTGATCTAGCTTTATGATTCTGAAATTCTATAATCTTCTAATAATAATATCTTTCCATTTTAATCTATGAATTTCAAGTAAGAAGTAGCATTGTGAGCATGGAGTATAGCTTTCTTTAAAAAAAGGAGTATTGTTGTAAAGATGGAGAAGAAAAATCACCAGAAGAAAATGAAAGCAATGATTTTCTTAAGGAATAAAAATACAAGCAATGATTTAAAACATCATTGCAGATAAGTGAGCAAGGGAAAGGGGTGGCATTTCACCTAGTAGTTATTTGTATAATGAGAAACATGACACACAATCCTACTTTGGACAATGTGCTTGCCAAAACTCCTGAAAAATCATGATTTTACCAGTATCCTCAATAGATAGCTTCCTTAAAAATAAAGTGGGACTGGAGGTGCGGTAATTTCTAAATAGGCTAAGCTCTCATTGGGATAAATGGATAATGGAACAATAGCTAACGATTTACCATAAATCATTGTTCATATTTGCCATTGCTCTCTGGTGGGTAATTGAACACTGTGAGCACAGATATAGGACAACAGAACTGTAGACAATGTATCTTAGCTCTAATATCGACTTGCTGAATGACAATAACTTGAGAAATGGAAGAATGTCTACAAGGGGAACATACCATTCACATTGTTTATAAAATTTATAAAGAGACTGATGAATCAATACACAGAAAAGAGATGATTTAGCTATGTGATAGATATAGTACAATTAATCTTATTAACTGAAACTCAAAAGAAAAGTGACTTAAAGACACCTAAAACAGTTGGCATCTTTAGAAGTCTGCTTTCAGCTTATTTTATTTATATTAACTCTTATCAATCAGCAAGTATGACAAAAACCTTTTAGTTAAATGATTGAAGTTCAGAATATTCATGCATTAAGAATAATGTTTTCAGTTATCTTCCACGAATGGAAGACTTTTCTACTTTATTGCCTTTGTTATTTAAAAGAAACCTGAAATATGTAAATCCTACATAATATTTGTTATAGTTTATAGATTAGTGGGATTAGCCACTGAACATCCATAAAATATTTAGTAAGCAATTAATTTATCTAATCACATATCTTCTTCCAAGAATGATTTAAAGTAGTCATCTTGAACATTGTACTTTATAACATATGGGTGAATAGATTAATAACATAATAAACATTATAAGTAAATAGAAATGGAAATAAAATTTGTTTTAAAGACACAAAGAATAAACTTGTCCTATAATTTATTCTTTCATGTACTACTTTACCAGGTTAGTCCAGAAAACCTCCAAAAAAACTTGCATGCAAAGTTGACTTTTATAAAACACTTTTTAGGTTATATTGTTGGGTTTTGTTTGGCATTTCTGTTTTTTCTCTGTTGGTTGTTCTTTCTGAATTTAAATTTTTAATAATCTAGTATTGATACAATGTATCATATTGGCATGATGAACATAAGAGAAGTATATCTCATAGGTATTTTAGCCTCCACTTCGATATATACATATGTCCACTCATATATACAGAATATCATTGAAATGTTCACATTATCAGATAATAGTAATCAAATATTAACCCTCAATTATTACTTTGTGCACATTAGTTATAGATGAATTGGGAATCTGTTTTTAGATCTTTTTAAATGAAGAAAGGCAAAAGGGACAGTATTTATGGTAGCAAAGAAAGAAATATTTAAACTGGTATACTAATAGAATATTAAATTTGCTTTTATCCCATCAGAACCTATACAGTAGATAATGATAACTTCTTATAGCAACCCAAAAAGTGTTCTATAAATATCAGTACATTTATCAGTCTATCCGTATTCTACAGTAAGTTAGAAAGGAACACTTAGATGGAGTAAGCTTGAAAAATGCAGATAAAGTAATGCGTATATTTCTTTTAAATTGCAGACCTCCAAAAGGTGATATATTAATCTGCACTGTGAGTTTTTCAGACTGCCCCAAACTTATTTTGTTCAGTGAACTCTTTTTCTCTCACCTATGTGAAGTCAGAGTTCTGCAAAGCACAATTTGGAATAATCTGCTTTATGAAGCATTTTCCAACTCAAGCAATCTTGTTCTCTCATTCTGTCACTAACAAATGGATCTCACTTTTTTTCAGTGTCTCTAGAGTTTCACTCTCTTGTTTTCCTTTCTTGATTTAAATCAAGTTGAAGTTGACTTTGAATCCTTTCTTTGTTCTACAAGTATTTATTAGATAAAGTTACCTGAAACTTTAGTATATTTCATTGGTAAGTCACAGAGAAATATGTTAGGAAACTATAGACTATGCTGCTGCTGCTACTGCTGCTGCTGCTGCTGCTGCTACTGCTGCTAAGTCACTTCAGTCGTGTCCGACTCTGTGCGACCTCATAGACGGAAGCCCACCAGGCTCCCCCATCCCTGGGATTCTCCAGGCAAGAACACTGGAGTGGGTTGCTATTTCATTCTCCAATGCATAAAAGTGAAAAGTGAAAGTGAATTCGCTCAGTCGTGTCTGACTCTTCGCGACCCCATGGACTGCAGCCCACCAGGCTCCTCCGTCCATAGAATTTTCCAGGCAAGAGTACTGGAGCGGGGGGGGGCGGGGGGCATTGCCTTCTTCATAGTAAAAAATCACTTTATATTTGAGGTGAAAAGTTATCTAAATAAGTGACTTGTCAAAATTCAATGAAATGAAATTTTAATTGAAATTAATAATCTTGTTAAAGTATAGGCTAGTTTGTTTATTTCACATGCCAGCGAGATTATGCTCAAAATTCTTCAAGCTAGGCTTCAGTAGTAGCTGAAGTAGTTCAACTGAGAACTTCCAGATGTATATGCTGGGTTTAGAAAAGGCACAGGAACCAGAGATCAAATTAGTAACATTCATTGCATCATGGAGAGAGCAAGGGAATTCCAGAAAAACATTGACTTCTGGTTCATTGACTATACAGAAGACTTTGACTGTGGGAAACACAACAAACTGTGGAAAATTCTTAAAGAGGTGATACTACTAGATCACCTTATCTGTCTCCTAAGAAACCTGTATGCAGGTCGAGAAGCAACAGTTAGAATTGGACATAGAACAACTAACAGTTTCAAAATGGGAAAGGAATATGTCAAGGCTGTATATTGTTACCCTGCTTACTTAACTTCCATGCAGAATACATCATGCCAAATGCCAGGCTGGATGACTCACAAACTGGAATCAAGATTGCTGGGAGAAACATCAGCAAACACAGATACACATATGAAAACATCCTTATGGCAGAGAGTGAAAAGGACTAAAGAACCTCTTGATGAAGGTAACAGAGGAGAGTGAAAAAGCTGGCTTAAAATTCAGCAGTTAAAAAGCTAAGACCATGACATCTGGTCCCATCACTTCATGACAAATAGAAGGGGAAAAAGTGGAAGTGGTGACAGATTTTCTCTTCTTGGTTTCCACAATCACTGTGGAATGTAACTGCAACCGTGAAATTCAAAGACATTTGCTCCTTGGAAGGAAAGCCATGACAAACATAGACAGTGTATTAAAAACCTGAGATATCACTTGCCAACAAAGCCTATATAGTCAAAATTATGGTTTTTCCAAATGTATGGATGTGGGACCATAAAGATGGTTGAGCACCAAATACCTGATGCTTTTGAATTGTGGCGCTGAGCTGTGGCTGCGTGGGCACAGGAGTGCCGAGAGGAGCTACTCCATGTTCAAGGTCAGGAAGGATGGCCGTGAGGAGATACCCCTAGTCCAAGGTAAGAAGTAGCGGCTGCACTTTGCTGGGCAGCCGTGAAGAGATACCACATGTCCAGGGTAACAGAAACCCAAGTAAGACGATAAGTGTTGCAAGAGGGCATCCGAGGGCAGACACACTGAAAACCATAATCACAGAAAACTCGTCAATATGATCACATGGACCATAGCCTTGTCTAACTCAATGAAACTAAGCCATGCCTGTGGGGCAACCCAAGACGGGCAGGTCATGGTGGAGAGGTCTGACAGAATATGGTCCACTGGAGAAGGGAATGGCAAACTACTTCAGTATTTTTGCCTTGAGAACCCCATGAACAGTATGAAAAGGCAAAATGATAGGATACTGAAAGCGAACTCCCCAGGTTGGTAGGTCCCCAATATGCTACTGGATGTCAGTGGAGAAATAACTCCAGAAAGAATGAAGGGATGGAGCCAAAGCAAAAACAATACCCAGCTGTGGATGTGACTGGTGATAGAAGCAAGGTCCGATGCTGTAAAGAGCAATATTGCATAGGAACCTGGAATGTGAGGTCAATGAATCAAGGCAAATTGGAAGTGGTCAAACAGGAGATGGTAAGGGTGAACGTCAACATTCTAGGAATCAGTGAACTAAAATGGACTGGAATGGGTGACTTTAACTCAGATGACCATTATATCTACTACTGTGGGCAGGAATCCCTTAGAAGAAATGGAGTAGCCATAATGGTTAAAAAAAAGAGTCTGAAATGCAGTACTTGGATGCAATCTCAAAAATGACAGAATGATCTCTGTTCATTTCCAAAGCAAACCATTCAATATCATGGTAATCCAAGCCTATGCCCCAACCAGTAATGCTGAAGAAGCTGAAATTGAACAGTTCCATGAAGACCTACAAGACCTTTTAGAACTAACCCCAAAAAAGATGTCCTTTTCATTATAGGGGAATGCAAAAGTAGGAAGTCAAGAAATACCTGGGGTAACAGGCAAATTTGGCCTTGGAATACGGAATGAAGCAGGGCAAAGGCTAATAGAGTTTTGCCAAGAGAACACACTGGTCATAGCAAACACCCTCTTCCAACAACACAAGAGAAGACTCTACACATGGACATCACCAGACAGTCAACATTAAGATAAGACTGATTATATTCTTTGCAGCCAAAGATGAAGAAGCTCTATACAATTAGCAAAAACAAGAGCTGATTGTGGCTCAGATAATGAAATCCTTATTGCCAAATTCAGACTTAAATTGAAGAAAGTAGGGGAAACCACTAGACCATTCAGGTATGACCTAAATCAAATCCCTTATGATTATACAGTGGAAATGAGAAATAGATTTAACAGACTAGATCTGATATATAAAGTGCCTGATGAACTACAGAAGGAGGTTCATGACATTTTACAGGAGACAGGGATCAAGACCATCCCCATGGAAAAGAAATGCAAAAAAGCAAAATGGCTGTCTGAGGAGGTCTTACGAAGAGGTGTGAAAAGAAGTGAAGCAAAAAGCAAAGGGGCAAAGGAAAGATATAAGCATCTGAATGCAGAGTTCCAAAGAATAGCAAGGAGAGATAAAAAGCCTTCCTCAGCGATCAATGCAAAGAAATAGAGGACAAGAACAGAATGGGAAAGACTAGAGATCATTTCAAGAAAATTAGAGATACCAAGGGAACATTTCATGCAAAGATGGGCTCAATAAAGGACAGAAATGGTATGGACCTCACAGGAGCAGAAGATATTAAGAAGAGGTGGCAAGAAAACACAGAAGAACTGTACAAAAATGATCTTCATGACCAAGATAATCACGATGGTGTGATCACTAACTGAGAGCCAGACATCCTGGAATGTGAAGTCAAGTGGGCCTTAGAAAGCGTCACTACAAACAAACTAGTAGAGGTGACAGAATTCCAGGTGAGCTATTTCAAATCTGAAAGATGATGCTGTGAAAGTGCTGCACTCAATAGGCCAGCAAATTTGGAAAACTCAAGCAGTGGCCACAGGACTGGAAAAGGTCAGTTTTCATTCCAATCCCAAAGAAAGGCAATGCCAAAGAATGCTCAAACTACCACACAGTTGTGCTCATCTCACACGCTAGTAAAGTAATGCTCAAAATTCTCCAAGCCAGGCTTCAGCAATACGTGAACCTAAACTTCCAGATGTTCAAGCTGGTTTTAGAAAAGGCAGAGGAACCAGGGATCAAATTGCCAACATCCGCTGGATCATGGAAAAAGCAAGAGAAAAACATCTATTTCTGCTTTATTGACTATGCCAAAGCCTTTCACTGTGTGGATCACAATAAACTGTGGAAAATTCTGAAAGAGATGGGAATACCAGACCACCTGACCTGCCTCTTGAGAAACCTATATGCAGGTCAGGAAGCAACAGTTAGAACTGGACATGGAACAACAGACTGGTTCCAAATGGGAAAAGGAGTACGTCAAGGCTGTATATTGTCACCCTGCTTATTTAACTTACATGCAGAGTACATCATGAGAAACACTGGGCTGGAAGAAGCACAAGTTGGAATTAAGATTGTCGGGAGAAATATCAATTACCTCAGATATGCAGATGACACCACCCTTATGGCAGAAAGTGAAGAGGAACTAAAAAGCCTCTTGATGAAAGAGGAGAGTGAAAAAGTTGGCTTAAAGCTCAACATTCAGAAAGCTAAGATCATGGCATCTGGTCCCATCACTTCATGGGAAATAGATGGGAAACAGTGGAAACAGTGTCAGACTTCATTTTTGGGGCTCCAAAATCACTTCAGATGGTGATCACAGCCATGAAATTAAAAGACATTTACTCCTTGGAAGGAAAGTTATGGCCAACCTAGATAGCATATTAAAAGCAGAGACATTACCTTGCCAACGAAGGTCCATCTAGTCAAGGCTATGGTTTTTCCATTAGTCATGTATGGATGTGATAGTTGAACTGTGAAGAAAGCTGAGTGCCAGTTGATGCTTTTGAACTGTGGTGTTAGAGAAGACTCTTGAGAGTCCCTTGGACTGCAAGGAGATCCAACCAGTCCACCCTAAAGGAGATCAGTCCTGGGTGTTCATTGGAGGGACTGATGCTAAAGCTGAAACTCCAGTACTTTAGCCACCTCATTTAAAGAGTTGACTCATTGGAAAAGACTCTGATGCTTGGAGGGATTGGGGACAGGAAAGGGGGATGACAGAGGATGAGATGGCTGGATGGCATCACTGACTTGATGGACATGAGTTTGAGTGATCTCCGGGAATTGGTGATGGACATGGAGGCCTGGCATGCTGTGATTCATGGGGTCGCAAAGAGTCGGACACGACTGAGTACTGAACTGAACAAGACCCTTGAAAGTCCGTTGGACTGCAAGGAGATCTAACCAGTCCATCCTAAAGGAAATCAGTCCTAAATATTCATTGGAAAGACTGATACTGAAGCAGCAACTCCAATACTTTGGCCACCTAATGTGAAGAGCCAACTCATTGGAAAAGACCCTGATGCTGGAAGAGATTGAAGATAAAAGAAGGGGGTGTAGATATTGAGATGGTTAGATAGCATCACCTACTCAATGGACATGGATTGGCACAAACTCTGGGAAATAGTGCAGGACAGAAGAGCCTGACATGCTACAATCCTTGTAATTGCAAAGAGTTGGATGCTACTTAGCAACGGAACAACAACAAATTAGTTTACACAATTGTCTCATAAATCTAAGTAATTGTTTGTTTTAAATATAATAATTTGTCTTCCTTTTTTAAAAAGCATCTATGAAATGATTTTTATTTCAGTATTTACCAACACACAGACACACACACACACCCATAGATAGTCATTTGTTTTTGATGACTATACATATAGATCAGATGAAGGAAGTTTCCTACATAGTAACTCTTCATGTATTTGAAGATTATATAATAATATAATTTGTTCATTTATATCAAATTCATCAGTTGTTCAAAATATTTTAGATTCAGTGGAAAAGTATCAGCAGAAACATATTTAATTGAAAAGCACATCATAGAATTCTTCCCCCTAACTGACTTTCCACCATTGCCATAGAGACTCAGCAAAACTCATAGCAACACTACAAATGAAAATTAAACTTATGTTGACTGGCCCAGTTGTTCACCTTGCTTGGTACATGTGCTAGTCAAAGTCTAGCTAGATCTAGCTATATTCAGTGAAATGCAAGTGAAAAACCAATATATGTAGCATTTTTTCCCCATTTCATACACTTGCAAATCACTTGGGAATTTGGTCACAACTCAGATCCAGATTCAGCAGATCTAGAGTGGGACCTGGGAGGCTAGATTTCTAACTAATGCCCAAATGATGCTGATGATGCCGATGACAATCTGGTTGGTCAGCTGTACAACTCAGGGCTCTGTCAATGACCTACATTGACTTATTCTGTAAATATGGCTTATCATTTATTATTTTCTGTTTGTTTTGTTTCTTTTGTTTGTTTAAAATATTTATTTATTTATCTGGCTACACTGGCTCTTACTTGTGGCACGTAGTATCTTTTATCTTCATTGCAACATGCCAGATCTTTTTAAGTTGCAGCATCTAAACTCAGTTATGGCATGTGGGATCTAGTTCCCTAGTGGCTAAGACTCTGTGTTCCCACTGCTGGGGTCCCGGGTTCAATCCCTGATCGGGGAACTAGTGTATGTTCTCATGTATTGTATGTGAACATTTATTGTTTACCTGTAAATCATAATTCAGAACAAAGACTCAATAAAACTACAATGAGAGGCAAAAAGACAATGGCCATTTCTTATTAATTAGCAGTCGTTTATTCTTACGCGTGAAATCTATTTTTAATATTCACATTGTATTTTTCCAAATGTAGTCCTCACAATGCACTCTTAATCCTTAATTCTTTCGTACATTCTTTTACTATGTAGTCCAGGCTCTGCTAAAGTTCATCCCTGATCCTTCATTGTACAGCTGGGTAGGTAAATGATTCTCCCACACAGGGACATATTCTTTTATTTAAAGTAATCTGGCTTTAGAAAAGATCTGCTTGATTACTTGTCACGTTTGCATGGTTTAATTTAGTGTCTAGATACCTAACATTCTTCTCTCCAATCCTACCATCTCTATTAAGTGACCACTTTCCATTTTTTAATAAATACTGGAAGCTTCCAAATAGGATGATTGTCTTTTTAAAAAATATATTTTCACTTACTGTCAGCTTTCTCTTTTATTCACCACTAATTTTAATAAGATATTATTATCTAAGTGTAGCAGATTTTATAAATGATGATCATACTGTGTTAGTTCATTACTTTTGACTAAATATTATTCCAGAAGCTAACTAAAACAATTATAATAATTCTAGAATAAAATATTAACTGATATTGCCAATTTAGTGTTTTATTAGGTAGATGTAAAATTCAAATAGCTTGGGAGTATAAACTCTGATTACATTATATATCTACTTGCCTAACTTTGTGCTCATATTTTCTATCTTGCTCCCTCTTTTTCTCTTCATCATTTCTCACTTGAAATATTCTATTTATTATACAGATGGAAAATACAACCTCTCATCATAATGTTGCCCTTTTTTTTCCCAGATGATGATGATGATTAATCAATTACGAGTTTATGAAAAAGAAACACCTGGCACACTTCCATAAACAAATAGATATCCTGTGGTTTTCAGAACAGCTGAGGGTATTTCTAAGGGTCAGGAGCCTCTGTGAGTAATGCTCTCTTCACAGTTTGACTTCCCCACAAGCCTGATTCTCATAAATATGCACCCTTACACCCAACACACAAGTATTTTTTTAATTTATTTAGCAGACACATGTTGCAAACACTACAGAGGAACAAAGAAAGTAAAGGAGAAGGGAAGGATTAAAACACAAGGGTACACACTGCTGTATTTAAAATGAGTAACCAACAAGGTCCTACTGTATAGCACAGGGAACTCTGCTCAGTGTTATCTGGCAGCCTGGATGGGAAGGGAGTTTGGGGGTGAATAGACACAAGTATATGTATGGCGGAGTCCCTCCACTGTCCACCTGAAACTATCACAACATTGTTAATCAGCTATACCCCAATATAAGATAAAAAAAAATTTTTAACAGTTTCGACAAACTTGTCTTTCTAAAACTTTTTCTTTTAATAACCATAAGTATGAGCCAGGGAAAATAGAAATAGATATGATACAAGTAAGAAACAGCTTAATGCCTCCACCTCAGCTGATTTTTGCCTTCAAAATGTGGCATTCTGTGTTGGATCAGTTCAGTTCAGTTCAGTCACTCAGTCGTGTCCGACTCTGCGACCCCATGAATCGCAGCACGCCAGGCCTCCCTGTCCATCACCAACTCCCGGAGTTCACTCAGACTCACGTCCATCGAGTCCGTGATGCCATCCAGCCATCTCATCCTCGGTCGTCCCCTTCTCCTCCTGCCCCCAATCCCTCCCAGCATCAGAGTCTTTTCCAATGAGTCAACTCTTCACATGACGTGGCCAAAGTATTGGAGTTTCAGCTTTAGCATCATTCCTTCCAAAGAAATCCCAGGGCTGATCTTCAGAATGGACTGGTTGGATCTCCTTGCAGTCCAAGGGACTCTCAAGAGTCTTCTCCAACACCACATTTCAAACGCATCAATTTTTCGGCGCTCAGCCTTCTTCACAGTCCAATTCTCACATCCATACATGACCACAGGAAAAACCATAGCCTTGACTAGATGGACCTTAGTCGGCAAAGTAATGTCTCTGCTTTTCAATATGCTATCTAGATTGGTCATAACTTTTCTTCCAAGGAGTAAGTGTCTTTTAATTTCATGGCTGCAATCACCATCTGCAGTGATTTTGGAGCCCCCAAAATAAAGTCTGACACTGTTTCCACTGTTTCCCCATCTATTTCCCATGAAGTGGTGGGACCGGATGCCATGATCTTCATTTTCTGAATGTTGAGCTTTAAGCCAACTTTTTCACTCTCTTCTTTCACTTTCATCAAGAGGCTCTTCGGTTCCTCTTCATTTTCTGCCATAAGGGTGGTGTCATCTTCATATCTGAGGTTATTGATATTTCTCCCGGCAATCTTGATTCCAGCTTGTGTTTCTTCCAGTCCAGCATTTCTCATGATGTACTCTGCATGTAAGTTAAATAAGCAGGGTGACAATATACAGCCTTGACGTACTCCTTTTCCTATTTGGAACCAGTCTGTTGTTCCATGTTCAGTTCTAACTGCTGCTTCCTGGCCTGCATACAGATTTCTCAAGAGGCAGGTCAGGTGTTCTGGTATTCCCATCTCTTTCAGAATTTTCCACAGTGTATTGTGATCCACACAGTCAAAGGCTTTGGCATAGTCAATAAAGCAGAAATAGATGTTTTTCTCTTGCTTTTTCCATGATCCAGCAGATGTTGGCAATTTGATCTCTGGTTCCTCTGCCTTTTCTAAAACCAGCTTGAACATCAGGAAGTTCACGGTCCACGTACTGCTGTGTTGGATACAGGCCATCAATTAAATAAGCATACTGCAATATCTCCTTCATCTGCTCTTTGAAACCTTCTTTCTTGCCCTTAACTATACTTCTTTAGAAAATTCTACCAGTAGTTTTTACATCCAAGGGGGAAAATGTTAAATTTATGATACTGTGATGTTTTCTTCCTTTTAATACCTTCTATATATTTTTAAATCTTTTGCCTTAAATGCAAATTTTTTAAAAGGTAAAGTCCAAGAGCATTGCTACCCAGTCCTTTAAGTCTGTGTATTCAGCACAATAGCTACTAATCACATGTCCAAATTGAGATATGCTGTTTTTATAAAACACAACCGGTTTTAATGATTTAGAACACATGGAAGAATGAGAAATATGTTAGTAATTTTTCAGATTAATCACATGTTGAAATGATATTTTGGATATATTGGGTTATTAAGATATACTGTTAACATTAGTTTCACCTGTTTCTTTTTATTGTTTTTAGTATGGTACTAGAAACTTTTAAAACTACATTTGTGTCTCACATGGTATTTCTTTTGGAGACTACTGGTATAAGGTTTTATTCTTTTTTTCTGCACTGCACAATATTCTTTTCTCATTTTGGTAATGTCATTTGCAATCAGTCTGAATCCTAAAATACTCTTCAACATGGTAAAAAACTCACAATAAAGATCATTTCCTCCAAACTATATATTTAAGTCAAACTCAAAGTTAACATCTATTGTTTTGGTAGCATTTAACTATCAAAAAATATTCAAATTTAGAAAAGTGAATTTTCATTCTAGGCCTAAACAGTAATCAAGAACATTGTGTAAAATGACTATGCATTTTGAAAATAAGTTTACAATTGAGAGGAAAAAATTTATGGAAAAAAATTAAATACTAAATTTGCTATTTTTAAACAAGTCATTTTCTAATGTATTTTATAGCTAAGTATTTTATCATTACTTTTAAAATGCTTAGTATAACACTAGTTCTTACTCTTTTATTTGAAAACTATTTAAACCCTGATTTTTACATTACAGTAGAAATGTTGAAAATACAACATATTAATACATGCCCTAATCATAGGGCAGAGTGAAGAGCTATTCCAACATGATTTAGTAAACAACAGAAATCAGCGTAAGGCAAATCTGCTCTGGGCTCTCTCCAAAGGTATACAGTGAGACAGCAAAATTCCTTCATATAATGTGGACTTTCTTAATAAAGTAGTCTTATTCCATCATTTTAAGATGTCTTTGTGTTGAACCTAAAATGTTTCTTTTCAAATCCATAACAGTCATCTAAGGAGGTACTTTGACAAGGGCAGGTCACTTTCTCAAGATTTTTGTTTGTTTGTTTGATTTTGTCACTAAACAATCTACCGCACATTTGCACTGATCTCACACACTAGCAAAGTAATGCTCAAAATTCTCCATGCCATGCTTTCAACAATACATGAATCATGTACTTCCGGATGTTCAAGCTGGATTTAGAAAAGGCAGAGGAACCAGAGATCAAATTGCCAACATCCTTTGGATCATCAAAAAAGCAAGAGAGTTCAGGAAAAACATCTACTTCTGCTTTATTGACTACACCAATGCCTTTGACTGTATGGATCAAAACAAGTTGTGGAAAATTTTTCAAGAGATGGGAAGACCAAACCACCTGACCTGCCTCCTGAGAAATCTGTATGCAGGTCAGGAAGCAACAGTTAGAACTGGACACAGAACAGACTGGTTCCAAATAGGGAAAGGAGTACGTCAAAGCTATATATTGTCACCCTGCTTATTTAACTTATATGTAGAGTACATCATGAGAAATGCTGGACTGGATGAAGCACAAGCTGGAATCAAGATTTCTGGGAGACATATGAATAACCTCAGATACGCAGATGACATCACACTTATGGCAGAAAACAAATGAAAGAGCCTCTTGATGAAAGTGAAAGAAGAGAGTGAAAAAGTTGGATTAAAATTCAACATTCAGAAAATGAAGATCATAGCATCTGGTCCCATCAATTCATGGCAAATAGACTGGGAAACAGAGGAAACAATGAGACACTTTCTTTAGTGGGAGCTCCAAAATCACTGCAGAGAAGGAAATGGCAACCCACTCCAGTATTCTTGCCTGGAGAATTCCATGGACAGAGGAACCTGATGGGCTACAGTCCATGGGGTCTCAAAGAATCGGACACGACTGAGCAACCAACACAAAATCATTGCAGATGGTGACTGCAGCCATGAAATTAAAAGACCCTTGCTCCTTGGAAAAAAAAGATGGACCAACCTAGATAGCTTATTAAAAGCAGACATTACTTTGCCAACAAAGGTTGATCTAGTCAAAGCTATGGTTTTCCAGTAGTCATGTATGAAAGTGAGAGTTGGATTATAAAGGAAGCTGAGCACTGAAGAATTGATGCTTTTGAACTGTGTTTCTGGAGAAGACTCTTGAGAGTCCCTTGGACTGTAAGGAGATCCAACCAGTCCATCCAGAAGGAAATCAGTCCTGAATATTCCAAAATCACTGCAGATGGTGATTGCAGCCATGAAATTAAAAGACACTTACTCCTTGGAAAGAAAGTTATGACCAACCTAGGTAGCATATTCAAAAGCAGAGACATTACTTTGCGGACTAAAGTCCATCTAGTCAGGGCTATGGTTTTTCCTGTGGTCATGTATGGATGTGAGAGTTGGACTGTGAAGAAGGCTGAGCGCTGAAGAATTGATGCTTTTGAACTGTGGTGTTGGAGAAGACTCTTGAGAGTCCTTTGGACTGCAAGGAGATCCAACCAGTCCATCCTGAAGGAGATCAGCCCTGGGATTTCTTTGGAAGGAATGATGCTAAAGCTGAAACTCCAATACTTTGGCCACCTCATGCGAAGAGTTGACTCATTGGAAAAGACCCTGATGCTGGGAGGAATTGGGGGCAGAAAGAGAAGGGGACAACAGAGGATGAGATGGCTGGATGGCATCACCAACTCTATGTACATGAGTTTGAGTGAACTCTAGGAGTTAGTGATGGACAAGGAGGCCTGGTGTGCTGCGATTCAAAGGGCCTCATAGAATCAGACATGGACTGAGCTACTGAACTGAACTGATGCATTGGAAGGGCTGATGCTGAAACTCCAATACTCTGGCTATCTGATACGAAGAATTGACTCATTTGAAAAGACCCTGACACTGGGAAAGATTGAAGGTGGGAGGAGAAGGGGATGACAGAGGATGAGATTGTTGGATGGCATCACAGACTCAATAGACATGAGTCTGAGTAAACTGGGAGTTGGTGATCCACCAGGAAGCCTCACAGGCTGCAGTCCATGGGGTCGCAAAGAGTCAGACACGACTGAGCGACTGAATTGAACTGAACTGAACTGAAACAATCATGAAGAGTAAGATAAACATAAATATATATATATACACACACAGAGGTACACACACACATTTTTAAAATCTCTTAGGTAAGTTTTTCCATGATTAGTATAGTACACCCACCACCAATATCATACCCCATCATTTTTACGTTTTCTTGCAGGATTCACATTAAGGAAGTAGATCTGCATTTTTCTAATTTTTGTTAAGATTTGTCTTAGGTTCATGTTGTTATTAGTGAACTACTGATCTAGCAGAGAAGTGAAGTGAGCCCAGAGTGGTGCTTTTAAGGGGTGCTATATTCATCATATCATGGTGATTTGTCAGAGTGGACTATTACTGAATCATCTCAGTGATCAGTACCGGTTCCAGAGGATTCAGTTGGTTTCCATTTTCATTAGTGAAACTGCCTTTAAGAGTCAGTGATAGGTACTTACATCAACTACTGATGAAGATCCCACATGCTGTGGGGTGCAGCCATAAAAAGAGGTAGAGTTGCCACACTATTCAGCAATTCTACACCCAGGTATCACTGGAGGGAAATGAAAACTTGTATCTACTCGAAATCGTGTACATAAATATTCATAACAGCTTTATTTGTAATAGCTAAAAATGGAAACAATCCAAATATCCATGTACTAACAAATGAATAACTTAAATGAGTTATATTTTTTTTTAAAAAGCAACCAACTCAAATAAATCTAAATTAATACAGTAATGGGATGAAGCTAAAATTTCTCTATGTATAGTCTGTTTCATAATAGTTCTAAAGGCTTTTGACTAGGCTGAAATTTGGAAGGACTGTGATGAAGAAAGCCTTCAATTCTGATAAAAATCATAATAAATACTTTAATCATTGAAAATTAAGGCAAAAAATTTTCAGAGACAACATACATATAAGAAATCATACATATGCTTGATAACTGCATTGTTTTCATGTAATGAGAAATGGAATCTGATGAATGAAATGTCATGGTCAAACTCTTTTAAACAATAGTACAGTGCAACAAATTCATATCATGATTATATCTGTCTTTAAAATTTATTTTACTGTAAAGCAAGCTTTTATTCTTTTCTTTTAAAATTATACCTCTGATTAGATTATTGAAATATTACATTTATTTATTTATTTATTTATTTTTAGAAATGAAATTGTGACTTCAGAAACTACTTTGTTCTTAGAAACTTCCAAGACCAGGTCAATCAGCCATATTAGACAGATAGACAGATGTGTTTTATTCTTTCTTCATATAATTAGCTTTTATCTGAACTTAATGATGAGATTTCCATATGTATATGCCTTAGATTTCTACTTTGGTCTTCATTGCTTTTTCATCAACATATGCCATTCTTGAGTCATTATTTGGATCTTATTATCCATGAAGGGCTTAAAATTTGAGGTCTTTTTTAAGATTAATGTTTTTCTTTAATCCTGTAACACATTAAACTTTCATCTTTGAAACAAGCATTGCTAAATACACATACCTATATATCCATATTGGTCTAGCATGATGTTCTTATATGTGTTGTATATGAAGTCTTAGTAGGATACTTTTAGCTTACTGAAATTAGCTTTTGACTGTCTGAGTAAACAAAGATATATTAAGAGCAATCAATAAAGAATAGGTGAAAAAAGCTTACAAAATAATCTTGGGCAGAATACAAAGATACTGAATTTATTTTGTCTTAAAACAAATCAAAGATGGGGATCGTAATAACATGAGTAGTGAATTACCAATTGAGGCATTGAAGGTGTGAACTTTTCTCCATTGGACATTTTAAATGAAAAGTACAAACAAATATTGATTGCTTTTCTTGGCTCATACAAATGTGCTCATTTTTAGAAATATGTGACTGATGTAGCTGTTCTCTCCATGGGACTTTGCAGCATTGAATAATTGAGAAAGCTGTAAATATTTTCAGATGCTAAAAGAGAAACACAATTCAGATTTTTATATTTTCTTTGAAATGAATGAATCTTCATCCAGTGGATATACAGTATAACTTATTTCGTAATTCTGGAATTTGTGAGTCAATGTTGTATCTTCAAGGCATTTGTGAATAACCAATTAAAATATTAACCTAACACTAATGCTCTAATTTGCAAGATCTGAATCCTGGGTCCTAGCATAACAACTAAATGATTGTTTCTTCCACTTTTAACTATACAAATGACTTTATAATTAGAGATTATAAGAGGTGGGAGAAGGATTCCATCTGGTAACCTCCTTATTTGTTTGAAAGACAAGTTGTTCTACACATAAGTAATTTTATATCCTGCTTTAATTCACAGTATATTTTAGTTTAAATCTTTCTATTTGGGGGTAAATCACATGGATGGTCAAGGTCAATGGTGAATGGAAAGTAGGCTTTATTTTTGGTTTTGATTGGAAAGAAATAGCCTCAAAAAACAGTATTTTCAGTGACTGCTAAGCTTCATTTTTCTTTCTTTCTTTTTTTTCTTTTTGCATTCAATGTGAAATTAAGGAAACTTGGAAATTAGAATATTATTATTTCTGAGAAGCAGTAATTGTAAAAATGAATATCTCTTTTCATATGAATCAAAAACTTTATGAAACAATTGAAAGAGATATTGATTCAAAGCTGGCATGTAGATTCAAAATGCAAGATAGGACGTAATTCATCCAAAGGAGTTTTGGGACAAATTGAATTCACTTTGGTCTTGCTTCATAATCAAAGTTAAATTTATGGGGAAATGGAATTGATATTAAATATCTAAAATATAAAAAGATCCAAAGTTTTTTAAAAACATCTTTCTCTAAAATGAAGAAATAATCTGAATGTTCTTATGGTTATTAAATTAAGAAACAAATTTTCACCTGTCCATAAGTAACTATGTAATTTTCTGTTTGATATCTACTACCTAAACTTGCATATATGAAAACAGAATAGTCTTTATTGTCTTATCCAGGTTTATTAATGTTTGCTTCTTGTGAAACTTACATATAATTATCTGTTCATAAAATCTTCAAGAAACATTTGTTTCTTCAAAATACTTCCCCCTAAATTTTCAGAATATGGCATATAAATTATAGGTAAGCTTGTAGATTAAATTTTTGAATTAGCTATTAGATATTAATCTTATAAGAAATTTAAGTAACTGACAAAACTTTGGTATACAGAAGAAAATGCACAGTGAAATTTAAAATTAATTTTTTATATACGTCAGTCTTTTTTATTGTTAGTGACTTACTGTACTGAGTGGTAGATAAGTTGGTTTTAAAAGAGCTGCACAGAAAATGCTAAATATGAAATTTATTCATATCCTAGATCTATTTTTTAGAATCAATTGAACTTAATTCCATCCATAAAATTAACATCTTTTCAGAAAGACATATTGATGAAAATATTGATTTTTGACAAAATCCATTTCATGAAGTTCATTGATGCTATTTAATTGTTCAGTCATATTAACTAGATCTTCAAATTATTTTATGTAGCTTAAGAATGTAAGCTAAATGAAATGTAAGAATGAAATTGAATTGCCAGTTATCACTATAATGTATCAAACAGATAAATGTATTTATCTCCTAAGCACCTAGAAAACAAGGATATGGTATATATTATCTACTTTTGCATTTAAGATTGTCTTATAATGTAGCTCTTCTCTACTATCCCAACCCATATTATCTTTGCCTTTCATGAACATTTACCCTCCATTGTTATATAATTCATGTAATTCAATTTACTATTTAGAGTAAGCTCTTTTTATATCCCTTTATCCAGAAGAATATCTCTCAGCCTTAACAAAACATACAGTTCAAGAATCTGACTAAAGCTATAAGGATCATCGCCTCCAAAGAAAAGCATGGGTGGACACTAACACAAATATTCACAATTTTGAACTTTCTACAGCTATAAACGATCTTGAAGAAACATCTCTTGACTGAAGCCGTAATATTGTATACTTAGTCCTGACTACTAATATAAAGCCTTACATAACAGTGTTTTTTCAGATGATGCTTGATGACTGATTGATTAATAAAAAGTAAGCCTGTGGCAATAAAATATACATGTGAAGCAGTCCCTTTATCCGTATTTTTACTTAAAAACCTCTCACAAACTAAAATTTACTTATAATAGATTATAATTGTGATTATCAGGTATATATATATTGTTTTTCATTATCAAGCCAAGTATTATATTTTAATTGACAAGTGAAGTATTATATCTTAATTGACAAGTGATTGGTTCTAACCATCAAAAATAAATAAATAAACTAAGTAAATCTAGTGATACCCACTAGAAAGTGTCCAGAATACTTCATGCCCTTTGGGAGCAGATAAAAATATGCCATTTCCCATTTTCATGGTTCATTCTCCATGTGAGTAAATGGTCTATTTGTCATAAAAATAGTGATGGTGATGCTTTACATATAGTGTGTATATAATAAGTATCATTTACTGATGAAAAAAGGGGCTATGAAAGTATACAATGAGTTATTAGTATGTGGGATCTGTGAAGGAGCAGGTACAGGAGAAGTATAAATCTCAAGCACAATAATATTAAATCCTTCTATACTGCTACTTCTAACATTTCCAGTGACCCTAGTGAAACTTTCATTTTCAATGGCAGATTATAATATTATCATAAAATTATAACCTATAGGGCAAACTCCTTAACTGCCTTTTACTAGCTACCTTTCCCTAAGGATTTAAGTTCTCTGTTAATACATTACACAGTAACTCTTGTTCTGAATATTCTGTTAAAAGTGATAGCTTCCTCAATGCTAGAAAACCATACTAGCATTCCTTTCGTTCTGCAATATAGTCCTTAATTTGAAATGAAGTTTGATTGTTTTAACTCCAAAACATAAAGGTGCCTGCACTACAGCAAAACCTTTAATGGAAACTAATGGAATTTTTGGCATAAAATAGTAGAATTAATTAGATCTAGCAATGCACACTATTTAACTGCTAGCCTGCCATTTTACACTGATCTGAAGCCATACATACTTAACAAAAGACATTGGGTTGATTTCACAAAGGACTTGAACACTCTTTTCACATTCACTGTGTGAGTTATTATCCACTGTGAAAAGATTATTGACTTTTTTAAGGAGATATTATGGAGAGAAATGATTGCTACTAGGATGACTGGTAGAATTATGTATGAGACAAGTAAGAACTCAAATTTCTCATCTGCTGAATAAATGAGTTTAATTTTAATATACTAGTTAGTGCATAAGAGATTTCTGCTGAATTGAGCAGAATTATGAAAGCTGGGTTTAAACTGTAGTGGACACTGAAAGTGAAGTATAAAACAAAACCTTTGCCTGTTCAATGGTTATATGTCCCAGATTATTAGTGATGTTTCTTGATTTTATTTCTTCCTGAAATTACATGCATATGTGTTATCCTAGATTTATACTAATAGAGTATGGAGAAAGCCCATGCCCCTCATTCTGATATAAAGAGTCAATCCTACTTACTGATAATTGATGGTAGTTTAGCTATCCAGAGAAAAAGATCATGTAAATATAAGTAAAGATTCTAAAAGGTTCTTATGCGTTTGCCCCCTAGTGCTTCTTTCCCATTATTGTGACTTTCTGTAACAGTGTGCCTCAGTCATGCATGATCATTATAAATACTTGAAAAACTTGTTATAAAATACAGATGCTCATCATGATCAGTGACCAACCAATTACTTCTTTGGAAAGCCTGTTAGTGATTGTTTACCACATACCTGGGATTCGGTGTGCACACAGAGAGCCAACAGCAACCTGTATTGACACTGACATCTTATCTCCAAGGGATATCCTATGGCAATTGCAAAAATGGATAATTGAAAGAGGGAATTGACTGACAGAGATGAAATCACAGCAGAAGAATGAAAGGTGATAACACTGGAAATGAAACAAATTAAATGGAAATGAAGTCATAGAAGAACTAGCTCACCCTGGGAATGGTTACACTGTCACCATTCAAAAGATACAAGAGATACAACTGGAGGAACTTAGAAGGTGAACTTATCAACCTAAATTAGGAAAAAGGTTGTGATGAAAAGGACGAGGATGTCCCAGAGGGAGCGCTCTGACAAAAGACTTGACATTAAAGGAATTCTCAGAGATATTTCACAACACTGAATTTGTAAAAGATAAAATGTTGGAAGCCTATATTAGCTTAGTAAGGAAGAAGACAATTCACTAAGACACAGCAAAGATACTCCATATCACATGTTATATGATGAGAAAAGTTCAGTTCAGTTCATTTCAGTCGCTCAGTCGTGTCCGACTCTTTGCGACCCCATGAATCGCAGCACGCCAGGCCTCCCTGTCCATCACCAACTCCCGGAGTTCACTCAGACTCACGTCCATCGAGTCAGTGATGCCATCCAGCCATCTCATCCTCGGTCATCCCCTTCTCCTCCTGCCCCCAATCCCTCCCAGCATCAGAGTCTTTTCCAATGAGTCAACTCTACGCATGACGTGGCCAAAGTATTGGAGTTTCAGCTTTAGCATCATTCTTTCCAAAGAAATCCCAGGGCTGATCTCCTTCAGAATGGACTGGGTGGATCTCCTTGCAGTCCAAGGGACAGTCTTCTGCAACACCACAGTTCAAAAGCATCAATTCTTCAGCGCTCAGCCTTCTTCACAGTCCAACTCTCACATCCATACATGACCACAGGAAAAAACATGGCCTTGACTAGATGGACCTTAGTCGACAAAGTAATGTCTCTGCTTTTGAATATGCTATCTAGATTGGTCATAACTTTTCTTCCAAGGAGTAAGCGTCTTTTAATTTCATGGCTGCAGTCACCATCTGCAGTGATTTTGGAGCCCCCAAAAGTAAAGTCTGACACTGTTTCTACTGTTTCCCCATCTCTTTTCCATGAAGTGATGGGACCAGATGCCATGATCTTCGTTTTCTGAATGTTGAGCTTTAAGCCAACTTTTTCACTCTCCTCTTTCACTTTCATCAAGAGGCTTTTTAGCTCCTCTTCAAAAGGCAACTACTATTCAAACTGCTCCTGATATGTATTTTTTAACGAACAAATAATATACTTCCATTCTTGATGTTTCCAAAATTTCAAATCAGTTTTAAATAAAATTTACTTTTATTTTTATTTCCCTATATATTTGTAACTGAGAGTAAGAGACGTTTTAACCTTTGACTGAAATTTGGTAGCTACAGAAATATCATAATTTTTCTCATTAATATTACAATTGCTTTGCATGGTTTTAGCTTGCACAGTCCTGCACTAACATGCAAAGTGAAGATTGCCTATATCTGATTAACAATACTTTATTAACTAAATAGGTAAATGAATGGCAAAATATCTAGGAGAGGATGTTACTGGTACCATCTTTAAGTATGTCTTAAATCATCCTGAAGTCAACCATCTACTCCAACTTCAGGCTGGCATTCTATAAATAATAAGCATAGCTCCCATTTACCTCTTCTGTCTTGCAATATTTCTCTCCTCTAGACATCATGTCCTCTTTTCATCTCCTCACAGTCCATACATCTTTTCCCTACATGCTCCTGCCGATGCTTTTGTATCTCTCTTTGTCTACCTGCTTACTCCTCTTTGCTTTCGATTAGTGGCTGGGGTCTCTTCACCAATGAAACTTTCTGGATGTGTCTATGTCAACCCCTTCTCTTTTATGCCCTCACTTAGAATTTTTACTTATACTTTCATCTACCATTGTTATTGCAGTTACAATTTAACATTTAATAAAAATAATCATTTCACAAATGCTTGTCTTAGCCACTCTGCTTAAGTTTAATTGTGGCAAGTTTCATATCTAATGTGCAAAGTAGGTGCTCAGTAAATTGTGTTGAATTTAAAAAGTCAGTGTACATGGAGGCAATATTACCTTCTCTCCAAAATATTTTTTTAAATTTATTTTCAATTGAAGCAATATTGCTTTATGATATTGTGTTGGTTTCTACCATACACTAACACACATCAGTAATAAATATACATATGTCCCCTTCCCTCTTGAACCTTCCTCCCGCCTCACACCCCATTCCACCCCTCTTATCTTGGCTAACTAGTAATTCTAAGAGTCAAGTACTTTTAGCTGTGAAAGGAACCTTATGAGTTACATTGCCCAAATGTTCATGTCATTTAGGAATTGCTTATACCCAACGAATGGTTATTAGGTCAGTGTTAATGAGTGCTTGACTATGCATGATTTTTCTTCTTAGCTCTTATAGTGGCTGGGTTTTGGTAATTAAATATAGAGACATTTGAGGGTGTAAAAATGAAAATATTAGCAAGTAAGGGAAGAGAGGGGACTGA
This sequence comes from Budorcas taxicolor, assembly GCF_023091745.1. Classification (NCBI taxonomy): domain Eukaryota; kingdom Metazoa; phylum Chordata; class Mammalia; order Artiodactyla; family Bovidae; genus Budorcas; species Budorcas taxicolor. Next base: position 88,807,356 of record NC_068910.1, read on the forward strand.
AAAATACAAAGAATATACACACAAGATTACACATAGAAAATGCAATAGATTGGCATTTGTCATTTTTCCTAATTCTCAAGAACTGCATCTGAAACTTCACAAAATATTTTTTTAACATTTATCCTGTTGCATAGGTAATTTACCCAATTTACTTTTTTACCAAATAGCATGTAGAGAGATCCCCTGGAGGAGGGCATGGCAGAGTCCCATGGACAGAGGAGCCTGGTGGTGTACAGTCCATAGGGTCACAAAGAGTCAGACATGCCTGAAGTGACTTAGCACCCAGGAAAGCACAGCATAAGGCTATTAATTCCTTCATGAAAGATTTGAATCTGGGTCTGATTGGCCCCATAATCCATGCCCTTTCTATCATTCCAAGCTGAGTCCTAAAGGAAAGGCACCACAGTGTTAGTCTGTGACACCATAGAGAAGTTTTCTTCCCTGGCACATATTCTTTTCTTTATCCTCTTTATTTTTGGTTAATTTTACTTTCAATTCCTCTTAAAGCTCCTGTCTTTTATTACTATTTTAATCTCAACAGGAAATTAAAACCCAGCTTCAAATTTGGCATGACACTGTATACTAAGTGGCCTGTATTTTCACTATTTACATGCTGGGAAATCTCTGGATCTGAAAACCAATCAGCTAGAGGCTTCACTAAACTAGGACTGTCTTGTTAAACTGTTAAGAAAACTTGATTCAAGTTCATCAGTGAGCGTGTTCTCCTAAAGCATAGTATTATGCTAATAACTCATTGAATAGTACACATACCAAGGGTAAATATATTTTATTTATCTATTAAATCATACGTGTCTGGTGTTCCTGACATGGCAATGTACAGTTTGATGGTGATTGTTTTTAAAAAGAAATACGAATACAATTAAATTAGCATAAATCAATGCTCAATTCATATTGCATATTGTTCTAGTAGTTGAAATAACCTGGTGGGCTTCCCTGGTAGCTCAGAGGTTAAAGCATCTGCCTGCAATGCGGGAGAGCTGAGTTCGATCCCTGGGTTGGGAAGATCCTCTGGAGAAGGAAATGGCAACCCACTCCACTATTCTTGCCTGGAAAATCCCATGGACAGAGAGGAGCCTGGTGGGCTATACTCCATGAGGTAGCAAAGAGTCGAAACTCAGAGCCAACTATTTGAGAGAGGAAGAAAAATTGTATTTTGGCAGTCTATCTGCACAAAACGTTGTATCTTCTCTCAAAAACACCATGCCCTCTCACTACCAAAAATATCCTCTGGTGACAAGGAAACCAATCCTACTTGCCTACTGATTAAGAGTAGGGTAGAACGTCCCTCTCACAAAGACTTACACTCACACATACACACACACACACTCACAAATTTCTGCACTTCAGATTCTGTTGTGGGACCAACAAAATCTGTACCTGTTCCTTAATCCTTCTTTCTGTAGCAATAATGATATTTGTACCTCTGTCATAAGATTGTTGCAAGGATTAATGGACGTGATAGAAATAAAGAGCTTCGCCCAGAGTCTAGGACTAAAGAAGTGCTCAGGGAATATAAATATTTGATATTTACTGAGATGTTGCTATCTCTCTTCTCCTATGTATGTCTTCTCATTTACAGGACACTACTATCTCATTGTTTCTAGATGTTTCCTGTTAATCTGAACAATTGGCTTTAATGGAAACAGATGGCCAAAATGACTGCTACAAAGTGGATACTTCAAGATGATTAGACCTGGGCATTTGATGAGTGTCAGAACTTAATGTTAATTGGGCAGAATCTTTTGATGATGTGTAATTACGCATTTTAAGGGACCACAAATAGTCCAGTGCTACATATTGATGAAAGCTATATGTGGAAGCATTATGCCTAATCTTATAAGGTTGTTGGTCTTTATGTCTAAATAAATATAGATTTCTTACAAGAAGCTTCATAAATAATTTTTGCTCTAAGATTTTACTTTCATGAGAGTCAGGTTTAGAAAAGTATGGAGAATGAGGAAGCCACCAAGTTGAATTACAATCAGTGAGTCTTGATCAAGTTTCTGCTCTAACATTTACCTTTTTAACCTTGCATATATATATTTATAATGTATATATATGTAATTAAATCTATATCAGAGCTGGAAAACCCATATGTTTTATCTTAATTATGTTCTTTTACAACTTAACTCTGTCCATTTATTTATCATAGTTTTCCAAGAAACAAAGCTTTCAAGAGTTTAGTCTCCCAACTAATGTACATTTTTCCACTTTGTCTCTAATTAATGTATACATAAGGACTCAGATCTATTGTACCCTATTTGAATAGGAAAATACTAAATTGTCCTAAAGTTTTAATGATACCTTAGACCAAGAATAGACAAACTTTTTCTGTAAAGGGCCAGATTGTAAGTATTTAGGTTTTGTGGGCCATATGGTCTCTGTCACAATTACTAGACTCTACTACTGTGGCATGACAGCAGTGACAGACAACATATAAATAAATGGATGTAACAGTTTCCTAGAAAAATTTTACTTATGGATGCTAAAATTTGAATTTTTTGTAATTTTCACACATCACAAAACAGCATTCTGGTTTGAATTTTAAATTTTAAATAAGGTTTTTAGCTTGCAGGCAACCCCAAAACAGACAGCTGTCTGGGTTTGGCCTATGGGCTATAGTGGGCCAAAAGCTACTGTAGCATCATTGGTTATTTTTTTTAGAGTGTAAGGTTTGTTTCATCAGCCACCAAAACCTCATTCAGAGAGAGATACTACACAACCTCAAATGAAAAAGTGAATGTGATTTCCTGCAGTCTGATTGCAATTTTATCTTTTGAAATCCACAAATATTTTAAATATATTTCATTCAAAATAGAGTTGGCCTTTGTTTGAACAACAGGGGTTTGAACTGTGTGCGTCTACTCATACATGGATATTTTTCAATAGTAAATTCTATAATACTACCTGATCTGCTGTCGGTTGGATCCTCAGATGCAGAATTACAGATATGGAGGAGCTGTATATATGGAGCACTGACAATAACTTATACTCTGATTTTTGTTGGTACTTCCAACACCCACATTGTGCAAATACAACTGTATGTTCAGAAATGTAAATGGGGTAACACATTTTCACTCTCAGAAATGATAAATCTAGTGGCTCACATACCAGCCAACAGGGATTAAGCCAGAGATTTAGTTGATGTATGAAACAAATATATTTTAAAAGTCCAAAAATGTCCCCAAATCCCGAAGTATGTAGGTTTACAGCACGTGTCAGATAACGAGAACAACTGGTATATATTTTGTTGTTTATGTTGTCAGCAAAGTATTTTCACAAACCATATGCCATTTGCTTGCTACAGCAAGCCATCTTGATATTAGTATTGCATATATATAGCAGGAACGAAAGTAAGCACCCAGATAGTAAGTCTCAGTTGCAATAAAAATAAACCTAATGTTGACAACAACTTCGAACAAATTTGACAAAGTGATTATCAGTCTTCTGTTTTAAACTGGTCCAAATAGAGGCCAGAATTAAAGGAAGAGGATTTTCTTTCATCTCACCAACCTTCCCTCCTTATTTACAGAAGATTCCCATTCTATTGTCATTAAAACAAAAGGGGAAGAATAAAAAAAGGGAAGTGTTTGTGAAAAATAAAAAAGGAACTCATATCTACTGAGTGCCTAGAGGATGCCAAGCAAGTAATAATGCTAACAATAAAAATAGACTTAGAATGGAATACTTGAGAGTAAAGGAAAGGATGTTTTCAGCCCTCTGACTCCATTTGACACAACATATACTCATAAACACCACCCCTCCTGATTCCACCTGAAATGGCATAAAGTGTGAGCTGAACGTGCCCTCCTTTTCCCTTACTATAACAAGTGCATTATTTAAAGTTTTTTTTATCTCTCTTAACATATCTATTATAACGGTTCACCAGTGGGGCTTCCCAGATGGCGCTAGTGGTAAAGAACCGACCTGCCAATGCAGGAGACATAAGAGATTCAGGTTCAGTCCCTGAGTTGGGAAGATCCCCTGGAGAAGGACACAGCAACCCACTCCAGTATTTCTGACTGGAGAATCCCATGGACAGAGAAGCCTGGTGGGCTGCAGTCCATAGGTTCCCAAAGAGTTGGCTATGACTGAGCAACAAAGCACAGCACAGCAGCAGCACACATCCACCATTGGGGGAAACTGAGACTCAGAGAAGTTAATTTGTCCAATATCGTATATTTAATAACATCAGAGGCAAGACTTGGACTAAAATGGAGCCCACTGTCTTCTAATACCAATTTAGTACTTTGATAACAAAAAATTAGAATATGAAATTGCAGCAACTTGATGTGCCAGTTATTTCTTTATATTAAATCCACTTCAGGTATAATTTTATAATAACAATAGAAATCATATAGCATATCTCTAAAGTGAAATATGTTTCAGTATTCTTTATCTGAGCTTCTTAAGGAGAAAAACATCTATTATTGGGGACACAAAAGCATCCATTAATATCTCCATAGCAGGAGCTTTGATACAGCACAGTTCAGTGAGTCTTTTTCCTCTAGCAAGCTAGGGGACCTAAGAGAAAGTTTAACCACGATAATCAAAAGAAACTGAGTTGAACACTGATCCTTTTATAGCACATGATTAGTACAGGTGGACCTTTCTCCATGTTCAATGACTGTTGGTAATCCTTAAATAATCAGGCAGCTGCTAGATAGCAAGAAAATGTCAAGTCGAACACCTGGGTGTTAAACATTTATACATGCTTGTAGGCCACTTTTGATCTATCTGCCCAACATGCCAAATGTCAGTGGCTTCACATAGGTTAGGAGGAAAGCTCCTCATTAGAGCATGGCTAGAGTTCGCTTGGCATCAAAAGGCACAAAGAGTCATGGACCCTTAAATGCAAGACATTCATTTCTCTGTGCACTCAGCTTGCCGGTAGTTTTGAATAGCCCAAGTCCTCTATTGTCTATATGTCTATAAATTACTCTTTTCTCTTTCGAAGGAACATGGAAATGGCTTCTTCTTTGGGTTGTTTTTTTTTTTTTTTTTCCTGCAAGCAGGACAATATAAATTACCGTTTAATGATCTAGGATGCCATTATATGAAGAAGCAGACTGCACTGGCAACTCCAAATTACACGTGGAGTCCTTCAAGGAGTTAATGGCTGGTGGCTACATGCTGTCTACAGGGGTAATCAACACAAGATAAGGCAGCATCCCTGGCTCACAGGATGTTGTGCAGACAGTGGCATGCTGTCTGATTGCCTTCCCTAACCTTCTGCTCAGCTCTGTCCCCCTTGCTATTATACTGCACATGTAGTAATTAGTTTGCAAAGGACTCAGGGAAAAAACAGACTTACAAGTGAACTCATTCTCTTTTTTACAAAGAAGCTGCCTGAGTTCATAAGCTGCGGCGAGTGCCTTACTAAAATCAATGTGGAGTGTATAAGTGAAAAAGGACAAAGAGCATAACACAGAATGAAACTTGATTTTTCCATCCAATTTAGAGGACAGCAAATGTGATTTAAGAAATAGAATGTCAAGAAAAAGGAATGCCATCTATTAAGTCAAGGGTGGGCCCACACACAAAAAATAGCAAGTCCGTGGAGAATCTTTTGATTCCACTGAAACTCCCATGTAACACAACTCTCCTAGCTATATAAATTGAAAAGATAATTCAGAATGCAGCCTAAATAGTAAATAACTCATCTAGCTACACATGAACTATTGGTATTTCTGTATTTTCTATGACTATAAAAAAGTTAAAACTAAGACGGAATCTTTATTTTATTAACTGGTTATAACTTATGTTTAAAAATATATATTGATGTACAAATTCCACTAGAATTAGGAATTGACCTCAAACTGCAGAATCAAAATAGCCACCCATTCTGAAGATTAATATAGCTTGGTGCATAAAGATGATGATGGCTCCTTAAAGAGATAATTTCCCCTGAATCTCATCAGTATCCTGAAGCTGTTCTTGGTGACTAAGATTTCCAATAAGATGAGAAATGGCCAATATTGAGCTTTGAGACTAGCACAGGAATTTGCTACAAAGCCAAAAAAAAATTGATGAGGGGGTTGCAATGTACATTTTAAGGTCCTAATAATGTGCAGTGCTGTCCCAAACACTACTGCTATCACATTGACTTTCTGGTGGTGTGGTTTAGTCACTAAGTCGTGTCTAACTCTTGCAACCCCATGGACTATAGCCTGCCAGGTTGCTCTGTCCATGGGAATCTCCAGGCAAGAATAATGGTGTAGGTTGCCATTTCCTTCTCCAGGGAATCTTCCCCACCCAGGAATTGAATGTGGGTTTTCTGCATTGCAGGCAGATTCTTTACCAACTGAGCTATGAGGGAACAGCAGTGCTAATTTAATAACATTTATTTCTAATGTTTGAGTGAAATGTTTCCAAAAGCAGTGAAAACATCAACTGTCAACAAATCCCTCCTCATTTTCCTGTTCCTCCTCTGAATCTGTTGGTCCTCAATATACTTGGGTTACAAATCTTAATGGCATCATTTCTGAATAGAACATAGTTAAGAGAGCTGGATCTTGATAAACTGACTTGTATGTGTTGTATATTCAGAAAGAGCTCCTTATTCAATCTTTTTTCTAGTCAATCTGGTTATCTCTATATGTAAAGTAAAATTTCATCATTGACGAGGACTTTCTAAGTAGAAGTCATGGTAATATTTGAATATATGTAGATGTAGTCCCTGGAGAGGGCAATGGCACCCCACTCCAGTACTCTTGCCTGGAGAATCCCATGGACGGAGGAGCCTGGTGGGCTGCAGTCCATGGGGTCGCTGAGGGTCGGACACGACTGAGCTACTTCCCTTTCACTTTTCACTTTCATGCATTGGAAAAGGAAATGACAACCCACTCCAGTACTCTTGCCTGGAGAATCCCAGGGACGGGGGAGCCTGGTGGGCTGCCGTCTATGGGGTCGCGCAGAGTCGGACACGACTGAAGCGACTTAGCAGCAGCAGCAGCAGCAGATGTAGTCACAGACTGATTAGCTAACTAGCAGAAACGAAAGGTGATTTTCATCTACTCTTCTCAAACAAATCTGTACTTGGATGGTGAGCTATGGTTTACTATGAATTTTCTATGCTGTGACATGCACACCAGAAAAATATTAGAGATAAATATTTAAAATGTAGTAACATGTTTTTATATACTTTTTGAGGGTGATGAATATGGGAGTGGCTTAGCTGGATGATTCTGGCTAAAAGATATTGTAATCAAGATGTAGGTCATGGCCATGCCCTGAAAATATTATTATTTTTTAGTATTGTTTTGTTAACAGTGAAAAGATAAAATAAGGAATAAATTGACTAAATGGTAATATTTACATAAGAATAGATAAATAAATACACTCATTTAAAATATATGTCAAATTTAAGTCAAATCAGATTTGCAAATGTCCTGTTTTTACCTTTCTTTAAAATACCCTTTGTTTATAAGGCTATAAGTGCAATTTAGCCTTTCAAGCTATGCTAAGCTAAAAACATAATGTGTATAATATAATATTTTATATATATTATTCCCAAATTAAATATATCACTATTTAAAAATAATAACAATGTAAATAGATATGACTTTATTTTAGGGGGGGGGCTCCAAAATCACTGTAGATGGTGACTGCAGCCATGATAAAAAAGACGCTTACTCCTTGGAAGAAAAGTTATGACCAATCTAGACAGCATATTAAAAAGCAGAGACATTACTTTGCCAACAAAGGTCTGTCTAGTTAAGGCTATGGTGTTTCCTGTGGTCATGTATGGATGTGAGAGTGGGACTATAAAGAAAGCTGAGCGCCGAAGAATTGATGCTTTTGAACTGTGGTGTTAGAGAAGACTTTTGAGAGTCCCTTGGACTGCAAGGAGATCCAACCAGTCCATCCTAAAGGAAATCAGTCCTGGGTGTTCACTGGAAGGACTAATGTTGAAGCTGAAATTCCAATACTTTGGCCACCTGATGAGAAGAACTGACTCATTTGAAAAGACCCTCATGCTGGGAGGGATTGGGGGCAGGAAGAGAAGGGGATGACAGATAATGAGATGGTTGGATGGCATCACCGATTCAGTAGACATGGGTTTGGGTGAACTCCGGGAGTTGGTGATGGACAGGGAGGTCTGGCATGCTGCAATTCAAGGGGTCACAAAATGTCGGACACTACTGAGCAACTGTACTGAAATAGATATGTAGATAATAAAATCAAAACCAAAATATTCATTACTGAATTCAAGCTATTTCTTTATGGTAGCTTTAAATAATAGATTAAAATATATAACATACAAAATAAAAAGTACACAATCTCATGGAAAATAGTACCAGGTTCCTTCTAGTTCTAATAGTTACTACTTGAGTAACTTTGGACAAGTCATATTTATTTAGTTCCTTTTTTAGTTAAATGAGAATAATAGCAATATCGCCTACCTAAAAGAGTTGTTATAGTATTACTTTAGATAAACCACGTAAATGTACAAAAAAGGCTCATCAAATGATAGGTCCTCTTACTAGCATCAGAATCTCTCATTACCATTATTATTATTTGAGGAGTGAAGGGCAACAGCCCACCTTTCCATAGTGTGATTAAAAAAACTTTCCAGAAATGTAACGTGAAGAGTAGTTTAAATGATGAGAGATGTGGTTTACACCAAAGAACTAGTACATGTAACTGTTTATGTTTAAAATATAATTAAAGTGTTTGAAACCAGGGATTGTATTGCTCTCCTTAAAGAAAAAAAAAAACTACCTGGTAAAAATAAGTTTTCAAACAAAATGTTCAAACAAAAATTATTAAAGATGAGTAACTGAATTAGAGATAGTTTCTAAAATAAGACTCTATAATTAGTATACAGATGAAGTATTACCTGTATCCCTGAAGCACTAATCATCGACCCTTCCGGTCATTGCAAACCCCTAAAAGTTCACACTATCATGATGTCTAATCCATAGATTAGTTCTATGTTCTTTTGTATTTCTTATTTGAAAAATCATGCTGTATATAGTTTCCAATATTTAGCTTCTTTTGCTCAATTTATAGTATGTGTGAGATTCATTCATGTTGTTGCATATTGTAGTTCATTTATTCTCATTGCTATATGAATTTCCATTGTATGAATGTATTATAGTTTTATTGAAGTATCAGTTCAGTTCAGTTCAGTTGCTCAGTCGTGTCCGACTTGATTTACAATATTGTGTCAGTTTTGGTGTTCACCTTAGTGATTCAGTATTTTTGCAGATTATGTTGTATTATAGGCTATTACAAGGGTAATTCCCTGTGCTATATAGTATGTCTGTTGCTTATCTATTTTATATATAATATTTTGTATCTGTTAATTCCATACCACATACTTGTCTCTCCTCCCTCCCCTCTTTCCTTTGGTAAAAAATTTGCTTTCTCTATCAGTGAAGCTGTTTCTATTTTGTGTATACCTTCATTTGTATTACTTTTTTTTAAATTTTTATTTTTTTTAGATTCCACATATAAGTGATATATAATCTTTGTCTTTCTCTGCTTATTTCACTAAGCATAATATCTTCTAGATCAACCCATGTTGTTACAAATGGCATTATTTCATTCTATTTTATGGCTGAGTAGTATTCCATTGGTTATATGTCTAGTCAAGGCTATGGTTTTTCCTGTGGTCATGTATGGATGTGAGAGTTGGACTGTGAAGAAGGCTGAGTGCCAAAGAATTGATGCTTTTGAACTATGGTGTTGTACAAGACTCCTGAGAGTCCCTTGAACTGCAAGGAGATCCAACCAGTCCATTCTGAAGGAGATCAGCCCTGGGATTTCTTTAGAAGGAATGAGGCTAAAGCTGAAACTCCAGTACTTTGGCCATGTCATGAGAAGAGTTGATTCATTGGAAAAGACTCTGATGCTGGGAAGGATTGGGGGCAGGAGGAGAAGGGGACAACCGAGGATGAGATGGCTGGATGGCATCACAGACTCGATGGATGTGAGTCTGAGTGAACTCCAGGAAATGGTGATGGACAGGGAGGCCTGGCGTGCTGGGATTCATGGGGTCGCAAAGAGTCGGACACGACTGAGCGACTGAACTGAACTGAACTGATATGTGTGTATACATGTATATCTCGTCTACTTTATCTGTTCCTCTGTTGATGGACACTTGGGTTGCTTCCATGTCTTTGCTATTATATATAATGCTGGTATTAAAGTGCAATATCTTTTCAAATTAATGTTTCATTTTTGTTTCTTCCATATATATATGCACAGGAGCAGTAGTTCTGGGTCATATAATGATTCTGTTTTTTGTTTTTTTAAGGAATCTCCATACTGTTTTTCAAAACAGCTACACCAATTTACATTCCCATCAACAGTGCACCAGAGTTCCTTTTTCCCCATATCCTGCTCAACATTTGTTATTTGTAGATTTTTGATGATATCAATTATGACAGGTGTGGAATGAAACCTCATTGTGGTTAATTTGCATTTCTCTAATAGTGATGCTGAGCATCATCTTGTGTGCCTATTAGGCATCTGTATGTCTTCTTTGGAAAAAAATACCTATTGCAGTCTTCTTCCCACTTTTTGATTATATTTTTTCTATATTGAGTTATGTGAGCTGTTTATATGTTTTGGATACATGCGTGTGTGCTCGGTCATATCTGACTCTCTGTGACCCCATGGACTGTAGCCCCCAAGGCTCCTCAGTCATGGAATTTTCCGGGCAAGAATACTGGAATGAGTTGCAATTTCCTACTCCAGGGGATCTTCCCGACCGAGGGAATGAACATGCGTCTTCTGTGTCTCCTGAATTAACAGGCTAATTCTTTATCACTATCCCACTGGGGAAGTCCAAATTTGCAAATATTTCCCCCTATTCCACAAGGTGTATTTTCATTTCATCAATGGTTTCCTTTGCTGTACAAAAGCTTTTAAGTTTAATTAGGTTCCATTTGTTTGTTTTTACTTTTATTTCTTTTGCCTTAGGAGACTGATCCATGAAAATATTGCTACAATTTAGGTCAAAGGGTGTTCTGCCTATGTTATCTTCCACAAGTTTTATATTTTCAGTTCTTACCTTTAGGTATTTATCCCATTTTGCATTTGTATTTGTAAATGATGTGAGGAAATTTTCCATCTTATTGTTTTACAAGTGGCTGTTCAGTTTTCCAAGAACCAGTATTAAAAAGGTTGTCTTTTTTCCATTGTATGAATATACTATATTTTACTTATCTAATTTTTTTCTGTTGGTGGATATCTGTATTGCTTCTTGTTTTCCACTATTGTAAATTATGCTGTCAGATATTTATTAATTAAAATTGTACATAATATTTTTAAATAGCCCTTTAGCAGTAAAATTTTATCCTTTGCCAATCTGTCTTCCCTTACAATTGAGGCAAATAGAAAAATATTAAACAACTGTAGAATTTTATAGGAACATATTTTATTTATACAAATTCTAGTAACTTTCACCTTATAATTTAACAGTAATAGATTTTATTCTAAACAAACTAGTCAGAGTAGACTTTAAAGTCATATTTTTCAACCTAAAGTTTATGTTAAATTTAACACATTTGCATTTTGGTAATAATCGCTCTTCAGTTAGTTTTGTGAATGACACCAATAAAGGCTATTGAACTTTCCTAGGATTTCTAAATATAAGGTTGCTGCTACTGCTCAATTGCTTCAGTCGTGTCCAACTCTGTGCGACCCCATAGACGGCAGCCTACCAGGCTCCGCCGCCCCTGGGATTCTGCAGGCAAGAACACTGGAGTGGGTTGCCATTTCCTTCTCCAGTGCATGAAAGTGAAAAGTGCAATGACGTCGCTCAGTTGTGTCCGACTCAGGCTCCTCCGTCCATGGAATTTTCCAGGCAAGAGTACTGGAGTGGGTTTGCCATTGTCTTCTCCGAAATATAAGGTAAATTCCTATAAATATACTGTATCATTAGATTATATATTCAGTACTTTGAAATTTAGGATAAAACTATAGATGGGTTATTATCATTAAAATGGTTTTCTATATCTGAATGATCTATATTATTCATTTCTATATATCATGTTCTGATTGTGTTTTAAGCCATTTTTTGACCCTACAGCAAATGAGTTTCATTAAAATTCATTACAGCTTTATTAAATATGAGTAGCAATATAAAATATATCCAGACTAAATCACTCATGGCAGTCCAATGCCAATCTACTTAAAATAAAACTAATGTCCTTATGCTAACTTACCAGACCTTCTAGTGAATTTATTTTCTCTAGGATTTCTATTCTGGCTAACTAATCAGCTCTGGTAAAGCTAATCATTTTTTCCAGGACACAATTTCCTTATTTGTAAAAAAAAAAAAAAAGAAATTTAAAAAGCAACTAGCTCTTAGGATTATTTGCAAGCATTTTTCCAATAGTCTAACACAAATATATGATAGGAAAAATTATTCTGAGTATATACCACTTTGTTTTGCAAATATCTGCGTTAAAATCTACCATTCTTAAAATACCTGACCTTCCAGAATATTGGGGCTCATAATGGTGTGGTTAAACTACAACAGAAGCTACCTTCAAAGTTGTTGTTTTGACTTTAATAATATTTTTTCTTGAGCACGACGAGTGCTGATGATAAAGCAAATGCCTTAATAGTGGTTTGGACACTATTTATCTTAGCTTAGTAGATATTTAGACATGTGCCACATGCATGAAGGACAAGGACAAATTATATCCGAGGCCAGTTGAGAAGCAGAACACAGATGTCTACGATTTATGGAAACGTATCTGGGCAATGCATTTCTGTGCTGTTTACAGAGAATAAACTTCAAGACCATGGAAAAATACTCAAATGTAGAGGTCTTTTTTAAATCTCATTTCACAAAGAAGGGCATAGAGGATTCTACTAAAGATAATTTTATAATATCTTGAAAGTGAAAGAAAGTGAAAGTGTTTGTCACTCAATGGTGTCCGACTCTTTGCAACCCTGCAGACTGTAGCCCATCCATGGAATTCTCCAGGCAAGAATACTGGAGTGGATTGCTGTTTCCTCCTCCAGAGGATCTTCCCAACCAGGGATCAAACTTGGGTCTTCTTTACTGCAGCCAGATTCTTTACCAACTGAGCCATCAGGGATGGGAAAATATCTTGAAAGTTACAACTAAACAATAAGAAATAGTAGTAATATTTGTATAAATTTTCACCTCCTTGATTAAGGAGAGACTGTAGTAACAGTTTAGTTCTGTTTATTTTGGAAGAATTCTCAATGGGGAATAGGAGCTATTAGGAGCTAATAGGAGCTATTAATAGGAAAGCTAATAGGAGGCTATTAGCTTTCATCTGATTAAGTTGAACACATTTTCTGGAGCAAGGAGATTCCACCAGATAGGAAAATATCTCTTCTTTTTCTTTCTACCTAACCAAGACAAAGAAGGAGAAAAGGAAGGGTGGTTGGAGGCAGAGAGAGAGGAGGGAGGAGAAATCACACACAAAACAAACAAAAAGCCTTATCCTTTTCTATGTTTCATAAATTATTGTAGTTTTGCTTTGTATTCTAGGTTTGCTTAATTATTAAATGTTGTGTGTGTGTTCCCAAATATTAAATACATATTTGTCCAGTACCATATTTATACATCTTTATAGGGTTTTCTTTAATCTGACCACCTAAAACAGATTTATAAGTGCTTTTAAGAACTTTCAGAAGTTAATGACTAGAAGGACTACGTTAAGTATAAAAAATACAGTCATTTCAGCTAAGTCATATAAGATAATCATCCTTAATATTGACAAAGGACAAATTTAAGGGAGCTAGGTAAGAAGCTCTAGAAAAATTATATATTAACTTGAACTGTGGATTTTACATTAAATTTATATGGGTGGCCAAGCAGAGTGATAAACTAACATCTGGGGGGCAAATTCTAGAAATAAGGAAATGTCCTAGTCACTTTATTCATTCAGGAAATATTTACTAAGGTCCTATCTTGTATGGATGCAGAGGTAAACAAGAGTGGTGGTGACATATTCTTGGGAAGACATTAAAAATAAACAAATGAGAGAGTGATGAGTGCTCAGAGCTGTATGGTTAATGTCAAGGGACTGCACAGGAGGTGGGCTTGTGTGGAACTAGGGTGGGTGCTCAGGAGAAGCATTTCAAAAGGGACAATCTGAGTTTAGACCTAAATCTCAGGAGAGATTCACCCATGTGAAGATCAGTTTTTACAAGAAGCATTCTTGTCAGTGGGAACTATAAGCACAAAGGGTTTCAGATAGAACTGAATGGGGTATGTGTATGGTACCAAAAGAAGGCCAGTCTTGACAGCAGGCTGTGTCTAACAATGAAGTGCAGTGAAGTGAAGTCACTCAGTCATGTCCGACTCTTTGCAATCCCATGGACTGCAGCCTGCTAGGTGACTCTGTCCATGGGATTCTCCAGGCAAAAATAGTGGAGTGGGTTGACATTTCCTTCTCCAGGGGATCTTACTGACACAGGGATTGAACTCAGATCTCCCACACTGTTTAACGATTTGAGGTACTCAAACTGAGAAATGATGTCATCAATAACTTGACAGGATTTTATATTAACAGTAGTATCAGCTAATATCTGTTGAGGACTTTGTGCCTTGAGGTCAAATTTTTGTATAAACTACTTTGAAAAACAACTACACTACGATGTTAAAGTTCAGGTTTTGAGGGCAGACAGCCCTTGGATTTGAGTACTGGTTCTGCCAATTATTGGCTTTGCTTTGTAATGATGATTAGATTTCTTAATCTGTCTTCATGTTATCTATCTTTTCTTTCAGTTCAGTTCAGTTCAGTTGCTCAGTCGTGTCCGACTCTTTGCGACCCCATGAATTGCAGCACGCCAGGCCTCCCTGTCCATCACCAACTCCCAGAGTTCACACAGAGTCACGTCCATCGAGTCAGTGATGCCATCCAGCCATCTCATCCTCGGTCGTCCCCTTCTCCCCCTGCCCTCAATCCCTCCCAGCATCAGAGTCTTTTCCAATGAGTCAACTCTTCGCATGAGGTGGCCAAAGTACTGGAGTTTCAGCTTTAGCATCATTCCTTCCAAAGAAATCCCAGGGCTGATCTCCTTCAGAATGGACAGGTTGGATCTCCTTGCAGTCCAAGGGACTCTCAAGAGTCTTCTCTAACACCACAGTTCAAAAGCATCAATTCTTTGGCGCTCAGCTTTCTTCACAGTCCAACTCTCACATCCATACATGACCACAGGAAAAACCATAGCCTTGACTAGACGGACCTTAGTCGGCAAAGTAATGTCTCTGCTTTTGAATATGCTATCTAGGTTGGTCATAACTTTCCTTCCAAGGAGTAAGCCTCTTTTAATTTCATGGCTGCAATCACCAAGATGGAGATAATAATACTGCCTATCTCCTATGGTTGTTATGAGAATTAAAGAAACATAAAAATAGCTGGATTTTCTGAATACTTGCTATGAGCTCACACTTTAATAATTCATTTAACTCTGCCAAGAATAAACTCATTAGTCTATGGTTAGAGCATATGCTGTTTTTAATAAACAGACTATAAAGCCTATATTAATTCTTTATATGTGCTCACCAGCAAAGTACTACAAGGGAGGAACATTAAAATATTATAAGACCTGATTCCCTCCAATGAGGATCAATGACAATAAATACTGCATTCTGGTTATAGTCTTTGGAAGATAATCCCAAAATATTGTGAACATTTTGAGAACTGGAACTGTAGTCTATTCATGTTCAAAACTTCATATTATAGTATGCAACACACAGTAGGCTCATAATAAATGATCGTTGAATGAGAAAATTAACTTTAGAATTTAGAAGCTTTAGCTTAACTGCCTTCTTTCTTCTTTTCTTATCTCCGTTGATATAAACGTCTTTCCTCTGCACTTTCATTTTTGTTGTTTCTGCTCCACTTCACCTTTGATTATTTTTTCCAACTACATGTTTCACTGAACACTTCTACAGCTGGGAATATCTACCTTTCTTTTTAAAAGCCTCTGGTTTTACTTCTTCCCTTGAGTGCCTTCTTTATATTATTTTAAGTATATCCTGCCACCAGGACATCTTGAAAGGAGAGCTAAGCATCTTTTTTTTTTCTTTCTGATATATATATATATATATATATACACACACACACACACACACACACACACACGTTTCATAGTTTTTGAGATAGTAGTTTTAGTTATTATTATAAAATGATCAAAATGATATAAACCTCTATTATTTCTAACTCATGAAATTTCTTAATTCTACTGGCTAACTCTCGTGTGTGTGTGTGTGTGTGTGTGTGTGTGTGTAAGTGTGTTCCAAGCTGTTGACAGTTATATCTAAATAAGCATCCTTCAGGTCTGCCGGACTGAATCTAAATATTTGGCCTGTGGGGTCATTTTCTGTTCTCTGCAATCCTGTCTTTGTTTCCTAAGACATAGTGGAAAATTTGTCCTAACAGGCACATCTTTTGGTATGCTGGAATGTGTAAGCAGGTTAAATGGTTTTTCTCTTTCATACATCTTTAGAGATGAGGGGATGTTTTACTTCCAAAAGTCTAATATTTTCTCAATTCATTTATTAGTCAAACATCTTCAGACTTGGGTCTTGCACATCTCCAAACATAGCTGCTGTTGTTCTAAATTGAAGTCCCTCTCTGTATATCTTTTCCATTTACAGGCCAAAGAAAGAAGCCTAGTCCCTCCCTTGATGTGAAATCAATTTCCTTCTGTATATTGAGGCTTGTTTCTTTTGTACTAAGATTACATCTAGTCTTCTTCCTCTTAACTGTCTGTGTCCTTAATGCATTACATGCTTCTGCTTGAAGGTCTGGTTTCTCTGCATCTGGGTGATTTTAATTAGTCTTTGAAGTTTCTTTTGAAATCCTTCTTCTTGTTTCCTTTTGATTATTTACTGTCTATAATTTCCCTTATCTCAATTTTCTGTTAAATTCTTCTATATTATTATTTCTTCTGGAATTTTAATTCCAGTTATCAGGGTGCTGGTCTGCTTGTCTTCTGTGTGCCCACACATGTGGGCAGGTACACACAGACACACACAAATATATTTTCCCCTATTAAAATTATCCTCTACCTTCCTCTTGAACACCAGGTGGAACAGAAATGAGTCCCTATTCTTGCACTAGGATTCAAGATATCTAGGTGAGTAAAAAAATATTCTCTAAACAGTGAGGTAAATTCTGTGACATGGAGATCCATAAGAGAAATATATTTTAGCCAACTCTTTCGAGTTTTTGAAAATAAGATTTCTTGGATTTTGCTTTAAAACGGAATAGGACTTTGTCAGAAAACATGAATAAAAAGGAAATATTTTAGAAACTGTGAATTAAAATGCAGCTACATCTTCCAAAAGAATGCACCTCAACCTCTCAGTGATGCCAGCTAAAATGGTTGGCATATTCGTCCTTTAAAAGTATACAATAGGAAAATGTAAATGAATAAAATCATATGCTAGATTTCCTGACAGCATTTAGTCATTAGAAGGGCTTTATAGCATAGGGAGCTATACTCAGTACTCTAATATCCTATACAGGAAAAGAATCTGAAAAAGAATTGATAGTATGAATATATATAACTAAATAACTTTGCTGTGATTTAGTGTATTATGCTGAAACTAATACAACACTGTAAATTAAATATACTCCAATATAAAATTTAAAAAAAATTTAAATGCACATCTTAAAAGAAGAGTTTCAGACTACCACAATGTTATGGTTAAGATGTCCTATTTGGTACCTGAAAGATAAACTTCTGGTACTAAATAATAGATTTTTGTTTTATGTGTGTGTATGTGTGTGTGTGTATATATATATATAGATATCTGATAGCTCTCTGGGTAAAGAATCTGTCTGCAATGCAGGAGGCACAGGAGATACGAAGTTTGATTCCTGAGTTGGGAAGATCCTCTGGAGGAGTAAATGGCCACTCACTCCAGCATTTATTGCTGAAAAATCCCACGGACAGAGGAGCCTGGTGGACTACAGTCCAAAGGGTCACAAAGAGTCAGACATAACTAGTGACTGAGCAGCAGCAGCGTGTGTGTATACACACATATGTAAAATTTATGTACGTCAATTTTATATATTATATTTGCCATACCTCCAATGTTTATCATATATTTTGTATAGCTATATATTAGCATAACATTTACATAATATACATATATGTGACTGGATGGTATCACTGTCCTGACGGACGTGAGTTTGAGCAATGTCTGGGAGTTGGTGATGGACAGGGAAGCCTGGCGTGCTGCAGACCATGGGGTTGCAAAGAATCAGACACAAACAAGTGACTGAACTGAACTACCTATTTCAAGTAATAATGTCGTGATTTGTGCAGATGATGAGAAAGCACATTATTAGCTCTCTTGTCTCAGTATCACACTTTGGATTCAAATTGTGAGCTCTGCAATTGCACTTACATTTGAACAGTTACTGACATGATTTGTGGATGAACTTTTATGATGAATTTATGAGAAATCTGAATCAATATAATGAAGCTACATCTCTCTACATTTAAGTTGTGGGAGAAGGCTTTTAAACTTCTGGTACAAAGGAATTGCACTAATTTAATTATTGAATTTTAAAATATTAGTCATGTATACGGTGTTCATTGTATATATGCTGTATTTATATTGTCATTCATATTTATTATAGAATAATATACCTGAGTTCTTTGCAAGAGATTATCTAGTAAACTATTTTTTCCCCTTGGGATGCCAAGAATGGAATCTTTTATATCAAACTGAACTTGCAGATTTTTGCTTGTAATAGAAGATGTAGTTGAGGTTCTTGCAACAAATTAGTCTCAGCTTTGGTATTTTTATTTCCTACTGTGTTCATCCTTGAAAATAACCTATATAAGCATCCTTTTTAAAGTGTTTATTTTCCATTTAATGAAAATTTTCGGCTCTCTTCATTTATTGACAGACTATGATATAGAAGACACCCTACAGATATGTTCACTGATAAGAAAGCCTACTAATGGATTTTATTTGCCACCTACTTTGAAATTTATTAACTAATTAGAAATTGAAAATTGCTTCATCATCTTTTGGCTCTAACCATTTATTTAGCTCCTGGTAATAATTTTTATAGAGAAGTTAGAGTGAGTTCTATGTGTATTTATCCTCTTTAAATAACATCACAATGAAGAATGTTAATGACAAACAGGTAGTGTATTTTCAGTCTTGTAAAGATGTATGCATTATTTTTTTTAAATCTGACATGTTTTAAAGTGACATAATGAAAGAGCACTAATTATATGTATTCCAAAGAGGTGTCGCTTGTTTTAAAACGAGTGCATATATGAAAAATATCTAAACATCTGAGCAGATATGTTATGATGAGTTTCTGATCACTAAAAACACATTTTCACAAAATTATTCTCTTGCAAAATTTTGCCACAATTAATGCTGAAAGAATTTAATTATTATTTTGCAGACTATTTAATTACCTGACCAAAATAAGAACTAGGTGATTAAGCCACCAAAGTCAAATGTTAAAAGCTACTGTCCATAGAAAATAAATAAAATGCAAAGAATTACATTAAAAATTATAATCTAAATCATTAGAAATATAATTTATTTGAATAAAACTTTGAAGGATATGCCATGCTGGATATATAACACTACCTACAGTTATAATACAAAAAACAATATCCAATTTTTTTCTTTCTATTCAGTCCAAGGATTTTTGTTGCATTACTTGGCCAACACTAGCCTCAATCTGAGAATGCACTACAATGAGCTCTGGTTCTTGGTCTTCACTCCAGATGAGATCATGATATGCATGTTCATAATTTAAATAACTGTAAATTAGCATGAGATTAATCATATCTTTATATCAGTTCAGTTCAGTTCAGTTCAGTCGCTCAGTCGTGTCTGACTCTTTGTGACCCCATGAATCGCAGCACGCCAGGCCTCCCTGTTCATCACCATCTCCCGTAGTTCACTCAGATTCCTGTCCATCGAGTCCGTGATGCCATCCAGCCATCTCATCCTCGGTCGTCCCTTTCTCCTACTGCCCCCAATTCTTCCCAGCATCAGAGTCTTTTCCAATGAGTCAACTCTTCGCATGAGGTGGCCAAAGTACTGGAGTTTCAGCTTTAGCATCATTCCTTCCAAAGAAATCCCAGGGCTGAACTCCTTCAGAATGGACAGGTTGGATCTCCTTGCAGTCCAAGGGACTCTCAAGAGTCTTCTCCAACACCACAGTTCAAAAGCATCAATTCTTCGGCACTCAGCCTTCTTCACAGTCCAACTCTCACATCCATACATGACCACAGGAAAAACCATAGCCTTGACTAGATGGACCTTAGTCGACAAAGTAATGTCTCTGCCTTTGAATATGCTATCTAGGTTGGTCATAACTTTTCTTCCAAGGAGTAAGCGTCTTTTAATTTCATGGCTACAGTCACCATCTGCAGTGATTTTGGAGCCCAAAAAATTAAAGTCTGACACTGTTTCTACTGTTTCCCCATCTATTTCCCATGAAGTGGTGGGACCGGATGCCATGATCTTCATTTTCTGAATGTTGAGCTTTAAGCCAGCTTTTTCGCTCTCCTTTTTCACTTTCATCAAGAGGCTTTTTAGCTCCTCTTCACTTTCTGCCATAAGGGTGGTGTCATCTGCATATCTGAGGTTATTGATATTTCTCCCGGCAATCTTGATTCCAGCTTGTGTTTCTTCCAGTCCAGCATTTCTCATGATGTACTCTGCATATGAGTTAAATAAGCAGGGTGACAATATACGGCCTTGATGTACACCTTTTCCTATTTGGAACCAGTCTGTTGTTCCATGTCCAGTTCTAACTGCTTCTTCCTGACCTGCATACAGATTTCTCAAGAGGCAGCTCAGGTGGTCTGGTATTCCCATCTCTTTCAGAATTTTCCGCAGTGTATTGTGATCCACACAGTCAAAGGCTTTGGCATAGTCAATAAAGCAGAAATAGATGTTTTTCTCTTGCTTTTTCCATGATCCAGCGGATGTTGGCAATTTGATCTCTGGTTCCTCTGCCTTTTCTAAAACCAGCTTGAACATCAGGGATTTTACAGTTCACATATTGCTGAAGCCTGGCTTGGAGAATTTTGAGCATTACTTTACTAGCATGTGAGATGAGTGTGTATTCAATACTAAATAAGTGATACTGAGGGTAAGTATTATGAATTTATTCAGCAAATGCTTTTTGAGCTCCTCCTCTGTCCCAGGCACTATTCTAAGTGGTAAGGATACCCTAGTGACTCAAACGTAAACATCCGTCTCTTTATGAGCCTTATGAGGAGAAGAAAAACAATGAAAACGGTAAACACGTAAAATACACATTTGTTTGATGGTGGCAAATGTTCCTGATTTTCACGGTAGAAAAAAATTACTAAGCTTTAAACTAATACAAAAAATTAATCAGAATTTTAAAGAATGAAGAGAATAATTCTAATATGAATGACTGACTGAGCGACTGAACTGAACTGAAGAATGTCTAAGGGGGGCAGTGGAAAGTGACTTGCATGGGGTATTAGACTAGTACATACAGAGGACAATAAATAGGTGACAGTGATGGGAGACATTTGTGTTGGAAAGGAATGAGTAATGAGGCTGGCTATAGACGTTAGAGCCAAAGGGGCCATGTATGGTCGTTGCATTGTGAGTGATGGGGAATGAACAAAATAGTGAAGAGTGTGATGGGAAGACATTAACATGAAAGTGCTGGTACAGGGAGGCAGCTGTGTTTCGGAGAAAGAGCACTGATCTCAGTCACATTCCCCAAGTGGAATTCTGGTTTTCCCAATTATCACCTTGTAACTGTAGACACACTAACCTCTTTAGAGAATTATTTGTTTACAGGGAGTAAAACATTTGTTCCAACGTGTTAATAAATGAATGGAATGTATTGTTCGTTTGCCATGTGCTTATTAAATGACCACATATTTAATAGCTTAGAGCAGTATCTGTTTATTATCTTGAACCTCATTTGGGACCATGTGTTTTGGACTCTACTTTTGATTGTTATTCTTGCTGGTTTCTTAAAATTTGGAGAGACAAAAAAATATTTTTACATCACCTTATATCCTTTTTGGAACAGAGTAAGGATGAAGGGAAGAAAGTGAAGAAGATAGGAGAAAACAATTCAATTAAATAAAGAAGAGGAAAGGGATGGAAGGATAGAAAATAGACATCAGCAGTAGCTGGGCTGGTTCTTGATATTACGTCAGTAGGGAAGTAATATCTAGATCACGGAGAATACAATGAAAATAGGGAGATATGTATTTGAAGAATATTACTGTGCAAGAATCAAAATAAAATGCAAATTGCCAATGTACTTTGACCAGCAGGATTTAGAGTTTGAAATATCAGGACATTTTTTAAATGACTCCAAAAGCCTGGGTGAATGGAAAAATAAGGATATTGTTGTTCAGTTGTTAAGTCATTTCCAACTCTTTGTGACCCATGGACTGTAGCCCACCAGGCTGCTCTGTCCATGGAATTCTACAGGCAAGAATACTGTTCAGTTCAGTTCAGTCGCTCAGTCGTGTCCGACTCTTTGCAACCCCATGAATCGCAGCACGCCAGGCCTCCCTGTCCATCACCAAATCCCAGAGTTCACTCAGATTCACATCCATTGAGTCAGTGATGCCATCCAGCCATCTCATCCTCTGTTGTCCCCTTCTCCTCCTGCTCCCAATCCCTCCCAGCATCAGAGTCTTTTCCAACGAGTCAACTCTTTGCATGAGGTGGCCAAAGTACTGGAGTTTCAGCTTTGGCATCATTCCTTCCAAAGAAATCCCAGGGCTGATCTCCTTCAGAATGGACTGGTTGGATCTCCTTGCAGTCCAAATGACCCTCAAGAGTCTTCTCTAACACCACAGTTCAAAAGCATCAATTCTTCAGTGCTCAGCTTTCTTCACAGTCCAACTCTCACATCCATACATGAAAACTGGGAAAACCATAGCCTTGACTAGACAGACCTTAGTCAGCAAAGTAATGTCTCTGCCTTTGAATATGCTATCTAGGTTGGTCATAACTTTCCTTCCAAGGAGTAAGCATCTTTTGATTTCATGGCTGCAATTACCATCTGCAGTGATTTTGGAGCCCCAAAAAATAGTCTGACACTGTTTCCACTGTTTCCCCATCTATTTCCCATGAAGTGATGGGACCGGATGCCATGATCTTCATTTTCTGAATGTTGAGCTTTAAGCCAACTTTTTCACTCACCTCTTTCACTTTCATCAAGAGGCGTTTTAGTTCCTCTTCACTTTCTGCCATAAGGGTGGTGTCATCTGCATATCTGAGGTTATTGATATTTCTCCTGGCAATCTTGATTCCAGCTTGTGTTTCTTCCAGTCCAGCGTTTCTCATGATGTACTCTGCATAGAAGTTAAATAAGCAGGGTGACAATATACGGCCTTGACGTTCTCCTTTTCCTATTTGGAACTGTAGTGGGTTGCTATTTCCTTTTACAGAAGATCTTCCTGATGCAGGGATTGAACCTGGGTCTCCTGCATTGCAGGCAGATTCTTTATGGTCTAAATTAAAGATTTATCAACACAAAAAGGATGGGGGATAGATGGCTAGCTTTAATCATCATGTGACATTACATTGGAAAGTTAAGGAATATGCAATATTTTATCAAAATATCATTCCTTTAAAGTTAAGAGAAAGACTGGGAAAAATTGAGGGCAGGAGGAGAAGTGGGCAGCAAAGGATTAAATGCTTGGATGGCATCATCAAGGCAATGGATCTGAGTCTGAGCAAACTCCAGGGGCTAGTGAGAAACAGGGAAGCCTGGTGTCCAGCAGTCCATGGGGTCATAAATAGTCGAACACCACTGAGCGACAGAACAACAACAAGAGATAAGGGAGGTATTCAGTGACCCTAAGGAACGTCACACAAACAGTCAGGGCACATTCAAGACCCCAGTCCAATATTTTAAATTATATATTTTCTATAATGAACTTTTATCAGACCACAGTTACTATCCAATATTGAATTCGGGATGAAAGAAGGATATCTAATAAATGTAACACATAATGAAAATATAGAGATAACAGAAGATATTTGGGAAGGAAGCTGCACTAGAGGAAATAATTGGGGTGTTGTTAAGTGGCGATAGATCATGTATCAAATGAGATCTCCAAGAGAAAACAATAAGGAGCTTAAGATGAACCAGAGGAAATATTCATATTTCAGAGGTAGAAGGAGGAAGAATAACAATCATAACCACAATTTAAAAAGGCTAAAGACTATTGCCTGTAGGGACTTCCCTGTAGCTCAGTTGGTAAAGAATCTGCCTCCAATGCAGGAGACCCGGCCTGCAAGGCAGGAGACCGGGGTTTGGTCCCTGGGTCAGGAAGATTCTCTGGAGAAGGAAATGGCAACCTACTCCAGTGTTCTTGCTTGGAGAATCCCATAGACAGAGAAGGCTACTGTCTGTGGGGTCACAAAGAGTCAGACATGACTTAGCCACTAACATTACAACTACAGCGCATTACAGACTATTGCACATCACCTGAACATTTAACATGGAGTTTTTAAGTACACTGTTCCGTGGAATTTTACCCCAGAATGGTGAAAACTTTGCCTCAGGACAAAGATAACCTAATTTAGCTGTTTTAGAATTTTATTTCATCAGTTTATTAAGAGACTAGCATTCTGAAGTTAAAGGAGATACTAAGAAATAAAGCATTACTATTTGAAGAAGACAGAGCAATTCCTTCTAAGACTAAACTATTTAATGACAGTTTGTGAGAGGAAGATAATTTGGTTGTTTATTAATAAGATGCAAGTTACTTCCCTAATGAACCATTTTAATCAGTGATCTATCAGTTAATCAGTGTTAATCAGCGCTTCATTACTAAATAAGGACTTCGTGATGAGGTGGACAAACCCATAGTGTTGCATGACTAATAAGTAGACATCATTTTTTTTTTTCCAAAATGTTTTTCATTAACCTGAATTCTATAATATTCAAAGTTTGGGGGAAAGACCACCCTTAGGTTAACATAGGCCAGTGGTTTCAAGAGAGGAGCCCAGCATTTGTGAGCAGATGTTTCTGAGATGTACTGAGTCATTGGTAAGCGTGCAGCTTCTACAAGTATAAGAGCTTGGGGAAAAGAGTGGTATTGTTTATTTTAGGTAAAAAGAATAGTCACAGAGAAATGTTTCTTTTGTGTTTGTTCTTGCTCCATTTTCTTACCAATGAACTAATACTGCTTTGTGTAAGATTTTAAAACTCATGGGATTCTGGAATGCGGAGATAAAATCAAAGAGCTCTAGGAAAGTAATCTTTCAGCCATTTTCTTTGCTTGTACAACATGTCTGGAAAATTGAATTTGGATTTGAGCATCGTATCATAAATAGTGCTTAGTTTACATCTCGTCTAGATTCCTTGTGACTTGCCCTCATCGCAAGTTTCGGTGGATTGTTGCCCTAGGGACACTTTTAGCTCCAAGATCCAGACTTTTCATATCAATTACCAATGTTTGTCGCATCAAGAAAAGACCGAGAGGAGGATTGTGTGGCAATGTCAAAGCTTTGTCACCATATCTGTTCTCCAGATTATTTGCCCGGCTTTTTGTACAGTTTCTTGCACGTCATTCCTTTTTGGTTGGGGGATCAAGATATTATTCAAACGGTATTTTTTTCCTAAGCTGAACAATTTATCCATGTTAAATATTTTGCAACATTTTTGATGTAGACTTTAAGCTCTACATTTTTTAATTGAAGTAAACTTTGACATATAACATTATATTGGTTACTGGTATACACATAATAATTTGATGCTTGTGTGTATTGTCAAATAATCATCACAAAAAATCTAGTTAAGCTTTATCACCATACAAAGAAACTTTTTGTTTTCTTGTGATGAGAACATTTAAGATCTACTCTCAGCGACTTTCAAATGTGCAATGCAGTATTTTTAGGTGTAGTCACTGGAAGTTTGTACCTTTCAACCTCTTTGCTCATCTTCCCCACTCCCCATCATACTAGGCTTCTGGCAACCACCAATCTGTTCTCTGTATCTATGAGCTTGAGTTACTGTTGTTATTTTTGTTGTTGTGTATCTTTTTTTTTTTCTGAGATATAACATATAAAGGAGAGAACATGGTTTTTGTCCTTCTCAGCTTATTTCACTTAGCATGATGTCCTCTCTCCATTTCTGTTGTCACAAATGGCGAGATTTCTATCCTTTTTATATCTGAATAACATTCCGTTACATGTGTGTACATATACACACGAGCGCGCACACACACACACAGCCCACATCTTCTTTACATTCATTCATCCGTGTACACGTAAGTTGTGTCCATATCATGGCTGTTGTAAATAATGCTGCAGTGAACATAGCAGCACTATTAATAACACATCCTTTTGAACCAGTGTCTTTATTTATTTCAGATAAATACCCAGAAATGAAATTGATGAATTGCATTATAGCTCTGCTTTTAATTTGGAGGAAACCTCCATACTGTTTTCTGCAGTGGCTACAAAAGTTTCCATTCACACTAACAGTGCATGAGGGTTCATTTTTCCCCCATTTTCACCTTTTGTTATGTCTTATCTCTTGATAATAGCCATTCTAACAGGAATGAAGTGATGTCTCTTTGAAGGTTTGATTTGTGTTTCTCTGATGATTAGTGATGTTGAGCATCTTGTCATGTACCTGTTGGCCATCTGTATTTCTTCTTTGGAAACATTTAGACATTCTATCCATATGTTAATCTGATTTTTAAATTTTTGCTATTGAGCTTTATGAATTTTTCATTTATTTGGGATAACTCCCTATCATATAAATGATTTGCATTATTTTCTCCCATCCAGTAGATTGCCTTTTCATTTTGTTATTAGTTTTACTTGCTGTACAGAGTTCTTTAGCTTCAAATAGGTGCACTTATTTGTTTTTTGCTTTTGTTGCCTTTGTTTTTGGTGTCAGATCCAAAAAATCATTACCAAGGCTGATGTCAAGGAGCTTCTAAGGGTCTGTCTTCTTCTAAGGGTCTTATGGTGTCAAGTTTATAACATTCTTATTATACTGAAACAAATAGCGACATTACTAAAATTTTTAAATTATATGAATTACAATGTTAAAAGATCTCAGAGAAATTACTTTTGCAGCGTGTCATTTCATGCCCAAATATATTGAGTGTTTGAGTATTTCAACTCTATGTTATCAAGATTTCCAGATCTGAAGAAGATGGATCTTGTGGGGGACTGGAATGAAGGATTACCCTGAATTCCAAAAAGAAAATCTTGAAATTAAAAAAAATAAATAAAGTTTAGCAGAGAAGAATTAATTACCTATGATTTTTTTCTACCTTTACATATGAGAGAATCAATTATTTATTATTGAGTTTTTTATTGTGTTTCCCTGGTGGCTCAGATGGTAAAGCATCTGCCTGCAATGCAGGAGACTCGGGTTCAATCCCTGCACTGGCACTGTTTATTTTTAAGCTGTTTATCTTCTCTCTCTCCATAAAATATTCAACTGCTCATAGACACTATCAGTTCTCAAATGAAGATATTTGTAATTAAAATAAACAGTAGAGCTTTCTAAAATATATTCATAAAATATCAATAAGGATTGATATTTAATACATACTTTTTAAACATAAGAAATGCATCTGTAAAACATGTAGAGCAAAATTAGTAAAAGAGGAAAGCTTTTCACAAATATTGCTAGTGAAATTGCTATTAAATCATAATAATGATAAAAATCCAATTAAATATAATTTTTCCCACAATAAAAGTATCCTATCATATTAGGATTTCTTTTTGCAAATACTATTATATATACTACACAAATTTAAAAAAAAAAACACACACTTGTTTAGGAGACTTCTCAAAGAGAAGAATGAATAAATAAATATATCTCATTGTTTGTACTGGCACTTTTACTGGACAAACTTTAAAACTTGGAAAAATATTAAACCAATTTTTATCAGGAAATTTGAATTAGCATAGCACACAGGCTCTTTTAAGCATAGTTACAGCTCATTGAGAAAATTGTGCCTGAAGCTCTTCTCCCCAAGTACATATACATATGCAAGACCAAAATTATTTTGTTTTAAGATATTTCCGATGTTTAAATAACATTACTTTTTGAAAATTAACTTTGGTTGATCTTTAGCCAAAAAAAAACACTAAAATTAAAGTACCACAAAAATTTATTAGTCTGTAAGATAATATAGGCCTTAGAACATGTTTTTCTGTTTGTATTGGTTCCATTAAATGTAATCATCAGATAATTTTTATGCAATTTTTTTGTCCATCATTTTTCTGTTGAAACATTTAAAAAACTTTATTTAAAAATAATTTTCTTTATGAACAATAACTTCCTCCATTGTTAAAAGGCTTTTTCCTTTAAGAAAACTTAAAATGACTGGAGAGGGACAAATAATACTTTAACTTAAAATTAGTTAGTAGTTATTTACTGTTCTTGTACATAACTATTTCCAACTTGTGAAGTTAATGTTATTTTAAAAAGAATGTAAATATTTAAATAATTCCTTACTCAGTGTTAAAATAGGCCAGTATCTATGTTCCTTTTGGCTGGTAACTCTCAAGCGAAAGTCAACTTTATACATATAAATGTATTTCTCAGGGTCTCAATTTTTGGTATTATCTGTATAAAAAATAATAAAAGATGAAAACTGAGGAATATATTGTGTTCTTGATGAAAAGTCTGCTTCTACTCACTAAGAACAGTGAAGTATAACATGCACATTTCAAAGATAAATAAGAACTAGAAAGTTATATTAATATTCCCAATGAATCATTTTTAAATGATCACATAATGGCAACATGGGCAAAATATAAGAAAGTCATTCCCAAAAGAATCACAAATGCTTGGTAAATAAACTAATGTCCACACTCATTAGTAATAAGAAAAATAAACATGAAAATATATCCAAGCTAAATTGTCAAACTAAAAACAAACTCTTGTCTAGTTAGCATATGAGAACACAAGCATTTTCAAGCATACTGATAAAAATATAAATTCATTTAAGTACAGTTTCTCTCTGCTCCAACTCTGAGCAAGGCACACATTAATACAAAGGCAATATGACTATGGAAATGGAGTAGGTTATGAATTCTGTTTGTATTCAGAGATGATGCAAAGAAAATGTAATAGACATGAGTAGAAGAGAAGGCCTGAAGGAAACTAGGAGTTTGAAGGATGTAACAGTAGTCAAAGCTATGGTTTTTCCAGTGGTCATGTATGGATGTGAGAGTTGGACCATAAAGAAGGCTGAGGGCCAAAGAATTGATGCTTTTGAACTGTGGTGTTGGAGAAGACTCTTGAGAGTCTCTTGGACTGCAAGGAGATCAAACCAGTCAATCCTAAAGGAAATCAGTCCTGAATATTCATCATAAGGACTTATACTGAAGTTGAAGCTCCAATACTTTGGTCACCTCATGCGAAGAGCTGACTCATTTGAAAAGACCCTGATGCTGGAAAAGATTGAAAGCAGGAGAAAGGGGGATGACAGAAGATGAGATGATTGGATGGCATCACCAGCTCAATTGACATGAGTTTGAGCAAGCTCTGGGAGATAGTGAAGGACAGGGAAGCCTGGTGTGCTGCAGTCTGTGGGGTTGCAAAGAGTCGGACATGACTAACTGACTAAACAAAAACAACAACAACAACCCTTCCCACCCCTCCACTTTTTTGTCTGTACCACCCAAAAAAATAAAAACCTTGGTAGCTGTTATCATGAAGGGTAAATATAATGCATGTCAGTCTATCCATTGTATTGGAAACATCCATTTTCATGATGATTTATGATGAAATTCTTTAATAATAGAAAGCAGCTAAGCTTGGTTTGGGCAAAATACATACTTTCTTTTAATGAATTCGTTGGAGAAATAGAATATACAAAAAAGATAACAATTCTTTCCCAGTAACCAATTAAATATTTATTGTGCTAAACATACACTTAGGATGTCTACATATTTTAGCATGAATTTCCGACTAAGAGACATGTTTGAAAGTCATGTAATTCAAAAAATAATGAAGCACTTTAGATATTTCACTTGGTAACTGTCCTCACAATTTCAAAATGTGCCTAAATAAATAACTGAAGTGATGTGTTAGTCGTTCAGTCGTGACAAAATCTTTGGGGACCATGGGCTGTAACTCACCAGGCTCCTCTATCCATGGGCTTCTCCAGGAAAGAGTATTGGAGTAGGTAGTCATTCCCTTCTCCAGGGGATCTTCCTGATTCAGGGATTGAATCTGGGTCTCCTGCATTTCAGGCAGATTCTTTACTGTCAAAGCCAAGAGGGAAGCCCAAAACGGATAACAGATGAAAAAAAAAAAAAAAAAAAAAAGAAATAAAGTAAAATGAAAGAAAATTCTGGAAAATATATGAATTTTATAATAAAAGAGTTTGCCATTTTCTGAACAAGGCCACCAAGCAACAGTGAAAGATGAAAAGTTTCATTTGCTGAGAATTGGCTAGTGTTGAGGATTCAGAGAGGAAAACACATATGCCTATGCTTGAGGAGTTTATAGTCATGCTTGCTCTTCACTTTTGATTTTCTTTTTTTTTAATTTTAATTGGAGGCTGATAACTTTACAATATTGTGGTGGTTTTTGCCATTCAAACATGAATTGAAATAAGGAACAGAAAAACAGCCTCCTTACTGGATTCTTCTCATTTGATAGGGAAGCCAGGTTACTGATCCTATTGTCTACATAAATATTTATGTTGAAGATTTTTTTGTCTAAAATATTTAGTATCTAATTTCTTATAAAGGATCCAGCAGGATGTTTTTAAACATAAAATATGTTAACAGTCAACAAAGAATAAGATAACAATATCTCCTCTTCTCTAGAAGATACTGTGTAAAGTCATAAACTTGTATCTCTGTGGAATTTATAAAGTTATGGTAAATACTCATTAAGCTTGTCAAGAACTATTTTAAACTTAAATTTGCACAAATATTTAAATGTTTGTGATCTCTCCCCAGTCAAAAGCAATAAATGATGTCTAGAAAAATTTAAAATGTCAATGAAATCAATAATGGCAAACTTCTATTAAAAATATTAAAAGCAAATCAATACCATCCCAAATGATAAACATTGTGTTTTGCACCATTTTGTGTACATTTTGAAAACTGTAGTCACACAGAACTTTTTTCTTCTTTTACTTCTTTTTCTTCTCTTGTTCTTTTTCTATTTTAAACAGAGTTGTTCTGTAAGGGATAAGACGGCCTGTCTTCTTGGAAGTTAAATTATATGTCAAACATTTCAGAGTTTAGAAAGCAGCTAATAAGAGTGTAATATTGAAATGTCAAACATGTACCTACCATTTTCTTCCTCTTCCTGACTCTGAAACTCTCTGGTAACAACTATAACGATCTGTTTAGGCTTGGGCCCATTGTTCCCTTTCGTCACTCATATTTAGTAATTACTTTCTCCCCAAGGCTGCACTTTTCTTGAGGAAAATAAAATTCCAAAGCGGTGTTCAGTTTTGAATTAAATTCTGCTTGTATGACAGCAAAGAAATGTTAGGGGAGTGAATTCAATGGCTTGTACTTTCCCATTAATTTCCATCTCTACAAAGACTCTTACAAAATACTTAAGCATGCTTTTCTGTTGGGGAGGACTTTTCCTTAGAAAGCTATCTGACTAATTGTCTCTGGATTACATCAGAGAGGATTTTAAACTGCCTGATGTGTGTTATCCTCGTGGTTACTCAAATAGGGAGTGAGAAGAGAGAAGGAAAAGATTTGTGCAAGTGCTGAATAATTGAAAACAAGGTCCCCAATGCAGTGACAGGACACTGGTGTGTGAAGACCAAATAGAGACTGAGAATTTTGTTATCAGTGAAACTCTAAAGAAGAATGTAATATGATGCAATATGTTTATTAAAACACATTCTTTCCAATTCTAGCTAATGTTGAAAGTGAGCTTACATGACAGATTTTAATGTCTTGCAGTGTTCAGCTGAATGAGCACAGAATCCTCATCAGGAAATGCTCCATGAATAAGTCTGATCATAGAGTGATCTAAAGTATGTGATTATAACAATGACCATAATTGCTTTGCTATTGTTTTTAAGTGCAAGGCGAGGCTAACATGTGAGATAGCTATGACTTTAGCAACACTTTTGACGTGATGTTGATCATGCTCAAGTGCATGTGGTTCGTTCTAATGCCAACCATTAGCCTATTAAAACATAACACGGAGCTATTGGCAATACTTGGAGTCTTCAAGTACATAAACAAGGAATGAATCAAAGACTCAAATGGCTGCTATATTATCCATTAATTAAGCTGGTAAAAACTATGTTTCATTGTAGAGCATGTACTATATAACATTAAGGATGCTTGTGTTTCTCAAGGTATCACTCTTGATGCAAAAATAAACTGGGAGCTGTGACTCCAAACCAGAGAAAGAAATTATGTAAGAAGTGATGGAGAAAAATGGTCCAGTATTGACTCATCAACCTCAAACTCTCTGTCTTGTATTTTCTCTTTAAAAGCCAAGGATAATATTGATACCTAACTTATTTCACTGAATTAGATCTTTATTCATTATTTGAATATACATTTAAGTACCCGTTATAGGCAAGGCGAGCTTCTCTGGTGGCTCAGAAGGTTAAGAATCCACGTGCAATGCAGGAGACCCAGGTTCGACCTACCTGATCCGAAAGATCTCCTAGAAAAGGGCATAGCTATCCACTGCAGTATTCTTGCCTGGAGGATTCCATGGACAGAGGAGCCTGGCAAGGTACAGTCCACAGAGTCGTAAAAAGTCAGAAACGACTGAGTAACTAACACTACTATAGGCAAGGTTAGATCAAAATTAGCTAAACACAGCCACACAGACACAGAAGTCCCGGTGAATTCACCAAGAAGACGTGGAGAGTAGTGCGAGTGTATAATACGGTGCTTAACCTAGTCAGAGGGTCAGGGAGGGCATCTTTGTCCAAATGATATTTAACTTGAGATCTGAAACACAAGTAAGAGTTAGCAGAGAAAAGAAGGAAGCAGGGATTAGGTACAATAGGTTATGAAGAATTCTGCAGTTCCTTTGAATGCATTCTTCTAGACAAATACTGTCTCCCTGATCCTTCGCTGTGCTGAATCTTCCTTAACACTACTAGGCTTCCTCTGAAAGTTGTACTTATTGATTTCAGTGATGTCCTGCAAGGTGTCACACCCTGTGGAAGTCTATTTCTTCATCCCCAGCCACTGAAACATCACTAAAAATGTGCAGCCCCAGGAAGGGAATGGAAAGCATTATCAAGATCTCTTAAAAACTAACCATAGAGAAACAAAGGCAGGCTTTGGTTGAGAGCCTTTTTTGCTGGGACTTAAAGGAGTTTGTTTAAACCTCCAGGCTAGTAGATCAAGGTCTGTAGTAGAGAAAATGTTAATATATCCTATCTGATCATTTTTATGAATAAGCTCTCATATATTAAAAAATGATCCAAATTGTTTTGCTTTTGCAGTTTAAAGTATATTCAGAGCAATAACCAACACTCTGCTGATATTATTGTCCTTCAATTTCAACTACGACCTGGGTGATGTGAGCCTACATCAGGAGAATGAAGATAAAACTTGGCTTTCATTCAGTAGAAGTTTTTAAGCGAGTCAATCTCTATCCTGTCTGTCTGATGTCTATTTTTCTCTATGTTCTAATCAAAGACATAACTCACTTTCACTCAAACAAAATTCTCTACCAGGTAAATCAAGGCTGACAGTCTGACTTGAGTTCAGTCCTGGTTCAATACAACTCTGCTAACTTGTCAGTTATTGGAGAGCTGTGTTGATAGATTTGTTTCTTGTACACATTATTTTGATTCACAGTGATTTTAAGCATCAGAATTTCAAGTACAATTATATTCTGTCTAAACCACCACCTCTAGCATTTTCAATCACTCACTCCTTCTTTCATTTTCACATACATTAGCATGTATATTTCTTATCATAAGACAGGAATTTACTTATAAAACTTTTTCTGGCATGATACTGGTTTCAGTATGACAAATGTCCTTATGTACACAAAAATCCACTACAGATTCAGTATTGAAAACCTACCCGTTTCCTCTTTCAACTGGAATTAAATAATTAAGATATGACACATAATCTTGTATTCTATGATCATATGAAATTTAAGGCCATCATGGTAGGGCCATAATAAAGAGGAAGGATAATATTGTTACATATTGAGTTTTCTTTTAAAAATCTAAAAACAGAAAGCTTTAGTTATGGTCAAATGGATAACACAAAATGATAATAATGCTTGGTCCAAGCTAGTTCATATCAGAAAATTCCAATGGGAAGTAGATAAAATTCCCTCCACTAATGTATGTTAGTGTACTTCCTGGGTGGTGCTAGTGGTAAAGAACCCACCTGAGTTTGATCCCTGAGTCTGGAAGATCCCCTGGAAGAGGGCATGGCAACCCACTCCAGTATTCTTGCCGGGAGAATTCCCATGGACAGAGGAGCCTGGTGGGCTACAGTCCATGGGGTCACAAAGAATTGGATACAACTGAGCACAAGCATGCATGCAATGTACTTTAAAAGTAGGGTTTCCTGAGGGGAGGGGGACTGAGGAATGGCAGTCTGAAAATGCAGCTATTGTTACAAAATGTGGTATAGTATGGATTATTGTGTATCTGTTCCATTACAAGTCATTACCACCAGTTAGCTCCATTGGAAATAATATCATAAAATTTCCTACCAACTAACAATGTTTTTTATTTAAAAATTATAATTAAAATTATAACAGAATATATTGATATGGAAAGCATAAATGATGTTTGACTTACATAAATGAACAACTAGACGTTGATAAAAAATTTTTTTCTTAAGGTCACAGAAATCACGAAATCATTCAATTAGTTATTTGAAAGTTTTTGTTCTAATTTTTTTAATTCAGGAAATATTCCTCGGTGCATTGTCAAACAACCTAAATAACAAACACTATTATATAGTTAAGTGATTTAGTAGTATTTTGTTTTGCTCTTACATGTGGGGCAGAACATAGAGCTAGAATAGAAGTGACTGTTTCTTTTTAATGATTTCATTAAATAAATGTCTTTTATCATTTCATCAGGTTTATGAATTTTATATTTCCTTTACATGGCTCAACAATGCAAATATTGGGTTTGTAGATAAGAATTCAATTAGCATTTCAAAGAGGTCAAATTAATTCCCTCTCAGAGACACTAGCTGTTATTTCAGTCTACAAAGTAAAACTCAATTCTATAGTACAAAACAGTTTTTAAATCTTACCAGTATCCTTGCTCATTGAAAAGCAGTACTGATTCTCTGAAGTGCAGTTTTTGAACTAAAATCTTTAAATTATTTTTAAAACATTTTTATCTTTCTTAAAATGTTGTTATGAGGATCTTTGAGATAATATATTTGAAGTATTTGGATTATACCCGATGTATAAAAAATGCTCTATAAATAGAAGAATAGATCATAAAATACCCAAATTCAAATGAATCATTATTGTCTAGTAGTGGTCCTCAAACTTTTTGGCACCAGGGATCAGTTTCAGGGAAGAAATGGGGTAAGGGGGATGGTTTCAGGATGATTCCAGCACATTATATTTATGGTGCACTCTACTTCTATTATTGTTACATCAGCTCCAATTCAGATCATCAGGCATTAGATCCTGGAGCTTTGGAACACTTGGTCTATAGTATTACTGCTTATATGATTCCAAAATTATTGCAGGAAATCAGTGGCATAGCAAGGAGTAAGGACAACAGACGTCTTCTGTCCCAGGTGCCTTCAATATTGGGTACTCTACAGATGAGATGTTGTGGTTTAGTCATTCAGTCATGTCAAACTCTTTGCTACCTGATGGACCACAGACCACCAGGATCCTCTGTCCATGCGGTTCCCTAGTCAAGAATATTGGACTAGGTTGCTATTTCCTTCTCCAGGGGATCTTCCTAACCAATGTATCAAAACTGTGTCTCCTGCATTGGCAGGCGGATTCTTTACCACTGAGCCACCTGGGAAGCCTAAAGATGGGATAAGATATAGATTTAAAGCTATAATAAAATTGACTAAAAGTTGGTCAGCCTTTTAACTGTAACTCTGCGGAGGCAATTCTAAACAATGTCAGTGAAAAAATATTCCCCTCTGCCAGGGTCACCCGCTCCCACAGCCCTATTCTGTTTGGTATGCAGCTGCAGAAACTGATAATGAAAGAGCAAATATTTTTTACTTCTTAAGGGATAAAACTCTAGCTGTAAGTTGTAAACTTTCATTCTCTTAATGTGACATTGAGAGAACTTCTGAGTTCCAGTTTTTAGTCCAGGTGTTATTGATGTGTGGAATGCAAAATAAGAATTAATAACAAGAACAATAACTAACATTTATTGAGCACTTACTATTTCTGGGGAAGGAAATGGCAACCCACTCCAGTACTCTTGCCTGGAAAATCCCACGGACGTAGAAGCGTGGTAAGCTACAGTTGACGGTGTCGAAGAGTCAGACATGACTGAGCCACTTCACTTCACTTCACTTACTATTTCTAGGCTGTATTCCATGCACTTTATATGTCTAAACTTTCTTCATCTTCACACCTATTATCCCCAATTTACAGCAAATAAATCCTTTTTATGAATAATCCTTTTCATTGATGAAGCTTAATAAACAGTGTAAGAATAGAATAATGTGTTATACAAAGGTAAAAAGTGTGGTAGAATATAGGTTAAAGAAAAAAGAAATGAGTGTGGATTGGAAAGTCGAAAGAAGAAACCTCTTCAAATATTCATGGGCCCCTAAAGATTAAGGATACAAGGTAGATTTCCTATCTTCTTAACTTCAATTCTTCCTTACTCCTTTCATTTCTGTATTTCTTTGTCTTTTCTTTATTTCTCATCCACCTTCAGGGCAGCAATTTTATTCCTTATTAGACTAAATAAAGGCAGAAAAAGAAGTGTTTCTTTTTTTAGCTCTGCACTGATCCTATTAAGTTATAAGTGTTCAGCCACTCAGTTGTGTCTCTTTAGGACCCTATGGACTGTACCCTGCCAGCCTCCTCTGTCCATGGAATTTTTTAGGTAAGAATGCTGGAGTATTTCTTCCTCCAGAGGATCTTCCTGATCCAGGGATCAAACCTGTGTCTCCTGTATCTCCTTCATTGTAGCAGATTCTTTACCTGTTGAGCAATCGGAGAACAGTGGTTAAATAAGAACTTACAACCTGCAAGAACCTGGACAAGTTACCTGCTTTTTCTGTGCCTATCTTAAATGCCTTTATCTATACACCAGGAAGAAAAATAAACATATGTATGCATCTAGCCATTGCAAATTTTTGAATATATTGAGGTTTAAATTGTCCCCTTTTTGATAAGTGGAAGCCTTTTCAAATTGGTTTCTTTTGACAAATCACGAGTAATATTTGATGGCATTCTTGCTTTCTGGATGTCAGCAAGTTCCAGGCTCATCTTTTATATTTCCTGACCTACACAATGAATCCATTAATCACAGAATGCTGTTTCCTTTTATTGATAGTTCAGAATAAAAGTTAAAACAGTGAGCTATTTATTATTTCCTTTGCTTAGAGCATTGGTTTAGACAGGAAAGTTGCAAA
This sequence comes from Budorcas taxicolor, assembly GCF_023091745.1. Taxonomy (NCBI): domain Eukaryota; kingdom Metazoa; phylum Chordata; class Mammalia; order Artiodactyla; family Bovidae; genus Budorcas; species Budorcas taxicolor. The sequence continues at coordinate 88,844,890 of NC_068910.1, forward strand.
GATGCTCAATTTCAGAGAATTTATATTCTGATGAGATTAAAATTAAATACCAAAAAGATCCTATGATAGAAATAAATGCATATCTTAAGCTCTTAAGCATTCTAGACAGCAAGGATTTCATTTCAGAACTGATACTTAGTCTTGTGATTTTCTCAGGAAATAATTGTGTTCATAGCTACAAAAGTAGAGTTTACTTCAAATTAATCTGGTCAAAAAAGTGTTGTGAGACAAGATTCTTTTTGGAGGGTGGGACGTATTAGAAATTGAAGCAATAGAAAGAAAGAAAATATTCCAGGCTTATAGAATGACAGAAGATCAAGATGATGTTCTAGAGATTGGAAAGAATTTTTTTGGATTGAAAAGACATTTGACTATGGAAATAAGTGAATGATAGTTGAATATTTATGAACAATTAAAATTAGATAACATCTATGTTGGATAGAGGTGTAAGACACAGAAACAATGGTGAATTTCCTGATATCCAGTTCTGTTAGCGTAAAACTAAGCTGCCATGACAAAGAGACCCTAAATTATAATGTCTTAAAACTGTTATAACAAAGAGACCCTAAATTACAGTGGCTTAAACTATTTCGGAGAAGGCAATGGCACCCCACTCCAGTATTCTTGCCTGGAAAATCCCATGGGTGGAGGAGCCTGGAAGGCTGCAGTCCATGGGATCACTCAGGGTCGGACATGACTGAGCGACTTCACTTTCACTTTTCACTTTCATGCATTGGAGAAGGAAATGGCAACCCACTGCAGTGTTCTTGTCTGGAGAATCCCAGGGACAGGGGAGCCTGGTGGGCTGCCATCTATGGGGTCACAGAGTTGGACACGACTGTAGCAACTTAGCAGCAGCAGCAGCAAACTATTTCATCTTGTGAAACAGATTTGAGATGAGTGGTCCAGTTCTGTGGGGCATCTCTGCTTTTCATAGTCAACCAGGAACCAGATTCCTTCTAAATTGTTGTTCTACCATCCTTTGGGATTCCCTCATGGCCCAGTGGGTAAAGAATCTGCCTGCAATGCAGAAGACACAGGAGACATGGATTCACTCCCTGGGTCAGGAAGATCCCCTGGAGGAGGAAATGGCAATCCATTCCAAAATTCTTGCCTGAGAAATCTCATGGACAGAGAAGCCTGTACAGCTACAGTCCAAAGGGTCACAATGAGTCAGACACTAGGGGCTAAGCACAAGCACACCATCCTTTAGAGCAATGTTGTCATCTGCACGGTCAAAGCTGTCACTTTACTAGGTTTCAGCCAGAAAGGAAGAAGAGAATGTAGTAGAGACACCCATGATCTCTCGAGTCCCCAAGAAGAATGTGGCATGGGTTATTTCCACTCATACTCTATCGGTGAGAACTTGATGAGATGGCCAAACACAACTGCAAGGCAGCAGCTAAATGACAATAGACTGGGAAGTTGTGCTGTCTCTATAATTCTGTAAACATCAAAGAGGTGGATGGCAGATTTTAGCAAAAAGTTAACAGTTTCTGCCATACTCATCTTTTCTTTTCGACACCTCCATAATTTGTGTTTTCATAATTTTCTGAACTAATGAAGTAATAAACTTTCAGTTGCTTCATGTGTTTCTTTAATTAATATGTCTCTTCATCTTCTTTCCTAAATACTTTAACTGTGTCACTTGGGGTCCAATCAGGAGCCAGAACATACACCAGTAGTTTGAACATGGAAATTTTAATATTACTATTAACTACTATCAGGATATTAACCACTAAGAGCTAAAGATAACTCCAATGAATAAAGAATTAGCGAATACAGAGTCAGCTACTATCCCTAGGGTGGGCAGAAAAGATCCAAGATAGAAAGAAACAAAGAAGAGCCTCCACTACCTACCCTGTCCTCCAAAGCTGAGATTTAGACATTGCTGGAGGGAGTGTGACAATAACCCCTAGGTGTTAGAGTTTGTCGAGGCGATGCAGACCAGAGATAGCTAGCATGAAGCCCAGCTCCTACTAAGACTATCTCGGGAAATACCAAATCAAGAACCTGCAAAACTCACTAGGCAGCTTCTCTTGGGAATGCTGGTGAGGCTTGCTGGAACTTGAGTACCCTGTTAGATGTACCCCACTGCTGAGGTGGTTGTGCACTAGGAGAAATAATAATAAATTGCACCTGAAGCAAAAGACCTTCCCCTCCCCTCCCGCCTCTCCCTATATAAAGGTCCTCTCAACACCTTCTGCCATAAAGGCTGACCATTCTCCCAGCTGGCAAGGGAACTGTGTTTATAGGATCCAGCTCCACTCTTATGAAACTGTGAAAGTGTTATTCGCTCAGTGGGTTCTGACTCTTGTCCATGGGGTTTTCCAGGCAAGAATACTGGAATGGGAAGTCATTCCTTTCTCCAGGGGATCTTTCCAACCCAGGGATTGAAGCTGTGTCTCCTGTATCGCAGGCAGATTCTTTACCATCTGAGCCACCAGGGCAGCCCCCACAATTATGAAACAGGGCAAAGAAAGGAGAATTTGAAGCTGGAAAACAACAAACTGATGACTGGCCCAGGGGCCATGACATAAAATTGTTGTATTATTTCCTTACTGTTTTATCCCAATAAGGTTCCCATTTAAGGACTGAATGAGATGGAAAATGTCATAGTCCATCAATGGCATACCAGGGTTCCCTTTTCTCCATATCATCTCCAACATTTGGTATTTCTTGACTTTTCTATTCATAGCCATTCTAACGTGTGAGGCAATTTCTCATCGTGGTTGTGATTTTCATTTGCCAATAATCAGTGATGTTGAGCATCTTTTCATGTAACTATTGGCCACCTGGATGTCTTCTTTGGAAAAGTGTCTATTTGGATCCTTTGCCCATTTTTAAAATCAGGTTGCTTGTTTTTGTTGTTGTTGAGTTATAGGAGTTCTTCATGCATTTTGGATATTAACCAAACTGGATATATGATTTTCAAATATTTTCTACCATTCAGTAAGTTGCCTTTTTGAGACTAGTTTCCTTTGCTATTCAGAGGCAATATAAACAACAAAAACTCTCAAAAAAACAAAGGTTGCTTTTAATTCATGGATAATATTCCATCTTCAAACTTCCCCTCCTATTTCTCCCTGAGTTGTAATGACCTGTAACAAATTCCTCACCACCATGTACAGGAACCATGAAGGAAAATTTCCTCAATTGGCTGAACAATGATGGAAGTCCAACTTCATATAGTTTTAGCTAAAAAAAAAAACTTAGGTTTCATGTTTTCCTATTTTCACACAAGGCAGTGTCTGTTTCATAGGATTGCTTGTGACCATCTCCTCAATGACCCTGTCATTATCAGTGTGAGTAGTGAGAAAACGAAAACCAAAACTGCAGATGTGTTTCCAGAGCCATCTGGCTCCTTTGGTAGGTAATTTACTACCTAAAAATAATCACATGCATATGGCCTCCCTCCTCCCTTACCCTAAAATATTCCTAAAACTGTTAACATTCGTTTCATTAGGTTTACAAAAAAAAAAAAAAGAAGAATTTCTCCCATTTATACTGTTCTTTTGTTAATATTCATATGTGCTATCTGAGGAAAAGAAGCAGTTCTCACACATCCTGGGAAGCAGGAAAAAATCTGTTGATGAGATTTTTTTTAAAATCAAAAGTGTTCTGTTAGGCACATTCAATCAGCGAGTTTGTGTTTTTTCTTTTAAGTAGCTTAATAGTGTCATATTTTGAAGTAGCAATTTAGACTTTGATTCCAAACTAATTTCATCCTATGCAGTATACTGAAAGGTAGATTTCCAATAGGCTATGATCATCTTCAAAAATTTCAGGCTGTGTGTAGCCCAGCCAGCCCTGGAAATTTGAGTTATCTGAGCATGATACTAACATCTACCACAAAGATAAAATACTGTAAGGCATACCGTAGGCCCTTAAACATCATCTTTTTGTTATTTGGTTGAATAACAATGAAGAGAGTTTAAGATGTGGTGAAATGCTATCCACTGCTTCTGTGATAGGATTTCAGTAGCCAGACTAGATTTCCACCTGGTAATCAGAGAACGGGGTAATTTATTATCATGTCATAACATTTTTATACTATGCAGTGTTGATGGCGAATGTAGAGGTAATTCCCATGCATATCAGCTGAGTGGTCTTCAGCTTGTGTGGTGTGACCCATAATAATGTGGGTGTGCTTCATAAGACTAGGCATGGAGGACCACCCGTGAGTAAGGTTCTGCTCTTATATAGTTCCATTCTTGAATCTCTTAAGATTGAAGATATGACACTTTAAGCACCTAGCATATTGCCTGTATTCTAGAATATAAACTAGTTCTCTGTTAGTAAAATTGGTTTAAAAAGGAAACTATTGATTTTATGCTAGCCTCCGTAATTTTACCTGACTTACTTATACCCTGAATTATAAAGATGATGCTCTTTAGCGTCTTTAGCTTGTCAAAGTGTTTTCAAATAGCATAGAAGGAAGAGCAAAGTGGAGAAACAGCTGTCCCTTGTTATTTTGTTTCCTGAATACAAATAGTCTTAAATTGCTGTAAATGGAGACGCTGGAATGAATTCAAACACCGCTTGTTTAAATACATTCAGCCTGATGTTTGTGTGTTGGAACCTTTGGAGAGGGCAGCGCTAGAAAATGCTCCACATTAACTTGTCACACATGACAATATACGGTTATGGCTTCTCTTTTGTTTGTTACGTAGAGTTGCTTTGGTATCATTCTGAAAGTTTTGTGACAGTAAATCACAAGAGATTTGAGCTAAGATATCTGAACAGCAACATTAACTCCTGGGACATTTGGTGTGATTTTAATTTTAACTCCTCCTAGGAAAAGCAAAAGCCTTTTTGAACTTAACTGAGTTCAGGTGGGTATTTGGGGTTTTTATAATATGTCAGGAGTGAATGGATACATCGAGTCTTTGTTTTTCCCTCTGGCTTCTGATGGCTTGCCATTTGAGAAGTTAGTCTATATGTAAAAGGCCAAAAGAAAGTGATTTGTTTGTTTTCTCTCCATAACCCTTTCCTTTAACGAAAGCTCTACCCCCAAGATATTCTTAAACAGAGCTCAGTCCAACAGCTTTATTGACTATGTGGGATCTGAAAGCTTGTTTAATGAATTCTTTCTTCTATATTTGAGGAAACAGCAGCATTAAACATTTAAGGAACTTAACAAGGTCACGTTTACTGGCACAGTCATAAATAACTTCTTGGTGTTCAGATTCACGGTCCAGTAGCTTTATCACAAATACATTTTCACAATTCAGTTTGAGGATTCTTCCTGGCGTGGGCATATTCTGAAGATAATCCTCTAGATTCATTATTGCACTATTGTATAATATTGCAGATTATTTTCCTATTTGTCTCACCCAAAAACTCATTGCTTACCTCGTGATGTGGAAGCTTTACGGGAAAAGTTGCTATGGTTAGCATTTTGTAATTAACACTGCCATGATTTGAGGACCTCACAGGTTAGTGAAAAATAATACAGTGACAGTACCAACCAAGAAGAAAAGAAGTGAAAGACTGAGGATCATTAAGAAATTAGGCTTGTTTATTGGAGAAAATAATAGCAAGTGGTGAGTAAAAGGTCTTAACATCAAGAGTTATAAACAGAAGATAAGAACCAATAGTTCTTTATGTCTACCACAGATCTAGAAATAAAATTATATTAGTAGACATGGTCAAGGACTATAGTTAAAGAAACAACCTGCAGGCAATATTGAGAGACCTGAGTTCATGTCTTGGTCTTCCTTTGTGTCTTGTGATAACCTGGTGAACCTCTGTGAGTCTCAGTTTTTACTTCACTGTGTAACTGTGAGGATGAAATAAAATAATGCAAAAGTCCCTATCTAGAATAAGGCTTGCACTGGTAGGTGGTCAATAAAAGATTTCTGGTTTTATTTTATTTATGTATTATTTATATTATATACTATGAAATATATAAATATTAAATTAATGTACCATTTAACTAATCAAATAATATTTAATTTGTATTATTCTCCCACCTAGACACTGTCTATATAAAATTATGTATATATAATTATATGTATATATAATTATTTTTTATTTGCACTTAACCCAAACTTAATATTCATGTGGGAAGAGAACAAACTTTTAAGAAAACTTATTAATGGGTGAAAGTGAGTAGAGCATAAGGTGTGTGTTAGTGAAAAAGTACACAGCATTTGACTATGTAGATCACAACAAACTGTGGAAAATTCTTAAAGAGATGGGAAAGCAAACCACCTTACCTGCTTCCTGAAAAACCTGTATGTAGGTCAAGAAGCAACAGTTAGAAACGGACATGGAACCATAGACTGGTTCAAAATTGGGAAAGGAGTACGTCAAGGCTGTATATTGTCACCCTGCTTATTTAAATTATATGCAGAGTACCTCATCCGAAATGCTGGGCTGGATGAAGCACGAGCTGGAATCAAGATTGCCAGGAGAAATATCAATAACCTCAGATATGGCAGAAAGCAAAAAGGAACTAATAAGCCTCTTCATGAAAGTGGAAGGGGAGAGTGAAAAAGTTGGCTTAAAGCTCAACATTTAGAAAACGAAGATCATGGCATCCGGTCCCATCACTTCATGGCAAATAGATGGGGAAACAATGGAAACAGTGAGAGACTTGATTTTCTTGGTCTCTAAAATCACTGCAGATGGTGACTTCAGTCATGAAATGAAAAGATGCTTGCACCTTGGAAGAAAAGCTATGAGCAGCCTAGGCAGTATATTAAAAAGCAGAGACATTACTTTGCCAACAAAGGTCTGACTACTCAAAGCTATGGTTTTTCCAGTAGTCATGTATGAATGTGAGATTTGGACCATAAAGAAAGCTGAGTGTCAAAGAATTGATGCTTTTGAACTTTGGTGTTGGAGAAGAGTAGAGAGTCCCGTGGACTGGGAGATCAATCCTAAAGGAAATCAGTCCTGAATATTCATTGGAAGGACTGTTGCTGAAGCTGAAGCTCCAATAATTTGGCCACCTGATGTGAAGAACTGACTCATTGGAAAAGATACTGATGCTGTGAAAGATTGAAGGCAGGAGGAGAAGGGGATGACAGAGGATGAGATAGTTGGATGGCATCACCAACTTGATGGACATGAGCTTGAGCAAGCTCTGGGAGTTGGTGGTAGACAGGGAAGCCTGGTGTGCTGCAGTCCATGGGGTCACAAGGAGTCAGACGCAACTGAGTGACTGAACTGAACTGAACTGAATGAGCAAAAATGAGTAGAGCATAAGATGTGTATTAGAGAAAACCATGACTTGTTTGAATATTCATAATTTATGTTATGAATAATTAGATTCTTAGAAGCACTCTCATTATTAGGTAATAATTTTCTAGGCTGTTTTAAATATCATAAAATTTTCACTTTCACAATAAAAATCCACATTGTAGGGATATCTGTTTCCCTATAACTGACATTGATCACCATGATATTATCATCTCTTATTTTTTGTGTAACTCATGATCCTTTTGTAGTCTGACAGCTTTCCCAATAAAACTCACATTGCCATCCCTGTCAAAAGTAACAGGACACTTTTATCCCTTCTCACAGAGAAAAAAAACCATCTTTCCTCTTCACAGTCCAGTATCCTATAGCCACTTTCTTTTGTTTTTCTCTTGTCTATATTCAGTCTTATTTTTGTTTCCCTAAAATCATTTCATACTTCAGCAGCCTCGCTTTCTGTTTCCTCTTAGACTGAAAAACAACCCGATTCCTCTCCATTCATTCCAGTCAAGACCCTCTCTTACTTCTACCATCTCTAAATTACCCACCCTTTTGTTTTCTTTCTCTATCCTACAAAACTCATATAGCCTATGTTCGTGGTTTCTTCTTCTTCACCTTTAATAGGCAACAAGTTCCCATTTTCTCTCAGAACAGTGGTCAAAATTTTCCTCTCAAAAATGCTACTGATTGTTAAACTCAGTCATGTCCTTTCAGACTTTATCTTGGTTGCTCTTCCTGCAGCGTTTAATGGCATCTCTCTCTTCTGTCTTCAAAGTTCTCCTTGACATGATTCTCCCTATAATTTTTCCCTCAGTTGGTAAAGAATCTACCTTCAATGCAGGATATCTGGGTTCAATTCCTGGGTCAGGAAGATCCCCTGGAGAAGGAAATGGCAACCCACTCCAGTATTCTTGCCTGGAGAATCCCATGGACAAAGGACCCTGGCAGGCTACAGTCCTTAGGGTTGCAAGAATCGGACACGACTTAGTGACTAAACCACCATACTTTTTCCTCATTCTCCTCTTATCTTGGTTATCTCCTCCTATCTTGGTTCTTTCTCAGATTCAGTATGCTTCAGTTCACCAGCCCTTAGATACTATGTTTCCTCAGGAAACATCCTCAGTCATTTTTGTTTTTTGTTATAATGAGGACCATTACAAATATCATTTCTCCATTCCTGACCCCTCTTTACTGATGTCTCGGCCTAGAATTTTCAGTGATTTCCAAGACACAGTTTCCAGCTTTCTAAACACAATCTCTTTTCTTACAAGTGGTGTTTCTTCAGTACAGCCTTCCCCGTGGACTGTTTGTTCTGAGACCTCCATGGATACCATAATCCACAGATGCTCAAGTCTCTTTGGTAAAATAAAACAGTATTTGCATATAATCTACACATATCCTCCTGTATACTTTAAGTCATTTCTAGGTTACTTGTGAGGCTCTCCACGTGGCTCAGGGGTAAAGAGTCTGCCTGCCAATGAAGGAGATGAGGGTTCGATCCCTGGGTCAAGAAGATCCCCTGGAGAAGGAGATGGAAACCCACTCCAGTGTTCTTGCCTGGAGAATTCCATGGACAGAGGAACCTGGCAGACTACAGTCCATGGGTTTGCAAAGAGTTGGGCATGACTTAGCAACTGAGCATGCACAGATTACTTATAATACCTAATACAATGTAAATGCTATGTAGGTCAATATTAATACAATATAAATGCTAGGCAAATAGTTGCTGATGCGTGGCAACTTTAAGTTTTTCTTTATGAAGCTTTTTGGAATTTTAAAAATATTGTCAATCAGCAGTTGGTTGAATCGAAGGATGCAGAACCAAGGGATAAACAGAGGGCCTACTATGTTCCCTTTCTTGATTACTCAAAGAAATATCTGCATATTTGTGAACCTTGGTCACTAATATTCATTTTTCCCAGATGAGGGAAAACTGATTAGCTTTTATCAGTTCTATCAGTCTTACCTCAGAAATATTTATCACACATGTTCCCTGGACTCATTTTTTGCTGCTATTCTTCAAAATACTTTGTGGAAGATTCTCCCTTTTCTAGTTATTTGTTTCTTTTCTAATCTAACTTTCACAACTCCAAGAGGATATCCTCTCCAGGAAAAAAATCTAATATTGTCCCCTAATCAATAAACATTTGTTTGCTATATACTGCTTATATGAAAAATGAAATATTTTTAGCATTTCCCTCAATCTGAACTTTACCATAGTCCAGCTATTTCAGGCAAATCAAGACTTTTCTCTCCTTCATGACTTTGCTCATATTGTTTCCTTTTTACATCTATTTATTCTACTCATATTTCAAAACCACAGGCCCAAATCATATTCTCATATACCCTAATTAGAATTGTTTATGTTATCTTATAGTCATTCTTCTCTGAACACTCACCACAACGCACTTGGATATTTGCCAACAGATACTGACCCCAGTTACTACATGGTATGACGAAACAACCCCTAGAGATATGGTATATATCTAGAATAGTTCTCTCCTGGGTCAAAAATATACTGGAACGTTAGTAAGAATTGTTGGAGAGGGAGTTGTTTTACTTCATTTTTAAATCATGAGCTTTCTCTCCATGTATTTTTGGATATAATAAAATAAATATGTTCAAATAAAAATATGAACTTTTATAATATGATATGTCCAATTATCTATTTAAAGATCTTTGAAATCACTTGCTGGTTTTAATAAATCTACAAGACAGGCTTAGCACATAAACAGTATTGATTATTGTGAAAAATCTGCTAGAATATCTAAAGGTATAAATTTATATCGGGTTATATTTTTAGGCAGAGTATTACATGAAGTGTTGCTTTAAAGTGAAAAATACGAAGCCTAGTTTTTAGGTTCCTTTAAAATTACCTATAATACTAAATGGGTTTCTCAAGTGGCTCAGTGAGTAAAGAATCCATCTGCAATGCAGGAGACACATGGGACACAGGTTCAATCCCTGGGTAGGGGGCATGGCAACCCACTCCAGTATAATATTAAATGCATCCACCTGTCCCCGGACTCAACTTATTATAGGAAAACATTGCAACCACTTGTGATTATTCACAGTTTGTGTTACCTATTTTCAATCATTTGTTTCACTCAGTAGCACATATTTCTATGTGAGATAAATTATATTAATGTCTTCTCCCCCAACACGTGAGAAAAGAACAGACACCGGCCTGCACCCATTTTATCCTCCTCTGCCTGCCTGGCCCATCATGGCAGCAAAAGTTGTCCCTCCTCCTGTCAGAAGCAAACCCCAGGTAAAAGACTTAGATGTAAAGGAAACCAGAATCTTGTCTTGAACTATAGACACTTTGTGGCTTCCAAGATAGCTCAGATGATAAAGAATCTGCCTGCAATGCAGGAAACCTGGGTTTGATCTCTGGGTCGGGAAGATCCCCTGGAGAAAGAGATGGAAACTGACTCCAGTATTCCTGCCTGGAGAATTTCATGGACAGAGAAGACGCAGGCTACAGTCCATGGGGTCGCAAAGAGTCAGACACGATTGAGTGACTAACACAACATCTTCTCATATTATTCTCTTAAACCATCACAAACAAGAACAGTTATTAGGGTGTTGTGAGTTATATTTAGTAGAAATTCTAACATAAATTGACTTAAACTTTTTAGAACACTTTTTGGATCATATACCTAAGAAGGAAAGTATTTGTGTTGGCAAAATTACTAATATTTGTGCTAAATGGGTCAACTTGGAACCAGTTTTGTGGCCAGGGGAATACCAGTTCTGACTGTTTTAAGCCAGGATTACTAGAATTTACCAGAATAGAAAAGAATACTTACTTGTTTAAACCAATCAAAGCAATTAATGAAATAGAGAGAGAAGGGAGAAATCAATCTGTTCCAAAGTACAAGATTGCACAAGTGGTAGAAGGGTGAAACTGATAAAATGAATGTTGAGTAGACAAGTACAATGACCACAAATAAGATTAATTAATAACTTTGACTTCGTTTAATGTCTTCACTTCGCAATGTTCTACATAAGACTAGAGAAATTTAACACAAATCAATGAATTAATTAAAGTACTTCCATGTTATAGCCAAAGAAAGTGAAGACTTATTGAACTAATTTTCAATTTAATGTGTCTCTAAATAAGCATAGAATTTGAGGACTGTTGGATATTATGCCAGACTATTTCCTGCTCTGTTAAAATCAATATGAAGCTATAGCACACTTATTAATGACATGGATTACAGAATTTGTATAAGCCTTGGTCTTTGCCCTCAAGAAATTAACAACTTTGGTTGTGAAGACAACACCTAAACACATAAAATAATTGAGGGATGACACCATTTAATGCATCACAAAATGCAGTAGAGAATACAATCAGAAGATAAATGCTCCCCTGATAAAGGAAAGTATTTTTGCTGGCCAGAAGTAATGGAGTCAACTTATAGAAGTAGTTTGGAATTGAGATGACTTTGGAAGGATAGTATTATTTGGATAAGTAGAAAAAGGTAGAAAAACCCATTCAAAGTAAAGAAAAGAGGTAAGTGCAAAAGGTTTTGAAAAGCATTCATTTGGAAGATGTGAGTGTGTAGGAGTTTAGGGAGCTTGAATCAGGTAGGTGGCAAAGAACAAGATTGCACTGAAAAACAGGTCTTTAACATTAGACAGCATTTTGTAGTTTAAGGTGCAAATAGATTATACGTAAAATTCTAGCATAAGGACAGGTTTCAGAAAAATTGGTAAGTCTGTAGCTAAGGGCCAACATGGTCAAGGCAGTGGTCTTAAAAATATATCTCTTAGACATACAAATTCACACAGTGAAAGCAAAGAGGTTAAGGTTCAGTTTGGGGGGAGAAAGTATATGCATCGTAAATTCAATGTGACAGGAAAGGGTAAATGCAAGTGTCTAAGCAAAAATCAGTTTCAGGTCAAGAAGCACAGAAATGAGATTAGGACCTTTCAGCTCTTACAAGGTATGGGCCTTGAACAAGTAAATTTACTTCATTTAATTTCCTTAATTTTTAAAGGAAGGGGGTGGATTTCAAAGCCTTATTGGGTCTGAAAAAGCAGTCTGCAGATAGCAAATATGTCAACAAAATAATTTCCTTTATCCTCTCTTTTGCTCACTCCAAAATGGGTGACAAAGGTTGTCAGGATCACACATGTATCCAAACAAAAGAAAATATTAGTATGTAGTAATAAATGATCACCAATAGATGTCAGATATTTCAGCAAAAGTGCAACATTTTGAGAGAAATTAAAAATTTTCAGAGTGTTTTGTCTAAGAATTATGAAAAATGAACTATATAAAAAGCATGTGTTATATGGAAACATGAGCATGTAAGAGAAGCTTATAATTTTAATTAAACTTTGATTGGTGTTGTATGGTTATATTTAATAGAATTTAATAAAGGTGTCAGCTATATGTGACATGATAGTGGGGAATACCAAAAGTGAGTTCACAAAGAAATTTATCAGTACCCCATAACTGCACATAAACACTTGCCCCAAAATATTCATTTCCTCTCTCTCTTCTCACCTCTTATCCAATTCTTCCCATCCCCTCATCATCCCCCTCCTCCCTCCCTCCCTTCCTCTTCTCTCTCTTGCACAATTACAAATGCACACACAGACACATCCACTCTCAAGGAAACCTAAGTTTCAATTCTACTTCTTTCATTTAGTCGAATATAATTGAAAGTGCCTACTCTGTTCTTGGCTGGCTAGATTTAGGTCCGCAAAGATAATGGCATTGTGTCATTGTTCCTACTGTCTTCTTGATAGTAGAGATACCCAAATACCCACTGTTTTGTTTTTTTTTTTAATGTGTGGTAATAGAATTTATCTAGACTCTGAATTTAACCTACGTTGTTTATATATGTTGTTTATATTATGACCCTCCTTAATGAGAATGTATGTATCAATCTGGGCTTCTCTCATGGCTCAGATGGTAAGGAATCCGCCTGCAATGCTGGAAACCTGGGTTCAATCCCTGGGTTAGGAAGATCCCCTGGAGGAGGGCATGGCAAGCCACTCCAGTATTCTTGCCTGAAGAATCCCTCTGGACAGAGGAGCCTGGCAAGCTATAGTCCATGGGGTCACAAAGAGCTGGACATGACTGACGGACTAAGTTCAGCTCACATGTAAATATATATATATATATATATATATATATACACACATATATATATATATGCATACACATATAATCTCTTCATTGACCAAAGTAACCCATTCTTCTTCAAATTCTTCAGGCAATCCAAACTGTTAAATCCATATAAACATTTCTTTAGATTTTTTGTGGCTGTTTAAATAGTGCTTATAAAACAACATTTGAAAATGACTTTCAACATCTATTAGAAAAGTTCAATTGTCTATGCTTTCACAATTGTACAAAAGCAAAAGAAATATCTTATAAACAATAAGAAACAATTTTACAATGATTGTCAATATACAATGCAAACTTCTTGGCATAAATGAATACTCAATAAGCATATGACTTGAACCCAAAAAATAAGGTACAAGTTACATTTCCTTGATGGTAAAGAGTTCTTTTTTACTAAATGTTTAAAACTAAATTACAATGAAAACTGAAAACTTCTATGATGAGAAATCTAAAGATAATTTTGAAAAATTGTTTTTTATTAATATGGCAGTATTGCCAATGCTTAAATAGAACTTTTTTTCATACTATATTCTTTATGATGCATAAGTGAATCATTTTTTAAAATAAGGATAAGCTTCTATTAATGTGTATAAACACAAAATATATGTACATATTTATACAAATATAATAATATATATTAATTATAAACACTCTTGCCTGGAAAATCCCATGAACAGAGGAGCCTGGTGGGCTGTGGTCCATGGGGTCGCTAAGAGTCGCACACCACTGAGCGACTTCACTTTCACTTCTCACTTTCATGCATTGGAGAAGGAAATGCCAACCCACTCCAGTGTTCTTGCCTGGAGAATCCCAGGGATGGGGGAGCTTGGTGGGCTGCCGTCTATGGGGTCGCACAGAGTCGGACACGACTGAAGTGACTTAGCAGCAGCGGCGGCAGCAACAGATATACACATAAAATCACCCACAGAAGTACATATTCTTTTTTTTTTTGCAAAAATGATCACATATATATATTTAATTTGATATGCACCACAATGACTCAGTTATATTTCTCCTGGAATAATATATTTTGCATTCAACATATTAATTTGTTTTCATTTGTTCTGAACTATATTCATTGTGGGATTATCCTATTATCAACATTTACTCAAATATGTTGATAAAATTTTCTAACATAACTGTCTTTGCCTTTCTACTTTGGACCATGATTGATTCAGCATCCTCTGTGTTTAATATTATTAATATTATTATTCCTGTTGGCTCATTTGATAGAAAATCACAGACGAAATATGTTCTTACTCTAATTCAATATTTATTTCCTGAGAATAAGTACAATCACTTCTTCATAGTTCAGAATGTTTAAATTTAATGCCACAGTATCAAGCATACAGTCCATATCCAGGTCTCGCTAATAATATATATCTTGGCCTTATTTGCTTGCCTCCTGTTGTTTTCTTAATTTGGAGCATATTCCCAAAATATATATGTAGTGATCTTAGTAGCGTCTAAGTAATCTAAACAATATTCAAGAAATATCTTAGCTGAAGTCCACTTTTCAAGATTTGGCATTAAGATGCCACATATTTTGTAGGGTAGGAAAAAATCTAGCATTTAAGTAGTTAGAATATGTTCTGAAAAGCAAGAGTTCTAGCAGGAGTCTTTTAGAGTATCTGACAATGAACCTGCCTTAATGTTTTACAAGCAGTCAGTCCTTTTAACTCTTTTCAAAATCAAATTGTATAGGTGAACACATAAACTAAGTTATTCTATAATCATTAGAAGTAGCTTTAAATTACCATGTATATATTTTAAAGCTTCCCCTGCTGACCTGTATCCAGAAACTGCAAAAGTGCCGTTTTGGTACTGTTCAGTATTAGGGTTCTGGAGGAAGAATTTTTTTTTAACTCTTAGTTTACACATACATTAAAGAATCTAGGAAAGTAGTCACTCAAAGTGTGACTTTCTACAATGTGTATGTGTATTATCACTCATTCATATCTGAGTGTTTGCGACCCCATGGACTGTAGCCTGCCAGGCTCCTTTGCCTACAGAATTTTCCAGGCAAGAACACTGGAATGGGTTGCTATTTCCTTCTCCAGTGGATATTCCCAACCCAGGGATTGAACCTGAGTCTCGCATCGCAAGCAGATTCTTTACCATCTAAGCCACCAGAGAAAAACAAAGGAAAAAAATATCACAATAGGAATTATCTAAAAGCAAAGTGGAATTAAATATTGAGAACTAAATGCTAATTCAATAAAAATGATTTCATGAAACAATATGCTAAACACTATAGGAAGTCAGTGAGGTATGTTTTGGACCCATCCATAATGGTGAAATAAGGCCTGCAGAAAAATATAACTATTTGAGTACTAATAACAGTACTCACAAATCTTATTGAATGTTAGCACTAAACAATAAAATTGTTCTGAAATCTGATCAGAGATCTCATCATGGGTTCAGTGTTGAAAAACGGCCCTGTAAAGAACTTGCAGAATTGATTTGGACTTTGAAAATACATGATATTAAAATAGAAGGGGAAAAGAGGATGCTCGGAAGGGACGTAAACTGGGTATTCCTTTCAGGGAGGTGAAGCTAGAGTAAACACACACACACACTCACACACAAGCACGTATAAATAATTTAGTCCATTTCAAGTAAAGCATTTGTTCGGCTAAAATTAGCAATGTTGGAGAGTAGAACTGAGACAGATTCTCAGTGACTGATATTTTAATTCTTCAACCAATCATACTCAGAAAAAAATTTAAAGTAGGAGAGTGTTATTGTGCACAGTTTCTGAGTTACAAACATCCAGAGTTCTTTGATTAAAGTCTTGTTAAAAATAAGCGAAAGAAAATATTGTAATTATAGTCAGAACTCAAATATTCCACAGAGAAGGCAATGGCACCCCACTCCAGTACTCTTGCTTGGAAAATCCCATGGGCAGAGGAGCCTGGTAGGCTGCAGTCCATGGGGTCATGAAGAGTCGGACACGACTGAGCGACTTCACTTTCACTTTTCACTTTCATGCATTGGAAAAGGAAATGGCAACCCACTCTGGTGTTCTTGCCTGGAGAATCCCAGGGACAGGGGAGCCTGGTAGGCTGCCGTCTATGGGGTTGCACAGAGTCGGACACGACTGAAGTGACTTAGCAGCAAATATTCCAAAGAACTTAGGAAACAAAGTGGCAGAATTTGGGTTGCCCCAGAAAAAGGAGGGCTAGGAATTGTAGCAGATAGCTTGTAATAAATATGTTTATTGGGACCCTCCTTTGTTTGGGGATTTTCTAGTTAAGAAAAGAGACTCGCAACTATTTCTTCTAACTTCATATGCATATGTGATCAATCACGCAGTCATGTCAGAATCTTTGCGACCCCATGGACTATAGCCTGCCAGGCTCCTCTGTCCATTGAATTTTCCAGGCAAGAATACCAGAGTGGGTTGCCATTCCCTACTCCAGAGGATCTTCCTGACCCAGGGATTGAACCAACATCGCTTGTGTCTCCTGCATTGGCAGGCGGCTTCTTTACCACCATGCCACCTGGGAAGCTCTCTAACTTTACAACTCTCCCTCAAGATTCTAAGTCTCTGAAGGGATCATCTGATGTAAAAAATAAAGATCACCAATCCACTCCATGAATATCTGAGTAGTGACCAGAAGTCTCTTGCAGTAGGACAAAGAGTCTGCATTTCCACAGTACCAAGTCTTTAGACAGTAAGGCAGAGTGACTTCTCAAGACAGAAACAAGAGTGCAGCTAGGAACAAAGGTGAGGGGATGTGTACCAGGTGTCCAGAAAAAATGACAAGAAAATATCCACAGCCTAAGGAAAACCATGTTTTAGGGAATTAAAGTCTTGTAGCATTGTGCAAGCACCATTGGATCAGGAAGCATCAGACGGAAACAATTATAGATATTATCCCATGTGGCAATAATGCCCTGGACCCAAGGACACATGGGGTTCCAGGTGACTGAAAGAGCCCCCAGTTTCCATACACAAATGTCTAGCATACCCCTTTGTACCTCAACAGGATTCCTCTGCATTTTTTCAGTGTCCATAATTTTTTATCTTTGTACTTTATACAAGCTAAAACCTCAAGCATAAAAGAGGAAGCAAGAATATATGGAATGCATATTTTTAGAGACAACTCTGCACTAAACTGGCATGTTTGGGTGAGGGCTGGTAATCTTGAGAGAGAGGAAGAGAACATTAACAATTCCGATTTCTGACATCCATCTTCTCTTTTTACTGTACATGTAATAAATCCAATTTCATCAGCTGGAAAAGTGCTAATAAAAGATAAATGGTGGCTTTGTAAAAGGCCCGACTATTAAGAACATAGAGAGGGCCACTGGTGGTTATTTTTTTTTTCCATGACACTTTATTCAGCACATATGAGAGAAGGGAGGATTTATTAGACATTTCTAAAATACTCAAGAAGGATGGATATCTTTCATACATAAATCTAAAAATATTTTCTTAAGGAGAATTAAAAGTACAGTTTAGTAGAAATGAGTGTCTGGCAGCTAGCTGAAGCAGAAATTGTCTATCTGCTGCAGCTGATGCCTATCAGACTGCAAGGCACAGTGTTGTGCCAGCTGAAGTCTGTCAACAGGGAGACCAACATAAGGGCAACATGGTAGTCAAAACAGGATGAAACCACAGTCTAAACAAGATGACATGTGCATTTGTGCAATTAGCAGCATCAGCAAAAGGAAAGTTGTGTTTGGAGTGTTCTGCCAGGAACCAAAAAAAAAAAAAAAAGAAAAAAGGCAGAATGCTTATTTTGCCACAATAGTGTTATGTTATATCTGGCTAAATAAAATTAATGGCTTGATGGAAAACACCACATAGACAAGAGTAAAGCATACAAAAGAAGCTGATAACAGAGTCATAAGATGGAAAACCTTACCATGCTGTTGCTACTGTAAGCAAAGCCCACCTTGAAAATACTATTCACTCAATTACTGGTCTGTAATGATGAGTATTTCCTACAGTGATGGCTATGGACAGAAACTCTGGGTGTGTGTTTGTGTGTGTGTGTGTTTGTGTTAGTCGTTCAGTCACATCCAACTCTGCAACCACATGGCCTGTAGCCTGTAAGGCTCCTCAGTCCATGAATTACTCCAGGAAAGAATACTGCAGTATTCTACTGCAGTGGGTTGCCATTCCCTTCTCCAGAGGATTTTCCCTATCCAGGGATCGAACCCAGGTCTCCTGGACTGTGGGCAGATTCTTCACTGTCTGAGCCACCTGAGAAGCCTGAGAACATATCATCAGTTCAGTTCAGTTCAGTTGCTCAGTTGTGTCTGACTCTTTGCGACCCCATGGACTTCAGCACGCCGGACTTCTCTGTCCAACACCAACTCGCGGAGCTTACTCAAACTTATGTCCATCGAGTCAGTCATACCATCCAACCATGTCATCTTATACCATCCCTTTCTCCTCCTGCCCTCAAACTTTGCCAGCATCAGGGTCTTTTCCAATGAGTCAGTTCTTCTCATCAGGTGGCCAAAGTAATGGAGTTTCAGTTTCAGCATCAGTTCTTCCAATGAATATTCAAGACTGATTTCCTTTATGATGGACTGGTTGGATCTCCTTGCAGTCCAAGGGATTCTCTCTTCTCCAACACCACAGTTCAAAAGCATCAATTCTTCAGTGCTCAGCTTTCTTTATAGTCCAACTCTCACATCCATACATGACTACTGGAAAAATCATAGCCTTCACTAGACAGACTTTTATTGGCAAAGTAATGTCTCTGCTTTTTAATATGCTGTCTAGGTTGGTCATTGCTTTTCTTCCAAGAAGCAAGAATCTTTTAATTTCATGGCTGCAGTCACCATCTGCAATGATTTTAGAGCCCAAGAAAATCAAGTCTGTCACTGTTTCCATTGTTTCCCCATCTATTTGCCATGAAGTGATGGGACTGGATGCCATGAGCTTAATATTCTGAATGCTGAATTTTAAGCCAACTTTTTCATTCTCTTCTTTCACATTCATCAACAGGCTCTTTAGTTTCTCTTCACTTTCTGCCATAAGGGTACTGACATCTGCATATCTGAAGTTATTGATATTTCTCCCCATAATCTTGACTCCAGCTTGTGCTTCATCCAACCTGACATTTTCCATGATGTACTCTGCATATAAGTTAAATAAGCAGAGTGACAATATACAGCCTTGATGTACTCCTTTCCTGATTTGGAACCAGTCTGTTGTACCATGTCCAATTCTAACTGTTGCTTCCTGACCTGCATACAGATTTCTCAGGAGGCAGGTCAGGTGGTCTGGTGTGCTCATCTCTTGAAGAATTTTGCACAGTTTGTTGTGATCCATAGCCAAAGGCTTTGGTGTAGTTAATAAAAAAGAAGTAGATATTTTTCTGGGACTCTTAAACATTTTTGATGATCCAATAGGTGTGGGCATCTAAATCTATGGCTCCTCTGCCTTTTCTTTTCTTTTTTTTTAAATTAAATAATTTATTTTAATCTGAGGCTAAATACAATATTGTGGTGGTTTTCGCCATACAATGGCATGAGATCTCTTCAAGAAAATTATACCAAGGGAACATATCATGCAAAGATGAGCACAATAAAGGATAGAAACAGTATGGACCTAACGGAAGCAGAAGACATTAAGAAGAGGTGTCAAGAATACACAGAACAACTATGCAAAAAAGATCTTCATGACCCAGATAACCACAGTGGTGCGATCACTGACCTAGAGCCAAACATCTTGGAATGCGAAGTCAAGTGTGCCTTAGGAAGCATCACTATGAACAAAACTAGTGGAGGTGATGGAATTCCAGTTGAGCTCTTTCAAATCCTAAAAGATGATGCTGTGAAAGTGCTGCACTCAATATGCCAGCAAATTTGGAAAACTCAGCAGTGGTCATAGGACTGGAAAACTTCAGTTCTCATTCCAATCCCAAAGAAAGGCAATGCCAAAGAATGTTCAAGAGAATGTATATCTGTTGCTAACTCTGTGCCAAGCCTTATGTTGATTTTTCAATAGTCATTTTTGGTGCAATTTTTAAAGTGTATGTGGTCTACATTATTAATCGCATCTAACAGATGACAACACTCAAGGGACACAAGTTTGTACATCACTGTAGTGGAAAGACCAAGAATTGGAAACTTAAAAACTCTAAGCTGAAATACCTGTTCTGCAATTGGCAAACTCTAGGAACTTTAAGCTGGAGAAGGCAATGGCACCCCACTCCAGTACTCTTGTCTGGAAAATCCCATGGACAGAGGAGTCTGGTGGGCTGCAGTCCATGGGGTCGCTAAGAGTCGGACACGACTGAGCGACTTCACTTTCACTTTTCACTTTCATGTATTGGAGAAGGAAATGGCAACCCACTCCAGTGTTCTTTCCTGGAGAATCCCAGGGATGGGGAGGCCTGGTAGGCTGCCCTCTATGGGGTCGCACAGTCGGACACGACTCAAGCGACTTAGCAGCAGCAGCAGCAGCAGCAGGAACTTAAAGCAAACTACTTAATTTTTCTGGACTTGATTATTCTTAAATAATATATAAACTTTAGATATAAACCAGTGTTGAATGATGTTATTGTTTTTCATATAATACTTGGCATTCATAAATGTATTCCATAAATGGTGGAATCCATATTATTATTGTTATTAGGAGTAATATGGGGAAAGGTGTTTTATAAGTATTTTCTCATTTATACAATGTTGGCCAAAACTCACATTATTAAGAGTACTAATATTTGATGCTAGCATTTGTAGATTGGCAACCAACCATGGGCAGACACAGTGCTAAAGATCTTCTGTGCATTAGCTCACTGCTTTGTCCCAGCTCTATTTGTTGCTGTTGCTTAGTCTTAATTATCATCCGATTCTTTGTGACCCCATGGACTGTAGCCTGCCAGGATCCTCTGTCTAATGCATCTCCCAGGCAAGAACGCTGGACTGGGTTGCCATTTCCTCATCCAGGGAATCTTCCTGACCCAGGGATCGAACCCACATCTCCTGCTTGGCAGGTGGATTCTTTACCACTGAGCTATCTTGGAAGCACCCCCACCACCTGCACACCAGCCCTATATGTATGAGTTATTAGCTCCATTTAATCACTCAAGGGGTAGAGGTTCACAGAGGTTTTGATAACACAGGTACTAATCCTACTTTGGGCTTCCCTGATAGCTCAGATAGTAAAAAATCTACCTGCAATGCAGGAGACCCCAGTTCAGTCCTAGGGTCTGGAAGATCCCCTGGAGAAGGGAATGGCAACCCACTGTAGTATTCTTCCCTAGAGAATTCCATGGACAGACCATGGTGTTGAAAAGAGTCAGACATGACTGAGTGACTAACACTAAGACTAATCCTACTTCAGAGCTTCTCTTTCTCCAACCCAATTCTCATTCAACTAATTCATCCTTTCCATGAATTTAAAGATAACAAACATAAATAGTATTTATTGTTCTCTATGAATCTCACAAGCAAAAAGTGAGTCAATCTTTATGGCATTTCCATTTATGCCATATAGAAATATCTCATAATTAGTTGCATTTGTTTTTATATGCAATCAGACACAGCCTTAGCTCACAATTTTGTCTTTAATGATGATTCATTAACTATGTTTTAAAAATATATAGTATTTATTAATATCATGTACTGCTCAAAATCTACTAATAGGTTAAGGTTTGAGAGGTACCATATGATTCAAAATAGAGTATCAGTGCATCTATAGTGCATTTCACTTCTGATACAGTAAATATTTTATGAGTATTAACAAGAAATTTAAAGCATTACTGCCTCTTGATAAGAATACAGGAGCACTGACCTTTGTGGATGGTGCCATTTTCCTTAGCTCAGATTCCTTAGCCATTTCTTGAGGCCAGAATCATAATTCCCACCATATTATATTTGTATTCTTATTGAGCTATTCATATTTGCAGGGTTTTACAAAAAGTTAGAACTTTGTCATAGTTCAAAGATTTGGTGAAGTATTTCTTTGTGTTTCAGGACATAGCTGCTATTTTAGAGCAGAATGGACAACATCTGGCAGTTTATTTGAAATGCAGAATCTGGGGCCCCATTCCAGACCTGCTGAATTACAAATGTGCATTTTTACAAGGTCCCCAAGTGCATTCTGTATTGTTGTTTCAGTCGCTAAGTCATGTATGACTCTGTGACTGCATGAACTGCAGCTCACCTGGCTTCCCTCTCCCCCACTATCTCCCAGAGTTTTCTCAGATTCATGTCCATAAAGTCTATATGTTAAGGTTTTAAGATTCATTGTTCTAGAAAGCACAAGCAATAAAAAGTTGTGGTTTTGCTGGGCATGTCTTTCATACACGGCGACAATAGAAGAGTTAGGTTATGTTGATCTTATATCAAGAGGAGTAGAATTGCAAGAGGAGGAAAGAAGAAAGAGCTGGCATTCTTTCAAGTGAAAAAGATAAGGTGAAATTGTTGAATTGCATCATCATGAAATATGCAGGTTCTAAATGTTAACAAGCTTAGGTTATTTTAGAGATTTAGTCATGTTAATCTTTTTATAATCATTCAAGTTCTTTGTTGCTAAGGGACTTTGGCATCAGATTTTGTATTTCTCCAACACTTACATGTTTAAATAAACAGCATGTTTATTTAGGGTTAAAATGCTTCATGCAGCATTGTTTACAATTGAGCAGATATGAGTTTGTTTTGATGTAACTGTTAAAAATGATAGTATAATCTACTGGGAATATGATATGGTTTTCCAATCTTCCTGAACAGATTTCACATTACCAGGCAATCTTAATGTAAAATTTCCTGAATCAGTGAAAGTTTCATGCCAAAAAAATTAGAATATATAGTAAGATCTATGTATGTAATAAACCACATATGCAAATTAAACTATTTAATTGGGAGAAATCATTTCTCACTCAAGGTTAGTGGTTTCAGATCAAGGAACACTTGATCTGAAGTGAAAATCATTTTTGTAAGGAAAATGCTTCAATCCTTTTTTTTTTTAACATTATAACATACTTAAGCCCCTACTTTTTCCTTAGTGGTTTCCCTCTGTGCCTCATTTTTACCTGGACCCCACCATAACTTAGTCTAATGAATGTTATGGAAATAGATATTTGGGACTTCATTTGTATATACTTTACAAGTTGTCATCTGTGTGTATAGGATTCTAGATTCCTGTCTCAGTTCTCAAACCAGAAGTTTGCCTCCCTTGCTATTATCTCCTTTTGCCTAAGACTAAAAGAGCAATTAAGAAAAATAAATAAATAAATTTTTAAGCACGAGCAAAATAAAGATTTATTTACTGCAGTAGAAAAATCAACAGAGTAGTGAAGTCAGGCTAGTAAAACAGTGAATTGGGGATGCTGCTGCTGCTGCTGCTGCGAAGTCGCTTCAGTCGTGTCCGACTCTGTGCGACCCCATAAACGTCAGCCCACCAGGCTCCCTCGTCCCTGGGATTCTCCAGGCAAGAACACTGGAGTGGGTTGCCATTTCCTTCTCCAATGCATGAAAGTGCAAAGTGAAAGGGAAGTCGCTCAGTCATGTTCGACTCTTAGCGACCCCATGGACTGTAGCCTACCAGGCTCCTCCATCCATGGGATTTTCCAGGCAAGAGTACTAAACAAAAAAGAAGGAAAGAAAAGACTTACTATTAAACCAGGAAGGCCCTCTGAAAGATCTTTTAAAGAGTATACAAACTGTTTTTGGCCTGAATTTTATCTAGACTTGTGTGGTGGTTTAGTTGCTAAGTTGTATCCAACTCTTAGAATCCCATGGACTGTAGCCTGCCAGACTCCTCTGTTTAATAGGATTTTCCAGGCAAGAATACTGGAGTGAGATGCCTTTTCCTTCTCTAGAGGATCTTCCCATCCCAGGATTAAACCTGTGTCTCCTGCATTGGCAGGTGGATTCTTTACCAACTGAGCCACCAGGGAAGCCATATCTAGTCTTAGATAGATGAAAATGTAGTCATATCATTTTTTTTTTCTTTTGAAACATATAAAATTGAATATTTCATAGCTTGCCAGAATCTAATAACCCTGGCTGTATAAAAGTAAAATCTTCAGTACTATAGTTAGCAGAATACAATTTCTGGGTTAATTAGCATTTTAGAAATGCTTAGTTCCCATTTGTGTTCTGGAAAGATTGGAATTACTGTATTTTGGCTAAAAAATTAATTCAACTGCAATTTTGTATCTTCTAATAGAAAATATTATCTAAGTCCTTTAAATGTTTAAGCCCTTCAAAAATCCTATAAAGTGTGGATAAAATATCTATAAGTTGAGAGAAATTATTTTCAACCAACACTAGAATAGTGATTTAAAATTCAGTATGCATTTTTACACAAATTAACCCATTTATCATATGAGATTCAGAGATACAGCATGGTTCAACCCAAGATCTCAAAGTTACTAAGTTTGCATCTTGGATTCAAAACAAGTTTTCTGCCCCAAATCTCTTGTCCACAGTGCCGTAATGTTATTACTTCATTCAAGTAACCAAGTCTCCTGTTTCCTTTAAACCTTACAGTACATTGTGAACCCATATTTGACTTTTTAATCCCTTTCTCTGGGGTGCTTCAGACTTTAAGTATTTTTATGCATAGACAACTTTTCCTCACTCTCCTACTTTTTAAATTTTTGTTCAGTCAACACAATAACCTTTATTTGTTCTTCTTGAATTTCATCATAATTAATTCTGAAAACCTGTGGAATTTCCTAAAGTTAGTTTATAGTCTCATTCTTTCCCTCTGAAGTGCTTAAGATGTCACTCTCTGCAACTTACCTGCAAAATTAATGATTATGTTCATGAGTCAGTCATCAAAGTCACTGATTAAGAAGCTCAAGGATAGGCATGGGACCAACCACTGTGGGACATTACTTATGTCACGTGAACTTGGCAATGACCCATCAAATACAACTCATTGACTATAATCCTATAGCTCTGTGCTGTAACTTAATGGTGGTTGAAACAAGACACTACATCTCAATTTATTGATGACTTTTGGCATGTGCTACAGAACCAAAACCTTTATGAAATAAAACTATATTGGATCTACTGCTTTCCCTCAATTAGTCATGTCTGTCATTCTATCAGAGATGCAATTGATCATAAAGGATATGTTTATCTTACTGGGAATCAACAAAGTAATTATTCTTCCACACTGGTAAGTAACAGAATAGTTACTCTTTGCACATATATTAGTCACTGAAAGAAATATTTTACATAGATCTTTATAGCTTATTGAAATAAATATCATATTCTGCCAAATTTCACTAAGTAAATTTATATTAATTAAATTATGTTCTTAATGTACACATTGCAAACATCTTAACATGTGTGTGTGTGTGTGTGTGTGTGTGTTAGTTATTCAGTCATGTCCTACTCTTTGTGACCCAATGGACTGTAGCCTACCAAGCTCCTCTATCATGGAATTCTCCAGGCAAGAATACTGGAGTGGATAGCTGGTCCCTTCTCCAGGATCTTCCTGACTGAGGGATTGAACCCAGATCTTCTGCACTGCATGCAGATTCTTTTCCATCTGAGGCACCAGGGAAGCCCCTTCATATGTTTAGAAATCTAAAAAACTGAAAGATGAGTGAACATTCTGTATTTCTACTTTTGTATGTCTAAATGATAGTTTAAAGGGTCAATACTTCTATTTACTATTAACGCTGCTGCTGCTACTGCTGCTAAGTTGCTTCAGTCGTGTCGGACTCTGTGCGACCCCATAGACAGCAGCCTACCAGGCACGCCACCAACCCCCCCCAACCCCTACCCACCACCCCCCGCCCCCCCGCCCCCGTCCCTGGGATTCTCCAGGCAAGAATACTGGAGTGGGTTGGCATTTCCTTCTCCAATGCATGAAAGTGAAAAGTGAAAGTGAAGTTGCTCAGCCATGTCCTACTCTTAGTGACCCCATGGACTACAGCCTACCAGGCTCCTCCGGCCATGTGATTTTCCAGGCAAGAGTACTGGAGTGGGGTGCCATCACCTTCTCCGACTATTAACGCTGGTACCTTGTTATTCTCAATACTCATTACAGTTGTTTGTGTTGGAAGTGGTTTCGGAAAAACTGTTCTCTATGTTTGTACCTATTCACTGCCTCTTATGAGAGCACTTAAGCTAAAATAGCCTACATGCTTATAGTCACTAAACTATTCATAGTTCCTTATTCTTTTTTAAATCATTTTAATTCATAAGTCCAAAAATAGTTTTCCACATGTTCACTTGTCAATATACCCGCTGACAAAGAGTCAATCTGTATGATACTCTCAGTACTGCAGTCTACCTTTTGGCCACTACCACTCTGCTTCTATAATTCAGTTCACATGCCAGCTGCCCTTGTGATTCACATCTTTCCTAGGACTTGATTAAATAATTGAACAACACTCAACTTACTCACTCTCAGTGGCCCCTCAAGCCGAAAACATCAATAATAATTCTCCTTTACAAAAACAAATTCATGGTTAATGTACATCTATTGGTTGATCTGCTTTGTTAAATATGCCAAACATGCATTTAACTGGACCTTCTTGCTTGACTTGCTACTGTCCAAGAGTTTAGTTTTTTCTCACGTATCAATCTTTGGATTAGAAGAGAAGGTAACATAAAATATACTGTTCCTCTCACATTTTTAATTGTTTCTCACTTCTAATAACATATAAATATTGGCAATAACTTACTAGAAATGGATCTTCCCTGTAGCTCAGACGGTAAAGAATCTGCCTGCAATGAGGAAGACTCAGGTTCAATCCCTGCATCAGAAAGATCCTCTGGAGAAGGGAATGGCAATCCACTCCAGTATTCTTGCCTGGAGAATCCCATGCACAGAGGAGCTTGGTGGGCCACAGTACATGGGGTCGCAAAAAGTTGGACACAACTGAGCGACTAACACTACTAGAAATAATTACACAAGGGATAATGATATCTGATAGCACTTGAAAATAAATCAATATTTTTCAAATAAGTTGAAACATTATTTAGCATAGTTTGAAGGACATGGGTCAGTGTTAATCCCAGGGTGTCCAGGTCAGCTATCAGAACAGCAGTTAATCAGGCCAATATTAAATCTAGAATTCATCTTGTCACTAGAAAGAGTCCTCATTTTTGTTCATTAGCAAACTACATGTGTTACCAGGATTATCAAGATGAGTGCAATGTACCAGAAACTAACAGAAGATTCAGAGAGATTACAGAGCTTATTGAGTGACAACTGGGAAGGAGACCACATACTTGTGGCTACATTTTCTCTGTGAAAAGTAACTCTGAAAAAACTCTTCTTATGAGAAATCTACTTAAGTAAGTACAGATAAGGAAACCAGGAATTTAGATAATTTGATAAATCCTCAGCTAAGACATCACCAGATGGTCAATACTGAAATCATATTGATTATATTCTTTGCAACCAAAGATGGAGAACCTCTCTATAGTCAGCAAAAACAGACTGGGAGCTGACTGCAGATCGAATCATGAAATCCTTATTGCCAAATTCAGAAAAAATTGACGAAGGTAGGGAAAACCACTAGACCATTCAGGTATGACCTAAATCAAATCCCTTATGATTATATAATGGAAGTGACAGACAGATTCAAGGGATTAGATCTGATAGACAGCGCCTGAAGAACTATGGATGGAGGTTCATAATATTGTATTGGAGGCAGTGATTAAGATCATCCCCAAGAAAAAGGGATTCAAAAAGGTAAAATGGTTTTCTAAGGAAGCCTTACAAATAGCTGAAGAAAAAAAAGAGGCTAAAGGCAAAGAGAAAAGAAAAAGATATCCCCACCTGACTGTAGAGTTCCCGAGAATAGCAAGGAGAGAAAAGAAAGCTTCCTGAGAAGTCAGATTTGATATCTATCCCTGCAGTTAAAGAAAGGCAATGCCAAAGAATGCTCAAACTACCTCACAATTGCACTCATTGACATGCTGGCAAAGTAATGTTTAAAATCCTCCAAGCTAGGCTTCCACATTACATGAACCAAGAACTTCCAGATGTTCAAACTGGATTTAGAAAAGGCAGAGGAACCAGAGACCAAATTGCCAACATCTGTTGGATCATAGAAAAAGCAAGAGAATTCCATAAAAGCATCTACTTCTGCTTCATTGACTATGCAAAAGTCTTTGGCTGTATGGATAACTACAAACTGTGGAAAATTCTTAAAGAGAAGGGAACACCAGACCACCTTACCTGCCTCCTGAGAAACCTGTATGCAAGTCAAGAAGCAACAGCATACATGGAAGAATGGACTGGTTCCAGTGGGGAAAGCAATATGTCAAGGCTGTATATTGTCACTGTGCCTATTTAACTTATATGCAAAAGTACATCATGTGAAATGGCAAGCTGGATGAAGCACAAGCTGGAATCAAGATTACTAGAAGAAATATCAATAACGTCAGATATGCAGATGACACCACCTTTACGGCAGAAACCCAAGAGGAACTAATGAACCTCTTGATGAAAATGAAAGAGTGAAAAAGCTGGCTTAAAACTCAACATTCAAAAAATGAAGATCATGGCATCTGATCCCATCACTCTATGGTAAATAGACAGGGAACAATGAAAACAGTGACAAACTTGATTTTCTTGGTCACCATAATCACTGCAGATGGTGACTGTGGCCATGAAATTAAAAGATGCTTGCTCCTTGGGAAAAAAGCTATGACAAACCCAGACAACAAATTAAAAAGCAGAGGCGTTACTTTGCTACCTGATGCAAAGAGCCAACTCATTGGAAAAGACCCTGATGCTGGAAAAGATTGAAGGCAGGAGGAGAAAGGAGTGACAGAAGACAAGGTGATTGGATGGCCATCCCTGACTCAATGGACATGTGTGAGCAAGCTCCGGGAGATGGTGAAGAACAGGGAAGCCTGGCATGCTGCAGCCTATAGGGCTGCAAGGAGCAGACACTGGTGAGTAACTGAAGAACAAAAGAGATCCATGGACACTCCATGGTTTTTGTATGATCGGGTATTCTGTCTGGCAACTTCAACTCTCTCAACATTGCTCAAATTGAAAGTAATAATTTTCAGGTTATCATTCTTATATCCACTGTTCTAAAGATCCTTCTGCTTGTGACAAAACTGTCACTGATACCTAGTAGGATGGTATGAAAGAAGGAAATTTTTTTCTTTCCTAGGAATAATTATAATGTATTCTGAGATTATATCTTTTTAATTTTCAAACTTTTTTCAATATTAATGTTCATTCCGCTATGAGAAGAGATGGCAATGTATTTTTTTTAATTTCATTAACAAAATAAAACTTGGAAACCTTGTGATGATCTCAGAATTAAAAGTAAAATTTTAAAACTCCAATAAAAAATTTAAGTAAGAAAACTACAGTCTTTTTACCATTAGTTTCTCATGCTGTAGAGCCGGTCATTGTATAATGCAACACCTCAACTCTAGACTCATGATTTTTTTGTTCCAGAAACAATTTGGCCACCTAATTATGATGTATCACGCAGGCAAGGCACTTCTACAAACAAATCTTAAGTTGAATGAAATTAGTTAGTTCTGGGACTCCTCACAGGCCTTTATATGCAGTGGCATATGGTAAATGACGCTGCTAAATGTTTAATAACAGGATGGAGGACAGAACAACTTGATCTGTAACATGTACAATTTCTATGGTGTAAATACTTCTACCTGATGGATTTCAAGCTCCCGAGTTGAAGTCTTCTCACTGAACTTAGAATTGAGCATCTCTGCACATGCTCAGCTCAGCAAGCTGAGTTGGTACAGACTTAACCAACCACTGCCACTGCTACTATCCCTGCCTCTATATACCTCACTATAGTGGTTTTATGAGAAGCATTTCAACATTCTCCATTCGGTAACGTGCACTGAAACTGGACTTAAAACAATGAAAAGAATCCAGTGTAAACACATTGAAGTAAAACTATGCACAGATATTTTAATTGTTCCACTAAACAACATTCTTACTAAAGTTTCAACCCATCTGCTTCCTAAATGACTCTACACCTAGGGTGATAGAATTCTAACAAAGATATCTACCATCTTAATACTTTCTGGTTATTAAAACTGTTCTATAATATAGACATCAGATATGCTTTGCAAATGTTAATTTCTCAGTAGGAAAATAACTTAGAAATCTGTTCTAAAGTGAAGGAAATAGCTTATCTTAGGCATCACATCTAAGATACCTACAGGGTGCTGTGCTATGCTTAGTCGCTCAGTTGTGTCTCACTCTGCACCCCCTTGGACTGCAGCCCACCAGGCTTCTCTATCCATGGGGATTCTCCAGGTAAGAATACTGGAGTGGGTTGCCATGCTCTCCACCAGGGGATCTTCCCAACCTGGGAATCAAACCCAGGTCTCCTGCATGGCAGGCAGATTCTTTACCACCTGAGCCACCAAGGAACCCTGTACTCAGTGCTTATTGTGGGAGGTTATAGCAAGTGTCTTGGAATCTCTTATTTGGAAAAATCAAATTTAGGAGAGAAGTAATATATGTTCCTTTCCAAATCTATATATTCTCCTAAACTCTGGTTTTCTATCATGGCCACGTCTGTATTGCATGCTTCAGAATACCACTAGTTTTGCAGCTAACTTTAAGTACAGAGATGTATAAGAAGAACCAGAGTCCTTAGGCTTTTATCCCCGTTTCAAAACCAAACTAATTCCAAAATGAAAGATCCCTTATATTAGAAATTATAATAATGCATTAAGTTATAAATTAAAATTTTGAATACCATAGTTAATATATCATTTTTCCAAAAACCTACAGAAAAATCCTACTTGTGCTTTGTTGCAGTAGGATTTTTATGGTGATAAGTAGTATATATAGCTCAGAATTAAGGTGAGGAATAATGAAGTATTATACAGAAATTATCTAGAAACAGATATTAGGTACAATTGGCATTTACTGTTAAGATTAGTAGGAGTATTAAAATATTATGTTGTTATTTTGTATATTAGGTTGACAAGATTAAGTTATGGCAATAATTTGGAAACCATTTATTTACCACTAGTCACTGTGCTAGTTCCTAGGATACAAATGTTAGTATCTCTGTCTTTAAAAGCTCTTAGTCCATGTGTGCATGTGTACACCCATGTCTGACTCATGTCAATGTATGGCAGAAACTACTACAATATTGTAAAGTAATTAGCCTCCAGTTAAAATACATTAATTAAAAAAACTCAGTCTATTGAGACTTGATGACTAAAAACAGCTATATTGAACCTTATCTCTTCAAGCTGCATAACATCTTTCCTATTATACATATTCAATAGAACAAATATTAACTTAACAACTACTATAGCTAAGTCCTATGCTAAGTCAAAACGGACAGAAGCTGGAAAAGCCTCAAAAATCCCCAAATCTCTCCCACCTTGCTTCATCACTGTGGTCGACTGAATTCCACATGCCCAGGAACCAGTGGGAACTCCAGTTCTCTCACTTGACACCATCCCATCCTCCCCAACTGGGATTACTCTGAAATATGCATGGCTAAATCACGTTCCAAACTGTCTTCGTTAGACAGCTCTGAGGCCCACAGGATCTGGATTGATAATGCTCTTTCTTGCTACCCAGCCTTCCCTACGTTGCTCCTCTGCTTGTGTGCTCCCCACCTCCCAAACTAACTATCTGTATGTGAGAGTTGGATCATGAAGAAGACTGAGTGCCGAAAAAATAATGCTTTCAAATTGTGGTGCTAGAGAAGACTCCTTTTGAGAGTCCCTTAGACAGCAAGGAGATCAAACTAGTCAACCCTAAAGGAAATCAACCCTGAATATTCATTGGAAGAACTGGTGCTGAAGCTTTAGTACTTTGCCTGATGCAAAGAACTGACTCTTTGGAAAAGGCCCTGATGCTGGGAAAGATTGAGGGCAGGAGGAGAAGAGGACAACAGAGGATGAGATGGTAGGATGGCATGACTGACTCAATGGACATGAATTTGAGCAAACTCTAGGAGATAGTGAAGGACAGGGGAGTCTGGTGTTCTACAGTCCATGGGGTCACAGAGTCTGACACAGCTTAGTGGCTGAACAATCCTGGATTTACGTCTGCTTCCAGGCCACCCCAAAACAAGCACTAAAATAGGTTACAATTTTATAGATGATGGAAAAGCAAAATGTTTAATGACTCAGAAAATTTCAGAGTATTATGGCCAAAATTCTACCCTGAGAAACAGACACGTGGGCTACAGTCCTTGCCTCTTTACAGACAAGTTGTAAAAGGATATTTGTTTCCCTGGACTCAGCTGCCTCTTGTTTGTCAAGTAAGAGTTTGTATGATTAAATGATCAAGAGTCTTTCCCTAGGCTAACTTTATGATTCTATGATTCAGTTCAGTTCAGTTGCTCTGTCGTGTCCGACTCTTTGCAACCCCATGAATCGCAGCACACCAGGCCTCCCTGTCCATCACCAACTCCCACAGTTCACTCAAACTCACGTCCATCGAGTCGGTGATGCCGTCCAGCCATCTCATCCTCTGTCGTCCCCTTCTCCTCCTGTCCCCAGTCCCTCCCAGCATTAGGGTCTTTTCCAATGAATCAACTCTTTGCATGAGGTGGCCAAAGTACTGGAGTTTCAGCTTTAGCATCATTCTTTCCAAAGAAACCCCAGGGCTGATCTCCTTCAGAATGGACTGGTTGGATCTCCTTGCAGTCCAAGGGACTCTCAAGAGTCTTCTCCAACACCACAGTTCAAAAGCATCAATTCTTCGGTGCTCAGCCTTCTTCACAGTCCAACTCTCACATCCATACATGACTACTGGAAAAACCATAGCCTTGACTAGATGGACCTTAGTCGGCAAAGTAATGTCTCTGCTTTTGAATATGCTATCTAGGGTGGTCATAACTTTTCTTCCAAGGAGTAAGCATCTTTTAATTTCATGGCTGCAGCATCCCTAAAATGTTTGCTTTCATAGATGTTTTTTAATACTTTCCAAACGAAAAATTTAAGTGCAATGAATATATCTTGAGACCTTGAGAGCTTTTATGTATGCATTCATTCATTCATTCAACAAAATTTATTAAATATCAGCTCTAAATATATCACTTCAGGTCTACATTGTCAGGCAGCCAGTAGCCACATGTGACTTAATTTAAATTAGATTTACTGAATTAAATAAAAGTAAAATTTCAGTTATTCTGTCCTTCTAACCACATTTCAAGTCCTCAATAGCCATATGTGTCTAGTGACTACTATTTCAGACCATATAATTATGGGATATGCCTGTCACTGCAGAAATTATATTAGATAGAGCTGCTTTGAATGACAAAAAATTATACCAGACAACTAGTTTTCAAGAAAAAATACCTAAAAATTCAGTAAAATGTTAATAAGTTATTAGCTATATTTGATATTACATGAGTATTTTAAACTGCACACTTTAAAGTCATTTATGTATATGTATTCAGAGAAGACTTCATGGTAGACAGAGAATCTGAAGGTTAATCAGAAAAATAGATTATTATAGGCATTATACACAGTTGAATAGAAACAGGTCAGAGAAAATTTTTTGGTGATATTGATTAGACTTACACTGACAAAAAGGAAAAAAAAAGCTACATAGATAAAAATCACAGAATAGTCAAATAACACTTCATTAATATATCCTGGCAACCATCTTACTTAAAGCTCTTTTAAATATAGTGGGTTTAAGAATATATAGATGAAAATTACAGAAACAATTGAAAGTTTTTCATCTCATATATTTTATTACTTGAAATAGCTGGAAACTAGTTAGACTGGTAAAGAGTTACAAATAAAAAACAAACTAACCTTTGTATTAAGTTTCTTCAGCAATGGCACCCCACTCCAGTACTCTTGCCTAGAAAATCCCATGGACGTAGGAGCCTGGAAGGCTGCAGTCCATGGGGTTGCTGAGGGTCAGACACGACTGACTGACTTCACTTTCACTTTTCACTTTCATGCATTGGAGAAGGAAATGGCAACCCACTCCAGTGTTCTTGCCTGGAGAATCCCAGGGGCAGCGGAGCCTGGTGGGCTGCCATCTATGGGGTCTCACAGAGTCGGACACGACTGAAGTGACTTAGCAGCAGCAGCAGCTTTATTTTGTTTTTTATTCATCTTTTGTTAGTTGCTTCAACAAAAATGCCTAACAGTAACTGATAAATATCTGTTGGATGAGTCTATACATAATCATCAGCCTTCTTTTCTTGTGGGGTTTCCCTTGTGGCTCAGCTGGTAAAGAATCCACCTGCAATGTGGGAGACCTGGGTTCGATCCCTGGTTTGGGAAGATCCCCTGGAGTAAGGGAAAGGCTACACACTCCAGTGTTCTGGCCTGGAGAATTCCATGGACTGTATGTATAGGACTGAGCGACTTTCACTTTTTCTTCCTGTGACCTTTCTTTTGAAAAAAAAATATAAGGTTATTTAAAATATCTCTTTAATGTTCCATGTACAATGCTTGTACTCAGTCGCTTCAGTCATGTCTGACTCTTTGAGACATAATGGACTGTAGCTCACCAGGCTCCTCTGTCCATGGGATCCTTCAGGCAAGAATATGGTAGTGGGTTGCCATGCCCTCTTCCAGGGGATCTCGCCAACTCAAGGATCAAACCCGCATCTCCTGTTCTCCTGTATTGCAGGCAGATTCTTTTGGGGCTTCCCTGATAGCTCAGCTGCTAAAATATCCTTCTGCAACGCAGGACACCCCGCTTCCATTTCTGGGTTGGGAAGATCTGCTGGAGAAGGGAAAGGCTACCACTCCAGTGTTCTGGTCTGGAGAATTCCATGGACTGTATAGTCCATGGGCTCCCAAAGAGTTGGGCATGATTGAGAGAATTTCACTTTGAATTTCTTTACTGCTGAACCATCAGAGAAGCCCTCAGTGTAATTTAGTAGTGTTTAAATGTGTACATTTCCTTGGTTTGGATTCAAATTCCCCACGCAGTTTCATGATTTTGATCATGATAAGTAGACACCTCTTCACCTCAAATTCCTCATCTGTAAATGAGTTAATAATACTGCCCACATCATAAGGTGATTGTAAGGAGGAAATAAACCAGAGAGTCTGAAAACACTTAGAACAGTGCTTGGCACATATGTGTGTTTTAATATGGTTTGTGTTGTTTTTATTGTTTTCAAATACTCAGGGCATCTGGGATACATTAACTATAAAACCTGTGTTAAGATTTACAGCTATATACTCAGAAGAACCAGTAAAATTGTTATTGATGAGAGAGCAAATTCCTTGTCCCCTAATGGGACACATAGTAGGAAGCTTCACACTTCACCTGTCAGCTGCCCTATGTCCCTTAAAAACTGGAAAAAAAAATGTATTTTGTTGAAGGCTTTGTTATCCAAAATAGATATTATAGAATAGTCTTTCCTATCATACCCTATGAATATGAATTTCTTGCTTTGTGTTTCTTCATTTGCTAATTAAGGAGAGAGCATATTTTGACCAGATATTAAATAAAGGGCTGAATCTAAGACCCTGAGCCATTTAAACCTAAATTCTGACCCCTTAATAGCAAAGGCTCTGCTGCTACCTTTGTCTAAGGATCTCTGCAAGTTCTAGATGTGTGGCAATTATGTTGATTAGCTTAAAGGAGTGTTACTGAGATCATGATGTCATCTCAAGGGTAATGGATGCTTGAGGGTTGTTGAATATTTAATTTGTCAGAAGAGGTCAAAGGAAAGAGATGTTATGCTACTTTTCAAATATTTTAAGAGAGAGAAAATGAGAAGCACAAACAAACCCATGAAAATAACTGATGTAAATCTCCAAATACAAAACCCCAATTTGAATGAACAGTGATACTATATTTTAAAAGAATACATCTATGGAGTGATTAAATGTCTTTCATTATTTTTTAGCAACTTCAGAATTTATGTTAATAAATCTTCCTCATGTTCTGCTTTTGCGTGCTTAACAGTTAGCCTTGTATTCACTATTATTTTAAAATAGGATGGTGATTATTGTAAATATAATACTAAAAGAAAATCTATAATACATGTAATAGAACACTATCATAGTTGTTAATACATAAACAACTAAGAGTAATTATTAAGGAATTTCGTGTTTTCAAAGAGGTGGTTTCTTAGTGACTACTCTTTAGGTAATACTGCTTATTTTTGAAGTGATAGATATTGAGATTTTTATCTTAAAATAACAGCAGCCCTCATCACATCCTTGGAACTAGTATCAAGTAAATTTTTTAATGGCAAAAAACCCCACATTGTTACTATTTCACTCTTGAAATATAATAAAACTTTCTTAGTATTTAGTTTATTATTTCCCTTTGGCTAATATTTCTAAAACACTTCCAATATGATGGAAATGCTGCCAGGATACAAAATGACTAAAAAAGGAATTGGTGAGCTGGCCACTTGTAACTCTAAATGTATTGCTTTTCAAGAGTTACTTGGGCTTAGATTATAATCAAAATTTTCAATCTAACACATTGCATTTGATTTAAAGTCTTGTTCAAAGTGATTACTAGAATCTTTCTCTGTACCTAATTGAATGATGAATGATACATAACTTCCACATTTATCTCATGTTAAAATAAATAGTTGTTACTTACAAAACAGATACACAGGCTTAGAAAAGAACTTAAGACCCTCATTGCCAGCGGGGGAGGATAAGAGGAAGGGATTGCTGTTGTTGTTCAGCCCCTTAGTCATATCCGACTCTGCTACCCAATGGACTGCAGCACGCCAGGCCACCCTGTCCATCACTATCACTCCTGAAGTTTACTCAAACTCATGTCCGTTGAGTCAATGATGCCATCCAACCATCTCATCCTCTGTTGCCCCCTTCTCCTCTTGCCCTCAGTCTTTTCCAGCATCAGGGTCTTTTCCAGTAAGTTTCCTATTCACATCAGATGGCCAAGGTACTGGAGCTTCAGCTTCAGCATCAATCCTTCCAATGAATGTTCAGAATTGATTTCCTTTAGGATTGACGGATTTGATCTTGCTGTCCAAGAGACACTCAAGAGTCTTCTCCAACATCTCAATCCAAAAGCAACAGTTCTTTGGCTCTCAACCTTCTTTATGATCCAAATCTCACATCTGTCCATCACTGCTGTATTTAAAATGGATAACCAACAAGAATCTACTCTATAGCACACAGAACTCTGTTCAGTGTTATAGGTGGGCCTGGATGGGAGGGGAATTTGGGGGAGAATTGACACATGTATGTGTATGGTTGAATTGCTTTACTGTGCACCTGAAACTGTTACAACACTGTTAATTGGCTATACCACAATATAAGATGAAAAGTTTTTTAAATAAAGAAAAAAAAATAAGGAATTGTTATCCCAAGATTCGTGGAACTTTAAGCATCCATGGATAATGGCTTTGGACTACAAATAATAAATCTGGATTTATTGCATATTTGTGGATGTGTGGATGTGTGCAATTTTGGGAGAAGAGGGCCCATAGCATTAACCAAGTTAAAAAAGTGTAGCATTACTATAAATTTTTAATATATAAAAGTAACTGATTGGAGAAAAACTCAAATAATAAAAGCCTACTATAAGAATAGTCCCTGACTATACCTAGTACACAGCACTTGAACATTTAGGATATTATTATTTATTCTATGTATACATTGACTCATACTTCATAACATGGCATAGTTGGCAATGAATTTTTTGCAATTAAAATTTATTTTTAAATATATTTGCTCAGTACATGATAATGCACAGAAAATGAGAATAAGGTGTATTCCCACCCTAGTCATCTATAGAGGGAGAACCACCATTTACAGATTCTTGAGTATCCTTCTGGATGGATGAATAGATAAATGAACAAACAGAAAAATAAATTCTCTTTTCTCTGTCTCTCTCACGTTAAAGCTATAGCATATTCTATACAAAATTTTGTGTCTCGTTTTTTTTTTAATTTAAAAATATTCTTTAAATTTAGTCCACATCAGTAACTATATAACTACCTCATTCTTTTAACATCTACAAGTAATCCATTGTACGGATGAACCAGGATTTATTTAGCCTGTCCTCTGTTAACATTTAGATTGCTGTCAATCATTTGCTACTATAACTCTGATGCAATAAATTCTTTTGAAAGTGGTAAACTTTTATAGGTTCAATGCCTAGAAGTGGAATTACTGGCTTAACAGATGTATAGGTTTAATTTTCATATATTAGGTGAATTATCCTCCATAAAAATGTTAGCAAATTTTCAGCCATAGACAACACTAATTTACACTTCCACCAACAATTAATGAGTGAGATAAATGCAAACTTTTGAGAACTCAGCACCATTTAGTTTGATTTTGTCAACCAAGTGCAGTAACTTGACTATACTGTCTTCTTGTTTAACTTCTTGATATAATTCAGGAACAGCAGCTGGGGGCTTCCTATTTCAGATCTCTACAATTCTCTTCAAATGCCTCTTCTTATAGAAAAATACAGTGATTGCTTTGCCAAATAATTCAGTTGAAATCTTATGATTTTTGTGTAAAATACAACCCAAATTCTTGGCCTCATAGTTCCATTACTATTTTATTCAATTAATTAACATAGAAATGTCCATTACTATTACCTCTGTGTTTTTTTAAACTATAAGAAAGATCCACATACTTTTTTAAAAGATTGTATCAAATATACCTAAAGGGTAAACTAAAAAATACCTGAAACAAATAAGAACAGAATTGTGTATGAGAATAATAAAATATTCAAAGGGCAGTTATAATTGCTTCTGTGTGTCCTTTTCTTGCCTATAAATGAAAACATTGAACTGCTTCAAGAAATCTTCTGTTTTTGGAGCATTTCAACCCTGGTAGGAAACAGGAAGCACTAAAAATGCTCATGAAAACTGTTTCACAAATTAACGGGAATTCACACATGGTTAAATAAGTAACCTAACATGCCTAAGCAAATATTTTATGCTGTTTCTCATTACTCAACTTTCCAAACAAATCCATAGAAGTAGTTTGTTATCGTCCATTTAAATTATACCCTCAAATTTAATCAAATCTTTTCTTTAGGGCAAAATAGTCCAATATGCGTGGATGTTGATGTAAATGGTGCTGAAGGAATGGGGCAGACGGTTAAAGTGCGACTCAGACTGTTAATGAGTGTCTTTACACATAGCTATTCCATGACAAGTTGATAGCTTTTGGTTCCACTGTCCTCCATAAACCGTGGGAGATGGTGCAGATTGTAGATTCTGAGTTCAAATCTTAGACCTTTGCAATCTGCATGTACAAAACAAATGCCTTCACAATATAAAAGAAATAGGTCTCTTTTGATAAGATTGCATAATTCCAAGATCAGCATCCATCTGTGTATATATTTTTTTCTTTTAGCTTATGTTAATGGCTTTCTTTGGCAACTTAATGTTTTCCTTTTCCTCCTAACAGCAGGTGAAAGAACTCATAAATCTGCCATGAACAGTTGCCAATGAATATTCATATCTGGAATGTCTGATTGCAGCAGTTTGACATTTTTATTCAGTTTCCATCAAGAAAAAGAAATGCTTTGTTTCTTAAATCTAAATGCACTCTAATCGGCTTCAGCACATTATATCACTGGTTAAATTATTATAATTGTCCATATCAAACAATTAGTTTATAAAATAAGAATATTTGTTGTGATCTAGAAAAACAATGTAACTAAGGAAAATCTCACAAACTCACTGAAAACAATATATGTTTTTGCTTTATTAGATAATTTACTTTAAAATGTTATCCACAGTGAGTAGCTTCATTTTCTGTCCTAACATATCATCCATGGTGTGTGCATGCTAAGTCGCTTTAGTCATGTCCAGTTCTTTGTGACACTATAGACTGTAACCCGCCAGGCTCTTCTATCCATTGGATTTCCCAGGCAAGGATACTAGCATGACTTGCCATGCCCTGCTCCAGGGCATCTTCCCAATGCAGGGATCGAACCCACGTCTCCTATGACTCCTGCATTGCTGGTGGATTCTTTACTGCTGAGCTACCAGGGAAGACCATTGTCTACGTTATATGCTGATATTCCTTGCTGAATGAGTTGATAGTCTCTGGTGAAATGAATCCCATGAACAGACAACATGAGCTTGATGGGATATGTATTCTACGGATCATTATTATATGAACAAGAAGACTTGGTTCAACCAGAGGCGACTCAGGATTGGTACAATTTTGGTGGATATTTGTCATTATCTACAAAGGTGGCCTTAGTGGTAAAGAATCTACCTGTCAATGCAGGAGATATAAGAGATGTGGGTTCAATCCCTGGGTCAGGGAAGATCCCCTGGAGGAGGGCATGGCAACCCACTCTGGTATTCTTGCCTGGAGAATCCCATGGACAGAGGAGCCTGGCAGGCTACAGTCCACGGGGTTGTGCAGAGTTGGGCGTGACTGAAGTGACTTAGCATCCACACAACCCAAAAATCAAGACATTATAACAGCAAAATTAATTTTTTGATTAACTAAAATCTGTCTTTAGATTGTTCTGCCTTTAGGTTGACCCTTTACTACATTACAATCCTTCTTAAGATATACAGGAATAATTTGGAAAGCTTACCAAACTATAGATTCCTGGGCCATAGTCCAGATTATTCTTAATCGGTATATCTGTGTTAGGCCCCAATAATTTTTATTTCTAACAAGTTCCTAAGTAGTGATGATGCTATTCTGTCACACTATATGTAAATATTTTATAGTGTTGGCTATCTTTGCTCTTCTATAAAATATACACAGATATCCCAGAAAAACAAACATAGAACAGCAAATCATTCAGAAGCCTGTAATGGCAGGCAAAGAGCAGAAATTATGTGCATGGAGGAGGGTTCGGAACAGCATATACACTGAGTAGTCCAACACAGCAAGTGTTTTTTCTAATCCCTGTTCTGTATCGTATACTTGCCTATGGTGTATTTTATACATAAGGAGTTAGAAACTAAGTAAGAATTTAGTTTTTTAATCCTCTTGTGAAGTAGAGTCTACATTTCCCACTTTTTATTGAAAAATGAACTATAATGTGACAGTATAATAGTGTACCCCTAATCTTAATTATTTGTAAATAAAACACTGGAGAAAACTATCTAAAAAGATTAGAAAGCCATGGGAATTAGAGGACATTTCCTCAATTTGTTATTGAACTCAAAGGGTTTGTTTTTATTTGCAGTTTATGAAATGCTGATCTCTGATTTTACAAAGTAGGCACATATTTTCTTGAAATACTTTTTATTTTAAACATCATCATCAAAAACAATTCTATTGGACTATAGGGTTTCAGCACTGATGGTAAAGGAAGTGTGTGGTGGTGGTAGCTGTTTTTTAAGTAGTAACTGTTTTCTCAAGACTTTATGAGAGACCCAAACTCCCTATTCTGTTTTTTCTACTTCACTCTCATTCCCTTCCAAGCATTTTCAACTTTGCTGCCAGGCATCTTTCTAAAACACAAATATGATCTTGCAACTCATTATCTTAATTAAAATCTTTCAACAGCTTCACATTGCTTTCAGCATAAAATGAGCATTTCTTAGGTTTGCATACAAGGCCCTTTATAATCGGACCCTAGCCTACCTGTTTAGTTCTATAGCTAAATATTTTAATCCTGCCATTAAAAACAACTTAGAAGTCTTTAAATATGCTATGTGTTCTCAAGCGACTTAACCCATGCCTAAAATATCTTTATTCCGTATCTTTTACACCTTATCTCTTTGTCTCTTAAGACTCACCTCATTTTTCCACTTCTTTTGAAATGTTCCTTTGTGGTCCCTTTTAGGAGCGTTTTCTCAAAATTCCCATACTTTTAGAATACCACTTAGATACTTCTAATATAGACTAGGGACACTATGCATTTGCCTAACTGTAAGTCTTGAACTCTTGGAAAATAGGAACTGTGCCATCTATATTTATATCATGGAGCCAACATATAACAGCAACTCATAAGGTCTGATGCTGAAGCTCCAATACTTTGGCCACCTGATGTGAAGCACCACCTCGTTGGAAAAGACCCTGTTGCAGGGAAAGATTGAAGGCAAAATGAGCAGAAGGCAGCAGAGGATGAGATGATTTGATAGCATCATGAACTCAAAATACATGAATTTGAGCAGATTCTGGGTGGCTTACATGGTAAAAGCATCTTCCTACAATGCAGGAGACCTGGGTTCAGATCCTTGGGTTGGGAAGATCCTCTGGAGAAGGAAATGGCAACCCACTCCAGTACTCTTGCTGGAAAATCCCATGGATGCTGGAGCTTGGTAGGCTATAGTCCATGGGGTCGCAAAGAGTTGGACATGACTGAGCGACTTCACTGTCACTGGGCGATAGTGAAGTACAGAGGAGCCTGGCATGCTGCAGCCCATGAGATCACAAAGAGCCATACATGACCATGACTGAACAACAGCAACAGTAAATAGCTTTAATTTATTTTTTTACAAATCATATCATGAGTAATGAGATTTCAGATTTTATAGCTAAAGCAAAATCGTAGAGGACATACTAAGCCAGACAGAGAAGTTTTAATTTTAACATAATTAGTAGAGAACTAGGATCACATTTTTAATTGGAAAGTGACACAGTGCAAACAGTGATTTAGGAAAACTAAGAGAATGTATTTAAGTTGTTACAACAATTGAGATGTGGGATGAGGATAGATACATTTTTGTGATATTAATGCTGGTGAAGCAGTGAGAGATTTGCTTTATGCAGAGCTTGATAAACCCAGGATTTCTGTCCTAGATGATAAAAAGTATGACAGAAATACTTTGGAAATAGAATGCTAAGAAGGAGAGCTATTATCTCATGGAGGATGCTGGAGTTTTGGAGAAATCATGTTTACGTAGAGGTCAATGCTGCTGCTGCTGCTGCTGCTGCTAAGTCGCTTCAGTCGTGTCCGACTCTGTGCGACCCCATAGACGGCAGCCCACCAGGCTCCCCCATCCCTGGGATTCTCAAGGCAAGAATACTGGAGTGGGTTGCCATTTCCTTCTCCAATGGGAAGTCATAAAAAGCTGGAAGCAATTAAAAGTAAGAGTCCATGGTGCAAATGAGATCCTAAGGCCCAAATTCTGAAAATGGGCATCAGGTAGGGGGTCGACACTATGAACCTTGAACATCCTCTTTGTCAGAGAGAGAGCAAAAAGAGAAGCCCCAAAGCGAGGAATTCTGACAGAATAGAAAAGAGATGCTGACCCAAGAATGTGTGATTTTCAAGAGAGGAAATTTCAATATCATCAGCACAGGTATTCCAACCCAAACAGAGTAGCTACAACTGCACCTTGAGATGACTCCGCCTCCCTTCAGCTCTGCTCCCTCCCTCCCAATCAGTTGCTTCTTCCCTTGATGCCTCTTCGCTGATCTCTCTCCACCCTTCGAACTGCCTTCCCGCCTTGCCTATTTCTTTACATCTCTCCAGAGAGCCCCACCATGGGGGTCCGTGAGGATGTGGTGAGACCACATGCAAAAGCAGAAAGACTTCCCATAACTGAAAAGAAATTTCCCCAGCCACAACCTCCGGCAATATCTTTTTCCCACCCCTCTGGTGGTGGCCACACATCTCTCAATTCTGCTGGGTAGCATATGGCAGTTAACCATTCTCTGTCCGTCAAAGTCATGATCCCCTAGACCACTTCCTTTGTTCAAAATGCTGCTTTGCTGTTTAAAATTAAGTGTGACTCATTGAAACCCCCCCAAAAAAACAGATGTGACTTTTTGCAGCAAGTCCACCTCTAACCCCCACAGAGATACTTGGGCAAGGATGCTGTTCAGCATCTCTTGTTGCTGTTATTATCTTCGATTACAGCTGCTATTTCATGACTCTCAAAAGAATTGCTTTGTGTACTGATTTGTATTATAAAGTGATTTCAGATAAATCTAGGTCGATCCTTGAGCAAGTTTTGGCTCTAAGGGTAATTATCTTTATTTTACAAATGAAGAGATCAAGATTCAGAGAGGCTGCATGACTTGCTCAAAGGCACTGCCTAGATGTGGCAGAGCTGACCGGGGCGGGGACTATTCCCATTACAACAAATGGTGACTTTCAGTTTATTCATATTTCTCTTGATAATGATAAATTCATGAAATATATTTTTGCCTCAACGCCTTTTATTTAAATTTTTCATAAAAAAGTATACTGCTTCAGTAGAACCATTTTTCAAACAAGAAAATTAAGATATCATAAATCTAAAGAAGATGAGTTTGGCCAATGATTTTGTGGCAGGGCTAATATTAGCACCCTAGCTTTTAAATAATTATCCTCATGCTGTTTTATGATGGACACTGTCCTCTGGGTCCTTTTGGGTTTTGTTTCTTTTCCTTCTGCTTCTGTTAGGTTCATACCATTTCTGTTCTTTATCAAGCCCATCTTTGCATGAAATGTTCCCTTGGTATCTCTAATTTTCTTGAAGAGACCTCTAGTCTTCCCCATTCTGTTCTTTTCCTCTATTTATTTGCATTGATCACTGAAGAAGGCTTTCTTATCTCTTCTTGCTATTCTTTGGAACTCTGCATTCATATGCTTATATCTTTCCTTTTCTCCTTTGCTTTTCGCTTCTGTTCTTTTCACAGCTATTTGTAAGGCCTCCCCAGACAGCCATTTTGCTTTTTTGCATTTCTTTTCCATGGGGATGGTCTTGATCCCTGTCTCCTGTACAATGTCACGAACCTCATTCCATAGTTCATCAGGCACTCTATCTATCAGATCTAGGCCCTTAAATCTATTTCTCACTTCCA
This sequence comes from Budorcas taxicolor, assembly GCF_023091745.1. Taxonomy (NCBI): domain Eukaryota; kingdom Metazoa; phylum Chordata; class Mammalia; order Artiodactyla; family Bovidae; genus Budorcas; species Budorcas taxicolor. Next base: position 88,889,813 of record NC_068910.1, read on the forward strand.
CTGTATAATTCCTTGCTCTTAGAAGATACATAAAGCATTACTTTCAAGTTTCCTAAATTTTATACTACAGGTTTTCTGAATTTTATACTGCTGCTGCTGCAGCTGCTGCTAAGTCATTTCAGTCGTGTCCAACTCTGTGCAACCCCATAGATGGCAGCCCACCAGGCTCCGCCATCCTTGGGATTCTCCAGGCAATTTTTATGCAACCTTCTACTAAACCATGAGGACATTGACATCCATGTACTCCAAGCTAATCCATGACCTACTGATGGCATTCCATATTTTCTTGCAACTCACCCATTAGCTTTTCATTTTCCTTCTGCATTTTTTAACAGTCCACCTATGGAGCTCTTCACTACACAGGATAAATCACAGTTGTCTCTTCTGTCTAAGAAGGACCAAAAAAAGGAAAAAAATCCCTTTGTCATTAGTTTCTTCTCAGACTCTGACATTTAATACACAGACGAATAATATGCCCTTTCTCTCCATTTTCTCATCTGCCCTTCACTTCTTAAAAACTGCAGTTATTGTGTGTGTGTGTGTGTGTGTGTGTGTGTTGAGAGAAGGTATAGACTCTCTTTTCAGCCCACAGCATCCATATCAAACTGTGACTCACCATTTTACTAGGGGAGTCTCCACTAAGTCACTGGTGATGTCCAATATTTCTAATCAATTGACTCTACTGGGCCCTCTTCCCTGACGTCTCTTAACATTCAGTTCAGTTCAGTCGCTGAGTAGTGTCCGATTCTTTGTGACCCCATGAATCGCAGCACGCCAGGCCTCCTGTCCATCACCAACTCCCGGAGTTCACTCAGACTCAGGTCCATCTAGTCAGTGATGCCATCCAGCCATCTCATCCTCTGTCGTCCCCTTCTCTTCCTGCCCCCAATCCCTCCCAGCATCAGAGTCTTTTCCAATGAGTCAACTCTTTGCATGAGGTGGCCAAAGTATTGGAGTTTCAGCTTTAGCATCAGTCCTTCCAAATAGCCAATAACACCATCATTTTGAAACCCTCAGCCTTTCTCTGCCATGATGCCATCCTGAGTTTTTAATAACCCTTTGAATTTCTCCATCTATTTTGAGGAAGTAGGATTGAATAATAAAGAATAAAGGCACTGGAGCCAGATCACAGGACAAAACCACCAAGAGTGTACTAGTATGTGAACTTATTTAACTTCTTTATGCCAGTTTCCTTCATTTTTAAATTATTTATATTGAGGTACAATTGACATATATCATTATATTATGTTTAGGCTTACAATGTAATGATTCAGTATACTGTGAAATGATCACTACAATAGGTGTAGTTAACATCCACCATACCTAGTTACAAATCAACTTTTTCTCTTGGCATGAGGACTTTTGATTTACTCACCTTTTTCAATTTATTTTTAATTGGAGTATAATTCGTTTACAATGCTGTGTTAGTTTCTGCTCTATGACAGTGTGAATCAGTTGTAAGTATACATATATCCCTTCCCTCTTGAGCCTCCCTGACTCCCTCCCAACACGCTAGATCATCACAGAGCACAGAGCCGGGCTCCCTGTGCTTTACAGCAGCCTCTCACTAGCTATCTGTGCTACGCATGGCAGTTTATATGTATGTCAATGTAGTCTCTCAGTTTGTCCTCTCCTTCCCCATTGTCTCCACAAGGGCCAATTTCCTTTAAAATAGGTATAGTAACAGTACCTATCTTGTGAGTTCCCCAGTACCTTAGAGGATTGTTTTGAGAATTAAAATTGTTAACACAGGAAAAATATGATGACAATGGCTGACACATAATAGTTGCTTAGTGAATTATTGTGTTACTGCTAACTGCTACCACCCACCAGCACCATTACCACTCCTATCACTCCTCTTCCTCCGTCTCTTTTCTTTCACTAACAGTCTAGGTATTGATGCTCCATATAGTGCTTTTCTCAGATCTCTTATCTCCTCTGAGTGCTCTGGAAGGCCCATCAGATCTGTCAAGTATTCACTTCATCACATATATTTTTATGCCTCTCAAATCATGCTAACACGAATTCCAGGACAATATACTTAACCACCTCAGTTTAGTTCAGTTCAGTCACTCAGTCTTGTCCAACTCTTTGTGACCCTGTGGACTGCAGGACACCAGGCTTCCCTGTCCATCACCAACTCCTGCAACTTGCTCAAACTCATGTCCATCAAGTTGGTGATGCCATGCAACCATCCCCTCTTTGGTCATCCCCTTCTCTCCCTGCCTTTAATCTTTCCCAGCATCATGGTTTTCTAATGAGTCAGCTCTTTGCAGCAGGTGGCCAAAGTACTGGAGTTTCAGCTTCAGCATCAGTCCTTCCAGTGAATATTCAGGACTGATTTCCTTTAGGATGGACTGGTTTGATCTCCTTTCAGTCCAAGGGGCTCTCAAGAGTCTTATCCAACACCACAGTTCAAGAGCATCAGTTCTTTGATGCTCAGCTTTTTTTATGGTCCAACTCTCACATCCATACATGACTACTGGAAAAACCATAGCTTAGACTAGACCGACTTCTGTCGGCAAAGTCATGTCTCTGCTTTTTAGTATGCTGTCTAGCTTGGTCATGACTTTTCTTCCAAGGAGCAAGTGTCTTTTAATTTCATAGCTGCAGTCACTGTCTACAGGGATTTTGGAGCCCAAGAAAATAAAGTCTGTCACTGTTTCCATTGTTTCCCCATCGATTTTCATGAAGTGATGGAACCAGATGCCATGATGTTAATTTTTTGAATGTTCGGCTTTAAGTCAGCTTTTTCACTCTCCTCTTTCAGTCTCATCAAGAGGCTCTTTAGTTCTTCTTCACTTCCTGCCATAGGGTGATGTCATCTGCGTATCGGACATTATTGATATTTCTCCTGGCAATCTTGATTCCAGCTTGTGCTTCATCCAGCTCAGCATTTTGTATAATGTACTCTGCATAAACGTAATTAAGCAGGGTGACAATATGCAGCCTTTAGGTACTCCTTTCCCAGTTTGGAACCAGTCCATTGTTCCATGTCCAGTTCTAACAGTTTCTCCTTGACTTGCATACAGGTTTCTCAGGAGGCAGGTAAGGGAGTCCAGTATTCCCATCTTTTTAAGAAGTTTCCAGTTTGTTGTTAAATCCACAGAGTCAAAGACTTTGGCATAGTCAATAAAGAAGAAATCGAATTTTTTCTGGAATTCTCTTGCTTTTTCTATAATGCAACAGCTGTTGGCAATTTGAGCTCTGGTTCCTCTGCCTTTTCTAAATCCAGCTTGAACATCTGGAATATCTCAGTTCATGTACTGTTAAAACCTAACTTGGAGAATTTTGCACATTACTTTGCTAGCATGTGAGATGTGTGCAATTGTGGGGTAGTTTAAACCTTCTTTGTCATTGCCCTTCTTTGGGATTGGAATGACCTTTTTCAGTCCTGTGGCCACTGCTGAGTTTTCCAAATTTGCTGGCATATTGAGTGCCAGCAAATTTGGCACTTACCTAATTTAACTACCTTACCTAAGTTAACTACCTACTGGAAAACTTTTTCTGATGTCCCTCTGGTATTTTGAAATAAAAAATTTTAAATATATCAGTATCTTCTCTCAATACATGATTTTTCATTAACTTATTAAATTAGTAAACTTCCAAACCAGAAATTTCAACTTACTTTTTCCCTTCCTTCCACCTCTGATTCCCATGTCATTAGAACAAGCCTTTATTACATGTAACAGAGACTTCAAGTAGGAATGGCTTAAATATGATCATTTATTTGTTTTATTTACATCCCCAGACAGTCAGGCTCTTGTGATTCACTGCTCTTCATATATAGAATTCTAGCAATCATGCCTGTAGTTCTGGCTGCAGTTAAAAGGAATAATTTTTTTTTAAAGAAGCATATCCTTTAACTTATAGGTAGGAATTGTTCCTTAAAGCTGCTACACAATATAGCATCCCATAACCCAGGACTTAGTCACATAGTTACTCTCTTTGTAACTATGAGACAGGAAATGATGTCTAGGACTAGGAAAGGGACACAAAGAGACTAGGAAATGAAGTCTTTATTCTGAATGGCCTTGTTATCATCTAAATTTCAATACAGAAATAGATGTTAATACTTTCATTTTTTAATTTTAAGCTTTATAAGGAAGTATAGTTGAGAGATAAAATGATAAGAAATTTAAAGTGCATATCATAATAATATTTATAGACCATGAAAGGATTCCTCTTAAATGAGTTGATCGACTAAATGGTTGATTAACAAATCAATCGCCTCACATTTTTTGGTGATTTGATGAGTGCTCTCTAGTATCTATTATTTTATAAATTAGAATCCAACAGTTTCCTATCATTTGCTTTTTTGCTATCATCATTGCCACTGCCCTAGTTTAATGTCATCATTACAAAAAAGCTAATGCTATGAATATTAGTCTTCACATTGATGATCAAATCAGCTTTCTAGAACATAAACCTGATCATTTAACTTTTCACCTCAATATTTTTCCTTAACTGCCCCAAACTATAACATCTGCATTTTTTGTTGTTGTTAAAATGGGCAAACATTGCTCTTTGTAAAGCAAATCAACTGAATTATATAATGTTAGTTCCCAAAAGTCTTTATACCTTGTCCTCCAGTCACATCATTTTCAGTGTCTTAAATTTGCTGTTCATTTACTTGTCTTTGTGGATTTGTACATGATGTTCTTTTCCATGAAATATTTTCTCTTTTTTCGATCTTTTGAATATCTATGTCCTTCAAGGTCCAACTCAGATATAGTTTTCTTATTAGTGTTTTAAATCAGATTGAGTTTTCTACTTGAAACATTATACTCCTATAGATCTTTATTTTGAATAGTTCTACACATTCTAGTGTAGAACTTATTCTTTGTCTTATAAGTATAATTTTATATATCTGTTTTCCCACTTCAACTGTAAATGCCATAGGACATAAGTTTATCTGCTATACTAGTACAATATTTCAGGTACTCAATAAAGGTTTCATGAATTGCTAAATATATGAAATTAACCATGTTAGCATATACAATAATTATACAAGAATGTATGTCAGGACTGTAGGCACTGAGAGAGGGCATCAGAGGGCAGAAAGACTGAAACAACAATCACAGAAAACAAGTCAATCTGATCACATGGACCACAGCTTTGTCTAACTCAGTGAAACTAAGCCATACCATGTGGGGCCACCCAAGATGGACAGATCATGGTGGAGAGGTCTGACAGAATGTGGTCCACTGGAGAAAGGAATGGCAAATCACTTTAGTATTCTTGCCTTGAGAACCCCATTCAACATGAAAAGGCAAAAAGATAGGACACTGAAAGATGAACTCCCCAGGTCGGTTGGTGCCCAATATGCTACTGGAGATCACTGGAGAAATAACTCCAGAGAGAAGGAAGGGATGGAGCCAAAGCAAAAACAACACCCAGTTGTGGATGTGACTGGTGATAGAAGGAAGGTCCAATGCTATAAAGAGCAATATTGCATAGGAACCTGAAATGTTAGGTCCATGAATCAAGGCAACTTGGAAGTGATCAAACAGGAGATGGCAAGAGTGAACATCGACATTTTTGGAATCAGAAAACTAAAATGGACTGCAATGGGTGAATTTAACTCAGATGACCATTATATCTATTACTGTGGGCAGGAATCCCTTAGAAGAAATGGAGTACCATCATAGTCAACAAAAGAGTCCAAAATGCAGTACTTGGATGCAGTCTCAAAAACGACAGAATGATCTCTGTTCTTTCCAAGGCAAACCATTCAATATCACAGTAATCCAAATCTATGCCCCGATCAGTAATGCCCAAGAAGTTGAAGTTGAACAATTCTATGAAGACCTACAAGACCTTCTAGAACTAGAAAGACGTCTTTTTCATTATAGGGGACTGGAACGCAAAAGTAGGAAGTCAAGAAACATCTGGAGTAACAGGCAAATTTGGCCTTGGAATACATAATGAAGCAGGGCAAAGGCTAATAGAGTTTTGCCAAGAGAACACACTGGTCCTGGCAAATACCCTCTTCCAACAACACAAGAGAAGACTCTACACATGGAAATCACCAGATGGCCAACACCAAAATCAGATTGATTATATTCTTTTCAGCCAAAGATGAGGAAGCTCTATAGAGTCAACAAAAACAAGACATGGAGCTGACTGTGGCTCAGATCATGAGCTCCTTATTGGCAAATTCAGACATAAATTGCAGAAAGTGGGGAAAACCACTAGACCATTCAAGTATGACCTAAATCAAATCCCTTATGATTATACAGTGGAGTGAGAAATAGATTTAAGAGACTAGATCTGATAGACTGAGTGCCTGATGAATGATGGACAGAGGTTTGTGACATTGTACAGGAAACAGGGATCAAGACCTTCTGCAAGAAAAAGAAATCCAAAGAGGCAAAATTGTTGTCTGAGGAGGACTTACAAATACCTGTGAAAAGAAGAGAAGTGAAAAGCACAGGAGAAAAGGAAAGATATAAGCATCTGTATGCAGAGTTCCAATGAATAGCAAGGAGAGATAAGAAAGCCTTTCTAGCAATCAATGCAGAGAAAAAGAAGAAAACAATAGAATGGGAAATGCTAGAGATCTCTTCAAGAAAATTAAAGTTACCAAGGGAACATTTCATGCAGAGATGAGTTCAACAAAGGACAAAAATGGTATGGGCCTAACAGAAGCAGAAGATATTAAGAAGAGGTGACAAGAACACACAGAAGAACTGTATAAAAAGATCTTCATGACCCAGATAATCACGATGGTGTGATCACTCACCTAGAGCCAGACATCCTGTAATGTGAAGTCAAGTGGGCCTTAGGAAGCATTGCTCTGAACAAAGCTAGTGAAGGTGATGGAATTCCAGTTGAGCTATTTCAAATTCTGAAAGACGATGCTGTGAAAATACTGCACTCATTATGCCAGCAAACTGGGAAAACTCAGCAGTGGCCACAGGACTGGAAAATGTCAGTTTTCATTCCAATCCCAAAGAAACGAAAAGCCAAAGAATGGTCAAACTATCGCATAATTGCACTCATCTCACATGCTAGTAAAATGCTGCTTAAGATACTCCAAGCCAGGCTTCAGCAATACGTGAACCATGAACTTCCAGATGTTCAAGCTGGTTTTAGAAAAGGCAGAGGAACCAGAGATCAAATTGCCAACATCTGCTGGATCATCGAAAAAGCAAGAGTTCCAGAAAAACATCTATTTCTGCTTTATTGACTATGCCAAAGCCTTTGACTGTGTGGATCACAATAAACTGTGGAAAATTCTGAAAGAGATGGAAATACCAGACCACCTAACCTGACTCTTGAGAAACCTGTATGCAGGTCAGGAAGCAACACTTAGAACTGGGCATGGAACAACAGACTGGTTCCAAATAGGAAAAGGAGTACGTCAAGGCTGTATATTGTCACCCAGCTTATTTAACTTATATGCAGAGTACATCGGGAGAAATGCTGGGCTGGAAGAAGCACAAGCTGGAATCAAGATTGCTGGGAGAAATATCAATAGCCTCAAATATGCAGATGACACCACCCTTATGGCAGAAAGTGAAGAGTCTCTTGATGAAAGTGAAAGATGAGAGTGAAAAAGTTGGCTTAAAGCTCAACATTTGGAAAACTAAGATCATGGCATCTGGTCCCATCACTTCTTGGCAGATAGATGGGGAAACAGTGGCCTACTTTACTTTTTGGGGTTCCAAAAGCACTGCAGATGGTGATTGCAGCCATGAAATTAAAAGATGCTCCTTGGAAGGAAAATTAGACCAACCTAGACAGCATATTCAAAAGCAGAGACATTACTATGTCAACAAAGGTCTGTCTAGTCAAGGCTATGGTTTTTCCAGTGGTCATGTATGCACTTGAGAGTTCGACTATAAAGAAAGCTAAATGCCAAAGAATTGATGCTTTTGAACTGTGATGTTGGAGAAGACTCTTGAGAGTCCCTTGGACTGCAAGGAGGTTCAATCAGTTAAAGGAGATCAGTCCTGAGTGTTCATTGGACGCACTGATGTTGAAGCTGAAACTCCAGTACTTTGGCATCCTGATACGAAGAACTGACTCATTTGAAAAGACCTTGATGCTGGGAAAAATTTAAGGCGGGAGAAGGAGATGACAGAGGATGAGATGATTGGATGGCATCACCGACTCGATGGACATGGGTTTGTGTGGACTCCAGGAGTTGATGATGGACAGGGAGGCCTGGCGTGCTGTGGTTCATAGGGTTGCACGGAGTTGAACATGACTGAGCGACCAAACTGAACTGATCTCAGGCCTGTAATGACAACCATCTCTACTAATCAACATTTTAACCAATACAAACACTAAACATTATATGTTATTTATGTAAATCTGTATTTGAAGAATATTAATTAAATTACCTTTAAGTAATTGTCTTTTGTTGATGTTTATCAAGATTTTTGTTCTTTGAATAAAAATAATGCTATGAGACTTAGGGAATTACACTCTCAGGAAATGTAAATTTTCTAGTATAGAAGAGTGCTGTATTTCCAGGTGGGCAAGCATTTCCCAGGAGATAGTATGTTCTCTGGTCCAGTAATTCACTATATATCATTTTACTGAGTTGTACAAAGTCTTTTTCCAGAGTGTCTCTCTTACTTAATAGTATCTGGGCCATAGATTTTAAAAATTATAAATAGTTAAGGTATTCAGGGAACTGTATTATTCACCATATGTTTTATTTGATATTTGTATATCTGGGTTTTTTTTCAGTTTACAAATGATTGTTGTTTTATAATATTGGAATATATTCCTTGGTTTATATTTTCAGTAAAGTGTTCCTCTATATATGAAAGAAAGTAGACTGAATAATTTTCCCTTCAATCATTTTGTTCTGGAATATCAGTTAAGGTACCAAATTTCCTTCACCTTATCCTGATGAATAGGAAAATTATTCTACAGACATCACAGAACTAATCACAGGAATCCCTTAGTCTCTGCATTTCATGTCTCATGATCAGTTTTTTTCCATCCATTATGCCTCTACAGTAGAATTGTCAGAAACCCAAGTTGACATCATAGTATTTCTTACTCCCAGCGTGTGCCTTTATTTTGGCATTCATCAAAACCTTTGTCACTGTACATCTATAAGTACACGCAGGTCTTTAGGTTTGAGGATCAATTTGCCATAAATAAAAAGGAGCAACTTATCTGTACCTTGATAGCAATTTGTGTTTGGGCTTGAAGTCTGCAGCCAAAAAATAATGTTTGTTTGTTGCCTAATAATAAGTTAAATAGGTTATCAGCTGATATATATTTGGGAATATAAGCAATCTTTATAATAAAATAAATATATTATTAGATTGATAAAAGATTAATATTCATTTATAATAATATAAACAATCTTTATAATGACGAACTACTTTCCATCTGAGTTGTTAAAATGACCTAAGAGTAGATGTGTACTAAAATAACTAAAAATGGCAGTGACACAACACGGAACTAGTCTTTGCAGTTTTTGAAGGTCAGAACAAAATTTTAATAATGTACAATATAAGTTGTCTAATGAATTTAGCATAGATAAATTGAAAGCACTCTTAGAATGGCAGAGAGTCAGAATTTAAATTATTGAGCAATGGAGCTGTCATTAAAAATATCAAGTATGAAGTTTATTTTCCCTAGGGATATCTTACAGCATATTCTAGTTCCACCTTGTTCTTTTTCTTTTCTTTCTTAATATATCAAAAAAGTATAGGCAAGCATATCACCTACATTGTTGTTTATAATTTTGTTTTCTTTTGCGTTATGTTTTGAGTCGACTTTTGTATAATACAATTAAAATAAATTACTAGAAAAATTAAAAGACAAAGTCATACATATTAAAACCCCCAATTCTTAAAATGATGATTAGACTCATTGCCTTCTCCAATAGCACCATACATCTGTCAGATTTCTATCAAAGCTTATTCTCAAGTTCTGTACTTAATATGCTGTCAACTGGTAACACACATTTTGTGGATCAGCACTGGCCCAAGGACCACATTTAAGAAGAACTGCTTTAAACTATCACAATGTGCCAAATTGACTTTGGGCCAGTCTTCTATGTTCTACTGTAGTCTAGGTTATTTAAAACTGTAGATTATTTCTCCAAGATTATAACCAGATTTGTTACACTATCTTCACTATTATTCCAGATTACCATATTAAGGTCACTGATATTTTTGTCACTAATATTAATCAACCTGGCCCATAGTAGATACAGAAAAAAAATTTTTTTTTGATTACAGGTATTGAATGCATTTTAAAAGCTGTAAGGAATATCCTGCTATACCCACAAAGATTATCTTAAATGGGACTGATCTAATTTATTCCTCTTCAAATGCTATATTACATGAGTTAAGAGGCCTTTTATTCCTGCAGGTAGAATTTTAGGATCAATTATAGCTACCTTGTATTTTAGTAGGTACTTCAGCGTGATTATATTAATTTAAACATAAAAATCAGGCTACTTATGCAAGAGTTGAAGTATGAAAGAGCTTCTCAATGGGCTCCTTATTTTAAGTCTTACCCATCAAATTACAGTGTAATTGCTTTTATTTGATCTTTTCCTATCTAAAAACTGCCTTGGGGGTGCATGTTTCACTCCATTTACTTTGATCAAAGAAAGAGAAGTCCATGAGTTTTTCAAAGAACTTCCAGATTTGAAGTGGCAAAAAATATTCTATTTTTACTACCCCATATGGACAAGTAATTTCTACAGCTTTTTTAAGAAAGGAAGAAAAGAAGAAAAAAAGAAAAGAATGTACATAGTGTTTAACTTTGTGATAAAGTTATTTAATTTCATATTTTGAAGATAAAGCACCACATTTGGGAGAACATTGCTTATATGTGCCATGATTCTGTTATTATCAGTTACATAAAGTTTCTTCCTTAATACTTTCTCTGTTTAAATATTATTTTGTACCTAATTTTTTATTCCAAGATGATGATAGTCATGACGGTGATGGTTGCCAAACTTGAATGATATGCCAAAAGGTTGGCTTTATTAATTTACATTAAAAGAAAACTAATCCATTTGGGGACAAAAATGATTGGTTTAATGCTATCCAAGACTCCAAGTTTACAGAAATACTTGTGGTTTTTCCTTGTTAATCACTCGAGTTTCTCTTCTATATCTCTTCTTTCCATTTAATTCTAAAATAGTATTTTAAGTTTTTAAATCTTAAAACACAGCATGTGCTATGAATTTTTCTACTATAAATCTGATATTTTATTTAATTTTAGTATTTCATTTTATTTTTGACAAGTAAGAAACAAATGAAAAATGAAGATGATTGTTTATACATAATCAGGTTAAATAACAGAAAAGGAAGATAATTTTCACAACCCACACTAGCTGTAAGTAGATGCACCTGCACATCTCCACTGCTACTTCCTAGTGAGCTAGTATTTTCTCAAGGGCCTGATCTTCCTCATTTAATGAACTGTATGTTAATTGTTCAGCCATTTCTAGTGACTCACCAAGGTTAAGTCACTAAGTGACTTGGGATACATAATGTACTGTCTCACAGTCAAATAGGAGCTACATTCTAACTGAAAAGCATGACCACCACTTATTTTTTTAAACAAGGAAAAGAGGGGGGCCCTGATTTTGTCCAACAGACATTCATTAAGTGTTTATTTGTTGGAGAGTATTATCCTAGCCTAGATTACTGTTATTTTGTAAGACAGGAGGAAATGGTATAAAATGGACTATCGGCTTGACCTCTGTTCTCCAGGGAAGTCTTGTTCAGTGAAAAACTTGTTATTTGGGCTGTCATAAGGCATTCATTTCTTATTTTAGTGAAGAATATAGGTTAATCAGACATTTATACATAATACAGGCACTTTTCTCACTCTCATGAAACTGGTGCACACATGCAGAGATCATCTTGAAGACGAGAGCATTTTATGGGAAGTTTATGTACATTGTAGGACATTGTGCATTCATTTTGTTTATTTTGCTTTCCTTGTATTTGTTTTAGCTTGGAATTAACAAAAATTTATCCCATAGAAATTGACTTATAAAGACCATTATTATTGAAGCTCAATTTTGAGGTCATTTATATTCAGTACTGTGGTGTTCAATAATACAGGAAGACAACCAAGAGAGACTTGAGTATCCATTTTCTTTCTTTTAAATAGAAAATATTAGCATCAGTTTTCAATGGAATGCAGTAGCAGTTTCATTCTTCCATTTAAACTGCTTCAAAGTAGAAAGGAATTCTACAAATAAGTGCTTACTCAGGAAAAAGCACATGCTCATTCTATCCTGGAAAATGCTTACATTTTATTGGGAAACTTTAACTGATCGTTTGAGAAAAGGAAAAGGAAAAGTGCTGCCAAGAACCCAGCGCATTGTTGGTTTTTTTTTTTCATAGAGTTTTAGATATCACAACAAGGGTGTCAGTAATATTTGAAACAATGATCAAAATATCACTATGACCAAACTAGACAGCATTTTAAAAAGCAGAGACATTACTTTGCCAACAAAGTTCCATCTAGTCAAAGCTATGGTTTTTCCAGTAGTCATTTATGGATGTGAGAGTTGGACTATAAAGAGAGCTGAAGGCAGAAGTATTGATGCTTTTGAACTGTGGTGTTGGAAAAGACGCTTGAGAGTCCCTTGGACTGCAAGGAGATCCAATCCTAAAAGAAACCAGTCCCGAATACTCATTGGAAGGACTGATACTGAAGCTGAAACTCCAATACTTTGGATGCGAAGAACTGACTCACTGGAAAAGACCCTGAGCCTGGGAAAGATTGAAGGCAGGCGGAGAAGAGGACTGGAAAAGGTCAGTTTTCATTTCAGTCCCAAAGAAAGACAGAGGATAAGACAGTTGGATGCCATCACTGATGTGTTTGAGCAAGCTCTGGGAGTTGGTGATGGACAGGGAATCCTGGTGTACTGCAGTCCATGGGTTACAAAGAGTCAGACATGACTGAGCGACTGAACAGAACTGAACTGAACAGAATATCAGCTATATACTCCATGCCAGGGACTCTACTTGACACACTCTGCCCTGGTCACCACCCAGAGGTTTATGCTTTCTCATGATATTAGAGGTTTGACAATGTCATCCCCTCCCCCCACATACAAGTGATTTTAAATGATCATATGATATATGTTCAGTTCCATTTTAGGACTGTCCTACACAGCTAATACTATAGGAATTTTTTTTTTTAGGCAATGGGTATAAATGCAGATGGGCTTCCCTAGTGGCTCAGTGGTAAAGAATCTACCTGCAGGAGACTAAGGTTCGATTTCCAGGTTGGGACGATCCCCTTGAAAAGGAGATGGCTACCAACTCTAGTGTTTTTGAGAATTGCATGGACAGAGGAGCCTGGTGGGCTGCATACAGTCCATGGTGTTGCAAAGAGTTGGACACACCTGAGTGACTGAGCACACACACATAAATCTAGATACAACAAATATACAGACATGGTAGAACAAATGCATGCAAGTATCAATTTTATAAGTTACTATTATGTATTTTATTCAACAAGGATTATTTTTGGCAACCTCCCTAATTTCTGAATCTTAGCTTCTCCTAAACATCCGTGGTTCTTCTTGAGTTTCAGATTATAAATTTATTAGCTGTGTAAACAAGGCCTATGCTCTTCTAAATAATTTTTCTCTTAATAATTTTTTCTCTTCCTCTCATCTTCCATTTGTTCTCGTTTTTAGCATGTTTGTCTTAATTCACTCCCCCTTAATGAAAAGAGCTGACCACAAATTCTCTTTGGAGATGGAGGTTTCCTTCTCATGTACATATATGTTATATTAATTAATACATTAAACTTTGTGTTATCTCAACATAATAAATAATAACTTTCAATCTTTAAGGTAGGACAAATTACTCTGATAAGTTTCTGATAGCATTATATGAAAATAGACAGTTATCAGATGACATTCAAAGTTGCTTCTATTGTTTAAATCATTACATAAATTGAATACAAAAATCTCAGCTAAAAATTTTAATAAGAAATCTTTAGCACCAGATTCTGCTTTACAACAATAAATGGTGCAATATAGGAATAAAAGGAAAGTATCCAAAAAGCCTTTAAATATCCTATTATGATTATGAAGCATCTAAAATCACTCTTTGCTTTCTCAACACAGAGAAGAACTTCAGAAGAATAGTATGCATCATGCTAATGTGTATTTCCTCTCTTAGATGTATCACTAAACAGTATTAGGAATAATTATCTCTTTCAGTAATATTATGTCTTTGTGAAAACTTTCCATTTTAGCCAGAGTATTTTCATTCAGAATAGATAGATAGATACGTCTCCAAAGGAGTCAAAGAGATCATAATATTTAATAACCACTTATTCTGTGCAAGAGTGTTGTGTTGTTTTTTTTTTTTTTTACTTCCTCAGTGCCTTATTTTCTTAACTCATTTAATCCTCTCCAAGCCCTTGTTGTTGTTGTACAGTCATGTCTGACTGCTTGCAACCACATGAACTATACATTACCAGGCTTCCCTGTCCTTCACTGAGTTTGCTCAAACTCATGTCCACTGAGTCAGTGATGGCATCCAATCATCTCATCCTCAGTCATCCCCTCCTCCTCCTCCTGCCTTCAATCTTTTCCAGCATCAGTGTCTTTTCCAATGAGTCTCCTTTTTGCATTAGGTGGCCAAAGTATTGGAGCTTCAGCTTCAGCATCTTTCCTTCCAATGAATATTCAGGGTCAATTTCCTTTAGAATAAACTGGTTTGATCTCCTTGCAGCCCAATGGACTCTCAAGAGTTTTCTTCAGCACCACAGCATAATTCTGTTTTTATAGGAAAGAACTGAGGCACAGAGGGCTCATATACCTTATTGAAAATGACATAAGTGATAGAATGAGGAGTCAAAACCAGCTGCTCAACCACTGTGTACACTTTCATTTAATGAAGACACAGATCTGAACAGTGTTTTTTTTCAACAATGAATCTTTATAGCATTTGGGGAACATTTTGTGTGACCCGTAGATACTGGTCTTTCTTAACATCATGAATTTTATCATTGAAATTGAGAATATCAGAGTTGAAATAATCCATTAAAATATCTATGCCTTTGCCTTCATTCATATTGAAAAAAAAGAGTCCCTCTGGAATCAAATTTGTCACTCGCTATATATATCTATTGATCATACACTGGGAGTAAAGAGGGGCAATGACATTTTAGTGGATTAATTTCAATTTGATAGGTTTTAATTCAGAGGTGTCCTTTAACAATTTTTATTCAGTACCTTCCTTTCAGTCTTCATGCTTAACGCCCAATAATTATGATACACTTAAGATTTTCTCCCAACTTATTAAACTCTCAGAGGCATTAAAAATCCCTCAAATATCACACAACCTACCTAGTCTCCTAGGACCTGTTGAGTTAGGGCAAACTTAAAAAGAGCTTCAATCTCCCACTTTGATTAGGACTTTGATCTCCTGATCCCCGGGCTGGAGAAATGTTGTCTGATAGCCCACACATCCCCAAGCAATATGGGTTTCTGCTAAAATTTGCAAGTTCCAGCAGTTCTGGCAATCCTGTGAGCTGAACAAATATTTGGCTTCTTGTAACATTCCCGGAAACAAAGAGGTGAGTTTAGCCTTTTAGTATAGAGATAGGAACAAAAATAGTCTGACCTATAAGTTATCTATTTTTAAAAAATCTACTTGTTTAAAACATTTTAGAGACATTTACAGAGACATGTGTTGAAAACCTATTTAATATGCATATGCAGGAGAATATTTAGCAAGAAAAAAGATTTTAAGGGTATTTCTGATGGTTGTGACAGGTACTAATACATACAATTATGGGGGGAAAGATACCAGTTTTCAATGGACACAAAGTGGGAAGTTAAATGATGTTTTATTTTACTGAAATTCTTTGGAACTGAGCAAATGCAGGGAGTTTGTGCAAGTTAAGCTGTGAGTAGTAGTTGAAATAATGTCACTGAATTAAGAGCACATACTCCTTTCCCATTCTCATTTAGACAGAAATGTCTCTAGGTTTAAAATATGATAGGCAATAGGAGATAAAACTGTTTCTATACCCAGCAAGACACAGTACAGAAATAAAAATACAAAGATTATTAAGGATTATTTAAATATCATATCATTTATTACTATTATGAAAAAAAATCTAAAATCATGCATTGATTTTTGCAACACAGAGTAGCAAGAATTCCAAAAGATTTTGTCAAAAGAATAAAACATACTTACTAATATCAATTTTTTTATTTGGTGCATCACTGAATAATATTATTTTCCATATCAGTAATACTACAACTACATAGCAACAGCAATAATATGCAAATGACTAACTCCTTTGTATATATCACCCGACAAGTAGATTTTTAACCTCACAGTTATCCACATACCTGGCTTTCATCAGAATCATCTGGGAGTATGTTTTAAATGATAAATTCATACCCCACATCCAGAGTCTGGAGCAATAGACATGATATCGACCTTAGGGATCTCTGTCTTCCAAATGAGTCTTCGGTTGAATAGCCAAGCAGTAGACTGTGTATTTCTTTGGGACTTGAATGAAAACTGACCTTTTCCAGTCTTGTGGTGACTGCTGAGTTTTCCAGATTTGCTGGCATATTGAGTACAACAATTTCACAGCATCATCCTTTAGGATTTGAAATAGCTCAACTGGAATTCCATCACCTCCACTAGCTTTGTTCATAGTGATGCTGCTAAGGCCCACTTGACTTCACATTCCAGGATGTCTGGCTCTAGGTGACTGATCACACCATCATGATTATCTGGGTCATGAAGATCTTTTTTGTACAGTTTTTCTGTATATTCTTGCCACCTCTTCTTAATATCTTCTGCTTCTGTTAGGTCCATATAATTTCTGTCCTTTGTTGTGCCCATCTCCGCACGAAATGTCCCCTTGGTATCTCTAATTTTCTTAAAAAGATCTCTAGTTTTTCCCATTCTGTTATTTTCCTCTATTTCTTTGCATTGATCGCTGAGGAAGGCTTTCTTATCTCTCCTTGCTATTCTTTGGAACTCTGCATTCAGATGCTTGTACCTTTCCTTTTCTCCTTTGCTTTTCACTTCTCTTCTTTTCACAGCTATTTGCAAGGCCTCCTCAGACAGCCATTTTGCTTTTCTGCATTTCTTTTCCATGGGGATGGTTGATCCCTGTCTCCTGTAAAATGTCACAAACCTCCGACCATAGTTCATCAGGCACTCTGTCAGATCTAGTCACTTAAATCTATTTCTCACTTCCACTGTATAATCATAAAGGATATGATTTAGGTCATACCTGAATGGTCTAGTGGTTTTCCCTACTTTCTTCAATTTAAATCTGCATTTGTCAATAAGGAGTCCATGATCTGAGCCTCATTCAGCTCCTGGTCTTGTTTTTGCTGACTGTATAGAGCTTCTCCATCTTTGACTGCAAAGAATATAATCAATCTGATTTTGGTCTTGACCATCTGGTGATGTCCATGTGTAGAGTCTTCTCTCGTGTTTTTAGAAGAGGGTGTTTGCTACGACGAGTGCATTCTTTTTGCACTCATCTCACATGCTAGTAAAGTAATACTCAAAATTATCCAAACCAGGCTTCAGCAATATGTGAACTGTGAACTTCCAGATGCTCAAGCTGGTTTTAGAAAAGGCAGAGGAACCAGAGGTCAAATTGCCAACATCTGCTGGATCACTGAAAAAGCAAGAGTTCCAGAAAAACTTCTATTTCTACTTCACTGACTATGCCAAAGCCTTTGACTGTGTGGGTCACCACAAACTGTGGAAAATTCTTTAAGAGATGGGAATACTAGACCACTTGACCAGCCTCTTGAGAAACCTATATGCAGGTCAGGAAGCAACAGTTAGAACTGGACATGGAACAACAGACTGGTTCCAAATAGGAAAAGGAGTACGCCAAGGCTACATATTGTCACCTTGCTTATTTAACTTCTATGCAGAGTACATCATGAGAAACACTGGGCTGGAAGAAGCACAAGCTGGAATCAAGATTGCTGGGAGAAATATCAATAACCTCAGATATGCAGATGACACCACCCTTATGGCAGAAAGTGAAGAGGAACTAAAAAGCCTCTTGATGAAAGTGAAAGAGGAGAGTGAAAAAGTTGGCTTAAAGCTCAACATTCAGAAAACGAAGATCATGGCATCTGGTCCCATCACTTCTTGGGAAATAGATGAGGAAACAGTGGAAACAGTGTCAGACTTTATTTTGGGGGGCTCCAAAATCACTGCAGATGGTGATTGCAGCGTGAAATTAGAAGATGTTTATTCCTTGGAAGGAAAGTTATGACCAATCTAGATAGCACATTAAAAAGCAGAGACATTACTTTGGCAACAATGGTCCACCTAGTCAAGGCTATGGTTTTTCCTGTGGTCATGTATGGATGTGAGAGTTGGACTGTGAAGAAAGCTGAGTGCCGAAGAATTGATGCTTTTGAACTGTGGTGTTGGAGAAAACTCTTGAGAGTCCCTTGGACTGCAAGGAGATCCAACCAGTCCATCCTAAAGGAGATCAGTCCTGGGTGTTCATTGGAAGGACTGATGCTGAAGCTAAAACTCCAATACTTTAGCCACCTTGTGCAAAGATTTGACTCATTGGAAAAGACCTTGATGCTGGGAGGGATTAGGGGCAGGAGGAGAAGGGGACAACAGAGGATGAGATGGCTGGATGGCATCACTGACTCGATGGACATGAGTTTGGGTAAACTCCGGGAGTTGGTGATGGACAGGGAGGCCTGGAGTGCTGCGATTCATGGGGTCGAAAAGAGTCAGATACGACTGAGTGACTGAACTGAATGACTGACTGACTGATTCAGATGATCTTCCAATTTCTTAGGAAGACAAGATTTCCATGAGTTATATTATCTTAACTTTAAAAATTGTCCTACTGTACATTCAGGGGAGTTTTCTACACTAGGCTACAGTTTCTCTCTAGTCTCTGAACTCTGAGCATGTCACATTCATTGCTGTAACCCAAGGCCTAGGAAAGTATCTGGCATTCAATAAATATTAATTTAACAAATCAGATATACCAATGCATCAACACAAGTTCTTACATTAAGTAAATAGAAAGACATAAGTAAAAACTTTATGTAACAGAAAATGAATCTTGCCTAGTTTGCAAATTGTAAGTTATTCCAAGAATAAGGCAAAATAGCACAAGATACACTGTATCTTAAATGTCCATTGTTGTTGCTGTTGTTGAGTTGCTAAGTCATATCTGATTTTCTTGTGACCCCATGGACTATAGCCCACCAAGCTTCTCTGTTCCTGGGATTTCCCCAGAAAGAATACTGGAGTGAGTTGCTATTTCCTTCTCCAGGGGATCTTCCTGACCCCAGGATAGAACCTGCATGTCTCCTGCATTGCAGGCAGTCTCCTGCATTGGCGGGCAAGTTCTTCATCGCTGAGCCAACAGGGAAGCACTAATTGTCCATATGCTGAGTTAAAATCATTAGCTTACTTATAATCCAGCTTCTGTCTCACATACCTTGTCACATCCTCCAGTCACCTACCTTTTCAATTAGTGTCCCCTTTTCTTTGTTTTTGTTTTAAAGACATAAAGGTTTCATTTCTTTTGGCATTGATATGAAAGAAAAAACATTAAAGGAACTGGTTTAATTGTTCCCTAGCCTCACACATCGAGAAATAAAACTGGGTTATAAACAATATTTATTTAGTTTTCATTTGATTAAGCATAAGAATTACAACAGTAACTAGGGGAATGTTTGTAGAATAGGTAGAATAATAAACCTTTCTAAATAACTAATTTACACCATCAAGCTATGCAGCCTTATACTCATAGAGACAAGCAACAATGGTGAAGGCATTAAGTTTATTCAGTATTTTGGGGGTTTGAAATGACATATGACTTAGTGACCATTTTTGTTTTGTGGCATGTTGCGATCTGCTCTCCTCTCGAATTGGGAATGTTTTCTCTAAAATCTTTCTCTAAAATAGTGACTGAGGGGTCATCAGCCACTAGTTTGAATTCTCTAAATAGCTATCATTTTAGTTATTATTTATTTATCTATTTATTTAAGTTTAGTTTCCTTTTTAATTCCTCTGTAGAGTTATCTAACTTACTTCAGGATTCAGTCTTTGAAAAATATCTACTTAGCTAAAAATTCAAGCAATCACTGACTCACTTCAGGAAACGATTAGTAGTATCTGTGAAGTTAAAGCACATTTTTAGAGTATGAAGGAAATTAGCTGGGAGCTGAGAAACTTGCCTGTGATCATTACCCATTATCCGGAGATTTGTGATTGTGAATGGAAGCCAACTTGTTTCACGGGAAGACTGTGTCTGGCTAACTGTGACAACAGTGGATCTGAAAGCGACTAGCTTTTGGTTACGTCACAGTTGAGCTGACCATGGATATAATTAGCATTGAAGGGCTGTGGCTGCAGATGGCTGTAGGATGTAAACCTGGTGGAAATAATGACAGGGCTGCAACTCAGCAGTAAGTCTTCCCAGTTTTTCAAAATTTTTTCTTTCATTCTTTTTTAAATGAAAGCTCTAAACTTGTAACACCTGGAAATTTGTCATAAATATCACTGAAATATTAATCAAGGCACCAACAGAAAATAATAGCTTTTGATTTTCTTGTATCCTGCAAAAATCTCTCTTAAATTTTAGGAATAATCTGAAAAATGGTATTTATAAATTGAGCAGTAAACTCTGCCCAACTAAAATATTCCTGTGATGTTTTTCTTTCTGATATATCTTGTAGACAATGCATTCTTACTGGAAATACTTAAAATATGACTGAAATAGAAGGTTTGTATAGTAACCTGAAAAATCTAATACAGAAGCAAATTAGATTTGGAGCGAACTAAAAAAATATAGAAAATAGAATGAAATTACAAGTTATTCATAATTCTAACACTCAGAAAAACTTCATTTCTTGAATTTATATTTATGGATTAAAATCATTTTATTTTCACTTTAATTTTTATGTTAAGGAACTCCACATATTAGCAAGATACATGTAAACTTCTCAAGAGCCACAGTTTTAAAATTGTTTATTGAAAATATTTATTTTCAAATAATTTATCATATTCCAAAAAGAGATTTTAATAGTCAACTTCTGAGTTTATGAACTTTAAAATCAATCTGTGCAAACTTTGGCAAGAAATAAATTCTGTGGTATCAGGAAATTTTTCTGTATGTTTGCTACAACATTTAAATTAGAATTAAGTGCATTTTTAATACCAAGTTTGCTTGCATTAAAAATATTCACACTTGTAGATCTAAGTTTGGAATTACGTACACCTCAATTTTTATAAAATAAATAATTTACTGTAAGGATTTCCTACATGCTTTCTTTTATTGCTTTTCTTTATATCTGTCAAGGTTTTATACACACACACACACACACACACACACACACACACACAGACCAAAATCATTAGTGTTCCTGGCTAGCAAAAAGAATCACATTCATTATATCAAAGTGAACAACAGCAACATGAAGTCCTAAATATTCTTAGATGCTGACAATATCAAGAATGTATAATATAAAAGTAGTGTTCTGCTCTGTCCATTGAAAAAATTCATATGAATTTGGAACTTTAAATATATTTTACAAGAAAAACAAATATTATATGGCTAACTCTTAACTAGAAAATAGCCAAACACTTCTTACTGTTCAGAAGGATGTTAAACTAAGATTACTTTTAGTGCACATTAAATGTTACAAAGGTTAATAAATGTCACATTACAATGGATCAGTCAATATTTAAGCCTCTTCTAAGGCAAAGTTCACATGTTCTAGGGCAAGGGAGAAAGCTTCATAAATATTTTAATTATTTCAGGTCTGGAAGAAAGGTATATTGAATAACTTTTAAATCATAGAAATTATTTTATTTTTATGTGTTGTCTGGATTCATTACAGACTGCTGAGAACATTCAGTATTTTAAAAACAATAAATCCACTTCCATTATCAGCAAAACACACACACACACACACACACACACACACACACACACAAACAAACTTTCGTTTGAATTTCCAATTTCTTTTGTAAAATAGTCTTCAAATTGGGAGATGAACGGAACAATTTGCTTTCTGGACACCAGAGGCACATCTCACTTCCACAGAGCACCTCGCACTGCCAGTTGCAGAAATGGAAATTAATCGAAACAACAGGAGCAGCAACACACGTTTTGAATATATGCTTTGCCCTGAAAGCTTTCTGATAAGATTTGTTCATTTGACAGAAAAGCTGTTGATGTGAGGAAAGGGTCTCTATTGGTTCATCTTTCCAATTACCAGAGACAGACTGGGTCTTCTGGAATTTACCACCCAGAAAGAAAAGGCTTTGGTCACCTCCTAATTTGATTATTGACCCTGGTGGCCTTGAAATAGAGAATGGCACTAGCTAAGATAAATAGAATGGAGAGAAAGCCAAACAGAAGCATAACAGAAGTAAGCCCAAAAAATTGGTCCTTTTCCTGAGACCCCCAAGGTAGAAAGGAGAGCAGGAAAGTGGGCTAGCCACTGTTGATTGACTGAGGAGATAAGGCACTCTGGGAAATCGAGTAAAGGAATTTAAGTGCCATTAGGTTAAACAAAGGCTTTGGGTTAAAGACTTGATGTAAAAGTCAGTTGTTTGTTTTCAGACCAATAAAAGAAAAAGTACCTTTGACTTCTTAGAACAATTAACTTTGTTTCTGTCAGCCCATACTTCATCTCACCCATTAAGAATCTTCCAAAACCAAACTAGAGACACATTATTTCCTTCTCAAGCTATCATCAAACTTTTTGAATATTTTTTTTTCTTTCAGTTAATTATTCATTATTGTCCAGAAATCTTACTAAGAAATCCTGAGGGTGCTCCTGAGTTTTTCTCAAACTATTTTATAAAAAGTTCCAAGTGTTGGGTTGGCATGGTTTTATTTTAAATCAGATAGTTAAAGGCAAGAGGGTCTTTATACTCTGATTCTCAAGCCAGTGGAAAGACCATGTTCATTCCAGTTCTTCTACTGCCCATCACAAAAGTTCATATACATGAAGTGGAGGGCAAGGGGAAACACGGGGGAGAACAAAATGGTAATTATTTGAAAATGCAGTTTTAATGCACCTATTTTCCCATAATCCAAGCAACCAAAATTAAAGTTTGTTAAAATTTAAATAGAAGATGAATGGGTAAAGCCTTAAAAGAGACATGAGATTAGTAAAGAAAATTTGAGATGATGAAATGATGATCCTGTTTAATTCCTTCACGGTCAAAAGAAGAAGAAGGCATATGGTTCAGCCAGGTGAAGTGACTTGCTGGTAACCCAGTTAGTCGATGACAAAGCTAAGACAAAAACACAGATCATCTGACCCAGTGGGAACACTTGATTGAGACAGTACATACATAACAGAATTCATTCTTTCTATGATTTACATGCTTAATGATTTATACATGAGTATCCTTTACTTGCTATGCATAGTGTATTAACTTCCTATTGCTGGTATAACACAATATTGTAAATTTAGTGGTTTCAGTTCAGTTCGGTTCAGTCGCTCAGTCATGTCTGACTCCTTGTAACCCCATGGACTGCAGCTGCAGGGACAATCTTCCCTGTCATCAGCAACTCCCAGACCTTGTTCAAACTCATGTCAGTCAAGTCAGTGATGCCATCAAACCGTCTCATCTTCTGTCGTCCCCTTCCCCTCCTGCCTTCAATCTTTTCCCAGCATCAGGGTCTTTTCTAATGAGCCAACACTTCATATAAGATGGCCAGAGTACTGGAGTTTCAGCTTTAGCATCATTCCTTCCAAAGAACACCCAGGGCTGATCTCCTTTAGGATGGACTGGTTGGATCTCCTTGCAGTCCAAGGGATTCTCAAGAGTCTTCTACAACACCACAGTTCAAAAGCATCAATTCTTCGGCACTCAGCTTTCTTCACAGTCCAACTCTCACATCCATACATGACCACTGGAAAAACCACAGCCTTGACTAGACGGACCTTCGTTGGCAAAGTAATGTCTCTGCTTTTGAATATGCTATCTAGGTTGGTCATAACTTTTCTTCCAAAGAGTAAGCGTCTTTTAATTTCATGGCGGCAGTCACAATCTACAGTGATTTTGGAGCCCCCCAAAATAAAGTCAGCCACTGTTTCCACTGTTCCCCCATCTATTTCCCATGAAGTGATGGGACCAGATGCCATGATCTTAGTTTTCTGAATGTTGAGCTTTTAGCCAACTTTTTCACTCTCCTCTTTCACTTTCATCAAGAGGCTTTTTAGTTCCTCTTCACTTTCTGCCATAAGGGTGGTGTCATCTGCATATCTGAGGTTATTGATATTTCTCCCAGCAATCTTGATTCCAGCTTGTGCTTCTTCCAGCCCAGTGTTTCTCATGATGTACTCTGCATATAAGCTAAATAAGCAGGGTGACAACATGTAGCTTTGATGTACTTCTTTCCCAATTTTGAGCCAGTCCTTTATTCCATGTCCAGTTCTAAGTCTTATTCAATAAGAAAAATTATGAGTAGGAAGTAAAGTTCACCAAACTTTTGCTATTTCACTGCATCTAGAAATTGCTAATAGTTTCTCCCAGAATGATAAAGTTGGCACAATCATAGTATAAATAGTTACTGTTTGGAATCCTAAAAATGTCAATAAATGGATTTCTACCAGATTGTGCATGTGTGCTCAGTTGTGTCGAACTGTTTGCAATCCTTTAGACTATCGCCTGCCAAGTTCCTCTGCCCATGGGATTTTTCAGGCAAGAATACTGGAGTGGATTGCCATTTCCTCCTTTATGGCATCTTTCTGACCCAGGGATCAAATCCCTATCTGCTGCATTGCTGGCAGGGTCTTTACCTGTTGAGCTGCTGGGGAAACCCTTTTCCCAGATATTGTTATTTCAGAAAATATTCGGACTCAGGAAAAAAAATTCAAAACCCTAAGAGGGCATGTTATATTTTCTATAAATTAAAAGTCAAATGCCCAAATCTGAATATTTTCATGCTTTTCAAGACATGCAAATACACAACTATTTTATACAAGAATATGTAACATAAAATGATATTATTTTAATAGTACTTGAAAATCAGAGCTTCTAATAGCAGTAGCATAGCACAGGAAATGTAATATTGAAGTTCTTCTGCATGGACTAACTTAATATTGTTAGCTTAAAGGTTGTTCTCAGACATATTCTGGCTCTGGTCAAAGGACAGTAGGACAAATTATATGCAAACAATACACACGTAAATTCATTTTTCCTTCAGTATAATATGTTAGGCCTGCAAACAAGCCTAATTTATTTTGTATTTTGTTTTCAAGGTGCTATAAACGTTCTAGAATACTGAGCAGTCAACAGGGAAAGAAAACAAATATTCTAGAACATAAGGCTGGAGGAGGAAAGGAGATAAATAGAAACCTAGTCATTGCTATACAAGCCTAGAGCCTTTTGCCTCGTCTAAAGTAACTTATGAGACAGATTTGTTTTTGTTTTTGTTTAAGCATTCTTCTCTTCTCTGTATCTTCAAAAGTATTAGGACATAACAATAGATATTCTATAAATATCTTATGCCTTATCTTCAGCTGCCATAACAAAATTCCATAGATGGTGTGGACTAAAAAATAAAAATGTATTTTATCATAGTTATGAAGGCTGAGAATCTGAGATCAGAGTTTCAGCATGGTCAGTTTCTGGGGAACGCTCTTGCTGGCTTGCAGATGACCTTCTTTCCCTGTGTGCTTATATGGCCTTTCCTTGATGTGTACACATGAGGAGAGAGCATGATTCTCTCTCTTCCTCTTCTTAAATGGCCACTAATCCTATTGGATTAAGACCTTACCCTTATCACCTCATTTCACCTTAATTACCTCTTTAAAGCCCTCTGTCCAAAGTCAGTCACATTGCAGGCTAGGGCTTCAACATGGATTTTGGATGTGAATTCAGTCCATAGTGTTCCACCCCAAACTCCCCAAATTAATGTCCTTCTCACACCCAAAACACATTCTAACCTAACAGTCCCACAAATATTAACTCATTTCAGCATCAGATCTAAAATCTGAAGTGTCACCAAAATATCTAAGTCAGATATGAGTGAGACCAGAGGTAGGATTCATTCTGAGACAAATTTCTCTCCAGCTGTAAACCAGTGAAACCACACATGTGATTACCTCCCAAAACAATGATGGGAAAGGCATAGATTTTATAATTCCAGTCCAAAAGGGTTAAATCAGAAGGAAGAAAGAAGTGGCAAGTCTCAAGTAGGTCCGAGAACTAGCAAGGTGATTTCCATTAGATCTTCAGGCTCAGGAATAATCTTCTTTGGCTACATACTTCGCCCTCCAGGCCAACTATGGTTGCAGCATCACACACACACACACACACACACACACACACACACACCATTCTTGGTTTGGGTCTCATTCCTACAGCTCTGCTATGGTGGGGTCCATGCCCTAAGGCAGAGGCCAGTAGGTCTGGCCTATTGAAACCAAGGAGATGCCTTCATGATCTTTGAACCACCTTCAGTGTCATTTCCCCCTCATACTTAAGAATAGAGCACTTTCACAGCCAAATAGGTCTGTTGTTTTGTCCTGTCAAACATTCCAACAATCATCCTTCATTTTGTCATATCTATTTCAAACTTTGTCAAGTATAATCTTATAAGCTTTTATCAAGCACTTGTCCAGCCATATCCCTGTTGGCTTCTTCACAACATGCTTTCTTTTTGGTGATATGGGTCAACTAAGTATTTTCCAAATCTTCAAGTTCCAGTTCCTTTCTGCTTAATAATTACTTCTCAATTCACTTCTCTCCTTTCATATTTCACCATAAGCAACTATCAGGAACCAAGCTGCTGCTTTGATATTTTGCTGAAAAATCTCCTCAGCTAAATATTCAGTTTCATGGCTTGGAATTCTACCTTTCACCATAATACAACACAGTTCAGTGAAGTTCTTTGTCATTTTATAACATGTGTCACCTTTCCTCCAGTCTCCAATGTTTCTCATTCCTTGGCTTCCCAGGAGGCACAGTGGTAAAAAATCTGCCTGCCAATGCTAGAGAAGCCACAGATGTGGGTTCAGCCCTGGGTCAGGAAGATGCCATGGAGAAGGAAATGGAAACCCACTCCAGTAATCTTGCCTGGAAAATCCCATGGACAGGGGCATCTGACGGGCTACAGACCATGGTGTCACAAAGAGTAGGATACAACTGAGCATGCACACATTCTCATTTCAGTCTGAGATCTTATCAGAATTATCCTTTATGTATATACTTCTAGCATGAACCTCAAAATCCATCAATTCTGTACCCCATTGCCCAGTTCTAAAGCTGCTTCCATATTTTCAGATTTTTGTTACAGTGGCACCTCCCTTCTCAATACCAAAATCTGACTTAGTCTGTTCAAACTCCTGCAGGGAGAAGAAAATTTCCTGTAACCTTTTAGGTCTTTTTTTCCTGTCTTCTTTTCTGGTCTAATAATTAAATTGACGTAAAACAGATCAACAGGGGAAAACTGTCCAATTTAATTTTATGCATACTGAAACACCAAAGATATGAGACTCAAAGAAGGGACCAGAGCAGGTAGCTCTTATGCTTTTTAGACAAAAAATTTTTTTGAAGATTCGACAAAACAAAGGGTTTTTTGCTTGGGATAGTAAAGTAATAAAGTTTGTTTATATGGCCTTGAATACCCTATCTCTGGCAATAAAATGCCTTCCATCCTCCTGGCATTGGGAGGACACCTTCAGATGAGAAATTTATTTCCTGCTTTCAGGAGGACAAAGAAGGGTCAGCGTGTTCTTCTTGCACTAGCCATTTCTCAAGTAACTTTAATTCAAAATAATCAATATGTCAAAGTGGTATATTTTGGGGTGGCCTGCCCTGAACCCTATCACTGACATATCAAAATACCATAAACTGGGTAACTTAAACAACAAAAATTTATTTTCTTGCACTTCTAGAGGCTGAAAGTCCAAGATCAGAGTACAGCATGGGTGGATTCTAGTGAGAACTCCCTTCCTACTTGAAAACCTTTTTAATGTATTCACATACTCTTTCCTTCCTGTATGTCAGTAGACAGAGGTCTTTCTCTTTCTCTTTTTAGAAGGCCACCAATCCTGGCAGCTTAGAATCTCACATTCATGATATTACTTCACCTTTATTACCTCCCTAAAGTTCAGTCTCCAAAGACAGTCACATTGGAGATGAGAGTTTTAATACATGAAGTTTGTGGTGGTAGTTTTGTCATTAAGTTCTGTCCGATTTCTGTGACCCCATGGACTGTAGCCCACCAGGCTCCTCTGTCCATGGGATTTTCCAGGCAAGAATACTGGAGTGGGTTGCCATTTCCTTCTCCAGAGGATCTTTCCCACCCAGGGATCAAACCCTCATCTCCTGCATTGCAGGTGGTCTCCCATATTTGCAGGCAGGTTCTTTACCGACTCGATTTAGTTCAGAGAATTCCACCATTATGATTCATGCAACACTATATACATTGCCTTATTTTGGGAGACTTCAAGAAAATTTATAGGAGATGGATACAGAATTAAGCGAAAGAAACTTTTCAACTCTGTGTGCCCAGTACCTCAGTTGTGTCTGACTCTTGCAGCCCTGTGGACAGCTAGGCTCTTTTATCCATGGGATTCCCCAGGGAAGAATACTGGAGTGGGTTACCATTTTCTAATGCAGGGGATCTTCCTGACCCAGCGATTTGTGTCTCCTTCATTGGCATGCAGATTCTTTACCACTGAGCCACTTAAGCAACTGCTCTTAAAGAAAATAAGATAAAAATGGACACAAAGGAGATTTAATTATTTATTATCACCACTTTATCAATGGCTGTTTGAAAGAAAAGCAAAGACAAAGCATAATGTTGTTAAAATTTATACATTAATTCTGATGTTATATTATTGGCTTTCAATGGAAAGGATTTAGGATCTTTTAGAATATTTCCTATGGAAATAAATGTAAAATAAAAGAAATATGATCTGATCTTTGTTTTATATTCAGTAACATTTAAAGCATTGCTGGAATGTAGCACCAAATAACAAAATATGAGCTAAGACAAATATTAAAAATTGTAAACCAAGATTGCCAAGTAAAATTTTGCCAACCACCTCTATTTTTTATCACTTATTCAGTGGGGAGAAGAAACCTCTCATAACGGGGGAAGGGGTTTAGGACTTCATCCTGCACATAAGCATTCTGTGCTTATTCAGATACCCACTGCTACTGCTGCTAAGTCGCTTCAGTCGTGTCCGACTCTATGCGACCCCATTGATGGCAGCCCACCAGGCTTCGCCGTCCCTGGGATTCTCCAGGCAAGAACACTGGAGTGGGCTGCCATTTCCTTCTCCAATGCATGAAAGTGAAAAGTAAAAGTGAAGTCGCTCAGTCGTGTCCGACTCTTAGCGACCCCATGGACTGCAGCCCACCAGATTCCTCTGTCCATGGGATTTTCCAGGCAAGAGTACTGGAGTGGGGTGCCATTGCCTTCTCTGTCAGATACCCACAGATACTATAAAAATAGACATAAGGCTGAAAAAGAAATATATGATTATGGTTTCAAAAAATTTTTAAAGAATTAAGATATTCTGCTGGAATAACAAAATGTAAGGGGGGGAGAACAGAAAAATATTCTTAAATATAAAGCTGATTTATTTTAAATTTAAATTTAAATTGAACCAAGCCATAAGATTTATTCAGCAAAAGATCCAACATCAGGTGATCCCTCTGGTTCCACTTTTATGTAAACTCCTATTGTGCTACTGAATTTCCATAGCCAGTTTGAACTGACTCTTTTATACTGAAAGTGCAGTCAAGGGAAATGTGCAGAAGAAAGGAAACAAACCATGCATTCATTTTTAAACCAGTACAGGCACACCTCATTTTACTGTGCTTCTCAGATACTGTTTCTTATAAATTAAAGATCTTTGGCAACACTGTGTCCAGTAAGTCTATCAGCACCATTCTTCACACAGCATTTCCTCACTTTGTGTCTCTGTCACATTTCAGCAATTCTTAGAGTATTTCAGACTTTTTCATGTTATTATTTTGCTATGTTAATCTGTGATCAGTAATCTTTAATTTACTATCATAATTGGTTTTGAGCACTGCAAATCATGCTCGTATAAAATGGTGAATTTAAGCAATAAAGTTTGTGTTTTGACTGCTCTGCCTACCAGCTGTTCCCCTGCGTCTACAGCTCTTCTCAGCATCCCTATTTCCTTAGATATAATACTGAAATTAGGCCAATTAATAATCCTACAATGACTCTAAGTGTTCAAGTGAAAGGAAGAGTCACCGTCTTACACTTTAAACCAAAAGCTAAAAATGATTAAGCTCAGCACTGAAAACCAGAATAGGCTGAAAGCTTATCCCCCAAGCTATGAATATAAAGGGAAAATTCTTGAAAATTTTCAGTACTACTCTGTTGAACACAGGGATAATAAGCAAATGAAACAAACTTAATGATTATTCAGATAAAATTTTAGCAGTCGGATAAAAGATCAAACCATCCAAACATTTCCTTCAGCCAAAGCCTAATCCAGAGCAAGCTCCTAACTCTTTTCAATTCTATGAAGGCTGGGAGAGGTGAGGAGGAGCAGAAGAAAAGTTTGAAGATAACAGAGGTTGGTTCATGAGGTGTAAGGAAAGAAGCCAATACCATAACTTAAACATGCAAGGTGAAACAGCAAGTGCTGATGTAGAAGCTGCAGCAAGTTACCTAGTTCTAGCAAAGATACTTAATGAAGGTAGTTGCACTGAACAACAGATTTTCAATGTTGATGAAACAGTTTTGTATTGGAAGTATATGCCATCTAGGATTTCCAACGCTAAAAAGGAGAAGTCAAAGTCTAGCCTCCAGGCTTCAAAGGACAGGCTGACTCCCTTGTTAGGGGCTAATGCAGCTGGTGACCTGAAGTTGAAGCCAGGCTCACTTATCATTCCAGAAATTCTAGAGCTCTTAAGAATTATGCTAAATCTCTTCTGCCAGTGCTCTATAAATGGAACAACAAAGGCTGGATGACAGCACATCTGTTTACAACATGGTTTACTGAATATTTTAAGCCCAGTGTTGGGATGTATCGCTCAGAAGAAAAATATACCTTTCAAAATACGAGTGCTCATTGACAAGGCACCTGATCACCTTGGCGTTCTGATGGAAATGTACAACAAAAGTAGTACTGTTTTCAAGCCTGTTAACACAACATCCATTCTTCAGCCCATGGATCAAGGAATAATTTTGATTTTTCAAGTCTTATTAAACCTTGTATATAAGACTACAGCTATCATAGATATTCATCCTCTGATGGATCTGGGCAAAACAGCTGAAAACCTTCTGAAAAGGATTCACCCTCCTAGACACCATTAAAAACATTCAGGATACATGGGAAGTGATCCAAAGGTCAACATCAACAGGAGTTTTTAAGAAGTTGATTCTAGCCCTCACAGATGACTTTGAGGGGCCAAGATTTTAGAGGAGAAAATACCTGCAGATGTGGTAGAAATAAGAGAACTAGATTTAGCAGTATTTTGAAGATGTAACATGTGCTGCAATCTTGTTTTGAATCTTCAATAAATGAGTTGCTTCTTAGGTATAAAAAAAGAGAGTGGTTGCTTGAGCTGCAATCTACTCCTGGTAAAGATGATGCAAAGATTGCTGAAATAAAAACAAAGTATTTAGAACATTACATAATCTTAGTTTATAAAGCAGCAACGGAGTTTTAGAACATTGATTCCAATTTTGAAAGATCTACCAGAGATAAAATGCTATCAAATAGCATTGTATGCCCCAGGAAAATTATTCATGAAAGGAAGCCATTCTATGCAGCAAACTTCATTCCTGTCTTATTTTAAGAAACTATCACAGCCACCTAAATCTTCAGCAGCCCTGACCTGATCAGTCAATAGCCATCAAAATCGGCAAAACCTTCCACAAGCAAAAAGGCTCACTGAAGGCTCAGATGATTATTAGCATATTTTAGCAATAAAGTACTTTTTAATTAAGGCATATACTTTTCCGACATAATTCTATTGCACATGATAGACTACAATGTAGGGCAAACAATTTTTATATGCACTAGGAAATTTAAAAAATTCATATTACATTATTTATTCTGATACTTACTTTATAAATGTGGTATGAAACCAAATCCACAGTATTTTTGACATGTATATCTGTGTCCATCTGGTGACTTCGACGATGCTTCTAAAACTTTAATGTGTGTTTGGATCACGTAAAATCTAAAGTGAAACTTCTGATTTAATAGGTCTGGGGTAGAACGCTAATAATCTGCATTTTAACCAGTTTCCAAGTGAGTGCCTGGGAGTATGAAAGTGCTAGAGAATAGATGACAGTGGGGAAAATCTAAACAATCCCAGTAAGTTTATTTAACATCTTCCTTGGAAGAAATGAGAAGAGAAAAAAAAATCAGTTTTAAACATCAATAAAAAGATGTAGCAATAGAGTAAACCCAGCGAACAGAATACATCTTTAAAGGTCTCTAAAGAAGGGGACGACAGAGGATGAGATGGCTGGATGGCATCACGGACTCGATGGACGTGAGTCTGAGTGAACTCCGGGAGTTGGTGATGGACAGGGAGGCCTGGCGTGCAGCGATTCATGGGGTCACAAAGAGTCAGACACGACTGAGTGACTGAACTGAACTGAACTGAACTGAACTGAAAGTCATTTCAGATCTAGAAGTTAAAGGCAGATGTACACATTCAAGAAGCCAGAGCTGTGGTAATAGAACAAGCCTGATATGGATTGTATTGAGGGGAGATGTTCTGAAGCTGTTGCTTAATAAGATGATTCTATGATACTAATAATGAAGCTAATATTTTATAGCACCTTTACCGACTACAGTTGTTTTTCATAGTTGACCTAGATTATAATTAACAGAAATCTGAACCATTGTGTTCTAAACTGTTCAACATCTGCCCCATGAACAAAGGATAATACTTGTAAAAAGGTGAAAGCAAAAACAAATTGAAAATGGATATACCTTTCATATTTGACCAAGTAAATTTTGCTGTAGGATATAAATGAATTGAGATTCTGATGCAAATTATTCATTATAAGACAAAGAAAAATAATAGAAGTAGTTCTCAAAGTAATGATTTAAGGCTTGAATTTAACATTTTTCCAGGAGCCTTTATGACTATACATAATTCATGAATCTGTATATCTGTAATGTTTGAGATTTTTTGCCCTGAAAGTGTTTTTTAATGATTAGGTCACATGGCTAGCACAGTCCTTTAATGTCCTTTAATGTCTCTCTTTTCCCTGGCTTATCATTTTTCCATTTTGCTTAGGAATACATTAGCCTTTGCTACATAGTCTCAAAACATCTACTTTTGCAATCAGCCTGGAACAGAAAATGAACAGTGGGATCTAATTGAACATTATGTATTTAAGATGGCTAAAATGAACATAATTTGGAAATGTGAAATGCCTATACATACACACAACAAAGATTAAAAGATGATCAGCACTAAACAGAAGAATGTATGCCAACTGAACGTGTTTTGATGTGTACCAAAAGTACTTATCGGATATAGAAAATCTTGCAGAACCGAAATGATGGAATGTTTCTATATGAAAACGGAAGCAGTTTCACACTAAAAATTAGAACATTTTCGCTTATTGTTTACTCAACATGTTAGTATGGCTGGTAATTTGAAAAAAAAATAGGTTTTTGGAGGCTTTCATTTAAAAAAATTCTCAAAATTTAGACATAAACTCAATGTCGGTGGTCTTTGTTTTGCCTAGCAAATAAATCATCACTTCTGGTTATCATACCTGATCCTGAAGAGCTTCCAATTGTTTGATACTCACTTGGTAAATGAAGGAAAACAATCATTCCTGATTACATTGAATGAAACGTCTATGAGTACGGTGAATTTAAAAGACGCAGAACAAGCTAAATATGAGTATTTTCATGCATCCTTAAAAGTTTGGGCTTGGTGACTTTTTATTAAATCAGACTTTTTTTTTAAATGGGGATTTGGAAAGAAGCTTATTTTGTTTATTGCACAGCCTTTCCTCCTGGGAGAGTTTCCCTATATTAATTGCTTCTGTACTCAGATGCTTCTAATTATTAACCTGCAGGTGCCTCTAATCACTGTGTCTTCCAGCAGAGTTTTGTTTGAGGGCCATTAGCTGTTATGCTTAATTAAAACACACTGTACCTAGTTTTGTGTACTGTTTGATCTTTCAGATGGCTTCCCAGACCTCCAAAAACAGTCATTGACAGTCATTTCCTACAATTAACCACAGTGCCCTGTATCTCTTTCTCTGTTATTAAATTGGATCAGTGTATAGAATTATACAAGAGCTAATTCTTAAAACTTAAGAGACTAAGCCCTAGGATATGCCCAATGATCCTTAGTTTCTAGGATATTTAAGCCAAAGATGGAACTTTATTGCTATATTTAAAAATCTGAAATCTGACACGTATATAAAAATGTGTAGAGTCACTGAACCTTCAAGTGTTCCAGGTTCTTAGAGATACTCTAGTTTTTGCTCTTTATGAGAAAAGCACAAGTGTGATAGACTTCAGCCTAAAGGAGGCTTCTCTGTTTCTGAACCTCACCTGCTACTTTTCACTCTTTGACCACATGCTTTTCATGTGCCATTTTCAAAAGTTTCAGGAATACACCAAATTGGAGTAATTTGAATAAAGTCAATGGTAGAACATATTCCTGCTGCAAAATTATTCTAGAACTACAAGTATGTATCTTCTATCTAGAATTGAAATTGTATGTTGAATAAAAATCAACAAGCAAATAAAGATGTTCATAGGTCAATAGTTTACTCCTAGTCAGAGTGCTTATTTGGACCTCTGAATATGTCTTTTGAACCAGACGTGGCATCTAAATGGGGCACTATGATTATGGCCCTGACTGTGGCAGAAAGCATAAAGGCCAGGCCTGATTTGTGATCAGAGGTAACTCTGCCTGCTGGTTTCCATGCCCGCCCTCATAATTACTATTTGGTTTGAGTTAGCAGCATTAGCAGGGCATTTGTTGTGCGGTAGGTTGACTTTCTTTGTGGGTGATATTTATTTTACTTTGGTTTTGATTTGTAAGTTGTAGGTTAGGGATTCTTATTGCTGTTGCTGTTAGAATCATGGTTTTATAAGCAAAGTAAGTCAGAAATACAAAGACATATCCCATATGACATCACTTACATGTGATACCTAAAATACAACACAAATGAACGTATCTGTGAAATGGAAACAGACTCACAGACATAGCGAACAGATAGGGGGAGGTGGGGTGGGGAGCGAAGGATTGGGAGTTTGGGATTAGCAGATGAAAGCTAGTACATGCAGGAGGGGGAAACGACAAGATCCTGCTCTAGAGTACAGGGAACTACGTTCAGTATCCGATGATAAACCTTAATGGAAAAGAATATATTGGGGGATAGGAAGGAGATTCAAGAGGGAGGGGATCTATGTACACAGCTGATTCACTTCATTGTACAGCAGAGACTAATACAACATTGTAAAGCAATTATACTTCAAAAAAAAAAGAGAATATATATGTGTATATATATATATACATATATAGCTGAGTCACTTTGCTATACAACAAAAACTAACACAACATTGTAAATCAGCTATACTGCAGTAAATTTTTTAAATTAATTATAATTTTAACAACACAAATTCTTGTAGAGATAAATAAAGTTTGTTGGTAGTTGGTCACGTTGAAAATCAGAATTATCATAATCTGTGAGGCTACATAGCTTCATTTACCTGCCTGGATTTTACTTTTTGATATAAAGTTAATCTTCAGTACATTTGGAAACACAATATCATCACCCCCTCTCACAAATAACTCATTTTTCCCTCAACAACTCCCTCCACTTTGACCACAGCCAACCACCTTATGTTTCAAACAGAGTACCAAAATAGCTTTTAAAAACACTTTGCATTTGTTTTCTTTGAAAATAACATTAGTATTTTTAGCACTTTCAGCATCTGTTACCTGTAGCATGCTAAGCAAATAAATACCTTCAAGTAACAAAAAATAAAATTAGCAAAAATAGACATGTCTGATAAATTTAAAAATAGAGTATAATTATATGATTTTCAAAGTTTATCAAGATCTTTCTGGCAAAATAAGTTATTTGTATTAATTTATTCACAATTTTTTACTGCATTTATTAATTGTTAAATTTTTCTGCCACCTATGAACCTGAAAGAAATTTGTTCTTTCTCTGCTAGAAAACTAAAATCTTATTACATTGGAAACGCGACTCTTGCATAGACACTCTAGGCCACTCTACCAGGGCAGGAGAGTTAGGAAGATGAATAACTCTTAAACATGATACTTCAAACAGGGTGGGATTCACAGTCTTAATTGGTTTCCAATATCAATTTGTTACCTCCACATTAGGGAAACTCATATCTCTAAACTGATGTTAACCTGGAGTTCTGCCTACAGGAGGGAAAATGACCTCTTTGGCTTACATGATCCCAAACAAAACTATTATCATCGCCCATTCGATTACTTATTTTAGGGGTGCTCTAAATTTTCTAAAGCATTTATCAGACACATTATAACAATTTCAAAGGTAATTTAATTATTCTTTCTAAAATAATTGCCTAGAATCATGAAAGATCATGTGTATAATTTATCATATGTATAATTTACTTCATAATACATATAAATGACTGAATTAAAACTATTATTGAAGATTTCTTATATATTTTAATATATTAAATAAGTTTACAACACCAAATTCATTACTTCATGAACTTGCAAGAGGAAAATTTTTAGAAGTATGTAAGAAATCTTAAATTATCATCGAAATATGTTTCTAATCACTTTACACCACTATCATGTTTGCATTTTTTGATTTATATAAATGATCCTAAACTTAGTAGTCATTAGCAAAGGCCTTTAATATGCTAGGAAAACAATCTACAGACTTGTTATCTCAGTTCTTTATTCTAATCTTCCTGAATAATGAGGCGACTTCAGGATATTAATAGTATCATTTTCTGGTTTTTATCCTGAACAGAGGCATATGATAGAAACCATTTATCTCAAACCAATTTAGTATCACACTGTAGAAGACAGTAAATGGAAGAAGTCTTGTATTATGATTTATTTCATGCCATATGATCTAAGGTTGCTAACTATCCATTTACTTTATCTCATGTCCAATACTAGATTGCCTAATTAAATTCTGATGTCCAAGGAGTAGCTATTATCAAGCCAATGGTTTCCTAAGGTTGTTAAAAAAATATTCAGTGCGGAGTTTGCGATGAAACTTGTTGTTTAACAATGTTCTCTTTCAAGAAAGCATTCAAGAATTTTGCTTAAGAGAGTCCTGGATTTCATTATTCAACTGAAGCTACATTCAGGCTGTGGAACAATGCAATGGGAAAAATTCATCTCTAGAGCTAGACACCAACTGATTTTAAATGGCCCACTATATATTGTCTTTTGTTATCTTTAGTACATCCATATTAGTTAATAAACATTTATCAACGCTCTGGGTGAGCATTCTAGGGGGTTTAATTATCTCTTCAAGCTTAGTATGGACATAAACAATATTATGAATCATCTAAGCAGCACATCTTTTTTAATGATAGATAAAAACCTTCTTGTTAGGAGTGAAGTTTAAATTCATCATTATTCTGTTTTATAACATAACAATTACAAATGCAGAGTAAGTACAAATTATCCTCATTGTCAGTTAAAGAAATTTAATCTAATCTATTTTGAAAGAGTTGACAAGATTTTATGTGGAAGAAAGCTAAACTTGAAAAGTTTTGGTTATTATCTTCAAACATTTTTTGAGAACCATCATCATCTAAACGGTGTTGGACATTAGGGATACACAGACAAAAGAATCCCTGTTTTCTCTCACCTTCTAGTAGAGGGGATGGCTCTGGAGAAAACCAACTACAGTACTATTACAGCTGTAGAGAAAAGTAGCAGAGAAGCTTTTCCAGGGGGACAACTGGTATGTCAAGAAAGGATTCACCAAGCAGGGATCCCCCAGAACCATAACTGCTGTTAGCTTCGGTTCTCAGCTTCGTGATCCAGAAACAAGTCGTCTTCAGCTGAAAGATCAAATCAAGGGAATGGATTTTTACCAAGCAATTTACAAGAAACGTAGAGCTGTTGCAATTTTTTAATGTGATTATTCATAATGCTTTTCTATTATATTCTATTTAAGTCTTTCCTAGTTTTAATTCTAACCTTAGTGATAAATCCCATGGACGGAGGAGCCTGGTAGGCTGCAGTCCATGGGGTCGCTAAGAGTCAGACACAACTGAGCGACTTCACTTTCACTTTTCACTTTCATGCATTGGAGAAGGAAATGGCAACCCACTCCAGTGGAGGGGGGGGGGGGCCCTGATGGGCTGCCATCTATGGGGTCGCACAGAGTCGGACAGGACTCAAGCAACTTAGCAGCAGCAGCAAGAAGACAAAACATTGTATCCAAATAGGAGCTGTAGCGAATGCCTCACTGTTGCATGTTCTCAAATAGAAATGACAAATATGATAAAGTGCCTGCCAATGGCATAAAGCAAGTGAAATAAAAGCACAGAGAAGAGATGGCCAATCTTTTTGAGACGATCTGGATCAATGGAGTTGGGTCACACACCTAATATAATTCCATTAAATAAACAATGGATACAAGTAAACCTGAAAACTAAACAGCAAAAATGATAGAAGAAATATGTGACTGATTATAAGGCTTTCTTGAGACATGGCACCACACAGAGAAAACTGACTACCCAATACCAAGACTTACTGAGCTTATTTTGGTTTGTATAGACCAACTATATATATATATATACATATACATATGTATGTATGTATATATATATTTGTTGTTGTTGTTGAGTCGCCCAGTCATGTCCAATTCTGCGACTCCATGGACTGCAGCACACCAGGCTTCCCTATCCCTCACCATCTCCCAGAACTTACCCAAGTTCCCAAGTTCATTGCACCAAAGATGCCATCCACCCATCTCATCCTGCCAGCCTGCATGTGTGTGTGCTTAGTTGCTTAGTCATGTCTGTCTCTTTGTGACCCCATGGACTGTCTGGTAGGAGACTACCAGGCTCCTCGGTCCACGATATTCTCCAGGCATGAATAACTGAAGTGAGTAGCCATTCCCTTCTCCAGGGATCTTCCCAACCCAGAGATCAAACCCAGATCTCCTGTATTGCAGGCGGATTCTTCACCATCTGAGCCACCAGAGAAGTCATGCATATACCTATATATACACACATATATATACATATATGTGTGTACACACATATATATATACACATATATGTGTACACATATATATACACGTACATATACACATATATATACATATACATACACATGTATACATACTTATAGGTGTGTGTATTTAATACTGTTCCTAGTAGGTGATTTCAATAATATTCGTCGGTAATTTTGACTGTCTTCAACGTTTACCTTAAAAAGGGACTTAAGATCTTAAATTTGACTACAATTCAATATACAATATCATCTTTAGAAAAAAGGTGACTTTTGAATTAAATCTGGGGGATTCATCAAATTTTGTTGAGTCAAAAAGGCAAAAGGCCAAATCAGGTTAATGAAGTACATTTTTACCAAACAAATATAAAAAGGTTTATATAGGACTATAGGATTTCAAAGGTCAAACTATACAAAAATAAAGCTAGTAAAAAAATCATCATGATTTATTAATATTAGAGTTATTAAGTGAATCAGATCACTATTCCTACTCAAACTATCCCAGAATGTGTATTTATCTAAAAATATCAGTGTTCACACACTTGTACACTCACTGTCTATAATTGGCCCATCACAAAAGTACAACTTAAATTAGGGACTGTGGGTAAGCCACCCTCGAGTGCTAAGGCCAGAGAAGACAGAATAAAGTGGCTGGTACATGTGAACTGTATCAGATGCTTTCTTCGTGCCATCTCAGAACCTCTTAGCGTGATCTCCCTGAAGCCATTGGACACTATGTCATTCCAGATACTGTGACTATTGACTTTGCATTACCAACATGACTGCATGTTGCTTACACCCACATGGCATATTCATCCTTCCTCCCCGATGCTTTCTTATTGCTTCTGAGACCTGAGATATCACGGGGCACATTAGCAATGCTTGCATGCAACCTATGTGTGTTTGGTTTGAAGGAGGGTGTGTTAATAGCCCATGAAGCAAACCTGTGAAATAGAAATAAAACTGGAAATTGACAGGTGTATTTTTCTGCTTTCGTTACCCCGAGGTAGATTAAGATGCAGTGATTCATGCCACATGTTAAAAATGGCAAAGTTGTACTTGATACAAAGTGTAAGGAGACTGGCAACGTGCCTTCAGGTTTTGGCTCTTCCCCCCTTCCTCCCTGGGACTTCCTTGGAAGAGCACTCCCTAATGTAGTATTGGAAGTATTAACATGTAAGTATAGTACTTAAGTATTACACATAAGTTTTTGTGTGATTCTATGCCTTAAAGGGTAAGAGAATAACCTATTACAAAAAATTCTTATATAGGCCCTGCAGGTTATGGGTCCTTCTTAATTAACAGTCAAGGTTTTGGAAAATGCTTCTTCAAAACCATGTGTATTACGTTTTAAGGGGTAAACTTTAAGCAGACCTTGGCCTTCTATCTCTTAAAAAAGAAAAAGAAAAAAAGCAGATACAAAAGCAAAATTCCTGGTCCTAATCACAATGATGTATAGTAAGGCCTGTCTCTGAATTTGTGGTCTTATATCTAGAGCACAGTCCTCTGGTCACTTGAGAAGTATGGGATGTCAACACTTTCTCTATGTACTTCCATACAATGCATAAGGATAAGTGTTATCTCAAAGAACACCCCCTAAGAGTTTTTCTATTCAAATTTCATATTTCTCATGCCTTTCCATTTCAATTTCTCTTGGGAAGTCAATACTTTTAACTCTGCCCCCTCTTCTTAAAACTCTCAGTTTTTGATTTTTGTATACTTCTGAATAGGCAGAGGAGACTGGTGGGCTTCAGTCCATAGGGTTGCAAAGAGTCGGACACAACTGAAGCGACTTAGCATGCACACATGAATAGTCAGCTTGGCGTTTCTATTTCCTTTTGTCTCCTAACTTGGATATATTTAAATACTTGGTTATTCAGTTTCTTCTTCCTACACTGATTTCCATTTAAAAGCCCAGCCTATCATGTGGCTCTAACATCTACAACTTTTAGCCTGAAGGTTGCAATACACTCTCAATAGTCAAGTATTACCAATTGCCTGTATAGCTTAGACATTTCATCCTTTGATATTCCTCTGAATTTACAAGCCCATTATAATTTTTATTTTATATAACACAATTTTTATTTAGCTCCCAAATGTAGTATCTTTGTTATTACTATTCTCTGTATTTTTTATGAAAGGCACACAGTTCAATCCAATTCTCAACATGCCTTTTAGACATCACTTTCTTTCCCATGATCACTTAAATGAGTCTAGTCCAGAATATCATTATATCACTGCTGACTGTCAGAATAGATTTCTAAACACTGTGCCATCTAATCAGTTCATCATGCTACGGTTGGACCAAAATGTATTGTTTGTCATTCTGTTCAAGAGATGATAATAGTTTTCCATGTAGCATCCATTTCTTTCTACCTAATTTTCAAAAGTTACCTCTTGAGAAACTTATATGCAGGTCAGGAGGCAACCGGTAGAACTGGACATGGAACAACAGACTCATTCCAAATAGGAAAAGGAGTACGTCAAGGCTGTATATTGTCACCCTGCTTAATTAACTTCTATGCAGAGTACATCATGAGAAACGCTGGGCTGGAGGAAGCACAAGCTGGAATCGAGATGGCCAGGAGAAATATCAATAATATCAGATATGTAGATGACACTACCCTTATGGCAGAAAGTGAAGAGGAACTAAAAAGCCTCTTGATGAAAGTGAAAGAGGAGAGTGAAAAAGTTGGCTTAAAGCTCAACATTCAGAAAACGAAGATCATGGCATCTGATCCCATCACTTCATGGCAGGCAGATGGGGAAACAGTGGAAACAGGTGTCAGACTTTATTTTGGGGGGCTCCAAAATCACTGCAGATGGTGATTGCAGCCATGAAATTAAAGGACGCTTACTCCTTGGAAGGAAAGTTATGACCAACCTAGATAGCATATTAAGAAGCAGAGACATTACTTTGCCACCAAAGGTCCGTCTAGTCAAGGCTATGGTTTTTCCTGTGGTCATGTATGGATGTGAGAGTTGGACTGTGAAGAAAGCTGAGTGCCGAAGAATTGATGCTTTTGAACTGTGGTGTTGGAGAAGACTCTTGAGAGTCCCTTGGACCGCAAGGAGATCCAACCAGTCCATCCTAAAGGAGATCAGCCCTGGGTGTTCTTTGGAAGGAATGATGCTAAAGCTGAAACTCCAGTACTTTGGCCACCTCATGTGAAGAGTTGACTCATTGGAAAAGACTCTGATGCTGGGAGAGATTGGGGGCAGGAGGAGAAGGGGATGACAGAGGATGAGATGGCTGGATGGCATCACTGACTCGATGGATGTGAATCTGAGTGAACTCTGAGAGTTGGTGATGAACAGGGAGGCCTGGTGTGCTGCAATTCATGGAGTCGCAAAAAGTCAGACATGACTGAACGACTGAACTGGACTGAACTTTCAAAAATAAAATTAATGCATTTAAATGATCTTTTAAATATTCGTATATCAATTTGTTAAAAATACATGTGACGAATCAAGTGCTTGTGGCTAGCACATTTCTTTTCCCATGGAGAGTCTTATAATCTCAGAAGCTGAAAGGGATATTAAAAATATCATTGTACTAGAGTAGATTAAAAGCTGTCCACCTTAGGTGGAGGGCTTCCCTGGTGGCTCAGTGGTTAAAAATCTGTCTGTGAATGCAGGAGACGCGGGTTCGATCTCTGGGTTGAGTAGATCCCCTGGAGAAGGAAACGGCAACCCACTCCAGTATTTTTGCTCGGGAAATCCTGTAGACAGAGGAGACTAGCAGGCTACAGTCCATGGGATCACAAAGGTGTCAGACATGACTTGGTAACTAAACAACAAGCAACCTTAGGTGGCAGCTGTTTAAGGCTTAAGACAGAAGAGAGTTAGAGAATTAAGACACTGTCTTATGGAAAGCTTCACTTCACCAAATATAAAAGGTGAATAGAAATTAGTAAGTACAAGAGATGTGAAGAACTGGGGAGTGATACTAACAAAATGTGTAGAAGCCAGGAGAGAGCAGGTGAATTCATAAAACTGAAATGTAATAGGGACAAACCATAAAGTGATAGGTGAGAATATGGTGGAAGGTGAGACTAGA
This sequence comes from Budorcas taxicolor, assembly GCF_023091745.1. Classification (NCBI taxonomy): domain Eukaryota; kingdom Metazoa; phylum Chordata; class Mammalia; order Artiodactyla; family Bovidae; genus Budorcas; species Budorcas taxicolor. The sequence continues at coordinate 88,933,061 of NC_068910.1, forward strand.
GAAGAAGCAAAGCACTGGGCCTGGTTTGTCTGACGTGGTGGCCCCCAACCACATGTAGCTACTTAAATGTAAACTAATAAAATATTTCATTCCTCAGTCACACTTAAGAAGCACTCAATGTGTGGCTAGCACCCACCATATTGAACAGAGAAGAAATAGCATAGGAAGTTTTAGTGGGTAATGTTAGCCTGGATCTTGGAAAGGTGTATTAAGGTTTTCTCAAGGAGCAACAATCTGTAATGGCTGACAGGTTTTAAGCAGTAGAGCTTTTAAAAGTACCTATTTAAGGAGAAAGATAAAACATTCTATTTTCTTTAATGTGCACTTATTGAGTACTAGTGAGGTTGTTCTGCCTTTGCTTCTGGGAGCAATTTTTTTTAAAGATGGATGTAGTAAGGAAAGCAGTGGACTGTGTTTCAGTCTAAATATTCACCATGTGATTCTAGGGAATCACCTGGCTTCATAGCTTCTCTTTTTTTTTTTTTTTCCATTTCCATACAGAGAAATGAATATCATATAACATTTCTTATAAGTGGAATCTAAAAAATATGTTACAAATGAGCTTATTATAAAACAGGAATAGAGTCACAGATGTAGGAAAGAAACGTATGGTTACCAAGGGGAAGTGAGAAGATGCAGAAGGGATGAAGTGGGAGATTAGGACTGACATATTCACACTACTGGGCGGCCCTGGTGGCTCAATGGTAAAGAATCTGCCTATAATGCAGGAGTCGCAGGAGATGCCTGATTGATCTCTGAGCCAGGAAGATCCCCTGGATGCAACCCACTCCAGTATTCTTGCCTGGAGAATCCCACAGACAGAGGAACTTGGCAAGCTACAGTCCATATGATCACAAAGAGTCAGACATGAGTAAGTGACTTAGCAAGCACACGGGCATACACACTACTATATATATATATAATAGATAACTAATAAGAGCCTACTGTATAGCAGAGGGAGGTCTACTCAGTACTCTGTAATAATCTACATGGGAATAGAATCTAAAAAAAAAAAGAATGGATATATGTATCAGGTCAGTTCAGTCACTCAGTTGTGTCCAACACTTTGTGACCCCATGGACTGCAGCACACCAGGCTTCCCTCTCCATCACCAACTCCCTGAGTTTGCTCAAACTCATGTCCATCAAGTTAGTGATGCCCTCAAACCATCTCATCTTCTGTCGTCCCCTTCTCCTCCCGCCTTCAATCTTCCCCAGCATCAGAGGCTTTTCCAATGAGTCAGTCATTCATATCAGGTGGCCAAAGTATTAGTTTCAGCTTCAGCATCAGTCCTTCCAATGAATACTCGGGACTGATTTCCTTTAGGACAGACTGGTTGGATCTCCTTGTAGTCCAAGGGACTCTCAAGGGTCTTCTTCAACACTGCAGTTCAAAAGCATCAATTGTTCAGTGCTCAGATTTCTTTATGATCCAACTCTCACATCCATACATGACTACTAGAAAAACCATAGCTTTGAGTAAACAGACTTTCATCAGCAAAGTAACATCTCTGCTTTTTAATATGCTGTCTAGGCTTGTCATAGCTTTTCTTCCAAGGAGTAAGCATCTTTTAATTTCATGGCTGCAGTCACCATCTGTAGTGGTTTGGGAGCCCAAGAAAAATAAAGTCTGTCATTGTCTCCATTGCTTTCCCATCTATTTGCCATGAAGTGATGGGACCAGATGCCATGATCTTAGTTTTTTAAATGTTGAGCTTTAAGCCAGTGTTTCACTCTTTCTTTCACTTTCATCAGGAGACTCTTCAGTTCCTCTTTACTTTCTGCCATAAGGGTGGTGTCATCTGCATATCTGAGGTTATGGATATTTCTCCCAGCAATCTTGATTCCAGTTTGTGCTTCATCCAGCCTAGCATTTCTTATGATGTACTCTGCATATAAGTTAAATAAACAGGGTGACAATGTACAACCTTGACATACTCCTTTCCCAATTGCAACCAGTCCTTTGTTTCATGTCTTGTTCTAACTGTTTCTTCTTGACCTGCATACAGATTTCTTAGGAAGCAGGTAAGAAGCTCTGGTATTCCCATCTCTTGAAGAATTTTCCACAGTTCGTGGTGATCCACACAGTCAAAGACTTATATGTATACATATAAGGATATATATCTCCAGGCAAGAATACTGGAGTGGGTTGCCATTTCCTTCTCCAGGGGATCTTCCTGACCCAGGGATCGAACCCACATCTCCCACATTGCAGGCAGATGCTTTAGCCTCTGCACCACCAGGGAAGCCCAAATATATATATTTAATTTATCATATTATGTATATCATATAGTCAAAGGATATATGTATACATATACATATAACTGATTCACTTTGTTATACACATGAAATTAACATAACATTGTAATTCAACTCTACAGCAATAAAAATTAATAGTAAAAAAATAAATAGTAAATAAAGGCATTAAGCTACCATGCCCTCTTGTTTTTACCTTTAGGTAATAATTTAAAATAAATTCTTAAAATGAGTTTTTAAGTAGGTCAGAACATTTCTTCAAAGCAACCTTAACTGAGCCCTAAAGATGCAATTGAGGTATGTGAGGAGCAGCAGTGTAGCACATGGTGGTGGTGGGATAATCTTCGCCCTCTGCCTTATCCACCCATCTCCATACTTCAGTTAAAGAAGTTTGGGTTATTACATTGAAATTTCTATTACTGCTGTATTAAAAACTGTCCTGCTACTAAAACAAATGAACTTAGTTCACTCCAAAATCTTTTCTGAGATACCATGGTTGAAGAAAACCTGGATTTCAGCTCCACTATTCCCCTGCAGTCAAATTATGGATAAACTAAAGTGCATGCTTTCTATCTGGTGCATTTATTTGTCAAATCTCAGGAAGCCATATTAGCCAGACTCTCAGGCTGAGAGTCTCATCATATTCTCATTCTATTACCATCTGCATAAGATGCAACTAGTAAGTAGTTTGAGGGATAAAGTATATTACCTCTAGGTTAGATCAAATCCTGAGTGTTGGAAGAATTAACCAACAACTCAAACGGCAACCCACTCCAGTGTTCTTGCCTGGAGAATCCCAGGGACGGGGGAGCCTGGTGGGCCGCCGTCTATGGGGTCACAGAGTTTGACACGACTGAAGCGACTTGGCAGCAGCAGCAGCAGCATATCTAAATCCTGTATATCTATACCTAAAACCTGTAACTATCTATTTATATTCATCTGACAGAAGGAAATTCAAAATACTTTGGTGACTTTACCAGCATTCAAATCAAAGTAGTATAATTACTAGATAGCAAGATCCCAAACAGAAGCTTTTTTTAAGGTAAATCTGGTTAAGTAGTATTATGGTGAACACCAACAGAACCAAAGGTAATACTCATTTTCTAACATGTTAATCAGAAATGGGTATGAAAATGCAATTAAAATAAACATGAATATAAATTAGATAAACTCGATATCAATTTCAAACAAACTAAAGGAGAGGGCAGTGGCACCCCACTCCAGTCCTCTTGCCTGGAAAATCCCATGGACGGAGGAGCCTGGTAGGCTGCAGTCCGTGGGGTCGCTGACAGTCAGACACGACTGAGCGACTTCACTTTCACTTTTCCCTTTCATGCATTGGAGAAGGAAATGGCAACCCACTCCAGTGTTCTTGCCTGGAGAATCCCAGGGATGGGGGAGCCTGGTGGGCTGCTGTCTATGGGGTCGCACAGGGTCGGACACGACTGAAGTGACTTAGCAGCAGCAGCAGCAGCAGCAGCAAATAAACTAAAATACATACACCATCAGGATTATAACTGAAGCAATATATGGAAATAATTGTGTTATCCAGGTTTTGTTTACCATATGACATGGCAGTTTTACAGTTTATAAATCACCACATACACATCATTCTAAGAAAATGCCTTTGATTATCTCATGCAACCGGAGGACTTTGGCTCCAGGTCTTAATCAGTGCCAGCAAGAGTTAAGAAAACTGATTTATTGGCTCATTTTCTGCTGCGACTGTTCACATTTGTGTAATGTTTAAACTCCTCTAATCTCTGTGAAGCCTCTTTAGTTCAGACTTCCTCCAGAAAATATTATCTGTTGAGGACTAATAACCTTTAACGTAAAAGCCAATTTTTCCTGGATCTTGTAATCCCCTCAAAAGTTGGCAGATTGTTTGGTCAGAACTTTGAGAAAGTTCTTCATCATTTTTATTAACTCTTCACACTGTTTATACACCACAGAGGCTCCTCTGTTGGATCCAGGCCTACACAACTTCCTATGAACTTCTCCAAATCCTAGCTGTGCCCCCAAGGTTTGACTGATGATAGGTGTTGAGAAATCTGATTCATATTTATAGTAAGAGAAGCCTTTACTTACTGAGCCAAACTGCTGTCTGAGATTGGACGGACTCACTTGCTCAGTGTACCACTGAGGCTGGTTTTTTCAATCTTGGTATTTGATCTCAACGGTAAAAAGAGATTTGAAATGTAAGCTTTTTTTTTTTTTTAGATTTGTAGCTTGTTACTGGAGAAGGCAACGGCAACCCACTCCAGTACTTTTGCCTGGAAAATTCCATGGACAGAGGAGCCTGGAGGGCTACTGTCCAGGGGGTTGCAAAGAATTGGACACAACTGAGTGTACATACACACACACACACACACACACACACACACACACACCAGGAAAAGAATTTTAAAAAGAAATAGGAAAGGGGGTAATCAGAGTGAAGGTTTGGGATTTTGTTTTATTCTGTTTTTCAGTTTTAGATAGGATGGTCAGGGAGTTTGTCTGCCGAAGGATGACATTTGAAGAAAAAGACAAAGGAGGCGAGGGAGCAAACAGGGCAGAGTGCTCCGAACAGAGGGAATGACAACTTCCAGGTGCCTGAGAAAGAAGCGGAAGTGGAGTAGGAGAAGAGAAGTAACAAGGGACTAAACAAAAAAAGGGGAGGGGCATTTAGGCCACTGTAAGGGCTTTGCTTTTACTCTGCCGATATTAGCAAGTCTTTTAAGGATTCAGAGCCAAAAATAGCATCATCTGAATTACTGTTTAACAGGATCACTCTGCATTGGGTACAGACTAGATGGAACCCGGAGGGACACAATAGTCAGACCAGTTAGGAAGCTATGTAGGAATCCATGAGAAAAACCATGGTGGGTTACTGTACCAAGAAATGTATACGCAGCTTAATTCTAACTACAGTCCAACAAAGATAGATACTATTGTCAACCTTTTTCGTTAAGTATGTCGAGGCTCAGAGGATTGAAATCAACAAATGTGCTTAGTATATTGTACAATCAGGATTGAAGCCAGTTTTATTCTGTTTCCAGAGTCTACATGACTTATCACTACAATTTACTGCCTAACATCAGGTGAAAATCATTACTAGATTAAGTAATTTTAAGGTGGGAATAACAATGGGTGTTTTGCTCCCACCTCAAGTGTCTTAAGAGTTCGTCATTAGTTCCAGAGTAGCCTTTCCCAAGGTTTAATAAGGCTTGAAAATATGTTAGGATGATATTTCTAGTTATTTCATATTTATTTTTGTTGCTATAGTGAGCTAAATATTTTTCTATCATATTTTATCTTATTTTCATGGGATCAGTAGCTCAGTTGGTAAAGAATCTGCCTGCAATTCAGGAGACCTGGGTTCAATCCCTGAGTCAGAAAGATCGCCTGGAGAAGGAAATGGCAATCCACTCCAGTATTCTTGCCTGAAAAATCCTATGGAGAGAGGAGCCTGGAGTGCTACAGTCTATGGGGTCGCAAGAGTCAGACACAACTTAAGCAACTAAACCACCAACAGTACTTTTTCTATATTGTCTCTATAACTCTGCTGCTTACTGGATGTTCCAGTTTCCATAAAATATTTTTGTTAATTATTTTTTGTTATCTAAGCAGATACAATGACAATGACACGATGATAATGTTGTGCCTTTCTTTTTACCACATGCCATCCTTATTTACTCCTTGCTTGTTCACTGGTAAGTCAGTGACAATAGCATGCTTATCCCATTGCTCACTTTAGTGGTATATTTGTAATACTTTACTATTACGTATGATGTTTGTTGAAGGCTTCTGGTGGATACTCTTTATCAAGTCAGGGCAACCCTTTTCCATACTTGCTAAGCAATGCTGAATGTGTTTTGAATGCTATCAAATGCTTTTCTGACATCAAAGTCTCAAAGTTTATTTTTTCGCTTTTTATTAATGTGGCTGATGAAATTTATATAATTCCAAATATTTAGCCAACTTTGTGTTTCTCATTACATATATATATATACACACATATATTTACTATTGCTGAATTTTCTTTTCATTGCTTTGTTTAGAATTTTATACCTATCATAATTCACACAAGTAATCTTCCTAATATTGAACATTAGATTTCCTTTGTGCTAGTATTTCCTGAGTTTGTTGTTAAGAATATGCTACTTTATAGAAGTAAGTTGAGATTTATGTATTTTTCTATGTCTTGAATCAGTTTAAATAATTTAGGAATCATTAGTTTTGATTTTTAATAAAAGTCAGTATAAAACCATTAGAAGTTAATATCTTTTAGGAGTGACTATCTGACTACTTCTTAGTGTTTTCTATGACTGTAGATATGTTGGGTCTTTCATCTCTTCTTGAGTTGATATGGATATTAAAACGTGGGAATGACAGGAGTGGTGTTGGAGGGGGGGAGAGTGTTCGAGTAAACTCTAGTTGATAGATTCAAGACACAAAAAGAAAGGACCCGGGATGACCAAAACAACTGTTGGTAGATGGCTGGATTTAATGGTATAAACTTCATAAAACTAAACAAAATTGGGCAGAGAAATGGGGAAATAATTGTCCAGATGTCACTGAGGAGTAAGGAAATAGGAAGCATCGAAAGCTTATTGAGCTCAATGAAAAAGTTTGTGGGAGATGAAGTTTCCTCCACTGAATAGGGTATCAGCAGAAGCAGTATTCTCACCAGAAAGAGCTATTTTAGTTCTGCAACATTTAGAGAAGAAGGTGATAATTCTGAAGGTGATTGGTGATGGGGGCACATGAGTCCCAGAGCATGCTTTAGAAGTGTCTGTGGGTCCAGAGTGGTGAAGGACTGGATGAATTCAGAGACTGTGTGCAAGACTGAAGGTCTCTGTATGGAAGGATGCCCTGGGAACTAAGTTTCTGGTGACATTAATGGGAACAGATCTGATAGATTTTTAGGAAGAGTGTGAGTGTGATAATGAAGCTATAAGTACTGGCATTTTATGGCGAGCTGGGAAACGTTTTGCAGGAACCTGCAGAATTCTGCATCAGTCTCTGGTTCAGTATCCCAGTCCCTGTGTGGAGACCATGAAAGGAGGAATAGCAACAGTGCACAAAGGTCCAGCGTCCTGGGCAACCCCACCAAGAGCATTTCTTGCTGTTCTAAATCTCTGTGGTCATGACTTTCTGCAAACTCGATGCATCAACCTCTGAAGAGTTCTGGTTTCTAGACTACGACACCAGTTATTATGACCTTTTGACCCTTCTCCCTATAGTCATCACCATAATCTCAAATCAAGCATTCTTAGCTGTCATTTTCTATCTGTCCTCTTTACTCCATCTAGTGCTCAGATGCCAACAAAATTTCCAAGTCTTTCAGACTGTCAATTCATTGTCTGACACTCCATAATGCCTTCAGTTCTGTCCTTACTTGACTGAAATTTTCTGCTCTAACATAATAATTAATTTCTCAGATACATCCCCTTCTGTTTTGCCATGCTTCCCTTCATCTGCCCTACTCATCTGGCAGAAACACAAGTTATGCTAAATTCCTCTCTTACTCTTCACTTGTAGAGTTGTAGAGAAACACATAATCAGACTGGCTTTCCTCATTGTAGGTTCATGACCAATGACCTTCAGTGGAGCCAGAAACTCCTCCTTCATTTCTCGAGTCAATTCATTTTCTCTCTTTATGAGATGAATATTTCAAACCTTTCCAATGCTCCTCAAACTTATATGACATCCTCTTCCCTCCTTTGCAAAGCTGGTTAATTCATTTTGCTTGTAAATCGAGGAAATTAAATATAAGCAGTTAAAACATAATTTCCAACAGCTCTTCAACCTACATTCCTCTTTACCTGTACACTGTCACCAACATCCTAACTCAGAAGGTAACTATTCTGGGTTCTGCCTAAATCAGCTCCTCCAATTGAAACCCTAGATGCTATGCCATCCCTAGATATATCTGACAGTTTTATTAATAAGTAAAATTAAATTTGTGGCTGCCTTTTTAAAAATACACACTGTATATTCAGTTATTTTTGCAATGTAATTATTGCCACTTCACACTATGACCAGACACTTGCATGTATGAATTCATTTAATTCATTTCTCCATCATTAGAGAGGAGCAGGATGATCAGGGTAACCTTGAAGATCAGTCACTCAGACATGTGCTACTCTTTGTGACCCAATGGACTGCAGCATGCCAGGCTTCCCTGTCCATCGCCAACTCCCAGAGCTTATTCAAACTCATGTCCATAGAATCAGTGATGCCATCCAACCATCTCACCCTCTGTCGTCCCCTTCTTTTCCCACCTTTAATCTTTCCCAACATCAGGGTCTTTTCCAGTGAGTCAGTTCTTCACATCAGGTGGCCAAGTATTGAAGGTTCAGTATCAGTCCTTCCAATGAATATTCAGGACTGATTTCCTTTAGCATAAGGACTGGTTGGGTCTCCTTGCAGTCCAAGGGACTCTTAAGAGTCTTCTCCAACACCGCAGTTCAAAAGCATCAGTTCTTCAGTGCTCAACTTTCTTTATAGTCCAACTCTAACATTTATACATAACTACTAGAAAAACCATAGCTTTGACTAGATGGACCTTTGTTGGCAAAGTAATGCTTCTGATTTTAATATACTGTCTGAGTTGGTCATAACTTTTCTTCCAAGGAGTAAGTGTCTTTTAATTTCATGGCTGCAGTCATCATCTGCAGTGATTTTGGAGCCCAAAAATAGTCTCTCACTGTTTGCATTGTTTCCTTATCTGTTTACCATGAAGTGATGGGGCCAGATGCCATGATCTAACTTTTCTGAATGTTGAATTTTAATCCAACTTTTTCACTCTCTTCTTTCACTTTCATCAAGAGGCTCTTTAGTTCTTCCTCACTTTCTGCCATAAGGGTGGTGTCATCTGCATATCTGAGGTTATTAATATTTCTCCTAGATATCTTGACTCCAGCTTGTGCTTCATCCAGCCTAGCATTTTGCATGATGTACTCTGATTATAAATTAAATAAGCAGGATGACAATATATGCCTTGACATTCTCCTCTCCTGATTTGGAACCAGTCTGTTGTTCCATGTCCAGTTCTAACTGTGGCTTCTTGACTTGTATACAGATTTCTCAGGAGACAGGTAAGATGGTCTGGTATTCCCATCTCTTGAAGAATTTTCCACAGTTTGTTGTGATCCACACAGTCAAAGGGATGAAGGAGATGTCATTCAGTTAATATTCAACAAAGACATCACATTTAGTGTTTCAGTTGGAGGAGATGATTTAGGCAGAACCCAGAGTAGTCAATAAAGCAAGACTTGATGTCTTTCTGGAACTCTCTTGCTTTTCCAATGATCCAACAGATATTGGCAATCTGATCTCTGGTTCCTCTGCCTCTTCTAAATCCACCCTGAACATCTGGAGGTTCATGGTTCACATACTATTGAAGCCTGACTTGGAGAATTTTGAGCATTACTTTGCTAACATGTGAGATGAGTGCAATTGTGCAGTAGTTTGAACATTCTTTGGTATTGCCTTTCTTTGGGATTGAAATGAAAATTGATCTTTTCCAGTCTTGAGTTTTCCAAATTTGCTGGCATTTTGAGTGTAGCACTTTCACAGCATCATCTTTTAGGATTTGAAATAGCTCAACTGGAATTCCATCATCTCTACTAGCTTTGTTCGTAGTAGTGCTTCCTAAGGCCCACTTGACTTCACATTCCAGGATGTCTGGCTCTAGGTGAGTGATCACACCATCATGATTATATAGGTCATGAAGATCTTTTTTTGTATAGTTCTGTGTATTCTTGCCACCTCTTTTTGAGAAAGTAGGGGAAACCACTAGACCATTCAGGTATGACCTAAATCAAATCCCTTACGATTATACAGTGGACGTGACAAATAGATTCAAGGGATTGGATCTGATAGACTGAGTGCCTGAAGAACTATGGACAAAGGCTCATGACATTGTACAAGAGGCAGTGATCAAGATCATCCCCAAGAAAAAAGAAATGCAAAAAGGCAAAATGGTTGTCTGAGGAGACCTTACAAATAGCTGTGAAAAGAAGAGAATTGAAAAGCAAAGGAGAAAAGAAAAGATATACCCATTTGAATTCAGAGTTCCAAAGAATAGCAAAGAGAGATAAGAAAGCCTTCCTCAGTGATCAATGCAAAGAAATAGAGGAAAATTATAGAATGGGAAAGCCTAGCGATCTGTTCACAAGATAAGATGGGCACAATAAAGGACAGAAACCTTGAAGATAGAAAAGAAAAATCCTTCAAAATCCTGATAAGGTCTAACTGAATCTACCGGACTGACTATTTCAGTTAATTTTTTTTATAAGCAAAAAATAAGTAATTATCCCAGTATATGAACTTGCAAGTTTATAAAAGGCTCTAACTCATATGAAAAAAGTTCAATTTTTCAATTTAGATATTAGTAAAATATTCCTGTGAGCAGTGGTTTTTCTTTTAGTGGTGTTACTATACTTTGATACTTAGTTAAGACTGTCCATAATCTTTCAGGAAAAAAATCCTATTCTCCTCTTTCACTAAAATTATTACCATTACTTGCATGACAACTTGTTAATTCAATGCATTTCAGATTCCATTAGGCTTTTGGTATACAAATACGGTCTTGACCTGTTTTGGTATTTCAAAATTTCATCTCTGTAGATCAAAAATGTGATAACTGAATTACTTAGCAAATTGATATTGCTGTAGACCAGGCTGCTGTCTTCTTAAACTGATAACTGTCTGTTTGAATCATAGATGTCTGTGTATCTTACTATCTTGGATGGGTACGTCAAAGTACACAAGAATGTTATTGTTCTGATGTTTTTTTGTAGGTAATGTTATCTCTAATTATTTATTATATAATTATCTTTCAATTAAAAAATGATGGCACCATGTCTTTAAAAAACAGATCTATTTAATATATTTGGAATGCCATTGGCCATGTTGTCTTATGAAAGAGACCTCTTAGAATGAAATATTTTATGACTTGTGCTGAAGTAGTTATAGTAAATTATCATAGCTAGCTCACGTTTAAATAGTTTTAGCTCTTCTGAATTGCAAACTAACATGTTCTAGTCAACTTTAATCTTGCTCACAGACTGAAACCTTATTTTCTCAGTACATCAGAGTTGAAGTTTCTGGAGAAAAGATGCTCATCTAACTCTAGTCACTTCATTTTTTTTTTTCCTGAATCATTTGACAGGGTTGACTTAATCCAACTGAATTAACTCAGAGAAACCTAATTCTTTCAGTTCAACCAAAGCGGAATTGCATTTGTGTGGAAGAATCAGCGTAGTTTTCTTTTACATAGTTTAGTTTTGGTTTTTGTCCTTTTAGAATTATATTTAAAAGTATTATGTTCATTCTTCTCATAATGAGCATGTTAGTAAAAATTAAAACTCTAAAAGCAAAAAAAAAAAAAAAAAAAAAAAAATAGACTTTAAGCTCCACGTTGAAGTATTCCTGCCATGGGAAACTATTTTTTATCATTCGTTCTTTTTTCCTATTTCCCATATATCATTGTCATTTTGATGTTTCTTCTCTTTCGTCTATTCTCTTCTTGAAGTATTTTAATGAGCAATTAAATTTAAATTTTCTAAACATAAAAATAAATTCACTAAGCAAATCTCTCAAGTAAAATAAATGTCTTATTGGTAGTATGAAAAATATCCAGTTTATATTTGTCCCTAATCAAAATACACTGTACCCACATCATTATAATGAAAGTGAAAGTCCCTCAGTCCTGTCCGACTCTTTGTGACCCCGTGGACTATACAGTCCATAGAATTCTCCAGGCCAGAATACTGAAATGGGTACCCTTTCCCTTCTCCAGGGGATTTTCCCAACCCAGGGATAGAACCCAAGTGTCCCACATTGCAGGTAGGTTGTTTACCAGCTGAGCTAGAAGGGAAGCCCAAGAAAACTGGAGTGTGTAGCCTATCCCTTCTCCAGCAAATCTTCCCGACCCAGCAATCGAACCAATGTCTCCTACCTTGCAGGCAGATTCTTTACCAACTGACCTATCAGGGAAGCCCAGCATCATTATAAATATTCATCTAATTTGAAATTTGTGATAGTGCAGAAGGTACAGAAGGGTATGTTTGGTGCCAAAAGCATATATTTATTGCATTTACAGTTATTCAAATTAAGTTACAATGTTTTCCTTATTCATTAACTTTTATAGAGCATATATTTTTATAGCAGAGTGCTATATAATTTCTTTAGTGATTATAAGATGTATCTCATTAGGACCAACTATATGTGTTTATGGCCTTTGCTTGTGGCTCAGATGGTAAAGAATCTGCTGCAGTGCAGGAGACCCAGGTCCAATCCCTGTCGGGAAGATCCCCTAGAGAAGGGCAGGCTACTCGCTCCAGTATTCTTGGCTGGAGAATTCCATAGACAGAGGAGCCTGGCAGGCTGCAATCCATAGGATCACAGAGTCGGACACGACTGAGCGACTAACACTGTCACTTTTTTTTCCCCATATGTTTATATATAATGATAATGTAAAAAAAAAAAAAAAAAAAAAAAAAAAAAAACCAACCTTGAGAACGATGGTAGGAATCTTCGGAAAAGGAAAAATCACTTTCCTTTGGGTTCTTAAAAACTCAAGTTTTTGGGAGTCTGCAATATTAAGCTTGAAATAGCTAAAATAGCTTCAGAAAATAGTTAACATCATAGAGCACTTGAGATTAGGTTTTACATTCCTGCTCAAGAAGAGTTTTCATTTATTCAATTTCATTGTTTTATGTGTATTTTATTTCATGATTTGGAATAAGATGTTATTAAGTAACTACATTTGGGTAGCTCAAATTCCCCCCAGGCATAGATATTTCTTACTTTGGCAAAATTGCACATTTAGCTCGCTTGACATATTGCACTTGGGAACAAAAAGAATCTATCCTTTTCCTCCTGGGACATCTTGACTTGTCTTCTAATCCATCATAACCATTTAGGGAGACCTCACCTCTGGTTGGAATCCTGAACTCGACCCGCCCCCGGGAAGTCAGTGCTTTAATTGCAATGTCGCTGCCAGTTTAGTATATTTAAGGAATGGACTGTTGCCTCTATCTCTAGAAGAAAGGTCCATTCCTAACCTTTCACCCACTTCAAACCTGTTAGTCTCTACTGTAAACATTATTTATGCTGTCAATTTCTGAGAGTAAGACATCAATATTTCTCCTTTGAGAATTATGTTATATCATTTAATATTGTCTATCTTTAAATGTAAAAAAAATAAATAAACTACTGTATCTAACAACAAAACTGAACAAAATGATCTTTCGAATCAAAACAGTAAAAGCAGTTGCAATCTTAAACTTTTCTAGGACTTGAACCCAATAATTTTGATGATAAATATTTGAGAATAATCAGAATTTTTTTTTAACTTTTAGGGAAATTGTGGATACGTCTAAAATATTTCTTAAGCTTTAAATTTTTAAATATGCGGATGCCAGATCTTGATCTCTTTCTGTAAGTCACTATGTTATTGATGAGTGAGGCAGGAGTGCTAAATTACCCTTAAGTCTCAGTCCACAGTGTGGATGGCCGTCACCACAATATGTGAAAACTAAGCATTCTTCCCCTAGAGTCATTTCAGGTCTTTTAGTTATAGACGGGTCTAAAAACATGATGGACAAAGTGTCCAAAATCCAAGAACCTAGTTTGAATATGATACATGAGCCATATGCAAAGCAATTTTCATTTCCACTTCATATTTATGATGGATCTATCAGTAGTTGGAATAGGATTGAAATTTAGATACACATTACAAATGCTAATTTTATTCTTGTGTAACCGCATAACAACATCAGGAAACAGCTGCCTTCACAAAAATGCTGGCTTTAACTTACACTAAAGAGAGTTTCAGCAGTTTTGCAAAACTTTAGAACATCCCAGTGCATTTTTTGGATGATTTGCATGAGGCCTGGAAAATTTATCCATGAAAATGTCTAAGGCACAGGAGGCTCATCTTCTCAAAAGAGCAAAACAGAGGGTATGATACTGACATCAATACTAAGCACATAGAAAAAGTGTGCCCTGCTACAGTTGCAGGTGTCCATATAAAGTGCAGACACAGTAAGCCAACCTACATCACTTGATGCTGAAGAGAATCACAGTACTAGTTAGAGATTCCTGAAGATCAAATGGGCACTATCGATGTGGATATGTAGATTTCCCTTTGTGAAGACATGTCTCCTAGTGACCTGATTAAAATAATTGTTCAGAGACAAAGTAGCCTCCATTTTTTTAAAGAGTTGGCTTTGAAATATAGAGTTTATATGTTGTTGAATAAATTAATAGGTATTAACATGGAAGCTCTCTCTTCAGTTGGATGTCCAGTGAAGGAATCCCATCTTGGCAATGTGCTTGTGCGCTCAGTCGTGACTGACTCTTTGCAATCCCAGGTACTGCGGCCTGTCAGATTCCTCTGTCTATGGAATTTTCCAGGCTGGAATACTGGAGTGAATTGCCTTTTCCTCCTCCAAGGGATCTTCCCAACCCAGGGATCAAACCCACATCTACTGTATCTCCTGCATTGGCAGGCAGATTCTTTTACCACTGAGCCATCTGGGAAGCCCAGTATTGACAACATGTTTTTGTATCTACAGTTAATTGAATGATTGATGATAAACCACAAGAAAGTTGCTTGTAACTGGCTCACTATTTATAAAAATGTTCAGTATAGTTATTTATACTTTTGTAGTTATTGTACCCAGTTTTCAGAGTTAGGGTGTCACATCAGCATACTCTTGATGGTGTGAGAGCTTCCTTATCACTGAAGGGTCTGAGTAGAAATGTGGTCATTGTTTCTCAAAAAGGATATGAAGGTTGGTTCTTTTCTTCCATAGAAATAGCAGCAACATATACATGTTGCTGACTCTTTGATATATTTTATTATTTAATTTATTTTATCTAATGGAGAGAACATAGGATAAAAGACTCCTGTAAAATAAGCTTATATTCTGGCAATTACATGTATATCCTGTTATATAAGGGCATATTTTTAAAGTGTTCTTTTACAATTTGAACTGTCTTTATACTTTTAGTATATTTTAACATAATTAAACCATATAAATCATCTTGAAATGTAAAACAAATAACAATACCTATAGATCTTATTCCAAAAATTGATCTAAAGTAAGTATTAAATTATAATCGTAAAGCAAATATACTTATGAAGGTACATTGAATTTATAGGTAGTATTGGTGAAAATTTAATACACATTATGTCAAACTCATTTTATACATTTATATAATTGCTATTTTATCAATGCACATTGTGCAATAATGGGCTAAGGTCTTATTGTTGGTACTCATAATCTTTTTTTGCCATTTTTTTTTTATTTTACTTTGCAATACTTCTTTTTTAATGAAGAAGATGCAAAGGTGCCCAGTTTTTTAAGACTCAATATTTTACAATGCATCTACTATTGTGTCTCAAACAACTAAGAACAATTCAAATTCTTTCAATTTAAAAATCTTAATCATTAACTTTCTTTTTTTATTTTAAATTTATTTATTTTAATTGGAGGCTAATTACTTTACAATATAGTATTGGTTTTGCCATACATCAACATGAATCCGCCACGGGTGTACACGTGTTCCCCATCCTGAACCCCCTCCCATCTCCCTCCCCGTACCATCCCTCTGGGTCGTCCCAGTGCACCAGCCCCAAGCATCCAGTATCATGCATCTAACCTGGACTGGCGATTTGTTTCTTGCGTGATAGTATACATGTTTCATTGCCATTCTCCCAAATCATCCCACCCTCTCCCTCTCCCACAGAGTCCAAAAGACTGTTCTATACATCTGTGTCTCTTTTTCTGTCTCACATACAGGGTTATTGTTACCATCTTTCTAAATTCCATATATATGCATTAGTATACTGTATTGGTGTTTTTCTTTCTGGCTTACTTCACTCTGTATAATAGGCTCCAGTTTCATCCACCTCATTAGAACTGATTCAAATGTATTCTTTTTAATGGCTGAGTAATACTCCATTGTGTATATGTACCACCGCTTTCTTATCCATTCATCTGCTGATGGACGTCTAGGTTGCTTCCATGTCCTGGCTATTATAAACAGTGCTGCAATGAACATTGGGGTACACGTGTCTCTTTCAATTCTGGTTTCCTCGGTATGTATGCCCAGCAGTGGGATTGCTAGGTCATAAGGCAGTTCTATTTCCAGTTTTTTAAGGAATCTCCATACTGTTCTCCATAGTGCTGTACTAGTTTGCATTTCCACCAACAGTGTAAGAGGGTTCCCTTTTCTCCACACCCTCTCCAGCATTTATTGCTTGTAGACTTTTGGACTGCAGCCATTCTGACTGGTGTGAAATGGTACCTCATTGTGGTTTTGATTTGCATTTCTCTGATAATGAGTGATGTTGAGCATCTTTTCATGTGTTTGTTAGCCATCTGTATGTCTTCTTTGCAGAAATGTCTCTTTAACTCTTTGGCCCACTTTTTGATTGGGTTGTTTATTTTTCTGGAATTGAGCTGCAGGAGTTGCTTGTATATTTTTGAGATTAGTTGTTTGTCAGTTGCTTCATTTGCTATTATTTTCTGCCATTTTTTATTAATAAACATTAATAATTCCCAATTTAGGTTTAGACAAAAATACATATGCATGTCGACAGACCCTTTCCTCTGCCTTAAATTCAGTTTTAGGGGATATTTATTTAGTTTTAATCACTTCAGTATTCTCCCTACATTTGTCTGAGTACAGCAAAGTTTCCTCCAGCAGTATGTATAATGGTGAAGAGAATCATTACATTAACATAAATGTCTCTCTGTATCTAGGATCATTTCAAGGTCTTTAGTAATATAAATATTTCTTAGAAATACATGTTTTACCATATACAAAGGGAAACTACAGTATTTCTAGCTGGCATTTATTACATTCCAATTAAGGGGATAGGCATGGATTCCAAGCCAACAACAGTGGATGTTCAAGAACAGAGCCTGCTATCCATGTGTTTATCAGGAGAGAAGAATGGGTCATGTGATAACCCTAAGAAGTAGAAGAAGGGTAATTGGACACCGACTGCATGTGTTTCCAAGGTCACCAGTGACAGATGCAGGATATACTCAACCATTCCTCTGCTTTCCTCAAAGAAAAATCTCTTTTTTATAGCCAATCTAGTGTAGCACTATTATTAAAGCCAGATTTTTTTCAAAGGGGGAGGGAAAAGCTTTGATAGAGCTCTTGATCTGGCATTTAAAGGTCTGTTCACAATTTTTTTTTCCTCAAATGTTACCTTTAAAAACAAATAGGGTACTTAAAAAAGCAAAGACCTAACCTAGTTCCTAAGTAAAAATCATGCACGTTCTTATATTTGGAGAAGTATATTAAGTGAAGAAAATCCGTAGTATAATAACTACCATAAAAATGTATCTGGATTTAAATGCTTCACACCTAAAATCTGAAAAGTAAATTCTCCTGGATTTATGTTTTATTTCATGATCTGAACCACAGTGAGCTCCCAGTCTTACTGTTGCTAACTGTATAGAGCTTCTCCATCATCGGCTGCAAAGAATATAATCAATCTGATTTTTGTATTGACCATCTGGTGATGTCCATGTGTAGTCATCATTTGTGTTCTTGTAAAAGGTGTTTACTATGACCAGTGCATTCTCTTGGCAAAACTCGGTTAGCCTTTGATCTGCTTCGTTTTGTACTCCAACGCCAAATTTGCCTGTTACTCCAGGTGTCTCTTGACTTCCTACTTTTTCATTCCAGTCACATATAATGAATAGGACATCATTTTGGGGTGTTAGTTCTAGAAGGTCTTGTAGGTCTTCATGAGAGTGAACATGAAGTCGCTCAGTTGTGTCCAGCTCTTTTCAACCTCATGGACTGTAGCCTACCAGGCTCCTCTGTCCATGGGATTCTGCAGGCAAGAATACTGGAGTGGGTTGCCATTTCCTTTTCCAGGGGATCTTCCTGAGCCAGGGATTGAACCCGGGTCTCCTGCATTGCAGGCGGATGCTTTAACCTCTGATCCACCATAGAACTGTTCAATTTCAGCTTCTTCAGCATTACTGGTCAGGGAATAGACTTGGATTGCTGTGTTATTGAATGGGTTGCCTTGGAAACAAACAGAGATCATTCTGTCATTTTTGAGATTGCATCCAAGTACTGCACTTCAGACTCTTTCATTGACTATGATGGCTACTCCATTTCTTCTAAGGAATTCTTGCCCAAGTAGTACACATAATCGTTATCTGAGTTAAATTCACCCATTCCAGTCCATTTTAGTTCACTGATTCCTAAAATGTCAATGTTTAATCTTGCCATCTCCTGTTTGAGCACTTCCAATTTGCCTTGATTGATGGACCTAACATTCCAGATTCCTGTGCAATATTGTTCTTTACAGCACCAGAGTTTACTTCCATCACCAGTCACATCAACAACTGGGTGTTGTTTTTGCTTTGGCTCCACCTCTTCTTTCATTCTGGAGTTATTTCTCCACTGATCTCCAGTAGCATATCGGGCACCTACTGACCTGGGGAGTTCATCTTTCAGTGTCCTACCTTTTTGCCTTTTCATAATGTTCACGGGGTTCTCAAGGCAAAAATACTGAAGTGGTTTGCCATTCCCTTCTCTAGTGGACCACATTTTGTCAGAAATCTCCACCATGACCCATCCATCTTGGGTGGCCCTACACAGTATGGATCATAGTTTCATTGAGTTAGAAAAGGCTGTGGTCCATGTAATCAGATTGACCATTAGACCACTAGACCATTCAGGTATGACCTAAATTAAATCCCTTACGATTATACAGAGGAAGTGACAAATAGATTCAAGGCATTAGATCTGATAGACAGAGTGCCTGAAAAACTATGGATGGAGTTTCTTGACAAGAGGCAGTGATTAATACCATTTCCAAGAAAAAGAAATGCAAAAAGGCAAAATGGTCGTCTGACAAGGCCTTACAAAGAGATGAGAAAAGAAAAGATGCAAAAGGCAAAGGAGAAAAGGAAAGATATACCCACTTGAATGCAGAGTTCCAAAGAAGAGGAAGGAGAGATTAGCAAGCCTTCCTCAGTGATCCATGCAAAGAAATAAAGGAAAACAATAAAATGGGAAAGACCAAAGATCTCTTCGAGAAAATTAGAGATACCAAGGGAAGATTTCACGCAAAGATGGGCACAACAAAGGACAGAAATGGTATGGACCTAACAGAAGCAGAAGATATTCAGAACAGGTGGCAAGAATACACACAAAAAGTATACAAAAAAAGATCTTCATGACCCAGATAATCATGATGGTGTGATCACTCACCTAGAGCCAGACATCCCGGAATGTAAAGTCAAGTGGGCCTTAGGAAGCATCACTGTGAACAAAGCTAGAGAAGGTGATGGAATTCCAGTTGAACTCTTTCAAATCCTAAAGATGATGCTGTGAAAGTGCTGCATTCAATATGCCAGCAAATTTGGAAAACTCAGCAGTGGCCACAGGACTGGAAAAGGTCAGTTCTCATTCCAATCCCAAAGAAAGGCAATGTCAAAGAATGCTCAAACTATCACTCAATTGCACTCATGTCACATGCTAGTAAAGTAATGCTCAAAATTCTCCAAGCCAGGCTTCAGCAATACATGAACCAGGAACCTCCAGATGTTCAGGCTGGATTTAGAAAAGGCAGAGAAACCAGAGATCAAATTGCCAATATCCGTTGGGTCATTGAAAAAGGAAGACAGTTCCAGAAAAACATCTACTTCTGCTTTATTAACTATGCCAAAGCCTTTGACTGTGTGGATCACCACAAACTGTGGAAAATTCTGTAAGAGGTGGGAATACCAGACCACCTGACCTGCCTGCTTAGACATCTGCATACTGGTCAGGAAGCAAGAGTTAGAACTGAACATGGAACAACAAACTGGTTCCAAATAGGGAAAGGAGTATGTCAAGGCTGTATATTGTCACCCTGCTTATTTAACGTATATGCCGTCTCTGGGGTCGCACAGAGTCTGACAAGACTGAAGCGACTTAGCAGCAATAGCAGCAGCAGCAGAGTACATTATGAGAAATGCTGAGCTGGATAAAGCACAAACTGGAATCAAGATTGCCGGGAGAAATATCAATAGCCTCGGATATGTAGATGACACCACCCTTGTGGCAGAAAGTGAAGAAGATTTAAAGAGCCTCTTGATGAAAGTGAAAGAGGAGAGTGAAAAAGTTGGAATAAAATTCAACATTCAGAAAACTAAGATCATGGCATCCGGCGCCATCACTTCATGGCAAATAGATGGGGAAACAATGGAAACAGTGAGAGACTTTATTTTCTTGGGCTCCAAAATCACTGCAGATGGTGACTGCAGCCATGAAATTCAAAGACACTTGCTCATTGGAAGAAAAATTATGACCAACCTAGACAGCATATTAAAAAGCAGAGATATTACTTTGCCAACAAAGTCCATCTAGTCAAAGCTTTGGATTTTCCAGTAGTCATGCATGGATATGATAATTGAAGTATAAAGAAAGGTGAGCACCGAAGAACTGATGCCTTTGAACTGTGGTGTTAGAGAAAACTCTTTAGAGTCCCTTGGACAGCAAGGAGATCCAAACAGTCTATCCTAAAGGAAATAAGTCCTGAATATTCATTGGAAGGACTGATGCTGAAGCTAAAACTCCAATACTTGGCCACCTGATGCAAAGAGCTGACTCTTTGGAAAAGACCCCGATGCTGGGAAAGATTGAAGGCTGGAGGAGAAGGGGACAACAGAGGATGAGGTGGTTGGATGGCATCACTGACTCAATGGACATAAGTTTGAGTAAGCTTCTGGATTTGGTTATGGACAGGGAAGCCTTGGCGTGCTGTGCTGCAGTCTATGGGATCACAATGAGTAGGACACAATTGAGTGACTGAACTGAACTATGTTTTATTTCACAAATATTTGATGAAGCTCTTTCTATAAGCTAACATTTTGAAATTATACTTTTTAAACAAGTTTCTTTGATAACCATTTTCTTTCTATAGAAATGATGATCCTTTAATTTTCAAGGGTATGACCTTGACATCTACATAGATTTATTTGACATAGGTACCATTTCTTCATTTATTCATCAAGCAATTTTTTGAGCACCTGCTGAGTATGAGACATATTTCATGGTGAGTTTCTTAAACAAAACCCTCACCATTATCAACCTTGCATTCTCTTCTCTTCTTCTTTTTGGGGTGGGGATAATTTCACATCATATTATTGTTTAGTCACATAAAGTTCTTTAAAATTAGATGAATATTAATCATTATAATTACATACCATATATATTATATCTGTTATAATATTTTTTGATGTGTCTATGAAATTAATCAATAAATAATAAATAATTAAGATAAAAAAGAGTTTTGTTTGAGCCAAACCAAGGACTGGACCAGAAACCCCCTTCCCAGATTACTCTCAGAAACTGCTCCAGAGAAGCTGGATAATCCATACAGTTTTATATCTTATGAGAACCAAAAACATTAAACTAGTCAGGGCTTCACATCTCCAAGATTTCAGAAAACAAAACGAAACGTTCCAGCATGTAGACAGCAAGTCAGCATGTCCTTGACACATGCAAAGCGAGTCTTGTCATCAAAGGAGGACCAACATTGGTATCATAGGGAGAGGCATTTAATCTTTATTTTTAAGATGGACAATCCTTTACTTTTGGTCAATGTCTACTTTTCTTTAACTATTAAAGCAGAAGTACAATATAGGCTTGATAGGCCACAAACTGGCTAAATACAGCATAAATTTTAAGTAAACTCATGTGTCATCCCAAATGACTTCCCTATGTCTCATTATGTGAAAATATATTTGATCAGAAGCATCAGGGATTATACCTATGGTACAATACTAATGGCAGATTTCATGACCTTCTTTCATGGAAATGGATCATTGTCCAAAAGTGTGCCTGACTTCTTTTGAATTTGACGACAATCTTAGATTGCTTGGAGAAGACCTTTCTATCACAATTGATTAGAAGGTGTGTCTCTTAAATGGACTTCCCAGGTGGCTCAGTTTTGAAGAGTCCACCTGCCAAGAAGGTGACATGGCTTCGATCCCTGGAGGGATCCCTCATCGGGAAGATCAGGGATTCTGTCATCGAGAAGAACCCTTGGAGAAGGAAATGGTAACCCCCTCCAGTATTCTTGCCTGGGAAATCCCATGGACAGAGGAGCCTGGTGGGCTACAGTCCAGGGGCTGGAAAAGAGTTGGACATGACTTAGCAACTAAACAACAACCATGTCACTTAAGGTGGTGTCACAATGTGATAACGTGCATAATAAGAAAGTTGGGCCAACTCATTAACAGTATTATCAGTATAAACAGATTCTGGATTGTCATTTTCTCAAGACTCTGGAAGAAGATTTTTTTTTCCCCCAGAGTCTTTGACAAGAGTTAGAAACAATTAATATAATGATTTAAAAACTCCCATAGGGAAATAGCACGCCAGCTAAGGCTAAAATTTGGGACCAATGCTGCTAGCCTATATGTGAAAACAAAACAACACATTACAAGAGAGGCTGGTGTTGATTATTAAGAAATAAACATTCCTGTGGCTCATTTGAAGGCAAATCTGTAGTAGTCAGCCAAGAATACATGTGACCACATCTGAAGGCTGGAATTTTCAAGTTCCTGTGTGCAATGAGAAACTGAGAGCCACAGCAATGCGGATGAAGAAAAGATGGTGTCGAATGGTTCCCTTTCCATCTGGTGTCCTACAGCAGCTATGCTCACAGTTTCTCTTAAAGGAAAATAGAATGAAAGAAAAAACCACCTTCACAGTATCGTGTTGTTTAGGCTGAATAGTCTAAGCCAAATGATTACTTAGGAATAAATTAAATATTGAATAACACAGAGTCCAAACACAAATTAGATATACTCGAGGGAAATGTCTCACTACAACGATAGCCCACGTTAATTCTACTTGCCTGGAAGCAAGAAGTTAGTGCTACCAGTCCCAGGAATGAGGGTTAATATGTATTTTGCCACTTCCACCCTGTATTAAATTGCAACAATCCCAGTATTCTCTACCACGCCCCCTAATTTATTTTTATCTATGAATGTTTTACCAAATAACACATTATATATTTGACTTTTTTTAAAATATATTATTTGTCTGGCAGTGGAATATAAGCTTCACAAGGGCATGGATTTTGAAATACTTTGTTTCATTTTAAATCCCTCGCTCATAGTAGGCATCCAATATATATCTTTGAATGAAATAATTTATTAATCTTGTAAATTTAATTATGATACAGGGGATATGATAGCTTATGTAACAAATATTTTTTCCGGGCACATTCTGAAAAACAAAGACTGTTCTGAGTCCTAAAAAGAGATTTGTTAATTAATTCACTCTTCTTTTACCCAGATGCTTGAGAAGTATAACTGTTTTAAGATATTTTAATATAATTTAATATTTTCAGAAATATGTTCACATATGTATTTTACATACATGCACACAACATTTGATCACATGTAAGTTTCAAGTAATGATTTTCTTCTTTTTCACTTAGTTTGGCTCAATATAAAACTTTTTCTTACTCTCCCCTTCTCCCTCCCACCGCAGGCACCTAAGAATAATTATAAAATTCTTCCCAAAACACAGGATAATTTATATGGAGAAGAATCATGTACTTTTTATTATATTTCAAGTTTTTTTTTAAGGATTATCTTTTAAATGCACTTGATATATGCCTCTGCTGCTAAGTCCTTCAGTCATGTCCAACTGTTTGCAACCCCATGGACTGTAGCCCACCAGGCTCCTCTGTCCATGGGATTCTCCAGGCAAGAATCCTAGAGTGGGGTTGCCATGCCCTCTTCTAGGGGATCTTCCCAACTCAGGGAGTAAACCCACGTCTCTTATGTCTTTTGCATTGGCAGTCAGGTTCTTTACCACTAGCATCACCTGGGAAGCCCATATTTCATGCTAGGAAAAACTTATCATTCAAAAATGGAATTATAGAATTTAAAGGAATTATGCATCAAATAGAGACTACACCAAGAGGCTGTGGGTTTTGTAAGTTATGGAAAAAGCAATTCTTCACATTTGCTTCAGTGCATTTTCTCATAGTAATATTGCTATTAATAAATATAGCAATTGTATTATAGGTAAGCTAACAGAACCTATTAAAGCAAGATTTTATTGAGATATTTTATTCTCTTAATAAGATTTTAGATTTAAAATCTATCAAAAGGAATGATTCTGTAAAAGATTCTGTTTTGCAGTTGTTTTTTCCCATTTGGTGTACCAACCTCATATCTCTTGAGTCATAGGTCTGCGCAGTTCCACAACTTTTTCACTGCTTCCACTTGCTGTCAAGTGAGCCTGACAATTCTCCTTCCCTTATCTCAGAAGGTCTGCAGTTAAGAGTGGGCTCCTGTAGTCCTTTTAGTCTAAGGATATATCTTAGTTTCTTCCTGAGTCTTTGATATGCCTGTTCTTCTCCCTGCATTTACCCTGTGAGTGTAAGCCTTCAGGGGCAGAGAAAAATCTCATGCTTTGTATCCCCAAGAACACTATCTTTGCCCAGTTTGAATTTGTGACTGAATTTCTTCTGCCACCAACTGTTATTTTTGCCTTGTGTTTCTCTTGCCCATGGCTAACTCTGGTAGTAGTATTCTTTATATCTCATTATCTTATCTTCCAGTGCATTCTTTGAGAGTTTTGAAACATTGCTTCTGTAAGTAATGAAAATATGTTTTTTAGAAACATGCAAGCTACTTCCAAATCTTTCTCTTTTTAAAATAACATAAATACCACTGAAGGAAAGATTAAATTCCATAGTGTCACTTAACTCTAGGTTATCCTAGAGAATACTTGCAAAGATTTGGGCAAGATAAATAGAGGGGGAATGCACTAAGGAGGCCAGTGTTGCACCCCAGCTGCTGCGTAGGACAACAGAGATGGGAGCCGTGATTTTCCTCTGTGCTCTTCTTCTGTTGCTCAATCTCAGGCCCTACATACTGGAAAAGGCAAGTGTTTTAGGTTATGATAAAGTAAGAGTAATGAGAAGAGAAAGGGTGAGACAGCTGTGTATTGGTGGCCCGTGAAAGACAAGTAGAGGAATGCCAGGTAAAACTAGTGTACAATTAGTTTCATAAGCTGACACTTAAATATACAATATGCATTTTTAACATTTCCATTTTCAAGTCTCAGATTATCTTGAAAATAGTAGTCGATTCTCACTACTCCAAAAAATAAAATTTACTTTATTCCAAAAGCACAGAAGGATCACAACCAACCTAGAAGAGGATCTGTGACCCAGATCCATATTTCCAGATTCCTACTTCAGTGTCTTTTTGTTACTGGCTCCTGTGGTTGATTTCCTAATTAAAAACTGTATCTGTTGTCCTTTTCACCAGCATACTACCGTTGCTGAAAAAACTATGATTCATATGTAAAAACACAAGATGTAACTTGAGAATCTTTTTTTTCTATTCTAAACACAAGTTGCTATGGATGCTCTACATGCTTCCTGTTTAGAGTTTTTATTCAGCCATCATTTATGCACTCAGAATAAACCAGAATGTTGTCCTTAGGCGCTCACGGAAATATCTGTCAATATCAATGCAATAAAAACCCAATCTTACATCTCCCAAATTTAGATCCTGGAGTTAACTCAATTTTTCAACTCTTAATAGCTTTATTTTTCTCATCAAGTTATAGTTTTGAAGACAAGTATGAAGAAAGATTGATAGCTACCGATAAAAGCTGGCAATTTTTTTTTCTCTCCATGGCTGGCATTTGTTACAGCAGTCAGGCAGAAAATGAACTGCTTCTTTAAATTCAAAGCGAGTGTGTGATGAGATTGTATGAGATTTTAAAACATGCATAATGGTGGCTTGTTTATTATTGTAATTCACAGATAATTATAAAGAGTTGTTTTGTAATTCTCATGTCAAAAACTAACATAAGTAACTCATTTTTGCCTTGGAAGATTTTTCCTATGGGGAATAAAATTTTAACACTGAAAATAAACATTTACCTTTGATAATGTATTTGCATAAAATTATATAATTTGAGTTAAATATTTATGTATGTTTTATAATCATGTATGAGATAGACTGTATTACCTATACATAACTCAATGCAATATGCGTAGGTGTTGGGCATATCTATATGTATTTCACTAAATATAATTTTAACAAAAGATACTGTGAAGGCAATAGAGATTTCAAAAGAACTTCTTAATTCATTAGGTTATTTAGCTGCACACACACTGCTGACAATCCATTGAATTGATCTGATCATGATGTTGATTATTGCATTTTTTTAAAACTTGATGTGCCATGCATACATTTAAATATATACATAAATTACTCATTTCTGTGTTCCTCATAGTAACCCTATGTGATAAATACTGTCATTGTTACCCAGTTTATAGGGGATGAAGCTATGTCACATAGAAGTTAAGTGAGTTATTGCCTCAGGGCGCAGAGAATAAACAGCCTTGTTGGAGATAGAACCTTAGCAGTCTCAGCACCAGTCTGTATTCTTATCCATGTTGCTAAACATTTTCTGTTAATATAATTATTTAAATGTTCATCCCTTTTCCTTCCCTTCTCCAGGGGATCTTCCTGACCCAGGGAAGGGATCACTATGCAATAATAGTGGTGTCAGTTGCTCAGTCATGTCCAACTCTTTGTGACCAATGAACTGTAGCCCACCAGGCTCCTCTGTGCATGGGGTTCTCCAGGCAAGAATACTAGAGTGGATTGCCATACCCTTTTCCAGAGGATCTTCCCAACCCAGGGATCAAACCTGAGTCTCCTGCACTGCAGGCAGATTCTTTACCATCTGAGATACAAGGAAGAACCAATAGACTTAATTATATCCTCTCATCTCTATACTGATATCTCCCAGTTTGACTACAAGTGTATTAAATGATTTCATTTTAAATTTGTAAGTCTGTTTGCTTAAGATCCCATTAGACTTCAAAGTAATTTAGTTTTTATAGAAATGTTAGTGTTTAAGTTAATTTTATGCCTTTCCTATATGAGGATGATAATTTCCCTCAGTAGAGCAAGCATTTTTGACTGTTACTATAAAGTGAATTTGAATTTCTGTACTTTTAAACTTCACTCAACCTTTGTTCCTACTCTCTCTTTCCAATCTCTCAGTTTTTAACCAACAGAAAGAATGTTTAAC
This sequence comes from Budorcas taxicolor, assembly GCF_023091745.1. Lineage (NCBI taxonomy): Eukaryota > Metazoa > Chordata > Mammalia > Artiodactyla > Bovidae > Budorcas > Budorcas taxicolor. The sequence continues at coordinate 88,960,432 of NC_068910.1, forward strand.
CCAGTTAACATGGATAAGAGATGCATTCTTCCACCACTAATAAACAATAGGGATAAAATAAAAATGATTGACTTCTCAAAGATCAACTTAATAATGTAATAATATTCCAAGGGCCTACTATGTGCCAAGGAGTCTATTAGGTACTGAATGTAGCATGTGGGGCAAAATCTTGCAGCGTAGTAGGGAATATAGTCAATAATTGAATGGCTAAAGGAAATGACCCTCACAGATGTTGGTACATGGACTTTCTGTTTTATACTGTATTTCAAATAAGCCAAAAGCCACAGATAAATTGTCAACCCTGAAAACTTATATATATATATATATTTATTGAGGACATGAGGGGGCCTTCCTGATAATTCAGTTGGTAAAGAATCCACCTGCAATGCAGGAGACCCTGGTTTGATTCCTAGGTCAGGAAGATCCACTGCAGAAGGGATAGGCTACCCACTCCAGTATTCCTGAGCTTCCCTTGTGGCTCAGCTGGTAAAGCATCCATCTGTCATGTGGGAGACCTGGGTTCAATCCCTGGGTTGGGATGATCCCCTGGAGAAGGGAAAGGCTACCCATTCCAGAATTCTGGCCTGGAGAATCGCATGGACTGGAGTCCATGGGGTTGTGAAGAGTCGGACATGACTAAATGATGTTCACTTAACTTTTTTTCATGTATTGAGGGCAAGAGGAGAAGGGGGCAACAGAATGAGACGACTGGATGGCCTCACCAATCAATGGACCACTGTTGGAGCAAACTCTGGGAGAGTGTGAAGGACAGGGAAACCTGGCATACTGAAGTCATGGGGTCACAAAGGGTCAGATATGATTTAGTGACTGAATAACAACAATATAAATATTACATATATATATGCATATCTTTGTAACATTAATTCCTTTCTGTCCTTTAGACATAGTTGAATATTCATGTGAAAAATCAGCATTGAAATTTTAATCTGAAGCTCCAACTTGGCAGTCCAGACATTCTGGTATTCTAGTGTTGTTAAAACCTAATGTAGTTCACCTACAAAGAAGCATTCTCAGCATAGGTACAGATGTATCAGTCACTGGTCTGACACCACCATTTAGGAAAAAGGCAGATGATTGATTTGATTAAATGCCAGAATAGAATGATTTTCACACCTACAGCCTTGTCAGATTTGTCAACATCCTTCACCCTGTCTTTCTTCTTGTGGTACTTACACCTAAAACCGTGCATTAAGCAGTTTACTTAGGTAATCCTTTTATGAGCAGCTGCTACTCAAAAGCCACAGAGAAGTCACTGGTAGAGGTGAAAGGTTACTTTGGGGAAAAGAAGACTAGATAAAGCATAAACACAAGTGAAAAGTATAATTAAAGTTTCTCCTTAGGAGAGTTAGTTATTCTATTCTTCCTGTTTCATATATAAGCACTTAGGAGAAACCATTTTCCTTGAAAAGTTGCGAAGAATTATACCTTCCAAAGGGGCTTCCCTGGTGGCTCAGGGGTAAAGAATCTGCCTGCAATGCAGGAGCCGCAGGAGAAGTAGGTTCAATCCCTGGGTCAGGAAGATCCCCTGGAGGAAGGCATGGCAACCCACTCCAGTATTCTTGATAGAGAATCCATGGACAGAGGAGCCTGGAGGTCTACAATCCATAGGATCACAAAGAGTAGTACGTTACTGAAGCAACTTAGCATGCATGAACGCATATCTTCCAAATCAGCCAATGTTTCAATGAATGACTTGGGACATACTATCAAGATAATTATTTTATTCCTTCAGTTTGATAAAGCTAAAATTCTGTGCAGTCTTATTCATCGTCAACATTTTTTTTCTAGTTTGATTTTTAAAATTTTGAATTTGGAAACATAATGGGTTACTTTACTCCTAAACTGTTGCAATGTTGTCTTTGAATAGTCTTATCTAAACAGATGGAAATGAATCCAGCAAGATTTTCATTTATTAATTCACATGCAGAGTGACAGTAATATTCTGGGACAATGAAAATGAAGGTATAAAGATCACTGAGATTTGACTTCAGCTAAATTTGTTCTCACTGCAACACCCTTCTCTATTCAGTGATCATTAATGGATTCTTTTCTACATTGACATTTTAACCTACCATCTTTTGGGATCCTTTCAATATTTAAGTTTCATTATTCAAAATGATTGTTCTATAATTCTAGATTATTAAACTCAAAATTTAAGGCAAATTGCACCTCACATAAAAACTCATTTTGTCTTTCCAAGATTGTAGAAGTAAAAAGTGAAGGAAAAAAGTCTGGTTTTCACATATTCCTCTCTTGGTCATACAGTTTACTTGGGAAACAGAATGCTGTGAGGAAAGGAAACTTGGACTTGAAATCAGGAAATGGGCAGTGGTCTCAGCTTTCCTCTCAAAGGTTGTGCTAAGTTAAGCAAGTTTCTTAACTTCTCCAAGCTTCTTTTCTTCCTACTGTTTTTGAAGTCCTAGAATCGATATGAAGTTGTTTATTGAACAGTGGTACAAAATGACTGCATTAGTAGTAACATGTACATAAGGTATGTCAGAGTGGTTGTTATAAACTTTTCTCATCTTGCATGCGCATCAATTTTCTAAAAGGAGTGTTACTTCATGGCCCTATTTAAAGTGTCTGATCGTCTAGTCTAGTTGGGACACTGCTCTAAAAATCTGTGGCATTTATTAACTCAGCTGCTGCAAAACTATTAAGTATAAAGAAACTGTTACAATCTCAACACCTTGCAGATGAGTCCTTTGAATTTTGGTAAACATGAAGCTATGTAGGTATTTTTTTTCTTTATACATTTATGAAATGAGAAAGCAGGGAAAATTTGGCTCGAATGGCTGTGAAAATGGAAGCTTCTAGAAATCATACACATTGTGACCATACACATTATTTACTGTTTATAATGAATGAATGTACATCACAGAACATTGATTATTAAAAGTTTTTTCATGGTATTTCCTCTTAAGGGACAAAAAGATCGTTGGGGGAACAGTTATATTTTCATTGTTTCATAGTGCTCTAACTATTCTTCTTAAACACTCTCCACAAAATTGTCCTCTAAATGATTCTGAGGAAACTACATGATTTTAATAATATATATGTGGTGATCATTTGGAAAGGCTATATAATGCATCTTCTGAGATACACAATAGGTAGAGATTAGTTTAGAAATACTAAGCATAAACTTATTTTAAGATATGTTAAAAAAAATAGGACTTGCTGCTGATTTCATTTTCAAGATCAAAAACAGAGTTGTGGCATACAACAAGATCCTTTCAGAAGAAATGGAAATGACTGTCAACAAGTAATGTGATATTTGTCCCTGCCACACATCTTATTGATCTGATGTAATCTCTTCTTTCTATCTTATAGAGATGTATTTTAGTCTGTGTAAAACATATTGCCACTTTGTGTCTGCAAGGCAACGGAAAAACTTTTCCTGAATAACTATTTTACTCTTTTAAAATCATGAAGAAAGTGCAGCAGTGGATTTAAACAAAAAAAACACAAGAAAATTGAGTTTAACTTATTCAAGGAACAGGAAATAGGTTAGAATTGAGGCAAGGGAATCTAATAATGATTAAGTGGAGGGGAGGGGATGAAGCTTACAAGAATAGAATATATTAGGGAATCTACTGTTTAATAGAAAGGGTTACTTTCAAATTTCCCAGTTTGTAAAGTAAATCCACAAAATCAAAACTTAGTGAAGTTTGTCTGCAGTTCCTATAACTACAAATGTTCTTTAGTTAAAAATTGCAGTTCTCCTGCATCCTCAAAATATGTGCTATTATTATTTCCAAATTTGAAATAATTTTTTTTCGTTGTTGTTGTTTTTAGTACTCCAAAGTCACGTGTCTATGGCCATACCACCCTGAATGCACCCAATCTTGTCTGACCTAGGAAGTTAAGCAGGTTTGGGCCTGGTTAGTACTTGGATGGGAGACTGTCTGGAAACACCAGGTGCTTTGGGCTTCCCACGTAAACAATCCGCCTAAAACAGAAGAGAAGTAGATTCGATCCCTAGGCTGGGAAGATCCCTTGGAGGAGGAAATGGTAACCCACTCCAGTATTCTTGCCTAGAGAATCCCAAGGACAGAGAGAGGAGCCTGAAACGGGCTACAGTCCATAGGGTAGCACAGAGTTGAATGCGACCGAAGTGACAGCATGTGTGCAAAGTCATTTATGAATTATTTAAATAGGAAATATCTTGACCAACAATGTATACAATGTATATATGAAAATCTCCTGTAAGTCTTCAAAAAAAGGTAAAAAAAAATCCAACAAAACCTAAAAGCTCTAATTAATCTAAAAAGACCTCAAGCACAGGTAAAATTTGCCATGAAATGTCAAGATTATAAAGCAAAAAACCAATTCTGTGAGTACATTAGATAAGATGTTAAACATTAGACATAAGACAAATTTCTTATACTGACCGAGTCATGAGCTTTGTGACTTGAGCAAATTACTTCTCTGCATGTGCCTTCTCTGTGTTGAGAAATACCTGTTAGATGATGCCCAAATTTCTTAAATTATTAGAGAGCTCCTGACTCATTGAAAAAGACCCTGATGCTGGCAAAGCTTGAGGGCAGAAGGAAAAGAGGGCGACAAAGGATGAGATGGTTGGATAGTATCATGGAAATGAGTTTGAGCAAACTCCTGGAGAAAGTGAAGGAGAGGGAATCCTGGCGTACTGCAGTCCATGGGGTAACAAAGAGTCAGACAGTTTAGCGACTGAACAACAACAACATAATATAAAAGCTCCATCCCAAAATCACAACTGAAAGCTCTTAGTCCTAGTGATACAATAAGGCTTATCTTCAGAAATAAGAAACAAAAGATAAGAAAACTGTATTTATTTCTTTTCTGAAGTAATGATTCTCTTTCTCATAATTTTCTTGAAATAACAAAAAAATCACAGGGCAACATAAATTGTCCAAGAATATTTAGAAAGGATCATAAGTTGTTTAGAAGGCAAAAATTCCATTTCGTAGATAAAATAATTTATAAACCTGTCCACTGTATCCATACACAATAATCAGCAGCCAATTAACTTCCTAGATGTTCTTATAATTCTCAATCAATAACAGCTGATTACTTTATTTTCCAATTAATGATTCTCTCCTATTAATGACCCAAATGCAACTTCAAAAAGAAGTGAGTGAAACTTATCACATCAGAAACAACCCCATAATCATTTCATAAGAGGATAATTTATAGATAAAGCTTCATTTTGATGAACTGAAGCCAATTAGGCAGTATATATTCAACCTTAGGCAATGAAGCCTTTTAAACAAAGATTTTTTTTTAATTGGGAAGAGGGAATTATTATGATGAATTACTACTTTCACTTTTTACTCTGAGATTTCTCAGTTGAAATAGAGAAATACAATGATATAATCCAGAGCCCAGAAAGCTGAGATTACATTCTTTGTACAGAGGGAGTTTTAAAAAATAGGTCCTACATGTCCAAAGGGCACACAGATAACTTCTGAGTAACTCAAACATAAACAGGAAAGAAATCTGATAGAGAATCTTGGTGGTAGTCCAAAGCAGTTCTAATTACTGCCACTCTTTGTGAAAAATTTTGAATTAATAGGATGGGAGGACAAAGGAAAAGGCAAGGCATGATGAACCTTCCAACTTTATAATCTGAAACCTTGACCCTCTTTCAGAGTGGGCCTCTCCCCATGAAACTGCCTGAGCTGATGGATGAATGAGTATTTCATGCAGTGGGAGAGGCCTTAAAGAAACATTTTTCTGGTTGTTTTACCTGTGTGAAACATCATCATTATGGAGGGAGTCAGGCTCTCCCCTTCATGAAAGTACCAAGAAATTCTAAGGGCATATGTTTATTTGAGTAACAAGTTATTTGGGTCTGTTATTTAGCATCAATTAGGGCCATGTTTCCGCCTGCACTATGTGTGTCTATTTTGTGTATGAATACTTCTTTAATCATTATTTCTAGGTATTATCAGTATTCCAAAAAATTCAAGGTATCTGTGATTGAATACCATATAGTCATTTTTTATTACAAAGATAAAATCTTTGATAAGATTTTTTTGGATAGATTAAATCTGGTGAATAAATAAATGAATACACCATGTATCTTTAACAGATCGATTTTATTCTGCCCATAAATACTGTGATAGTTACATCAATTCAGCCGCTTATTTCTTGGGTCACTGCTGGACTGTTCTAGACTTTCTCACTGATGAATAGTGCTCTGAAAGTGAAAGTGAAAGTAAGTCGCTCAGTCGTGTCTGACTCTTCGTGACCCCATGGACTGTAGCCTACCAGGCTCCTCTGACCATGGGATTTTCCAGGCAATAGTACTGGAGTGGATTGCCATTTCCTTCTCCAGGGGATCTTCCCAACCCAGGGATCGAACCTGGGTCTTCTGCATCGTAGACAGACGCTTTGCCATCTGAGCCACCACGGGTTGAAATCCAATAGGGTTTCTGGTATAATTTTGTGAATGATAATAATGGTTTGGAAGGGAAAACTTTTACCAAAGCATTTTGTGTTGGGAGTATGTGTATTCATGGGAACTTCTTAAATTTGTATATTCATGGGAATTGCTATAATGTATCCTCAGTTGCATGGAGTATGACACATAGGTTAACACCTCACTGCCAGTTCCAAGATCATCAGTATTAAAGAATCCACCTGCAATGTGGGAGACCTGGGTTCGATCCCTGGGTTGGGAAGATCCCCTGGAGAAGGGAAATGCTACCCACTCCAGTATTCTGGCCTGGAGAATTCCATGGACTGTATAGTCCATGGGGTTGCAAAGAGTTGGACACGACTGAGTGATTTTCACGTCTCATCACATCCTCATAAATTTACCACCAAGAGTAAAATCCTTCCACGTTGACTAACTTTTTAGAATTAAAATGCAAGGATGGAACATAAACTCAGAAATTTCCTACTCAAATATGCATAAGAGAGACTGGCAAAGGAAAAGGAAAACTTAGTCTCTGTTTAGTATATTAGCATTCAGTAGCCTGGCATGCTGCAGTCGATGGGGTCGCAAAGAGTCAAACATGACTGAGCAACTGAACTGAACTGAACTGAACACATTATCTTATTTGTCTTAACATCATGAAAAACTGTGACCTATTCTATGACAACGTCATGAGTGCTCACTTTTCTGAAGAACCACAAGGAAAATAATTCTTAGTTCTTGGTGCCAAGAAAATCTGCATTACTTAGAGTATATTTTTTTACTAAACATTAGGTCAGTCTTGTATCTTTCTCTTTTAGAGTTGGTTGGATAAGGCTGAGGGGGATGTTGAAATAAATTTATACAAATGTACAGGACTTTTTGCTATACATCTCAATATGATGCTATTATACCGACTATATCAAGATCAAGAAGAAAAAGATTATGTTGCATTCTTATTAAAGTCAGTTTTCTCAGTATGATTATAGGGCAAGCAGATAGGTGCACATGTTGGAAGAAGAGAAAGCAAAGAGTAAGGATTTCAACAGATGAAAAATTAGAGGAGTTGTCTTAAGAGGGAGGCAGGAACATTGTCACATTCTCAACGAAGAAAGGGCTTTCTTGGGTCCAGTGGGGTTGACTACTGCCAAACTTGTGATTGCATGCTATGTTGCTTCAGTCATGCCTGATTCTTTGTGACCCCATGGACTAGAGTAGCCTGCCAGTTTCCTCTGTCCGTGGGATTCTCCAGGCAAGAACACTGGAGTGGGTAGCCATTTCCTTCTCTAGGAGATCTGCCCAACACAGGGATCAAATCTACGTCTCCTGTGTCTGCTGCAATGCAGGTGGATTCTTTACTGCTGAGCCACTGGGAAAGCCCCAAACTTGAGGTAACTATAAACAAGGACAGAATCTTAGTCTCTCTAAAATTCAATATAATTTTTCAGACACTATTTCCCTCGCCTCTTTTAAGATACCTATTTGAAATTCTCTTATGTAATTCTCTTATTCTTTCATACTATTCATCATCGGTTTATAGCTTTATTTTTATCCGTTTATTGTTGGTCTCACACACCTGACTAAGGGTACCAGGACAGCAGGGATACACCCTTGTATCCCCAGGGCTTAGTCTTGTCTAGCAAATAATCTTAAATACATGTTTTAAATATGTGAATGATGTGTCTTCCACGTACTGAGAAACCCATTAAGAAAACTTAAGGACAGAATCTGAAATTATTCCAGTCTTGGTACTGTTAATGGTAAGGGCTTAAAGGATGGAGAGAATCACTTTACTGAGACAGTTCATAACTTCCTTGTCCTTTCCTACTTAAAGTAAGAGTATTGTCTTTGTCTATCCGGGCTACTATAATAAAAACGCCACAGATTGACTAGCTTAAAAAACAAGCATGTAGTTCTCACTGTTATGGAGGTTGGATGTCCAAGATCAAAGCACCAGCCACTCTGTTGTCTTCCTACTTTGCAGACAGCTATCTTCTCCATTGTACCCACAAATGGTGGGGAACAGAGAGAGGAAGCAAACTCTGTCATGTCTCTTTTTATAAGGGCACTAATCTCTTTCATGAGAACTCCACCCTTATGACCTAATTACTTGCCAATACCTCCTGATACTATCACAATGAGGGTTAAGATTTCAGAGTATGACTTTTAGGGGAACATAAACTTTCACTCCATAACAGGTTTAGAATAAGTTGTAGATTGTTGCAGATGCTGGTAGTTCTTTTGAATAAAGACAAGGCAGTTTTAATATGCCCATCTTTCACTTGACCTGTTGATATGAATTACACAGATAAGTGCAAAAAATTTAATGAGACATGCTCTTGCAGCAATCTTAACTGTGGTTAATGAAGCCTGGAAAAAGAAAATTAAATTGTTAGAAAGTGGAAATAAAGAATTTTATAGTCAGATGCATTTTTGTATATTAAATATTGTTTTGTGAACCTGATTATACTTAAAAATACATGCGAAATAGATTTTTATGTGGACATGCATGCATGTTCAGTCCCATCTGACTCTGCAACCCCATGGGCAATCACCCACCAGGCTCCTCTGTTCATGGGGTTTTCCAAGCAAGAATACTGGAGTGGGTTGCCATATCCTACTCTAGGGGATCTTCCTGACCTAGGAATCAAAGCTGCATCTCCTGTCTCTCCTGCATTGGCAGGTGGATTCTTTACCACTGTGCCACCTGGGAAACCCTTTTATACAGACATTTGAAATATAAAAGAACAAATAATCGAACACCATAGCATCTTTTTCTGAAGGCAGTTCAACAAGAAAATGAGTAAACAATCCTAAGGAATTCTTTGAATTCACACAGGATAGTGAGACCAAGAGGTCGTGCCTCTCGTTATTATGATCCACTAGATACTTTTTTTTCAGTTAGGAGAGGTTGGCACCCCACTCCAGTACTCTTGCCTGGAAAAATCCCGTGGACGGAGGAGCCTGGTAGGCTGCAGTCCATGGGATTGTGAAGAGTCAAACACGACTGAGCGACTTCACTTTCACTTTTCACTTTCATACATTGGAGAAGGAAATGGCAACCCACTCCAGTGTTCTTCCCTGGAGAATCCCAGGAACGGCAGAGCCTGGTGTGCTGCCGTCTATGGGGTTGCACAGAGTCGGACATGACTGAAGTGACTTAGCAGCAGTAGCATAATAATGAAAGTTTTGATCCACTTGAGGAACGGATAGATATTGGCTTAATTTTCTAGTTATTTGTTGGGTCACCCTCTCCTGAAAACAGCGTGTTGACTAGAAAGGCAGATATGCTTTAACTTGACAAGGGACCTTTAATTTTAGTGTCTCTTTAAGGCACTTATTGGTAATGATCAACTAAGGGACACTGGGATCCATGGACAGAATGGTACCCATACCCAGAGGGAAGAAAACTGCAGCTTTGCATTAGTGCTGTAATGCTTTTCCTTCATTTTTATGTTCTACGTATGGTAATCAAGAGTCCCATTAAAGTAAAGAATGAAGTCTGGTAGTCTGTTGCTTATTATGCACCCGCATCATTGCTATTTGCTTTTTCAGTAATGGCGATTTCATTTCTGTCAAGAATTATAGACTTTTCCAAGGAAATTCTTACCTTGAGAGGATTCAGAAATTGCAGTACCTTCAGGCAACACTTAACATGGATACAAAAAGAAATGAGGTTCTTACTGAGAAGAAAAATGATTGATAAGTATATGCTGAAGAAATCATGAAAACATTAGTAAACCCAGGAAAACTATTCAGTGGAATCAGCTCTATGTAAATGAACATCAACATTTGCATATTTCCTTTTCCTTCTTCATACATTAAGAGGCCCCAGGTGGTGCTGACAACAAGAGTGCAGTTTGTTTTGGGATTCTGTAACAATTTGTGTCTTTTGCTCATTCACCAGCTGTGTCAAATATGGTGCATGATAGCTGGCCGGATCTTCTCATTGAAGAAAACATTTTCTTTTAAAATCTGGTTCTTGATAGTCATGTAAGTGGAAAATAACTTATGACCTAGAAAACCATGATTTAGATCTTAAACTCAGAGTCTTACTCTAAGAGAAAATATAGTCCCTTATTGCTTTAGAAAACCTCACCAGGTACAAAGAAAGTGGTATTATCAGTGAAAACCAAAGCACTGGAAAAAAGGAGAGGAAAAAAAAGATCACAGTAAGAAGATATTACTATGTTATCTTTTCTAAATATTAAGATAAGCAGAAATGAAAACTTCTCAACTGTTCATTTTAAGAAAATTGGCCATACAAGACTGTAATTAAGGATGTTTACAAAATGTGTAGATCCCATTGAAAAATGAGAATGTGGAGATCCTTGTTCAAAAAACAGGGGGGGAAAGTAACAGTTAAAGGTACTAAGACATGAAGCTCTTTCTTTTAAAATATTTTATTACTTATAAAACACAATGGAAGAACACATGAGTATTAACTTCAGTTCAGTTCAGTCACTCAGTCATGTCCGACTCTTCGCGACCCCACGAATCACAGCACCCCAGGCCTCCCTGTCCATCACCAACTCCTGGAGTTCACTCAGACTCACGTCCATCGAGTCAGTGATGCCATCCAGCCATCTCATCCTCTGTCGTCCCCTTCTCCTGCTGCCCCCAATCCCTCCCAGCATCAGAGTCTTTTCCAATGAGTCAACTCTTCTCATAAGGTGGCCAAAATACTGGAGCTTCAGCTTTAGCATCATTCCTTCCAAAGAAATCCCAGGGCTGATCTCCTTCAGAATGGACTGGTTGGATCTCCTTGCAGTCCAAGGGACTCTCAAGAGTCTTCTTCAACACCACAGTTCAAAAGCATCAATTCTTCAGCACTCAGCTTTTTTCACAGTCCAACTCTCACATCCATACATGACACTGGAAAAACCATAGCCTTGACTAGAGGGACCTTAGTCAGCAAAGTAACGTCTCTGTTTTTGAATATACTCTCTAGGTTGGTCATAACTCTCCATCCAAGGAGTAAGCGTCTTTTAATTTCATGGCTGCAATCACCATCTGCAGTGATTTTGGAGCCCAAAAAAACAAAGTCTGACACTGTTTCCACTGTTTCCCCATCTATTTCCCATGAAGTGATGGGACCGGATGCCATGATCTTTGTTTTCTGAATGCTGAGCTTTAAGCCAACTTTTTCGCTCTCCTCTTTCACTTTCATCAAGAGGCTTTTTAGCTCCTCTTCACTTTCTGCCATAAGGGTGGTGTCATCTGCATATCTGAGGTTATTGATATTTCTCCCAGCAATCTTGATTCCAGCTTGTGTTTCTTCCAGTCCAGCATATCTCATGATGTACTCTGCATATGAGTTAAATAAGCAGGGTGACAATATACAGCCTTGACGTACTACTTTTCCTATTTGGAATGAGTCTGTTGTTCCATGTCCGGTTCTAACTGTTGCTTCCTGACCTGCATACAGATTTCTCAAGAGGCAGGTCAGGTGGTCTGGTATTCCCATCTCTTATAGAATTTTCCACAGTTTATTGTGACCCACACAGTCAAAGGCTTTGGCATAGTCAATAAAGCAGAAACAGATGTTTTTCTGGAACTCTCTTGCTTTTTCCATGATCCAGCAGATGTTGGCAATTTGATCTCTGGTTCCTCTGCCTTTTCTAAAACCAGCTTGAACATCAGGGAGCTCATAGTTCACGTATTGCTGAAGCCTGGCTTGGAGAATTTTGAGCATTACTTTACTAGCATGTGAGAAGAGTGCAATTGTGCGGTAGTTTGAGCTTACAAATAGTAAAAAATAACATTTTGGTATCACAATTTTATAAAATACAGTAACCATTAGTTAATATGATAGTAATTCATCATAAGGTATTCCTGGCTCATTTTCTATAAATTTATTTACTAAGTCATCAAAATTTATATTTTTAACAATTTCATTTTCAATCAACATAATTACAAATGATGTCAGTTATGCTAGGCAGATGTTTTACAACAAACAATTTGGATATTTTTAAAGTTAAAAGTGTCATTATGATGACACAGCTAAAGCTATTAAGAATATTTTATAGATGGACAATATTGGAACATATTTTTTATAAATTATTTCCAAGTTTTAGTTCATATGGAGCTGTTGATTCTCAAGGAAAACTGTTCCTAAAAAGATTTATCTTTTTATACACATCAATTTCATATTAGCCTGAATTTAATTTTAAAAGTAAATTTATATAATAGCCTTTCTATATTTTCTCTGAAATTTCTTTAGCTTATATGGCAGAAAAACAAACATGACTTTAAGATTTGTAAATAATTTAAAGCACTTGCTTATGCATTCTATCACTATATATTTAACTACAATGAAAAATATTAATTGTCTTTATTCTTAATAATTGATTCACCAAAAATTGCATATTGTAATCCAGTTTGCACATATCAACTATCTTTACATTTAATTTATATTTTTAGCCTATGGCTAATTACTTTGCAATGTTGCAGCAGCTTTCAAAAATAGAACCTGGACTCTAAAAAGTTCCAATAATTCCATGATATGCCTTATTGAAACGTCAAATATATGCATTTATTTTGTTATAATGTACTGACAAAGTTTACTGCCTGAGCAGTTATCTTTTCTAAATGTTAGTTCAGTTCAGTTCAGTCACTCAGTCTTGTCCGACTCTTTGCAACCCCATGGACTGCAGCATGCCAGGCCTCTCTGTCCATCACCAACTCCCAACTCATGTCCATTGAGTCAGTGATGACATCCAACCATCTCATCCTTTATCATCCCCTTCTCTCGCCTTCAATCTTTCCCAGCATCAAGGTCTTTTCCCAAGTGTCAGCTCTTCGCATCAGGTGGCCAAAATATTGGAGTTTCAGCTTCAGCATTAGTACTTTCAATGAATATTCAGGACTGATTTCCTTTAGGATTGACTGGTTTGATCTCTTTGCAGTCCAAGGGACTTTCAAGAGTCTTCTCCAACACCTCAGTTCAAAAGCATCAATTCTGTGCTCAGCTTTCTTTACAGTCCAACTCTCACATCCATACATGACTACTGGAGAAACCATAGCCTTGACTAGATGGACCTTTGTCAGCAAAGTAATGTCTCTGCTTTTTATTTATTTATTTATTTATTCATTTATTTTCCCAGTGGTCTGTCTTATCGACAGCTGGATGCTCAAGCCTTAAGGGCGTACTTCTGGAGTGGGTACAGCCGCTCCTTCCGCTGCTGCTTCTTGGTCTTCAGGTTCTCTTCATGCTTGTTGAGCCAGCGGCACATGGCACGTGTTTTCTTGGGCCGCAGATACAGGGGCTTGTACTTCTTGCCCTTATAGAATTTCCTGAGGTTCTCTTTCTGAGTCTGGTTAATGACGGTCAGTACGCGGGCAATGGATTTACGAACCACTCGGATCTTGGAGAGTTTGGAAGCCGCACCGCCTGTCACTTCAGCCACGCGCAGCTGGGACAGCTCCACCTTTAGGTCTCCCAGCTGTTTCAGCATCTCCTTCTTGCCGCGATGGTCTCGAGCCTTAATCTTGGCCTCTCGGGGCCTGGGCCTGAGGTTGGGAGAAAACTGAGGTGGCACTAGGCCACTTCGCAACGCATCCTATGGGTCAGGCTGACAGATGGATTCTCAGGTCTCGCCACACGCCCTCCATCCCGGCGCCTGAGCCCCACAGCACGCAGATGGCAGCCTATTTTTCCGCACTCCTCTACTTTTTAATATGGTGTCTAATCATGAATTATTCCATGAGCTTCCCAAGTGGTGCCAGTGGTAAAGAATCCACCTGCCATTTCAAGAGACACAGGAGACGCAGGTTCGATCCCTGGATCAAGATGATCCCCTGGAGCAGGAAATGGCAACCCACACCAGTATTGTTGCAGGAATAATCCCTTGGACAGAGAAACCCGGTGGGCTACAGTCCATGGGGATGCAGAGTGGGACATGACTGAGTGACAAAGCACACGCACACATATGCAGTTTTCATCCTTCTGTGACTGACCTACTTCACTTAGCATAATATCCTTATTTCATCCAGGTTGTTGCAAATGGAAGAATTTTCTTTTCAAGGCTATAATATCTATATCTGTACCACATTTTCTTTATCCACTCATATGTTGATGGATATAAGGGTTATTTCCAAATCTTGGCTATAAAACATGGTACCTGAAGTTAACAATATGGTATTGTGCACTTTAAAATATATTAAGAAGCTAGATCTCATATTGTGTCCTTACCACAAGACCTAAACACACACACACACACACACACACTCGCCCAAAAACATAAGGACATTTTTGGAGATAATGGGTATGTTTAATAGCTTGATTGTAATGATATCACAGGTATATGGGTGCGGAAAACATTTCATGGTGTAAACATTAAATGTGTGTGATGTTTGATCAGTTATACTTCAACAAAGTTTAAAAGGAAAGAAATAACATGTTTATTAGAAATTGACACTTAAAGGAACCAAAACTCACTTCGTCTAACTTATTCATAAACAGAATGATGTCATCACTTTTGACATTCTCAAAAGAAGCTAGTTTAAAATAATATTACTAATAAACATGCTGGCATCGTTTATAACAGATTTCATCTAGAAAGGAAATATAGGGTTAGCCCTTTTTATATTTTTGGTCCATATAAATAACTAGCTTCTCTTGTGCACAGAATTGGAGTTTAAAGTTCACCTTTCCTGTTCTCAGTTTAAAATTTTACTGTTCAGTTCTTTCTATAAACCTTAAGCAATCCTTAAATTCATAACATATAGTAAGTTACAAAATTGTCCATTTGGTTCTGTGGCTACTGCACTAAGCTAGTAATTTTGAAGTTTGAATCAGTGTCTGAAATGCTTAGTCTTTCAAAGCTCTATCTTGACTTACATACATTACATATGAAAAAATTATGATATTTAATATTAATGTGAATTCTGTTTGTAAAGTTTGCATATTGCTATGTTCAAAATCAGTATCAATTAACTGAAACTACTAGATTCATTGCAAAGAAGGTGTGAAGTGATACAAAATATATTTCCAAAGCAGTACTCAAGTTAAGCTTTGATTATAAAAGTTAGACAAATTTAAATCGAATAAGTTTTAAATAAAAATGCAGTACATAAAATGAAAGCTTAAACACAGCAATGGTTTTAATAAAGGCTCATTTAAAACTGTGATTCTTGGCAAGCATAACTATTACTACGTTAAACTATAAAATCTATATATTCACAGGGCAAACAGTATTCTCTTTGTTAAGCCAGAGAATTAAAAAAAGAAAAAAAGCTATTTCAAGCTACACTAATAAATTTTTAGTGAGTCCTTTCAAGTATCTTGCCAAAACATTAGATAGGTTTAGGGGGGTGCTTGGCTGAAAATTGATCCATAATAAATTGATTGATGTCATCACTTGACTATATGTCTTCTACGTCCTATGATTTAGGTTGCAGTACAGTTGGATATGTATTTGACCCATCAAGAATTTCTCCTGTGACTTGTTTAATTATAAAAAGTAAATGGAAAAAAAGTAAATGAGAAATATCCATTGTACCCAAGTTTTACTATGTACAACTGCAAATATTCATAATGATAATTGTAAAAGCATTGAATACTTTTTATTCCAAGAACTATTCTTGGCACTTAAGATACTTCAGTGAACAATAACAACTCAGTCACAAGACTCTCATGTTGCTTCTGTGGTTCTGAAAGTAGCCAGAATCACATCTAACTTTCTGGAACTATATGAGCTGGGGTAATTATCCAAAGTTTGTGTCTTAAAATGTGTTGAGATGTTGAATATGTATACAGTAGAAGACTCATAAAATATCATGGTTTCCTACAAAGCAGAATACTTCCTACAAAGTCCAAAATACTTTTCTATGAATAGATATGCTGCTAAGTCACCTCAGTCGTGCCCACCAGGCTCCCTTGTCCCTGGGATTCTCCAGGCAAGAATACTGGAGTGGGTTGCCATTTCCTTCTCCAGATATAAACACATGTAAAATAGAATCAGAAACAAAATTATTTACTACAAAAGTAAAATGTGCAAGGTACTGTGGTGGAAACTATAAAGTAGAATAAGACATAGTCCTGCACCTAGTTCAAAATCCACTCTTCTGACTCAATGCTTTAAGAACACAGAGGAAATACTAATCATAGCTTTAGGCACCATCTGGGCAAAAGTAGTAAAGCTGAGACCCAGTCCAAAGCATTCAACAGAAAGACACTCCCACCTTTGTTCTTTAAGCATGAGACGAGTGAGAAGGACTTATGATTTTATGAAGGAAATTGCCATATTTCAGGAAGGAAAATAGTGGGTCAGGAAGACCTTCCATCTCCCTTGCAATGAGAAGTGAAGACCTATTTTATCCACCCCCACCTATTGGGAACAGGAGGTACCATTTGTCTCAACATCACACTGAGCTTGAGGGGCAGAAGCTTGGGTTCATTTCTCATTACTTTTTCCATGCCCCTCTTCTCAATGGACAGGCTTTCGAGCCAGGAGCCTTCCAGAGCCCCAAGACTCACTGTAAATGCCTCCCTGCTCTACACAGAGTGTTTGTACAATGCTCAACATTGAGATACTACTGTCTTATTTAGTCACTGAGACTAGGCTTTCCAGTTTTCCTGACAGAGTGCAAAAGCACCATGTTCTCAATCTCCTCATGATCAGGAATACATTTTTAAGCCCTGTAAAGATAACTCAATAAAATAAGCTTTGTTTACTGAAGAATGCAGCAACAGTGGAAATGTTTACATTTAATTCTTTTTCTGGCTGTTGCACACTTGCTTCTGGCAAGTAAAGGTCAGAGTATACAGGCTCCATTCTTGCTGGTGCCCCCAGAATTTATATCTTCAACCAGGTATAAAAAGGCTTATATGATAGAAAAGACAAAGCTGAAGTCCCTCAGAGCTAGCAAAAATATAAATAATTGCTGGAGGCCCAGAGGGAATGGCTCCTTGCCATTTAGCTTCTGAACACCATTATTGTCCTTTCTAAAAATAGATGATAATGTTCCTTCCTAATGATCTACTTTGGAAAGTCAATCTCTTTGTTTAAATTTTGCAATGGCTTGCTTTAGAAAGGTATCAGTTCAGGTCAGTTCAGTCGCTCAGTCATGTCCGATTCTTTGCAACCCCATGAATCACAGCACGCCAGGCCTCCCTGTCCATCACCAACTCCCAGAGTTCACCCAAACTCACGTCCATCGAGTCGGTGATGCCATCCAGCCATCTCATCCTCTGTCGTCCCCTTCTCCTCCTGCCCCCAACCCCTCCCAGCATCAGGGTCTTTTCCAATGAGTCAACTCTCTGTATGAGGTAGCCAAAGTACTGGAGTTTCAGCCTCAGCATCAGTCCTTCCAATGAACACCCAGGACTGGTCTCCTTTAGGATGGTATACATGCATCAAAACAGACATATAGAATAACTAGAAATATAGTATATCCAAAATGACATATGGGTGCAGTGTGAATAATACATATATGTATTATCATAAGTAATAATATATAGACCTTATTTCATCGAATAGGATCTGTCCAAACTCATTTACCTGGAGGAAATGATTGTACTGAGAAGAGGTAAATGCTAATGGCTCTAGCCCCTTTTTGGCTTTCAGTCCAAGTTCTTATGGCTTATTTGCCCAGCTAACTGGCCAGGAATGAGTGAAAAGAGCAAGTAACTAGTGGAAATCTTTCTGTTCTGCAAAGTCTCATTGGTGTATCAGAAAGATTAATTGCAGAAGCATTGTGTCCTGTCTACGACTGTGCCAACAGCTTGAGACTAAGCAGTTGTGCTTCTAAAACACACTGAAGGGACTTCTGGCAGCCTGACCCTTCCTCCTGTGCTTCTCCAAGTTCAAGTGTAAAAGATGAGAAAAGAAACACAACTACATGAAAAAAACAGCAGCAAAAAAAGTGAACAGGAGTTTGTATGACCTTCTTAACACACTGTTCAGAAACCAAAAATGAGATAATTAGAATATTATGTCATAATTGTATTTGGTTTTGGAAAGCCATTTATTACTGTCACTTAGATTCCATCTTCTTTTTCTACATCTAATGGATAAAACATGTAAGAATGTGAACAAAGGTATGCAGACCTTCAAGTTATAATTTCACCTAAACAATATTTTATCATATAAACTACAAATGACATATCTATTTCTGTCCCTTAACATTCTATCATGTATTGTAGTTTTTTCAGTTCAGTTCAGTTGCTCAGGCATGTCTGACTGTTACCCCATGGACTGCAGTTCGCCAGCCTTCCCTGCCCATCATCAACTCCCAAAGCTTGCTGAAACTCGTGTCCATCGAGTCAGTGATGCCATCCAACTGTCTCATCCTCTGTTTTACCCTTCCCCTCCCACCTTCAATCTTTCCCAGCATCGTTCCCAAAGTCTTTTCCAATGAGTCAGTTCTTCACATCAGGTGGCCAAAGTATTGGAGTTTGAGGTTGTATGTACTGTAGTTTTTTATGTACCTATATTTTCATTTTTACAAACTAAAACTACCTAATACAGAATACACATGTAATTCATTTTAATATTTTCTCAGATCATATGGACCTACCTTTTGTACAAACTCAGTGAATCACTGAAGCATCACTGTACTTATATTCAAGGACTTTGGATTTAAAGTGCCATAAATGGAGATCCCAATTCAGCCACCTGACAGTTGTGTCTCCTATGATACTCACTCTCATTTCTTCACCTGCAAAATGAATAACTCATTCATTTGTGTGTGCTCAGTTGTGTCCGACTCTTTGTTACCCCATAGTCTGTAGCTTGCCAAGCTCCTATGTCCTTGGAATTTTCCAGGCAAGAATACTGGAGAGGGTTGCCATTTCTTCATCCAAAGGGTTTCCCTGACCCAGGGATTGAACCCACATCTCCTGCATCTGATTTTTTAACACTGTACCATCTGGGAAGCCCAGGAATAAATCGTACCTAGAAGCATTGGATGGCATCGTCTACTCAATGGACATGAGTTTGAACAAACTCTGGGAGATAATGAAAAACAAGGAACACTGGCATGCTATAGTCCATGCGGTTGCAAAGAGTCAGACACGACTTAGCGACTGAACAAGAACATGAAGCATTAAATTAATGAAATGAGTTTATACAGGTAAAATGCAAAATGTAGTGACTCACACTTTAAAAAAATCTGGCTCACTTCTCCTCTTCCAAACTTCAGTAAACACTGGTGGATAAATATAAAAATGACTATGACGGCCTTACAGGTTCTGATTTGTCCGTGGGTTACTATATATATATATATGTATATGTATATATTTGCCTATAAAGAGCCTATCATGGATGTTGTAGCTTTGGACAGGATTTCTTCAAATTTTACATTTGAATTTGAGTAAAAATATAAATATTTATTAAATACAATCCTGCTAAAATATCAGAATATTAAATATCTTCAATATCAAGCATGCATGCTCAGTGACTCTGTCATGTCCAACTCTTTGCAATCCTATGGACTGTAGCCCACCAGGCTCCTCTGTCCATGGGATTCTCCAGGCAAGTATACTGGAGTGGGTTGCCATGCCCTCCTCCAGGGGATCTTATCAACCCAAGGATCAAAAGCACCTCTCTTGTGGCCCCTGCACTGCAGGTGGATTTTTTTTTTATCACTGAGCCACCAAGGGATGTCCAAAAGTAACTATAATTCACTGAAAACAGTAGAATATGGTTTTCATATTCATAATACCCTCCTCGCATTCAGATGTGCTCTTAAGCCTATGATGCAGCAAAGGGAAGGCAGATTAACAAGGGATACTTGAGTGCCACATGAGCCAGAACAAGTCAAATCCTATGAAACAGAGCCACCTAGCAAAGAGAACTAACTGAAATTTCAAAGTTCTCTTGACTGAAACATGTATCACCAGATTATAGTATGGATCTTCGTTGAGTTATGATGGAGTTTCATCTGGTAAACCACTTTTGTTGAAAATAACTTAAGTGGAAAATGGATTTAATACACCTAAACTACCAAGCAATGTTAGTCTCAGTTCAGTTCAGTTCAGTCGCTCAGTCGTGCCCGACTCTTTGTGACCCATGAATCATGGCATACTAGGCCTCCCTGTCCATCACCAACTCCTGGCGTTCACTCAGACTCACATCCATTGAGTCAGTGATGCCATCCAGCCATCTCATCCTCTGTCGTCCCCTTCTCCTCCTGCCCCCAATCCCTCCCAGCATCAGAGTCTTTTCCAATGAGTCAACTCTTCACATGAGGTGGCCAAAGTACTGGAGTTTCAGCTTTAGCATCATTCCTTCCAAAGAAATCCCAGGGGTATGTTAGTCTAGCCTACCTTAAATGTGCTCAGAATACTTACATTAAGCTAAGTTGAGCAAAACCATCTAACACAAAATCTATACTTTAATAAAGTGTTCAATATCCCATGTAATTTATTGAATATCATACTGAAAGTGAAAAATAGAATGGCTCTATGGGTACAGAATGGGTTTAAGTGTGTGAATTGTTTAACCTGTTGATCAAGGGTAAACTGGTAATTGCACCTCCCTGTCACTGGCCTGCATCACAAGAAAGAATCGTTCCGCAAATCACCAGCCAAGGAAAAGACCAAAATTTAAAGTATAGTTTTTACTGTATGCATATTACTTTTGCACCATGGTAAAGTCAAAAAATTTTAAGTTAAGCCATCACATGTTGAGGACCATCTGTAAATTTGTTCATTTATTCAAAAAATATTGAATGAGTAACATCTATGTTTGGGCTTTCCTGGTGGCTCAGCAGTAAAGAATCCATCTGCAATACAGGAGACCAGGGTTTGTTCCCTGCAGAAAGATCCCCTGGATAAGGAAATGGCAACTCACTGTAGTATTATTGATGGTCTCGGAAATCCCATGGACAGAGGAGCTTGGTGGGCTATAGTCCATGAGGTCGCAAAAGAATCAGACACGAGCTAGCAACTAAACAACAACAACTATGTTCACTAGATTCATAGGGATAAAACAGATTACAGAAAGCCTATATTTCTCTGGATAAAGAAAAGATCAAACTTTCCTTCAGAGATGGGCCAGTGGAGGCCCCTAAACAGACAGCAGCGTGTCTATCTTAAATGGTTGTGCACGCCTTCTTCCGTTGTGATTGTTATAAAAATAGCCATGCTACCAACTGGTTGTGGGACAGTATCTTTATTTCTATCCCAATTAAATCTGGTGACATTAATTTTAACTCATATCTGAGAATTTCATGCTTTTTCAGTTTGATTCAAATTATTTTCCTCTTTCCAGAGTCCTAAAGTTGCTGTCTCACAGAAGTATGACTGTCTAAACTATATGAAATTCATAGTCCAATTTGTCTCTATTTCTTGGACTCCTGTTTTGAATTTCCCCTAGTTACATTAAAATTTTAGTTTCTTGTTCAGCATGGAGATGCTTAAACAGAGACATTAGCATAAAAAGATAATAACATTTTGGCAGTGTATGAAGAATCAGAGAGAACCGATTCCAGAAGCTAATTATGGAAATGTCTTCTTAGAAACTTTCCACTGAAAACAAGGCACCCTAGTCATCTACACATCTCTCTGGGTCTTTTGGAGATTTATACATTAGCTCGATTTTCCATCAGAAAAGTCATCAGGATAATGCATTTGAAGTATTTATGGAAGTATAGTCACTAATAGCTTCACTGTTTTGTTTTATAATTCACTTCACTGAAGTGGATGTGTACATCCTAGTCTTAATGATGGATTGTCAACACAAGGTAGTAAGCAAAGAGAGAATCTGGGTAGTTTCTTTAGAGATAGGACTAAATTCAATAATTGATAACACAGCAAATTTGGTTAGTTTGAAATTATCAACAGTGTGAATTGAGCTAAAGATCCACAGAGGGGCAATTGAATAACTCATCAGGAGTAACTACCTCAAATAATCATTAAGGGCAACTCAACTCAAAGAAACACTCTTGTAATCTCTTCCCTAGCTCATTTCACTTAAAACCAAAGGAGATGAATCATTTTTCAAATATTTAAAGCCCAGCAGCAAATAAAGGATAAAGTAATTCTTTTTATATTAAAAAACAAACATTATTCTAATAAAATTTATTGTTACCAGCCTCCAATTAGATTAGATATTTGCTGAACTTAAGAAATTACTGAGAATGCAACAGTATTGATGGGAGCATTTCTGGACTCTGGGTTGGTGTTTCTAATTTTTGAAGAATTTTTCTAACATCATGCAGAACAGTGCTTAATAGATAAGTCAAGTATTTGTCATTTCATTCAAGTGAATATGACTTTAATATATTCACAGGAATAGCAGTATCAAATACATCTCCATAATGTTGATAGATTATCCCTGCTCCCCCAAAGAAAAAACCTTTAGCCCAAAAAAGTTTTCTGAATAAATTCATGTCCAACTGAGTAATTGGGGGCAGAGAAGTTTCCTTTAGACATTTGCTAAGAATTTGGAAAGACTGTCTAATATGTCAAAATACTTTGGACAGGAATTGGAAGGATGTTATATATTAGTTTTTTATTGTGGCTATAAAAATTTATCATAAACCTAGTAACTTTAAAAACTCCACAAATTTTATATATTTTAGCTCTATTGGTCAGAAGTCTGACACAAGGTTCATGAGCTAAATTCAAGGTGTTAACAGGGCACCATTTCTCTTTAGACTCCAGTGGAAGATGTGCTCTTGTCTGTTGTAGTTTTCAGAGGTCACGCACGTTCCTCGGCTTATGGTCCTCTTTGTCTTCAATGCAATTAGCGTTGCATCTCTCTGACCATTCTACCACTGTTAACATCTCCCACTCTCACTTCTGCTTTCCTTCCTCTTATAAATACCATTGAGATTGCATTGGGCCCACCTGGATTATCTAGGATAATCTTCCTATTGAAAAAGCAGCTGACTGGCAACCTCAATTTCTTCTGCAACCTTAATTCTCCTTTGCCACGTAAACTAACACCTTCACATGTTCTGGGGACTTGGGCATGGACATCTTCAGGGGACAGTTATTCTGCCTATCACAGGGAAAATATGCCTTTCTACTGGAAGAAAAGTTATGACCGACCTAGATAGTATATTCAAAAGCAGAGACATTACTTTGCCAACTAAGGTCCGTCTAGTCAAGGCTATGGTTTTTCCTGTGGTCATGTATGGATGTGAGAGTTGGACTGTGAATAAAGCTGAGCGCCGAAGAATTGATGCTTTTGAACTGTGGTGTTGAAGAAGACTCTTGAGAGTCCCTTGGACTGCAAGGAGATCCAACCAGTCCATTCTGAAGGAGATCAGCCCTGGGATTTCCTTGGAAGGAATGATGCTAAAGCTGAAACTCCCGTACTTTGGCCACCTCATGTGAAGAGTTGACTCATTGGAAAAGACTCTGATGCTGGGAGGGATTGGGGGCAGGAGGAGAAAGGGACAACAGAGGATGAGATGGCTGGATGGCATCACGGACTCGATGAACGTGAGTCTGAGTGAACTCCAGGAGATGGTGATGGACAGGGAGGCCTGGCGTGCTGCGATTCATGGGGTCGCAGAGAGTTGGACATGACTGAGCGACTGAACTGAACTGAACTGATTGGATAAGAAATTTTTTTTCTTATTATT
Source organism: Budorcas taxicolor (assembly GCF_023091745.1). Lineage (NCBI taxonomy): Eukaryota > Metazoa > Chordata > Mammalia > Artiodactyla > Bovidae > Budorcas > Budorcas taxicolor. Next base: position 88,984,394 of record NC_068910.1, read on the forward strand.
AGTATCTGCACATTTACTTTTCCAGTAAGCCCAATATCTTCTGCTAAGTAAACAAACCAGCGCATTATATATAATTTTTTAACAAACATACATAAACACATATTGCAACTTGATCAATTATGTTTACCTTCTTGAAATAGAAGAGTAAGGTACACACAACAAATGAAGTCTAACTTTCTGAAATTGACATGCGAAAAGAGATTGGGTTGTAAATAGGTAATGTATAAAAGTGTGACTTTAGAAATGTAGATGATGTGGAAACTGAGACATTTTATACAAATGCTCAGTTTTTGTTATGTGTTGAGAAAGTAAAGAAAAAGCCCAAAGACAGCAGATTGGCTTAAAGGAGGGGGAAGAACTAGAGGTATTGTTCGTAAAGTAGAAGCAAAGTAAAGAAATATGATTAGGAGCTGGTATTAAGAAAATCTTACAAAAGGTCAACAAAATTCAATGAGATAAATTTGAGAGACAAAATATCTATGTCAATCTGGGTCAAATTCAGTAAGAACTGATGCACAGAGGCAAAAATGTGGAACTTGACTTTTAGAGGTGTATTTTTGAAGTAGACATTCCTTTGCATGGCACTACAACTTTTCATGTTCTTAACAATTGTCTTATACTTCCAGCTTCTGGAAATGTAACACAAGAGAAAATCTCTTATAAAAATTCTCATCGCAAGAAAAAAAATGTAACTATATGAGGTGATTATGGTAATCACTTCTTTATATATATGTATACAAAATGTTGTATTGTGCACCTTGGACTAATGTTATATGTTAACTTTAATATAATAAAATGAAAAAAAAAACTCAACATTTTTAACTTCTGTAACAAAATTATCTGTCTTCAAATAAAACGATAATTTACTAAACTAATGATTATTTGCATTATGTTTACGGTAAAGACTTAGGTTCTATGAAAATATAAAAATGCTGCTTTTTAGCATTTTATTTTATATGGGCAGATAGAGTATAAATATGAAAAAATCTTAAATAGGCAAATATTTAACGGTAATACATTAATTACTGATTATGTGATTTCATAAGACCACAAATAGGCTTCTGTTAGGAAAAATAACTGAAAAAAAGCAAGTTTGTTTTTTTTTCTTTTTTTTTGTCTGTCTAGGTAAAAAACCAGTATAAGCCTGAGTGGGAATTCAGTAATAGTGACTTATTATGGGTTTTTAAGAGTTTTAATGAGGCGATCAAAGCATTGTTTGGAAAACTAGTCCAACATAGTAATAGATAATGCAAGAAAAAGATCAGAGTCATAAAGACTAGTTAAGATTTTATTTAATAGTCCAAAATTAAAATAAAGAGAATCACTGTGTTAGAAAGGGACTCAAGGCTTAGATGGGAGAGAATCTTTGAAAGGAAACCAGACAGTGTGAAGTGGAAAATAAGAGAATTTGATGATAATGGACATACAAATGATAGAAGACAAAATTCGATGATAAACAAACTACCTCAAGGTAGTAAGTGTATGGTCATTCAATAACATAAATAGCAAAATTAACTTGAAAAACCATACGGGGGTGGTGGTGGGAGACATGTAGTGGTTGTGTAGGGAGAGGTTGAAGTATATAATGAGTTTGTTTCCTCAGAAGATTCAAAAGCAAAAGGAAAATAAAAATTCATGCAATTTCTTAACCCAGAGAGAATTGCTGTAATTTTTAATAGATCTGTTTTCATATTTCTATATACTTTTGGAGAAATGTTTATTTTAAAAAATAAGCTGTACTCTTTGTTTATTGGCAAAGTTAAAAAGCCTTTGATGAATAAAAGCATTCTTAGGCACTGTTTATATAAAATGGTATTTCCCTCCCACACAGCAACTTGGCAATATGCAAAGAAACTTAAAAAAATATTTAAGACTTTGTTTATAACTCTAATTCTAGGAATTACTATTAGAAAATAATCAGAGATGTCAATGATTTATGTACAAATGTGTTCACTGAATGTTGTTAGGAAAATCAGAAGAAAACTAAGTATAGTTTAGCATAATTTGTATTGTATAGGGGTTATCTTAAAATGTTCTTAGAAATTTGGAAGAATTTATTTGGAAAACTTTTTTGGGCTAAAGGTTGTTTCTTTGGGGGAGCAGGAATAATCTGTCAACATTATGGAGATGTATTTGATACTGCTATTCCTGTGAATATATTAAAGTCATATTCACTTGAATGAAATGACAAATACTTGACTTATCTATTAAGTGCTTTTCTGCATGATGTTAGAAAAATTCTTCAAAAATTAGAAACACCAACCCAGAGTCCAGAAATGCTCCCATCAATACTGCTGCATTCTCAGTAATTTCTTAAGTTCAGCAAATGTCTAATCTAATTGGAGGCTGGGTAACAATAAATTTTATTAGAATAATTTTGGTTTTTTAGTATAAAAAGAATTACTTTTTCCTTTATATGCTGCTGGGCTTTAAATATTTGAAAAATGATTCATCTCCTTTGGTTTTAAGTGAAATGAGCTAGGGAAGAGATTACAAGAGTGTTTCTTTGAGTTGAGTTGCCCTCAACGATTATTTGAGGTAGCTACTCCTGATGAGTTATTCAATTGCCCCTCTGTGGATCTTTAGCAAACTCTGGGGATTAGTGGAGGACAGAGGAGCATGGCAAGCTACAGTCCCTGGAGTCGCAAAGAGTTGGACCTGACTTAGCGACTGAGCAGCAACCTGTTGTCTGAATTTATCCTTTTCATTTTCTCAGGGATCTCAACAACCAAATCAGACTTTCTTCACTAGACTTCCCAGGCACCTCTTCTGGTTTTCTTCCTCTTGATCAGCCACTCTCTCTCAGTCTCTTTTGCTAGTCTCCTTTCCAACTCCTAATAGTGTCCCAGGGGAGTCCTTGGGCCTCCTTCCTATCTTTCGATCTCTCACCTCCTTAGAGAATTCATCTGGACTACTTGCCTTATATCCATTCAATATTCTGATGATTTATGCCTAAGAGGTCAGATTTCTTTCTCAGTTACACCTCTGAATTGTTAACAGTGGTTCAGTATCTGACATGGATGTCCCATGATCATCTCAAACATAAAATATTCAAAACCAAGCTACTGATCTCTGCCTTGTCCCCACCTTAGTAAGGAGGAACTCCATTCTTCCAAGTTCTCAGGCCAGAAACCTTGGAGTCCTTCTCTGTTCCTTTTATGAACAATAACCTGTTCTGTCAGCAAATGCTTTTGACACTCTCTTCAGCATATATCCAGAATGCAATCGCTTCTCATAACATCCACCACTATTCATGTGGTCTAAGCCACAGTCATGTCTCTCCTCAGTCCTTACCGTAGCTTCCCAGTGATTTTCCACACTTCCACCATTGCCCCCAGGGTCCTTTAAAATAGATAACTCCAAAAAACATAACTAAAGAGATGAGGCACTCTTCCAAACACTGCAGGGACTCCAGATTTCACTCAGAGTAAAAGCTGAAACCCTCAGTAAGTGTTGTCCTTCCATTCTCCTTGGCTTTCTGATATCATCTCTTATTCATCTTCCTCTCACTTTCTTTACCTCACCCTATCTGCTGTTCTTTAAACGTGTCAGACTTGCTCCCATCTCAGGGAGTATTCCTGCATGAAATACTTCTCCCCTTTCTGTGCGTATGGCTCACCCTCTCTTCCCTCAAACCTTTTCTCAAATGGAACTTTGAAGTCTTTAACTGACCGCCATTTGCAAAATCATCACCTTTGCTCTCAAAAACTTCCTGCCTCACCTGCTTGCTTTTTTAAAATTACTAACATCTTATATTTTGCCTAATTATCAAGTTTATAGTCTCCCCACCACACACACACTAGAATGCAAGCTCTGTGAGTTTTGGGACTTTAATCTTTTTCTCTGCTGTAGTCACAGTACTGAGAATAGGACCTGGCAAAAAAAGGTAGGAGCTTCATGGGTGAATGAATAAAACCAAGGGCAAGGACTGTATAAATGAACTGAGAGGAGGAAACCTTCCTGTTACTGTCTAACAGAGCTCAGGGATTTCTAGTTTTCCTGCCACTTTATTTTTTAGTTAAAGTTTGAATGATATTTAAAATTAAATTTCACTGATCTATTCATAGTTCAAAGGTGTTTTTTTTAAGAAAGAAACTTTAATTTTAAACCCATTAAAGATAACATTTTAGAATACTGAAATGAACTAAAATCAATTTGCATTTTTGTATTTAAAAATCTGTGTCATGTTCTCAGTTTAATTTGTACTTTACTTAGAAAGTAAAATAATGAAAACTAAAAGTTTTCATTTGATTTCAGTTTAACACACATTTGCTGCAGGTCAAACATGTGCCTTTTTCCCACCCAAGAAAACACATAAATTTTTTTAAAATTATTTTATTAACTTACATAATTTAGTTAAATACTTGTATTACATTTAAAAATATTGTACCACCATATATTTATATGCTTTATAAAGCACGCATGTGCCCACACATGCACATATACTAGAACATTTAAACTGATTATTTTGTCAGTGTCATCAGCAATATTTTCAAAAGTTTTATTAACCTAATACTCTATTTACAAGGATGTTAAACACATATTTTAAGCTACATATAAATGCCAAGATCCCCACTGAGAATCGTCATGCAAAATTTTTAAGTGGTTTATAGGGTTGTAATGACTCTCAATACCAAATTGTTTTTTCAACCTTTTCTCAGGATTTCTAAACATGGAATACAAATAAAAAATGTAAAGCATGTGAAAAATATGAGGCACAGTAGTAGTCTTGCTTTGGAATCTGTATGCTGCCAGAAGACATAAAAAGGAATATAAAATTTTATCATAAGGAAAAAATAAAAACCTGAAAAATATTTTATACATTTAATATATCTAATAAATAGCTCATCATATTCATAGTAATTTAAAATGAACATTAAGTTCTATACAATGAGAAATTGCCCAAGATGAAAAAATATTGTATTAGCACAAAAAGAAAAGATCCTATCTCCTATATTTCTACACATATATTTAGGACACCCACACATCCCTGAAAGCATAAAGTCTATGTTGCAACTATAATCCCTGGTGTATTATGTAATGCCTCCAGTTGTCCCATGTTGTTGCTATATTTTTTTTCCTCTTCACTTGAACTACAAAGAATCTTCTGGCCAAAAAAAGCAACTTATTTCTGATTATTGCACAAAAGTATACACATGAAAGATGTCAATTCAAAAGAAAACTTTCACATTAGGATTTCTTATTTAAGAGAACTACCTAAACAAAACTTGCCAAACTTTCAATTAAGTCAGTACTTAGATGTCATACTTCGAAGAAGACATGGAAAGATTAACATTTCATTTTCATCATAAAATGAAACTCAGGCATATTCCTAAAACAATCTTCCAAGTTCCTCAAATACTGAATTCCATCTACTCTCAGATGTTCACAGAAAGAGGATGCGTAGATAAAGATGAACTCACCTCCTTGAAAAATCTGTTATCCTTTCTATTCTAAGCTACATCAAGAGTGATCCTGGACAAATATATTTTTTAAGTGTTTCAGGATATAAATATTGTGTTAGAATAAGGATACTCTTTTTTTAAGCCTATACACTGAACTGTTTGAGAAAGTGAATGGGAAGTGAAATGTAAAGTGATAGTTATTAATATAGGAAATGTTCAGTAGTCAAGAATGTCATAGTATTAACCTAACCATGAAGTATAATTCTTTCTCAATTCTCACTGATTTCTTCATATTCCATATATAGTATAACCCCCCATAATAATAATTTAAAATAGGAAATTGTTCCACTTATTGTTTATGACTTTCTATCAAAGCAAATTTGTTACTCATCTTGTCATCTTAGATACTGAGTTGTTTTCTGTAAATAAACTAGATCCAATAACTTCAGCACTTTTTAGAGTTCGATTGTTTGTCTTTCGGAAAAGCAATACCCTCCTACAGAAAGCTTCATAGTGTTATGTATATAATTTGCTGATGTCAGTTGTTTTAATGATGAGCACTAGAGTCAAAACTGTGAATGAAATACCTTTGGTCAAAACAAAATATATGAATAACACTGCAATTGACTGTCATTGTGATCGTGCTTTGACTTTGATTAAATTTCAGAAGTCAGCTTTGTAGCAATGATTTAAAACTTGGCTAAAAAGCCTTTTTCCCCTCTAAGTTTGAATTGTTGAACTCATACATTATGTATTTGCTTTAATGAGCCACGTAGCCAAGAAATGGCACTTTCAATTGATGAGGGTTATATATTCATATGTAGAACAAATTAGTTTAGGGACAAATGAAGAATAGTTGTGCAGTTGAGCTACCATGAACTGTTACAATTATAGTGATTATAAGAACCACAATCTAATACCTTCCAGACATCAGCTATCATTACATATGTCTCTATCATAAAAACCCAATCTCATCTCTCCTAAAAATATTTTATTACAGAACTATTGTCTATATAAAAATATATCAAATGTTGCCAATATTTCCATGTCAATTTCTATTTTCAGGAGTTTAATATTCAGTAGCGTAAAACTTTTCTCTAACACATATCTGGGATTACAATCCAGCCATTGAAAAGTTTTTGTGTCCTAGGAACTTTGCTTTGAGAAAGCTTATTGAGTACAATGACAATTTCATTCACAGCCAATATAAATTGCCGCCTCAGTTGCCATATTTGTCATACTCCTAGAAACTGACCTGTGTATGGCATGAGATAAAAGGAAGTAAAAAAAAACCTCACACACTAAACCATCTTTAAAACAAGTATGGAATAACAATTTTATAGATTTTAAGGTCCCAAATCAGAAAATGTTTGTTTTAAAATGTGATGATTATATTTTGCTGTTTATAAACTTTAGAATATCAGATTTTTCTGATATTTATGATTTGTTTGATTTAAAAAATAAAGGCATTAATAAAATGTTAAATAGTGTCCTAATGACATGGAGAAAATATTTTAACTTCAATTTGGAAGTTACAGAAGGATTACAAAGTATTGTTTCACTAGTGAAATTTTCTGCAATGCCAAGATTGTAGGAATTATCAGCATAGTTTTATTTTTCACAAACATAAAATGAAGATCTGGATCCTTTGGATTCAGAACCTGTAATTTTTTTAATCTTTTTAAAAAATAATTTTATACTTACAAAAATTTGGCAAAATATAGTACTCACTGTTCTTTTACTCCCCCTATCTACTTTTGTCTATTTGCTCTAATTACCTACAATTAACAACAATGCAATACTATTAGCAAACCTAGAGATCTAATTTAAATCCTGCCAATTCTCCTGCTAATGTTCGTTTTCTGACCCAGGATCCAATCTAGGACGTCACATTGCAGTTAGGCCTCACGTCTCGTGTGTGTCCATGCTCAGTCACTCAGTCATGCCCAACCCTCTGTGGCCCTATGAACGGTAGCCTGCCAGGCTCCTCTGTCCATGGAATTTTCCAGGCAAGAATACTGGAGTGGGTTGCCATTTCCTACTCCAGGAGATCTTCCTGATCCAGGATTCAAACCCATGTCTCTTGCATCTCCTGCATTGGCCGGAAGGTTCTTTACCACTAGTGGAACTTGAGAAGCCCTCATGTCTTCTTAGTCTCCAATAGTTGCACAATCTTTCTCTTTGATTTTTTTTCAGTATTTATCTTTTATAACCTTGTCATTTTTGAGAGTACCGGCCAATTTTTTTTTTTTTCAATATTCTTCACTTATCCAAGTCTGGGCTCCTCTGAAATTTACTCATGATTGAACTGAGGTACTGCATTTAGCAAGAATATCACAAAAGTGATTTTGTGTCCCTCTCATCATGTGATATTACAAGGCATATGATATTCATCTGGAAAAAGAAGGAAGGTAGAGGTAGAAATTCTTGATACAAAAGACACAGATGACTTTATACCCTCATTTTAAAAGTAGATATATTTTTCAGAACAAAAATCTAAGTTCACTAAGTCATGGATGTGTCACAACTTTCCAGTTTAATGTGAACATCTATATCAGAGAAGGGTCATTTTTTATATGACCTCCCCTGACCTTGGTTTGTATATTTATTATTATATCTAAAATATCCATGTAGCCTCTAATTGCATGTAACTCTTGAAGCTGCAGGGTTAAATATAAATTATATTTTAAATTGAAAATCATTTTAAATGTCTAAGGATTTCATGTGTCTCAACTTTAAGGCAGAAAATTAAAGTAGTACTGGGTTGCTGTTGTTCCTCCAAGTCAGAGAAGGTGTGACCTGAAGAATTTAAGAGGTATTGAAAGTAAGGACAGTTAAACTAACATTTTGCTGGAGCCAACACATGACAATTAACTCCATCACACTGACCTTTTATTTATAAATGCACATGTCTATTAAATATAAATGATACCAATTATGAAGTTGGGATTATTCTTACAATACTGGTTGACAAAATAGTTTTAAAGAATTCATTGCAGTCGCAACAGCTGTGTTCTGTTTATGCTATATAGCAATGACATTTTGGTATTTAACTCAATTTTACAATTTCTTTAAGCTTAGTCCTTTTTCTGTTAATGTAGCATCTTGTTTATATATATCCCTCACTTCATAAGAGTGTATTTGATCCTGAGCTGGTTGTCTGAAACATCTATTCCACGACAATCACTGAGGTGGCTAGGAGTTTGCTAAAGAGTATTAAAATCATGATTAGCATCTAGACTGACTAGACAGCCCTGTGTAGTGTTCACTGACACCATAAACTGGTATTTGTGTTGATTTATCCCTCCTTATGGCCTTCCCCGGTAGCTCAGTGGTAAAGAATCCACGTCCCAGTGCAAGAGATGCAAGTTCAACCTCTGGATTGGGAAGATTCCCTTGGAGAAGAAAATGGCAACCCACTCCAGTATTCTTGCCTGGAAAATCCCATGGACAGAGGAGCCTGGTGGCTCCCTGGCGTCTGTACTCCTGTATAGTCCACGTGGTTACAAAAGAGTTGGACACAACTTAGCAACTACACATCAATAATCCCCCCTCATCCTCAACCCACCCACACTGATGGATCTTCAAAAGTGTAAGTGAGGAACTCCTTTTTTACCTCACCAGCTAATCTTTATAATACAAGTCAGTGGCAGTTAAAACATACAGCTGTCCATGTAAGAACTAGAAAAGTTTTCCACTACATACTCATATCTACCTGATTCAAATGTCTACCATGCCCATGCCAAATCTGTGGCAGATAATACTACCTGTTAATTTGAATGTTATGAGAAAACCTATATGGAACAGTGAAAAGACCAAAACATAAATAAAACATATTCCCTAACCTGCCACCATAAAAATTTACTTGAGTCATATCAAAGTATATCCTTGTAGTTGTTTACCCATGAGTTTTTAAATCATAGGTACAGTCATAGTCTATCATAATCTTGTATTCTGTTCTTCGATTTACTATATTTTCTGTTTAAAAAAAAAAAACAAACTCAAATTACCTCAAGTAAAATGTTAGGGTGGTACTGTGTGCTGTTGTCAGCATGGAAATACAGAACCCTCAGGTGGAAAGCACTGACAGACCTCATAAAACTCGTGCCTGGAAGTTAGTCAAGGAAGGCATCTAGGCAACTTCTCTTTTCTTGAGGCCACATACTCTTTATTATCTCAGTGTCTGTCTACTCTTTTATTGATATGCTTCCCGCCTCTCTCGATTTACTCCGCTTGATCTCTTAAAGATAGAGCCCTACAAGGACCACCAATCTACACTTTCCTCTTCTTAGCTGATCTTCTCATATGAATTTTCACAGTTCTAGAAATTGGTAGATGGTCAGTTCATAAAAGTGATACCATATATGCCACAGGTGGCTGGCCAACTAATCCTCCAGTTCTTTTTCTAACAAATATTGGCCACATGTAGCTCAATCAACAGTCACCTCTCTGCACAAAACAAGCAAACAAAAAGTCCAGTGTTTTACTCTTTCTCTGAATAGAAGGCAATGTACAGAATTGTTTAAGCCGGAAAGGGAGGAGGGTAAGGCAGAAAACTGAAAGATGATATGTTATTGATTTAGTATAGTGAGTTAACTGTGCATGGTTCTCTTTTAGACATTTTATGATAATAAAAATGAAGAAGGAAAAGAAATGCCCTTGTACTAATTAGGTTTTCAAAATATGTTTACTTTTCCACTAACTTTTCTTGAGGTTATTTAGATATTTCTTGATAAATCTTCATAGTAACATATGTGAAAGCAAACTTTTTTTCTGTGATTTGCTGCAATGAATTGTCAAAATCTTAGTTTTTAACATTGGTAAAACTTGTAATGGGTAAAAAATTCTAATAAGATAATGAATACCAGTGGTGTGCCATATGATTTATTTCTTGTGAAATTATCTTTTTATCCTCCAAAAATCTAAAGACTCATGAACACAGAGGAGAGTGCTCGATATCCCCACTTTCTAACCTTTATACAGAACAAGTGGCACCCAAATCAGTTCTGCAGTTGACTGAATCTGTTACTGGGACTAATTTGAACACTGTATAAGTTTCTAGACTGGTTTGTATATCAGCATTTAAATTGATCAGGGGGCTGGCATGAGGGATGGAGCAATAAGAAATTATGAAACTGCCAAACACCAGAACTGTAGACTTTAAAAGGCTTTCTATTTAGCAAAATGGAGAAGTAAATGGATTTTAATGTAATTGTTATTCTCAAACATTTTCTCAGTACAGGGCCGACAACGATTTGGTCAAGTCAGGGCACTATTATAGTTCTCAATAAAACAAAAACACTGAAATTACTGGATGTATTTTACCAAAAGATTTTTTTCTTTCATTGTATGCAATTTATTTGGATAAACCTTTATTTGTTATTCAAAGAAAGAGTTCCACTCGTCCCAAGATTACTACGATGCCCATCAATCTGCAGAGTTCTACTCAGATTTGAAAGGGGCTTGAACACCTTCAATAACATTCACACAAAATAGGAATATGTTTATATTCAGCTGATCTCACTAGGATCTTATTTCCTTTTTCACTCTTCACCCAAATGACCCCCATCATTCCAAAGGCTTTAAATCCATCTGTAGGCTGATGATGCCCAAATTTTCAATTTTCATCCAAACTACTTTTCTGAGTTTCCAATTCATATAAACAACTCCCTGCTTGACTTTTGTACTTGAATTTTTCAAAGAGACATTCAATGTAACATATTCATCTGATTTTTCTTCAAAATATTTTCATCCTTAACTCTTTTATTTCTAAGCAAATGATACTTGTCAACAAAAATTCCATTAATGATCACATTCCCCAGGGGCTCAGCGGTAAATAATCCGCCTGCAATGCAGGAGATACAGGCAGGATATGTGAGTTCAATGCCTGAGTTGGGAAAATCACCTGGAGAGAGGAAATGGCAAACCCACTCCAGTATTCTTGCCTGGATATTCCCAATCCATGGGGTCACAAAAGAGTTGGATGTGACTGGGCAACTAAACAACAACAACAAAGAACAAATAAAAGTGAATTTTATTTGAGCCAAACTGAGGATTATAACCCCAGAGGTAGATTCTCAGAAAGCTCTGAGAACTGCTCCACCGGTTAAAATTTGAAAGTACAGCCATATACCTTTTTTTTTGAAACAAAAGCTCACATACAATGACATACTGATATTTTGTATAAAGTACACCTAGAATACATAGTAAGCACACCCAAAGCCATCAGCAAGTCACCATGACCATTCTTTTAAGAAGGCACATTGCTAGCATTAGAAGAAAGAGAAATTGACCTTTACGGTTGAGCCAGCACTCCCATCTTTGAAGAGCTCTGGTTAATGTGTAATGCAAAAGCACACTGTATATTTCAGATGGAGGAGGCCCAAACACACACACACACAGAATTTTATGTTTAACTTTTTTCTTGTCCTGCCTTAAATATAGATCCGATTTCATCTTATCTTGAACCATGCTTTCTCCAAAGTCTAAAGCTTAGGAGTCATCTTCAAAATGTCTCTTACTCCAATCAGTAAATGCTGTCAATTCGTCCTCCAAACTATGTTTCAACTGAACATATTTTTTTTATATATTTTACCACCACCCTTCGTCAAGTCACGGCTCTCCTGGTGGCTCAGATGGTAAAGAATTTGCCTGCAGATTTGATCCTAAGGTTGGGAAGATCCCCTGGAGAAGGGAACAACTACCCATTCCAGTATTCTTGCCTCGAGAATTCCATGGATAGAGGAGCTAGGCAGGCCCTACCCCATAAGATCACAGAGAGTCAGACATGACTGAGTGAATAACACTTTCTTCAAGTCAGTATCACATCGCAGTCTATTTGGCCTCTTTTCTTCCATTCTTGTCCCCTTTTCACTACTTTATCTTCCAAAAAAAAAAAAAAAAAGAGAATTTTTCAAATAACTTATTAGGTTAGTCCAACATGTTAAGTCATTTTAAATGTTTTATGTTACTAATTTATATCAAATATTTAGAATGTACACGGCCATAATATACATTCTTCAGCCAGACTTCAGGATCCATCATGATCTAACTTCTTCCTTTCTCTCCAGGACAATAGTATGCCCCTTTCTCCCAAACCTCAAGGTTTCAGCTCCACTGGCCACCTTTTAAAACCTTAATTAAGCCAAGTTCTTTTAAAGCTAAGTTGTCACACATGATGTTCCTACTATTTGAATGGCTCCTTCTCCTTTACCTAGGTAAGTCTCAAAGTGTCTCTGCAGTGACAGAAATAATAATCTCTTAAACTAGTAATCTTCTGTAACTGAGTTGGTCTCCTGGACCGTTGCCAGGGTCTTAGCCCAGGCCTAGGGTCCTTATCTTGCCAGGGGAAGTTATTTTTCTACTTAGATTGGCACCTCATGCTCATTCTAATCAGTGTCCGATTCTGTGACCCCATGGACTGTAGCCCACCAGGTCCCTCTGTCCAAGGGACTTTTCAGGCAAGAATACTGGAGTGAGTTGCCATTTTCTCCTCCAAGGGATCTTCCCAACACAGGGATCAAACCCATATCTCCTGTGTCTACTGCAGCGGCAGGCAGATTCTTTACCCCTAGCACCACCTGGGATAATTCAGATATAATCTATAGGTAATTAGTAAAAATGTATTAAGTGAATGATGCTATTATTAAAAATTATCTAAAAGAAAACATGTTTACTTGACTTATTTATAATAAAACTATAGTTCAATTATCTAGAAAGATCCTGGTACCTATTTTATTTCCGAAAATTGTACCATCATTATAATATGAAAGAAATTCATGCACATGCAAGTTACTCAGATAATTATGTAGAAAATTATAATTATTTAGAAATTGGAAATTTAAGCTTTTTAGAGGTTTTTACTTTAAACATTTCCTTGTTGAGACTCATTGATTTGTTTTTCTTTTCATCTTTCACCCTAGCAGGTCTAAGTTTGACATTTTTATCACCCCAGTGGAATGCCTGGTTTTCATTTGCAAAACACACCTCACTTTTACAAGTAAAACCCCATTTCACTTTTACAAGTGAAACATCATGGGCTGAGCAGCATATACAAACCTAATGACCAGCTTGGCTTTATTATTCTGACTCCCCTTTCCCAGAGACTGGGAATTCTCATAAGATGAAAGTATTACATAAATGGAATTTGTTTCAGTTTAGAGGCGGAAGGCTTTCCACTGAATTAGCTTCTGTTTCTTTGCATGGGAAGCACCACTGATGTTTAAACAATTTTGGCTTCAGTTATCAATATGTTCCTGACCACTGTTTGTGGAAGTGCAGAGGCTCATGAGTATCTCTACATGCAATTCCATTGGCTACATACACCCATCTTCTCAACTCCAGCAGATGTACAAAAGAGAAATATATCAGTGTAGCTCAGGGTAAACACTGGTCTCTGGGAGTCCAGAAATCCAGGTTCAGTGCTGGATCCAGCTCCAATTCCCTCTTTGACATTGAACAGTTCTCTTAATTCTCCGTTTCAACCCTCTCATCTATACAATATGAAGTTGACTGGATAACTCTTTCAACTCTCTGTTACTCTAGTTTTCCATATTCTAACTGAAAAAAAAACAATAATAATATTGAAATATATTTATATATATAAATATATGTATATACATACAACTTGGGAATCATACATATTTTTGTGACTTTATTTTATTCTTATCAATCAAAGCTATTTTGTAGGCACATAGACTTTAAAGCAATGCTCCCCCTTCAATGTATGCCTAACTTCATGTGGGTTCTTCAAGCTGTGTGTAGAAAGGTGTGTGTGTGTGTGTGTGTTTGTGTGTGTGTCCAGGCACTCAGTTGTGTCTGACTCTTTGCGACCCTATGGACTACAGCCCACCAGCCTCCTCTGTCCATGGAATTCTCCAGGCAAGAATACTAGAGTGGGTTGCTATTTCCTACTCCAAGGGAATCTTCCTGACCCAAGAATAGAACCCACGTCTCTTGAGGGGATGGATTTTATCATGTTGGCAATAAAATGTGCTTTCAAATTTATTTTGGCATTTTTTCAGTAGATTGACTATGAGTTGGTCCTTTCTAGGAAATCTGTATCATGGCCTATTGAGAGAGCTACCTCAGAGGACTGGTATTTGTGTTTGGGAAATTCCCTTCCATGGTCCTCTGACCTACTTTATCTTGAGGTTGCATACCACTCATTGCTATCTATGTTAGTAGCTGTGTCTGCAGACCTGACAAGAACATTTATAAACCTTTCTTGTTTATTAAGGTTGTCATTCGACTATAACTGTTCTTCTTGAATTTCCAACCTGCTCTTTGTGATCCCAAACATCCCCGAGTTTGCAATGTTAAAAAGATCTTTAAGGAAATCAAAACAATGCATGCTAAGTCTGTAAAACTCATGAGAAAGTAGCACTTAAAACTACTGCCTCTTTATAGCTGAATCAATTACCAAACTAGAATATCAGGACCATGTTTTATAATCAGGTTTTGCACAATACATTTTGATAACTAAAACACACACTCACATTTAAATTATAGTTACTCTAAGAAGCAAAAAGAGAGAAATTAACCTTTTATATCAGTACTTGTTTTTAGCTGGTTCCTTAAGAAGTTAGAATTTTTTACTAAGATTTAGTTTAGCTTTTTTGTTTGTTTTCTTGCATCCTTACAATATGCATTGTGCTACAGTGTGTTGAATGCTGTTGATATTATGCTATGGTATTATTTCCTTAAAAGCACACATAGGACAGTAGAGTTCGTACTTTACAAATGAGGAGTCAACTGAAGCTATGGTAACACAGCTCATAAATTGAGAGACAATAATTCAAGCTGCACTTAGTCATCCATTCAAAGATTTTTATTTTTTGTTTCAACGATAACATAGACTAATTGCAGAAGCACTTTGGTAAATATATAGAAAGATACAATGATTATTTTTAAATGCATAGTTTTAAATTTTATAATGCATGTAACTGGAGTTAACCTAGAAATTAAAGACGTTTTTCAATAAAAAGTATGTTTATGTTAAACTCCCAGTAGTCTTACTATCAATATTTTTACAGTCAGTGAGTCGTTTAAAAAAATTTTTTTCTGAGTACCTTGTATACACATTATAGAGTCCTATTTTACTTTAATTAGCAAGTATATTTTTATAGATAGTGGAAAAACAAATTCAGTCCTGCCCTGAGTGAATTATCACAAATTTTAAAAGTACAAATGAGCAAGGTTAATTACACTAGAAAAATAAAATAAATTGCATTTGTTTAATTAACAAAGGGAAATCCTTGGTATTGTTAAATAAATAGTTCTCTTAAACAACACTGATCTCACTCTCACAGAACAAATGACATACAATTTTTATGGTTATGCAGAAATAACCAAGTGATATTTTTATAAATTTGTAGATATTGTAGTTCTAAATTAAATCTTGAAAGATTTTAGCCATTAATTTTTAAAGCATGTTGGGTTTTAGGAAGCTGAAAAGGAAACAATTTCATGTTGTGTTGGTTTTGTTGACCCCTTTCTTACCATGTTCCCAAAATCCAGTGAATAGGGTATTCTCATGACAGCAAAAAATCAGAGATATGATGCAAATATTTTTAATGAATGGATAAAGATTACCCATTTCTATAATAGAAATTATTTTCTGAGGGTTGACTACATCTAACAAATTCCTGAACTTAAAATTATCCAATCATAAAAGCTGATATGAATATTGCAATGCAATGTGAACTTATGGACAGATTAAATATGGCTACATATTCTTTAACACTTTTTGCATCAGGAGATGAAGGTCAATGTCTCCTCTTAAACCTGTGTAGATGCTGTGATGATTTTTGATAATAGAATATGGTGGCAGTGCTGATGTGCTAGTTTAGGGGCCCAGGTCTAAAGAAATCAGAACTATTTTACATATAATAAGCATTCAGTGAATATTAATTATAAATTTTATTATTGAATTTGTTATCATTATGAGTGAGTGAGTGTTAGTCACTCAGTTGTGTCTGATTCTTTGCATCCCCATGGAATGTAGCCCACCAGGATACTCTGTCCATGGGGATTCTCCAGACAAAAATACTGGAGTGGGTTGCCATTCCCTTCTCCAAGGGATCTTCCTGACTCAGGGATCCAACGCCAGTCTCCTGCATTACAGGCATATTATTTACCTTACTGAGACACCAGAGAAGCACTATGCATAAGAAAAAAAAAATTTTTAACTGAAGAATGAGCTTATTATCTTTTTAATGCTTCAGTCCAGTTCAGTCCAGTTCAGTTCAGTTGCTCAGTCATGTCTAACTCTTTGCGACCCCATGGACTGCAGCATGCCAGGCTTCCCTGTCCATTATCAACTCCTAGAGTTTACTCAAACTCATGTCCATTGAGTCAGAGATACCATCCAACCATCTCATCCCCTCTCTTCCCCTTCTTCTGCTTTCAATCTTTCCCAGCATCAGGGTCTTTTCAAACGAGTCAGTTGTTCACATCAGGTGGCCAAAGTGTTGGAGTTTCACCTTCAGCATCAGTCCTTCCAATGAATATACAGGACTGATTTCCTTTAGGATGGACTGGTTGGATCTCCTTGCAGTCCAAGGGACTCTTGGTCTTCCGCAACACCACAGTTCAAAAGCATCCATTCTTTGGCACTCAGCTATCTTTACAGTCCAACTCTCACATCCATACTTGACTACTGGAAAAACCATAGCCTTGACTAGATGGAACTTTGTTGGTAAAGTCACATCTCTGCTTTTCAGTATGTTATCCATGTTGGTCATAAGTTTTCTTCCAAGGAGTAAGCATCTTTTAATTCCATGGATGGTCACCACCTGCAGTGATCTTGGAGCCCCCAAAATAAAGTCTGCTACTGTTTCCACTGTTTCCCCATTTGCCATGAAGTGATGGGACCGAATGCCATGATCTTGATTTTCTGATTGTTGAGCTTTAAAAAGTTGTTAAGCCAACTTTTTCATTCTCTTCTTTCACTTTCATCAAGAGGCTCTTTAGTTCTTTGCTTTCTACCATGAGGGTGGTGTCATTTGCATATCTGAGGTTATTGATATTTCTCCCAGCAATCTTGATTCCATTTTGTGCTTCATCCAGCCCAGCGTTTCTCATGATGTACTCTGCATAGAAGTTAAATAAGCAGGGTGACAATATATGGCCTTGATGTACTCCTCTCCTGGTTTAGAACCAGTCTGTTGTTCCATGTCCAGTTCTAACTGTTGCTTCCTGACCTGCATATAGGTTTCTCAAGAGGCAGGTCAGGTGGTCTGGTATTCCCATCTCTTATAGGATTTTCCACAGTTTATTGTGACCCACATAGTCAAAGGCTTTGGCATAGTCAATAAAGCAGAAATAGATGTTTTTCTGGAACTCCCTTGCTTTTTCGATGATCCAGCAGATGTTGGCAATTTGATCTCTAGTTCCTCTGTCTTTTCTAGATCCAGCTTGAACATCTGGAAGTACATGGCTTGTGTACTGTTGCAGCCTGGCTTGGAGAATTTTGAGCATTACTTTACTAGTGTGTGAGATGTGTGCAATTGTGTGGTAGTTTGAGCACTCTTTGGCATTGCCTTTCTTTAGGACTGGAATGAAAACTGAACTTTTCCAGTCCTGTGGCCACTGCTGAGTTTTCCAAATTTGCTGGCATATTGAGTGCAGCACTTTTCATCTTTTAGCATTTGAAGTACTGAACTGTAATTTCATCACCTCCACTAGCTTTGTTCATAGTGATACTTCCTAAGGCCCACTAGACTTTGCATTAAGGGATGTCTGGCTCTAGGTGAGTGATCACACCATCATGGTTATCTGGGTCATGAAGATCTTCTGTGTATTCTTCTGTGTATATAGTTCTGTGTATTCTTGCCACCTCTTCTTAATATCTTCTGCTTCTGTTAGGTCCATACGATTTCTGTCCTTTATTTGAGAGCCCGTATTTGCATGAAATATTCCCTTGGTATCTCTAATTTCCTTGCTTTCTTCTCTAATTTTAGGTTATAAAATATAAATGGGAACTTGGAGTATCCTATTACAAATTTGGGCATTTGTTAGGCTGTGAATATATGCTTGGCATTCATTAAGCCTCCTTGGATATGAATTTATAGTCTTCATCCAAGATGAAAAATTGTTGCCCATTTGTCCTTTAAAATCTATTTTGCTGCATCTAAAACACAATTTTTTTTTTTAATAAACTACAATTCCATGTATATCAGGCCATTTGAAGTTTCTCCACAGATCACTGGTGGTCTTTTAGTTGTGTGTTTGGCTTTTTTAGTCTTCTTTCCCCCTCTATAATTTATTTTGAGTACTTTTATTTTGTGTCTTCAAGATCATTAATCTTTCCTTCTGCAATATGTTATGGGCTATTATTCTTAACTGATACATTGTAGTTTCACTTCTACAAGTTCAAGTTGATATACTTGTTTGTATCTTCGCTAACTACAGTTCAGTTCAGTCGTTCAGTCATGTCTGACTATTTGCGACCCCATGGACTGCAGCACACCAGGCTTTCCTGTCCAACACCAACTCCTGGAGTTTACTCAAATTCATGTCCATTGAGTCGGTGATGCCATCCAACCATGTCATCCTCTGTCATCCCCTTCTCCTCCTGCCTTCAAACTTTTTCAGCATCAGGGTCTTTTCCAAATGAGTCAGTTCTTTGCATCAGGTGGCCAAAGTATTGGAGCTTAGGCTTGAGTATTAATCCGTTCAATGAATATTCAGGACTGATTTCCTTTAGGATTGACTGGTTGGATCTCCTTGCAGTCCAAGGGACTCTCAAGAGTCTTCTGCAACACCTCAATTCAAAAGCATCAATTCTTCTGCCCTCAGCTTTCTTTATAGTCCAACTCACACATCCATACATGACTACTAGAAAAATCATAGCTTTGACTAGATGAAACTTAGTTGGCAAAATAATGTCTCGGCTTTTTAATATGCTGTCTAGATTGGTCATAACTTTTCTTCCAAGGAGCAAGCATATTTTAATTTCATGGCTGCAGTAACCATCTACACTAATTTTGGAGCCCAAAAATATAAAGTCTCTCACTGTTTCCATTTTTTCCTCATTTATTTGCCAGGAATTGATGGGACCAGATGCCATGATCTTATTTTTTCAAATGTTGAGTTTTAAGCCAGCATTTTCACTCTCCTCTTTCACTTTCATTAGGAGGAGCTTCAGTTCCTCTTCACTTTCTGCCATAATGGTGGTGTCTTCTGCATATTTGAGGTTATTGATATTTCTTCTGGCAATCTTGATTCCAGCTTGTGCTTCAGCTAGCCCAGCATTTTGCATGATGTTGTCTGCATATAAGTTAAATAAGAAGGGTGACAATATACAGCTTTGACGTAGTCCTCTACCTATTTGGAATCAGTCTGTTGTTCCATGTCCAGTTCTAACTGTTGCTTCTTGACCTGTGTACAGATTTCTCAGGAGGTAGGTCAGGTGGTCTGGTATTCCCATGTCTTAAAGAATTTTCCACAGTTTGTGGTGATCCACACAGTTAAAGGCTTTGGTGTAGTCAATAAATCAGAATTAGATGTTTTTCTGGAACTCCCTTGCTTTTTTGATGATTCAACGGATGCTGGCAATTTGATATCTGGTCCTCTGCCTTTTCTAAATCCAGCTTGAATATCTGGGAGTTCACAGTTCATGTACTGTTGAAGCCTGGCTTGGAGAATTTTGAGCATTACTTTACTAGCATGTGAGATGAGCGCAATTGTGTGGTAGTTTGAGCATTCTTTGGCACTGCCTTTCTTTAGGATTGGAATGAAAACTGACCTTTTCCAGTCCTGTGGCCACTGCTGCGTTTTCCAAATTTGCTGGCATATTGAGTGCAGCACTTTCACAGCATCATCTTTTAGGATTTCAATTAGCTCAACTGGAATTCCATCACTCCATTAGCTTTGTTCGTAGTCATGCTTCCTAGGACCCACTTGACTTCACATTCCAGGATGTCTGGCTCAAGGTGAGTGGTCATACCATTGTGGTTATCTGGGTCATAAAGATCATTTTTGTATAGTTGTTCTGTGTATCCTTGCCACCTCTTCTTAATATATTCTGCTTCTTTTAGGTCCATACCATTTCTACATGTAATATGTTCAACTTTTCCACTGGTTTTAAATATATGGAATACCATTATTATAACTTCTTTAATGTCTTCAGCTACTTAGTCTATCATCTATTATATCATTTCCAGGTTGCTTTTATTGTTCTTATTTTATTTTTGTTTCATACATTGTGGATTTTATTTTCCTGTTCTCTGCACCTGCTAATGTGCTATTGTATGCTAGACACTGAGAATTGTACTTTTTTGTGTGATAGGTATGTTTATGTTCTTAAATATATTCTTGGGCTATGTTCTGAAAAGTGGCTGAATTACTTGAAATAATTCAGTCCTTTCTGGTCTTGTTTGTAAACTTTGTTAAGTAGGACTAGAGCAGTGTTTGGGCAAGGGTTAATTATTGCCTTAGTGAAGCAAAACTCTGTTTAGTTCTCTAACAAATGTTCCTTGAAATATGAGGTTTTCCACTAAGGCTGGCCAGATTAACAACTGTTCCTAGCCCTTTGTGACACTCAAGGAGTTTTTCCTTAAATTCTTTTAGATGATTCTTTTACCCAGTGATGGGTATTTACTCACACACATACACTAATTACAACTCAGTTGTATTATACTTGAAAAGAATCCTCTGCAGATCTCCCAAGTTATCTCTACACACAACTTGTTTCTTGCTGGGACTTTTCCTGTGAAATTTAGCCATTAGGCTTCCCAAATTCCCTGTCCCTTCTCCTCAATTTATGGAGACTGCTTGGTTCCACCTGGGTCGCCCTACCCGTGTGTAGTCTGCAAATCCTCTGCATCTGTATGCTGAAGGCAAACATAAGGATTATTATTTTTTCCTTATCTCTCAGGAATTAATGTCTTTCTTTGCCTGATGACCAATGTATGGAAAATCATTGTTTTATATACTCAGTTCCCTGGTGGCTCACATGGCAAAGCATCTGCCTGCAATGTGGGAGATCCGGGTTCCATCCCCAGGTCAGGAAGATCCCCTGGAGAAGAAAATGGCAACCCACTCCAGTACTCTTGCCTAGAAAATTACATGGATGGAGGAGCCTGATGGGCTACAGTCCATGGGGTTGCAAAGAGTTGGACACGACTAAGCGATTTCACTTTGAATTTAAATACTTTGAATTTTGAATGTTTTAATTGTTTCAGGTTCAAGCATATATCTAGTTTCTATTTGTTGTTTAGTCACTCAGTCATGCTCTACTCTTTTATTGACCCCAGGGACTGTAGATGGCCAGGCTCCTCTGTCCATGGGATTTCCCAGGCAAGATTACTGGAGCAGATTGCCATTTCCTTCTCCAGGGGATCTTCCTGTCCCAGAGATCCAACCTGTGTCTCTGAGCACTGGCAGGCAGAAACTTTACCACTGAGCCACCTGGAAGGCCCCCCAGTTCCTCTTGCTGCTGCTGCTGCTAAGTCGCTTCAGTCATGTCCAACTCTGTGCAACCCCATAGACACCAGCCTACCAGGCTCCCTCATCCCTGGGATTCTCCAGGCAAGACTACTGGAGTGGCTTTCCATTGCCTTCTCCGTAGCTCCTCTTACTCCATTTTAAATAGAGGTAGAATTTTAAAGCTATTATTCGATAAAGGACAGAAATGGTATTGACCTAACAGAAGCTGACAATATTAAGAAGAGGGGGCAAGAATACATAGAAGAACTATACAAAAATGATCTTTACGACCAAGATAATCACGATGGTATGATCACTCACCTAGAGCCAGACATCCTGAAATGTGAAGTCAAGTGGGCCTTAGAAAGCATCACTATGAACAAAGCTAGTGGAGGTGATGGAGTTCCAGCTGAGCTATTTCAAATCCTGAAAGATGATGCCAGCAAATTTGGAAAACTCAGCAGTGGCCACAGGACTGGAAAAGTTCAGTTTTCATTCCAATCCCAAAGAAAGGCAATGCCAAAAAATGCTCAAAACCGCACAATTGCACTCTTCTCACACGCTAGTAAAGTAATGCTCAAAATTCTCCAAGCCAGGCTTCAGTAATACATGAACCATGAACTTCCAGATGTTCAAGCTGGTTTTAGAAAAGGCAGAGGAACTAGAGATCAAATTGCCAACATCCGCTGGATCACCGAAAAAGCAAGAGAGTTCCAGAAAAACATCTATTTCTGCTTTATTGACTATGCCAAAGCCTTTGACTGTGTGGGTCACAATAAACTGTGGAAAATTCTATAAGAGATGGGAATACCAGAACACCTAACCTGCCTCTTGAGAAACCTGTATGCAGGTCAGGAAGCAACAGTTAGAACTGGACATGGAACAACAGACTCATTCCAAATAGGAAAAGGAGTACGTCAAGGCTGTATATTGTCACCCTGCTTATTTAGCTTCTATGCAGAGTATATCATGTGAAACGCTGGACTGGAAGAAACACAAGCTGGAATCGAGATTGCCAGGAGAAATATCAACAACCTCAGATATGCAGATGACACCATCCTTCTGGCAGAAAGTGAAGAGGAACTAAAGAGCCTCTTGATGAAAGTGAAAGAAGAGAGTGAAAAAGTTGGCTTAAAGCTCAACATTCAGAAAATGAAGATCATGGCATCTGGTCCCATCGCTTCATGGCAAATGATGGGGAAACAGTGAAAACGGTGGCTAATTTTATCTTTTTGGACTCCAAAATCATGGCAGATGGTGACTGCAGCCATGAAATTAAAAGACACTTACTCCTTGGAAGAAAAGTTATGACCAACCTAGAGAGCATATTGAAATGCAGAGACATTACTTTACCAACAAAGGTCCATTTAATCAAGGCTGTGGTTTTTCCAGTGGTCATGTATGGATGTGAGAGCGGGACTGTGAAGAAAGCTCATCACCGAAGAACTGATGCTTTTGAACTGTGGTGTTGGAGCAGACTCTTGAGAGTCTCTTGGACTGCAAGCAGATCCAACCAGTCCATTCTGAAGGAGATCAGCCCTGGGATTTCTTTGGAGGGAATGATGCTAAAGCTGAAACTCCAGTACTTTGGCCACCTCATGTGAAGAGCTGACTTTTTGGAAAAGACTCTGATGCTGGGAGGGATTTGGGGCAGTAGGAAAAGGGGACGACAGAAGATGAGATGGCTGGATGGCATCACCGACTCGATGAATGTGAGTTTGAGTGAACTCTGGGAGATGGTGATGGACAGGGAGGCCTGGCGTGCTACAGTTCATGGGGTCGCAAAGAGTCAGACACAACTGAGCGACTGAACTGAACTGATTTTTATCAGTCAAAAATCACCATATGATAAAAATTTCTGTATCTTTTGTAGGTTTATTGATGTACTTCACTCTTTTTTCACAAATCTAGAAAAAATAGTATTTATATTAGTATTATATGTGTATGTGCTAAGTCACTTCAGTCATGTCTGACTCTACAACTGTAGCCTGCCAAGTTTCTCTGTCCATGGAATTCTCCAGGGAAGAATACTGGAGTGAGTGTGGCTTGCCATGCCTTCCTCCAGGGCATCTTCTCAACTCAGGGATTGAACCTGTATCTCTTATGTCTCCTGCACTGGTAGGCAAGCTCTTTATCACTAGCACCACCTGCGAAGCCCATTAGAATCATAGTGCAAGAATAATCTGTTCAGAAGAAATATTACAATTTATTTAATCCATTTGTATAACACTTGAATTCTTTCTGCAAGAACATATTTAAGCAACCTTATGCCTCTAGATGGACTTTCCTCGTGGCTCAGACAGTAAAGCGTCTGTCTCTACTGCGGGAGACCTGGGTTCCATCCCTGGGTCAGGAAGATCCGTTGGAGAAGGCAATGGCACCCCACTCCAGTACTCTTGCCTGGAAAATCCCATGGACAGAGGAGCCTGGTAGGCTACAGTCCATTGGGTTGCAAAGAGTCGGACACGACTGAGTGACTTCACTTTCATGCCTCTAGATATTAGAAAACTATTTATTTCTGAGGAAGTTCATTCTTTTATGGAATAGCCTTGACAGAAAAAAATATTTTCTTTATATTTCAGTAAAATCTGTAGTTTATTTTTCCTTGAACTACTGTCTATTAAGATTCAGAATAAAACATAAATGTTCCAGTACATGATAGTATTTATAATTATTTAAGTTTTATTTTCCCAAAGTCATGTATTCTTGTAGCTAACAGTTTCAATAGTTTTAAATTACTCTGATCAATTGCATATGATATAGTTTTGTCCTCTGTCACCATTCTCATCTGAAAGCAATAATTTTTAGTATAAATCCTATCATTTTTTCTTTCTTTTGCTGGAATTTTTAACCTCAGAGTTTAGAAATTTTAGAGTCAATGTTGGTTTTTATTTTCCCATATGTTTTTCAATATCTGTGCTCATTATTATTTACTGCATCTTAGAACTTCCTTATGGGATAATTTTCCTTTATTTTTGAGGAACATTTCTAGGATTTCTTTCCCTGACAGTTTAGTGGTGGTCAACACTCAGCACTTTCTCACGTTGGTTTGTTTCTTCATGTGCTTTGCAATTTGGGGGTTTGTGTGCTGTGTTTTATCAGAATTCTTCAAGGTCTATGTTGAAGGGCTGTTTTTCCAGAGAATTCAGTTTCTTTTTTAGAAAGAAACAGCTCTACAGTATCTTCTCCAAACCACTGCTAAAATGAAGACAACTTTCAATTAATTTATTGATTTGAAGTTTTCTGGATGAAGCAGGAAGAGTATATTTGGACTCCAAACTAGATGAAAGGCAGGAATATAATTAAGCTTTCTCAGAGAGCCTCACTTTTAAGGTGAGGCTGAGTCTGACAGCTTCCTGCTTGTTTCCATTTGTTAGCAGGTGGACTTTGCTTCTAATGTATTTTTCACTGAAGATATAGTCCTTCAAAGGCTGACTTTAATGGAATCAACTTGTTTACCTGTGGTGCCCAGTACTTTGCATCTTGTCCCCAAGAGGGTTGATAAAATGTGACACTTTAGGGCTCTGAGGTTGTTAAACATTCACCAGGCAGCTGTAACTCCCATGAAGAGATTTGTAGTCACCTCTCTTGCTGCTACTTTGTTTTTGGTTTTTGGAGACTTCCTTTTGTATCTTATCAGCATTTTGAAATCATGATTATATTATTTTAGTGGATATTTCCAAAGTTTTATAATGGGAAAGTTTTTCAGGTTTATTAGGTCTAAAATGGGCTTCCCAGGTGGGGATAGTTGTAAAAAACCTGCCTGCTAATGCAAGACACATAAAAGACATGGGTTCGATCCCTGGGTCAGAAATATTTCCTGGAGGTGGGCATGATGACCCAATCCAGTAATCTTGCCTGGAGAATCCCATGGACAGAGGAGTCTGGTGGGTTACAGTCCATAGGGTTACAAAGACTCAGACACGACTGAAGTGACTTAGCACACACACAGACACGAGTTCCAAAATATGACCCTATCTTCGAAAAATTCTTCCAAGTCATTTGAAAACATGCTCACTGTGACAAAGATGAAATACCATATGGTATTTAACTGAGAACTCTATGTTGTTTAACAATAATTACAAAGCTCAATTGCAGCCATTTTACCAATTTCCAAATCTTTTGTCTTTACAATAAGCTCATATTTCTTCATATTGTCCCCAGTTGTAAACAGGTTTGATGTTCAGATTGACTGAGTGTAAAGTCAGGATTGTTTTAGTTTTAATGGTATAACTCCAAGTCAAAGTATTAATATCTTTAGCCAGAAACAAGACTTTTCTTTTTTTTAAGTCTGATAGTTAAAAGAGCAAATTTCAGGTGCCCTAATGATGTCGCCAAAATTTTCTTCATCTCTCAGACCTGCTTTTCTCATATTGGTTTCACTTTTTCCCCCTCAAATGTGGTAGAATGATAACCAGCTAACTGTCAAATCCCATGTATCACTGTTTTGTTTGTGTAAAATGTGAATCCCTGAATCCAGAGACAGGGTTGGCCCTATCAAAATAACATGAATTAAAAGAGAATGCAGGGAAGACTCCCAAAATAAGAGTTGAATCTGTTACTACAATAAGCAACACTGTGCTAGAAAAATCAAGTTTCCACTGCACTGTGTGCCCTCTTTTTAAGTTCCAACTGTCTAAAAACATCGCAAAGAAAAAAGATTATTCCAAAAAATACTTTTTCTTGTGAATCATTGCTTTCTCAATAAATTCATAAACCATGTCAGTATGATTAACTGAAATTATATTCTTCAGCTTTATAAAACTAGAGTGACATTTTTGACATCCTTCTTTTTGTCATGATCTCTCAAAAATCCTTCAAATTGGTTTAATGATCATCTTCACAATACCCTTGCAATTCATAGAGATTGGTGACTTTAAAGAATTTACACCTGTGGAGGCCTTCTTTATAATTTCCTAACTTTGTGGGAATTAAAATCCTTTATTCATTAAAATATCAATAATCAATTAAAATATAAATATTCAATTGAAATGTCAATATTAAATCAATTAAAATCAATATTAAAATATCAATATTTAAAAATCAAGTCAATTCAGTTAAGTCGCTCAATCATGTCGGATGCTTTGCAACCCCCGACTGCAGCATGCCAGGCCTCCCTGTCCATTACCAACACCTGGAGTTTACTCAAACTCATGTCCATTGAGTCGGTGATGCCATCCAACCATCTCATCCTCTCTCTTCTCCTCTTTGCCTTCAATCTTTTCCAGCATCAGGGTGTCTTCAAATGAGTCAGCTTGCATTAGGTGGCCAAAATATTGGAGTTTCAGCTTCAGCATCAGTCCTTCCAATGACTATACAGGACTGATTTCCTTTAGGATGGACTGGTTGGATCCCCTTGCCATCCAAGGGACTCTCAAGAGTCTTCTCCAACACCACAGTTCAAAAGCATCAGTTCTTCAGCACTCAACTTTCTTTATAGTCCAATTCTCACATCAATACATGACTACTGGAAGAACCATAACCTTGACTAGATGGACCTTTGTTCACAAAGTAATGTTTCTGCTTTTTAATATGATGTCTAGGTTGGTCATAACTTTTCTCCCAAGGGACAAGCATCTTTTAATTTCATGGCTGCAGTCACAATCTGCTGTGATTTTGGAGCCCCCCAAATAAAGTCTCTCACTGTTCCACTGTTTCCCCATTATTTGACATGAATTGATGGGGCCGGATGCCACAATCTAAATTTTCTGAATGTTGCAAGTTAAGCCAACTTTTTCACTCTCTTCTTTCACTTTCATCAAGAGTCTCTTTATATCTTCTTCACTTTCTGCCATGAAGGTGGTGTCATCTGCATATCTTATTCATATTTCTCCCAGAAATCTTGATTCCAGTTTGTGCTTCATCCAGCTCAGCATTTCTCATAATGTACTCTGCATATAAGTTAAATAAGCACTGTGACAATATACAGCCTTGACATACTCCTTTCCCAACCAGTCTGTTGTTCCATGTTCAGTTCTAACTGTTGCTTATTAACCTGCATACAGATTTCTCAAGAGGCAGGTCAGGTGGTCTGGTATTCCCATATCTTTCACAATTTTCCACAGTTTATTGTGACCCACACGGTCAAAGTCTTTGGCATAGTTAATAAAGCAGAAGTAGATGTTTCTCTGGACCTCTCTTGCTTTTTCAATAATCCAATGGATGTTGGCAATTTGATCTCTGATTCCTTTCCCTTTACTAAATCCAGCTTCACCATCTGCAAGTTCACAGTTCACGTACTATTGAAGCCTGGCTTGGAGAATTTTGAGCATTACTTTACTAGCATGTGAGATGAGTGCAATTGTGCGGTAGTTTGAGCATTCTTTGGCATTGCCTTTCTTTGGGATTGGAATGAAAACTGACCTTTTCCAGTCCTGTGGCCACTGCTGAGTTTTCCAAATTTGCTTGCATATTTAGTGCAGCACTTTCACAGCATCTTCTTTCAGGATTTTGAAATAGCTCAACTGGAATTCCATCACCTCCACTAGCTTTGTTCGAAGTGATGCTTCCTAAGGCCCACTTGACTTCACACTCCAGGATGTCTGGCTCTAGGTGAGTAATCACACCATCGTGATTATCTGGGTCATGAAGATCTTTTTTGTACAGTTCTTCTGTGTATTCTTGCCTCCTCTTCTTAATATCATCTGCTTCTGTAGGTCCATACCATTTCTGTCCTTTATTGAGCCCATCTTTGCACAAAATGTTCCCTTGGTATCTCTAATTTTCTTGAAGAGATCTTCCCCATTCTATTGTTTTCCTCTTTTCTTTACATTGATTGCAGAGAAAGGCTTTCTTATCTCTCTGTGCTATTCTTTGGAACTCTGCATTCAAATGGGTATATCTTTCCTTTTCTCCTTTCCCTTTCACGTCTCTTCTTTTCACAGCTATTTGCAAGGCCTCCTCAGACAACCATTTTGCTTTTTTGCATTTTTTTTTTCTTGAGAATGGTCTTGATCCCAGCCTCCTGAACAATGTCACAAACCTCTGTATTTGTTCTATGGTATTAAGTTTGAAGATTGTGACCTTTGACAGAGTTTAAAAAGCAACAATTGAAGAATTCCCCATACACATAGCTCCTACTCAAAGAGAAAGTTTTCCTGCTTTTCTTCTTTCTCTAACAGAATCAAATTAATCTTTCCATTGCTTAGTCTTTGTTAGCATTAATTCCCGCTTGACTTACCTACATGAAATCTTCATTTTCTAAAATGGTGAATCTCATTCTAAAACTATTTGTGATGGAAGACTTCAGAATTTTTATTATCATCATTTATTTCCGATCCATCATGAATTGTGTAAGATATATTAAAAGTGAATTATTAGAAAAATGGTTATATACTGGGAAGTCACAGTGGTTTCAGTTGCCCTGAAGATTTCTGAAACATTTACTTTGAATTCCTATACTGATCCCATTATGGCAGTGGTTTATGGACTTCTTTTTGGAAAACAACAATCTAGGGTGTGCATTAGTGAAATTGCTCCACTGATCATCTCGTGCTAAATCAACTCAGGTATTCTTTGTTTCTTTGTCACTTGCTTATGTATATGAGTTAAACATAAATCTGCTAAATTACAATATTATTATCATCAAGGTAATTAAAGTCAAGAATTTGTCAGCTTTTATAGGTATCTAGAAAGTTAAAACCACCATCAATAGTATACTTGTCCTCAGTTCTGTACTGTGATCTGAACCTGAATTCCATAACAAATTCTTCTTCTATCTATTAAGCGCTATAGTTTATTCCTGCAACTTGTATTCTCTTTCTAATGCATCTCAACTCTTCTTTTGGGAACTAATATTCTGGTTATATTATCTTTCGTCCTATCTGATTTTATTTATTTATGTTAAACTTCAATTATCCCATTCCAGCCATTCAACACTATCTATGGAATTCTCCAGACAAGAATACTTGAGTGGGTAGCCATTCTCTTCTCCAGAGGATTTTCCCACCCCAAGGGTTGAACCGAGGTCTCCTGCATTGCAGGTAGATTCTTTACTGTTTGAGCCACCAGGGAAGACCATGTGTGTATTTAAGCATGCATTTATATGAAGATGGGGAAAGGAGAAGCAAAAACACCATTTTTAATTCCTTTCTGGACTTTTTAAAGTGACACATTATTTATATTTCCTTATCGCTATGCTTGCTGCAGACACAACATAATGACTGAAAAACAACAAAATGCTTGCTACTCCCCATAGAACAGAAAGAATGTACTACATAAGTGTGTTTTCTTTGTTCTTTCCTAGTTAATTAAAAGTATGTTAAAATCGGTAACCCTTTAAAACAACATATTCTTCTACTTCTCCATGAGATTTGAGCCATTCCTAAGCTAACATAAAGTATATTGAAAACTGTCCCCATTTTCATTTTTCACATGGCCAATCACTATACCCACAAATCTTTTTTTCTCATTTCCAAAGGTCCAAATAGTACATATAATTAGCCATTTTTACCATGAAACTCTCTCAAGTTCTCCAATTATCTCATCAAGTTTTCACTGGCAGCTTTTTACGAACTTCGTCCTGCAAGATACAAAATTCTTTAGTACACATACGCCATAATTATATAACCTTAGTAGATTATATCTGGAGATTATTTTGTCAAGTAATGTATCCCTCTGAATCAGCATGAGTCAATAGTAGGTGATATTAATGACTTCAGCAGGCCTCCATCAGATAGTAGCTATATTGTAAGCCTAAGTTATGATTGACCATGTCTACTAGTATTTTTAAATCATCTCATACAATAGTTAATTATCAATAGACATAAATAATTTCTGCATCAAGACATGGCAAAATAACTCTCCAATTATAAGTTACTTTTATATCTCACATGTGAAATAAACTTTTGTAGAGTCATTTATGATTATCACATATGACATAATTTTCTTATCCATACACTTAGTGTATATTTACATATATATTTATGTATAAACTATTCAGTAATTATGCTTATAATAATAAATAATACAACATATAAGCTACATTTCTTTCTCTCCTAGTATGTTTAATAGGGAAAATTTAATTAAACTTTCAGATTCTATTTTAAAATGTACAGATGTCAGGTTTTTTATTTATTGACTAAAATTTGCACACATTATGTAAACCTCTGCCAATCAGCAGTTAGTAATTCTAGCATTTTAATGCAATCAAACGCCAGGGATTTTTGACAGTATTCATCACAAAACCTGGAGAAAATTTTGCCACTCTGTACCATTCTGACAAAAATCATGCCAATGTACTAATGCTGAAATTTTTAACAATTTCTAGAGAGAAAAATCAACTAGAAATGGTATCCAGGCTTTTAAAAATTACTTCTGAATTAACATCTCTTCATCTTTGAAAATAATCTATTTTACTATAATAGACAAGTTAGTGGAAGATTGATGCTGCTAACTTCAGCTGTCTGCTGCTTAGAAATGACACCCAGCTTGAAAGTCACAGAAAAACTTTAGGTTAAGTATGCATTTTAGTTCGAAACAAGCAGATATGATTATTACCATCAAGAAAAGTGGATGCAAGCATTTAGATGTAACAGTTTAGTCAAGGGGTAAGCATTTAATATGACAAGAAAAGGGCATAAATGCCTTAAGTATCATAGTGTACCTCAGCTACTTTAGGGAGCAAACAGGACTTGCAGACATGTAACTGAAACTTAGTTGTATCCTGAATGACAAGGATAAGCCTAAAAAACTTCAAATCTATTCTAGATACTCAAGGACACCAATGTCTTGCTGATATTCATATAATTCAATAAAGTGCTTCCAATTCAACAAGCACTCTCCCCTGATAGAATGTTGAATTTCACTTTGGAGATGAATGCTTACACCAAAATGGTCCTTTCAATCTGTATTTCTGATTGAGTAAGTATAAGACATATCAAACATCATTTTGTATTATTATGTTTGGTAGGGAGTATGGTTAGAAGCGAGGAGACAGAGGCCAAGAAGCACACACAATGGCACACACAGGCACACACACGTGCATAAACACCCCTCCATCTCTCATATGGTGATCTCAGTAGATCAACATAAAAAGGCCATATTCTCCTTTCTTAATCCGTGCATGTGTACGTGTGCTACCACTTACATTTAAAGGCTGGCAACTTCTATTTCACCAGGGTAAGTCTGTGCTCAATGCTTCTGTGCCGGAAGAAATTTTTAAAAGCCATATAGCTATAACCTTGACTGTCTTTCATTCTCAAATATCTATTCCGTTATATGCGCTGAGTGACTTACAACGAAGTGAGAGAGAATTCAGTGACTTGACATTTACAAGTCCCAACTGATTCGTTTATTTATTCAACAGAGTAAATATTTAGGCAGTAGAATTAAATTGGAAAATGTTTATCAAGTTTGAAACCACCTTTCTTTCAATATATAAATCATAAACCCAGGGGCCTAGGCCCAGGGAAATTTGCCTACAAATGTGCCCTACACAGAAGGGCACATTTAAATGTCCCAATGGGTTTTCACCGGCCACAAGTTTGTTTTGAAAACGTCATTTTTTAGGACAGTGCTATGTGAAACAGCACATAATAAACTGTAATTTATAAGCAGCTAGATTTTATTAATCATTTGTGCAATTCTACAATGCAAGAAGTCCTCTGCATATATTTTCTCATTCTATTTCAGTCCAAAGATCTAGTGTTGTTAATTGCTACACCTGAAGGGTATGTTCATACAATTCTCTCATTACACGTAACACCATAGCTGTGTCTACCCACTAGGGAGATGAGCTCAAAAATGCTATGACCTAACCAGAAAACAGAATCTTACAAAACATGTCTCAGCACAAAAATCATGATGAAAATAAACAAAGGCTTTAGGTCTCTACCTATAACAAGGTTGTATGGATAAGCTAACAAAGAATGTTGTCCAAAGTTTCCACTGGTTCTCAAAATGATTTGACTGTCATTAAAGCAATAAAGCAAAAAGCAATAAAGGCAATAATATTATATGAATGACCTTTAAAATCTAAGAATATAATGATGTTACATTTTCATGATAGACAAAATAATTACAAGCCTAGGCTTTTCCATTGAAATCAGAAAGCATATAACTGCAATTTCCATGGATACACTCGAGGAAAAAAAAATTATATATGTACAACTTAAAACTTACCATTTTAATCATTTGTACGTGTACAACTCAGTGGCATTAACTACATTCATGATGTTGTGCACCCATCATCACTATCTGTTTCCAGTTTTCTGCACCCCAAACAAACCTCTATACCCTTTAAGCAATAGCTCCTCATTCTTAACCCTAGAACCACTGAATTCTTCAGAACCACTGTACTCCAGGGGAACACAAAAGGATTTGCATTCTTAATACTACCAAAGAGTCTTATGATTGATGAAATTTGGGAAACAAGCAAGGGTTGTGAGATGCTGATTCAAGCTAGTCTTAACAATTAGGGTTTTATAATTCCCATGTTACAGATTTAAAACCTGAGATTTCAAAATATTTAACTATCGTGTCCTGAAAATAGAGACTCTAAGGCTTTGTTTGAAATCCTGTGTTTAAGCATAGATATGGTTAGCATCTGAATTTAAATGGGATTCCCTGGTGGCTCAGATGGTAAAGCATCTGCCTGCAGTGTGGGAGACCTGGGTTCAACCGCCGGGTTGGGAAGATCCCCTGCAGAAGGAAATGGCAACCCACTCCAGTACTCTTGCCTAGAAAATTACATGGATGGAGGCACCTAGTGGGCTACAGTCCATGGGGTCGCAAAGAAGCCGGCATGACTGAGCAACTTCACTTTGAATTTAAATACTGCATCTCCTTGCAAAAATGATATTTTTGTGATGAAACTATTGAAACATTTTAGTCTATTATTGTTTTTGTTTGTTTGTTTCTAGTACTAGAAACAAAAATGTATTTCTACCAGATATGATAGAATAGTATTTCAGTATTTTAATTTTTATTTGCTTATTATGTCCATTTTGCTTTCAGTATTCTCTTGTTCATGAAAGAAAACTTGATATAGTTCTGTTACAAAAATTTTTCTTATGACTCGTATTCCCTGCTTCGCACTTGTAAACATTATGTTTCCAATATTAAAGATGATTTCACATTAGAGTACCTCTTAAAGTCTTTTACTAGAATGTAGGCTGTTTCTATTATATTTAGATAACATTGTCAACTTTTCCAACTAATTCATAAAGTACCAATAGTAGCTAAAGTAGACAGGTATCTACTGCCTTTGATAGGGTTAACTATTTTGATTAAGAAAGTAATAAAATTTAATTCCAGATGAGCTCAAATGAGCCTACAGACATTGTGTTCATGAACACAGATTAAAAGAAAAAATGAAGTTTATTTACGTGGAAGTCCTCTGTGAAGCGTCGAAAGGCATACGAAGGAGCCTCTTCCGTTTCCATTTCTCCTCCCTCTCTCCTTTCCTTTCTTCATGAGAGCTTTCCTTCAAAAGTAGGGTTATGGATGGAATGTTGTCCTTTAGAATAAAAAATAAGACCCCAAATAATAAACATTAATTTCTTTATTGCAAGGAATTAAATATTCCAAAATAAGAGCTTCCTTGCTATCCTGCTATCATTGTGTCCTAAGATCTTAAAATAGTCATCTCAATTTGCCTTATCTACTCAATGAACAATGGTGGCCTGAGGTCTGAATTACAGTTTTCTAAGTATTTGCTTCCCCCCTCATATTAAAATAAAAGATCACTCTTCAGAACCTAGTTGTGATTTTTCTCTGTCTATTCTTCCTCCCTCAGCTCAGGATTGGGCATCCAACTGCGCTGAGTATACACACTTACAATCCCAATTCAATGTTGCACCTCTGCGATAGCAATTCAACCTGGAATTATATCAGCTTCACTTCACCAATTTCTAGACTTGCCTTGCTTGTGGAATCCCAACTGCCTCAGAATTTTAAGAAGGGAATATTTTAACACAACTTTTCGAAGTTACATTTTATCACAGCCTTACCATGAACCCTTCAGCAATTGTCAATACATAGCATATGCAAATGGAAGGACTGTTAAAGTATGTGTTCAGTTTAGTGCCGGTCCATGTTATAATTGAGTGGTCAGGTTTATCCACATGGTCACGTGATGAAACTACATACAAGGACAATGCAAGAGGTTACAATAACCTCCTTTTCTGTGTATTATATATTCACATTTGTTTTCTGGAAGTAGTTAGGGATAAGATGTTTACCTTTTCACTACCTTTTCAATTACTGGCACAATAGATAGTCTCCTTTCCTTTAATAAAATTCCCTCCCCAACTCTTTGCTCAGGTCAGATTTTCACAGTTATCTCCATAGCAACATTTCTATCTAATAGAAAGATACATCTTCTGAATGGCTAGCAATACAACATTAACTGTTAGAACATAACATTTTTCATGTTGAAAACATCTGGAATTCACAACCAGTCAAGAAGTATAAAATGCCTTTGGCTCTTTAATAGTCACCCAAGGTTGAGCTTGCTTGCTTTATTAGAATTCATTTACAAACAACTCTTATTAGCAGCAATGTAGTATAATAAAACTAAGCTTAATTTCAACATCAAAAAAAAAAGTTTTAATTCACAAGCAAAGTTGCTTATCAAGACTCCAATCAACCATTTGTGGAAAAGAGTTTATGGCAGATTTGGGCTGTATTACCAACCTATTTCTAGTACACTAATACCTCCATTTACTGGCTGATTATGTCCTCTGGCAAAATTCGAAACTGTCTACTACTCTGGTGCAATCTAATCAGTTTTCAAAATTAGTTATTGATCTCAGACCCATTGTGGTGGACCAATTTAGTGGCTGGTTCATTGAGTACTGAAGTAACAGCATTTGTGTGAGTAGCAGAGAAGTCACAGCAAATTTAGTGTCTAAAGAGAGTGCTTAAAGGTAGTTTTCTGTTTCAGGGAATTGACAATATGAATATTCAAAGATGCTACCTTTCTCTCACTAGAGGTTAATGATAGGTACCTCCAGTTACATGACTGTATGGTTTTCATATATACATTTGCCATTAATATCCTGACTTTAAATAAGTAATGGATGATAAATCATTAAAAGCATTCCTACTTAAAATATTTCCTTCTGATCCTTCAAAATTAATTTTTACCTGAATTTATGTAAAGGTGAATAAAGGGAGTGTTTACTAATTAGTATAATGGGACTCTTTGCTAATAAGCTTATGATGAAAAATGCTAGAAAGAGTTAACCAGAAATAATGAGTTCAAAATACTTCAGTGCCTAAATTACACTTCATATTACACATAAGTTAGTGATTCTTTTTGTTTCATTAACTTTTTATGTATTTCTTTAGTATAATTTCTTAATGATTTGCTTTCTGTACTTTGTCTTGAGACAAAGTCTTAGAGAACTGAGATATGACAGTTTTCTGAATATCTCAGAAAAGCAGAATTATGAACTAAGTAACTTGGTTGCCTACATAGAAGAAAATCTTTCAAAAATTGTTCTAAGTTTTCTCATCAGTTTGACATTCCTAAGGAGAGGTTAATCTTTGATGCAAAACTGACAAAAAAAAAACCAAATTGACAAAACCCCAAATGAGACTCACTTATTTTTAGTGATAATTATTATAAAAAACATTCTATATAAATACTCATACAATGACCATGGAAGTGGTTACAGTAGAAAATATTTTTATATTTCTTGTTGATGTGGGTTGGTGAACATTTTTTAAACACTTGACTTTTCTCAGTCCTCTTATAGATGTATCTGTGTCTACTTGTATGTATAGCATGTGAATTTAAAAAAGAACTTTCAATAATTGTTTTAATTTAAAATATATTTTAAATTCCCACATTTAAAGTCATTTTCGAGGTCTCTAGTTTCAAGAGTTTAGATTATTTTAAGTGAGAAAAAAAAAGAAAAAAAGTTGTCTAAATATATACTGGAGGTGAAACCTCACACCTTACTGAAATCAACCTTAAATAAATTTCTTGTGAATGACGAAGGTGTGAACAGCTCTCTAAGGTGTTAAGGTGATATAAACTCTGTGGTTTTTATGTTGCCACAGAATTCCATAATTTAAGAAATCCACTTACAGTCCTTTTATTATAATGACCTTTTAATACCTAAAAAAAATTAACACTGTTTACATTGTATCAATAAGAAAAAATAATATAATACTAGAGGCAAGAGAAGGTAACTAAGAAAACAATGTGGCAAGTGGTAAACTTGTCCAGACATTCATGTTATTAGAATCTAAACTCCTTCTACATGATAAAATGCATATCACATGTCAAACAATCAGTAGTTCCTCTAAGATAGCAATTTGAACATCCAATGGCATATTGTATCTGAACATTTTTATGTATCGTTGGCACTGGGCGCAGTTAGCAGATCTAAGAACAACTGAGTGAAATTTTAAGCTGGACTAATGTTGGGGTCCATTTTTTTTAATTTAGATTAAAAAAAAAACAATTTGTTTACAATGTTGTATTGGTTGCTGCCATACAACACAAATCAGCCATAACTGAACATACATCCCCTCCCTCCCCACCACTGATCCCATTCCTCCAGGATATCACAGAGCACCAGACTGGGCTCCCTATGTTGCACAGCAACTTTTTAGGTACATAATTTCTTTAAGACTCAGGGCCTTCCCAGGTAACACTAGCGGTAAAGAAACTGCCTGCCAATGCAGGAGACATAAGAGATGCAGGCTCGATCTGTGGGTCAGGAAGATCCCCTGGAAAAGGACATGATAACCCACTCAGTATTCTTGCCTGGAGAATCCCATAAACAGAGACGCCTGGTGGGCTACAGTCCGTGGGGTCGCAAAGAGTCAGACAGGACTGAAGCGACAGCACACACCCACGCACTGTGTTTTAACCCTGGAGAATCATCAAAACATGCTCTGAAGCTTGTTAAAAGATAAAGACTGAGTCAGAATTTTCATGGATAGTTCTGAACATTTGTATCTTATAAGCTAATGGACTACAGAGAAAAACAACTAGCTTAGATTTTCTTAGTTCCTTGCAGGGAACTGCAAAATATATATATATACACACACACATACATATATATGATGGCTAAGGAACCCATATCACAATTTTTCTTTTTTTTTTTTCAGGCTTGCTTCACAGAAACTTTTTGTTGCCTAGATCCAGATATCACTGTCTAATCTGCCAGATGTCAATTTACAAGTTAACAAAGCGAGTTGCTGTGTTTTTCCTCACATTAATCTAGAAAGATAAAGGATAGGATAAGACCGTTGTTTTAAATATTAACATTTGTATATTGGGGTCAAAACAAAGTGTTCTGGCCCCTTTAACACAGGTTATAGAACTAGCCCTGAAACTTATATTTGCACTAATAGGATCATAAAATGTGTAAAAACATGGTTTTATGAGCATGGTTACTTAGATCAATTGTCTTAGTTTATATATTTCATCTTCA
Source organism: Budorcas taxicolor (assembly GCF_023091745.1). NCBI lineage: Eukaryota > Metazoa > Chordata > Mammalia > Artiodactyla > Bovidae > Budorcas > Budorcas taxicolor. The sequence goes on from NC_068910.1 coordinate 89,022,624, forward strand.
AAACATTTGGTTTAATCAATTTGACATTTTCAACTAACCATTCTGGAAAGTTCTTACATACAATAAATGCAGAAATAATTTTAAAGCAAAATTTCAAAAGGCTTTTAGAAGGACAATTGTACATGTGATTAAAAGTATATCTGTACCCCCAAAGGAATTTAGAATTGATGAAGCTCTGTAACTATATAGAGTAATTCTAAGGAATAAAGTTCTATAGAATACAAACTTCTTCTCTAGACCCTTCTGTGTTTAGCTATCCCATAGAGAATTCGGAAAATTTGATCATTGAAAATTTAATCTCTATCCCCATATTTTATTGTTGTTCAATCATTAAGTTGTGTAAGACTCTTTGCGATTCCATGGACTGCAGCACGCCAGGCTCCTCTGACCTCCGCTGTCTCCTGGAGTTTGCTCAAATTGATGTCCACTGAGTCAGCAATGCTATCTAACCATCTCATCCTCTGCCATACCCTTCTTCTCTTCCTTCAGTCTTTCCAAGCATGAGGGTCTTTTGTAATAATGGGCTGTTCGCATCACGTGATCAAAATTTTGGTGCTTCAGCTTCAACATCAGTACTTCTTATGAATATTCAGAGTTTATTTCCTTTAGGACTGACTGGTTTGATCTCCTTGCAGTCCAAGCGGTTCTCAAGAGTCTTCAGTGCCACAATTCGAAAGCATCGGTTCTTCTGTGCTCAGTCTTGTTTATACATGACTCTGGAAAACCATACACATTATACATTCATGCATGACTCTGGAAACACCATAGCTTTCACTACATGGACATTTGTTGGCTAAGTGATGTCTCTGCTTTGTATTACACTGTCTAGGTTTGTCATAACTTTCTTCCCAAGGAGCAGGCATCTTTTCATTTCTTGGCTGCCACAGTGATTTTAGAGCCCAAGAAAATAAAAACCCACTGTTTCCTCTTTTTCCATTTCTATTCGCCATAAAGTATGGGACCAGATCTCATAATCTTAGTTTGTTAAATGTTGAGTTTTAAGCCAGCTTTTTCACTCTCCTCTTTTACACTTACCGAGAGGCTCTTTCGTTTCTCTTCATTATCTGCCATTAGAGTGGTATCATATCATCTGAGGTTGTTGATATCTCTCCCAGCAATTTTGATTTCTGCTTGTGATTTACCCAACCAGACATTTCATATAGTGCCACAACTCTTCACTATGATCCATCTGTCTAAGGTGGCCCTTGCATGGCATGGCTCATAGTTTCATTGAGCCACACAAGCCCCTTTGCCACCACAAAATTTTGATCCATGAAGGAGATTCCCATATTAGTAATTCTTAAATGTTTATAAACAATATAGCAGCAGATTATATAGTAACAGGCATCAATAAAACTGTCCCAATAATTTTTATTCTGTTCATATTTGTTTTTCTAAGTAGTCCCTAGAGATAAAACCCTGTAAATCAAAAAACAAGACAAAACCAAAAACCCCCACTGATTTATCAAAGCGCTACGAAAGTTATAAATAGATAGGCTTAAAAACTGGGTAATTAAAAATTTAAGCAAATAAATTATTTAAAAAAAAACAACAGCCAAAAGGAAGAAAATGGCAGCATGAGTTTTGAATTCTCTCACATTTCTTTTATTCTCTCCTTTCCTCCAAAACCAAATGAATTCAATACAGAGACAAAGGACTATTCCCTTCACTCACAGCAAAAAGGATATAGAAAGAAAATATGATTTAGCTTTCAGCTTGAAGGGTGGATATCAGATTAGAGAATTTATCCCATAAAAGAAAAAGTTAGATAGTGAAGAATAATATTGCAGAAGGTTGTGAATATTCTTTAGAAAAATTTTGAGAATCCAGGAATTGTTTTCATATGTATGGTCATTAAGGAAAAATGTTTAGTACTGGGATTGCGTCACAATGGTTTTAATCCCCATTAAGGTTTAAATGATTGACCTTGATGACCTTTTTAATTTCACCCACCTCATTCAGATCAGTTCAGTCGCTCAGTCATGTCCAACTCTTTGCAACCCCATAGACTGCAGCACACCAGGCTTTCCTGTCCATCACCAAGTCCCTCAGCTTGCTCAAATTCATGTCCATCAAGTTGGTGATGCCATCCAACCATCTCATCTCCTGTTGTCCCCTTTGCCTCCTGCCTTCAATCTTATCCAGAATCAGGGTCTTTTCCAATGAGTCAGTTCTTTGCATCAGGCGGCCAGAGTATTAGAGTTTCAGCTTCAAAATCAGTCAGTCCTTCCAATGAATATTCAGGACTGATTTCCTTTAGGATAGACTGGTTGGATCTCCTTGCAGTGCAAGGGACTCTCAAGAGTCTTCTCCAACACCACAGTTCAAAAGCATCAATTCTTTGGCGCTCAGCTTTCTTTATGTCTCAACTCTCACATCCATACATGACTACTAGAAAAAACATAGCTTTGATAGATGGACCTTTGTTGGTAAAGTTATGTCTCTGCTTTTTACTATACTGTCTAGGTTGGTCTTAGCTTTTCTTCCAAAGAGTAGGCGTCTTTTAATTTCATGGCTGCAGTCACCATCTGCAGTGATTTTGAAGCCCAAGAAAGTAAAGTTTCTGTGTTTCTATTGTTTCCCCATCTATTTGCTATGAAGTGATGGGACTGGAAGCCATGATGTTAGTTTTTTGAATGTTGAGTTTTAAGCTAACATTTTCACTCCCCTCTTTCACTTTCATCATCCACCTCATGCTGCTGCTGCTGCTGCTAAGTCACTTCAGTCGTGTCCGACTCTGTGTGACCCCATAGAGGCAGCCCACCAGGCTCCCCCGACCCTGGGATTCTCCAGGCAAGAATACTGGAGTGGGTTGCCATTTCCTTCTCCAATGCGTGAAAGTGAAGTCGCTCAGTCGTGTCCGACTCTTAGCGACCCCACGGACTGCAGCCCACCAGGCTCCTCCATCCATGGGATTTTCCAGGCAAGAGTACTGGAGTGGGGTGCCATTGCCTTCTCCGATCCACCTCATAATACCCTCAAAATATATCATTTGCATTGCCCTAGTTATCATCTGAGTAAAATTGTACGGTTTGATTAGATGTCCGATATAAGCTATTTGTTCTCTCAGAGTCTTTATTCCCTGCTGTATAATAGCACGTGCATGCGTGCTCAGTTGCTTTGCTCAGTCCTGTCTGACTCTTTGTGACTCCATGGAGTGTAGCCCCCCGGCTATTCTGGCCATTGGGTTCTCCAGGCAAAAATACTGGTGTGGCTTGCCATTTCCTCCTCCAGGGGAGCTTTCTGACCCAGGGATTGAACCCATGTTACCTGTTTGGCAGGCAGGTACTTTACCATTGAGCTACCTGGGAAAACCAATATAATAACACAGGTTCTAGTATTTCCTTTTTTTTTTTTTTTGGTGCTCTAGGAATTGAAACAGTGAATATGACCTAAATTCTTATGCAACAGATTGTTCAGACTTATTACCATTAACTTATTGTTCATACCTAGAAATCAACTAGTTACTAGTTTTCCTCTTTAATGATCAGAAATATTTCCATGGGCCACTTTGTAAATAATTATTATTATGATATTATATCTAAATGTCTTTGATCTTCTAAATGGATTTTAAGCTCCTTTATTTTGGTATTTCCAAAATAGCTTCTACTGTTATGTATAGCACAAGAGTCACGTGAGAAAGTGGATGCAAGGAGTAAACACAATCACTGTGTCAGCAAAGATACAAGCTGACAGTGAGTTTGAATGATTTGGGCAGACCAGGAATGGAAATGGTGAATTGATTGCTCATTAGGCTGCTCACCCATCTTCTGAGTTATAGTGGAGGTGTCCCTCAGACTCTCTGCCAAATCAATCCAGACAATTTGAATATTGCTGCCATAGGTAAAGATGATCCATGCTCTCACAAGCTGATCTCCAGTATACAAATAGGACAAGGTATGCCTCTAAGCTACACCTTGGAGATTAGTTGCCTCAGTCTTCCTGACCCTTGCCTTAGTGTTTGCATTGTTTCCATAGACACCCACAAATATTCCAGCTCTTATTCCTCAGTCATTTCATAGCTATACCACAGAGCCAATTCTCTACCAAGGGGCAATTCCTTTACTTCTACAGGGAAAACAATCTGGAGCAGCTTCAGAAGCCAGATCATTGATTTACTACTTAATAGCTGTGTTCAGTTCGGTTCAGTCACTCAGTCGTGTCTGACTCTTTGCAACCCCATGAATTGCAGCACGCCAGGCCTCCCTGTCCATCACCAACTCCCGGAGATCACTTAAACTCATGTCCATTGAGTCAGTGATGCCATCCAGCTACCTCATCCTCTGTCATCTCCTTCTCCTCCTGCCCCCAATCCCTCCCAGCATCAGAGTCTTTTCCAATGAGTCAACTCTTCGCATCAGGTGGCCAAAGTATTGGAGTTTCAGCTTTAGCATCAGTCCTTCCAAAGAACACCCAGGACTGATCTCCTTTAGAATGGACTGGTTGGATCTCCTTGCAGTCCAAGGGACTCTCAAGAGTCTTCTCCAACACCACAGTTCAAAAGCATCAATTCTTCGGCGCTCAGCTTTCTTCACAGTCCAACTCTCACATCCATACATGACCACTGGAAAAACCATAGCCTTGACTAGGTGGACCTTTGTTGGCAAAGTAATATCTCTGCTTTTGAATATGCTATCTAGGTTGGTCATAACTTTCCTTCCAAGGAGTAAGCGTCGTTTAATTTCATGGCTGCAATCACCATCTGCAGTGATTTTGGAGCCCAAAAAAATAAAGTCTGACACTGTTTCCCCATCTATTTCCCATGAAGTGATGGGACTGGATGCCATGATCTTCGTTTTCTGAATGTTGAGCTTTAGGCCAACTTTTTCACTCTCCTCTTAACTTTCATCAGGAGCTTATTGGTTCCTCCTCACTTTCTGCCCTAAGGGTGGTGTCATCTGCATATCTGAGATTATTGATATTTCTCCTGTGTAATCTTAGGCAAATTCTCAGCATTTGCTCTTTCATATCTATAAAAGATGAAAACTAATACTTTACTGTTATAAGAATTAGAGATGTCTGCAAGGAAACTTCCATGATGTCATTATGCAAAAGGTAGTTGCTATACCATTATTATTTTAATATTTATTATTCTGTTAAGCTTCCCTCTTACCTCAGTCAGTAAAGAATCTGCGTGCAGTGCAGGAGACCCAGGTTCAATTCCTGGGTTGGGAAGACCCCCTGGTTAAGGAAATGGCAACCCACTCTAGTATTCTTGCCTGGAGAAACCCATAGAAAAAGGAGTCTGGTGGGCTGTGGTCCATGGGGCCCCAAAAGAGTTGGACATGACTTAGCGACTAAATTACCACCACCATTATTTTTTTGTGGCCATTGATGAAGAACTATCCATATTTATAAATTTTTCCTACTTGCCCATTTTTTACATTTATTTAACTAAGCATATTTTTTATTTGACTCATTAAGATGACTTAAATGCAGACACTCATGGTTTATTCACACAAAGCTATAAATGATACATATATAATATTTATTGAGCCGCTAACATGTTCCAGGCACTGTGCTCAGAGTTTTACCTGTGTTATTTCATTTTTTTGCCCATTTACAGTGAGAAACTGAGTGATAGGATAGGTAAGTATGATTTTCAGGTCATAAGCCTGTAAGTGGCAGAGCCAAAGTTTGAGACCAAGTATGCTTTAAATCTGTCTACAAAAATGCCTCTTTGTGTCTGATGTTAGAGTCATAAAAAATAGCAAATGCAGAACTGATGAATGGAAGAAAAAAAAATGAAAGATGTTATGATTTAATAGGTGAGAGCTTAATCAGTGCTATTAGACTGGGTTCAAATCCCAAATTTTCACTTTCTGTCTGCATAACTTCAAGCTAGTCCTTTTCTGCTACGCTTAGTCGCTCAGTTGTGTGCAACTCTTTGTGACCCCATGGACTGTAACCTGCCAGCTTCTCTGTCCATGGGGTTCTCCTGACAAGAATACTGGAATGGGTTGCCATTTCCTCCTTCAGGGGATCTTCCTGACCCAGGAACTGAACCCAGGTCTCTTGAATTGCAGGCGGATTCTTTACCATCTGAGCCACCAGGAAGGCCCTACATGATTTCAAGCTACTCCTTTGACCGCACCACCCCCCTTCCCATCAATCTGTGCTTCCACGTCGGGACTCCTATAGGATTCAATGAGATAAAATATCCTGGACACAGTAAACATTCAAACAACATTGAGTACATTTATCATGAGTCCAAAAAAGAGGAGGTTTAATGTGTAGAGGAAAATTTTCATCTATGCATCACAATTTTGCTTGCGCCATCATGTTATTAAGGCTGTGCCTTAAGTGCAGTGTTCAGCCAACACATTCATATAGCAAGTAGAATGAACATGTTACATTAAATCTACCATTTGTTAAGCATCTATCAGAGACTGATAGATTGTAGATCAATTGTTGTAGATATGTCCTATATTGATGAAATCTCTACCAAGTGTAACTGTATTCCAATAACCACCTTCAAGTTTTTAAGTTGAACATATATGAATAACGTGTATTGTTAACATATATTAACACATTATGGAGCTCTCATAATGATCTAATCAACATGCCCTTTTAGGGAATTTACACAACTATACCTTCATAAAACCAATAGCTAAGTTATTGTTTCTCATTATTGTGAGTTACACACACACACACACATATATATATGAAATTCAAGAAACAAAATAGCTGATATTCTAGTTAAATGTCAGTGATTATGGCATTGATTCAAAGTTTTTCATGTGTTTCCTTGAAGCGTCTTATAACGTGTACTTGTTCTACTAGCATCCAGTGAAGGTTAAATCTTGAATATTTCAATTTTTAAAATTGAGGACAGTATACTATTATATGCAAGTTTTCATCAGGTTTGCACTGTTTGCCAGAAAACCATCATAAATATTATAATTTCATCAATGATTGATGGATACTGCCAGCTAAATATGTGATATTCTCTGTTGTTAGGCAGGTTATTCTTTTTACAATATGGTTTATATTTTACAATGTTGTCTCAATGGCTTACATTTTTCAGGAGTTGATATTTTTTCCATTTAATCCTTTTTAAAAGTTAATTTAGTGACAGCTGCGTAACCGTGTAATCAGTCTCAGTTTTATTCTCTTCAGCATGGATAGCTTTTCATTAATTTATGTTTTAATCTAGGTAATGTGTGTCTTGATACTGCAGTACTTGGAGACTTAGCATTTATTAAATGAAGACTTGAAGCGAGTGGAAGTCATTTCTGTTAACTGTTTGTAAGTTGGGACTACCAACTCTTTCAGTGAGCTTTGAAAATGAGTGAAAATAGCAGAATTCAATAAAGCAGCTAGGAAATTTGACCTTACCTATTGCAGATTTTAGAGTCAATGCATAAACATGTTAATATAGAAAAATGTTAAAGTATTCCTTATGGAAAACAATGAAGCTTTAATATTTAATGACTAATTGAAATACCAGACCCCTTTTGTGTAACTGTGGCTTCTCTCATTATCCTAAACCAGAAATTGAACTGGACAGCAAGACACACAGAAGGTCTTTGAGAGACTGATCTTCCTTACAAGAGACACTCTAAGCGCCAGTAAATTATTTCAATAACCTAATTTTATTATTTTACAGAATCTGATGTACTCTGTCTTTAAGTACTAAAGAGCCACAAAACCCAAGACAGTACATTTGCTGAATCATATATCAAACTGAGAGGAGATTTGTTAAAAATAATTCTTTTGAAGAATATATTCAGCCTCAATTGTATATCCTCGGCTGGCCACATGCTGGGTTTCTCTCTTGATTTCTACCCTTTTAGCTTTCCCTTTGTGTCTTCTTCCTAGTTATAAAGAGAGCATTTCGGCCTCTGATAATGACTTGCAAGCTTTATTATAAATTATTGTGGGCTTTGGAGATATGTAACAAAGAGGACTGTTATTTCTTAAGCTGTGACAGAGCGAATCATATCAGAAGGGCTTTGTGTATCTATGTGTGTCTGTGTGTATGTGTCTGTGTATGTGTTTGGTAGTTTTAGAATATTCTGAAGCAGATAAATTTTTTCTTTGACAATCACTGTATCATTAATTTTTAAGAATATAATTATAACAAGTGTTACAAGAGTACCTTGCAAGTCTCTCCAAAGGGACAAGATAAAGCCAACATAGTTCAAAAGTTCAGGATTCAATGCTTCAAAGTGTAAGCCTGGAAAAAAAGGAAATTCCTCTGGGACCACTATCATTTTCTTACATTCCCACCAATGCTTTGCTGGTTTGTTCTAAAGAACCATTCTCCACAGACCTCTCATTACGATTTTTGCTGTGACTGGCCACAGTCACTTAAAACTTGCTTTAAAGGACAAGGTATTTATCCACGTTGTCATTTTGCTTCTCTGTGGCCAGGGGATTAATTGCTTTCTCAAGGGCCTAACTCTACCATTTCCTTTACTTTTGGGAAAGGAGATTTTCAGAAAATGCCACTGCATGACCACAACTTATTCTTTAAAAAGAAATGTAATATATCATTTAAAGAAAGAAAATTACCAGGAGATAATTTTAGCCAGAATTCAGTTATTTGATTCATATTTGAGAAGTGACCTCACTTCATCGTCAGATCGGAACTAGAAACACCCTTCTGAACATGATGAAAAACTAAAGTCTTCATACGAGTGAGCCCTGTGGCCTGGCTGGGTGACAAGCATTTGGTCGGCTTCCATTTTTCACCAGCTTAAATCTACAAGCTAGAAGAGGGCTGAATGGAAAGTGGCAGAAGATAGAGGGCTAAATGGAAAGTGGCAGAAGATTCTTTCCAGGAAACAAAGCTGGTTAGATGCATAAGGACTGTGCCTGGCTCAGGCATGAATCACTGTAGTAAATTTAGTATTCATGTTTTAAAAGGATCAGTTAGAATGTTTAATAAACCAATGAGATTTTACTAAAATACACAAATGTCTAAGAATATTTAGGACTACATAATTTCTAAAGAGCTTCCTCGGTGGCTCACTGGTGAAAGGGTCCACTTAGAATGCGGAGACGTATGTAGAGATGTGGATTCTGGGTTAGGAAGATCCCCTGGAGGAGGACATGGCAACCCATTCCAGTAATCTTTACCAGAAAAAAACCCATGGGCAGAGGAGCCTGGAGGGCTGTAGTCCATGGGGTTGCAAAAGAGTTGGACACAACTGAGCAAAACAATTTCTAAAGAAGGAATTCATGTAAAGACTATTAATACCCACATGTGCTGGTATCTCTAGATTTAGTATATTATTTTTATTGAGTCCCTTCCATTAACCCCATAATGTCATATAAATTAATCATTACTTTTCATAGAAAGTGTAATACATGTTACTGCTATTTCCATTTTAGGAACAAGATAACTGAGTCGGAAAAGAAATAAGAAACTTTGGCTGACATTACATATTTATTTTGTGAGCCAGGATTGAAGCTGTCATCTGTCCTTTTCTCAATCTGAACTCTTCTCATTTCACTATGAAGTTCTGTCTTTGACATATATATAAATTAATATATATTCACTTATTTGTTTATAGTTACTTATAGTAACATCAGTTACTACTCAAGAAAAATTTACTATGAGGAAAATATTTTTTATACATTTAAATAATGACAAAGGGCCTTTAATCTTTTATGATTAATTGCCCATTATTTTCTCTTGAATATTTCCTCTCAAATTATGACAGGCATGAATGTGTTGCTTCCATTAATATGGTGGTGATTGTAATAGGATTGAAGTCCTCTTATTAAAGAGAATCCTTCTATGAAAGAAAAATATACTGAATACTCCAGAATTTTTAAATCCAAATATATTAATGTGAAAGATTCAATTACTTAACATCTATGTAAATTGAACTTATATACCCAGGCTTTTGAACAATTTGGGCATAGTTCAATTAATATCAGATAGATTTTATATGTATAGTAATGCATTAAAATGTGAAGGGTAAACATATATTTGGCAGGAATAAGTATCTCCATTTTTCCTATTAACAATGAAAAATGAAAAGACAACACACTGAGCATATCACTTTTTCTTTAGTTGTCAAAAAACTGTTTCTTCATATATGTGTTATTTGCTTTAGATTGATAGACACATGATAGAGAGCATGAATGAAAATCATTATGTTTATGTTTTTGCATGTGGTTTATAGTTCAAACCACATATGCTTTTGGAGACATTATTGAGCAAAATTAAGAGATACAAGATTCTGAGAACTTATTTTCTTCTTTCAACTTAACACATGGTTGTACATGAGACCCTCAACAATAAAGGGAAGCCATGTGGCAGAAGGTGCAGAGATGAACAGGATCTAACCTGGCAATTCAATCATGAGGCTAATTAACTGGTTCTAATAATATACTTATTGAACTTTTTATCATATCTAAATGCAAGCTCTGACAATTTCACTGTTAAGCATCTGATACTTAACCTTTCCAAATAACCTTAACAGAGACTATATTTCTATACTTTCTCTCTTTTGCTCAAGAGCCCCCAGAAGAGTCACGGCTAACACATTAACAAACGCTGTAAGGGAAATTGTTGGAGGAACTGTATTTCTTACTCAATGAGCTGTAAAACAAAAACTTGATAAGTTTCCGGAGTCTTCACAGAAATCTCACTTGCTTCATTGGGCCCCATTTCTACAAAGTCTCCTGTGTTTGAAAACGGACCACATTTCACTACCTGCCATTCAAGAAAAATCTCTATCTGGATTGATTTCCTTTGTGGAAATTGGTTGTTGAAAACACATTTTTTTAAAGTTCTCCTCAATAACCAGAAAACTACTTTGGTTTGTCAGTTGTGGCTGATTTTTTTAACATTTAGAAAAATGCTAAGTATATCTTATTAGTAATACAGAGCATGAATCTTTGTAACACATTTATGAATGCATGTGTATACATGTGTATATATTAAGGGCATAAATGTAAGTGATGTTATATTAATGATGACTACTGCAAAAAATCAACTGCTAAAATTGTTCTATGTTTTCACTTTTTCTTATCCTAAAAGTTTTATTAAGATCTATTTAGCTATTCAATATAGAAGCTGTGTTTGTATTTCACAAGTTACATAACACGTACTCAACTCCCATAACCTTGGCCTATAGACTTGAGGGACCTCTGTAAATAGAGCTTATTTGTTTCATCTTTAGAAGATAAGCTGAGACCCAAGTTCAGCTGTGTTGAAACCTAAAGTTTGTATTTCTCAAGCTTGGACTTCCTTTCTCCCTTTATTTTTCCAGTTATACTTAACCTCTGCCTAGTCCTAGAGGAAAAATCTTGAGCCAAGTCCTAGCAACTTAATGAGCAACATAGGTCAATATTCCATTAAAAATCATTACTTAATCTATTACCTACTTTAGGTGATTAGGTGTTTTGCTAGCAGAGTAGATTGCTCTGAGAGAGGAAAAACATTAAAATTGCTTTGAAAAATAAAAAGTCATTAAAATAAGAAGTCAGTATATGTAACATTATATTAATAAGAATACCACAAAAGTAATAATTATATTCAGAATATTATTCAATGCAATGGTTAATGTATAACCCAAAGCCATACCCTCTACTGTAAAGGAAAAAACATCATATTTTATACCTTATCAATAATATTGCCTTCATATTTCATGGACACCATACTCCAACATGTCACAAATAATCAACATCTCATCTATTAACTATAGATAAAACTGTAGGCATGGCATGACTTTTTCTGAACTCCAGACTTCAAATTTCAACGTAATAATGAAGACTTACTAAGTTTGAACCATGAATGAGATCTTGCGCTAGGAATAAAAAGAGTAAGATAATAAAAGATGAATTAGACATTGTCCTCACCTCAACTCTATCCCAAAGGGCTCCCAGTCTAGCTCAAAATGCAAGAGACAATATCCTCTTGTAAAGAACTTTCACTGCATCTGTTAAGCTGCAGCTCTGAGTAGGTTGCAGGGAGGAGGGTATGATAAACTCAAGGAGTAAGAATATACCAAAATTGTCCTATGAATTTAGAAAGGTCATGTCCGACTCTGCGACCCCATGGACTGCACCATTCTAGACTTCCCTATCCTTCACTATCTCCAAGAGTTTGCTCAAATTCATATCCATTGAGTCGGTAATGGTATCTAGTTATCTCATCTTCTGTCACCTCCTTCTCTTTTCACCTTCAGTCTTTCCCAGCATCAAGGACTTTTCCAATGAGTCGTCTCTTCACATCAGGTGGCCAAAGTATTGGAGTATATGAATTTAGAATACGTTATGTCAATACAAAAAATGTTAAGGTTCTCTTGATCAGATAAGAGACAAATATTAATAACATCCAGTAACATTTTTCTCTTTTTAATTTTGATGATTCTATTAACAAAATTCACAATTTTTATTTCTAGAAGAGTCTTTCCTATATCAGTTCAGTTCAGTTCAGTTGCTTAGTCATGTCCAACTCTTTGCAACCCCATGAACCACACCACGCCAGGCCTCCCTGTCCATCACCAACTCCCGGAGTCCACCCAAACCCATGTCCATTGAGTCAGTGATGCCATCCAACCATCTCATCCTCTGTCATTCCCTTCTCCTCCTGCCCTCAATCTTTCCCAGTGTCAGGGTCTTTTCAAATGTGACAGCTCTTCACATCAGGTGGCCAAAGTATTGGAGTTTCAGCTTCAACATCAGTCCTACCAATGAACACCCAGGACTGATCTCCTTTAGGAAGGACAAGATGGATCTCCTTGCAGTCCAAGGGACTCTCAAGAGTCTTCCAACACCACAGTTCAAAAGCATCAATTCTTTGGCACTCAGCTTTCTTATAGTCCAACTCTCATATCCATATATGACCACTGGAAAAACCATAGCCTTGACTAGAGGAAACTTTGTTGGCAAAGTAATCTCTGTGCTTTTTAATAAGGTGTCAAGTTTGGTCATAACTTTCCTTCCAAGGAGTAAGTGTCTTTTAATTTCATGGCTGCAGTCACCATCTGCAGTGATTTTGGAGCCCAAAAAGTAAAGTCTGACACTGTTTTCACTATTTCTCCATCTATTTCCCATGAAGTGATGAGACCCAATGCCATGATCTTCATTTTCTGGATGTTGAGCTTTAAGCCAACTTTTTCATTCTCCTCTTTCACTTTCATCAAGAGGCATTTTAGTTCCTCTTCACTTTCTGCCATAACGGTGGTGTCATCTGCATATCTGTCGTTATTGATATTTCTCCTGGCAATCTTGATTCCAGCTTGTGCTTCTTCCAGCCCACCATTTCTCATGATGTACTCTACATAGACGTTAAATAAGCAGGGTGACAATATACAGCCTTGACATACTCCTTTTCCTATTTGGAATGAGTCTGTTGTTCCATGTCCAGTTCTAACTTTTGCTTCCTGACCTGCATATAGGTTTCTCAAGAGGCAGGTCAGGTGTTCTGGTATTCCCATCTCTTATAGAATTTTCCACAGTTTATTGTGACCCACACAGTCAAAGGCTTTTGCATAGTCAATAAAGCAAAAATAGATGTTTTTTTGGAACTCTTGCTTTTTCGATGATCCAGCAAATGTTGGCAATTTGATCTCTGGTTCCTCTGCCTTTTCTAAAACCAGCTTGAACATCTGGAAGTTCACAGTTCATGTATTGCTGAAGTTGGCTTGGAGAATTTTAAGCATTACTTTACTAGCATGTGAGATTAGTGGAATTGTGAGGTAGTTTGAGCATTCTTTGGCATTGCCTTTATAGATTAACCTTTTCATAATCATAGAGCAAAAGGGAAATTTTATCTAATTTTAATTATTTGAAAGACAATAATTCACAGCAATATTGAAGAATAAAATAAACTGTAATAAATTGTCTCTTTTAACATAATTAAAACTGAAGGCATACATTTTTAAACTACTTTTTAAGCCTTTCAATCCTTTCCCTTTTTTTTAAAATTCTTTTAGTATTTTATTCCTTGCAAAAGGAAAATTGTTTGGTAGACAGTTGGCCAGAAACTGTCATAATCTTGTAAAGTCCCATGGATTCACGGATTTAATCTTAAAAAAAATAGGTGTTATTTTAAACTTGGGCTTACAGATGAAGAACGAAACTTGTCCAGGGTCTATTACCTAGTAAGTGGAGGAACCGGAACAATTGTAATACCAGTGATCTGCTTACTGAGCTCCTGTTTCTCAAAGGCTTTGTAATTTATTTTTACTTATTCTTCTCTGACAGTTCCTCTTGTAGTGTCCCAGGAGACATCTTGATATTGCATTTGATTTTTATGAGCTTCATTGTAAATTTTAGTTTCTAAATCCCTACAAAATCTATTGGTGGAAATGTGCTTATTTTACTTAGTCTTTGGAACCATCTATTCTTAGACATATTTTTGGCCTCTCTTCCTCACCTACTGGTGGCCCTTCACGTGTTTTGTGGGATGGTAATAATCTGTTTCAGTTGGCTAAATAATAACATTCAAAAAGCAAAAATAGTGCATAGCTTAAAGGCAGCAAAGATGTGTTTTCATTTTCTCATCTTCCATAATGGTCCATCTTCACTCTGTATGAGGAATCCTTTTTAATTTCTTATAATATCAGTACTTTACAGGAAACAACAAGATGCTTCAAAGGCAGACACATTTTTAAGTTTATATATTTGTTTGGCCACACCATGATGTAACTTGCAGGACCTTTATCTCTCTGACCAGGAGTTGAACCTGGGCCCTGACAATGGAAGCACCAAGTCCTAACCATGGATCCCCAAGGAATTCCCCAGACACACCTTAATATGAATTGGTATCTTAATTATGTAACATATAGATGCAAAACAGTAACATATATGTTGAAAATACATGGTTCATTGGTTGAGAGTCAGTGGTGTGCATATGTGTTCTTGGGTCTATGCAACAATTCTCCGCACTCCTCCTCAGAAGACATGTCGTGAATGACTGATATAGACTACTGCTAATCCATGTCTTTTTATCCTGTTGTCTTTGTTTGACATTCCATGTAACAGTTGTTTCCTCTATTTTCCACAAGCTTTCTTTCCTAATTCACTCTTGGAGAAAATTATTACTTGGCCTCACAAGAGTCTTCTGATTTATTTTAAAATGTTGTCCTTTAATTTAATCACATTTTATCACTGTAATTGTCAAAACATCAGTAGTCTTTAAATTCAATCATATTTTAAATTAAATTTGTTCTCTTAGCATTTAAAACATTAGTGTTTCCAAACCATATGCCTCCAAAACTCTCTTTACAGACATGTTTTAAATTACATACTTACACTGATGGTGCAAATGAAGGCACTATTTGACTGTGATATAGATGCAAGTTGAACTCAAATGTGACAGATTAGTGACTATCTTAAATTGGACAAGTAAGAAGTGGGCACAGAGTGTCTTGTCTGCCACTGAATTTAAGCTCTTAGACTTTTATCAGGGTCAAAGTATAGTATTTTCCATGGTGTTTTGATTAGAAATTCACATAGAATTTAACTGGCAATGAGTCAGATATTTAACTAAAGAATCGCTTCATAAAATTTGAAAGAACAGAGCAGAAATTTTAAAATTCAATTAGTCAGTTCGACAGATAACATGCAAAACAGATATTATGTAGGTAGATGAAACATGGAACTATACTGAACTGAGGACTACCTACATGATATTTGAGAGGTTATCTACCAATATCCCACAACGTTGGACCAGTATTATTTTATGAAAATAGAAAAACACTTTACAGATTAAATAACATTTTCACATAAGCATATAGATGTACATTTCATCCACTAACATAACTTTTATGTGTTAGTTTGCTTATTTTAACAATATAATGCAAAGTGTGGAACTTTCTCTGAATCATGAAAATGACATGGCAATGTCTGGTGTTTTCCATTTAATCTTTAAGTTTTCAGTATGTCCACTGAAAATATTACCCAGAATGGCCGGTAATCAAGTTCACATGTAACATGAATGGTGACATTTTGTAACAATTAGTAACCTTATGTATACAACAGAACAACAGGACACCCCTGAACCCCTGCCCCTGGCGCAGAGCAGGAATCATATAGGGTCTCTATATTAACTTTCATTGAGTCACATGTCCTTTCCCTCCATTCAAGCTGTTTAATGAATGATTCATCTGAAAACATGGGGGAATGTTTAGAAAAGTTAATACATGAAAGTAAACTAAAATATGTTTAGTTTAATAAATCTTGTTGCTAAGAGGAATTTCACACCAAACTATGCAAAGTACGTGGACATCATGTTGAACCTGAATGAAAAGTGATTCGTGGCTTTACCTTATGATATTGTTGAAAACCAAATTATACCAAATAATTCAATCAGAATATAAATTCAGTGTTCACCCTTGCTACTGAATAACACAGTTGCTTTTCCAGATAGCTTCATTTGTTATTCATTTTGGAAATGACATTCCTAGGTAAATGCTTCTATGCAAACTTGAAAGTGAAGCCACATACCAGAAGGGGGAGTAAGCAGTGCAGGAATAAATAAGGGTTAAACTATCCTAGTCAATCTCACACAAAGAAGCCCTATGTAAAGCAACAATTTTGGCAAGTAACCATATAGATATTTAGTTTCCTCCCCAATTTTAAATTCACTGTCCATTATGTTTAGCTTTAAAACAAACATTTTAAATGAAAACTTTATGCGAGGAAAGTGATTCAGTGAGGAGTCAGAGTGAACATATGATTTCTGAACATTCTAATTGATCTTGTGGGAGGGTAGATAATTAATTTTTTTTATAATGTCTAAAAAGGTTACCAATAAATTGTAGAAAATTAGGGTATTTTTCTGTATTTATTGGTGTGAATAATAAAATCATTTTATAGAAAGCTTTATAAACTTGGTGTGATGCAAAAAAAATATGTACTGGATTGTAAAGTATTCTTTAAGACTATTTAGAATTGAAGATAAAACTCAACAAGCAGCAAACATTGTTTCATTTAAAAGGCAAGACAAGTAACCTCATATTTCTTTAAAATTTATTATTAAACTTCTAATAAGAGGAAAACTATAACATGAATAGATTTTCACCAAGCACTTGAAGAATCTTCTACATTGCCAAATACTGCAGTTAAACTGAATCGTATACATAGCATGCCTTGTTTGATGTGAAGTGTTTGTCACATAGAACTAGGACCGAACTTAGTATCTTTCTAAAGATAGTACTTTGTAAAGATTGGAAAATAATCTGTAAATTTCAGATAATAATAATATATCCTCATCAGAGAATAAATATATGTACAATAATGAATATGTTGAACAAAGACCAGATTATATTTTTAAGTTATTCTAGTAAATTCTTCAGTGAATTCTCAAATGTATTTCTTGCATCCACTCAAAGCCCAAGGTTCCAAGTCCCAGCATTCTTCCATTTGAATATGAACTTGCAAGTTTGATTTGTTCATGACCCTGAAAATATTCTTGGTGATTTCTACGGTTACTTTTCAAGCTATGTTAAAAAATTAATGACATTGGGAAAGTGATTAAAAATCCAAACTTAAATAAAGTAGGTGACTTAGCTCCAGATAGTAAGAGTACACCTTCAAGACCCTGATTTAGGTTTCTAGTTTACATTATAAGCGTATTTGGTGGGTGGAGATGGGTAATGAGTAATTGAAATGTAATAAAAGTTACTTTAAGCTTCAGATTTATGGTCAGTCTCAGAATGAATAACTTATTTTACATGAAACAAAGCACTTTTCCCCCTATATTTTCCTGTCAAAATACATATTGTCATCTTTTTTTATTTGGCAGAAAGAATATCAAGAGCGCTCTTAACAACCTGAGGTTTATAGGAATGTACTTGAGTGTCTTTTAAAAATAAATAAATGCTGTGGATTCTTCTAAGTATCTCAGTTTAGCTCTCTGTTGCCAGGTGGAAATGATATTGCTCACAAAATCAAAATGAATAGCCAGAGAAATCAATATTTTTCAGACTTTAAAATGAAAATAACATTATAGAGATTATCAAGGTTCTGAAAAAAAGGAGTTGTCCATGTCTTTAAAAAAAGATAACCAGATGTTTGACTAATTTTCAGAAGAGGAACTGTTGGCTTATAATCAATAGTGGAAAAGATGTTTTCACCCTACTGAGGTTCCCCACAAGCCAAATATGCCCTCACAATTTTTAAAGGAAATCACCCAAGTAAAAGCTTTGAATGGCATTTTGGAATTCTGAGGTCTCTTTTAGGGTTCTATTTTTTTGTTTCACTATACCGGAAAAGTGAACAACTTCTTCCAGTTAATTTTTTTTTACATAAATATGCATATATGTTTTAAGGTCTTCATCCTGTCATGTATTTTGTTTATTTATTTACCTAATATTTTTTATTGAGTGAAAACTCACTGCTTTCTAGTTTGAGGAGATTCCTGAAAACAAGGCTTGGAAACTAAGGTCGAGGAGAAAATAGGAATAGGTCATAGTCATGGACAAATAAAGGATCTGCTATTCCAAAACCTGTCATAGAGATAGAGTGGAAAATTTGTTTCTGCTGAATTGTTCTCTAAGATTACAAAGGAAGTAAAATGCAGTATTTACAGATGATGCTGTCGGACAGACATCTGGCCCCATACTCTTAGAAATAACTTACTTTGTTTCATGAGAAGGTGATAAAGCTCAAGAAAGATCACATATAAAGCTTTGCACATGAAAGGATTTTTTTTTTTCCCATTGCTAATTCTTGGCTGTCTTTTGGTTTCAAAGTTGCTCTATGTAATGTAGCCTGAGCTTGGCCATGGGTGGTTAAACCACATTAGCCTCTGCAATCAAGAGGTAGAAATAGTACAGCCTATCTCTCTTCAGCCTACTGATCCATGCTGGCTTTCTAAGTCTGTAAAAAATATTAATAGTTCAAGATTATAACTTAGAAACCATCATCTACTTTATAAAGGTAAGTGTACGCTGAATAAAAGGAAATTGGAAAATGAACTTTTTTATCCTCCTCATTTATGCTAGGAGATTCAAAATAGAATACTACTGCTCATGTTAATGTGATACCATAAATAACAGAAAACATTTTGTTCAAAGTGGAAAATGAAATACTTCTTTTCCCAACAGCCAAACTGAAAAACAGTACAGAGGTTTCTCAAAAAACTAAAAACAGAGCTACCATATGACCCAGGAACTCCACCTCTGGTTATAATATCCAAAAATCAAAAAATGAATTTGTAAAGATACACACACCCCATTATTTACAATGGCCAAGGCATGGAAACAACCAAAGTGTCAATCAACTAATGAATGGATAAAGAAGATGTGGAATGTATTTATACAATGGAATACTACTCAGTCATAAAGAGAACAAAGTGTTGACATTTGCAGCAACATGGATGGACTTGGAGGACATTATGCTCCAGTGGAATAGGTCAGAAAAATACAAATGCCGAAAGATTTCAAGCATATGTGAAATCTAAAGAATACAATGAACTAATGAGGACAACAAAAAAGAAAGAGACTCATAGATACAGAGAAAAAGCTAGTTATCCACGGTTATCCATGATGGGCAGTGGGAAATATAGGGGTGAGAGACAGAGAGATACAAACTATTGGATATAAGATAGGCTACAAGGATGTATTGTACAACATGAGGAGTATAGCCAATATTTTGTAATAATTGTAAGTGGAATGTGACCTTTAACAATTACATAAAAGTAAAAAAAAAAACCATTTATTTAAAATTTTAAAAATTAACATCAGTAAATAACTTGAACCAGGCAATTTTGGAAGTGAGTTTAACAATTTCATTAAAGTTCTGCTTTTTTTCTTTATAGCAACTTTGAGATATAATTCACATACCATAAAATCCACCAATTTAAAGGGTACAATTCAGTTTCTTTTCAGTATATTCACAGAGCAGTGCAAATGACATCCCAATCAATTTTAGATTATTTTCATTATAACATCCCCCCCCCAATCCACTCTCTCCCCAGCCCTGAGTGACGATTACTCTACTCTCTCAACATATGTACATTTGCCTAGTCTAAGGCATTTCAAGATTCACATAATATGCCATCCTTAAGGACTGGATTCTTTCACTTAGAGTAATTTTTCAGGAGTTATCCATGCTGTAACACAATCAATATTTCATTCTTTTTTTTTCTTTTTTTTTTTTGCCTAATACAATAATATGCTATTGTACAGATGTACCACATTTTGTGAATCTAGTCACCAGTTTATGGGCATTTGGGTTGTTGTCAGGGCTTCCCAGGTGGCTCAGTGGTCAAGAATCTGCCAGCCAAGGCAGAAGATGCAGGAGAGAAGCAGGTTGCATCCTTGGGCTGGGAAGGTCCTCTGGAGGAGGAAATGGCAACCCACTCCAGTATTCTTGCCTGGAAAATCCCATAGACGAAGGAACCTGGTGGGCTGCAGTCCACAGAGTGGTAAAGAATCAGACACAACTGAGCGACTGAACATACACACTTTCATGGGTTGTTTCCACCTTTTAGCTATTACAAAAATTACTTCTATGGACATTATGGTAAGTTAGAATTGCTGGGTCAAATGATGACTCTGTGTCTAATGTTTTGAGAAAAGATCAAACTCTTTTCCAAAGTGGCTACACCACTTTACATTTCTACCCTCTGTGTATGAGGGTTCCAGTTTCTTCAGATCTTCAACCACAGTTTTATTACAGCCAACCCAGTCAGCATGAAGTGGTGTCTCCTTAGGATTTTCATTTGTATTCATAACCATCCCTGATGGTTAGGATGTTAACTATCTTTTCATGTGCTTATTGGTCATTTATTTATATTCCTTGAAGACATCTATTCTGGTCCTCGGCACATTTCATAACTGGGTGTTCTGATTTTTACTAATAATACACATCCTGTTACATTTGATATATGTCTCATAGATTTATGATTTACAAAAAATTTTCTCCCATCCTGTGAGCTGTCTCTTCATTTTTTTGAAGATATCCTTTAAGGTACAAAGACTTTAATTTTGATAAAGATCAGTTTATATATTGTTTATTATTATTGCTTTTGGTTTGGGATCATATCTAAGAAACTACCAAACCCAAGATCACTAAAATTTCCCCTTATGTTTTCTCTATATATTTTACCTTTTATGTTTAGGTCTTTGATCCATTTCAAGTCAGGTTTTTTATATGGTTAGAAGTAAATGAAGTAAATATACAATTTTGTTTCTTTGCATATTGACTACAAGTTGTTCGGCATCATTTGTTAAAACTCTTTTCCAATTAAGTAGTGTTACACTATTATTGAAAATCAATTTATTGCAGATATAAATGTTCTCTGTACTCTCAGATATTTTCCATTTATCTATATGTTTATTTTAATGCTAGTAATACATTCTTTTTTGCTATGATTCAATCATTTTTTCCTGATTTATTGAGATATAATTTTCTTCTAACATTGTATAAGTTAAGGTATATAACATGATGATTTGATATACATATATATATATTGCTATATGATTGCCACAATAAGCTTAATGAACACATTCATCACTTCACATAAAATCACATTTTTGTGTGTGTGATATGAACATGGAAAGAATGTTGTGCTACTATCTCAGCAACTTTCAAGCACGTAATACAATATTTTTAACTGTAATCTCCATGCTGTATTAATATATTAGATTCCCAGAACTGATTCATCTCCTCACTGGAAATTTGTACCCTTTGACCACGTCCACATTTCCTCCACTCCTACCCTTGAAAACAACCATTCACTCTGTTTTAATGAGTTTGACTCTTTTAGATTGCCCATATATACATGATAACATCGTGTAGACAGTATTTGTCCTCTTTGTCGGACTTATTTCTCTTAACACAATGGGCTCAAGGCCTACTCATGTTTTTGCAAATGGCAGAAGTCGCACCAACTTACTGTCTGTTGGCTCAGACAGTAAAAAATCTGCTTGCAGTACGGAAGACCTGGGTTCGTTCCTTGGGTTGGAAAGATCCCTGGAGGAAGGCATGACAACCCACTCCAGTATTCTTGCTTATACTATGCCCATGAACAGAGGTGCCTGGCAGACTGCAGCCCATGGAGTCTCAAAAGAGTCGGACACAACTGAGCAATGAAGCACATGGCACATTCCTTTCAGGGCACAAGGGCTCCCTTACCTCCACATCCTCAGCAGCACTTATCGTTTAGCTTTTTGATAACAGCCATTTTAGCCTGTATGAAGTAATATCTCATTGTAGTTTTAAATCCCTGACGATTAGGTGATGTTGACTGCCTTTTCATTTACTTGAACATTGTACGTCTTCTTCTGGAAAATGTCTATTACATCTTCTGTGATACAAAAGTACACTGTCTTGATTAGTGTAAATTTGTAGTGAGTTTTGTCATTGGCAAGTGTGTCCTACACTTTTTCTTTTTCAGGAAGGTTTGGCTATCCTGGGTGCCTTGATTCTCTATATGACTTTTAAGATATGCTTGTCAAATTTTACTAAAGTACACTTTTTTCTAAGTAAAGACGTACTATGAAATAAAATGAAACAAACTGTGAGGAAGCTTGTTAATTTACATATATTTATTTTGTGATTGTACATGGATTTTTCATGGGTTTTCAGATGTCGCTCAGTCGTGTCCGACTCTTTTCGACTCCATGGTCTGTAGCCTATTAGGCCCCTCAGTCCATGGGATTTTCCAGGCAAGAGTACTGGAGTGGGCTGCCTTTTCCTTCTCCAGGGGATTTTCCCAACACAGGGATTGAACCCAGGTCTCCCGCATTGCAGGCAGACACTTTACTGTCTGAGCCACCAGGTAATATCAAATATAATTTGTAGAGGGCTTCCCAGGTGGCGTTAGTGGTAAAGAAGCTTGCTGCCAATGCAGGAAATATAACGGGACACAAGTTCAATCCCTGGGTTGGGAAGATTCCCTGGAGGAGGGCATGGCAACCCACTTCAGTATGCTTGCCTAGAGAATCCCAGGGACAGAAGAGCCTGGCGTGCTGCAGTCCATAGGGTCACAAAGAGTCAGACATGACTGAAGTGACTTAGTGCGCACACATCATTTTTAGATAAGACTTTTCTGTGCAGTGTTAAAACATAACAGAAATTACATCGATAATGGTATTTTTACTAGGTATACTAACAAGTGAATATTTTCTTCCATTTCATAATGCTGCATTAGAAGGATCTTTAAAAATTAATGCTCATTAGAATTCTTTTTATTCATTTAACAAAATCATATCCAAGCAACAAAATATCCAGATTTAATATTTAAGTAATTTAAGACAATTAGCATGCTGTTTATCTCAATTTATTACTTATGAAATGTAGATATTTAACATTTACAAGATAGAATAAGAATCAGTACATCAACAACTTACAAATTTCTCAAGAATTTGAAAGGTATATGCTACATATTTTAGACAACAAATGATTTAGTATATACACTTATCTAAACAAAACATAGATATAAACTTAAAAGTATATTATGCTTATTGAAAATGCATGTGTGAGTTTTATTGATAATGTCCATGTTGATTTCTCTGATCCTTTTTTTTTTTTACCAAATATTACAGTCTGACTTTCTGTGAGATGAAATGCCCAGAATAGCTACTTGGCCAAAAATACTGATTAAATAGATTTGACCAGATTTAATTTAAAGACTTTTTAACATTTATTGAGCATTTATTATAGAGTACACGGCAAAGAATGTGACTTCCAGCTTATGACCACATTCATTTAATTCAATTTATCTAAATGAAAACATGTTCCACTTTTTTCTTAAATAAGGAAACTGAGTTCCTATAAGTTTAAGTGACGTGGCCAAGATCAGCCAGTGGTAGAGTGGGGATTCATACTCAGCTTATAAGACTCTAAGTCTGGGTTTCTTTATGTTTATCATCTTGTCTCTTCTCTAATTCCTCTCTCTTAACTTAAACTACCAGGCTAAACTTATACCAGATATTCTGACTTCCTACCTATTGGAGTTCAGCCTTCTTCAATGAACCAATATAAGAGGAGATCAAGCCATTTAAAAACAGAGTTTAAGACAGGTTAAACACACACACACACACACACACACACACACACACAAAAGAAGCAAAGTCAGATTCATTACCTGCACTTAGCTTACAGTTCTTCAAGGATCCAACCACAGGAATATCTGTATTCGGTCAAGACTCAAAAGTGTAGTTTGGTTCCAGAGAAGATACATGCTTTTACTATAATCCAAAGGTGGTTTGGACCCTTTTGCTTTGTTAAACATTCTGCTAGGAAAAAAAGTTTGAAAATGCATGGAATGGTTGTGAGAAGGGAAGGACATAAAAGCAAGAATGATACAAAGAAAAGAAAATATGAAAAGGAGGTAGAATTGTAACTCACAATGAATAGATTATATTGGGATCGATATGATACCGGCAGAATAAGAAAATAAAATTGATGAGGTGGATTAACAGAGTAATCGAATGAAGGGACAAAAATAGGAGCAATAAGTAATCTATCTTATATTACTATAATTTAAAAATGAAATTTATTTAACCCAATGACATGCATTCTTTCATTTCTGATTTTTCAATTTCACACAAATATACTTATATATATGCTAGAAGCAGTTTACTGTAATATAATATATATACATGAATATAATTTAACTCCAAAATATGACATTCTGAATTATTAACCAATATAGAATTAATTAAAATTAAACAATAATACAGTAATATATTCAATATAAAATATGTGAATAAATTTTGTTTATATTAGAACATATCTTTCTATGGCTTTGATTTCTTTTCAAGCTCACAAAGTTGAAGAAAGCCTAGTACACTGAATTTATTAGGCTCAGCATTTTCCATTTTAAACTTCTAGTGAACAGTAATAATTAATCAGAATTTTATTAAACATTAAATATCATCTAAAATATATAGTCAAGCCCTCTAGAGAGCTTGACTATGAACAAAAAAACATGCTTTTAGTCATTTGTTATATCAAATGACTTTAAAATATCTGAGAAAAATGTTGACTAGGAAAATTGTAAAATGAAGCTAATTTGTATTTACATAGAAATTAGAGCAGTTCATTTCTCTCTAGGGGGATGAAATCAATTTAGTCACTATTGCTAGTAATAGCTAATGTCCTTCAGAACTTTTTCCATTGGATATTCAACTTGAACTCAACAGGTGGGATATAACTCAAGTAGAAATGAAAGAACAAAGTGGAACTCTTGGCTATATATAGTTTCAACAATAACATATACGATGCCAGTATTTCCTGAGGATTAATGATCAACTGGAAGAGCTTGTGGTCCTAGGGCCATTAACTCCGTGTGGTCGTTAATTCTGTCTGAAATATTTTACCAACAAGGACATTTGTAACAATTACTTCCCTTCTCTTAATACAATTTTTGGGAAGAACCTTTTAAACCTTTTCATTTTTTGAAGATGCACTTTTGCTATATACTGACCATGAAAAAATATCAGTGACTTTATGATAAGCATTTGAAGCAGATTCAGATTGTGATATTTCATGTTCTTATATATTTTGGCATTGTTTTCTTTCCTTTAATTCCACAATGGCAAAGATGTATTGTATCTTCATGAATCAAATGGTTCCAAGTAATTTAAAGCCAAAGCACCTATTTAAATGGTTTTCTGTATAGTATGCATTGGCCAATGGTGAAATTTATAAAAATCCAAGTTACAGAATGTAGAGAATTTATCTTCAGGGCTGTTTCCTATAGATTAAACTTCTGAGGAATTGCCACTGCTTTAAAAATTCATGTTATTCCTTTCAAGACTCAGGCCAAATTCAAGGTAGGTTCTGGTACCTTGCTTTATTTGGATTTTGTCAGGCATGATTTTGACCAAAAATATTTTTCAGTTATTTAATAACAGAAAACAGTACCTAATTTCCTGTGACTCATTTTCATAATGCTCATGAAAGTACTAATGTTCTGCTATAAATTAAATTTCTTAATTCTCAGAGATAAGAAAATTATTTTTAGTCATTACTAATATAACAAAAGAATATTACAATTCTTTACAAAAGAGATGTTATTTAAATAATATTGTAAATTCAATGCACATGTCTATGAACACACCAGTCATCATTAATAGAAAAATATAATATTAAAAAGTATATAATTATATTTGGCTCTGCTATGTGCATTTAGAATGAAACTCAGTATGTTATTAGTAATTTTTATATTACATATGTATAGATAACTAACTTCCATCTTTAATTGATGCATATTATTGAAACCAACAGAGAATATAATACGTAAACCCCTATGAGAGAAGATGCAAAAGTAAGTGTAGAGATCATGACAAATTAAGGTAGGATGAATCCCTCACTGGCCAAACTGAACACAAGGTTATAAACAACTGACGCTGCATCTTATTGACAATAAAAGTGCCAACAGCGTGCATGTTAGATTAGAGCTAACCTAATTGGAGGCTGCGGGGCATTTAAAATGCAGTAATAGAAGCAGGCCCTAATCTCTGTCATGATATGCCATGTCACCACTACTTGAAATTCCATTGGGCAATATTAATTCAAGCAGAGGTCTGAGCTACTAATAAATGAGGCAAATTGAGTCAATTACTGATTTCATGCTTTTATGATTTGGAGTTTAGCTAGATAATATCTGCAGTTTAATACACTGCGCTCTAGAGAGCTTGCCTATGTACAAAGAGCATGCTTTTACAGACCCATTGGCCCTGTTCCTTTCGTTTAGGTTCCACCCTGCTGCGACAATGGGGGATGGGCAGAGAAGGGAGGCTGTTAGGCCAAAAGCTTATTTTCCTTCTCAGCACTATAGTCGGGATGTTATTTCCCTTTGATTGAGATGTTCATCAGGGTTTACAGCTGAATTCATTGCCTTCTAGCAGTATTTACTTGGCCCTATTTCTCTTTTGGCAAAAGTCACAAAAAATGAAGGAAAATCAACATATTAATGCATCACACTGGGATAGTGCAAGGGATTTTACGTCAAAGATTTCATGCACTTAAAAAATTAGCTTGATATTTTACTTTCTTAAAAAGTCAGTTTTACTTGGTGTTCAAATTGGTAATTCTAAATTCATCTCTTCTATACCCCACTCCTAAAATGATAAACCAGTTCTTACGTATTCTTTGTGTCACTGTTGATCAGCAAGTTAATCTGTGCATAAATAGGTATCTCCCTGAGAATAGTTGAAGCTGAAGTTCCCTCACGTATATATTTAGTATACAGAAAAATTTTCCCATGGCAAACATATCATGAATTAAAAGTGTGTTTATTAATATTTGCAAGTTTTAATTCTGTCACATATTGAAAATGCAGAATCAAAAACATAGAATTACTAATCTCTAAAGATCATTTGTCAGAATATATGCTTTCATTTTTTAAAATTATACAAATCTTACTTTAAAAATTCATATAAATAGCCTATACTTTATTTGGCTGAAAGGTAATTACAAGAAAAACTAAAATTTTATGAAATGTACTTACTGATATGATCATGATAGCACTGCTGATCTTAATTCCTATTAGAAAAGCAGACCCTTGAAATAATCATATGAAGCACTCATTTGTATCCAATCCAAAGGTAGGGCTATTAAACCTGTTTTTTTTCCAGTTTCACCAAGGACCAAATAAAAATATAGTTTAAATCAACTCTTTCCATCTGTGGTTAACCTGATTAGGAAGAGGTCAGCAGGGGAATGGATGGTTGCCAAAAATCCTCTTTGGCCACGTCCCCACCACCAAAGTGAAGTAGTAAATTGAGAATTGAGTCAATTATGCGAATAAGTCAGACTAAAAAGCACTTTCCAAAGAACTCTATCAATAATTTACCTAAATTGTGTTGTGGGAGTTTGGGTCATGATCAAGGTCAGAAACCTAGAAAATAATAGAATATTCTTGGTCTCTTTCTCCTTCTTCCTTCCCTTCTTTTCCTTCCCTCCTCCCTACCTCCCTCCTTCCTTCCTTCCCTCCTTCCTCACTCCCTCCCTTTCCTCCTTCCTTCCTTCTTTCCTTCCATTTTCCCTCTTTTTCTTCCTTCTTGCTTTTCCTTTAAGTTATCTTGATAAGCATCTTTATTTTCTACATCATACTGCTGGTGTGGACCTTCCAATACCCTGTTACTCCCAGTGGAATAATTTTCTTGGTTGCGTTAGACCTGAAACACGTAAGCTTCTAATTCTCTGTTCTAACTGACAACAAAGCCTAAAACAACCTCCTCTCTGAACTACAGCTTGTGCTCTGTGATCAAGAAGTGAGTAGAGAGTGAAACTGAGCCTCACATACATTTGAACAGATTTAGTCTAGAAAAGAAATGGTTATCTCCAGTCGTGTAAGGATGCTACTCATTTAAAGACCCGTTCCAATGAGAAGCTTTCCCCACTGTGTTATTTAGAAAATGAGTGTATCTAGCATAAAATATTATGACATAAGTCAGGATTCCTAGAAGAGGTATTAATGCTTTTCATATTTATTAGCTCCCTAAAGTCCTTATGAGTAACATGATAATTCAGCACTCACTGAAAACCAATACTTTTCCATTCTTCCACTGACCACCAGAAAGAAAAGATAGTTTAACAACAAAAAAGAAAAGTCATTTAATGTGAAACTGCTAAAATACTAAGAAAATAAGTTGCATAGAGTGGATAATAATAAGTGGGTTTTCTTTGGGAACTTCTATAAACGTCATCTTTTAAGCACTTTCCATGAGATATTATGTTCATTTTATGGACTAGGAGACTGAGGCACAGAAATGTTAGGTAAACTGATCAATAAAACAAAGTAGCTTTTGAATCTGTACAGGTTGAATCCACTCTTAATCACTCTTTTATGATCTAGTAAATATAAGTGTGTGTTAATCATTCAATCATGTCTGTCTCTTTGCAACCCCATGGACTGTAGCCCACCAGTCTCCTCTGTCCATGGGATTCTCTGGGCAAGAACACTGGAGTGGGTTGCCATTCCCTTCTCCAGGAGATCTTCCTGTCCCGGGAACTGAATCCAGGTCTCCTACATTGCAGGCGGATTCTTTACCTTCTGAGCTACCAGGGTGGCCCAGTAAATACAAACAACTTATAATATGGTAAGACTAAAAAACCAATTTCTTTTGCCCATTATTGTTTTTATAAAATAGTGATTTTGTTTTAAAGTTGACCCATATTTTAAGAAAGATTTGGGCTGAAATGTTTGCTATTAAAATAACACTTTTTTAGAATAACATTTGAAAAGAAAAACAGAAAAATTGTGTTATCCTACTCAAAAAAATTAAAATTTTAAATTATTCCTTGTTGGGAGAATGTTTCCTCTTACACACTCTGATTTTCCACCTTACTACCATCCCAATTTTTTTTTTTTCATCCCAATATTTTAATAAGACTTGGCATTTGGTGCTGAAACAATGGTAGAAGCAAGCTTGTGGAGAAAAATCTGGCAGGATATTTGGGACAAAGCATTTCAAGGAGTTATAACGGTAGAGAAGATAAAATCTTTTCGCATAGTGTATGTGTGTGTTTGTGGACATATACACATAGGCATGGGGCCATGCATGAACAAGGACAGACTTGTTTCTTTTACACCTAACAGATTTGTTATTCATCTTTCTTCCACCTGAATCCTATTATTATCATTAAACCTATGGATTTAAATCAATGAATGGTTTGAATGTGTACTTTTTTCTTTTGAGATCTAACAGATCTCGAAATGGTAACACTATTTTTTCCCTTCCCAACCCCAGTAATTTGTTTTGAAAGACTTAATGTAAAAAGAATTTAGTTTTAATTTCCCTTCTCTCCCCCTACTTAGTTAAAAAATAAGATAAAATGTAAAAATGTAATAAGGAAGCTTATTGCTGTTGTTCAATTGCTAAGTTGTATCCAACTTAGGATACCTAGTACCAACTCTATTGGATTCATCTTGAGTTAGATTCCTCCTCACCTCTCTTAAAATTGCCATTCTGAAAGTCTTAGCCAGAAGGTTTTCTTTTTAGGTAGCTCTCTTGCCCATAGATTTCCAGTTAGGATATATGAGTGCAAGAATATGCTGTAATGAAAAATCATTAATAATAGAAACACAGAACCTTTGAAATTACAGTTTTATCTATGTTTAAAAGTTGTTATGAATGTAACAATTTAGGAAGTCAGCATATTAAAATGAATAAATACTAACTCCACCCAACACTGACAATTTTTAAAACATGATATTCAGCATATAACTCAATGCTATTAACATTGCCAAAGAACAGCAATTGAAACTTATGGTCATTTAGTCCTATGGGAGATGATGGCTGCCAGTTAATTTAAACCATTGTGTAATATGCTGTATTGCAACATTCTAAATCATATAAGTAATTAATCTGTATGTAATATCATCCCACAGTATGCATTGTTTTCTAGTTGTCACCTTCTGTGTGCAGTTTGAAGTCATCAATAGCAATTACAATGAAATGTAGCTCATATTTTTACAACCACCGTGAGCTAGAATCTCTGTATTTGTTCAAGGAAGCTGTATAAATCATGGTTCCACAATGTTGTTTTGTTTTGTTTTATCATGGGATTTATTGTTTTGAGGATTTTGAAGAGATAATAAACTGGCAATCCAAGGTAAAGAAAAATAATTTTCTTTACCACAGAAAATATAAAGGCCGAATATTGGATTAACATACAATGCTTTTTGTGTATTAATATGCAGAGCATGAATATCCTGACATTTATTGATTGCAATAAGAAGCCAAGTGAATAGATAGTTAGCAGGAGTAGAAAGGCTTTAACTATCAGTGAAAATAGAGTATGGCAGAGTTCAAAAAGCTCTGAATTTGTGTTTTTCATTCCAGTAAGGCTAATGACCCCAGCCTGGAGGACATATATCCTCAAAAGCAGGGTTATTTGAAAGCTTTTAATCAGATACTCACTCTGCTGCACACATGGAAAATTTATCAATTTAAAGGGGTTGCCCCTTATAAATTTCCATGACCAATCAGAACTTCCAGGTCTTCTATACCGATACTTGTTTTTATTATGAGTGTGAAATTTATGCCACTGAGACCATAGACCTTCCTGTCCCAAGGAAAATTACTTAGTATCCAAAAGTGTAAGCAACACATACTGTTAGAAATAGTTTAACCCCCCCACGGAATTATTCATTCTCTGGCAAAAGTAAGTCAGGTAAGGGTCATATAGGCGAGAGAATGCAGGGAACCAGTGGTATGAATATATTTTCACTCTCAAGATCCTTATCTCCAATACTCTTTCATATCCTATCAACCATTCTATATCCACATATAGCAAATGCATATATTTTTTAACTTTAAAAAGTGTGAACGAGTTTAAAGCTTTTGTTGTCACTGTTATTTAGTCACTAAGTCCTATCTGACTCTTTTGCGACCCCGCAGATGCTAACCCACCAGATTTCCCAGGCAAGAATACTGGAGTGAGTCGCCATTTCCTTCTCCAGATTTAAAACTCTACACTCTTAAATGTCAGATTACACATCACCATTGCTAAGACACATCAGTGAAGAAGACATTAACCATCCTGGTAAAAATAGCAGTGGATTATTACATATCACACATTCTAAGAAACATAGTGAGAAAATACAATGTGCTTAGACCAAATTTTCATGAAAGAGAATAGTATAAAATCTTGGCAAAAACATCATATTTTTTCCCAAAAATATGGGGAAAAGTTTTTTTCATACACAATGCTCAATATCCCTGTTGCTGAATAAACATTAAACTTTAGAAATAATATAGGGTACGTACAGGTCTGGTGTTCAGTTTTAAAGAGAACAATTTTCTGCTGTGATTATTCTAAAAAATAAGAACTCATATCTTATTTTGGCTAGAAAAAAAATTTTATTTTGAGAAAAATCAGAGTACTCCCTTGATTTCAAAACTTCTGGTTTACGCTCTCCTGCTCATCAGTTTTCGTTCCACCTTTCATTCTACCTCCTTCTAAAAAGAGCTACTAATATCTTTTCAATGTTAAGTATGATTATTTTTAAATAATACAATCAGATAAAATTAACCACGTAAACTCTTCAAAACTCTATCTTAAAAATGAAGGAATAAAGATTGTGAAAAGGAAAGAAAGTTATTTGCACAGTCGTATCCGACTGCACAATCCCATGGACTGTAAGCCTGCTAGGCTCCTCTGTCCATGGAATTCTCCAGGCAAGAGTACTGGAGTGGGTTGTCATTTCCTTCTCCAAAATATTATGATTAAAGGTTATCTTCAAGGGAAAAAATCCATATAAATAAACATTTTTTTATTATTTTTGAGACAATTCTGTCTTAAAAATGAAAGAATAAAGATTGTAAAATTCAAGGTTATATTCAAGGAAATTAACCTAAAAGTCACATACAAAATAAACTTTTATTTATTCTAGTTAACAGCCTGAAAATGTCTTCACTCACATTAGCTCTTTCTTTTTTAACGTTATTTTGAAACAGTGCTTGAATTCTTTCAACTAAAGTTTAGTTTGGTTAATGACCTCTTAAAAAAAATGGAAATCTTTCTCTTGATTCTAGTTAAAAGGCTTCAGTCACTTATACCTCAGTGTGAATTGGTTTAATTAGCAAGTTCCCATCCTAATTGCTCTGTTTAAACAGGAAGAGAAAAGGGAGGTAAGTTATATGCCACAGTTTGATGAGTAGGGCTTCTGAGACTTCTCCGGGGCCCCAGAGTAAGAGGAAAACTTTAAATTAAAAAAAAACTGATAAATGCACTTCAAATACAATCTATGTATATCTTGAAATGTTAACACTGGGCAACCCTGTAGCAGAAAAGGAAAAAAAAAAATTTCTTTCTGCTCTGTACACCCACCAACTATCAGAATTTGCAACTTAGACTTGTTCCATTTGAGTATAATTTATCTATGTTAATGATCAAATAGGATTTTGTGTTCTGGCCTGGGAACCTAATTATTTCTAATGTTGTTTCTATGGAAAAGCACATTTGGAGTTCCCAAACAAAATTTTAAATATGAATGCATTGTGTAATTTGGAAATTGCTTTTATTGGTCATTGTTTTCTTTCATAATTGTGATTGACTCTAAAATGATTGCAAAGAGCTAAGGAGATAATAACAATGCAATAAGGAAAAATTGTCGTAACTTTCCATGAAATTCTGATGTGAAGCCTAGTTAGAAACTAAATCAAAACAACCAGTAAGAAATTGTTTAGTATATCTTTTAGCAAATCCTTATCAAAGTTGCCTTAGATAGTGTGCAAGGCTCTGTAAGGTACAACACTAAGAAATGGGTAATTCGGGGCCTACCCTTAGAGATACACTCTTATGAAATTGTATCCTCAGTTTTCCCAGAGAAACTCATGTTAATAGTTTGCCCTCATGCTCCAACAAGCCACAGAAATGGGCGAGTAATTTCTATATTTCATCAATACTTAAGTAAAGCGTTACAGTGAGCAGTATAATAAAAACATACGTAAGTCCACACAACCTTATGCTCATCAATGACTCTCAATTAAAAAAAAAAAAACAAACTTGAAAATGTTACTGGCAAATCTATCCCAGATGTTAATATTGGTAAAGCTTTAATTAAATTAGAATTAAGAATACTCTGAGCATAAGCTCAAAGTTTACTTTTACACTAAATATAAATAAATTGAGCTAAATTAGTAATCAAAATGATTGTTTACAGTCTTTGAAAGAGGTCCCATAAGATACATTTGGCCATATTCTGAATTTCCGTGTGCATTTGAGAACAATTTGCTATCAGTCATTGTTAATTCAGATTGACAGTAGAATTTTACTGAGTATTTTCGCATTAAACTTTGATGGATCACGAAAGAGATTTTAACAAAGTAACCTAGACCTTCTTAATTTTATTTTACTAATCTTGCATAACTATTCTCTTTTGGTGGTGTCTTGGCCTGATGTTACTGTATGATTGAAAAAAGCCCCACCAACAGCTTCTACCATCATTATTATCAGATACACAGTCTAATATTGGAGTACCAAATGTGCCTGCCCACTATTACAGATCTTATTGCTTTTTTTTTTCTGTTCTTCTTAAATTAAGACTGTATTTTTAAAGCAGCTTTGTGTGTGTGCTCAGTCACTCAGTCATGCTCAAGTCTTTGTGACCCTATGAACTGCAGTCAACCGGGGATCCTCCAGGCAAGAACACTGAAGTGGGTTGCCATTTCCTCCAACAGGGGCTCTTCTCCATCCAGGGATTAAACCTGTGTCTCCTGCATCTCCTTGCATTGGCAGGTGATTCTTTACCACTGACCCGCCTAGGAAGCCTCTTAAAGTAGCTTTAGGATCATGGAAAAATTAAGGTGATGGTAAAGAGATTTCCCATATATTCCCTGCCACACATATGCATAGCCTTCCCCATTTTTATTGTCTTTTTGTGACTAAGTCACACACAAAAAAGATGTGTGAAAATAAATATGAAGATAAAATATGTGTGTACAACTTGTTTAGTTTTACACTAAAACTTGTTTAGTTTTACATCCAGCCACCTCATCCGCTGACACCCTCTTCTCCTTCCGCCCTCAATCTTTCCCAGCATCAGGAACTTTTCCAATGAGTCGGCTGCTCCCATCAGATACCAAAATACTGGAGCTTCCGCATCAGTCCTTCCAAAGAGTATTCAGGGTTGATTTCCCTTAAGATATCTACATATCTGAGGTTATTGACATTTCTCCCAGCAATCTTGATTCCAGCTTATGCCATTCTGCTTATTTAGACACAAATACTTACGCATTTCTAAATTTCATAATTATGTCTACTCATGGTTTTGGAGAAATTTTTTAGTAGTATAAAATTTTTTTAATTAATACTCTTTTTAAGTATATATGAAAAACACATTTTTCATATTTATCTTTCACTTTAAAAATGTGAATACCGTTAATATATGTGAATGTGTATATTGAGGGACCACAAACATTTGGTGTGACAGTAAAGTCAATAATTTTATACTTCATTATTAATTTTTATTTCTTTTATTATCATATTTTCCTGCTAAAAGGATATTGCTTCTTGAATATAGTGTGCCCCTCTGCAGTTTCTCATTATCCAAGAATTAGTCAGGGCTTATTCACATTTTGGTGCAGGGTTCCAAGAGGGAGCATAGAAGAATGTAAGGCCTGGGAATGTTGAATCCTGGGCTTAGAAGGGGTTCAGCATCATTTCCACGACATTCATCAGTCAAAGTAATCATGGAGGTCTAACAATTTTTAATGTGTTTACTATTTGAGAACATACTCACTCTATATATCCCTAAATCTAAGGGTTAAGGGTTTTCTAATATCTTAGAGCACATGAAGACAGTTCCAATGATCTTCCAAGATTAGAGAAATGTTTTCTGATTAACAGCGTAATTATAATAGAACCAGAGAAAACTTATGATTTGGGCTTGTGATGTCTCAGTTCTGTATAATCTATCATTGGTAGGGGTTATTGGTTAATTTTTGCTGCCTAACTATTGATAATTAAATTTAATGGCTCAAAAAAATAATCATTTTATTTTGTTCATGACTCCATAGATCAGCAATTTGAAACAACTTCAACTGGTGGTTTTTCTAATCTAGGCAGGGCTAACTCACGCACTGCAGGCAGCTACATCGTAGGCTGAGAAGTGGCCTAAAATGGATGCAAATGGGAGGGCTTATCTGTTCATCAAGGAGGCTAATGAGGGTTTACATACACTTCAGGTTTCTAAGAGGGAGCACAAACTAATGTAAGGCATCTTGAATCCTAAAATCAGAATGGTTTCAGCATCAATTCTCTGACAGTACACAATGCTGTTGGTCAAAGCAAGTCACAGGACCAGCTCAGATGCAAGGAGTAAAGAGTTTCCATTTTTTTATGGAAGATTCTACAAGGAATTGTGGTCAGTTTTACAGTCTGACACAGAAACATGTATTATTCTGGCCTATGTATTAGGGAGTTTGAGAGCTGCTTATTTTGAGAGGACAAGTTGATTAATACTTGTATTCATGTATTGTAAATAGTGAAGATAAGGACATAGGGGAAGAAAGGACAGAAAGAAGGAAGGAAGGAAGGAAGGAAGGGAGGGAGTGAAAGAAAGGAGGAAGAGAAGAAGGAAGGAAGGGAGGGCGGAAGGTAAAGAAAAGAAGAGACTGAATGACCCAGCTTGATTCTATAAAACATTAACCCAGAGAGACAGCAAGAGAAATTGATGATACTTTTCAAGAAATCTCTACTGACGATGTGAAGACAAAGCCCATAGTCTCAGATAATATTAATAGCAATGCTTAAATATGTATAGTACTTTATAGAATTTTACAAGAAACTTCCAACTCCTATTCAGTCCTCATATGACAAAAGTAATATACATGTAATCCTCACAATAATCAGTGGGACAAAGTGTTACACACGATTTATAGGTATAGGCTCATACATACCGTGCAAAGTAGTTTTTTTTTTTTTTTTAATATAGCGGTATTTACTTTTCAAGAAAAAGTTGTACAGCTAATCAAGTATAAAAACTCTTCACATCTTGGTACTCTCAAGGAAGTTCACAACAAGCATATGACTAATTTTCCCACCCGGAAGACTTTGGTGATTAATGAAGCCAAAACGTTGCCAATTTTCTGGAAGGACTGAATTGAAGGCACCTTCTCATACACACTGCAGAATGATTTGCCAAGTATACTGAGGGTGTAAGTCTGATAGTATGGAACATTTTTATTTGTTTAATAAAATAGTTTTTAAAGGAATTTAATAAACATCTATTTATTGAAACGGTCCCAGGAAGACTTCAACTTGTACGTATTCATTAGCTTTTAGCTCAAATTAATATTTATATTCAAAATCAATAAAACCGTATTAAAGTTAATACTGGCCTACCTCCAAATAAGTCCCAATCCACCAGGTTTTCTGTGTTTAGGCTTATTGCTTAGACTCATGATATTGCATCTAGTGTATATTTTAAATCGTCTACTGATGGGAGGAGGAAGATTTTTTGCTGTAAAACAGGTAATGATTCCAAATGCCCATTTATTTGTTGTGAAATGTACTATTGTTTTCTCCACTCAGACCTGGGATCAGCACTGTCACCTTACAGCCTGGACAGCTCTCCATCTGAGCTGTCTGAGTTGTTGTTGTTTAGTCCCTTCAGTCGTGTCCGATTCTTTGCAACACATGGACTGTAACCTGCCAGTTTCCTCTGTCCATGGATTTCTCTAGGCAGGAATAGTGGACTGGGTTGCCATTTCCTCCTCCAGAGGATCTTCCAGACCCAGGAATCAAATCCACATCTCCTGCGTCGGTGGGGGGATTCTTTATCACTGAGCCACCTGGGAAGCCCAAGCTATGTGAATAGAAGGTGTACTCCACAAATAAAGGCCATAATCCTCTTGTAGATAACTGAGGGTACTCTAACATTCGTACCCCAGAAAACGGTGCCCTTTACTGTTATTGACGTGTCCTTTATAGTCTGTCTTTACGACTCAGCAGACTCAATGTTCTTATTGAATGATTCCTTGTTAAAATAACATTAGGTCATTTAGAAATGTCACTCTTGTTTTACCCCCTGGAGAAACTGCACTCAAGTGCATGGTATTCCCTCTAGTAATAATTATAGGAATTCCAGTTCTTGACTAAAAACAGAAAAGACCCCCATTTGACCAAGAAATGTTGTCAAGATTGATAACCTACACAAGAAGCCCCTAGGATTTGTATAAAATACATTTTTTAAGAGTTGTGTGCTTTCTGCCAGGGTTAAGGCTCCTAATGCAGGACTTACAGGACAGTCTTGAGCTGCAGTATTTTAAGGACGTGTTTCCAATTCACTATGGAAACATATTTACCTGGGTGTTCTCTATTTCATGTATTTTCTTTTTGACTTGGTAAACTTGATGATACAGATACATTTCACTGCTTTTGTGTCCTCCACTGCAACTAACAAAATACATGATACATAGTAGGTGCTCAACATAAATGTCCTGGTGAAGTTCTGGCAATTTACACTCTATAACCCCCAACATTTCCAGACATATTGTATTCCTGTTGTATGCTACACTTCTCCCTGGGATGAGATGGCCTAATTAATGTCCACTTAGAGAGAGAGAGAAATCAATGCTTGATTGTAACTAAAACTATTACCCCAGACCTTTAAAAACTCTCCCATTAGAAAGAGACCATGGAGGAAGGGCGATTTCTCACGTGAACCATGGTCAGATAGAGATGACTCTCAAAGTCAGTGGGAGTGGGTGACTCCCCTCCATCTATACTGCATAAGCATGACTCAGATGTGTTCCTGGAGGTCACTGAAGGTCTTTGCATCCTAAGAAACTATTAAAACATCAAATATTAAATGTTGAGGACCAACCAAAAATACACCTACCTCCAGAATTTTCCTTTGCCAGCTTCCCAGCTTTTCCCCTATTTCTCTACTTAGTCAAGGCTGTGCCTCTCCAGTTTAGTTCCATGTAAGCTAAGCTTTTGCTGGTAATTTCAGGCCACAACACTTCATCTTCTGAATGCTTTCATTATTTCTGTTTGCAAACAATCATTGGAAATATATTTATGTGTAGCTGATATTTTGGGGCTACTTTTTCCCTAGGTGCGGCCTCTTCAAATATCTGAAAACTCTTGAACCAGATGTTTGGGGAAAGGGAGGGATAAATAGTCTGAGTGCAAAGGAATTTTAGGACAATTTAAATATTCTATATTCAGTAGAATTATAGAAAATACATGTCATGATAATGGATCATAGAGAATATTTATCATGATACATTTGTCAAATACATAGAATGTTCAAAACCAAGAGTGAACCCTAATATAAGCTATGGACTTGGGATGAAAAAAAAAAAAAAAACACCTGTTAAAGAAAGGATCATGTTTAATATGCACACATCTTGAACGTTTTTATACACACAGTTCCTAAACCAGAACTTTGAAAATGGCAGGCAATTGATAAATATTTGTTAATGATAATACTGATCTTTTGGGGAAAGGTATCCTCAATGTAAGGAAGTAGAATGGGAGATCAAAGCTACATGTACAAAATAATATGAAAATAACATAAAAAAATAACTTTCATATCTAAAATACTTTTTAGTTTACACAAACATTTCCAGACTCTCTCACATTTGTTAAAACATTAGTCATATCTGAATAATGAATTGCTTTTAAAACAGAGGTTGTTCTCACTCAACATGATATGCCATGGGTGTTAATACATCCACGTTAGCACCATATGTTTAAAATGAAAACCTAAGTTTGATAAGTTTACTCAATAGGCACTGTTTGTGTGCTTGCTAACTTTGTAGAAATACACACAAAGTCTAAAACAGAAAACGTTGACTTTACCTAAGAACAAAGAAACAACCAACAACGCAGCCCCACGTCTTTTTCCTCCAAAAATTATGTTCCATAAGTGAAATCTGATACTGCTTTGAGCAAAAGTAGGGCAAGAACGGAGCTATTACTTTAGAACAGTCTTATTTTCAAGAAGAAATCCAAATTGGAATGTCGGCTAATGCCAGTAGTAACAGAGTTTTGGCTACAAAACAATCAGTTTACGGACTTATTAACAGTTCATAAAATGTATGGCATTCTTCTGGTTCTTGTCACTGGTGAACATATGCTCTGAATTTGCAACAGACTGAAGCACCATCCCATAAATATTAAAAATAGTTGTGAGCATCACAATGGAAATATCTCAAACCACAGTAGAAACATGATTCTTATTCAAAGAGATTCGGACCTTTTCAGATATGATGGATTATACTGCCAACACATGCGGTGGTGGGGGGTGGGTGTTGGAACGGGACTTTTGAATGGGGATTTTCCAGGTTTTCTAAAGAACAAAAACGATAACTTCTCCATCTCATAGGGATATGTTAAATATCATCCTGTTCCACATATGTGATTGTTCTAGACCAGAATTCTAAACTGGCTAAAGTTCCAAGATTCTTCATATGCAGACAAAGTTGTTCTCTTAAAAGCAAACTCAAGTAATAATGTCACTATGAACATCTTTCTAATCCTAAATGAGCTAATGGTTTTAGAACTAAAAGTTGCTTTTTGTCTTTTTACTCCCAAAATATTTGTTCTAACATTTTGTAGCACACATGTGGTTGACCTTCTTTCTGTTTAGAGCACGAGCTACTCAGTAGGGAATCCTGTCTTCTCTGTGTGTCCTCTACTTACCTTATTGATCCTCATAAGGCATCTAACACAATGTGCTCAGTCGTGTGAGACTCTTTGCAACCCTATGGACTGTAGCTCTCCATGTTCCTCTGTTCCATGGAATTTTCCAAGCAAGAATACTGGAGTGGGTAGCCATTTCCTTCTCCAGGGAATCTTCCACATCCAGGAATCGAACCCAGGTCTCATGCATTGCAGGAGGATTGTTTACCACTGAGCTACTAGGGAAGCATCTAACACTATGTCTAGTTCCAAACTGAACATCAGTGCGTACTGCTTAAACAAATGAAAGCATTTTCAAATCCACGATATCATTGGAGACCGTATGGTAAATATATTTGTAGAAATAGACATCCTATTTTACTAATTATTGTCCATGAGTATATCTTTTAACATGAATTTTATTTTTCAATCACATTAAAGTATGGTTCTTAAATTTCGTAATGTTGAAGTTAATGTTTTATTTGTCCTTAGACGACTACTTTCAAGCTCTTAGAAAGACCATTATATTCCATGTTGGGACTTAAGAAATTAATTCTAAATTGTTAATGCAATTATTATTTACATTATATAAAATGTTTCTTGCCCTCATATTTTCTTAAAACTTCATATCCTCAAAATATAAATCCTAGTGGCTCTCTTATTAAATACATAAATTATATCAATAATGCATTGTTTGTTGTTACTGTTCAGTTGCTCAGTAATACCTGACTCTTTGAGGCCCCATGAACTACAGCACAACAGGCTTCACTATCTCCTGGAATTTGCAGAAACTCGTGTCCATTGAGTCAGTGATCCTCTGTTGTCCCCTTCTCCTCTTACCCTCAATCTTTCCCAGCATCAGGGTCTTTTCCAATGAGTTGGTACTTTGTGTAAAATGGCCAAAGTATTGGAACTTCAACTTCCACATTGGTCCTTCCAATGAATATCCAAGGCTGATATTTAATTCATATTAAAATGATTGTTGTATTCTAGCATCTATTTTATAGTCAAAGATCATTATTTGAAATTCCAAAATTCTGGTCTATACTAAAGTATCTCAGAGTAGTCAAAAGTTCAATTAATACTAGAAAAATACTAGAACTTTAAGATAGTCATGATTCTTCCTGGAACATAGTAGTAA
Organism: Budorcas taxicolor; assembly: GCF_023091745.1. Taxonomy (NCBI): domain Eukaryota; kingdom Metazoa; phylum Chordata; class Mammalia; order Artiodactyla; family Bovidae; genus Budorcas; species Budorcas taxicolor. Next base: position 89,063,779 of record NC_068910.1, read on the forward strand.
CATTTTTATTTACTGAGAAGACCTAACAGACAAATATAAGAATTCATTTCAGGTTTGAAGTTTCTAGTTTTGTCTAAACACTGGCAAAGGATTTCAATTTGTGTCTTAGTTTTCAATGATATCTTTTTGTTTCAAACTCTAAATCCAGGCTGCAGATAATTATTAATTTAGTTATGGTTTATGTTGCCTTTTTATGTTTTTCTTTTTGATCTGGCACACCTTCGAAAGCCAGAGAAAGAGTACAATAATATTTACTTAGTACAGGTCCAGGACACTTATGAAAGGAGGAGGGAAATACCTGCTCAAACATTCATGTGTAATGACAAGATCAAAGCATTTTGACGATAGGCCATATGTCCAGTCATACACTGTAATTAAAGTGTATGAATAGAACCTTGTATGAATCTTTTATTTGTATAACCACAAGGAAAAATGAAAGGAAAAACAAGCTATCATTTTGAGTACATTGACTATGTTATACTCTACGTTTTATCTTCTTCAGAGTGTCTAATATTTTTACCAACAAATCTATGAATATGGTAGATGCTTCATAAATGTTCTTTTTTCTATAGCATCTTTATAGCTCCTAATCTTTCTTGGAAGTAAAAACCCCCATAAAATAAGAATTAGCCGAGTTCCAGAAGCACATCAATCCCATGAAAACTTACTATATCTACTGCTGGAGAAAAGATAGAACCAAGAGATGTTCATATTCAGGAGTAATTCAGAAGGGTAATATAATGAGAAATTTCTTTCAGGGGAAAACTATAATAATGTCATATAACTCATAGTGTTGTGAGGATAAATAAGACAATACTTGTCAAACAGTTAGGGAAAAAGTACATTGTACTTACTAAATGCTCAACGAAAGGAACAATTATAATCACCATCAGTCATTGTTCCTTGTCAAGCTATTTCTCTACCCAGTGAGACTGAATACAGGACAGGCTTTCTGGAGATGGAGATTCTTTAACCAGATGTAGTGGAGCTTGCCTGGAAAATACATCTTTTCTCAGCCTAGAATTTATCCAGTTGGCTGGTCCACTAGCCACTCATTGTGAACTTGGCCACCTCAGAATACACAGCCAAACCTAAAGATGTGTTCTTATACAGAAGTTAACGCTCACTTCTTTAATTGTGTTTCTGTTGATAAATCAGTATTTTAAAAGGCTTTGAAAATTTTAAACTCTTATCCATGTCAAAGATACTTAACTTTGAGATGTTTATAATAAGTTCCTCTGTAATGAACTCTGGGCACTTTAAAAATGTGCATCAATAACAGTTATTTTGATGTCGTCATAAATGTTTTAGAAACCTCAGGATTTAATGGCTATTGGCATTAATAAAATCTTCATGGCTCTTTCAGCTGGCTTCTCAAATATAGGAGCAAACTTTGTGGTTTGTAATTCTGCCAATGGTATAAAAAAAGAGGAAAAAGATATAAAGAAAATCCATAGGCAACAATACTTTCAGCTTTTATTTCTTTGTTCCTTGCTGGGAACTGGTGGAGTGATAGTTTAGAATTAAAATTAGAAGGAGACAGTGTTATTGAAGTTACACCTACTTCCACATTTTACTCCCTTAGAGACTGGAAACCCCTGTTAGGTCATTCCCTTGCCAGGAGCAACACGGCATCTATGGTATTTCTAACTTATCTAGAGAGAATCTAAACCAAATGTCTGAATTCAGTTGAAAGCTATTTATCATCAAAGTTCTCATTCATGCGTTTGGGGCCAGACTGATTATTGAGAGAATTATGGCAGAGCCAGAAGAAAGACCCATTTATACGTGTTTTACCTTCAGTAAAAATTTTTGGTACTGATATTTGTTTCTCAGATATTTTGCAAATGCTTATCTCAAGGGATATGATAGTGATGACATACACTTTTCTTTTTATAGACTTCATTTCTCTCAGCAGCTCTACCAGCCTTCTCCCCATGCAATTTCTATCTTGTACATTTCAGAGGCAACATTCTCCCCAGTATCATGTCTTTTCCATAGACCTTTCCCACTGACAACAACTTCTTCCCACTGCTCAGAAGTTGTCACACCTATATCCATTCAAATGACACCATCCCTAGAAAGCGTTTCCTAATTCTCATGGCCAGGTGCCCTTCTCTGGTGCCTGATGCTGCATTTTAAGTATCTGATAACGTAGTACACTTCCATTCTCTTCAGGAGCTTCTTGAAGGTACACCCCACGTCTTTGCTACATTTGTAGTGACAACACCAGTCACAGTTTCTAGAACAGATTTAACACTCCCCATTATCTTAAATGGGCTTCCCAGGTGGCTCAGTGGCAGAGAATCCACCTGCCAATGCAGGAAACATGGGTTCAGTCCCTGGGCCAGGAAGATCCCCCAGAGAAGGAAATGGCAACCCATTTCAGTATCCTTGTAAAATCCCATGGATAGAGTAGCCTGGCTGTCTACAGTCTATGGGGTCACAAAAGAGTCAGATGCAACTTAGCGACTAAACAGCAACCATTATCCTAAATGACAGTAGTGTATTATTTGAGTGGCGTATAATTTCTTATATTTATTATTCAATGCATTTTATGAGCAAAATAGGCATATGCTGAAAAGGCAGGTGTCATTCAGTACGAGACAAACTAATATCATTTCCAGTCCAAAAAGAACTTTATATTATGATAATGTTGATGAGCAGGTGGGAAGGAACAGTTTTGTTAGAAAATATTGGTATGCATATATATATGCTTTGTGAGAACTAATAAAAGTACATTTTATAGAGTAAGGGAGACTAAATAAGAATGACATAAATAACAGCAGAAGGCTAAAAGGAGTCAAGCCTAGTTATGAATGTATTTTGAGGATGATGTTGTTGATTCTATCAGTATAGCAGATTACTTAGTTTAGGAAACTTGACCAAGAATGTGAATTTGGTTTCTGCAGCTGTCCTATCCTCAGATTTAAACATTAGTCCACAAAAAAAAAAAAAAGACACAGCCATTTTTCTTCTAATTGGGACCTTGTTGGCACCAGAACTTGACACTCTCCACAATGATTCTGTTTCTTTGTGAAAGAATTCATTGGTTTTCTCAATTTTTATTTTTTAATAAATTTACTATTAGACTAAGTGATCTCTTAGAGAATTTGATTTAGTGATAACCTTTGCAGTCCTCCCTGGTGGCTCAGGGGTTAAAGTGTCTGCCTGCAATGCGGGAGACCTGGGTTCGATCCCTGGGTTGGGAAGATCCCCTGTAGAAGAAAATGGCAACCCACTCCAGTATTCTTGCCCGGAGAATCCCATGGATGGAGGAGCCTGGTGAGCTACAGTCCATGGGGTTGCAAAGAGTCAGACATGACTGAGTGACTTCACTCACTCATTCACTCACTTTGTTGATTTAAAAAATACACTATATTGGGAATTCCCCAGTGGTCCAGTGGTTAAGACTCTTTGCTTTCACTGCTCAGGGTCCAGACTGGGGAACTGAGATTCCACAGGCCACATGGAGTGTCCAATTAAAAAAAAAGCAAAACCAAAATGCATACCTGAGAGTTGTGAGTTGTTTTATTTGGGTCAAAATGAGAACTATAGCCCACGAGACAGTATTTAAGATAGCTCTCAGAAACCGCTCCAAAGAGCCAGGGAGGAAAGCCAGTGTATATATGATTTCAGTGAAGGGGTACATGCAGTGAAACACATATTTTGGCAGAGGCTTGCTGTTAGTTGGGCTTCCCCGGTGGCTCAGATGGTAAAGAAACTACCTGTAATGCAGGATACCTGGATTCGATCCCTGGTTTGGGAAGATCCCAGGGAGAAGGGGATGGCTACCCACTCCAGTATTCTTGCCCGGAGAATTCCATTGACAGAGGAGCCTGGCAGGCTACAGTCTATGGGGCTGCAAAGAAGTCAGACGTGACTGAGCCACTATGACTGCTACTAGTCGTGAGAAGCCGATGTCACTGTTAATGATTTCAGTGCTTTTCTAGATATAAGGAGATGCAAGAATTGGGCTCATAAAATCTGAAAATATCTATCGAAACCCCATTCTGCCAGGTTTTCCCAGAACACAGACTGCCTCACACCTGATCTCCATCCTGAACATTTTTCAGGATGAGTTGAAGGTCAGCAGCTGCAATAGCTAATGACTTAATCCTTGTAGAGGCAGACAGCAAATGCCAGTGTTTCACTGGCATCTTCTGCTATATTGTACATAAGAAAAGAGGAATAGTTTCAATTGGCCTGTAAATATATTTGCTTGCAAACCTTTCTCAGGTTCTATAAACTATCAGGTAATCTTTACCAGACAAATGAATACAGTCACTCTCCAGTAACCCAGATGTGAACAGTTTAAGCAGGTTGTTAGCAGCTATTGCTAAAGAGCAGCCAAGAACATTGCTAGGCATCGATGTTACAGTAATTAACAAAACAGACAAAATCAGGCCCATGATCTCTAAGTATATAAACTGTAGGAAAGCCTATTCTGGAAAATAAAGACGACAGAACAACACAAACTTTAGAAATTTCCCCATGGTTTTAGAGAAGTGTTTGTTGCACCTCAAGCAGTGTATCTTGTACCAGTTTCAAAAGGTGGGCATTGATGGTTGGGTTCAGCAGTGCTCAGGGAGTGCATCAGTTTAAGAGGAAAAAGATCACCAAAAATAAACACTGCCCACCCTAAAGACTGTAAACCAGAAAGATCCATTTAACATAATCATTCTGGCCCTCCCTTAAATAATGTTAGGAAGCTCCTTTCAGATGCAAATACAGTGTGAGGCTGCTATGAGAATTAAAGTATGGTTATAAAAGAGTTAGTTCAGATGTTTTCTGTTTTTGATGAAAACAACTTACCAGAAACTATATTTCATCGGAAAGTGATCTCTAGAAGAGTTCAGGTGTGCCATGGAGAGTCCACTATTAATGGAGACTCTCCTGTCCTAACTCTTATGCTGCTTAAGATTTACTATACTTTAAGATAAAACCATTATCCAAACAGGACTATGTATGGAATTAATAAGGATATAGAATTCTAAGTTAGACAAATGTATATAAATATATATATAAATATATACTGGCCAAATGTTGTTAATGGAAATTTAATAATAAAGTGTGGGGACTTCCCTGGTGGTCTAGTAATTAAGACTTTGACTTCCAATGCAGGGGGTAAGGGTTTCGATCCCTGGTTGTAGAGCTGTAAGATCCCACATGCCTCATGACCAAAAAAATCAGAACATAAACAGCAGAACCAATATAATAACAAATTCAATAAAGACTTTAAAAATAGTCCACATTAAAAAGAAATCTTTGAAAAAATAATAGTAACAATAAAGTGGTGGGGAGAGGTCCGAGAGAGATAAAAATCTCCCTGAATAGTTCTGATGTGCACCCAAGTTTGAAGAAAACTAAAAGAAAAGTAAGGAAAATAGGAGAGATGTCATAGCAACCTAAAGCTTTTAAAGTTATATTAGAAAAATACCTGTGAAAGTGACAAGAGGAAACCACGAAGAAGGACATGCAATGTGACAGAGGAGAAAAAACTACAGATGAAGTAATTTAGGTTCAAATAATACGAGTTTTCTACTTATTGACTGTAATTAAGTACAAGTATCTGATTTCTCAGAGTCTCAGTTTCTTTTCTGTAAAATGTACATAAATATAACTTTTTGATAGGACTGGTAAAAATATTCCACAGAGTAATGTTTAAAAACATAACATAAATAATAAACACTCTTAAAATATGTACAATCATTGCTCCTCACTGACAGAAAAAATGAAATTTAGAGCAATGACTTTGGAAGTCTAAATCCTAGGCATAAGAGAATAAAAACTATAGAGGAATAAAAGTTTCTATGAACATCATAAAAATGAACAAAGGTATAAGTGGTAAAAATATGTGATAAAATTATAAATATGGAAAATATTAATAAATATGTTATAAATTGTAGCTAATAATTGCTCACATTTATTACTTTAAAAATAATTCAAAAAGATAATATAACTTGCTTAGGAACAATGAAGAAAATACTTGAAGGTTAAGTAAAAAAGGTCAAAGGAATTTTATACCTTAATCTATGAAAGCTGAAACACAATTATCATAAGAAAAATAGACATAAATTAATTCAAAATCCAAAAGTAGAAACTATAATTTCTTGAATCAGCATGGAAAGCCCTGATAAGAGAACAAAATATATAGCCTTGGCTAGAAGAGATGTGAGCCCATGGACTATACAGTCCATGGAATTCTCCAGGTCAGAATACTGGAGTAGGTTGCCATTCCCTTCTCCATGGGATTTTCCCAACCCAGGGATAGACCCAGGTCTCCCAATTGCAGGCAGATTCTTTACCAGCTGAGCCACCAAGGAAGCCCCATGTTGATGAAAGTGGAGATTATTTCCTTCCATGTATCATTTGAAAATATATGTACTCCAACTCAAATGTTTTGTGGAAAAAAAAAAAAAGAAGAAGTTTTTTCAGGGACTTCCCTGGCAGTCCAGTGGTTTAGACACCACCTTCCAACACAGAGGGCAAGGATTTGATCACTCAGGGAATTAAGATCCCACATGCCACAGAGCATGGCCAAAAAAAAAAAAAAAGTGATTTTATGACTGTTAATATTTTATATAGTCATGTTATTTAAAATAAATATTTATTAAATGTAAGCAATAGTAATTTATTAAACTGAGTTCACAAAAATTGAATCTATTTTCATGGTTTTTTAACTTTTATTAAATGCATTTTCTTCTATTTTCCTCACCAAACCTTCAAAATTGAGATTTTACTAAAGATTTTTCTGCAATTTGCCTTTTTAAAAAGGGTCTTCAAAATATTTTCATGTCAGTTGTGTAAATCAACAACATTTTTTTAAAGTAGGTACATAGTATTCCATGGGCTTCCCTGTGGCTCAGTGGTAAAGAATCCAACTGCAATGCCTGGAGAATCCCATGGACTCAGGAGCCTGGTGGTCTATAGTCCATGGGGTGGCAAAGAGTTGGACACAACTAAAGCCACTGAGCACACATAGTTTTCCATGCTGGGTATATATCATCATTTACCTTTTCTTTATCTCTGTATTTTAAGTTTGATCCAATTTTCTGCACTGCCAAAAAAAAAAAAAAAAAAAATCCCTTAACATCTTTGTGGTATCTTTAAGTATATCTGTGAGATACCTTTCTGTAAGATACATTCTTAGAAGGGAAATCACTGGGTCTGAGCATAAACATGTTTTTCTTTACAATTTTAGTCAATTCTTAAAATTACTTTCCAAATGGGTTTTGCTAACTTACGTTAGAATGTTTATAGCTACTAGCTACAGAATTATCCAAAGCTTTATTACTATTTGTAAATAATTTTTTTAATTTACTTATTCATTTGTTTTTAGCTTCATTCATTTATTCATTCATTCATTTTTGCATGGGCTTTTCTCTAGTTGCAGCAAGCAGAGGCTACGCTATAGTAGCAGTGCAAAGGCTTCTCATTGCAGTGGCTTCTCCTGTCCTGGTGCACAGGCTCTAGGGCACTCTGGCTTCAGGAGTTGTGGGCTGAGTAGCTGTAGCTTCCAGTCTCCACAGCAGAGGCTCAGCTGTTGTGGTGTACAGATTTAGCTGTTCTGTGACATGTGGGATGTTCCCTGATCAGGGATCAAAACTGTGACAAAACATTCTTTATTGGTGAGTCACCAGGGAAGCCCTGCAAACATTATTATTTTAAGTGGATTTAAACATTGCATTATTTAATCTAATCTGATACATATTATCAGATTATATGGTTTAATACTAGAATTACATACTTTAAAATTTTTCATGTCATATCTTACTCTTTTTTTTCCATCAGGACCTATCAGAGGGTTACCAAAAAAAATCAAATGAAAGTATAAGTATAGGAAAGAGAGAACTTTATCTTTTCATTTGAAATGTGTTCTATATGAAATTTTATTTTCTAAGTAAAATCGTTTGTAGCATCCATGTATGACTACTCTAATGGTTGCACGTATGTATGTAACTGATGTATATCACAAAGGGATTATAAATAAAGGTAGTAAAATGTACATGATTTGTGACTAGGCAGGGTGAGGGAGAATTATATGTCAATGCTAACTCCAAATTTCTTTCTTTATTTTTTCTCATGTTATGTGTTTGTTTTTCCTCATTTTATGTGTTCTCTCAGAAGCAAGATTTCTTTCTTTTGTAATTGGGAGAATCGTGAGTCTATTGATTGACACAAAAAAGGAGAATATGTATGATTGAGACTTTAGCCCTTTATATCTGATAAGATGATGCATCATGTAAACAGATAACTCAGTGCTTGTTTAGAAACAGTTGTTAATGGTTATTACCAAAGATGAGCCAAGAACATGTCTAAACACTGAAATTATAGTAATTAATAAAACAGATACAATCTCTGCTCATGATCTCTAAGAATATAAGCTGTAGGAAAGCATATCTGGAAAATAATGACAACAGAATAGCTTAAGCAACATAAAACCATAGAAAGTTGCTCATGGTTTTAGAAAAACACTTTGTTGCTTTCTGTTTTTCGGTCTATCAGATCTAGGCTAGAGATAAAGAATTGGAAAATAGTCATCAAGATAGAGTTATAAATATGAGTCTTGTTTCAGATTTGTGTGAAATTACCCAGAATAAAATAGAATAAAAACGAAATTTAAAGGTCCTGAATGGAGAAGTTTCAAAAAAAATTTTTTTTCTTGTTTTATTCACTACTTTATCCCTAGAACCTGGAATTATGTGTATGCAACACAATGTATAAATTCAATAAATATGTTTTAAGTAGATGTGTAGACTAGTGTTCATTTACTTTTATCCTTTTCTTTAGATGTTATAAAAAGTTATGATAAATACATTATAATAAAATCAGCAGTAGGGACAGGGAAGCATGTTGCTATGTGATCAATTTTCTCCTTTCAGAGATGATAACACTTAAATAAAGTAGGATTAAGCCAGATAATCTGTTTTAAGTAACTAGCCTAGACACTGATTCATAATAAGCACAGTAATATCTATTGCTATTATTATTAATGTTAAGCTGTGAACTGAGAATTCAGTTTGTGAAATTTAATCCTTATTCTGCCAATAATTTTACTCAAATACTGAAAAAAAATCCATTGAAGGGTTTAAACTGATTTTTCCCTTTGAATAAATCACTATTAATCAAACTAACTTATTTAAATTTAACATAAAAAATTTTAACAACAAATCAAACCTAATTTTCAAAAAATTAAAAATAAAAACTCGAACCCAATCATTTTTTTATTCTTGATAATTCTCATTACTTTTATGCATAAGAATTGTGTTTGCAATACTATTTCAGAAATGATGACTTTAAAAAATTTTATTAAAGTATATTTCATTTACAATGTTAACTTCTGCAGTATTGCAAAGTAATTCAGTTATACATAAGTATGTAGCTTCTTTTTCATATTATGTCTCATTATGATTCATTACAGGATATTGAATACTGTATAGTCCCCTATGCTATACAGTAGGACCTTGTTTTTTACCCATCCTATATAACAGTTTGTATCTGCTAATTGCACACTTGCAATCCTTCCCTTTCTCTCGGCAACCACCAGTCTGTTCACTATATCTGTGAGTCTGAAGAAACAATGTTTAAATATAACATGATGGTAATGACATTTGGTCTCAAATGGACTTCACAACTTGGCTGTTGTTTCACTTACAAAGCGAAATGATAAAATCCTTATAAAAGATGTATTTTAAAATTACACACCATAACCAAACAATTAATGATTTTTTTTTAAAAAAGCAGTCTTATAACAAAGTCAGGTCTTGGTTTACAGATATATTCAATCAGCTTTCTAAAATTTAATTGGTATTAATTCAGAACCCAATTAATTTGATTGCCATAAACTGTATATGCAAGCATAATCAGAAAGCTTACTGAGGGATGAGTTTTTAGACTTGATTCTATGTTGTTTTCATTAAACTTGGTTGATTTCAGACACAGAAAGAGAGGAAGTTGATCATTCACAAGTCATATAAATTGTAATGATTTTTTAAAAATTGAAATACACATAGAAGAATGAGCTTCAGCAAATGAGCAGACTCTGTTCTTATTATCACTGTTGTTGTTGAGTCACTCAATCATGTCCCACTTTTTGTGAACCTATGTACTGCAGCAGAGAGTCAGACACGACTGAGCGACTGAATTGAATGTACTGCAGCAAGGCATGCTTCCTTGTCCCGCACTTTTCCTGGGGTTTGCTTGAACTCCTCTTGCCCTCAATCTTCCCAGCATCAGGATCTTTGCCAATAAGCTCACTCTTCGCATCAGGTGGCCAAAGTATTGGAGCTTCAGCTTCAGCATCAGTCCTTGCAATGAATATTCAAGGTTGATTTCCTTCAAAATTGACTGGTTTGCTCTCCTTGCAGTCCAACAGACTCTAAAGAGTCTTCTCCAACACCACATTTTGATGGATAGCATTAATTCTTCAGCACTCAGCCTTCTTTATGATCCAACTTTCACATCTGTACATGACTACTGGAAAAACCATAGCTTTAACCAGACGGACCTTTGTCAGTAAAGTTATGTCTCTGCTTTTTAATGTGCTGTCTAGGTTTGTTGTAGTAATTCTTCCAAGGAGCAAGCGTCTTTTAATTTCATGGCTGCAGTCACCATCTACAGTGATATTTGGAGCCCAAGAAAATAAAGTCTGTCATTGTTTCCACTTTCCTCATTTATTTGCCATGAAGTGATGGGACCTGATGCCATGTTTTTAGTTTTTTGAATGCTGAGTTTTAAGCTAGCTTTTCCACTCTCCTCTTTCAGCCTTCATCAAGAGGCTCTTTAGTTCCTCTTCTCTTTCTGCCACAAGGGTGGTATCATCTGGTTATCTGAGGTTATTGATATTTCTCCCTGCAATCCTGATTCCAGCTTGTGCTTCATCCCAGCCAGGCATTTCTCATGATGTACTCTGCATATAAGGTAAATAAGCAGGGTGACAATATACAGCCTTGAAGTACTTTCCTCGCCCCCCACCCCAGTTTTGTATGACAGAATGATCTCCATTCATTTTCAAGGCAAACCATTCAACATCACGGTAGTTCAAGTCTATGCCCCAACCACTAGTGTCAAGAAGCTGAAGTTAAATGGTTCTTATTATTGCCCCTACCAGTAATGCACACCACTATGTTCTTTAGCCTAGTTTTTATAACTTGATTTCTGCTTCTCCTCACAAAGGAAGATTAGCCAGAGCAATCCCTTAAATTACTCAAATTATATCACAACTCTCCTTCTTAAAACTTCCAAAGATATCTCTACTTCTATAATGAAAGGACCACTCTTCACATTAAATCATAATCCCTTGCCTGAGCAGCCCGCATCTTGCCAATCCCATCTCAGCTCTCCTAACTTACTGGCTCCTTCTTGGTCCCTTGTTTTCTTCCTAAAATATACCAAACCTGTTCCACTCTCAGGACCTTTACACTCGCTTTCTCTTTTTTCCTGAGATGGTCTTCTTCAGACTATCCCATGACTGGCTTCCCTCAGCTTTTGTGTATTTTACTTTCCTTGAACTCTTAACTAAAACAACCACTTATACCCATGCCCCTGTTACTCCTTCCAAATGCACTGTTTTCTTTACAAAATCTAGCACCTACATATCTTTCATTCTCTCTGCACTTGTTTACATACAGAATTAAATCCCTATGAATGTGAAGAATATTGTCTGTTTTGTTCACTGATGTCTCTTCAGTGCCTCCCACAGAATGTTACCCATAGTAGGTAGTCGGTAAATATTTGTGAAATGAATGAATGGCTATTATTACATGCAAACCAAAATAGGTATCATATCAGTAGCATCAAAAGGATTTGTTCCCTTACTTGCTCTTCAAAATCCACCACCCTTCACCCTGCTCTGTGCCCTGGGACACTGACCATTTGGACAAGTCAGCAGCTTAACCTATACTTGAGCTTGGCCAACATGGGTAGTTGCAAGTGATTTTAAAGCAGAAAGAGGTGTACTTGGGAATTTTTTTTTTTACCAGACTCCCTTCCCACCATACTAACCTGAGTTGGTACATCCCTCTAGCCCTCTACAAAAGGCCACAGTTCTATCAAATGGATACATTTATATAGCCTCTTTTGTTTTTCAGACTTAGGAGTTGTAATAACTCCTCCTTGTGATTAGACCTAGGGCAATTTTCCTTAAACTTTGCATTAATTTCTATAAATAATACCTTTACTGGACTAAAAATATCAGAGTGTGCTATCTGTTTCTGGCTAAAAACTTTCCTTTGAAACTTCAATTAAAAGGTTTTGTACCCAAATTTCAAAAATAATAGATTCATCACTTGTTGGCATGGTATAAAAACAAGTATGATCACCCAAGTAAAAAAAACCTTATATAGGCTTGAAATTTCCTTTTTAATATATTATTCTCCATAAGCATGAACATCAGTTCAGTTCAGTTCAGTGGCTCAGTTGCGTCCGACTCTTTGCAGCTCTGTGAACTGGAGCAAGCCAGGCCTCCCTGTCCATCATCAACTCCCCAGAGTTTACTCAAACTCATGTCCATTGAGTCAGTGATGCCATCCAACCATCTCATCCTCTGTCTTCCCCTTCTCCTCCTGCCTTCAATCTTTTCCAGCATCAGGATCTTTTCAAATGAGTCAGCTCACACCAGGTGGCCAAAGGATTGGAGTTTTGGCTTCAACATCAGGCCTTACAATGAACACTCAGGACTGATCTCCTTTAGGATTGACTGGCTGGATCTCCTAGAGTCCAAGGGACTCTCAAGAGTCTTCTCCAATACCATAGTTCAAAAGCATCAATTCTTTAGTGCTCAGCTTTCTTTATAGTCCAACTCTCACATCCATACATGACTACTGGAAAAAGCATAGCCTTGACTAGACGGACCTTTGTTGGCAAAGTAATGTCTCTGCTTTCTAATATGTTGTCTAGGTTGGTCAAAACTTTTCTCCCAAGGAGTAAGTGTCTTTTAATTTCCTTTTTAAAAAATTTATTTCTTTTAATTGGAGACTAATTACTTTACAATATTGTGGTGATTCTTGCCATACATTCACATGAATCAGCCATGAGTGTACATGTGTTCCGCATCCTGAACCTCCCTCCCAACTCCCTCCCCATCCCAACATTCAGGGTTATCCCATTTCACCAGCCCTGAGCACCCTGTCTCATGCATTGAACCTGGACTGGCGATGTATTTCACATATGGTAATATACATGTTTCAGTGCTATTCTCTCAAATCATCCCACCCTCGCCTTCTCCCACAGAATCCAAAAGTGTGTTATTTACATCTGTGTCTCTTTTGCTGTCTCTCTTATAGGGTCATCGTTACCATCTTTCTAAATTCCATATATATGCATTAATATACTGTATTGGTGTTTTTCTCTCTGACTTACTTCGCTCTGTATAATAGGCTCCAGTTTCATCCACCTCATTAGAACTGATTCAAATGCATTCTTTTTAATAGCTGAGTAATATTCCATTGTGTATGTGTACCACAGCTTTCTTATCCATTCGTCTGCTGATGAACATCTAGGTTGCTTCCATGTCGTGGATATTGTAAACAGTGCTGCAGTGAACATTGGGGTACACGTGTCTCTTTCAATTCTGGTATCCTCAGTGTGTATGCCCAGCAGTGGGATTCCTAAGTCGTATGGTAGTTCTATTTCCAGTTTTTTAAGAAATCTCCACACTGTTCTCCATAGTGGCTGTACTAGTTTGCATTCCTACCAACAGTGTAAGAGGGTTCCTTTTTCTCTGCACCCTCTCCAGCATTTATTGTTTGTAGACATTTTGATAGTGCCCATTCTGACCAGCATGAGATGGTACCTCATTGTGGTTTTGATTTGCATTTCTCTGATAATGAGTGATATTGAGCATCTTTTCATGTGTTTGTTAGCCATCTGTATGTCTTCTTTGGAGAAATGTCTGTTTAGTTCTTTGGCCCATTTTTTGATTGGGTCGCTTATTTTTCTGGAATTGAGCTGCAGGAGTTGCTTGTATATTTTTGAGATTCATTCTTTGTCAGTTGCTTCGTTTGTTATTATTTTCTCCCATTCTGAAGGCTGTCTTTTCACCTTACTTATAGTTTCCTTCATTGTGCAAAAGCTTTTAAGTTTAATTAGGTCCCATTTGTTTATTTTTGCTTTTATTTCCATTACTCTGGGGGGGGGGGGTGGGTCATAGAGGATCCTGCTATGATTTATGTCAGAGAGTGTTTTGCCATGTTTTCCTCTAGTAGTCTTATAGTTTCTGGTCAAACATTTAGATCTTTAATTCATTTTGAGTTTATTTTTGTGTATGGTGTTAGAAGTATTCTAGTTTCATTCTTTTACAAGTGGTTGACCAGTTTTCCCAGCACCACTTGTTAAAGAGATTGTCTTTTCTCCGTTGTATACTCTTGCCTCCTTTGTCAAAGATAGGGTGTCCATAGGTGCATGGATTTATCTCTGGGCTTTCTATTTTGTTCCATTGCTCTATATTTTGTCTTTGTGCCAGTACCATACTGCCTTGATGACTGTAGCTTTGTAGTATAGCCTGAAGTCAGAAGGTTGATTCCTCCAGTTCCATTTTTCGTTCTCAAGATTGCTTTGGCTATTTGAGGTTTTTTGCATTTCCATACAAATTGTGAAATTATTTGTTCTAGTTCTCTGAAAAATACCACTGGTAGCTTGATAGGGATTGCATTGAATTTATAGATTGTTTTGGGTACTATTCACTATATTAATTCTTCTGATCCATGAACATGGTATATTTCTCCATCTCTCTGTGTCATCTTTGATTTCTTTAATCAATGTTTTATAATTTTCTATATATATGTCTTTTGGTTCTTTAGGTAAATTTATTCCAAAGTATTTTATTCTTTTTGTTGCAATGTGAGTGGAATGTTTCCTTAATTTATCTGTGTTCCCTTTGTTAGTGTATAGTAATGCAAGGAATTTCTGTGTGTTAATTTTATATCCTGCAACTTTACTATATTTGTTGCTTACCTCTAGAAATTTTCTGGTGGATTCTTTAGGATTTTCTACGTAGAGAATCATGTCATCTGAAAACAGTGAGAGTTTTACTTCTTCTTTTCCAATCTAGTGTCTTTTAATTTCATGTCTACAGTCACCATATGCAGTGATTTTGGAGCCCCAAAAAATAGTTTGCCACTGTTTCCACCATTTCTCCATCTCTTTGCCATGAAGTGATTGGACCGGATGCCATGATCTTTGTTTTCTGAATGCTGAGCTTTAAGCCAACTTTTTCACTCTCCTCTTTCACTTTCATCAAGAGGCTCTTTAGTTCTTCTTCACTTTCTGCCATAAGGGTGGTGTCATCTGCATATTTGAGGTTATTGATATTTCTCCCAGCAATCTTGATTCCAGGTTATGCTTCTTCCAGCCCAGCATTTCTCATGATGTACTCTGCATATTAGTTAAATAAACAGGGTGTTTTTGCTGACTGTATAGAGCTTCTCCATCTTTGCCTGCAAAGAATATAATCAATCTGATTTCAGTGTTGACCATCTGGTGATGTCCATGTGTAGAGTCCTCTCTTGCACTGTTGGAAGAGGGTGTTTCCTACGACCAGTGCATTCTCTTGGCAAAACTCTATTAGCCTTTGCTCTGCTTCATTCTGTACTCCAAGGCCAAATTTGCCTGTTACTCCAGGTGTTTCTTGACTTCCTACTTTTGCATTCCAATCCCCTATCATGAAAAGGACATCTATTTTGGGTGTTAGTTCTAGAAGGTCTTGTAGATCTTCATAGAACCATTTACTTCAGCTTCTTCAGCATTACTGGTCGGGGCATAGACTTGGATTACTGTGATATTGAATGGTTTGCCTTGGAAATGAACAGAGATTGTTCTGTCCTTTATGAGATTGCATCCAAGTACTGCATTTCAGACTCTTTTGTTGACCATGATGGCTACTCCATTTCTTCTAAGGGATTTTTACCCACGGTAGTAGATATAATGGTCATCTGAGTTAAATTCACCCATTCCAGTCCATTTTAGTTCGCTGATTCCTAAAATGTCGATCTTCAATCTTGCCATCTCTTGTTTGACCACTTTCAATGTGTGTGTAAGAATGAACATATATGTATGTAAATATATATATATTAAGCATTCTTATATAAGAATTTCTTATCACATGATAACGTGAAGGATACATGAATATGTGAAATTTTTTACTTTATATTTATGTTTATCACAATATAAATAAATTGGATATTTCAGGAAAATGCATAATTTACATTGTGGTATTCTGTACTCCTGTCTACTACTGTGTACTATAATTACTCATGGTCCATTTGAGATATATGACATCAGAGCAAAAAGATTATTAGAAATGTAAATTTGCAAGTTCATTTTTTGGATTTTTACCTCTTTTGTTGACTTTCTAAGGCCTTGTTAAGCTTCCTGCATGAAAATTTTCTCCTCTGATATCAAGTTCATGTTAACAAACAACAAATTTTAAATGATTCTAAGACACTATCAAGCAAACTTGAAAAACATATGAATTTAGTCCCCTGGAAATAATATATCTCCTTTGTTGTTACTGTTAACAGTCATCTCATAATAAGAATTTCAGGTATATGGGTGGATTTAAAGATGACAGGCGAGAAGCTTTTACTGTCAAAATTAGTCTTAGGGAAGCTTATAAATCAATGATTACCAAATTTTGCTGACTATCAGAATTACCTGATAAACTTTTAAAAATATAGGTTCTCACTATGAGCCCAGAAATACTAATACTGATGAACCCAGAGAATTCTAATACCTTGATGCTGGGAAAGATTGAGGGCTGGAGAAGAGGGTGACAGAGGATGAGATGGTTGGATGGCATCACTGACTCAATGGACATGAATTTGAGCAAACTCCAGGAGACAGTGAAGGACAGGGAAGTCTGGCATGCTACAGTTCATGGGGTCACAAAGAGTCGGACATGATTTATCAACTGAACGACAACAATAAATGCCCAGGAGTTGGCTTGGTAATCTTTATTTTAATCAATATAAGTTCTTCTGTGGATTACTTTTTGTGGCATCTTCCTAAATCCAGTTCAGCTCTTTGCATGGGCACATTTCTATTAATTCCACTTTTTGCATCTGCAGATTTCTATTACTACCTGTTTCAATTTCTTTAATAGCACCACCACTTTTTGAAAGAAGTGTTTCTAGTTTGATTTCACGTGTTAAAGTAAGAATTAGAAAATACAGTTGACTGAGGCTATATTCATTTAAGGAAAAGAAATACATATTTCTGCAAATATCCTTTTATCTTTAACCATTAGCCAATATTAGTATCTTAATAGAATTTGCAATCACTAGGCTTCACATCACTAATCTAATAAGAATTGAAATATTTCTAAAGGAAAGTAGAAAAATAATGATAAAATAAATTAGATTATAGGTGCACCTTAATTTATAAGATAGATGTGTTTCTGAAAGATTGGCTGTCGAGGTAATTTCTACTAACTAAATTATATTTTCTCATTGACTTGGGCTTATAATTGCAAAGGCATGATTCTTAGAGTGGGGTGCAAAGGGGAATGTGGTCTTGAGGCTGAAAGGGAAAAAAACATCATTTTAATGTAAAATTATTCTTGAAATTATATATTTAAACATAAATTATAGCTGTTGACAAAAATAATACTTAAACTGATCAAGTAAGTAATACTGCACCTCAATCCCATGCAATTAAAGCTCTAGAAGAATATGAAACCAATGAGGAGAAGCTAACTAGATAATGCATTTTGTTGCTTCCTTACGATAGAGTAAATCTATTATCTCTGTATCCCTAGCAAGTATGAACTTTTTTTTTTGTTTTGTTTTAAATTAATTAATTTTTTTTTAATTTTAAAATCTTTAATTCTTACATGTGTTCCCAAACATGAACCCCCCTCCCCATAACATCTCTGTGGGTCATCCCCAGGCACCAGCCCCAAGCATGCTGTATCCTGCGTCAGACATAGACTGGCGATTCAATTCTTACATGATAGTATACATGATAGAATGCCATTCTCCCAAATCATCCCACCCTCTCCCTCTCCCTCTGAGTCCAAAAGTCCATTATACACAGCTGTATGAACTTTTTAAAAACCCTGAACTTAAACTGTAAATAATACTGATGCCTCAATCATATTCTTGGACTGTGAGATGCAAGACTATGGGTTATAGTATGATAAAATTTACTTATATTCTATGAGATACAGTTAGAGACTATATCTCTTCAATCTGAAAAGCTGAATTTTTAATGTATTTTCAGTAGCCTAGATAATTTTGTAATATAATTTACCCAAACTTAGTATTTTGAAAAACATGAATTTCTTTATGGTTAATTTCCTTTCAGTGAGGTCTGCCCAAATACTTGATGTGTAATTATAGTTGTGTGAAATCTCATTTTCTTTATTTTTGAGGCTCAGTTTAGAGGGGATGAACATTTGCTGTGACAGACTCTGAATTTCTAAAGTTTTAGCAGTTCAGTTCAGTTCGGTTGCTCAGTCATGTCCAACTCTTTGCAACCCCATGAACTGCAGCACGCACCTCCCTGTCCATCACCAACTTCCAGAGTTCACTCATGTCCATCAAGTCGGTGATGCCATCCAGCCATCTCATCCTCTGTCGTCCCCTTCTCCTCCTGCCCCCAATCCCTCCCAGCATCAGGGTCTTTTCCAATGAGTCTACTCTTTGCATACAAAGGCTGCTAAATTGACCCTGTCTCTCATTCAACATTCCCCATACAACCACCTAACGGATTACTTTTTCATTTGACACTCTTCCTTCCAAAGCAACTTAGGTAATTTGTCCAGGGGAAGACCCTGCTAAAACTCTGATTCAGCTCACAATAGCAGACAATGGAACTAGGCCCCTAGCCAGCTGTGCCTGAATAGGGAGCTGACAGAGATACTCACAAGGTGAACTGCCTAGGAGGACCAGACCTGAAATGGGGATACAATCCTGTGATAGAGATCCCAGCAGTTTTCACACTCAACTTTCTGAGATGTCAGACCCCTGAGAATGTGACATCGGGTAAGAAATTTTCAACATCAGTCTCCTCCAGCCAGTTCAATTGACATGTGAGGTAGCCAGTTCAGTAGCCAGTTCAATTGACATGTGAGGTGCTGCCTCAGGCAAGACCTGATTTTGTTAAGGGAGTGAACAGTGAGGAGCAGCTGGAGACTGGGGGTGGTCAAAGACCACCTAAGTTTTATTCTATTGCTTCTACAGAGAAGCAAAGGGGTTGTGGGTTCACGGTGGCCATTAGAAAGGGAAGATGGGTGGGGGAAGCCTAAATGAACAAATAAGCCTTATGCAGCATGTGCATTCCTGTTTTCTTAGACTTTTAATGAATAATTAGTCTTTCACCTTATTCCTTATATTTCTATTATTAAATATTTCATTTTTATGTTATCAAAGATCTTAATCAAATCTATTGAATTCTAACAAACTTACCTTTAAAGATAAATATTTGCTTTCTAAACTGTATCATTCCTACATATTAAAAGTTCAACCTTGAAAAAGTCTCTTTAAAAAGTATTCATTTAAGGAAAAAAAGGAAACATATTTCTAGACAGGATTTCAGGAGAAATCTTATCATTTCCCTCCAGTGCATCTCATCATAAAAGCTCTAAGGAAATAGTGTTTAAAATCAATTAACCAAGAAGGCCAAAATCAATTTAACAAGAGTTAGCTAATGTTATACTAGAGCGAACTCTCTTTTCTTTAAACATGATTAATATCATTTAGGATATTGTTAGGAGTTGTTATTAGTGGTGTCACTTCTAAAAAGTGTGACCAATTTGTAATGAAAGAGCCTTTGTATACACGTACGGGATTTATGGGAAGCGCAGAAATTTAATGTGGTATTAGTGATTACATCTTTCCTTGCCTTTGATATTTTAAGAGAACACTCCACTTTTACTCTGTCTCCTTGGAATGTCTCCCAAAAGGTCACTGAAGGATCAAGAAATACTTAACCTATAACCAACCCGGATTAAAACAACTCTATGCAAATTATATTCTAGGATGACATTTAACAATGTTGATATTAGGTAGAATCATAAAAAAGTAATGGATTTTAGAGTAAGAAGGAGCTAAACAATATAGGCCAGTAATTTTCAAATGGTTTTTAAGAACATATTTCTTATAAGAGCCCCCAAATATACAAATGCTTAGAATTATACCTTCCTGTGGCTGAAGGGATGTATTATCTAAACTGAGCCTACTGGGTTTTTCCAACATCACAGCTCTCAACCTACTGCCCAAAGACCATGGTTTGAAAACCACACAATGAAATCTTAACATAACAAGAAACTAAAACTGAATGCGTTGAATGCCTTGTCTATGTCACCACTGTGCATTCACACATTTGAAATATAGCCTGATCCATATCTTACATTAATTCTATGATTTTTTAATTTATTTATGTTACCTCTCACTGTCCATGTTTTAATATGTTGTTTTTACCTAGAGAGTTTTACACTTTATATTAATTTGCTTTGTCAGATCATGAAAGTGAAAGTGAAGTCACTCAGTCGTGTCCGAGTATTTGCGATCCCATGGACTGTAGTCTACCAGGCTTCTCTGTCCATGGGATTTTCTAGGCATGAGTACTGGAGTGGGATGCCATTTCCTTCTCCAGGGGATCTTCTTGATCCAGGGATCAAACCCAGGTCTCCTGCATTGCAGGCAGACGTATCATGGTGCTACTGCAAATTGGATCCACACATAAATCTGTGTTTCTTCTTTAAACAACACAAACTGAAAATGTTCCACTGTTATTTATCAAAAGAACACTTTTCACCATCATATAAGACTCCCAGCCACCAAAAACTACATATTTATCTTGGTAAGTTCAGTTCCTGGAAGTAGCAATATTAATACCAACAGTCACCAAGGAACTGAGATAGTATCTTCATATACATTAGGTTGGGCTTCCAGGTGGCTCAGTGAATAAAGACTCTGCCTGCAATGCAGGAGATGCTGGAGACTGGGGCTTAAACCCTGAGTCGGGAAGATCCCCTGGAGAAGGAAATGGCAACCCACTCCAGTATTCTTGCCTGGAAAATCCCATAGACAGAGGAGCCTGGCAAGCTACAGTCCATAGGGTCACAAAGAGTCAGACATGACTGAAGCGACTGAGCAAAGCAGCACAGCACACAAACATTAAGTTGAATCACATGAAATCACCGATATTCAAACGTTTTAATCTGCAAAAACATGTTCCTGTGACTTAACCTAATACAACCTGTAATACTTCCAACAGCCTTGTAATGTAACCTTTATCCCCATCTTCTAGGTGAGGAAGCTGAAATTCACAGAGAAGACCTTTACCCAAGGCCACATTGACGGGAATATTAGAGTGGGGGCTGGGCATACACAGCTCTCCAAATCTCAAGCCCTCTTGCAGGAAGCTGCTATATATGCTCAGGCCATATGGAAGTATAAAGAGAGCAAGTTTGTTCAAAGCATAACTTAGTTCAGTGGGTTTCTGAAAGTGGGAAACATTATTCATGTAGAATATATTTATCAACTAAGCTAAGCTTCAAATATCATAATAATATTTACTAAAATTGTGGTCGACTATCAGTAGTACAGATTATCTTTTTGGCTACCTCTTAAGCTCCTAGCTACATTAATCAGCTGTCAATCTCATTTAATTTACTCTAGCTCTTATGAACGATATTTCTTCTTATTATCAGACCGGAGATCTTTATTTTGTCTAGGAAGCAGAACTAAAATAATAACATGTGAGATCAAAAAACAACAAAGCAAGGCTATCAAAATGGGAAAATGTTGCCTTAGAATTTGTATATAATTTCAGAAACTGTTAGGTGGAAAAATAATCAGACTTTGTGTCTAAGAACTTTCATCTCTTAAATTCGCAGGACATGAGTTAAAAACAAAAAACCACAATGGAAAATGCTCTACTGTAAACGGAAGATAAAGTAAATAGATGGCGGAAGTGATGCCGATTGATGGAAAGATTATTTGACATATCAGAAATAGCATCAAATGGCTACTAAGACCGATCCAAGAAATTAAAGCATATATGAAGTATTAGAATGACCAGGGCATGGTTTCCTCTCACAATCATTCCAGAATATTAGTTCAGTCAAAGTAGTCATGCTGCATAAGCTGAAAAAAATTGAGACATTTTTAACATTTAAATCATTTTGATCTCTCCAGAAAAAAAGGCTTTAGGGTTCTGGTAAAATTATTTACTTAAAAAGAAAAGGCAACATTGAACATGAGACCCGTCAAAAAAAAACATAAATGCTTGAAGTTTCTCATATTATTTGTTGCATTTGCTTCATGCTTTTACATAATTACTTTTGTTTGACATATATTTGAATAGTCCAATGTTATTTTAAATAGATGCTGTGATTCACTCATTTTTTGAAAAATAGTTTTTAAAACTTCTTCTCAATTTGCACTCAAGTGATAATCAAAACTATGAATCTGTAGACATAATGCATTTCTAATTATTTTTATTTAAAATTTTTATTAATAGAACATGGATAAACTAGATCCAACTTTAAGGTTGCCTTCTTATGGAAAAGATTTTGAACAAGATGTATATGCTAAGGGAAACCTCTTCTCAGTTTTATTGTTGTTATTCAGTTGCTAAGTCATGTCAAAGTTTTTGCAACCCTATGGACTGCAGCATGCCAGGTTCCCCTGTCTTTCATATCTCCTGGAGTTTGCTCCAATTCAATCCATTGATTTGATGATGTCATCCACCCATTTCATCCTCTGTCACACCCTTCTCCTCCTGCCTTCAATCTTTCCCAGCATCAGGGTCTTTTCCAATGAGTCAGCTCTTCCCGTTAGGTGGCCAAAGTACTGGAGCTTCAGCTTCAGCATCAGTCCTTCCAATGAATATTCAGGGTTGATTTCCTTTAGAATTGACTGGTTTGATCTCCTTGCTGTCCAAAGCACTCTCAAGAGTCTTCTTCAACACCACAGTTTGAAAGCATCAATTCCTCAGTGCTCAACCTTCTTTATGGTCCAACTCTCACCTGTATATGACTACTGGAAAAACCATACATTTGACCATATGCACCTTTGTGAGCAGTGATGTCTCTGCTCTTTCATATGCTGTCTAAGTTTGTCATAGCTTTTCTTCCAAGGAGCAAATGTCTTAATTTCATGGCTGCAGTCACCATCTGTGGTGATTCTGGAGCCCAAGAAAATAAACGGTCATTCTTTCCATTGTTTCACCATCTATTTGCCATGAAGTGATGGGACTGGATGCTATGATCTTCATTTTTTGAATGATGAGTTTTCAGCCAGCTTTTTCACTCTCTTTCAGCATCATCAGGAGGCTCTTTAGTTCCTCTTCACTTTCTGACATTAGGGTGGTGTCATCTGCATATCTGAGGTTATTGATATTTCTTCCGCCAATCTTGATTCCAGCTTGAGCTTCATCCAGTCTGACATTTCACATGATACACCATGCATATAAGTTAAGTAAGTAGGGTGACAATATACAGCCTTGTCATTCTCCTTTCCCAATTTTGAAAGGGTCGTTGTTCCATGTTCTGTTCTAACTGTTGTTTCTTGACCAGCATACACGTTTCTCAGGAGGTAGGTGAGGTGATTTGGTATTCCTGTCACTTTAAGAATTTTCCGCAGTTTGTTATGATCTACACAGTCAAGGCTTTATCGTAATCAATGAAGCAGAAGTAAATGTTTTTTGCAATTCCCTTGCCTTTGCAATGATCCAAAGAATGGTGGCAATTAGATCCCTGTTTCCTCTGACTTTTCTAAATCCAGCTTGAATATCTGGAAATTCTTGGTTCATGTCTTGCTGAAGCCTATCCTGAAGGCTTTTGAGCATTACCTTGCTTGCATGTGAAATGAGCACAATTTAGAACATCTTAAATATATTCTATAACCAACATGTATAAACTCAATATAGAGATTTTTTAAAAAAGTAATAGGATGTAAGGGTAATCTGACTGCATCTCCTGTTGCCAAACAGTTGTGACAGTTCATTACATCACTCTGGATTATCAAGAAAAAGCAGCCCCGCCTGTCTCTGATCCAGGGGCATCCTTCCCCATCTGGGTGATGGGCCAATTAGGACATCCTTCCAAAACAGAGCATCTTTCTTGTATCAGTGATCACATACCAGTGGCCATTTGTTAGCACCTCAAAGAGCTTATTATAAATTTCAAATGAACCCCACCCCCAAAAAATAAGTATTAAAAAGCAGAAAGAGTTTTCTCTGGCTGAAGACTGCAGGAAGTTCTTCATGAACAAATGCGCCTTGAAGGGAATGGAAAGGAGAAGCTAAATAGAAAAGAAAGGAAACTACAGAAAAGGAAATGTCACATGGGGTAAAATAGAGACAGGAAGGCCCAAACAGACCCTGCACTTTGATGAGTTTCTCTCTTTCACTGAAAATTATTTCTGAGTGACCCTTTCATCTGTGAGTGTTTTAACTTTGCTGAGAAGTCTTTTGTTTCAACATTCTGTAGAAAACTTTGAGAAACAAGACTAAAGAGACTGGTTGGTTTCTTCAGAATGATGATTTTACATTACCTCTTGAGGTTTAAGACTTTGAGATTCAGACACATTTGAATTTGAACCACAACTCTACCATTTCTAGGTTGTTAATTTGTTAAGAGTGTGTCTGACTCTGTGACCCCATGATCCCAACAGGCTCCTCTGTCCATGGGGATTCTCTAGGCAAGAATACTGGAGTGAGTGGCAGTGTCTTCTCCAGGGGATCTTTCCAACCCAGGGATCAAATCCATGTCTCTTACATCTCCTGCATTGGCAGGCAGATTCTTTATAGCCCTTGGAAAAGGGAAAGGGAAAGTGAAAGTTGCTTAGTCCTGTCCAATTCTTTGTGACCCCATGGAGTATAGACTTCATGGAATACTCTAGGCCAGAATAATGGAGTGGGTAGCTTTCCTTCTCCAGGGGATCTTTCCAACCCAGGGATCGAGCCCAGGTCTCCTGCAGATGGATTCTTTACCAGCTGAGCCACCAGAGATGCCCTAGCAAAGGGAATATAGGGTAATTTGAGAAGCAAGTGGGAACTTGGAGATGGGAATCCAAAAGATCATCACCAAGTTCATGTATAGAAAATGTTCTGCAGAGCAAACATAAAGCACAGTCACTGATTCTGCTAACTATAATTTTCAATATACTGTTAGAACTATTAAAAAGGAACTTGCTGCTTTTAAACAGTAACAACAGGGAAAATTGCAAAATGAAAATTGAATAGGTTTAGGTAAAAATAATTTAGCTATTCACCTCACTCTATACTAAAATAGAAAATACATCTTAATTTTTATAGTTAAATGTAAAAATAAAACCACAAAGAAAGCAATAAAAAACTGAGGACTGAATAATTGATCAAATATCTAGATGAGGAGAACGTTCTATATATAAAAGCATTAGTGAAATAGACATGCTTATACATGGCTGGTGAGAGCGTAAATGTTTTTGCTTTTCTTAGAAATATTTTGGCAATGCATATTAATAACCTTAAAAATGTTCATGTCCAGTGAGTCAGTAATAGTGATAGTGATAGTGAAGTCACTCAGTTGTGTCCGTCTCTTTGTGACCCCATAGACTGTAGATTGCCAAGCTCCTCCGACCATAGGATTTCCTAGGCAAGAATGCTGGAGTGGGTAGCCGTTTCCTTCTCCAGGGGATCTTCCCGACCCGGGGATCAAACCCAGGTCTCCCACATTGCAGGCAGACTCTTTACCATCTAAGCCACCAGGGAAACCCATATTTAAGCAAACATTTATATTGTAATGAAGAAATGAAAAATGAACACAATGGCTTTTAGAAAAACATGTTCAAGTCAGTGTGGTTCATAAAAGGAAACAAAGAATATTATGTAGTATGTCCAGAAAAATTCTGGAAATAAACTAAATATCCAATAATAAGAATATTAAATAAATGTGATATATCCAAACTATACAGAGAAGGCAATGACAACCCACTCCAGTACTCTTGCCTGGAAAATCCCATGGATGGAGGAGCCTAGTGGGCTACAGTCTATGGGGTTGGGAAGAGTCAGACACGACTGAGTGACTTCACTTTCACTTTTCACTTTCATGCATTGCAGAAGGAAATGGCAACCCACTCCAGTGTTCTTGCCTGGAGAATCCCAGGGACGGGGAAGCCTGGTGGGCTGCCATCTATGGGGTTGCACAGAGTCGGACACGACTGAAGTGACTTAGCAGCAGCAGCATCCAAACTATATAACATTACGAACTGTATAAAATGTTGTTTATAAGTTTAATGACACAGGAAACTTTTATTTTTCAACACTAAGTTGAAGAAAAGCAGGATACAGAATCATCAAGTACAAAGAAATATGTGGGGAAAATGGAAATACATGTACAAAGTGTTTATTTTTTGAATGGTGAGTTCACCAATTCATGAGTTGTTGAATTTTTTTCTGTATACATTTTAGTATTTGAAGTGAAGTGAAGTGAAAGTCACTCAGTTGTGTCCTACTCCTTGAGACCTCATGGACTATACAGTCCATGGAATTCTCCAGGCCAGAATACTGGAGTGGGTAGCCTTTCCCCTCCTCCAAGGGGTCATCCCAAACCAGGGATCGAACCCAGGCCTCCCGTATTGCACGTGGATTCTTTACCACCTGAGTATTTGAACATTCTCTATAATAACCAGTGTAAGAACTACTTTAAAAACATAACATGCAAATTAATATTTTCAGTCATAGTGAACTATAAAATATACCATAAAATAAAGTCATTTTGGTTTTACCATTTTAAAATATACTATTTTAACCATTTTAAAATGTACTCTTCAGTGAAGTAAGTATGTTTATGTTGTGTAACTATCATCAATCACCACCCATCTCCACAACTTTTTTTCATTTCCAAAACTGAAGCATTATACCCATTAAATAATAACACAATCTCCCTTTTCCTTAGGCCCTGGCAACCACCATCCCACTTTCTGTCTTCATTCTGACTACTCTAGGAACCTTATATAGTAAACTCTAACAGTGTTTTTCCTTTTCTGTCTAGCCTGATAATTAATATTTTTGAAAACCATTTTTTTTCCTCTCCAGGAATATACTAGAAAGCAAATCAAGAGTTGATAAAGAAAAAAAATTATAAAAAGTTCCAACAGGCTCCAAAAGATTGTAAAATGGTTGAGATATATTACGATTGGATAAAAAAAATGTAGTGATGTACAATAATTTAAATAATCATTTGCATGTCAAAGGTTTTAGTATTTTTAGAGCTCAAAGAATTTAGACACTGTTCAAAGGATACAATGTCTTAGGGGACAGGAATGAAAAGAAAACTAATGACCCACTTATCAACACAGAATTACTTTAAAATACTTCTTTCAAACATAAACTAGACAGAAAAAAAAATGAAAAACTGCTTTTACTCATGAAATTCCCATGCAAAGTACTGATTTTTTATTTTAATGTGTCGATGGCCTATAACATCTACAGGTCAGTTCTGAATAGAGGGAGCACGCACACTGACATGGATTCCTTAGTTATGGTAAGTTCTCAACATTGCTCCGAAGTACAGTTCTGCTGGTTAGCTCAATATGTTAAATTTCTCAATTTAGGTGAGGCTAAAAATGGTGCGACTATTGCAGCACAGATGAATTATCACCTCGGAAATCTTTAAGAGGCGCTCCAATGGAAACGAATACAGGATAAGTAAATTTGAGTCCCAGGGACATCTTTGTATGTTTGTTGTCCTGAATACTCATTTCAGTGCAGAAACTGGTGTGGCCATAAGTGAAACTGTGTGGAAAGTGAGATAGTAAAATGGGCAGCTTGAGGAATTGATGGAGAGGCAGAAGCATCAGTAAAACAGAGTGATATCAGCTGCAAAAAGAAACTGTCTGTGTAGACTGTTAACATAAACACATACAATACTCTGACCCAGTGTTTAATATGCTTAAAAGCTGTAGTTGAATCTGTAGTGTATAGAGAGAAACAAAGAGATAGAAATGCTGAACTCTGCATTGACAGAAATAACTAAAGATTGGAGCTGCTGAGACTCTGTGCATACCAGTTGTTATACATTTTATTTTGAATAATAATAAAGCAAAAGAGGGAAAAGAAACTTGAAACTGGCTTTTATAAGATGAATCTTGGAATCATCATTTAATCATGGTGTACTACAAAATATACCATAAAACAAAGTCATTTTGGTTATCACCAGGAGCATTTTATGTTAACTAAGGGTTCAAAATGCATGTATTTCTTTTGAATTTGTGAGCTTATACCATACCAGAAGAGGAAAATAGATGATTTGAGATATCTGAATACCATGAAGTGAGGACATTGAAGCATCAGTGAACTGACCACTAGTTTGACCTTTTCCTATTTTATTTTGTCTCTTTTTTTCTTGGACTTTTTTGAAAAGACAGAAGGTCTGTCCTTTGACAATAAATTATTTTAGCGTGCCTTCCTTAGAAAGCAGGAGACTGGGTGGCTAACTCCTCCCTTTATAATGTGTGATGGTGATGTGGAAAGGAAGTGATCACAAATGCCTAACACAAAATATTTAACTACGATAAAAAATATTTTTCAATTTTTAATGTCAGATATTTTAGGTCAATTAATGTCATTTGCATCCCAACTGTTAGTTGTTATTTTGAACTTTACAAATGACTATTTAAACCTACCATCAGCTCATAAGACTCCTCCAAAATTGTTTTCTTTCTTTTTAGGATTCTGTTACCATGTTGTGCCTTGAAAACAAAAGATAATCAAACATGTCCCAAGTGACTTCAATCATTAAATTTGTGGAAGCTTTCCAGTTTGCCTGGTGTAACAAATTCAAATATAAATTTGTTGCTGAGGGCAAAATCAAAGTAATGTCCTGCAGTGACTTGGAAATTTAGTTAACATGATAACTAACAAAAGTTTCTGAACGAATACACGAATTACTCCCAACTGAACATAAAAGGGGATGACATAAGGTTAGACAAAAGATTCATGATTTAAGTGAATTTCTTTTGAAATGCAAACGACCTCAAAAGTCTTTAGAGCTCTCTTAGGAAAAACATCTCCTGGGTGGTATCATTTGTGTTGAGGGGGTCTTAGCTTGGGCTGGTAGGGCGCTAATGGAAAGTATTGCAGTCTTGGTGTTTGGAGATTGACATGTGGAAATCCCTGCAGCACTTACTGAAGATGCCCACATAAATCTCTGCCTTCCTCCTTGAGAGGCCTTTTCCTTGTTGCTGCTTTTAGTTCAATGCTTTACACAATTTTATTGTTTAAGAGGTATCTGATGAGGAAAGAGCCTCAACACTATCTACAGGCAGACACAATTCTACCACGAGCACCTCAAGGTTTCCATTTATTTATTTTCACGTTGAGGTTTGACAGAAAACAACAAAATTCTGTAAAGCAATTAACCTTTAATTAAAAAATAAATAACCTTTTTAAAAAGCAAAAAAAAAAAAAAACAAACCCCATAAAAAACAATTACGTTCTTGTTTAATAATAGACAAGAGTGAATGGGGCAGAAGATTTTAAAAAATAATAGTGATAAAATGGAAAAAAAAATTGCCTTTACTGGGTTGCCTCAACCGCCTTCAAATCAGCAGTCAAAACTAATGTTCATCATAGGAACCTATCCAAATGACTTCTGGGCTTCCCTGGTGGCTCAGCAGTAAAGAAGAGACATAAGAGATGAGAGTTCAGTCCCTGGGTTGGGAAGATCCCCTGGAGGAGGGCATGGCAACCCACTCCACTATTCTTGCCTGGAGAATCCCATGGAGAGAGGAGCCTGGCGGGCCAGGGTCTATAGGGTCGCAAAGAGTTGGACATGACAAGGGACTGAGCAGCAACAGCCAAATGACTTTAAAAAGTCTTATGCTCTTTTTTATTTATTTATTTTTTCTATTTACTTTTATTTCTTTGTGTGTAGGAGAAGGAAATGGCAACCCACTCCAGTACTCTTGCCTGGAGAATCCCAGGGATGGGGGAGCCTGGCGGGCTGCCATCTATGGGGTCGCACAGAGTCGGACACGACTGAAGTGACTTAGCAGCAGCAGCAGCAGCAGCAGGGGTAGTTTAAAGTTTTTATTTTGTATTGGGGTATGGCCAATTAACAATGTTGTGATAGTTTCAGAACAGTGAAGGGACTCAGCCATGCATGTATGTGTATCCATTCTTCCCCAAACTTCTCTCCCATCCAGGCTGCCATATAACATTGAGCAGAGTTACCTGTGTCATGCAGTGGTTCCTTGCTGCTTATCCATTTTAAATATAGCAATGTGTACATATCCATCCCAAACTTCCTAACTATGCTTTCCAGGCAGCAAACGTAAGTTCATTCTGTAAGTGTGTGAGTCTTGTGTGCTTGATTTTAAATCTCTGCCTTTTGTTTCAATCATGAAAGCCTACTGTAGTTTCCTTCAGTCCAATATATTTTTAATAATAAAACTTCATGAGATCACTTCAGACCACTTCACATCCAGGAATAAACTTTGATCTTTATGATACCATATCTGTATCATTATAAACTGTGTTATATCAGATATTCTCGTCTCCTTTTATTATTTCAAAAGGTGGTACTTTTAGCATAAGGCAGGTACTTTATACATATGTAATATAACAGAAATAAACCAGCTACAAGGAATGGCCATAATTTTCCAGGCTACACTTCACCCTGAAGAACAACTGCTAACATCCTAACACCTTCACATAAATACAAGCATGATGGATTAGACCAGGTGTGCCAAAGAAAGACTATCAAAATAAACACCACTTCATATCACAGCTTTCAGAGTGACTTTGTGTCACAGAATCTGAAACTTGAGGCAATGATTCTTTATCTTTTACAAAGGACTCAGTTCTGATTATTGCTACAAGAGCTGAAACCCATGCTTTCTACACGAGCAAAGTAAGTAATAGAGTGTCTGCTCCTAGCAGGACTAGTCTTTAGAAGTCACTCATCCAACACTTTCATTTTACAGATGAAGGAACTAAAATTCAGAAAGGCAATGTGTGTTTATGAGACAGACATTCCTGTTTTAGGCTGGCATATAACAGCACTCAAAAAATGTTTGTCGAGTGAATAGAATAAATAAATCCTTTTTTCCTCCAATCGTCTTTATTTCAATTAGTGTACCTTGTGACATCTAAGAGAACTATCAAGAAATAGGTGTGGGGCATTTTGACTAAGCCGATATATTTTGGGGTTGGTCTTGATGCAACAGTTACTAGTATAAAGCAACAGCTTTTTAAGGGAGAAGTTAATGGATTTATAACTAGAAGAATAGAGTCATGCTCTACTTATCAAACATTTAAATAAAAAAGCAAATTATATCAGCAGTGAAAAGTCATGTAGCTCAAACATCAATTCTAATTTAAAAGCACTTCTGGAGATAAGGCAAAATATAATTGTATTTCTCAGTTGAAGCAATACTATTTTAAGGAAAATTCATATAGAAGTCTGACAAAAAATAATGTTAAAAAATCTCTTTATGTCTTTTAATGACAATAGTGATGAAAACATCATATTTCAAAAACGAATCTCAGTCTAAGGGAAACAGGTAGGAAGAATCCCTCCTAAGTCCCTAATGCAGTTAGGTCTCTTGTCAGGCTGATGGACCAAGTACTCAGAAAGGGACATCTCCAGGAGGCTGGCACAGTGTCTGTTAGAAGGGCTGATACTAAATTGCTCAACACTGCTTCCAAAGCTCATGCAAAAGCATACACAGACATTTCTTGTTTGGATATCCTAGAGAGCATATACACAATGGAATATTATTCAGCTATAAAAAAGGAACAAAATCACTTTTGCTGCTGTATACCATGAGAGCATATATAGCAGCAAAAGCGATTTCATTCCTTTTTATTGCTGAATAATATTCCATTGTGTATATGTAACACATTTTTATCCTTCATCTATAGATGGATAGTTGGGTCGCTTCCATGTCCTGGTTATTGTAAATAGTGCTGCAATGAACACTGGGGTACATGTGTCTTTTTGAATTATGATTTTCTCAGGGTACCTGCCCAGTAGTGGGATTGCTGGGTCATGCTCAGTTGCTCCTTTGTGTCTGACTCTGTGTGACCCCATGGACTGTAGCCCACCAGGCTCCTCTGTCTATGGGATTTTTCAGGCAAGAATATTGGAATGGGTTGTGTTTCTTTCTCCAGGGGAATCTGGGTCATATGGTAGTTCTATTTTTTATTTTTTAAGGAAACTCCATACTCTTCTCTGTAGTGGCTCTGTCAACTTACATTCATGGGGCGTGGAGGGGGATGGGATGTATTGGGAGATTGGGATCGACATTTAAACACTACTTTGTGCAAAATTGGAGAAGGCAATGACACCCCACTCCAGTACTCTTCTTGCCTGGAAAATCCCATGGACGGAGGAGCCCGGAAGGCTGCAGTCCATGGGGTCACTAAGAGTCGGAGATGAGTGAGCGACTTCACTTTCACTTTTCACTTTCATGCATTGGAGAAGGAAATGGCAGCCCACTCCAGTGTTCTTGCCTGGAGAATCCCAGGGATGGGGGAGCCTGGTGGGCTGCCATCTATGGGGTCGCACAGGGTCGGAAATGACTGAAGCGACTTAGCAGCAGCAGTTGTGCAAAATAGCTAGTGGGAACCTGCTGTATAGCACAGGGAACTCAGCTTGTTCTGTGATGACCTAGATGGGTGGATGAGGGGGTGAGGGTGGGCAGGAGGCTCAAGAAGCAGACAATAAATGTATACATACAGCTTATGGATACATATAGCTTATTCACTTTGCTGTACAGCAGAAAGTAACACAACATTGTAAAACAATGATACTTCACTTTAAAATAAATTGGACAAAAGAGATTGTGAGCAGGAAATTGCTACATGCACTGGCTAAGTTGCTTTAACTCTTTCAAGGTCATATGAAACATTGCTAACAACAGTCTTTGTCATGTTTATGACGGCCTGGTACTTTATTAAACTACAGCAGTTAGCAGAGCTTTCAGTGCTAGCTTAAGTACCAAGCAGGGTCAAATTCAGAACTCTAGAAGAGTGTTCGTCAGCCAGTACTCTCTAACCCACTTTGCCTATTTAAGTGGAGGGAAACATTACAGCTAAGCTGGCACCCAAGTTCTGTGGTGTGAACTGAGGCTGCATCCCAGTTTTCTTTGAAGACAAATGTCAAGTGCGCAGAAAGAAATCTGAAAGAATATTTGATAAGAGCTGCAAAGCAAAATTAGAAGGCCAGAGAATATCAAATCACACGGCTTTCTCTAGCTGTTGTTTTACTGTTTATCAAAAGCTCTTCTGCCCTTTTTTTTTTTTCTTCTGTCCTTTCTCACCCTTCTGCTTTTCTCCCATCTTTGTTTTCCTTTGCTTTTATTTCATTTCCTTACTGCTTTTCATAACTGATTGAGGCAAATAAACAAGGAACTGCTCTTGAAATCCCCCTAGTTCACTAACTGCTAATGCTTCCTCAAGAGAAAAGTGTTTGGCACACCCCCTCTATAGCCAGAAAGCAATGAGTGACATTAAATTAGTTACCACAGTTCAGTAGAAATGAAGTGGACTCTGACGTCAGTCAGGTTGCAGCACTTTTATTTAATTTTGTACTCTTTTAGCCAAGTTACTTAACGTCTCAAGAGTCTTAATTTTTGTTGTTTATAATGAACAGTCTTTCCTTTGTCTCTGATCTAAGTTCTCCAAGAACTTTACAAAGCCATCTGACATTTCTTATCTACTTTATTGTGATTCTATACATCTGAGGCTTCTCACTTACCTGTAACTCTGGCTCCATGCTACCATCCACGGGATTTGATATTTGTGATTTCTTCCCTTTCAAACTCTTCTAATATCTAACTGCTCTGTTTTCTTATTTTGGTGTTTGTATTTGATAACTTCTTTTTGCTTTCTGGGCTTCCCTCTTAGCTCAGGTGGTAAAGAATCTGCCTGCAATGCAGGAGACCCCAGTTCAATTGCTGGGTCAGGAAGATCCCCTGGAGAAGGGAAAGGGTACCTACTTCAGTATTCTTAGGCTTCCTTGGTGGCTCAGCTCCTAAAGAATCTGCCTGCAATGTGGGAGACCTAGGTTCCATCCCTGGGTTGGGAAGATCCCCTAGAGATGTGAGAAGCTACCCACTCCAGCATTCTGGCCTGGAGAATTCCATGAACTGTATAGGCCATGGGGTCGCAACTCAATTGCAGACATTACTGAGTGGCTTTCACTTTTGCTTTTTATTTCTAGTACCCCCTTTCACACTGAGGTTTTGGTGCAATACATAGGAGTGAGCATAGTGCAAAGTATTACTGATTAATAACATGTCTGTGAATTTGGTTCAGATACTGGTCTTGATATCATGGATGTTTCTCTTTATGAATATAGCACGTAATCTGTTTCAATCTTTGTTATGGATATTGTTTTACTGAAAGTTAGTACACTGATGAGATTGTGTTCCTTCAACTTGATGTAAGAGGCCCAGCATCTGTGTGTGTAAGCATGTTTGTGTGTGTGTGTTGCTACTTATTAGTGATTATGGTGATTGCCTGGCTTCTGTTGGGGCTCAAGTACAAATGAAAAAATTGCCAAAAATTTTCTTTCATAATCTGGAGGGTTTCTAAGTTTTAGACAGTATTTTGTTTCTTGGATCTAGAAAACAAACAAAAAAATGTATATAGAAGAAAACTAATGCGGGAAATGGACTAGTGACACACAAAAAATGAGATTTGATTTATTCTTTTCTTTATTTTAAAACAGAAAAGCTGTAAAAAGATGAGAGTTAAGCCTTCCCTGTAAGAGCACATCAAATAAATCAACAGAGGAAACAACTTAAGTCTTCTATTTACTGCCATGGGCAGTTGTATAAATCTGGTTCTAGGATAACCTTTGATACATTTTGCAAGAGGCATTCTGTAATAACCATCAATAAAACCAGGACCAAATATTTTTATCTAATGTTTCTACATAGAGACTATAGCTATTTAGTATTTCTTCTAACATTTTTATGGTTATTTTAAATTTTGATAAGATTTCAACTATTTAAATATTTTTAATGGGCTAATATGTATATAATTAAAATCATAAATCCCTGGCAGTTGTAATAACAATTAACAAAAGACAATACCTAAATTCTAAAATTCTTACTTAAATTAATATAATTAAAAAATTATAATTTATGAGTAAGATAAGGTATCTATTATTAATTTAAAGTGGCTTCCTATCCTTGAGATATATGATGAGATTATGATAGATGATCTTACAGTTACCATTCAAATCTGAAATTCTGAAATGAATCATTTGAAGTAAACTTTTAAATTAAAATATTTCTCTTTAGTCTCTGTGTTAGATACACGTGTCTATTTGAGTAAATATATATATATATATATACACACACACATATATGGCAAACTGTTGATTTAAGTAGATTTGGAATGAGTATTCGGAGAAGGCAATGGCACCCCACTCCAGTACTCTTGCCTGGAAAATCCCATGGACGGGGGAGCCTGATAGGCTGTAGTCCATAGGGTTGCGAACAGTCGGACACGACTGAGCAACCTCACTTTCACTTTTCACCTTCATTCATTGGAGAAGGAAATGGCAACCCACTCCAGTGTTCTTGCCTGGAGAATCCCAGGGAAGGGGGAGCCTGGTGGGCTGCCGTCTATGGGGTCGCACAGAGTCGGACACGACTGCAGAGACTTAGCGGCAGCAGCAGCAACAGAATGAGTATTATTATTATTTCCCAAGATTTCTACTAATCTGTTATTCATCTACTTGGTTTTTAATGAATAAAAAGTTATTTTCTCATTTTGAATTTATTAAAATTGTAATGACTATATTAATTTCTTCGGGCTACAATAACAAGTACCAGAAACTTGATGGCTTACACAACAGAAATTTATTT
This sequence comes from Budorcas taxicolor, assembly GCF_023091745.1. NCBI lineage: Eukaryota > Metazoa > Chordata > Mammalia > Artiodactyla > Bovidae > Budorcas > Budorcas taxicolor. The sequence continues at coordinate 89,099,595 of NC_068910.1, forward strand.
TCTTACAGTTCCTGAGCCTAGGAAATCAGATCCATGCTCTGAAGGCTCTAGACTTCTTTCAAAGTCTGGTGGCTCTAGGCATTCCTTGGTGTAGAGCAGTATAACTCCAGTCTCTAACTTCATCTTTACAAAGCTGTATCTTCTCCTATATCTGTCTTCAAATTTCCCTCATCTTTTAAGGACATTAGTCATTGGATTAGGACCCATTCTAATGCTGTATGAAATCATATTAGCTTGATTAAATTTGCAAAGACCCTATTTCAAAACAAGGACATATTCTGAGGTTCTAGGCAGACACAACTCAACCCAGTACCCAAACATACAATGAGAAAAGTGAAAGTGAAGTCATTGAGTCATGTCCAACTCTCAGTGACCCCATGGACTGCAGCCTACCAAGCTTCTCTGTCCATGGGATTTTCCAGGCAAGAGTACTGGAGTGGGGTGCCATTGCCTTCTCCGGGAACATACAATAATACTTGCAATAACCTATATTGTCATAATGAATTTAATTCCTCCCGAAAGCAAGGAAGTCTGCAGGTGGTAGATATGTGGGATGGTAAACAGAGCTCATCAACGAATATTTCCAGCTTCTTCCGATCCACAAGGAGGGAGTGCGGCGGATGTGGTATCTTGCTTTGGCAACTAGATATAAGTAATAGAGTAATTTTTTTTCAGCTGAGGAATTTAACAGCCATATTCTGCCTTTCCATTTGTTCAGACAGTGAGTGCTCCAGCAACCTAGATCCTAGAATGAGGATGATGGAGAGCAAAGTCTCCAATAGACTCATAATGTATCAGGAAATAACCCTTGTTGCTTAAGACTTGGGATTTGTTTGTATTTGTAGAATATGCATCCTCAATGACAGTGAGTGAAACTGGTTTTGGTTGGGGGGGCAAACAAAATTTTATTCTTTTAATGCATAAAGTACATACATACATAGAGCTTCCCTGCTGGCTCAGAAGGTAAGGAATATGCCCGCAATGCGGGAGACTTGGGTTTGATCCCTGGATCAGGAAGATCCCCTGGAGAAGGGAATGGCTACCCACGCCAGTATTCTTGCCTGAAGAATCCCATGGACAGAGGAGTTTGCTGGGCTATAGTCCATGGGGTCACAGAGTTGGACATGACTGAGCGATTAATACTTCCACTTTCACATACATACACACGTATATGGTGCATAAACATAAGCATGGTATATTTTATTAAATTCCATGCAGAGCTGATTAGGACAAAAAAAACCTGAAAATGCATCTTAGGAAATAAACAGCAAAAAAGATTGAGAAACTTTACCATAGGGAAACCTAGTCTATCTTGGGTGATACCAGCGGCTTTATTAAATTGGAATATGAGACTCAGCTTCAAAAATGATGTTTTCATACTTTTCATCAATTTGAGTTTTCATTAATCTGAACTGAGGGACTTAAAATAATATCACCCTTATATACTTTGTGATAATTAAATGACAGTCAATATAAAAGGCTTCTTGCAGTGCTTGCCACAGTTTCTAAAAGTTAGAAAATAAACACCACATTTCCATTTAAACTTTAGGTTATATTCAAAGTAGCTGAATATATTTTTCAGAATAGTTTTAGTGCTAAGACAAAGAATATATATACTTCAATACTTTAGTAACTTTAATAATAAGTTATTTATTGTTCAACTCAGTGTGCAAAGCATTTCAGAGAGAGTATGATCATTCATTCTACATACATATTCTGGGATCCATTTATCCCAACAGGTGGGTTGGTATTTTCCACAGGGTTTGGCCATCCAATGAATGACTGAAAAAAGTGTCTGGGGTGGCACAGGAGGAACATTAGAGGCCAGTCCCAGATGTGCTTGCGTTTCATTGGCTACATCTGAGTTACATGATATCTACTTACAAGAGAGCTGGAAAGTTTAATCAAACTCTTTGTGGAAGAAGAAAAGAAAATGATTCTAGGCTAACATACAGCACCCTCTCGGCCACCATGATGGAGATTCCATAGTACATTCCAGCACCATAAGTGTTGGAAACCAGTTAAGATGTACACTGTACCAAGCTCTTTAAAACCATCATTCATATACCCTTCTGAGTAGGCACTATTTTAATCTGTTTTATGGCTGAGATGATTGTTAAGATCACACTGTAAGTTGGGTAACCAAGGTCAGAATCTAGATCTACTTGTTCCAGAGCTCTAAGCCAGCATGCTCTAAAACCTCCCCAATCAGGTGCTCAGTCATCATTCCTTCTTCTCCCAAGGATAATGGAATAGAAATGCTACTCCATAGTCAGACTGGAGAAGGCCAACATTTCCCCAATGATGAGTGAAAGGTTTACTTAACAATATTGCAAAAATCTCTGGAAATATTAAAATAAAACATTTTTGTATCTTCTTTGATAATTAAACATGATTCAGAACCAAAGCTGGAAAACAGACTACCAATATCCCTGTAAATGTTGTTCCAGCTTTGTGACAGAATGTATTTTTAATGTGTGTTTTTGGTGGGAAGTAGAGAAGTGAGAAACAAAATAATAGCCAAGTAATGACTTGATTTAAGGCTGATGTAGAGAAAAGCTAAAAAGTAACCCTCAGCACTCATCATACTATATAATTTTCCTTGACCCTGTCTATACCAATCAGTGCCTCAGACTGTCATGTTTACCAGATTGCTGAAGGGAAGGACTGTAGGTAAGTGGTCTTTGAAAAATGAAAAATTAAAGAACAGAAATTTGGTGTAACATTTCTCTTATTGCTAAAAATTATTTTAAGTTAATTTGTAGTTACTCAATATATCTTGGATACAATGTAAACTTATTAAAATTGTATATTCCTACTAAGTATAAAGAACTAGTCAATGAAAATAAGATACATTAAAAATTGAAACAAGCCAATGTGATATGAGGACCATACCATTTGTATGAAATTATCAAAAACTACAGTAGCATTTTTCAATCTTAAAGATTTGATTTTTGGATCCTTTACATTAGTATTAGTATATAATAGAAAAGCCAAAATTACTCAGAAAATAAAAATCACTTACATCTATCTTGCTTTTTAGTAAATGATTAATCAATAGAAACTGCTTTGGAGAATTTTCATCTAAATTGAAATACTTTGATATGAAGTACTTTTTAAAAAATTTAAATTTATTTATTTTAATTGGAGGCCAGTTACTTTACAATATTGTATTGGTTTTGCCATACGTCAACATGAATCCGCCACAGGTGTACACGTGTTCCCCATCCTGAACCTCCCTCCCACCTCCCTCCCCATACCATCCCTCTGGGTCATCCCAGTGCACCATCCCCAAGTATCCTGAATCCTGCATCGAACCTGGACTGGCGATTCATTTCTTATATGATATTATACTTTATATGTCATATTATTCCTTCATTTGTAGGTTTATTTCTAAATTTGGACCATGACGATTTTTCCAGATATTTCACTTTAGTAAGACAATGTGTCTTACATCTCTCATTTTTTTTTAAGTAAAATTATATTACCTACACTCCCTGATGGTATTGAATAATTAAAAGTACAGTGTTTGTTGTAAAAGGGCTTCAAGAACTCTATAGGTGGTCAGAAGTTATTTTATCAGGCAGATATAAGATAATTTGGATATTGGAAGAAAACCAGAATCTGCTCCCAAACAGATTAGTTCTTCTGTATGACAGAACCTTACGCAGTTCAATTGGATTACACGTGCCCTTGGATTAATTCCAGGATATTACTGTAAGAGACAATAAGCAACTTCTTTTGAATTTGAACAATTCATTAGTAAATAGTCTAAAAGACAACTCAGTGAGCCAATATAACTAAAAATTTGGGAACTGTAGGTATGATGAATATTTTCCTAAATCTTTGACAATTCTTTATTCTTAAGAACAACAAAAATTCTGTTTTGGATTTAAAAAAAAACACCTTATTAGGATTACAGTTATGTGATGCTAAAATTCAATTATACAAAAAGCCCAGATTGGAGCAGATGGACTTGAAATAATTTGGCAAAAAATCAAAGGGATTTTCTTGTGTTTGTGATGTGGTGTAAAAATAGCAAAAAGTGTATTATTTGACATCACTGAAATTAGACTGTATACTAAAATTAGCACTTGAGCCCTTTAAATAGAGATGATAAAATAAGGAGCAGAAAAAGACTATGTAGGGATAAGAAGCCTAGCCTGTCACAGTCAGAGGCCACAAAGATAGAGGGTCACCTGTAAATAATTTACAACTTTGTGAGATTGACAATTTTGCTTATTTTAAAAACACGTTCCTCATCTAGATTAGCGGTTATCTCCCCCATCAGAGAGCTACTTTTAAATGTATGGCCAAGGTTGTGATTTCATAGACTACTTATACAGAGGGAGGGGGAAATGAACAACCTCAGAATGAGGTCTACTGACGCTAAGGAGATAAAACTTCATCAGGGGACTCTGAGACACCTCTGTGCTCAGGCGCTCAGTTGTGTCCGAATCTTTGCAACCCCATGCAGTGTAGCCCACCAGGCTACCCTGTCCATGTGATTTCCCAGGCAAGAACACTGGAGTGAGTTGCCATTTCCTTCTCCAGGGCATCTTCCTGACCCAGGTACTGAACTTGTGTCTCCTGCATCTCATGCACTGCCAGGTGGACTCTTTACCACTGTGCCATTGTGTGTTTTCAAAATTCTAAGTTTTAAGGTATACATACTTAGAGAAATTATGTTTTGATATTATTTATTACTTTCTATAGTATTTTATTTGATCAAGAGCTAGGTAGTGTTTAAAAGCATCACTAAAGTTTTCAATCAAGATAGAAAATGATTTTCCACATTGATTTTAATTCTAAAACAAGATAAATTCTTCCTGATGACAAATGATGGTATTTGGTAGAAAATATTTTGCTTTTGTGAAATATTGCTACATTTTAGTCATTTAAATCTCATATCTCTAAAAATGGAATATTTTTAAAAGCTCCATGTCATGTGGTAAAAGTACTAATCATGGATAGATACACAGAGAGGCAGACTGATTACACACAGTGAAGCATGAGTGAATATTGAAAATGAATTGATTGAAATAGGTTACTTAGAACATATTTCAGAAGAACAATATGCAATTTATCTTGGCTCCTTCAAATCATTTTGAAACGAGCTGGAGTGTAATAAAAAGAATAAAAAACATAAGAGCAAATGAATCATTCTTCTCTGGTCTGGATTTTTAATGCTTCACTTATTTTAATTGTCCTATGTCCTTTTGTAGATAGTAGCCTATACATTTCATGAAAATGTGGTGTTTCTGCATAGTATGCTAAGACAATCTTATCATACAAAGAAAAATTTCAAACTGAACTGATAAGGAATGGTCTTTTGGCTGTAAAAGGATTCTTCAATTTTGGAAACAAAAGTTGATTATGTATTTCTGTTTGTTTAGTGTACCCAATCTTAAATTAATCAATCAAAGCAATTTATTAAAGTGTTACAATGTTTTTGCAGTGTGGAAGATGTTTTAAAAATGCTTAGGAGCATAGATTTTATAGAGATCAGGATTCAAAGGAAGATTGCCCTTTTTATTAATTTGGGTTGGATATCAAAATTTCAATGTACAGTTTGCTCATTTGTCCAATGGGAGTAATGACCACATAAGGTTCTCATAGGCCTTAAATTATTTAATGAGTGTTTAAAAACTAGAACAATTCCTGGCAAGTTATGGCAAGTGCTTACCACATTGCAGTAGATGTTGGAATTATTAGCATGGATCAATTTGACTATGTATACAAGCTTTCAACTATAATGAGGGCATGTTGGAAAGAGTAAAAAAATTAGTTTGGGGTTTTTCAAATTATACCACATCCTTTGGGACTCTAGAAAACAAATATTTATGGAACAAATAAACATAAATATGGAAAACAAATATTTAATATTTTATATCTTATACTATGCAGATTTCCTTCAGATGAGTATTTTATGGTTCTCCAGGAATGCCAACTCAAAAATGCAATCACAAACAAGTCCATTTGATCACTTTACTCCATTTAGGGTTCATTGCATATCCCTGCATAGGGTTCAAATATATCTTTATATGGCAGGCACATTTTGAGCAACTAATAATATGATTCCAAGTTTTACATAAAAGGAGCCTAGATTTCCACATACATTTCTCCATTCAGCTGCTTGTTTAGAGACTAAAAAAGAGAAAAAACAATTGATATTTGGAAATATATTGAAGCCAAGTACCCATTTAAAATTCTGTATCTTAAACCTTCTAATTTGGTGGTGGGGTGCTTCACTGTTCTAAGTTATTTCTGGCTTTGTCATAATGAAAACCTAATTTTTTTTTTAAATCTGAAACACTGCTAAAATTAAATTTCCAACATCTACTATAAAGTTTAGGTTTTAAAAATTTTCCTTTCAGAAAAACAGTGAGTTATCCATTTGTTCCATATACAGTGCTCACTAAAAATGTGTTAAATTTAATAGAAATGTAAAAGTGAAAGTTGCTGTCCAACTCTTTGTGACCCCATGGACTATACAGTTCATGGGATTCTCCAGGCCAGAATACTGGAGTGGGTAGCCTTTCCCTTCTCCAGAGGGATCTTCCCAACCCAGGGATTGAACCCAGGTCTCCTGCACTACAGGTGGATTCTTTACCAACTGAGCCACAAGGGAAGCCCAAGAATATTGGAGTGGGTAGCCTCTCCCTTCCCCAGGCGGATTCTTTACCAACTGAGCTATCAGGAAGCCCTAATAGGAATGTAAACTTTTGTCTAATACAGGTCTTATCAAACTTTCCAGAAGGTGATGACTCTGTTCCTTTTGGACTTATTTTAGTGCATATGACATTTTTGTCTGTAGCGTGTGTGAGTTTTGGTCATAATCTTGAACCATCACTTGGTCTGAGATTCTTGTCTCTCATATAGAAATGACCAATTCATCAGTTTTCCTTGGTCACATTTTGTATCAAAGAAGATACTGAAAAGTATTCTTTTAAGCATCATTTATGAACTTACCTTCAAGAAAAATCACAATACATAGACCCCTCACCCCCAAACTCCTTTGCTACAGATATTGTAAGATTGAGGGCAAGAGGAGAAAGGGCAACAGAGGATGAGATGGTTGGATGGCATCACTGACTCAATGGACATGAGTTTGAGCAAGCGCCAGGAGATGGTGAAGAGTCAATGGGGTTGCAGAGAGTTGGACATGATTTAGCAACTGAATAGCAACAGACATTATTACATAATGAAGGTAGTGTATTGCAAAAAGACAAAAAGATGTCACTGGATTGAAACCAGTGGTGTGCCTTCTCACTTTATTAGGAAAAGTGTGAATGCAAAACGATGATACTTGGGGAACTTCCCTGGCAGTTCAGTGGTTAAGACCTGAACTTCTACTTAGAGAGCTGGGGTTCCATTTCTGGTCAGTGAACTAAGATCCTGCATGCCATAAGGCATACCTCTTCCCCAAATCATTAAATTACTTTAAAAATGATGATGCTTAGTCTAGAATACCAAATAAATGTAACCAAAGGAATGTCTCTTAAATACACCTTTTCTTTGTATGATGTCATTTCATACTCTACACAAGGACAACTTTCTGTGAGATATGAGGTAACACTTTTCTGTCCCAGAGAACATTCTCTTTCAACCTACTCTCCTGCAGCTTCCCCCATATACCTTTCTGCCTCAGAATGATTTTATAGATCACCTAAGGAAAGGCATTTGCAGATGATGAGTCTAACCAATATGAAGTTAAATCTATCTTTTGCCCTCCAAATGAATAGCCAGGAGAAAACGGTTCCAGAGGAAATGCCCAATATCTTCCTTTCTGAGATCTATGTTAAAATTAAAGAGCTTTTAAGTCTATATGATTTGTTAATTTCTGCCTTATTATTAAGGAGACTTTACTTTCAGAATATTTTTTGTTGTGTCCATGTAAGAAAATTTGACATGGGCTTCCCTGGTTGCTCAGTGCTAACACATGCAATGCAAGAGAGGCATGCAGGAGATAAGGATTTGACCCCTAGGTTGGGAAGATCCCCTGGAGAAGGAAATGGCAATTCACTCCAGTATTCTTGCCTGGAGAATCCCATGGACAGAGCCTGGCAGGCTACTGTACATGGAGTCGCAAGAGTTGGACTTAGCAACTAAACAGTAACAGAAAGGAAATTTGACTCCTTTCTGATAGAGATTGGGGATGGGTGGTGGTGGCAGCGGCACATTATTTGGAGGAATGAAGTAGACTTTTTAATTCCTGACTTTAAATCTAGTTAGAATGTTTAAAATGAAAAATTCAAAGCTATCAATTATTTGGAAATATTAACGATAAGAGAAATATTAATCTAATGAATTTTGAGGATTCCCATGACCATATCATTTAAGTTAGACTTGGCCCTTTGGGGAAGAATAAAGCATGCTAACTTGTCTAGTTTTCCTCTCCCATCCCCACCCTTTTTTTTCACAGAGAGGTAAAAGAATAATACATTCAGAATCATTACTGTGAAAATTCAAGTGATTTAACTTCAGCACATTAATGCACTCAAAAAAAAAAAAGCAACCAAATAATGTATATCAAAAGTGTGCTGAAATTACTCTTAATGCTTCACAAGAAAAGTGGCTTGTTTTATTCTTTTGCAAGACTATTTCATTACCATAATTGTCAAGCATGCAGAGATGCCATAAAAACTCTCCAAATTACTTGAGTGTCACTGGTCATTTTTTTTTTTTTTTTTTTTTTGGAAACACATACTTTCACATCCGTAATAGGCAAGGGAGAGCTAAACTGAGTGGCAAACCCCAAATGTACCACCAAACAAAGGCTCTTCTTCAAACTGCTTCACAAGGCCACAGACAGAATCTTTGCTAACGTTTTCCAGTAGAGGGAACTAAAGATTCACCATCCAGCTTTTAACTCGCCTCGGGAACCTGCGTGAGTTCGTATAACCCGCCTTGTAATCATCGGAACAAGCATCAAACAGCTTACCAGCGAGCCTCTGATCACACGTGGGCCGGCCCACACGGCCACACCGGCGGCTCCGCAGACACTAGCGCCTCTTTGATCTAACGTGGCCTGCCTTAATCATTCCAGTCCTGAATGGCATTCAGTTGATGGGTTCTACCTTCATTTTCAGGATTTTCTCATCTCTGAGCTGGAATTCGACTGTTTTTGAGCTTCGTTAGCTCAGCTGGGTTTTCAGCTTTCCCTGATGCTGTATTTTCCGAATTTCCTTTCAGAGATACTACTCTCTGGAGGGTGAGGACTTCGGGTACCTCCCCCGTCCCGCTGATCCCCTCTTCTCTCCATCCCAGGCGTTTTCTGCTGAACTCCCTAGCATCCCTCCATCCCACGTCAAACTCATCTTTGAGGGGACATAAAGCAACTGAGTAACAAACAGAAGAGGGGATATCACCCTTCCCCCTCTCCCGGGCATTCCTCAGGGGGTCGTAGATCTTGGCTAAAACAGGTCAAGAGAGACTAGAGATTTCTGTACGACCCCCACTCGCCCCACACCCGGTTTCTTTCTTGCGCCTTTTTAATGACGGAGAGAGCACCCCCAGACAACCTTTCCGCTCCAAAAGGTGGTTATATTGTTACCTTTCCTTTCGTCCCTCCCGCTCAGCTTCTCATTCTGCTAAAAGGTGAACAGTGAATGTTTGTGTGATTTTAACCGGTAATGAGGCTGCGCCCTAGGTTCGGGAGGATGATCTTTTTCCAGAAAGCGCGTGCATCTCCGGCAGTCTGGAGGGATGAATAATTAGGAAGCGCTTCCATGAAATCACTCACCGAGAAAATTACCTGCCCATTAAAGCGGACGCGGCGAGGAGCAGGAGGCTAGAGCCCACCTATCCCCTCCCGAGGCGGGAAGGAGGTGGGGACGGGGCGGCGCAGGGAAGGGGAAGGAGTGGACCGGTGGCCTCGGCTCCGAATTTGTTAATTTCCGTCCCGCTAGGACTCTGGGCTTTCCAGCTTTCCCTGGCCCTTTTGCCCAGCGGGCGGCCGTCCCCCTGTGCAGGCGGGTGGCAGAGCGTGGAGGTGCAGGCTCGGAGCACCCCCTCATCACCCGCGCTCCCTCCCCTCCCCCGGGCAGACTCCAAGCAGCTTTCATTCCTCCCCTCCCCTCCCGCCTCCTCGCCTTCCCTCCTCTAAGTCCTTCCACCCGCGGCAGCTGCCGGAGGAGGCGGACGCTCTGCTGCGGGGCCGCGGGAGCAGCGGAGGCCGGACCAGGGGACGGGCGGCTGGACCGCGCGCTCGCTCCCTCGCTCTCCCGCGCCTGGGCTCCCGGGACTCACCCGCCCCGCTCCGCTCCCGCCCGCCGCCGCCCGGGCTCGCGGGCGCTCGGAGGCGGCACCGCGGGGGGTGGCCGCAGCCCCAGCCCTGCCCCTCCCCTCCCTCGCTGCTTCCTCTCCTCTCTCCCTGCCGCCCCACCACGTAGGAGTTCGGATTCTCCACCCGACTCGCCCCGATTTCCCTTTGCCTCTCTTTTGGAAACGCGAGAGGTGGAGGGAGGCAACGAGGTGGCGGAGGCGAGGCTGGCCAAGTCGGCCCGCCTGCAAAGTGGTGCTCTGACACATCCTTATTATGGAAGTTAAGTGAAAAAACTCCGGACGTGGAGCGGCTACCGAGACGGACGCCGGGGGAAAGGAAACCAGTGGGCAAGCCAATGTTTTTTTCCGGCAGCGCGCTGGCAAGTTTGTGCAACACTTTCTAGGAATTAGGTCTTTTCCCTTCCCCGACCCCCCCCCCCCCCCCCATCTTCTTGACTTCTGAAGAAAGAACTTGGCTTTGGATTGCCATGGAGCCTGAGGAGAGCGGGTTAGACACACTTGAATAACCCCTCCGGCTGGGCTGAATTCGTGGGAATTTAGGAAGCCAGAGTGTGGAAATACAACAGCCTTTGACGCGCCCTCGGTTAATTTGGATGGATCCAAATGTGCGCCCCTCAACACCTCGCCACTCTCCCCTTCTGATCTTGCCATTTGCTCTTCTCGACTTTAATTAGCATCTGCGAAGAGTCTAAACTTTGGACCTACCTCTTTTTTTGATACTTATTTTTGTACTTTTTGCTCTCTGGGATTGGTTTCTTAAGCAATCCGGATCCTTTTTAATATGTCAAAATGAGTCGGCTGATGTTTACACAACTACTGCTCTGTGGATTTTTATATGTTCGGGTTGATGGTAAGTTAAAATGCTTTTATCTTGTTCCTCACCCCTAAGAAACATTTCTCTGAGTCGGATGTGGGCTGTAAATAAAAATGACATTGTATCTGTCGGTCCCTTTTGGCCAGGCATGGGAGCTTTGGGGGAGCAGAGGTTTTAAGTCTTTTGTTTCTAAACCGCTGCAAGTGGAACGTGTTACGACTCACCTATTGTAATTAATTAATTAAGAGTTGGGTAATAAATGATGGGCTCTCAGTTTTGTTAGAAAAAAGAAATATGAAAGTCAGTCTCTTTAACCAGTCTAATAGTCTGAGGCTTGCTCTCCCTTTGGGGTTGGTTTGTTCTTCTATCTGAACTTTGGTTTAGAGATTCTTAGTAAATCATAGACAGCCCATGAAGGTTCAGTGGGTTAGGAATTTGAGACACAGGTAACTCAAATCAATGTGTTATCACCTGTGTGTTGGTGAGTGTTCTCCTAGGAGGATAGCAGAATGAAGATTTAGATCATAGGGAAAAAACTGTCAAAAGTAAGACTGGGCGAGGCTCTAGGAAGGGGGAAGCAGAAGCTGTGGGCTGGCCCTGGGGCTCAGAACACTCAAATCAGTCCCCAGTGGCAGACACAATGGGGATCTGAAACAGGTGCTCTAGGTGTCTCCCTCTAGGTTGAGTCAGTCTGTCAAGCAGACAGCATTTTCTCTCTCTGCTTCTCCTGTCTTTTGTTCGGATTTGGTTTCTTCAGATAGTTTCACAGGATGTCAGTTTCCTGTGGGAGGATTGCAAAATCCTTTTTTGTAGCTCTTTTGAATGAGGAGTGGAAGTAATCATTAAGGCGGTTTTTCTGTTTGTTCCAAAGAAGAATGTCAAAAGAACAATTGGTATTCACCCTCTAGCGACTTTAATTTTCACATCGCTGGACAGAATTGGTCTAAAAGAGATTAGAGCATGATATTTTTTGCCTGCCTGTGTGGATTGTCATACTTTAGGTTTTTAATGACTGTACGTATGAAAAATCTGAGGTGTATTGGCCCAGATGCTTGAGCCATCATAGTAGCTTGTTGCTACATCAACTTTCTTCCAGAATTTGCATGGTGAACGAAGTCATTATTTGGGACACTGACTATTTTTGCTCGCCTGTAGAAGCTAACTTTGTTCCTGGCAGCTGCTGCTGCTGTCCAGAGAGCTATGTATCAGACTCAAAAAGGAAGCCTGTCTGTAAACATAAGGCAATACAGATGAGTTTGCTTACTGTCAAGTGGCTGTTTCCTATCCTGGACTACAGGAGTACCTATGCCCCCCAGCGACAGTAGGCAAGGCATTCATGTGGACACATTGCCTTTTTCTTTTTTCCCCTTCTAAGTTGTAGATGCATAGGAATTAATCACTTTGGATTATACCATGATAATATCTATAATCATATCTAATCATTCACCAGACATTTTCTTCAAAACATTTACCTTAGTAGTACATGTACATGACCAGAACTAAAAGATTTACGGATTTGTCCCAGGTGTCTTGATTATCATCACAAGAAGACTTTGATGTAACTTTTTGGATAATATATCCTCAAAAGCCTGAATTTATATATTTCACTACCAGAAATACATGTATAAACTATATATTAGACTACAGTAGTATCACCAAGTGTTTTTTTTTTTTTTTGGAGTCATTGTGTAGCTAGGAAGAATACAATTAAATTGCTCAGTGGAAGTGACAGAGGGAATCCGAAGAGCTTGGTGTTACAGAATGTAATTAATGTACCGGGGTGCTTGGAGATATATGAAACAAATGCAATTAGCCAGTTTGCTGGAACAGCAGTAGCAAGACATCATTTCTCCCCTCCCCGCCCTCCCTACTGTCCTAGCCCCCACCCTATTCCTCTCTCCCTTATTTCCTTCCTTCTTCCCCCCACCTTGTCCCTCCAGCCCCATACAGACACCTAGGACCTTTTTTCTGACTTAATAATATAGATTACAGGGGGTAGTTTGTCTTGGGGCCATAACTGTGCAGCAAAAATTCATGGTAATGTAGTGAAAAATGCCCAGGGAGGAGGAGTTGAAAAGGTAATAGTAAATTGTTGTGTGTGTGAAACTAGTTTTTCTATTTAGCATCTACTATGTCCAAAGCAGTGGAAACTGTGTGCACTTATTGAATTAGTACGTGAGTCATACATTTGACATTGGATTGCCTTTGATTTACTCTTGAATGATGACAGCCTCTCCATGGGGATTGTTGAAAATTTGGGATGTAGACAACACTGCCCTCTAGGCTGTTTTAGCACACTGGGATTGCATGTTCACATGTATAATGAGGGGGTTGGTTTGTAGGATCTCTAAGCTTTCTGACTTTTCCAGGGCTCTGTGATTTCTGTTTACTTATTATCCTTCTTAGAAGCATGTGCTTATTCTCCCCATGAATTTCAAATTTAGAGATGCTTGCACCATTTCAAAGATATACTGACTTTCCTTGTGGTAGACACAGAAATTAATTTTATTCAGTGACAAATGATACATAGATTTGCATTGAAATTTGCTTGGTGGGTTATTTATATGTGCATTTTTATGGTATATGAAAAATGTTAGATTTTTGCATCCTCATGGAAGTTATGTGCAAATATGATTTTTCTGTATCTTATGTCTGTAAAAACCCACAGAGAATAAAAATTAAGTTAGTTGAGGGCTACAGACAAACTTTTATATTGGGACATAAATAAAGACTGTCATTCAATACAGATTAATTAACCAGATGCAGATTTTTCTTTAGTGGTTATGTAAGTGAATATGTATTGAGTTTAGCCTTTGTTCTCCAGATTTTCTGTATTTTTAAATACAGAAATAAGGTTTTGTAATCATTTACAGGGAACTAATAGGAACCATCACAAGACTGTTTGATTACATCCATATTCCATACATTGTGTCAACTTGATAATTTTTGAGTACTGGTGAAAATTATGTTTTTAAAATAAAAATAGTTTCTTGTCCTTAACTATTCTAGAATGAAAATGGCTCATGTGATATTTGGGGAGATAAAGATGATCTGTGTGTGTCGTGCAGATGTATAATCTCATATAGGTTTATGCATTTTGCTAAAGTGCTTCTTTCAGTAATGGGCTCATTATCCTAGCCATATGTAGTCCATTTCAGTACTTAAATTGCCTATAAGTAACCTGAAATTTCTTCGTGCAACTATGCACTAATATCACGTTTGAATTGGCTTTGTTTGAATAACCTTTGATTCTAGACAACATGTGGACCATAAACCAAAAGGGTTTCTTAAAACATGAAAAAAAGAGTATCTCAAAGGAAAAATGGTCATAATTATACAAAAAGAACAATTCTAGCCATGACATCCTTGAGCAACCTGTATAAAACAGCATCCTTGCTAATAAAAATATGGGTGTCCAAGGACATTGCTTCCATTTGGGTACATATATAGTAATGAAAGGAGCTTCTATATGTAGCATCTTCGTGTCTGACTCTTTGTGTCCAGTTAACATCTGCTTCAACAGTTCCTGCAGTCTATAAGAGATACTTATTTACTTTCTTTGTGCAATTTGGTTTATGAAGAGTTAGAAGAAAACATTTTCTTTTGCTTACTTCTTCTCCTAGTTCTCCTCTTTCTCTTGCTCCTCCTGTTCGCCTCCATCATTTCCTCCTCCTTCATTTCTTCCTTCCCCTCCTCCTTTTTCTTTTTTGGACCCAGTGGAAGGAATTATAGAAACATTTGAAGAGTGAGGAAAATAGGTGATAGTGTTTCTTGGATAAGAGTTTAGAAAATCTGCATTTAAAGGAGCTTATGTTAATAATATTTTAACTTGGGACATTCCCAGTTGGGACCTTGACATCAGTTTTCTTTTACTGTCCTGTAAAGCTTTGTGCAAACTTATGTAGTTCTTTTTCCAGTTTTGGCAGACAGAAGTCTACAGATAGTAGTTCAACCAGAAAGTTATAGAGTGCTATTTTATATATTTGTCTTCAAAGAGGAGTGTTGTTATGTTTCTTACAACAGGTATACACCTATCAACCTAAATCAAATACATTGATATTGCTAATGATTTTCTTCTTTTAAATTATTGAATAAAGCATGAATGGATGATGACAAAATATTTTAGGGGGAAACTTCCATAAACTCTTACAATGTTTCAGCATAGTAGAAATCTTAATATAGTATCTAAAGTGTATTGTGTGTGTGCTTACACGTGCATCCTCAGTCATGTCTGACTCTTTGTGACCCCCGTGGACTGGAGCCAGCACGATCGTCTCTCCATGGAATTGTTCAGGCAAGAATACTAGAATGCGTTGTCATTTCCCACTCCAGGAGATCTTCCTTATGCAGGGATTGAACCTGCATCTCCTTCATTTATAGGTGGATTCTTAACCACTGTACCACCTTGGAAGCCAGAAGTGTAGCATATTCAACCCCCAAAACCTGTCTTAAACTCAGAACAATTTTGGCATAATCTAGAATTCAATCCTTAGTGTTTTCTTCTTTTGCTCTGTTTGCACCTAGTACTTAATATCTTTCATTTGGTCACATACGTTTTAAATCCTTTATGTTGATACTTCTCAAATTGCCCTTATCATGCCCTTATCAATATTCTCATGAAAGAATATTAGTTCCATGAGACTAGAACTTGGCTCTTCTATATACCTTTGTATCTCCAGTGTCAACATATTACTTGCCATATCCAGCTGACCACATGACATCTTTGTTTGGTATCTAATAAGAATATATCAAACTCAAATGGTAACTAATTTGTTGGGCTGATCACTCCCCAGTATATACAAATAGCAAATCATTGTATTGTACACCTGAAACTAATATAATGGTATATAGTGATTATACCTCAATAAAATAATTTAAAAAATGAATATATTAAACTCAAGCCCAGGGTAGAATTTACTCCTCTTTCCAGTCATCTCCTGCTAAGTAAATGGCATCACCATTCACAGCGGTTTTCATGATCCAAAACTAGAAATCATTTTTTATTTGTTCTCATAGCCCATATCCAACTTATTAGTAAACCCCTTGGAATATATACCCTGATACCTACAATTTTATCTGTGTATTTGTGATTTTTCTCTAACATTTTGATATAAACATTTTCAAATATATAACAAAGCTGAAAGATGGTACAGTGAACATTCCCACCTAGAGTCTACCACTATTTTGCTGTGCTTGGTTAGCACCTATTTCTCCATTCCTGTATGCATCCATTAATTCACCTTCCTGTGTTGGTTGCATTTTCAAATGATTAGATTCCAAATGTTTCTTACTAATTCAACTACCATCATCCTGGTCAAAACCTGGACTATTGGGGTAGCCTGATAAATGGTCATCCTGCCTCCATGCCTGTTCTTCTTATCCCCACATCTTTCCTCTATGCAGTTAGTTCTTCACCTGGTAGCCACAGAGACCTTTTAAAAGCATGTAAATACGATGATGGCAGCTCTTTGCTCTGAAGCTTTTAATGGCTTCCACTGAGAACTCTTTACAATAGTATACAGGACTGTTCAAACTCAGGTCCCTCCCTGCCTCTCTGACCTCCTCTTTCCACACTCCCTGCTGGAACCTAGGTTTAGACTTGTGTTTTTGGTGTTTTATTCCTGACTCAGAGCTTTTGCATTTGTTCTTTCTTCTGCCTGAAATACGCTTTCTTAGATCTTTGCGTGATTGAGTCTTTCTGTTGATTTAATGAATCTCTATCCTATATCAGCTTTCCCTGGTTGCTCAGATGGTAAAGAATCTGCCTGCAGTGCAGGAGACCTGGGTTCCATCCCTGGGTCAGGAATATCCCCTGTAGAAGGTGTGGTACCCACCCCAGTATTTCTGGCTGAAGAAATTCATGAATAGAGGAGCCCGATGGGCTACAGTCCATGGGGTTGCAAAGAGTCTGACACGACTGAGCGACTAACAGTTTCACTTTACACTTTACCTAATATCACCTCTTCATGTATGTACATGGACTACCTTATCTAAAATTGCTTCCCTTAAAACACTCTTGGGCTACCGTCTTACCTATCTTAATTTCATTCTTAGCTCTCATCACATCCTTAAAGTGTGTGTATGTGTGTGTGTGTATGTCTGTGTGCACGCTCGCACATGCATTTGTGTAAACAACCTTGAAGGGACCCACATTTTACCATACTTGCAAGCTAAGAAGTTAGACTGCTACAACTTTATGAGTGCAGGCGAAGCACATGAGTATCCCGAGACTCAGATGGTGGCTTTTGTTAGGCACACCACACCAAGCGGCATGACTTCATGTCTGTACAGATTTGCCTTTCCCTTGAAAACCCTTGGGGACAACACCATGGGGCCCAGGTAGGTGATGTACACAAAATGGACTGGCCCCACAGCGGAGGAGCCCTGAGCATGGAAACCAGAATAGTTTAGAATGGGCCATAAGCAAATCTGCCTAACTTCTGGCCTGGAGGGGAGCTTTGTCATGACTAGATGAGATAGCAAACAAAGCTGCTTCCTGTTCCCAAGGGAGATTGCCTACATTTTAGAAGATTTTTGCTGTATGCATATGTTGGTGTGTTTAGTGTCTGCTGTCCCCACTGAGCTTCCAGGGCATGGACTTGGCTTGGTCTCTCATCTTTGCCTGTGTTCCTTCTTTACCTGGAGCGCAAGATGACACATCGTAGACTCAACTATTTGTTGAATCAATGAAAAGGTGCTTATGGAGTGCTTTTGAAATGTTTATTTTCATGCCCTAGCCAACACATGAAGTATTTACCATTTGAACTAGGTTTATTTATTTATTTGGGGGTGTGTATTTCTATGTATCTCTCTCATTCTGTTTCTCTAGAGACAGTTATCAAATATGCGTATTTTGACATTAATGGCATCATGATTTTGGATGAAATTTAATATTCCACTTTTTACCTGACAGGATATAGAGAATTTACAGTTTTCTTTGCTTTTCTACCATGGTGGCTTACATGGCCACTCCGCATCGCCAAACTAACACTGCTGTGTAAGCACGCTGTTGAGTCATGTGTATATTTTGACAAGGCACTCCTTCAAATGATTCTAATGTTCCTATTAGGACCACACACGCTGTGATCTGACCAAGGGATGTTGACTAATTTTGATGATATCTGGCCCAGAATTTGAGACTTTTCTTCCTATTTAGATCAACTTTTTATTTAAGCATTAGCAACAACAACAACAAAAGATTAGTTCAGGGATAGAACTCAGAAGAATACTCCAGTTGTATAGCTCTCAAATTGAAAAGGAAGAGGAAGATTAAAATATCTGCAGCAATTAGTATTATCCTACCCCGCCTACTGTTGTCATCTTTGTGCTAGAGCCTTGTTTACCATCATTAATACTAAACTGAGATAAACTGGTTTGCCATTTTCTCCTTCAGGGGATCTTCCCGACCCAAAGGTCTACAATCTAATTTTGGAACTTTTTTGTTATCCAAGAAAAGAAGCTCTGTAGCCTGCTTCTTATCTACCACCCCTCCCCCAGCCCTAGGAAGAAATTAGTCTTCTTTCCGTCTCTATAGATGTGTCTATTTGGGGAATTACATGTAAACAGAATTATATAAAATAGGATCTTTTGTGACTGGTTACTTTCCCTTCATCTCATGTTTTCAAGGGTCATCTGTGTTGTATATCAGGACCTCATTCTTCTTTATTGCTGAATAGTATTCCATATCCTTTATCTTTTGAATTATTAGTTCATGGACATTGGTCATTTCCACTTTGGGAATAAAGATTTGTTATAAAGATCATTGCTGTGAAAATTGGGCATTAGTCTTTGTGTGCACACATGCTTTCATTTCACTTGGGTGTATACCTGGAGTGGAATTGCTGAGTCATATGAAAATTCTGTTTAACCTTTTGAGGAACTGCAGGACTGTTTTCCACTGCAGCTATATGATTTTATGTTGCCACTGGCCATGTATAAAGTACATATAATCTTTTAATTCACTCACAGAAAGAAAATGTTGAATGGCCTTTACAACTTAGATGTGAGGTTTGTAGGGAAACAATTTTATATGATAATATACTTTAAATTCCCAACAGTCCTAATTTCCAATCCGTTCAGTGATTGCCTTCTTCTGTTGCCCTGTAGTTTTACAAGTGAAATTAACCCAAACTGAACTTGTCACTTTTAGCAGTGACTTCAGCAATACTAAATGTAAATCACAGCATGATGACATCTCAACTCTTTCATTGGATGGAAAACTAAAGCTCAGAGTTTTTATGTACCTTGTCACAAGGCTATTGATGCTTAGTGGTAAAGCTGAAGCTAGAGTCCAGGGACTTCTTTTTATCACTATACCATACTTTTCTTGAAATATTTTTTCTGGCTTCTCAACCCTGGAATTCCTTAACAAGAGTACCAGGGTCTTCTAAGTGAAAATGACCAGCTGTTTTCTAAACATGTCAACAAGGGAGTTAGCTTAAGATACCTTGAGGTTTTTCATTTGATTCAGCACGTGCTTTCTTAGCACCTGTTAATAAACAAAGCTCCTTACTGAGGACATTGTGAGTAGCATAATGAAGTTAAGTAGTTCCCACCTTCAAGGAGATACCTCTTTAGTAGAGAGGGTAACAAACATCCAAGCTGTTAAAAGTAGTATCTGGTAATTGGGGACAGGGGACAGTTGAAGAAACACACAGCATAGTCTGGGAACCCAGGGAAAGAATAGATAATTTCCAGCTGTGGGAAGGGTCCACACCAAAAGGGTCCCTTAACATGGGTTTTAGAGGAAGAGTGGAGTTTTAATAGATGGAAAGGTTGAAAATTGCATTCCAACAAAAGGAATAACAGAAGGAATGGCATGGAGAGGACAAAGGTGGTCTAGGGCAAAGGCATGGAGTCTAGTTTACGTGTTACATAGTTTGTGGAGGATGAGAGGTCAGATAGCGTCACTGATTCAATGGATATGAGTCAGTGAGTTAGTGAGGGACAGGGGAGCCTGCCATGCTGCAGTCCGTGGGGTTGCAAAGAGTCGGGCACGACTTAGCAACTAAACAAAGTTTGTCCAGAAGGGAAGAAGTGTAACATGATTACTGAAAGACAGTCAACAAACACCATGATTTGCAGCAAGTAATTTAACCGTTCTCAGTTTCCTTATCTTTTAACAATTGACATGATAAAACTGTCTTCTCAAACAGTTGATATGAGGAATAGATGAATATATATATACACACACACACACATATATATATATATGGGACATACATAGGTATATACATGTTATATATTACATTAGATGTGTATATATGTATGTATCTGTATGTTACATATATATTATATGTAGAAATTATATGAAAAGTTTTTTGAACAGTGCCTGTTAATTAATAAACCCCAATTAAGTGTTCCTTGTTATTTTTATTAGCAGTTGTAGTTTTATTCTGTTGTTATCTCCTTCCTAGTATGGAGCAGAAGTAGATTTAGAAGGACAGTTTCTATCAGGCTAATTATGAACTATATTTGAGATGTGTTTCACAATGGTGTTCATATAACTTTTCAACCATTAGTCTTTAGGTGACTGAATAAAAACTCTAGTTGCCTCTTAAGGGTGCTCATCTGAGGCCACACCTATGCATCTGTGACAGACGTGCTATGACATGTTTGTTTCCATTACATCATGCGCTGATCATAGAGCAAATAGGATTCCCGAGTGAGTGGTACTATGAATGAAAGGAATAAACAAGAGAGGCATGCTACAAATAGCACTTTGTAACAAGCAGAACAAGCTTCTAAAACCCTGCCTTTTGGTTCATGTTGACTGATTTATGTTTTATTCAGAATAATTTTCCCATGATGCTTTTAATATAAAGTACCATGAGGATAAATATTGTAGGAGACAAAGCTTACTGGGTTTGAAGTAAACATTCCTAGGACAGAATTTTTTTTTTTTTAATTAACCTTAAGTCTCCACTCAACATTTGATTTCGTAAGTAGCCCAGTTATCCTTTTTCATCCCGTATAGCATCATTGATCTTGATATTTTTAATAATTATTCATTAATCAGATTTGCATATTGAGTAGTTCTGTAAATTAAGGATAACCTGAACAAAGCAATATCATTGCTGTTGTGGAAGGGATACACCAGGGGTGTCTGGAAGCTGTGTGCTCCAGTGTAAAGCTTACTAGTAATTAATTGTATGACTTTAGACTCCTATAAAAAGAGTATTTGGGTACTCTCCAGCGTCTCACTTAGTCTTAAATTCTGTTATTGCAAATCATTTAATTAAATGCTCTATCACTTGCATTATGTTTGAGTACAATTAAAGGGGAAAATTTAGCCTGGAAAAAAGTTGTACCAAGTCATAAATGTCTATCTTTGAAAATAATCACAACTTATTGTTCAGTCTGCATGGGGCTGTATTTTGATGTGGGCTTAATGATGGTAATATAGATGATAGTCCTGCTGCTGCTGCTGCTGCTAAGTCGCTTCACTTGTGTCCGACTCTGTGCGACCCCATAGGCGGCAGCCCACCAGGCTCCCCCGTCCCTGGGATTCTCCAGGCAAGAACACTGGAGTGGGTAGATGACAGTGGTCCAAATACGCTAGTCTTAGAATTCACGTCTACTTTCGTTCATTAATGACCAGTGGTACTTACTGTTTCTTTATGAATAAGTGGGATTAAAATTTTTAATACTAAAAAATAAAATAGTCTTAAACCAGTGAATTTATTACTTTATAGGCACTGTAACTAGAACCGTCTGTGGCAGGGCAGTGTTAGCTGAGGTGGAGAGAGTTTATTTAGCTCAGCACTTTTTAATTTCTGTTGTAGGACTGATGTGGGATCTCTTCCCCTAGTTTTTGGTCCCAAGTCTTTTCAGAAATGAGCTGGAGTACATGGAATATAACTCAACATTTGCATTACACTGCTTTGCAAGTTTAAACGTGAAGAACCAGGAAGCCATTTGGAATTTAAAGAATTTGTCTGAAACTTGTACAACAGTTATAACCAATTACAGTGTCCCTAAGTATGATCAAAAGAGCAAGAACTTTTGACTTTCAATAAATTAAGTCAAGGTTCTCTTTATAAAGAAGAGGTTATATGTTTTCTAAATCAATGTTAGAGCCATGCTTTAACAGTATATAGTTCCAAATACTAGTGAACACTGGAATACGGTAGACTAATTTCTTAAGGTACGTTTGATACTTATGAAGCCTGGTTTCCAAGGTTACAGCAAATTAAGGGAAGTCAATTAAGTTACAGCAAATTAAGTATGAAACTAGCAATAAGCATTCTACATTGTGTTTTGTGCCTCTGTCATCTCCTGCATTGGCAGGCAGGTTCTTTACCACTAGCACCACCTGGGAAGGCCCTTTTATTTTAAAGTGAGCTTTAATGTATTGTCAAATAATAGTTACAGTTATTGAAAACTGAGTTAATTTCTGTTAAAACTATAGTCAGCATTTCAGCTTCCCCAACCTTAAATATGCAATAACTTGTCCATTCTAAAACACTTTTGCACTTCAGCAACTAAAGCAATCAAGCCATCACCCAAATGCCAATTATGGGACTACTTCCCTAAAGGGATCATTGATGAGAGGAGATACTGAATAAGAAGAATATAACCTTTAAAAAAAAAGTGCCCCATAACTTAGCATTCCTTCTCATTTTTTACATTCAAAATGGACTGTGAAGAACTGGAACATTGATGGTTTAAGAATAATTCTTAGATGCAATGATAATCTCAATAGTTAAAAACTAACAGTGAAAAAGTATGTCCATGGTACCTGAGCCCTGTACTCGCAAATCTTCAAGCTGTCATTCAGTTGAGGTTTGCAGCCTTTTTTTCTTCTCACAGATGCTATTTAATAACATTACCAGAAAAAAAGTGCTAAATTCACTGGCTATCCTGAAAACACATAGATGATTTTGTAGCTAAGTATGTTTTTAAGTGTTTCAATCTGCTTTTGTGATTTGAAAGCCTGGATAATATCAACTTGTAACACAGAATGAAAGACAAAAGAATGGGAAAAATATGTACAACACGTGGGTACAGATCTGGGGCAAAGATAACTCTTATTCCCCTACCCCATACACACATGGCTGTAAGATATGAATAAACTTTATGGTTGTTCATTTGTTGCCTGCCCTCTACTCACAGTCCAATAGACGACTTTTTATTTTATGAAGTACATTTCCTGGGTATGAATTATTATTGTATTTTTCTGTTAAGCTGTAACACCTGTAGTGTTCATCAGTTGGATCTTATGAAACTTATCCAGATTTTTGAGCTGCTCCATAAAAGCATCTCATCACATTCAATTCAAATTCCAAGTTTGTTTAACTTTTCAGAAAGTGGCTTTTATCTTTTTACACAGCAGCTAACCATGGCTTGTGAATAAGACTAGGCAATTGCTTTTATAGTCTTTTTCAAGATGCAATTCTAAGGTTTCTGAAATTAGCATGCTATAGGAGTGACTTTTGCATTTGAAATAGTCCAGGAGGTGCAGATACACCTAGGAGAGGCAGTCTCTAAGAACAATAAGGGATGAGCGGGTGTTGGAAAAGTGAAAAACAGAACATTTGAATGAAATGAATTGGACCAGCGTTGGAAACTACTATATAGCAAGTGGACAAGCTGATATTTAGTTCTGTGGGTTGTTAACATTCACATAAAACAGAATCATTTAACATTTACTGAATCCTTTTTGATAATCAATTTGGGATCAAATGCAAAAGAACATGTGTCTGGCTTTGTATGACCCCAGATTCTTCCGTTTTCCCTTTGAGCAGATGACATGCCTTCTTTGCGGACTGATATTGGTTGCTAGGAGAAGTGCACTGGTCTGGTCCCCTCTTATCCAGCAGTAAAACTAAAGAGTGTATTGAGTAAGAGAAAGAGAGGCGGAACACGGTGCAGGCCATGAATCATGACTTGTCTCCAATATGTCCACTTTGCTCCCATTTTTTTTCCCTTTAAAAACTTTTGTTTTTACCAGTGATGCTTTCTTTCAGCTGCTATCTATAATCCTTTTGGAGCCTGAGGGAAAGAGGGCTGCTAAAGGGAGGCTGTCTGCTAAGAGTCCACTCAGAGGCATAATAAAAGCCTTGAGAGTTATTCATGGGGCCACATTAGTGAGAATGCCCTACCCAGTGAATAGCATCAGTCAGCTGCTTTTGAAATCGAGTGATTAATACCTTCTGTTTTTAATGGGGGGGAAAAGGCAGACAAGAAAGGTCTTCATACTACTTTGGCTCTTTTGCAAATTAGATCTTATACATTGTCAATGCTTTTGAAAAAGAAGTTGCTAAATTTTCAATACCTGCAGTAGTCTTTAAAAGAAATAGTGTTTCATGAACTGTTAATTGTGGCTACTGTTAGATACAACTGAAATGGTAAAATGTCCCAAATGAACAATATATATATTAAGAAAAAAAAGCAGGTAACCATTCTTAAATTTTGGCCACGTTTTGTGATGACCATCAAACTAAAAACATGATGTTAAATGATTATATTCAAAATGTTGCCTATGCTGATCCTATTTCACAGCATCCAGATCACATTGTTGTTTGTTTGATAAAGAAACTAATTACAATGCTCTTGAGATTTCAGAGAAACATCTAATGAGAAGGTGTGAAGGGTGGCAGGTGTTTGTTTCCCATGAGCACTTGAATATAAGGGATAGTTTGTGATTTACAAAGAAGTGGTTTACATATATATACACATATATATGTTTATATCTATAGGCTAGATTAGCATAAGGGATTTGGGATGTTGCCACTATAATGCATTCCTGTTACCTCTCTTTAAATCTTTTGATTGCATTGGGTTCATGGAATGGCTCAAATAAAATTGCTTAGCGTTCAGGAAGCTTGACAATCATCTAAGGTGTGTAGATAGAAAAGCTTCTGGTTTTGGTGGCCTGTGGAGGCAACTAGAAAATGTAAAGTGATGCTTATTCACACCATTTTTCAGCATGATTCTACTGTCATCCAGGCTGTTACTATTTAGGTGGCAGTTTAAGCCAAGCCCAGTGTTCCTTTAAAATGATTCTCATTCTTCTACTCATTTTACATTTTAAGTTTGTTTTTGATGTAGCAACCTAGTCTGGCTCTTCATTATCTACTCATGTTCAATTAAAAAAAAAGAAAACAAAACAAAAAAAACTTTACTGTGGTTTGAATATGAGAACAAACATTTGAAGAACTCTGCATGCTGCCTCCTGTAAACTGTTTTTCACCCTGTGGAAGTGAAATATCTTGTTAAGAGGTGGTAATGCCCAAGGGCAATCAGAGATGGAATTGTAACGATTTGGTGGGTGATGTCTAGAGATCAGCTTCCAGTGAGGTCTCATTTAACATCTTTATTAGTGATATAAAAAAGAGAAGAAAACGATAAAGAAATTTACATATTTCAACATTAGAACGCAATCAGGAAGTTTTTCCCCAACTCACTATCCATAGCTCCTAATGAACGTGGAGGTGACTTCGGAAAACTTTAGATGGCAAGTTAGCAGATTATGAACTGCTTTATTATGAACTGCCTTGTTTGGTATATGCATGTAAAGTAATTCTTCAGGGAAATAATCAGAAATCTAGGTATCTAGCTAGAGAGAGAAGCCAGCAAAGTAATAAAAGTGAAAGGGCCCAGGGGATAAAGATGGAATAGTGGCAAGCAGAGAACGCGATTCACATTAACAGTGTAATGTCCCAGTTTTAAAGGTCAGGAGATTATAGTGCCCATTTAGGGAGCATGCCATCACTGACAGTGGAGATTCTCTTTCAATGACAGTGGCTTAAGTGCAGTTGAAATACTTCTTTCATTTTGTACTTCATTGCCAGAATGTGAGACTGGGAGAGAGATTTTGGGAGAACAGAGGTAGGAGTGAGTACAGACAGATTCTTTTGGAAGGTGTCTGTCCACTGAAAAGCAGAGAAGGATGTATTTGTTGTCTCTGTATATCCTGACCTATACAGAGGAGAAGCAACATTGTGATGGATCCTATTAGACATTTTCAAATATTGAGGGAAAGGATTGGCAGTATGTAACCAAGTTTGAAATAGTTCACCAGTCACTTTTCAGAGCTAAATCAGAAAAACTTGAAAGCTATGAGTTATGCTCAGGGGGGGAAATACTCATATTTTAAAATTGTGTTGATTTAAATGATAGGAGATGGTTAAAGCAAAGTTGCAGTTTTCTAAAGAAAAGGTAATAATCAATGAGTCCACTATGTAAACAGACAAGAATTGTAATCAGACTCATTGACTGAACAGGATCCAGAACATAATACTCTTTAACTACTTTCAAAATTAGTGAGGTCTTATTAGACATGCACCCTTTGGGGTTTTACCGTTTAAGAGAAATGAAAACATTTGATGGTCTCTGTCATGTGTGTGTGTGCGTGCATGCTAAGTCTCTTCAGTCACGTCCAACTCTGCACAACCCCATGGGCTGTAGCCCACCATGCTCCTCTTGTCAGTGGGATTCTCCAGGCAAGAATACTGGAGTGGGTTGCCGTGCCCTTCTCCAGTGGATCTTCCCAACCCAGGAGTCGAACCTGCATCTCTGATGTCTCCTGCATTTGCAGGCAGGTTCTTAACCACTAGTGCCACCTGGGAAGCCGTTCTCTTCTATAAACAGCTGCAAAATGATAACAGGAGTGGAAAATATTATGTTAGATTGGCCTCATGAGTTGTCATTCTTTTTTTGTGTTTTTCTTCTGGTCCCATTAATTTGAATAAATTATTATGAGAGGGCAGAACAACATTCTGTTATTGGATTTGAAAATCATCTTTCTTAGTTTCAGACGTTTTTAGTTGTTTGATAGCCATCACATACAAGCTAATACCTCGGCTTTAGTTATTATTTTGTATCATTAATGATAAGCCCAAGAGAACAGAAAGAATGCAGAGCTGAATGCTAATGCCGATCAGCACCATCCTGTTCTTATTGTCTCCTGGTACCTATGTTAGGAAAAGGAGCATAATAGAGTGAATGGGGTACTTGAGAACTTCAAGAGCTAGGTAATAACTATTTCTCGGTTTGCTGGCCATAAATCTTCCTCTGCCTTTGTAGAGAGAAAGGATGTAAATGAATGGCAGAGTTTTGTTCCAATAAAATTTTATTGATGGACACATACTATATTTTTTAATATTTTTTCCATTTCACTAAATACCATATTCTTTTGACTTTTTTTTCCCCTATGACTTAGAAATGAAAAAACTAATCTCCCACATTATCATGGCAAAACAAGGGGTTGGCAAGTGTTTCCCTGAGTGTGTGACTTGGTGCAGAATATGAACTATTCCTTTTTTCATTAGAGGAGGAGAAGAAAAAGCTGATGTTTTGGGGCAAGAGGCAGATGGAGCTAGAAGATGAACACCCTGCCCATATTATTTCTCCAGCTTCATCACTCTTCATCCAATCTTTCAGCAAATGTTTGATGTGTGCCTACTATGGGCCGTGAATTGAGCTCTTTAGATCCCACACTGTCTTAAATCCTGTCACTGCCCTTAACTCCTGCTGCAGTTGAGGTATTTGTATAGTGTGCTGAGAACCTGCCAGGCTGCCTGGAGCCTTCAGAGAAAGGTTCCTTACTGATTCTCCCAAATCCTTCCCCAACAAGAGTGCTCCTGTCTGGTGTTGCTCATGCCAGTAGTTCAGCTCAGAAGCAAGGGAAAACTTCATTAAAAAAAAAACAAACAATTATTTTTAATTGGAGAAAATTGCTTTACAACGTTGTGTTGGTTTCTGCCATACAGCAGCATGAATCAGCCGTAAGTATACACGAGAGGGGCTTCTCAGATGGCGCTAGTGGTAAAGAACCCATCTGCCAATTCAGGAGATGCAAGAGATGTGGACTCAATCCCTGGGTTGGGAAGATCTCCTGGAGAAGGAAATGGGAACCCACTCCAGTATTCTTGCTTGGGAAATCCCATGGACAGAGGACACTGTTGGTCTACAAGTCCATAGGGTCGCAGAGTTGGACATGGCTGAGCACACACACACACATTTACATCTTAGTCGATTTTACATTTGCTGAATTGTGCAAAGTAGGGCTCAATGTTAGACAAATTAAATTTGTCCGTTATGGACAGTTTTTTATGCAGATGCCAATAGAGTTTATGCCACCCGACCACAAATATTTTCAAGAATCAAACTTCCTCTTGACATCAAGGATCTAGGTTTCGTCTAGTAAAAGGAAAGTGTAGCATGGAGTGGAGCAAGCCTGCACAGAGGCTCTTCACACTAAATATAGTCCCTGTACCAGTTTGATAGTAAATTACTTGGCTGGGTGATAAAGGCTAGGAGATTTTATAAGAGAGATTCTCTGCTTGGCGTACAATTATATGCTGGATCCTTTCTCCCGTCCATAGAATTATCTGTATTTGCTGTTCCTAATGTAAGAGAATGATGGAATGGATCCCATGTCTTAGTAATTTGAAAGTGAAAAATAAGATGGACAGTGAGGTGATGAACGGCAATTCCCAGAGTTTAACAATTAACTTTATTTTGTCAATTTTATATTACTGGCATGCTGTGGGACCATATCATAGCTAACATTTGAAAGCAAATGGGCCTTGTGCCATAACATCTGCAACCAGTGATTGAGAAGAGGCTAACTTCATACAACTTCATCAGTATATATGTGTTTTATATCTATATATCCATATCTTTTATTGCTTAAAGTTTAATATGCCAATGATGAAATATGAGTTCCAATAATTGAATGTCTACTTGTTAAACTTGGAGTTATGGTACAGGATAGAGTGGCACTCATTTGTATTTAGGAATAACAGATACAAAAAAGTATTTTCTTGGATCTCACCCTTGGATGATTGTATGTTACTTTTACAGTATGCTTTTTTATTTTAAAGATTTTTTCTCTTTAGTCCAATTCCACAGCCTGTTTCCATTAACATCAAACACTTTCGCATGTTGTATTCATCATGCTGTAACACAGAGCATATAATATAGAAACGGATGCTCCTGGTATTAGAGGTCTCTGCATAAAATTCATTCTCCTGGCTTTGTTATTAGACCAGTAAATTGCATATTGTATTGATGAAGGGACTTTCATTCTTATAATAGCCTGTGAATTCAGGAGGGACTGGTTTGCTGACAAGGCATATATAAATGACTGGAACTATAGAAAGTCTCCTAATGAATCTAGAATAGAAATATAGATGCTGTGAAGAAAATTCATTTGGGGCATATATAAATGACTAGGACTATAGAAGTTCTCATAATGAATCTGGAATAGAAATACAGATGTTGCAAAAGAAAATACGCTCCGCTCATTCTCCTTTATCTCCTCTTTGTTGTCATCTCCTAACATCCTATCATGATATCTGTCAGTATCTTCAATTTCTATCCATGTAAGGGTTATAGAGGGTTTCAGAAATACACATGTATATTTGGAGAACTCATTTAAGTACAGCATTTTTACATAAAAGCTAATATAAATTGGATTGGACTATAACGTGTGTAATATAAACTTAACCAAACTACATTTTTATACCCCGAGGAACTAATCAAAACCAGTGGGATAACTTTATTACACCCAATCCCAATCAATTTATTTCTCTAAATTTATGTAACTGCCAGATCATGTTTTGCCTTTCCCCCTCTAATTTCAAGTTTTAAAAGCAAGGTTAAGTTAACCAAGAGAATGTTTATGAGGTGAATTTGGTTTGGCAAAATGGTGATTGTTATAACAGCCATTTTAAGTAGCATGAATGCATTAAATTAAAACGGCAAATAGAGTCGTTGAACTGTTCTTTACTTATAAATGAGTGCACAGTGCTAATAATATCTTTTGGGAGAGGATTTAGGATATATTTGGTAGGTATTTACCTCACAATAAGAGGAAAGTTTCCTTCCATGAGAAAACATTAGATCACAGGAAGGCCAGAAATATTTGAGTCACAATTTTGTGAAGCTAAACTAGGTTTAAACAAGTTCTAGCAAGATAAAGTCCTCAGAATAATAAAGATAATGGCCACAAAGATCTATTACTGTTTCCCACATCATTCCTGTAATGTAGCTAAGACTCTCTTTGATGAAGTCATCCTTTCTCTATTCATTTGTGTAAAACCCATTCTCCCCCTTCCTTTTTTCAAAGGAGGTGGTATTTAATAATTTGGTAGGGCTATAAAGACCTAATTTTGTTTGATTTGAGAATCACTTGGCTTAGGCAATAAAAATAAAGATGTAAATTTGTAAGTGAAAAATTTTCTACTTTTTTATTAGTATCTTAATTCCAGATGTGCTTTTATTTATCAGAAGACTTGAGAACTGTGTAACGTTTTATTTTCGATTGTGAGAAACTAGCAACCTCTCATTTCTTGAAATTATATAGGCAATTTGAAACATTAAAGACTGGGAAATACTAGGAACTGAGCATTTAGGAAAAAACTATGTAGTACTTCGTGTAATTTTCACAGCTGTAAATATATAGGTAACTCAAGGCTTAAGTAAAAGACATACAGTTTTTTGGCAATTGCATTTTTGACTGTCGATTCAATAACATAAAAATAATTTTTTTCAAATTTATTGCTTAATATTTCTAACATGAAATATAAAATGGTTGAATTGAAGCCATAGCCATAATCATAATCCATAACCCATGCAATGTGTTTTGTAGATCCAGGAATATACATGTACACGTATATATGTCATATATGCATATATATGCACATGTATAAATGTGCATATATGTGGACACGTATACACAAAAATGCATGCACATGTACATATACATACATACTTACAGTGTAGTTAAAAATTTATACAACCAGGTTGAAAGGCTCTAGCACTTTTATCGTTTTTATTAACAATCATGTGAGTTAGTTACTAGCATGCATACCATCCTTTCTTATTATAGTTTTTCTGTTTAATATGAACTCAGATTGGGGTTACAGTTGAATTTTTTCATTATGTATATGTGTCTATGTGTATGTGTGTGTGTCTGTGTTGTTTTTAACTATCAGAAAAAGGAATACTTACATGTCTTGCTAATTTGCTACAGTATTAAGAAAATTCCATTACAATATTGGGAGTAAAAAATGTCCTTAATGTCTTTTATTAAGCTTTCAAATACCGCGTGAATACAATAAGTGAATAAAAACCTTTGGGCATAGATGCTTTTAGCTTAATAGCAAACTAGCTTTATTCAGTTGCCTTGAGGCAAAATTCATGAAAATTAAAACTTCAATACTTTAATATTGAGTTACTTGAAAGTTCCAACCAAATGTAAGTAATATCCAAATAACCTTGTTATTGTAATTTAAAAACAAAGATGATTGTATGCTACCTGGAATATCCTGTTCTGTTTCATAACATCCCTAAGAATGGCTTTGTGACTCCTCTTAGGGCTAATGAATATCTATTTTTACAGTTCTTGAAACAATAAAGGAGAAAACACATCTGTGGAATATGGCACCAAGGTTTGTGTGTGTGTGTGTGTTAGTTGCTTACTTGTGTCCGAGTCTTTGCAACTCCATGGACTGCAGCCTGCCAGGCTCTTCTGTCCATGAATTCTCCAGACAAGAATGCTGGAGTGGATTGCCATTTCCTTCTGCAGGGGATCTTCCTGACCCAGGCATTAAACCCTGGTCTCCTGCTTTGCAGGCAGATTCTTTACCGTCTGAGCTATAGGAACGTCCTTTGGCACCAAGGGATGAGTTGTTAGTTAAAAAAAAATTTCATCTTAGCTATTTCCAAGTTTGCAACTATTATTAATTACTATGACTATTTATTATTTTTAGATGTTAGCACAGATGCACATTAGTTCTTTCAAAAAATATTTACAATGTATCTGCATTATGCTGGGTACTTGTAATAGTGTG
This sequence comes from Budorcas taxicolor, assembly GCF_023091745.1. Taxonomy (NCBI): domain Eukaryota; kingdom Metazoa; phylum Chordata; class Mammalia; order Artiodactyla; family Bovidae; genus Budorcas; species Budorcas taxicolor. Next base: position 89,131,500 of record NC_068910.1, read on the forward strand.
CTGAGCTTTCAGTTTGGTGGGGAAGATAGATAATAATCACATTGCATATGTTTGTCCTTATAATTGACTTTTAAGTATTATAAAGAAAAAAGTATAGAATGTCTTGCATAGACTAAAAAATCTACAAATAATATTTATGCTGAGGCCTGTGGATTGGAGATAGTCATCTGAAAAGTAGTATTTGGGAAGAGCATTTAAGACTGAGAGAAGGTCTTGAAGAGAGTTGGGGTGGAGGGAGGGGAAACTTGTCATTGTTGAAAATCTAGAAGAATGGTAGAGGGGGAATTTGTGAGCCAAGGAAAGGTAGTAGAAGGCTAGGCTGGATGGTGCAGATTATATAGGTGAGGATTCTAAACTTTATCCCAGGACAACGAAAAGACATTGGAGGTTTGTTTTTCTCCTAGGGAAATTACCAGGCTATTAGAAGAGATGGCAACCCGCTCCAGTACTCTTGCCTGGAAAATGTCCTGGACGGAGGGGCCTGGTAGGCTACAGTCCATGGGGTCCCTAGGAGTCAGACACGACTGAGTGACTTCACTTTCACTTTTCACTTTCATGCATTGGAGAAGGAAATGGCAACCCACTCCAGTATTCTTGCCTGGAGAATCCCAGGGATGGGGGAGCCTGGTGGGCTGCTGTCTGTGGGGTCACACAGAGTCGGACACGACTGAAGCAACTTAGCAGCAGCAGCAGCAGAAGAGATCCAGTGGTAAATCTGAGTACTGTAGAATGTAGTTAGTTGTTAACTGTGGTTTGCTGTTAGCTGAGATGGCCTCAGAAGGCTATGAAAGCATATTGGACTGAAACCATTCTTGGTGTTGAGAAGGGTGATGAGGAAAGAATTCTGAAGGGAATACCTTGGGCTCAGTCCAGTGTGTACTAAGTAGCTTCAGTTGTGTCTGACTCTTTATGACACTATGGACTATGGTCTGTATCCCGGCAGGCTCCTCTGTCCATCAGATTCTCCAGGCAAAAGTATTGGAGTGGGTTGCCATGCCCTCCTCCAGGAGATCATCCTGACCCAGAGATGAAATCTGTGTCTCGTATATCTCCTGCATTAGCATGTGGGTTCTTTACCACTAGTGCCACCTGCTGCTGCTGCTGCTAAGTCGCTTCAGTCGTGTCCGACTCTGTGCGACCCCATAGACGGCAGCCCACCAGGCTCCCCCGTCCCTGGGATTCTCCAGGCAAGAACACTGGAGTGGGTTGCCATTTCCTTCTCCAGTGCCACCTGGGCAGCCATTAATAAGAGTTAGCTAGAAGCATTGCCCAGTCCTCACCCCAGACCAGTTACATTAAAAAGGCTAGGACAGAAGCCTGGGTATCTGTCTTCTAAAAGCTCTCTTATGATTCTGGACCATTCAGGGTGGACAGTGAGAACTTGATAAGGAATAATACAGGGAGATGTTCCCAAGGAAGTGCAAGTCAGTTGGTAAGACTGGAGCAAAGTAGATGATGAAGGGCCAATATAGAGAGATATCTAGGATTTTGGCCAAAATAACTAAATAAATAACATAAATGAGTTTCAAATGTATTCTGCAATGAGGGAAGCAAATAATGATTGACAGGATTCACTATCCCATCAACTCCCATAATTCTTCATCTCCATGGATTACATTTTATTTTACTTGAATTGTAATAATTTATGTATAAGCTTTATGAATCACACTTATGTTAGGCAACTTCATGTCAGGAGCTGTTTCTTCATGACTTGCTATGCTTCTTGTGAGTAGGAGAGAACCATACATTTAAAAAGTGTTCAATAAATATTTGCTGAGTTAAAATGGCCCACTTCATTCAAGTCTTCTTTGTCCTTACTTGTAGAAATAGCAAAAGCTACTCTTTTCCCTTGGTTTTGCAGAATTCATCAATTGTGTGTGTAAATTAAAAATGATCTATTCATCACTTATTGAATATACTCTTATTTATGTATTCTGAGTTTGATTGGGCTATCCCCTATCTATATTTGTGTGTTTAAATCCAATTTCTCATTTAAGGATGTTCATAATATAAACTTTATATTGTAATTGTTAGTTTACTGACCTGGATGGAAGGGAAAACCTGTTTTCTTTACATTAATTTGAAAGCCTGCTAAAAAATTAATGTGCTTATATTACTGTTATTAATTTTTCTATGTAATGCAATTTTCATGTATTTTGTTTCATTTTTTCATTAATTTTCATGGTTTTTGCTGTAAGAAGTTGATTTTACTCTGAAAATTACCTTAATGAAATTCCCTGGCAGTCCGGTGGTTAGGATTCTGTGGTTTCATTACTGAGGGCCCGGGGTTCAATCTGTTAGGGAAACTAAACTCCCCCATGCTCTGCAGCATGGCCAAAAGAAAATAAAGTTACCTTAAAAGGAGAATATGTTAAATTATGTCAGCTTACCCCTTTCAAAGAAAGAAGATTAAAGTATAAAGACTAGTTTATGAGAGTCTGTAAGACAAAACTTAAGAATATGAAAAATTTTTAGTACAAACCTTTTGTATAAATTGTAATTTTATGTTATGCATACTTTAATAAAGTTCATAGTTGAATACTAATGATATTTCAAAATATAATAAAAGCAGATTTTATTTCTGAGGAAAACGTGCAGAAGTGAGTACAGTTTAAAATTTTGTGTTATTTTAAATACTCGAATCAGTAATACCACAATTTATATACTAATGATTTGTGCTTTTTCACTCAAATATTTTGGTTTTGTTTCCTGAGGAAAAAGTAAGGGTGAATTATCTTGTATGATAAAATACTTTTAGTAATGATTGTTTGATGTTCTCATTTCCCATTTTCCCCTAAGTTGGATGACCACCAGGAGGATATGGAAGTCTTGATAGCATTAATGTTTCAGGCAAGAAATAGTTTTCTGGAAAGTGAGCAGAATTATGTATTTCCCAGATTTGGGAGGCAGGGGTACTCACAAAGTATTTTTATTCAGTGATTTAAATGCTGAAGCTGAGTCCAGCTTATTCAAGTACACTACATTAATTTAGGAAAAGAACATTTGCAAGAACTGCATATAAAATGATAACAGTAATGTTTCAGAATATTGTCCTAGTCTCTCCCTAAGGAGCTTTAAGCACCTGGATATTATCTCATTAATTCTCAGGAACTCTCTGGGAAAGAGTATGGCAATAAATCACATGTTGAAGAGAGATGACTTAAGTTGAATACATAGAAATAGTTGGATTTACTTGGATTCTTAGTAGGTATAGATTGATCAACAAAAGTTGCAACTTCTTTTTATGGAAATACACTTCTTTTTTATAACTAGAAGACATGAATGAACAAACAAAAACTTTCTTTAAGATTAATTGTGAAAAACAGCTCATTGTTTCCCTTTGTATTTTCATTTAAACCCAATTACCTGTCGTTCCTGTGACCTATTTTTGAAATTCCATTAAAGTCAGCGAGTAACAAGATTCTCAGCAATCTTTAGTCAGGTGTCATTTGACTATTGGTGATCAAGATTGAGAGCACATTAAATGGGGAGTTTAAATCAATGGCCATCATCCATGCTATTGATTAAACACTTTATTACCTTAGTAATGACCCAAATTTTAAACATTTCTTAGAACTGATTAATTTTAAGAAACAATTAAAATAATAAAATAATGTCATTGCATAATTAATTGAAAAATTAATGGAATGTGAAGGTAAATATATATGTTTCTCTTTAGAAGTAATGCCTTGCACGCTATTGGATATACAGATGACCTTTCCACTCTGAGGTCAGAGTTCAAATTAAGCCTTGGGTCCTAAGTAAATTGAGATGAATGGCTTGGCCTGTGTCCCTTGTGTAAAATAGTCCATATCACAAAATCACCATACATCTGTTTTTGCAAAATTGGCATAATTGACATTCTCCTAGGATTTTGTTGGCAATGAAACTGAAGCTCTTTCTTACTACAAAGGAAGATTCTTGTATAGATCATGGATTTATTTATAGTGTTTGTAAAAGTGGCCTAGAATAGGTCTGCTCTTTTTGTGAGAAAGGATAATTATGTCCCATCATCATCAATTTGATAATTGATAATAGCACAATAACAGTTTAAAACATTTACTTAGATGAGAACTCCTAAGGGAAATGGCATGATAAAAAATTGAAATAATTGAAGAGGTCACCTTCTTGATCTTGCTAGTAGTTTTATAACTATCTTCACTCATATTGAGAAAAATAAAGATTGTTTTTTATATTTTAATGATATAGAAATAGCTAGAAGTTTATTTCTATTGAATATAAACCTTTAAATTTAAATGCATAGCTGTGATATTAGATGTCAAAAGGACTGCTTGGCAGTAGTGTTTCTGACAGTATTAACTGCAGACCAAAAAAATGGTTTCAAAATCAGCTCTTTGTTACATAGGTTCCTCCATTAATAATCTATATAATTGCTCAAAAAATTTAAGTCAATTTGAAAAATAACCTTAGCCAGAAAAACTATGTCAGGAAGCTGTCTGTATATACTTTCACCCTGTAAATTATACAGTAATGTGCACACAATAAAATAAAGGGCTAAGAATGGGGAAAATAAGTTTCTGTATAGAGATGAATGTGCTTCCCAGGTGACTCTAGTAGTAAAGAACCTACCTGGCAATGAAGGAGATACAAAGAGACACTGGTTTGATCTCTGCCTGGGGAAGATCATCTGGAGAAGGGAATGGCTACCCACTGCATTACTCTTGCTTGGAGAATCCCAGGGACAGAGGAGCCTGATGGGCTATAGTCTATAGAATCCCAAAGAGTCAGACGCAACTGAAGCAACTTAGCTTGCATGCACATGGAGATGAATACATTAATGTTAAAGACATCCATATTCAACGATACAATTGATCTAGGTTTTTGAGGGAGAATGATTGCATTTTTAAAAATAGTTTTTGGTAGTACAATCAAGAAATCTAAAGAATTTTTAAGGAATGGTTACTTAGTGCCGAGAATTGGCAGATTATATTACAACGTAGAACAGTTACCCCCCCAAAAACAATAAATATTATGATTATTTAGTCAAATCTTTGGTAGCCTTGAAGTAAATTTTAAAATTAACACTCACGTTTGGGTCAGCAGATTTTAATCTCTTCATTTGCTTTTGGATTCAGTATCATTTTGAGAAAAAGAAATTTTCCTTTCTCCCCCACTCTCACAACACATATACACCCATACACACGTACTCCCAAACAAAACCACAAAACAGTTTGTAGTTGTTGGTAGGCCTTAGCAATTTTTCGAAAGATTTCAAGAATTGTCTGTACTTCATTATTAGTGACACCAAAGTTATCGTTCCCTTTGCAAATCCTACTGATTGAAGCCAGAGTGCCTTCAAACGTACACAACTCAGGGTCTTTCTCAGTGTGGTGGGCACTAGTGCTTCTGTGAGTTGAATGTTATACTGAATAAGTCTCAGTTCTACTCTCTCAAACTGTTTTTGGCTAATTGTTCTCAGTATTATCTTTATTTGACAAAAGTTAATCCGGAGGACAGCTGTGAGTACAAAAAAGGAGGAATTTTTATCCATATATACCAAATTAAAAAGAATTGGAAAAAGAAAGAGGGAACAAAAATAAAGAGAATTGGCTTATGTGTATCTAAACTAAACAGCTTTTGAGTTGAACATGAACAGCAGACTCAAAAGGTTGGGGAAGATGTCATGGAATTTGTATGAGAATATTAACTAAGATAACAGGTGAAAAACAACTGGTGCGGTGCTTGGCATAGATCCAGTGCTGAATTGAGTGTTTATTCCTTCTTTTCATAAATTACTTGATGAAGGGCATCTGTTCCTTACTGACATATTATCATTAGCCTTAGAGGATACAGACCTTTAGTAGAAAGTAGGTGAGAAAATCAAGACTGCTGTTAGTATGAAATTCCTGGGAATTAATCCTACATGTCATGACAGTTATCAGAGTAGCTCAGTTTTTAAAGAGGATGTAGAGGATGTTTCAAAACTTCTATTCTTTTTTGTTTTACCGATGACGACTTCATATGTTGATTTTTAAAATTGTCAATATTCTTACACGGTAGACTACTTTAAGATCTTTTCCTCAACTCTGAACACCCATGTCTAAATCTTTGTTCTGTTTTTCTTTGTGTTTTTTTTTCTCTTTTTTTTTGTGCTTGCCACTATTTTCAGTCAGTTCAGTCACTCAGTTGTGTCTGACTCTTTGCGACCCCATGAGCCGCAGCACGCCAGGCCTCCCTGTCCATCACCAACTCCCAGAGTCCATCCAAACCCATGTCTATTGAGTCGGTGATGCCATCCAACAATCTTATCCTCTGTCATCCCCTTCTCCTCCTGCCCTCAATCTTTCCTAGCATCAGGGTCTATTCCAGTGAGTCAGCTCTTTGCATCAGGTGGCCAAAGTATTGGAGTTTCAGCTTCAATATCAGTCCTTCCAATGAACACCCAGGACTGATCTCCCTTAGGATGGACTAGTTGGAGCTCCTTGCAGTCCAAGGGACTCTGAAGAGTCTTCTCCAATACCACAGTTCAAAAACATCAATTCTTCGGTGCTCAGCTTTCTTTATAGTCCAATTCTTGCATCCATACATGCCTACTGGAAAAGCCATAGCCTTGACTAGATGGACCTTTGTTGGCAAAGTAATGTCTACTTTTAATAAAGTGTCTAGTTTGGTCGTAACTTTCCTTCCCAGGAGTAAGCGTCTTTTCATTTCATGGCTACAATCACCATCTGCAGTGATTTTGGAGCCCAGAAAAATAAAGTCAGCCACTGTTTCCACTGTTTCCCCATCTATTTGCCATGAAGTGATGGGACTGGATGCCATGATCTTTTTAGATGTTCTCAAAGTAATTACAAGTGTATATTTGCAGAAATGTCCAAAAAGAACCACTAGCCTTTGTTGTTGTTTTAAAGTCATAATTGGAGGGAAAGGGCTGTCTTATTTTTGTAGTTTCATTTCCTTCTCACCACTGGGAATGTGCAGGCTTCTTGGTTGATACTTATGCTAAGGGTGTGAACCTTAATTTGATAGGATAAAACATGTTTTTGTGATGAGAGAAAGCTGTCAGTCTTACGTGTTGGAAACAAAGAATAAAATTAAGACTGCATTTGCAGATGTTTCCTTCAGCTGTAGCGTCATTTCCCAAGGGGAGCAATAGAGGCTATTTTGTTTTGACCTTTTAAAATGAGAATAAACAAATCACCCTATTGAGAATAATCATTGTTTAGATGAACATTGTATAGAATGAGGTATAATCATTTTTCCCATTGCTGATATCCCATACCTCCTACCAACCAGTCATTTAACAGTCTCATTTAATTTTCATTCTAAAGAATAAAAGCATATCTTAAAAATAGAATTCAAAAACATTATTCATTTGTAGGGGAGGATTGATGGCATCATAATGGCACAAGAGAAGGTGGAATTGAAAGGAGAGACCATGTGAATAAAGACTGCAGTGATTTTGTGAACACTGAATTCAGTGCATTTCCACAGTATGGCAACATACTTCCCCCTGCTCTCGTTTTCCTAGGCTTCCTTACAGGACACATGATCTGAAATAGAGGCAGACACCATGCAGTCAGTGGGCTGGTTCAGTCTGCCACCTGTTTTTGTCTAACCCTCAAACTATTGTAATTATTTTTATTTTTTTTTACATTTTGAAATGTGCTGTGCTTATTCGTGTCTGACTCTGCGACATTTGAAATAGTTGAATAAAAAATCAAGAGTAGAATAGTGTTTCATGATAGGTGAACATTTTACTCAATCTGATTTTCTTGGCCACGAATAAAGTTGCACTGGAACATGCCCATGCTCGTTTATTCACACGGCTGTGTTCCCGCTACAGAGGCAGAGGGCGTTAAGTCCCTGTGACAGGGATTCTCACAAACCCTTAAATGCAAAGTGTATTTCACTTTTTAAAAAGTTGGCTGATTTTTGGCTTAAAAGGAATGATCCTTGTGCTCTGAAGTGTGTTCTTAGACCGTATACAAAAGTGCTAAATTTTAAGGCAGAAATAAACAAACTGGAATTCATGTAAGGAGATCACTTAGAAGACAGGAGGAGGGCTACGATGGATTTTGAAACATGACATGAGAAAAAGTTGAAAAAATGATGATGCTTTGCCAGAAAAAGCAGTTGATTGGGATCACAGTCATCTTTAAGTATTTGCTATCACATGGGGGAAATGATTAGTCTCATTATGTATAACACAAGGGGGTAAAGCTGATGTTAGAGGCTTTACTGGTGAGAGTGGTAGGTGGGAGTTTCGCTGAAAGGTATGTTGATTCAGTGTTGGGAAAAAAAGAATATACTAATAGAATTATATTGTTTTAATGGGATTATTTTTTCTTATGGCATCAGTGACTTTTAGTACTTCTGATTATTCAACCATAGGTCAATCCCTTGACCATAGGCTAATTCCTTGGTCAAAATGTCTGGAAGAGGTTAGATTGAATGACTTTCTTATTTTCTCATTAATTAATATAGCAAATATGCATCGAAACCTCCTTTGTTTCACTCTTTCAGGTACTGAAATTAGAGTGTAAGCAGCACAGACAAGGCCTGCTCTTTTAGACCTGACAGACTGGAGTCCTTGAGGCAGAGAGAGACAATATGCAGGGAATCAAATCAATTGCTAGATAATTTTTAAGGACAAATTGGTGTTTTGAGGATACACTATAGTATTATGGGTGTACCAGGCAGGCCAGGCATTCTTAGGTAGAGTCATCAGGAGAAGTCTTATTAGGAGGAAATGTTTGAGCCAAGGCTGTACAAAGGCCAACCTTGCAAAGATCTGTAGGAAAAGCATTCCAGGAGAGGTCAGGGCCTGTGCAAAACCCCTAAAGTAGAAAAGAACTTGTGTTAAGGAACCAGAGAGGAAACTGGTGTGTTAGCTTTCTGACTGACAAATAACACAAACTTCCTGGCTCTGCAAATTATAGAAATTTTGGCCTTTGGTAGTAGCATGGATACAATGTCTGGGAAACAATCAAATAAATGAAAGTTATTGTCTCATAGTTCTGGAGGCCAGAAGTCCAGAATCAAGATTTAGAAAGGCTCCTGATATGGATTGAATTGTGACCTCTAAAAAAGATTGATCAAAATTCCTACTCTCAGTACCTCAGAATGTGATCTCTCTTTGAAAATAGTGTCTTTACAGAGATAGTTAAATTAAAATGAGGTCACTAAGGTGGCTTTGGTCCAAGGACAATATGATTAATGTCTTTATAAAAGGCGGAGGGGGGTGGTTTGGACAGAGAGATACAGGGAGAGTCCACATAAGGATGAAGGCTGAGATTGGAGTCATTTACAAGCCAAGAAAAGCCAAAGATTATCAGCAAACCACCAGAAGCTAGGAGAGAGGGCAGAACAGATTCTTCTTTTTATAGTCTGCAGAGGAATCAATCCTTCCAACATCTTGGATTTGGACTTTTAGCCTCCACAATTATGAGATAATATGTTTCTGTTATTTAAGCCACCCCATTAGTGATACTTTGTTATGACTGCCCAGGGAAACTAGTATACATTTCTTGCCTCTTCCAGCTTCTGGTGGCCCCACATATTTCTTCGTTTATAGTGGCACAACTCCAATATGCCTCCGTCTTTCCATAGACTTCTCCTTTGCATCTCTCTGTGTCTTTTTCTGTCTCTTCAAAGGACATTCTCATTGGGTGTAAAGATCATATCTCTACCCTTACCTTCAGTTCAATTCAGTTCGGTCGCTCAGTCATGTCTGACTCTTTGCAACCCCGTGAATCACAGCACGCCAGGCCTCCCTGTCCATCACCAACTCCTGGAGTTCACTCAGACTCACATCCATCGAGTCAGTGATGCCATCCAGCCATCTCATCCTCTGTCGTCCCCTTCTCCTTCTGCCCACAATCCCTCCCAGCATCAGAGTCTTTTCCAATGAGTCAACTCTTCGCATGAGGTGGCCAAAGTACTGGAGTTTCAGCTTTAGAATCATTCCTTCCAAAGAAATCCCAGGGCTGATCTTCTTCAGAATGGACTGATTGGATCTCCTTGCAGTCCAAGGGACTCTCTCGAGTCTTCTCCAACACCGCAGTTCAAAAGCATCAATTCTTCGGTGCTCAGCTTTCTTCACCGTCCAACTCGTACATCCCTACATGACCACTGGAAAAACCATAGCTTTGAGTAGACGGACCTTTGTTGGCAAAGTAATGTCTCTGCTTTTCAATATGCTATCTATGTTGGACTTCTCCAGAGATCCTATTTCCCAAATAAAGTCACATCTTGAGATTCTGGGTGCCCTGAATTTGGGAGAACACTAGTCAACTCACAGCTGAAATGCCTAGAGAGTTGTCAGCAAAGAGGAAGGATTGATCCAAAAAAAAAAAAGGAGAGAAGACAGGGGATGTGGCGTGCAGGATATTGTACATCCCAGCAAGAAGTCTAGATTTTATTTTAAACATAAAGAAAATCTCTTGGATGGTTTTAAGCACAGAGGTAGAATGATATATGTGTTTGTGGAGAGGTATCTTTGGTTGTTGTGTAAAGGATGGGCTGTAATGGGACAGGAGTGAAAGCAAGGAGAATCGTGTTTGGCCCTTGTGGAGAGGGCTCTGAGGGGCAGAGCGACAAATGGAAGGAAGTGGGGCTGAGTTTGAAAGACTTGTTGGTGGAATGGATATAAACCAAGATGTTCGTGAGTGATGTGATACAGAGTGGGGAGAAATCATGGATGGTTTTCTTGTTTGCTTGCTGATTTAACTTTATTTATTGTTTGGAGTGTAATTGCTTTACAATGTTGTGTTAGTTTCTGCTGTACAACAGAGTGAATCAGCACTATGTATATGTATACCTCCTCCTTGTAGAGCCTCCCTCCCACCATGCCATCCCACCCCTCTAGGTAATTACAGAGCTTCGAGCTGAGCTCCCTGAGCTATACAGTAGTTTCCCATGGCTTTTTTTTTTTTTAATGATACTGAGAGTGAAAGTGAAAGTCACTCCATCGTGTATGACTCTTTGCAACCCTAGGGACTATACAATCCATGGAATTCTCTAGGCCAGAATACTGGAGAGGGTAACCTTTCCCTTCTCCAGGGGATCTTCCCAACCTAGGGATTGAACCCAGGTCTCCCACATTGCGGATGGATTCTTTACCAGCTGAACCACAAGGGAAGCCAAGAATAATGGAGTGCGTAGCCTGTCCCTTCACCAGGGGATCTTCCTTACTCAGGAGTCGAACCCGGTCTCCTGCATTGCAGGTGGATGCTTTACCAGCTGAGCTATCAGGGAAAGAATCCACCTGCAATGCAGGAGACCTGGGTTTGATCCCTGGGTTGGGAAGATCCCCTGAAGAAGGGAACAGCTACCCACTCCAGTATTCTGGCCTGGAGAATTCCATGGATCATTCTACTGGGTCACAAAGAATCGGACATGACTGGGCAACTTTTACTTTATACCTACTTTACAATGTTGTATTGGTGTCTGCTGTATAGCAAAGTGAATCAGCTATTTGTATACGTATATTAGTAATACTGCTACTGCTGCTAAGTCACTTCAGTTGTGTCCGACTCTGTGCGACCCCATAGACGGCAGCCCACCAGGTTCTGCTGTCCCTGGGATTCTCCAGGCAAGAACACTGGAGTGGGTTGCCGTTTCCCTCTCCAATGCATGAAAGTGAAAAGTAAAAGTGAAGTCGCTCAGTCGTGTCTGACTCTTCGCGACCCCATATACTGAAGCCTACCAGGCTCCTCCGTCCATGGGATTTTCCAGGCAAGAGTACTGGAGTGGGTTGCCATCGCCTTCTCCATATTAATCATACTAGCAGACTATAAATCTTTTGAAAGCCCCAGAAGATTACACTGTGAAAAGAAAGTGTCCCACCTAGTTTCTCCCAGTCTCTACTCATAGGGCAAATACAAATTAAAAAAAAATTAATTGAAGATAATTTCTTGGCGATATTTTGATGGTTTTTGCTATACAGCAACATGAATCAGCCATGGGTATACATGTTTCCCCCCATCCTGAACCCCCCTCCCACCTTCCTCCACAGCCTATCTGCCTCTACATTATTATAAGGAGATACTCTATACAGAATCTTCTTTTTCTAAGATGAAATATATCTCCTTCTCAATTAGAGTCATTCTTTTTCTGTAAAATCCAGTTAATGAGCAAGTTTCCAGACCAGAAAACTTACATTTCAAAAACAGCTGTTCTTTCAGTAAAAAAAAAAAAAAAAGTATGTCAGTAAATTCTAAAATAAGATGAAATTAAAATGAAAGCAGTAGTTTTAGTATAAATGTCCCTTTTGAATTTTGTATAATGAATGCTTTTGAAGTTACCTAAGACTTCATAGCCTAAGGTTTTGCCTAGAAATAAGAAAAGCACCACCTTCCCCACTTAGAAAAATCATAAATGAGGAATGAAATGGATTCTCTCTCCCATTCTTTCTCCTGTCACTCCTTTGAAATGAATGACCAAAGTGTTAGAAAGCATGGTCATTAAGCAACTTGCCCAAGGGATGGGGGAGTCCCTGGCAAAGTCCATCTGAAGTGAAGCCTGAAGTTGGTGGTATGTTTAGGTGTCCCCTTCTGTGTAGACTGCTGTCTTCCTGCTTGTTCCAGGGTGTTTCTAGCCTTTTAAAAAAGTGATTAGGGAATCGTCAGGTTCCTGAAACAAAAGCATCAAACATGAGAGTTTCCTTGCTGCCTGAAGCTGAGCCATGTCCGGCTGATTTTGTCTCCTATATAAATAATGAATCTGCTCACTACTCTCCATCCTCACATGTCACTCTCATTTCTTATCTAGGTTATTCCAAGAGCGTCCTGGACGCTTCTTAGGGAAGGCAGGATGGTTTTTGAAAATGTGAATCAGATGATAGCTTCTGAGATGTTTCAAATATCTCTATGGTTTCTGTTGCACTTAGGATTGCAATCTTTGATATGACCTTATAATTTCCTACATAGTCTTAGTCTCACTACTTACTTTTTAAACTTTATTCCACTACTCTCTTCTTTCCCGTATATTCTAGCTACATTGATGTTATTTCAGTTTCTAGAACATTCCAGGGTCATTCCCATTTAAGAGACTGCCTATGTTGGATATTCTGCCAGGTATGTTCTTTACCAGATCCTTCTTTGGGTAACTCAGTTTATCTTTCAAGACTGTGCTTGAGTCACTTAGAGAAGACTTTCTTGCTCAATAATCCAAACTAGTTCTTTTTGCTACATCCTTCTTTACAGCATTATCCACAATTTAAAAATTACATTCATATACCATATAGTTATATACCAGATTCAATCTCTGCGTGTGTCTGCTTTGTTCATTAGTATATACCCAGTGCCGGCTGGTATAAGTACTCACATATGTATTTGTGAATGAACATATTTTATATTTAACATATAGTAGAGATGATGAACATTCATCACCCCTGAAGTTTGTGTTCTTTGAGTCTGTATTCCATATTAATTTGTTTTTGTTTAAATCCAGGATTGCATTTATATTATTTACTATAAATATAACCATGAAGTTTGTTTTTTTTTAACAGAAAGACTTTAAGGCCACCATGATTTGATTCAGAGCAGTGATTACTAGAATTCAAAAGGGAAATCACTTAAAACACACAAATAGGAAATGAATCAGCTAAGCCTTTATTATTTTGCAGTATTGCAGCTTTTGAGCTATTTTTGTAGGTAGGTTTTGAGGAAAATGCTTAATAGATTTGAAAACAATTGCCCTTTAAAAATTACAGCAAACGAGTATTTAATCCAAAAGGGGTTAATAAATTGCTCAAGGGAAAAGAGGTGTAATTATATTTAATCACTGTCATTAAAAATAGTCTTTAACAGGTTGGATGCTTTTAACTCAGCCTTCTGAATACCAGGTAAACACCGAGCATTATTTTTCTAATGTTTACTTTTCCATAAGATGTGAGCAGAGGAAGAGGAACATGTTTATATTTGCTAAGAGAAAAAAGTCATGCTGTTTCTGAAATCACTTGTATGTAGAGTGAAGTAATATGAGAGGGAATATGCCTTATAATTGTTTGAAATTCACTGAAAAGATTGCTTTTCTATACAAAAGAGGAGAAAATGTTGTAAGAAGCACATTACAGAAAACAAAGATCAATGGGACAATATGATTAATTTGGAGTTAAAGTAAGGAAGGTCTTTCATTTGTCACCCAGTGCCAATTTGCAGTAAACCTTAGCATTTCATCAAAGGGTTGGTTGTGAACTACTTTAAAGCAATCAACTTTCCTGGAAGTGGAACCTAGGGCCTTCTTGAGTCTTCTTTGAGAGCGCAAAGTCCCCGTGATTAATCTTCTCTTCTGTCAACATGAATATTAAGTGATTTCCTCCCTGGTGCATTATTAAGTTGTCTTATTTAATGCTACTTTCTGAGGACTACACAGCTTGACCTTCACACTGAGGGTGAACAGATAGAACTGTTCTATAGGCGTGGTGTTCTCCTTAAATGTGAAATTATGCAGATTCATGTGGTTTTGTGCCTAGTCGGAGATTATGCCCTGCAAATATACACAAAGAAAAGGAGTAAATGAAGTTTGTTAACTAGATCTTGCATTTCATCTTAAAAAGTGGCTTTCTTGATAGCCACTTTTGATATATATATTGCTAAATATGAAAGTGTGTGATATTTACATTACAAATTAAAATCCTGTATAGTACAAATGAATGCATTCTCATGAAACAGGTATTGTTAATATTACTTTTTATCACTATCACTATGAACATTGAGGAATTGTAAATGCAGATTCAAATTTAGATGTGAAATAAATACTCGCTTTTGCTCTCTCCTTTTTTTTAAAATAAATATTAATATGTGCTGTGATTGCATTTTCTGTTCTCCATTGAAGACTACGTCTAATGTGTCACAGTATCATTTTAACTTACATTGTTTCATCTTTCTTTTCTCTTAAGATTCAGTTTTAAAATATACCCCCTTCCACCTGTACAGTAATTCTAGGACATAAAATAAGTAGTTAGGAACAGATGATTTTTTTATGTGTCTTGTTTCCTTGCAAATATTTACTAAGGCAATTAGTTTCATGCCTGAGATGGTCTTTGTATTTATTATATTTTGAACAAATCAAGTCATACTCTTTTTTAACACATCAGGGTGTTTATTAGTTCAGCTGTTATGCTGACAGATGGTTCCTTTAGGATGGAAAAAGAACTAATACAGCTAGTTCAATTAAAAAAAAAAGTCACGCCCAAGGTGAGTTCATGACTTTGTGTTTCTCTCCAGTGTTTAGAGTAGATCTTCCTGGAGAAAGCATCTCCTTTATTGTTTTTTGTTCCTGCTGTGAAGTGTGTTAGTCACTGGAACTTTATCTATAAATACATAAATGATGAATGGGTGAGTGAATTCAATCCTTTGAAGAAATAATGTTATTTCAGCACAGCATAAATGTCCCTCAGGGCAGGGTGAGATGATAGTGTCTTTTCCACCAAGGGAAGTATGCTTTCATGAGTATTTAAAGTGCTGTATTTTTCTTTAACCATTCTTGAGAGGAAAGATCCAACTTTGTATTTTCACATAAAGGTTTCTGTTATGTTCATGTCACATCATTTAAACTTTCATAGTGGAAAATTGAGTACATTAAAAGCTGATTTATGAAAAATGGATCATATGTAGAAAGGGAGAAGGAATACCCTAAGATAGTTGCCGTGTCTAGGATGGGCCTAACTCTCCTTTAATCAGTAAATTCCTCATGAAAATAACTAACAGAAAGAAGTAACTTTTTTCATATGTTTCCTGTAGGAGGAATGCTTTAATTATGTACTGTTATTTCTTCTGGCACACTAATGGGACTTAAAAATTACTGTTCTTTGCTGAGGTCAGGAAATAGTAATAGCTTGAAAACAGTTTGAAAAGCTCAAGCATATTTTGCTATCTTGCAGTTTTATTTAGAAGGAATTTTTTTTCCCCCATAATTTTCCTGTTTTGACTGCATAATAAGATGTAATATATAAATTCTGTACTTTTTTTCTCCTACACTGTGGTACTGTTTTTATTGTGCTTTCTTTTGCTTACTGCTTTGTCTTATTAACACATTTTAACATTTTTAGGGATTAAAGTAAACTGGTTCTTAAAAACAGTGCCTAATTTAAATGTTTAAAACTTACTTGGCAGAAGGGATATGTTTTAACATATATGGCACAAAAACGTCTGACAACAATTTCTGTTTCTGAATCTTTTTGCTTAAAGTTTGCTTTTTTAAGTGATAGAGATTTTAAAAGGTAAAGAAAATAAGTAAAACTGGGGAGAAGACAGATGGTCTGTCTTCTCTTATTAAACTATATTTCACCAACCACCTATAAATAATTTCAAGGTGAAACTGTATGAAATCTTTAAGAATGATTACCTTAAAATTAAGTAAAGATTTTCAAATAAATATTAATTATATTTTCTAATATAAATAATATAGCAATTCACATCATATACAACTTGCTATCATGTACAGATAAGTCAAATGAGTCATTAACAGTTTTGCCTCAATTAAAACTATAGGATTGGCATTTATGGAAAATTTTGAATGTTGAATGTGCTTATTCTCCAAAAAAGAACTCAAAATTCTGATCTTTCAGTTTTGCCTTAAAGATTTCAGCAAACTAATACTGATCAGAGTAAATGAACTGTGTAGGGGAGGACAAATATCTTTTCCCCCTACCCTTTAAGGTTTTTTTTTTTTTTTTTTTTGCATAAAGTTCCTGTAATAAAACACAGATTAACAAGATAAAAGGATATATGTTATTTAACATGAGTTTTACATGACACAGGGGACTTCATAAGGAAATGAAAACCTAGAAAATGGTTAGCCCTAAGTGTTTTTTATACTTGGTTTGATGAAGAATGGAGAGTCTTGGGAAAATGTGACAGGTCAAAGGGTATGAGGGAAGTGTAGTAAACTGGAGGTCACATTCCTTTCTGTGTTCCTTAGTCTTTGGAGCTAAAAATGCTCCTTTCGTCCAGGTATGGCGGGGGGAACCTGTGAGATGAAGGTCTTATGACCTTCAGGGAAATCTCACAAAGCCCTTCTTGTACCCACCATTCCTCAGAATCCTTTAGACTGAAAAATTCAATATGTCACGGTACCCTCTGTGGCATATTTCAGTTCAGTTCAGTTCAGTTGCTCAGTTGTGTCCGACTCTTTGTGACCCCATGAATTGCAGCACACCAGGGCTCCCTGTCCATCACCAACTCCGGGAGTTCACTCAGACTCACGTCCATCGAGTCAGTGATGCCATCCAGCCATCTCAGCCTCTGTCATCCCCTTCTCCTCCTGCGCCCAATCCCTCCCAGCATCAGAGTCTTTTCCAATGAGTCAACTCTTCACATGAGGTGGCCAAAGTACTGGAGTTTCAGCTTTAGCATCATTCCTTCCAAAGAAATCCCAGGGCTGATCTCCTTCAGAATGGACTCGTTGGATCTCCTTGCAGTCCAAGAGACTCTCAAGAGTCTTCTCCAACACCACAGTTCAAACGCATCAATTCTTCAGTGCTCAGCCTTCTTCACAGTCCAACTCTTACATCCCTATATGACCACTGGAAAAACCATAGCCTTGACTAGACGGACCTTAGTCGGCAAAGTAATGTCTCTGCTTTTGAATATGCTGTCTAGGTTGGTCATAACTTTTCTTCCAAGGAGTAAGCGTCTTTTAATTTCATGGCTGCAGTCACCATCTGCAGTGATTGTAGAGCCCCAAAAAATAGTCTGACACCGTTTCCACTGTTTCCCCATCTATTTCCCATGAAGTGATGGGACCGGATGCCATGATCTTCGTTTTCTGAATATTGAGCTTTAAGCCAACTTTTTCACTCTCCCCTTTCACTTTCACCAAGAGGCTTTTTAGTTCCTCTTCACTTTCTGCCATAAGTCATCTGCATATCTGAGGTTATTGATATTTCTCCCGGCAATCTTGATTCCAGCTTGTGTTTCTGCCAGTCCAGCGTTTCTCATGATGTACTCTGCATATAAGTTAAATAAGCAGGGTGACAATATACAGCCTTGACGCACTCCTTTTCCTATTTGGAACCAGTCTGTTGTTCCATGTCCAGTTCTAACTGTTGCTTCCTGACCTGCATAGAGATTTCTCAAGAGGCAGGTCAGGTGGTCTGATAGTCCCATCTCTTTCAGAATTTTCCACAGTTTATTGTGATCCACACAGTCAAAGGTTTTGGCATAGTCAATAAAGCAGAAATAGATGTTTTTCTGGAACTCTTGCTTTTCCCATGATCCAGCGGATGTTGGCAATTTGATCTCTGGTTCCTTGGCCTTTTCTAAAACCAGCTTGAACATCAGGAAGTTCACGGTTCACATATTGTTGAAGCCTGGCTTGGAGAATTTTGAGCATTACTTTGCTAGCGTGTGATATAAGGGCAATTGTGTGGTAGATTGAGCATTCTTTGGCATTGCCTTTCTTTGGGATTGGAATGAAAACTGACCTTTTCCAGTCCTGTGGCCACTGCTGAGTTTTCCAAATTTGCTGGCGTCTTGAGTGCAGCACTTTCACAGGATCATCTTTCAGGATTTGAAATACCTCAACTGGAATTCTGTCACCTCCACTAGCTTTGTTCGTAGTGATGCTTTCTAAGGCCCACTTGACTTCACCTTCCAGGATGTCTGGCTCTAGATGAGTGATCACACCATCGTGATTATCTGGGTCATGAAGATCTTTTTTGTACAGTTCTTCTGTGTGTTCTTGCCACCTCTTCTTAAACCCTATAAAAAATTTAAAACTGATGATGCTAAAGCTTTTAAGGAAAGGATTTGATGATTAGTTGCTTCAAACATGGTGCTGAAATAGCTCACTTAAACAAACCTTGCCTCTTTGCTGAGAAATATACTGTTTGCTAAAATCTTGGGCAAAAAATGCACAACGATGCAGCATGTTTAAGATACTTATTCTTGTCTTTTGAAAAATAGGACAGAAAAATTTCTATTATGTATTCATAATCTTGAGTTCTGTGGATATGAATCTACAGAAATTATTTAAATTCTTGGATTTATTACCTATAAAACAGGTATAATTATACAAAGGTTGTATTGAGAATGAAATAAAATAGTCTTTGTAAAGCATCTGCTGCAAAAATTTGGCAAAGTGCAGCTGTATTAATAATTTTTTGTTATTGTATATTAGAATTATTGAAAATGAGTTAATGATTGTTACAGATGTGCAAATACCAGAGTACTGTGCTAGGCTCCAAACATACAAAGTTAAAACCTACAGCAGAAATAAGATTTATGTAGATAACTAGAATGATAGAATAACAATTGGTGAAATACTTCTTGTACTCTTGTATGTAAGCTGCTGGCAAGTCTGGTCACTTATGGAATCTATTTCGGTTGAATGATTGCTGGGGAGGGACTTGGCACTGCGAGGTCATTGGTAAAATGTTAGAGAAGAAATGACTGAAATCAGCTCGGACTGTGGTGATGTGGAGGAAGATGAGACTGTTGTCCTTCATCAGCTGGACTTCCCATTTTTCTTTACATTTTCAAGGCTTTTTCCTTCAGAGTAGCATCTCCAATCCCTCTTGGTTATTCTTCTGTAATACATATATGTGTGTGTATGTATGCGTGCTGCGTGCTGAGTCGCTTCAGTCGTATCCAACTCTTTGCAACCCCATGGACTGTAGCTCTCCAGGCTTCTCTGTCCATGGGACTTCCCAGGCAAGAATACTGAAATGGGTTGCCATACCCTCCCCCAGGGGATCTTCCTGACCCAGGAATCAAACCCACAGTATCTCCTGCATCACAGGCAGATTCTTTACCGCTGAGCCACAGGGGAAGCCTGTGTGTGTCTATGTGTATGTGTGTGTGTGTATGTGTATATATCTATATAGATATATATATTTATACATATATATATGGAGAGAAAGAGACAATGTATACATATATATCAAGTATATACATATATATAAATAAATATATATATATATTATTTGTTATTGTTTAGTCACTAACTTGTATCCATCTGTTTTGTGACCTCATGGACTGTATGTAACCTGCCAGGTTCCTCTGTCCATGGGATTATATATATGTTATATATATATATATTAGTAATAATACCTCCCTTATAATCCCATGATAGTGGTCATGATGCCGCCACCCCATCCCCTGTCCCTCCAGCAGTGCAGCCTCCAGGGGCCCCTCCAGTCCGAGACCTGGGCTCTGTGCCCCCAGAGCTGACTGCCACATGGCCATGGCCAACCCCAATGGTAAAGTATCTTCCTGCAACATGGAAGACCTGGGTTCCATCCCTGGGTCGGGAAGATCCCCTGGAGAAGGAAATGACCACCCACTCTAGTACTCTTGCCTGGAAAATGCTATGGACGGAGGAGCCTGGTAGGCGACAGTCCATGAGGTCACAAAGAGTCAGGCATGACTGAGCAACTAACTTTACTTAACTTCACTTCATTGTTATTATTATTATCCCTCAAAGGCAATTTTTCGCCTTACCAGGGGTAGTCTTTGAATATACAGGTGGCTCAGCCATGTATCGAATCATTTCCTGTATGTTCTGGAGTCCTTACCCATTTTTATCTTTACTTTCTTTTTGAGGCCAGGATAATGAAAGTTGGTTTTTGAGTATTACTTTTACAATTCTGAGTCAGTTATATGAGCATCAGCGTTCAAGTAAGCACATGGCATGTCTGCTCCCAATATTTTACTGCCCAGAGGGGAAAAAGGGTTTAATTAAATTGCCAGGGCCCAAGACTCTGAACTCCCTGAGGGTGGTACTCCCTTCCTCTAGCACAATTCCTGGCACGTATTATACAGTAAGTATTTGTTTCCGTAATTAATAAAATTACTGATACCACTGAGGTTACTGTTTTCATATGGAAGTCAATTAAAAGTATAATAACCATGTTTTCTTTCCATTCTGTTGCTGTTCAGTCCCTCAGTTGTGTCTGACTCTTGGTGACCCCATGGACTGCAGCATGCCAGGTTTCCATGTCCTTCACCATCGCCTGGAATTTGCTCAAACCCATGTCCATTGAGTCGGTGATGCCATCCACTGACACCTCCTGCCTTCAGTCTTTCCACTCTATAGATAGACCTCACTGTAACACTTGAAATAGTTATATTCTTACGACTGAGTTTGCCTCTATTATTGAAAAGAAGAATGCAATGGAGAAAATAGACACTATTCTTTAGGTACTGAACTATTAATGCACCTTTAGATTCATTTGAGAAATTGTGATACAAAGACAAATTTGTTAGCTTTTATCCTTTAGCTGATATTTATGTTTTCATGAGGTACTTTTCCCAGCTGCTCTTCTAGTCATGTTACATATATTAATTCATCTTTTTTCTCATAACATGAGGTAGGAGAGATTATCATCACTGTTTTACATTGAAGGACCTAAAGCCTAAGTCTGAATTTCAAATTTGAGTCCAGGGTCCATGTTTTTAAATGGCCTTGCTCTGGGATCTTACTTTTATTTATATGGTGCCTTAGCATACAAAAATTGTCCTTTATGTGAGTTGATCTCATTTCATCCTCACCACAATGTGTAAAAGCCGACATAAATTTCAGTCCATTTTGCAGACGAAGCACCTGAGGCTTAGAGCAGCGAATCTGAGATTGAGTGGGGTCCAGAAGTGCTTGGTTTTATTCACTGTGTGTATGACCTCGTGTCTTCATGCTGAGATCGTAGGATGGACCCGTGTCTCTCATTGGGCCCCCATTTCAGCAGTCCTGCCAGTTTCCCAGAAGATCCAGTGCTGTACCCTCTGACTTCTCCAGCTGGGTGTCTCTGGTTATTCTGAACACTCAGTGACCTAGCCACCTAGAAGCCTTGCCTGTTACATCTTGCTCTGGTCCAAATTATAGAAATAGATTCTACAGTCATTGTATAATCCAACTATTTATGAAAGTATTTTCATGTTTTTCTGTTTCATAATTAATGTGAATGAGACTGCTTTATTAAGAATTCTTAAAAAATAGAATTTTTCACTCAAAAATTATGTTTCAGATTTAATGATTTTCTAGGCTAATTTTTCAAGTTTTTCCAGCAGCAAGTCTTCCTGAGGCTAAATCCTTATGTGGGCACATTGAACACTTTAGTATTTCTATTAATAATGTCTTGAATTTGAAATACTTGAAAACGTATTTTAAAATATTATTAAGACATGCTGGTTGTGTAAGTATAAATTAATGAAACCAAGTTGCCTATGGTAATCAGTTCCACTTCAAGATATTTCAGTATAGTATTTGTCCTTATGTCTTGTGTCCTTTTATTTATTTGCATTTTTGTTAATTACTGTACCTTCAGAATGATATTTATTCCACAGGTAGTGCTGTCCAACTTGCTCATAGGGGAATTTTTAATTTGCGGCATTAATTATGGATCACAGTGGAACTTCCTTGGGAGTTAAAGTCAATGGTAGCCAGGGGCTGTGTTGTTTATATCACATATGCTCCAGTGAATAAATTAGTGCATAGTTCCAAAATTCAGAAGCTTATTTTAAGAACATGTTTGTCAACCAGATTTAGGTCTCAGTATGACTTTGTGATGACGAGACAAAACTCCTCATCCCATCATACCCTGCTGAGGGTAGGTAGCTTTTGTAGACCATGCGGTGTTAAATTATATCCTCCCCTATGTTTGTTAACCTAAACAGAAGACATATTGAGTTGTAGAGCATATTTGAGAAATAAGCATATTTTGCTCACTTCCTGAAGTTTGCTTCTCTTGGCTTTCATGTCCAGTGCATCTTCCCAAGCAGTGTTATGCAAATGAACCAATTAATGACATATCAAATGGTCTTCCTACCTCACAGAGTTCATAACTGGAAGGGCAACAGCGTAAGTCACTTACCTATTCAGCAGATTCTATAGGCCACTGTGAGAGTCTGATTAGCTTGACTGTGGAAGACAATCACAGAGGCATCTGCTCGGTTAATTTTGAGAGAAAATTTACCAGATGGAGGTTGAAGATTTAAGTGATTAGAAGGTAGTAGATTGGAATACAAATTGGATTAAAAGAAATTAGATTGATATAAATCGAATTGAGTCACAACAGTTTGTGTTGTTCGTACCAAGGGGCAGTGGATTATGGGAGAAGCAGATGCTCCAATGAGATAGGAATTAATGTGGCTTTGACAGTCCATCTGCGAAGGTCTGAATATCGAGTACATCCCTAATCTCTCTCTCCATTTATCAATGCCATAATGTTAATTAGTACTTCATTCATTAAGTTACTTACAGAAGAAAAAATCTCACGCCTGTCCCCTCTCTGCTTGAGAATTTGTTATTTTGCCAAGGATTGGAAAGCTCTCTTCAGCTGAGCTAGCTACAGTTGACTCTGAGGGTAGACCTGTGTCCTTTTCCTCATGCATACAACTAACTGCCTTTGGCAGGAGTGCAGTAAGCTTGAAAATCTTTGCTCATATATCTCTGTTCATAAATACATAGTTTTTTGAAGTTCTGCATTAGACTAGGCACGGTTCCACTAAAAATGAATGACTATATTAATTTGATAATAACATTATATATATTTTATATTTGTTTTTTATAAGATATTCATTGAAGTTACTTGTTTTTTTTTAATGACTCAAATATTTGACATTAATGTTGAGTGGCAGATTCCTTCTTGAAGGGAAGAATGAAAAAAATCTTGTTCCCATAATTCTGTGATTGTGTTTATTACCCATATATGTATGTTTTTGTGTGTATGTGTGTGTGTGATGTCTGTGTGCTCGTTTATAGGAAATTTCAAGTTATTGACATTGTTATACATTTTGGTGTATCGTATTTGGACCTGATCAAAAGAAAAAAGATGAATGAAATGAAATTAAATGAAGCACATCATTTTAAATGCCTTTGCTTATACTGGAAATATGACCCTTTCAAATCCAAGGTGTACTGACATGGGAACCTCATTATTACAGCATTGGCCATAGCAGTGAAACTCAGCATAAGGCATTTCAAACTTGGATCCTGTCCAAGGGAACAGAGCCAGTGGAGATCTGAAGGTGATCTCACCTTTCAGGCAGCCCATGGGCATGGACTCTAAGGACAACCATGCAGAAATGCCCCTGTGTATTCATAATAATCAGGCAAATACAACTTCAAGAGACTAAAGCAATGAGAAGGGCAAAAATGGAACATCAAATCCTGTGATGCAAGCAGCCTATTATTAAAGGTTGTGCCAAGTCATTCAGAAATAATCATAGTACGGGCAAATGTGGGCTGTCTGCCAGTGCACAAACATGAAGAATTTCTATTTTTACATGGGGGAAGGCAGTGGCTTATGCAAAAGTGTGTTAAGTATTTGAAATTTTTGACATTTTGAAGAAAATTCTATGTGCAGTGATCTTCAGGCAGTGTTCTTAGTATAGGAATAAGATATATGCATGGATATGTGTGTGTATATGTATAGAAATCATATATATATGGTATATATGGGCTTCCCTGGCAGCTCAGTGATTAGGAATCTACCTGCAATGCAGAAGACCCAGGTTCAATCCTTGAGTCAGGAAGATCCCCTGGAGGAGGGCATGGGAACCCACTACAGTATTCTTGCCTGGACAATCCTGTGGACAGAGGAGCCTGACAGGCTTACAGTCCATAGGGTCACAGAGAGTTGAACACTACTGAAGCGACTGAACATGCATGCATGCACACATGATATATATCTCCTATGTATTTCCTATTCATATGGTACATTAATATAATATATCAGCCTGGCCAATCCTTACCCAGGCTGACCTGTACTTCTCCTCAGTCCTTACTGGACCCCAATACTAAAATAGTTTTCTTAGTCACTATAAATATTGGCTAAATAAGGTGATGTTCCTATCTTCTACTAGGAAATAATCTGCTCTCTATCTAGGAGCTAAAACTAAACTGGAGGTCTGTCTAAATCCAGAGTCTTTTCACTATCTGCTTAGGTCCTATGTGTAAACACTGTTTGTGGCCCAGCTTTCTAATTGTATAATATATTCATCAATACACTTTAATCATATGAAAGAGTGTATCAAGCTAGATTCCAGCAAAATTTTGAAGAGTGAAAAAAAGCTAACATATAAGCCAGCAAAATGTACAGTGTGGAGCAGAGTTTCTCATTGTAGTAAAGAGCAATCCCTCAAATCTATCTTTTGTTATAAGAGTGATTAAATGCCACCTAAAAATAATTTAGTATCCAGGGGTCAGTCCCTTGTTCTGGTTTTGACACTTCAGTTTTCAACCTAATTATCAATTGTCTAATTGGTGGCAGTTTTCTTCATTAAGCACTATCAGTACATCAAGGTGATGCTCATTGAGCCCAGCAAAGTCGGACATTGAGTTCTTACTCATGCCTTTGTTTTCGTAACTGATCATTTGGTGTTTAATACTTTGCTGAGCCCAGTGAGGATAATTACAGAAATCGCTTGGTTGTAAACTAATGACAACAGATATACAACCTCCTTATTTCCTGATTGTTGATAGACTTTACACAGTGGGTATATTTTCAGTGTGAATTGTGTTTCATTGTTTCTGTGCATTTGAGTTCAAATTCCACGTAGTAGACATATGAACACTGAGGTTGATGAAGGCCTATTAACTACGTTGAGGCTACTATACTCTTTTTTTCTTTTTCTTAGTTTTTGTTAATTATCTCACAAGGAATGCTTAGAAATTAAATTAAGTCCCTAAGTCACTAGGTGGTATTTCATTATTTTATATTTAAAGGTACTCATAAGTAAAATGGAAAAAAAAATCGACCTATTAGTGCCTACATCATCATTTTAGGATTTGTGTGAGGAAGATGTCCCATAGGGCTGATTTCAGTGTGGGTAGTTTAGATGCTTTTATCAGGTATAAGCTACGTCGATAAGTAAGGGTTTTGGACCTCATTTTTTCCTCTGCAGTCAATACATATTTTTTCAAATTTGTAGTGAACTCAGAAAATGGAGAGACACAGCCAAGTTTTAATTCAGTAAGTGATGTTCTGGCACCTCTGACTATAAATCAGTGTTGCAAAGACATTGCAGCAGCATAAGTGAATGGTGTCCAAATAAATGCCCAGCCTTGGCATGACGGTTCAGAATTTTGTGCTTCATCATAAAACTCACAAGGCAATTTGCTTAATCCTGTCTGCATAAGTTGGACTTAGAAAAGTGCAATTTGTAATTCAGCTGGCTGAATAAATGGATTTCTTCTACTGGCCAAAAGAGTGAGAAGAATTTAGAGCACTCTGTGAAAGTTTGAGAAAATTTACTTGGCTAACCTACTTCTTTGTTTGTGTAAAGGAAAGTTATATGTAGCTCTTAAAAATCCAAATATATTTTCCTAGGTATAGAGTGATGAGGGAGAAGCATAGGAAAATGCTTGGAACTAAGAAATCATAAGGCTTTTGGAATGCTAGTGGTGTGAAATTGAGTCTAGAGAGGGACAGAGGTGAGCAGCAGGCATAAAATGGGAGGAAAGAGGGAAGAATTCACAGGAATCTGTGCCTCAGTGGATATGAAAGAAATTGAGGGGTTAAATCCTGAAGCTAAGATTTTTAGTATTGGGGGAAAATGGGATTATGTGGTGAAGGAGAGAGGGATGAGTTATGTGACAGGAGACAGGCGAAGGGTCCAGTTTGAGAGCTGCAGAGTTTGAGGTTATGAATGAGCATTAAATCAGGCCCCTGAACCTAGCCTAGAGCTTTCCTTACCGGGAGATACTAACCTAGAGATTCGGTTCTTGTTGTCATAGAAACCTCTGGCTATGAGAGGGAATGAGTTTCCCATAGAAAGCTCTGGAGACAAGAGCCAGGTCTGCAGCACCTTTATTGTGGTTCAGCCGCTAAGGCATATCTCCCTCTGCTACCCAATGGACTGCAGCAGGCCAGGCTCCCCTGTCTTTTACTATCTCCCACAGTTTGCTCAGACTCGTGTCCATTGAGTTGATGATGCCATCCAAACATCTCTTCCTCTGTGATCCCCTTCTCCTCCTGCCTTCAATCTTGCCCAACATCAGGGTCTTTTCCAATGAGTTGGCTCTTTGCATCAGGTGGCCAAAGTATTGGAGCCTCAATTTCAGCACCAGTCCTTCCGATGAATAGTCAGGGTTGTTTTCCTTTAGGGTTGACTGGTATGTTCTCCTTGTTGTCCAAGGGATTTTTAGGAGTCTTCTCCAGCACCACAATTTAAAAGCACCTAATCTGCATCAAAGCATCTCACATGTAAGAATGTGAGAGCTGGACTATAAAGAAGGCTGAGCACTATAGCACCTTCAGTTCAGTTCAGTCGCTCAGTCGTGTTCGACTCTTTGCGACCCCATGAATCGCAGCACGCCAGGCCTCCCTGTCCATTACCAACTCCCGGAGTTCACTCAGACTCACATCCATCGAGTCAGTGATGCCATCCTCTGTCGTTCCCTTCTCCTTCTGCCCCCAATCCCTCCCAGCATCAAAGTTTTTTCCAGTGAGTTAACTCTTCGCATGAGGTGGCCAAAGTACTGGAGTTTCAGCTTTAGCATTATTCCTTCCAAAGAAATCCCAGGGCTGATCTTCTTCAGAATGGACTGGTTGGATCTCCTTGCAGCACCTTAGGAGGCCTTAATAATTGAGACAGAAGTGATTTGACTTAATTCAGATTTCTAGTGTGATTGTTTACATATAAGTCAAAGATCGTTTTTTTCTGTATTTATAGAAATTTATAACAAAAGTAACCAGTAACAGCGTTCTTTTTTTTTTTAATGTCAGCAGCATTTTGTCCATCTCTTACAAAAAAGGACCCCAATATGCTTATTATTGCCTCTTTTGAAAGTAGCATACCTACATTGAATATTAAGCAAACATCATTATACTTTTTAAAAAATTCACACACCTTTCATTTTCTTCCAGATTTTCAGTTGCTTCTTGTTTATAAATCCAACTTGTCAGAGTGTGATGTATTGAGTACTTGACTGTAAAACCAACTTGCTACATTAAAAAAAAAAAGTTATCTAAACTATTGTTATTCTTGTTTTTCACAATTACTATAACTCTATACTTTCTTATTCCTCTGCCGGTGAGCATTTTCTTTCCCTTCCACATAATCCAGAATAATTCTTTGTGTTCCACTCCTTTCACCTTGTGACAGGAAAGCATTGCATTTTGAGAGTGGCTGGATGGAGGTTAATTCCATGTCCTCGTGGTAATAACCTGGGAAAACCTGGGGATGATCGGTTTCATTTGATCCCTCATCTGATAAGGCTTCAAAGTAAATGAACTGAGTGGAAAATAACATTTTTAATAAGTTTTCTAGGAACTGCAGACGTTTTTTGAGAGACCTCAGGAACTGAGTCTCTGATGTATTTTTGCGGAACATAATGCAAGTAGAAAATGATCATTTAAAAACATTTACAGCACTCCCATTTGCTGCTTTTCTCCATTCAGCAAAAAACAAGCTCATTTTTCTCTATGCATACACACTCTTTTAAATGCAGTCCACACTCAGTATTTCTGTTGCAGCAATGATGTTATCTGGTGGTCATTTGGCTCTGAAGCAGAAGATACCCCGTGAAAGGAAATTTAGAGTTTTATTAAATCTCACTTTTAAAAAGGCATCAACAGATAGCATAAATAGACAAAAATTAAGGAAAGTAGATTCCTAAATGAAAAGTATGCTCATAATTAAGGTAACTCATATTCTTTATCAGCTAGGCTAAAATTCCTCTCGTTTTCAATCTAAATTTAACCATTTGTATGCCTTACAAAGAGAAGTCATATCAAATCATTATGATTTAGTAAATCAAACTTTTTTTTCTTAAAGAGGGACTACTTTAGGTTTACTGTTTTTGTTGTTGTTGTTACTTTAATGCTATGGATAAAGTGAGGGACAGAATATCAACTTTGAAATTTTTTGAGAGTATGCAAATAATTTGAAAACAGATTTAATTCCAAGCCTAAGAGCTATTTGCAACTGATTAAGCATGGCCTCTTGTTCAACCTGTTCTGGATCAAAATCTTGTCCAAGGTATTTTTAGTGGAGTAAACACTTCAGAAATGAATTTGGATGCCTCTCTTGCAAATACCTCCAAAGAAATGTGATGCTGTCACTTCCATTCAATATGGTGAACTATGAAAGCTCATTCCCTCTGAGCTTGATCATCAGAGACAAAGCAATGAGTATACGTTATATTCAGATACCTTCCCATTCAGTTCAGTTCAGATACTGAGTCGTCTCTGAATCCTTGCGACCCCATGAATTGCAGCACTCCAGGTCTCCCTGTCCATCACCAACTCCCGGAGTCCACCCAAAACCATGTCCATTGAATCGGTGATGCCATCCCACCATCTCATCCCCTATTGTCCCCTTCTCCTCCTGCCCTCAATCTTTCCCAGCATCAGAGTCTATTCCAATGAGTCAGCTCTTTGCATCAGGTTGCTAAAGTATTGGAGTTTCAGCTTCAGCATCAGTCCTTCCAATGAACACCCAGGACTGATCTCCTTTAGGATGGACTGGTTGGATCTCCTTGCAGTCCAAGGGACTGTCAAGAGTCTTCTCCAACACCACAGTTCAAAAGCAACAATTCTTCAGTGCTCAGCCTTCTTTATAGTCCAGTTCTCACATCCATACATGACCACTGGAAAAACCATAGCCTTGGCTAGATGGACCTAGTTGGCAAAGCAGTGTCTCTGCTTTTTTAATATGCTGTCTAGGTTGGTCATAACTTTTCTTCCAAGGAGTAAGCGTCTTTTAATTTCATGGCTGCAGTCACCATCTGCAGTGATTTTGGAGCCCCCCAAAATAAAGTCAGCCACTGTTTTCCCATCTATTTCCCATGAAGGGATGGGATCAGATGCCGTGATCTTAGTTTTCTGAGTTTTGAGCTTTAAGCCAACTTTTTCACTCTCCTCTTTCACTTTCATCAAGAGACTTTTTAGTTCTTCACTTTCTGCCATAAGGGTGGTGTCATCTGTATATCTGATGTTATTGATATTTCTCCCAGCAATCTTGATTCCAGCTTGTGCTTCCTCCAGCCCAGCATTTCTCATGAATATATAAGTTAAATAAGTAGGGTGACAGTATACAGCCTTGACGTACTCCTTTTCCTATTTGGAATGAGTCTGTTGTTCCATGTCCAGTTCTAACTGTTGCTTCCTGACCTGCATATAGGTTTCTCAAGAGGCAGGTCAGGTGGTCTGGTATTCCCATCTCTTTCAGAATTTTCCACAGTTTATTGTGATCCACACAGTCAAAGGTTTTGGCATAGCCAATAAAGCAGAAATAGATGTTTTTCTGGAACTCTCTTGTGTTTTTGATGATCCAGCGAGTGTTGGCAATTTGATCTCTGGTTCCTCTGCCTTTTCTAAGTCCAGCTTGAACATCTGGAATTTCATGGTTCACATATTGCTGAAGTCTGGCCTGGAGAATTTTAAGCATTACTTTACTAGTGTGTGAGATGTGCGGTAGTTTGAGCATTCTTTGGCATTGCCTTTCTTTGGGATTGGAATGAAAACTGACCTTTTCCAGTCCTGTAGCCACTGCTGAGTTTTCCAAATTTGCTGGCATATTGAGTGCAGCACTTTCACAGTGTCATCTTTTAGGATTTGAAATAGCTCAACTGGTATTCTATCACCTCCACTAGCTTTGTTTGTAGTGATGCTTTCTAAGGCCCACTTGACTTCACATTCCAGGATGTCTGGCTGTAGATGTATGATCACACCATTGTGATTATCTGGGTCATGAAGATCTTTTTTGTACAGTTCTTCTGTGTATTCTTGCCACCTCTTCTAAATATCTTCTGCACAGTTGTAAATGGGACTGGTGATGGAAGCAGGGTTCGATGCTGTAAAGAGCAATATTGCATAGAAACCTGGAATGTTAGGTCCATGGATCGAGGCAAATTGGAAGTGGTCAAACAGGAGATGGCAAGAGTGAACATTGACATCCTAGGAATCAGTTAACTAAGATGAACTGGAATGGGTGAATTTAACTCAGATGACCATTATATCTACTACTGTGGGCAGGAATCCCTTAGAAGAAATGGAGTACCATCATAGTCAACAAAAGAGTCTGAAATGCAGTGCTTGAATGCAGTCTCAGAAATGACAGAATGATCTCTGTTCATTTCCAAGGCAAACCATTCAATATCACAGTGATCCAGGTCTTATGCCCCTACCAGCAATGCTGAAGAAGTTGAAGTTGAATGATTCTATGAAGACCTACAAGACCTTCTAGAACTAACACCCAAAAAAGATGTCCTTTTCATTATAGGGGACTGGAATGCAAAAGTAGGAAGTCAAGAAACACCTGAAGTAACAGGCAAATTTGGCCTTGGAATACAGAATGAAGCAGTGCAAAGGCTAATAGAGTTCTGCCAAGAGAATTCACTGGTCATAGCAAACACCGTCTTCCATCAACACAAGAGAAGACTCTATACATGGACATCACCAGATGGTCGACACAGAAATCAGATTGATTCTATTCTTTGCAGCCAAAGATGGAGAAGCTCTATACAGTCAGCAAAAACAAGACCGGGAGCTGATTATGGCTCGGATCATCAACTCCTTATTGCCAAATTCAGACTGAAATTGAAGAAAGTGGAGAAAACCACTATTCCATTCAAGTATGGCCTAAATAAAATCCTTTATGACTATACAGTGAAAGTGAGAAATAGATTTAAGGGACTAGATCTGATAGAGTGCCTGATGAACTATGGATGGAAGTTCGTGACATTGTACAGGAGACAAGAATCAAGACCATCCCCAAGAAAAAGAAATGCAAAAAAGCAAAATGGCTGTCTGAGGAAGCCTTACAAATAGCTGTGAAAAGAAGGGAAGGGAAAAGCAAAGGAGAAAAAGAAAGATATACCCATTTGAATGCAGAGTTCTAAAGACTAGCAAGGAGAGATAAGAAAGCCTCCCTCAGAGATCAATGCAAAGAAATAGAGGAAAACAATAGAATGGGAAAGACCTCTTCAAGAAAATTAGAGATACCAAGGAAACGTTTCATGCAAAGATGGGCACAATAACAGACAGATACCTTTACAAACCTCTTTTGCTCTTCCAGCTATTGGCTTCAGAAAGAAAAATTCCAACATGCAATTGTGTGGCAGTAAGAAAAACTTAATACAATATGCTGTTCCCACTATGCAAGAAACAATCTTTAATCTTTGATGTTTTTTTCGTTTTTAATTGCAAGAGGCCTTGCTCTTATTTTAATGATACACAGTGTCATGAAAACTGTAATCTAGAGACTTCAAGGGAGACATATGTTGCTTTAAAAGGGGGAAAGTGGTTTTGTTATCACCACTATTTTAAACTAAGTGTGTGTGTGAAAGTTGCTCAGTTGTGTCCCACTCTGCAACTCTTTGCAACCCCATGGACTTTACAGTCCGTGGAATTTTCGGGGCCAGAATACTGGATTGAGTAGCCGTTCCTTTCTCCAGGGGATCTTCCCAACCTAGGGACTGAACCCAGGTCTCCCACATTGCAGACAGATTCTTTACTGTTTGAGCCACCCGGAAGGCCCTTAAACTAGGCAAAGGTTAATTTAAAGATAGTGTTCTGATAATACTTCTGTTTGTCATTTAATTTAGATCATGTGTTGTTTTCCTCAAAACATTCTTCTCATAATCTTTATTTCTTATTAAATTTATAATGGAAAAGTAGCCAAAATATAGATTCTTTCCATGTAATAATCACATAATGGTTTCAAGATTAACATAAGGAAGAGTTATCAGTATTGGTATAACTCATTTCAATAAAATAGAGAGACATAAAGAATTGTTAAATATTGATATTTAATTAAGTTCCAATGAATATAATTTACAGGTAATTTCTTCAGCATGCCTAGACAGTGATGCCTATACTAAAGTACCCCCCATCCAATTTGTCAGGAAACACAGTAGAAGCAGTCTTTAGTTGTTACGGAGTTTTTGTATCAAAATCCAGCTACCTATAGCTCCACTGATAGAATGGCTAAAGTGATATAGTCATGCATTTATATAAAATATTGATTGAGCACCTAATATTTTCATCTTTGGAGCTTGATAGAGTATGTGGCAAATCTAAGATGCAGAGTTGTTGAAAACATATAGGCTTCAGGGAAAAGTAGGTGAGGTATATTATTCAGCATGATCTTTGATTTGATTGACCTTTGACCTTGCATGGTTTACAAATTATTCTGCATTTCATTTGCCTGATAGCTCAATTGGTAAAGAATCTGCCTGCAATGCAGGAGACCCCAGTTTGATTACTGGGTTGGGAAGATTCTCTGGAGAAGAGATAGGCTACCCACTCCACTATTCTTGGGCATCCCACTCCAGTATTCTGGGGCTTCCCTATGGCTCAGCTGGTAAAGAATCTGCCTGTAATGCAGGAGACTTGCGTTCGATCCCTGGGTTGGGAAGATCCCCTGGAGAAGGGAAAGGCTACCCACTCCAGCATTCTGGCCTGGCAAATTCCATGGACTGTATAGTCCATGGGGTTGCAAAAAGTCAGATGTGACTGAGCGACTTTCACTTCACTTTGATTTGTGGGTAATAACAGGCAGTAGTGGAAAAATCATAATAGAAGATAAGCAAAAGCTGAAGCTGTTTTTTGAATGACTTACTATTGCACAAAAAATGACTTACTCTTGTATTTGTCTTGTAGATGGTAGTCTTTGGCTTTGTGGGGTCACAGATTCCTGTGAGTATAGTGATAGACGTTATATAATAAAACAAGTATACATTACAGTAATGTTAATATTAGTGAACATTCACTGAGTGCTGACTGTGTGCTCAGCACATTGAAAAATCTCACGTAGTGTTCATAACAAAATTAGGTCAGTACTGCAGTGTTTCATAGATAAGGAAACCAAGGTATGCAGAAGGTAAGAAACTTGCCTGGTTTTATACTCCTGTCTTGCCTTTGGACAAGAACAATGCAAGTTATACTCATTTCAAAGACAGAGAATCTATGTTAATTGTCGAAGTTATGCTTTATTATTTCTTAAACACATATATACGTGCAAACAAAATTTTGCCCCAATACCTGAGGTGCCATCCTCCATTCCATAATTTTACTTCTATTCCACATAAGGTAATCCATGTTTTAAGAACCATATTTTAAAAAGATAATGGGGTAGTACAATGAGATTCATATGTTAGGACAACTTCGATAGTCAGATGGCAAATAGAAGTGAACAAATCTAAAATTAATCATTGTGAATATGATTTTGAGATCATACAGCTAATATATATGATATTATGTATAATGACAGTTGTAATTTTGGGGGTAATGATTTGGCATTATTCTTTAAAGAAAATTTCTGGATTGTATTAACATTCTCTAATCTGTTTCAAAATCCTTAGTAAACTATCAAGTAAATGAACTTTACAATTTTAACTATGGTTACTGAATCTCAATTTAACTTTAAAATAAAATAGTTCAGATATGAGGAAACTATGTCGAGTTTTAGGCAAGTTTATCAGAAACTAAATATTTAACAAAGCTTTGCACAGGTGTAAAAATATCAGTGCTGGTGGGAATGGTGCTTGTGACAGTGACCCTGGGACCTTTGGCTCTGCGTTTGCTAAGATGAATGCGACTGCCACCGAATTTTCAGAATATAAGTGCTTAGGAAATAGAAGGCCAGAATGTTATCAGTCTATTAGGAGTTTATGTAAGCAGAATGTCTTTTTCTGAAAACCCACTCATGGTCTCTACCAGATAAATACCGATGGTCTTTAGAAAATTAAACATTTTTAAACAGTGAAGTTGGAGATTGTTTCATTGCATCATCTTTTGTAAAGCCAAATGCAACTTTAAACCACATGAAAATATTATAAATATGACAGTAAGAAGCTAAATTTCAAAGATATCTTTCTGAAATATTGTTTTTATCACTATAAGGCAAATCTGCATAACCCATGGAAACCTCTGATTTGATGGCAAATCACTCTTTAAAGAATGCCTTCAACCATGGGAAGACGTAACAAATTGATTTGAAATAGTTTTGGATGAATGTCCAGGTTAATATGTTATCTCCTTACTGAATTGTTGGAAAATGAATTTATAAAGTGGGAAATTATTCTTTTTTATTTCTCAGGAGGAAATCATTACTATAAGCTTACTGGAAACTTGTGGTTTCAAAATTTCTCTTCAGTTTTATATAGGTATTCTCATGTATTTAACCCCTGCTTTTGATTGCTTTCTGCTTTTGTTTCCAATTTACCCAAAGTAGTCCTGCCTTCCCTCTGGTGTTTGGTCATTTGGGCCCACCTGCTCACAAGAGGTCAGTGGCTCAGTGCCCTGGATGTAGGCAGCCAGAAAATGAAATATTACAATGAGAAATTAAAACCTTTGTAATTAAGGCACTGAATAACATGAGGTGGTAAAGAAGAGGGAATACGTATTCCACTTTTAATATTTTCAGTAATCTCTTCTACGAATACAGAAAAATCTGAAATACAGTTGTGAAATTCAGAGAAAACGTTTTATGAAGTCAGCCTTAGTTACCTTATCCTGAAGTAGCAAATATTCACACTGAATAAGGAAGGAAATTTTAAATATCTTTGACTAAGGTTATATTTTAAATAATTGATGGGCAATTTACTTATAAGATAAGTATCTATGCTTTGCCAGTTGGTCTTTGGTTTAAATGATTTATAGCACTGTGTATTTATTGGCTATGTAAACAAATTTAACAGAAATTTAAGAGGAAATGCCAGATGTTACATGAACTGCTTTTTAAACATAAGCTTTTAAATTATTGATAACCTTTGGAGGGTGCTCTAAGAAGGCATTTTGACACTCATTGCTTTTTGATAGTGGCCATAACACCTATGATGGGCAAACCTTTCCAGTCTCTACTTATATTAAAAGTGTGAACATTAATCTATAGTGTGTATCTTTAAAAATGTGCTCTGTGGTAGTAAATTTAAATCGCTACCTATTATCTTTTCTTATGGGCATGTCCATTATGATGTGACAGCCGTAAAGAGTGTAATCATGTTATAAAACGATGAGCTTGTCGCAATTTGCTCTTCTAGTTGCCTCAGTTTTGGGGTAAGAAATGGTACCATAAGGAAATTTAGGTAACTTGCTTAAGGTCATGTCCCTAATGACACAATGGCAAGGAGGAAAAAAAAAAAAAGCGAAGCAAACTAAAACAAATTAAAAAAAAAACAATAACAGAAATCTAGTACTTAAGACTTTAGTTTATTAAAAAATATATATATTTATTTATTTGGCCATGCTGGGTTTTAGTTGTGGCATGTGGAATCTTTAGTTGTGGAATGTGGGATCTAGTTCCCTGACCAGGGATGGAACCCAGGCCCCCTGCATTGGGAGCATGGAGTCTTAGTCCCTGGACCATCAGGGAAATGGTGAGACTTTTTAGTTTAGACTTTTATATCTTTTTCTCTTTTTTAAAATTTATTTTCAAGTGGAGGATAATTGCTTTACAATGTTGTGTTGGTTCCTGCCATACACCACCATGAATCAGCCTTGAGTGTACATATAGCCCCTCCCTCGTGAGCCTCCCTCCCACCCTCCCCCTACCCCACCACTCTAGATTGTCACCCAGCACTGGATTGAGCTCCCTGTGTGCTACAGCAACGTCCACTAGCTCTTTGTTTTACATATGGTAATGTATGTGTCCAGCGCTACTCTCTCCATCCGTCCCATCCTCTCCTTCCCCTGCTGTGCCAAGTCTGTTCTCTTTGTCTATGTATCTATTCCTGCCCTGCAAATTGGATCACTGGTACCATTTTTCTAGATTCCATATATATGTGTTAATATGCAGGACTTTTTTTTCTCTTTCTGACTTACTTCACTCTGTGTAACAGGCTCTAGGTTCATCTACCTCAGTTCCACTGACTCACATTCATTCTTTTTTAGGGCTGAGTAATATTCCATTGTTTGTAGGTATCATATCTTCTTTATCCATTTATCTGTCTATGGGGATTTAGGTTGCTTCCATGTCCTGGCTGTTGTAAATAGTGCTGCAGTGAACACTGGGGTATGTGTGTCTTTTTGAGTTATGGTTTTCACAGGGTTTATGCCCAGTAGGGGGATTGATGGGTCATATGGTAGTTTTATTTCTAGTTTTTAAGGAATCTCCATACAGTTCGCCATAGTGGCTGTATCAATTTACATCTCCACCAACAGTGCAAGAGGGTTCCCTTTTTTCTACAACCTCTCCAGCATTTCTTGTTTGTAGATTTTTTGATGATGGCCATTCTCACTGGTGTGAGGTGGTGATATTTCATTACAGACTTATCCAAAATATGGGAAGAAGAAGGAGTGATAGAGAAGAAATACAAAGCATGGACTCACAGCTAAGGCAAAGGATTCTAGTCTCAGGTTTTGGGAAAGAAACTTCGATTATTGTTCCTGTATTTTTTCCCTCCTTGTCAACTATAAAATGGACAAGAGGGTCTCTGGTAGCTCAGTGTTTCACCTAGTTAACCTGGAAGACTGGGTACGTGGGGATAATACTAGATGCCATATTGTACAACTGGAACTTTCAGGGTTAAGGCTGCCAAGTTTGAGATTAAATTATCTTCAGTTTTTGTCAGTTCCTTTTCATACCCTTGGCCCTTTAGTTTTAGGACATTAAAAGCCGTTTAGAATTTTTGTAATAAGTAGTATGTATTGGTCTCAATTTAATTTTGACATCTTTTCTAGTTTAAACTTTTTTTTTTTTAAACACTGCTGTGCTTCCAGGAGAAACAAGAGTTTTATGTCTTTAGTTCATTGCCAAATTAGATCATCTCCTGAGAGAGTCTTAATGAGGTTCGAATGGATAAAACAGTCTTTGTATTTTCCAAACATAAGCTTTCTCACCACATCTTATCACATCATAGGAAAAAGAGTTTTTTTTAATATCCCTTTTGTATTTCCCCTCTCTCACAAGGGAAGTACACTGGAACTTTATCATTAAGAAAAATTCAAGGACAGTAAAGTTCAAAGTACAGACTTGATTAGCTCACTCATCAATGTGGATAGCATTAGTAATGGTACTGAGATATGTTTCTTTCTGTGGAGAAAATTTTGAATAGGGTTTATTTTGGTAAAGTGGAAACCAGTAACAGCTTTAATCCTTTTGAAATCTAGTGTAAAGTGATCAGCCTGGGCTAGCTAAAATTTACCATGCAGAAAAAATTACCATAAGCGCGACCTCAGAAAAGAGATACTTGTCAAAGTGATTCATTTTAAGGGTCATGTCTTGGAAAGAACATCTGTACTAGTTTATAGAAGAGAAATATAAGATATACTGGATGCTCACTACATCTGTATGTGTGATTTCTTTTAATCATCTAAACCAAATCGTGAGACATTGGTCATCTGATTTGTATCTGGTGAAAGTGAGGCATAAATATTTGCCTGTCAATAATCCATTCCTGTAATCGTACCACACCACCTCTTTTTTGTAATGAGTCATCCTAGCTTCACTTTTTCATGTTGTACTATGTACGTCAAAACTGGTGGGGGGATACCTTCAGAAAGTATCTCTGGTCACATGCAGAACTTAATCACAGAAAAATTTTGTCACCTTATTTTACTATTTAAAAAAAAAGTTTGTTCAAACATACTTTTATGCAGGTAAAAATGTTAGTCACTCAGTAGTGTCTGACTATTTGAGACCCCATGGACTCTAGCCCACCAAGCTCTTCTGTCCCTGGGATTCTCCAGGCAAGGATACTGGAGTGGGGTAGCCATTTCCTTCTCCAGGGGATCTTCTCAACCAATGGGTCAAACCCAGCTCCCCTACATTGTAGGAGAATTCTTTACTATCTGAGGCACGGTTGCCACACATTATATGTTTTTAAGAAAAATAGCCACTGCACAGAAATTTTATTGGAGGGAAAATTCAGAGAAGTTTGAAAAGTGTTGCTTAACTGGATATAGCTATTGAGTATATGAATGAAAACTAAAGCTTAGAGCCAAGAAGTAATATATTCCAATTCAATAAGGAGGCAAAAACAGTTTACTTTCAAATACAAGAAGTGAAATCAGAAGTATGCTAAGTGCTTTGTCCTCCTTTGTTTTATTATATAATTAAGATCACTTCTGAAGACATAGTTCTATAGCACTCACTGCAAATGAGTGGTGTTTTACTAAATAAAATTAATTTCAAATATATTCATGAATTAATGATTTTTTACTTCACCTCTAATTCTTCAAAGTTTAAAGTGCTAATAAACTATTAAATTTGTTTTTTACTATTTTACTAAAATCATTGCAAAATCATTGTTTGAGAGTCTCTGAGAAGCAGAAATAATGCATTATGTAAATTTGGGTGCTTAGAAGACTATTGAAAGATGTTTGTCCGTTCAGTTTACTAATTTGATATTTCTGTGGAGTGCTTGCATCTAGCCAGGTCTAAGTGCATGCACGTCTCCTAGTAGGCATGCTGTAACTGCAGCTTCTCAGACCCTTCCACTTGTAGCTCCTGGTGCATTCTGCTCGCTGTAGAGACCAAGACTCTCCATTTTAAAGAAATATCCCAGGTGATTTTGATGCTGATAGTCTGAGAATCACGCTTTGAGAAAACAAGATCATCTCTGGCTGTATGCTCAGTTGTGTTGGACTCTTTGCAACCCCATGGACTGCAGCCCACCAGGCTCCTCCTTCCATGGAGTTTCCCAGGCAAGAACACTGGAATGGGTTGCCATTTCCTTCTCCAGGGGATCTTCCCAACCCAGGAATTGAACCCATATTTTCTGCATTGGTAGGTGGATTTTTTACCACTGCACCACCTGGGAAGTCCTTATATTGCCACTAGAGTTATTTATTTGACTCATTTTATTAAAATGAGTTTTAGAAGGGGTTTCGCAATTAGTCACATTGTCAGGTGCATGCTTCACTTAAACTTCAGCATTTTCAAAAGGCTAATACATTTTAGATGAAAGGCCTGGAGTTCTAATTCTGCCTCTACCAGCTATTCAGTTATGGACAAGTCCCTGTTGTATAGCTTGCTTGCTTATACAGTAAAAATAAACATTCGAACATTCACCTATAGTGCCCTGTGACTCATTTTCTATGTCTTTATAATAGTTAAGAACCGTTGAATAGAAATTAAAACTTGGCTATTTTATTGCACAATCCATAACTGAGATCTAAAATGATGTTCAGACTTGCTGTTAACTGCAAGCAAAGTTAGAATTGCAGATAGTGATTCTGATATAGTGCTTAGCTGCCTGACCAGTAGAGATCCTGAATATTTCCCATGATATGAGCAAAGTGTTTTTTTCCTCTGTTGAAGTATATATTTTTTCATGTGAAATCTGGAGAAAAAAGTTCTATGGTCCAGTATAAAAAATAAACTAAAATTATTATTGGAAATTAGTAAACAGGTGCTCTAGAGCAGGATTGGTAAGCTTTTTCTGCAGAAAATCAGATCGCAATATTTCAAGCTTTGTAGATAATACATGGTCTCTTTCTTCCTTCACCTTTTGCTTTTTCCTTTGTTCCTCCTCCACTTTTTTTTTTTTAAGCAACAGGTAAAACATGTTAAACGATCCATAGCTGAAGACCATATGAAAACTGTTTAGAGCAGTGCTTCTCAAACTTTAATGCACATATGCATTGCCAGGGAATCTTTAAAATGTAGATTCTGATGCTCTGGGTCTGGGGTAGGCTGGGGATCCTGTTTCTGATGTCCCCTTGGATAGCAAACCTTTAGAGGCTAATAGCATTTCATGTAATGAACAGCCCCCTCTGCTGTTCAGTTTTTAATCCCCAGTGACTAGCTGACAACTCAGCAATTTTTGTTTTCGTATTTTAAACAAATAATGGGCTTGTTTTGGTCATAGTATTTTAGTGATTCTTCGTACTTTTAAAGCCTCAGACCCCTCTGAAAATTTATTGAATGCTGTTGTCCCACTAGCCACCTCTCCCTCCTGCTCACAAAAAAATGCCCGTTTTTATGCACAATTTCAAAAGAATTCACAGACCTATCTAAGGCTTATTCATCTTACAGGTGACTTCTATAGTTGTGTAATGTCTGAATTTAAGAGAGTTCAAAATTAATTCCCTCAATTTTAATAACATCTTAAAATTTACATTGAAACTGTGTTTTTGCATGGGCTTCCCCGGTTGCTCAGTGGTAAGAAGTCTGACAATGCAGGAAATGCAGGTTTAGATCTTTGGGTTGGGAAGATATCCTGGAGAAGGAAATGCAATCCACAGTATTCTTGCCTGGGGAATCCCATGGAGAGAGGAGCCTGCTGGGCTACAGGCCATGGGGTCGCAAAAGAATCAGGTCTCAACTGAGTAACTAAACCACAACAACGTGTTTGCATATTTCCAATTCTGTCTACTTACCTATCTACCTCCTTACAAGTCTATCCATCACCTATCTGACTTGTAAGACCTTTTACTTTTATTTTATGCCCTATTGGTTATTGCTGGCCTGGTGATTACATTTAAAACATAAAACTGTAAATGAGGAAAATAACCCAATTGTTGGCCAGAGTGAACCTGAATTGTTACAATGCCTTGTATTAAATGTTCCACAGTGCCTTTATATATGACTTTTAAGAACTACTTTATTGAGATACTATCCATACATATTTTACTCATTTAAAGCATATAATAGTTTTTACTATTTTCATGGAGCTTTCCAACCATCACCATTATCAATTTTAGAATATTTTCATCACTCCCCAAAGATTCTCCAGTCCCCCTTCACCTCTTGCCCCTATTTCTTATCCTAGATAACCACAAACCTTTTTGTTTCTACGAATTTAACTATTCTGGGCATTTTTGTAAGTGGAATCATTTTGTGACTAGCTTCCTTCACTTAGCATAATATTTTCAGGGTTCACTTATGTTAAAGTGTTTATCAACATTTATCAGTTCAATCATTTTTACTGTTGAATAACATTCCATTATGTTGATATGTAACATTTATTTATCCACTCATCTTTTAAGGGACATTTGGGTTCTTTCCACTAAAAAAAAAAAAAAAATATTATGAATAATGATGCTATGAGTGTTCCAGTACATTCATATACAGGTTTTTGTGTGGACATAAGATTTCATTTCTCTTGGATTATGTGCCAGGCAGTGGCATTGCTGGGTCATATGTTAATTCCAAAACTTTTTGAGGAACTCTGGATAGTTTTTCAAAGTTGCTGAACCATTTTGCATTCCCACCAGCAATATATGAGACACTGAATTTTTCAACATTCCAGACAGTGCTTTTCATTTTACATTTTTTGGATTATTGCCATCCTAGTGAATGTGAAGTGTATCTCACGGTTTTGACTTGCATTTCACACATACGATGTTGAGCATCTTTTCATGTGCTTATTGGCCTTTTGTCTGTATTTTGGGATGAATATCTTTTCAAATCCTTTGTCCACTTAAAAATTTGGTTATTTACACTTTTATTGAGTTGTAAGAGCTCTTTATATATTCTAGATACGTCTTCTATCAGATATATGATTTGCAAATTTTTGATTCTGTGGGTTGTTTTTCCTTTTTCAAATCATTTTTTTAAGGACAGATATTTTTGTTTCATACGATTTTGGTGTCATATTCATGAAGGTTTTGACAAACTCAAGTCATAAAAAATTTCTCCTATAATTTCTTTCCA
Organism: Budorcas taxicolor; assembly: GCF_023091745.1. Taxonomy (NCBI): domain Eukaryota; kingdom Metazoa; phylum Chordata; class Mammalia; order Artiodactyla; family Bovidae; genus Budorcas; species Budorcas taxicolor. The sequence goes on from NC_068910.1 coordinate 89,173,952, forward strand.
TTGTTTGATAATTTCAACCCTTACATTTAGTTTTTAATTTTTTATAGCAGTAAAGTTACTAGAATAATACCTAAATGTGACAGCCCTAGAATAGTTTATATATGTTACAGTAATAAGTGAGTAAAATCCTCTGAGAGCTTACTGGGCATGCTGGATTCTAAATTCTACTGCTAAGTTCCTTAGATGTTTTGCCTCTAGTTCTCTTATTAGTCTATTATCTTCTATTTTATTTAATGTGTTAGTGTATTTCAAGTCCCATTCAGACCTTATCCATGCCAACTACCTAATAAGGCAGTGAACTATGAGATGTAGTAAATTAGCAGTCTAAAACATGGAGACGCAGGTTCTCTTGCAATTGGCAGGCTGGTTCTTTACCACTAGCACCACCTGGCAAGCCGTTAGGGCCTTAATGCGAATAGTATATAACCTTCTTTATTATCGTGATTCAGGATGATTCCCTGTCCATTTTTAAATGCTTTGAGTCTCTCTGTTGTTCCCTTTTTTTTTTTTTTTTTAAAATTTTGTCCTGTGCACTGTAAATTACTCTTACTTTAAATACCTAGTAGTTGTACCCACTCCAGTGTTCTTGCCTGGAGAATCCCAGGGACAGGGGAGCCTGGTGGGCTGCTGTCTCTGGGGTCGCACAGAGTCGGACATGACTGAAGCGACTTAGCAGCAGCAGCAGCAGTTGTACTGTGTAAGTTCCTTCTAGAATCTGATGAGATAACAAATGGTAATCGGCAAGCTTTGAAAGTTAATCCTGTTCAGAAAAGGAAAGGTTCGTTCACTACCAAATTAAATTCCCTTTATTAAATTAAAATACAAATTTCAAATTAATATTGAAAGTTAACTGGAATAACATTGATGAGTAAATATTACTTTTGTTTATTGAGAAGAAATATGCTAATATTAGATGAGTGGTTTGAACATTGTAAGAACTAACTTTTAAAAGCTCATATCTAGATGATCATTACATCTCCAGACAGATTTGTCTTAGCATTTCCTTTAGAATTATTCGCCGCAGCTGGTGGTATAGCAGCTGGTAGCAACTTTCCACAAATAATGACTTTTGACACTTTATAAATTAAAATATTCAAAACAATACATTATGCAAAATTTTCATCTTAAAATGCCAAATGGGTCCTTCTCTTTGTATTTCTTCTAACTTTTAATGGCCGTGCTTTCACTGTAGTCAAAGGAAGGATATTGGTGCCTGTCACTCTTTCTTACCATGTGGAATACCAAATTCTGTGAAGTGTTTGTTTTATGATGTACCTTATATTTTCCTCCTTTTTTCTACATTAAGTGTTGTTTCTAAATGGCAGGTTCTTTTTTACTGTTCTCTAGGATATTGAGGTAACTCTCACCTGTCTTTTTGCCTCTGTAATTAAAGAATCTTTCTAATACACAGTTGGTCATGTCACTGCCTCCTCGAAATCAGTGAGCCATATAGAATAAAAGTCACATTCCATATCATGTTATTTTAAGCCCTCTTGTCTTTGGCCATGTGACTGCCTTTCACCCTCACCTTCCACGTTAACTTTCTCTCTGATTATGAAATATATTATGCATGTACTGTCATTTCTGTGTCCTTTTGCTCATGCTGTTTCTTCGGTGTGAATGTTTTTCTCCTTCTGTTGACATACTACTTTCATTCTTCACAACCCAATTTACTTTTTATTTTTAGTATTTTTATTGGAGTATAGTTGCTTTACACTGGTATGTCAGTTTCTGCTCTACAGCAAAGTGAGTCATATTTGCATACACATATATCCCCTCTTTTTTGGATTTCCTTTCACAGATTAGAGTTTGCTATGCTATACAGAAGGTTCTTGTTAGTAATCTGTTTTATTCATAGTAGTGTATTTATGTCAATTCCAATCTCCCAGTTCAGCCCCGCTCTTTCCCTCTTGATATTCATGTGTTTGTTTTGTACATCTTTGCCTCTCCTTCTGCTTTTCAAATAAGAGCATCTGTACCATTTTTCTAGATTCCACATATATGTGTTAATATGTGATATTTGTCTTTCTCTTTCTGACTTACTTCACTCTGTATGACAGTCTTTAGGTCCATCCACTTCTCTGCCAGTGACACAGTTTCATTCTTTTTTATGACCGAGTAATATTCCTTTGTATATGTGTACCATATCTTCTTTATCCATTCCTCTGCTGATGGACATTTAGGTTGCTTCCGTGTCCTGGCTGTTGTACATAGTGTTGGAATGAACATTGAGGTGCATGGATATTTTTAAATTAATGTTTTCTCTGGGTATATGTCTAAGCATGGGATTGCTGGGTCAAATGGTAGTTCTGCTTTTAGTTTTGGAGGAACTTTTATACTTCTCCATAGTGGCTCTGTCAGTTTACATTCCCACCATCTGTGTAAGAGGTTTCCCTTTTCTCCACACCCACTTCAGCATTTATCATTTGTAGATATTTTGATGATGGCCATTTTGATTGATGTGAGGTGATATCTCATTGTAATCTTGATTTGCATTTCTCTAATAAATAGTGATGTTGAGGAGATTTTCATCTATGTATTTGCCATCTGTATGTCTTCTTTGGAAAAATTTATTGGCTATATGTATATCTTCTTTGGAAAAATGTCTGTGTAGGGCTTCTGCCCATTTTTTTGGAGAAGGAAATGGCAACCCACTCCAGTGTTCTTGCCTGGAAGATCCCATGGATGGAGGAGCTTGGTGGGCTACAGTCCATAGGGTCACAATTGTTTTTTCATAGTGAACTATTTGAACTGTTTGTATATTGTGGAGATTAATACCTTGTCAGTTGCTTCATTTGTACATATTTTCTCCCATCTTGTGGGTTGTCTTTACAACCCAATTTAAATGCTACCTTTTTTGGGGGAAACCTCTTACTATGCTCTAGTTAAAGTTGAGATTACTTTTCCAGATCTTTTCCTATAATGCATTTCTTGGACTGCCATGCAACACTTCTTTCAGCATAGTGATTTAACTTGAGTTCCTCAGTCAGAGATACCTAGGGTCAAATCCTGGCTCTACTGCTTGCTTCTTCCACAGTTGTGGGCAATTGATGTTGTTAAACTTCTTCCTCATCTCTTGAATGCAGTTAGTTACTGTTTGTATATAATGTTCCAGTCTTTTATTGTGTTAGTTTTGATAGCACAGTGCCAGCGTGATAATGGTTTGTATGTGTGTATTCTAGGTACTTGCCCACTTGACTTTCTCCTTCAGTAAATAGTAAGCCCTTTGAGTCCAGGAAATTAACCTGACTCATCTTAGTATCCTGTCCATTTTACTGGTTCCAAAAGAAAATTTCATGCTGTCTTTACTTTTGTTTGAAATGACTCATGGAACATATTAAACCTAACTCATTAGAATTGAAATATTAATTTATTGCTCTATGGTCTTGTTCCACAAGGACCTTGGGGTGACTTACGAGATGCATAAAGAACAAAAGACTGAGACGTAAATAAAATGGTAGTAAGTGCATTTTGAACCATTGAATTGTTTACCTTCATCCATATGAACCCAAGTGAAACAAAAGCTATAGATACGGAAATATTAAAGCTTGGCTTCGTTTTGTCACGTTTTGTAGGATCTCGTCTTCGCCAGGAAGACTTTCCCCCAAGGATCGTGGAGCACCCTTCCGATGTCATTGTCTCTAAGGGAGAGCCCACCACTTTGAACTGTAAGGCCGAGGGCCGGCCAACGCCCACCATTGAGTGGTACAAGGATGGTGAGCGGGTGGAGACTGACAAGGATGATCCCCGGTCGCATAGGATGCTTCTGCCCAGCGGATCCTTATTCTTCTTGCGCATTGTGCATGGGCGCAGAAGTAAACCGGATGAAGGAAGCTATGTGTGTGTTGCAAGGAACTATCTCGGTGAAGCAGTGAGTCGAAATGCATCTCTGGAAGTGGCATGTAAGTAAACTTAATGAATCTCATAAATGGCAGGCACTTTGACTTATTTTTACTAAGCTTTGATTTATTCCCATGGGTGCTTAATACCTAAAGAATAGAAGTTAACACTTGGACTAATTTTTACTGTACCTTCTCCAGAGAAAGCTCATCAAAATAATGTATAGCCAAGGTGTTGCAATAGAATTATTTATTGAGCTGGCCAAAAAGTTTGTTTGGATTTTTCCATTATAGCATACAGAAACCTCAACAAATTTTTGGCCATCCTAATATATTGAAGGAGATCAGCCCTGGGATTTCTTTGGAAGGAATGATGCTAAAGCTGAAACTCCAGTACTTTGGCCACCTCGTGTGAAGAGTTGACTCATTGGAAAAGACTCTCATGCTGGGAGGGATTGAGGGCAGGAGGAGAAGGGGACAACAGAGGATGAGATGGCTGGGTGGCATCACTGACTCGATGGACGTGAGTCTGAGTGAACTCCGGGAGTTGGTGATGGACAGGGAGGCCTGACATGCTGAGATTCATGAGGTCACAAAGAGTCGGACACGACTGAGTGACTAAACTGAATATATTGAAAGAGTGTGGGTATTATATTATTATATTAAAGCAAGGTGGCCATGATGCTGATCATATTTTAAATTTGAATTTTTAATGAGAAATCTAATCAAGTATTATGATTGGCAATGTTAAAATAAAGAGTTTATGTGTAACATGGCATCAAATATAAGGCATAAATTCATTATTGTACCTATTTCTGTTCTGTTTATATGTACCTATTTAATATATTTATACATATTATTTTTTTATATCTAATTTTTATTGGGCAGCTTTAAAATGAATATACTCTTTAGTTTATATTAACTCTTTTGCTTCCAGGGTAAATTCAGAGATCATTACCCAAGGCACGTAGGGGAAAATATACTAACAAAAGCAATTATATATTTTTTTTATAAAAAAATGCACTAGAGAAGAGAAGTGATTTCTGTTTATAGTCAAAATGTTCATATACTGGAAGATCTTGCTCAGATTTTATAATCAGTAATAGCTAATGATTTGTCCTGCCTTTGACACTTAATATTATATTTATTTATTAATCATGTAGCCCAAATAGCACTAGTAAATCAATATATCAAGACTTTGCATCTATTTGACCATTGACTGCATACCTTTATTTTTTGAATGGTTTTCCAGAACAAATTTCAGAATATATTAGATTTGTTTTCTGGTTTATACATGAGGATTTGGTGTCACAATTTAAACAGCATCATATAATTTTGGTATTCTCTATTTTGAAGAAATATTTTATCAAGAATTATTTGTGAAGAAGATGGCAGTAATTGAGTTTTAAAAAAAGTTGTGCTTTTCAACTTCTTGCATGTACCAGTAGGTGTTCATAGATAAGATAACTGAAATATTTCAGAAGGCTTGAGTCTTTTTTTTTTTTCTTTACATAGCTGAAGTGGGAGTCCTGGATATAATATTTCATGGTCTCATGTATACAGTTAACTGATACTATACTCACAGGCTATATGGTATCACATGATTATAAAACTTGTATATATATGTATTGAAATACTCAACAATATATCATTATGTTTATGTATGAAAGCATCTTTTAGTAAAAAAAAAATCATACAATTTCTTACTTAGCCATCTCAATGAAAGTTTTTGCTGTTAAGCATCCAGTATCTAGATTTATGGTTTGTACTAGGAAATCTGGACCCTGCTCCGTGCTTGAAATGTGTAAGTCCAACAAGAAAACACTACACGAATTCGAAAACCCTAATTTATTCTGTGAAGTACTTTGAGATATAAGCATTAGAACTTTTGCTAGCAATGCCATTTTGTACCAGATTAGGTTAGATCCCTGGATCGGGGAGATCCCCAGGAGAAGGAAATGGCAACCCACTCCTGTATTCTTGCCTGTGAAATCCCCTGGCGGGTTATAGACCATTGCAAAAGAGTCAGACATGACTTAGCTAATAAAACAACAACAACAAAAAGCTAAGTAATTTCATTTTTATAACTTTATTTTAAAAGCAATTAGTTTAAATGCAGTTTAGTGAGATATGTACACCCAAGACCTCAAGAAAGCAAATATTCCAAACTGCCTATTTTTGTTTTGAATTATCTTATTTCTGAAACATCAAAATATTTCAATGTCAATTCTATTGACTTTTTCCCCCACGGGATCCCTTTATAGTAAATGTAACAGGCATTATTTTTTTCCTTTTAGAAATAGAATGAAACCCCTGATGGCTGGATGACCAAGACTCAGACCATAACTTAATGGGGAATTCAGGATAGAGCATGTTTGTTCTAATTTTCAGTTTTAGATAATTATGCCATATTTGGAAAAACAATCAAATGAAATCTGGCTCATTTTATATTAAAAAATAAAGAAGTTTTAATTAAAAGTTTTATTTTGTCTACTCACTAGCAAATAATGCTTTTTACTTTTTAAATTGAAGTATAGTTGATGGGCAATATTATCGCCATTTCAGGTGTACAACATAGTGATTTACAATTTTTAAAGGTTAAATTTCACTTACAGTTGTTATAAATTATGGGCTATAATCCCTATGTTGTAATATATATCCTGTTAACTTATTTATTTTAAGCAAATAACTCTATTTTTAACCCTTAACTTTCTTCTTAATATTAAATTTTATATAAATCAACCAGTCACTTTTCTGTTGGACAGCTATAAACTTATTTTATTTTCTGAGCCTTATCTCTCTTAAAATTGCTTCTAACACACATGCACCTTGAACTTTTATTTAACTGAAAGGATTTCTCTTTCCTAGTTGTGTCATTAATAATGATTCAAACTGTTTGAGAAGGAAAATTTGAAACCATGATTTTTTTTTTTTCATGTAATGTGGAAGTAGCATTTTTCTTTATTTTTTAAATCAGTAAGCTTTGAGGAATGCTAACAAATGCTTCTGACTTAGAGAGGAGAACAAGACGGGTTCTAAATTGGATTCAGCTAGTGAATAAAATTCTTTCTTCTAATGCCCTGTCAACAGTTCATGCCATTTGAGGCAACACGAGATCAAATAATATCCATTTATATGCTGCTGATCCTTTTCACATTAGCTCATCAGTATTCTTCCTTTCCTTGTGTGTTTCATAAAATGTGTTAATATGGAAATCTAGGTCAAAGCATTGTGATCTGTCAGTACTATTGATAACCAAGGTATATTTTTATAAAATGATGGGAGCCACCATGGGTCATATAAATGTCTGGCCTTCATATTTTAGGATACAGCATAATTGCTCAATTATGGCACATCTGTTCATAAGTCTATTAAAGGAAAGAATGGAAGCCTGAATCCACTATGTATTTGGAGAACTGAAGGTAGCTTGATATGAGGTTGATGGGCAGCATGAGTTAGATAGTCATGTGGTAAATCATAAAATCTAGACTTTTTGCTACGTCAAAGGAGAATGTTAGAAAATTGAAGATTAGGTTAAAGTGATGAAGATTGAAATCAAAGTAGAGTTGGAAGCTATAAAATCATTCAGGGAAAAGTATATGGTAGATTTTAAATTGTACGAAACAGTGAGGATTGTAGGAAGGAAATAGTTTGAATCATACTTACAAACTGTATCAGTTTGTGGTTGGTTTGGTCAGGGCTATGGTTTTTCCTGTGGTCACGTATGGATGTGAGAGTTGGACTGTGAAGAAGGCTGAGCGCCGAAGAGTTGATGCTTTTGAGCTGTGGTGTTGGAGAAGACTCTTGAGAGTCCCTTGGACTGCAAGGAGATCCAACCAGTCCATTCTGAAGGAGATCAGCCCTGGCATTTCTTTGGAGGGAATGATGCTAAAGCTGAAACTCCAGTACTTTGGCCACCTCATGTGAAGTGTTGACTCATTGGAAAAGACTCTGATGCTGGGAGGGATTAGGGGCAGGAGGAGAAGGGGATGGCAGAGGATGAGATGGCTGGATGGCATCACCGACTTGATGGATATGAGTTTGAGTGAACTCTGGGAGTTGGTGATGGACAGGGAGGCCCGGTGTGCTGCAATTCATGGGGTCGCAAAGAGTCGGACACGACTGAGTGACTGAACTGAAGTGAACTGGGAGATAAAGGTAATTCCCAGATGTTTTTGGTGGAGTGACTAGGTATATTATGACACCTACCATAGAAAGGGATGGCAGATACAGGAGAAATAGAGCTAGTGGGAATAGAAGAGTGCAGTCAGTGTGGTTGCATTGTTTGACATACCAGTGAAATAACAGCAAGGTAAAAATATGCCATGTTCCATTAAGAAAAGAGCTCCTGAAATTGAGAGGTCTTTCCCAGATGGAAGTTGAAGCCATGGAGGTAGATAGATGTGGATGTGAATACCCAGGCAAGCTGAGATCACTTTCATTGTTTGGAGCCCTAACATTTAATGGCAGGCAAAGGAAAGGATTCTAGTGCAGGAGGCTCAGAGAAGGTATTGAGGTGATAGAATATGAGAAATGGAGTGACAAGAAAAATAAGCAGGTGATTTTAAGAAAGAGAAGTATTTAGCAATGCAAATGCCACAGGGTAGTCTAATTAAAAGTACCTGTGGGCTCCAGGGATGGAAAGAAAGTACAGCAGCTGAAGAATGAGTAGGTGGTGAAGTTGGAGTGGCTTATAACAAGTACCTGTTCTTTCAAGAATTCAGCTCTGAATTGGGTATGAGGAACCACAGCAGGGTATTCCAGCTTCTGCACTATTACCATTTGTGATGGGGTCATTCCCTGCTGTAGGGGCTCTGCTGTGCATCATAGAATGTGTAGCACATCTCTGGACTTTACTGAAGAGTTGCCAGTAGGACCCCTGCAGTCCAAGTTGTGAGCTTCCCTGGTGCTCAGTAGTAAAGAATCCACCTGTCAATGCAGGAGACATGAATTCAATCCCTGGGAAGTTCCCCTGGAAAAGGAACTGGTGACCCACTCTAGTGTTCTTCCTGGGAAATCCCATGGACAGAGCAGCGTGGCAGGCTACAGTCGTTGCAAAAGAGTTAAGACACAACCTAGTGACTAAACAACAGCACCCCAAGTCATGACAACAAAATCTTTCTCCAGGTTCTGTCAAATGTCCTCTTGATGGGGTGGGGGCTGGGGAGAGGGTCACAATCAGTGGAGAATTGATTTAAGTGTATGCTGCTAAGTTGCTTCAGTCATATCCGACCCTGTGCGATGCCATAGATGGCAGCCCACCAGGCTCCACCGTTCCTGGGCTTCTCCAGGCAAGAACACTGGAGTGGGTTGCCATTTCCTTCTCCAATGCATGAAAGCGAAAAGTGAAAGTGAAGTCACTCTTCGTGACCCCATGGACTGCAGCCTTCCAGGCTCCTCCGCCCATGGGGTTTTCCAGGCAAGAGTACTGGAGTGGGCTGCCATTGCCTTCTCTGGATTTAAGTGTATATAATAGTGCTTAAGAATATATGGATAAGTAGCAAACAAACTTCTAAATTTTATCGTGAAATGATTATTGATAAAAAATCTGGAATTTTTGTCTCTGCTTCATCTTGATTTTCATTTCCAATTTCAACAGTCTTGCTTCCTGTTGTCATATGAAGTGTGCAGTTCTATTGATAACCATCCATCTTAACTGATTGTATGGAAGTTAGCCTATTTTTTTTTTATCGTACTATATTTATTCTCTCTTGTTTTTTTCTTAAATACATAGTTCAGTTTATGAAAGGGAACAATATAATGCAGGAAAAAGCTATTTAGAACTTATCATTGCAGTGGAGATTTGAATCACTTTGCTCGTATTTGTTCTTTTATCTTCTTGCTTTGGGGGAAAAAAAAAGCCAGAAAGTACTTTTTAAATCACTGGAACTCAAAGAAGGTTTTTAGCCAAGAAAAAAAAAAAGTGATTTCTACATATTTAGAAAACAGAATTGCAGGGTCTACAAGCAAGGCACTGGGACCGAAGAATTTAATACATAGTTTTCCGATGGGACCACCAAGAGAGCTGAGGCGTAACTGGTTCAGATAGAGTTTCAGTTTGAACTCTGATGCTCTCTGTGTTTGGAGCAGAAGGAGCACGCAGGGTCCTCACACAGATTGAGGCTGACTCTGATGCAGGCTGAGTCAGTAGCAGCCCCTAGAGATGGCAGCTGTAGCCCCAGGTGGTAAATATATGACAGCAGCTTGATCTATCGACCAGGGTAAGACGGGGTTCTGGCCTAAATGAAAATTCATGAAAAATTGATGAAGTCCCCAGATTATTTTTTCCGTTTCCTTTTCTTTGCACTGAGCCAGTGCAGAGAGGGGAGATTAAATGAGGTGCTGAACGCTTTAGTGGCAAGAAGGTTGTGGTTCAAAGGTCAGGGGTCACTTAGAAACTGATCCTTTTTTTTTTCTCCTTCCCCTTATAAAGCAAAACTATAACACAACAACTTTTCAGATTAGCTACGATTTACCTTTACTTTGATAAAATTTTTAAAAAAAAGCTAAATATTTGACATTTGGCTTTTGATGCATCTACAAAAGAGAACAGATGTCCTCTCATAATTCAATTGGGGAGCTAGAAATAGATGGAATTCCATGACTGTGGGGTGATTTATTCTCTTCTTTCATTTTTTTTCTTTTTTTCTTTCCATTTTTTGTTTCCATGTATGAAGACTCATGTCTCAAGAAAGTCATGTAGAGAAGGAAAAGGTCTTGCATTATTTATCAGTCACAGATTGCTAGAAGAACAGAGCTGTGGAACACTCTACAAACATAATGATCCTGTTTGCTTTAAATCCCAAACTAAATTGATGTTTTATCTGTACAAGAAAGAAAGGTTATAGAAGTAGACTGACTTTAGTAACAGGAGTCGCAGGTGGCATTAAAAATGAACACAAGGTGAATTGCTTCATTGATATTTCCTAATAGATATGTAATTTTTGTTTTTGTTTTTCTTTTCTTTACTTTTAGCTATAAATGAATGTTATCCAGGCAAAATACCTCTATGTTCCAAAAACACATGAGATAAATTGAGAAAAGGCTGAGCCATGGAGAACTTTTTTGAAAAAGTAATATTTTATTGAGATATGTTGTTGTTCAGTCACTAACTCATTTTGACTCTTTGCGACCCCATGGACTGCAGCGTGCTAGGCTTCCTGTCCTTCACTGTCTCCCCAAGTTTGCTCAGATTCATGTCCATTGAGTCAGTGATTCTATCTAACCATCTCATGCTCTACTGCCAGTTCACATATTATTTGACCATTTACAATATACAATTTAATGTTTTATTTTAGTGTATTCACTGGGTTGGGCAACCAATACCACAATCTAATTTGAACATTTTTGTCACTTCTAAAGAAAATTCTATACCCATTAGCAGCCAATTCTCATTCTTCTGGATCCCTTCTGCAGTATTCCTAAGTAAACACTGATGTATTATCTGACTCTATATGTTTGCCTGCTCTGTGCATGTTATATCAATGAAATCACACAGTATATGGTCTTTTTTGATTAGCTTCTTTTCCTTAATATAATGTTTTCAATGATCATCTTTGTTGTAGGATATATCAGTACTTTATTTCTTTATATTGTTGAATAATATCCTATTGTGTGAATATACCACATTTTTCCATTCACTCATACATTGATGGGAATTTGGGTTTCCACTTTTTGTCAATTATGAATAATGCTTCTATGAATATTCTTCAAGTTTTTGTGTGACGTATGGTTTCATTTGGGGATTCTCTTGAGTGTATAGCTAAGAGTGGAATTGGTTAGTCATATGGTAACTTAACTTTTTGAAGACTTATATGTAACTTTTAAGTGTAGGTAAAACAATATTTAGTAGTGTTATTGAATTCAGTGTACCTAACGCCCCTCTTTGTATAAAGCATAGCTCTAAAACATTGTCAGTATTTGATGAAATATTATTGACTGGCTGGCATGTTATACTTCCTTGTGGTACATGTCCATATTTTAATATATGATTTAATTAATTAAAATATAAACTAATTAATTATGTGAAGTCACTGGGTGGTCATGAACTAGGTCTTTGACCTAGTTATTTAATTCAAGTAGGTATGATTTGATGAAATAAATTCTGAAATTACTTCCCTTTGTGAAACTTCTTACCAGACCATGTTGATCTTGGCTCCAGTTAAGCTGAATAATCTTGCTGTTTGAATCTTACTTCACTTTCTCCCACTTTTTTATTTGTCATGAAAGAGGAGAATATTCTGGCTTCTCAGGAGATGACATTATCTTTCCTAAGAATAACTGACATAACCTTTCCTGTTCCCATGTTACTTTTCCTTCAAAAAATCATAAAAGTCTATGTTTTTTAATTTGCTAGGAAGGTTTAGAATAAGAAATTAATGGTAATTGCAATAAAAGTTGATTAATTCCAGGAATAGGAAACCAATGTACTGTTCTCATGACACAACTTTACTGAAACAAGCAAACCTTTCTATTTAAATGTATAGGAAGCAACTAGTCAAGTGAAACTGATTTTCATAGATCTTGACCAAGACCAATAGAGGAGCCACTGGCTTTTTCATGATCACTTTATTCATATGAGTTCCTTGCTCAGTAGTGTCTGACTCTTTGCAACCCCATGGACTGTAGCCCATTAGGCTCCTCTGTCCATAAATTCTCCAGGCAAGAATACTGGAGTTGATGGCCATTTCCTCCTCCACGGGAATCTTTCTGACCTAGTGATCTAACCTGGGTCTCCTGCATTGCTGGCAGATTCTTCACAGTCAGAGTCACCAGGGAAGCCCCTATTCCTACAGATTTCAACAGAGAATGAGGAGATTTTGTGGGGAGGGTATACAGACAACCACCAAAAACTACTTATACCTTAACATACTTGGTCCATGTTATGAACTAAATAGTGGCCCCCTAATTCACATATTGAAGCTCTAATTTCCACTAACTTCTAATACTTCAGATTATGACTGTGTTGGGAGATTGGGTCTTTAAAGAGATAAACTAAAATATAGCAATTAGGGTGGCTCCTAATCTGTTCTAACTGATGGTCTTATAAGAAGAGGATGTTTGGACACATAGACAGCAAAGATGCCTGTGCACAGAGGGAAGACCATATGAGAACACAATCAGAAGGTGGTCACAGTCTTCAAGGAAGAAGAAACTCAAACTGCCAACACCTTTATCTTAGGCTTTTAGCTTCCAGAACTCTGAGAAAATAAATTTCTGCTTTTAAGTCACAGGCACTATGGTATTCTGTGATGGCAACCCTAGCAAATTAATAGAGGCCATTTATCTTATAGCAAGCGTAATCACTCTAGTAAGAGACCATATTAAGAAAAAATAATGATAAAAATCAAAATATTGTTTGTGCTCTACAGATTTCATACTGCCTTGTATCCACAGTGTTGGTCCAAGAGGCTGTTTTAAAAGAAAATTGTAAACTCAGTTGACAGTATTATAAAGCAAGGATGTATAGACATAGGGAAATCAATCTAAAAAATGTCTTTAACTAGAAACAAAAGACAATAGCAAATGTTATGGCATTTTTTTGGTATTAGAGAATAATGTTAGAAGATACAGGTATGTGCCATGCACACATCTATGTTATTTGGGCTGTTTTGTCTTGTGGCTTTTAATTTTGTAATTCTCCATCAAATTATTTGATATAAAGGTCTCTTATTTAATCTTTACAAATGAAGGTGTGAAATTTCTATGCCTGGAGTATATGTTTGAACTTATGAACTACTCAGAGAGTGTAATGCTCTATTTTGATATCAGGTTTCTGTTGATTGAATTAATTGTATTCAACCCTTCTCCCTTTACAAGTCTCAAGTTGCCTTTCACTCAAATTAGCTTAAATTAATTCTGATTCCAAGAAAGTACACAAAGAAAAGAGAAATTTCGATGTCCTCTTCCAAAGATTATTTCCAAAACCAATTTAATCCTGAGCTCTGTAAACATGTTAATCCTATCTGTAGAATGACCGTCAAAAATATTTATAGTAATACTAAGGTATATTAAGACAAAGATCTGTTGAATCCAGGTCTTGTTTTCAATCTCATAAATTTTTTTTAAGGTAAATGTAAGAAATGTCTAACCTACTCCAGTATTCTTGCCTGGGGAATCCCAAGGACAGAGGAGCCTGGCAGGCTATAGTTCATAGGGTCTCAAGAGTCAGACATGACTGAAGTGACTTAGCACGCACACATGCACGAGAGTTGTCTATTTAAGGTTTGGAGGGTTTCCCACCTATAAACCTTCAATTTTTTCGATTTCAAGTTGATTCTACTGAAAACGTATATAGGTTGAGATGGTAGTTAGGAAACATAATTATTTTACAGCAACTTGTATGCTTTTCTGCTCAAGATATGTGTTTCATCAGAATGACAGGTTTCCAATTTTTATTCTTTAGATTGAATTTGTTTCTGATAATTATAATATACACATCATTCAATTCTGAAGCAGCTCCCACAAGGTTTCTATAATTACATAAAGAAGGTTGCACTTTTTCCATGCATAACTCAGTATATATGTTAAGCTCTTAAGAGAAGTACAGAAATAAAAGCAGCAGGTGAAATTTTTTTTTTTTGAAGAAGTTGGTCACAGCCTGTGACTTAACTGCTAAAGGATGAGAGGTTCAGTTGTAATATCAACATATTTTTTCCATTCTAAATCATTAGAACTGGTTTCCCTCTTAGGAGATTTTCATATAAAAATAATATTTTCAACCACTTCTTTCTTAATTAGGGGGTACTCATACATTTTTGTCATTAGGGTATGTTTTTATAAGAATTAACCTAGGAAAATAATATTGGGCCCCTGTTTAGGATTTCTGTGAACTCTCTGAAGTTCCCTAGCACTAATTTTCTGGGACTGCTTAGACATCAATAATGTCTTTGACTCTTGCAGAGAAGTCAAGCAAGGATTATAAGAGAGGTAGATGCTTTGATTATATGACAAACAGATGTTGAGAATCTAGACTTGTTTGATGTTTATTTTGCTTTTTTTGCATTTGCAGAAATTCTGCCACCCAGAATAACCCATGGTTACTTACTGGATAGACTAAGCCTGTTAAAAAGTTGATCCTCCCAAAGGCTGCAAGCAAACATGTCATCCCAGGTTATAGGCAGGAAGAAAAGTCTATTTGACTCAAGTCATTGTCCACTGAGTAGCATCTCAAGTAGGGCCTAGAATTCTTGTTGTTGTTGTTCAATTGCTAAGTCATGTCCAGCTCTTTGCAACCCCATGGACTGCAGCACATCAGGCTATTCTGTCCTTCAGTGTCTCCCAGTTTGCTCAAATTCACGTCCATTCCGTTATTGATACTATCTGACTATCTCATTCTCTGATGTGCCCTTCTCGTCTTGCATTCAACCTTTCCAAGCATCAGGGTCTTTTGTAATGAGTCAGCTCTTCGCATGATGTGGCCAGAGTATTGGAACTTCAGCTTTAGCATCAGTTCTTCCAATAAATATTCAGGGTTGATTTCCTTTAGGGTTGACTGGTTTGATCTCCTTACTGTCCAAGGGACTGTCAGGAGTCTTTTCCGGCACTGCAATTCAAAAGCATCAATTCTTCAGCTCTCAGCTGTCTTTATAGTCCAACTCTCACATCCATACATGACTACAGTAAAAACCACAGCTTTGACTAGACAGACCTTTGTTGGCAAAGCGATGTCTCTGCTTTTTAATATGTTGTCTAGGTTTGTCATACCTTTCCTTTCAAGGAGCAAGCGTCTTTTAATTTCATGGCTGCAGTTACCATCTGCAGTGGTTTTGGAGCCCAAGAAAGTAAAATCTGTGACTTCTTCCACTTTTTCCCCTTCTATTTGCCATGAAGTAATTGGACGGGGGCTTCCCAGGTGGTGCAGTGGTAAAGAATACACCTGTCAATGCAGGAGACACAAGAGGTGCAAGTTCAGTCCCTGGGTTGAGATGATCTCCTGGAGTATGTCATGGCAACCCACTCTAGTATTCTTGCCTGGAAAATTCCACAGTAGAGGAACCTGGTGGGCTATAATCCACTGGGCTGCAGAGAGTCAGACAGGAGTGAGCAACTGAGTAAAACCAAACTAAGTAACTTACATGTCCCTTACTAGAGGACCTGAGAGACTTCAACTTTTTTTTTTTTTTTTTTTTGATATGGGAATGTTATTTGTAAGATATGCAAGGTATATTAAAGGCAGTAAAGGTGAATTAGAATATGGAAAAGTGTGAAGGTAGGATATCTACTTCAAATTAAGGTATGGGAAGGGAAAGGCTGAATTAATTTGATGAGTTAAGTTGATACCAGAAGTATAGGAAATGGCATTTCAAAGGAAAATTTGTCAGAAGTTTAAGAAATGAGTTTGTGATCTAGTGATGATGCAAATTTAATTTGCTACATTTTTATATAGTACTTTTAAGCTTCTACATACTCAACTAGTTGCTGAGGATTCTGATATTTAAAACTAGAGCTGTTTAATAGGTATAGAGTTTCAGGTGTATATGATGAAAAAGTCCAAGAGATCTATTGCTCAACAATGTTAATATACTTAACACTACTGACCAAATGAAGTGAAGTCACTCGGTCATGTCCAACTCTTTGCGACCCCATGGACTGTAGCCTACCAGGCTCCTCCATCCATGGGATTTTCCAGGCAAGAGAGAGTGGGTTGCTATTTCCTTCTCCAGAATATCTTATTGACCCAGGGATCGAACTCAGGTCTCCCATATTGTAGGCAGACACTTTACTGTGTGAGCCACAAGGGAAGTCCTATACACTTAATGATTGAGGTGGTATATTTTGTGATAGCTGTGGTTTTTATTTTAACCACAAAAACCAGAACAGGTCATGATTCTTGCCATCACAGAGTGCTCAACAGTGGTATAAAATGTAAGTCTTAGAGTGAGGAATGCTTAAACATGTGAAAATTGAGAGGAAAGAAAGGTTGATTTGCTGAGAATAATGGACCAGGTGAAATGAATTTTCTAGGTGGAAAGTTAGTAAAAATAATCACTGATGTTTACTAAATGCCCAAAATTTTAAGTGTTTTATATTCATGGTTTATTTTTAGTATAATTCTCTAAACAACTTATTATTTATCTCTATTATATTGAACCCAACACTTTAACTTAATAATTTTTACATAGTAAGAAGAGCAGGATTTGAACCCAGACAGCCTTTGCCTAGAGTTTGCTTTCTTAATTACCATGCTAAATAGTCTCATTGATTCATTTAAACAAACAAAATCATTTGACACACAGAAGAAATCATTAGCATTCGTTTTAGATATTTTACCCAGAAACTGGGTAGCCAGTTGTATATATACAATGAGAATGCTGGATGAAGTCTAAAGCTTCATTTTGGTGCTATAATTCTGTGATTCATGGGATACTAAAGGAAACAAACACCAGAAAGAGTAAAATTTGCTTTCTTTTTTTTTTTTTTATTTAGTTACGTATTGACATTTGAGAGCTCATTAGTTTATTCAAGTAATTTGATTTTCTCTGTACAGTTCCTAGTTGTCAAATATCAGTATCAGGAAAATCCATCACTTTCAGCTCTTATTGACATGTTTGCAGGCCAAAGCATCTTAGAGCTTAAGAATCCAATTTATGAGAAGAATCATCTATCATTTAATATCTGAAGATAACTTGACTAAGTTTTATAGAGAAAGGAGTATGATAATAGCAATGACACCCTTATAATACTTTCTGCAGTTCTTTGGAAGTTATTAACATATTAATATGCATTATCTCATGGTTATGTATATTGTAAAATGAAGTTCAGTACATAATGTTAACATTGGTCAATTTGACTTTCAGATAACTATTTATTTATATTTAACTTAAAAATTTACTAAGGGAATAAGAGGTGTTTTCTCAATAAGTGATAACTTGGAGCAATTTTATATTCAAAGGAAAAAAAAGAAGGTCAACTTACAGTTCAAACATGATACAAAAATGAATTAAAAATGAACCAAGTATTTTAATGTAAACCTTAAATTTATAAATCTTTTAGAAAATAGGACAAAAATCTTTGATACCTTGGGTTGCTAGAGATTTCTTAGACATGATACCAAAGCACAAACCAGAAAGATAAATAAATTTGGCACTATTGAAATGAGAAACTTTTATTCTCTGAAAGATCTTGTTAAGAGGATACAAAGACAAGTTAGATACTAGGAGGACCTATTTGCAAAAAACATATGTCTGTCTAAAGACTCACACCTAAAATGTATAAAGATTTCTCAAAGCTCAACATTAAATGAGACAAATAATCCAGTTAGAAAAAGTGATAAGATATAAAGAGATATTTTATCAAAAAGGATGTATGGCTAGCAAATAAGCACTTGAAGAGATTTAAAAAATCACTTAGCCTTAGAGGAATGCACATTAAAATAGATTATGATGAGCTATCACTACCTATTATGTAGATCATTGTACAGTCACTCTGAAAAATAGTTTGATAATTTCTGGAAACACTTATCATACATTTGCACTCCTGGGTACTTTTCTAAGAGAAAATAATAACTTCCATCTGCTCAAAAACGAGTCTCTAACTTTAAGAGCAGTTTTATTTGTAAGAGCAATAAACATAAACAACAATTAAAGTGTCTCTCAATAGGTGAATGGTTAAACAAACCACCTTATGTATATACCACGGAATACTACTCAACAGTAAAAAGGAATGAATTATTGATATGCACAGTGGCTTAGAGAGCTCTCAAGGGCATTATGCTGTGTGAAAAAAGCCATTTCAAAAGGTCACATATTTATGGTTCCATCTATACAACCTCCTCATAATGACAAATTTATAGTGATGGAAAGAGATTACTGATTGCCAGGGTTTAGAGATGGTGGGGAGAGAGGCTTGGGTGTGTTCATAAAGGGAGAGCAAGAGGGTAATCTTTGTAGGGATGAAATAGTTATGTTTCTTGGCTGTGATGATGGTTACACAAATGTACACATGTGATAAAATGACACAGAAGCACATTCGTTGCACCAGTGTTAAATTCCTGGTTTTGGTATAGTACTGTCATTATGTATGATGTAGCCACTGAGCAGAAACTGGCTCTAGGGTACAGGGGACATCTCTGTACTATCTTTAAAACTTCCTATGAATCTGTAATTAGTTCAAAATAAAAGGTTAAAACAAATAAGCTAAATCTTTAAGTAGATATAAGTATATAAAATGTCTTATTAAAAAGCAATAATTTATTTTATGATTTGAAATATGAAGTGTTTTGCTTTAAACATTGATGAATTCATATTTTTTATTATGTGGTAAAATTTCCTTGAAATTCACTTATTCAGATTCATAGATTCACTGTTTAGAATGAATAAATTCAACTTGTGGTATGTTCTATGTGCAGTCCTGAGAATTTCTTTTTCTATTTTTGATTTTTGCTCCATCATGGATTTTGCATTTAATTATAGGGTTTTTTTAATGAAGGGGAGAGAAGAGGGAAATTACATTAAAGTAAGAGAGAAGTGACTGTTCCTAAGAATAAAGAGTCCCTTATACTTGACCTAATGAACAGGGTCTATGATAAAACTGCAAAAATCTCTTACTCTAAACATCATTAATAGTTCAGATTGAGAAATGTGATCTGGTTTGATTTTTTTTTTTTTTTGCTGTTAAAAATATGGGGGGAATAGCATTAATAGTTTTGAGTACCAGTTTAAATTCACTGTTAGCTGGAATACTATTAGAAGAGAAAGATTAAGGATTTAATACTGTTGCAGGTAGAAAAAGTGGAAGGAATTGGGATCATTTTTGGTAGTTCCTGCCAAACACATCAAGAACTGTCATAGTAAAGAGAGAATATATTTGTTCCATGTTACACTGAGTAAAGAAGAGGACCCGGTAAAGAATCTGCCTATAATGCAAGAGACCTGGGTCAATCCCTGGACTGGGAAGATTCCCTGGAGGAGGGCATGACAATCCACTCAAGTATTCTTGCCTGGAGAATCTCCATGGACAGAGTAACCCAGTGGGCTACAGTTCATGGAGTTGCAAAAAGTTGGATACAACTGAGAGCCGAAGCACAGCACATAGCCCGTGGAAGTTGCAGGTTTGCCTCAGCATGCCAGACTATAATTATGGAGTATGTGTTCTTGGAATTTTAGAGAAGTATAGGCAAATCAAGACCCATATGATGATGTGGTCAGAAGAGAACCTAAAAATTACATACAGCTATATATGTTGTTGTAGCTTTGCCTTATATTTCCCTGAAAGGAAATCAGTCTTCATAATAATGAAGCAAGATAACAAAACTTAAGCACTAGTGACTTATTTAGTCTCATCACTTTTTTATTCACAGGGAATTCCATAAAGTAGGAATGATTCCTTAAATTTAGTATTATCACGTTTCATGAAAAGTCCTTGGAAAAATCTCACTTATGCATATGTCTTACACATCTTATCTTGAAATCCTTTGAGATTATAAGCTATTAAATTAATTGCATTTTGTATCAGCCACTCGTTTATAACGTATAATTCCCTAGGACCCTCATGTCCAGGTTCAAGAGTGACTTGACAGAAAGGCTAATTTATTTTTGTTTTCTTCCTGGATCTGCTTTGAATATTCTTAAAAGAAGGAGGGATATGCTGTGTTTAATATTCATATAGGATTTTCTTTTAAAAGCAGCTTCTCTCAAAATCCTGCTTTTAAATGGGACTACCTAGAAAGAGGTCAACTTACAAAACCCTTCCTAACTACTTGTTTGGTTCTTTAGGATTGATGGATAAGCTGATAGAATCTAATCTTCATATGTGTGTGTCATTAATAGAGATGTAAGAATCTCAATTTACTTTGTCTTTCTCTTTTCTGTCACATCATAAAGAAAAGCTTTACTAATGAAGTACCCAGTGCTAATAACCCATTATATGCTAGGATCTCTCTTTATATCAGATGACATGCAAATGAACTGTTCTATTTCTGTGGAGAAAGACAAGGAGTGGTCTAGTTAATCATACTTCAGGGCTGCCATAGTTGTCTTCTGGGAAATATTATCATTATTCATTCTTATTTAAGGGTCCTTATCCTGTGCATAAGAAAATCTCCCATTCATTCCATTTGGGTTTGATGTTAATTACAGGGGCATTAATGGAAGCTTTCTCATAAGAAATGGATGTCGGATTAAATCAGGGGAAAAAAAAGATAAGTGACCTTCGGGTGAGTCGGGTCATCATAATAAGTGTGTGTAGAAGCTGGAGGTTGGAGGAAAGTTAGAGATCCGTCACCCACCTTGTGGTTCAGATGTAGAACTGAGGCCT
The DNA here is from genome assembly GCF_023091745.1 of Budorcas taxicolor. Lineage (NCBI taxonomy): Eukaryota > Metazoa > Chordata > Mammalia > Artiodactyla > Bovidae > Budorcas > Budorcas taxicolor. The sequence goes on from NC_068910.1 coordinate 89,195,047, forward strand.
TGCGAGGTGAACTGACTTAATCAAAGCCCCCACCTGATGAGAGCCAGGCTCGAAATGACAAATGCCGGAGCGAGTTTCATCAGATAGCAGTGTAGGGAAAAGATAATTTGGGAAATTTCTTTTCCCAGAAAGGACCAAGCTCTAATAGTTTTTTCTGTTAAGTATTTCTATGATTTTGGCAAACCTTTTAACTTCTCTGGGTCTCTTTTCTTGATTTTAAAGTAAAGAGATTAGACTAAATCATTTGTCCTCCAGAAAAGTGAAAGTCTGTCTGGACTTGTGTAGAGAGTTTGCATGCAGTTACTGGATTAAGTTCATTTAAAAAAGATATTTCCAACATATCATTTATGTCTGACTTCTAGAAACTGAGAAGAGCCAATCTTGAATATCAAGTGAATTTAGCAGCAGTGTTTTTAACTGGCCCTTACCCTAGTCTGTGAAAAAATCTTTTCTTCTTATCCCAGATAATATAATTTTTTAGTATTTTTTCACCTTTAATTCATACAAATTCTGGCTGGCAACAAATGATTAATAATATTGCTGATAAAATGAAGATTTTCCTTAATCATCTACATCTTTTGAGGATTTAACTGATCATGGATCCGCATTTATGCAGTCACCAAGTAATTAAGTCATTTTTCTCTTTTCCAATAAGCATCCAGGTCTAAGATAAAATTATTTTGAAAATTTATGTACATTCTAGATCAGTGTTTCTGTTATCTTGATGTTTAATGTAAACAAACATAAGTTTCTAGTGTATAAATTGGATCTTGTTTTGTTTTTCTAAAAGAAATATATGAAACAAATAAACTAATTTTTAAGATATATTTGACTTACACTTAGTGTAAAAAATATTCAGTAAAATACATGTTTGCCATTACTGATATTTTCATAATTATATGAAATTAAGCCTGGCGTGCTGCGATTCATGGGGTCGCAAAGAGTCGGACATGACTGAGCGACTGAACTGAACTGAATTTCATAATTACATTTAAGCGGGCATATATTAGACTGATACAACCTTGCTCTTCTTTTTGGAGCCATCCTATATAAATTACCATAGAAACCTTTATACTGTGTGTCTTTTTCTTTATTTTGCATTATTTTGTCTGGCTATAAATACATTCTTATTTTAGAAATGTTGGACACTAGAGTAGAGTAAAAAAAAATACCGCCAGAAATAAACATCATAATTCCCATTATGTTTTTTTAAATTTAACACTGTCACTTTAATAATAGACAATCCATGAAATTGATTCAGTTTTAATACTTCAGTAAAAGATAAAAATGATATACATGTATTAAAAATACCTATCATTTATAATTATATAATCTCTAACAAAATTTGTCTTTATTTTAAAGAACATTTAGAAATGTTATAACAGTCTTCCTGCACATGCTTTAAGGAAATAGGAATAATCTAAATTGCAAACCTGTTTAGTAAGTGCTTACAAATTTCAACATTGTGTTCTTTTGGAAGAGTTTTCATATCATAGTCTATCTGCCAGATATTTTGTATCATCTGTAAAATAAGGTACATCATAAATTTTTCTGCCACAGGAAATTTTTCTAACTGTGGTGATAACTGTTTCTTTACTTTTAAAACTAACTACCATTTATAATAGGCCAAATTTTACTTGGTAAAAATCAACAAAATAATTGTTAATTCATGGACTAACTGGCCTTCTATAGATGCTTTAAAAATATTTGTGTATTTTTCCTTGAGAGTTTAGAGGTAGTTTGTTATTCATTTCTTAAAATCTGCTTCTTTAAATATATAGATTTGGGACTAGAAAACAAATTTAGAGTGATTTTCTTTTCATATGTGATGTCAGTTCTAAGAAAAATTTGTTTATTTCATGCAACTAGTTTACCTGTACCCTAGTCCTCGAATGAAGTGACCTTTGGAGTGACTGGTGTCTTGAGTGATGCAGTTAATGAGATCTAGCGACATCGTGACCCTGACCCCTCCGTGGCCCTGGCTTCTCTCATCCATCTTCTTAAGCCCACAGGCTGAGTCAGTGTGTAGAATCAGGATTAAACAAGTGTGAATAAACAAGTTCAAGAGTGTTCTGTCTTGGCTGCCAGCACACAGGAGTGGCAGAGTAAGACACAGAGAACTTAATACTGAGAATGCTCTCCGTGCAACTCCTCAAGTCCTGCTGGAGAAACCACTAGTGTTTGTGGTCAGCGCAGTGCATCTAATCTCAGTTTGCTCCATTTCTGGACAGTGGTGGCGGTTGGCCTTTAAAATCATGTAGCTGTTGGCACATTGAATGAAAGGATGGCTGATCCATCACTTACCCAGTGTCACACGTTACTAAGGCTTTTATCTCATTAACTATGATTAATGTTTGTATGGAATGGGCTAGTCATGTAACTGTTCATATTCAGCAATTTTCAATCCGTTGGCTTACTTGAACAGACAGGAGTTTTATCTTAGGGACTGGGTGCCTTTATTTGTGATTGCTGTTGTAACCTGGAATGGTAACTCTGTGAGGTAGCTCTTCCTTGACTTTTTCCCATTATTGGCATTCAGTGTGTTCCCTATCATTGAACTTGAGATGTTCTTATATAAGTGCAATCAAATGAAACCTATGAACAGTTTAGTTCATATAGAAAAGAATAGAAGAAATGCAGTAGAATTTTAAGGAAATATTTTTCTATTATTTCTTAGCCTAAAAGTTGTTTTCCTAATATGATTTCCTTGTAAGTCCATTTTCTCAAAGAGAGATGGAAAAGGGTGGAGATCAAGGATGCAGTTTTTTTCTTGCCTTTGGCTGTGGTTCTTGCTTAATCTGTTCTACATCTGACAAGTCTTTCCTCTCAGCCCAGGGCACCATTTGATAAGTTGACCAGTCAGTGATTAAACATATTTATTTAGTTCAATGGGTCAGAGTTATTGCGACAGATAGAAAATTACTGATGAATTATCAATTTCAGCACCTCTGACATCTGGCCTCAATGCAGTCCATCATCTGAGGACTCATAACACATTTGCTTGGACAATAACATGCTCAGCTACCTGTGTGATCACAGAGCTGGATAATGGAGATATTTTGTGCAGAATTAATAACACAGATTTCATAGAAGTTAGGAGAGCTCTGTACTACACTTGACAACTAAAAATAGCCAATAGTTTACATACACAGCTTGGGGCTGGAATAGAAACCATCTTGTACTTTAGATATGCTTTGCTGATTTGGGTAATGTTTTTTATAATTTATTTAACAAGCGTATTTTGGAATTGAAGAAATAGCTAGTTGGAAATACGTTGGAAACAATATTACATATGAAAATTAGTCATCAAAATATTTTATTTATAAATTGTAATGAAATTAAAAAAATGGGCTTAAGTTTTGGTCTGTTGAAGTTAATGAACTTTCCAAAATAAAATCTCAAGTCAGACACTTACCATTGTAATACTTTTTAATTATAAACAATATTTAAGTAAGAGTTGAAAAAAACCTTTCTTCTTTTTCTTATTACTAGTTGAGTGATTCTTTTACTCCAAGTAAATTCTAATGGTCTTGCAGCAAATGCCAATCTAATGTGAAAATGATTCTACTCTTCCATCCATGTGACTAAAATTTATTCCAGTACAATCTTCTTCACATCCTTATTTCACATTTGCTGATCTTGCGATTTGTTTTTCAAACAAAGTTGATTCAGGTTAGAGGTTGGTTTGTATTTTAAAGTATAGTCATATCTTTTAAAAACTGGTCACACTTGTTAAGAAATTAATAGACCATGACAGATAATAAGCTCTTTTATTTCAGCTTTACTCTCAATTGTAAATATTTCATGTGATTATCCTTATATTCTTATATCCCATGTGTCTAATGCCCTACTTTGCAGTGATTCTACATTTAATATTTATGCTTGCTGTCATAAAAATGTTTGTGAAGCCAGAAATGATTCTTAATCTTCAGAGTGCTCATTTTCACTCATTGTTTTGAATCTACAAACTGGTAAGAACTTAGATTTGTTACCTTTGTTCACAAAATAAAGGTTGAGCTCATTGACATTATAATTTGTATTTATTCACTAAATCTATGCCAGAGCTTTGACATAAAATTGATAGGCCCTTTGGAATGTCTAGCACAACGTGTGATACCTTGGCAGTATTACAGGTCATACTAGGTCATTATTTATCGCTAAAGACATCCTGGTTTGTCTTGAAATTAAGTGAGGTTTCTTCTCTCATTTCATGGAAACCTTTAGTAGTTGACTATAGCATTTAATCAACTCATTTCTCCTTAGATGCTTCTGAGTTAGTTTGGGAAGTCCTTGGGTGAATCCTCGTTACAGAGTCCTCTCTGGAATCTAAGTGTATGGGTCAGTTACTCTGTCATGGATGTTCAGATCAGATGCAATTATAAAATGAGGGTGGTAAGATTAGGATATTTGAATTTGATTTGAAGCATTCTTTTGAGCAATCACAGGAAAGCTGTTGTAGCATTTTTCTTAAAGACTGGCCCCTCTAAATATCAGAACATTTCACATCTGGGATTTGCTTTAAGACCATAAATAAAATTTGTGCTTTAAAATTGGGGGTGTTCACTATGTTCTCCATATTTTGACTCACTGTTACCTGCTTAAGTTTGCCTTTCACCTTTATTCTACACCACCTACTTCCCTCTGAAATAACAGTTTGTTTTCATTAGCCATTTCTGGCATATAAACTGTATATAAGTTACTAGGAGCAGGTCAACAGATGTAAAACAATCAACAATGGCAAAATGATACACATTATTTTGAAAGAAATATCCATTACATGAGAGCATGTGATTTAATTAAAATGAAATAACTTAATTCATTAATATGAATTATGTATCCAAGTTTCCATGGAGAAAGGGCACACATATATTAGATTGCCAGGTGCTCTCATATATAGAAAGGGATGCTATTATCTGTTACCAGACAGTAAGACTGAGAAATTAAGCAAAAAAATGCATTTGAAAGTTCCTTGTAAACTGTAAAGAGCTCTATAATGTGAAGTTTGTTATTTTAATGTTGTGTGTGTTTGTTGGAACAGAGATGGTAGGGAGAAAATATGTAACTATCCATTCTCAGTGGCTTCTGTGCCAATAATCTAAGACTTGGTTTTGAAGATTGCATGCTGATGTTTAGTCTCCCAGTCATGTCCAACTCTTTGCAACCCCAGATTACAGCACTGCAGAAATCCCTGTCCCTCACCATCTCCTGGAGTTTGCCTAAGTTCATGTTCATTCTGTTGGTGATGTGATCCAGTCAGATCATTCTCTGATTCCCTCTTTGTCTGCCCTCAGTCTTTCCCAGCATCAGGGACTTTTCCAGTGAGTCAGCTGTTTGTATCAGGTGACTAAACTGCTGGAGCTTCAGCTTTGGCATCAGTCCTTCCACTGAATATTCAGGGTTGATTTCCTTTAAGATTGTGTGGTTTGATCTCCTCACTGTCCAAGCGACTCTCTGGAGTCCTCCCCAGCCCCACAGTTTGAGGGCATCAATTCTTTGGCTCTCTGCCTTTTTAATAGTCCAGCTCTCAAAACAGTACATGACCACTGGAAAGACCTTAGCCTTAACTATATGGACCTTTGTTGCCAGAGTAATGTCTCTGCTTTTCAACACACTGTCTAGGTTTGTCATTGCTTTCCTGCCAAGAAGCAATTGTCTTCTGATTTCAGGGCTGCAGTCATCATCTGCAGTGATTTTAGAGCCCAAGGAGAAGAAATCTGTCACTGCTTCCACCTTTCCCCCTTCTATTTGCTGTGAAGTGATGGGACTAGATGTCATGATCTTGGTTTTTTTTAAATATTTAGTTTTAAGCCAGCTTTTCCTCTCTCCTCCTTCACCCTCATCATGAGGTTATTTAATTCTTTTTCGCTTTCTGTCATTAGATTGGTATCATCCTCACATCTGAGGTTGTTGATGTTTCTCCTGCCTGTCTTGATTCCAGCATGTAACTCATCCAGCCTGGCGTTTCTCATGACGGGCTCAGTGTTTAAGTTAAACAAACAGGGTAACAACACACAGCCCTGTTGTACTCCTTTCTCAATCCTGAACCATACAGGATTGTTCCGTACAGGATTCCATAGTTGTTCCATACAGGATTCTTACTGTTGCTTCTTGACCCGCATACAGGTTTCTCATGAGACAGGTAAGATGGTGTGGTATTCTCATTTCTTTAAGAGCTTTCCACAGTTTGTTATGATCCACACAGTCAAACACTTTAGTGTAGTGATTAAGCAGAGGTAGATGTTTTTTCTGGAATTCCTTTGCTTTCTCTCTGATCCAGTGAGTGTTGGCAATTTGATCTCTGGTTCCTCTGCCTTTTCTACTAAGGGGAAAGTAAAAAGACAGTTTTCATATTGATATATAATTATTTTTCATTCAAGGACATCAACTTTGGCCAATTTCATGTGCTGAAATACAATCCATGAGAATGCCCCAAATCACCATTTCAAAACATTGCCCTTTAGTTTGCCCTTGTAAGCATTTGGAATGGTAATTTGGAGTGACTTTCATTCTCAGTTATTTTTTTCATAAACCCTATTAAGTAAGCATAAAATATTTTTTCACTGTTTTTATATTATTGAATTAGTGCTTTGCATCAACATCCTTGATTTCAGCATTGAAATTCTATTTCTTAATGCAATGAATAATTATGGTAATAAGTAAATGAAAGCATGATTATTTTAACTTGTAACATACACTAAAATCTATTCCATTGTGTCCAGAATAAAAGTTTTTTCACAAATGTATAGGACATTTGGGGAAGATATGGGAAAGAACTAAGGCAATGAAGTTGATGTAGCAATCTGATACCTTTGCTTTGATAACCTAAAAGGATGCAGACACTGGGGGAATTTGGAAAATTCTAAAACTTCCAAAGTTTATGCTGAAGGGATTCAAGCTAAATCACTTTCTACCCCTGAGCTGGATTGATTGATACTATAATTACCTCTCAAAAAACTGATGGTGTGTTAATATTCAATTAATAGTTGTAAGTTGGTAATAAAATTTTAAATGTGGAATCACTACACAAAATATGAAAGGAAAATTTGCCTTTAGTCTTGGAATTTGTGATTAGCCTGGAATATCATGATTTCTAACAGGAACAAAGAATTCAATGGCATAGCTAGAATTACGGTGATCACTTTGGCTTTGAAAAAATCCCAACTCTTCCAGCTAATTATATTACCTTCCTCTGTATTCAGAATATTATGCATTTCAGCTAAGTCTGAATAGAGTCTTAAAAAACAATTAAGAGAAAGCGACAGCAGTTTTTTTTTATACTGAGTTGAAGAGGCCATTTAAAAATTGTACCTAGCCAGTCTTGTTTGACAGAATTCTTACACTTAGGAATACCCAAATATCTTGTAAACCTGTGTTTGGGAAAATTAATAGGAAGTGCACTGGCCATCTGATGCAAAGAGCTGGCTCATTTGAAAAGACCCTGATGCTGGGAAAGCTTGAGGGCAGGAGGAGAAGGGGATGACAGAGGATGAGATGGTTGGATGGCATCACCGACTCGACGGACATGGGTTTGCGTAGGCTCCAGGAGTTGGTGATGGACAGGGAGGCCTGGCGTGCTGCAGTTCATGCGGTCGCAAAGAGTTAGACACGACTGAGCGACTGAACTGAACTGAACACTGCAGATGTTTAGTAGTATTATGCCAATATGAATATATACTCAGGTTTTGATAGTCTTTGTTAATGATTTAAACATTTTTTGATATTCTGTTAGCAGAGTAATTTGGCTAATAATTTGATTAGTTTCACTGTCTACCGATGTTAAGTCCTTCATTGCTTGAACCTAGTGAGAAATGGGACATTCTGGTTTAAATATTTTCCAGTTAACTCAGTTAAGCCAGATTCCTTTGGTTTATTTTGTGTAAGCAGTGGTGCTCTGTTGGAAATTGTTATTCAAATGTTTATTTTATATTATGTTTTAGTTGAAATTTCTTGGGTGATTAAGGTCTCATCTGTTTCATTATTGTAAGCATTAGTTCTCTTTATTATGAAATCTTGTATATCCTATGGTATTGCATACTGAAAAATTCAGCCTTTCCTTTACATAAGTTTTACACTAATGTTATTCTGGAAACTTCATACACTGTTCCATCTTCACTTCAAGCCACTGATATTTAGGATATTATTTTCTTTTTTTCTGTTGTTGTGAGGAAATTAAATGGTGAATTAGACAAAATCTTTGCCCAAAGCTATACAGCTCATCAGAGGGGATTTTTGAATCCTTGTGTGTCAGTTCTCTGATCTGGATTTCTTTCCACTTAAAACAATATCTAGAGTATTTGGTCTAAGAGAGATTTCTTAGGGTTGATCTCTTTGTATGAAGTACAACAAGCTGTTCTGATTTTGTGAGTTCAGGATCTTGGTTTATTGACATATGACTCTCATTTTCTGCAGATGAAGTAGATAACTGTTCATAACACTGGTGTGTGTGTGTGTGTGTGTGTGTGTGTGTGTGTTTACAGGTGAGAAGAAAGAAAACAAAATTACTCAGTACTAATCTACTCTCTTCAACAATAGAAGTGTGGACCATTTCCTTTGTGGCCACAAACATAGGCATTTTTTGTTTGATTTTACAGTTCAGATTAGTGCCCCTTGACACCTAAAGCTGCAGTGGTAAATTAGGTGGTGATGCATACAGAGGTGTGGGCATCCCTGGGGTAAAGAATCGCTCTGCCAAAGAAGTAGACACAAGAGAGGTAAGTTTGATCCCTGGATCAGGAAGGTCCCCTGGAGGAGAATGTGGCAGCCCACTCCAGTATTCTTGCTTGGGAAATCCCATGGACAGAGGAGCCTGACGGGCTGCAGTCCATGGGGTCGCAAAAGAGTCGGACACAGCTAAGCGACAGGCACACACACAGAGGCAAAAAGTTGAACTTCTAATTTAGCTCTCACTGTCCCTCTTCTTTTGTGTGGACTAAAATAGTTAATATGTAAATTCTTCATTAACATTCATAGTCAAATAATATGTAGAAATCCAAAAAGTTAGCTATTTTAAATAGATTATTGCTATGCCAATGCTAAACTCATAGAGAATAGCCATTCAAAAGGCTGAAGTCCAATCAAATATCTATTTTACCGTGATGACAATGTAAAAAATGGAGCGATGCCACTTCCTCAATGCTTCCTTCTCGGATCTATTCCACACGTGGTGTTGTGGTAATACTGTAAGCAGTGAAGTATTAAAACAGTTTTGTCTGGCGTTCTTTCATTCTGACAGGCCAATGACATAATGTCGACAAGCCATGTCTGATAGATTCAAAATTAAAAGTGAATGCCCTCCTTCTTTTCCCTAAGCTTGTGCCTAATGACCTTTGAGCCAATGTGCAATTTCACTGCTTCCGACATAGTAAGTCTTCCATGGAAAGTCTGGGAACAGCTGGTGCGGGTCTTTTCTCAGGCCTGCAGAGGATGGTTTTATCAAAACCATATTACTTTTGTTATTAAAGGAGAAGAATGGAGAAGAATCAGCAATAAAAACAAAGACTAGTTCAAAGTCTGAACTCTGAAAAGCAGTTTGCTGGTAAGGATATTACCATATATAAAATATGCCATATATGCATAATTTAATACTTTCACAAGAAAGTCAGCCAGTTGATTTTCATAAACATGGATGGAGCAACAGCACTGAGAAAAATAAAGGTAGAAATTTACTCTGTGAGTTTTTAGTTCTACACTCTGTTATACAACTGTAGTAAGGGAGATGATCAACAATGTATGGAACCAAGACTTTCAGCCATAATTTCTCTGCTACAGCTTTTCCACTGAGTCGAAAGTTTTGCTCTCTAGTTATATAGTTAGAGGTAATTTATACAATTCTTGCTTTTACAAAGACATGTGAAAACTTAGAGCATTTAGAAAATAATTGAGGTTGGTTATTAGAAAAGTTTATGAGTATTTTGTTAATTTATTCAGTCCATGAAGTAGAACTTATTATGAACTTAGCCTGTTTCAGTGTGTTTGAATGTGTGGCCTTAGCATTTTGACTGTTCATTTACTAACTGGAAGAAATTAGACATATACCTATGAAAATATTTGTAAATTCTAGGTAGACGGGAAGAAAGTAATAAATATAACTAATACTATAGGACAACAGCTTTAATACATATACACATACATGTACACACACGTGTATGCATGTGTTTATGTGTGTAAAACATTTGAAAGAAATAATTTCTTGAAATCTCATCTGAAATCCCAGTGTCTACGGTCCAGATTGGATAAAAGCAAAGGTTGTTAATTCTTTACTTTTTTGAATCTTTAGAGTTCAAATGGTTAAGAACCATTGAGTTCAATGGTTAAGAACTCTGGATAGCAGGGAATCCTGAGTTGAATGTAGGTATGGGTTAGAGAAGTTTCAGCCTTTCTTGTTGGGGAGATGCTTTTTTAATTCATAATATTTAAAAAATTGGAAGAGAGGAAAATGGGGCATATTGGAAGGGAAGGCAGAAACTTGAAGCTAGAAGGGAACAGTGTTATCTGAAGGGATGGCCAACCAGGCTGAAGTGGAGTTTATAATATTGATTTAAAGAGGAGCCTAGGTCAGGTGAAGCCAAGTAAACAGGAACCGAAATTTTTTGGAGTATCCAGGAGGCAAAATGAATACGTTCAGACTCTTAAAATGAACAGGACACAATGAAATCAGTGTTTATGCACTGTAATGTGTGGTAGAGTTGTGTATATGAGTTATTGTGCAAAATAAAATCAAAAGTGGGAGCAGAGAATGGAGATGATTCTTGTGTTCAGTTTTGGTGAAATAAATACTAATTTTGTGAATAATGGTGCAATTACCTTTATTTTTGTTCCATCTATTAGTCATAACAAAAGTGTACACCCTTGTATACATCTTGTTTAAGCAACTGTTTTTAGTTCTAATTAAAGTAGCAAATTGATTTATCCGTTACAATTGCTTGCAGCTTTTAAGGTCTTAAATCTTTCCCCCTTGCCTTCCTGCTTTCATCTTTTATTTTCTATCTTTACCCTCTCCTGTTTCTTCAGCCTTCATTTCTTCTTATTATATTTCTTTCTGTCATGTAGAATACTGGTGTTTTAATTATTATAAATACTAAACTCTAGTGTAGTATTGTATCCTCATATTACAGGATTATCAGGGTTGAAAGAGGAGAATCCAGGGACTTTTCATATATTTAGTTTGAATAATGAGAGGTCTCTGTTTTCACTCATTTTCCAGGTAGTGTTTAGATGCAACCTTTATTTGCTATAATAAACTGTAGGCCAGATATCCACACATAGTGGAAAAACCATATTACTATAACAGCTGTGGTCTGTCTGCACAATATCACAATCACAATCACATGAGTGTTTCTGGATTTCTACCTCTCAGAGTGCTGTTTAGGTAAATCCAAGTGGTTTTGTTGAGGGAAGAGTTTTGCCTTTAAAGCATAAATCACTATAGTGCTCAACCTTTCCAGGGCTTCAGATAGTTGATTGGTGTTTGTTTCATTAATTAATTTGCGTTTCATTCAGATGCAGTGCTATGGTCTTAAAAGATTAATATTAATGCTGCTCAATTAAGGCTGTAAGTCTCTATTACTTATTTTACTACTCTTTCTTCTCAACAAAGAAAATATTGTGAAGTGAAATAAAACAGATACTGTCCAGGATGCTTACATGTCATTATGCTTGATTAAAGGCATGATGTGAATAATCTAAGCTTTTCTTTGCAAGGAAATATGAAAAAAAATGTTTTGGATATAGAGTTTCCTTCACCATAATTATAACCTTTAAAAATTTACCAGATTTTTTAGTATATAATATTTTTTATGAAATTTTCCTGGTAAAAAATTTTCCTTGATAAACAGCTGATTTTACAGAGTGTAGTTGTTAGAAATTGACGTCATAGAAAAACACACAGAACTGTCATAAAAATCTGCCTATATTTAGTTTGTTTCTACTTCTGAAGTACTACTAGTGGTTGTAGCTTACATAATTAAAGGAAAGCATGTTAACAAAGGCTATAGCTTGCAAATTCAAAGCAGGTTATTATTATTTATTCTGCTCCCAGCGATTGCACACATTTGACCCTAAATGACAAAGTAAATGAAAGCCCTTTTTCAAAGTAATACAATCAGTTCAAAAAATATTGTGCTAATAAAGTTATACATTCTAATTGAAAGATTGATGGCAATCCATTTAGTTGTTACTAGGTTATTTGTGACAGACAGATGCAGAGTAACCTCATTACAGTCAGAATTGTGATGACTTGTAGCTGAAGAGAGGAATAAAGCTTTAAACCATTGTCACAGTCCATTTCCAAAATGTATTCAGAAGATGATTTAAACGAAAATATACGACCATTAAATATAAGTTTGAATTGGTTACCTAGCAGTGTTATTATAGAAGCAATGAAGTAATCATCTGTTTGATCCATAATTGGCCTACTTAAAATTCACAAATCAGATTTACAGATTCCAATTTATGAAAGAGAAATGCAGGAGCAAACACTGGATTGAAAACATTATCCCTTGTGGTTTGGTATTTCCAGCTCATATTTTTAGTTGTTTTCTTCATGATCATTAAGTCTGTATCAGTTTATTTTAGACATTTCTGTCCACAATCACCAATTTGTGATAAATTATTCAGCACTTTTCATTTGTTTGTTCCCTAGTAGTTTAATGTCAGGCTTTCAGCACAAGTACTCAAGGGAATTTGATCAACATTTTGAAGTTATGTGGTTGAGAGAAAGAAAGAAAATGAATGCACAATAATTGTCTTTTTCCTTTTGAAAGATTTTTAAATCTTTGTGGGATATATTTTCTGTAAATTTGATGTTGGAACTTATTTTTCTTGATTAGTTAATACTAATGTAGAAATTTTAGCCTAAGAAAAGCTCGGTCTTCCTACAGTCTTCTTACTATAAGAATGTTTCTCTAGAATTTCTCACATTCAGAAGTATCCTCAATGTCTCACATATCAAACCTGTTCTGTTTTATCACTTCATCATTTCTGGTTTAATCTTATGCGTAGTTGTCTTGCTTCTCTCGTTTGCACTTTCTCTTATTCTTATTTTGGGCTCCTTACAGTTACCACCATGACTTTCATGTTAGCTTATCTTTCATCATGAATTCTAAAATTCTTTTATATTGACAGAGATACTCATTTTATAAGAGGACTCTTGTAACCTTGATTTCACATTGGCCCTAATTTTTTGAAAAAGTGCATTTAAAAAAAGATTTTCATTGGATAAGTCAGTTATGTATTGAGCATCTATAAATTTAACATAGTGTTCTTTTTAAGACAGTGAATCTACGTAGGGTTGACATTTTATCTGTCCTAAGGAATGAATTAAGAGGAAGTTTAGGGTGGTGCTTCTTCTTACCTTGTGTCATCAGTTAAGGCTAAAGTTCTGAATTACCAAAATTCAAATAGAATTCATGAAATTGAATTAAAAATACATTTTAGTAAGATCTTAACACCATTTGACAGAGAATGAGATGGTTAGATGGCATCACTGAAAAAATGGACATGAGTTTGAGCAAACTCTGGGAAACCTGGGGTGCTGTAGTCCATGGAGTCGCAAAGAGTTGGACACGACTGCGCAGCTTGTACAATGTTGAGGTGAGGGCTGAAGTGGGAACAAAGGGCCTTTCTTTCAATTCTAGCTATAGATCACTTCCTTCCCATAAATTACCTGTTAGCTTTCTGACCTCAGGCAAATTATTTGACTTTTAATTTTTAAGTCTTAGGTTTTTTCAGCTGTAAAACAGAATGAAGATTCTAGCCTTACAAGGTTGTTTTGATACTTACAAATATAATTTTATAGTTTAATTATAGTATATAATTTATAAGTATAAATGTATAATTTATAGTATATAAGTATATATATTTAATTATAGTATAGTCAATCTGGTTGATTTGTGAGAAATAAATATTGGAAATGTTTCAAAAATGAAACATTCTTTTCATTTATTTAAGCAAATGATTATAATGTACCTACTGTGTGCCAGGTTTAGTTCCAGGATGTGTCAGTGAATAAACTAGAAAAAATCATGGCTTCATGGAGCTTAAATTTTCAGTGCTTACATATTCAGTGCAGAAACTTGAAAGATATATGAATGTTAATATACCAAAATAAAATCACTTAGAAATCTGGTGTTAATAATTTGTGGATGTCTATATTTTTGAATGCTTTTATGAGGGAGTTTTGCAGTTTTTCAGATTATCATTGTAGCTTGTGTCATCTTTCTTATATTTCATAAATATTTTCTCATATCATGTTCTTCCTCACCATAGTATATAATGGTGTACTTTTCATCCTGTGTTGTATGTTAATTTTCTTATTCTTTATCATTGAGTGTAAGTTACTTCCAGTTTTTCAGAATTGTATATTAATATATAAACTATGAAGAAAATCCTGTGATGAAAATTCTTGTGTACATTCTTGATTATTTCTATCCAATAAATTAAATTACATAGAATATTTGAATCAATGATTATAGATATTTTAAGAGTTTGGTAGGTTCTTCTGTAAGGCTGTTTCAATTTAAAACCCATCAATAATGCTTTAGGGTCCAGGTTTACTAAAACCTTTCTTTTCATATTTTTCTTTGCAAATATGATAGATAAAATTGTTCTCTCCTAAAAATTTGAATTTTATTTCTAGTGAGGCTAAAGCTTTTGTCATGTGAGTTTTGGCTTATTTTTCTTCCTTTTTTTGAATTGCTTGCTCCTGTTGTTTAAGTGTTTTTTCTTTTGGAATGCTGTCCTCTTTTCATGTCACTGCGTGTGTACATACCTAAAGATTTCCCATTTTTACATAGCAAAACTGTAGAAGAAACCTCCATGGTTTCCTAGTGATTCCTTTAGGATAGAAACAAATGAATTCTCATCATTCTTTACTGATCTTTCAATACTAATTGCCTGTGTGTGAAATTCTTATACTAACTAGTTGCAGAAGTAGATTTTGTTCCTTTTAGAGTATTAGAGATTCTTATTGTTTTCCTCTTTCATATATATATTACTGGAGAAGTTTTAAACACTGCTATCAAAAAGAGAAAATGGCATTAAAGGGTCTGAGATGTACAGATACAGTGTATTCTTTCCATAGTTGTCATTTCCACTTCCCCAGTTCTATTGGCTTCGTGGAACCCTAGGTCTACCTTGAGTCTTTGGATGAAATATATCTCCCTATAACCCCAGACTCTTATCTATTCCTCCGTTGATAGGCTGGAGGTATCTGAATATTCTGCTTACTTTTCGTATTTTAACTCAGGCAGCCAAAAGGCTAAATATAGGCAGGCTCAGCCCTCCTAGTGTTTTGCTACTGTGTTCCAACTGTATTTATGCTTTTAGATGAGTGTTGTTCTCTCCAGATCTCCAGATGTCCTACAAACCAGATTTACCCACACCTTGAATGATTTACTCATTTAGATTATTTTGTTAGACCCAGTTGGAATGTAAGTTTAAGACAGATGCATTAGTGGCTAAAGGCTGATGATAAAAAATGTCAGTTGTCAAGAGATTTATAAGTCTGATGCTTTAGGAATGGTTAAAGCCTTCAGTCACATAAGGAGAAATACACAGTCATAGGGATCCACAAATATGAAAAATAAATGATAAGCTCTAAACTCAATGGGGCAGAATTCTATATTTAATTAATTTAAAAAAATCTATGACATATATAATTTGTTGAAATAATATAGTTCCCACACTCTTTGTTACAATTTACCTGTGAAACTAGGGAATTTGGTACCAAATCTTTAGTTCCTACCATATTTGACCATTTAGTAAAGCAAATGTAAAATTAACTAGCAAGAAGTTCCTACCACTTACTGATAAAGTATTTATTTATTTTTATATGTGGGTATGTTTTCAAAAAGAACAGTATGCTAAAACTTGATTGTTAAAGTTTGGGAAAGCACATTATTCAATTATTGGGTGCCCCTCTGAAATCAGTCATTTAAAATATATTTAAATTGATTAATTTGTATATTTTCCTTTAGAATAGGACCTAATATATTCCTTTGACTCATAAAATTATGAGACTAAAGATAAGTATATTTTAATCTTTACCTCCAAAATACATATGATTTATTACAGGGTTGTGATTTTTATCCAGTGTCCTAGTATTGAATGATGGTGTTTAATATTACTATAATACCATACATCAGAAGATTTATTGTAGTTTTAATTTTCCTGAGCTAGGAGACAGGGTACTTGAATGCATTTGGTGATTATTGACCGATAAGCAATAAAATGATCCTACATAGAGCTCAGTGGCAAATGTTTCTCTAACTCCCTCTGATTAATATGGTCTTTTTGGTGTAATATGTCAATTTTATCAGATTTAAATTTATCATCAAACTAGCTACAGTAGTTTCAGCTCCTGGAAAGGGCTACTTTGACTGAGTTATTTTTATATTCACAAACAAGATTGTTTATACCACTGGAAAAGTCCTTATGAAGAGCTACTCTTCGTTACTATAAGATCAGCCAAAAGCACCTTTTTAAATATTAAATGAAAAAACTGAACTACGTATCCACATATTTTGAAAATTTTTATCATTCCTATAGCTAGTGGAAGTTTTTATTCAGTTACTAAATCTCTTTGACCACTGACTTTTAAAGTATAAGTGTCTTTATTCTCTGGTTTATGAAGATCTCTCCAATAATTGGAAGTGCTGGAAAAATGAGGACCACTAACAGAAATGAACATTCCAAAGTAAGAAAGTAATCCATGTAAACCAATATTTGATATGTGTCTAGTATAGTTGACTTTAATTCAGCTGATATCTTTTGAACAATAACTACATGTTAGACAGTGTGCTAGGTTTCAGGGTTGCAAAAATGAATATGTGCTAAGAGAAAGATAAATAGATACGAAATGTCTATTTATCCTTTCTAGAATATGATATATGAGATAACTAAGAATGGAGGTGTATAAGTAACGTTTAAGTTTCTACTTCCTTTCATCTTGCAGTATACCTCTATACTTTAGTTATGTGATAAAATACATAATTGGGACATTGTACGTGCAATTTCAAGTATTTTGAATTATTAAGGCCAAAAAACCATTTAACTGAGAGTTGAAAGGTGAAGGAAGATTATACAATAAAGTTTTCCATTATGTGTCAGGCAATTTTTTGAAGGGACAATGATGAGGCCACTGGAGAGAGAGTTCAGAATACATGTGTGATTTTCAAGGTAACACAAGATTATGGAACCGAGACTGTCTTATTTCTAAGGATTGCATCATTCTTTCGTTAAAATTATTGTACTCACGATGAAATGTTACTCACAGGGAAATCACATAACAGCTCTATTAAGAACTTTGAAACCATCAGAAAAATCTTGGCATTATATTTATCAGATATTTGAAATCTAATATATGTAAAGCACAATATAAAATTATATTTATTATTGGATTATTAAAGGAATATTGTACATCTGCTGGACTGTATGTTTTGCAAAAGGCAAAGAAAAAGCAATTTTGTGCTCTGCTAAACTAAAAAGCATTCTGTCTTGGGATTCTTTTATTTTATATGATTGCTTCTAAGAAAAATTCACCCAATTATTTTATTTGGTACTTTAAATACTCTTATTAAGAAAATTGTATATATTTGGTTATATATATATATATATATATATATATGGAGAGTTTCTAAAATATAACTATTTACACAGGATAGTAATTTTTTGTAGCCTGCCATATTTGGCTGTTATATATATCGGAAGAGACATCTCATAATTTTTTTTTCATTTTATTCCGAGGGAAGTAAATCTGATGGTGCCCATATGTTTGCAAAATTCCAACTGAAAATCTGTTCGAAAAAACAATGATCTATTTTCTTTCCCCAAAATTGCATCAGAGACATAGCATGGTGAAGAAAAGTGGTTCTTGTGAGAAAATATTTTAAAGTTTTTCTCACTGAATCTTTCCTTTTTTTCCCCCATGATTTGGGATCTTTACAAAACCTGCAAAGTTAAATAAAATTAGCATACATTTAACTTTTTTATTTTTCTCCTACTGATTTTGGTCAAAGCATCTTTAAAGATTAAAAATGTGTGCATGACTTTTAACCTGCTGATCTATTCCTGTCAGCATAACAAGGTACCTTGCTTTCCAAGCGTCTGAGACTATGGTATCAAAAAGAAGAAAGTGAAACTGGAGGACAAAGGTTAACTTATGAGGGCTCTTTTAAGAAGGTTCCAGTGTTGGCAAAAGTTTAGGCTATATGTATACCCTTTCAATTGGGCTTCCCAGGTGGCTCAGTGATAAAGAATCCACTTGCCAGTTCACTCCTGTCCTGCCACCGGCGTCGTGGGTTCCATCCCAGGGTTGGAAACATTCCCTGGAGTAGGAAATGGCAATCTGCTCCAGTATTCTTGCCGGGAACATCACATGGACAGGGCCTGGTGGGCTACAGTCCATGGGGTTGCAAAGAATCTGACACGACTGAGCATGCACACCCATTTGATTATAACCCAGTAGCCCTGCAGTGAGGCTATTTTGAATGTTCATATCTCTACCTGTCAACACCTCTGAAACCTTTTCAGCACCCTATTTCTCAGTCTCTTCTTGATCAAAGCATGGCCTGCTTACTAAGGCTTTCATAAGATAATAATTTAATAACAGACTCTGAGCCAGAAGACAAAGGGAAAGACTGTGTAGGAGGCCACTGCTAATTTCCCTCCCAACATAATCAAATCAGTGCAGCTATCCAGCCAGGACTCATAACCCTTAATAAGTCACTCTACTCGATTAAGAGAAATTGATTTTCCTCTACCGTGGATCATAGTGATTATGATAAATATGGTATCTGCTGTTCACTGCGCTCCTCCGCTTACTGCCAGTGTCCCATTTGTTTGCAGGGAGGCAGGTAAACGAGCTAGAGGATGACGCTGTGTCATTAACTGCAGTTGATATCAGCGCTTTGACAGCTGTGGAATTGAATGGTTCCATAGATCAGCATCGAAGCCAGTCGTAAAAGCTTTGCGCAGCAGTTACACATTCCATAACAACACTACTGGCAGCTTTCAACGTGCAGAACTCCTGGCTCATGATTTGTAATTGAAAATATAGGAACAAAACAGAATGGGTGGGCATGAGGGAGTTTATACTCTAGATTTAGAATTTGAAAAGTTGTGTGAGAGCGAAACTGCAAAGTAATACTTCGCCAAGGTTCTGTTGTGAGCCCCACATTATCTGAAGTCTGTTGTAGGTGTATGTTGTTAATAGTTATATGACTGCAAACAAATCTAGTTTTCCAGATAAAGCAGTATCTGAAAATAATACTGTTGGTTGTGGAAATTTGGAGCTTATCTACTTTTCTGCCCTTTCATGTCACTCTTATCTTGAGTCATTGGTTTTTGTTTGAATGATTCTCTGTCTCTTTAGAGATCTTCGCTGTAGCTCAGATGGTAAAGAATCTGCCTGCAATGTAGGAGACCTGGGTTCAATCCTGGGGTCAGGAAGATCCTCTGGAGAAGGGAATGGCAATCCACTCCAGTATTCTTGCCTGGAGCATCCCATGGATAGAGGAGCCTGGCAGTCTGCAGTTCGTGGGGTTGCAGAGACTGAGCGAGTAACACTGCTATTGCTCTCTCTTTACTGTATGTGATACTCTTGGTTCTTTAACATCAGTGGGGAAAGAGCAAAGGAACCATTCTATCAGCGCAGTCTTAACAATTGTTGAGAATTTTCATGTAAACTCTTTGAATAGCATGTCAATTGAATGCTTGTTTTTGTAGTTAAAAATACATTAAGTTCCTGTGGTGATGGAAAGGTATTTCATATGGCATGGCACACAGAGACAGTGACAGTGATAAACCTTTTTTTTCCCACTGATTTTACTTGGAGAATAATCTGGGTTTGGTAATTTGTGTACATCGTTAGCACTCAACAGATAAGTCTTATTTCTGTGCTCTACACAGAATGTGATATTATGGAGTAAGGGATTATAGGCAGACATGAAATGTTATTTTTAAAATATGGAGGCAGTAACATAATTATGAGACACTGAAAATAGACCTCAGAGCTATCTTTATGAAAATAATAGGTGCTTTTTTTAATTAAAATTGTATTTTGACTGAATCAGTCTTAGGATTTTTAAAATTTGATTCATCATCAACTACCATTGTGATGTTTTCTGATAGGTTACACTTAATTATTCTTCTCAATTGTTGTTCCATTGGAGAATAATATATTCTAGTTATATTAAGAAAAATTAATCTATTTAATTTATATCTTGATACCTTTCACCTTTTCATATTACTAAGAAAGGATGAGAAAATATGCCTTTTTCTAGTTTTAAAAATGTACTGGTGAGATTCACTGTATTCTTGATACCGTTACTGAAGAGTCTACTGTCTTTAACTTTACTATTATTTCATTTCTTTGCATTTCCCAAGAAAAGAAAGCCATCCAATGATATTTAATGATAAGGTATATATAATATCTGAATAAATTTGACTTCTGTTTGCACTTCTCTTTTGTGACATGAGAAGTAAACTAAATGATGATAAAGTTATTAAAACTCTGGCTCTACTCCCACCAGTTTTGAAGGAAATTAGCCTCCTGTTATTCAGGAGATGCTAATTGTTCAGTCCAGTGAGCACAAACAAGTCTGCTTGAGAGAAAATCTCCAAATGGCTGCCCAACTGCAAGAGTCAGTTATCCAGTGAGGAAATGTGGAGAAGTGCTTTGCTCACTCCTGTCTGCCCAAGTTGGACATTTAATGGATATAGCTCAAGATATTCAGAATGATTTCTCTTAGAGCTGGACAGTCCCTGCAGTGACTTTGACTGGGAAGCGCTCTGTGCAGCACTTCCAAGCAAAAGGAATTAAATTTAATGTTGTTAAATGTAACAAAAATTGTTCAGCATTCAGAATATTTCAGACTCCATGGAAAACTTGGAACACAAAGATGGCTCCAACACCTTAAATCTGACTGTCATGAACTTTTGTTGCCCTCCAAACTTTCCCTTGCAATTTCTTAACTGTTAAAATTGTTGCTCAGTCACTAAGTTATGTCCGACTTTTTGTGACCCCATAAGCTGTAGCATACCAGTCTCCTCTGTTCTCCATTATCTGTTGGGAGTTTGCTCAGATTCATGTCCATTGAATTGGTGATACTATCTAACCATCTCATCCTCTGCCACCTACATTCTCCTTTTGCCTTCAGTCTTCCCCAGAATCAGGGTCTTTCCAGTGAGTTGGCTCTTCTCATCAGGTGGCCAAAGTACTGTAATGATAGATTATTTGAAGATAGTGTCCACTTCTCCAGATCAGTACTATAAGAGATTACAGTTTTAGCTATGTTTTACTTTGCTTTTTTGCACTGAAACACATGTAATCTATTGAAGCACAATAATCCTTTTTTCATTCAGTTTCTATTTTAAGGAAATTTCATTAATTGCTCGTACTATCAATGATAGTATAGTGTATCCTGGTGTCTACTGCTGCTGCTAAGTCACTTTAGTCGTGTCCGACTCTGTGTGACCCCATAGATGGCAGCCCACCAGGCTCCCCCGTCCCTGGGATTCTCCAGGCAAGACACTGGAGTGGGTTGCCATTTCCTTTTCCAATGCATGAAAGTGAAAAGTGAAAGTGAAGTCGCTCAGTCATGTCCAACCCTCCGCGACCCCATGGACTGCAGCCTTCCGGGCTCCTCCGTCCATGGGATTTTCCAGGCAAGAGTACTGGAGTGGGGTGCCATTGCCTTCTCTACTGGTGTCTACTACATGCTCTTAATTCAATAAACTGCTTAAATCTGGCTTAAGGAATTCCCTCTCCAAAATAGTTTAGGTAAGATGATACATACTTTCAAGATGAGTGAAATGCAAATGGAGAAGTTCGTTTTGAGTAATAAATGCATCTGTCACAGAATCTTGTGCATCTAGCTCAGGATAACCAAAAATATATTTTCATATTAAAGATATAGCATGGACTATGATTAACAGAGTGAGAAAGACTAATCATTATATGAAAAAATAGATAGCTAAAAGATCTAATATAATGTTTAAGAGCTTTAAAACTTTTAATATAATGTTTAAGAGTGAATTTTAAAAAGTTTTTTGTATGTGTGTCTGCCCCTTGGTTAAAGTTCTATTTTAGTTCCAAGTCAACATTATAACTAATAGCAGAAGATAAAAGATTTGGAATGATTATTTTTGTGTTCTGTTTTATGCTAGAAAGTAGCCTCAAGAAAGCAAGTAGGTTGTGGCATAACAGGAACCATCTCAGAGCTTATGGAGGTTTTGGTCAATTGTAGCTTCCCCAATTAGTGAGAAGACACATGGATGAATACAAGACTGAAAGTGTCTGGGTGTGAATTAAAAAAAAAAAAAGTCTGGTTCTGTGTTAAGCGCAATGATTTCTATTCTAGATCATGAGTTCACACCCTGGTGGCTCAGATGGTAAAGAATCTGCCTGTGATGCCATAGACCGGGGTTTGATCTCCTGGAGAAGAGAATGACTTCCCACTCCAGTATATTTGCCTGGAGAGTTCTATGGACAGAGGAGCCTAACGGGCTATAGTCCATGGGGTTGCAAATATTGAGATATGACTGAGCCACTAAAATTTTCACTTTCAGAGGGAAATGGTCTGATGAGATCTGAGCAGTTCTAATCTCTAAATCTATAGGAAAACAGATAGTAGAAAATAGACAAAAGGGCAATAGAGAAAAATGTTAAAAATCTGTATTTCACATGTTAGTGGGAGTTAATTGAATCATTCTCAAGAGTATGGAGTGGACACAGCCTCTTTCCACTGCCTCAATACATACAGAAAACTTTTAGTTACACATAGATAATTTCCTGACACTGAAGACCTGGTGTTAAGCAAGAATATTCTGAATGTTTTAATACAAGAAGAAATCTCCCTCCATGTATTTTATTCAATTAAAATACTCTATTGACTGTTAAAACCTAATGAATTGCAAATCCAGTAACGGGTTGTACTTGGAACGGTACTTCAAAACTTACATAGAAGTGAAAGTCGCTCAGTCATGTCCGACTCTTTGCGATCTCATGGGACTCTACAGTCCATGAAATTCTCTGTACCAGAGTACTGGAGTGGGTAGCCTTTCCCTTCTCCAGGGATCTTCCCAATCCAGGGAGCAAACCCAGGTCTCCCTCATTGCAGGCAGATTCTTTACCAGCTGAGCCACAGGGGAAGCCCAAGAAGACTGGAGTGGATCGCCTATTCTTTCTCCAGGGGATCTTCCCAACCCAGGAGTTGAACCAGGGTCCCCTGCATTGCAGACGGATTCTTTACCAACTGAGCTATTGGGGAAGCCTTTCAACACTTACCTTGGGTATATTAATACTATGAAACCTTGCAGCCACATTTTCCAGCATCTTAAGAGCTTCACAATGAAGATATGACTTAATGCCTAAAGTTTATTTTTGAATCCTCCATCACATTGTATGGCATCACTTAACAGACATGAGTTTGAGCAAACTCCGGGAGATGGCGAAGAATAGGGAAGCCTAGTGTGCTGCAGTCTGTGGGGTCGCAAAGATCCAGACATGACTGAACCACAACAACAATCACTTGAGTGATTTGGACGTGTCATGTGTAACGCAGATATGAAACCAGTTCAAGAAGGTACCAGTTCCTAACTATACAGAGCAGCATATCCTCACAACAGAATACTTCAGAGGGCATGTATTACTTCAGATTCCCACTTTACAGTAAAGCTTTGTGTTCATGTAGGCTGCGTCCTCTGCACTCAGATTTAAAGAGACCTCTCTTTCCTGCTTTCTCTGAAGTTTGAAAGCAGCCGAAGTGGCAGCTGCCTCACAAGTCACTTTTCTTCCCCTTGTTTTGATAATTATGAGCAAAGGTCAATCACTTCCCCATTAAGGCAAATCCTGACAACCCCTCTTGTCAGAGCCTCAGTTATAGATGACATGCTTGTCAACATAAAAAACAAAACAAAACAGGAGTATATCTTTACTTCCTCATGACCAGCTGAAAGTCAAAACCCCACAGAAAACTGGAGGCAGGAGGGGAGGAAGGATGGGTGGGTGTGTACCATACATGTGTCAACTGCAGAGGTATAGTTCTAGGGAGATTTTTGTAATTTTAAGCTCCACAAATGGATGATTACATTCTGCTTGTTAAACATGGGCTTGTGAGCATCTTGACAGAATGCAAATACTTCTGTTAACAGCATGACCTTGTAATGCCTCCGACAGAGAGGTTTTACTTTTATTGCAACTTTTTTTTCTGAAGCCATCTTAGTTTTTTTATGAAGATGAAATGGCTAAAATCTGAGAGGTGACCAAATAATGTTCTTTGTATAACCAGGTTCTGAGTGAACTAAAAACTCAGCTAGGACCATTATAAGGGTAAAGACATATTACACACCGAAGAAGTGAGGAGGGAGATATACTCTTTACATTATGAAATTTGATATTAAGCTTGTACTGCTCAGATTATGTCAGAGATTCATTTACATTTAATTACACAGTACCTCCCAGTCTCCCTGAAATCAGCATTCATAGGACTATATTGAGTCTGCTGGTAACTGACCTTGGAAACATAAACAGAGCAAATTACACTCCTGTCAACATGTTAACTTCATACATTTTCAATGATCCCAGCACTTTGATATAAGAGAATATGGTGTGAGATGAAAATTGAGTCCAGGGGCTCAATTTAGGACCCACTCATGGTGTGCCTTCCTATATACAATGAAACATTTTCCTAAACTTCTGTGCATGATTTTATTTTAAATACTTAAGGGCTTTCTGTTTAAAGGGAACCTTTAGAAATTCCTCTTTAACTTCTTGGAAATTGATAAATCCTTTTGTATGGAAAACCATTACCAAATCATTATTCTGTACACATTGAACTTACAGTGCTGTATATAATTATATCTCAGTAAAACTGAAAAACTTATTACTTCCTCACTTTTCACTTGTTTAAATCAAAATTTTTATTTGCTGCTCTATGAATGTTATGGAGTGAGTTACTTATGGTGTATTGTGATAAATTGTTAATGAGACTCAGTCTCAGGATGAAAGAAACCATTACTTTCCAAGCAGGTTATGACCCAATATAATAATTTCAGACTTAAAAGGAAGTGTTCTCTTTTTCTGAAATGAACAAATCTAACATAATCTTATAGCAAGTAATATTTGTCCAAGATTATTAAGAATCTTAATTAAGATTATTAAGAATAATCTTAATTAATATTAAGAATGTAAGCCTGTGTATAAATACGAGTTGTGGATATTTAATTCCATCTAGTCAAGAAGCAGTCACTTGTTCCTTTCTGTTCTAAGGCGCAATACGTGCATGCGTGCATGCCCAGTCATGTCCGACTCTTTGTGACCCATGGACTGTCACCCGCCAGGCTCCTCTGTCCATGGGATTTCACATATACTTAATGGAGTGGGTTGCCATTTCCTTCTCCAGGGGATCTTCCTGACGCAGGGATCAAACCCGCATCTCCTGCACTGACAGGCAGATTCCTAACCACAGTGGCACCTGGGAAGCCCCAAGGTGCAGTGCACAAGCTCTCATAATAGGCGTACTTGTCTTATCATTGGTCGGTCTCCTCAGTCTGCAGGCAGAACGAGATGCCCTTGCTAACACTCTTGAAGCCCACTGCTTTGATTTTCTTCCTTTCTTCTCCTTCACCCTGTTGTCTTTCTTCCAGTTGTTCACTTTTCATGACACCCCCCAAGAGTGGAGTCAAAGATGAGCAAATATACAGGTGTTTTGTCACTTCTTTTTCATCCTCTCCTCGGTTTTTCATTATGGTAATGGCACTTTGTGATGTGCAGTTTCTGGATTTATGACCCATTCTCGATAAGCGTGAATCTGGCCAGCATGTGCATCTTTGATAAGGTTCTAATTGGATAGCGGTGACCTTTCTGAATGTAATTCAGGGAGGAAGATTAAAAAGCAGTCCAGGAAGTGACAGGTTTGGGACAATAACATATGAATTCAGCTCTGCTGGCAGGCAAGAGATGTAAGCTGTGATAAATTAGAGGGAGGCCAAACAGGCTTACACTGAATGAATGATTTTTCATTTCTTTTACATCCTTGTGTAAAACTCTATTGTAGAAATTGTGCTAACACCACTCTATCTTCCTACTCCTGGGTTATACTACTTTTTACTGATAGTAGAAGTTAGAGAATTATTCAGTTAATGTAGTTTTAAAATGACTGAAGAACACATAATTAAAAGTACATACTCCAGTTTGCATTAGTGCATTCTAAGTTGAACAGTTAATGGGCATTTGGAAGCTAGCTACCAAAATTCAGAAAAATCTTTCTTTGTCTAACTCTCTCCCGCTTTCCCTCTATTTCTCACATCTGTATGTAAAGCCTACCTGAAATATCCAAGTGTGTATACACACTAAGATCTTGAAAATACCTTTATCCAATTTTAAAGATGTAAACTCAAATTTTAAAGATCAATTATATAAGAGAATCAATATAACCAGAAAACACCTAATTAATATTTTATATATTTGATAAAGTCATAAACTCTTAGTATATCTTCATTTGAATGTTGTCTTCCTAATCCTGCCAACTATGCAAGTGTCTTGCTGATCCTGCTGACTATGCCAGTTGTCTTCCTGTATCTCACGGTGCACACTGTTCTCTGAACCCAGGGTAGGCAAGGCACGAGCGGGGAAGCTGGAAGAAAACTCAAGGAGCTATAGGAACTACAGACATGTTTATTCTCTCCAGGCTGGCCCAGCATTCATAGCACCAGCCATAACATAACCTCTCATAACAGAACCTCTCCAAGGGCTTTCCAGGTGGAACTTATATATGCTTACAGAACAAAGGTAGCCCGTGGCCAAGCGAGTACCTTGTGATGCGCGTGCACGGTGCTGTAAGTGAGTTCAGCTGTTACGTAATCATTGTTTGTAAAACATGGGGTGATAGCCCTTGGAGCGAGAGAGCCTGACCATGCCATCTTGGCTCATTTGCTCTTTCCCTACAAATGTGCATGCTAAGTTGCTTCAGTCATGTCTGACTCTGTGTGACCCTGTGGACTATAGCCCGCCAGGCTTCTCTGTCCATGGGATTCTCCAGGCAAATATACTGGAGTGGGTTGCCATTTCCTCCTCCAGGGGATCTTCCTGACCCAGGTATCAAATCCACGTCTTATGCCTCCTGTATTGGCAGGCAGGTTCTTAACCACTAGCGCCACCTGGGAAGTCCCAATTTTGAATATGTAGTTGAAATACACTTGTATGGACTAGTATATTTAATTACATGTTTGAACACATACACTCACTTGCAAAGACATGTATGCCTTCAAATGTAGGCTGAGATCTTTCCTCCAAAGTGACGCTTCTTAGTGCCGGTATATGATATCCAAATCTTAAGTATATTGTTAATACTATAATAAAATGTTACTTAAATGGAAATAACCATAGAAAAGGAGAAATTGTAAAAGCTCAAATATAACTTTGTTAGATGATTTTGTAAAATCTGCTGTTTCTGCTATTGAGCCTGTTGCTTATACACCTGGAATGCAAAATAAATTATACAAATAGCAGGCAAGTTGTTGGGCCTCCCTACCAGGATTAACAGAAGGAGAAGTTTCCTTTAATTTGATTTTCATACTCCTCACACATGAGCTCCTTCAAGGAACACAGGGCCTGTCAATATATAGAATTTCCTTTCGAGTCCTCTGGACCTTGCTATAGAAGGAAGGAAAGGCAAACACCTTTTCTGAAGACCTGAGTTGGGTCAGACACCATGGTATTTATGTATATACAGAATTGTATTCTCACCTCATTGTAACTCAAGGAGGTGTTATTATTAGCCTTGTTTTTTTTTTGCTGAGAAATGTTTTCCCCAAATTAAGCTCAGGGCTTGGCCCCCAGCAGTTATTATGCAAGTGGAAAACAAAATATGTAAGGCCAGGTGTACTCACCTGAGGTTATATTAATTGAAGCCCAGCAAAACCAGATTCGAATCTGGGCTCCCTTCCCAGGTGGTGCCAATGGTAAAGAACCTGCCTGCCAATGCAGAAGACACAAGAGACGTGAGTTCAATCCCTGAATCGGGAAGATCCCCTGGAGAGGGGCATGGCAACCCCCTCCAGTATTCTTGCCTGGAGAATCCCATGGACAGAGGAGTCTGGGAGGCTACAGTCCTTGAGATCACAAAGAGCTGGACATGACTAAACATGCTCGTGCTCTAGCAACTCCATGTATCTCAACATAAGCAGATAAGCAAAGAAAAACAAGCTTCTAGCTCAGTTGTTTAGTCGCTGTCTTGTCTGACCCTTTTGCGACTCCATGGACTGTAGCCCACTGGGCACCACCAAGTGCCTCTGTCCCTGGGGTTTTCTAGGCAGGAGTACTGGAGTGGATTGCCATTTCCTTCTCCAGGGGATTTTCCTGACCCAGGGCTTGAACCCACGTCTCCAGCATTGCCAGGCGGATTCTTTACCACTGAGCCACCAGGGAAGCCCCTCTAGCTGTACTGCTTTATGATGGTTTTCCAAATCATCTCCCAGATAGGATTTTTTAAACAAGGGCTTTTAAAGGTATTTTTCACATACCATACAATTTATCAATCTATAGTATTAAACATCATTTTAGATTTTATACCTGCTATAAAATCAGTGTAATATACTGTGCCTTCATCTATGTTTAGTACTTGTGGACTGAAGACCTGTTTTTTTTTTTTTTACTCAAATAAAAATCATTTTTCCCACTTGAATCCATATTTGTATATTTCTGCTGAATTCTTGATTACCCAAATATTAATATTCTTTCAGAATTTCTCTGATATTTTTCCATTTTTTCTTATTCACTCTTCTTGGGTCCCCCTATGAAGGACGCTTGGGCTATTCTTCGAAGCACTTTTTATTATGCTTTCTAGACTTCTTGCTTCTCCATTCCACTCTGTAAATGTACTGACAATTTAATTGTTAAAACATTTATTTTCTTCATGGCACTTTGCTCTTCTTAGAGCTCATTGTCTGTCAGATTAAAAACAAAGACCACCCTTTGCTGATTTACTCTCAATTTCATACATGCTCTGATTCCACCTTTTTTATGCAAGCCTTACATTTCATAATTCCTATCAGGAAATACCTTCTCTATGTAGACCAAAACTTCAGTCTCTCACTTATGTTAATGTTTATTTCTTACTCTGTAACTTTTCCTACTTGTTTAACCAATTTACTCTACATTTTCTTTCCCTTTTAAATGTACTGCAAGATAAAAATTATTCAGACCTCACTCCCATACAGTCAGGATTATATTGGCCCTTTCCTCCTTTGAAATCCCATTGAAGTTAGAGGGTTTTTTTTTTTTCTGCATAATTTGGCTCTTGGTAATTACTGCTCCCATATTTTTCCACATGAATATTTCATACGAGGAAATTTTAACTCTTTAAACATTTTAAACTTCTTAACATAGTCCATGTGTGACTTTTCCCATGGTAGTATTCTTCCCAGCATGTCCTGCTTAAAATAATGTATTCTATTTTTAAAAATTTATATTTCAAATAAAACACTATATTTATAATGTATATAAATATGCATATACTGTATATAATTTTATATCTACATCATATATAAATACACATGTATATACATCACCTTGCTTGAATATAAATATATATAAACAATTTGTTTACCCTTTGTAAACTTTGAAATCAAGGATAGTAATTCATATTCAAGTGAAAATACAAGATACCTAGCTCTGGAGTTTTAATATGAAGTTGCATCACTCATTTTTAGGAAGTATAAAAAGCTAACTAGGAGGAGGAGGTAGAAGCAAGTAGAACTTTCATTAATTCCAATATGAAAGCTTTGTGACAAACTTAGGTATAATTTGGCTGTCAATCAGAGTCAGGCCTCAAATATCAGTGATTGTGAGCCTTGAAATAATTATTTATTAATGTCTTGCTCAGTGAAGCATGCTGATGAAAACGGACGGTAGATACATCTCTGAGCATTTGTTTTATCTTATTTTAATCTCTGTAAGTACAAAAATATGGATCATGATAGGAACTTGTCAGTGGCCCTGGTACATTCATCTTTTATCATGTGCTTTTAAATATTAATATCATATATAATGAAGGTACTCTGATTCAAACTGAAAATGAATATGGGAAGTTAATTGGCTTTAATAGTTTAGAGTCCTGGGTGTCTACAGTAGTTATCGAAGGAGTATGAACATGAGCTTTGTGGATAATGTAGAGAGTTCATTTCTCCAGGAGCTAAGAAGTCAGAAAAGAAGTTCTAAGTAAAAGAAGTTCATGACCTTTCAACATGTTAAAAAGAATTATGACAAAATAATATGAATATTGACTCATTGGAGACATGTTTAAAAATTAAACTTTTGGGTTATGACAATTAGGGTTACCAAAAAAATGTGTGTTTAAATTTGCAAGTATATTACTGTGATCCTTGCAGCTAATATTCTAAAGGAGAAGTAATGTGTTTTAGGATATATACTTTTATAAGACAGCAAAGTTGAAAGCTCTGCATTGCCTTAAAATGTTGAGAGGCACTAATTTAAAATGTTAATAGAACATTGCTTAAACTTTTACGTGTTTCAGAATATCCCCAAGTGCTCTAAAGTAGACAGCCTATGGAACCTCGAAGGATATTTAAAACAAAACGTGACAAGGGGGCAGTTTTCCTAATTTAAAGATAAAATTTTTCTGCCTACACCACCCATCAATGGAATGTGATTAGTGTTAGGTGACCTCTGATAAATATGGCATAAATTTGTGCTGGTTTAAGTGTTGACAGAAAAATGACTTCTACGTGTACTATAAACAACCTGACACCACTCTTCTTTTCTAATTAATACTCTTTCAAATAGTTTAAAAATCTGGTAGCATGCTTATCCATCTGTGGATACTGTGTGACATTATTGCTGTTTGTCTATTGACAATTCTGAGAAAGAGGCGGCAGTGGTTTGGGACTTTTGGTATTGATCTCTTGAGTTTCTGGGGAGCAGCCTCATGCACTTAACTGCTGGAGGAAGTGATCAGAAAATGCAGAAAGCTGCTGTTCAGGTCATCTAAAAATTTCTTTCCTGCCACTTAAATGCTACAGGGTAGGGGACATTAGCTCTTCTACAAGCTGCAGACTCCTGGGGCTGCTGCCATGTCAGGAAGCCAAAGAAATCAAAGAGCCACCTACTGACCCTCCCCATTGTCTGGGCTTGTCCTCGTCCATCAGTAGCGTGCCACAGTCAGCAAGCTACACATGTACCTCCTGCCTGCTCCGGGTTTGGCAGCCCCCTGATCCCTGCACCTGTTTGCTTATACATGAGCTGTGCATGTTTGAATTTAAATACATGCAGGGGGTTGGCGCAAGGGGGAAGGGCGATGGCTCTGTCAGAAGCAGTTCATTACTGCATGCAGAAGAGCCGAAACCAGCTTGCAGGGAGAGAGGGAGGCCGGACTGATCTGACAGTTTCAGTTGATAAAAGATGAATTCTCTCTGTGGAAATAATCATTTTTTTTTCCCTCCAAGAATTGAATAGGGGAGGGTTTTAGTTAAAACAGGGTTAATACTCATTTTGATAATCTTATCTATCAGGAAGTAGTATCTTCAAATACATAGAGAATTGTAAATACAGTGATGAATTGTGTTACCTGGAATCTTTTCCAAAGTTATCTTTCCTTAAAAACTTCAAATGATATCATTGCAAAAAATTTAATTAAATACGTCTAATGTGTCAAAGAAAAAATCTGAAATTCAGGCATGCATATATGGTGAAATGTTTAGTAAAGTTATATACCTATGCTATGTGCAATACACACTTGTTTATGCCTGGACTGCAGCCTACCAGGCTCCTCTGTCCATGGGATTTTCCAGGCAAAAGTACTGGAGTGGGGTGCCATTGCCTACTCCAGAAAGTTATGTGCCTAACAAGAAGCAGTAGTATTTGGTCTCTTTTTAATAGTTCAGTCTTATTCACTACCTCTAGCATCCTGTGTCCTGTCTTCTGATATTTGAATCAGAAGACCTGAGACTGGTTGCTGCCTTTGGTTCTTCTTAGTTCTGTGTTACTTCTGTCACCTTTTTATTCTGCCTGAAGCTCCAGTATTTTCAACTGTAAAAAGGGAGAACTGGTGCCCACTTGAGAGGACTCCAAAGGGTGAAAATTTAATAAAATATTAATAGTTTTATTCAAGCTGGAATGTGTTAAATAAATTGCTATATTAAATAGTTTTAATATTAATATTATATAAAATTAGCCATCATCTCCATAAGATAAAATACTTGGTCTGTGAATAACCTTTCTTTATAAGGACAAAGTATTTTCAAAATCAGTTTTAAGATCATAGTGATAAAGGTTCCATGGAAGTATTTCCTGTGTCAAGCACAATTTTGTATATTAAAGTGTTTTTGTGATGTACTTTTATATATAATTTGCAAAATACTTTTAGAATCAATATGTAATATAATATTACATCATTAAATATACTATTTAATATAATATCATTGCTAATATCACACTTCACTCCCATTTTATTTTGCAAGAACTAGTGCAAAAGTTATACAGACTGATAAATCCTCTTTTCTTTGGGTTTCTAACATTTGATAAAACAAGGAAAGATGACATGCCTGGGGGAGGGAATCTGACATTTATAAATCCACATTTCTTCCACCCTACCTCAGACTTACCTCTCTAAAAGTTATAAAAGATCAGTTGAATTTGGGGGGATGCCTTGAAAGACTTAGAAGTTGCCAGCATTTCACTACCCCATGTGGTTTGAGCAAATGAGCAACCTTGAACTTTACATTGAGTTCCAGAGGCTGGGCAGAAGGCAGTGCATATGCAGGTCCTTGCATGACTAATTTCCTGTCAGCAAGTGATTTTATTATCATTTAAATAAGAATTTATAATAATAGCAGTAAACTTGCCAGATGGCTGAATTAGTAAATTTTAAAGGATATAGGTTTAAAACGCTTCTGTGCTTCTTCCTTGAATGCTTTGTTTATCCTACTCCTCACCCACTGCAGTCAGCTGTTTTGGTTACCTCTTTTGATTTAGCCACTTTCATCATTCCTATTGATTAAAAGGATTTTAATAACACAATAACATTGCGTTCCCTGTTTTAGTACAGGA
The DNA here is from genome assembly GCF_023091745.1 of Budorcas taxicolor. Classification (NCBI taxonomy): domain Eukaryota; kingdom Metazoa; phylum Chordata; class Mammalia; order Artiodactyla; family Bovidae; genus Budorcas; species Budorcas taxicolor. Next base: position 89,228,111 of record NC_068910.1, read on the forward strand.
TACACTGATTCACTGGTAGTTGGGGAAACCCAAGTATGAGTAGGCACTTCCCTGTGCCTGATAACATCAGCATGAAAATTGTGTTTCTGTCTTAACTCACCCATATTAAACGAAAAGAAATACTACTTGAACGTATCTCTTATTCCTTGTACAAAAGTAAAATAATACACAAAAGAATTACATTGTATTCATTTCTCATATTCTGTGTCCTTAGTAAAAACTCATTTAATACAGTATTAAGGGAAGATAATCTTAAAGAGATTGTTGATGCTGTGTTATACCCAAGTCGTGAAATCTCCCAAGGACCACCAGGGAGCCGATATCCGATGCAAAAGCAAGAGAGTTTTTATTACCAAGCTCCAGCTGGGGCTCCCACCGATACCGATGCAGCGGCTATAGGGAGGAGCCCCGAGCTCTGGGTTACATTGCTTATATAGGATATTCTTGTGCGAAAAATTTGAAAAACGTGTTTCTGGGTTGGGAGACGTCTAATTGGCTACCTTCTGTGGAAGGGTTAGGTGTTGGGTTCTGATTGATTCCCATTTCCCGGGCTGGCCACGGGTTCTGATTGGTCCCTATTGTCTAGGTAGACCACAAGTACCTGAGGATTAAGTCAGAAGATTTTGGTCTGGGGTCGGATTGGCTCATGGGTGGTGGGGTAAGGTCATGGGATTTCCAAAGGCTCTTTTCCCGGAACCTTACAAAATGGAGTTTTTCTGTTAACAAAATGGAGTAGCTTAGATTCTTTAGTTGCAGCTTTCACAATTTTTCCTAGAGAGTGCAACACGAAAATAATTTATGTCAGGTGAAATTTTATAAATATTAAATCCCATTAGGTCAAACAAATGCTGTTAAATATGAAACAAAATATTGACTCATAAAATAGTTTATGGCTAAAGATAAATTTAATATAACCTTTTAAACTGCCAATTTAGCTTAATTAAAAGTACAATTTCCTTAATGCTGATTAAATCAAAGCAAAAACATGTACTGTATCCTCTCCCATTTTTTAACAGAATGCCTGAGGAGGTTGGGTGTTGGAGTTTCAGATACCTAATAGTGATTCTGATGACCCTTTTCAGTTTAAGGCATTAAAATCACTACTGAGCTACTGACCAGGGTACATTAATTAAAACCTTGGAGATACTTCAAATTCTAATGATATTTTGCCAACAGATGTATGTAGGTGGTATTTAATGTAGACTAGATATCATGGCTGGCGGATTTTTAGCATTGCTGCAGACCCTTAATAAATCTCTTTGTACTGTAGCTATCCCCAGGCTCAGAACACTCAACTTGAAATCTTCAAGACTGTATATCTGTCCTGAGTTCAGTAGTTGTCATGGGGGTTTGTATCCCCACAGGTCAGGAGTGGCTTATAAGAGATTTAGATACTTTGGTTGGCATTCAAATATCCCTTTCATCCAGCTCACAGCTTGAACTTCCTCACCTACCCATATCTGTGTTGACTGCCTGAAAAGCAAACTGTTGAAGGACATCTTTAAGGAGAAGAGATTAATGATTTGGCTGCAAACAGCCTTGTCGAAGATATGATCTGTCTTAAATACTTTTATGTTTAAGGCCTTATTTCTATTTTGCTTTTCTCCCCCCACTTTTGTGATTCTGTCAGTCAGTGCTGAGGTTGTCACTTTCTTTTCGCTCAGTTCTGCATATTTACTTCTTAGTTGTGTACTGTTTAGGCAGGATGATAGCTAATTTGTGAAGTAACAGGATAATTGGTGAAGAAAACAAAGCCCAAGAAAATGCTTCCTCAGGAAGTTGTCACACTTGGATGATTACTTTATAATTTTTTGTTCCTGATTTTTTTCCTTTTTAGTGGATACATAATTATAACATTGTTTCAGTAATGCGAAACAAAAATTAAATGTAGAGGAAAACTCTAAATAGAGAGCCATAATATTCTTTTAAAATGAAGAATTTAACTAAATCACTCTAAACTCCCCTGCTGGGCTCAGGCGAGCTGAAATTAATTCAAGACGGCAGATAAAATTTTTAACCAGGCCGCGTGGAGATGACGGATGTGACAGCTCTCAGTTAAAATGTCTTTTAGTGGCAAATGCATGCGTATTAGTCAAGAAATGTGACATAACTGTCCCGGGTGAGAGAAATGAACCAATGACCATTTGCATTGAGAACAAAAGGAAAATTCTTTATAGTAAAATGTGGAGGACAGACGAGTAACTCATTTGTTTTTTCTGTAGTCCTTTTACCTTAAAAAAAAAAAAACACCTCTGAAAGTTAAGAGGAACAGTTATATCTCAAACTCTGTTGTTTTTTTTTTCCCCCTCCTGTTTATATATCAAAAACAAGAGGATTGTCAAATACAATGTTAACGGTCAGGAAAGATGGGTTATCTTTCCATTCCCCTTTCTTCAGAGAACAACAGGAAAGTATATGAAGATAATCATACTTCAAAGCCAAATTGGATAAGCCTTATAAATTATAAACGTAGATTTGGCTACATCAGTGAAATTCTGAGATGAGAATTTTTTTTTTTAATCCAAAAGGACACTGGCTCCTCATCCTTCCACTTTTTCAAGGATAGTTTATTACAAAGCAGTGCCAGCAAAACAAAAATGCATTTGATTCTATGGCAGAGTGTTAAAGAGAATGAAAATTATTTGGAAACTATGATTGGCAAGATTTGACCATGTGAATGTCAAGTTTAATTAACTTTAGGAACAGATGCTTTCAAGACATAGTAGTTACCAGTTAGAGCTGCAAGTATAATTGAGTTTTTAACAGTATACAGTTTATTTTCCCAATTAAAATTAAATTTCATTATCATAATTTTGTTATTAGAAACTGTGACACTTCAGTCTTTAAAAGACACAAGTGTGAACCAAGAACTCACCCATTTTTCTATGAAAATAATTAAACTAGATGTATTTTAAGTCTAAAGACAAAAAAAAAAATACAGAACTTCCAGTTTAGAAGTTAGTTGCTATTACCTTTAATAATGTGTTAGCCTCAAGAGTCTATATAAGAATGTAAAAAATTTATTACAACAAAAGTAGAATATGTATGCAAATGTTCAGTGAAGCTGAGTGGGTTGAAAACATGCCACAGAAATAAAGTAGTAACTTATCTGGGCCCTCAGGGATAAATAGTAATTTCCCATCGAAAGAAGATTGCTTTTATTCCAAGTGAGGTAAATAAGGAAATATATTTTTTAACATCTCTGGTCTTTGTTTCTCGTTCTCCTATACAGAAATGTTCTTATATACCTCTGTTATTAAAATTTTGAATTCCTTAATTCTCCATTCTGAGTCCTTCTTACAACCTATACGTGCTTCCTAAGCTATTGCTTCTATACACATAGCATTAATTATAACCTGTGTGTCAATTACTACCAAATTTATGTCTCTGAGGCAGGCCATTCTGCTAAGCTACAGACTATGTTCCCAACTGTGTATCTGACAGCTGTTCTTAAAAGTCTCAGGGACACTTCAAACTGAAAATGTCTACAATGTTATTATACTAACAATGTCTCCCAGCATTGAAAAGGGCCCTCTTCAGGTACTCTTGCCCAAGGATTGACATTCATTTACTTTTGCTCTTTGACTCTTCCCCTGTTTTAACCCCCAAATCTAACCCAGAACCAAGTCCTATTGATTTTACCTTTAGACAGTCTCTCTTAACAATCTCACTTCTCTCATTTCCATCAATCATCATATCTCACCTGAGCTACTGTAATTTCTAATTCATTTTTCTATTTATTATAACTCAACAATGTGTCAAAATGAAATCTGAATTAAATACTCTTGCCTGGAAAATCCCATGGACGGAGGAGCCTGGTAGGCTGCAGTCCATGGGGTCGCTAAGAGTCAGACACGACTGAGCGACTTCACTTTCAGTTTTCACTTTCACTTTCATGCATTGGAGAAGGAAATGGCAACCCACTCCAGTGTTCTTGCCTGGAGAATCCCAGGGACGGGGGAGCCTGGTGAGCTGCCGTCTATGGGGTCACACAGAGTCGGACACGACTGAAGTGACTTAGCAGCAGCAGCAGCAGTGGCTTCTTATTGTCTAAAAGGACTTATATTGATGGATTTCTATTTTCTCCTAATTGTACTTTCTTTCTATGGTTCAGCCTCATATTTTAAGTTCTGTAAATTAATCAAGCTTCCTTCTGCCCCAGAGCCTTTGCATGTGGCTGTGTCTTTGGCTCGTAATATTTTTTCAATTCCACAACACGTATGTAACTCCTATTCATCTTTCATATGTAAACTCAGAGTCACACCAGGGGTTCCTGCCCTGACCATCCTTCCCTTTCCCCAAGTCCCATAGCATGCCCTCTCAGTGCGGTAAACATCTTTCTCTCTTTTTATCAGCTTTCAGAGTGGGAAATTTTTATACATTACTGGCATTAGTTGCTTAATGTCTGCCTTGTAGATTCCCTTTGCCAAGTGTATCAGGACAATATTACATAAATACCTGCAATATGAGGGGTCATTTATTTTTTTAGTGACATTGATTAGTGAGTATACCTTATACATGTGTAATCAATAAATTGAGAGACACATAAATTTAAGATTATTATTTTAACTTTTACATTGAAATTTAACTTTGGTGCTGACTTTATCTGTTTAAGTATAATATCACATAGTTCACTGAGTACCTTTCAAAATGGTTTGAAATCTTAAAGAAAAGGAAATTTTAAAAAAGGAAGATTACTTAAAGGTATTATCTTTGTCTGGCTTTCTATTTTTATCTGGACCATTTTGACCTTAAGAAGAGTGTAGTCAGTTACAAAGTCAACATTTCATTCATCTAATTTGCTAGAATGAATGCTTTGTGAATCTTCTTTCAGAACTCTAGCATAATTTTAGGTGGACATCTGTCAGCTATCTGTCAGCTTACACTATTTTGAGAGACTACACTTTGATTTGCTATTCAGGTTGTCTTGACTAAGTTTGTGATAATGCTCAAGTATTTCTATCTTATGCTTATTTACTGATAAATACTGAATGCATCTTAAATCAGTGAAAAAAAACCTTTTTGTTTTCTATGACCAGCTCAGCAAAAAATAATGACATTCTTTTATGTCTTACTTTAAAGTTTGCATTTGCAATTGACATATTTAGGTGAGGTTGAAGAAATTAAACAATAAATTGGGTCTTTCCATGATACATATATGTAAAATGTATCATTTGCCATGAATATATTCTTGGTTTTCACAGAATCTCTCCCACTTAAGTTCTATTCTTTAGATATTTTTTGTTCATTGACTTTGCTGTGCTCTAGTGTATGTTCTTTCTAGTACTGTGACATCAGCACAATCCTCAGTTATATCACATTACTTGAAGATGTGCATTTCAGATAATTTTTTTCTACTCTTCTACTTCTGGTAGCACTTCTTAGGATCATTGTACAACAGTATTTTGAGGTATATTATTTTTATTTATCCATTGTATTAATTCAGCAGAGTTCATTTGTGCTAAACCTATGGCCTGTTTACAGGTAATGACAACTGAGAACATTCTTGATACTGATAACTCTTGGCCTTTAAAGTTCAGCAATAGAGTTTGTTGATGATACTGAGAAAATACTCCAGGATAGCTCTGTCTGAGAAATCTAATGTAAACCACATAATTTAAAGTTTCCTAGGAGCCATATTAAAAATGCAATAAAATAAATAAACAGGAGAAATTAATTTAGTAATATTAAACATGATATCCAAAATTTCATATTAGTATATAATCAGTGTAAGTTTTCTTTATTTTTTTTTCAGATTTTATTTTATTTCACTTTACACTACTGTATTGGTTTTGCCATACATTAACATGAATCTGCCACGGGTGTACACGTGTTCCCATCCTGAACTCCCTCCCTCCTCCCTCCCCATACCATCTCTCTGGGTCATCCCAGTGCACCAGCCCCAAGCATCCTGTATCCTGCATCAAACCTAGACTGGCGATTCGTTTCTTATATGATATTATACATGTTTCAATGCCATTCTCCCAAATCATCCCACCCTCTCCCTCTCCCACAGAGTCCAAAAGACTGTCCTATACATCTGTGTCTCTTTTGCTGTCTCGCATACAGGGTTATCATTACCATCTTTCTAAATTCCATATATATGCGTTAGTATACTGTACTGTTGTTTTTCTTTCTGGCTTACTTCACTCTGTATAATAGGCTCCAGTTTCATCCACCTCATTAGAACTGATTCAAATGTGTTCTTTTTAATGGCTGAGTAATACTCCACTGTGTGTATGTACCACAGCTTTCTTATCCATTCATCTGCTGATGGACATCCAGATTGCTTCCATGTTCTGGCTATTATAAACAGTGCTGCGATGAACATTGGGGTACACGTGTCTCTTTCAATTCTGTAAGTTTTCTATAAATTCTTTTCTTTAATTCTTTTTTCCATGCTGTCTTTGTAAGCCAATGATTGTGGTACACTTGCAAGACATATTAATTCAAACTAGCCCCCTTTCAATGGTTTAAAACCACACGTGGGTGGTGGCTACCATACTGAATAGTGGTATTCTAGGAGCTTGCTACTCAGAATGTTCCTCTAGATTAAGCAGCATCTGCATCACCTGTGAAGTGTTACAGGTGCATAATATTAGATCCCACCCAGACCTACTGAATCAGTAGCTTTAATTTTTAAAAAATCCTCAAGTGAGTCTAGGTACACTGAAGACTGAAAGGCCTTGCTCTGGAATTGATATGACACTTCTGATTTCTTAAATTATTAGGATTGCTCTTGATGCTGTAGATTGTTTTTATAACAACTTTACTGATACATAATTCACATACATAACATTCACCCTGTTAAACTGTATGATTCAATGATTTTTAATAAATTCAGTTGCACAAACTTTACTGCTGTCTAATTTTGCAATGTTTTTCTCACATCAGAAAGAAAACCTGTACTGATTAGCTATCACAGCTCATTCCCTTTAGGCCCCCATCGCAGGCAACCACTAATCTATTTCCTGCAGGCAAGAATTTTCCTATTCTAGACATTTCATATAAGTGGAAGTATAAGATATCAAATATATTGGCTTTTTTTCATCTGATTTCTTTCACACAGCATGACCCTTTTGGTCTAGATTCTTTCACTTGGCAAATCATTCTTGAGGTTCACTCCATGTTGTAGCATGTATTAGTATTATGTATTTTCCTTCCAACCTGCATACTTTTATTTAATTTTCTTACCTAATTGATCAGGTTACAACCTCCAGTATGGTGTTCAGTGAAAGTGATAAGGCTAGACATCCTTGTGTTTTTCTTGGTCATAGGGGAAGATGTACTCACTTTTTATTTTTTTACTTTTTTTTTTTACTATTAAGTATAATGTTAGCTATGGAATTTTACTAAATGGCCTTTATTAGGTCAAGAGGTTTCTTTCTCTTCCTTGTTTGTTGAAAATTTTTTACACTGAGATACTAGATTTTTTCAATTTTTTTCTGCATCTTTTGGAATGATCATGTGAAGTGATCATTTATTCTATTAATTGAGATATTACGTTGATTATATTTCATATGGTAAAAAACAATCTTGAATTTCTGAATAAATTCCACTGGGTGATGTGAGACAATACTTTTGATGTATTACTAGATTCACTCTTCTGGTATTTTGTTGAGGATTTTTGCATCTACATAAGAGGTATTGGTCTGCAGTCTCCTTTTCTTGTGATAACTTGCCTAGTTTGGTATTATAGTGATACTGGTACCTTCAATAAGCTGGGAAATATCCCTTCCTCTTCTAGATTTGGAAGAGTTTATGTAAATGGTTGTGAAATTTCCTGTAAATATTTAGTGGAATTATCTATTGAAGGCATCTAGGCCTGAGTTTTTCTTTGTGGGCAATTTTTGTTATTTCAAATTCATTCTCATTGCCCGTTTTGTGTCTATCCAGATATTTTGTTTCTTCTGGAGTCAGATTCAGTGAGTTATGTCTTTCTGAAAAATGTTCATAGCCATTTCATGAATGAGATGTGGTTATTAAGGAAGTCAACAAACTCTTTTTCTTCACCACTCATAATATGCAACAGAGATAACTCCCTTTAGTTTGCACTGTAGCTATAAAGCCAAAATGAACTTTGAGAAGTATATATTTGTGACATTTCGTACTTCTTTATGAATTTTCAAGCAGTATACAATGAAACAAGATCTTTTTTTAAAATTACAGTTGACTTCCCACTTCTCCATAATAATTATAGAGTATTTAAATAGCAAGGGAAGACTAAACAGAAAAAGGACAGTACCAGTGATAAAATGATGAGTATAAGTAAATCCCCAAATTGATGATATATAACAACATGCGAAAGATCAGATCTGCATTTTCATGGCATAGATCATATATAAGTTAAATCCATGTAGTACATTTTGGAAGAAACTTGATCATGGTTTAATCCACCCAATGTGACTCCTTTACATTTCTATTTCTTGATGAGATGGTAGCCCTTTACACTTGGCTTAAGTGCTTAAACTCACAAGAAAATTACCTCTACTAAAATAATCTGTTTTATTATTAGAAATATCTCATATTTAGGAGGATAGTCTTCATTTTAAACATAAAACTGCCTCTTAAGCTAGGCACTTTTAGTTCTAGTTCTGATTCTGTTAACATGAAAAATATGGAACAGTTTACTTCTAACTAGCACCTAGAGAAGGAAATGGCAACACACTCCAGGATTCTTACTTGGAGAATCCCATGGACAGGGGAGCCCGGAAGACTGCAGCCCACAGTTGAGTGGACACAACTGTAGTGTACAGACTACAGTTGAGTCGGACACAACTGAGCAACTAATGCACACACACACACAACTAACAGCCTTTCATGACATAAGGCAGCAAAGCATTTCCTTCTCAGTAGATTTGTAACAGAAATATTATGGATCAAACAAATTCTGAGAACGTAATCTACATTTTAAATTTCTAATGAATTTTCTCTTGAAATAACACACATAATTTAAAGTATCTACCATTTTATCTACCATTTTCTAATTATGTGCTTTTCTTTCTTGACCTTGATTCATTGTGACATAAAATAAATAATCAAGAAATAGTAAATATGTATGGAGAAAAAGTAGCCATTCAGAAGTTGAAATAGAAAAGAGATTTGCCTAGAAAAAGGTCTCCTCCAAGTGTTTATTTTAAAATGGCTTGTTTTGGGGAAAAATGAAGGAGATTATGGAACATATGGTCAGGGATCAATAAATATTAATGATTTTAATATGGAAGGCAGAATAATGGCCATCAAATGTAAGCATGTCCTCATCTCCTGAAGCGTGAACATGTTCGGTTACATGGCAAGTGGGGAATTAAGTTTGTACATAGAATTAAGTTTGCTCTGACAAAGAATTAATCTCAAAAATATACAAGCAACTCCTGCAGCTCAATTCCAAAAAAATAAACAACCCAATCAAAAAATGGGCCAAAGAACTAAACAGACATTTCTCCAAAGAAGACATACAGATGACTAACCAACACATGAAAAGATGCTCAACATCAGTCATTATCAGAGAAATGCAAATCAAAACCACAATGAGGCACCATTTCACACCAGTCAGAATGGCTGCTATCCAAAAGTCTACAAGCAATAAATGCTGGAGAGGGTGCAGAGAAAAGGGAACCCTCTTACACTGTTGGTGGAAATGCAAACTAGTACAGCCACTATGGAGAACAGTGTGGAGAAACCTTTAAAAACTGGAAATAGAACTGCCATATGACCCTGCAATCCCACTGCTGGGCATACACACCGAGGAAACCAGAATTGAAAGAGACACATGTACCCCAGTGTTCATCGCAGCAGTGTTTATAATAGCCAGGATATGGAAGCAACCTAGATGTCCATCAGCAGAGGGATGGATAAGAAAGCTGTGGTACATATACACAATGGAGTATTACTCAGCCATTAAAAAGAATACATTTGAATCAGTTCTAATGAGGTGGATGAAACTGGAGCCTATTATACAAAGTGAAGTAAGCCAGAAGGAAAAACACCAATACAGTGTACTAACGCATATATATAGGATTTAGAAAGATGTTAAGGATAACGTGTATGAGAGACAGCAAAAGAGACACAGATGTATAGAACAGTCTTTTGGACTCTGTGGGAGAGGGCAAGGGTGGGATTTGAGAGAATGGCATTGAAACATGTATAATATCATATGTGAAATAAATTGCCAGTCCAGGTTCAATGCATGATACAGGATGCTCGGGGCTGGTGCACTGGGATGCCCCAGAGGGATGGGATGGGGAGGGAGGTGAGAGGATGGGGAACACGTGTACACCCATGGTGAATTCATGTTGATGTATGGAAAAACCAATACAATATTGTACTTAGCCTCCAATTAAATAAATTTATATTAAAAATAAATAAAAAAGAATTAAGGTTGCTGATTAAGCTGCCCTTAAGATAGGGAGATTAACTTGAGTTATCCAGGTAGACTCAATGTGTCCTTTTGGATTGATTGAGAAAGTAAGGGTAGGCTCTCATCTGGAAGGAGCTGGGAGATGGTTGATATAGACTAGAAGATGCCCTGGAGATGCAGTCAGATCTGATGTGATTTGAGATCATGTTAAATAAGGTAAGATTATATCTTTATACAGATAAATAATTTTGCATATTTTCCCTGTTTATATTGATGGCAGTTAAATTGATGGCAACTGATACCAGTTGCCAATTCAGTTGCACCCTAAATGTCAACTGCTTTAGTATTCACTGCCTGGTTGAATTTTAAATGTACTCATGTACCTATGGCATTGGGAAATTATTATTAGTTAGGTCAGTTGTCACACAAATCATTTATTAGAAATTCAGTGGAAAAAATTCTATGTATTGCAGGTTGTTGGGAGATTTTATAAGATTTTTTTCAGAGATTTCAGTAGTGTTTGTGCAACAAACTTATTAAGTTCCTGTAATATCACAGGCTTTTTAGTTTATAATACTTCATTTAATCCTCACAACTTTGTGCTGGTATCTCGTGTTCCTTTTTATTAATTCATTAGTACTTGTAAGGATTAAGTAAACTACTGAGTTAAAAAGCCTATGATCTGAATAGAGTACTTATGTTTCTAATGTATGTGCTCTTTCTTCATTACAGTAATTCTCAAAGTATGGTTACCATGTGTTGTGCTGTTCTCAAACATGTCTGACTCTTTTTGACCCCCTGGGCCATAGCCCACCAGGCTGCTCTGTTCATGGGATTCTCCAGGCAAGAATACTGGAGTGGGTTGCCATGACCTCCTCTAGGGGATCTTTGTGACCCAGGGATCGAACCTGTGTCTCGTGTCTCCAGCAGTTTCTTTACCTTAGTGCCACCTGAGAATCCGTAACAGTTAGCATTCCCAATTAAATTCAGGGTAACATATACCTGAAAGGTTCAAATGTCCAAGACTGGAATGTTCTTGCTATAATCTGTGTTTAACTTTGGGCTTCCCTGGTGGCTCAGAGGTTAAAGCGTCTGCTTTGTAACTTTGATGTCCTGTGCTAAAAGTTTTATTTAATTTCATTATGGGAGCTCAGTGATTCTCTAGTTCCCAGATTGGATTGCCAAAGAAAGAAACATAACAAGTTTATAGTTGGAAGGGAATTCTCTTGCCTTTTGTGTGATTGCAAAGTAGTTCTTTTTATACTTTTGCTCTACTATCATGAAAGGAATAAGGTAAACTTGAAAGCTGTTGGAATCCAAGAAGTGGGAATTGTTAGCAATTGGTAAGAAGTGAAGAAGCTGTGCACTCCTTGGTTTTTGGCATGCTGGTCTTGAGTTGATTTGAACATTCTCACTTCACTATACTGTAGATTGAAGTAAACTGTTGCTTATGGAATATCCCCTGAAGGAGGGATGGCAACCCACTCCAGAATGCTTGCTTGGAAAATCCCATGGACAGAGGAGCGTGGTGAGCTATACTCCATAGAGTTGCAAAGGGCCAGACACAAGTGAAGTTGCTTAGCATGTATGCATACATGCTTTGCTTATGAGGAATTGTGTTCTGTGTTCTAAAACCAACTCTGGATGAGCTTTGGGGATGCAATTTGTTTCTATGTTAGAGATTAACTTTATTTGGTTCTAGGAAATAAACATTGCTGCTACTTAGATATTAAATTTCAGTGAGTATGCATTTACTTAAATTCTTAAAAGAGTTGCGGGAGAGAGGCAGTCACAGTACGCAGGGAAATCCTGAAATGTAGCCGTGATTGGCCTTGCCTTTAGCTGAGGCTTTGTGATTCAGTTGTTTGATATATAAGATAAAGGAGACATACGAAATACAACTAAAAATTCTCATATACAATTAATCTCATTTAAGTTGCCTAGGCTGTAAATACAGTCACTGAAATTATAGTTATGTGTTGTTTTCCTGCAGACTGACCCTGGGGTGAAAAAGGTTAATGGTGTGAACTAAAGAAGATTTAAATTGGTAACATTCAGTGTGTGAATTGAACACATGCCAGGATCCAGCAAACCCTGTTTCAGAAATTGAGTAGATCTTGGTGATAACCAAAGGTGATAACTGGAACCTTTCTCTATGGTCTCTCCAGCCTATGTGGGTGGGAATGGCCCCTGCTATCGATGTTTGAAAACTATTACTTGCTCTTAAATAGCTATGATTTAGAGAGATAGCACTCAGACACTAATGTAGTTCAGTATGTGAAAAACAGACAGCTCACTATGTGAGATAACTTAATGTATGTAATTGGGGAGACTGAGTTGTATTCTTCTGAGAAAACGTGGTTTGCAAATTGAACATATTAATAATGAATATCATTACTGGTTTACTCGTGACATAAAGAATAGGGCCAAGGGATAAAATGCATCTTTTGCCTTCTCAACATGAAAGATACTTTCATATTTCTATAATAAATACTCGAGGCAGGTAGTAGCTTGTAACTAAAAGTATGTGCTCAGAGACTCCCCTAGAAGAGTTTGTCTTCTGACATGCTGAAGTGCCCCCGGGGTTGGTGGCAGCTTAATAAAATATGTGAGTGTTCAGTATGGAGCTGTTAAGTTATTTATTCCTCTTCTGATCCTGCATGCCTGAACTGCCACTGTTTGATGAATCATGGAAGAGAATGGGAACTGACAAACAACTCTTCCTTTAGCGGCCGGTCGCACTGACAGCATCAATAGGAAAACACATCATGGGTTCTAAAATGCCACATTTTCACCATTTACCCTGAATAAGACATGAAGGTCTTTAAGGAAAGCAGTAGTACGTTATCATTAAGGACCAGCTGACAGAGAGGCGAGTGTACTTTGAACTCTCTCAAGTCATCATTCTTAATTTCTTCTCTCCTCAGATGGAAGGCCCACCCACCTGGGCTCTGAGCAAGGCAAGGACTATTCCACCTTTTAAAACCTCATTGATAGATTGGTTTCATCAACACCCACCCTGGCGCCTGCCCATGGGAGAGCCTCCTGTTCTCATTAGGGTCCTGTAATGTCTGTGGCAAACATTGTTCTCATGCAAATAGAATGACACAGAAGATGAGTGCCATGAAAATTCAATTTCCCCCGACCGTCATTACCCTTTTTCTTTTAGTTATTCCCACTTCAATCGGCAGGCGGTAATGTGTGCAATCTGCTGGTACTTTTGCAAGATGATCACTACGTTTAGTAATGAATTTCCCAGCTATTGCACTAGGGGGTGTTTTAGCAAGTTCCCTCCTTTTCCTAATGCAGACTTGGCAGCGATCCTTGCATAGTTCTTCCCTAGTGGATTTTCCCTATGGCGAATGCATGGTTAATATAACTTACATTCAGTACTTTCTCTTCTTTAGTCATCAGTGGCACCTGTAAAGTAGAGTTGGTGGTTTGTTTAGTATTGTCTGGAAAATAAAAATAAAATGTGTCTACCTGTTTCAAACCAAAAGATAAAAAAATCAGAATATTTCTCCACCATCTGTGACCAAACTTGGATAGTTTAATAATAATGTAAAATTCAGAGTAACTTATATAAATATATGAAATCGTGGAAGTGTGTAAGTTAAATAAATCATATTTTAGAACAAATAGTCCTACTTGGGCTCAGCTGAAAACTGAGAGAACTGATAGGGTACAGATCAAGTTTCTGGTATTTAATCCTACCCTGTGTATTTTAAGTTTCTTCAGTCATGGAATTAAGTAGGTAAACATTTGATGCCAGTGATATGTTATGGCAAGTCTTGGTTTCTTCTGAAATTATCTCTCCACCTCTTTATTATTCTGAGAGTTAGCTGCAGAAAAAAAAGAAGGGAGACAGAGACAGAGAAAAAAATGTAGACTTACCAGAGCTAACAGATTTCTGCATGTGTCTGTTTATTTCAACAGAACATGAATTACACTTTCTCTGATGCTTTTTATCTTAATAGTAATTGTGGAGGGCAAGCACAAAGGCATTCTTTCCAATGTCATATTATATAAAGCATATTTATTTCCTGAATAAATAGACATGCGCTTACCCAGTGATTAGAAAAAACCTTTTACATTTAGTAGCATTTTATGTGTAAATATTCGTTGGAAGTCCTGGTGCTGAAGCTGAAGCTCCAATACTTTGGAAACCTGATGCAAAGAGCCAACTAATTGGAAAAGACTCTGATGCTAGAAAAGATGCAAGACGAGAAGGGGGCGACAGAGGATGAGATGGTTGGATGGCATCACTGACTCAATGGACATGAGTTTGAGCAAACTCAGGGAGATAGTGAAGTACAGGGAAGCCTGGCAGGCTACAGTTCATGGGGAAGCAAAGAATCCGACATGACTTAGCAACTGAACAACAAATGTATGAAGGAGACAAAAAGTTTCCAAAATTTTAACACATTTGAAAATAATAAGAGTTATTGTTACAAAGTTTGTCTTGGAAAATACTTTTTCCTACAAACTATGAAACTTTCTGTAAATGGATTAATGCTATTCTGTTTACATCATCTTGAAATATTTTCATTGGGATAGTGCACTGGATGCATTAACCATTTAAATATACTTATTTAATAATGTAGATCCAAAAGATGATATTGATGCAGTGAAAAAAAGAGAGAAATCGAGTTATTTACTTACCTGAGTAATTTTGTATACTTACTGATGTATGCAATATACGTCAGTAATTAGGATGAAACTGTTTAGAGTATCTGGGGGACATACCATACACTTTATATGAATGGTTACCAATAAGAGGTACAGAACATTACATTTGAACTACAGTTTTATTACTGCTACTTCAGATTAGACACTGAGCATATAATTACTGCATTCTTGGCATGTAATTAATCAGGAGTTACAGACTGACCTAGACAAATACTGATACTGTAATTTTAAACTAATAAGTAGAACTTGAATATGAAACTGTATGTTGAATTTGAATGGATTGTGCTGTGAGTTTGGGCTGCTGAAGAATAATTTATTGCTATGATAACTTCTCCAATTTTCTATAGAATTAGAATATGTAAAGTATTATTAAAACATCCTTTATGACTGAATGGTTAACTGGTTTCACAGATAGGTAAAAGGAGTACTCCAGTGGGTTGGAAGAAGCTGCTAATTACAGCCCTCCCTCCCTGTAAGCTTCATGGCCTGCACTTCTCAGAAAGCGGGAGCCAGTGGAGCATGACTGCCTAGGGCATCTCAGTCCCCAGGGGTTTTAGTTGTTTGTTTAGGTGTTGAGAAAAACACATTATGAATGTAATAATAATTATGTGTTTGGAATTGGATTTTTGCATCTATAATACAGAGTTCTGTCTTCCATAAAATGCAACCTCAGCATCATTTTTATAAAGCTTCATTTGCATATGGAGCCAAGACTATTCAAATATAACCTTCATTTGACTCTGGTGCTTCTTTTGACTACTGTTAATTTACTGTAGTATTATACATTCTTGGGGACCACTCTTCAGGCAAAATTTCAACTCTTTATTAAGGACAAATATGTGTGTATGATATTTAATTGACACTAAACATAAGGTAGGGGATTTTAAATTATTTTCCATTTCAGAGCCATACCTCATCATCTTACAATTGTGTGTTAATATGACAGAAGTAAAGTAGTTGAACTTTGCTTATTTAGAGAATGATTCCATAGCAACTTATTTTTATTTTCTGAAAAATAGCCCAAAGATATTCTATTTTTGGTACCCCTTAAGGAAATAAGATTTAGAAATGAAAAATTCGGTTTGAAAATTTCTTAGCTTTCATTCAGTTACATGTATCTTCTTCTCTTTGTCTCTCTTACCATTTAATTTCCCTTACTGCATTCTACCTCCTTTCTCTTCTCTCTTGCCCCATTCTCTATTGTCATGTTTTCTTATTAAAATGCGTAGCTTCCTTTCTAAGCAAGAATATTCCATAATCCATGTCATATTCAGATTAATAGCTTCATCCAAGTGACATTACAGAGTCGTGGTCTAAATATGACGTAGGATTGTATGCATGCATGCTAAGTCGCTTCAGTCATGTCCAACTCTGTGCCACCTTATGGATTACAGCCTGCCAGGCTCTTGTGTCCATGAGATTCTCCAGGCAAGAATACTGCAGTAGGTTGCTGTGCCCTCCTCCAATTAGTACTTCTCTATTGCAAATTCGGTAATACCAAAAATACATTTAAAAATGATCTCTTTTAAGGAAGATATAGATACAATCCATCTCTTCTCAAATTCAGTGTATAAGACCATCAGAGTTTTAACTTGGAACATTAGCAAACGTCCTTAAGTCATAACTCTCCAGTGTTAAAAAAAAAAAAAAAGCAGGGTATAGCAGAAAATATCCTCTGTGAACTATAATAGATAAAAAAGAAAAATATAACATCTTAAGAATAAACACTGTGTCCATACCATGTAATAGCAACACAAAATGTGTTTGTACTCTATATTTTTTTTCACAGTTAAAGTTTTAAAAATCTTGGAGGCTTTAAATATGCAATTTTAATTGGAAGATGGATATTAAAATAATATATGGCTTAACAAATATTGACCTTATGCATTTAGATAGCCTCCATACAATGAATGAAAATAAAAGTATTGTGTTGGGGAAAAAGCCATTGTCTTCTGCATATAATTAAAATAAATTTTAAGTAGACAAGCAACAGTGTTTCCATTGGCAGAACCCAGGAAGTAGCATCTTATTCCCACATGTCCTGTCTTATTGAATTCTTGAAACGTTGCTAATGCAAACACTATCCACCTGCCTGTGTGTGACTCTCTCCCTGATTAAACGGTGTGGAACATTAAAACAGCTTCCCTTTTATATGAATTAAATAGCTCATCCTTTATAAAAGGTATGCACTTCCCTTTTTCTCTAATAAGCCTACAAAGGATTAAAGAATTTTTGGCTAGGAGAGGTGGCAAGGAATGTAGGAGTGGGAGGAATGATGAGGTTTGGCACTAGAGGTGAGAGATACTTACAATTCTCTGGTTTAGGACTTTGGAAATTTCTGTAAAATTGGCGTTACAAATTTTGCTTCTTTGGAATCTGAATGACTTTTTTACACTTTCCGATATCAATGATGTTCACTGGCTCCAAAAAATGTATATATAACCAAGACATTCCTCTTGCTGTCTAGACATGCTGTAGGAATAAAGAACCCATACGTAGATAATACTAATGTTATTTTATAGTATATAAATTGCCCCCAAATATCTTTGAGTGAGAATTAATCTTTGTTGTAAGGCAGGACCTAACTGATTCTGACAGTAATCTTGCTAATAATTAAACCGTTAACCTACAGAGATTCCAATAATCTGACGATAAACACTGTTGTGTTCTAGGCCATTCATTTCACAATGCTTTATATTTCAAAATTCCTTAATCATAGAAGTCAGCTATACTTGCTGGCATCTTTTTAGGGTCCTCCTGCTATTATAGCACTCTGTCATTTCGTGTTATAGTATTTATCACAATTTGAAATCATATCTGCATGTTCATTTGTTTAACGTCTGTTTTCTCAAGTTGACTGACAGCTCTGTTTTCCTAACAACTTACACCTTATACTTAGACATGATCTGGGGCACAATATAAGAGCTTGAGAAAATTACTATGTTGAATTTGCAAGGCTTAAAATAGTTTAACTAAATATCTTACTGTTACTTAAAATTTATTTCTGAAATAGTCAAAAATGGTTTCTCTTGAAGGATGAATGGATAACTAGGCAGACATACCATAGACCAATAAAGATATATTCATGTACTCATAGATCCTCTTCTTAGGATGAATATATTTCAATCCATTAGATTAACTCCCCACTGTATAGAAAGAGTTTGATAAAGGAAATCCACCCGAATATAGAACCATATATAGATAAAATGGTATGTGGATGTCAATATCCTGGTTGTGATATTATACTATAGTTTTGTATTTTAAACATTTTTAGCATACATATTAGCCCTGGAATCTTCTCATGTAATAATTTTCTCATATTTTTATGGGAGGTCCTATGCCACTTCCAGCAGAATTATTGGAATATGGAACCTGATTTTTAATTATCTGTCAACAGAGGAGGAGACAGGATGTTTCTCTGCTGCATTAACTTTATTATTCCTTATAAAACATTAACATGGCCAAACTCTGATCCTGTAAATGAAATCTTGTCTTTTTCTTGATCATAGAAGTGAAATTAGTAATTCAAATGAGAAAAGGAAATGAACTGAATGCTTAGCCTGAAAAACGTGTTGTAATGTGCCAATTTGTTTCTCATAAGGTTCCAAACATCCCCATTAAGGTATTGATTCTGTCTGTTTAGTAAGAATGAGGGTGCAGTAAGTCCCCAGTGACTTGGCATTTCATCATTATACCTGCACCTCCATGATAATAAGCATTGCGAACATTTTGCTCAACATATGTCCTGCCCCTAAATACAAGATTAAGTCACTGGCAGAATGGCTGTGTAATCAGTAATGTTCTTAGACTCTATGTTAGTCTTGGTCTCATGAAATTTGATTATGAAGGAAAATATCATGACTTTGTATAGTTGAAAGGAATTTCACTATGTAAATCTTTTAATGGAGTTAATCTGGCCTTCATGGGGAATATTTGTCTACTCAATTACATATGTGAAGTCATAGCTTTAAAGACTAGCAGGAGTAATAGGAAATATCCAGTCTGATGTAACTTTTGATATTTCTTTCCATTTCCTTCACACTTGAGACCTAGACAATGGTAGATTGGACATGGTTACATTCCACACTCTAATTCTCATAGGGATGTGTTTATTCACATTATAATTTTGCTTGCTTGTCCTTTTATTAGAACATTATCTTTTTACATGAGATGCCATTCAGTTGTAATTTTTGCCCTGTCACCTAGTAAATACATAAGCAATGTGTGTGCTCAGTTGCTCAGTCATGTCTGACTCTTTGTGATCCAATGGACTGTAGCCTACAAGGCTCCTCTGCCCATGGTATTTTCCAGGCAAGAATACTGGAGTAGGTTGCCATTTCCTCATATAATTCATAGTAAGGGATTTAAAGCAAAGGAAAAGTCTGTTCCATCAGGGAACGTTTTAATGATTGATTGAACAAATTTAGTCCATTTCACTCTCACAGACGGCACCCTCTACTTCTTTCTATGTGAAGTCCTGCTCATGTCACCTTGAAGAACTACAGTATCTATCTCTGGGGAGGCCAAATTTTGGTGCTGAAGTGTGCAAACTGACCTTCTCTCAACTAGGCTATTATTTTCTCCCAGGTTGAGAGAAATGTTTTTTTGTCCAATGATTGTCTTATCTAGCTTCCCCAATCACTCAACAGGTTAAAAAAAAAAAATCTTCCTGCAGGAGATATGGGAGAAGCAGGTTCAGTTCCTAGGTTGGGAAAATCCCCTGGAGGCGGAAATGGCAACCCACTCAAGTATTCTTGTCTGGGAAATCCCATGTACAGAGGAGCCTAGCGGGCTGTAGTCCAAAAGGTCGCAAAGATTCGGACACAACTGTTCCTATTGGGATGTTGTATATATCTATGACTGAAAAAGCCCTCTGTTCTGTTTTTAGTCTTCAAATGTATCAAACTTTAGTAGTCCCTTATTTTTATTTACCAGACAGAAGCTCTAAATGAAAACAAAATAAAAAGAGATCATAAGACATCCTGACTTGCTAAGTTGTTTGTAAAACATCTTTAACGTGAATCAACATTGGATTTAAACTCCTCAAAAGAATGTTTTCATTAATATTAATAAAAAATTTCATGTTACATAGAATTCAAACAAATAGATAGTTGGAATTTTATGAAGATTGCTTTTGAAAATTACAGTGCTACCTGTATATCAAACCTACTTACCCACACTGTTTCAGTGAAGACTTCTATCTATGAGTGCTTAAACTACAAACTTGCTTTAGTAATAACTGCCTTGATGTTTGCCTTTTTTTCCCTTCTTTTTTTTTTTTTATTCTCGAGATAAAGGTCACTCTAAGAAGGTAGTTCAGGAGTTAAAAGTGTTCCACAAGGTTAGAGATTACAATGGAAACGGGCATAGTTCCCCACAAAGGGGCTGGTGGTTGGGCAGAGGCCTCCCGACTGTGGTCCTCCCGGAGGCTCTGGGGGGGTGAGATGGGATCTGAAGGTGGTGGGCTTCCCTTGACTGGTTCCTTCCTTTGTACCTAACTCTGGTCCAGAAATAGAGAGCATCGCATCATGCTCCCAGGCTGACACCAGGGAAGCTTCATAAATCAGCCAGTGAGTGTTCCGGCATGATTCTTTAGCCACTGTCTTCCCTCCAGAGCTGACACCTGTCACCTTTTAAAGAGTGTGCATTCTCTGTCACTGTAGCTGAAGGCTATCTTTTTTTTTTTATCCACTCTCATATTCTGCCTAGGTGGTATTTTCTGGGTGGCTGCCCATGTATTATAAAATCACTGTCATATGGACAAGGCAGTTTTTAAATTTATGACCTAAAAACTTTGAATTCTGTGTAGTCATTGAGCATACAACTAAGCATAACCCAATAGGCATGCTTTTTTGTAAAAAAAAAAAGAAAAAAAAGTAAATGTCTGAATATGTAGGTGTAATCACTGTTCCCATATTGCATTTAATGGTTTTATAACTAATATTTCAGAGCATTTTAAATAATAAGAACCTGTATGAATCTGTACGTTGGGGAAAAGGACTTTAACATCACCAGACTGGAACCATCACTATTAAGTCAATAACCGTTGGTTATTTATTTCTATTAAAAATAGGTATCTTCTCTGTGATACACATATCACTTTACTAGAAAGCCACATCTGAATCAACTGTACTATTAATCTGTTTTTATTTTGTCCTCATTTGTTTATATGTAGATGACATAATGGAGTTCCTTAGCCTTTAGAGAGAGGTAATGGAAAATGTTTGCACAAATTTGGCAAGTCACAAA
Organism: Budorcas taxicolor; assembly: GCF_023091745.1. Lineage (NCBI taxonomy): Eukaryota > Metazoa > Chordata > Mammalia > Artiodactyla > Bovidae > Budorcas > Budorcas taxicolor. Next base: position 89,249,406 of record NC_068910.1, read on the forward strand.
TTTAAAGGAGCACAAGTTTTTCTTTTCAATGTTTGCATCTTAATCATATTAAAAATAAAATGTCCATTACAGGTGGGGATTACTGTATCCCCTCCCAAGTGTATATTTTAAATCTTATTGTGAATTCTAGTGATGCAAACAAGGACCGCAAGGCGTTTGTAATTGGAGGGTATTAAGTGCAAAATACAAGTAGAGGGTTCTTAAAAGGGACAGAAAAAGTCAGTTTCCTATTGATTGGACTGTGCTGGGATAAATGTGTGGCTTCTGTCCTTAATGGAAGCTGATTGTTCGGGGATGTGCCAGCGGGACTGGTCGATTCTCGAGCTGTTGTTTACTGGGAAGGACAATATCAATTTTCCAGGGGGGTGATTGGTGGGATGTCAAGGCTGTCACCCTTTTCTCCTCGTCACTGACAGACAGCCTAGTGACAATTACTGGTGATGGGACATTGCCTGCATTGGCATATACACTGGAGGATATAACTGGCAAACAAAAAAGGAGGAAAACACTCTGTAAAAAAGATATAATCAGCAGTTGTCAGGACTGGTTACATATATGATGTCTGAATAACAGAGCCCAGCACATTGCCTTTACTTACTAAAGAAACATGGAGCCGACTTCATCCCACTTAAAAAAATAAACATGGGATAGATTTTAGGGGGATAGTGTTAGTTGTTAGCATTATTTCTCTTTGAGAGTTAATATCAGAACAAAGCTTTAAAGTTTTTTTTTCTTTTTTCTTACTCTTTTTTCTAATTAAAATAGACTTTGGAGAATTCAGGTTGGCTTGAAAATCTTTACAGAAATGATTACATTGTCTTATGTTTCCTCAAGAGTTAAGGTAACTTTTGGAACTTTCCCTCCAGCGCTCATGCTAATGAGGACAGCCAGTGAACAACTAATGAATTTTACTCAATAAATATCAGGATGAGACACTCAACTCCATCACTTTAGGGGAAAGGCATCATTTAAAATGTGGAATATTGTAGTACATGTGTGGATTTACCAAACTTTAAAAAGTTTTAAAAGTTTTAAAGTTTTCACATTTTCTGTTTCTTTCTGTTTTATTATTTAATAATTTCAAATAAATTTGAATAAAAGGAACGCTTTCCAGTGTCTATCTTCTGTTTCAGAGAAAGCAACACCTAAATTAGTCAGACTCCTTGAAACATCAGAATTGGCAGTTAGGTGTATTTCTTTCTCAGCAGGAGAAATTTCTTTGTGTTAGTTCATAAATGCCATTTATAAAATTATACCCCAATGAATCAAATATTTCATTAATCCAATCTATGAATTTGTCATATTCTGCTGGAATTTTAATGTTTGCAAATAGTCATGGTTTAGTTTTACATGGTCAAACTTAAGAGTATTTATCTTGAAGGAATTAGATATCTTCCCCCACTCTAGATTTTCTTAGCATCAGAGTGAAAATATCTGTACATACATAGCAAAACAGATTTTTGTCTGCTACCCAACAAGAAGGATACACTGGGAATACTTCCAAGGCATGTACTCAGTTGTCTCATGAGATTGCTTTCCACAGAATTGCTCACTACAGAGATAAAAAAATAATTTTATATGTGATGTTGATCTTCTATAATCTGTGTGGCATTCGTGACTTACATCAGATCTGTTTTTTCCTCGTGAGAAATGTTTTCTTGAATACCATATATGTAATTTTAAAGTTTTTATTTTTAGTACACAGTTTGACAATATTAACCAATGCAAGTAATAGAAATCACCTATCGTTTAGTGGAAAACATTGTTAACATTTTCATATTTGTCCATTTTGGCTTTTGTTTTAAGATATTAAATATTTATATATGTGGGTGTGTTTTTTAAGTGTTTTTGGTGATGCTGTTTTTGAGTTTGGTAAATACATAGTTAAATATTTGATTTAGGGGTATCCTTTTATTTTAAATAAGTAGGTTACAATATTTCCAAGTGATTACATATGCAGGTTATTTGTGATTGGGCTTGTAAAATGCTGTATGAAGGTTATCATTAATTTCCTCCCATAAACCACTAGCTAACTGACTTTCCATTGCACTCATTAAAAATAGATACTTAGCTTTCCAGAAGATTGTCTCAGAAAACCAAGGCAGGGCCCAGGTCCTCCGGGATGCCATCAACTGGCCATTCCATCAGGCCTAGAGTAGTGGCCCTCCTACTTGTCCGAACTGAAATAGTTATCCCATTTCCCAGCAGATAAACATTTGCAAGGCAAATAATAAATTAGCCATTAATCTAGAGAATGTTTGTATTCAACAAACTCTGAATGGAGTAGAGATGTCAGGTAGATGGACAAGGTAAAGTAACAAGGCAGAGTCAACACCTTGGAAGAACCATGCTTGTGTAGAAAGGATTGGCTCATAACTTTAAAGACTTTGGAAATTTAGGAACAGTTAGTAAAGAAAGAAGAGCTATTTAGAAGAAAATGTAGGAAAATTTTAAGTACTGGTAACATATTAACAACATATTACCAACTATAATTATATATCATTTAGAAGTTTGGTTTGAAAAATGATGATCAAATATTTATTTATAAAACTTGATGTATTTTATATTTTTACCCCAGAGAGCACTCATATTTCACAAAAAGTTTATTATTTTTCCAAATTGACAATTTGGCAACTATATTTTGATAAAAATAAGAAGTGATCTTAACATTAGGGTTTCTTTGATCCTAATTAGGTTTTCCCCTTCACATGCAGGATGTCAAGACTCAGAGTTGGGGTCTGAGAGGCTTTGCCTAGCCACACAATACTTATATATTCTTCTTCAAGTTACTTAACTTTTATGACCCTTGGTTTCCTCGTTTGTAAAATAGGAATGAAGAATGCCCATTCCAAGGAGTTTTCATAAACAGGGAAATCATGAAGCATATACATATGTAGCATCTAACACAGGCTTGCCATTGTTATTTTTTAAAATAGAAGATATGTATCTATTACATAAATTTATCCTAAAGCATTATTTATATTAAGTATTTCAAAAATTTTAATTAGTTAGGAATGCATATTGTGTTTTGGAAGGTATTATACATAAGGGTTTTAAAAGATCCAATGGTTATAAAGAGGTAATATTAGCTCCCCTATTCTCTTGAGATTTGAAATTACAACCTTTGGTTTTTTTTTTAGAATTGACCATAAGGGAAAATTGCTCTTGATTTCAAACACCTACCATCTGGCATACCACATCTTCTCACTGTGATATACAATGCCATAGGCATCCTAGAAGTTGTCTGTAATGCATCCTGGATTTTTCACATGGTTGTTACTTATTACCCAAAAGAATAAAAAAGGGTGAAAATAAATGGAATAACCATAATCCTAAAAACTGATTTCCTAACTCTTCATTTCTTGTCACTCACTTTTTTTCTAATGAGAAAAATTCTATCCTCCAGTTAGATTTCCTATACTAGATAAGTTTATAAAAAATGACACCTTTCAACTGAGATATTAACTGGGTCATGGATGTCCCGTCTCCATGCCTTTGCTTGACTAGATCAGTTCAGTTGCTCAGTTGTGTCCAGCTCTTTGTGACCCACATGGAATGCCCCACTCCAAAATTCCTTGTCCATCACCAACTGCTGGAACTTGCTCAAACTCATGTCCATCTAGTTGGGGATACCATCCAACCGTCTCATCCTCTGTTGTCCCTGTCTCCTCCTGCCTTCAATCTTTCCCACCTTCAGGGTCTTTTCCAGTGAGTCAGTTCTATACATCAGGTGCCAAAGTATTGGAGTTTCAGCTTCAGCATCAGTTCTTTCAGTCAATATTCAGGATTGATTTCTTTAGGATGGACTGGTTTGATTTCTTTGCAGTCCAAGGGACTTTCAAGAGTCTTCTCCAACACCACAGTTGAAAAGCATCAATTCTTCAGTGCTCAGCCTTCTTTATAATCCAACTCTCACATCCATACATGACTACTGAAAAAACCATAGCTTTGACTAGACTGGCCTTTGTCAGCAACGTAATGTTTCTGCCTTTTAATATGCTGTCTAGTTTGGTCATAGCTTTTCTTCCAAGGAGCAAGTGTCTTTTAATTTCACAGCTGCAGTCACCATCTGCAGTGATTTTGGAGCCCCCCAAAATAAAGTCAGTCACTGTTTCCATTGTTTCCCCATATATTTGCCATGAAGTGATGGAACCAGATGCCATGATCTTAGTTTTCTGAATGTTGAATTTTAAGCCAACTTTTTCACTCCCCTCTTTTACTTTCATCAAGAGGTTTTTTAGTTCTTCTTTGCTTTCTACCATAAGGGTGATGTCATCTGCATATCTGAGATTATTGATATTTCTCCCAGAAATCTTGATTCCTGCTTGTGCTTCATCCAGCCCAGCATTTCATATGATGTACTCTGCATATAAGTTGAATAAGCAGGATGACAGTATACAGCCTTGACATACTCCTTTCCTGATTTGGAACCAATCTATTGTTGCTTTCCTATGAAAACCCTAATTACAGATTTTAAATAAAGATTAGCAGTGTAATTAGCATTGCCTCAAGCTTTGTTGTTGTTGTTCAGTCTCTAAGTTGTGTTTGACACTTCAAGACCCCATAGATTGCAGGATTCCAGGTTCCCCTGTCTTTCACTATCCCCCTGAGTGTGCTCAAACTCATATCCATTGAGTCAATGATGCCATCGAACCACCTTGTCCTCTGTTGTCCCCCTCTTGTCCCGCCCTCAATCTTTCTCAACATCAGTGTCTTTTCCAATGAGTCGGCTCTTGGCATCAGGTGGCCAAAGTATTGGAGCTTCATTTTCAGCATCAGTCTGTCCAGTGAATATTCTTCAGGGTTGATTTCCTTTAGGATTTTCTGGTTGGATCTCCTTGCTGTCCAAAAGACTCTCAAGAGTCTTCTCCAACACCACAGTTCACAAGCATCAATTCTGCAGCACTCAGCCTTCTTTATGCTCCAGTTCTCAAATCCGTGCATGACTACTGGGAAAACCATAGCTTTGACTATACAGACCTTTGTTGGCAAAGTGATATCTCTGCTTTTTAATACGCTCTCTAGGTTTGTCATAGCTTTTCTTCCAAGGAGCAAACATCTTAATTTCATGGCTGCAGTCATCATCCACAGTAATTCTGGAGCCCCCCAAAATAAAACCTGTCACTGTTTCCACTTTTCTCCCATCTGTTTGCCATGAAGTGATAGGACCAGTTGTCATGATCTTAGAATGTTGAATACTGAGTTTCGAGCCGGCGTTTCCACTCTCCTTTTCCACACTTGTCAAGAGGCTCTTTAGTTCCTCTTCACTTCCTGCCATTAGCGTAGTAATCATCTGCACATCTGAGGTTGTTGAGATTTCTCCTAGCAGTCTTGATTCCAGCTTGTGATCCATCCAGCCTGGCATTTAGCATTGTATGCTGCATATAAGTTAAATAAGGAGGGTGACAGTGTACAGCCTTGACATACTCCGTTCCTAATTTTGAACCAGTCTCATGCTCCATGTCCAGTTCTAATTGTTGGTTCTGGACCTGCATACATGTTTCTCAGGAGGCAGGTGAGGTGGTCTGGTATTTTTGTCTCTAACAATTTTCTACATTTTGTTGTGATCCACACAGTCAAAGTCTTTAGTGTAGTCAATGAAGCAGAAGTAGATGCTTTTCTAGAATTCTCTTGCTTTCTCTATGATCCAACAGATGTTGGCAATTTGATATCTGGTTCCTCTGCCTTTTCTAAATCCAGCTTGAACATCTGGAAGTTCTTGGTTCACATACTGCTGAAGCCCTAGGTTGAAGGATTTTGAACATTTCCGGTTAGCACGTGAAATAAGCATTATTATATGGTAGCTGGAACATTCATTGGTATTACTCTTTTTTGGAGATTGAGCTTAGAGAACAACTGAAATTTTTTGGGATTTTTGAGTATATAAATTACTCTTGCAAAGGAAAAATATTTCTTTAGACAATCCAGAAACTGTTACATTAACCCCGATTAATAGATTAAAATTGAGCAATACCTGAACTTATACATTTCAACTTTGCTTTCAATGCTGCTTGCTATTTTCATAAATTTTTATTCATTCATTCCTTCTATACCACTTTCATGGCTCTCTCCTCCCATACTACCTGTGGCTTTCATTGTTAAATAGTTTAACTTTAATCTGAATTTCATGAAGAAGCATTGAGTTATTTATATGTGACTTATTTCTGTTTCCTCTTCTTTATCTTAAACTTTCTTCAGAACTTCATTCATCATGTTTTACTTGGTTCAGCTCCGTTAAGGCTTTCCTATATGTCTGAGACTAACCTATTTAGTTTTCATTTCTCCCATTCTGGTCCTGACAGATAACCATCTGTTTTACTCTTTACTGACTCTGTCTTAAAACAGAAACATACTGAACAGTCCTCCATATCAAATATAGAAGAGTATGGATAAAGAGAAAAAATTACATAGAATTTCATTTAAAAAGATTATATTTCGTTTTAGAAAATAAAGGGGCTTCTTAACGTGGTGGTGTTTAAAGATATTCTTAAATACTAAGTCTGTCATAACATAAATACTACTAATTGTCATTCTGAATTAAAAAACCTGAAATCACTTGTAATAGCTAAGGTATACAATGAGTCATAATATCTTCTCTGTAGTTTGTATTTACAGCCCGTACATTTTCAATCACTACAGCCCTGTAAGATAAGTGCTACTACTGTTCCCATCCTAAGGTGTGGAAAGCGAGCCAAAGAGATTAAATAACTTGCCTGAAATCACACATCTAAGCAGTCAGTCAGTCAGTCAGTTCAGTCGGGTCCGACTCTTTGCGACCCCATGAATCGCAGCATGCCAGGCCTCCCTGTCCATCACCAACTCCTGGAGTTCACTCAGACTCACGTCCATCGAGTCAGTGATGCCATCCAGCCATCTCAGCCTCTGTCATCCTCTTCTCCTCCTGCCCCCAATCCCTCCCAGCATCAGAGTCTTTTCCAATGAGTCAACTCTTCGCATGAGGTGGCCAAAGTACTGGAGTTTCAGCTTTAGCATCATTCCCTCCGAAGAACAACCAGGGCTGATCTCCTTCAGAATGGACTGGTTGGATCTCCTTGCAGTCCAAGGGACTGTCAAGAGTCTTCTCCAACACCACAGTTCAAAAGCATCAATTCTTCAGCGTCAGTAGTCACTGTTAAAGTCAAAGTGTGCGCTTAGTTGTCCCTAGACTCTTTCCCTGACAACAGTTCTTACTGCCTCTCCACACAGCACTTGCAGTTTATTAAGTAAAGCTGTTAGTTTTATAAACTTTCCAAATCTGTTTTCAAAATTTGTTTTTTGTTTCTGGAGTATCTAAAGAGAAGTAGCATGAATAAGGAACAGAAATGTAAATTGGAACTATATTGACAGGTTCTTGAATTCTAGACTGAGGAATTCTGACTTAATTTAATAGATGCACAGTGATTAATCATCAAAAGTTTTGAACCTGAAGTGACAATTTAGAGGTACAGGTTAATAAGTACAGGATAAACTGACACAGGAATCACTGATAAAATGTGTAATTTTTTGAAAGCTGTTGTAGCAGTATGGATGAGAAATCATGACGCCTGACCCAGGAACGTGATAGTGCAAAGAGAAGGACAAACACTTGTCACACTGGTTTAGGTAGAATTTGCGGAATTTGTAAGCTGTAATAGTCATTGACCTTAGGATCAGAGGCAAGGGTGGAGAGAGATGACTTGATGACTGAGAAGAAGGAAACATCATTAATGAAAACTGGAAAATAAAGAGGAAATTTGAATTTTGGTAGAATCTGAATTGGTACCCACTAGCTTGATATATTAACGGAAAACCCAGAGAGAGATTGGAAAAATCAGAGGCAGAAATATAACCTGTGTAATCATCTAGTTTACAGAAGTTGAAACCATATGAATAGGTAGAATCATTAAGAATCGCTGTTCAGTTCCTCAGTCATGCCCGACTCTTTGCAACCCTATAGACTGCAGCACACCGGGCTTTCCTGTCTCCTACCATCTTAAAGAGTTTTCTCAAACTCATGTCCACTGAATTGGTGATGCCATCCAACCATTTCATCCTCTGTTGTCCCCTTCTCCTCCTGCATTCAATCTTTCCCAGTATTAGGGTCTTTTCCAATGACTCAGCTCTGTGCATTAGGTGGCCAAAGTATTGGAGCTTCAGCTTCAACATCAGTGCTTCCATTGAATATTCAGGGTTGCTTCTCAAGAGTCTTCTCCAGTACCACATTAATTCTTCTCCAGTACCACATCAATTCTTTGGTACTCATCCTCTTTTATTGTCCAGATCTCACATCTGTACATGACTTCTGGATTAACCATAACTTTGATTGTATGGACCTTTGTCAGCAAAGTAATGTCTCTGCTTTTTAACACGCTGTCTAGGTTTGTCATAGCTTTTCTTCCAAGGAGCAAGTGTCTTTGAATTTCATGGCTGCAGTCATTGTCCGCAGTGATTTTGGAGCCCAAAAAAATAAATTCTGTCACTGTTTTCATTGTTTCCCCATCTATTTGCCATGAAGTGATGGGACCAGATGCCATGATGTTTGTTTTTTGAACGTTGAATTTTAAGCCAGCTTTTTCACTCTCTTTCACCTTCCTCAAGTGGCCCCTTAATTCGTCTTTGCTTTCTGCCACTAGAGTGGTGTCTTCAAGAATGAAAGATAGAAAAAATAAGAGCAAGAGAGAGAAAGGCTGAGGAATTAGTCTACGGTGACACTAACATTTAGATAGGAAGTACCAGGAGCAGGAGAGGAAAATTCCAAAAGTGCAAATAAATTTGAGAAATAATAAACAATGAAAAGGAAGAGACTTCCAAGAAACTGGAAGTGGTCAAATTTCATATACCTCAGTGGTAGCTGAGAAAAGGATCTTCCTTCAACCAGAGTCTATAAAGAAAGTCTTATGTTGGTGATCACTACTGAGGACCTTCAATAATGGTAGACACTGACCACTTAAATATGAATGAGATAGTAACAATACCCAATAAAGCAAATATGTTTGTGGTGCTTGTGTGGACAGATTATTTGGGTACTATCAGAGATTGGGTGCAAGAAATAATACCTTTAGACTATTTGTTCATATGCCTAAAATCTCTAAAGTAAAATTTAGTGTTCATAATAAAATTTTATTGTGTTCAAACATCTTTAAAATTATAACAGAAGTCAATAGGTAAATATGATCTGGTGTATAGTATTTATCTTACATATAATATTCAAAAAGCGGATAGCATCATAGAATAAGAACAAAATGTACTTTTTTTCATCTTATGAATTTATTCTTCTTTATCTCTGGTGACAAAATCTTACGGATCTTGTAAGATCCACAGATGCTTAAATTAAAAAAAAAAGATTTCAAATCAATGCAAATAAGTTTTTTAAAATTTCTCTTTAGGAATAAACCACATTATTTTAAGGGACTTCCCTGGTAGTTCATCTACCATCACTTTTATCTCCACCTGCAGTGTAGGATACCCCAGTTAGATCCCTGGGTTTGGAAGATCCGCTGGAGAAGGGAACGGCTACCCACTCCTGTATTCTGGCCTGAGAATTCCAAGGGCTGTATGTATAGTACAGGAGGTTACAAAGAGCTGGACATGACTGAGCTTTTTAAAAGCTCATCACTTTAAAAATCTTTTAGTATTTTAAAGTATTTCAGTTTTTAAAGTATTTTAAAGCTATATCACTCTGGTCTGCTCCATAGATCAGAATGAATTTTGGTTCAGAAATACATGACATCTTATTTTGGTCAACTGTTATTTAGTTTTATTATGTAAAGTTTCCTAGTTCAAGACTGAGAATCTGACCAAAATCTGGAAACAAAAATACAAACTTACTAATCTCCACATGTAGAGCAGAAACAAGTGTTAGACTTCCTGAATATATAAGCAATTTTTTGTTGTCATATATATATATATATGATGTTGCCATATATATATATATATATATATATGATGGCATTCTTGGCTTACACTTTCCTAATGCAGTTCTTACTGCCTTAAAAAATGCATTAACAAAATACAGAGAGCAACATTTAATGTTGTTTGGACTTTTGATTTTGTAATGCTTCAATACTGTCACTATGGATATTGATGTTCATTGGGCCTACTGTTTTGATGAATTAAAACTATGTTAATTTTAGACCTTATCTTAAAATTTGTTTTATTGTTTGATTGATTTTGGGGGAGGAATGGATTTTTTAAATTAAACTTAGCAATTTATTAGTTACAGATACATTTCTCCTAAAAAAGGAGTGTCATAGTCCAAGGAAAGGTGGGAGAATCCATTTGAAATTGTTGAGTATAAAAATACACTCTTTATTATTAGACATTTATTTATCCCAAGGAAAATTTTTAAACATAGACACAGTTACTGAACATAGTATGGTGATCTGACATGTAACCGTGCTGATATTTTGCTACTACATATGTACATGTATATATGTATATGTATAGGACTATTTTGCCTCATGATTATATTTTCTTATCAACACACTTAAATACATTGCTATTTTGTTTTCTTTAATACTTTGCAGAAATATCTTGAAAATAGGAAGGTTACTCATAGTAAGAGCAAACTTTATTTTTTGGGGGATGTACAGTTTGAAGTTGAGCTGGAACAGAAATACTTACCCTACTCTCTCTATTGCTATTGTTGCTCAGATACCATGCTAATATTAGGTGTGCTTGAATACTGATATAAATGTGGATAACTTGGGTATCTGCCAATAGTTCCAAGATAATTCATTCTTATGTATTCAGGGTATTTTAGCTCTGTATTAACATATTATAGTATGTGATTACTTACTATATGTATCCCTTTTATTTCAAAATTATTTTCATTATTACTAGGTATAGAATATCCCTTAGAAATACTGAATATAAAAGGCCTTTTCTTAAACTGCTTTTTGCATAATGAAAATTCAAAGAGCTTTAATATTTATTAACTGCCTTTAGGTGTAGATTTTAAGTGTCCTTTTTTATCCTTAGCAATAGGCTTCAAAACTCCCAGTCACTTGCTAATAATTCTTCACTTCTCAGGAGATTCGATTGCTATAGGCAAGTTTATTTAATAAACGTGCAAAAAAAGAAAGCTAAATTAAGCAAAAGCCTCTGTACATATCTCATTTTTAATTATTATTCACTATTATTAATGCAAATGTATTTTATTTTTTCACATAATGTGTGGATGTGTACAAATAAATATATATGTATTTAACAAGATTTATGTTTGAATAAATCATATATTTAAAAAATTATAAATATTTTATGTGAAAATATTGGCATCAAGAAAAATCTAATAAAAAATAGGCAGGAAAAAGTCACATTTTAAATTAGTGCAGCATCAAGATAATGAGAATTAATACCATTAAAAGGAATGCATTGACACTCCTCTGTTGTTATCAGTATCTAGTGTTCTTTTATTCTATACATAGGTATATAATTTAATTGCTTTCCATAAAAACACAAATAATCAAATATAAACAAAACTGGAAAATGCGATTATTAAGGAAATATATGTGAATTTAAGAAGATCTTAAACAACTGCTGAAAAGTTGGGCAAATTGTCTCTTAACAAGTTGCAGTCTTGAGTGTACTCTATTAAGAAGATACTTTCATGAACAGAAGCCCATTTGTAATTAGATAAGGAAAACTGACAGCAACAGTGAGTTAGTGGCTCCCATGGAATGACAGGTATTGACTGAATACTGGCTGTGTTTGAGATGGTGAGGGAGTCGATAAAAGTATCAGGGCTTTCTTGAAATACCACTGCCAGCAATGCTTCAATTTGCTGCCTGGAAAAGAGCCACAGACATTCATCCCCTATGTTTAGTGTTGATGAGGCCTAACACTTAAATTTAATCTTCTGTTTACTGTTAAAAACACTTGTAAGTGGTATAAGGCACCACAGAGAGGAAATAGAACAGGGAGCATATTTTGTATGAAGTCCATGATGCAGCCAAGGTCTAGAAAAATAAACCTCACTTGAATCAACAAACCAGGTGTGGAAAGAACAGTTTAGCAACAACAACAACAACAAAAGATCAGTTGAGAATAAGAGTGTTGGATGATTTGGGGAAGCGATAAATAGAAAATGTTTCTAAACTATCCGTCACTAAGTGTTGTCTGCCAGGCTTCTCTGTCCATGGCAAGAATACTGGAGTGGGTTACCATTTCCTTCTCCAGGGGATCTCTCCCACCCAGAGATCAAACCTGTGTCTCCTGCATTGGCAGGCAGATTCTTTACTGCTGAACCACATGGGAAGTCCAAACTACCTATAGGAATACTTTATATATTTTTCTCTATACTGTATCAGTTGAATAAAAGAAAATGCTGTGAAGGTTATAAGCACATGAGGGGTATATTATCTCTGTAGAATGGAAGATCTTATGTCATACTTCTGTTTAAAAGCAAATTTTCTTAAATACTTCTCAGGTGTTTTTGAAACTTTTTACAGAAAAAGGTGAGAGAGAGTGTGTGTGTGTGTGTGCATGTATACAGTACATGGAGAAATAAATTCTTTGATAACATTTTAATGCATAGTTTTATGTGTGCCATTTGTTTTGGCCTGTGATAGCCACACAGAAATCTGCAGAAGCACTTTGATTTTAACTTTACCTTTAGAACTCTCAGGTAAAATGATTATTGGGAAGTGTTAACGTTTGGCCCAAATTCCATTGCATTGCACTTACCTTGCTGTCAGAAGTCAATACACACTATTATAAAATTTCAACATGCTTTTTTACTACAAATTCAAATAATCCACTGCTTGTGACCTTCAAGGTCTAATTAAATAAGGGTAGCACTTCGAAATACCGTACCAGATTATTTAAATCTCACTTGGTTGCCAGTGTTTAATGTTGCCCACCTGTTGTAATAGATGAACTGCCAAAGATAAACTGATATGCCTTTTGGTTGTGCCAGAAACAGTGTAGGATTTTTTTGTGAATCCACACGATGCTCCAGTTAGGCTCAGTTAGAAGACCTACCAAGATTATCTGACATGCTGAGGAGATAATGACTATTTTAGGGAATGAGATATGGCCCATGCTTCCAAGAGAAGCTCATAAAAGGGCTTTTAATTTCCATATTTCCATATACCTTCGAGAGTGATGTGTGTGTATCTTTTTCGGGGAGGGATTCACCTGTGGTTGAGAACATAGGTCTGAATTTATTCAGGTAGCATTGTTCTGCCACAGGAAACATTTTCTCTCAGTATATAATTTTAAGCATGAGGAATGAAAAAAAAACGTCAAGACGTAAGTGTAATATTTAGCTAATATTGTCTCACATATGCCTAGGTCCCGTAAGGAAGGAGCATAAAGTATATCTTTCTAAAGCTTTTGCAAATATTAAACAGGAAACAGAATAAAACTTAACCAAGTCATTGAGAATATAAACTGTTCAGATTTAAAATGAATTATTGAGTAGTGTAACTAATAAGAATCATGCACAAATATGATGGTTTTAGAATGTTTTAATAATGTTTGTTCTTATTATGGTATATATAAATTATCAAACATTTAATTAGAATGAAAATGTTTTAAAATGCAAGGTCTCATGTAAGGTGGTTAACAGTTTTGTGGTAAGCACAATAAATTTGATTAAGTTAATCATTCCTTAATTAAGAAGAACTGTTAGTACTTCTCTTTTTGGTACAGTGATAGATTTTCATTAAGATAGCCTTAAGTCCTTTATAAGCCACAAACATTGGTATAGTTTTATCTGTATGTATCCTACTGTTCTGAAAATTGTCAGTTACTTTGTGATTCTTAATAAATGTTTGTTTCATCCATAGGGTTTTATTTTATTCCTTTGAAAAGACGTAATTTATATTTGGCATCTTTTATAACCATCCTCAATAAGGATAATTGAGATTCAAGTACCATCTATCAAGAAATTTCCAAAAGCTGACACCAAATATGTGGGCAATTCATATTGGTATCATACTCAGTAATAACAGTTTATAGTTATGTGGTGGGAAGAGCCAGATCATTCATTCATCCGTTCAGCAAGCTGGTGGAGGGCTGATAGAGTACCAGCCCTGTACTTGGTGTTGAGACAACCAGGAACTACACAGTCCTTATCATAAAGGAGTCCCTAGTCCAGGGGAGAGAAAGACATACAAATAAATTATTGTAATATGGTGCAGTACAGTGTGATCAGCACAGTAATAGGGGTATGTACAAGCTGGAAAAATAATTCTGAAGGAGGGCGTGATTAATTTTGTCTGAGGTGGGGAAGGGAAGGGATTGAACTCGAGGCCATTCTTTTGAATAATTCATGAGAGGCCAACAGTCCATCCTCCTAAATTAAGTAGTTTAGCCAAAGAGAGCTGCCAGCATATCGAACAGCTGATGAGAAGTCAGACCTTAGAGTGAGCAGGCCTCAATGAATAGTGAGCTGACAGAAGCAGGGCTGGGTGCCATTTGTAGCTTTATCCCTGAAACTACAGAGAGTTGGTGTACTGCTCACTGTCTCCCAAGAGAGGCAGTTCCACAGAGGAAGGAAATTTTAAGAAAGATATCAGTAGCATTGGAGAAGGAAATGGCAACCCACTCCAGTGTTCTTGCCTGAAGAATCCCAGGGACGGGGGAGCCTGGTGGGCTGCCGTCTATGGGGTCGCACAGACTCGGACACGACCGAAGCGACTTAGCAGCAGCAGCAGCAGCAGTAAAGAATGTCTGAAGATGCAGGTGACCACGCTGCGGGCTTCCCAGGTGGCATTAGTGGTAAAGAACCTGCCTGCCAGTGCAGGAGACATGAGAAGCGGTTTCGAAACCTGGGTCAGAAGATCCCCTGGAGGAGGGCATGGCAACCCACTCAAATAGTCTTGCCTGAAGAATTCCGTGGACAGAGAAGCCTGGCTAGCTACAGTCCATAAGGTCACACAGAGTTGGAAAAGACAGAAGCGACTTAGCATGCACGCATGTACACCATGCTGTAAATTACATTATCTGCAACCTCCTGAATATAAGCCCTTTTCATCAAATACGAGTCACCAAATCGATCTTTGGTTGAAAATGTTACTGTATTGTTTCTGAATGTTCCGCAAGTTGTTCTTCCTGTCTTAGGGGATAGAAGGAATAAACCAACAGGAAACTTAAAAAAAAAAGGAGTTTCCTTGATCTTGTTTCATTCGCTAAGTTGTTATCATCTGCCTAATCAAATTCCAGATTGTCCCTGCACATCTGTATTTCACCAGTGCTGACTCATTATTTATTGTTACTCACCATTATATGTTTTCAAAAACCAAACCAAACCAAAAACCAACCAAGCCAAAAAACCTCGTTTGTTCTAACTGCCAAAGCTGAATGTTCTTCCTTTTAACTTTCTCCTCTAAATGTTTAAGAATTCCGGGAGATTGAGAGTTCACTCTCGTCCAGTGTTGCCGCAAGGATTACATCCTTAACTAGATATAGTAATAGTTATCATGGGAGGAAAGTTCCCCCCAAGTTTATATGCTAAAGTCTCACCTCTAAAGACCTTTGAATGTAAAACTGTATTTGGAGACTGAGTCTTTGCAGAGGTGGTTAAACTAAAATGAGGTCCTTAGAGTGGGCGTAATCCAACATGAAGGATGTCCTTCTAGAGGGGAGATTAGGACATAGACAAGTACACAGGGACCATCATAGGAGAAACAGGGAAAAGATAGTCATCATCAAGCTAAGGAGAGAGGCCTGAGAAGGAACCAACACTGCTGACATCTTCATCTTAGACTTCTAGCCTCCAGAATTGTGAGATAATAGATTTCTGTTAAACCCCCCAAAACGTGGCATTTTGCTACTGGCAGCCCTGCGAACGAGTATAATAATGATGAAAGGTATTGTTTGTGTATTGTACGTGTTCAGTTGCCTTGATACTTCTTGTGGACTAGAACCTCTTGATCATATCTAGAACATGATGCAGATCACTGGTTACATAATAAACACTAAATAAATGACTGTTGAATTGATTAGCTTCCTTATGTTCAAGTGATATGCTAAGATTCAAGAAAATCTTTGCTCTCACTGTAGATTTACCCCATGCTGTTTATCGCATTAGCACACAGTGTCAGTTTTTCTGCTGTCTTTAATCATCATCTTATCTTTCACATTAAGTTGCATCTGAGGTTCACTGTCTATTCCCTTATGGCCCTGGACATCATTACATCCCATTAAACACCAAGCAAACCTTCAGGATAAAAATATTTATAGACATGTTTACTGAATGATTAGGGGCATGTTTATAAGACTGGTATAATGAATGAAAGCTCAGGAGACATCCTTATTGCTGGACAATATAACCTGAATCTCCAGAGCTGATCTTGACTAATTATAAAATGTATGTGTTTTATCCTTATAAATCTTGCATCAGCTTCAACTTTGAATTCATAAAGTATTTTATCTTTTGAATAGAAATCCAAAGCTAGAAATATAGCCATTTGATGGATAAAAAATTATGAAGCATCCTCTATAGACACTGTGAGAGTTAGGGAGATGAATTAGATGTAGATTTTTCTATTAATGACTTTATATTCTAATAAAGGAGATACTATATGAAGATAAGAAACTAAAATAGAGTAGAAAATAGGCAATCAAGGAGTGAAACTGATAAAATATCAATAGTTCAAGGATCACGTCTGTCTGTGGGAACCAAACAGTAATTGCTGGGAAGTTGGCAATTGTAGCACATATTAAAAAAGATGGTGGGATTTGGGTTTGTACATCAAAGAGTTGGAAGGGAGAAGGCGTTTCAAGCTGGTGGGATAATGCAAAAAACACAGGTAAGAAAGCACATATATTTTCTTGCTGCTGCTGCTGCTAAGTCACTTTAGTTGTGTCCGACTCTGTGCGACCCCATAGACAGCAGCCCAACAGGCTCCCCCATCCCTGGGATTCTCCAGGCAAGAACACTGGAGTGGGTTGCCATTTTCTTCTCCAATGCATGAAAGTGAAAAGTGAATGTGAAGTCGCTCAGTCATGTCCGACCCTCAGCGACCCCATGGACTGCAGCCTTCCAGGCTCCTCCATCCATGCGATTTTCCAGGCAAGAGTACTGGAGTGGGGTGCCATTGCCTTTTCCGATATATTTTCTTAAATACATGTAAATTATATTTGTTGAGGATGAAAGAAGCTGTTGAAATAAGTTTGCTTCACATTAGTTAATCCTTCAATGTCAGTTGAAGAAGTAGAAATATATCTTCTATAGAAAGTAGAAATATATCTTCTATTTATGATGTGAGTCTCACATGAAAACATTCTGCCTATTTTATATACACAATGAATTTGGGGGGAAAGTTTTAGAAGATATTTTAGGCTCTGCAATTGAGCATATAGTATTGAGATAATACGGTGCCCATTTTTACATTCAGATTGTAGAGTAATGCCTGACACTTAGGAGCTTACAGAACTTGTTATTGAATTAATTATAATCACATCCAGAAATAGCTAAGTAGCCATAGAAATAGAGCATAATAGATGAAGGAAATTGAAAACAGAACTTCCAAAACTTGACAAGTGTTTGTTTGCATTCAAGCCTGCCATAAAGATTGGTCCTACCAAAAAGAGTGAGGTCAAGGATATGTTTATGTGCAATAGACTATGTTCAATTGAAGACCTAACATTGAAAATACTATCTAAGAGGTATTTTAGATTTAGCTGTAGATATGACATCACTGACTCAATGGATACGAGTTTGAGCAAGCTCTGGGGAATAGAAGGACAGGAAAGCCTGGTGTGCTGCAGTACATGAGGTTGCAAAGAGTCAGACACCAGTGAGTGACTGAACAATAAAGAACAGAGTGGAAAGATATCAGTTTAAGAGTGGTCAAGTCAGATTACCAACCTGGAAATTATAGGAAAACAAGATAATGCTGAAAAACTTGTCTGTTTTATATAACTTATCTGTTTGGATTAGCTTGACACAGTGGGCATTTAGGGAAGTGCAAACTAATTTATTTATTTTATTGTTTTTATTCTGGTTTTATTGAGATACAATTGACAGTATCATATGAGATATATAGCGTACTGATTTGGTTCATTTACATGATGAAGTGATCATCACAATAAATGTAGTGAACATTCCGGGAACCTGAAAGTTCTGATGGGTGCCCAGAGGGCTCATTTGTTCAGCACCCAAATTGCACTGAAAGTGACTGAATGCCAGTTTACAATAAATATGCTTGAAATTAATCAGATGAACTTTACAGTATTTGATAAAATATCTTTTTATTTGTGATGAAGTTATTTGGCTTTCCATCTGTTTTTGGTCTTGTTTTGAAAGGCTGATGCATGTAATGGCTTGTTAGTACTTTAGGAAAGTGCTTTAGTCCCACTGAAGAATCTGTAGATCTTCTCATTCACTGTTTCCTGAACAATTCAACGTATCAGTACCTTTTCTCTTTTTAAAAATCCTAGACAGTTTCTCCAATACTATTTATTTCTGCATTTAGAGTTTTTCTTCATAGTGAATTATATGAAAAAGCAATTTTGAAAGTCTTTTAAGTTCCAAATCTCAACTGTTTCAAGAATGGAAAAAATATAATATGCTATGTTTAAAATTAATTTATACATTTGTAATTGGTATGTGTGTATTTTCTTTCATTGTGAATCATTGAAATAGGTACCAGAGAATGACTTCTTCTTCATTTTAGAAATGAGTATGGGATAGATTCAATAAATTAGATTCAATTAGATTCAATAAATTATAAAAAATGTTAATATGTTAAATTGCTCAGATCCAACTGTAGGAATACTGACTGTATCACATATATGGTATGAACAAAATGACCTCCAACTTCAAATAAGATAAAATATTGGAGTGATATTTTCACTCCCTGGAAAAGTAATTGCCAACCCATTCCAGTATTCTTGCCTGGGAAATCCCATGGACAAAGACGCCTGGTGGGCTACAGTCCATGGCGTCACAAGAGAGTCGGATAGTACTTAGCAACTAAAACAACAAAATAATATTTTCATGTGGGATAAATGAGTAACAGCATAAATTTTATAACCATGAGAAGCCTATTGTGCGTTGCCTACATGTTAATTATCTTTGAGGAATTAATGTGGATTGTTCCTTTGAATTATCAGTGCTACCAAGAAAAAAAAAAGGGAAAGAGAAAGACTGAAATAAAATAGGCTTATAGGTTTATTTGCTTATATATGATGTACTCTGCTGCATAAAAATCAACTGAATGGACTTTAAAACATCTGGGAAAATTAGGGCATATGAAATATTTTCCAATAAAGGATTAAATCATTTGAAGCACTTGTAGCACTAATATTTGTCAAAACAGAACTACTTTTATCTTAGAGGGTTATTAAATTCTGGATATTTTTATATGGGCTTTCCTCGTGGCTCAGATGATAAAAAATCAGTCTGCAAAGCAGGAGACCCTTGTCTGATCTCTAGGTTGGGAAGATCCCCTCGAGAAGGGAATGGCTACCCACTCCAGTACTCTTACCTGGAAAATTCCATGGAGAGGAGCTTGGGTGGCTATAGTTCATGTGGTCACAAAGAGTCAGACACGACTGAATGACTGACATTTTCACTACTTTCATGTTTTACATGCAAAATTACCTGACAAGACTATGAGAAAAAATTCTGACACTGGCCTCAAAAGTGAAGAAAGAGGTTCCTGGGCATGTATTGCATTGCTACCAATTTGTCTGAGAATGCTGATGCTTTTGCATAGCATTTTCACAGATATCTATGTATCCTTGATTAGTTGAAGGCAGAAAAACTACCACTGAGTGTATAATGTGTAGTGCTAAAACAAAATGTACTCTTGTTAGGATAAAACTGGCAATAGCATTTTGTTATGCCATGAACTTCCAGATGTTCAAGCTGGATTTAGAAAAGGCAGAGGAACCAGAAATGGAAACCCACTCCAGTGTTCTTGCCTGGAGAATCCCAGGGACGGGGGAGCCTGATGGGCTGCCGTCTATGGGGTCACACAGAGTCGGACATGACTGAAGCGACTTAGCAGCAGCAGTAGCAGCAGAAGAACCAGAGATCAAATTGCCAGCATCTGTTGGATCTTCAAAAAATCGAGAGTTCCAGAGAAAACATCTACTTCTGCTTAATTGACTATGCCAAAGCCTTTGACTGTGTGGATCACAACAAACTGGAAAATTCTTCACAAGATGGGAATACCAGACGACCTGACCTGTCTCCTGCGAAATCTGTATGCAGGTCAAGAAGAAACAATTAGGACTGGACATGGAACAACAGACTGGTTCCAAATCGGGAAAGGAGTACGTCAGGGCTGTATATTGTCACCCTCCTTATTTAACCTACATGCAGAGTACATCATGAGCAGTGCTGGGCTGGAAGAAACACAAGCTGAAATCAAGATTTCTGGGAGAAATATCAATAACCTCAGATATGCAGATGACACCACCCTTATGGCAGAAAGCGAAGAACTAAAGAGGCTCATAATGAAAGTGAAAGAGAGATTGAAAAAGTTGGATTAAAACTCAGTATTCAGAAAACTATGATCATGGCATCTGGTCCCATCAGTTCATGGCAAATACATGGGGAAACAATGGAAATAGTGACAGACTTTTTATTTTTTTTTGGCTACCAAATCACTGCAGATAGTGACTGCAGCTATGAAATTAAAAAACGCTTGCTCCTTGGAAGAAAAGTTATGACCAACTTAGACAGCATATTACAAAGCAGAGATATTCCTTTGCCAACAAAGATCCCTCTAGTCAAAGCTTTGGTTTGTTCCAGTGGTCATGTATGGTTGTGTGAGTTAGACTATAAAGAAAGCTGAACGCCAAAGAATTGATGCCTTTGAACTGTGGTGTTGGAGAAGACTCTTGAGACTCCCTTGGACAACAGGGAAACCAGCCTGTCCTTCCTAAAGGAAATCAGCCCGGAATATTCATTGGAAGGACTGATGCTGAAGCTGAAACTACAGTAGTTTGGCCACCTGCTGTGAAGACCTGACTCATTGGAAAAGACCCTGATGCTGGGAATGATTGAAGGCAGGAGGAGAAGGGGACGACAGAGGATGAGATGGTTGGATGGCATCGCTGACTCAATGAACATGAGTTTGAGTAAGTTTGGGGAGTTGGTGATGGACAGGGAAGCCTGGTGTACTGAAGTCCATGGGATCGCAGAGTCTGACAAGACTAAGAGATGGAACTGAAATGATGCCTAAGGGAACATTTCTATTTTGTATCTTTGTCTTCTTGCATCCCTCTAGATACATTTTATATTCATCAAAAATTTAAAAAAAAAAATTAGTTCTTAAATTACAGAAGTCTACCAAAGGGATATTTTGATAATACAGTTTAGAGCTACATTCCTTTTTTTTTTTTTTTTTTTTTTTTTGCCACACCACGCAGCTTGCAGGATCTTAGTTCCTCAACCAGGGATTGACTCCAGGCCCCCAGCAGTGGAAGGGGGAGAGCCCTAACAAACTGGACAGCCAGGCAGCTCTATATCTCTGGTCTTTACAGTGCCAAAATGCAGTCTAGAAGAAAAGAATTCTCTTAATATGTTTTTATGTAATGCATAGTGAAAAAGATAGCATTTCTAGTTTAAGAACAAATATTTAAAATTTGAAGCCAGATTACTAGTGTAGTCTTTGTATATATGTGTATATGGTGGGGAGGACTTAACTTTCTGATTCAAACTGCATAAGTTTTCCCATATAAAAATATATATATATTTTTAAAGTAAAAGTATTGCATCTGATAATTTCTACAGTTTGTCTTGTGCTTTTCTAACTTATTTAGAATCTTCTCATTTTTTTCAATATCCCAATGAAATTTCCTGGATATGTAAAATTTAATTTAAGAAATTAAAATTTCTTAAATTTCTAGTGTGACAAATTTTATAAATGCTTATTGTGATAATGTGCTTTGGTTTTATGTTGTGAACTCTTGTAATAGATACAGTAGGGTTAAAATGTGGAACATCTTGAAGATTATATGGAAACTGAAGAAGTTACTGGTTTGCTGAGAGAAAAACACTGTTGGTAAGATTTGTAACAAACCCTTTTAGAAGTGACCATGGAAAGATGATAAATGATATTTACCTCATATGTCATGATAACTGGTTTTTAAAGAAGATATCTGTGCCCTCTTTTATCGTGGGTAAGGGGAAATATATCACTTACAAGCACTCAATCACTATGACATAAAGAAATGGCAAACCTTGAACATGTCAAAACAGTGCCTGTTCAATCTTCTTTTCTTGAAAGCTGAGTTTATTCTCAATAATATATTCCCCAAATAAGTAGTCTTTAAAATATGATGTTTATTTTATGGTAAAATTTTGTACTAATTTAATACAAAAATAAATTCCAGAGTAAAAAATTATCGGAATAGGACAGCAATATCTATAGCTCTGTCTTAAGTAGAATTTGAGGGCATTTGTTTCAAGCAAATTAGTTGAGTTTTGTGATGCTAAAATCAACTTGTTACACTCAATTGTATTCCTTATATCTTCATGAAAAAAAAAGAGGGAATGATTTAGGCTGATTTAACATTGAGTTTGAAACCATATATCTGTTCTCTGTGTCATGAAATACAATTCTGTGGGAAATTTGACCCTTTCCTTAAAGAATGCATGAAATTTTTGCAAAGAAGATCGTATCTCCATTAAATACCAAATTTATTCCAAGTGTTCATGAAAGACTAGAATAAAAACTGGGCAATTAGCTTAAACTTACTGGAAAATTCTAACTGTGCTAGAAAGTTCTCTTTTTCTTTAGTCATTTGCAACTTGTTGAGTGTCGTGTTATCTGTGTGTAAAATAGCAAACATGAATTCTGACCTCTACTGCTGACTGTTCTGCCAGATGTTTCTCAAAATAAAAGATATTGTCTCCGAGAGCTCTGTAAACAAATCCTGACCTGAATGCCTCCTTTTGCATTCCTTCCAATTTATCAGATAAAATGAATTCTATTTTCTTTTCAAACAAGAGCTGTATAACTTCTTTTTAGAGAAAACAGAGAAATGGAGCATTATAATCGGTGAAACACACTGGATTTTGGCAGGCGGCACCTAGCAAGGAAGCATTATATTTTGGCTGAGCATATTTTGTACTTTTATCTTGGCTAAAGCCTTTTTAAAAAGAACATGGTTTAAAAGAATTTGTTTCTGCTGTTCTAGTCTTGGTTTTCGGAAGAAGAGTTTTATTAGTCTTATTCAGTGGTTAAGCTCTTAGACGATAAGGAATGTGAAGTCTCCACATAAAATTATTATACTGATGTAACTTAAAGGAACTTTTGAAATGGTAATGTCTCTATTCTTTATATAATTTATATACAAAATTATTTACAAAATGCTTTATGTAATTTATGTACAAAAATGCTAAGGTGAATGACCCTGCTGGCAAGATAACATCCCCATGTGAAACTCAACAAATGTTGGAGTTTTGGAATTATGTTTTGTAGAGATACTCCTGGAGATACATCAAACGTGTGTGCGAGCTCAGTCACTTCAGTCATGTCCAACCCTGTGACCCCATGGACATTAGCCCCCCTGGCTCTTCTGTCCATAGGATTTTCCCGGCAAGACTACTGGAATGGGTTGCCATGCCCTTCTCGGGGGATCTTCCCGACCCAGAGATTGAACCCCCTTCTCTTATGTCTCCTGTATTGGTAGACTGGTTCTTTACCATTGAGCTACCAGGAAGGCCCTGATAATATCAAACATTATAAGCAAAAAAAAAAAAAAAAGAAAAAAGAAAGACACTTCCTAACTTTTATTTAGGAAGACAAAAATAAATGATCAACTTTACCTTTCATATATAGGATTTTCTTATAGGCTAAATAAATACATTATATATTTGGGATATTTTTGGGATATTTGTCTAAGTTCTTATGGTCAGTTATAGTAACAAAGTAAAAAAAAAAAGTAAATACAAAGTACTATAATATGAGGGACCATATATTAATATGACTTACTCAGTTACAAATATTGTACTTTGAGGATATTATTTCACTTAGTCCTGAGATAACCCTAATAGGCAATGTAAGTATACTGAGAAAAGAATTAGTGTGAGCACCTTAATTTTTGACCTGTTGTGCTACCAGCTTGTCCAATAGAGAGCCATAAATTGAGCAGAGAGTCTTAATTGTTCAGGGACTCAGTGATAGGGCTAAATACTCATGAGGGATTTCTCTAGATCATTCAACTCTTTTAAAATGTGACCTAAGACAGACAGAAACCATGATCTCTGGGGATAAGAGGCTAATGCATTAAACTTGTATACTATCTTGCTTTTCCTAGTTACCATTTTGCCCTAGCTTTTTCTTTTTACCTAATAAAATTCAAGGCAGTAAGATTTTTTTTTTAAACACACATAATGCTGAAAGCTTAATTCAATTGGACAAAGCCTACAATTTATGATTTGGTTGTTAATTAGACTTAAAGAACAAAGCTAATGCTGTTCCATTTAGTGAGAAAAGCCTCTGAGGACGAAAGAACTGACCAATATTGGTTCTCCTGCTGGGAAAACACTATGCATAAACAAGTCCCCAGGGCTTCATTACTGAGCCTTTTAGACAAACACAAAATGCATCTTAGTTTATTTGAAAATCCTTACAATGGAACTTTATTGTATATCTATAAATTTTTCACATTGACATGTCAAAGACTTGTAAAATATACTGGCAAGCATGATAAACATTATAAATAGCACTTTTCCTTTAAATGTTAGATGATTGTAGATACTACACAGCATGGTCATAAAGTGAATGTGATTCTGTTTGGGGAAGAAATTGTGTGAATGAGTAATAATATCTAAACAGAGTGGTAAACTATGAATTGGAAAAAATAAGTAATATTGTTTCAAAAAGTTGGATATGCAGTTTTTGATGCATATAAAAAATGTATCATTTGGGCTCATCATTTTATTTCTTATTTTTTAACAAGATAGTTCAGAAGTAAAATTTAAATACCAATACATCCTCAGTGAGGTTATTTTATCTTAGTGAATGAATATTTTTTGCTGTAACAAGTAAGGTGCTCTAAATGGTTTCTCATTAAATTTGAGAGTTTTTTCTTTCTCTTTTTGGCAACAGAGCACACTTCCATTTTGACACTTACTCTGCTTTACAAATATTAGAATGTAATTCCACAATATATTTATAGACTTGTTTGGTCTGTAAGTGACATGCCGACATTAAAAGGCCCACGTTGTTTAGGTATAGTTTGATTTTCTTTTTTTAAAAACATGTTTATTTTTATTTATTTTGACTTTGCTAGGTCTTCATTTGCTGTTTTGAGGCGTGGGGGGCTACTCTCTAGGTGGGGTGCATGGACTCCCATTGTCATGGCTTCTCTTGTTGCAGAGCATGGGTTCTAGGGTGCTGGACCTTCAGTGTTTGTGGCTTGTGGGCTCAGTATTTGCAACTCCTGAGCTTAGAGCACAGGCTCAATAGTTGTAGCTCACGGGCTTAGTTGCTCCCCAGCCTGTGGGATCTTCCTGGATCCAGGAATTGAACCCATGTCTCCTGCATTATCAGGCAGATTATTTACTACTGGACCACCAGAGAAGCCCCTAGTTTGATTTTCAATCTGGTAGAGTAATCAATGCAACGAGTGAAAATGGCTCTCAGAACAAAATTTGTGATGTTATGATTACCGTGGATTCAGAGATGTCAGTTTCCAGGGAAAAGTCCTATGTTTATTCTATGAGAAATTTTCATGGAAAGGATTCTTCTTGGCACGAGGGTTTACTGAGATGACAGGGAAAGAATTTTTGACATGTGTGGACCTCTGGAATCTTCATATATTTAAGTCAACAAAATAATTTTATGGAGAAATTTTCTTATTTGCATATAGGGCCATGACTTTCGAGTAATAGAAGGTGAGGAAAAGTCATGACCTAATCAGCAAGGGTGAACAAAATTATATCATTACCCTGGGTAGGGTCTGCTTCTTTGAAAAAGTTCTTGTTTTAAATGATGCAAAACCTGATATATCTTCTAAAATTTGTGGAAATACCTAGAAGTGGAAATTTTCAAGAATCAAAGTGAAGCATTCTCTTTATTTGATGTTCTGGTTATTGAGTTATAGCTAGAAGTTATTTATTTGACCCATGTATATATGTCTGTTTTCTAATGTAGAAATTGGGAACCTACATTTTCAGATGCAAATGAGTTTCTTATTTTGTTTTGTTGTTCCCAAACAGCTGTCAAAGGCAAAAACAAATAAAGCAAAGACTAACTTTAGTTCAGTTCAGTTCAATCGCTCAGTCGTGTCCGACTCTTTGCGAACCCATGAATCGCAGCACGGCAGGCTTCCCTGTCCATCACCAACTCCCGGAGTTCACTCAGACTCATGTCCATCGAGTCAGTGATGGCATCCAGCCATCTCATCCTCTGTCGTCCCCTTCTCCTCCTGCCCCCAATCCCTCCCAGCATCACAGTCTTTTCCAATGAGTCAACTCTTCGCATGAGGTGGCCAAAGTACTGGAGTTTCAGCTTTAGCATCATTCCCACCAAAGAAATCCCAGGGTTGATCTCCTTCAGAATGGACTGGTTGGATCTCCTTGCAGTCCAAGGGACTCTCAAGTGTCTTCTCCAACACCACAGTTCAAAAGCATCAATTCTTCAGCGCTCAGACTTCTTCACGGTCCAACTCTCACATCCCTACATGACCACTGGAAAAACCGTAGCCTTGACTAGATGGACGTTAGTCGGCAAAGTAATGTCTCTGCTTTTGAATATGCTATGTAGTTTGATCATAACTTTCCTTCCAAGGAGTAAGCGTCTTTTAATTTCATGGCTGCAGTCATCATCTGCAGTGATTGTAGAGCCCCCAAAAATAAAGTCTGACACTGTTTCCACTGTTTGCCCATCTATTTCCCATGAAGTGATGGGACCAGATGCCATGATCTTTGTCTTCTGAATGTTGAGCTTTAAGTCAACTTTTTCACTCTCCTCTTTCACTTTCATCAAGAGGCTTTTTAGTTCCTCTTCACTTTCTGCCATAAGGGTGGTGTCATCTGCATATCTGAGGTTATTGATATTTCTCCTGGCAGTCTTGATTCCAGCTTGTGTTTCTTCCAGTCCAGCATTTCTCATGATGTACTCTGCATAGAAGTTAAATAAGCAGGGTGACAATATACAGCCTTGACGTACTCCTTTTCCTATTTGGAAACAGTCTGTCCAGTTCTAACTATTGCTTCCTGACCTGCATACAGATTTCTCAAGAGGCAGGTCAGGTGGTCTGGTATTCCCATTTTTTTCAGAATTTTCCACAGTTTATTGTGATCCACACAGTCAAAGGCTTTGGCATAACTTGGCTAATACCAAACAGCAATGGGCATGAAATGCTGATTTAAATATTTTTATTATTTCGTATCTAGCCCCCCCAAATTTCTGAATGTTAAAGCTAGTTCTAGTTGATAGTAAGGTCAGTGGCAGCTTAATTCAGTAGATCAGTTTACAGCCTCCCTCCAGATTCTCTGGGGAACTTTCCATTTAAGTTCTTTTCGTGTCAGTAGCCTTATTCACTGCTAACATCTTATTGTCCTATGTCCTTGGTCTACCTATTCTTCCTGTAAATTCCCTTGTGGCAAACTTAATGTGGTTATTACCTGTAGTGACTCGTTTTTCAGGATGTTGCTTAAGTTTTTACGTATCTTCTGGTCATTCCAAACTCCAGACCCTCCATATATTAACATGTTTTGATTGAATGTGATAGGTTTATGTTTAAATTTCTTTTGCTAACTGAAGAAAATCGGGCTAATTTATTCAACTCAGTATGCATTTCCTGAGAATTTGTTAAATGCCAAGATTGAATGTTCATAGGGTAAATTATGTTTACAAATCTCTTTTACTAATCTGAAAAATATTCCCCAGTTTTCTGAAATCAACATTAGGTTACCTGCTTTTATTAACTTTCAGTACATTGATTTGCTGTATTACTTAGAACTTTCCATTAAATGACAAATTTTTGTCCTTAAGACCAAAATTGAAAAAGTCAGAATATATTATTGGGTTATTAGAAACATGGCAATGGATGAAAAGTAATTACAGTGTAAAGCTTGATTTGTAATATTTGATTTATATAAGGAAGTCATATTTCATAACAATCATCATAATTTATCAGAAATTGAACACTGGGCACCTTTTGGAAGAAAGAATTTCAGAATGAAGAGGTGATGCTATTAGGATTTTCCATGTTAACAATGACATTAAAATCTGTCATCATCTTCCCCTCCCTAAATCTTGATTAATGATATAAATGTATTTCCTTTCAGTGATGAATATTAAAATTTTTTTTCAATTTTATTAAATTCAAATAAACATGAGACAATACAGATTATACTTGGCATCTTTGCTAATTTTGGCACCTTGCTAATTTTGCCAAATATATTTGACTTGTTTACAAAACCTAGATTAATTTCTTGTATCAATTTCCACATGTCCATTACCTCAGTGAGCTAGAGAAGGACAGGAACTTAATCAATGAAATGTTGAGTAAGCATTTGTGGATACAGAGTGAATGTAAACTTTTTTATGAGGGAAACTTAAGTGGCTTCCTTACAGATGTTTTCTGTATTTTAAGTGAAAGTAAATACAGTGAGAATCAAGGTTAAAAAAGAAAAAGTTCTAGGCTGAGAGTGAAAAAATAAATGAACTCAAGGAAAAAGGAATAGATAAGATAAAACTGTTTTAAATGTCATATTCACTTCATTTTGAAAATTAATCAAGCATTTAAGTTTCCTAGAAATATTATAGTTAACACCAAACATTTAAAATCTGTCATATTTATATTAATAACATTTTCTAGGTTTGTTTTATAAGAAAAAATTTAGAGTGAAACATCAATAATTATAGATTTCCAGATACAGCTTTTAATAACTGCGTATACTTGCCTTGCAAATTTCAAAAGGAAGCGCACTTGTTATAGAAGTACTGAAACGTATAGAACCTAAATCTGTCAAGTTAACTGTCAAGTTAACTGTCTTCCATGTCCCTTTCTCCACCTTCCAGGGCTTGTTAAATTAAGCTGAAAAGAACACTATCTCTTTAAGGCTGGGAAAGTATTGTGCTGATGAGCCAGGGGCAGCCCACCAATTGGCAGACCCATTGGGTGATAAATGTCCAAGAACCTCTAGGCTGACGACACATTTTTCATCATTAATCCAGCCCATTGTAACCAGGGCCACTCACATTGATTCGAACTAGGGGGCATCATCTGCTGTTAAGAGGGTGATGACTCGCTAAAAATGAAGGGCTGAAACTAATCAAATATATTTAGATCCTTCCCTGGCACCTTGCTGCAGAGCAGTAGTAGCGAGCTAATAGGGAGCAGCAGACAGGTGGTGCAGGGCTCTGCTTGCTTTGTAGGGGAATGTGAGAAATCCATTTGAAAGCCTCGTTTGTAATCTTAGCTATTGTACCTTGTAGTACAAATGTGTGTGTGAGTTAATCTAATACTATCTTACTTGATTATTTCATTAAATATGTAACTTTGAAAAATCATACTCTTATCTGCAAAATTTGGAACTTCTTTATAAAGAATCAGACACCTCAAACCCAAATCCTTTGGGAATTGCTAATTAGTCTTGTGTTCTTATAAGCTTACAACAGATCATTTGAGAAGGATGTTAATGTTTATTTTACTATATTAGCAAAATTTGAGAGCATGTTATTTTCTCCTTGCAGAATTCAAAAATTTGGCTCTTTTACATATTTATTTTTTACCTAATAAATTGGCTTAGTATATATTTTATCAGAATATACTTAAATACATTGTGGTTGTTCAAGGGTATATACACATACATATTTTACATTTTATTTTAATATACATGTATGTATTCATCTTACCTTAATCTTTTATTATTTTAATTTATGTTGATACAAATTGTTTGTTAAGTCATAATGAAAAATCCAAGCAATAAT
The DNA here is from genome assembly GCF_023091745.1 of Budorcas taxicolor. Lineage (NCBI taxonomy): Eukaryota > Metazoa > Chordata > Mammalia > Artiodactyla > Bovidae > Budorcas > Budorcas taxicolor. The sequence continues at coordinate 89,279,243 of NC_068910.1, forward strand.
GGTTAAGCAACCTTGTGTGCCTCAGGGAAACAGAAAAATATGTTCTTTATTTCTTGCGTGTACTTGATTAAGCAAATTCAGGAGCAAGTAGGAAAGAAATTTAAATGACTGGATTTATTCACTGGATATAACAGCTACTAAGTCAACTATATAAATTGAATAAGAGAAGAAAGGGCAAAGTTTGGAAAATATTGGCTTAATTAAAAAGAAAAAAAGACCTAATGTAATTCCTTGTTATAAAGAATAAAACAGAAGTGGGGAAAGAGAGGAAAAAGGAAAAGGAAAATGAATAAAGCAAAACCTCCAGCTGTTCAAACAATTACAATGTTCTCATACATGAAGCCATTGGCTATTTCCTAAAATATTCTATGGTATCATGAAGTGATACTTGTACTGGACAGGAATGCTTCCATGTGATTTCTCTGGAGGAAGGTCATCAATCCCATTTTGAAATCGTATTCCCTCTAAGCACCCAAGCTGAAATTTCACACCCTTCATGTTTTCAAGTTTTAATGAGAACAGTATATGCAGTGATCAACTGCTTCCAGTGTTGGCTGAACTTACGTGAAAAGCTTCATTACTGAGCAGCAGATGACTTCACTTTATCTACCTTGTGTTGAATATTCAGTCTTAGCTTCATCTTAACTGTGTCTGTATGACACAGTGCTAAAAATCATCTGGTTATTAAACATCACATATGAACAAAAAAGAGACTGGTTGAATTTCTATGTTCTTTAAAAAACAGGTTTCATTATGGTGTCTGTTGTTTCCAGTGAAGACAAGTGGAGGGTGGTCAGAAAATGGTTGGGAAAAGGGGAAATTGATATGAACCCGACTGACCTCTATATTTCTGCTTTTAGAAATGGAGTGAGAGTAAATCAAACAGCCAGACTTCCAAATGCAAAGGAAGATGAAGAGCAATTTATTTAGCTTCCTTTAGCTTGATAGGCAAAATAATGGACTGCCAAAGATAACTATATCTTAATCCCCAAAACCTGTAACTATGTTACCTTATAGGACAGAAGAGATTTTAATATGTTATTAAATTAGGACTTTGAGATGGGAAGATTATCTTGCATGATCTAGATGGAACTAATCTAACCACATGAATCCTTTAGCTGAGAACCTTTCCCTCCTGTACTTAGAGGGAGATGTGACTATGGAAGGTGAGTCAGAGAGATGCAACATTGTAAGCTAGCTCTGAAGACAGAGAAAGTGGCCATTGCCAAGTCTCTCTATTTGCTTGTCTTCCAGCTCCCCACTGGAATGCAAGCTTCATTGGGACCAAAAATTAGTCCTGTTCACAACTGTATCCCTGTTACTTAGCACAGTGCCTGACACATGGCAGAAGTGAAAGTATTAGTCTCTCAGTTGTGTCCAACTCTTTGCAATCCCATGGACTGTAGCTCCTCTGTGAATGGGATTCTCCAGGCAATAATACTGTAGTGGGTAGCCGTTCCCTTCTCCAAGGGTTCTTCCCAACCCAGGGATCAAACTCAGGTTCCCTGCATAGCAGGTAGATTCTCTACCATCTGAGCAGGTGCTCAACAAATATTTTGATTGAATGAATAAACTAGTGAATAAATGAAGTCAATGCCATTGAACACTTTTTCAAATTTTGATAACCCATAAATATTAATCTTATGATATCCTAGTTATGTGAAGTATTTAGAAATGGTGTATTGTGGTTGTTGTTGTTCAGTTGCCAAGTTGTTTCTGGCTCTTTAAGACCCCATGGACTGCAGCATGGCAGGCTTCCTTATCCCTCACCATCTCCTGGATTTTGCTCAAACTCATGTCCATTGAGTCAATAGTGCCATCCAAACATCTCATCCTCTGTCGCCCCTTCTCCTCCTGCCTTCAATCTTTCCCAACATCAGGGTATTTTCCAATGAGTTGACTGTTCACATAAGGTGGCCAGAGTATTGAAGCTTTAGCTTCAATGATGTATGAAAGTACAAGTGAAATTTGCTCAGTTGTGTCCAACTCTTTGCGACCCCATGGACTATACAGTCCATGGAATTCTCCAGGCCAGAATACTGGAGTGGGTAGCCTTTCCCTTCTCCAGGGGATCTTCCCAACCCAGCGATCGAACCCAGCTCTCCCACATTGCAGGAGGATTCTTTACCAGCTGAGCCACCATAGAAGCCCAAGAATACTGGAGTGGATAGCCTATCCCTTCTCCAGCAGATCTTCTTGACCCAGGAATTGAACTGGGTCTTCTGTACTGTAGGAGGATTCTTTACCAGGTGAGCTCCCAGGGAAGCCCTGTGAATGATACATATTCATGGTATATTAGCAATAAGATAAAAGCCCTGTATTTTCAGCCTATCTAAGCCTTTGGCAAGCCAGTCAAGAAGAATCCCCTCTGGGCTGCCATCTGCAAACATCTGCACGTCTTGTATTCAGGAGTCCAGCTGAGAGAGAAAAACAAATGCAGTAAAAAGAACACGTGGGCTTCTCTGCTTAGTGGTAGAGAATCTGCCTGCCAGTGCAGGAGACATGGGTTCAGTCCCTGTGTTGGGAAGATCCCCTGGAGAAGGAAATGGTTAACCACTCCAGTATTCTTGCCTGGAGAATTCCATGGACAGAGGAGCCTGGTGGGCTACAGTCCTGGCGGCCCCGAAACAGTCAGACATGACTTAGCTACTAAACAAAAACAACCACCCTGAACTGCCAGATGTTCAATCTGGATTTAGAAAAGGCAGAGGAACCAGAGATCAAATTGCCAACATCCGCTGGATCATCAAAAAAGCAAGAGAGTTCCAGAAAATCATCTATTCTCTTTATTGTCTATGCCAAAGCCTTTGACTATGTAGATCACAACAAACTGTAGAAAATTCTTCAAGAGATGGAAATACCAGCCCACCTGACCTACCTGCTGAGAAATCTGTATGCAGGTCAAGAAGCAACAGTTAGAACCAGACATGAAACAACAGACTGGTTGCAAATTTGGAAAGGAATACATCAAGGCTGTATATTGTCACCATGCTTATTTAACTGATATGCAGAATACATCATGTGAAATGTCTGGCTGGATGAAACACAAACTGGAATCAGGATTGCCAGGAGAAATATCAATAACCTCTGATACACAGATGACACCACCTTATGGCAGAAAGTGAATAAGAACTAAAGAGCCTCTTGATGAAAGTGAAAGAGGAGAGTGAAAAAGTTGGCTTATTACTCAAAATTGAAAAAAAAAATGATCATGGCATCCAGTCCCATCACTTCATGGCAAATAGCGGAGGAAACAATGGAAACAGTGACATACTATTTTTGGGGTCCCCAAAATCACTGCAGATGGTGACTGCAGCCATGAAATTAAAAGACACTTGCTCCTTGGAAGAAAAGTTATGACCAACCTAGACAGCATATTAAAAAGCAGACACATTACTCTACCAACAAAGGTCTGTCTAGTCAAAGCTATGGTTTTTCCAGTAGTCACGTAGAGATGTGAGAGTTGGACCGTAAACAATGCTGAATGCTGAACAATTGATGCTTATGAACTGTGGTGCTGGAGAAGACACCTGAGAGTCCCTTGGACTGCAAGGAGATCCACCCAGTCCATCCTAAAGGAAATCATTGGAAGGACTGATGCTGAGGCTGAAACTTCAATACTTTGACCATCTGATGCGAGGAACTGACCCATTGAAAAAAAAACCTTGATGCTGGGAAAGATTGTAGGCAGGAGGAGAAGGGGATGACAAAGGATGAGATGGTTGGATGACATCACTGACTTGATGGACATGAGTTTGAGCAAGCTCCAGGAGTAGGTGATTTACAGGGAAGCCTGGCATGCTCCAGTCCATGGGCTTGCAGAGTTAGACACGACTGAGCAACTGAACTAAACAACAGCAGTAAGAGAAGATATATACTGTGCACCTGGCGAGTTGGTATTTTACCCTTATGCTGAGTTAAGTCGTTAAAATCGGATGTGTCTCATATGATCCTGGTACTAATGTCTATTCCCTCATGGAGAATACATTCTTCTGAAGAAGACACTGAATAAGAAGCAAATGTTTTCAAAAATGAAGGTTAGGATAAGACTTGGGAAGAAATGCAGTTCAGTTCAGTTCAGTCGCTTAGTCGTGTTGGACTCTGCAACCCCATGAATCACAGCATGCCTGGCCTCCCTGTCCATCAGCAACACCCAGAGTTCACTCAAACTCATGTCCATTGACTCGGTGATGCCATCCAGCCATCTCATCCTCTGTGATCCCCCTTTCCTCCTGCCCCCAATCCCTCCCAGCATCAGAGTCTTTTTCCAATGAGTCAGCTCTTTGCATGAGGTGGCCAAAGTACTGGAGTTTCAGCTTTAGCATCATCCCTTCCAAAGAACAGCCAGGACTGATCTCCTTTAGAATGGACTGGTTGGATCTCCTTGCAGTCCAAGGGACTCTCAAGAGTCTTCTCCAACACCACAGTTCAAAAGCATCAATTCTTCGACGCTCAGCCTTCTTCACAGATTAACAGCATGCTAAGATAGTGAACAGCAGGGAGGCCTTGTCAGGGTAGACAGTGCTGAGAAGGAAGAATTTGAACTGAAACTTGAGGGATTGGTCTCATAAAGGATAGGGAACCACTTGCCTAAAGTTCCCGAGTTGAAATGCAGTTTGCTTATTTAAGAACTGAAAAAACACCCAGTGGCTGGAGAGGAGTGGACCCAGAGCTAGATTTACCAAATGGGAGGGCGGAAAGGCCACTGTGGCCTGACTGTGTGCACTTTTGAGGACCAAGGTCAAGAGTTTGGATTGCATGTGACTTCTTTGCTCAGGCCCCAAAATGTTTCTTAAGACGGCAATTCATTTCAACAAGTTCTTCATGAAAATATACTTTCTGTTCAAGTGCTTGGTCTCATTGATAAGCTTTAGGTAGTCCCTGCTCTCAAAGAACCCAGACTCTAGGGAGACAAATTTATAAACAGATAGTTAACATACAGCGTGATACATATAAATGGCAGAGTAATCAATAGTAATGATTCCCAGAAGGGTAATATTCAGTGGTTGATGAAGTGAAGCGTGGCCTCTTTGGGCTTTCATGTCCTTGTGGTAGCATTCACTCCTTAACACTTCCTTTCATGCAATTGTTTTCCTTCTCATTTTGCTATGGGTTAGAGTTTTAATCGAAGGTAGCTTGGATTATAAGGGCTTTGTCTTTCTCTCTTGGAAAGGTAGAGAACCTGTTGATCACTAGTTGGGGAGGCAGAGACAGCAAAAGAGGTTAAGTGAAATGAGTCATTGGTTGCTAAGTGGTAGGGTCCAGGTTAAAGTCCACAGAGCAGAGACAAGGTTTTCAGAGAAAAAAAGAATAAATAAAGGCTAATTTAGCTGTTTTCATGATGGGTTAAAAGTCTGTAATTCCTTAGTCAAAATGGTTGACCTCTTGTCCCTCAGCTAATTCATTTCTTCACAGCAGGCTGTCCGTGATATAGGCTGTTCCTATTCTCATAGTCTCAGTCACTCTTTGCATCACATATAAATAGTGTGCTTGAAGAGATCTATAAAATGACATGGAAATATCCCATTACATAGTTGTGAATGTATGTAAAGAGTAAGTAGAGAAAGAGGATGAGTTCATTTATATAAAATATACTTAAATTCTATACTTTTACATGTGTATGTATGTATAAGAAATGGTAGGAAAAATAACCTATACATGTATTTACTTTATTTTTTATTTTTTTATTTTTTAAATTTTTATTTTTACTTTATTTTACTTTACAATACTGTATTGGTTTTGCCATACATTGACATGAATCCACCACAGGTGTACATGATAATTGTGGATCATTTTCACTTTAATAATATTATTTAAGCTATTTACACAGAGATAGTAGTAATGAAATACATAATATTAATTTGTACATGTGTGTGTAACTTATGTAATCTTTTATATATAATTAATTACAGTAGGCTAAGGGCAAAAAATCAGAGAAGGCAATGGCACCCCACTCCAGTACTCTTGCCTGGAAAATCCCATGGACCGAGGAGCCTGGTGGGCTGCATTCCATGGGGTTGCTAAGAGTCAGACACGATTGAAGCAGCTTAGCAGCAGCAGCAGCAGCAAGGGCAAACATATGGAAAATATTTCAAAGATTCCATTATTTTTGATAGCTGTCCATGGTATTATATCAATTTTAGATCCACGAAGACCCACACAGTAAATATAACTTAGAAAAGAAAAATTAAATTGGTTATTACTTCCTCATTGGTCCTAAAAAATTTTTCACATTGGCATTAATATTGTGCTGTGGGTTGTTTGGATTTCAATTGGTCTCTTTGTCTCTAGTGAAAAGGATGGGCCAGTTACATGCAGACTAGAGGTTAAGATAAGGTTTTATCAGAACTATAGTTCAGCTTCTTTATTAATCACTACCAGACTGAAGATTAAGCAAAAATAACTGTTCTTAAAAAATCCCTGAAAGCCACTTAATTTACTTAAAGGGAATAAGATGTGTTTGATATGTAGGGGAAGAAAAATCTTTTCTGTAGCCGTCTTGTCTGGGGCTTTGTGACAAAAGGCAGATAAGAGGAAAACATACAGATTTATTTAATATAACTTTTACATGACATGGAGGCCCTCATATAAGAATAAAGCGCCAAAGAATTGGCAAACCTAAGTGATTTCTTTGTAAGGAATGATGCTAAAGCTGAAACTCCAGTACTTTGGCCACCTCATGCAAAGAGTTGACTCACTGGAAAAGACTCTGATGCTGGGAGGGATTGGGGGCAGGAGGAGAAGGGGACAACCGAGGATGAGATGGCTGGATGGCATCACTGACTCGATGGACGTGAGTCTGAGTGAACTCCGGGAGCTGGTGATGGACAGGGAGGCCTGGCGTGCTGCGATTCATGGGGTCGCAAAGAGTCGGACACGACTGAGCCACTGAACTGAACTGAACTGACCTGAACTGAAGTGCTTATATAATATATTAGGTTGAACAGAAAGAGACAAACATACAGGCAACTAAAGCAAGGTAAAAGTTACTGTCACAAGGTCTTTTCTTACAGAATTTTCTCTGCCTCCATTCCCTTTCTCTGGTGGTAAAATTGTTTCATTCCTCTTGGTACAAGGAAGGCCTCCTTCACATCAGTTTTATTTCCTGCTTTCAGGAAGAGAAGGGGAGGTCAGAAAGCCCTTGTTGTACCTATTATTTTTCAAGTACCTTTAGGTCAAAATTATCTTTATTCTAAAGTGGTATATTTTGGAGTTCCATATTCTGCCACTCTTCGGATCCCAGTGGCTGGAGCGCACATATGATTTAAGCTCATTGTCTTTAAACAGCAAGCTAACTGGTGAATGGGGACCATCCCACACACTTCAGGCCGAGCACTCCATTTCCCCACCAAGGTTACCAATAGATTTAAGGCAATTTATTAATTGCATGTTTGAAACATTTTCCTGTCTGTAAAAAATATGCATAATTTAAATAAAATTATTATACCTGCTGCCTTTGTCATTGCTTCTATTCCAGTTATAATTTCTCAGTCACCTACTAGGTGTTGGTCATTGTAAGAGTTGTGTTGTTGTTGAGTCACTAAGTTGTATTGACTCTCTGTGATCCAGTGAACTATAGCCCACCAGGCTCCTATGTCCATTGGATTTCCCAGGCAAGAATACTGGAGGGGGTTGTCATTTCTTTCTCCAGGGGATCCTCCTGATCCAGAGATCAAACCCACATCTCCTAAAATTGGCAGGCAGACTTTTACCATTGCGCCACCTAGGAAGCCCCCATAAAAGCTGTATTACTTTCTTAATTTTTATGACAAATTTGAAGGTTAAGGTAGCATTATCTTTATTATGCAAAATGTGAAAATACCAAGCTATAGAGATTTTAAGTAAGTTGCTCAAGTTTATACCTCTCATAAGACAGAATAGCCTAGAGCTGAAGCCAGGTCTTTCTGCACTCTATACCCTTTCTGTAACATCACATTCTCTTCTCTTCTTTTGTGACCTATCAATTCATTGTTTAAGGAGATTTATAGAATAATGGGGTGATTCCCTGGTGTCTCAGATAGTAAAGAATCTGCAATGTGGGAGAACTGGGTTCGATCCCTAAGTTGGAAAGATCCCCTGAAGAAGTAAATGGCTGTTCACTCCAGTATTCTGGCCTGGAGAATCCTGTGGAAAGAGGAGCCTGGCAGGCTACAGTCCATGGGGTCACAAAGAGTCGGACATGACTGAGTGACTAACACTTTCAATTTTTCATAGAACTATGGAAGGGCAGAATCCTTCCCCATTCCAGCCAAATGTGCTTAACATGAAATTGGAGCATAAAATGAAAATTACATTATATATTTTATTTTTAAGTTGTTTGTAATGTTCTTTGTAACAAGAGTTCTGAACTTTGACTAGATCAAGGAAACTCATACTTTTTATAGCTTAACTGCTGCTACTGCTAAGTCACTTCAGTCGTGTCCAACTCTGTGTGACCCCATAGACGGCAGCCCACCAGGCTCCCCTGTCCCTGGGATTCTCCAGGCAAGAACACTGGAGTGGGTTGCCATTTCCTTCTCCAATGCATGAAAGTGAAAAGTGAAAGGGAAGTTGCTCAGTCATATCCAACTCTTTGCGACCCCATGGACCGCAGCCTGCCAGGCTCCTCTGTCCATGGGATTTTCCAGGCAAGAGTACTGGAGTGGGGTGCCATCGCCTTCTCCGTTATAGCTAAACATATCATACAATTTTTCCATTATTAAATTCTATATGAAAGTAGATGGGCTTGCCTTATTTTACCTGCATGTGTTTTCAGAACAGAGTATTTGCTTCTGCGTGTCTTGGCACACTCATCTTGAGCTGAGTTCATGTACATCTATTGCATTCGTTACCTAAACATTTCTTTTTGGATTCTGTGTATACCTGTACCCATAACTGGTCTGATGAGTGTAGGGCAGAAACACTCAAACTTTAGAATATAAGAATCACCAAAACACCTGTTAAAAATTCAGATTCATGGAACCACTTCCAGAGATTCTGATTTAGTGAGTGTGAGAAAAAAACTAGGAAGCTCTGTATTTTAAAAGCATCATGGGTAATTGGGTAACATGACTTTAAGGGGAAAATGATTGGATTAAAAGCTGAATTTTCTGGTTCTGAATGTACTAAAACTACAATACAGGTACACATCATGGAGTGATACTTGCAGGCTGTGAAATGAAAAAAAAAAAAAAGACCAAGTAAAACTAAACCATGTAAGAACAAGTAGACAAAAAAAGTAATTATGAAATCATGAATGGAGATAAGGTACAAGGAAAATAAATATTTTCTCCTGGATTTTCATTGAAGGTTTCTGCTATATTTCATTTTTTATAGAAAATAATGAAATATAGTAACACTTTGCTATTCTCTGGAGTTTGGTTTTGAAGTCACTGGCATTATTTCCATGATATATTTTCACTATTTCCATGAAAAAAATTCATATTCTGAAATCTACATGAAAATGTAATGTTGTTTAACTCCCAACAGTCAATTTCCTTAAATATTGTTTGCCTTAAGATTGTACCTTGATCTTCAGTGACAAATTATGGATGACCTAATGAATTATACCAATTTAAAACTTGCACATCTTGATTACCCACAAATTCCTAGGACTTAAACAAATTGTACATACAAGCTGTTTGGAGCTAATAGGCGTGTTATTATGATTCCAGCTTAGTCTACATTTTGATTAAAGTAGTAACTTTAATTTCTGCTTGCCCAGATGGGTATGTACAAACTCCAAAGTCAAAGAAAGAGTCAAAAGAAGTATCAGATCAGAGAGAAGCTGGCCAACTGTGAAATTGCTAGTTGCTGGGCTTTTTCTCTGAGTTTGACCATGTTTCAAACCACCGTAGACAACATTTTCTGCAGTATAGACCACTATTACCTTGTGGTACTTTATTCTAATTTACTCCATCTGATCACCATGTACATCTTCTAGAGTAACAGAAAAATGCTGAATGATTTGAGTGAGAACAGATTGGTGATGTTTTAGGACAGATGACACAGTACCAGTGACTGGCGTTTTAAATGTGTGACTGTCCTGTCGTCCTTCTTTTTAAAACTTGCAGAAACACCCTGGGTCGGGCTTTTTCTGAAATATGGTTTTCCCTTCCTGCCCTTCTAATTCCGTTACTGTTTTAAAAATTATTCTTCATAGGCAATTTGATTTTCCTTGGCAGCCTGAGTAATGGAGTCATTATGTAAGAAAGCCCTCAAATTATTACTTTTCTTTCTTCCTTCCTCTTTTTCTTTCTTTCTTCCCTTTTTTCCTTCCTTCCCTCCTCCATTTTCCCTTCCATTCTTCCAGCCTCATTCCCTCCCTCTCTAATTTCCTTCTCTCTGTCTCTGCCCCCTCCATCCCACTCCCTTGCTTCCCTCCACTCCCTTACCCTCTCTTTTGGTTTATCCTTCTCTTTTTTTTTGGCATAGATCAAATATTTATTTTAGTGCTTACTAAGTGACTCCTTGGGTGATTGTAGCAGCCCCATGAAATTGTATTACTCACCTTCTCAGAATCCCATGACCAAACAACCAGAAGTCCTCAGGGTAGGAGATTCTAGGGCAAGGATGATTTCTGGCAGACTCTCTTTCACTGAGAGCTTCCCCAGCAGGGTTTCACCCACAAGGTTTGTTAGCATTTAGGAAAATAGACTCTTAGCCACCCATAGGAATGTGACAGAATGGGTTGGCAGTAGTTCTGAATGCCCAGTCATGCCATAAAGTCATGTGAAAGTTGGGGGAAGACCTGTTTCCTTTTCTTGGCATTTCAGTGAAGCCTTGTGCCTTACTGTAACTAAAGAATCAAAGCAAGTAATGTGTGCTTCCAATTCCATTTATGCTAAAAGACAAAGGATTTTCATGTAAAGATACCAAGCTGTGTGAAGGGTTATGCAATTTGTAGAATATTTTCTGCCAGAAACTTACCTCGCCTACTTTTCTTACTGTGTTGATTAAAAGGATTAAGCAATCCTTAGTGCAAATAGGTCTCAGGAATGACTGATCACAGTCTGTTCTTGGGTGTGGAGTACAAACTATTTATTATATTTTGAAAGTTTGTGAATAATCTTGGGTTAAGAATCTATTTTTCCCTGAAAACACTTATAAAAATAAATCAGGTTCCCCATCTTCTTGGGAGGGAAAACTAGTATAAGTAAGATTGATATACAGCTTAGAAGTCGATGATGTCGAATTGTCAGTTTCAAAGCGTTTGAATATACTTCCTGTGTAAAAGTTAGTGAATCAAACTTGCCTGTCTTTTTCAAGAAAACAAATGCCAGTTTATTATTTACATATATTTATTTTTTCCTCTTTTACTGTTAAAATTTTTATTGAGAGAGGCTTCACGGCTTCTGTACAGTATAGTTTGGTGGTGATTGTGTTGATAGTGGTGGCTGAAACTGACACTGTTGGAATTGATTTACTGTATTTTCAATCAACCCTTAACAGCAATGCTGTGAAATAGGAGCTAGAATTGTCCCTATTCTGTAGCTGAGCAAGTTCAGTTAAGTTCAGTCGCTCAGTAGTGTCTGACTCTTTGCGACCCCATGGACTGCAACATGCCAGGCTTCCCTGTCCGTCACCAACTCGCAGAGCTTGCTCAAACTCAGGCCCATTGAGTTGGTGATGCCATGCAACCATCTTATCCTCTGTCATCCCCTTCTCCTCCTGCCTTCAATCTTTCCCAGCATCAGGGTCTTTTCCAGTGAGTCAGTTCTTCATATCAGGTGGCCAGACTATTGGAGTTTCAGCTTCGGCATCAGTCATTTCAGTGAATATTCAGAACTGATTTCCTTTAGGATGAACTGGTTGGATCTCCTTGCAATCCAAGGGACTCTCAAGAGTCTTTTCCAACCCAGAATTCAAAAGCATCAATTCTTCGGTGCTCAGCTTTCTTTATAGTTCAACTCTCACATCCATACATGACTACTGGAAAAAGCATATCTTTGACTAGATGGACCTTTGTTGGCAAAGTAATGTCTCTGCTTTTTAATATGCTGTCTAGGTTGTTTATAACTTTTCTTCCAAGGAGCAAATGTCTTTTAATTTCATGGCTGCAGTCACCATCTGCAGTGATTTTGGAGCCCCTAAAAATAAAGCCTGTCACTGTTTTCATTATTTCCCCATCTACTTGCCATGAAGTGGTCGACCAGATGCCATGATCTTAGTTTTTTGAATGTTGAGTTTTAAGCCAACTTTTTCACTCTCCTCAAGAGGCTCTTTAGTTCCTCTTTGCTTTCTGCCGTAAGGTTGGTGTCATCTGTGCATCTGAAGTTATTGATGCAGATTTCTCAGTAGCTGAGCCAACTAAAGCACAAACAAATTAGTAATATTGTCAAGGCTACACAGCTTGTAGGTGAAGGGGCAAGATTCTAAGACCTGTGCTCTTAACCACAGTGCAAACGTGCTTCTGCATGAAAAAGCAACTTAAATAAGTATTAAGTTCTCTCTCATTTGGATACTTTCTCTCTGAGGACAAAATGCACATCGAAAAAATGTAAATACATTGTGAACCTGCTTCAGCGTAGAAAGTAAATAAGAATGATGCATTGCCTATATTATTTAAAATATATTGGGACATCCATTTTGAGTCAGAGCTTTCAGTTAACTTGGCTTAATTTTGCAGGATTTCAGTGGAACAGGGAGAGATGAAGGACTAGCAGCAAAGCTCAGTAGTTATTCAGTGATTTCCCATCAGTTACTCTGTACTCTACCTTTTGTCTTGCTTTAGAAAGTGAAAGTGAAAGTCACTCCTCTATGGGACTCTTTGCGACCCCATGGACTGTACAGTCCATGGAATTCTCTGGGCCAGAATAATGGAGTGGCTAGCCTTTCCCTTCTCTAGGGGATCTTCCCAACCCAGGGATCGAACCCAGGTCTCCTGTATTGCAGGTAGATTCTTTACCAGCTGAGCCACAAGGGAAGCCCCAGAACCAGTAAATAAAACCGGATGGCATGTTTCTGAAGCTGCATTAATCTTAAGGTTGAATTCGGTGGATGTGATTTAAAAATATCGTTTTTTTTTGTTAGCAAAACACTTCTTTACATTATTCAAAGTTTCAAGATTCTTTTACTTCCAATAAACGATCTTTGGTGGTAAACTACAAGATAACTTAGAATTAGGAGCAATTATTTTTTCTCCAACAAATACATGAAGCAAGCTTTAGAAAGCATTTATGACAATAGCTCTATATTTTACATGCCATGATTTTTGTTATGGAATTCGTAATTTAAAAAGATTGATATGTTTATATCTGTCTTTTGAAACATTTTAGACTACTAGACTTCCCTTCAGTTCTAATAAAAGTAGAAAAAAGTTCATATTTTCCTAGAATATGCAGTATTCTTTTTTTTTTGAAGTCTAATTGACTATCCAGTGGTTTACATGATAGCACTTTTAATAATTTAATATTTTCTCTCTGTAAATGTGTACACAAGCAAACAACAACAACAGCAGACTTCTAGTCATATTATCCATATTTTCCTTCCTCAAGAAAATGTCTGATGCTGACCATCTAATTAGTCATATCTTAGGTAGAGAAGCAGGAATGTGCAGAGTCATACCAAGAATTCAATTACATGTAGTTTTAAACTAGCTTAATGTGTTGTGCCTTTGGAGGATTTATACATTTTTATTGTATAAGCAAAAAAAAAGCCTACTGGTTTTATTGAAAATATGGGCTTTAAAGAATAATCTGATGAGAAGGAGATATTGAAATAAATGATGTATAATAGTTTTTCTCTCATCAGGGCTATGAGGAGCGAGAGTCAGTTCCTAGGGCTACCTTAACAAATTACTAAAATACAAATGGGGTGGCTTATAACAACAGAAATTTATTGTCTTTACCTCACAGCTTTGGAAAGAAGTTTGAAATTATGCTCCATGCTCTCCAAATCTTCCATGGAGGGGTCCTTCCTTGTTTTTTCTGGGCCTGATTCCAGTCCCTGCCTCTGTCTTCAGGTGATTGCCTTCTCTCTGTGTCTGTTTCCACATGGTGTTTTCCTTCTTGTACATCTCTCACTCCTCTTCTTATAAAGACACCAGTCATAGTGGATTAAAGGCCCACCCTCCTGCAGCGTCCCTGGGCTTCCCTGGTGGCTCAGACAGTAAAGTGTCTGCCTGCAGTGTGGGAGACCTGGGTCGGGAAGATCCCCTGGAGAAGGAATGGCAACCCACTCCAGTATTCTTGCCTGGAGAATCCCCTGGACAGAGGAGCCTGGCAGGCTATAGTCCATGGGATCGCAAAGAGTCAGACATGACTGAGCGACTTCTCTTTCTTTCTTTCTACTATAGCATCACCAGATCTTAACCTGATTACATCAGGAAGGACCTGAATGCATATTAGATCACTTATGTAGGTACTGGGGTTCTGAATTGCAGTGTATCCTTTAGAGAGGACACAATTTAGCCCATAATATTGAAGATACAGACTTAAAATTTTTTTTGATATTATTTCCCTTTTGGAATAAGATTAACTCTAGTGCTGCACCTTCTTTGCATGAAAACAATTACCCTAGTGATGCTCTCTTGGAAGAAAATATTTCTATGGTCCATTTAATATTTTTTTAATTTTCTCATGGATATTTAAAACGTTGCAGTATTTTGGAATTGTTACATGATTGTGCACTCCTCAGTGACAGGTCTCACATATAACAGCACTTGATTGCACTTTTGTTTATTTTTCCTCCTCCTCATCAAAGGACTGGTGATTTGAGGTACTTCGACTTTTGTATTAGACAGTTTATGCCTATAAACTACAAATGTTAAATATAGTTTAAATAATTTTATTTAAATATGCATTATGTCAATTTAGTTGACCCATTTGGTAACACAAACTATGATTTTGAAGAATATAGGGAATATCCACAGGCTTCCCAGATAGCACGATGGTAAAGAATCCGCCTGCCAATGCAGGAGACACAAGAGACATGGGTTCGATCCCTGGGTTGGGAAGGTTCACTGGCATAGGAAATGGCATCTTACTTCAGTACTCTTGCCTGGAGAATTCCATGGACAGAGGAGCTTGGTGGGCCACAGTCCATGGGGTCACAAAGAGCAAGAAGCAAGTGAAAGGAAAGAAGGAGTAACATTATACATGTATGATTTTTCTTTTGTATTGAGTCCTGCTTATCCCATCAGAAGTCTGATATATAGAAGCACTTTGGAGAATGTGAGGACTTAATGGGACAACTATTGCTATATGTCTATTTTAGTTAGTAAGGGTCATTTTAAAATATAAACTTTACATAATATTTTTTTTAAAAAAAACCATTCTGGCTGTCACACTATTCATATTAAGAATCATATTTCATCCCAATTTTATAATAATCATGAGTTAGAATTATTTTTGATCTGCATTTTGCATGTAGATACTTGAATAGAATACCCACTTATGAACTTATGGTTTGACGACTGTTTCTACCTTTTTTTTCACTTAAGCCATCATTTTATTTTTAAGAACATGCTTATAAATACACATTAGCAGAATGTGACCTCATCATTTGTAGATAAAGGGGAGGTTACACAATGAGAGTGTAATTCATATTGATACTCTTTGTATGTTGTGTCAATATGAAATACAAAATTATTTTCTCTGTCCAGTGGGGATTGGAGGAAAGTTCCAGTGATCACACAAGGATAGTTGTAGGCTTCTAGCGTGTAGAGCAATTTTAAGAGAGTATCCTTGGTTCATGTGAGGCAATGTCAGATTCACTGGCCCTATGTTGGACCCTTGGAATACTTTCAGTGAAGTCTATTAATAATATGCCTTACATGCAGCTGACATTTTAAGATCCTTGCTGCTTTTCAAGATGTGTGGGCACTAAAGATGTCTTCTTACTCCTGAGAATTGATTCCGTACTCACCAGGAGCTTGTGATGGATTCTCTCCCATGGTGGGAATTGTCCCTGAATATCTGAGGGCAGCAATTGGCTCAGATAAAGAATCTATCATGAGCTGTCTCCTTAAAGAGTAAGATTTGTGCATTAGAACTAAGCATAATTCCTAGTCTTTTTCTGTGATTCTAAACCATTTGACAAAGCTCTGCATAGTGTGAACAGACTGATTAGGAAACGTATTCATCTCATGACCTTGGCCGTTCCTTTGTATTTCTTAAAAAAAGTATCTCACCGGGAACTCAAAGCTCCCTAAGAATTTTGAAGTAACGACTATATTACTGTCTCAGTCAGTAGAGCTACATTTTACTTTGGAGGAAATGTAGTATTGGGGGAGAATTTTGATTGATGAAGCTGTACATTGTGTCAGCTGCTTTTACCATAATGTTTTTCTTTCATTTTAAAGAATGTGGAGATTTGAAACTAATATAGTTTCAGAAGCTGACATGACAGCATGTTGATGGCTGATAATGAACCGTGTTAGAATTATCAATGTGTTTTCATTGACTTTTGACCTATTAAAACTTAGCTCCTGAGAACCTTTAAGGCTGCAGAAAGTTACTGCCGATGGGCAGGCACTATTATTTTAGTCATGAATGAGAAATCAGTCCCTTATTGTTTGAAGATGGACAAAAGCTTGTGGCCACATGGTTCAATGAGTTTACCTGTATAATCTAAAATTGGGGTTTTATTTAAGAAAGCCATATTTTCATCTCTCATGTGATACAGAGATACCTTGAATTTTTCACAAAAACAAATTAACAAAAATTTCTCTCAAATAATGAAACAGTATTTTAAAATGAAATGTTTACTACAATAATTTATTTGATCTCTATTCTTTTACAAACTCATTTCACTGATTCTTCCCAACACATATTTATGGAAGACTATCATGGCTCAGCTGGTAAGGAACCTGCCTGCAGTGTGGGAGACCTGGGTTCAATCCCTGGGTTGGGAAGATCCTCTGGAGGATAGAATGGCTACTCACTCCAGTATTCTTGCCTGGAGAATTCCACCAACAGAGGAGCCTGGCAGGGCTACAGTCCATGGAGTTGCAAAGAGTCGGACACTAGTGAAGCAACTAACACCTTCACACACATCAGTGAACTAGAGAGACATTCCCTTGCTCTCATGATGATTTTATTTTAGGGTCAAAGTAAAGTGAAAGTGAAAGTCACTCAATTGTGTCCGACTCTTTGCAAACCCATGGACTATACAGTCCATGGAATTCTCCAGGCCATAATACTGGAGTGGGTAGCCTTTCCCTTCTCCAGGGAATCTTCCCAACCCAGGGATTTCCCGTAGTGCAGGCAGATTCTTTACCAGCTTAGCCACAAGGGAAGCCCAAGAATACTGGAGTGGGTAGTATATCCCTTCTCCAGCAGATTTTCCTGGGAATCGAACTGGGGTCACTTGCATTGATAGATAAGCAAATATATATACAAACAACCTAATAAGAGAAAGCATTAGATCATCACAACTGTTGTAGAGAATCAAAATCTGCTGCAAGAAATGTTTATCATAACCATTTTAGACATGGCTGTCAGAGGAGTTCTCTCTGAAGAGGAGGCATTTCAGAGAATCATTCAGCTCTCTGGAGTTAGAACACAGTACTCCTGCAGATACTGTTTCAGGATCCAAAGAGTAGAAGAACCTGATAGAGTAAATAAGACAAAAAAGGCTAATGTGATTGGTTGTAGTAGGTGAGGAGAAAAATCAGTTCAGTTCAGTCACTCAGTCATGTCTGACTCTTTGTGACCCCATGGACTGCAGCACACCAGGCCTCCCTGTCTATCTTAATCAGCTCCCAGAGTTTACTCAAACTCATGTCCATTGAGTCAGTGATGCCATCCAACCATCTCATCCTCTGTTGTCCCCTTCTCCTCCCACCTTCAATCTTTCCCAGCATCAGGGTCTTTTCCAATGAGTCATTCTTCCCATCAGGTGGCCAAAGTATTTCAGCTTCAGCATCAGTCCTTCCATGAATATTCAGGACTGATTTCCTTTATGGTGGACTGGTTGGATCGCCTTGCTGCCCAAGGGACTCTTAAGAGGAGAAAAATAGCAGAAGATAAATTCAAAGAGAAATGCATGTTAGGGTGACATTGAGCTGTGTAAGCTACAATTAGACATTTGGATTTTTAAAATTTAAAAAGAAGCCATGGGACTGTGTTAAATAATGGAATGATACATATTTTTGAGAGATCGTTATGGTTGATATATTATAAAAAATTTTGCTTCATTTTTGATCAAGCTTTGTAATATTCTAAGATACAGAAATCTCATCTGATTCTTCAAGAAATAGTCATGGTCTTGTGAAGTGAATATGAGTTTTCAAAAGATTAATCTATTATTATCAACTTAACTCCAGAAATAATTTGATAATGTTAGTTCTGTGCAGCAAATATGAATAATAATCAAGAGAATAAAACTCAATATTTTTGTTTCATGGTCTCTAAATCTAAGACCAGAACTTTATAGAAAAAATAATTATTTATTTGCCTTGAACAAAAACATTCTTTTTTTTTTTATTGACAGTTATTTTAGTGGATTTATGTCACATAAAGCCATGCTAACTGAAGTTAATATTGTCTGAGTGTTTTAACTGGATAGTTTCATCTAATTTTCAGTAGGTTCAAGGTTAAAAAGAGTCAGCAAGATCAAAATGGCAATAAAAAGTATTTATAAGCTGTGTATTCCACTTTGTGGGATAATGCAGTGAATGCTATTAAAATAATCTGTTTCTTTCCTGATTGGTCTTCTAACAGTAGATGTAGTGGGTTTTTTTTTTTTTTTATCACATGGGTATGCCATATTTCCAGCAATTAAACCAAATTAATACAGTGGAAAAAACACTGGTTTGAGATTTAGAGTTCACTATCTGCCTGTTTAACTAGAGAGTTTGGCAAATGACAAAATGTGTGTGGATTCAGTTTCCTAATCTACAAAATGAGAGGATTAGAGGAGGCAGTTAGATCCAAAATTCTGGGCTAAGGACAAATGTCAGGCTGGCCATATCAGAATTGTTTAGAAGTTTTAAATACCACTAATCTCCAGGTGCCAGACTGAGAACTAATTGTTTATTTACTCCAGTCTTATACTCACAGAAGGCATTCACACAACAGTTGGAACACCTGACTCCTGAAAGTTCCTCCTTAGTAAAAGAAAAAAATAATTAAATTTCGTATATCTTTAAGCTGTTTCCAAGAATCTTTACCACATAAATTAGGCCACATTCATGGTGATCAGGTTCTTAGGTCTTCTGCTTTGGAAGTAAGTTTGTAAGTTGGTTAAAAGAATTTTAGTATAATAATACAATATCGTATTTTGCAGAGATTAAAAAGTGCGTACTGGAACTGTGTTTACTTCATTGACATGGAACATGCATGCATGCTCAGTGGCTCAGGTGTGTCTGACTCTTTGTGTTCCCATGGACTGTAGCCCACCAGGTCCTCTGTCCATATAATTTTCCAGGCAAGAATACTGGAGTGGGTTGCTGTTTCCTCTTCCAGCATATCTTCCCAACCCAGGGGTCGAACCCGTGTCTCTTGCCTCTCTTGCACTGACAGGTGGATTCTTTACCACTGTGTCACATGGGAGTCCCATTGACATGGAAGATATTCACTAAATATTGTTTAGTAAAAGAAGCAAATTACCAAACGGTATTATTCTATGTTTGTATACAAACAGACCAAAATAAAATCTCTTGTGCAAGGGGAAAAACAAAGCCTCTAATGCAAAATACCCCAATATTGAAATGCTCTATTTCTAAAGAGATGGAATTATGAAAGCTTATTTTGTGTTTTGTTTGGTTTAGACTGACATGTTTTTCTTCCAAACGTATGTTACTAGTATTATTTTAAAAATCTCCCATAGCAATGTTTAAGATGGTGTAGGGAGACTAGTGGCATAAAGGCAATTTTCTTAATTTTTAACCTAAAAATCTAAAGAACTATTTTGAGACACTGTGTAACTGATGTCAGAGCTTCCAAATATAGGGGATCATTTGGTGAGGGAAAACTGGAGATAGTAAAGCTCACAACCAGAAATTCATGTATGTGTAGACCTCCTCGTTTTTCTACTGTTGACTTGAAAATAAACATACTTAATAGTTTGGACATGATTCAGCCACGCATCACTGCATAGCAGATTTTTCATTTCTGGACATCTTTTGTCAATCTTTATTTTGCCCCAGTTTCATGGTGTGACTTTAATGGAATTATACCTGAACAACTCAAAATTAAGTGCTTAATTATGTTCAGCTTCACTTACAGTTATTAATTGATCCAAGCTTATTAACATGATACCTGAAGGGAACCCGTTACATAAAAATTATAGGAGTTAGTACTTTGGGTATTATACTTGTGTGAGCTAACAATTTAGATGAATTTTCTTTTATTAGTTTGATTAAGCTTTACAGCTTTTGGATTCATATTGGAAACCCAAGGTCTAGACTTAACCCTTATTTTATAAAGAACACCAATAGAATGCAAAAAATTAATGTAACAGGCTAGGATAGTTTTCTATCTAAATGAGTTAACCTTTCATTATTTTGAAATTAGATATCTTTGGTCCATTTGGGGTACATTGTCAGCTTCTGATTATCCATGCCAAAGACAGCTTTGAATTTTGTGAAAGGCATTTTGAAGTTAGCGTGTACATTCTTCCCAGGTTCCAAGAAATTTATAATAGAGTTCTAAGAGTATGGAAATCTCTGTTTTAAATTGGTGATTTGTAGAGTCAGTCATCATGTATGAATGTATTAAATCCCCGCGTTCATTATGCTTTTCTAGTGGTGTGTGTTAGTCGGACACTCAGTCATGTCCGACTCTGCGACCTCATGGACTGTAGCCTGCTCCTCTGTTCCTGGAATTCTCTAGGCAAGAATACTGGAGTAGGTTGCCATTCCCTTCTCCAGGGGATCTTCCTAACCTTGGTATCAAACCCAGGTCTCCTGCATTGTGGGCGGATTCTTTACTGTCCGAGCCACCTGGGAAACCCTAATGGAAAGTTTAAAGTTTAGTTGCTCAGTCATGTCAGACTCTTTGCGACCCTGTGGACTGTAGCCTACCAGGCTCCTTCGTCCATGGGATTTTCCAAGGAAGAGTACTGGAGTGGGTTGCCATTGCCTTCTCCAGAATATCTTCCCGACCCAGGGATTGAACCCGGGTCTCCCACATTGTAGGCAGACACTTTGCCATTTGAGCCACCAGGGAAGTCCAATCCTAATGGTGTGGACATTAAAAAGCAAGTTCTTTAAGTAAGACCATCATGATCTAGTCCTTACCTTGCCCGTCTTCCCCTCACCCTGCTCTTTTAATATGCTAAGCTCCTTCTCACACTTAAGTATTGCTCAGTTTCTCTTCTGCCTGGATTTCTCCATATCACCAGTCTTTGATTTTCTAATTCTTCCTTATCTTTCAGAATTAACTGAAATTCTTCCTTACAGAAGTTCTCTCAGTTATCATATCCCCTGTTGTTTCTGTTATATTTTCCTGCAACTGGAATAATATATTTGTTTGTGTTTGATTAATATTGGAACTCCCAAGTATTATAATTTTTATGTGATGCTATACACTTAGAGGAGAAGGCAATGGCAGCCCACTCCAGTACTCTTGCCTGGAAAATCCCATGGACCATAGAGCCTGGTAGGCTGCAGTCCGTGGGCTCGCTGAGGATCGGACTAGACTGAGCGACTTCACTTTCACTTTTCACTTTCATGCATTGGAGAAGGAAATGGCAGCCCACTCCAGTGTTCTTGCCTGGAGAATCCCAGGGACCGGGGAGCCTGGTGGGCTGCCGTCTATGGGGTTGCACAGAATCGGACACGATTGAAGCGACTCAGCAGCAGTATACACTTAGAATCTAACACAACACATGGCACATTAAAAGTGTCTTCTTTGCCCCCTTTGTACCCCCATGGTGGATTCATGTCAATGTATGGCAAAACCAATACAATATTGTCAAATTAAAAAAATAAATAAATAAATAAATAAAACTGAAAAAAGAAAAAAATAAAGTTAATGTAGAAAAATCGGAAAAAATATAGTGGACAAAGACCTTAAAAAAAGTGTCTTTTTATAAGTTTATTTTTTTTTACTTTTGAAATATTTGAGTGTTTAAATGTACATGAGTGAATCACCTTCTCATCTTTCCAATATCTTTAGCCATTTGTTTCATCGATTTCTTTTTGCACACAGTGGCCATTATTACTCATTTTCATTTACTTAAAACTTCTCTCTCCTCTCACCCCACATTTTGTTAAATGATTATAACCAAACTTTCTACTCTATTATATAAGTAAAATTTTTGAGAGGACCATATGACCATCTAAGTATATGTATGTATGTGTGTGTGTATATATATCATGTTGGGTGCCTTCCTTCGCGGGTAATATATTTGGGTGAGAAACTGAAGATTTTGAATTGTGATACTTAAGGAAGTCATTTAGCTTCTGTGAGCATTGGTTAGCTGATTTATAAAATGATTAAAGTTGCCCTCACTAAATCACAGTTGTAAATTAGATGTAGCAATCAAAATGTTTTATGTGTTAAAACTTTCACAAATTTTAGCATCATATTAAAAGTCCCAACTATGTAGGACATTTTTAAATGTCTTATACTAACTTAAAAAAATATTTTTGATATAAAGAAGAGTTGTAAGTTTCAATTACTTTATGTAAAAATCAGTAATATAGCAACAATAGCATATCCAATCAGAATTACAGATAACAATAGAAAATGTTCAGAACATGGCTTCAAAAAACTTGCTTGCATTTCCTCACAAACGGGAAACTTCTTCCCATATGAAAAAGTTCCATTCATGCCTCAGCTTAAAATATGGATATGCTTTCTCCTAGAAATTTTGCTGTAAAAGTGTGCCACTATTTAAATGAAATTACCCCTTTTAACTCAATGCTATTTACATATTACAACATGCTCATTTATAGTTTTCATTTCCCCATAAATCTAAAATATTAAGATATTATAGTCTCTACTATTGTTTAATTTAGTTCAGTTTAATTCTTCGTAGAAATTATAAGTGATTCTTAAAAATAATGAAGGCATGAATCTGTCAAAATGATTAAATGGACAGTTTTTCTCATGCTCTAGTTGAACCATGAAATCTACCAGTGTATACTTAAAATCATGTAAGTTCTGAATACTCTTTCACCGAAGGTGTAACTAATGTCACCTGACTAATGAAGAGAGATTAGTATCTCTTTTATCATTTAGACATTAATGAACTTTCAGTCTTACACAGCAGAGTTACCCATTCATCTTTTAGAAAAAGATTAATTATTGTTTAACTTGCATCCTAAGTATTATGATGTTGTATAATAGGAGAAATCATGTATTTTCTATTACAAAAAAAAAGGGAGGGAAGTTCATAAAAAGTATACTCCAAATGAAGGAGTCAAAAGTAGCATTTTTTAACTACTTTTTTAGTGACTTTTATGTATGTGATGATAAAGCTTTCCTATGTACCTCAGATTTTACATGTTCTAAACATCTTTAGCAAGAAAAGATGTCAGTTGCATGAACACTGCAGACGTAAACATCCCTGGGGCACAGCTTTGTTTTAGTGGCTCATACATCTGGGAGCACTGGGTCTTGACTCGTCTCCTGCCAGTGTGGAGATGCTCTCGGGTGCGCTGCAGTGCAGCACCGCAGGGCTCTAAAAGTGAATATCCCATCACTCAGATTAGTTTCATGGCTGTCCCTGGTGGTTCATGCTGTAAAGCATCTGCCTGCAATGCAGGAGACACAGTTTCAAATCTTGGGTCAGGACGATCCCTTGGAGGAGGAAATGGTAACCGACTCCAGTATTCTTGCCTGGAGAATCCCATGGCCAGAGGAGCTTGTGGGGCTACAATCTATGAGGTCATAAAGAGTCAGACGCACCTGAAGTGAATCAGCCCACAGAAGGTGTTTACCCTTTTGAAGTGAGTTTAAGGGTTACAGTGCATTATTTGATCATCTTTAGTTAAATATAACAGAAATACATCTTCAACCAATTTGAGCTGAAAAGGATTTTTGTTACAAAGCTTATAGAGTATGTCACTGATCCAAGGCACAGCAAGTAAGATGAGCCAACAAGAGAATTCAGACCCCAAATCTTTTTTGTGTCTCTCATACCTCCTCCCATGCCTGTCTGTCTGTTTCTCCTCCTAGACTAGCCTTCTCATGCAACTTTTTATAATTCATACTATAGAATGCCTCTTAAATAAAAAGGACTCATTCCAGTTTAGATCAAGTGTCCATTTATGCACCAATGTATTTGGACATGTTAAAATGTGGCCACTTGGACAAGAATTATAGAATAGGAGTTCCCCAAAGAAAAGGAGTCTCGTGATGAAAGACGATAGTAGTCCAACAAATGAACAATAGATATTTTAAAGATGGATATTCCATTGGACTATTAATATGCTATCTTATTTTACCCTAACCCAAGTGAAGTGAAGTGAAAGTTGCTCAGTCATGTCCTACTCCTTGCTACCCCATGGACTATACAGTGCATGGAATTCTCCAGGCTAGAATACTAGAGTGGAGGGGATCTTCCCAACCCAGGGATCGAACCCAGGTCTCCCACATTGCAGGCGGATTCTTTACCAGCTGAGCCACCAGGGAAGCCCAGGAATACTGGAGTGTGTAGCCTATCCCTTCTCCAATGGATCTTCCTGACCCAGAAATGGAACCAGGGTTCCATTGTGGGTGGATTCTTTACCAGCTTAGCTACCAGGGAAGCCCTCCTATCCCCAAACCCTATGTAGAAAAGATAAATCATATTGATTGAATATATAGATCCTAGCCAAAACCTGTTACAGAAATTTTTGTCAATGTGAAGAACTAAGTATAAAGAACAGTATCTGCCTACAGTGCAGGAGACCCAAGTTCAAACCCTGGGTCAGGAAGATCCCCTGGAGAAGGAAATGACAACACCCACTCCAGTATTCTTGCCTGGAAAATCCCATGGACAGAGGAGCCTGGCAGACTACAGTCCATGGGGTCACAAGAGTTGGGCAACTTTAAGAACTAAACCACTTCTGTATATATACTGTTGGTACATCATAGGAGATTTTCCAAGTGGCAAGTACTGAGTAATAAGGAGATGAGAGACTTTTCTAGAAGGTTTTCAAAAAATTGTAACATTTTTCAGTATAAAGGAATATAAGAATGAATTACTTCACAAAGTAGAGTCTGTTTTTTCCTTCAGATTATCTTTATCAGTCCATTGTCCTTAATATTTCTTTAGATCATTGGGAACAACTGTTGTTCAAAACTTTATATATATGTGCATTTATAAATAAAACTTTTTTAAAGCATTTTCTTCCCACTTGATTTTTTTTTCTGTATTTTAAGCTGATGATGAGACAGCATGGTGATATGTCCATGTGTTCCATGTGATGTGCACATTTGTTCAATGGGAAAATGTGGTCTACTCATAATTTCATTTTCATTTCCTAAATAAGACCCATTAAAAGGCAGACATCTGGTGAAGAAAGCACTTAAAGCTGTAGCTTCCAAGGAGTACTTGCCTTCCTCTTTAAATATGTATGAACTGTTGTTTGGGTAATCCACTTCACCCTGTCAAAATAGAATCAAATAGAATGTATGTGTGACCTCTTTGCCTTCTACCCTGGGAAAATGATTTTCAAGATCATTGAGGTGTACAATATACAGAAGCCTTCACTTTCTGTTTTCTTCACAGTCACAACTCTTGCCTTTACACAGCTGAAAGTGCAGGTGAAACTTCTTTATTAGTGGCTGTGATGGCTTACTATAAGGATAGCTCAGTGCGCTTTCAAAGGTTCAATATAAAAAAATAAATTTTTAAGCTTTAAAAAAATAGGCCTTGAAAAGAATATCTCCATCTTCATTGACGTGAATTTGAAAAGGGCTTCATTTTTGCTTTCCTAAGAGAAGGGAGCAGCTAAACAAGGCATTTGAGGCTTGCTGTTTTTTCCCCAAAGGGTGCAAATTCAATGTTGATTTGTTTTCATGAGGATTCGATGCACATTCCACAAAATTTTCCCTACAGAATCCTAATTATTTGTACTTAGCTATTGTGTTTTCTGTTCCACGACAAAGGTTATACCGTCCGATGCCCCCTGCTCTGCCTTCTTCTATAGATTCATAATTGAAATTTGTTCATTAATGTGCTTGCAACCAATATGATGCCTGTGAGAAGATAGCCCCTTCACTAAAGGACAGTAAAAGGAGTTTTGAACCTTGACACAAATTTCTAATTGTACTTACTGTAAGTCTAAATCCACAGACAGTGGACATGATTTTTCACAAACCACCTAGGTTTGAATACTAGAGCTGAAAGATTGCCTAATTAAATAAACTACAGTATTTATAGAATGGGCTTTTCAGGATACAGTGGTAAAGACTCAACCTCCCTATGCAGGAGATGCCAGAGACGTGGGTTAGATCCCTGGGTCAGGAAGATCCTCTGAAATAGGAAATATCAACCTACTCCAGAATTCTTTCCTGAAAAATTTCATGAACAGAAAAGCATGGCAGGCTGTAGTCAATGGGGTAGCAGACAGTTGTACAGGACTGAACACACACCCACACACATTTATACATTTATAGGATGCTTACGGAAAAGATATATGGCTAATTTAATATTATATAAAGTGGCATTCTTGGCTTACAGCTTCACAAAGAAATTCTTACTGCCTTAAAAATGCATTAACAGCATATAGAGTATTTTATATTCTTTGGACCACTGTCACTATCAATATTAATGTTCATTGTAACTACTATATTAATTTTAGACCTTATCCTAAAACTTGTTTTCTTGTTGGACTTTTTTTGAGGGGAATGGATTTTTTCAATTAAACTTCTCCTGAATTTATTAGTTATGGATACTTTTCTCCTAGAATAATAAAAAGTGTCATAGTCTAAGAAAAGGTAAAAGAATCCTTTTGAAATTGTTGACTATATGGATAAAATACACTTTCTGTTATTACACATTTATTTCTCTCTAGGAAAAATTTCAAACATATACAAAATTATGGAACATACTGTAATGAACTGACATATAATCATGCTGATATTTTGCTACAAAGTATTACCATTCCTTGTTTTCTTCACTCTGAAATATATTAAGGCATTTGATTCTACTACTAAATATTTCAATAGGCATCTCACAGTATATAAAGATTTTTCCTTACAAAATTAGTGAAATTTTCTCTAGCTATATTATTTTTTAATAGAAGATATAGAGTAATTAGGGTTATTTCAGGAGATGGTATGGGACAGAGAGGCCCATGGCGTCGCAGAGTCAGACATGACGGGGTGACTGAACAATAAAATGCTCATATTATTTCATTCTGTTGAAAACAATGACTGAATTTTTTTCAAGGATTTTTCCCCTATTTTTCTTTCATTAATGGATTCTAGTTCTGTAAATTTTGCATAATATATAATGATGAAAAATCACTTTTTTATTCTTCTGAGAGCTGTTAGATTCTGTTGCTCAGAGGAAAATCATCTTCAACAATATGCTTGGGCTGTGTGAAGTCTTTTTTTTTTTTCCTTTTGTTCTTCAAAGTGCAATTTCTTTAATATACTTTCAGCCTTGCATTCATTACCAGACAAACTTTTTTATAAATAAATTCTATAATAAATTAAATAAAGCTCTGTGTGGGTCATTTATGACTAACCTTATTTTTAAAAATGGTTAACTAAAGAGATAGTGAGGGAAAAATAACCCTATGCAGCTAAATCAATTTATAAGCATATATACCATCAAGAGATTGTAATAGTAGATTAAAATACACTGAATAATTTGGAAAAAATGCTTCTTTCATTGAAAATGAATTAATACTTGTATGCTTATAATAGTATTTAAAAGGCTATAAATATTTAAGCAAAATATTTCACTTTCCTCTAGAAATATAATTTCTAAGTGTGATTTCATGGTATGCAAATTTCATTACAGGAAAATATTCATGATGTTTACTTTAAGGTAGTATTTCTTGAAGGGTTCAAATTTTAGGGAGAAACATTTTAATGAGAACGGAGTCATGTATCATGAGACACAGTTAAGCATATGCTATCACAAATCAGTGTCCTTTTCATGGGATCACTATCCACATCACTTGTTCTTATCATCTGGAAGATTTCTGTAATGGAAAACATTTCTTCTCCATATGCAAACATACAAGAAATGACATAACATAAATCTTATTTTAGGAATGTTATACCTCTAAAAGTTGGGGTATGTATAAATTGAGCAAATAGGAAATTTAATTAAGGCTATTTTGACTAGAAAATATAACTTATATTTTGTTAAAAAAGCAAACAATTAAATAGCAAGAAATTAATATACTAGTAAAACAAGATGATCCTTTTAGGACTGTTCTAAATGAGCATTTTCTTTCATCTTCCTCCTCTTCTTCCCTATCTCCAACCGCTCTCCCTAGTCTTTCCCCTTCCTTCTCCTCCTTCTTCACCAGTTTTGTGTGTTTTCTCTCTTTTCCTTTTTGGCTTCACTGTGTCTTGGTTGCTTTGTGTGGGCTGTCTCTAGTTGCAGCGAGCTGGGTACTCTCTAGTGGCAGTGCTTGGGGGCCTCATTTCAGCCACTTCTCTTTGTTGGGGGCACATCCTCTTGGCACACTGGCTCAGTAGTTGCGGCTCAGGGGCTTAGATGCCCCTCAGCATGTGGGATTTTCCCGGACCAGGGATTGAAGCCGTGTCCCCTGCATTGGCCGGTAGATTCTTAACTGCTAGATCACCAGGAAAGCCTATGTATTCTCTATAATTTGTGATACAAGTGAAAGAGGAGAGTGAAAAAGTTGGCTTAAAGCTCAACGTTCAGAAAACTAGGATCATGGCATCTAGTCCCGTCATTTCATGGCAAATAGATGGAGAAACAATGGAAACAATGGCTGACTTTATTTTTCTGGGCTCCAAAATCACTGCAGATGGTGATTGCAGCCATGAAATTAAAAGACGGTTACTCCTTGGAAGGAAAGTTATGACCAACCTAAACAGCATATTAAAAAGCAGAGATATTACTTTGCCAACAAAGGTCCATCTAGCCAAGGCTATGGTTTTTCCAGTGGTCATGTATGGATGGGAGAGTTGGACTATAAAGAAAGGTGAGTGCTGAAAGTTTGATGCTTTTAAACTGTGTTGTTGGAGAAGACTCTTGAGAGTCCCTTGGACTGCAAGGAGATCCAACCAGTCCATCCTAAAGGAGATCAGTCCTGGGTGTTCATTGGAAGGAAGGATGTTGAAGCTGAAACTCCAATATTTTGCCCACCTGATGCAAAGAGTTGACTCATTGGAAAAGACCCTGATGCTGGGAAAGATTGAGGGCAGGAGGAGAAGGGGATGACAGAGGGTGAGATGGTTGGATGGCATCACCAACTCAATGGACATGGGTCTGGGTGGACTCCGGGAGTTGGTGATGGACAGGGAGGCCTGGCGTTTGCGGTTCATGGGGTCAAAAAGAGTCAGATACGACTGAGTGACTGAACTGAACTGAACTGAATTGCAATCGATGGCAGTTTTTTCTCACTCCCCACTTCCTCACAACGTCCTCTTACTTCTTTTTTCTTCTTTCTGCTTTTACCTGCTCTTTATCATAGTTACATGGCACAGAGCTGCTTGTAGACTGGTGCCTACACTGAAATGTCCATGAGAGGAACAGTGTAAGTATCAGCTGAGGTAAGCATGCATCCACACATGCTATTTAGACTCCTCATATTGTTTTGACTTACCAAGACAAGATTACTCAGTTAACCAGTGTTCCTGACCAAGACGACTTTTATTAAAAGCTTGAATTGTGAGGCCAATGTAAAATGCAGTTTTTTCAACAATTTTTTGATGTTTTTATGCAATGAAAAAGTTTCACTTTAAAAGCATTTTGTTTTTTGTTAAAGAGCTTTTAGGCTCATAATTTTCTGTTGATTGTATTGGAACACACAGATTCTAGATTTCTTTTTTGCAATGCACAAAGATCATCTTTCTAAATAAAGTATTATTTGTGTGTTTAGTTACTCAGTCGTGTCTAACTCTTTGTGACTCCATGGACTACAGCATACCCGGCTTCCTTGTCCTTCACCATCTCCTGGAGTTTGCTCTAATTCATGTCCATTGAGTCAGTGATGCTATCTAACCATCTCAGCCTCTGCTGCCCTTATCTCCTTTTGCTTCAACTTCTCCCAGCATCAATGTCTTTTTCAGTGAGTTGACTCTTTGCATCAGGTGGCCAAAATATTGGAGCTTCAGCTTTAGCATCAGTCTTTCTAATGAATATTCAAGGTTGATTTCATTTAGGATTGACTGGTTTGATCTCCTTGCAGTCTATGGGACTCTCAGGAGTCGTCTCTAGCTCCACAGTTCAGAAGTATTATATCTGACCCAAAATGTGAGTAAAAAATAAAATTCAGAAACTTTGACTAAAAAAAAATCACACTTAAGGAGGTTATAATCCTCAGTTTAAAAAAGAGCAATGAATGCAGCTTTTAAAAGAGTCACATAAGAGTCAGATATACAACTTTGTCACATTGCCTTTTATCTCTGTTTCCATTTAGGACAGTTGAGAAAAATATTTTCACATGGATTATTTTTCTCTCAAATGGATTTGAACAAGATTTTTCAAACTGATTATTGAAGAAAAGTATACTGTGATATATTTTGACTACTACAATAGGATTTTGGTAAAAAAATAAGCAATTTGATTCCTTTCCAAAGTACCATTGGAGAGACACTCCAGGATGGCACTTACTCTTTTCCTTTCCAAGGAAAGAGTAAGTTAAGAATAATATATAACAGAGAGTTGGATGCGTGTGATAGTTCACTTTTAGAATGGCAACAGTAATGCTGCCCATGTTAATATCTACATGTTCAAACCAGTTTGTATGTGATGGGTTTGACTGATAGGTTGGGTCAGGTTAAGGTGGAACATTGGGTGGGTAAGGAGCTAAGGTGGATCATTGGGTGGGTAAGGAGATGGAGACAGGTTATACTATTCTTTTGAGTTAATCAGATACCTGGATGTTCTTTCAGCTGCTTTCTGCTGTTATTGACTCTCAGGTCAGTCGAAATAGTGAAACTAGTTGATGCATGTATGCCGAGTTTTATTTTATGAGCACCCTAATAGATAGTTCAGTCTACATGTTGAGAACTGCAAATGTTAATGGGTGTGCATGTGTGTTAGGAGAGAAACCAGACTGAAGTTAAATTCAACAATGTGTTTTCCTAATATTTGACTTAGTATTTGGCAGACTGAAACGATTGGTTAAGCCTACAACTAAAATGCTTCTTTATAAAAACATTTAGCGATATTTTCTCTATATTGTTAGATTCAAATTAGTAATTATTCTGGGATTTTAATGAGGCTTTTCATTAAATAGCTAGGAGAACAGATGCTGTAACACAGACAAACAGATACACATATATTTTTAATTTAAAAATATTACTTGCAAGATTAAAAATAAAGTCTTAATAAAATCCAGAGTGAAACAGTGAACTGAGCCAGTAAAATATCTAATTATTTCTGATCAGATGTCCCTTTGTTGAAATGCTTGCATGCTGTGTGCTAAGTTGCTTCAGTCCTGTTCAACTCTTTACGACCCCATGAACTGTAGGCCAGCAGGCTCCTCTAACCATGGGATTCTTTAGGCAAGAATACTGGAGTGGGTTGCCATGCCATTCTCCAGGGGATCTTCCCTACCCAGGGATGGAACCCACGTCTCTTATGCTTCCTGCATTGGCAGGTGAGTTCTTTACCACTAGCACCACCTGTTGAGATGCTAAATCCAGATTAAGTTTATCAAGTCAGTAAAGAAGCTGAGCGAGCTTTATGACAGTTGAACTTGTTTTTAGTTCTTATGCACTTTACGTGGCTCAACACAAATTCAGTCTGCTGGGTTCATTTGACATGCTTTGTAGGTAAGCTATCTGCTAAACCAATGAAGTTAATCTCTTAGAAATGGTTTTCACATTCAAGAACTCATTTTAATTTATTAGCCTTCACTCCCAGAAAAGGCAATGGCAAACCACTCCAGTACTGTTGCCTGGAAAATCCCATGGACGGAGGAGCCTGGTAGGCTGCAGTCCATGGGGCCACTAAGAGTCGGACAGGACTGAGCGACTTGACTTTCACTTCTCACTTTCCTGCATTGGAGAAGGAAATGGCAACCCACTCGAGTGTTCTTGCCTGGAGAAACCCAGGGACGGAGGAGCCTGGTGGGCTGCCATCTGTGGGGTCGCACAGAGTCGGACACGACTAAAGCGACTTAGCAGCAGCCTTCATCCCAGTTTCTGTAACATCTTTCTCTCAAATAACACATGGTGACAAGGATGCAGCTTTTGGTTAGTGTGTGAGTGTGTGTGTGTGTATGTGTGTGTGTGTGTAATTCAATACTAATCTAAATTAAGTGGCTGTGTATAGGTTCAGATTGCTTTATGTACGTTATCTAATTAGCTTTTGAAAAACATCCTCAGAGATAATCATCATGAGTAATACTAAGGCTGTTGAACAGATACACTGGGGCTGGGTAAAGTTAAAAGAATGGGTCAAGTTGGAGGAGCTCATAAGTAACCTAATAGGCAGTGGAGTCCAGTACTTGCTACCCTGCTTCTGTGGTGCTCTAGGTCTTTTAGGTGATTTCAACCCATTGGAATCAGGAGGTTATTGGTTTCCCTGATGATTTGTATTTAGACTTCCTTCTGTGACACAAGTTAGGTCAATTTTTCACTTCAGAGTTATTTGTACAGTAATACAGATTGTTTAAGCAGGTTGTCTTAGGTTAAACGAAGAAAGTATGTAATAGCTTATGTGAAAGTAAAACTATTGCTTTATCTAGTGAATTAAAAGCTTGAGCTTTATTAAGTCATTTCCCCCTGGCTTAAAGCTCAACATTCGGAAAACGAAGATCATGGCATCTGATCCCATCACTTCATGGGAAATAGATAGGGAAACAGTGGAAACAGTGTCAGACTTTATTTTTGGGGGCTCCAAAATCACTGCAGATGGTGATTGCAGCCATGAAATTAAAAGACGCTTACTCCTTGGAAGAAATGTTATGACCAACGTAGAGAGCATATTCAAAAGCAGAGACATTACTTTGCCGACTAAGGTCCGGCTAGTCAAGGCTATGGTTTTTCCTGTGGTCATGTTGGACTGGGAATAAGGCTGAGCACCGAAGAATTGATGCTTTTGAACTGTGGTGTTGGAGAAGACTCTTGAGAGTCCCTTGGACTGCAAGGAGATCCAACCAGTCCATTCTGAAGGAGATCAGCCCTGGGATTTCTTTGGAAGGAATGATGCTAAAGCTGAAGCTCCAGTACTTTGGCCACCTCATGCGAAGAGTTGACTCATTGGAAAAGACTGTGATGCTGGGAGGGATTGGGGGCAGCAGGAGAAGGGGACGACCGAGGATGAGATGGCTGGATGGCATCACGGACTCAATGGACGTGAGTCTGAGTGAACTCCGGGAGATGGTGATGGACAGGGAGGCCTGGCGTGGTGCGATTCATGGGGTCGCAAAGAGTCAGACACGACTGAGCGACTGAACTGAACTGAACTGAACTGAGTGCTGGGAAATACATCTTTTGTCTGTATCAGAGAACTCTGCTTAAATCATTCATATTAGACTACTTTTTAAAAATATATGGCAATAGCAGTAATAATGATATAAAAATAAGCTATTCTACAAGTGTAGTGGTAACTTCGATTTATTTGTGGGCAAAGGTGAATGCAGTAGGCTCTGGGATAGGCAATAGGAAAAGAAAATTAAATATTAATACTAGAATTGGATCTATGTGGCTTTATCAAGTGGATATCTGTTCAGTTCAGTTCAGTTCAGTCGGTCAGTCTTGTCCAACTCTTTGCAACCCCATGAGTCGCAGCACGCCAGGCCTCCCTGCCCATCACCAACTCCCGGAGTTCACTCAGACTCACATCCATCGAGTCCGTGATGCCGTCCAGCCATCTCAACCTCTGTCATTCCCTTCTCCACCTGCCCCCAATCCCTTCTAGATCAGAGTCTTTTCCAGTGAGTCTGTTAGACTACATCAATTTTGTATTAATTTGCTTTTCTATTAGAATCCTTCAAGCAAATCTCTAAATACTTATACCTGAAAGCTGGTTTCTTTTTCAAATTCTCTTAATGAAAAAACTGGAAGGTTGGCTGCACATAAGGTGTAGAAAAACTACAGTTTCTCTAAAGCACAGATCATTTTTAAGTCAAGGAAAAAAAAACATTGAATAGTTGATTGATACAGAACAATTCAAACAACAATTCTGGGTTTTCTTAAAATTAATTTTTAATACAAAATTATTCTTTTCTTTTCCATGAAAATCATTGACTTAAACAAGTCTTTAGAGTCTCTTGATTTTGAAGTAGTATTTTATTTTAAGCTTGTTTCTAAAATATTTACTCAATATGCAGTTTAGTTTTCAGTTAATAAAATAATTTGTGTGATTAAACATGTGCCTGGCAGGTTTGATAAAAAGTATTGCTTTATTTAAAACCTAGAGTTGCTTCCTTTCTAGTTAGGAATCATCCTATTTCATTGTTCAGTCACTAAGCCATGTCTAACTCCTTGTGATCTCATGGACTGCAGGATGCAGAGCTTCCATATCCTTCACTATTGCCCAGACTTTGCTCAAACTCATGTCTGTTGAGTCAGTGATGCCATCCAACCATCGCGTCCTTTGTCACCTACTACTCCTCCCACCCTCAATCTTTCTCAGCATCAGGGTCTTTTCCAGTGAGTTGACTCTGCATCAAGTGGTTAAAGTATTGGCTCTTCAGCTTCAACTAAAGCCATTCCAATGAATATTCAGTGCTGATTTCCCTTACAATTAATTGGTTTGATCTTCTTGCTATCCAAGCAACTCTCAAGAGTTGTCTCCAGCATCACAGTTCAAAAGCATAAATTCCTTAGCATTCAGCCTTCTTTCTGGTCCAACATCCATACATTATAACTGGAAAAACCATAGCTTTGCAATATGGACCTTGGTTGGCAAAGTGATCTCTGCTTTTTAATATGCTGTCTAGGTTTGTCATAGCTTTTCTATGACAAGGAGCAAGTATCTTTTAATTTTGTGGCTGCCATCGCTGTCCACCATTGTTTTGGAGCCAAAGAAATTAAAGTCTGTCTCTGTTTTCACTTTTCCCCGTCTATTTGCCATGAAGTGATAGGACTGGATGTCATGATCTTAGGTTTTTGAATGTTGAGTTTTAAGCCATCTTTTTTACTCTCCTTTTTCGCCCTCATTAAGAGGCTCTTTAGTGTCTCTTCACCTTCTGCCATTAGAGTGGAGCATCTTTTTATCTAAAGTTGTTCATATTTCTCCTGGCAATCTCGATTCCAGCTTGTGATTAATCTAGCCCAGCTTTTTTCATGATGTACTCTGCATAGAAGTTAGAGTCACAATGTACAGCAGTGAGTTCTTTCCCAGTTTTGATCCAGTCCATTGCTCCATGTCTGGTTCTGACTGTTGCTTCTTGACCTGCATACAGGTCAGGAGGCAGGTAAGGTGGTCTGATATTCACATTAAGAATTTTCCAGTTTCTTGTGACCCAGACAATCAAAGGCTTTAGCATAATCAGTGAAGCAGAAGTAGATATTTTTCTAGCATTCTCTTGTTTTTTCTATGATCCAACGGATGTTGGCAATTTGATCTCCAGTTTCTCTGCCTTCTCTAAATTCTATTTAGTGGGATCACATATTTTTTTGTTGATAAGTGCCTTAGAATAAGGTGAAAGCTTTATATTAAAAAGGGGGAAGAAAAGAAATGGTGGGACTCTTGATCAAGTTCTTTTTGTTTATTGGATGTTCTAAAGTTTGTGTCCTACTCTGTTGTTTGAGTTCTTAAAATCTCACCTCCTACTTGGAAAGAAAATAGAGTTTGTCATGCTAGACTCTATCTGTTTTTAACTATAAATTCTTAATACATTATCTTAAGGTTTTTTTTTTCTTCTTTCCTTGCAGTTCCTAGGACAGACTTGCTTTCACTCTTTCCCAGTCTAAAACCCTGAACTGCTGTTTTATGTGTAATCCTGGCATCCTTCCTTTGGGTGTTACTTTGTTCCTTGTGGCTTTCTTTTATAGCTCTGTTTATTTTCTCTCCATGGATTCTTTGTCCTCACTTACTATCTCTTCTATGCACTTTGTGGAAATAGACTATCCCAGTCTTCTGTTTAACTTCTTAGGGTCTCATCTCTATCTTGTGGCTCTACTGAAAGTATTCTCTCCGAGCTCTTTCAGTGCTTTACCTAATTCTTGTTCTCTGTAGCTTTCACGTTATTGGCAATTTGCTCCTCCTTGAATACTTATCTTTCTTTGAATTCAGTAATATTTGTACTTTCTTGGTTCTCCTCCTTTCTTCAGCCGTGCTGTGTTGTTCCTTCTTTCCCCAATCCACGGATGTTTCCTTTGGTTTATTGCGTGTCGCCATGAGTTGGGTAATAGTAGAGCAAGACTGACTAAGAAGGAAAATGTTCCAGCTATCATGCAGCTGCATGGTCTGGACAGAGAAAATGAATTAGGAAACATGAAAATTCGTGCTTTTTAAATTTTTTTTCTTTTCAAAATTTATTTTACTGGAATATAATTGATTTGCAATGTGTTAATTTCTACTGTACAGCAAAGTGATTCAGTTTTGTACATACACATTCATATTCTTTTCCATTATGATTTATCATAGGATATTGAATGTAGTTCCCTGTCCTATGCAGTAGGACGTTGATGTTTATTTTTTTTTTAAATTTAAACTTTTATTTCCTATCGGGCATAGTCAATTAACAATATTTTGATTATTTCTGGTGAACGGTCTAGGAAGTCGTTCCTACATATACATGTATCCATTCTCCCCCAAACTCCCCTCCCATCCAGGCTGCTACATGACACTGAGCAGAGTTCCCTGTGCTATACAGTAGGTCCTTGTTGATGATCCACTTCAAATATAGCCATGTGTACATGTCCATCCCAAACTTTGTAATTTTAAATGCTAGTTAAATCTTATGGGAAAAAATAATAAAGCAGTGATGTTGAAGTATCTGAATCAAGGAGGGTTATTTACCTGGTGTGGTCAGGAACATTCTTTCTTAAAGAGAGGCTGTTCTGGCAAGACCAGAGTAAGAGGAATCCTGAAAGAGGAAAGAACAAGTGGAAAGCCCAGACGCAAGAATGATGACTCCGGTAAGAAAGGTTTCCAAATGATATTGTCAAGTTTCTTTGGCCAGTGATCCCCTTTCCTCTCATCTAGTTCAGTGCTCAAAAGTATCTGCTAATTTGAATGTCAATGTGCTTCTGTGCTTGTGTTACAATATTTAATTTTCAAATTGTGTATTATTTCCTTTAATTTAAGGAATAACTTTTCATTTACCAGCACAGTTTGCATCTGACTCATATTTTACACTTTATAAAACCAAGTCACTGTATTTGAGGTTGGTGCTTCTAATATAATAAACCAACACATATAAAAAGTATATTACTTATGTGGAAAAAGTAAATGAAAAAGAAAAGTCCACGGCAGGTCATATAATAGCTTTTACCTATCTTCACGGTGAGTTTTTATCTTTGCTTAGCTAATCTAATTGATTGTCACCCTCTCAGATAGGATGTATGTCTGAAAATTCCAATACTACTATGAACAGTTCAGTAATATCGGAGGTGAAGCCTTGTTGTGTTACATGTGGAAAGTGAGGTAAATAAAGTGGGGAAAAAAAAGCAATCCTTGATTTATTTGTCTTTAGCAGTTCTCTGGGTTATAGGTAATGAATCTGAAGCAGTAATGCATGGTAGAGGCAGTATAATTTACAAGAGTACACTGTTAAGCACTGGTGTCAAAGTACAAAGATGACATCTGCTTCCTAGCCTTTCTGTGGTACAGAAGGAGAGAAACCCTGCCCTTCATTATAGGCAAAAGAACATTATCCCATGCGTGGAAGGCCCGTATGAGGGTTTAGAAGTTAATGGGGATTTAAATGTATTTCAGATTTTAGTATAGTAATGTTATGATACTTTTGGAGTACTATCTCATGTTAAGTATGTATACATGTCATTAATAAGTAATGCTTAAGAATTGTAATCAAATCTTAAATATTTATATGTATTTTATGTTATAAATTAATATTACATATGACCAGATGTTTATATTAATTTTAGAAAAGGTATGAACAATTAATTCTCATTAACTTAAATTTTTTTCTCAAAGAGAACAAGAATTAATTAAAACTAAATTCATTTGCTTTTAAGGTCTATATACAAGATGAAATATATGTTAGTGAATCCTCTTATTGTATAAATACATATATATTAATACTTGCAGAACTTAAAAATATGCATACTTTGGGTTTCTGTTTAAAATATAATGAGAACACTATGGGGATTTGTAAATATTTCTGAGGACAGTCCTTGTATCTTAGAGCTGAATTAGGTCTGAGTTTGGTATTTGCTCCTTTCAGCCTAACTAGAGAGAGGACTGTTAACTTTCCTGGAGCTTTGGGACCTTGGGCTTTTGCCTTTGGAAATTAAATATTTAATATTACTTTGTCTAGGCTGTCTTTGAACAGAATCCTTCCTTCTTTCCAAGGCAATGTCAAAATTCACAGAAGAGAAACAACTCACATTGTCTATTCAAATCAAACCTGGCTGTTCGCCCCTCCCTTCTCCCACTTCTGCCCTTGGGATCCTGACATCATTACCTTCTCAGAACCCTTAGGGTTGTTGTTCATGTTAAGGGTTCTAGGAGAGAACAGTCAAATATTTGCGTACTAATCATGCCTGGATGTCTGTTATTTTCAGGCAGTGAAATTCTTTTGGCTTCAAGAATTGTACTGCAGTCATTGAATGTGGACAGAGAATACAGTTAGGTGAATCACAGAGACAATTTGCTGTTCAGAGCTTTCTTTGAAATGAAAGATGCATCTATTTAAAGGTTATCTGGCATACGAAAGGGACACGTATCTCCCATGGAGAAAAGGGAACTACTTAAAAGAAATAAGACTTTTATTAATATTTTTCAGTCACATGTTGCAATCTTCTTATCCTGTTTCCTCTTGTAATTTTCATGTTGGCTTATGTAAGTGCTTTGTCCATGGGACACTCACTCTTTCTAGGAAAGTCAATAGATGGGATGAGTTTATTGAGAAAGAAACAGGATTAAAAATTCAATGACATAGGTTCCAAAAGTATCTGTTTAGAGCTTATATTCTCAATGTCAGGGCTTTCTGGTTATTGTCTGGGGACTTTTGGGATTGGCTTCTTGATGCTCAGGTGGATGATGTCAGCATCAAGAACAAGGGGTTTTAATTCTGAGAGTTTCTGGTGGTTGATGGTATTTAAGCATAGAGGATATTATTATTAATTTTTGTGCTGTAATATTCAAAAAGTGATATCTTCCTCTGAATGAAGTGTTTAAATTAGAAAAGGCAGAATAACTCAATCAGACAAACTGAAGAGGTTGTTATATTTATCTTGCCAAATATGACCAATGGAAAAACAATGACTTTGCATCATATTTGGGTAGATTTTATAATCTATTTCAGTAAATAATATTTAAATAAGCTTCAGTGCAATATACAGTATATTTGGGAGGAAAAAAATCACACATAAAGTGATGACTAAATATGAAATCAGAAAAGCATAAATACTAATTTTTCAACTCTATAAAATTTTTAAAATCTCTATTTATTTATTTATTTGTTGTGCAGGTAGTAGTTGTGACATGTGGGATCTAGTTCCCTGACCAGGGATAGAACCCTCAGCTCCCTGAATTGGGAGCTAGAGTCTTAGCCACTGGACCATGAGGGAAACCCATAATCTCTAAAACAAGAAATGTTATATGAACTGAAAATTCTTTTCTAGCTTTACAACTTTATACATTCAATAACATGAAAGAAAAAGCATGTTAATTATGAGTAGAATTTACATAAATATAAAATATGAACTTGAACCAATGAGACATATATGCTTATTTAATGCAGTATTAAAAATTGTGATATGTTTAATTCAGTTGTATATTAGACAAAATCTCAGAGATAAGAAAATTTATTATATTTCTTTCATGTTCTCTGACATAAGTACACTGGATTAAAAAGCATCTGTTTGGATAATTAAACTTTCTGGGATATAGTTCATGGGATCGCAAAGAGTCAGACACGATTTAGCAACTAACTCACACACACAATCTGGTATCAGCATTTGATGCCTTTTTGATCCCATTGTCCCTAAAAAAAAGTCCGTATCACAATTACAACTTACTGTTTTGCTAATTTGATTAAGAATTTAGTTGTTAATTCATGTCCAATCTTTGCAACCCTATGGACTGTAGCCTGCCAGGCTCCTTGGTAAGAATACTGGAGTGGGTTGCCATTTCTTTCTCCCTGGGATCTTCCTGACCCAGAGATCAAACTCTGGTCTCTTGCATTGCAGGGGGATTCTTTCCTGACTGAGCCACCAGGGAAGCCCATTTATTGAGAATACAGGTGGCTTAAAAATCTCTTAATAGTTTCCTTTTAAAATTAAAATGAATTTGAATGAAAAAAAATTTTGTTGAAGAATATATACTGTATTTCTAAATATTTTCCTTTAATTTTAACTTCAGACATATTTCTTTTGTGGAAATATTTCATTTAGTAGACTAAAACTACTTTGCTATTGCTTATCGTGATTATATCTTTCACTTCTTTCTAAAGCAAATTTGTGTATCTCTGAGCCTTCTTAGGCAAATAAGGTATAGCTTATTTATCACAAGTATTTTCTGCTCCTGTGTGTTCAACACCACGATGTACAGTACAGAAGTAATTTAATGATATGGACCTTTACAGAGGAAGATCAGGTTTTCTTTCTACCTGCAGATAGAGGAGATAATTGATATTTGCAAAGTTCCCTAGTTTTCCTAGTGTTCTTCCCAAATATATAGTTTTTTATTAAGTTATTGCCAACATCTGCTGGATCATGGTAAAAGCAAGAGAGTTCCAGAAAAACATCTATTTCTGCTTGATTGACTATGTCAAAGCCTTTGACTGTGTGGATCACAATAAGCTGTGGAAAATTCTGAAAGAGATGGGAATACCAGACCTCCTGACCTGCCTCTTGAGAAATCTGTATGCAGGTCAGGAAGCAACAGTTAGAACTGGACATGGAACAACAGCCTGGTTCCAAATAGGAAAAGGAGTACGTCAAGGCTGTATATTGTCACCCTGCTTATTTAACCTATATGCGGAGTACGTCATGAGAAATGCTGGACTGGAAGAAACACAAGCTGGAATCAAGATTGCCAGGAGAAATATCAATAACCTCAGATATGCAGATGACTTATGGCAGAAAGTGAAGAGGAACTAAAAAGGCTCTTGATGAAAGTGAAAGAGGAGAGTGAAAAAGTTGGCTTAAAGCTCAACATTCAGAAGATGAAGATTATGGCATCCGGTCCCATCACTTCATGTGAAATAGATGGGGAAACAGTGGAAACAGTGTCAGACTTTATTTTTCGGGGCTCCAAAATCACTGCAGATGGTGAGTGCAGCCATGAAATTAAAAGACCCTTACTCCTTGGAAGAAAAGTTATGACCAACCTAGATAGCATATTCAAAAGTAGAGACATTACTTTGCCAACTAAGGTCCGGCTAGTCAAGGCTATGTTTTTTCCAGTAGTCATGTATGGATGTGAGAGTTGGACTGTAAAGGCTGAGTGCCGAAGAATTGATGCTTTTGAACTGTGGTGTTGGAGAAGACTCTTGAGAGTCCCTTGGACTGCAAGGAGATCCAACCAGTCCATTCTGAAGGAGATCAGCCCTGGGATTTCTTTGGAACGAATGATACTAAAGCTGAAACTCCAGTACTTTGGCCACCTCATGAGAAGAGTTGACTCATTGGAAAAGACTCTGATGCTGGGAGGGATTGGGGGCAGGAGGAGAAGGGGACAACAGAGGATGAGATGGCTGGATGACATCACTGACTCGATGAACGTGCGTCTGAGTGAACTCCGGGAGTTGGTGATGGACAGGGAGGCCCGGCATACTGCGATTCATGGGGTTGCAAAGAGTCGGACACGACTGAGCGACCGAACTGAATAACGTTATGAAATGTTGATATTTCTGAGGAAGATGGGCTAAAATCTCTAGACAGATAGACAGGGAGAATGAGAACTAAATGGCTGTGTCAAGGGAACCTATATAACCTAATTTACATAGCAGCTCAGGCCTCTCATGAAATTGTGAACAAACACAATAAAAAATGAACACCAGATTGCAAATTTTAAATTTCAGCTACTACTGTATTCAGAAGTTTTCCTCGATTTTTCTTCTTGTGTGATGAGTAACTAAGAAGTGAGGGATGGTTAGCAGGTGTAACAATTCAAAAGAGAATATTCCACAAACTCTATGCAAGCATCTCTTGATAAACTGTTTCGATGAGTGAGTGAGTAAATAAAATGCTTCTATTTTTACACAGATATCTCTGTACTTTGTACATATTTGATCATTGATGCTTCATTTGGCATTATGTAGACATATCTATTCACCAAATTTTACTGGTTGGTTGTCAGAAACAGTAATAGCAAAATATCAAAGGCTGAATGAGAAGTATTTTAAAAATTCTATGTACTCATAAGTAAAATTTTAACTATGTAACATCCTCTTCAGTTCAGTTCAGTCGCTCAGTCGTGTCCGACTCTTTGCAACCCCATGAATCGCAGCACGCCAGGCCTCCCTGTCCATCACTAGCTCCCGGAGTTCACTCAGATTCATGTCCATTGAGTCCGTGATGCCATCCAGCCATCTCATCCTGGGTCGTCCCCTTTTCCTTCTGTCCCCAATCCCTCCCAGCATCAGAGTCTTTTCTAGTGAGTCAACTCTTCACAAGAGGTGGCCAAAGTACTGGAGTTTCAGCTTTAGCATCATTCCTTCCAAAGAAATCCCAGGGCTGATCTTCAGAACGGACTGTTTGGATCTCCTTGCAGTCCAAGGGAATCTCAAGAGTCCTCTCCAACACCACAGTTCAAAAGCATCAATTCTTCAGCGC
Organism: Budorcas taxicolor; assembly: GCF_023091745.1. Lineage (NCBI taxonomy): Eukaryota > Metazoa > Chordata > Mammalia > Artiodactyla > Bovidae > Budorcas > Budorcas taxicolor. The sequence goes on from NC_068910.1 coordinate 89,322,124, forward strand.
TCAGCTTTCTTCACAGTCCAACGCTCACATCCATACATGACCACTTAGTCTGGTGAAATAAAAGCCCTTGTGAAAATTATATGTTTTTTTGAAAGGGTACTCACAGAATAATAATCTCATATTTCTATTTCTAGTTTTGAGTCTAACCATAAAGTACACAAATCCAAAATTAAAATAATTATCATAAGAAAATAGACTAATGTTATTTTCTTATTTTCTTGTTTCTTCCACGTTCAGTTTGTGTTACTTAATGACAACATTGTTTTCAATACAACTTTACACTTATGCCTTTCTGTAGTTCATTTATCTGGCACGAATAGTATTAATAGATAAAAACAATAATCACCATCCATTTGCTGTTGATAAGAATAGTAAATTATAATAGTAAATTATTATGGATCCCAAATGACAGAGCAGAAAATTAGGGAACGGACAAGTTAAGTCAAGTGGCAGGCTTACAGAGGAAATAAATAGTGGCTAAGCTAGTATATAAACCTTCTGACCTCTAATTCGGGGCTTTGCACAACTGTAGTATTATTCTTCAATGCCAGGAAGCAAACTAAGTATCACAAATAGATCATCCATTTGTATCAGCCTTTGCTTTATGTGATTGGAATCTAAAATACCAAGTGATAAGGAATTGAAAGTCAGACTCTTTGCCCATTTTAGTGACTTTCGAACAGTCTTTTTTTTTTTTAAATCAGGAGATTTGGTAATAAACAGACATTTACCAAGCTCAATTCTGTGATCTGCTTTGTAGATATTTTGTTAACATGGGAGAAATAAGCTTTTTTAACAACTTATCTTGATTTACTTTTATGCTAAGAGAAGACTCACATTCTGAAATATGTATTGCCTTATGGATTGCAGTTGGCAGCAGTTGTTAGTGTTAAAGATTCACACATTTCAAGTAAGATTGGATACATTTATATTTGTGTCAGGAGAAGAAATAATAGATTCTAAAAAGTTAAAGTGTTACCAAAAGGCAAAACATGGCATGTAACTGAAGAGATAGCAATATTCTTCCCTATTGAGGTTCTTTCCTCTAAGGCTTTGTTTTCTAACCAAAGTTTTGGCAAGCAAAATTTCTTTTTTTGTGTGTGGGATGGAGTCTTCTTTCACATCTCTGACTTTGAAAAGGAAACATGATTATTTAGATAAAGCACCTTAAATCTAAGGTGTAGGAAGGTGTTTAGTGGAAAAGCAGACACTTAGCTTATGCTATTGTTACACAGAATATACTCTGTTGAAGTCTACTGAAAATACTTTCTCTAGAGTGTTGAAATTTCTTTTGCATCCAGCTCTATTATAAATACAACATCATGACAACAGTGACATGACTTGTTTACAAGAGGGTGGTATAAACAGCAAATGTTCTCCCTTAAGACAGCTTTCTTGTTGAACTTCAACAGAAAAGGGAGAAATGTAGACAAGAGAACAGAAGGAAGTAGTCTTGAACATGTAGAGTCATATTGAAGGAAGAGAAAAAAGTGGCTGATAGTGTCTTTATGGTTTGCCTTCATTTTATATGTAAGGAAGGACCTTCAAATTGTATATGATCTTCAATGTGGAAGGTTATATATGGCCTATTAGAGTGTGCCTTAATATTTGAAGATATTACCTGGTTTGAAATTAACTAAATTAAAGAAATCAAACAAGGGAAGACAAAGGAAAATACTATAGAGATAGAAAGAGAGAGATGATAGAGAGAAAGATAAAAAGGAAGAGAGTTAGATCCCTAATACCTGCTCTAACCTGTCTTAGTCAACTTTCTGACCTGGGATGTTGCAACAGAAGCTCTCTGAAGGGATTTTAGATATAGGAATGCCCCTCCCATCTTTATGATTTTTGTTGTTGATAAATCGCTGAGTCGTGTTCGACTCCTTTCAACCCCGTGAACTTCAGCACGCCAGGCTCCTCTGCCCTTTACTATCTCCCGGAGTTTGCTCAAACTTATATCCATTGAGTCAATGATGCCATCCAACCATGTCCTTATCTGGCATTCCCTTCTCCTTGTTTTGATGATCTTGTGTTAACCTTATATATTTTCCTAGAAATAATGGTGGTCTGCATAACATTTCAGATTATACCTGATCATATTGCAAAATGCTAATTTGTTTCTTGCATGAGAAATAGAATAAAGTAAAAATAAGCTAAACTTCAGCACCTTGAATCATTATTGGGTCATGATTGCTAACTGTACCCTGATACTAAGTAAAGTGATGATTATTCTGAGCACCAGGGAAGCCTTAGAAGTGTCCATGGGAGCACAGTGGTCTAGATGGAGGGGGTCCTGTCAGAGCTCCTTGGACCTGGGCATGGAAACTGGGTCCCTTCAGGTTAGGAAAAAGTCATCTGGGTAAAATGGGTTGAATATTCTGGGTACAGCATCATGGATTTGCTAGTATAGTCTCCTCAGATTCTTTGGGACATGGATTTATGCTTGTGAAACTGTGGAATCATTGAAGCGTGTAAAGTGCATGGATTTTGTCATTAACATACACAACCATGAACCTCAGTATTGTCATTTCTTGGCAGGCAGGTGACCTCCCACAAGTAATTTCAACTCTCTGAATCTCTGATTTCTGTTATATCACACTGGGGTAGTATTGCCTCCTTGATAGGAATGTTTCAATATTAAATGATTCATTAAAATACTTTAGATATGATTAATCCCGAGGCAAATGCTGGTAAGGAGTGAGTCACAGAGATATCCCAAGAGGTCTCAAAGCCTGGTCCTTGTGTGCACTCTTGCTATGTTGCTTCAGTCATGTCTGACTGTTTGTGACTTTACGAACTGTAACCCATCAGGCTCCTCTGTCCATGGGATTTTCCAGGCAAGAATACTGGGGTGGGTTGCCATGTCCTCTTCCAGAGGATCTTCCCGACCCAGGGATCAAAATTGTGTCTCCTGCATTGTAGGCAGATTCTTTACAGCTGAGCCACTGGGGAAACCCCTGGTCCCTGCACTCAGCCTTAAAGCTTTTTGAAGATAAGGACCAGATGCAGAAATTCTGTTGTGTTTTATAGTACACAATATACACGTATTGGGACTTTAAGATTGGGTTGCTTCTTGGGATCAATTGTTCAGATTTCTTGGAGTCATGATAGTAAGACAATGAAGAAATAACAGTGATTATATCATTATGATGTTTGCAGTTGGTCCTGTTCATTTCTTTTTAACATTTATTGAATCCCTGATATGTATCATGCCTCAAGCTAGATGCCATAGGTTATGTAAGGATACATAGGAGCTCCTAGGAGAAGAAATACATTTCTAATAGAGGACATTTATTAACACATGAAGCAGAATAAATAAATAAATGAATTGAGTGCAAAGTAGACAAACAAGACGCATATTGTAAGAAATCAGGAGGAGTGTTTATTTATAATCATTTGAGGAAAGAGGGTAGATGTCAGGAAAAGATGGTGAAAATCAAACTGTTGGACCCAAGTAGGATTGTAATAGTTTGAGAGACAAAAATACAGATAGGAAAATGTACAGCATGCACAAAGGCAGGGATCCATAAATATCCTTGAGTCTGTCCAAGGAAATGTTAAGAGATGTGTGGGGGATGCTAAAATATAGAGTGAGAAATCTTCGGTAAATCTCCTTGCTTCTTAGCCTATTTCTAGATATTGATGGCGATATTTTGGGGAAATTCCAACTTAAGTACATGTGAACAAATGAATAGCTAATTTTTATAAAAAAAATAACAGGTCTCTGTACTAATTTTACTTAGATTATGGTAACAAATATTATATTTCCATTTTGATTTAAAATGATGAAGATGATGGCTAAAAATAAAATGAACCAAGTTTTATGCATGTTGCATTTTAACAAGTTGGATGTCTCATTGGAATGCACTGCCTCCTTGCTCCACATTTATTTTTGGAATTTAATAAGGCGCCTGTCATATCTGCCTCAAGGCTAAAAAACATCATGGGGGAGAAATCCAAAGTACTGTCATGTCTGAGTGACATAGAGCCAATTTTATTTTATTTTATTTTCAGGGGATGGGGGGGTGGCTGAAATTAGCCAGCCTGACTTATGAAAAGGCACCGCTCCACCATCTGTTCTAAAGGCCTGTGCTGGTTAACTGGTAATGACATTGCCCAGTGACATTTGTCAGGTGGATTCAACTCAGAGAATCTGTAGAGGATTTTCATTAAAAAATTAGTTCTGTGCATTTTACTGCCAAGCTCATTCTCATGATAGATTCTGGTAGAATGCCACATATCTCCAGAAATGGGTCTCATTACCTGAGAAACTTGGGAAGGTAATAACTTCTTTATTTCTTCTTTGTGCTCCCAGAGCACATAATTAACATACTGACTCATTTAGCTCAACTCTCCGTAGGATGAGGCTGTGTGAATACAATGGAGACGACAGAGAAACTGTGGCAAACAAGTGGGGTTTCTGATTCTCATCTAGGGTGAGGAGAAAACTCTGCCATTTGCTGCTGCTTTCTTTCAAGCTGATGTTTACTACAATGAGACTTAAAAAAAAAATAGAATCATAACATGTTAGGATTTAAATGGAACGATAATATTTTAAAGAACTTTAAGTAAAACCAGATATCTCAGAAAGATATTACTGTTGCTGAATTTTTTTTTTTAAATTGGAAGTCATAGTCAGCTGAAGGACCTGTCTGGGCATAAAAATAAATTGTGTACCTTATATAAGTATGCTGTTGTAATAACTGGAGTAAGTACTGCTAATATTTTGCTAATTAAGTCTTCGTTCAGATCTATTATTTTTAGTAGTTACCATAATGAAAGACTGAAGGCAAAAGGAGAAGGTGGCAGAGGATGAGATGGTTAGATAGCATCACTGATTCAATGGACATAAATTTGAGCAAACCGTGGGAGATGGTAAAGGACAGGGAAGCCTGGCATGCTGTAGTCCAAAGGGTCGCAACAAGTTGGACATGAATGAGTGACTGACCAATAAGATAGGGAACTAAGTTAAATAATGAGAACTTGAAACAGGTAAACATAGTACTGTTATGTCAGATAATATGTATTGTGAACAGAGTCAATTTGTAGTTGGTCAGCTCTTCTAACTATTATTTGGACTTTCCTGCCTCTTGGATAAAAGGAAAAGAAATAGTCTAAACTAATTTTTAATGAGTTTGTGGCTTCTTGAGCACAAAGAGAGATCCATTAGCTCTTCCTTGAATTCCAGAAGACCCCTGAGCTAGGACTGAGAGTTGAGTTTGACTTTATAAAGTACCTAGTGTATATATAGGTATGTGTTGCATAGGTAAGTAAGGGAGGAAGATACCATTGTTAGACAAGTTTAACCTTGAAATTGTGTGGTTATACTCATTCTAATTCCAACTATATAGCTTGGATCAATCGTCAGTTTCATGGAAGATAATGTAATGGTAAGGCCAGATCTAAACCATTAGATATTGAACCACCATGTAAGAAATAAATGTGAAATTATGAGATAGCAAAATGAACTCAGCACCATGTGGAAGGTGCTACACATTTTAGCATTCTCAAAAAAATAGGAATCATGAGATATCAACTATCTTTTGACATGCTGGCAGTCAGCATTTTTTTTCCTGATGGAACTCCAAGGCAATACTGAATGGATTCCCTAAAATATTCTGAAAGCCTTCAAGAAAGCATTTTAGCACTTTTCTGAGTAAACAATGAATTTAATTTAAATAAATTCATTCCTTGCAGACAGTCTGCCTCTTGATTATAGCTGGACTTCATCTTATTTTACACAACCTGTCTCTTTGGGGCAGAATTTTTCAGTCAAAGAAACAGGAAGATTTATTGGCTGTTTAATCTGAATGTTTAGCTGGTTCCCAAACATTGCTTAACTGGTCATTGATAACTGGTGCTGAAAGTTGAATGCAGGTGTGCTGAATGATGTATATTCAACTTTATGAAAGATTTAAGGTAAATATTAAAAAAGAAAAAAAAAACAAGGGGACAAATTTTAAAATCTTTCATTCTTCATAAACAATTGCATTTATTATTTTAGTGCTGATCTACCAAGAGAGGAATCATTCTGAACAGGCTGAAGCCTTTTGTCTGTGTCTCTGCTTACAGATTCCAAGCTTAGCACAACTTTATTTATCATAAATGTATCACTAGTGATACTTGCTGTGGAATTGTGTAATATTTCTCCCATGAGCAGCTCAGAATAGCTCCCAAGCTTTGAGTCTAGTCTTTATTCCTGGAGCTGGCAAGAGTAGGTTGTCATGGAGCGAGGGGAGAAATCAGCAGACTCTATGTTTTAGGTGAGAGGAGACAGTCTTTCTTCTGTATGATTTTAGAATTAGGCTGTACTGCAAGGGCATTAGTCTGAATGCCTAACAGAGGGTACTCTGCATATGGGGGCTCGATTAGGGTCATGATAGTGATGAGAGTAATTCCATATTCACATCTCAAATATGAGGCCAGTTGTCAAACTTGAATTATCCTCTCTCAAACACATGGACTTCTCTCCAGTAAGAATAACTGTCCTACTTAGAGTATTTTCCCTACAACCAGAAATCGTGAATGATAGAATCGTCTTCCTTAACAGGCTTCCCTGGGGGCTCAGTTGGTAAAGAATCCGCCAGCAATGCGGGAGACCTAGGCTCTATCCCTGGAGAAGGAAATGGCAAGCCACTCCAGCATTCTTGCCTGGAGAATTCCATGAACGAGCCTGATGGGCTACAGTCCATGGGGTCACAAAGAGTTTCCTTAACAGAAAGGCACATGTTGCTGACTTTGGAAATGTTATGTTCTATCCCCTGATAGCTCAGCTGGTAGAGAATCCACTCCCAATACAGGAGATCCCAGTTTGATCCCTGGGTCAAGAAATCCCCTGGAGAAGGGATAGGCAACCCACCCCTCTATTCTTGGGCTTCTCTGGTGGCTCAGATGGTCAAGAATCAGCTGGAGAGGAGAACAGTTACCCACTCCAGTATTCTGGCCTGGAGAATTCCATGGACTGTATATAGTCTGTGGGGTCCAAAAATAGCTGGACATGACTGAGTGACTTTCACTTTCTTTGAATTTTTGTGTATATATATATATATATATATATATATATATATATATATATTTACTATTTCTTTTAGCTTGATTTGTCTCCCAGATCTGCAACTTACCACCTGTTTGATGTTAAAATTATGTTGTTAAAGCAGTAATAGTGAAAGTGAAGTGAAAGTCACTCAGTTGTGTCCGACTCTTTGTGACCCCCATGGACTATTCAGTCCATGGAATTCTCTAGGCTTTCCCTTCTCCAGGGGATCTTCCCAACACAGGGATCAAACCCAGGATCAATCCCTGCATTGCAGGCAGATTCTTTACCAGCTGAGCCACAAGGGAAGCCAGAGAATACCTGAATTGGTAGCTTATCCCTTCGCCAGGGGATCTTCCTGACCTAGGAATCGAACCGGGGTCTCCTGCATTGCAGGTGGATTCTTTACCAACTGAACTATCAGGGAAGGCCAAAGTAGTAATAAATTTATGTCAGAGGAAAAATTATTCAGTACAATGAGTTTAAGAGGTCATTTGATAGAAGTTTTCTGGAACTTGAGCCCTCCAGTTTTATCCTCATAAAGGAAGATTCATTATCAAAAACTTTTTAATTTGGATTTTTATTTAATTGATAACTGGAAAAAAAAAAAGAAGAAAAACCTAAGGCACTTTTTCTGGATTGTGTGAAAAGTACCTGTGACAAGGCATTCAGTTGTGACTTCTGTGCCTGTTATTTTTTTGTTTTACAATTGGTTTCGTTCCAGATGATAGTTCTTAAATGTGTTTGATCTAGAGGCAAATAAAGTTTTACTAATATGTGAGGCATTAGTGAAAAACAAAGAATGTACAGCACAGTAGGCTGTAAGAACAAAATGTTTGCAGGAGTTTGAATAGAAAAAGGTGAGTGGTTTCTGAATCATTCACATGGTTCCTGAAAGGCTCAGATTAATATTGCAAGTGACGTTTAGTTTCAGCTACATAATATCATCTATCAAATTTAAATTAGGCTGTTAATCTAAATTTTAGAAGTGGCATAGTTTTATAACTAAATTTTTTTTATTGCCCAAGACCATAAACTTATGAAACTTAAATCTAAGATTATATCTGTGAATTCATGTATGTATTCAAGTAATATAAATAAATAGTTATTAATATTAGGAGTCAAAAAGGATGTTTCTTTTAAAAATACTTCTTATACTAATCAAATTTGAGGATAGCTACCATATATGAGGGCCTTCCAGGTAGTTCAGGGGTAAAGAATTGCCTGCCAATGTAGGAGACATGGGTTTGATCCCTGGGTTGGGAAGACCCCTTGGAGAAGGAAACGGCAACCCCCTCCAGCATCCTTGCCTGGGAAATCCCATGGACAGAGGAGCCTGGTGGGCAACAGTCCATTAATCGCAAAGAGTTGGACATGATTTAGCGACTAAACAACAACAACATCCAGATACGATGATAATGATGATGACATCTAGGACTTAGATCCATAACCACAGAAAATTAAGAGCTGGCTGTAAAGTTCCAAAGTTTTGACTTACTGGTTTTTGCTGATTTTCCACGTGTCAGTTTTCGTTGAGGAACCACCCTTCTAATGAAGCATTCCCAAGAAATTTTTTCTATATAAATACAGGAAAATCTTTGTTATGTCAGTCCAGTTCAGTCACACAGTTGTCTCTGACTCTTTGCAACCCCTTGGACTGCAGCATGCCAGGCCTCTCTGTCCATCACCAACTCCTAGAGCTTGCTCAGACTCATGTCCATTGAGTTGGTGATGCCATCCAACCATCTCATCCCCTGTCATCCCCTTTTCCTCCTGCCTTCAATGTTTCCCAGCATCAGGGTCTTTTCCAGTGAGTCAGTTCTTCCAATCAGATGTTCAAAGTATTGGAGCTTCAGCATCAGCATCAGTCCGTACAATGAATATTCAGGATTGATTTCCTTTAGGATGGCCTGGTTGGATCTCCTTGCAGTCCAGGGGACTCTCAAGAGTCTTTTCCAACACCACAGTTCAAAAGCATCAGTTCCTCAGTGCTCAGCTTTCTTTATGGTCCAATTCTCAGATCCATACATGACTACTGGAAAAGCCATAGCTTTGACGAGACAGACCTTTGTCGGCAAAGGAATATCTCTCCTTTTTAATATGCTATCTAGGTTGGTCATAGCTTTTCTTCTAACGAGCAAGCATCTTTTAATTTCATAGCTGCAGTCATCATCTGCAGTGATTTTGGAGCCCAAGAAAATAAAGTCTCTCATTGTTTACCCATCTTTTGGCCATGAAGTGATGGGACTGGATGCCATGATCTTTGTGTTTTGAATGTTGAGTTTTAAGACAGCCTTTTCACTCTTCTCTTTCACTGTCATCAAGAGGCTCTTCAGTTCCTCTTCACTTTCTGCCATAAGAATGATGTTATCTGCATATCTGAGATTATTGATATTTCTCCTAGCAATCTTGATTCCAGCTTGTGCTTCATACAGTCTGGCATTTCTCATGATGTACTCTGCATATAAGTTAAATATTCAGGGTGACAGTATACAGCCTTGACATACTCCTTTCCAAATTTGGAACTAGTCCATTGTTCCATGTCTAGTTCTAATTGTTGCTTCTTGACCTGCATACAGATTTCTCAGGAGGCAGGTAAAGTGGTCTGGTATTCCCATCTCTTGAACGATTTTCCAGTTTGTTGTGATCCACACAGTCAAAGGCTTTAGCTGTCGTAGCATACTGGTCTTCTCCTCACTTCAAAATTGCTGTAATTCATAGTAGCATTTTAATTTTAGAGCTTGAAAGGCCTGGAACTGAATTCTATCACAGCTTTGGATTGATTTACTTTGTAATGTTGATCAAGTTATTTAGCTAGGGTCATTTCAGTCTCCTCATCTGTAAAATGCAGGCCCTCACTGTACTTGGCCGATTACTTTGAGTCTTTGTTGTTCAGTCAGTAAGTGTGTCCGACTCTTTGTGACCCCATGGACTGCAGCACGCCAGGCTTCCCTGTCCTTCTCTATCTCCTGGAGTATGCTCAAACTCATGTCCATCAAGTTGGTGATGCTGTCCAACCATCTCATCCTCCCTTATCCCCTTCTCCTTTTGCCTCCAATCTTTCCCATCATCAGGGTCTTTTCCAATGAGTCAGCTCTTTGCATCATGTGGCTAAAGTATTGGAACTTCAGCTTCAGCATCAGTCCTTCCAGTGAATATTCAGGACTGATTTCCTTTAGGATGGACTGGTTTGATCTTCTTTCTGTCCAAGGGACTGTCCAAAGAGTCTTCTACAGCACCATAATTCAAAAGCATCAGTTCTTCAGCACGCATCCTTCTTTGTGGTCCAGCTCTCACATCTGTACATGACTACTGGAAAAACTATAGCTTTGACTACAGAGACATTTGTTGGCAAATTGATGTCCCTACTTTTTAATATGCTGTCTAGGTTTGTCATAAATTTTCTTCCAAAAAGCAAACATCTTTTAATTTCATGGCTGCAGTCACCATCTGCAGTGATTTTGGAGCCCAAGAGAATAAATTCTTTGAATTTGATAATGGTTGAAAATTCCTGGAGTTGACTGGCTCTTATTGCGCTTTCAACAAATGTTCAGCATTACCCCATTCTATCATCATACAGGTGGAAATACTGTCTCCCTTTCCCCTTCAGTATCTCTTCTCCCTGGCTTCTCTTGCTCAAGGCAAGGTGAAGCTGGGGCCACATGCCTAAGTGTGGTATATCTCAGACAGAAATCGGCCCTAACCTTAGCAGTTGATTGGTTTTACTTTTTTGATTTAAACATCATTTTCATCTTTTTTTAAAAGGTAAGTTAGTACAGCTAGTCAAAATACTTGCAGTTTGTTGGCCATGACTGAGTTGTGAAAATAAAACAGCAGCTGAGGCAGACACGGGTCTTGACCTTCAGAATCAAACATGGATGTGTTAACTGACAAGAAGAGATGCTCTCTTTGACGTTGTCCACATTTCATTTCTTTTTTTTTTGTGATACACCTGGGTTGAGTGTTTGCTTTTTTGTGGCCTTTATTCATAAATGAGGAGAGACCACTCTTCTTTTAAAAATAAAACCAAACCTGATGCTTAATATGTTGACTTGGAGTGACAGATGTATGCTGGGCTTATTCATAAGTCACTTCACTCATATTTAATGGAACTTGATTTTTTTCCAAAGAGTAAACAGTTTGCATCTTCTTTTTAATTTAGCGATAAAACCGTTTTGTAAATGAATTCTAACTGGGCACCTGTTTAGAAAAGGTGACTTATTCTGTTTAGGAAAATTAAAATAAGTTAATTTAATTTAAAAACATTCAATTAATTTATATAGCTGGTTGTATTAACCTTAAATTTATGTTGCTTTGAAAAATATGTGGGAGCTCTGACATTGGCATTAGACATGTGTGTGGAGCTTTTTAAGATCCCAGCTAAAGAGATTGCAAGTAAGTTTTTGAGAAGTAAGCACACTATAGGAGTCCTCAGTTGGCATGTCTCTGCATTTTTCCAGATGGCCAACAGATGTTTATATTTGTGTAAAGAGGGGACTGCCTCTGAAGTACACGATTTCAACACTAAAATTTTGACTTTAATGAGAATATTAGAACGGTTGCTCCTCGGAGATGGTTTCAAAAGTTGACTTCAGAAATCAACAGTGTAAGTTCATAAAGGCCAAAGAAGTATATCTGCAAACTGAGTCAGATATTTAAATATATTTGCAGGGAAGAGGTATTTAAAATTAAATCAAGTGTAGAAAAATAATTTCTCTAGAAGTAATTTACATAAAAAGCTGTGTGCTGTAAACTGAAGAAGTATAGTATTCATTGCATGGCTCCATTTCAGAAGAAGCTGTCTTTAATTTTGTCTTTTAAAGGTCAAATCTAGTATTACCAAAGAGTTATGAAATGTATGTCTTGACATGAAACAAAGTTTTCTCCTGGGTTAAAAAAAAAAAAATCTAGTTGGGTAATAAAAATCATACAGTATGGTCAATAGGTGTGAATGAAGTTAAAATGATGCAAAATCAGAATTTTTTTCTTCTTTGCTGCTGAGAAATGACAACATATGTTGGCACCATGAAAATGGCATATTCTCCCATCTAAATATTTGGATTTCTTCCATAAGAAGATTGTGGCTTTAATAGACACAGATGTGGATTCTAAGCTCTAGAGGCAGTAAGCAGGAATTAATGGTTAAGAAACAGCCTAGAAACATGAATAGAAAAATTGACATGAAACAAAACTTGTAATCTATTATATTTGAAATGTAGTATTATAAATAGTAAAAAGGACACATTATAGTTATTGTTTAGGTGCTAAGTTATGTCCAACTCTTTTGTGACCTCATGGAGGGCAGCCCGCTAAGCCCCTCTGTCCATTGGATTTTCCAGGCAAGAATATTGGAGTGGGTTGCCATTTCCTTCCTCAGGGTATCTTCCCAAACCGGGCACCTAACTCAAGTCTCCTGAATTGGCTTGCAGATTCTTTACCACTGAACCATCGGGGAAGCCTGAAAAGGAACATATTGAACATAATTTTTCTTTTCATTTTCTGTTGTTTGCTTTGCTTAATTACTGTATTTAAAGAGAATTTAGCTAAGTAGTCACTTATGATTTTGTTTGACAAGGTATTAAATCTATTGTTTTGTTTTTTTCTTTAAAGGCATCATCTTCAGTTATTCTAGTGAATAGTGGATGTTCACATTTTATTTGGATCAATGTAAAACTTAGTTTTTCTAATGTGGTTGCTGTTTTTCAGGAAGTAAGAAGACATAAAACTTAGAAGTAACTTTGCAATGTAGTTAGTAATTAAGACATTTCTTTTTGGGACTTTTTGAGAGAATGATGATTTTATCTCCTTTATCTAAGCTAAGAACATAAAATCTTAAAACAAAATTACCAAAAATTCTTACCATTAGTCCATGTGAGGCTCAGATAGAATGCCGTTCAGAACTGCTAGAAAAGAGGGAAGAGTTATTCTACATTTAAAATTTTTCTTTTATTACAAGTTGTTTATATTATTAATCTCTTTTTTGGTTGTGAAATTAGAATGAGAAGTTGAACCACTTTTAAATTAAATCATTTGTTAAAGGCCTACTCTGTTTTAGGCACTCATTTCAGTTACATTTATTTAACCTTTATTTCCTTATTGAACCAGCATTTCATTTGACAGAAGAGGAAACCGAGGATCAAAGGGGTTAAGTGTCTCGTTCAGAGTCACTGGGCAGAAAAGTGGTAGAATAGAAAAAAAGTCCCAGTTCTTCTGAACCAAGCTTTAATGACCTTTTCATTAAACTTCAGTTGCCAGTTTTGTGCATCAGAGGCAGGCTACTGTATCTTTTCTCAGAGATAAAAAATATATTGACTTGCAAAGTTTAAACTGTGCTTTTGATGAAAAAACTAGAGAGGGTAAGATTATTAAGATTCTAAATATCAAGGGATGTAGGATTGAGTTTAACACTGGGGACTGGGTTTTTTAATATATATATATATATATAAAATAAACATACAAATGTGATATTACTCAGTGAAAGTAGGGGAGACAAGAACTTTTTGGAGGTTTTGAAATCAAATTCAGAAAAGAGTCTGAAAGTAGAGAAAGCCTTTCTTACACGTTCCTTTAAGTTTAAAGAAAAGTGTGGGCAAAATGAAAATTGGTAAGAATTAATGAAACAAGCTGAGTGTAAAGTGGCTCGTGTTTTTAAAACAATTCAACTACTGAGTAGACGTAGTGTAGATAATAAATATATTTAAGCTCCAGTCTTTAGGATTAGACCATGTGACCACAAATCTCCAGCGCCACCTAGTGGTGGCAAGTTTGTTTCTTAGGTTCCCTGCGCGAGAAAAATTAACCTCTGAAGTGCTGAATACTAGTAGAAGATGCGGTTGGTTCTGAACCCAGGAAAGGAACAGTCTGCGGGGACACAGTTACTATGCACGCTCTTACTAGAGCAATTCAGAAGCCCCATAGATTTGGAGAACAAAGCTTTTTTATAGACATCAGAGGATAAAGACGTGAACAAGAATAGAGACTAAATTTCATTTTAGATTCATGTTCATGGTAGAAGAAAACATTCTTTTTATGCAGCTCTCTGACATCAATACTATTTTCATCTAGAAAAATATGTTTTAATTTACTTTGTAGAAAGCAATGAGAAAAGAGTCTTGCCAAAAGTAATGCATGGGTATATGTGAAAAACTTGCAGTTTCTTCTCACATTTAGCTGTGCTCATGATACTGACCAGTGTTTCTGTCTGGAGGTTGAACATTTTCTGTAGGTTGTATGCCAGCTTTGTTGTCAGCCTTGAGCATGTGTTTCAATTATCACATCAAAAAAAAATCTTTGATTCCAAAATGATCAATTATTAAAGCTCTCTGTATGTGATAGCTAATGTGTCTATAAACTCATTAACCCAATGAAGCCACCTAATTGTCAACAGTTGATCAAAATTTGGTTTGTCTTTAGATAATTTTTAGCTGCCAGTGATCCTCTGGTTTTAACTTCACTGGCAGAAATGGTACTAACAGAACAAGAAGAATAGATGACAACAAAAGAGAAATTTGAGACACTATTTTATTATCCTAGAAAAAATTCTAAAAGTCAATACTTAAGTATCATTATATTACTGTTATTATATTTTATAATGTTTAAGAATGTTTGTGATGCATCTTTGCACAAAAAACCAGGTCTGTACCAATTACAAGGTATGTGATTTGGGAAAATCATTTAATCTCTTTCCTTCAGTGCATGATGAGGATGCCACCAAGGTCATAAAGTACAAACAGAGGTCACAGAAGTTAAGTCCTTAGTGTGCTTTTCAATAAGTTTGTGAAAATGATACTCAAAACCTTCTCTTTTATTAGCATAAACATCTTCTCATATCTTATTTAGCTTAAAGACAGTAGGAGGTTTAAGCATTAGTACAAAAATTTAGTACAAAAAACTTCCAGGATTGCTCAATTGGTATTCTAAAGGACTTTATTTGTGGAAAACACTGATGGAGAAAGGAGAAAAGAAGAATAAGTTACTATCAAGACAGCCTTTTTCTAAGAGCAGAGAATGAAGCCAAGGCTGACAGGGAGCACGGAAACAAACAAACCCTGGCGCCCTCTGAGTAAGGCAGCCTGGTTACCCCGGTAATTTACATTGTGCACCAGTGATTTCCTAGGGAATTCTTAGATCCTTTTTGAAAATGGTCTCCGCATTACACACTCATACAGCACTGCTAATGAAAGCCCTTCTAGAATACAACCTCATTAGCTCTTGCTTTTTGCTAATCCACAAATTCTATCCTTCTTGGTGGACACCTGGTGGTCCCCCTCCCCTCCCCATGTCTCAGCAGAGATATAATTGCCAAGGAGTGGCGCGAGGTTTCGCATTACCTAGTTGTGTGGCTGATGCAGGCTCTTCCAGGAGTCTGTCTGTTGTCAATAATTAAGAGCTATGAAAACACTTGGCTAATTTACACTTGATAATCTGCATTGAGGGTCCCTGTGATCACCAGCTTCTCTTTTATTATTTAACTACACGTGGTGCACAAATTAGACTGAGCTCTCAGCAAACCGTATCAGGGAAAAGTTTGGCTTTTCAGCACACAGGATGTAGCCCAAAGGTTATGACTAGGCAGAACAAACAACCCTTTGGATGATCTTTATTGCTGAGAAGCTTCATAGAGCATGTGGGACATTAGAAGCTCTTTTGAACACTGAAATGATAAGGCCTGGGAAAACTTAATTGGCAAGCTGTTGTGGTCAAATGCAGAGACCATGAAAATGGGCAGGCACTTTGAATGTGCATAGAACACTAGAAAAGTATTTCTAAAAGACCTATGGCTAGACCAATAGGAAGTCACTATATATTGACTAAAAGAAATAAAAGTGTTAATTTTTAGAAAGTGCAAACTCTCAATAACAATAAAGAAGGGCAAAATAGTCTGTGTGTAAACAGTGAAACTGGAAATGAGTGCTCAGCTGTATTCTACTCTTTGCAACCCCATGTACTGGACTGTAACCCGCTAGGCTCCTCTGTCCATGGGATTTCCCAGGCAAGAATACTGGAGTGGGTTGCCATTTCCTACTCCAAGGGATCTTTCTGACTCAGGGATCAAGCCTGTGTCTCCTGCATTGGCAGGCAGATTCTTTACCACTGAACCACTTGGGAAGCCAAAAACAGTGAGAAACAGCTGGTAAAAAAAAAAAGTCAGTTGTATTTTCAGCAACATTATTTCAGCAAAGGATTGCTTACCTAACTAATCTGATTATTTCAATGGCATTCAGGGCCTTTATGATTTTCTGCTTCCAGCTTAAGAAGTGAGAGATTGGTGGTGTAACTAAAGATGTTGTTACCAGTATTTTCAGATTCCATTACAGGTTAAGACACAATTGAGAAAAAATGAGTAATAAGAAAAAATACCATAAAGATTTTTGATAATGATGTGTCATGATATGTTATTTGACTCTATCTCATAAATAAAATGCTTTGTTATAATGTCATTTAAGCATTTCTTCAACTAATGTCTTGAGTGGAATCTGGAGCAAAATAATGTGTATTAAATTTTGCTAGCATATGCAAAAGATAAGAGTTTTATATCCTACTGATAAGCCACATTCTGTGAATTTGAAGTAATGAGCCAGCTTGTCAGAGGATCACGGAAAGTATGTATCAGTTCAGTTCAGTCACTCAGTCGTATCCAACTCTTTGCGACCCTATGAATCACAGCACTCCAGGCCTCCCTGTCTATCACCAACTCCAGGAGTTCACCCAAACTCATGTCCATTGAGTCTGTGATGCCATCCATCCATCTCATCCTCTGTCGTTCCCTTCTCCTCCTGCCCCCAATCCCTCCCAGCATCAGAGTCTTTTCCAATGAGTCAACTCTTCGCATGAGGTGGCCAAAGTATTGGAGTTTCAGCTTCAGCATCAGTCCTTCCAATGAACACCCAGGACTGATCTCCGTTAGAATGGACTGGTTGAATCTCCTTGCAGTCCAAGGGACTCTCAAGAGTCTTCTCCAACACCACAGTTCAAAAGCATCAATTCTCCGGCACTCAGCTTTCTTCACAGTCCAACTCTCACATCCATACATGACCATGGGAAAACCCATAGCCTTGACTAGGTGGACCTTTGTTGACAAAGTAATATCTCTGCTTTTGAATATGCTGTCTAGGTTGGTCATAACTTTTCTTCCAAGGAGTGTCTTTTAATTTCATGGCTGCAGTCACCATCTTCAGTGATTTTGGAGCCCAAGAAATAAAGTCTGACACTGTTTCCACTGTTTCCCCATCTATTTCCCATGAAGTGATGGGACCAGATGCCATGATCTTCATTTTCTGAATGTTGAGCTTTAAGCCAACCTTTTCACTCTCTTCTTTCACTTTCATCAAGAGGCTTTTGAGTTCCTCTTCCCTTTCTGCCATAAGGGTGGTGTCATCTGCATATCTGAGGTTATTAATATTTCTCCTGGCAATCTCGATTCCAGCTTGTAGTTCACTCAGCCCACCGTTTCTCATGATGTACTCTGCATATAAGTTAAATAAGCAGGGTGACAATATACAGCCTTGACGTACTCCTTTTCCTACTTGAAAAGTATGTATAGGACATTACAAAGGTAGATTCAAACCCACTTGTATGAATTTCAAGTGAAAGTGTAGCTGCAAATTTTAGATCAACCCTAAGGTTAAAAGTGGGATTAGCTGGTCTAAGTAATAACCAACATAATTGAACTAGGAAACTACCAGGGAAGCCCTTATGTAATCTCTGTTAATCTCCCCAGTTAGGTGAGGCAGAAAAAATTTTTTTCTCAGTGGCTAAGTCGAAGATCTCTCTCGGTAAATGTCACATTGCACTTTAAAATATGTGGGTTATTATCAAACGTCCTTTCATATTGATTTCTAACATAATTCCACAGTGGTAAGAGAACAGATTGTATGATTTCAGTACCTTTAGTACTATGAAATTTTTATGCCTTGTTTTATGTCTCTCTATATGTTCCAAATTCTTCTAGTTTGCAATCTATGGGAACTTGAATAGAATTTTATCCTACTGTTGTGTGAAAATTGTATTAATCTTAATTATGTTAAATTGGTTCACAGTTTTTTTCATGTTTACTATATTCTTCTACTTCTCTGTATGTGCATTCTATTAATTTTTAAGAGATTGATATTGAAACTCCAACTAAAAAATCTTAATTTATCTACTTCAAAACAACTGTAACATATAGGTGAACTATATGTAACCTTGTTCTGTATTTTCTGAGTCTCCTGTAAATGTGTTATCATACTTTCATAATTAAAAAATAAATACAAATTAAAATATGGTCCCAAAAAGAGATATTAAGAAAAGATGAAAATGAGCAGAGCTTAATATTAGAAATTGGCAAAATAAAGAGCAGTGACAAAAAGGGGATGATTATATGCTAGCTGATGTTCTTTTACAAACCCTTATTTGCTGAAAGTTTACCTTAGCGTTTCATTTCAGCAGCTGAAAATGATAAAAGAGTAAGAGATAGGAAAAATTACATGCCATTTCACAACCACTGCCGTGCTTTGTCTGTTTGTCCCACTGTGATGGTTCAGATGGTTCCATTTGACCCTCACCTCTAGCTGTTCCAGCCTCAGAACCAGTATTTATTGCCACATATGGGCTGTGCATGGCAGCTGCAAAATCCAGATGCCAAGCTTTGGAATGTATTTTTACAGCAACACCATCTGGGGCTCTGGCCAGCCTCCTTCTTTATTGTCTGTTGGATGTTTGCACTAATTGCTTTGCTGGGCCGTGGTACTACCTGTGGGACATGCTGAGGGTCAGGCTGTTTATGAGATCCTCTTGTCATGTTGGTTAGAATTTCCCTTTAAACTGCTCTCCCATGCTATCAACTTATTCCTCTTAATGTATTTGTGATGTCCTACAGAAGTCATAAAACAGGTGGTCCTTGAGTCTAGGAAAGAAGAGGGCTGTTCTCATAGCACTGGGGTAGGATGTCTTCCATGGATGCGCAGCAGCTTCTTTGTGGATATAGGGGAAAATATGAGCAGCCTTCTAATTCATCAAATATACTCTTGGACACATTTTTTTATTTAAGACATACTTTATTATAACTCTTTGTCCCACTTATTGAAACAGTGTATTCATCTCTAATCGAGGTGATAATACTCCACAGCACGACTAAATTATTTCTCAGCAATCAATGGACTGAGATTCCATTGAATTACTTTGAGGATTCCCTGGATGGCTAAGATGTCTATTTGTGATCCTTAGAACTGTGCTTTAAGAAGTTTCTCGAAGGTGAACCAAGCTGATGCACTGATTTGAACTCCAGTAAACCCATCATTTGAAATGAAGCAATAAGGCATAAAGAAGATTCAGCTCAAACGGTAATTTAGTGTGTTGTATTTGGCAAGAGGAATTGGCTCTGAGAGTTTAAATGACTTACCCAAGGTCACACAAGCCATAGATCCAGAGAGGAGCTGGAGATGCAGTTAGTGCAATTATTTGATGACAGTGGGACTGACAGGAGAGTCAATCATGATAATCGAATCCCTGAAATGATTAAATGACCTAATAATTGTGCACCGTCCCCTTCACTTTCCCTTCTTTGACACTTGTGCTGCCCTGGTGGGTAATCTCACCTTTGGCAGTGACTTTGCAGATAGAGGATATGGAGCAAGGCTGAAGCCAGGCAGAAACATGAAGGAAACCACATCGGTTGATTCCTGGAATCTGGACTTCATGGGAATTTAAAAGATAGGCTGCCAACCCAGAATTAGTGATGACACGAGGTATTCCCAGGCTCCTGGTTTCTAATCGACCTGTCACATATCCAAGGAGGTATCTCTGGGCAAAGCGAGAGTGCGGGAAGACAGTTGAGTGAGGATCAGCCTCCGCATTCTTTGTCTGCTATAGAAACAAAGAGCTGCATTTTAAATAAAGCCAGGTAGGGAGATAGAAACAAGACCCTCATCCTCACCTCTACCCACATGGCAAATGCGTGCTTGGGAAATGCCCAGGGGTTCACAGAAACAGCCTCACAAGTTCTGCAGCCACTTAAGAAAACAGTGACAATTAGATCCAAGGGAAAGGTGATATTCTCCTCAAAGACACTTTAAATAGGAATGAGCTGTTCAAGCTTTTCTGTAGACTGAGGATAGATCTTTTAAAATGATATTTAGTCTTGAACAAGACATATTACTATACTATGTTGTCAGTTCTCTAAGGAAATGGCATAAAAGGGAGCTGTTATCGTGGCTTAATCCTTTGTTCTGGAGAATCTGCTTTTATAGACAAGGATATGTTTTAATCAGAAAGCACAACAATGTTACTATTCATATATCCGCAGTGGAATGCTGAGATCTAAGATACACAGTCATGTATGCTCCTGTATGCATATTTGTGTACATATATTTTAAAAACTTGGTTTATTACCTCAGTTGGAAGAAAGTCTACTTTCTACAAAGAAACTACTGCAAAAACCTATGGTTGTTCTGTTGTAGAAAGAATTCATTTCAATTTCATCTTTTGTGTGAATGAGATGGGAGAAAAGTTTATAGTACTCCAAAATATCCTTACATTGATTGACATATTCTCAGGCCTTCTGAAAAACAGTAGTTTACAGCTACCAACCTGGTAATTTTCTCTGCCTCAATTTTGTACATTATTTTGCTTGCTGGAAAATAAACATTTCACAGAATTGTTATGGTTGGGAACAAATGCATCACCCACTCCATCATTTCATACAGTAGACAGAGGATATCTTTGAGATGAAGCACAAACAAACTGATGTCCTCAGTGAACCAAGAAGTTATATGTGGTGTATAATGTCTAGTGATTGAGAAACATATCAGAGGGCTCTGTTGTTTTGCCTTTGTTTAGATATGTATGTTTTGCAAATTGAAAAATGGCAACATTGTGGTTAAGATGTTCAAGAGGTGGAAAAAATAGTGAGTTCATGATCAATTTGACCTATGTTAAAATTCCACAAAGGACTCACAAAAGGACACTTGTGTTGATAGGTGTATGGGGAGTTGTACCTTCACAATAGTGAGTGTTCTCTTCATAAAAGTCTTCTGATGGACCTTGGTCATACATCTCTGTATGTAATGGATTGCAAGTGAAGAAACTCTTGGGGGTTCTTTTTAAAGGGCCAGCTTCAAGTTGAACCTGGAAGTGGGGAGCAAGCTTTGATGGTGGCTTTGGGGGCAGAGGATATGTACACGGTTGCAGCAACAGGAACATGCACACACACCAAGAATCCAACATGTATAATGAAAAACTCCCCAGGTAAAGTATATAAAAAATGGTTAAAAACGACTTGGGAAGTCATGCATATTTTAACCATTGTCATTTAGCATCATAAATCAAAGTTGAGATATTATAAAATAGGCAATTGTCACATTCAGTCTTTGAGAGAGCAGATAAGCTTGATGATGAGAAGGAGGGGGAGGATGGACATGACGACTGTGGTGATGAAGATGTGCTGTGCGTGGCTGTCATTTCAGTCGTGTCTGACTCTTTTGCGACCCCGTGGACTGTAGCCCACCAGGCTCCTCTGTCCATGGAATTCTTCAGGCAAGAGTACTGGAGTGGGTTGCCACACCCTCCTCCAGGGGACCTTCCCAACCCAGAGGTTGATCCCTCATCTCATGTCTCCTTGCATTGGCAAGTGCGATCTTTATCAGTATCGGCACCTGTTGATAGCTAACCTTGCTATGAACGGAGTGCTGTTACAAATGCTGTGGTAATGAACACGTTTAACCCTCACAGTGATTCTATTCAATCCCCATTTTACATCTTAAAAAAAAAGAAACGGAGACCCTGTGCTTCCATAGAGTCTTCAAGATTCCATTTTCTGTGTTGTAGTGTGTGTCTCTGAAACAAGTTGCAAAATGATCCATAGGGTCATCTGATCAGGTATGGAAGTTTAAAACCCTGAATTATGAGAGAGGCGGAAAAAAGCTCCCATTCCAAACATAGGTGTGCCTTGAAGAAAGTAAAGCTAAGTTTTAAGCCATTTACCTATTGTAAAAATTAGAATTTCTAATGTTTTAAATTCACTGCTTATAACCAAGAGGGAGTACAGCCATGATATGAGTAGTTGTAAAAACAAAAATGTGTTAGTTTATAAATCTAGTCTAAGTCTAAACTATAAAGATCCAGGGGAAAGGTTTCAGGTTTCAGCTTTACGAGTGAATCTCTAAGTGGACTTACTGATAGTTCATTATTGGTCATATCCATCCTCAGCTTCTTTTCACACCAAACTGATTTTGTAGCAACTGCCATTTCACACGAACTTCTAGAATTATTTTTTCCCCCTTTTGCTTGCATACATTTGGAAAAAGTTTGTAATTTCCATCCATATTTATTCTGCTTTACTCAGATTTATTCTCTGCCATCAGAGGAATATTAAATTTACATTTTTATGGTTTTTTTTTTCTCCCATTCTGAAAAAGCCCTATCCTGCAGTTTCTCAATTTGATGCTTCTAGAGAATCAATGCTATTTTGTTTTGCCCTGATCTTCCATTGCCATTCACAAGGTGTCTAGAATCACAGGTTTACATTTCGGTTGTTTCTACTATGTAGATGAACGTGTAATAAGACAAATATTTTTCTCCCTTTGCCCCTGTAACCTTGTCTCTTTCTTTGACAGTTTTATTAGTCATTATATAAATTCTCACAAGTCTGAAGAGAGAGCTGCCTTCCCACTTAACTGTTAAGTAAATGGAGAGTGTAATTCAGATAATAAAGCATTTTAAAAATTAAAATGGCATATAAAAATTAAAATGGTGTATAAGACAGATTATTATTTCAGGATGCCACTGCATATAATATCTTGTTGAGATACCTTGAACAATTAGAATATTGTCCAGATGGATGGTTTCCCATTTTACTGCATAAATACTGAATTTGTTCACTTATTCTGATGTAATTGGAATAAGAAATCAGTAATTATTGTAATTCAACAATCAATTTCTTCTAATATGCTGAAAAAGCTTCACTTATATCACTTGATTCATCCTTATAACCTAAGACATGAAAGAAGGGGAGGCATTATGTTATCCCTGTTTTCCAACTGAAGAATCTGAGAGAGGGAAATAGAGGCACTTGCCCATGGTTTCACAAGTATCTTAGACTCAGAAGTAGCAGAAGCATGCTGTTTGCTTACTGTCTCTTCTTATTCTGTAAAGTGTAGGCCATTAGGGAATTGATCTGGTAGGGGGAGAAACATCTGTTTTAAAATCAGATGCCTTTTACAAATTTGTATGCTTTGATATAATTTTAATAAGTGTATCATTGCTTGCTTTTTTATGAGAGATGATTTAAAAGTGAAAAAATACACTTACAGAGATGAAATGAAAATAATAAATAAAGCCCTCTTCCATTTCCATTATTCTAAGTCATGCTCCTTGAGACTTCAATCTCAATATGATGTTAATAGAACCATTAGATATGATTCATACCATACATAAGACACTTCTATTGACAATTCCATCTTGACCAGGGGTCAATGGATCCATTACAATGCAAATCTGACTGTATACTTTACATCTAAATCAAAAGAATTTGGTCTTGTGTCCACTCTAATATGTTTCATGAACTAGAGTCCAATCTCAGATGCGAAGTACACATCTGTGTTTCTCATACTAAGTCATGCCTGTGTTTATTTGCTCTCAGTTTAAAAGGTAATTAATTAAGTTTTGCATTGATAGACTACTTTAGAGTATTTAAAGAACTACATAGGGTTTATGGAAATCCACATTTGCCCTTTTAATACATACCAAACCAAAAGAAAGAATCTTTCATGGACATATAGCTCAATACTTTTGTACATTAAAAGGTATTCTATGTATTCTGTAAGATGCAGAAATAAAAATTTTCCCAAAGGATATTTAGACACAGTCTTATAAAGTAAAAGAAGCAAACTGACGCTTCAACCAGATTTTTCAGATAAACTGAAAAATCTCTAATTAAGCATAGACATCTCTCTAAGCTGTCTCTTTTTCCTTGTGCTATTTACTTCTAAGCTGTTCTGTCTTTGTCTCTTTCCCCATTGATCCTGGGCATCCCTCAGAACCCTGCTCTTCAGAAAATGTCTAAGTTGAAACCTGTCCTTGAAATGAACAATTACTGAGCGTATTCTTGGCAACATTTAAGCTTCAGAACTGTGTTGACCTACAGTTATCCATCTCCTTTCTTAAAAGAAAAGAAATTTTTTTAAATTAAGTTATAAATGAACATTGAAGATTACATTAGTTTCAGGTGTACAACATAATGATTTTATATATATATATAATAAATAAATATATATATATATAGTAAAATGATCACTGCAATAAGTCTAGTTAACTTTTGTCATCATAGAAAGAATTTTTTTTTTTCCCTTTTAGGAGGAGAGCTTGTAAGATCTGCTCTCTTAGCAAATTTCAAATATGCAGGATACTATTACTAACTGTAGTCACCATGATACATTACATCTTCATGATCTGCTTAGTTTATAACTGGAAGTTTGTACATTTTGACCCCCTTCACCATTTCCCCCACCCGTTACCCTTGCCTCTGGCAACCACCAGTCTGTTCTCGGTATCTATGAGTTTGTTTTTAGTTAAATAAGATCATATGGTGTTTGTTTTTCCCTGACTTACTTCACTTAGCATAATGTCCTCAGGGCTTCTCTGATAGCTCAGTTGGTAAATAACCCACCTGCAATGCAGGAGGTCTGAGTTCAATCCTTGGGTTGAGAAGGTCCCCTGGAGAAGGGGAAGGCTAACCACTCGAGTATTCTGGCCTGGAAAATTCCATGGACTGTATAGTTCATGGGGTCTCAAAGAGTTGGACATGACTGAGTGCAGGTTCTGTCCATGTTGTCATGTTGTAGCAAATGACAAGATTTTCTTCCTTTCATGGCTGAATAACATTCCATTATATAAATATAAACCACATTATGTTTATCCATCCACCCTTTGACTGGCATTTAGGTTGCTTCCATGTCTGTTATTGTAAATAATGCAGCAATGAACATAGGGATGCAAATACCTTTTTGAGTTAGTGTTTTTGTTTTCTTTACATAAATACCCAGTTTGGAATTGCAGGATCCTATGGTAGTTCTAGTTCTGATTTTTTTTGAGGAACCTTAATACTGTTTTCCACAGTGGCTGCACCAGTTTACATCCCCACCAACAATGCATATCTTTTTACCTGTATTATTTTTCTTGAACTGAACTCCCCTTTATATTTACTCCCCCTTATGTTTCCTATGAGTGCTTACTGTTTAAAGTAGCAGATAAGTAGTTAAGCAAGAACATACATGAGGAACTTCCCTCCCCAAAATCCCATGACTTCACAGCCCCACTATGGATCTCATAGGACCCTCCTGATTTCTTTCTCCTTTCTTGGAATTTGGATGGCAGTGAACATTGGACCAGGCAGAGCTGTCTACAAATCTCTATTTTACCTCTTCTCATTGTGTGGTCTTGGGCAAGTCACTTAAACTTGTCCAGTCCTCATTTTTTTAAAAATTATAAAATATTGATAATAATTATTGACATCAAAGGATTGTTGCAATAATTAAATGAACATTTAATTCTTATTGCTAATGCTGCTAATTAAATGCTACTATTCCTCTTTAGTTTCTTTTATTTTCCATCCCCCCCCCCGCCAAATACCTGTTTTTGTGGAAAAGATTGACTTTTAAAATGTACCACGAGTCAATTGCATAACTAAAAAGTGATTAACTTTTCCATTATTTATTCTTGTCAAAGTGTTTGCTTCTTGTTGGGTGCCAAGTATTATATTTTTTTCTGTCAGATATGAAAGATACTCTAATAAAGGTTTAATTTTTTGTGAAAAGCACCAAAATGCAAAAGTTCAGAGATTATGCAGTTAAAATAATAACTGAATTTACCCACAAAAAAATCTTAGTTGAGCTCTATTTTGTATTCTTGTTCGAATGTGCCCCAGAACTATTAGTTTCAAGGGTTCTCTCTATATGTACATGGTCATGAAATAACTGGTTGCTTTAGTGCTGACATTCTTAGTTTGTAAAAAGGACAATGTCAAAAAGGTAAACTATAGCGTTCCTGGAAGTTTTCTGTAGCTAGCCAGTCATTGGACATCAAAGGGAAACTCAGCAGAAACAAATAAGATAAATTAATAAGTTGAAGTTTCATCATCCCAGGTTATAAATGCCTTGCTTCTATAACTTAGTTACTCTATAATACATATTCCATTGCTCTGGAAAAGACAGATAGGCATTTTAAAAATTAGTATGTTTATTAGTGGATTGGTCTGACAATGGGGACAAAGTCTTGTGTGGAAATGATGGGTTGCTGTGTTGGGCCAAAATGAGCAAGGATAAATAAAACAGTTTATTTGTAAGTGGGGCTGATCCCTCTTACTCATGCATTAGTGTCTGGCTACAGGAGGGTAGTAATTTATTGATGCAGATGGCTATGTAAAGTGCATGCAATTTGTGAGGGGGCTTGACCCTTGACTGATGGGCCATATGTTGTAAAGCCCTAGGGATGTCATTTGCCTCAGCTCTCTTCTTCCTCTCTCTGTCTCTGCACCTACGGTCCTTGTTCAGTCACCACATATTGAACTATGGACTTACTAACTCCCCCAATAAATCTCCACCTAATGGCTCACAAAGGCCATAACTTAACCCTTTCTACACAACGGAGCACATTATTTTGCATCATGATCACACTTGGTGAAATCAAAGATAAATATTATATGACCTGCATAGATTATGAGAGCAAATTGTTGTGAAATGCCATTCCCTGCTGGGTATTCACTGTATCTGGATGTAGTAACATTGCTCTGAGCCTGCTGAATTATATCATTATTCTGCCATGTTATAATTACAGCTTAGTGTTATAACATAATTCTTAAATACTGTTAATATACCATACTAGAGAAGCATTTAGTGTGTTTTAATTAGCTTCTTTTGTTCTGGGTCTTCTTTTTTTCTAATAAAATATGGAAGCTATGCTCCATGAAAAATGTATATATTTTAATTAGCACAAAGAAGCAAGTTTTTCAAAAATATTAGGGCATTTGTATGAAATAATGGGAAAAAGTACAGAGTATGTTTTAAATACTTAGTGTACTCCAGTTTTTCAGCAGAGTCAATGCCAGCAGAAAGAAATCACACCATGAAACTATTAATTCCCAGCCTCAGCACTGGGGTCTTCTAGTAGGTTCTGCTTTTTGAGGTCTGTCTGTTACCTGGGGATGGGGAAGAGGGGAACACAATGACACTAAGGCTATAAAAAGTTCCTGCACATATATATTGTGTTAGTGTAGTTTTTACCCATAAAAGATTAAAACTGAAGAAATACTGTTCAATGGCATGCGTGTTAACACAGTTTGCCTAATTCTCGGAAAGCTAGCAAGTTGACACAGGCTCATCCCCATCACTTGGAGAAGGGAAGGAAAATGGTCTCCCTTAGAATTCTGAGAAAACATCACACAGGCAACATGCATACATTCTTTGCTAATCCAGAGTCTAATGTGGCATTCTCATATTCACTTTATTTGTCCTTTTTGGACACAGCTCCTGACAGATTTGACAGCACCGAAAAGAGGGCAGAGACATGCAGGAAGAATCACAGGACCTATATATCCTTGGCTGGATCCATAGGTTTCCCCAGGGCATTGCGCATCTTTTTGTTTTTAATTTTTGGCTGTGCCATGCGGGCATGTGGGAGCTTAGTACTCCAACCACAGATCGAACCCACACCTTCTGAAATGGACTGTCACAGAAGTCCACATTGCACTTCTTTAGAAACAGTAGTAAAAAACAGGTATATATGGCTATATTTTGTGCTTATAATGATAGGTTTCTCCTGAAACATTTCCTCTTCTTGGTAGCTTTCTACTATACTGTTCATGGTGTATGCATAATGTGTTTAAATAATAGCTGTATCACATTATAGGTAGGTATATAGTGTTTTCATATTGTTATTTGGTTTCATTTCCCTCATTGGTATGAAAAGAAAGTTTTCATATTTCCTCTTCCAGCTAATGAATGGTATGCTTACACAACAGTGAAAAATCCAGATCTCACAGCCAACTAAAAGACAGATGAGAGGGAAGTTGACTTACACCTACACCACATGAAAATTTTTCATTTTTGAATCACGGGTCTTTATCAACATGGACAAGTGATGTAGAAAAAATATTAAAATATACAGAAAAGAAGTCATTGTTATCTGTCCTAAACCCAGTAGGGTTAGAGCGTACAGTGCAGCCAGAAAGCAAATCAGCATAAATAAGCCATGCACCCACGATTGAATTTCAATAATTTAAACATAAATCCTTTAGACTTTCATACATCATTTTTCCACATGGGTTTTTCTTTTGGATGTGGGCACTCCTAGCATTCATTTAAAATTCATTTGCAAGTCACAAGTATATGGAGTGCCTAGAAACCTCGAATAAACAATCCCCTTTGAGGTTATTGTTCCATAATTTAAGGAATTCTAATGAAACATGGTTGGCAAGAGGTTTTCTAAGATAGAGGGTCAATATGCCTATAAAAGGGACCAGCATTTTGAAGCATAAATCACCAACTTTCCTACATGTAGCAATGCACAAGGGATGAGCATCTAAAATATATATTCCTGAGATTAATAGCAAGCAAGAGTGAATCAGTGATACTCTTTCTCTTATGAGCCAGAAAAAGTCTTGAGAGTTTTCAGGAAATGTGTTGGCAGAAGTGCTTTTCTCTGTCTTGGTGTGATTTCTCCTCGATTATAATATGGCAGCCGGAATTCATTGTGTGTTTTAAAAATAAATGAAAACTATATTGCAAATTATTTTAATTTTGGTTTTTAAGAGTCCTCTAATTAAAATTTAAACATAGCAACAAATGGGACATGAAACATCTCAAAATACAAAATTATGGTTTAAGTTGAATGTCAAGCTTTTTTAAAAAAATTGAATGTGCCAATTAGAGTTGGTGCAAATGAAGATTAAGAACACAGTTACTTCTTACTTCCATATCTCCTATCATGTCTTTTCCTAGTTTTTTACTTTGTTAAATAATGTAGCTGTAATAAGTTTGTGCTCCTTGGAAACAACCAACAGATTAATCTTCTCTTTGAAAACATACTAGAATGCTCAAATCAATACGATTTTGTTTTACAATTAAACTTTCTTGGCTCAGATCAAAAAGACCTGTGGCTATTTATTAACTTACTGTTTGTGTTGGCGCCCCCAGTGCCAAGTAATCTTGCTGTCAGAAGAGTGACATACTGCCACATTTTGATAGCATCAAATTTGATATGAAAACTGAATCAATTCTTCCCTATGTCTATACATTAAAAAAAATAGTTTGTTCTTAGAATTGTGTGAATACCTGATATTACATTAAGTTATAGCATTAAACATATTTGTGAAATCCCCAGTATTGAATTCAGTGGTTCAAAATATTATGATACTGCAAATAAGAATCCCTAATCATTGATGTTTGAAATTTGCTGCTGTATATTTACTAGTAGGACAAGAATTACACAAAAGATATGAGGATAATTACTTATGACTGAAAAAGATATTTAATGAAAATTTAGTTTGCTTTTTTTTTTTAAAATAGAGCTTCTACAAGTCAGAGAAGAAGAAATATCATATGGCATCCCTTGTATGTGGTATCTAAAAAGAAATGATACAGATGAACTTACAAAACAGAAAGGGACTCACAGACTTAAAAAACCAACTTATGGTTGCTGGGGGGAAGGAATAGTAAGGGAGTTTGGGAAGGTCAAGTACACACTGCTATATTCAAAGTGGATAACCAACAAGGACCTATTTGTAGAGCACGTGGAACTCTACTCAATGTTATATGCCAGCCTGGATAGGAAGGGGTTTCAGGGAGAATGGATACATATATATGTATGAATGAGTCCCTTTGCATTTCGCTTGAAACTACCATAACATTGTTAATTGGCTCTACTCCAATACAAAATAAAAAGTTTAAAGTTTGAAAACAAAAACAAAACTATGAGATCTAAACTAGAGCTTACATATCATAGTTGAAAGTGATAAAGATATTTATTTTGTGCTTTTTATGTAAGAAATATCATTTTTATTAAGTTTTTAAAAAGCTTTTTTAAATTTATTTTTTGGCTGTGCTGGGTCTTCGTTGTGACTTCCGGGCTCTCTAATTGTGGTGAGCAGGTTTAGTTTCCCCATGGCATATAGGATCTTAGTTCCCTGATCAAACCCACATCCCTTGCATTGGAAAGTGGATTCTTAACCACTGGGCCCCCCAGGAAGTCCAGAAGTATCAGTTTATCGGTGTACAAGTAGGACTACATTTTCAGTCTTCAGAAAGTTCTCATTCTTTGTAGGCTGCTGCTGCTGCTTGGTCACTTCAGGCATGTCCAACTGTTTTGTGACCCCACGAACTGTAGTCCACCAGGCTCCTCTGTGTATGAGATTCTTCGGCCAAGAATACTGCAGTGGGTTACCACGCTCTCCTCCAGGGCATTTTCCCAACCCAGGGACCAACCTGCATCTCCCACGGCTCATGTATTGCAGTGGATTCTTTATCGCTGAGTCACCTGGGAAGCCCATTCTCTGTATGCCTTATGGCAGTTATTTTATATCTTATATTTAACAATAAAACAACTAATATTTATGAAGGACCTACCCAGTGCTAGGTGTTGAAAATGTAACATTGAACAAGATTACCTCCTCTGCTTATAAAACCTTTCAATATAAACCTATAATGATAACTCCATGAATATTTCAGTTTCTCTAATAATTCCTAAAAATCATTCTGTAGCTGGAGGCATTTTAGAAGCAGGGGGAAAGTTACTGGTAAATTATAATGGAAAGGTGTAATCCATTTTGGAGGATGTCATGTTTACTTTATGGTATTTATTTTATGTTAAAACATCATGATCCACTCACCGAAGTGGATGTGTCCAACATTAAGCTGAAGAGTATTTAGAAATAATAGCTGCAAGGTGAGGAAACATGAGGATTCAGGGAGGAAATAAGCATACACTGTGATTAGATCATCTGCAGTGTACTATTATTATCTGCAAGTCTTTTGCTACAAAATCACATCAGTAGTATTTTAGTGACATTTATTTATTGTCCCTGTACAAAAGATAATAAGGTAGAAGAAAACAGAATCACAGGTGAAAATAAAAACCAAGCTAAGTGCTACTCAGATGTGCCCTGCTGTTCTTTGACTGTTGGTTTCTGTGTATGTGCTCAGTTCTCTCATATCTGATTCTTTATGACCCTGTGGACTGTAGCCCACCAGGATCCTCTGCCCAGGGAAATTTCCACACAAGAATACTGGAGTGGGTTGCCATTTCCTTCTCTATGGGATCTTCCTGATCAGTGGTCGAACCCATGTCTCTTGCTTCTCCTCCATTGGCAGGCAGATCTTTACCACTGTGCCACTTGGAAGCCTTTGGAGTGCCCTAAATTGCATATTAACAGAAAGCTACTGTGTAGCAACATTAGATGCCCTCGTGAGCCCTGACTTTACCTTTTCCATGTGGTTCATCATTGCAGGAATTTTTCCTTATGGTGAACCAACAGCCTTTTCCTCTTCTGAGTAAGTTCTTACAGCAGCAAGGTTTGAGTGCTATTTTTAGCATGCCTCTGTATGTGGTGGAAAATGGCTCCTTTCCTGCTCTAAGACACTTCTCTGCAGAGTGTAGAAGGAAGTACTTAATTTTCAGCTTTTTATTTGGTTTAATAACATTGCAAACATAGTGCAGGTGGCTGTAATTTTACACCATGTGAGTGAAAATGTTCTTTTTCTTTCTCTCTCAATCTGTTTGTTTTGCCATTTTAAACCCAACTATGTAAAAATTAGAACAACTGATATTTTAAATTGATGAACTAGTTTGAAATTCTTTGAAAAGGAAACTAAGCGTTCTATAATCAAAATGTAAAATTGTTGCAAATGAGAAAAGATTTATAAATATAGGGTTCAAGTTAATATAAACATAGTAGCATCATCCACTGGTTACTCTGTTGCAACTATATCTGTATCATTAGTTATAGCAGTTTCATTAGTGTGATTGCACCTTCTCTTTGTGAAAACCTTTCACAGTTATTGATGAAATAATGTCTTGTTTCTTGGCAACTTTTAAATCAGAGACCTTTGTTCTAGAGTAGAAGGTATCTGTAAATGGCTTTGTCAGACTCAAGATTGAATAATCTTGTTGAAGTATGGGACATAACAACACAATGAAGTTGCTCAGTCGTGTCTGACTCTTTGTGACCCCATGGACTGTAGCCCACTAGACTCCTCCATGCATGGAATTTTCTAGGCAAGAGTACTGGAGTGGGTTGCCATTTCCTTCTCCGGGGGATCTACCTGACCCAGGGATTGAACCTGGCTCTCCCACATTGCAGGCAGACACTTTACCCTCTGGGCCACCGGGTTGTGACTGAATAATTTTCATCTTTTTGACTAAAACTATTAATAATTATGTAAAATTAGCAGAAGCAGAAGATATTAAAAAGAGGTGGCAAGAATACACAGAAGAACTGTACAAAAAAGATCTTCATGACCAAGATAATCACGATGGTGTGATCACTCACCTAGAGCCAGACATCCTGGAATGAGAAGTCAAGTAGGCCTTAGAAAGCATCACTACGAACAAAGCTAGTGGAGGTGATGGAATTCCAGTGGAGCTATTTCAAAGCCTGAAAGATGATGCTGTGAAAGTGCTGCACTCAAGATGCCAGCAAATTAGGAAAACGCAGCAGTGGCCACAGGACTGGAAAAGGTCAGTTTTCATTCCAATCCCAAAGAAAGGCAATGCCAAAGAATGCTCAAACTATCGCACAATTGCACTCATCTCATGCGCTAGCAAAGTAATGCTCAAAATTCTCCAAGCCAGGCTTCAGCAATACGTGAACCGTAAACTTCCAGATGTTCAAGCTGGTTTTAGAAAAGGCAGAGGAACCAGAGATCAAATTGCCAACATCCGCTGGATCATGGAAAAAGCAAGAGAGTTCCAGAAAAACATCTATTTCTGCTTGATTGACTATGCCAAAGCCTTTGACTGTGTGGATCACAAAAAACTGTGGAAAATTCTGAAAGAGAGGGAAATACCAGACCACCTGACCTGCCTCTTGAGAAATCTGTATGCAGGTCAAGAAGCAATAGTTAGAACTGGACATGGAACACCAGACTGGTTCCAAATAGGAAAAGGAGTATGTCAAGGCTGTATATTGTCACCCTGCTTATTTAACTTCTATGCAGAGTACATCATGGGAAACGCTGGATTGGAAGAAGCACAAGTTACAATCAAGATTGCCTGGAGAAATATCAGTAACCTCAGATATGCAGATGACACCACCCTTATGGCAGAAAGTGAAGAGGAACTAAAAGGCCTCTTGATGAAAGTGAAAGAGGAGAGTGAAAAAGTTGGCTTAAAGCTCAACATTCAGAAAATGAAGATCATGGCATCTGGTCCCATCACTTCATGGGAAATAGATGGGGAAACAGTGGAAACAGTGTCAGACTTGATGTTTTTGGGCTCCAAAATCAGTGCTGATGGGGACTACAGCCACGAAATTAAAAGATGCCTACTCCTTGGAAGAAAAGTTATAACCAACCTAGAGAGCATATTCAAAAGCAGAGACGTTACTTTGTCAACAAAGTTCTGTCTAGTCAAGGCTATGGTTTTTCCAGTGGTCATGTATGGATGTGAGAGTTGGACTGTGAAGAAGTCTGAGTGCCGAAGAATTGATGCTTTTGAACTGTGGTGTTGGAGAAGACTCTTGAGAGTCCCTTGGACTGCAAGGAGATCCAACCAGTCCATTCTGAAGGAGGTCAGCCCTGGGATTTCTTTGGAAGGAATGATGCTAAAGCTGAAACTCCAGTACTTTGGCCACCTCATGCCAGGAGTTGACTCATTGGAAAAGACTCTGATGCTGGGAGGGATTGGGGGCAGGAGGAGAAGGGGACGACCGAGGATGAGATGGCTGGATGGCATCACTGACTCGATGGACGTGAGTCTGAATGAACTCCGGGAGTTGGTGATGGACAGGGAGGCCTGGCGTGCTGCGATTAATGGGGTCTCAAAGAGTCGGACACGACTGAGCAACTGAACTGAACTGAACTTCAGATTATAAATGATCTTCTTCATAATCTGAATAAATTCACAAATCTGAGTCCTAGATACAGAAATATGAAAGAAATCTAGCAACTTTACCAGGCTGTTACCAAAGTATAGACAATGCCTTATGTGTATTTATAGCAAGTAGTAAAATTTCCTCTTGACTAGTTGACTGGTATCTTCTTTTTTACAATTCCTATTCTCATCAAGACTTTTCTCTTTGTTTCTAATGTCCCCAGATGATGTTTTTATCTAGTTCTATTTAAGTCTTTTTGGAGATGTTCAAATATTTTCATGCCTTAACTTCTGCTGTTATTTGGTGTGACCGTTCTTTTTTAATCTTCAGTTTGGCCATAAAAGTTACTTTTTATAGGGCATGATACTTGTTTAAATGTATATAAGCACACATTGGAAAAATTTTAAATCATATTTGATAAGAAGCAAAATAAATAACATTTTTGTTAAAAAATAACCATAGGAGTTATTGAGATATTGGAGTCATGAGGTATTGAGGAAACATAATAATTCTTCATAAAAAATCACTATTAGGAAGCAAAAACAGTAAATAAAATGATTTAATTATTGAATGTACACAAGGTATCAATATCCAACTATATGGAGTAGTGGTTAGGATTTATCCTTCCACTCTAAACAACTAGAAAACTAGAGAAAAATAAACAGTGGTTTTTCAAGTATTGACTAGCAAGCAGTCCAAGGTAGTGATGTCTGAGAAAGGGGAAACAAGAAGCATGGGCCTTGTAGTTACTCTCGCTTTCTTCTTGGAGGCTCTTTCCATGCTACCATGGAAAGGGCTTCCAGGGGGCACTAGTGGTAAGGAACTTGCTTGCCAATGCAGGACACATAGAGACCTGGATTAGATCCCTGGGTTGGGAAGATCCCCTGGAGGAGGGCGTGGCAACCCACTCCAGTATTCTTGCCTGAAGAATCCCATGACAGGCTGTAGTCCATAGGGTCACAAAGAGTGAGACACAGCTGAAGTGACTTAGCATGCATAAGTTTAAAGGGGGAGTCCACACAGAGCCTGGTCATCCTTTCACTGATAGGTATAACAGAGAGATCACACGCAGTTCATAGAGTAGCTGTATCTAGAATGTGAAGGGTAAAGTAATAAAGAAGCTCTTTGAGAGAAAGAAAGAGAGACTGCAGAGAAGTCCCCTAAAATCTTTGGCTGAGTTTTGATCAGTTTATAAATGGAAAGAAACTACCCAATGATGGAAATCTTGCCATCCATGCAGACTTGAGAAGTGTTTATGTTCCCATCAGTGAATGGATGGAATCCTTAGACAAGTGTCCCCTTAGTAGTGGGTATGAGTTAGCCTTACACTCACACTGTTCTGAAGTTGTCCTAAAAGAGGTTAGAAGCAAAAATCAAAAAGAGTCAACTGATTCCCTCTAATTTAAATGTACTCTGCAACAAAATCTAACATTATTTAGAAGAATACAGAGAACATTTAGCAAGAAATTATAGAAAGTTCACAATCGGCATCATTCAATCAAGGATTACACAGCATAAAAGGGCAGGAAAATATTATCCATATCTGGAATAAGTGTCAACTGTTAGAAGAAATCCTAGACATAGCAGAGGTAACGTAACGAGCAGAGAGTGAAGCAGAAACAGCTACAGATAAATTCCATATGTTCTGGGAAATAGAGCATGTTGAGGAGAGACATGGAAAACGCAAAAAGATACATGTTTCAGATGAAAAATGTGATGTCTAAAATTAGAAATATTGTTTCCATAGTTTTGCCTTTTCCCAAATGTCATATAGTTGGAGTCCTGTAGTGTGTAGCCTTTTCGGATGGGCTTGTTTCACTTCGTAATGTGCATTTAAAGTTCATCAGCGTCTTTTTAGTCCCTGATAGATCACTTCTGTTTCAGTGCTGAATAAATGTTTTGCTGTTCTTTATCTTTTTACCTATCAAAGTACATCTTTGTTACTTCAAGTTTGGGCAGTTATCAGTAAAGTTGCTGTAAACATTCATGTGTAGGTTTTTTTGTATGAACCTGTTTTCAGTTCATTTGAGCATATACCAAGGATTGTGATTGCTGAGTGAGTGAGTTAATTTTATCAACATCACCAGCCTGCCCTCCAGAGTAGCTGTACCGTTTTGTAGTCCCACCAGCAGTGAATGGGCGTTCCTGCTGCTCTGCCTCTTTGTTAGCATTTGATGTTGTCAGTGTTCCAGAGTTTAATCGTTCTAATCCATGTGTAGTGTTACAACTTATTTTAATGAATAAATTGCCCCAACTTGATTTGAGATACCACTGATGTGAAACGACACATTTTAAATCATTTATTTATTTGAACGGGTGGATTCACAATATTATAATTAGTTTCAGGTGTGCAGCATAATGATTCACTATTTTTACAGATTATATTTCACTTAAATAATGGCTCTGTTTCTCTGTGCTATACAATGTAGCCTTGTTGCTTATCTATTTTTGCATGATAATTTGAATCTCTTAATCCCTTGCCCCTAATTTGCCTCTCTCCCCTTTTCCCATATGACATCCTGTAGAGACAGTAGAAAAAACAGTGATTGCTGGAGGCTAGGGGAGGGCAAGGGATGAATAAATGGATCACAGGGGATTTTTATGGCAGTGAAAATACTTTGTATAATACGATTACAATGGATGGGCTTCCCATGTGGCATAGTGGTTAAAATGCGGGCCAATGCAGGAGACGCAGGACGTGGGTTGGTCCCTAGGTTGAGAAGATCTCTTGGAGTAGGAAATGGTAATTCACTCCAGAATTCTTGTCTTGTCCAGAATTTCGTGGACAGAAGAGCCTGGCAAGGCTACAGTGCATGATGTTGCAAAGAGTTGGACATGACTGAGCACACATACATATCGCAATTACAAGGACTACATCTCATTTTATATTAATTAATATCCATAGAACTTACAGTGAGAGTGAACCACAGGGAAAACTGTGGACTTAAATGATGATAATTGGCCAATGTAAAGTTCCTCAGTTTTAACAAATGTCCCACACTGGAGGAGGATACTGAATGTGAGAGGCTGTGCATGTGTGGGAGTAGGGGGTGTATCAGAAATTTCTGTACCTTACTCTCAGTTTTGCTGATAATCTAAAATTGCTCTGAAAAATAAAGTCTTAAAAAATAAGTTGAAAAACTCAAACAATAAAAAATAAAATGAAAAATATACTGAATGGGATTGAGAGCAGATTTTTAAAAAGCAGACAGTCTGGAACACCTAAAAAATGAAACTATTCATAACTAATAAGCACAGAAAGAAAAAATAATGGCAAAAATGAACAATGCATCACTTATTAGTGGAGTGATACCAAGAAATTTTGCATATAGTTACTTAGAGTACCAGAAGTACAGAAGAGAAAAAACAGATGGGATAAATCTTTGGGAAAAGAGTAGCTGGAAATTTTTCTAATGTAATGGAAACTGACCTGAGATTGACGGGATCTCAGCAAACCTAAAGGAGAATAGAATTAAGGAAAAGCATGTTAATGCAAGTCATAATCAAATTGTTGAAAACTACCCTTATGGCAGAAAGTGAAGAAGAACTAAAGAGCCTCTTGATGAAAGTGAAAGAGGAGAGTGAAAAAGTTGGCTTAAAGCTCAACATTCAGAAAACTAAGATCATGGCATCCAGTTCCTGTCACTTCATGGCGAATAGATGGGGAAACAATGGAAACAGTGGCTGACTTTATTTTTTGGGGCTCCAAAATCACTGCGAATGGTGACTGCAGCCATGAAACTGAAAGACACTTACTCCTTGGAAGGTAAGTTATAAAACCTAGACAGCGTATTAAAAAGCAGAGACATTGCTTTGTCAACAAAGGTCTGTCTAGTCAAGGCTATGGTTTTTGCAGTAGTCATGTATGGATGTGAGAGTTGAACTATAAAAAAGCTGAGAGCAGAAGAATTGATGCTTTTGAACTGTGGTGTTGGACAAAACCCTTGAGAGTCCCATGGACTGCAAGGAGATCCAACCTGTCCGTCCTAAAGGAGATCAGTCCTGGGTGTTCATTGGAAGGACTGATGTTGAAGGTGAAACTCCAATACTTTGGGCACCTGATGTGAAGAGCTGGCTCATTTTTAAAGACCCTGATGTTGGGAAAGATTGAGAGCAAGAGGAGAAGGGGACGACAGAGGATGAGATGGTTGGATTGCCTCACCGACTCAATGGACATGAGTTTAGATAAACTCCGGGAGTTGGTGATGGACAGGGAGGCCTGGCGTGCTGCGATTCATGGGGTCTCAAAGAGTCGGACACGACTAACTGAACTGAATGATAAAAAGATCCTAAATGAAGTTAGAAATAAATACTCAATATTTTAAAAGGAGCAAAGATTACAATGAGAGGAAATTCTTTGCAGAAACTATGTAACTGTAGAATGACTTCTTTAAATTACTGAGAGAAACAAAACAAGCACCTAAGAATTCTTTGCCAAGTCAATGTTAGAAAACAGCAAAGATGGAGAAATCACATATTTCAGTTCCAGTCTACAGTAACAAAAAAAAAGCTACAGTAACAAAGGCTGCTGATAGACATAAGGACAAATGGAATAGATAGAGTCCAGACATAAATCCACATATATATGAGCAGTTGGTTTTTTAGCGGTATGGGAAGATAATTCTATGTAGTATAGTCTTGCAACAAATAATGCTGCAGCATGCAAATAAAAATTAGCTAAAAATATCAAAAGAAACTTTACCGGGTCTCTCATATAAGTATTAAGTCAATATTGATTCTGCATTAAATGAAAGTGCTTAATAGTATAACACTTCTAAAATAAACAGGAAAAAACCAAGTAAACTTGGAGTAAATAAAGATTTCTCATAAACCATTATTAAAAAGAAGATAGATTTTTGCTCTTCAAAAGACTATTTTAAAAACATATTTCTAATAAAGAGTTATAGAATATGTAAAAAGCACATCTCAGTAAGAATAGGTGCAACTTAATTTTTTAAAAATTATTTTGAATAGGCACTTCACCAATGAACTTACATTCATGGCAAATAAGCACAAGGAAAAGTGCTCATTTTTATTATAGGATGTGCAAACTAAACCACAATGAGATATGCTCACACACACTACATTAGCTAAAATTAAACAGACTGACAATATCAAATGTTGTTGATAATTTGGAGCAACTGGAACTCCCATACATTGTTGCAAAGGCAAATGGCAAAGTTCGGAAATGTGTCAGTTTCTCACTTACCATATGATTCAGCATTTCAATTCCTAGATATTTACCCATGAGAAATGATGATATATGTCTGCACAAACACTTGTTCATGAACATTGTAATAATACCTTAATAGTCATAGTGAACAGCTGGAAATAACCCAAATATCCTTAAATTGGTGAATAAATTTGCAAATTTTATTCTACGCATACAGCAGATTATAACATATCAATAAAAAGAATGGTTTACCAGCACAAATGAAGAATTCTTAAAAACTTACTAATTTAGAGAATCCTGATTCAAACAATTATATGCTTCATGGTTTGATTTATATAAATTTTTGAAAAGGTAAGACTGTATTGATGGAAGCTGATAATCATTTTAGCGGTGGGTTTAGGGGAAGAGAATAATTGCAAAGATCAGAGGGAATTTTGGGCTGTTATAGAAATATTCTGTATCACATCATGAGTTTGGTAGTAAAGTTATTATTAAGATCATTTATAGCTAATAAAATCCTAGCTTGGTTTGGTTTGACTTTACCTCTGGTTTCTTTTTAAGCATTTGAATAGGATAAATTGAAGTATAAATGTTCAGCGAAAATTAAACATCTTTTTCTAAGAAACATTTATCACACAATTGCATTTAAAATACATTTCATACCCAAATTTGCATATAAAGTGTTGTGGGAAATTTGGGAAGCATATGGTCTGTCTTTTTCTTCTTTTTTATCTTTTTTATTGTCTAAGAAGCACTAAAGCCAAGTAACTTGGCAGGATTTTTTCTAGATTTAGTCTTTTAAATGGCTTTTTATTTTCTGGCAGATGGGCTGTGTTAACCACCTATTAAAATTACACTTGTATATATTGGTAGAATGTTTTATATTTACTCATGAAAATAAAATTTTTAGAATTGTCATTTAAAACTAGCAAAACCTTTCTGTCACAAGGTTGAGAAACAATTGTACCTGTCACTTTCTTTGTTACTTTGAAGTATGTTACAGCATGGATGGCTACCTAATGAATATTCTATGTTTTAGGTTTATTTTAATGTTTTAAAATATTCTCCATCTTTAAAAACAAAAGAAATATGGGCTAGGAGTTGAAATAGTTGAAGAGAATAAATTTCATGATGTGGCATCTTCTCTAAATTGTTTTGGGAAAATAGATGTGTTTAAGCATTATCATATACTTTTTAATAAGTACTTTTCCCCCTCCATTAACAATTTTAAAGTCATTATTTAGAGTGTGGTATACAATATGATAAAAATATATATCCTAAAAATTATTTTTCTTAATTTGGTTCTAGAAACATGAGAGAAGTGATATGGTATTTGGAAAGGCTGTTTTAAATCACCTTTGTTTTTGGGGATTTTTTTATTTTATCTATATGAAGCTGTTAAACGAAAATGTACATTTTCTAAATGATTACATCTAATTGTTTTTCCCTTGTTTGTGGTGCTATCGAAAAACCCTGTGAGTTGGCAAACATGCTTGTGTGCTAGTTATCCATTATATGATTTAGATTGATTTTACAATCTCTGGAGAGATTGCAAAAATTTCTAAACATACTAGCAGAACTTCTAAACATGGTCTTCCCTGGTGGCTCAGATGGTAAAGATTCTACCTGCGACATAGGAGACCTGGGTTCAGTCCTGGGGTTGGGAAGATCCCCTGGAGGAGGGCATGGCCACCCACTCCAGTATTCTTGCCTGGAGAATCCCTGTGGATAGAGGAGCCTGATGGGCTACAGTCCATGGGGTTGCAAAGAATTGCATACACCTGAGCGACCAAGACAACACATCCCCATGACATTTTAATACTACAGGTAAAACTACATTTGTTTATGTGTTGTCTGTCTGTGCTTCTATATACAAAAAGTACATTTGCACTCCGCTCTGGAATGAGAAAATATTTGCCCCTTTGGGGTTGATACCACTTTCCCCACTCCATTCAGAATGCATGCTCTGTCAGTATAAGGAGATACCTATAGTCAAAACATATTCTCATGCATAGGGATCTTTTTTTAAATATTCTAAAACATTAATAATTATACTACTCAGAATGCACAATGGGAAGATAAGAGAATAAAATTTTCCTTTTATTTAACAAAGAATTTAGATGTTGGTTCTTATCACTGACATATTTAGCATTTATATTTGTTCCCTAAATGAAAGTGAAAGTGAAGTCGCTCTGTTATGTCCAACTCTTTGCGACCCGGTGGACTGTAGCCCACCAGGCTCCTCCGTCCATGGGATTCTCCAGGCAAGAATACTGGAGTGGGTTGAAGGGCTGTGTAAACCTATGGAAAAAAGCCATGATAACAGGTTGAGATTGTCTGTCATGATCAACTTCAGTATCTCCTGTAGGCTTTAACTATGTTAATGGTGATATGAGTATCCTATGTCCAACTCTTGGCTTCCTAGTACTGCTATATATAACTGATGTCCCCTCAAAATCCTTTAAACAGATGTCTGTTCAGGGATTATATCCTGAGCCAAAGGATAGTTTTACTCAGAAACAAATATAATAAAAACATAAATACTAGTTTCATAAATTGGGATGATTTATATAAGTGGATACGTGGATGACTTGAATTTATGAATTATTATTACATGTGAAAGTGCTTACTAGAAGCCAGGTACAGTGTTATAAACTTTATATACATTTTCTAATTTTATCCTCAAAATAAACCTATAGAGTCTATATTTGTATTATCCCTATTTTCTTGATAAGTAAAGTAATATCCAGACTGTATTTTTAAAACTTGTTTTAATAGCCAATTTTACTGATGATTATAATGAGAGATTATATAAATAAGAGTTGATCAATTTGTTTTACTCTTTTTTTCAATGTCTTTCTATCTCCCCATTTGTGGAGATATTAGCAATAAGTATAAAAGCTAAAAAGCCACTGGGGCTAAAAAAGACATAAAGAAACATGGCTTAAACTCAGAACGTCTGAATTGGCAGTTTTAAGCTATAATTGCCGTAATCGTAATAACAGCTGGTATTAGTTAATTATTAACTAAATCAGCATCACACATACAGCAGCACTTTTACTGAAGAGCAGGCAAAAGTTCAGAGACCCTAATCATATTCCTTAGACTCCAGACCCCAATATTTTAAATGATTCTCCTGATTATTTGTTGGTGTGAGAGGTGTGAAGGATAATTAAATAGTGCTCTATGAAAACTGAAAATGTCTTTCACACGTAAGTTACCACAATATAAAGAGAGTGGAGTGTTTCATTTATATTTTAAATGCTTAAATTTTCAGAACTTTATATATCTCTGAATATAATTGCCCTCAGTAACAAATTTAATTCTTTTGGGTTTAATAAAATGTACATTTCATTTGAAAATTTTCAGTAACTTAATGACAGCATTGCTTATGTAGGAAACATTATGCAAATGATTGCAGTGAAGCCTATGAGTTTAGTTAGGCTCAAGAAAAAGTTTGTAATTAACAAATTAGCATTTGAAAAAGACATTTTGAATATGCATAGTAGAAAATTCTGCTTAACTTGTGGGGTGTGTTCATAATGATTACTTCAGAATTCATGCATATGCATTTTTAACATGCAAATAGTCAAAACCTTAGTGGACCTGTCCAGATCTGAGTAATTTTTTCTTTTTTTCAGTTAAATGACTAACATAAGTAAGGCAAAATGAATAACACATATTAAGATTTTGAATCTTCTTTTTGATTCAATATTTTCTTAAACATTAAGAACACAGAGTTAAATACTTTCTACTTATTATGACTTCAATGTGGATGAAAATAACACCATTAAGAAAAAAAATTCTGTATCTGCTTTTTCCTATGAAGTATATGCTGTGCTATGCATTACAGTATTGTGGTTAGGCCTTAATTTGTTTTGTATGTTTAATTGTACTTTGGGGGGTTGTTTGAATTTTGATGTCACACTCACACAGACATTCAATTATTAATGAAGAGTGAAAGACCACTGAGATTAAAGAAAACTATCCTGTGTATTTGCTTCAAATAGTATAAATATATTTGCCTCCATATAGTGTAAGCAAAATAAAGCAAAGTATTACTCAATGTAGTTTATTTTCTTCCTCTATTAACAGACTGTATTAATTCTTATTTAACCATTATATATGATCTCAAATCTTTAAACACTGAATATTGTTCTTCACTACAAAGTATCTGTCTTGCTCACTTTTCCTGAGATATTCCATTCTCATCTTGTTTCTATACTGTTTCTTATGTTTTCCATAAATGTGTGATCATTAAACTTTTCTCTGCCATCACCCACATATTTTGGCAAATAAATCTTCTGCTATAAAACCTTATCCAGCTTGCTTGGGCCACAATGATATTTTCTGTTGCTGAATTCATACAATATTTATGGTTCATTTATTACATTCCCTACAAACTGGTGGTGGTGGTTGTTTAGTTGCTAAATTGTATGTGACTCTTTTGCTGCCCCATGGACCATAGTCCACCAGGCTCCTCTGTCCATAAAATTTTCAAGGCACAAATATTGGCATGGGTTGTCATTTCTATCTCCATTTATTGCTAATTTAAATCCATATTTGATAAATATGTGAATGCTTTATCTTTCCAACTAGAGAAATCATGTCTTTTATTAGTTTGGTTAACCCTGTAAAATCCAGTAAGCAGCTAAGGACTGATTTGACTTGGCTTATTGAAACGTTATGTACTTTCT
Source organism: Budorcas taxicolor (assembly GCF_023091745.1). Taxonomy (NCBI): domain Eukaryota; kingdom Metazoa; phylum Chordata; class Mammalia; order Artiodactyla; family Bovidae; genus Budorcas; species Budorcas taxicolor. Next base: position 89,366,082 of record NC_068910.1, read on the forward strand.
TCTAATAAACTCTTTAACTTTTAAGTTCATTATCATCTTATAATTAAAAGGAATGATCAAACCTACAGAACTATAAAATGACTGAAATGCTTTTTCCCATACTAGTTTTGATTATAATCCAGTACTAGAAAATAAGGTGATTTTAAGCCATCACATGAAATTCCTGCCAACAATATGATGCCATGCATTTTAGATTCTTTCATTCTCTTTGTTTGTCATGACTCTTCCTTTTTCAGTGCATTGCTCCTGTGTCTAGCACCAGCCTTTTGTGCACTGATCACATTAAACCAATCAAAGTAACTAAGAAACAAAATGAAGACATGCCTAACATTAGTCCCAGGAACTAGGCAAGTGACAACTAAGTAGAACAGAAACATAAGAGGTATTCTAGTTTTAGGAAACAGAATATGCAGTGTCATGAAACAGTAACTATCTCTGGAGAAATCAAGCGGAATGTAAAGCTATATGTATTATCAGATGTCAGGTTAGGTAGAATGTTTTGAGTGAGTGAGTGATAGTCGCTCAGTCCTGTCCGACTCTTTGCAACCCTATGGACTAGCCTGCCAGGCTCCTCTGTCCATGGAATTCTCCAGGAAAGAATACTGGAGTGGATTGCCATTTCCTTCTCCAGGTGATCTTCCTGACCCAGGGATCAAACGCATGTCTCCTGCATTGCAGGCAGATTCTTTACCATCTGAGCCACCAGGGAAGCCTACGATAAGAAGACATTTCTGTGTATTAGACTTTTCCAAGTACAAAGGATGTTATGGGTTGTACTTATACTTTCCCGTAACCTATTCAAAAGAGCAGCCATTCAGTGGTTCGGTATTTATTCCTAGCAGAAGATGCTTGCAATTGTTCACTTTCCTTATGAGCAGGACCTCAGTTGACAGTGGATTAGTCCCAAACCAGCACTTGGTGGCTTGAACTATCCAGACTGTGTTTGCCATTTAGGTTGATTCCCTGAGAAAATTTCACTCTTTCTTTCTTCTGTTAAATCCCACACTTTAACTTTTTTTAAAAAATTGTATTTTCACAAAAACAAAAGAGCAGAAGTTTTTCTTATAAACAGTTTAGTGCAGATTTTTTCCAGCTGCAGTTTAGCAAGTCTGCAGCTAGACAATAACTCTTCTAAGTCTCCATGTTAAGATTCTATGTGAATGCTCAGTCTTTCGGTCGTATCTGACTTTTTGTAACCCCATGGATTGTGGCCTGCCAGATTCCTCTGTGTAGGCGATTTTCCAGGTAAGAATGCTGAAGTGGGTTGCTGTTTCCTTCTCCAGAGGATCTTCCTGACCCAGGAATCAAACCCTTGTCTCCTGCTTGGCAGGCACATTCTTTACCACTGAACCTGGGAAGCCTATCATATTAAGATTAACTCTCCATTAAATATAGTTAAAAATAAAGAAAAAAGTATTAGAAATATCTTTAGAAGTATACATATTTTGCAAGCTGTTGAGTCAACTATTAGAGTTCTTTATATTTCTGCTGATTTTTCCTTCTTTTATGATGGATTTTTTTAAACAACTGAATTAAAACATGAAAGCATAGTTTTTATATAATTTTTAGGAGTGTATAGACTGTAATATGAGCTTCCCTGGTGGCTTGGTCAGTAAAGAATCTGCCTACAATGCAGGAGACTGGTGTTTGATCCCTAGGTCAGGAAGATCTCCTGGAGAAGGATATGGCTACCGACTCCAGTATTCTTGCCTGGCAAATCCAATGGATAGAGGCGCCTGGTGAGTTGAAGTCAATGGGGTTGCAAGAGTCAGACACAACTTGGTGACAAAACCACCATGACTATATAGACCTTAATATGGTCGGTGAATGATAACCAACTGGTATAGATGAAATTTACCTAAGTGGTCAGAATGACAAGACTTATTCCATGGGCCACATCCTTAAGAGATTCTACTCTTTGGTCTTAAATATTTACCATGCTTCCACAATTATTACTATGAAAATAGAATATAGATCTTAATGATTCTCCCGGTAAACTAGAAATGCAAACTTTGTATTAAAGGTAAATAGAAACAGATGTGATATATACAAAGTTATTTATAACCATTGGTACCTTATAAAATATGTTTATTGTCAGATAAAGTTATTCTCGATGCAGTTAGCAAAACACTGTAAGTATATCTACACAGATAAGGTCATAAACTCTCATAAATACATTTTATTACAAGTATAATTTATTCTGAGTCATTAAGCTCAGAGTTAACATGATAATCGGAAAATTGAGAGTCTAATCAAATAATTTATAAATCAGCCATTAAAGTATTATTTAACTAGAGTGAAGGATTTACTAGCATATGAAGAAAAGTATATATTAAATGAAACAGTAAATATAACATTTTGGAATTTTTCATTAAACAATTGATATTCAAGAAAAAAACTTTCTGCTTTTTTATGTTGCTTTTGTAAACTTGTGAATCTAAGTGACAATCTAGCAGATTAAAATATTTTCTTTAAACTTTTTAAAAGCATTATTTTTCATCCATCCTGAAAACCATTGGCAAGTTTATTTGGTCTATATCTAGAACAACCAGAAAAAAAAAACCACGTCTAATATATGTATCTAAAAGGGAAATGAAAATGCATGGAAATATCTAATTGTATATACTGTGAAGCTGGAAAATTAAAGATGATAACCCCTTTTTACCATTCAGCCGAGCGTGAAAGAGCAAAAGAGATTCAAAACTTCATTAATTGCTCTCACACAACGTTACAGCCACCTGCACTTGAAAGAATTTACATTGGAGCAGATGGATTGCTGAATGCAGTATCAAAGATTTTCAGAATATTTGTTTTAAAAATAAACTGGATTCTAAGACAAGGACAAGCAAATCATGCAATTTACAAAGCTGACAGAGATTTCATTATTGGGACTCTTTAAAACTATGAGGAAGGGCACATTTTTATCTCTAAATTGAAAATACACAGACCAACCACTCTTTAAAAATGGTAAAAGTCACATGTTTAAATTAAAGATGACAATATGCTCATGCATTTTAATTTTGCTGTATTCATTTGGGGCTATTGAACCTACCTGACTGGTTTGCTTTACTAACTCCTAAATCATTGACCCAGGCTTTGCCTGCACTGCATAATGTCATGTTTTTACAACTCTGATTATTCAAGTCCCTGAATAAAGATTGTTCCGTATGTAAAGTAAAAGAGGAAATGTAAAGGTTAACTTTTTGTTGAGGAAACTCATTTTCACTTGTCATTTGATTTTGTCTTGACTCTGCACTTAACACTGCTAAGTCTGAGTTCCCCACTGTGGAATCACTGTTAATATGAATCTAGCTAACATATGCTTCTGAGTTCAGCTGTATTATGCTTTTGACACATACTTTAATTTTTATATCTTGCAAATGTTTCTACAACTTCAGTCATGAATTAAGTTTTACTTAGAATTTGCATTTATGGTATTTTTAAGCATTCTATGAACATTGATATCCCAAGTCAGCAAGCTACAGCCAGTGGGCTGAGTTTGACCCAATACCTGTTTTTGGAAATAAGGTCTGATTGTAGCACAGCCATGCCCATTAATTTACTTACTGTCTATGGCTGTTTTTGTGCTGTGATTGTAAAGGAGAGTAGTCATAACAGAGACCATATTGTCCACAACATCTAAAGTATTTATTATCTAGCTCTTTATGGGAGAAGTTTATTAACCCAGATACACTGGCACACTGTATGGCCACAGGCAAGTTTTCTTACCTCACTGGGCTTTAGTTTCCTTATCTGTAAAATAAAAATAATGATGGTACCTACTTAACGTGGCTTTTATGATGATTAAGTGAAATAATATAAGCTTTTAGGAAAAGGCCTGACTCATAGTGTCAGCGTTAGCATCATATTTTCTGAGGAATAATTCTAGTTCATGGAAGCTAAGAAATAGACTTTAAACTATATTATTGCAGTTTTTCCACTTTGTTTAAATAGGGGAATTTGGGGGATCTGAAACTATCATAAAATTGTTAATAGACTATTCCCCAATACAAAACAAAAAGTCCAAAATAAATAATGGAGATAATGTGGTTTAATATTAAAGTCATCGACTTTGAGAGTGGAAGCTCTGAGTGCGAATGACAACTCCTCTGGGAAGTCCGATTAACTCCTTACTTGTTCTTTAAAGAAGACCTTCAGTCAGTAATGTAAACTCTCTAATCTGTACTTCCTTATCTGTAAAATAATAATAATAATATAATAATCATGTCTTCTAATAGATTATTAGTTTATTTTAAAGGGCAAATGAAATAAAAATGTAGCAGTGTAAATTGTAAGGAACAGTACAAATCACAGGTCTTAATGCCTAATTAACCTTACCATGCTTCCTTGCCTTGCACCTTGGGAAGTGAATATTTGTAATTATTTAGCCAAAGAGTTCAAGATTAACCTTTTTTGTGTCAAAGGTTGCCACATGCATCAACACAGATGTATCTTACAGACATAATGAGGGAAAGAAGCCAGGTCCAGAAAAGCCTGCATGATCTAATCATCTTTGGGCTTCCCAGGTGGCACCTGAAGTAAAGGACCCGCCTGCCAATGCAGGAGTCCTAAGAAGCTCGGGTTCGAGACCTAAGAGGCTTGGGTTGGATCCTTGAGTTGGGAAGATCCCCTGGAGGAAGCATGACAACCCACCATTATTATTGCCTGGAGAATCCCATGGACAGAGAAGCTTGGCGGGCTATAGTCCATAGGGGTCACACAGAGTCGGACATGACTGAAGTGACTTAGCACTCTTGCACGCATGATCCTCTTTAGTTGAAGTTCCACAACTAGCAAAATTAATCTTCGGTGATGGAAAAGAACATTGGTTACGTTTCCGGTGTCTGCATGTGGGGAAAAGGTCTTCTGGGAGGCTGAGGATGTCGTAGGTACTTTCCTATAGGTACAGTTTACATTGGTGTGTTCCCTTTGTATATGTTTATTCACATGAGTGATTACGATTTGTGAACTTAACTGTAGGTATATTTATAATTGAGTTTAAAAATAACTGTTGGAAAAATAAAAGAAAAAGAAAGGAGAGAAAAAGAGAGAAACTAAATAAGTACAACCACTTGTCCAGCTTTCAGAATTAAAAACAATAAATCTTTTGCCATCCAATGTATTCATGTTATTCCAGCACTTATTTGCATCTTTCTCTCCGCAGCCACACAGAGTCCACTAACCCACATGCATGGACACACACACACACACACACACACACACACACACACACACTCCCCTCTGTAATCAAATGGGACTCAGCTTTGGGCAATGTTGTCTCCATATGGTTCTTCAAATATGTGAGTTTTGACAGAATTTCCCTTTTATTTTTCTTTCTCTATAAATCCTACAATGTTCAGTTTTACTTTAAGTCTTTTCTTAACTAATTAAGGCATCATGACCTTTAGGAGGCTCATAGATCACTTTTGCTCTTATTAAACACTCTGTGCTATTTTCCAAACTTTTGTTTTAGTTTTATTTTTATGTACATATTATTCATTTTCCAAAAATATAATATATGCTCCATGAAGATAAGACAAAAAGATCTTAAACTGAAACCTGTGTTTATAGTGGAAGTCAAGTATATTTTAAAATTAGACTTTTTTTTAAAGAAAATGCTTTATTAGTACAAGATCGAAAAATATAAAAGCTGTTGAAGGAAATGAAGTCTCTTGGTCATGCTAAGCCAGAAGCATCCCATTCCTTTCTCAGAAGTAACAAATGTGGCAGCTTTTCTTGTACAAATTTCCATTAATACATGTGAATGTTCTGTGCATATTCATATGCTTTTATTCTTATGGTAGTTTGCTGTACATATTATCTTATACTATGTTTCATTAAGTGAATCATATATCTTAAGGTCTTCCATTTTTATAAATGAAGTGAATTAAAATACTAAAAGAAATTATGAAAGTATAGAAATACAAAATTATGGGGCAGTGCCATTATTTAACTGAATAACTTTGCAAATACTATAAAATTGCCTTTTTGACATCATGGATGTAGACTGTTCTGATACTTATTTCTGTAGCTTTGAGAGGAATTTTTTAAATGATATTTACGTATTGAACTATGCTGAAAATAGTTTTTCCACTTTGTCTATGTAGTTTTTCCTTATCCTTCACATAAGTGTATTGAGTAAATATTTAGTCTGTTGTTCTTGAAGTATACTCTGAAAAATATGTGAAGCATTCCCAATTTTTAAAATTTATTTGTTGCTTTCTAGCCAGGAGTTTTTTTAAACTGTAGTTCAGAACTTTGGATCTTACCAGATGTTGAGTAATATGCCACTAAGATAAGTGCAAATGGTTTCACTCTTGATTCCTTTGTACAAGTGAAAGACAACTTGGAATTCTAAACAGATTAAATAGAGAGGTCGCTGTTCATTTGGACTCTCTTAGAAAGGAAGGCTGTTTTGACAAATCCCTCTGCTTATTAGACAAAGTGCAAAAGCATTACATCTGGAGATCATATGCCATTGTTTTATGAAATCAATTCATCATACAATCCCTTCTACTCTTGAAATAAACCCAGGAGAATTTAAGTAAGCTGTCCACACTAGCACACATTCTCATTTCCACATAAACACTCACCAACTCCTCTATGCATATATGCTCTCTTGAAAGATTTGTGCCCTCACAAAACATAAAGTGGAATTGCAACATGCTTTTCAAATTGGCAATATTGCTTTTTTAAATTAGTGGTTTTTTGTTTTTTTGCTTATTGTTTTTGGCTGCATTGGGTCTTTGTTGCTGTGTGCGTGCTTTCTCTAGTTGTGGTGAGTGGGGGTTACTCTCTCCTTGTGGCATCTGGGCTTCTCATTGTGGTGGCTTTGCTTGTTGCAAAGCATATATTCTAGAACGTGGGGTTAGTAGTTGTGGTGAATGGGCTTAGTTGCCCCATGGCGTGTGAGATCTTCTTGGAGTGAGGATCAAACCAGTGTCCCCTCTGTTAGAAGGTGGACTCAACCACTGGACCCCCAGGGAAGCCCCAGACATTGTTTTAACATTCTCTTTTAATAGATTTCTGAATCTAGCTTGCAATAATTATTCTTATAGCTTTGAAATTAACAATCCATTTTTTTAAATTTTGTGATATATTTCCTTTTCATGTAAAAAACAAAGTTGAAATTATTTTTGAAATCCATCATCCCCATATACTTCAAATTAATTTTCCTTGCTCAAATCCTGAAGCAATGTATGTGTTTTACATGTTTAAGACTATCAGAATACAAAATGTTCATTTCATTAGAATAAGGAAACATTCAGCAAATGACTATATATATATACTAGAGGGTTTTAAGAGGATTTTAGATATTTGAGAGGAGCCAGTCCTAGATTTTGCTTTCAAAATTCCTAAAGATGACATTTTAAAAGATAACTGCAATTCAGATCAGTGAAGTGCTTTGATGTCTTATATTTTCTTTTGCAGATTGTAATCCGCATGTTCAGAAGACCTCTCTCTAGAGTATAATTTAACTTAATTGACAGTCATTGTTCCTTGAAAACTTTGAATTAAACTAACATAAGCATGAATGAAACTGGTCAGATAACCATGTACTGTTGTCTTTATTATTATTTGTCCTTTAGGATTAGTGATAATATTATGTATAAAATTGGCATTTGGCTATTAGATCCTCATTCAATCATTCCAGACTTGATTAAAACTGGTATCTTGGTGTACAGTAATTTAGGTTCATGAGAAACTGTTAGGTTTCCCATTTAGTTCTTGGGTTTATTGACGAACAGGACATTTTATGTGTGTAGTGATGAATTTTGTTCTTTTTCTTTTTTACACTAACATCATATACAGACTGCAAAACTGACTGAGCATGAAATTGTTTTTAGAAATTGTGAGGGCTAGTTTAGAAGGCAAGAATCAGATGAACAGTTGCTAGCAAAAATGTGAGTGTGGAAAGGATGATGGTAACGGAAGTTTAAAAGTAAAGAAGTATTAGCATCAAACAAAAACATTCATGTGGCAAGCATTTCAGTCCAATATGTACATGCCAGCATTCTTAGAAGCATGTAAGTTTGGGGGGAAAAATTTTTTTTTTTTAAATTTTTGTGCCTTTTTTTTTTTTTTTCACAGAAAGAAAAGTGGTATAGGCTTTGGGACTCCTGGTAACTGCCACTGCAAAGCAGTAGGCTTCATTATGGCTATGCTTATGCAATACTAATTAACATGCCTGATGTGCTGTTTTCCTTATTTGACCATGTGACAGCCCACAGGTCTGACACCCTCTGTGAACCAACAGCTGAGGAAATTTTCAACGTGGCAGATTTTTTACAAAATACACCCAAACAAAAATGTAATCACACTTTTCCTGAACAACTGCATTAACAGAATGTGTTAGAGCGGATCTACAATTAGTGGATTGCATACATTTATACTTGAGAAAAAATAAAAAAGAGACTAGAGACGAGTTAAGCCTGTGCATACAAATGATTGTACCTTGGGTCCAGAATTAAAAAGTGTAATAGTACTGTATTATATTATCACAGAGAATATAATTTTACCAGTAAAATCAGATCTAGCAAAAGTATCACTAAGGATTAGAAGCAAAATTATCAATATATATATATTGCACCCTAATGGACCTCTGTGATGTCCAGCTGATTTATTGACTCTACACATGAAATGAATTAGAGTCTGGACATACGCAAATTTTGTTTTAGTTTGTTTAGTTTTGTTGTTGTGGGACTGGAGATACTCCTCTTAACAAACTCAGCATAGTCACTGGCTATATAGATTGTAAAGTCTCATTCAGAGTTTGGGATAGAGACTGTAGTCCCAACCAATAAATATAAAACTAGCACTGTAATGCGAAGGAAGGTGCTTGATGCCGTGAAATCGTTAATAGAGGTATTCGAATGGATTGTGAATTGTAGTTTTCCTTCGGAAGTGAAAATTAGCAGAGACCTGGAAGTCAGATTAGAGGTTAAGCAGATGAGCTGAGGAAATTAGAACACTAGGTCACACACTGTGTTACACGTCAGAAGTTCTTGAAGAAATGTTTTTAATTACTGATGCCTGGGTCCCATCGCTAGAAAATCTGATTTGATTGTTCCAAGCAGGACCTTGGGCACTGAGAGTTTTAGACTACTCCCAGGTGTTTTTAATGTGCAACAAAGTTTGAGAACCATTGTGGAGACATTCTAGGCAGATGGAGAAGACAGTGGCAAGGTGACGCTTGGCAGGACCTTAATAAAGCTCAGAGGTCAGGTCCTGCTGAGTGGCTGCTGAGAGAGGGAAGCAAGGCAGAGGTATGTGCAGCAGGAACTGAAGGGCTGGGAAAGCAGCAGCAGGTCATGCAGGGCTCTGTCAACCGCGATAGAGATATAGGTCTTTGTTGCACAGTAATGGGCAGCCATTCAAGTCTTTCCCTAGACACGTCCCCTCCCCCCACACAGTTTCCTCCCCCAAAAACCATGGTTGACTGCTCTCTCTTTTTTTTGGCATATTCTGACCTTTCTGTTCCTTCAAATGAATAAGAGTACTTTTTTGAGATCAAGAGTCATTAAGGAAACTGAAAGCTTTTCTTTCTTTCTTTTCTTTCTGGTCTTAAGTTACCACAAAGCTGAAAAATGTATAAAAATATCAGAATGTCTCTTAAGCAATCATTGGACAAACCTCGCACCCTGTTGGCCTCCCACCCACTAAAGGCCGATCTGGGCTGGACTATATACTACAGCAAGTTTTTAAATTTAGTTGCACATTATAATCATCAGGAATATACCTATATATATATATATATATATGAATTTTATTTTTAGAGCTGTTTTAGTTTCAAAGTAAAATTAAGAGGAAAGAACAGAGATATTTCCATACACCCCCTGCCCACATAGGGCTTCCTGGGTGGCACTAGTGGTAAAGAACCCACCTACCAATGCAGGTAGACATAAGACACAGATTCGATCCCTGGGTTGGGAATATGCCCTGGAGAAGGGCATGGAGACCCACTCCAGTATTCTTGCCTGGAGAATCCTGTGGACAGAGAAGCCTGGCAGGCTGCAGTCCATAGGGTCGCACCCAGTCAGAAATGACTGAAGCAACCTAGCACACGCACACCTGCCCACAGAAATAAATAGCTTCCCCATAATCAACCTCCATCCTGCACATAGTGGTACATTTGTTATTACAATTGACGGACCTATATGGACAATCATTATCATTCAGAATCCCCAATTTCCCTTATGATTTACTCTTGTTCTCCATTCTATGTGTTTGGACAAATATATAATGACATGTATCCATCATTATAGTATCATACAGAGTGTTTGATTGCCCTAAATATCCTCTGTGCTCCACTTGTTTATCTCCACTGTCAACCCCTGACAACCACTGATCTTTTTATTGTCTTCATAATTGTGCCTTTTCCAGAATGTCATATAGGTAGAATCAAACAGCATATAATCTTTCAGATTGGTTTCTGAAAAGTAGGCAGTTAAGCTGATTCTATAACTTCTCTTGGCTTGGTAGTTCATTTATTTAAAAAAAAAAATAAACTTTTCTCTTTATTTTTTAATTTATTTATTTTCGGCTGCACTGGGTCTGATTGATGCACGCGGGTTTTTCTCTAGTTGCCGCAAGTGGGAACTACTCTCTAGGTGCACTACGGGGGCTTCTTTTTGCGGTGGTTTCTCTTGGTACAAAGTACAGGCTCTAGATTGCATGGGCTCAGTAGTTGAGACACGGTGGCTTAGTTGCCCAGTGGCATGTGGAATCTTCCCAGACTAGGGATTAAATCCATGTGCTCTATACTGGCAGATGTTTTCTTAACCACAGGACCACCAATGAAGTCCCATTTATTTTTTTAATGCTGAGTAATATTCCATTATCTAGATGTATCATACTTCATACTTTATCCATTCGCCTACTGAAGAAGATCTTGGTTGCTTCCATATTTTGGCAATTATGAATAAAGCTGCTGTAAACATTTGTGTGTAGGTTTTTGTTTGGATGTAAGTTTTCAGCTGCTTTGGGTAGAAACCGAGATGCTTAATTACTAGAGGGAAATCTTTGTTAATACTGATGTCCAAGCTCAAATCAGTAAATTTAGGGGTGACGTGTGAGCATAATTTTTGAGGTTCCATAGTTGATTCTAATGTTTAACCAGAGTTAATAATCACTGATCTACTGGAAGCATCTCTTCAAATTTAATGGAAATTTGGGCATATTGATCTACAGGCTGAACTGGAATCATGGTGCTTTGGAAATGAGGGGAAGTTAAAATGAACTTGATGTTTGTCTAAGTGTACTCGCTTCACAGAATAGAGATAAGTTCTTTCAGGGCAGATTCGGTGAAAGGAAGCAGCTTCCAGAATGTGTGGTGATGAGATGACAGAATCCCTGCCTCTCCTGGAAGTGTGCCATAGACTGTATCACATCTGCCATGTTGCATTTTCAATAGTCTGTCATCTAGGACCTAATGGTAAATGTTTGTACTTCTATCACTTGGTTCTGATTATTTTCACACGTTTATGTCAGGTCCACCCAGTTTTATCAAAGCCTCTGATTTTCTAAACTTCAGTTAACAGAATCTATACTTTTAAGGGAAGACAAAGAAATAGGCACAAAAAAAAAAAAAAAGAAGTAGGAGAAATTTGTGCATAACAGAAAGGGAAGGAAACAGACCTTGAATATGGGTAGAAAGGAGAAAAGCAGACCGTGGAATAGAAAGCACATTGACATGAAGACACATAATTATGAAGGTCAGAAGGAGCAAAGAGATACACTGGACAGGTGCCCAAAAGGCTGAAGAACTAGGCCATCTATGCAGGAGCTTGTCAATGGAAGACTACCCTAGGAGGCAGGGCATTAAGCTTGCTTGGGCTATTCAGCAAAGTCCTGCCTCCTCAACCAAATAACAAATGGCATTAGAACTATCAAAGAAAAAAGCGATAAGGAAATGAAGTCTTTTGGGTGAAGAATTCTAGGGAAATTCTGAAGACTGTGACACAGATGTAGGGACATTCTTAGCATGAATTGAGCAATATGCAAAGTTTGAAAATTAAAGCTCAGAATGAGTGTTAGAACCATAACTAGCACCAGTGAGACCAGAGGATCATTTAATAATAATCCATAGGAACTCAGGCATGTAAAATGATTTTCAAAAGGTTAAAGTTGGTTAGATAATGCCTTTTACCTCCACTAAATTTCAGAGCTAGAAATGAACTCCTGAGCCATCTAGCCCAAATCCTTCATCTAACAAATGAGAAAAATAAGACTAAGTAATTTGCCAAGCTAAGAAATTTTTGAGAGGTAGGCCTAGTATTCAGGCTGCTGTACTTACAGACCTTTTGCTTTCTGTCAGCTGCCCTTAGACCAGGGCAGCATATAAGGAGATTAAATTGCAGTGAGAAAGATTTACATCGATCATGGAAAATTATAATGAAGATTATTTGACACGGTGAAGGGATAATATTCGTAGCAGTCACAGAACAGAATACTTTGATGGGGCTTCAGAAGACTTGAGTTCAGTTTAGTTTTCCTGTTATGGATAAAGTCCTCGTTCTTCATGAATGCACTCCTATAGGCATAGCAGCATGCTTGGCACTGTGGAGTAGATAGTATAAGCAACGATGCCATTACGGTGCTACAGTTAGCACAGAAGATATATATATATCCACACACACACATATATATTATATATAATTAAAGAAAAACACCAATTATGAAAATTATGCTCTAATGTCTACTTCAGTGTTACTGTGTTAGCGACCAGGAATCTGAGAAGGTGGGGGTGTTGAAATATGGAATTAAGGAAATTTCATGGGAAAAAGTAGAATTTGAACTACGTACTGAATGCTATGTAGGATGTGTATGGCAGGGAATAGAAAGCATTTTAGAATGAGCAAAAAAGAGAGGCATGCATGAATAAAATTTGTGTTCTTTCACTGAATTGTGAAACATTATCTAAAACAAGATTGAGAAAAAAGCTGGAGTTAGACCTAGGCTAGCCTAAAATTCCCAATTCACTGGAAGTACTGATGTTGATGCTGCAACTACAGTGCTTTGGCCACCCGATGCAAAGAGTGGACTCATTGGAAAATGCCCTGATCCTGGGAAAGATTGAAGGCAGAAGGAGAAGGGGGCGACAGAGCATGAGATGGTTGGATGGCATCATCAACTCAATGGACATGAGTTTGAGCAAACTTCGGAAGATGGTGAAGGACAGGGAAGCCTCGCATGCTGCAGTCCATGGGGTCGCAAAGAGTCAGACATGACTCAGCAACAACAACAACAGCAACAGTAAAACCTAGAAATTGAGCTGTGTGTGTTGCGTGGGTAATTGCTCAGTCATATCCGACTCTTTGCAACCCCATGGACTATAGCCTGCCAGGCTTCTATGTCCATGGAATTCTCCAGGCAAGAATACTGGAGTGTGTTGCCATTTCCTTTTCCAGGGGATCTTCCCAACCCAGGGTTCGAACCTGGGTCTCCCACATTGTAGGCAGATTCTTTACTGACTGAGCCACCAGGGAGATCCCAAATTGAGCTAAGTCTGCTCAAATTGCTATCTGAATTGCTACTTATATTGTGGGGGTGGGGGTGGCACTGAAAGAGATGCAGATGGCAGGGTTAGTATTGGGTGGTGTTTTATTTAGGAGAAGCAACTTAGGATGAGTCAAGGTCGATTTGGAGAGAATAAAGAAAGAAAGTCTAGAGGAGGGGGAGGGTGTGATTGCAAGATTAGTTCAGGCTAATGACAGGGAAGCCTGGCATGCTGCAGTCCATGGTGTCACAAAAAGTTGGACATGACTGAAGTGACTTAGGGGCAGAAACAGCAGTAGGAGTAAAGATTATGATACAGAAGACCCTTCAGAGGAATAGCAGGCAAGGTCTGTCGACTAGATAGAAGTAAAAGAAGGGAGATAAGAACTCCAAGTTACTTTAGAGATCCTGAGCCTGGATGACACCAAAGAAGACAGTCATGAAATAAATATGGAATGCAAATATTTCTATAACACGCATCATATTTGCATACTTAAAAAGAGAATTCTTCATTCTTTCTTCCGTAAACATACAAATCTGTCATACATATCATATACTATATATGCACAACATGGACACCAGTGCATATGCTGTAACCTTAATCACTTCTGCAGATTAGCACAGATTCACAGCCAAAGAGAAATTGATACAGAATTAAATATATTATGCAGTAGTAGCAAAGTCACATTTTTGTTATTGCTCTTATTTAAGCTACTGACTCTGCCTAGAGTTTTATCATTTGCAAACCTGCCTTATATATTCCAAAATATTTTCTAAGAAAAAATTATTTAGAGAATTAATATAGTCTATAGAGGAGCCATTCAGGATTGAAGTAATCAATAGTAGCTTACAATTCAGATTCTTAACTAAATATTTAGGCAGGGACCCAAAGAAATGTTTATTCATTCTAATTCAACTTAGTACATTGTAGGGAGCATGAATGGCACCCCACTCCAGTAATCTTGCCTGGAGAATCCCATGGATGGAGAAGCCTGGTAGGCTGCAGTCCATGGGGTCGCTAAGAGTCAGACACGACTGAGCGACTTCACTTTCACTGTTCACTTTCCTGCATTGGAGAAGGAAATGGCAACCCACTCCAGTGTTCTTGTCTGGAGAATCCCAGGGATGGGGAAGCCTGGTGGGCTTCTGTCTATGGGGTCGCACAGAGTCGGACATGACTGAAGCGACTTAGCAGCAAGGAGCATGAATGTAGAAGCCCACCCAGTTTGTTCTTCCCTCCTCCCTAATTTTAAAGAGGTTAGTTTTATATCAGTCTTCAGAGTTTTTAATTCTGTCTTTCTGGACTGTAAAGAAAGCTGAGCATCGAAGAATTGATGCTTTTGAACTGTGGTGTTGGAGAAGACTCTTGAAAATCCCTTGGACTGCAAGGAGATCCAACCAGTCCATTCTAAAGGAGATCAGCCCTGGGTGTTTTGGAAGGAATGATGCTAAAGCTGAAACTCCAGTACTTTGGCCACCTCACGCAGAGTTGACTCATTGGAAAAGACTCTGATGCTGGGAGGGATTGGGAGCAGGAGGAGAAGGGGCCGACAGAGGATGAGATGGCTGGATGGCATCACCGACTCGATGGACGTGAGTTTGAGTGAACCCCAGGAGTTGGTGATGGACAGGGAGGCCTGGCGTGCTACAATTCATGGGGTCGCAAAGAGTCCAACACGACTGAGCTACTGAACTGAACTGAACTGAACTTGCTATGCTACAAAAAATACTGATGCCAGCAGGCTGAAAGAAGACAAATTGTTTTTAAGAGGAAGAATAAATTGTGGTACATTAAGCCTGGTTATTTTCCTGTTTAGGTGGCAGTCCTTACTTTTAAAATAAATCATGTGAATTTCTTTTACCTTTTTTCTGCTTCAATTTTTATTCTTTTATTAAGACCTCAACACTCTCAATAATGAGTATTTCCAGAATTTCTTTACAGAAGAAATTTAGGAGCTACAGTCTAATTTAAATAGAGATGCTGGTGGACTTGTCTTAAAGCTATGTTGGAATAATAGATGCATTTAAAGACTTAGTTATGTTACTAATTTAAAATGATACAATTTTCTAAAGATGCATTTATTCACACTTTGCATAATATTCAAAGAGTCCAATTTCCCAGTGAATGTTATTATTACTATTATTATTGTCAGGATAGTTATAACAGTGACTGGGAGAGGTACAAAGCAGATTCCCATCATTGCTGATAATATAATCAATGGCATTAGCAAAATGCAGTTTATAAATGATACTTAGCAGTGGCTCCTGATTATTTCCCTGTAGCCTGCATTCCTTCTGTGTTTGCGTGTGTGTGCGTTGCTCCAAAATGACAGAATTATATACATATATAGAGAGATCCATGTATTTATTCATTTATCAGTCTGTCCATTCCATAAATATTTAATGAGTTCCTATCATACATAGAGTTGTGGATATCTAAATTCACATGTGAACAGAAACAAAAATAAGTTTTTATGTACCATTCATTTGAAAAATAGGCATCAACAGTCAAGGGGAAAAATTCCCTTTTCTAGCCCTCTGTATACTCTTAATAATAGGTAAAATGAAACCTTTCTTTCATTTTACAAGCCAGTCTTTAAATACTGTAACTTTGGTTATTACTAGAGACACAGTGTGATGATCAAAGACATGAGTCAAACTAAACTGCCCGAGTTTGTCACAGGGTAGCTGTGTGTCCTCAAGCAAGGTACTTGACCTCTCTGAGCCTCCATACCTACATCACAGGATGATTTTAAAGACTGAACTATTCTTTATATAAAATATTTAGAACAGTGCCACAAACAGTGTGCTGATCATTTAACCATGATTGATCTGACTAAAGCTGTATCCCTTTTCACTATGCTACATGAGTATTAGGCTTAACGTCTCCATCTTTCGTAATCATTCCTAAATATTAGTGAGTTTTATTAGCTAAGGGAATAAAACCCATAAACATATAATTACACCTGTTTTTCTTTTATATTTGACATATATTTTTGGGCTAGAAATTCTTAAAAGTCATGATGGATTCCAAATCTAGGTGATAATGCCAAGTTTCCAAGTCTATTCTCTACCATGTTCCAGGTCACTATATCATTTTGAAAGATTTAAAATACATTGTAATTTCAAGCATCTAATGGAAAATACACTCAGTATTCTCTAAATGATAAAAAGATAAAACAATACATTAATATAGCTGAAATATATACTTGGAAGGCAGAAATGGCAGCTGACTATGACCTTCTTATTGAAAAAGTGACCCAGAAAATGGACAAGGAGATCTCATCATTTATTTCCCACTTCTAAACCAAAATCTTAGATGCCTTTAAGTCCCTATTGGATTAAGTTGGCTTTTTGGTTGTTTATGAAATACCAAGTGAGTAAGGGAATGCTGTGCCTTTTATGTTCAGATATTTTTCATCAGCGTCATATAGAAAGCAGCACTTATATTTCTTTCCTTAAAATGAACAATAGCCTGTATTTTTAATCCCTCCATAGCTAGAATTTTTGGAAGTTACTATACTACTGACTTCAAAAAATAGATTTTGGTAATTCCCTCAGAATACATGTTTGATTCTGGACATTAACATACAATAGTACCTCCATGCCACGTTTTGTGTTGCTGCAAAGTTTAAGTTAAATTGTATGTACTGACACCATGATGAATTAAAAACTAGATTCCTACAGTATTTTTCATGTTGGAATATGGGCTTCTCAGAGTGGACACTCACTGCATGTGTTGTTCAATGAGTAACAAAAGAGAAGATAAATGAAGCTGATACACTGTGGAAGCAAAATAACCAACTCATATATTTGTTTTGTCATCATTTTTATTCCTATGGAAAATATAAATATTGTTTACAACAGAGTAAAAATGTGTACATTTATTCCTATAACAATTAGAAAGTAACTACTGTGTAAACTTATAAACGAATCTCCTTGTCTTTCCGTCACTCAGAATTGAGTGGGGAAGAAAGATAAAATAGGAAGACAGTTAAAATGTAGATGCAAGATCTAAGGATAAGGTGAAGTTACTCTGGGAACGTGAAGGTAGCACTTTTAATATTTTGAGAAGAATTAAATCTCCATTTCACCTTGGTGAGGAGGTGTGGTGCTGGGATCGCTTTCCAAATGAAATGTGGAGTGATAAAAAATGGACTGCCATAGCTTGCTGTAATAGAATAGCTTTCCTTCTTATCACCAAGTAACACCTCTTATGTATTTATTTTTGGTTAGTCCTATCTAGGGGCTTCCCAGCTGGTGATAGCGGTAAATAACCCCACCAATGCAGGAGACATAAGAAACATGGGTTTCATCTCTGGGTCGGAAAGGTACCCTGGAGGAGGGCACGGCAACCCACTCCAGTATCTTTGCCTAGAGAATCCCATGCACAGAGGAGCCTGGTAGGCTGCAGTCCATAGGACTGCAAAGTGCTGGACATGATTGTAGCAACTTGGCATGCACACAGTCCTGTCCACCTCTTCTGTGACCCCATGGACTGTAGCCCACCAGGCTCCTCTGTTCTTGGGATTTCCCAGGCAACAGCACCGGAGTGGGTTACCATTTCCTTCTCCCAGGGATCCTCCCGATCCAGAGATTGAACCCGTGTCTCTTGTATTGTAGGCAGATTGTTTACCACTGATCCATCAGAGGAACTCAGCACATTTTATAGGTGTCCTTAAAGTTTAAACCTATAAATATTCTACTTCATTAAGCATAAGGACCAGCTATGGACATATGCCACCGGTGTCCACTTTCCTTCAGAGATTTAGGGGATGGGAAGATGAAGGGTCTGTTCACCAGATGGAGCTTGTCAGATTAGCAATTGGAGCAGGGTAAATATCACTGTCATATTGTTCGCCTTTTTTTTTTTTTTTTGAAGCATAAAGAACCCCCTCTTTAAAACATGTATTTAATAGTGCATATTTAATAGTTGAAAACAAAACGCAGAAGGTTGGCTGGTGGTGTACCTCTAGCCAAGTGGCCATTGCCTGAAGGCGTGTTTCTGCTTTCCTCGTAATAGGGAACATTAGCAACCAGTGGCTCAAGAAAGGCAGAGTCAGATAAGTCTCTCGGGGCATAGTCAGCCACATGAAGTGAAAGCCGTTAGACACAGCAATGAGATTACTGCTCCAGAAAGGGCTTACCACATATATTACCACATAGGCTTTGCTGGGCTGCCAGCTCACTGGACTTACAAATGTCAAACGTGATTTAAAAGGTTATTATACTATCACGAGGGAAGGAAGATGATTTTCCATCACGGAAATTTCTATTTCATTCTGTGGCACATACTGCATCTCACAGAGTCCAGTATTGCTAAATAACCTGCTTTTATCTTTAATAAGTGTTTTATGGAGCTTAAATTGGAAGAACCACTTTCACTTTATTTGTATTAGAAAATTTAATCTTTTTCTGGTCGAATAGCAGTGTGATAAATTTGGTATGTGCACCTATGTATTGTGCTTAGGAGATTGTTCTACAAGGAGAGTGAATCTGTAATGTGTCAGTTTTGAAGAGGATACCTAGGTAAGCTGTAGTTTTGGGCAAATTCTTTTGTAAGCCTGTAGTATTTCACACGAAAATGAAGAAATAGATTGCATTATTTATTTCTCTTTGGGTTTTGTTACAACTGGTCTTTAAGAGTCTACTTTCCCAATTCTTTGACCCCTTAGGGAATGTTTATTTGCTCATAAGAACTCTTATCAGTCATCCTCCAACATGAGTTTAATTTAAGCACAGTTATGTTTGAAAAGTTGCTCAATAAAAATAGATGACTGTTTTGTTTTGATTTTAAGGGGATTTTGACCCATAGTTTGCAACATTTGAAAAACAAATAATATTTGAGGATAGCTGATAAAATGTATAATAAACATCAAATTGTCCAAATGGAATTTTTAAACACTGCATTCATAAAAGAGGTTATACATGGGTTTTCCACTGCCCTTCTGAAAGCCTTCTTCACTAGATTTCCTAGCACATCACTGTGATTGCTTTTTCAGAGTGTTAGACTGTAAAACTGAAGGCTGCCTATATATCCAAGTCCCAGAATGGGCCATGCACAGCAATATGTTAGCACTATAGGCTGACACCTTTGGGGCTGGTGTTCTTAGGTGGGATATAAAAAGAACAGAAGAGTGCAGTCTATAGTGATGAGATATTATCAGTTTCCCCCTTTATCTCCAAGTCTAAAATGTTAAGTTAAAATCAGTGAATTCACTCATGTTCATCTGGCATTATCAAAATTAAATTAACGACCGTGGTAGAAAGCATTCTAAGCCTGAAGGATAGCATCTTTGTCCAAGTTAAAATGAACATTTGTCATAAGTGTAAAAAAAAAAGGTCATAAAAGAGGAAAAATAAAACCAAATACTATTTTGAGTTTTGAAAAACTACTTGACTTCCATGTGAAAATATTACTAAAAATTAATGTTTTCAGTTTTGCAGAGTATGAAAGTAGCTTTACATTATTTAAATGAGAATGAACCAGAATATCTACCAAAGAATTTTGTGTGTTTATGTGTGTGTGTGTGCATTCTTTATTCTTCTTCAGAAAAAAAAAAGAACCTAAATATATTTATTTTCTGTAACTTCTTTATTATCCTAAAAATATATTAATAAGGCATGGGAAAATTTTAGGTTTAGTAGATACTGTGAATATCCTATTCCCCTTTCCTTCCCCATAGTAACAATAGAAAAGGAAGTATCATTTTAAATAGGAAATAAAAATATTTTGTTTCAGTTTTGAAGTTTGCTCAAACAGTAAGTTTGCTATAATAATGTATTTATATATCCAGTAACCAATGCTGTAGTTATGTAAGTATTTAATTTTAAAAGAATCCTCCTAAAATATTTCAAAATATTATGCGTATTCTAATTGGATAGAAACTTTGCTTCACAAATCTCTCACATTTTTTGAGAGGTGTATTCGTATGTGGAATTTCCTGGTAGCTCAGTCAGTAGAGAATCTGCCTGCAGTGCAGGAGACCTGGGTTCAATCCCTGGGTCAGGAAGATCCACTTAAGAAGGAAATGGCAACCCACTCCAGTCTTCTTCAACCACTACCACATTGGTATGTATCAAATTAGGAATATAATTTGGTTAATAAAATATAAATAAATGTTTATAACTTTTTGAAGTATTCAGTTATTTGGGCAAAGCAAAGTTTATGTATAAACTCAGTTATAAAGTATGATCATTAATATGAACTATATCTCATAAAATTATAAAAATACAATAAAAGTGTTCCTTCACTTAGCTTTTGTTAAAATAACATATGTATTTTAAAAATGCAGCATGGCAGTACTTTAAGAGGTAAATTCACTAGTAGACCAGTGAACTATTTACTGAAAGTTAAATTGAGTTTTGAAAATAAATATTTTTTAAAAGATGGAGATATAAACCATCCAACATGAAATCTGTTTATGTCAGTCTATATGTGGGATAAATGTATCTTCCTATGGTTCTATAATAGCAAAATTACTAACTGACATCTCTTAAATTAGTTCAAGAATTCGAGGAATGTATTATGCTAGAAACTTTGTTTTCAAAAGGCATTAGAAAATTTATTTAGAAAACTTAACCTGAAAATAATATGTCATGCTGATATTGCTTTGCTTCTGTCAGGCACAAAAGTATTCTGTATGAAGGACATTATCTCCCACATTTGACAATATAGAGTGTTGCTTTTCATTCTAGTTATCCTTGAAAAATGTTCAATAAATGCATTCTTTCCACTTCATCCCCAGCCTCAAAAATGGATGCCTTATCACTTTAAGTATTGCATTTTACAAAACAGTCGCAACTTTAAGCATGCATAACATAGTTGTATGGAAAATATGGTACATTGTGTGTTTGTTTGGTGGCTCAGCCCTGAAGAATCCACTGCAGTTCAGGAGACACGGGAGACGTAGGTTTGATCCCTGTATTGGGAAGATCCCCTGGAGTAGGAAATGGCATCCCACTCTAGTATTCTTGCCTGGAAAATCCCATGGACACAGGAGCCTGGCAGGCTACAGTCCATAGAGTCGCAAAGAGTCAGACATGACTGAGTGACTGAACACGCAACGCACACAATATCTTTTCTACTATGTCATATGGGTGTTTCCTATGATATGATATAGAATATAATAGTGTTTCTGACAACTAAACTTCTTGGGTGAGAAATCAAGTTACTCTTGCAGCCTTGTCTCAGCTTACAGATTTAGTTCACGTATGTTTGGGTGGTATGAAAATAATGATGGAGAGACACCAAAAGTTGATATTTTCTTTGTTAAGATAGAATTGTTCTGTTGGAATCAAGTAACCTGGCACTAGTATTATATCTTAATATTAGAAAATTATAGATTAGAATATATTCTGTAGGATTTAAGTCAACTGTTTCAAAATAGAATTTATCATTTTGGCCAAGGTTTGCACAGTAAAGAGCATTTATGGGTCAAGCGAGTAAAGTTAATGAGTGTAGACTGCAGTGAACTGGACAGTCCATACCCTGAAGAAAGATGGGCAAATTGTCTTTAAACACTTTGTGTAAACCTTACTCAGGGCTCCCACTTCTGACATCTTCATGAGGTTCTAATCATTCTTTATATAACTAATCAGGATTTTCAGTAAAGAGGGGAGTAGAGAGATATTTGTCAAATCTGGGTAACACAGAAAATTTCTTTTGGAAACAACCTGAGTTAAATTTAAAATATTAACTATAAGTGAGTTGGGTAGATGAGATTTTAACTTGATTAAAGGAGAGCATTTCAATTTTTCTACTAAACTGCATTCATACAAAGAATACATATTTGATATATACACAAGGAAAGTTAAATATAAATATTAATTTGAATGTTTCAGAAAATAGTTATTCATTTGTTTCATGCTAGAGGTAATAAGTACAAGGCAAGAATTAAATCATATTCTTTGAAGGCAGGAATATCTTATTTAAATTCCCTGGATTTGGGGAGACTTCAACTCACACTACCATTATCAGTTTTTTAGTGATATGTGAATAAAATTGTATTAAGAGATAAACACCAGCACATAGTTAGATGTTCACGGGAGACCATCTGTGTAAAAGAAAGAACCTCTACCTCCAATTAAAATAAATAAATTTATGTTAAAAAAAAAAGAAAGAACCTCAGAGTGACCTAAGATTTTAAAAATTGTACTGATTACTTTGAACACATTCTAATAGACTAGAGTGAAGAGGATCTGAAAAGAGACTGCTAGATGCAAGATACTAGGTATAGATACTAGAGTATCTGCTAAAGAATTTAAATAGTGCTGTTTCTGAGCATTCATGTGTTATCATAATATTATGGCACTAAGGCTAGTAAAGATGATCAGTGACTTCAGTGAAATGAAGTGACCAGGGAGTTCTATAACTTCAGTAATATTTAAAATGCCTATATTTGTGTACAAAGCCATTATGTCATCCACCCTGTTCAAAATTAGTAGATATTTTGGGAATACTGCGCTTTTTGCAGATTAAGAAACTCAGTATCTGGAGAAGTTAAAATAGCTGACCAACTACATGGCCATGCATACAGCAGATAACTGATTTGGGGTTGGATCCAAGGTCTTTAGCCTAATATTATTTCCACCATAAATCAGGAAGATAAATGAATACTGGGTTCTAATTCTGATTCTACTAAAATGGCCCAAATATACTTCTAACGTATACTTTATATAGATACTTCTAAAGTAGGCCAATATTAATTGTCTGCAATAGTAGCTCTTAACCTTGACAGCACATTAGAATTACCTAGGGACCTTAATTAAAACTACCAATGGCTCCTCCCTATCTAAGACCTTCCAACCCAAGGTCAATTCAGTCAGTATCTCTGTGGCTGGGATCAGGTCATCAGTTCTGGGGAAAGAGGATGTTAAATCTTAATTAATGTCTATTATAGCCAGGATTGAGAAACATTAGTTTAATGTCTTGTTCAGTTGCTCAGTCGTGTCCAACTCTTTGTGATCCCATGGACTGCAGTACACCAGGCTTCCCTGACTTCACCGTCTCCCGGAGCTTGCTCAAACTCATGTTCATTGTGTCGATAATGCCATCCAACCATCTCATCCTCTGTCGCCCCCTTCTCTTCCTGCCTTCAATCTTTCCCAGCATCAGAGTCTTTTCCAATAAGTTGGCTCTTCGCATAAGGTTGCCATATTATTGGAGCTTCAGCATCAGTCCTTCAAAGGAATATTCAGGGTTGATTTCCTTTAGGGTTGACTGGTTTGATCTTTTTGATGTCCAAAGGACTCTCTTCTCTAGCACCACAGTTCAAAGATATCAATTCTTCAGTGCTCAGCCTTTTCTATTATCCAGTTCTCACATCCATACATGACTACTGGAGAAACCATAGCTTTGACTAGATGGAACTTTATAGGCAAAGTAACGTCTCTGCTTTTTAATACACTGTCTACTCTTGTCTTTGCTTTTCTTCCATCCAAGGAGCAAGCATCTTTTAATTACATGGCTGCAGTCACTGTCCACAGTGATTTTGGAGCCCAAGACCCTTGGGCTGTTGAGTTTAATATCTAAAAAAACAAAATTTATTTTCCTTCTTTTTTATTTTCATATCTATTCTAATGTATGTTGGTTGTTATTAAGCCATATATTATGCATTCACAACATACGAATATATACATACATCCTTTGCAGAAATACAGTTTCTGAGATTAATTATTCTTCCCAAATACAAACTTAGGGCATGAAGGAAAAATGCAAAATGTGAAGCCAATTAAAAGGAAAAATGGGAAAGATGCTACTTTTTTTAGGGGGGAAGGGAGTTTGTTTTTTAAATTTTATTAAAATATAGTTGACTTGCAATATTTTGTTTAATTTCTGCTGTACAACAAAGTGACTCAGTTATGCATATATGTATTATTTTTTCATATTCTTTTCCACTATGATTTATCACAGGGTTTTGAATATTGTTCCCTGTGCTATACAGTAGTATTTTGTTTTTCATCCATCCTACATATAATAGTTTGCATCTGCTAATATCAAACTTCCAATCCTTCCCTCCCCCATCCACTTTCCCCTTGGTAAGGACACATCTGTTTTCTACATCTGTGAGTCTGTTTTAGTTTCATAAATATGTTCATTGGTATTGTGTTTTAGATTCCACATATAAGTGATATATGGTATTTGTCTTTCTGACTTACATCACATAGTATGATAATGTCTAGGTCTGTCTATGTTGCTGAAAAAATATATATACCATCCATATACATATATATGTATATATATATACCACATCTTCTTTATGTAGTCATTGGTTGATAGACATTTAGTTTGTTTCCATGTCTTGCTCAAATAATACTTCTTTGAACATAGAGGCTCATTTATCTTTTACAATTATAGTTTTGTCTGGGTATATGCCCAAGAGTAGGATTGCTGAATTAAATGGAAGCTCTATTTTTAGTTTTTTGAGGACCCTTCATACTGTTTTTCATAGTGGCTGCAACAATTTACATTCCCACCAACAGTAAGAGGATTTCTTTTTCCCCATACTGTCTCCAACATTTATTAGTTATAGAATTTTTAATGATGGCCATATTGACTGGAGTGAGGTAGTACCTCATTGTAGTTTTTATTTACATTTCTCTAATAATCAGCTATGAGGAGCATTTTTTCGTGTTCCTGTTGGCCATCTATATGTCTTCTTTGGGAAAATGTCTATTTAGGTTTTCTGCCTATTTTTTGATTGAATTGTTTGTTATTGACTTTAGGAGCTGTTTGTATATTTTGGACATTAAGCCCAGTCATTTATATCATTTGAAAATATTTTCAGTTTGTAAGTTATCCTTTTGTTTTTAGTTTCTTTGTTGTGCTAAAGCTTATGTTTGTTGTTGTTTAGTTGTTAGGTTGGGTCTGACTCATGTGGCCCCATGTAGCGCGCCACACTCCTCTGTCCATGGTATTTCTCAGGCAAGAATACTGGAGTGGGATGTCATTTCCTTCTCCAGGGAATCTTCCCAACCCAAGGACTGAACTCACATCTCCTGCCCATTTGTTTACTTTTGCTTTTATTTCAATTTTGCCTTGGGATACTGACCTAAGAAAACATTGGTGTGATTTATGTTGGAGAGATGTTTTACTTATGTTCTCTTCTAGGAGTGTTTACAGTGTCTTGGCTTACATTTAAGTTTCTAAGGTATTTCAAGCTTTTTTTTGTGTGTGGTGTGAGGGTGTGTTCTAACTTTATTGATTTACATGCAGTTGTCCAGTGGGAAAGATGCTTCTTTTATGTGTGTGTTTGCGTTATTTATTTGTTTTCCTAGTTTCTGATGTTTGAACCTAGAGGCAGTGAAAAAGTTTCTGTTGATTGCCTACAATGCGCTGAGTGCTTACAGAGAGATTTCTTTTTCCACACTGCCCCGAAGAAGCCACTGAATAATGAACTAAGATTCATAATTTGGATCACCAGATTTAAAAAAGATGTTTGTACTCAGTTTGTTTATCTGGCAACCCTATTCCTAAGCACTTGGTTCTCCAACTAATCTCTGTACCAGTGACTTTAGCTTCCTTCCCAGATGTGTAGAGGCAACTGCCCTGACTGCAAAAGAAAAAGTGTCATCCTTCCCACCTCTAGAGACAACAACCTAGCTGAAACCTCCCTCTGGACAATCCCAGGAAGAATCAAGCATTCATATCTGCAAGAGCCACCTTGGTGCTTGCAGTTCTGTGGAAGGGCCTGTAGGGAGACGCTTATAATATTTAAAGCATTGTTACTTGCAAAACAGCATGAGTAAGGCTTAGATGTTAGTGTGAAAGTGACTTCCTTCATTCCTGAATATAAATTCTTCCTCTAGACAATTCATAGTAAATCAAAATAGAGAAAGTGATATCAGACCTTAGCTCTTTCTTCTATTAAAAGTGTTTAAATACTTCAGATTAATTTTCTATGTACTATCTAGTAAGGACTTACAGAGATTCTTTATTCAGAGTCAGCTGGCTTCTCCTATCATTCCAGTAACTGAGAGAAGAAAATTTCCCCTTACTCAAAATTTCAGTGGATCGCATACCAAATTTTAAGCATACATAAACTCAAGCCTAGAGCACATTTATGGAAAAAATTATCTGTCTTTTTAGGAAGCTAAATATAAACATGTAATAAAATTGAGTCCATATTTATAACCTGAGAAAAGTTTTAGATTAAGTTATTTTCTCTACATTTCTTAAACAGAGAATTGCAGGGGCTGAAAATCTATGAGAAATTAAAATGAGAAAGATAATTTGGAGATCCTTTCCAGGAGAAATGAATTTATTTCCTATGTTCTAAGACCACTAAAGCAGATGTGAAAGGAAGAGAGTGGCTCCAATTCTGTTTGGAGTATAAAATCTCTGCAATTGAGGATATGTGGCTAGAAAAGATTTTTGTCTGTGTCTACTTATCTTGTTTTTCAGTTCAAATCTGGTTCTTAAAAAAAAAAAAGGAAAAAAATATTAATTTCCAGAGAGAGCAACTGTGTCTTTCAGAAAAAACTGAATTTCTTTCCATTTGAGATGTCTTAAAATTAAATGGAATTACAAAATCTTATCTTGTTTCACTTGAGACTCAAGGTCTCATATCAAAACAATTAATTATTCAATATCCTGATAGATAAAAAAAATAATTTAGGACAAACTTACTTTCTATGACCATGATTTACCAATTCAGTATTTTTACCATTTAAATATAAAATTCAGTGTGCATTGTAGTGATGAGCTTTAAATGAAAAAAAAGAAAACCATAATGGATTAAGTCTGATATAGCTTTTTTGTCGAGAGTAAAGAGGCTAATGTAATATAAGCACTCATGAGTAATCAGATGTCTTCTGATGAATGAATTGAAATGTCATAGCAGAAGTAATCCACCATACATTTTGTTATGAATTTCTGTGGGTAGATTTAAATTCATTTTCTGACTCATTTAATTTATTTAATCAAAACAGAATCTAAGATGCATGAAAAAAATCGATTTTGGTAATAAGAGATTTACCTCAATGTGCGTATCCATTTCTAATCTTTTTCTTTCCCTCATCAGTTAACTGGACTGTTATTTGTGCAACGGTTCTCTACAGCTTTGTTTCTGACTTTTGCCAAAGGCCACACAATTACATACAAGCATTTCCAATGATATTGTAGGAGTGTTTGTACACTAGAAATACCCAAGTGTTTTCAATAGCTCTGATCAAATTTATCTTTGACATGATTTCTCAGATTTCATAGATGAGCCATATTTTTGCACAATTGGATTGTTGAAAACAGTCAGTTAGGGATATATGTGGCTATTTAATTTGACTTCTATTGTTTTACTCTTATCATCACCTTTGGGAAGAATATAATTGCTGAAAATATTTCAAAACCACTGAGTTTTGATTTTCATTTCCCTGATAATTACTGACGTTGAACATCTTTTCATGTGCTTGTTGGCCATCTGCATTTCCTCTTTGGAAAAATGTCTGTTCACGTCTGCTGCTCATTTTTCAGTCAGGATTTTATTTTATGTGGAATTGTATGAGCTGTTTATATATGTTGTATATTTACTCCTTATCAGTCATATCACTTGCAAATATTTTCTCCCATTCAGTAGTTTATCTTTTCATTTTGTCAATGGCTTCCTTTGCAGTGTGAAATCTTTTTAAGTTTTATTAGGTACTATTTGTTTGTTTTTGCTTTTATTTCCTTTGTTTTAGGAGATGTACCCCCAAAAATGCTGCTACGATTTATGTCAAGTGTTTTGCCTATGTTTTCTTATAGAAGCTTAATGGTATCTGGTTTTACATTTACGTTTTTAATCCCTTTTGTATTTATTTTTGTGTATGGTGTTAGAGAATGTTCTAGTTTAATCCTTTTACATATAGCTGTCCAGTTTTCCCAGAACCATTTACTGAAGATACTTTTCTTTCTCCATTGTATATTCTCATCTCCATTGTCATAGACTGACCATAAGTGTGTGGGGCTTTAGCTACCCTGGTGATGCTGTGGGAAAGCATCTGGCTGCCAACACAGGGGCGCAGGAGATGCAGTTTCAATCCTTGGGTCAGGAAGATTCCCTGGAGGAGGAAATGGCAATCCACTCCAGCACTCTTGCCTGGGACATCCCAAGGACAGATGAGCCTGGCGGGCTACAGTCCATGGAGTTGCAAAGAGTCAGAGATGACTGAGTGACTAGGCACATAGACACGTGTGGGTTTAACCACTTCTTAGCTTCTAAAGATTCTTACTCTGTATTAGATAGTATAATACGGTTTAGTATACATACCTACATCTTTCCACAACTGATTGTTCTCTGTTTCAGATAACTATCTCACATTCTCATCCTCATCTCTCAAAATAAATGATTCAGAAAACTTTTATACCTTTTAGAATTCTTGCCTGCCGTTAGCAGTTACTCATGTATATCAAAGCCTATTGATTTCCAGCTGCTTTTGTAGATGGATGATGAAGACGGACAGAAATCAGATGATTTTGTTTTTACAGCCATAGGCTATTTTTAATTTAATATTTTTGAATGCTTTATTAAGGAATAATTTAAATATTATATTATTTTCAGGGGTACAGACTAATGATTTGGTATTTGTACACATTGGGAAATGATCACCATAATGAGAGTGGTTAACATCAGTCGTATCTAGTTTTTTTAGCAGTGTTCCAACATGCAATACTGTTATTATTAACTAGTCTGTATTAATTATTATTTAGTCTGCATTATTAACTCCTCTGTATTATCTAGAAGCCATCTATAAAAGCCTATTTATGAATGCCCTTTAGAGAAGCAGAAAAACTCACATTCCTGTATCTAAGTTAGATCAGTAGAGAAAATGAATGAGTTCTTTTTGACTTACCTTTCAATTCACACATAAACCATGCTAGAAGTAGTAAGAGAGTAAAATATAAACCCATGTCTCTTTTAAGATTTTTGAGTGAGTGTCTAGACAAGTTTGATAATTAATCATTTTTGTTCCCTGGTGATAAAGTATAAGATAGATTCCTCTCACAAGCTGAAGAGTTTAATGACTGTGCTTTCTTATGTTAAACCTTAAATGTTTTATGTGAAAAGCACACAAAGTTTGTATTACTATTGTGTGAAAATGTCTACTTTGACCCAAAAGAGAAACAGTCTTTACTCATCTTGAGAATGAAATAGGAAACTGCACTTCAGAATTCACTGTGTCAGTTACTCACGGAAATGACTGCACACATTTTTAAAATTCAGAAATCTTAATTATCACCAAATCTATAAATCTACGACCTTTATTCTTCTTGCTTGATGGCTTTTGGAGTCATGCTTAATTTCACAGCTGACAGTACAAAGCTTATCTTCATTTCTTAAAATGTCTAATTGGAACTTAGCAGCTGTTTTCAATAAAAAGAAATGGCTCTACATGAATATGATGTAGGCTGCCCCTCCCTTCATCAAGGATGAGATCTAAAGAATGAGATAATGAATATCTACCTTCATTACTTTGGGCACCACATTTTATTATGGTACAATGGTTTAGAAATTCCGTGGTAACAAACAGTTCAAATTTTTCAATGGTTTAAAAAAAAAAATCAATCCCTCCTCTGGGCTATATGCCTATTTAGGTTGGCTGGGGCCTTGGTCTGGTATAAGGCATTAACTTTCCTTCATCAGCAAGGGTGAAGGAATATTGAACTCTGGTGATAAGGGCAGAGGAAAGAGAGAGTTCCAAAGGCTGTTGCAATAACATAAATGCTTGAGCCTACAGTAACATATGGGCTTCCCTCGTTTGCAGATAGTTAAGAATCTGTCTGCAATTACAGGAGATGTGGGTTCGATCCCTGGGTTGGGAAGATCCCCTGCAGAAGGGACTGGCTACCCATTCCAGCATTCTTGCTTGAAGAATTGCATGGACAAAGGAGCCTGGTGGCCTGCAGTCCATGGAGTTGCAAAAAGTCAGACACGACTAAGCAACTTTGATTTTTTCATAGTACCACACGCCATATTCTGTCACAGTTCATAGGCTGCAAGAAGTTACGTG
This sequence comes from Budorcas taxicolor, assembly GCF_023091745.1. NCBI lineage: Eukaryota > Metazoa > Chordata > Mammalia > Artiodactyla > Bovidae > Budorcas > Budorcas taxicolor. The sequence continues at coordinate 89,396,565 of NC_068910.1, forward strand.
GCCACAGAAACCCACAAAGAAGTCAGAAGGCAATCTAGTCATGTGTCAGGAAGGAGGGTGCAACCAGACACATAACTAGATTGCTTTCCCAGGTGGCACTAGTGGTAAAGAATCCGCCTGTCAATGCAGCGGACACAAGAGATGAGGGTTCAGTCCCTGGGTCAGGAAGATCCCCTGGAGGAAGGCATGGCAACCCACTGCAGTATTCGTACCTGGAGAATCCAATGGACAGAGAAGACTGGCAGGCTACAGTCCATAGGGTTGCAAAGAGTTGGACACAACTGAAGTGACTTAGCACACACACACATGCACTGTAATGATTACACAGATATTAACTACAACTCTCCAATCTCAGTATAGACCCACTGCTACCAACCTCATTTAGTCTAGATGCTTGTTTAACTCCATATTTGCTGTCTTTACCTTTCAAAACCTACATCTTGCAATGGCCTCTTTTTCCTTCAACAGAGATCTTTTCCATGTATTACTTACATGATTTTTTATCTTAGGTCAAAACAAACACTAATGAATATGTCGTTAGTAGCTCAACTCAGTGATTATGACTTTGATTCAACAAGATTAAGTTTTACACATGATTCTGCTTTCAGTGAGTTAAAGGATATTTCTCATCATTCCCTGAGACTTAGAGTTTCCGTGTTTTGTGTGCCATTTTTTAAGTATTAGAGTAGAACGCCTATCATTGAGTTCCTAACATCATAGGACTGATAGGGAATTGTTAAAATGTATCATTTATTGCTTATATTTGAACAAGATTATACAGAAAGCATCATATATCAGATGACTTACGGTGGGAAGGAAGACAGCAATTTTATTGAGGTTGTTTTATTCAGTTCATTGGAGAACAAGGCTATCATATAACCTGCTGTAGGAAGTGTACCTGCAGGTTGTTTTGTTAAAAATAAGCTAATCTTTTGGTTTTGGGGGCTAAATCAGTGGCACATTCACTCTTTTACAACAATTTCAAATAAAATTTCAAATTTTATAAGTATCTGCTAAATCATCATTATAAGCTCATAGATATTTTGAATTAATAATAATAATAAGGAGAATGTGATACAGGAAGAAGAGTGCTGAACCACATTCCTGTTACTTATGAAGTTTATTTAATGTCTCCAAAATCTCAATTTCCTCTTCTGTAAAGTGGAGAGAAAAAAATTAACCTTTCACAGACTAATAATACGAACTTGGAACTACACCAGGGTTATTTGCAGAACACTCTTAGCATAACTACACAAATAGAAGTTTCATAAGTGTGATGGTACATAAACAAGTATACAATTTTAAGTGGAAATTAACTTTTATATTTAGGCCACATTGATTTTATCTGATCTAGCTGCTCTCACATATTAGAGATACAAAATCTGAGAGTGAATGGCATTCTGTGCTGAATTCTAACAAGTCTAGGCTTTATTTAATCAAATTTGACAGTGTTGGACCAAGAAATTTAAGAAAATTGGGCTGTTGTCAGTTAGGGATTTTATTCAACTCGTAGTGAAAGACTTCTACAAGTTAATGTCATATATATATTATCAATTTATGCACCCAAAGTGTTTGTAGATTGTTTGACCTCCCTCTCATAATTGCATCTATGTTTTGCAAGAAGGTCTGCACACCCTCTTATTTATGGAATAAAGAGAAGGACAAAAGGCTAGAGGGTAAGTGGCTAGTGAGTCTGTCTGCTTTTAAGAAGAGCAGAGCTAGTGTGTTTTCTTACAACTCTCTGCCCTGCATTTTATCACAAGGCCTAACATTGAAACAAGGCTGGGCAGTGCAGTTGTATCACTGATCACATTATGTCTCCCCCCGCCCCCACCCGAAAACTAGGGTTCTATTAACATACACACACCAAAAAAGAGAATTAAGATATTACATCAGAAACTGGTGGTCTCTTCCACAAAGGCCTGTTGTCCTGTTATACATAATAATGTTACAGCATTTATCTTACTTATATTTGCTAGTATGATTGGGCCAGAATCTCAGCAAACTGGAGTGATAATTAACAGGAGACAGTGTAAATTAAAATGACAGATTCTGAAAGTGAAACTGACTTAGAGGCAAACCAGGGCCCCACCATTTGCACAAATTACTTAATGTCTTTAAACCTCAGTTTTCTTAAGATACATTGGCACCTCCTTCATAAGTTCAAGTTCAAAGTTAGATAAGATCTGTAAAGTACAATACCTATAGACAGTGCCTAGAATACAATATTCACTCTGTATGTAGTTGGTGCTGCACCAACCAACCAGTGTTCTTTTATACATTTTATGATTGAGAAATTAAAGATGTTTTATATTTTATTGAAAGAAATGTCAACGTAATAGTGTTTATCAAATTACTGTGCTTTAGATCATCAAATAATTTGCTTTTGTGCCCTTGAGGTTCTTCTGTAAGATGACAGTAGTTATTATTCATCTTCTATCAATCTCTGTATTTTTTCATTTATATCTGTGGATTCATCTTCTAGAGATATGCCCAGGTCATGATTTTGATTAGCCTGTGCTCTTTATCTAATGTTATATTACCTGGAAAGTAATTATATTTCTATTTTTCATTTTAATCTGGTCTTATCACATTGCCAGTATGGGCTTTGGTTAAGTCTATCATGAGCTAATTGCTCATGTGCCAGGTGTTCTGAAGTCTTCCCTTCCAGTCTTAAAAAAAAAAAGCAACCAATGAAGCCGCAGAAGTCTGATACATTTTATTCATACATCAGCCTAATAATAGAGAAATAACTATTCCCTCTATTCCATATTTTAAACTTCTCCTATCCCTAGAAATATAGATTTTTTTTTTCTTTTAATTGCCACGGCTTTAGTCATTGATCAGGTCTGATGCAGAAGTTTCCTAATATAAGTAAGAAGAAAGAATTGTCTTTGGATCTGCCTAGAATTGCTGCAATCTAATAACCTAATTGCTCATGCCGACTGACAGAACAAGCATTGACTCTGTCAGTAGTCCAGGCCTTTGTCTGTTCATTGGAGTTTATCCATTTGAGGTTTCTCCATTGACTGGGAAGTTTATACTACAACTGACTGTGTTATGAGTAAGACAGCTTTAATTGAAACCTCTAAAGAGTAAAGGAAAACAGGAAAAAAATACACTCTTATCTTTTTCCACTATCAATAATGCCTGGGCCTGCCAGTGGTACTGAATGACAATACTGAACATGCCTTTTCTTTCATGTAAAATTTTAGTATAAAATTATTCAAATTATACTCTATGTCATAATGCCTGTGTTCTCTAGTTATATACGAGATGGATTTAAATGAAAGTTAAGTGGCTTTCATTCACCCATTCATATTTTAAAAAGCACTTAGGGAATCTGTTGGCTTATCCTCCCTGTCCTGTTGCTGTTCAGTCTGCCCCCAAGTGGTGGAGAGACTAAGAACCTCAAAAGGTAACGGTGGTTAGTCCTTGACTTACTGCTGCAATTGTGTACCTGATTGATTTTTGTTGGTATGTAACAGCTGAACAATTTGAAATTTATTATATGTAATACAAATTCACCTGTACAAATCATAGCAGTATAATAATTCTTGAAAGTGTGACTGTATGTTTTAATTCAATGCACTAAGTAAATAAATTTCAAAACACACAGCCACCCTTCATGGAACGCATAAAGGGTTTATTTTATACTCGCTCTCTTCTTCCCTACCTGTTTTAAAAAAAAAAACAACAAACCACTCCCTGCTTTGGGCTTATATTAGAAGACATTTTCCCTCTCGATTTCTAGCAGTTGCTAGCTGCTATTGTTGAGTTTTAATATTCAATGTGACTCAGAACTGGAGTAGGAAATCGCAACTCACTCTAGTATTCTTGCCTGGAAAATCCCATGGAAGGAGGAGCCTGGTGGGCTGGAGTCCATGGGGTCGCAAAGAGTCAGACACGACTGACTGAGCGCGCACATGATTCAGACCTCTTCCTCTTTTTTCAGGTTCTTGGGAGCTCTCTCCTGTTTCCTTTGTTAAAATGGCCTTTGGGGAACGACAGTGATTGTGACAGATGGGAAGGAAAAAGATTGCACTTAGGTGCTACCTCGGTCGCTCCCTGTTGATCTCTTTTCCCTTTCTCAAGGCAAATTATAGATTTCCTTTTGCCTCTGGAGGGACACACAGCAGTTAGCAGTTGTGGGTCTTTGTTTCTAGCTCTTAGAAAAAAGAGCTTCTGTTTGATTAAACATTGTCATTAAACATTCTATTAATGGAGGATTCTGATTGGTACCTTGACCACATACCTGACTAAAGGAGGGAAGTCGTCGTCGTGAAGTCGCTCAGTCATGTCCGACTCTCTGTGACCCCATGGACTGTAGCCCACCAGGCTCCTCCATCCATGGAATTTTCTAGGCAAGAGTACTGGAGTGGGTTGCCATTTCCTTCTCTAGGGGAATCTTCCCAACCAAGGAATCGAACCCGGGTGTCCCGCCTTGCGGGCAGATGCTTTACCGTCTGAGCCACCAGGGAATCGCTAAAGGAGGGAAAGGTAAGTCACTCATGTCCGACTCTTTGCGACCCCATGGACAGGCTCCTCTCTCCATAGGATTCTCCAGGCAAGAGTACTGGAGTGGGTTGCCATTTCCTTCTCCAGAGGATCTTCCCGACCCAGGGATCAAACCCAGGTCTCCCGCACTGCAGGCAGACACTTTAACCTCTGAGCCACCAGGGAAGCCCCAAAGGAGGGAAGGGACTTGTTAAATGAGGGAAAAACAAGAAACAAACCAAGTTCTTTGGTGAGTTTGAAGATCGCTCGCCTCTAGTGGCCAAAAATGGAACTTCACTCACAGGCTACCATCCAAACATTTTTTTGACAATTGTTTTTCATTATTTCTTTTAATAAACATTATATGATATATATATAGTTATTATAGGTATCAGTGAATGTGTCTTGCAACTAAAATTGAACTCTTTAAAAAAAATCAGAAATCTTTGCAATTATTAGATTCACAATTGTAAGTGTGAGAGAGTTGACAAAGATCCTTTCCACCCATGCAAGCACAGGACAGTTCCAAATGAAAGGATTATAATTGACTAAAAAAGATAGTAAAATGGGTCTGCATGTTTTAAAACTTGTGTGTCTGGAGGAATTTAAAAAGTGTAAATATAAAGTTGGGTGGTGACTATATTCACTGTTTCTCTATGAATTTAAATACATACTGAGATATATTTTAGAGACAGATGGTGGCATCATAGTTAAAATTTACGTATTAGGGTATAAATGGCAATAGAGGTCAGTTGAGCATTGTGATTATAATTTGAGGTTATTTGTGTTTATTTATCTCTGGAAAATATTTAAGCACTACCAAGAATGTGCTACATTCCAGACAATGTGAGAGAAATGCAAAGATAAATAAGACATGTGAAAAGCTAGTGAACAGATGACTAAGCAGTGAAAAGTTCTGGTAGAAATATGCATTGAGAACCAGGGAAGCACACCCAAGTGCAGAGGGCTGGGGAACACAGTTAAGCATAGAAGAGTGAGTGAAACGATCAAGAGACTGGGCACAGTGCTGAGGGGTACCTGTGCAGAAAGCGCTATAGAGGGTGTGGTTCTGAGCAACCAGTAGAGAAGGGGCTTCAAGTAAGGAAAGTTTATCTAGGCAGACCTCAGGGGCTGCATCACTTAATGATTTTCCTCAAGCACCTTAAGGACTTCTCAGGTGGTGCTAGTGGTAAAGAACCTGCCAGCCAATGCAGGAGACATAAGAGATGAAGGTTTGATTCCTGGGTCAGGAAGATCCCCTGGAGGAGGGTGTGGCAACCCAGTCCAGTATTCTTGCCTGGAGAATCCTATGGCAGAGGAGCCTGGTGGACTACAGTCCATGGGGTCACAGTCAGACAGGACTGAAGCAACTTAGCATACACTCACAGAGTACCTTAAGCAGACACTATGTTTTATACCATGACAAATTATCACATGAGAGAAGGTGAGGTTTTGACCTCACTTTATACGCATGAATATTATGAGTTAATCTTACAAAAAATATAGATTCAAATGACACCAGGTAGTCCAGAATTTTGTGATGAAATGTTTTTGTGTTTCAGTCTGATTTTATTTTTTTTAACACAAAAGAAAGTGTTTCCTGGAAGGAATTATTGAATAATTTGAAACTGAAAGTCATTCAGTCATGTCCGACTCTTTGTGACCCCGTGGACTGTATAGTCCATGGAATTCTGCAGGCCAGAATACTGGAGTGGGTAGCCTTTCCCTTCTCCAGAGGATCTTCCCAATCCAGGGATCGAACCCAGGTCTCCCGCATTACAGGCAGATTCTTTACCAGTTGAACCACAGGGGAAGCCCATTGAGTGATTTGAGAGACACATAATGAGGAAATGCTCACATTTGGAAGTGTTACTGAGAAAACTTGCCTCAACAGATATCAGTGATGGGAGAGTTAAGCATTCTCCAAAGTTTTAGTTTTATTCTGAAGTAAATTGGAAGTTTTCAGTTCTCATTAGAAGTGTTGTTTGCCTAACATAATACTTAAGGAAGTTTTTGGTGACAAAGTTTCACAATAATCTGAAGGAACATAAAACTCTGAAGATGAGATCAGAAGCAAATTTAGTAAATTGATGACCAAGAGTGAGACAGCCATAAGTAAAGAAATGGGGAAGTCATGAGACAGGCAAGCACTTATCTAGATAATATATTTAATTGGTTGGGTTGCCTATATTTTATGTATTTTCTGTAACTATTTTCAAGCTTGAGTATTATAGAGTGTCTGAGTTATTTAAAATACTGGTATTATGGCAGGAATAAAAGTATAAACTATATGTTATATAATGTTTTTTGTTGTTGTTTAGTCACTCAGTCCTGTCAGACTCTTTGTGATCCCCATGGAATTTTCCAGGCAAGACTACTGTGGGTTGCCATTTCTTCCTCCCAGGGATCTTCTTGACCTAGGGATCAAACCTGCATCTCAGTGTCTCCTGCATTGCAGGCAGGTTCTTTACTGCTGAACCACCAGGGAAGCCCATATAATTTAATATATACTCATATAATGTATGTAACATATATGAAGCATATATCTTTCATATAAATATTATATATGTAATTATAGATATAAAGACACATACAATTCCATGCAACAAATAAAGTTTCATTGCTGTGTCCATACACACATTCTCTTGGCTCAAAACCAGCCATGCTACCCTGACCTTTATATCCCGAAAGATCTCCAGCTGCCCCAGACTATGGCCTTCATGCCCCAAGCACATCAAGCCTTCCTTGGCAGTGCCCTCATGCTCTTGACTTATCTTATCTGCTCTCCTGAGTTCAGAATTAACTGTTTCTTACAACTGTTATCTCACACCCCAGACATCAAGTATATGAGATCAAGTGTGTGATGTGTGTGCTACTCCGTGCTAATCAGTTCAGTTAAGTCAATCAGTTGTGTCCAACTCTTTGTGACCCATGAACCGCAGCACACCAGGCCTCCCTGTCCATTACCAACTCCTGGAGCTTACCCAAACTCATGTCCATTGAGTCAGTGATGCCATCCAGCCATCACATCCTCTGTCATCCCCTTTTCCTCCTGCCCCCAATCCCTCCCAGCATCAGGGTCTTTTCTAATGAGTTAACTCTTCGTATGAGGTGGCCAAAGTATTGGAATATCAGCATCAGTCCTTCCAAAGAACACCCAGGACTGATTTCCTTTAAAATGGACTGGTTGGATCTCCTTGCAGTCCAAGGAACTCTCAAGAGTCTTCTCCAACACCACAGTTAAAAAGCATCAATTCTTTGGCACTCAGCTTTCTTCACAGTCCAACTCTCGCATCCATACATGACCACTGGAAAAACTATAGCCTTGACTAGACGGACCTTTGTTGACAAAGTAATGTCCCTGCTTTTTAATATGCTGTCTAGGTTGGTTATAACTTTCCTTCTAAGGAGTAAGCGTCTTTTAATTTCATGGCTGTAACCACCATCTGCAGTGACTTTGGAGCCCCCCAAATCAAACACTGTTTCCCCATTTATTTGCCATGAAGTGATGGGACTGGAGGCCATGATCTTAATTTTCTGAATGTTGAGATTTAAGCCAACTTTTTCAGTCTCCTCTTTCACTTTAAACAAGAGACTCTTTAGTTCTTCACTATCAGCCATAAGGGTGGTGTCATCTGCATATCTGAGGTCATTGATATTTCTCGGCAGTCTTGATTCCAGATTGTGGAAATCCCTGCAGTCTTGATTCCAGCTTGTGCTTTGTCCAGCCCAGTGTTTCTCATGGTGTACTCTGCATATAATAGAGTAACATATTTGCATTTTATCCTATGTTTGTTAGTCGCTCGGTCATGTCCGACTCTTTGAGATCCTTTGGACTGTAGCCTGCCAGGCTCCTCTGTCCATGGAATTATCTAGGCAAGAATACTGGAGTGGGTTGCCATTTCTTCTCTAGGGAGTGAACCTGGGTCTCTTGCATTGTAGGCAAATTCTCTATCTTCTGAACCACCAGGGAAGACTCATGTTTCTCCCCAAATTAACAGAAACAAATAGCTTTTCTGAAGAAAACAGGCCATTTGATTGAAGAAAATAAGTTGTCAAATAACTTTGGCATTACCTAAGCACACCAAGTACAGACCTTATGATTCTACTTATATGTAGAACTGAACCTGTGCCTGATAAGTATTTGCAGTACTGATAACAGATTTCATAAACAGTTGTTCCGTGGTGTTCTTTAGTCCGTTTTTATAGGATGACACTCCTGAAGATGGTTACAATGCCCATTGTTTCATCACACACACACACACACACACACACATTTTCACGGTTTGAAAGGCTCATGTGTTAGACAAAGGATATTGTGACTAGGCTTGGAAATCACTTGGCATTTTTAAGATTTGCCAAACAGCTTGAGATATTTTAAAATATTTTTTTTCGATGAAGTCCCAAACATGTTTTTCCAAGTACTTTTTTTTTTAGGTCAATTTTTATAACCATGTGTAATTTCAAGGAAATTTAACCCATATGTTTGTTTCTGTTACCATATATTCAAATTGATTTATAGCACAGATGTAAGTATTTCCTTTGACACTGGTGTATGAAAAGGGTGAGAGAGACTTGCAATTTGAGGCACAGGAAAGTCCTCAGTGAGACGTTAGATTAATGACCACAGACTATAACCCAGTTCTAACCCCAACATACTCTTCATGATAAAAGTCACAGGGGACTGGCTGTAAGTGTCAGCAAAGGATGAGATCCAGGTACTGCCGTATGTTGATGAATGTACATTCCTAACGTGGACTCCAGAGATGGAACTCTGATTGGTGCTTGTATAGCACTATGGGATTGAAACCCTTAAATGTTACTAAAGGCTTTTACCAACTGTAATGAAAAATTGGATCAATGAGCACCGATATTTACTGGCAAAACAGGACTGAGAACAGCTAGCACATTCTATTATTTTTTTGTGGCATAATGCCTAGAAATGGGCTTGTTGATGGGAAAGCTGAAACACAATGAAAATACCACCATACTTTACAGGAATAACAAGAAAATGAATTTTTAAACCGGCATATGTATTACCTGGAAGCTATTCTTAACATTATATGGAAATAGAAAATCTCTAACAAGACCCTTGGATTCAACCAATGTGCCATCTTAGAAGTAAGTGATGCCTGCCATGGAAAAGATGCTGTGGGTGAGAATGGATAATAGCAGGCTATCAGAATCAGTGCCAGTCAAAGGAAATTAAAATCCAGTTATGAAGTAGGGGGCAGACATAAGTGGTTCTAAAAACCAATGCATTTACAAAGTTAATTTAAAAAAATGGTTCATAAGCATTGCTTGCAAATGCAAACCAAAAGTCAGTCATTACGTGTATACTGATGTCTGGCTTGATACAAATTCTTGCGATATTCACAGGCAGAAAATGTGACCTTTCCTCCTAAAAGTGGTGCCTACAAACACAGAGAAAATAAACATGTCTACTACAGGGAGGAATTCCAGTGATCGAAGAAGTCAAACAACTTCTTGAACTCTGAGAGCCACCTTGGCTGTTCTGCTTCAGGGTTTTTGGCAATATAACAGCATCTTTATGAATGTTACCATACAGAATGCTAGTTATACCAGGGCAGATGTAACTGGGGACTTTGACAACTCCGCCACACTTTGACTGGACTGACATTTCCTTAGCAGTAACAAGCTGCCACTGTCTGGTGCCATGGAGGCCCCTGGGCTTGATTTAAGAGTGCTGACATTGATGGCTTACTATTTCCTATCTTAGAGCTGTCAGGAGGCAACTGATGTCAGCATAAAATTATTTGATAGCTCTACATCTTGGGCAACATGTGAACCTATTGATGTCTATAAAATAGCCATCAGTGTCTTTGAACTGGGGGTGCGGATAATTGAGAGTAAAAACTCACCTGATATGTAATACTTTGTTTTAAATTTGGTCCACATAAATATGAAGTGTAACAGTCTATTGGGCGCATACTGGTTATACACATTGAGTTACCTGCTCATATAATCCTAACAACAATCTTTCAAGATAAATGGTATTATTTTGACCTCATTTGACAGGACAGATTATACTCCTAGAAGGCTGAGAATTTCAGGGATTCAGATTACAGACAATCTAGTTTCAGGGTCCATGCTTTCACCTTGAATTTTACTGCTTCTACTATGGAATTGAATATTCTGGATTGATTAAATTCTTTCATTGAGCCACAGTTGTTTTTTATTCTTGAGTTTCAATGCAAGAATATAATTGTTTCTTTCATCCAAAATGTATCAATTGATAGTTACGGAAAGCAAGCATTTTTATCATCTCTGTAGTTTTTCTTCAGCAAACGTGTCTAAGGGAATAATTCCAATCATCAATGGAGTTAGTCAGTTACCAGTTTTCTCATCATACTGTGTAGACTACTATTAGTCTACGGAGTATAGCTGAAGCTAAAATTCCAATACTTTGGCTGCCTGATGTGAAGAGCCAACTCATTAGAAAAGGCCCTGATGCTGGGAAAGATTGATGGCAGGAGGAGAAGGGGATGACAGAGGATGAGATGGTTGGATGGCATCACTGACTCAATGGACATTAGTGTGAGCAAGCTCAGGGAGATGGTGATGGACAGGGAGGTCTGGCGTGCTGCAGTCCATGGGGTTGCAAAGAGGCAGACGTGACTGAGCAACTGAACAACAACAACAAATATAGACGAATACATTATTTGAAAACATGCAAAACTTGTCGTGTAGTATGTAAATATATGGGATTTTTTTGGTAACATAAAATGAGAAAAATAAACAATAAGTATCTCACTTACAAAGTGTAGCTCAACCCTACCATTCTGTTTTTCATTTCATTTAGTTTTTAGCCAGAGTAATCTTCTTCAGGTGTAGCCATTTTTCTAAAGAATGTATTTTCCTGCTGCTGAAAATCACCTCTAATCTCTAAAGCATTTCCATGTATAATATTTCATGTATGGATTGATCTAGTTTTGTGCTGTTTAAAAATATAACCCTTTTATTTTTCCTAACTAACCTGAATAATGGCTGTTGACAAAATAATTTCTAGAGTGTATGTGTATGTGAATGTGTGTGCATAGTTCTTTTTTTCAACCAAATCACAGAGATCTAAGGGAATTCTGATTCTCTAATTCTCTAATCCAGCAACTGAAAGCATTTAGTTGTGATTAAAACAGATTGAAGGAGATAATCCCTTTGAGAAAGCAGCTTCAAATAGCTTAGCAGTGCTTCTTCAGGGATAAGAACTAACACAACACCAGCTAATTCCTGCAAAGTCTCCCTCGTGATGCTGGAGACATACCCCTCATTTGCTGCTTTTCCTCCTTATCGCGTTCTATTCAAATTCTTCCTCAACATGAATTCTGCCTTAAGGGTGGTTTTATTCACTCTGTTTTCCAAGAACCAAGAATTAGCCTGTCTTGCTTCATCTGAACCAATGGAATATACTTTGTGTCAGAAAGGAGCAGAGTGCAGGCCCGTCTCGGTTCACAACTGAATCATGTTCTAAAAGAGCAAGGGTAAGTCAGAGACAGTTTGGAACTTGGGATGCCATCTGCAGTGGAAATATTGTTCCATAAGGTTGCTTCCTAATCAACCCTTCAAAGCCTATTTAACCCACATTGTAGTTTACCATACTTATAACTGACCAGTACTGTAACCATCTAGCCTCTGTGTATAATCATAATTCTAGGAGAATAGTTCTAATTCATGTTGTAACAGAGAGGGAAACACCATCTGTGCTTGAGAATACCTTCAGATACATTTTATTCACCGTGTGGACACTGTGTGCCATTCCTTCGATCAGAGAGGTGAGCAAACTTGTACCTCTTGAGACAGGAGAAAGAGAGAACTGGGTTGGGGATAATTTACAGGTTAAAGCTTTCTTTATTTCCTTACCCTTTCCATCACTGCATCTCTATTTTGCAGGTTAAGACCATACCTTTGAGAACAGGAACCATGCCTGGGGAAGGAAATAATAAAGCCCAGGACGGGATTCCAAGTTTCAAAGGCTAGGAATATACTCCTGGGTCTCAGAGCAATATTTCTGAAACTGTGCTGAGTGGCCACCTTTATATGCTGCTTTCAAAAGTGAAACATTGGAAATGTTCCTGCTGTACCTACCTCATTCTGCTCCTCCTTACTCCCTGCCTACACACCCACCATTCCAGTACCTCCCCTCCCCTGAAAAAATTGCCAGGCGCCTTTCCCTCTCTGGTGCACCGGAATGCCTTGATGGTGGGGCGCATACTATAAGGACACATTAAGTGAGCAATAAACCACATCCACATGCCGCCACTGAGTTTAATATTAAAGTTTAGGCCATACTTTGAAGGGCATTAGTGTTTAAGGGCTTCCCTGCTGGCTGCCTGCAATGCAAGAGACCCTGCGTCAATCCCTGGGATGGGAAGATCCCCTGGAGAAGGGAATGACAACCCACTTCAGTATTCTTCCCTGGGAAATCCCATGGATTTCCTGGCAGGCTATAGACCACGAGGTTGCAACGAGTCAGAGAGGACTGAGCAACTAACACACACACACACACACACACAACACACACAGAGTTTGAGGACATGGACTATGTATATGTTTACAAGCTGCAAAACAATGTACCCATCCATATTCTGTGGCACACTATACTATCAAGCCGGAATTCATTGATTGACAGCATGCAAGCAAATCTAAAGTTGCAGGCTAACTATTCTTATCTGAATCACCTGCTCGCATTTCATCATTTCCCTGGATACCCTTTGCTATGCTATTATGCAGCTATTGATCTGCTGTTTAATTTACAGTAAAGATGATGAGCTGGCATTGATAATAATGGCATATGTTCAAAATGGAACAGGGCACCTTAATGGAATAAAAGAGATAGATATATATATATAGTTGAAAACCTTTTGACATTGCCTTGCCCCTGCTAATGTTTCACAACACTTTACATTTTGAAAAAAAAAGTGGTATTAAAATAGTGTGTAAAGTGTCATTCCCACATGCTGTTCTTGGTCTTTGGCATGCCTGTTTTCTCCACATTCTCCCAAAATGACAAGAATACATCCCATCTGATACATTCTGTGAAAAATTTAAGAGCATATTTGAAAACACAAAATACTGTTTTCATAAACTGCTGAAATCTGTGATAGTTTGGCAGTAATTGCAGGAACAATGCCTGAACTCAGCTGTTTAGTTTTTCTTTCTCATGCATTCTTTTGTCAGATGCACGGAATGTCCTTGTCCCGTATTGCTTTCTGATGTGTTCATCTGAGTCTCCCTACAACACAAGTTAGGGCCTCAACAGAGTTTGACAGTTGGATTTTCCCCATTCATTAGTGATCCAATGTTGATATCGATGTAGTCTTTTAGAACAAAAATAAGTGCTCTGAAACTAATTTAGCACTGGGTAATTAGAAACAAAGTTTTTGAGAAAAGAAGGAATGATGGAATAGGGAATGTTAGGTATAAGACTTTCTAGAAGGAGACATATGAATAAAATTCTCTTGAGGTTGAACAGGTAGAACATGGGAAACTTCTGTTTCTATTTTTGTTCTCCTTCTAGTCCTTGGAGGTTTAATATTCTCTCCTCTCTTGCATGGCAAAATATAACAAACTCAACTCTGGTTCTCATGTTCAGACTAATGAAAGAACACTGTAACTCTTGTTTTTAGAAGATCCCTTTTTATTAAGAGAGATCTCATATCATTTATGAAACATCAATATCCTACCTGTCTGCTCTGCTCTTTTGTCAATAAATAGAATCAGTTCCTAATGAAAGAATTCTATACAGTGATAGTGAAATCATTGAGTTCCTTGGCCATTTTATTCAGGATATTCAACCTTAATTCTCATTTTCTTCTTTCATATCTCTTTCATTGGGCTTACACTTACACAATGCTTAAGAAATGTGCATTCATCTAATTTTTGCAGGTCATCTAAGGAGTCACACACTTGATACACATTGATTGTGTTAACCAGATTATAACTTATTTTTATCTTTAGTGTCATATATATTGCATTGACCCAAAAGTTCATGTAAGTTTCTGTACAATGATAGGGAGAAACCCAAACGACCTTTTTGGATAACCCAATTATTTAAACCATTGGTCCCCTACTTCACCCAAAGTCCAAGTGTAAGGTATATTACTAGTTACTGTGTTTTCAGTGATTTGATGTCTGTATTGTGTCAGAGAATGACCATGAACTGGGCATGATTTGTGTCTAATAAACATTACATCATTAAGGGTAAAATTTAGATTTGAGTAGAAGTCAGTTGTGACTGAGCTCAGGGTCTGTGGTGAGGAAGACTATCCAGATAAATGAATAGAGGTGGACTTTTATGGAGTGTGTTTAGGGGGTTCTTAGAAGATCAGTTTCAAGTGTAGGGCTCAGGCCTAAAAGTAGAAAATGAAAAATTTGGTGAGAGCTCTTACAAAGCTTTGGAAAGCAACCAAAGAATTGTGGGCCTTGAGCTGATGACATGTTGTTAACTTCGCTTGTTTTCTGTGGAGTTATATTTACTGAATACCACCTTGTCCCTCTTCAGTAATATTCTTTATTTGGTAAGAAGTTGTGTGTTTGTTTTAAAAAAGAAGCAAAGTGTTAGAAATTCTCGATTCCAACTTGAAATAAGTTGCCAAGTGAAATTGTTTCTCAATATTCAGTTGACTTGCTTCATCTGTTTCTTTGAAGCAAAGGTAAATCCTATAGTATTCTATATGAAATAAACTTTGTCGTTCAGTGTGAAAAAGGTAGCTGTGTCTTCTGTCACTTGAGGGTGTGCTGTGGAATCTGACAAGAACAAAACCCCCAGGGCACCAGGAAGACATATTTTCCAATCTAGATTTCAGATTGTGCAGTAGATGTTTGGGGTATGTCAGAGAAATATTAAGCCCATTCATATGGTAATTATCTGGAATGGCTCTTTGCTTCTATGTACCCTGGACTGATTGCTCCATAAACAGGCTTCAATATATAAACTTTTGCATTTAGTGGAAGTGCTGGTATCTGTGTCTGAATTCATAAATGCCATCTTAGGGAGCAGGCAATTTCTGTTTACAGCCCAGTGCCTGAGGGAGACTGTTTAATGAGGAGATGTGAAGCCTTTTGCAGTTTATTGTTGATGACATTTTGAGGACACTTGCAGTTGGGTAGACTGGAAAACAGTAAAGCTGGGTATTTTCTAAGATGTGGTTTATGTGCCCCAGAGTGTTGTATTGACTTTGATCAGTAATCACATTTCTACTAGTTTTTTTTTTTTTTTAAGATATCTTTTAGCAACAAAATTTTTAATATTTAAGGCACAGGAAAAAAAAAAGAATATATTGCAAATCTGATACCTGGATTTTCTGAGATTCAAAGATTCTCAGTTTTATTCCTTATGCAGTTGAACTAAAGGTTATTCCCACTGTTTTTACAAGCTTGAAATGGCTGCTTTTCTGGTTAGGTATAGTATTTGTATAATGGTTGATATTCTTTGTTCTCTGTATTTATAATGAAAAACTTTGAAATAGATTGAGACATTCCTGCAATAGAAATTAAATTGACATTGCTGTTTAGATAACTATGCCAGTGTTGAATAAATCGCTTCATTTTGTACTCATAGACATAATGTATATTCCCATCTATAGCCTGAAACTTTTAAGATGAAAAAGCAGTCAGGTGATATCTTTGTTCTTGCTTTTGTTTCTATTTGAAATGTTTGTGACCAACTTGAATTTGTTAAAACTATAGGACTATGACACAGAGATTTGGTGGCAGGTAAGCCAGTGAGTCTGTCCAGGTGGAACCATGGTGCTCTGACTTCTTGATCTCATCTGGTCTTCATCTTTGTGTGATGCTTTTCCAGAGATGGTGTTCTAGAATATATCATTTAAAGTTCTGGAATTGAGCTCTTCAGACTTGAATCTTGATCCCATCAATTCCTTACTGTGTTATCCTTGAGCTGGTTATGTATTTCATTAGACCTAACTCCAAAATGAGCAATACCTATTGGTACTTGAATTGTCATATGATTAAAGAAAAACAAAAAGACCATGGTTTAATCAAGCAAATCTATGTATGGCACAAAATGAATAATCAGTAGTAAGCACTATTAATGTGAGTACAATTATGTATGGGGAAGATGGTTGTTAAATACTAGATCCAAGCAGTCAAAAACAGAGGGTAAGTGTGAGTCTTCAGACAGCTTCCACCTGAACTGTGATAAACTTCCTTGCTTCAATCAGGGAATGTTTCTGATGGTTTGCTCTTTCCCCATTTTTGTTGGGGTTCACTGAAATCTACTGAATTCTTACTCAAGATTCCACTTTTCTGCATATTCTGTACAGATTTCTCTCCTTCCCCCTGAAGAATTATTTCACAGGATACAATGCATGTGATTTCAGTTCTCTTAGCTTAAGCCGGTTTATTATAATGGATTCTATTGAGGCTTGGTTAAATTCCAGCCTCAGCCATTTTATTAACCACAAAGAGGCTATAGCTTTAGATTTGTTGATTCAACCATGCATTCTTAAGATGATGTCCCAAACACCTTCATTAAAGCTGGCTGTTCCTAACTTTCATCAGCTACTTCTTACACTGTATTTGTAATTTTACTGTTACAAGTGAAGCTTTATGCTTCTATGCAATTGGCAAGGTAAAGAATCCTAGATTTAAATTTTATTAGATTGATTATTATGAACAGAATTAAATATGGAAGTTTATTAAGTGAAGAAACCTACATGAATGAAAATCGATACTTACATTTTTGTTATAAGCTGGTGATTTGAATGTCAGTGCAACTGTTGACAAAGAGAAGTATATTTGTTGTTATGATAAATTGTGACAAACCATTGCCCACATGAGTCGTGAAAAGAAACCTGGCAGTGAATTTTATCTCATGTGTTCAGGATCCACCATCACATATGCCTAAATTTTTATAAATCTGAGTCGCCTAGGTTGTTAAAACCATCTGTAATCAAATATGTTATTCAAAACAATGGCCAATTTGCATAACTGTTGCCTTGCTTCAATAATGAAAATTGTCACACTGTGTTTTTTGGAGCAAATTATCCATAGTTTGGGATAAGGTCAATCCTAAAGGAAATCAACCCTGAATATTCATTGGAAGCACTGATGCTGAGGCTGAAGCTCCAATACTGATGTGAAGAACTGACTCATTGGAAAAGACCCTGATGCTGGGAAAAACTGAAGGCGAAGAGGTCGGCAGAAGATGAGATGGTTAGATGACATTACCAATTCAATGGACATGAATTTGAGCAAACTCAGGGAGATAGTGAAGAATAAGGAAGCCTGGCGTGCTGCAGTCCATGGGGTCACAAGGAGTCAGACATGGCTTAGCAACTGAATAACACAAGACACTTTTAGGAGTGTACTTTAGAAAGTTTTTTTTTTTTTTTTTTTTTCTGAAATATGTACAGAAAGAGTATTAATCCAACCTAGGAGAGAGGAACCAGCAAGCCTCTGATTGGAATGTCTGTCCCAGACCCTCTACTGAAAGATTCATTCAGATGTAGTAAGCTTTTTTATTTTTAGTTTTTGAAGGTGGAATCTAACATCCACTGTCCAGTCCACACATGTGCTTTAGGGTGAATGATCTTAATAAAGATTATAGGTACTTTTCTCTAATGCATTGATGAATTCAACTATCTCGGAAGCATGGAAGTTTTGATTGGTAGGTGGAAAGTGATAATTTCAGAGATTTTAAATTATACTTAAGATTCTACAGGCAGTTTAAGAGAAAAATAAGAGAACTGGGAGTAAGGGGTGAAAGAAGTATGATTAAAAATCTTGAGCGGACAGAGGCAGAGTGGAAAGTGAGACCAGGCCAAAGAAACACTTTGCTGTGTAATTCTGCCTTGGGCACTCTTGACCCATATGAAGCTGAACATCATCTCCAATGACATCTTTGGTGGATCTGTCCCAGATTGCCTGTGCTTAGCTTAGGGCACTAATTTTGTTTACTTATACAATCCAACCCATTAAACGTCTGCTGTAGTTTTTCGGGCCTGTGAGAGATTTTTTTTTTTCTTTTTTCTTTTTTGATCCTGGCTCAGGATAAGATGAAGCGTTCACTGCTTCATTCATTCATACATCACAAATCTGCTTCTCTCACACCTTCTCTTCCTCATTCCCTTAGATACATAGGTCCTTCTAAAGCTCTGGGATATTTCTTTTGATATAATAGGCTTTGTGGCAGAAGAGGCAATAGCTCTTTGGTAGTGCTCAGAGGAGTGACAGATACTTTTAAGCCTGGAGGGAAAAAAATTGACACAAGCTATTTTTCAGGAAATTTTTTTGATGCTGTATGCCCTAGTGAGACACAAACTGGCAGCGAAGGTGGCAATTATTAAGCCCTATAACTCAAGTTTACTTGCGGTCTTGAAAACTCTACACAGCCCATAAGAGAATTCCCTGTAGTACAGTAAGAGCAAGACATGTATCTATTTTGTAAGGTTATCTCTTTCACTGCATTTGACATTTTCAAGTCTATGGCAGTAGGTGAGAAAGATGGACCTTCACAAAGATACTATCACACAAACAAAAAGGAGTTAACATTTGAAGAGACAATGCAGTCTATTCTTCAAATTTATTTAAGTATGCATGTGATTGATGTTAACATAATTTATACCTTTGAATGTAGCAGTTAGCTGAGCATACTTTGTTGCTGCTGCTGCTAAGTCGCTTCAGTCATGTCCGACTCTGTGCGACCCCACAGACGGCAGCCCACCAGGCTCCCCTGTCCCTGGGATTCTCCAGGCAAGAATAGTGGAGTGGGTTGCCATTTCCTTCTCCAATGCATGAAAATGAAAAGTGAAAGTGAAGTCGCTCAGTCGTGTCTGACTCTTCGTGACCCCATGGACTGCAGCCCACCAGGCTCCTCCATCCATGGGATTCTCTAGGCAAGAGTACTGTAGTGGGGTGCCATTGCCTTCTCCAGAGCATACTTTACACCTGGAGAAACCTTAAATTTTGAAGGCAAAAAAAATATCCTTTCATTTCTATCTCTATCTTTGTCATCTCTACATCTATATCTGTGCTTTTTAACTTAATTACAGACCAAAAATGATGCTATTTAGTATTATGCTAGGTTATAAAGATTTTCTACCTTTATTTATTCACCTACATTCACCTTCCTTGCTACACACCCCAAGCCCACTGATAACTCATCTGCCTCCTAATTGGGTCTACATATGAACATTAGTGATCATCCTTGAAGGAAGAAGCAAAGAAAATAATTCACAGTCATTTCTTAAACGTTAAGGCAACCTTAGCTTCAAAGTGTTGATATTACAGTAGTTGAGAGACACCAAAGACACACAGAAAACATTGTAAGGGCTGACTAATATGAGTTAACGAGCGCCATGCTTTGATGAGAAAAACAACCTCGTGAACTAAAACTGTGAAATTTGTCATAGTTGAGCTCTGTGCAGGGAGCTGTGGAATCATAAAAGAGAAACTCCATTAATAGCCTATTTAAATAAAGATGGAATATAAAGTGTGGGGGGTCCAGTGACTTCTTGGGAAATCAAGAATGACCTCATAGTCATGACATTTGAGATGGGTTAGGTTAATGAATGAGTAGGAATATGCCTGGTGAAGAAGAAGAAAAGGGAAAACTTTTGCACAAATGGAGAGTTTGAAGAGTCCCAGTAGATTCTGTAGGTGAACAGAGAAAGCCAGTCTGTCAGAGCATAGTGTGAAGAGTGTGGCTTTAAGGGAACTGGGACTGAATGGTTCAGTGGAGAACAGAGGGCAAAGGACTTATATGGTTAACGTTTTTTCTTTGTTGGTTTTTTTTTTTTTTTTTTAATTTTGGGAGCAACAGGAAGTCAAGAGGAATTTTTCCTCTGTATCTTTCACATTCTCTTCCAAATTTCCTTATGTCCTTCCTTCTTTTTTCTTCCTTTCTTCCCCTTTTCCTCTTCTTTCTTTTTCTCCTTTTTCTCCCCTTCATTCTTATTTTAAGGATAACTCTACAATTAGCAGTGTGGTCGATGGGCTAGGAGTTGGGGAGACTGTTGGTATGTGAAACAATTAGAAAACTTAGCAGTGGCCCACTAGGAGATGAATGAAGGTCTTCCAGAAAAAAGCAGCTGATATAAAAAGTGGGGCCTTTTCTGTACAAACTTGGAGAGCAAAGGTACAGAAAGACCTCATTTTCCCCAAGTCTCATGTATCACACCATTGCCTAGTACTGCACAGGCAGGCTGCAAAGACTTATTGCTGGTGTAAAGCACTAATGAATGAAAGTATACTTTCTACTTTGAGTTACAAATTGAGCTGGTGATGCCTTTTACCAAGGTCAAAAACAAGGGTGTGGAAAATATTTGTGAGGGGAAAAGATAGAAGTGCCGCCTTTGCTTTGCTAAGTTTACCATGTCTCCAGGATATGGTACTTACTTGAAAATAAGAATGAATTTATTATTCAATAAATACTTAAATATATACATTGTTCAATAAATACTTGAAAATATAAATTCTATAAAAAGAGATAGAAGGAGAGATGATCCCCAAGAGATGATCTTTTCATCTTAAGTTTGTATGGGACAAATAAAATGTTGATTTTATGTCTGGAAGAAATTGTCTACTTTCTGAATGAACATCCACAATTTCTAGCCATTAACATGGCAACAGGTATTTCTGAGGAGGCACTGTCACAGAAATCAATTGAGGAGTTTTAAAATGGCTCTTTTTTTTTTGCCTTTCAAAAGTGAACAATTTACCTTTTCCATCCACAGAGCAGGCACAATTAGCAGAATGTATATTGCTTTTTTCTTAAAACACAAAACTTTTCTCTAAAAGTTAGGACATATCTTCTTCAATTTTAGCCCCCTAAGATGTTAAGCTGGGAATGAGGAAGCCAATTATGTTTATGCTTATAATCAAAAAGAAAATTAGGGTTTTTTTTCACTAGCCTAACATTTTTAATAGCCTAACTATTAGACTATACTAAAAAGATCTTAATGACCCAGATAACCACAATGGTGTGATCCCTGACCTAGAGGCAGACATTCTGGAATGCAAAGTCAAGTGGGCCTTAAGAAGCATCACTACGAACAAAGCTAGAAGAGGTGATGAAATTCCGGTTGAGCTATTTCAAATCCTAAAAGATGATGATATGAAAGTACCACACTTAATATGCTAGCAAATTTGGAAAACTCAGCAGTGGCCACAGGACTGGAAAAGATCAGTTTTCATTTCAGTCCCAAGGAAAGGCAATGCCAAAGAATGTTCAAACTACTGCACAATTACACTCATCTCACACGCTAGCAAGTAATGCTCAAAATTATCCAAGCAAGGCTTCAGCAGTACATGAACTGAGAACTTCCAGATGCTCAATCTGGATTTAGAAAAGGCAGAGGAACCAGAGATCAAATTGCCAACAGCCCTTGGATCATTGAAAAAGCAAGAGAGTTCCAGAAAAATATCTATTTCTGCTTTATTGGCTATGCCAAAGCCTTTGACTGTGTAAATCACAACAAACTGTGGAAAATTATGAAAGAGATGGGAATACCAGATCACCTTCCCTGCCTCCTGAAAAATCTGTACATAGGTCAAGAAAATATTAGAACATGCAACAAAGGACTGGTTCCAAAATTGGAAAGGAGTACATCAAGGCTGTATATTGTCACCCTACTTATTTAACTTATATGCAGAGTACATCATGAGAAATGCTGGAATGGATGAAGCACAAGCTGGAATCAAGATTGCCAGGAAAAGTATCAATAACCTCAGATATGCAGGTGATAACACCCTTATGGCAGAAAGCAAAGAAGAACTAAAGACCCTCCTGAATGAAAGTGAAAGAGGAGAGTGAAAGGCTGGCTTAAAACTAAACAATCACAAAACAAAGATTATGGCATCCATTCCCACCACTTCATGGCAAATAGATGGGGAAACAGTGGAAACAATGACAGACTTTATTTTCTTGGGCTCCAAAATCACTGCAGATGGTGACTGCAGCATGAAATTAAAAGATGCTTGCTCCTTGGAAGAAAAGCTATGACAAACCTAGACAGCATATTAAAAAGTAGACAAAGGTCCATCTAGCCAAAGCTATAGTTTTTCCACTTGTCAGGTATGGATGTAAAAGTTGAAACATAATGAATGCTGAGCGCTGAAGAATTGATGCTTTTGAATTGTGGTGTTGGGGAAGACTCTTGAGAATCCCTTGGACTGCAAGGAGATCAAACCAATCATTCATAAAGGAGATCAGTCCTAAATATTCACTGGAAGAACTGATGCTGAAGCTGAAGCTTTAATACTTCGGCCACCTGATATGAAGAACTGACTCATTTGAAAAGACCCTGACGCTGGGAAAGGATGAAGGCAGGAGGAGAAGAGGACGACAGAGAAGATGGTTGGATAGCATCACCAACTCAATGGACATGAGTTTGAGCAAACTCAGGGAGTTGGTGATGGACAGGGAAGCCTGGTGTGCTGCAGCCCATGGGATCACAAAGAGTGGGGCACAGCTGAGTGACTGAACTTGAAATGGTTAGACTATTCGTGTTTAAACATTAATGAGTTTGAACTAGAAATTATATTCATGTTGTAGTATGTTTACTGTACTTTGAAAAAGTACTTAAAAATACTATAACAACAAAATACTTTATTTGAGGTGGGGTTATGTTTCCTGTATTTGTTACTTTATTTGAACCTAACAACTTACAAGTTGCATATCCTGTTGAAATAAGATATTCCTTAGGTCCACACAAAACATTAAATAAGAACAACATAAAGAAAATCGATTCTGGGATCACATAAGCATTTACTAATCTTGGTACTAAATTTAATTCTTTTAGGGAACCTGTTTCAAAAATTAGGGGGAAAAAGAAAAGGTTTGTATTACTTTGTTGTTTCAAATGGTAGAGTCTTCTAAATGTATGTATAATCAGTAAAAGGTGTTTATCCCAAATGATTTTGTTATTCATTTCTTTTTTTTTTTTTCCTTCAGAAAACCCTCAAATTGGACTCCACAAACCAATGTAATCAAGATTGTTTTACTAACTAATAAATCTTTAAGTATTGGTTGAAGTTTAATCCCAGTGTCCTTGAAACATTCCACTGAACATTCAGATTTCCAATAAATAACTATGGTCAGTAATAATATACTTGAGTACAGCAAAGAAAATGTAGTGTTTCCCCATTCTAAAGCTAATTTTTTTAGAAAACAGGCATCAGAGAAAGGGGACCACAGACCTATTTTTAATGTTCAAATAAGCTAGAGCTCATATTTTATTTTGATCAGGGGATTAGGAAAAATCTTTGTTTGGAGAAAGCATTTAACTTCAGAGTTTCCACATTGGGTTTCTTACAATTCTCATTATTTGGACTATTTATTATTTTTAATGGAAATGCACTTTGTTTTAGATACAATCAGCTCCTCCCTTGCTTTGGTCAGACCCCATGTATAGTTGTTCTGGACTTGTTTATGAGATCTCAGACATGATCATCATGACCTCAGTAGAGAGGGGTTGAAAAAGGAGCAGATGAATATCAAGCAATCTAAGCTCATGCATTTCAGATAAATGACTGCAAAGATAAAATGCAGAAAGCAAAACATTTGAAAATGGCTGATACAGAGCAATGAGGCAATGTCGTGGTGATTATTTTAAAATAATTTTTTATACCTTGTAAAAGGAAAAGAGGGGGAAATAAAGCAGACAAAGATCTTTAAGGACCCACAGAATACAACTAATGGATTAAGATATCTATTTGAATATGCTTCAGTCGTTAAGTATCTACAATGACAAGTATTCAGTGTTTTAACAAAATCAGTTCAGTTCAGTTGCTCGGTCATGTCTCTTTGTGACCCCGTGGACTGCAGCACACCAGGCCATTACCAACTCTCAAAGCATGCTCAAACTCATATCCTTCGAGTCGGTGATGTCATCCAACCATCTTATCATCTATCCTCCCCTTCTCCTCCTGCCTTCAGTCTTTCCCAGTATCAGGGTCTTTTCCAATGAGTCAGTTCTTCACATAAGGTGGCCAAAGTACTGGAGTTTCAGCTTCAGCATCAGTCCTTCCAGTGAATATTCAAGAATTATTTCCTTTAGGATGGACTGGTTTGATCTCCTTCCAAGAGAACGTCAAGAATCTTCTCCAACACAACAGTTCAAAAGTATCAATTCTTTGGTGCTCAGCTTTCTTTATAGTCCAACTCTCATATCTATACATAACTACTGGAAAAAAACATAGCTTTGACTAGATGGACATTTGTTGGTAAAGTAATATCTTTGCTTTTTAATATGCTGTCTAGGTTGGCCATAGATTTTCTTCCAAGGAGCAAATGTCTTTTAATTTCATGGCTGCAGTCACCATCTGCAGTGATTTTGGAGCCCAAGAAGATAAAGTGTCTCATTGTTTGCTTTGTTTCCCCATCTATTTGCCATGAAGTGATGGGACCAGACGCTATGATCTTAGTTTTTTGAATGTTGAGTTTTAAGCCAACTTCACTCTCCTTTTTCACTTTCAGCAAGAGGCTCTTTAGTTCTTCACTTTCTGCCATAAGGGTGGTGTCATCTGCGTATCTGAGGTTATTGATATTTCTCCCGGCAATCTTGATTCCAGCTGTGCTTCATCAGACTTGCATTTCCCTGATATACTCTACATATAGGTGAAATAGGCAGGGTGACCATATACAACCTTGACGTACTCCTTTCCCTACTTGGAACTAGTCTGTTGTTCCATGTCCAGTTCTAACTGTTGCTTCTTGACCTGCATGCAGATTTCTCAGGAGGCAGGTCTGGTGGTCTGATATTCCCATCTCTTAAAGAATTTTCCACAGTTTGTTGGAATACACATAGTCAAAGGCTCTGGTGTAGTTAACAAAGCAGAAGTAACAAAACTAACAGAATACTAACATTATTTTAGTATTAGCAAAATACCTGGCAAATCCCATGGACGGAGGAGCCTGGTAGGCTGCAGTCCATGGGGTCGCTAGGAGCTGGAAACGACTGAGCGACTCACTTTCACTTTTCACTTTCATGCACTGGAGAAGGAAATGGCAACCGACTCCAGTGTTCTTGCCTGGAGAATCCCAGGGATGGGGGAGCCTGGTGGGCTGCCGTCTATGGGGTCGCACAGAGTCGGACACGACTGAAGCAGCTTAGCAGCAGCAGCAAAATACTAATTAGATATAGATCATGAAAATGAGTAAGGTTAGGTACTTGATGCTTAAAGAACAAAGTCATTTTTTATCTAAACTGTTGTTTTTCTATTTAGTAAAATTATTTAAATAAGTATTTGATTGCATATTTCATTGATAAGTCTAGAATAATAAAGCTAATGTGTTGAAAAATTGGTATTTTTGAAATTGCATATCTAATTGTAGAAACAGCTCTGCAGGTGGGTTCCTAGTACCATTTCAACATTCTTATTTAATTTTCCATGTTAGAGGAGTATCCTGTTAGAAAGAATATGAGGTTACTTAATCATTTTATAATGTACTTAATCATTTGTCAGATAATTATTGATAATATAGCTACATTTTCTTGGTGGGAGGATAGGGACACAAGAGACAGCTTTTCTTTCCTTTATCTTTTGGCAAATAATAAAAAATACCTTTTAAAAATCATCCTTTTTCAAAACATGGGTGTGGTTCATATTGTTAAAGTACATGCATCCAGAACTATGTTTTGTTGGTCAGTTACTCAGCCATGTCCGACTCTTTGTGACCCCCATGGATTGCAGTACGCCAGGCTTCCCTGTCCTTCACTATCTCCTGGAGTTTGCTGAAACTCATGTCCACTGAGTCAATGATGCTATCCAACCATCTCATCCTCTTTTGTCCCCTTCTCCTCCTGCCTTCAGTCTTTCCCATCATCAGGGTCTTTTCCAGTGAGTCGCTCTTGGCATCAGATGGCCCAAGTATTGGAGGTTCAGCTTCAGCATGAGTCCTTCCAATGTATATTCAAGGTTGTTTACCTTCAGGATTGACTGATTTGATCTCCTTGCTGTCCCAGGGACTAGGTTAGGATTTGACAGTAATGTGTAGTTCTACTAAATGTTGACTTGATTAAATGAGCAAAGAGAATTTGAGCATTTAAGTCCGTTGTTGAGATACTTTGGCTATACTGCTAATTTTAACCAAGAAGATGTTGATATGTTCAGAAAATGAAGTAATGTGTGGTAAGATTGAAAGTTTCAGATGAGTTTCACTGTCTTCTTCATGTGGAAATAATACTTTAAGTATCTGAATCTCAGCGTTTACTGAAACAACAACAACAAACTTTGGAGCAGCGTTGATATTCTGAAAGGGAAATCTAAGTAAAACCTACATTTGTGGATAATATCTTGAGCACATTACAGTGCAAGAAATGAATTTGGTTAGTATAGCATTAAAGTAATCCATTGAAATGAAAGAAAAGACACTTTTCAGTTTTCTTTTATCTTTGGATAGTCTTTTAAAATCTATGTCATTTTTTAATGTCTCCAAGACATCATTATCACAGCCTTTACATAGAACAAAAATGTATATTTTAGGGAATAATGACCTACTCACGAATTGCTGGCTTTCAGCATCATCATGTATATTAAAGACAGAGTTGGAGAGACAAGCATACATACAAACATTTTATAGGCTTACTTTTTTCTTTCCTGTTCAGTGCGTTTATTTGAAAACTGCTTATTTGCCTGAATTTGCCCTGCTGGCAAAAATTTTATACCAGACAGCTACTTTTTATTGTTGCTGCACATCATGAATAACAGCTTTATTTGATGGCAAATGAGATGCCCCAAGTTGCAAGCTTTCCATAAACATATCTGAATTGTTCAATTTCCTTCTCATTGTATAATTTCCACCCTTGCCCTTTCCCTGCTGATATTCAGATAAAGATTTCATTCAAGTGATTTTCAGAACTGTCCTGTGTTACTTGCTGTCACAAGTGGTAAGATTGCTCAATTCATATTAGCTGTACAAGTGCTGTACAGGTTTTTATCAGATCTTTCTAAAGTCATTTCTTTGTAATGAGTGGTAGGGAGAACAATAAAAGAAGGCCTCCAACTGGTTTTCTGCACGGTGGTGTTTATTAGCGATAGAATTAGTAATATGACTATTTTCTGAGAAAAATGTCGTAATGAATTGTTCTTTCTTTTTTTTTTCATATCTTTTAACATGGATTTGAAAACTGACTGCTGATTGATTCCAAATGACTTCACTCTTTGTTTACCAATTAGGTAAGTGGTTTTGATTCTTTTGATATTTGTAGGAGTTCATGGTTGTATTTTTAAATCTCTGTTCATTACCAGTTTTTACTGTAGAGTTCACTGGTTAACTGAGTTAAAAATTGGATATAAAAAGACAAGTCACCTTTTTTCAGAAATGTATTTAAGGTCTATTTCATTAGCTGTTGTAGGACACAAACTATTAAGAAGACCCAATTCAGGTTGTCCTTTTTACAGATACCATATGTTTAAATTCATTTAAGTCCATTTTATTGGCTAGCTTTTGTTTATAAACGAAATGTCAGCTCTTGCCTAGGAAGTTCCATGTCATACGAGACTGGTTACTGAATGTGATAGTAGTGACTCCATTGTAAGAATGCATTCTATACGATAGCTCATGATAGTTTGACAATCTGTAACAAACCATTTTGATGATCCCAAAGATAGTTAGGCGATTAAAAACAAACAAACAAACAAACAAACAAAAACCAGCTCTAGATTCTGTGTTACTATCACTTATTCAGTGGTACAGCTGGGGTCAGTGGACTACAGTCTGTGGGCCAAAGTGGCCAACCATGTAGTAAGGATGTGCTTTGTATTTTTTAATGGTGGATATAAAATCAAAAGAAGAATCATACTCTGTAACATAGGAAAATTACATGAAGTTTAAACCCCAAAATGAATGTACTTTGCACATTGTTTATGGCTGCTTTATGCTACAAGGTACGGCTCCCAAATCCTAAAATATTTGCTTGCTGATTCTCAACAGAAAATGTTTGCTGACCCTATTGCTTGAGCACCAGACTACACGGGGTTAATTCCCAAAGACTCCCACTTTGAGGACACTGATAAGAACAAAAATCATCCTGTATCTGGCCTTTTCTTCAATCACAAGGGAATCTACCATACCTAAAATGAACAAATTAAGACCAAGTGGAAGAGCAGATCTCGACTATAGATTTAAATTTTCACAAACAGCTTTTTGCATAGTTCTATTTCTTGTACTTTCAAGCCCTAAAACATGCAACACTTTAAATCTGATTTATTTTTACTGCCTTTGTGTCTTTGGGTTTGCCCCCGACAGTGAAAGCCCAGTAGTTGTTAGGGCTGGGGAAGCGGCATTTTGTGTTGGGTGAAGCAGCGGCACATCATATAATGAGAAATAATTTTCTCAAACTTTAAATATTCCTCAGGGATTTGTTTTACCTGAGAGGCCATTAACAGTCTGTAGATACTGGCTTTTCTGAATTACATGTGCTAGTGTTGGAAAAGTATAATATTGGTCATTGCCATCCAGCGTCACACTTAAAACAGTACTAGTAAGTGTGGTTTTGTATTATGAAATACAGTTTGTGGAACTTTTCAGAACCAGGGTGGAATATGAGTGGTGATAACGTTCTTCCTTTTAAAGCAGTCTTAAAATAATTATAAATATATTTCTAGTTGATCTCTGCATTTATCTGAAGCAGATTCATTTGTTGTTTGAGACAGAAGAAATAAAAGAACAAAGAAAGCATATTCTTGGAATATTGGGAGAGAGCAATGTAGAAAAAACTGGATATTAAAAATATGCATTATCTTCTAGGTTTAGGCCGCTGGGAAATAAAGCTTCTGTGTGTGTATTTGATATATAAAGACAGGCACAAAGAAAAAGGCAAATGTGCTATGGATATTCTGGCAGGGTACAGTTATACAGAATGTTTCCTAACCCTTTTCATGAAAATTTGACATTACTGTACCTCAGCTAGAAGCGGCAGGAATCACCAGGGAAGGAACAGCTGGATACTTTATTAGGTTTTATGTTGTACATAAGGAGACCATGTTTTCCATTGTCAGTGTGTAAAAGAAAATGAAAGCTCTGGGCATCATTAAAGTCTCGGAAGCATAGGATATGTCGGCTCTGTTCTCGCAACACCTGGATTGAAAGCACGGTGTGAGGTCACTGTAAAACAAAAACAGACCGTCTGCTCTAGTTGGAATCTCCAGAGTTGATTTACAAAAAATAAAATAGCCCATAATTGTTGTAGAGGGAAGTATTCCTTTGTAACTAGACACTTACATACACATATGAATATAAATGTACGGGTCTGTTTGTACATGTTTTCTATGTTATTGCACCTGACTGTCTCGAGGCTCTTTGGAGCTCAGGAAGTCCACTCCCTATTTGCTGGTCTTTGTGATGTGATGTCCTTGATGAACCATTCTCCCTGTCTCTCCATTTGGCCTCTTTTGTTAGATCCCAGCCCCCAACCCAACACATATGTGATTCTTATTGACGTGATCACTCTGCCCCGCCTTGTAATTGCCTTTATGTTGAGGACCGTGTATCTGTCCCACAAAGCCCACCACTGTGTTCCTCATACGGTGGTTTCCTTTTAAAGCACTGTATTAGTCAGCTTTGGTTGCCAGGGCAGAACATAGATTGGGTGGCTTAAACAACAGGAATTTTTTTTTCCTGACAGTTTTGGATGTTGCGAAGTCTGAGATCAGGGTGCCAGTGTGGTCAGGTTCTGGTAAGAGCTCTCATCCTACCTAACAGAGGGAGCCTTCTCACTTTATCCTGACACAGTGCTGTTAGAAGAGTACCTAACCCATATGAGCGTATTCAACTGTAATTAATTCCTAAAAACGTATCCTCAGATACAGTCACATTGGGAGGTAGATACAGTCACATTGGGAGGTTAGAGGTTCAACATATAAATTGTTCCAGGGGTGGATACAATTCAGCTTTTAACAAGACCTTTTGACACAATTTGAGTTGTATACATAAGAGAGAGAAGTTTTATTTTGTTCTTCATGTGAAGCTATAAGTGGTATTTGTAGAGTTAGACCACTTATATCTTCAACCATGAGTTGAAGTAGTCTCTTGATCTTCATCATACACTCATATTAAACCTAGTAAACTACCAATGCAATTTGAATATTAAAATATACAGATATTTTGTATTTATAATATAAAAAGTATTGTGTGTTCTAGCTCTGAGCTCTTCTTTAATCATCTTAAAAGAATACAGCAGATTGAGCACTGATTTCATTCATCATTCATGACTCCACATGTTTATATATTTCCCACTGATGAAATGCCCAACCGTATGCATGAGGGGTACAGACCAGGAAGTATAAGAGGTAAAGAATAAGCTGACAACATTCTGCCCCTTAGCAGCTCATCGTTGGCAATTGAGTTTCAGAGCAGTATGTTAAGTGCTTAGAAATAAAAATATAAAGCAATGTCCACAATCCTTTGTATATGAGTAACTTTTCAATGGTGATACCATCTGATCATGAGAGTAAGATTGCAACTGAAGAAAGAAAGGCAGTAAACACAAGGCAAAGGGAATGGCAGATGCAAAGGAAACGTGGGTACAAACGAGTATCACTGCACAGCTGCAAACCAATGTGCTGAGTGGGGTGAAGACAATGAAATGTTCTTATTTTTGAATTGTGCTTCTACTGTGTGTCAGGTACCAGGTTATGTGGGTTGGTGTTGAGTAGTACACAGGAATGAAATCGCTGTTCTCAAGCTGATGTTTTTAGGGGGAGGAGACAATAAATAATCCCATGATCAAAGAGAGTTCCCCCAATGGCTCAGCGGTAAGGAATCCCCCTGCCATCCCGGGTCGAGATGATCCCCTGGAGGAGGAAATGACAACCCACTCCAGTATTCTTGCCCGAAGAATTCCAT
The DNA here is from genome assembly GCF_023091745.1 of Budorcas taxicolor. Taxonomy (NCBI): domain Eukaryota; kingdom Metazoa; phylum Chordata; class Mammalia; order Artiodactyla; family Bovidae; genus Budorcas; species Budorcas taxicolor. Next base: position 89,427,892 of record NC_068910.1, read on the forward strand.
GGACAGATGAGCTTGGCAGGCTACAGTCCAAAGGGTCGCAAAGGGTCCGACACCACTAAGCAACTTAGCATGCATGCCACATCCTCTAAAGTTCTGTTTTGTTGTAGTATTCCTTGCCCATTAAGTTGTATCATTACTGTCCTTAAGAGCATTGTGATCATCTGACTTTGATTGCAAGTAAATTTGTTGCCTCTCCAGGCATGACAGATTACCCCAAAGCTTAGAGGTTTTAAACAGCAATAAATACTCATTCTTCTTCACAGTTTGTATGGGTCAAAATTTGGGATTCTGGTTTGAGAACGCTCTGCCCATTAAAGCATAAAAACTATCATAAAGTATGAGTTAAAATGTCAGGAAGGGCTGGCTTCATCTAAACTAGCTTTACTCAGTGGAGGATCTACATCCAACTTGGTTTACTTCTATGACTGACTGCTGAGTTGGTGTTGGCCATTTGCAGACCTCAGTTGCTCCCTTGGGGGCAGCGCCACAGGACTGCCTTTGTGTCCTCACAGCATGGCATCTGGCTTCTCCGGGAGCAATCCAAGATCAGGTGGAAACAGCAATGTCATTTAGGACTTAAAGCTCAGAAGTCACATACCTTCACATCTGCGTTATGAGACTGTTCAGCCCTATTCAATGTGGGAGGGGACTATCCAAGAACTTAAATACCAGGATATAAAGATAAGTGGTGGCCATCTTGGAAGTTGGCACCACAAGGAAAAACACTATTTTTAGTATTTAAAGAAATAATACTGATATTTGGAATTGAAGTCAAAAAGAAAAAGCTATTCTAATTTCAACCAGTAACTGACATAATTATCTTTGAACTTCAGTATCATATTTGATTTCTAAAGTACACACTTCTAAAGTGATTTCTTTCTTCTCATGAGGTACTTAATTTAGCTTTATTTAATAGAATAATGATATTAAATAACTTTGTAAATCAAAAGGTGAAAATATATGCAGAGAATAAATTATGAAGGCTTTGTCCACCATAATTGATGGTGATTATTTTCCAGTATAGTCTTCAATTCATTGCTGTAATAATCTTTTCAACCAATTAGCAGTTAATTTAGTCTGTTATGTTAAAATGTTCGCCACATTATTTGCCAGTTAATGCAGGTTAAATGTTAATTATGCTGTTCTATAGTGACTAACATGGTACATCCTGAAATTGCACTTATTATTGGTTGGTTCTTTGACTGTTGTATACTCACGTGCCTCATTATTATTGTGTTAATTTTAGTATAAGCACATCATATCCTGTGTCATTTAAAATAAAATCACCAGTCTTACATGCTTTCAGTCAAACATTAGACCCTTTTGTGTTTAGTAGTTTACATGATTAAATAGTTAATGATCTTTGAGTCTTAGCTTGCATTTGATATCTTTAGGCTGCATTGCTCAATATATTTTAAATATTTGCAGGTCAAAGTGTGGTCTCCTTTACAACAAATGCAAGTCATAATTTTAAGTTAAATGTATATTTAACCTTCATGAGAGCTACAATTATAAATATGATGATGACTATTCCTTCAGCTATATTGCTAATAGAATGGAATAACAACTTATTTCCTGGGTCTGGTTTTATTACCCCTCATTCCACTCATACATCATCAGCTATTTCTTTTGTTTTTTTGTACCAAGGAACAGCATTTGGAAAACAGGATCTTATGAATGTTCTTTTGCTAGATAACAAATTTCCACAGATGTATGGATTAAAACATCTACTTATTATTTCATAGTTCCATAGGTCAGACGTCCAGGCTCGACTGGTTCTCTCCTCTGGCTTTTACATGGTCTTTTACAGTTACGGTGTTGGCAAGTCTGCATTTCTTTCTGGAAAATCTAGGGAGGAATCTACATTTTAGATCGCTCAGTTTCATGGCAGAATTCGGTTTTTCTTGCTATTGCATGTGTGAGCTTCCTTTTGTTTTGATGGCAGTTGACAGTGGAAGTGGAGGAGTGTGTATGTGAGAGAGAGAGAGAAAGTGTGCGTGCGTGTGGGGGGGGGGGAGGGGTGCTTATAAATATCTAGAAGCTGCCAGGGTTCCTTGTCTTATGGCCCATCTACTCCATGGAGTTGAGTCCTTTCAAACTTAGAATCTCTCTTAATCTCCTACCTACTTAGGCTTCTCTTTTCTTTTCTTTTTTTTGTCCCTTTAGACAATAGCTATTATTTTTTTAAAATTTATTTATTTTAATTGGAGGCTAGTTACTTTACAATATTGTATTGGTTTTGGCATACATTGACATGAATCCACCACGGGTGTACATGTGTTCCCCATCCTGAACCCCCCTCCCGCATCCCTCCCCATCCCATCCCTCTGGGTCATCTCAGAGCACCACCCCCGAGCATCCTGTCTCATGCAACGAACCTGGACTGGTGGTCTGTTTCACATATGATAATATACATGTTTCAATGCTATTCTCTCAAATCATCCCACCCTCGCCTTCTCCCACAGAGTCCAAAAGACTGTTCTATACATCTGTGTCTCTTTTGCTGTCTCGCATATAGGGTCATTGTTACCATACCATCTTTCTAAATTCCATATATATGCGTTAGTATACTGTATTGGTGTTTTTCTTTCTGGCCTACTTCACTCTGTATAATAGGCTCCAGTTTCATCCACCTCATTAGAACTGATTCAAAATTATTCTTTTTAATGGCCGAGTAGTACTCCACTGTGTACATGTACCACAGCTTTCTTATCCATTCATCTGCTGATGGACATCTAGGTTGCTTCCATGTCCTGGCTATTATAAACAGTGCTGCGATGAATATTGGGGTACACATGTCTCTTTCAATTCTGGTTTCCTTGGTATGTATGCCCAGCAGTGGGATTGCTGGGTCATATGGCAGTTCTATTTCTCTGTCTTAAAGCCAGTTGGCTTCTCTGTCTTTAAGCCCATGTGATTAGATTGGGCTGAACTAAATAATTCAGTGTAATTTCCCTATTTTAAAGTCAGTTCATAACCTTCATTCCACCTGCAAAGTCCTTCCACAGCAGTACCTGATTAACCAATGGAAGGAAATCTTTCAGGAATCTCTTTAGAATTCTCCCTACTGTTGGGTTCTTGGGCTTTCCTGATGGCTCAGTGGTAAAGAACTTGCCTACGAATGCAGGAGACCCAGGTTCGATCCCTGGGTTGGGAGGTCCTCCGGAGAAAGGAATGGCAACCCACTCCAGTACTCTTGCCTGGAAATCCCATGGACAGAGGGGCCTGGAGGGCCACAATCTCTGGGGTCTCAAAAGAATCCAACATGACTAAATGACTTAACAGCAACAACAAATAGGGTTATTAGTTGGTCAGAAGCTTGGAATGATGTAACCTCAGTGAGTCCTCTCAGTAAAAGTTATGTTTTATTTGAATCCCCAAGGATTCAACTAAAGAGTCTAGGAAGATATGGAGAGAAAACTCAGGAAAAGACTGGTCTAATGCCAAGGGCACCACACGACCTTGAGTTTCATATATGACTTGTCTTATGGCCTGTCAGTGAAGGAGACGCAAGAGATGCGGGTTCTCTCCCTGGCTTGGGATGATCTGCTGTAATAGGAAATGGCACCTCATTCCAGTATTCTTGCCCAGCAAGTTCCTTGGGCAGAGGAGCGTGACAGGCTACAGTCCACATGGCTGCAAAGAGTTGGACACGACTGAGCACATGGTATTCTACGGCTTGTCAAGAAAAACAGATTCCATCACAGACCAAAACCACTGCAATATAAATGTCTTATATTCCATAGCTTATTTCTGAGTATGTAGTAATAAATAAACCAAACATCATAATTTGTCCTTCCTTGTTCTGAAAACATGGCTGCAGCAGTGTTCCTCCCCTTTTTTTGCTCTTATCTAGATTGTTCCCATTCGTTCATGATTATGTTTGCTACTGCTAAGTCGCTTCAGTCGTGTCCGACTCTGTGCGACCCCATAGACGGCAGCCCACCAGGCTCCCCTGTCCCTGGGATTCTCCAGGCAAGAACACTGGAGTGGGTTGCCATTTCCTTCTCCAGTGCATGAAAGTGAAAAGTCAAAGTGAAGCTCAGTCGTGTCCGACTCTTCGCGACCCCATGGACTGCAGCCTACCAGGTTCCTCCCCAATGGGATTTTCCAGGCAAGAGTACTGGGGTGGGGTGCCATTGCCTTCTCTCATTATGTTTACTTTTCTCATTAAACACAGACACACACAAAACTTCTTACTTTATCAATTCTCCCCTTAATTCTCCTTATTTGTATTTTTTCGTCTGAAATTTCTGATTTTTTTTCCTGAGGCCACTCTTAAATCCAACATTTTTTCTCCACCTTTTACTCAGACTGTATGTATCATAAAAGATGATGACTTCCACATTACTACCTCTGGTGGTCATGTCTGAGTATTCACCTGAAGAGACCCATAATCAGTATTTGATCCAGATGATGCACTTTGATATACTTCCTTCTCTGATAGGCTTTCTTCCTTGATGGCTTCCAAGGCATTATTCATGCATTTTTTTTTTTCCCATCTCCCCAGTTACTCCTTCTTAGATAGTGTTCTGGATTCACCTTTTTGCCTAAACCCTGTATTTTGAAGTATTCCTATTCATGGTACTTGAATTTCCTCATTTTCCTTCCAAACGTGCGTCCCAGGTGATCACAGTGCTTCTCATGGACGGCTTTAGCTGCTCTCTCTATGTGTTGGTAGTCACCAAATTTATATCTGAACCCTGGACATCTTCCCTTAACTTCTAAAAGTATTGATTCAATATTCCATTTGAATGTCCAGCAGGAATCTCAAAATTAATATGCTCCAACCGGAACGACTAATATTTCTACTTTCCTTCCTAAAAACCTCTCCAGCCACAATGTTTCATTTACTTACGCCCAAGAACTTTGACCTTGTACGTATTTCTTGTTCTAATTTTCTATCCAGTTTTCGGGGAAAAGGTAACTCTTCTATTTGCAGAATATATCTAGATTTTATTCATCTCCTTGCCAGTGTCCAAGGTCAAAAGCTCACGCAGTTAATACCTCTCACCTGGATTATGACGAAATCATCTCGACAGGTCTCTCTAATGCTGTCCTTGCCCCCGTTCAGTTCATTCTCACATCAGCATCAGTGCCTCACAGATCTCTTGACTCCTCTCCTAATACACCCAACTCCTCACTTACTTTCTTTTTCCCCTACAAGTGATCCTGACTTTTACCCCAGAGTCTATACATTAGCTGTTGGTTCTGCCTCATTAACTTTTCCATTGCATATCCATCTGGCTGACTCTTCCATTCTTTTCTCAAAAAGCCTCTTCTAAGGGAGATCTTCTCATGTCACTTCTCTTCATTTGCAATACTCTCATACCAACTTGACATTTCTGTTCCCCTTTCCTGTCTCTTTTTCCTTCTTGCAATTTACCTTTCACCTAGGCTATAAACTCCATGTGGGCTAATATATTTGTCTGTATTTCTCCCTCTATCTCAGTGCTTAGAGCAAAGCATGGGATATGTATGTAATAAATAAGTGGTCAGTACATGTTTAATGGTGGGGGAAACAGATATTTAAAGTACAGTGATGCAGAGTATACTTGGTTACAACCCCATAAGGTAAATAGAGCAGGTATTGTTTTATTTTCCAAATGAAGGCAATTATGTATCTTGCCCAAGGTCACAAAATCAGTTAAGTGTCAGAGATTAAACCAAAATTCAACTCTCCTGACTCCTAACCTGGTTTTCTTCCCACTACAATAGGTGCTAAAAATACAGTGTTGACTGTTCTTGGGAGTTACAGTGCAGTGTCCCCAAGAACCTTGACGTAAAGAAATAAGATTGTCTTCTGAGAGTTACTCTATGAAATCAACATATAATGGATCAGTTACTTTAAAGAGCTGGAATTGCTTTTAAACCAAGGGGACCTTTACCTATTATATGACCTAACATTCCTAAGGAAAGAATGTTTTAGTAAGAAAAGGCAGACTTTGTAGAGGCAATTTAAAAGGATACCCAAAAGCAAAAGTTAGTAAAATGTATCCAAGGGGAGGGAGCCTCATTCAGCCAGTGGGCTATGAGAACTCCAGAGCCTCTTTGTCCAAGGGTGAGTCAGATTCTCTTAGTCTGTGCCAATGGACACTTGATTCATCTCGCTAACTCATTATTTTCCTGATTCTATAATCACCAAACAGTATTAAGACTAATAACTGATTTTCCATGCAGCTCTGTCTCCCTGTATGAGAAAAATTTCTGGCAATATGTGCTTCTTGCAGTCTTGTCCTGATTTATCTATTTCTTATTAAAAGTTAATGAATTGACCTTATGATTACAATTTGGCTTCTGTAAAAAGACATGTTACTGACATACGTATTCTGATTTATGTAACAGTTATTGTCTGAGAATTTTTTAAAAAATCAGTTTATGATTTTATATGTCACTTTCCTAAACTTGATTAATTAAATGTGAGTCTCATTTGCACCTTTTCCCATTTCTGCTGAATATGATGATGCTCTTAACATTTCAGCCATGGAAGAAAATCAGCTAGAACCTCCTAGTGTCAGCTGCCACTTGAAATACTGCTCTAGAGAAGACTCTAAAGGAGAGTCTTGGCTTAGGGAGGGGGATATTTGTTTTTTAATAGAACGTTAGCAAGATACATTTAGCTGAAGTTCAACTACTTCAGGGAATTATTAGTTGGTTGAAGATGGCTCTGGTCCTCAAAAGAGGGAGAAATTATTCTTGTAGATTAGCAGCAATTATTTTGGCAATTTGGATTTTTATCAAGAGCAACGAAGGACAGTTGGGGCTAAGGTAACCTGTGAGAGAGAAGAAAGAAATAGGTCATGGAACAGGACCCTAGAGACACCCAGTGGAAAATTCTCAGTCTTACAGGATGTATCACACATGGAAACCAGGTTTCTAAAGTCCTTCAGGCTTAGAACCAAACACATTCACTGACATTCTGATTTACCAAGCACTTTTGGTCTCAAATTATTTTCAATTCTTGCATTTCTTCATTTACATATGTTTTTTGGTTGGTCCATCTTAAAAGTGTTGAATAATAGCTATAAAAGCGTCTAGGGAAACTATTCTATTTCTTACAAGAAAACTCCTGTCCTCTTATTTATTTATTTTACTCCTTACTTTCATTTTTAATTTATTTTATCATAGATAAATGTTAGGAAAGTTTACTGTGACAACTTAAGTTTGTATTGTACCATAGTCAGGTCTTGAATAAATAATTAATTTTATGGAATGATGGGCAACATAAATATATCAAAACATACTGGCATTGTGTTTAAATAACACCCGAATTTTAACCATAGAGCTTTTTTTTTTTTTTTAATCAAGGTATCATTTAGTTGCCAAAGAAGGAGAAAATGACTAGTGGAAGGTAAGTTAGAAAAAGGTGTTATGATTTTTATGGAGGGGGGACGTGAAATGACTTAGGATGGCAGGTGAGGGATTAATGAGGAACAGAAAGGTTGTCCCCAGGCCAGGAAACAGGACTGGCAGGAATGGGGGGTGGAGTGAACTGGGATAAAGAGTTCTGTGGTTAAGGTACTTCGCTGCTGCTGCTACTGCTGCTAATTCGCTTCAGTCGTGTCTGACTCTGTGCGACCCCATAGACGGCAGCCCACCAGGCTCCCTCATCCCTGGGATTCTCCAGGCAAGAACATTGGAGTGGGTTGCCATTTCCTTCTCCAGTGCACGAAAGTGAAAAGTGAAAGTAAAGTCGCTCAGTTGTGTCCAACCCTCAGCCATGGACTGCAGCCTTCCAGGCTCCTCCGTCCATGGGATTTTCCAGGCAAGAGTACTGGAGGGGGGTGCCATTGCCTTCTCCGAAGGTACCTCACTAGTCAGCATGAATATTTTCCCGTAACAGGGAGGCAGAATCATCCATGTTGAAATACAAGGAGGGAGGAGACTTTGCGCATCAGAAGGCTGGATTTATCTGCAAATAAAAGGGAGGATATCTCTAATAATTAACCATGTTTTCTCACTAGGCTAAAGTTGCTAAGAGTGAATCAGGAAGGACATGTTATGTCAACATTGTAAGCAGAAAGAGTACAGTGTACTCTGGGGCTCCAGAAGCAAGAATTGCAGGTATCAGCATTCCACACTAGCTTTTTAGAAGAGCTTGTTTTAAACTCAGGCCAAAGCACTACAGAGCTGTCTAATGAAAAATCTAGACTTTTTAAAGTATCAAAAGAGGCCTCTTATTTGGACAGGTATGACTAGAGATGTGTTGTTAAACTTCCTGATTTGGGGGTGATGACAAAGCCTTCATTGTAATTTGGGCATCATTCCATGTTGTAGATGATATTCTCAAATAGGCTGCCTGACAGGTGCTTGTGCACAGCATCATCGCCAAAAGGAGACACATCAATTACAAGAAACAGTACTATTTTTTCCCCTAGTGGTTACAGTCAATGACAGCCTGATAGTAAAAGCTGCGTGGTCATAACATGCTTTCTTTATTCATTTGATAATCAGTTCAGTTCAGTTCAATTCAGTCGTTCAGTCTTGTCTGACTTTTTGCGACCCCATGGACTGCAGCAATATTTGATACTACATGAAGAAATTAGGACATGGGGCTTTTTAAACTGAAGATAAGTATGATGCAGATTGAATAATATAAAATATTTCAACACTCTTACTTTAAAAAGAAAGAGGCAAGCCACTGAATTTTACACTCATCTTACTTTTTATGGGTTCAACAATAGTAGCATTGATATGGCAACCGGGAAGTTATCAGCGTGAATTGGTCTTTCTGTTGAGTTGATCTTATGTTAAGTTGCTCCAGACACTGGATATTGAAAGCTATTTCTCTCAGTGACAAGATGAACAGATTGGGAGGTCAAGAAAATGAAGATGCAGTGTATTTCTTGATTTAAACAGCTCATTTCATATGGTCCATGACAAAGTCATTGTAAATGAAATAATTTGCATTTGTCTCAACAGATCTATTAATCTTCTGGGTCATAGATTGTGTTCAGTTGAATCTCTTTGTTTACAGGTTATCAATAGACTTTAAAACTGCTCCTTTAAATTCTCTGATGAAGGAGAAATTCTTATTGCCTCAGGATTTTTCAGGTCATCATTAATGTTAATTTTTATTTTAAAAAGATGAGCTTTTAAACCCCTTTATGAACTCTGGGCTTCAGTTCATATTATAATGTTTCAGTCTAATCTTTAAGAAATTCCTTGAACCAAATTATATAGTTCTGCATTGGGTAGACACAAATTTGGGAGGTGCTTTTAATAACCAAGAAAGCCCACTACTTCTGAGAAGGTGGCTTTATCACAAGTCCACATTTCAGGTAAAGGGTGATAGGAGGCAAACATATTTCTAGACACAGTTAAAAACGAGGAACAGTATGGTATATTTCTGTTTGAATCCATTCATTTCACTTGAATTGACATTGTGCGATGGTAAACAAAAATGTTCAAAAAAGGAGAGTGTCTGGCATCAGGATCTTCAGTATGCTTCAGAATAGTTATTTCATGCATAGTGTAATTTACCACAGAGACTTTTTTTTTTTAACTCAATAGCTATCAACATTGCTCAAAACATACACTGAAAAACGTTATTCTTGTTGTTACTCAGTCACTTAAGTCGTGTCCAACTCTTTATGACCCCCACGGACTGCACATCCTTCACTATCGCCTTGAGTTTGCTCAAGCTCATATCCATTGAGTCAGTGATGCCATCCAATCGTCTTATCCTTTATCGCCCCCTTCTCCTCCTGCCCTCAGTCTTTCCCAGCATCAGGGTCTTTTCCAATGAGCTAAAGATAATCTGAAATCTCTTCTTGGATTAAACCATAAATATGAAAAAAAAGGTATAGATGAATTAGACTAACCACTGTCTGGTACCACCACTCAGATCTGTAGCTCCATGCCTGAATTGTTTTTATAGAACTGTGTTTTGGAATTATGCCCTTGGGCCGCACTGAGGATCAGCAGTTCTGTGAAACTCATTACTGTGTTTACTGCAAGAATTTCATTGAGGATGTTATTCTCTGGATTACCCTGTGGATACCTTGTGAGAACACCCCAGAGAAATATATCTCCAGACTCAGTACCAAGAATAGTCTTCTGTTTCCTGAGCTAGTGGATGTTGGTCTCATGGACATTGAGAGTTATAGAAATGATTGTTTTCCAGTGTACTAGGGACTAGAAAACACAGAGCAATATAGGGCTTCTCTCTGTGATTAGAATAGAATATCACAGCTCTTTTGTGATGGTCTCTCTTCATGGTTTTTTTTTTTTAATTTTTCTATTGTATTTTCCTTCACTTTGATACATTCATCTCTGTGATCTGTGTGTGTGCTCACTCAGTCATGTTTGACTCTTTGCAACTCCTTGGATTGTAGCCCAGCAGGCTCTCCTATCCATGGAATTTTCCAGGCAAGAATACTGCAGAGGGTTGTCATTCCTCCTCCAGGGAATCTTCCAGACCCAGGGATCAAACCCATGTCTCCTGCATCTCCTGCATGGCAGGCAGATTCGTTGTTGCTGAGCCACCAGGGAGGCCCAATACATTCATCTACTCAGTTTTATTTGATTTTAGCATGTATTTTGTAAGCCATTTAAAACCTTTGATAAAAGGCAGAGTATAAATAAGCAAACTAGTTTTATAATATGAGTAAGGCCAAGCTACTCTCTTAGATGAGGAACTTGATTGTCATTTGAAATAGCCATATCTTCTGGAGTCTACTAACATGGAAGTATGTTGTTTGAAGCAGAATTTCTGAAGCCAATATCTGAGCATAGATATTTTTAGAAGCTAGTAATTCTAACATGGTATAATCACAACGAAAGCCATTTCTGGCCTAGAAAAAGAGCAAGTGCAGTGCCTTGAGAAGGGAACAAGCTTGGCATTGCCCCACGAGAGTAAAAAGTCCTGGCCAAGTGGGTCAGAAGGTGTTGAAAGGAAAGGTGTGGGAGATAAAGTTGAAAAGCAGACAGGCTCGATTTCAAGCAGAGCCTTATAAACTATAATAATGAGGTAAATTTCATTTAAAAACAATAGAGGGCTGCCAGAGGGTTCTTTGTTAAGTCAAGTTTATTAAGGTATAATTGACACATAACAAAATTCACTCTTTTTAGTCTATAGTACTGTGGATATTGATAAACACATAGAATTAGGTAACTATCTTTGACCATCTAAACAAAGAAAAATTTGTTATCACTTCCAAAAGTTCCATAACGTCTCTCTAAAAGTCATCCCCTCCTCCACCTCCAGCCTGGGCAACCACAATTCTGCTCCCTGTCACTATAGTTTTGCTTTTTTAAGACTATCTTATAACTTAGATCACACCGTGTGTAACCTTTTGAGTCTCGTTTCTTTCACTGAATAAAATGCACTTGCCATTCATTCATGCTGTCACAAGTATACAGAGGGCTTCAAGCAGGAAGATGAAACAAACTGCTCTATATTTCATGAAAATAGCTCTGTTATTGTGATGAGAATCGAAGTATCGTGGTTATTAAGAGGTGATTGTAACAGGTTAGGCAAAGGGAGATGATGATGGCTTCCATGGTGGCGGCAGTGGAGGTTCTGAGAAATGGTTGATTTGGGAAAAATATTTTGAAGTCTGACTGACAGGGATTCTAGTGATTACAGTACAAGTAGGAATGAGAATTAACAACTTAGAAAAAATAATATTAGAAAATTCTTAAAAATTTAATGTAAAATAATGGAAGCACTAAACTTTCTTAGGAGACTTATCTAGTATAAACTTAGAATGATGAATTGTCTCAAAGCAAAAAACAAACAAATAAAGAACAAAACTTAGGAAAAGTTAGTAATATAATAAATTAAAATTTGTTAGAAGGTGAAAACGACCACAATTAAACCTGTGAAACTAGTGCCTGCTAGGGAGAAACATTAGTAACATATAGAGCCATGTATTGAGATATATATATATATATATATATACACACACACTATAATGATATATATACTATATAATTGATATATATATTATATATACTATACTATTTATTGTTTGCTTTTGGAGCAAACAATCCAAAAGAATAATGGTCAAAGCAGAAAAAAGAACTACTGAAAAAACACAGTGTCCAATGTATATATAAAATGAAGTTTAATCTCATTACTATTTGATTCAGCAATTTCAAATCTGGAACTACGTTCTATAGTAATACTTCTGTATGTGGGCATAGATTGTTTTTCACCAGTAGGGAAAAAAATATGTAAATTTTGATTCCTGGGTAGAATAAAATATTATGCAGCCATTAAAAAGACTGAACTCAATCTGTATGAAATCAGGGAAAGTTCCATGGTAAATGAAAAAGTTACAAAACAGTTTTTTCATCATGATTCCTTTGATAGCTAATTAAAAGAAACTTTTGTGATTGTGTGTGAGAGAGAGTAAATAGAAAAGCAACTAAATTCACACTAAATGAATAAAAGATTAATATCAGCATTTCTGCAGAGAATGTGGGATTGGGTATGATTATAAATAAACTATTTCACATTTTCCTTCATTTTTGTAAAACTTGACTGTTTTTAAAATTTAAAATAATGTTCTTGAAAATATTATTGCAATTATTTTTCTTATTCATTTAATCTTACAAATATGCATTAATAATTGCTCTCAGATATGTATGGAAAAGATGAAAGAGTTAAGTTCTGGATATATGCTTTTTTCATTTATTAGATATTGACAATGGAGAAATGCATAAACAGTTGGAATGATCATGCAGTGGGATACCTTATATCATTACCATAAATAATCTGGAGACACATGTATCAATGTAGAAAAAAGTTATTTGAATTAATTGACGTCTCATAGTATACCGTTTATGAACATTTTTTAAGAATACCGATTGTATATGTTGTTCTGGAGAAATACATATTAGTAAATGATTAAAATATGCAAGGAGCAATACCACACAATCTGAAGAGAATGGTTAATGCTGGTGGAGATGGTAATAGTTGGGCTTTGTCTTTATAATAGTTGACTGTTCAAAACATGTAAAGCATATATGATATATATAACTTGTTTGCTAATAAGTTTGCTAAATCTGGTTGAATAAAATATGAGAACCTCTTACATCATTTTCTATTATATTTTACAACTAGAAACAAAGAGAATATTTTGCTTAGATAAAGACTGAAGAAAAAACTGGAAACTGTTTTGAGGAAATGTAATAACTATTGCTTAAAACTGGGGATGGGGAGAGAAATTTTCAGTCTAGAATGAGGTGATATCAATTGTGATTTCTCTTGAATTATCATAATACAGTTAATCAGTCATATTTATTAAAAAGTTCATGTATTAAGGGCTTCTCAGGTGGCACTAGTGGTAAAGAACCCACCTGCCAATGCAGGAGACTTAGGAGAAGTGAGTCGGGAAGATCCCCTGGAGGAGGGCATGGCAACCCACTCCAGTATTCTTTCCTGGAGAATCCTCATGGACAGAGGGGCCTGGCGGGCTACAGTCCCTGGGGTCACAAAGGATTGGACATGACTGAGGTGACTGAGCAGGCGTGTACATATGCTCAACACTCTGCGAATGCCTTTTGTGCATGTTACCATTGAATTCTTAGGACAGTTTTATGGATCATACATGTGGGAGATGAACTTAGATGGGTTTAGAACCTTATCTACAGTCACTCAGTAAGGGGTAGAACCCTTACACAGCAGTTTCAAGCGATAGAACCAAGGTTTGAACTTTAACTTTCCTTTTCATAGTACCAAATCTTTACCTCCATGTTCTGTCACCAAATACTATTTTTTTATTGTGAGAAGAAACATGGAGGGTTCTGGTGGTAGTCCTAAATCAGATAGGAGATGAGGCAGGAAATGAAGGCAAGATTTGAGGAAAAGTAGAAAAGAGGTCCAGACTAAAATTTACCCTTTCCCTCTGAAAAGAAAATCACCAGAGAATTAAATCTTCATTCACAGTCCTTCAGCGTAGACACCTGAAGTTAAGGTATTAGCAGGGCTATATTCCCTCTGAGACTCTGAGTAGAGTGTATCCTTTCCTTCCTAGCTTCTGTCAGTAGCACTCAATTCTTGGTGCTTTTGACTTGTAGCTACATAACTACATTTTCAACCTCCATCTTCAAATGGCAGTCTTATATGTTCATATCTTTGTATAAGTATACTGATCATATTTGATAAAGAATTCACCCTACTGCAATATTCCTCATCTTGCCTAATTACCTCTGCTACAAACCTACTTCCAGTATGGTCATGTTCTGAATTACCAGTGATTAAAACATACATTTTTTTGGGACACAGATCACCCCATATCAACCAGGAAAACAAAATGATAAGTTTCAGATTTTATTCTTGACCTTGGTAAACATTTAGCATTAACAAAAAATTAAAATTACATTAAAATATAAATAAATAGATGTGTCTATCCAGTGCATCTGCATATATGCCATGCTTTATTCTGTGTAATACACATAATTTAAATCATTAATATCTATTATTATATACTGAAATGTTTTTATATCTAGATAATCTCTTTAGAAAAACAGACTTTTAAAATATTGCTACAATACAGAAACTAGTGGCATAAAGCTGTATTACCTTTTCTCAGATTTCTTTTTATTTTTTTTTAATTTTTATTTTTACTTTATTTTGCTTTACAATACTCTATTGATTTTGCCATATATTGACAAGAATCAGCCATGGGTGTACATGAGTTCCCAATCCTGAAGCCCCCTCCCACCTCCGACCCCATATCATCTCTCTGGATCATCCCCGTGCACCAGCCCCAAGCATCCTATATCCTGTATTGAACATAGACTGGCGATTCATTTCTTACATGATAGTATACCTGTTTCAATGCCGTTCTCCCAAATCATCCCACCCTCCCCTCTCCCACAGAGTCCAAAAGTCCGTGCTAAACATGTGTCTCTTTTGCTGTCTCGCATACAGGGTTATCGTTACCATCTTTCTAAATTCCATATATATGTGTTAGTATACTGTATTGGTGTTTTTCTTTCTGGCCTACTTCACTCTGTATAATCAGCTCCAGTTTTATCCACCTCATTAGAACTGACTCAAATGTATTGTTTTTAATGGCTGAGTAATACTCCATTGTGTATATGTACCACCGCTTTCTTATCCATTCACCTGCTGCTGTTGCTTCCATGTCCTGGCTATTATAAACAGTGCTGCGATGAACATTGGGGTACACATGTCTCTTTCAGTTCTGGTTTCCTCGGTGTGTATGCCCAGCAGTGGGATTGCTGGGTCATAAGGCAGTTCTATTTGTAGTTTTTTAAGGAATCTCCACACTGTTCTCCATAGTGGCTGTACTAGTTTGCATTCCCACCAGCAGTGTAAGAGGGTTCCCTTTTCTCCACACCCTCTCCAGCATTTATTGCTTGTAGACTTTTGGATAGCAGCCATTCTGACTGGTGTGAAATGGTACCTCATTGTGGTTTTGATTTGCATTTCTCTGATAATGAGTGATGTTGAGCATCTTTTCATGTGTTTGTTAGCCATCCATATGTCTTCTTTGGAGAAATGTCTATTTAGTTCTTTGCCCCATTTTTTGATTGGGTCGTTTATTTTTCTGGAATTGAGTTGCATAAGTTGCTTGTATATTTTTGAGATTAGTTGTTTGTCAGTTGCTTCATTTGCTATTATTTTCTCCCATTCAGAAGGCTGTCTTTTCACCTAGCTTATAGTTTCCTTTGTTATGCAGAAGCTTTTAATTTTAATTAGATCCCATTTGTTTATTTTTGCTTTTATTTCCAGAATTCTGGGAGGTGGATCATAGAGGATCCTGCTGTGATTTATGTTGGAGAGTGTTTTGCCTATGTTCTCCTCTAGGATTTTTATAGTTTCTGGTGTTACATTTAGATCTTTAATCCATTTTGAGTTTATTTATGTGTGTGGTGTTAGAAAGTGATCTAGTTTCATTCTTTTACAAGTGATTGACCAGTTTTCCCAACACCACTTGTTAAAGAGATTGTCTTTACTCCATTGTATATTCTTGCCTCCTTTGTCGAAGATGAGGTGTCCATAGGTGTGTGGATTTATCTCTGGGCTTTCTATTTTGTTCCATATTCAGGATAGCTAATAATAATTCAAATCATACAGTTATTGCATAAGTAACCTTTCGGTGAGGTAAACTGTTCAATCGGCCTGTAAGATACACAAATTCATTGTAGAAAAAGCTGCTGATGAGTATGTTTTGTGTTCCTTTTTGTCTGGTTGTTCCGTTTTGTTTGTTTTTTTTTCCCTTCCCTGGCAGAAAGCCTTAATGGAAACAATGTTATTTTTCTCATGTGTAATAATCAGTGCTCTTTCTCACCCTGACTTCCTGCCCCATCTTGAATAATAAGCAGTGCCTGAGTATCTAAATAGGAATCAAATGTTCTTGGAAAAAGATGCAAAAGAAATAAGAAAACAACTGGATTTTATTTGCTTCTCAGGGAGAGATGCATTGAACTGCAAAAGCTGAAGCACCTGGGAAAATCTGTCTAGTCAGGCAGGGATGTGAACAGTAATGGAAAATGCATTTCTGTGTCAGCGTAGAGGGCTGGGAACTATTATACAATGTGGTTGGAGTGTGATCAAGTGACATTCAAAAGAGAGATTATTTCAGAACCTTATAGCATAACAATACAATGTAGAAAACAGATGAATGTGTGTGTCTGTCCTTTCAGGCAGAAAGCATCTGTTTTGGAAAAATAAAATTTACTTATGCTGATTTGAGACTTCAAACATGCCTTTCCAAAATATTTAACAGTTACTCCTGTCCAGTGAACCTTCAGAAACCAGAGATCACTGTAAGATTGTTAATGTGTGTTGGGTTGGGTTGTGGAGAAGACAACTATAGACAGCTCAAAGAAAATATTTTAAAAACAGCTTTCTTCATTTAATTCTTCAATTAAAGAAAAAGGAACATACACAGATGCTGAATTGCTCTTCATCCTGTTCGTGATGCACTCTTTGCTGAACCCAGGGCAGGCAAGGTGCGAGCTAAGAGGCTGGAAGAACGCGTGAGGAGCCGTAGGAACTTCAGACTTGTTTATTCTCTTTTGGCTGGTGCTAGAGTCATAGCAGCAGACATAACACAAGATAACTGCACGAACTCTCTCCTGGCTGACACAGCAGCCGTAGCGGCATTCCCTCCTCTCATGACAGCCGTGAAGCCACAGTAATGCTGCTGCTTTCTTAGGTGGGGCTCGTACGTACGTACGGACAGCACAAAGTAGCTTGTGACCAAGAGAGAACCTCGTGATACGCATGCACAATGCTATATATTGGCTCAGCTGTTACGTAGTCATTATTTACTAAACTTGTGGCCAGAGAGAGCCTGAACATGCCATCTTGGCTAATTTGCTCTTTTTCTACAGGTGCTAAATGCAGAAATTGAAGTACTAAATTTCTGCTGTGTTCCCAGCATTCTAGGGGTGGAATCCCTGAGATTCTGCTTGAGCACTCAGCATAATATTCACTAGCATATTCACCCAAAATAATATTCACTAGCATCCAACGTGGAGAAGGAAATGGCAGCCCACTCCAGTGTTCTTGCCTGGAGAATCCCAGGGACGGGGGAGCCTGGCGGGCTGCCGTCTATGGGGTCACACAGAGTCGGATACGACTGAAGCGACTTAGCAGCAGCAACAGCAGCAGCAGCAGCATCCAATGGCCTGAGAAGCCCATCATGAATCCTCAAGTGTAGGGAAATGGGTGTTTGGGTGGACGAGGAAGGGAGTTGCTTAGATATTCCAGTTGCAATTGCACTAATTTGTAAGAATCAGAACATAATTAAACTCCATCAAGAATTTGGATCCCTGAGAGGGTTTATTTTACCCATAATTAGCAATGAATTTGACACATGTAGAAAATTAGATTGTATAAAACAAAAATCCATTGATTACACTTTTTTTTTTTGAGATGCAGATGGAGAGGGAGGGTGGTGAATAGGTAAAAATAAATTTGCCTAGGTAATTAAAATAAATGAACTTTGTCAGCACATGTTATTATTGTTAAGAGCTCTGTATCTGTTACTTTAAGCTTGTATGTGTGTGTGTGCGAGCTTAGTCGCTCAGTCATGTCCAGCTCTTTTCGACCCCATGGACTGTAGCCCGCCAGGCTTCTCTGTCCATGGGATTTTCCAGTCAAGAATACTGGAGTGGGTTGTCATTTTCTTCTCCAGGGTATTCCAGACCCAGGGATTGAACTCACGTCTTCCTCGTCTCCTGCATTTCAGGCAGATTCTTTATCGCTGAGCCACTGGGGAAGACCTGAGCTTGTATAGATAATGACAGTTACCTGTATTTTATGAAAAAATTCCTTTGTGATAATTTAGTTCAAATCTTATATGAGCACTGAGAGTGCTATGAGTTTTACTTCATACTGGCTTCCTTTTTTAAGTTACAGACAGAACTGCAACATATGGCCTGCTATTAGCTTTAATTTCAAACTAAACGTGCATGTTAAGAAGCAAAGTGACATGTATTCACAAAGCTTTAGGATCCCTTCCACTTCCTTCTCTTCTAAACATATTGTTGATCTACCCCACCTCTACCTTCTCTCAACTTAATTCTGATACTTTTATCTCAATACACTGTATATTTTCAGGAGAATCTAAAGGTTTTCATAGAGACTCTGAGCTAGTTGCTAAATCTTTTTTATCTGCATATTGCTTAGTGCCAGCTAAAATTTGTCACCTGCCATCTGCCTGTATAAGGATTAGGTCAGTAGTCAAATGCAGTTGTTAATCTGCAACACATCCTGAAAGCAGTTCAGGGCAGAGATCAGGTGTGAGGCAATCCATGCTCTGGAAAACAAAACAAAAACCAACAGAACAGACCTTTGGATACTTAGAAATTTTCAGTAGAATATTTTATGTGCACAACTTCCTGTATCGTCTCCTTCTAGAAAAGCATTAAAATCATTAAAGGAGACATCTGTGAGCAGCAACCTTCCTGGGACTAGCAGCGACTGTCTGTCAAAGTGTGTGCTTGATTGCATGTATTCTCCTTCATTAAAATCGCATACATACCAAAGGCCCTCCTTACTTTTATGGAGCGGTTTCTCAGAGCTATTTCAGAGTAGCTAGAGTCCTCCTTTTGCCCCAAATGTAACTTAACTCACCACTTTCAAGTTGGACATTTATTTTTTTCAGTTGACATTAGCCTTGGTTTTTTTGTTTTTTTCTGATTAGTTTGTTGGTGGTATGTTTTTCATTCTGTTGATGTTCTTATTTCTAAGATTATGAACTTTTTGGTTTCATAGGCAAGCATTATTACATTAAAATGCCATATTCCTTCATTTCTATCAGTCACCTTCATAATTTTATCATTTGTTTATGCTAATGCCTAATTAGAACTGAAATAACCAAGTCAAATTTACTTTTCACCAGAGACCTCTTTAAAGTAGAGTTGCCAGACTGAATTCAGGATGTCCAGCTAAATTTGAATTTCAGTTACAAAACATATAGTTTTTTTCTCATCATTGGGGAAAAATTTGCGTGTGGAACTTGCCTATATCTTAAATCCAAATATCAGAGGTCATTCTGTTTTAACTATCTGTGTGTGCTTGCTAAGTCACTTCAGTTGTGTCTGACTCTGAGATACCATGGACTGTGGCTCACCAGGCTCCTCTGTCCATGGAATTCTCCAAGTAAGAATACTAGCGTGAGTGGCTATGTCCTCCTCCAGGGGATCTTCCTGATGCAGGGATCAAGCCCGAGATCTTATGTCTCCTGCATTGGCAGGTATGTTCTTTGCCACTAGTGCCACGTAGGAACCACTTATTTGTGTGTATCTCATAGGAAGATCAACTGGAGAAGGGAATGGCTATCCATTCCAGTGTTCTGACCTGGAGAATTCGTGGAATTGGAAAGAGTCATATACAACTGAGAGACTTAAAAAAAAAAAGGATATATATATATATATATATGCACACACACACATCTTATTTTAACTTGGCAGTACTACTTTAAATGAGAAAAGGATGGAAAAACGTTACTAGCTTAAAAATGGTTTTCATCAAATCAGCTTTAATTGATCTGATGAATCAGTTAAAGTGTATGTGTTAGTCGCTCAGTTGTTTTCAACTCTTTTTGACCCCATGGACTATAGCCTGTCAGGCTTCTCTGTCCATGGAATTCTCCAAGCCTGAATAGTGGAGTGGGTAGCCATTCCCTTCTCCAGGGGAATCTTCCCAACCCAGGGATCGAATCTGGATGCCCTGCATTACAGGCAGATTCTTTACTGTCTGAGTCACCAGAGAAACCCAACTATGTGTATAACTGATCCAGTTACATTTTAATGATTTAGTGGGCAGAGGCAAACATAAATTTAGGATCTTGTTAATATTCATTCACTTATTCATTTCACAAATGTTCAGTTCAGTTCAGTTGCTCAGCCCTGTCTGACTCCACTACCCCATAGACTGCAGCATACCAGGCTTTCCTGTCCATCACCAACTCCCAGAGCTTGCTCAAACTCATGTCCATTGATTCACTGATGCCATCCAACTATCTCAGCCTCTGGCATCCGTTTCTCCTCTTGCCTTCAATCTTTCCCAGCATCAAGGTCTTTTCAAATGAGTCACTTACTTGCATCAGGTGGCCAAAGTATTGGAGTTTCAGCTTCAGCATCAGTCCTTCCAATGAATATTCAAGAATTACTTCCTTTAGAATACACTGGTTTGATTTCCTTGCAGTCAAAGGGACTCTTAAGAGTCTTCTCCAACACCACAGTTCAAAAGCATCAATTCTTCAGCACTCAGCTTTCTTTATAGTTCAACTCACAAATCCATACATGACAACTGGAAAAGCCATACCTTTGACTAGATGGACCTTTGTTGGCAAAGTGATGTCTCTGCTTTTGAATATGCTATCTAGGTTGGTCATAACTTTGCTCCAAGGAGCAAGCGTCCTTTAATTTCATGGCTGGAATCACCATCTGCAATGATTTGGGAGCCCTCAAAAAATCTCTCACAGTTTCCATTGTTTCCCCATCTATTTCACATGAAGTGATAGGACTGGATGCCATGATCTTAGTTTTCTGAGTGTTGAGTTTTAAGCCAAATTTTTCACTCTCCTCTTTCACTTTCATCAAGAGGCTCTTTAGTTCTTCACTTTCTGCCCTAAGGTTGGTGTCATCTGCATATCTGAGATTATTGATATTTCTCCTGGCAATATTGAATCCATCTTGTGCTTCATCCAGCCCAGGATTTCACATGATGTACTCTGCATATAAGTTAAATAAGCAGGGTGACAGTATACAGCCTTGATGTACTCCTTTCCCTATTTGGAACCAGTCTGTTCCATGTCCGGTTCTAACTGTTGTTTCTTGACCTGCATACAGATTTCTCAGGAGGCAGGTCAGGTGGTCTGGTATTCCCATCTTTTAAAGAATTGTCCACGGGTTGTTGTGATACACACAGGCAAAGGCTTTGGCATAATCAATAAAGCAGAAGTAGATGTTTTTCTGGAACTCTCTTGCTTTTTCTATGATACAGCAGATGTTTGCAATTTGATCTCTGGTTCCTCTGCCTTTTGTACATCCAGATTGAACATCTGGAAGTTCATGGTTCTTGTACTGTTGAAGCATGGCTTGGAGAATTTTGAGCATTACTTTACTAGCGTGTGAGATGAGGGCAATTGTGTGGTAGTTTGAGCATTTTTGGCATTGCCTTTCTTTGGGATTGGAATGAAAACTGACCTTATTAAGTCCTGTGGCAACTGCTGAGTTTTCCAAATTTGCTGATATACTGAGGGCAGCACTTTCACAGCATCATCTTTTAGGATTTGAAATAGCTCAGCTGGAATTCCATCACCATGTAAATGGGAACATTGTCAGCAAAGGAATTGAAAGCAAGCATCTGTGTTTGAATTCCAGTGGGTTGTAAGTGAGACTAAAGAGACAGTCAAGGAAGTCTGTAACCAGATAAAGTGGTATCCAGCAGGCCATCTTAATCTTCATTTTCAAAAAGGAAAAAAAAAAAAAAGAAGATTTTGCAGAGCTTTAAGAGAGTGATAAGATTTGCATTTGAGAAGATAAATCTAGCAGCTTGAAGGAAGGATTAAAGTTGACTGGAAGATTTGCAAACCACTTCCTGGGTGGAGAAGTTATCCCTTCTGCCAAAAGACCAAAGGAAGTCTAACAGACTGATAAGTTTTTCTGTAAAGGGCCATACGCTAAATGTTTTAGGAGTTGCTATCCTTACACTGTCCGTTGCAACCCCTCAAGGTTTTTGTTCTAGTGCTAGAGCAATCAAAGACGATATCTAAATGAGTAAGCATGGCTGCATTCCAGTAAAACACTTTTTAATTTATACTAAAGTTTGAATTTCGTATCATTTTTATGTCCCATAATCTAATAGTCTCTTGATTTTTTTAACCATTTCAAGATGTAAAAGTCATTCTTATCTTGTGGGCTATACAAAAACAGCATGATTCCATATTCTAGTTTTTGGAAGTGTATTTAAGGGAGAGTTAGATGGTTTGGGGCTTTCCAGGTTGCTCCATGGTGAAAGAATCTGCCTGCCAGTGCAGGAGATGTGGGTTGTTCCTTGGGTCGGGAAGATCCCTGAATAGAAATAGCAACCCACTCCAGTGGGTTTCTTGCCTGGGAAATCCCATAGACAGAGGAGAGCCTGGTGGGCTGCAATCCACGGAGTCACAAAGAGTTGATCATGACCTGGACATGGCTTAGCAACTAAACAACAAGATAGTTTTGAATGCTGTTCTGAAGTTAAAATGAAAAGAAATGGTAACAGCTTAAGTATCAAGGTTGAGGAAGATAAGTGTCCAAAGATTTTTGGAGCTTCTGACCAGTGCACTTGGCCAGATGGATGGTGGTACCCTACCTTTAAACAGGCAAAGAAGTCTGAAGGGAGAAATCATGAATTAGGAGATGCTGAGTTTTGTTGCTGAGACATCCATATGGAGATATTGAATAGCATCAGAAAATATTTCAGCTAGAAATAAAAAGTGGATAATCACAATTACCAGGCAATTGAAGCCTGCAGAGACTGACTTCTGTAATACTTTTGGAGTCTTTCTAACACCTCCCCATTCTGAGGAGGTCCTGTATTTTCTTTATATCACTTTTTGGAGATTTTCTGATATTATTTGTGCATCTTCTGGTGGTATTCAGCACACCTCGCCATCAGCAATAATAGGACTGGCTACTGTATCATGCTTTTATTTGATTAAGAGTCTTTTTATTCAGCTCTTCTTGAAATACCTGGAAGTTTCTCTTGATAAATTGATTTAGCTGTGACTGTGCTGGGTGCAGGCTTTCTCTAGTTGCTATGAGTGGGAACTGTTCTCTAGCTGCAGTGTTTGGGCTTCTCATTGTGGTGGCTTCTCTTGTTACAGAGCAGGGGCTCTAGAGCTTGGGTTCTGTAGTTGTGGCACATGGGCTTAGCTGCCCTGTGGCATGTAGGATCTTCTCAGACCAGGGATCAAACCTGTATCCCCTGCATTGGCAGGTGAATTCTTAACTACTGGACTACCAGGGAAGTCCTATGTAATGCTTGATATCCTCTGGTCTGATGCCTCCCAGCCATTGTGCATGACATCACAAATAGGTTGCATGTTAGCCATGGGACATTGAAGAAGAGATTTGATAGGGCTGTATGTAGGCTGGTCACAGTTATCACATATAACTACAAGTGGCCTCTTTCATTTCCCTTGGTGTGGGCATTACCAGTATATTATCATTTTCTATATGTGCATGGACTTGGAAAATTTTGGAGAGCCCTGATAAACTATAAAGGAAAGAGTCAATGTGAATCATATCAGAGGTTCTTTGCATAAGGAAATAAATACTGGAAAGAAGATCATTTTCAGGTGAGAATATTGATTCTACCATAATACCAACTGATAGATTCTTAGTCACATAGTTTTTCTAAGCTTCAGGGTTCTGATTTGTAAATAGGGAATAATGGTATTAAAAGAGTAATTTATTCAACTTATTGACATTATTTAATGAGATAATTGGGCTTTCCTGGTGGCTCAGATAGTAAAGAATCTGCCTGCAATGTGGAAGACCTGAGTTTGATCCCTGGGTCAGAAAGATCCCCTGGAGAAGACAATGGCAACCCACTCCAGTATTTTTGCCTGGAAAATCCCATGGACAGAGGAGCCTGGCAGGCTGCAGTCCATGCAGTCGCAAAGAGTCAGACACAACTGAGCCCTTTCTCCCTTTCTTTCTCCCAGTGAGATAGTGCTTTTATTTTTTAGCATGGTGTTAGGAGAAAAACGTCTCTAGAAACTCCAAGTGGTCAGGGACCTGCAAATGAAATGACAGCAAATTAATGGGAGGTAAATTTTAATCAACATGTGTGAAGGAGTACTTAGTAGTGAGAAAGTTGCTGAATAGCAAAGGGTGAGGGCTTATATTCCAGCTTCTCAAAAATGAGGAGTTTGGGACTTCAGTGGGGAAAGTACGGAGAATTCCATTAGACATGTTCATCCTGAAGCCAATTAGACATTCTCCCTCCTGGATGGAAGCTCCTCCAGAGGGGGTTTGTAGTAGCTGAATTTATACCTCCCAGTGCTAAGGGTCAGCATTCTTTCAAGCAGGAAACTCCCACAGAAGGGTTTAATGACAGCTGCATCTTAATGAGACTCTGCTTAAGTTTAGTTTGTTTCTACAGCTGTGGTTCAGTTTAATCTTTGCACCGTTTTGACTGGTTGTTGGTCCCTTCAGTGAGTATAGTAGTGAAAGTGTGAAAGTGTTAGTTGGTCAGTCATGTCCGACTCTTTGCCACCCCATGGCCTGTATCCTACCAGGTTCCTCTGTCCATGGAATTCTCCAGGCCACAATACTGGAGTGAGTTGCCACTCCAGGGGATTCTTCAGGGGATCTGACCAGTCAGGAATTGAACCCAGGTCTCCCACATTTCAGGCATATTCTTTACCATTTCAGCCATCAGAGAAGCCTCAACCTTTGCCTAAATAGTTGCCCCATGTTATAATTAAACGGCAAAGGGTCCTCCTATCTTCTTAGAAGGATTCATCACTCTGTGTGGCATTTGCTTTGTATAACATGTATGAGATTTAGCAGGCAAATTAGATGTAGAAAGGAATTCCAGATTTCTTGGCTCCATGTAAACCGTTCGTATAGACAATGACAAAATCATAGTTAATTCTGACTCACTTTCACAGTTTTGTGCCAGTATGAGGATGCTCTCATTGTACACCCCAGTCTCCATTAAAATACCTGCAGTGGTCTATTCTACCAACCTAGGGACATGAAGATGTGAATAGTTTCAGTTCAGTTCAGTCGCTCAGTCGTGTCCGACTCTTTGCGACCCCATGAATCACAGCACGCCAGGCCTCCCTGTCCATCACCAACTCCCGGAGTTCACTCAGAGTCGCGTCCATCAAGTCAGTGATGCCATCCAGCCATCTCATCCTCGGTCGTCCCCTTCTCCTCCTGCCCCCAATCCCTCCCAGCATCAAAATCTTCTCCAGTGAGTCAACTCTTCGCATGAGGTGGCCAAAGTACTGGAGTTTCAGCTTTAGCATCATCCGTTCCAAAGAAATCCCAGGGCTGATCTCCTTCAGAATGGACTGGTTGGATCTCCTTGCAGTCCAAGGGACTCTCAAGAGTCTTCTCCAACACCACACTTCAAAAGCATCAATTCTTCGGCACTCAGCCTTCTTCACAGTCCAACTCTCACATCCATACCTGACCACTGGAAAAACCATAGCCTTGACTAAATGGACCTTAGTCGACAGAGTAATGTCTCTGCTTTTGAATATGCTATCTAGGTTGGTCATAACTTTTCTTCCAGGGGAATAGTTTAGAAGCTTTAAACCGTTTATTAGATGGTGCATTTCAATTAGGGAGGAGAGAAAGTTGTTGATTAGCAAAATTTAAAGTATGTGCTATCCCAGGAAGTTGTAAGGACTAGGAAAATACTTTGGGGTGAGGAAATTTTTTTTCTTTTTTTCTTTATCTCTTTTTAAAGAGCAACAGAAAACAGATAACAGTCTGAATGATTATATTTTGCTTTTGTCAAAATGAGAGTACAACCAAAGTGATTATTTTCTGTCAAGTTTGTGAAAAGAAGTATTTATTATAATAAACTTACTTATCTACTTATGGACCTTTAGAAAGAGTTTGAGCAAATTTCAAGTCTTCTAGGAAATGTAGTTTGTGTGGTATGGGAATTTTAGCTCAGGGGCCTTCCTCACCTTGAAACCCTAGTACTTTCCTGATTATCATGTCATTATGCTATGACCAACCTAGAGAGCATATTCAAAAGCAGAGACATTACTTTGCCAACAAAGGTCCATCTAGTCAAGGCTATGGTTTTTCCAGTAGTCACATATGGATGTGAGAGTTGGACTGTGAAGAAAGCTGAGTGCCGAAGAACTGATGCTTTTGAACTGTGTGTTGGAGAAGACTCTTGAGAGTCCCCTGGACTGCAAGGGGATCTAAGCAGTCCATCTTAAAGGAAATCAGTCCTGGGTGTTCACTGGAAGGACTGATGCTGAAGCTGGAACTCCAGTACTTTGGCCACCTCATGCAAAGAGTTGACTCATTGGGAAAGACCCTGATGCTGGGAGGGATTGGGGGCAGGAGGAGAAGGAGACGACAGAAGATGAGATGGCTGGATGGCATCACCAACTTGATGGACATGAGTTGGGTGAGCTCTAGGAGTTGGTGATGGACAGGGAGGCCTGGCGTGCTGTGGTCCATGGGGTCACAAAGAGTCCGGCACAACTGAGTGACTGAACTGAACTGAAGCCATGACAAACCTAGGCAGTGTATTAAAAAGCAGAGATATCACTTGACCGACAAAGGTCTGTATAGTCAAAGCTATGATTTTTCCAGTAGTCATGTATATGTGTGAGAGTTGGACCATAAAAACTGAGTGCCAGAGAATTGATACCTTCAAATTGTGGTGCTGGAATAGACTCTTGAGAATCCCTGGAAAGCAAGGAGATCAAACCAGTCAATCCTAAAGAAAATCAATCCTGAATATTTATTGAAAGGACTCATGCTAAAGATGAAGCTCCAGTGCTTTGGCTACCTGATATGAAGAGCTGACTCACTGGAAAATACCTGATGCTGGGAAGGATCAAAGGCAGGAGAAGAGGACGGCTTTGGATGAGATGGTTAGATAGCATCACCAACTTGACAGACGTAAGTCTGAGAAAACTCTGAAAGTTAGTGAAGGACAGGGAAACCTGATGTGCTGCAGTCCATGTGGTCACAGAGTCTGACACCACTTAGCAACTGAACAACAACAGTCCACTGTTGATTCAGTGGACACACTACACTTTGGAATTCAAATAATGCCAGGGTACTGCATGATTGTGTTCTTGTGTGGATATATGCATTTAAGACTACAAGCAAGAAATCTGTGCACAGTTCTTATTGAACTGGTAAATAACCAAAGTGAAAAAATGATTAGGTACAGATGTGTATTTTCTAAGGTGTGGGCTCGTGTATTCCTTTATATCCATATCCTTGTAAGTATCCTTGAAATGTAACTTCATCTTCCCCTCACCCCTTCTCCCAGCTCCCACTCAGTAAGTGATGGTTAGTGTCTAATACACACTCCAAGTGTCATCCCCACTTAGGGAATAATCATAACTCAGTAAGGTTAATAATAATAGCAGAGCTCTTGGTAGTTTTCTTTGATGAGTAATAAAAAAAGGCATTCACCATGAAAAATTGAAGGTGTTGTGAAGATGCCAGGAAACATTTTCTTCATTTTACTATGAAATTATCAGAAGGAGATAGAGTCTCAACCTTTGAGATCAGCAATAGTAATTTTCTGTGGTTCCATGGGACATGCTATGCTTAGCAATGAAATTGTGTGTAATAAACTCTGTGGTTGAAATATTACCTTTAGCTTCCAGAATTTTATTCTGTTTATCCTCTCGAAGGGTTTCACTTTCATGTTAACTCTTAAATTGCTAAGATTTACCAAGGTCTGACACTTCAGTACCTCACTTGTACTTCTTTATGTGAATATTTGACTAGAGAGCCTCAGAACTGAAGAAAAGTCTTCAGTGGAGACAGCAAATAAGATTTGGGTTGATAATATAGTTTATGGGATCTTACTTTTTCTTTCATCTAATATTAACCTATGAGATTACTGGAGAAATTTTATTAATAGGGTGTTTTCAGTGTCCTGTGCTCATCTGATATTTCTCTTCACGTTTTGTTAGAGTATTCATGAAATATCTAATGTGTTTGTCTATTAAACCGATTCTGGTTATAGGTCTTTAAAAAGCATAGCTTATAATACACAGACACCCTTGAATTCTACATTTATGTTTTGTCCATATTACTTTTCTGTTGTTTTCTCTGTTTTTCATATGCGGTCCTTGGTAGGGTTAAATACACTTTGTTCTTTGTCATTTTTAAAAAGAAAACCAAAATTAATAATCTAAGAGCATATTTAACTGTTATTTATCATCCACTTATATGTGTTTACATATATATGTGTATGTATAATATACACACTTAATATGTGCCTATATATTTGAAACTTCGTTCCTATAATTGCTGTTTTGGGGAGCACGAAGTGAGTTTATCCCAATATGAGATTGAAGTATACAAAATATAAGTAGTGAGTCTGTCTATTTATAGCCTGCAGCTTTATGGGATTCCAGAAATTGTTTATTAGCTAATAAGTCTCTGGATATGCTATACTTAATAGTATATTTTGCTGAATATATTAATACTAATGTTCAAAAAAGGATTACATCAAATTTCTAGTTAATATGCCCACTTGATGTGTCAGCACTTACAGATGATTAATATTTTTTGCCAGTTCCCATTCCAGGATTTGACTTGGGTGAATAATTGAATCAGTCCACCTCTTTTGAACCAGAGAATCTTAATCAACATTCCTGGGTCTGCATTGTCCTATTGTATACACCCACAGCAAGAGAGGGCTTCCCTGGTGGCTCAGACAGTAAAGAATCCACCTGCAATGCAGGAAACCTAGTTTTGATCCCTGGGTTGGGAGGATTTCTTGGAAGAGGGCATGGCAACCCACTCCAGTATTCTTACCTGAAGAATTCCCCATGGATGGAAGAGCTTCACTGGCTGCAGTCCATGGGGTTGCAAAGAGTTGGGCATGACTGAGTGATTAAGCACGGCAAGAGAAAAAAATGTGGCAGTGCAAACTGTATTGAAGGAGACAGGAAGAAAGAAGGATAGAAGGAGAAAAAATAAAGGAAGGAGGCAGTAAACAGAGAGGAGAAGGAGGCAAGGATGACCAAGGAAAAGCAAAAAGTATTATTGAAAAGTGGTAAATGTAAGCACAGTCAATTCCTAGGTGAGGAAGATGATACTAAACAGAAGAGGAAGGCACAGTCAGTTTTCAGAGTTACCAAAAGAAGCCTCAAGTTTCTTTCCATCTCTGAGTTTGATGATAAGATTTCTCTTTACATGGTACATTTTGACTACATTTCTATGCCATTTATAAGTTTGTAGGCAGGAAGGAAATAAGTAATGGGGCCCCATTTTGTAACTGAAAAATATTATTTTCTTGGACAAAAGATAATCTTTCCATTTTGTGTAAAACTACTTTGAAAAGGAACTGTAAATTATTCTTATAAAAATGTAAATTAAAGTTGAATTTTTATCTGCTTTGAATAGAAACATGTAGTTCTCTCTCTTACTGGAGGCAATCAGTAGAAGCTTAGAGGAGGACCTTGGGGGTTGCCTGTAGTTTGGTTGAAGATTGTTACCATTGGATTTGCAGTCAATTCAGTTCCTTCTCCTTCAATAGGATGACTGGCAGGGATTAAGTCTTTATTACTAAAGAAGTTCTGAGCCAAGCTTCTCTTTTTTTTTTACAAATATATTCCCTAATTTATTAATGGTGCTTTTGAAAACTGACTGTTCAAGTGTATATGCTCCTATGTTAACTATTAAAGTTCTCTATTTAGATGAAATGGAGGAGGCATATACTTTTCCTACTGACCCAACCACTTATGTTAAGATCATGGATGAAAAGAGAATTTATGGTGATAAAGTCATAACAAAAGCAAGAGATGCTTATAATTTTAGATGTTTTTCAAAAATCTGGGACAGACCAGTATTGATTAAAGGAAACATTTGCAGAAACTATCAAAACATATTTAATGATACCTTTTTGAGTACTATTCATACTTAGTAATTTATTTATGTGTTTAAGTGAATAAACTAGATACAAATGATTTTCCTCTGAAGTTTATTTTAGCTTCTATTGAACTTAAATAGTTCTATGTAAAACTGTGTCTGTATATCTCTGTATATTTATATCTCAGTTTGTTCGATCTACCTTATTGACTTAGTTTTTTGTAATATGAAAAAAGCTTTGGCCTTTATTCTCTGCTTATTAGTATTATATATCCATTATAGGGAGTTCCTAGCATGTACAGAAATTGTGCTCCTTAAAATAAAAGTATTAATATGAAAACTGAAAGCAAGTATATAGAATATCAAGTGAATTATTTCTTTCCAGAACAGCTAACTCCTGGTGAAAAGGGGAGCTGGAAAAAAAAAAAAATGTATGTTTTGATTGTGTCTATCAGAGATATTATAGCTGCATGTAGCCCTCGCTCCAGGGGAAAAATTCACAGTGTGGATTTATCTAAAGGAAGGAGAAAGGGTCATCTCCCCTGCCTTGCTCTTGTCTGGCCCTGCACTTGGCATTCTCATTCTGTCTCTCAGAAATGATTATATCAGCCTTAACCCTAAAGAAGGTAAAAAGTTGGACAGAAAAAAACCCAAACAAACAGGATCTGATTACTTTCTCCATCATTATGAGGCCACATGTGCATTCTATTAGTTCTCTAGGTGTTTTCAGTAAAAATAATATAAGCCTAGAAATTTAGGTTTGACTCAAGAAGAAAATAGTAAGTAGGACTGATTAGAAGGAAAGGAATTGGGAGACTTTTCTTAAGTTATAGATTATGGTTTAAAAGTAATAGTTATTAAAAGCATATATGATTGCAATGTCAACAGTTTATTTAAAGATCTGTTGACACTTTTGTAGCCTTATAGAGTTAAATATGTTCCATGAAAAATATTGTCAAGTAAACCTCTATATGGAGATTGCTGTTGTATTCTGTATAATTGACTATGCTTCCTTAAAGTTTCTCTGAATTTATTTTCTGAGAGTTTTATGTGTGGCCTGATTCTCAATTTAGTGTGACTGTCATTTTCTGTTGCTCTTACAGATTTTACTTTATTGATTTAAATATATTTTGCTGCTAGTGTGCTAATATAGTAGCTGATGTGCTTTGACTGAATTAATGTGAATAAGTAAGTTTGAGCATTAAATGTTGCTTACACTCTAACTATAGAATCCTTTACTAATCCAAAAATAATTCAGTAATAATATGTGATTCAGTAGCTTCTCATCTTCTATTGAAGCCTAGATTTTCACTATAATACTTTAAAATTTCTTTGTAAAATCCTTTCCTTTTAGTATGGTAAGATATAGGAATGCAACTAAAATGTTTTCTTGGGGGCTGTTGTCATTGAGTAGAAATCTACTTAACCTCCATTCAGTTTCCAATGATAATAGGATGTCTTCTTTTTTCATTTTTTGTTTTTCCTCTGTCATATCCAGCAGCTGTCGTAAAAAATTAACAAGTAAGGAGCATTAAGAGAATACACTTTTTTTTTTTCCATTTTAAAGGATAGCAATTTTAACATAGAATAGAACTTCACCTTCAGTGCTTTCAAAATGATGGTGCTGCTTTCTTTGAAGTTTCTCTGTTTACTCATGATAAATGCTCTTGTGATGACTAGTAATTTGGGGTTTAACCATTTGCTATGAAGCTGTCCTATATAATAACATGCTTGGGTTCATATTAAGCTAATTATGATCAGTAATTAAAAAAACAAACTATTCTTTATTTTGGACTGTGTTGGGTCTTTGTTGCTTCTTGGCCTATCCTCTAGTTGCACCAAGCAGGGTCTGCTCTCATTGCAGTGGCTTCTCTTGTTGCCGCTGAGCCTTTGGGTTGTGCAGGCTTTCAGTGGTTGCAGCACGTGGTCTCTGGTTCCAGCTTCTGGGCTCTAGAGCACAGGTTCGCTAGTGAGTCGGAGCTACATCATCGTCTGCCGACACCGCTCACCCCTTCAGGCTGATTCCCTGGCTGCTGGAGCTGGACTCTGGCACACTAGTTGTGGTGCAAGGGCGTACCCACTCCATGGCATGCAGGATCTTCCCAGATCAGGAATGGAACTCATGTTTCCAGCATTGACAGCTGGATTCTTTAGCACTGTGCCACCAGGGAAGCCCGTGGCTTAGGCATTAGTAGTATGCAAAGCAGAATGTTGGCACAGACTGTACTGTAGCCAGATCTGTTTCCTACAGTTGGTTAAGGCCTCAGCACACATAGGAATAATGACACTGACATGTTCCCTAGTAGCTAAAAGCCCTTAGTACTCAGTGAAATAAGTTATTACTACACTACACTTTCTATCCAGAAAGGACTAAAAAAGGCCTGGGAAGGCAGTTCAGACCAAGAGATCCCTGTCTCAAGTAGGACCGTGTTTGTCTCTGAAGATTCCAAGTCTCTTTGGCATTCATTTTCAGGGATTTTGTTTTAGGTCAGGAGATATTCCTTGGAGATATTTCATTAGAGTTGACTGCAGCAGATCATGTTATAGATATAATAATAGTCTAATGCTACTGTAGAATGCAAATCAGCATCCCAGTTGGGATTATTTCACTTTTTGTAAACAACTGCTATTCTTCCTGATTTTTGAATTAAGGTTAGATTAACACAAGCAAGGGAGGGTTCATAAAGAAGTCTAGATGTGTGGTTCCTAAAGACCATTTATTCACTTTCCCTGAAAGCCTTTCCTTGTCTTCCTAAGATGGTTGAATATACTTTACCATGTATATTTAGGATGCCCGATGATTACTTTGCCTTAATCTTGCTGAATTTAATTACCGTATATTTAAGGCAATTCTTGATGCCCTCCCTGCATTAGACAGTAAGTTCCTTGACAAACCTAGAAAATATATTTACAAGCAGAGACATCATTTTACTGACAAAGGTCCATCTATTCAAAGCTATGGTTTTTCCATTAGTCATGTACAGAGGGGAGAGTTGGACCATAAAGAAGGCTAAGCACCAAAGAATTGATCATTTCAAATTATGGTGCTGAAAAAGACTCTTCAGAGACCTTGGACTACAAGGAGATCAAACCAGTCCATCCTATAGGAAATCAACCCTGAATATTCATTGGAAGGACTGATGTTGAAGCTGAAGCTCCAATACTTTGGCTACCTGATGCAAAGAGCTGACTCATTGGAAAAGACCCTGATGCTGGGAAAGATTGAAGGTTAAAGGAGAAGGGGGCAGCAGAGGATGAGATGGTTGGATAGTATCACTGACTCAGTGGGCATGAATTTGAGCAAGCATCACTGAGTCAATGGACATGAATTTGAGCAAACTCTGGGAGATAGTGGAGGACAGAGGAGCCTGGTATGCTACAGTCCATGAGGTTGCTAAGAGTTTGCTACAAATTAGTGACTGAACAAGAACAACAACAGCAACGCTTGAGGGCATAAACTCAGTTCTAGCATGGTGCAGTGCATATGCTAGAAACATACTGACTTTGGCCTTCAGGGTGTTCAATGACCATTCACTTGTCAATTCTACCATTTCTACTATTCAGTTCAGTTCAGTCACTCAGTCGTGTCCGACTCTTTGCGACCCCATGAATCACAGCACGCCAGGCCTCCCTGTCCATCACCAACTCCCGGAGTTCACTCAGACTCACGTCCATCGAGTCAGTGATGCCATCCAACCATCTCATCCTTGGTCGTCCCCTTCTCCTCCTGCCCCCAATCCCTCCCAGCATCAGAGTCTTTTCCAATGAGTCAGCTCTTCGCATGAGATGGCCAAAGTACTGGAGCCTCAGGTTTAGCATCATTCCTTCCAAAGGAATCCCTTAGTGTGATACTATTTGGCAAAATCAGATGTGATTGTTTCTTGAAATAATCTTGGTATATTAAAAGAAAATGTAGCCCCAATTAGTCCCTTATTCTCATTATGTATAAAGAAATAGCAACCCACTCCAGTATTCATCCCTGGAAAATCCCATGGACAGAGGAGCCTGGTGGGCTATAGTCCACAGACTCGCAAAAGAGTAGGGCTTAGCAGGTAAACAATAGCAGCTATATATATGGTTCATTAGTTTCTCTTCTTTTTATACAATAGTCAATTTACTATACAATATGTTTTGAACCTTGAAAATTTCCCTCAATGTACAATTGTGATCCTTCTATATTCATACCAGTAAACATCCTCATTTTTATGAATCGATTGGTATTGAATTATATGTCATGTACAAGCTGTGTTTTGTTTGTTGCATTTCACTTTTGGAATAAAAATGCAGTAGGCATTTACACAGAAGTCAATTATGTCATGAAGACTGTAGGAAAGATACGAGATCATGATCCAGGGCGAGAGTGTCTAGCTGTTGTATCCTGTTGTTAAAGTGACTGAAGGTTACTGACTTTCTGTAATTGGAGTCAGATATCTGATTTAGTTGGTATATCCATTTCAAAAGGAAAACGCAGGACTTCTGATGTTTAATCCCTTGTGTACCTTACTTTAACCCTTTGCCATTAGGTTGGACATAAACAATACTTAATATCAGTAACTAATGGTAGTGATTCATCAGCCTGGTGGCAAAACAAAGCAGTTCAGAACTAATCAGAAAGATACAATCAGGTATTGCCAGAGATGAGGGATACTTTTTTTTTATTTTCTTGGCTCTGACCTTCTGGAGTTTTCTCTTTGCAGTAATTTCAGTCATGTCTACATTTACTGGAAGAAAGCTTTATCTGTTGCGTTCTTTAAATGGTGGCGCCAACTAAATCTCGTTCTTAGCAATAGGAGTTTGGAAAGATGAATAAATCTTAGCTTTTTTTTTTTTTTTTAGAAAGCATATGTAAGAGTTGTTTTTCCTTATTTGAGAAGGGAAGTAACATTTTTGAAAATTATCATAATCTTGGTGCAAATCAATTGATGTGTTATTCCTCCAGTTTGAAGATGCAGCTAATATTTTTTGAGAATCACAATATAGATTGATATGGATAAGTACAGGTAAATATGTAAACATAACACAGATAGAGGTAAAGATATTTGAAATACGTTGTGTGTAAGTGAGGTGAGTGAATTTTCTTTTTGCCCTCACTGGACCCATCGTAGAGTCTTTCATCTGTTTCATAATTCCACGTCATGGTCAACTAAGCAGTCTCTTAGAATTGCTCTTCTGCATAGATGCCTTTAAAACCTCTACTGAAGATCAATTCAGTTTCATACAGCCTCAGACCAAGCATGCAGAGCAAGTCAAGGATATCCATCTCTTCTTGGTGTCATTTCTGTATTCTTTTACATAGCTTAATTAAGGTTTTTACCAGCCTTTACACATGTCTCTCTTTTGTTAATCAGTGATACCATTAAACGAGTATGCCAAATTGGCTTTTGTATCCAAAGTATAGAGTGTGTTGTTGGCTTCTGGTGCTGTGCTGTGCT
The DNA here is from genome assembly GCF_023091745.1 of Budorcas taxicolor. Taxonomy (NCBI): domain Eukaryota; kingdom Metazoa; phylum Chordata; class Mammalia; order Artiodactyla; family Bovidae; genus Budorcas; species Budorcas taxicolor. The sequence goes on from NC_068910.1 coordinate 89,463,354, forward strand.
TAAGCACTCATCGTGTCTGACTCATTTCGATCCCATGGACTGTAGCCCACCGGGCTCCTCTTCTCAGCCACCAAGGAAACTCAAGAATACTGGAGTGGGTAGCCTATCCCTTCTCCAGGCGATCTTCCTGATCCACGAATTGAACCAGGGTCTCCTGCATTATAGGCAGATTATTTACCCGTTGAGCTACGAGGGAAGCCCTGGGTTCTGGAAGGCACTCAATAAAAACACTGAAAAAAAATCTCCTAAATTGGTATACATACATCGGTCTAACTTAATATTTGCTTAATTGCAATAAATTCGAGCTATACAAATTAAAGAAAAGTGATATTGTTAGATAAAGTAAAATGTAGAATAGTATCTTTGTATACTCTTGGTTTGGATAAAATTTTTTAAATAATAGCATAAATGATTTTTATCTTTTATCACCACATGTTAATCAATCCTTTTCTGCCTCTAAACTCTGATACAGACATACCTTGGAGATTTTTCAGCTGGTTCCAGACCACCAGAAAAAAGTGAATATTGTAGCAAAGCAAATCACATGTTTCCCAGCACATATAAAAGTTATGTTTATACTATAGTGTATAATGTAGTGTATTAAGTGTGAAAAACTTTATTCGTAAAAAGTATATGTAGCTTAATTTCAAACATAGTTAATTGCTTAAAAGGAAATGCCATCATCTGAGTCTTTAAGGAGTTGTCATCTTTTTGCACTAATAACATGAAAGATCACTGTCCATAGATTACCATAACAAATAGAATCATTGTGAAAGCACTGGAAATACAGGGAGAATTCCCAAATTAGACACAGAGACTCCAACTGAGCAAATACTGTTGGAAAATGACAGCAATAGACTGGCTTGACACAGGGTTGCCACAAACCTTCCATTAAAAAAAAAATTGCAAAATCTATGAAGCACAATAAAATGAGGTATGGCTTGCTCTAAAATTCCTGGGTTTGTATATCTCTTTTCAACGCAGTCCACTCCTGTGGAGCCTGCTCTTTGTTTCGTCAGCATCTCTCTCCCTGTTTTATCCCTCATTCCCTTCCTGGCCTTGCTCTTCCCTGCTCTTCCCTTAGAGGATAGTGAGCTGCAATGGGTCCCTATTCATCCTTCTGAGTTCCTGGAGAGGGTCCAGATCCTGTGTCAGCTCAGGTGTTAGCTTTCACTCTCCACCTCTAAGCCAGGCACATCGTCTGTCTTCTTATGCCGAGGAAAAGCAAAGTTATTTGGATCATCCTAAAACACTCAGAAGGGCATAATGTTTAGTCACTTCTAAAGCACATTTTCTGTTCCCGCATGCTCACTTTGAGCTTCTGTACAACTAGAGAAGTGGAGGCTAATAATATTATGTATGAAACAAGGAACATTATCAAAATAAAGTCATCACTGAACAACCTGAGACTGCATTTGTTCCTTGTCAGTGGCAAAAGCCATAAATCTAAATGCATAAGAAATCTAAATGCAATTTTTCCCTTCAGAAGCTGAGGCACAGCAGCACAGAGGGCTGTTTAAACATCTCCTTTTTAACTGTATTTCCTATTGGAAGTCAAATGGTGTGAAACTTCATTGTTGTTCAGTCTCTCACTAGTGTCAAACTCTTTGTGACCCCGTGGACTGCAGCACACCAGTTCCCTGTCCATCACTATTTCCTGGAGCGTGCTCACTCATCTCCATTGATTTGGTGATAGCATCCAACCATCTCATCCTCTGTCATGCCCTTCTCCTCCTGCCTTCATTCTTTCTCAGCATCAGGGTCTTCTCCAGTGAGTCAACTCTTTGCATTATGTGGCCAAAGTATTGGAGCTTCAGCTTCAACATCAGTCCTTCCAGTAAATATTCAGGGTTCATTTCCTTGAGGATTGACTGGTTTGATCTCCTTGTTGCCCAAGGGACTCTCAAAAGTCTTCTCCAGCACCACAGTTTAAAAGCATCAATTCTTCAGCACTCAGCCTTCTTGATGGTCCAACTCTCACATCCATACATGGCTACTGGAAAGACCATCAGTTCAGTTGCTCAGTCGTGTCTGACTCTTTGCGACCTCATGGACTGCAGCACACCAGGACTCCCTTTTCATCTCCAACTCCCGGAGTTTACTCAAAGTCTTGTCCATTGAGTTAGTGATGTCATCCAACCATCTCATCCTCTGTCATCCCCTTCTCTTCCTGCCTGCAATCTTTCCTAACATCAGGGTCTTTTCAAATGAGTCAGTTCTTTGCATCCGGTGGCCAAAGTTTCAGGCTTCAGCATCAGTCCTTCCAATGAATAAAAAAACATAGATTTGACTACACAAATCTTTGTTGGTAAAGTAATGTCTCTGCTTTTTAATACACTGTCTAGGTTTGTCATAGTTTTTCTTCCCAGGAGCAAGCATCTTTTAATTCCATGGCTGTAATCACTGTCTGGAATGATTTTGGAACCCGGGAAAATAAAGTCTGTAATTGTTTCTATTATTTCCCATCTATTTGCCATGAAGTGATGGGACCAGATGCCATGATCTTAGTTTTCTGAATGTTGAGTTGTAAGCCAACTTTTTCACTCTCCTCTTTCACCTGCATCCTAAGTCTCTTAAGCTCTTCTTTGCTTTTTGCCATTAAAGTGAGGTCATCTGTATATCTGAGGTTATTGATATTCCTTCTGGCAATCTTGATTCCAACTTGTGCTTCATCTAGCCCAGCATTTCTCATGATGTACTCTGCATATAAGTTAAATAAGCAGGGTGACAATATACAAAATTTATGTACTCCTTTCCCAATTTTGAAACAGTTGTTCCATATAGGGTTCTAACTATTGCTTCTTGACCTGAGTTCAGATTTCTCAGGAGGCAGGTCAGGTGGTCTGGTATTCCCATCTTTTGAAGAATTTCCACAGTTTGTTGTGATCCACACAGTCAAAGACTTTAATGTAGTCAATGAAGCAGAAGTAGACATTTCTTTGGAATTCCCTTGATTTTTCAAGGATCTGATGGATGTTGGCAATTTGATCTCTAGTTCCTTCATGGAACGCTGCTTTATCTTTTTTTTCTCTACGACTGTCATAGGTGTGGAGGAGAATGCAGAGGTTGTGGAAAAAATCATGATTTTTTTTTTTAAGGTTTTCAAGCTTTTTTATTTGCAAATTTTTTAAATTGTGTGTTCCAGTAACTAAAATCATTTTATAACAAAAAATGGCCCTCTGATTAAACTCCATTTTACAGTCTGCAGGGCACCTTGGACCAGCTTGCTTTTTATTCTGTATTTCACTGTCATCCCCCCCAGCTTCCTCCTTCATGAGCGTGCAAGTTCTTTTCCTTCCCAGCAAGACAGGCAGATGGGAAGGGCGGCCTACATTGTCAGTAGTTTTCCATTCTTTGATGTGTAACATCATATTAAAACATTTGAAACTATGTGAAGATGAATTAATACGAAAGGAGAAGATGAAAATAAGAGGGTAATAATAATAATGCACAGGTGGTAATTTTTTTTGGAATTCAACCACTAACCAGAATCATTAGTGCTTTATTTTCTTATATGAGTTCTTAGCCTTAGAGAGTCCCTTCTTTCTCTTTCTTTTTTTTTTTTTTTTTTGTCAGAGCAGTGAGTGTTACAGAGATTGTTTCAGTGGTGAATCTGTGGGAAGATGAATGTTTCTTTCATTCTCAGCATTGATGAGTACCATCCCAAATGGAAAGTGTGATTAAACCCTGATCTCTTGATGCCATTCCTGCATCCTTACCCCAGTCCCAAACTCAAAGCCAGTGAGATCAGAGTGTGTTTTTTTCCTCCCTCTTTTTTCCCTTGAAAAAGAAACTGTCTTTTCTCCCCATTGCTTCTTAAAGCAGACATTTAGAATAATCAAGAGAGCATTCTTACATTTCCTGTTTCCATGGAATCTATAGAAAGTTGAAAGTATCCAGGATGCCCTGTTAGCCCATAAAACCATTATCAGATTTCCAGTCTCTTCTGCTTAACTTAGATCTTCAGAAATATAAAGCAGGGCTGTTTTCAACAGAGAAACTGCATGAAGGGCCTTTCAAATGATAGCTTCTAAACTTTCAGTATCCCTTTGATGATTTCACACTCTGACTGTTTTTGCATCTTCCTGACATTTGCAGTTCCCTTGGGGAACTTATTACAGTACACATACTACCCATGGTTAGATAATCACAAGTTCAGATATTTGTGAATGTTTAGGTTCTGAAGAAGAAAAATGACTTCAGGCAAGGATTCTTGTCAACATACTCATAGAAAAACTCAGAAAATTCCATTTGCATGTATTCACATATGTGACTCGTTAGTTTCCCTCTCACATGATTCTTCTTTTTTATTTTTGCTATTGTTATTTTATTTTTCTTGGATTATATCTTTCTGTTCTTTTATTTTTAAACCAGAGTAAATTCATCATGGAAAATTTCTGCTTTGTTGAGGAAGGGGCATGTGAAACATGATGCGATGTTGACATGGAATCTGTTTTTTTCTGGAGAGGAATTTGAGATGTCTAGGAGATTTTACTTTTTAATTTTTTCCCCTTCAGTAACATGCGTTAAATGCCCAAGCTAAATTTGTTTTTGATGCTTTGCAGAGAACTCATAATTCTTGGTGGAACCAGACATTTCAGGCACATACCAACAAACAAACACATATTAAAATAAAATTCGTTACTTCTTGACTTTATTTCCTAAGTGGAGGAGTAAACAGCAAGCCTACTTATTGAATAAAAAGTTGTGTATAATAAGACTGAACCTGGAAATATATGAAAAATATTACATCACATGAACATTAGCTAAAGAAATGAAACTATTATTAAAATTTTAGATAAATTTTGTGAATAAGAATTCAGAAAATTTGACAGGCCCTTTAAAAAACACCACTAAAATTAAGACGTTCTAAATTACAGCATTAAAATAATAGCAAACATGCTCTTCTTTAAAAAGATAGATGAAGTATTTATACAACTTCATTTTTATTTATTGCTAGTATATCAACAAAATAACTATTGTGCCTGTGGGTTTAACATTTTTATTGGATTTTTGCTTTTCTTTTCTTCCTTTTTACACACTTATTTAATCTGCAAGTTTCTAGCTGTGCAAAAGAGGGAAAAAAGGAAACCACTGTATATACATTTAATGCTATAACTTTTAAAAGTATATTTTATTAATTTTCACACAATCTCCAGCTGCTTAAGTAAAAAATGTTTTCCTTACCACACTGTGTATAGTTGTTAAAAAAGATATTCTGGAACCTTCTTATTAACCATGTCTCTTTGGGCATGTTGTTTAACTTCAGTTTTCTCATTTGTAAAATGGAGATATTAATAATACCTAACTCACAGAGCTAAACTGAAGATTAAATGAGTGCATGGTAAAAGTACTTGGGACTCAGTGATGAAATAGCTATCGCTATTACTTAGCTATTGGGAAAGCTACACAGGGAGCTAAGCAGCTTATTTAGTTCTGAAACTAATTTTCCATATTTTCCTTTTATTAATTTTAACACCAGTTTTCTTTTTTTTATTAATGTGTATACTTTATTATTTCATACTCATTACATGAACAGGGTGCAAACTTGGGTTTGCAATAGAGTCAGCTTCCAGCAATATGTTGCTTTGTACTGTGCTAGTCTGTTTTTTTTTAAGTCAAATAATAACTCAGTGTGTCGCATCCAGTTGCTTCCGAGTCACATACCAGTCCTCTCCCATCACATTAACCAACCACTAAATCATACTGATTCTTCTCCACTTCCCTCAAGTTTTTCTGCTTTTCTTCACCCTTCAACCACTACTTTAGTTTAGGCTTTCCTTACCTCTTTCTGGTCTTACCGACTTCAGTCCCAGCTTCCTGACCAGTCTTTCTGTGGCTCCAAGACATTTTAAATTTTATATTTCTAAGAAATAAATGGACAGTGTGCTTAAGATCCTACAGTGGTGGCCAAAACTCTTCAGGCTGTGCTCTTCATGTTAGGAGCAGGATCTACTTGCTGGCCTTATCCCATACCAGTTCTTCTTTTTGAAAATTAACCCTTCAGTTGTACAAAACCTTTTACTTTTGTCATCTCAAGCCTCTGCTTCTTCATCTCTGTGCTAGTATTCAGGCAGACTTCTCTGCCTGGACTGCTCCTTTATTTTTTCTGTCTTACTCTCTGCCTGCCTAACTCTTCCAGTTCATATCTTTGGAGTCTTATGACTTTATAATTTATCCCATGAAGCATTTTCTTAGGCAACCAGAAGCTCTGTGGTTCCTACCCAAGCTTGATGGAATCAGAAACCTGAGCTCATCCAACTCACACTCTTCCCTCAGTGCAGTGGTTTTCAAAGTGTAGTCCTTGGATTAACAGGATCAGGACCATCTGAGAACTCATTAGACGTACAAATGTTTCTTTACCTAGAGACCAAATCAAGAGCTTATAATACAATCCTGAAAACAAGTTCTTGTAATAAAACATATATATCATATATTTCTGACCTACTCCTTTACATCCGTGTCCTACTCTTTGCAACTCCATTGACTGCAGCCTGCCAGGCTCCTCTGTCCATGGAGTTTTCCAGGCAAGGATACTGGAGTGGGTTGCTGTTTCCTTCTCCTGGAGATCTTCCTAACTCTGGGATTGAACTCAAGTCTCTTAAATCTCCTGCATTGGCAGGCAGATACTTTTACCACTGCGCCATCTATTGTAAATGTTTTCGTTTTAATCATCATTTTTAAAGTCTTTTTTACTTAATCCTACATTCAACTGTATTGAATTTCAAGGCCTCATATTAGGATAGCTCAAAGTTGGGATGAATGTTAGCTGTGTTTTTGTTTAGGCTCCTAAAGGTAAATATATTGATTTTGATCTAAAAGCTAATAATTCAGGAACTCTCATCCACATTTTGCCATGGAAAAACAAAGCGATTGGGAGGGTGCCACCAATGGGAAGTCTAAGATTTGGGTTATTTTCTTTCCCTTTGCTTCATCCATGCTTCTTTTCAAGAAGAGAGTTCTGTCTAATATAGAAGCTTGAGGCTCAGGTGGTAAAGAATCCGCCTGTAATATGGGGGACCTGGGTTTGATCCCTGGATTGGGAAGATCTCCTGGAGAAGGGAAAGGCTACCCACTCCAGTATTCTGGCCTAGAGAATTCCACAGTCCATGGGGTCACAAAGAGTCAGACGTGACTGAGCAACTTTCATTTTCACTTTCATTTTATAGATGTTCACTGTTTCAGTTCTAGTAAAGATGAACTCACATAAAATCACTAAAAATCCAGGGCTTTATATGTGTGTCTGGGGAGGAAAGAGGTTGTATTTGGAACACTTACCTTAAAAAGTTCTATAAGGGAGTTCTCTGGTGGTCTAGTGGTTAGGATTTCAGCCTTTCACTGCCAGCACCACGTACAGTCCTTGGTAGGGAAACTGAGATCTGACAACTCATGCAAAGTGACCAAAAAAAAAAAAACTATAAAAATTTGAGGGGTATCCCAGTAATAATTGGCCAGTTGACAGAAACAAAATAGATTTTACTGACTGTTTTCAATTTAAAATGTTGCAAAGAATAATGTTAGCACTCAGCTGTGTCCAACTCTTTGCAACCCCATAAACTGTAACCCACCAGTCTCCTCTGCCCATGGAATTCTCTGGGCAAGAATACTGGAGTGAGTAGACATTCCCTTCTCCAGGGGATCTTCCTGACCCAGGGATCGAACCCAGGTCTCCTGCATTGCAGGCAGATTATTTACTGTCTGAGCCACAAAATATTTGCAAAACTATGAATCAGGATCAGTTCTACTCTTTCACATACCCTCTTTACACATAAATCAGTGTGATGTATGGCTAGATATTAATGATAATTATGTATCAAAGTACTAAAATCTAAATATATATCAACTGAAACCCTTTAATAGAATTTTTTATGCTAAACTGAAATTGTTAATCTTTCCCAGATACTCTGATAATACTTAACCCTCAGTGACTGTGTAATGACTTGCACTAAAGTTATTAACCCAAGTTCTTTCCAGCAAATCCATTTCTTTCCTGCTGTTGCAATCTGTGATGCTTACACTACATCTTTCATGCACAGTTGTCTTCTAAAAAAGATTCCAAGTACTACTGAGGTTCATTTCCCAGATGGATAAACTGGTCTTCTATGTAAACAGGAAGATGAATCCCTCTCTTCAGACTTACAGAAGTAACTGGGTGATAGCCTTGTGGTTACTGGTTACTCAGAAAATTGCATGCTGTTTGGGAACAAATATCATGGCTTACTGGTCTGTATGGTGTTCAGTTAGTACTTTATATGAAGCAAGTGATACTCAATAGATCTCATTTTAATTCATAAAATAATAAATGAATAAATATAAACCTTAAAAAAAAACTCCACAACATATGTTGCATGCTCCTTAAAGAGTCCTGAACTGTAAATAAAACACAACTAAAGTTTGAATTATGATAATTTGAAATATTGAGATGTATATGGCTATAGATTTCATTTATGGATAAAACTTTAAATAGTGTGAATCTTCATCTCTCTATTCCTGCCTCTTCAACATTTCCCACAGTTTTAAAGCTGTTTAGGCTTATTGAATTGTTAACTGTAAGAGACAGTTTCCATTCTCTGCTAATTAGAGACACCTGCTATGTTTTGTTAGACTCCGGGCTTTGTGGTTTTGAATATGAAGTTTGTTTGTTTGTTTTTTGAAATTTATTTGACCATCTGTGACTGATTTTAGTAGCATTGTGCTATTATTTTAGGGGCTTCCCTGGTGGCTGTAACATTCTTAATTATTATTATTTTAAATCTTTTCAATATCCTTTGCAATGTCATTCACATGACCTTTTAGTAATAGTGCATGCATCTAGAAAACATATTTGGAGATAAATAACTCTGGAACAGAGTTAAGCAATGGTAAAAAGCCAGGAAGAAACCTAAAATCCACCTTGGTATATTTGAGAAAGCTCCGCCTCCAGACACCTTTTATACCTGTTCGATGGGAAAATTGAGTTATGTAAATTTTCTATTCTGTGAAGTCTTTGAAATGAACCCTCAAATGAGATAGGATGTCTTAATTCACAGTCACATCTTATATGAAGTTCTGACTACTTAATAGGATTTTGCTATGTTCTCCTGTCTTATCGAACAGTGCAGACAGCTTGCTGCAGAGTTAAGTTGTTTATCCCAAACCCTCAAAACAGTAAGTGACACAGCCTATGACAGAGAAATCTTAGCACTCAGTCCAGGGGTTTTCTGTCATATTATTTCTAATTTTTAACTTTTAAAGAAACTTTATTGAAGTATAGTTGACTTACAGTGTGTTCTAATTTCTGCTGTATGGCAAGGTTTCTCAGTTATATATACATATACATATTCTTTTTCATGTTTTTCCCATTAAGGTTTATCACAGGATATTGAATATAGTCCCCTGTGCTATACAGTAGATAGAAACTTGGTTTTTTTTTCAATCTCTTCTATATATACAAGTTTGAATCTCCAGGGCTTCCCTGATAGCTCAGTTGGTAAAGAATCCACGTGCAATGCAGGAGACCTTGGTTCAATTCCTTGGTCAGGAAGATCTGCTGGAGAAGGGATAGGCTACCCACTCCAGTATTTTGGGCTTTCCCTGTGGCTCAGTGGCAAAAAATCTGCCTGCAATGTGGGAGACCTGGGTTTAATCCCAGGGTTGGGAAGATCCCCTGGAGAAGGGAAAGGCTACCCACTCCAGTATTCTGGCCTGGAAAATTCCCTGGACTGTATAGTTCATGGGGTCTCAAAGAGTCAGACAAGACTGAGTGACTTTCACTTTCGCGTTTCACTTGAATCTACTAATCCCAGATTTCTAATCCTTCTTTCCCTTCCCCCGCTCCCCCTTGGCAACCGCGAATCTCTTCTCTATGTCTGTGATTCTGTTTCTGTTTCATAGATACGTTCATTGTGTCATATGTTGGATTCTACATGTAAGGGATATCATATGGGATTTGTCTTTCTGACCTACTTTGCTTAGTATGATAATCTCTGGGTCCATCCTTATTGTTGCACATGGCATCATTTTATTCTTTTTTTACGGCTCAGTAATATTACTTTGTATGTGTATGTATATATATATATATATATATATACACCATATCTTTATGAATTTATCTTTCAGTGGACATTTAGGTTGCTTCCATATCTTGGCCACTGTAGATAGTGTTCTTATGAACATAGGGGTGCATGTATCTTTTTAAGCTATAATTTTATCTGAGTATATGTCCAGGAGTTCAATTGCTGGATCACTTGGCAGCTCTACTTTTATTAACAATTTTTGAGGAACCTCCATATTGTTTTCCATAAGGTCTGTACCAATTTAAATGCCTACCAACAGTGTAAGAGGGTTCCATTTTCTCCACACGCTCTCCCAAATTTATTATCTGTAGACTTTTTAGTGATGACCATTCTGACTGGTTATCACATCATTTCTAATCCTAAAAGTAAAAGATTTTACTTTTAGACATAAGATTTGTTGTTGCAGCAACAGCAACAATACATCAAAGAAACCAAAATAGGAAATACTGTACTCTAAATTCATAATGACACATATTTTATTAGTGACATTTGTTCAGTACTTTCAATGGAAAACACTGTGTACCATACTAAACATTTTAGTTTCATTGTATTATTTTAACTTTGTAGGAAATATAAAGTAGGTATTAATTTCATCCTCCCTTTGTAAGTGAGAAAAATAGAATTTTGAAGAATTAAATAACTTCCCCCATGTTGCACAGCCAGTAGGAACTGATTCACATTTTGACTTTAGAATTGTTCTCATAACTGAAAGACTAGCAAAAGTTTGCCAAAGAGCTATCTCCTTCTTTTAAATGAAATCTTAATCTTCTAAAATACACAGAGATTTTGTGAATGCATTTAACACACATACGACAACAACAAATTATAACTTGGACTACAAAACTTTGAGAACAGTATCACGGTAGCAGCATTTCCTCTGTGTCATATCAGGTACATTGGTAACAGCACTTGAGAGGCACAGGATATTTTATTAAAACGTGTGTTTGCGTGTACAGGCTCAGTCATGTCTGACTCTTTGTGACTCCATGGGCTGTAGACTGTCAGGCTCCTCTGTTCATATAATTCTCCAGGCAAGAAGACTGGAGTGGGTTGCCGTTCCCTTCTCCAGGGGATCTTAACAACCCAGGGGTGGAACCCATGTCTTTTGTATCTCCTGCATTGACAAGCAGATTCTTTACCGCTGTGCCACCTACGAAGCCCATTAAAACATGGTGTCTTAACAATTAACACTCACGGTTTATTTTTTCAACTAGATTATTATCTTCTATAAGTTAGTCTTGCCTGTGCAAATGGGAAAGATTTGAAGGTCAGATTTTGAAGTACTTTAGCTTTATTTGTGCAGATGAATACAGCCTGTCCCACTGCTTACTGCTGCCAAGTGGTGAGATATTTATAGCAAATTTAGTTATATGTTTTGAATATCCATGAGCAGCCCAAACCCTGTTCTCGTTCATTCATACACCACGCCCCACACACAGCACACGCCCACCCACATTTTCCTGTAAAGTCAAGATTTCATTACAATATAAAGGACGTGGGTTCTCTCTTCAATCATATTAAACAAATAAAAATGTTTGGAGTTCCCTTCCCCCCCCCCCCCCACCTCTCCTTTTCCCTCACCTTTTCTCCCTTCTCTTCTTTCACAATTAGCACAAAGTTCTAGTTTGTGCTGTGAAAGAGTTGTGTCTTAAATACTTTATCATACTCTTCAATTTGTGGCCTTTTGCCTCTGTAGCAAGTGATTGTAAATCAAGAAGGAACTTTAATATACCAATAAAATTTATAAAAAGTTGTCTTAAAGAGCAATGTTCTCTAAAAGCAATTTTTAAATGGAAACAGGATTTAGCATTGTTAATTATAGAATGTACAGCAAACGCAGAATTTGCTGCAGAGTTCTTTCTCTATTTCTTATTTAAATTGTTTTCCTCCTCCATAAATCTATGCTACGATTCAGTAGTCACTTGATTCATGTGCCTTTAAACTTAATTTATTAAGTTACATAAAATAATTTAATCTCCTCATTTGTGCTAGCTGCATCCTAACTGCTTAAGAACCACCTGTAGTCATTGGCGACTCTGTAAGGCAGCCCAGATATAGTGCATGTCCATCATCACAATGATGGTCTGTTGACATCACTGCCCAAGAGAGTTGATATTGAACTAATCAGGAAAATCAGAAAGTATGTGTATATGTGAAGTGAAAGTGAAGTCGCTCAGTTGTGTCCGACTCTTTGCGACCCCATGAATCGCAGCATGCCAGGCCTCCCTGTCCATCACCATCTCCCGGAGTTCGCTCAGACTCACATCCATCGAGTCCGTGATGCTATCCAGCCATCTCATCCTCGGTCGTCCCCTTCTCCTCCTGCCCCCAATCCCTCCCAGCATCAGAGTCTTTTCCAGTGAGTCAACTCTTTGCATGAGGTGGCCAAAGTACTGGAGTTTCAGCTTTAGCATCATTCCTTCCAAAGAAATCCCAGGGTTGATCTCCTTCAGAATGGACTGGTTGGATCTCCTTGCAGTCCAAGGGACTCTCAAGAGTCTTCTCCAACACCACAGTTCAAAAGCGTCAAATCTTTGGCACTCAGCCTTCTTCACAGTCCACCTCTCACATCCTTACATGACCACAGGAAAAACCATAGCCTTGACTAGATGGACCTTAGTCGGCAAAGTAATGTCTCTGCTTTTGAATATGCTCTCTAGGTTGGTCATAACTTTTCTTCCAAGGAGTAAGCGCCTTTTAGTTTCATGGCTGCAGTCTGTGGACCCTAAATACAGAGATGTAATCATCGAGGCCGTGACGTTGTACTGTTGCCTTATACTTTGTAATGTTGAATGCATTCGCTAGAAAGGAATAAAAGAAGATTATAACATTGTGATTTTACCTGAGAGTATGTACTAAATGCAGTAATCTATATCCAGAAGAGAGAAAATAGGCTTTCCCAAATATCAGTCTAGGGGCTAGGCCCCTAGACAGAAGGGTCAGGATCAGTTAGATAATGGTAGGAAGAGCCAGGGCCTCAGGCCAGTCTCTGAGGTCCTTCTTATGGCTCTGCTGCAAGGACTTTCTCCAGTTGTGGCGAGTGCGGGCCACTCTCTGGTTGCTGTGTGCGGGCTTCTCATTTCAGTGTCTTCTCTTGTTGCAGAGCTTGGACTCCAGGGCACTCACGCTTCAGTAGTTGTGGCACATAGGCTCAGTAGCTTCAGATCCCAGGCTCTAGAGCACAAGCTCGATAATTGTGGCCCACAAGCTTGGTTGCTATGTGGCATGTGGGATCCTCCTGGGCCAGGGATCGAATCTGTGTCTCCTGCATCAGCAAGCAGATGTTTTTTACCTCTGAGCCACCAGAGAAGCTTGCACCATTTATATTTTAAGGAAATACGGCAGTCCATACCATCCATTATTCTTGCAAGCATCAGTCCAGACCATCCATTATTCTTGCAAGCATCCATTATTCTTGCAAGGAAATATGGCAGTCCAGACCATCCATTATTCTTGCAGTGTACACAGTGTCCAAAGAAGTTCTCCTTGGGGCAACTGTCCTGCTGAGATTTCAACATCCAGCAATGCTGGGCGTCTCTCCAGTCTCCACCTCTCATCAGAACCATGTCCAGCTTGCAGATAAGTGAACACGTTTCCCTTCCTCCCCACTACTTTCTGGATGTGTTCCAGTCCCTCTGGATTCCAAGTCTGCCGTCATTTTAGACACTCCTGAGTTCTGAGGCTCATAGTTTTGAGTCTGCTGTGTCCACCCTAAAGGATTTAGTTCTACCTTTTAGAACCTTCGCCTCTCTTGGAGCCCAGGGTTTTATGCATTTATAGGAGATTATTTTCTCCATATTCTATGGATTAATTGATTCATAGTGTCAGGATATTGTACTAGCAGTTGAGGAAAAAGGAGGCTTAAGACAAAACCCTTTCCTAGCAAATAACCTATAGTATTTGTTCACAGCTCAGTTTCCATTAGAATCCCCTGAATTTGTATTATAATACATGTAAATATGAAAACAGAAAATATTGTTTTTAAGGTGAAAATTATATATACTATGGGGTTTCTTAGGTGGCAGGTGAAGAACCTGCCTTCCAGTGCAGGAGACATAAGATACGTGAATTCAGTCCCTGAGTCAGGAAGATAACCTGGAGGGAGGGCACAGCAATCCACTTCAGTCTTCTTGCCTGGAGAATTCCATGGACAAAGGAGCCTGGCTGGCTATAGTCTATAGGGTAGCAAGGAGTTGGACACGGCTGAATCAACTTAGCATGCATGCGTATATATATTTCAGTGTGTTGGACCATTTTTTTTGGGGGGGGGGGCATCTTCCTAAGATCTATTGTCCATATATTTTTCTCCCCTTGAGACTTACTACTTCAAAAACTTAATTTTAGGTAGACCATGGATATCAGATTTTATCTATGGAAGAAATGGCAGCATGAAATAAAAACTGTCAAAGCAGTGATATGTAAGAACAGTTGATGGCAAATTGAAGGTTAGCATTTTGTTTAGAAATGTACTCATCTATTCTTTGACTTCATAAATCATATTTAAATTATTAGTAACTACAGTAATGAAGATACCATGGATTCTAGAAATGAGGGATTGCTAGGGTGGTCTAACATGTATGTTTAATAAACTCTGGTTTTGAATTGCTAAATTCAACCTATTTGACTGTCAGAAGAGCTTTAATGTCCTTCATTGTGCAAACTTTGTTTCTGTCACCCTTGCCAAATCCTCATAGGGATTAATTTAGTTATGGATGACAGAATAAGCTGCAGCAGTAACCCAGCATTCTGTCATGGATCCAAACTAGTTCTGAGCTTTGCTTCTGCTGCTGCAGGCAAAAACTTTGCTTTCTCTACGATGGATTCGGAAATCCTTGTCTCTTCTTTCTTTCACTTGTTCTTATTTAACATAAGCTTTCTTTCTTTCTTGTATGGCCCAATTGAAACTTATATATTATGGAGGTATTTGAAATTGTGGTAATAAATACGTGTTCTTCGTGTTTTTAATCACTTGCCAGTCTGCATTAGCCTTTTAATTATTAATAAAGTGAAATCCATTGATTTCCTCCAGTTGTTCGAACATGAGTCTGACCTAATCCTGCCTCAGGCTTGAGGGGTTCTGAGATGAACAGCAAATCCTTGAGCTAAACATTAATTTTGTGGGATTTAAGCATAGTAGTATTTTTTATTCCTAAAGGAGGCTACTCCTTTGTCTTTTACCTTCTGAATTTGCAGAAGTATTATGAACTTTCGTCTGTTCTTGTTATACATACAAAGTAAATCTTGGACAAAACAAGTTTGTGATACCACGAATATTTGACCTTTCTCATAATTTTGTTCTGATATTAGAAAATTTACCATGAATGTTCATAAAATGATAGGTTGAGAAGATTTTAATACTGTTTTTAATTTAAATTCAAGCACATTTATTAGTAGAACATTTTTGGTTGTTTTTCTGTTAGGAATAGCTTTTTGCTAGCTGTATTTTAAACCATTTTAAAATAGTACATTGTGACTTATTTCAGATTTTCTTAGCAAAATTTCATTTTCTAGTTCCTTTTTTTCATTGACATAGTATCAGTTAACATATTTTTATTTCTTTACCTATAGAAATTGAACAATATATCAGTTTCTCTTCTCAATCTGCTGGTAATTGCAAAAGTGTGTTAAGCTGGGTGGCAAGATAGCTTTTGGATGGAAATTTATATGTGGTTTTGTTTGCCTATTTTTTTGAAAAAACACAATGAAAATCTTTAGAAGCTGATGAATAGCATGAGCTAAAACTTCTAGAAGACAGAAAATTAGCATGAATAACTTACCTCATTCTTTATGTTCAAATATTTTTTCTCAAGTACAGAAGAAAAATCGCCTATGACTGACTACCATGTAGTAAGTTACTTACAAGTATATGAATGAATTGTGAATGAATTAACAATCATACCTGTGACAAACTTCTCAAACAGTGATGTTTGATGATGATAACTCTTCAGCCAGGATAATTTCAGGTAGTCTGGAATATTCATGTTTACATCCTTTGCTTATCCAAATGCCATGTTATTATTCAGTTCTCATTGCTTTACTATTCATATATGAGCTAGTAAGTATTTGACTTGATCAGTTTGATTGTTCTTTGCAACCAGATTTGGAGTTCTTCATTTATTATATATGCTTATAGAATATAATTATACCTTTATTCTACTAGTTTATTAAAATCTATAAAAGACTTTATCAAATTCAGAGTTCATATAAATATTTATAACAGGAAGCTGAGAAATGGAAGGTTACAAGTGTTTATTTGACCAAACGGTGACCCCCCAAAATGTTGTTTTTATGTGTGCAGTCTTTCCCTGTATGGCAAGCCCGCATAACTGCTTCTGATCCCAAATCTCAGGGAATTTGTTTCCAACACCATAATAATCTTTCAAAAGCAACCATGATTATAGTAACTTCAAAGCAGCAAGCATCTGTACTTTAAGATGGGCCACTGGAAGCTAGCATCCGTCTTTCGTAAAGAAGCAGTCGTGCTTTTCCCTGCTGCCACTTAGAAGAGCTTCCTTGGGGACCTTGTTAGACGCTTTCATGTGAAGACCATTTGACCCACTTCTGATTAGTGTGCAGGTTTTCGTGGCAGTGGTTTCTGGGAGGGAGATGCTGTTGGCCCATCGCCTCCCTATTCTTGAAGTAAAAGAAAACTCTCAGTGGAATATATTAAGGATAATAAAGGGAAGAAGAAATACCAGTTAAAAGAAGGTTGAAATATTGAACTACTATTAAAAAATTCAATGAACACATATTTCTGTACCAGTTGTTAACAGGATAACACAGTCAGTAACACATTTTCCTATTTTGGGTTCAGAAAAGTTTAACTTCATTTCTTTTTCTTGCTACATTTCAGAAATATGTGTTTTTGAGAATGCAAAGAGTAAGTGACTTTGTAGCTCATTTTACTTGGAGTCAGTCAGCCTCCTTTTAGCGGAATACTCATTTCTGTTAGAATGACACCAAAAAATGTTAAAATATCTTAAAAAGTAACAAAAAGGGTACCAGGAATGCCTAGATTTTCCTTTCTAATAATTTTCATTATGGCTTTTATAGCCTTAGGTAAAATCTTTCCCCAACAAATTGTTGACAGGAATGTCAGGAGCAATGTTTATATAAAGGTATCAACAAGCTTTTAACCTTATTAGGTAATTAGTGTGAGTTGCTGAGTAATGTCCGATTCTTTGCAAGCCCACAGTCTGTCCATAGGATTCTCCAGGCAAGAATACTGGAGTAGGTTGCCATTTCCTTCTCCTTTAACCTTATTACACAACCTTTGAAATCCAGTGCCAATTCTTCTGTAATAACTGTGATTCAATTCGGAATTTATTTAAAGTCCAACTTACATGAATAGGCCCCATAATTCCCCTTTTCTTGTACTAACAGGATGCTTGCACTCACAAAATCAAACTACATAGAAAATAATTTCTCTTGTTATTTTAGTATATTTACAAAGTGGCAGTAGATGACCACATAATCCAGCATTTGCTTTCCTTTTACTCCCTCTTCCCGTTTATGAGTCCCACAGTCTAATTTTCCATTAGGGTACATTAGTCTTAATGTAATTTATTACATATCACAATAGATTCCTCACATAGGGTTCGAATCCTCTCATTTTTAGTTTCTCTTGCTTTAGCCCTTTATAAACCACAGCTGTTACTAAGAAAACAAAAATGATGTTGAATAACTGCTTACCCTTCCACTTTCCTGGAGGGCTAGGGGGACAGCAGGTAGTATAGCCTCATCCCCAAACCAGATGTTACTTTATTAAAAATTGAACATTTTAGAGAGAGTAGAAGGAGATTTATGCCTTAGGAGAGAAGCAAAATTAGAAGGAAAAAGAATGTAAGATGGTTCAATTCAGTTTTAAATTCAAGCTTTGCTTATAGTTAAGTATCAGCATTTTACTGAAATTGTATTTTAAATTTGTATGGATAATAATAGCCCAAATTCTAACCTGATATTTAATGATCGTTATCATTGTTTGTCAATCCAACAAGATTTTCTGGAGTTTTATCATACAGTGACACCAGGATTACTTCTGTAAAGGACCCAATTGTAATATAGTATAATATGCTTCCTCCCTTTTAAGAGTTTAATTATTAATAACAATTCACTAGATTATTTTATTAGAAAAAGTTTTTTTTTTTTTTTTACTTTATTTTACTTTACAATACTGTATTGGTTTTGCCATACATCAACATGAATCCGCCACGGGTGTACACGTGTTCCCAATATCCTGAACCCCCCTGCCACCTCCCTCCCCATACCATCTCTCTGGGTCATCCCAGAGCACCCGCCCCAAGCATCCTGTATCCTGCGTCGAACCTAGACTGGTGATTCGTTTCTTATGACATTATACATGTTTCAATGCCATTCTCCCAAATCATCCCACCCTCTCCCTCTCCCACAGAGTCCAAAAGACTGTTCTATACATCTGTGTCTCTTTTGCTGTGTCTCTTTTGCATACAGGGTTATTGTTACCATCTTTCTAAATTCCGTATATATGTGTTAGTATACTGTATTGGTGTTCTTCTTTCTGGCTTACTTTACTCTGTATAAGGAATTTAATATGTGTTGTGTGATGTATTAATCTAACATTTAAATTTATTTTTGTAGGATTATATTTTGCATCAGTTTTTTTTATACTTCTTTAAGGTATGAACAAGTTACACCTTTGAAAATGCTGTAATTTTGCCAGTATTCAGGCTCATTTTTTTTTCTTCTCCAATTCATTATAGAAGCACATTGGAAATTTCAACTACTAGAAAATCATTCTCTGATAACAATAATTTGGGACCTCCAAATAATCAAGAAAGTTGTGTATTTGCAAATCTAGCCATAAGGTTTAAAAATTACATCTGATAAACTTAAAAAAAAATGTTTACCCATTCTCAGCTGCATCTATCCATACATCAAGTTAAAATTCTTATTTTTATCTCATCTACTGTCTGGTTTATTATTTGCATTTCTACATCCTGAATTGTAAGATAGGTAGTGCCTTTTTCGCATACCATTCCAACAGATTCATAATTTGTAAGAAAATTATAGAAGAGTCAAAATTTTAAGGCTGAACAGTCTGTTATTCACTCTAAATAAATTTCTTTCTTGCTGTTTGAGTTGTTTCATCTTTGAAATAATCACAGTATTAGCACATCCTCATCACTTTCCAATGACAATGTATTGACAAAACAGTAACTACGTAAGGCATTTTGATCTTTAAAATCATATGTTATTGTATTAGTGTTATAGTTACTATGGGCACTGTGGACTAATTTAGCAGAATTTTGCAGAATCATTGATGTTTAATCTGCTGCACTTAAACACTTATATCTATTTACAGGTGTTGATATCTACTAAACTTCCCCCCTCCCCAGGAGTGCTAACTATCTTTGGATACAACCACCCTATTAAACTCTATGTCATGGTTATTGGTGCTGTTGAGTGTCTCAGTTATTTGTCTATCAACCGCCAGTTGAGGATGGATGGTTTAAGTCTTGCAATTAGTCAGTAAAAGTAGATCTTGTCCTTTCTTTTAATCTTATCAGTTTCACTTTATTAAGATTTCATCAGGTAAACAAGAGAAGGACCACACTTATCATTATTTGATAATACTGTGAACCCATGAGTAGAACAGCTTTTAACTTTCCTTTGTTGAGGGAATGAAGATTTCATCTCTGAGGTCTATAGTAAAAGTGGATTAACTGAGAAAACAGTGACAAGTTTAGAATATATAGGCATGCACAAGGGCTCAGTCAATCAGTCGTGCTCCGCTCCTTGGAATGTAGTTTGACAAGCTCCTCTGTCCATGGAATTTTCCAGGCGAGAATACTGGAGTGGGTTGCCATTTCCTACCCCAGGGCTTCTTTCCAGCCCAGGGATGGAACCTGCATCTCTTGTGTCTCCTGCATTGGTGTAGAGGGATCCTCTACCACTGTGCCAACTGGAAAGCCTAGATAACATATATGTTAAAATTTTCTGGTGACAGATACTTAAGGAATATTTTAAGGTATGACATATTTGAATTTTAGAAAAGATCTAGCTGTGTGAGTGTATATATCATTGTAGTATCTGGTTTGTCAAAGAAAATATTCACAGTGTTAGTGTAGAAATAATTATATTTCTGAAAAAAAATTCTTTATGCCTTCATCCAAAAAGGAGTATATGTATATGTGCAAAAGGAGTAATTTCTAAGTGATCAATAAATTTAGTCAGTGAGATTGATCATGGCATTGATCATGGCTTCTTTTGTACCCTACCAATCAAGAAATTCTGTGAATTCAAGCCACATAAAAAGCTACATGATGAGATTCCTCTCCATGAAGATGCATTTAAACCAGTCATATCTGAGAGTGATAATCAAAGATATTAGTTTCTAAAGAGGAGTAGAAATGTGTCTTCTAGAATAATCCATCTTTAAGTGATCCATCTCTCACCTAAGAAGGCTCTACCCACCTTCTGGCTCACCGTTCAAGTTGGTGAGGGAGCTTTATAGTTGAGAACACAGTCAGTAACTTTGACTAAAAAATCCTGAATAAGAAATCTCTTCATATATTCCTTGTATTTAGTAGCCACAGTGTTTGGCAAACATGTGTGTCTTTCTTTAGGCAGTGTGTGTGTGTGTGTGTGTGTGTGTGTGTGTGTGTGTGTGTACTCTGTGTGTGTGTGTGTATCACTATTACCTATAATTGTCTGTGTATTTATATCATTCATAAAATATCCATTGGCAATAAGTCGGGATTTATAAATTGCATTTACTTTTTTAAGATTTTTTTTAACCTAATGGAATTTATAAAATTTTAGAGCTAAGCTGTCTTGAAGTAGCAGAAACTCTTAAGTGTTTTTCTAGCTTTATTCTGGATTTCCCTGCAAAGCCTTTTAATTATTGGATTGGCTGTAGTGTTCATTCAGGTTTTTCTGTAAGACAATAAATTCTTTATTCTAGTGATACATTATTTTGGTAATATATGCTATTTTTAGAAAAATTAATCTGTAAGAATAAATAAGCAAGAGGTAGGTGGGCAGAGAGAGAAAAAAATTTAAACACTTTTAAATCCTTGTACCAAAAGAATGTTTTTAACACTTAAGTATATAGTCCTCTTTATATTTTCTAAACAGAAAAAACTATAACTGTATTACAAATATTCTGTTATGTATGTAATACAGTTTCTATATGTTATATACACTAGTATTCACTTCAATATGGGATAATAAGATTCATTTTTAAGCCAACTATATGACTTTTCCTCTTGCACTTAACTGGGACTTGACCTTTCTTTTTGCGCTTAACATATAAGCCATTTGCAGTATCTTCTGACTCAGGGAAATGAAAATAGAAGATTTTCAGGGATGGTACAGGAAATAGTTTGGAATGTTAAGTGGAGCGAAGTGAGTGTTCAGACTAAAAAGTAAGTGTGGGAGGTCTTGATGCCAAGCTAGGAGTTTATTCTTCCTTTATTAACTTTTTCAGTGATGTTCTATTTTTGAAATTTGAAGAGAGAGAAACAGAGAAGAGAGAAGAGTAAACCAAGTAGTTTACATTTAGTCTATATTTGGTGCAATGTAATATCTACGTGAAAAGAAAATTGTTTCCTTTGGTTAAGAAATGTTCCTGGGTCAAGTTTATAGACAACATAGATTTTTACTATACCTCTTTTTAATGACTTTATTAAAGGCAAGTCTTGTAAAATAGCCCAGAGTTAGCAGAGGATTTCTCCCCTTTCTAACAGAGATATAATTCAAGCTCCTATGCTAGAAACTATCCAAAATGAGAAATTACTTTTTAGTAGTTGGTTATTAACAAGTGCCTTTGAGAATGTCTTAGAAAAGACAAGTTAAACTGCCAAGGTTGTTTTGTGTTGATTTGTTTCTTCATATTTCCCTCCTCCCCACTCTTACTAGATATAGATTTCAGGGAAATACATACATGAACCGTAATGGACAGTTCTAGAGGAGCTCTCAAAACTATTAACTATGAGAATAGCCTTGTTAAAAAAATTAAATGAATGACAGTTGAGTTTATTTTGGCACATTTACTCTCTTAATAGCTAAAATATCCCCCCAGTGTTCTGCAGATAGGGCACTCTATTGAAAACATTCTTTGGTGACAAGAGATAGTTTAATCCTGGCTTTGTAATCAGGACACATTTTATGGAAATCTTAGTGATTTCTTTACAATGTGTGGCTTGACGAAACAATATTTTGTTTTATTTTTTTGTTTTAAATCATAGTTCAACACACCTTAAGCTGCTGAAGTGGGGATCTGAAATCTTATGTTCTTTGGCACAAATTTCAGTACCTTTTGAAATTTAAAATTTTTAAACTCAAGCAAGTCCTAAATCCCTAAGTTTCTAAATTCCTTGAGGAATAAACCATGTCGTAATGAGAATTAGACCATTGTTATGTGCTGAATGTTTGTGATAACACTAAAATTTGAACTTTCTCCTACAGTTAAACCCTAATCCCCAGTGGGATGATATTTTAGGGAGTGAGACCCTGGGAGGTAATTAGGTCACAAGAGTGGAGCCCTCATGATGGGATTAATGCCCTAAAAGAAGAGAAAGGAGAGAACTTGCTACCTGTCTTTTTCCCTCCTCCGTGTGCGGTCACAGCAAGAAAACAGCCATTTGCAAGCCAGGAAGCAGGCCCTCACTAGACAGTGCTTCTGCCAGAAATTTGATCTTGGACTGCCTCACTTACAAAACTCTGAGAAGTGAATGCTTGTTGTTTAGCCACCCAGTCAATGGTAATATGTTTAGCAGCCCAAACTGACTAAGACAGCCGTGTATTCAAAAGTAAATTAACTTAAGTGGCCATGGTAATGACTGGCACAAATACGATAATTAATGGTACTATATAGAGTCCTAACTTTTAAGAGTAAGAATACATGTGGTGTAGGTATGTATGTATCCATGTTGATCTTGCTATCTTTTAAAAATATATTTATCAAAAGTGAAAAGAAAAAAAAAACTTGCATTATCCCCCAGAAAACTAGGGCCACAGAAACCCTAAGTAACCAGCCAAAATCACGTAGTTCTAGCCTTTGACTGTGTGGATCACAACAAACTGTGGAAAATTCAAGAGAAGGGAATACCGGAGCACCTGACCTGGCTCCTGAGAAGTCTGTATGCAGGTCAAGAAGACAGGTAGAACTGGACATGGAACAGCAGACAGGTTCTGAATCAGGAAAGGAGTACATCAAGGCTGTATGTTGTCACCCTGCTATTTAGCTTATATGCAGAATACATTGTGAGAAATGCTGGGCTAGATGAAACACAAGCTGGAATCAAGATTGCCAGGAGAAATATCAATAACCTCAGATATGCAGATGACACCACCCTTATGGCAGAAAGTGAAGAGGAACTAAAAGGCCTCTTGATGAAAGTAAAAGAGGAGAGTGAAAAAATTGTCTTAAAACTCAACATTCAGAAAACTAAGATCATGGCATCCGGTCTCATCACTTCATGGGAAATAGATGGGGAAACAGTGGAAACAGTGAGAGACTTTATTTTGGGGGACTCCAAAATCACTGCAGATGGTGACTGCAACCATGAAATTTAAAGATGCTTACTCCTTGGAAGGAAAGTTATGGCCAACCTAGACAGCATATTATAAAGCAGAAACATTACATTGCCAACAAAGGTCTGTCTAGTCAAGGCTGTGGTTTTTCCAGTAGTCACGTATGGATGTGAGAGTTGGACTATAAAGAAAGCTGAGCTCCAAAGAATTGATGCTTTTGAACTGTGGTGTTGGAGAAGACTCTTGAGAGTCCCTTGGACTGCAAGGAGATCCAACCAATCCATCCTAAAGGAAATCATTCCTGAATAATCATTGGAAGGACTGATGCTGAAGCTGAAACTCCAATACTTTGGCCACCTAATGCTAAGAAATGACTTGGAAAAGACCCTGATGCTGGGAAAGATTGAAGGCAGAAGGAGAAGGAGACAACAGAGGATGAGATGGTTGGATGGCATCACCAAATGAATGGACATGAGTTTGAGTAATCTCCGGGAGTTGGTGATGGACAGGGAAGGCTGGTGTGGTGCAGTCTATGGGGTCACAAAGAGTCAGACATGACTGAGCGACTGATCTGAAGTGAGGCATCATCGTGCTAAAACTGAAATCCAGCCTGCCTGGCACTGGCGTGTAGGTTGAAAGCACTGCAGTGCACTGCCTTGGAATGGACTTTTCTGCATTAAGAGATACTTTGTTGTGTGGGTATCAGGTGGGAAAAGAGAGGTGGAGAGGGGAGTGTGTAGAGAAAAAAGACAGAATGGAAAAGCAGGTAGAGAGAAGCATAGGATTAGGAACCAAGGCATTAAGACTGATTTTAAAATTCTACTTCTAAAAACTGTCATTTTGTAATTACCCTAAGCATATAGAAATAGCTTGGCTTTTGTTGAAAAGGGTTCCTTTTATCTGGCCCAAGATGTATCATTATATGCTGAAAAATTCAGGCCTTAAAAATGATATATTTAACTCAAAGGAAAATGTGTGGATGACACAAATCATTGGACTGTTTATTAAACAGTCAGGTTTATTAAAGTGTTTTAATATCACATGTGTATGGGCTTCCCTGATAACTCCAAGATTCTTGGGCTTCCCTTGTACCTCAGCTGGTAAAGAATCTGCCAGCAATGTGGGAAACCTGGGTTCGATCCCTGGGTTGAGAAGATCCCCTGGAGGAGGGAAAGGCTACCCACTTCAGTATTCTGGCCTGGAGAATTCCATGCATGGAGTTGCAGAGAGTCAGACAAGACTGAGCGACTTTTGATATCTTTAAGGGCATCTTGGTTAATCACTGGTATTCGATATTTCTGAATCACACTTACTTCCCTATCATTTTCTGCAGGAATTTTGATAATGCGAAATCCACCATGGATTCTTCTAGAGTCATTTCGGGGGATTTGTGAAGTAAACTAGACATCAGTGAACATAGGTATAAAAAGCCAGTAAACTCACTTTAAATATTAAAAATTATCTAGTGCATTTTGTTCTTCTAAATGTATCATATTACTTTTATTAGTTTTAATGTGTATATCTGATTTAAGTGAGAAAGGGTATGGTCAGCTTTTCTTCTGAGGTTCCCTAATAAACTGCTTGTTTTGTGATTTGGTTCAAGAATGCTTTTATCCTGACTAGTAGATAGGTTGTTATGCATTTAAGAGAGAGTTAAATGCAGATGTATTTAATTCTCATGCTGTTGCTGCTGCTGCTAAGTCACTTGAGTCCTGTCTGACTCTGTGCGACCCCATAGATGGCAGCCCACCAGGCTCCCCTGTCCCTGGGATTCTCCAGGCAAGAACACTGGAGTGGGTTGTGGTTTCCTTCTTCAGTGCATGAAAGTGAAAAGTGAAAGTGAAGTCGCTCAGTCGTGTCCAACTCCTCGTGACCCCATGGACTGCAGCCTACCAGGCTCCTCCGTTCATGGGATTTTCCAGGCAAGAGTAGTGGAGTAGGGTTCCATTGCCTTCTCTGATTTAATTCTCATAGTAACCCTCTATTTCCATTTGAAAGTTGAGGTAAATGAGATAGAGTCCAGATGGGTGAATTTGCAGTATTCTATACCTAGTAAGTGGTAAATAAATGTCTAATTAGAATTCAACTTTTTTCTCATTACAAAATTTCTATGGTTAATTTCTGTGTCTTACTCTGTTTGAAGTTGAGTTTTAATTTACATGGACAGTTTTTATGATCTTTCCTACCTTCTCTGGGAGGATCCCTTATAATAATAAAAATACAGAACTGTCTGTTTTTCAGACTATTCTTTGGGTTCTTGGTTATTTCCTGACATAAGTCCCAGATGTGGGGGATACAAAACATTGTACAAGGAATTAAATACGTCCAGAAATCATGTGCCTTTGGTTAGACTGCTTCTTCACTGTTCCCGACTGTTTCCTGGAAGTCCAGCTCTTGGCAGCTGGATTATAAGTTTATACTTCATGTCATTTATCCCAGTCATGTGCTACTGCAGAACTCTGGGAAGGGAATTCCTATCCTTAAATACAAAACGACTTTGTTTATGTTTCTAGAATTCAGCACCTATTATTCATTCAGTGTTACAGACTTTTTCACAAACCCAAGTCTCCTCTTCACATAGGGATAGCATATTTTATATTGTTTTCATATATGCTGGATAGAACTAAGGATATTTTTTCCAGTGCTCCTTGAATTAGATTTTAAACTGTAATTTATTTCTAAGAGGCAGAGTTCAACCTCTCAGACGCATAAGAGGGGTTTGTACTAGGCAACTTGGTGGATTGGCATCCTTCTGAGATCATTGAGATATTGGAAAGAAAGCTCTAAAAGAGACATAGTCTGTGGAATTAGTAAGCAAGGACAGACCAAACATTCCAATGGAGTAACAAATCCACGTGAGAATAGTGGAGTTTGAATCTGACTGAGGAAATCAAGTTTTACAACTGGCACTTGGTCCTTAAGCCTGGATTGCCTGGACTAGATCAGTATTCCAGTTTGGCTTTATGCTTACAAATGGTTGGCTTTTCACTTGGCATTCTCTGTAATAACACCACACTAGCAAAGGGGTACATGAGGTTAAATGTACCCAAGGACCACAGTCCTTGGACAACTCTGAAGGAATTGGGGGATAATAACTCCTCGGTATATTGAGACTAGAGGGATTTTATGTGACAATTTTGTATAAAATATCATTACTCATGGGGCCTTGGTTTTAAAATAAACATCAGGCATGGGGAAATCATTAAAAGAGAGTAAAGCTTTATGAAATATAATGTCTCGTGTGTAAGTTTATGTACATAGTCCCTCTGTATAAACATTAAGTGTATGTGTATGTATAAGATGTAAGGAAGCAAAACTGACTTTTAGTTGTGTTTGTATAAAACAGATAATTTCATGATTATATTTCTTATTCTGTGTGTCACTTACAGTATTTCTTCTCAGTTGTTGGACAACAAGCTTTGACATTTTAAGAGCCTACAGATGTCATAATTAAACTTACTAATCAGTCTAGAAATAAACACATAAATAACAAGGGATCATAAAGGTCAGCAATATGGCACAGCATAAACATGGAATTCCAGTGCTTGCTTCTAATATGAAAAAATGTATTCTGCAGTTCAAGCATGTCATTCTTTGCATATGTTCAAATGAAAGAAAGAAGAGAAACTACAAATGATTAATGCAGCATTTTACAAGGACATATGGGTGTTCTTAGAATTTAACGCAGGAAGGGGAACTTACCTGGAATCAATTATGGGAAATTTGGCAAAATGAAAGTGGAATAATCCTTCTCTCTTCTTGCTATAATTACTTGATGTGTGTTATGAGAATTTTTAAAAATCCAAAAGAATAAGATGAGAGTTATTTCAGTCAATGGGAATTAATTTTATTCAAATAATAGCATGACAAAAATGACATCAAGTTTTGGAACTGATTTTCAAGGACAGATTTCCATGTGTGAGGAATAAAGCTTTAGTCCTGGTATTGTTTCTACCCTAAAATTTTCTCAGACCTTCCCCAAGTGCTGCTGTTTCTCCCAGATCTTATGCTTGTTCAATTCCTATCTACATACTTGCACATACTTTCTCTGAGAGCAAGATGCACAAAACTATTTTTGTTTACTCATCTGTTTTACCAGACTAGAAGTTTCTTGAAAGGAAGAACTTCTTTTAAAATACATCTTTGCATTCCCAATTATTTTTGACTCATCAGATACTTCTTATGTCATACACTGCTAGGTCAGGGCTGAGAGCTCCCAGTAAATGATAAATAAGAATTTATATTTCAAAGAAAAAATAAATGAATAAGTGTATATGATAGTACATAAATGTTACAGTGATGTTTATTGATTTTGATTCAAAACTTTCCATTTTAACCACTAGAGAAGGTAGAAAGGGTACTTTTTCACAGAAATAAAATAATATCTTAAAGCTTTTTGTAAAAGATATTTAAGTTTATTTCAATATCACAGTTGGATTTAACTAACCAAAAAAAAAATCAGATTACCTTAATATCTTCATGGCTTCATATTATTCTTATAATTAAGTCTTAAATAAATGTTGCACTTTCAAAGTGAGTGTGTGGCAGTGTTCTATTCTAAATATAAGTTAACATTGCAGGAAAAAAAATAGGCAATCATGGGAAATCTGTGAAAGTCAGACTTACAGCTTAGGATAAATATTAGTTATAAAAAGTATAAGCTTCTGCCAGATACCAATTTTTCCAAATCTAGTAAAGGATTGGAGAGTTTTAGGAGTTTAAGGGGAAAGGAGGAAAAGAACACAAATGTCCTTGGAATGCAAGAAATATAATTTAACGGTGCAGAGGTCAGCAACAAGTCCCCTTGGGTGAAATCCAGCTCCACCCAATCCTGGAAATATTTACTGTCTGGCTTTTCATGAAAATGTTTGCTGGGTGGCAAAAATTAGAGGCCTCCATACTTGTTGAGACTTCCCAGGTGGCTCGGTGGTAAAGAACCCACCTATTAATGCAGGAGACATGGGTTAGACCCCTGGGTTGGGAAGATCCCCTGGAGAAAGAAATGGCGACCCACTCTGGTATTGTTGCCTGGAGAATTCCATGGACAGAAGAGTCTGGCAGGCTACTGTCCATGGAGTCGCAAAGAGTTGGATGTGACTTAGAGACTAAACAATAACTACCGTACTTGCTATTGTATGTAGCAATTTTTATCTTTCAAACAAAAATTAAGGTTAAAATGATTGAGTCAGAAATTAATAAGGCAGTTATTTTTCTTGGTTCCTATAGGAGAGGTTTGAGGCAATAGCTTTAAATTTTTTACCACTATGACCTTATATCATTTTTACATGTTTGATATTGCTCACTAGATTAGAGTTATGAATAGTAATAATAATCTGATGGTAGGTCTTGTCTTATTTTCTAGGATATTAGAATTACATATAAGTTAAAAAACTGACTGTGAGCGGTTCATTTGTTTTTACACATTTTTTTTTAAAGTTCTAGTCTTCAAATGTCACTTCTTGTCCCCCCTCCATACTTTTTCATTTCTAAAACCAAGTCACTATTTGTAAATATTTTTGTTCTTTGGATTATGTCTGCTGCTTTTCAGCCTCCTAGGATCCCTGATGAAAATGCACAGGGCTTGGATTTCTCAAAGTTTACGTTTTAAACTTAGCAAATACTTGAACTTTATTTAAAGTTTAGTTGCAATATGATAAGTACTCAGTAATGAGGATTTTTATGAGGAAGAATAGAAGAAAAGCCTTTATTGATTTGAATAGCTATACTCCTTTTATATTTGTAGGTATTTGTGTATGTGTATGTGCACATGTGTGTATGTGTGTGTATGTGTCCACACAAGCTCACTCATATTCAACTCTTCACAACCCCATGGACTGTAGCCTGCCAGCCTCCTCCATCCATGAGATCTCCCAGGCAGTGAGTTGTGATTTCCTTCTCCACGGATCTTCCCAGTACAGGGATCGAACCTGCATCTTCTGTCTCTCCTTCATTGGTGGGTGGATTCTTATTGCTGCATCACCCAGGAAGCACCTAGAAGTTCTTATTTGTAGTGTTTACCACTCGTAAGTGATGAGAGAACAGACAGGGTCCACGTTGCCTCTTGCTCTCAAGGAAGATATGGTACAGGGATGTTTGGAAAATGGGACTTTGGGTGTATTAAAGAAAAAGTGAATAATGGGTCGGTCAAATGTTTTCTAAAATAATTACTACATCAAGCACAGAATAGTTTGTCCTTGGGCCTTCTACGAAGGCTTCTTTAGCTGTTTATTATGGCCTGATAAATGAATACAACAAAAGTACTATGACAATTCACTGATGTATCACTTTGTTGAAAATGTGGTTTCCATGCCAAGAACAAATGTAAAAAATAACATTCGATCTCTGTAGCACAGCTAATCACAGTGTAACCTGTGTCCATCAATTGATCTTTTGGAGGAATTAAGGCAAATTCAAAAGAAAGATTATCATGTGCAAACAATGACAGTTTAGATATCTTGCTTACTGGCCTAGGGTCCCTTTATCCTTCCTGCAGCGTTTACTTTTTGTATCAGGAGTTAATTAAGGTGAAACATGAGGTAATTAGAGCTAATCCTACTGGCCTCCTGCTGGCTTGTTGCCTCCTAGGCCATTGCCTGAACCAAACCATGTTCACCGTTTAAGAAAAGCAGATTTTTGGAAAAGGGATGTTCATGCTTCTTTTTGACATGGTTCCTAATCTCTAAGACTGTTCTTATTATTTATAAAAAGAGTCTTTGCACAGAAAAATTGCAAAAATGATCACATTCTTCTACAGGTTTGATTAAAAAAAAAAAAGACTGTTTTATTAATATGTACCTAGTCATTGACAGGAGAAGGCAATGGCACCCCACTCCAGTACTCTTGCCTGGAAAATCCCATAGATGGAGGAGCCTGGTAGGCTGCAGTCCATAGGGTCGCTAAGAGTCGAACACGACTGAGCTACTTCACTTTCACTTTTCACTTTCATGCATTGGAGAAGGAAATGGCAACCCACTCCAGTGTTCTTGCCTGGAGAATCCCAGAGACAGGGGAACATGGTGGGCTGCCATCTATGGGGTCATTGACAAGATTATAGAGTTACATTTGGCCACATTACATGTTGCTAGCAGATTAACTGAAATTTGTAGTAGTATAAATCTTTAGTTTTGATTGTGCTGGAAAGTTATGCCCTTTTCCCCAAATTAGTTTCCTTTAACAGATATGTCAGTGAATTATGAATTTAGGAATATGTCATAGAAATTGAATTGTGGAAAGAAGAGGATGAGAAAAAACGCCAAACCTGACCTGAACTGCATTCAGGTGTTTTATCTATGCTGCTAAGTCGCTTCAGTCGTGTCCGACTCTGTGCGACCCCATAGATGGCAGCCCACCAGGCTCCCCCGTCCCTGGGATTCTCCAGGCAAGAATACTGGAGTGGGTTGCCATTTCCTTCTCCAATGCATGAAAATGAAAAGTGAAAGTGAAGTCACTCAGTCGTGTCCGACTCTTCGAGACCCCATGGACTGCAGCCCACCAGGCTCCTCCACCCATGGGATTTTCCAGGCAAGAGTACTGGAGTGGGGTGCCATTGCCTTCTCCTTATGATACAATAAATAGATCTGTTAGGCAGTAACTGACTTCTCCTTAGGATAAGTATACCTCTGTGTGTTGAGCATGTTTATTCCATAAGAGGTTGTGTGTGTGTGCGTGTGTGTGTGTGTTGATTATGTTCGTTCCATAGTAAGTTGTATATGTAGTGATTCTATTTTTGATTTTTCAGTGAAAGAAATAATAAAAAGATTTAATATCCTTGTTAAATTTCTCTAAGTTGAAAGGAAAGCACGTGCCCCTTTATAGAAATCCTAGTCTTCTAATTTACCAACCATAACAGAATCTGTATTCTTGCCAAAAGGCATTTTATTAGGTTGTTAAGATTTTAGAATTGACAGGCCTGCAATATTAATTAAACAGCAAATTGCTGGTAAGCAATCATGGCATTTATAAAGGAGGGCACTTATAGAAGGACTCAAATCTCTTCTGTCATAGTTTAGAATATCCTATCAGGTTCTGGACTAAAAAAATTCTATCATCATAAATTTATTTTTGTTTGTTTTCCCAATTGCCATCAGAGTTTTAACTTCTATTTAGACTATATTGATTCAACCTTTTCTATCTTTTAGATGTGCTTTAGAAGAATTGTTTGTGCTGGCATCTTGAGTATATATAAATTTTTAAGTCTTTTACTGAGATTAAAATCACTTCTGTGGAATAAACCATTAAAGATTACAGAGCAGCTATACTGCAACAAGTTGCTAATTCATATCTTCTGTCTGACCCTGTGAAGCACTTAATATTTCTGTGACCAAATCATAAACTCTTCTTTAGTAGTCTATTATGTAACTTCCAAGGTCTTACTGTTTTTCATGAAAGAAAAAGCTTTATTTTCATTTTACTGGCTTAGGCTTTAAGGCTAATAGAAATTCAGAGAAGATTGTGTGTGTGTGTGTGTGTGTGTGTGTGTGTGTGTGTGTTTAGTGAATTTGATGTCATTTCCTTAAAGTGGAAGTGGGACCTTTTCTCTGCAAAATTGCAAAGAGAGCATTTGCACTATGGCATTTAAGGATATATCAGATGAGATTTTCTATCGATCCCCGTGGCAGGGATGAATGCCCTGAGAGAATAAATGAGCCGCTTTCATGAGGCTCCCTGTCATGAAGGATTTAGCTGTTTCATTTGCAGATTCCTGTAAATGTTCACCAGATTCATGACCAGTAGTTTTCACTGGAGGAAGACTGGACCATGGGTAAGCAAATGACTTTGTCATTAATAGTTTCAAATAGCTTAAAAAATGTTCTGGCAACTCAGTTGATTCTGACGAATTTATAGAGTAGAACCCAACTATACTTTGTCTCTAGCCAATATTTCCAATTATCAGACCAAGGAAAGGACCATAGTAAGTAATATGTACCCCCCCCCCACCCTACACATATACACGCATACACTAATTCAGATCATATAGTTTTTCAATATGAATTTTAAGTTGAAATCTAGAGATGTTCATATTTACAATAGCAGAATAAAAATACATATTAACCAGAAACTACTCCCTATAGTTAAGTTTATGTGTACTAACCTTCACTTCCTTAATTTACCTTCTAAGTGATCAGTAAATTGCTTGTAATAACTAATTTGCATGTTTTGGTACAAAGATAATACTTGATGATGTAAGGTATGAGTACCAACTGGTGTAGCAAAATATGTTTTGAATTAACACTGAATGCAGCTGTCTTCAAAGTTCTTCAAACATGACCGATAAATGAATTAATACATATCTGTGAGATCTGTTTCTATATATTCAAGTTTTTAGTGAAACTAATATTTAAATTGTTATTGTTCAGTCACTGTCATGTCCGATTCTTTGCAGCCCCATGAACTGATAGCACGCCAGCCTTCTCTGTCCTTTACCATGTCCAGGTGTTTGCTCAAACTCATGTTCATTGAGTCAGTGATACCATCCAACCATCTCATCCTCTGTCGCCCTCTTCTCCTTTTGCCTGCAATCTCAAAAGGTCCAGCATCAGAATCTTTTCCAGTGAGTTACTTTTTGCATCAGGTGACCAAAGTATTGCAGCTTCAACTTCAGCATCAGTAGTTCCAATGAATATTCATTGTTGAATCCTTTAGGGTTGACTGCTTTGATCTCATTACTGTGCCCACCTTTAATATAAGGCTTCCATTTCTAAAATATTTATTCCAATTACTAGTCTTAATATTTTATTAAAAGTGTATTAGAAAAACCTATAGCTCATTTTCTTGGTCTGCATTGGTTCTCGTAGGGGCTGACTCAGAGATGACTGTATTATATACAGTATAGTAAAGTGTTCAGTAATGTGTGTTTGTCATAACTCAGAGCAGAAATAAAAATAGTTAAGTGCCACTTTTAGGGTTCTCCTAACTCCTGCTGCCCATTCAGTCCTATCTCCACAGGAAATCAGTGACCATAGACTGCTTGCATGCTTATCTGAAATCATCCCAGAGGACCTCTCATGCCCTGCTAGTACAGTGGTATGGGTACAAATTAATAAAAGCCTTTACTGAGGACAGTTTAGTAATCTGAATTAAAGTAATTTTAGATCTGGCATTTATTTACATAAATGTATATTTCATATAAATGTCTCTCTGTGTGTAAAATAGCAGTCGGTGTATGTGTAAATTTATGGCACAGGTAGGCATCAACCTTGGAACTGCTCATTGGGAAACTTAAGAGTGAGCAAGTTCAGATACAGAAGGAACAGAACTGGTCAGCTTTAAAACAGCATAGCTGTGGTTCTGACACATATTACAAAGACACATTTGATTTATGCAAGGATGTTTGCTAAAAGCGAAGACTCCAGAGACCCCACTTTTCCCAACATCTCCTGAACCAGACTGTAGAGAAGAATCCTAGTTTGAGCACGGCAATTTCATGACTTAATATCCCAGTTTTTCTCCTCCCAGTATCTGGTGAGAATGGAATCTCAAACCAAAAGTGTTTGTTCCTGAAACACCCAAGCCCTTAGCAATCTTTGAGCAGCCAAATCAGGGGTTCTCTAAGTAAAAGATCTGAACGTCTTTGAAAAGAGCTTTAAAGTCTCATCCTGTCTGGGATCTCATCCCAGAAATGTTTTCCTAACCCATTTCCCAGGGATTCAATCCTGGCCCAGCCCTATGCTTCCTGCTTTATACTTCACATTATCCTCTGCCCTGGGACACTGGGGAAGGATGTTCCTATCCCACCGTAACTAATGCCTCTTGGTTTGAGGGGATGAATCAGTGCCATGGATTCTTGGAACTTTATTCATTCACTTAAAAATAAAAATTGTGGAGCACAACTTTCGAGCCCAACAATTTTCTAGGCACTGGGAACTCAGAAGAGAACAAAAGAAACTAAAAGGGAGCTTTCTGCGAGTGGACACGGACTAACACATGGCAAATAAAGCATGTTATTCAGGTAATCAGGTTGCAGAACAAAGAGAACAAGCATAAACTGTACAAAAAAGTGTGGATGGGCATTGGGTGGTGGGACAGCTGAGAGGCTGAAATTTTAGATAAAGTGATCGAGGAAGGTCTACCTGAGAAGCTGAATCTTGAGTGATGCCCTAAGAGAAATTAAAAACAAAAATAAACAAACAAATGAAAACTAACTTGTGGAAATGAGGGGTGGGGTAGAAAATGTTCTAGGAAGAGGGTCCAAGTTAGGAAATGCCAGGAGGTTAATATAAATGGAGCGTGAGCAAGGGTAAGGGCAGGTGAGCAGGATGTGACGAGGCAAGAAAAGTGAACAGAGGCCAGGTCATGCAGTGCCTTTAGGACTTTGGTTTTTATGTTAAATGGGTCCATTGAAAAATTCTGAAGAAAGAAGAGACATGATCTGTTTTTTTAATATTTTTAAAAAGATCACTCCTAACATTTAGTTGAGAATTTTGCAAATCAGAAACATTTGGCAAAGCAAAGTGATGGCTTTGAAAATGCCTAAAGCAAATCTGACTGAAACGGGGAGATCCATGATCCAGGTGAGAGCTAATCAGGTGGAGCCAGTGGAGGTGCTGTAAGGTGACTAGAGTCTGGTATGTTTCGAAACTGAAACCATCAGGATTAGATCACTTGATGTGAGATTAGGAGGAAAGGGCAAGAGCCAAGGGAGGATAAACTATCACCAGCTTAACTGGAAGAAGGAAATTGGCATTTAATGGGAGGGAAAGACTGTGAGAAGTGAAAACTTTATGAGCAACTCAAATTTGATGTGTCTGTTTGACATCTAAAAATGGAGGTATCAAGTAGGCAGTTGGAGGAATGAGTCCAAAGCAGAGGTCTGGCTTGGACATACGAATTTGGATACTACTATACGTGTAATAATTAAAGTCATAAGATTTGTTAGGACTGTACCTGGAGCCTATGGAGGTGGAAGAAATCCCAAGATTAGGCTTTGGGTTACTTTATTTTTAAAGGTTGAGATGCTGAAGACCTAGCAAAGAGGACTGAGGAAAAAACTGTTAGATAGTAGGCAGAAAGCTGAATGAGTATCTTATGCCATAGTTCAAGTGAAATAAATATTTAAAGTTGGAGAGACTGTTTAGCTGGATTACTCAAAGGTGAAAGATGAGCCACAAGAACTATTAGATTCGGCAACATTATAAGAGTAATCTGAGTAATAGTGGGGCTGAAGCCTTTATTGGAAGAGGATGAAGAAAGAATGGGAGAAGAGAAATTAGAGTAAGTAAGGAGGTTACACCACAGTTCTTCAGTACAGAGAGGAGAGAAATGGAGAATATCAGGAGAGGAAAATGGGGACAGTAGAGAGGGGGTGTTTTGTTTGGTTTTAAGGTGGGATAAATAAGTGAGTATCTGTGTGTTACGGAAATCATCTAGTAAAAGGGAAAATTGATGATGCAGGAAAGAGAGAGGAAAATTACAGAAGCAACGTCCTTGAGCAGGCCAAAGGAGGTGGGTGCCAGGCACAAGTGGAGAAGTTGTTCTAATGTAGATTCACGGATCATCCATCGTCATGAGAGAATGGAGATAATGGGCCCAGATGACTTACCAGGAAAGGAGGTAGATAATCATGTCTGTATGATTTTCATAGGGTGCAGTTCATGAGACAAGATCGTTTTTTCACATTCACGTTTGAAGATAAAATGGGAAAACTCTCTTGCATTGTTTTGTAGAGGAACAATGAATTGTGTTGAAAGAAAACAGATTTCCAGACAGTGTTGAGATCACAAATAATCTGTTACATATGGCTCCATTTGTAGTCAACTTGTATAAATAGAGAATTCCTTTTCCAATTTGTTTTAATTAAGCAATGAAGCCTCGAGTGTTCGTGATTACTGAGACCCCACCCCTGCCTTCAGGGAGCTGCCAATCTGGTGTGACAAGCCCCAAAATTTGGTGACCATATTTTCTAAATAAAAATCGGGACTGATGACCACACCCGTGGGCTGAAAATAGAGGAGAATATTTAATATGAGCACCATCCAGGGGTATTCAGGGCATATGTTTTCCATTACTGTAATTAGTATCAGATGTTTTTAAGCACTGAACTAGAGAAATAAAGAGCTGTATAGGAAGACAGAAGAGCAAATGCTCAAATTTGTCTGAGGCGGGTGGCAAAGCAAAGTGATGGCTTTGAAAGCTCCTAAAACAAAGGGAGAGGCGTTAAGACTGGGCAAGTAGATTAGAGTGATACTGAATGAATTGTATTCTAAGGAGTGTGTGTGTGAATATTATTCTCTAACCATCAGTGGTGATATAATCATGTCTGTATCGTAGAAAGCCAAATCTGGTAGCTAAGTGGAGCAGAGACTGGCCAACACTGGAGACTGTAAATCATTGTGTCCTCTGAAATAGCCCAGGCAGAATATAACAAGGAAATGACGAAAGATATGGCAAGAATGATTCAAACAAGGAGGTAGATCCTAATGTGTTTTTTTAAAGAGGAAGACAAGCAGGACTTTGAGACATACTTGGAAAGTAAGAGAACATATAACAAAGATTACAAGGTTCTTTTGGGGGTAAAAGTTACACTTTGATGTCATCTGTCAAGGTATAGAGTACTGAGGATGGGCAGTTCTGGTCAAGAGGTGAGCAAACAATGACTTCATTATGTTCATGTTGAGTGTTAGATAATTCCAAACATCTCGAAAGTCTGGGATTTGTTTCTCCGACATCTCTCCTTTCTGTAAGTGGGCATTGGATTTATCATTTGAACTCTGCAGAAGAAGAAAAAATAGCAATAATTAGGTGCAATTAAAATGATGTGAAGGACATTCCGTGCTAAAGGACAAATTCATTACATACTGGGCAAAATCAGTTTCCCAATATTTTTAGTGCAGGGTAACTGCATTTTCTTGATTGGAATATTTTTTGAAATTTATAAGATTTGCCAGAATTATTTTACTTTTTTTTCATTACTGTATATTCACATTGAATCAATCCATTGATTAAAAAAGAAAAAAAAAAAGAAAAACACTAGAAAGATGGTTAGAAAGGAAATGATAAACTCATACATCATAAAGGGAATACTCTGCTTAGAGAAGCCCTTTACTTTCTAGGTTATGTGCCCAGTGGAAAATGCTTTGGGGTATAGTTTTAAGATTTCTAAGAACTTCAATAAAACATACATAATAAATGCATCAAGCTCCCTATTGCATTGTCCAAGTCATTAATTATACACCAGGACCATTTAATGACAGAATGGAATGCTTATTTGACCAATCCTCAAAGACCTCATTGATTTGAGCCTTTCTAGTTTATGGATTTGATATGCTGTGAAACATCAAAAATTAGTAAATATGTTATTTAACAAACTAAAAAGATGCCATAAATGCCATGATATTTTCTTCTGTTTTTGAATTAGACTATCATAGCATTCTCATACTCAGAAAATAATACCAACAACAGGTAGATTATCACATGAATTTACTAGCATTATTTTTTATTGTGAGATAACAGGTATTCAATGCAATGTTTTCTTTCCTGGAACCTTGGTAAATTTCAATGAATAATCATGGAAAATACATTAATTGCCTTTATTGTTAATATATTTATAATTTTCTCATTTAACATGCTTGAAACATTTCTTTAGTTCTAATATTTTTTATTAAGTAAATTACTTTCTTTTCTGCCTAATGTGTTTTGGGGGCAATAGAAAAGGTAAAAGAAAGAATGAATAAATATACAAACTGAACTAACAAACGCTGTTGCTAGGTGAATTTTTTTTTAATCTTACTTTGAAAAATGTTAGTAACCCACTAAAACTATCATTATTATATGATTTTCTTACTTGTGGAGAGGTATGTGAAAAACTCACAGCAGCCTTCTTGGCCCTTCTAGTGTCTCTGCAGAGATGCCAGCTTGATCTAGCATGGAATGGGTATAGTATTTGAACAGGGGGCTTCCCAGGTGGCAGAGTGGTAAAGAATCCACCTGCCAACGAAAGAAACACAAGAGATACAGGTTTGATAGCTGGGTTGGGAAGATCCTGTAGAGTAGGAAATGGCAACCAGCTGCAGTATTCTTGCCTGGAAAATTCCATGGACAGAGGACCCTAGTGGGCAGTCTAGGGAGTCACAAAGAGTCAGACACTACTGAGCAACTGAGTGCACACACACACAAACACACATATACACACACACTTGAATAGGAGTTTGCTGGTGCTTTTTAAATTCTCTCCTTACTTCTTGAATTATATTCTTATACAGTACTATAACGTTCTGGTTTATTAGCTACATCCATATCCCAAAACAAGTGTACATTTTTATTGCAGATAATAATAGTAACTTTTAAAATTATAGGGTGTGTACATGCTAAGTCGCTTCAGTCAGGTCCAGCTCTGCGACCCTGTGGACTGTAGCCTGCCAGGCTCCTCTGGCCATGGGACTCTGCAGGCAAGAATACAGGAGTGGGTTGCCATTTCCTTCTCCACAGGGTCTTCCCAACTCAGGGATTCAACCTGCATCTCTTACATCTCCTGCATTGGCAGGCGGCTTCTCTACCCCTAGGGCTACATGGTATTTTTTGTTAATCAGCTTACCAAAGATACTTGAAATTGACGTAATCATTCTAAATTTTGCAACTTACAATTTATTCTATTATTTTCCTGTATATTTCTCATTTTCTTGTTTTTCTGTGAGAGTCACAATTCGGAATACTATTTGACCACAAATCTCTTTAAATGACGTGAAGAAAAGTATTGTGATTCATACATTCTGATAGGTACTTTTATGGAAATTATTGTTTTACTAGGAGTTATGAGACTTAAGAAGACCCAACTTACCTTTTCCAAGAGTTAGTAATATGATAGAGACTTTTAAATAATAGAACAAGATACATTATAGTACTTTCTGTTGTAGAATTTGAAAAAAAACGTGTAAGCTGTGGGAGCACCAAGAAAAAATAGTTAAGGAATCAAGAAAGCTTCCCTAGAGGTGGCAAATCGCCGTGAAGGGAGAAAGAAGCACTAATTATGGGTAGGAAAAAGAGGGTTGGAAATCATGGGAACTTACGGTTCTAAAACTGCCAAAATAAATTAGCTTACACTGGGTAGTTTAAAACAGAAATTTATTCCCTTTCTTTTATAGACGTCAGAAGTCCAAAATGAAGCTTTGGTTTCTTCTGGAGGCTATAATGGAGAAGCTGTACGATGCTTACCCCTGAAAAATCATAAATTTCTCATATTTTGTTTTTGTTAATTTCTGAAAGGGAAATAAAGGTAGACACTGTAAAGGTCCTGAGTGAACACACACATGAATGTGTGGTTTCAGTAACACCTGATCATGGAAAATCTTAAATCATACTTTGTCAGGTTACAGAGCTACACTGACCTTCTAACATACTAATCATAAATGTTATTAGCAATAGCTATCATGTATTAAACACAGACAAGTAAGTAAATGTTTCACATTTATTATCTCATTTAATCTTCACCCTAATGGTTCTTGGTAGAAATAAGAAAATGGAAGCATAAGGAAGTTAATTAATGGCAGTATCTGTAAATACTTACACGTCATAGGCACAGTAATAATAAAATAAATTGAATAAGAAACATATATTACAATGAAAATTTTTTTAAAATAAACATGTGACAGAGAAAATGGAACTCTGTATTATAAGTAACTTCATTTCTAGCACTTTCTGCTTCTGCCTTCTACAACAAAACCCATCTCACAATATAACATATTAGGTGGTCATTTACTATGACAATAAAAATAAAAGCTATAATACAAATAGCTTGGAACCCTGCTCTTTGGTTAAAACTTTATCTGTTTAATAGATTTTAATATGAAATATCATTATAAATAAATTTATATTTATTAAAAAGGAAATAAAACCAACAATTCCTTTAAAATGACTCTACTTTTTAAAAATTTTTATTGTATTTGCTTAATACTGCACTGGTTTTGGCCATACATCAACATGAATCAGCCCAAAATGACTGTATTTCTATGCCAAGACTAGAGCTTTTGAGTTTCCTTTTCAGGCTGACATTTCTCACGCATGATCTTTATATGGTCTTCCTGAAAATGGAAGTTGGAGAAATGATTACAAATTAATGTTACTGTGCCCAACTACACACCTTTATAATATGTCTCGGGGAACAGAATGAGGCAAACTGCATTTTAAGCAACTATCCAGGATAATTTTTTAAATACTAAATACCTAAGAACCATTGATCTGTTAACTATTCAAAATATTCACCCCCAAATTTCTTTTTAAAAACCTGTTTCTTAATTTTCATTTTTATTAATTTATTTTATGTTACTTAATTTTTAATTTAATCTTATGTAAAAGTCTGATGTTACTGAGATAGAAGAGAAGGCCACAGAATGAAAGCGTGATCTCAGCTTGCAGCGGTTCCATACATTTCCCGTTCAAAGGAGTTGTGTTAGGTAAATATTTAAGGTGACTATTTTACAGGTTACTCTTTGTTACTGAAATAAAATGTTTGAAAAGTCATTTTAAGAAAATACATTTAAATAAGCCTGAATATGTGTATGTAGATGGTATGCATGGTATGTTTCTCAAGATGAAATAAAAGGTACATTTCGGTCTGTCTCTGGCTATTCAGAAACAAGCCTTCACATTTCATGAGACTTGCTCTACCAGGGGCCAGATTTCCTGGGCACACATCCTTCTGGGAGTGGCTGCTCTCTTTACTTCCCATTTAGCAGCTGTACAACTGGGAAACGTCCAACAGAATAAAAGCCACCTGCTCCTGTAATGATTTCAGCCAAACAGGCGGGTTTGAAGCTTTACCAAATGTGTTGTCTGTCACTCTGATTCAGTTTTCCAAAGGAAATTAAATAGGTCAAATATTCATATAGAAAATATGTCCTGTTTGTTAATTCCTGTTGTGCTTGAGATTCCTTTCAGCCTACCATAATTCATTAATCTGGAGATGCCCTTGTAAAATGAAGAGCAGAGATTGTTTGGAGAGATAAGTTTAGAAAATGAGACATTCTAGAATGTGTCCCTTATTGCATGCTATGTTATTGTACTCTGAGGCTGCATTATTACCTTAGTCTACTCAAAGTAGGTTTAGGTACAATTTTTTCTCCATTGGCTTCCCTGGTATCTCAGATGATAAAGAATCTGCCTGCAATGCAGGAGACACGGGTTTAATCCCTGGGTTGGGTAGATACCCTGGAGAATGGAATGGCTACAAACTCCAGTATTTTTGCCTGGAGAATTCCATGGACAGAGGAGCCTGGCAGGTTACAGTTTATGGGTTCGCAAAGAGTCAGACACAATTGAGAGACTAATGTGTGATTACATACGTCCCTAGTCCTACAAGCTAAATGTCAAATTCTTGTTAGAATTTTCAACTCAACCTTCTTCCTATCTCAGTCTTTATAAGTCTTTAAAAAACAGTCTAAAGATGAAATAATATAACATAGAAAGTAAAAAAAAATTATAGGCTTTTCAATCACACGGATGCAGTATGAGAGGTGGCCTCCATCATAATTTGCTGTATTGGCATCCTCTTTTGCCCCTCTGAGCTTTGGTTTTGTAATCTGTTAAACAGGGTTATTTTCAGGATTTCAATTCAGTTCAGTTGCTCAGTCGTGTCCAACTCTTTGCAACCCCATGAATCACAGCACACCAGGCCTCCCTGTCCATCACTAACTCCCGGAGTCTACCCCAAACCATGTCCATCTAGTCGATGATGCCATTCAGCCATCCCATCCTCTGTCATCCCCTTCTGCTCCTGCCCCCAATCCCTCCGAGCATTAGAGTCTTTTCCAATGAGTCAACGCTTCACATCAGGTGGCCAAAGTATTGGAGTTTCACCTTCAGCATCAGTCCTTCCAATGAACACCCAGGACTGATCTCCTTTTGGATGGACTGGATGGACCTCCTTGCAGTACAAGGGACTCTCAAGAGTCTTCTCCAGCACCACAGTTCAAAAGCATCAATTCTTCAGCACTCAGCTTTCTTCACCATCCAACTCTCACATCCATACATGACTACTGGAAAAACCATAGCCTTGACTGGATGGACCTTTGTTAGTAAAGTAATGTTTCTGTTTTTAAATATGCTATCTAGGTTGGTCATAACTTTCTTTCCAAGGAGTAAGCGTCTTTTAATTTCATGGCTGTAATCACCATCTGCAGTGATTTTGGAGCCCCAAAACTAAAGTCTGCCACTGTTTCCACTATTTCCCCATCTATTTCCCATGAAGTGATGGGACCAAATGCCATGATCTTCGTTTTCTGAATGTTGAGCTTTAAGCCAACTTTTTCACCCTTCTCCTTCACTTTCATCAAGAGGCTTTTTAGTTCTTCTTCACTTTCTGCCATAAGGGTGGTGTCATCTGCATATCTGTGCTTATTGATATTTCTCCCGGCAGTCTTGATTCCAGCTTGTGCTTCTTCCAGCCTAGAGTTTCTCATGATGTACTCTGCGTAGAAGTTAAATAAGCAGGGTGACAG
The DNA here is from genome assembly GCF_023091745.1 of Budorcas taxicolor. Lineage (NCBI taxonomy): Eukaryota > Metazoa > Chordata > Mammalia > Artiodactyla > Bovidae > Budorcas > Budorcas taxicolor. The sequence continues at coordinate 89,506,351 of NC_068910.1, forward strand.
TATACAGCCTTGAAGTACTCCTTTACCTATTTGGAACCAGGATGTTGTTCCATGTCCAGTTCTAAACTGTTGCTTCCTGACCTGCATACAGGTTTCTCAAGAGACAGGTCAGATGGTCTGGTATTCCCATCTCCTTAAGAATTTACCACAGTTTTTTGTGATCCACACAGTCAAAGGCTTTGGCATAGTCAATAAAGCAGAAATCTATGTTTTTCTGGAATTCTCTTGATTTTTCGACGATCCATCGGATGTTGGCAATTTGATCTCTGATTCCTCTGCCTTTTCTGAAACCAGCTTGACCATCTGGAAGCTCATGGTTCATGTACTACTGAAGCCTGGCTTGGAGAATTTTGAGCATTACTTTACTACTGTGTGAGATGAGTGCAATTGTTCAGTAGTTCTAGCATTCTTTGGCATTGCCTTTCTTTGGGATTGGAATGAGAACTGACCTTTTCCAGTCCTGTGGCCACTGCTAAGTTTTCCAAATTTGCTGGCATATTGAGTGCAGCACTTTCACAGCATAATCTTCATGATTCGAAATAGCTCAACCAGAGTTCCATTACCTCCACTAGCTTTGTTTGTAATGATGCTTTTAAAGGCCCACTTGACTTCACATTCCAAGATGTCTGACTCTAGGTGAATGATCACACCATCGTGATTATCTGGGTCATGAAGATCTTTTTTGTACAGTTCCTCTGTGTATTCTTGCCACCTCTTCTTATCTGCTTCTGTTAGGTTCATACCATATCTATCCTTTATTGAGCCCATTTCTCGATTAGGCACCTCATTCTGAAGGAGATCAGTCCTGGGTGTTCTTTGGAAGGAATGATGCTAAAGCTGAAACTCCAGTACTTTGGCTACCTCATGCAAAGAGTTGACTCATTGGAAAAGACTCTGATGCTGGGAGGGATTGGGGGCAGGAGGAGAAGGGGACGACAGAGGATGAGATGGCTGGATGGCATCACTGACTCGATGGACGTTGAGTTAGAGTGAACTCTGGGAGTTGGTGATGGACAGGGAGGCCTGGCGTGCTGCGATTCTTGGGGTTGCAAAGAGTCGGACACGACTGAGCGACTGAACTAAACTGAGAAATATCACAGCGTATTTATTTTATGTAAATATTTATTATTATCTGTTTTTAAAATGTTTGTTATATTGATAGTTTTATGTTTTATATAATTATTTATCCTATTGTTATCTATCAATACATCATGGCAAACATCTAGAGAAGTTTCAAGTTTTATCCCATGGTCTGATCATGTATACTAGTACTGGTGTTTGTTGCTCAGTTGTGTCTGACTCTTTGTGACCCCGTGGACTATAACCCACCAGGCTCCTCTGTCCATGAAAATCTCCAGGCAAGATTACTGGAAGTGGGTAGCCATTCCCTTCTCCAGGGGATCTTCCCAACCCAGGGATCAAGGCTTTATAGCATCTTTTATTTCTGTTGCCATATTCAGCATTATGATGCAAAATCAGTATGAATTTGTAAGAATATTCCATCATGATAAAGGATTAATGCTGTGTCAAGATTAACTCATGTAATAAGTAGGGAAAACACAAGATTTTGTTTAATAATTTTAGCAAAATGTTCTATGCATGTATTTTTTATTGGGCCTTGGGTTTTCATAATCAAAAGCATCAAACTAGTGAGCATCAAAACACTCCTAAAAACTCTTTAAAAGTAAAGTTAATTGAAGTAAATATAAAAGATGAAAAAGGCAAGAAAATATAGAAAAATAAAAATGGATCAGTCAGGTTTAAAAATAATCCATTGTTTCTCCTATTTTTAGTAAAGTAAAATTTTTACTATGATGAACAAATAAATTATAGAAACATTAAATAATTTTAAGTTTTGACAAAAGAATGTCTGTTGTTAAAAGATTTTATCTCCCTTTATACATTAATGTCATTGCTTTAGACTCCTTTAATTTGGAGTTCATCAAAATTCATGTGAATGAATTAGAAATAATATCATGAAAAATTAGATTCATGTGTTGATTTGTATTCTTGCATTTAATGGGCACTTTGCTTTATACTCTTCTAGTAATTTTAAATGCTGAAGCAGCACAGTAGAATATGCCCACATTGGCAGACTAGTCACTAAAGTTAAGAAGCTGTTTACCTAACTGCGGTGCTACACTGTCCAATAGCCTATATGTGCTTGTATGGTACTGGTATGTGAAAGCAAAATCAAGCTAGTGTAGAATAAGATAGGGTATTGTCAGATTCATATATTTGATATTTTATAACTTTTACTTCCCTTCTATACCTAGTATATCTTTTCATGTCAAGACAGTCGTCCCCAGAAGCAGACATGAGACTAAGAAGGCATTTATAGCTAATATGTATCTTTCTGCCCTACCAGGTGACTATGTCTTAGTTATCTTTGGGTCTTAAGCTGTCCCAGACACAAATTTTCATATGGTGGGTATTCAGCACACATTGTTTAAAATGTCTTTGCCGTGTCTTCATAAGATAGAAGGATAACTCTGGAATCAACCTGTTCGTAAGCTGCTGTGTCAAAAAATTACAGTCAGTCAATGATATTGAACCATGGGGTTATTTAAATAGAACTGAATTTTAAGCCTGGGTTTAAAAGTGATTATCTTACTCTTTTCATGTAAAACACAGCTAATATGTGTCTTTGCATTTTCCTAACCTCCCCTCATTGAATTGCTCCATATTTACTGCTGAAGAGTGTAGCTCTGCTTGGACACTCACAGTGATTTGCACCTATATTTCATGAAAGTGTCAGCCTATCATTATATAATTATACAACATTTTATAAAAGTGTAGGAGGCTTAGAAAATAATGTGCCCTCATTTTGTGAATACTCAAGTACCCTTTGAATAAAACACTTTGCTCGCTTTTAGAGATAGGATATGCCACTGGAAGCCTATCGTTGGGTCTTTTATGTAAATGACTATTTTTCATTATTTATCAATTCCCAGGTGCCCCATGCATAGTATAAGTATATTCTCTGTGGCAGTCAGAATTGTACAGTTTAAAATTGAAGGATTAAAAAAGCAGATTTCCTGGGATAGATGGCAGTGTAATGCTGTGCTAACACAAATAACTGCTTTTTCTATTACTTACTAGGCAAAAATCATTGAAATATATGGTAATTAAGTAAATGAGGATGCTATATTTTTAAACAAGATTTATTTAACCTTACTGTTTAGTCTCTATGATGTCATTCAGATAAGTCATTTTTTAAAGTCTAAATGAATTATCATGTTGTATTAATTGCATATTTATTGAGAAGCTGCTCTGTCCAATTAAGTGACTTTCTTACATGAGATTTGGACTTCTCATGTCATAGGCTTTCAAAGTAATTATAGAGGTAAGACATGTACACAATACAAAATGGCAAATACCATAAATAAAAGTTGACAATAAATTGTTAAGGTTATTTTAGGTTGCAGTATGTAATATTGTCCATTTTCAACTGTGATTGACCTAATAAACTCCAAACCTCTCATAATTTTACCTCATGTTCCACTCTGCCTCAGCTCTGTACCTCTATCATTCATCCATCTCCCTGGTCGGTTCTTTTCCACTTTGTCTGAAGGGAACACCTGCTTTTCATCTGTACAGTCTTAGCTCAAGTACTGTATGCTCTGAGTATCTTTCCTGAAATTCACAGTCAGAGTTAGATACCACATTTTTATCACACACCTCTAACTTTTAAAATGCTTCAAGTTTATGTGGATGTATCCAGTAGTACATGATTTCATATACCCCTATTTCACCCCCATCCTTCCTGTAAAACAGTGCCTCCAGGGTGGTGTCATAACATATTGTGTCTATAGAGCTTAGTAACCTGATTGGCATGTAACAAGAGCTAAATAAGTACTGAGTGGAAGAATATGTGAATGTATTAATAATTCAGTAACATTATTTTTAACTGGGCAAGATCTTGAAGATTTTTACTTCTGCTCTTTATTTTACAAATGAGAAAACTGACGCTCAAAAAATAAAACCTTTTAATGGTCTTTTAAGAGCTAAGTTAAAGCCCAGGATAGTATAAGCAAAATATTAAAACCATCTAATTCATTTACTTGAATATCTGTGCCCACTAATATTCTATTTTATTTTAGAACACCAGCTTAATGTTGCCAAGGGGTACCAATATCTCTAATACTTGGAAGATAATTGGCACAGATATTCAAACAAAGAAATAGTAACCCTGGAATAACTGTAGGCAATGACAATCAGTGGAGATGAAGTAGAAGAATTGGGATTTAAGTTGAATCTTGAAAGATGGACAGAATTTTAGTGGGGGATATGGGCGAATGTGATTGGAATGGTATGAGCAAAACATGGAGGTAGGAAAACCTAAAATGTGCAAAGAAGATCTAATGAAGAGAATATTAAAATAGTCAGTGGTTATTCTTACATCCTTAGAAAATGTGTGGTTTTAGCCATGGGAGAAGTTCTTGCTGGCTTTCTGATTTTGGTATAAGATAATGCATGTGATATTTTAGAGACTGCCCCCTCTCGGTTGAAAAAAATATCAATTTTCAGAAGTATTCTACATTAGAAGTTAGAACATGGTTGAAAATTAAATATAATCTCATACTTTAAAACTTGGTTTACACATAAGTGTATGTTTATATTACTAAAACAGCTGGTCTTCCACACTGGTAATAGAAAGGATTTATTTATTTTTTACTTCATGTCTATACCCATCACATTATTTCTAACAACTGTAGAAAACACTGGACGTTTCTTAGATATATAGCTTACTTTTGTGTATTTCCTAGAGATAAAAATGAACACTGTGCATGTGTGTGTGTGAAATCATAAGGATGGGATTTGAGGAGAGTCTGTGGGAAAAAGTACTTCTTTGTTACTGTAGTTCAGAGTTTCTCAGCTATGTGCATGTGCCCACCTTTCCACAGTGTGACATCACAGCTAATAAAGGTTTCTTGTTTGGGAGAGCATTCTCCTTGGTTCCAACATTCTCTTTAGAAACATCAGCACAGGTAGCCTCTCTCAATTATTGTGCATCTTAACAAAAGAGGTATTTATCAACTAGTTTCAGAATATTCCTTTTTTCTAATTTAAATTTATTTATTTTAATTGGAGGCTAATTACTTTACAATATTGTATTGGTTGCTTTACAATATTGATTTGGTTTCTGAAGATAGAAATGCAAGAAATGCAGATTAGATGCCTGGATTGGGATGATCCCCTGGTGGAGGGCACAGCAACTCACTCCAGTATTCTTGTCGGGAGAATCCCATGGACAGAGGAGCCTGGTGGAATAGAGTCTATAGGGTCACAGAGTTGGACACGACTGAAGCGACTTAGCACACATGCATGCAAACTTGTACTCATAGGTAATAGTTGAGTGAACTAGAGTAAAGGACAGATTGGTAAGTGTTTCCTCTTTAGAATCATTTTAATTCTCTTAATCATTCACTGAGTGCTCAGTATATGTTCGATAGTGTGCTGCTATTAGGGATGTGATGGCAAAAATGACAGCCACAGTCATTGCGCTTATGGAACTTGGGATTAGCGCAGAGATAGATTATCAACAACTAAATATAAATTAATGCATACATTACAAACTGCTGAAAGTATTTTTAGGGAAGTAAACAGATGATTTGATAAAACGTAGTTTGGGAGGGTGTTTTGTTTTGGAGAAGGTAGCCAGAGATGTTTTCTCTGAGAGGGGACAGAGACTCGAGGTGATAGATGGCGCCACTCATACAAATGACAGTGAGAAAGTGCTAGGCTGTGAAGTGGAACTGCACAGGCAGTGGTCCTAAGGTGAGAACTTTGTGGGCTAAAAAACCTGTGATAGATCAGTGAGCAGAAGTATAAAGAGCGAGGAATGAGGGAAGAGACTGGGTGTGAGAAAAATGGGATAGTCAGAAGAAACCAGACCTTGCAGGGATAAGCCTACTGTGCTCACTTAAGGAAGCATATGGCATCCTTGGTGGGATGAGAAACCATGCAGGAGTTCTAAGGAGGAGGATACGTATTTTTCAAAGATCCCTGCAGTTATTGTATCAAGGATGGATTGCAGAGGAGGGCAATAAAGACAAGAATGTCAGGAGACTATTCAACTATTCAGATGAGAAATAAAGATGGATTGGGATAGAGTGATGACAGTGGAAGTGGAATGAAGTGAGCAGATTCTAGAAGTGCTTGAAGGATGGAGCTTTGAAAATCTTGATGTCCTGCTGGCTTTGGCAACAAAAGAGACTGATCCAGGAGAACTCAGAGGTTTCTAACTTCTGCAGCAGAATGAATGAAGGAACAGTCAACAGAGAATGGGGACCATTGTGTTGAGCAGGTTTCGGTGGGTGAGAAGGAGAGTCTGGGTTTGTATGCTTTGACACTTTGTATCACTTTGACACTTCATAGTGTTTAGAAATCAGGACTGAGATTTAGATGGCAGATACAAATCTGAACAATGTGAATTTATTGAAGTTACAGAAATTCTTTTTCTTGATCTGAAGGGGGCAAAGTCAAACCCTACTTGAATTTTTATATAATGTCAATATATATGTATATTTAAAATGTAGAAAAGCATGCATGCATGCCAATAGGGAGTGAAAATAAAAGCAGATACTATTTGAATCAGGAAGAAAGAAGAGAGGGAGGAAGAAAGGAAGCCAGGGAGGGAAATTTTACTTTCCTGAAGAAAGCTGTGTTCCAATCAACTTTAAATATTCAAATAACTTACCAATTCAGTTTATTATCCCCCAATAAAACTGCGTATGAATGTAAAACAAAACTAATTAAAATATGAACAAGGTTAACGTAGCTTCCAAAGTTCATGTATGGTAAGGATTTGCACTGAAAATCTGGCAACCATTTGAGCATTCTCTCATAAGACTCTCTTCTTTTCATTGTGTTCTAACAATGAACTATGTATTTTAACTTAACCTTGAGCTAAAACCTCTAGAAATGTCATTGTCCCAAGGAAAGTAACCCAGATTACTGCACAGGTCATGTGGATTATGTGGAATAGGTGCAACCAGTTTTAGGTGTGTGTAGGTATTGGAACAAGGATGAGGTTAACCATAGAAGTCTCTGGATTTGGGTTTAGCTACCCTCTGCCACTATTAGTGAAGTACCTAGTACAAGCATTGTCAGACTATCAATGTTTCCTACTAAAAAGACAGGGTCAAATTAATGATGCGTGCTTAGTCATGTCCCACTCTTTGCAACCCTTTGTCCTGTAGCCTGCCAGGCTCCTTTGTCCATGGGAAGCATACTGGAGTCCGTTGCTGTTTCTTTTTTCTGGGGATCTCCTGGACCCAGGGATTACGTCCACATCTGCTGTGTTTCCTGCATTGCAGGTGGATTCTTTACCCGCTGAGCCATCTGGGAAGCCCATATTAATAACAAAAATAGCTAACATATACTATATTTATAATGTACTGGGCAGTGCTGGAACACTAGATCATTTATTATCTCATTTGATTTTCACAAGATGCTTGAGATGGGTTCTTATAAATGGGTGCATTTATAACAAAATCTCTGTTATAAATGAAGAAAATGAAGTGAGCTTGCACAACTTGCTTAAATTCACGTAGCTCATACATGGTTGAGCTAGGATTTGAATTCTTGTGTGTGTGAATAAACGTTATTTTTTTGTCTGAGATGAGAGCTTGGAGGTGTGTGTGGGGTGGGGGGAAGGTTTCAATTTCAGAAGAAAGAAAAACTAGCTGTTGCCCTGAGTGGAGGGCCTGCTGACTCCCACGGGCTAAATGGGAAAGTAAAAGAAGTAACAGCAAGTTGTTAATTCATAAACCATAATTTTCCCAACTGCAAGGTTTGCAGTTTCTGCACCTGGTCCATTGCTGACTCATCTCACCTGAATCATTTAGTCAGCTTCATTGTGTTTGCAAGGACTGCTAATTATCTCACTGGAATAATTTAAACTATCAATAAAGAATGCAATAAATCATTAAAGATAATGGTTAATGAGGAGAAATAATTTTGACTATTCAGCTTGCATTGATCGTTGATATAAAAAGATTAATTTTATATTCTATTTTTAACTTTACAGGCAACTATTAGCCATTTTTCTTTGGCAGAGTTGAGCGGAGCTGGTTTTTCATTAAAAACTTGGCATTTATCTTATCGTTGAAATCTTTACTGTGTTAGCTCATTCCAGGAATAAGAAAATATTGTGAGTTACCAAGAAAGCACCACAAGACAAATGTTACATTTTTAATAAAATATTGCAGCCCAGCTTTGAAACACATGCAGTCTTAGTGCCGTAACTGAAATTTTCATTCTTCACAATCTATAATACATAAGTACACACACTTCTAATTCCTATTAATTTAGAAGATTGATCTTTTTTTCCTGTTAGGACTATAGCAAATATGTGATGTTATTTGTTATTGAATTTAACGGAGATCCAGAATAAAAATAATCTGACCCGTAAGAGCTAACAATTAAAATATTTTATATTTCAGGCATTCACATCAAAGCTTAACTAATAAGTTAGAGTCAATTTCCACTGAATATTTTCAGAGTACTGCTTTTTTTCCCCATAGAGTTTAATTTATTTTTCTCTTTTTTCTTGGCTGGACAAAGTTGAATAACAAAAAATACTTGTGCTTTGTCATCTTGTTGGTCCATTGCCCGCAAAGGTACTATTGCATAATGCGTGTATGCATGACGTCAAATATTTTACTGCAGAGATTTTCATTTTAATAGTGTAATAAAAACAAGACATATTGTGTCAAAACACACATCTGTGGAAAAGAAAGAAGCATACTATTGAATTCTGACTTATTTTTAGATTGGAATCAATTAAGTAATTAGTGCTAATCTAAATTATGGGCCTCCCAGGTGACTCAGTGTAAAGAATTTCCCTACCAATGTAGAAGATGCTGGAGACGCAAGTTTGATTCCTAAGTCGGGAAGATCCCCTGGAATAGGAAATAGCAACCCACTCCAGTATTCTTGCCTGGGAAATCCCATGGACAGAGGATCCTGGTGGGCTTCAGTCCATGGGGTTGCAAAGAGTTGGACACAATTGAGCAACGGAGCAAGCACAAACCAAAAATTATATCAAGACATTTTTAATCTATGAATTTGGATTCATTCATTTTGCCCAGTATGAAAAGATTAGAAACATATATGACAACAGGGAAAATTGTTTAATTATATCCTGTCATGAAGCAAATTGACCTTTTAACCCCAAAGTATGAATCTGAAAGTATCCTCAACTACTCTTGCATGTGGGAAATGAAAGGTCACAAGTAAAATCTCTCTTCTGTGTTGTATTGCTCTATTCAATGATTCTAGGAACAGGCCAGAGCTACATTTTATTATCATCCTGTAAGTGCACCTGACTTGTTTTTCCCAGCTTTTCCACCTATTTTTAAGCCATCATGGTGACCCCAGCTGGTACGCAAGTTGTCAGAAAGTGTATAATAGAAGCAAATAGTAGTGAATGAGTATGCTGCCAGTCCCAAACTTGATGGTAAATTCTTCCTTCATGAAATCACCAATTAAAATTCTACTCTGCTAGTTTTTGAAAGGAATCCAATGAAGTATAGAGAACCAAGGACATTACTCTTTGGTTCTGGTCATGCTTCTTTCCATTGCTAGTAATAAAAAACAGTAATATGCTCATGTAAAAAGCTGATTTATTGGCAAAGATGCTCTCATTATTTCTTGAAATTCAAGGACAAAAAGTGAAGTTGAAAAACAAGGTTGTAGTATTCTATAAGAAACACAGCTTTCTCCCTATGCCCTGTTTTTCTCTAAATGTTGGTGCCTCTCTCTCTCTGTTTATACAGTTTACCTGTGGTTTGAAATGACCCCATCCAAGTTGCAAAATTATGCAACTTAGCTCCAGTGGCCATTACCAACAGTTTGGAGAGAGAGAGACAAAACTGGCGGGGTGGGAGGCATGGCAGGAAGAACATGGATTAGCATGGCAGAGCTTATGAGTGAGAGCCTTACCTGGTTTATTAGTAGAACAGAGAGTGATAAGTATAACCCAACCCTTATGCCTAGAAGCATGGCATAGACAGTGATGGCTGGAAATGCAAGCCAGCATTGATTACCAGTTCTGAATAAATTCTTTGGAGAGGGGAGGATTCGAATAGATTCTCTGGAGATGAGCAGAAATTGGTGGGGAGGAAGACAAATTGATTCAGTCTGGGAGAGTGGTGGGAGAAAAGGCTAAAGATGGGAACTTGTAAGAGAGCTTTGCTGAATGGTGGCTAGAACAGTGAGGACAGGAGCTGAAGTTCTACGTGAAGAAATACTGAGAGCTTGGAAAGGAAGGCTTGGTGGAAAGTCTTGGATGAGAAACTAGGAAGTTTTTACTATCTGGGAGGGCATCTTTGACATTTTGTTGTTATTATTGCTTTTGTATAAAGCAATATACAAAATAAAAATAAAATAACTTTCAAAATAAAAATGTGTGTATGTATTAATTTACTGTAAATTTTACTGATGTGATAGATGTGCAACAGCAATTTACAAATAATAAAATATATAATAGTGTTGATTGTAAATCTCATATCTGAGAATGCTTTCATTGATTTTTGCCAAACTCATGTGTCTATAGTCAACTTATGGTTGTAGTTAAGTCTTGATTTGCCAAATGGAGTTAAATCCCAATCTGTTAATTCATTTCTCCATAAGTTAATGTCATTAGCATTAATGAGTAATCTACTGTTAAATTTTTTCTCATATAAATTATATTCAAGCTGAAAACTTTTTGCACTTCAGTACCAATTATAAATGTATATAGTTTGTTGACAGATTCACAAAATACCTAAAAATTTAACAATTGGCTCTTGCAGTCCTGCATGAGCTGCTTTTAGCTAGTAACTGCTTAGAGTATGAAAGGTGATCATAATCTCAATTTCAGTGGAAGACAAAGTTGTACATAGGAAAATCTGCAAGATAATCAGTGAGATTTTAGTGGACATGGGAGCTTGCCCATGGGACACTGGACAAGTGAAATTAAAGAAGATTTCAAGAATTTATGCTCTAGTGAAGGGGTTAGAATGATCCTGTAACAGTAAAGGGATTTAAAAATGCATGCATTTGACCAGTACCTATGGAAGAGGAAATACTAATGAAGAAAAGCGTAGCGTTCTACCTACTGTACAAAAATAATTTTTAATTGATTGTAGAAGTCACCTATAGTTCCAAAATAAATGTAAAGAAGTATTGCTTTCTACAAAATTAAGCTTCTCTTTTCAGCTTTTAGTGATGACCTTATTTGCACTCTCTTCCTGAAATGGTACCTTCAGTGGACTTTAAGCCTTCCCAAACAGAATCTGTCTTACTTTCATCCTGTGTTCCTAGTGTCTAGCTCAGATTTAGCTCATAGTATTCAATAAGTGTGGATTGAGTTGAGAAATAAAGTATCTATAATTGGCTCTGTAGAAGAGGAAGTGTAGTCAGTGATGAAAAGGGGCAGAGTTGACTTCCGTCTTTGGCCACACCCAGTGAAGGTGTTGACAGTAAACCGAAAGGCTCTGTACTGTTCTTCTCAAATCCAAGGACATCCTACCAGTCTATAAGGAAATCTGTAGGAAAGTTCAATAATACAAGTATGTGGTTTGATGCTGATATTTCACTGTCTCCAGAGTGAATTCACTCCAGCACTCACTGGATATATAGACAGTCATGAACTCCAAACCCTGGAACTAAGGATTAGGATTAAGAGATTTATGTTGGATATTCTCGTAGCTATAAATATTTAGTAAAACTAGGCAGAACAATTCCCTCCGCAATTTACTATCTATGTGCAATATGTTTCCTACTTCTTAAGCAATTTTGAATAAAATCTTTGGGATTTGTTTAGACTCTTCTGTTTTTATTGATCTGTAGTTGGAATAAGAACAAATAAAGGATTATAAAACAAAAGACTATTTGTGTATTCAAGCTATAGCAATGCATCTATGGAATTGTATAGGACGTATATAAGGAATGGTATTTTATATGGAGGGTTTTTTTTTCTTTTTTAATCCTATATAATTAAAGGAATTTATGTATGTGGAAAGCAAATTGCCCTCGGTGAACTCATGTGTCCCCAAAATTCATTTGTAAATAATCACTTGCAATGTAGTAGACAGTCTTGCATGGGACAATACTAGTTTCAGTTACCCGCACACCCGTCTACAAAATCTGACTGAAGCTCAGTGCCTGAAATCTATGAAGGTATTAATGATTTCATAAGCCAGGGCTGGCAAAGTATGGCCTGTGGGTCAAATGCAGTCCACTGCCTAATGTAAATCTTATTAGAGTACAACCATGTTCATTCATGAACTGCTATGTTTATGGCTGCTTGCAGACCAAAGTTCCAAAACTAAGTAGTTGCAAAGCTAAGTAGTTGCAACAGTGAACTTTTGGCCTGAAAAGTCAAATAATTCAGAGAAAAAGTTGGCCTACCCTTGGCATGTCCTTAATTAATGTATTTTTTCTTCTACTTTATTGAGATATAACTGACACACACTACTATATAAGATTGGGCTTCCCAGGTGGCTCAGTGGTGAAGAATCCACCTGCCAATGCAGGAGACATGGGTTCAACCCCTGGATCCAGAAGATCCCCTGGAGAAATAAATGGCTAACCAGTATTCTTGCCTGGAAAATTGCAAGAACAGAGAAGCCTGGCAGGCTGCAATTCTTGGAGCTGCGAAGAGTCTGACACGACTTAGTGACTAAACAGCAACAGCAGCTATATAAGTTTAAGGTGTACAGCCTGATGATTTTACTTACGTACGTCATGACATGATTACCACAGTAAGTTTAGTGAACCTTCGTCAGAGTACTTGCCTATGCTGTTCAGTTCTTAATTAATCTTTAACACCACAAGAAGAGTGAATTGTGGGAAATTTCATTCATTCTGAGTTATGGCTCTGAAGACCAAGAATGGGTGGATTATCCTCTTCCAGAGCAGTAAGCAGACGTATTGTGCCTTGTAACTTTCTTCTTGTACTCTCCTGTTCCACCAGTCAGTGGATTAGCAGGACTTGATTCACAAGATCTGAAGAGGAGGCTCCAGCAGGACATAGGCCAGAGACATGAGAGAGTGGGCCTGGGCTATTTCTTCTGGTGTTTTGAGTCCTTTGGAGAGGTGATTGGAGAACACTGCCTTCTCTTGGGAGCTAGTGATGTAGGAGTCTTTTGCAGGGTTGAAACTTATCTGCTTTCTTTCTTCCCTCTCAGTACCACTGCTCCCACCTGGTCTCTCTGCCTCTCAGATCTTCTCAGGATAGGTCTTGAGGTGAGGTACCATGTAGACATGAGTTGAAAGTTCAAAGATTTTATCTTGGGCAGGAGCCAATAGAACAAGAATGGGAGAGAGAGAGTAGTAAAGGCAACTGTGAGGAGGAAAGGGGGGTTCCCAGGGTACTTGGGTATTTCAGTGTGTTAGCTAGCAAAGGTGAACATGAACTAGCTGTTGCCTATCCTGTGTTATACTTACCTATGCTGTTCCGAATTATGGTCTATTATTCTTTGTCATACTGGCAGTGTCACTGCTAGATAGCACTTAATGTCATGTTGCCACAGGCCAGGCAGGGTGTTTGGCATGTTCTACACTCAAAGAATTTTCCTTCTTTCTGGCAACTGCTCCTCCTCCTCCTGATGTGTAATCCTCATCATCTAATCTTTAAATTATTGAGTTCTTCTAGATATAGTTGTGTGTGCTCTTAAACATCTCATTCTGTTGTTGTTGTTTAGTCACTAAGATGTATCCAACTCTTTGTGACCTCATTCTGTATATCTCCCTAGATAGCAATCTTTACTTTGTGGCTTTAGCTGCCTCCTATAAATGGATAACTCACATGTTTAACTTTTGCCTGGACCTAACTTCTAGATATCCAACTACCTTCTTGGAAACATTTTCTTTGGGTTTGCTCTTGGTTCTGTTTTTTGTTTGTTTGTTTCTTATCCTACTTTTTTTTATCATAGTCTGTCTTAGTGAATGTCTCTACCTTCATGAAGTTTCATAGTGCAAGAATTTCTATGTCTATCTTGCCCCTCTCCTTTTTCTTATTCCTTGTATCTAGTCACCAGATCCAGTGGATTTCCTCTCGTAAATATCATTGCAAATGCATCTGCTTCTGTCTATTCATACTACCAGCATTCTAGTCAAAGCAGCGACATTTCTTCACAGGAAGATGAAACAGTTTGTTATATGGTCTGCCTGAGGCCACTCTCAGCTATTAACATGTTGCTCTTCTACTTGAAACTGTTCAACAATCTCCTTTTGCTTTTCAGAAAAAGTCTAGTATCATTCATGTTATTTATCTACAAGTCTCTGAATGATACTTATACAACACTTCATTTCTTCCCACATGCCATCTGTCTTTGATTGTGTTATTTCCTCCGCTGCAAAGGCCACCACTTCTTTATCTTTCACCCATCAATCACTGGATATATTTTCAGCTTAAATGAAGTCAGAAACTCAATAAGAATTGTTTAAGAATGATTAGACTAGGTGAAGTACTCCATATCTCACATATGCAGCTGTAATCACAATTGTAAATTAGTACATAGTTTACATATAATCTATCAATTTAAGTAAAATGTAATCTCTTGGAGGATTAGGGTTATATAACACTGGTTAGGCGTTTGTCTCCATCTCCGAATACAGTGACATTATAAATATTGAAAGGAATTAACCCAGAGACTAATGAGTTGAATGAATGAGTCTTATAACACATACACTCTTGTCTCAGTCTCAGTACCGTCGCTCAGTCGTATCTCACTCTTCGTGACCCCATGAACCACAGCACACCAGGCCTCCCTGTCCATCGCCAACTCCTGGAGTTTACCCAAACTCATGTCCATCGAGTCGGTGATACCATCCAGCCATCTCATCCTCGGTCGTCCCCTTCTCCTCCTGCCCTCAATCTTTCCCAGCATCAGGGTCTTTTCTAATGAGTCAGCTCTTCGCATCAGGTGGCCAAAGTATTCGAGTTTCAGGTTCAGCATCAGTCCTTCCAGTGAACACTCAGGACTGATCTCCTTCAGAATGGACTGGTTGGATCTCCTTGCAGTCCAAGGGACTCTCAAGAGTCTTCTCCAACACCACAGTTCAAACGCATCAATTCTTCAGCGCTCAGCTTTCTTCACAGTCCACCTCTCACATCCATACATGACCACTGCAAAACCCATAGCCTTGACTAGATGGACCTTTGTTGGCCAAGTAATCTCTCTGCTTTTTAATATGCTGTCTAGGTTGGTCATAACTTTCCTTCTAAGGAGTAAGCATCTTTTAATTTCATGGCTGCAGTCACTATCTGCTGTGATTTTGGAGCCCCAAAAAATAAAGTCTGACACTGTTTCCCAATCTATTTGCCATGAAGTGATGGGACTGCATGCCATGATCTAAGTTTTCTGAATGTTGAGCTTTAAACTAACTTTTTCACTCTCCTCTCTCACTTTGATCAAGAGGCTCTTTAGTTCGTCTTTGCTTTATGCCATAAGGGTGGTCTCATCTGCATATCTGAGATTATTGATATTTCTCCCAGCATTCTTGGTTCCAGGTTGTGCTTCTTCCAGCCCAGTGTTTCTCATGATGTACTTTGCATATAAGTTAAATCAGCAGGGTGACAATATTCAGCCTTGACGTACTCCTTTTCCTGTTTGGAACCAGTCTGTTGTTCCATGTCCAGTTCTAACTTGCTTCCTGACCTGCATACAGGTTTCTCAAGAGGCAGGTCAGGTGGTCTGGTATTCCCATCTCTTTCAGAATTTCCCAGTTTATTGTGTGATCCACAGTCCAAGGCTTTGGCATAGTCAATAAAGCAGAAATAGATGTTTTTCTAGAACTCTTGCCTTTTCGATGATCCAGCAGATGTTGCCAATTTGATCTCTGATTCCTCTGCCTTTTCTAAAACCAGCTTGAACATCTGGAAGTTCACGGTTCATGTATTGCTGAAGCCTGGCTTGGAGAATTTTGAACATTACTTTACTAGTGTGTGAAGTGAAGTGAAATGAAGTCACTCAGTCGTGTCTGACTCTCTGCGACCCCATGGGCTGTAGCCCACCAGGCTCCTCTCTCCATGGGACTCTCCAGGCAAGAATACTGGTGTAGGTTGCCATTTCCTTCTCCAGGGGAATCTTCCCAACCCAGGGATCGAACCCAGGTCTCTCACATTGAAGGCAGACACTTTAACCTCTGACGCTTTAGCTAGTTTGTGAGATGAGTGCAATTGTGCGGTAGTTTGAGCATTCTTTGGGTTTGGAATGAAAACTGACCTTTTCCAGTCCTGTGGCCACGCTGAGTTTTCCAGATTTGCTGACGTGTTGAGTGCAGCACTTTCACAGCTCAACTGGAATTCCTCTAGCTTTGTTCATAGTGATGCTTCCTAAGGCCCACTTGACTTCACATTTCAGGATGTGTGGCTCTAGGTGAGTGATCACACCATTGTGATTATCTGGGTCATGAAGATCTTTTTGGTACAGTTCTGTGTAGGCTTGCCACCTCTTCTTAATATCTTTGGCTTCTGTTAGCTATCTGTTAATTATCTGTTAGCTATCTGTTAGATGTTAATTATCATGACCATTTTTGTAAATAAGTAAAATAGTTTCAGTTCTAGACTGAGACCCTCAAACCATGCACTGGAATATGCTGTGAAGGAGGCTTAGGGTTTATTTGCTCTCCTCCATGGTCCACATTGCCACGTATAATGAAAAGTTGATGAGATCCAGCTACTTATTCAATCCCAGGTAAAGGAAGAGCAAATCAATATGTAACAGTGTTTTTGGTGTTAAGGGTCAGATTGAATAAATTGTGTACCTTATTGCTCTTACATAGATAATGGCTTCACTGGATATCACTCTTTTATTTTAAGGCCACTTAGTCTGACTGTTATTATTTTTGATGTACTCACATATAAAATGAAGAAATGGCCTAATAATGAATACTTGATCCTCAAATCATGAAATCAATTTTAATATGCTTGGAAGATTTAATATTTTCTTAGTGCAGTGAGATTGATGAAGTCCTGTTAATGAATATATTGATGAAATTGAAGGGACATGATCTCAACTGTCTTTTGTCACCAGTGAGATGAACTTTCAATACAAATTTAAAAGGAGGTAAGAAGAGGCATTTAAAGCAACTGTATAAGTGTAAAAAATTAATTCTTAACATTCTTTTTAAAAAATTTCTTAACTTTGTATTTTTATGTAGATAATAAAATATATCTAGCTCAGAAAATTCACTTAAGATTAATACATTTATATTTAAGTTTCCTAAGTGAGTACTCTATTAATATGATTATTTTCTTTCTATACCAGGACTATATAGACTCAAATAGAACATCTTTCCCTGATCTATCAGTGGGACTTATTTTATTTCAAATCATATTTTATTAAAAAAAATCTAGTACGAAAATGTCTTTTTAAATCAAGTAAATACTAAGAAGTGTGAAAAGTATCAATAGTTTTTTAAAGAAACTAAAAATTTCTTTCCAAAACATATTTTAGAGGCAATTTTGAATACAATTTAGAAGTTTCAAAAGATTTTTTTCCATCTAAATCATCTAAACTCTATCAATCAAGCTGTATTCCCATTTAACTAGCTTGAAGACAGATACTAATTGTACCCCCAATTTGTAATGCATCAGTTTAGCACTATTGATCTGTTAAAAAAATGAAAGTAAACTATGCAAGAGGCAGTCTCAGTACCAAAGGAATGATCTATTGATTCCATATGACAATGCTTTGACTACAGATCAATGTGGATGTCCAGCAGAGACCAGTTAAGAATGAAACAGGGTGGACAAAGGTCAAAAGAAATCGGGTATCCAAGATTACTGCAGACCATGCAATGAACATATCATAAAGTTCATCTGATAGACGTTTATACAGGAATTCTGTGGGTTTACTATGTAAAAAATTCACAACATAAATACTTAATGACTAAAAACACCATACCAGGATCATGGGAGTCACTTTAAAGGAATAGACTCAATTCTTAATCAAGAATGATTTTATAGTGCATTTGTGAGATGAAGACAATCTTGCTCAGTTTTCCTCCCATTTCACCATATGTGCTTTTGTTTTTTCTTTTAAAACCTGTTGCCCATTCCACTTGTAAAATTCAAATGCCCTCAAATCATGAATTCCCTGACATCTCCCTCTAGGCCGTATTTCAGATCCGAACGGTTAACCTATAGGATCTCCTGGGAACCAAATGCTACTTTACCTTTTGGTCTTCTTCAAGTTTTTATTAAAATAGGCATACATTCTTTTAACCGGACAACAAAATTTAATGGCATATTATTTAATACATCTCTTGTGTTTCATGACATTTTTGTCCCATCAGGCCAACCCCTTCCCAGGTGGAAGCATTTATTTAGATCACAGTCTGATTAACTGTCTATTAATCTTTAACTTTTGAATTTTGATTATTTCCTTAAAATGCTTTTTCTTTATTACTTTGAGCATAGGCATGTGTAGTGACTTTGGATCTAATTCTTCAGTTAACGTTGATCCTGTAGCTCTGCTTGGTCTCAGCTAATGGTGTTATTTGTATTGCAGTTGTTTCTTAGGTTCTCAAATCCATGTTTTCTGTTATCTTCAGATAATTCCTATGTTTCTGATATTAAAAAAAATCAGATATGTCATGCTTGGCTGATAAAAGGTTGAGAGAAGTATTTTCTAGCATAATCATAAAGTAGTTATTTATCAGATGACCAGCTTTCCCCCTGTGGAACTAAAATTGAATATGTTACATTGAAATATATGCATATGAAAAAATTCTCTTTGCCTAATGTGAATCTCTTAATTATGGTGCCAGAGAAAGCTAATTGAAATTTTATAGCTATGAAAAAAATAGCCTACCACTAACTTTCTAACCCACCTCCCTTCCCTACTGCCACAGTTTTTATATTCAGGGACTTGTGACATTTTAAGAGCAAAACTAGGTGTCAGCCTGTATCAACATTGTTATTTTAAGAATAAAAATAGTCTGTCTTATGAATTATTCAAGTTGACATGTCTTTGGGGATTTCTGAGGATTCTAATATGGTCAGCTGTGACCATCTGAGATGATATCAGAATAATATAGAAGCTAATCTATGTGTAGAAATATTAATATCAGAGGAAAATAATATGTAAAATAATCAGAACATTATCTGCACTGCCAAGTTTTCTTATGTAGATGTTATCTTTGTTTTAAATGCCAGTTTAAATGCCTATTTTGACTTAAAATCCAAAGAATAAAGAAAAATGTATGATAAGTGATGTCCAAAGGAAATATCTGTCAACTCTAAAAATTCAGTACTATGCAATGACACATTCACCCTCTTCGTTTGTGCAACTCATGTTAGTATTAAGTGTGAGTCTTCTCTACTAGCAATCCTTTGATGATTTTTTTTATATGTATAACTTTCTACTTTTATGTATCTTCTCACTCATGCTAATGAAATATTAATATATTATAATTCATACAGGAAATATGTTCCTGAATAACTTATACAATCCAAATCTTCTGTCACTCACCGTTCAGAGGCAATGACAGGTGTGTTTTTTGTTTGTTTGTTTTTAAGTTGTAATCATGCCATGTGGTGGAGCATAAATAGTTAACCATTAATTTGGCCTGTCAGCATTAAATTCCTTTGAATAATTGATAAATTTTAATTTGTGATTTCTAATTTTTTTTATGATATGAACTTTTTAATATGATACTGAGTCCAAGCTCATACTTCCTGCTGCACAACTGGATAGCAAATTGAGAGATGAGGTATTTGAGCAAGGAATAGCAACCTTATTCAGAAAGTCAGCAGACCAAGAAGTTGGTAGACTAGTGTCCCAAAGAACCATCTTACTCAAATTGGAATTCAGCTTCTACTGTAATGAAAGGGGAGGTGTGTGGTTGGTTGTTGCAGACTTCAAACTTCTTGGTACTGGAATCCTTTGCTCTTGTAGCTGTTCACGTGAATCCTTTGCTCTTGTAGCTGTTCACGTAGCTCTGGTCACAACATTCTTATAAACCTCCAACAAAACAAATGTTATTCTCTGTTCTGTAAGCTTTTCTGAATGAAAAGTGTTATACATTTAAAGGTCAAACCTGGGAACAAAGCTGTGAGAATGGGGTATCTTGCAATCATGCGTATTTCAGGCTATAGGTAACATTCTTTTACAAGGGTTCAGAGACAGCATGACAAGCACAGGCAATGGGGCACAAAGGTTCGAGCTAAAGGAGTAGATTCAGTATGGAGTTAGGGTTGTTTTTCTTTGTTACAGTACTATTTCAGTTCAGCTCAGAATGTTACTACATTATATTTCTTTTCATATTATAAAACTTGTACTCAGGAACTGAACTTGTAATGTGATTAGGGTCATATATATGTGGTTTTAAATACTAATCAAAGGGATAAGCCATCGGTTTAAATAAAGTATTGATTATTATTCAGAGAAGGCAATGGCACCCTACTCCAGTACTCTTGCCTGGAAAATCCCATGGACAGAGGAGCCCAGTGGGCTGCCATCTGTGGGGTCGCACAGAGTCGGACACGACTGAAGCAACTTAGCAGCAGCAGCGGCAGTGATTATTATTACTTTATTACAAAACTACATAATAGTACTTGTTATCTTTGCCAAAAAAATAGTTTTAAGTACCTCCTATTGATTACTTGGGAGTTTTTTGATATAAATAAAAGTTAAATTGAAGAAATGGCTATTGACTAGATTTTATAAACTGTAATAATTTTGCATTTACAGGAATAAAGGTTTCTTTTTTATAATGAAGTGTGCATATGGCTTTGGTAGTTATAATATGCACTGATTAAATATCTTGGCCAATATATATGGGTCATGACATGATAAATGTAAATGTCTTTTTTTTTAATTCTGTAAGAAGCAAAATGAACCAAAAGGGGATAAATTTATTGTGTTTATAGTAAACATTTATAGTTCGTTTCTGTGGTTTCACTTTGGATAAAATGTGTTAAAGTTCCCTCAAATTTGTATACCTATGCGAAAGGCCAATTTTATTTTTCTGAATTAATTCTTACATGGAAAGAAAGTCTCAGCCAAGTTTGCAGTCTTTGATATTGATCACTTTTTCCATGTCCCTTTTTGCATTTATAGCATTATGAACTGAAATAGTTTGGGAAAATGCCTCTGCAGAAATATCTGGGTGTGAGTAGAAGGAGTGTGAGGAGAGGCTCTTCACTGGGAACCCAGATCCAAGAAGAGCCTTGAGTCTACCTTGTTTTCTCACTTGCCTTTCTGTTTATCCCTTTATTACCTTAGGTCTTTTTAGATTTTCAAAAATAAGCACAATTCTTGCTGGCAAAGATTTCATACTGAGTCTGCAAAGTGAATAGCCAGTGAAGAAGGTAGAAGTGAGAAGTGCAGATTATTGAGTGGAGGATTGTTGTACATGTCAGCCTCCCCTTGTCAATGTTTTCTCTTTCATTTTGAGACTTGACCCCATGTAATATTAACCATCCAACTGGCTTTACAATGGAGCAGCTCTTTTCCATTTCCCTTGCATTTGAACATTATATTTGGTGGTGGAGGGGTGTGGGTGGCGGAGAGGCTTCTGGTTGGTTCAGTGGTAAAGAATACACCTGCAGTGCAGGAGACGCAAGCAATGCGGGTTTGGTCCCTGGGTCAGGAAGATCCCCTAGAGGAGGGCATGGCAGCCCACTCCAGCATTCTTGCCAGAAAAATCACGTGGACAGAGGAGCCTGGTGGCCTATGATCCATGGGTGTGCAAAGAGTCGGACACAACTGAAATGACTGAGCATAGCACACAGCACATTCTTTAACTTAATGCAAGAAGTATGTTTTGAAATACGTTGTGCAAAACGTGCAATGTTTTGAAAAGTGTGACAGGAATGTTTATGTATATCAATATGTATATTGCATATATATGTATACGTGCATAGTATATAAGGTAGTATGGAGTAAAAATAGGATAACGATTGTTAAGTTAAAAATACCAAAGCTATATTTAATGTTGTTGAAAAACAGTACTTAAAAAGCATTTTTGGAAAAATTAAAAATAATAGATACTATGAAAATATGTATCTTATCTGAATTTAAATAAGGAAAGAATTCCTTTATAAAATGAGTTGCATTGCATAAGATATCAGTATTCCAGCATACATCAGTGTAAGTGAGTCCTTTGGAATCAAACTGAAGAAAAATGATCACCCAGAGTAAACGTTACAAGATAAATGTCTTCAGTCAACACTTTGGATGGTGATTTTTTGCCTACTGTAGAAAACAGCTTACAATTTCTAAACCTTAAAATTCAATTTTGAGAAATAAACTTGAAGATACTGGAAGAGTATAATTTAAAATATTCTTCTGTTCAGCCATTCAAAGAAAACACACATTTAGAGTGATCTATTTTGTTGATTGCCAGCAAAGGTCCATCTAGTCAAAGCTATGGTTTTTCCAGTAATCATGTATGGATGTGAGAGCTGGACTATAAAGAAAGCTGAGCACTGAAGGATTGATGCTTTTGAACTGTCGTATTGGAAGAGACTCTTGCGAGTCCCTGGACTGCAAGGAGATCCAACCATTCCATCCTAAAGGAGATCAGCCCTGAATATTCATTGGAAGGACTGACACTGAAGGTGAAGCTCCAATGCTCTGACCACCTGATATGAAGAACCGACTCATTTGGAAAGTCCTGATGCTGGGAAGATGGAAGGTGGGAGGAGAAAGGGATGACAGAGGATGAGATGGTTGGATGGCACCACCAACTCAATGGACATGAGTTTGAGTAAACTCCAGGAGTTGGTGATAGACAGCGAGGCCTGGTGTGCTGCAGTCCATGGGCTGCAAAGAGTTGGACACGACTGAGCGACTGAACTGAACTGATTTTGTTGATGCTAATCAATATTTTGTTTATGGGGTAAGAAATGCTTTAAAGCATTTTAATTTGAGAGTTTTTTTTTTTTTTAGATATAAGCATAACACATTTTAGAATTTCTTTCTAAGTTAAAATAAAAGAATAGTGTAAAATCATGTAAAATTTACAATCATGATTCCTTCTATGCTATTTGCAGTTCAAAGAGATTATGCCAATTATGTAAGAATGGTGATATTTTCAAACCTTTTTTAATCAATGGAAATAGTCTAAAAGCAGAATGCTAACATATAAAATATAATTAAACAGCATTTCATATTTAAAGATATCATAATTGTGAATCTCTGATAAACATCCAACACTGATGAGTATCAAAATAATCTAGGATACCATTCCATACACTGTATCCTAGATACATACCATACATACATGTTGGTATGGTATGTCATATCACCTGGTATAGGTCAAGACTCTAATGCTGTGATATGTCCTTTTCCAGCACTGCAAATTTCTCTCAGTGCTAGTGGGCACTACCAGAGTTCATATGCATTGCATTCCCACTTATACCATTACACAAGTGAACGAAGTTCACTCTTTTCTCCTTCAAATTAACAAGCTTTGAATTTTAAAAATTTAAATAAAAATCATGAAGTCTAGTGCTAAATCCCAGACTTCTGATTCAAGAGTTATGGGAATGTAATATGTGTAGATATCCTAGGTTTTAAAATTTAACAATGCTATATAAACATAGGTAATAATAACCACTCTCATTTTTATTCATTACTCAGAAAGAGTTTGAGTCTATCTAAGCTCTGAATCAAGTCAGCTGTATTGGCAGTACATATGTGGATGTCAAATGCTGGGTTTGCAATACACAGTATTTTCAGTTCAGTTCAATTCAGTCACTCAGTCGTGTCCAACTCTTTGCAACTCCAGGAACTGCAGCACGCTAGGCTTCCCTGTCCATCACCAACTCCCAGAGCTTGCTCAAACGCATGTCCATCAAGTCAGTGATGCCATCCGACCATCTCATCCTCTGTCGTCCCCTTCTCCTCCTGCCTTCAGTCTTCCCCAGCGTCAGGATCTTTTCCAGTGAGTCAGTTCTTTACCTCAGGTGGTCAGAGTACTGGAGCTTTACCTTCAGCATCAGTCCTTCCAATGAATATTCAGGACTGATTTCCTTTAGGATGGACTGGTTGGATCTCCTTGCAGTCCAGGGGACTCTCAAGAGTCTTCTCCAACACCACAGTTCAAAAGCATCAATTCTTTGGTGCTCAGCTTTCTTTATAGTCTAACTCACACATCCATACGACTGCTGGAAAAACCAAAGCTTTCACTAGATGGACCATTGTCAGCAAAGTAATATCTCTGCTTTTTAATATGCTGTCTAGGTTGGGCATAGCTTTTCTTCTAAGGAGCAAGCATCTTTTAATTTCATGGCTGCAGTCACCATCTGCAGTGATTTTGGAGCCCCCCAAAATAAAGTCTCTCACTGTTTCCACTGTTTCTCCATCTGTTTACCAAAACTAAGGGACCAGATGCCATGTTCTTAGTTTTTTGAATGTTGAATTTTAAGCCAGCTTTTTCACTCTTCTTTTTCACTTTCATCATGAGGCTCTTTAATTTGTCTTTGCTTTCTGCCTGAAGGGTGGTATCATCTGCATATCTGAGGTTATTGATGTTTCTCCCAGCATTCTTGATTCCAGCTTGTGCTTCATCCAGCCCAGCATTTCTCATGATGTACTCTGCATATAAGTTAAATAAGCAGGGTGAGAATATACAGCCTTGATGTACTCCTTTCCCAATTTAGAACCAATCTGTTGTTCCATGTCCCATTCTGTGCAGCTTTTTGACCTGCATATGGATTTCTCAGCAGGTTGGAAAGGTGGTCTGGTATTCTCATCTCTTGAAGAATTTTCCACAGTTTGTTGTGATCCACACAGTCAAAGGCTTTGGCATAGTCAATAAATCATAAGTAGATATTTTTCTGGACCTCTCTTGCTTTGTCTGTGATACAATGGATGTTGGCAATTTGATCTCTGGTTCCTCTGACTTTTCTAAATCCCGCTGTATTTTAGTGCATATTATTTTTATTTTACTTGAAGATAGTTTTTAAAAGTTTAAAATTAAATTCGAATCTAAAGTTGTTGGAATCCTTATGCATTTCTATGTAATACTAGAGTTTGATTGAATGAAATCTGATGAAAAAGGTATGTAAAAGTCTAGGTTTTATTTTTGCTTATGATAACATTTGTATAGTTCAGAAGAATTTATAGAACAATTTCTCACTTATGATTTTAAATAATCTTTAAAACAATCTTAACAGATATATAGGATACAGTGGTTAAAATTATCATCACTTCTTTGCTAAAAATGTTGAGTTTTAAGCCAGCTTTTTCACTCTCCTCTTTTACGCTTATCAAGATGTTCTTTAGTTTCTTTTCACTTTCTGCCATTAACGTTGTATCATCTGTATATCTGAAACTGTTGGTATTTCTCCCAATAATCTTGATTCCAGCTTGTGATGCATCCAGCCCAGCATTTAACATGATGTTCTCTGTACATAAGTTAAATAAGGAGGGTGATACTATACAACCTTGATGTAATCCTTTCCCAATTTGGAACCAGTCCATGTGTGGTTCTAACTGTTGCTTCTTGATTTGCATACAGGTTTCTCTGGAGACAGGTAAGGTGATCTGGTATTTCCATCTCTTTCAGAATTTCCACAGTTTGTTATGCAATTCTACTCCATTTTATAACCTTAAAGCTATTGTCAATACCATGAAACACCTTCTCAGAATGATCAGTTCAGTTCAGGCGCTCAGTCACGTCTGACTCTTTGCAACCCCATGGACTGCAGCATGCCAGGATGATACTAGAGGATAAAATTTATGTGCCTTTGGACCTCCTGTTTTAGAGTCATGACTCTTCTAGTAAAACTGATTTTTACAAAATAACAAAACCATTTCAAAAAATAGCATAATTCTCTTCATTTTACATTCAAAGCATTTTAAATATGTCCTTATAAGATACTATTGTAAGTAATTCATAGTTTAGACTCTTGGGCTTCCCTGGTGGCTCACATGGTAAAGAATGTGCCTGCGATGCAGGAGACCTGGGTTTGATCCCTGAGTCAGGAAGATGCCCTGGAGAAGGGCATGGCAACCCACTCCAGTCTTTTGCCTGGAAGAATTCTATGAACAGAGGAGCCTGGCCGGCTATAGTCTCTGAGTTTGCAAAGAGTCGGTCACAGCTGAGTGACTAACATTTTCACTTTCACATAGGTTAGCCTCTTAATCACTTTTCACGTTAATGATAAAAATAGTTTAGGTCCAGGGACTTACTTTGCAGAATTCTTCTCTCTTTTCCCCATGCAACTTGTAGCTAAGTACCCTGCAGGAAAACATGACATTGAGCCAGCTGTCTTGGACTAAAGAAGGGACAAAGGTAGTGCTGAAGTTATCTAATAGAGAGCCTCTCCCTCATGTGAAATCTTTTATTTTTTTCTCAATTCTTAGTCAATATTACCTACCTCATGGCCTTCTAAAATGATCTATATATGCCTGTATACTTTACAAATTAGGTAAATAATGTCCCTAATTATCCTCACCTCTTTTCCTCTGATTACTTCTGTGTTTGTTTCTCATTTATTACTGTTCATGCCTTCATCTTTCACTTCAGATATTCTGTTTATTCAACAGTTCCCTAAAGTTCACATAAATAAATTCAAGAATACTGCTGAGCAGAATTTTAATATTCATATCTCCCCTTCCTACACATTGATTTGCATAAATTAGTTTAGGTTCATATCTTTATATATTTTATTAGAAGGGCGAACCTAATTAATACAGAGTATGAGGCTTTAAGAAAATATAAACTTTTTCTGGGCATATAATTAGGCACTTACTCTGATTAGGTAGGTGCATGCATGCTAAGTTATGTCAACTCTTTGCAACCCCATGGACTGTAGCCTACCAGGCTCCTCTGTCCATGGGATTCTCCAGGCAAGAATGATGGAGTGGGTTGCCACGCCCTCCTCCGTGGAACCTTCCCAACCTAGGGATTGAACCTGCAGCTGTTAAGTCTCCTGCATTGGTAGGCGAGTTCTTTACCACTAGCACCACCTGGGAAGCCTGATTAGGTAGGTGAGTATGTATAAAACTGTTATATTTTAATGGACATTCTGTATACATTAACTTAGGTCTTTGTCTCAACATCTTCAATAACTGTTAATTGTCATTTTATACCAGTTTCTGTCTGGAGATTTATTAGTCCGCCCTTTGACACAGAAGTTACACTCTGCTACATTTAGTCAATTGAAACTAGCATCTTGCTACCCTGAGAAATTTTAAAGAGGAAAGAAAGGTTCCAGAAAGTTCATGAGAATTCTGCTTTTACCAGCAGTGACTTTCCCACAGATAATAATTGCTATCTGAACAGTGGTCTCTGAGTGAATCAGATATAAGATCCTATTTGGGAAAAGGGTGGCAATTACTGTAAAGAACATGTATGTTTATCTTGAGTTTTGGGAATTAGGAAAGACTTTTATTTCAGTTACGTAATATATAGAAGAAAGGCCTGGATTTTGCATCGGATTAATTAGTATCTCCCGTTAAGTGTTGTCAGCAGAATTGTCACCTATGTTTACACTGTCAAGAGTCATCCTTCCTAATCGCTGTGACTGAGTCAGGATGGGGCACATGTCTGCCATGCAGTGCTTCTCAGTTGCAAATCCTGAGCTGGCTCAGTAGTCTCATTCTTTAAATGGCATATTGTTATCTTCTGACAAATAAAAATCAGTAAATGATTGATGTACCACACCAGTTTGGTGATATCTCCTGCTGTGTCACTGACATATTTTGCTTCTTCCTTAGATACAGCTTTCTCAAGGACTCAAATAATTCTGTATATTAGGAGAATGACTGGCATGAAAGCAGAAAAATGGGCATCAGGCCACCAGCATCATTAGCCGCTGTGCTAATAGTGAAAAGATACATTGTAAGAAATTATCATCATTTTTAAGAAAAAAATATTTTAAAGTTAAGACTGTTTTTGGATAGCTAACAACCAGTTGAACAAAGATAAGATTCATATGTCATATGTTTATCAGTCAATCTGATATAAGTTTAAATAAACAAAAGCTGACTTGGTGTAATATGAGCTTGTTAAGCAGCCACAGAAGATTTCTTTCCTCCCAGTAACTATATATACTCTTTAGTACCCTCACCCTTAAATGTCTATACAAAAATTATCATACATGCTGCCTAAAAGTGACATTTGACTAAAACTTATAAAAGGAAAAGATAACTCCTTACAGTAATAAATAATTTTGTAAAACAAGATTACGAGATTTTATAAGTTTGTCCACAAAGTCTTTCAATAACATAAGTGCACAGTTTAAATACAGACTTAAACTTGGTAACAGTGGAAGCTGGAATTTCTATGATAGTTTCTTAGAAAAAAGATACATGCAGTTGTGTTTTTGTTTAATTAATTGTACTAGAATAAAAACGATAATAATTTAAAAGTGTGGCTTAAGAAATTTAAAAATAGCAAGACAAGCTTTTCTTTGAAATATAAACCACAGGAATACTTGAAACTATGTCTAATATGCTGCATAGGTGAAATAATTACTGAGGATGACATGTAGTAATTGGGTCTGTAACTCCAATTACCCTGAGGCATTGACTCATTTAGACTTATGCCTTTATTCATCAGGTTTGTGAGATAAGCTTTTCCGTAGAAATAAATCCAGAGTATCTTCCCTTGAATTCAAGGATTCCACAACCCTCCTCTCTAGAGAACCAGCAAGAAATCATTGAATTATTTGCTAATTGTGAGCAAAATTTGTATTGATTTTTTTCCTGTCTTTCTAGCTGATGTTAATAGCATCATACTTCAGGTCACTGAATACTTTGAGCACCATCTAATTGTCAAAGAATCACTTACTAAGATAAAATTGTAGACATCAAAGGCATGTACACAGATACATAAGAGCACAAAGAAAATGATGACATAGGCAGTTAATATTTACTTTCTTCTCCACCTCATCTGGTAATATTTTACAATGCATATGACATAGTTTAAAAACAATACTAATTTTAAGCGATCAGTTCTAGCCATGCCTGTTTTAACTGCTGGGCAAGTATTAATTTCTCGTTGCCTCCCAATGCCACTACCACAAAAAGCTACAACAAAATATAAACATACGTCCACTTTCTTTCATTAGGTTGTCGTATCCTTTGAAATATGATATAGGGAGCATAACTTTTGCTTTTCTTTTAAAATCACTTTGTGGATATAAAAATAGACATTGTGTATTTATTCTCACACTTTTCAGTGCTGTGCTGTGATTTCTAGTAAAATGAAACTATTTCCAAGTATTATAACTTCTATAGTGCATTAGCAGAGTGTTTTAAGTTAAAGATACCTGTCCATTCTCTGCACTGACACACAAAACTATTGCTCAATAAATTTGACCAAATTTAGTAAAATATAGCTGTGGAAAAAAATAGAAAACACTCCATTGAATGCTCCTGATAGTCTTTTACATGGGAAGAGCTATTCCTCTCTTGGCCCCTAACTAGTTGTTAAAACCAATGTACCTCATCTTTGACATCTGTTTGAGCAGAATGAATCCATTTTATATCCCCAAATCACTTTCACTGGGACAGAATGCAGTAAATGAACCAAAATGGTGGGGAAATGAGAAAGTGTAAACAAGCCAATCAGATGCCATTTAATTTCCTGGAGAGCCAGAAGTTTTCTCAAAGAAAAGCAAAATCAGACTTTGAAAGGAAAACCTGCTCATAGCCCATTGCTATTTGAGGGAACTTTTTTTTGAGTATATTGAAATTTAAATTGATACTATACCCAGAAGTGTTTCATAACAACAGCCAACACTAATAAGTTGTTTAGTAATATTGCTTGATGGTTTATGAATACCTAACTATTCCTATGTATACAGGACAGGCACCATTAACATTTTTGATGAAGCATGGCCGTACCAAGAAACATGCATGGTATTCTGATTGCCATGTGTTAGAACATTCAATACCTGTGATTTTTTTTCCCCCATTAATAATGATGAGGTTCTTTTTCAGTATTGTTGTTGGATTGTTAGCCTCTGTTAAATTCTGAGGACATCAAATAAACACAGAGTGTTAAAAATTAAAGTTTTTATACACAAAGCAAAGTTTAGCATAATAAGCTTCAGTTAGTCCTACTAAACTCATGTAGTCTGCTTGTGGGATAGCTCTGAAGAGACAACTAGCATTGCATAGTGGATCATGTAAAAACTTGGCATCATACTTTGCCTGGGAAGGAGTTCATGTTTTATATCCATACAGTTCCAGTAGGAACATCATGAATATTATCCTTTTGAACTAACAAGAATTTTTCTTCAAGAGTAAAGTTGAGGTCACATCTGCTGGTTCCAAAATTCAAGTTCACTAATTGAGAAGGTCTAGTGAACAACACAGGGCTTCCCTGATGAGTCAGATGGTAAAGAATTCGCCTGCAGTGCCGGAGGCCTGTGTTTGATCCTTGGGTTGGGAAGGTCGATCCCCTGGGGTGGGAAATGGCTCTCCACTCCAATATCCTTGCTTGGAGAATCCCATGGATAGAGGAGCCTGGAGGGCTACAGTTCATAGGGTTTCAAAAACTCGGACACAACTGAGCAACAATAGTGCACGATGCAATAAAGAAAGAGAGAACCAATGTTTGTTATACGTGTATGTTTTGGTTATTTTGCCTTTAGTGATTTTTAGGTGTTTCCTTGAGTGATTATAAGAGATGGAGAAAAATGCCTGAAGTGTTGAGCTATTTCAGTTTGTGTGTGTAAGAGATTCTGTTGACTATAAATTCTTGCTTATTGTACACAAAGCTTATAAAGTGCCACATTCATATTTTTAAACCATGATAGAGTGCTGGGATGAGCACAGTAATTCCTTCCATCATTGCATCTGTACTCTTTACAGTGTCGCTTTGATCAAGAGGAGGAGTCCATTTCTCTAATGCTTGTGTCGGGCTGACCTTGTCACTTGCTTTGATTGGTAGAATTGATATGCTGATCCTACGTCTTTTGAGGGCTTGCTGATGTCACATTGCCTTCTTGGAACATTGATGCCACTATGTGAAGTACCGTGACCTAGACCCTTTGAGACTGAAAGACCAAATATGGAAAATGGCCCATCTCTGCAGCCATACAGCTCTCTTGGTAATTGCAGCCAGCACGGACCATCTGGAGATGATGATGAGGTCGTTTTTGACCTTGCAGCCCCAGTAAAGCCCACAGACAACTATAGATGGCTGAATGGCCCCAAACAAGATCACAAGACCCACTCAACAAAGACCAACCTTAATTGCTGACCCACCTAAATGTGAGCAAATGGAATAATTGTTGTAAGCCACTAAATTGATTCTTTAAACAACTGACTTTTGAGGTTGTGGTGAGGCAGCAATAGTTAGCTAATGCATATACCTCTTAAGGGAAAGGGCAGGTATTAGTGATTTTATGTACTTTATACTGCCTGGAGCATGGTAGATAGTAAGGAAAGATTATTCAGTCATATGAAGTGAAATAAGGAGAAAACTTTGCTTTAAGAGACTAACAACTTCAGTAGGGTACTGGGCAACAAAAGTTTATCATTTATTGAACTTATGCCTGTGACAATCACCTCCATCCTCTTAAGAATTCTGGGCTTGAAACCCATATTTATCACAACATCACTTGTAGGAGCCAGGGTAAAATGTTTGTATGCAAATCTATGTGAAAAGAAATTAGCTGAGGAAAAATCATCAAAAGTTTATTTCATTTTAGATATTTATAGATAGCTATAAATTGTTTATAAATAGCTCTCTAAGGTAATTTTTTAAAGTTTACTGGTACAGGTGTGAAAGGTATTTCTAAGAATACTAGACATTTTAGTCAGATGTATCAGTTGATTTAATGTGAAGTTGTAATAATAAGCATAGTACAATTACTTTGATTATTCTTTGGAATTAATGTTTATTCTATTCTGTAATTCAATATTGACTAAGTTTTATAAGAGAAAACTTGAACTTCAGTTCATAGCACAAAAGAATCATTTTTAGTGATAGAAGCAAATGGCTATTAAGATTATAAAAACAAAATAATGATAAGAACAAAGAAAGGGTATATATTTTTAATTTTTATCTTTGAATTTTTAAAAAGCCATATGGAGATAAATGAATTTTTAGGTTCTTAGATATGGAGATAGATTGGCAATTACATTTTTAGAGAAATGAAAGAATAATATATGCACTATAAATTCTGTACATTTTAAAAATACATTTAAAAGAGTATTTTTTCTATTTACCAAAAAAAAAAAAGTTATTTTTAATCACAGAGAGGACAGTTTGGTTGAATTTCATTGAAACTAGGGAAGAAAGAAATATGCATCTTTCATTAAAATCTCCATCAGCCATGTTTCCATTAGAATTCACTGAAAAATGACTCATAAAACCAACAATTTTATGCATCGGGTGACAGGTTTTGACAGAAACAGCACTGCAGTTTTTGCGATACGCTACATTTTGAATGCTTAGACTGTGTGATTAGGTGTGCTTTAGATGACTTCCACGTGCTTAGCTAGCAAAATCTGAGTTTATTTATACAAAATTATTCAAGTGAAAAAAACAGTGTCTCTCAAGTGAGTAAAGTCAGACCTCGAAAGACACCAGAGGGGATTGGCTCACATTTTATTATCAAGTGAGCTGTTCTAGCTCTGCTAAAAGTAAGGCACAAATCTTCTTGGTAAGCACAATGAGCTTTTTTTTAAATTTTATTTTTATGATGCAAAAATAAAAGGAGGGAGTCCCACCATTTAATAAAGCAACTTTCTGTTTCAGCTTATATTAGTTTGACGTTAGTAAAAAAATAAAAATAAAAATCTACAAGTGTCTTGTAAACAGAAAACCAAATATTCTAAATTCATAATAGGTGTGCCATAAGCATTTGTTTTTCCATATGAGTAATATCTACTTGCAAATCTTTAGATACTTACTCTCTAAACACTTGTCTCTGAGCATATTTTAGAATAACTGTATTGTAGAGTCATCTGGTTTTTATTTAGAATTGAGAATCTAGTTGTTAAAGTGTTCAGATCTACTTTTCCCACTTTGTTGTTGAATGAGACACTTCACTTCTTATTGTTAGCATGGAATATTAATCATGCAACTTAAATTAACATAAGTCCGTTCCTTGTAAAGGAGGTGAAAGGAATTCATACGTTAGAGACAAAGAGCCGTGAGTTTCTAACTCTAACCTACATGGCCTTTGGAAAGTCTGTTTTCAAAACTCTCAGAAATACATCTTTGAACTGGAGATACTCTATTTAAAAGTGTTGTAGGTTTGAGAGGTTATATATCCCATATGGTGCCTGCAGGATAAGAGAATGCTGATGACAATGATGATTAGAACTGGTATGTTTCATACATTTTTATTTCATCCCCCTTATCCCAACAGGTGACATGAAAAACATTTAAGTATTATTCATGGATACTTGTACATGTGGTTTTTGTTTTTTCATTCCAAAGATGAACAATATTAAAGCCTTTATTTTTCAGAGAGACTACAGATTTCCTTGTGATAATCATAAGGATTGGCAAGGTAAAGATGAGTGTAATGGGAGAAGAATGTTATACATTTAATATTTTAGAATTATTTTTTGAGTTAATAGATGGCATTCAAGCTAAGTAGAGAATTAACTTTGACTCTTTAATTATACTGCAGAGTATAGTGAAACATATTAATGGTGAATGCATATTTGAAATTCTATAAAGTTAAAAGCTTGTTCCAAAAGCATTTCATTACATTTGTCAGTTTCAATGGTTTTATCCTTTAATGTCAGATAGATATAATTTTACAGAATCCAAATGCATTTGAGAACAGTTCTGACTTTCAAAGGAAATCAGACAGATGCTATGTAAGTGGATTTCTATATGTTCTTAATTCCTAGTTATATCAAAATTTTATTTATTTAGGGGCTTGAGCTTTAACGTGAAAAGGTTCCACTAAGAAGCATTTATAATTTCCAATTCTGTCAATTTAATTTTGAATTTTGAAGTTTAAAAATTTGTCCATGTCTATAAAATCCAAAGTTTTCAATTCATATATTGAAAGTATTCTTCAAACTTCAAGCAATCAAAACTATTTCCTCCTATTCCTACATCTTTCCTAAATTGTGATATCATTTAGTGCTTTTCTCTGAACTCCTATCTTTGGCACTATCTAGATAATACATTGGCTTAATGTCTTCTTGAAGAGAGGGTATAGCTATTTCAATGCAAGCCTCTAGGTTTCAAGTATGTTTTGGCTCAGCATTGCATTCCCTGATGCTAGTGAAATGCCCAAGTTGGGTTTTATTTAATATTTATTAATGAGTATATGAGAAGAATGTTGGAAGAACTCACTTTTTGAAATTTGAATATTCTGCCAGTATCACTGAAGATGCCCTATTTGATTTCTTTCTTATTCCTTCTTTGCTTCTTTCCTGCCTTTCTCCATTTTTCTCTTTTTTCCCCTTCTTTCTACTCCCTACCTTCCACCTTTTCCCCCAGAAAAACAATGAACACCTCACTGAATTACATTTTAATTTGGAATTTATTTTAAAAGTTAGTTCATAGCAAAGTAATGAAAAAGTGATCATTAACAATCCATTGAATCATCAATAAAATACCATATACTCAGTCACTGCAATAAGAATAGTGAGATATTCCCATTACATGAGGAAACGGAGACTGTGAGAAAACAGATTTCTGAATCCTATTTTATAGGAATCATTATACTGAATTGTGGAAATACTCACAATACATAGTCCTATACAAACACCTTCCAAGTATGTATAGTTAAGTCAGATAAATTAACTGTGCTTACAGTTCAATTATATATAGTGAATACAGAGAGCATGATTTTGGGTAAAACAGACACTGATTCCAGTCTCCAGCAGGAAATAGATGTTGCATATGTTTGTATGGCTAGATGTTCTCATTTGTAAGATTGCAATTTAACAGTGTCTGTTTTTGGTACTACTATTAAAACATATAATGCTTGTCAAAGGTTTAGAAGATAACTAGTATATAGTAGGTGCTCAGTGTGTGTTAGTCTCTCATTTGAGTCTAACTCTTTGCCACCCCATGGACAGTAACCTGCCAGGCTCCTCCACCCTTGGGATTCTCCGGGTAAGAATACCGGAGTGGGTAGCTATTTCCTTCTCCAGGGATCTTCCAGACCTTGGTATTGAACTCTGGTCTCCGGCATTGCAGGCAGGTTCTTTACTGTCTGAACCATCAGGGAAGCCCAAGTGCTCAATAAATGTTAGCTATTATTATTGCTAGATCAATTTATAAGTGACAGGGTTAGTTTTTAACTTATTACAATGATGTGTGTGATTTTTGTGTCCTAAAACAAAAATATGTGTTTCTCTAAAAATATAAATTATAGAAATTATTGGAAAAGTTCATTTAATTTGCAAAAATAGGTTTGAATACCAAGAGCACACATGTAAAGCAATGTCAATCAAAGTGCAGTCTTCTCTACAGCTTCCATTTTTTCAGCTTGCTCTGTAAACTTGGTATTTCTTAGAGTTCTCTACCAGGACTCCTAACATAATCCTTGGGTAATGCCTTTTAATTTTATGTCTTCAGTGATCACATGAGTACTGACACTTCTTTGGTGAATAGCTGCAGCCTAGCTATCAAATATCATGCTCAAATCAACTCCATAACAACTTGGAAGTCTCACAAGTATTTTACTCTCCCATTTGTCCAAACTAAAAGTACCAACTCACCTATTAAACTGCTCCTAATTGGGTCAAAATACTTATAAAAAATAAAATGATGGCAATATACAGCCTTGATGTACTCCTTTCCCAATTTGGAACCAGTCAGTTCTTCCTTGTCTGATTCTGACTGTTGCTTCTTGACCTGCATACAAGTTTCTCAGAAGGCAGGAAAGGTGGTCTGATATTCCCATCTCTTTGAGAATTTTCCACAGTTTGTTGTGACCCACACAATCAAAGGCAATAGTGAAAGCATAGTCAATGAAGCAAACGCAGATATATTTCTGGAATTCTCTAGCTTTTTCTGTGATCCAACAGATGTTGGCGTTTTGATCTCTGGTTCCTCTACCTTTTCTAAATCCAGCTTGTCTTTCTGGAAGGTCTCAATTCACATATTGTTGAAGCCTAGCCTGAAGGATTTTGAGCATTACTTTGCTAGCACGTGAAGTGAATGCAGTTCTGTAATAGTTGAAAATTATTTGGCATTGTCGTACTTTGGGATTGGAATGAAAACTGACCTTTTCCAGGCCTGTGGCCACTGCTGAATTTTCCAACTTTGCTGGCATATTGAGTTCAACACTTTCACAGCATCATCTATTAGGGTTTGAAATAGCTCAGCTGGAATTCCATCACCTCCACTAGCTTTGTTTGTAGTGATGCTTCCTAAGGCCCACTTGACTTTTCATTCCAGGATGTCTGGCTCTAGGTGAGTGATCACACTATCTTGATTATCTGGGTCATGAAGATCTTTTTTGTAATTTTCTTCTGTGTATTCTTGCCACCTTTTCTTAATCTTTTCTGCTTCTGTTAGGTCCATACCGTTTCTGTCCTTTATTGTGCCCATCTTTGCATGAAATATTCCCTTGGTATCTCTAATTTTCTTGCAGAGATCTCTAGTCTTTCCCATTCTATGGTTTTCCTCTGTTTCTTTGCATTGATCGCTGAGGAAGGCTTTCTCATCTCTCCTTGCTATTCTTTGGAACTCTGCATTCAAATGGGTATATTTTTCCTTTTCTCTTTTACCTTTAGCTTCTCTTCTTTTCTCAGCTATTTGTAAGGCCTCTTCAGGCAATCATTTTTCCTTTTTGTGTTTCTTTTCTTGGGGGTGGATTTGATCACCACCTCCTATACAATGTTATGAATCTTCATCTATTGTTCTTCAGGCACTCTGTCTTTTGGATCTAATCCCTTGAATCTGTTTGTCACTTCCACTGTATAATCGTAAGGGATTTGATTTAGGTCATATCTGAATGGCCTAGTGGTTTTCCCTACTTTCTTCAATTAAGTCTGGATTTTGCAATAAGGAGTCCATGATCTGAGCCAGAGTTAGCTCCCGGTCTTGTTTTCGCTGACTGCATATAGCTTCTCCATCTTCGGTTGAAAAGAATATAATCAATCTGATTTCAGTATTGACCATCTGGTGACGTGAATGTGTAGAGTTCCCGTTAATCCGGAATCACCGATGACAGAAATGGCATCCTATTAGCTGTTATTTTACAGGTCCTCTTTCAGTGCGTAGCGTGTAATTAAATGATTATTTGATTAATTTGCATCAATTAGCTATCCAAAGGCAAGTTAAAAAAAGGCAAGTAACAGTTTGACCTTCTTATGATATAAGTTTCTAGAAAGAAAAGGAAGGATGGATCACTAGGAGACTGGAAGACTTTCTCATGTGTTTTAAGTGTTTTTAAATACATGCCCTTCCTGTTACCCCCTGAGAATATTTCTTCTCAAATTTTCATTTCTCATTAATTGTCACAACTGGATTGAGCAGAATTTTTTAAAAAGTGAACATGTGTATAGCCTTATCTGAGACTGGCATCCCCTCAAAGTCTTCTTACCATGCTCCTTTATTTATACCCTTCCCCTTGAACTGTTTGTCCACTTATGGCACAAACATCTGCTAGTATATTGGTTGTTTCAAAGTTGTGCAGGATGTTGATGCTTATTTTGATAGCTACTCTGTTGTTTATCCTCTAAATGTAACTTTATTTCAAAACGAAAGAGAAGCATTCAGTTTTGTTTTACCATTTTTACTTTTCCTGCTGTCTTGCCTTGTTAAATACAATAGTCTCTAGTTATCAAGTTCTGTACATTTCTACTGCCATCACAGGTCATGCCCTATGCCAAACCCCAGACTCCTTTGCAGTCAGAAGTCTCCTGATTGCCTACCAGTTCCTGTCTGTGCTGTGCTGTTCTTAGTAGCTCAGTCATGTCTGACTCTTCACGACCCTCTGGACTAGAGCCCACCAGGCTCTTCTGTCCACAGTGATTCCCCAGGCAAGAATACTGGAGTGGGTTGCCATGCCCTCCTCCAGGGGATCTTCCCAATCCAGCAATCAAACCCAGGTCTTCCGCACTGCAGACAGATTCTTTATTGTCTGAGCCGCCAGGAAAGCTGAAGAATACTGGGGTAGGTAGCCTATTCCTTCTCCAGGGGATCTTCCCAACCCAGGAATGGAACCAGGATCTCCTGCATTGCAGGCAGATTCTTTACCTGCCGAGCTACTGGGAAGCCCCACATTTCCTGCCTACCAAGAAACTTTTCATTTGGTTGTTACTTATACTAATACACTTGAGGTAGAAAGATGGAAATATGATACTTATCTTCTCCAGAGCAACAGTGTCTGCTGTGATATCACTCTAACTCTGTACTGACATCGTCTCTCAAGAACATTATTATTAATCTGTAGTGTGGCTAGCCTGTAACATTTCATAGGTTGGTATGTTGAAAGGTTGTTCTTTGAATATCTTTTTGATATTTTTCTAAATTCATAGGAAGCCATTATGTACCCTTGAAATTTTCTAGGATTATTATTGTTTTTCATTATAGTTAATTTTATTTAATTGTCTATTCTATATTTTCTCCCTTTCTAATGACTTACTTATATTATCATTCTATATCCATTCATCTGTGATAGAAGTTCACTTGCTGTTAACTCAGTTTGCTGGGAGATTGTGGTTTGGATAAGTTAGCTTTGTAGTCATTGCTACACCCAGGCTGTTCCTGTAATTTAGCCTACCATTTCCAAGGTGTGTGAAAGTGGCTTAACACTAGGAAATGGCAAGAAAAATTGCTTGAGTAAGTTTACAGTTGACATAGAGTACTTTTTTTTTTTTTTTTTATGCCTAAAAGATGATGGTGTGAAAGTGCCGCACTCAATGTCAGCAAATTTGGAAAACTCAGAAGTGGCCACAGTACTGGAAAAGGTCAGTTTTCATTCCAATCCCAAAGAAAGGCAATGCCAAAGAATGCTCAAACTACCACACAACTGCACCCATCTCATACGCTAGTAAAGTAATACTCAAAATTCTCCAAGCTATGCTTTAGCAATACATGAACCGTGAACTTCCAGATGTTCAGGCTGGTTTTAGAAAAGGCAGAGGAACCAGAGATCAAATTGCCAACATCCGCTGGATCATGGAAAAAGCAACAGAGTTCCAGAAAAACATCTATTTCTGCTTAATTGACTATGCCAAAGCCTTTGACTGTGTGGGTTACAACAAACTGTGGAAAATTCTGAAAGAGATGGGAATACCAGACCACCTGACCTGCCTCTTGAGAAATCTGTATGCAGGTCAGGAAGCAACAGTTAGAACTGGACATGGAACAACAGACTGGTTGCAACAGGAAAAGGAGTACGTCAAGGCTGTATATTGTCACCCTGCTTATTTAACTTATATGCAGAGTACATCATGAGAAATGCTGGACTGGAAGAAACACAAGCTGGAATCAAAATTGCCAGGAGAAATATCAATAACCTCAGAAATACAGATGATACCACCCTTATGGCAGAAAGTGAAGAGGAACTAAAGAGCCTCTTGATGCAGGTGAAAGAGGAGAGTGAAAAAGTTGGCTTAAAGCTCAACATTCAGAAAACGAAGATCATGGCATCTGGTCCCTTCACTTCATGGCAAATAGATGGGGAAACAGTGAAAATAGTGGCTGACTTTGTCTTTTTGGGGCCCAAATCACTGCAGATGGTGACTGCAGCCATGAAATGAAAAGACGTTTACTCCTTGGAAGGAAAGTTAGACAACCTAGAAGAGCATATTCAAAAGCAGAGACATTACTTTGCCAACAGAGGTCCATCTAGTCAAGGCTATGGTTTTTGCAGTGGTCATGTATGGATGTGAAAGTTGGCCTATAAAGATAGCTGAGCACCGAAGAATTGATGCTTTTGAACTATGGTGTTGGAGAAGACTCTTGAGAGTCCCTTGGACTGCAGCAAGATCCAACCAGTCCATCGTAAAGGAGATCAGTACTGGATGTTTATTGGAAGGACTGATGCTGAAGCTGAAACTCCAATACTGTGGCCACCTGATGCAAAGAGCTGACTCATTAGAAAAGACCCTGATGCTGGGAAGGATTGAGGGCAGTAGGAGAAGGGGATGACAGAGGATGATATGGTTGAATGGCATTACCAGCTCAATGGACATGGGTTTGGGTGGACTCCAGGAGTTGGTGATGGACAGGGAGGCCTGACGTGCTGCAGTTCATGGGGTCACAAAGAGTTGGACACCACTGTGCAACTGAATTGAACTGAAGTGATGCCTGATGCAAAGTAGGTATTTTGTTCGATGGAATATAATTTGGAAAGGTAAAATTATCACAATATAACAAATAGAAAAATGAAACTTTAATGTTGACCTCAAAACAACAGATCTAACTACATTTAAAATTAATAGAATTATGATTATAATAGTCAAATGTGCATATTGTTTGATGGCAGAATCTTTTTCATATATTTGAGAAGACAATAAATAAAACTTAAAAAAATGTTTGAGCAGTTACAAAACTTATTTTTGTAGATTATAGTAACTAGGTGAAAGAATGTATCAGTTCAGTTCAGTCACTCAGTCCTGTCCGACGCTTTGTGACCACATGAATCGTAGCACGCCAGGCCTCCCTGTCCATCACCAGCTCCCGGAGTTTACTCAAACTCATGTCCATCGAGTCGGTGATGCCATCCAGCCATCTCATCCTCTGTCGTCCCCCTCTCCTCCTGCCCCCAATCCCTCCCAGCATCAGAGTCTTTTCCAATGAGTCAACTCTTCGCATGAGGTGACCAAAGTATTGGAGTTTCAGCTTCAGCATCAGTCCTTCCAAAGAACACCCAGGATGGTGTTCTCTTTTAGGATGGACTGGTTGGATCTCCTTGCAGTCCAAGGGACTGTCAAGAGTCTTCTCCGACACCACAGTTCAAAAGTATCAATTCTTCAGTGCTCAGCTTTCTTCACAGTCCAACTCTCACATCCATACATGACCACTGGAAAAACCATAGCCTTGACTAGATGAACCTTTGTTGGCAAAGTAATGTCTCTGCTTTTGAATATGCTATCTAGGTTGGTCATAACTTTTCTTCCAAGGAGTAAGCGTCTTTTAATTTCATGGCTGCACTCACCATCTGCAGTGATTTTGGAGCCCAAAAAGATAAAGTCTGACACTGTTTCCACTGTTTCCCCATCTATTTCCCATGAAGTGATGGGACCAGATGCCATGATCTTCGTTTTCTGAATGTTGAGCTTTAAGCCAACTTTTTCACCCTCCTTCTTCACTCTCATCAAGAGGCTTTGTAGTTCCTCTTCACTTTCTGCCATAAGGGTGGTGTCATCTGTATATCTGAGGTTATTGATATTTATCCCAGCAATCTTGATTCCAGTTTGTGCTTC
The DNA here is from genome assembly GCF_023091745.1 of Budorcas taxicolor. Lineage (NCBI taxonomy): Eukaryota > Metazoa > Chordata > Mammalia > Artiodactyla > Bovidae > Budorcas > Budorcas taxicolor. The sequence goes on from NC_068910.1 coordinate 89,547,630, forward strand.
TTCCAGCCCAGCGTTTCTCATGATGTACTCTGCATATAAGTTAAATAAGCAGGCTGACAATATACAGTCTTGATGTACTCATTTCTATTTGGAACCAGTCTGTTGTTCAATGTCCAGTTCTAACTGTTGCTTCGTGACCTGCATACAGATTTCTCAAGAGGCAGGTCAGGTGGTCTGGTATTCCCATCTCTTTCAGAACTTTCCACAGTTTGTTGTAACCCACACAGTCAAAGGCTTTGGCATATTCAATAAAGCAGAAATAGATACTTTTCTGGAATCCCCTTCCTTTGTCAGTGATCCAGCAGAAACATTCAGAACATAGTACACGTAAAAAAAATTTCTTATATTATTCTTATAGTTAATTAGGACAAAGCAGGTGAAACTGAATGTAAAGAAGAGTAAAAATCTTTCTTTTCTTCCTTCTACATAAATTTTGTTGATAACAGCCAGTATTCCTTTTTATTCATTTATTAATAAATGTCAGCTATCATATACAGGATCTCCTTTTCAAAGAGAGTTTCAGATAAAGTTTCAGTTTATAGTAAACTCCTTTGAGGTAAATAATAAATAAGGAGCTTTATCAATAAGGTGTCCTTAAGTGTAGAAGGAATTTACAAAGTAAATGCTAATTTTTATTTTGTTTTCTCTTATAAAAGAGATATTATCAAGGCTGTTGAGGTCTTCTTATAGTAAAGGGATAGAGTACTTATTCAGTAAATTTTATTAGTGTTCTTATATTACCTTGGTGACCTTCCCAGGTGGTGCTAGTGGGGAAGAACATGCCCACTAATGCAGGAGACATAATAGATGCAGATGGAATCCCTGGCTTGAGAAGGTCTCCTGTTGGAGGGCATGGCAGCCCGCCCCAGTATTCTTGCCTGGAGAATCCCATGGACAGAGGAGCCTGGCGGGCTACAGTAAATTGGGTCACAGAGAGCCAGACACAATAAAGCGACTCAGCACACATGCACATGACCTTAAATTCTGAGCACTATTCTGAATCATGGTAAAAGTATACCATACTGTTATAGCACACTCTATATAGAACTATCGGAGAAGGCAAGGGCACCCCACTCCAGTACTCTTGCCTGGAGAATCCCATGAATGGAGGAGCCTGGTAGGCTCAAGCCCATGGGGTCACTAAGAGCTGGACACGACTGAGCGACTTCACTTTCACTTTTCACTTTCATGCATTGGAGAAGGAAATGGCAACGCACTCCAGTATTCTTGCCTGGAGAATCCCAGGGATGGGGGAGCCTGGTGGGCTGATGTCTGTGGGGTCACACAGAGTCGGACAAGACTGACGCGACTTAGCAGCAGCAGCAGCATATAGAGCTACAAATAAGTAGAATGCAACAAGAGTATCAACTAGAAAGTGAAAAAAGTATTGAAAGCTATTTAGTATTTTTACTTGGACGGTAAAAATTTCCATAGTTTGATGCAGAAATCAAATAAAATTAGTCAGTAAAGATATAGAATTGAGAGTGAAAAGGAGTAGCTCTCTATAGATAATGAAACATAATTACTTATGTTTTGTTGGCAATTGAAGAAACCTCAAGGCTTGGCCATGATTCAAAGTAAATAATTTTAACTTGGTGGGAAGGAAGTAGGGGTAGTTTTGGAACTGATAGGCTGACTTTCATGTGAAAATATGATGTTTTAATGAAAGCTAAAGGGTACACATCATGCTACTTTTTGTGTACAGGACTTTCATTCTGTTTCAATTAAATATCGAATTCTAATGTACAGAAGTGAGAAATTCAGTGGCAAAACCGAAACGAAATGGAGACAAACAAACAAACTTCTTTTCATCCTAGTGTGCCTAGGCAGCAGTCCAAGAAGTAGATCTTGGGCACCATATGTGCTCTCCTCCCAGTAGGGATGACATTTTACACGTAACTGAAAATGCTGGCACTTGTCTGAATTCTGCCAGATCCTTTTTGCTTTTTCTCAACGTAAGATGGCTCTCTTGGTACCAATATGCTCTCAAAAGACTGAGCATTAATTGCCAAAAGGAAGGCTCAGCATGGCCCATGTCTTTTTCTGATCTTAGTTCCCTATCTTCTAACACAACTCAGGGTCACAATCTAAATATGGTGACATGAAGCATCTTCAGGATGTCGGATGTAGGGACCAGTGTCCCCAGCTCCCAATTACACATCTTGCTTCTGTCTCAGAAGTGCTGAAGGATTATTTGTTGCTTTTCAGATAACCCTTGGTTCTTGTTCCCACACGGAATAGAGATTATGCTCTCCCTCCAGCCCTTTTAAAGTCCAACACACCCAGCTTTGCCATGTGTGAGCAATCTGCAGGCACTATTAGCCCCGCTTGAGTAGCTCTTGATAACACTCTCTAGGAAGTCAATTAAAGATGTCAGGGGTTGGGTTGGACTGCTTTTGTTTTACTAACATGCATTTGGAGAGTGGAAGATGGAACTGTCAGGAACAGGTGATTTTTGGTTCCTGAGGACCTGAACCTGTTTTGTGTTTTCTTCTATTTCAACATTTCTTTTGTGTTCTCAAAATGATTTATTTTAATTTTTAGGCATCAGCAGCTGTATAACACTGAGTATCAGATACCCAGTCTAATAAATGATGAAATATTTGTTCAGCAATTAAAGCAATAAGAAGAGAAGATGTCTTACAAATTTGAGCATAGTGAAAATTTGTATTAAGAAGGAGTTAATTTTTTGGATGTCTACCTTTAAGTGGAAATTAAATGATTGCTAAGAATTAGGCATAAAAATCATCTGGCTTTATAGTACTGTCATTCTTTGCACTTGCTTGCTACTATTATGACACTTTCTTTTGCTGAAAATTTTTTCCCATTTATGTGTTTTTACTAAGGAAAACAACTCTAAAAGTAAATGATTGATTTTTATAAAGCAAAATTAAAGTGCCACAACTGTAATCTAATGTAATTAATGTAAATGTCTAAACCAATTCAGTTCAGTTTAGCTCAGTCCCTCAGTCATGTTCAACTCTTCGTGACCACATGAACCGCAGCTGGCCAAGCCTCGCTGTCCATCACCAACTCCCAGAGTTTACTCAAATTCATGTCCATTGAGTCGGTGATCCCATCCAACCATCTCATCCTCTGTCATCCCCTTCTCCTCCCACCTTCAATCATTCCCAGCATCAGGGGATTTTCAAATGAGTCAGTTCTTTGCATTAATTGGCCAAAGTGTTGGAGTTTCAGCTTGAGCATCAGTCCTTCCAATGAATATTCAGGACTGATTTCCTTTAGGATGGACTGATTGGATCTCCTTGCTGTCCAAGGGACTCTCAAGAGTCTTCTCCAACAACACAGGTCAAAAGCATCAATTCTTTAGAGCTCAGCTTTCTTTAGGTCCAACTCTCACATCCATACATCACTACTGGCAAAACCAAAGCTTTCACTAGATGAACCTTTGTTGGCAAAGTAATGTCTCTGCTTTTTAATATCCTGTCTAGGTTGGTCATAACTTTTCTTCCAAGAGGCAAGTGTCTTTTACGTTCATGGCTGCAAACACCATCTGCAGTGATTTTGGAGCCCCCCAAAATAAAGTCTGTCACTGTTTCTATTGTTTCCCTACCTATTTGCCATGAAGTGATGGGACCAGATGCCATGATCTTAGTTTTCTGAATTTCAGTTTTATGCCCTCTTTTTCACTCTCCTCTTTCACTTTCATCAACAGGCTCTTTAGTTCTTCTTCACTTTCTGCCATAAGGGTGGTGTCATCTGCATATCTGAGGTTATTGATATTTCTCCTGGCAATCTTGATTCCAGCTTGTGCTTCTTCCAGCCCAGCGTTTCTCATGATGTACTCTGCATATAACTTAAATAAGCAGGGTGACAATGTACAGCCTTGATGTACTCCTTTTCCTATTTGGAACCAGTCTTTGTTCCATGTCCAGTTCTAACTGTTGCTTCCTGACCTGCATACCAATTTCTCAGGAGGCAGGTCAGGTGGTCTGGTACTCCAGTCTCATTCAGAATATTCCACAGTTTGTTGTGACCCACACTGTCAAAGGCTTTGACATAGTCAAAGCAGAAGTCAAAGTTTTTCTGGAACTCTGGCTTTTTTGAATATCCAGCAGATGTTTGCAATTTGATCTCTGGTTTCTCTGCCTTTTCTAAATGAGCTTGAATCTCTGGAAGTTCATGTACTGTTGAAGCCTGGCTTGGAGAATTTTGAGCATTACTCTCTAGCATGTGGGATGAATGCAGTTGTGCAGTTGTTTGAGCATTCTTTGGCATTTCCTTTCTTTGGGATTTGAATGAAAACTGACTTTTTAAAGTCCTGTGGCCACTGCTGCATTTTCCAAATTTGCTGGCATATTGAGTTCAGCACTTCCACAGCATCATCTTTCAGGATTTGAAATAGCTCAACTGGAATTCCATCACCTCCACTAGCTTTGTTCATAGTGATGCTTTCTAAGGCCCACTTGACTTCTCATTCCAGGATGTCTGGCTCTAGGTGAATGATCACACCATCATGATTAACTGGGTCATGAAGATCTTTTTTGTATAATTCTTCTGTGTATTCTTGCCACTTCTTCTTAATATCTTCTACTTCTGTTAGGTCCATACCATTTCTATCCTTTATTGTGCCCATCTTTGCATGAAATTTTCCCTTGGTATCTCTGGTATTCTTGAAGAGATCCTTAGTCTTTCCCACTGTATTGTGTTCCTCTATTTCTTTGCATTGATCACTGAGGAAGTCTTTCTTATCTATTCTTTCTATTCTTTGGAAGCTGCATTCAAATGGGTATATCTTTCCTTTTCTCCTAAACTAATTATTTAGACCCAATAACCATTATCTTGATTATGCAAATTATTTGATATTACTTCAGTTCACTTAAGTCGCTCAGTCGTTTCCAACTCTTTGCGACCCCATGAATCGCAGCACGCCAGGCCTCCCTGTCCATCACCAACTCCCGGAGTTCACTCAGACTCACATCCATCAAGTCCGTGATGCCATCCTGCCATCTCATCCTTTGTCGTCCCCTGCTCCTTCTGCCCCCAATCCCTCCCAGCATCAGAGTCTTTTCCAATGAGTCAACTCTTTGCATGGCGTGGCCAACCTACTGGAGTTTCAGCTTTAGCATCATTCCTTCCAAAGAAATCCCAGGGCTGATCTCCTTCAGAATGGACTGGTTGGATCTCCTTGCAGTCCAAGGGACTCTCAAGAGGCTTCTCCAACACCACAGTTCAAAAGCATCAATTCTTCAGTGCTCAGCTTTCTTCACAGTCCAACTCTTACATCCATATATGACCACTGGAAAAACCGTAGCCTTGACTAGACAGACCTTTGTTGGCAAGGTAATGTCTCTGGTTTTCAACATGCTCTCTAGGTTGGTCATAGCTTTTCTTCCAAGGAGTAAGCATCTTTTAATTTCATGGTTGCAATCACCATCTGCAGTGATTTTGGAGCCCCCCAAAATAAAGTCTGACACTGTTTCCACTGTTTCCCCATCTATTTCCCATGAAGTGATGGGACCAGATGCCATGATCTTCGTTTTCTGAATGTTGACCTTTAATATTACATTATTAAATTAGTATAGTAACAGAAATTTCCTTTTTTTTTCTATTTAATCTACCTCTTTTGTTGTATATCTATTAACATGGAGAATTATCATGTGGGTAGATTAATAATTTTTAAGGAAAAATATAACTTTAAACATCACTATTTGATTATACAAAACCATGAAAATGAATGAATACTTCCTCCTTGCTAGATATGTGCTTAATGCCGAACAATGGTTAACTTAGTCCTCACTGTCACCCTTTATGATAGGTGCCATTATCCCCATTTTACTGAGAAAGAAGCAAAAGCTTAAAGAGGGTAAGTAACCTGCCCCAACTCCAGTAACTAATAAGCAACAGTGCTGGGACTCAAACCAAAGACGTTCATTCACCAAAACCATAGGTTTAACCTGTAGAGGGTACTGAATGCCTGAAGCTGCAATGTTCTATCTGTACTTATAATTGCAGAAAACATCTCGTAATGATTATGTAACTCTGAGAATTGACCGGTATCCAAGATGGCTACATGTTTTTTGAACCAAAAGTAGAAAATAAAAAGGAGTCTGACTAAAGGTTTACTTTTGCTGAAAGAAGAAATTTACTTACGTATTTAAAAAAAAAAAAAAGACAAATCCTAAGAACTTGTGCTACTATTAGAAGAGCTGTAATATATCATTGTAGAGAAAGATACCAGTATAATACTGATCACTCACTTTTGTTCTCTAGTTTTTAGGAAAAAACGTTTGTACAGAATCAAGTGCATTTTGGGATTCTTTCAAAGGAGCAAGTTTCATCATGAATTTTAAATTAAAAATATACTTATCCTAATATTTGAAATCACCATCTCACAGCATGATATAATAACTGATTATATTGAAGACCTTATTTTCCATGTAAATTATTTTTAAAATATGTCTGTTGTACTTAAGTTTCTATCAAAATAATCTTAAAGTGTAAGCTCTAGAATGACAAAAATTATCTTTCAAATTCTCATCCCTTTTCTTATTAACTGGATGAAGTTGGCATCTTGGAACCTTTGTCTTTTCATCCATAAAACTACCTATGCCACAGGGTCATTGTGGGGTTTCCATTGACCTTATAGGCAAGAAATCTTGACCATTATTTGACATTGATCTATCCCACCTAACTGGATAATTGAGATGTTTTTAAATAACATGCAGAACATGATGTTGAAAAGATAATGAATGTGGTAAGCAGTGATATAAATTTCTGACATTTTTTTCTGACCATTTCAATAATGTGAAATTTGTGAATTAGTTTTTAACTTTGAAAATGAAAAACTACTGACGTTCCACTACTGGGAGATCATTCTACAATAATGCCCCTCAAAGCATGAAGGTGAAGTCGCTCAGTCGTTTCCGACTCTTTGCAACCCTGTGTACTGTAGCTTACCAGGCTCCTCCGTCCATGGGATTCTCCAGGCAAGAATACTGGAGTGGGTTGCCATTTCCTTCTCCAGAGGATCTTCCCAACCCAGGGATCGAACCCAGGTCTCCCACATTGGAGGCAGACACTTTAACCTCTGAGCCACCAGGGAAGCCCTTCACCTTCACCTTCACCTTCAGATAGATATAGATAGATAAATAAACAGATTATTTTTTACTAAAACAAAGACACGCAACTTCCCATACATTTATTGAGTAAATCAGTCAGTTTAGAAACTTTCTACTAAAGATGCATATGTAATAATCAGCTGTATCCAGTTTAGTCTTATCTTAATGATGAAATTCCTCATTCATCTATTCATTCAGTAAATATTTACTTTGAACTTACTGTGTGCCAAAAATACCATTCTAGACACTTGGAGATATAACAATAAACAATGAAAGAGGCCCTCCTCCTTGTTTCCATGGAGATGGCTTATGTTCTACTGAAGGCAAATAGATAATGAATGAATAAGCAGATAAGAATGACTTCACATAGTGATATGTGATATGCAGGGGAAAAATACCAGAAGGGTTTGATATGTGTGATCTTTTTGCTTCTTAAGATGGGATAGTCATAAAAGAGGAACTCAGTGATTTGATACATAAACTGAGATTTGTTGGACAAGAAGAGGAGAGGTAAAAGGAAGGCTTTGGACAAGAATATTTCACAGTGAATAATATTAAAGGACCTAAGGAAGTCTTTGCCTGTCTAGAAGAAGAGAAGTGCCGTTGTGGCTGGGGGAGAGAGAGAAAGAGGAATAGGTGCCATAAGATGAGAGTCCAGATCTCAAGATGCCTTGTAGGCCAGAGTAAGGATTTGGTTGTTTTCTAGATGTGGTGCGTCTTTTGGAGACATTTAAGCAGAAGGATGGCAAGATTTGCTTTATAATTTTAATGAGGTTACTCTGTCAACTGTGTGAAAAATTGACTGTAAGATGAGTAAAAATAAGATTGTGATATCTTATGGTGAACAGTGTCGGATTCATGATCTCCGAAGGAAATCAAATACACGGCTCCAGTCACTCAGAGCTTCATGTGGCAAAAGTTTCATTAAAGTGGAAAGGGCTAAAGAAAGCTTCTGACATACACACTGGAAGGGAGGGGAGCATGCCCTACTTGCTAGTCTTATCAAGGCTTTATCTAGTTTTTTGATTGTTTAATAACAATAGAAAGGTCTTACCAGACCCATTCCCAGGACATATATCTTAAGGTAACAAGATTAGTCGGAAGATTCTTGAAAAGAAGGAGAAACATGTCCTCAAGCAAGATACATTATTGTTATATAATCATTCAGTTCAGTAGCTCAGTCCTGTCTGACTCTTTGTGACCCCATGAATTGCAGCAGGCCAGGCCTCCCTATCCATCACCAACTCCCGAAGTTCACTCAAACTCATGCCATCGAGTTGGTGATGGCTTTCAGCCATCTCATCCTTCCCTTGTCCTCTTGCCCCCAGTCCCTCCCAGCATCAGAGTCTTTTCCAGTGAGTCAACTCGTCGCATGAGGTGGACAAAGGATTGGAGTTTCAGCTTTAGCATCAGTGCTTCCAATGAACGCCCAGGACTGATCTCCTTTCGGATGGACTGGTTGGATCTCCTTGTAGTCCAAAGGACTCTCAAGAGTTGTCTCCAACACCATAGTTCAAAAGCATCAATTCTTTGGCACTCAGCTTTTTTCACAGTCCAAATCTCACATCCATACATGACCACTGGAAAAACCATAGCCTTGACTAGACGAACCTTTGTTGGCAAAGTAATGTCTCTGCTTTTCAATATGCTGTCTTTTAATTTCATGGCTGCAGTCACCATCTGCAGTGATTTTGGAGCCCCAAAATTAAAGTCTGACCCTGCTTCCACTGTTTCTCCATCTATTTCCCATGAAGTGATGGGACCAGATGCCATGATTTTAGTTTTCTGAATGTTGAACTTTAAGCCAGCCTTTTCACTCTCCTCTTTCACTTTCATCAAGAAGCTCCTTAGCTCCTCTTCACTTTCTGCCATAAGGGTGGTGTCATCTGCATATCTGAGGTTACTGATATTTCTCCCAGCAGTCTTGATTCCAGCTTGTGCTTCTTCCAGCCCAGCGTTTCTCATGATGTACTCTGCATATAAGTTAAATAAGCAGGGTGACAATATACAGCCTTGACGTACTCCTTTTCCTATTTGGAACCAGTCTGTTGTTCCATGTCCAGTTCTAACTGTTGCTTCCTGACCTGCATACAGATTTCTCAAGAGGCAGGTCAGGTGGTCTGGTATTCCCATCTCTTTCAGAATTTTCCACAGTTTATTGTGACCCACACAGTCAAAGGCTCTGGCATAGTCAGTAAAGCAGAAATAGATGTTTTTCTGGAACTCTGTTGCTTTTTCCATGATCCAGCGGATATTGGCAATTTGATCTCTGGTTCCTCTGCCTTTTCTAAAACCAGCTTCAACATCTGGAAGTTCACAGTTCACGTATTGCTGAAGCCTGGCTTCGAGAATTTTGAGCATTACTTTACTAGCATGTGAGATGAGTGCATTTGTGTGGTAGTTAGAGCACTCTTTGGCATTGCCTTTCTTTGGGATTGAAATGAAAACTGACCAGGGCAAATAGATGGAAACAATGGAAACAGTGAGAAAATTTATTTGGGCAGGGGGCTCCAAAATCACTGCAGATAGTGACTGCAGCCATGAAATTAAAAGATTCTTGCTCTTTGGAAGAAAAGCTATGACCAACCTAGACAGCATGTTAAAAAGCAAAGACATTACTTTACCAACAAAGGTCTGTCTAGTCAAAGCTATGGTTTTTCCCATAATCACTTACGGATGTGAGAGTTGGACTATAAAGAAAGATGAGTGTTGAAGGACTGATGCTTTTGAACTGTGGTGTTGGAGAAGCCTCTTGAGAGTCCCTTGGACTGCAAGGAGATCTAACCATACCATCCTAAAGGAAATCAATCCTAAATATTCATTGGAAGGACTGATGCTGAAGCTTAAACTCCAGTACTTTGACACCTGATATGAAGAACTGACTCATTGGAAAAGACCCTGATGCTGGGAAAGATAGAAGGAGGGAGGAGAAGGGGACGACAGAGAATGAGATGGTTGGATGGCATCACCGATGTGATGGACATGAGTTTGAGTAAGCTCTGGGAGTCGGTGACTGGAGATGGACAGGGAAGCCTGTCATGCTGCAGTCCATGGGATCACAAAGAGTTAGACAGGACTGAGGGACTGAACTGAAGTGAACAGAGCTTAAGGAAGAACATACCCTTGAGCAAAATGAGCTGTTTTGTTGTGTTACCATAAGCTCTGGACTTAGAGAAAACTAGTCTTAGGAAGAATAGATTGTTGTCATAACAACTCATGGCTTATGTGACTAAGACTAAGAAGTGTAGGGGGGAAAAAAAAAAGCCAAAAACCTTTGTTCCTTTCTCCTCCTCTGAGGGCCCTTGTCTCCTTATCTAAGAATAAGCTCTCGGGTTGTTAAGAGTCATCTCCAGTATTCCATGAGGGATGACAGTGACTGAGACCAGGTGACAGGATTAGAAGTAAAGAAAAAAATAGATTCTGGATAAGTCTCATGGTCATTGGGTCTTACTGATGAACAAAATGATGTGTGTGTATGCGGGGGGATGTTCATGGGTGACAGGTTACAGAAATGGAGGAAAAACAATAATTTCTTGAGTAATTTATACACCATTGTACCACAGGTGAAGATGAAGAATGTTAGGGAATGAAGATTTGTGTGACAAAGAACAAGAATTAGATTTTGGTCATGTTAAATTCCAGATGCTATTAGACATGCAAGGGGTGATGTCAAACAGGCAAGTGAATGTAAGTCTGAAGTTCTGGGGTACTCATTCATTTGGAGGCATTCATTTTAGAGTCCTCAGCATGGAGCCAGGACTGAAAGAGGTTAACCATGAAGAATTTGTGTCTTGGGGAATTCCATTTTTGAATGATATTGACCATGTTTTAAGAAAAAGAAGTTTCTGGCCATGTGTAGGCAAGAGTAATGGCTAGTGTGAGGAAAGTTAGGAAAGTATCTCAGAACACAAGAAATGCACACTTAGGTATGTTTTTGCAGTGCTTTAACAGTATTGGTTTCATTATGTAGGGTTTGGGGGAGAATACAAAAAAATCACTATAGGGATTTTCCACATCTTAACCCTCAGCAATATTATCAGGCAATTACTGTGTCTAAGCTACTGCTAGAGAGAATCATTAAATAATTATATCTATATTGGATATATGGTTAATTTCCAATCTAGTTTCCATCTGACTCTTTTTGGTCATTCAAGGCACTGAAATAATATCTAGTGAAGGCAGTTAAATGTAGTATTTGATTAAAATATCTATTGTTGTAGGGAAATCCTACATGCATGCTACGTCGCTTCAGTCATGTCCGACTATTAGCAACCCTATGGACTGTAACCCACCAGGCTTCTCTGTCCATGGGATTCTCCAAGCAAGGTTACAGGACTGGGTTGCCCTTTCCTCCTCCAGGGGGTCTTCCCAACCCAGGGATGGAACCCACGTCTCCTATCTCCTGCCTTGGTAGGTGGGTTCTTTACCTCTGGCACCACCTGGGAAGCCCAGAAATCCTTTTCTACCTAAACATTAAAAATATTCTGAAAGAAATAAAGACTGTGTTAGTGTATTTTAGTATTACCTCAAATGATTTTCTATCTCTAATAACCACCATCTCTAATATGACCACTTTTCCTAATGGGGAAAAAAAAAAAACAAGACTCTGCAGGAGGAAAGTTAATTTTAGAAAATACATTTTTAACTTATTGCTTAATTTTTGAAGACTATTGAAAATATACCGTGAGCCTTTTATTATGCAAATATATTTAGTTTTGAAAACAGTTGATAATAAAGCATTCTCCTTTCTTTATATCATATTACAGTAATGGAGCTGTTACCTCTCAGTATGCATTTAATGAGTTTTAACTAACATTTTAATGAGCTTAAATTATCATAAACCTAAGAATTAGAGAAAACCGAATTTATTGGTATAGAGAAAGTTTCCTTAAGAGTTAATTATATTGTTTATGACGGACTATAATTCATTTTATGATATACCACCATTTTATAAGTAAAATTATATTAGCAGATCATTATACTTAAGCTCTATAAACATGTATCATTTTGTCCAGTTTTAAAATAAAAAACTCATGATGTTTTTATATACTCAAATCATGAGCATAAAAGGCATAAACATATCAAAGATAGAAACCAAAATTTTTATTAAAAAGTTTTCACATTTCCTCTAAATTAAACTCCATACAGAACCTTCAAATGGAGATGTTTTTATTTTTGAAGGAGGAATCATTTATAATTTTCTTGATTCATGTATTTACAGTGGGATTATGGAATCACAACTGATAATTTGGAAGAAATTTAGGAACTTTTTCAAAATAAGTGATATTTTGGTTTTATTGGAATATGATTAACAGTGAATATATGTGATGGCTTTAAGCCTCCCTCATCTAGAGCACAGTCATCACTGCTTACTCCTTCCCCTATAACTTCCTTATTTTTTATCCAGTCCTCTGATGAGGCACTTAACATGCCTTAGTCTGGATCAAAAGTTTGTCATCTTATCTTTATATCCCTTGTACCTACCTCAAAGTTGGCCTTCAATTCATCTTAACTGGAGAGACCTTCTCAATGTAATTTTTTTTTTTCTGAAATTTCATTCTGACTTAAAAAAGGAACTAATTAACCAAGTTATATATTTTGATCTCTAAGGTGAGCCTTATTACCATTCTACAGATATTGTGTTGACATTTGTATTTCAAAGCACCATCCTCCTGTAAACTTGCACTCTGGGTCACTGAGTGACTCTAGTCAGAAACCAGGTTTCCATACCTTCATACAACTCTTTGTGTTGAATCCAGTTGGAGCAGATGGTATTCTCTGAAAACACCTGGAGTCAAAATTATTTTTTCTTTATACACTGTAAAATATATATATATATTAGTAACTAATTGATATATTTGTGTGTATAGTGAAGACTTCCTGTCTCATCACTACCTTCCCACTTTTGGTTTTCTTTGAAAAGGCTTTGTTATTATTCGTTTCTTGCATGTCCTTCCAAAGATTATTTTTTGTACATGCAAGCACATTCCAGCATGTTTCTTTGTAATTAATGTTTTTTTGTAATTAATTAAAGCATACAGTGCATATTCCAAACTCACTCTGAAGCTGGCCCTGTGAAAATGCCTTCCTTGTTGAAAACCCTTTCCCTCCTTTGTATTTTAATACATTTTCAATGTTGTTCTTTAATGCTGAATGCTTTTTTTTTTCTTTCCGATTGTGGTTTTTGAGTTATTTTTGATAACTTTCCTTAAATCTCTTTAGCACTTTGAGGGCAAGATCTCTGTTAGAAATATCTTGTACTTCTAAGTGTAAGAGACACATAGCATCTGTCACCATTAAAATAGTTGGTTCCCACTTAGTAAATTAAAAAGAAACAAATGACTTAAAAAACTCTTCTATTATCTCAAAGTAGTGATTACAACTAGAACTGATGGAAAAATGAAAATACCTAATTTATTTGTTATCAATTAAACAAAGCAAAGTTAAACATCATTTAAAATCACCTTTTAGAAATAAACTGGATAAACCTTATTGAGTAAATTAAGCTTTTTGATTTGGAGGGAGCAGTGACAATTTATTGCCCAGTTAATATTTTACAACATAAATAATAATACCTAAGGGCTTTCCAAGTGGCACAGTGGTAAAGAATCTGCCTGCCATTCAGGAGACACAAGAGACAGAGACATGGGTTCCATCCCTGAGTCAGGAAGATCTCCTGGAGGAGGAAACGGCAACCCACTCCAGTAATCTTGCCTGGGAAATCCCTTGGATAGAGGAGCCTGGTGGAACACAGTCCATGGGGTCGCAAAGTCAGGCATGACTGAGCAACTGAGCACATTTACAGTAATACCTAAACACTTTAGACTTTAGGATTATACTGTTCTATATGAATCCCAACTCTGACAGTACTCATCGTAATTACCACCATCCAATATCAACTGCATAGTATTTGACCCTCTGACCCTCAAGACCTTAAAAGAAGATTTTTTTGTACACAAGCTTGAGTTCTTGAAGATTATTAACCATTTGACACTCAGAGGAATTAAAAATTGACATCATTAAGCTCATTTAGAATCAGATACAAAAATAAGATTGCAAGATCCTTCTTTTTTTACTAGTATTCCGAACAATAATAATTCTCATTTCTGAAATGTTTTCTTTATTTAATAGTGTACTTTACAGAGATCCATTTGTTTATTCTTCATAACTATCCAATGACATAAACATTTAATAGCCCCATTTTATGGAGGAAGAAGGGTGAGGTTTAATAGGGCTGAGAGACCTGAATAAGACCATCTAGTTAATAAAATAGCAGAGCTAGGCCTCAAACCCAGGCCTCTGACTAAGCCCATTATTTAAACTATAATGTCATATTGCTTCTCTGTCGGAAAGGAATAGTTCCAAAACACTTATTAATTTGTAGTTCCCGGTCCCGTGAAAGAAACTGAGCAAATGGTGGAGAGGAACTGGCGTGCATTTAGAAATACAAAACAGTGTGAAGGCCCTAGAATGGAAAAGAGCTTGCTATGTTCCAGGACCTGAGGAACAGCCAGTGTGGCTGAGAATTGTGATTGAGGGGACAAAGATGAGGCAGCAGAGATTTTTAGAGGATAAACCACACAGGAAGAAAAGAGGATAAGTTAACATTCTGCCTGGATTTCAGGAACTACCCTGGCATAATTACAAAGAATGCTTTCATTTGTTTCCTAAATGCTTAGTATGGAGGACAAAATAATGTGGTTATCCCAGTCAGAGGTTAGGTTAAATGTTTATGATTTCAGAAGAAATGAATAAATTTTTCCTCAACTACTTGTGTGATATTAATAGGGAATTACACATCTTGTAGGGCAAATTCCACACTCAGCTCTTTTACCCACTGACAAAAATCCCCAGTGATGAACAGAAACCAGGTCTCCTAGAAATTTACAGAAGCAAAGGGCTTACTTTTAAGCAAATGTCGAAAAAAAAAAACAAAAAAACTTTTCAAGGGCAGTATTAGCCATGCTCTTTTGACATCACTGGATAAAAATAGGTAACATCTGATTATTTAGGATCTACTCATTCATTTTGAAAATTAATTCATTTGTTAACCACAGATTTTCTGTTTTGGCCCATATTTTAGACTTGTATTTTGCCTTACATTCAGAGAAGTTATAATTTGATTGTTCATAGAGAGTTTTGACAAAATAATTTCTAATGTTACCATTTGTAGAAAGTTAGAGGAAAGAGTGGGGGCTGAGGTGACTAATATGTGATTCATGAAAATGGCCAAAATTAGGAATTATAATAATTTGTGAATTATAATAATTTGTGAATTTTAATAGTCTGGCATCATAAATAGCTTTGATTCAAACTAAATAATGAGGTTTGGCAGACTTTCTGGTAAATTTTACTTGTCACGTTTTGGTCCCTTCCCAGGCAGAGAAGCCAAAGCAATCGTATGCAGCTAGGTGGTTATCTCCATACAGAGAGCTGACACATCACCAAGCAGGAAGAAAGCGACTCTGTTTATTTTTTATCCCTGACTATTTTGAGAGTAAAAGTATACTGAGTCCTAGTCCTAGGAATAACCATGGATCCCAGAGAATAAAAATACAGCAGAAGACTGTTTATTTCCTTATTACTGAGCACATACTCTGTGGCTGACCAAGACTGACTCTAGGGTATCACAGGAAGACAGATTTTCTTTTCTTGGGCTCCACAATCACTGCAGACAGTGACTGCAGCCATGAAATTAAAAGACACTTGCTCCTTGGAAGGAAAGCTATGACAAACCTAGACAGCATATTACAAAGCAGAGACATCACTTTGCTGACAACGGTCCGTATCATCAAAGCGATGTGTTTCTGGTAGTCATATTTGATGTAAGAGTTGAAGCCTAAAGAAGGCTGGGTGCCAAAGAATTGATGCTTTCAAATTACGATGCTGGAAAAGACTTGTAAAGGTCCCTTGGACAGCAAGGAGATCAAACCAGTCGATCCTAAAGGAAATCAGCCCTGAATATTCATTGGAAGGACTGATGCTGAAGCTGAAGCTCTAATAATTTGGCCACCTGATGGGAAGAACCAACTCGTTGAAAAAGACCCTGATGCTGGGAAAGACTGAGACCCTTTAGGAAGAGAAGAGGGCAACAGAGGGTGAGATGATTAGATACCATCACCAACTCAACTGACATGAATTTGAGCAAACTCTGGGAGATAGTGGAAGACAGAGGAGCCTGGCATGCTACAGTCCATGGAATCACAGAGTCAGACAGAACTTAGCGACTGAACAACACATCAGAGGAAGAGGGGGATTCTTCTAAACCTCCATGACTAATGTGACATCTTTCTAGTTTCATATAAGATATGAAGGTTTGACTAGAGTTAGAATTGGACATGGAACAACAGACTGGTTCCAAATAGGAAAAGGAGTACGTCAAAGCTGTATATTGTCACCCTGCTTATTTAACTTCTATGCAGAGTACATCGTGAGAAATGCTGGACTGGAAGAAACACAAGCTGGAATCAAGACTGCCAGGAGAAATATCAATAACCTCAGATATGCAGATAACACCACCCTTATGGCAAAAAGTGAAGAGGAGCTAAAAAGCCTCTTGATGAAGGTGAAAGAGGAGAGTGAAAAAGTTGGCTTAAAGCTCAACATTCAGAAAATGAAGATCATGGCATCTGGTCCCATCACTTCATGGGAAATAGATGGGGAAACAGTAGAAAAGGTGTCAGACTTTATTTTTTGGGGCTCCTATATCACTGCAGACGGTGATTGCAACCATGAAATTAAAAGACGCTTACTCTTTGGAAGGAAAGTTATGACCAACCTAGATAGTATATTCGAAAGCAGAGACATTATTTTGCCAACTGAGGTCCATCTAGTCAAGGCTATGGTTTTTCCTGTGGTCATGTATGAATGTGAGAGTTGGACTGTGAAGAAGGCTGAGCGCCGAAGAATTGATGCGTTTGAACTGTGGTGTTGGAGAAGACTCTTGAGGGTCCCTTGGACTGCAAGGACATCCAACCAGTCCATTCTGAAGGAGATCAACCCTGGGATTTCTTTGGAAGGAATGATGCTAAAGCTGAAGCTCCAATCCTTTGTCCACCTCATACGAAGAGTTGACTCATTGGAAAAGACTCTGATGCTGGGAGAGATTGAGGGCAGGAGGACAGGGGGACGACAGAGGATGAGATGGCTGGATGGCATCACGGACTCGATGGACGTAAGTCTGAGTGAACTCCAGGAGATGGTGATGGACAGGGAGGCCTGGCATGCTGCAATTCATGGGGTCGCAAAGAGTCACGACTGAGCGAATGAACTGAACTGAACTGAACTGAATTTAAAAATACTTAAAAAACACTTTAGGGAAAACATAAATTTTGTTCATGAGCACTCAGTGTCACTTACACCTTAAAAATACATCCACCCACTGTTTGTTCTTTGGCATCAGTTTGTTTCCATAGAGTATATGGCAAGATTGAATGAATGAGGTGTGGGTCTGTGGACTTAGTATCAGGAACAAAAGAAATTGTGCTACTCAATGGTTCAAGCACATTGTTTTCTGCTTGTTGTCCATGATGTAATATGACTTTTCTGAAATAATTTAAATGTTGTCTTTAGCATATTTGCATTCATAAAGAGTGCTTGAATATGCTTCTTGCTTCCTCTTCTCCTGCTTAGCTGTCAAAACATGGTGATGCTTTTGAAGATTTATGGTAGATTGGGTAATGAGATTGCTGAATGTTAACCGCAGCATTCAGAATTCATTTGGTGGCAAAAGAAAAGATGGTTACTGGATCTTTGGAATAGAATAGAGAGATGATAGAGCTTTTTTTAATCAGCCAATTTAAAAATAAATATGCTATATTCTGGATTAGGAAACATTTCAAACTTCTTGTCATGTAGTAATCAAATAGAACATTTCCTGAAGAATATAGGATGTCAAATTATATTCATTTCAGCAGAATTCCTGACAGCTCGTAGTAATGCCATATTTTGCAGTGTAGATGTATGCAAATCTTAATATTGGATGAGAAAGACTGAATAGTCCACAGGCATGTGGAATTTTTTTTTTATTATTATGAAAATCTCAGGTATACAGAATTATAGTTCAACAGCTGTGCATCTAGAGTCCTCATCCCACAAGTTTAGAAAAAAAAAAACAACTTTCATTGTTGCATTAGAATTCAGTAAGTTTCATGCTGTGAGGCTTTGGTCTACGTTCAAGTGTAAAACTGGGTAATAAATAGCATACTCTTCCAGTGGTCATTTTTAAGTTCATGAATTATGGTGAGATTCATGATTGCACTCTAAATCAGACCTCTAATGATTGTGTTATGAAATGTATTGTTAAAATAGATGAAGTGATGGAAATCGTGAAATCAGCAGAATTATGCTGAAAGCCCATAGATGCATTATAATATGTAGCACACTTATTCAAGAATTTGTTGAGTTTCAGGTAGAGGGTGATAAAGATAGAGCAACAATAGTTTCAAAGTAACTGGCATTCTTGACAAGGAAGGTTGACCTTGACCTTCCTCTCCTTCCAACCCTCATTTCATCAGCAGGGGTGAGATTACTTGGAGACCCTGCCAATAGGTAATAAATAACACATAAATTCCAGGACACCCTTGCACTGTGGGGTGCCCTAATGTGTAATAATCCTTAGACTATTGAGTTTATAACTCATGACATCTGGCAGTTACTTGGCATTGTAATTCATGTTGATCAGGCACATCAGAATACACCATGGAAGAGAAATATCAGAGCACTAACCCGTTGATACTAGGAAAGGGTGAAATGACAGGAAAAAGCTGCTGAACTGAACAGTGTTAAAATGTTGTAAAAGCTAATACCTTCGGATAAGGACTAACAAGGTGGGAGGAGAGTGGTAATCTATTGGGATCCAGAATAAAGCAGCACATTAATATTTACTGAATGGTGCTCTTTATTCCTTTATTCAAATTGGCAGATGTAGCATTAAGGCAGTAATGAATATGGAAGTTTGAATTCAAGTATATACTTATACATATTTTAAGTTTAAAATTATACATAAATATATAAATATATTGAATTAAAAATGCATGTACACCCGTGGTGGATTCATGTCAATGTATGGCAAAACCAATACAGTATTGTAAAGTAAAATAAAGTAAAAATAAAAATTAAAAAAAAATGTTTACACAAATATATATCTATATATAAACGAGATTTGCCCATTTTAATTTTTCGTGTTCTTTGATCTAACAGTGAGAGCTAAATGAGGTAAAAGAGAAAGAGAGGTAGGAAGAGAAATGGGAAATAGTGGGGAAAAAACCACTCTACAAGACCTGTAACAAACCTGACTATACCTAACAGCCTAACTGATTTAACTGAAGACTTAAGGCTAATGGGACATGAACCAGATTGAAAAGCTAGAGGTAGACAGATGGTTATTTGTAATCATCCTGTAAATGTAAATCCTATAAAGATGTTGTGATTATTTATTTATTTATTTATGCCCCAACCCAGATTGAAGAAAATCGGAGACAGTATTTTAGCTTGAAATAATCTGGTGTTACCCTTTGTTACCACCTTGAGAAAGATCATTTGATTTTTTTTTTTTAAGACTAGTCTCTGTCAGTTCTGAATATTAAATTCAACATATTATTTCTTCCATTATCCAGAGTTATAGCCATCTTTGTGACCAAGACTGAAATTCTCAAAAGGGCAGGTCCTGGAAGCAAGTTGGGTAGCAGAATAGAACAGTTGGGGGATGTGGAGAGTTTTTGTTTTATGGTGAAGGAAGGCTGCCTTGAACACATTTAGGCCAGTACCCTCCATCCTACATGAGGTCTTCCTCCTGACATACTATATTTGGGCACAGCCTCTAAGCTGCCCTCCTGTCTTTAAGTTTTCTGTTATTCTAGAGATATCAACCCCACATAACCAATTTTGTGGACAATGGCACTTTAAGGGAAGAAAAAAGAGAAACTGATTAAACATTAATTAGCCTCAATCCGCAATTTCCTCTCAAGCTAATGGATAGGGTATGCAAATCCCTGTCAAATATCAGATGCTAAGCTTTGCCAAAAATAGGACTTCCAAGTGTTGAAGGCGAGCCAACTGCTGGCTCCTTAACTCAAACCAAAGGAAATGATGACCAGAGACAGGCCTCGCGTCTGCCGTGGTCAGATGTCACCAGTTTGCAGTGCCACGTGTGATCCAAGAGTTTATGAATGATCTCAACACTTGGTCCCCAAGGAGAACATATGCATTACAGAGGTTACAGATAGAAATTACAGAGAGCACAATGTTTCCATGCAATTTCTAAGAATCCTTCAGCAAGTTTTAAACATTAATGGAAAACATTAAGGAAGACTTGGCACTGTTAGGGGGACTTCAGATTATGTTGCGGGTAAGAACAGAACAGGGCTAAAAAAAGGATTCAAGAATAGAGACTTGGCTAAGACGTTTGGAGCTGGCCATTCCTCCTGGGCGAGCTGTATGTTTGTGTGTTTTATTCCCTGCAGATTTCTAGGCTTCACAAAATGTTATGGCTTGAAAATGAGCGAGTCACAGGGTATCCTTGTTCATTCATCATGCTCCAATCATTGTGCTGGTTTAACTGGGCCATTTGCTGAGTGGATTTGCTTGCACAGGGAATCACAGTAGGATGAGGAGGGGCGAGAGCTTCTCATTTTGGAATTGTCAGCGTGTTGCAGAAGTGCCAGAGTGTCAGCTTGCACAGTGGTAGCAGGATGTCGCCCCACTGAGTTCTTTCTTTCCCATTCCCCTTCTGTGCAGAAGAAACCACTTGTGATTGTTCCCTAAATATCAGGTTGTGTCTGTATAGCGGGTGACTGGCCTGTCCACTCTGACCTTATCTTGCTTGATTATATCAAATATAATAATGTGGTTTGTTGTGAATGATGTTTCCTCTGTAGATGTAGTAGGTTTTGGGTCATTGCAACTTCAGAAAAATGCAGCATTATTGTAGCTTGTCAGTGGGGAACTTTCATTTGAGAGGGGCAACTTTATTTAAACTGGCCTATGAATGAAAGAGCTTCCCTGGTGGCTCAGATGGTAAAGAATCCACCAGCAATGCAGGAGACCTGGGTTTGATCCCTGGGTTGGGAAGATCCCCTGGAGGAAATAGAAACCCACTCCAGGATTCTTGCCTGGAGAATCCCCATAGACAGAGGAGCCTGGCGAGCTACAGTCCATGGGGTCACAGAGTCAAATGCAGCTTAGTGACTAAACCACCACCACCACCTGCTGCTGCTGCTGCTGCTAAGTCGCTTCAGTCGTGTCTGACTCTGTGCGACCCCATAGACGGCAGCCCACCAGGCTCCCCAGTCCCTGGGATTCTCCAGGCAAGAACACTGGAGTGGGTTGCCATTTCCTTCTCCAATGCGTGAAAGTGAAAAGTGAAAGTGAAGTCGCTCAGTCGTGTCCGACTCCTAGCGACCCCATGGACTGCAGCCCACCAGCCTCCTCCGTCCATGGGATTTTCCAGGCAAGAGTACTGGAGTGGGGTGCCATTGCCTTCTCTGACCACCACCTAGTCCAATGTATATATAAAAGGAAATCTCAGATGAGTGAATCTGAAACTGACACCAAAGGGACAGTGTGTGTTTAAAGAAAGAAATAGGGAAAAGTATGGGGACAAAGAGTTACCTAGGGAAGATTTTCAAGTAGAAAAATTATATATGCTAATGTACACTGATAATGAGATGGTCCTCTGTGTGTCTAGTATAGGAGGGTTGCTGGAATGTATGTGATGAGCCTGAAAATATAATTGGTGACCTGATATACAACTCTGATGTCACATTAAGAAGAGAATTTTTTCTTAAGAGCCTTTTAAAAGTTGTGAAAAGGTAATGGATGTGATCGTATGTGCACTTTAGCAAACTCATAATAGCCACAGTAGAGAGATTAAAAGAGAAATCAGACGAAAAGTTTAAGTAGAATACTCTTGAAGTAATTAAGGAAGAGATAAGACACTCTGAACTAGGGCAGCAGTGACAGGAAAGATGGATGCAGGTGCTGTTACAAATCATTGTAGCATAATGACTTGATGTAGGGTCTGCTGCTGCTGCTGCTGCTGAGACGCTTCAGTTGTGTCCGACTCTGTGCGACCCCATAGACTGCAGCCCACCAGGCTCCTCCGTCCCTGGGATTCTCCAGGCAAGAATACTGGAGTGGGTTGCCATTTCCTTCTAGAGTCAGACAGGATTCACACTCTGAACTTAACTTACCACATAAATAGGTCATTCCAAAGCCTTCCACAGGCCCCATCATGTCATCTTTGTTTAATACAGTATTCCTTAATCATTTTATAAGACTGTGTGAAGTATATTATAGTATTCAGTATCTTCCTGTAGAACTGAAATAATTTGTTATAGATATTCATGTCATGAATATGAACTCTATCGTATCAAACACAGTAGTAATTCCGAATCTACTGATGTTCCAGAATAACTTTCTAAGTCACTGTGCATGTTAATGTAAAAAGAATTCAGGTCTAATACAGGCTATAACTAGCTCAGTGAACTCTCATTTGTGCTTTTCAGCTCGTATAGAGAAATGAATATTTGGGTTCTAGCCAACTACATTTCTGTTTTTCCCTGTGGAGATTTGAGCCCTTGTATTCTAAACTTAGATCTGCAAAGCATGTACTATATCAAAAGTCTACCTATTATATATATTTTTTTTTCTTTTAAGTACTGCTTACCACTACCCCACTCCCAGCTTTTGTCATTTTAACCAGATTCTTTTCAGTTCATGTTTATTTCTCTTCACCCTATTTAAAGACTTTGTTTGGAGCTCTAGGTAATACACATATTGCTGCCTGTTCTTGTTTTGGCTTACTTCTCAAGCCACAGTGATAATGTGGCTCTGTTTTGTTTTGTTTTTTTCTAGAATAGGGGCTTAATGAGAAAAAAATATATATAGACTCAATTTGAACTTGCTTTACTTTTTTATATTTATGGAACTGTTTCAGTTCCCTTTACTCACATATATAAATCCTTTACTATAAAGAACACCGCCCATTTTTTTTTAAATCACTTGTGATAAAGCACAGGGCAAAATCCAAGACAGAAACTAAGAATTAGCCAAAAATAGGTAAACACTATTTAATTTTACTGTTTTTATACTTGCTAAGGGGTATACAAACCTCAGACACATATAAGCAAATGTCAGAACATTTATATGATTTGAGAAGAGTAAAAATTACCTTTTCCAGGTGGGAAGGAGGAAAACCTAGAGTAGTAGGATAGGGTGGGAGTTTGAAGGGAGTTTCAAAAGGGAGGGGACATATGTCTACCTATGGCTAATCCATGTTGATATATGGAAAAAATCAACTACAACAATATTGTAATTATCCCTCAATTAAAATAACAACTTTCCAAGAGCAAAAGAAAACAAACAACAAAAAAGACTTATTCCTAAGATTCTTTGTTGCTGTGCTAGACTCTCCTGAATGGGTTATTTTTCTCCAAAATGTCTTATTTGAGAGAAAAGAAAATATTTTAGTACCCCCAAAGACACAGGGTAAAAGAAATGGTGTCACTGAGCAAAAATGAATTATTCTACAAACCCCCAAAGAGCCTTTTACAAGTTGAAGAGGGTACAGTACCAATTATACTATTATCTCACCCTACTCTCTGGGTGAATAGTCTGAAAGCCTGAAATTACAGTTGATGTTCAATTTCTTGGCTTCATTTGCAAATTGGACTCATTTTCTTTTTTTTGTGTGAATGCCATAAACACATGTTATATTGTTTAAGAGTAGCAGCCCTTAGTTTGTTATGATATTTTTCTCCTTTTTTGTCTCCTATGTCAAAGGACTTTTTTTTTTTTTTTTTGGTCTTAATTTGGTTTGTTGCAAATTGATGTAATACTGTGTTTCTGAATGATTTGCAGTGGTCTTAAGTGCCATTTGAGTGGAGGCCTTTTGGCTTATGATTTGTGAGTAGACCATTCTGGAGAAGGTCCTCCAACTGGCCAGATGTGTCATTTTGGAACAGATTGAGGGCCTGCCAAAACACCATTTGCTGCCAGGACCGGATATTGTAGGGGTGCTCACCACCCTGTTACCATATTTTTGCAGGTCTTAACATTGCATAAATAGGCAGCTGTTCTCTATTTAGAATATAAATGAGTCACCAGCTTACTATCCCTTGAGGATTTACCTGCAATAGAGAACCACAGTGTTAACCCCTTCTTCCCCTCCTGTTGGAACATCACATTAATGCACACTTCTCTCAGCCCATTCAGAAGCAAACCCCTATGCATATAAATCACATCTTTCTTGCCAGTTAGACAAGAGAACTCAAAAAATATGCAGTTCACTCTGCTCAAATGGAACACATTTCCACAGCAGCTAAAGCAGTAAATTAATCAGCTTATAAACTGAGAGTGAGCAATTTGTGCTCACTTTTTTCTTACGGCTCCTTCAATAGGAGACAAGGTTCTCTAATCTCATAAAAGGCCATGACTTCATTAAGATGGAAAACCATGTTGTTGCAAGAAGCAAGAAAAGAAAAGCCCTAAAAGTCACTCAGTTTTCTCTCTAGACCTATTTTCAGGACAGCATTTTTATTTATTTGGAGAATGACAATTAACCTGGAGACTTAGCCCAACAAAGAAGCAGAGTGCTGAAGTGGGTCTCATTATGGGACATCAAAAGCAGTTGGTTTGACCTAATCCATGTTTGCAGCAGATGATTTACATACCAGGCTAGCACAAGCTGCCCAATTTTGATTTCAAATAATTTGACCAGTTTCAAATAGCTTGACCAATTTACATACATAAAATATATGTGTGCGTACATGCATATACATACATGTACATATACACACATGTATTTGTGTGAGTGTGTGATTGTTTGTTCTAGCCCAAAGTATATTGAGAAAAAAAACTTGTCAGTGTTAAAATATCAAAGAATAGAAAAAGTCAAAGTGGTTATAAAAAGCAGAGGCTGTTGTGTTATGTGGTGCATTAGCTGCTTTCAACTAAATTTCATTGAAGTATTGCTCACTTACAATATTACATTAGTTTCAGGCATACAACATAGTGATTCAATATTTTTATAGATTAGACATGATACAAAGTTATTATAAAACATGGGCTATATTCCCTCTGCTGTCTGTTACTTTCTTGTAACTGATTTATTTTATAACTGGTAGGTGTTACCCCTTCATCTCCTCCACCTATTTTCTCAACTACTTTTTTGAATGTTTACCCTAAAATAGATATAGTCCTTATTTGCTAAATAAATCAGCATTCTGAAATGTGATAGGAGGGAGTCATTTCTCCAGGCTTTTCATCTTGCCAGGGGAAGAAAAGTACAGAGATAGATAGGTGACATTTGGAAAGCCAGGCATGCCAGATTTTCGGAGGTTACAATGGAGGTCCAACCTGCTGTTCTCCTAATGAAAGGAGGGGAAATTCAGACTGGCAAAGCTGCTATAAGGGATATCTCTGCTCCGAATGTCACGCTGCCCAGATGTCGCTCGGCAGGTGGAGACGCAGACAGAATGAAAATGTAGCCCTGTGTATGTGGGTGCTAGTGCGTTACAAGGGTGAACAATGAATCTATCTTCGGAAGTGTGATGAAAACAGTGTGGATCTTGTCCATATTCATGTCACCAGAAAGCGTTTCTCAGAGAGTTCACACTCCACTTCCCCTCCCTGACTGACGTGCATACATGCTCCCAGACCATGTGCATATGACATGTTTCAGGGCTTTAAGTTTAACAAGCATAACAATTAATTTTAATGTATTTATATACATGTATGTATACCTATATGCTTTTTGAATAGAAAAATGGGATCATATTACCTAAACAGTTTTGTACCTTGAGTTTGTATTAAATCTCAAAACTGCATCATAGTGTTTCTCATCTTATTTTCCTCCAGCTTATCTCATTTTCAACTCAGATTTAATAGTAGAGATTCATAATCATATAACTAGTAACTTCTCTGTTGATGAGCACTCAGGTTGGCACTGACATATTTTAAGACGGGCATGTTTAAAACTTGAAGTTACCTTTTGCAAGAGAAACCTAAAGTTACTGTCTCTGAGTTTTCTTTTACTGCAATTATTTTTCTTCAGTGTTACGAGATGACTTCCGGCAAAATCCCACAGATGTTGTAGTGGCAGCCGGAGAGCCTGCAATCCTGGAGTGCCAGCCTCCCCGGGGACACCCAGAACCTACTATCTACTGGAAAAAAGACAAAATTCGAATTGATGACAAGGAAGAAAGAATAAGTGTGAGTAAAATTAGAATGGATGCCCAGAGGGGTTGGATACCAAGCTTTAAAATAGATGTATTTTATTTATATTATCTATAATATTTTAATTATATTACTTTTATTTTTATTTATTTGTTTATCATTAATAAAGTTATAGAACTCTATTTGAGTGCTAATTACTACTTACACTATATTGAAAAGACTGAAAAAGGATACCCAAATGAAAACTTTAGAATGAGGCCTCAAAGAGACAAAAATTATATAAATAAAGTGTATACGGTATATTAATAACGGGACCAATCTGAATATGTAAATGTATCTTTGTAGTAGAATATTGATGTCAAAGCTCTTTTTAGGAACTCCAGATGCATTTATTGATCATGCAGTGTGTTAAGTGTCAAAGTGTAAATGATGACCATAAACTGTATTAACTAAAACATTTCTTTTCACACTACTTTCAAAATTATAAGAGGAAATAATTTGTGGTGATGAATATTTCAAGCTCTTTTCCAGTTTTTCCAATGTAATATTTATAACTAAAATATTATGAGAATTCATTTCAAAGTTTAAGAAATGTAAAGTAAAATCAATGTTAAAATAACTGCCAAGTTCTACAGTTTGACCCTTACAGAAAAATAATCCATTTTCAAGGGAAATTGATCATCATTAATCAGTTGATTAATATCAAGACAAAACACCCAGAAAATGGTAAAAAGTTAGAGAAATGGTATACAGATTATTTTTTCAGAGGATCTACTCAACATTAGTATGTGGAGTTTATGAGAGCTGGTCACTGAAATAGTAGATAATGCCTCAAACTTCTGACATTGTTCTTAGTACAATTTTTGTACTCAGTACAATAACCAAGAATAAATATATATTACTTAAAATAGTGTCATTTAACAGAACAAATGTGCCGTTTCTATTAAAACGTCCATATAGTCTGGGTGTCTATTATCTTTAAAAATATCTTATAAGTGAGATTTTATTCTTATGTGTACATTGTGATTATATCATAACACAGAACCAGAGAGGCCATGCAAAAATCACAGCATATTCACATGAGTATTCTGTTTTGAACTGTGGACACTGTGGAGATCTAGTGAAAAATCATGTGGTTCCCAATGGCCTGTGCTTGGCTACCAAACTTGGGAAAATGTGCTCCTGTTCAAGATTTCCTTTTTTGTGTTTGTAATCATTAAATTTTTGCTTTGTAACAAATCACCCCACAATACAACCATTGCATTTACTCTGTGATTCTGTGCCTGATGACAGTTCTTTGCTCTCAGCCAGGTTGGTTGATCTTTGCTAAGCATTCTCCAGCTTCTGTGGCTTGTTTGAAAGTGTGCTGGCAGCTGAATGATCTAGGATAACTTTCCTGAACTCACATGTCTGGCCATTGACTACCTCTTAAGCCAGCCATCTTGGTTCTGCTCCTCCTAGCCTCCCATTTTCCAGCGGACTCGCTTGGGCTAGGGGCACCCTAGGTGGCATGAGTAGTGAAGAACCTGCCTGACAGTGCAGGAGACATCAGAGACGCGGGTTTGATTCCTGGGTTGGCAAGATCCCCTGGAGGAGGGCATGACAACCTATTCCAGTATTCTTGCCTGGAGAATTCCATGGACAGAGGAGCCTGGTGAGCTATAGTCCATGGGGTTGCAAAGAGGCAGACACGAATGAGGTGACTTAGCTTGCAGTCGGCTTGAGCTAATTCCCATAGTTGTCTCAGGGTTCCAACTGCAGCAAGCAGTCAAGTTCCTACGTACAAGTGCCTTTCTTCCGGTGAAATGTTGCTTTAGTTCCACTGAACAAATCAAATCATACTGTCAGTTTCGTTTTCAAGGGGAGGAGAAATGGCCTTCATGGTTTATAACCTACCATTTATTCTACTGCATTTAGTTGAGAAAAGGTTGATGATCTTTTCTTCCTAAGTATGAAAAAATGTTGAAATACTTTGTTATGACATGTCTAGTTTTAGAGCCTGAAATATGTCTGATGAAAACATATCTACTTGAGTTCTGTCTGCCTGTGAAGTTAAAAAGTAAAGGAGGAAACCAGCATATTCTTATCTCATATCTCTTTAAGAGTGATTGTTAAAAACACAAAAAACCTAAAAATTGGAAAAGAACTTGTAAGTTGATGATACACTTACTGAAAGCTTATTCTGCTGTAGTATCCTCTTAACAAACAATATTTTAACATCATTATATTTGTTTATTCAAACAGAAATGCTTCTTATTTAAGAAACATTTAGGGGCCACATATACAAAGCCAGCAGTTTGTACCAAGTCATACTCATCATTCAAAAAAATTATTTGTTTTTTTCAACCTCACGTCCCTCTTCAAAAGTTGTCTTATAAATACAGTTAAGATGAGACAAAGATAATTTTAATGCTAACAAATACCCCATGAAGACAGAGATTTTTACCTATTTAATTTACTGCTGAATCTCAAAGACCTAGAACACTGCCCAGCCAATAGAAGTACTCAACAAATACTCATTGAATTCTTCTGAGTCAATTGGATCTCATTATATTATCCAAATAAAATGTCTAGTGCTTCTTTCTGATGACAGATGTCAATAGAAATTCATTCAACAGAATTTCAGAGTGAAGACCAACCATGAGCTTTAATGGCAGCAGTCACAAGTCTCGAAATAGGATCAGGCAAGAGAGAGGAAGACTGCCTTAAAGAAGCATTCTCTAGAAAGAGAATATGGAGGCTTACATGGAAGCAGAATTTAAAAGATGCCAAAAGAGTGGAGGAGTTTTGTGTCTTAGACACTCAACTATTTCTTCTAGAGAAAAATTATGTGCTTAATTTTTCAAGATTTTTTATTAATGACCTTTCTTTCTCTGTTTCTTTTCTTCTCCATTTTCCTTTATTTACTGCCCCCCCCCCCCGCCCCCGCCTCCAATTTTAACAGATCCGTGGTGGGAAACTAATGATCTCCAATACCAGAAAGAGTGATGCCGGGATGTATACATGTGTGGGCACCAACATGGTGGGAGAGAGAGACAGTGATCCGGCAGAGCTGACTGTCTTTGGTAAAACTCTCTTACTTTATAAGTTGCTATTTATTATCTACTCTTTCTTTGCTTTTAAATATTTTTGCTAATAGCAAACACCAGGCCATATAGGTATGGTTACTTATGACTTGTAGTGAGCTGAATAAACTAGAATTGTCTTGTTTTCTCGTTTTGTCTTTCAGATTAAATCTTTGATTTGAAGAAAATTAAGCTTTTGAAACAATTTACCTGCTTCATTCCTATATATTTATTAGATTTTGCCTTTCATCAAAATGTTAAAAAATTACTCTTTCTCAAAATCTGTTGGAGATTATATCTGTCTAAAGTTTATCACTCATTCCATTGTGATGCCTTTATCAAATATTTATTATGTACATGACATGAGATAAGGCTTTTAAAAATCAGAGAGTACACTGTAAAGTCATTTCACTTTGTCTTCTACTTAAAAAAAAAATCTCAGATTGAGCTACTTGCAGTTTTAGCTCATGATAGAAAGACTAGCTTGCTAGATATACACACAGAATCAAAAAATAGAAAAAAGTTAATAAACTATTTTGCTATGATATTCATGTTTCTTCAACTTTAAGAACCAAGGGCCTCTTGAGTTGGAGTAATTTAGTTAATTTTAGTTAAAATATGACTAGATCTGTATCACAGAAGTAGTAAAGAAAACATTAGGAGGAAATTAGAGATGATAAAGATGATGGAATAAACAAAAGTAAGGAAAATACTGAGCAGCTGTGGAAAATTGAAAGAGAAATATTAATACAGTGACAGAAAATTGGGAAAAAATAGAGATCCTCAAGATACTGGAAAATGAAACATCTTTCAGAAATATTGAAGTCTCATTCAACTATCTGTATGGAGTTATATATTATATGAATACACTCAAACATACTCACATACACATATTTATATATAGATGTGTGTGTGTATATATATATACATTTATATATATAAAATATATATATATATGAATAAAACAGTCAGTGTTACAGATACAATGTGTTTTTTAAAAACATGAGATAATTGTGAATTTTAGATTACTCTTTTTGTGCCAGTAAAATAATCTTCTGGATCTGTGCATAATCTAAGATACCATGTCATTCCTCCAGAACACGCCGAGGACGGCATCAGAAGCTGGCATGCATCCCTAAAGAAACTTCTTTGGTAGCTTGGGATGTGCCACCCATGGTGTAATGGTAATGCCATGATGCAAAAAAGAGCCATAGTGTGATTTCCGTTACATTTAGAGTGTTAGGTGTGCTTTATGAATATGTGCTGGAGTGCAGACCTCTCTTTTCAATTGCTCTGAGTACCAGGTAATCTCTAGTCATACTCCTTGTGGCTACTGAGTAGCTTGAAGTCTCAAAGGACAAAACCAGGAGAAATCCCACACTTCATGAAAGGAATTGAACAGTAAAAACAAAACTGTTTCAAGTGTGCGTGTTAGTTTCTGTCCTGTGGAGTTCAGACAAGTATCCATTTAGCCCTTAGATACCATGCAGTCACCTTTAAGAGTCTCAGAATGTGCTTCACTTGTAATGAACAAAATACAGTTTTGCCTGCTAAGATATGAAATTAGTGGTCACCAAACACTAGCATTGAAAACCCACAAGTACAGCTGTGCTATTTAAAGAAACAATCATCTCTATTCTACTGCAGCTACCACCAGCTTCAGAACAGAAAAATATTGCATTACAGCTCTATATATTGCCTTCAGAAGAAAACTGAAAGTGTTTATTGTTAATACCCAAGTAATTAGATTTATCAAATGTGACTGTGTTATGACATATTTACTCTACTTTCTTTAAAAACATGATTAGAACTACAGAATTTCACTAATTATGTCAGGAGTTCCAGGAGGGACTTCTAAATTATTTTGAAAACAGCTGTAAACCAAAGAGATCAAATTTATCTACAGGCAGCTCTTCTGGAACAATTGATTTAAGGAGCAGAGAAACATTTATATTGTGGTATAGTCAGAACTGACCTAAGGGGTTATAGGTACAGTATAAGTTGTGGGAAAAAGTAAAATTCCATAGTTGAAACTGAAAAAAAAAATCCAAACCAAGGAATAAAACATTAAAAAGAGTCATGATGGCTTAAATATTTCAAGATTGTGACTACTATTGTCTGAGAAAGACCCCTCCTGTACATTGATTCCTCAATTCTTAAAGAAAATAAAGTAACTAGTGTACTTTGTATAATGAAGCCTTCTTTATTTTATTTTGGTGCTCTATATCCAGAAAAATGTTTTCTAGTAAACCTATTTGTATTTCATCTTTCGTTCAGTTCAGTCGCTCAGTTGTGTCCAACTCTTGGTGAACCCATGGACTGCAGCACGCCAGGCCTCCCCGTCTATCACCAATTCCTGGGGTTTACCAAAACTCACGTCCATTGAGTTGATAATGCCATCCAACCACTCATCCTCTGTCGTCCCCTTTTCCTTCTGCCCTCAATCTTTCCCAGCATCAGGGTCTTTGGAAATGAGTCAGAACTCGCATCAGGTGACCAAAACTTTGGAGTTTCAGTTTCAACATCAGTCCTACCAAAAAACACTCAGGACTGATCTCCTTGAGGATGGACTGCTTGAATCTCCTTGCAGTCCAAGGGACTCTCAAGAATCGTCTCCAACAACACAGTTCAAAAGCATCAATTCTTTGACACTCAGCTTTCTTTATACTCCAACTCTCACATCCATACATGACCACTGGAAAAACCATAGCCTTGACTAAATGGACCTTTGTTGGCAAAATAATGTCTCTGCTTTTTAATATGCTGTCTGGGTTGGTTATAGCTTTTCTTCCAAGGAGTAAGCGTCTTTTTATTTCATGGCTGCAGTCACCATCTGCAGTGATTTTGGAGCCCCCCAAAATAAACTCTGACACTGTTCCCACTGTTTCCCAAACTATTTCCCGTGGAGTGATGGGACTGGATGCCATGATCTTAGTTTTCTGAATGTTGAGCTTTAAGCCACCTTTTTCACCTACTATTTCACTTTCATCAAGAGGCTCTTTAGTTCTTCACTTTCTGCCATAAGGGTTGTGTCATCTGCATATCTGAGGTTATTGATATATCTTCTCCCAATCTTGATTCCAGCTTGTGCTTCTTCCAGCCCAGCGTTTCTCATGATGTACTCTGCATATAACTTAAATAAGCAGGGTGACAATATACAGCCTTGACGTACTCCTTTTCCTATTTGGAACCAGTCTGGTGTTCCATGTCCAGTTCTAACTGTTGCTTCTGACCTGCATACAGATTTCTCAAGAGACAGGTCAGGTGGTCTGGTATTCCCATCTCTTTCAGAATTTTCCACAGTTTATTGTGACCCACACAGTCAAAGGCTTTGGCATAGTCAATGAAACAGAAATAGATGTTTTGCTGGAACTCTCTTGCTTTTTCCATGATCCAGTGGATGTTTGCAATTTGATCTCTGGTTCCTCTGCCTTTTATAAAACCAGTTTAAACATCTGGAATTCACTTCGCATACTCTTGAAGCCTGGCTTAGAGAATTTTGAGCATTACTTTACCAGTGTGAGATGAGTGCAATTGTTCAGTAGTTTGAGCATTCTTTGATATTGCCTTTCTTAGGGACAGAATGACTATCTTTTCCATTCCTGTGGCCACTGCTGAGTTTTCCAAATTTGCTGGCATATTAAGTGCAGCACTTTCACAGCATCATCTTTCAGGATTTGAAATAGCTCAACTGGAATTCCCTCACCTCCACTAGCTTCTTTCGTAGGGATATTTCCTAAGGCCCACTTGACTTCACATTCTAGCATGTCTGGCTCTAGGTGAGAGATCACACCATTGTGATTATCTGGGTCATGAAGATCATTTTTGTACAGTTCTTCTGCATATTCTTGCCCCCTCTTCTTAATATCTTCTGCTTCTCTAAGGTCCATACAGTTTCTGTCCTTTATTGAACCCATCCTTCCATGAAACGTTCCCTTGGTATCTCTAATTTACTTGAAGAGATCTCTAATCTTTCCCTTTCTATTGTTCTCCTCTATTTCTTTGCACTGATCACTGAGGAAGGCTTTATTATCTCTTCTTACTATTCTTTGGAACTCTGCCTTCAAATGAGTATATCTTTCCTTTTCTCCTTTGCTTTTTGCTTCTCTTCTTTCACAGCTATTTTTAAGGCTTCCTGAGACAGCCATTTTGCTTTCTTGCATTTCTTTTTCTTGGGGATGGTCTTGATCCCTGTCTCCTGTACAATGTCATGAACCTGTGTCCATAGTTCATTAGGCACTCTGTCTTACCAGATCTAGTCTCTTAAATCTATTTCTCCCTTCTACCGTATAATCGTAAGGGATTTGATTTAGGTCATACCTAAAGAATATAATCAGAATTTGCTATTGACCATCCGATGATGTCCATGTGTAGAGTCTTCTCTTGTGTTTTTAGAAGAGGGTGTTTGCTATCACCAATGCATTCTCTTGGAAAAACTCTGTTAGCCTTTGCCCTGCTTCATTCTATACTCCAAGGCCAAATTTGCCTGTGACTCCAGGTGTTTCTTGACTTCCTACTTTTGAATTCCAGTCCCCTATAATGAAAAGGACATCTTTTGGTGATATTAGTTCTGAAAGGTCTTGTAGGTCTTCATAGAACCGATCAACTTCAGCTTCTCAGGCATTACTGGTTGGGGCATAGACTTGGATTACTATGATACTGAATGTTTTGCTTTGGAAATGAACAGAGATCATTTTGTTGTTTTTGAGATTGGATCCAAGTAATGCATTTCAGACTTTTTTTGACCATGATGGCTACTCCATTTCTTCTAAGGGATTCTTTCCCAAAGTAGTACATATAATGGTCATCTGAGTTAAATTCACCCATTCCAGTCCATTTTAGTTCGCTGATTCCTAAAATGTTGATGTTCACTCTTGCCATCTCCTATTTGACCACTTCAAATTTGCCTTAATTCATGGATCTTACATTCCAGGTTCCTATGCAATGTTGCTCTTTGCAGCATTGGACCTTGCTCCCATCACCAGTCACATCCACAACTGGATGTTGATTTTACTTTGGCTCTATCCCTTCATTCTTCTGAATTTATTTCTCCACTGATCTCCAGTAGCATATTGGGCACCTATTGACCAGGGGAGTTCATCTTTAAGTGTCCTATCTTTGTACCTTTTCATACTGTTCATGGGGTTCTCAAGGCAAGAATACTGAAGTAGTTTCCCATTCCCTTCTCCAGTGGATTACATTTTGTCAGAACTCTCCACCATGACCTGTCCATCTTAGGTGGCCATACACGACATGGCTCATAGTTAACTGAATTAGACAAGGCTGTGGTCCATGTGATTAGATTGGTTCAGTTCAGTCGCTCAGTCGGGTCTGACTCTTTGAGACCCCACGAATCGCAGCACGCCAGGCCTCCTTGTCCATCACCAACTCCCAGAGTTTACCCAAACTCATGTCCATCGAGTTGGTGATGCCATCCAGCCATCTCATCCTCTGTCGTCCCCTTCTCCTCCTGCCCCCAATCCCTCCCAGCATCAAAGTCTTTTCCAATGAGTCAACTCTTTGCATGAGGTGGCCAAAGTATTGCAGTTTGAGCTTTAGCATCAGTCTTTCCAAAGAATACCCAGGACTTATCTCTTTTAGGTTGGACTGGTTGGATCTCCTTGAAGTCCATAAGACTCTCAAGAGTCTTTTCCAACACACAGTTCAAAAGCATCAATTATTCGGTGCTCAGCTTTTTCACAGTCCAACTCTCACATCCATACATGACCATAGCCTTGATAAACCATAGCCATGACTGGATGGACCTTTGTTGGCAAAGTAATGTGTCTGCTTTTGAATATGCTATGTAGGTTGGTCATAACTTTCCTTCCAAGGAGTAAGCGTCTTTTAATTTCATGGCTGCAGTCATCATCTGCAGTGATTTTGGAGCCCAAAACGATAAAGTCTGACATTGTTTCCACTGTTAGCCTTTGCCCCCATCTATTTCCCATGAAGTCATGGGACTGGATGCCATGATCTGAGTTTTCTGAATGTTGAGCTTTAAGTCAACTTTTTCACTCTCCTCTTTCACTTTCATCAAGAGGCACTTTAATTCCTCTTCACTTTCTGCTATAATGGTGGTGTCATCTGCATATCTGAGGTTATTGATATTTCTCCCGGCAATCTTGATTCTAGCTTGTGCTTCTTCCAGCCCAGTGTTTCTCACGATGTACTCTGCATATAAGTTAAATAAGCAGAGTGACAATATACAACCTTGACGTACTCCTTTTCCTGTTTGGAACCAGTCTGGTGTTCCATGTCCAGTTCTAACTGTTACTTCCTGACCTGCATACAGGTTTCTCAAGAGGCAGGTCAGGTGGTCTGGTATTCCCATCTCTTTCAGAATTTTCCACAGTTTATTGTGACCCACACAGTCAAAGGCTTTGCCATAGTCAATAAAGCAGAAATAGATGTCTTTCTGGAACTCTTGCTTTTTCCATGATCCAGTCGATTTTGGCAATTTGATCTCTGGTTCCTCTGCCTTTTCTAAAAGCAGCTTGAACATCTGGAAGTTCATGGTTCACTTATTGCTGAAGCCTGGCTTGGAGACTTTTGAGCATTACGTTACTAGTGTGTGAGATGAGTGCAGTTGTGCAGTAGTTTGAGCAGTCTTTGGCATTGCCTTTCTTTAGGATTGGAATGAAAACTGACCTTTTCCATTCCTGTGGCCACTGCTGAGTTTCCAAATTTGCTGGCATATTGAGTGCAGCACTTTCACAGCATCATCTTTCCAGATTTGAAATAGCTCAACTGGAATTCCATCACCTCTACTAGCTTTGTTTGTAATGATGCTTTCTAAGGCCCACTTGACTTGATCCAGGATGTCTGGCTCTTGGTGCATGATCACATGATCATGATTATCTTGGTTGTGAAGATCATTTTTATACTGTTCTTCTGTGTATTCTTGCCATCTCTTCTTAATATCTTCTGCTTCTGTTAGGTCCTGCAGTTGTGTTTTTCAGTCTGTCTGCCCTCTGATGGAGAAGGATAAGAGGCTTTTGGAGGCTTCCTGATAGGAGAGACTGACTGAGGGGGAAAACTGGGTCTTGTTCTGGTGGGTGGGGCCATGTTCAGTAAATCTTTAATCCAGTTTGCTGTTGTTGGGTGGAGCTGTGTTCCCTCCCTGCCATATACCTGGGGCCAACCTATGGTGGAGGTAATCAAGATAATGGTGACCTCCTTCAAAAGATCCCATGCATGTACTGCTACACTCAGTCCCCCAACCCTGCAGCAGGCCACCACAAACCCATGCCTCTGCTGGAGACTCCTGGACACAAGAGTCTGGGTCAAACTCTTGTGGGGTCACTGCTCCTTTCCCCTGGATCCTGGTGTACAGTGATCTGTTTGTGACCTCCAAGAGTGTATTTCCCAGTCTGTGCAGTTCTGGCGGCTATATGATGGGGTTAATGGCGACCCTCTCCAAGAGGGCTTATGCCATACCGAAGTCTGGTGCACCCAGAGCCGCTGTCCCTGTGGCAGTCCACTGCCGACCTATACCTCCACAGGTAATGCTCAAACACGGTTCTGTCTCATCTCTGTGGGGTCCCTGGGTCTTGATGTTCACAAGGTTTGTTTGAACCCTCTTAAAGTCTCTGGCAGGAATGGGATTTAATTCTAGATGTACATTTACCCCCCCACCATCTTGCTATTACTCGCTTCCACTGTATAATCATAAGTATTGCTATTTCTCACTTCCACTGTATAATCATAAGTGGGAATGAGAAATAGCAAGACGGTAGGAGGGGTAAATTCACATCTAAAATCAAACCCCATTCCTGCTAGAGACTTTAAGAGGGTTTAAACAAACCTTGTGCACATCAGGACCCAGGGACGCCAGAGACTGAGACAGAACCGTGTTCTGTGAGAAATAGATTTAAGGGCCTAGATCTGATAGATAGAGTGCCTGGTGCACTATGGACAGAGGTTCGTGACATTGTACAGGAGACAGGGATCAAGACCATCCCCATGGAAAAGAAATGCAAAAAAGCAAAATGGCTGTCTGGGGAGGCCTTACAAATAGCTGTGAAAAGAAGAGAAGCGAAAAACGAAGGAGACAAGGAAAGATATAAGCATCTGAATGCAGAGTTCCAAAGAATAGCAAGCAGAGATAAGAAAGCCTTCCTCAGTGATCAGTGCAAAGAAATAGAGGCAAACAACAGAATGGGAAAGACTAGAGATCTCTTCAAGAAAATTGGAGATACCAAGGCAACATTTCATGGAAAGATGGGCTCGATAAAGGACAGAAATGGTATGGACCTAACAGAAGCAGAAGATATTAAGAAGAGATGGCAAGAATACACGGAAGAACTGTGCAGAAAAGATGTTCACAAGCAAGATAATCACGATGGTGTGATCACTCACCTAGAGCCAGACATCCTGAAATGTGAAGTCAAGTGGGCCTTAGAAAGCATCATTACAAAGAAAGCTAGTAGAGGTGATGGAATTCCAGTTGAGCTATTTCAAATCTGGAAAGATGATGCTGTGAAAGTGCTGCAATCAATATGCCAGCAAATTTGGAAACAGCAGTGGCCACAGGAATGGAGAAGGTCAGTTTTCATTCCAATTCCAAAGAAATTCAATGCCAAAGAATACTCAAACTACTGCACAATTGCACTCATCTCACATGCTAGTAAAGTAACGCTCAAAATTCTCGAAGCCAGGCTTCAGCAATACATGAACCATGAACTTCCAGATGTTCAAGCTGCTTTTAGAAAAGGCAGAGGAACCAGAGATCAAATTGCAAACATCTGCTGGATTATGGAAAAAGCAAGAGAGTTCCAGAAAGACATCTATTTCTGCTTTATTGACTATGCCAAAGCCTTTGACTGTGTGGGTCACAATAAACTGTGGAAAATTCTGAAAGAAATGGGAATACCAGACCACCTGATCTGCCTCTTGAGAAACCTGTATGCAGGTCAGGAAGCAACACTTAGAACTGGACATGGAACAACAGACTGGTTTCAAATAGCAAAAGAAGTACGTCAAGGCTGTATATTGTCACCCTGCTTACTTAACTTATATGCAGAGTACATCGTGAGAAACACTGGGCTGGAAGAAGCACAAGCTAGAATCAAGATTGCCGGGAGAAATATCAATAACCTCAATATGGTGACACCACCATTATAGCAGAAAGTGAAGAGGAATTAAAGTGCCTCTTGATGAAAGTGAAAGAGGAGAGTGAAAAAGTTGACTTAAAGCTCAACATTCAGAAAACTTAGATCATGACGTCTGGTCCCATGACTTCATGGGAAATAGATGGGGAAATAGTGGAAACAGTGTCAGACTTTATTTTGGGGGGCTCCAAAATCACTGCAGATGGTGATTGCAGCGATGAAATTAAAAGACGCTTACTCCTTGGAAGAAAAGTTATGACCGACCTAGATAGCATCATGAAAAGCAGAGACATTACTTTGCCGACTAAGGTCCGTCTAGTCAAGGCTATGGTTTTTCCAGTGGTAATGTAAGGATGTGAGAGATGGACTGTGAAGAAAGCTGAGTGCTGAAGAATTGATGCTTTTGAACTGTGATGTTGGAGAAGACTCTTGAGAGTCCCTTGGACTACAAGGAGATCCAACCAGTCCATTCTAAAGGAGATTAGTCCTGGGTGTTCATTGGAAGGAATGATGCTAAAGCTGAAACTCCAGTACTTTGGCCACCTCATGCGAAGAGTTGACTCATTGGAAAAGACTCTGATCCTGGAAGGGATTGGGGGTAGGAGGAGAAGGGGACGACAGAGGATGAGATGGCTGGATGGCATCACTGACTCGATGGACGTGAGTCTGAGTGAACTCCGGGAATTGGTGATTCACAGGGAGGCCTGGCGTGCTGCAATTCATGGGGTTGCAAAGAGTCGGACACGACTGAGCGACTGAACTGAACCATCTTGCTAGGGCTTCTCCTTTGCACTTTGATGTGGGATATCTCCTCACAGCTGCTCCAGCAACTACAGTCTTACTGAGGTTTCTCTGACCTTGGACGTGGAGTATCTCCTCTTGGCCGCTCTTTTATGGTGTTCTTTAATATTTGCTGACTAGAAAATAGCATCTTAGTTAAGTGCCAGTACGGCATGTAAAAATTAGAAGTAGGCATTCTAGTGTAGAAGGACACTAAAATCTTTAACACAGTCTGCTGCTGCTGTTTAGTTGCTAAGTCATGTCCAACACTTTTGTGACCCCCATGGACTGTAGCCCTCCAGGCTCCTTTTTCCGTGGGGTTTCCTAGGCAAGAATACTGGAGTAGATTGCCAATTCCTTCTCCAGGGGACCTTCCCAGCCCAGGAGTTGAACCTGCATCTCCTGCTTGGCAGGCAGATATACCACTGAACCACCTGGGAAGCCATAATGTCTTCATAAAAAATACTTTCTGGCAATTTACAAATGTTAATTAACTTCTAGAGTTCCTGAAGACAAAAAAAACTAGAGCTGAAGTATATAATTAAATTTCCAATTATGGGCAGCTTGAGATATCCATTATGCAGAATTGAACTGTCATTAAAAAACAACCAAAAAATAAGAAAATTTTTCCCAATGATTTTTAAATGTTTAAAGAAATGATACATAAAAATGATTTTTCTGCTACATTTCTTATAGATAGTAGAAGTATTACAAATCTTACAATGAAATGCAGAGATATCTTGCCCCCTCCTCCCAGCACACATATCCTCATGTGGATACACACACAGTTCTCATCTTTGAACATTTCTATAAGCCTATTTTGCTTTTTCTTCTGGGATGCTCTCATATTTCTTTGTGCTTATTCTGCAATTTTATAGATTACTTTGACTTCTTATTTTAGAAGATGATGATTTGGCCTACCAATACCTTGTTCCTCAATTTCTCACCAGCACTCACCCTCTTTTTGTCCTTTCAGTATATTGACTTCAGAAACATTGATTATATTAATATCAATAACTTAAGTTGTAATATTGTAAATATGGACTGTGAGCTAAGTGTTATGCTGTTATAATAGCATTACTTTTCTGGCTTTATATTCCATCTTCTTTCAGTTAACACATTATTGACTGTAATGTGGTAGTTTCTGCAAAAATTTCCCCTATCAATAATGTGTTTATAATAAGTCCATTTTTCCTTTTACTTGTGTTTAGCTATACCTGTCATGAATTCTTGAAACTGAAACAAGAGATTTAAATTTCTCTAAACTCTGTTTAGCTAGTAAGTCCACTGTTGCTACACCCTTTCTGGAGGCCTTAGACTTTCTACTCTGTCCAACCAGGGTGGATGCTATTTAGATCTACCCAGAAACTTCATTCTGACATTCATCTCCCCTTTCCTCTGCTGCTAGCTTCCCTGTTTCCTGTATCCTATATTTGTATTTTTTTCTTAGTTACCTCTTGTATTCAGAACAGTATTTTTCTCCAGATTTCTCCTTGACTGGAGCCTTCACCATGTTCCAGACAGAACTGTTTCTATTCTATCCAAAACAATGGATACTTTTGGTTATAGAATTCCAGTTTTTAAAAATATTTTTGCTTAGAATATTAAAGGTGTCACTGAAGTGTCGATTTGTTTGTACTGTTACTCTTGAGAAGTCTGCTGTACTTTTGATTCCTATGTGATCATTTTTCTTTTCTTTTTCTTTCAGCTTTACTCAGTACTTTCTCTTTATCCCGTGTTTCGGAAATGTTTCAAATACCATGCCTTGGTTTGGCACTTTTTTCTCTTTCTAGTTAGACACTTAGTAAGCATCTTATCTAAAAATGCTGTATTCAAACAACTCAGTGAAATACACTGTTCATTTTTATCTGTTCTATTTTTCTGTCAAGCATAAATTCATTAATTAGATGTTAAATCTCCTATTCTTTCTTTTTCTGAATTATTTCTTATTTATAGCATCTTGTTCTTATTTCATGGATTTTTAACTTCTCTTGCATTTCAGGATTTTACTAATGTTCTTTTCTAAATAAAATCTTCTCATAATGTACCTTAGGATATATCTATGCTTTATTGATAATGTGTGCCCTTCATTTAAGAATTCAAAACATAAGGTGTTATTGAAATCAATATAATTGTTAAAGATAAAATCTAGTTCTTTTAAATAATATAACTTGCAAACCTTAAAACAACAAAATATTTATTTGTTCACTTATTTAACAAATGTCTCTTGAACACCTACTATGTGCCAAGCTCTAAGTGTTCAAATAGAGTAGAAAATGAATAGACAGGTCCCCTGCTCCCACCATGACTCATATCAGCAATAACATGAAACTTTGCCTCTAAAAATGGTGCGAAAGGCATTTATTTTTTCCCTCTGAGAACATTTACCTATGTTTGTTTTTGCTTCACAGGATGGTTTCTCTCAGACAAAGAAAATTCTTGGCAAGAAAATAAATTAGTGCAGCCAGGATTTATTTAATCACAGTCAGGCAGACTGATCGTTATCATCCAGTCTGTTTTGGAAGGGCACCGTAATTCACATTCAGTGGCTGTTGTTACCCTGCCCCTCATACATACCTATTTAAATAACACTCGGTCTAGCTTTCTGACTTCCTCCTTTAATGGGCACGACTGGGTGGTGGATCCTCTTGGGTCAGCTGAAGTTGAGATAAGATTTACAAGCAGTGGTTAGATCTCATGTGCTTTTACTGCGTAGATTTGGTCTTAGAGAACTTGAAGGACCCTACCTATCTAATTATTGTCATAATGCTGCTTTTATAATGTCAAACAAAGCTTATTTTAAATTGTTAAGGTTGTCCTAGTAATAGCTGTCACGGCACAGCCTTTGCCAATTTTATAGTCCTATTCACTGACTGAATACAGTTGAAAAGAGAAATTCTCTGGGCCCTTAATTTCCTTCAATGTAGCGTGTAAGTAAGAAACTTTAGATATATTATGGAACCACATTTCAGATTTATGATTTGGGGGTTAAATTGAATCTTTGCTTTCTGAATATTATTGACGTAAGTACAAGCAGACTTGGCGTTTGATTTTATTACAGTTGCATACAAAGTTGGATTTTTCCACAATGCCAGTTTGTTACTGAATTGACCTGACTACTTGAGAGCTGTTCTTTACATAGTACCACACTGCCAAACAATACTACTGTCTCAAGAGAGATTAACCTTGTAAGCAAGTTATGCAGGTGAATCAAATCCAGTTAATCTCACATAAAAAAAAAGTTAATTGCATTGGCAAAGACATTGTCTCTGATCACTCTATGGCTGTATAATTAGGAATCAAGTCATTCAGAGGGACTCTAATCTAATTGATAAGCAGTCAGCAAATAGCCCTTGAGATTTCTCCCCCAATGTTTCAATATATGATCAGACAGAAAGTGATAATATGGAAAAATCATTGACCTTATTTTGACATGTGTTAAAATTAGGTTTACTTGTTAGACAGTAGTTCAAGATTTTTCATGTGTATTTATCTTAGTTGTTCAGATCTTCATAGAATACAAATTTCATGGGGTATTAATGAGTATTGAATGAGGTCAGTTATCAACCTGATGTTTCTCTCATCATTTTACTTTCTAATCCTTCTAAATACAT
Source organism: Budorcas taxicolor (assembly GCF_023091745.1). NCBI lineage: Eukaryota > Metazoa > Chordata > Mammalia > Artiodactyla > Bovidae > Budorcas > Budorcas taxicolor. The sequence continues at coordinate 89,590,460 of NC_068910.1, forward strand.
TTATTTGCAGATGATTTTGACACAAAACTCCAAGATAATTCCTTGTAGTTTTTGTAATGTGTGTGTCTAAAAGAGGTGTGACTTTGTGTTTGTCACATGATAACAGTAGCACTTGCAAAGGCAAAGCATTTAAAGTACATTTCTACATGTACAACTCCTTTAGTCTTTAATATTCATGTTTGAGTCTTAAATTTTCTGGAAATAAAGCCTAGTTAAGGAAACTGAAAACATTTCTTACCATTTAAATAAATGGTAAGCAAAACTACAATTTTTAACATGCTGTTCTTTGTAGGCAGTTAAAATTACAAAATAAAAGTGAACTTAGTATAAAGAGCAGAAAACAATTGATACAACAAATAACACAATTTAGAGATAATTGTCATAAAAGGTACTATGGAAGTTCTCAGAACAGTTTTTTTAAAGTTGTGACCAAATACCAATGAGCTGGTAAATTTCGATGTTACTTTGTTGTACGGTACACCCTCAATATACTCAGGTATAAACCTTTTCTAATGTGCCGTGTATATGCTGATGACATTCTTCTGGGTTGTTCTTTATGTTAATGGGCACAATAAAGGACAGAAACAGTATGGACCTAACAGAAGCAGAAGATATTAAGAAAAGGTGGCAGGAATACATAGAATGACGATACCAAACAATATCTTAATGACCTAGATAACCACAGTGGTGTGATCACTCACCTAGAGCCAGACATCCTGGAGGCTGAAGTTAGGTGGGCCTCAGGAAGCATCACTACAAACAAAACGAGTGGAGGTGATGGAATTCCAGCTGAGCTATTTCAAGTCCTAAAAGGCAGTGCTGTTTAAGTGCTCACTCAGTATACCAGCAAATCTGGAGATGTCAGCAGTGGCCACAGGACTGGAAAAGGTCAGTTTTCATTCCAATCCCAAAGAAAGACAATACCAAAGAATGTTCAAGCTACTGAACAATTGCATTCATCTCACACGCTAGCAAAGTAATGCTCAAAATTCTCCAAGCCAGGTCTCAACAGTATGTGAACCAAGAACTTCCAGATGTTCAAGCTGGATTTAGAAAAGACAGAGGAACCAGAGATCAAATTGCCAACATCTGTTGGATCCTGGAAAAAGCAAGAGAGTCCCAGAAAATATCTACCACTGCCTTATTGACTAAGCCAAAGCCTTTGACTGTGTGGATCACAACAAACTCTGGAAAACTCTTAAAGACATGGTAATACCGGGTCACCTTACCTGCCTCCTGAGAAATCTGTATGCAGGTCAAGAAGCAATAGTTAGAACTGGACATGGAATAACAGACTGGTTCCAAACAGAGAAAGGAGTATGTCAAGGCTGTGTATTGTCATCCTGCTTATTTAACTTTTGTGCAGAATGTGTCATGCAAAATGCTGGGCTGGATGAAGTACAAGCTGGAATCAAGATTGCCAGGAAAAATATCAACTCAGATATGCAGATGACACCATCCTTATGGCAGAAAGTAAAGAGGAACTAAAGAGTCTCCTGATGAAAGTGAAAGAATAGAGTGAAAAATTTGGCTTAAAACTCAGCATTCAGAAAACTAAGATCATGACATCTGGTCACATGACCCCATGGAAAATAAATGGGGAAACTATGGAAACAGCGGCAGACTTTATTTTGAGGGGCTCCAAAATCACTGCAGAGGTGACTGCCAGCATGAAATTAAAAGACACTTGCTTCTTGGAAGAAAAGCTCTGACAAACCTAGTGTTAAAAAGCAGAGACATTACTTTGCTGACAAAGGTCCATATAGTCAAAGCTATTGTTTTTCCAGTAGTCATGTATGGATGTGAGAGTTGGACTATAAAGAAAGTTGAGTGCTGAAGAATTGATGCTTTTGACCTGTGGTGTTGGAGAAGACTCTTGAGAGTTCCTTTGACAGCAAGGAGATCCAACCAGTCCATCCTAAAGGAAATCAGTCCTGAATATTCATTGGACGGACTGACGCTGAAGCTGCAGCTCCAATACACTGGCCACCTGATGTGAAGAACTGACTCATTAGAAAAGACCCTGATGCTGAGAAAGATTGTAGGCCAGAGAATGGGACGACAGAGGATGAGAAGGTTGGATGGCATCACTGAGTAAATGGACACGAGTTTGAACAAGCTCCAGGAGTTGGTGATGGACAGGGAAACCTGGCGTGCTGCAGTCCATGGGGTCGCAAAGAGTCGGACACGACTGAGTGACTGAACTGATTGCTGATTCTTTGCATTGCCCCTGCCTTTTTTTCTTTAATGAATTGAATTGCATTTTCCACTACAAACAGTGGTAGACTTCCAAAAATTCTATGCCAAATGCTGTTCTGTGGTTATACAGCTGCTAGGCAACTAAACTCTACTTGAGGGCAGAAAAGAATGAAGTTCATTCCAGAGTTCGCCCCTCCTTCTGAGTTCATCAGAACATCAGCAGGAAATCCGGTATCTTTCTTCCTTCTTGAAATTATAAATCATATACTTCCATGTATCTCCATACAAAACAGTGGGACTTACAAGTATGGGTAACCAAAAAATTCCTCAAGGACCTTGATGTTATACCCTGAACAAAGAGACAAGTTTATTTTTGTGACAAGTCTAATGTAAAGTTTGTTGTTTGAATTAATTATACACACATGTTGCAATTTCAAGACTGGTAGCATGTTAATGGAAGCATGCAAAAACTTTACTGAAAATATCCATGTGTATTTTAATGGAATTAATCTGTATACTCTTATGAAATTTATTTTGTAGTCAGCATCATGCCATGAAAATTTTCCATGTTAGAGAGGTAGATAAATAGATAGCATTAATATCTCAATGTATGAATTTGCCCCAGTTTATACTAAAATCCCCAAATCTGCAATACTGCCAGCATTGCTGCCGTGATTTTTTGTGGTTCTTATCTTTTGTCACAGTTATCTATGATCAAAATTACTCTTCTGTATTATTTGTATTGTGGAATGTCTGCAAGTATTGAGTGTTTTGGTTCTTTTCCAAAACTCACACTTTCCTTCTTTTCCTTTTTGATCACTAAAGTCAGTGTGTCCTTTTTGTTCCCAATTGTAATAGCCATGACTTTAATATATTACTTTAAGAAAGTAATTTTTGCATTTAGTTTCTGATAAAATGTCTTCATCATGCATGAGAAGTTTCTTATGATTCCTTCTTTATTTAGAAGTTTTAATCCAACAGGTTCTCTATGTCTATAGGTGTGAGCATATTTATTTTTTCTTCTCTATAGATAGTAATATGTTTACCATATTAATTAAGAATACATTTGAGTTCAAGCAACAGAAGGCTAACAATGGGTTAAGTGTTGAGAGGTCCATTTTTTCCTCATCTTTCACATCTTTCTTCACATCTCACCATTTCTGAGATAAAAAGATCTAAACATTCACATATCCATATCTTACTTGCCATTTTGTTCCATTGTGCTAAATGGATATTTGAGAATCTTCCTAAACTTCTTCCACATCTGATTGATCACCCATTTCTTGTATCTCTTCATTCTATGTCCTTTCCACATCCCTTGAACCACTGTGTCAGTTCTAAACTGAAATAATTTATTACAATAAATATTTTGACCTTCACTGTTTTGTATTCTCTTCTAATTCATGTCCCACAAATCTGCCAACATGATCCTTTTCATATGGTTATTAGAAATGATGCTTCCTTACTTAAAATGTTTCAGCATCTCTCTATTGCCTTAAGTGAAGAACTCATATTCTTTGACATGGCATACAAGACCTGTCACAGTCTTGCCATTTACCAACTAAGTAACTTCATCTCTCTCCACTTTTCTGGTGAAACCAAGCTGCTGACTCTTCACCAGCTACCACACTCAAAGTCTGTCATAGGGGAAGTTGCATTAACACACACTGAATGAAGGGGTGAATGAAGGAAAGACTTCTCTTAGTTTGCTCATCCATATGCCAAGTTTTAGGACAATCCCCCCTTTAAAATCGGAGGGAGCCAGAAGGAAAATTGATGATTTCTCAATCATTAGTGGTATCTACAGTAGCCTGGCTCTCCTTTAATATTGAGTTATTACAGCTTTTGAATGAACTGACTGAATATCCCTAAGTGATAGTGAAAAAAAAAAAATCCTACTCTCTATGTCAACTCTTTTTTTTTTTCTATTAATATCCCACTTTCACAAGAAGATACTGATCCTATTGCCTATTATATACTGCCAAAAACAATAGCTGTTGTTTTTAACAATATTGTGTTAACAATGTTGTTTTTAATATTCTAATAACAATATTACCTGTGCCAGAACTAAAATACTTGGCTGGTGCACGTAGTGGTCAGTCGTCTGAGGATAACACTAAGTAATTCTACCCAACTTGCAGATTTCTTCTGTTGTCAGCAGGGCACACTTACAGCTAATTGATTCTGACCACCTAAAATCTTTTGAAGCAAACTTCCCACAAGTGTTTTGGATTATTTCTAAATCCTGCATTTAAAAGCTCTACATGATAAAGTCCCATGAGCCTTGTTTTATGTCTTGGGATTTGGGGACCCCAGGGTACAAATACTTGAGTATGTGCAGGTCTGTGTTTAAAGAAATTGATCACTACTGTCTACGTCACTGTGGTGAGATAAACTTATCTTCCTTTTGAATACCAATGATGGTTGACTTTATTGCAATAAAATATCCTTTTGTAGTTTACACATTTGTTTTATAAATAGGGGTCTAAATTTAGTCAATAAAATCATATACATCCAGTCTATACTCAACGTATGTTATTTGATGTGTTGTATTTTTTTTTAAGATTTCTCGCTGAATATGTTTCAATGTTTGTGCCACTGTATTCACGTTTTTAAATTGGGTTTGAAACTAAAGTTCTAGGAAACTAAATATGGCCATATGGTCAGATACATTGTGTCCACTCCCTATGGATTTCATTTTTCTTTTACTTGACCTCTTTTTCTACTTCAATAAGGAGCAGTACTGTACTTGCCTATGATTGAGAGACCTGGGCCAATAAAAAATTAAATGGTAATTTTCTCTGTATCAGATTATTATAAAAAAACAAAGGAAACTAAACAAAACCATTGAAGTATTTATAGATATATAAATCTACATTTTGTTTTATACTTCTCTTCAGTAGTGATATTCTTATAGATAGGGATTCATTTTTTTCCATGCTTTATTTAGATGAGTGCTAGAATCCAAATTAACAGTGCTAGGTACAGATAAACAGCAAAAGAATAAAGAACAGAAACACTAAAACAGAATATTAGAGAAATAGCAAGCATATATTATATTTTCAAAAATGGACAAATAGCTGGAGCCTGTAGGAGGAAAATTAGAAGTAGCCTTAGAAAATTATGTATGACAGTAAGTAGTTTACAGTAATTACTAATGATATTGGTTTTTTATTTAAGAAAAATTAGTTTGACAGATTTTTTTTTCAGACACACACACACACACAAAAAACAAGTAGACAGCTTTCCACATATGAAGTGAAAACATTCATAGAACTGTTAAGTGTTGTAAGTAAGTGTGAAGTTGCTTAGTCTTGTCCAACTCTGAGATCCCATGGACTCTAGCCTACCAGGCTCCTCCAACCATGGGGTTCTTCAGGCAAGAGTACTGGAGTGGGTTGCCGTTTCCTTATCCAGGGGATCTTCCTGACCCAGGGATTGAACCCGGGTCTCCTGCATTGCAGGCAGATGCTTTACCCTCTGAGCCACCAGGGAAGCCCACGGAAGTATTAGGTCCTTATCAAATGGATAACCTTAGTAAAAATATGCTTACGTTGAGAACACAACTCTTTTGATTTCTCTAGCATTGTTGATGGAATATTAATATTTGTTTCCTTTTTAATATTTCCACTGGTTTCAACTTTCACTTTTCCCACTCTGAGCCATTGTAATAGATGAAAATAATCTTTTTCCTCTCTCTTTTTTTTTTCTGTGAGATTCAGTGTTCAGATTTTTATGACAAGACCCACATGATTTAGCTCAGAAATTCACAGAAGAATCAATTTTATTTTCCAGCCGATAGTATGGATTTATATACAAACCGTAGCTATTTATGTGTTCCAGAATATTTCATTTTATACAGTCACGTTAATAGGTTCCATGAAGCCTTATCAAGACAGTTGAGCTATAAAATTAGATACTTATGTGCCAAAAATAAACCACATGTTTTTTATGCTTTTTTCATAATGCACATAAAATATGGACAACATTCATTTCATTTTACTTTTTTTTTTTTCTTCCCTAAGAACGACCCACATTTCTCAGGAGGCCAATTAACCAAGTGGTGCTGGAGGAAGAAGCTGTAGAGTTCCGTTGTCAGGTCCAGGGAGATCCTCAGCCAACTGTGCGGTGGAGAAAGGATGATGCAGACTTGCCGAGAGGAAGGTAAGAATGTCGTATGTATGGAAAATTGTTAGGTGACCATTGGATAATTAGACAAGAAAAAGACAGCATTAGTTGTACCACCAAACACTCATATTTAGGTGTATTATTTTCACACATAACTTTTACATTTGCAAGCCAAGTATCTGCTGTTTTATATACTGAAGTCGTCTAGGCTTTTGATGTTACTCTTTCATTGAATTTTCACAAGAATACCTGACCCTTCACTCCGTCTGTTATCCCTGACTATCAAGGATTCCTGAAGAACTCTCTCTCTCTCTCATGGCCCTATCCAGGTCTTCCATTATATTCCTGCTGAATTCCTAACGACCCACCCACCCCAACTATATCTTTCAACTACTGCTCTGTTGCCGAAGCTACGGAAAGCTGCTGGGTATAGTGGATTGTAGGGTCTGCAAGAAAACAGAGATCTCATTCAATACTAGAATGAAAAGGCATATCACTATCCACAGAGGGAATTTTCATTTAAGGACTCCCTGTCACTTTCTCATTTGTCATCTCTTCATGGAGAACTCTTCCAACTCTTTTCTGTTCTTTTTATCGCAAAACCCAGTCTCTCATCTCTCGATGATAAGCCCAGAAATGTTTGTAATCTTTTCTGAAAATAAATATAAAACATTTTTGTAGTCTAAATTCTCCCAGGACCTTGCCTTTTATGATCAAATAAATCAGCCAAGTTTTTTTATTCTTATGTAACAAGTGAGTTTAGCTATAAATTTGTTTGGCCTTCCTCCTAGTCCTGTCTTCTGAAACTACAGGCATCGCACCTACTACAATCATGATCTGCAAAACATTTCATATCCTGCTTTTTTGCTAATTTTCTTTCCTAAAAAAGAAATTAGGTTTCATTCACCTGTCTGAGTATAAACATACTTTCACAGAAAAGAAATTGCCTTTTTTTGTGCTTTCACTGGCAGTGCTATTGATTCTTTCCTGAATGTATACATTCATTTCAAAATCTCAGTTTTATATATCCCTAGGTCTATGACATTATAGTTTCTAAAATCACATCATCAACGGCACTGACTTGAAATGGACCAAACATTTTAAATAGTGAGAGGTTCCTTTGCAATCTACTACAGGAGTGAGAAAAGTGAAAATTTTAATTTGCTTAGCTTTCAGCGTAAATAGTAGAGAAATAGACTCTATGTTTCATTTTTCATTTTGCTGTCACATATCTTCCTGACATCAGGCCTTCCCTGGCGGCTCAGGTGATAAAGAATCTGCCTGCAGTGTGGGAGACCTGGGTTTGATCCCTGGGTTGGGAAGATCGCCTGGAGGAGGGCGTGGCAACCCACTCCAGTATTCTTGCCTGGAGAATCCCATGGACAGAGGAGGCTGGTGAGCTACAGTCCATGGGATTGGACACGACTGAGCGACTAAGCAGAGCACAGTCAGATATCTAGTTTTATAGGAATGCTGCTAGGAGAGGTTTGTTGCACGTGAAACTCCTCAAACTTTCCCAGTGGAGAAGCCTGTTGAAAAGCAAGTAGAGGTGATTGATGAATTTGAGTTGCTGGAGTCCATTTTCTACAGATACTCTAACTTTCCACAAATTTGACAGTACTTTGTGTATAATTTTAAAATGTTGATGTAAGACTAAGAGATTAATAATATTGTAAAATGAGCATAAACAAAGATTAATTTTCAATTACTAGAAATAAACAGCTTGTCCATACAAAATCTCTCATTTAGGGATAATTTTGGATTCACAGAGAAAATTCAAAGAAATAGTTCAGAAAATCCCCTTATTGTTATCTTACACAACTGTGAAAGGTGTATAACTCATGATAGACGAATGCAGATACATGATAATGAAAGTTTATACATTATTTTGATTTCACCAGCCTTCCTTTTCCTCCAGGATCCTATCTGGGGTACTTTAGTTGGATGTTACAGGATATTGCCTTAAGTTGTCGTGTTTTCCCCGTCTCCTCTGTTCTATGACAGGCTCTCGGTCTCTTCTCATTTTATGACCTTAAGCTGTTCTGGCCAGGTACCCTAAGAATGTTTCCAAACATGGATGTGTCTAGTGTTTTCTCATAATTAGACTGGCTTTCTGGGACTTTAGGAAGAAAGCTACAGAGAGTGCTACTTTTGTCATCTGATTACCAAAGTTTACATAATTACCTCCGTGGTGATCTTGATATTTTTAATCATTAAATAAGATCCTATGGACAAAAGTTGAAAAAATAGAGTTGTAAGAGTGTATTACATTTTAATAGGTCTATATGTTTGAATTCAGTGAAAATATAGCTTAAGCCTAGTTTGATTTGTTCCCAGATTGCTCTAGGTGTTAGGTCATAAACCTGACAACTGTATTTGCCACAATATTCTCCAAATCTTGCCCTATTCATTTGTTTCAGAGCTCAAAATGATACATGTTAATCAAATAACAGCATTAAAGCTGCATTTTATGAACATCTGATATAAAAACCTCTAAAGGCAAAGTTGAAATTTTTGAAATCATACCTCTACTAACTTCGCTTGATACAATTTGTAGGTTTGTCCTCTATATTCGTCTATTACTGGCATGATATGACTACAGTGCTTTGTGTGACCAGCTAAATATTTTTAAAGTATTAGGCAAATGGAAATGCTGTGTAAGCTTTAAAATTGTATGTTAGAAAGGCTTAAAGCAAGGATCAGTGCAATGTAGAAATTGAGGTCAGTGTTTTTATCATGATAGAAGCCATGTAATTTTTCTTGAAATCTCAATCTTTAAATGGTATTTCAAAGAAGCTTATTCATTCTTAGCTTTGTATGCATTAGCATAAGCTTCACTTTTGCATAATGAGGGGGAAGGAGACCTCTTTACTTGGTGAGGAATAACAGTAATGACTTTTAACCACCCATAGCCTAAATCAACAACATTGATTCTATTACATTATTTAGGTCTCAGACTAGGGAGATGGCCATTGTTCTTGTGTAAGCAATTGTGTGGAGTGGTGTGGAAGATGACATTTCTTTGGCTTAACATTTAATGTAATTTGAATGAGGTTTATGTAGTAGTTCATGCTTAAAACATTTATAGTAAAGCTTTGTAGGGCAGCTGCATAGCCTGTAATTACTATGTAAGTAATATGTGACTATTTTTCTTTTGGAGACAAGGAAAGCTTTTCAGTTCAAGTTTAAATTTATGAAATGCTATAATAGCTATTTAAACTTTCAACACAGACAGAGATATCTGTACCAACCTTTCAGTAACCAGAGATGAATTAACAGAGTATTTTTTTTCTTTGCTGTGAAAATATTTTAAAGTGGTACCCGTGTACCTCTTTCTTTGATTTAGCCCTAAATTTCTGACCTTTCTCAGTAACTATCGTTAATGAAATTACAGTTTACCATTGGTGAGTTATACTAAAGACAATTTTTGCTTTAATATTTCAGTGAGGTTGGTTAATAGTAATCCCCGTGTATAATAATAACCTTGATACCCAACCAGGGAAAAGTTATTTATCTGGACATTTTCCATATGACAAAGAGACAATTGGAAGGACCCTTCATTTTATGTAAGTGAAAAGTGTGAAAGCGTTTGTTGCTCAGTCATGTTTGATTCTTTGGGACCCCATGGACTATAGCCCACCAGCCTCCTCTATCAATGGGATTCTCCAGGTAAAAATACTGGAGTGGGTAGCCATTCCCTTCTCCAGGGATTCTTCCCAACTGAAGGATCAAACCCAGCTCTCCTGCATTGCAGGAGGATTCTCTACTGTCTGAGCCACCAGGGAAGCCCTCATTTTATATAAGCTCCTGTTAAAATGTTAATTGCTTGTGTTATCCGTGTGCTCAATGTACAGTGAGGCCAAACAAACCAAAACATGGGAGTTAGGACCAGAGAAAGTTTTTCTTGAGGGCCTTGCAAGGCTCATGCCTTAAAAAGCCTAGACCTCCTGCAAGGGTTTCTGCAAAGCACTTTAAAAATCCAGGTGAAGAAGGGTAGTTAGAATCTTCCATTTGGTGGCAGTTTTAGCATCCGTAAAACAACTCATAAAATGTGCATTACTTGGTACTTACCCTGATACTTCAGAGAGGAACTAAAGCATAGGATATGGAAGATGATATCCCTGGAAAGCACCACAGGGTACTCTTCAGCCACACTTGTAGAAACATCCTAAGATACTACGGTTTTCACAGTTGAAAGTTTCAGAAAGAAAAAGGAGGTCATTGCTTTTCTGTGTGATTGTGCTTAGTATCAATATCTTTTTCTCCAGAGACTCTCAATATATATGTGCTCAACTAAGCTGACACCAGGCCATCTATTAGGCACACCACTGTGAAAATAAAGTGGGTAGGGAGAACAGAATGAGGAAATAAAGGGAAAGATGTTCTGTAGTTCATAATGAGTATGTGTTTTAAAAGCACAGTTTTTTCCAAAGTGTAACTTAGATTGTAGAAGAAATACTTTAAGTTTTACCTATGTTGTTAAGTTCCTATTGTATTTATAATGCCCACTGATAGTCTGTAAAAAGCAAGTCACTTTAAAGCAAAGTAAGTAAACAATTATTTATTTTTTTTATTTTATGTTAATCAAACTGAGTGATGTAGGAAAGTATTCACATACTGAAACATTAATGAAAGTTAAAACCGAAGTAGTCCTAGTGTCTTTCTTGGGTGCTACGTCTTTTTCTTCCAGGCAAACCTGGAGCTTTTTGCTAATTAGTACTCTTCGTGATCAGATTCCTTCAATACATCTTTTCACAATGTTTCTTGTGATAGAAATTACCCATGTTGGGAAATGTTCCATTTTCTGTCATGGTCCATCATAGCAATAGTGTATGTTTTATAGTGTAAAAAATATACATATGCTGAAGCTTTATGAGAAATAGCATGTATTAATATAAAAGAAACATAATGCTATATATTCACAACCAAAGACATAACAATAAAATTGATATATACCAAGAGTTTAATATTTATGAAGAGAATAAAAATGCCTCTTCACTGCATTTGGGTAAGACGTAGTTTGATTAATTAACTAAGTTTTCTTATCTAGGCTTGTCATTAGAGCTTGTATTTCAGATAATTATTAAGCAAGTTTTAAAGAATGGTTAACAGGATATTTAACATCTTGCATCAGTCATATATCAGTATATCACCACTAGTTAGTTCCAAGATATTTTAATTCATTTTTATTTATTTTCAACACTAACTCTAGAGTGACACTAACTTCCTCAATAAGGATCTAGAGTAGAGAAAGGAATGTTCATAGTATCAATTATTTTTGTCACATTAAAAAAAAAGTCATTTACTTTCTTATATATGCCTAAGAATTTTAAATGCAGTTGATGGCTTGCCTATAGTGGTTATAATTCATGAATATTTCATAAAAATAGAAAAGGGACTAAAGAAAAAGTGTTTCAAGATTCATAATGCAAAATTCTATCAGTTTTCCTGGACCCACTGACAAATTCCTTTCTCTAAAGTGCAAGTCTATTTTAAGAGAGACTTTGAGTTCTTAGTTCCATGAAATGTGAGATTCACATAAATACATAATTCCTTAAGAAAAGGAACTGTATAGAACCACTTATAATTCCCCTTTTGTGGCATTTTTACAGTCGGTGGCTGTTTTTTGCTTGGCCCTGGAAAATGTTCTTATATTAATTGTTTGGAACTCTATTGTTTAGAGCATGTGCTTCTGGGATGCAGAGATGCTGAACAGGTGCTAAGCTACCCTGCTGAGGAGATCAGCCTTCTTCACATACAGTGTGTGTTTCAAGGACATGTGGTAATTTGGGCTAATGATAAATAACCATGCTGATTAGGCTGGCTGGTCAAGATTGGTCAATTAAAGTAGTTTTCAAAAAGAAAAAGGACAAAAAAAAACTGAAAGCAAGAGAAAAGCAATGTTAATAAATATTGTTCGTAGCTTTTGTTAAAAAAAAAGACTAATCCCTAAGATTCAGAAATACAAGGAAAAGTGTAAATGAGAATTCTATGATTTTTCAGCTATACAGATGTCTTTGCCATTTCTGCTTGGGAAAAAAAAAAAGAAGAATTAGAACTGTCTGGACCATTATTGTGGGATCTTTTAATACAGCTACCAGTAACATAAAGAATATTTAGGTCATTGTCAGGAATGTTGGATTTTAGCCTTGCTCTGACACTGTTTGATCATTTGTCCCTTCAGTTATACTCGTATTATCTGGAAATGATGTTCAACAGATTTCTCTACCACTAACTAGGAGTGTGACCTTGAAGAAGCTATTTAAACTCTCTGTGTTTTATATCCTAGAGATATAGATGAGCAATGTAATGGGACTAATGATTGACCTATGCTTTGACTCATCTGTACAGGGTGAATAATTATGCTATCCATTCTACCTCAAAGGGGTATTAAAATGATATAACTAATTCAGAGTACTGGAAATATTGTTCAGTGGGTTCATGTAACAGGTATCTCCATTTTATAAATCCAACTGATTAATGGTGTTTATTAGTTATGCAGATAACTACAAAGAAAAGATAGTTAATTAAAAAAATAATACATAAAATGATTTCATAGAATAATTACACATTCTCCCCTCTCTCACTGATTGATTTCCGTAGAAACACATAAAATATTATTGATTTAAGATATATCACATTTGCTTTTGAATTGTATAGATTTATTTATAACTTTTACCATCCAGTTTGCCAAGCTTACAAGTTGCCACCCTTTCTCTACCTTTGGGAGACTATATGTGGTTCAGATATTATATTCTAGCCCCAGTGCAATTAGACATATGATGCAAATTTCTCACATTACCTGGTACCATTTGTCTGCTGATAATAAGGAAACCTCCATTGTTTACAGTCTTTGTAAGAAGATTATGTAATGATAAAAGCAAGACTTACTATTTGCTATACATTCTTCTAAATGACTTTTGTATATATTAATTTCATTATTTTAAACCATATTGTCCCAGCATAATAATACTCCCATTTGAGGAATGTGGCATAAGAAGTTAAAGTTGTTTCCAAAGACCCACATTAATATGTGGGTGTCTTGACTTGACAGCACTTGACTTAGAATCTATCCAACATGAAACCTGTATTTTAAACTAATGAACTCTAATTATGTGATTATGAATAGTTTATGAAATTCAGCTGCTTACAAATTTTGCATTCTAGATAAAATCTTGGGTAATTGGTTAGAATCACTGTATTATGAATGACTTTATAGGAATGCTATATAGCATTACTGTTGAGAGTAGCTTTTAGACCAGTTTCATAACCCACATATAAAATGTCCTGGTGCTTTGAATATGTAAACTTGGACCAAGTCAAGGTTTCCTCCTTGGAAGCTGAAAATACAGATTTTATTTATAAATAGTATTAATTCACAATTTTCAAAGGGATGCGAACATGGTACCTCTTTCTGTGTTTTCATCAAATAGGTGCTAATATTTGCTGTTAACACAAAACTAATTGCCACCTAGGGTGGGGAGTGCAAGTTGTCTCATCCTGTGACCACAGTGGCCCATCTGTTGTGAATTTCTGTTCAAGGACAATGCAGGAACTGGCATGCAATTTGGGTTCTGGCCAGTGGTCAGCTAACAAGCTGGGGCATACTTGGAAGAAGAAATGCCTTGAAGTCAGAGATGCTCTGCTGTCCATTAACTGGCAGCTCCTGTGATGTGTGAGGGCAGACACAAGACTGGGTGCCAGTTTGCAGGGCAAAGGATCTGCCTGAGTGCCACCTGTCATTGGCATGTGAGTGCTATCCCACCAGGAGCCACAGCAGGTGCGCTGCTTCCATCAAAGTGTGGCATGTTAGAGCATTCAGCTAGGCTGAGGTCGGGACCTTAGCCCAAAAAGGAGGACAAGCCAGAGGCTTACCAGGAGGTAGTCATCACATCACACCGTATCCCAAGGGTGACTATACTGGACACATCATTAGAGACACTCTTTCTCATCATACCTGGGCTGTTACTTTAATAAAATGTAAAAAAAAAAGGAGTTCTATAATTGACTTTATCAATACAGATCCTTGCCGTTAGAAGACAATTTGTGGTTAGAATTACTTAGATGAGTTAATCACTCTATGAGCTTTTCAAATTAAGATATATTCTGGTTGTTTTTTGCTGCCATTGTTGTTATTAGGAAACTGAATTGTAATGTGGAGCTGTAAGGTAAACTAGAATTTAGGAGATTAACATTCTTACCTTAACTCTGTCATAATTCATCAAGTTATTTTAAGCAATGTATATTATGTGTATGAGTACCACAGTCCACATTTGCAAAATGTGTAGGTTCCCCTGGATGACTTCTGCAGAGCTCTTATGTTCTGAAATGGTCTGACTCCATGAATAGCAACAATGCAAAACAATTTGGAAAGTATGCTAATACTTTTATGTAGGAAAAATTCCCTAAGATTTGAAATGAATGAGCCTAAAAAATATTAAAATCAATTTTATACCCATTATCAATGATGCCTACTTTTTATGTTTTACATGTATCTTCTCAGATTTCTATGTGTAAATGGACTTTTTTTAATCCAAAATAGTTTTTGACCTGCCTGAATTCTTATCTAAATAGTCTATTTAAAAACTTTATTTAAAGAGGATATTAGACTTTCTTTAAAAAGCCTAGAAATTTTGCTGTTCTTATGAGCATAACTGTCACAATTGCAGAGGTTATTATAATATCTTAAAACTCATTTCATTTGAAAGAGTTTAAAAGAGTTGTTTTTAATTGCATTTTCTTTTCTCATAAATATAATAATAATAAGTTATATTTACTTAGTGTTTATTCTATATCAGGCCTACTTTAGGCATTTTACATTAATACACTTACCTTCAGGATATGATTGCAAATGAGAAAAATGAGGCCTAATGAGGATCAAGGATTTCTGGCTCTAAAATCTATACTCTTGACCACTACTTTGGGGTACTGGATGGGAACAACTTTTGTTCATTTTCCATTGGGACTGAAGATTAGAAAAATAGCTTGGTAAATGCTTGAAGCATTTAGAAGTGTCGCTTTCATTAGAGTCACAAAATATATCTGTGTAGTAAAGTACATAACAAAGATTTTATAGTCTTCATTATAAATGTTATTTATAAGCAATAATTTCATTATATCAAATAAATAAATTTATCTTCAAAAAATTTACTGTTTTCTGCCACCAATTGAAAGTTATAGCTATCTTTATTCTCACAAGAATATTTTAAATTTAGATATCCATGTTCTCCTGAACAGTGTATCTAGGGGAAAAATTAAGTAACAAGAAGCATATCAGAAGCTAAAAAAATGCTTGCCAGGTAAATTAAATAGCATAAGTAAAGAATAAATACTAGAACTATGAATTTGTCTTGGACATGATAATATAACTCATCTTTGCATTCTTAGGCTGCTTTTGAATTTACTAAGAGTATTTTTGAATATTTTCTTGATAATATTTGATTATCAGTGGTCCATGGGCAGTTATGAATTGAAAGGCTGAACTGTGTTCCAGATTTTATATTTCCTATAAACATACCCTGATAGCTCAGTTGGTAAAGAATCTGCCTGCAATGCAGGGGACACCAGTTTGATTCCTGGGTCGGGAAGATCCCCTGGAGAAGGAATAGGCTGCCCACTCCAGTATTCTGGCCTGGAGAATCCCATGGACTGTACAGTGTGTGGGGTTGCAAAGAGTCAGACACGACTGAGTGACTTTTACTTTCACTTCACAAACATACATGGAAAGCATATATAAACACATATTTATATGTGTATATATATGTGTGCATGTGTGCTCAGTTGCTTTATTGTGTCCAACTCTTTGCAACCCTATGACTGTAGCCCACCAGACTTCTCTGTCCAGGGGATTCTAAAGACAAGAATACTGGAGTGGGTTGCCATGCTCCAGGGGATCTTCCCAACCCAGGGGTCAAACCTGCATCTCTACATTGCAGGCAGATTCTTTACCTTTGAGCCACCAGGAATCCCATATATATACATTTTACTTATAATTTCCCTTTGGGAAGGTTGCTGCTTGACCTAGATATTCAAGTTAACTTGTATGAATTGAAAGAGAAAGGGAAAAAAAATAATAAATTGAAACCCAGTATTACAGTGACAAGATAAATGAGGATTATATCTTTGTTAGTGTGTGAAAAAGATACAGCTGCCAAGGATAAGAGGTAAAAGAATGCATCCAAAGCATATAAGAATCTACTCTATCACAAAAGAAGCAATTCCTAGTGAAATCAATTTTAGTTGGTGTTTAGTATTAACTCATTGGAGCTTCATCCTAAAAAACCATATTTAGGTCGGGGGAGCTATGATTGGGACACAGTGAACCTTTCCCAGTAAATTAAAGTACTCGAAGTTTCTTCTTAGAAGGTGATTGACCAATCATGTAGACCTGTGGAATAGCCTTGTGACAGAATCTCAGTGCCGAAATTTTGCTGTTCTTATGAGCATAACTGTCACAATTGCAGAGGTTATTATAATATCTTAAAACTCATTTCATCAAATATACCGGCATTTGTCATCTTTATAAAGAATATCTGATTGAGTATTCTGTATTATTGCAATTCATACAACATATAACATTTGTTATACAAAGTTCAATAGAAACTATAAATAATCCATTTATTAACTCATATTTTCTGATAATTATGTCCAAATATTTATAGCACATTTAACAGAAACAATGTCAATCAGGACTTTTACCTTTATTTGAAAGATTTCATAAAGAGTGTGAAAGAAAATACTTTGAACATAATTTATAGTAAGATATCAATTACCTCAAAGGAATAATGAAAATCTTCAAGGTAGACTAATAAAATATTATATTTCCATGAATTATTTCAAAAATAACCATAGACATTAGTCAAACATTTCTAGTGTTGAGACCTAACACAAGAAAATGAGTTTGCTCTCAAGAATTTGAGAAGGAAAGTAAGAACTTTAGAGGAATGTATGAGATATAAAAAGTCATTAATTATTAAATAAGGAAAATTATATACAGACTATGATATACAAGACTCTTTAGGGTTTCAGAAAATAAAAGCTTATCTGTTCCCATGTGAGATGGCTCTGAAAGGAAGAATAGAATTTCTATAAATGGAAAGAAGACTATTCCAAGAGATGGACACAAGATGAAAAAGCTTTGGTGGTGGAAGTATAGGCCAACAATTAGTGATTTGGTTTCCCTGGAGCATAGTGGAGTGGCACTTAAGGCTAGTAAGGTTAGTTGAGGCTTTATTATGAAAGCTTCTAATTCCAACTGAAGTGTTTATACTAAACACACTGTGAAATGGGGATTCACTCAGCACAGTGAATAGAGATATCTTCTTGTATCTATGCTTAGAAAATTGATATTTACATTTATATGTAGTGTAACTTGGAGTAGAGAAAGTTTGGGCATAGGCCTCTTGGGTAGGAAGTTGTTAAAAAGGTAGTTTAGTGGGGACATTAGGGTATTTCTTGTTAATACACAAACATGGATATTAGTGCAAGTGGCAGTACAAAAAAAAGTATTTTTTTTTAACTAGGAATTGATACTATATTAGGGTCCATAGTATAAAAAGAAGTTAAAAGTAATACTAAAATTTACACCAGTGGGTGCCTGGATGAATAATAAGTCAAAAGATTTAATCTAAATACTTTTAATCATATATAATAGCATATGTAACTGAATTCAAGTTACATACTTGTGAGATCCAAGAGTAGTTTTTCTCTGAGTTACGGAGAAAAAAAATGGCCAAATCAACTATGATACGGCATCTCTAGTGCATCACTTTTACAGCACCCATCACCTCCACTAGCTCTGTTCATAGTAATGGTGGTAGATGATTTCTAATTACAGAGATTTAAAATATAAAAGATGTATGTCTTAAAACCGATTATGGGAGTAGAAGTTAATGTTTACAGATGTTTTACATGCAACTAACTGAACAATCATCACAATTGCCGCATGAAAGAGGTATTTTTATACTGACTTTATTTTACAGTTGAGGAATCTATGGAGCAAATTTCAGTGGCCACAGAGATTTAAATTCAAGCACTTTAGCCCTAAAGTCCACTCCCTTTAACTACTATACTAAAATGATTTGTTTTTAAAGAAAATTATATTAAGATAAGTTAGAAGTATAATTTTTGAGGTCTCACTCCATGTTAGGTCGTTATACATTGTTACACATAATTCATCTTTCCAACAATCTTGCAGTATGGATCTCCTCTTTTCACAAAAGAAGACGCTAGAGCTGATAGCTGATGAACTACACACTTAAGGTCACAGGACCCACAGTTGGCAGAGCTGGAGTCCACCCTCAGGTCTCTCTGACATCATTATTGTAATTGTTTTTCTTTCCCCTGGACTTCCCAACTCCCTTCGCATGTTTATCTCTACCTCGTCTCAAGTATCCAGCCCTACATCTAACATGTGGGGCTCACCAAATACCCACTCATTGTAGTCCAGTACTTCTCAGTTGGGACGGTTTATGCTTCGTTCTTTCTCAGAGGGACATTTGACAATGCCTGAAGGCACTTTTGGTTGCTACATTTGAGGGATTAGGTGCTACTGTCAGCTAGTTGGGAGAGGCTTCCATGGTGGCTCAGTTGGAAAAGAATCTGCTTGCAACACAGGAGACCCTGGCTCTATCCCTGGGCCAGGAAGATCCCCTGGAGAAGAATACCCACTGTGGTATTCTTGCCTGAGAAATCCCATGAACAGAGGAACCTGGCAGGCTACAGTCCATGGGGTCACACAGAGTAAGACACAATTTAGTGACTAAGCCACCACCACCACTGAGAATGCTGCTAACCGTCCTGTTGTTATGCACAGCAAAGAAAAATCTGCCCAAAATGTTAGTAGTGCTGAGGCTGAAAAACTTGATTTAGTGGAGAAGATGAATCTGGGCATTGCTCATCTCAGTGCTCTTTTATACAATTTTGTCAGGACAAAAATAATAGAATATAGTTCAAAGAAATAGATTCCAAAGATAATGCTGCTAAGTCGCTTCAGTCGTGTCCGACTCTGTGCGACCCATAGATGACAGCCCACCAGGCCCCGCCATCCCTGAGACTCTCCAGGCAAGAACACTGAAGTGGGTTGCCATTTCCTTCTCCAGTGCATGAAAATGAAAAGTGAAAGTGAGGTCGCTCAGTCGTGTCCGACTCTTCGCGACCCCATGGACTGTAGCCTGCCAGGCTTTTCCATCCATGGGATTTTCCAGGCAAGAGTACTGGAGTGGGGTGCCATCGCCTTCTCCTCCAAAGATAATAGTCTTTTCTTATTGCCTTAACCACGGTGATGGACAGGGAGGCCTGGCGTGCTGCGATTCATGGGGTCGCAAAGAGTCGGACACGACTGAGCGACTGAACTGAACTGAACTGATGAAGGTTACACCAGTGAGATGGACCGCAGATACCATGATTGGATTCGACATAAGCATGTCATTTCTGAACACAGGAAGACACTTAAGTTCACTAATGACTTGAATGTGTGTATAGTTTTACATATTTTCTAGAATATATGAGTCAGGGAATTTTTCTTTATATTTTTCCTCATTAAATAGTTGCTGAATTGATAAAACTGGTTTAGTAGCTTAATTAGAAAAATGTCTGAACCTTCATTTTCATTAGACCTACCAAACTGCAAGTTTTGTGACACATTTGATGATAAGTGCTCCTGTGTCATTAAGTTGAATTTCTAAATTAGTCTATATTCACATTTCACAAGGAGGTTTCTGTTGGCAGAAGGCAAGAAGAGAAAGCCTTTCGAACCTTCCATAGCACTGCTCAAAATGAACATCTCTCTGATGATGTAGAAATCTTTCCTGTGCCTAGTGAATACCAATGAAGGAATATGTTCATACTGCAAGGACACTAAGTAGATGGCAAATTTGAAAGTCTGTTTTATCCCAAATTGCAGTCCTTACTGCAGAGAGTTCCTTCCCAACTCAGAAGGGTGCAAGAAGTGTGGGAACTGCTCATCAAAAAGTCTGGTCTGAGCTGTGACTTCTGTGGACTCTTTTGGATTTAATCTCTAAAATCCTTTTCTAAACGAACATGAAGTTAAGATTAGTTTCTAACCAAACACACAACTGTGAGGTATACCAATTTTCCAAATCTGATGTTGCAGTTTCCAGTCCTATTGTAAAATCAAATTGTCTTAAGTGCATTTATGCCAATAAAATGATTATTTTCAAATTGAAGGATAATTTAACCAGCTTCACCAATCCATTTGTTCCAACATGGTGTCGTTAATTGTGATATATTTGTACTTTTTACTCTGAAGATCTCTGTTCTAATTAGTTAAAATAATACCTGCAGTATTTTAAAAAGTGTTTAAAAGCAATGCACTTAAGGTGATGCAGATATTATTTTAATAGTCTGCTAATGGTTAGTGAAAAATTATCACAATAATACTTGAGTATTAAGGATAATCTTGAAAATAATTCAACATTCCTTTCTGATATTATGAACCAAATAAAAATCCCAATGTCTCTAGAATGGTTTGAATTTAATTTCGTGAGTGTGGAAAGACAAGTACATGATTTGATAGTATATAGGTACATATCTTTACATATGTATACTATTATGCGTGCATACGCTAAGTCACTTCAGTAGTGTCCGACTCGTTGCAGCTCTGTAGACCATAGCCCACCAGACTCTTCTGTCCATGGGATTCTCCAGGCATGAATGGGTTGCCATGCCCTCCTCCAGGGGATCTTCCCAACCCAGAGATCAAACCCATGTCTCTTAGGTCTCCTGCAGTGGCAGGAGGGTTCTTTACTACTAGTGCAACCTGGGAAGCCCAATATCAATACATAATAGAGGTTATCCTAGGCAAATACAACCAAAAGGCAGTGGGACAATGAAAGTGTTGATATGAAGGAGTGCTAGTTATGGAAGAAGAGTTCCAGTTTGTAAACTAATTACTAGAGTAGGAATCATATAAAATTTTAACAGAATCAGATATCTGAACTTCAGATTTCAAGGCAGAGCCATTCCAGTTGAGGACAGATTCCAGAATCTTGCTATGAGACAATGGCAAAGCGAGATGGAGACAATATCTCTGAAGGGCGGACATGGGAGAAGTGATGGGCAGCTGTGGGAAGTCTTACATGACGTGTATTGGGCATTTTCCGTATGCCAGGTTCTGGTCTCAACACTCTGAATGTATTAACTCATTAAATCCTTACAACAGCCCTAGGAAGTAGGTCCTTAGACTAAATGTCATGTTTGTCAACTAGAAATTCCAAAGATTCCATTTGAAAACTGGATAACAAGATTGCTGTCCAATAGAAGAGGGCTTTTGTTTTGCTTTTAAAATTTTGTTTTGAGGATATGTAACTCTTTCCAAAATAAAAATTATGTTTTTAGTAACTCAGGCTCTGGGTAGTTATTTGGAATGTCTGGAAGATATTCTCACTTTCTCTCTTCCTCCATCCATACACAGACCCACAGGAGAAAGCTAGATTTCCATTAATGCATGGAGGTGAAGGTGAAAATCTGAGATAGAATATAAGATAGTTTTACTAGTCAGCAAACAGATAGTTCAGAAAGCACACTGAAAAATTTTACGAAGAGGACCACAGAAGAAAAATTGTGAGGGGTTATATCAGAGGAGACAAAACTCACTGCGGAGGAGGTAAAAATGAGAGAATAAGATGACAGAAAAATATGGAAACTTGGATGGAGACCAGGGATATCAGGCTGTGAATTTCACATGCGTCCACAGGTTTACCGAGAGAATTAATTGTTGGAGTCTAGAAGGTCTGCCACAGGTGAAGATGGAAGAGACAGGAACACTCAACAGACAGCCATAGCTTCCGTGATTCAGACTTGGAGGACTTTTAGTTTGGGGTGAGCAGGGTGCTTTGGCCTTTGTGGAAGGACTCAGCTGTAGTTTGGTTTAATTGCCCCATCTCCAGACTGAGGCTCTGGTTCCAAGATGGTCAATGTCTGGGATCCCTGGCAGTCATTCAAGGCCTTGTTGTTCTGGCCAAGTTATCCTTTGGTATGAAATGTGCTTTGTGTTAAGTCAACTGTTGTTATATTCTTATGGGTATTTTAGATATCTTTTTTTGTTTGCTTCTTTCCTCTTAGCTTTTTAGTTAGAAAACACTGAAACTTCTAATCTCTAAAGAGAGACTAGAAGAGGTGTTTTCTACTGGTGGGTCAAGCTCACAAGGATGGAGCCAGCTTTGGTGAAGATGAAAATGACAAGGATAGCATTTACTAAAAGCAAAAAATAAAAGGATAAAATATTGTTTGGTTAATGAAGACAGAGTCAGAGTGGCATCATGTTTCAAGTTTCATTTTAGCTTTCAGTATAAGCTTCCAGAAGAGAATAGCAAGTTCTGCTCGGGGACCACTTTTCTCTACAGTTTCCCAACAAGTCTAATCTGAAAATCTTGTTTTCTTTCCTTCCTCAATGAATGTTATGTGAATTGTAATTTTTAAAAGATATCTGTTCTTCATACTGCTCTTAAGTGCTTTGCTCAGTCTTCGTTACAAAACCTGTAAGAATCAAGTTTCATTCCCCCAAACTGTAAACATTAGCCTGCATTGTAATTGTAGATAAAAAGAAGAGAGTGACCCTCATAGGCTATCACGTACAGACAACTTCACTTGATATCCCTTTGCCCACAAAATAATGGCTTATTGTGTTCATTTCAGGGTTCCAGCTCTCAATTGTGATTTAAAAGCTTGACTTTAGAACACACTTTAAATATTATAGATTAAGAAAATATCACCTGGGATCTAGGCTACCAAGAAGTGCTTATGTTAGTTTTAATGACAGTTTCAAGTATAGTCTATGGAAGGATTTTCTTTGAAACATTGTGAGCAGAGAGATCATTTTAGGAAAATTGATACACTTTTCCTTTTTTCAACTGCCAAATGTGAAAGAAGCAAAAGATTTAAATTTCTCTGAGAAGGTTTATGTTGTATAAAAGAAAGCTTTGAGAAGTTGTGAGATTCTGATATGTACTCTTTTTGAGCAATTGAAACATACCAGTGCGTTCTAATTGGCTGCATCTCTATGTTCTCTGTAATCTGTATAGTGGTATTGATCAGTTGATCGGTATGACTCTAATTATTAGTAAATGATTCCATTAGATTAGTGAGTGATTTTTTATCATAAAAATTCTTTTGTTGAAAACAAGGCAATAGAATTTATCTTAACAAGGCAATAACATTATCATATTAAAGCTCCATAGTTAAATGTTCATTGAATTTGGAATAACAGAATGCCTATTGTTGCAGACGTTTCTTTATTTTCTGAAAGAATCTAAAAGGTGTCAGGTGACCTTCAGCTTGTTTGATTGAGTGCAAGTACTTTGAAAACTGAAGACTAACTTTTCAAGTCTTCCTAAAAGGAAAAAAACATTTACTTCTGTAGACATTAAATATTTCCTGGTTCAATTCATAGTTTTTACAATTGGCCAACTTAATGATTAATAAAGCAGATACGTAATAAAATTTTAAGTGCTGATTCAAAACACTCATTCTAGAATTGAAGCCAGACATGTTATAACAAGGAGCAGTAGGTGATTTCAAAAACTAAAAATGCTGAGGATATAAATTTCCTTCATGAAAAACAAAGGTGCTTTTGAGATGAGAATGTTCATTCAGGAAGTTTTATTAGTGCAGAGCCCTCCCATAATTCAAACAAGGCAATGAGATACAAGGACTTGAACTGAACATAGTAGAATTCCAGTTTGTAATAGGAAATGTAGTGTATTTCCTTTTGTCTTTTCTCTTCCCAAATTCTGTAGCCAACTGTGGAAGATTTGGAGGAGGTGGTCCTTATATTATCTTAATTATATTCATAAAACTCAGAAAATCATTAGAAGTCCCTATTCTAGAAGCCTAAGGTACACTGGGGATTGCAGAGTATGAGAAATGTATAACATGTCGTTATGTTGTAAAATACTGCCAGTTTTCAAAATCCTTTTTTGGTATTTTCAAAGTAAATTTAAATTTAGGAATCTTCCCACTGGTTGTGAGAGAAGGTTTCTTTAGCAGGAAGAAATAAGATAAATACTTTCATTTAAATTTGGAAGCGATTTTAGAATACTTTAAGAAGGTACTTTGTTTATTAAAAATCAATAATATTTTCTTTTGACACACTTTTAAGAATATTCATTCAATGTAAGATCACACACAAACATAACATTGCATACAAACTGTTGCTTTAAGTATTAAAATAAATTTATTTTGCTTTGTTTATTATTTAGCAGAACAGATGGTAGTGGTTTGACACAATTCAGTTCTCTTTTTCTCTTGTTGTTTTCTTTTGGGGAAAAGAAAAAAAAAGCACAAAAACCAGAGCTTCTTTTCCCACTTTGTCACAGCTGGTTGCCAATCAATCTCAATTCACAGTACAGTGATGATAGCACATGATGTCCAGGGGCCAGATATGATTGGGTTACAGTTTTCAGCAATGTTTCATATCAGGCAAAAAAAAAAAAAAGATATCTTTATAGTGGGAACTGTCAGCACATGACTGTACCACTGTCATTAATCAAATCTGGCAACAATGACTGCATTTATACAGGTCTGAGACTGGCATATTTCACAATCAGAATCACTGAATTTTTGTTAGGATTTCCTCACCAGTAAAGTTTTTTCACGTTTGTTTTTTTCTTATTTTTGATAAAGTCAGAAAATACCTCCTGCATATTGATCATATCTGAAAACTAGCTCTTTTATACCAAAGTATGCTCTGGTTACTACAAATTTATTCTCCACTATGAAGAAGGGGCTTCCCAGGTGGCTCTGTGGTAAAAAAAAAAAAAAAAAAATTCCAGTGCAGGAGATGGAGGAGACATGGGTTTGATCCTTGGGTTGGGAAGAAGCTCTGGAGAAGGAAATGGCAACCTACTCCTGCAGTCTTGCCTGGGAAACCCATGGACAGAGGAGCCTAGCCGGCTACAGTCGATGGGGTTGCAAAAGAGTCAGATAGGACTTAGCGACAAAACAACAGCAATGTAAAGAAGGCTAAGAGCTAATCAGAAAATTTTAGCTACATTAGATTGTTTAATAAAACAGTAATTTTAAACTGTATATATTTTGGGAAACACACTTGTGAACCTTCTATGATTACAGTTGGTTTTAGAGTAACACTGAGAAAAAAATACTGATAAAAGTTACTTTCTGGAGTTTTTAGATACAGAGTCTGATGGAGAAATACACACCTGCCCAGAGCACATGCACACACAGCAGTAAACACACATCAAATGAAAAATGTGTGTTGCTCTGTGTTAGAAAAAATGAATGGACACTGAGGCACAGGACATCGATTTCAATCTATTTATAACTCGAGACCACAATCTCAGTATCTTCTTTTATAAAATGGTATTTGGAAATAGGCATTTTCTCTAAGTCATTTATTGTTGTGAAATCTTATATGAATCTCAGCTGTAAACTGTAAAGGTCTCATTAAATATAAGGATCTGTTATTTATAATCACTTATGTTAGTAATATTTGCTCTTTAGGGAAAATTAATATTTCCCCAGTTATCCAATCAAATAGTGTAAAGCATCAATGAGATTATTATTACCAGAAAGAAATAAAAGAAATAAGGTCACAGTTATTGGACCTGTGGAGATATTTGACATCTAATCACTTGTGAAACATGTACTTTTAGGAGGCAAATTATTGTCTCAGAGACATCGTGACCTGTTAGAGAAAGCAGAGACTGGTAGTATATAGTCATGACGATTTTCCCCCTGACTATAATTGTCTCAACATGTGTGGCCGTGGGAAAGGAACTTTATCATATTTTGCCTCAGATTGCCTAAATGTGAAAGTAGCAATGAGCCAAATATGTTTACTTCTTTCCGGGTTTTGAAGCTACTTACACATAATTTCTTTAAAACCAACCCTCATATATCTTAAATTTTTGGAGGTTAGAGCTGATTTGATCATGATTATATGTTGATCGTTCCTCTGACCTGAGATGCAGCTTACTGTGGAAACTGACAAAGGTCCCGTGACATGCTTGGTCTCCTGGACTGTGGGTGTTGTCAGGGCTCAGGCTCCAGACTGGCACTGTGTTTCAAGCATGTTGGAAGGAGCAGCGCTGTCTCCAGTGGTACAGTTGAATTAGATCCCTGTAGGCACTTTTATGAAGATGAAAAAGTGTGTACTTTGGAGGAAGACAGACCTTGAATTCCAAATTTCTATGTAAAAGTGTCAAAATTTTAAATATCAGTTATTTAATAACCTTAAAACATTAGCAAACCAACACACACACACACACACACACACACACACACACACACACACACAACTTGCTTTCATACAGATTTCAGTCCACAAATGAGCACACTGCAATTAGGATTTTACAGTATCTAGTGTAAATTTCTGTAGTCATACCATGAGGCTTGAAATTCTAGTAACAACTCAATTTTGTGGGAGCAGCTGCCATTTGGGTAGTATATCCTTTTAATTTCCCTCTATAGAATAATTTATCATGACTTTTTAAAAAATAAATCTTTATACTTTCTCTTCATTGAAAGTTGCAACCACTGTAATATAGTTGATGAAGAATGTGCCAGGAGAGCTAGTATTTAATATAGTCTAAACTTTTGCTACCAATGAATTCCTAGACTCTGAATAGCAAAGTGTTATATTTGTAATCTTAAAACGAGGACATTATACTAGATACAATAACTTTTCAATTTTTCCCTGTGTCTTAGAATTTATAATCTGCTGCTTTCTAGGAATAACCAGTATCCATGTATTCTCTTATATTTTCATAATTAAACATCCTTTTCCCCCTCTTATCCTAGAAGTATTTTATTTAAGCTTTAAGAATTCTTCTTTAAGATTGATATTTGGGGATTTTTCTAAGTATTTCCGTGTTCACAGATTCATATTCTTCATGGTTTTCTAGACTTAAATAGTATTTTTTGAAGTTATTATTTTTACACATGAAGAATTTACACATGAAGTGTTGTCACCTTTTCAATTTTGTGTCTGTAATTCCTTTCTTGATATGTAGGGAGTAAAACTGAACATTATATTCCAGGTTCCACTATGCCATATTTTATAAAAGTGTAAAAATAAACTATATAATTTCTGGTTGAAGTTTATATGCCTAAAATGTCTAATTTTCTAAATAGGATATAGTAACTTTATTTCTTACCTACCAAAATTTTTATGAGAATATATTAAAAAGTGCATTTAAGAATACCATGTAAATACATTTTATTGTCATTATTTTAATAATACATGTAATTAAAACCACTCTAGTTGCTGAAATAATTTTAATATTCTCAAAAGAATTGAACAAAGCACAAAACTTTACTTGGTTCTCCTGTAGTCCTCACAATTGTTTGAAATAGTCTTCTAGAATTATTTCATTTATTTTGGTGCAGAGAGTTTTGTTTTTCATGTTACTAATTTACATACAGAAATTTATAATGATAATATGTAACTCAAGTGTCTAGATTGCTGGTCGGGATTTGCTGACTCGTTTATTTTAACTCTATCTCCATAGTAGCATTTATGTATGAAGTTTTCTGAGTGTTAACATTTATAATATTTTGTTTGAGTTAACCTACACTTCAGAACCAATTGCTGATATATAAAACTAATAACATTACTTTGTTTCTTGATATAGTAGAGTTCTGTATTTCATGTTAATTTACCTTTTAGTTTACCAATAACCATGCTATGAAAGAACTACTGAAGAATTTTAAGCATTTATTGCATGGTTCATGATATACTCAATAAGGATTTATTGAGCATATTCAAGATGTCAGGTGCTATTTGCTGGTCTTTGGGGTATATGGTTTGGAGCAAGAGAGAACCAGTTATTGTTCTCATGGAGCATACATGCTCTTGAAAACTAGGAAGACAAAAAAGTGAAAGTGAAGTTGCTCAGTCGTGTCCAACTCTTTGGGACCCCATGGACTGTAGCCCACCAAGCTCCTCCGTCCATGGGATTCTCCAGGCAAGAATACTGGAGTGGGTTGCCATTTCTTTCTCCAGGGGATCTTCCCGACCCAGGCATCAAACCCAGGTCTCCCGCACTGCAGGCAGACGCTTTAACCTCTGAGCCAGCAGGGAAGCCCAGGAAGACAATAAACAAGCAAGTAAATGCTTGATAGAGCGATACTCTGTGAAGATAAAAAGTATTAAATGTAACAAAAATGTGAAAACAATAAAAACAACTAAAAATAATTTTAGAATGTAACTGATGAGCAGAGAATTACTTTACATTGTTTGGACAGGAAGACATCTTTGAGTGAATATCTGGACTATCTTGAAAGTCAAGAATGGTCAGCAGTGAACACTGCAGGGGAAGGGCATTCCCTGAAATTATAAGAGAAGTACAAAGAAACAGTAATAATTAGGTAGTTATGTTGAACAAAGGGATAAAGGCCACATGGTTAGAAGAAAGTGAGCAAGAAGTTGGATAGATCATCATCAGAAAGGCTCGAAAACTAGAGTCTGCTCTTAAACACTTGGTTATGCTCTTGAATGTTAAAAGCTCTATGTTGGGACTGTGGCTGTAGTAATGAGTGAAGCAGACAGGATCTCACCTTTATCAGAATTTGGTTTATCAAAATAGACAATACAAAATGTGAGCAAGTGCAAAATGATTGGTGTAGCAATCCTTTTTTTGTTAGTTTGTTCATTTGCTCTCTGGGGGTTGGTGGTGGGTTTTTGTTTGTTTTGTTTTGAGGAGGGAATAATCATAGTTTTCTAGTGAAGTAATGGATAGCTTCAGACATGAGTGATGGATGATAAGGCTTCCCTCATGACTTATGACATTGTAAATCAGTGAAAGTTTAACCCAAAACATGCAGACAGAAAAGGAACCACTACAATTGGAGGATGGAGGCTGAAGGAGCAAGGATTGTTGAGTTTAGTTGTCATACTTGGTTCATAAACATTACTGTTCATAGACAGAACTTTTATTAGGTCCATGCCTCAACTTGAAAATCAGGATAAGCAGTTTTATTCTTTTAGCTGAAGCTGGAAGTAGAAACAATCTAATTATAATAGTCTTCATTGAAAGCCTAAAATGGTTCTTGGTCCTTGAAGCAATACAAACTCAGTTACTTGTGATCAGTTCAGTTCAGTCTCTCAGTCGTGTCCGACTCTTTGTGACCCCATGAATCGCAGCTCGCCAGGCCTCCCTGTCCATCACCAACTCCCAGAGTTCACTCAGACTCACGTCCATTGAGTCCGTGATGCCATTGAGCCATCTCATCCTCTGTCGTCCCCTTCTCGTCATGCCCCCCAATCCCTCCCAGCATCAAAGTCTTTTCCAATGAGTCAACTCTTCGCATGAGGCGGCCAAAGTACTGGAGTTTCAGCTTTAGCATCATTCCCTCCAAAGAAATCCCGGGGCCGATCTCCTTTAGAATGGACTGGTTGGATCTCCTTGCAGTCCAAGGGACTCTCAAGAGTCTTCTCCAACACCACAGTTCAAAAGCATCAATTCTTCGGCTCTCAGCCTTCTTCACAGTCCAACTCTCACATCCATACATGACCACAGGAAAAACCATAGCCTTGACTAGATGGACCGTAGTTGGCAAAGTAATGTCTCTGCTTTTGAATATACTATCCAGGTTGGTCATAACTTTTCCTCCAAGGAGTAAGCATCTTTTAATTTCATGGCTGCAGTCACCATCTGCAGTGATTTTGGAGCCCAAAAAGATAAAGTCTGACACTGTTTCCACTGTTTCCCCATCTATTTGACATGAAGTGATGGGACCAGATGCCATGATCTTCATTTTCTGAATGCTGAGCTTTAAGCCAAATTTTTCACTTTCCACTTTCACTTTCATCAAGAGGCTTTTTAGTTCCTCTTCACTTTCTGCCATAAGGGTGGTGTTATCTGCATATCTGAGGTTATTGATATTTCTCCTGGCAATCTTAATTCCAGCTTGTGTTTCTTTCAGTCCAGCATTTCTCATGATGTACTCTGCATATCAGTTAAATGAGCAGTGTACAATATACAGCCTTGACGTACTCCTTTTCCTATTTGGAACCAGTGTGTTGTTCCATGCCCAGTTCTGACTGTTTCTTCTTGACCTGCATGCAGATTTCTCAGGAGGCAAGTCAGGTGGTCTGGTATTCCCATTTCTTGAAGAATTTTCCAGTCTGTTGTGATCCACACAGTCAAAGGCTTAGGCATAGTCAATAAAGCAGAAACAGATGTCTTTCTGGAACTCTCTTGCTTTTGCCATGATCCAGCGGATGTTGGCAATTTGATCTCTGGTTCCTCTGCCTTTTCTAAAACCAGCTTGAACATCAGGGAGTTCATGGTTCACATATTGCTGAAGCCTGGCTTGGAGAATTTTGAGCATTACTTTACTAGCATGTGAGATGAGTGCAATTGTGCGGTAGTTTGAGCATTCTTGGCATTGCCTTTCTTTGGGGTTGGAATGAAAACTGACCTTTTCCAGTCCTGTGACCACTGCTGAGTTTTCCAAATTTGCTGGCATATTGAGTGCCGCACTTTCACAGCATCATCTTTCAGGATTTGAAATAGCTCAACTGGAATTCCATCACCTCCACTAGCTTTGTTCGTAGTAATGCTTTCTAAGGCCCACTTGACTTCACATTCCAGGATGTCTGACTCTAGGTGAGTGATCACGCCATCGTGATTATCTGGGTCGTGATCAGCTAGAACCAGTGAAGGTAATATTTTGAAAGTATAGCATTAACAGTGTTGTATGTATGGGAAAGACAGTCACTGTGATCAACTAGAAGCTATTGCAAAATTGTGTGGGTGAAATGACATCAGTGAAAATCAATGAGAAAAATCAAATATGAAAAAAATGTAAAGATAACTTCTTTATTTGAATAATTTCTTTGAATCTAATGAGCATATTCATGTGCAACCTCTTAAAAATTCATGTTAAAATTTTTTAGAATTTTTTTCTGCACTAGTATGTCAGTGTACTTGTTAAAGAATAGAAGTGTGACGGTAAATGTTTGTTAAAGAGCTGAAGGTGTGCATTTCCAGAAATCTCTCGAAGTCATGTTGATGTCTTAAATGTTAATGTTGCTAATTTAAAAGAGGATTACCCCTTCTTAATTGTTTTAGCCAAAGTCCCTTTTGTCAGTTTGCAAAAAACAAGAGAATTTTCTTCTTTAATATATATCAGCTCTATTATATTCGCAGTGCCTAAAAATAAATCATATATTTAAACTTAGTATAACTTACAAATTATAACTCACCAAGAAACTGAAACACACACTAATATACTAAGATCTATCAGAAAAAGCCAAAGTACTAATAATGCTGTTGATGGTTTTGATGCAGTCAGAGTTGTATAGACACCTAAATTATAGGTAATTGATAATCAAACAGCTAGAAATCAGATATGAAATTGTTGATCTTATTAGCAATACCTTTAATCAAAGTAGTGATACTTTATGACTGAATATTGTGTGTGTGTGTGTTTTATTTTAGGTAAAATATAATATAAAAGAGAAAAATGAAGGTGAATACTAAGTGTTGTCTAAATGCGACCAATGTTATTGAATAAAGCCAATCCATATTCTACACAGGTATGACATCAAAGATGATTACACACTGAGAATTAAAAAGGCAGTGAGTACAGATGAAGGCACATATATGTGTATTGCTGAAAATCGGGTTGGAAAAGTAGAAGCTTCTGCTACTCTCACAGTCCGAGGTAAGAGACTAAAGATGTGAAATATAACTGAACTAGCAGACTAATATTTGGTTAAATTGGTAAGTGAACTCATAATCAAAATAATAGCTTGCACTGTTTTATTAGTACATAAAATGCCTGGATTTTGTGTCCTCTCAATTTTTAATTGAAATAAACTTAATTTCAAATTTGGATTTGAAAGGATGTGCGTTTGAAGTGATTAATTTTTATTTAATAAATAACAGCTAACAGTTTAAAATTAAATCTTAAAAATAAAAAAGATGTACGCTAATCTTTTGTGTTTCCATTGTTTTGATCTGATTGCAGCTTTTGAATGTCACTGGTTTCAAAGATACTCAGTTTTCTGTTTACTAGATTGTCACTTTATACTAGGAGACAATTTTCTTGAAATTCTTTTTCATTTCAGCATTCAAAAAGCAATGTGGAAAAAAAAAAAAACAAACCTAACACTGCTTCCAAAGGTGGAAAATGGATACAAAGGAACACCCACATTGAGGAAATCTGATTTAGAGAGTGATTTGTGAAGTTCGTTGGCCTTAAATAATTGAAATAGTCAGTGCTGCTCTTGTATTAACTTTCTCTTTCTGGGTGTCATGCACTTTCTCAGTCATGGAATAATTTCCATTTACAGACTCCCTGCCATTGCTTATAAGGGAAAGAAAGCATTACTTAACCCTACAGTGAGCTAGAATGAATTAAGCGTCTTCCTGGTGGTGCGTGTTGATCCACAGGAGTAAATTATACAGCCCAAGGTACCAAACAGTACGTGTGCACAGCTACACTTACCTTTGCCAAATAGATATTACCCATGGCATTGTTTACACTCACGGGACTTAACAGAGATAGGCAAGTACATCCATTGCTCAGTCTTTCAGCCTTTCATCCCTCAGCTGATGCCTCTGCCTCCCATCACTCTCAATAAAGAAGTTTGACTGCAAGTTTACATCCACGTCTCTCAGTTGTATTTCACTTTGTCTAGTCAGACCTCAGCCTTGAGCAGTTTTACTCACAGTTTACACAAGATTAGGTGAAAGGCTTGGAAGAATTTGGATTGGCAAGAAGTATGTGAGGGATTCTCAGACTGGTCTTCTATCTGGTAAGAAAAATGATTTTTGCATAATGTATGATTTGGGCTTCCCTTGCGGCTCAGATGCAATGCAGGAGACCCAGGTTCGATCCTCGGGTCCGGAAGATCCCCTGGAGGAGGAAATGGTAACCCACTCCAGTATTCTTGCCTGGAAAATTCCATGGACAGAAGAGCCAGGGGTCGCAGAGAGTCAGGCGTGACTGAGCAACTAACACACATTATTTGGGCATCATATCATTAAAACAAAAACAAAAACAAAAAAAACTTATCTTCCTCCAGGTAACTATTAGGAGACATTGTGAATGTCTAGATGATTCTGGATACCTAGAAAAATATTGATGATTTCCAAACTTCTCAGTCACTCTGTTCCTCTTCCACTTAATTCATTTTTCTCCTTCCAGACATTCTAGGTTGGACACAGATGCAGAATAAATTTAAACAAAATTGGCAAGCCAGTTGCTTAAAAATATTTTCAATTCTTTAAAAAGCTACAATCATACACCAATTGAATATATATATATTTACTGATAATATATGAGCAAAATCTGAGAGCTTTGTAAGCCTATTCACTATGGTTAATCTACATTTTCTGGTACATTATATATATATATTTGTTTGCTTTTATCTAGTCAGCCCTTTGCAAAAGCAATTCACCTGACCATATTTCCCCCAAAGTTTGTTTGTTTACTTTTTCTGAAGTAAGTAGAAAAAATAAACAACTCACCAAGAGATGTTCTAGTCAAAAAATATTTGCTGACCAAACAAATGGTGAGAAATGTGAGGAGTTGTTTGTTTATAGAAGCAAGAGGGTTCCTTTTATACTTGAATGCTTGGATGAATGAGATTTGAAGTGGTCTGTTTGCTTTAAGATACTTTCCCAGCTAATTATTTTCATAATTTGTTGAAAGTTTCAGGTTTACTATTTCATTTAGCAAAGCATGCTCCTCCTCAATGGATGTTAGAAGTTAATGTACAAAACAAATACAAAGAGTTGTTTGTTCTCAATAGGACTTTTTTTAAAAGCAGCAAAGCTTAATGATCTCTCCCCTGATGTGTGTCCTAAAGATGCATTAGAGAGTTTAATCTATTTGGTATTTATTTTCATCTGACTAATGTGTCAAAAACAGGGTTAAAGAATAGAAATCCCCATAATATAATAGACTGTGGAGTAAAAATTGTTTAAAAACATTAGGAAAAGCAGTTGGGATTTCTCATGCTAAGAGGTTAACAGGAAAAAAAACATAATATCTGCAGCTTAGTATTTTGCACTCATTTTTCTATGCACGTAAATGAAATGTTCAACCCTTCTCTGGCTTGTTTTATCAGAACAGGGTCAACTGACCAAAGAGGGCCACATCGATTTTCATCCATTTAACTCAAGGACGCAGTTTAGTATAATTTGCTGATTTTGAAAACATCCACCTGCTGTTTTTATATTTTTTTTTCCAGGATGAAATGTTGCTTTGTGACAAAGACAATAAGTTTTATTGTGATGTTTCTGCTGAAATTTTATCATAATATTTACTTTATCCAACTTTGGAAAAGAAAAAGAAAGAAAGAAAGTTTTATAATCAAAATCTGAAACAGACTTACTCAGCTGTTTTCCACTTCAGAAGCATGGTGAAAATACACTATAAAATTAAACATAATAGCAAGTAGTTCTCTTTGCTGACTGGACAAACATAAAATTAGAAAAATATTTCTAGACAACAGTAAGCCTCCTGATATTTATATTCTTATCAAGTAATTCATGATCTGATAGAACTTTTTAACGTGGCTCCAAAATAAGTGAACACAAACTGCATATTTGTGAACACATTTTCCCCATTTTTTTAATTGCTTTAATTGGCTTTGCCTAAACAGAGCTTCATTAGGAAAACTTGAACAATTTCAAAAACTATTTCTAGAGCAATAAAGTTCTAATTTTATTGAAATTACCTGAGACTGAAACAGAAATGTATTTTCTTTCTTTAAAACATGATTTCTTACCATTTTTTTTTCTTTTCTCTCTTTAGACTCAAAATGGCTTTTTGTTTCTAAAGGAAACATGTTTCAGATTCAAAAGTGGCACCTGAAAAATAAAATTAAAAAATTAGAAACTAAGTTCTTTTTCTTCTACACATTTGCAAAACTGAGAACTCTTCTTCATTAGAATATGGCACAACCTTATTATGTTAGTCTGTTTTTGTGTTCTTAGTTGTTATTGTTGTGTGCCCCTCCAAAAACAGAAATTATTGTGTACAGTTCAGCTTACTTTCTTCCTCTTGC
Source organism: Budorcas taxicolor (assembly GCF_023091745.1). Lineage (NCBI taxonomy): Eukaryota > Metazoa > Chordata > Mammalia > Artiodactyla > Bovidae > Budorcas > Budorcas taxicolor. Next base: position 89,625,792 of record NC_068910.1, read on the forward strand.
TGTAGGAAATCCTCTATAGACTCTAGGACACACTAAGAGTTTCACCAAGCTGAACTTTCACCAAGCTGAATTTTCATGCAGTTGCTATAATTGCTTTATTCTTCTTTGAATGGTCTTCCCCCTTTTAATTGTGAATAATATCCTAAGACCATGAATCTCATAGAGAAGAAGTTCCAGTACAGTTTCAAAGATTCCACAGAGCTAGAATTGTGATGTATTTGTTGAGTGAGTGAATAAATGTCTGTAAATGTGGTTTCAATGGCTGTATCTGTCTCACCATGCATTAGACGAAATCAAGACAAAACTGCTCATGAGTTTGAGGGTTACATTGTATTTGCACTAGAGCTTTATCCACTGGGATACGAGTGAAGCACTTGTTTGTTGAATAAATTTATATTTTGAAATGTAAGTTTTCGTAAAAGTTCAAATGCTACTAAATTGATTTCTTCTTCCTTTGAATAATGGGGCCATATGTTTTATATTTGTCTATTGCTTTTATACAAAGTGGTTTACTATCTAAATTGATTTGGCAATATTCTTTTTAAAGAAAGTATTATTAAGCCCATGTGTGTCTCTTTCAATTTCTGTGCATTTATAAAAGGGGTAGCCTATTTCAACTGATTTTAGTGATTGAAAGTTATGGAATAATAAAAAATAATAATTTGTTGAAGCAGCAGTTTGAAAGCCATTCTCAGTGTGAACAAGAATCAATTTGTCAGTCATTGTTTCCTGCCCTCTGCCAAAAAAAGAAAAGAGCTTAACAGTGGTTAGAGAGCTACTCAGTTGAAATCTCTAAGGATGTTCCAACGTATTTGTTATATTTTCATCCACCCTGTCCACGGATGAAAAGTGATGTGATCTTAACTTATTACTGGCTGAAAAGCAGTGTCAGGGGCTTTTTCTGTAGTCCCTGTAATGGTTCTGACTAACCATGCCTAAAATCCAATTGCTATTTAAATCAGACAGTGAGGCCTTCTCTTATTGACATGACATTTGCTAGTCTGTGACTTGAATAGTTATATTCATCAGGTTCTTAACTTTGGGATAACACAAGGCTGTTTAAAAAGATCTTTGAAATAATAACTGTAGTAAGTGATGACAATGATAAGACCTCATGTATAATATCTGTCAAATTGCTTAGAGTTAATCTCAACATGCAAAGTAATTGTTTTCTTAGACTTCTATTTATAATGTTCAGTTTTTATCAAGCTAGGACATCCTGTTCATACTTGAATAATGACACTAGAAATCACCCTACTGTCCATACTTAAATGTAACATTACACATCATGCATTCTGATAATTTTCTTTTCTTTCTTTTTTTTAATTTCTTTTTTATGTTCTCACCACACCATTGTAATGTCTACAGCTCGCCCTGTGGGTAAGTAGCCATCCTTCTATCCATTTCGCATGGCTTTGTACAATGCTTCATAGCTCATACATGTTAGGATATGACAGATTGAAATATATTTGTTCACCCCTGTTAAAATATTACTTGAGGGACTGTCTGCTGTAAAAGTTGCTTCTGACTTTTTCATCGCTTTACTAAACCATGTAGTTACTTTTTACTACTCTGCAATTAATAGGTAAAATTTTCATGTAAAAGAGTATGTGAATAGTGAATATTATATACTGTTAACTTTTCTTGAGAAAATTACACTTCAGTTTTCTTGAGTGAGTCAAATCATAATGTTTGATATTTGTTAAGATGAAAGATTATGAACTAGGTTAAGAAGTTGTATTATTTTATGCACATATATTTTAAGCTGCTTGGAGTCTCTGCTTTGTAAGGGTATTTTTTACTGCTGCACACTTATCTGCATGCCACTTAAACAAACTTTAGTAGAATGCTTCAAGTTTTTGTAAGTCAATGCTTACACCTAGAAGAAAAGGGAATGATGATCTGTGTTCTTTGGCATGAAAAATTGTTTGACTATACATTCTTCATTTGGCTTTGCAAAACTGAAATTAACAGCTTGTGCTTGCATTAATTTAAGTGGTAATTATTTTTAAACAAAGATAAAATATTTTTTTAATAAACTTTCTGTATGTCTCTTAAAGTTTAGCTTAACCTATCAAGAAATGTGTTTGAATAAAAGAAATCTTGGTAATTGTGATAAAAGTAAATAAATAGATATATGCTTAAATGGATTGCTTCTTTAATATACCAAGAGGTACTTTAATAAGTTTTTCAATTTGACAGAGCTATATAACTGGTTCACCTAACTTCAAAAGCTTCGTTAATATACTGGCTTGCCATTATTGACATTTGGTATACAGTCATCCAGACTCATAACCTTTTTCCCCCATTGGATGAAACATTCACAGACATTATTGTTATGTAATACCTTCTTATATAGATAGTAAATACAGTAAAAAGAACTTTGGCTTCCTAATCTGAATTTCTGTTCTGCTATTTCCAAGCAGTACTTCCTTTGTCAGTTACTCAACATTCCTAATCCCCAGTCACTTCCTGTATAAAATTGAGAGAAAAGCCCTTACTTATCAGAACTGATGTAGGAATAAATTGAATTCAAAATTGACCATATATGTGAAAAGTTTTGTATGTCAACATTGGTTTACACATTTCTAGTTTCTGAGACATATTATTTCACATTTCAGTATTTCTGGAATATACTTATGGCTTATCATCAATTTCAACATAAACCATAGACATTTTTTCCTTAAAACACCATTTAATTGATCATGATTTTTACAACTGGTGCTTTTAGAAGGTTAAGGAATATATTATAGTTTTTGCATTTGTAAGAATTCACATTGATAAGTTTACATATTTATGGTATGACATCAAAAATTAAGAAATAAGTGGGAAAGAATAAAATAATAACCTTGCAAATTAACAGGAAGAATCACATTAAATTATAGATATTTGTATATAAAATTTTATGCCAATAAACCATGATCACTTGATCTATATTATTTTGCAAGTTCCCCAAACACAGAACAATATGTTAATAATTTTCAGTATATAAAAACTCTTGAATAAAAATACATTGATTAGAAAATATAATGTATGCAGGGTATTAGATGTATTTGTCACCTACAAAGCAATTCAAAATTTATTTCTGTATTTATTCTTTTTCAAAATGATTTCTTAAATTCCCATTGGACGGGAACTAAAGAATAGCTTCTTGACACATTGTACTTTATTCTGGGAAAGCCTGTCATTTTATAAATCTTTCTTGAATGACATGACAATGTTGAGAGATATGAAGAACTATACTTTAAACTTGACAACTACTATTAATTTGGGAAAGTGAATGTTTGATATGCTTTTATTGGATCACCAAAGAAGACTGATAATGAGGAAATTATTTGCTTTTTCTTTTCATCAATTTCTTACATCAATTTTAATTCAGGAATTATAGATAAGGCAACTTTTATTGTAAGGTTAGAAGATACAAATTAAGTAAAATCTTGAATTAAATAGTCAGAGCTTGAAAAATACATTATTAATATGTTAGTAGACTAAATGTTTTTTAACTTTGAAACTTAGCAGTTGCATAAACAGTATTCTACAAAGTAGAAACCACAGAAAGCAGAGGAAAATCCATCTTGGATGCTAGTATAAACTATGTGAAGAAATATGTACCAAATATATAAGATTTAGAGAAAATTCAGTGGGTAGCTCCTGTCTAAAGCTTTTAAAAGAAAATTAGAAATATATGCAGATTCTGGAATACTTATAGATTCAGAAATCAATCATTACATTACATACCAGATGAAGCTTGGTAGTCTGTGGGGAAAGCCCTTTTAGAAATCATTGTAAACTTCCAAACTGGATAACTCTTATAAGCTGCATTTGAGTCAAAGAATTGGAAACTCTGTGCAATTTACAGTGGGAATAAACACCTTCTTTCCTGTACTTTTGAGAAGATAAAAAACACTCTTGAGTTTGAGGATCTTCAATGTGAAAAATCTTACTGAAAGCAAACAATCACATAAGTGCCAATGGCAGAAAGTGTTCTCAGATTTCACTTACTCATGTGCAATGTCATCAACACCTCCAAGAGTCCTGGAACCTAACTTCCTTAGTTATCTTTACCACAGAATCTTGACAAATGCCACTTTAATCCTTAAAAATCCACCGGCCCATTCTGTGATTTTGACTTTTCCCTGTCCCAATAGCATTTTTTATATGAGACGCAAAAGTATATCCTAGGGCATGGTTAAGTCTGAATGTTGAAATATTCATTTGTTTGTTTAGAAAACTCTTATGATGAGGGAACTAACAGAAGAAAAGGTTCTAAATAGGGATAAATATCTTGCTTCCTATGCCCATCTGTCTTATTTTCTATTGGAAGTCTTTCCCAAGCTTAAAAATAAAAAAAAGAACATCTATTTTGGAGATGGGCAACACATTTTTTTCCTAGCAGCAACTCAAAACATGATGAGTAATTTGGAAAAGAACTGTCAAATCTACCAGCTGCCTTGCGTGTGATGGTGAGGCCTGCTTCGTTTTGTGTCTTATGTACCATCTGCTACATACTGATTGCCTCCAGTATGGAAACTAAAAGCTGAGTATATCAGGTGAAACTCATTTAACATCAAAAACAAATTGACAATACACAACATTATAGAAATTTCCAATTATTTCCTAATTTAGTAACTCAAAAGTATGTTTCTTTCTATAGAATATAATTGGCCACACAGGAGTTTGTAAGTATAGAGGCATGTAAACGTTTCTGGCAAAATTTCCATCTTTTATTATTATTTTGAAGATGCAGCCACTGTATAGGGACATATTTTTTCAATCTTTGGTTAAACACAAAAATTAACATAACCTCATTTTAGAAAGTTCCGTTTCAAGTTGAAGTGGAGTTTTTTCTTTCCTATAACATGCTCTGAAGCATTTTATTGAGGCCACTAAAAGGTCCATAAAAAGTGAGTGCCTGGAAAAATTCATTCATAAAATATTATACTATAAAGCAGATACTACTTTAAAAATAATGCAACTGGTTTTTCAACACCTCTACCCTCCACCCCACCTTGAAATTTGGAAAACAATGTACTGGATATAATTTAACTTAATAATGGAAATATTACAGGTATTTTTTTTTTTAATCAGTAACTAGAGAGATATGAATCCTCTCATGTCAATGTCAGCTTTTCTGCAAAAGACCTCCTAAGCATCTCTTAGGAGGAAACCTATACTTGTATTCTCTGCAGCCTTTCTTCTTTGGACAAGCTGTTACCCCAAGACCTGAAGTGATCATCTCTCTCCTAAGAGCCCTTATGTTTCATGCACCTGGCACTAATTAGCTACTTTATGCAGATTCCCATTTAATTTTTATTAAGTATCATGTTTTTCATGGCTCCATAAGTTTTGATTAAATAGTAGGTTAAAAATGCATTCAATTGTGTTTATTCTAACAGTGTTCCCGTGATGTGAAACATTTAAAATATCTTTCAGTTCAATTCAGTCCCTCAGTCATGTCCGACTCTGCGACCCCATGAATCGCAACACTCCAGGCCTCCCTGTCCATCACCAACTCCCAGAGTTCACTCAAACTCACGTCCATCGAGTCAGTGATGCAATTCAACCATCTCATCCTCTGTCATCCCCTTCTCCTCCTGCCCCCAATCCCTCCCAGCATCAGTCTTTTCCAGTGAGTCAACTCTTTGCATGAGGTGGCCAAAGTAGGAGTTTCAGCTTTAGCATCATTCCTTCCAAAGAACACCCAGGGCTGATCTCCTTTAGAATGGACTGGTTGGATTTCCTTGCAGTCCAAGGGACTCTCAAGAGTCTTCGCCAACACCACAGTTCAAAAGCATCAGTTCTTCGGCGCTCAGCTTTCTTCACAGTCCAACTCTCACATCCATACATGACCATTGGAAAAACCGTAGCCTTGACTAGATGGACCTTTGTTGGCAAAGTAATGTCTCTGCTTTTGAATATACTATCTAGGTTGGTCATAACTTTTCTTCCAAGAAGTAAGTGTCTTTTAATTTCATGGCTGCAATCACCATCTGCAGTGATTTTGGAGCCCCCCAAAATAAAGTCTGACACTGTTTCCCCTGTTTCCCCATCTATTTGACGTGAAGTGATGGGACCAGATGCCATGATCTTCGTTTTCTGAATGTTGAGCTTTAAGCCAACTTTTTCACTCTCCTCTTTCACTTTCAACAAAAGGCTTTTTAAGTTCTTCTTCACTTTCTGCCATAAGGGTGGTGTCATCTGCATATCTGAGGTGATTAATATTTCTCCTGGCAATCTTGATTCCAGCTTGTGCTTCTTCCAGTCGATCATTTCTCATGATGTACTCTGCATATAAGCTAAATAAGCAGGGTGACAATATACAGCCTTGACGTACTCCTTATCCTATTTGGAACTAGTCTGTTGTTCCATGTCCAGTTCTAATTGTTGCTTCCTGATCGGCATATAGGGTAATGCTAATTTTTAAAGTGAAAAATCAAGTCCTGGTTACTTCTCATGCTTGGCTGGTGTTAGTCACTGACTAGATTCTTTTGGAAGCATCTTTTATGTTTGACAGTGTCTGTTCAATGCCTCTAATTTGAAAGGTGGGTATAAATTTATTGAGTCATGTTTTTTTATCAGACTTTGAATTGTCTTCATATTGAAAAATTCTGTAGTGAAATTCAAGGTTCACAAAATATTTTTTATCCTAAGTGGGATACCCTTTTATGAATACTAATATGAATATCAATATACTCCCTTCTTCCAATAACTTTGCTGGGTTATACCTTGAGCCTGATCACCTGTGTCTAATGTTCCTAGAACAGCACAACCCCTTAAATCTACAGATTCATGTTTTAATTTACTCTATTTCAATATGATTTCTTCTGTTTTATCTCTGGGTATTTTTCCTTTCTCAGTTCTTTTCCTCAAATACATCAGTTATATTGGCTTTCCTTTCTCAATTCCATATTTGTTAACTTCTCTATAATAATTTTGACATCATCATTTTTCATATTGTTTGATTTCTTAATGCCTGTTTATCACCTTCCTCTTTCAGTTTAGTTATCATTTTCCTATTTCTCAATTATGTCTTTAACTTTTGTTAATTTCCTTGCCAAGCTTGAACAAAGCATTCTTCTCCACTTGTCTTTTAGGCCCTTAACCTCTTTTTTTGAGATTTTTGTTTGTGGTTTTTTTTTTTTTATGAGTGACCCTGTTGTATGTATATAATTCTATTTGGACTATAAACAGCTATCTATTCTAAATTATTTCTCTGTTCCCTTATGTTATATTTGGAAGATGTAGATGTTTTATCTCCCTTTGACTAATGATTATGTTATTTTCTGTCATTCATTAAATAAGTAATTAGTTAATATAAGTTTTATTGTTTTATTTAGTTTTGCATAGATCCTGTTTTAGTCCCTATTTGATTAACCATCTGCTGCTGCTAGTTAATGGCTAAATACTAGAGTTTGCATGTTTGGAGAAGAGAAAGTGAAAAGTATAAGGGTCATTCAGTAACCTCTACTTAGACTCTTATCTTGAATATTTTCTCAAAAAACATGTTACTTTCCTCTTGGTATGCTAGTGATTTTAGTAGTACAGAACTGACCACTTTAGGTTACCAGCTCCCTATATTCTATATAAAACCCTCTTCATCTTCCTTCATACTTCCTGCTTTGTAATGAAGATGCTTTTTAGGTATACTAGTTTTTCCACAGCTGAGTAACAAGTGCCCACAAATTGAGGGACTTAAACAGCACCCTTTAAAAAAAATTTATTGAAATTAATTTGAGGCTAGTTACCTTACAATATTGTGGCGGTTTTTGCCATACATTAACATGAACCAGCCATGGGTGTACATGTGTCCCCTCATCCTGAACCCCCTTCCACTTCCCTCATCCCATCCCTCTAGGTTGCCCCAGCGCACCAGCTCTGAGGGCCCTGCTTCATGCATCAAATTTGGATTGGTCATCTATTTCACATATGCTAATATACATGTTTCAATGCTGTTCTCTCAAATCATCCCACCCTTGCCTTCTCCCGCAGAGTCCAAAAGTCTGTTCTTTACATCTGCCTCTTTTGCTGTCTTGCATTTAGGGTAGTTGTTACCATCTTTCTCAATTCCATATATATGCATTGGTATACTGTATTGGTGGTTTTCTTTCTGACTCACTTCACTCCGTATAATAGGCTCCAGTTTCATCCACCTCATTTAGAACTGACTCAAATGTATTCTTTTTAGTGGCTGAGTAATAGTCCATTGTGTATATGTACCACAGCTTTCTTATCCATTCATCTGCTGATGGACATCTAGGTTGCTTCCATGTCCTGGCTATTGTAAACAGTGTTGCAGTGAACATTGGGGTACACATGTCTCTTTCAGTTCTGGTTTCCTCAGTGTGTATGCCCAGCAGTGGGATTGCTGGGTCATAAGGCAGTTCTGTTTCCAGTTTTTTAAGGAATCTCCACACTGTTCTCCATAGTGGCTGTACTAGTTTGCATTCCCACCAACAGTGTAAGAGGGTTTCCTCTTTTCCACACCCTCTCCAGCATTGTTTGTAAACTTTTTGATGGCAGCCATTCTGACCAGTGAGATGGTGGTACCTCACTGTGGTTTTGATTTGCATTTCTCTGAAATGAGTGATGTTGAGCATCTTTTCATGTGTTTGTTAGGCATCTATATGTCTGCTTTGGAGAAATGTCTGTTAAGTTCTTTGGCCCATTTTTTGATTGGGTCATTTATTTATCTGGTATTGAGCTTCATGAGCTGCTTTATATTTTGGAGATTAATTCATTGTCAGTTGTTTCTTTTGCTATTATTTTTTCCCATTCTGAAGACTGTCTTTTCACCTTGCTTATACTTTCCTTCATTGTGCAAAAGCTTTTAAGTTTAATTAGGTCCCATTTGTTTATTTTTACTTTTATTTCCATTACTCTGGGAGGTGGGTCATAGAGGCACTTGCTGTGATTTATGTCAGAGAGTGTTTTGCCTATGTTTTCCTCTAGGAGTTTTATAGTTTCTGGTCTTACATTTAGACCTTTAATCCATTTTGATTTTATTTTTCTGTATGGTGTTATAAAGTGTTCTAGTTTCATTCTTTTACAAGTGGTTGACCAGTTTTCCCAGCACAACTTGTTAAAGAGATTGTCTTTTCTCCATTGTATATTCTTGCCTCCTTTGTCAAAGAGAAAGTGTCCCTACGGTGCATAGATTTATCTCTGGGCTTTCTATTTTGTCCCATTGATCTGTATTTCTGTCTTTAAACAGTACCCATGTTTTAGGCCACAGTTTTGTAGATCAAAAGTCCAATCAGGCTCAACTCAGTCCTCCTCTTAGCATATCATAGGCCAGGTCAAGATGTTGATCAGCCTGAGCACTTCTCTGGAGACTCTCCAGAAGAATCCACTTCAGAATTCATGGAGGTTGTTGGCAGTATTAAGTTCTTTGTAGCTGTAGCATCGACATCACCATTTTCTTGTTTGCTGCCAGCCAGAAGCTTTCAAAGTCAGCAGTGATACCTTGAATCCTTCAAGGGCTGTGCTTACCTCTCACTTCTTGGTCTGCTATCAGCTGGAGAAAATCCCCTGATTGAAAGGTCTTTTTTGACTGGATTACACAGCTAAATTAACCTTAAGTTCCCTAAGACCTATCTTAAGGTCGACTGATTAGTGACCTTAATTATAGCTACAGAATCTCTTTTGTCACATAACAATCAGGGGAGTAACTGCAGGAAGTGAACATCATGGGGGCCACCTTAAACTTTTTCTATTCATAATTGACTGGGCCTTTTATTTCCTACAGTACCTTCTCTCCTGACTTGTGAATTTTAGTTGGTTAACTTTGAAGTCATCTCTCATATTTCCCAAGTCTCCTTCTTAACTCCTAATCTCCTTTTCCCTATCAAGGGATGATGGAATGGGCTCTTGCAGTGTTGACAAATACTTTTTGTGAAATTGGTATTAATAAAGGATTGTGGATTGAGTCTAGTTATTGTTCATTTCCTGTCCTCATTTTCCTCCAGATTCAACCGTGATTGGCAAGAGGACTTCATAATTTGCAGTTTGGTGTTATGGTAGTTTTTCCATATTATTCATTTCTTTTGTTGCATTTAATAGAGGAAGGTGGACCAAAAAGCCTTTGTTTCATTCAGTTCAGTTCAGTCACTCAGTCGTGTCCGACTCTTTGCGACCCCATGAATTGCAGCACACCAGACCTCCGTGTCCATCACCAGTTCCCGGAGTTCACTCAGACTCACATCCATCGTGTCGGTGATGCCATCCAGCCATCTCATCTTCTGTCGTCCCCTTCTCCTCCTGCCCCCAATCCCTCCCAGCATCAGAGTCTTTTCCTATGAGTCAACTCTTCGCATGAGGTGGCCAAAGTACTGGAGTTTCAGCTTCAGCATCATTCCTTCCAAAGAAATCCCAGGACTGATCTCCTTTAGAATGGACTGGTTGGATCTCCTTGCAGTCCAAGGGACTCTCAAGAGTCTTCTCCAACACCACAGTTCAAAAGCATCAGTTCTTCAGCACTCAGCCTTCTTCATAGTCCAACTCTCACATCCATACATGACTACTGGAAAAACCATAGCCTTGACTAGATGGACCTTTGCTGGCAAAGTAATGTCTCTGCTTTTGAATATGCTATCTAGGTTGGTCAGAACTTTCCTTCCAAGGAGTAAGCGTCTTTTAATTTCATGGCTGCAGTCACCATCTGCAGTGATTTTGGAGCCCCAAAAAATAAAATCTGAGACTGTTACCACTGTTTCCCCATCTATTTCCCATGAAGTGATGGGACCAGATGCCATGATCTTAGTTTTCTGAATGATATTAACCTAAATATTAAAAACTTATAATTTTAACCTAAATAATAAAAAACTCATTAATTTTGGAGTCTTTTCAAATAAAAATAAAATAAACAGCATGTTTACTTAGTAGTTAAAAGTAAAGTAGTATAAATATCAAATATCACAGTAAGGTAAAAGTCATGTTTGACTCTTTGTGACCCCATGGACTGTACACCAGGCTCCTCTGTTTATGAAATTCTCCAGGCAAGACTACTGGAGTGGGTTGCCATTCCTTTCAAGGGATCTTCCCAACCCAGGGATCAAACCCAGGCCTCCTGCGTTGCAGGCAGACTCTACCATCTGAACCACCAGGGAGGAGTAGAAACAGTATTATGAGATTAGTATTAGAAGACTTCACTGGCTGTTGTCAGAAAGAAATAGCATTAATGTGTTAATCCCACCTTCTAAGAAAAATTTTCACTTTTATAAATTATAATATTTCATTGACAGAAAGACACCACCTTATATATATTTCTATATATATTGTAAAATATATATCATGATGTACATTGCACCTAAATATTATATGCATGCCATGCAGTGTCACTCAAGGGAATACTACATAATTAGATTCATTAAAAATATATAAACTACCAAATTAAATTAAATTAAATTTTGAATTGAAATATGTGTGAATGCCTTTTTAAATATCTCTTATAGCAAACATTAGTTCCTAGATTTATTAAGGATATTATTTTCATCTCCCCTACAAAACTATTAGCTCTTTGTCAGTAAATACATCGTTGTGTTTATCTTTCTGCTGCCTCTAGGTCTAGCATAACATTTACACATGGTAGGGGTACACCAAGTGTTGGTGCAGTTAATTGATACACACATATGCACACATAGGTAATACTTGCCTAGAAAATGTTTATGCAAGCAGCTTTAAATAGTGCTATAAAAAGATTAAGCAACATTAATGGTAACAGGCCAATCATATAGTCCCCATTCTGCTAGTAGGAGATAAAATACAACAAAAAAGAAGGCACTAATGAGTTAGGATGGTGCCTTACTAAGCGTGTAATTAATGTTATTAAGAAACATTGCAGTTGCATATTAAAATTCCGTTAACTAAGCAGCACTTCAGCATCAGTACATTTGTTCCTTAGTTGCAAGTCCCTCCCCCCGCCCCCCCCCCCCTTTTTTTTTTCTGATTGGCATCTTCATGCAGTCTTCTCCTAAAAAAATGAGATAATGGGATGTGATCAGCCCTCGTGGTTTAGCTGGAGTGCTGACATGACAGTTCTGGCAAGTTGACAGGTTAAGTGAGTGAAAATGGATGTCTTGTCTCACCATTTACAGGAAGAGCCTTTTTTAAGCTATAGTTTTCCCTCCTCACCTCCACACTTACAACCTCCTCTACTTGCAATACTGAGGACTCTAGTTTTCCTAGTTAGTATCTAGAGAGGATTTTTTTTTTTTAAACCACTCCTTTGACTCTTTTTCTTCCCCTGGTGAAAATGAGATCTTTTTAAAGAATAATGTAAATATTGTTGCATTTAATAATTTATTAGTTTTACTATTAATGGTATTTTCCTTGGAAATTAACAGTCTCTTAAAGAAAACAAAATTTTACTGTTGTATTGTATTCTTAGTATTTTAGTCAGGAAAGCACAGTACAGAAGCAAAGCTACTATTGGTGAAGGACAGAATAATATGGGAAAATGTCATTTTCAAAAATCAGAATTTGTTTAAATTTTTCTCCATTTATAACTTAGAGAATTCAAGAGTTCATTAAAATCACATGCTAGATTTTGGGATGATTTCCTATAAGTAATGATTTCCTGTACTTGCCTATAATTGAAGTGCAAATCTATTTTAGTAATTTCACATACACTGAAGTGTAAAATGATCTGTAAACATGTCCAACAAAACACTTTATGTTAACTATTAAATTTTTGCAATATAGAAATATTTAATACCGTTAGAGGATTAAATCAGAGTTGCTAAAGTCAGTAAAGCCCATTTACATAGAAAAATACATGGTTCCACCAGTATAAATCCTTCAGTTTAACAAACATTTACCTGATTTTCTAAAGGGGTCAGTGAAGCCAGGCGATGGTAATAGTACATTGGTGCAATCCAGAAAACTTCTGTCTCTGACATAAGGCATGTGTTTTTACCTCTGTGAGGAACAACTTCACCCTCTTCCTTTCTTACCTGCTTTATCTCAAAAGAACAAATCTGTCTCTTACTGTCTCTTTTTCTGTTTCAATGCTTTCCCCAACTGTCGGAGACAAAGTCAAGTTACTTTTGTAATGGTGGGACATCCTGTATTACAACACTTATCATGTTCCTAACGTTGTGTCATGCTTGATTATTTTCATGTAAGTTTCCTCTGATAGGCAGTAAGTTCCAGAGACCAGAGATCTTAGTACCCTCAGACCCTGACACCAGTAAATGCTTAAAATAATTAAATGCTATTATATGAGTTAAAGTGCCAACAAACATCTGAATTTATTTCTAGTACAAATTTATTACTTTGGGGCTTCCAGTAAAAAAAAAAAATTAAGCACAAAATGTCTGTGAGGTTGTTGTTCAGTCACTCAGTCCTCTCTGACTCTTTGCAACCCCATGGGCTGCAGCATGCCAGACAGGCTTCCCCGTCCTTCACCATCGTCCAGAGCTTGCTCAAACTCGTATCCATTGAGTGGGTGATGCCGTCCAACCATCTTGTCCTCTGTCATCCCCTTCTCCTGCCTGCTAGCTTTCCCAGTATCAGGGTCCAGTGAAGCTGTGTGGTGGAGCTGTTTATTTTAACTCTGTTTTTACATGCTTGCCGATGAGATTTAAATGTGCAAGGTATTTTGAAACAAATGAACTTATCTTTTGCAAGGGCATTCTATTTTTTCTAGATAGTTGTAGAATTATTTCATTTTCTATATTTACATTGTTCATTTTCAAGAAGAAGCATATTATCTGTCTATAAATTAAAGAGCATGGTTTTAATCACAATCAAAACATACACATGCTTTTCATTTGCATGTCCCGCTTACCACCAAAACTCAGTACCCTTGATGCTCTTTGGACTTGCTTTCCCAGTTACTAAAACAGTCGATTTAGAAGGCCACTTACATTATTTTGTAGGTACATTATAGAACGTGTTTGACTAGCTTCACACCCTGCTTTAGTCAACAGATTTTGAATGACAATGAGTTACTTTTTTTTCAGTATTATATGAACCTACAAAAATTAGTCTTCCCATAATCAATAAATTCTACAACAGTGGTTAAAAAACATAAAGAGTATAGCTGCATATTTGGCACAGGTTTTTACTTACATACAAGGAATGAATGCAGTTTGTACCTGTGAGACCCCTCATAGGTGGAGAGTAGCATATGAAATCTAAATAGACAATGTATCTAAAGATTGTGATTTGTGTCATTCAATTTTTTGACCATTTTACTTTCCATATTTATGGAAACAGTAAACCATTTAGTAGTTTTGCTTTTTCAGTTTGACATTGAAAAAGCATATATATAATGTACATCACATATAGAGAGGTAGATTATTAAATTATTATTGAAAAAGTATAGATAATTGGTTTTTATTATGGAACAAGAATTTTTAATATTAGTTAGAAGGAAGGCACTGGTGAGAAAGAAACCACATCACTCATCTAGAGGGGTTATTGCCGTGGACTCAGTAAGAAAATGATTAATTGGAAAGGTATGTAATTTAGCACTTTAATAGTTTATATTTCTTAAAAACAGAGACAAATGAATAAAATGTGATTAAATTGGGTTTATAAAAATGATCATTTTAAATCTTATATCCCTAAATTATATTTTTCATTATAAATGCATTGCTTCCCCTGAAATGGATTATGTGTTAATAAGTTTCAAATTAAATATTTTCATGACATTATGCATTTCCAATATTATTAACAGAAGTTCTTTGGAAATCAAGTGAAGTGTTAAATAGTAAAAATTAAATAGAATTAAATAAGTTGAAGGAACAGTCATTTATCAATTAGAAGCCGACCTATTCTGATTACTGAGTAAATATTCAACTCCTGTTCTACATTTCATGTTAGTGAAGTGAATTCTTGCTATTTCTTGTTGGTGAGGCTAAGCCTATTAACTAATTTTTTTGATGAGAACTTTATAATTGGTTGTTACATAGTACCTGTGTTTTTGCATGTTGCTTTTGTCACTCCAGGGTGGTGGCTACTCATTTTACAGTAAGTTTTTGGTGCAGTGGGAATGATGTACAGAAGGGCATATTAAAATCAATTAGGAAATAGTTTCAAACATATTTTCTTCCATGTCTCCCCACCCAGATTAATATAATAATAAAGTAACTTTTCCCCTTAATTTTCTATTCCAAATTATTCATTTAGAGTTCACGATTTGGAGATTTTCCAGGCCAAATAGAGATACTATATCACTGCAAAATAGTAGACAGCACACCTTACCAGTAAGAGCTTACAGTGGAACAGAACAGTGAAGGCACTCAGGCCGTCGGCATGGGGAGGGGGGATAGAGAAATAAGACAATACAAGCAAGGGAAAGTACCTTAAAGTGGGAAGAACAGAAGAAAAGTGCAAGATTAGAGTGTGTTCAGGTTAATCGTTGTTGACAAGATGGATCAAAGGCTAACATATCAAAACGAATTAATCACTAAAACAAGCAAATACTTATGCAAGTGATTGAAAGTAGGTTCGTCTGCTGAAATGTTGGAAGTGGTTTGAGCACAGGTGAGCATGCAGATGATAAAACCCTGGAACAGCTGATGGAAGACAGAATGATACACAGAGGAGAGTGATTTACAAGCAGGGCAATGGCAAGCAATAGAAAAGGCACTGTAGGTTTTGAATGAAGAATGACTTGAAATAAGTGTACTTCAGAAAGGTTGTACTTACAGGTAGTACAGAAAGAGCCAGATTATAGATTTTATGTCCTTTAACAACAGCAATTATTTAGGAAAAACGTTATGATTTTAGCAATATTATTGGAAACCATATTGGAAACCATAGCATATAATTTTTACCCTTGTGTTTAGTAATAGATATAAATTGTCAGTCATATGATTTGAAGTGAACCACATGTTTAAGAGGTCCAACTATCAAATGGATCAGAAATCATCTGTCTTCCTATCAGTTTAAACTTTAAAAGCCTTTAATAAGATTCAATTTACTGGTCTTTACATCATAATGGTAGAAGTTAAGGCATAGAGCTCTGTGAATATTAAATAAGATAATGCCTATGGATGGTTTGACACACCTTCTGGCCCTTAATAAGCACTCAGTTGATTTTAATTATTGTTACTGTATTAAACAGTTTTCAACTCAGCAAGTCGTTAAAATAAGCAAATGATGAAAGAATGTACATTTCAAATATGCTTTAGAAAATACTGGAATTTAACCAGTAAAAATATTAAAGAACAAAAAAAAATTACACCCGAGTGTAAGATACAAAGGTCATAATCTATATTGTGATGAAATAAGCTTATTCACTCAGGCGTAAAATTATACCTAAAGAAAGAGCTGGAGTGTGCCTGTAACTGCCTTGTCACATATTAATGCATGCAACTGCATCATGACTGTCTCCATGTTCATGTCTGCCATAGAAAGTCATATTTTCCTGTAAAAACAGCTTTGAACATGATATGATTAACCTTTAGGGTCCCCCATCCCGCATCTCCAAGCCCACCGCATGCTCAGCGTAGGCTTCCTGCTCAACGTTTGCCATCTGATTTCCATATCACCCACTCACTCACAGCAGCGGGCATTAGCATAACAGAACTGTAGCGTGACTTTGATTGAAGCCAGCTTGGGCTGAATGTAGTATCAAAGCATAATTTAGCAGAAATCAAATCTAATTTACTGCGTATTGCATTTAAATTCTCTAAAACACAGTGTTGGGTGCACAGTACCAGGCCTCTCATCTTAATTGGCCTTTTTATATTTGGGTCTGCTCTTCTGGAAATCCCCCAATGCACTTTTTGCATGGAGATACTCTTTTAAACCTGTGCTTGTGTACTTGAGCATTGAATTGTCCCACTCTGTTTGCTTCATTCCCTTTCTTGTTGCTGCTGAAGCGGTAAGGTATAATCGCTTATAACAGATTAAGCAAGTAGGTTGTTACATCATAGTTATAGGAGATTTGTCTAATGCTTTGGGTTGTAGAGGGGCTTCCCTGGTGGCTCAGACAGTAAAGCGTCTGTCTGCAATGCAGGAGACCCGGGTTCAATCCCCTGGGTCGGGAGGATCCCCTGGAGAGGGCAGTGGCAGTTCACTCCAGCACTCTTGCCTGGAAAATCCCATGGACAGAGGTGCCCGATAGGCTACAGTCCATGGGGTCACAAAGAGTCGGACATGACTGAGCAAGTTTACTTTGGGTTGTAGAAAAGACATAAATATGTATTTTATAGTCTTCTGTCTTAGAAATATATAAAAGAATTGCCATTTTTATAACCAGCATATTCTTCTGGAATTTATAACTCTAACTCTTTAATTCATATTTGGGTTTAAATGTGTGTTTTGAATTGTCAGCTTGAGGACCTAATTTTTTTTTTAATATCTAATGAGAGCCATCATAGAAAATTCATTCTGTGGAGAGCGCATATTGTGCTATTGTGCTTGATAAAATGCCACCTCTCTGCCTCTTCCCTCCCAGTGGTGCCATCAGCTAAGTATTGTCTTTTCAAATCATTTTCAGTGCCACCTGGCAGAAATACTGAAATGGTGATGTGTTATCAGTAGAATTATTGATGCAGTTTTTCATTTTTAAAACCTCAAAAAGGGACTTTCCTGGCAGTCCAGTGGATAAGGACTCACCTTCCAAGGTAGTGGGTACGGGTTCGATTTTTGGTTGAAGAGCTGAGATCCCACCTGGCTTGTAGCCAAAAAAACCAAGCATTAAAAAAAAAGAAAACAATAACAATATTGAAACAGATTCAATAAAGATTTTTTAAATGGTCCACATATAGAAAAAATCTAAAAAAAAAAAACCCTCAAAAATAAATTCCTTCATCTGATATCCCTTCTTGGGCAGAGGAAAAGTCTACAGAAGTAAAAGTGATTGATGTAATTTGCTCCAGTGGCTCAACTTCTGATGACAATAAGAAAGGATGTACAGTTTCAAAGGCTTGAATACTTTTAAACTCTTTTGCTTTGTTAAATGCTTTTATATCTTCAATTTTATTTTTTAATTTTAAAAATGAAAAGGTGAATCTAGTATCAAAGAGATTAGTGTGGTTTTAGTTTCAGTGACAACAATTTGATTCATTAGAAATACAGTGTATTTATAATTTGGAATAAAAGGACAAAATAAACAATTATCACATGAAAGGATATTTCATAGCGTGAATAACGCAAATGCTGATACCAATTTTCATTAGTAGTCTTGAAAAATGCAGCACTGGGTAAAAACTCGAGAAACTTTGATTTTCTGGCCTTTTAGATTATGTCAACAGTGGTAAATATTGCAGAATTTCCTTATCCTTTAAGAGTTCTTACAAAATATTATATTTAAGTGCTACTATAAATATAGCAATTATCAAGTGGATTTTCTGTTCCAACTGCCTGAGATTTTTCAGTTTCATGTCTCCCTTTTCTCTTTTAGGAAGAACATTCTTTCTAATACTGTTGCTAAATCTTTCTTACATAAACATCTTTGAACAGATCTCCATACTTCCTAGGTCAAAATTTAAGCTCCTTTAGTATAAATTATCACACACTACCTTTATCACTTCTGCCTCCCTTTGTCCCAAGTGACCCAACTCCTCTCCATTTCCTGAACTCTTACTTGTGCTTCAAAACACAATTCAGATATATCCATCTCCCAACATCTTTTCTTTCCTTAGGATTACTTTATCTACTGTGTTCTCTTCCAATCTTTTCTCCCCAGTGTCCTCTGCATTTTTATGTTATTCAAATCATGCTCTGTGGTATTTGCTTTTATTTGTTTATTTAATTGGAGTCTCTGCCATACGCTATGAACAGTGTTTTATTTTGTTTTCTATCTCCTATATCAAGCAGACTATCTCATAGTTTGTAGATAATACATTTTGAAGGTGTAAATAGATGAATCATATATTTTTCAAAACGTGGATAGATAGATGTGGTTATTTGCCAATCCTTATTTTAGGGGTAATATTTTAGCAGCTGTGTTAAAATTGTAGGATCTAGATTCCAAAAGTATTTTGAAAAATCATTCATCCACCCAAAGGTTTTTGAAAGTTTGAAAAAATCAAATGTAAGAAGTCTGTAGTTAAATAATTAAAGTATAGATAGTAATTTTACTGAGATAGATGGAGGATAGATAAACAGAGTATGTATAATATGCTTTAAATTATAAAATATATTTTCACTGCTTTCATTTAATATCTCATCTGATGATTTTAATCATGTGTATTCTCAGGTATTATATTTTAAAAATTATATAAAGAAGGACTTTATAGAGCATATGGGGCTCTCAGTTCAGTTTAGCTGCTCAGTTTTATCCAATTCTTTGTGACCCCAAGGATTACAGCATGCTAGGTTTCCCGGTCCATCTCCAACTCCCAGAGCTTGCTGAAACTCATGTCCATCGAGTCGGTGATGCCATCCAACCATCTTATCATCTGTCATTCACTTCCCCTCCTGCCTTCAATTGTCCCCAGCTCAGAGTCTTTTCTAATGAGTCAGTTCTTCACATCAGGTGACCAAAGTATTGGAGTTTCAGCTTCTGCACCAGTCCTTCCAATGAATCCTTCCAGTGAACACTCAGGACAGATCTCCTTGAGGATGGACTGGTTGGATCTCTTTGCAGTCCAAGGAACTCTCAAGAGTCTTCTCCAACACCACAGTTCAAAAGCATCAGTTCTTCAGCACTCAGCTTTCTTAATAATACAACTCTCACATCCATACATGACCACTGGAAAAAACATAGCTTTAACTAGACAGACCTTTGTTGGCAAACTAATGTCTCTGCTTTTTAATATGCTGTCTAGGTTGGTCGTAGCTTGTCTTCCAAGGAGCAAGCATCCTTTAATTTCATGGCTGCAGTCATCGTATGCAGTGATTTTGGAGCCCAAAAAATAAAGTCTGTCCCTGTTTCCATTGTTTCCCCATCTATTTACCATGAAGTGATGGGACTCGATGCCATGATCTTAGTTTTTCGAATGTTGAGTTTAAGCCAACTTTTTCAATTTCCTCTTTCACTTTGATCAAGAGGCGTTTTAGTTCTTCTTTGCTTTCTGCCATAAGGGTGGGGTTATCTGCATATCTGAGGTTATTGATATTTCTCCCGGCAGTCTTGATTCCAGCTTCTGCTTCATCCAGCCTGGCATTTTGCATGATGTACTCTGCATATAAGTTAAATAAGCAGGGTGACAATATACAGCCTTGACGTACTCCTTTTCCTATTTTGAACCAGTCTTTTGAACCAGTTTTTTTTTATGATGAGATACAAGCTAAGTTACTCAGTACTTCTTACTTAATGTCCACTTTGGAAGTAAACTTTTTTCATGAATTACTAAAAGAAGCAAAGAAATATATATTGATCTTTTAATTTTTCTTAATGTATATAATTTTTTTCTTTAGACAGATTATAGAGACCAATCTTAATATTTTTGGTGTAAGTATCTGGTGGTTTCACATCTTTATTGAGACATGGACATTGCAGTGTTTTAAGAGTCATTCCAAAAGTAATTTTGCAACATTGATTTAAACTATCACTCTTATTAGAAAACATAGAGAACAAAAATCAATGATACTGCTGATTCAGTGGAATTGTGTAGAAATAACAAGATTGTAAGAAGCAAGTAATCTCCTGAAAATACAGGGCAACATAAACCACGTTCAGTTCAAATAGATCTATAAATCTGGGTTCTCCATCCTGTTAAACTGAGCCTTCTGTTATCTATATTGGTAGAAGAAAATTTCCCTTAGTAGATTCATTCCTTCAGTCCCTAATGTATGTGCTGAGTGTGTTGAATTAGGAGGCGGTGTAATAGAACACCGAAAAATAAGCCACTACAAGTCTCGGTAAATTTTTTGGGGGAAAAAAAAAAATTGCTGCTGCTGTTGCTATGCTAGTAGTCTTGTAAGGATGAGTAACTGGGTGGATGTTTGAGGCTACCCTACACTGACTCCACTCTTGGACCTTCAGTTATGTAATCTTAAAGAACTGGAGGAATTCTGGGTAAAGGACTTTACTGAATGGTGCTATTGTTAAAATTCTTCAGAGTTCAAATATTAGGGTTATAGCCATGTACACCGGGTTCTAAAAATTAGAGTTCATTGTAATTTTTCTCTTGGTCTTAAGTTTTCTAGTATTAAGGAAGTCGTTACACTGGAAACAAAGGATTAGAAAAGTCATGGAATAAACCTGCTGTTTTCTCTTCATCAGGAGCGAGTTTTGCTGTGAAGATGATGTCCTTGTGAAAACTTTCTGTTACATACTGTCCTGTTTTTCACTTTGTTCTTTCTCTTTACAATTCACCCCAAATTTAAACCTGAACTTTCTTAGCCTTTTCACCCCATCCCTATATTTTCTAATGGAGTTACTGGTCTCAGTGGTTTTGCCTGCACCATTTTACTGGTCTTCCAGTTAAACAACCTACTTTATTGACTAATCCGTCTCCCTCACAAACTATAGACTACATTCATTAAAGGGGTAAAGATTCCAAAATTTTTGCTTTGCATTCCTTAGCTTAAAAACAACCAGAATAAAATCCTCAGTTTGGTTTCTCAGGCCTTTCTTAGACTGAGAAGAAGGGCCTGATACAAATCCATTTTTTGTAGCCAATGATGTTTATACAGTGAGGACTCGCCATTCCTCCTCGGTGTATACTAGATGTGTTTTTGCTTCTTAGGCTTTGTTCAGTTAGCTTGTTTCTTTAGAATGTGTTCATCTCTCCACTTCTCTGAATGCCACCCTTTCCTCCAAGGCTCCATAATATACACCCCTTGCATAAAGCCTTTCACAGCTAGTGTAACACAAAGGGATCCCTTCTTCCTGAAGTCCTGTGACCCTTATGATGTATACTAAAATGTAAGTGCTTCTCTGCTCTGAGAGTACCTCTGTCATTGATCTTACCACAGTCTTACAGAAGTGTTGTTTTAATTTTGTTGTTGTTGTCTTCATCATGATCATGTTTTGTATTTTCTATTAGAGTATAAGTACCTTCATGGCTGCAATGTAGATGCTTTTTATCTGTGTATCTTTAGTGCCCAGTTGTTGTTCAGTCACTCAGTTACGTCCATCTCTGTGACCGCTTGGACTGCAGCACGCCACGCTTCCCTGTCCTTCACTTTCTCTCGGATCTTGCTCATACTCATGTCCATTGAGTTGGTGATGCCATCCAACCATCTCATCCTCTATCATACCCTTCTCCTCCTGCCTTCAATCTTCCTCAGCATCAGGGTCTTTTCCAATGAAACCATCTTCACATCAGGTGGCCAAAGTATTGGAGCTTCAGTTTCAGCATCAGTCCTTCCAGTGAATAGTCAGGACTGATTTCCTTTAGGATTGACTGGTTTGATCTCCTTGCTGTCCAAGGGACTCTTGAGAGTCTTCTCCAACACAACAGTTCAAAAGCATCAATTCTTCAGCGCTCAGCCTTCTTTATGGTCCAACTCTTACATCCATACATGACTACTAGAAAAACCACAGCTTTGACTAGACATAACATTGTAGGCAAAGTAATGTTTCTGCTTTTTAATATGCTGTCTAGGTTGGTCATAGCTCTTCATCCAAGAAGCAAGTGTCTTTTAATTTCATGGCTGTAGTCACTATCTGCAGTGATTATGGAGCCCAAGAAAATAAAGTCTGTCAGTTTCCCCATCTATTTGCCATGAAGTGATGGGATCAGATCCCATGATCTTAGTTTTTTGAATGGTCAGTTTTAGCCAGTTTTTTTCACTCTCCTCTTTCACCTTCATTTAAAGGCTCTCTAGTTCCTCTTTGCTTTCTGCCATGAAGATGGTGTCATCTGCATATCTGAGGTTATTGATATTTCAATATTTTAAATAATTTTCAGTTTCTAGTGCCCAGTTCAGTTCAGTTCAGGTCAGTCGCTCAGTCGTGTCTGACTCTTTGCGACCCCATGAATTGCAGCATGCCAGGCCTCCCTGTCCATCACCAGCTCCCGAAGTTCGTTCACTCAGACTCACATCCATCGTGTCAGTGATGCCATCCAGCCATCTCATCCTCTGTCGTCCCCTTCTCTTCCTGCCCCCAATCCCTCCCAGCATCAGTCTTTTCCAATGAGTCAACTCTTTGCATGAGGTGGCCAAAGTACTGGAGTTTCAGCTTCAGCATCATTCCCTCCAAAGAAATTCCAGGGCTGATCTCCTTCAGAATGGACTGGTTGGATCTCCTTGCAGTCCAAGGGACTCTCAAAAGTCTTCTCCAACACCACAGTTCAAACGTATCAATTCTTTGGCACTCAGCTTTCTTCACAGTCCAACTCTCGCATCCATACATGACCACTGGAAAAACCATAGCCTTGACTAGATGGACCTTTGTTGGCAAAGTAATGTCTCTGCTTTTGAATATGCTATCTAGATTGGTTATAACTTTTCTTCCAAAGAGGAACATAATAATTGCCAAATGCTTATTAATCTAAGTGAAATGAATTAGTCAACCACTTGCAGGTGTTTTTGTATTTTGTTAGTTATCTCTGTATGTAATTCCCATACCTTCAATTTGATTCTCAACACTTCAACTCCTCAAATCTAGAATATAAGCACTCTAAGCACTTTGAGAATAGAGATCATATTCTATGCCTTCTGGTATCCCTGTGCCTAGCACAATGTCTTGCAAATATTGTAAGAGCAGTTCATGTTTGTCAATAGATTGATGCCACAGGAAGTAGATATTTGAGTAATGCAGTGACTTTTTTCTGTCTTCATTCAAAACACAAAACCATATGGGGACATCATGTTTATTTATTAAAAACTTTAGAATACCATTAAAAATCTTACTTTTTCTTGGCAAGTGTATGGACGGTAAGATTTGCAATGTACATTTAGAGTGTGTCTACTAATACGTTTACTTCTTTCCTCATATTTGATAGAGTGCTCTTTTTTTTCCCATTGTATTTTGAGAAATACTTAAATCAACATCTGTAGCCTCTGTCTGGCACTGAGCAGTCCACCTCGTATCAGATTTCCCCTTTGATGTATTTTTCTTTGTCAACAGTTTATATTTACACACTTTCTTTCCTTTTAAATTATAGCTCCTCCACAGTTTGTGGTTAGGCCAAGAGATCAGATTGTTGCCCAAGGTCGAACAGTGACATTTCCCTGTGAAACTAAAGGAAACCCACAGCCAGCAGTTTTTTGGCAAAAAGAAGGCAGCCAGGTGAGTGCAAGCTTTGACTGCTTTTCTGAAATCTCTGAACTCCCCCGTCTCTGGTGGTCCTCAAAGTCTGTCTTGCCTTTCTTGTTATCAATGTTGAATGTACTTTATTTCTAAAAAGAGACCAGTTGATTCTAAAATAAGAGAGAGTCAGATGTTTTAATAGAACATTCTTTTTTTGAGTGTTAATTTTAAAAATTTTTTATCTTACATAGAAGAGATGCAATACACTGTGAATAAATTACCTGAAAAACTCTAACCTGCAGCTGTTTAAAATCTCTTAACAAAAGGATATGTTTGCTTTCTTGCATTGAGCTACACTGAGATAATTGAGTTAGTATATCTATAAAGCACTTAGAACATCCTGGGTACGTGTAAACAGTCAAAAATATTTCTGTCATTAATTAGTCTAGAAACCAGTTTCAACGCCCTTTCATAAATAGATAGTATACATACCTTTTGTTTACCATTAACTTAAACATGCTTCCATTTAAGAGTAGTAGAAATATTTTCTTCCATCATCCCTCTGGATTCCCTCATAGTGGAATTAGACAGGAAATAATACATTAAATAGCAGAAAAAAGCAACACCTGTCTGATCTTTGCTGTGTCCTGATTTGTCCTCTTGGGCCCTCTCTGGGCAGCATGATCTCTCAGACTCTGCTTGAAAGCAAATTGAATTGAATGCACCGCTTTTCTCATTAAGAACTTGGTCCAAGCTTGGGCAAGCTCAAGCCTCTAGGTTCTGAAGCAATGAGGGGAACTTCCCCTTAAAACAGAATAGAAATTGAGTTCTTTGTCTAAGAATTTAATCTGTGCATTCCCAAGGGAATTCTAGGGAACTCCTTAGAGATATTTTCATTCTAGACTCTCCAGAGGCATTCCCAAGGAGCTGTGTAGGTCTTAGGAAGGGACCCACTGGTGTTGCTCCTTAGCACCCTCTGTTGTTAGTCCAAGTTTTAGATGAATTTCCTGGACAAATAGAAAATGATGACTAAAAGACTCAAGCAGTCTAAAAACTTTGCCAGAGGCAGAAAACGCTTTAGATGAAATTAAAAGAACCTGTTGATCAAAACTCACGTAAGACCATCTTGGAGGGGGTTCCTCTCAGGAGGTCCCCATCAGCCGTTGTCATTTTTCATTCTTCCAGATTCCCATACAGTTCACCCCACACCAGCAGTTTTAGCATCTCAGTATGGATGGGCAACTTATATGTTTCCCTTTCTGCAGTGCTCTGTGTTGGACTCACTTCCCCCCTAATTTGTGGGATGTAAAGACAGTGGTGGGAAGGATAAGGTAAAGTTCTGGCCACTGCCTCATCCCACATCAGGATGGTTCCAAGAATTAATTGCTATCATTTTTTATCAGTTGATCAATGATACAGTTGGGCTCCCCTGACAGCTCAGTCCGTAAAGAATCCGCCTGCAATGCAGGAGACCCTGGTTCAATTCCTGGTTGGGATGATCCGCTGGAGAAGGAATAGGCTACCCATTCCAGTATTTTTGGACTTCCCTTGTGGCTCAGCTGGTAAAGAATCTGTCTGTAATGAGGGAAACCTGGGTTCAATCCCTGGGTTGGGAAGATCCCCTGGAGAAGGGAAAGGCTACCCACTCCAGTACTGTGGCCTGGAGAATTCCATGGACTGTACAGTTCATGGGGTTGCAAAGAGTTGGACACTATTGAGCGACTTTCAACTTTCACTTTCACTTTCAGTGATAAAATTGGGCTCCCTGGTGGCTCAGACAGTAAAGAATCTTCCTGCAATGTGGGAGACCCGGATTCAATCCCTGAGTTGGGAAGATCTCCTGGAGAAGGGAATGGCTACCCACTCCACCAATATTCTTGCCTGGAGAATTCCATGAACTGAGGAGCCTGGCAGGCTACAGTCCATGGGGTCACAAAGAGTTGGCCATAACTGAGCGACTGACACACTCACACAACTATACAATAGATTTCTCCTCTTAGAGTTCCTTGATTCTTAAAAATCACTTTCGGATGGAAACATTCCAAACTCTAAAGTGAGTGTAAAGCAACATGATACACTTATAACATACTTGAATATGTACACACACATATACATACACACATAGACCCTGAAAAAAGGAAAGAATTCTAAAGCCATTTCCCTCCTTATGATTTTATAATCTTTGTAGCACAGCTTAACTTTACTGAAGCTTAGTTTTTAATCCAAAATATGAAGATCAGGTATTTTAATTCACATAAGTTTTGATGATTATGTGATTGTTTATATGTAAAAGTGCTTTACACATTTTGAAGGTTAGAAATTGGAAAAATGCAGAATGCACCTGCCTTGCCTTGTTCCTGGCTGAAGTGGCAATTTTATGTTCTGCTCAGGCCGGGCTGCTTGGGCTCCCTCTGCCCAGGTACAGAGGCTCAGTACCACTCTCGTCACCACTGTCCCTAGACCCACCGCATGCCAGAGAAGGCTAGGACCCTTGAACCTGGAGAGACCTGAGTTTCTACTTCATTGCTGTATCCCCTTCCCCCTACCCACTCTGGGGGCTGTGGGGTCCACAGAAGTTACTCCCTCAAGCCACTGATAGTGAATATATACGTGAGCATATTATTTATAAATGATGCAGATATAATGATCTAAAGCCATTTGATTGTTGCACATTCACACTTTAAATCATGTAGTGAGTCAAATCTCATTGTACCTATTATCATGTAGATTCAGCTTTTTCATGTGTGAATTACACGCCCTCAAATGCTCCAGTTTTATACACGCTATTGCATAAAATGTGTATTGGTCTTGTGGCCCAACAAACATGATATTTAAATATGCTACATGGTGTTTTAATTTTTTTATACAAGTAATGATCAAATAGCATTAAAATATTTCTTTTGCTATTATTTGACAAAGTGGCATGTATTAATTCCAGAGATATTAATCTCTGGGAAAAAGATTTCCAGTTAGGTGATTTGATTTGATTATAATCTTAGATCTGGTTTTCTTCACCTATCTCCCTCACATCAGAGAGAGGGTTTGGGGAGGGAGGAAAGGGGATAGAGAGGGGGAGAGAAAGGAGATTATGAATGAGAACAGAAGAGAAATGCTTGAGCAAATTGTAAATTTTCAAATCATGAATTAGTACATTAGGAAAAATAAATTGGTCTTACTGTCCGCAGTATCCAATTTTTACAGTGATCTATGACTATCCATCAGTAGAGAGAGAGTTAAGAGTCTGGACTTAATGGTCCATATTCCTCAATATGTGCTGATAATGCCAATTAGCACAAATAGGATACCCAGGCACCTCAAGCAAGAGGAGCTCTGTAGAATTCCTGGTTTTTGCTTGTAATCCATTTCCTTTTGCCTATGTCTTACAAGCAGGGAATAAAGATGATGGGTTAACCTCAATCATATGCCATTTTCCATGTCAACGAATGTCATTTAGAAGGTGGACTGATAATACATTGTAGAGGAAGAGATCCCGGAGAGAATTAAGCCCATCTGATGTATTAGTGCTATGTAAATTAGTATTCTAATGGCTAATTGTAGAAAAGTGCACACTTTGAGTTATTGTATCATTTTCGAGTGGCTTTAAAATTTAGACCCTTCTCCTTCAGATGGTTTATTTCAGTAATCTATTTGAACTCCACAGGAGAATTAGCTTCTTTTCATATTATGCTTTATATGTATGAAAAAGTCTAGCCTTATATATTAATAGCAAATAATACAAATTTTATGGGAGGGCAATAGCCTTTTGAAATTATATTCCTGACATGCTAGCAAATACCACTTCTTTTTGAAAGGGTTTAATAACATGGTAATGTTTATGTAAAGTGGGCTTATAGTGTCACACTCGAATCTAATAAAGTGGACATCCATCAAGTTGCAATAAAGAGAAGAGCTTCTAATTAAAGTAGGACATCGTTCGCAGGATTAAAGTCATTTAGCGTAATTGAAAAGTGTTAATACCCTATTTTATCCTTTTCCATTGGTATTCCTTCAAGGGTAAAAACATTTTAAGGTGAAAATGTGTCTTATGCCTTTAATTGAATGTTATTACCTCCTGATTGTAATGTATTGGAACTGTTTAATTACAAACCTGGAAAATTAATTACTATATGGAGAAACAGATCCCACAGGGTTATAATGTTCTTTTTTTGGTAAGTAAATACAACATAAAAATTGATACATCCTTATTTGTAATCCAACTTGGAAGCATATCTCAATATGATTTATTATACCCAAATATTTTTCTTAATTGAACAACAATAAAGCAGCATAGGTCATCCAAGTTAACATCACTGCTTTCTTATAAGAACTTTTACAAAGTTGTGATTTAGCTGTTTGTCATAATATAAGATATATAGTAAACTAGAGAACTTTTTATTTTTAAAAAGAATAATGTTAAAAAGTTCTTTAGCATAACATGCATGCTTCAGAAACATCCCACATCTTTACATTTTCAGTGGTTTGGTTAATCTTGCTTAGATGGTAGCTTTTATTAGCATTTATACCTAGCTCCTTTCAAAGCTGTTACAACCTGCAGAATTCTTACAGCAGAAGTAGATTCAGCTGTCTCTCTGTCAGTCTCAGTCACATTTTTGAACCCCTTTAGAAGAAATTCAGTTAGTTACATCAAATAGTTAAAAAGATCAACAGAATATGCAGTTTATAAATCACATACATAGTCAGTGTTACATTCCAGATTCTCACAGTGTCTTATGTGTTGAATCAGATAAGTGTTATTATGCCCATTTTACAGATGGGGAAACCATGTTTCAGAAATATTCAGTAACTCACAGAAAGTCAGGGAGGAAATAAAAGGTCCGAATAAAGACCTAGAATTTTTAGATGATTGTTCCTTCAGTGAGGGCCTGAAATTTCCCAGTGAAACTCACTCTGTGACATCTAAACATTTCAGCACCATATTTTTAAACCTTTTTTTTTTAATATATTTTTAATTTTAAAAAAATAAAATAAAAATAAAATAAATAAAATAAAATAAACAAAATAAAATAAAAAAATTATTTTTAAATCTTTTTTTCAACCACATTTCTCTAATTGCAATAGCTGTTGATATAACTTTCTTATTGAGTGAGAAGAGAATATTGATAAAATTATGTTTGTTTCCACAGAATCTGCTCTTCCCAAACCAACCCCAACAGCCCAACAGCAGGTGTTCTGTGTCACCAACTGGGGATCTTACAATTACCAACATTCAGCGTTCGGACGCGGGTTACTACATCTGTCAGGCCCTCACCGTGGCAGGAAGTATTTTAGCAAAAGCTCAACTGGAAGTTACTGATGGTGCGGTATTATTAGATTTGTTTTCTGAAAATAATTGTCTTTATTTCAAAGGATAAAATTTTCTGACTTGTTAATTAAATCATTAAAATCAATGCTTATCTTGTAAGTTTGAATCTAGGTAAAATGACATTTTTAATGGTTTCTAATTCTCCCTGATCTATTTACACTATTTATTTTCCCCAGGAAGAACATCCAAAACAATCTATTTTATTCTAAAAAATATAGCGATGCATTATTTTAGTGAAATAGAAATAGGCATGCCATCTGTATACCTAATCTTATGCTGACATGATTACTTCTAAAGAATAGTGATAATTTTATTTTACTAGAGAAGAAAAGATACCAGCTTTATTATCAGGAAACAGAGATGACTTTTTATGCTAGCTAATCACATCATCCTACGCCACCCCAAATTGTGATGGCTCTGAACATTTTTTTACAACTTGTTTGAATTTAAATTTCTACATTGATTTTTACTTAAGTAAGCAATCACAAAGTCAAGATTGTTTTGCAAGAAGGTTGTGTGGAGGTTACAGAGTTATTGATTTTAACAGTAAAGAAATCTAACTTCAAGACCTAAACATACACACACACATACACACACATAACTTATTATAAATAACTCTGACTCTGAATATTAACTGGCTGATGACATATCGGCTGATGACTTCACAACCCTGAATATTCATTGGAAGAACTGATGCTGAAGCTGAAACTCCAATACTTTGGCCATCTGATGCAAAGAACTGACTCATTGGAAAAGACCCTGATTCTAGGAAAGATTGAAGGAGAAAAGAGCAGAGGGCAGCAGAGGATAAGAAAGTTGGGTAGCATCACCAACTTAATGGGCAAGAATTTGAGCAAACTCAGGGAGATAGTAAAGGACAGTGAAGCCTGGGGTGCTGCAGTCCATGAGGTCGTCAAGACTTGGATCCAAGGTAGCAGCTAAATGGCAACAACAATCCAGTGATTTTTAAAATTATACTCTCACTAAGTTAAATTAATTAAATACCTTGCAAGCTATGAATTGGAGAAGGAAATGGCAACCTACTCTAGTACTCTTGCCTGGAGAATTCCAAGGACAAGAGGAGCCTGGCAGGCTACAGTCCATGGGATCTTAGAGTCGGACACGACTGTATGACTAACTTTAAGCTATGAATGGATGTTAAAATTATTTTTTACTTGCATATATGTATTACAAATCTTAACTGAAGCATCTAATTCATAGTGAAAGTTAAAAAATATATCTTCGTGATTGATATTTGTTTTTGGCAAGGTCTTTTTTGGATCCCCTGGAGAAGGAAATGGCAACCCACTCCAGTATTCTTGCCTGGAGAATCCCATGGACAGAGGAGCCTGGTGGGCTACAGTCCACGGGGTCGCGAAGAGTCGGACACGACTGAGCGACTTCACTTTCAATTTTTTTCACTTCACTTTCACTTTTTTGTGTCAGTTGACATGTAGGGAGTTTTAGATGTTTTGTGAACCTCTGAGCATGAATTTAATCCATATTCTAGTATATTTTAGATTAACAATTCTCTCTTGCTGTATTACATTTGTGAGGTGTCTAATTCCCCCTCCCCTCTTTCGCTGTCCTGGATGCTGGCATCTGAGATCCAAGAACTTGGGCTGTGACCTCTCTGATTCTCTTCTTTTTCTGCTGAGCTTTCATACAATTCAAATTTACATGTAGATTAAAATATCATTTAAAATTAATAGAAAGGCAATATTTTTTAATGTCTTCCCATGCTATTGCCTGATTCAGCATCATGTCAGGAAAGGGAATAAATAGAACAGACAAACATTAGCTGCGGGGCTGTTGAGTCATTAACAGTCACACCTGCTGATATGGCAGAGATTTACTGCTATGGAACTGAAAGATGTCAGGTTCATGGGTAACAGTGCAAAAAAATTCTTCCTTTAGATGGGTAAGTCCTTTGACCTTTCAAATACCCATATTTCTTTTAAAAATAAAATATATTTATTAGTGTTTTTAAGTTCCTATGTTTCCTACTAGAATAAATATATTAATGATTATATTAATAAAATATAATTTAATATAATTAATAATTGTAAATATTTTATATTTATAACTATAACTATAAATATATGTTATATTTTATTTCTTTTTCTTCTACTAGAAAAAATGTAAAGAAACATGTACTTGGAAAATAAGATATTCTGGCAAAAGAATTTTATTCTGTGCTACTATGAAACACTCCAAACATAATGCTTAAGAGCTCTGCTGTAATCTAGCTGCTCATAGTATTTTAAAAGAGGCAGGCTTTTAAATGTTTTTAAATGAAGAATTTGTTATGCAGAAGGCAAACCATATTTGTAGAAAACAAAACTGATGATATAGAAGAGCCAGTTGATGTGACTGCTGTGGATCATGAAACAAGCAGATATTCAAAATTATGCCTGATATAATAAAAAGGAAGGGCTTCCCAGGTGACTCAGTGATAAAGGATCTGCCTGTCAATGCAGCAGATATGGGTTTGATCCCTGGGTTGGGAAGATCCCCTGGAGGAGGAAATGACAGCCCACTCCAGTATCCTTGCCTGGGAAATCCAATGGACAAAGGAGCCTGGCAGGCTGCAGTCCATGGAGTCACAGAGTCAGACATGACTTAGCGACTAAAGAACAATGAAACGGAAAGTTTGTTTTGAGAAATTATGTTTGTTGGTGATGCAGTCTTTCAAATCAGTAGTAATTATAGCTTTGTTTCTGTGGTCAGACTTAAAATGAGTGATAAGGAAATTTGATGACTTTGTTTTGGAGCATAGCGGCTTAATACTGTTGTGTCAGTTTCTGCTGTAGAGCAGCATCAGCAACATGTATACATATATCCCCTCTTTTTTGGATTTCCTTCCCATTGAGGTCACCACAGAGCTAGGAGTAGAGTTCTCTGTGCTATACAGTAGGCTCATTAGATATCTATTTTATACATAGTAGCAGTAGTGTATATACGTCAGTCCCAATCTCCTAGTTCATCCCATCCCACCCTGAACTGAAATGACTCTGAACATTTTATTACAACTTGTTTGAATTTTAATTTCTGCATTGATTTTTACTTGAATAAGCAATCACAAAGTCAAATCATTTTGCAAGAACGTTGTATGTAGGTTATACAGTTGTTGACTTTGACTGTAAAGAAATCTAACTTTGAGATCTAAACACACACACACACCCCTTATTATATATAACTCTATCTCTAAATATTAATTTGCTGATGACATATTAGCTGATGACTTCTGCTTTTATTCATAGTTTTGAATTTTTCAGATTAGTTAACAGTTTAATAATATGTAAGCCATCATCTTCATTTTGAACATGTTGTTTGGAATGATCTAGGGTGATTTAGAGCCACATGAAGTTCCAGTGCAGAATGAAAATATACGTCATGTTCAGAAAAACAAGCAAAGCATCTATAGCAATGTTTTCTGTTATTACATTTTTGTACTTACTTTCTTGGAAATATTTTTAACTTAAGTGTTCACATGAGGGGAGATTATTAATGGTGATGGAAGGTGCTGTTGAGTAATAATTTTACTGATATATAGATAGAGCTAAGATGTTTTAATACACTTGAATTTCAAAAAATCCCTTTAAAATACCTTCTCATTAATTTGTTAACTCTATTCTTCATTTATTTTTTCCTCCCCTTTTTTCTCTCAGAAAAGTAGAAAATTGCAGTGAGAGTTTGGAGTAGAGCCAATAGAATCTATAAGGACTAGAGAGAAGAAATGTATTTATATGTTATATTGACAACAGATGTCGCAATGATCTTGTATGAATGGTTTACTGAGGATTTATAATGCATAGTTAGAAAAAACCATGCAGCTGTTCACAGATCACTGGAAGCCCTAAATGTTCATTTAACCTCTGACCTTAGTGTCGTGGAAACTTGTGGTCATCTTTCACCCATAACATCCTTGAAACTGAAAGTTCTTTCTGGCCAGGAGATTTTCAATTACTTTATTGATCAAATCCATTTACAAGACAATGAGCTACTCATTTGGGCAGTAAAAAAAAAGAGAAAAAGAATCTAATCAGATGTCCTTTGCCTATATCTAATGATTCCACTGATATGACAGTAAAAGCAAATTATAAGTTGCCTGAATTCTATATAGATATTTCATTTGATGCGAAGGAGTAACATTATATAAAATTTAATAAATAGCTTATTTTCTGTTAATACGGACCCATTTTTCTCACTGAATTTTAAAATCATAATGTTTGGAGAATTAGCCTTCCATTTTTGACTTATAAATAGAATAAATTCCATGAAGCTTTCAACTTGAATAACTACTTGCACAATTATTGACAGATATGTCAGAATTGGTATAATATTACACTTTCATGTCTGCTCTCATTTAATTTACTTCTGAAATGAAAAATTTGGTCAAGAAAATCAGTGAACTAAATGATTCTAATTTTTATTTGTGACGACTACACAGAGAATACTGTTTTCCTTAGGTTTTTACAAGATTTTCTATATATACACACATTTTAATACATATTTTGATGTAGTAGGTGTAGGTTGACTTTAAGTCCACTCTGTTTTAACATGCCAGGACACATATATCATAACCTCTGTTTTAAATCAAAATTGGTTGGCTTTCTCATGGTAGGCTATTTAATATTTAATATTTAATAAAGGGCTATTTTAATATTTTTCCCTAAAATGGTAAAGTCTAGCAATAAAAATGCATCTAGAATGAAAAATAAACAAACATATAAACTAGTATTTGTAGAAGCTAGTAGACAAAGGAAATTAGAGCATTAATAAGCAAAATTACTTTTTTTGATTATGTACATTGTAATACAAGATGACTTTCTTGAGAAAAGACACTCTTCACAGTTGCTTAACAGTAATTCAAATTCACTATTTTTTCTTTCTGTGGAAGTTATGTATGTATTTAAATATTATATACATATAGTAAAAATGTAATAAATAGCAAATATACCTAATTAAGCAAATCCTATGTGAAGTTTATAAAACTTTCTTTTCAGAAATCTTTCCTTGGACTTGGATATAAATTTCAATATGACATGGTCTTCTAATGAGTTGTAGATGAAAACTTGCCTCTAATTGATTCCATATTTTCATCACACATTTAAATATTACTGTATATTTTGATATGCTTCCTAAATCATTATATAATACTTCTAAAGGTCCTGATGATATTGCTACAAATCAACATTTGATTTAAAAAGCATAGTGACCTAAGTTCATGAAATTATGGAAAATTTACTTGAATACAGGAATTGATACATATGTAAATGAAAATTTTTCATGAAAGTCCTATTTTTGTCTTGTCATATATATATATTCTTAACTAGGTTATTTTTTTCTGAATTGTGCAAACTAATTAAATTCTATCACCCAAATTCTATTACCATAATTTAGAGCAATGAAGCAATTTGGGAAATAAAGTATTTATAGTCTAATGTATTATCATGAAAAATATTAAATCTATATAAATGAAGTGTAACTGGTACTATGAAGGTGAATTGGCCATTTTATGAATGATTGTCATAAGCTCTCCACATTTTCATTTTAATTTTAATATGATTAAATCTTTCAATAATGCTAAACATTTCTAAGATGTCAGAGCTCATCTTATCATCATTTAGTTACAGGTAAGTCAGAGTAAATAGTAAGTAATAATATGGCTTCAGTAAAATATGTTCAGATGTACGTGTAGTATATGTAGATGATAAATTTATACTGGGTATAGAATATACAGAAAAAAGTAAAAGTAGTACGTATGACTTTGGGGCTTTAATCTTACTTTTGCTGTGACTACTGATGATATAAAAATTTCTAAATTTCATAAAAGTTAAAATATTCTGGAAATGTCTTTGTGTTTTAGTTTTGACAGATAGACCTCCACCTATAATTCTACAAGGCCCAGCCAACCAGACGTTAGCAGTAGATGGCACAGCGTTACTGAAATGTAAAGCTACTGGTGACCCTCTTCCTGTAATTAGCTGGTTAAAGGAGGGGTTTACTTTTCTGGGTAGAGATCCAAGAGCAACTATACAAGAACAAGGAACCTTGCAGATTAAGAACTTAAGGGTAAGCAATGTTGAGTTTGTATTTGGATCTTCCTCTCAACATAAGTATGTATATCCCTAGGGAGTCACTCCATTGGGAAATTAAATCTTACACGCCTGCATGATCACTGTACATTTGATTATAGACCATGTTATTTCTTATTTTACAAATGACAAACTGAAATTAGAGGGAAGTTCTAATTGAAATTAGCAGGAAGTGCATTGTCCTTATATTAATCATAAGTTCATAACAGACCTAGAAACTTTCTATTCTTCATTCAGCCCTGTATGTATATGGTCAATGAAACTAGAAAGGTTAAACATATAAAGTTAATGATAGCAATGATATATTTAAAATAGTTTGAGAAAAATAAAATAATTTGAAAGTGACAAATGTGTCTGTTCTACTCTCATGAACAAGGGAGTTTCTAAGGAAATGAGGAGAAAGCAGTTCAGTCAAATACTTTATGTGGAGAATAAGAAAGAGATGAGACTGGTGAGGACACAGGAAGCAGGTTTGGCTAGTTCATAAAAAATCTTATAGTTTAGGCAAAGTTGCTATGCAGTTTAGATTTAAATCTTTGGATAACAGCAAGCCATTGCTGATCTTTTAGTGGAAAATGACATGAAAGACAATGATCGTTCCTGCCAACTTACAAATTAGACTTGTTTTTGGAGCAACTCAAAATAATGTTTATTTCTGAATATTGTATTAGCTATCTACTATGTGTAAAAGTTTTAGCAAATACCTAGAGGCTTGAAGGAACGCATATTTATGATCTCATAGTTTCTGTTAGTTAGGAGCCTGGGCATGATTTAGCAAGGCCTTCTGCCCTAGGATCACAGAACACTTTTGTCAGGGTTATAGTCTCATCTGAAAATTGACTGCAGATCAGTTTGCTTTCAAACAAAATGGTTGTCAGCATTCAGTTCCTAATGGCTTTCGAACTGGTGACCTCAGCTTCTTGTTTCTTGTTGACTGAAGGTTGCTTGTGGTTCCTTACCATGTAGATATTCCCAATACTTGCTTCCTCAAAATCAACAAGGAAGACAGTCTTTTAGCAAACAGGATTCAGTTCAGTTCAGTTCAGTCGCTCAGTCGTGTCCGACTCTTTGCGACCCCATGAATCGCAGCACACCAGGCCTCCCTGTCCATCACCAACTCCCGGAGTTCACTCAAACTCGTGTCCATCGAGTCAGCGATGCCATCCAGCCATCTCATCCTCTGTCGTCCCCTTCTTCTCCTGCCCCCCATCCCTCCCAGCATCAAAGTCTTTTCCAATGAGTCAACTCCTCTCATGAGGTGGCCAAAGTACTGGAGTTTCAGCTTTAGCATCATTCCTTCCAAAGAAATCCCAGGGCTGATCTCCTTCAGAATGGACTGGTTGGATCTCCTTGCAGTCCAAGGGACTCTCGAGAGTCTTCTCCAACACCACAATTCAAAAGCATCAATTCTTTGGCGCTCAGCCTTCTTCACAGTCCAACTCTCACATCCATACATGACTACTGGAAAAACCATAGCCTTGACTAGACAGACCTTAGTCGGCAAAGTAATGTCTCAGCTTTTGAATATGCTATCTAGGCTGCTCATAACTTTTCTTGCAAGGAGTAAGTGTCTTTTAATTTCATGGCTGCAATCACCATCTGCAGTGATTTTGGGCAAACAGGATTACTACCCTACAAA
Organism: Budorcas taxicolor; assembly: GCF_023091745.1. Taxonomy (NCBI): domain Eukaryota; kingdom Metazoa; phylum Chordata; class Mammalia; order Artiodactyla; family Bovidae; genus Budorcas; species Budorcas taxicolor. The sequence goes on from NC_068910.1 coordinate 89,662,901, forward strand.
ACAATCACAAATGTGACATCTCGTCACCCATGCTATATTCTGTTGGCCAGGAGTAAGTCAATAGGTCCCTTACACATTTGAGGTTAGTGGTTACACAACGTGTCAATACCAGAAGGATGTTGTCCTGGGGACCACCTGTCCTACACAAGTATATTCAATTCATTCAACCAAATATAGAAAGCCTCCCTTCCATATAGCAAGTACTATGCTAAAGCTCAAGACTATGTCAGAATAGTCATAAGATTAGGAACAAGGGCCTGAACTTAGGGTGGTTGATTGTGATAGTACATGAAGAAAAATTGATTGAAAATGATTCAGTGAAAAAACAGTTGGTAGAATCTGGTATCTAGGTATAAATTGGTAACCAAGGTGATTAAAAAAGAAACAAAAAGATGTTGAATTTTCCCATTCAGAAGCCAGAGGAATACGTAAAATAGTTATTACATGTATTTTCAAATGATTACCACAGGCAGTGTTTTTTACAATGTGAAGTATTTGAAATCACATGTTTATCAGGTGTGTCAAATACAAATACCTAACAAAAAAAGGAAGAATAACTGTTTTGTAGTGTGCACATGCACAGACACAAATCTTTAACTTGTTATTAAAGTGAATGTGTGTGATTTTTATTTTAATTTTGAGACAGGCATTGCTCTAAGTAGACAAAATGCTGTCAAGTTTTATTTGAAGAAAAATTATATAGGTTTTTCACCTTTGTTTATTATAAATTAATTGTAAGCCTTCCTCCGATAAAATGGGAGTCATTTAAAAATTAATGCCAACTTTCCTTGAGTAAACAATTTAACCTCTTTATTTGAGCCAAAGGCAAAGTTTGGGGCCACAGATGATAATGCATTTCCACTGTACTGCTGTATTAAAGGGTGTATTTGAACAGTCAAGACCCCCAGTAGTGCTTAAAAGTAGTAATTAAAGATGGGTGCTTGATGATGTCAAAGAAATTTTGAGCCTTCTGTCAGGCTCCTAAGTAGTCTTTCATAGATGCCTACGTCTGGGGGCTTCTCTTCAGCCAACTAAACAAGGAGAGGAGTAGGTGAAAGTGTACAAACACATTGTCTCTTTTTTAAAACACTTGGTTAAAAATAAAAGGAGAAGGATAGAAAAGATATGAAGCACTCATGACCAGAAAATATATTATTTAAAGTTAAGGAATAAAAATGAATGTGGTAATGATGATTGTGAAATAAGACTGAGCTTTAGTAATGATATTTAGAATTTTCGTATCACTTCTGATAAAATTCCATAATGAAAATGTTATTTTTCTGTAAGAAGACTGTCTTTAACAGGAAATAACATGTTTTACAGTACTTCACTGAAACCGTCAAAAGAGGGTTTCTGTAGGTCATATTTCTCTGTATCTCACTTTCTTTTTCAGCACTTAATGCAAAGGGGGAAAAATTGTGTGATGAACACTGTATACTTATGGCCCAGCTAATTGGTAACTGAATCTGTTTCTTTTGGGAAGTAGAATATTCTAATACTCATTAAAACCTACCTACCACAGCTAATGTCAAACTCGTATCTCCACATAATGACAAGGAGATGCAGTTAAGAAGCATTACCTACCTATTCTTCTTTGAGCATTTGCACGTAATAACAAGTGCTACATTTTAGTTCAACTGCTATAATAAAATGCAAATTCTTTACTCTTTCACAGACCATATTCAAATGAACATCCCATTAAAATCCAACCTCGACTTGTTATATTTAGTTTGTGAGTGATATTTCTTAAATGCAAAGATTTCTAATGACTATAATGCGTGCATACCCACATTTGAAAAAATGGCTTTTTCTATAATGGCTATCCCCCATCATTCATCGGCATAATAGAAGACAGTTGTACAGAGATATTATAGCAAAGAATGACATGCCAGAGCAATTTGAAACTTAAGTTAAAATACACAATGACATTTAAAATTAATTAAAATGGTGGAACCACAGTAACATCTAGGCGCTAATGATTTACCCAAGAATCAATTGTGGAAGGTTGAGTCATCAATACACTTACATTTTGAACCCAGCAGATACTATATTCCATGCACTCGTATTTTATCAACAAGTAGACTCATGTTCATCATGGAATTTTACTTCTATATCTTCTGCTTTGCCTTACTTTGATCATCTGTCTCTCTTCCCAGTCTCACTTTTCCTTCACACCTAAACTACTGTGAATGAATGTTGTTTGTAATGTCAGCCCATGGGGCTCCACCACAGGGAGGGCTTTTAATTTACATCTTACTGATATTGGTGTTTTTGTCAAGATATAATCACAGAATCTTCAGCCTTTAACATTTATAAAAGAGAACTCTTGATTATATTATCAACTATTCCTCAAATCTTTTACCACTAGTCAATGAATAACAAAAATGTTTTAAGTGTCAGAAGAGTGTATAATTTTCTCAGTTCTGTCTTGTCACAACAAAAATTTGAACCGACGGACTTTAAAGCCCTTGGCGTGTCACAGCTCTCAGATAGACTGTGCCTCAGCTCTTGGACAGATCAGTGTTACAGCTCTTCAACAGATCAGTGTTGCAGCTCCGTGTTACAGCTCAGTTTTATTTAGAAAATAAAGGAAATACATCCTCAAGGCATGATGTCACACTGACCCAAAAGATGCAAAGAGAGGAAAGCGAGAGCACCCCGGCTCTTTGGCCCCTCTTTTTATCTGTTTTTTTTTTTTTTTCTACTCCCCCCTGAGCCTGCCTTATGTAAATTGGGCTAGACAGGGTGCTGTTTGTTTTACCTGAGGTCCTCACTCTGGTCCTTGGACCTTCCTTTGTTCTATTTTCAGGCTTTTCCCTTCCTTGTCTTTAAGCCACCACCATTCTGGACTCTTTTTTCCTATTCTAACTACCTAAAATAAGCAAATAGATGGGGAAATGGTGGCTGACTTTATTTTGGGGGGCTTCAAAATCACTGCAGATGGTGACTGCAGCCATAAAATTAAAAGATGTTTACTCCTTGGAAGCAAAGTTATGACCAACCCAGACAGCATATTAAAAAGCAGAGATATTATTTTGCCAACAAAAGTCCATTTAGTCAAGGCTATGGTTTTTCCAGTAGTCATGTATGGATGTGAGAGTTGGACTATAAAGAAAGCTGAGTGCCGAAGAGTTGATGCTTTTGAACTGTGGTGTTGGAGAAGAGTCTTGAGAGTCCCTTGGACTGCAAGGAGATCCAACCAGTCCATCCTAAAGGAAACCAGTCCTGGGTGTTCATGGAAGGACTGATGCTGAAGCTGAAACTGCAATACTTTGGCCACCTGATGTGAAGAGCTGACTCATTTAAAAAGACCCTGATGCTGGGAAAGATTGAAGGCAGGAAGAAAAGGGGACGACAGAAGATGAGATGGTTGGGTGACATCACCAACTCAATGGAGATGAGTTCTCTGGGAGTTGATGATGGACAGGGAGGCCTGGCTTCCTGTGGTCCATGGGGGTCGTGAAGAGTGGGACACGACTGAGTGAATGAACTGAACTGAACATAAGTAATCAGTGAATGAAGGTTTTCAGTATACTTTAAAAAGTGTTATGTATTAGATAAGTTCTGTGACCCTTTCAGCTCTGTATTGCAATCATTCTATAGATATCATTTATTTGCTTTTAATGATACAACTTTATTTCATTCACTGTTACAACTTTAATGTGAGTACTGCACTCTTTAAAAGGAAAGATTCAGTTTTCCATTTTAAAGTTTTTTTTTCCCTTTTCACTTTTCTCCATATCTTAAAAAAAAAAAAAAGAAGTGTTGCCCCCCACCTCCATGTTATCTGAGTGCTTATTTACTTCTGGGTATATTTTATCATGTGAAATAGAGTTTATTGATGACAAAGAGGACAGCTTTACACTACTGACATTGCAGCCAGATTCTTTACTGTCTGAGCTACCAGGAAAGCCTGAATGTTTATAGGATTCTGAAAAATTCTCTCCTGAGTTATCCATATCTAAGAATACAGTGAAGCCCGACAGTAAATGGAGTTAACAGATAAGAAGATTGCCGTGGAGGCAAATAGAAAACTGTTAAAGTTTACAGACAACATTTAGTTGTAGAAATAGTAAGACTCTTTGAACCACTGTTATGAGCTTATTTTAATATTTTGTGTGTATGTATGATTGGCTCTAGTGTATAATTCCAACAACCAAATAATATATTTTAGAAGTCAAATATTGCCTTGTTGAGACTGAGTAATCACTCTACAAATCAATTAAAACAGTTTTACTCTCTCCCTTCTATGCACACTAGATTTCTGATACTGGCACTTACACTTGTGTGGCTACAAGTTCAAGTGGGGAGACTTCCTGGAGTGCTGTGCTGGATGTAACAGGTGAATTCTTTGTGAATTATTTTAACAGAAGAAATCTTGAGCCAGATTTAGTGATTAGCTCATTATCAGATAACAAGTTAAAGAGAGCAAGATTTTAAATTTATTAACTGTAAAAACTAAGCTTTATGTCACCTTTTCATTTATACCCTGCTTGGCACGTAGCATTGCATATATGAAATTTGATACATTTGTCCTTGGTAATCTTTATATTTTCTCTGACTAAAGAACAAGCAGTTCAGGTGATCATGTGTGAAATTAAATGTTTTCTGATAGTTAGGGAAAAAAACAAATATTCACTTTTATACTTTTGATTCATGATGATGAATTGCTCACTGTCTATTCAAATTCTTTAATAGGCTATTTTCTGTCTTTTAAGCATCGTTGTCAACTTATGCAATCAGAAATGAATTTTTTCTGTTTGTCCTCTATAGAATCTGGAGCAACAATCAGTAAAAGTTATGATTTAAATGACCTACCTGGACCACCTTCCAAACCACAGGTCACTGATGTTACTAAGAACAGTGTCACCTTGTCCTGGCAACCAGGTACCCCTGGAATCCTTCCAGCAAGTGCATATATCATTGAGGCTTTCAGGTATGAGACAGTTTCTTTTTTCTCCATTGGGTTTTTGCTTTAGCTCCTATATTCTAAAATCTCAAGTGAGCTATCCTGCTGTTTTATTCTAAGGACATGTTTAACCAGTGCATTTTAAGAATTTATCTTTGGTATTTGACTTAATTCAAGAATAGACTTTGGGTTTATTTTTCATTCATACCTTAATTATAACATTAAATATGCATCATCCTTGCCTATGTATATACGCATCTAGTTATGACATCATCACTTAGCTCTTCTTTAGCCTGACCATTGTAGGGATTTAAGATGGAATTTTGGCTTTAGAACTAAGCAGGACATAATTTAATTAGGCACAGGCACTTTTTAAGTTACACAAGTTGAGGTATGGAAACTTGGAACTTTACTTCCTAATCATTAGAGAAGAATTTGAAATAATTCCAGTGTTTTATGCTATATATTTGACTACATGTATTGGCTATGCCTAAGAGAGAATTAAAAACTATAATTAAGAGATTGATTACAAGCACTTCTGATGGCTAAAAGGAAAAGTTAGGTCCAATCATTATTAGGAATAACTGCCCTCACCTTAGGGATATAGACTATAAATTAGCCAATACTGGTATAAAACTGTCTTATGAAAATTTGAAAAAATAGTCATACTAATGAGAAAATGTAGCTTCATATTCAGTTTCAAACTGCTTCTATTTGCCATTATAAATATAGTGATAGCACCTCTCCTTTTTAAGCATAAGGGCAAATCATCAGTTTTATTTTAGATTTCCCTGATCTATTAAAGTTAATGATCAGTACCTAGTTTTCAAATTTCACAACAGTGTTTCTCTGTAATTTTCATGCTTTGATGTATGAGGACTTCTGAAAATCAAACAGCCCTGAAAAATCACATTTTCTCCTCATTCTAAGCAAAAGTAGCATGTGAGCTTAGACAAAGGGCTGTGAAAGGGCATCCTATCTGTTAAGGGGTCCGCACACACTATCAGAGATATTTCACCATTCTGAGATGTGAAATCACAATTCTGTGTAATGTACAATTTTATTAAAAATGTGACCAAGGGAAAATATTCATTACATGCTTCCTTTCTTCTTTTACAGATATGTAGTTTTAGAAGGCTCTATTATAATATTGCATGTGGAATTGATGCAAAAGAAAACACAACTTGTAACAGGAAAATGTATTGGCATAATTTACTCTGTAGTCCATTTATTCTTTCTGTAGGTTAATTCTTTTCAAGGTATATATATACATTACGAGGACCATATTTATTGTATAAACTTGATGTTGTGATCTTGGCCTCTGTTCCTTTTACAGGTATTCATTTAGTGGGCTGCTGTGCTTTAGCAAAGGGCTATCACATCTCCTGGGCTGAGTTTAATTTTGTTGTGCATGGCACTTCCGTTAGGTGGGCTCGGCTTTGTTGTGGAATAAACTGAAATCATCCAAATGTTTCATTTATTGCGCTGAACACTTCAAGCGTTGTGTGTGTGTGTGTTTAATTTTCAGCCATTAACCTTTGTCATTGATATCCAACTCCATTTCCAAGACCCTCACGACTGTTCTTTAAATGAAATTTCTGTTCCCGTTTCAGCCAATCGGTGAGCAATAGCTGGCAGACAGTGGCAAACCACGTAAAGACCACCCTCTATACAGTGAGAGGACTACGGCCCAATACAATCTATTTATTCATGGTCAGAGCAATCAACCCCCAAGGTCTCAGTGACCCGAGTGCTATGTCAGATCCTGTGCGCACCCAAGGTAATTTCAGTGATGGCAAACATGACTGGTTCTAGAAAGAGGCATTAAACGTGTCTTTAAGGACAAAGGGATTGCAGGACCAACGATAAATGCATCTGCACTGCATATTAAAATGTTTCACTAGACCTGGTCCAGTGAAAGAAGAGAAAGCTTCTTTGTTGTTCACCTTAGTGAGTATAGCTTCTTTCTGGAGCTGTCAGGGTTTATTTAGTAAAAATGAAACACAATAATTTGGTACAATTACATGGCAATTTAAAGTGGGGCTTCCCAGGTAGCTCAGTGGTAAAGAATCCACCTGCCAATGCAGGAGACGTGAGTTCAATCCCTGGGTCAGAAGAATCCCCTGGAGGAGGAATGGCAACCAACCCCAGTATTCTTGCCTTGGAAATCCTGTGGACAGAGGATCCTGGCAGGGTACAGTCTAGGGAGTGTGGCAAAAGAGTCAGACATGACTTAGAGACTAAACAACAAAACTTATTGGTCATCATTTTAATTATATAATAGAAATTTAAAGATATATAATTTATGGGCTTCCCTGGTGAGTCAGTGGTAACGAATCCACCTGTCAGTGGAGATGATGTGGGTTTAATCCCTGGGTGGAGAAGATCCCCTGGAGAAGGTCATGGCAGCGCACTCCAGTGTTCTTGCCTGGGAAATCCCATGGACCGAGGAGCCTGGTGAGCTTCAGTCCATGGGGTCATGAGGAGTCTGGCATACTGAGCACACATGCACATAGGATTTTTCCATATTTCAAAGGAAGGGAAAATGTTTCTCCTTCTTTGAAATTAATTCTGCCATAATGAAAAGTGAATATTAATGGATAAGATGCCCTGTTAAGGATATCAAAATTGCCTCCTGTGGTTCAAGAATTGTGTTTTGATTGCAAAGTGGGTCTCAAGGTGTGGTTCCTAAAAGCAGCATCTCATCACCTGGGGCTACCTCAGAAAAAATTCTCAGGCCCTGACCCTGAAGCTCTGGGGGTGGCACCCAGCAGTCTGTTAAATTGCCCTCCAGGAATGTTCGTGCTCAAATCTGACAAACATCTTTACAGTAGATGGTATTAAACCAAATGTTTAAAGCAACAGTTTGTTTCAGGAAGCTGTAAATCAAGCTTTCTTCCTGAGGTATGTGATGCTTTTGACTAATAAAAAAAATATATGAGATCAAAATGGAAGATTCCCCATCTCATCTTTAGTAGCCTGTCTCTTCACACTGAGAAATTGCTGGAGTCTGGGGGTTAATATCGGATGTTGAATTTCCCTTGTTACTAGTACATGAAGGTAATTAATAAAATAGAAATGGTGGCTTTATTATTTGTTACAACTTACCTCCCACAGGGTTCTTGAGAAAGGGTTAATTATTTCTTATTTGTAAAAGGTTTTGAACAAGATATAATTCAAAGTAGTATTTTTATGCTATGAAAAGCACCATACAGCCATAAAATATTATTATAATTACAATGTAGCTTGGTGATAGTAACTAGCATGCTATTATAACAGAGAAGGGCGCCTTAAAGGAATCAAGTCAAATAAAGTCACCACGTGATTTTCCAACGTTGCTGACATGATGACAGTCATGGGAGGAGGGGCTGCCACTTTGCTATTGTTCTCTAAGAAGTAATGTGATTAATTTTCCATGATGATAAAGGGCCTGTAGGTAAAGAACCTGTCTCGAGAGAAAGAAAAAGTACAACAAGGAATTTGAAGACCTGAAACTGGTTCTATTTTACCTTGCCTGAATCCACTTGCTTTTACTGTGTATGAATTTAATGAATAAATTTAATTATTGAACTTACAAAAAAGAGGTGTATGGTTTTTAAGTCAAGAAGTTGCAGTACTCAGATCATTTTATTACTCGTGTAGATAGAAATAGGTTTTGTGCATAGCTGCAATGGAAAGTGGGGAGATCACAGAATGGGGAAGACTTTCGGTGTGATTAAATCCAGCAGCCCTTCTTGATCTTTCAATAACAGTGCCAGTCACTAAATCTTGACTCATAAAATAACTTCTCTGCGAAAAGGTCAACAAAGATTAATGAAAAGTTGTTTGTGGTCTGGCTTGTTCCAGTCGAGAGACCATATAGAGCAAACGACTTATGCTCCCTTAACAGATATTTAATAGAAAAACTCATGTTTTGTGTCTGAATGTCAGGATCATTTTTGACACCACACTTTCAAGCAACTTTGCATTCTGCCAAGCACTTCTTTGCAAAGAACACTTTGCAGTGTGAGCTCTTATTTTTTGAAGATACTAATGCTGTAGAATTTATAAATTTATTTCAGTAAGGCAGCAAATACTTGTACCATCAATATCACAGTAAACCATAAATACATTAGCAAAGACTAGTAGCATTAACATGATATTAATAATATATACATATATTGATATATTGGTACATATATTGTGTATGTTGTCTAAAACTTCCTCTGCTGCTGATTAAAGTTATATTAAAGATGAAAAAGAAGTGGAACTAGAAAAAAATTACCAAAATGTAGTGCCCAGTTGTTGTTGTTCAGTTGCTCAGTCATGTCCAACTCTTTTGAGACCCCATGGGCTATAGACTGCCAGGCTCCTCTGTCCATGGGATTTCTCAGGCAAGATTACTGGAGTGGGTTGTCATTTCCTTCTCCAGGAGATCTTGCTGACCCAAAGACAAACTCCTAATTTCTGCACTGGCAGGGATATTCTTTTCTGCTGAGCCACCAGGGAAGCCCTCCAGTTTAAGTTAGTGCACCCAGTTTAAATTATTTTTGAGATAGGCACTTAAAAATATATTTGCAAGAGTAATGCTTTGTGGCCTGAGAAATTAGGAGAAGGCAAGATTAAGAAAATAAATCATTTTAAATTGTACTTCCTTCCTTAAGTAAGGTGATTAAAGAAAAAAATCAACTTACCATTGCAGTGTACCACTTGAATCTGTGTGAAATTCAGTGTTTGATGTCAGTTTGATGGACTTGGATATCTATAATTTATCTTATTTTTTTCTTTAATGGACACATAGGGTATAAACTGTTGGATGGGAAATAGAACAATGTTTAGGTGAATGGTGAATACATGATCAGAACAGATTATGGCTGAGAGTATATCATTCTAAACATTGCAATTCTGCTCACCCTGACAATCACTACAAAAAATCAGCAGCCTTATTTTTGTCAAGTATTGGAGTACTGTTCAGAATTTTACACAGAACATTTTATCAGTGTGTTAAATTGGTCATCAGAATTTGTGTGTGTGTGAATTTGGGAGGATTCTTCCCCTTCTTTCCCTCATTTTATTTACCTTTAGTGGCAGGCTGCAAGTCCATGGGGTTGCAAAGAGTCTGATACAACTGAGTGCCCCACCCCCCCCACCCCCCCCCCCACCCCCTGCCACACACACACAGTCACATAATTCACTCCCAGGCCCCCTGCTTCCTTTCTCTTCTACTCTCCCAGACTGAAATAGGTTCAGAAATAGCAATACACAACGTGCTAATTGGGAAAAGGGATTGAACAAATTCCTAAACAGCAGTTTTCAGATCTGGCCCCGGTAACTACTTGAAGTCCTTCAATGTGTCAACATCTGTATTAAACTGATGTTTCTAAAGAAGTCTTACAGTACACACTTTATCCTTTAGTAAGAAAATAATAGATCTTTCACAGCAGTGTACTGAATGGGGATAAGGAGTCACTAACACTTTTATTAATATTATTTTAGTGAAGATAAATCTCACTTTATATCCTAAAGTAGTAGTATGTATATTAAATATTCTTTAATGTTGTTTGTCACAAAGGATTTTTCAGTTTCTCTCATGATTATTTCTAATGGCGTGATATTGGCTTATATAATATGTACTGGAATTGCACTGTGAATTTTTAAGGATTGGAACTGTTTATCCCTATAGATATCAGCCCACCAGCTCAAGGAGTGGACCACAGGCAAGTCCAGAAAGAACTCGGAGACGTCCTCGTCCGTCTTCATACTCCGGTTGTTTTGACTCCCACCACTGTTCAAGTCACATGGACGGTAAGTTTTTAAAGGCTATCCTAATAGTAGTCTCTTTTATGCCGTTGAGAAGACAAACCAGAAAAGAAAAAAGCAAACAAACCAAAAATCAAAATCCTCACCATTTAAAGTCAAGGTAAATCAAAGCCAAAAAAGAAAAAAAAATTCAATAGGCAAAAATACAAACAGAATAAAAATAGATTGCAATATAAATAATATGTTTTGTCTCCTGAATTTTCACATGTGCCAATACATCTCCTTATTGAGATGTTAAAGTATACAACTTTAAAGTATACAACTCAATATTTTTTGGTATCTTTGCGGAGTTATGCAATCACCACCAGAATCTGGTTTTAGAGTATTTCCTCATCCCAAAGTAAAGCCCTGGGCTCTTGAACAGCCAGCCACTCCTTCATTCCCCTGACTTTAGCCCTTTGCAACCACTAATCTGCTCTGTGTGAATGCGCCTCTTGCTTTCATGTGGATGAAATCATGCAATATGTGACCTTTTGTGTCTGGCTTTTTTCACTCAGCATGGCGCTTTTGAGGTTCATCCAAGTTGTAGTATGCATCAGTACTTTGTTTCTCTTTATTACAGAGTAGAATTCCATTGTATAGATGTATCTTATACATCTGTTTAGCCATTAATCAGCTAGTTTGTCTTTGAGTTCTTTCCACTTTTGGCCATTATGAATAATGGTGTCATGAACACTTGTGTCCACATCGGCATATATTTTAATTTCTCTTGATGTATACTTAGGAATTGTTGAATTAAACTCTTAATGTTTGGGTGAATTACCAAAACGTTTTTCAGAGAGGTTACACAGTTTTATGCTCCTGCAGCAATATTTGAAGATTCTAGTTTCTCTCACATCTTCAACCACCCTTGTTATCCTGGCTTTTTGATTATAGCCATTCTAGTGAGTATGCAGGGTATATTACTGTGATTTTAATTTGCATTTCTTTAATGACTGTTTTGAATCTTTCGTGTGTGTATTGAGCATTTGTATATCTTCTTTAGCAAAATGTCTGTTCAAATTCTTTGCCCATTTTTAAACTGAGCTGTCTTCTTAGTATAGTTTTGTAAGAGTTCTGTACATGTTGTGTGCAGATGCTTTATCAGATGTATGATTTGTAAATATTTTTTCCCAATCTGTGTGATGGTTTTTACTTTCTTAATGATGTTACTTGAAGCACAAAAAATTTTAATTTTGAACTTTTCTTCTAACTTTAATTCAATTATCTTTATATTCTTGTAGCTGAATATTATCCAGCTGTACCAAAAAAGTATATAATTTTAATCACATAGTAATTAATTAATTTATAATTAATTAATAATTACTTTATAGTAAAAAGTAATGGGTCTTAAGAAATAGATTGATATTTAATATGCTTTATTATAATTTTATAAAATAAAATAATTCCATGAACTATTGAATACAACCTACCCACTATTATTTCAGAATGAAAAATGTTTTCATCACATGGTAGTCACTGCAATGAAAACAACAGCTAGAATAAAAATATCCATCTTATTCATATTAGAGATTATTAACCTTTGTATATGTATTTGTGTCTGTGTGTCTGTGTTTTGTGAAGAAACAGATAATGTGCATTCTTCTGCCTGATGCACTTAATGTCAACTTTTCATTCATGCTCAAGATCTCTTTATTATAACCTCTCAAATTCCATAAGGATGATAAATGAGCCCAGCTTTTCATAGCCCCCTGTTTGTTTATAGATCTTGTATGTTGTGTAAGTAATGGTCATTTGACCTAGGGATATCTAGAAAATTTTTGTTTTAATTATAATATTAGAATTATATCAATTATACTTGATAAGAAAGAATTATATTAATTAGAAAATATTTATAGTTATGTCTCTGGTATTGTTTTTGTTGGTGGTGGTATTGTTTTAGTGGTAGTAGAATAGTAACTTTTAAAAAAAGGATGCTGCCTGCTTAGAATGCAGATTTCTTTAGGTTAATAACATTTCACCTATTTCCATCAATTTCCTCAGTGAAAGAAGCTGAGAGTGGGAAGCTGGTTATTTTTCATCAGTTCTTAATCAATAATGTTTGAATTATAAAATACAATGAAGAGAATTATCCCAGGGTTTTCTTAGTAATAAATCCATTGAGTAAACACAGTTCAGTAAGCATTTTTTGAGGACCAGTTTTGGAGTAAATGTTGGAAAACACTATCTAACACTCTATTTGTGTTGGAAAACACAAATCTACTTGAGAAAAACACAGAACTTCTTAACGATGGTATACAGGGAATAGCCATAACTGATTTATATACATATATATATACACACACATTTAATAAACAGAGGCTTCCATCAAAGAAGAAGTAATTAATTCTGTCTTCAGGCGTCAGAAATAGCATTATCACTTTTCTACATCTCTATGGGGAAATATGGAGGCATTATTATATTAGAACAGAAGAAACTGAATTAACATTTAAGGCTCTTTAGTCCAATTCTCAGAGAAGGCAATGGCACCCCACTCCAGTACTCTTGCCTGAAAAATCCCATGGACGAAGGAGCCTGCTAGGCTGCAGACCATGGGGTTACTAAGAGTCGGACACGACTGAGCGACTTCACTTTCACTTTTCACTTTCATGCATTGGAGAAGGAAATGGCAACCCACTCCAGTGTTCTTGCCTGGAGAATCCCAGGGGCGTTGGAGCCTGGTGGACTGCCATCTATTGGGTCGCACAGAGTCGGACATGACTGAAGTGACTTAGCAGCAGTAGCAGCAGTCCAATTCTATTTTTAAGGGGTGACCCTGGTGACTCAGTGGTAAAGAATCCACCTGCCAATGCAGGAGATGGAGCTTTGATCCCTGGGTCGGGCAGATCCCCTGGAGAAGGAAATGGCAACCCACTCCAGTATTCTTGCCTGGAAAATCCCATGGACAGAAGGAGCCTGGCGAGCTACAGTCCACGGAGTTGCAAAGAGTCGGACACGACTTAGCAACTAAAAAGAATAACAACAGTAGATTGTAAAAGGAAACCAACGGAGACAGGTTGAACAGTGTTTCCAGGATCCTATATCTATGTGTAGGTAAAAATGGGATTAGAGCTTCCTTAATGTAAACCTGCTCTTTGTTTTTCACTGGAAACTGTAGACAAATATTTAGTTGGAAGAAATACCTTTTAATAGTGGAATTTCAACATATGACCTTGGACAGGGCATGTTGTTGCTCCTTAAGTTAGACTAGTCAAATGTTTGGTCTGAGAGTACAAAACTGGGTAGTGCTTTAACAAAAAGTAAAACTAAATTTATGTTTTAAGAGTAGCTATGATTATTTAAGGTTGCATTGTTTCTAATTTTATTTTTCATATAATTTCACATTGACTTATTTTGTTTTTGGCATACAATGGTTTCTATTTTTCTGCTCCCACGAAGGGACATAATGACCTCATCATTTTTCCAGTGGCACAGAAAGGGTATTATCTGCCATGCCTCTTCCATCTTTCTGTAGCTTTGGCTCAATACAAAACTCTTCAGTAATAAAGCCAAGGAAATGCTTGTATTTTTAACACCAGATTTTTCCTCATTCTCCCCTGACAAAAATCTTCTCTGCTTTATTCTGAGTTTTAAAGGGTTGCTTTTTTAAGCTGCTTCTAAATGTGGGAATTATTTGAGTAAAGAATCAAAGTCATTATGTTTTTGAAGTTAATCACTTTAAAAGTCACAGAGTTTAAAAGAATCAATCAAAGTAGCTCAAAATTGTAGGTCAGTAGTCTGGGTTCTTCCAGGAGAGGGACCTTGTCATATTCATCTTTATATCCCAAGAAACGTGTTATTACTAGTCTACATATCTCTCCCTCATGAGCTTGAGTTTTGTGAGTCCAAAGTTCAAGGTTTCACTTCTGTTTTTCTCAGAGCAGAACATTTATTATGAAATTCTGTTTCAGTAACTGTCCATTGAATGATCAAATCAGTTGTCTTCATACATTTTAATTTTTTTATTTTAAGAAAGAAAGTGTTTGACTATGTCACAAATTCTCAATAAATTTGTATTTACACATAAGGTAAGTACGTATTTGAGAAGTAAATTTAGTGAAATAAAGTTAGACTGGAGAGCGGATCTGTGGCCAAAGAAATTATAACCAAATATTTCATGGCATATTTTCAACTTGCTAAATGTATATGTTCTGTGAATTATCACATTGTTAGTACTTAGGTTTCAGGCATGTTGATGTCTGAGGAAAGAATTATATTCCCCAGCCCATGTATTTCAATTAGGGGTCAGCTGATGTAGTTTGTCAATAGTTGGCAGGATTCTGTTACCAAACACACAGGACGTTTGGACAGGAAAAACTGTCTGCCTGCCCCACATGTCTAATCTCAAACCAACAAAATTTAACAAAGGCTACTTTCTAAACTGACTGCTCTTATAATGAGGGTGGGTAAAAATGATGAAAACGACTGTTTCACAAAGAAAGTAGCAATAAATCTCTTACTTTAAAGTCATTATTCTAGTTTGTGTCTGTGAGTGTTTTGTTGTTATTCAAGGACAAGAATTACAGGTCTCTTGCCCCTTAAATGTCACTGCTACTGGAGTTGAAAGAGTGCTTTGGCGAACTAAAATCTCAGAACTCAGTTAAACCCAGATCTGTTACTCAGCAGGCTAAACCCACCAAAGGAAATTCACTCTGAATTTTCAGTGTAAATGGAATTTTAAAAATTGAAATGATAGATACTAAGTATCTGCGTTTAATCTTTTAATGAATGTGCAGATTTGAGGGCCGTGAATGGACTCCCTTTTTTAGTATATCCCTTACATAACAATGCTCTATCATTGTGCAGCTCTAAAACTTTGAAATTAAGTAAACTGAGACTCAAAACGTTTAAAAAGCTAAACCGTCACTCAATTGAGATCTTACGACCTGAATCTCGAGACTCTCTTCACATGTTCCCAAGACAATACTCTTTTATTCAGATTTCAGAAATTACCATTTTTTTTTAAATGTAGTACACCCGTGGTTTTGTGGCCAAACTCTGATTATGGAGATGGTTTGTGTGTGTGTGAGTGCTCAGTCACGTCTCACTCTTTGCAAGCCCACGTTCTGTGGCCCACCAGGCTCCTCTGTCCGTGGGATTTTCCCATAGACAGAGTGAGAATACTGGAGTGAGTTGCCATTTCCTCCTCCAGGGGATCTTCCTGACCCAGGGATCAAACCCTCATTCTCCTGCATCTCCTGAATTGCAGGCAGATTCTTTACCGCTGAGCCACCTAGCAATCCCATCACAATTATAATAGACTCTAAAAGAAAATCTTCCTTCTTTTAATTAGAATGTTAATAAAACTAGTGACAAGCATATGGTTTAACTTGAAAGTGATCACTTGTCCAAAGGTTCACCAAAACCAGTGGTGTAGAACACGTATTCATTAAAATCTCACCTGTTTTTAAACAGGTGATGTGCAGCATTTTCATTTTTGCCTTCACCTGTAACAACAAACTTTCCTTGTGAAAAGAATATAGAGCATGTATGTATGCACCCACACAAAATCAAGCTAAAGTATTTAGCTATTAAGTAGGCCATTACAACAGTGAAGGCAGTATACACTGAAGTGAGCAAAGCAATGTTGTGCAGTAAACATTAGCTTCATAAAATCCTAAAACACTTAATTAATGAAAACCAAACATGGATAAAACCAATTTACCCTGATTTACAGACTCCCTTCATCTAGAAACAGCTGCTTAATGTTCTTCTTAAAAACACAGCTTGCTTCTTTCAGTATTAACAAGCTATTATTGTGAGTTATGTCTTTCTTTCAGTATATAAATTCCCTTAAAGTGAATGCAGAGAAGTTTATAAAATGCAAGCTTAATGTTGTTTTAACATATGCCTCAGGGATTTTTTTTGAACATTGACAGTTATGATGAAAGGCATCTCTCTTTGTCTCTCATAAATTTAGCTTTCTGCATTTTAGTTTCCTTGTTTTATAATGTCAAGAGAACTTCTGCTTTTCGATAAATATGTACTTTGGTATGACCACAAACTGGTAGCATGGATGAGGATTCAAAGATCGTGAGCTTTGGTATCAGAACTGAGCTTACTTTTCTTTGACATAGCCTCATACAAGTATAGTACTAATTCCACAAATCTTTAAGAGTTAGAAAGCTGTCATGTGGGTGAAGGAATTCATACTTGTTGAGACTCATCTGTGAAACCAGAATTAGCTATACTTAGACTGAAGCAACTTAGCAGTAGCAGAAACACACATGCTCACGCAAATCCAACTTTATGGATTTTTCTAGCATGGACATTTTACATACCAAAGACATAACCCTTTGTCTTGCTGTATTTTGATTGAGGTTCTGTATTTGTACATTTTCTGTCTTCACTTAAAAATATTTTAAAATGCTGCAACTAATAAAGAAATGCCAGAAGCTATTACATGAAAGAGTATAATTTGTGTTATTATGTGTTAACAGTTGGACACAGACTTTTATTTAAAAACTGAAATAGCAATTTCCATCATCACCTTCTTTATTTTCTCTCTTTTCTCAGCCTTCCTAAAGTAGGGTTACTCCATCTCATCTCCATTGAATTTTACATTTTATTTGACAATGAAATATGTCAAGCTAAAGACTTCTTAGAACATGGCTATTAAACTATAGTATATGGAATTTTAATTGAAGAAGGTGCTGTGATAGTTATATTTAAGTCAAGCATTTCTAAAAATTAGCAGGACATTCAGATGTTGAAAAAGCTAAAAGTCCTTTTCTCCCTGAAATGAAACGGTGATAAAACTCCAATAAAAAGTGTTCAATAAATGTAAAACAGGAACTTGTTTTTTTGATTTTTTTATATTAGTTTTCAGGTTCAAATTTTCAGATTTTTATTAAAAATAGCTCTTTATCCTCCGTTCCTCAAATGAATGAAAGAATCAAGAAAGCCGTTAAACTGTGCTAACAGTGGGACTGTTGGAGGACCTGGAAGTTGTTAACTTAATAAATGTCCTTTATTTAATATTTGTTAATCACTATAAATTTTCCATATGCTTTTAAAACAGGAGCTCTAGCTCCACAACTTAGACTCTCTTTTATCTGCTTCCTGCAGCCACAGGAATTTTACACGTGCTGTTCCTACTTTTCTTCCTCTGTGTAAATCTTTCTTTCCATGCAGATCTCAACACTTGTTCTTCTTCTGGGAAACTGTCTCCCTGATCCATTAACTTCCTCTCCACTCTAGGCTTTCTTATCTGCTAGTGCATCTCATTTATAACATCATAACAAACATCATATTTGTTTGTTATGAATGTAACTTGCCCATTGTTTGAGTGATCATGAGATAATTTCTACCTTCTACCTGAACTCTATGCACCAGAAGGTGAGGGACTGACCCTCCTTTCATTCTCCATTTTTATCCTCAGAGTTTAACAGAATAACTGGCACCTCTTAATAGGAACTCAGAAAATGATTGAGTGAGTAAAGGTATTAGTGAATGAACAAGAGGTGATAATAGAGATTACCGACAAATTTCACACTATGTATAAAACCACGAAAATGAGAATTGTTGAATACAGTAGAAGGACAAACAGATAGATGACAAAGCTAGAAATATTGACAGGACTTTGTGCTAATCCAAAGAATTTGAATTAATTGAGTAACTTACCTACCATGAAGTATTTTAAACAGAGGATAATGTAGTTCCGCTCTTCATTTTGGAAGTAACAACTTGGAATCATGTGAACTCAGAACTGAAAGAGGATATTGGAAGCGGGGTGATGAATCCATGGCATTGCTCGGACACTTCTATTTGGTTTCAAAAGCTTTTTGCTTTGTCTTGCAGGTTGATCGCCAACCCCAGTTTATTCAAGGCTACCGAGTGATGTACCGTCAGACTTCAGGCCTGCAGGCTACGACAACATGGCAGAATTTAGATGCCAAAGTCCCGACTGAGAGAAGTGCTGTCTTAGTCAATCTGAAAAAGGGGGTGACTTACGAAATTAAAGTTCGACCATATTTCAATGAGTTCCAAGGAATGGATAGTGAGTCTAAAACAGTTCGTACTACTGAAGAAGGTCAGTATTCAGATTTCTAGCATGAACCAACCTTAAACCATAATGCGATCAACTTCTGTTGAAGCTCTAGTTTTATCATCTTCCTTAGAAGAGTACCAACAGAGAATTCTGAAAGTGAACCTGAGAAGTGTCGTTGTTCTTCTTTTATTCTGAGAAGTTCATAGAATCTAGCAACTCAAAAATTGTTAGTGCAGGTTTGTGTGCCTGATGCACAGTGAGGCCAAACATACCAAAATGTTGGAGTTCAGAGCAGAGAAAGGTTTATTGCAGGGCCGTGCAAGGAGATAGGTGGCTTATGCCTTTAAAAGCCCTGACCTCCTCAAAAGGTTTCAGCAAAGCATAAAGCCAGATATGAGTGGTGGGAAGTCGAAGGGTCTGTGATCAGCTCATACACAGTTCTCTTATTGGCTGATGGTGAGGTAATAGGGTGGAATCACAGGGGTTAATAATAACAGTCCTTAGATTCCAGTAGTCCTGGGGCTGTGTGCTCATGGTCCTCAAGCAGTTAACATCTTCCATTTTGTGGGAGCTTTTCCACATCTGTAAAACAACTCAGGAAACATGCATCAAATACTGTTATTGGTACTTCAGAGAGGGGGACTAAAGCAGAGGAAAAGGGGGAAGACATGTCCCAGGAAGGCACCATAGGGTCCTGTTTGGTTACAAACTGACATTCAAGTAGTTTGAATTTTTCTTAAGGAAACATTAGCTTCAACTCTTGTTTGTCTATACACTGGAATTTGATTGTAATACTTTCCCTTTTTGTTTTCACACATGGCTTTAGCTCATTTGGCTTCATTAAAGGACAGGCTAATGGAAACTCAAGTACACAGGCTGTTCTTTGTCTCTCCTCTGTTGTTGGTGTAGTAAAGCCTGACATTGCCTTTTATAAGCCTCCTTCCCTATGAGCTGTGCCAGTCGGATTCATAATTTCTAATCTGGAAGGCCATTTGAATGTTTGCAATAGCATTCTTCTTAATGATGTCCCCTCTTCATTTCCCCTTGGTAACTTTTCTTGTTGCAGATGGTTTAAAATCAATCTGTGATGGACATAAAATTAATATAGTCTCAACTAGTCCATTTTCTAGTTTCCCCTTTCCTAAACTAGAAGTTGGCAATGAATGGTATCATCAAAGTACAAAAAGTCATATCCAAAGTATAATAAATCCCCACCTTTTCTGCTTCTCTGCTAATTTTTATGTAAAAAGCTTTTTTTCTAAACATATTTTATGTGAATCAGTATAAAAGCAGCCTTAAGAAAATATGTATAGATTGTTCATGCTAGCATATAGATGTACATCTCCAACCAAAGAGCCTTTAAATTATATATATCTTATAATTAGCAATACAGAGAAAGGTTATCTTCACATTGGTTTACAGTGTGATATACTGACATGGGCAGAAGTGCATATTTTTAAAGGCATCATTAATTGACCTTTAGGATTTATAAAGAAAAAATTACTAAAAATTAATAATAGGATCTTTGTCTCCCATTAAATTTTGCTTTATGTGGAAAATGTATAAAGTAATGAGTGGGGTGGGTAAATTTCATGCAGAATGCTGTGTTTGAAGCACACTTCCAAAAATCAGTTTCACTGCAGTTAGACTTTTTCTCCAGAACAGACATTTGTCACAGTTAGATTTACGTTCATCTCCTCTTTCTGTGGCTTCTGAAGGGAACAAATGGGGCTCAGCTGGGCTGTGTCTGGGAACGATGAGTGGCTTCTTTCACATCTGTGTAATAATTGACCTGTCAGGAAATAGGCACCGTGTTCTCGCCACGCCAGCAGTAAGGGAAATGAGAAACCAGTTCTCCAAAGTGTTACTTTTCAATAAAGTCTACCTAATGACTACAAAACCACTAGGCAAACAGTTGGATTTATGTCATTGTGCCACATTTCAGACCAGCATTATCACATAGAGGAGTAATTAAGAGCAGTATTGTGGTAACGTGTCTCTGTGTGTTTTCTACATGCACCATACTTCAGTGAAATGTGTTGTGATAATTTATCAAACATGGGAAACTTTATTGGTAAGCTTTTAAATATCTTTTATGATTGAAGCATACACATTTTCAAATAACTAAATTATGTAGTTATGAAAACGTTAATCTTATATGTAAAAATTCTTTCATACCTCAAAATTATATGACTTTTGCTTCAAGGGTTAGTACTTTGATTTGCTTTTTCACCTGTTGGCTTAAACTCAGTTATACTGAGAATTGATGTCTTCCAGGAAAATTAGTATGACTTAGCTCTCAAATACACTGGATAGGAGATACTACTACTCTCCAAAATCAAGAATTATTTCATATTCATCTTTTCTTTGTATAATTATAATTAGTTATGGGGAAAACCATAAAGGAAGAGAATTGTAGGAAATTAAAATCTGTCCATTTCACATTTGATCCAACATGAACTGTTTTCATTAATATCTTCCGAGTTCCTTGCCCATCAATGTAGAATAAGTTTCAAATCTTAAATTGTGAATCAGTTTACAGCAATCAATTATATTTCTCATTATGAAAACAAAACTGTCTTTTCTCTGTGTTGGTGAAATTTATATCTATGTTTCTGTTTTTATGTATAAAACACAAACCAAACCAAAGCAAAAAGATAGTCAGTAATACTACTACTCAGAAATAATGGCTGGTGAAATTTTGGAATGCATCCTCTCGGAATACTTTTGATAGCAGTATTTTTGTTGTTGTTGTTTTGCTTGTTTGTTTGTTTTACAAAAGAGGAGCCTATTAGAGTCAAAAGAGTCAACGTTCTAAAATCAGACATATCTGGTTCAAGTTCTCCCTCACTGTTTAACTTAGATAAGTCTATTATAATAGCCTTCCTTTTCCTTATCTGTAAGACTAAGCTGGGTTGTTTTTTTATTCCCTGTGAATTTTTTTTGTGAGAGTGTTATTTTTATTGTGCAAATTAAATCTTACTCTTACCTTAGTTCTAGGCATATAGGAGACACAAATTCGAATGTTAGGTGTTAAATTTATTGTTGAGGACATATCACTGTAGCTGTTTTCTTTGCTTTAAATCTCTCCATTATATTTAAAGGATTTTTTTAAAACACTCACTGTTCATTCAGAACTACTGGAAACAAGACCTTCTTGAATTTTGTCTTTATATTCATATTCTGTAAGCAGCATTAATGCACATTAAGACTTAGAATTTGTGTTTATTCTAATGACTTCTTCTGCAGCCCCAAGTGCCCCTCCACAATCTGTCACTGTGCTGACTGTTGGAAGCCACAATAGCACAAGTATTAGTGTTTCCTGGGATCCTCCTCCTCCAGATCATCAGAATGGAATTATCCAGGAATACAAGGTAAGGCCTGGATGAAGAAGGAAGGTTCACAGATAAAACTTCCCAAAGAAGTCTCAAGGTCATGTGGATGGGGAGTATTTCTGGTGGCCCTCTTACTGAGTTTGAGTGTAAAGAAATATATGTTTGTGTGACTTGTAAAGAAGCAAATGCACAGAATTCATAGAACCTAAATCCAAGCTCACAAATAACACAAACTTATTTGGACAAGTAAACCATAACAGTGCAGTGGTTATTTTATATATATATATATATATGTGTGTGTGTGTGTGTGTATTATATATATATATTTATATATATATAAATTTATATTTATAAACAGTACAGTGGTTATTATATATATTATATATAAATAAATTTTTATATATAATATATATATAATATGGTTGCAGATCCTCAGGAATTTACAAAGATGGAGTAAAGGATAGATAGTGAAGCCCTATCCTAGAAACTGTCTTTATTTTTGTTAGATTTCTGTGTAATGGGATTATGTTGTTTAGTTACTAAGTGGTGTTCCTCTGACTCTTTGCAATCCCATAGACTGTAGCCAGCCAGGTACTCTGTTCATGAGATTCTACAGGCAAGAATACCAGAGTGGGTTACCGGTTCTTTCTCCAGAGGATCTTCCCAACCCAGGGATTGAACTCTTATCTCCTGCATTAACAAGCATTGGCAGGCTTTTGCAGGTGGATTCTTGCCACTGAGCTACCAGGGAAGACCACAAGCCTTAGGCAGCTATTTTTTAAATGTTTCCTCATAAAAAATAATGCTTTGTGGGTTTATAGTGTTGCCTGGAGAATAACAGGGATGGCGGAGTCTGGTAGGCTGCCGTCTATAGGGTCACACAGAGTCGGACACGACTGAAGGGACTTAGCAGCAGCAGCAGCAGTGTTGGGATAGAGATAGGAAGTACCATCTCCCACTCCAAATTCTTTTACCAAGTTCTTGATAAGAGCCGTACACTTAGTCTCTCAGTCATGTCTGACTCTTTGTGACCCCATGGACCCCTCCAGGCTCCTCTGTCCATGGGATTCTCCAGGCAAGAATACTGGAGTGGGCTGCCACGCCCTCCTCTAAGCGATCTTCCCAACCCAGGGATTGAACCCAGGTCTCCCATATTGCAGGGGGATTCTTTACCGTCTCAGCCACCAGGGATTCCCAGTCCAGGGATTGAACCCACATCTCCTGCATTGGCTGGCGGATTCTTTACAACTAAGCCACCAGGGAAGCCCTGAGAAAAGGGAGCCATTGAAAAAACAAATTTTAGAAAGGTTTTATTTTTCAACAGATGAGTTTGTTGCTATTTAGAAACAGAATATATCCATTGTTTCTTCACCATCATTTGAGAGACATCATTTGAGAAACACAGGTTGTCTAACTTTTAGAAATGATTCTGATTAATTGTGATATGATTAGACCACACGAGAGAGTAAAACATATCATTAAATCTTGTAAAAATTCAAAATTATGTGTTTTTTTGCCATTAATAAATATTTGTAGAATTTTGACAATAATATACTAAGTAGATCTATTAGAAAAGAAAACTAGACACCCCACCTCACCCCAGAAATGCATAGTTGGTATGTGAAATTAAGCTGAATAATTTTATTCAAAACATTATTACTTCTAGGAAAAAAATGTTAAAGTACAGTTTTCCTAAGTTAATGGTTAAGTTACTGAAGCAAATGGACTAAATTTGCATAAGAATTTATTTTAAAATCATTCCTATCACTTTATAAATAAATATGTCTAAGAATATAAGAGTAAGTACTTTTTATAATAGCGTAATTACATAAATTCTGAAATTGTATAAGCATTAAGATACATTCATACTGGATGAAGCACAAGCTGGAATCAAGATTGCCGGGAGAAATATTAATAACCTCAGCTATGCCTATGACATCACCCTTATGGAGAAAGTGAAGAACTAAAGAGCCTCTTGATGAAAGTGAAAGAGGAGAGTGAATGTTGGCTTAAAGCTCAACATTCAGAAAACTAAGATCATGGCATCCAGTCCCATCACTTCATGGCAAATAGATGGGGAAACAGTGGCTAACTTTATTTTTGGGGGCTCCAAAATCACTGCAGATGGTGATTGCAGCCATGAAATTAAAAGACTCTTATTCCTTGGAAGGAAAGTTATCACTGACCTAGACAGCATATTAAAAAGCAGGGACATTACTTTGTCAACAAAGGTCCGTCTAGTCAAGGCTATGGTTTTTCCAGTAGTCATGTATGGATGTGAGAGTTGGATTGTGAAGAAAGCTGAGTGCCAAAGAATTGATGCTTTTGAACTGTGGTGTTGGAGAAGACTCTTGAGAGTCCCTTGGCCTGCAAGGAGATCCAGCCAGTCCATCCTAAAGGAAATCAGTCCTGGGTGTTCATTGGAAGGACTGATGTTGAATCTGAAACACCAGTACTTTGGCCACCTCATGCGAAGAGCTGACTCATCTGAAAAGACCCTGATGCTGGGAGAGATTGAAGACGGGAGGGAGGGGATGACAGAGGATGAGATGGTTGGATGGCATCAGGGACTCAATGGACATGAGTTTGGGTAAACTCCGGGGTGATGGACAGGGAGGCTGGGCATGGTGCAGTTCATGGGGTCGCAAAGAGTCAGACACGACTGAGCAACTAAACTGAACTAAGACACATTGTTTTAAAAGCAAAAAATTATCTACCTTGGTGTGTGTGTCTGTGCTTTAATTAGTTTAGGATTTTACTTTTGTATCATCAAGGACTAAATATCTTCAGCTTCCACTGATTTAAATATTTATTTTTTTCACAACATGATAATTTTTCATAAATTTTAAATTTTCTCACTCATATGAGTTTGTCCTGTGTTGGTACAAATGTGTATATTTTGGTAAGAGTTAAATATTCCTCCATTAGTAACTTAGGCTTCATAGACTAAAAGAAGTCTGAAATTCAAAGTCATTATGTTAATTTAAAGAAAAAGAATCATTAATTTACCTATTTCAGAAACAAATCATGGATTTTCCTCCTTGTGTCTCCCCATGCAGATTATTAATTCTATATAATAGAAATAAGTGTACACAGAATGTTTTACAACACATTTTACAAGCAGATTTTCACATCCCAAAAGAAAATATGACTTTAAATTTAATTCTTATTGGAAGTGCAAGCTTAGCGTCCCTCACAGCAGTGTGTAAAGACTTCCCACCACTCCGTTCATTCTCATGCGTGTGTATGTGTGTGTAGATATGTTTTGATCAATATTAAGATTTATTACTGTCAATGTAAATATTGACTTTAATTTTATCTCAGTCAATACCTATAACTTTAGTCAGTTAATCTTGTTAACTACTTCTGTGTAAGTTAATATTTTCTTAAATGAAATATAAATTACTTAGATATGCACCTATATACTTTGGATACTACAACTCATAATCACCATATTTTAATAGATTATATGCATAGTAAATCTTGATAAATGAATTAACCAGAAGAATTTATGTGTTTTAATCCATACCTAAATACTTTTTGCAACCAAGGACCACTTTCCAGACTTTGCAGAGGTGTTGAAATTGAATCATTGTTCTGTGAGCATTCAGTGTGTGGAGTTTTGGGGGGATTTTTTGGCCACTCTGAATAACATGCTGGATTTTAGTTCCCTGACTAGGATCAAACCCATGCCCCTGGCTCCCCAGTAGTAACATGGACTCAACCTGTGGACCACTAAAGAAGTCCCAAGTATTCAGTGTTCCTTGTAAAATACAAAGGAATGCTGCAATGTTTTAGTTTCCTTTATTTTTCCTTTAATACACACACATATGCACAGACATGCACACACACAAATATACATAAATAAATATGTATGCTGCTGCTGCTGCCAAGTCGCTTCAGTCGTGTCCGACTCTGTGCGACCCCATAGACAGCAGCCTACCAGGCTCTGCCGTCCCTGGGATTCTCCAGGCAAGAACACTGGAGTGGGGTGCCATTTCCTTTTCCAATGCATGAAAGTGAAGTCACTCAGTCGTGTCCAACTCTTCGCGACCCCATGGACTGCAGCCCACCAGGCTCCTCCATCCATGGGATTTTCCAGGCAAGAGTACTGGAGTGGGGTGCCATCGCCTTCTCTGAAAACAGACTAAATTAGGCATTCAAAAATGTCATTTACAAATGAGCCTAGAAAATAGACTGGTTACTATTAAAAAATGCAATCAATTATAATGAACTAATTACCAGAAAAGATAACTTTATATTCTTTTGATATTCACTTTACATTTCTATAGATCTGGTGTCTGGGGAATGAAACACGATTCCACATCAACAAAACTGTGGATGCAGCCATTCGATCTGTAATCATTGGGGGATTATTCCCAGGTATTCAGTACCGGGTAGAGGTTGCAGCTAGTACCAGTGCTGGAGTTGGAGTAAAAAGTGAGCCACAGCCAATAATAATTGGTGAGTACCAATCGATATAATCTGCGCTTTAGAATCAGTCAACTGGTAACGAGGTAGATTATTTTTTTGAATCTACATCCCAACAGTGCATATTTGGTAAATAATGAGTAATCTGATACACACATCATATAGGCAAATAGTTATGACTCGAGTTTCTAACAAAAAAGTTTAGCAATTGTTCATGCTCTTAGGGTATCCACAAACTTCTTAAAATAATAATGATTAAGATTTTAAATGCTGCAAGTTGGTTTGAAAATTACTTTTAATCAATAGTTTCATTTGTAATTTTGATGCCTTTCAAATATAGTAGGAAATGAGGCAGTTATTGAAGAAGGGTGTTATGTTTCACGTTTATATGCTTTCTCTTAGCCAGAGAAATGTCAAAAATTAAACAGAAACAGGCCAAAAGAAACTTTGTAATCCAAATAAACTATCCCAAAGAAGAAATCCCTGTTCAGTCTACTATCATCATTATAGAAAATCGCTCCCTATCACTATGCATTATATTTGACTTTTCTTGAACTATATATAAATGGAATTGTACGGAATATAGTATTTTGTGTCTGACTTCCTTCACTAAATGTAGTATTTTTGAGATTCTCACATATATGTATTATGCAATTCATACGTTTTGTTTCTGAGCAGTATTCAATTGTGTGAACGTATCATATTTTGTTTCTCTGTTTTTCTCTTGAGAGAATGTGTAAGTTTTTAGGAGGATATATGTTTTTATTTTTTGTGGAGAATGACCTAGAAGTAGAATTTCTGGGTAAAAGCACTGATGTATTTGAGTTTATAAGAAACTTAAATTTATTTCTTCATACTGTATAATTTTGTACTCTCACTCAAAAGGAATATGACTCCAAATTTTTCTACATCCTAACTGACATTTGATATTGCCATCTGTCATTATAGTCACTGCAGTGAGTTTAAGAGCCCCCTCACTGTCATTTTAATTTTAGTTTTCTGTGATGACTAATGATGTTGGGCAACTTCATGTGTTCTTATTGACCATTCACGTGTTTCCTTTTGTAAAATTTCTAAGTCTTTGCTTTTTAGAAATGGTGCCCTTTGTCTTTCGTTACTGATTAAGAGAAGTTATTTGTTCATTTTTGATATAAGTTTGCTGTCATAGATTTTTTTGCAGATATTTTCTCCCAATCTATGGCTTTCTTATTCCTTTTCTTAATGTCATCTTTTGAATGAGCAAAAGTTTTAAGTGCATGTGATGTGTAATTTATCAAAATTGTATTTCATGTTTAGTGCTTTCTAAGAAACTATAACCTACATCTAGAGAGCAAATATTTTTTTCCAGAAGCTTTACAGTTTTAGATTGTATGCTTAGGTCTATAATTTGTCTTCAAGAAATTGCGTGTGGTTTGAGGGTTGAGGTTTATCTGCTTCCATATGTAAAATTAAAATACCTAGGCATATTTCACTGAAAAAGCTTTCCTTTCCTCAGTTAGCTATCTATGTGTGCATCCATTCCGGATTCTCTATGTCATTCCATTTCTTTATATGTCTTCATAAGCCAAACCACTCTGTCTTGATTACTAATAGCTTATAGAAAGTCTTGGAGTCAAATAATGTGAATACTGCATCATTTTCTTCTCCAAAATTGTTTTCACTGTTTCAGACCTTTTGCATGTCCATATACTTTTCAAAATCAGCATGTCAGTTTCTACAAAATTATATTGGAATTGAGATAGAAAATGCAGTGAATCTATACACCAAATTGAAAAGGTTAACTATTTTAATAGTCTTTGTTTCTCTCTGAGAACATGATATACCTCTCCATTATATATCTTTATTTTCCTCAACAATATCTTGTAGTTTTCAGTGTATGACCTTAACATATGTTTTGTTAAAATTTTTCTGGAGTATTTAATGTTTTTTTACACTGTTATTAGTGGATTTATAAAATTTCATTTTTCAACTATTTTATGTTATATAAAAATGTTTATTTGCAATATCTCCTTATTTTTGTATTACCTTTAACTGTAATGTTTGAAGGATGAGCAGGAATGACTTCTGTTTTGTTCTTAAATACTGTGAATTGATGCTCTCTCTATTCTCCTTTTTCATTGCCCACCTACCCTCTCTCTCTTTTCACCCTCTCTCAAATTTGAATCTTGATAAGGATCTATAAATTTCATTAATACATTCAACATACAAAGTTTTGGCCTTGTTAGTTTTATTTATGTTCTAATTAAGCAATTTCTGATATTCTTTCTTCTGTTTACATAAATATTGCTTCTTAAGATAGAAATGATTGAGAATAAATCAATGATTTGGGGCTTTATTGTGAATATTTAGTTTTAAATTTTCCTCTGAACACTTATTCAGATAAATTTTATGAATTTGGTGTGTTGTGTTTCCATTTATCATAAAGTTGAAAACATTTTTCAGTTTCTATAAAGACTTGATTTTTGCAGAAGTTATTTGGAAATGTGTTAGTAAATTTCCAAATGTTTTACTATTTTCCATATAGCTTTTTGTTGATTTCTAATTTAATTTCACTGATATCAGAAAGTATATTTTGCATGAACTTAGCTTTTTAAATATTTTCTTTTATAGACCAGAATTTCACCTTAGTTAATGTTCCTTGTACATTTAAAAACTAGGTTCATTATTATTTTTCTAATTTGGAATGGAATGTTCTAAAAATATCAGTCAAATCAGTTTGTGGTATTATTCAGGTCCTTAGTTATTTTCTGTTTATTTATTTTTAATAAATAAGAAAGCCTGAAAATCAGTATAATTATAGATTTGTATTTTTCTCCTTTCTGTTTGTAAGTTTTTATTTCATGTATTTTGCTACTCTGTTTTAACTAAGTACATATTAGTATTTTTGTCTTAGTTAACTTATGCTTTTTCATTATGAAATGCCCCACGTTATTTCCTGCTGCTGCTACAGAGAGCAATGGCAACCCACTCCAGTACTCTTGCCTGGAAATTCCCATGGACGGAGGAGCCTGGTAGGCTGCAGTCCATGAAATTTTTTTGTCTTGGAGCTTACTGTTTCTGATGTTGCTGCTGCTGCTGCTAAGTTGCTTTAGTCATGTCCAACTCTGTGCAACCCCATA
Source organism: Budorcas taxicolor (assembly GCF_023091745.1). Classification (NCBI taxonomy): domain Eukaryota; kingdom Metazoa; phylum Chordata; class Mammalia; order Artiodactyla; family Bovidae; genus Budorcas; species Budorcas taxicolor. The sequence continues at coordinate 89,692,463 of NC_068910.1, forward strand.
GACGGCAGCCCACCAGGGTCCAACGCCCCTGGGATTCTCCAGGCAAGAACACGGGAGTGGGTTGCCATTTCAGCTTTATAAGTCTTTGTGTTTTTTAAATTTTTTCTGTCCTTTAAACTCCTATACCTCTGTATTTAATGTACATTTCTATTATTTAAATTACATATTGTTCAGCTTTATTTTTTATCCAATATGAAAATCTCTCGCTTTTAATTGGAGTATTTATTATCTTTGATGTGATCATCAATGTTTTGTAGCTTAGAGCTGCCCTCTTCCTCTTTTTTTTTTTTAATTGAATTTGTTCTTACTTTTCCAAATTTGCTAATTTCTTTAGGATGTATAAGATAACTTCCTGTAGAATATTTTATACTCACTGTTGAACTATTAAATATCCTTAGTCTTCCAATGATTGCTCTAGGACTGGCCTATATTATATCTTAGAAAATATAATTTCATTTCCTCCCTTTCAAGCTTGTTTGCTATTGGTTTACCTTCTACTTCTATACATGTAATAAAAACCAATAGAAATTCTGACTTTCTTCACTCTGTATGACAGATCTAGGTCCATCCAAATCTCTACAAATGACCCAATTTCATTCATTTTAATGGTTGAGTAATATTCTATTTATATTTGTATCGTATCTTCTTTATCCATCCATCTATTGATAGACATTTAGGTTGCTTCCGTATCCTGACTATTGTTAATAATCAGTGCTACAATGAACATTGGAGTGCATGAATCCTTTTTACTATGGATTTCTCAGGGTATATGTCCAGTAGTGGGATTGTTGGATCATGCGGTAGTTCTACTTTCAGTGTTTTAAGAACCTTTACTTTATTCTCCGTAGTGGATGTATCAATCTGCTGTATAGCTCAGGGAACCTAGCTTGATGCTTTGTGGTAAACCAGATGGTTGGGATGGGAGGGTGGGGTGGGAAGAAGGTCAAAGAGGGAGGGGATATATGTACACATATGACAGATGCACTTCATTGTACAGCAGAAACTAACACAGCACTTAAAACAACAATTCAGTGCAGTTCAGTTGCTCAGTCATGTCCCACTCTTTGCAGCCCCATGGACTGCAACACTCAAGGCCTCTCTGTCCATCACCAACTCCTGGAGTTGACCGAAACTCATGGCCATCCAACCATCTCATTCTCTGTCGTCCCCTTCTCCTCCCGCCTTCAATCTTTCCCAGCATCAGGGTCTTTTCACATGAGTCAGCTCTTTGCATCAGGTGGTCAAAGTATTGGAATTTCAGCTTTAGCATCAGTCCTTCCAATGCATATTCAAGACTGATTTCCTTTAGGATGGACTGGTTGGATCTCCTTGCTGTCCAAAGGAGTCTCAAGAGTCTTCTCCAACACCACATTTCAAACTCATCAATTCTTCGGCACTCAGCTTTATAGTCCAACTCTCACATCCAACACAACTACTGGAAAAATCATAGCTTTGACTAGATGGACCTTTGTTGGTTAAGTAACATCTCTGCTGTTTAATACGCTATCTAGGTTGGTCATAACTTTTCTTCCAAGGAGCAGGCATCTTTTAATTTCATGACTGCAGTCACCATCTGAAGTGATTTTGGAGCCCAAGAAAATAAAGTCTGACACTGTTTCTGTTGTTTCCCAATCTGTTTGCCATGAAGTGATGGAACCAGATGCATAATCTTAGTTTTCTGAATGTTGAGCTTTAAGCCAACTTTGTCACTCTCCTCTCTCATTTTCATCAAGAGGCTCTTTAGTTCTTCACTTTCTGCCATGAGGGTGATATTATCTGTGTAAATGAGGTTATTGATATTATTCCCAGCAATATTGATTTCAGCATGTGCTTCATCCATTCCAGCATATCTCATGATGTACTTACTCTGCATATAAATTAAACAAGCAGGGTGACAATATACAGCCTTGACATACTCCTTTCCCAGTTTGGAACCAGTCTGTTGTTCCATGTCCAGTTCTAACTGTTGCTTTCTGACCTGCATTCAGATTTCTCAGGAGGCAGGTCAGGTGGTCTGGTATTCCCATCTTATCTCTTGAATTTTCCACAGTTTATTGTGATCCACACAGTCAAAGGCTTTGGCATAGTCAATAAAGGAGAAATAGATGTTTTCCTGGAGCTCTCTTGCTTTTTCGATGATCCAGCAGATGTTGCTAATTTGATCTCTGGTTACTCTGCCTTTTCTAAATCCAGCTTGAACATCTGGAACTTCACAGTTCATATACTGTTGAAGTCTGGCTTGGAGAATTTTGAGCATTACTTAGCTAGCACATGAGATGAGAGCAATTGTGTGGTAGTCTGAGCTTTCTTTGGCATTACCTTTCTTTGCAAATGGAATGAAAACTGATCTTTTCCAGTCCTGTGACCACTGCTGAGTTTTCCAAATTTGCTGGCATTATTTAGTGCGGCACTTTCACAGCATCATCTTTTAGGATTGAAATAACTCAACTGGAATTCCATCACCTCCACTAGCTTTGTTCATAGTGATACTTCCTATGGCCCACTTGACATCACATTCCAGGATGTCTGGCTCTAGGTGAGTGATCACACCCTCGTGATTATCTGGGTCATGAAGATCTTTTTTGTACAGTTCTTCTGTGTGTTCTTGCCACCTCTTGATATCGTCTGCTTCTGTTAGGTCCATATCATTTCTGTCCTTTATTGAGCCCATCTTTGCATGGAATGTTCCCTTGGTATCTCTAATTTTCTTGAAGAGATCTCTTGTCTTTCCCATTCTGTTGTTTCCCTCTATTTCTTTGCACTGATCACTGAGGAAGGCTTTCTTATCTCTCCTTGCTATTCTTTGGAACTCTCCATTCAAGTGGGTTTATCTTTCCTTTTCTCCTTTGCCTTTCTCTTCTCTTGTTTTCTTAGCTATTTGTAAGGCCTCCTCAGACAACCATTTTGCCTTTTCACATGATCTCTCCCTTAATTTTTAGTCACACCAGCTGCTGTGAATGCTGCCCTCTGACATCTCCTACAAATAAAATAGTGATTTTCACCTTGGGTTCTAGCTCCCTAGCACTGCATGGATTGAGCTCTCTAAGGGGCTAGAAAGCTTCATGAAGGCATTTTTTTTTTTTCCTGACTGTTTTATTCTTTCAAAAGGCAAATCCCTATAGTTCACCCTGATTTTATTTGTCATTGTCTTTAGCTTGTTAAATATTCTCCCTAGAGTTTATATATTTTAAAAATACTTGTCCAGAGTTTGAGACAAGCAAATGTGCCATTCCCATGCTTTTCTGTTTATTTTCAGAAATGATGCATATAGAGCATACTATCAAAATCTGGGAGATTGTTTCTTATTACAAAGCCATTTATTGTAAATGAAGAGATTTAACATTAAGTCATATGCTTCCCAGGTGGCTCAGTGAGAAAGAATCCACCTGCCAATGCAGGAGACGCAGGAAATGTGGTTTCGATCCCATGGTAGGAAAGATTCCCTAGAGGAGGAAATGGCATCACACTCCAGCATCTTGCGTGTAAAATCCCATGGACAGTGGAGCCTGCAGGCTACATACAGTCCATGGGGTTGCACAGAGTTGGACACAACTGAGCACGTGTGCATGAAATATTCTGTCATGATGTTAAAAATTCTTAGATTCTCCAAGTGTTCTTTCTTTTATATATTAAAAGCATTTAAAAAGTCATAGTATTAACTTTTCCTTAAATTGTATTCCCTTTCTTAATTAGTCATACAGACGGAATTAATTTCTTAACCTAAGGGAAGCCTATAATCTTGGCCCTTCTGAGACCTTCTAAAGTAAATTGGAATAAGAAGGAAATACAGGTACACCCAAAGGATTTAACAGATTTAGATATAGATATGCGTTCTTATTTCTACATGTTTTATAAATAATATTTAGAATATATTATTAAGAAATAAAGCAGTAAGTTTTCACTTAAAAAATATGAAACATATTTGAAAGGCTTGCCTGGTGGCTCAGACAGTAAAGAATTTGCCTGAAATGCAAAAGACCCGGGTTCAACCCCTGGGTTGGAAAGATTCCCCTGAAGAAAATAATGGCAACCCACTCCAGTATTCTTGCCTTGAGAATCCCAGGGACAGAGGAGCCTCATGGGCTACAGTCCATGAGGTCACAAAGAGTCAGACACAACTGAGCAACTAACATACTTCAAAAGGTGTAGTTTTCTATGACAGCTCCTTGATAAGTAAGCAAAGCATATTTTTCACTGCTCCTCTAGCATATATATATAAAAAGTTTGACTGAATGTAATTTTTCTAAATCAAAGGCCAATAGGATTATCAAACATCTATATTTCCCTTTCATGGTTTTTTTTTCTATTACCTTTGCTAATAAATAAATACTCTTGTATTATTTTAAAAAGATTGAGTGATCAAGTGGATAATGAGTACCTTGTAATTTGTTTATATATCATACAACTTTTTAGATTTTTATATGAAATAAAAATAAAATTATAAGTAATATTTCTATCTCCTCTTTATATGGATAAAATATACCTTATCCAAGATCTAATTATAGAAAATAGAATTGCACCACTTGAAATAAAAGAAAAACACAAACAACACAGACACACACACATGCACAATTCAATTTGAAAAAGGCTATTTGACCTCGAAAGATTTATTTCTTTTTAATATCTACTGTTGTACTGTTTAATTGTTTCTTTAATTACTCCCACATATCTACCTTAACATCTTGTCTGATAACCTTATCTACACAACTGTTATTCCTTAGTTGAAAAGTGATTTAGTGATGGCTAATCTCCTCTTTCAATTTATGCTTTCCCTATTGTCTACTCAGTACTGGAAACAGCACTTGAAGTGACTCAAGCTCTTCCTCATTTCCCCTTTGCTTTAATTAAATCATGTATTGGCATTTGATGTAATTTATGGCTGATAATTTTAGATTTGTCTTATGCCAGAAAATGTACTGTTTCATCTATTCCTTGTCAGCTTAGCTTTTATTCCAGAAAGGTACATTAAAAGGACTTTTAATTAAAATATTATATAAATATAATAAGCAGCCTCACCCAGGCTTAGCAGTAATATTGTTCTTTTGTCTGCCATTTCCACTGTTAAAGTGACTTTTACATCAAAATATCCATAATTCTGTTTGCAACTGCACACACAAAAAAGCAACCAAATATATTTACATATATAAGCATCAAACAGCCATGTCATATAATAAACTTATATTGACTTAAAAGTCTCAATATTCTTGCTTAATAATACAGCTTGTTTCTATAATCATTTGGCCATTTCACGCTTACCTTACATAGTTGGTAATAATATGTGGAACAGCTGCAAACTTTCACAGTAATAGGTACAGTCGAATCTGATGTGTCTAATTAATTTTTAGTCCAACAAATTAGTTTGGTTCTTCATTACTCTCCAATGGGAGGAAGACATTATATTTCATTATATTTTTTTTGTCTGAAAGAGCAACACACTGTCACAGGTCACACACATCCCATATCTGTGCTCTAATTAGTTCAACTGACAACATTGTTTCAGAAGTACTAGCTGTACAAGAAACACTAATACACCTTGGGCAACATAAATATTCCACTATATTCAATATGATGTTTTATGACTCTTTTACACAAATGAAGGACAAATTTTCTTTTCTGATTGTGCTATGAGGTGTTTTCTTTTTAGTTATAGATAGTGTTTAGCACAGTCAACATATATGAATATGAGATCATTTTAAATACATTTTAGACTATGTTTATATGTATAATGATTCAAAGCAAATAGATTAGGAAAATGAACCAGATTTTACTACACAGGTAAAGATGATTTTTAAATCTGAAAATTAAAACAAAAGAAACTTCAGAAATGAAATACTGGGCTATATAAAAATTGGACATATCAATGGAACATTACGTTGTAGGGTGGGCATGATGAAGGACACAAACAATAAAGACCCAACAGAAGCAGAACAGATTAAGAAAAGTTCGCGAGAATACACAGAAAAACTATACCAAAAAAATCTTAATACTCTGGATAACAATGATGATGTGGTCACTCACCTAGAGCCAGACATCCTGGAGTATGAAGTCAACTGGGTCTTAAGAAGCATTACTATGAACAAGCTAGTGGAGGTGATGGAATTCCAGTTGAACTACTTAAAATGCTAAAAGATTATGCTGTTAACATGTTGCACTGAATATGTCAGCAAATTTGGAAAACTCAATACTGGCTTGGGATAGGAAAGGTCAGTTTTCATTCCAGTCCCAAAGATGGGCAATGCCGAAGAATGTTCAAACTACTGTACAGTTGCGTTCATTTCTCATGCTAGTAAGTGTATGCTTTAAATTCTTCAAACTAGGCTTCAACAGTATGTGAACAGAGAACTCCAGATGTATAAGCTGGGTTGAGAAAAGACAGAGGAATCAGAGATCAAATTGCCAACATCTCTTGGATCACAGAAAAAAGCAAGGGAATTCCAAAGAAACATCTACTTCTGCTTTACTGACTACACTGAAGCCTTTGATGTATGGATCACAACAAACTTTGGAAAATTCTCTAAGATATGAGAATATCAGATCACCTTACCTGTTTCCTGAGAAAGCTGTGTACAGGTCAAGAAGCAACAGTTAGAACAAGACATGGAACAACTGACTGGTTCAAAATTGGGAAAGGAATATGACAAGGCTGTCTATTGTCACCCTGCTTATTTAAATTATATCCAGAGTATATCATGCAAAATGCCAAGCTGGATTAATCACAAACTGGAATCAAGATTGTCAGGAAAAATGTCAACAACCTCAGATATCCAGATAATACCACACTAATGGCAGAAATTGAAGAGAAAGTAAAGAGACTCTTTATGAGGGTGATAGGAGGGAGTGAAAAACCTGGCTTGAAACTGAACATTCAATAAATGAAGATCAAGTGATCCAGACCCATCACTTCATGGGAAATAGAAGGGAGAAAAGTGAAAGTAGTGACAAGTTTTATTTTGGGGGGGCTCCAAAATCACTGCAGATGATGACTGCAGCCATGAAATTCAAGGATGCTTTCTCCTTGGAAGGAAAGCTAAGACAAACCTAGACAGCAAATTAAGAAACTGAGACATCACTTTGCCAGTAAAATTTCATATAGTCAAAGCTATGGTTTTTCCACTAGTCATGTACATATGTGTGAGCTGGACCATGAAGAAAGCTGAGTGCCAAAGAATTGATACTTTTGAATTGTGGTGCAGGAAAAAATGCTTGAGAGTCCCTTGGACAGCAAGGAGATCAAACCAGCGAATCCTAAAGGAAATCAACCCTGAATATGCATTGGAAGACTGTTGCTGAACATGAGTTTCCAATACATTGGACACCTGATGGGAAGAGCTGAGTCTTTGGAAAAGACCCTGATGCTGGGAAAGATGGAACGCAAAAGAAGTGAGCAGCAGAGCATGGGATGGTTAGATAGCATCACTGACTCAATGAACATGAACGTAAGCAAACTTTGGGAGAAAGTGAAGGACAGAGGAGCCTCACGTGCTGCAGTCCACAAGGTCACAAAGAGTCAGACACGACCTAGCAACTGAACAACAAATAACAAACAAATGGGCATTCTGATTGGCTTAACAAAGTAAAAATTTCTTTCTTATTCATAGTCAGCCTAATATGGGTTTGCAGAATGGAGGATGGGGTTTCTACTCCATAGAGTTTTTCATGAAACGTGGATCCTTCCAGTCAATGGTGTACCGTCTCTCACAGGATCAGCATCCCACAGCTGATCCCTTGTTCTATCCAACACCTTAGGAAAAAGAGTATGAAGTGCTGTCACAGTGGTACATGCATTGGTCCAGAGATACCATGCATCTACCTGTGTACAATTGTCCAATATTCAGTCACTTTGTTGCACTCAACTACAAGGGAGGGTGGGAGATACAGGCTAATTTTCTCCTCTGGAAGAAAGGTGAAACCTTGGTAAACAAGTCACCTATGGTTTGAAGGGCTCTCACATCTAGATAATGTACAACTTATATTCCTACCTGGGGCTTCCTTGGTTACTCAGATGGTAAAGAATCTGCCAGCAATGCAAGCATGACTGGGCATACACACATGTACATGTAAAGAGGTTCATAGGAACACTAGAATCTGTGACTCAAGTTATGGCCCAGGTAAAGCTGAGTTACTTAAGACCCACTCAGGTAGGGGTAAAGTAAAAGTAAAGTCTTAGTCGTTCAGTCCTGTCCATCTCTGCAACCTCATGGACTGTAGCCCGCCTGGCTCCTCTGTCCATGGGATTCTCCAGGCAACCTACTGGAGTGGGTTGCCATGCCCTCCTCCAGGGAATCTTCCTCATCTCCTTTGTCTCCTGCATTGCAGGCAGATTCTTTACTGCTGAGCCACCAGGGAAGTCCACTCCTTACATTCATCATCTGGATTGATCCTCCCAAATATATGAAATAGACACTACTGTCACCAGCTAACAGAAACAGGGATTCTAGAAGATTAAGTGCCCTACATAAACCCACTGCTTTCCTAGCTAGGAAGTGACAGAGATGATACTCAAATGTGGAACTTCAAAGACCTTGCTGTTTCCGGTATGTTACAGTGCCAGGATAACTGAAGCAAGAGAATTACATGTTCCTTTGATATGATAGGCTGAAATTTGCCATTTATATTTTGCTTACAATTTATTTTTTAATTATTTGTTTGCTCACTAATGAGATATTAATATGAGAATTCACTTAGTTTCCAGTTTCTGAATTCATTCATCTATTAAATAAGCACCTAACTCTTTACTCATTAGTAACGTTAGAATTCCATGAGTCTTGCTGCTAAGTCACTTCAGTCATGTCTGACTCTGTGCGACCCCATAGATGGCAGCCTACCAGGCTCTGCTGTCCCTGGGATTTTCCAGGCAAGAACAATCGAGTGGGTTGCCACTTCCTTCTCCGATGCATGAAAGTGAAGTGAAAGTGGAGTCGCTCAGTCATGTCCGACTCTTCACGACCCCACAGACTGCAGCCCACCAGGCTCTTCTGCCCATGGGATTTTCCAGGCAAGAGTACTGGAGTGGGGTGCCGTTGCTTCAGTCAGTCAGTCAGTCAGTTCAGTTGCTCAGTCGTGTCCGACTCTTTGGGACCCCATGAATCTCAGCACGCCAGGCCTCCCTGTCCATCACCATCTCCCGAAGTTCACTCAGACTCACGTCCATCGAGTCCGTGATGCCATCCAGCCGTCTCATCCTCTGTCATCCCCTTCTTCTCCTGCCCCCAATCCCTCCCAGCATCAAAGTCTTTTCCAATGAGTCAACTCTTCGCATGAGGTGGCCAAAGTACTGGAGTTTCAGCTTTAGCATCATTCCTTCCAAAGAAATCCCAGGGTTGATCTCCTTCAGAATGGACTGGTTGGATCTCCTTGCAGTCCAAGGGACTCTCAAGAGTCTTCTCCAACACCACAGTTCAAAAGCATCAGTTCTTTGGCGCTCAGCCTTCTTCACAGTCCAACTCTCACATCCATACATGACTACTGGAAAAACCATAGCCTTGACTAGATGGACCTTCGTCGGCAAAGTAATGTCTCTGCTTTTGAATGTACTATCTAGGTTGGTCATAACTTTTCTTCCAAGGAGTAAGCGTCTTTTAATTTCATGGCAGCAGTCACCATCTGCAGTGATTTTGGAGCCCCAAAAAATAAAGTCTGACACTGTTTCCACTGTTTCCTCATCTATTTCCCATGAAGTGATGGGACCGGATGCCATGATCTTTGTTTTCTGAATGTTGAGCTTTAAGCCAACTTTTTCACTCTCCTCTTTCACTTTCATCAAGAGGCTTTTTAGTTCCTCTTCACTTTCTGCCGTAAGGGTGGTGTCATCTGCATATCTGAGGTTATTGATATTTCTCCCGGCCATCTTGATTCCAGCTTGTGTTTCTTCCAGTCCAGCATTTCTCATGATGTACTCTGCATAGAAGTTAAATAAGCAGGGTGACAATATACAGCCTTGACGTACTCCTTTTCCAAACCTGTTTCAAAACGTGGATTGCGATTGTCTTTATTATGTCTGAGAGGGCTAAACTGTCAGAAATGTGACAACTTCTAAAATAATCTTGGTCTAGATTTAAATGTATGATTTGTTACATAGACCTTAGAATTAACTTTCAAGTTGTTTTGTATCTAACTTCATATGGATTTTCAAGTTGTTTCGTAGCCAGCTTTCAAGTGGATTTTCAAATTAGTTTCAGATACTTTAAGGGCATTTAGAAGTTTTATTTTTCTGTGAGATTTTAACTGTAGATACTAATCTCTATGAAAAGATGTTTATGTTATTTTCATTATTTAATATAGCAGTTTCAATACCTTCCAGAAAATTAAAGTATGTTTGATCAAGGTAAATTATTTGGTAAAATATTAACAGAAATATTTTGATCATCTGTTTTAGGCAGTGCTGTAGGGGAAAAGTAGTTTGCAAATACCCAGTTTAAATGTTGTAGTTGCTTTTCTTTTTTTAAATGAGAATTGTCTTACAAAATCCTTTACCTAACTAAAGAAAAGTTATTATTATTTCAGCTCACATGCTTGTTTTAGTACTTATATATGAGGCAATAAATCAAGAAGTGATTCTGAATCTGTCCATAGTAAAACAAAACACAGTGTTCTTAATCACATTTCAAACTTATGATTTGATTCTTCTTTTGAAACTTATGAAATCTGCTTACCAGTAAATTGTGACAGGGTCAGGACACAACAAATATTACCTGCTTCAAAGAAGGTTAGAATTTTCTGTGCCTTTGGTGTAGCACGCATGTATTTTTGTGGGGTTTTGGGTCTTAATATTTACTAGCACTAACACTATTGTTTCTTCCATAGGGGGACGAAATGAAGTTGTCATTACCGAAAACAATAACAGCATAACTGAGCAAATCACTGATGTTGTGAAGCAGCCAGCTTTTATAGCTGGTATTGGTGGTGCCTGCTGGGTAATTCTGATGGGTTTTAGCATCTGGTTGTACTGGAGAAGAAAGAAGAGAAAGGGACTCAGTAATTATGCTGGTAAGAGGCTATTTCCAGCTAAGAAAATGTCTTAGCTCTAGAAATATGATAAAATGCAAGGGAAGGAATGAAATGAAATATGAATGAGTGAATGAATGGGTGTTTTTTGCTTGATTTAAACCATTATAAACAACATGCTTTAACACTGCTCTTCATCATATCACATTATGACCATAAGACCATCTTTTTGCCTGTATCTCCAAGGCATAAGAAGAGTGCATACCAATAAAGTGATTAGCCATTTTTCTTAATAGTTCAAAACACACACACACATAGACTTTGCAAACTATGACACCATGTTTGAGAAGTATAAGCAAGAGCAAGAGCATTCCTAAAATGCTCAGGAAAAAAAGAGAAAAGATTTGAAATGTAGTTTTTTGTATTTACAATAAAGATTACAAAGGGAAATGTATCCCAGATGGAAAATACAAACCAAACAAAAAATTTCACGAGGATTGATGAAACTGATGAGGCATGATTTGTTTTACTAGTCACTTAAATAGAATGTCTATTTTAAAGTGACCAATGAGCATTTTAGAAAGAAGAAAAAACAGAAGCAAAAGAAAGAGAAGAAAAATAAGATCCTAGATGTTCTACTTGTTTGCAAAAATGTTTTCTTTGAATCCAGAACAGGAATTTTAAGGATGTCCAAAGTTATGGCCTTCAAAATGTATCCAAGGCAGAAAGAGAAAATTATCATCAGTGAGTGAAAAATGACCTCGATAATGAAGCTCTGTTCAGTTAAAGCTTGAATTGCATTCATTTTAAGTACTTTCTCTAACAATGATAAAAAAAATTGCCTCACAAATACTTTACCTTTTCTAGAATTTTCAAGGGAACAGTTTTAATTTATCATTGTCCTACATATACTTTAAAAATCTTTGAGATATTTTATTCATCTTCTAGTTCTAATTTTTACTTTAATAAAAAGCATAAATGTCTTCATAAGTGATTTTGACAGAGGCTTCGTTACTTATTAAGCTTATCAACTGCTATAACTTGTAGGCATCTAAGCTTCTGAGAATAGTTCAAAATGAAACAAACAGCATCCATTTGGTTGTTTTTCCTGTTGTTGAATAGTATTTAAATATGATCAGTTGATGATCACATTTGCTGCTCATGACGATAGCTTGTAGAAATGTTTGTTAGTTACTGGTTAGAATGTATTCCTAGATCTAGAGAAGAGAGTTAGTGTATTCATTGCAGAAGGGTTTCCATACTTTGTGACTTGCTATTTCTGTGCCATTCTCGTTTCTTATTGGTTGCTGATGCTTGCTTCCTTATGCTTTGTCATCTGAGTGCTTTATCACCCTGCCCATGAAGGATTCTTCCTGGAAAGGGATGCTGGGCAATGACTGCTGAGTGTCAGAGTCATGAACACGAATGAGACTTTGATGTTACTTCTTGTTTTGCAGTCCAGTCCCCTGCTTTCATTCCTTGAAGATACTGTCCGTTTACCTGTCTGTTTAGTCAGTCACCATGTTCTTTTTTTTTTAATTTTTATTTTTACTTTCACCATGTTCTGTTTCATCTCTGTGACATCCTCGTATAAATCAAAGACTTTTTGTGTTTATCTCTTCGCTTGACTTTAGTGAAAATAATAGACTGACAGTGTTAGTCACTTCACTGCCATATTTGGAGTGATGCAATTTTATCCTCTATAGGATTTTCATTCACTTCTTCCAAATAGCATTACTCTCATAATTAGCAGTTATGTTTTTTTGTAAAATCATGTCAGAGAGCCTTTCTTCTTTTCTTTCTTCTTCTCTTTCAAAACAGCAGTTCTTTACATTTGATTGGAAAATATCTGTTGGTCTTTGAGCTGGACAAGAATAGCACATTTCCTGTTGTCATTTCTCATTGTGATTGATATCCATCTGCTTGTAGAAGAACTGCTAACTCAGAAGGTGCTATGCCCTTCAGATATTTTGGAATCAGGCCAAGCCACAGAGCAGGCTTTCTGAACCTTTATCCTTAATTGATAGATGGCTGACTCTCAGAATGGATTCACCTTCAGCTGGAAATTTGCCTTCCAGCAACTGCTGTTCTCTTCTAGGTGAGAAGCAAATGAAAATCCACACTACAGGTACTCAGCACTGCATATCTGACTTGGTAATATTCTCTACTCATTTCCCCCCATAAATATCCTAACCGCCACTTTCTGGAATTTTTATATTCTTGTCTTTCTACAGCTTAAAGAAAATGAGGTTGTAAATAGGCATGCTTAGTGTAGTATTTGTTTATCATGTTTGAATTTCTGATATTTGATATATGAGCTAATGATCTGTTTTAAGAGCACAGAGATTTCATACAGGGCTAATTTTCTGTGAAGTATTTTATAAAAGTTATCGAGAAAGTAGTCTATGTGTAATGGTTCTGTTTGTATTTTGGTTTTCACAGAAATTTCTGTGGGAATCTTATAATTTTACAAGAATGAAATGCAAAACTGGTAAGCTTAAAGCAATATAATTTTACTCAGAAAATGAGAAGTCTGACATTTCTACTTTTTACTACACAGTAATATCTACATAGTTTCAAATTTTTCTTACTGATTTATGACACCAGTGATAATTTTTTTCAAAGAAACATAAGTCTATATTGGGGTCAGTATTTAATTTAAAACAAAAGATGACTTCATTTGCTTTAGACCCCAAATGTGATCTTAGATTATACTTCAACATCCGCTGCAATTCATATAAATTCAGAAACATGCATTTTAATAATGCTGATCCTAAGTAGAATTGAAGTGGTGATTTAGTCGCTAAGTTGTGTCTGACTCTTGCGACCCCAGGGGCTGTAGCCCACCAGGCTTCTCTGTCCATGGGATTTTCGAGGCAAGAATACTGGAGTGGGTTGCCGTTTCCTTCTCCAAACCAGCAACTGAACCCAGGTCTCTTGCACTGCAGATAGATTCTTTACCAACTGAGCTACCCAGGAATTCCCAAGTAGAATTGAAAAGTAGATTGAATTTGACTTCAGTACTTGCCTTTTGTACTTCATTCCAAGTCTTCTTAGTATCACAATTAGATTTTAACCATCATAAGGAAGATTTTAACTATTGGGGAGAAGAAATCCTTTGCAGAATGGAAAACCCAAGTCTTCACAGGATGCCTTCCACTCACTCTATAGGCAAAAGTTCACCCACTGACTTTTATCGTGTTAATCTTTGACTCTCCATCTCCATATGGAAAATTATATTTGAATGCTTAGAAGAAAGGTAAAAAAAAAAAATGACATGCTATTCAGTGTTGATATTTTTTCTTATGATTCAAAAGAGTTAACATATTGATCATAGAATACTAGTGGATCAACACCTTAGATTGTAAAAGCAACTGTCAGGAATCAAATATAAACTTATACAGCGAAAGGATCTGAGAGGAGAATTTGGCCTGAATGTAAAGTTTTGCTTCTTTACAGAGCAGAACATGGCGATTTCCCCAGGGCAAAGTTACTAGCTTCCTATTTCAGTTTTTTCGTATTTATTCTTCATTTAAATTCTTCAGACACAAACACGCACGAAAGGTTTGCTGGTGGCTCACAGATGGGCAACTAGAAAGAGAAACGTATTCCCCTGTCTCATATTCTACATGAAATCATTTTATTTTTCTCTAGAATAACATGCAATGTTATTTATCTTGATCTTCATTGAGTACTAACAGTTCTTGCCATTGCATGTGAGCTTCCTGACTGCCAAAAATATTCACTACCTGAGTTGTTATAGGATGAGATAGAATCATGAAGACATTTTGGCAGAAAATATTAGGTGATTTTTGAATCTAGAGAAAATGTTTGATTGTATGTGTTAATGGTGTTTGTGAATAGAAAAGTGAACAATATGGTTTGAATAGAGCCATGCAGCTTTCACAAGGATTCTGTATGTCATATTATGATCTTCATGAAGCCTGCATGATGCTTTTCAAACTAATGCTGGTCATATTTCTATCAATAATTTTTAAGTTATCAATTTTTTAATGGAAGTAAACTAACTTTCACAGTTTTAAAGGGGTGAGTTCTATTTTATGAATATTACCTCTGAGGATGACAGATTTGATTAAACTCAGTAAATGTAAATAATTTAATGAGTGAGCAAATTAGGAAATACCAAACACTTCATGCATAGGTTTTAAACCGTTGGTGAAATTATTTGACAAAATAAGACAGCTAAAAGATTTGATGGCATTTTTATACTCTGATTATCTGGGCTTGAGTTAAGGCTTATTAAAAGAGGATTAATCTACATTCATAGTTGAGAAAGAGCTTATCAGGCAAGGGAATGAGGCTTGGCTGGCAACATTAAAGTTTCCATTTGGAGTAGGAAAATGTGGCCTACTAGAGATAGGCACTCTGAAAGCTTCCTTACCTCAAAATGTCAATTTTCCATGTAGTTATATTTCCCTTCCCCCTCGGTGCTAGCAGGCATGAGATTAGGATTAATCCTGACAGATAATAGTAGAGGTACTTTGTATATGATCTGAACTTGCAAAATCTCTTTACCTTCTATCTTTCATAAATGCTGCAATAAATTCAGAATATTTAATGAATTTCTAAAACAGTTAAGAGTGAGGTGTCTGTAGAGCTTTTTGGAAGCCTTAGCACTAGTCAGTTTTAGCAATAAAAACTCCTATGCATTCTGTGCTGCTCCCTTCAAAGTTCTTAATTTTACATGTTATCAGAAACTCCTGGCAAAACACATTCACTTATTTCAAAGTTAATTCTGACAAGCACAAAGTTACTACACTATGATTATCAAAACTGTGATAGAGCAAGACTGTTCAACCACTTACCCTCTCTACCCTCTTCCTTTCAGCTTTAAGGTAGTTCATCACCTGTGAAATGAGAGCTACTTCAAAACAGCTTTCAAATTTGCTGTGGCATTTATTTTTATGTTTCTCTGTCTCTACACACACACAAAATGTTGATCAAAACACCAAATATGACTTCCATTTTAGGAGATCTAATTGTTTATCCTTTCTCATCTGTTTTTAATCTCACGGTCTAATAGAACTCAGTTACTTTTGGTCTGCTTTTCAAAATGGAACAAATCTAAAAGTTTTGGAGCATGGGAAGAAAAGGAAACCAGAAAAAGTATACTCTTTTTCCCTTGCTTCAAAAAAGACAACTATTCAACTTTGTTACATAAGGGTGTTGGGTTTGTTGTTGTTGTTGTTTTCTCCTGATAGAAACACACAAAATTGAAGTTTTTCATATGTATCAAGTTGTGTCCATAGGCCATTTTAAGTCAATTATGTGTTTATATAAAGACTGTATTTTTGCCTCTGTATAGTTGGTATGAAGAGACACAAACATAAATGTCTTTAAGAACTATTTTTGACAATCTCTTTGCAGATTTGAAATTATTTAATGATTTATATAAAAGTAGACAATGGATATGTCTTGAATGTTCTGAAATTTAAAATTCTTTCATTCACAACATTTAACTCAGTTGGTAAATATGGACCATACTATAGAGTCCATACTCTAACACATCTATAAATAAGCCTCAATGAGTGTTTGAATGTTCTTTCCCCAACTTTTTATTGTGGTACAATACACATTACATGCAATTTGCTATCTTGACCATTTTGAGTGTATCATTCAGAGGCATTAAATACATTCATGATATTGTGCACCATCATCACCATCCATCTCCATAAATTTTTTCAGCTTTTAAAACTGAAAACCTAAAAAAAAAAACTGAAAACCTTTGCCCAGTAAACAACAACTTCCCATTTCCCTCTCCTTCCAGCCATCACAACCAACATTTTACTTTCTGTCTCTGTGATTTTGACTACTCTGTGTACCTCATATAAATGGACTTTTACAGTATTTGTCTTTTTGTGACTGGCCTATTTCATTTAACATACTGTCCTCAAGGTACATCCAAGTTTTAGCATATGTCAGAATTGCCTTCCTTTGCAAAGCTGATTAATATTCCATTGTGTCTGTATATACACTTATCCATTCATCCATCAATGGATGCTTGGTTTGCTTCCACATTTAGCTGCAATGAATAATGCTATGATGACCATGGATGTACAGATATCTCTTTGATATCTTGATTTCAGTTCTTTTGGGTATATATCAAGAAGTGGAAATTCTGGGTCTTATTGTAATTCTATTCTTCATTTTTTGAGAAACAAACATGGTATTTTCAATCGAGGGTAAAATGGTTTTTACCTTCTACCAACAGTACACAATGGTTTCATTTCTTCATCTTCTCAAAAATGTTTATTTTATGTTTCCTGTGTAGAAACCAACCTAACAGGTATGAGGTAACATCTTATTGTAGTTTTAATTTCCATCTCCCTAATGATTAATGATGCTGATCAACTTTCCATTTGCTGACTAGCATCTGAATGATATCTTTGGATAAGATCTTGAGTGTTGCATCTTAGTACTTTAATATTTACAGTTTATGAAAAATTTTACATTGGTAAGTACATAAAGTTAAATACAACTTAATTTTTGTTCGGTTGTCCTTGACTTCAGTTGTCTTCTTTTTTTCCAATATTATTTTTTGCTCTGACAGTAACAGAAAATTTGGGTAAGGAAAAAACAGCATCCAAATTAAAAATGCTCAGCGTCTCCTCTCATAGCTCCTAAACAACACATTTGGAGGTGTAGCCCATTCATGTCTGCTGATAGTCACAACATTATCTTAGCCTTCTGTTATCAGAGTAAAACAATCATTTGATAGTCCATTAAAAAACCACATACTAGAAAGTCACTTCAGATAGAAAGTTAATTAGCTGCACTGTTTTCACATTTTGTGTTTTTTCCAAACTAATCAGACATTTATTTAATGACACCAGTGATTTTTTTACAATAATTGTTTCAGATCAGCTTGTTGTTTTTGTTGTTGTTGTTAAAAACAGTTATTAAAGGGACCCAACGAGGTATGGACACACAGCTGACTGTTGATTCCCAACACTTAAGGGAGTCCATCACAAAGCAGACTAGTGATCAGTATTCATCTTCTTCATAGCCAGTCCTGGGCAGGTGCAAAGGTGCTGTCAGGATTGTTTTGTAATGCACTTGAAAAGATACCTAAAAACTTCATAAAGCAGTATACTTTAGGTGCCAACAAGATGTTTCTCAAAGCACTGCCTCATATATTCTTGATAAACCCTTGGATGATGATGATATTGCCTAATTATGATGCCATAAGAGAAATATGGCAGTGGCCATAGGACTGGAAAAGGTCAGTTTTCATTCCAATCCCAAAGAAAGGCAATGCCAAAGATTGCACAAACTACCGCACAATTGCACTCATCTCACATGCTAGTAAAGTAATGCTAAAATTCTCCAAGCCAGGCTTCAACAGTATGTGAACCGAAAATTTCCAGAATGTTCAAGCTGGATTTAGAAAAGGCAGAGGAGCCAGAGATCAAATTGCTAACATCCATTGGATCATTGAAAAAGCAAGAGAGTTCCAGAAAAACATCTGCTTTGTCGACTGTGCCTAAGCCTTTGACTGTGTGGATCACAAAAAACTGCAGAAAATTCTTTAAAAAATGAGATGGGAATACCAGACCACCTGACCTGCCTCTTGAGAAATCTGTATGCAGGAAAAGAAGCAACAGTTAGAACTGGACATGGAATAACAGACTGGTTCCATATCAGGAAAGAAGTATGTCAAGGCTATATATTGTCACCTTGCTTATTTAACTTATATGCAGAGTACATCATGAGAAATGCTGGGCTGGATGAAGCACAAGCTGTAATCAGTATTTTTGGTAGAAATATCAATAACCTCAGTTATGCAAATGACACCACCCTTATGGCAGAAAGTGAAGAAAAACTAAAGAGCCTCCTGATGAAAGTGAAAGAGGAGAGTGAAAAGTTGCCTTAAAACTCAACATTCAGAAAACTAAGATCATGGCATCTTGTCCCATCACTTCAAGGCAAATAGATGGGGAAACAGTGGAAACCGTGGCAGACTTTATTTTCTTGGGCTCCAAAATCACTGCAGATGGTGACTGCAGCCATGAAATTAAAAAACGCTTGCTCCTTGGAAAAAAAGCTATGACCAACCTCGACAGCATATTGAAAAGCAAATACATTACTTTGCCAACAAAGTCCATCTAGTAAATGCTATGATTTTTCCAGTGGTCATGTATGGATGTGAGAGTTGGACTAAAAAGAAAGCTGAGCGCTGAAGAATTGATGCTTTTGAAATGTGATGTTGGAGAACACTCTTGAAGACTGCAAGGGGATCAAACCAATCAATCCTAAAGGAGATCAGTCCTGGGTGTTCATTGGAAGGACTGATGCTGAAGCTGAAACTCCAATATTTTGGCCACCTGATGGGAATCACTGACTGGTTATTAGAAAAGACTCAAACGCTGGGAAAGTTTTCAGGTGGGAAGCAAAGGGGACTACAGAGGATGAGATGGTTGGATGGTATCACTGAGTCTGTGGATATGAGTTTGAGTATGTTCTGGGAGTTGGTGATGGACAGGGAAGCCTGGTGTGCTGCAGTGTGTGGGGTCACAAAGAGTCAGACATGACTGAGCAACTGAACTGAACTGAATAGATATGTTATTAGACAACCTTAGGGAGAGGACTGGGGAACTACATTTAGAAATTTATAAAATCTAAAAAGTGATCGTACTTATTAGGTCAAACTTAAGAAACAGGTGAATTATGAGATTATCCAAATGAGAAAGTATTTACTAAGTGTATACTTTAAAAAGCAAATTCATTAAAAATCTGAATCAATTCATAAAATTTTATTTTCACTTTTGCTCACCAAGTAATCATAGTAAATATAATCAGTGTCTTCCAAAGATGGGATGTGTTGAATTCACAGCTGTGAAATGGTATTTTTTCCTTCATCCCCAGGGACTAGTTTAGCTGATGCATATTAATTTTGGTCAGAATTGCAATTGTGCAGTCCATAAACTTCTAAACACCAAATTTTTCCCAATGATTTTCTAGTTAAGTAATTTAGTGGCAAAATTTGACCTCAAATAATATAAAGTCATGTATAGACTTTGTTCCACTAATTGTGAATATTCACATCTCATTGCAAAACTAATCATTTTGAATATAGTTGCTGTCTCAGACCCTCTCTGCAGTGTGCATCTTATTACCTATTTCAGATCTGAAGCATTTTAATTCCAAACAAACTTAGCTGCAAAGATTGTGGGTAAGAGATGATGGACCCAAACTGATACTTATCTTCTTTGCCAATCCTTGACACCCGCTTTCATGTTGTTAGCTTTGTGGAATGAAATCTAGTGACCAGAGGGAGTGGGTTCTCCAGCTGTGGCTTTACTGGATGCTTTTTGGTGTTGCTAATATGCTCCATAGTTTTAAAAAGGACTTAAGTTGTATAATCATTACATACAATGGGAATATATTCAATAAGTTGAAAATCTCATTTTTGTAAGGATTGGAAAATGAAGCAAAGCATTCAATACATTATATATTCTCTATTCACTACAGTTCATGTCTATTATACAGTAATTATAGTATTTCAATTCATAGTGCTTCTCAGCGTCCCTAAAAGGACCTGTGATGAAGAAGAATAGATTATCAATCTGTACCTGTTTCACTGGTTTTATTAGAAGGATATTACCTGTTTGAACTATCCTGTTTCACTTTCTATTATGTGCAGTTTGCATTATGCCCTCTAATTAGGACACCTGTATATTAGCATTAAAAGTCATGATGTGATAATTCTTTGTTAATGCATGTCAATCTTCAATACCATATATGTACCAACTGACATACAAATAAAAATTGCCCCTTTGACTTAATCGTGTGTTTGGCCTGAGAATTTTTAGATGTCTCATTAAAGTTGGAACAAATGATGGCTTTGCTTTAGGCCAAACCACTGCTTCTTACTATCTGTGCAATTATGTTAATTATATTTTGCTATAATTCCCAGAGGCTTCAGCTCTAAACGAAGGGCCAATATGTAGTTGTTGTTAATTGTAATTAATATTGACTACTTGTGTGTGTTTCTTTTTTTTTTTTTCTTTTACAGTTACATTTCAAAGAGGAGATGGAGGACTAATGAGCAATGGAAGGTATACCAAGGAGATTTTTTATTTTTATTTTTAATCAGGACTGAGGAAACTACATAGTAAAAGGCAATTATTGTAATAAACGATCACTTATAAGTCTGAGAATTCTAGAAGGAATTAAACAGCTTACAACAAGGTTTAATGATCTATCTGTTGTGCACTTTAGAGGAATCAAGTCCAGATGTTTCATATCTCCCAGATGCCCCTGAAGAAATTAGTAGTAAATATCACAAGGAATGTGTTCATTTGTTAGCAGGATGTTTATTGCATTAATTAGACATTAGCAAATGAAGTTGCTGTTGTTTAAGGCTTCTTATTGGTTCTCACCAAATTGCTGTGACTGAACAATTACATATAATCGATCACAAAGTAAATGATTCATAGATGATGAATAGGCTGTAGATTGATAGGACTGGATTCCACAACTTTGGATACTCAACTGAAATTGATAAAAACTGATAACAAACCCATATATCCTCATCTATTTTCCCTTTGCTGATATGGAGATTGTAATTAGGCTCTGGTAATAACTTCCACTCTCCCATTTAATCAATATTTTAGCAAAAAGAGATTAGGTCTAATGAGAGCTGGTGGATGTAGCCAGAAAGCAGTTGGATCTTCTTCTTGCAGTTTCCATAGAAACACGTGTTTCTCTTAAGGATTGCATCACCAAGGGTCTATCAGGGGAAAAAAAAAAGTACAATGATTATAGATGTTGCTATATCTTTTTAAGTATGGTAATAATCTGGAAAGGGATCAGAATCCCACTTTTACATTAAAGATAGGAATTCTTTGTTGAATATGATGCAAAAGAAGTTTTCTTCATAGACGATATGCACATACTGGATCAGACCTCAGTGGATCTTTTATCACCCTAAAATGCTTTCATATTCTCTTAACACTTTAAATTTAGAGAACCTGAAAATGTACTATTGATGGAACAGTATAAATACTCTTCATTTATTTCCCTTAAGTTCCTTGCCTCTAAATCAACCATGAGGGCTCATAACAGGGGTTACAGCCTATAGGGGACAGATAAATATGGGAGCTGCAGGAATTGAAGGAGCAATAGCCCAAAGTCCTGGAAATGGCTGATACTAAGCCATCATTCTGAGCAATTGTTCCCTTGAGGTGCCAATTTATCATTAGATCTTGTTTCAGGATGCTGCTATGTTACCAGTTGCTACCAGTTTCAGGGAAGACAACTGAATTCATTTGGATGTCAGCAGAATCCCAGGCAGGACTCTTCTGCTTCCATTGACAGGGATGATCTATACAGAGCCTTAGTGAATTGCCAAAGTTGCTTAATTCTTGAGAGCCTCCAGATTTTCATTTGAAAGTGAATTAAAATCTTAAATTCTTTAATCCACTGTAGTTCATGAGACAGATGTGCAAATCTCTCATGGAGTTCCATGGACTGATTTCTACTTAATTCCTGTTTTAGCCGCCCAGGTCTTCTAAATGCTGGTGATCCCAATTATCCATGGCTTGCTGACTCATGGCCAGCTACGAGCTTGCCAGTAAACAATAGCAATAGTGGCCCAAATGAGATTTCGAACTTTGGGCGTGGAGGTAAGTTGTGTTTTTCAAAATTCTGCCATTTGTGATTTGTTTTCTTGGCTTTCCTGGATGTTTTGAAAAAGGCATACCCAAAAGTATTTTCTTCCATAAGTGAATTTAGTGAAGTACATTTATTCATAGTACTGTACATTTGCTAAATATTTTATTATAAAGCTGTGGTATCTATTACCTTGAGTAAAGCTGAGCTTTTAAGGATGTTATTACTAACCAAGAAGATAACTATTCATAATGCATTTTGTTCTTCATACTATTAGTACATGATTAAGGGTTTCCCAGGTGGCACAGTGGTAAAGAATCTGCCTGCCAGTGCAGGAGATGCAAGAGACTTGGGTTCAGTCCTTGGGTTGGGAAGATCCCCTGTAGAAGGAAATGGCAACCCTCTCCATTATTCTTGCCTGGAAAACTTCATGGACAGAGGAGCCTGGTGGGCTATTGTCCATGGGGTCGCAAAGTGTCCAAATGCCTGAGTGACTGAGCACAGTACATGGTTACTAAATCAGAAACTATACAGCCAAACAGGGCTTATGATTTAGAACCAGTCGTTTTACTTCTCTGATTATCATTCAGTATATATTTACTGAGTGTTTCCTGTGGACCTGGCCCTGTGGCAGACAGTAAAAAATATCATATAAGAGGTAGACACTTAAATACGTATAACAACATGTTGACAGCTTTTCTGTAATTCTACAATTGATCATTTGTACCCCAAATAAAAGACAAAAATATTCTAAGTAGCTGACATGCTAAGGTCTTCAAAATTCGATACTAGAGTCCTCTCCATAGGTCTTTATAAAGAAAACAGAATTGGACTTATTATGAAAATCACCACTTCCCCTCTCTACCTTTTCATCTAATCATTAGGAGAGCAATGGGTTTAGAGAAAGATGGGACTGGAAAAGTCTCAGGCCCCAGTATTTAGTGCAGCTGATACATGAGTTTTCCATTGGCATGAGATTGTGCAGACAGCAAATGGACTGGTACCTTGCCAGTACCCCACATGAAAGAGCTGTCTCCTGGAGGAGGAAGGTGTAATCCTGGAGTATTATTTAGGTGAACGGTAGGGAGTCAAATGTGTGTAGAAAGTGTGTAGAGAAGAAATTTACTGTGTCTTAAGGTTCAGAAAGTAAGGGAAACGTTGACCTCTTTAAGAAATGAATGAATTTCCTAATGACTTGAGTATCAATTGCAAGGCAAAAAAGTGCTAAGAAATACAGAAGGAGGGTTTTCTAAGCCACACAAAACCTTTAAACTTTGTTAGAGGATGATTAGAAGCCATTAATGGACTTTAAGAGGAGAATTCTAGAATGTAAGTGCTGTTCTAAATCATCCATCTAGCTCCTGGGTGGAGGACAGAGATAGATTGAAAAATTTGGGTGATTAATTAGGAGAATAGTGCTGTAATCTAAGAAAGTTCGTGTGAATCCGTTGAAGGATTTCTGTACTTCTAGGAAGAACTAATGTAGGAGACCCAGGACTAAGCTAAGTATTCTGGGTTTATTGTAAACCTCAGTGGTGGATTTCACATGTATGAGTGTGTAAACATATTGACTTAGAATACAGTCATGGATATTGGCCTTTTCTCTTTATGAATGAAAGACCAATGAATGTTTAGATATATTTAAAATGGTATTTTAAATAATAAAGTTACTAATTATTATACAACTCTGCATTGTATACAGTACTAACTGAAAAAGGGGGCCCTCCCTCGCGTAAGTTGTATGACTACTCAGCATCTTACTTACCCTCTGTAATTCAGTCCACCCTATTTAGATTCTCAGTTGCCCAGACTCTGAAAGTGGCTGCCTCCCCTAGGTGTCAGAATTCTGAGCCCTGCAATTATAGGTGTTACTTTACCTTGGTTAGTTATATGCCCAAGCATAGTTTTATCATGAAATCAAAACATTCCTCCCTGCCCTGCCCACTGATTTTGAAATTCTGTTCATAAAGCTTTTATCAATCAAGGAATAGCTGCCTTTTTTCTTGTATTGGAATAACACACCATTCTATCTTTATATCAAGAAATAAATACACAAAGATGGAGAAAGTGGTTTTCCGTTTCTAGCAGATTAGATTAACATTCTAAAATGTCTCAATCTAATTTAGCCAAAGGATACTTACGAAGATTTTCAAGGTTTTTTTTTTTGTTTTTCTTTCCATTTCCACTTCATTTTCATGACATGAAAATATTTTACAGGTCGCTCTCAAGGCCGTGACAAAGTTTTTGCAGAGTTAACTGTGTCTCTTTTCAGTGTGATAAGCATTTTAAGCATTTACTAAAAAGACAGGACATTTTGCAAATTCCATTTCCTTTGCACAATAAAGGTAGTAAGTGTAAGACATAGATAATCATATTTCTAACTTAGAGGTCAAGAAACTAAAGTTTATCAAGGTGAATAATTTGAGATCTCTGTGTAGAATCCAGATCTAACAGATTTTAAAGCCTATATTCTTCTATTTACACCACTCTGCAATTCTTAAGGTAGGATTCACATGTATGATTGCATTACCAAGTACACTTAGAGGAATAACCATGGATACTGACATTTTTTCCTTTAAAAATGTTTATTAATGCATGCTTAAAGGTAATGAAAATACTATTTTGAATAATCAAGTTACTAATAATCACATGTATTCGTTTTGACAATACAAACTATAAAAATGCCCTTTAATTATTCACTAAGTACTTTTTACAAAACACTAGATGAGGAACTATGGAAAGACAGACGTAAATCCCAGATACTCTGTCCTCAAGTAACTTAAGATACAAGGAGACAGTCACTCATGGAAGTAATTATTCCAGGCAAAAAGAAATGCATGTGTAACTAGGGTGCTGAAAAACTGAAGAATGAAATCATGAGTAATTCTGACTAGAGAGAAGGGTTTCTATAAATCATAAGTTTCAGACACAAATGTTAACAAATGCCAGTCAGATAACCTAAAGTATCAAGAAGGGGTAGATGTGGACAGTGTAGAATTTAAAATGAAAAGTCCTGTCTAAAGATGGCAGCACCTATTCAAGTCCAGGCTCCTGGGAGGAAGACTGGCCCAGAGTTCCAAATCATCTGATGTTATAGGATAATTCCCCACATGCAAGTAGTAATGTATAAGCCTCTAGTATTTTAATGTTGGGACATAATTCAATTTATTTTTTGAAAATGTATGAGTGAGCAAATAACATTTGAAGGAAATATGCAGCCCCCAAATCAATATAGAAGCACTTAGAATTGAAGACTAATTTCATCCAGCTGAGAGAGATTCTATTTCTAGAACCATAGCTTTAGTTGGCATAGAATATGAAGGATTAGATTTTCATACTGTATTTTTTTTTCCATTTTAAAACATGTGAACACACAACCATTTCAAAAACTGGCAGTAACTCACAATCTAAATCCAAAGCTTTGGAGAACCTCATATTCAAGATGTTGGGAAGTTGGAGTCAGTGTTGAAGAGGGTATCTGTCCAGTTCATCAGTGAAAGACATGGTAGAGGGGGCAGAAGCAAAACTCAAAAAACTTCCCTAGAGTGAAGGACCTACTTTCACAATTTTGATATGTTATTAAATATCAAGCATCTCAGAGAATAAAAATGATACTGACCCGATGCTTTAGAATGAAACATATATATCTTTGTCATCAAATTTCCTAATCAGTTTACAGCTAAAAACAAGAAAGGCAAGAAAGTAGTTATAAAATTCTGAATCTGAAAACAATGTGCTTACTTACACAACTTGATGAAGTATTATAAATATGAACATGTTTAACTGTTTAAAATAGTTATTTAAAAAGTACATATATACTTGTAAAACGGGTTGGAATTTCAGACTTCAGAACCTTCAGAAAGAACCTACAGTGTGTGATTAGAGTGTATAAAATGCATTTTAAATGTCTTGTTACTGTTGCTAAAGAAGATCATGTTTAGCTTTTGTAAAATGCAAAAGCAAAATTAATATTTTTACAAGAATCCTTATTTCAAGTGCTGTTAGATATCATAGAATCTAAACGCTTTAGGATATTTTAACTACTTCAGTTTTCTCCTTGTGATGATAAGCTGGTTTTGTTACTGAGATCATTTGGTTTATTATTACAGTACTATAACTAGCTGAAAATTTTCCATAATGAAATGAAGAGGGTTGATGAACTCATGTCCTGTGAAATGTGACTGTCAGAACATCAATTATTAAGTAGCATAACATATATTCACTTTTAACTCTACACGATTAAAAAGAGTATTAGTAAGGGGTTTTTTTTTGTTTGTTTTTGTATTTTTTTAGATTCTATTGTCTTCATTCTGAGAAGGAAAATAAGTGCTTAGGAGAGAGGTGGCAGTTGTAAATTTAGAAACATCATGTAAAGATAATTTAGCACACCAAAGTGATAAATGTACTGATTGATATTCAGTGTTTTTCCTGAAGTTTAATTTTACTCTTGCTGTATTACAACTTGAAACTATAATTCTCCACTTCTAAGATTTGGTAGCATAAATTAAACTCTATGATCACCCAGATTGCTTTTTCTGTAGTTAAATCCTGCTGTATTGTGAAAATGACTTATTCATGAAAATCTTCCTTTGTTATCCAAGAAAAAAAAAAATTGCTACCATCAGTTACACTCCATTTCTGGAGCTGTGAAATCAACTCAGATAAACAGCAAGTAGAAACTTCAGTAAAAAGTGCCTCATAGTTTGGAGAGTGTAATTTTGGAAACTTTTGCATCTATTTCAGCAGCTATTTTCCATGTCTCTTGGGATAAAGTGGAAAAAGATGCTTTTCATCCATGATTTGTAGATTCACTTTTGCCATTGCTTCTGTAACGAGCTAACAATTTCATGGATTCTAAACCAGAATGAACAACTGAAAGCATTTTTTCAGTAGTGAAATACACTAAATTTCTCATTCATGGTTGAAGAAAATGGGGGATAGGGTGTGTTAAGCAGTGAGACGTGAAGGACGAGCGGTAGGCCTGCCTGTCACCAAGGCTGATAGCTTGGCGAAGGTTGTACATCATCTACCCTTCATCGACTCATGAAGCCCATCTCAGCTGAAATGCAAACGTGCGGCATGACACATTTATTTTTCATCTTCAGTCCTGATAGTTTTGGGCTTCCTGTGCATCATTAAATTGTTTCATTTCCCTATGTTCACCACAGATGTGCTGCCACCAGTTCCAGGCCAAGGGGATAAAACGGCAACGATGCTCTCAGATGGAGCCATTTATAGCAGCATTGACTTCACAACCAAAACCACTTACAACAGTTCCAGCCAAATAACACAGGCTACCCCATATGCCACGACACAGATATTGCATTCCAATAGCATACATGAATTGGCCGTCGATCTGCCTGATCCACAGTGGAAAAGCTCAATTCAGCAAAAAACAGACCTGATGGGATTTGGTTATTCTCTACCCGAGCAGAACAAAGGTAACAATGGTAAGCCCAGTTCTTACTTCCAGAAGAGTTATTTTCATATCATTTTTGCATGAGATAGAAAGTAGTATTTGTTGTTCGGTTTAGTCATTCATCACCAGGTTCACTACCTAAACTAAAAAAGTACACTGGCATGTATTCAGTACCTTGCACAGTCCCCGCCACCGCCACCACTGTTGCTATCACCACACAGCAACACCAATTGGTTTCATCCTTTAGCTCTTTATTCAATAGTGATCAGTAATCCATCTCGACCTCCATTAGGCAGGATAGACAAAACATTCCTCCACTGTCCTACGACATCTGCTTCTGAATTGCTAACTGCATGTTCTGCATGGGCTTGTGCTGTGAACTAATCACATGATGCCACTATGACCTCTGCCCTTTAACCCTTAGCCTTACTTTACATCCCTGACTACCGATTGGCTGAGGGATTGTCTAATAGAATGCCACACAACCAGTCACAGGATTTCAGCACCACCAGCTCTCACAACAGCTCAGAGAGGAGTGGCAGTCTCTCAGGTTGGTCTCATCAAAGTAAGGAGAAATATTTGTTTGTCACCAGCATATGACCTGTGTTCCTAACACTCATGAAGAAGTACTGGCTCACAACTCACTGTCAGACATTTATCTCTCAAATGACAGTAGGAGTTCATCCTAATGAAATCAAGTTTGGGGGGTGGAGGAGGGTAAAATTCATCATCAGCCTTTATGTATTATTGTACAAGGTTGTATTTACTGAAAGATTGTGCCATTTTATTAAATATTGATTATTAAGGAGTAGATGAGTTTGATCTGCCTTGAACCCCACTTAAGAGTCAAGAGAACTTTGCAATAAAATGATCACGTAGGAAAATCAGCTCCATGGCATGGACACCATATTCAACTAAAATGCTAATGATTTTGGAAATTGTTCATAATATTAAGAGTCTGGTGATGTGACTTCCTATATTTTCCAAAATATTGTGTTATGTATTGATGATATTATTTAGAGTAAGATCCTGATACCATGCTAAACAGGAATGTTAATATGGGACACTATTCTTTACATTTAATTTCTTAAAAAAAACCCAGTCTTTTATATTGGTAATTTTTTATGCTGTAAATTTTAATATATATTCAAGATGCATTAGCTGAACTAACAATCCATAATGCAGGCATTAAATAGCACATGTAGGGAAAAACACATTTTACTGGAAAGAAATATGTACCTATCATAATGAATATCAGTGATCTGTTGGCCAAAGGATCCTCATCTCTAAAATGAGGAGATCCTTGTAGACATTCTAATTTATACATTGTGTATGACTGATGACTTTCTCTGCTCATTTCTAATTGATACCAGGACTTTATTTTCTTTTATTTTATACTATTGATAGTCTATTTGTTTTTATGAAGTTTTTTAACCTCAGTTACTTAGTGTAAGATTATAGTGTATTGAGATATGTCATAGGTTATGAGGTATCAAGGCCATAAACAGTTAACTCTTTTATATCATTAGGGTAACATTTACTAAATGATCTTTCCTTAGAGATAGAAACCTTTCAGTCTGAACATGTTAATGTTCTCTCTTCTCTCCAAAATGAGCCATTTGCTCTCCTTACCTATTGGTAGAATTGGATATATTATAGAATCCAGAAAATTTTAAACATCTGTTACAAATTTAAATGGCCTGGTAATATAAAGGAATTTTTTTGAATAACCTTAAATGTCATTTGTACTATCATTTATTTATGGTGAGTCCTATAATTGTACTGAATAATTTAAAAATTAATTTATTCTAGCTTATATCATTCAAAATATGCCAAGTCTCAATCAATATATATATTTTAGAAGTCTATATACTATAAGTCATAGATTGTAAAAGACCTTTTGTGAAACCGTCATTAAATATTCTTATATGTTGATTACCATTGAGTCTTAAAAGTTACCTTTTGAGTAATTCTAAGAAGAATATGATTCACAATAGTGCTTACTACATTTTTGAATCCATTAATCTCTTGAGTGACATTTATATATACTAAGATTTATATTAACTACTTCATCTACATTTGAATACAAAATTACTTAAATTGGTGATAGAAAGCTTTCTTTAAGAGACAAGACTGACATGATTGTTCTCTTCTTAGTTTAGTCAAATTGAATTTAATATTAGAGTTCTTTTTATTCTTATAATCATTGATATGTATTCTAAAGCTTACATTTAAGATCAAACTGCCCTATGGATATTGACTCATAAGATTTTCTTAATTTGTGCACAGTGTTAATGAAACCAGTTTAAAATAATCATGGTAATAAACAGAATTGTACATTCGTGAATTGAGTGAATTTCTCACTCTTTGAAGCACTCATATAATAATTTATTCAATATACAATTTCTTAGCACTCCTCTTAAAAAGACCAACCATTAAAAATACAAAACTCAATTTTTTTTTCAAAATAATCTCTGTAATCGTAATTTTATATATATGCACGAATATATAGCACAATATCAAATACAAAACTCAATTTTTTTTTCAAAATAATCTCTGTAATCGTAATTTTATATATATGCACGAATATATAGCACAATAGGGCTTCCCCAGTAGCTCAGCAGTAAAGAATATGCCTGCAGTGCAGGAGCTTCAGGAAACACAGGTTCAATTCCTGGGTCGGGAATATTCCACTGGAGGAGAAAAATGGCCACCCACTCCAAAGTTCTTTCCTGGAGACTCCCATGGACTGAGGAGCCTGACAGGCTACAGTCCATGGGGTCACAAAGAGTCGGACATGACTGAAGCGACTCAGCAGCAGCAGCAGCAGTAGTATGTGTGTGCTTAGTCACTCAGTCGTGTCTGACTCTTGCAACCCCATACACTGTAACCTGCCAGGCCCCTCAGTCCCTGGGAGTCTCCAGGCGAGATTACCAGAGTGGGTTGCCATTTCCTTCTCCAAGCATCAGTAGTAATAACTAAATATTTTTATATACTAGTATTTTTAAAAGACTAAATTTAATTTGAAAATAAGCTGTTTTCACAATTTTCTTTACATAGAAATCATTTGTTCAGCACAAATAAATGTAAATTCAAATATTTACATTTTCACTTGAAGAGAAATGGGTCAAATATGTCTGCAAGTCATCAAAATATGTGATGACTAAATACATAATGCAGACAGTTCTCACCTTATAATGCTTGAGGATCTTAGGTTGCAAGTAATAGCAACAAACTGGGTTCACTTAGCTCAAGATATGGATCTCAGAGAATTTAATTTCCTTAGCTTGTATCATATGGCACTATTATGCTCAGCACCCACCTCTTACCTCTTTCTAGAGAAGACAAAGCATGCTGATCGATAGTCTTCCCAAAAGTACCCACAAAGAGAAAGCAGAAATTTCCCCCAAAGAGGGGAAAGTGGACATTGGATGGAGAGCCTCACAAATTCCCTCTGTGAATCAGCTCTGCTTCCCCAGCACAATTTTAAGTCAGTTGTCAGTAAGAGGTGGTAATGGCTTTGTTAACCTTGGAGAAGAATTTCAACAGAGCTGGGCTCAGAGCTGCAGAAATTGTAATTTCCACTAAAGCTACTGCATTCTAAATTGTTTGTTCTTTTACTATGTGAATATGCACAAATGTAGAAAGAACCTCTATTTTCCCATCTATAAAATGGAGATGTAAAAACTTCCCTATTTGTGTCACTCAGGTCTGGTGGAGATCATATGACAGTTCTAAAAGTGCTATAAAAAGTGAAAAAAAAAAAAAAGGTCCACATGTAAATATATAAGGAATAAGAGGTACAACAGGGAAAAACTACAAAGAATACATGCCCACCCTGTTCTTCTAAGTAGTGAGACATAGTTCTGAAAATACCAAGAAAGATACAATCTTTGTTTATGACTTTGGTGGGCTATCCACCAAATAACAAAGAGACAAAGGATTAAGGCTCACCTACCGTAAACACAAAAATTACAAACTTTAATCAATTAGGTTGATTATTTTTATCCTAAGCATCGAACTATTTCTGGGATTCTCAATGGGGCTGGAGGAGTTAGGTGTGGAATGGCTTTGTAAACAGGCAGACTTGAGTTTGTGCTGAGCTGGAGGAGATGGAAGAGAGTTGGGAATGACTGCCATTTATTGAACATTCTGTACATTGTGAATCCTTTATATGTTATCTCATAATACTCAAAATAACCCAAACAAGTAGTCACTTTATGTCTTTTTTATGTGTGGAAATTGAGGTGATATCTATTGAGTGACTTATCAAGTAAATGAGAAACTAGTTTCAAGCCCAGAGATTCAACTCTTATTCTCAAACTAGAAGTTACCTGCTCTCCTTTCTCTTAATACTTTTTCTGCCAAAGATAAAAAGTGAAAAGAAGGGTGAAAGCACTTAGTTTTCAGAGATGCTCTTTTCTATATGTGTATATGTGCACATGACCTAGAAAACAGACACAATTTCATATTTAGCAATAGGGTATATATCTAGTTTATAGTTTCATTGCTTTCTGGCACTCAAAGTTATTGTTAAATTGCATAATTTTCTGAACTGGCTGATGCTGGTTAATTGATAGAAGAATAAAGTTGAGGCAAATTTCTAGTGATATCTCTATTGTTAGATAGTCCTGCTATGAATATTTGATACTCATAACTTTTAGTTCCAGAAAGATACAGTTCAAGGGGTCAATACCATTTAAAAATATATCTATATAGCCATTGACTGCCGTAGGAATGACAGAAGTTACCTACATTCCCCTAAAGTATCTTTTGCTCAAGCAGTACACATTTCTGCATCCAGCTGTGGTCCATTTAGGAAGAAACTTGATGTACTTAATTTGGAGCAGTAAAAAGTACTTCATTGAACAAATGAAAAACTTTATATTTCATTAAGCTCTGGTAATCCCAGATATGGCTCATATGCTGCCAAGTTACTTTCTGCTCATATTTTGTGCATGAATTCATTTGTATTATAATAATACTGAAATTGATTACTATATTTCCATTAATTTTCCCCATATTTGGTATTTTAAGATATGTTATACTTAGACATCTGGGAACCACTCACTATATGCAAAAAATAATTGTGCCACTCATTAGTTAAAAATTCTATAAAACATATCATTGTGAAAGATTTACAAGTATCCTCCAGATTGTAGTTGATTGATTTTTATAAGTTACTTTTGAGAGAAAACTGTTACTCTCCTGGATTAATTAAATTGAGTAAATTCTAAGGAAAAAGTTTAGCCTGTATCCTTAGACACTGCTTTTTTCCACTGAGACGGATTATGCAAAAGAGCATTATAAACGCACTAAAATCTGACATTTTAAAGAATTTGTTATGGCCCATTATTTCGTCTAACAATGAAAACGTGGAGGCAGCAAATGTGAATAAGTCAATACATGTGCTTTTGCCGCTGCATCCATGTTTTTTGTGTATTCAGCTCTGCAACTAATGCATTGTGAAAGAAACAATATCATTTTGAGTGATTTATAAAAATGTTTTCCTGATCATATCATTTCATTGTTTATAGCTTTTAACAACTGTAACATACTGATTGTGGTGTTTTGAAAACAGAAATGCATCTTCCCATCTGATGTACTCCGTTTCTTCTGATATTCAGTATGTCTGAATAAATATATTATTACTTTCAGGTGGGAAAGGTGGAAAGAAGAAGAAAAATAAAAACTCTTCTAAACCACAGAAAAACAATGGATCGACCTGGGCCAATGTTCCACTACCTCCTCCCCCAGTCCAGCCTCTTCCGGGCACAGAGCTGGAACACTACGCAGTGGAACAGCAAGAAAATGGGTAAAAATGTTTCATCTACCAAGAAAGTGACCAGGGATATACTGCTGTCTCTTTCATGCATTTTTGTCTTGATGCTGTGTTCTCTTACTGTTTTCCCCGCCCCCTTGCCAGCCTTTCCTTGTCCCCCTCCCCTTATATTGTTTGCTGCATCTATATATTTTTAGCTGATAAATACAACATGGCACATATTGAGGACCTCGAATCCTTGGCCGTCAAGTGCCTTAGATTGTCTGCAATCATGATAATGCAGCCTCCATTTATAATATTGCTTGTTAGTTTGAAAGCAAGTAACCCAGAGCTCTGTGAACTAAAGAGGCACTCCTGAGAAGGGCTGAAAAGGAAATTAAAATAACCTTCTTCATCATCCCTCGCATTTCTCTAATGACTTGATGTCTGGCCATAGCAGGGAGCCCGCTGTTGAGCTCCATCACAATGGGATAATTGTAGGGATCTGGCCAGTGTGTAGAACTTTAATCATCAGCTTTGATGGGAATTTAGGAGTCTGAACAATAAGAGAGGTTCAAGTCAATGCACACTCTGTAACAAACCTTTTTTAAGGTAGAAAATTTCCTTCAAGGGTCTTTAAATGTGACCAGTTTCCTTATTCTTTCCCAAACATCTCACAAGTGTTAGTTTGTTTTCCTCTGTTGAAGTGTTAATTGATTTTAAGGTAGAAAAATGTTGATACTCTTTCCTAATTCTAAGTGCTCCGTTTTCCTCACAGTTCTTAGGTCACCCATTGCTTTTGACTGAAAC
Source organism: Budorcas taxicolor (assembly GCF_023091745.1). Taxonomy (NCBI): domain Eukaryota; kingdom Metazoa; phylum Chordata; class Mammalia; order Artiodactyla; family Bovidae; genus Budorcas; species Budorcas taxicolor. The sequence goes on from NC_068910.1 coordinate 89,727,031, forward strand.
TGCAAAGTAGAGAATAGAGGCAGTTTTTTCCAAGTTTTCCTTTATTTAGAAGTACTTAGGCATTAAAATATCTGTTTATTTAAACAATGGTTTTATTTTCTCTCTTGTTTTGCTTAACGATCTTGTGCACATGCTTGTAATTTTTTTCTCCGTCTCCTTTTCTTTTTATACTACTGTTGTCTTTGAGGTTTCCAGATTAATTTTCTTAAGCAGAAATTTTTCTATCACATTTGCTTCCTAAAAAAGATTTCATTTGCCTTTTTTTAAAGTTACATTATATATATATATATGCATATATCTATGCATTATATACACAGGTCGATGGACATGCATATAACTATATACATAAGCTTTGTTGTTTAGTGTCTAAGTCATGTCCAACTGTTTTTTGCGACCCCCATGGACTGTAGGCCACTAGGCTTCTCTGTCCATGGGATTTCCCAGACAAAAGTCCTGGAGTACGTTGATATTTCCTTCTTCAAGGGATCTTCCTGACCCAGGGATGGAACCTGCATTCCTACATGGACAGGTGGATTCTTTACCACTGAGCCACCAGGGAACCTCATACATAATCATACCTCCATATTTTTTCTCTGTATCTTTCTTTCCCTCCAAAAGACTTCATTTGCTTCCATGAGATTACAGTTCCCATATAAGAGCATATCATTTTTATTTTACTTGTTTTTAAAAGTTCACATCTGAAATAGGAAGTTAAAAACATACCCTTTTCTCTATTTTAAGAATAAAACTTGTATGTACATGATCTTATATAACATATATCAATAACAAATTATGTTAGTGTCACACAATTCCTGGGCAGGAGAGCAGGGAACAGAGATGTGCATTTCAAAGAAAATATTATTACAGGGCTTATAAATATGCATTTTAAAGGCTGTAGTTAGAAAATAATAAAATTGAACTGATAAACTGAGGAGAGAAAAGTAATGCTGTTAAACATTTATAAAGTCTTGAACTCAGATAACATAAAACTTGTAAGTAATTTGGTATCGTAATTATTATACCTGAAATGATTTCTTGTTATATTATTTACAGTTTTGTATTTTCTGATGTGAAAATCTTATAATACTGAAAAAATATTTTTGAATATTTTCTATATTTATACTCTGTTATTCATGATATAAACACTGAATAATTTACAGAAGCTTTTATGGAATTTTTTACATCTTGATTTGACTTATGCAGATTTAAAGTTTTCTTGAAATACAAACAACAAAAACTTTAGAAGTCACCTTTCTGTTTTTAATCGCTTTTATTTCTGACAATCAAGGATTCAGCTATTGTACTTCTTATGTTGCTATGTAGATTTCGTTTTATTGTTTTAATATCTCATAATAGAGAACTTACTTAACACACTTTTTTTTTTCAAATATATAAGAACTATTAAACCCAGTGCCAGGAAGGAAAGCAGAAGAGATGAAAAAAACAAAAACACTTGCAGTGAGGTAAATGAACTTAAAGCCTCTTATACAAAGTGAAGTAAGTCAGAAAGAGAAGAACAGATATAATATACTAATGCATATGTATGGAATCTAGAAAAATGGTACCGATGAGCCTGGTAGAGACTGCACTTGTGGACACAGTAGGGGAAGATGAGGGTAGGCCGAATTGAGAAAGTAGCACTGACATGTATACAGTACCATGTGTGAAATAGTTAATGGGAAGTTGCTAAATAGCACAGGGAACCCAGCCTGGCACTCTGTGATGACCTAGCAGTGTCATAGATAATTATGACTGATTCACATTGTTGTATGGCAAAAACAAACAGAAAATTGTAAAGCAGTTTTCTACCAATTTAAAAATAAATAAAAAGGAATATGAAAGAAAAGAAACAAAAACACAATTAATAAGGAGGATCTGATCCCTGATTCAGGAAACTCACAGTAGTGCGAGGTAGAAACCAAAAATCACACACACACAATTTAGTATGAGAAGCCCTAGCTAAGCACATGTACAAAATAATAACTTGCATACAGAAAGGGATAATCATGTATGCCAAATAAGGCTGGGGCAGGCCTGTGGAAGCTGAGTTTTGAGATGAATCTTGAATCACTTATTCACAAATAATAGTACCCAGAGTTGGGTGGCTGTTGGATGCCAGGCTGTTAACCAGAGGCAGAAAGGATAAAGACAGTGAATAGTAGTCCCTAACACGAGTTCTTTCCTGGTGGCTCAGTGGTAAAGAACCTGCCTGCCAAGAAGGAGACACGGGTTCAATTCTGGGTTTGGGAAGACCCCCTGGAGAAGGAAATGGCAACCCATTCCAATATTCTTGTGGAGAAGCCCATAGACAGCAGAATTTGACAGAGTACAATCCACGGGATCCCAGAAGAGTTGCAACTTAAGACACAACTTAGCGACTAAACAACAACAACAAAGTCCCTAACATAAAGTAGTCTCCATATCAGAATTGATTGCTAACCAATGGCTACAACCAAATGTTACTAATGTCAGCATTTGCTGTGCAGGTGGAGTGAAACTTCCCTAGCCAGAGGCAAAAAGTAGAAATAAAAGATGAGGGGGAAAAAAGGAATAGTCCCATTAGTTTTCCTTCAGTATTTCTTCAACTCCTCCTTTGCAATCCAACCCTATTCTAGTTAAGGTCACCTCCTTTTCCTTTACTTTGCATTATTAAGTAAGCTTCTCTATTGTAATCCTCATCACAGTGCATTCTAATTGCTTGTCTATATCTTTCTGCAGTTGATAGCTACTGTATGAGGTTTGTTGAGTGTGAAATAAATGCACAGGGTAGAAGATAATCTGAGAAGTGACATGAGGCCAGTTGTGAAGTCTTGCATGTCTTACAGGAATTCTGATCTTTGGATACAGAAGGTGGATTGGAGGACATGAGGCCAAGGCAGGTAGAGAACGTAGGGGATATTGCAGCAGACTAGAAGATACCAGGAAAATGATAAGGAAGTAAAATAAGGCAATGGCAGCAGGATGGAGAGGGATACATTTTGGAAATATATCTAGCCCAGGATAGTCACAATCTTGAGAAGATTGTCTCTTGCTTTATTATGGTGTTTGTTTCTGAGAGCTTAGATATCATCAATTTTCTTTCTTTCTTCCTCTTTTTCTCTCTCTTTTGCTGTGGTAGGTCTTGGTTGCTCTGCACAGACTTTCTCTAGTTGCGGCAAGTGAGGGCTACTCTTTGTTGCAGTGCACACACTTCTCAGAGAGGTTGCTTCTCTTGTTGGGGAACATAGTCTGCAAGTACGTGGGCTGCAGTAGTTGCCACTCTTGAACTCCAGAGCTCAGGCTCAGTAGTTGTGGCACAGGGGCTTAGTTGCTCTGTGGCATGTGGGTGGGACCTTCCTGGCCAGGGATCTAACCTCTGTCCCCTGCACTGGCAGTTGGTTTCTTATCCACTGCGCCACCAGGGGAATCTAGATAACATCCATTTTCTCTCTAAGCCTTTCTTGAGCCATGTTCCCTCCACAATATTAAATATCAGAAGTTATCAAAGCACTGCCCAAATAGAAAATAATTGGTTAATTCAATACTGTATCAACAGAGGTAAATGTTCTCTCTCATCAATATGCCTCTCTCAGCTAGGCAAAATGTATCAAAATGTAATTATTCTTAGCTATAAGTATAATGTATTTTAATGCAATCATGGGATAGTAGGAAGAATTCTATAGTAATTCAGTAGAAAACTGATGCTTTGTTTTGCTACAAGCAATCAGAAATTGGCAGGCTTTTCTAGGTGGTGAACTTCATTGTATTTTTATTAGTAATTTGGTGTTTGTATCTGGCCTTTTCACAAGTTAGTTCACATGCAACATTGATTTGTTGTCATCCTGCTCATTATTCACTAGGCAAGACAGATAATATGATGCCTCATATTTCACTGACAGTAAGTCAAAGAACAAAAGCTTATCTAGGAAAGGTTGGCCAAAAGACCTTTGGATTGGCGTTAGAATCATTTGCACAGTCTTTTTATGTTATTGCAAGAAAAAGTTGAATTTCCATCACTCAAGTAAGATACACATCTATGAATGTGAAAGAAACTCTAAAAACAGAGCTAAAAATGTTTGGTTTTCATAAACATTCATAGAGTCATCTGTTACTTTCTTGCTCTTCTTCAGAAACCTCAGGAAACCTAAGTATCTGTTATTCTGGAATGAGTTGAGACATGAATACCTCAGAGGTGATACCCAGTTCTCCCTGTTGTATGATTTACACCGTGTCCCAAATTTCTTTTACCTGTTCTCTCATGCTTTTCACCTAGACTTTTCTTGTATTCCCCATCCCCCTCTATTTTCCACTTCTTGCACAAACAACCGAGATGAATCCGTGCTTTTTTCTTAGTTTTGCTCATGTTTCACAGAGGGACAAAATTTGCTCACTCCTGGCCTATTATTAATAGAATATCTTTGTAGAAAAGACTGGAACAATTGATGATAAATGCTCATTCTAGTTAAATAGAATAGCAATTAGAATATTTTTTAGTCATTTAGTGCATTATATAATATAATTGTATATTGATAAAAATCACATTTATATGGTTAGGCTCTCCTTTGCTTGATGGTATTTGAATAATAATAACTGAGTGGAGTAAAACTAAGTGCAACTTTTTCTGTGCTATCTGAACACATTATATGTATATACACGTACACACACATACACACACACACATTCCTTCTCATATATTCTATATGTATGTTCACTGCATATATGTGTTTCCTTTAAATTATTGGAAGGATGGCTTACTACTTATAAATAAGGGAAATTTTAGGAGATGTTTGACTACTTCCATTTGAAAGATTGAATATATAAATGTTGTTTCCTCACAGGTACGACTTACACAGGCAATAGCCTATGTAAGCAAGGAAAGTCCATGTACTAGTTTATAGAGTGAAATTGTATTATTTTGTAACAAGATTTATGGAATAAATTTAATTATAACTATTAATGAAATATAACAGGATGAGCATTCCCTACTGAAAATGGCAGTTTTTTAAAAATTAGGTTTCTTATACATGTTTTTGTTTGAATTAATATAACATTTCAGTTCAGTTCAGTCACTCAGTCATGTCTGACTCTTTGCAACCCTGTGGACTGCAGCACACCAGGATTCTCTGTCCATCACAACTCCCGGAGCCTACTCAAAATTATGTCCATTGCACTGGTGATGCCATCCAACCATCTCATCCTCTGTCGTCCCCTTCTCCTGCCCCCAATCCCTCCCAGCATCGGTATTTTCCAATGAGTCAGTTCTTCGCATCAGGTGGCCAAAGTATTGGAGTTTCAGCTTCAGCATCAGTCTTTCCAATGAATATTCAGGACTGATTTCCTTTAGGATAGACTAGTTGGATCTCCTTGCAGTCCAAGGGACTCTCAAGAGTCTTCTCCAACACCTCAGTTAGAAAGCATCAATTCTTCAGCACTCAGCTTTCTTTATAGTCCAATTCTCACAACTATACATGACTACTGGAAAAGCCATAGCTTTAACTAGATGGACCTTTTTTGGCAAAGTAATGTCTCTGCTTTTTAATATGCTGTCTAGGTTGGTCATAGCTTTTATTCCAAGGAGCAGGCGTCTTTTAATTTCATGGCTGCAGTCACCATCTGCAATGATTTGGGAGCCCCGCAAAATAAAGTCTCACTGTTTCTATTGTTTTCCCGTCTATTTGCCATGAAGTGATGGGACCAGATGTCATGATCTTAGTTTTCTGAATGTTGAGTTTTAAGGCAGCTTTTCACTCTCATCTTTCACTTTCATCAAGAGGCTCTTTAGTTCTTCTTTACTTTCTGCCATAAGTGTGGTGTCATCTGCATATCTGAGGTTATTGATATTTCTCCTGGCAATTTTGTTTCCAGCTTGTGCTTCATCCAGCCTGGCATTTCTCATGATGTACTCTGCATATAAGTTAAATAAGCAGAGTACTGGGATAGAAGGTTGTGAAACTTTTTAAACCACAGATTCTCTTCTTTGAATGAAATCTGTGATCTCCAGTATATAAAACATTTTTTTAATGCCATCATTTTAGAGCGATTTATTTTTTTCAGGTCATATTGCTACTTATATAATCAAAGAAATGAGAATATGAATATATGAATATATTTTCTAATATACAAAAATTATTATTTGTAACACATTAAAGTGTGCCTGATACTAAAATGTAAAAGACATTTCAGAAGAGATATTCCTATCACACTATATAGGGCTTCTGAAACAATGTCTTCAGTTTGCAGCTCATTGAGGTAGAAGATTATTTAGGTACGCTCAACAAGAGATGAAAGCTGAAGAGTTAAAATGTCATCACATTCTGTATAAAACCTTTCAGTGACTGTCCATCACCCATAAAGACAAAATTCCAAACTCTTTCTCGGGGCTGATGAGGCACTTTGTGATATAACACAACCCGCCTCATCTATAACCAACCTTCTTTATTTGCCAATCCTTACCGGTTAGAAAACTGAGTTCTTTGAATACTTTATATTTTCCCTTCCTCTGGGCCCACTCAGCTGTTTCTTAGAATATCTCCATTTCTGATGGTCAGCATAGCCCTGCCCAACCCCCGTACTGGTTTCAACCTCCCTGCTCTATTCCTTTAATACTTGGTATCTTTGGTTATTTGCTTCTTATCAGCCTGCCCCGCTGGATTATATGCTCTGTAAAAAGATCCAGTTACCTGACAGATGATTGTCAAACAAAAGGATGATAAATTCAGGAGTTTTACATAGACTTTATTGTTTAGATCTGTTTTAGTTTAGCAGCAAAACTGAGCAAAAAAATACATAATTTTCCAATTCTCTATGTCCCCATACATTAACAGCCTTTGCCAGTATCAACATCCTCCTACCAAAGGGGTACATTTGGTAAACTGATAAAACTATATTGCCACATAATTATCACCCAACAGTCATGGTTTATGTTACAGTTCATTCTTGGTGTTGTACATTCTGTGTGCAGATGTACAAAGAACAGTTGGATGAAGATATAACAGCATGTATACCATCATTGCAGTATCGTGCAGCATAGATTAACTGTTGTAAAAATCCTTTGTGCCCAGTCTGTGTTCATCCCTCCCTCCCCTTGACCTCTGGCAACCACTGATCTTTTTATTGTCTTCATAGTTTTGCTTTTTCTAAAATATCATATAGTTGGAATTATAAAGTATATAGTCTTTTCAGATTTACTTCTTTCACTTGATAATATGCATTTAATTTTCTTCCATGTCTTACTGTGCATGGCTTAATAGTACATTTCTTTTTAGCACTGAATAATATTCCACAATCTGGATATGCCATGAGTTATGTATTCATTCACCTCCTGAAAGATATCTTTGTTGCTTCCAGGTTTTCAGCAATTATAAATAAAGCATCCATGTATAGTTTCTTGATAAACACATTTTCAAACAGGATAAGTAGAAAGACACTCAAGTAAAGCTATTCAGAAATCATCTGGACATTTACTAATTACTGGTTTATAAGGGACATCAAGACTAGATATATACATTTGTAATATTCATTCTATTTTTGATTTCTTTAATGTAGATAATCTTCGATATGCTGGATACAGTAGTAGGTGCTAGAAATGCATAGTTGAGAATTACGAAGTTCTTGAGTTAGGATCTCACAGAATAGTGGGGGAAAAGAGACATGAAACAAATAATTTCAGTATAATATGGAGATTGCACAGTATAAGTATTATCAAGTTGTAATCAGTTCCTTATGATGGGGACAGAGAAGGCTCAGAGAACGAAAGACATTTGAATTGAACCTTGAAGGAGAGGCAGGAGCTCACAGTCAGATGATTTGAGAATAGTTATATACAGACCCAGAGATTTGAAAAAATTATCATGTAGGCTGGTGTTGGAAAATAATGGGAAATTAAACTAAAATAATAGGCTCATGAGATGGGGAAGTGTCTTTTAATCCCCACAAATGAGCTTGAACTTTTCTTACATTAGCAATATTACTGAATAATTTAAGCATAGGTGTGATGTGAATGAAGATTTTAGAAATATAATCCAATGCCTATATGGAAGGTAGAATGGAAGGGATGAAGATGACACCGTAGGAGCTAGGAAATCTAATGGACTGGTTCACATCAGGAGACTGATTTATGATAATGGGCGTAGAGGTGAAGTGTAGAATATAGACTTGGGAGATATTTTAGAGTTTGACTTTATAGAATATTATCTTTATTAGATATCAGTATAAAATAAAATTTCTTATTTTACCTTTAAGTGTTCTTTTTAAAGTACATTGAGATCTATCTGATTTATGAAAATAGTAGCACTATGGGTAAGGTGTAAACAGAAATGCTACTGATTTTGTGTCACAGTTGAGACATTTTGGGTTGATTTTCCATATTCCCCAGCCAGAATCCCTAAAACACAGTGTATTTAAAAATTGTTATTTTTCTTTTTAATATATATTTTATGGGATTAGGTTTTCAACTTCTGTTTTATAGATTTTAGATGTTGAGATACATGACATCAGTTTCTAATGAAAAGATTAAGAAAATTAGGATAGTCGAAAAGTTATTGAGTGTATTTTTAGCACAAACTCTTAATGACTGACATGTCACATGGAATGGAAGGTTGGCATAGACCTAGACTAAGAGTAAATAAAATTATCAAACTTCTTAGATAAATATTGACATATTCTTTTGGTGCACAAAGATGAACAAGAGAAGAAAGTAGTTAAATCTCCAAGCACCAAGTTCATTAATTGCCCGTAATTAGCAATTTAGTTTTTTTTTTTTTTTATGTGAATACCTTTGTTGGGAAATTATTGCCTTTTGTAACTGTGGGGTAACAATTAGCTAATAAGACCTTTTAAGAATAAATTGAGATTTTGAGATAACAGATGTACTTATTAGAAATTAAGATAATGTCTAATGATTTCCTATAGGTGATTTACTGTCATAGTGCCCACAACCAGAAATCAGGCAGAAGTAAACTGAGAGAGCATCTTAGATGTCCCTGTGGATGCCATTCAGTGCCGGTGGCCTGTGTGTGTATGCCTATGTGTAATGCGTTCTCCTTTTTTCATTTAATTTCAGCTACGACAGTGATAGCTGGTGCCCACCATTACCAGTTCAAACTTATTTACACCAGGGTATGGAGGATGAACTGGAAGAAGATGATGACCGTGTCCCAACACCTCCTGTCCGAGGCGTGGCTTCTTCTCCTGCCATTTCCTTTGGCCAGCAGTCCACGGCAACTCTGACTCCCTCCCCACGGGAAGAGATGCAGCCCATGCTGCAAGCTCACCTGGATGAGTTGACAAGGGCCTATCAATTTGATATGGCAAAGCAAACATGGTAATTGTCCTTATTAGTTCAGGGGACCCATGCTTTCAACACACAGATAGGGGAGAAACGTTCTTGAACATTAAATTCACTAGAGAGTCTCAGTGAACTCTGCCGCTGGAGTTAGAAATGCTTTGGTACAACTCCGTAATCATCTCGATAAGGAAATTGACTGAATAAAAGTTAAATAATTTGACCAAAGTCTCACAACTGATTAGAGTGAACTGGAGCAAGAATTCAAGATCTGCTGAATTTCAGGCTCAAGTGCTTTTGGCTACGCCAGAATCTTTTCTAATGTACAGTTAGCTTCAATTAGCTGCTTCTTGAACTCACTTCCAGCATCATAATGAAGGTCTCTTTTTAGAATCTTCAAAGTGCCTATGATTAGTTCTGTCTGTGGTTGTGAATATGTAAATGTAAGCTTCTGCAAATCACATATGGTCAGTGTCAGTTATTAAAAGACCTTTTCTGGGTTGAATTAAATGAGACAGAAAAAAGCAACAACATTAGTACAGTACATGCATCCCTAGAAAGCCCTTAGAATACACTGTGTGAGTATATCTGTTCAGTTACTCAGTCATGTCCGATTCTTTGAGACCCATGGACTGTAGCCCACCAGCTCTTCTGTCCATGGAATTTTCCAGGCAAGAATACTGGAGTGAGTTGCCTTTTCCTACTCCAGAAGATCTTCCCAACCTAGAGATGGAACCTGTGTCTCCTCTGTCTCCTGCCTTGGCAGGCAGATTCTTTATCACTTGCTCCACCTAGGAAGCCCTTGGAGTAATTAATACCTTACAGATACAAATTCCTTGTTTTCCTAATAGATTTGTAAACTTTCATAAGATATAGATGAGTGTCTACTTATGTATCCTATGAAAATACAAGAATAGTGGATCAACTCTCACAATTCTGTACAATTATTTTTTTCTTACTCTCCCTTTTCCCAAATAGTAAAATATGAGTTTGACTCTTGAAAATGAAATCTCAGTGACATCTGATTATCTCAGTGACATACTTCTGATTATGCACACACTCGTTGATTTATGTCCTGTGTTTGCAGTTAAATTTTCACAAAATACCATTAGCTTCTTTTTTGATAGTTTTAGTTACTGAGGTAAGCTGATAATGAGATAAATCTTATTCTCAGGGTTAACTATTTATTTCTAAATATATAACTAAATATACAAAGAGATACTAAAACCCAGAATATCACTTAAAGCTTATTACAAACATAGATTCTTAGAACCAGAGGTTCTTGAATGTTTTCTCAATCATCAGATGTTTTTTCAAAGGTCAAAGATAATTTACTCTTAGAAAGTATTATTTTACATCAGCCTGCTTTATAAAACACTATTAAAGCTGAAGCCAGCTGCTTTAAGAGCCAAAGAATTTCCTTCAGGTTAATTAAATGAAACCCTGAAGCTTAATCATTTAAAGCACAGATTCTAGCTCAGGGATTGTCAACTCTGCCTGCATTTTGGAATCATCTTGAAAACCTGGATGTATAGCCCCCACCCCACATTCTGATTGCTTGGTCTGGCATCTGACTAGTGTCAGCCAAGGTTGGATCACTGCTACTCCTTACTTGCTTCGTGACAACAGGCAACTTGCTTAACACTTCTGTGCTTCAGGCCTCCGTTTGTAAATGACAATGATAATTCATAGTAACTGACTCATCCACAGACTGAGAGAGCGGTCCCTCCAAGACCACCCTCACTTCTCACATTATGTACAAGTTGGGAGAGTCCCCAGGATTACCCCCAGGTTTAAGATTTCACTAGCAGGAGCCACAGAACTCACTGAAAACTGTAATTTTCAATGTTATAGTTTATTATAATGAAAAGATATAAATTAAAATCAGCCAAGAGAAGAAATGCATTGGAAAAAGCTAGGAAATTCCAAAGTCCGGTTGGTCCTTTTGGTCCTTTCCCAGTTTACTCGTGGAAAGCATAGTGTCCCAGCAACACCGAGTGACAATATGGGTGGAGTATTGTCAACCAGGGAAGTTCACATGAGCCGTGAGTTTCAGAGTCTTTATTGGGGGGTCTGTCTCCCAGATGTGGTTGACTGTCTGCATGGCTGACCCAATTTCTGACCCTTCCTGAAGGTAGGGCTGATATTGTATGACTCCAGGCCCCCATCATAGGTCATATTGTTAGACTTTCTGGAAGAGGCTCCAGCCTCCAGGTAAACAAGCCATTTTACAGACGGGACGTTCTAGAGCTTAGAGATTACCTCTTAGGAGTTCAGGGGAGATGTTTCAGTTCTCTTTGGGCAAGGTCAAATTCTTTATTTCACATCTTAGTTTTTGGAAGAAGTAGTGAGTTTATCAGAGAAGGCAATGGCACCTCACCCCAGTACTCTTGCCTGGAAAATCCCATGGATGGAGGAGCCTGGTGGGCTGCAGTCCATGGGGTTGCTAAGAGTCAGACACAACTGAGAGACTTCACTTTCACTTTTCACTTTCATGCATTGGAGAAGGAAATGGCAACCCACTCCAGTGTTCTTGCCTGGAGAATCCCAGGGACGGGGGAGCCTGGTGGGCTGCCGTCTATGGGGTCGCATAGAGTCGGACACGACTGAAGTGACTTAGCAGCAGCAGCAGCAGTGAGTTTGTACCTGTATAGTACTTAGTATCTAGCCGCTCCATAGCTGTAACTGTTCAGAGGGCGTGGGTTTTCACCTGCGTGAGTTGTTCACTGCTCAGCTGTCTCAGATGTCTTTCCACTCTTAGTGAGTGCTCCATAGTCACTTGCTATGGAGTGAACAGTTCATCTCCACCTGTCCCAGCTACCCTCAGAGCTGACTCTGCTTCTCTCTCTGAGTGTGCTTCCATTCAGCCTAACCATGCCGCCAAATGTCACACTGACTCTCCATATAGGAGGTCCAAGGATCTCATGGACAGAAGGTTCCATGTGCTCACGCAGCCGCTTACTCTACTGAAATGGCAGTGCCACCATCTGGGCTGCACAGGGATATCACAGGAGGAATATTTTCAAATAATTCTGGGCTTCCCCTCCAAGGATTCTGTTCAAATTGACCCATGAAGTGCACAACGCACTTATAAATATTACATATCCTTAATTGCAGTGGTCCTGAATGCTTTTTTTTTGCTGCGCCCAGTGGCTTGTGGGATCTTAGCTCCCTGACCAGGGGTTGAACTCGGGCCCTCAGCAGTGAAAATGCTGAGTCCAAACTGCTGGAACAGCAAGGACTTGCCACTGGTGGTCTTTTAAGCAATTTGTATCAAAGCCAAAAAAAAAACAAAGTTGTCTAAACATACGCCATATTCCCTTTTTAATGACAGTAAGGAGTAACAGGCTTGCTTTCCTTCAGCATTTTATGGTTTAGAAAAAAAACTCCTAAGTAGTCACAAAACAAGCCAACTGGACTCTAGGGTCCAGCTGTGTATTTTGCTAGTCATGTCAGTTGAAACTGAAGTCACTTAAATTTGAACTTCACTTTTCTAAATTCTGAAGGAGAGGCGGTAATACAAATTCTGTCTACTTCTCAAAGTTAGGATTAGAGTTACCTACTCGTTGCAACTGGTTTGTTTGGCACACCTGATGTTCTAAATGCACAGTGCTAAGGTGCCTTGGATGGCCTCACCGGCTCGATGCACATGAGTTTGGGTGAACTCTGGGAGTTGGTGATGGACAGGGAGGCCTGGTGTGCTGCGATTCATAGGGTTCCAAAGAGTCAGACACAGCTGAGCAACTGAACTGAACAGAACTGAACTGAAGGTGCCTTTGAGGGGCCTTCTGCTTTTGAGGTATTTGAGACTTTGATGGGGCTTCCCAGGTGGCACTAGTGGTGAAGAACCTGCCTGCCAGTGCAGGAGGCATAAAAGGTGCGGGTTCAATCCCTGGGTGGGAAGATCCCCTAGGGGAGGGCATGACAACACACTCTAGTATTCTTGCCTGGAGAATCCCATGAACAGAGGAGCTTGGCCAGCTACAGTCCACAGGGATGCAGAGAGTCCTCCGGACTAAGAGACTTAACAGACTTCACTGCAGCAGCAGGGTACAACAGATGCAAAAATAAGCGGCCAGGATGCAAAGTCGCCACTCCTCCCCTACACTAGATTAAAGTGGAAACAACTGCCAGCCTGATTCCTGGAAGATCGTGCAGGAAGAAAGCCTGGTAGAGCAGGGAATGGGCTGGTTGGAAGGAGAGGGTGTTTGCATTAGGTTTTCATGTGATGTCTTTTCTTCATAAGGGTCAGCAGGTGACATGGGTTACACAGCCTTGGTAGAACTTCTACAGGAAACCGGGAACATAATCATGTTCTTTTTGGAAAAAAAAAAAAAATTAGATTTAAATAGATATTTGTGACGAATGTTCCTGTTCTCCTTTGTGTGGTTTATTTGAACAAAAAATGCTGGGACTATGCTTTTTCTCTGTGTATCATCCCATAAATACCCATAGAAAAATGTGCTGATCTATATTGTTGTTATAGTTTTGGCAAGTCATATACGCATAGCCCATTGTCTCTGCTGAAATGTAAAAACAGCACAGTAAGCTCCAAAATTAGTTAAAGGAAAGAGAGAAGATGAAATGAGTTACCATCGCATGCTGTTTAATCCTAATTACAATTTTGTGGAATGCTAATCCATTCTTTTTTTTCCTTCCCATTTGAATCCCAGGCATGTTCAAAGCAATAATCAACCTCCGCAGCCCCCAGTTCCACCATTAGGTTACATGTCTGGAGCCTTGATTTCCGATTTAGAAACAGATGTTCCAGACGATGATGCTGATGATGAAGAGGAAGCTTTAGAAATCCCCAGACCCCTGCGAGCGCTAGAGCAGACACCTGGATCCAGTACGGACAATCTGGAGAGCTCTGTGACAGGTAACAGGACTGATTTCATAGGAATAACTGACCCATTTGTCACATGAAAAATGCCTCGAAAATCAAATACTTTCTTATGTAAGATTTATTCCACTCCATCTATTTCGGTGACATTTTTAATATGTTAATATTAAACACAAAATTCAAAAAGGATTTGGAAATACTTTTGCTTTGCTGCAAAATGATAAGAAAATTCATGAATTTTAAAAAGCTTTAAAGACATGAAAGAAAACTCAATTATATACAGGGCTTTCATGAAAAGTTCATTCTACTGGGGAACCAAGTCTATTACATGAAAACCTTGACTTTTAGAAATGATATATTTTGTATATCAGGAGCAACATATGAAGAGAATACAATCTTAAGTATTTCACTCTGTAAAATCATTCACTGATGAAAATAAGCAAGTCTTCAGAATAAGCCACTTTAAGGTTGCACAAGGTATTATTTTTAGAGTAGGGAAGATGGAAAGCAAGATAAACTATAAATTTATGCATTTCATATTGTTGATCCAATAATTGCTGCTCTTCCAAGAAATATAGTTATTTTTGAAGTTTACCCCTTTGCCTTCCTCTGGCCTCCTTCACCAAGTGTAAGGCTGCAATTGGTATTCCCCTAGGATGATCCCAGGATTGCATCCTGTTTCCAAGGATGTAAGTTTATCAAGTTGTATTGAAAAAAAACATAAATCCTAGTGTTTTCACAGTGACTATAGTGAAAAGTATAAGTTCGGTCCTTTTAGTCAAGTAAGTATCCATTCTTTGATACACACACATAGGGCCGTTTTACCTGGCTATAAAAACGTACCTGCTACAAATGTTTGCCTCTGTATATCATTGGGTTCTTCAGTAAACTTACCCATTTCTGTATTTACCTTCATGACACCATTCATTCTAGGAGGCCTTTTACCACAGTTCCATTTAATTCATTTTTATTCCAACAGCTTCTTAATTCGCACTGATTTTACACTGCATGTTACAGTTCAGAAAAACTGGTGGGAACAACTTTATGACAGTGATGAAGAAGCATGGGTACCTACATGTTCTCCCTGCATGACTTGCAGAATTACACAATGTAATGCATAAGCCTCCACTTTTCAGGTTTTCGTTTTTACCTGAGGGCTGTCTGCTTGCCGAGCTAATTAAGATTTAAGAACTCCTGTGATTTGAAATCCAGATCCAGCTGAAGGTGGCAGAGCAAAAGTTTAAATCGTTGAATGCAGAGAGCTAACTTATTAGTGCAATATTATGTTAAGCCCCTTTGCCTGAATTTCTAGCATAATCTCCTTCAGGGTAAAATTCTGCATATTTTTGCATATCTCAGTAATGATACTGAACTCTTCTCAGTTAGGAATGCAGTAAAAAAACTGCAATGATAAAAGTCAGCCATAGCCTATGTAGTTCTTGTATTAAATATTATAATGTCAAAGTGGATAAATATATCTATAAGTCAAGAGAATGACATTTTGAACTTTCACATGCTCACCTACTAATATGTTTCGCTATTCAATGTGACTGGTTAAAAACAATCTGAATTTCTCCTTGAAGCTAGTATAACATTCATTTCAAATGAAGCTTTAATTGCTGAGAAAAGCTTTTATTTTCCTACTTGAAGTCACTGTTTAATTACTACCACATGTAAAACCCTCAGTGTGTTTAGATATGTATTCATGATAAATTTATCCTATGAACAATGTTTCTCCTTAGTAAAAGAAGTTGCACTCTACACCAAAGAAGCCAAGTATGAACTCTTTTCTTTCCTTTTTTTGGCTTTACAATAACTTTGTGGGGAAGGTGTATGATCAAAGATTTCATCTGCTCTCTAACATGAAAGTGTAATTTAAGTAAATACGTTAAAAATAAAAGTAAATTAAAAAAAAAATGATGTGTGTGTACCGAAGAGTGTGTGTGTCTGAAAATCTAGGTAGGGTGAATATGTGTAATATGTGTAAAGTGTGTGTGTGTGTCTATGTAGGAGTGTGTATATGAGCATAAGTAGGATTGTGAGTATAGCAGAGCGTGTGTATACACATATTTGTGTACATGGGGATGGCCCTGAGATGGATGTGTGTATGGACCAAATGCTGTAGAGATCATCACGCTAATGACTATTGCTCTAACGTGTTTATGTTTTCTTCAGACACTCAAGGCTAGCTTAATGGTGCTAAATGAGGTAGGCAATAAAACAGAAACTATTTCCATTGGGTTTTTATGTTTTTAACATGGTAAGTGCCCACAGAGAGGATTCTGATTTTACCATCAGTCACTTTGAGTTCTAAATTTCTGTGTGGTGTGAGTAAATCATTTCTTTCATCTGAATTCTCTATTTTCATTTTCATAAGCATAATGACCATTTTTTTGTGAACTAGAACTAACAGTTATGTTCCAATCTTTAAATGTTAAAGCCAACGGAAAAGAAAGTTCAATGATACCATAGAGATGGGCTAGTAATTAGCCTATATGTAAAATTATTTAGAATTTCACTTCTGAAATATGTTATATTCCAACAGTTGCCACATTAAGGAACATCAGTGGTTAGCCAGGCACAGAGCCTATGTTTGCAAAGAAATAGGTATATTATTTTCAGATATTTTCTTAACAACAAATTTATGAGGGACTTTAAAAAGTTTGAAATAATGGTTCATGAATGGAAAAAGCCAAGAAGAGAGGAAAATATCAGTAATTCTATAGCTCATAATTTTGGTGTCTTAGTCTGGTTGGTTTGTTATAATAAAATATCATAGACTAGACAGCTTAAACAGCAAATATTGGAAAGCTGGGAAGTCCAAGATCAAGATACAGGCAGGCTGGGTTTCTGGCCCGAGCCCTTTTCCTACAGGAAGCCATCTTCTCGCTATGTCCTCACATGGCAGGAGAGCTTGCTAAGATCCCTAGTCATACCATGATGACCTCACCCTCATGACCTCATCTAAACTTAAATATCTCCCAAAGGCTCCACCTCAAAATACCATAACATTATAGGTTAAAGCTTCAACATGAATTTTAGGGGGATGTTATCATTCAGTTCATAATACTCAGGAATGAAAAATATATTTGAAAATCTGTTATTTATTTCCACAGCAAATATTTATTGAAAATCTATTCCTTTCAACTGCTTGGCTAGAAATTTGGGTTTGATAATAATAGTAATAATAGCAACCTGCACATATACAGCCCTTAGGATGTGCAGGGCACTCTTCTAAACAGTTGGCGGTTTTGGGTATGAGTGGCTTTGTGAGCTAAGAAACTTTCTTACATTTTTAAAGGATTTTAAGTAAACAAGAAAAAAACATATGAGGAAGACAGCAAAGCCTAAAATATTTAGTATCTAGGACATGACTGAGAGACTAATACTTGATTTGAGCACCTTATAGAAACTTCCCAGGAGGCACTAGTGGTAAGGAACCTGCCTGCCAATGCAAGAGATGTAAAAAACATGGGTTCAATCCCTGGGTCAGGAAGATGCCC
The DNA here is from genome assembly GCF_023091745.1 of Budorcas taxicolor. Taxonomy (NCBI): domain Eukaryota; kingdom Metazoa; phylum Chordata; class Mammalia; order Artiodactyla; family Bovidae; genus Budorcas; species Budorcas taxicolor. The sequence goes on from NC_068910.1 coordinate 89,744,639, forward strand.
TGGAGGAGGGCATGGCAATCCACTCAGTATTCTTGCCTGGAGAATCCCATGGACAGAGGAGCCTGGCAGGCTGCAGATGATAAGGTAGTACAGAGTCAGACATGACTGAAGCAACTTAGCATTCACACACACCTTGTAGAAAAAGTTCACTGATCCCTGTTCTAAGGTTTTAACATATATTAACTCATTTAATTGTCACAACTCTTTATTTATTCTCACTTTATAGACAAGGAAATTGAGGCACAGAGGGGTTTAAAGACTTTTTTAAGCTCACCCACCCGATAAATGGCAGAAAAATATTCAAAATCAATCAGCTTTACTCTAAAGACAAATTATCATGATCTCTCCTCTGAAAATGCTCAACTTTTTTCCTAATCTTTGGATTTAGCCTATTTAAGAAGAAAATTATTTCCTGGTCTCCTCTCTCCCTTTCTATGAATGTATACATATATGAATAAATATATATTTATACAAATCCAGCATATTATTTTATATCTGGAAACAATTTTTACCCCCTATAAACTTAAGATCAAAAATTACAGTTTTTAGATGTAGCTTTTATTATTTGTTTTTCTCACATTTAGTTCTGTATTCAGTTATACTGACTCATGCTAACAAAATTCAACTCTATCCCCACTTTTTGTAGGGAATCACATTTTTATTATTTTCATTTAACTTGTACTTTCAGTTTAAACCTATTTGGTTTTAGTAAAGTAGAAAAATGTCTTGATTACAGCACATCATACTCTTTTGCCTAGAAAGTAAACATGCAGGATTGTTTCAGTCTTCAGGAATATGCTTGTACTATTTCTGTCTAAATGCCAAATCCACCGCTTTGGGGTAGCAGGATAGGAGAAGCCTTTAATACACATTTTTGGTTTTTTACTTCCATGGTGGGAGTCAAGGGTGAGTGTTCCCTGTATTTAATGACTCTACCACAGGAATAAAGAAACAGAAGACAATAAATTGAGAGAGAGCAGGAGAAAAATGTCCTGAATGTGAAGCCAACATTCCAACTGCTTCAGTGATCACAAAAATAAGAGTGAGAGTGAGTACTATAATGTGACTGAAATAAAACTTTCCTTAACTGCTGGACCCTACATAAATAACATGGTCGAAAGGAAATCAGGGCTCTATATTTACTGTATTTTATGTTGTTAGAGATTTTTGCTGCAAGTCTCAAAGCAGATTATTTTGAAAACAATAAAATCTGGCAGCTCCACCACCTTACTCAGTCACACAGCTTTTAAAGAGCCGGCCACTTAAAAGCATGACCTGATGCTTTGCTTTTGTTGCAAAAACTTAAGGGACATATTTTCACAATAGGGAAATTTCAGAGGCAATGCTAAAAATCATTAAATAACTTTCTTAGACATTCTCCACAGCTCTGATGTAGTTAAAAAGAAACTAAATACAGACTTCAAAAGTTAACAGATAAAAGAGGAATATCATATATTCCACTTTTATCTGAATAGATCAAATGAGCAGATGTCATAGGTCCCAAGGAAGAGATATTTTTAATTTCTTATTTTGCTTTCTGTCTATATTACACATTCCTTTATCTGAGGAGTGTAGGTGAATTATTGCATTATTCAATACATTTGAGTGAAAGAGCTTCTAAATATTAGACATGTTTTTCTACATCCAGACAGAGGTCAATATTTGGATTGATGTGTTCAAAGACACTCAGAGCTGAAGATTGTGTTTAACAGATAGATAGATGGTACTAAATAGAAAGAATTCATGGATTAAATATTTCCTTAAAAAAATGGGGACAGCCAGTTTTTGTATCTCATAAAAATGGTAATGCAACAATTAGCAGGGTCATATTATAAAGCATACACTTTACTCTAGCTTAATGGGTCTAAGGATAAGCATCTATCAGCAAGGAAGGATTTAGCATAAAATGACATGTAAATGAATTGATGACTGATCATAAATTAATTTTAGTGCTGAAGATGTAATGGAGACCCAGCAAGATGCCACTCTATCATGGTATTTTACTGCTCAGTAACATTTGAGCAACAACTTACTGTCCTATCGGCAGTTCTTCTTTAACAGCTTGAATAAATTTGAGGGGTTTTTTGGCTTTCAGCAATTTTGAAACCTGAGAAATTTGGAAAGATGGAAGATGCAAACACAAATAAATCTGGCTATGTGACACAGATTCATTTTTCACTAGATGTTTAAATATATATTGATTATGTTTGGGGCTATCACATGTCAAATTGGTATGGATTGCTTGTAATTTGTGAAGAATCTCTACCTTAGCTGTTTTACCTAGTGTTGGTTTCAATTTTCATGGTTATATTTGCATTTATGAAAGAAAACCAATTGTAACAACTACGGCTTACTTTTCTCTCTGTTTTCTTTTTTGTCTGCACGGGCTCTTTGTTGCAGTGCGTGGACTTTCACTAGTAAAAATGGCTTACTTTCTAATTGATGAATCACTGTTTTCTTTTCTTATAATCATTGTCTTTTTTTTTTTTTTTTTTGGTAATAGTTTACATAAATCCTCAGATAATCTTTGCTATTTAAATCTAAAGAAAGAATGGTAGCGACAGAGAGGTGAAATTAGTAATCGTTAAATTTTAACAATTTTACAATAGGGATGAAATTCAATATATGTTACATACTTTTTTAGTCATAATATATTGCCAATTTTCTTTAAAAATATTTGCAATAATGTACCCATTCACATATCATGGGTATATACGTGTATATGTATGTATCATATATACTCCATATCTCAAATAGAGAGGATGGCTTGTCAAACATAAAAACAGAGGAACAAAGAGGGACAGAAAAAATTTTTCTTCTGTTTATTTGTTTGCTTCTTGCCCTCCGTTTTGAAGGCAAACTCAACTATACTATGCTGAGGGCACTTGCGCCTTTTTAGTTTGGGGTGACGAGGTTTCCTATTGTCCATCATGGGTAAATCAAATTTGTATGTGGAAATCTTCATATGAAGGACTAAATTACATCACTTTTTCCTCATTGTCCAAGTAATCAACAAGAGTTGGCTGACCTTATACTTCTTATTTAATAAATTTTCTAGGAGTTACTGTATGTTCTTGCTGTAACTAAAATAAGGCCAAGGCTAGGAAATTACACATGGAATAAAGTCACATATGAATTTATACTGAATAGTAAAACTATCGAAGACATTTAATTCAGTATGCAAATATTTATTGAATGCGCAATGTCTCTGTACATGAGGTATTAAAATGCATAGCAAGTAGTTCCTGATCTCCAGAGTTCCATTGTCTGGAAGAGAAAACATATATGCAACAAATTCTAGTTTATAGTGTGTGTTCATTTGCTCAGTCATGTCCGACTCTTTGCCACCCCATTTCCTCTGTCCAAGGAATTTTCCAGGCAAGAATACTGGAGTGGGTTGCCATTTCCTACTCCAGGGGAATCTTCCTGACCCAGGGATCGAACCTGATTGTCTTGCATCTCCTACTTTGGCAGGCAAATTCTTTGCCACTGCACCACCTGGGAAGCCCAGTTGGTAGAGATATAATCAAAAGTGGGGTCTGGCTTGCCACTCAAAAAGCCAGTAAAAAGACAGGTTGGTGGAAAGGAAGGTTTGCTTTGTTTTGACTGGCATGGCAGGGTTGGGGAAGAGGAATGTGGTCCAAAGGCACCTGTCCAGTGCCCACCACTGATAATCAGTGGGCAAGACCTTTTATAGGCTGTGGAAGGGGGCAACATGCAGAAACAGCATGTGTTGATTGTTTTACAAACAGTTACGTTTCAGTTCCAGGGTCAGTTGGTTCCCATTTCTTGAGGCCAGTTCTTAGAATTGTGGCAGCTTGTGTCCTCGCTACAGCCTGGTCATCATGTAGTGAACTTCTTCACTTTGTGGGGGTTATAGATTCTGGGGGTTCAGAATCTATAAGACAGCTCACAGGGTATGACTCAGGATGTTATCTATAGCCCTTAAGAGGAACTAAAAGTCCTTGAATATGCTTAATGACTAAACTATTATTATTTGAGCTCCTTTGTCTGTTTTCCTTTGTTTTTGCATTTTCTCATTTCTCTGATTAAACTTATCCTATGACTAAAGTTTTTCCACAGACAAAAGGCAGCAGAGGACATGGGGGACAAGGACCAAAGGGTCTGCTCCATTTCAGAGATACGATTCGCTGTTGTATACACACTGTTTAAAGAACACAGGAGGTAAAGAGATTGAGTCTCTTAGGACAGGGTTGAAGATGAAATCGAATCAGGGTGGTAAAAGAGATGATTTGGACTTCAGCGTTTGGTGGTGGGCACTAGAGTTAGTAGCAGTCTAGAGATGTGTCAAAGGAATGAGAGGAAGCAGGAGAGGTAACAAGGCACAGGCTTTTAGAGGGATAGGACTGGGAAGGTAGGCTGCGCTAGGTATTGACGGATCTCAAATACGTCAGTTGGTATTTAAATGTATTGACAAACTAAGTAAGGCTTTGAATGGAGAAACAGAATTCTGTGATTAATGTTTCAGAAAAAAATAATTCATACAACAATGAGGAAGGTAGAAGGGACCAGAAGGAAATCAGGAATGAAACTGGAAATATAGAAAAGGAGATGGTTGTTTGGAGAGTGAGTTTCAGTTAGTTGGCACAGATTTATTTGCAGATATTCAGCAGACATTTAGAAATACTGAAAATAGGACATAGGAAGGACCAGGACTGAGTTTTCCTATGTTTTGAAAATTTCCTCAGTTCTAGGGTTTCATGTTCTTTTGTGATCACTGGTTGAATCACTTTGATTTTTTCTTATCTACTCTAGCATTATATTGCAAAGTTGATTGCATCATTTCTCCTTTCAATTTAGGCTGTTGGTCCTTGACTTGTGATTATTAACTCAGAAACAGTTCTCTCAGAGGAGGCTCTGTTGCTGGTGTTATCTTGGCTTCCTTGCGATAGCCTGTGTCTAGGGAATTTGTTTGGAAAGGAAAAAGTGCATATCCGTGCTTTTGGCAAATAGAATCAAAACTCTATCTTTCTCTGCTACACTTAACACCCTTTTAACTTCTCTGATCCTTCTAACCCCTCTGGTTTCTGCTTTCTGTCTCATGAAAGTGCATGAACCCATGTTATTGCATCCTGGCACCTCAGCTAAAGGTACAAAGACTTTATCATGGCAACATTATACTGTTGTCTCTTAACTGTTAGAGGAAAGGGGGGAAAATATCAATGGCACTTAAATGCCATAGTCTTAGTCTCTTTTATGTGAATAATATCTTTTAGTTAATAATATTATAGTAACTAAATTACTTATTTACTAAATTAATAATTATTAACTAATATTAACTTAGTTAATATTTCTAAATAAACCAAATACATATTCACATAAAAGAGAGTAAGACTATGGCACTTAAGTCTCTTTTTAAAAATTTGGGATAAGCAACACTTGGTATCTTTATTGTGTCGTATGTTAATCGTACATCAACTGAAATATTGTAATATTAATTGTATTAAGCAATTGAGTACGGTCTCAGTGTGCTTTGGTCTAAAAAAAGGATACAAGTGTAAATGACTTGCTAAAATTAAGAATAAGTATCATTTCTCAGTAGCATCTTGTTTTGCAACTCTTTACACATAAAGCTGTGATTCTTTCCCTCTGTTGCCATTTTGCACTTTGTAGAAAAATTCATATTAATGTCAGTGTTTTTTTTATAATGTTTAATTTTCTAAAATAAAGATTAGTATTAAAGAGAAAACTAGAGTTCTTCAAATAATTGAAAAACAAATCATACTGAGCTTTGAAAATAATATAACTTTACAAAAAACATTTTGTTACATTCTATTTGTTCTCATTTATGCATTTTTATTATTAGTTTTTATTATTCCCTGAGTAATCAATTTTTTATTTGAAAATCTTAAAATAATTCTAGCCCTTCTGCAGTAAGCAAGTGTACATTTCACTAAAATTATCACTAGTCTACATTAAATTCAAAATATATTCACACTATTTGTTCAACTGAGTTCTTGATAAGTTAACTTTAAATATGCTATACTTTATTTCAATAAAAGTATTATTCTTTGAATTCTAGGCCTTAGAATATACATAGCAATTCTCTTTTAGAAAATAATTGTGTAGCAATTTGAAAAATATCAGAATGGAGTCATAGGAAACGTCTTATTCAGGGGTTGCAAACAGATACAGGTTTTAAGTGAGCTTAATTCTTCTGTACTAGAAATGTTTAAAACATGGGTGATGTTTGCACATGGCTGAAGAAATCTGGATGAAAACAGGTTTACCTCAAGGAAGAGTGAGGAGCGGAGGAATCCTATTTGTTCATTAGTATAGTGTGTACAAGCCGATGAGCTGTTCAATATCTACAACTCACTAGACAACTACATTTGTTTTTAGGTTCAATGGTAAATGGATGGGGCTCTGCATCTGATGAGGATCGTAGCTTTTCTAGTCATAGATCTAGTGTAGGTAGCTCCTCAGATGGTTCCATCTTTGCCAGCGGCAGTTTTGCACAAGCACTGGTGGCAGCAGCAGATAAAGCTGGTTTTAGGCTGGATGGAACCAGCCTTACAAGAACAGGTTGGTAGACTCTGAGTCAACACTCTTTGCATGAGAGAATCTTTTCCTTGAACAATGAGCTATTGATCTCCTCTTCTTTCTCCTCATTGCGTCTGACTGCAGGGCTTTCTTTAATCTGCATGGACACAGTCTGAATGCTCAGTTATTACCAGAACTCTCTTCCGAGACTCCCCTTGCAGAGCCAAGAATAAGCTCCTACTCACCACCTTCCAGGGCTTCCCTGATAGCTCAGTTGGTAAAGAATCCCCCTGCAATGCAGGAGACCCTTGTTCGATTCCTGGATCGGGAAGATCCCCTGGAGAAGGGATAGGCTACCCACTCCAGTATTCTTGGGCTTCCCTTGTGGCTCAGCTGGTAAAGAATCCTCCTGCAATGTGGGAAACCTGGATTCGATCCCTGGATTGGGAAGATCCCCTGGAAAGGCTACCCACTCCAGTATTCTGGCCTGGAGAATTCCATGGACTCTATAGTCCATGGGGTCACAAAGAGTAGGACACAACTTTCACTTTCACGGCCTTCCATCCTTTATTCCCCTTTCCCTTCTAAGCTCTACTGATTAACTGGAATCTGCTTCCTTCTTCTATTACAGCCAAGCTGCAACTAAGATTGCCATTAAATTTTCAATAACTCACACTTTGCAAAATTCTCACACAATCAATAATGTACCCAGTGATTAACATTGTTCAGCTTTTATCTCCATTACTTTCCTTTGCCCCGTTTCTTTCTGCAAATGCATTTTCTGGGAAGGCTTTCTCAGCATGGGGGGAATGGGTCTGAGGCTGTCAGTCTAACAGTTCAAATGGCTGATGGTCTTAGTGTTGTTTGGCTGTTAAGATTTTAATCCAATAATTTATCATTTGTTTTAAAGGATGCTAATTAAAAATACACCCACTGCATTTGCCAGTTGAATAAGATGATGATTACTTGTGTATTGTTCTGTAGCACAATTTAATTTGGGTTTCTGAAAATAATAATAATATAAAAGACCAATTATGTAATTTTCCAGGTTTTTTATTAACTCAAAAATAAATATGTGACTCACTGTATTAATAGATCAGTAATTTTGTAATCATTTGTTTTACTGAACAAAATAGCTTTGGCATGATCCTGTTATTAATACATGACTATGTGTACATCTTAAATGCACGTAGCAGAAACCTCTGTTATAAGAATTAAACTGAGCTACCTTACAAAACAAACTAATGAAATGCTACATGCATTTTTGAAATCTTAATAGTATTCAAATAGCAAGGTAAAGATAAATGACTTTGACCCTTCACTGAACTCTCAGGTTATAAAAATGAGTCTTGGGAACTTTCTTTGAATTATACCAGCATATAACATTATACTGTCTCTTTTGAGTATGCACTAGGTATCTACAAAGTAAGGAAGATTCCCCAGGCATTGCAGAGGTTTATTTTTCATATAGCATCTGAACTAAAATATGTTGTACTATAACAGTTATTTGAGTTTTCTTGCTTTATAAGGCCTAAGTTAGAAACTTTATGTTGCCTGAGTGCTTTTTGTGGCATAGCTATAAGCAGAGCAGTAAGAAAGTGAGAGGAAACTAATAAATTAGAAGGCATAAGTACATTTCTTGCATGTATGCTAATAGCTAATAAAACATTAAGCAGTATCATGTCACATTGACTTAAAGTGTAACCATATACAATAATTTTGAATGAAATGAAAACATGTACAAGAAAATAAATATATGTACATAAACCTTCTCAGGCCATAATAAACATAATATGAAACCCATAAGATGTTGAAAATTTATTAGTTAACCTTTTGCCAGAATATATTTCCCGACATATTACACTAAGCTACAAGAAAAAGACATAACACATTTCATTTTTCAATAAGAATTTGGAGTCTGCTCAGATAGAATACTATTCATCAGAAAACACCTATTGCACTTTGGTGATTTTACAAGGTGATTTTAAACTGCTATTTATCCTATACTATACACTAATGTTATTGAGTTTCTGCTAAAAGAAGTAGAATTCATTGTGTATGTGTATGGGTGGTAAGGTCAATTTAATATATGTGTCTGAGCAGACCTTTCATGTAAAATTTAAAATGTAATTACTACAGGAAATTTTTCTGTGCTCAAAGAAAGTTCGTAAGATTCCAAGGGTGAAATTTGATTAAACAAAACAGTACATAATTCATTTCAGAAAAAGCTTTCTTAATTTTAAGAAGTAAAAGCTGCACAAATTTGCATATATCTATGAAAATGTCACCAAGATTGCCAAGGTAAAATAAAAACATAAGGAATATTGATTGGTGGTGGACTTGTTTCATATTCATTTGTTTGCATTTTTCAGTGGGTAGTATATTGGTTATAAAAACTGGACCAAAAAAATGCAAGAGGGCGTATTTTTTTCTATGGAGATGGACCAGTATTTTGTATCTTCAAATGACATCTCCAGGCAGCTTTAGAAGTTAGTGTTAGAGCAGAAATACAAGACAGAATCAGTGCCTTCTAATAACATTCTCTATATCTCGTTCCCTTTGTTTACTTTCTAGGTAAAGCCTTTACCTCCTCTCAAAGACCTCGACCAACCAGCCCATTTTCTACTGACAGTAACACCAGTGCAGCCCTGAGTCAAAGTCAGAGGCCTCGGCCCACTAAAAAACACAAGGGCGGGCGAGTGGACCCGCAACCAGCATTGCCTCACCGAAGGGAAGCAATGACAGATGGTAGGTTTGTTTTCTTCTCTCTGGTCTCCTAACTGAAGAGCCATATTCTGTGAAGTCATTAACTTAGCTTAAAGACACCAAGGTAGGTCAGGTATCACCTTGATATGTGACCAGGCTGAACACCTGGCAGTGTGGTCTTGTTTCAATAAAACACCCCCTTTTCTTTAACAATCTGGATTTATTCCTAATTATCCAACCCCAAGAAATATATGCCATCCTGCTTGACAATGTTGATTTTTCTGCTTTTCTGGCAGTTTTCCCTTAGTGCTCTCCAACGACCATTCCTTTTTAAGATTAAGGAAGAAAACATAAGTAGCATGTGCGGTCGCCATGTTGTCGAATCGTTTTTGAAGCTGAATTAAGATATCTTAGATGGTATTTAACTTTTGAAAGACTGTGATTTCGTTTATGAATTTTTAAATTTCATGAAATTTGGGGCTAAAAATATGTTATAGACCATCTGGTTGATGGGTCAGTAAACTTTTTCTGAGAAGTCCAGATAGTAAATATGTTTGGCTTTAGCCAAGCCAAACAATCTCTATCAAGACTACTTAACACTACCATTGTAGTGTCTGTGCAGCTATAGAAAAAAGTAAATGAATGGATGTAACTGGTTTCCAATAAAACTTCGTTGACAAAACAATGGCTTACTTTGGCCCATAGCTTGCTGATTTATTTCAATTTTTTCAATTATATACAGCCTCCAATCTTTGAGTATATGCTTAAATACTGCTAGTTTCAGGAAACAAAATATTATTTTTCAATAATGAATAGTTCATCAACTCTGTTGTCAACTTAATTATCATATGTTTAAATATAGGGAAAAAAGTATTTATACTGAAGTTTTATCCTAAGGAATATGTAAAATAATATATGTAAAGAGTCCAGTATAATGTCAGACCCAAAGGTAAATTTCTTCCAACTTCTCTACACTATCTCTGCTAAGCACACAAACTTTTTCCTGAGATAGCACTACCAAACATCAAAAGAATGAACCTAGCCAGGCTGCACATTAGAACCATCTGGGGAACTCTTAAAATACACCCTGGAGATTCTGATTTAATTGTTCTGGGGTGAAAACCAGTCATGAATATTTTTAAAGCTCCACTGGAAAACCTAATATGCAGTAGCTTTGAGAAGCTTGGCACTCATCTCAGTCTCTTAGGCTTAGCATTATAGGACAGGATGAGGCTTCCTTGGAAAGGAAGTATTTGCTCTTTATTGGTTTGAGGGTAGGTCTTTAGCTGCAGTCTCCATTGTGCTTTCTCTTGTCATTTTATAATGCTAGGAAGACTTTAAATGCCCAAAATAACTTGTCTAAAAGCCTTCGGGTTTACTTATCTTTCCTGCTTCCTTTGTTTTCATTGGAAAGTGTTTCTGTGGAATACAAGGGTAAGGGTACAATCAAGATTTTGATTCTTGATAAGTGGATATCCTGTGGTGAGCAAAAATGTGTGCCACCTCTTTTCTGCCCCCAAATGATCTGAAGATTAGTTGAGCACTTGAAGCAGTCTATAGTGTTGATCTTATTCCTTCTAAATACAAAGGACTACTCACTGATGTTCTATTACAAATCTCAGCATTAATAATTTTGTATGATTTTCCTGCTATGAATGTCATGAAGAGAGGGAAATATCCAGGGACTATGTGGGTTTTTTGTGGCTTTTCCAAAATGTTTGAAGATCATATCCAGAATATGTGGAAGATATAAAGTATAAGTCAATAAAATAGCTCCTTTCTTCCTAAAACATTTTCCTTGCAAGCTTTTTTCGGAATATCTAGTTAAAGTAAGCTATCTCCTAGTTTAAAGCATGATTGATATATTGCTTATATTTCTAAAAAACAAATAGGTTCCTAAACTTTCAAATTTACTAGCATTCCAAAAGAGATTTTGGATTATGTATCATTAATAGATACATTCTGAAAGTACTGATATTGCAAAGCATATTTTGGCTCACATGTTTGATCCAAAGACATTTTAGGTATGATAAAGAAGATTTATTTTGGATCACACTGTACAGGTTATCTTTAAGAATACTGTTATTTTACCACAGATGTTTATGCCATAGTTTTTATATGGTATGAATCCATGCATTAGTAATAAGTTCATATGATTTGTATGTAAAATCAAACTGTTCTTTTGGGGAAGTTTAGTAGCACTTAGTGTATAGATCTTTTACAGTAAAAATTTTTGCATTATAGATTTTACAACAGTATTTATGAATAGATTAATCAGGGTAAATATTGATGGCTGCTGTACCAAACAGCTTCTGTTCCCCTCAGTGGCTTAGCATGGTAAGAGTTTATTTCTCACAGACACAGTGATTTATAAAGGTCAGGTGGCTCTCCTGGAAGTTGTAGTGTAAAGATGTTTGCTTCTTAAATATTGATACCCCGTTGGTTTCTGAGTGAGGGAAGACAGAACATAAGTGATTATCTGGAATGTTCTATGGCTAGTCAGTGACTCAGATGGTAAAGAATCTGCCTGCAGTGTATGAGACCCAGGTTTGAATGCTAGGTTGGGAAGATCCCCTGGAGAAGGAACGAGCAACCCACTCCAGTATTCTTGCTTGGAGAATCCCATGGACAGAGGAACCTGGTGGACCACGGGGTTGCAAAGAGTTGGGCACAAGTGAGCGACTAGATGAGATGATGGCTAGTCCCGCAGGTGGTACATTCATTCCTTCATGGCATCAAACTAACTACTGGAGCAGGAATATTAGTATTGTAGGCAGTATCAGTCTCTGTTTCAAAGACTATGCAAAAACCCACACACATACTAAGAAATGTTCTTTCCCCTTGGGTAAAGTCTCACCTAAGTAGGCATTGTTCAGTGCAAATCATCTATTCTATTTGCATAAGCCAAAGAATATCCTTTAAAGCAAATACGTTGACCAATGCTGAACAAAGGAGGCAAGAGAGGTAGTTCTCTGACAGCCCTTTTTCCCTAAATCATCATCTTCCAGCCTGTCCTTCCCTCATCCTAATGTCTCTTCAGAGAAAGGGCTCTTTCCCAGATCTGCCATGGAAAAACTTTGACCTTTGAGCAAATTAGTCATTATTCTATTCATTAATCTATTCATTCATAAATCTGTTCATTCAAATATTTATTAAGCTCCTACCAAATGACAGGCACAGTGGGAACTATACAGACAAAATCCCCCGGCCTCCTGTAGCTTACATTCTAGTGAGAGAAGATAGATAAAGACCAACATATATATATAAGTGAAAAATAAAGGTACACAAGATGGTGGTTTCATGGAAAAAATAAAACATAGGAAGGAAGTTGAGAAATATAGACATGCAGGAGATGTTTTTAATGTAGAGTGCGCAGGGGAGGCCTTACCAAGAAGATGACATTTGAGAAAAGATTGGAAGATTACAAGAGAAAGAACAATGCTTATATCTGAGGAAGAGTCATTCCGGGAAATGAGAACAGCGAATAGAATCCTGAAGTATTTAATTAAAAGGAAGAGGAACAGTGTGACTGAAGCGGTGTGCATGCTCAGTCATTCAGTTGTGTCTGTGACCCCATGGACTGTAGCTGAAGCAGAGAGGGCAACAAAATGAGTGTGAAGCCAGACAATTAAGTGAGGACCATTTTTCTGAAGACCCTATAAGCCTCTGTAAGGACATTGGCTCTTTACTTTGAGAAAACAGTAATGGTGTGTGCACATGTGTGTGTCTGAGAGAGAGAGACAGAGAGAGTGTGTGTGCATAAGGCAGGGGAGTTACAGATTTTCCTTATGTTTTTATTAAAAAACAAATCATTCTGGATGCTACGTTGAGATAGCCTGAATGTGATTCTGTGTGGAATCACACAGAAACTATATAAGTAATGTAGGGAATAGGTGGTTGAGATCCATGCCAAGCTAGAATCAGTGAAAGCAAAGAGAAAGGTTGAATTTTGAATATGGAGGCAGAGCCCACAGGTTAATGAAATTAGTAAAAGTGTAAAGCAGGGAAGCCAACGATTACTTCAATCTTATGCCAGCTTGTAGTAATTGAGATGAGGAACATTAGGGAGGAAACATTTTGTACAGGAAGTTCTAGAGCTCAGTTTCTAGAAATTTGAGATGTGAAATTTGAGATGCTTACTAAACATCAAAGCCAAACTCTCCAACATGGATTTGCTTAAGATGAATCTGGGTTCATGGAAGGAGAGACCCAGACTAGAGATATTTTGATGTCTTTATGCCTATTTTTCTTACCTAAAAAAGAGTATCATAATGACACACATATCACTGGATTGTTGTGCCTGACAATTGCAAATTCTCAGCAGGACAGCAAGAGTCTCTTTGGTGAATTGATTTAGTTGAAATGAATCAACAGAGAAATGAATAATTAATTTAATTTAAGTAAACATATTTGATTACATTCTTTCATTTTTTCCACAGCCATTCTTAATCTCATCTTTTTTTCCAGTTTGTTCATTTCAGTGTGCTTTCAATGTTCTTTTATCTTAGACTATACAAACTCCAAGGATATTACTTAATTATGTAGCCATATAATTTCAGGTTAAATTAAATAGTAATCAGAATTTTAGCTAGCATAAGCAGATGCCATTTTGGCCATTTTAAAAATTAAGCTGCTCTGATGGAGAATAAAAATCAATGACAAAGATATGTTATTTTAGAAGCAAATGTAATAATTTCTCCCCAACTGGCAGTCTTAAGTCCAATAACTCAAGTAAAATAATTAATTTGCATTTATAATAATACAGACTGAAGGAAATCAGTATTGAGTATAGAGGAAGCACCAAACTCATTGGTGAATTATTCAACAAACAGATCTCTCAATATTGGATTAGCTTTTCATTTTGGAAGAAATGTTCCAATTGCAACTCTGTTCTCCCAGATAGAAACCAAGTTCCCTTCAATAATTAGTAATTCGTAATCTAACAAGATGATGTACATAAGAACTGGGAATGCTACGCCAATGTAGGAACTCCCCAAGTAAATCCTGAGGAGATTTTCATTGTCAGTTCAGTGAAGGTCAATATTAGTTTGCTCATAAAGGAGAATATGAAGCTTCTTAAGAAAGTCTTTTAAAGGAGGGACTTAGCCTTCCTTAAAGAAACTATCTTGTGTACACAAGAAATTTATACCTTCTCCTTTGTAATTTCATGAACAATATTATTAGAAACAAGTGCACCATTGCTAAGATGGCATGGAAAATAATTATCTATGTTATATACATTATCCTCTATTAATGATACAAGTATGCATATTGTCCATGATAATTGATCTTGGTGAACAAAAATATAGCTGTTGATACTCTAAGGATGAACAAAGAAGTTTACAACAACATTCCAGAAAAATGAGGAGGAAATAATCCAAAGGAATGTTAGAATGTTTGGAAGATCTCAAAATCTTCAGCAAAGTAATATTAGTATAGGACTAGTATAACAGTATACATTATATAATAGAACTATAATACTTAAAGAAATATGAAAAAAGCGACTATGATTTCACAGTTGATGACATTTAAACCAAAAAAATGCCATGGTCTAACAAGCTAATAAGAGAAAAATGAAAAATTAGTTAGGTATTTGAACTTTTAATTTTTTCATATATTTAATGTAAAGAGCTTTTATGAAAAATGATTTATTCCACTACATCTCAGTTTTTCATGATGCATTGCCTTCTCTAGCACCATGAAGCATATTCTATCTAAAATTTGAACATTGGTTATTACTTATTAAAATTAATACATTGGAAGATTATAATATATTAGTTGTAACTCATTAGCTAACTCATGAAACGAACAGCTAGAATTGGTTGTCAGGCAGAAAGTTAATTGCATTTAATAAATGTTAGCTTAGCACTTTGACTGTTGCTGAATGTGCCACATACACGAATAAGAGCAGTCATACACTTGTATGATACAGCATACAGTTCTTAATTTCCCGAGGGCAACATTTCCTAGGGAGATTGACAGGGTAGCTTTTATTCTTCCCAGGGTCTTTTATTAACACAGCTGCTAGAATTTCTAGTTGTTTTGTGTCCTAGTATTCTACTTTAGGGAGGTGGCAGTGAAAAATGGATTAAAGATGGAGAAATCATAAACTGTCTTTTACACCTTGAACATCAGCCTCCATGTGCAATTGAAAACACTCACCATGCACCATAGTTGGAGAAAATCGGTTGATTTTATTTCAAAGGCACTGTGATCAAAAGATAGCAAAGAGATCAATAATATCCATTTCAGATATAAATAACTGACCTTTCCTCTCCAAAATTTATTTTGTATGGGTGATACCTTTAGGAGGGCGACGTTTTTCTTTTCTCTTCTTGAATTGAAACCTGTATTTTTTTTTTATTACATTTTAGTTTATTCTAAACATTATTCAAAATTTTTAGATCTTCCACCACCACCAGATCCCCCTCCAGGTCAGGGTTTAAGGCAGCAGATAGGCTCGAGCCAGCATGCTGGTAACGTGGAAAATTCAACAGAGAGAAAAGGAAGCTCTCTGGAGAGACAGCAAGCAGCCAACTTAGAAGACACAAAGAGCTCTTTGGATTGTCCAGCTAAAACATCCCTAGAGTGGCAGCGACAAACCCAGGAATGGATAAACTCCACTGAACGCCCAGAAGACATACGGAAAGCCCTCCACAAACAAGGTGTCGGACCAGGTGTGTTCTGCACAGTCCCAAGAAAGTGTGGACTTTGACCTTTTTTTTTCTACCAGGTATTTTGGAAATGCCAGTTGTTTAAGGGCATCTGAAATGCATTTGCCTTGAATCACTAATTGAAGTTGGAATTCACAGCAAGCTCACCTGCGCATCCCTTAAGGCTGAGTCCAGTTAGGGGTCCTTCCTCAAGTTAACCTCTGCATAGGGTCTTTGAGCCCAAGACACATCCAGGCTTCATCTATAATGCTCAGGAAACCATTTGATTTTTTTTTTTTTTTGCCATTTTTGTTTGTATTGAGTATTTTTAAGACCACTAAACTTCATCTTTAGTGTCAGTTGAATCTCTGCCTTCAACCAATTTGTCCATTTTGACTGAAGTAACTAGTCATTTTTAGAGAATTCACTTCAGTCAAATTGGTAAATTAATGGAAATAACAAAGTTGCAAATAAACAGACAATCACAGAATTCTCATATTAGAAAAGGTTAAACTGGCACCTGCACTTGCTCCAGCCGATTAAATTGAGTTGATTATTAGCACTTCAATGGGAAATGTTTTTGCTTATAAATCAAGCTTGCTGGAAATGTCACAAAATAAGTTTCATCGTTTGCAGTTGGATTTTTTTTTTTTGGTGGAGGTACGTTTAACCAGTTATAGAAATCATTTCTGCAACATCTCTTATGTCAGAATTCATTGAGTATTAAACCTTATACACACACGTGCACATTGAAAGTTTCCTTACACATTTTTTTATTTATTTGGACTCAGTCTTTTCTGGATATGTCCTCTACTCATGCATGTTCAATAATCATATTTTGGCACAACTTGGTGCTTAAAGTTTTAGCTTGAAATATAGTTAGGAAAGAGCCAAAAGATGATAATATTAATATCTAGATTTAGTGGACCATTTAGGAAGCTTACATCATTAAGGCTGTAAAAGAAAAGTCATGTGATCCTTGTCATTAAAGCTATCTGAGAAGAGAAATGCTAAATCCAGTTAGCATGTTTTTTAGTCATCTAATCACAGTAATGATAACTCATACCTAGAAAGAGAGAAGAAACACAGGGGTGGAGAGGAAGAGAGATGGGGAAAAAATGAAAGAAGAAAGAGAAAAAGAGAGATAAAAACAGTAGCATTTCAAAGTATTAAGTATTTAGTAATGCACATCATGAATTATTTTTAGAGAGATGGCACATAAAAAGGATAAGAACATTATTTATTAAAATGAATGAGTTTCTCTTTTTTAAGGAAATAAACAGCTTTTCAAATAGTGTATTTCTATTCAAAGAAACAATAGAAATTTAAGAAGCTTAGTTTATTAACTAACATATAGATCTTTATCTAAATTGAGAAAATGCTGCCATAATTTAAGACAAAAACCATGTTCCTTCCATCTTAATGAAAAAATTAAATTCCAGCCCCATTGAACCCGGAAATTATTTTCAGAAAAGATTTTGTCAAACATTACAGTCATTATAAGCAAATCTTTCATAATGAATTTAAATTTTGAAAATAATACATGACAATATATACGTATCCCAAGATCTCTTTTAATTTAATCGTGCCTCAGTTCCTGTTGTAGGAAATGTTGCCTGCAACATAGAAATTCCTTTAATATCTGGGTCTTGTTAAATTCTTCTTGATTTTACTAAACAGTGAAATGACAAAAAAGCCTAACTTGAGCTTAAAGCTAAATTTGTTTTGCCTCTGTGTAGCTGTTCACCTAAATCCATTGTGTTCCCTTTTTTCCAGAGGAGACGTTGGTGCCCTACAGCAAGCCCAATTTCCCATCTCCTGGGGGTCACAGCTCGTCAGGAACAGCTTCTTCTAAGGGATCCACTGGACCTAGGAAAGCCGATGCTTTGAGGGGAAGCCACCAACGCAATGCCAGCGACCTTCTTGACATAGGATATATGGGCTCAAATAGTCAAGGACAGTTTACAGGTGAATTATGTAAGTGCCTTAGGGCATTTAAAAGGCTGTGGTGATTCAGAAAGAAAACTGGGCAAATAGCATAAGGGAGAAAAATGTTTTCCTTGACCCTCTTAGAATATCTGACTGGGTCTGAAAACCAAACTGTGAGAGGGATTAACAGGGAAAAAAAAGCATACAAATTTTATTGAATTTTTACATGAACATGGGAGCCTTCAAAGAGAATGAAGGTTCAAAGAAGGGACCAGAGCAGTAAACTTTTTGCTCCATTAGACAAAGAAACAGTAAATATGTGAGAATTTAAAAAGAGGTTTGGGCTGGAGGTAGTAAAGGGTGAAGAAGTAACTAAGGGTTAGTTTAACAAGGTTTTGACAAGAATATCTTCCCTCCTCTGGGTACAGGGCAGGTATCTGTCACATAGATTTTATCATCCTTCAGGGAAGGGTGAGGTGGGAGAGGTCAGGGTGCTCTTTATGCTTCTGCTATTTTTTTTCAAACTCCCTCACTCTAAGATATTCAGTATGCTAAGTTACCATATTTTGAAGTATGTCCTGAATCTTATCAATAACACTGCCACAGTAAACAAATTTCGAAATTATAGAAAGCTCGCTTTACAATGAGAAAAAATTGAATTCTGATGTTGAGCAGGTTTGGTTATAATAAAGACCATTGCTGTTTCTATCAGTCAAATAAACATTTCTTCTGTCTCAAGCTTGGATTTTTCTGTACGGAAATTGTAGAAGTTAGGCAATTAATTTTAATACTTACATGTTGATTAAATATAGTTTTTTTGTAGTTTTCTTTGTCTGTTTAACTGAGCACAATAGGGAAATATTGGCCCATTGGTAGTTTTAAAGAACCTTCTTGGGAATTCGTCATCCCCTAGTCGCTCTTCATTTTTTTGTTTCATACATTTAGGAAGTCAGCCTTGAAAAGTTCATCACTGATTTTTGTTAATTTGTAGTACTTTGATTACAGTAACATATAAACTTCTCTTTTTGATAAAGAACTGGCATTGGTAGTTAATATAATTAAACTACTTTTTAAGTATAAAATACTAGAGAAAGAGAGGATGTCACAGTTTGTCACACACAGTATAAAGCATTGAATTCTTTGTGTTCATTGCATCATGAAAGTTACCAGTTTCACTCACCAGTGTCAGTCTTATATTTTCAACTGCTTCCTTGAATTCAGTATATCTGAAGGACTCACCCTGAGTTCCAGTCTTCTCAACCTTCTCTGGTTCTGTGAGAAAAGAAAGGAGACTGCTTTCCTGACTCTCTATGCCCTTATCTAAAGCATTGCATTACTCTTAAGCTCACTTTACTCTGATGCTCAGACTGGGGAATGCCATGAGATAATGAAAGCTGAAAGTACTTTCACAACTGTAAATTTCTTTCATTTTAATTAATGGGAGTTATTATTGTTACCTGTTACTAATCTGATTATAATTTAAATGTGTTTGTCATTTTAATTTGATTCAGGACTACTTGGATTTTACTGTAACTATTATATGGGAGTAATTATAGGCTCATAAGAAATATAAAAATGATTTACTTGGATTTTAAGTCTCGAAATTTTACAATGTTCTTTGTCTTTCCCTTTCCATAAGCAAAAATTTTTAAATTCACAACCTCAGAAAATCCAAGATGTCATCTTCATCTATTATCTGTTTGCCTTGCTTTTTGTTATGCTGATCAAGATACAGAATACTTAATTTAAATGCAAACTTATTTGTTTTGTTTTGTTTTTTTTGTTTTTGTTTTTTAATCTCTTCACAGAGTAACTGAGAGGAGACATGCAAAGCTGCTCTGAAAGACCATCAGGTCTGAACTCATGGAAGTGATAACACTAAACAGTGCAATGAACAATTTCTTTATTTATGTACTATTAAAAGAACTGTAAATGCAATGTAAAGAAACACAGCCACACATATCCCACAGATATTTTACTTGTGTTCTTCTCTTAAGTACACCACCCACCTTAACTCTTTCTTGTCAGGAGTATATAAAAAAGAAAGAAAACAAAGCTCGCCCTCCAGGAAGAAAAGGATTTTCCTCTGTATATAATTTCTTTTGTGCATTGCTATGCAAGCTCACTCTTTTTAGCTCTGTTCATATTATTGTCTGTTCTTATTGGTCTGTTGTACTATATGTGAATTAATAGGCTGTGGTGCCATATATTAACTTTTAATTGTGTAACTTTTATGTTTAAATTTTGCACTGCAATTTTATTTGGTGATAAGCACAAATCTCTACTCCTCGTGACATGAAGAAAAAGACTGAATGTGAAGGGAGTTTCTGTACTGTAAGCTAGGTTGGATAATGCTGGTTGTAACCAATGACATTAGGGGGGTTTCAGTTGGGGTGTAGAAATAGGAAGATGCAAAGGAACAGTGATGTTGGCTAAGTCTTCTTTGAACATCAGGGACTGAGTCAATAATAAAAAAGAAAAGAAAAGTAGTTACTTGGCATTACTATTGATAAGAACAGGGGTCAAAAGAAGGAAGTTGAAATCCTAAAACTGAATAGACATTGAAATATACAGGTAGCAATGATGTACTAAACTTGCTTTTTAAAAAAGGAAATTAAAGTTATGTTAGAAACAACTTTACCTGTCATTGTAATTGGCCTGTCTCTGAATTACAACAAGCAAAAGGAAATTAGTGTGTTTCACAAGAGCTGTATTTATATTACAGTTTTTCAAAAAAGCATTGTCTGAATTACCATAACTAATCTCTCCAACTCATTAAGTCAGAATATAATATGAAGTTCCCCAAGGAAACAAAATGAACTCTAGAATATCTAGCAAATAGTTAAAGAGGCAGTTTATTATTAGGACATACTTAGACTGCTTCCAAATACAAAAACTCTATTGCAATATCTTGTTTCATCTTTCTAATACATGTACAGTACATGCTAGAGGATAGAGCTGCATCACTTAAATTCATGACTTTTAAAAAATAATGCAGTCTATTTGCAACTTTGTGTTTCATTTGATTAAGAAGTGAAGTTTATGCCACCAAATGTATAGCCAAATTGTAAGTGCTTAAAAAGCAGTGTTCCGAGTATGTTCAGTTCACAGTAAGTAGATTTATTGGAATAAATCTTTTATGGTTCATTCTCAGAAATTGGCTACCAGCTAAAAAATGTTTGACCCATTTTGAATGAATAAATTGAAAAGAATAATTTTAAAGAAGAACAATGCATGTTTATACACTTTTTAAATAAAACCAAACCTCATAAGTGGACATTAATAACAGTGTCCTGCCTCATTTGTTTTCATGACTTGGAGAACCAGAAGTTCCTGAACATCAGTCATGTATCGTCCAAATGAAGATGA
Source organism: Budorcas taxicolor (assembly GCF_023091745.1). NCBI lineage: Eukaryota > Metazoa > Chordata > Mammalia > Artiodactyla > Bovidae > Budorcas > Budorcas taxicolor. Next base: position 89,765,800 of record NC_068910.1, read on the forward strand.
CTTTGAAATATGTATTAGCTACTGTACATGTATAGTCAATCAGTAAAGTAGAAGAGAAATGACCTGAAATTCCCACTTGTGACATTTTTCCATGTGCTACCTACACAATTGTACATTATATTTCTAGTTATGCTTTCTCATGTTTGTCCTATGATATGTTCAGTAGTTGGTACGTTTAAAAATATTCACTAGGATGGTTAAGATCAATTCTAAAACATGGGGCCAGTTTGAATGGCAATTCATACTCCGTGCGTTATTGCTTAGTCACCAACTGTGTATCATGCTGTTATAGCAAAGCGAGGAACCGAGTTAAATGTTTCCATCTTTTCTGTTCCCGAAGGCTGCGCCAACACAAGCAAGAGTAGAGGAACATAATGTTCTTTACGGGCCCCCTACACCATCTTGGTCCCATGTAGTTCATTTCTACATTGAAGAGAAAAAGAATTCTGAGACACACTTATTATTCCCTTTGACATCTTTCTACCATCAGTGCCTGAATTTTAATGCAGTTTGATTTCTCTGGGACAGAGAGACCGGGAATGATGAGACGTTTCTGTGAAGAATGAATGCATACCTATATGCAACTGAAGGACGTGAGGAATTTAGTTTTTTATTTATGCAATCCCCTACTTTATCTCTTTCTATTTAAATGCAAAGTTTTGTTCATTTTTTGGTTCCTTCTTTATGCTTCATGCTCCTCTATAACCCAGGTTAGCCTGAAACTTTAATTCATTACAGATACTACACATAGACTTTAACCCCTGGTAACTGGCAGGTGTATGTGGCTAATAAACAAAGATTTCAAAACAGCATGTTTATGTGACTTCTGGAGTAATCCAGGGCATAGTATCATACTTTCAGTTCACAAAAATTAACTGTTTTGGTTAGAGTATGTCAGGCCTTATGATTACTTGGAATGTTCTTTTACAATAGATCACATTCCCTGTTATGTCTAGTTTTAGATGAATTGGCTAATATTGCACCCAAAATATTCTCCTCCTGTAGATATAAACCAAGAAAAAAATACTGTGGCTATTCACATGAATTCAGGAAGACTACCAAAAATCAAAGCCTTTGTCACCTTGCTATATGTAAAAAACTTCCAGTAAGTATAAATCAGAATGTCATGAGAGCTACCATGAATTTTTTCATTTGGAAGCCAGTTAAATGATTGGAAATTCACAAAACTCACTCTTATGCAGGTCTAAACAGAGGCCTGCCTAAGCTGTCAGAAGGAAGTCTAGGTAGGAGAATGAAATCTCATCCCGCCCTCACAGGCAGCCCTGCCGTGTCATCACGCCCCACATGAGAAGAGCTCCATGCCTAACACACATAGTCTACACTGGGGACAGTGGCCGAATTAGTATCCAACTCATGTATGCCTCAGTGTAGGCAAGCAGAGTGGCCCTACCCATTCTCCAACGCCCCCTCAGGCTGAATTTAAAGTACGGGGATATGAAAACAACGGATTTCTTCACAGGATTTGAATCCAGTTCAATGGCGAGTATAGGAAAATGAAGACCAGCATTTACAATAAACTGTAATCAAAGGGAAGTAAAAACATTGCAAGTTGATTTTCTCGGGTAGCAAAACATTAAATGGTGTTCTATGTCATAGCCTACTGCTCTATTTAAATATACTTTCAATGGGTTTTGAGTTGAAAGTTTGTATGAGTTTAATAGAACACCTCCAGATTTCTATTCAACAAAGTTGTGTAATTGCCCGTTGACAACTTAATTATAATACGAAGGAGCTCTAAACTATGGTTTATCTTCTCCACTGGAAAGTGATTGTGTGTCAGTATTAAAGATATGCAGAACCATAACATTCACTAATTTGTTCACCTGCTTCTGTATACTGTATTTATAGAATTACTTGGCAAGAATTGGTGTAAAGCAACATGTCTTTCCACATTATCTTAGAGGTGAAGTTAACTTTTCTTTTGCTTCTCTATGGATATGTACTTCAAATGAAACACCATACTTTTTTAATGAAGATCAATTTACTAATTTTTCTGATCTCATACTTTTCAAACCATTTATTGTGACTTTAAAGTGTTGCAAGATAAGGGATTTTGTGGCCGTGGGTAGACTTTTTATACTTTGTTTTATAGATGGATTTTTTTTTTAATTGTAGTTTAAGTCACCAAACAGCGTCCAAAATCTTAATGTGTTTCATTTGATGTTGTTAGATCAGAAAAGAAATTGGCATAAAATTGGTTAATAGTATTGTCAAAGAATTGTGTATTGTGTACTCACTGGGAAAAAAATAAAGTATATTCACATTTCAAATTTGTAAAAAAGCCATTTATGTAAAACAGACTTGTTTGCTTTGATTTGTAGACAAATCAAAAACAGACCATTTTGTCACTTTTAGAATTCTACCTTAATATTTTATGACCAAATGCATGGTCTTACTTTCTCATTTGGTTATGGATTGGATGGTGATTAATAGAAATTGGTGTTGATGTATAGCAAGTGACTAAAAGTCACTGATGAAGAATGTTAAAAGCATTTGAAATTATAGATCCCACTCTATGAGCACTACTTTAGCAATCTGATCTTCCCCACCCATGAAGTCCTTCAAATAGATACAATGTAAAGTTTTTGGCTGCAAAAGTACTTAACAAATTATTTTTAATATTTAATTATTTTACTAAATAATTACTTTTTAAATATAATTAAGTGTGAGAATTGGAAGAAAATGGGTATTTCTTAATTGCTTTAGAATAATTCATGAAAAATTTTTTAAGATGATGGATGTCGAACAGTTATCTTAGGGATTGGGTAGAAAAGAAAAATTCTCTTAATCTATTGTACTTCATAAATACTTCATTCTTTTTCACTAAGTACAATTACAGGATAAGATGCTCTCTAAAAATAAAAAGAACTTTTGGGTTCTTTAATAATCTTAGTAATAGGAAAATTTAAAATAGAAAACTTTAATTCATTTAGAAATATTAAAAATATCCATGGTAAGTGGACAATAGATTTCAGAGATCCATTTAATTTAGGTTAACAATAAGATGATAAATAGTATTAAAATAATTAATACTACATCAATAGCAATGTAGATGTGGATAAAGACAAAATATACCAGTTACCAATATGAAAATGATAGTGCTTTGCTCAGTTGCATCTGACTCCTTGTGACCTGTGGACTATATAGCCTGCCAGGCTCCTTCTGTCCATGGGATTCTCCAGACAAGAATATTGGAGTGGGTTGCCATGCCCTCTTCCAGGGGATCTTCCCTACCTAGGAATCAAACCCATGTCTCCAGGGTCTCCTGTATTTCAGGGAGGTTCTTTACCCACTGAGGCACCTACAAAACAATCATTGCTCTGTTGAATCTGAGTATGCCATGGAAGTTCCTACAAATGGCAGAAGTGAAAAGTTATCAGAAGGATTTATTAAAGTAATACACTATCCTCTCAGTTATTGTACATGAGCTAGAGAAAAGGTATATCAATGGTACTGGTTTAAACAATAATATTTAATGCCCTCAACTTGTGAAAATGTATTTTATCTTTTGAAGAAGAAATCAGCGGAGTTCATCTAAATTTCACTTCATAGCAGAGATGTGAAATAAAACTTCAGTAATAGAAAACTGTCACAAGAATTCAAAAGAAAAGGCAAGTACAAATACTTGCTAAGGATGGAGACTGGCAGTGGCAAGGGCAAGGTGGGGGATGTGGGTGTGTGCTCTGTCCTGTCCAGCTCTTTGCAACTCTAATTTCTGCAGCCTGCCAGGCTCCTCTGTCCATGGAATTTTCCAGGCAAATATAGGGGGGTGGATTGCCGTTTCCTACTCTGGGTGATTTTCCCAACTCAGGGCTCGAACCTGCATCTCTTGCATCACCTGCATTGGCAAGCAGATTCTTTACCGCTGCGTCACCTGGGGAGCCCAGGGTGGGCTGAGGGGATCTGGGGGGATTTCGAGGACTCTTTAACCTGAATGAATTTAGCCTCCGGTTTTGGCCTTCCGCCCTAAGGAGTTTTTTCCAGGCCCAGGGAAAGGAATCTGATACACAAAAGTGTTGCAAAGCTGTCAGGAATCCCAGTGACAGGTGAAGAACATTTGTATGACTGCATTTAATTTATAAAGAACTACAAAAGTGAATTCCTTTGTAGCTTCTAGTTAACACATTTTCTCCTTCTAGCTGTCAAGCTACAAGAAATATATATATACATATATATATACACATATATATAATGTTCTTAATTAATAAAGGAAAAATACTTTTGTTTTATAATTCAAATAAATCACCTTTGGCTCAGGTCAGGTCAGTGTCCAATTTGTAGGCTCTTGTAACAGCCCTTAGATCAGAGTACCCTTTGTCGCTAAAAAAAATGTCTTGGTGGATTCAGCTTCTAGGTAGAAGACATTTTTTGGTCAATTTTTTCTTAGATGATGTTTTTCTAGACAACCACTATGAATGATTTGTTCCTGACAAACCAGTTGTGTTTTTTTTGGCGGGGGCAGTTTTTTGTTGTTGTTTTTGCCCTTGTTTCCTTACTCCTTCCTTTTACAAGCACATGTTGGTATATTATGCTAAGAATTAAATATTCAGAATAATTAAAACAGAAATAGCTTTTGCCTGTATAAATAGATTAGTATCTCCTGTGAAGTCTGCCCCTGATCTCTAGAAAAGTATCTTTTTGATGAATGTTTTTGAACTAAAGGGAAAGAGGCACTAAGATAGGCTCTCCAAAAAATTCATAAGCAATACAATTTGTGTTAGCTTCATTAACCTCCCTTTTGCCCCATCACTTTATCCAGTATTCTAGTTTTCCTCAAAATAGTGTATGAAATTTTAATAGGTATTTATAAAATAAAGAAGAAGGAGAGAATGAAAACTCTATAGTTGAATATGTACAGATTTCTTTACTACTAGACTCCTTTTCAAATCTGTTCAAGGCATCTTGTGAGACTAGTGCTATGTGAACTCACTTTGAGAAGTACTTTCCTGGAAACTCATACTTCATTCTATCCCTAGGCTCTACATTAGTGACCCCCAAGGCATACATACCATGCCTTGCTGTGGTTTTTAAAAGTCAATATCAAGTCATGAGAAAGACACATGTGAATCCCAGGTATTCTGAGAAGATGATGCTGTGGCTGCTTAGTCACTAAGTGGTATCTGACTCTTTGCAATACCATCAACTGTAACCCACCAGGCTTTTCTGTCTATGACATTTCCCAGGTAAGAATACTTGAGTGTGTTGCCGTTTCCTTCACCAGGGAATCTTCCCTACCCAGGGACTGAACTCATGTCTCCTGCCTTGGCGGGTGAATTCTTTACTACTGAGCCATGAGCTCAGCTACCACTGGGAAGCTCATGCTGTGGAAATAAGAAAAAATACATAGTGAGAAATTGCATGTATCCTCCCCATTTTTAATACAGTACTTAACTGATATCAATACTGAGCACTTAGGCAACAAGTAAGCTTGCAATATGTTCCTTAGCTTTTCTATATTTCTTTTGTGTATCAAATCATTAGGCTAAAATGAAAGCATGAAAATACACTCACTGTCTTCCCTTCCTTTAACTTCCAACTCTTACAAAAGGATAGTTTATTCACTTTTCACTAGGTTCTACTTCAATTGGAACTTTGGTAAAAATAATAGTGGATCGCACAAGATTTACAGAGATAGCTTATAATTTGTCAATAAGACAACACAGATCTGAGTTGCACTGAAGTGTGGAAAACAGCTAGTTAGTAACGATGAAATTCAATGTAGTCAGAAATGGATAAATATAAAGATCCAAAAGAGAAATTGAGGACTACCATTGCATGAAATTTCACTGGCATTAAGTGTAAAAGGAGATAGGTTGTAAGGAAAATTGAAGTGAAATAGTGGGAGTAGGGATTTAAATGTACTTGATTAATTTCGAATAATAGTAGATGAAAGCAATCAATAGATTAGAATACCCCAACATAGCTGATTTGAGAGTAGTTGCTTATGGGTAATTGTTAGTTTAATGACAAAGATGAAACAGGCAAATGGGAGCATCTTGGAAAAGGCACAAGAGGAAAGCGACAGCTTAAGAAAAGAGATTAAAACATTTTCAATAAATGTGCAGGCATTTTTGTGTAAGTAATTATACTCCAAAGTTAAATTTGTCTTAATCAATATTAATGATGCTAATTTTTCCTAGCATTTTCCTAGCATTTGAAGCATACAACAACTGTACCTAAAATGTATAAAATACACACTTACAATATATGAAAAAGAAGGATAATTTTAAAGAAATACGTGTTAAGTGGCTAATATTATTTCATTCCTATTAAAATTATTTGACTACTTATTATTACAAAAATTAAAACTTTTAATGATAGCTGTAGATATTTTGGATCTGTTTAATAATATTCCAAATAAAAAGGATTATAATACTTAAAATGTATTTTGTAGCCAATAAATGTATTAGGAGATACACACATATGCATTATATATATATACATATATACAATTTTCAATTCAGTAGAATCTAAGATATGATGAATACACTCATGGAGTATGGAAAAGAGGAAACTTACAAAGAATACAGGCATCAATACAAGGATCCCAACCTGAACAATGCTTTACATAATTTCTCTTTCCCCTGGACAAATTATATGATCATTTATATGTATGTATTACCTACACTTGTGCATTTATGTTTATATATATGCATTTTATTTGTATGTATGTAGACATGGGCTTCCTTTTATCGTCTGTGTGGTTCAGATGGTAAAGAAACTGCCTGCAATGCAGGAGACCTGAGTTCTATCCCTGGGTCAGGAAGGTCCCCTGGAGAAGAGAATGGCCACCTACTCCAGTATTCTTGCCTGGAGAATCCCATCGACAGAGGAGACTGGTGGGCTACAGTCAGTGGGGTTGCAAAGAGTTGGACATGACTGAATGACTAACACTTTCACATTTATCATGTAGATATACACTCATTTTTACATATACATTTATAATTATACATGTGTGTACATATGTTTCTGTACACATATCAATAATTACATATCATATGCATCCTATATATTGTATATAAAAGTATATGTACGTATATATCAAAAAATGGATATTTTCTGATTTGAATGGCCAAATGTTTTTAAATGAATAAACAAATGTATACACAGTACTGTGCTTGGCACAATGTCATGGGGGGGCTGACAATGATAAATAATACTATCTCATTATAAACTAGTTGAAAGTATTAGAAGGGATGAACATAATGTAGAAGTAGAAAATGAAACAAATGATGTAAGGCCATCAAAGTTGCAGAAATCCATTTCAGGAGTTACCAGATAGGAGAGAGTACTGAGGTTGCTATGGTTAATGAGACTTAGTGATAAAACGGATGGAGTTTGGCCTTAAATGGGAAGAATTGATAGAGGATCACCTGGAGAAGAGGAAGCAGATAGAATGCAGTCTCTGGCCTACAGGAAACTGCAGTCTCATGAGAGAAGCAGTGAATTGAAGCAATATTTCCCAACGATGGAATCCAAGATCTGATCAATACATGCAGTGTTATAGTGAGGTTGTGAAAGGGTGCCTAAGTCAGGCTCTAAGGGTCATGCCAGACCTTCCAGGCTAAGTAATAACCCGAAGAGTCTCTATTCCTCCTAAACAAAGGTTTTAAATCAGGGCTTCATTTTCCCTCTGCAAAAGCACATCCTTCTTTTTCCATTCTGGAGAGGTAAGGACATCTCACCCAAAGGAGACTTGTGCTTTTGTAAATGGGAAAATTCAATTTTATCTTTAAATTCTACATGTCTAAACATGCCATTTATGTAATAAGTTTCCACATAAAGAATGTTATATAAGCCTAAATCTATAAACTAAATCAATACCATAATTATAACAGAGTGTGAAATATTCCCACTTAGAAAGTTGTGCAGTTTCATGTAAACAACAACAGGAAATACCAGGCAGAAACAGAATGAGACCAATTATGAGGAACACGGTCCCAAATGGAGCAGAGCAACTTTCCACACATGTGCGATTGAAGGCAGCGGAGCCAAACCAGACCCCAGGGCTCAAATAGAAACTTCATTAGGGAAAATTAAGAACAATACGCCATGCTGAAATATCTGATACAATAATCTGCCTGAGGACCAACCACAAAAGGAACACAAACAAATCAAACTATATCCTGGCAAGAACAGATGAATGAAAACAAAGATAATTATGTGCAATAAAACTTTAGTAGGGAAAAAATGGAATTGAAAGCAAATCGTGGTCCTCCTGCTTTACCATCCTCCCATTCAGCCTTCCCCCAGGATCCTAATGAGTTGTTGATTATCTCTTATTAAAGACCAACAACAGAAAAGCTCAGAAACATGAAAAATAATTAGAGCATAAGACTAAGTATGGATAATTATGAAATGGCAAAATATAATTAATCACCCCTTCCCTGCAAATGTCTCTTCTAAAGTGACTCCATAATATTAAAATACACAAGAACTTTAATTTTGTAAGACCCACACACGTTCATGAACACACACACACCAATGGCAAACAGAGCTATTTGCCGACAAAATTAAGTTGCTACGAGATTTTGGGGAAACAGTCAGCATACTCTTGAATGTGAGTTTGCTAGATTAACTCCCCAGACATAAACTATACCCGCTCAAGCCTTTATTTGCTCTCTTTCTGTAGTTAGAGCTTGGCCTCAGGGGTTTCAAGTTTTGTATGTTTAAATTTAGTACTATTAGAAATTATTCTTCCCTTGAAAATATAGAGATTTATTTTCCAGTCCATCTGAGATTTGAGAGAGGGTTTCTAAATAAATATTGTGAGTTATTTAAAAATGTATGACACTGAAACATCATATCTTATGCCCCTTTTGTAACTTCTAGTTGCTGTCACATCATGTCATCTAGTCATGTGTCTGACTCTTTGTGACCCCATGATCCACCAGGCTTCTCTGTCCATGGAATTCTCCAGGTAAGAATACTGGAGTGGTTTGCCAGTTCCTTCTCCAGGGGATCTTCCTGACCCTGGCATCAAACCCAGGTCTTCTGCACTGCAGGCAGATTCTTTACCATCTGAGCCACCAGGGGTCTGACACAACACTAAATTGGAAGGCTGCCTAAAGTGATTATACTATACTAGAACCCACTGAATTATTTTAGCACATTAAGTAAAATAGTATGACTTTTCATGTAAAAGCATTCATTTTATTTGACTAAATAACCTACTTAAGAAATTAAAGTCTAAACATATTGCAAAATAAGCTAATTAGTAGTGGAAATGGAATATAAGGCAGCAAAGATATATTTAGAAACCACTACGCACATGACTGTTGAGTAGTTAAGTTTGGGGCTTAAACCCACTTCAGAGGAGCAAAACTTAACACCTCATTTTACCTCTTTATGTCAAAGTAAATAACATGAAATTCCTCTGAAGAGACAAACATATTTATTCTGCTAAAATCTCAAGCAAGCAAAAAGGTACTAGGAGATTTTTAAAATATATATATAAATGGTGGGTAAGAAAGTAGAACTATCTTCAATTGCAGCTTTGCAAAAGTCAGAGAAGTATTTCTCAAATAGATCATTTTTAATATAAACCCTTTATAAAAGCAGAGGATTGAAGTCACAGTAAATATTACCTTATCCAAAGCAATTTTATTGGTGGTGGTAAAGTGTAGGCAGTAGACCAACATTTTGTACCTGGAGAGGTCAATCCACTTAAGCAACATATACTTAGGGAGCAAGTAGAGTCAATACTTTCCTGTGAGAAGATTCTTGCATCGTTTTCAGCATTTAGCAAATGCCTGAATGCTGCATTACATGGGCGAAATTGTCCTTGAACATAAAATGATTCCTGCATGTGCTCTCATGAAAGGTAATAAAGAAATTCAGCTATGCTATGGAGCACATACTGCAATTCATTGAGCCCACCAGAAGTCACCCAGTAAACTTATGGACCATCACAAGCAACTCGTCAGTTAAACCACTGAATCTTAGGTTCTCCATACAGATGTTGATGAGTGTGATATACAAATTGGTTTTAATACTGTCTAGGTGGCTGCGACTGGCACGCTAAGCATGGCCAAGAGAAGCTACCCACTTCCGAAGTCAGGGGCAGAAGCTGGGAGGACCCCATTCCCGAAGGGCCGTGGCCAAGAGGAGTTACCTCACGTCCGAGGTCAGGGGCAGTGGCCGAAAGTGCCAGGCTGTGACGGCACAGGAACAGCCGAGAGGAGCTACCCCCATGTCCAAGGTCAGGGGTGGTGGTCGGGAGGAGCTACCCCGCGTCTGAGGTGGGGTGGGGGGGACGGCTGAGAGGAGCCACCCTGCGTCCGAGGCCGGGGGCAGTGGCCGGGAGGAGCCACCCCGCACCCGAGGCCAGGGGCAGCGTGGGCGCAGGAGGGCCTAGAGGAGCCATCTCACGTTGAAGTTCAGGAAGGGTGGTGGTGAGGAGTTACCCCTCATCCAAGATAAGGAGCAGCGGCTGCGCTTTGCTGGAGCAGCCGTGAAGAGATACCCCACGCCCAAGGTAAGAGAAACCCAAGTAGGATGGCAGGTGTTGCAAGAGGGCATCAGAGGGCAGACACACTGAAACCATACTCACAGAAAACTAGTCAATCTAATCACACTAGGACCACAGCCTTGTCTAACTTAATGAAACCAAGCCATGCCCGCAGAGCAACCCAAGATGGGCAGGTCATGGTGGAGAGGTCTGACATAATGTGGTCCACTAGAGAAGGGAATGGCAAACCACTTCAGTATTCTTGCCTTGAGAACTCCATGAACAGTATGAAAAGGCAAAATGATAGGATACTGAAAGAGGAACTCCCCAGGTCAGTAGGTGCCCAATATGCTACTGGAGCTCAGTGGAGAAATAACTCCAGAAAGAATGAAGGGATGGAGCCAAAGCAAAAACAATACCCAGCTATAGATGTGACTGCTGACAGAGGCAAGGTTCAATGCTGTAAAGAGCAATATTGCATAGGAACCAGGAATGTCAGGTCCATGAATCAAGGCAAATTGGAAGTGTTCAAACAAGAGATGGCAAGAGTGAACATTGACATTCTAGAAATCAGTGAACTAAAATGGACCGGACTGGGTGAATTTAACTCAGATGACCATTATATCTACTACTGTGGGCAGGAATCCGTCAGAAGAAATGGAGTAGCCATCATGGTCAACAAAAGAGTCTGAAATGCAGTACTTGGATGCAATCTCAAAAACGACAGAATGATCTCTGTTCGTTTTCAAGGCAAACCATTCAACATCACGGTAATCCAAGTCTATGCCCCAACCAGTAACGCTGAAGAAGCTGAAGTTGAACGGTTCTATGAAGACCTACAAGACCTTTTAGAATTAACACCCAAAAAAGATGTCCTTTTCATTATAGGGGACTGGAATGCAAAAGTAGGAAGTCAAGAAACACCTGGAGTAACAGGAAAATTTGGCCTTGGAATGTGGAATGAAGCAGGGCAAAGAATAATAGAGTTTTGTCAAGAAAATGCACTGGTCATAGCAAACACCCTCTTCCAACAACACAAGAGAAGACTCTACACATGGACATCACCAGATGGTCAACACCGAAATCAGACTGATTATATTATTTGCAGCCAAAGATGGAGAAGCTGTATACAGTCAACAAAAACAAGACCAGGAGCTGACTGTGGCTCAGATCATGAACTCCTTATTACCAAATTCAGACTCAAATTGAAGATAGGGAAAACCGCTAGACCATTCAGGTATGACCTAAAGCAAATCCCTTATGATTATACAGTGGAAGTGAGAAATAGATTTAAGGGCCTAGATCTGATAGATAGAGTGCCTGATGAACTATGGAATGAGGTTCGTGACATTGTACAGGAGACAGGGAGCAAGACCATCCCCATGGAAAAGAAATGCAAAAAAGCAAAATGGCTGTCTGGGGAGGCCTTACAAATAGCTGTGAAAAGAAGAGAAGCAAAAAGCAAAGGAGAAAAGGAGAGATATAAGCATCTGAATGCAGAGTTCCAGAGAATAGCAAGAAGACATAAGAAAGCCTTCCTCAGCGATCAACGCAAAGAAATAGAGGAACAGAATGGGAAAGACTAGAGATCTCTTCAAGAAAATTAGAGATACCAAGGGAACATCTCATGAAAAGATGGGCTTGATAAAGGACAAAAATGGTATGGACCTAACAGAAGCAGAAGATATTAAAAAGAGGTGGCAAGAATACACGGAAGAACTGTACAAAAAAGATCTTCACGACTTGGATAATCACGATGGTGTGATCACTCATCTAGAGCCAGACATCTTGGAATGTGAAGTCAAGTGGGCCTTAGAAAACATCACTATGAACAAAGCTAGTGGAGGGGATGGAATTCCAGTTGAGCTGTTTCAAATCCTGAAAGATGTTGCTGTGAAAGTGCTGCACTCAGTATGCCAGCAAATTTGGAAAGCTCAGCAGTGGCCACAGGACTGGAAAAGGTCAGCTTTCATTCCAATCCCAAAGAAAGGCAATGCCAAAGAATGCTCAAACTACCGCACAATTGCACTCATCTCACATGCTAGTAAAATAATGCTCAAAATTCTCCAAGCCAGGCTTCAGCAATACATGAACCGTAAACTTCCTGATGTTCAAGCTGGTTTTAGCAACGGCAGAGGAACCAGAGATCAAATTGCCAACATCCGCTGGATCACGGAAAAAGCAAGAGAATTCCAGAAAAACATCTATTTCTGCTTTCTTGACTATGCCAAAGCCTTTGACTGTGTGGATCACAATAAACTGTGGAAAATTCTGAAAGAGATGGGAATACCAGACCACCTGACCTGCCTCTTGAGAAATCTGTATACAGGTCAGGAAGCAACGGTTAGAACTGGACATGGAACAACAGACTAGTTTCTAATAGGAAAAGGAGTACGTCAAGGCTGTATATTGTCACCCTGCTTATTTAACTTCTATGCAGAGTGCATCATGAAAAACGCTGGACTGGAAGAAACACAAGCTGGAATCAAGATTGCCGGGAGAAATATCAATCACCTCAGATATGCAGATGACACAACCCTTATGGCAGAAAGTGAAGAAGAACTAAAAAGCCTCTTGAAGAAAGTGAAAGAGTAGAGTTTAAAAGTTGGCTTAAGTCTCAACATTCAGAAAACAAAGATCATGGCATCCGGTCCCATCACTTCATGGGAAATAGATGGGGAAACAGTGGAAACAGTGTCAGACTTTATTTTATTTTATTTTTTGGGCTGTACCACATGGAATCTTAGTTCCCTGACTAGGGATCAAACCCCTGTTTCCTGCATTGGAAGTGTGGTGTCTTAACCACTGGATCACCAGGGAAGTCCTCAACATTCAGAAAACAAAGATCTGTCATCCGGTCCCATCACTTCATGGAAAATAGATGGGGAAACAGTGGAAACAGTGTCAGACTTTATTTTTGGGGGTTCAAAATCACTGCAGATGGTGACTGCAGCCATGAAATTAAAAGACAGTTACTCCTTGGAAGAAAAGTTATGACCAACCTAGATAGCATATTCAAAAGCAGAGATATTACTTTGCTGACTAAAGTCCGTCTAGTCAAGGCTATGGTTTCTCCAGTAGTCATGTATGGAGAGAGTAGTCATGTGAGAGCTGGACTTTGAAGAAGGCTGAGTGCCGAAGAATTGATGTGTTTGAATTGTGGTGTTGGAGAAGACTCTTGAGAGTCCCTTGGACTGCAAGGAGATCCAACCAGTCCATTCTGAAGGAGATCAGCCCTGGGATTTCTTTGGAAGGAATGATGCTAAAGCTGAAACTCCAGTATTTTGGCCACCTCATGCGAAGAGTTGACTCCTTGGAAAAGACTCTGATGCTGGGAGGGATTGTGGGCGGGAGGAGAAGGGGGTGACAGAGGATGAAATGGCTGGATGGCATCACTGACTCGATGGACGTGAGTCTGAGTGAACTCTGGGAGTTGGTGATGGACAGGGAGGCCTGGCGTACTGTGATTCATGGGGTCGCAAAGAGTCGGACATGACTGAGCAACTGAACTGAACTGAACTGACAAAACAATGCACAACCTAAAAGTTGAGAGTTATGTTTTATTCGGCAGACATCCTTAGGACTTCAAGCCCGGGAGGCAGCATGTCAGGTAATCCTAAGAAAACCGCTTCAAGGAGGAAGTGGGGGAAACAGATATATATTTTAAAAAATGCACATGAGATTTGTGAGTTAAGTTTTCTCTGGGGCAAAATGAGGACTGCAGCCTGGGAGACAGCACCTCAGATAACTTTGAGAAACTGCTCAAAAGAGCCAGTACGGAAAGATCAGTATATGTGATTTTTGGTGAAGGGGGACTGCATGCAATCAAGCACGTATTTTGCCAGAAGGCTGCTACTAGTCTCTTTTCTAGTCACAAGGAACAGTGTCACCATGAAGGATTTAGTATTTGTCTAGATATGGGGTGATACAAGAATTGGGCTCATAAAATTGACCCCTGAAAATGTCTAAATATCTGAAGACCTTGTCCTGCCAGTTATTCCCAGAGCTCAGAATGCCTCATTTCTGCTCTCCACCCTGACTCCTTTTGGGGGTGTTGAACATCAACAGCTGCAGCAGCACATGATTTAACCCTTGTAGAGGTAGATATGGAGAAGGAAATGGCAACCCACTCCAGTGTTCTTGCCTAGAGAATCCCGCGGACAGAGGAGCCTGGTGGGCTGCTGTCCATGAGGTCGCACAGAGTCAGACAGGACTGAAGTGACTTAGCATGCATGTATGCATTGGAGAAGGAAATGGCAACCCACTCCAATATTCTTGCCTGGAGAATCCCAGGGACAGAGGAGCCTAGTGGGCTGCTGTCTATGGGGTTGCACAGAGTCGGACACGACTGAAGTGACTTAGCAGCAGCAGCAGCAGCAGAGGTACATAGGTAGATGGCAAGTGCCAATTTGTAGTTGAAATAGAATCTATAGCAGTTTCTGCAACAACACCAGGTAGTGGGGACAAAAGATTGCTGTTAATAAAAGAAAACCAGGTATCTCAAATTAAGGAGTTTAGCTCTTTTCTGCATATGGGAAGATGTGAGGATCTGGGCTCACTGAAATCACACCTTGGAGAAGCACCTCAGCTATCGGGGGCCAGTATCTTACTGTGCTTTTGAGACAGGCTGAAACCTGGGGCCCTTTGCTGCAGTGCTTCCACTTGGACAAATGTATTCTTAAGCAAAAGAAAAAAAAGAAACTGTGAGAGACTGAAAATAACTGTGTACATGAGCAGTTGGGACAAATTAGGGATAATACAAAAAGACCAAAAACCCAACTGCCACTTCTGAAGAGGTTTGGTGAAAAGATAGTGTGTTGGGAGCAAAAGCAGGGTCCTGTGCATGTACCCACACTCAACATTACCAAAGCGGTGAGCAAACCACCTAAGCCACCCCTCTGGCCTGACTCCTGAACACATCTGTACCCTCACTGGATATAAGTAGCCAGCTTGACCCCCTCCTTTAGAAGCAAGGGAAACTGTCAACTGTTTTTTCTCTCTTCTGCTGCAGTAGGAGCTCCAACAAAGCCTTGCCTGAGTTTCCTGTCTGACCTTTTATCAATTTCTATTGATTAAGGAAAGCTGAGAACCCTGGTTGGTAACACTTTCTCATCCTGAGTGTTCCCAGGGTGCACCACTGGGGGTAGGGGGGCGGGGTGAAGGGTTGGGGTGGCTGCGATAGTTGACTGCATTCTTTGTTTCATTCCCAAGTTCCCTCAAAGCTCTTCATCATGGCAGCTTCCATGTGATGGCTGGTGACATTATTTGTTTACTGATACGGCAGGGAATATTTTATTTCTCAGTACAGTGAATGCTCGTGGAAGTTAGGACAAATTGGGCAACAGGTTTTAAGCTTATTAATATTTCAATTCTTATTTTCTTATTTACACTGATAATATGTTATAAGTTAATTTTTTCCTAATTGTTTATCAAAAATGTTAAGGTTCATGTTAAAAACAGGAGTAAATTAAAAGGAAAAATATAGTTTTATTTTTAAAATTTTCAGTAGAATATCCTCTGTGTATTAGTTAATGCTTTTGGATGCAAGAAACAGAATATTCCCCAAAGGAAATGGCTTAAAAATATAGACTTAATATAACTTAACAAGCTGCCAGTGGGTAAATAGTTACAGAGTAGTTGCAGTGAATGAGTTGGCAACAAAATAAATGTAATTAGTTTTGGAATAATCTTCCCAAATCCTACCCACTGTTTCTAATTAAATTTGTTCAAGAGAAAAATGGCATGGAGTTAAAAGCTTTGCTCAGAATGACTTTTTCACTTAAGGATATGGTTAAACAAAGGAGAATTACCTGTGATGCTAATTATTTTGTAAGAAATCATGCTTTATACAGATTCTGAAAAAGACCAATGGAAAGAGGTATCTTTTAAGTTTTAGGTGAATCATCCAACATTTTAGAAAAGATGGTGTTACTAGGCTCTCAGGTGGGATGGGAAAAGAATAATAATAATAAAATATGCTTCCCTGGTGGTTTAGACAGTAAAGAATCTGTCTGCAATGCAGGAGATGCAGGTTTGATACCTGGGTCAGGAAGATCCCCTGGAGAAGAAAATGGCAAATCACTCCAGTATTCTTGCCTGGGAGATCCAATGGACAGAGGAGCCTGGTGGATTACAGTCCATGGGACTGCAAAGAGCTGAACATGTCTGAGTGACTAACACTTTTTTTTTTTTTTTTCGGATTATGGATAATCAACTGGTTCTCAAAGTATCTGGTATCTCAAAGATGTTAGTACTCTAGGTGCTCTCAAGACACTCTCAGAAAGATTATGAGGACAACACCATTTTTATAATAATAGTGAGATTTTATTTTTCACTGGGTTGATGTTGCAAAGATAGAGATGGATGAAACTGCTATTCCTTCAGCAGAAATCAAGTTAGTAGCACCAAATTGTACTGTTGGTCATTGTGTTTTTTACTATACACATTGTATTAGTTTGCAAGGGCTACCTTAACAAGGTATTACAGACTAAGTGGCTTACAAAACAGAAATTTATCTTCTTACAGTTCTGGACACTAGACAACCAAGATCAAAGTGTTGGTAGGGTTGCTTTCTTCTGAGGCCACTCTCCTTGGCTTATAGACAAGTGACTTCTTCTTGTGTCTTTACATGGTCTTTCCTCTGTGTCTTATATCCTCTTCTTATACAGACATCAGTCATATTGAATTAGGGTCCTTCCTAAAGCGCTCATATTAAATTAATTACTTCTTTAAAAACCCTATCTCCAATACAGTCACATTCTGACATACTGGAGGTTAGAAATTCAACTCATGACTTGGAAGGGGACAGAATTCAGCCCATAACATTCACCAACACACCCAATTAAAAAAATAAGAATACTTTCTGAAGAGGTAAAAAGTATTAATTTTATTAAATCTCAATCCCTGAGTATACGTCTTTTTAATATTCTGTGCTATTAGTAGATGGGAAGTACCTATAAAAGACTTATGCTCCACACCAATATATAATTCTGAATCCCAGATAAAACATGTGTGGGACTGAACTAGCCACTTTTATGAACAGAACATATTTACTTAAAATAAATACTAACAGTACAATGGAATACTACTCAGTCATAAAAAGTTACAAAATAATGCCATTTGCAGCGACATGGATGCAATAGAGATTATGATGCTAAGTGAGGTAAGTCAGAAAGACAAATAACATGATATCAGTTGTATGTGGAATCTAAAATATGGCACAAATGAATATATTTAAAAAGCAGAAACAGACTCACAGAGATGGAGATCAGACTTGTGGTTGCCAAGAGGAGTGGGGGAGAGAGGGGAATGGATTGGAAACTGGAGGTTGGTAGTTTAGAGTGGCTAAACTACAAAGTCCTAATGCATAGCATAGGGAGCTCTATCTAATCTCCTGGGATAAGAGATGTTAATTTTTTTTCCAAAATAGAAAAGAATATTAAAGAAGAATGCATGTATGTGTAAAATTGAGTCACTTTACTGTATAGCAAAGATTGACACAATGTTGTAAATCAACTAAACTTCAATTTAAAAAGGGAGGGAAAGTAAGATAAGTACTAAGAGACAAATAATAGCTATTCAGATGTAAGTACTTGACAGACTAAAGAAAATGAAAAAAAAGAGAGAAAACCAAGTGAGCCTGACACTTCAAGCAAAATACAAGTGTATTATTAATAATAAAATCTGAGCTCTCAAACAAAAATCAGAATTTTGCAAAATGTGTATGTGCCATAGTGATTTTGACAACTTTCTAATACATAAAGGCTTTTCTGGTAAGACTGGTAATGATATTGATATATATTATTTTTTTAATATTACATGATGAAGCGAGTAAACAACTAAAAGATCTATGTAACTTGCTGGGTCAATATTTTCCAGTTGGCCAATGCATGATATTTAAAATCTTGTATAGATAAAAGATTTATACAAAGTGTATGATAGGCTAATGGATTTTAATATAACAGTTTTAAAAGTTCACAATACAGTTTCAAATTTCTCATTGTGACTTAATCTTAGAAAATTCAACTTGTCAAGTTTCACATAGAATCAGAAGAGGAATAATCATCATTATCTGAAAAGGCTATTAAAATACTCTTTCCTTTTCTGACTACATACGTGTATAAGGCAGGCAACAAAAACAACATATCTTAACAAAAACATGGATGTGTATGTGAAAATCTAACAGTTTTCTATCAATAAACAAAAATGTTATGTAAAGTGCTTACTATTGTTATTTTAAAATATATTAACATATTTTATCAATTAATTAAATTTCAAACACAGTAAGTAACCATAGTTATAGCCCACATAAACAGAATTTTTGGAATTGTTTAAACTTTTGGTGTAAAACAGCTTTCTAGTAAGACTACCTGCAATGATGAAAATGTCTGATATTTGTTGTGTCCAATGTGTTGTATCCAATATAGTTATATGTAGCTCTTGAGCTGAATTGTGTTACTGCGATTGAGAAACTAATTTTTTTATTTATTTTAGTTTTTTTAATCATTGTGTTCTTTTTTTAAAATTTTTATTTTTACTTTATTTTACTTGACAATACTGTATTGGTTTTGCCATACATTGACATGAATCAGCCACGGGTGTACATGAGTTCCCAATCCTGAACCCCCCTCCCACCTCCCACCCCATATCATCTCTCTGGATCACCCCCGTGCATCACCCCCAAGCATCCTGTATCCTGTATCAAACATAGCATGGCGATTCGTTTCTTACATGATAGTATACATGGTTCAATGCCATTCTCCCAAATCATCCCACCCTCTCCCTCTCCCACAGAGTCCAAAAGTCCGTTCTATACATCTGTGTCTCTTTTGCTGTCTCGCATACACGGTTATCACTACCATCTTTCTAAATTCCATATATACGTGTTAGTAAGGCAATGGCACCCCACTCCAGTACTCTTGCCTGGAAAATCCATGGACAGAGGAGCCTGATAGGCTGCAGTCCATGGGGTCGCTAAGAGTCGGAAACGACTGAGCGACTTCACTTTCACTTTTTACTTTCATGCATTGGAGAAGGAAATGGCAACCCACTCCAGTATTCTTGCCTGGAGAATCCAACGGACGGGGGAGCCTGGTGGGCTGCCATCTTTGGGGTCGCACAGAGTCGGACACGACTGAAGCGACTTAGCAGCAGCAGCAGCATACTGTATTGGTGTTTTTCTTTCTGGCTTACTTCACTTTGTATTACAGGCTCCAGTTTCATCCATCTCATTAGAACTGATTCAAATGTATTCTTTTTAATGGCTGAGTAATACTCCATTGTGTATATGTACCACTGCTTTCTTATCCATTCATCTGCTGATGGACATCTAGGTTGTTTCCATGTCCTGGCTATTACAAACAGTGCTGCGATGAACATTGGGGTACACATGTCTCTTTCAATTCTGGTTTCCTCAGTGTGTATGCCCAGCAGTGGGATTGCTGGGTCATAAGGCTGTTCTATTTGCAATTTTTTAAGGAATCTCCACACTGTTCTCCATAGTGGCTGTACTAGTTTGCATTCCCACCAACAGTGTAAGGTGTTCCCTTTTCTCCATGCCCTCTCCAGCATTTATTTCTTGTAGACTTTTGGATCACTGCCATTCTGACTGGTGTGAAATGGTACCTCATTGTGGTCTTGATTTGCATTTCTCTGATAATGAGTGATGTTGAGCATCTTTTCATGTGTTTGTTAGCCATCCGTATGTCTTCTTTGGAGAAATGCCTATTTAGTTCTTTGGCTCATTTTTTGATTGGGTCTTTTATTTTTCTGGAACTGAGCTGGATGAGTTGCTTATATATTTTGAGATTAGTTGTTTGTCAGTTGCTTCATTTGCTATTATTTTCTCCCATTCAGAAGGCTGACTTTTCACCTTGCTTATAGTTTCCTTTGTTGTGCAGAAGCTTTTAATTTTAATTAGACCCCATTTGTTTATTTTTGCTTTTATTTCCAGAATTCTGGGGGGGGGGGGGGGTGGATCATAGAGGATCCTGCTGTGATTTATGTCGAAGAGTGTTTTGCCTATGTTCTCCTCTAGGAATTTTATAGTTTCTGGTCTTAGGTTTAGATCTTTAATCCATTTTGAGTTTATTTTTGTGTATGGTGTTAGGAAGTGATCTAGTTTCATTCTTTTACAAGTGGTTGATCAGTTTTCCCAGCACCACTTGTTAAAGAGATTGTCTTTACTCCATTGTATATTCTTGCCTCCTTTGTCGAAGATGAGGTGTCCATAGGTGTGTGGATTTATCTCTGGGCTTTCTATTTTGTTCCATTGATCTATATATCTGTCTTTGTGCCAGTACCATACTGTCTTGATGACTGTGGCTTTGTAGTAGAACCTGAAGCCAGCCAAGCTGATTCCTCCAGTTCCATTCTTCTTTCTCAAGATTGCTTTGGCTATTCGAGGTTTCTTGTATTTCCATACAAATTGTGAAATAATTTGTTCTAGCTCTATGAAAAATACCACTGGTAGCTTGATAGGGATTGCATTGAATCTGTAGTTTGCTTTGGGTAGTATATTCATTTTCACTATATTGATTCTTTCAATCCATGAACATGGTATATTTCTCCATCTGTTAGTGTCCTCTTTGATTTCTTTCATCAGTGTTTTATAATTTTCTATATATAGGTCTTTAGTTTCTTTCGGTAGATATATTCCTAAGTATTTTATTCTTTTCGTTGCAATGGTGAATGGAATTGTTTCCTTAATTTCTTTTTCTACTTTCTCATTATTAGTGTATAGGAATGCAAGGGATTTCTGTGTGTTGATTTTATATCGTGCAACTTTACTATATTCATTGATTAGCTCTAGTAATTTTCTGGTAGAGTCTTTACGGTTTTCTATGTAGAGGATCATGTCATCTGCAAACAGTGAGAGTTTTACTTCTTCTTTTCCAATTTGGATTCCTTTTATTTCTTTTTCTGCTCTGATTGCTGTGGCCAAAACTTCCAGAACTATGTTGAATAGTAGCAGTGAAAGTGGGCACCCTTGTCTTGTTCCTGACTTTAGGGATAATGCTTTCAATTTTTCACTGTTGAGGATAATGTTTACTGTGGGTTTGTCATATAGCTTTTATTATGCTGAGGTATGTTCCTTCTATTTCTGCTTTCTGGAGAGTTTTTATCATAAATGGATGTTGCATTTTGTCAAAGGCCTTCTCTGCATCTATTGAGATAATCATATGGTTTTTATTTTTCAATTTGTTAATGTGGTGAATTACATTGATTGATCTGCGGATATTGAAGAATCCTTGCATCCCTGGGATAAAGCCCCCTTGGTCATGGTGTATGATCTTTTTAATGTGTTGTTGGATTCTGATTGCTAGAATTTTGTTGAGGATTTTTGCATCTATGTTCATCAGTGATATTGGCCTGTAGGTTTTCTTTTTTTGTAGCATCTTTGTCAGGTTTTGGTATTAGGGTGATGGTGGCCTCATAGAATGAGTTTGGAAGTTTACCTTCCTCTGGAATTTTCTGGAAGAATTTGAGTAGGATAGGTGTTAGCTCTTCTCGAAATTTTTGGTAGAATTCATCTGTGAAGCCATCTGGACCTGGGCTTTTGTTTGCTGGAAGATTTCTGATTACAGTTTCAATTTCCGTGCTTGTGATGGGTCTGTTAAGATTTTCTATTTCTTCCTGGTTCAGTTTTCAAAAGTTGTACTTTTCTAAGAATTTGTCCACTTCTTCCACATTGTCCATTTTATTGGCATATAATTGCTGATAGTAGTCTCTTATGATCCTTTGTATTTCTGTGTTGTCTGTTGTGATCTCTCCATTTTCATTTCTAATTTTATTGATTTGATTTTTCTCTCTTTGCTTCTTGATGAGTCTGGCTAATGGTTTGTCAATTTTATTTATTCTTTCAAAGAACCAGCTTTTGGCTTTGTTGATTTTTGCTATGGTCTCTTTTGTTTCTTTTGCATTTATTTCTGCCCTAATTTTTAAGATTTTGTTCCTTCTACTAACTCTGGGGTTCTCCATTTCTTCCTTTTCTAGCTGCTTTAGGTGAGAGTTAGGTTATTTATTTGACTTTTTTCTTGTTTCTTGAGGTATGCCTGTATTGCTATGAACTTTCCTCTTATCACTGCTTTTATAGTGTCCCACAGGTTTTGGATTGTTGTGTTTTCATTTTCATTCATTTCTATGCATATTTTGATTTCTGCTGTGATTTGTTGGTTATTCAGAAGCGTGTTGTTCAGCCTCCATATGCTGGAATTATTAATAGCTTTTCTCCTGTAATTGAGATCTAATCTTAATGCATTATGGTCAGAAAAGATGCTTGGAATGATTTCAATTTTTCTGAATTTATCAAGGCTAGATTTATGGCCCAGGATGTGATCTATCCTGGAGAAGGTTCTGTGAGCACTTGAGAAAAAGGTGAAATTCATTGTTTTGGGGTGAAATGTCCTATAGATATCAATTAGGTCTAACTGGTCTATTGTATCATTTAAAGTTTGCGTTTCTTTGTTAATTTTCTGTTTAGTTTATCTGTCCATAGATGTGAGTGGGGTATTAAAGTCTCCCACTATTATTGTGTTATTGTTGATTTCCCCTTTCATACTTGTTAGCATTTGTCTTACATATTGCGGTGCTCCTATGTTGGGTGCATATATATTTATAATTGTTATATCTTCTTCTTGGATTGATCCTTTAATCATTATGTAGTGGCCTTCTTTGTCTCTTTTCACAGCCTTTGTTTTAAAGTCTAGTCTATTTTATCGGATATGAGTATTGCTACTCCTGCTTTCTTTTGGTCTCTATTTGCATGGAATATCTTTTTCCAGCCCTTAACTTTCAGTGTGTTTGTATCCCTTGTTTTGAGGTGGGTCTCTTGTAGGCAGCATATATAGGGGTCTTATTTTTGTATCCATTCAGCCAGTCTTTACCTTTTGGTTGGGGCATTCAACCCATTTACGTTTAAGGTAATTATTGATAAGTATGATCCCATTGCCATTTACTTTATTGTTTTGGGTTTGGGTTTATACACCCTTTTTGTGTTTCCTGTCTAGAGAATATCCTTTAGCATTTGTTGGAGTGCTGGTTTGGTGGTACTGAATTCTCTCAGCTTTTGCTTGTCTGTAAAGCTTTTGATTTCTCCTTCATATTTGAATGAGATCCTTGCTGGGTACAGTAATCTGGGCTGTAGGTTATTTTCTTTCATCACTTTAAGTATGTCTTGCCATTCCCTCCTGGCCTGAAGCGTTTCTATTGAAAGATCTGCAGTTATCCTTATGGGAATCCCCTTGTGTGTTATTTGTTGTTTTTCCCTTGCTACTTTAAATATTTGTTCTTTGTGTTTGATCTTTGTTAATCTGATTAATATGTGTCTTGGGGTGTTTCGCCTTGGGTTTATCCTGTTTGGAACTCTCTGGGTTACTTGGACTTGGGTGATTATTTCCTTCCCCATTTTAGGGAAGTTTTCAACTATTATCTCCTCAAGGATTTTCTCATGGTCTTTGTTTTTGTCTTCTTCTTCTGGGACTCCTGTAATTCGAATGTTGGAGCATTTCATATTGTCCTGGGGGTCTCTGAGATTGTCCTCATTTCTTTTAATTCATTTTTCTTTTTTCCTCTCTGATTCATTTATTTCTACCATTCTATCTTCTATTTCACTAATCCTATCTTCTGCCTCCAATATTCTACTATTTGTTGCCTCTAGAGTGTTTCTGATCTCATTTATTGCATTATTCATTATATATTGACTCTTTTTTATTTCTTCTAGTCCTTGTTAAACCTTTCTTGCATCTTCTCAATCTTTGCCTCCAGGCTATTTATCAGTGATTCCATTTTGATTTCAAGATTTTGGGTCATTTTCACTATCATTATTCAGAATTCTTTCTCAGGTAGATTCCCTATCTTTTCCTCTTTTGTTTGGTTTGGTGGGCATTTCTTCTGTTCCTTTACCTGCTGGGTATTCCTTTGTGTCTCTCTCTTTTTTTTTAATTTTTATTTTTACTTTATTTTGCTTTACAATGATTCATGTCAATGTATGGCAAAACCAATCCTCTGTCTCTTCATCTTGGTTATATTGCTGCATTTGGTGTGGCCTTTCTGTATTCTGGGAATTTGTGGAGTTCTCTTTATTATGGAGTTTCCTCACTGTAGATGGGGTTGTATCAGTGGCTTGTCAAGGTTTCTTGGTTAGGGAAGCTTGTGTCAGAGTTCTGGTGGGTGGAGCTTGATTTCTTCTCTCTGGAGTGCAATGAAGTGTCAAGTAATGAGTTATTAGATGTCTATGGTTTTGGAGTAACTTTGAGCTGCCTGTATATTGAAGCTCAGGGATGTGTTCCTGGAGAATTTGCGTGGTATGTCTTGCTCTGGAACTTGTTGGCCCTTGGGTGATGCTTGGTTTCAGTGTAGGTATGGAGGCGACTGATGAGCTCCTATCGATTAATGTTCCTTGGATTCAGGAGTTCTCTGATGTTCTCAGGATTTGGACTTAAGCCTCTTGCTTCTGGTTTTCAGTTTTATTTTTACAGTAGCCTCAAGACTTCTCCATCTACACAGCACTGATGATAAAACATCTAGGTTAAAAATGAAAAGTTTCTCCACACTGAGGGACACACAGAGGTTACATGGAGAAGAGAAGAGGGAGGGGGTAGTTAGAGGTGATTGGAATGAGATGAGGTGGGATAAAGAGGAGAGAGCAAGCTAGCCAGTAATCACTTCCTTATGTGCGCTCCTCAGTCTGGACTGCTCAGAGGTGTTCATGGAGTTATACAGGGAAGAGGAGAGGGAGGAAGTAGACAGAGGTGGCCAGGAGGATAAAAGAGGGAAATGAAAAGGAGAGAGACAGATCCAGCCAGTAACCAGTTCCCTAAGTGTTCTCCATCTTCTGGAACACACAGAGATTCAGAGAGTTGGGTAGAGAAGAGAAGGGGGAAGGAGGAGACAGAGACAACCTGGTGGAGAAAAAGGAGAGTCCAAAAGAGGAGAGAGTGGTCAAGCCAGTAATCTCACTCAGGTAAAATTGGGTACCGAAGATTGGGTTTTTAAATGTACAAAATTGACAACCAACACCAAAAAGCAAAGATTAAAAATCTAGAGTAGAGGTTGGATTTTCAAAAATACAATATTAAAGAAAAGAAGAAGAAGAAGAAAAAAACAAAGTCACGAGAATTATTAAAAAAACAACAACCACACACCAAAAAAAATATATAGCGTTTGCTTTAAAAATAGGGTCTTTTTTTTTTGAAAAGTAATAGTAGCTTATAAAAATTAAAATTAAAGGAGAAATAGAAGACTTAAAAATTTTAAAAAGTTAAAAAAAGAAGAAGAAAAAACAATCGAACAACAACATCAACAACAAATAAAAGAGAATGGTTGTAAAAATAGTAAAGATATATCTGGGACTTTCTCTGGTGTTGTGGGCAGTGTGGGGTCACTTCCAAGGCTGTTCCCTCTGTTTAGCTTCTTCTGTTTGCTGGTCTCTTCAGTGTCTGATTTCTGCCCTGACACAAGGGGGGTGGTGGTGGACACATTTTTTTTTTTTAGGCTCACTTGTTCAGTCGCGGTGTGGGGAGGGAGGGATGCTGAAAACAAATAACACTGGCGTGTGCTCGCAGTGTCTCAGCCACGCTGGGCATGCCCCTGCACATGGCGCACACCGCTCAGGCTCTACGTTGCTCTGCTGGGAACCGTCTGAGGCCGGCCCTAGGCTGCATGCACCTCCCCGGTCTAAGCCACTCAAGCTTGGCTCTCAGGTAGCCCTCAGAGGCTCAGATTCAGTTGGGCCTGCATTTTGTGCCCTTCCCAGGACCGAGTAGCTCAGGTGTTTGGCGAGCACGGTTGCTGCGACTTATCTCCTTTCTCATCCCTGCTGCTCAGTTTTCTGAGTGTACCGCTGGTGCCCCTTGTCAGGTGGATGGTGACTGTTCAGGACCCCAAGAAGTCTTAGCAAAGAAGCCTGCTTGCAGTTTGGTAGGTAAAGTCTCTCCAGGGCTGCGATTACTCCCTTCCAGCCCTTCTGGCTCTGGCTGTCTGTCACCAGAGGGGGATGGTCTGCAGCCGGCTATTTCTGTTCCATCCTTTGTTCTGTGTGCAGTCCTGGCAGTGTCTTATGTTAGAGATTTTCGTGTGGTAGCTATCCCACAGTCTGGTATGATAGCCCAAGTTAGTTCACTCTGGTTACACTTGGGGCATTCTGGCCCGATTCTTGAAAAGCACTGCAGCCCACGCCTCCCTGCCCAGCCCCCACTTGCTAGTGGTGGATGCAGGCGTCTGTGCTGCCTCTCCACTGGGGGTGTTACTGTTGGGCTCATAATCTGTTGGTTTTAATTATTCATTTATTTTTCTTCCCTGTTATGTTGCCCTCTGTGCTTCCAAGGCTCGCCACAGACTCGGCAGCGAGAGTCTTTCCTGGTGTTCGGAAACTTATATCTTTTTAAGACTCCCTTCCCGGGACGGGGCTCCCTCCCTACCTCCTTTGTCTCTTTTTTCGTCTTTTATATTTTTTCCTTCCTGTTTTTGAATACAATGATCTGCTTTTCTGGGTGCCTGATGTCCTCTGCCAGCATTCAGAAGTTGTTTTGTAGAATTTACTCAACATTGAAATGTTCTTTTGATGAATTTGTGAGGGAGAAAGTGGTCTCCCCGTCCTATTCCTCTGTCATCTTAGGACTGCCCCCCGATATTAGTTTTTGAAAGTTGAGTTTTAAGCCAGCTTTTGCAGTCTCCTCTTTCCTTTTTTTTAGATTTCAATATACATAGTGGATGTGGCTTATGGCCATGTACTGGTTAGTATAGGGATAAAGCACCCTGAAACTAGTGACATGGAGAACCGTTGGAATAAACCATTGTGGGTGTTTCTAATTCATTTTTTAATTCAATTATGTTTGCTGTGTTGCTCTGACAATTTTATATGTCAACTTGATTGGGCTGGCCTGTCCAACTCTTTGTGTTCCCATAGACTCTAACCTGCCAGCTTCCTCTGTCTGTGAAATTCTCCAGGCAAGAATCCTGGAGTGGGTAACCATTCCCTTCAGGGAATCTTCCCAACCCAGGGATTGAACCCCAGTCTTTTGCATTGCAGACAGATACTTTACCATCTGAGCCACCAGGGAAGCCCTGCCTGGGCTAAGCGATGCCCAAATAGCTAGTAAAAGACCATTTGAATGAAGTGTGTCTCTGAGGGTATTTCTGGATCAAGTTATCACTTGAATCAGTAGACAGAGTAAAGAAGATTGCCTCCACCACTATGAGTGGGTATCATTCAATCGACTGAGGGCCTGAATAGAACAGAAAAGTAGACAGAAGTTTAATTCACTTTCTCTGCTTGCGGTGAGGCACTGTTTCTCCTTTTCTTGTGTATTGGTACTTCCAGTTTTCAGACTTCCGGCTTTGACTTGAACTACACCAGTGACCTCCAGGTTGTCAAGACTTCTGATTCGTATTGAATTTTACCACGAGCATTACTGTTTCTCCAGCTGCAGATGACAAATTATGGTACTTCTTAGCTTCCAAAACAACATGAGCCAAATCCTTTAATATATCTCTCATATCTGTATCTATATATTATATCATCTATGTATTGTATTGTTTCTGTTTCTCTAGCAATCCCTGACTAATATAGCAATGGGCTTCCCTGGTAGCTCAGTGGCAAAGAACCTGCCTGCCAAGCAGGAGACTCAGGTTCGATCTCTGGGTTGGGAAGATACTCCGGAGAAGGAAATGGCAACCCACTCCAATATTCTTGCCTGGGGAAATCCCATGAACAGAGGAGCCTGGTAGGTTTGAGTCCATGGGTAACAAAAATGTTGGGCAGGAGTTAGTGACGAAACAACTACAAAAACAATATAGAATATTTTCCCATGATGGACATCTGCCGTTAGAGAGCAGGACCAGTTGCACAATTTGTAGGGCCTAATGCAAATGTGAATTACTGAATGCCACTGAACTCATCACTATGCTCAGTCATGTCTGACTCTTCAGTGACCCCATGGAGTGTAGCCTAATTGGTTCTTCCATCTGTGGAATTTTCTAGGCAAGAATACTGGAACAGGTTGCCATTAAACTATACACATAAGTAGGCAAAATTCAGGGAATTCCCTGGTGGTCCTGTGGTTAGGACTTGTTGCTTTCACTGCCAGGTGAAAGTTCAATCCCTGATAGGGGAACTAGGATCCTGCAAAGCTGTACACCAAACCCCAAAAATAAAAAATAAAAAGACAAGATTCAAGTAATGTATAATTTACAATTAAAAAATCTTATCAATAATATTAAAATGATTACAGCAGAGTCTTAGACAAAATATTGGTCCTCTTGAGCATGGGGCCTTTTGTGACTGTATATATTGCATTCCCATGAAGTTGACCTTGTTAAACAGGAAATAAACCCATGTATTAGGATTTTGGTGTAATTTATTATCACAGCATAATTGAACATATCCTGACTAATAAAGAAATGAAGAAGGTTTAACTGAAGAAGTGACTTCCTAAGCTGATATCTATCAGGAATTAGCCAAGTGAACAGATGAGAATACTCTAGGAGAAGAAATTACATATGCTAATACCATTTCTCAGGAGAGATCATGACAGACACAGTATATAAATACCGTGTTGTTGTTGTTCAGTTGCCTGTCATGTCCAACTCTGCAAATCCATGGACTGCAGCATGCCAGGCCTCTCTGTCCCTCATCATCTCCCAAAGATTGCCCAAATTCATGCCCAGTGCATTGGTGATGCCATCCAGCCATCTCATCCTCTGATGCCCTTGATTCCTTCTGTCCTCAATCTTTCCCAACATCAGGGACTTCTCCACTGAGTCAGCTGTTCACATCGGATGACCAAAATACCAGAGTTTCAACTTCAGCATCAGTCCTTCCAAGCAGTGTTCTGGGTTGATTTCCTTTAAGATTGACTGGTTTGATCTCCCTACTGTCCAAGGGACTCTCAGGAGTCTTCTCCAGGACCAAAGTTTGAAGGTACCAATTCTTCGGCATTCTGCCTTCTTTATGGTCCAGCTCTCACAACCATATGTGACTGCTGGGAAGACCACAGCCTTGACTATACTGACCTTTGTTGGCAGAGTAATGTCTCTGCTTTTCAACAGACTGTCTAGAAGCAATTGTCTTCTGATTTCATGGCTGCAGTGATTTTAGAGCCCAAGAAGAGGAAATTTGTCATTACTTCCACCTTTCCCCTTCTATGTGCCATAAAGTAATGGGGCCAGTTGCCATTTTCTTATTTATTTATTTATTTTTAAAATTTAGTTTTAAACTGGCTCTTTCACTCTCCTCCTTCATTCCCATAAAGAGGCTCTTTAGTTCTTCACTCTCTGCCATTAGAGTGGTATCATCCACATGTCTGAGCTTGTTGATATTTCTCCCGCCTATCTCGATTCAAACTTGTAACTCATCCAGCCCAGCATTTCTCATGATGTGCTTGGCATATAGGTTAAACAAACAGGGTGACAGCAGACAGCCCTGTCCTACTCCTTTCTCAGTTTTAAACCAATCAGTTATTCTGTATAGGGTTCTAACTGGTGCTTCTTGACCCACATACAGGTTTCTCAGGAGACAGGTAGGATGGACTGGTATTCTCATCTCTTTAAGAGCTTTCCCCTGTTTGTTATGATCCACGCACTCAAAGGCTTTACCATAGTTGATGATACAGAGGTAGATGTTTTCCTGGAATTCCCTTGCTTCTCTATGACCCAGGGAAAGTTGGCAATGTGATTTCTGGTTCTTCTGCTTTTTCTAATCCCAGCTTGGACATCTGGAAGCTCTTGGTTAGCATAATGCTGAAGCCTAGCATGTAAGATTTTAAGCATGGTCTTACTAGCATGGGAGATGAGTGCAATTGTCCGATGGTTAGCACATTCTTTGGTACTACCCTTCCTGTGAATTGGGATAAGGATTGACCTTTTCCAGAGATACCCTATTTGTTGGATATTTCTACTTGTTCCTCCAAAATACTCTTCACCATCCAGCTTTCTGCCTTGGAAGTTGATCTGAGTGCCATGCTAAATCACTTCAGTCATGTCCCTCTTTGCGACCCCATGGACTGCAACCTGCTAGGCTCCTCTGTCCATGGGATTCTCCAGGCAAGAATACTGGAGTGGATTGCCATGCCCTCCTCCAGGGGATCTTCCTGACCCAGAGATCAAACTCACATCTCTTAAGTCTCCTACATTGGCAAGCAATTTCTTCACCACTAGTGCCACATGGGGAAATGATCTGATAGGCTACAACAGTGGACTCCCTTATCTCTGCCTTATACTTTTTTAGGTTTTGGCCAGTGGGGATCCCTAACCAAAAACAAACAAACTAACTAAAGGGAGGATAAAGAAGTCAAGATATTCGTTTTTCTGACTCCCTCTCTGTGGGGTTACCTCAGCTGATGTCTTTTCACAAAAGGTCTTGGTTTCTCTCAAGTCTTTCTTAATGAGATCTCTCTTTCCAGTTTTCATAAATACTCTTCTCTCACAATGTCTTTGGTCCAAAGGACAGCAGCACTTTGGGGGTGTGGTTTTAATCATATATTTATAAATAGTTCACTTACTGAGACCTTTTAAATTCTTTTGTTTTAAAAGTTGTCATATTGTTTCCACTTGGGTCCAGTAATGATGACGCCAGTATCAGAGAACACAAGGATGTGTATGCTTTGAGATGTGGTTAGAGGCAGTGTACAGTCCAGCCAATGCAGATTCATGAGGATATTTTAAGCAGTTTATCATTTGTAAAAAGATATTGTTTATTTATGGCTGTGTTGGGTCTTCATTGTTACACATTGGTTTTCTCTAGTTGTGGCGAGCAGGGTCTCCTCTCTAGTTTTGTGTTTGGGTTTCTCTTGTTGAGGAGCACAGGTTCTAGGGCTTGCTGGCTTCACTAGTTGTGGCACACAGGCTTAGTTGCCTTGCAGCTCATGGAATCTTCCTGGACCAGGGATCAAACCAGTGTTCCCTGCAATGGCAGACAGATTCGTAACCACTGGACCACCAAGGAAGTCCTGTTTATAATTTTTAATTTAAGCCACGGACGTACATGTTGGAGGCAAGCTATAAATGCAGGGACACTCGGTAGAAGATAACTACTAGTACATATTATGTTTGAAGCAAACAAGAACGTAGACTCAGGTTCAGTGGATATACTAATGCTTGGACCCTACATGGTTAAATCCATTTTTTTCTATAAAGTCAAGCACAAGACTCGTGTCATTACTCTGCATAGATTAATTACAGTACATATGAGTAAGCAAATAATGTAACCAATTCAGAGCTTTATCTACAGGAGAACAAAAGTGTATAATCAGAAAAATAATTCTAAAAGGACAACCCTGGAGGTAAGAAAGCACATGTTTTTAGGTTTTAATCATCTCCAAACTATAAGTAATTATCCGTAATTTCAGGGTGAATCTTAATTGCATTACCCGGTTTATAATTTTCTCACTCTACAAAGAAATTCACATTATACTTATTTTACAGTTAGAAAAAGAATTATTAAAGCTACCAGTGGAGCTGTAGGTTTGTACCTCATTGTGGTTAACAATGCTATCTTGTTAGAATACTCTGAATAGCAATTTAGTCATACTATCTATTTCTGTCCAATCATGCCTATTTACTAAGCCCAAGAAATATGTCTCTTTTTGGCCAGGTTTATGTTTTAGGCTTCCCCAGTGGCTCAGACATTAAAGAATTTGTCTAGCAATGCAAGAGACTTGGGTTTGATCCCTGGGTCAGGAAGATCCCCTGGAGGAGGGCATGGACACCCACTCCAGTATTCTTGCCTGGAGAATCCCATAGACAAAGGAGCCTGGTGGGCTACAGACCGTAGGGTTGCAAAGAGTTGGATACGACAGAAGCAACTTGGTACGCGTGCACACATTTTAGAAAAAGATGTTTATTGTATACCATCTTGATAGGAACTGAGCCATGCTACCTCTTCAATGCCTTCCTGCAGATCACATATTGACACTCTAGCTCCCACTGTGCTTGTAATCAAAGGTGAGACCTTTAGGAGATTACTGTTGTCCAGTTGCTAAGTCATGTCTGACTCTTTGTAATCCCATGGGCTATAGCACACCAGACAACTAAGGTTAAATAAGATCATTTGGGTCGGTCTCTAATCTGATATGATTTCTGGTCTTATAATGGGAGGCAGAGGTCTCTCTCTCTCCACACGCTGCAGAGGAAAGTCCACGTGAGGATGCAGGAAGAAGCGGGTTGTCTACAAGCCAAGAAGAGAGTTCTCACAATGGACCACATCTGCCACTACCTTGATCTGGGACTTCCAGTCTTGATAACTAAGAAAATAAATTTCTGTGATTTAATCCATACTGCTGCTGCTAAGTCGCTTCAGTAGTGTCCAACTCTGTGCGACCCCACAGATGGCAGCCCACCACCCGTCCCTGAGATTCTCCAGGCAAGAACACTGGAGTGGGTTGCCATTTCCTTCTCCAATGCATGGAAGTGAAAAGTGAAAGTGAAGTTGCTCAGTAGTGTCCAACTCTTAGCGACCCCACGGACTGCAGCCTACCAGGCTCCTCCATCCATGGGATTTTCCAGGCAAGAGTACTTCTCCGTAATCCATACTAGCTTGTGGTATTTGTTATAACAGCCTGAGCTAGCTGATGCAAACTTCATTGTAAAACTATAGATAATAGAAAAAGAAAAATAATTCCTGTTTCCTATATCTTAATACACCCTATGTAACTTTTGTCTTAATAGCAAACTGGATCTGTATCAGTTTGGGTCAGAAGCCTGGACTGGGGAGATAGAAGCATGAATAAAATAATGTCATGCACTGGCACTGCTCTGCTCTCCTCTTTCTAAAGCCAGATGGCTAATGGTCCTACTGCAGGACTCTCTCGAAGACTATTGCTATCATATGAATCACTTGGCAGTAGCTTTCTTCCCCTTCACCAGTTGCCAGGGCAACTCAAGTATTGATTTCTGTCTTTTTGCTTCTATGAGTTCCCTTTGCTCCATTTTCTGAGTTTGCTGAGGTATGTTTATAGGAAGCAATACATATGTGTGTGTGGTGGGGGTGGGTGTTGCTTGTATATATATGAGACATTCTTTTTCATATGCACTAATCTGACACATGTTTGTTTTTTCCCCCAATATAACTAGTGGACCACTGACCATCTTTGGACTGTGTAAATTCTTTAACAGAAGTAGATCTGAACTTCACTGTACTTTCTAGGATTATTCATGGACTTTCAGGGCACGTGGCCTGCTAGGACTCTGAGATAGGGTATAAACAATCACTGGGAAATGATAATTCCCACGTTGTCTGTCAAAGTATACATCCTTTATTTAATTGCAAGTAAGAGATATGCTTTCAGAGAAGGCAATGGCACTCCACTCCAGTACTCT
Source organism: Budorcas taxicolor (assembly GCF_023091745.1). NCBI lineage: Eukaryota > Metazoa > Chordata > Mammalia > Artiodactyla > Bovidae > Budorcas > Budorcas taxicolor. The sequence continues at coordinate 89,799,584 of NC_068910.1, forward strand.
TGCCTGGAAAATCTCATGGATGGAGGAGCCTGGTAGGCTGTAGTCCATGGGGTCGCTAAGAGTCGGACATGACTGAGCGACTTCACTTTCACTTTTCACTTTTATGCATTAGAGAAGAAAATGGCAACCCACTCCAGTGTTCTTGCCTGGAGAACCACAGGGATAGGGGAGCCTGGTGGGCTGCTGTCTATGGGGTCTCACAGTGTCAGACACGACTGAAGCGACTTAGCAGCAGCAGCAAGAGATATGCTTTATTTCCTGAAAAAAACACTCACTGCTAACAGTGTATTAGTTTATTTTCCTTATGCTCCAAGCTCTCATTTAAGCCCATCCAAAGCAATGACTAAGTATAGGATTAGAAATCAAAGAAATTTCTTCTAGCTCTGGCTCTGCCACTGTCTAGGTCAACAGATTTGGACATTGTCATTTAGCTTTTTTTTTTTTTTTTGCCTCATTTATTCATTAAACATTATTCAAGGACACACTGTTTGTCAGATGCTGTGCAGTGATAGAAAAAGAAAAATAAACAGAAACAAGTGAACAGAAAAAGGAATCTAAAACTGCCCAGTCCTAGAATTTAAAGCCTTGTGTGTGCTTAGTTGCTCAGTCTTGTCCAACTCTTTGTGACCCCCATGGACTGTAGCCCACCAGGCTACTCTGTCCATGGGGCTTCTCCAGGCAAGAATACTGGAGTGGGTTGCCGTGGGTTACCCAGGGATCAAACCCAGGTCTTCTGCATTGCAAGCGGATTCTTTACCATCTGAGCTGCCCGGGAAAACCTTGTAGGAAAGACAAAGCATCACAATTAAGTCCAGCTGACATCAGCCTGGGAATCACAGCTTTCTTGGGTGTAAAATGTGTGGTCCATGACCACTGCACCAGGTAGTCATTCTTTAGAAGCAGCAAAGAGGATGAAAAGTTAGTGTTTGAGTTACAGGGAAAGGGGGCTTTTTGTGTTGTTCGGTGGTAAAGAATCCACCTCTCAATGCAGGAGATATAAGAGATGTGGGTTTAACCCTTGGGTTAGGAAGATTCCGTGGAGAAGGGAATGGCAACCTGTTCCAGTATTCTTGCCCGGAAAATCCGATGGACAGAGGAGCCTAGCGGGTTATAGTCCACAGGGTTGCAAAGAGTTAGACATGACTGAAGCAACTTAGTACACGGGCACAGAGAAAAAGAGGAGAGAGGAGGGTCATGGAGAAGAAGCTGGACTGTATAGACATCTGGTCTTCTGCAGGACCTTGGGGATGAATCTGAGCTGCAGCCTGGAGAAACTTGAGACACTAAAGGGGATACCGCTGCTTTAGTTGAGAACATCACATGATTCTGTCATGTTATTGGTTTGGCAGCTTTGGGCTGCCCTAGATTTTGTACCCAAAGCAAGACTTCATTCTCCCAAGAGGAGGGAGACTTTGTGGCAGGTAGAAAGGGAGACGAGAAACTTATCAGATCCAATAAATGCCCAAAACATAGAAAAGGTCAGCAGTAGAGACTTGAGGTTGGGGGAACAGTACCCGGAGGCAGGGATTCATCCTTTCATTCACCATGTCTGCAGTATTTGATAAATGGGTGAATTGTCTTTGCAAGATCATGAATATAAATGGAACTAAGGTAGCAAATGAATATGAATGCTAATACAATCTCAGTGTCTGTGGAACCTGAATGGGGATATGCAGGTTATATACAGAATTACTACTAACACATAGAAAGTATCTGGGGCTTCTCAAGTGGTGCTAGTGGAAAAGAATCTGCCTGTCAATGCAGAGACTGGGGTTTGATCCCTGGATTGGGAAGATCCCCTGAAGAAGGAAATGTATTCTTGCCTGGAGAATCCCATGGACAAAGGAGCCTGGCAGGCTATAGTCCATAGTGTCACAGAGTCAGACATGACTTGGCATGCACATGCAAAAAGTATCTAATGACTGTGGGTACAAACAGCTATGAGGTCACTTAAGGTGGTGGAAATAATAACTCTTGGAAAGTTTGAGGGAGGAATCAAGAGGAAAAACTATAGTTGATTATTTTCTTAAAGATAGAACAATACATTTCACACAAGGAAACAGGAGATATTTCATTTCATTTCAAAATGACCAGGATATGAAGAAACATGGACAAATAATGATGGCATCTTGAAAGAATGTAAGTACTAGAAAACCCAATGACCATATTTTAAACAAAGAAGTTGCTTTTTATGGCATAACAAGTAGCTCACAATAGGGAGTTGGTACATATGATTCAAGGAATGAATTATGCAACTTTATGATTGCAAGGTGGCTGCTGCAGCTCCAGCTTTCACACATATTCTTTAGTTAAGATGAAGAGGAGAGACAAAATGGTTATACCGGCTATCCTCCTTTACCTGGAAAGATACTGCTAGAAGCCTTCCTCCCTTTCCTATGATTTAAGCTAGATCTCAGCCTGGATATACCACATTTGTTCTCTTTCAAGCCTTCTCCACTCCCCACATCTGTAAGCAACAAGGCATTCTGGGAAAGCAAATACTTAGCTGAGAACATTGCTGTGTTATAAAACAACGACAACAACCAAGTTCATTAGGAAGGATAAAAGGATGAACAAACAGGGAAGAGGGAGAAATGACATGACTTAGTCTTTGGGATGGAAGATGGGGTGATTCTGTGAAATACACAATAGTCTAATCTTTTAACTTTACGATTCTATAAGGCCCCTTGCCAATAATCCTTAATATTTAAGATCCTTATTCGAACATGAGCAGTTTTCTCCTGCTTGCTCTGCTTTCCCTAAAGCTCAACAAATGAAGGACACTGAGCTCTGCTTCCTCCTCCTCTCCTGTCGCAGCCAGTGCCCAGGTCTTTGGCCACACAAAAATGACCTTAACTAAAAGCAGCCTATGTTTACAAGAACAGTATCTGTGATGGACCCAGCATCCTGGAGGAACAATGGGCCAAGTAAAGTACCCAGAGGCAGGGAATTCTGGTCAAATCCCATCACAGATGCACTATGCTGCTTTATGTAACTCTTGGTGTCTGTGCTGGTGTCACACAGAGAATTCTAAAATAATAGAATGAAAATGGTAACATTCTAGAGTCCCTTCTAGCTCTATGGTTATTTCTCGACTCATTTCATTAAATTCCTCCAAGTATGCACATCCATTATGACTGTTTTCTTTTTTTTTTTTTAAGACTGATCTAATTACATATAATGGGGGAAAAAATCAAGGCAAAACATTTCCTTTATTAGGAGATGTATGGATTTCTAAGTTAGCTAGATTTACAGTCTCTCTGCTGCTAATGATTTTGCTGCAAAGAAGCTTATTAAACAACACCCCCCTTAGTTTGAGGGTCATGCATTTATATGAAAGCAGTCCCTCTTACGGCTCTGTCAGAAGTTTTGAAGTCTTGGGCTTTTGGGTAATTCTCTTGTTTCCTTCAGAGCACATTTCTGCCCAGGAAGCTTAGAGCTGCCGCCTTCATGTTCCTAGACAGTCACAAATATCTTTAAGTGTCTGTCAGGCATGACTGTGCTTATAAGAATGAGGAGGCTGGCAATTGAGTTCAGGGAAATAATGACCTCTCTGTCATTTATCATCAATATACCCTTGACAATAGCACATACAGGCGCTCTGCTGGACACAGATGCCAAGCTAGGCTCCTCGACTAGCATCCTAGCAGCTCTGTTGTTTATTGCTCTTCTTGGATCACTTCCTTTATTTAATTTTGGCAAGTTACCAAAGTTAAAGAAGATACTTGCTGCTGTTGTGGCCGAGATCAGCCCACTTGTCAAACAAACGGATTGTGAGATTTTCAGGGAATTTGCTCAGTGCCAGGGACCAAAGACAACAATGTTCAATGATGGAGGCAATCTTTATTGCTGTGAGTGTGGAGCATGCTGTTTTTACAGGAGAGCTGTGACATTTTTCTAACTGGATTGCATCTGCACTTTTAAAAGACAGACAACAGGAGTATCACCGAGGATAATAGAATCAGAGGCTGGAAAGCCTTCATATTTTATTAGGGCAGGGCTGCATTGATTCCATTTCTTTAAGTCACTGGAGTGTTATTTCACATTCTAGTGTCTGCATAACTATATTGCCTTTGTTTCTCAGTTCCATTTAAAATTCCCTGGCATATCAAGGCTAGTGAATGTCAGCGAAGATAACTATCAACATGTAATAACTTCCAACTACAGGAACGTGTAGCTTGAAAACACTTAAATGAGCAGGTCTTTCTGTAATAAGTAGGAGCCAAGGGAGGAGAAATTAACTCCAACTACACTGGATGTATGTCAGATTTCATTTGGGTTTTGACTGTGCATAGACATAGGCATTTATCATAGACAATCAAGGAATTGGAGTAGGTTCCAGTGAAAAATAAGGCTTCATAAACCAATTGGGAGACCCATAGGATACATCACAGAAAGCCTTTATATCAACTAGCCTCAAAAACTTGTAGGATCTCGGGAAAGGCTAGTAAGGAAATCCTCAATGAAAATTTAATTTAGTATCTTGCTTAGAATTCCATTCTTGTTTGTGTAACTAACTGTAAGAAACTTATTGAAGCAACAATTTACTGTCACCCTTTTTATATACTAATATTTTATCTGGTTTTAAATATAATTATATTTATTTACTCATTTATTTTTGCCTGTGCTGGGTCTTTGTTGCTGCTTGGCTTTTCTGTGGTTGCAAGTTCTCACTGCCTCGGCCTCTCCTGTGGCAGAGCATAGGCTCTAGGGCACGGGCTCAGTAGTTGTGGTGTACAGGCTTAGCTGCTCTGGGGCATGTGGGGTCTTCCTGGATCAGGGATTGAACCCATGTCTCCTGCACTGACAGGTGGATTCGTTATCACTGAGCCATGAGGGCAGACCCTACTATCAACTTTATTGTTTCTCTAAGTTCCCCATGAGGCTTCAGTCAGATGTTGGCAGGGTCTGGATTCTTTTGAAGGCTCAACGGGAAACACAAGGACTCTTCTTCAGTCCCATGTATATCGTCTTTCTGAAATGGGCCAACTTAGGGCCGCCTAGGCATCTTTCTCTCCATGACACCTCCTCACATGGCTAACCTGGGTAGCCACAGAACATGGCATCCTCAGAAAGCTGGCCCTTCCTGGAGCACATGTTCTGAGAGACCAAGATAGAAACTCTGAGAGTTTTTATGACCTAGCATCAGAAATCAGACAGTATTCTTTCTGTCACATGCTATTTATTACAAGTGAATCACAAGAGTCAGCTCAGATTCAAGTGAAGGAAACTATCCAGGGGCGTGAGTATTAGGAGGTTTGGTTCTTTGAGGTCCCTCTTTAGAGACCAGCTGTTGTTGTTTAGTCACTAAGCTGTGTCCGACTCTTTGTGACTCTATAGACTGCAGCACGCCAGGCTTCCCTGTCCTTCACCATCTCCCAGAGTTTGTTCAAACTTATATCTACTGAGTCAGTGACACCATCCAACCACCTCATCCTCTGTCTCCCTTTTCTTCACCTGTCCTCAATCCTTCCCAGGATCATGTCTTTTCCAGTGAGTCAGCTCTTCACATCAGGAGGCCAAAGTATTGGAGCCTCAGCTTTAGCATGAGTCCTACCAGTGATTATTCAGGATTGATTTCCTTTAGGATTGACTGGTTGATCTCCTTGCAGTCCAAGGGACTCTCAAGTCTTCTTCAGCACCACAGTTCAAAAGCATCAATTCTTCGGTGCTCAGCCTTCCTTATGGTCCAGCTCTTACATCTGTACATGACTACTGGATAAACCATAGCTTTGACTATACAGATGCAAGAGACAAGCTACCAGAACTTTTAGTTCATTAGCTAAATGAAATGTTACATCTTAAAGAATCTGCCTGCAATTGCATGAGATCCCTAGGTCAGGAAGACTCCCTGGAGGAGGAAAATGGCCACTTATCCTAGTATTCTTGCCTCAAGAACCCCATGGATAGAGGACTTGGTGGGCTACAGTCCATGGGTTTACAAAGAGTTGGACATGACTGAGGACACCCTATGTGCCAAGCACTTTGCTAAGTAATGTAAAATAAGCTTTTCTTTTAACCTTTCAGAAATCCAATGAGTTTGATAGTATCATTTTCTTAATTTTATGGACAAAATAATTGATTTACTAAAGGAAATTCTGTAGCAAACCATAGTAGAATTCTGAGGTGGTGTCAGGATCTCTGCTCTATAGTGTTACTCTTGTGACTTGTTCTGTTACTTGGCAAGGGGACTTATCAGATTTCATTAAATTTCCTAATCAGTTGACCTTATTATAAGGAGATATTAACTCCAACTACTTTGTGGGCATGTCAGATTTAATTTGAGTTATGACAGTTCATAGACATAGGCATTCACCTCTGATGGTCAAGGATCTGGGATGTGTTTGAATGAATAATCAGTCTCCATAAACCAAATGAAAGACAAATACCCTATGTTACAGAGAACCTTTTATCAACTAGCCTCAACAATCACATAGGAACTAAGTTCTTGTATAATAGGGGACCCTTATATAACCACACTGGAAGCAGAAGGGAAAGTCAGAGATGAGAAACCTATGAAAGATTTCAAGGGTCATTGCTGACCTTGAAGATAGAGGAGGCGGTATGAAAAGACTGTTGAGCAGATTTTAGGAGCTGGGAGACGCTGGTCAACAGTCAGTAAAGGAAACAGGGATTTCAGTCCTACATTTTCAGGGAACTACATTCTGCTAAGTACCTGCATGAATTAAAAAAAAAAAATTATTTGGCTGCATCAAGTCTTAGTTACAACATGCAGGATCTTAGTTGTGTCATGCAGGATCTTTCATTGAGGCACATGAATTTTCTAGTGGTAGTGCATGGGCTCAGAAGTTATGACACTTAGTCGCTCTGCAGCATGTGGAATCTTAGCCCCCCAACCAAGTATCAAACCCATGTCCTCTGCATTGCAAGGTGGATTTTTAACCACTGAACCACCAGAGAAGTCCCAGTACATGTATGCACTTTGAAGCTGGTTCTTCCCAAGAGTCTTTACATGAGAGTTCAGCCTGACTAACACAGATTTTAGTCTTGTGATCCATTATGCAGAGAACTCAGCTAAACCTGCCTGGTTTTGAACCTACAGACCTTGGGCATTGTTTCAAGTCACAGAGTTCTGGTAGTTTTTTAGGTAGCAATTTTGTAACAATTAGGTAACTAATTTGGTACCTGTGAGAATGTTCTTGCTGTCACACTCTTGCTCAATGTCCATTCTTTCCAAGTCTTATTCTACTACCTTTGCATCAATTTTTTTCAGGGAATTATTTCTAGTAACTCCATGTCACACAAATCTTGTCTCAGAACATGATTCTGGCAAGTTTGATATAATATAGTTGTTAACAAAGGTGGTTTAGAAAATAGATGGCCAGAACAGAATTCTGGAGTGAGGTCACTTACCAGCCAGATAACAATTACGGGTGAAAATTAGATGGATGGTAACTCCTGGTGCAACACTGCCATCAGTTCAGTTCAGTTCAGTTGCTCAGCAGCATCTGACTCTCCATGGACTGCAGCACGCCAGGCTTCCCTGTTCATCACCAACTCCTGGAGCTTGCTCAAATTCATGTCCATCAAGCTGGTGATGCCATCCAACCATTCCATCCTCTGTTGTCCCCTTCTGCTCCTGCCCTCAATCTTTCCCAGCATCAGGGTCTTTTCCAAGGAGTCAGCTCTTTGCATGAGGTGTCCAAAGTACTGGAGTTTCAGCTTCAGTATCAGTCCTTCCAGTGAATATTCAGGACTGATTTCCTTTAGGATGGACTGGTTGGATCTCCTTGCAGTCTAAGGGACTTGCAAGAATCTTCTCCAGTACCGCAGTTCAAAAGCATCAATTCTTTTGTGCTCAGCTTTCTTTATAGTCCAACTCTCACATCCATACATGACTATTGGAAAAAGTCATGTAGCTTTGACTACTCATGTAATCAAAGTCATAGCTTTGACTAGACAGACCTTTGTCAGCAAAGCAATGTTTCTACTTTTGAATATGCTGTTTAGGTGGGTCATAGCTTTTCTTCCAAGGAGCAAGAATCTTTTAACTTCATGGCTGCAGTCACCATCTGAAGTGATTTTGGAGCCTCCAAAAATAAATCCTCTCCCTGTTTCCATCGTTTCCCCTTGTATTGTTTCCCAACACTGCTTTACAATTACCAAAATGTTCCATCTGGCGAACTGGGATGGGAAGAAGGAGGAAGAGGGTGTATTGCCTTAGGCAATATCTCTAACATTTAAGTAATATAGGGGAAATTGTTATTTTTAGAAATGTGGAATTGGTTGCTTTTTTTGCTGGGTGTCAGTTATGAAAAGGAAAGCAAATGACAAGCTCAAGTCAGTCAATGACAACCAAGGACATGATATGAAAGTGAAAAGGCTTCCATGGCATCACCAATAGCAACTCTCATCACCTGTAGCCAGAGAGTAGATCATGCTGAAGATTAGGCCCAGACTTGAGAGTAAATATGACAGAGCTACAAACAGTGATGAAGTCACAGCCTTGCCAAGTCTCTAAAGTTAGAGAGAGAGTGGGATCCTATGAAATGTTAAGGAAATATTTGAGTGAATGTACTTGAATACGTTGAACCCAAGATAACCTTGAATCTTCTGTGTCTTCAGAAGTGGCTTACTTACTATTGCTTGAGGATAGCAACATTTCCTTTCCTAAAGACAGTGCAGAAGCATCTCTTTGCCTGTGATCATGCAGCATGCGTGCTATTGCTTCAGTCATGTCCCACTCTTCGCAACCCCACAGACCATAGCCCACCAGGCTCCTCTGTCCATGGGATTTTCTCAACACGGATACTGGAGTCGGTATTGCTCTCCTCCAGGGGATCTTCCCAACCCAGAGATCAGCCTCTCATGTCTCCTGCATCTCCTGCATTGCACGTGATTTCTTTATCACTGAGCCACCAGGAAGGGCCACGGTCATGCTGCAATCTCCCCTAGAAGTACGCCTCCTCACTGGACACCAATAACTAAGGTCAAGTCCTAGGATGGTTCACCTGGGAAGTACTGACTCTACTAAGGGAGGATAGGAGTTATTCACCAACAGAACAATACGACCTAGAAGGTATGTAGCAACCAGAATCAAGAAAACTTGACTAGGACTTGAAGGTAATAGACAAAGTGAGTCATATATAAAGCTGGCATGGGTGGATTGGATGATACTAGGGTTTCTTTTTTGTGATTCAGATTCAACATCTTAGCAAGGGTTTGGTCTTGATACATTGTTGAGTTGGCTCTTGGAAAGCTGGAAATAATAATCCACATTAAAGTACCTAGAGATGGTAGAACTGACATTTGACAGAATGTTGAGGAAGGATCAGAAGTACTCACAGAGGTAAATATGCAAGAATATATCTATTGTACGAGTTCAAACAACCGACTAAGCAGCTACATTTCTTGAAAGGGCCCAGGAGACACTTCTTTCACTAAGAAAAGCACTTAGAGAGGAACCAGAGATATGGAAACTCAGTGGTAGAATGATAGCTATCCATTAGAAGATGACATTAATGATAGGAAATGTTGTGAACCTGAGCTCTTGTTATAGGAATGATAGTTTACAGAACAGCAGAAGCCAGGTGGAAGCATTTAACCGTCAGACACAGGATGAGTATATCTAACATTACAGGTAGTGAGGTTGAAATGAAAACCAGTTGTCTCTGACCCACCAGGGTCTATCGTGATGGCTAATACACCACACCCTCCCTAAGAACCAGATATATAGAGAACCAATTAAGTGTAACTTAATATATATAATCAAGAAAGATTGAAGGCAGATAAACTGATATTAACCACCTCAGTGGAAAATCATTATTCTCCACCCAGTTTCCAGACCTTAACTTGACTGAAAAAGATACAGGTGCATTTGAAGAAGAATCCTGAAATGCAATAGGAATTCACCCAACCTTACTCAAAGGGATCTGTGTCCGTTAGGATAAGGTGAATATGCAGAATTTTTCAAAGTTGTTGGTTATCAAGAACCCCAAATCCCCCTGTGCCCACCCATTATAGTAGAATGTCAGGTGGTAAATGAGATCCTTGTCCAATTCTAGAGAAAACACAGTCTTATCTTGTGGTCATTCCTCCTCTCCAACCCTGAGACTGGTTTGTTTTGGGGGGGATTGCAGTTTATTTTCAGACACACTTAGGATGTGGGAGGTGGCCGGCTGTCTCCATCTGCATCCCCTCCCTGCATTTAATCAAGAACTCCTCTCTGACCTCTGAATCCCACAGCTGTGCAAGTTAGATGAGGTAATTGTACCCCACCATCAGGAGGGGCTCAGGCAGGTGTGGGGTGCAGAGAGTAGAGGTTGGGGGCAGAGTTCAAGTAGTCACAGTTCCCCTATGCATACCCCCAGATTACGCTGTGCCCAGGCCACAGGGGATACTCCCAACCTTGGGGTACTAGCGGTGTTAACCGCCCTTCTCTCACTCAGAAACTTCAAGATGTGCTCCCCACCCTGCTTACCCTGATAACAACAAACCACAGTCCTAAACCCTGTAGTCCAGGTGATGTGAGGGCCTCAGCACTCCACTCATCCAAGACACCTGCCTTCCTTATCGGGAGTGATGGGGGTGTGGTGAGCTTCACTTGCGCTTCACTGGCGTGGGATCAAATGATAGCAGGGGAGAGGAAGGGAGGGCATGAGGACCATAGGAGGCAGGCTTGGCAGGTGCTGAGCTCTGGTCTGTACCCCCTCCACACTCACTGCACCCCCCACCCCCCTGAATCTCTGAGAGTCCAACTGCAAAGGCAATATGGGCCATGGGGGTGGTGGTGGGCAGGGGGCAGGGAGTGGGAACAGGGGCTGGTGGGGAGAGCCGAGCAGCACCTCATCCCACCCCCACCAGTCCTGTTCCTGGGGGACATGATGCTTAGGAAGGGCTAGGAACTGGACTCTAGGCCCAGCTTTCAAATTCTGCCTTCCAGAACTGCTGAATTCAGGAGAATAGAGCTACTAACCCCCACACCCCAGATGTCTGGGCTTTAGGCAGAGTGGAGGGAATGGCGGATGCCCTCCCAAGGATAATTATAAAAAGCTACAACACTTAACAACTCCTTGGGGAGAAGTGGTTCCCAGCCTCTTGCTTTCCCAAGTTATCAATGTCCCTCACAGCCAGCAGACAGGGCTGAGGGGGTCCCAGAGAGCTAAGGGAGGAGGCCACAGTCCCTCTCTGAGAGGGGGTCCATTAGCACTATGCAATGGTGGGGCACACTGGCAGTCTGGTGGACCCCTGGGCAGGGGCCCTCCAAAACTGGATTGCCCAGTTATTGAAGCTTCCAGTGCTTTTAAGGCAGGGTGGGTGGGTACGGGGAGGCCTGCAGGAGAGGAGGTGAGGGGAGAGGTCTGGGCCAAAGTCTGAATCCGATTCCAAAGCGCCCCTCTAGGAGTCATGACTTGAAGAATCTTCCTACCACAAACTGGCCCAAACAAAATACAGTGAGAACTATCACTATGTTCTTGATGGGGGCTTTTTCCCAGCCACCCCTCTGCTCAGTCGATGTGGCAATGCAGTGATGCAACAGGAAGTTGGCCACAAAGCGGGTCATCTGGCTGAGGAAGCTGGTCAGGCCATGCTGGCAGACACGCAGGGCCAGGCAGTAGCCAAAGCCTGGCAGAGCCACCACTCTGCCCCAGTTGATGCCACTCTCAGACTCGAGGTGATCTTGGTGAAATATTCATAGGTGTTCTCTGCTATTGGCTGCAGGTGCTGCAACACGGCCTGGAACTCTATGCCATAAGGCCAGTTGATGTCATCCCTGATGATGATGGTGAGCGGGGGACCCACCTACAGCTTGCACCCAGGGATAAGTGGGTCCCCAGCCTGACCGCTCTCTGCAGCCCTGCCTGGGAGGACCTGAGCCTTGTCTGAATGCACTCTCTCAAGTCCTCCTCAAGGCCAGGGATGGCCCAGCAGGGTGGAGGTCAGAGATCCTAAGGGGCCAGGAGCTGCTCTCAGGGTCTAGTATCCAGGCCTGGCTTCCAGAAACGGGTGTCAGTGAATTCCTGGTGTCTGGTTGCAGCCTGTGCTGGTCTGAGCCCAGCCCTAGGGAACCAAGAGGCTGCTGCAATCATGCAGGTGCTTAGCCTTGAGTTTTTAATTGGGATAAATATGCTTGTATTGAAGGCATGTATGTATGCTCAGTCGTGTCCTGACTCTTTGTGACCCCATGGACTGTAGCTAACCAGGCTCCTCTGTCCATGGAATTCTCCAGGTAAGAATAGTGCAGTGGATAGCCATTCCCTTCTCCAGGAGATCTTCCCAACCTAGGGATCAAACCCATGTCTGCTGCATTGGCAGGCAGATTCTTTACCACTGAGCCATCTGGGAAGCCCTATAATGACGGCATACAGTAACTAATATCCAATCCAGTCTTGATCAGTGTAATTTGAACTCTCCTTCCATGTCATGATATAGTCCAAGGAGATCCTGATGGTCTGGGCGTCCCTGCCATATCACAGCCCTGTGCATAATGGGTACTGAAAGACAGTGGCAAGAAAAACATCCTCCCAAAAGACAGAACTGTGTTCCATCTTGTCTTCTATCTCACATGGAGAAAGAAGTGGCCTGTGATAAGAGACATACTCAGATTCAGATCCCTGACTGGTGGTAAAAGGCTTGGCTGGGTGATCAGTGGCTTGGAAAGAGCAAGACTTGAAACAGAAAGTCTAGATCAAAGGCATATGGTTGGATCCATGGGAGTCATCAGACTGTGCGCAGATTTTTGTAGACCACATTAATGCAAACCAGATAGAATGCATTACATAGGGGGTACTAAACCAGCAGATGAACAGAATGACTTAGTTGGGTATAACAGATACCCTCCGTACTCATTTTTGGCATTGTTCACATAACAGACCCAAAAATGGACTAGCCATGAAAGAGTCGATAGATGAATGCAATAACATGGGCTTATTCTGACAAATTTGATGCAGCTACTGGAGGTGGTGGTGGTGGTTTGTCACTAAGTTGTGTCTGACTCTTGTGACACCATGGACTGTAGGCCACCAGACTTCTCAGTCGATGAGGATTCTCCAGGCAAGAATACTGGAGTGGGTTGCCATTCCCTTCTCCAAGGGATCTTCCTGATATGGGAATTGAACCCAGGCTTCCCTGGTGGCTCAGAGGTTAAAGCGTCTGCCTCGAACCTGGGTTCGATCCCTGGGTCGGGAAGATCCCCTGGAGAAGGAAATGGCAACCCACTCCAGTATTCTTGCCTAGAGAATCCCATGGACGGAGGAGCCTGGTGGGTTACAGTCCATGGGGTCGCAAAGAGTCAGACACGACTGAGCGACTTAACTTTCACTCTCACTTTCACTCCTGCACTGTAGACAAACCACCACCACCACCTCCACTCCTGCACTGTAGGCAGATTCTTTACCAACTGAGCTACCAGGGAATTCCAGATATAGCTACTATCACTGCTAAATATCCAACTTGTCAACAAACTGTGATGCTGGGCTCTTGATATGTTATCAGTACTCAAGATCAATCAGCCACTTGTTAGCAGGTTGATTATACTTGCATTGCAGGCCCCATCCACTCTAGAATGGACAGTAATTGACAGATATGCTGATATGGGTTTTCATTTCCTGCCATTAATGTCTTGGTTAGTTTTAAAGATGTACAGTGTGTCTGCTTTACTGGCATTTTATCTTATATAATATTGGGGTTCCCTGATGGCTCAGCTGGTAAACAATCTGCCTGCAATACGGGAGACCTGGGTTCGATCCCTGGGTTGGGAAGATCCCCTGGAGAAGGGAACGGCTACCCACTGCAGTATTCTGGCCTAGAGAATTCCATGATCTGTATAGTCCATGGGGTCACAAAGAGTAGGACACATCTGAGTGACTTTCAGTTTATCTTATATAATATTTCTTCACACCAAAGGATACAGTTTGGATAAAAGCTATTACTCTGTGCTGCATGTGGGGTCTTAGTTCCCCAACCAGGAATAGAACCCACACCCCATGCATTAGAAGCACAGAGTCTTAACCACTGGACTGCCAGGGAAGTCCTAAAATAATTGTAATGTTGAGCATGTCTCAAAGGATCACTAGCTCCACCATTTTCTGTAGCACTCAGAGCCTGCTAGTCTGATAAAATGCTGCAACGATCACTCAAAGGCATAACAAAAGTTCCCACTTATAAATACTGCCTTGCTTTGTTGCAGGATCCCTTTCAGATATGGTATATACCTTTATCCAGTTTTGTCCTGAGTCTCAGATAACAAGAATACCTAAACCAGAAATGATAGGATGAAAGTAGAAGGGACCCCACCCCTGCTCTTGTCATCACTCCTAGCGACTCATTTAGAGAATGTGTGCCTTCTGTCCTTTCAGTTTTTAACTTGTCAGGTCTACAGTTCTCATATTATGATATCTGTATAGCCCATGGAATTCTCCAGGCCAGAATACTGGAGTGGGTAGCCTTTCCCCTCTCCAGGGGATCTTACCAACCCAGAGATCAAACCCAGGTCTCCCACACTGCAGGTGGATTCTTTATCAGCTGAGCTACAAGGGAAGCCCACGAATACTAGAGTGGTAGACTATCCCTTCTCTAGTGGATCTTCCCGACCCAGGGTCTCCTGCATTGCAGGCGGATTCTTTACCAACTGAGCTATGAGGGAAGCCCTTCTAAACTTGGCAGGTCTACAGTTCAAAAACTATGATGTCTACCTGGCCATGTTGGGCTCCTGCTTCCAGTAGACCAGCAGACAAGAAAGTTACCATATTGGCAGTGGTAACTGACTCTGACCATTAGGAGGAAGTAGAACTGCTTTTATACAAAGAGGCAGAAAGCAATTTGGCTGAACCTCTGGAGATATATTACGGTGTCCTTAGAGATCTCAAGTCTTTTAACCATGGAAAGATCAGAGTCAAACAGGGGCACAGTACCAAAGGCTCAGTCACTTGAGGTATAAAGCTCTGCATTGCCCCACCACTTAATTAATCCAGGGCTTTGGAAGTGTTGGCCAAGGGTGAGTGAAAGGAGATAAAAGTTGCATATCACCTAAGCCTCAGGGCTAACTGAGGCTGGTTGGCTGGTTGTACCTTAACTTCGAATCTTTCAAGTATTATGGTTTTTTTTTTTTTTTAATGTTACCAGACACCATCTGAAGAAGCATTACATTGAATTTAGTGTGAGGATTGAATGGATCTTACCTTGAAATGGGGAATTATAGCAGACACTGTGCTTCCTATACATTTACTAGGATCACTTTACAAATTTCATGTTTACTCTGATTCCAACACCCAGAACCTACATCTCTACATGAATGTCTTCGTGATGTTGAGTTTATTCAACTTACACAAATAGGGTGGGGATTAGCTTGGAACTTCTGTCCCTCTAGGCAGAGCTCTTAAATAGTAATTAATGGTATGTAATAATAGATATGAATATTCAACACTCTCACACCTTGATCTAGACAACTCTATGGTGTGATGTACTCTATCTATATATCAGCCTTTTGAGGTTGAGGTGGAGTGTTTCCTACCATAGAACTACTTGGCTCTGTCCATTCCCGGGATACCTTCCCAGAGTCCTAGACTTCTGACTCCAGCCCCAGTTCTGTAGAATTCTCTCTTCTCATGATATTCAGTGTCAAATGGCTCAGCTGGTGTGGTTCTGCTGAAACACAAGTATGATAAGTACTTAAGACTTTATTCTGAGTGAGACAGAATGCCATTGCTGAGTTTTAAGCAGAGAAATGACAGTTTTACTTCACTGGATGTTTTGTGAAGTCAAGTTTCCACAGGACAAGAATGGAATCAAAGAAACTGACAACAACAACAAAAAACTACTTCAGGGAGAAAAGAGATAGTCTGGGGGAGGGTGATAGCATTGAAGGTTGATTAATAGCGGTCAGACTCTGGATGTATTTTTAAAGTAGAGCTCATATTTATTGATTAATTCAATCACACCAATTAATTGGGTCACATTTCTAAAGGAAAGAAAGGTGTTAAAAATAACAAGATACTGGCCTGGATATTTGGAAGAAAGCAGTTTGCAGTTAGTGAGGAGATTTTTTTTTTTTTTAAATTCATAAAAATGTAACTGGAGATAAGCTAAAAGCAGGTCAGTCTTAGCAGTGTGAAAGGATCAAAATCTTTCTTGGCTCCTTTCCCTCTCTCATTTAGGGAAAAGCTAGAACATCCAGCTTCTATGCTTCCCCATATCTTTGCAGCCCATTCCTTCTCCTGTTCAGAGAAAAACTGAACAGCGGTTTTGTGAAGCCTTTTGATAAAAGGTACCATCTCCATACATAGCCCTTTGTGGGCTGTGTCATGTTCAGAGTTGCAGATTCTGGAATTAGACTGAATTCAAAATTTGATATGACCACTAACTTCCTCGGGTAAGTCACAAAAAGTTTAAAACAATGCATCTGTGAAAAAGAGATAGTAATAGAACCTACATCATGTGGTTAAGTATGATATTAAAAAAAGGTGAATTTGATTTGAACATTAAATCAGGTTTAAATGACTTAAGTTGTGTTTTTCTGGTAAGTGTTTAAAAAAAAAAAAAAGGCAAACAAACAGGTCTCTAGGTTAGAAAAAAAGGAAAAAGGTCCTGATTTGTAGCATTATGACGTCACTGAAAGTTGAGATGAATGAGTATGTACCAGATTACATTTTGTGCACAGGTTAGAACCTGCTTTCCCAATGGCTCAGCAGGTAAAGAATCTGCCTGCAATGCAAGGAGCTGCGGGAGGCGTGAGTTTGATTCCTGGCTCGGGAAGATCCCCTGGAGGAATGGCAACTCACTCTAGTATTTTTGCCAGGAAATCCCATGGACAGAGGAGTGTGACTGGCTATAGTCCCTGGGGTCCTAAAGAGTCGAACGCAACTGAGCACACATGACAAGAGTCAGTTTTTGCACACTGATGTGTCACTGTGTTTTACATATAATACCTGGTCATAAATATTTACCTACATAACACTTAGGACCCTGTATTTCATTGTATATTTATGTGCCAGTCTTCTCTTTTAGATACATACTTCTTAAGAGCAGGGGTTATGATTATAGTTTGGAAAAACTACCAAGATACTCTGACCTCTTTCCTTCAGTCTTTCTCATCCCATTTCAGGAATAAATGGGATGTCCTTATTATCATATTTGTATATGATCACTCTGTTACCTCCATCTCTCTTGAGGCTGAACTAGCTGAGTCATCTCTGCTATCTCCATGCCTCACTTCTTATCTTTAATGTAAGCCTTCTTTGTCCTGCTTCTTTTTGAAAAATATTAGTTGGATAAATGAATTGCTGAACTAATGAACTCAGATGGGGGAATACTGAAAGAGCAATAATTCTGAAAACTAGTCATTAATTTGGACTAACACCAAAATCAGATTGATTATATTCTTTGCAGCCAAAGATGAAGAAGCTCTATACAGTCAACAAAAACAGGACCAGGAGCTGACTGTGGCTCAGAACATGAACTCCTTATTACCAAATTCAGACTCAAATTGAAGAAAGTAGGGAAAACTGCTAGACCATCCAGGTATGATCCAAATCAAATCCCTTATGATTATACAGTGGAAGTGAGAAATAGATTTAAGGGCCTAGATCTGATATATAGAGTGCCTGATGAACTATGGAATGAGATTTGTGACATTGTACAGGAGATAGGGATCAAGACCATCCCCATGGAAAAGAAATGCAAAAAAGCAAAATGGCAGTCTGGGGAGGCCTTACAAATAGCTGTGAACAGAAGAGAAGCGAAAAACAAAGGAGAAAAGGAAAGACATAAGCATCTGAATGCAGAGTTCCAAAGAATAGCAAGAAGAGATAAGAAAGCCTTCTTCAGCGATCAATGCAAAGAAATAGAGGAAAACAACAGAATGGGAAAGACTAGAGATCTCTTCAAGAAAATTAGAGCTACCAAGGGAACATTTCATGCAAAGATGGGCTCGATAAAGGACAGAAATGGTATGGACCTAACAGAAGCAGAAGATATTAAGAAGAGGTGGCAAGAATACACAGAAGAACTGTACAAAAAAGATCTTCATGACCCAGATAATCATGATGGTGTGATCACTCATCTAGAGCCAGACATCCTGAAATGTGAAGTCAAGTGGGCCTTAGAAAGCATCACTACGAACAAAGCTAGTGGAGGTGATGGAATTCCAGTTGAGCTATTTCAAATCCTGAAAGATGATGCTGTGAAAGTGCTGCACTCAATATGCCAGCAAATTTGGAAAACTCAGCAGTGGCCACAGGACTGGAAAAGGTCAGTTTTCATTCCAATCCCAAAGAAAGGCAATGCCAAAGAATGCTCAAACTACCGCACAATTGCACTCATCTCACATGCTAGTAAAGTAATGCTCAAAATTCTCCAAGCCAGGCTTCAGCAATACATGAACTATGAACTCCCTGATGTTCAAGCTGGTTTTAGCAATGGCAGACAAACCAGAGATCAAATTGCCAACATCTGCTGGATCATGGAAAAAGCAAGAGAGTTCCAGAAAAACATCTATTTCTGCTTTCTTGACTATGCCAAAGCCTTTGACTGTGTGGATCACAATAAACTGTGGAAAATTCTGAAAGAGATGGGAATACCAGACCACCTGACCTGCCTCTTGAGAAATCTGTATGCAGGTCAGGAAGCAACAGTTAGAACTGGACATGGAACAACAGACTGGTTCCAAATAGGAAAAGGAGTACGTCAAGGCTGTATATTGTCACCCTGCTTATTTAATATATCTGCAGAGTACATCATGAGAAATGCTGGACTGGAAGAAACACAGGCTGGAATCAAGATTGCCGCGAGAAATATCAATCACCTCAGATATGCAGATGACACCACCCTTATGGCAGAAAGTGAAGAGGAGCTAAAAAGCCTCTTGATGAAAGTGAAAGAGGAGAGCAAAAAAGTTGACTTAAAGATCAACATTCAGAAAGCTAAGATCATGGCATCTGGTCCCATCACTTCATGGGAAATAGATGGAGAAACAGTAGAAACAGTGTCAGACTTTATTTTTTTGGGCTCCAAAATCACTGCAGATGGTGACTGCAGCCATGAAATTAAAAGACGCTTACTCCTTGGAAGAAAAGTTATGACCAACCTAGATAGTATGTTCAAAAGCAGAGACAATACTTTGCCGACTAAGGTCCGTCAAGGCTATGGTTTTTCCTGTGATCATGTATGGATGTGAGAGTTGGACTGTGAAGAAGGCTGAATGCCGAAGAATTGATGCTTTTGAACTGTGGTGTTGGAGAAGACTCTTGAGAGTCCCTTGGACTGCAAGGAGATCTACCCGGTCCATTCTGAAGGAGATCAACCCTGGGATTTCCTTGGAAGCAATGATGCTAAAGCTGAAGCTCCAGTACTTTGGCCACCTCATGTGAAGAGTTGACTCATTTGCAAAGACTCTGATGCTGGGAGAGATTGGGGGCAGGAGGAGAAGGGGACGATCGAGGATGAGATGGCTGGATGGCATCACGGACTCGATGGACGTGAGTCTGAGTGAACTCCGGGAGATGGTGATGGACAGGGAGGCCTGCGGTGCTGCGATTCATGGAGTCGCAAAGAGTTGGACACGACTGACCGACTGAACTGAACTGAACTGAACTACTGATATGTGTCACACTTAACCATTAAAAGCTCTGCAGCATTTTTTAACCCCTGAAATATAGTTTACATATATAATTTTATTAGGAAAAAGTTGGGGTCAGTTCTAGACACAAATCTTGCCCAATAACTTTTTTTAATATACACCATAGTTATTATGTAACATTCCTTCTCTTCACGATCTGAAAACTGTTGATCTTCCTTGGAAATTATATTAGTACTTCTGGTGGTAATTACAAAATCCCAAATTGAATTAGTTAGGTAAAACAAGGAATGTTTTAGCTCAAGGAATAGAAGGTAGAGATGAATGTCTGATGTATAAGAAAGCTAGGAGTGCAGATGAGGCTTAAGAACCCCCAGAAACAGGACTTAAAGGACCAAATTAGCTGCCATTTGTCTACTCAAATCTTTTTTCTCAATACAGAAAAGCTATAAGACCTTCCCTTGTAGGGCAAAAACGTGATTTTTAATACATTCTGTATTTTTCATCTTAAGTTTTCAAATCTCAAAGAGATAGACTTATCCTGATTAGTCTGATAGGATGGAATTCCCAATCCTGGACTAGTGACTTAAACATCAGGGAATTCTATTTTTACCAGCTCTGTCAGGTTCTCACCCTTGGACCAATGATGGTGCTTAGGAGATTGAATCATGAAAACACAGCTACTACTGAAAGAACCATTAACAGATAGCAAGAATTTTAGAAGAAGGAGAATATAGTAAGCAGTCAGTAATCAGTAAAGCGGTATAAAGAGAGAATTCTCAGTTCTTACATTAACTGCTATATGGGGGACTCAGTAACCTCTTTATTATGGTTTAAAATAGACTTTGGGTACCAACCCTTGGATTTCAGTAGGTCTGATCTACCAGGCACCACTCCCTGTCTGTTGATTGTTATTCCTTCACAAAAGGAATACTGTTAGGGATTCCTTCATAGTTCAGTCAGTAAAGAATCTGCCTGCAATGTAGGAGATCCAGGTTCAATTCCTGGGTTAGGAAGATCCCCGCTAGAAGAAAGTGTTAACTCACTCGAGTATCTTTGCTTGAAGAATCCCATGGACAGAGGAGCCTGGCGGGCTACAGTCCATGGGGTCACAACAGTAGGACAAACTTAGCAATTAAACCACCACAGTATGCACAACACTTAACGAAATGAAATCTCCTATTTACTCAATACCAAAGGCTGTGTTGGATATTAGATAACACTCTTTGTTGCTATAGAAAAGTAACAACAGTCCTTTACTCTTTTATTACTAATATTGTAATTTAGTGGGAGTCTATTCCTGTCTTTTTCTTTAATAAGGACTGACCTTTAACAACTATCTACAAATAGCATTAATATTTTCCTTCTCAATCCTCGCCCTCTCCACCCGTTATCTCCATTCTGTCTTTCAAATCACAGTGGGTCACACAGAGGACACAAACTTGATGTTTGGATTCCAGAATTACAAGCTTCACAGCCAATTTATATTTGCATAAAAGCAGACTCCTTTTTCAGACATTAGACACACTTTGCAGCATTCAGCCTGCCAACTTTATTACTGTTCATTTCACCATCCTATAGTAGCTCTTGCAGAATAGAATACCATAAATCTCAGCAGTATAAAGGTAGTATACTATAATCACTCATCAACGAAATAAGATATTATCTTATTCTATGATACACATCAATGATATGGTATTTGTCAAACAATTTATGATTTGGAAACAAAGGTGATAAAATCTAATTGAATATTTGAGCCAGACATCTTGAAGGATAAAAGTAGAACTCAGGAAAAATTATATCTGTTTTTTATTTTGGCTGGGAGAGCTATGCCAGCAGTGCTATCCAAATACCTGGGTATAAATGTGGCAACATAATAAAAATGCTTGCATAAGAAAAGACTGTCCCATATATTTTAAAAGACACAGACACACACAGTCCAGATGCCATGTTTCATATTATAAGATCCATTCTGTGACTTGCTGAACCAGCTAATGGATTGCTCCATATTCGAAGAATTTACACTAAGCCTTTTCTTTCCAGTTTTCCTTGTACTGCAGGAGTTACTGATGCTGATTGAACTCAGTGGCTCAATAAACAACTTTGCTATCTCAAAAAATACACCCTCTTTGCCAGCAAGATGTTTGGAGGCATTCCAATAGAAAGAAAAAAAATTCTGATCAACAGAGAGAAGAGACCACATTGAAATGTATGCACTCCTATTTTTACGCTGGTCATAAATCATTATCCACTTTGGCATTGATTAATTGGTCTTCCTCAAATCCTCCAGAATCCTTATGAAAATCCCAGGATAAAGAACGATTACAATATTAGCAACAGATAGAAAGGGATACATTTTCAAAATGTTGTCTGGAGATAACAGTGCACAGACAAAAATGTGTCACATGGGAAGCAGCTTTTGGTTATTTACATTTTTTAAGTGATTTAGTGCTTTTTGTCGAGTTTTCATTCACTCCCTTTCTTATCTCATATCCACAACCAAGTCTGAGAAAGGTGAGGGTGACACACTCTAAGTATGCCACCTGTCAGGGTGACACCAAGGCATCTGGGACCTATTGGCAATTTCCTTGTTATGATGTCTAATTCTTCAGGGTGTATTGCTAATGATCAAGTTTTGCATTGGTAAGGTAAGGTACAACTTTTAATGGATGATAAATGGGCTGAAACAGCTGTCTGAATGTCACATGCGGTCAGCTTCATGAAGATTAGACATGTAATTCAAACAATAGTTTCAGTTTGAGAATTAATCAGCTTTTCATTTGAGTACTAATGTCATCCACATTCTTCCTGACTTCCTCATTCCTCAGTGACTGGATTTCTTCTCCTTTTGTTTCTTTGTTTTAAAATAGGTTTCTCATTATACTCTACAGTTGTAATTGCCATCCTAAGTGATACATATTTCTCAGCAAAGAATGACTATTGTTATATTCTTATAAAAGTTAAAAGTATGGTAAGGCACAGGAAAAGAAAAAGAAATAGACAATGGATTATATTCAAGAGTCCCGACATAGAACTGTTAACGTATGAGCACTTGGTGTGTGATAAAAAATGCTGAGCGTCTTGTGCATGGATGGCTTAATCTCTGGCGCCGGGAAAATTGGCTAATTATATGGATAGTAATAAATCTTGATGCCTATTTTATGTGACACAAAGATTTAAATATAGCTGGATTTAAAAGGAGTGAAAGGCAATATTGTAAATCTTTGGAAATTGTATGAACTATCCCCACTCCACCCCTAGAATGAGGCAAGCTTTCACAAGATCTCGAAAGCAAAGAACCTAAGGTAAAATTAAATTTAATGAGAACAAAATGAAGTTGAAAGGTTAGAGTGAATTTAACTACTTTGCCAACTAAGGTCCGTCTAGTCAAGGCTATGGTTTTTCCTGTGGTCATGTATGGATGTGAGAGTTGGACTGTGAAGAAGGCTGAGCGCCGAAGAATGGATGTGTTTGAACTGTGGTGTTGGAGAAGACTCTTGAGAGTCCCTTGGACTGCAAGGAGATCCAACCAGTCCATTCTGAAGGAGATCAACCCTGGGATTTCTTTGGAAGGAATGATGCTAAAGCTGAAACTCCAGTACTTTGGCCACCTCATGCGAAGAGTTGACTCATTGGAAAAGACTCTGATGCTGGGAGGGATTGTGGGCAGGAGGAGAAGGGGACGACAGAGGATGAGATGGCTGGATGGCATCACTGACTCGATGGACATGAGTCTGAGTGAACACTGGGAGTTGGTGATGGACAGGGAGGACTGGCGTGCTGCGATACATGGGGTCGCAAAGAGTTGGACACGACTGAGCGACTGAACTGAACTGATGGTGATGGTTCACTTTCACTCACCTTTCACTATGGTGATGGTAACCCATCTGAGTTCCACAATTTTAGAGGATTTAAAAATAGAAAGAAAAATAAATGGGCAGATTATTGTTATGCCTCAGTTAAGTCTAAAGCCATTTATTCATCAGTTTTCAAAGAAATGTCAGATATATAAATCTACAAAACTGAGCTTTGTAATTAATCATCACAAGAAAGAGGAGCACAAAATATTATTGATTAACAAAGCTTATTAGTCACAAACCGTGTGTCAAAGCATTGTTATGAATTTTAATTCTTTCATTATTATAACCATCAAATGAATTTGGTACCATTATGATCATCCCCACTTTATAAATGAAGAAATTAGAAAGAGTTTTGTGATTCAGCTTAGGTAAGACAGTGAAGAAACACACAGATTGAGATAGCAACTTGGGCAGTTTGGCTACAGATCTGACCTGTCAACCACTACTCTCTATTGCTTTCCTGAAAATTTTTTATAGAAATGGCAATTAACATTAGATTGTTCTTCCTTTTGAAAAATATTTGCCTTTTGCTTTGATTTTTTAAAAAACATCTTATATATTATAGCTATTTATCATGAGAAAAGAAGGCAAATATTCCATGTAGTGACAATTAACATATTCCCAGCTCACCTATGTAGCCCTGTAATAAAAATTCTTCCTCTTCCTATGATTATATTTTTGTTTTTAATGTTTCCTACTAATGTATAATTGAATAAAATAGTAACATATTCTTATCTTTCTCTGACATGTAAATATTAGCACAAGAAAAATAGAATAAGGATAAAAGTTGAATCAGATGAAACTATACTTGAAAGAATTTGGGTTGGATGAACTGAAATTAAATAGCCTTAGTTCCTTAAATGTATAAAACATGAATCTGTGAAGACATAAATGCATGCTGTAGCTCTCAGTCTCTTTGAGGGGTAATTAACTAAAATACTATAGTATTTCAGATTTTAAATATATATATGAATTATTAGCTTGGAGACAGAGAGCCCCAGAAATGCGTTGAGATATGCTAAAGAAAAGACTGTTCTTTCTCATAAGCCAAACTCATGTCCTTTAAAGATGT
Organism: Budorcas taxicolor; assembly: GCF_023091745.1. Lineage (NCBI taxonomy): Eukaryota > Metazoa > Chordata > Mammalia > Artiodactyla > Bovidae > Budorcas > Budorcas taxicolor. The sequence continues at coordinate 89,824,047 of NC_068910.1, forward strand.
TTTCTTGTATTTTATGGTATTTATCCTATTCTGTTTGTCTGTGTTGCTGCACGTAGACTTTGTCCTAGTTTCAGTGAGTGGGGCTGCTCTCTGGCTGTGGTGCGCGGGCGTCTCAATGTGGCGGTTTCTCTTCTTTCAGTGCACGGCTCCAGTAGCTGTGGCAGGTGGGTTCTAGAGCTCAGGTTTCATTAGATGTGGTACCTGGGTTTAATTGCCATTCAGCCTATGGAATCCTCCCAGGCCAGGAATTGAATGCATGTCCCCTGCATTGGTAGGCAGATTCTTAACCACTGCACCAGCAGGGAAATGCCACCTGCCCTTTGAAATCATAAAATTATAATATCTTGGTGTTTGAAAGTGACTTCCCTGGTAGCTCAGATGGTAAAGCGTCTGCCTACAATGCGGGAGACCCGGGTTCAATCCAGGTGCTTCTATATCATCTGGTCAAAAGATCCATCGCACTTTCATACCACTCTCCTGACAAGTAGAAAGACAAGCTCTTTGAAGATCTCTGGAAGCAGGGAAATCAAGGCTTCCCTAGAGGAGTAGTGGAAAACAAAACTGACTAAGATTCATGCTTCTTTAGTTCTAGTTCTGACTGAACCATTAAGGAGAAGAAAAGCAAATCATTTTATCTTGCTATGTCTAGTGTTAGTCGCTCAGTCCTGTCCGACTCTTTGCTACCATATGGACTGCAGCCCACCAGGCTCCTCTGTCCATGGAATTCTCCAGGCAAGAATACTGGAGTGGATTGCCATTTCCTTCTCCAGGGGATCTTCCTGATTCAGGAATCAAACCCAGGTCTCCTACGTTATAGGTGGATGCTTTACTGTCTGAGCTATAAGGGAAGCCCCTATATCTACTCATGAAAAATTAAAAAAAAAAAAAAAGAACAGTAAATGTGCTCATTCTGTGATTGTGTTTTTTGGATAGATTTTCACTCTCAAAGTCTATCAAAGATTTCCACTATCAAAGAATAGCAAGGAGAAATAAGAAAGCCTTCCTCAGTAATCAATGCAAAGAAGAAAACAATAGAATGGGAACAACTAGAGATCTCTTCAGGAAAATTAGAGATACCAAGGGAACATTTCATGAAAACATGGGCACAATAAAGGACAGAAACAGTATGGACCTAACAGAAGTGGAAGATATTAAGAAGAGATGGCAAGAATACATGGTGGTTTGGTGGTTTAGTCACTAAGTCGCTAAGTCGTGTCTGACACTTTGTGAACCCATGCACTGTAGCCCACCAGGCTCCTCTGTCCATGGGATTTTCCAGGCAAGAATACTGGAGTGGATTGCCATTTCCTTCTATAGGGGATCTTCCCAACCCATGAATCGAACCCAGGTCTCCTGAATTGCAGGCAGATTCTTTAGCTACTGAGCTGTGAGGGAAGTCCATGCAAGAATACATGGAAATATACAAAAAAGATCTTCATAACTGAGATAATCATGATGGTGTGATCACTCACCTAGAGCCAGATATCCTGGAAAGTGAAGGCAAGTGGGCCTTAGGAAGCATTGCTCTGAACAAATCTAGTGGAGGTGATGGAATTCCAGTTGAGCTATTTGAAATCCTAAAAGATGGTGCTGTGAAAATGCTGCACTCAATATGCCAGCCAAAATGGAAAACTCAGCAGCAGCCACAGGACTGGAAAAGGTCAGTTTCAATCCCAGTCCCAATCCCAATGGAAGGCAATGCCAAAGAATGCTCAAACTACACTAGCAAAGTAATGGTCAAAATAATCCAAGCCAGGCTTCAACAGTAGGTAAATCATGAATTTCCAGATGTTTTAGCTGGATTTGGAAAAGGCAGAGAAGCCATAGATCAAATTGCCAACATCCGCTAGATCATCAGAAAAGCAAGAGAGTTCTAGAAAAATATCTACTTCTGCTTTATTGACTGTGCCAAAGCCTTTGACTGTGTGGATCACAACAAACTGTGGAAAATTCTGAAAGAGATAGGAATACCAGACCACCTGACCTGCATCCTGAGAAATCTGTATGCAGGTCAGGAAGCAACAGTTAGGACTGGATATGGAAAAACAGACTGTTTCCATATGGGGAAAGAAGTACGTCAAGGCTGTATATTGTCACCCTGCTTATTTAACTTATCTGCAGAGTGCATCATGAGAAATGCTGGACTGGATGAAGCACAAGCTGGAATCCGGATTGCCAGGATTAATATCAATAACCTCAGATATGCATATAACACTACCCTTATGGCAGAAAGCAAAGAAGAACTAAGGAGTCTCTTGATGAAAGTAAAAGAGGGGAGTGAAAAAGCTGGCTTAAAACTCAATATTCAGAAATCTAAGATCATGGCATCTGGTCCCATCACTGCATGGCAAATAGATGGGGAAACAGTGGAAACAGTGACAGACTTTATTTTGGGGGGCTCACTGCAGATGGTGAATGAAGCCATGAAATTAAAAGACACTTGCTCCTTGGAAGAAAAGTTATGACCAACCTAGACAGCATATTAAAGCAGAGACATTACTTTGCCAACAAAGATCTGTCTAGTCAAGGCTCTGGTTTTTCCAGTAATCATGTATGGATATGAGAGTTGGACTATAAAGAAAGCTGAGTGCTGAAAATTTGATGCTTTTGAACTGTGGTGTTGGAGAAGACTCTTGAGAGTCCCTTGAACTGCAAGGAGATTCAACCACTCCATCCTAAAGGAACTTAGTCCTGAATATTCATTGGAAGGACCTATGCTGAGGCTGAAACTCCAATACTTTGGCCACCTGATGCAAAGAGCTGATTCATTTGAAAAACCCCTAATGCTGGGAAAGATTGAAGGCAAGAGAAGGGGATGACACAGGATAAGATGGTTGGATGGCATCACTGACTCAATGGACATAAGTTTGAGTAAACTCCAGAAGTTGGTGATGGACAGGGAGGCCTGGCATGCTGCAGTCCAGGAGTTGCAAAGAGACACGACTGAGTGACTGAACTGATGGAACTGTTGCAAAAATTTAGAGATAACCCTTCAGGAAATGGACTTCCCTGGTGGCTTAGACGGTAAAGCGTCTATCTACAATGCGAGAGACCTGGGTTTGATCCCTGGGTCTGGAAGATTCCCTGGAGAAGGAAATGGCAATCCACTCCAGTACTATTGCTTGGAAAATCCCATGGACAGAGCAGCCTGGTAGGCTACAGTCTATGGGGTCGCAAAGAGTCGGACATGACTGAGCGACTTCACTTTCACTTCACTTCAGGAAATAATTGCTCTTTGTTCTGGATATTTCTTGCTTCATAACAACCACCACAAATCTTAGTGGCTACAACAACATATATTTTGATTATGCTTTTGCAAGTTGGTCAAAATTTGGCAATCATCTGCTTGTCTCTGCTCTACTGAGCTTTAGTTTGTGTTTCCAGAGGCTGATGGCTGAAGTACTGTTCACTGAGATGTCTGGTAGTTGATGCTGGCTCTTGACTTGGACCTTAACCTGTGCCAGTGACCAAGATTACTTGTGGCCTCTCCATGTGACCTGAGATTTCTTCCTAGCAAAATGCTGGCTAGGTCCTTAGAATGATTGTCCAGAGAGTCAACCAGGTAAGTTCTATCATCTTATGTGACTTAAGTCCTAGATGTGGAAGGTCATTCACATCTTTGTCAATCTATTCACGAGAAGCAAGTCATTAAATTTCCACTTCAAGGGAAAGGGAATGAAAACCCACCTTTGCTTGAGAGATGTCAGTCTCTTTTTAACTGTGGTGTTAGAGAAGACTCTTGAGAGTCCCTTGGACTGCAAGGAGATTCAACCAGTCCATTCTAAAGGAGATCAGTCCTGGGTGTTCTTTGGAAGGACTGATACTAAAGCTGAAGCTCCAGTACTTTGGCCACCTCATGTGAAGAGTTGACTCATTGGAAAAGACTCTGATGCTGGGAGGGATTAGGGGCAGGAGGAGAAGGGGACGGCCGAGGATGAGATGGCTGGATGGCATCACTGACTTGATGGACGTGAGTCTGAGTGAACTCCGGGAGTTAGTGATGGACAGGGAGGCCTGGCGTGCTGCAATTCATGGGTTAGCAAAGCGTCAGACACGACTGAACTGAACTGAACTGACTGAAAGAAATGTTGCAATGAATTGCTGATGTAGGCAAACCTTTTCTCCGCAGAGTTCAAGGGAAGACATTTGACCCTCTATCAGAAAATAGAGCATTTGTACATTTTTCAGGTACCTACAGAATGGACTTCCCTCATATCTCAGTCAGTAAAGAATCTGCCTGCAATACAGGAGACATGGGTTTGATTCCTAGTCTGAGAAGATCCCCTGAAAAAGAAAATGGGAACCCACTCCAGTATTCTTGCCTGGGAAATCCCATGGACAGAGAAGCTTGGAAGGCTACAGTCCATGGGGTCACAAGAGTGGGACACGACTTAATGACTAAACCACCACCACAGAATGGTAACTAGCTCTCACAGAATTGGAATCTGAGAAGGTGAACAAGCTTATTTTAAACAATGTATTTTTTTTTTTCCCTATGTCATAACAGTTTGAATGCAAAAGTAAATGTTAGAATCTGGTTACTGTCCATGAAGCCAAACATGAAAGAATTTTTTTTTAATGTAAAAGAAAGCACCTCTTCTCACCACCTTTTTTCCCCCAAAAAGTATAGTTTTCATAAAATATATTATGTAAGTAATAATAGATTTATTGTTATTTTTAGTGAATTACTTAACATCTATCTTTCTGTTTTAATTTCTCTAATACTATAAATATACTGTAAAAATAATGTAATTAACTAAATTTAGTAATACTATAGTAATATTGATAAATATAATCCACATAAAAAATTTATTAATCCTCAATAAATATTAACAATATAAAGGATCCTGGGACCACAAAGCAGAGAATCAGTGCTTTAAATGGGGGCTAACAGTGAAGAATCGGTTGTGGAGGGCATCAGGAAATGCCATCCCAAAATATGTCACTGTAGTATAAGGATTATTTTGAGCTGCAAGATTTTGGGATCAACAGATTCAGAAAGAGTTCCTGGGCCCTCCTATATTTGCCTAACAGCAGAGCAGAGCATACACTTTCCTCTGTGAATGGTTCCCTCCCCCAACCCCTCACTTCTCAACCACAAAGCCAGAAGAGGACAATCAACACCAAGAGAAGTTTACATAGTATACCTTACTGAAAAACCCCTTATCTACCTTTTCCCAGAATTTATTTTTCCCTGAAGCACAAATCCCCTTTTCTTTGTTAGACTAGTATATTGAGTCCCCAAATCTGGCCACTTCTTTGAATTTTACTTCTTTTCTGTAAAATCCTGGTAAATGCTCCCACCCCCACCCTCCCTACACCCCAACCCCTGTCCAGGGTTCAGTTCTGCTCCATCACTCAGTTGTGTCCCACTCTTTGCCACCCCATGAACTGCAGCACACCAGGCGTCCTTGTCCATCACCAACTCCCAGAGTTTACTCAGACTCATGTCTATTGAGTCGGTTATGCCATCCAACCATACCATCCTAGGTCATCCCCTTCTCCTCCTGCTTTCAATCTTTCCCAGCATCAGGGTCTTTTCAGATGAGTCAGTTCTTCACATCAGATGGCCAAAATTATTGGCGTTTCAGTTCTAGCATCGGTCCTTCCAATGAATATTCAGGGTTGCTTTCCTTTAAGATTGACTCATTTGATCTCCTTGCAGTCCAAGGAGCTCTCAAGAGCTCTCCTCTCCAATACCACAGTTCAAAAGCATCAATTTTTTGGAGCTCAGCTTTCTTTATAGTCCCTCTCTCACATACATACATGACTACTCGAAAAACCATAGCTTTGAGTAGACTGAACTTTGTTGGCAAAATAATGTCTCTGCTTTTTAATATCCTGTCTGGGTTTGTCATAGCTTTCTTCAAAGGAGCAAGCATCTTTTAATTTCATGGCTGCAGTCACCATCAGCAATGAGCCCTCCAAAATAAAGTCTGTCACTGTTTCCACTGTTACCCCATCTATTTGCCATGCAGTGATGGGACCAGATGCCATGATCTTAGATTTCTGAATGTTGAGTTTTAAGCCAGCTTTTTCACTCCCCTCTTTTACTTTCATCAAGAGACTCCTTAGTTCTTCTTTGCTTTCTGCCATAAGGGTAGTGTTATATGCATATCTGAGGTTATTGATATTAATCCTGGCAATCTGGATTCCAGCTTGTGCTTCATCCAGTCCAGCATTTCTCATGATGCACTCTGCAGATAAGTTAAATAAGCAGGATGACAATATACAGCCTTGACGTACTTCTTTCCGCATATGGAAACAGTCTGTTTTTCCATATCCAGTTCTAACTGTTGCTTCCTGACCTGCACACAGATTTCTCAAGAGGCAGGTCAGATGGTCTGGTATTCCCATCTCTTTCAGAATTTTCCACAGTTTGTTGTGATCCACACAGTCAAAGGCTTTGGCACAGTCAATAAAGTAGAAGTAGATGTTTTTCTAGAACTCTCTTGCTTTTCTGATGATCCAGCAGATGTTGGCAATTTGATCTCTGGCTTGTCTGCCTTTTCTAAATCCAGCTAAAACATCTGGAAGTTCATGGTTCACCTACTGTTGAAGCCTGGCTTGGATTATTTTGACCATTACTTTGCTAGTGTGTGAGATAAGTACAATCATGCGGTAGTTTGAGCATTCTTTGGCATTGCCTTTTTTGGGATTGGGATTAAACTGACCTGTTCCAGTTCTGTGGCCACTGCTGAATTTTCCAAATTTATTGGCATATTGAGTGCAGCATTTTCACAGCACCATCTTTTAGGATTTGAAATAGCTCAACTGGAATTCCATCACCTCCACTAGCTTTGTTTGTAGTGATGCTTCCTAAGGCCCACTTGACTCTGCATCCCAGAATGTCTGGCTCTAGATGAGTTATCACACCATTGTGATTATCTGGATTATGAACATTTTTTGTATAGTTCTTCTATGTAGTTTTGCCACCTCTTAATATCTTCTGCTTCTGTTAAGTCCATACCATTTCTGTCCTTTATTGTGCCCATCTTTGCACGAAATGTTCTCTTGGTATCTCTAATTTTCCTGAAGAGATCTCTAGTCTTTCCCCTTCTATTGTTTTCCTTTATTTCTTTGCATTAATCACTGAGGAAGGCTTTCTTTTTTTTTTCTTTTCTTTTTTAGTTTTTTATTTTTTTAATTTTAAAATCTTTAATTCTTACATGTGTTCCCAAACATGAACCCCCCTCCCACCTCCCTCCCCATAACATCTCTGTGGGTCATCCCCATGCACCAGCCCCAAGCATGCTGTATCCTGCGTCAGACATAGACTGGCAATTCAATTCTTACATGATAGTATACATGATAGAATGCCATTCTCCCAAATCATCCCACCCTCTCCCTCTCCCTCTGAGTCCAAAAGTCCGTTATACACAGCTGTGTCTTTTTTCCTGTCTTGCATACAGGGTCGTCATTGCCATCTTTCTAAATTCCATATATATGTGTTAGTATACTGTATTGGTGTTTTTCTTTCTGGCTTACTTCACTCTGTATAATCGGCTCCAGTTTCATCCATCTCATCAGAACTGATTCAAATGAATTCTTTTTAATGGCTGAGTAATACTCCATTGTGTACATGTACCACAGCTTTCTTATCCATTCATCTGCTGATGGACATCTAGGTTGTTTCCATGTCCTGGCTATTATATACAGTGCTGCGATGAACATTGGGGTACATGTGTCTCTTTCAATTCTGGTTTCCTCGGTGTGTATGCCCAGCAGTGGGATTGCTGGGTCATAAGGGAGTTCTATTTGCAATTTTTTAAGGAATCTCCACACTGTTCTCCATAGTGGCTGTACTAGTTTGCATTCCCACCAACAGTGTAGGAGGGTTCCCTTTTCTCCACACCCTCTCCAGCATTTATTGCTTGCAGATTTTTGGATCGCAGCCATTCTGACTGGTGTGAAGTGGTACCTCATTGTGGTTTTGATTTGCATTTCTCTGATAATGAGTGATGTTGAGCATCTTTTCATGTGTTTGTTAGCCATCCATATGTCTTCTTTGGAGAAATGTCTATTTAGTTCTTTGGCCCATTTTTTGATTGGGTCGTTTATTTTTCTGGAATTGAGTTGCATAAGTTGCTTGTATATTTTTGAGATTAGTTGTTTGTCAGTTGCTTCATTTTCTATTATTTTCTCCCATTCAGAAGGCTGTCTTTTCACCTTGCTTATAGTTTCCTTTGTTGTGCAGAAGCTTTTAATTTTAATTAGATCCCATTTGTTTATTTTTGCTTTTATTTCCAGAATTCTGGGAGGTGGATCATAGAGGATCCTGCTGTGATTTATGTCTGAGAGTGTTTTGCCCATGTTCTCCTCTAGGAGTTTTATAGTCTTACATTTAGATCTTTAATCCATTTTGAGTTTATTTTTGTGTGCGGTGTTAGAAAGTGATCTAGTTTCATTCTTTTACAAGTGGTTGACCAGTTTTCCCAGCACCACTTGTTAAAGAGGAAGGCTTTCTTATCTCTCCTTCTTATTCTCTGGAACTCTCCATTCAAATGGGTATTTTTTTTCTCATTTGCATTTCGTTTCTGTTCTTTTCATAGCTGTTTGTAAAGCCTCCTTAGACAACCAATTTGCCTTTTTGCATTTCTTTTTCTTGGGGATGGTCTTGATCCCTGCTTCCTGTACAATGTCACAAACCTCCATCGGTAGTTCTTCAGGCACTCTATCTATCAGATCTAATTCTTTGAATCTATTTGTCACTTCCACTGTATAGTCATAAGGGATTATTTTAGGTCATACCTGAATGGTCTAGTGGTTTTCCCTGTTTCCTTCAATTTAAGCCTGAATTTGTCAATAAAGTGTTCATGATCTGAGCCATAGTCAGCTCCCACTCTTCTTTTTGCTGACTGTATAGAACTTCCCGATCTTTGGCTGCAAAGAATATAATCAATCTGATTTTGGTATTGCCCATCTGGTGATGTCCATTTGTAGAGTCTTCTCTTGTATTTTTGGAAGAGGGTGTTTGCTATGACCAGTGTTCTCTTGCAAAACTCTGCTAGCCTTTTCCTAGCTTCATTCTGTACTCCAAGTCCAAATTTGCCTGTTACTCCAGGTGTTTCTTGACTCCCTACTTTTGCATTCCAATCCCTTGTAATGAAAAGGACATCTTTTTTGGTGGTTAGTTCTAGAAGGTCTTATAGGTCTTTGTAAAACTGTTCAACTTCAATTTCTTCAGTATTATTGGTTGGGGCATAGACTTGGATTACTGTGATATTGAATGATTTGCCTTGGAAACTAACAGAGATCATTCTGTCATTTTTGAGATTGCATCCAAGTACTTTGCCCAGGGTAAAGCCATTCTTTTCTGTAAAGCAGAAGAGCCTTGTTACTAAGCATTGGTGTAGTGGCTATGATCTGGTCCTCTGACCACCATGACCCGGACTCAGTCTCTGCCTCGAGATCATCTGGTCCTGAAACCCCAGGAATCCGGAAAGTCAAAGTAAACCTCTGGCCTTGCCTCCGCTGAGGCTTGAGGACCCTGACTTTAGTTCTTACCTTCTTTCTCTTGCTTTCCTCTTGGCTTTCAAGACCCGCAGGGCTTAACCTCTGTTTGCTCACAGCATTACGCCCAGGGGTGGCACAGGAATTCCCTAGGCCATGCAGATTCAAATATTGCTTGGGAGACAGATGACATCATCCTTTGGGATATGGTGAAAATGTGATTTCTGGTCATTTTGACCATGCAGCAGCCCAGAAGCAGTCTCTGACTCTGTCTCTGTCTCTCACTCTCCATGCCTCACTGTTACTCATACAACAAGGTCTCTTTCTCACTTCTTATCTCTACGCCCTTGCAGGGAAAGATTTCCTAGATATTATTCCTAAACCATGTCCCAGCTCTGTCTAACTCAGTGCTGTCTATGTCAGGCAAAATTGTCAGATGAATTCTAATTTTCTCTCAGCTGCCAGGAAGCTAAAGCAAAGCATTTTGGGTTCTTCTGCTGTCTAGTCGCATGACTCTATGCCTAGAAATCTACCATGAGAATTTCTCTGCCTGCCCACCCTCAAACCTTAAACCCCATGCTGTTTCTCCCACAGCGCCCAATTCCAATTTCACTGAGATTTCCTCTTTGCATCTCTTGGGCCCTCTTCACTCCAGATCTTGGCAGCCTCCACGCTGCTATGGACAGTGTATCAGACTGGCCGCTACTCAGAAGTCTGAATTATAAACTTTGTAAATGCTCAGTCATGAGGAATACACCCCAGTGTAGGACATAAGCTCTGTAGATGAGGGATCCCTCCTAAGGAAAGTCCTGGCAAGCAGCCTACATTGGTTTGAAAGACCTTCTCCAGCTGTGCTGGGATGGGCGTCATGCACAGGGTATCACAGGGCCCAAAGATATCTGATCAGTAATTGATGGGAGAGTAGAGAATGCTTAAAATCCCATCAGGTTCAAAGGGAATTTGCGGGTTGTCTGAATCCCTTTAGATTAAAACCTCCTGGTAAATGCTTCTGGGATACTGGATCCCATTCTAGGAGCATGCTCTTCTTCTAGGCTGCAGGTTACTCAACCAAACCAGAGTAAACACTTTTGCAGTGTATCCTTAAAAATGGGAAATTCTTCAAATTAAAGGGTTAAAAAAAAGAGGAGAAACTTAAGTTTCTACTCTAGCATGCCTGACCTCCGTATAAGTTAGGGCATGGAGAAAAATGGCCTGAAAATGGGTTTCTAAATTATAATGGTTCTCCTGCATTGCAGGCAGATTCTTTACCATCTGAGCCACCAGCGAAGGCCCTAAATTATAAAGCCATTCTGCAATTAGATCTTTATTGCCACAGGATGGGAAAGTGCAGTGAGAGTCCCTGTTTTCAGGCTTTCCTGGTTCTTTACCAAAATCCTGCCCTATACATCTGTTGTAATTTAAAATCTGGGAACCAGAAGTCTCTCCTGACATTGGCTTCTAGATATGGCCCTTGGAGGACATTTAATAATTGAGACCAAGCTCAGGAGGAAGAGAGAATCCAACATGAGAAAAGACGGTCCAGGGCTCATGCACAATGAGCATGGCTGATGGTGTCAGCCATGCCTTGTGGCCCCAGGATAACCCAAGTTGGCCAAGGAAGTCTAGCTATCCATCTGGAGGTAAGATCAACACGGGGGAAAGCTTCAAAAGCAAGTCAACTGGCTGCTGGGTCTAAGATTGCCAGAAAGAGCCCCGGATCATGCCCAGCCTGTAAATAAACAGGTCATTTAAAGAGAGACCGCCGTCAATTCTTAAGGGGAAGAGGGCCCCCATGCCCCAGATAGCCATGCTGGATGATGGAGGCAGCCTGGGGATTCTGGCGGCTTCCCCACAATGAGACATCTATCTCCACTGAGGAGCCCCAGCATCTAGCCCTTGATGTGGTAGGTAAGAAAATGGATTTTTAAATTGATAAAGGAAACACTTCAATTCAGTTGCTCAGTCATGTCCGACTCTTTGTGACACCATAACTGCAACATGCTGGGCTTCCCTGTTCATCACCAACTCCCAGAGTTTACCCAGACTCATGTCCATTGAGTCAGCAATGCCATCCAACCATCTCATCCTCTGTCATCCCCTTCTCCTCCTGCCCTCAATCTTTCCCAGCATCAGGGTCTTTTCAAATGAGTCAGCTCTTCGCATCATGTGGCCAAAGTATTGGAGTTTCAGCTTCAACATTAGTCCTTCCAATGAATACCCAGGACTGATCTCCTTTAGGATGGACTGGATGGACCTCCTTGCGGTCCAAGGGACTCTCAGGAGTCTTCTCCAATGCCACAGTTCAAAAGCATCAATTCTTCGGCGCTCAGCTTTCTTTACAGTTCAACTCTGACATCCATACATGACCACTGGAAAACACTTACTCTGTCTTTATTTCTCACTCTGGACCTCTCGCCTCCAAAAGCTGTGCTGTGACTGGTGTTGATGGAATGTGTCACACCCATAATTTCATGGGCCTCCTCTCACTTGCCAACTCAAGCAGTGGTTGATTTCACATGTCTTTCTAGTTGTGCCTCAGTGTCCTACCTCTCTCCTTGGGAGGGAACTTCTGAGCTCCACTCGGGGCCATACTCTGATTAGGAGGCCTTGAGCAGCCCTTTATCTTGACTCTGACTAAGACAGACCAGCCAGAAGAGCAAGCTTCTATTCCTGGCCTTATTCTATAAGCAGTGGACTCTTCAGCATAGGACAAAGGAATCCCTGCGAAGACTATACATGGCCAACCTGTAAGAAATAGCTCTAGGCCAGAAACTGCTGTCCTACTAAGAGACAAGATCATATAAATTTGGAAGCAAAGAAAGGTTTACAACCCCTGGTGGATAAAGTCCTAAAGCGCAGCCTCTTGGTGCCCTGCCAGTCCCCACGCACCACTCCTATCCTGCCATTTGTTAAGTCACATGGGGAATATAGGATGGTTCAAGACCTTAGAGCAATATACAACGCAGTGGTCCCTATACATCCCCTTGTGGCCAATCTGTTTATTAGCCCAGAGCCCTGAGGATGCAAAATAGTTTTCTATACTCCATCTCAAGGATGCCTCCCTCTGCATCCTAGTTCATTTCTTGTCAAAATATCCATTTGCCTTTGGGTGGGATAATCTTGACTCAAGCCAAATGCAGCAGCAATACACCTGGACAGTATTGCCCTTAGGGGTTTTGGGATAGCCCACACTTGTTAGCCCAGGCCCTAGGAAAGGAGCTAAGGGAAACATACCTAAAAGAAGGTGCTATTCTAAAGAATGTAGAAGATAATATTAACATGCAGTCCCCCCATGGAGGTCTCAGATCAAAATACCATTGAAGTCCTTAATTTCCCTGGGACCTGGGGTTACATTGCCTCTCAGAAAAAGCCACAAATCTCAAAGCAGCAGGTTAAGTATCTGTGATATATTACATACCCTGGAAGTAAATAGTTATTTCCATACAGGAAACAAACTATATTAGGCCTAAGCACCCCAAAGATTAAAAAAACATCTTCACACCTTTTGAGGCATGGCAGGATTTTGTAGAAATTGGATTACAGGATTCAGGCTAATGGCTAAGCCCCTATGTGAAGTGAAAGTTGTTCAGTTGTGTCCAACTCTTTGCAACCCATGGACTATATAGTCCATGGAATTCTCCAGGCCAGAATACTGGAGTAGGCAGCCTTTCTCTTCTCCAAGGGATCTTCCCAACCCAGGGATCGAACCCAGGTCTCCCACCTTGCAGGGGAATACTTTACCAGTTGAGCCACAACGGAAGCCGCTAAGCCCCTAGATGAAGCCACAGAACCACTACTTTGGAATGGGGAACAGGAAAAGGCTTTAATGATACAAAGCAAACTCTCACCAGAGCCCATGCTGTGGGTCACCCACCCCCCACCGCCCCCAGTTTGGAAAAGCCATTCATCTTCTATGTGGCTGAAAAGCAACGAGTCCTTATACAAAAGCTAGCAGCAGCAGCAGCAGGATAAGTTCCTCATTATGCCAGATACTTTTCCAAGCAGCAAGACTCCATGGCCTGAAGTGGCCTGGCTGTCTCCGGGCAGTAACTATTTTATTGGTGGAAGAAGGTAACAAGCTTACCTTGGGACAGCCTTTGGAAGTCCAGACCCCTCGTCAAGTACAAGGGATTCTAGAGATAAAAGGCCACCATTGGCTAACCGGAGGCCACCTTATCCAGTACCAGGCTTTGCTTCTTGACTCCTCAGAGCCAACCCTAGATGGCTAAACCTGCCACAGTCTTAACCCTGCTACCTTAATGCCTACTGAAAGCCCAGAGCCAGTACATTCTTCCCTCTAAACCCTTGACCAGGTCTATGCTTGCAGGTCTGACTGAACAGACCAGGCCATAGAAAATCATGAGGAAGAATGGTTTACTGATGGCAATATTTTTGTTAAAGATGGAGCCAGGAGGGCAGGGTATGCTATTGTGAGCACTCTTAGTATCAGCGAAGCAAAACCTTTGCTTCCTAACACTTTGGCCCAAAAGACTGAACTGATAACTCTAGTGTGTCAGTCACTCAGTCGTGTCTAACTCTTTGTGACCCCGTGGACAGTAGCCTGTATCCACAGAATTCTCCAGGCCAAGAATACTGGAGTAGGCTGCCTTTTCCTTCTCCAGGGGATCTTCCTGACTCAGGCATCGAACCTGGGTCTCCTACATTGCAGGCAGATTCTTTACTGTCTGAGTCACCAGGGAGAAGGAAAGGTTGTAAATATAAACACAAACTCAAAATATGCCTTCTTTGTTTTACATGCCCACACAGCTATCTGGAAAGACAGAAGACTTCTAAATGCAAGAAACTCCCCTATAAAGTATGGGGCTGAGATTTTACAGCTCATAGAAGCAGTTCATAAACCAAAACAGGTAGCAGTCACCCCTGCCACAGGCTCCCAAAGGGAACTTCTCAAATTTCCCAGGGAAACAACAGGGAGGATCAGGAAGCAAAGAGAGCAGCTCTGATGCCCATAAATGAAATGGACATGCTAAGCGACTAACACACACGCGCACACACACACACTGATATGTGACAGGTACCTGAAGACCCACTTTCCAGTCATCTCCGTAAATCCATGACTTTCTCCAAATTGCCACAGGATCCAGAGGATCCAAGACAGTCTGAAAATCCCAGGTAGAAGAGTGAGCCACTACAAGACCTGAAGCTACTATTCCAAAAGATAAAAAAATTTCTTTGACTCTAGGCTAAGTGCAATGGCACCCCCCTCCAGTACTCTTGCCTGGAAAATCCTGTGGATGGAGGAGCCTGGTGGGCTGCAGTCCATGGGGTCGCCAAGAGTCAGATACAACTGAGCGACTTCACTTCCACTTTTCACTTTCATCCACTGGAGAAGGAAATGGCAACCCACTCCAGTGTTCTTGCCTGGAGAATCCCAGGGATGGGGGAGCCTGGTGGGCTGCCGTCTATGGGGTCGCACAGAGTCGGACACAACTGAAGTAACTTAGCAGCAGCAAGTACTCATAGCTACTATCTTCTTTCTGCCTCCCAGTACTCCAATCCACTTACAGAGTAATTGGTATGCTCTGATATGTGTGTTAGCAGCTTGGCCTTGTCTGATTCTGTGGTCCCATGGACTGTAGCCCACCAGGCTCCTCTGTCCATGGAATTCTCCAGGCAAGAATACTGGAGTGGGTAGCCATTTCTTTCTCCAGGGGATCTTCTGGACCGGTCTCCTGCATTGCAGGCAGATTCCTTAACATATGAGCCACCAGGGAAGCCTTATGTTCTGGAAAATTTAGATAACTATTGTCTTTTTTGCTCACACCTATGCTCTCAGATTCCCTGAACTTTTCTGCCCATGCTGGGTGATTTAAATATGGTCATGACTGAAGCTACCATGAAGCCTTAGCTTCTCTATGCCTATATCTACAGGATGATTATACAACTCTCTGGTTAGGACTGTGCAAACTCTCGCTTCTTCCGCTAAATCCACCATGGGTAATACTGATGGGTGGTTTCCATCTTCTTATAACCTTCCTCTTCTTAGCCCTACTGATTTATGTTCTATTTTACCTAGAGCTTTGGTGTTTTCCATACTGTTCCAAATCTACAACTAAGACCTTTCAGTCCAATAAGGTAGGCCTTTGACCAACAGGTTCAGATTTCCATTTTAGAAATAAAGATACTAATTTTTAAACCTGAGATTAACAAAGATATGCTAATCTTGTATAACCAGATACCTACCCTTACTTGAGCCGATAATTACAATGGTCTTTTTTTGATATTTAGTCCTTAGTTCTCTAACCTAATTATTTAGTTTGTTTTCTCTAGGTTATCATGGGACAGTGATAATGCAGGGATTCTAGCCACTCCCCACAGCAGATCATGTTGAAACAACAAAAGAAGCCACACTGGGGCCCTTCAGTGAGATAGGGGAAGAGTTTGGTGACCACAACAAGCTAGGGTCTATGAGCCCCTTGCGGGCCCCTGAGGAAGAACTGTATTTTTTCATCTCCCGTCTTTTGGCACTTTCATTTTCTGCTTCTTTTATCAATTTATCATTAGTTGTCCAATTATCTTCCCTGATTTCAGTTAATTTCTACCTTTGTTTTTAAATGTAGTTTTCTCTTTGTCAAAGTCTATCCTCAAGTACTTAAAGATTTAGTGTATAATTTGGTTTAATTTAGGCATTACATTTTAATTTTGTCTGTAATTTCTATGGCTTACTGAAGTTTCCATCCCCATGTTTTACATGCTTTTAGATCTGGACTGTTACATTCTCTATCATCTCCTGCCTCGTATTTTATAAGGTCTGTGGAGTTTTTCTTGAACCGCTAGAATAGTGTTCTTTGGTGTATATTCCAATTATCACCCACAGCAAAATCTTTTGCTTGCTAAAAAAGATATACATTTCTAGACAACAACACATTTTTACTCTATCAGAATTCCTGGTTTGAGTTGAATTTCTGTCATTTGCAACCAAAAGATTTTTCACTGGCATTTATAGAATATTAAATCTTTTAGGAGTTTTAGCTCTTTTACTCATTTAGTCTTCATAAAACCTTATTAGCTCTATTTTATGGTTGAGGACACTGAAGAACTAGCTCAAGGTCACATAGCTAGTAATTGTCAGAGCTGGGAATCAAATCAGAGGCCTTGTTTATTTGTTTTTCTCCTTCCTAATGTCTCAGGCTGAGTAACTACCTGAGGGGTACTGGAAAGGCTTGGTGACAAAAACATAATTCTCATTGGCCCTGCCTCAGAGTCTGAAATCCTCAGCATTCTCCAGTTCTTTCAGTTCAAGGCAGCTGTTTAAATGCAAATTATATCTGTAAGGGTGTCACATTAATAGCTACTACCAGCTATTAACTCCTAAACACAAATCAATGTTCTTGTTCTCTAGAGTAGACAGGACTCTTAAAGAATGAAAGGTTTGTAGGAAAATTTGAAACTGAGAGGGAAGGGAATAGGTAAGGTTTGGAGCAGAAGGATGCTGTCACGGTGGGGACTTGGGACAAGTGACAGGCTTCAACTGCTGGGGGGTGGGCAGCCCATGATGAGGGAGGGGAGGACTAGGACAGAGACACCCACTCAAGGAGCTATAGAAGGGATGATAAAAGGCTAGACACCGGCTTTCCATTTTTGCATAGAACTATTCAAATTCTGGCATCCATTTTGATCCTGTTTCAATCTTTATGATGAAACACAGGAAATTATCGCCCAAATGCGTAGTGTGTGTTAAATATGAAGAATTAATCCAAGACTGCCAAATCTAATTCACAGAAGGTCCCAGCATGAGCTCACAGTCAATAATCATTAACATCTTTAACCTATTCTTCAATTTCTTTAATGAATAAATGCATCTTATTTCCTTGGAATGTAGGACAATTGGATGGGTCTTCTTCAGTGTTGTATACCCACACAATGTAAAATATGACACTAGAGGGATTAAATCAAGTAAAAAACATTCCCATGTTGCTTTGTTGTCAGAATCATCACTAAAGGAATGATGTCGGAAAGGTACTGCAGAAACAGCTGTAGCTTTATAATTTTTCCCATAAATTCCTCATAGAAGGAGATTTCATGAAGCAATAAAGTAATTCCAAGGCTGCATAAATGACTAAATTACTTGTTAAGTTAAAAAATAAGTGACAGCTTTTTGTGTCATCGTGGCTAAAGTCAGTGCCAATATATTTGTTAGAAAATGTTCCAGGATTTTTTTTTAAAAAGATGGTCATCACTTAGGCTGGGATTAACAATAAAAAGCAAGAGGCTTTTCTGAGGCTCTAGGTGAACAATGGCACTTGAAAATGAAACACTGGCAAATTGCCCATCTCCTGTGGGAAACGGAGGAAGGAGGCGGTAGCATCTTTGTAAGAAATCGCACTAGAGAAGGCAGGCTTCTTCCTGGGGCATTAACAACATCTCAACAGGACTCAGAGATTTTTGTCAAGAGCCACAATTTACACAATAATTACACTCATTGGAGCAAACACTGATCCCAAATTGCCTCCAACTTCTCCCCCTCTGCCCAAATGGAATGTTTTGTCCATGTACAGAGTTGTTTTAGAGGATTAGTTTATTCATGTATTCATCTCACAAATACCAGCTTTTGTGTGTGTGTTTTATTTTTCCAAGCAATCAATTCATAGTGCAGACACTCTTTTCCTTTCTATTAATGTACTAAAAGGGGAAGAAAAAAAAAAAGGAATACATCTAGGAAGCTCCTGACATACCTAAGCCATGACTCTCTTACAAGCCTGAGGAAAATAGGCATGTTTAAAACTGTGTCTAGGCATGCTAATCATAATTTATTAAGAAACGGAACCAAAGGTAATGAAAGACAACCTGGATTTATGTGGAAATGGCAAAGATGATATCGTGCATTTTACAAGACAAAGGTAGTTTTTCCAGGCTATTAGTTGCTTGTTTTTCAAGGACAAATGCAAAGCTATCATTTTTCCAGATGAATAGCATTAGAGAGAGAGGTGCATTTGTGGTCATGTATGCTCCTATGCTTACTGTTATTCACGAAATATTCACCTATGTCTGTTTGTCTTGACAACATGGGAATTCACTGATGATCAGATTCTACCCTCACGGTACCATGAAAGAGAAGGATCATTTTATTCCACTGCAGCTTAAACTATTGATGTCCAAGCTCATCATGCATTATTAACTTCGTTATGGTGTTGGGACACCAAAGAGAGACCCTGTTAAGAAGCAGAGAGTGAAAAACAGAATCAGTGGGATATTGTAATCAGGTGGAAGGGCAACCAAAGTGCCTGGGAAAAGACCTCCAGATGGTGATGAAAAAAAGATGATCTCCAGTGGAGAGGCTACACAAACTCCTGGAGGGGAGCCTCTGACCACACGCTGGGAAGGAAGCTTGAAGAAGAAGAAAGAGCAGCCAATTTTTCCTTCTAGGTAGAGATCATGGCAAAACCCTCCTTGGGGATAAAGCACAAACCTTTTGAGCAAAAGAAGCTTGTTGATTATCTGTGGATTTCCATCACTCCTACACACCCCCACTCCTGACCAGCAAGAATTAGGAGTTGCATATATTCAGGAAAATATCCTTGCCTATCCAGTCTAGGAGTGTTGGTGCTTCTATATAATACAGCCCAGCTCTGCTGTTTCTTCAGAGCTCTAAAGAAGCAGACCTAATTCACACTCCAGGAATTCTCAATAATAGGCAAAATGAACATTCTGGTATGAGAAGTCTTTTCACTTCTGCTGGTGGGAAAAACAATGAATGATTCTTCTATTAACATTTTTTTTATCCACTCTTACGTTTCTCTTCTCCGAGAGTTGTGACAATCAAAGAAATTAATATTTGTTTTAATATTTAAAATCCTGTGAAAATGTGAATTATTCTTGTTATCCTCCTGTTAACATTGAAATTCAGGCATGAAGCAATTGGTTAAAAACCTACTATGAAATAATGAGGCAACTGCTTAATATTGGATCCTACCACTATCCTCCAGATTTTTATTCTTGTTGACATGACAATGAAATGAGATGATCATTTTTAGAGTGACATTTGTTGTTGTTGTTCAGTCACTGTCATATCTGACTCTTTCCAACCTCATTGACTGTAGCACACCAGGCTCCTCTGTCCTCCATTATCTCCTGGAGTTTGTGCAGATTCGTGTCCATTGAGCTGGTGATGCTCTCTCACCATCACTATCTGGTACCATGCTTTTCTCCTTTTGCCTTTGATCCTTCCCAGCATCAGGGTCTTTTCCAATGAGTCAGCTCTTTGCATCAGATGCCCAGTGTATGGGAGCTTCAGCCTCAGCAACAGTCCTTCTAATGAATATTCAGGGTTGATTTCCTTTAGGGGTGACTGGTTTGATCTCCTTGCTGTCCAAGGGATTCTCAAGAGTTTTCTCCAACACCACAATTCAAAAGCATCAATTTTTTGGCACCCAACCTTCTTTATGGTCCAGTTCTCTCATCTGTACATGACTACTGGAAAAAAAAAACAAACCATAGCCTTGATTATAGTTTTTTATAGAGTGACATTAAGAAGAGTTAATATGTAATAGTTTAAAATTATTTGCATTCCCCCAACTTAAATAGTAAATAGTGACTTAGGTGATCTATGGACATGAGTCCAATATTCTATTTGAAGCTATGTATTATTTTTGTTTTACTAGCTGAAGTTTTAATGTAACTGATTCTATTCGATCACAAATATAAAATCATATGCAAATGTATAAATAAGAATAAACTCAGAAATACATTTCAACAGGAGACAAGTTTCAAATGACAAAATCAGAACAATTTAGTAATGCGTTTGAGGTCCTGTATTCAAGGTAAAGCTCTCTATGCATTGGGGAAGTCACCTGCTTTATAAGCAGTGGAGCTCTGTTCCCAGGTTATTTGGGGCAGGAGTTTTACAGTGCATTAGAAGCACCAATACTCAATTAGGGCATGATTGACCAGGGGGTCAGGGATTTCTGTGTAAGATGAGCAGGTCCTATTTTCTATGCTAAGATAAGCTAGCCAAGGCTGAGTTGGAGGATTGCAATTGATGAATGTTAATGTTCCTTGCCAGTGAGGTATTTCGCCTAAGTGTAGCTGACTTATGTTTTGGTTGGATTTGGTTGGACCTCTGGGGTAGCCTCCATTTTGTGGGCCCCATCTGATGGAAGAAATATCGAGGCATCAAATTTAGAAATCAGGAGTTTAGAGAGTAAGAACGTGACTTGGTAACACGCACAATGACACACAGAGATGGTCCCTTGATCTGGTAAATCTAACCATCCATATAATTTGAACTGGGCTAAATGATCACATTACTTACTCAAAACAACAAAACAAAACCCAGAATAATGTGATCTAAGTTTCTGCAAAAAGGACTAGCCTATGTGGTCCTCACCAAGTGCACATCATGAGCTCTCAGAGAAGAGAGTTAGTGAGAGAGTTATGTTTGTGTTTTTAGAAGTGGGAAAATGGTGGAGGCGAATGTTTGGTAGGAGTCGTTTTGTCCATTACATTATCTAATATTTTCTGGAAAAATAAAACATGCAAAGAATAAGAGGTGTGAAATGCCCCAGTATGTTTGGGAGAGTAGGAGGACTCTGACTGGGCTGGACCTTTAGCTGTGAGGTATTCTAACAATGCAAACAAGGAGGAAGGAATAATCCTTTTTCTAGCTGGAGAGTCAGGTGGGTGCATTTCATCACCCTGCAAGCAATCTTGCCTTTCCATCCTCACAATATCTCCTTTAGTATTTACCTTATGTTATTGATGCATAATTACAACTGTTTAGTTCATTTAATGAGGGCAGACATTTTCTTACTCATCTCCATACCTCTATCCTGAGCTGGGTACCTAAAAAAATCTGCCACTCAGGAAATACGGAAAGTGAGCAGGGTGATAATATGGAAATATGGAAAGTGAAAAGGGGAAGAATCACAGACTATGAGATTAGTATTTGATGTGCCAAGGAAGTCTGAATCCCTCTACCAGGATCCAGGAGGTTCTTCTCTATCTTCACCATTAAGGCAGGTGGTTCTGTGGTCAAAGCGGGAGGCATCTAAGATACATCACAGGAGCAGATATAGGATTAGTTGATGTTGTGTGTGGCTGTTTAATGTTGATTCACAGAAACACAATATCTGGAAGGCATGTCTACCTAACTGAATGGTCCTATGTCTCTAACCTCCTGCCATCATTAATGTTCCACGACTACATCCAATTGCGTATTGGTCAGAGGCAGATAGCATTATTGATGCCTAATGATTTCATTAACAACAGAACTCTCATGAGAGCAAGGTGCTAAAAATGAAATGCACTATTCCTTAATAACCACTAAAAAAATCTGAAATGGGCTTAATTTAATTTCGCTCTAAGGAAGAGTAGGGCTCTATAGTGAGTTGTGAATAATCTGCCTCAGATCACTGCAGAAAGGGCTATGTATTCAAGGAGGGGAGAGAGGACATTGCAGTCTTTTCAGTGGCTTTAGATTAGTGTGGTCATTAGCACAAATTTATAAATCCACCTGCTTAGAATTAGAGAAGGTCGTAGGCTGAAATTTCTCAGAGCACAGCCCATCAGAGACATTTCAAAAACAGTTTTATAATTTTCTCCTTGAGCTCTTGTGCTTTCTGTGTTAGACTATTTACATTTTGACACACATTGTGTCAGTCAAGTAAGAGAAGATAGACATCAAGTGCTCCAGGGCCCTAGTATACCATTTAGGAGGGAGCCACCAGCTGTGGCAAGGGAAATGTGAGGGAAGAATACAATCTTTTTAAGGAACCCTTTGCAACATAAAAGAAAAATTACAGTGTGCTTTGCTGCTTGATTGTCTCCTGTACAAAGGCAACTGACACCGACTAGAATCTGTGGCCTTGAATCTGAAGCCCACATGCCTTCCAGATGATCTAAATTACTCAGGCTTGAAATGAGAAAACTTGAGGCCTCGTCTTCTATGTAGACACATGCAGGCACTTGGTTGGTTTCAATCAAATTTCGATAAGAAGTACCCCTCCATCTCTTCTCCCCCTATTCTCTTAAAACAAAAACAAAATCAAAACCTGACACGAAAAATGTCATCTTGATGTCTATTGAACGTTGTCAGTTGAAAACTGCATCATAACCTTCATAATACTGTAGGGAAGAGCCAATTCTGACTCCATGATGGATCTGTTTCTTTGACTTTAACCTTTGTTTTTCATTTGCTTTTGTTATTGTAATCATACATAATGACCTGCCTTGGGGAGCCCTACCCCTCTGCCTGAAGAGATTAACACATCCCCTCCCTAATGGTGGCCTGCCTCAGAGAACCCTCTTCCTCTGCTTGCAGAGATTAATAGATCTCCTCCAGGTGGTGCAGTGGTAAAGAATCTGCCTGCCAGTGCCAGAGATGACTGAGCGCCTGCACACACACACACACACACACACACACACACATCCCTGAGGTTGGCTATTCCAGGAGATATTTGCAAGATAATGGTCTTTTCTTCTTCACATCCTCCCCCACTCTGTTCTATAACAGAGCATGGCATTCAGACCCCTGACAAGATGGTTATTTTGAGACATTACTCATCAATCTTCTAGGTCAGCCAAGTTTCTGAATAGAGTCATATTCCAAGCCATTGCACCCCATCTCTAGGTTAATTGGCCTGTCCTGCAGTGAACAGACAGAGCTTGGATTTGGTAACAATAAAAAACAGGCACTAGTCTGTTCCTGGATGATCATAATCATACATATTGAACCTTGACAGTGTCTTTTCTAAGCTGTTTAATGGAACTTACCATCCTTTTCCAGAATGTCATCAATCCTGAATTTGGGGTTCTATATAATTATAAGTTAATTATAAATAATTATAATTATAAGTGCTGCTAGCTGAACATTCCTTGAAGCCCTGACCATTCCCATCTGATTTTGACTAGAAGGAAATAAATATCATATTTCTTGAGAGCCAATAACTTCAAAGCACTGTTCAAGTTACAAGGGACACAATGTGTGTGATTAGTTGCTCAGTCATGTCCGACTCCTTGCGACCCCATGGACTGTAGCCCACCAAGCTCCTCTGTCCAAGGGAATTCTCCAAGCATGAATACTGGAGTGGCTTGCCATGCCCTTATCCAGGGGATCTTCCCAACCCAGGTCTCCTGCATTGCAGGTGGATTATTTAATGTTGAGCCACCAGGGAAGCCCATATAATTAAGTGCTGCTAGCTGAAGATTCCTTGAAGATCTGACCATCCCCATCTAATTTTGACTAGAAGGAAATAAATATACTCCATCCTATCAGATCCAATATTCCATCTATTGCTTCATTGACTAAATAGATTAATGCAAGGAAGTTTTACATCTTATTTATTTAATTATTTTTCTGGCAAAGTCTCAGTGTTAGTATCTGAACTAGAAATACTGTGGATGCTTTCACGGATATGTATGGGAAGCAGGCAACCAGCATTGATGGAGTACCTGCACAGTGATCCAAGGCACCATGCTGTTGGCAGTGTTCTCAGACTCCAGCATGCATTAGGTCCCCTGGGTGGTTGTCTGTTAAAAATGCAGATGCTAATTCCATATCTGGGTTTCCCAGGTGGCGCAGTGGTAAAGAATCTGCCTGCCAATGTAGGAGATGAGTGTTTGATCCCTGGGTCTGGAAGATTCCCTGGAGGAGGAAATGGTAGCCCGCTCAAATATTCTTGCCTGGGAAATCCCATGGACTGAGGAGCCTGGCGGGTTACAGTCCACGGGGTTACACAGAGTCAGGCACAACTGAGTGACTGAGCACATATACAGTTCCATACCTACAGAATCAAGCTCAGGATGTGTGTCTGAAGCTATACTGTAAGAAAGCGTCCTAGATAACATAAGTGAATCTGGGATCTGTATTTTGAAAACACTGGTTTATAATCTAGACAGAATGTCTTAGAACAGTAAAAAAAGATACTGGACTTAGAAGCAAATTACCTTAATTTCATTCTTAGTTTCTTGGTTTATTAACAGTTTTTGTCCTATTAAATTAGTATCTCTAAGCCTTAATTTTTTAATCAGTAAAAACAAGGAGGGGCTAAGATAGAAAGCATTTATTCTTCCATCAGCACAGTCCAACTCATTGCTAATGTTGTGTTTTAAAGGGATTTTAGCTTATTTATTCACTAGCTTTAGAAAAAAAGAAATCTAGAGTAGAAGAATATTGAGAAAATTTTCACTGAAATAATAATATTCACCATAAAATATTTTTTGAAACTGTGCCATTCTAAAGTAGCTCCATTTTATTTACAGGGGTTTGAAGTTGATTGACTTTAGCCATTAGCCATTAACATTAGCTAACGTGGCTAACATTAGCCACAAAAGAAAACAAACCAACTCAGACCTCAGAAAGTATTACACGGCCAAAGGAAGAAAACAAAACTGAGGACTTAGTAACTGCACACTATACATTTGGGGTGTAGGCCCTGTTCCAGGATGCAGATCTTGGTAATTTATACCATCTACCCCCAATCTCTATGTTAAATGTCAAAGAGAAAGAAATTTACAAAAATGTGCCCTTCCCTTCCAAAATTACAGTCTTTAAACTACCCTAAAATAATATTAGCTCTGCAGTTAATAGCTTATTTTATTTCTTTACTGTGAAGAAATTATTATGTATTTAGCTACTAGGGTTGTTGCTAGGGTGATTGTCATGCACACTGCGTTTCAAGGAAGAACTAAGCTTCTTGAAAGCTCCCCATTTGCAGACATTCCTCACTCTCCCATTAGTTACACAAAAAGAAGATTCTGGTGAAAAACACTTGTGTACTATTTCTACTCCTATCTATAGCAGGAGATTTAATCTTATGAATGTAATTTTATGTACTAATCTTGCAAAGGTGGCTTTATATAAGCAACTTGGCAGGAGTGGAACTAGGAAGGAGGGGAAGACAGAATAATTTATAATTTTCCAAGAGCTTATAGATTAAAAAAGTTTTTGGTTCTATAATATTGCTCTAGTCTTTATTTCTAATTAGATCTTATCAAAAGTTAATACAAACCAGACTGATGACATTGTCTTCAGAATTGGAGGAGTACAAAATGAGGCATTTGGCAATTCATCTGTGAATCCTTTTTGCACCTGCATAATCCTTTCCTGAGTTATGTACTTCGAGGCCTAATGCCATGCCTCAAGGGTAGATCAAGGTGTGCCCTGGAATCAACCATCTAAGTAAATTACCTAGCACCTGCAAATATTAATTGTTAGTCAAATTTAGACAGCTGAGGTAGGCAAATCCTTTTTTTCTTTTTTTTTCATGTGGTTCCAATCACAATTACAGGTAACTAGATGATGTTTGACATTAATAAATGCAAATTTACTTCTAGGTCAGGTTAGTTTTTATGATATTGAAGAGGGGAAATGATATTCTCTTTAACTAGTGATTAAAATTAAAATTTATTGTAATTATCAAAGAGAAAAAAATTACTGGGTTAAACATAATAATGAAACAGTGTATAAAAAGAATTAAATACTAAAATGCACATATAAATCTCTAACACTGCTAAGACTGTCAAACTGGGAATGAGACTGAGGTGAGGAAACAAAAAGCAAATTCTGCAGGAAAAAGAAGGCTGGAAACATGGCATTTGTTTCCACGGTAAGGGTGAGTAAAAATGCAGTTTTACAGGAAGTGGGATGAAAATAAACCACTATAACAGAGCAAAGTTTTCCAAGGCTACACACAAAGCCGTGCTTCCTTGGTGGCTCAGAGGTAAAGAATCCCCCTGCCAATGCAGGAGACTTGGGTTTAATCCCTGGGTTGGGAAGATCCTCTGGAGTAGGAGACGGTAACTCACTCCAGTATCCTTGCCTGGAAAATCCCATGGACAGAGGAACCTGGCCGGCTACAGACTATGGGGTTGTACAAAAGTCAGACATGACTGAGTGACTGAGCACACCAGCACACACAAAGCCTTCAGACTACACCACTAGAACACTCTGTCTTGCCACTTTAATTTCAGACATCTTAAAAAAACAAACTTTGAAGATAAGGTGTTACCAAATAGAGCAGGGTCAGTTTGCAGAAACGTCTTCCCATTTCGTTCATGCATGATGCATATTTTTCATGTGCCCCTCCAGACCCACTTCTCTTCTCCCCCAACTCCTGCCTCCCTTTGGTGCCCTGTGAGGCTGGTCTCTGTTTATAAACACTCTGACCCTTTGTGCCAAGATGAGTTTATATGTCCCCAGACTGACACCACTGCACTGCTGGCTCTCTGACTGATGCAGCTTCAGCGAAAGCTAACATCATTTGGAAGATCATGGAGCTAGGTCTTTCCTGCCACTTCCAGCTGAGAGTACCTCTTCTTGGCGGTTTCTTCAGAATGCTCACAGGCGTGATCTGGCAGAACCCTGACTCAGGCTTCACAGTTTTTACCTTGTACCCTGCACCTTCTTCATTGCTCCTGAGTGGGAAACACCACAAGACCACTCAGTGCCCATGCATGCCACAAACCAGATCAGAGGAGCTGACACTTTGTAGGCTCCATAATGGGCTTCCCAGGCGATGTTAGAGGTGAAGAACACCCTGCCAATGCAAGAGATATAAGAGATTCCAGAGACGCTGGTTTGATCTCTGGGTCAGGAAGATTCCCTGGAGGAGGGCATGGCAACCCACTCCAGTATTCTTGTCTGAAGAATCCAATGGACAGAGGAGCCTGTGGTCTTCAGTCCATAGGGTCGCAAACAAGATGCAACTCAGCATGCACACACGCACGCAGGGTCAGTAATAGCAAGGGAACCCTTCAAATTCTTGACGTACATCATAGCTTCATACCACTTTTTCTGGAGATGTTTTGTGAAACCAGCACATCTGCTTGTGAAGATGGAGCCAGTTTGGTAAAGTGCTTTTTATATTTGCTTTCTTTTTGTTCCTTTACTCCCCTTTCCCTCAATTCTCCTTCCCCAGGATTATATTCCCAAGGAATATGTTACCTTAGGATCTGTTTAAAATATACTTGGGCTAGTACACCATCTGGATTCAGGTTTGGAACAATGGGAAGCATGGCATAAGGTAGGTTGTGCAGAAGAAAGTGAGTTTAGCATTTTTGTTTTCCTGTCTTCATTCTTGTCAGTTCCACTTCAGCCCTCTCCTCCAGTGATTGTGAGTTCCAGCATCTGCTTCCTCTATTGGCTGCTGCAAGCCCACGAGAGACAGTGATTTCAAGGTTTCACCATCTCTTACTGCTTTCTCCTAACCCTGCTCACACCTTTTAAATTAGCCCATTTAGAACATATCCTCAATTATCCTTCTGATTTGTTCAACATCTTTCTTTGAAAAGTCGGCAACAGATGCAGAGAATAAACCCCATGAGTAAAGTTGGAAACTGACAATGTTGATAATCTTAGAAGATGAACAATGGAGTCTCCACTGTTCAGTCCATGCCACTTTGAACATGCCTGATCTTGTCTGATCTCGGAAGCTAAGCAAAGTCAGGCCTGATTAGTACTTGGATGTGAATAATGGAGAAGGTCTGTGAAGTCTATAGATGTTATAGGTGAAAAAAGAACTTGGCAAAGATGGTATGGAGTTTGAACTACATTATCCCTAACATCTTTCAGATCTAACATTCTGTGATCCTTGTTCAGGGAGCAACACAATTCTTTTTTTTCCATAAAGATTTCTTTTTGATGTAGACCATTTTTAAAGTCTCTTTTAAATTTGTTACAATATTGTTTCTGTTTTATGTTTTGGTTTTATGGCTGCTGTGAGGAATGTGGGATCCCTGACCAGGGAATGAACCCGCACCGCCTGGATTGTAAGGTGAAGTCTTAACCACTGGACCACCAAGAAAGTCCCATAACACAATTCTTAATTAATGTTAGTAATGTTAATAATTGACATTAATCTTTGTTGATTAATATATTTGATAATGATATTTAATAATTAATATTAATTTTATCTAATGAATGAATAATAAAGGGGAAAATTTTAATAGCTTTTTTCTATTTTCAGTTATGTCAGTAAATGATACAAAGCAAACAGGAAACTTGTTCTGATCTACTAAAATGTAAAACAAAACCCATTCAGCTTAGAACCAAGATAGGTGAGATGGAGCCGTTAATGAGATACTTACTTATTAACCATGTGACACTGAACGAGTCACTCCCTACAGTGAGTCTTAGTGCCCTAATTTATAAATAGGGATTCAAATGCCATGCTACATGGGTCACATGGTTATTATAAAGATTAAAAAAGTTGAGGCATATGAAAGTACATTATTTTTCTGGAGCGTTAGTGACATTATATATATGGATATAAATGTCTGTTCTCTATAAAAATAGCCTAATACGCCTAAAGGATTGCAACCTAAAATTATGAAACTGAAAACATTGGAAAACATCAGACATGCTTCTTTCTTTGAGAAGAAAATAAGCTCTGGACTTGTCCATGGTAAAATTCACATTTTGATAGCAATTTATAAATCTTTGCCTGGATAATGCATCTGTGCATGCTAAGTTGCTTCAGTCACATCCTACTCTTTGGGGCCCTATAGACTGGAGCCTGCCAGACTCCTCTGTCCATAGAATTCTCCAGGCAAGAATACTGGAGTGGGTTGCCATGCCCTCATCCAGGGAATCTTCCTGACCCAGGGATCGAACCCATTCCTCTTCTGTCTCCTGCAGCTTCTTTACAACTAGTACCACCTGGGAAACAACTAGTTAAGCCCTATTTAGATGCAACACATCATGTAACTTTTTAAAAAGTCCATTTTATATTATATCCAAAAATATTTCATTTTTCTGGCCATGCTCTTACAGAAAGATGTTTCTCCTGTCAATATGCCTGAATATTGTTTTCTGTCATTCTTTACCATTTTTTGCAGCATAGTGAAAAAAATATGTCACCTTTCCAGAACAAACAAAACGTGTGCCTCCCAGGAAGACAACATAAACATAGACCCCAAGCAAACCCTGGTCTGAAGATAAAGCTTAGAGACAATTCCTCCAGCCTTACAGGATTTGCCTCATTCTGTGGAGTAAGCTCAGCTGCTCTGAACCTTAGCTTCTTTGCACAGACTCTGCCTGAAACCACAGCATATGTTACCACAGGCAATCAATTTGCTCCTCTTTCTGAGACTGATTCGGGAAGAACATTTATCAACTGTTCCCACTTTCTTTGGTTCACATGTTGAAGTTTTGCTGACATCCACTGTAGAATTGAAATCAGACTCAATATTCCATCAAATTTCAGCATAGAAAAGCAAGTACATTTCAGCCATGTCACTGTATCAGCAGTAAACATATTTAATAATATCAATTACTGACTTCAACACTTTCATGCTTTGGAAAAACATACAGCTTCTTGGAGATAGAGTCTTTTGCAACTAAGCGAAAAATGCTTAAAAAATTAAAAAATGTGTTATAGAGTATGATGCAAACAATTTTCAGTGGGTACTAACGTTGTAGCTACAGGAATAATGTAATCTTTTGTGATTCTTTATTTTGGAGAATAGAAATCTAGGCTAAGATGCTAAATGCATGTGTGCATGCTCAGTTGTGTCATTCCTGTCCAACTCTTTGTGACCTCATGGACTGTAGCCTGCCACGCTCCTCTGTCCATGGGATTCTCCAGGCAAGAATACTGGAGCGGGTTGCTGATTCCTCCTCCAGGGGATCTTCCTGACCCAGGGACTGAAGCCTCATCTCCTGTGTCTCCTGCATTGCAGACAGATTTATTTATTTATTTATTTATTTATTTTACTGATTGAGCCCCCGGGAAGCCCTAAGATGCTAAAGAAATCATCTAATTCTTTCAGATATTGTTCTTTAAGAAATCATTGGATTCCTTTAGAGGAGTTATTAATTCCAGAGAGGCAAATTAAGTTTGTTTTTTTTTTTTTTAGCTTGAAGGAAATTCCACGCCGACTTTTGGAAGTTACATATAGCTGAATTCAACATAGAAATGAATAAGTGGGGTTCTGTTGTTTATTATGATGATAATAACCGTATTCTTGTTAGTTGTTTTATATGTTTTCTCATTTTACTATATCAAAAAAATCATGTGGGAGCAGTGGCATCCGGACAGAGGATAAGCACAAAGCCCAGTGGGCCTGACTCCCCTGGCTTGGTAGACTTGCTGATTTGCCTTTCTTTGGCAGGATGAAGTTTGCAATTCCCCCTCACACTCTCTGCTTTTCATTTCGTCCTCATTCTTAACATGAATTATCAATTAATTTAATCCTCAGCCGATGTTATGAGGAAAGGAAAAGTGTTAAATATTATCAGAGCAGTGTTTCAAACCCATGCAGTCTGGTTCCAGAATCCATGAACTTGATAATTTTTTTTTTCTTCATGTTACCAGACTTTGCCCATTAATGCTGGAACAATTTTATATAAGGGAACTTCATGGTATAGTATGGGGAAATCTTGGTGCAGAAGCACAATAATAAAGAAAGACATGTGGTAGCTTCTTCATTCTTGGGAATCCTAAGGACTACAGCTTCCTTGTATGAAGACCAATAAGGACCTATCATCTTTCCAGTTCGGCACCAGTACCCCGCAGAAAGATGGAGAAAAGTTGAAAAGACCCTGAAAAATACAGGCAGAAAGAGGAGAGGGAGAGAACAACTAGGGAGAGATGAGACACCTGATGGCCACCGGGAAAGGACCCTAAAGGGACTGAACTTTTTCTCATTAGAGGAAGAAAACAAAGATTTGCTATCGTGTCTTTGAATTCCCAGGTGGTGCTAGTGGTAAAGAACCTATCTGCCAATGCAAGAGACATAAGAGACAAGGGTTCGATTCCTGGGTTGGGAAGGTCCCCTGGAGGAGGGCATGGTAACCTGCTCCAGTGTTCTTACCCGGAGAATCCCATGGACAGAGGAGCCTCGTGGGTCCGTGGGTCACAAACAGTTGAACATGACTGAGGTGACTTAGCGCACATTGTTCACAAGTGATTAAGAATAAGGTTGATTTCTTTCTATTAGCGGACAATCTTTCTTGCTCCTCCAGGCAATTCACACAACAAAGGAGTTGCGTTTATTAATGACTCCAATTATTGTAAAATATTTGCGTCTGCATGTGTCTCCATCAACGGACCACAAGTTCCTCCAGAGCTATTCCATGTTCATTTCAACCCTGTCCCCTGCACTTAGCTCACAGTGCTACTCATGAAAAAACAAAACCATAAATAAAATGAAAGGACCACCTATGGAAAGGGAGAAAATATCTGCAAATGAAGCAATTGACAAGGGATTAATTTCTAAAATTTGCAAACAGCTCATATAGCTCAATATCAAAAAACAAATAATCCAATCAAAAAATGAGTGGACGTTTTGAATAGACATTTCTCCAAAGAAGACATCAGTTCAGTTCAGTCACTCAGTCATGCCCGACTTTTTGCGACCCCATGAATCGCAGCATGTCAGCCTCCCTGTCCATCACCATCTCCCGGAATTCACTCAGACTCACGTCCATCGAGTCCGTGATGCCATCCAGCCATCTCATCCTCTGTCGTCCCCTTCTCCTCCTGCCTCCAATCCCTCCCAGCATCAGAATCTTTTCCAATGAGTCAACTCTTCACATGAAGTGGCCAAAGTACTAGAGTTTCAGTTTTAGCATCATTCCTTTCAAAGAAATCCCAGGGTTGATCCCCTTCAGAATGGACTGGTTGGATCTCCTTGAAGACCAAGGGACTCTCAAGACTCTTCTCCAACACCACAGTTCAAACGCATCAATTCTTCGGCCCTCAGCCTTCTTCACAGTCCAACTCTCACATCCATACATGACTACTGGAAAAACCATAGCCTTTACTAGATGGGCCTTTGTTGGCAAAGTAATGTCTCTGCTTTTGAATATGCTACCTAGATTGGTCATAACTTTCCTTCCAAGGAATAAGCGTCTTTTAATTTAATGGCTGCAGTCATCATCTGCAGTGATTTTGGAGCCCAAAGAAATAAAGTCTGACACTGTTTCCACTGTTTCCCCATCTATTTCCCATGAAGTGATGGGACCGGATGCCATGATCTTCGTTTTCTGAATGTTGAGCTTTAAGCCAACTTTTTCACCCTCCTCCTTCACTTTCATCAAGAGGCTTTTTAGTTCCTCTTCACTTTCTGCCATAAGGGTAGTGTCATCTGCATATCTGAGGTTATTGATATTTCTCCCGGCGATCTTGATTCCAGCTTGTGTTTCTTCCAGCCCAGCGTTTCTCATGATGTACTCTGCATATAAGTTAAATAAGCAGGGTGACAATATGCAGCCTTGACGTACTCCTTTTCCTATTTGGAACCAGTCTGTTGTTCCATGTCCAGTTCTAACTGTTGCTTCCTGACCTGCATACAGATTTCTCAAGAGGCAGGTCATACTGATGGCCAAAAAGCACATGTAAAGATGTTAAACATTGCTAATTATTAGAGTAATGCAAATAAAAACTACAATGAGGTATCACCTCATAACAGTCAGAATGACCATCATCAAAAAATCTATAAACAGTAATGCTGCAGAGGGTGTGGAGAAAAGGGAACCCTTACACACTGTAGGTGAGAATTTAAATTGGTGCAGCCACTATGGAGAACAGTATGGAGGCTCCTTAAAAAACTAAAAACTGAGTTACCATTTGATCCAACAGTGTAGCTCCTGTGCATGAATCTGGAAAAGATGAAAACTCTAATTTGAAAAACATGCATGTACCCCAGTGTAGCTAGCAGCACTGTATACAAAAGTCAATAGATGGAAGCAACCTAAATGTCCATCAATAAATGAATGGATAAACACACACACACACACACACACACACACACACACAGTGGAATATTACTTAGCCATAAAAAGGAAAAAATAATGCCATCTACAGCAATCTGGATAGACCTAGAAGTTATCATACTAAGCAAAGTAAGTCAGAAAGAGAAAAACAAACACCATATAATATTACTTTTATGTGGAAAATTTAAAAAATGATATGAATGAACTTATTTACAAAAAATGTCTCACAGATATAGAAAGCAAACTTATAGTTACCAAAGGGGAAAGGTGGGGGCAAGGGATAAATTAGGAGTTTGGGATTAACAGATATACCCTACTATATGTAAAATGAACAGCAAAGAACTACTGTATAACATATGGCATTATATTCAATATCTTATAATAACCTTTAATGGAAAAAAAATCTGAAAAATAATACATATATTTCTTTTCATGGCTTCCGTGATGGCTCAGTTGGTAAAGAATCCACCTGAAATGCAGGAGACCCTGGTTCAATTCTTGGGTTGGGAAGATCTGCTGGAGAAGGGATAAGTACCCACTCCAGTATTCTTGGGCTTCCCTTGTGGCTCAGCTGATAAAGAATCTGCCTGCAATGTGGGAGTTCTGGGTTTGATCCCTGGGTTGAGATGATCCCCTGGAGAAGGGAAAGGATACCCACTCCAGTATTCTGGCCTGGAGAATTCCATGGATTGTATAGTCTATGGGGTCGCAAAGAGTCAGACATGATTGAGCAACTTTCACTTTCAACTCACTTTCATATATATATATATATATATATATGTATGTATCTGAATCACTTTGCTGTAAACCCTGAAACCAACACAACATTGTAAATCAACTATACCAACTATACCAAGAAAGAGAGCAAAGGAGAGAACAAATGTTATATTTGTGCTTAGCTGTTTGACTTGTGTCTCTAGCTTTGGAACTCTTGTTAATTAAGAATTCTACATAGCAGCTCTTTGGCTATGGAGTGATTTCACACCTTATAAGAAGTTATCCATGACCATGTTCTTTACCAAGACTTCTCTCACTGGACAGACAGAGAAGGAGAAAAATGATGTGACATTTCATATACACAAAATCTAAAAGAAATAATACACATGAATATATTTACAAAACAGAAACAGACTCACAGACTTAGAGAATGAACTTATTGTTACCAAGGCGGAAGGATGTGGGGTAGGGATAGTTAAGGAGTTTGGGATCAACATGTACACATAGCTATATTTAAAATGGATAACCAACAGGAACCTACTGTATAGCACATGGAACTCTGCTCAATGTTCTGTGGCAACCTGGATGGAAGGAGGGTTTGGGAGAGAATGGATGCATATACATATATGGCTGAGCCCCTTTGCTGTGCACCTGAAACTGTCACAACATTGTTGATTGGCTATACTCCATTATGTAATAAAAGGCTTTTTAAAAGTGAAGGCCCCCCAAAATACAAGCACACACACACAAATATGAAAAAAATAGAGATTAGAACATTAATCTGTGGACTGCAACCTGTTAAGGCACAATCCAGTCACTATCAGGCTTGGTAGGAGATTTACATCTTCCAAAGAAATAAAATTGACCCCAATTTCACTTCAAAATGAAAGTGAACATTGAGGGACGTCAGCAGAGACAAGGAAAGTCACAATGGTCAGAGATAAGAGCTTCCATGGCTTCTGCATTTAATGTGTGTGCTCAGGGCTACTAAAGAGTTGACATGTTTAAAAGTCAAGTAATAAGTATGGATGTTTCTTTAACTTTTAAAAACAAACCTTATCGCTTAAATTTTAAACACACTGTGATTCCCCAAAATATAAACTGCTCCAGTTTTTCATATTTTATTTTTAGAATGATGTGCAAAATTTGAGGTGAGAAAATGCATTCTGTGTGTTTATTTAAAATTTAGACCAGTTACTGGTTTGCACATGTATCAAGTATTATAAAGGTAAAAAGAAAAATGTAGCCACTTTAAAAGTTGTCAAAGAACCAACTAGAAATATTTTTAAAAGTTAAAACTCTAAAATGTCAGAAGCAGAATAATTTACTATTTGTTCCACAAAGGGGAAAGAGAATGAGGGGCCATTTAATATAGTTATTGGGATAATATCTTGCTATATGTTTTCCACTTAATTCAATAGTCAACATAGCAAAACAGTATTTTAATAATTTTAATTTTATTTTGTATATGTGAACATGTGTTGGTGGTGGGGGTGAGAATTTGAGAAAACTTGGGTGAAATACACTCTCTTTTTTCATTTTCTTTGTTTCCAAAATCACTGTGGATGGAGACTGCAACCATGAAATTAAAAGACGCTTGCTCCTTGGAAGAAAAGCTATGACAAACCTAGACAGTCTATTAAAAAATAGAGACATCATTTTGCTGACAAAAGTCCATATAATTAAAGCTATGGTTTTGCCAGTAGTCACGTATGAATGTGAGAGTTTGACAGTAAAGAAAACTGAGTACCGAAGAATTGACACTTTCGAACTATGGTGCTGGAGAAGACTCTAGAGAGTCCCTTGGACAGCAAGGAGATCAAGTCAGTCAATCCTAAAGAAAATCAACCCTGAATATTCATTGGAAGGACTGATGCTGAAGCTGAAGCTCAGCCACCTGATTCTGAGAGGGGACTCATTAGGAAAGACCCTGATGCTAGGAAAGATTGAAGGCAGTAGGAGAAGTGGGTGACAAAGGATGCAATCGGCAAGAGTTTGAGCATACTCTGGGAAAGACAGAGGAGCCGAGTGTGCTGCAGTCCACAAAGAGTTGCAATTTAGTGACTGAACAACAACAACAATGCGGGGGGATATCTATCTCCTACCTTAAATCCCCCCCCAAGTTTGGCTCAGTAATACTAATAGCCAGGGAAAAGTCATGAAGGGTTCGTAGTTGGACCAGAACCAGAAGTTAAATGTTGAAAGACTATTTTGAAATGTTGAAAACCTATTCATTCATAGGTTTATGAATCTAAGGAGACATAACCTCCCCCCAAAATTTATTGTTTTTGGGGACAGAGTAGGGACAGAGTAGATGAGTGAAAGTGGAAAAAGGGATAAAATGTATGAATAACTAATATAAAAGATAACAATTTATATGGATCTATTTTGATGGTGTGCCATGAAATGTTAAATAAGATTACTCAACTCTTAGCAGCAAAATAAACATACATATTTGCATGTATCCCTGACCCAGGAAGATCCCACATGCTGCAGAGCAACTAAGCCCATGCACCACAACTACTGAGCCTGTGCTTTAGAGCTGGGCAGCTGCAACTACTGAGCCCATGTACTGTTACTGCTGAAGCCTGTGTACCATAGAACTTGTGCTCCACAACAAGAGATGCCACAGCAAGAGAAGCCACCTCAATGAGAAGCCCGTGAACCACAACTAGGGAGTAGCCCTGGTCACTGCAACTAGAGAAAAGCCCATGCATGAAGACCCAGCATGGCCAAAAATAAATAAATTCATTAAATAATTAAAAAGTAAATAAAGTGCAACTTAGGGAATTCCCTGGATCACCAGTGGCTAGGACTCTGTGCTGTAACTGTCGGAGATGCAGGTTTGATCCCTGGTCAAGGAAGTAAAATCCCGTAAGCTGCGCAATGTGATCAAAAATAAGTAAACAAAACTTATAAAATGCAACTTAGAGAAAGAAAGGAAATGTCTCTCTCTGTATAAAAATACAGTAGTTATGCTAAGAGAAGATTGCTCACAAGGATGTAAATGTCCTGTTGGTGCTTGAGCCTGAGACTGAAACAGTCATTCTTTCCTTCAATATTTTCTCTATTCTCAGAGATCCAAAATTTCTCCATTCATTTTAATAAAAACTAGACCAAAGGGAAAGCTTGTCAACCATAGATAAAATCTGAAGAAAAGAAGCAAGACAATCAGGCAGGAATGAGGGAGAGAAATTCTTTAAGGGACTCTGGAATGAATGGGAGAAGGGTGAATAAAAAAGGAATTTACTGTAGGGGAGAGACTCCCAAGTGTACTTGGGAATTGAGAGTAAGAAAGAATGAACTTCTGTCACATTCAGGAAGTTACTGATATGTTCACTGATTAGCTGTTATAAGCCTCTTCTCATCCCCCACTCACTATGGTATCCTGTGTGGAGAAAACTTGAACCATAAGTAAAAAACTTCTTGATATATTGCTTTGATTCTGGGTGCTTAATTCATGGGCCAACAGAGCCAGGGGACTTGACTCTATAAAGATGTGCTCATGTCTCCTTCTGGTGTTAATGACATTATATAAGAAATAAGATACTGCTTACTCCCTCAAGGAACTATAGCCTACTGCAGAGGGACAATTCAAGCAAACAGTTGTAACTAAATAAGACAATTGCTTTAAAGATGTGTGGGTCAAGCGCACTAGAGGGAGAAGAAGCACCTAAATCAGCCTAGGGGTGTCAAGTTCAATGTCACAGAGCATACAGCATTTGAGCTGAGAACTTTAAGATATAAAGTTAATTAGACTCCCAAGAGAAAGGATACCAGGCAGAGGGAAGAGTGTATACAAAGGTATAGAGGAGAAAGGATTGTTCTGGAATCTATAGGCAATTCAATATTGTGGTATTAAAAGTAGGTAATAATATAACCAAGAAGGACCATATATGCTCTTTTTGACACAGATGCTCCATGTCCCATGTTTGCCTTTTGTTTGTAGAAAAACTTTAGTCTCCTAGCCCTTCCCTGAATTCCAAATAGTAACTTTCATCAGAGAAGTGGGAAAATGCAGAAACAAAGGAATACAGTCAAGCAAGATAAAATACTAATAGTTTAGACATTCAACGAAGTCAAAGACTTTAACTTCCTCCTCAAGGGCTATAGGTAATATTCTGAGCCATGTCCTTTGAAGTATTTTGTAGATACTGAAGCCCCTACCAAGTGGAAGAAGTATGCTGCCCACAAGCACATAGGTCCCAGACCAGCTGGAACCAGAAGGTTGATGATGTTGACTCCCAGTTACTTCACCATCAGCCAGTCGGAAGGATGCCCATGAGCTGATCACAGACTCACAACCCTAGACTGCTTGCTTGGTACCCTGCCATAAATGCTGCACTTTTCTGCACCAAAACCCAGTATCAGTAGATTGGCCCAGTACATGTGGGCAGGCAGACCCAAGTTTGGCTCAGTAATACTAATAGCCAGGGAAAAGTTATGAAGGGCTAAGTAGTTGGATCAGAACAAGAAGTTAAATGTTGAAAGACTATTTTGTTTACTGCCAAGGAGTTTAGACTTTTATTTTGTAGGCCTACGGGAAAACAGTGAAAAATTTTGAGAAGGGGAGGACCATGGTGAGATTTGAGTATTGGCAATGTCAGGAGAGTGTGTAATTTCCTCGGTTCTGTCTTGCCGCAACAAAGATTTGAAATGGTGGGCCAGTGCTATAGCTCTCTGTTACAGCTCGGAGTTTTATTCAGTAAACAAAGGATAGTACACCATCAGGGTGTGAGGGTGGGCCAGCCCAAAAAGGAAAGGCCTCAACCCCTCTTGGCTCCCTCTTTTTATATGTTTAGTCCCTTCCCCCATGAGCCTGCCCTATGCAAATTAGGGCTAGCCAGGAAAGGGGCATGTTTGTTTCACCTGAGGTCCTCACTTTTGTCCATGGATTTTTTCTTTGTTTCCTTTTAGCAGGCTTTTCCCTTTCTTTGTTTGTCTTTTAGTCACTGTCATTTTGGACTCCTTTTCCTATTATAACTACCTAAAAGCAGGGTTCCTCTGTCTTTTTTGTGTCAGGCAGACCAGAGAAACCTGAAACACTTCTCAGTCTTGCATGGAATGGGACATATATGTGATATTCCTCAGAGTGAGTGTACTGTATTTATGTAGTGAACATACATAAAAAAAACCCCAAAACTGCCTACCTTACATCCTTGGAGGTTTATAATGCACATTTAAATACACTGAAGTTGTCTTTAGTTTAAAAAAAAAAAAAAAGCATAATAAAATTAGCCCTGAGCTGCGTGTGCGTTCTCAGTTGCTAACTTGTGTCTGACTCTTTGCAACTCCATGGACTGTAGCCCATCAAGCTCCTCTGTCCATGGAGTTTTCCTGGCAAGAATACTGGAGTGGGTTGCCATTTCCTTCTCCAGGGCATCTACTCAACCCAGGGACTGAACCCATGTCTTCTTGTGTGTCCTGCATTGGTAAGTAGGTTCTTTACTGCTGAGCCGCCTGGGAAGGTAGCCCTGAGTCTCCCAAATTTATTTGATGTGTTGGTCAGTGTTCCTTTTTTTTTTTTTTTTTTTTTTAACCTTAAACGTTTTATTTTGTATTAGGATAGAGCCAGTCAGTGTTCTTAATCATCAGAGAGAAGCCACTTCAGGCGCACTGGGGAAGTGTAGTGTGCTCTGTTTAGATAAGAGAATCTGGAAGGCACGTTCCTTTCCTCCCCTCTTTTGCCCACAAGTAGTCCTTGGATATTAGTGCATGAAAAATACAACCTACCAGACTCCAGTGGACCTGAGGGAAGAGCCCGAAGTCTCTCAGTGAAGTGATGGGCTTTAAGACCTCCTGGGGGTTCAGCAGTTGATGCTGACAGAAGTCAAGAGAGAAGCTGATGGTCTTCCAAAAGCTGGGCAAGTGGACACGATCTTTGCCAAAACCAATGTAACAGCAGAAATCATGACATCAGATCATATTTAGAACTCCAGCATCTATTTTCCATTCATCAATGGACTTCACTGGCACCAGGGACCAGACTGGAAAAGGATACAGGTAACAGGGATCAGCTGTGAAAAACCTCCTGCCCTCATCCAGTATGCATGCACCCTATATCCACCATGCATATCTTCCTCCCAAGACAACAGACCCCACTCAGAAAGGAAAAGGAATCTTGAATGTGATGAAACTTTCATCCAAAGGAAATTCAGTTTCTTTTCACTGTAACATTAAGGTTTTGTATCAGTCACTGAAAGCTGAGGTTAGTTGTGGAGGTATGTTGTGCTTAGTCGCTCAGTTGTGTCTGATTCTTTGTGACCCCCGTGGACTGTAGCCCACCAGGCTCCTCTGTCCATGGGGATCATCCAGGCAAGAATACTAGAGTGGATTGCCATACCCTTCTCCAGGGGATCTTCCCAACCAAGGTATCAAACCCATGTCTCCCAAATTACAGGCAGATTCTTTACCATCTGAGCCACCAGGGAAGCCCATGAACACTGGAGTGGATAGCCTATCCCTTCTCCAGGAGAGGTCCCTGACACAGGAATTGGACTGAGGTCTCCTGCATTGCAGAAAGATTCTTTGCCAGCTGAGCTACCAGGGAAGCCCATGGAAGTGTGTTCAGTTCAGTTCAGTTCAGTCTCTCAGTCGTGTCCGACTCTTTCCAACCCCATGAATTGCAGCACGCCAGGCCTCCCTGTCCATCACCAACTCCCGGAGTTCACTCAGACTTGCATCCATTGAGTCAGTGATGCCATCCAGCCATCTCATTCTCTGTCGCCCCCTTCTCCTCTTGCCCCCAATCCCTCCCAGCATCAGAGTCTTTTCCAATGAGTCAACTCTTCGCATGAGGTGGCCAAAGTACTGGAGTTTCAGCTTTAGCATCATTCCTTCCAAAGAAATCCTAGGGTTGATCTCCTTCAGAATGGACTGGTTGGATCTCCTTGCAGTCCAAGGGACTCTCAAGACTCTTCTCCAACACCACAGTCCAAAAGCATCAATTCTTCGGGACTCAGCCTTCTTCACAGTCCAACTCTCACATCCATACATGACCACAGGAAAAACTATAGCCTTGACTAGACGGACCTTAGTCAGCAAAGTAATGTCTCGGCTTTTGAATATGCTATCTAGGTTGGTCATAACTTTTCTTCCAAGGAGTAAGCATCTTTTAATTTCATGGCTCCAATCACCATCTGCAGTGATTTTGGAGCCCCCCCAAAAATAAATTCTGACACTGTTTCCACTGTTTCCCCATCTATTTCCCATGGAGCGATGGGCCTGGATACCATGATCTTCATTTTCTGAATGTTGAGCTTTAAGCCAAGTTTTTCGCTCTCCTCTTTCACTTTCATCAAGAGGCTTTTTAGTTCCTCTTCACTTTCTGCCATAAGTGTGTTACCTACTTAAATTTCAAATATCACATCAACAGGGAGGACTGAAGCCATACAAAATTTTGTTCTAGATATGTTTCATGACATCAAAAACAGTTGTTATAAATTGTTAAATTAAAAAACCTTGCAAGTTGTAAAATAGATATATAATTGGGTATCATTTTTTTTCTATAATTAAAACTATAATAAAGGATGCACAAAAAGGCTGGAAAGGCAAACTACAGAAAGCTAGCTTGGTTATCTCTGGGTGATGCACATGTAATTGAATTTTATTTTCCATTTTCAGGTTATATGAATTCTCTAGATTTTCTACATGAAAGTGAAAGTAAAGGTAGCTCAGTTGTGTCCAACTCTTATATGGCCCCATGGAGTTCTCAGTCCATGGAATTCTCCAGGCCAGAATACTAGAGTGGGTAGCCTTTCCTTTCTCCAGGGGATCTTCCCAACCCAGGGATCAAACCTAGGTCTCCCGTATTACAGGTGGATTCTTTACAAGCTGAGCCACAATTCTCTACATTTTCTACACAAACAACTTATATATTGGTAATTATAGGAAACAAAATAAATGGAAAATCATTGCCCTCTTGCATATGTCTGGATGTAATTAGTACACTGACAGTGAACTCTAATATTTAGTTCCTTTTGAATTTGAAAAGTATAAACATTGTTTTTGAATTTAATCACTGCCTGTGAATTCATAAAATCAATTCTCTAGATGTGATCAAATATTTTCTAAAACATCTGCTGGTGATGAATAAACTGAACCACCTACAACTCATAGAGGGAAATGCCAGCCACAAGAAGAATTTTTCAAATTCTATTTCTAAGGCTCTGTTGCACATATCTTAGCAACCATATCCATACTCACCAAGTGCCATAAGGCTTCGCCTGGAATGAAGTTGAGTCTGAAGACTGCTGAACTGTAATTTTTTCAAAGGCTCTTTGCTGTGCTGAAAATTGCTTCCCATTTTTAAGCAGTTCCATTTTTAAGATATTTAAATCTTTGATTTAGTATATCCTCTTGCAA
The DNA here is from genome assembly GCF_023091745.1 of Budorcas taxicolor. Taxonomy (NCBI): domain Eukaryota; kingdom Metazoa; phylum Chordata; class Mammalia; order Artiodactyla; family Bovidae; genus Budorcas; species Budorcas taxicolor. The sequence continues at coordinate 89,866,255 of NC_068910.1, forward strand.
GTTTTATTTTCATAGCTGTTTCCTATATTAATGGCTATTGCATCTCCCCCCCGATTTTTTCTTAAGCTCTTGTTAAGGATGGAGCTGTATGATCTATTGTTCCTAGGAATGACTTCAAGTTTTCTCATTACTGCAAGACATTAAGTTGCCAAGATATGATTTACTTTAGTAAGTGCCTTTTATGTCATCTATGTTAGAGAGTTTTTGTGACTGTTATTTAAATTTCATTTTCCTGGTAATCTGTCTTGGAGTTAAAAAACACAGGACAGACTAGATTGTGGACTTTAGTAAAATACGTAAAACATCAGATAACTACCACTGCCTCATTAGGTAGATACCACCACCACAGACCACACATCCCATGAAACCAGAGCAGCCCCCTTGAAAAAAGTAGAGGAGAAGGCTACTCTTCAGCACTGCCTTTCAAAATGTGTTCTTATCAACTGTACACGTTTTTGAATACGTTGAAGCAAAGAGACCACAGAAGTGGAAAATTGGAAGGCAGGAATAAAAATCCCCTCAGGCAAAGATTTAAAGTTAATTTTCAAGAATGTTTAGGTGGAGGATGCTGGCTGAAGTAAGGAGCACAATGGAAGGCTTCTGTTCGGATGCTGAGGGACTGTGTTGAATTGGCTGATAAGAAAATGAAATTATGTAAACAAATTTAAGGTGACAATGAATAAGTTCAATCATGCTGAGTACTTGCTAAGCAGAGCTCAGAAAACTGTCACCATATTCATCTGAGAAAGTGCTACTTCCCATGTTTGTACCCAGTGCGAAAGTTGGAGGAAAAAATATAAGGTTGATAGAGATGATCTAAATCACTACTCCATAGAATGGCAGAATATTATAATATTTTTACTGACTGCATTAAGCAAGAGAAATAATCTGATACATTGAGTTAAAGCAAATGTTTAGTAGAAGGGCAAAATAATAACACATTATATTTGAATATTACTCTAGAAGTCACTGAGATAATTTAGTAGTCATATTTTATTTGCTGATAATATCTAAAGCCATTATTATTATTCCTTTGATTTATAATGTGCACTTAGTTTTAAGACCTCCCAGTACATGTAAATTACAAAATTCTGCATGATTTAAACAATGGCATAACTAACAATGGCACTTAAGAATTGTATTAGGACTGCAATACGCCTGTTACTCACAGCAGCCGACCTTAGGTATATTATCTCAGAAATGATGTTATTGAACTATTCCCCTTCTTGTCACCATATATATTCCTGTTCAATAGCATTACCTAAAAAAAAATTTCAGTGTTAAAAATGAAACTTTTTTTTCTTTTTTTTTTATCTAACACAATATTTTATTTTAGCATTTTCTTTTTTTTATTTTTTATTTTATTTTTTTTAAAATTTTGCTTTATTTTACTTAACAATACTGTATTGGTTTTGCCATACATTGATATGAATCCACCACAGGTATACATGAGTTCTCAAACATGAACCCCCCTCCCACCTCCCTCCCCATAACATCTCTCTGGGTCATCCCCGTGTACCAGCCCCAAGCATGCTGTATCCTGCATCAGACATAGACTGGAGATTCGTTTCTTACATGATAGTATACATATTTCAATGCCATTCTCCCAAATCATCCCACCCTCTCCCTCTCCCTCTGAGTCCAAAAGTCCACTCTATACATCTGTGTCTCTTTTGCTGTCTTGCATACAGGGTCATCATTGCCATCTTTCTAAATTCCATATATATGTGTTAGTATACTGTATTGGTGTTTTTCTTTCTGGCTTACTTCACTCTGTATAATAGGCTCCAGTTTCATCCATCTCATTAGAACTGATTCAAATGTATTCTTTTTAATGGCTGAGTAATACTCCATTGTGTATATGTACCACAGCTTTCTTATCCATTCATCTGCTGATGGACATCTAGGTTTTTTCCATTTCCTTGCTATTATAAACAGTGCTGCGATGAACATTGGGGTACATGTGTCTCTTTCAATTCTGGTTTCCTCGGTGTGTATGCCCAGCAGTGGGATTGCTGGATCATAAGGCAGTTCTATTTGCAATTTTTTAAGGAATCTCCACACTGTTCTCCATAGTGGCTGTACTAGTTTGCATTCCCACCAACAGTGTAGGAGGGTTCCCTTTCTCCACACCCTCTCCAGCATTTATTGCTTGCAGACTTTTGGATCGCAAACATTCTGACTGGTGTGAAGTGGTTCCTCACTGTGGTTTTGATTTGCATTTCTCTAATAATGAGTGATGTTGAGCATCTTTTCATGTATTTGTTAGCCATCCATATGTCTTCTTTGGAGAAATGTCTATTTAGTTCTTTGGCCCATTTTTTGATTGGGTCGTTTATTTTTCTGGAATTGAGCTGCATAAGTTGCTTATATATTTTTGAAATTAGTTGTTTGTCAGTTGCTTCATTTGCTATTATTTTCTCCCATTCAGAAGGCTGTCTTTTCACCTTGCTTATATTTTCCTTTGTTGTGCAGTGGCTTTTAATTTTAATTAGACCCCATTTGTTTATTTTTGCTTTTATTTCCAGAATTCTGGGAGGTGGATCATAGAGGATCCTGCTGTGATTTATGTCGAAGAGTGTTTTGCCTATGTTCTCCTCTAGGAATTGTATAGTTTCTGGTCTTACGTTTAGATCTTTAATCCATTTTGAGTTTATTTTTGTGTGTGGTGTTAGAAAGTGATCTAGTTTCATTCTTTTATAAGTGGTTGATCAGTTTTCCCAGCACCACTTGTTAAAGAGATTGTCTTTACTCCATTGTATATTCTTGCCTCCTTTGTCGAAGATGAGGTGTCCATAGGTGTGTGGATTTATCTCTGGGCTTTCTATTTTGTTCCATTGATCTATATTTCTGTCTTTGTGCCAGTACCATACTGTCTTGATGACTGTGGCTTTGTAGTAGAACCTGAAGTCAGGCAAGTTGATTCCTCCAGTTCCATTCTTCTTTCTCAAGATTGCTTTGGCTATTCAAGGTTTCTTGTATTTCCATACAAATCTTGAAATTATTTGTTCTGGTTCTGTGAAAAATATCGCTGGTAGCTTGATAGGGATTGTATTGAATTTGTAGGTTGCTTTGGGTCGTATACTCATTTTCACTATATTGATTCTTCTGATCCATGAACATGGTATATTTCTCCATCTATTAGTGTCCTCTTTGATTTCTTTCATCAGTGTTTTATAGTTTTCTATATATAGGTCTTTAGTTTCTTTAGGTAGATATATTCTTAAGTATTTTATTCTTTTCATTGCAATGGTGAATGGAATTGTTTCCTTCATTTCTTTTTCTACTTTCTCATTATTAGTGTATAGGAATGCAAGGGATTTCTGTGTGTTGATTTTATATCCTGCAGCCTTACTATATTCATTGATTAGCTCTAGGAATTTTCTGGTGGAGTCTTTAGGGTTTTCTATGTAGAGGATCATGTCATCTGCAAACAGTGAGAGTTTTACTTCTTCTTTTCCAATTTGGATTCCTTTTATTTCTTTTTCTGCTCTGATTGCTGTGGCCAAAACTTCCAGAACTATGTTGAATAGTAGCGGTGAAAGTGGGCACCCTTGTCTTGTTCCTGACTTTAGGGGAAATGCTTGCAGTTTTTCACCATTGAGGATAATGTTTGCTGTGGGTTTGTCATATATAGCTTTTATTATGCTGAAGTATGTTCCTTCTATTCCTGCTTTTTGGAGAGTTTTTATCATAAATGGATGTTGCATTTTGTCAAAGGCCTTCTCTGCATCTATTGAGATAATCATATGGCTTTTATTTTTCAATTTGTTAATGTGGTGAATTACATTGATTGATTTGTGGATATTGAAGAATCCTTGCATCCCTGGGATAAAGCCCCCTTGGTCATGGTGTATGATCTTTTAAATGTGTTGTTGGATTCTGATTGCTAGAATTTTCTTGAGGATTTTTGCATCTATGTTCATCAGTGATATTGGCCTGTAGTTTTCTTTTTTTGTAGCATCTTTGTCAGGTTTTGGTATTAGGGTGATGGTGGCCTCATAGAATGAGTTTGGAAGTTTACCTTCCTCTGGAATTTTCTGGAAGAGTTTGAGTAGGATAGGTGTTAGCTCTTCTTGAAATTTCTGGTAGAATTCAGCTGTGAAGCCATCTGGACCTGGGCTTTTTTTGCTGGAAGATTTCTGATTACAGTTTCAATTTCCGTGCTTGTGATGGGTCTGTTAAGATTTTCTATTTCTTCCTGGTTCAGTTTTGGAAAGTTGTACTCTTCTAAGAATTTGTTCATTCCTTCCACGTTGCCCAAAAAATGAAAATTTTAAGTCATGTTTTTCTAGATTGATTCCTAATAGTAATTTTGTAGCTATTCTCAATTATCTTTCTCCCAATGCCAACATCTTCAGATATTGCCCCTATTAAAATAACAATAATAATTGCAAGATACTATGTGCTACATATGCACTTCACACATGGACATCTTATGGTGTAAGACTATTACGGTATCTGTTTTTACAAAGAAAGGCACAAAGAAGTTAAATACTTTTTTCCAGTATACCATTACTACTAGTGTAGCAAGGCTCAAACCCAAGCACTCTTGGCTCAGTTTTGAAACAAAGGAGAAAAACTTCCCCTTTTATCACTGGTTATTTCAGGTTAATTTAACATGATTTGTTCCAATTTTTTTTAAAGCAAATAGTAAGTATAAAATATTCATTGGCGTTACCCAGAGTATGTGAATTATCAATTGCCAAAACTGAAAATATTTGGAAACATTTGTATTTTGGACCAATTATTAAAACTTTTTGTTTCTGTGGTTATTCTTTTCTGCTAGACTCCATTTGGTGGTTGGGCAACAGAGCCTGAATGGAACAAAAATGGTGAGGCAGAAAATCTGGAGAAGTTCCTGAAGCAGGCTATGGAAGAAATTTAGGCAACTGAGAGATATCCTGCCATTAAAACAGGGTGATGACCTGTCAGGTGACACAGTTTGGCAGCAGAGTCCCATAAAGTCATTAGCATGAGGAAGATACATTCAGAACTAGTGTGATCCCAGCCAATTGGTGCTCCGCAGCATGTGCCTGGTATTGAGAAATGAAACAGAAGATCAACGCAAATGAGTGGAAAATAAAACAAGTAGGATACTGGAACAAGTGCATAAAATAAGAAGCTGAAGTTTGAAGCACAGACCCTTTTGGAGCAGAAACAGGATTTGCAATTAAAAACCATACCTGACTCTGCTGTTCCTCAAAGAACAGAGACCGTTTTCCAATGAATTAGGGACAGTGCTGGCAAAGAACAGGAATCATACCCAGGGCCACACCATAGTCCAGAGAGATTCCTACTTTTTATCAATGACATCTCCAGCCATTTTTCATTTCTCCAATTTCTTGAACAAAGATTACTGAAATAACTAATAGCTTTAAAATAACTAGCTATTACTGAACTGTTTTACTTCTTGAATGCATGCAGCTCAAAAGTGGCCCCTGCTTTCATGTCCCTGCTTGTCAACCAGTGCAAGACAGAGACCCTCTTCTTCTCCACCCCTCTTTCCATGTTCCCCGATTCTTCCACAACAGCTCTGTTAAGTGTTTTCTTTTGCTTCGGGAAAGTAACAGCTCTCACTTTGTTTCACACATTTGTGTTCTTGGTCATCTTTAGTCAATGCTCTGCAGCAAATAAAGTAGACCAGTTTTTAGAATGAACATAATTAAACAAATAAGGTTTGTTATTTCAGTGAAATGAGCATATGGTAAAAACCTGACTAGATTCAGACTTCACTCCAGAACCTTGGGAGCATGCTAAATTGTTTCAGTCATGTCTGACTCTTTGCAATCCCACGGACTATAGCCCACCGGGTTCCTCTGTCCACGGGATTCTGTAGGCAAGAATACTAGAGTGGGTTGCCATTTCCTTCTGCAGGGGATCTTCCCAACCCAGGGATCTGACCCGTGTCCCTTACATCTCCTGCACTGGCAGGTGGGTTCTTCACCACTAGAGCTATGGGAATGCCAGAACCTTAAAGGGAGTTAATTCATGAAGTTCAGTGGCCCTAGCTACAGTGTTCAGGAAGACTGAGGGCTAGGGAGTCAAGAAGATAACTATAGCTGGAGATGAATTAGACATAGTTCCCTAATTTATTTTTAACCCTAGAATTATAGAGATTTGAGATTAAAGTGATTTTTTAGGCAATGCAGTAAGGGAGTCAGACACTTGCTCATTTATTTGAATGTTCAGTCTTAATGTCAATTTTGTGATAACTGTATTTTAAAAGATCTAAGACTATATTATTATGTTTTGGAATTTGTCTGTTTTCTTCTATTTAAAAAAAACCAGAGCTTGTAATCATTATCTGAAAGATCCTACCCTTGACACATGCACATTTGTGTTTAATATAAATTTCCTTAGCAAGGCTCTCTTGAAGGAAGGGATGCATTGCTTTACCTCCAGAAAATTTCATTATGAAACATAAATATTCTACACCATTTTAAACAGAGAGTGTAATCTACTGTACAGTTTTAAGGATGTTTCCAAGCCTCCCTGTTTATTTACCAGAAAAAGGGAAAAGAAAAGAAAAACAGAACCTAAACCTCATTATAAATTCCTGACTGTGCACTAAAGGTGCAGCTGCTAGCTATTCATCACCTAAACTTTGCTTTGTTTCTATTGACAGATCATTTTAATAACCCCAATTCTCCAGTTGATGTAAAGTATTCTGCATTTCAGTGCTCGAGCAATTTATTATCTAACTGCCTAAAATAGGAAATTTTATTTCTGCACTTCTCCTCAGTAATTCTTCTTCTTCCTTGCATATTTGTTTCTCTTAAAAGTGCAACTGAATAACAACGTTCACCTTTTCAAAAAAATTTCCTTTGAGTCTGACAGTTTAGCCAGACTTGAGAGATATTGTGAAGCTATTTAAATAGAAGGAACTCAGTGTCATGTGACTGACCAGACTTGAGAAATGTCTTCTATGCCAGTCCACTCTACAACTGAACAATTCGGTCTGCATTTAGAGAATGTTTAAGTGTTTAAAAGAAAAGAGTGAAAACCCACCATATATAAATCAGGGATGATGTTTAGTGATGCACAGAATAGAAAGACAGACATGTGTCCATGCTTTATTTCCTCCAGTTCCTTAACCACACTTCCAAGCCTTCCATCCCTTCTGCTTAATGAAAGGTGGGAAACAGTGCTACGTCTTTCCATCATGATTGGTCTAACAATCAGTACTGTAATAACATTATTTTGAAAAGTAAACTAACTTTCTCATATTGTATTCTAAGTTAATGATGTGACAAGATACTGGAGAATATGTACTCCAGTTTGGTTTATGACAACAAATGAGCATTTGGTTTGTTCACTTGCTCAGTTTATTCAACTATGAAGCTGAAAAATGCTTATCCATGAAATGAGAAACCACAACGTTTTGTACAGATGAACTTCAGCACATCTTTTTCATGCCACTAACTATCTGAGTGCAAGCTGATTTGAGAACAACTGATAAAAGTTTGTAGTTTAGTCTGAAGGAAAAGTAAATGATAGCTCAAAAGGCTATTTTCATTGCCCTTGATGATTTTGTTCTTCATGGCATTTCCTTATTTCTTGCTGAAGCTGTTTTGCTAAAGGCTACAATAGACTGAGAATTAGAGCTAGTGGAGTGGAAGTAAGTTGGCTTTGAAGCTAAGTAGGCAGGCTGCCTCCCTCTGGCAAAATATCTCCTTGTGATAAAGCAGAATTCCTTTATAATAGCCCTGGTGAACTTCTAAGAGATTATCTAAGTGTCAGACCCAGTTTAGAATGTACTTTAGGATGCCATTTTGAGGAAGAAAATACCACATTTGTTCGAGTAAGCCTGAAAAATAACACTCAAGCTTCACTTTTCTTTTCCTCCTGCAGGCAGGGCAAGATGAAGTTCAGGATAAGGAAAACCTATAATCAGCATCAGGGAAAGGGTTCATGACCATACACTGTTGCAATTTAAGAAAGAGGTTGGAGAAAGGAACCCAAATAACCGATATGTCTGGCTTCACCAACTTCAGGTTCATTGCAAGGTTGTAGGACTTTTCATAGTCACATCACTATGGCTTTGAGACTGCACCCCATAAATTGATGAAATCTTATCTGTTCCTCAGCTTCTCTTTTTAAGGTGTTCTCCAAAGCCAACTAGAGTTAGTTTTGAGCAAGGATAAAACAGTCTGTTAGGGTCATTGGAAAGTATTGCTAGCCTGAAGTAGAGACCATTGCCACACTATCCTGCCATTGAGATGTGATGAACTAAGTAGTTTGGATCAATGTTTACTGAACCTGTCTCTGTACCCCATCATAATTCCTCAGATTGCAAGGTCACATGGAATTTGAAATCCACTACATATTTTGCTCCTTTTTCCAATTTGTAGTGTGGGTTCCATCCTTTCACAGAGAAATTAAACCAATGAACTGCATAAACCAACAGTGCACATCAAATTTCCCCCCAAACCTCTGCTATTTCTTTCCAACAATCTGTTGTAGAGGCCATCAACATTCCAATTATTCATTTCCTTCAAGAAAAAATATTATCATTTATAAGATTGCTGTCTGATTATAGATGAATTCAATTTATATAACCATATACAATCCATTAATATCTCCATTCCAATTAATAAGACTTAAACTTTATGATAGGGTGGTATTTGTCTTATATATCTGCAACTGAAAGTCCCTTTCTGGAGTCTTTTGCAAAGTAGAGGAAGTTTAGCTTCAAAGATAATTATACCGTCTAGAAATCCATGATGTCAGGCAAGGAAGAGAGAGCCTCTACATTAAAAATCAAAACAATAATGTACATTCAAACAAACATTTCTAAATAATTTTAATGGTTGTTTTTGTTGTTGTTCAGTCGCTAAGTTGTGTCTGCCTCTTTGTGACCCCATGGACTGTAGCCCAAGAGGTTCCTCTGTCCATGGGATTTTACAGGCAATAATACTAGAGCAGGTTGCCATTTCCTTCTCCTGGGGATCTTCCTGACCCAGGGATTGAACCCGCATCTCCTCCTTGGCAGGTGGTTTCTTTACCACTGAGCCACCTGTGGAGCTCAGTTTTAATGGTACCTACCTGTATAATTCAGCTTCAATATCAGTCCTTCCAATGAACACTCAGGACTAATCTCCTTTAGGATGGACTGGTTGGATCTCCTTGAAGTCCAAGGGACTCTCAAGAATCTTCTCCAATACCACAGTTCAAAAACGTCAATTCTCCTGTGCTCAGCTTTCTTTATAGTCCAACTCTCTCATCCATACACAACTACTGGAAAAACCATAGCCTTGACTAGATGGACCTTTGTTGGCTAAGTAATGTCTCTGCTTTTCAATATGCTATCCAGGTTGGTCATAACTTTCCTTCCAAGGAGTAAGCGTCTTTTAATTTCATGGCTGCAATCACCATCTGCAGTGATTTTGGAGCCCCACAAAATAAAGTCAGCCACTGTTTCCACTGTTTCCCCATCCAGTTGCCATGAAGTGATGGAACCAGATGCTTGAGTGTTCATTGGAAGGACTGATGTTGAAGCTGAAACTCAAATACTTTGGCTACCTGATGCAAAGAGCTGACTCATTTGAAAATTCCCTGATGTTGGGAAAGATTGAAGGCAGGAGGAGAAGGGGATGACAGAGGACAAGATGGTTGGATGGCATCACCAACTCAATGAACGTGAGTTTGGGTAAACTCTGGGAGTTGGTGATGGACAGGGAGAGCTGGCGTGCTGCAGTCCATGGGGTCGCAAAGAGTTGGACATGACTTAGTGATGAACAACAGCAACAATAGTAGAAATTTTATGGAGATTTTGCTTAGGATTGTGTTACTTAGCCAACTGTCTCCACACATAATCACAACTTTTTGCTAAAATTACTTTAACTGCTTTAATGCTATGATAAGTGAAAGCCAATATTCTTTTTCTTCACTATATATTCAGCATCACGCTATAGGTTAGTAGTATTTGTGGACTATTAATTAATATTACACAAAGAGTAAGCACAAAATAAATAGCAACCATACGAAGACATGTTTTACTGGTACTTGAAACAGCATTTTCAGAAGGGATCTAATCATTCTTCTTCAAATTTTCACTTTCGATATTGAAATGCTACCATGTGTCTCATCCTCTGGCTCACAATATTGTTCTCTGGGAGTAGAATCAATTTCTGCTCAGGTTACTCTCTTGAGAGTCACAGATCACCTCCTCTGCTTTTTCACTGTACTCTGCCCCCTCACAATCATCAAGTCACATCAATTTACTAATTATATCTCCAAGTTCACACTGCATTTTCTTCCTTTTCTTTTTGTGTTCTAATTCTAGCTCATCATGTATTTTCTTGTGATCAACCATCACACATTTCTTACAGTCTCTAGTCCCCTACTTTTTCATCCACATTGCAGACTTGTTCAGAGTGAACATCTCAGTGGAGACATATGATGGCATCACTTTCCTTACATAAAAATGTTAGCAAGGGACCCATTGTATCAGTCAGGGTTTGTGACTACAGGCTCAGAAAACAATCTTACTTTTCTAGCAATGAAAATGGAATATAATGACAGATTTAATAGGAGGTTGGAACACCTAATTTGAAAAATGTGTGTGGGGAAAGGCCAGTTGGGAGGGCTTTCCTGGAAATATAATAACTGTAGTTTAGCAGGAAATACTTGGGCAGGATGCTGCTGTTTCTGCTACAGGCACTGTCACTAGGAAACAAGAGAGGAATCCTTGGCTTCCACAGAGTAAGAAGAGTTATCCCATCGCATCGACACCACATGTGGTGGGGGTGCCTCAAATCAGGAGGAAGTAGGGTCCTGGGCAGGCACTCCAAACAAGATCTCCATGCCAAACAAAAATAAATGACAAATGTCATGTCATTACTTGAATAAGACCTAAAGAAGGAGATCAACCCTGGGATTTCTTTGGAAGGAATGATGCTAAAGCTGAAACTCCAGTACTTTGGCCACCTCATGGGAAGAGTTGACTCATTGGAAAAGACTCTGATGCTGGGAGGGATTGGGGGCTGGAGAAGAAGGGGACGACAGAGGATGAGATGGCTGGATGGCATCACTGATTCGATGGATGTGAGTCTGAGTGAACTCCAGGAGTTAGTGATGGACAGGGAGGCCTGGCATGCTGCAGTCCATGGGGTTGCAGAGTCAGACACGACTGAGCGACTGAAATGAACTGAACAGAACTGAAACTTTTTAGCATTACACTTTAATTTCTCAAGCTGAGTTTAAACCACATTTAAAAATAGTTTGCTGAGATACCACTTCCATTATGAACTGATTATTTGTGTACCCTTCTCTAATTTATATGTTGAATCCCTAGTTGCCATTGTGATGGTATTAAGAGTAGGGGACTTTGGGCGATAACTAGATTTAGATGAGGTCTTGAGGGTGGAGCACCCCTAAGGAGATTAGTGTCCTCATAAGAAGAGCAAGAGAGACTAAAGCTCTCTCTCTCCATGCACACAAAGCCAAGGTCATCTGAGGACACAACAAGAAGGCAGTTAGCTGATTCTTGACCAGCAAGTTGGTTCTCACCAGGAACAGAGTCTGGCAGCACCTTGAACTTGGAGTTCCTAGCTTCCAGAACTGTGAGAAATAAACGTCTGTTGTTTAAGCCACTCAGTCTATGGCATTTTGCTATAGCAGCCTATGCTGACCAAGATATCTGCCAAAATGTCAGTTATGCATTAGTCATCCTGGACAACTAATTATTCTTTCAGATTGCTGCACATCTTTCACATTTGTTTGTGTGCATGCCATTCCCCTAAGACTGGCTTTCCCAACTGTGACAATCTTGATACTATGGGCTGGATAATTCTTTTAGAGGGATGTCCTTTGCCTTTTAAGAAGTTTATTAGCATCCCTGGCCTTTACCTACCAGATGCCCTAGTACCTCTCTAGTTGTAAAAACTAAAAATATCTCCAGACACTGCCCAATCTTCTCTAGGGAGTAAATTTACCCCAGGTAAAGGAAAAAAAAAAAAAAAAACTGAGATGAAATGATTAAATATGTTTGGGTCCTAGAAAAAGAAATTTGTGAAATTCAAATAAGTTCTTTAATTAATAGTATAGTATCAATTTAATTTCTTGGTTCTGATCATCATGTAAAATGTTGCTTTAGGAAATAAGTGGGAATTTCTGGTTTCCAGTTCTCCATGTAAGAAGCCTGAAAGTTTTCACTTTGTACTAACAACAAGTGAAAAAATGGACAGACTGAAAAATTAAGCTCTTCTTGATTCATATATAGGGACGTATGCAAAGCATCTTTCCATTATGAACTGAATATTTGTGTATTCCCTCTCTAATTTATATGTTGAATCCCTAATTGCAGTGGTTTCACTGCCCCCCAAATTAGAGACAGGCAACCACAAGAAGTCACAGTTTACCGCAACAGAGACTTGATAGCAGAAACTCAATTGCAACAACTGCTGGCTAGGAAAACAACCCCAACTGACTGATTCCTGTAGCTTCACTGTGGAGGAGGCTGAATTAAAAACTCCAGACCCCCACCTCCAGCCCAGTATTGTTAAGTGTACCTCTAGGAGTTTGGCCACATTCCCGCAGTAAACATTGGAGAAAAATTCCCTCACCCTTCTAGCAGGGAGAGGGGAAAAGAGACCATTTTGAAAGGGACCAGAGCATTCTGTTCTTATCAAAGACTGCCCTCAAGAGAAACTAGTTAACTAGGGTCTAACAGCTGGATATTTGCAAAGTCAAACTGACCTGGGGAAAGGGAAATACCCGACTTCAGTTAGCTCTAGCCTTTCATGAGGGAGAAGAGAAATACATATCACCAGCCCACTCTAGCCATCCTGGAAGGTCACAGCCCAGAGGCAGGCATATGCTTCCTAAAAGACTGAAATCTAACCAAAGGGCCATGGAACACTCTCTTTGCCCACCACATCTCACCTCTATATTACTAAAGGCCCATTTTCAGGATTTGCTTTCATTCATTATAGTATGTCCAGCTGTCAAGAAAAAAATTACAAGTCATACTAAAAGCCCAAAAATGTAAGTAGACAGAGCAAGCATCAGAGCTCGACATGGTAAGGTATTTGAATTATCAGACTGGGTGTTTAAAACCATTATGATTAATAAACTAAAACCTCTAATGGATAAGTACACAGCATGCAAGAACAGATAGACAATGTAACCAGAGAGAGAGGCAATCGTAAGAATGAATCAAGAAGAACTGAAAAACACTGTAATGTCAAAGGCACTGTAATGCCTTGATGAGCTTACTAGTAGACTGGACATGGCTGGGGAAAGAATCTCTGAGCTTGAGGACATATGCATAGAAACTTCAAAAACTGAAAAATAAAAAGCACTGATTGAGAAAACCAACATCCAATGACGGTGGGACAACTACAAAAGGTGTAGCGCGTGCATGCTAAGTCACTTCAGTCATGTCCAACTCTCCGTGACACTTTGGACACTTTGTAGCCTGCCAGGCTCCTCTGTCCATGGAATTCTTCAGGCAAGAGTACTAGAGTGCGTTGCCAAGCCCTCCTCCAAGGGATCTTCCCAACCCAGGGATCAAACCCGTGTCTCTTATGTCCCCTGCATTGACAGGCACGTTCTTTACCACTGGAGCCACCTGGGAAAAGGTATAACACATGCATGAGAGGGCAAACCAGAAGGAGAAGAAAGAAAGAAGCAGGAGAAATATTTGAAATAATAATGACTGAAAATTTTCCCAAATTAATGTCAGACAACCCAAGACACTTGGAGAACAATAAACAGGATAAATGCCTGTTAATTATATTGAGGCATATTATTTTCAAAGTACTGAAAATCAAAAACAAGGAGAAAATGAGTCAGAGGAAACATTGGGTGAAGTATATGCAAACACTCTCTGTACTGTCTTTACAGCAGTTTTAAAATGTGAAGTTATTTCAAAATAGAAATTAAAAGAAAAAAATTCTCCCAGCTGGTCTCACTAGTTCCTCTAGACCAGTGATTCTCAGAGTTTTTCTTTTTTTTTTTTCCTTTGTCACTGCACTTCCCTCAACCAGCCAAGAACCTTTGGAAAAAATAATTTTTCCTAATTGTCGTCCCTTTGAATTTTGAGCACCACAGATAGACTGTGCATGTTTATGTACTACATGAATGTCTCTGCTTTATATAAAAAAAGAGTATGTTTTCTTGCTTTCTACGCACAAGAATCATTTTTTTGTTTTCTTTAAGAATGCCTACTCCAGTCAGAAATACTGACACTCTCCTCTGACCTTCCATAACTCCTTACATCTAACACACAATTGCCAAGTATTGCTTTGCATTCAGATTTGAAAACAATGTACTCGTGTGCGTGTGCATGTGCGTGCGTGTGTGTGTGTGTGTGTGTGTGTGTGTCTTTTCTACCAGGTCCATTAACTTCTTAAGCTCACAGGTACTATAATGTTCACCTTATAGTCCTCCCACAATGGCTGACATACAAGGCACTCAAAATATTGAATTGTATTAAAGCAGAGATTAAATTCAGCTGAGATGACTTGTATATTTAATAAATGTGGTAGAATTAAAACAGGCAGAAAATACAGGCTGTCAAATTTAAGTAAAGATAAAGTTTAAAAAAAAATAAAGCAAGTTTGGAAAGGATTATCTTTATTATTTGACTAGAAGTTTATTTGGAGGAATTGGGATGAATTAGGCATAAACGTATGTGTATGGATTTGCAGTAAATTCACTTACAATGTGATTTATTGAAAAGAACACAAGACTTGTGAAATAAAAATTTAAAAAATATAGTTACTGGCTGTGTGACTATGGACAGAATTCTAACATGACCTGGTTTAGAGATATCGTGATGCTGGGAGAGATTGGGGGCAGGAGGAGAAGGGGACGACCCAGGATGAGATGGCTGGATGGCATCACGGACTCGATGGACGTGAGTCTGAGTGAACTCCAGGAGATGGTGATGGACAGGGAGGCCTGGCGTGCTGCGATTCACGGGGTCTCAAAGAGTCGGACACGACTGAGAGACTGAACTGAACTGAACTGAACTGAACTGAACCCAGGGTGTAAAATGAGTTGGTCTCAGTAGAATAACAGAAAACAATTGCAGCCTCATTCCTTTGTTTATTGTTTCCTTCTCCTGCATAAAAGTCATTCAAGGCCAAAGATTTTCTAGAGCATTTCAGTTAAATAGTCCTTTTTTCTTAGTATTCAAAATCAACTGCAGTACCATCTTTAAACATCAGCAATTCACATTTCTTCTCTTAATTTGCTGGGCCTGCTTTGGGCTGAGAAACTTGCTATGGGAAGAGTCAGAAAGTCGCCTTTTTAAAATTTGTCTTGGATGAATCAGAGACCAAACCCTTCGCAATCAAAATCCAGACAATATACACCATACTCTCCAGCTGTTTCCAGGAAGCCGTTCTCATGTAGCCTGAGAAAAAGGCTCCCCTCTTGATGCTGCACCAAGGTTGTGGCGGTGCAGAGCACGGTGACCACTCACTCCAAGAGAATCCTAGCCACCAGTGCCCTCACTTCCTTGACACCCTTGCCTCCCATATGTAGAGGCTAGAGGTAGGTGATGGGTTATTGCTGGCTGAAACAAGCCCTGTGCAGGTCCTGTAGAGTGATATAGGAATTAATGTAAAACAGGACCTGTGATAATTTTTCTGGCCTCAGAGATGTTGGTTAAAAACTCTCAGATCTAATCTGGTTATATTCTGAAGCATAAGTTTGTATCTGGCACGTAATATTAATAGGTACCCAGTTAATTTCCTTTATTTCCCATTTCTCTTTCTCTCTTAAATCCTTCTCTGATCTAAATTCCCTCCCAGTCCACAGTTTTATTTCTATAACTGTTCTCTTGTGTAAATACATAATATTACAGAATTCTATATATTTTTATCAATCCATCTGTTTCCCATATCATGGAAAAGAAAAGAGAATCGGGTTAACAAGTAAACATCATTGATGAATGCTAAAATATTGAATATATGAAAACTTAAAAATTATACCATGCATGCATAGCAACAGGATATGTTATTTTGTTCTCATAGCAAATTGAGAGTGAAATAACAACTATCCTAAATATTGTCAGAGGTATCTCTTTGTCCCTCAGTTTCCTTTACCACCATAAGAGTTTCCTTAACCACCCTGACCACTTAACATAGACAATGTTGTTAATTTATAACTTAGAATGAAAAGACATCACACAGGGTGGAAATATATTCCATCTCCCCAGTGCTTTGTTTCCACTCAGGAGTATTTTATGAGAGGTCTTCCAACATACTAACAAGGAATATTTAAGCCTTCTTTCCTCCTTTGAATATCTATATGGATTTTAATAATGCTATGGATTTATGGCTTCCCAAGGACTTAAGGATACATCAAACCTTCTTAAAGCTACTTGTAGTTCTAGAGTCTACCATTTACAGGATTTGTGTACTATTATATGGGCTTCTCTTTTGGCTCAGATGGTAAAAAATCTGCCTGCATTGCTGGAGACCCGGGTTTGATCCTTGGGTCAGGAAGATCCCCTGTAGAAGGGAATGGCAACCCACTCTAGTTATTCTTGCCTGGAGAATTCCATGGAGAGAGGACCCTGGTGGGCTACAGCCCATGGCATCACAAAGGTAGGACAGGACTGAGCACCTAACATTTACTATTGTAAAGAGAAATACCATTGTTTGAATGATGTCCAAGGTGTTTCCTCTACCTAAGAACCCTAAATCACCAGGCAGCAAGAGCTAAGGCAGCCTGAAGAAATGTCAGGAGCTGATAAACTGGGTGCCTGAACGGCTGTTAGTCAGACATCAGATAAGCAGGAGGTGCCAAGAGAATGGGCTTCCCACGCGGCTAGGTGGAAAAGAATCTGCCTGCAATTCAGAAGCTGCAGAAGACTTGGGTTTGTTCTCTGGGTTGGGAAGATCCTCTGGAGAGGATCCTTTGGAGGAGAGCATGGCAACTTACTCCAGTATTCTTGGCTGGAGAATCCTATGGACAGAAGAGCCTGGTGGGTTAGCTACAGTCCATAGGGTCACAGAGTCAGACATGGACTGAAGCGGCTTAGTGCATATACATATCATAAGAACATCCACACCAGTGAGCAGAGAAGAAAAGAGAGTGGAGTCATCTGGTAAACAATCTGAAACTATGGTCAGGCAGCAAAACTAACTGCAGAGAGCCTCCTCTGGAAGGAAAGGCCACTGGGAAAGGGGAATGAAGCAAAGAAGCTGACACAGAGCCAGCGCACTATCTTGGCCTCCACTGTCTGTATATTGCTTGCACTTGGTTGAGACTCAGTCCTGACTGAACCTGGCTTGGAAGTAAACTGCTGATAACTACAAGCAGCTGCCTGGCTGTTTGAGCAGCAGACACTTCATCTACATCTGCTGAGGTGGAGAACAGACATATTTCTCTAGCTTTAGCAGTTCCTTGACACCAGTATCAGTGAACTCGCTCTCTGAGCCTTTCTGATTTTACAAACTTTGATCACACTTGCTTCATCTTTCACCTTTGCAGTCTGATCAAGCCTTTAGCCCTTCCATATGTGGTAACCCCTCTTTCCCCTCAGATTTATCATTCTCCAGACTTTCTTCAATTCCATTATTTCTTGAGGGAGATCAAGGAGATTTTTTCAGATGCGGATTCTCCATTGGTTTGAATAAGGACAGGGCAATAATTTCAGTGTTATTCCTAAGCATTTTTTCCCCATATGCCAACACGACTTGGGCTCCAAATGCTCTTTGAACAGTTGTATTCATGGGATAGTACTGTATATTTTCCTGAAGGAGGAAATGGTAACCCACTCCAGTATTCTTGCCTGAAAAATCCTGTGGAGCACGGTGAGCTATATAGTCCTTGGGGCTGCAAAGAGTTGGACGCAAGTACACACTGACTCGTGACTGTGTGACTTGAGAGTGACTAAGTACATACTGTACTTTAAAAAATTATTTTATTTTATACTGGAGTATAGTTGGTTTACAATGTTGAATTGGTGTCTGCACTTCTTCATGTGCATAGGCATCACCTGGGTTCTTCTTAAAATGCAGATGCTGATGAGGTAGGTCTAAGTTGGGGTATGAAATTCTGCATTTCTAAGAAGTTCTCTTCCAGGCGATGCTGCTGCTAGTGTGTGGACCACACTTTGAGTAGTGAGGGAAGCTTTCTTTGTGGCAGAAGAAAGAGTTTTGAGTAGAATGTGGCTTATTCTCTCCATTCTGCCTCCCACCTCTCCCTACAAATCATGGCTTTTTGTTTCTTTTCAAATTGGCATACAATGATTGAATTCCCTATGAAAACAAAGACATAGGCTCTCACTGAAATTTATTATGTAAGTTTAACATGATAAAATTTGGAAGAGCTTAATGTTTGCCAAATATATTTCAATTTAATTACATGCTTCTCCTGGCGCTATGGAAATTGCCATCAAGGCACGGACATACACAAAGTGGAGCAGATGGCAAAGAAGAACTGGGATGGTCCCCAGTAGGGAGTGACACAAGCTAAAAACAAGACTATCTGAGACTACAGTTCATCCAAAATGACATGAATGGTGACTAAGAAGTTTGACTGTCTCTAGTCATAAGAAGAAAGTCATAGCTCCAGTAAATATTGGCATCAGGAGCCCAAATTCTGTGCTATCCTATTATAAATCAAGAAAAAGATGAAGAATTTGATTTACAGTTAACAAACCCAGTCCCAAGAAGTGAAGAGACTGGGGTAAAAGAACTGTCACTATATTAGAAATTCAAAACTAGGGACTAAGGTAAATAAACCCCCTCTCCCAGGGGTGGCAGGAGGAAGGAGCACAACTCACCTAAAGCTAGCTCTAGTTGGGAGATAATACTAAGCCTCATCTAAGTTGTTTTCATAGCTGCCCATCCTTTCCTCCATCACTTTAAGACAGTATAAGACAAATCAGGCACAACTCCCCTTTAGAGATTATTCTTAAAAATAGGCTGATGGTGACTGCAGGAATGCCACTATGTCTCATTCGAATGAAATAATTATTTACTTAGGTAGTAGGACTTCTGTATTTTCATTAAGTTTTTGTGGAAAATACTGACATTTTATAAAATTTTTTTTAAGGACTCTTTTAAGAAAAATTTTGGCTGTGTTGGATCTTCGTTGCCACTCTTGGGTTTTCCCTAGTTGTGGTGACTCAGGGCTACTCTTTGTTGGGATACATGGACTTCTCTTTACCGTGGTTCTCTTGTTATTTCTCACAGGCTCCAGAGTGCAGACTCAGTAGATGTTGTACCTGGGCTTAGTTGCCGTTGGGGCATGTGAGATCTGTGACTGGGAATTGAACCTGTGTCCCTTGTATGGTCAGGTGGATTTCTATCCACTGGACCACCAGGGAAGTCTCAATACTTTATGAATACTTGAACATCTTTTTGAAAATCTAAATAGCATTCACTCGTATTTCTTATTTCTATGATTATTTACCATCTACATGAACATCTAATTTTAGCAAGAAGATACATCTCTTCTCTACCCCTGTGGGAGGCGCTCTGCTTTTTCACAGCCCTGCTCCTCACTACCTCCTCATTCACCTGAATGTCAGTATTGGAATAAGCTGGGCCTGGGAAACCTGACCTTGTCTTCTTTCCTTGTGGATTCTGCTTGCCTATGGAAATCAGATACTTTTGGTTATGAGGTTACTTTACAAGCAAAGGCTCTACTTTACTTGGAAAGGCTTGTGGTAGTACAGGGCTATGTATGGCGTGTTAGTTGCTCAGTAGTGTCTGACTCTCTGTGACCTCGTTGACTGTAGCCTGCCAGGCTCCTCTATTCACAGAAATCTCCAGGAGAGAGAGATTTGCAGTGAGTAGCCATTCCCTTCTCCAGGGGATCTTCCTGAGCCAGGGATTGAACCTGGGTCCCCTGCATTGCAAGCCAATTCTTTACCCTCTGAGCCACCAGGAAAGCACAGTGTGTAACTGGAACATTCTACCTTTCCAATTTTCTGGGATCAATAGTCGGAAGCCTATTTTGCCATTTGTCCAAGCTACATTCTCCACTTCCAACATTAGTAGTGAAAATGATAATATTTTGGTCCATAGCTGTATAAGCTTTTGTTTTACTTCTCAGTTATTTCAGATTTTGGCAGAGAGGAGAGGTAATGTTTACTTGGTATACCTTTGGACCCAAACATTCTTTATCATCATTCCTTCACAAAACTCCAGAAGGCATGTTATAACAGGAAATGTGTTATTTCCTTTCTATGATAAGTGTTTGTGGATTCTAATACTTATGAATCAGTTCATAAGTTGTGAACTGCTCAGTTCAGAATCGGCTCAGTTGTGTCCATCTCTTTGTGACCCCATGGACAGTAGCATGCCAGGCCTTCCTGTCCATCACCCCAGAATTGATCCAAACTCATGTCCATTGAGTTGGTGATGCCATCCAACCATCTCATCCTCTGTCATCCCCTTCTCCTCCTGCCTTCAATCTTTCCCAGCATCAGGGTCTTTTTAAATGAGTCAGCTCTTCACATCAGGTTGGCGAAGTATTGGAGTTTCAGCTTCAACATCAGTCCTTCCAATGAACACTCAGGACTGACTTCCTTTAGGATGGACTGGTTGGATCTCCTTGCAGTCCAAGGGACTCTCAAGAGTCTTCTCCAATGAATAACCATCTCATAATCAAGACTTTTGCAGTTTAACATGAGAAAATTTGAATTCAAGCTCCAACTTCCAATTTACTACAATTGAATAAGCTTTGGAATGTAGTCTCTTCAAATCTCAGCTACCTATTTGATAAAATAGGGATCAGAAAGTCTACTGTCCACTTTAGAGTGTGTCTGTGAGATTAAAACTGATACATGTGAAAATGCATTAACAAGAATAAAGCTCATAACAAGTGTGTGTTATTGTAAGAAGTTTCTATATGTGTATATAGGCAAATATGCATTGAAAATATATAGTACATTGCTTTTGATTGTATTTACATTGCTTCTGTTTATAGAAAGTTGGAAATTAAAGCATTATTTCTGTATACTATTAACCTTTATGCCTTGAGTCTGAATCTTGAGACTGATACTGCATATCATACTCTCTGTTTCTCTATAGAGTTAGTTTTTGCTATGTACATTAAGAATGTTTCATTTTAAAATCTAAGCACTGTGATTGGCTGAAAGTATTTCCTCATCTCATAAAGGTGTTTAAAAGTGAGTTATGTTTGTAGCACTTCTGCAGTTTTGTTAAATGATGTAAATATCACCTCATCTTGTTGAACAGTTTTAGATTTATGACTTTTAGTTACATGAGGTGTCAAATAACATTTGTTAGCCTTATTTCAGTACAGACACCTTTAAAATGTCAACCAAACAGATGTTGTCCTATAAACATGAATAAAAATGAGGGCATAGTGAGACTAAATATAGGATACTATACAATGTTGATATTAATATTACTCAAGATTCAGTAGCGATGAAATTTATGTAATTAATGAAGATGACAAAAAAAAAAACCTCCCAAGCTTATAATTCTTTAAAACAATGCTGTGCTTTTAGTAATTTTACAAGGTTAAGAAGTGACTTAATAATTTTTTAAAAGCAAGATTATGGGAATAAAGTTAGGTATTATTTCTAGCATTAATTTATTTTTCTGATTTTGATACTGATTATATTTCTGATTCTGATTTTAATAGTGCTAAACTGGAATATTATCTCTAGTTCAGTATTCAGGTGGATGTTCCACAATAATAATATATGCATAACAATTACTTCATAAAAAAGACATGAAGGAGAATGACCCATGATATCAAAGAAGAGAAAACATAAATGCCATTTTTTCAATATTGTATGCATCATAGCACCTAAATATTTGAATTAAAAAATTTAATTATTAAAAAAATATACCAAATATATTTGATTCAATTAAAAATGTTATAAAACAATAACTTTTCCCTTTAAATATTTAAAAATTGCTACAAAGTACATTTACATAGACTCAGTCATTTATATGAAAATGTGCATATAACACTTTCAGTCAGTCAGTCAGTTCAGTCACTCAGTTGTGTTCGACTATTTGTGACCCCATGAACGACAGCATACCAGGCATCCCTGTCCATCACCAGCTCCCGGAGTTTACCCAAACTCACGTCCATTGAGTCAGTGATGCCATCCAACCATCTCATCCTCTGTCATCCCCTTCTCTTCCTGTCCTCAATCTTTCCCAGCATCAGGGTCTTTTCAAATGAGTCAGCTCTTCACATCAGGTGGCCAAATATTGGAGTTTCAGCTTCAACATCAGTCCTTCCAATGAACATCCAGGACTGATCTCTTTTAGGATGGAATGGTTGGATCTCCTTGCAGTCCAAGGGACTATCAAGTGACTTCTCCAACACCACAGTTCAAAAGCATCAGTTCTCCGGTGCTCAGCTTTCTTTATTGTCCAACTCTCACATCCATACGTGACTACTGGAAAAACCATAGCATTGACTAGATGGACCTTTGTTGGCAAAGTAATGTCTCTGTTTTTTAATATGCTATTTAGATTGGTCATAACTTTTCTTCCAAGGAGTAAGCATCTTTTAAGTCCATGGCTGCAATCACCATCTGAAGTAATTTTGGAGCCCCCCCAAAATGAAGTCAGCCACTCAGCCACTGTTTCCCCATCTATTTGGCATGAAGTGACGGTACGGGATGCCATGATCTTCATTTTCTGAATGTTGAGCTTTAAGCCAACTTTTTCACGCTCCTTTTTCACTTTCATTAAGAGGCTCTTTAGTTCTTCTTTACTTTCTGTCATAAGGGTGGTGTCATCTGCATATCTGAGGTTACTGATATTTTTTCCAGCAATCTTGATTCCAGGTCGTGCTTCATCCAACCCAGCACTTCTCATGATGTACTCTGCATATAAGTTAAATAAGCAGGGTGACAATATACAGCCTTGACGTACTCCTTTTCCTATTTGGAACCAGTCTGTTGTTCCATGTCCAGTTCTAACTGTTGCTTCCTGACCTGCATACAAATTTCTCAAGAGGCAGGTCAGGTGGTCTGATATTTCCATCTCTTACAGAATTTTCTACAGTTTATTATGATCTACACAGTCAAAGGCTTGCTGCTGCTGCTGCTGCTAAGTCGCTTCAGTCGTGTCTGACTCTGTGTGACCCCATAGACTGCAGCCCACCAGGCTTCCCCGGCCCAGGGATTCTCCAGGCAAGAACACTGGAGTGGGTTTGCCATTTCCTTCTCCAATGCATGAAAGTAAAAAGTGAAAGTGAAGTCTCTCAGTCGTGTCCGACTCTTAGTGACCCCATGGCCAGCAGTCTACTAGGCTCGTCTATCCGTGGATTTTCCAGGCAAGAGTACTGGAGTGGGGTGCCATTGCCTTCTCCTGTCAAAGACTTTGGCATAGTCAATAAAGCAGAAATAGATGTTTTTCTGGAACTCTTTTGCTTTTTCCATGATCCAGCGGATGTTGGCAATTTGATCTCTGGTTCCTCTGCTTTTTCTAAAACCAGCTTGAACATCTGGAAGTTCATGGTTCACGTATTGCTGCAGCTTGACTTGGAGAATTTTGAGCATTACTTTACTAGTGTG
Organism: Budorcas taxicolor; assembly: GCF_023091745.1. Taxonomy (NCBI): domain Eukaryota; kingdom Metazoa; phylum Chordata; class Mammalia; order Artiodactyla; family Bovidae; genus Budorcas; species Budorcas taxicolor. Next base: position 89,889,740 of record NC_068910.1, read on the forward strand.
TGAGATGAGTGTAATTGTGCAGTAGTTTGAACATTCTCTCGCATTGCCTTTCTTTGGGATTGGAATGAAAATTGACCTTTTCCAGTCCTGTGGCCATTGCTGAGTTTTCCAAGTTTGCTGGCATATTGAGAGCAGCACTTTCACAGCAACCTCTTTCAGGATTTAAAATAGCTCAACTGGAATTCCATCACCTCCACTAGCTTTTTTCATACTGATGTTTCCTAAGGCCCACTTGACTTCACATATATAACACTTTCAGTTCAGTTCAGTCACTCAGTCGTGTCCGACTCTTTGCGACCCAATGAATCGCAGCACGCCAGGCCTCCCTGTCTATCATCAACTCCCGGAGTTCACTCAAACTCATGTCCATCGAGTCGGTGATGCCATCCAGCCATCTCATCCTCTGTCGTCCCCTTCTCCTCCTGCCCCCAATCTCTCCCAGCATCAGAGTCTTTTCCAATGAGTCAACTCTTCGCATGAAGTGGCCAAAGTACTGGAGTTTCAGCTTAGCATCATTCCTTCCAGAGTGCAACCAGGGCTGATCTCCTTTAGGATGGACTGGTTGGATTTCCTTGCAGTCCAAGGGACTCTCAAGAGTCTTCTTCAACACCACAGTTCAAAGCATCAATTATTTGGTGCTCAGCTTTCTTCACAGTCCAACTCTCACATCCATACATGCCACTGGAAAAACCATAGCCTTGACTAGACGGACATTTGTTGGCAAAATATTGTCTCTGCTTTTCAATATGCTATCTAGGTTGGTCATAACTTTTCTTCCAAAGAGTAAGTGTCTCTTAAGTTCATGGCTGCAGTCACCATAGCAGTGATTTTGGAGTCCAAAAAATAAAGTCTGACACTGTTTCCTTTGTTTCCCCATCTATTTCCCATGAAGTGATGGGACCGGATGCCATGATCTTCATTTTCTGAATGTTGAGCTTTAAGCCTACTTTTTCACTCTCCTCTTTCACCTTCATCAAGAGGCTCTTTAGTTCCTGTTCACTTTCTGCCCTAAGGGTGGTGTCATCTGCATATCTGAGGTTATTGATATTTCTCCCAGCAATCTTGATTCCACTTTGTGTTTCTTCCAGTCCAGCATTTCTCATGATGTACTCTGCATATAAGTTAAATAAGCAGGGTGACAATGTACAGCCTTGATGTACTCCTTTTCCTATTTGGAACCAGTCATATAACACTGTGGCCCTTTCCAAACTGATAATATTAATAATGATATAATAATGTAGTACAGTTATAATATTTTATATTAATACAGCTGTTTCAACTTTTTGAACACCTCTTGTATCAAGGACTTTGGTAGGCATTTTCCATTTGTCATTTTTTTGGTATATTTGTTTTAATTGAAATCAAACGAATAGCAAATTGTTTCATCTTATAGTGCATTTTTCCTCATTCAAGCTAGGAAATACTTAAAAAGAGTTCTTAAATTTTGAATCATATATGTAAAAAAAGAGGCTTCTCCAGGTGGCACTAGTAGTAAAGAACCAGCCTACCAGTGCAGGAGCATGAGACAGGAGTTAGATTCCTGGGTCCGGAAGATCCCCTGGAGAAGAGCGTGGCAACCCACTCCAGTCTGCTTGCCTGGAGAATCCCATGGACAGAGGAGCCTGGAGGGCTTCAGGCCATAGAGTTGCAAAGAGTCAGATATGGCTGAAGCGACTGAGCAGGCACACATGTAAAGAAGTTTCAGGAGTATAAAATGAACAACTTTAAGTTTATTAATACCAGGCATTCTTATGAATATTCATGCTGATAAAAGCAGCCCATGTGTACCTGGTGACACCGTTTTCTAAAGTGAAAGGAAACGTATAAACTTGGAGGAAAATCACTTCTGTTCTGGAGAATGCTCCATAAGCTCAACCAAGCTATTTAAAAATGTTCCATTGTGTGTATTTTATATTTACATGCATAGTTATTTCCTCTTTGTGGCTAATTCAAAGGAACCCTTAAATGATTTCTTTTAAACAAATAATAGCTCCCTAAAACCTAAATTTAAGTTGTTGTGAACTACATTTCTTAAAATAATAACTGAATCTAATCTTAATTGTTCTCAGTTCATAAATGAAATAAAATTATACCTTTAAAATATATGATTTATTATAATTTGAAGCAACTTTGAATCATGCAGAAATAAATTAGTTTTATAATTCATAGCTCTAGACATATAAAAAATAAATCCCTAAGTAAAATAAAATATATCTTTTTCCTTTACTGATCAATAGGGATTTAAATAAATATTAAAATAATAATATAATGATGAAGTAAGGTGAAAATAATAAAAGATTCACATTGCAACTATTTGTGAATTTACAAAGGAGGTCATTTGATCCCCATGGTTGTCTCATAAACTTGGAATTATTATATTCCTTACTTTATATATTATCAATCTTGAGTCTCTGAGAAATTAGGTAACTTGCCAAAGGCTGCTGACCTATGGGAATATAGTGAGGTTAGAATTTTAAAATAATCTCATTGAAACAAAGATGAAAATATATCATGTAAATTAGAATGTATTTACTGACTTCCTACTAACTTATTTCTGTGCTTCCTTAGTAGCTCAGTTGGTAGATTCTTCCTACAATGCAGGAGACCCAGGTTTGATCCCTGGGTAAGGAAGATCCCCTGGAGAAGGAAATGGCAACCCATTCCAGTATTTTTGCCTGGAGAATACCATGGATAGAGGAGCTTGGTGGGCTACAGTCCATGGGTTTGCTTAGAGTTGGACATGACTAAACCACTGCACTTACCTATAAATTTTTCCACTTTTCTGTCACCAAAAAAAAATTTTTTTTTTGCTAAGAAACCTTGAGAACCTCTGACAAAGTTCCACTGAAACCAAGTTCTTCCAGTTTTACTTATTGTTTGGAGAGTTTACCAAGGCAAACACTAAAATTTTTAAGAGTTTGAATGATTTGTTTCTTATTGCTGCTGAAATAAGTTAATATAAAGATATTGGCTTAAAACAAGACATTTTCTCTTACAGTTCTGATGGTTATAAGTCCAAAATGGTCCCCACAAGTCAACAGAAGGAGAAGATTTTTGCTCCAGGATGGATTATATCTAGAACTTCACTCATCCCTAATTTAGATAACTTAGATGATGAGATTTTGGAATTTTTAGCTGATAAGAATTCTGTGAGATTTTGGACTTGAATTGATGCTGTAATGCTTTGAGAATTTTGAAGACTTTGGATGAGGTAAATGTATTTTGTATGTGGGACAGACATAGATCTTTGAAGATCAGAGTGTGGAGTCTACTGAGATGTCTGAGGAGTACTGACTCATGCATCTAATCTCTTCAAGGGTCCCTCTTACATGAGTGAATAATTCACCTTTTGATATTTCAGAGGCACTAGCAAAAGGTTGTCAGCACTTGGTTACCTGGTTTCCTCTAGAGCCTACTTCCTGACAGTGACCCACCAATGTAGTACTTTTTGAGAATCTGCATAGGTTAAAAATTCTCCCAATCATTTACTCCTAGCTTATTATTTTTGTTATTGATGTTTAGTCACTAAGTCATGTCTGACTCTGTGTCTCCATGGACTGCAGCCTGCCAGTCTCCTCTGTCTATGAAATTATCCCAGGCAAGAATACTGGAACTGGTTACCATGCCCTCCTCCAGGGGATCTTCCCAATTCAGCGATAGAACTTGTATCTCCTGCATTGGCAGGCGAATTCTTTATCACTGAGTCCCAAAGAAACCCAGTTCTTTTTTTACTTAACAGTTATTACCTCTTTTCATTTGTATTTCACCAAAAGTAGTGAGGTGCATGCTGCACCAACAACCCATTCTGTGGAAATTTTTGCAGCTAAATTTCCAAGTTCATCACTTACAAGTTCTTTTCTACAAAACTGCAGAATCTAATTCTGCAATTTTCTGTCACTCTATAATAAGATGTCTTTTCCTCCACTTCTCAATAATACATTCCTCTTTTCCTTAGAGATCTCATGAACAGCATCTTTACACCTCATATTTCTATCAGCAGTCTGTTTATGATGATATAGGTATTCTCTAAGCTGATATAGGCTTTACCATACTACTGACTTCCTTCTGAATTCTCACTAACTATAGTCATTAACATCCATATTACTTCAAATAGTCTTTTCAAGGCAATTTACATTAAAAATTTTTCATTTGGAACTATTTTAAAATTATACTTATTAATTCTACTACACATATTTATTAAGAAGCAGTAATTTCAAAACACTGTTCAAGGTCAAGGGACACAATAAACATTAATAAGGAGAGGAATTTTTCTCTTAAGGAGCTTGTTTTGCATTTAGAGGAATGAACAACAAAAAAACATTTATAAGAAAATATCAAGTAGCCATAATGCTAGCGTAATTTGAATTGAATGTTTTAATTGAATTTATAGTTACATAATGTTCCTCATAATTTTTCCAGTCTTTTCCCATTACCTAATTTTAAAGCTACTTCTACACTTTGGAGTATTTGTTATAGCCACATCCAACTTTCAGAATAAAAATCCATATAAATGGATAAAAATCCATTTCCTATTGCTGCTCTAATAAATGACCACAAACTGAGTTGCTTGAAGTGGAGGAGGGCATGGCAACCCACTCCGGTATTCTTGCCTGGAGAAATCCCATGGTCAGAGGGACCTGGCGGGCTAGAGTACACAGGGTCGCAAAGAGTCAGACACACACACAAGAGTTGTTTGGTTCTAGTTCAGTTGCTCAGTCATGTCTGACTCTGTGACCCCATGAACTTCAGCACACTAGGCTTCCCTGTCCTTCACCATCTCCCACAGTTTGCTCAGACTCATGTTCATTGAGTCAGTAATGCCATCCAACCATCTCGTCCTCTGTCATCCCCTTCTCCTCCTGCCTTCAGTCTTTCCCAGCATCAGGGTCTTTTTCAGTGAGTCGGCTCTTCACATCAGATGGCCAAAGTGTTGGAGCGTCAGCTTCATCAATCCTTTCAATGAACATTCAGGGTTGATTTCCTTTAGGATTGACTGGTTTGATCTCCTTACAGTCCAAAAGACTCTCAAGAGTCTTCCCCAGCACCACAGTTCAAAAGCATCAAGTTGCTTTAAACAACACAAATTTATTTTGCTATGGTCTTGAAGGTCAGAAGTCCAAAATGAGACTTTCCTGGCTAAAATCAGGGAGTCAGCAGGGCTGGTTCCTTCCTGAGGCTCCCGAAGAGGTCTGTTCCTTGACTCTTCCAACTTCTAGAGGCTGCTGGGACACCTGCCCCCATCTCTGCTTCTGTTGTCACACCACCTCCACTACTTCACCCAGTCTGTCTCTGCCTCTCACTTGTGACTCCTGTAGTTGCTTTGGGCAGATTATGATATCCCAGGATAATCTCCTCATCTGCCTTTTACCATAAAATAATATATTTGCAAGTTCCATGGATTCAAATGTTAACATCTTTAGGAACAGTATTCAGTCTGCCACAGCTTGATGTTTTCCTTTATTGATTTTTGTTTTCTGGTTTTAGACAATTCTGAAATGTAATCATGTTTCAGTTGTCCCAAAGTTTAAATTAGATGTTTATTACTGGTAATTTATCCTAACTTTCTGTTATTCTTTAATAATATAACTGTATGTAATAATATATATGCATGTAATATGATATTATACAACACAGATGATTTGGAGTTTAAAAGAAGTGATGATTTTAAGATTATGCAGAAATGTTTCTGTGATAGTCAAGATATGAAATCATCATATTAAAGACGATTTGCTATGTTGCTTTTCCAAGTGTGACCTGGCAAAAACATCATATTTTGTTAGATAAGAGAGAAGAAAGAAGATGTGGCCAAGGATCATTTTTTTGGAGATAAATTGCTTGCTCTTGTTTATCATTAATTTTAACTGAGAAAGATAAGACCATTGTGTATAGAAGCTTTATTTTTTTATAAATATATGTATTATATTCTGCATATACATCTATGTTGAAAAAAATAAATACTGTCCATCTACAAAGGAGACATTTGAAGATGTGGCTTATTTTTTTCAGATTATAGACAAGCTAAAGTGAGTTTCAATAAAGAGATGAAATGAACTGTTGGCACTACCCTGACAACAAGCCAGTTTTCTCACATTTGCAGTACAACCACAAAGATATGAGTCTGGTTACACAAACTATAAAAGAATAGCAGTTTCTTCGACCTAGACACTTAGTATTGGAGCTAGTTTAAAGCTAATTCTTTAGTTACATTGGTGACTGAACGGTAACACAATACAGTCAGCTTTCTACCCAGCATCCTCAAATTCTGTTCACCTATCATATTCAATTGACCACCAATATCTGTTTTATCCATATCCACTGCCACTAAGCTAATTCCATTTGATAAAACTGCTCCCTGGATTTATTCAATAGCATCCCAATTAGTCTCACAATCTTGCTCTGCTCCAACCCATGTTCTATTTAGTGACCTGAACAAGTTTTTCCTTAAATGCTAAGTTGATCATGTCACTTTCCCTCCTCAGAATCTTGTGCAATAACTTCAGGTTTAAGTCCAAACTTAATTCAGTATTTGGGGATTTTAGGGTCTGGCTGTTTCCTATCTTTATGAGTCATCTCTTTGTAGATCCTCCTTTTCTGAACATCCTCTCGGAGAATTAAATGTTTTCTCCTGGCTTTGTGTTTTGATACTTATCATAGCTGACCAGTGATTTAGGAAAAATTATAATTACTCTTTATTAAGAAGAGAACAACCCCCCAAAATGAGGTAAATATTAATTCATATTTTTGTAGTTTAGGTGCTAAGTCGTTGTCCGACTCTTTGCAACCCAGTGGACTGTAGCCCACCAGGATCCTCTGGCCATGGGATTTGTCAGGCAAGAATACTGGAATGGGCTGCCATTTCCTTCTCCAGAGGATCTTTCTGACCCAGGGATTGAACTAGAGTCTCTTGTATCTCTTGAATTGGCAGGCAGATTCTTTACCACTAGTGCCACCAGTTGAGCCATAGATTGTCTAGCTAGTTTTACTTTTGTTGAATGCCTGAGAGGATTTAAGAAGACCTTTGTCCTGTAGGTAAGAGTTTGTTATGTGCAAAAGGGTTCTTTTGATCTTGCATGCTTGAAAGTATTCCCAGGTACCTAAAGAGGCCCATTGTTTCTCCCTCATAACTTGGCTAGAATTAGGTGTAAATGATTAATCATGTAGTTACCTATCATATACCTTGTGTCCTATTCTATTGGTAAGTACCTCTGTCCAGAAGGAATTTGGGAGTAGAAAATGGGTAGGGGCTCATTCTCTTTATACTTCCTGTAAGTGGGCTTGTGGTAAGAATTACTGTAAAGTCCAATGTTTTTTATTACCCAGAAAATTAGGAACCACATAGAGAGGGTAAAAAATCTAAACCAGGGAGACAACAAAGGCTTATTTCAAATTAAGATCAGTTTGTCATTGTTTAAAATAATCCTGGTTTACTTTCTGTGCCCAATTTAGATCCATGTCTTGGAGCCAGCAACCATCCAGATGGTGGTTGTTCTTTGGGACTTGACATTATTTTAAAAGGTCTCCATAGGCAAATTATAACTGATACTTCATTCTTATCAGAAACCAAACATCTGTGAATTTGCTCCAGTTTTGAATCACCGTTTGAGCACTTTCCCATGGTAGCTCCTTACTGAGTCTCTTTCTGGGTGAAATATGTGAACTATTATTTTTCCTACTAAAACCTGTCACACATATTATATACACAGGCACATTATGTTCCTAGAAGTTTGTCATATAAATTTGAGTCAAAAGATAACAGGTTTCTCATTTCAGTTCAGTTCAGTTCATTTCAGTGCCTCAGTCATGTCTGACTCTTTGTGACCCGATGAATCACAGCACCGCCAGGCCTCCCTGTCCATCACCAACTCCTGGAGTCCACTCAAACTTATGTCCATCGAGTTGGTGATGCCATACAGCCATCTCATCCTCTGTCATCCCCTTTTCCTCCTGCCCCCAATCCCTCCCAGCATCAGAGTCTTTTCCAATGAGTCAACTCTTCGTATGAGGTGGCCAAAGTATTGGAGTTTCAGCTTCAGCATCATTCCTTCCAAAGAAATCCCAGGGCTGATCTCCTTTAGGATGGACCGGTTGGATCTCCTTGCAGTCCAAGGGGCTCTCATGAGTCTTCTCGAACACCACAGTTCAAAAGCATCAATTATTTGGTGCTCAGCTTTCTTCACAGTCCAATTCTCACATCCATACATGACCATTGGAAAAACCATAGCCTTGACAAGACAGACCTTTGTTGGCAAAGTAATATCTTGGCTTTTCAATATGCTATCTAGGTTGGTCATAACTTTTCTTCCAAGGAGTAAGCGTCTTTTAATTTCATGGCTGCAATCACCATCTGCAGTGATTTTGGAGTCCAAAAAAATAAAGTCTGACACTGTTTCCACTTAGGCATGCCAAAGATTTACTTATAGTAACATCGATGTTTCAGAAATGACCCTGAAGATGTATTTTCTTCCCTGACATGTCACTATATCTCAGAAAACTTACAACCTTTACTCTGGTGCTTCAAAAGTATTGTATAAATAAACTGTGTATATATGCAATATATATGTTCCATATACATATTATAGGGGCTTCCCAGTGACTCAGCGGTAAAGAATCTGCCTGCCAGTGCTGGAGATGCAGGAGAGACAGGTTTGATTCCTGGATCAGGATCTCCTGGAGGAGGAAATGGAAACCCACTGCAGTATTCTTGTTGGGAAATTCCATGGACAGAGTTGCTTGGTGGGCTATAGTCCACGGGATCACAAAGAGTCGGACAAGACTGAGCAACTGAGCATGTATGCACACATGCATACATATTTTAAAGCTTAAATATGTGTTTTTAAAGTTCCTTTCAAAACTAGGTAGTAAAAATGTATTAAAATTTGAGTCAGCTGTACATTCTCTCATATTATCCTCATGTGTTCCCATCCACAGACATGCAGAGCTTTGGACTTTCTGTTATATATTGACATATATTACATGTGCATATTATGGAAAGAGGCAGACTGGCAAATGGAAACAAATGGATTTGTTTCACAATCTTGATGCATTTACTACTACTTTGCCAAGCCAGTAAAATTGACAACTCTTTTTTATTTTTGGCCATGTCATGAGGCTTACAGAATCTTAGTTCCCTGACCAGGGATTGAACCTGGGACATATCTGTGAAAGTGCTGAGTCCTAATCACTAGATTGTCAGGGAAATCCCCAAAACTGATTCTTATACTGATGATTCAGAGACCATTCATTAGGAATGAAAACTTAAATTATGCTCACTGTAGTTTTATAATTTAGTGAATTTAATTCTTTTTTACCTCCCTATATACCAACTACAGAGAAGGCAATGGCAACCCTCTCCAGTACTCTTGCCTGGAGAATTCCACGGACGGAGGAGCCTCGTAGGCTGCTGTGCATGGGGTCGCTAGGAGTCAGACACGACTGAGCGACTTCACTTTCACTTTTCACTTACATGCATTGGAGAAGGAAATGGCAACCCACTCCGGTGTTCTTGCCTGGAGAACAGCCCGTCCCTGGGATCGCACAGAGTCGGACACGACTGAAGAGACTTAGCAGCAGTGTATACCAACTTGGGGCTTCCCAGGTGGCCCTCGTGGTAAAGAACCTGCCTGCATTACAGGAGACATAAGAGTCATGGGTTCGAACCCCGGGTCAGGAAGATCCCCTGGAGGAGGGCATGGTAACCCACTCCAGTATTTTTGCCTGGAGAATCCCCATAGACAGAGGAGCCTGGCAGGCAACAGTCCATAGGATCGCATAGAGTAGAACATGGCTGAAGTAACTTAGCACACATGCATTCACCTACTTGAGAAATTATTTAAAAAATTCTGTTCCATAGTAAGTTCTTGTTCTGAATCTTAACTCTTTATCTAAAGTTTAGCTTCTTTGTTTGATTTGTGCTAATAAACTCATCTGGGCTTCCCTGGTGGCTCAGGTTGTAAAGAATCTGCCTGCAACATGGGAGACCTGGCTTGGGAAGATCCCCTGGAGAAGGAAATGTCAACCCACTCCAGTATTCTTGCCTTGGAAATCTCACAGTCAGAGGAGCCTGGAGGGCTACAGTCCATGGGGTGGCTATATGACCTAGGGACTAAACAACAACGATAAGATCAGAAGTTTTACATATACATATTCATGTTACCTCTTGGTAGAACTCAATGACCATCTACTTCTTCATTCATAACTCCAGTCTCAAATACATATATAGGCCATAGTGGTAAGTTATAGAGTTTCCAGACTAAGAAACTAGGATGCCTTCCACATCAACTGGCCATTTTTCGGTTTGGAACACTTTGCTTGTCCTTCTCTCTTGGAACTCTTGGAAATGTAGATGAGATTTTCTCTGATTTTGAAAGGGATCTTCAAACCACAGTTACCACAGGTTACTGGAAGAAAGATTTGGCAGAATTATAGTAGGTCAAGATGGAAGAAAGCAAGAAGCAGATAAATTAGGTCTTTGAATTTTGAGGAAAAAATGCTATTTTCTTCCCTTTATTTGTGACTGACTGTACTCATTAAAACAGCAAAATTTTGAGGATTAAAATTATGTTGAGAGATGAGAATGTTGGCCTCTTTCTGGCTCCAATCTAGGCTCACAAATAGTTAAGCAGAATTTATTAGAGTAGGAGAGCACAAAGAAAGTTCAGGCCAAACCCTGGTCAATAATCAAATGTTCCCTAAAGTGCTTTCCACACAGCAATACCCGTTGGGAACTACCTCCATCTTTACAGTTTAATGATGATTTCCAGAATGTGGAATTTAATCTTCTTTGTCTCTCTTAATTAGACATTCAGCTAATATTTAACATTCTGTCTTATACTTATCCTATGATTTAATAAATAATTTTTGAATGAATGAAAAGATAATTTTATTTAGTTTCTTTATTATTTCTTTACAATTATCTTTTTTTAATGTGTAATGTTTCTGAAAGCTTTAAAAAAGTGACTTCATTCACTGAAAAAGTTAGACATCATAATTTCTTCCCTAATTGGGCTCATCCTATTTGTAATTTGCAGACAGGTAAGTTTCTGAATAAGATTATGATTGCTATGCATATATTTGGGGCTTCCCTAGTAGCTCAGTTGCTAAAGAATCTGCCCGCAATGCAGGAGATCCTGGTTCAATTCCTGGGTGGGAAAGATCCCCTGGAGAAGGAATAGGCTACCAATTCGTGTTCTTGTGTTTCCCTGGTGGCTCAGACAGTAAAGAATCTGCTTGCAATGTGGGAGATCTAGCTTTGATCCCTGGGTTGGAAAGATCCCTTGGAGAAGGAACAGCTACCCACTCCAGTATTCTGGCCTGGTAAATTCCATGGACAGATGAGCCTGGAGCCTGGAGGGCTACAGTCCATGGGGTCGCAAAGAGTCGGACATAGCTGAGTGACTTTCACTTCACTTCTTCACGCATATACTAAATCTCTTTTAATGTTTGGACTTCTCCAAATAGATGTTCAAATCTGATTGAAGAAAACATGCCATATAGCTAGATAGCTATGTATACAGTCTAACCTCCTTAACCCAGTCATAGTATTAACAAAAAGATATCTGAGAATATTTGGACAGAGTTCAGACTCTTGATTAAAAACAGACATATTTTGTATTTATGTATTTGTAATTTTATTGTTCATAGGAAAAAAAATGGCTCACCATTATGTTTAATTGGTAAACAGATAAGGAGAAATGTTATGTACTTCTTTTCTTTGTTTGTTTTCTTTTTAAAGAAAAAAAAGCTCATTTTCTTGTCCAACTTAAAGCAGATAAACCAGTATAACAGGTGTGACCGATTTCATCTTTTGGAATGACACTTTTTGGAATGCAAAGTGATAAATAAAAAACATTAGACTTACATTATTCTCCTTCTGTATAGATCTTGGCCAGAATTAAAAAGAAAATATAGTTTACAAAACAGGAATATAGACCATTGGAAGAAGATAGAAAGCCCAGAAATAAACCCATGCACCCATGGGTACCTTATTTTTGACAAAGGAGGCAAGAATATACAATGAGGCTAAGACAGCCTCTTCAATCTGGGAAAACTGGACAGCTACATGTAAAAGAATGAAATTCGAACACTTCCTAATACCATACACAAAACTAAACTAAAATGGATTAAAGACCTAAATGTAAAACCAGAAACATTAAAGCTCTTAGAAGAAAACGTAGGCAGAACCCTCGATGACATAAATCATAACAAGATCCTCTATAATCCACCTCCTAGAGTAATGAAAATAAAAACAAAAGTAGACAAGCGGGACCTGATTAAACTTAAAAGCTTTTGCACGCAAAAGAAACTATAAGCAAGGTGAAAAGACAGCCCTCAGAAAGCGAGAAAATAATAGCAAATGAAACAACTGACAAAGGATTAATTTCCAAAATATACAAGCAGCTCTTAACAACTCAATGCCAGAAAAACAAACAACCCAATCAAAAAGTGGGATAAAGACCAAACAGACATTTCTCCAAAGAAGACATACAGATGGCTAACAAGCATATGAAAAGATGCTCAACACTGCTCATTATTAGAGAAAGGCAAATCAAAACTACAATGAGATATCACCTCACACCAGTCAGAATGGCCATCATCAAAAAGTCTACAAACAATAAATGCTGGAGAGGGTATGGAGAAAAGGGAACACTCTTGTACTGTTGGTAGTAATGTGAATTGATACAGCCACTAAAGAAGATGGTATGGAGATATCTTAAAAAACTAGAAATAAAAACACCATATGACCCAGCAATCTTACTCCTAGACATATACTCTGGGGAAACCAAAATTGAAAGAGATGCATGCATCCCATTGTTCACTGAAGCACTATTTACAATAGCTGGAACATGGAAGCAACCTAGATGTCCATTGACAGAGGAATGGATAAAGAAGTTGTGGTACATATATACAATGGAATATTACTCAGCCACAAAAAAGGAAAACATTTGAGTCAGTTCTCATGAAGTGGATGAACCTAGAACTATTACACACAGTGAACTGAGTCAGAAAGAGAAAGATAAATATCATATTCTAATGTATATATACTAGAAAAATGGTACTGAATAATTTATTTACAGAGCAGCAATGAATAAACAGACATACAGAACAGACTTATGGACATGGGGAGAGGAGAGGAGAGGGTGAGATGTATGGAAAGAGTAACATGGAAACTTACATTACCATATGTAAAATAGATAGTCAACAGGAATTTGCTGTATGGCTCATGAAACTCAAACAGGGGCTCTGAATCAATCTAGAGGGGTGGGATGGGGTGGGAGATGGGAGGGAGGTTCAAATGGGAGTGGATATATGTATACCTATGGTTGATTCATATTGTGGTTTGACAGAAAACAACAAAATTCTGTAAAGAAATTATCCTTCAATAAAAAAATAAATTAAAAAGACAATAAATAAAAAAGAAAATATATTTTAAAAACTTCCAAATGAAGAATTTGAATATTTAGGACTTGATCTCATCAGTTTGTAAAATTGAGTAAATCAGAGTTTCACAATGTGTGTTTTCTGGAAATATCATTTTTAAATGTGTCAATAGGTATTATTTAAGACTGAAGATCTGTGATCAAATACATTTGGGAAAAACTGGTTTAAACAAGTCAGACACTTGTCTTTATGATAGTATTTCTCATAACTTTTAAACTGTCAATTTGTACTATGACTATATGTATATGAATATTTATATATTTATACATCCATACTCTACATACTGTATATATGGACCAGTTTTCAAATGCATATATTTCTTTTTCCCTTAGAGTATCTTGGAGTAAATTTCAGTGGACTACACCAATGAAAACTCAACTAAATGTTTCTCAATTCATCCACTAACTCTTCAAGATTACCATCATGTAATCGTTACTCACTACTGGTATTTACCTGGCTGGTCTGAAAATGTTAAACAATCTCAGATACATGAATATTGTGATGGTTTCTATCTAAATTCTAGTTAACCACTCCCTTTTGTCTAACCTATGAAAGAAGGTCCTGATTAAAATGTGCTTTAATTTTAGCCTAAAATGTTTATCTGTCAGCAGGAGGAGAGAAAAAGAGCTCCATTTTCACTTGAAATTGTACTAGGCTATAACTCTAGTTAATAAGATACTTAGAAACTTGATGAAAGAAATCATGGTAATAACAAAGATTCATCATCATTATTATTTCTTCAGAAGAGAATTGGCTTCTGGGTATTCTTAGACTAATCCCATCTGCCACTACAAAATTTGGACTTTGAAGCAAGTGTGTTAGGTATTTCCTGGATCATATCCCCAGATAATGAAGAACTTCATTAAATATAGAAAGCTCTCTATAGCCTCTGCCTCCCACTGGTTTAATATATAAAACCTTGCACTAGATTCAGAAATTATATTTACATGATCCAATCCACAAAGTTGTGTAGCATTTCATGTGAGAGAGATTTGAGGCCAGTCTCTAGCTAGCAGCTGGCAAGGGCTAGAGTTTGCATTTGACTTGCTCCTTTGCCTGATTTCAATTAAAAGCAACAACGGCAAAAATCACAATGACACAAAATGTTTCAAATCCAGTTTTTGAGTAATAACAGGCTTGCATTTCTGCAAGAAAGCAAAGGTGTTGCAACTGAAATCCATGCTGATATCAGCTCTGGTGATTTTTCACATTCATGCAAGGGAGGTAAAAACATCTAAGGAGGCATATGCTGAAAAATAAAGTAGAAACCGGGGTAAATCTACTGTGGAAAATTACTGAATTACATAACAGTAGTAATACATAAATATTGGAATTGAAATAGAAAATCAGGCCAGGCAAAATGCTATTCTGGCTGTTTCTGCAAGTCTAGTCTTATTTCCAAGGCTCTGGGACTTAAGGCCAATGAAAGGTAGATTCATTAAAGTCATCTTACTTGACAATGGTAAGTATTTTGTTGTGTATATCTTTTAATGATAACTTTAAAAAGTTTATAAAGCCTTTTATAAAATTTCTAATAACCAATGAAACAGTTTAAATCTAGTGTGAGAATGCAAATTATCTGAATGATAATTTCTAATAACCTATGTAAAACTATAGGCTTTCCTGATGGCTCAGTGGTAAAGAATCTGCCTGTAATGCAGATGACCCAGGTTTGACCCCTGAGTCAGAAAGATCCCCTGGAGAAGGCAATGGCTAACCACTCCAGTATTCTTGTCTGGAGAACTCCATGGACAGAGGAGCCTGGCGGGCTATAGTCCATGGGGTCACAAAGAGTCAGACATGACTGAGCAACTAACATTTTCACTTTTCAAAACTATAAACCTTGAGAGGACTTCCCTGGTGGCTCAGACAGTAAAGTCTGCCTACAATGTGGGACACCTGGGTTCAGTTCCTGGGTTGGGAAGATTCTCTGGAGAAGGAAATGGCAACCCACTCCAGTACTCTTGCCTGGAAAATCCCATGGATGGAGGAGCCTGGTAAGCTACAGTCCTTGGGGTTGTAAAGAGTTAGACACAACTGAGTGACTTCACCTTGAGAAGAATCCATCAAAGAATCTGAGTAACTGGGTACATGAATTCCTGACTCTCTGAAAATGTATGTGATGAAAAATATTTGGGTGTTAAGCTGCTGAGTTTTGGGGTAAGTTGTTATACAACAATAGATAACTAATACAGATTTTTCTACCAGGTGTGAATTGCTTTGTAAGGATCACCTAAAACTGTGGGAGTGGCTTGGAAACTGAGAAATAAAACAAAACTGTAAACAAAAGCTAAAAGGACCTTAGGAGAAAGTAATGGCACCCCACTCCAGTACTCTTGCCTGGAAAATCTCATGGACGGAGGAGCCTGGAAGGCTGCAGTCCATGGGGTCTCTGAGGGTCGGACACGACTGAGCAACTTCACTTTCACTTTTCACTTTCATGCATTGGAGAAAGAAATGGCAACCCACTCCAGTGTTCTTGCCTGGAGAATCCCAGGGATGGGGGAGCCTCGTAGGCTGCCATCTGTGGGGTCGCAGAGTCGGACACAACTGAAGCGACTTAGCAGCAGCAGCAGCAGCAAGAGGACCTTGGAGACTGTTACCAGAGATTTAAATGTCTCGTGGCCTTTGAAAAGGCTGCCAGTGTGAAGGGATGAGTTTCTTATGGGAAACTGGTGAAAAGGGAACTTTTATTATTTAGGGACAGAAAGTTTAAGCAACACTGTTGCTTCCTAATAGAGTAGAAAGTAGAAATATATCTGAGGAACTGGGTAATTTAGATCAGGAGAACTGCACACAGAGTGATGAAGATGCTGCCTGCTATACGTTCTTGAGCTTATAGAAATGCAAGAAGAAAAGTATAAGCTAAAGAAAAGAGTTCTAAACATGAAAGGAATGAGAGTTATTGGGTATGAATGCTCACAGCCTTTCCAGATGATGCTAAAATTAAGAAATGACTTCCTAGCAAGGAGCAAATTCAGTCACTGTCAGAAAAAGATTAAGATAAAGTTGAGGATATGCTTGTTAAGTCCATTGCTAAGATGACAGAAAGACATCAGTTCAAATTCCAGGGTACAGTCATATCTTCATTACGTGAGGGGGACAGGTTTCAGGATGCCTTCGGATTCCAGAAGCTGGGAATGCTTAAGTTTCTTATGTAAGATGGTGCAATACTTTTGTATGTAACCCATTCACATCATCCCACATACTTCAAACCATTGTCAGATTGCTTATAATAGCTAATAAAATGTAAATGCTAAGTAAATGTTGTCATTGTGTGGAAAATTCAAGTTTTGCTTTTTGGAACTTCCTGGTTTTTTTTTTTATATTTTTTTCTGTGGTTGATTGAATCCATGGAGGGCCAGCTGTGCTGTTGTGTCAGATGAAAGATTCTCTGAGGGTGTTAAAAATAAGACTCACAAATCCCTTCTGTCAAAAATAGGCCCTTTAAGAAGTTAAGGGAGTTGTCCCCTTAGCTATTTTAACAGGATCCAAAGACAGAGATGGAATTATCTCAAAGCAATGTGTGACTCTGGCTTTTGTTTAATGGAATAAACCGTAATATGATTTAAGGAAACCAAAATATTTTTATAGAAAATTATATTTGAAGAATTGCAGAAAGCTTGACTCAAGGGACAGAGAGTAGCAAATGGAAGTCTTTGGATTTCCAAACTTCTGCAAGCAGGAAGCAGCTACAGACACACATTTTCTTTTGTGGAAAAAAAAAAATGATAACAGTGCAGAACCAAGAGGCCAGAACCATGGTAAGTCATTTGCACATAGGAATTGAACGGAGCCTTGATTGAGGAATTTTCACCAGGTGCCTGGATGGATTTCAGACCTGCTGTGGGTCAGGAAGTGTGTCTCCTCTCTTCCTTTTTGGAATAGGAATTCCTGTAGCAGTTCTACTTGCCTGTCCCAACAAGGTATGTCGGCTCTGTGTGTGTGGGTGGGGGTGATGGGGTTGGGGACAGATCACTTGACTCTAGTTCACAGGACACCAGGTTGAGAGGATGTAGACTCAAGGAGCTTTCCTTTAGGAATTTTAAACAAAGAGACTCACCTGCATGCGGACCTGATTGGACAATAAGATTCAGGCATCACTCTGAAGATGGAATGAGGTCAGACTTTGTGGTCTTTGGGAAGGGTCAAGAATATTTATGCATGTAGGACAGACAGGAATTATCGGTAGAGAGGGCAGACAGCCTCTAGAACAGTTCTTATGTCCTGGAATGCAGACTCTATTGTAGTCCCTTCCCACATTGTAACAGAGTTAGGCTCTGTGGCTAATTTATTAGATAATGATATTTCAAAGCTTCCCTGGTGGCTCACTGGTAAAGAATCCCTCTAATGCGGGAGATGTGGGTTTGATCCCTGGTGTGGGAAGATTCCCTGGAGAAGGAAATGGCAACCCACTTCAGTATTTGTGCCTGGAGAATCCCATGGACAGAGGAGCCTGATGGTCTATAGCCCATGGGGTTACAAAGAGTTGGACACGACTTAATGACTGAGCTCAAACATGAGAGTGATACTTCCTGTCTAACAGAGATTACAAAAGATACTATGACTTTCATCTTGATGCTCCCCTCCCCATCTTCAATCCTTACCTTGGATCACTTTTCTGGGGAAATCAACTGTCACATTATGAGCAGCATAACAGAAAGACTCATGTGTTAAAGAACAAAGGCCAGTAAAAAACTGAGGAGTACCATCAACAGCTACATGCATGCACTTGGACATGGATTCTCCAGTCTCAGGCAAGTTTTCTGCAGACTTCAGCCTAGGCCTTAACTATAAACTCCCAAGAGAATCTGAATCAGAACCATCCAGTTAAACCACTCCCCGATTTCTGACCCTCAGGAACTGTGTGATTAAATAAATAATCCCTGTTTTAAGCTGCCAGGTTTGAGGATAATTGGTTATCCCTTTTGTTTGTCTTCCCTGGTGGCTCAGTTGGTAAAGAGTCTGCCTGCAGTCAGGAAGATCCCCTAGAGGAGGAAATGGCAACCCACTCCAGTATTCTTGCCTGGAGAATTCCACGGGCAGAGGAGCCTAGTGGGCTACAGTCCGTGGTGTCACAAAGAGTTAGATAGGACTGAGAGACTAGCTTTCAATTTGTTATATAGCAACAAATCACTCATATAACTCTTCATGTATCTATTGATGTCTTCCTAGGTCTCCTACTTTGTATGAGCTGTCAGAAATACTAACGGAACATAATATCTAATCTCTGTACCAGTCAGGACTCAATGTTGAACATAGAAATCACTGTAAGAATTATTAACTGGGAAAGTTTTAAAAAAGGGAAATAGATGCTTAGAAATATTGAAAAATTTCAAGGGCATGGTCAAGGCAGGGCGTTTAGGAATGTTGATCTAAAACAAATAGATTGCCAGTTATTTCTCCAGCAAAAATGGGTTTATTAAGGATCAGCAAAGAATTGCAATTTAGTATTTACACATGGTGAGCTACATGCACAATTCCATACAGGAGGACAGGAGAAATCTTTTAAAGGGGAGAAAAGGAAATTGGGAGAGAGAAAGTAAACAGAATTCACGGGAAGAACTGAAAATTCAAAGTATGTGTGTGTTACGTGTGTTAGTTGCTCAGTTGTGCCCTACTCTTGGCAGCCCCATGGACTACAATCCACCAGGTTCCTCTGTCCATGAGATTTTCCAGGCAAGGATACTGGAGTGGGTTGCCATTTCCTTCTCCAGGGGATCTTCCCAACCCAGGGATTGAACTCGGGCCTCCTGCACTGCAGGCAGATTCTTTACCTACTGAGCCACATAAAGGCTTTCTATTGGCTGAATTGTGATAGTCTCGTTAGCTGAGCTCTTACCAGGCAAGAGGAGGGATCTTTCTACTTCCTGTGGAGCTCTACTATCAGATTAGGGCATGAGAGCTCCTTCTCTATTGCCTCCCAGCTATATTTTAATTGAAGTTTCTGTTCATTAATTTTTACTGGAGCCACTGGTCATCACTATTGTCAGGAGTTCAAAAACACTTCCTTGTAGCTGAACAAGGCAGAAGGGGTGAAAAAGCCACTTCAGTAATACCTACACCTACTGATGCATGTGTCTGATAAGGTGGAGAAAGGACCCAAGAACATTACTGCAGAAAAACAGCCCATGGCTATAATGCTGCTCATCAGCATAAACAAAGAGGTGCAAGAGAATGCTTCTGTCTCACTTCCTATCCTCCAGTTCATCTCAAAGTAAATCTAATTGGTGGAACCTTATTTTGGCTAGGAAGTCTAGGAATGTTTTTAGGCTTCTAATTTAAAGGCGGTGGAACAGAGGTTGAGAAAACCAATTCTTATTCTTCCCCATAGTCTGTGCTCACAAGGGGTTTACAATGACAAGATTAACATAATGTGACAAGATTAGAGATGGGGAATGTGCTAAATGGAGTGTTACAGCTTAAGTGCAATAGAAGATCTGAGAGCAAGGGGATCAGAGTACAGTGGAGGATTCAGAGAATGAAACTTCATGGAAGAACTTGGCTTTAAAGGATGGTAGGAACTGAACAAACATAGAAAAAGAAAAAGTATTTAATGCAGATGAATGGCAAGAGTAAAGGCCTGGATTAAGGTAGATAACAGCAGATAGTTTGATTCTTGCAAAACATAAATAATAAAAGGTGGTGATAACAGGACTTTGAAATATAAAGGGCTTCAGCACATGTGGATATACATGTGTTGAATGTCCATAACACATTTATATAATTATGTAAAATATTATATGTCATTGAGCAAATCTCTGTCTTTGCCAGATGATGATGGATCTACAGTAAACTATAGAAACATAATATACATGCCCACAGAGATAGCAACATTTCCTTCCCTCTAAATTTGGTCATATTTGTGCCGTCACTGTGATGGTCTTCAGCCTTGTGTTAATTCAATTATTATGAAAAGAAGCTTTCCCTGAGTCTCCTACCTCTTGATGCTTCCTTCCATACTGAGGGGCTACACTGTCTTCATATCTTACTAGCTACTGCCAGTGGTCTTCTCAATAGACAATTTGGGCAGTGAATCGTGAATCTGTCTAATTTTGAATAGTCCATATACCAGAAATTGCCTGCTACTCTCCCTCCTCATTTAGATCACATCTTCATCCATTTTGATATATTAATAATATTGAACAGGTGTTATATATATTTGGGGAAGGAAATAGATGCTTCCCAAATAACATTTTAAGTCCAAATATGTTTTTTTTTCCCCTCCTATTTTGTAATTGAGGAACCAATGAGATTTATTTATTTAACTGCAGAGCCTACAGGCCTGGAGAATCCCTATGGAGAGAGGAGCCTGGCAGACTTCAGTTTGTGGGGTCACAAAGAGTCAGACAAGACTGAGTGACTCAGCAGCAGCAGCAGCAGCAGCAGAGCCTATAGTCTTTCCACTGTATCACAAATATCAAACAAAAATATTTCCTTTATATTAAAGTACCTCAGATTTCAGCTTGCAAAACGTTGTTGATGTTCATTATCTCAGCTGAACCTCAGAATAGGCCTGCAAATGAGAATAGTGGAGAATTACCCTTCTTTTTTTATACAGATTGGAGAAGCACTAACTTCTAAGTCACATACCTTAACAAATTGAATGTTTGATAACCATTATTATCTTTTGATAAAGTCTAGGATAAAGAACAATTTTATTCCATATACATTAGATGGATGGGCTTACTTAGTAGCTCAGCTGGTAAAGAATCCACCTGCAATGCAGGAGACCTAGGTTTGATTCCTGGGTTGGAAAGATCCTCTGGAGAAGAGATAGGCTACCAACTCCAGATAGCTTGATGGCTCAGATAGTAAAGAATCTGCCTGCGATATGGGAGACCTAGGTTCGATCCCTCGGTTGGGAAGATCCCCCGGAGAAGGGGATGACTACCCACTCTAGTATTCTTGCCTGGAGAATTCCATGGACAGAGGAGCCTGGCGGGCTACAGTCCTTGGGGTCACAAAGAGTCAGACAAGGCTGAGTGACTAAGTGCACAGGTAGATGGATACATAGCTAAATTGATAGGTAAATGGATTGGTGCATTTAATTATTTGAAGTTTAGAGAATTGAAAATTTGGAAACTTTATAGTATCACAGGGAACATTTTTTCCTATTACAGTAGAAGCATAAATTATAGTTATGATAAAACTTTTTCGTATATAGTTGATTGACTTTGATGGCAATTATTCATGACCCCCACCTGTGCTTAAATGTCCTACCCCCAGTATAGACAAGGGGGGCAAAACAGACATTAGTCACCTTTCTGGGTCTCTAGCCAATCTTTAATGTTCTTTGTTAAGGAATGCTTTATTTTCAACAGTGGAAGAGTCAAAAGAAACTTGATGTCTATTTTGCCCAGTTGACTTTCTATTGCTAAATAACCCAGAAAGGTGTTCTTCAGCCACCTTATACATATATGTTTATATTATGGTGGAAGATTAGTTTTCTATTGAGGTTCACTATATATGTAGATAGCCCTTTTTGAAAGTGCTAATATAAGAGGTAACCTCAGAAAATAAAGTTTAACCTCAAATTTTTTAAAAATGAAATTTTAGTTATTTGTAAGGATGTGGGAAAGAATTATCACTTCAGAATGACCTTCAGTTCTCAAATTTCATCTTTCAGCAATTAGACTCTACAACCAGCCTGCCTTTCCTAATCAAGAAACAAAAATTTATGCCCATGTAGCGTCAAAAATTCCTTGGTTATAATCAAGAGGAACATAAAGGTGAACATTTTCATTAGTGCATGTCATGAACATTGTAGGAAAAAGAATTATTACCTACCCCAGTCCAAGTTATCTTCCCCTAGGAGCCATTTAAAGCAAAAAATAAATAAATAAATAAAATAATAATAAATAAAAAAAGAAAAATCCTTAATCCTTAGTTTTTCAGTTACTCCAACTCCTTGAAATAAGTTTTTAAGTTACACAAGAAAGTTTTCAAGGAATAACATAGTCCGCTTGATCTCAGTTGGAGCCACGTAAAAAAAAAAACCCTCTCAGAGCCTAATGACTTTACATTAGGAATAATGCATTCAATTCTAAAATGAGCGCTATTGATTGAAATCCAACAGACAGATATGAGTCTTAAGGTGGTGGGAAGAGAGTTAATACATTTTCCCATATATTTAATTAATCATGGTCATTACAGGATGAAGAATTAAATATAATGCATCACTGTGTGCTCAGACGCTCAGTCGTGTCTGACTCTTTGCAACCTCATGGACTGTAAGCCTGCCAGGCTCCTCTGTCCATGGAATTCTGCAGGTAAGAATACTGGAGTGGGTTGCCATGCCCTTCTCTGGGGGATCTTCCCAACCCAGGGATGAAATCTGCGTCTCTTATGTCTCCTGCACTGGCAGGTGGATAACCGCTAGCACCATTATTCTGGGCTTTGTGAACACTTTATAATTACATGAAATTTATATGAAAATTCAAATGTTTTATTTTCAAATCCCAGGGAAAGATCTTCTATGCCTTTTTCATTGCCATGAGAAGAAAATTTTCAGCTAGTTCCTAGGTTCCAGAAGGAAGTTGAGAGACATGAAGAGCACAACCTCCCTAATTAAGCTGCCCTAAGAATGCAGTAAAGAACAGAGAACTCTCCCAGAGAAGAAACCTGCAGATTGACAAATCCAGTCGAACCAGCTAAGTTCAGCCTAGACCAAGGCTGAGATCGTTACAGATGTGTGAGCTGAAAGGACAATGTTTGTTTCTAGTGAAGGGGTGGTGTGTTATGCTGCAATTGATAACTTTTACAAAGCTGTATGCAGATAACAAAATAAAACACAATACATGATGGAAATTTACAGAAGTGTTGAAGTAGTTTTGCTATCCTTGTGTAAGAAAAGTTTAACACTAATGTTAAGAAGCAGGAGAGAGACCAAGCTAGAGACGTTCGTTGTTCAGTCGCTAAGTTGGGTCATGTCTAACTCTGTGCAGCCCCATGGACTGCAGCATGCCAGGCTCCTCAGTCCTCCACCATCTCCTGGAGTTTGCTCAAATTCATATCTATTGAGTCACTGATGCTATCTAACCATCTCATCCTCTGCCACCCCCTCTTCTTTTGCCTTCAATCTTTCCTGGCATCAGGGTCTTTTCCAATGAGTCAACTCTTTGCATCAGGTGGCCAAAGTATTAGAGCTTCAGCTTCAACCACAGCACTTCTGATAAATAATTCAGGGTTGATATCCTGTAGGACTGACTGGTTTGATCTCCTTGCAGTCTAAGGCACTCTCAAGAGTTTTCTCCAACACCCCAGTTCAAAAGCATCAAGATTGTGACATAGGAATCTCCTGAACTTTTCTTTTCCGTGTATACACTGAATGTACAGTTACACATGGAACAATCACTCTGTATGAAATCCCCAGACTAGCTGAGTGACTCCTACATATCAGGGAAATGTGAAAATAGCCACATTGAAATGAATACAAAAGGCTGAGACATAGCCTCAGACCCAGTTGATCTAGGCTGAACATACCTTGTGTGACTGGATTTACTCATCTCAGAAGAGGAGAAAACAAGGAAGGAAGGGCACTGGCCCAAATATAATGTAATGACTTTCCTGTGTACTCCTGAGTGGACACCTATCAAGAGAAGGTATTTTGGACTGGCTCTTTCGCTCTCTTTGGAAGTAATGCTGGGAGAGGTATGATTATTGGCCTGAGTCACATTGTACTTAAACTGGAGAATTTGGATGAAAATTGGGATTGGCAAATTATAGCCCATGATCCAAGCTAGTTCACTGCTTGTTTTTATGAATAAAGTTTTATTATTAATAGAACATAGGCTTTATTCATTACAAATTGTCTGTTGTTATTTTTGCTCTACAAACTCAGAGTTGAGTAGCTGAGACAGATATGTGTGTGTGTTAGTTGCTCCATCGTGTTCCACTCTTTGCGACCCCATGGACTGTAGTCTGCCAGGCTCCTCTGTCCATGGAATTCTTCAGGGAAGAATACTGGAATGCGTTGCCATTTCCTTCTCCAGGGGATCTTTCCAACCCAGGAATCGAACCTGGGTGTGTCTCCTGCACTGCAGGCAGATTCTTTACCACTGAGCTGTCAGGGAAGCTATTTTCAGACAGATATTAGAGCCTGCAAAACTGAAAATACTGTCTCTTTCCTGTTACAAAAAAGTTGTTATTTAGTCACTAAGCTGTGTCTGTCCATCAGGCTCCTCTGTCCATGGGATTTCCCAGGCAAGAATACTGAAGTGAGCTGCCATTTCCTCCTCCAGGGATCTTACATGACTCAGGAATTGAACCCGTGTTTCTTGTGTCTCTTGCATTGACAGACCGCTTCTTTACCACTGAGCCACCAGGGAACCCTTGCTCTAAAGTGCTATAGAAGGTCATGGCTGGAAGATCAAGATATGAGGAGGAAAGTAAAGCTAAGAGTGTCAAGAAAGGGCAGTTTTAGGTGTGATTGTCATTGTGGTTGAGGCTGTAGTCATTGTACTTAACAACATGGGAAAGGAGATATGATTTCAGGGAATTCTCACTGGCATCCACTGTGAGACTGGAGGCCAATTCTGTGTCATTTGCTTGTTGCAGAAAATTATTTACTGTCTTATCTTCTTTAAAAAAATCTTACTTTGATGCAACATATTTTCAATATTGGTGTTTTTGGAAAGACTTTATTTGTTTTCTGGGTGGAAATTTGGCCAAAGAGCAAGAGGACACTCTTAAAAGGTAGTCAGGTCCAAATATATTTTCTTAAAATATCTTGTGCCTGTGTGTGAGTACAAATTTTTTAAAGGTATTTTTCAGACACTGCCCCGATAATATAGACATCTCCATTTTGATGTAGGTTAAAATATATACACTATTGCAAGGTACATGAAGTCTGACCGTATTTGGGGGCACACTGAATTATTCATATATTATGTGCATTCTTTAGCCCTGACAAATCCTGGAGGACCAGATTCTACTCTTTGTCCTCTTCAAAGTTCCTCTGAGTTCTTGCAAATTACAGTGGTGGCTAAATTCCCTCTTTCCATTTGCCTGTCTTTTGTCTGTTTTCACAGTCCTCCTGGCTGTGTAATCACTCATTCTCTCATTTATCACAGCCTTTCCTGGTCCTGACTACACTATCTCCCCATTTTTGTCATGGTGCACTGGTACATTACAAATACAATTAAACCTCTTACAATACTGCAGCTTTTGGCCAACACATCCCAGCTTCAAGGTTGAAAGATTTCTGATATTACCTTCGATATCACTTCTTTCCCATTCATCGGCAGTGTCCTGACTAATGCAGTAATGTTGCATTAATTAAAGGAAGCATCTAGTAATACTGCTGTTTTTGCCAGTCCGACACCGAATCGGGAGCCTGATGCCTGCTCATGTTTTAAGAACCATTTATCACCCATGTCATCCAAAGCAGCCAGCTGTCTGAGCCAAGCCTCATTTGCATTTCATCAACCACAGGCTCTCTTTCCCCATCTCACTCTCAAGTCTTTGTATAGCAGCTCTAATTTTTTTTTAAAGCACATTTTTCAAAGAAGGAGCTTAGCTAAAATTAGTATGCTACGTAGAAAGATTATTTGAATACCAGACACAAGTCTCTATACTGGTTGTGGCCAAAATAAGTAACAGAGGTTGTGCATGGAGTTTGCTCTTTCTTTTGTCAATGGGGAGAGTTGTGACCATTACTCTACCGCCCAATATTACTATAGGAATTTCATTAATATTGGTACTCAAACATAAAAGTTCAATGTCATTTCTGGTGATGAAAACGGTTAACAGTAATACATGAAACGCTTTTGATTCAATTTCATCTTTCATTTTGTGCTTGGATTACTGTTTACCCACTTTCTCCAATTCCATATTATATAACCATCTCTACCTACCAAAGCTTTGAAAGACAGAACTTGATTCAAAATTTCTTAAACTGGAGGAAAATTAGCTTATGAAATTGTGCAATTTGAAACTATTTTGTAATAAGTTTTGCACTTGTCTTCATAATTTTAAACCTGTGTAATTAATGCACACTTTTTCCTTTTTTCATTTGCAAGTCTAATATATCATCCTTTTCTATTGACCCAAATCTTTATACCATTTGAGAAAACTTAATCTCTTCCATTCCAAATCAAAGTGATAATTCCCCATTTCCTTGAAGCATCTTCTCAATAAATAATTTTCAGCGAAGTTCATGCAGAGCATGTGTTGGGGAAGTAGGGGAGAAAGAGCATGAAAGAGAGAAAGAGAGCATGAAAGAGAGAGAGAGGTATTATGTTAAGTTACTGTGCATGGAGTTGTCCACCCTCAATGTTTTGCCTAAAACTAATCTCTGGAGATCATTTTTAGGGGCAATCATACCCTTTAATGTTCTTGCTTCTTAACCCAGATGGTCAAAAACAGTGGACACCTGTCTCTCACCGAGACCATATGATAAAGGTCATTTAACAGCCTCTCCTGATAATGCCTTTTAGTCCCTGTGGGTTTGGTTTCAGATTCCAAGCAGTGACCTAGAAATTTGAAAGCTCTGTATCCATGGCTAATCCCTTGGGATTTCTAGTCCTCAATAGGTAATTACTTCAACAAGTTTCTCTCTGAAAAGAAAGTGGTCTTTTGGAATTTCTATTAACTTAAGTAGGAAAATAAGAACTTTGTATGTGTTAGACTTAGTTTATATCCAAGGCACATTTTAAGATTAATATAATTTACATTTCCATCAACCACAAGCCATTTAGTGCAAAAGAACAAATGCTTTTGAATGAACTCTGCAAAGATAGGTTTTAATTTGATTTTAGGATAAGTGTTTGTGATTTATTAGCATGTATTTTATAATCTTCCTAATCCATTCTCAAAACACCTTGCATTTTTAAAACAGCAATATGTGTTTCAGTAGGGAAAGGTATGTTCCAGAATCCTTTTTAATTCAACCAGGACACTATAAATTACTGCATAAACAATATGAGTTGATTTTTTGTTGACTTGAAATTCCATTGATGCTTCTGAACTCACATTCATCCTTCAAACAGTAAACTGGTTTTCTATAGCTTGTGTGTCACTGTGTACTCACAAAGATTCGTGAAAGATACATTTACTCTTTTACATTTTTTCATATCTTCTTCTAATACCTTTTTTTTTTCCTATTTCCCTTCAGATTTATGAACTAAGACCTTAATGCTGGAAGTTGACTTTTTTTTCCCCTTAGCTTTTATACATGTAAATCTCTTTTTACATTATGACTCTTCCTGCCATATCCAAGGTTATTAAAATATGTTCACATCTGTGTAGATGGATTGTTTCATTAATAACATTTTGTAAACACCTTTCCTTCGACGACTTTAATTTGCTTTCATATTTTTTCATGATCCAAGCAATATCATGGTTTTGAAAGAGGAAATAAGGGCTTCTGACATTAAGAAGAATGGATTTAATGAGACCAGCTTTTTTTTGTTTGCTTGTAGCTGAGGAGATTATTATGTCCCTGTTTAGCAAAAACATAATAATATTGTAATGGAAGATGGCTGTTTGTTGTAGGATGGATGGTTTTAAACACTGATTAGGTATGCATATGGAGTTATATCTAATATGTTTTTATTTTAGAACTGTTTCGAGTATGGCACAGTAATTCCCATATACCCCACACTCAATTTACTCTGTTGTTAGCTTCTGACATTCATTGCATACCTTAGTCACAACTAAGAAATCAGTATTGATAGACTGACTACAGTTCATATTTTAATCAAACAGGTTTTCTCAGTTTTTACTGAATGTCATGAAACCATTCTGATATGGGGAAAAAAAATTGTGGTATATATATCTCCAGGTTGCGTGTGCTTAGTCACTCAATCATGTGTGACTCTTTGTGACCCCATGGACTATAGCCCGCCAGGCTTCTCTGTTCATGGAATTATCCAGGCAAGAATACTGGAGTGGGTTGCCATTCCCTTCTCCAGGGGACCTTCCCAACCCAGAGATCTCCTGTGTCTCCTGCATTGGCAGGCATGTTCTTTACCCACTGAACCATCTCCAGGATGACCACTTATAAATTTAAAAAATGGGTGGGATAGTATAAGGTGAGTAAGGAGAGTTCAGGGGAGAAAGAACCCTTCTGTCTCAGCTGTAACTTTGAAGTTCACAGTTTTAAAACATTGTGTTTCCTAAATTCATTAGCTATGTGAACTTAAGTTACTTTGCCTCTCTAAGTCTTAATCCCTTTATGTAAATATGAAAGTAACAGTGATACCTCTTGGACAATGGTGGTGAGCATTCAATTAAAGGCTGCAGATAAAGTTTTTAATACAGCATCTGAAACATATAGCCTGCCAATTTCCTCTGTCCATTGTATTCTCTAGGCAAGAATACTGGAGTGGGTTGATATAGCCTCCTCCAGGGGATCTTCCTACTAAATTTGAAGCCTGGGGAGAAAGTAGCCTGGGCATGCTCACAAATGACAGAATGTTACTATTGCTTCAGGCTGATCTGGATGTTCATGCAACCAATATTCACCACACTTTCAGGTATAGCTCTCCAAAAAGTACACTTGATCTGCCAAAAAGCACATCAGGTATCCAGCATTAAAAACTAAGTCAGAAAGGGAAAATTCTATTCTATTTGGTTTGGCTATAATTGTGGCTGAATTCTTCATTTTTAGTAAGATAATAGTGATACTCTGATTTTTGAAGTTTTGTTTTACTATTTCCAAAACATCTGGGAATTATTGCAGAATAAAAACTTAAAATCCTGATGAAATATAGAAAGAATTCTTGTTTTTTTTTTTTTTTTTTTTTTTTGCCATTAAATACTTTGATTATGCATGGAGGAAAATGTGTTCCAGGCCTTCTCCTAAAATTTAATATAAAATGAACAAAGCTTTAAACTTCCTACTGTCCTCGTATTTGTACCATAAAGGCTCAAAAGATTCATTCTTTAAAAGACTCCACTTCTTTGAGGAAATATAAGAAGAAAATGTAAATAACAACAAACAAAAAGAAAACTTTTGGAGGGTAGAGTTTTCACAATGGGATGGTAACAGACTGAAAGCTGCAAATGTGGATTAGTGCCAGTCAAAAATGAAAGAACAGCTAGAGTTGCAACAGTGAACCACAGAATTGGTGAGCACATTGGGGAGAAGGAATCTGACAGTGATTTGATATGCATTTAGACATTTTTTCCAACAGTAAGACTTTACACATTTTGCATTGGAAACAAAGATTTATAAACTAAGAAACCAAAATGCAGTCCGATGTAGGTAAATGCAGCTCTGTGCACATAGATGGCTGTTTGAGTGTGTCTTGTGCTTTGTCAGTGAAAACAAAAGATGATAGAAACAATAAGAGTATGCATGAGGCGCTGTGCTAATGATAATACGTTCCTGTGGTAAAAGCAAAAGGAAGGCCATTGCTTTTAAGTAAAATCTGGTGTAATGTTAGTCAAACATAGAATGGGCTTATTCATGTTTATATTTTATACACATTTATGGCTGTAAAATAAATTATTAACATTTCTGCAGTTAAAAACCACTTGTTAATGCATATCTGAATTTCTCTAGCTTGTAAATTGACTTCATACAAGTTATTTTTTGACAACATAGTTTTTTTTTTTAATAGAAATAAGGGTGCTCAGATTAAACTGTAGTGTGAAACCCATCCTTTCTTTGTATGTATATCCTTTTTATTTTCTTTCTCAGAATAATACTGTCTTTCATGAATTGATATAAATCTCTTCTACCAACTTCTCAGAATACTGTATATTCAGTCAATGTCCACAAACCTCCGATAGAGAATGTTGAAATACGACATCATTGAAAACCAGTATGAGTTATTCAACATTAGAAAGAAATTCAGGAGCACCACATGGGCCAAATGATTATTTGTAAAGGTAGTACAAATTGTCAGATATTTGTCTAATTTATGAATTCATGAATATTTTGTTAATAGATATGAACAACTTATCACCCTGATCCATCCTAAAGGAAATCAGTCCTGAATATTCATTGGAAGGACTGATGCTGAAGCTGAAACACCAATACTTTGGCCATCTGATGCAAAGAACTGACTCATTTGAAAAGACCGTGATGCTGGGAAAGATTGAAGGCAGGAGGAGAAGGGGATGACAGAGGATGAGATGGTTGGATGGCATCACTGACTCAATGGATATGAGTTTTAGTAAGCTCTGGGAGTTGGTGATGGACAGGGAAGCTTGGCATGCTTCAGTCCATGGGGTCGCAAAGAGTTGGACACAACTGAGCTACTGAACTGAACTGGGAAAACAAAATATTAAAATGATACAATAGTAATATGCTCATAAGCACTTCTCATTCATTTTTATAATTTTCAGAGCACTTATCCACTTATTATTTCAGGTGAGTGTATGGTTAATTAGGTGGCCAGGACTTCAGACGTCACATAGAAAGGAGATATCTTTCTATGTTCCATTCCACCCTTAGTTTACATTCTTAGTATACATAACTTCTCATTTTCCTTCCGTCTCCCCTCACTACTTAGAAATCTCAGTCCTGGGTTTTAAATCACACACAGTTTTATTCTTGTGTACTTGTGCCAAAAAAAGAGAATTATACCACAAAAATTCAGCTATTAAAGGTGTGGACAGATAGACACAGAACACTTCATGTTGATTACCTAGGTGAAGGTGGGATTGGAGAAGGAAAAAGATGAGGAAAAATGATTACTTTTCTCTTTATATTATTTTGCATTGTTTGTAGTGTTCCAAGACTCAAGTATTATTTGTAATGAAAAACCAAAAAGTACTAAAAAGCACATGCATTTTATGTATGCTAAAGGAAGTATGAAATCACAAATGCAAAAATTGACTTTATCCCTCAGATTATTGATCCTGAAAAAGTCAGACCATTCTGAACTTGAGTGGAGATACTGAAACAAAAAACTATAGACAAAGGAAAAAAATTAAATGCATTTTTCTTTATTACTTAATCATCATTGATAGATTCAAAGCATCTAATTCATAGGTCCTGAATTAAATCTGATTTTTCCTTGGAGAGTAGTGAGGAGTACTGAGGGTGGATAGGGAACAAAGTATGTTTTGAAAGCTCTAAAATTTAGAGAAACTTCATTTAAAAGTTTCTTGTGTGTCAAATAGCTATTAAACATAATTTTCATAATTTTAATATAAGTGAATCTGAACTAGCATATGGACTAAGTTTCTGTTAAGTTGCACATGGATTTAAAATGTAAGGGAAAAGATCACTTGGTAAATATGCTTTTGGTTTTGAAAAGCTTCCAAATGTTTAAAAAGTAGTTTCAAATCAACCATATCCATATGAATCCAGGTTTTCTCATCCTCACTATTGAAGGATGAAAAGAACTAGAATTGGGGCAAAATGGTTGAAGATGTGATACATATGTTGTAAAACTAAAAATCAGTTGATACTCCAAGGAATTGGTTAAAAAATAAAATTTGTCCTTATGGCAACTTTACCAAAAGAATCTAACACTTTTCTTCTTAGCGATTTAGGATCATGGATGATATTAATCTGTCATAAAATGATCCCATGACCATTTCCAGAAATGGAAAAGTGCAGAAATAGAAAATGTGTATAATATTGCCATTTTATTTTGTTCCAAGTCCTGTTACTATCTGTGGGAAGCAATGTTCCAAGGGAAGGAATATTTAAATGAATTATGGCATGAACTATCATTTTCAATGCTTTATGCAAAAATCAGTTGATAATAACTCAACATTTTTGGCATATGGCTTCCAGATATGGTAAAAGTTCCCTTGTAACATCTAAAACCTAAATATATGTAAAAACTATATATAAAGATATTGTTTTTTTCAATTCATTTGAAATGATTTAAAAATAAACAGTTTCACTCTCAATTAAAAATTTTAAAATAAGAAGCTGCATTTAGGCAAATAGTGATGGACCAATTGTTTCTTCAAATGACAAGTAAAATATGTTTTGTTTAAATTTTTGTTCTAGATGAATTTGAATATTTTGATGCAAAGCAAATCAAACAGTGCTGCAAACAGAATATGAGCTGTGTCAATAATTCCTAACATTGAATAATATGCAATCAGCTTCTACACATGCTTTTGGTGGTCCACTATAAGACCAAGAAATGAACACACAATTTTTAGTCTTTGTTAGTTTCTTTTGCTTTCCCTACCTAGAATAAGTAACTAGATTGTTCTTGTTGTTTAGTCACCAGGCTGTGTCCAATGTTTTGTGACTCTGTGGACTGCAGTACACCAGGCTTCTTTGTCCTTAACTATCTCCTGAAGTTTGCTCAAATTCGTGTCCATTGAGTCAGTGATGCCATCCAACCATCTTATCCTCTGTCTCTGTCTTCTCCTCCTGCCTTCAATCTTTCCCAGGATCAGAATCTTTTGCAATGAGTCAGCTCCGGCACCCAACTCCAGTACTCTTGGGAAAATCCCATGGACAAAGGAGCCTGGTAGGCTGCAATCCATGGGGTTGCTACGAGTTGGACACGACTGAGCGATTTCACTTTCACTTTTCACTTTCATGCATTGGAGAAGGAAATGGCAACCCACTCCAGTTGCCTGGAGAATCCCAGGGACGGGGGAGCCTGGTGGACTGCTGTCCATGGGGTCGCACAGAGTCGGACGCGACTGAAGCGACTTAGCAGCAGCAGCAGTAGCAGCTCTTCACATCAGATAGCCAAAAGTGTTAGAGCTTTGGCTTCAGCATCAGTCCTTCCAATGAATATTCAGGGTTGTCCTCCTTTTAGGATTGACTGGTTTGACCTCCTTGCAGTCGAAGGGACTCTCAAGAGTCTTCTCCAGCACCACAATTCGAAAACATATTCTTCAGGGCTCAGCCTTCTTTTTGGTCCAATTCTCACACCCATACATGACTACAAAACCATAGCTTTGGCTGTACAAACCTCTGTCAACAAAGTGATGTCTCTGCTTTTTAATATACTGTCTAGGTTTGTCATAGCTTTCCTTCCAAGGAGCAAGCATCTTTTAATTTCATGGCTGCAGTCACTATCTGCAGTGATTTTGGAGCCCAAGAAAATAAAGTCTGCCACTGTTTCTGTTGTTTTCCCATCTGTTTGCCATAAAGTGATGGGATGAGATGCCACGTTCTTGGTTTTTTGATGTTGAGTTTTAAGCCAGTTTTTTCATTCTCCTCTTTCACCCTCATCAAGATACTTTGAGTTTTTTTTCACTTTCTGCCATTAGAGTGGTAGATGACCATCTAAATTAACTAGATACGTATGATTAAATACATTTTTTTAGTTCCCAATTCTTTTCAGCAAATTTCCCCTTTTGTCATTTTAATTATGTAGAATTTTTAGAGGTCAATGAATATAGATCCTATTGCAATACTCATTTGCATATTTGGGAAAAATAGAATTATTGCCTTTAACTCATCAAATAACTAATATACTGTCAGGTAAACTTTATGAACAAGGCCAGATTTTAGCCTACGAATGAGAATTCTCTAAGAAGTACAAAATACAGGAAGCTGACAGGTGAGAAATTAGTGCAGTGTAGTTTATACTATACAAGTAGACCAAAGTAGTATTTTAGATAAATTCACCTTGGATAGAAACATGGTCAAATGATGTACTTCCTTTATCCTTATTTAAGCAATGCATGGATCTGTATCTTTGAAAGAAAGGGATGGAGTGAAGTAGATTGACTACCTTTGATTTCTGTTGGACTGTGGAGAAGGTGAATTGAATCAAATGGATGTATAACTTTCCTAAAAGATATCTTGGCTTTTGTCACATCTATTTATTCTTTAAAAATCTATTTATTCTATAAACAGTTATTGACCACCTGTTATATACTAGATAGTATTCTAAGAAATTGGATGTATGAACTAACAAACAGATCAAATCTGCTTTATGTAGATGTGACAGTATCACTCAAATCTAAAATTTTTCATTCTCTTGCCTCTGCCTTAGGATCTTTTTTCTGGGTTTCTTGGGTCTCCTAAACTGCAATTTTATATTTAGTGTTGCTTTCTCCAGTTGAACCCAAATACAAACATCACCTTCACAATCTGAAAGCATGACTCTGCACTTAAGAAAATTTCAATAGTTTACCTTCACATCTAAATATGCTTATAAATACTTACATTACTTACTTATAGATACTTATATACTTACATTTTAGGCCCCCCTGCATTCTCAATATAATCACTGATAAACTTACTTTTCTCAGCTCATATTCTCCAGCATCCTGCTTTCTTCCACACCTACACCCCAGTTCCTGCTGCACTGCACAAGTCTGTAAACTTCATGAATACAAGACTAACCTTGTCAGTTTCTTCCCTAGGTAAGATGAGCTTGGTATGGTCCTGGTATGTTGGTAGTTGTTCTGTTACCTATTGATCTTGTAACATATTAATATTACTCCAAATTTTAGTGGCTTACAACCAGTACACTATTTTACTAATAAATCTGCATTATGAGCATACTAAGAATTGATGGAGTTGGCCATCTCTGATCAAGATGGTTCTATTTGCCTGGAGCTGGAGAATACATTTCAAAGATGGCTTTCTCATATGTCTTGTACGTGAATACTGGCCATCAGCTTGGAACTCAACTGAAGTTTTTGTGCTTTCATCCCTCTCCTCATGGCTTGCTTCGCATTACTGCTTGGGCTTCCTTACAGCATGGGAGCTAGGTCTCAAGTATTCCAAAGAGACAGACGTAGAAGCTGCCAGTCTCTAAAGGCCTAGATCCTGAAACCAGCACAATATAAATTCTTTTAGAGTTATACTATATAAAGTATAATATGAAAACAGAGCCCTCCTAGATTCAAGGGAAGGCATATCAAAGATTTTTGGGCCTGTCTTTATTCTGTGATGGAAGTGATTGAAAAGCATTGCTTGAATGATTATTTAATGTCTCTGAATATTGATACTTCTAACATTTCCCACATTGTTGCGCTTCTGCTCCTCTAGTTGTTCAACAGTTCAGTTCAGTCACTCAGTCGCGTCCAACTCTTTGTGAGCCCATGAATCGCAGCACTCCAGGCCTCCCTGTCCATCACTCTTAATTCTTCAAGAAATGCCTTTCTACCAACTTTATATGCCAATGCTTTATGTAGTATTCCTGTGGAATTTGCAATATTCCCTTTCCTTTATTTTCTTATTGTTTCTTCATGTTTAATTACTTTTTAAACAGTAGTCACAATCTGCTTTGCTGAATTATTGAGTATGTGCCTGCCTCTCCCATTAAACTGTAGACTTCATGAGGTTACTAACTATGCTTAAATCAATGGAAAGATCAGTCTTCTCCAAACTGAGTATAGAGGAATAGATTGAGTCTGTACATAACATGTTTGGACTTTTCCTATCCATTTAAAAGAGGTAACCTGGCCAGGCAAATTCTGAAGGTTCTTCTATCCTTTATGACTAAAAAGTGAATTGCCAATAAATATGAAATGTGAGATGGGAATAAGTGTTTTTAAAGATATTGAATGGTCTTGAATACTTTCAACCAAAATCTTAATGTTTTCTAATTCTCATGAAACAGAGCTAAGTAGGGAGACTGAAGAATATCTCATGTTTTCCTTTTCTCCACCGCTGTAATGTTTAAAAAATTAACTCTGGAAATAGATTGTCCCAATCCATGTACTCACATACTTTCCTAGGAAAGCTGATCTAATCTCATTTTTCTCAGGTGAAGGAAGATCCGTCACATGGTAAATAGCCAAGGTGACTCTTTCACCTGTGAGGCAGCAATTTTCAAGAGCTATCTGGTGCAATCAACCATTATAGGCAGTCATTCCCTCACTTTTATTATACAAGTTACTGGAAGAGAAGACTCTAAATCTTGTCACTGAAAGGGATTGGGGTACAAGGTGGGGATTAACTGAAAGGGATTGGGGTACGAGGTGGGGATTAGGTTAGATCTTGGTGAGCACAGGGATGAGAACCAAAGGAACACACAGAAACAATTATTCTCTTCCTATCCTAAATTTGCAATAAGGTATTTTACTAACTAACAGAGCTGAGATTGGATTCTCACTGAAAATGCAATATCTTAGTTGCAGATGAAATGTATCAAGAAAAATTATTGAAAATTAGCAGCCATCAATTTCAATCACATTTATGTATCATCTACTTATCTCTGTACCTATTTATCAAACATTTATCTATGCATATTTTTACCTTAAACATAAAAAAAGAAAAGAGCACTGCAATTTATTTCTTAAAATTTGCTAATTTAATAGAGATACTGCAACAAATGATCTTTGCACTGTGAGCTTTACAGACTCTGATGTTGATAGTCTGTCCTACAATTCTGTACTTTACTATGTGAGGATTATTTGTTTCATAATAGCAAGGAAAATCTGTTTTATTTCCAATTTTTAAGTCCCTATTTAGAAGAAGTGTGTGCTGCTTCAAGTGCATTAATCTAGGATTTAAAAAATTGTCCCTGACTCTGCTCTGGATGTTTTGGATACAGTACAATGTTTTAAAACACATGGACTCAAGCATAGCAAATGAAACCATGAGGTAATTGGTTAATTGCAGGTGAAATTGGCCACTCACCTCTTTTATTGAAAGCTCAAGTGACTAATTGAATTTGTGAATGCTCTAGGAGAACGAATTGTTACCTAATTATGGAGTAATAAGGGTTTGGGGAGCATGCAGAGGCTCATGTAGGAAAGAAGCCATTGACATATATATATGTATATATATGTATATACATTTGTGTGTGTGTGTGTATTCCCTAGATTTGTACACTGAGAGGAATTAGAAACAGTAATAATCCAAAAGAAATGACAGAAATGTGGAAATGATACCAGGGCAGGGAAAACATAAAATGAACCTGAAATGGCTGCTATGCCAGAAAGCAATGACACACTCAAAAAATGGTGTAAACATCCGAGTAACACAAAAACCAACTCAAGAACTCCCACTGGACAAATCAAGAACATACTGAGTATCAAATAAACAATGGCAGCAACAGATTATGCCAAATGAATATATTCAGAAGCCATAATCCATATTAATAGATTAAATAAATGAATGAATTGACACTTTGATGAGAAACCTGATTAAGATGTTTCTATAGTTTCACAGCACCCACCCTACACCTAACTCAAATTACCAGTAAGAGAAAGAAAATGTCTAACTTGACAATGGAGAAGCTGGCAGATGTCCTCTTAAACAAGTGATCAAATCTGTCATTAACAAGAATGGGATTAATCATGTCATGTTATACTTGATGGAATGCAATGAAAGAAAATAGCTTTTTCATTTCTATGTTATTCCTGCTGAAGATTCATAACCTGTTTTAATCACAAAGAAACATTTGACAAACTCAAAAGAGAGACATTCTGTGAAATACTTGGCCTGTACTCCTTGAATGTATCAAGATCAAAAAAACTAATGAAAAATGGAGGAGTTGTTCCAAATTAAAGAAACTAGGCATGGCAAGTAAATTAAACTCCTGATTCTAAAATGGATCTTCATTTTCTAAAGACATTTTAGGGTCATGGATTAAGAAAAAGTGTTCAGTCTACCATACTTTCAAATCTTCTAAAAATTTGAGTTTATATGAGTTTCTCTCCTCACTCAATATTTGTCATTTCTTTCATTACTTCTTGGCATCTAAAATTGGTCAGTGATTTGAAGGTATTATCTTATTACCTAAAAAGCTTTAAATATTTTAAGATACAGTGAAACAACTAAATGGTTTCTACTCTGTCCTATTTTATTTGGGAAAATGAAATTATAATTTCAAAAGATGTAGTATTCTTTTGGGAAAAATCCTCAGAATTTAGGTTTTTGGCTTTGGGAATGACTTTACTTGAAAATTTAAAAATTACTCATTTCGATTTTGGTCAAGTAGTTTAATTAAGACTTTTGGTGTCTCAATGCCCAAGATTCATTCTTTCATTCATTCAAGAAATATTGATTGACTATTTTGCTTCAAAAAACTAAGATCATGACATCCAGTCCCATCACTTCATGGTGAATAGATGGGGGAAAAATGGAAATAGTGGCAGACTTTATTTTCTTGGGCTCCAAAATCACTGCAGCCATGAAATTAAAAGACACTTGCTCCTTGGAAGAAAAACTATGACAAACCTACACAACATAATAAAAAGCAGAGGCATTACTTTGCCAACAGACATTTATAGCCAAATGGTATAGCCAAAGCTATGGTTTTTCCAAAGTTATGTATGGTATGAGAGCTGGACCATGAAGAAGGTTGAGTGTCGAAGAATTGATGCTTTTGAACTGTGGTGTTGGAGAAGACTCTTGAGAGTCCCTTGGACTGCAAGGAGATCAAGCCAGTCTATCCACAAGGAAATCAGTCCTGAATATTCATTGGAAGGACTGATGCTGAAGCTGAAGCTCCAATACTTCGGCCACCTGATGTGAAGAGCTGACTCATTAGAAAAGACCCTGATGCTGGGAAAGACTGAAGGCAGGAGGAGAAGGAGATGCCAGAGGATGAGGTGGTTGGATGGCATCACCAACTCAATGGACATGAGTTTGAGTAAGCCCTGGGAATTGGTGAAGGACAGGAAGCCTGGTGTGCTGCAGTCTATGGGGTCACAAAGATTTAGACACAACTGAGCGACTGAACAACAGCGATTTTGTTTCAGGCTCAGGATATAGCAGTAAACAAAACTGATATGAATCTCTGACTTTCTGAAGCTCATGTTCTAGTGGGGCAGATAACAAACAAATAAATTATGTTATATGTTTAAGATATTTGTGCAGTGAAGGAATTAGGGAGGAAGAGAAGGAATTGTGGGGTTCTGTGCCACTGTGAATGAAGTGGTCTGGGAGGACCTTGCTGAAGAGAAAGCACTGAAGCACGGAGCTGAAGATGGGGAAGCAGTATGCCACACATGTGCACGGGCCCAAGTGCAAGTGTAAAGAATGTTCTATTTTAGTTAACAGAATGTTCTGTTTTAGCTAATGTGGTGTGGTTTAACATGTTTCAGGTTTAGGCCAATGTTGAAATGTTGACAAGAGACAGCTGTTTGAATTTCTCCATATGTATAATAAGCAAACAAACCTCTGCTTGCGGGAATGAGTGCCATTTTGGAAAAGAAACAAAACAAATACTTGGCCAGAGTCTTGACTTGAGTACAATGTATGTAAAGAACCATGCACTGGACATAAACATATGTAAAAGTCAAAGGGAAAGCTGATGGAGTGGGTACTATACAAAGAAAATGTGTGAGAGGAACAAAAAGAAGAAATGAAGAAAGAGAGATAAAGAGTGTGGTGGTGGGGGGAAGAAGGGGTAAACAGGGCAAGGAAGGGAAGGACAGTAGATAATAAATCAAAGGGAAGAAAAACCTAGGCCAGGGTAGAAAGGCTTTCCTCTAAAGGAGCCAGATGGTAAATATTTTAGACTTTATGGGCCAAAAGGGAGCTCCTTCTCAACCACTCAATTCTGCCTTTACAGTGTGAAAGCAGCCTCGGAAAATGCTTAAAAGAAAGAGTGTGGCTATGTTCTTATAAAACTTTATTTATAAACATTAATATTTAAATTTCATGTGTTTCAAGACATATCACAAAACATTTTTCGTTTTCCTTTTTTGCAACCTTTTAAAAATGAAAAGAAACTTTTTTATTATGAACTCTACAAAAACAGAGAGCAGGGCTTGGTTCCCTGGCCATGGTTTGCTGATCCCTGACTTACAGCCATGAGATTAGTCTTGTGGATCAATATGGTGCATTGGGCAGTGAAGAAAAATTGGATCAAATTCCTGAGTTCTTACCCAGGCTTGATATTTTGCTAACACTCTAACAAGTTTCTGCCTCTCAATACTTTACTGTTTTAACTAATGAAATGATAGTGTTTAAATATATGAAAGTCGAATTGTCTTCTTGCAATGAATTTTGTTTTATTACTGATCAGAACTAAGAATAGATATCCATAAAAGAAAGAGCATTTGATTTCAATTAAACTTCATTTTTTCAGTTCTATTCTTTTCAAAGAATTCTTCTTAAGACAAAAATGTTTTCGCTCCTTGGGTGTAGAAGTTAGTCTTTAAGATCCTTTAGAAAATTGGTGTTGCCATGATTTCAATGATATCTGGCTAGAATATCCTTAATGTGCGTGCATGCTAAGTTGTTTCACTTTTGTCTGACTCTGTGCAACCCTAGGGACCATAGCCCACCAGGCTCCTCTGTCCAAGGGATTCTCCAGGTGAGAATATTGGAGTGGATTGCCATGCCCTCCTCCAGGGATCTTCCCAACCCAGGGATCAAACGGTGTTTCTTAAGTCTCCGGCACTCGCAGGCATGTTCTTTACCACTAGTGCCACTTGGAGAAGCCCATCCTTAATGTAACCATCCTCAAATGCTGTGAACAAGGCCACATGTGGCTCTGAAAGATGTTAGTAGTTTGTCTCTAAATAAAAGCTATTCTTAAGTGGGGTAAAAATTCTCACCCATAACAATTTATCTCATTCTTTCCAGTTTAGATTTCTTTGAGTGGCCAGGTGCATTGAGGTTTGGTTTCATAATAGTGAACATGTGCTTCTTGTTGAAACAGCTCTTGCCACACTGCTTCAGGGCAATGAGGGTACAGATTTTGAATCCTATTTAACTATTTTTCATAATGATTTCAAATTTATATGTGTGGGAAGCAATTATTTCAAGAGCTACCTCACCTCTCTTTTGGAGACAATGTCTGTGAGGTCTGACATACTTTTAATTTAATTCTCTAAAACATATGGCCTTTTTGGATATCAAATGAAAAGATATTCAACTGATTTAGATTGTGTTTCTAATGAGGGACACGGAAGTAGCTCCCATTCTACTCCCACATCAAGCTTTAGAATCTATTTTCCCTTCCCTTTGAGTCTAGATGATTAGTAAACTGGTTGGATCAACAGAATTTGGTGGAAAGGACATTGTAACCTTTGAACTCACACATAATATGCAGCTTCCTTTTCCTCTTGTGGAATCCTTGACTGTCAGACAAAAATGTCCAACTACTCTATAGATGACATGAAGAGAGAAAGAGATATATACCCAGGCAGCCTCCAACTCTTCTAGCCTTTCAAACTGAGACACCATACAAGTGAGTGAATCCACCTTGGGCATTCCAGCTCCCACCAGCCACCACTGACCCAATTTCTAGCTAATAACCCAGCTGAATGAAGGCGAATGAGTAATCCCAGAAAATGGCATAAAAGGAGAGGAAAAATAAAAAATGTCTAGTCTACGCTACCCACTTCCTAAATTCCTGACCTGCAGAATCTTGAGCAAATAAAAACAGTACTGATGTTAAACCACTATACATCAGGGTAGTTTGTTGAGAACAGAAGATAACAAAAACATACTTAACTTTAATTGAATTTCATAATGATCAATTATACTGCCACCTACACTTTAGGGGACTAGCCATGGTTTATCATCAACCAGCTGCTCTATAGTAAAACATGCTAAAATCTGTATAGTCATGCTATATGTTTTCCTTACTGCAAACAGTCATTGTTCATTAGGCAACATTTCTTACTGGTTAGTATTATTAGTTAAAAATGAAATATAAAAATAATGCAGTAGCATATATAAAATTTAAAATTACCTGCAATACATTTAACATGAATTAATCCTGATTTATCCTTATTAGAATTAGTTATTTGATCATAATGCCAGTAAAAATGCAATTACATTGTTCTGTGGAATGTCATGCTCATTCCCTAAATAAATATATTTTTAAAATAACTGTTAAATCAGCAAAAGATGGAGATTTATTCAATTCATATGCTATTGAAATTAAAATAATTTTTCTTAATGTGGGGGTAAAGTCACATTATATAAAACTATTCATTAAAATAGCATGGCACATCTGATTTTCATTTTAATCATAGCTTATTTGAGGTTGGTCTAATGTTTTCTTGATGCTCCCTCTTCACGATAAAAAAAAAAAAGAGAGACTAACTACTTAAACAGTGACACAAATTGATGTTAATAAATTAGTACATTCATACAAGGACTCCTAATTTTACTGCTAAAAGCACACCATTATATGCAGCTTTATGTAGTTTAAAAGGCACACTGATAAGTGCCTGTATTCAAATCCATTTCTGTGCCCTTTGTGTTCTTATCTTCCCCAGGCCAGCAGACAATCCGGCTTTTCAGTAACCTTTGGCACTCTACCATCAGCAATAAACTGTGCTCCTTCTGAGTCCCTGGGCTGCTTAATTAGCATCACCTGTGGTATGTTCCATTCTGAGCAGCCCCAGGACGCACACACCTGCCTTGGTGCCTGCAGGTAGACTAAGACTCAGTGTCTCAGGTCTCTGCGTAGTCCATCTGTGTGCCCTAAAGCAATAACTAAATACCTATCATCTTTAGCAAGCTTACTGCAGCCTCTAACCCTGGTAATTGTGCCTCAATGAGGTAGAAGTAAAATGATAAACAAGATCCTGCGCAGACCCACACATCCACACTCTAGTGCTCCAACAAATGAAGTAAAACATTTGTCCTCATTTTCAAAATGAAGCACACGTGCTTTTACCCCAAAACTGAGTAAGATCGTTTATGTCCTTTTCAAGAAAAAAATGTGTTTTTACATTTAGATTTGTTCTAAGTTTTCCTTCATAAGCCCTGGAAGTTGCAAATATTTACATTTTTATTTTAGCAAAATATGTTTTCAAGCACACATTTTGAAGTACAGCTTCAAAAACATTCAAGGTCATATTTTCCCTTAAAATATTTTAATGGTATAAAGCATTTCACATGTATGTTAGAAGGGTAAAACTGACACACTTAAGACATTTAAAACAAAAAATTTATAACAATGAATCATAAAAAATGTAATG
The DNA here is from genome assembly GCF_023091745.1 of Budorcas taxicolor. Taxonomy (NCBI): domain Eukaryota; kingdom Metazoa; phylum Chordata; class Mammalia; order Artiodactyla; family Bovidae; genus Budorcas; species Budorcas taxicolor. The sequence continues at coordinate 89,932,916 of NC_068910.1, forward strand.
AATGTCTTTTACTGAACAATGGTTGAAACATAGGTTGTTAAACCAAAGGCATTTTAAAAGGCTTAATTTGTGTTCTTCTCACGAAACTACAGTTTTCTCTTTTCATACTTTTTTTTCCTCTGCCAAGAAGAATTGTCTGTGACACTTAATGCGTATATTTCGTTGAAGCTAAGTTCTTTTAATGTCAAGCTATTATATCTTCTACATACAGAAGAGAAATGGTGCCAAGATTTCTAACAAGTAGGTACACATTCTTGAAACAGAAAGGCACTAAAAAGGCTTTGTGTTGGTAGATTGATGAGTTGAAAGATATTCAATTCAATTCTGAATCTATTAGACTAAAGACTGCTTTTTGAGAAAAAAGCCTATAGATTAATACTCATGCTAAAGACAAAAGTCTCTGATCTTACCCAATTTATAATAAAAACATACTTATATCTATAAAAATTTGACTACAAAAGTAGGGCAAGAAAGTCATCCTAATTGTACAACGTTTTACTAAACAGACCATCAGAGTCTATTTATGTTTACATATTTTAAGTAAAAGTTAAAAAAAGAAGTACAATTTTAGTTTTCAGTGACTTACAGTTGCAATGCTTAATATGTATTAGAAGAAGCCATTATAATTTAATACTTACTAAGTCTTGATTTCCCATTCCATCCTCAGAATGAAAGATTCTAATATGTGAATCATGTACTCTTTGTCTTACATATGAGAAACTGAGATGCTGAAAATGACTTGCCCAGGGTTATACTGTTGTTAGTGATTAAACTTTGTTTTTTTGAGTCTCAGTTTAGTGCTATTTCCACTAGATTATGCCACTTTTCTTCACTGACTTTGAATCTCTGAATGTCAAATGAAAGGAGGGGTGAATTTTAATAGCTATCAGTTTAAATTAAAGCTCAAAAGTGCATATACTTTACAATTTGTTTTGGGCTGAAATTTTCTTAGAAAGTGGGCAGGAAATGACCCAGAGTTTGAGATTATTATACAAAACATGATCCTCACAGCTGTAGTTATAAGGAGTTAGTTCCTTTAAGGTTATGTCACTTTAGTTACTAATGGTCATCAACCTATTTAGAAGTTTTTCAGAATCAGAAATAGACTGTATCCACAAGGTTCTGACTCTATAAAATTGCAGAAGGAAAAGAAAATATAGCACATAAATGAGAAGTTTGCACAGGTCAGAATACGAACAATCATGATTGAAATATAAGATCAAAGATTACTGGTTGTACTTATGAATACAACATTAAAGTAGCATTTTTCAAAATATGCTGTGGATAATGTAAGTTTCTCAAAATATTAATAAGTTTTAAAGGAGAATAAAGCTTGCAAAATACTTGAGAAAAATTGCATACAGTATCCCTTTTCGGATATTTTTAATGCATATGAGCATATGAAAGGCTCTATGAAGGTATACAGTAAAGACACCTATTTAATTTGATTTTATCAAGTGTTTCCCAAATGTATTTGATGACAGAACCCCTTTTTACAAATAATATCATTTTATAGCATATGACAGGAAAGAGTGAGTCATTTCTGCTCTGAGAAACGGAAGCAAAGAGTTTTATTATCCATTCTCAAGCAGAAGTAGTGTTTCAAATCTTTCTTGAGAATAAAAGATATATACAATATCATTTAATGATTAATATCTCTCCTTTAGTTTCATTTTTTCTGAGCAAAAAAAGTTAAAAATTCACAAAAGTTAAAAAAATAACATGAAATGTGGCGATCTCCATAGGGAAAAGTTGAAGTCCACATCCTGGTTTCATTCGCTTATAAAGGTCACTGCATCACAAACAATCATTTTACGTAAGATTATGGATTATTTCTCATCTGTAACACACATACATACACACTCACTGGCCCCCCTCCACCCGCCTCCACTGTCTTCTGTCCATGGGATTTCCCAGTTAAGAATGCTGGAGTGGGTTGCCATTTCCTCCTCCAGGGTATCTACCCCACCTAGGGATCAAACCCACATCTCATGTATTGGCAGGTGGATTCTTTACCCACTGAGCTACCTGGGAAGCCCAGGAGAGCAGGTTACTATGCATAAACCTTGAAAACAAACAGAACAACCTCCAAACAGGGTGTCCTAGGGAATGAAAGTTTTCAAATGAAATCAGATAAAGAGCTTGGCAAAACAGATCCGTAAATTGACTATAAGAGCTGGCCAATACATTTTTATTGCTAATTGCTACTAACTTGGAGGAATTGCTAATAATCAGTCTTATTCCTTGCTGATAAGAACTGTTCCGAAAGGCCTATCAAGATATAAACATTTAACCTTATTCTGTTCAGAGCAGATTTCTATTAGATTATGTGAGAATGTGTACAGTATGATTAGTTAGAATTTGTCTTTCCTATGCAAACTGCACTGATAAGGATGGAAGTGAATACATCGGCCTGTTATGGTCTGGAAATTCAAGGCTCCTTTTGTTAATTTGCTAGGTATTTTTTCACATCCTAATTTTTTCAGTTAAAATTTAGTATTGACTCACACAGAGAAATATGAGCTTCCCAAGTGGCACTGCTACTGCTGCTAAGTTGTGTCAGTCGTGTCCAACTCTGTGTGACCCAATAGATGGCAGCCCACCAGGCTCCCCTGTCCCTGGGATTCTCCAGGCAAGAACACTGGAGTGGGTCAGGTGGCACTAGTGGTAGAAAATGTAGATTCCATCCCTGAGTTGGGAAGATCCTCTGGAGGAGGGCATGGCATTCTACTTGTGTATTCTTGCCTGGAGAATTCCATGGACAGAGCAGCCTGGCCGGCTACAGTCCTTAGGGTCACGAAGAGTAGGACACAACTGAAGTGACTTAGCACACGTACCAAGAAATACAAATATCATATGAGATCAGTCATGTGTGGAATCATAAAAAATGACAAATGAACTTATTTACAAAACAGACTTATGGACATAGAAAACAAACATGTTCACCAAGGGTGAATGGGGGTATGTTGGGGTGGGGCTGTGTGGATAAATTAGGAGTTTGGAATTAGCAGATTAAAAACTACTGTAAATGAAATAGATAAACAACAAAATCCTATGGTTTAGTACAGGGAACTATATTCAATATCTTGTAATAAACTATAATGAAAAATAAATTGAAAAACATATATGCAATAAAACAGAATCATTTTGCAGTATACTAGAAACTAACACAACATTGTAAATCAAAAATACTTCAATAAAAAATTAGTATTTACTTATGAAGAGACTGAGGAGTGATCCTAAAAACGTGATTTAAGAATTACCAAGCAGTTAGCATTACTTTTGGAGAAGGCAATGGCACCCCACTTCAGTACTCTTCCCTGGAGAATCCCATGGACGGAGGAGCCTGGTGGGCTGCAGTCCATGGGGTCGCGAAGAGTCGGAGACGACTGAGCGACTTCACTTTCACTTTCCACTTTCATGCATTGGAGAAGGAAATGGCAGCCCACTCCAGTGTTCTTGCCTGGAGAATCCCAGGGACGGGGGAGCCTAGTGGGCTGCAGTCTATGGGGTCGCAGAGAGTCGGACATGACTGAAGCGACTTAGCAGCAGCCCCAGCAGCAGCAGCAGCATTACTTTAGCATTGAATTATATACAACCTTCATAGTAAACATTTCAATGATAAAAACCTAGATTCCTTCTGTCCACACACACATATATATGTATTTATAAATATATATATATATATTTAACAACTCTGAGTATAGAGCTGGAGCTTTGTTTAATGCAAAATCTGGCCATGTGAAAAACTCGGGCACTGAAGTGGAAAATATTTTTGCATTCTTTAATGCCAGTGTTGCCCTTTTCTATCAAATTACACATGCACGTGTCCACAAAGGGAGCAATATTTACAAGCTGTATTTTACATAATTCCAGGGAATGCCTATCTACTCTTCCACTGGAGAGAATTCCCTTGGCACCCACGCTTGCCATTCCATCCTGCTGGTTCGTTTGTTCTATTGTACAGCCTGCGGAGTGATACATTACAGCACCTTGCTGGCGGTAGCTGAAGTGAAATCATCCATCAGCCCAATCACTGGAACTGAGGACCTTATAGACTGGGAGTAAATTATGAAGCTATGAGGAAGGAAATCATTTTTTGCAGAAACAGCTATTTTATGTTCCTGCTCTCTATACCATCCTTCCTTTCTTGCTTGGGGTAATGAAAGAGAAAAAGCCACAGGACCAGTTTTTGTCCTTTGGATTCACGCTGAAGGAAGTAAATACAATCAATAAAAATGCACTTAACAAGCCTAAGATTGACTGGTCTTTTTCTTGTTTATTTTGAGTTTCAGATGTGATTTTCAGTGGAACTGCTGTTAATGTCATGCAGCCGCGGTTTCCCCAGATGTAAGTGTGTTATAAATGGATAAACTTCACCATGTGGGATGATTTAAATGAACTGATTTGAGACCCAGTTTGGGCACTACAAAAGGAAAGTTGTCAATTATCTTAGTGAATTTCAGCCATATAAACTCAAATAAGATAAGCTATTCCTTTCCTAGCCTCTCATCCCTTCTCTCCTGCAAGTGGAAGTGTCAATTAATGGCTGAACACTTGCCATTTTGCTTCATGTAATTTACCTGTTTCTATTTTATCCTAGTGAATTTAGAATTCAACGTTCAAAATCTGGGAAGAATACTGTTAAGTAATTTCAAAAAAAGGTGAACTTGCTTTCCAAATATTATTAAGGAAAATTGAAATAGAAGATTATTAAACTTTAAAATTGAAATATAGAGTTCTAATATATGACCAATTTGACTATTTGTTCTTCTTTCTGTAGTTATACAGTTTGCCCTTATAAAACCTACCAGTACTGATCTGCTTTAGTTTATTGGTTTATCTTTATTATACACATATTGACAATTTTCTAAGAGAAGAGTCTATATTGCTATCATGGACACATTAATTCTGTAAGAAAACTTTTAAATCTAAAAAGTGATTATTTTCTTTATTATGTGAGTGTGTGTGTGTGTGCATTATGTGCTCAGCAGCTCAGTTGTATCGGACTCTGCAACCCCGCAGACTGTAGCCTGCCAGATTCCTCTGTCAATGGGATTTTCCGGGCAAGAATAATGGAGTGGGTTGCCATTTCTTTCTCCAGGAGATCTTCCCAACTTAGAGCTAAATAACCTCTTGGAAGACATTTTCTTTCATGTAAACATTGTGACGATACTTCAGTGTAATTGTTTTGAAAGGGCTTGATAATAAAACTCTTTGCATATAAATCTACAACATGATAAATGTAATATAACATGGTATTTTAAATTTGGAAGCTGCAGTGTCTTTTATGGACAAAAGTACATCAAAGGAAGCATTCTAATTACAAATTAAATGCAGGCTAAAAATTAATCCTAGGTTACATCTGGCTACTGTGTATGAGAGATAAATATTTAGCACAAATTAAACTACTGTTTTTGAAACAAATATTTACTTTTTATTTAGGATGACCACACACGTACTTTTCTGTACTATAGCTACTGAATGTTTATGCAAAATACCAACAGACATAGACATAATAAAGTCTAATGGAAATTAAAGTCAAAAAAGACACTAAACTTCCTTTGTTCAGGAAAAATGTTTTTTATAGGAAACATAGAAAAGCAAGCTAATCTTACCATGTTTAAATGCAAATTTTATTGAGACAAATCAAAGGCAATGAAAGGCAGGCATAGTAGTTTCTTTCTATTTTAAACCATTTTATTGGCTTCAGCTGCTATCTTTGAATGATGCCAGTCTCTCATACTCAATTGACAATATCCTATGCTCAATCTTCCACTTCAGAAGAGAAGTTTCACTAACATGAAGAACCTTTCCATCACCTTTTCTTGCCAAGTTAGTAAAATAATGAAAAGGCCATGTTAAAAAAATTATCTATATATATATATGTTTATATATATATTTAGCTTAAAAATGGGCTTTGAGTGCTTTATAGGAACTGTATGCACACTAAGTAAACACAGATTGTTTGGAAGCACTTTTAAATGTTGCACTCATAATTTTCAGTTGGTGGAGGAGGCTGTTCATCTAAGGGTACTTTAGATGGGGTGCTTTTACAGGTTCTACAATGAGCCAAATTAAGGCCCTAGATGAACAAGTTTCTAGAATTTCACTCGTCTTTGTAATAAAATATTCAAACTCTTATTTCAAAGATAGATTTATAGGCTTGTATGTAACCTAGCTTGCTCAAATTTCACATGAATATCCAAAACCAGATTAAATTCATATGATTTTCTATATGAGATGAAAAACAGCTTTGGTTGTACTACCTTCTTGTGTCTGAATTCACTAAAAGCTAAATCACATAATCCACAGTTAGTGGCCTCTGATGCTTAGGAAGTTGTCTCTACTGCTCTTTCTAAGCCCATTTCCAGTCTATCATATAACTGAAAACAATTTATGTCATTGACAGAGCAAGAGATTCTCATGTCATACCTTAGAAAATAATTTGGCTGATAAGTACTCTAATATGACTAAACTCTTTCTAGTGGTGCATTAATTCACTGCAGAAATAATTAATAAAAGACACTGTTGAACTTGTTAGAGGAAAGGAAGTAAATTTAATCCTTGGCATATGTAAATTTCAAATATATGGGATTACAAATTATTGCATGTAGATCAGATAATATAATATTAAATATTACTAGTTTTTGGGCCTGTCATTCACTTAGAAAGTAATTCCCAAATGTAAACTAAAATAGCTAATTTGAAATATGTTTATAGATATATGACAGAAAATATATATTTACATTCATATGAGAATCAAACAAATAAAAACCTGCTATTCCTCAGGATTATTTTACATTATTTTACTTTTTATTTACTATCAAAATTCAGAAGTTTCACTTAGTAGGTTTCTGTGCTCAATATCTTTATAATGCAACACAATTACTTTTATATAAATCACAGAAGTGCACACACATACACATGTCTTCCATCATCAACCCATTTGAAAATATCTTCGCAAGAGTAACCTTTAAATGTTGCAAAACTTGGTTTTATATTCCCAACAGGAACCTCATTTTCTATCAGAGGTATATCAGCATTATTATTTCATAGGAAGGCAATCATGATGGCACCTTTAATACCGGTGACTGATTTTCTCTGTTTCCATGTTTCTACAGATTGTTAATCCTTTCCTTGTGTACTGAAAAGGCATATGGCATTAGTCAGTGGTGAATTAAATATCTTCTGTTTGCTTCAAATATAACTTTAAGGCCCTATATTCATGATGTACAAAATGCTTGATTATTCATTTTTAAAACCCATTGTAAATTTTTCCTGGGATTTTTTCAAAATTAAAACATTATATAAAATGTAAACTAGGAAATAAAATCAACTCATATAGCTGCACAGTAACAAAAGACTTCCACCTTCTATTAAGTTGAAATGATGCTCATTTGTGCATTTTATTAGACATACACTCTATCCAGCCTATTTTTGGATTTGATACAATCATCAAAAACTAGAACTAAATATGACATTTGTACTGGGATCTCAGACAAAAGTATTGTAGAAAAATAATGTCAGAAGCTTAGAAATAGCTTTAGTACACCTATGGATGATGAAAACGTTTCCAAATACCCTATGTCCAACAGCATACATAAGAGTACCTGATAATTCACACTGCTTAGAATTTCAAGCTAAAACTTTCTCTGGACATGTCTTGATCTTTTCATGTGGTCTTCTACCTCTAATACTACCTCTAGCTGCACCAACTCTGGTAAGACACAGAGTAAATTTGCCTCATGTATTAGGAAATGGCTACTCGGCACTGCTTTAGTTTTCAATTTTGTGCAGTAATTTTTGCAACTCATCGAGCTGCAACCAATATCAAGATTTTGGTCAGCTGTTCTCATTTGCTTGCAGCAGAGAAGGTTAGAAGGTATAGTGATGAAAACCAAAGAATACACTAAGAATTCTGGTAAGAAAATAATGGATGAATCAATATGTAACACACAAGAGCAAACAAAAGACAGTGGGTAGTAATAAGGAGGAAGAAGTAAAAGAAGGCAGGAGATACTGATAGAAAGCAAGCTAATCAGTGGAATATAAATTAAGCAGGGATACAAACAGGTGTAGGAAAATTCCAAATTATGAGAGTAAAGGCAATAAAGAAATTGCCATTTTTCAAATTATGCAGATCCCCAGTGGCTCAATGATAAAGAATCCACCTGCAATGTAGGAGATGTAGGAGATGCAGGTTCAATCCCTGAGTCAGGAAGATCCCCTGGAGGAGGGCATGGAAACCCACTCCAGTGTTCTTGCTGGGAAAGTCCCATAGAGAGAGGAAACTGAGGAGCTTGGTGTGCTACGGTTCATGGGGTCACAAAGAGCTGGTCACAGCTGAAGCGACTGAGCAGGCGTGCATATACTTTTAAAGTTTAAACAGCAAATACATTGAAAATATTACTCTATTTTTAGGAATGCATACTTATTTATTTACTGAATTCACAATCACTAGATCAAGTATTAAAATATAAATACTAAGCTTTGGTAATTTGTAAAATTGTTTAATGTTAAAAATACATTGAATTATTTGACTAGGAAATTAAAATAAATGAGGCATGACAAAAAAGATGTAAACAGCTTCCTATGCTGGTCTGCCCATGTCCTGCCATGTGCTTCCAACATGCCACTCTAACTCAACATGGCCTGGGTCAGCTAAGCTTCAGAGTTGGTGTCTGCCCAAACAGTAATCTGATTTATTAATTTTCCTGGCTGGTCTAAATGTTTGGCTTCAAATCAAGTTCTCTTCCTAATTTGCGCATCCACTGTGGTGCTTGATTTGCCAGATCCCATTTCTTATTTATTATCCCAGGGAATCCAAAGTGAGGCAGTAGAGAGAAGTGTTGAGGAGCACAAACCCTGGACTCCAATGTGAAATCAAGATCTTGGACAAGATGAAACCCTCTTATGATTTATTTTCCTGTATGTAACATGATGATACTAGGGTAATATGAGGGGCAAGGAGAGGTAATATATGTGAAACACTTAGAAAAATACCTGGAACATAGTAAATACCAAAAAAAAAAAAAAAAAAAAAAGCCAATTGAAGAGGCTCCCCACCCATTCCTTTTCCTTGGGATGTACATTTTACCTAGTATTCCCACAATAGGAGCCATTTCAAGGACACACGCTGGAGAGAATAATGTGTTGTTTAGATTACCTGGACTGACTATGTGATTGAATCCCATTAAGGCTTTTATATAAACTTTTAAGATTCTGGTAGAAGGTTGGGCATGGTGGGGAAATCTAATCATCTTGTGTCCACCCAGGACAAACCTCCAATGTCAGTTTCCTGGCTTATTAAATCTGCTGCCTACCAGTATGGTGTGGTCTGTCTCCTTTTTTGACCTCTCCTTGCTCTCTGTTTACAGGGGCTGATTTCCAATGTCACTCCGGGAACTTCTGAAGTTATGAACCAAGAGGGACCCAAGTTCCTTCCGTGAACCAAGATGGAAGATCCAAGCCTCTCCATCTTCTAAAGCCTTTTGTTTTCTGTGATCAGGTGTAGAAGGGGAAAGAGAACTTGGAAAGAGAAAAACACACTTCTTGAAAGCTGTGTCCCGGATGCTCAATACTTCGTTTCACATTTCACTGACTGGAACTTATATATGTCAAGGAAAGCTGAGAAATGTTGTCTAGCTGTGTGCACAGTTTAGAGAGAAAACATAAACTTAATGAACACTTTGTACATAGACCCTAGAGAACATAGAAATAACACTTGTGAAGATAAATGAGAAAAACACACACCTCCCAAAACCTGAAAAAAATTCAAAATCATGCTGACCAAAAATAAACTGGGATATATTCATACCACTAGACCCAATGAAGCAGTGAAAGGAAACAAACTACAGTAAACATGAGAACAGGACTACATCTCTATCAGAGCAAAATAGCAAGGGACTGTATCAGAGCAAAATAGCAAGTCCTGGAAGTGATATATAACTAAGAGAAATTAAAGAAATCCGACACTGTATCCACATCACAAAAGCAGAATATCTAGAAAGTGGTGAACACGAAATGTAGAATAGTGGTTATTGCAAAGGAAGGTGTGATAGAAAAATGGCAAAAGAATTGATGGCAGTAATAGGAAATGCAATAGAAAATTTCCCTTGGATGGTTGGGTGGTAAGTACAAGGTAATTCTTCAGACTCTTATCTTTATAACTTACATATCATTCATGTGTTAAATAATGCATTACAATGTAAAAGGTTAAAGATCAAAAAGACCAAAATAGAAAAATCACATTAACAATTGTTTATTATTGAGAATTATCTATTTGTTTAGCACTGAAAAGTTAAGTGAAAGTCTGACTTTGGACTGTAGCCTGGCAGGCTCCTCTGTCCATGAAATTCTCCGGGGAAGAATACTGGAGTGAGTTGCCATTTCCTTCTCCAGGAGACCTTCTTGACCCAGGGATCAAACCCGGGTATCCTGAATTGCAGGCAGATTATTCACCATCTGAGCCACCAGGGAAGCCCTGCTAATTTAACCAGATTGTTAAAGCTTTAGGACTTAACTTTAGAAGCCTTAAGGTAGGACAAAACAGCTAATTATACTGCTGTGAATTTCTGGTGTTATATTTCATTTTTGGTTTAATTACTGTTATTTTGTGATTTATTTGGATTGCAACACATTAGTTTTAATATTGAGATTTGTTAGTACTCTATTTTGAATTACTTGGAGGAAATTGTTTTCCACGCTATTACGCATTTGAAAGTGTAGTTTTATTATTTCAAGGAAGAGGTTTTTTTTTTCAGTGTTTTAAATTTTTCATGGGTTCCAAGAGCAAGTGAGATGAAAATATGGAAATATGTTTTATATTAAACTCCATTAGTATAATATATTTCATTAGATAAGGAGTATTAAAAGGAAAATAAAAAACCTCTTCAGAGCATGTTGTTAAAAACAGCCTATCTATGCACTGGAGAGTCAATTCATATTGGAATGAAAAACCTAGAAATAATCTTTTGGAATGCAAACATGGAGAAATAGCAACAATTTACCAAAATTAATGTTGCCTGGTCTGGGACCGACTTAATTGACAGATCATTGTTATGTTCAACAACTCTCCTGTGTCCTCAACTCAGAGACAGAAAATTAAAAGATAGGCTTGGAAGATGTCTAAATTTAGGACTCCCTGTTACTGCTTCAGATCCCTACCCTATGTACCTTTTAACTTTCATTTAGGACCTATCTAGATGTTGCCCATAAACAGTAATATAAAATAGGGTCCTGGCAAGAAAGAAGAAAAGATATGAGCAAATCACTCAATCTTGCTTTTCCCTTTTCTCTTTTAATATCATGGGGATGCTACTAGGAATCCATTTAAAATTCAGAATCAGAGAAATATCTCATAATCTAATTAGCAATGGATGATTGATGGAACCATATTAAGGGATTAATGTCTGTGAAAAGTTTTTTTTTTTTTTTAATATTTGACATAAAGGCCAAAATGCTAACTTATACCCTTTTACGTTTAGTTGTCATTTGGATTTGAGTATTCATGCGTATTATTTATATATCTTATTTTGGCAGAAGTATGCAGAAAATCTCAAGCAAGTATATTTGCCTAGAGATGGTCGTGATATTTTGACAAGTTTAGGATGGATAAATATAAAACTGACGCAGAAACTGTGATGCCTGACAGACGTTGGTGTTTGTTTCATTATTGTCATGGAAATTTTGTATAAAAATAAATTTGACAAGCTTTGTTAGTTTGATGCAATTGAAAAAGTTGTTTGTATAATTTCTTTGATGATTAACTGACTGGAGTTTTAATGATGCTATTGAAGAGAAAAACAATGAAGCATCATTCCTAGCAACTAGTACCCGGCAGCATAGAAAATGATTCACATTTGGCAAATTTACCTTGAATACAGCTGTTGGATGAACATAAAATTCAAATACTTGGAAGAAAAATGAGATATGGAGTCTGGCATTTATAATGAATTATCAAATGTGAGTAATTGCACTTAGTTGAACCAAAACACTGAACTTTTGGAAGCTGACTCATCACTTTAATAATTTTCTTTTAAAAGTTATTTTATGCCTTCTATTTTGGGTGGCCCTACATGGCATGGCTCATAGTTTCATTGAGTTAGACAAGGCTGTGGTCCTTGTGATGAGATTGGTTAGTTTTCTGTGATGGTGGTTTTCAGTCTCTCTGCCCTCTGATGGAGAAGGATAAGAGGCTTAGGAAAGCTTCCTGATGGGAGAGACTGACTAAGGGGAAACTGGTTCTTGTTCTGATGGACAGGGCCATGCTCAGTAAATCTTTAACCCAATTTTCTGTTGATGGGTGGAGCTGTGTTCCTCCCTGAATTTTATTTGGGGCCAAACTACGGTGGAGGTAATGAAGATAATGGTAACCTCCCTCAAAAGATCCCAGGCTTGTACCACCACAGTGCATACCCCCAACCCAGCAGCAGGCCACCACCAACCCACGCCTTCACCAGAGACTTAGGGACACCCACAGTAAGTGTCCTGTGGGGTCACTGTTCCTTTCTCCTGGGTCCTGGTGCACAAGGTTCTGTTGTGCCCTCAAAGAGTCTATTTCTCAGTCCTTTAACACCCCCAAAAGATGTCCTTTTCATTGTAGGGGACTGGAATGCAAAAATAGGAAGTCAAGAAACACCTGGAGTAACAGGCAAATTTGGCTTTGGAATACGGAATGAAGCAGGGCAAAGGATAATAGAGTTCTGCCAAGAAAATGCACCTGTCATAGCAAACACCCTCTTCCAACAACACAAGAGAAGACTCTACACATGGACATCACCAAATGGTCAACACTGAAATCAGATTGATCATATTCTTTGCAGCCAAAGATGGAGAAACTCTATACAGTCAGCAAAAACAAGACCAGGAGCTGACTGTGGCTCAGACCATGAACTCCTTATTACCAAATTCAGACTTAAATTGAAGAAAGTAGGGAAAACTAGTAGACCACTCAGGTATGACCTAAATCAAATCCCTTATGATTATACAGTGGAGGTGAGAAATAGATTTAAAGGACTAGATCTTATAGATAGAGTGCCTGATGAACTATGGAATGAGGTTCATGACATTGTACAGGAGACAGGGATCAAGACCATCCCCATGGAAAAGAAATGCAAAAAAGCAAAATGGCTGTCTGGGGAGGCCTTAAAAATAGCTGTGAGAAGAAGAGAAGTGAAAAGCAAAGGAGAAAAGGAAAGATATAAGCATCTGAATGCAGAGTTCCAAAGAATGGCAAGAAGAGATACGAAAGTCTTGCTCAGTGATCAATGCAAAGAAATAGAGGAAAAGAACAGAATGGGAAAGACTAGAGATCTCTTCAAGAAAATTAGAGATACCAAGGGAACATTTCATGCAAAGATGGGCTCGATAAAGGACAGAAATGGTATGGACTGAACAGAAGCAGAACGTATTAAGAAGAGGTGGCAAGAATACACAGAAGAACTGTACAGAAAAGATCTTCACAACCAAGATAATCATGATGGTGTGATCCCTAGCCTAGAGCCAGACATCCTGAAATGTGAAGTCAAGTGGGCCTTAGAGAGCATCACTATGAACAAAGCTCGTGGAAGTGACGGAATTCCAGTTGAGCTGTTTCAAATCCTCAAAGATGATGCTGTGAAAGTGCTGCACTCAATATGCCAGCAAATTTGGAAAACTCAGCAGTGGCCACAGGACTGGAAAAGGTCAGTTTTCATTTTAATCCCAAAGAAAGGCAATGCCAAAGAATGCACAAACTACTGCAAAATTGCACTCATCTCACACACTAGTAAAGTAATGCTCAAAATTCTCCAAGCCAGGCTTCAGCAATACATGAACCATGAACTCCAGATGTTCAAGCTGGTTTTAGAAAAGGCAGAGGAACCAGAGATCAAATTGCCAACATGCACTGGATCATGGAAAAAGCAAGAGAGTTCCAGAAAAACAACTATTTCTGCTTTATTTACTATGCCAAAGCCTTTGACTGTGTGGATCACAATAAACTGTGGAAAATTCTGAAAGAGGTGGGAATACCAGACCATCTGACCTGCCTCTTGAGAAACCTATATACAGGTCAGGAAGCAACAGTTAGAACTGGACATGGAACAACAGACTGGTTCCAAATAGGAAAAGGAGTACGTCAAGGCTATGTACTGTCACCCTGTTTATTTAACTTCTATGCAGAGTACATCATGAGAAACGCTGGGCTGGAAGAAGCACAAGCTGGAATCAAGATTGCCGGGAGAAATATCAATAACCTCAGATATGCAGATGACACCACCCTTAGGGCAGAAAATGAACAGGAACTAAAGAGTCTCTTGATGAAAGTGAAAGAGGAGAGTTAAAAAGTAGGCTTAAAACTCAACATTTGGAAAATTAAGATCATGGCATCCGGTCCTATCACTTCATGGCAAATAAATGGGGAAACAAAGGAAACAGTGTCAGACTTTATTTTTTTGGACTCCAAAATCACTGCAGATGGTGACTGCAGCCTTGAAATTAAAAGACGCTTGCTCCTGGAAGAAAAGCCAAGACCAAAGTAGACAGCATATTAAAAAGCAGAGACATTAGTTTGCCGAATAAGGTCTGTCTAGTCAAAGTTATGGTTTTTCCAGTAGTCATGTATGGATGTGGGAGATAGACTATAAAGAGTCCCTTGGACTGCAAGGAGATCAAACCAGTCAATCCTAAAGGAAGGCAACCTTGAATATTCATTGGAAGGACAGACGCTGAAGCTGAAAATGCAAATCTTTGGTCGCCTGATGGGAAGAACTGACTCATTTGTAAAGACCCTGGATATGGAAAGATTAAAGGCAGAAAGAGAAGGGGACAACAGAGGATGAGGTCTTTGGATGGCATCCCCAACTCGAGGGACATGAGTTTCGGCAAACTCTGGGAGTTGGTGATGGACAGGGAGGCCTGGTGTGCTGCAGTCCACGCCTTCAGAAAGAGTCGGACGCAATGGAGCAACTGAAGTGAACTGAACTGACCTCAGTTACTTAGTTCATGCTTTTTCTTTTTTTTCTTTTTTAAATCCTTTTACTTTCAACCTGTATATATTATTATATTCAAAAATAGTTTCTTGCATACAGTTGGGTCATGTTTTTATATCAACTCTGCCAATCTTTAATTGCCATATTTAGACTTTTACATTGAATGTAATTATTAATATGTTTCAGTTTACATTTGCCATTTTATTTTTGTATTTATTCTCTCTCTCTTTTTTTTTTTTTTTCATTTCTCTGTTTTCTTTTTCCTTCCTGTTGGTTCTGAAACAGTTTTTTGAATTCCATTTTGATTATCTATAGTGGTTTTTTTTTTTCTTTTTTAAATTTTAAAATCTTTAATTCTTACATGTGTTCCCAAACATGAACCCCCCTCCCACCTCCCTCCCCATAACATCTCTGTGGGTCATCCCCATGCACCAGCCCCAAGCATGCTGTATCCTGCGTCAGACATAGACTGGCGATTCAATTCTTACATGATAGTATACATGATAGAATGCCATTCTCCCAAATCATCCCACCCTCTCCCTCTCCCTCTGAGTCCAAAAGTCCGTTATACACAGCTGTGTCTTTTTTCCTGTCTTGCATACAGGGTCGTCATTGCCATCTTTCTAAATTCCATATATATGTGTTAGTATACTGTATTGGTGTTTTTCTTTCTGGCTTACTTCACTCTGTATAATCGGCTCCAGTTTCATCCATCTCATCAGAACTGATTCAAATGAATTCTTTTTAACGGCTGAGTAATACTCCATTGTGTATATGTACCACTGCTTTCTTATCCATTCATCTGCTGATGGACATCTAGGTTGTTTCCATGTCCTGGCTATTATAAACAGTGCTGCGATGAACATTGGGGTACATGTGTCTCTTTCAATTCTGGTTTCCTCGGTGTGTATGCCCAGCGGTGGGATTGCTGGGTCATAAGGTAGTTCTATTTGCAATTTTTTAAGGAATCTCCACACTGTTCTCCATAGTGGCTGTACTAGTTTGCATTCCCATCAACAGTGTAGGAGGGTTCCCTTTTCTCCACACCCTCTCCAGCATTTATTGCTTGCAGATTTTTGGATCGCAGCCATTCTGACTGGTGTGAAGTGATACCTCATTGTGGTCTTGATTTGCATTTCTCTGATAATGAGTGATGTTGAGCATCTTTTCATGTGTTTGTTAGCCATCCATATGTCTTCTTTGGAGAAATGTCTATTTAGTTCTTTGGCCCATTTTTTGATTGGGTCGTTTATTTTTCTGGAATTGAGCTGCATAAGTTGCTTGTATATTTTGGATTAAAGATCTAAATGTAAGACCAGAAACTATAAAACTCCTAGAGGAGAACATAGGCAAAACACTCTCAGACGTAAATCACAGCAGGATCCTCTATGATCCACCTCCCAGAATTCTGGAAATAAAAGCAAAAATAAACAAATGGGATCTAATTAAAATTAAAAGCTTCTGCACAACAAAGGAAACTATAAGCAAGGTGAAAAGACAGCCTTCTGAATGGGAGAAAATAATAGCAAATGAAGCAACTGACAAACAACCAATCTCAAAAATATACATGCTTTTTCATTTCATTCTTTTTGACTAAATTTCTTAGGTCTTAACATATTTACCTGCTAGACCTAAACTTTGATAGGGTTGGATTCCAGCATCAGGAAGAGCTGGAGGAAGAAATGGCCACTGACTTCAGTACTCTTGCCTGAAAAAACTATGGACAGAGGGACCTGGTGGGCTACAGTCCAAAGGATTTCAGAGTCTGACACGACCAAGCACGGACTCACAGTGCCATTTTAGTGCCTAATTTGTATCCTTGGAGGGAACAATTTATCTTTCTACTGTTTATTAGGCTTTTTTAGTTTCAAAACAGATACAGGTGCTGGTTTAACAATGTCTGGTATTTGTTTTAATGATTCAAAACTATCTCATAGAACTGGAAAACTAGGTAGCAATCTAGTTCTTAGGAAACATTTGGGAATAGGAAGGAAAGGTATTATGCCTTTCTTTGTGTCTTCAATTTTCTCTCTCCCAGAGATAAGCTTACTCTTATTTTCTTGACCACATAATATAGAAAAACAAACAAAACACTGACAAACAGCACATGCAATTAAACAACAAACAAACAAACAAAAAGCAAAGCATCCGTGGCTTCTGATGAATACTGAGCTGACAGGTTGCACCCCACAGAGGACTTTTCTTTCTAGGTCCCAATTTTAAATTTCAACACTTTAGCTGAGAATAGCCTGGGCTAAGAGATCATCTTGGGGGAATGGAATCAGATGGTCCCGCCTGGCTTCATGAGAAAAACAAGGTACATTTGCCAAAACAAATGCCCAGACTAACCCCTGCCATCCTGTGGTAAAAAAGGGAAAGAAAGTGAAAGTGAAATATTAGTTGCTCAGTCGTGTCTGACTCTTTGTGAACCTGTGGACTGTGGCCTACTAAGCTCCTCTGTCCATGGGATTTTTCAGGCACAAATACTGGAGCGGGTTGCTATTTTCTCCTCCAGGGGATCTTCCTGATACAGGGATCAAGCCCAGATCTCCCACATTGCAGGCAGATTCTTTACCATCTGAGCCATCAGGGACGCAAAAGCAGCCTCCAAATGAGGGTGACATGGAGAGATAGGGCCAAGTGACTTTCCCTGAAGTATAAATAGTGTATTTGAAGCTCCGAAATGATTTACTTAGACAGACCAATGAGTTTAAAAAGAGTCTTGCTGTGCCCCTTACATACATTCAGTACCGGAATGGTACACAATGCATCAACCATTTACACTGATTCCTTTGAGAAGCCTCAGAATAACAGCCACCTCTGTATTGATCTTATCGTGTTCTGTTCCCTTTCTGCTGACTCCACAGTTGATTAACAAAGGATCACTGCCAAGCAGCCTATGTGGTGACCAAGGGGAGAGCCCCAAGGACAAGGGACATACCATGTTGGATTATGGTGGCCAAGACATCAAGGCATTTCTTTCTCAGTGAATTTGAATGAAATCACTCGTCCTGACATTAGAGTCAGTTCAGGTGTAGCCGGCTCTGTGGAAGCCTCTGTGTACTGAATAGGAAGAAGCATTTTCTGTCAGAGCCCAGACAATACCTGTTTCTGCAGAAATGATCAGTACCAGCTACAGCTGGACCAACAGAACCATGGGTTATGAGGAACAGTTAGAAGTGATATTTTCGGTCTGAAATGGCGTCTAAGACCACTTTCTATTTTCCCAAGCTTTCCTATATATTTTAAAAATAAACCCTGATCATCTGAGCATAACCAAATGTGATTCTGTGCCTTGGAACTTAAAAGAGCCTAAGTGACACACTTCTCAAGACACAGAAATACCGACAGTGAGTGAAACAGGAACAACGTGGAGATTAACAGGAAATAACTTTGAAGTGGGTTTTATTAGTAGCAATAATGAAAAAAAGTGGTAGTAATAACAAAGGCAATAATACTAGCTACTTTTTATTGAGTGCTATGTTCCCATGGAAAGCAGTTCACAGTTATTATCTTAAACTAAACAGCACAATGGTCCTGTGAGGTAGGTTTAACTGCTCTTTTCATTTACAAATGATGAATCTGAGATATAGAGAGGTTAAGTGTTCCAAGATCCCATAGCCAGAAAATGATAAAGCCAAAAATGTGACTATGAAATCTGGGTTCTTAACCACTTGGCCGAACTACTTCTCCTGTGGGATTTAAGAAATACATATATAGTATTGAGAACAGATTGTAATTTCTTTTTGAGAAACCAAGGAAAATATAACATAAAGACACTCACATAGAGGACTCCCAGTAGCAAATATGTGGTTACCTTTGCACATAGTTTCTGAAATATTTGTCCTTAGATACTAATCCCAAAGTATTTCGACATCTGGCTCAAATTATGCATTTTGCTTTATCTATAAAACTGCAAAACGTTATGTCATTAGCACCAAGCAAACATGTGTTCTTCATTATGTTTTATTCTATTCATATTGAAATAGTTATTGAAATAACATGACACAGTTTCTCTGTTCTCTTTATTTGTACTATTTTAGGAGCAAATAAAATGTTTAATTGTTAGCATAAAGAGGCATATTGAAAACTTGGGGAATCTTATCCTCTTATTTTGTTTTTGCAAATTATCAGCTATGATAAAATATTAAAATGTTGTCACCCAGATTTTATTAAAAATAACTCCCACTCTAATAAAACGGTACTTTCAAGTGTAACAGTTATTAAGAGAAGTTAAAGAGTTTTTTTAAAGAACAGCTTGTCTTTATTCACCATTTTAGGATTGCTTCCTTTTTTCTAAATGAAAATTTCTCTTTTTGACGTATTTGATGCTTTATTCTGATGTCAGCCTCTTTGACTGCTCCTCTAACTCACCCTATCTTAACATAACTGTCTTTCAAAACACAGTGAGTTTTACTATAGTTTTTGATATTTTACATTCATCCAGGAAAACAGTGTGTTGCTTACCATGGTTTCAAATATTGCATGTAGTTCCAAGGAGTCTGTGTCCCAGACTCATGCTTCCTAGATTCACATCTCTTTCCAGTTACTAGATTGTGACCTTGGGTGGGAAATCTAATATCTTCTCAGTTTTTTTATCTGTAAGATTTGGAAAGTCATAACCCCTTCCCATTGGGGTACTGAGAGGATTAAAATGAGATAATTTGAGATAATAAATACGTGGCACATTGGAAGTATTTACTCAATTAACACGGCTGTTTATTTCAGCCCTATCCTCTCAATCATATTCCAATTCTGTATTCCTCCCACTTTCCAGATACAATAATTTGTAGTTAATAATATAGACAATGATTAGAAGTCGATACAATTTAAGAAGAGTAGTGGAATGATATTTTGAGTCTGGAGGCAAGACTGACTAGACGGTTGCCATGGTTATTTAGGAATAGGATGAGGGAGGGTCTGCACTAAGAAATGGTAGTAGGCATGGATAGAATGATCTTTTGGAAATGGTTCTGATATGACTTTAAGACTGACTGCATGTGTAGGACAAGGAGAAAAATAAATAAAAGGGATTATTTCCAGTGATTGAAATACTGAATGAATCGTTTGACAACCCCTTAATACTGAGAATAGACATTATTAGAGTGACATGAGGGTGACAGTGAAAGGGGGTATTGAATTCAGTTCTGGACATTGTAAGGGTGACCTTTCTGTTAGACATTCAGTTAGAACTGTTCAATATGTGTGTGTGTGTATGACTAGTATATATATATATACATATATATATATATATATGTTGGAGAAGGCGATGGCACCCCACTCCAGTACTCTTGCCTAGAAAATCCCATGGACGGAGGAGCCTGGTGGGCTGCAGTCCATGGGATCGCGAAGAGTCGGATACGACTGAGCGACTTCACTTTCGCTTTTCACTTTCATGCATTGGAGAAGGAAATGACAACCCCCTCCAGTGTTCTTGCCTGGAGAATCCCAGGGACGGGGGAGCCTGGTGGGCTGCCGTCGATGGGGTCACATAGAGTTGGACACGACTGAAGTGACTTAGCAGCAGCAGCATATATATATGTATATACATACACATACACACAGACACACCAGTCTAAAGCCCTTTCAATTATGATAAATACATATAATCTTAGTGGTTATCAGTTCATGGATATGCATAATATCACTTAAGGAGAACTTGAAGACTGTGAAGAAAATTGGACCAAGAAAGAAACACAATGCAATACCAACTAAAAATAATATATGAAACAAGAGCCCAGAAAGCTAATTGAGAAAGACTGTCCAGAATCTGTTCAGAAGAAAACTCCTGAGATACTGTTTCATGAGACATGAGTTCAAGGTAGTTCAAATGCCTTCTCAAATAAAGGCATTTAAGAACTGGAATGTAAAGCAGTCTAACAGCCCTATAATGTCGTTGAAAGGAGAAGATCCCAACTAGAATGTGTGCCTGAGATTTGGTAACGTGAGGGCACCCTAAATTTTCTGAGAATATTTTCCACTTGACTAGTTGAATTGGAAGCCGTATACACTGCAGTGAGTCAAAAATCAAAACCAAAAAAACAAATGAGAATGGAAATATGAAATAGAAAGAGGAAAATCCAGTGTTTAAAATGTTGACTGTGAAGGAAAAAGATGTAGCTACGGCAGATTACAGGTATACACAGATCAGGTAAAAACACCCTGTGTGTTTGTTTATTGGAGATGATGAAAGGTGGAAATGTTTACTTTTTGAGAGGAAAGCAGTAATAGAGTCATAAATTTGGAGCCAAAGATGAGTTAGAGAATGACCTATGAATCAACTATGAAGCTATCAGGGCTTCCCTGATAGCTCAGTTGGTAAATAATCTGCCTGCAATGCAGGAGACTCCGGTTCAATTCCTGGGTCAGGAAGATCCGCTGGAGAAGGGATAGGCTACCCACTCCAGTATCCTTGGGCTTCCCTGATAGCTCGGTTGGTAAAGAATCTGCCTGCAATGCAGGAGACCCTGGTTCGATCCCTGGGTTAGGAAGATCTCCTGGAGAAGGGAAAGGCTACCCACTCCAGTATTCTGGCCTGGAGAATTCCATGGTGTGTATAGTCCATGGGGTCACAAAGAGTTGGACAGGACTGAGCGACTTTCACTTTCACTTATGAATCAATAGCCATGATAATAGAGGAGATGGAAAGGATCTCCTCACCCAAAAAGCCAAGTATTAGATTTGAGAATGATGTAACATCCCTGCAAATGAAAGAGGGTAGAATGTCACACTTGATGCAAACACAGACAGTGTATAGGCTGAGACAGAAGTGGAGCAAAGACCTTGATTCTGATAAACCACGACCACCACTGCCACCGTGACCACCCCTCCAACTACTATCACCAGCACCGCCAGTACCGATACTGACACTCCTCCTCCTCCTTTCCTGCCCTTTTCCCTCCATCATCTTGTTCCTATTCTTCTTGGTCTCCCCTACCCCTTTTTCCTATTCTTCTCCCTCTTCTACTTCTTTTTCTCCTCCTTCTTTTTCTTCTTTTGCTATTCTTTTTAGTAAAAGGAGAATCCATGGAGTGAAACAACAGGTACGCAGATGATACCATTCTCCTGCGTCTATTTCATTGCTCTCTTCCTCCTTCTGAGTTTATGTGGTCATGCCTGCTTGTGGTCAGACCTGCATAGAAATTCACTTGGAAGGGGATCTGAAAATATTATTTTTCTATCTAAATTACTCATTTATTTTTGGTTCACCAGCTTTTGCATTATAGGAAATTTCACTGGGGCATAAGCCTTTCTGTGGCCAAATTGAGCTAATAGGTTTTGTTTATTTTGTTGTTGTGCAGTTGCTAAGTAGTGTCCAAAGAGAGCAGTGAAATGGCAGCAAGTGTATTCAGGGATGCCGGGTCTTTTTGAAAGCATATGGGCAGTGGCTTAAGGGGTTGATGCTTTGTGTTTAGGCCTAGTGGAAATCCTAGTACACGATTCCTAGTGCCTGACTGCCTGGTGCTATACTGAGTCGTGTTGGAGCTTTCATTAGCAGATTAGTTTTTCTTAGCTTCCATTGTTGCTAGACCTTTGGGAGATTCTTCCAATTCACTAACAAGTCTCTTTCTACCGAAAGTAAGCTGGAGGAAGATAAGTAAAACACAGATGCTAATAATGAAAACGGAACATATTTAGGCTAAAAACTACACGTGGGTAAAAGGAGAATCCCATATTGGTCCCTAGGGCCATGGGGATGGAGTGGAGGAAGGCCAAAATCTAGAAGAAAGAGGATGTGAAAGAAGAGAAAGAAAAGGCTGAAGGCTGAAAGCAGTGATGGAGCATGTATGTGCTGTAACAGAAATATCAATGAAAAATTTCCAGATACTTAATATTAACTTATGCTGATGATAAAAGCAGGCTGGCTTTAAATTTGAGGCTACACACTGTTTGAGTTTAGATGGAGCATCCAGATGCCAACCAGGGCACTTCTGTTCTGCATTACCTCCTGTGCTGTCAAATGTCTGAGTACCTTACCGAGCTCACTACTGTGCTGTCTCAGTGACCAAGGACTCTGCAACGATCCTTACTCGTGTTTGAACAAGAGCAGTTCAGTTCAGTTCAGTTCAGTTCAGTCGCTCAGTCGTGTCCGACTCTTTGCAACCCCATGAATTGCAGCACGCCAGGTCTCCCTGTCCATCACCAACTCCTGGAGTTCACTCAGACTCGTGTCCATCGAGTCCGTGATGCCATCCAGCCATCTCATCCTCTGTCATCCCCTTCTCCTCCTGCCCCCAATCCCTCCCAGCATCAGAATCTTTTCCAATGAGTCAACTCATTGCATGAGGTGGCCAAAGTACTGGAGTTTCAGCTTTAGCATCATTCCTTCCAAAGAAATCCCAGGGCTGATCTTCAGAATGGACTGGTTGGATCTCCTTGCAGTCCAAGGGACTCTCAAGAGTCTTCTCGAACAACACAGTTCAAAAGCATCAATTCTTCAGTGCTCAGCCTTCTTCACAGTCCAGCTCTCACATCTATACATGACCGCAGGAAAAACCATAGCCTTGACTAGACGGACGTTAGTCGGCAAAGTGATGTCTCTGCTTTTGATTGGCTATCTAGGTTGGTCATAACTTTTCTTCCAAGGAGTAAGCATCTTTTAATTTCATGGCTGCAGTCACCAT
This sequence comes from Budorcas taxicolor, assembly GCF_023091745.1. Lineage (NCBI taxonomy): Eukaryota > Metazoa > Chordata > Mammalia > Artiodactyla > Bovidae > Budorcas > Budorcas taxicolor. The sequence continues at coordinate 89,956,515 of NC_068910.1, forward strand.
CTGCAGTGATTTTGGAGCCCCCAAAAATAAAGTCTGACACTGCTTCCACTGTTTCCCCATCTATTTCCCACGAAGTGATGGGACCAGATGCCGTGATCTTCGTTTTCTGAATGTTGAGCTTCAAGCCAACTTTTTCACTCTCCTCTTTCACTTTCATCAAGAGGCTTTTTAGTTCCTCTTCACTTTCTGCCATAAGGGTGGTGTCATCTGCATATCGGAGGTTATTGATATTTCTCCCGGCAGTCTCGATTCCAGCTTGTGTTTCAGTTCATTTCAAGTATAGCCAAATCTTCATCCTAAATACTGTATCCCTTAAGTTTTACCATTTGATAATTATTCTCAAACAGATATCTTTGAGACTAATCTATAGATTCACATCTCATCGTGTTAGAGGAATAGTCTGCCTTCATTATGCATGCCATCCTAAGCTAGTGTCATTCTGTCTCTTTAGCAGGACTTTCTCTTTCCCCTCCAGCAATTTTGAATGTCTTTCCTTCATAGAACTGCCTCTTCATATTCTCCAGGAAGTATTTCAGGATTACTCCAGCAGGAAATTTCTAAAATTATTGACCTGCAGTGTAGCACCGACTGTCTGATTCACTTTTTTCTTAATTTATAAACAGGTTGCTTTTCCTTTTTTTTTCCACTGTTACATTTTTTGATATATCACCTTATCAGTTAGATCTTAAGCTCTTGAAGAGCAGGCATAAACAATATTTTGATTTTCTTTGATGCAATAGCTTCATAAATAATAAATGAAATGCAGTATCAATGACAAAACAGCCCATGTACATGGAACTCATCATGACTGCTATAAACCCATAGGCCAGAAGCATGCTATGTTTTTGACAACTGTATTGCCAAAGAAATACCAAACCTTTTTCTCAATGAGGTATAAGAGTTTGGTTCACAAAGCAATCTCTAGGGATTTAAAACTGCCTAGAGGTGGGATGAGAGGGCATGCTGTATAGATGAGTATGCTATACAACCCCCAAGAAGGTTCAGTGCCCACCTCAGATATGGCCAGGAGATATCAGACAAAGAAGATTCTTCCAGGAATCAAAGCCAGGGCTTCAGAGGAAAATGAATAGAGGGTAGCACCTGCAATAAGTGCATCAGGGCCTATCCCATTGGCTAATCATAGAATTTATTCCACTGCCTGGGCTAGACCTCAAAGCTATTCCTATTAGGTAGCATAAGATTTTCATGCATTTCTTATTCTCCTCTTATTGTATTTTAGTCTACAGGTCATAGGAGTCACACTGAAAAATGATATATGTAGATCCTGATTTAGCCCAAAGATCCTGGGACTTGAGCTCTATGTGGAAACTCTCTGAGACACTGGGATTGTTTCCTATGAAGGAGGGTTCTGCTTCTTCCATATATGGGGGAAAAGGTGCACAGTGATGTTTGGGTGGGCAACAACTCAGCTGGTTGCCTGCCCAGTATTCATTCTCTTTTTCTTGCCAACAGAGTCCTGGGCATTGTGCCCAGATGAAGATAGAGATAAGGGAGCAAGTTGAGATTTAAACAGATGTTGTGTGAAGATTCAAGGTAAGTTTTCTTTCCTCCCTCTGTGCATCTTCCTTTCTGATGTCTCAAATGAGAATCTGATAGTGTGTCAGGAGCTCCCAAAACACTTTCAGATTTGTTGATTTGCTAAAAGGATTTATAGAACCCAGAAATTCTTGTTTTTGCAGTTTATTAAAGCAAAATTATACAACATAAAATCACAAAGGGAAAAGATGCATGGGGCAAAATCTGGAGGAAACAAGTCTCAAGCTTCCAAAATTCTGCTCCCAGGGGAGTTGAAAAGGATGTACGAATTACTCTAGCAACTGTGTGTGAAAACACAAGCAGCATGTTTTCTATCAGGGAAGCTTACCTGTGCCTCAACCTAGGTGGCCAGGTTTTCAGGGGGATCAGTCGTGAAAAACATAAAACAATGCCTGCAGGATTGACCACAGTCCCTCCAGAGCCCCAAAGGAAGGCAGGTATTCACCATATTCTCTTTTGTACAACTTATCTAACAAAAACTGATATAGTGTGGTGAAAGACCCCAAGCCTACAAAACACTCTTTTCGGAGCATTCAAAGACTTCAATTCCTAGGAGTGGTCAAGGGCTAATCTGGTCACAAAGACAGACCCACTACTGGGAATACACAAAGCTTGAGCGACTCAAGCCTGCTAAGTTAACTCTTTCCTGCCTGTGCAGATGGCTGGTACACTAACAACCATCTTGTGATTTGGGGAGTAGAAACTAGGGCTAACTTAGATGTCTTTGTGGATCCACTAATCCAACCCTAGCCTGCTTAGCTCTTCACTTCGTTGTGTGTGTATGTGTGTGTTATCTGAGAGAGAGGAAAGAGAGAGAGAGAAATCTACCATATACATGAAAGCTATTGTTAATACTCATCGTATTGACTGAATCCAATTAACTGACACTAAAATGAATGCTCATAGTACTTTATTTCCTTTGTTTAAAAATTCCTAGTGCAAAATATTCTTTGAATGAGGTTTTATTTATTGATAGTTATCACTAAGTTATAAATTAATGACACATTTGAATTTTCTAGAAAGCATTCTATCAGTACAATCTTTTAGGACTCATGACTACTTGCTTTGAGTTGTAAGAGGATAGAACAAAGATCAAGAGTTACTCTATAAGAAATTGTGAAAAGCTCACATTTTCAAATTTGCTTTAAGGACCAAGGCTGGCTAGTGATGACTTCATGTAAAAGAGAATAAAATAATGATGTATATATGATCCTGAATGCTCAGTCATTATAATCCATTCTCTTTCTCTCTCTCCTTCTTGTTTATTACATACCACAAGTTCTTAGGTTCTGCTTTACTTAGGGAAGTTTGATGACTACAGTGATGATTTGTCTGTGTCATTTTCTCATTAATATCATTTAATTTTAGGCAACTATAAAATTCAGTCTCCAGTGAATTGTCCATATCCAGCTCGTTTTCCCTTAGACTCTACTCTGTAAGAAGATCATTTTGAGTATGAGCTCAAATGACGTTGGAAATAGCTCAAGAAAAAAAGGGATTTATGGATTTAAATTTCCTTGGTGAGCAAGGTTGATAGGGTCCATTCAGAGGGTGCAAGCTATTTTAAATAATTTTTCAAAAAGAAGTTTATAAGTAAACACAATAAATAAATAATAAATAAAATGTGTTGTTATACCCAATAACAGCAGTTCATAACGTGCATCAATATAAATATATTAACTTCTACTCTTAAATATGTATTTAAAATATTTGTAGAGTTTTTCTTTCTGAATTGCTGTTCTGATTTTGATCATCTTGTCTAATTTTCTTTAGACCAAATGTGTTTTGTTGAGCATAATTAAGTCTGATTTTAGAGAAAAGACAACAATATTTCCAGAAAATGATGGAAAAGTGAAAACAGCAACCTTATATTGTCTATTAGTTGAATGTTATCCATAAATTAGTTAAAGACAACTAATTAGCTTCTATTTTGAAGCTCTACTGCCATGCCATAGAAAGATTATTATCTCCAAATCTAAGAAATATTTCATTATTGCACCTAAAATCTTAAAACAATAAGTATTTTCTGCATCTAAAAATGGAGAGATCCCAAATATATAAACTAACAATAATGTTTTAAAAAAAAACAAATAAGGAGAGATTAGAAAATAAAAGGTTCTCAGTGAATATTTTTAGATAAATGGAATACCAGGTGGTTGAGACATTGTACCTCTCAGACTGGCTATAACTCGCCTATAACTCTAGCAATTTCTTCCAAGCTAGTTATTAATTCTGGGTGAATGTGGGCAACCAGAATATAGCTTATTAAACTTCAGAAAAGCACACTCAGTTTTTCACATTGCTCCACAGACTGTGGACACTGACTTTCTGAAAGAAAATTAAGTAAAATCATGTCACTGCTTTTCTGAACTGGTAACACATAACTATTTTATCTTCCAAGTGTCCTTCTAAATGTTCATTCCACTCATGATACAGTTTTCATCTTTTTACTTATTCTTTCTTTTAAATAAATGTGCTTAGTTTAACCATGCTCTAAAAATGAGTTATCCATGCTTCAAAAATGTAAAACCTGTATTTGAACTACCTGTGTTCAGCTGTAACATTCAAAGAAAGTTTTGTGCAGAATGCATACCTCACTTTGTGGAGAACTCAATAGAAGTTGAAAATGAATGGAATAAAATGAACTGCAAAATATGACTTTTAGTCCTGAACTGGCCTGGTTCTCAGAAGATGTAAAGGTCAAATTATAAAGTCATGCCAATATATTTTGTATAGTATATGAGGGTACTTTAGAGAAGCTAATTTGTGTGAAAAAACTTGTGACAAGAACAGAGATTGGCACAAAAATCAATGCTTTCATGCGACAGGCACTGCAATTAATAATACAGATGAAGAACTGGGTGAATTGAATCTGATTTTATTAGGAAGTCAAACTAATATCCTGTCTTATCGTCTAAGAACAGCATGCCCAGGAAAATGCAGAAAATTATGAGCTATATTTTACATTATTTTAGTGCCTAATCAGGCTCAAAAATAACAATTGAAAGATGTTTCTAACCTTCACTTTTTTATGTCAAGCACAATGCTTACACGGATCTGTAAATTGGCTAGATTTTACATGGCGTGAGCATAATCGGGCCATAATGTGCATAGTGAGGACTCACTCAGCATGTGTACCACACTCTATCACCCAAACTCAACAACAGCTTTTTCCCCTGGGACAAGATTTATTTTCATACTACATTTCACAAGTAAGGAAACTGAGGCATAAAATGATTAACCTATCTGGTGTAGGTCACAAGGAAAATCTGTGTCAGATGTCAAATGATGACTCAGTGGCTGGAAGCAGGATTCAAGACCATCGAGTCTTTAATCTCCCAAATTTTTATTTCTTGTGTCATGTCACCATGGATATAGTTGTGGATATACATAGGCTAAGGGATATTTTGTCAGGATGATTTTTCCCATTTCCTCAAAGAATTGCAGCTCTGAGAAACTAACTTAGGTCCCAAGAATAGCATCTTGAGGGCCTGGGGACATATGGGTATGTACACAAATATTGCATGTGCATTTTTCAAAGCTAAAGGAAATTAAGTGTGTGAAAAAGAAAGCTTACCTGTAAACCTAGGGGATAAACTTCTTTGTGTGGATATGCAGTCATTATGACCTTGTCAGTGGCCCTCCAAGAAACTGGAATAACTGATTAGCCATAAATATAACCACTGTATGTTCTGAATTGTCTAGACCAATCAATTTAAAATAGTTATACTCTTTTAAAAAGATTGTTTATCACATATATAAACATGTGATTTATTAACATGTAAATGCCTTTTTGAGATATTCCATTTACATAAATGCATAAATATTGAAAATGTATTTGACAGTCATTATAGCTAAATTGTAAGTTTATTATCAGTGGAGAGGGCTGAAGTCAGGGAAATTATATATTGTATTTTTTAAACTCCCATATATATTTTAAGTGCTTTGAGTAAAATCAGGACAGCTTCGGAGAGAAAATATAGCTACATGAAAGGCAATTTAAAGAGGATATGGGTGGTAATAAGAAAGAATTGCCTCGGTGATTCTTTTGCAAGATATTGTGTGGTAATTTTATTTAGCATCTGCTGCCTCTTAAAATATGATGTGATGGCAGAAATAATGGGCCCCACACATTCCAAGAAAAAGATATTCAACTGCAATATGTTACCAAAAATGGTCTGTCCTGAATTTGAAAACCAGTTTAGGGACATTGTCTTTCATATATTACTGATAATGAGATTTTAAAAATATTCATGTTCTAAAATTTACATATGTATATATTTTTCTAAAAACAATCTGTACATAGATAAGTATGAATAAATGTTATTAACAGTATTGATATTTCTGTACATTTGCATATTTGAATATATATGTATATACATACACACAGTATCTTATTTTAGTTGTCATTTGTTGTTTAGTTATTAAGTCGTGCTGACTGCGACCCCTTGGACTGCAGCACTCCAGCCTTCCCCGTCCTTCACTATCTCCCAGAGTTTGCTCAGATTCATGTCCATTGAGTCAGTGATGCCATGTAACTATCTCATCCTATATCACCCCCTTCTCCTCTTGCCCTCAAACTTTTCCAACACTGGGATCTTTTCCAATGAGTCAGCTCTTCACATCATTTGGCTGTAGTATTGGAGCTTCAGCATCAGTCCTTCCAATGAATATTCAGGGTTACTTTCCTTCAGGATTGACTCATTTGATCTCTTTGCAGTCCAAGGAGCTCTCAAGAGTCTTCTCCAGCACCACAATTCAAAAACATCAATTTTTCTGTGCTCAGCCTTCTTTATAGACCAGCTCTCAAACCATAGTTTTGACTATACAATCCTTTGTCAGCAAAGTGCTGTCTCTGCTTTTTAATACGCTTTCTAGGTTTGTTGTAGCTTTTCTTCCAAGGAGCAAGCGTGTTTTAATTTCATGGCTGCAGACACTATTCAGTGATTTTGGAGCCCAAGAAGATAAAATCTGTCACAGTTTCTACTTTGTTTGGCTTTGGTATCACTGTAGTCTTGGCTTTAGAAAATGAGTTTGGAAGTATTCCTTTCTTTTTAATTTTTTGGAAGAGTTTCACAGTTAGTGGCATTTATACTATTGTAAATTTTTTTTAGAATTCACCAAGGTAGCAACATGATCCTGTTCTTTTCTTTGTTGGGAGATTTTTGGTTACTGACTTAATCTTCTTATTAGTTATAGGTTTTTTTGCCTTTTCATACTATTGGACAGTGAAAATAAAGTCCAGTGATGTAAAGAACATTATTGCGTAGGAACCTGTAATGTTGGATCTCTGAATCAAGGTAAACTAAACATGGTCAAGCAGGAAATGGCAAGATTGAATGTTGATATCAGACTCTCCCCTAGACTGCATAATTTCTGTTAAGAAATACTCTGATAGCCTTAACAGTCTCTGTTTTTTGTTTGTTTCCTTTCTGCTTTCATCTTTTTGGTCTTTTTTATTTTTGACACTGCTATTATCATGTGTCTTCCAGAAGTTTTCTTTGGGTTGAATCTGAATGGAATCTATGAATTTCATGTACTTGAATGTCCATATCTCTTCTCAGAGTTGGAACGTATTCAGCCATATTTCATTATATACGTTTTCTTTCTTCCCTTTATCTCTCTTCTGTGACTTGCAAAATGTGAATATTGTTTCATCCATTGATGTTCCACAATTTACACAAGCTTTCTTCACCTTTTTCAAAATTTTTTTCTTTCTCTCTGCTGACTACCTAATTTCATCTTTGAATTCTCTGATTCTTTCTTTTGCTTAATCAGATCTGCTTATAGCATATTCAAAAGCAGAGACATTACTTTGCCGACTAAGGTCCGGCTAGTCAAGGCTATGATTTTTCCTGTGGTCATGTATGGATGTGAGAGTTGGACTGTGAAGAAGGCTGAGCACCGAAGAACTGATGTTTTTGCACTGTGGTGTTGGAGAAGACTCTGGAGAGTCCCTTGGACTTCAAGGAGATCCAACCAGTCCATTCTGAAGGAGATCAGCCCTGGGATTTCTTTGGAAGGAATGATGCTAAAGCTGAAGCTCCAGTACTTTGGCCACCTCATGCGAAGAGTTGACTCACTGGAAAAGACTCTGATGCTGGGAGGGATTGGGGGCAGGAGGAGAAGGGGATGACAGAGGATGAGATGGCTGGATGGCATCACGGACTCGATGGACATGAGTCTGAGTGAACTCTGGGAGTTGTTGATGGACAGGTAGGCCTGGCGTGCTGCGGTTCATGGGGTCGCAAAGAGTCGGACACGACTGAGCAACTGAATTGAACTGAACTGAACTGAACTGTGTTTTTTGGCCACCTGATATGAACAGTTGAAAAACTCTGATGCTGGGAAAGATTGATGGCAAGAGGAAAAGGGAGCAACAGAGAATGAGATGATTGGAGGGCATCACTGACTCGGTGGACTGAGTTTGAGCACATTCAGGGACACGGTGAAGGACAAGCAGGCCTGGCGTGCTGCAGTTCATGGGGTTGTGAAGAGTCAGACACGACTTAATGATTGAGCAACACTGTATTATTTTTCTTTAATTATTCATTTTCTTCTTCAGCTCCAGAATTTCTGTTTGGTTCTTTTTTTATAAGAAATCTCTCTTTTCAACTTCTCATTTTGTTCATATTTTTTCCCCTGATTTTGTTGTATTGCCTTCCTCAGAATGATTATTTTGCATCTCTGTCCAGTGATGTTTAGGTCTCCATTTCCTTAGAGTTTGCCACTGGAAACTTACTGAGGTTCTCTGATGGTGTCATGTTTTGTTCATTTTTCATGTTTCTTGTAGCCTTGTGTTGATGTTTGTACATTTGATGAAAAAGTCACCTTTTCCAGACTATGGATTTGTTTTTGTGGGGAAAGACTTCACCTGTGGGTGGAGGTGAGGGTGCTAGTTAGGGCATGTATTGGCTGTGGCTCCTGGGGAAGTCCAGCAGCACAGTCTTACTTAGCTTCATCAGCTGAGGTCTGTGTTGGTGAATGTTTCAGGGACTGTCCATGACAAATGCTGAAGGTAGGGAATCACCTCATCTCTTTTTCTCCCATGAAGGATGTGGCCAAGGAGTTCCTGGCTGGGAGCTTGCGGGCACTCTTGTGGTGGTGATGGCGCTGGTATCTGATGTGCAGATGCTGTGGAGCAGCTGTGAAACCAGGTTTGAAATCCAAGGGTTTGCAGAGTCACAGTGTCTCTAGGATCTGGGGTACTGGCTAGTCTATAGCAGCACTGATGAAAGAGACGCAAGCACACACCAAGCTGCCACAATGGAACACAGGCTTGCATGGGGTGACTACAGCTCAGGGGCCCAGGATACTCACAATACCACAGTGAAGCTGGTTCTGGTGCCTGAGGTGTATATGGAGCAGCCAGAGTGCTGAGTCCAGAGTGTGGGTGTGTGCAGAGCAACCTCAGAGCTAAGACCTGAAAAACAGCTGCCCACCGAGTGGACTTGTAGTGTGGACCCAAGATGTGAGCCCACGTGCAGCCGCTGCAGCTCTGGGGTGAAGGGCGTGTCCAAGGTTGGCGGGTGCTGTATCCCAGCTCCTCAGGCAACACAGTAGCAGCTCTTTCTGGGCCACAGGACAATAGCATCTGCGTCTCTGGTGAGTCTACAGTGACTGTGGCTGTTGGTTACTTCAGTTGCAACAGCTTCCAGTATCTTCTGTGGTGCAGGCCTCTGGGGTCCATGCTGACAAATACTATGGGCCTCTGCTATGAAAGGTGTGGGGAGTCCACAGCTGCCATACGCTCTGTAGAGACTCTCAGAGGCAAAGGCTGCTGAGTCCTCCACATTATGGAGACCACTGTGGCCCCAAATGGCACCCAGCATGTGCTGATAATGTTAGCCTTACCATTCTCCTTCATTCCTAGATGTCACCAGACATTTCCTCTCAGCTGCCTTCCCTAGTGATACTTTATGTGTGGCAATTCTCCAGTTTTTCACTCTAAGGTTTTGCTATAGGCTCTTAATTGGACCCTTGAACTCTCCCAAGGCTATTTTTGTGGTAGATAGCTCTCTAACTATTATCATTTGTTGGAGGGTGAGAAAAGGCTGATACCTCTTACTTTGCCATCTTGCTGGCATTCCAAAGATAAACTGGGGAGAATGAAAGTGGAAGGAGCAATATAGAAAAAAAGGTATGGGAAAAAGGGTCATTATGGGATTATATGAAACCGTGTATATGAAAGTTTTGAAAATTGTAAAGCACTACAGAATTTAAAAAATCATTCAATAGAGTTTTCAAAATTCCATTTTTAATGACCTCTAGGAACAAATGTCAATATTGTGTGAACATTCTTTCCCAATGTTAAAGCACTAACAGACAATTTTATGCCTAAGTTAAATTTCATTTGATTTTATTTAAGCCATCTTGTCTCTGGTGTTATCTTTTCTAAAGGGAGGGAAGGGATTGTCGGTAAATCCCCTAGCAAAATACATCACATGTCTTTGCCAATTCTGCTTCCTCTTCGAGAAAGAAAAATCTTCTCTCCTCCTGCCTCCCCTCCCACACTCATACTCATATACACATGCAGTTATTCATACAAACATACACATATGCACCATCATTAAGAATAACTCATCCTTGAAACTTCAGTTCAAGCCATTAATTAACCAAATTTTACCTTGGCTGGATCACTGTTCCTGCTTCAGTATAGATAGCTTCTTATTCTCTATTGTCTTATAATGTCCTAATTTTTATCTCTTATGTGATTTGATTTGCCATATACCATTGTATTTATTTTCTTTCTTTTTTTTCCTTTTTTTTTTTTTTTTTTTTAAACTGGCTGCTTTCTCCTTCTGAGCAGGCTCAGTGACTCACTTATTACTGTATTCCCAATGCCAAACACATATCTGGAAAATAGCAAAAGAACAACAAGTGCTGTTTAAATGACTAAGGCTCAGATGGTAAAGAATCCACCTGCAATGCCTGGGTTCGATCCCTGCATTGGGAAGATCTCCTGGAGAAGGCAATGGCAACCCACTTCACTATTCTTGCCTGGAGAATCCCATGGATGGAGGAGCCTGGCAGACTACAGCCCATGGTGTCGCATAGAGTCAGACATGACTTAGCGACTAACACCAATAGAAATGAGTGACTTTTACTTCAATCATAATCTAATGTCTGTTAAGTTCTTTCCTCATGTCATTTATTCATTTAACAAATATTGCTTTAATCCTTACTATTTGCAAAAAGGGATATGAAGAATTATTTAGAATAAAAGAAATCTGACATATCATATTTCATCAAATGACATTTGCTGGCTATCTCTTTTCCTAGAATCCTTTTTTAAAATGAGAAAAATAAAGAGAAGAACAATTCTCCACCCAGGACATACTAGGCACTGTGAATACTGTTAACAAACTGGATTTCTGTTGTAAACTGAATGTGGTCAATTAAGAGTTCTCTAGGGGTTATGCTGGAGCATTAACGCTTATACTCAAGTACCTACTGATTATTCCCTAAATATACAGGGTGTATCCCTATGGCTTAATTCACACTTTCGATGGACCAATTTCCAATTAACCAGGGACATTTGAATTCCAATTTTGTGCCTTATGCTGGCAGTCTTCCCAGATGGGAAGAGAGAGTGTACTCATTAAGCAGGGGGTGAGGCTATCTTCCAGATCATTAATAAAATGTACAAAAACACTGGACCTCAGAACTGACCACAGTGGGACCACTCTTAATACATGACCCCAGGTTGTCACATAATCATTGATCATCACCTATAGGCATGAGCTTTCCTGCTTATCCACTGATCTCACAAAATATTTCAAATTTCTTGATGAAAAAAATGGCATATAAATCAGTATCAGAGGACTTCATGCAAACCTAGATCTATTACATATCTTATTCTTTCCTAAGCATCACTGTCATGGAGAAATTAAATTGTCCCAGGGTGACTCGCTTTCATAAAATCGGAAGTTATGGTCAAATACCTGTCCTTTTCTAGATATTTGCTAGTTAGTGGTTATATCTAGTAAGTATAAATAATAATATCAAAATTAGTCTGACTAAATTCTACTTAGGATAAGTTTTTCTTATATTTCTTCGATTCTATGCTTTTAATCTCTGTTGCGACATGTCCATCCAATCTCATTATACTTTCCAAACCACTGGTTTCCTCTCCCTGCTTTAGATGATCCCCCTTCCCCAATATTGTCTTCCTACTTGATCACAAAGCGCACAGACCTACTCTCATTGAACTCATTGGATGTGTATCTGTTCCTTTATCTGTCTCTTAATTATTCCCTTTGGAAGGCCTATTATTTTGAGAACAGACATCTTTCTGCATCCACTGTGCCTGGTAAGAGGACTGGCACAGTATTGACACTTAATCAGTATTTGCATGCTCAGGAAATTTATTCTCAGACTTTTCTTTAAATGTTACTTCCATTTCTTTGCCTTTCCCACAGAACATATTGCATCGGCTCTTTATTGTGCTCTCCAGGCATCCATATCAATAGAACAAGGCATTCCTTTCTCCCTCTATGTGGCCAGAAAGCAGTCATTCCACCCTCTTCTTTCTGTCAGTTCATATTGACAAAGCTCCTTATTGTCTTCGTTGGGCTTGGCCTGGATTATTGTTGGATGAGTTAATTATGCTTATGGTTATTACACAGGTGAACAGAGAATGTGGAAACAGGCAGCCATGAGTTTCATCACCCTTACTGGCCTGATGGCCTGATCACCCTTGCTAGCCTGTATACTCTGACTTCCAGCATCTTGGTTGGGTTAGAACTTGCCTGAGCAGTGATAATCCAAGAGGTGCCATTAAAGAATTTAGGGTGCTTAAAACTCTCACTCCTTTTGAGCGAATGACTTTTATTTTCAGTTATTATTGTTTTTTCCTAAATAAAAACTTATCTGACATCAGCCTTATATCTAAAAAATGAAAAAAAAAAAAAAAAAACAACAAAACCAAACAAAAAGGGTCTGGGTACAGAGCTACCCAGGCCTTCTTTCCTCAGCAGTTCCAGCACCAGGTCTATATTTTCACTCTCTGCCTTGTTGCCTTGTCTTTTGCAAAGTGTATGGTTATAAGATATAATTCAATCATCTCACAGTTCCACAACCTTCCCTACCCTAGTAATTTAATTTCTACCAGCCACAAGCACAACCATAGAGCTCTTTAAGTTCATGAACACTGTCATTTACAGCTTCTCACATAGGGCATGTTCTAACTGCATCCAAGAATGTCGATCTTAACTTTCTGTCGATCAGAAAGTGACTCTGGAGATCCCCTTAACTTGAGGAATGTTCCAAGAGGGCTTCAGTTGTCCTTGCTATCAGGAGGACTGTAGTGGGTGGAAGAGTTAACAAGTGAGAATTTAACAGTTGGATGCCAGTGAGACCTTTAAAAGGGCTTCTCTGATGGTTCAGTGGTAAAGAATCTGCCTCCAATGCAGGAGACACAGGAGACATGGGTTTGATCCCTGGGTTGGGAAGATCCCCCCTGGAGGAAGGTATGGCAACCCACTGCAGCATTCTTGCCTAGAGAATCCCATGGACCGAGGAGCCTGGTGGACTACAGTCCATAGTGTTGCGAAGAGTCAAACGTGATGAAGTGACTGAGCATGCACACATTAGGCCTTCAGAACTTTCTTCAGATAATCCTTCTGAATCTTTTCTCCCGCTCTAACTCCCAAACCTAAAGAATGCAAATTTATCTCCCTGAGATGTAATTCAATTCCACACATCTTTCCTGAGCATCTTTTATTTATTTACTAGATACATTTCTAGAAACGGTGTATATCAGTGAGCAAAACAGGTAAAGCCACCTACCATATTGGCATTAACATTCCTGGCTTGAATACTCTCACAGAATGTATTTTGTCTTGTCCTATATACATTGTTTAGAATTCTGTAAGTTGCTTTTCAACAGACTCTTGGAACCAGATAAATCCTACCATTTTCTAGCTTAAGTAATATCTCTAAGTTACAGTGTCCTCTTCCATGACGGGTACATGTAAACTCATAGGCTTGTGGACAGGTTAACCAAGATAATGTTTAGAATATTTTGGATGGTGCCCAGAGAATAGTAAACATTCTGAAAATATTTATTAGATTGATATTATATAGAATATTTATTAGTATTGATTAATATTAGCACTGATATAGGGCTTCCCAAGTGGCACTAGTGGTAAAGAACTCACCTGCAAATGCAGGAGACATAAGAGACATAGTATCGATATAGTGGTAATAATATTAATAGTATTATTCTCATAAGTGGGCAATAAATTATAGCTATTATCAATATTTTTTTCATGATAACTCCTCAACAGTGAGCTCTGTAAAGCCAAAGATTCTCTTTCTCCCCTCATTGCTATCCATGCCTACCCCCAACACAACCCACCTTCCCTTTCTCTCTCTTAGTGAACTTCTTTGTGGATGGCACATCAGCATTCAAAAAATTTTTTTATTATATTGAATTGAATTAAATGCTACAATTTCATCTTAATAATGTCCAGGTTTTTCTTAGTTCTCAAAAATTTCCAAAATAACCTGTTTTTAATACCTAACAGTTCCCTAAAATAAACCTGGAGAAGAAATTTTAAGATAGTGTAAATCTAAATGTTGCTTGGTTTAGAAAGGAATTTCAAATTCACTTTCCTATTAGGAATGCTGAAATTGATTTTCTCATCATAACTGAGATTTATCCCAAATATAGACATCTTATGATACATACAAAAATTTCAGCACTGCTCATTGAAATGGGGTATAAGACATCTTATTGTCTAGACCTATATAGGATCATTGTGCTTAGTTGCTCAGTCATGTCCAACTGTTACCCCATGGATTGTAGCCTGCCAGGCTCCTCTATCCATGGGGATTCTCTAGGCAAGAATACTGGAGTGGGTTGCCATGCCCTCTTCCAGAGAAATCTTCCCAACCCAGGGATTGAACCCAGGTCTCCCACGTTGCAGGCAGATACTTTACTGTCTGAGCCATCAGGAAAGCCAAATAAGGTCATTGAGTTCAGTTCAGTTAAGTCACTCAGTTGTGTCTGACTCTTTGCGACCCCATGAATCACAGCACGCCAGGCCTCCATGTCCATCACCAACTCCTGGAGTTCACTCTAACTCATGTCCATCGAGTCAGTGATGCCATCCAGCCATCTCATCCTCTGTCGTCCCCTTCTCCTCCTGCCCCCAATCCCTCTCAGCATCAGAGTCTTTTCCAATGAGTCAACTCTTTGCATGAGGTGGCCAAAGTACTGGAGTTTCAGCTTTAGCATCATTCCTTCCAAAGAAATCCCAGGGCTGATCTCCTTCAGAATGGACTGGTTGGATTGCCTTGCAGTCCAAGGGACTCTCCAGAGTCTTCTCCAACACCACAGTTCAAAAGCATCAATTCTTCAGTGCTCAGCCTTCTTCACAGTCCAACTCTCACATCCATACCTGACCACTGGAAAAACCATAGCCTTGACTAGCTGGACCTTAGTCGGCAAAGTAATGTCTCTGCTTTTCAATATGCTATCTAGGTCATTACAGGGAGGCAAATCTGATACCTGTACACATTGGAGGTCATCATGAATACATTTTTCCAAAGAGATACAATTAATCACCCAGTTTGAGGATAGTGAAATCTAGCCTCCAACCTTTCCAAAGCTCGGATATTCCATATTTGATATGCTAATAACTAATCAAATCACAATCAGTATGCATTTTAAACCACAATGCAAATACAGAATTTCATTTGGTGATGTAAATACATGATAATAATTATGGAAATTTCCTTGGGTGAAGGGCAGCAAATATTAGTACAACTAATATGATACTTATTAGGTCCTAACTGCTTCAATCTGCCAAATGCTGTTTTGGGAGTTGCCTTCTACTGTCCTGGTTTTTCATTCTCATTGCAAAAAAACTAGAAAGGAACAGCATCTATTGCAAATGAGCCAGCCTTCTTTAACACAGTCCTTTCAGTTTAGCTATGCTTTTCCAGATAACTTTATGATGATTAGATAATTTTATGGCCCAGACTGTCTTGCTTCAGTACTCTAGACCATCAATATGAATATCTGGAAGTGATTTACATATGGAGAATAAGGCATTTGAATGAACAAAGAAAGAATCAGATGGCAGTTTTGCATGGGGCTAATATAATATATGAGGGAGCTTTTTTTTTTTTTTTTCATTATTGGAGCTTTTCTTTTTGAAGTGTGAGATTTACTTTGCTCTACTGACTGATGAGGATAGCCTGGTCTGAAGGAGTTAAACCTGGGTGCTAAAGAAGGCAGTGTCTTATCTCTGTAAGAGCCATTTACAGCACGGTCTTCCACCTGGAATTAGAGGTGTGCAAGATAATCTTATCAATAGTTCAAAGCAAATCCATCTTCAGATTTCAAATTATGAGATAGAACTATGCATTGCAGACTGGTCTCCCATGCGTTATTTCCAATTATTTCCACAAATCTATAAAGTAGATTAACTGAGGGATATAGAGTTAAATTACTTGGGTTATTTGCCTTAATGGACAAGCTTTCAAGTCATTTTTAGTTAGAAAATCATATTTTTTTTTTACAGAAGATGTTATATACTTAAATATGCAAAGTAATATGAAGTCTAAACATTAGAAAGATATGCAATATAGAAGAGAAAGAACTTCATAATCCACCTCCCCACCTCAAGAACTGTTTTCAATTCATGTTCATCTAATAGTTGCTACATATGTACTCTACATATTTTTCCATTTTTTCCACTATTAACAAAAAAGCAGCAATAAATTGATTCTATTCACAACATGTTATAAGAAAAGATTTTTACTTCTCTTTTCCGAAAATTCATTTAAAAAATTGGGGTATAGTTGCTTTACAATGTTGTTGTTTCTGCTATATACTGAAGTGAAACAGCCATAGGTATACATATATTCCCTCTGTCATGGACGCCCTCCCCTCTATCTTACTCCCCTAGGTCACCAGAGAGCATGGAGCTGAGCTCCCCATGCTGTTCAGTAGGTTCCCACTAGCTCTCTGTTTTACACATGTCAGTGCACATGTCAATCCCAATCCCTCAACCCATCCCAGCTCCTCTCCCCACTACTGTGTTCAACAGTCTCTTCTCTATATCTGTGTGCCTATTCCCAAACTACAAATTCTCTGTGTCTGTTTGTGTCTGCATAGTTGGAGTATTTTCTTTTCTTTTTTTTACTGCTAACAAAAACACTATAGGAAAAATTCTTAAAAAAAGAAATCTTATGCACATTTTTCACTCAGGTACATACATTTTTGTCTAATTTATTTATTTTTTTTGTTGTGTTTTTGTGTAGATCATTACTTATAGCACTATATATGTGGGTTCAGTAAGTTATTTAAATAAACTTATTTTTCCAAATAATTAACGTATCTCATTGGAGATATAATGGAAGAATAGTGAGCTGCTGTTTAAGCCATTTTTCAGCTATAGCATTTATGTATTTCTCTTTAGCATACATTTAGATAATACAATTGCTTCCTTCTTTTGTTTTAAAGATGTAATGTGCTAGCTCTCAATTCTTTGCAAATCAAACACTCCCAAAACCAAGCTGTGGGCAAAAAAGCACAAATGCTCTGTTCAGGTTACCTGTTGGTAAGTTTAAAATCACTGTGAAAAAAATATAGCTAGGATCCCTGTCATAATGTGTTTTACAAGGCTGAAATCAAGGTGGCAACAGGGTAACATTCCTTTTACGCTGTTGATAGAATTCAGCTCCATGCAGAGATCTCTGTTTGCTTGCTGGCTGTTTCCAGGGAGATTCTCTCAACTCTGGCCACCTGCGTGCCTCTGTTTCCTTCTTTGTCTAATTTAAAAAACATGATTCTATATCAAAAATAATATTATATATGTTGAATAGTTATATATATATATACATAAGCACAGTTGATCTTTTAAAAAAGTAAAACTAAATATATACATATATGTATATATGCATATATACACATATCATTATAGTCATTTTAATTCATTTAATTCCTGACAATACACAGTAATTATTAACTGAATATTAGGAGTTGATTTGAAAAATAAAAATCACATTATTCTAAATTATTTTACAAAAATACCTTTATAATTTAATGAAGTAAATTGGCCAATGCATGTGTATTCACAATGGAAAACTTATAGGTTATATGCTCCAGAAAAAGGGAAAACAAGGGTAAATAAGGCTTATGTAATCTCTTTTATGATCTAATCAGTGTTTTAGACACTTTTTCTGCCTTTTAAAGATCTACAAACAAATCTGCACATTATGCATTATTAATGGTTTTTATAGATAAATAATCTGATGCCTAAATTGGTTCAATAAATAAACAAGCAAACAGATATGCAAAAGCCAAGATTACAAATGTTGTTTGTGGTAAAGTTAAATTTGGGCTTCCTTAGTGGCTCAGATCGGAGAAGGCAATGGCACCCCACTCCAGTACTCTTGCCTGGAAAATCCCATGGGCGGAGGAGCCTGGTAGGCTGCAGTCCATGGGGTTGCGAAGAGTTGGACATGACTGAGCGACTTCACTTTCACTTTTCACTTTCATGCATTGGAGAAGGAAATGACAACCCACTCCAGTGTTCTTGCCTGGAGAATCCCAGGGACAGGGGATCCTGGTGAGCTGCCGTCTATGGGGACACGACTTAGCAGCAGCAGCAGCTCAAATGGTAAAGAATCTGCCTGCAATGTGAGAGACTTGGATTCAATCCCTGGGTTGGGAAGATCCGCTGGAGGAGGGCATGGCAACTCACTCCAGTATTCTTGGTTGGAGAATTTCCATGGACAGAGGAGCATGGTGGGCTATAGTCCATGGGGTCGCAAAAGGTCAGACCAGACTGAGCAACTAAGCATAGCACAGCACAGCAAAGTTAAAATTAAATCAAAACCTCTGATACTAAGGTTAATACCATCCTCATTACAGTGTGCTATATAAGATGTAAGGCTAAGACTTTAAGTATTTTCTGAGTATACAGTCTATGATCTACTTGTTTACTTGTAAATGGTATGTCTATACAGAGAGATATGGATATGATACATGATTTCTTATAACACAATGGAGTCTCATGAATTTAATAATATATTTTTCCTGTAAAGAGGAATATAATTCAGCTGATTGATTGTTTCCAGGGGATAGATTAGATAAAGGTATCAATATTGCACACTTTGACAGAGACATCTTCTTAGAATCCAAATATTAAATTTCTGTAAAAAGCTTAAAGTGGAAATGGAATCTTTTAAAAATAAAGTCTAGGTTGCTACCAGCAATGTGGAGGCTGTTAAAAAAAGACATTAATAAAATGTTTTGCAGAGCAAGATAATCAAGAAGGATTTGCCAGGAATTAGAGCAACATGATGAATCATAACACAGATAAAAATTACTGGAGTTTATTTATTACAAATAGCTCAGAGTGGTTAATGAGGACTCCTATCACATTCCAATAAATTTTAAATCATCAGCTCAGCTCCCACATATTCTAATTGTAAGTGTATCAACTCTTAGAATTGATGCTTCTTCTCCCATACTTTGAAATGACTAACATTATGGAGAATTTATATATGCCACAGAAAGATCTTGGAAACTTTGTATATTTCATTTTAGGGGTCATATAACTCTTTGGGATGGTTTGGCTATATGGTACATAAACTCCTCCATGACGATAAACTGCCTGTCCATATCACATGAACTAACATATCCCAGATGCTACAAACCCACTGAGGGAAGTTTTCTGTTTGAGCATGATTCATTGCAAAGATGGGGGCAGCTTGTTCCCCAGGAAGTATTTACTTACCAAAACATAAGGCATTTTCTTGTACCACCTGCACATTTATTAGAATAAAACCCTGCACTTAAAGGAAATGTACCCAAACAACCCAAGGTAGAAGAAGTTAACCACAGTGGCCTTTACAAAAAAAAAAAAGTCATTGAATATCACTAAACTAAGGTAGAGTCATGTGCATCTGATCATGACTAAATTGTTGAACTTTTGATAATCCTTCTCTTCTATAGCTTTTGGAAAATACCACTACACATTGAAAGCAAAGGAATTGATGCCTTGGTGAAGTTAGCCTGGATCTTTGTTCTTGCTTGTACCCCCTATTAACTATGAAATGTTAGACTGATTTGTATTCCTTTCAGAAATGAGTTTACTCTGCTTGCCTGTAAGTATCTTGCATGTATTGGCAAGGTCACCAGATTTCAATAGAAACTCTTTCACCCCATCTTCTGGACTCTGGAAGGCCTGAGTATGATAGAGATTTAGGAAACTTCCAACCTTGACTAACACTCTAAAATTGGGCAGCATTTAGCCTAGTTTTTCCTCTTCAAAGAAGGAACTGGATGCTATTGATATTTCATGGACATAATCTCATACTCTTCTTTTGTTAGCATCATTCTACTTAAACACACACACACACATACACACACACAGTGAGTGCAGCTTAGGTTACAATGGAAGACAGAGGGCATAGGAAAGAGAAGAGATTTCTGTAATAACAGACCTGGTTCTGCCTCTTTAATAGCTGTTTGACCTTAAATAAATCTTTAATCTCTGGAAGGTCGGTTCAGCACCACAGAGGATTAAACATGACAATGCATGTCAGACACCTAGCACACAGTGGACTAGTTCAGGTAGATACTTAACTGTAAAAAGTTATAAACAAGTTTCAATAAACCGATTTCATATTACACTGTTGTAGAGGTTGCCTAAGGTATGATCCTGTCACTGTGTTGTCTAAGAAGATGCACAAGGTGAGAGGTGTGAGTTAGGTTTAACTTGGGGCGTAATGAGGACTGCAACCCAGGAGACAGCACCTCAGACAGCTCCGAGAGACTGCTCCAAAAAGGCAGTGGGGGAAGGTCAATATTTAAGGGGAAGGGGGAGTTCAGGGCAATTAAGCACTTAATTTACAACAGGTTTTCTGCTAGTCACAAGGAGCTGATGTCACCAAGAAGGGATTAAATGTTTTTGTGTATGGAGGAGCCTGGTAGGCTACAGGTCATGGGGTCCAAAGAGTCAGACCCGACTAAACGACTTCACTTTCACTTTACACATGAGGAGATGCAAGGACTGGGATCATGAAATCAGTTCCTGAAAATAGCTATCTAAAGACCTGTTCCTCATTCCATAGTTCATCAGGCACTCCATCTATCAGATCTAGGCCCTTAAATCTATTTCTCACTTCCACTGTATAATCATAAGGGATTTGATTTAGGTCATACCTGAATGGTCTAGTGATTTTCCCTATTTTCTTCAATTTGAATCTGAATTTGGCAATAAGGAGTTTATGATCTGAGCCACAGTCAGCTCCCAGTCTTGTTTCTGTTGACTGTATAGAGCTTCTCCATCTTTGGCTGCGAAGAGTATAATCAATCTGATTTCAGTGTTGACCATCTGGTGATGTCCATGTGTAGAGTCTTCTCTTGTGTTGTTGGAAGAGGGTGTTTGCTATGACCAGTGCATTTTCTTGGCAAAACTCTATTATTCTTTGCCCTGCTTCATTCCACATTCCAAGGCCAAATTTGCCTGTTACTTCAAGTATTTCCTGACTTCCAGCTTTTGCATTCCAGTCCCCTATAATGAAAAGGACATCTTTTTTGGGTGGTAGTTCTAAAAGGTCTTGTAGGTCTTCATAAAACAGTTCAACTTCAGCTTCTTCAGCGTTACTGGTTGGGGCATAGACTTGGATAACCGTGATATTGAATGGTTTGCCTTGGAGATGAACAGAGATCATTCTGTCGTTTTTGAGATTGCATCCAAGTACTGCATTTCAGACTCTTTTGTTGACCATGATGGCTACTCCATTTCTTCTGAGGGATTCCTGCCACAGTAGTAGATATAATGGTCATCTGAGTTAAATTCACCCATTCCAGCCCATTTTAGTTCGCTGATTCCTAGAATGTCGACGTTCACCCTTGCTATTTCTTGTTTGACCACTTCCAATTTGCCTTGATTCATGAACCTGACATTCCAGGTTCCTATGCAATATTGCTCTTTACAGCATCGGATCTTGCATCTATCACCAGTCACATCCACAGCTGGGCATTGTTTTTGCTTTGGCTCCATCCCTTCATTCTTTCTGGCGTTATTTCTCCACTGAGCTCCAGTAGCATATTGGGCACCTACTGACCTGGGGAGTTCCTTTTTCGGTATCCTATCATTTTGCCTTTTCATACTGTTCATGGGGTTCTCAAGGCAAGAATACTGAAGTGGCTTGCCATTTCCTTCTCCAGTGGCCCACATTCTGTCAGATCTATCCATCATGACCTGCCCGTCTTGGGTTGCCCTGCAGGCATGGCCTGGTTTCATTGAGTTAGACAAGGCTGTGGTCCTAGTGTGATTAGATTGACTAGTTTTTTGTGTGTATGGTTTCAGTGTGTCTGCCCTCTGATGCCCTCTTGCAACACCTACCATCTTACTTGGGTTTCTCTTACCTTGGACGTGGGGATATATCTTCATGGCTGCTCCAGCAAAGCACAGCCACTGCTCCTTACCTTGGACGAGGGATATCTCCTTACCACCACTGTTCCTGACCTTCAACGTGGGATAGCTCCTCTAGGCCCTCCTGTGCCTGCTCAGCCACCGCTCCTCCCAGCCACCGGCCCTGGCCTTAGATGTGGGTGGCTCCTCCCAGCTGCCACCCCTGGCCTTGGGCTCGGGGTGGCTCCTCAGGATGATCGCCCCTGGCCTTGGGTGCGAGGTGGCTTCTCCCGGCTGCCCCTGACCTCGGACGCTGGGTAGCTCCTCCCGGCCACTGCCCTGACCTCAGACGTGGGGTGTCTCCTCAGGGCCGCCACTGACCTGGGATGCTGGGTAGCTCCTCTCGGCCTCCCGCCCCTGACCTCAGATGCGGGGTGGCTCCTCCCAGCCTTTCCTGTGCCGTTGCAGCCTAGCACTCTGGGCTGCTGTCCCTGACTTCGGAAGTGGGATAGCTCTCCGCCGTGCTTAGTGCGCTGGCCCGCCGCCGCTGCCACCGCTTGACCATCCCCATGGAAAAGAAATACAAAAAAGCGAAACGGCTGTCTGGGGAGGCCTTACAAATTGCTGTGAAAAGAAGAGAGGTGAAAAGCAAAGGAGAAAAGGAAAGATATAAACATCTGAATGCAGTATTCCAAAGAACAGCAAGAAGAGATAAGAAAGCCTTCTTCAGCGATCAATGCAAAGAAATAGAGGAAAACAACAGAATGGGAATGACTAGAGATCTCTTCAAGAAAATTAGAGCTACCAAGGGAACATTTCATGCAAAGATGGGCTCGATAAAGGACAGAAATGGTATGGACCTAACAGAAGCAGAAGATATTAAGAAGAGGTGGCAAGAATACACAGAAGAACTGTACAAAAAAGATCTTCATGACCCAGATAACCATGATGTTTATGATGATGTGATCACTAATCTAGAGCCAGATATCTTGGAATGTGAAGTCAAGTGGGCCTTAGAAAGCATCACTATGAACAAAGCTAGTGGAGGTGATGGAATTCCAGTGGAGCTCTTTAAATCCTGAAAGATGCTGCTGTGAAAGCGCTGCACTCAATATACCAACAAATTTGGAAAACTCAGCAGTGGCCACAGGACTGGAAAAGGTCAGTTTTCATTCCAATCCTGAAGAAAGGCAATGCCAAAGAATGCTTAAACTACCACACAATTGCACTCATCTCACATACTAATAAAGTAATGCTCAAAATTCTCCAAGCCAGGCTTCAGCAATATGTGAACCGTGAACTCCCTGATGTTCAAGCTGGTTTTAGAAAAGGCAGAGGAACCAGAGATCAAATTGCCAACATCCGCTGGATCATGGAAAAAGCACGAGACTTCCAGAAAAACATCTATTTCTGCTTTATTGACTATGCCAAAGCCTTTGACTGTGTGGATCACAAGAAACTGTGGAAAATTCTGAAAGAGATGGGAATACCAGACCACCTGACCTGCCTCTTGAGAAATCTGTATGCAGGTCAGGAAGCAACAGTTAGAACTGGACATGGAACAACAGACTGGTTCCAAATAGGGAAAGGAGTACGTCAAGGCTGTATATTGTCACCCTGCTTATTTAACTTCTATGCAGAATACATCATGAGAAACGCTGGGCTGGAAGAAGCACAAGCTGGAATCAAGATTGCTGGGAGAAATATCAATAATCTCAGATATGCAGATGACACCACCTTTATGGCAGAAAGTGAAGAGGAACTCAAAAGACTCTTGATGAAAGTGAAAGAGGAGGGCGAAAAAGTTGGCTTCAAGCGCAACATTCAGAAAACGAAGATCATGGCATCCGGCCCCATCACTTCATGGGAAATAGATGGGAAAACAGTGGAAACAGTGTCAGACTTTATTTTTTTGGACTCCAAAATCACTGCAGATGGTGACTGCAGCCATGAAATTAAAAGGCGCTTACTCCTTGGAAGAAAAGTTATGACCAACCTAGATAGTATATTCAAAAGCAGAGACATTGCTATGCTGACTAAGGTCCGCCTAGTCAAGGCTATGATTTTTCCTGTGGTCATGTATGGATGTGAGAGTTGGACTGTGAAGAAGGCTGAGCGCTGAAGAATTGATGCTTTTGGACTGTGGTGTTGGAGAAGACTCTTGAGAGTCCCTTGGACTGCAAGGAGATCCAACCAGTCCATTCTGAAGGAGATCAACCCTGGGATTTCTTTGGAAGGAATGATGCTAAAGCTGAAGCTCCAGTACTTTGGCCACCTCATGCGAAGAGCTGACTCATTGGAAAAGACTCTGATGCTGGGAGGGATTGGGGGCAGGTGAAAGGGACGACAGAGGATGAGATGGCTGGATGGCATCACGGACTCGATGGACGTGAGTCTGAGTGAACTCCAGGAGATGGTGATGGACAGGGAGGCCTGGTGTGCTGCGATTCATGGGATCGCAAAGAGTCAGACACGACTGAGCGACGAACTGAACTGAAAGACCTGTTCCACCAGTTTCCCTGGAGCACAGAGCACTTCACTCTCCACCCTGAACTCCTTCAGGGCATGTCAGAGGTCAACAGCTACAGCAGCACAGGATTCAATCTCTGTAGAGGAAGATGGCAAATACCCTTGTCCAGTGCCAATTTGTGGTTGACAGTTGTTTAGTTGTTAAGTCATGGCCCGGGTTTCCTAGGTAGCAGAGTGGCAAAGAATCCACCTGCAGATGCTGAATACTCAAGAGCCAGGGATTCATCCCTGGGTTGGGAAGGTGCCTTGGAGAAGGAAATGGCAACCTGCTCCAGTATTTTTGCCTGGAAAATTCCATGGACAGAGGACTCTGATGGGTACAGTCCATGGTGTCGCAAAGTTTCAGACACAACAGCACACAAGAAAGACAAAAAAGTTGTGTCCAACTCATTGGGAACCAACAGACGGTAGTCTGCCAGACTTCCCTGTCCATGAGACTTCCCAAGAAAGAATACTGGAGAGGGTTGCCATTTCCTTCTGCACAGCATCTTTCTGGCCCAAGGACTGAACCAGCATCTCCTGAATTGGCAGGAGGATTCTTTACCACTGAGCCACCAGGGAAGCCCAGGGTATGATTATAGTGTATTACTAAAATATGAACTAAGATGCATGGGCATCACCAGATGGTCAATACCAAAATCAAATTGATCATATTCTTTGCAGCCAAAGATGGAGAATCTTTATACAATTAGCAAACACAAGACAGGGAGCTGACTGTGGCTCAGATCATGAAATCCTTATTGCCAAATTCACACTTAAATTGAAGAAAGTAGGGAAAACCACTAGACCATTCAGGTATGACCCAAATCAAATCCCTTACAATTCTACAGTGGAAGTGACAAATAGATTCAAGGGATTAAATCTGATAGACAGAGTGCCTGAAGAACTATGGATGAAGGTTTGTAACATTGTACAGGAGGCTGTGATCAAAATCATCCCCAAGAAAAAGAAATGCAAAAAAGGCAAAATGGTTGTCTGAGGAGGCCTTACAAATAGCTGAGAAAAGAAGAGAAGCTAAAGGAAAATGAGAAAAGGAAAGATATATCTATCTGAAAGCAGAGTTCAAAAGAATAACAAGAGAAATAATAAAGCCTTTTTAAGATATAAGTGCAAAGAAGCATAGGAAAACAACAGAATGGGAAAGACTAGAAATCTCTTCAAGAAAATTAGGGATACCAAGGGAACATTTCATGCAATGATGAGCACAATAAAGGACAGAAACTGTATGGACCTAACAGAAGCAGAAGATATTAAGAAGAGGTGGCAAGAATACACAGAAGAACTGTACAAAAAAGATCTTCATGACCCAGATAACCATGATGTTGTGATCACTCACCTAGAGCCAGACATCCTGGAATACAAGGTCTTAGGAAGAAGCACTAGGAGGAAAGCTAGTGGAGGTGATGGAATTCCTGTTGAGCTATTTCAAATACTAAAAGATATGCTAGCAAATTTGGGAAACTCAGCAGTGGCCACAGGACTTGAAAAAGTCTATTTTCATTCCAATCCCAAAGGAAGGCAATGCCAAAGAATGCTCAAACTTCTGCACAATTGCACTCATCTCACATGCTAGCAAAGTAATGCTCAAAATTCTCCAAGCTAGGCTTCAACAGTATCTGAACCGAGAACTTCCAGATGTTCAGGCCAAATTTAGGAAATGCAGCGGAACCAGAGATCAAGTTGTCAACATCTGTTGGATCATAGAAAAAGCAAGATAATTCCAGAAAAGCATCTACTTCTGTTTCAGTGACTATGCTAAAGCTTTTGACTGTATGGATTACAATAAACTATGGAAAATTCTTAAAGAAGCGGGAATGCCAGGCTACCTGACCTGCCTCCTGAGATATCTGTATGCAGGTCAAGAAGCAACAGTTAGAACCAGACATGAAACAAGGGACTGGTTCCAAATTGGGAAAGGAGTACGTCAAGGCAATGTATTGTCACCCTGCTTATTTAAGTTATATGCAGAGTACATCATGCAAAATGCCAGGCTGTATGAAACATAAGCTAGAATCAAGATTGCCAGGAGAAATATCAATAACCTCAGATATGCAGATAACACCACCCTTATGGCAGAAAGGGAAGAGGAACTAAAAAGCCTCTTGATGAACGTGAAAGAGAAGAGTCAAAAAGTTGGCTTAAAACTCAACATTCAAAAAACTCAGACCATGGCATCTGGTGCCATCACTTCATGGCAAATAGATGGGGAAACAGTGGAAACAGTGACAGACTTTCTTTTCTTGGCCTCAAAAATCAACGTAGATGCTGACTGCAGCCATGAAATTAAAAGACTCTTGCTTCTTGGAAGAAAAGCTACGATGAACCTAGGCAACATATAAAAGAGCAGAGACATTACTTTGCCAACAAAGGTTCATCTAGTCAAAGCTTTGGTTTTTTCAGCAGTCATGTATGGATGTGAAAGTTGGACCGCAAAGGAAGCTGAGTGTTGAAAAATTGATGCTTTTGAACTGTGGTGTTGGAGACTCTTCTCAGACTCTTGAGAGTGCCTTGGACTGCAAGGAGATCAAATCAATTAGGGAATCAATCCTGAATATTCATTGGAAGGACTGATGCTGAAGATGAAATTTAAATACTTTGGCTCCCTGATGCGAAGAACTGACTCATTGGAAAAGACCCTGATCCTGGGAAATATTGAAGGTGGGAGGAGAAGGGGATGACAGAGGATGAGATGGTTGAATGGCATCACTGACTCAATGGACATGAGTTTGAGTAAACTCCAGGAGTTGGTGATGGACAGGGAAGCCTGGCATGCTGCTGTCCATGGAGTCAAAAAGAGTTGGACATAACTGAGTGAATGAATTGAACTGATAATACGTACTGGAAACAACCTTTCATCATGTTTGTCCTTGGTGAAATAACAAAAAAGCCCTTGTAATGCTCTTTAGAAGGTCATTCTATTAGGGCTGGGGACTATAATACAAGTTGCTTGTAAATTATATATCTCAAGCATTCAATGTTTATGTTTTATTTAACTGATGCAATTAACTGTGTTAGTTTTGCTCCTTGGAAAAAATATCACCTAGAAGGATTTTGAATACAAAAAATAGATTGAAATGATTGCTAATCATTTGATTTTAAGGGACAGGTGGCTCTGTAGCCTTTGGTGTGGCATCACGCTCCGAGGATATGAAGTTAACACCCACGGGTCCATCATAAAGAGCCTCAGCGCTCAAAAATACCTGATGGCCACTTTGATCTATCTTCTGAACTGAGGTTTTGGGTCATTTTCTGGAATTACTTTTCTTTCCATTCATAATGACCATCTAGTCAGTGCCTGAGATCTCAAGAGTCTAGAAAATTTCTCCCGTTTCTACTGCCTGTTGAACTGATAGCCAGAGATAACTATGTGAGAGGATGTGCACTATGCCCAAAAGCTTTGTTTCTTTCTTGAGTATTTAGGAGTGGCAGGTGGTTGGTTGCTGACAGTGAAGGTGTATGTTCCTGAAAATCAGCATGGTTTGTTGCAGACAATGCCTTATAGTGCCTGGCATGCGGGAGCAGACAGCACTTAACACAGAGGAAATGCCTGCTTCCACTTTTCCATTGTTCTCTTAAATATTTAGGAAGCTAAAATCTCTTTCAAAGTGTTGAATTGAAATTATGTTGATATAAAAAAGCATTTGATCTCTTAGCCGCTTCAATGTAAGACAATGATAGACCCAAGAAAATGCACTGGAAGATGTCTGGTGCAAGATCAAGTCTTTTCAACATTTATCTCTTTTGTTGTTAAAATGTTTAAGCTTGGGAAGGATTGATTAATCAAACCAGGACAGGGTCTATATAATATAGATACATGATCTGTCACTGCAGTAAGTGAGTGGATCATAATCAGGAATAAAGCCCTCAAGTACCTCTAATCATGTTACTTTTGCAGCTTCAGAAATGCACTGAAGGGACGGCAATATGGAAAGAGAAGACAACATCCATCTCAGGAGACCAGAGATGGCACAGGAACAACCTGGGATTAAAAGAAACACAAATCAAGTGAGAAGCCTGGTGTGAAGGAAATGTAGCATGACACTGGGAAGTCAGCAGGCTGTGTTCAGCAATATGAAACATTCCGCTTGGTGCTTTCAGAACTTATCATGAAAAATTAAAGTGATCTGAGCATACTTTTAGCGTGGATAGTAGTCTCTAGAAAAATGTTTATTATTGCAACTGCTATAGAAGATATAGAAACTATATAACCAGGAAAAAAGGGGCAATAATGTTTTACTTGAGTGTTACACAATGATCTGAAGCAAGGAGAGTTCTAAACGTATGACCAATTATTAACTGCTAAAAACTAAGACTCATGTACTCTAGTAACGTGGACAGTAAAGATAATTTCAGTTCTCCTGAAATACCCTGAAATACTTAAATAAAAATATGTCATTTGAGTCCCTATATCTTATAAAATATGACTAGCAAAAATGTTGATTTGATTTTTTATTTCCATTAAAATCAACCTATAAAAATATTCTATTGACCCAACTGCTGATAATCTTGTAAATTTGTATAATCACTTCAGTTATTTTTAGAAATATTGAAAATGAACATAACATGGATTAACAGTTTCACTTTTAAATATACTTTTAAAGTATCCCAAATGTACTTTCAATATACTTTTAAAATATTCCAAATATGACACAGACCTTCCCAAGTGGCACAGTGGTAAAGAATCTGCCTGCCAATGCAGGAGATTCAAGAGATGTGGGTTCAATCCCTGGGTCAGGAAGATACCTTGGAGGAGGAAATGGCAATTTTCTCTAATAGTTTTGCCTGGAAAATTCCATGGACAGAGTTGAACATGACTGAATGACAATGAGTGAGGAAGAGAAAAATGGGAATGGAATTCAATAGGGGTACATAAAAGATTTTTATCTCCCGAATTTGATTCATTAAAAATTTTAATATGAGTATTAAAATTTGAAAAGTTTGAAAGAATTGGTAGGTGGCTTTTATTATAAGAGCAGTAATGTTTAAAACTTCCTTTAGTTTAAAATATTTCAAAAGAAAAAATATCATTTAAAAATTCCCTTCACCCAACAATTTTGGTGTATTCCCACTCATTCAGTTTATTTCTCCATAAAATCATAGGCACTAGGCAAAATGCAGACAGGTTTATGTAAGAAATTTCAGTTTTCATAGAACTATATTATTTTGCCAGCTAAATATCTATGAAGACCACATTAAGTTCTGTATAAAAACCATTCTTCATGGCTGAAATTGAAAGGTGTGATATGAGGTTCTATTGTATATCAGGTTCTCTTTGTTCATGGCACATAGTAGATAATCTGAAACAATGGATAACTTGTAATTATAACTAAATTCAGTAAAGTTTTGGTGGGATTTAATATGTTGAATTTAAAATAATGATCTCTATCTATCTATAACTTTATCTTATAAATCACTTTCAGGGTAGATGAAATCAACTTCTACCATTTAAAAATGCCACAGATAGTATATAAAGATGAAAATTAAGGGAATATTATATCAATATATAAAGAAGATAAAAAGAATGGCAAATCAATAGACTTTTATAACATCTAGATAATTATTCATGAAGAACTTGTGTTAAAATTGAGAAAAATATTATAATGTTTAAGACACAAATTTGAAAAAATCTTTAAAGGATAGACTCATTAATTACCTGTGATTATAGTATTCCCCTTAATAAAATGTTTATAAGATTTTTAATATAAATTCTACCAGATTATTAACAGAACTGAGATTTCAGTCTGTTTATCTAAATATCGTATAAGTAATGTTGCAGGTATGTGTCATTTTATTTAAGAAATGCTATGCTTCCTTTGCTTGTATTTCATGGATGGAGGAGCTGAGATTTTCATCCACAGTGTGGCTCATATTTGAAGTATGTAGATAGATATGTTTTTGTCCCTAGAGATTTTTACAAATGCATCTTGATGATAAATGCCATTTCTACACAGGCAATACTCATTTCACTTTGAATCATAAAACTGAATGCAAACAGTTATTCAATGTGTAAAGGGATATTACCAAGAAATAAGAAAGGTATTATGTCTTGTAGTCATTAACATTAAGGTGACAATATGTATAGACTAAATACCATATATGCAACAAATCCGAGGATAAAAATATATAGAAAAAATTCAGCCGTGAATAAATAATAGTACCAGACATATCACCCCAATGTAAACAAACAAAAAACTAGGCTAAAAAACAGCTCTATTCAGCCATTAAAATGTAGCATAAAACTGTATTAATTAAGAAAAAAAGACACTTTAAATTCAAACACACATTAACAGTAAAAGAATAGGAAAATAGAAATCATGCAAACTTTACACATAAGAGAACTGAATTGACTGTGTGAATGTCAGGCAAAATAAAATTTAGTGAAAGAATATAGACAAAGATAAAGAGATAGTTTATAAAAATAAAATAGATAAAATTTTCAAGAACACATAACAATCCTAAAGAATATGCTAGGAAAAACAGCTTCAAAATACTTGAAGCAAAATTTGATAGATCTGAAAGAAGAAACAGATATAGCCACAATTAGAATTGCAGACTACAGCACTCTTATTTCTGTAATTGACAGAGGAAGCAGGGGAAAAAAAAAACAAAAACAAAACAGAAAAAATCTCGACGATGTGACCAACATTATTACCTACCCTGACCTAATTGACATTTAGAGAACACCCAATCCAACACTGACAAACTGCATGTCCTTTTCAAATGTGCATGGAATTTTCACCATAATAGATATATATGAGGCCATAAAACACACCACATTTAAAAGGAGGGAAAGTGGAAATTATATCCCATGTGTTGTTATGACACTTACATAAGAGGAATACAAATGGGAAAGGATGATGTAAAACTGTCTTTATTTGCAGAAAACATCATATGAACACAGAAGATATTAAGAAATCTAGAAAAAAAGGCCATGAGAACAAATACTTTAGCAAAAGCAGAAGAGAGTTCAATATATAAAATTCAGCTGGATGTTTATATTCCAACAATGAAGAGATAGAAAATAAGCTTAAAATAATACTGCTTATGATAACATCAAAATACTAAATTGATACAGATAATGCAAAAGACATACAAAAATTCCCCAAATATTTGGAAATTAAATATTGCAGGTATATTAAATTCATATGTAAGAAGATAGCTCAAATGAAATTAAAAAAATTTTACACTGAATAGTATTGAGAATGGTTTGTGGGTTAATTGGTCAGTTGTGTCTGACTCTTTGTGACCCCATGGACTGTAGCCCACCAGGCTCTTCTGTCCATGGGATTTCAGAGCATAGCAAATTCACGGAATACAGACAAAGTAATGATTAAGATAAATTTATAAGTGCTTTATAAGAAAGGGGAAAATCATTTGGCATTTTCAATATTCAAATATCAATATCTTAATGTTTCACTTCAAGAATTAAAAAAAAAAGCAAGCTAACTTCCGTATAAATAAAAAGATGGAACTCAACATGTTCAGTCAGTTCAGTCACTCAGTCATGGCCGACTCCTTCTGACCCCATGGACATGGACTGCAGCACACCAGGCTTCCCTGTCCATCACCAACTCCTGGAGTTTACTCAAACTCATGTCCATTGAGTTGGTGATGCCATCCAACCATCTCATCCTCTGTCGTCCCCTTCTCCTTCTGCCCTCAATCTTTCCAATGAGTCAGCTCTTCACATCAGGTGGCCAAAGTATTGGAGTTTCAGCTTCAGCATCAGTCCTTCCAACAACCAGCACTGATTTCCTTTAGGATTGACTGGTTGGATCTCCATGCAGTCCAAGGGACTCTCAAAAATCTTCTCCAACACCACAGTTCAAAGGTATTAATTCTTCAGTGGTCAGTTCTCTTTATAGTCCAACTCTCACATCCATACATGACTACTGGAAAAAATATAGCTTTGATTATACTGACCGTTATCAGCAAAGTAATGTTTCTGCTTTTTAATATGCTGTCTAGGTTAGTTATAACTTTTCTTCCAAGGAGCCAGCATCTTTTAATTTCATGGTTGCAGTCACCATCTGCAGTGATTTTGGAGCACAAGAAAATAAAGTCTGTTACTGTTTCCATTGTTTTCCCATCTATTTCCCATGAAGTTATAGGACCAGATGCCATGATCTTTGTTTCCTGAATGTTGAGTTTTAAGCCAACTTTTTCACAATGTCACTGAATATTAACTTGAATGTCTTAAAAAATTAAAAGTGTTGATTAAGATAAGAAGTAAATTAAAGTATTAGACTTTGCTCTCAGTAATATTTTCATTGTTTCCACCACTCGAGAAAGTACTTTTACATTTTCTGATAAAATTAAGCATATAATAAGGCCCAATAATTTAATTGGGCCTCCCAGGTGACTCAGTAATAAAGCACCCACCCGCCAATGCAGAGACATGCGCTTGATCCCTAGGTCGGGAAGGGACCTATGCAATCCCATATTCTTGCCTGGGATATCCCATGGACAGAGGAACCTGGTGGGCTACAGTCCATGGGGTTGCAGAAGAGTAGGACACAACATAGTGACTAAAAAACAGCAGTGAATAATTTCAACACTAAGTTAGTTACTCGGGAAAGTAATTATCTATGATTATACAGAAGCTTGTCTAGCAGCCTTGTCTAACTCAATGAAACTAAGCCATGCTGTGCGGGGCCACCCAGGACGGGCTGGTCATGGTGGAGAGGTCTGACAGAATGTGGTCCACTGGAGAAGGGAATGGCAAACCACTTCAGTATTCTTGCCTTGAGAACCCCATGAACAGTATGAAAAGGCAAAATGATAGGATACTGAAAGAGGAACTCCCCAGGTAAGTAGGTGCCCAATATGCTACTGGAGATCAGTGGAGAAATAACTCTGGAAAGAATGAAGGGATGGAGCCAAAGCAAAAACAATGCCCAGCTGTGGATGTGACTGGTGATAGAAGCAAGGTCTGATGCTGTAAAGAGCAATATTGCATTGGAACCTGGAATGTCAGGTCCATGAATCAAGGCAAATTGGAAGTGGTCAAACAGGAAATGGCAAGAATAAACGTCGACATTCTAGGATTCAATGAACTAAAATGGACTGGAATGGGTGAATTTAACTCACATGACCATTATATCTACTACTGCGGGCAGGAATCCCTTAGAAGGAATGGAGTAGCCATGATAGACAACAAAAGAGCCCAAAATGCAGTACTGGGATGCAATCTCAAAAACAACAGAATGATCTCTGTTCGTTTCCAAGGCAAACCATTCAATATCACAGTTATCCAAGTCTATGCCCCAACCAGTAACGCTGAAGAAGCTGAAGCTGAATGGTTCTATGAAGACCTACAAGATCTTATAGAACTAACATCCAAAAAAGATGTCCTTTTCATTATAGGGGACTGGAATGCAAAAGCAGGGTTAAGAAACACCTGGATTAACAGGCAAACTTGGCCTTGGAATACAGAATGAAGCAAGGCAAGGGCTAATAGAGTTTTGCCAAGAGAACACATTGATCATAGCAAACACCCTCTTCCAACAACACAAGAGAAGACTCTACACATGGACATCACCAGATGGTCAACACCGATATCAGATTGATTATATGATTGATTATATTCTTTGCAGCCAAAGATGGAGAAACTCTATACAGTCAGCAAAAACAAGACAGGGAGCTGACTGTGCCTCAGATCATGAGCTCCTTATTGCCAAATTCAGACTTAAATTGAAGAAAGTAAGGAAAACCACTAGACCATTCAAGGTATGATGTAAATCAAATCCCTTATGATTATACAGTGGAAGAGAGAAATAGATTTAAGGGACTAGATCTGATAGACAGAGTGCTGATGAACTATGGACAGAGGTTTGTGACACTGTACAGGAGACAGAGATCAAGAGTATCCCCATGGAAAAGAAATGCAAAAAGAGAAAATGGCTGTCTGGGGGAAGCCTTACAAATAGCTGTGAAAAAAAGAGAAGTGAAAAGCAAAGAAGAAAAGGTAAGATATAAGCACCTGAAAGCAGAGTTGCAAAGAATAGCAAGAAGAGATAAGAAAGCCATCCTCAGTGATCAATGCAAAGAAATAAAGAGGAAAACAACAGAATGGGAAAGACTAGAGATCTCTTAAAAAAAATTAGAGATATCAAAGGAACATTTCATGCAAAGATGGGCTCGATAAAGGAAAGAAATGGTATGGACCTAACAGAAGCAAAAGATATTAAGAGGTGGCAAGAATACACAGAAGAATTGTACAGAAAAGATCTTCATGACCAAGATAATCACGATGGTGTGATCACTCACCTAGAGCCAGACATCCTGCAATGTGAAGTCAAGTGGGCCTTAGAAAGCATCACTACAAACAAAGCTAGTGGAGGTGATGGAATTCCAGTTGAGCTATTTCAAATCCTGAAAGACGATGCTGTGAAAGTGCTGCACTCAATATACCAACAAATTTGGAAAACTCAGCAGTGTCCACAGGGCTGGAAAAGGTCCGTTTTCATTCCAATCCCAAAGAAAGGCAATGCCAAAAAATGCTCCAACTACTGCACAATTGCAGTCATCTCACACGCTAGTAAAGTAATACTCAAAATTCTCCAAGCCAGGCTTCAGCAATATGTGAACTGTGAACTTCCAGAAGTTCAAGCTGGTTTTACAAAAGGCAGAGGAACCAGAGATCAAATTGCCAACATCCGCTGGATCATGGAAAAAGCACGAGACTTCCAGAAAAACATCTATTTCTGCTTTATTGACTATGCCAAAACCTTTGACTGTGTGTATCACAATATACTGTGGAAAATTCTGAAAGAGATGGGAATACCAGACCACCTGATCTTCCTTTTGAGAAATCTGTATGCAGGTCAGGAAGCAACAGTTAGAATTGAACATGGAACAACAGACTGGTTCCAAATAGGAAAAGGAGTACATCAAGGCTGTATATTGTCACCCTGCTTATTTAACGTCTATGCAGAGTACATCATGAGAAACGCTGGACTGGAAGAAGCACAAGCTGGAATCAAGATTGCCATGAGAAATATCAATAACCTCAGATATGCAGATGACACCACCCTTATGGCAGAAAGTGAAGAGGAACTAAAAAGCCTCTTGATGAAAGTGAAAGAGGAGAGTGGAAAAGTTGGCTTAAAGCTCAACATTCAGAAAACGAAGATCATGGCATCTGGTCCCATCACTTCATGGCAAATAGATGGGGAAACAGTGGAAACAGTGTCAGACTTAATTTTTGGCGGCTCCAAAATCACTGCAGATAGTGATTGCAGCCATGAAATTAAAAGATGCTTACTCCTGGGAAGGAAAGTTATGACCAACGTAGACAGCATATTGAAAAGCAGAGACATTACTTTGCCAACAAAGGTCCATCTAGTCAAGGCTATGGTTTTTCCAGTGGTCATTTTTGGATGCGAGAGTTGCATTGTGAGGAAAGCTGAGTGCCAAAGAACTGATGCTTTTGAACTGTGGTGTTGGAGAAGACTCTTGAGAGTCCCTTGGACTACAAGGAGATCCAACCAATCCATTCTAAAGGAGATCAGTCCTGGGTGTTCTTTGGAAGGACTGATGCTAAAGCTGAAACTCCAGTACTTTGGCCACCTCATGCAAAGAGTTGACTCATTGGAAAAGACTCTGATACTGGGAGGGATCGGGAGCTGGAGAAAAAGGGGATGACGGAGGATGAGAGGGCTGGATGGCATCACTGACTCGATGGACATGGGTTTGAGTGAACTCCGGGGGTTGGTGATGGACAGGGAGGCCTGGCGTGCTGCGATTCATGGGGTTGCAAAGAGTCAGACAGGACTGAGTGATTGAACTGAACTGATACAGAAGCTTGCACTAACTATTCTTATTAGCAAACATTGTGACAACATACATGCATACCAACGGGTGGATAAATACACTTATTATATTCATATGAGGAACAGCATTCAGCAATGAAAGGGAATGAACGAATGATAACACAGAATGTGAATGATTCTGAAAAGCATTATTCTGAGCAAAAGAAGTCACACATAAAACAGTACGTTTAATTTCCCTAGAAAGAAGAAATCTAATCTATAGTGACCAAGTAAGTCAGGTAATAGCTGGGCTGAAAGAAGGTCAGAAACTGACTAACATGAAGCTTGAGGGAACGTTTTAGATAGATAAAAATTTTGTAGTTTGTGTTGGTGATTACCTGGCTGTATACATTGTCGAAACTCATAGAACTGTACTTTTAAAATTGGTTCATTTTATTATAGGTAAATTATACCTTAGTAAAACTGATTTGAAATTACAGGAGAAAAATTTTAAAATATATTTTCAATTAAATAGAAATAAAATTATCTTTAATATGTATGACAAATGGAGCATTCATTTCTTAACTAGCTATATTTACATATTATTATATTTATGCTCTATTATATCTCAAAAGATATTGACTGTTTGTAGTTTGTAACTTTATTAAAGGATATCCATAAACAATTTATTTTTGATATGTATTATAATCACACTGCTGAATATAAACCTGTGGCCATTAATTTTCAGAAGGTTTTTCTTTGGTAATTTTTCAATGGATTTCTAGGATATGAGTTTAGTATATGAATAGGAATTACGGAGATCACTGTCTTATGAAAAATATATCCTATCACCTGAAAAATGAATCTTGCACTGGCAGGGGCGAAGTTGCCCTTGCTAAAACAGGTGAGAAAAGGCATTCTATCTAAGTCCATCTATGGTTTTGGCTTTGTTTGCAATATGCAAGGAATTGAACAACCTTATGAAATCATGATAATTTCCTGGAAATGAAAGTAGACTTGTCATACAATATAAATCTGTTCACAGCCTTAGCTTTGTTCTGAAGCACTAACTTTGGAAAAGTGGAAAAAGGCTATGACTTTTAAAATGTCTTTGAACCATGGAGCAAATCAATGTGGCCAAAAGATAATTGGCTGTGCTAGGTTAGAAATGTAATTGCTTTAAGAAGTAAGTAGTGAAAACAAACAGGATAGCTTTCAAGCTAAAGCTAACCTTATCCATGGGCTTAGAAACAGAAGGGTTAATTTGAATTCTGGGCTTTTATACTTATGACAGATGTGTCTGCATTAAATGCAGGTTGGTCACTACGCCTGTCAAAAAGACAAAGTTTTGCTTCTGTCTCATCAAATACAACAGAGTTCTTATAAATAATGGGAAAAAAATAACAGAAATGAAATCAAACATAAGAAGCAAAGTTTAGAGGAATGAAGAGATATATAAGGGATGCATATGTATAGTCCGTCAGGTTGCAAAGAGTTGGACACGACTGAGTGACTTTCATGTATTTTTTTTATAGATGGAAAACAAGAATCACCTTCATGGTGACAGCAGACATTGCTTTAAAGTAGGAGTCTCCAACCTTTGGGATCTAATGCCTTAGGATCTGAGGTGAAGCTGATGTGATAATAATAGAAATAAAGAGCATGATAAGTGTAATGGACTTGAATCATCCTGAAACCATGTCCCCCATCCTAGTTTATGGAAAAATTGTCTTCTGTTAAACCAGTTGCTGGGGCCAAAAAGGTTGGGGTCCACTGCTTTAAAGCACAGACTATATGCCAGTTACTCATGCATTTTGTGTAACTTAACAATCACCCCCAAGTACCCTGTGTGTTATCACTTTCATTGCACAGAAAATGAAGTCATTTGCACAGAAAACGAAGTCATTTGCCCAAGGTCACATAACTTGTAAGCCGTGAAACTGGGATATGAATCTCAGTAGTATGGCTCCAAGGAGAAGGCAACAGCACCCCACTCCAGTCCTCTTGCCTGGAACATCCCATGGATGGAGGAGCCTGGTAGGCTGCAGTCCATGCGGTCGGTAAGAGTTGGACACGACTAAGCCACTTCACTTTCACTTTTCACTTACATGCATTGGAGAAGAAAAAGCAACCCACTCCAATGTTCTTGCCTGGAGAATCCCAGGGAAAAGGGAGCCTGGTGGGCTGCCGTCTATGGGGTCTCATAAAGTCGACACAACTAATGTGACTCGGCGGCAGCAGCAGCGGTATGGCTCCAAAGACCATAGCAGGACCATAGGTTGTCTTTTCTCACATCTTTCTACTCTTATCTTCCTGTACAATGGGTAACGGGTCCTTTCAAAGGCCTTCTAGAGTGACAGCACACTCTGAACAACCAGCAGGGGACTGAGACCATGGACAGAGTCAGCATCAGAGATGAGAGGATGGGAGAGAAAGTTCTGTTCCAGTAAAGGGATCTACAAGGCGCTTCTGACAAATGATGGGCATAACTCTTCTGGGCATCAGGGTCCTGCTGGGAAGTGTAAGTCCAGCTGTTACCACAGCCAGCAGAAAAAATATACATTATAATTCACAATGATTTGCTGTGAAAACAGTATATAGGGTTATAGTTCTAAACTAACATGATCAAGGAGGAAAGTACAGTCTAAGGAGAACACATTATCTGAAATGGAAGGCAAGCATCCTTACTTAGACTTCACTCATCCTCTACTAACCATTTATACTGATTCATAACGGAAATAGGAACAATGGTTGAAAAGGTCAAGATTTTATCTATAGGGATTTTGAAGACAAGCAATAAAATAACATCTTTGAAACCTAGAAGGAATTTCTAATGTTATAAAAACTGATTTCTGTTTAATGGTTTATAAAAAAAGATGATTAATGACCAGGAAAGAAAATGCATCTTCTTAGGAGAAGGCAATGGCAACCCACTCCAGTACTCTTGCTTGGAAAATCCCATGGACGGAGGTGCCTGGTAGGCTGCAGTCCATGGGGTCGCTGGGGGTCGGACACGACTGGGTGACTTCACTTTCACTTTTCACTTTCATGCATTGG
Source organism: Budorcas taxicolor (assembly GCF_023091745.1). Taxonomy (NCBI): domain Eukaryota; kingdom Metazoa; phylum Chordata; class Mammalia; order Artiodactyla; family Bovidae; genus Budorcas; species Budorcas taxicolor. The sequence goes on from NC_068910.1 coordinate 89,995,798, forward strand.
AGAAGGAAATGGCAACCCACCCCAGTGTTCCTGCCTGGAGAATCCCAGGGACGGGGGAGCCTGGTGGGCTGCCGTCTATGGGGTTGCACTGAGTCGGACACGACTGAAGCAACTTAGCAGCAGCAGCAGCAGACCTATTGAAGAATATTTTCTCTTGGATATTAGCTTACTTCAGTTAGACTATAACTAGAATATATTGACTTAAAAATATGCTGTTTAAAAACCTAGATCTATTAAGATAGAAGGTCAAGAATTATAACAGGTCAGATAGAGATAATCCTATATCTTTTCTAAGATTTAAGGTGTAAGAGAAAATATAGGTGATGTTAAAGTGAGATGATAGAGGGAACAGATGGAGTATTTTATTCCTGAAAATAACAAGAAAATAGCATTAGCTGGACACTTATTTGAGCCAAAAATTTTTCCAAATAATTTACAAACATCTTCTTATTACTTTTCCAGTTATCTATTGAATAACAACTTCAAATGTAGTGGAATAAAACAAAAATATTTTTTGTTTCATGCTCATGCATTTGGGCAGTGCAAATTTTGGACAGGGTACAGTGAGATTGGTTTATCTCTGCTCCAATATGTCTGGGGCCTCAGCCTGGGAGCACAGATGACTGTGGACTGCAGCCCATTGAAAGCATTTTCACACACTCCACGGCTGGACACAGTTAGAACTGCCAACTGCAGTGCCTACACAAGCCCTTCCTTCACAGCATGAAAGCTTCAAGGCTGTCAGACTTCATTCTCTGTGGTTAAGAGGTCAAATAAAGAGTGTTCAAGCAAATAAAATCATGACCTTCTACTCAATTCAATTAAATCCCAAATGTAGATGCTTAACAACATTAAGTGTTTTCTAGACTATACCCTGGAGAAGGCAATGGCACCCCACTCCAATACTCTTGCCTGGAAAATCCATGGATGGAGGAGCCTGGTGGGCTGCAGTCCATGAGGTCGCTGAGTCGGACACGACTGAGTGACTTCACTTTTACTTTTCACTTTCATGCATTGGAGAAGGAAATGGCAACCCACTCCAGTGTTCTTGCCTGGAGAATCCCAGGGATGGCGAAGCCTGGTGGGCTGCCGTCTATGGGGTTGCACAGAGCCGGACACGACTGGAGCGACTTAGCAGCAGCAGCAGCAGCAGACTATACCCATCTCCTCTGACCTCAGTCTTGTGATCTAGAAATATCTCAGAACTTGTAGTAAATATTTGGAAAGGGAAAGTCCTTCCGTCATGTCTGACTCTTTGCGACCCCATGGACTACAGAATCCATGGAATTCTCCAGGCCAGAATACTGGAGTGGGTAACCTTTCCTTTCTCCAGGGGATTGTCCCAACCCAGAGGTCAAACCCAGGTCTCCCTCATTGCAGGTGGATTCTTTACCAGCCAAGCCACAGTGTTAGTGTTAGTCGCTCAGTCGTGCCCGACTCTTTGCGACCCCATGGACTGCAGCCCACCAGGCTCCTCTGTCCATGAGATTTTTCAGGCAAGGATACTGGAGTGGGTTGCCATTTACTTCTCCAGGGGATTTTCCCAACTCAGGGATAGAACCCAGGTCTCCTGCACTGCAGGCAGATTCTTTACTGACTGAGCTACAAGGGAAGCCCCAGCCAAGCCACAAGGGAATCTCCAATACAGGGAATTCCAGAAATTTTAGTGAGGAAGTCCTTTTCTATTTTATGATGATTTTAATTATAAATGGAGAGGTATCATGTTGACTATGAAAACCTATCTTTAGAAATTTAACCTCTAACATTGTTCTGGAACAACACTGCATCTTGTCTGAGTTAAATTTCATTAAGTTTCTTATTGTTGTATTACTTTAAATGTCACCTGGAAAAACCTTATTCTTCATGAAGCCACAGTTAAACTGTCACTTATTTTGTGACATTTCATTATCCCTTCCCAGCAGACATAGCTCCGTAAAGATGGCTCTGTCTTTTGTGCTTGGTGTGTATGTGTGCTAAGTCATTTCAGTTGTGTCCAACTCTTTGCGACCCTATGGACTGCAGCCTGCCAGGCTCGTCTGTCTGTGAGATTCTCCAGGCAAGAATGTTGGAGTGGGTTGCCGTGCCCTCCTCCAGGGGATCTTCCTGACCCAAATATCAAACCTGTGTCTCTTACATCTCCTGAATTGACAAATGGGATTCCTTACCACTAGCACCACATAGCAAGCTCATTAAAAACAATAAAATGGTGTTATTCACCTTTTATTCCCAGGACCAAGTATAATGCATAAGACATATTCATTTATATCTAGCTTATAAACTCATAGAAACGGAAAATAAAATGATGACTGCCATGGGTTGTGGGGGATGGTGAGGAAAACTGGAAGATGTTGATCAAAGGGTGCACACCTCCAGTTATAAGCACAGCACAGTGAGTATAGTTAACACTGTATTATATACTTGAAAATTGCTAAGAAAGTAGATCTTAAATGTTCTCACTACACACACACATACAAGCATACACACATATACACACAAAGTGGTAATTATGAGAGGTGACAGAATTGTTAAATAATCTTATTGTGGTAATCATTTAGTAATATACATATACATCAATCATCGTGTTGTATATCTTAAGTTTATATGAAGTTATATTTCAATTATATTTCAATAAAAATCTAGAAAAAATAAGATCTCCCAATACATCAGGCTTAAAATGATTAACATAGTAAGAAATGAAAAAATAAAATAGCTTGCAAATAGAAGCTTGGAATTCTTGAAAAGCAGATCGACAATGAAATCAACAAGAAGAACAAAACCCCTCTTTTTAAAAGGGTAGATTCCAGCCATATTTCCTTCCAGTTAAATATAACAAATAGTTGATAAATATTTGAGTTATAAACTATACTCTGTTATGAACCCTGTCAGCAAAATTGAGTATGTCTTGTAATACAATCAGAACTATGGAAAGAGCTGGAAAGAAACCAAAATGCATGAAGGACATGTAACAGAAAGAGAAGTAGAGAAATTCATGAGAAGCAGGTTGCCCAGACTAAGTGTTGCTACTGGTGCACCTGCCATCAGCTCTCCTGGAGCTTGTCAGAAATGCAGAAACCCAGGCACCACTTCAGACCCACCTATTGAATGAGAATCTTTCATTCAGCAAGACCCCAGAGTGATGCATGCTCATTTACTTGTGATAAGCACGGAACTAAGGACATCAAACCCTTTATCCCAGAGCTGTCTCATAGTTTCCAATGAGGAAGCAAATGTACAATCTTACATTAGTTTTTTTTTACTCAATCACATTAATCCAGAGAGAAGAATGACAAAATTTCCAAATCTAATTCACTAACAGTTATAGGTTTAATGGTTAATGAGAAATTCAAACAAATTTGAAGAACTTTTATTTTATTTAATTTCTCAGTAACAGTTTCCCCAAATGGGAAACGTTGTCTTTGACTACAGAGTTTTTCAGACTGATTTGGTTGCTGGATTTTGATCAATTTCTGTGTTAGCGTTGGTCAGTTTAGGCATCTGGTGAAGCAATCTAAAAGACCTTTCTTTATCATGACCAGTCAGCTGCAAAAAAGCGCTGTGGACAGGTTTAAAGGTGTTATTTGCAATGGGCATAGCATAACAATTCTGGCTGTTGCTTTTTCCCTGAAGATAGAAGCTGCTTGGAGGGAAATTTCCCAGCTGTAACTGAATGCCTTCATAATATCCTTTAAGCAACTTCCAGATTTGTGACAAATCTTATTTCTTTTTGTCAGTTATATTTGTGAAGTACATCAATGTTAATGAATATTATTTTGAATATTAAAAGGATACTCTCTCTTGTCCTAGAGCACAACTAAAATTTAACTATCTCATTTGCTTAGAAGAATGACTGACTTTCACTTTATCCTTTTTAATGTGTCATAAATACATAAATCAAATAGATTTTTTTTTCCCTGTGAGGCTTGCTAAATTTAAGGTCAAAAAGAGAGAAAGAAAGAAGCTTTATTCCTCTCCTCTTTTTGATCTGATGAAAGTTCCAAATGAAATTAATATTGATTTACCCTAAGAAAGGACAGATGTTTTAGGTGAGTATGTATGTTTATAATGGGCCTATTATTGATAGACAGTAAGTACAAGGGCATCGCGAGAAAGTGGAATTATGATTCAGCCACGAAAGAAGCAAGAGGGATTTCAATTTTCTAAGGCTTCAGGCCATGACTAGACCAAATTGTTTTTCTCAGCAATAATTCAGACAGCTTAAACAATCAGTTAGAATATTGGAATCACGTATCTGACTTTGTATCTGCAGAATCTAGGCATTGCTTATATCTGAAGCCACTATTGTAGACAGAATAACGGCCCCCAGAGCTGTCCATGTTCTAATCCTTGGGAGCTGTGAATATTTTAGGTTATATGTCAAAGGACAATGAGAGTTGCAGTTGGAATGAAAATTGCTAATAAACTGATTTTAAGTAGGGAGATTATCCTGGATTTTCTGGGTGGGCACAATATAATCACAAGGATTCTTAGAATGGGAGTAGGAAGTAGAAGTGAGAAGCAGAGACACAGTAGCAAGAAAAGAAACTCTGCCAACATTGCTGGCTTTGAAGACCAAGGAAGAGGGCTGTAAGCCAAAGAATATGGGCAGTCGTTAGAAATTGGATAAGATAAGAAGACAGATTCTCTCTCAGAGCTTTCAGAAAGAAATAGCTAATACTCTTTGATCGTAGTCCTGTGATATCTGGGTTGAACTTCTGATATTCAGAATTAGAAGATAAAAAACTTGGACTGCTTAAACTACTAAGCTTGTGATATTGTCACAGCAACAAGATGAAACTCGTATACTCTCTTGCCATCATTCCTACTTCCACACTGCAACAACAAAATAGCTGCCCCACAAGATAATCACGACTCCTGTGTAGTATCCATTGAGTGCCTGCTACATGCTAGGAACTTAAAATGTATTACTTTACTTCTTACAAATCTCTGCCAAAAACAAAACAAAACAAAACAAAACAAAACTCCTTAAAGAAGAAATTAAACCTTACACAAAACAACCTGTCATTAAGTTAATGGTTGAGCAAAGATTTGAACTTTTCTACTTATCTGAAGGTCTGAACACTTTCTACTATATGCAATGGCTCTAACATAGTAATTATAGTCTTACTTTAGTTGCTTCACTCTAATATTGGAAACATTACTGGATGAGAACAAAACTCAGGAACTGTGTGCGTGCAAGCTAAGTCGCTTCAGTTGTGTCTGACTCTTTGTGACCTTATGGACTGTAGCCTGCCAGGCTCCTCTGTCCATTGGATTCTCCTGGCAAGAATACTGGAGTCGGTTACCATTGCCTCCTTCAGGGGCTCTTTCTAACCCAGTGATCGAACCCTCATCTCTTATATCTTCTGCATTGATAGGTGGATTCTTTACCACCAGAGCCACCTGGGAAGCACCAAATAGTGTTTCCTAGTCTTTTATCTTCTGGTAGTCTATTACCTGGTCAACCTGCAAACCTTCCTTTACAACCTGTGATAATACTCTGTATTTTCCCTTACATTTTTTTGCCTACTTGCTGGGGACGGGTGAGGGACCAGCTGAGAGTGATACTAGTGCAGTCTTTACTTCTTCTGAAAGCAGGGTAGATAGAGATGATTAAAAGTCAGGCACTCATGTTTCCAAAAGCATCACTATTTTCTGACAGCTGACTCAATTGCTCAGCAGGCATTTTTAGTGCCATCTTGCCAGGTATGTGATTTTCAGTGGATATGTAATTTGGATCTTAGCCTCTCACTTCTTTAGCTGTCAGAACATGGGCCCCCCTAGAGCAGCAGATTGCTCAGATCCTAGAGGGGAAGGGCTGAGTCCCACTCTTCAACATACTGTTAAAGGAGGAGTCCCATCTGGTGGACTCCATAGCTTTCTATGTTTCTGTATAAAGCAGGATGAGAAGATATAAGAGTGGTGGCAAAATTAATGAGAATGTAGTGAAGAGAACAAGTGTTTCAATGACCATTCAGAAGTAACTAGAAATACTCTTTTCTGTTTCAGAAATAAAATAAAATTTTAAAATGAATTAAAATTCAAATTAAAATAAAATTCTTATACTTGAATAGGTAGGTTTAAGGAATATGTTTGTGGCATCTACATTTTTCTATCCTCTTTAGGCCAAAAGAAACACATTTTCTAAATTATTTTCTCAGTATATTTGATCCAAAGGCTCTCTTTTTACTTGAATCTAGAAGGCTAAAATTTTATTATTTAAAGGTAAATGTTTCATGAATGGGCTATATTTAAAAATACAAATGAAATTAAAAAAATCTTTCTGTGAGCCTGAGGGAAGGGCTGCCACTTTTTGTTAATATAGAATCCAAGAAATAAGACCAACTCTCTGTGTCTTGTAAGAACAAAAGTAATTTTTATGTCCCATGATGCTTATATAGGTGTAATAATACCCAAGTCCTTCTTTTCACAAGATTTTAGCTATATTTGAAGAATATGAAGATACATTGGAAGACATACACATTTTTCCAGTCACCCCTGCTCAAGTACATTTTTGCAAATGAAGAACAAACATCTCTAAGGCTATAGAATACTCACATAGCTTACATTTACCAAGATTAATTTGTTAGAGAGGAACAGTTAAATTGTATTTTAACATTGACTTTACCAATATTACATAAATGTACTTTCCAACTGACTTGCCAAATCAGAATTCAGTCTCTCAAAGCATAGGTCTCACCCTGATATTTTCTTACTGACATGGTTTCCTTGCTTAAGGAGTTAAAAAGAAAAAACTAAACCAATGTCCGTTCTGCTGCTCACCCATAAGTACTTCTAAATCTCCCCAGCCCAAATATTTTGAATCAGATATCAAAGTCCCAGAGCTATGTGCTATTTTTTTTCCACACTCTGCTTGGAAATCACCACTTCATCACTACTGTCTGCTTGAAAATCCTCCATCATTAAGCCCTGTTGTTTGTTTTCAATTCAGGAACCCTCATTTTGCCTAGTCTGGTTTGGGTTGGTGATTTGAAATCTGATTGTCTACCTGCTTCCAATCTGGCACCATTTAGCGTGTTGCATGACATTTGGCTCTCCCATTTCATGCTACTCACTCCAAGTCTGAATGTCCCATGCACTGCCCAAACCCCCGAGGGCACTCAAATATCCAGATTCATGCCTGGTGAGAAGAAACCCGTGTACTGAAAACTCATGTCGATGTTTTCATTTGCCTTAATGACTTTACGAGTGAGTGAATTGGAAAATAATGTTCCTAAAGCACTGTTGCTAGGAGGATGTTTAATGGCGTAACACAGAAAATATCTCAGGAGAGATTCTATCTTCAGGTTAGGCCCCAAAGTGTAAGTGGCTCTTTCTGCCAAAGACATCAGAATAAAACACCATTATTCCTAGCAGCCAAGAGGAGGCAGATTGTTGTCAGGACACCTGTGCACAAAGAAGGCATAGATTTTGAAAAGGAGAAAGCCATTCCTGCTCTAACAAGGCAGGCAGACAACAATATTTTTGCACATCCAAAAGAAGGACATAATTAGTGAGATTTAAGGTTCTAAAATGCAGACTAAGGACTAATGATGAGAGGATTGAAAACAAAGAATTACCAATCAATACTTGGAAGGTTTGAGGCCACAAAGAAGGGTATACAGTTTCCATAAGCAGGAAAATTTGGATGCAGATTCTTTTATCCACATTGGTTCATGTTTGCCATCATTTCTCTAATAAAATATCACCACAGTTTTAAGCCAGGTTTTCACAGCACATCATTTTTGTGCTCTGTATATAATTATGTTCAATTTTTCTGTGTAGCAAAAAAATATAGAATCCACACTCTGGTTTGGGTTCAGCCATTTCCCACCAATCCTTTTCTCATCACAGTGGAGTTGTAGTTTGAGAGTAAATTCTTGTGATATTAGGTAGTGGTATCGGCCTCAGTGATCCCTCCTGGGGGATCACAGTGCAGATTCCAGGGCTCATAATTGAAAAAGCGGGAGAAGAGCATAAATGAACAAACAAATGACCCTCTTCAGGGAAAGCTGCTTTTCAAAAAGCTTCATTTTAGAATACACTGCACTTCTTTTCTGCTCTCAACAAAAAGTCATCTTTATACAACCGCAGCCAAGCAAGTCCAGGAAGATGGAAACACTGGATGGTAGCTTCACATACACTTTAGTGTATGTGCTTAGTGACAGCTTGGGCTTTGAAATAAGACTCCTAGATTGGAATCCTTGCATCGTGTGTTCTCATTCTTTTCATTAGTGAGGATAACTGACATCGGGTTTGGTAGTAGATGGTCATCTATCTGCTTATTTTTACAGGGATGCAGGAGAGGTTAAAAAAAAAAAAGACCTCTCCACAGCTACCATCTTTTCAGAATGCTCTTTGTTTATTTTTGGAAAAGAGAAATTATTTGTATTATATGTGTTCTTTCTTGTCTAAAAGAACATGTTGATTATTTATTTTAAGGAAAATTTGTGGGGGAGGTTAACTTTGGGAAGCAGACTCAACCACATGGTACCTAGTCTCAGATTTAAACACACATGACATGGAACATTGTCTCCTAATTTTGAGTTAAGAGGGTGTCTCATAAACATTTGAATTAATTTATGGTCTTTCAACTTGTGCTGTGCTTAGTCGCTCAGTCACGTCTGACTCTTCGCAACCCTGTGGACTGTAGCCTGCCAGTCTCCTCTGTTCATGGGGATTCTCTAGGCAAGAATACTGGATTGGGTTGCCATGCCCTCTTCCAGGGGATCTTTCCAATCTTCCCAACCTAGGGATCAAACACAGGTCTCCTACATTGCAGGCAGATTCTTTACTGTCTGAGCAACCTGGAATTTAAAATGTTTGAATACAAAAGAGTTTTGTTGAGCCACCATTTTATAGCTTATTCTAAGTTTAGACTTCTGTTTACAAGTATATTGTAATGAATATATTACAAAAGATTTACTCTAATCTGTAGTATTATCAGGATGAAAATGTCCCAGACATGGTCTCTTCTCATTGGGATGTGTGTGCATGCTTACTTAGTCATATCCGAATGTTCATGAACCCATGGACTGTAACCCAGGAGGTGGCTCTGTCCATTGAATTTTCCAGGCAAGAATACTGGAGCAGGTTGCCACTTCCTTCTCCAGGGGACCTTTCCAACCCAAGGATCCAACCTGGATCTCTTGTATCTCCTGCATTGGCAAGCAAGTTCTTTACCAGCTGAACCACTGGGGAAGCCATCATTGGGATAAAAGCAGCCAAATAGAAAGCAACAGCAAAAATTTTCACTTACAAGGTAGTAAGAAAGATTATGAATTTGTGATATCAGAGAAAATTCAAGATTGATACCTCTTTTGGAAAAGCTTATAAAATAGGTATCCACTAGCATAAATCTCCCCCCAAAATCATGCATTACCAACAATGTTGAGATTTAGATAAGCCTTTTCTTAATTTTGTTTGTCCTTAAAGTGTAGCAGAGGTAATTTTCTATTGAATTGAAATAAGCTATTGGCACTTCTTCACGGATCATAGTACACTTTAATAATAAGGACTATTATTGTTAACAGGGGGAAAGTGATTCCACCAGATGACAAACCTGATGCATCCCTTGGTGCTCATTTATAGAGGTTAAATGGGATTTAGTGAATTGTTAACAAACTGATATAATTGTATAAATGCATTTTATTGCCACTTTTGAGATAAGAAAACTTCTATAAATTGAATTTCTAATATTTTAATCTCCTCTAATTCAAATATTAGTATTTTGTCAGTAATTAACTTAAGAACAAATGGGCAAGGTTGAAATGCAGTAGATTTTGATGCATAACTGGGAAGAAAATACTAATGATTCAAGCTTACTGAGATGGAATACCGTCGTTAAAAATAGAGTGAGCATCCTGTAGCAGCGTCGATAAATCAGTGTTGACAAATACTTATGTGGAAATGATTCCCCTATTTATATAGTGGAAAAATTCCCTTTAATACTACATATGAATCTGAAATGCTGTCCTTTCACAGTCAGGTTTGGATCCATATCAAAACAGTGTGTCTAGGACAATGCAACACATTTTATCAAAATTATTATAATTGTAAAGTTGTTACTTTTTTCTATAAAAATAATACAAGTAAATAAGACATTCACATGGTTAAAAAATTAAGCATTAAAGAGAATAGTAAGCAAAAATAAAATGTCTCATCTTCATTCCCATCTCCTAGATGGGAATTAACCATCATTATTTAATATTTTTAGTTACCAAAAGCATAATAATATGTTCATGTCTAAAGTTTTTCTTTATTAAATTTAAATAGCATATATTGTTTTCCCACCAATAAAAATAAGGAATTCATCATTATTACCTGTCTCTTGCTCCCAATTGCCCATGTAAGTTATTATAATTTAATTCTTGTATTTACTACATTCTGTTCTAGTTAGTGTTCCTCTAGATAGTGTTCCATTGATTTTAAACAGTTTGCTGTCCACTTCTACACTTGGATAAACATCTTAACTTCCCTCTTTTACTTGTACTCCGTCAAAGCTAAAGTATTTATATTCTATTACTGTGATTAATTCCTCTGTATTTTGCCTTTAGTCTAAAAAATGAAATTCAATAAACTGATTTCAATTTGATATTTATTTACATAACATACACTGCAACTGAGCAGAGTGATTGGACCTGAAGAGGAGATTATGCTATCCTATGCACCATTTAAAGTAGAATGCTACAAATTTCAAGGTCAGATATATTTATCTTTATAGTTGCTTAAAAGAATGCCTGATTTAGGAGATTCAAGTTATAAAACTTTAATTATAATTAATAATATTTTTCTTTCTTACAGGAGGGAAACTGGATTGGACTTGAGAAATCATATGCATTTTTAACATGTCTCAGTAAGATCTGTTTACTTCCCTACCAGAAGAAACATACATTTTGTAATGAGGGGCAAGAAGATAAAATGTATGTGGAATTTATGCATAATAATTGTTCTATCCAAATATTATTCTTGTGTTCTCTTTTAATTTTCTACTAAAGAATAGAAAAGGATCTGCAGAATCTCAAATGAAGTCATAGAGATGTAATCGGGTGTTATCATGGCTCATAATATATGCTCTAGGGATTAACCAAAATTTGAATAATCTCTCCATTCTAAGAGAGTTCCCTGTTGATTGTAGAAAGCTCTGTGACAAGTTGAATACAAGATCCTTGGTGTCCCTTTGAGACCAAGTAAACTGTGCCATTTGGTATTTTCTCTTTAGGTGACAAAGAGTCAAACAACACAGATAATATCATAATGTTGTTTGGCATTTGTGGCTGAAGCTATCATGTTCATTTTTATCCAAGTCTTCCTCCACTTTTGTGAGCCATGGGACTGAGTGGCACGTAGCTAGAAGTAGATGGGTGTCACCTGTAGGCCCCTAAAATATCCTGCCAAGTCTATTTCCCCTGTTAGTGATCTGGAAATCAAGAATTATGAGACTTGAGAACCACATAATGGAAGGAGCATGGTCAATCTTTGCAGGAAAGCACACAGGATGTAACTTGATTAAAACTGATAAGTCAAGAAATATGTTTTCATTTTGTTAAAAGTCATGAGATCTAAGAATTCATTTCAGTGGCATAAGCTGGCTTATTCTGACTTTATATCATTGCTTTATGATGTTTTATGCTTTATATCATCATGTTTTATGACAAAATTATGGTATATTTTATGGGTCTCTGTTTATTAGAGCCTTGAAATTTCCATCCTGTTTATTTTCTTTTTTAAAAGCATAGTTCAAAAAGTTAGTTATACACAATTTTAACAGCAATTTAATTTACTTCATATTTAGAACAAGACTTCATGGCGATGGTTTTCTAGAGTTTGTAAAATTTTTTCTTTTTTTTGACAAAAATATATTATGATTTCATCATGTTGCTAAGATAATCCATCTTAATCACAAAGTTTATTAAACAGAGTTTATTTTCTGAAGACCTACTTCTCTGAGTCTTTGGTTATAATTTGTAGCATTTCACCCTAAGCCAAATCTGATTCTTCTATATTTGCTGCAGAGCTGTCATTTTAAGTTTTCTTTTCAAGGATTCAGCTCAGTTCAGTTCATTTCAGTTCAGTTCAGTCCCTCAGTCGTGTCCGACTCTTTGCAACCCCATGAATCGTAGCACACCAGGCCTCCCTGTCCATCACCAACTCCCGGAGTTCACTCAGACTCACGTCCATCGAGTCAGTGATGCCATCCAGCCATCTCATCCTCTGTCATCCCCTTCTCCTCCTGCCCCCAATCCCTCGCAGCATCAGGGTCTTTTCCAAGGAGTCAACTCTTCGCATGAAGTGGCCAAAGTACTGGAGTTTCAGCTTCAGCATCATTCCTTCCAAAGAAATCCCAGGCTGATCTCCTTCAGAATGGACTGGTTGAATCTCCTTGCAGTCCAAGGGACTCTCAAGAGTTTTCTCCAACACCACAGTTCAAAAGCATCAATTCTTCGGCGCTCAGCCTTCTTCACAGTCCAACTCTCACATCCATACATGACCATTGGAAAAACCATAGCCTTGACTAGACAGACCCTTATTGGCAAAGTAATGTCTCTGCTTTTGAACATGCTATCTAGGTTGGCCATAACTTTCCTTCCAAGGAGTATATGTCTTATAAAAATTTCATGGCTGCAGTCACCATCTGCAGTGATTTTGGAGCCCCCCAAAATAAAGCCTGCCACTGTTTCCCCATCTATTTGCCATGAAGTGATGGGACCAGATGTCATGATCTTAGTTTTCTGAATGTTGAGCTTTAAGCCAAAGTTTTCACTCTCCTCTTTCACTTTCATCAAGAGGCTTAGATCCATACTATTGCTGTATACTATGCTTTCTCACTTTGGTATTTCTTTTGCATTTCTCCAGATAATATTCTTTAGTAATTAAAAAATATTCAAAGGATATAAACCTTTTGACTTCTATATTGCTAAAATTTCCCTTCACAGTTGTGAAGGACTGACAAAGGTGTAGAATTCTAGGTTTAAAATCATTTCCCTCTTTGGCAACACTGTTCTACTGACTTCTAGAATCTACTGTTGCTAGTCAGTTTACTATATTCTATTTCTTTCTTCTTTTGAAGGTAAAGTGTTTTTGTGCTCTAGAAGATTTTCAGACCCTCTCTTTAACATTAGTATTCTATAATTTCACAATGATGTGTCTAGCATTGGGTAATTAAAAGTTTATTCTGCTTGACTTTGGTCAGTTCTTTTGGTCAAAACTTCTTTTCTTCATCTCTGGAAAATTCTCTTTCATTTTCCATGGTCATTTCCTTTTCTCCATTTTTCAGTCCCCCTCATAGCCTACCACCTTCCAGAGCACCTTCTAGACATATATGCTTAATATGGTTTGATGCTTCACTTCTCATTTTCTTTTTCTATAAATGCATGCTATGAACTAGGATATAGTATGGACATTGTATATTCTTGCTTTCACATTTGAGATCTTATGCTATCTTTTAAAGTATGCTTTAAAATAAATAAAATTACTATCTTTATGGCTATTTAATATATATTTAAAATACTTCATAAAAAACTTTTTGAAAAGGTCAAAGTAAATTGATTTTAGGTTTTATCTTTACAATCTATTTTAACTACATTTTAATCTTTCCCTTTAATACTCAAACTTCACATTTTGGGGAAAATGTGTATGGAACATTTACACCTGTGGATAAGGTTCTCACTTCACTGGATCATAAAACTTTCTGAAACTGCAACAGTTCCCTCAGGTGACATTACTAGATAAACCTATGATAAACATCTGAAAGAAAATTGATGCTTATTATCCTGCTTTCCTCCTAGATTTCCCTATTGATTCTATAAAATGGGGAAAATTTTGTATAAAAATTTTTGGGTGACTGTAGGAGGAGGAACTCTGATGGTCTTCAGTGTTAACGTGTGGTAAAGGAACTGTTGGGTATACTCTATTAAGTTGGTTCAGTTTTTAGTTATACAGTGTAGTTTCAGGCTTACTGTGTGCCACTGGACTCTATAATATGCCAACAGCTATGTCTTTTCAATTGATTTCTTCCTGTTCTTTCTTTCTCCCTGAAATATCTCTTTGGGTCTTGAGAGCATCTGTGCCATCTGGACTTAGGTGAGTCAGTTTCTTGGCTCATTTCCTCTTTTAACACTGACAATCTCTAACCTTTTAAAATCTGTGTTACCACCTTTGTATTTCTCCAGTAGCTTTCATTAAAGCAAAGAGTCTTAAAATTTACATTTACATTTTAACATAAATAGCTACATTTATATAAAATAATCACTCATATCCTCTTTGGACAATAAGGATACTCCCTTATAGGAGGAACGGAGACGGCAATGACACTCCACTCCAGTACTCTTGCCTGGAAAATCCCATGGATGGAGGAGCCTGGTGGGCTGCAGTGCATGGGCTTGTGCAGAGTCGGACATGACTGAGCGACTTCACTTTCACTTTTCACTTTCATGCATTGGAGAAGGAGATGGCAACCCACTCCAGTGTTCTTGCCTGGAGAATCCCAGTGACGGGGGAGCCTGGTGGGCTGCCGTCTATGGGGTCGCACAGAGTCAGACACGATTGAAGCGGCTTAGCAGCAGCAGCTTATAGGAGCCAGAGAGGATTCCCCAAGAATCCTGTTGGCACTGATGCTGCACGTGGCTAGCAAGTAGTAGTCAGTATTGTGGTGTAAGCAAGACACCTTCAGAAAGACAGAAAAGCACTGGTATCTCAGGCTTGCCCTTTCGGGTGTGTGTATGTTGTGGGGGCGGTGTTTGGGCTTTCAAATATCAGCCTTCTCTGATTGGTTGGGATTCTTGCCTGGGAAATTCCATGGGCAGAGGAGCCTGGTGGGCTACAGTGCATGGGGTCACAAAGAGTTGGACACGACTGCGGGACTAACACTGATGATGATGACTATGATGGTACGTAGATGGATCTTCGGTAAACAGTTGAAACTGATTAACTGACTAAGAGCATAATTTCTGTTACTTCAAGCCCATATTTTAAGTTCATCTCATGATGAATTTCTGCATTATGCTCTGTAAGATAAAATATAGAGTCATTAAGTAGAAAATAAAAGATGACATGATTTTCATCAGGCTGTGCTTAAATGGAAACTCTACCGAGGTCAAGTTTCTTAGGTCCACAGATTACAGAAACACCTGTTTATTTAAAATAATGCAAATTTTATGAGAAATTTAGAACACAGACTGTAAAACATCCATAATTTGAAATATTATTTTTACTAATAGCAGACATTTAATCAAAGAACTTGTCCGTGGTTTTTAAAGCTAGAACTATTTAGCACTTATTAGCTACAAAACACGCACATAACAGACCTAGGAAAAGGAAACTCCAAAGCTCTTATTTACATGCATTATAGATGAGAATGTAAAATCTGTCTATAAATCAGGTTTTGAATTTTACTATAATTGTGCTTTTCAAAGTAGATAATTAAATTGCTATGTCTTTGGGAAAAGGTCAGCTTGTTGGGATAGCACAGATTAATCTCTCTAGGGCATTTGCTCTTAATAACCATGAATCGTTTTTTCATAAGCTTGAAGGCTTGGCAAGATTCCATCCAGCCTAAAATACTTTGAAAATGACAGAAATTCACTAAGAAACACTCTAATAGTTTTACTTAATCACCAATTAACCTGCGTAAGTACCTTTGTGTTCTCACCTATCTGTTAACCTACACTATGATCAGATATTGGGGCAAATGAGAACATGAAGACTCCTGGGTTTTTGTTGCTATTGTTCATCCCTGTGTTTGTGCCCTGAGCTAGATGTAAAGGGCAAATGATATGAACTCAGGCAGAACAAAATTTCTAATTTTATAAATTATTACAGAGTACCTGTCATCTGATTCTACATTGTAGTGTTCCCATGCAGTACTTTTATACAAATTATTAAGAATACTTTCTGGTACAACTTTTAAGAAAGTATTAAAAGAAACTTTCTAAGATATAATGACAAAAGTCTATGTCTATACAAGCAAAATTAGAGTCCTTTATTGAGATGATCAGTCTCAAGCCATTCTAATGAGAAAAAAAGCAAGCAAACAAAAAAACAGCCCAGCTAACTTGATCCTGAATCATCTCACATCAATATTCTCATGTTGATGGGATTATCCTACATCTCATTTACATAGCCTAAAAGAGAAAAACAAACTGATGATAAATATGGGAAATATGCTGTTTTCTCTGGCATAACTATTAGAGACATAAATTCATACATAATTTTTTAAAGTCGTGAACCTAAATTTTGATAATTCTATCAACATACACTTAAATTATCAGTAGAATATCTAGATACCATTGGGGAAAAAAAATTTTCCTATGGTAATTATTAGTGTATGCTTGATAATTGTTTTTTAAAAGCTTATGTAAAGGAACTGGGGTCTTCAGAGCTTAAAATAAATACTCTTCTAAAGTGATTCTGGAACACCTATTTCCAGATTATCCTTCTTGGACATTCAGCACCTTGTGGTCTCTGGTAACATCCTCTGACTTCTCTGGGGTGTTAAAGCAGATTTTCCTTGTCTTAATATTTGAAGAAAGGAGTCTTCCCCTCATCTTACCGCCTTCAATATGTGTGTTCATATCAACAGTTTGGAATCCTTAGTCAGTTCAGTTCAGTTCAGTTGCTCAGTCATGTCTGATTCTTTCTGACCCCATGGACTGCACGACAGGCCTCCCTGTCCATCACCAACACCCTGAGTTTACTCAAATGCATCTCCATTGAGTTGGTAATGCCATCCAACCATCAATCATCTGTCATCCCCTTCTCTTCCCACCTTCAATCTTTCCCAGCATCAGCGTCTTTTCTAATGAGTCAGTTCTTTGCATCAGGTGGCCAAAGTATTGGAGTTTCAGCTTCACCATCAGTCCTACCAATGAACACCCAGGACTGATCTCCTTCAAAATGGACTGGTTGGATCTCCTTGCAGTCCAAGGGACTCTCAATAGCCTTCTCCAATACCACAGTCCAAAAGCATCAATTCTTCAGCACTCAGCTTTCGTTAGAGTCCAAATCTCACATCCATACATGACTACTAGAAAAACTATAACTATGACTAGCTGGACCTTTGTTGGCAAAGTAACATCTCTGTTTTTTAATATGCTGTAAAGGTTGGTCATAACTTTTCTTCAATGAGCAAGCATCTATTAATTTCATGGTTGTAGTTACCATCTGCATTGATTTTGGAGCCCCCCAAAATAAAGTCTTTCACTGTTTCTCTATTTATTTGGCATGAAGTGATGGGACCAGATGCCATGATCTTAGTTTCTGAATGTTTAGTTTTAAGCCAACATTTTCACTCTCCTCTTTCACTTTCATCAAGTGCCTCTTTAATTCTCTTTCTGCCATAATTGTGGTATTATCTGCATATTTGAGGTTATTGATATTTCTCCCAGCAATCTTGATTCCAGCTTGTACTTCATCAAGTCCAGCATTTCTCATGAGTACTCTGCATATAAATTAAACAAGCAGGGTGACAATTTACAGCCATGATGTACTCCTTACCCAATTTGGAACCAGTCTGTTTTTCCATGTCCAGTTCAAACTGTTGCCTCTTGACCTGCATACAGATTTCTTAGGAGGCAGGTCATTGGGTCTGGTATTCCCATCTCTAAGAATTTTCCACAGTTTGTTGTGATCCACACAGTCAAAGGCTTTGGCATAGTCAAAGCAGAAATAGATGTTTTTCTGTCACTCTCTTGCTTTATATATGATTCAGCGGATTTTGGCAATTTGATCTCTGGTTCTTCTGCCTTTTGAAAAACCAGCTTAAACATCTGGAAGTTCACAGTTCACATATTGTTGAAGCCTGGCTTGGAGAATTTTGAATATTACTTTGTTAGCTTGTGAGATGAGTGCAATTGTGCAGCAGTTTGAGCATTCTTTGGCATTGCCTTTCTTTGGGACTGGAATGAAAACTGACCTTTTCCAGTCCTGTGGCCACTGCTGAGTTTTCCAAATTTGCTGGTATATTGAGTTTGGAATGTTCACAGCATCACCTATTAGGATTTGAAATAACTCAAATGGAATTCCATCACCTCCACTAACTTTGTTCATAGTGATGCTTCTTAAGGCTCACTTGACTTCACATTCCAGGATGTCTGGCTCTAGGTCAATGATCACACCATCATGATAATCTGAGTCATGAAGATCTTTTTTTGTATAGTTCTTCTGTGTAGTCTTGACAGTTCTTAATATCTTCTGCTTCTGTTAGGTCCATACAATTTCTGTCCCTTATTGTGCCCATTTTTGCATGAAAATTCCCTTGGTATCTCTAATTTTCTTGAAGAGATCTCTAGTCTTTCCCCTTCTATTGTTTTCCTCTATTTCTTTGCACTGATCACTGAGAAAGGCTTTTTTATCTTCCTTGTTATTCTTTGAAACTCTGCATTCAAATGGGTACATCTTTCTTTTTCTCCTTTGCCTTTCACTTCTCTTTGTTTCACAGCTATTTGTAAGGGCTCCTCAGACAGCCATTTTGCTTGTTTGCATCTCTTTTTCTTGGGGATGGTCTTGATCCCTGCCACCTGTATGATGTCACGAACCTCTGTCCATAGTTTTTCAGGCATTCTATCTATCAGATATAATCCCTTGAATCTATTTGTCACTTCCAGTGTATAATTATAAGGGAATTGATTTAGGTCATACCTGAATGGTCTAGTGATTTTCCCTACTTTCTTCAATTTAAGTCTGAATTTGGCAATAAGGATTTCATGATCTGAGCCACAGTCAGCTCCCAGTCTTGTTTTTGCTGACTGTATAGAGCTTCTCCATGTTTGGCTTCAAAGAATATAATCAATATGATTTTGGTGTTGACCATCTGGTGATCTCCATGTGTAAAGTCTTCTCTTGTGTTGTTGGAAGAAGGTGTTTGCTATGACCAGTGCATTCTCTTGGCATAACTCTATTAGCCTTTGTCCTGCTTCATTCTGTACCCCAAGGCCAAAGTTACCTGCTACTCCAGGTGTTTCTTGACTTCTTACTTTTGCATTCCAGTCCCCTATAATGAAAAGGACATCTTGTTTTGGGTGTTAGCTCTAGAAGGACTTGTAGGTTTTCATGGAACCATTCAACTTCAGTTTCTTCAGCATTACTGGCCAGGGGATAGACTTGGATTAACTGTGGTATTGAATGGTTTTCCTTGGAAATAAACAGAGATCATTCTGTTGTTTTGGAGACTGCATCCATGTACTGTATTTTGGACTCTTTTGTTGACTATGAGGGCTACTCCATTTCTTCTAAGGGGTTCTTTCCCACAGTAGTAGATATAATGGTCATCTGAGTTAAATTCACCCTTTCCAGTCCATTTTAGTTTGCTGACTCCTAAAATGTTGATGTTCACTCTTGCCATCTCCTGTTTGACCATTTCCAATTTGCCTTGGTTTTGGACCTAACATTCCAGGTTAGGACTCCTAAGGGAAGTTTTAGTATCCTGTAGTGGCAATATTTAAGGAGAAGCAGCAAAACTGGAGACTTTTAGGCATAATATCACATTTTTATTAGTCTTACTTAACAAAGTTCAAAACAACAAAAGTTACTTGTAATTACTTTCTTCTCTGGTTTAGTGAGGGCTTCTTTCTTGGGACACTTGAGTTATACTTAATGTTAAAAATATGTTTGTTCAAAGAGGAGTGAGATGGGTTGAGAGAATGAGATTAACACATATGTGTGCATGTATGTGCATGCACATGCACGCACACACACACACACATATTCCTATGTATAAAATAGATAACTAATGATATGCTAAGTCTCTTTAGTCATGTCTGACTCTGTGCAACCCCATAGACGGAAGCCCACCAGGCTCCCCCGTCACTGGGATTTTCCAGGCGAGAACACTGGAGTGGGCTGCCATTTCTTTCTCCAATGCATGAAAGTGAAAAATGAAAGTGAAGTCACTCAGTCGTGTCCGACTCTTAGCGACCCCATGGACTGCAGCCTACCAGGCTCCTCCATCCATGGGGTTTTGCAGGCAAGAGTGCTGGAGTGGGTTGCCACTGCCTTCTCCAACTAATGATAAGTGAGTGTATATTCACAAGGAACTCTACTCAATGCTCTGTGGTGACCTCTATGGGAAGGAAATATAAGAGGGGATATATGTATTTGTATTGTTTATTCACTTTGCTCTATAGTAGAGATTGATACAACATTTTAAAGCAACTGTACTCCAATAAAAATTTTAAAAGAATAATTTTATTCCTTGACTTTTATTTAATCACCTTTTCCTGTGAGTACTGACTGTTGAACATTTTGTGTTATTATCAAAGTTCAAAGTGAGGACATTATTACTGTTACATGACTATATCAACTGAAAATATTTACATTTGAGTGAATTGCTACCAAAATGTCTGTCCTGAACCATGAAAATATCCATGGGACAAAGTATATACTAGTGTTTTTCTTGTCAGGAATAGTTCAGTTCATGTCCTTTTAGTATTTACTACTTATTATTATAGGCTAGCCATTTTTAATCAATTGCTAAAGAAGGATTTTTTATTTTTAAATTTTACTTATTTATCTATTTATATTTTTGGTTGTATTGGATCTTCACTGCAGCATGAGCTTTCTCTAGTTGTAGTGATGGGGGCTGCTCTTGCTGTGGGACTTGGGCTTTTCACCGTGGTGGCCTCAGCTGTTGCAGAGTACAGGGTTTAGGCAAACAGGTCTTAACAGTTTAGCATATGGTCTCAATAGTTGCAGTATTTGGCTCTAGGGCTTTCAGGCTTCAGTAGTTGATAACACACAGACTCAGTAGTTGTGGTGCATGGATATAGGTGCTCCACAGCATGTGGAATCTTTCTGGACCAGGAATTGAACACCTGTTCCCTGCATTGGCAGGCAGATTCTTATCTACTGTGCCACCAGGGAAATCTATAAGACTCTTTTTTTTTTAAGTTAACATTTATTACTTTTTGAAACTGATTTCTTAGTTGCCAGTTGCTTGAAAAATATTCTAAGAAAACATGAGAACAGTTTCAGCCTAAATATATGAAGCTAACTGACAGAAGATGTAGCTGCAAATAAAGTGCTGAATCATATTTTTTTATCTACTTACTGGGATCCTAAACACTGCTGACTAATATTTTCATAGTCTTCTCTTAGCATATGTGTTTTCCTACAATTAGTAAGAGACATTTATTCTGCTTTTCAAGTTTAGGGACACTTCAAAATTTATTTGTGCACCAGTTCAGTTCAGTCTCTCAGTCATGTCCAACTTTTCCCAACCCCATGGTGTGCAGCATACCAAGCTTCCCTGTCCATCACCAACTCCCAGAGCTTGCTCAAACTCGTGTCCATTGAGTCAGTGATGACATCCAACAGTCTCATCCTCTGTCATCCCCTTCTCCTCCTGCCTGCAAAGTATCATGGTCTTTTCCAATGAGTCAGTTCTTTGCTTCAGGTGACCAAAGTATTGGAGTTTCAGCTTCAGCATCATTCCTTCCAATGAATATTCAAAAGCATCAGTTCTTTAGTGCTCAACTTTCTCTATGGTCCAACTCTCACATCCATACATGACTATTGGAAAAACCATAGCATTGACTAGACAGACCTTTTTTGGAAAAGTAATGTCTCTGCTTTTTAATATGCTGTCCAAGTTTGTCATAGATTTTCTTCCAAGGAGCAAATGTCTTTTTAATTTCATGGCTGCAGTCACTATCTGCAGTGATTCTGGAGGCCAAGAAAAGAAATCTGTCACTGTTTCCATTGTTTCCCCATGTATTTTCCATGATGTGATGGGACTGGATGCCATGATCTTACTTTTTGAATGTTGAGTTTTAAACCAGTTTTTTCTTTTTATTTTCACTCTTCTCTTTCACTTTTTTTAGGTAGTTAGAATAGGAAAAAGGAGTCCAAAATGCTGGTGGCTAAACGGGAAAAGCCTGTGAAAATGGAACAAAAGAAAACCCACGGACTGGAGTGAAAACTTCAGGTGAAAAAAACATACCCCTTTCTTGGCTAGCCCAATATGCACAGGGAAGGCTGAGCAGAGAGGAGACAAATGAATAAAAGGAGGAAGCCAAGACAGACTGAGGCCTCTCCTTTGGGGTCAGTGTGCCCTCAGGCATCGAGGTTGTACTATCCTTTGCTTGCCAAATAAAACTGAGCTGTAACCAAGCTGTAACACTGGTCCACTGTTTCAAATGTTTGCTACAGCAAGACAGACTGAGGAAATTATACACTCCCCTGACAGTTTCATCAAGAGGCACTTTAGATTTGTGCACCGAAAGGAGGTTTTCTAAAATAAAGTGGTCATAATCCCCACTGAGCTTACGAATCATGTGTATTATAATGTTATACATGTATTCATGTGTGTTGTTAAAAAATACAAAAGATTCCAATTTTTGAGAAGATTTTATATGTTTATAAAGTGAAAGTGAAGTCACTCCATCGTGTCTGACTTTTTACGATCCCATGGACTGTAGCCTACCAGGCTTCTCCGTCCATGGGATTTTCCAGGCAAGGGTACTGGAGTGGGTTGCCATTTCCTTCTCCAGGGGATCTTCGTGACCCAAGGATCAAACTCAGGTCTCCTGCATTGCGGGCAGCCGCTGTACTGTCTGAGCCACTAGGGAAGCCTACATGTTTATGACATCTACGTAAATATATATTTGACTTTAATGTCAAGAATAATTTAAAATAACTCTTACTTTTGTCCACCAGTTATTTCATTAACTGAACAGTTACACTTATTCTAATCTATAATTTCTAACAACATAGTGAAAAGTTACTACATCTCAAACTTACCTGGATCTGAAATTAATTTATTTCTTTGCTAGATCATTTAATGCTAGTTCTTTTATATCTCCTCACCCTGTTTCAGATCATTTGTTTCTTTTACCATTAATAAACTCATTAGTCTAAAAAAGTTTATTGTTTAAATAGTGTTTTCATGTGATGATAAAAATCTGCAAAATCGTTTGTTCATTGTTATGACCAAAATTCAGTTATTGGCATTGAGGTAATCACTCTACTTTAATTATGCTGCCTACAAAGGCTTACAATACCTTCAATTCTGAACAGAAGACTCATTAAAGCAATTCACCTCAAACTATTAAACTAAGAAATTAATGGCTCTGTCTACTGTGGCTCTTTCTGGCAGATTACTTGAATAAGATAAAGTTTTATGTAAAGCACATTCTTTTTACTTTGTCCTTGCTTTGCAATCTATCTTGAAGTTTGATGACCTTCCTTCCAACTCATCATTCTAATCAAACTTTCTAACTTGTATTAGCTACTTCCTGTGGTGTGCATTTTATTTGAGTGAATGTGTATTTGTGTGTGTATATCTATTTAGGGCATAGAAGTTGTCACATGAAAAACAGTCTCAAGGAGTCATATGACAAGATGAAAGAGTATAAACATTAGTGAAAGAAAAATAAAATGGATTCCTCCCCCCATCCCCTGGTTTATAGCTTTGTCTTTTGGACCAAGAACTTACCTAATTCTTCTTGCCTGATGCAACATATAAGAACTTGCTTTTAGAAAGGAATTTGGTTTGATGAATTGCTTCTCAGCCTTTTGGCTAAGATCAAGTATAAGTATCTGTTTTTTTTCAGTTTGATATCTGATATATCCTCTATCTGACTTTCCTTGTGGCTCAGCTGGTAAAGAATCCACCTGCAATGTGGGAGACCTGGATTCAATTCTTGGGTTGGGAAGATTCCCTGGAGAAGGGAATGGCAACTCACTCCAGTATTCTGGCCTAGAGAATTCCATGGACTGTATGAGGATTTCAAAGAATCAAACATGAAGTTGCAAAGAATCAAACAAGTGAATCAAGTGACACAAGTGAAGTGACTTTCACTTCACTTTGATGAATTCATTCATACTGAGACGTAAATGATGCTTTCATCAAATATTGCTAAAGGACAGGGTTTTTAAATTTTAAATAAATACCACTATAATTATTAATATAAATGTTCATGCTCAGTTCAGTATAAATTAACATTGTTCTTCAAAGATGCTACCAACATGGTGATTATAATGTATAGTTTATATTAAGAAATACAAGGGTAAGACTCATCCCATTAGTTTGAAAAAACATTCTCTTTTATTTAATGACAATTCTTTGAGGTGGCTAATATTATTCCTGTTCTGCATATTTGCATCCTTAGAGAAGTCTCTCTGTAATTTTTAAAATGACATTGTTGAGGAAATTAGTAAATGCTTTTAAATCACTTAATTATTGGCAGGCAAGGGTGGTGGTGCAGAGTCCTTGCATTCATAGTTCAAACTTTAGTTAAAATATATTCCATACAAAATGCATACTCTTACTTACTTATATTTTCACTATTGCATGCATACTCTCACTTATTTATATTTTGAAACATAATAACACCTGTAAACTCTGAATGGAGGAGATGAGGTAAGTGGGCCTGTATGGCTATGAGTTTCTTGAGTTTCTTAATTTTCTTAAATTTTATATGAAATGGTACAATTTTAATACTGACTAAACAGTGAAATGTTAAAGATATACATTGAAATCCCTAGGCACTGAATATATTGCAAAAAAAGTTTGTTGTTGTTTAGTTGCTAAGTCATGTCTGACTCTTTTGTGACCCCGTGGACTATAGTTTGCCAGTCTCCTGTGTCCATGGATTTCGCAGGCAAGAATACTGGAGGAGTTAATATTTCCTTCTTCAGGGGTTCTTCACAACCCAGGAATTGAACCTGTGTCTCCTGCATTGGCAGGCAGACTCTACCATTGAGCCACCTGGGTTAGCCAAAATCAAATAGTTAAATAAAAATGGAATTCTAAACAATGAAAATAACACAAAACTGCAGAGGAAATTTTAGAATGAACAAATTCCATGAAGAATCAACATATCAAAACTTTATATAAGATTAGTAGAAAACTTTAATATTTCTACATATATTAAATAAACTAAATTTATTATCAAAACTTATTCACAAAGAAAGCTGCAGCCCTAGGTAGGCTCACAGGTGAATTCTAGCAAATATTTGAGGGATACATAATACAAATCCTACACAAACTGTTTCAGAAAATGAAGTAGAAAATACTTTCAATTTGTTTAATAAAACATTAATTACCCTGATAACAAAATTAAACAAAGTTATTACAAGGAAAACAAAAACTATAGACAACTATATTTTATGAAAAAAGGATGAATATCAGCTAATAAAATTCTGCAATTTTATACTGACCAAGAGGGTAATAATAACAGGGATGCTAAGTTGGTTTAAACACTTAAAAAATTCAAAGTAGAGCTAGAACCCTCTTAGCACCGCCAACATTCATGTCATGGGTAACCTGTGAAAGAAACAGTTATCAGTCACCCATGGTTGCATATGCACTTGGCCCAAGATTCAGAAAAGCTGAAATGGAGATCGTTGGAAAACTAGAGAAGCTACAGTTCCCATTGCTACCCCAAACTCACAAAGTAAGGCACCAGTAAATTAAAAA
This sequence comes from Budorcas taxicolor, assembly GCF_023091745.1. NCBI lineage: Eukaryota > Metazoa > Chordata > Mammalia > Artiodactyla > Bovidae > Budorcas > Budorcas taxicolor. The sequence continues at coordinate 90,021,209 of NC_068910.1, forward strand.
AAAAAAAAAATTAATGCAGCTTACCCCATTATCAGGATAACACTCATATAATAATTTCAATAAGTTAAGAAAACCTTTAAACGATTCAATGTCCATTTATTATAAAAGCTCTCAGCAAAGATGAATAGAAAGAACATCTTCGATTTGATGAAAAGAATATACAAATTCCTTCAGCTAACATGACACATAGGATCAAAGATGAACCACTTTCCCCATAAGATCAGAAATGAGACAAGTGTTTCTGCCTGCACAACTGATATTCAATATGCTATTGGAAATCTTTCCCAATGCAATCAATTCAGCTCAGTTTAGTCGCTCAATCATGTCCGACTCTTTGCAACCCCATAAACCGCAGCACGCCAGGCCTCCCTGTCCATCACCAACTCCTGGAGTTTATCCAAACTCATGTCAATTGAGTCCATGATTCCGTCCAACCATCTCATCCTCTGTGGTCCCCTCTTTCTCCAGCTACCAATCCCTCCCAGCATCAGAGCCTTTTCCAATGACTCAACTCCGCATCAGGTGGCCAAAGTATTGGAGTTTCAGCTTCAACATCAGTCTTTCCAATCAACACACCCAGGACCGATCTCCTTTAGGATGGACTGGTTGGATCTTCTTGCAGTCAAAGGGACTCTCAAGGGTCTTCTCCAGCACCATAGTTCAAAAGCATCAGTTCTTCAGCACTCAGTTTTCTTTACAGTCTCACATCCATGCATGACTACTGGAAAAACCATAGCCTTGACTAGATGGACATTTGTTGGCAAAGTGATGTCTCTGGTTTTCAATATACTGTCTAGGTTGGTCATAATTTTTCTTCTGAGTATGCATCTTTTACTTTCATGGCTGCATCACCATCTGCAGTGATTTTGGAGACCCAAAAAATAAAGTCTGCCACTGTTTCCACTGTTTCCCCATCTATTTCCCATGAAGTGATGGGACCAGATGGGACAACATTTCTGAATGTTGAGCTTTAAGCCAACTTTTTCACTCTCCACTTTCACTTTCCTCAAGAGGCTTTTTAGTTCCTCTTCACTTTCTGCCATAAGGGTGGTGTCATCTGCATATCTGGGGTTATTGATATTTCTCCTGGCAATTTTGATTCCAGGCAATTTTGCTTCTTTCAGCCCAGCATTTTTTCATGATGTACTTACTCTGCATATAAGTTAAATAAGCAGGGTGACAATTTACAGTCTTGATGTACTCCTTTTCCTATTTGGAACCAGTCTGTTGTTCCATGTCCACTTCTAACCGTTGCTTCCTGACCTGCATACAGATTTCTCAAGAGGCAGGTCAGGTGGTCTGGTATTCCCATCTCTTTCAGAATTTTTCACAGTTTATTGTGATCCCAGAGTGAAAGGCTTTGGTATAGTCAATAAAGCAGAAGTAGATGTTTTTCTGGAACTCTCTTGTTTTATCGATGATCCAGCGGATGTTGGCAATTTGATCTCCTGTTTCTCTGCCTTTTCTAAAACCAGCTTGAACATCTGGAAGTTCACAGTATATGTATTGCTGAACCTGGCTTGGAGAATTTTGAGCATTACTTTACTAGTATGTAAGATGAGTGCAGCTGTTTGGCAGTTTGACCACTCTTTGGTATTTCCTTTCTTTGGAATTGGAATGAAAACTGACCTTTTCCAGTCCTGTGGCCACTGCTGTTTTCAAAATTTGCTGACATATTGAGTGCAGCACTTTCACACCATCATCTTTTATGATTTGAAATAATTCAACTGGAATTCCATCACCTCCACTAGCTTTGTTCATAGTGATGCTTCCTAAAGTCCACCTGACTTCACATTCCAGGATGTCTGGCTCTAGGTGAGTCATCACACCATCGTGATTATCTGGGTTGTGAACATCTTTTTTGTACGTTTCTTCTGTGTATTCTTGGCACCTCTTCTTAATATCTTCTGCTTCTGTTAGGTCCATATCACTTCTGTCCTTTATTGAGCCCATCTTTGGAGATCAGCCTTGGGATTTCTTTGGAAGGAATGATGCTAAAGCTGAAACTCCAGTACTTTGGCCACCTCATGCGAAGAATTGACTCATTGGAAAAGACTCTGATGCTGGGAGGGATTGGGGGCAGGAGGAGAAGGGGACGACAGAGGATGAGATGGCTGGATGGCATCACTGACTCAATGGACATGAGTTTGAGTGAACTCCAGGAGTTGGTGATGGACAGGGAGGCCTGGTGTTCTGCAATTCATGGGGTCACAAAGAGTTGGACACGACTGAGCTACTGAACTGAACTGAACTGAACTTGCATGAAATGTTCCCATGGTATCTCTAATTTTCTTGAAGAGATCTCTAGTCTTTCCCATTTTATTGTTTTCCTCTATTTCTTTGCATTGATTGCTTAGATAGGCTTTATCTCTCCTGGCTATTCTTTGTAACTCTGCATTCAAATGTGTATATCTTTCCTTTTCTCTTTGCTTTTCACTTCTTTTCACAGCTATTTGTAAGGCCTCCTCAGACAGCCATTTTGCTTTTTTTGCAGTTCTTTTTCTTGGGCATGGTCTTGATCCCTGTCTCCTGTGCAATGTCATGAACCTCCATCCATAGTTCATCAGGGACTCTATCTATCAGATCTAGTCCCTTAAATCTATTTCTCACCTCCACTGTATAATCATAAGGGATTTGATTTCGGTCATACCTGAATGGTCTACTAGTTTTCCCTACTTTCTTCAATTTAAATCTGAATTTGGCAAAAAGGAGTTCATGATCCAAGCCACAGTCAGCTCCTGGTCTTGTTTTTGCTGGCTATATAGAGCTTCTCCATCTTTGGCTGCAAAGAATATAATCAATCTGATTTCAGTGTTGACCATCTGGTGACGTCCATGTGTAGAGTCTTCTCTTGTGTTGTTGGAAGAGGGTGTTTGCTATGACCAGTGCATTTTCTTGCCAAAACTCTACTAGCCTTTGCCCTGCTTCATTCTGTACTCCAAGGCCTAATTTGCCTGTTACTCCAGGTGTTTCTTGACTTCCTAGTTTTGCATTCCAGTCCCCTATAATGAAAAGGACATCTTTTTTGGGTGTTAGCTCTAGAAGGTCTTGTAGGTCTCCATAGAACCATTCAACTTCAGCTTCTTCAGCGTTACTGGTTGCGAAATAAACTTGGGTTACCATGGTATTGAATGGCTTGCCTTTGAAACGAACAAAGATCATTCTGTCATTTTGGATACTGCATCCATGTTCTGTATTTTTGACTCTTTTGTTGACTGTAATGGCTACTCCATTTCTTCTAAGGGGTTCTTTCCCTCAGTAGTAGATATAATGGTCATCTGAGTTAAATTCATCCATTGCAGTCCATTTTAGTTCGCTGATTCCTAGAATGTCTTGCCATCTCCTGTTTGACCACTTCTAATTTGCTTGATTCATGGACCTAACATTCCAGTTTCTTGTGCAATATTGTTTTTTACAGCACCAGACCTTGCTTCTATCACCAGTCAAACCCATAACTGGGTGATGTTTTTGCTTTGGCTTCATCCCTTCATTCTTTCTGGAGTTATTTCTCCACTGATCTCCAGAAGCATATCGGGCACCTACCGAGCCGAGAGTTCCAAGGTAAGAGAAACCCAAGTAAGACAGTAGGTGCTGAGAGAGGGCATCAGAGGGTAGACACACTGAAACCACAATCACAGGAAACTAGCCAGTCTGATCACATGGACCATAGCCTTGTCTAACTCAATGAAACTGAGCCATGCTGTGTGATGCCACATAAGACAGATGGGTCATGGTGGAGAGGTCTGACAGAATGTAGTCCACTGGAGAAGGGAATGGCAAACCACTTCAGTATTCTTGACTTGAGAATCCAATGCGACAAGTAAGAAAATACACTATAAGATAAATAAACCTTAAAGGAGGTAGTAAAACATTCGTTAATCACATATGACAATTTTCTTTTTAAAATGTAAGATATGTTAAGGTATCTATAAAGGAAATGCTACAATTACTAAATGAATTTAGCAAATTAACTGGATATGGGATCAGTATACACAATAATAATTTTTTATATAAAGAACAAAAAACAACTGGAAAATAACACTGACAATTAAAATTTGCATTTAGAATTAAAAAAAAGAATAGGATCAAAAAACAAAATATTAAGAATAAAATAATGAAAGTACAAACTTTTTACACTAAATGCTCCAAAATATTGCTGACAAAAATTAAAGGACCTCTAAATAAGGGATGTACAATATTCATGGACCAAAAGACTCAATAATGTTAAGTATCACTGATCCCCAAATTAAACTATAGATTCAATGCAATTCCAATTCTGATTACCCCAGGCTCTTTGGGGAGAAATTTGCAAGTTGATTCCAAAATTTAGGTAGAAATTAAAAGACCTAGAATATCCTAAACATTCTTCTAAAAGAAGAGCTAAGTTTGATAACTTACTCTAGCTGACTTTAAGATTTGCTATAAACATAGCAAATAAAGTATGCATGCTGTCACTACAGTCATATCTGACTCTTTGCAACCCATGGACTATAGCAAGTGGAGCTCCTCTGTCCATGGGATTCTCCAGGCAAGAATACTACGGTGGGTTGCCAGGCCCTCCTCCAGGGAATCTTCTTAATTCAGGAATCGAACCCAAGTCTCTTAATGTCTCCTGCATTGGTAGGTGGGTTCTTTACCACTAGCACTATCTGAGACTGCTACTGCTGCTGCCAAGTCGCTTCAGTCATGTCCGACTCTGTGCGACCCCATAGACGGCAGGCCACCAGTTTCCCCCTCCCGAGGATTCTCCAGGCAAGAATACTGGAGTGGGTTGCCATTTCCTGATCTAAAGCTAAATGAGATCAACTTGTTTCATTGACTAAAGAACTCAGAAGTAGTCCTATTTAAAATTAATTTTTATTTAATTCCATCAGTGTTTGATAGAGGGTTAAACATTCTAATGGGGAATAAATATCCATAAAGAAAACATAATAACAAAACAATTCAAACTCAAAGTCACACAATACATTGAAATTAATTTAGGATGAATCATAGACTTGTTTGTAAAAGTGAAGACTATAATGCTGAATCCATATTCTATAGGAGGAAAGTTTTGTTACCAAGTGTAGAGAAAGGTGTATTACAGAAGGCACAGAAATTAATAATTATAAAAGACAAATGATAAACTTTATCAAAATGTAAAAACTTTGGCCCATTAAAAGATTCTCTTAAGAAAAAGGATAAATTACAGACTGGGAACAATTATTTACAAGTGTATTATCTATCAAACGATCAATATTGTAAGGGCCTAGAATGATTCCTCCCAAAATGTCACCTTTGCATGTTAGCCAAAGATAATCAAGAACCTGTGGATTCAAGAGAAACTACTAGCCCTCCCTTAACTAACTAGAAGAATTTAAATTGGCGATTTTTCCCAAGAAAGAGAGTTATAACTGGAGATAAATCGTATCTAAATTGCCCCATCTGTGTGGCAGAGCAAACATCTAATTATCAAACACTGACTTTTCTTTTTATCATCCTGTGAATGAGGCCTCTATCTCATTCTTTACTTCAGGATAGTATATATAACTCATTTCACCTTTGTCTTTTGGGACAATTCACATACATGAGGTTCCTGTATGTATAAATTTGATTTTCTCCTGTTAATCTGTCTCATGTCAATTTAATTCTTTAGATCAGCTAGAAGGACCTAGAAGAGTATAGGAATGTTTTTTTCCTCTCTGACAGTATCCAGAATTCATAATGAAATCTTACAAGTCAATAATAAAATATCAAGCAACTCATTTTAATCGGGCAGATTATTTGAACAGACATTACATAGATAAAGCTACATAAATGGCCATACACACATGAAAAAGTGCTCAAGATCAAATCATTGGGGAAGTTCAAATTAAAACCACAACAGTAGATTACACAGCCACTGAAATAATTAAAATTCAAAGGAATGAAAACACTAAATTTTGATAAGGCTGATGAGCAACAAGAATTTTAATATATTATTTGTAGTATTACAAAATGATGCAACTACCCTTGGTAATTTAAAATGATACAAACTACCTTTGGCAACTTCTATAAAACTAAACACAATAAAACCCTTATTTTTCATTGCTGGTTTGGAATACTCTTTCATTACTGCTGTTACTTCCTCTTTTGAAGTCCATGATAGCCTCCATATTCCTTCATTTCGAAATCCTGTGGCTAATGTTTATTGCTATACAGATGTATCTTGATGATTTTAGTGACAAGTTTTCTTTTTTAGATGTTTTATGCCTTTCTACTTAGTGCTTTTGTTGACTGCTTTGATAACCTATATGGCACAAGAGTTCTTTGACCTCAACTGCAATGACTTACAATTAGAGAGTTGCCATCTGGTAAATCCCCATCTCAGAGTATGCCTGTAGTTAGAACTTGAATGATTTTTCTTTGACTTATAGTTTTTAATTCTTTCCATTTTCCACTTTTACATCTGCTCTGAGGCTTTTTGACTCTTGGCTCCCATTGTGACCTCTGATCCTTCACCACCTGTTCATTTTCCTGTTTTTTTTTCCTCTGTCTTCACTATTGGGACCTAGCACTGGCCTTGAAACTGGAGACCTTCCATAAATGTTAAACTGAAATGAATCCACTCACTTCTCTGGTTTGGCTGCATACTGTAATCTGTCATCTCAATATCTCCTTTAGGGCACCCCAGAATCACTCATCCCCTTGGCCTGTACTGCGTTTCTAAACTCTTAATCACTCTTACCTGTGGTTTCTTCTGTTTTCTCTTCCACCTTGTTGAAAGTCGATGTAAAAAGTCTATAAAAGTGACTGATTACATTTAATAATTGCTATAGTTATCACAGAGAGCTCTATCTAGCTGTACCTCAATAGCCCTTATATTCATTTTGTGCCCTATTCCTTTCCTACCCTCTACAGTAGCTATTCTAATGTTTTTAAGTTTCTTCAAATCTTTTACTCCCAGCCTTTTTTCTTTTCTTAGGAAAGTAATGACTCTTCTGCTTTCCAGCATTAAGAATTCAATGCTTGATCTCTTTTTATCCTTGCTTTCTCATAGCTCAGTTGGTAAAGAATCCGCCTGCAATACAGGAGACCCCAGTTTGATTTCTGGGTTGCGAAGATCCTCTGGAGAAGGGATAGGCTACCCCACTTCAGTATTCTTGGGCTTTCCTTGTAGCTCAGCTGGTAAAGAATCCTCTTGCAATGCAGGAGACCTGGGTTCGATCCATGGGTTGGAAAGATCCCCTGGAGAAGGGAAAGGCTACCCACTCCAGTATTCTGGACTGCAGAAGTCCATGGACTGTATAGTCTTTGGGGTCACAAAGAGTTGGACATGACTGAGCAACTTTCACTTTCACCACAAAAGAGAAAGTTTTAGCAGGAACTGCCACCCTCCCCTGCAGGTTACATTTTTTATATTATTTGCATTACTGTCCTTTACCACTTTGTATAAAGTTATTCAGCTCTCTTTTCTCAAAAAGTAAATACACCTTTGCCACTCAACAATTTTTTCCATGGTACCCGCCCCCCTCCCCAACACTGTCAACTCTAATAAGTTAAAGACAGGCTTGCACTCATTATTTCTACTTCTTCAACTATAAATTCGTAGTCCCTTAACCACTTAAGTGCCACCATTTGTGGAAGCTGCTTTCAGGAAGGCCACCTCTGACCTTTCACCAAAATCAATGTTTTTTTTCTTTTTTTCTTTTTTTCTCTTTTCTTATCTTTGTACTATCAAGTCATATGATGTTCTTATTCTGTAGTTCAAAATTTTATCTTTGACTTGTATTCTGTACTTGAACTCCATTTTATCTTGTATTTTATTCTTGAACATCTTCTTCACTGATTTATTTCTGTCTCCACTTTCCTTTCAAAATTCTGTTTCACCTTGCTCTTTTTTTGAAAGGGTTAATGGCTAACCATAGCAAATGGGCTCACCTGGTTCAAAAACATCACTCCCAAAATAAATAAAATGCTTCTTTTTTTACTAATAAGAATTTTCTTTAAAAATGTTTTCTGTTTGTTTATTTATTGTGCTTTTTTAAAAAATTTTATTTTTACTTTATTTTACTTTACAATACTGTATTGGTTTTGCCATACATTGACATGAATCCACCACGGGTGTATACAAGCTCACAATCCTGAATCCCCCTCCCACCTCCCACCCCATATCATCTCTCTGGATCATCCCCATGCACCAGCCCCAAGCATCCTGCATCCTGTATCGAACATAGACTGGCACTTCACTTCTTACATGATGGTATATATGTTTCAAAGCCATTCTCCCGAATCATCCCACCCTCTCCCTCTCCCTCTCCCACAGAGTCCAAAAGTCCGTTCTATACATCTGTGTCTCTTTTGCTGTCTCGCATTTTTGCTGCCCTGGGTCTTTGTTGGTGTATGCAGGCTCTCTCTAGTTGCAGTGAGTGAGGGCTACTCTTTTGTTTGCAGAGCAAGGGCTTCTCATTGCAGTGGCTTCTCTTGTTGTGGAACACAAACTCTAGTCAGGCAGGCTTCAGTAGTTGAAGTGCATGGGCTTAGTTGCCCTGAGGCATGTGGGATCTTTCTGAACCAGGGATCAAATCTGTGTCCCTGTCATTGGGAGGCAGATTCTTAACCACTGGACCACCACAGGAGTCATGAAATCCTTCTTTTAATAAACTTATTTAAAGTGCAAGGAGATATCAATTCATGATTTAAAATAAGTTACAGTCTGTTTACTGATGGTTAATACCTCTGTTTCTTTCTTTCTAGACACCCTCTGTCTCTACACACACACACACCACACACACACACACTACACACACACACACCACACACACACACACTCATGTGACAATAGAAATGGACTACATTACGTGTGGCCCTGACAACCAAGCACTTCAATTAGTAATATATATGTTCCACATTGGTACTGGTGAGGTCCTTCATAACTAACATCTGTGGCCCAGTTCTTCCGTAGCTCCATCTTCATGATCCTGTTTCCTATGTCAGTTCCTCTTTGTCCACTTCCGGGGTGCATATGGTCTAACTCATTTGGAGCACTATGTGAAACTTCTAGAAATTCAGTCCATAAAACAAAAAGACTTTTCCTCTGCTGCCTCATAAAACCCAGCAACTATTCTTCTGGTAGCACAACCATACCTGTTTATAATTGCTATCGCACAAGTCCAAGGAATTTCTTCACTATGGTTCTCCTTCGCTTCCAAATCTTCCCCAGCAGTGTGTGTGTTAGTTGCTCAGTCATGTCCAACTCTTTGCAACTCCATGGACTATAGCCTGCTAGGCTCCTCCATCCATGGGATTTTCCAGGCAAGAATATTGGAATGGATGGCCATTTCCTTGTCCAGTAAAGCTATCTACTCTCAGTAAATGTTTCCTCACTTGCTATTTGCCAACAATATAAGGATTAAACTATAATCAAGTTACTTTCTGCTCAGTGAATTTGTTCTCATCATTATACCACACCAATTCTAAACTCTTTGTTAAAGCTTTCAAAGCAATCTTCCATAAATTTGACCAAGTTTACGTATCAATCTTATTTTTATTTCAACACACAGTTCTCCTTCCTTCACACAGATCCATAGTGCCTGACACAGCATGGTGATCCTTATCAGAACACCTTAAATGGGGTTTGTTTCACCTCATGTTGATGACTCTTCCCTCCTGCTTGCACCATTTTTAACTCTACATCTATTCATGGCCAAACTCAAGCCACAATTCATCAAAGAATCATTTTCCAGTGGTTATACCTTTCTTGTCCTCTCTTTCTCTAGTAACATTTACTCTGTACCATTGCTGAGTATTTTGTCACAGCTATTATTATTTTGAAACTACATTGTGAAATTCCTGCTGTCAGGTGTTTTATTAAATAAAAATATTTATTGCCAGATGGGAAGTAGACTTATATTTCAATTGCCCATTTACAGTGCCTGAATATTATATATTCAGAGAGTTTGCTGGGTGCCAGATGCTACCCTAAATTCATTTAATTCTCACCACCACACTCTGCAGTTGTTGTTATTAAATCCATTAAATAAATGAGAACTGAGGTTCAGAGAGGTTAAATCTCCAAGGTCAGAAGAGCTAATCAAAACCAGCTATGTTGTATTGCAAAGCCTCATAATCCTTCCATTATACCTGGAAGATTCAAATACTTGTGAAATGATTATTTTAAAATGAAAAGACTGAATTGGTTTAATATGTCATCCAGTATTTGTTTATAAATAATCTGCCTAACTTTGAGCCTCTACTCTGAAAAGAACTCTCATTCTTTTGATATTTTTGTTGTTGTTCTTGTTGTTGGCAGTGAATGTCTTTTCTGGCCTGCTCCAGACCTGTCCAAAAGTGCCATTTCAACCTGTGAGATTCTGTATTCAGTAACAACAATAGCAAAAAGCTCAAATGATTGAGATTAAAAAACTACCAGAAAGTACTGGAAAAATTTTATCTCATAATGAGAAGCAACAGAGTAATAAAAACTAGAACATCTTGAAAACCTGCTAGTATTGTTTAGATGACCTGAATAAATTATTGGTGTTTTAGAAATAAGCTCTTTTCAAAGGGAACATTACAATATTTATCTCACAGAAAATGTTGTGAAAAATAACAAATGGAAAAATGGTTAAAAGAAGTCATATAAAAGCGTCCAATTGTACTTTGTGCAAATAAAATATGTTTTTACCCTTAGGATGCAGAAAAAAAAATGAGAGAACTTCACAAGATAAAAGAAATATCATAGAAGTAGAAAAACTGGGTCAATGAGGCAGTATTTGTTTTACTGCATCAGCTATAACCATTCCTGGGAAATATATATACGAAAGAACAACCATGTAGAATCGATAGTTTGATCATGAAGTTATTAGGTTGAAAACCTTCAAAGTTAATCAGATTATGTCAGTATATCTGAACAACATTTTAACTCCAGAATGTTAAAGGAAAGTGCAATGGATAAACAAAGGAATTTAGAACTTTGCAGAGTCTGTGTTCAGCTGAGGAACCCCAGGAGTCTGTTATTTTCTAAGAAAGTTTGATGTCATTATGCAAGGCCATCAGAGCTTTAACACAGAATAAACTCTTTCCCTTAAGTGCTTATCGCTTGTGTTATTAGTGAGTCAGTCTGAATTTTCTTTTCTTAGCCTCAGTGAAGGATCTTAAAATCATTTGCTTGGTTTGGAAATATCTCAAATTTGAGGGCCTATGAGGTCTCCCAACACCTGAAACATTTGCCTCTAGCTGGTGGCACCAGGGTACATCACCAGATCCCCTACTGTGTTTTTTGTTTCCTATGACTTTTGTGGCAATCTAGACAGGAAAAGCTGTTTATATCCATCATCCTTTATCATCTACATCATTTTGTTGGCTACAGAAGACACTCCTTTTTTTTCTTTTAAGAAAAAAATAAGAGAGAGATGATCTCAACTTAGAGAAGTGAAAGAAAAGCAACTTTGCTGCTATTAAGGGGCTTTGAGGCAAATAAGAACCTTCTCTATGAGAGTAAGGAAAGAAACCTGACAGAAATGACAAAAAGACATCTTTTTCTGTCAACAGTCTTACTTTAGTTCCACTGAGATCCATTAGCAGCTGTGAAGTGTGAAAATTGGGAGCTAAAGCATAGATGATATTTTAAGGCTGAGAATGCAGTAAGCTTTCACATTTCTTATCATATCCCCTTTTATTTCATCCAACATGTTATTTTTACTATTTTTTAATGATTTCTCAATAGATTCAAAATATTGCCTCAGAACTCTGCTGAGGGAACAACCTGGTTTGGAGCGATAGCATCGGGTGCCTGTTTCCCAAGAGAATCTTTCAAGGGGATGGGGAAGAAAGCAGATGTTTTCCATCAACAACTGATGCTGGAGAGCTACCATTCCTCCTTTCCTAACCACATGCTCTCGGCCGTAATCATGTACTCCCTTCTTCTGCTTTCATAGACACAGCAGCATGTCATAATTCAAACCCCGTCTTGTTGACACAGCTTGCTTCAGCTGTTCACATAGCAAACTGTTTGTTCACTGAAACCGAAGACATGGCAGCTCTTTGTGGAGTGACTAAAAGGAGCTGCAGATTTCTGGAAGATGTTTGCAGTCAAGTATACTGCTGTGTGGGGGTCCAGGAACATCACACAGATATGTTTACACTCTTTCAGTCCCAGCTACATATGGGGCATTTCCATTGCTGCGATTCACATAACACACGTTAGCTAAAACAGAGCCTGCACGTTGTTTGGTGAGCCTCAAGCCACTGCCAAAGCGACTTGATCAAATTTCTCTGTACACCAACAATGTAACCTTTATAAATCAGGGAACAAATATGAAGAGGCAAAGGTGACAGGAACTATTCTACAGGAGATAAAATCAATCTCTTATTAGGGAACTGTCAATCACAATATCCTATCAGCATCCTCTTTGAGGAAACTGAACACTTCCTGTATCATGTATGGTTACTTATTACTAGGGACAACCTATTGGTAATTTACCAGCAATTTGTTATTTTATTTAGCGTGTTTGTCCCATCAAATGTAGTTGGCATTAGTTAGTTCAGGGCAGCAAGGTTTAGCAGACAAGAGAATTGATGTAGAAATTCACATGCCCGGGCTTGTTTCAGCTGTACACAAATGATGTTACTTGAAAAATTCACTTAGTTTCCTAATCTACAATGTGAGAACTAAGATATCCTAAAACCTCATTTAAGTTTTTGAATGCTATTTTCTCCAAATTAATGCTTAGTAAGTCAGCATTACTTTTACTGTGTAAAAGCTGCAAATCAGCACAATTGCAATCTAATTATTTTTCCAAATGATTATAAATACTTTTCGAAGACAAAGTCCATATGCCTAATTTTCTCTGCTCTTCTAAAGGTTGTATATGCACAGAGGAAATTTTTCCAAGAAAAATGGGCAATTTTGCAGTAATAAGCTCGCTTCTTTCTGTCATCCCACTCTGATTATTCAAGCCTGGGACTCTGCATATTTTCTGGTTGATATTTTTGGTCTTTAGTCAATTTGCCCTTGCTCCCTGCCCTCCACTATCCAACTCGTTTACATCGCAGCCGGAATAATCTTTAAAAAACTATTGCATTGTTTCATTCCTCTTTTCCAGAGTATGAAATACTTCTCTGTAACCTGTGAAATCAAGTCTAAATTATTTGGTCAAGCTTTTAAGACTTTCAAATTTTATGATTGAATTTTATAAATGCCTCAGAATAATCCACCAGAGCCAGGTCAGTTCCCCTTATACCACCTTTATTTCTCAGTGGTCTTTCCCCTCCACCATGTCATTTGCATGACTAGAATCTCTTTTCTTCTGCACTTGATTTAAATGGGTTCTGCTCACCCTTCAAAACCCAGTTTAAAATCCTTCCGGCTGCTCCTCCCAGGGTCTCATCAGGCTCCCTAGTTTCTCTTCTCTTTTTGTTAATGGTCAAAGTGGCATTTTCAGGAGACACATATTAGTGCTTCTCCTTCCCAACCAAGTTTGAAAACAGATGAGAAAAATGAAGGTTGAAATATGATCTTTATGATAAGAAAAGGCTGAATTGGAAGTTGTGAGCTAAGGCTGCAGGGAGTTTAACATCCATTACATCAGCCCAAAATTGAACAGTCACACCTACAGCCTGGCAGATGGCTGCCTGAGCCCCATGCTCCCTGTAGGCAGACAGATTAGAGAGGACAAGACAAGGAGGAGGAGGCTGAACTCCTTCCCCTAAATTCCTCAGACAAATGAGCCTCTCCCCTTCCTCTTGGGTCAAAGAGAAGCCAGAAGCCATGAATATAATCTACATGAAGTTACTCTGTGTTGAAGCTTGATGTCTCTACTTCTTGATCAGTATAAGAAATCAAACACATATTGAAGCAACTTAGCATGTGCAATTTAGCACATACACAAGAACAAGAATAATCACAGTTAATCCGTCTTAAAATAATAAGCTCTATGTGTTTTAAGGACAAATTGCACTTGACTACCTTTATAACATTATAAATAATTTTTCTAAAGTTTCTATTATAAAATTAAAAAATTTTTATTCCCTTTCCAACAGTATTTTACTGAATTTTTCTGATATTTATGGAATACTCAGAGGGAGAGGGAGAGGGTGGGATGATTTGGGAGAATGGCATTCTAACATGTATACTATCATGTAAGAATTGAATCGCCAGTCTATGTCTGACGCAGAATACAGCATGCTTGGGGCTGGTGCATGGGGATGACCCAGACAGATGTTATGGGGAGGGAGGTGGGAGGGGGGTTCATGTTTGGGAACGCATGTAAGAATTAAAGATTTTAAAATTAAAAAAATAAAAAAACTGAAGATAATATGAGGTATCATCAAAAAAAATTTTTTTATATATGATATGACTTGAATAATATACATTATTTGTAGAAAATTTACATATTATGATATATATTTATATTAATGTTATATATATGTTCATTACATAGTATAAGAAGATATAGCATGTTATATATTATATACACTTTTTTCTTGGTGACATTCTTTTATTTTGGGGAAGAGGTAAAATTGTGTTTTGCCTTCCTTCATTGTTTTTGTGTGTTTACTCAGGGATACTATAACTGACTAAGGTCTGAGTCGCCTACTGGTAAGACATACAGGAAGTGGCTGATTGTTGAATTCTAGCAGGTACTTCTCCAGAAGAAACTCAGGTTCTTGTACCCTCATGCCTTTCTCATATGTAATAAAGGGATCTCTAGTGTGTTATCTTCTGGCAAGAGTAACTTAGTTTTAGGCTGTCTTATTGAAGAAGAGAACACAAAATTCATGATTTATTAGTAACTGGGCATAAACTGAGCAAAATAATATACAAATAGGTGAAGCAATGGGTAGATTTTTTTCTTTGTGTGTCACAGGGCTTAGAATAATGGGTATGGGCTGATAATTTCCTCCCCTCTCTCTACTCCCACTCAATGATGCTCATACCATAATTCCAAGAAGAGAGTTAACATGCTCTTACATGCAAAAGGGAATTTGAAGATATGATTAAATTGAGGATTGAGATGGAAGATTAATTAACTGGGTAGACTCAGCTCAGTTCAGGTCAGTGGCTCAGTCATGTTCAAATCTTTGTATCCCGTGGACTGCAGCATGCCAGGCCTCCCTGTCCAACACCGACTCCTGGAGTTTAATTAAACTCATGTCCACTGATTCAGTGATGCCATCCAACCATCTCATCCTCTGTCATCTCCTTCTCCTCCTGCCTGCAATCTTTCTCAGCATTAGAGTCTTTTCTAATGAGTCAGTTCTTTGCATCACATGGCCAAACTATTGGAGTTTCATCTTCAGCATCAGTCGTACCAATGAATATTCAGGACTGATTTCCTTTAGGATGGACTGGTTGGATCTCCTTGCAGCCCAAGGAACTCTCAAGAGTCTTCTCCAACACCAAGTTCAAAAGCATCGGTTCTGTGGCACTCAGCTTTCTTTATAGTCCAATTCTCACAACCATACATGACTACTGGAAAAACCATAGCCTTAACTAGACAGACCTTTGTTGGCAAAGTAACATCTCTGCTTTGTAATATGCTGTCTAGGTTGGTCATACTTTTCTTCCAAGTAGAAAGCATCTTTTAATTTCATGGCTGCAATCACCATCTGCAGTGATTTTGGAGCCCAAAACAATACAGTCTGCCACTGTTTCCATTGTTTACCCATCTATTTGCCATGAAGAAATGGAATCGGATGCCATGATCTTAGCTTTCTAAATGCTGTTTTAAGCCAACTTTTTCACTCTCTTCTTTCACTTTCATCAAGGGGCTCTTTAGGTCTTCGCTTTTTTCCATAAGGATGGTGTCATCTGCATATCTGAAGTTATTGATATTTCTCCCGGCAATCTTGATTCCAGCTTGTGCTTCATCAAGTCCAGCATTTCTCATGATGTACTTTGCATATAAGTTAAATAAACAGGGTGACAATATACAGCCTTAATGTACTCCTTTCCTGATTTGGAACCAATCTGTTGTTGCTCCATGTTCAGTTCTAACTGTTGCTTCTTGACCTGCACACAGATTTCTTAGGACTCAGATCAAGTGGTCTAGTATTCCCATCTCTTTAAGAATTTTCCACAGTTTGTTGTGATCCACACAGTCAAAGGCTTTGGCATAGTCAATAAAGCAGAAGTAGATTTTTTTTCTGAAACTCTCTTGCTTTATTGATGATCCAACGGATGTTGGCAATTTGATCTCTGGTTCTTCTGCCTTTTCGAAATCCAGCTTGAACATGTGGAAGTTCATGGTTCATGTACTATTGAAGCCTGGCTTGGAGAATTTTGAGCATTACTTTACTAGCGTGTGAGATGAGTGCAATTGTGCAGTAGTTCGAACATTCTTTGGCATTGTCTTTCTTTGAGATTGGAAAGAAAACTGACCTTTTCAAGTCCTGTGGCCACTGCTGTGTTCACAAGTGTCCTTGTAAGAAGGAGGGAGAATGGTCAGAATTGAAAGGAGATGCAGTAATGGAGGCAGAAGGTCAGAGTCAGAGAGTGACTTCAAGATGCTATGCTGACTTTGAAGATGAAGGAACAGACCACCAGCCAACGAACGCAGGTGGACTTTAGAAGCTAGAAAATGCAAAGGCACATATTCTCTCATAGAGCCTCTAGAGGGAGCACAGTCCTGATAATATTTTGATCACCCAAGAAGAACCCATTTCAGACTACTGATCTCTAACAGCATAAGATAATAAATGTGGTTTATTTTAAGCCACTAAGTTTGTGGTAGTTTGTTACAGGAGCAATAAGAAAATAACACACTGACACCTGTTTAGAAATGAAGGAAGAATTGAGGATAAGCTAACTTTACATTTATTAGAATATTTTATATTTTAAAATCTTATTAATCTTCACAAAAGTCTTCAGGCCTTGTAGAAACAAAAGTTATAGCACCATAAAACTTTCCTAGAACCTTTGTTTTTACCTTTTAGAAGTTCCAAAAAATTTTTCAAAGTCAACTTGAATATATGATCTCCTGGTCTGGATGATCCCTAAAGATTTAGATCCATGTCAGAATAAGCCTTGTAACCTTAGGGTGGGATACTTCCTAATACTGATCAGCAGAAGTCATCTATGTTTTGTACTTGGAATCCTTCATCATCTCATTGGCACTCAATTAAATTTAATGCTTACCAGTATTGGCACTAGTGGTAAAGAACCTGTCTGATAATGCAAGAGAGGTGAGACAAAGTTTTGATCCCTGGGTTGGGAATATCCTTTGGAGAAGGAAAAGGCAGCCCACTCTAGTACTCCTGCTTGGAGAATTCCATGGATAGAAAAAACTGGTGGGCTATGGTCCATGGGGTTGCAAAGAGTTGCTCAACAGTGAAGTGACTTAGGACAGATGGGACTGAATATTTGGTCGTGTATGTTCCAAAGCACTACTGACTTAAAGTTTTACTTTTTAACTTGTCTGGTACAAAATCTACTCTTTTTTGTTCTGTGAGTTTTGAGAAATGCATATATCTGTGTGTTCAGCATCAGAATCAAGATACAGAATGTTCCAACAGCTCCCAAATTCCCTCATGCTATTCTTTTGTAGTCAATCGTCCTCTGCAGTCCCAGGCTTTGGCAAGCACCTGTTTTCTTCCTACAGCTGTATGTTTTCCATAATGCCATATAAGTAGAATTATACAATAATTTGTATAATCCCCAGTTGGATATGAATTCTTTTACTTTGTAAAATGCAGCTGAGGTTTAAACATGCAGTAAAGTATATCAATTGTTCATTCATTTTATTGAATGGCTTTCCATTGCATGGATATACCAGAGTTTGTTTATCCATTCCTAGTTAAGAGAGTTTAGGATGGGTTCTAAATTTTTATCACAAATAAAGTTACTATAAATATTTACGTGCTGGTTTTCATTTCTTTGTAGGAGTGGGAATGATCGTATGTCTAATTTTATAATAAAGAGTCAATTGTCTTTTCTAAAGTGGCTGTACCAGTTTTCCTTTATTGCCAGCTATATGTGGCAGTTCCATTTGCTCTATGACATGCCAGCATCTGCTGTAATAAAAAAAAATTGATTTTTGCTTTCTTTTTTAAAAAAGGCATTCAAATAGGTATGACAATGTTGACAATTTCAATTTCTCTAAATATTGTGTTAAGCAGCTTTTCACATTATTTGCAGCCTACTTACCTTCCATGGAAAATATCTCTTCAAATCGTTTGCTCATTTTTAAACTGAGTTTTTGTTTCCCTACTGTTGTGTTATATATTCTGGATATAATTACTCTCAGATAAATCATCTGCAAAAATTTTTCACAGTCTATGGTTGTGTTCTCATCTTTTAATAGTGTCTTTCACAGAGCAAATTTTGATAAAGCCCTCTATTTGGTTTAAGAATTATGCCTTTTGGGGATCATGTTTAAGAACTCCTTTCCTAAACAAATGCTCCAAATATGTTATTATAGGTGTTCAGGGAGTTTTCTAGTTTTAGCTTTTGTAATTAGGTCTACAATGTATCTTGAAGCAATTTTTTCATAAGGCATGAGTTGTATATATTTTGTTTTGCTTGGATTTTTACAAATTTGCATGTTTGCATATTTGTCCAGTTCTTCCAGTATCATTTAATAAAAATACTAGATTTACTCCCTTCAATTACCTTTGCAACTTTATCAAAAGGCTATTTACTATATTTGAGTGGGTTTATATATTGACTCTCTATTCTATTCTGTTGAAATGATTCCTTTTGTCAGTCCCACATTATTTTTTATTGTTCAGTTCCGTTCAGTTCAGTTCAGTTCAGTCGCTCACTCGTATTCTACTCTTTGTGACCCCATGAACCACAGCAGGCCAGGCTTCCCTAACCATCACCAACTCCCGGAGTCCACCCAAACCCATGTCCATTGAGTGGGTGATGCCATCCAACCATCTCAACCTCTAATGACCCCTTCTCCTCCTGCCCTCAATCTTTCACAGCATTGGGGTCTTTCCAAATGAGTCAACTCTTTGCATCAGGTGGCCAAAGTATTGGAGTTTCAGCTTCAGCATCAGTCCTTCCAATGAACACCCAAGATTGATCTCTTTTACGATGGACTGGTTGGATCTCCTTGCAGTCCAAGGGACTCTCAAGAGTCTTCTCCAACATCACAGTTCAAAAGCATCAATTCTTTGGTGCTCAGCTTTCTTCACAGTCCAATTCTCACATCCATACATGACCACTGGAAAAACCATTGCCTTGACTAGATGGACCTTTGTTGGAAAAGTAACATCTCTGCTTTTTAATATGCTGTCTAGGTTGGTCATAATTTTGCTTCCAAGGAGTAAGCATCTTTTAATTTCATGGCTGCAATCACCATCTGCAATGATTTTGGAGCCCAGAAAATAAAGTCTGACACTGTTTCCACTGTTTCCCCAGCTATTTGCCATGAAGTGATGGGACCAGATGCCATGATCTTAATGTTCTGTTTTTGAGCTTAAAGCCAACTTTTCACTCTCCTCTTTCACTTTCATCAAGAGGCTCTTTAGGTCTTCACTTTCTGCCATAAGGGTGGTGTCATCTGCATATCTGAGGTTATTGATATTTCACCAGGCAATCTTGATTCCAACTTGTGCTTCTTCCAGCCCAGCGTTTCTCATGATGTATTCTGCATATAAGTTAAATAAGCAGGGTGACAATTTATAGCCTTGATGTACTCCTTTTCCTATTTAGAACCAGTCTGTTGTTCCATGTTCAGTTCCAACTGTTGCTTTCTGACCTGCATTCAGGCTCTCAGAAGGCAGGTCAGGTGGCCTGGTATTCCCATTTCTTTCAGAATTGTCCACAGTCTATTGTGATCCACACAGTCAAAGGCTTTGGCATAGTCAGTAAAGCAGAAATAGTTGTTTTTCTGGAACACACTTGCTTTTTCAATGATCCAGCGAATTTTGGCAATTTGATCTCTGTTCCTCTGCCTTTTCTAAAACCAGCTTGAACATCTAGAATTTCACGATTCATGTATTGCTGAAGCCTGGCTTGGAGAATTTGAGCATTAGTTTACTAGCGTGTGAGATGAATGCAACTGTGCAGTAGTTTGAAAATTCTTTGGCTTTGTCTTTCTTTGGGATTGGAATGAAAACTGACCTTTTCCAGTCCTGTGGCCACTGCTGAGTTTTCCAAATTTGCTGACATATTGAGTGCAATGCTTTCACAGCATCATCTTTTAGGATTTGAAATAACTCCACTGGAATTCCATCACCTCCACTAGCTTTGTTTGTAGTGATGCTTCCTAAGGCCCACTTGACTTTATATTCCAAGATGTCTGGCTCTAGATGAGTGATCACACCATCGTAATTATCTGGGTCGTGAAGAGCTTTTTTGTACAGTTCTTCTGTGTATTCTTACCATCTCTTCTTAATATCTCTGCTTCTGTCAAGTTGATACCATTTCTGTCCTTTATTGAGCCCATCTTTGCATGAAATGTTCCCTTGGTATCTCTAATTATCTTGAAGAGATCATTAGTCTTTCCCATTCTACTGTTTTCCTCTATTTCTTTGCACTGATCACTGAGCAAGGCTTTCTCTTCTCTCCTTGTTTTTCTTTGTAACTCTGCATTCAAATGAGTACATCTTTCCTTTTCTCCTTTGCTTTTCACTGCCTTTCTTTTCACAGTTATTTGTAAGGCCTCCTCAGACACCATTTTGCTTTTTTGCATTTCTATTTTTGGGGAACGATCTTGATTCCTCTCTCCTGTACAATGTCACAAACCTCCATCCATAGTTCATCAGGCACTCTGTCTGTCAGATCTAGCCCCTTAAATCTATTTCTCACTTTCACTGTAGACTTATTTTATTGTAGACTTAAAGTAAAACTTGAAATCAAATAATGTGAATTATCCAATTTTGTTTTACCTTTATAAAATTGTTTTAGCTATTCTTAATCATTTGCCTTTCTATATGAGTTTTAGAATACACTTATCCATTTCATAAACGTCATGCTGGGATTTTTATTGAGATAAAAAAATCCAATTTAAGAATAATTAACATTTTAACACTATGAGTTTTCTAATATGCAATTGTTGTATAACTTTCTTTTAATTTTGATTTTCTTTGATTTTAAAAATAGTGTTCAGTGTAATGACTCTGTAAATATCTTATTGTATTTATGTCTAAGTATTTCTTTTTCTTGGTTGCATTGTTAATTGCATTTCTTTTTCTTGGCAATGGTCTTGACCTCTGCCTCCTGTACAATGTCATTAACCTCCATCCATTGATCTTCATGCACTCTGTCTATCAGATCTAATTCCGTGAATTTATTTGCCCCTTTCACTGTATAATCATAAGGGATTTGATTTACATCATACCTGAATGGTTGAGTAGTTTTCCCTACTTTCTTCAATTTAAGTCTGAATTTGGCAATAAGAAGTTCATGGTTTAAGCCACAGTCAGCTCCTGATCTAGTTTTTGTTGACTGTGCAAGCTTCTCCATCTTTGGCTGCAAAGAATATAATCAATCTGATTTCTGTATTGACCATCTGGTGATGTCCATGCGTAGAATCTTATTTTATGTTATTGGAAGAGGGTGTTTGCTGTGACCAGTGTGTTCTATTGGCAAAACTCTGTTAGCTTTTGACTTGCTTCATTTTGTACTCCAATGCCAAATTTACCAGTTACACCAGGTATCTCTTGACTTCCTACTTTTGCATTCCAGTCACCTATAATGAAAAGGACATCAGTTTTGGGTGTTAGTTCTAGAAGGTATTGTACGTCTTCATAGAAACATTCAATTTCAGCTTCTTCAGCATTACTGGTCAGGGCATGGACTTGGATTGCTGCGATATTGAGTGGGTTGCCTTGGAAACAAACAGAGATCATTCTGTTGTTTTTGAGATTGCAACCAAGTACTGCATTTCGGACTCCTTTGTTGACTATGATGGCTACTCCATTTCTTCTAAGGGATTCTGTCCTACAGTAGTAGATATAACGTTTATCTGAGTTAAATTCACCCATTCCAGTCCGTCTTAGTTCACTGATTCCTAAAATGTTGATGTTCACTCTTGACATCTCCTATTTGATCACTTCCAATTTGCCTTGATTCATGGACCTAACATTGCAGGTTCCTATACAATATTGCTCTTTACAGCAGCAAACTTTATTTCCATCACCAGTTACATCCACAACTGGGTGCTGTTTTTGCTTTGGCTCTGTCTCTTCAATCTTTCTGTAGTTACTTCTTCACTTCTATACAGAGTACATCATGAGAAACGCTGGGCTGGAAGAAGCACAAGCTGGAATCAAGAATGCTGGGAGAAATATCAATAACCTCAGATATGCAGATGACACCACCCTTATGGCAGAAAGTGAAGAGGAACTAAAAGGCCTCTTGATGAAAGTGAAAGAGGAGAGTGAAAAAGTTGGCTTAAAGCTCAACATTCAGAAAACGAAGATCATGGCATCTGGTCCCATCACCTCATGGGAAATAGATGGGGAAACAGTGGAAACAGATCACTTCTCCTACCCACAATCCCTCCCAGATTCAGAGTTTTTTCCAACTTTATTTTTCGGGGCTCCAAAATCACTGCAGATGATGATTGCAGCCATGAAATTAAAAGATGCTTACTCCTTGGAAGGAAAGTTATGACCAACGTAGACAGCATATTCAAAAGCAGAGACATTACTCTGCCAACAAAGGTCCATCTAGCCAAGGCTATGGTTTTTCCAGTGGTCATGTATGGATGTGAGAGTTGGACTGTGAAGAATGCTGAGTGCCAAAGAATTGATGCTTTTGAACTGTGATGTTGGAGAATACTCTTGAGAGTCCCTTAGGCTGCAAGGAGATCCAACCAGTCCATTCTAAAGGAGATCAGTCCTGGCTGTTCTTTTGAAGGACTGATGCTAAAGCTGAAACTCCAGTACTTTGGCCACCTCATGGAAGAGTTGACTCATTGGAAAAGACTCTGATGCTGGGAGGGATTGGGGGCAGGAGGAGAAGGGGACGACAGAGGATGAGATGGCTGGATGGCATCACCAACTCTATGGACATGAGTTTGAGTGAATTCCGGGAGTTGGTGATGGACAGGGAGGCCTGGCCTGCTGCAGTTCATGGGGTTGCAAAAGTTGGGCATGACTGAGCTACTGAACTGAACTGAAAGTCTACGGAAATAATTCAGATTAAAGATTAATTAAGCATATGGCTATGGAATTAAGAGCGACAAATGAGCCTGAGTTATATGGAGATCAAGACTAGAAAATTTGAATATGCAGTTAAATAGAACTCAAGCCGTGATGAGAAATGCTGATGTCAAAAGGTAGAGGTTTTGAGCAAGGGGAGGGTTAATAAAGAAGCAGATGAGGAAAGTGATGAGGTAGATTTAAACATTGCCAAAAACATTTTCAGGGCCTCATGTCTACTAGAGTTGCTGCTGTTGCTGCTAACTCACTGCAGTTGTGTCTGACTCTGTGCGACCCCATAGACGGCAGCACACCAGGCTCCCCTGTCCCTGGGATTCTCCAGGCAAGAACACTGGAGTGGGTTGCCATTTCCTTCTCCAATGCATGAAAGTGAAAAGTTAAAGTGAAGTCACTCAGTCATGTCCAACTCTTCGTGACCTCATGGACTTCAGCCTACCAGGCTCCTCCATCCATGGGATTTTCCAGGCAAGAGTACTGGAGTGGGGTGCCATCACCTTCTCTGACTAGAGAGTTCAGTTCAGTTCAGTCAGTTCAGTTGCTCAGTCATGTCCAACTCTTTGCCACCCCATGAATCTCAGCACACCAGGCCTTCCTGTATCACCAACTCCCGGAGTTCACTTAGACTCACGTCCATCGAGTCAGTGATGCCATCCAGCGATCTCATCCTCGGTCGTCCCCTTCTCCTCCTGCCCCTAAGCCCTCCCAGCATCAGTCTTTTCCAATGAGTCAACTCTTCACATGAGGTGGCTAAAGTACTGGAGTTTCAGCTTCAGCATCATTCCTTCCAAAGAAATCCCAGGGTTGATCTCCTTCAGAATGGACTGGTTGGATCTCCTTGCAGTCCAAGGGACTCTCAAGAGTATTCTCCAACACCACAGTTTAAAAGCATCAATTCTTCGGTGCTCAACTTTCCTCACAGTCCAACTCTCACATCCATACATGACTACTGGAAAAATCATAGCCTTGACTAGATGGACCTTTGTTGGCAAAGTGATGTTTCTGCTTTTGAATACGCTGTCTATGTTGGTCATAACTTTCCTTCCAAGGAGTAAGCATGTTTTAATTTCATGGCTGCAGTCACCATCTGCAGTGATTTTGGAGCCCCCCAAAATAAAGCCTGCCACTGTTTCCACTGTTTCCCCGTCTATTTCCCATGAAGTGATGGGACCAGATGCCATGATCTTCGTTTTCTGAATGTTGAGCTTTAAGCCAACTTTTTCACTCTCCTCTTTCACTTTCTGCCATAAGGGTGGTGTCATCTGCATATCTGAGGTTATTGATATTTCTCCCGGCAATCTTGATTCCAGCTTGTGTTTCTTCCAGTCCAGCATTTCTCATGATGTACTCTAGAGAGTTAGAAAGTACTAATTTGGGAGAGGATTGAAATGGAGAAATAGACTTGGTATCCATCTATAAAGGAAAACCATTAAACTTATAGGAGCCAATGATATTCTACAAGTATTAGGATACTTATAGGGAAGAAAATTATGTTGAAAACAAGTCTTAATGGATACCTATATACAGAGAGTGGGAAGAGAAATGGATTTGAAAGAAGATAGTTAAAGATTCAATGTGTAAGTGATTAGACAGAAAGAACAAGAATTTGTCTAAAAGTCAAGGATAAAGAGAGAGAGATTACAAAAATAATAATCAAGCAAGTATAACCATGGCAAATGTTCACCTTGAACAGAGTGGAGGAAAGGAATGCATTAAAAGGCTACTGAACTTCTGGTTGAAGACATTGTTAGTGAGCAATCATTTGTATAGTCTTTGGGGCAGAAGCTATAATACAGGAAAATGTATTCTCATTTTGATTTTTATTAAATACATATGTTCAATTTATGGCTTCCCTGGTAGCTCAGTTGGTAAAAAGTCTGCCTGCAATGCAGAAGACCTGGGTTCAATCCCTGGGTCAGGAAGATCCCCTGGAGAAGGAAATGGCAACCCACTCCAATATTCTTGCTTGGAGAATTCCATGGACAGAGGGGGCCTGATGGCTACAGTGCATGGAGTCACAAAGAGTCAGACACAAGTGAGTGACTAATATTATGTTCAATTCATAAGACTTTACCCAAGCATCCTTTAATTCAACAATATATGCATTGCTTTGGAAAAGGTTTACATTATGTGAAAATGCAGAATAACTGAAAATTGATGTGAAAGTTTAAAACATTAAAAGTTATTATTTAGATCCACAGACATAGAATATAAACTTATGATTACCAAAGGGGGAGGTAAGTAAGTGTTAGCTGCCCAGTTGTATCTGACTCTTTGCAACCTCATGAGCTGTAGCCTGCCATGCTTCTCTGTCCATAGAATTTTACAGTCAAGAGTACTGGAGTGGGTTGTCATTCCCTTTTCCAGGGGATCTTTCGACCCGGGATTGATTGAACCCAGGTCTCCTGCATTGCAGGCAGATTCTTTGCCTGATGAGTCACCAGGGAAATGGGGAGTTATAAATTAGTTTAAGATTAACATATACATATCACTATGTGATAACCAACAAACACCTATTATATAGCATAGAGAACTATACTCAGTATTTTGTGATAACCTATATGGGAAAAGAATCTGAGAAAGAACATACATACATATTTGTGTGTTTGTGTGTGTATGTGTATATGTATAACTGAATCACTTTGCTGTATACCTGAAACTAACACATTGTAAACCAATCATACTTCAATAAAAATAAAATAAAAAGAACTAGATCTTAAATAATAAAAAAATATTTTATTTTTGCTTTTTTTTGCATGCATTTCAAGATTTTTTTCAGATTATCTTTTTGTCTTCTTTGTTACTATTTTCCTGGAATTCATCAAACTGTGGACACGATTATACTATCCATTTTTAAATTTTTTTCTGAGCATGAGATAAATACCTTTTTCAAAAAATTTAGTTTAGGTTCACTTGCTTGGTATTTTATTTGCATAGGCTCATTTCACTTCCTTTGGTTAGCCATGCACATCTCTAATTTCAATGGGAATATTTGCCACTCAGGATCACATTACATTTCAGTGTCATTTGTATCAATTCTTTTTTGTTACAGGATTGCTTATACTTAATTCACTGGAAGCCATGACATCTTCAGCACTGTTACACCAGAAACAGTTAATTTTCAAGGCTGAACTGTTCCCATAGTTCCCACTGTAATTGCTGCTGATTATTTTTATGTTGTAATGAAGCGATAATGATCAAAGCACAGGGTATTTCTTAGGGATTCATGACTGGACGGCTTTGCTTTGGGCCATTAACCCCAGTCATTAATTCCCCTGGAAATGCATTGTGCTGAGGTCATTATTGTTAATAACAGAGCTGTATGAAAACATTTGCTCACACTCTGGAGTAAAACTGTTGATGATTTTCTGCCTGTAAAGTTCTGTGATTCAGAAAACTAAGAGTGATGAAGTTTGACCAAGAGAGAAAAATAAGTTGCCGCTCAGTGGACAGGAATATGATATATATTTGACATATATATAATATGATATCATGTGCATGTGTATATTTGTCTAAACATTTAATGTGCACACATGAGCAATCATTGGATCTTTATTTTTTGTCCTTGGACTGTATAAACATATATAACATGTGAATGTTTGTTTTTTATTTTTGATAATTTGTGAATATATTACATATCAGTTGAAAATTAAAAAGATTGCCATTACTAATTATAGTTACATTCTTCACTTTGCAAAACAAATACTGGGTAATTTTTTTTTTCCTAGTATACATCTGTTCCTTCTTTATACCACCTAGAGAATAAACATGAACAAAAACTAATTTGCAAATTAATTCTGTGTTCAGTAACAAATAAAAAATGCACTGTTTTCCTCATTATAATTTCCTTAAAATAATGACAATGATGAAACTGTAATTATCACACTCAAAATGTCTTATTTTATTGTTTTTAATATCCACTTCCCTGGTGGCTCAGACGGTAAAGCGTCTGCCTGCAATGGGGGAGACTTGGGTTCAGTTCCTGGGTTGGGAAGATTCTCTGGAGAAGGAAACGGCCACCCATTCCAAAACTCTTGTCTGGAAAATCCCATGGATGGAGGAGCCTGGTAGGCTACAAGTCCATGTGGTCGTAAAGAGTTGGACACGACTGAGCAACTTCTCTCTCTCTCTAATACCCTGTAGGCCTATCACTAAGTTCTTACCGAAAGAGTAGCCACAATGTGAGATTTAAGACTGGCTGGTTTCCATACCTCAGCTGTGTCCGACTCTTCGCGACCCCATGAACTGCAGCCTGCCAGACTCCTCTGACCATGGGATTCTCCAAGCAAGAATACTGGAGTAGGTTGCCATTTTCTTCTCCAGAGGATCTTCCTGATGCAGGGACTGAACTCCCGTCTCCTGCATTGCAGGCAGACTCTTCATAGTTTGAACCAGGGAAGAGATTTAAGACTGGGGGAAATTAAAAAGCAAAACAACCTACACTCTGCCTTAAAGTTCAAAGACCACTCCTAATCAAAGAAATATAATTGAATCTTCTCTTTAAGCTTCAAGTTAAGCTTCCTTAAGGTCAAGTTGTTGCCCTCAGAAAGAGGTTAGAAACAAGGAGACAGCTAACAGTCAAACTGGAATTGAGCAAAACTCAAGAAATTCTGTCCTCCCTTTTCTTCCATGTAAATGAATTTGTTTCTGTGACAGATGCGTCAGTCGCTGTTGAAGTTTAACTTATGGAGAAAGGTAATTTATAATATTTATTAAAGTTTTAAATTTGTACTTTTAAGACTATTACAGGTAATTGCTGTTTAGTTTTTATCTTTTATATTCTCATATATTTAAAACAAATAGTGAGAAAATAAACAAAAGGGAATGGGATACAGCTATGGAGGATTTCAGATATTTTCCCTACAAAATTTGCTCAATCCAATATAAAAGAAAACATTAGGTACCATACAGATGTAAATTTTTAGAAATTAACAAGCAGAAAACAACTTTGGTTAAATGCTTTTTTAAGCCCTAAATATAGCAGAAAACTAGTGATTCAATCTCTATTTCTCAAATAGGTGCAAATCAATGAAATGTGAATTAGTGGAAAGATCTATCCTCATTTTACAGATGAAAAAGCATGACTCAAGTAACTAATTTAATTGAGCTAAATCACCTATAGAACAGCAGAACTAGGATTTAAATTACTCTCAAGGCCTATTTTTCTCCCTTGTTCCACTTGGTTTTATCACAGAGAAACATTCACTAGTGGGTCATTTTTAGACACTTTCTAGAGACACACAGATGTCAATAGTAAGAAAACTATTTTTCAGTAGTTAGTATGATGGATAATCTTATGAGTCAACTTAGCTGGATCATGGTCCCCAGATATTTAGTAAAACATACTTCTGGATATTTCTGTGAAGGTATTTTTGGATTAAGTTAACATGTACACCCGTGGATGCTGAGTTACACATATTACTCTCCCTAACATGGTGAGCCTCATTCAGTCAGGTGTGGGCATAAATAAACCTTTTTCCACCTCTACCTATATGTATGCATATACACATTCTGTTGATGATGCTTCCCTGAAGAATCTTGGCTAATATGGATAGGAAAAAATGAAATAGGAAATGTTGTGATGAACCAAGTGTATGTGGAAAGAAATACAGATATGTAGGACATATTATGAATTTGAAAAGATCTTTGATTGTAGTTTAAAAGAGATAACTACCTCTTTCCTACCTCCATAAAAAAATAAATAGCAAAAAAGTGAACACCATCACAGAACCCTCTGAATAGAGTGTGGATTGATATGATGATTTAGTGATATTTTATTCATTCTTTCTAATACAGCACAATGCTAAAGCCACTTACAATTGGTATATCTAAACTCTGATTTCCCTTAAAAATCTAGGTTCATATGTAGTTTAAGATGAAAAAAATCCTTAGGAAATGCTCTTTGCAGAATAATTTTCTAAAAAATTATTGGCGTAAGATTGGTTTACAATGTTGTGTTATTTTTAGGTGCACTGCAAAGTAAATCAGTTGTTCATATACGTATATTCCCTTTTTTTTTTTTTTTAGATTCTTTTTCCATATAGGCCACTAAAGAGTATTGAATGGAGTTCCTTGTGTTATATAGTAGGTCCTTATTAATTTTCTATTTTATATTTGGTAAGTAAGTAAGTAAAGTCACTCAGTTGTGTCCGACTCTTTGCGACCCCATGGACTGTAGCCTACCAGGCTCCTCCCTCCATGGGATTCTCCAGGCAAGAGTACTGGAGTGGGTTGCCATTTCCTTCTCCAGGGGATCTTCCCAACCCAGGGATCGAACCCAGGTCTCCTGCATTCCAGGCAGACACTTTAACCTCTGAGTCACCAGTAGTGTATATATATATCAATCCCAATCTCCCAATTTATCCCTCCCTTGCTGCCTGGTAACCATAAATTAGTTTTCTACATCTGTAACTATGTATGTTTTGTGGATAAGTCAGACAGAAAAAGATAAATAGCATATGATATCGCTTACATATGGATTCTAAAAAAAGGGTACAAATGAAATTATCTGCAAAACAGAAATAGAGTTACAGGTGCAGAATAATTTTTGAGTAAGATATATATTTATAAATTTATGTGTATGTATGCATATATATATGGAAATGATAATTAGCTAAATAGATAAATGTGGAGGCTAGAGAAAATATCTTTTGAGATATATATTTCACAAAGACTTCTATTTCTTATAAAATTAATTTGCTGAAGAAAGAAAAAAGCTCTAAAAGTCTTTTAATAACAGTCTCTCCCAGAAGCTTCATATTATTTCAAAATTACATGTAATTATATACATATATATGTTGCTGCTGCTGCTAAATCACTTCATTCGTGTCCAACTCTGTGTGACCCCACAGATGGCAGCCCTCCAGGCTCCTCCGTCCCTGGGATTCTCCAGGCAAGAACACTGGAGTGGGTTGCCATTTCCTTCTCCAATGCATGCATGCATGCTAAGTCGCTTCAGCCTTGTCCGACTATATGCGACCCTATGGACAACACCCCACCAAGGCTTCTCTGTCCACAGGATTCTCTAGGCAGGAATACTGGAATGGATTGCCATTTCCTTCTCCATATATATATATATGTATGTATGTATATTCACGTTTTCATGCAGAGTGGGCTATCTGCAAAGAGCTCTGTTTTATACTATATTGTTTTAACAGACCACCCACACATACTTCAGAAATACTCATGCCTATATAGCTGCTTAAGGGGCTTTATTCTGTGACAGTCTTAATGGTGGAGGGGGTGGTGCATGCTTGTTTAGTCACTCAGTGGTGCCCAACCCTTTGTGAACCTTTGAACTGTAGCCGACCAGGCTCCTCTGTCCATAGGATTTTTCAGGCAAGAATATTGAAGTGCAAGACTATTCCAGGCAAGAATAAGGAGCTAGTTTCTTCTCCAGGGAATCGTCTCAACCCACGGGTCAAATCTGCATCTCCTGTGTCTCCTGCATTGCAGGTGGCTTCTTCACCCGCTGAACCACTGGGGAAGCCCCAATGGTAGGGGTGGTTTCCTCGAAAACAAATCATCACAGGGAATTGTTTGGAATGGAAGCATGCAGAGGAGAGTCAGCGTTCCCTATTCCTTGACTCTGCAATTAGTAAAGATGATTCCTTCTTTGGAGAGAAATGATGCTTGCTATTCCTCTGTATTTAATCTGTTATATTGTTAAATATCATTTCCAGTGGAGGCAGTGAGGGGAAGATAAATGAAGAAGAAGGCAAGAACTTGGAAAAATGATTGCGGATTCTTTTTGCCATAGATGTTTACTGCTAATTTTGCCTGAATAGAATGTTTCCTATATTTAAGGGGAGATATGGGCTTCCCTTCTGGCTCATTGGTAAAGAATCCACCTGTCAATGCAGGAGACATGGGTCTAATCCCTGGGTTGTGAAGATTCCCTGGAGAAGGAAATGGCGACCCACTCCACTATTTTTGCCTGGGAAACCCCATGGGCAGAGGAGACTGGCAGGCTATAGTCCATGCGCTAGCAAAAGAATGGGACACAACTTAGAGATTAAACAGCAACAACTTTCACACCTACATCTGTGGGGCAGAGACAGGGAGATGGCTCCCACTTTTAGACAGTTACTTTGGATGTTGCTCCCTGGCTTGCCATCTCTGAAATCTCTCTTGCATTATAGCATTTTCAAAATGAAAGGTAAGAAAGACCCTTCTCTTTAGGAGTAAATACAAATGAACAGTAGAAGTCTGCAGATAGATACCTCCTCTACAATTGTTTCATAGAATAGAAAAGTGGCAGGGCTCATCTTCATTATTTTATTTTGTATAGTGCCGTTCACAAGGAGAGCTCAATTTGATAATTTGATGATGAGTTATGATGATGATTAATTAAAAGTGAAGTATTATTTATGCTAACTGAGGGATTAAAATGAAAAGTTTTCATTTCAGAATGGTGCCAAAAGCAAATTTTTATATAAATAGTATTAACCATCATTAGCTTAACATGCTGGCATTATTTCCAGTGAGAACAATTTTTAGGTGATATTTGATGATTGCTATTCCAACATGGTTATAGGACTAAATGTTAAACCATCCTGAGAGTAAATGAAACACTGCAGTCTCATCAGAGAGGGAACTTTTGAAAAATTATTGAAGTATAGTTGACTTAGAACATTATATTACTTTCAGGAGTGCAACATAGTGGTTCAATAGTTTTATAGATTGCCCAACATACAAAGTGATTGTAAAATATTGACTATATTCTGTGTGTTACATGTTACATACAGTTACTTACTTTATAGTTGGTAGTTTGTAGCTCTTTATCCCCTTCATCTCTTTTGCCCCCAACACTGACCCTCTCCCTGTGGTAATCACTACTTATTCTCTATGTCTGTGAGTATGTTTCTGCGTTATTTGTTCATTCATTTTTGTGTTTAGATTCCCCATATAGGTGAAAGCATAACAGTATTTGAATTTCTTTCACTTATTTCATTAAGTATAATATCCTCTAGGTCCATCCATGTTGTTGCAAATAGCAACATTTTAGTCTTTTTATGACTTAGTAATATTCCATTTTTTACATATACATATATATATATATATATGAACACACACATATATGCTACATCTTCTTTATCCATTCATTTGCTGATGAGCACTTATATTGCTTCCATATCTTGCCTACTATAAATAATGCTGCTGTGGACATTGAGGTGATGTATCTTTTTGAACTAGTGTTTTTGTTTCTTTAAATAAATGATAAGGAGAGGAATTGCTGGATCATATGGTAGTTCAATTTTAACTTTTTGAGGAACTGGCAGTTTTTCAGAGTGGCTGTACCAATTTACATTCCCACCAACTGTGTGCTAGGGTTCCTTTTTTTCCACATCCTTGTCAACACTTATAATTTCTTGTCTTTTTGATGGTAACCCATCTAACATGTGTGAAGTATTATCTCATGTTGGTTTTGATTTGCATTTCTGCGATAATTAATAATGTTGAGCATCTTTTCACATACATGTTGGCCATCTATATGTTTTTGAAAAAATGTCTATTCAAGGTTTAGAGCAAAGATCAGTTGTGGGAGTAAGTGATTTCACACACTATTATCTATTCTGGTTTGGCCTGGGATTTTCTTACATGGGAATTTGATGTTTAATTCTGTGCAAGGCACTACCAAACTTTTGGGGGATATAAGTAGGGATAAAGCAAGTTCCTTGAATTTCTTTATTTATTTTTTAGCTTTCAAGCTATCATATTTACTTTTACTGTTAAATTTATTTATTTTTTAATTAAGGATAATTGCTTTACAGAATTGCCTTGGTTTCTGTCAAACATCAGCATGAATCAGCCATAGGTACACATATGTCCCCTCCCTCTTGAATCTCTTTCCCATCTCCCTCCCTATCCTACCCCTCTAGGTTATTACAGAGCCCTAGTTTGAATTGCATTGGTGCTTAGACCCTACTAAGTATCAAAGAAAAAGAATAGAGAACCAAAACAGGAAAATATATATGTAGGCTTGAGGGGACTGTAGCCTGCCAGGAATTCTCTGTTCATGGAATTCTCCAGGCAAGAATACTGAGGTGGGTTGCCATTTCCTTCTCCAGGGGATCTTCCCAGCCCAGGGATCAAACATGAGTCTCCTGCACTGCAGGCAGATATTTTACTATTTAAACCACCAGGGAGGCCCCCACAATAAACATGGAAATGGTAATCTTTAAGTAGGCTACTGAAAGGGGGGTCAACTTTATCTACTAGGCTTCTGAGTTGAGGCACATGAACCCCTGGCATTAATTACTTTTACTGTATTGAGATTTGAGTAAAACTCTCAAATTATATGAAGGACAACTATAAAAATAACCCTATGAAATATGATACTGAATCTATCATAGTGTGGTCAATGATTTTGTTCTTTATCATATAGGATCCTAAGAGAAGCTTCTGTGTAGTCGAAGTTCCAGACATATTTCTGCTTAATATTGGTTTTGTTGTATGAATTCTCTAAATTGTATACGTACCACTTTTGAATTTTAACCCAGTTTGTTAAAAAGAAAATGTGTGGCTCAGTCATAGTTATGTCTTCATTTGATAGTTTTGTTCTTGTTCTCCTTCATTCTTTTGCCCCATTCTTCAATTTGCTTATTGCATTTCATGTCTTGCCTTTAATCCTTTTTAGATGAAGTAGGTTCAGTAGTATCCCAAAGGAATGTTGAATCAGTTGTGGTTTTCAACACAGTGCATGCAGCATTAGAAAAGCTATTTTAGTGTCTCAGGTTGTAGTAAGAGAACCAAGACAATGGGAGTATGTACTAGTTTCCTGGAGCTTCTGTAACAAAGTCTCACAAGTTGGGTAACTTAAGAAAACAAATGCATCTGCGCTCAGTTCTGGAGTCTAGAGATATGAAATCTAGTTGTCTTTGTAGAACCATGCATGTATTGAAGACTCTAAGGTGGATCCTTCCCTGCCTCTTCCCAAGCTCTGGTGGTTGGCATTCCTTAGTTTGTAAACACATCACTCAAATATCTGTCTACATTTTCACCTGGCATTCTTCCTATGTATGTGTCCAAATATTCCTCTGATTTCCAGATCTGCTACCATGAGATAGTATCTCTCTAGATACAAGCAAAACTTTATGTTTTAAAAGTTGATTACAGAATTTTACAAACAGTATCTGAATTCAGAATTTTGTTTATCTCTATGCTAAAATCTTCATTACCTCCCTGCACCCCCTGCCCAGGCCCTCTATGATGCACTATTATCTCATCTTAACTTGATTATATCTACAAAGACTCTATTTCCAAATAAGGTCACATTTAATTCAACTCACAGCAAGTAGTATCAATAGTATGATACAGCAAAAATTATACTACAAGCCAAGTGTTGGCTTTCCTCCCCAATATGTTTTGTTACAACTCTCTACTACTCAGCTCAAGTAGTTGTACAAGTTTGTATTTCTAAACTCATCTCCCAGCCTTTTCACTTTCAGTGATCTCAGCTCTGTCTCTATATTTGTACCTGAATTCTCCCTCACTGTATGCTTCTGCTAAGTCGCTTCAGTCATGTCTGACTCTTTGTGACCCCATGGACTGTAGTAGCCTGCCAGACTCCTCTGAGCATGAGATTCTCCAGGCAAGAATACTGGAGTGGGTTACCTTGTCCTCCTCCAGGGGATCTTCCTGACCTGGGGATCAAACCCTGTCTCTTATGTCTCTTGCACTGGCAGACAGGTTCTTCACCACTAGCACCACCTGGGAAGCCCCTTCAGATGAATAATTCATGGACTGAAACAACCATATGTTTATTTCAGCTACTAAAAAGCTTCCTTCTTCCAGATGATCCACCCTGGACTCCAGTGAACAAGTGATACCACATTTCCTCATAGTCTTCAAGCTCAAATAGACAGAGGATCTCAGACAAGCCACCTGTTCTTAAGGAAAGTAAGGAGTCTTCACTGACCCCTGTTCCAGTATGAAACATTTATCATCTTAACACTCATGGCATTTGAAGCCAGACTGAGATGAGTTCAAACTGTAATTTTGCAGACACTGAGGCAGACTGATCAATTTGAGCTTGGAGAGAAACAATCATGCATAAAACTGTGCCCCAGTTTTCCTGACACTCCAAAGCTTAAAGTGCATTAAGAGTGAGCTCCACAACTCTCATAGAAAACATGATGGTTCATCAAGAAGGACAAATCTTGTTTACATAAAACTCTAGAGTAATTGAACACAATGTACTTGTTGGTTTTGCCAGTTCTGGGGTATGTGAACTCACAAATTAATTCAATCCCTAAAATAAGATTTCTTTGTGTATAACATGAAGAAAAAATAGCTTATAGTTTGGTTGTGAGAAATAAACAATATTTAAATTCTTGTTACTGCTCTGTCACACAATAGATGCTTAATAAATGTTAATTCTCACACATTCCATATAAATATCAATAGAGCTCATGATATTATCAGTATCATTCTATTATGTTCTGCTTAGGGACAGGTTTTCAGGACAGATTTCAATTTATTTTGTTAAATATTTATGCCCATGACACTCCTAGGAATTTGCTTTAACTTCCTTTGCAATAGATATTTGTTTACACTTATTTTTTTCTCCACTACCCCAAATTATTCACCTATGTTTGCACAGCTTTTGCAAGCCAGATCTCTGAGATTAACCTTTTCCTACCTAGCTAACCCCCAATTTTTCAAGTTAACAGATTGAGATGGTGCATAGAATTATAGTCGGCATTTTCCCTCCTTTTAAATGTTTAGGTTTCCAAAAGCTACATGAACACCCAGAATGGACTGCAAGCAGAACATCATTATTTGAAATATGCAGAATCTCTCCAACTATTGAACATATCTCATTTTAAGACAGGGGACTAAAGCAACAAGGCCATAGCTAAATGCAAGAAAAGTTCATCTGAAAACTTTAATTAAAGAAACACTGTTTTTTCAGCCATTATCAACGGTCAACTAAGGAATTCACAGAGTACATATAATTTCAAAAAAAGTGAAATGCAGCTATTTGTTATAATTTATAAAATAACATAATTACAATAAAGTAGTTTGACTTTTGTTTGTTTTAAATTTTTTAAAAAGACTAAACGTTTGTTCATTCACATTTAAAAGTAGATAATAACAGATTTCATTTTAGGGTTGGAGATGGGAGGTGGGAGGAAGAAACAAAACTTTTCAATATAAGGACCATTTAAACATCATTGCATTGTTTGGGTAAAATTTGATAGTAGAAGGAAAATGTCATACCATATTTATTTCCTCATAATTTCCCCTTCCTAATGGCTATCAATCTTCAGCTACCATAAGCTGAATATAGTACCCAATAAGGATTCTATAACTCCTTTTATGTTATGTTATCATTAACACAAGTGTGATCACAGACTTTATGTATCGTGAAGTTCATAATATTTTCTGCTTTGTGAAATCATGATAAAATCTGCTTTCACTGGTAAATTTGAGATATTAGGGTCAAGGCAAGTGGAGACTCAGAATGACAGCTTTTGAAGAGTTAAAATAAATAAATAAATAAATAAATATATATATAAATATATATATATATAAATGACTAACCTAGGCAAATGTGCTTGGGAAATATTGGAAAATATCATAATAATATCAATACATACTTCTGTAGTGTGGAACTATTATTATATTTTAGTAACATCCGCTGGATCATCGAAAAAGCAAGAGAGTTCCAGAAAAACATCTATTTCTGCTTTACTGACTATGCCAAAGCCTTTGACTGTGTGGATCACAATAAACTGTGGAAAATTCTCAAAGAGATGGGAATACCAGACCACCAGACCTGCCTCTTGAGAAACCTATATGCAAGTCAGGAAGCAACAGTTAGAACTGGACATGGAACAACAGAATGGTTCCAAATAGGAAAAAGAGTACGTCAAGGCTGTATATTGTCACCCTGCTTATTTAACTTCTATGCAGAGTACATCATGAGAAACACTGGGCTGGAAGAAGCACAAGCTGGAATCAAGATTGCTGGAAGAAATATCAATAACCTCAGATATGCAGATGTCACCACCCTTATGGCAGAAAGTGAAGAGGAACTAAAAAGCCTCTTGATGAAAGTGAAAGAGGAGAGTGAAAAAGTTGGCTTAAACTCAACATTCAGAAAACGAAGATCATGGCATCCGGTCCCATCACTTCCTGGGAAATAGATGGGGAAACAGTGGAAACAGTGTCAGACTTTATTTTTTTGGGCTCCAAAATCACTGCAGATGGTGATTGAAGCCATGAAATTAAAAGATGCTTACTCCTTCGAAGGAAAGTTATGACCAATGTAGACAGCATATTGAAAAGCAGAGACATTACTTTGCCAACAAAGGTCCATCTAGTCAAGGCTATGGTTTTTCCAGTAGTCATGTATGGATGTGAGTTGGACTGTGAGGAAGGTTGAGCACCGAAGAATTGATGCTTTTGAACTGTGGTGTTGGAGAAGACTCTTGAGAGTCCCTTGGACTGCAAGGAGATCCAATTAGTCCATTCTAAAGGAGATCAGTCCTGGGTGTTCTTTGGAAGGAATGATGCTAAAGCTGAAAGTCCAGTACTTTGGCCACCTCATGCAAACAGTTGTCTCATTGGAAAAGACTTTGATGCTGGGAGGGATTGGGGGCAGGAGGAGAAGGGGACGACAGAGGATAAGATGGCTGGATGGCATCACGGACTTGATGGAAGTGAATTCGAGTGAATTCCGGGAGTTGGTGATGGACAGGGAGGCCTGGCGTGCTGCGATTCATGGGGTTGCAAGAGTCAGACATGACTGAGAGACTAAACTGAACTGAACTGAACATCCTCAAAAATATTTTCCTTACTTATAAGTAATTGGCTTTATTTCTATTTTCTGTCATGTTTTATCCAAATAAACATCAGTTAAATTTCTCGTTCTTTTATGTAAGTGTGCTATATTTGAGTACATTAGGTCTGTGTATCTACACATATTCTTTTACCCTTGACTCTTAAATGCGTCATGGTAAATTTCCAAAGAAAACTAATATTCTTTTGTAATCAGTATATAGTTTAAATTTTTAAAGGATTTAACATTGATTCACTCTCTATGTTTTCTGCTCTACATATTCCAGTTTTGTCAATGACATTCTTTATGACAATTTTCTGCCTCCAATCTAAGATCTAGTCCAAAATTACATATTGCATGTAGTTTCCTTTAATCTAGAACATTGCTCAACTGTTGTCATCATGACAGTAACATTTTGGAAGACTACAGATCCTCTCTTTTCTTTTTAGTAATGTATCTTATTATGTTTGTTAGAACTTTCTTCACATTTCAGTTCAGTTCAGTTCAGTCGCTCAGTCCTGTCTGACTCTTCGCGACCCCATGAATTGCAGCACACCAGGCCTCCCTGTCCATCACCAACTCCCGGAGTTCACCCAAACTCATGTGCATCGAGTCGGTGGTGCCACCCAGCCATTTCATCCTCTGTCATCCCCTTCTCCTCCTGCCCCTAGTCCCTCCCAGAATCAGGGTCTTTTCCAATGAGTCAACACTTTGCATGAGGTGGCCAAAGTATTGGAGTTTCAGACTCAACCTCAGTCCTTCCAATGAACACCCAGGACTGGTCTCCTTTAGGATGGACTGATTGGATCTCCTTGCAGTCCAAGGGACTCTCAAGAGACTTCTCCAGCACCACAGTTCAAAAGCATCAATTCTTCTGCACTCAGCTTTCTTCACAGTCCAACTCTCACATCCATACATGACCACTGGAAAAACCATAGCCTTGACTAGATGGACCTTTGTTGGCAAAGTAATATCTCTGCTTTTGAATTTGCTATCTAGGTTGGTCATAACTTTCCTTCGAAGGAGTAAGCATCTTTTAATTTCATGACTTCAGTCACCATCTGCAGTGATTTTGGAGCCCCCCAAAGTAAAGTCTGACATTTAGTCTTACATTTATATATTATCCTGGCTCTCAATTCTATGTAAAACACACTGTGCACTATTTGAAGTGTCAAGTTAGGAAGTTCAACATATGTCTGTATATCCCTCAATGCTGATGCAGTTTAGAACGTATCAAAAACTGTCTTGTTCCTCCACTATAGAATTACCATATATCCCTTTCTATCTTAAAAGCAATCTGTAGAGAGACCCTGCAAGACCATGAAAATTTTGCTGCACATCAAAAAAAATCCCCTCCATATTGAACTGGAAAAAATATTCTTTATGATGAATGCAAAATAATGATTTTCTAACTCCTGTCCTTTCTTGACCTTTATTGATTAGCATTCTATTTTTAAAGAGGAGCCCTTCCTTTTTTTTCCTTGTTTACTTGTTCATTATCAGTATGGATACATGTGTTTCTACTTTTCTCCAATGGTTTATAATTCATTACTTCCCTGCTTAATTATCTTGTTCGGAAAATCCCATGGACGGAGGAGCCTTGTAGGCTGCAGTCCATGGGGTCTCTAGGAGTCAGACACAACTGAGCGATTTCACTTTTACTTTTCACTTTCATGCATTGGAGAAGGAAATGGCAACCCACTCCACTGTTCTTGCCTGGAGAATCCCAGGGACAGGGGAGCCTGGTGGGCTGCCGTCTATGGCGTCACACAGAGTCAGACACGACTGAAGTGACTTAGCAGCAGCAGGCTTGGTTAGTGGGATCACCTTCAAACTGGTGATGGATTTCTTTTTTGCACTTTTTTACTTTCTGTCATAAATAAATTATTCTGGACTCATCTCACCCTGTTCTAGACTGCGAGTTGGTAAATTATCTGAAGATTCCAGTTTGATTTTTCATGGGGAGAGTTATAGACATATGTGGGCTCTACACATGTTCATTGACACCAGAGTTTCTTTACTTATTGGCCTTTGCAGCAGACAGAAAGTATTTACAACATAAATTCATACTGATACTTTCAGCTGTAGTTTATCTCAACGTATTTCTTCCTCCCCTCCTTGCTCTCCAACCATATTTATATTTTCCTTCAACTAGAGTTTAAAGACCCTGTCTTCTGGCAATGTCACTACTCGTGTTCATGTGCTCAAACCTACATATCCTCTGTAATAATCTGAGCATTGTTTCATCCATACTACTACAGAAGGAAATTCTACTAAAAGAGTTCAAGACCTCTTTGCTTTTAACCCCAAATCCCAGTATACTGCTCTTCAATTTGTGGTATATAGTCACAAACTGGGGCTTCCCTGGTGGCTCAGATGGTAAATATAATGCTGAGACCCTGTGTTATAAAGTCACTTTGATTAAATCTTTTGTTTTATTTACCTTTGGTTTGTTTTTATCCCTTTAATACAATATTGAAACACAGCTGAGTTCATTTGTTTCAGCTTTGATTTTTTTTTCCCCCAAATTCTCACTGTTGCTGACTTATTTTGAATTTTGAATATGTAAAACATTAACATGCTTCCAAGCAGGTTGCTATGAAAAAGGTATTCTCAGAAGAGGGTAATTCTCTTTTTTTCTCTCGTCTCCTTTCACTCATACCTTGTCTGTTATAATTTCATTGTTTTCTGCTTTGCCTTTTTTGTATTTTTTCTTCAAAAAGCAGATATATGCATGCTCTCTTTATACACATGTATATTTCTTTTTATGCTCTCTGCTTTAAATTTTTTTTTTTTTTTTTTACACTATATCCTTAGGGGGAAAAGTGATCTTTTTTAGAGACAACAATATCAGCTACATGGAATGTGGAAGTAATAATACAGAAGAGTATACAAAAAGGAGAATGAATCCACAGAGGACGAACATTGCACTCTCACATTGAGGATAGTAAGGTAACATCATTCCGTCACATACAGCATGTGCCAGTCCACACTGAACTATATGCCTCTCTCAACTTCCCACTACAAAACTAAAACTCCATCTTTACATTTTTGTCTCCTATTCTCTGTGGAAGAGCTGTGCCTTCTCTCAAAAGCTAGTCTTTACTTACTTTTAAGATGCTGTTTCTTCCATTTCATTCTAGATTTCCTATTTTGTCAATATGGTTTTCTTCTTTGAATTATTTGCCTCACAATAGAAACATTTCCCACCATATTCCATGTCTTAATTACCTCCATTACCCTTTATCTCTTTCTTGGTATTTCAGTCTCACTGTTTATTGTAGAACTTCTCAAAGGGTATTATAGTCCTTAGACACTTCTCTTTCATTCACTCTGTAATCCATTTCAGTATTAATTCTTCCCCAGCTTTCCAATCAAATTTTCCTTTCTAACACAAGATGGCAGAGTAGAAGGATGCACGCTCATCTTCTCCTGAGAGACCTCCAAAATTACAATTATCTGCTGCACAACCATCAACAGGAGAATGTTGGATCTGACAAAAAAAAGATACCCCACCTCCAAGGGTAAAAGAGAAGCCCCAGCAAGATGGTGTGAAGTGCGAAATCACATTTAGAATCAAACCCCATACCCGTCAGAGACACTTGGAAAGTGAAAGTGAAATTAAAGTTGCTCAGTCCTGTCTGACTCTTTAAAACTCCATAGACTGTAGCCTACCATGGACTGTAGCCTACAGGCTTCTCCATCTATGGGATTTTCCAGGCAAATGTACCACAGTGGGTTGTCATTTATTTCTCCAGGGGTATCTTCCCAACCCAGGGATCGAACCCCAGTCTCCCACATTACAGTCAGATGCTGTATCCTCTGAGCTCATTATAAACCTTGTGCACACAAGGAGACCCCACAGAGACCAAGCCAGACCTGCATTTGAGTGTCTTCTGCTGAGGTATGAATCAGCAGTGGACTGACCCACGGGCAGGGGCTCTGGGTACAGCAGACCTGGGTGTGGCATAAGCCCTCTTGGAGGAGGTTGCCATTAACTGCACCACTGAGTTGCCAGAACTTACATGGGACTGGGGAAACAGGCATTCGGAGGGAAAAAAACAAAACCATGTGTGTAACAGGAGCCAGGAGAAAGGAGCAGTGACCCCACAAGAGACTGACCCAGATTTGCCTTTGAGTGTCCAGGAGTCTCCAGCAGAAGCTTGGGTCGGCAGCGGCCTGCTGCAGGGTTGGGGGCACTGAGTGTAGCAGTGCACGCACAGGACGTTTTGAAGGAGGTTGTCATTACCTTCATTACCTCCACCATAGTTTGCTCTCAGTTCAAACGAAAGAGAGGGAACACAACCCCAGCCATCAAGAGAAAATTGGATTAAAGATTTATTGAGCATGGCCCCACCCATCAGGACAAGACCCAGTTTCCCCCACAGTCATTCTCTCCCATCAGGACGGTTCCATAAGCCTCTTATCCTTATGCCTCAGAGGGCAGAGAGAATGAAAATCAACTGATCACAAGGACCACAGTCTTGTCTAACTCAATGAAACTATGAGCCATGCCGTGTAGGGCCACCCAAGACTGAGAGGTCATGGTGGAGAGTTCTGACAAAACGTGGTCCACTGGAGAAGGGAGTGGCAAACCACTTCAGTGTTCTTACTTTGAGAACATGAACAGTATGAAAAGACAAAACGATAGGACACTGAAAGAGGAACT
Source organism: Budorcas taxicolor (assembly GCF_023091745.1). Classification (NCBI taxonomy): domain Eukaryota; kingdom Metazoa; phylum Chordata; class Mammalia; order Artiodactyla; family Bovidae; genus Budorcas; species Budorcas taxicolor. The sequence goes on from NC_068910.1 coordinate 90,063,742, forward strand.
CCCCAGGTCGGTAGATGCCCAGTATGCTACTGGAGAATGGCAGAGAAATAACTCCAGAAAGAATGAAGAGATGGAGCCAAAGAAAAACAAAGCACAGTTGTGGATGTGACTGGTGATAGAAGTCAAGTCCGATGCTGTAAAGTACAATATTGCATATGAACCTGGAATGTTAAGTCCGTGAATCAAGGTAAATTGGAAGTGGTCAAACAAGAGATGGCAAGAGTCAACATTGACATTTTAGGAATCAGTGAACTAAAATGGACTTGGATTGGGCAAATTTAACTCAGATGACCATTATATCTACTACTGTGGGCAAGAATCCCTTAGAAGAAATGGAGCAGCCCTCATAGTCAACACAAGAGTCCAAAATGCTATACTTGGATACAGTCTCAAAAACAACAGGATGATATCTGTTCCTTTCCAAGGCAAACCATTCAGTATCACAGTATTCCAAGTCTATGCCCCAACCAATAATGCTGAAGAAGCTGAAGCTGAATGGCTCTATGAAGACCTACCAGACCTTTTAGACCTAATACTCCCAAAACAGATGTCTTTTTCATTATAGGAGACTGGAATGCAAAAGTAGGAAGTCACGAGATACCTGGAGTAACAGGCAAATTTGGCCTTGGAGTACAAAACGAAGCAGGGCAAAGGCTAACAGAGTTTTACCAAGAGAATGCAATCATCATAGCAAACATTCTCCTCCAACAACACAAGAGACAACTCTACACATGGATATCACCAGATGGTCAACACCAAAATGAGACTGATTATATTCTTTGCAGCCAAAGATGCAGAAGCTCTATCAGTTCAGTTCAGTTCAGTCACTCAGTCGTGTCCGACTCTTTGCGACCCCATGAACTGCAGTATGCCAGGCCTCCCTGTCCATCACCAACTCCCAGAGTTCACTCAGTCTCACGTCCATCGAGTCAGTGATGCCATTCAGCCATCTCATCCTTTCTCGTCCCCTTCTCCTCCTGCCCCCAGTCCCTTCCAGCATCAAAGTTTTTTCCAATGAGTCAACTCTTCGCATGAGGTGGCCAAAGTACTGGCGTTTCAGCTTTAGCATCATTCCTTCCAAAGAAATCCCAGGGTTGATCTCCTTCAGAATGGACTGGTTGGATCTCCTTGCAGTCCAAGGGACTCTCAAGAGTCTTCTCCAACACCACAGTTCAAAAGCATCAATTCTTCAGTGCTCAGCCTTCTTCACAGTCCAACTCTCACATCCATATATGACTACTGGAAAAACCATAGCCTTGACTAAATGGACCTTAGCCGGCAAAGTAATGTCTCTGCTTTTGAATAGGCTATCGAGGTTGGTCATAACTTTTCTTCCAAAGAGTAAGCGTCTTTTAATTTCATGGCTGCAGTCACCATCTGCAGTGATTTTGGAGCCCCCCCCCAAAAAAATTCTGACAATGCTTCCACTGTTTCCCCATCTATTTCCCATGAAGTGATGGGACCGGATGTCATGATCTTCACTTTTTGAATGTGGAGCTTTAAGCCAACTTTTTCACTCTCCTCTTTCACTTTCATCAAGAGGCTTTTTAGTTCTTCTTCACTTTCTGCTATAGGGTGGTGACATCTGCATATCTGAGGTTATTGATATGTCTCCTGGCAATCTTGATTCCAGCTTGTGTTTCTTCCAGCCCAGCGTTTCTCATGATGTATTCTGCGTAGAAATTAAATAAGCAGGGTGACAATATACAGCCTTGACGTACTCTTTTTCCTATTTGGAATCAGTCTGTTGTTCCATGTCCAGTTCTAACTGTTGCTTCCTGACCTGCATACAGATTTCTCAAGAGGCAGGTCAGGTGGTCTGGTATTCCCATTTCTTTCAGAATTTTCCACAGTTTCTTGTGATCCACACAGTCAAAGGCTTTGGCATAGTCAATAAAGCAGAAATAGATGTTTTTTCTGGAACCCTCTTGCTTTTTCCATGATCCAGCGGATGTTGGCAATTTGACCTCTGGTTCCTCTGCCTTTTCTAAAACCAGCTAGAACATCAGGAATTTTATGGGTCACGTATTGCTGAAGCCTGGCTTGGAGAAATTTGAGCATTACTTTACTAGCATGTGAGATGAGTGCAATTGTGCGGTAGTTTGAGCATTCTTTGGCATTGCCTTTCTTTGGGATTGGAATGAACACTGACCTTTTCCAGTCCTGTGGCCACTGCTGAGTTTTCCGAATTTGCTGGCATATTGAGTGCAGCACTGTCACAGCATCATCTTTCAGGATTTGAAATAGCTCAGCTGGAATTCCATCACCTCCACTAGCTTTGTTCGTAGTGATGCTTTCTACGGCCCACTTGACTTCACGTTCCAGGATGTCTGGCTCTAGATGAGTGATCACACCATCATGATTATCCGAGTAGTGAAGATCTGTTTTTGTACAGTTCTTCTGTGTGTTCTTGCCACCTCTTCTTAATATCTTCTGCTTCTGTTAGGTCCAGACCATTCTGTCCTTTATCGAGCCCATCTTTGCATGAAATGTTCCCTTGCTACTGCTGCTGCTGCTGCTACTGCTGCTGCTGCTGCTGCTATGTTGCTTTAGCCGTGTCTGACTCTGTGCGACCCCAGAGACGGCAGCCTACCAGGCTCCCCCGACAGTCAGCAAAAACAGGACCAGGAGCTGACTGTGGCTCAGATTATGAACTTCTTACTGACAAATTCAGACTTAAATTGAAGAAAGTAGGGAAAACCACTAGACCATTCAGGCATGTCCTAAATCAGATCCTTTACATTATATAGTGAAAGTGACAAGTAGACTCAAGGGATTAGATCTGATAGACAGAGTGCCTGAAGAACTATGGATGGAGGTGCATGACATTGTGCAGGAGGCAGGTATCAAGACCATTCTTAAGAAAAGCAATGCAAAAAGGAAAAATGGTTGTCTGAGGGGGCCTTAGAAGTAACTGAGAAGGAAAGAGACACTAAAAACAAAAGAGAAAAAGAAAGATATACCCATTTGCATGCAGAGTTCCAAAAAACAGCAAGGAGAGATAAGAAAGCCTTCCGCAGGGGTCAGTGCAAAGAAATAGTGGAAAGCAATAGAATGGGCTAACTAGAGATCTTTCCAAGAAAATGTGAGATACCAAGGAAATATTTTATGCAAAATGGGCACAATAAAGGACACGAATGATATGGACCCAACAGGAGCAGAAGATATTAAGAATACATGGAAAAAATACACAAAAGTACAAAATAGATCGTCACAACCCAGATAATCATGATGGTGTCATCACCTACCTAGAGCCAGACATCTTGGAATGTGAAGTCCAGTGGGCCTTAGTAAGCATCGCTATGACCAAATATAGTGGAGATGATGGAATTCCAGTTGATCTATTTCAAATCCTAAAAGATGATGCTGTAAAAGTGTTGCACTTAATATGCCAGAAGTTTGGAAAACTTAACAGTGGCCACAGGACAGCAAAAGGTCAGTTTTCGTTCCAATCCAAAAGAGAGACAATGGCAAAAAATGCTCAAAATACCACACAATTGCACTCATCTCACACAATAGCAAAGTAATGTTCAAAATTCTCCAAGCCAGGCCTCAGCAGTACGTCAACTGTGAACTTCCAGATGTTCAAGCTGGATTTAGAAAAGGCAAAGGAACCAGAGATCAAATTGCCAACATCCATTGGATCATCAAAAAGGCAAGAGAGTTCCAGAAAAATATATATATATTTTTGCTTTATTGACTATGCAAAAGCCTTTGACTATGTGGATCACAACAAACTGTGGAAGATTCTTCAAGTGATAGAAATACAAGGCCACCTGACTTGCCTCTTGAGAAATCTTTATTCAGGTAAAGAAGAAACAGTTAGAACTGGACATGGAACAATAGACTGGTTTCAAATCAGAAAAGGAGTACATCAAGGCTGTATATTTTCACTGTGCTTATATAACTTATATGCAGAGCACATCATGCGAAATGCTGGGCTGGATGAAGCACAAGATGGAATCAAGATTTCTGGGAGAATATCAATAACCTCAGATATGCAGATGATATCATGCTTATAGCAGAAAGCAAAGAAGAACTAAAGAGCCCCTTGATGAAATTAAAAGAAGAGATTGAAAAAGTTGGCTAAAAACTCAATATTCAGAAAACTAAGATCATGGCATCTGGTCCCATCACCTCATGGCAAATAGATGGGGAAACAATGGAAACAGTGGCAGACTATTTTGGGGGGCTCCAAAATCACTGCAGATGGTGAGTACAGCCATGAAATTAAAAGACACTTGCTCCTTGGAAGAAAAGCTATGACCAACATAGACAGTATTTTAAAAAGCAAAGACATTACTTTGCCAACAAAGGTAATCAAGGCTAATGGTTTTCCAGTAGTCATATATGGATGTGAGAGTTGGACTATAAAGCTGAGAGCTGAAGAATTGATGCTTTGGGACTGTGGTGTTGGAGAAGACTCTTGAGAGTCCCTTGGACTGCAAGGAGGTGATCCAACCAGTTCATCCTAAACGAAATCAGTCCTGAATATTCATTGGAAGGACTGATGCTGAAACTGATACTCCAATAATTTGGCCACCCAATTGGAAGAACTGACTCATTGGAAAAGCCCCAGATGCTGGGAAAGATTGAAGGCAGGAGGAGAAGGGGACAACAGAGGATGAGATATCTGGATGCCATCATCTCCTCGATGGACATGAGTTTGATGATGGACAGGGAAGCCTGGAGTGCTGCAGTCCATGGGGACACGAAGAGTCAGACACGACTGGGTGACTGAAATGACCTAAAGTCACTGATGGTAATACTGATGACCATTACTGCATCTTTGCCTCAAAAAATCTGGTCTAAACACCAAATAATCAGCATTACTTGGGAATTTATCAGAAATGTAGCACAGATACAAGGAAAGAATAAATAAGTCTTGATAGAAGAAATGTCAATGTATTTGGCAGTCTTTAACACACCAATGTCTAAATTAGAAGGAGAGAAGTAAAGGAATCAGAAGAGCACATTCCTTCTTCTATTTAACATAGTTCCCAAACTTCAACTCTCAAAACTTATGACTACATTTCAAGTCTCATAGTCACATCTATCAGAGACTTTGGGAAATGTAGCTTTTGTTCCATATGGGTACATGCATAGCTAATAATTGAGAGTCTATTAATTTAGGAAAAAAGAAGGAGAATGAAAATTCAAGACAACTAGCAATAAAAATGCTAAAGTATTTTACATGGAAAGCTTTAATTTTCCTTTTCCACACAATCCAAAACAAGAAAATTTTCCTATCTCAATCTTTCCCATATCAGAATTTGCATTGTTATCCAAAGCAGTTATTCATCGTTGATTATTTCTTCTTACCTCTCTCAATTTGTCATGAAGTCTTACTCATATTTAATGTGTTTCTATGTCCATATCATTTCCTCTCCACAGCTGCCTTCTCACTCCAAGCCAATGTCATCTCTTTTTTGGTGGTGGTGGTGTTCAGTCACTAAGTCGTGACTGACTCTTTGTGACCCCATGTGTTTGCACAGACTCATGCTGTTTGAGTCAGTGATGCCATCCACCATCTCATTCTCTGTCTCTCCCTTCTCCTCCTGTTCTCAATCCCTGCTGTTGAAAGGACTCTCAAGGGTCTTCTCCAATACCAAAGTTCAAAATCATCAATTCTTCAGTGCTCAGCCTTCTTTATGGTCCAATACTCACACCTGTACATGACTACTGGAAAAACCATAGCTTTAACTATATGGCCCCTTTTCAGCAAAGTGATGGCTCTGCTTTTTAGCACACTGTCTAGATTGGTCATCTCTTTTTGGTTTTCTGTAATTCTTTTCTACCTGATCTCACTGCCAACACATTTGTCTTCTTAGCATCCATTCTCCTTAGAGATAGCAGAGTGACATTTTAAATATGGAAATCATATCATTCTTCCATTGAAAAATTCATTGAAGGCAAAATAATATCAACAACCTCTGACCTGAGTTTTCTGATCTGCTTAATTTCTCACCTAATCTTGTGTATCATTGTCCTTCTTATTGGCCAGTCTTCAGCCATGGAGGTTTTTTGTTGCTGTTCTGTTCCTCAAGGATATAGGACACTTTTCTTTGAATTTCTTTTTCTCTCTTTTCTTTTTATTTTTCTCTTTTTAGTACTTTACATGATGAGATCCTTCTCATCTTATTGGGGTTTTCTTTCAAATACCTCAAATTAGCTGCTCAGAAAAGTTTTTCTGGATAAACATTTGTAGACTAGTTCACTCTAGAATTACTCTATATTATAGCAACCTTTGGATTTTTTTAAAAAATCTGATCTGTAGTTCATGTGTTGCTTTATTTGTTTACTGTTCATCTCACCCTATCTGTAAGGCAGAGTTCCTTATTTCCACCTTTTCAACATCACCTAGAACAGTGCTTAGCATTTAGAGAAGCTCAACATATATTTTCTGAGTGAATAATAAGTGATTGAATGGATGGTCTTCTAAAAGAACTCCCAGTTAAGCACTATTGTGTATCTTCAGTTAGAACTCCTGTAGCAGCTGGACAGATGCCAGTTGAGGAAGATAGGCTTAAACTGCTTATGACCCTTTTCTTTTGGCTCAGCAGGTAAAGAATCCACCTGCAATGCAGGAGACACTGGTTGAATCCCTAGGTTGGGAAGATCCCCTGGAGTATGAAATGGCAACACACTTTGGTATTTTTGCCTGAAAAATCCCATGGACAGGGCAGCCCATCAGGCAACAGTACAAAGGGTTGCAAGGAGTCAGACATGACTCGAGTGACTAAGCATGCAACCCTTTTCTTTAATGAATTAAATCTAGATTGCAAAGAGGCACTTGATATTAATAATATATTTAACAAGAAGTCTATAGGCAATTCTCAAAATTGTTTTCCAGCTCATAGTGTCTCTTCTCATTTTTCTATCACTGCTATAATATTTTCCTTCTTCTACAACCCTAAACCACTTCTCCTTTTCCTCCTCTTTATCATCGTCCTCATCCACACCTTCTCATATCTTCTCTGTTATTCCACAGATTTCTATCACCAAAAGCAAAATTTAGTATTTTATTTTAAACTCTAGTTGAACAGCCTTGAGAAAAAATTTTAAGAGAGAATTAAAGATACTTGGGGGTTCAAGCTCTGAAACACACATTTAGAATGGAATATTTTCTCATTGCCTTGGTTACAAAAATGACCAAATTTGTCCTTTTATGCATGGAAGCTTTCTAAAGTCTGATTTTGACAATTTGTGGAAACATTAATTAAGGAAAACTTTTTGTTACCATTTCTAATCTAACTTGGGCTCTCTAGTGGACCCTGATTTTCAGAATGTCAAATTTTTATTTCAGCAAACAATGTAACAAATTACTGTTCTTAAATATTTGTTTCAGGGTACATATATCTAGGAATAATTCTTTAATCTTGGCAAATAGATTATTCCTATGGCTGTAGTATGAATTAAAGTCTAAGGAAGACAAGAAGTCTCTCCAGGTGCATATTTTTACTCAACACTAGTACTTCTGGATTAACTGTAAAAATATCATTGCAACATTTTCCAAATTATCTCAACTTTATAAAGAAAGAAAAAATGATTTTTAAATAGATATTACAAATTATAGTTTTTCCTTGAGTTTTCTTGATACTTATTGCCTAAATGGCCCTGTCAAAAATTAAAAACTGAAAATGCCATCTTGTAGGGTTATATTATATTTAAATAGTAAAAATCTTTACCATAGTTCTTATCTTATAAAACCATGAATTTTTTATAATTAAAGACATGAGGCTACTAATACATATTTGTCCCTCTCAAGAAAATAAATACATTCAAGCTTCCTAGAGTTGTTTCTTTCTTTAAAGACAACCACTTGTAAAAGAATGAAACTAGAACACATTCTATCACCATACACAAAAATAAACTCAAAATGGATTAAAGATCTAAACATAAGACAAGAAATTATAAAAATCCTAGAGAAAAACATAGGCAAAACACTCTCTGACATAAATCACAGCAGGATGCTTTATGACCCACCTCCCAGAGTATTGGAAATAAAAGCAAAAATAAATGGGACCTAATTAAAATTAAAAGCTTCTGCACAACAAAGGAAACTATAAGCAAGGTGAAAAGACAGCCTTCAGAATGGGAGAAAATAGCAGCAAATGAAGCAACTGACAAAGAATTAATCTTAAAAATATACAAGCAACTCCTGCAGCTCAATTCCAGAAAAATAAATGACCCAATCAAAAAACGGGCCAAAGAACTAAACAGACATTTCTCCCAAGAAGACATACGGATGGCTAACAAACACATGAAAAGATGTTCAACATCACTCATTATCAGAGAAATGCAAATCAACACCACAGTGAGGTACCATTTCATGCCATTCAGCATGGCTGCTATCTAAAAGTCTACAAGCAATAAATGCTGGAGAGGGTGTGGAGAAAAGGGAACACTCTTACACTGTTGGTGGGAATACAAACTAATACATCCACTATGGAGAACAGTGTGGAGATTCCTTAAAAAACTGGAAATAGAACTGCCATATGACCCAGAAGTCCCACTGCTGGGCATACACACTGAGGAAACCAGAATTGAAAGAGACCCATATACCCCAATGTTGATAACAGCATTGCTTGTAATAGCCAAGACATGGAAGCAACCTAGATGTCCATCAGCAGATGAATGGATAAGAAAGCTGTGGTACATATACAAAATGGAATATTCAGTTCAGTTCAGTTCAGCTCAGTCGCTCAGTCATGTCCGACTTTTTGCGACACCATGAATCACAGCACGCCAGGCCTCCCTGTCCATCACCAACTCCCAGAGTTCACTCAGACTCATGTCCATTGAGTCAGTGATGCCATCCAGCCATCTCATCCTCTGTCGTCCCCTTCTCCTCCTGCCCCCAATCCCTCCCAGCATCAGAGTCTTTTCCAATGAGTTAACTCTTCTCATGAGGTGGCCAAAGTACTGGACTTTCAGTTTTAGCATCATTCCTTCCAAAGAACACCTAGGATTGATCTCCTTCAGAATGGACTGGTTGGGTCTCCTTGCAGTCCAAGGGACTCTCAAGAGTCTTCTCCAACACCACAGTTCAAATGCATCAATTCTTCGGCACTCAGCCTTCTTCGCAGTCCAACTGTCACATCCATACATGACCACTGGAAAAACCATAGCCTTGACTAGACGGACCTTAGTCGGCAAAGTAATGTCTCTGCTTTTGAATAGGCTACCGAGGTTGGTCATAACTTTTCTTCCAAAGAGTAAGCGTCTTTTAATTTCATGGCTGCAGTCACCATCTGCAGTGATTTTGGAGCCCCAAAAAATAAAGTCTGACACTGTTTCTACTGTTTCCCCATCTATTTCCCATGAAGGGATGGGACCGGATGCCATGATCTTCATTTTCTGAATGTTGAGCTTTAAGCCAACTTTTTCACTCTCCTCTTTCACTTTCATCAAGAGGCTTTTGAGTTCCTCTTCACTTTCTGCCATAAGGGTGGTGTCATCTGCATATCTGAGGACTTAGCCATTAAAAAGAATACATTTGAATCAGTTCTAATGAAGTGGATGAAACTGGAGCCTATTATACAGAGTGAAGTAAGCCAGAAAGTAAAACGCCAATACAGTATACTAACGCATATATATGGAATTTAGAAAGGTGGTAACGATAACCCCACATGCGAGACAGCAAAAGAAACACAGATGTATAGAACGGTCTTTTGGACTCTGGGAGAAGGCGAGGGTGAGAGAATGGCATTGAAACATGTATATTATCATATGTGAAAATGACCACCAGTCCAGGTTTGATTCATGAGACAGGGTGCTCGGGTCTGGTGCACTGGGATGACCCAGAGGGATGGGATGGGGAGGGAGGTGGGAGAGGGGTTCAGGATGGGGAACACATGTACACCAGTGGTGGATCCATGTCAATGTATGGCAAAACCAGTACAATATTGTAAAGTAATTAGCCTCCAATTAAAATAAGTAAATTTATATTTAAAAAAATCCTCAAAAAAAATAAAATAAAATAGATTATTAGATGTTAACTGATTTAGGATGTTTGCCAAGATTACTTGAAACTCTATAATTTAAGCTAAAGAAATTTGCTAAGCAGAATATGATTTAACAGAAGTTAAATTAGAGTTTCACAAATTGAGTTTTCTTTCACTTAAGTTTTCAGACCTAGCTAACAAACATCCAAGTCTTGACAGTTCAGAATGAGGGGTCTTATTTTCAACAGTACGGCTTTTGTGTCTTGTAATACAATTTTTAAGAAGGAGGTAAAGACAGTGTTCTGTCATCAGACTCACATTCTATACAGAAATGTAAATGTATTCTTTTCTCTTTTTTTAAGAAAAGTAATACATTTTTGCTGAGTAATTTCAAACTAAATATTAGCTTTGTCTATATACAGACTTTTAATTATATCATATTAATGACAATCTCAGCTCTATAAAACTATACAAAGGTGTTTGATCAAGATCTGATATTACATTGTTAATTAATTTTCTGTCATAAGCATACAAATGAATATCTCTCTCTCTGGCATGTTGATTCTATGTAAGAGGCCAACCTTCCATCAAAACTGTGCAACTTTGAACACCGAACTTTGTCATTCTCCCTGAGTTTCTACTACTACATTTTTCAATTTAACTGTCTATTGAGAATACATACTCTAATTTGGAGGTGGATCGAATTATGATACTATTCCTAAATAAGAGGCAAACTGGTTATGAAATCTTATCTATTTTAGTCATTATATAAGAATTAAATGGAAGAGATTATGATTCTGCTATTAAAAATACTTTGTCTTTTTTTCTATTATGAACTAGAATACTGCTCTTTATTTGAATGTGAAATAGGTGAACCAAAATCGAAGACAAGTTTTCCTCTTATGATGAAAGTGAAATTGAGCAAGAGGTTTTGTTCTAAGTATTTTCTTCCTTTTCAATCTTAATACGTTTGTAAATCTGAAGTCAAGACTGAGGATCTTTTGTATTAGGCTCATGGTTTTAATCTTCTATGCTCTAATATTTCATGTCAAAAGTGAAGCATTTTAAAGGAAATTGAGGTCTGCCAAAAAATTTCTGATTGCCTATTCAGGGTAATAGTTATTATGAGATACATTGAGAGGAAAAAAAAGTCTTTAGCTTCAGAATGAACATCCATGCCAATACTTATAAATGTATATACATCAAGCTTCTCATTTCTTTAAGAAATAGCCTAAAGCATATTTAAGTTTAAATTACAGCCTGAAACTCTAAAGCAATGTGAGCTTTAACATTACTGTCTGTCATGGAGCTACTGGATGGGAAATACACAATATAGTTTTTTTAAAAGATTATAATGACATTAAAAAAAACTGTATCATTAAAAAGCAAGCAAGTCTGACTCTAGACATCTTAACTATATATGCATTTCTTTAAGAAAAACGTACAATTTTCAGTTTCTGGTCCACCATGTAAAGAGCTTAGAAGTTGCCACATCTTCCTAACAAGTGTAAAGCTGAAAACAACTGAAAAAGTTCACCAGTTCTTTCTGTTTCCTTCAAAAATTGCAGTCGCTCAGTCATGTCTGACTCTTTGCAACCCCATGGACTGTAGCCCACAAGGCTCCTCTGTCCATGGAATTCTCCAGGCAAAAAGACTGGGTTGCTGTTCCCTTCTCCAGGGGATCTTCCTGACCCAGAGATTGAACCCAGGTCTCTTGCATTGCAGGCAGATTCTTTACTGTCTGAGCCACTTTAATGGATCCCCATTTCCTTCCAAAAAATGAGGTCAAAAATTGAAGAGACAGGAAGATAAAGAGAATTAGAACTTACCAGAGTAAACACTCACAAGCTGTTTTTTTATGAACTCATACCACAGTAGGAAAACCTGAACTGTAATTGACAAATGCTGAAGGCTCAGTGTGAGGATGTCTAAGAGCTGGAAATTCCAGAAGGACTCAGTCGCAGTGGGGTCCCCATGATTTGAAAAATTTTACTTCCAGGAGCTCTACAATGTCCTTACAATAGATACTGGAACAAATTCCCCTTGTGCTTCCAGTAGAGGTAAGGGAAAATTAGCTGTTTTGACTAAACACTATTTCTTCTCAGGAAGCATAATACAATCAATGTAATAATCTAGTGTGATATCTTGTAGAGGGAAAAGTCAATTAAGATCCTTGTGAACTACATCATGACATACGGCTGGAGAGTTGATATATCCATGAAGTACAACAACAAAGGTGGATTTCTGGCCTTGCCAGCTGAAAGCAAATTGCTTCTGGTGAGCCTCATTGACAGGGATGGAGAAAAATGCTTTTGCTGGGGCATGGCACCTGGGAGCACAACATTGGATATTATGTGTATGGAAACACTCTGAACTTCATGCTGAAGGGAAAGAAAAGGAATATACCAGAAAAGTTCTTCTCTTTTGAGGAAATAGTGTGACTTTACCAAAGACTAGATTTGTTTTCTTCCTCAACCTTCCCTCCCCACTCCCCCCAAATTTGTAAAGAAGATCATTCAAGAACCTCAATTTCAATTAAACAATAAATGAGTAGCTACTAAATTTTAGATTACTCTTCAAGCCAGGTGGAGAGTCAATTTATGGTGGTGGGGGTGGGGTGGGGGGAAAGGCAGCAATAAAGAGATTGATCAGTAGGCAATAATCTAGGTGAGATGTGACAAGAGTATGATATAAGAAAGAGGCAATGTGAACAGAAGAGCTTAGAGTGGATGGTTTTGATCAAGTAATGGAGGTAGAAGCCAGATTGCTAAGAGGATTGAGAATTTAAGTTTGTAGAACAACTAACACACAAGAGAGACTGAAAGCAACTCAAGTTTGAAAGACACCCCTTTGTAGTACATCAGTGCTCATGCAGTTGAAAGTTGGCAGAGATCTCACGTTTCCAGTCCAGAGAACTTTTCATTGCATTACTTGTCTTGGCTTCTGCCTATACAAGGAAAATGTGCTCTTTGAAGGAGAAATGAAGGTGAATCATGTAATGGTTTCTTTTACAACCAAATACTTCTGTGATCAGAGGATACACAGAAGAATGCTATTTGAGATGGTGTTTTCACTCTCAGTTAGAGGCTTTCAGTTAATCATAAGTTGGTCTACTTGACCACTGATAGATACCTGCTTTTGAATTCACAGTTCTGTCTTGACCAGGCCATAAGCAGGTTATCACTTATTATCCCCAAAGTAAATAATTTCTTCTTGTCTTGTGGCTCTTTTGTTAACAAAACTCTTAGATAACCTGCTATTTCTTGTTATTGCTGGGGGGAAAAAATGTGTCCATGTGTTTTGTTTTGTTATTCTTATTTACTTCCTTGCAACATCATCTCATTCTTTCAGTTAACACATATTTTAATGTTCTAGGAGAAGGCAATGGCACCCCACTCCAGTACTCTTGCCTGGAAAATCCCATGGATGGAGGAGCCTGGTGGGCTGAAGTCCATGGGGTCGCTAAGAGTCAGACACGACAGAGTGACTTCACTTTGAGTTTTCACTTTCATGCATTGGAGAAGGAAATGGCAACCCACTCCAGTGTTCTTGCCTGGAGAATCACAAGGATGGGGGAGCCTGGTGGGCTGCCGTCTATGGGGTCACACAGAGTCAGACACGACTGAAGTGACTTAGCAGCAGTATCAGTTAATGCCCTACGTGATAATTGCTACAACTTTTAAAAAATATTCTAATATTCTTCTCCTACTAGGTGTGGTAGAATTGCACTCTCCTGACCATTTTGAAGTTATGTGAAACCGTGTGATCTTTTTTGGCTAATTATATGTTAGCAAAAGTGATTCATCTCAATCCAGGAAGACACTCTGAGTCAAATAGCAAATCTACCCCCTGTCGCATTCTCCTTTTTGCCACACCAACCACAGAAGTCCATGCAGAGATAGTGCCTAACTCTGCTTAGATTAAAGGAAATCTGACCTGGGTTTGTGAGCTAAATATCAATATCCCTGAGACTCTGGAGCAATTTATTATTAAAAATACTGAAGTTTTCACTTCAAGGTATGGTTCTAATATAACAAAAATCTAAAATATATAACATCATTCATAATGATCATTTGTACATGACTATCAGAAAAACCACAGCTTTGATTAAATGGACATTTGTTGGTAAAGTAATGTCTCTGCTTTTTAATATGCTGTCCCTTGGACTGCAAGGAGATCCAACCAGTCCATTCTGAAGGAGATCAGTCATGGCTGTTCTTTGGAAGGACTGATGCTAAAGCTGAAACTCCAATATTTTGGCCACCTCATGCAAAGAGTTGACTCATTGGAAAAGACTCTGATGCTGGGAGGGATTGGGAGCAGGAGAAGAAGGGGATGACAGAGGATGAGATGGCTGGATGGTATCACCGACTCAATGCACATGAGTTTGAGTGAACTCCGGGAGTTGGTGATGGACAGGGAGGCCTGGAGTGCTGCAATTCATGGGGTCACAGAGAGTTGGACACGACTGAGTGACAGAACTGAACTGAGCTGAACTAGGTTGGTCATTACTTTTCTTCCAAGGAGCAAGTGTCTTTTAATTTCATTGCCGCAGTCACCATCCACAGTGATTTTAGGTCCAGAAAACCAAAATCTGTCATTGCTTCTGCTTTTTCCCCATCTATTTGCCATGAAGTGATGGGACCAGATGCTATCTTAGTTTTTTGAATGCTGAGTTTTAAGTCAGCTTTTTTACTTTCATCTTTCACTCTCATCATGAGGCTCTTTAGTTCCTCTTCACTTTCTGCCATTAGAGTAGTATCATCTGCATATCTGAGAGTGTTGATATTTCTCCATACAATCTTGATTCCAGCTTATCCTTCATCCAGCGCTGCATTTTGCATGGTGTACTCTGCATATAAAAAAATAAGCAGGGTGATAATATATAGCCTTCATATACTCCTTTTCCAGTTTTGAATCAGTCTGTTCCATGTCCAGTTCTAATTGTTGCTTCTTGACCTGCATTCAGATTTCTCATTTGGGCATAGCCTTGAATTAAGAAAGCAAAGAAAAATCATGAATGATATTTAGGAAAAAAAAAATTGCTGTTGAGAAAAAGAACATGGAGCTGTAAGTGTGGACTTTGACACACTTGGGTCACTGGAATCAACTAGATAAGAATATTAGAAAGTTTTTGAGAGTTGTCTTGCCAAAAGAACCAGCAGCCTGCACAAAAAGTGACTGTGATTGTTCACCAATTAGAATAACCGGTGGGGCCCTATCCAACTACCAGAAGGGAGTGGGCTGATAAGGAGCTCAGGGCCAGGATGAGTACGTGCATCAATATTTAGTTCCATTAAAGCAAGGAGGATAATGGAAAAGGCAGTGTCTCGTAGGCAAAGCAAAGCATTGTAGAGGCCCCTGACACAGGGAGAATGACCAGGAGTGGACTCAGACTCCACTCGAGACATTCTCCACACAGAGGATAGGGTCCCTCACTACGTCTACTAATCAGGATATCAGAATTGCTGCTGCTGTTGTCTATAGTGTGTCTCCCTTTCTTCCTCTTCCTGACTGGAAAAGTTTACTTTGGTTATTTCTTCTTTTATTGAATGCTTCTATTAAGTACAATCCGTATTAGGCTATTATATCTATCTGCCTACTCCATGTCCCTACCTAAACACTTAATATCAGGGTGTGGGGAGAAAAACTGCTGACTGATCTAACTTCGAAATTCAAGACTACAAATTTCAATAGGATTACAATTTCAATCCCTGAAAAATATACCCTTCTTCGTTTTTATGCTTAATCTTGCATTCTATGCAAATCTTTATTCTTTCTCTGGTCCCCTCAAACATCACCTCCCTCTAACCCAGACCCTTCCCACCATCTTCAGATTGATATATTCTACTAACTACTTAATTTCTTTATGTGTATTTCTAACTAGTATTTGAAACTTTTGGTTGATAAACCAAATCTTATTTTCTTTCCCAACCAAGTCTGCTCTTCCTTAACTCTCTCAGCTTGGTACACAGTACTACTATCCAGAGAGTGATCTGAGCAAAAGTTGAGTTTACTTGAGCCCTTGCTTTTACTCGTTCTGTACATGCATTCATCAGCAAGACTCGTCAACTGACTATGCATCATAAACCTCTTCTCCTTTCCACCACTACTATCCTAAACCAGGCCACCATCACTTTTTCCCCCACTCTGGTCCTTTGTGGTAGTCTTGTAACTGAACCTAATTTTTCCCTTCATTGGCTTCTATTACGTTAGTGTCATGTCTAAATGCACTACTCTGACTTTTCTCAGTTCAGTTCAGTTCAGTAGCTCAGTCGTGTCTGACTTTTGCTACTTCATGGACTGCAGCACCCCAGGCTTCCCTGTCCATCATCAACTCCTGGAGCTTGCTCAAACTCATGTCCATTGAGTCAGTGATGCCATCCGCTTCTCTTCCTGCCTTCAATCTTTCCCAGCATCAGGGTCTTTTCCAAGGAGTCAGTTCTTCCCATCAGGTGGCCAAGGTTTGGAGCTTCAGCTTCAGCATCAGTCCTTCCAATGAATATTCAGGATTGATTTCCTTTAGGATTGACTGGTTTGACCTCCTCATAGACCAAGGGACTCTCAAGAGTCTTCTCCAACACCACAATTTAAAAACATCAATTTTATGGAGCTCAGCTTTCTTTATGTTCCAACTCTCACATTCATACATGACTGATGGAAAAATCATAACTTTGACTAGATGGATATTTAAAAAGTAATGTTTCTGCTTTGTAATATGCTGTCTAGGTTTGTCATAGCTCTTCTTCTAAGCAGAAAGTGTCTTTTAATTTCATTACTGTAGTCACCATCCGCAGTGATTTTGGACCCCAAGAAAATAAAGTCTGTCACTGTTTCCATTGTTTCCCTCTCTATTTTCCACATAGTAATCGGGCCAGATGCCATGATCTTCATTTTTTGAACGTTCAGTTTTAAGCCAGTTTTTTCAATCTCCTCTTTCACTTTTATCAATAGGCTCTTCAGTTCCTCTTAGCTTTCTTCCATAAGTGTGGTGTCATCTACATATCTGAGGTTATTGATATTTCTCCTGGCAATCTTGATTCCAGCTTGTGCTTCATTCAGCCAGGCATTTCACATGATGTACTCTACATATAAGTTTAATAAGCAAGGTGATAACATATAGCCTTGACTTACTCCTTTCCCAATTTGGAACCAGACTGTTGTTCTATGTCTGGTACAAACTGTTGCTTCCTGACCTGCATACAGATTTCTCAGGGGGCACGTGTGGTGGTCTGGTATTCTCATCTCTTTAAGAATTTTCTGCAGTTTGTTGTTTCCACTGACTTTTCTAGTCCTTCATAAAATTATCTTGCCTTTTCAGTCCCATCTCTTTCTCTGCTTACTATGTTCTATCCACACATTTATCCCCCCTACTCTTTTGGTTCATTTGAGACACCAAGTATTCCCAGGGAATCATTCTCTGCAGGAAATGATTTTCCATCTTCCTTCTTAACATTATTCCACTCTACTGAAATGTCAGTTCCTCATAAAGACCCTTCCTGAAGATTTGTAATATAGCCCTGACATGGTGCTCTCTATCACATAAGTAGGTTTCTAATCTATTCTTTTCATTAAAATGATCTCTTTCATTCATTTCCTCATATTTGATCTGACTCTACTCTTGAGTGTAAGTTCCAAGAGAACAAAGACTTCAGCCTTTTTCACTGAATTTTGTCAGTGCATATGTAGTATGGATTCTTTCTTAGGTGCAAATTTCTTAATACTTAACTGCTTTTCAGACATTCAGTGATGTGATCTGTCTCAACCTTTAGATTTTGCATAGTTATTGGCCCTTATCTATGCTACTGACTCAGACTTCCATATTGTTCCTCCATTTTTTCGCTTGACCTTTACTAACTAACTATCTGTTCATCCCTGCATGGAAGTGTTTTACATTAAGTATAATATAAAACCATCACAATAATTTGTCCTGTCATTTAAAACTTATGAGAAAAATATGATTTGATTCCCAGTCATTTTCAAGTGTTACCCTTATTTTCACTAATGTAGCAACTGAAAGAGTAAAGCTGGAAGCCAAATGAAGGGATGACTTAAGGAAAAAAACAACCAGAAGTTAAAAAAAAAAAATTGAAAAAAATTATTTAAATGAGTTTGTTTTAAATCAAATACTGTGTTTTATTTATAGTTCTTTTCTGCCAATGTTTCAGAATCTCTAGATTATTATCTTTTATCTTCATGAAGTCAAGAATTTAGAAAAAAATGAATTCTGATTTCATGATGAAAATATATATATATATGAAAGTATAATGAACTGAACTGAAAGTATAAAAGCACATGAGAAATTACTTAAATATGACTGTTTAAAAACTATTACATACACAAGATAATTGCATGAACATCCTATATCTTTAATTTCCAAACACAGACATTTAGACAGGCTTATGTTTACATCAGGAAGTTATTCATAATACTGTAGTTAAATTTTTTCTAGTCTTATTTTTTTTCTTCTGCATAGTAAACAAAGTACTATCATGGGGGTAGATGTAGTTCCTCTACAAATATACTTCCATCTAAAAAACTAGTCAGTTCAGTCAGTTCAGTCGCTCAGTTGTGTCCGACTCTTTGAGACCCCATGAATCGCAGCACGCCAGGCCTCCCTGTCCATCACCATCTCCCGGAGTTCACTCAGACTCACGTCCATCAAGTCCGTGATGCCATCCAGCCATCTCATCCTCGGTCGTCCCCTTCTCCTCCTGGCCCCAATCTCTCCGAGCATCAGAGTCTTTTCCAATGAGTCAACTCTTCGCATGAGGTGTCCAAAGTACTGGAGCTGCAGCTTTAGCATCATTGCTTCCAAAGAACACCCAGGACTGATCTCCTTCAGAATGGACTGGTTGGATCTCCTTGCAGTCCAAGGGACTCTCAAGAGTCTTCTCCAACACCACACTTCAAACGCATCAATTCTTCAGCACTCAGCTTTCTTCACAGTCCAACTCTCACATCCATACATGACCACTGGAAAAACCATAGCCTTGACTAGACGGACATTTGTTGGCAAAGTAATGTCTCTGCTTTTGAATATACTATCTAGGTTGGTCATAACTTTTCTTCCAAAGAGTAAGCGTCTTTTAATTTCATGGCTGCAATCACCATCTGCAGTGATTTTGGAGCCCCCAAAAATAAAGTCTGACACTGTTTCTACTGTTTCCCCATCTATTCCATGAAGTGATGGGACCGGATGCCATGATCTTCATTTTCTGAATGTTGAGCTTTAAGCCAACTTTTTCGCTCTCCTCTTTCACTTTCATCAAGAGGCTTTTGAGCTTCTCTTCACTTTCTGCCATAAGGGTGGTGACATCTGCATATCTGAGGTTATTAATATTTCTCCCGGCAATCTTGATTCCAGCTTATATTTCTTCCAGTCCAGCGTTTCTCATGAGTACTCTACATATAAGTTAAATAAGCAGGGTGACAATATACAGCCTTGATGTACTCCTTTTCCTATTTGGAACCAGTCTGTTGTTCCATGTCCAGTTCTAACTGTTGCTTCCTGACCTGCATACAGATTTCTCAAGAGGCAGGTCAGGTGGTCTGGTATTCCCAACTCTTTCAGAATTTTCCACAGTTTCTTGTGATCCACACAGTCAAAGGCTTTGGCATAGTCAATAAAGTAGAAATAAATGTTTTTCTGGAACTCTCTTGCATGTTTTGAATTAAACTGTTATCACTGTTTTTATGTCTTAAGTAAACTGCTTCTACACTAGCCTTGTAAGCAATACAAAGACTCCAGTACAACTGTTAAGTGAGCCTGCTATTTATTTGAAAAACAAAACAAAACAAAACAAAATTTCATTAAATACTCTATTTTTGCCAACAAATGTGCACCAGCTTATTTCCTTATGGAGCATCTGTCCTTTTACATTGTTTTGGTTCCTTGACCAAATCAAGGGCATCTTGGCCCAGAGAAGCAGCACACAGCTGTGTTTATAGGTGCTGTTGACAAAAGAAAATGCATCCATGCACCAGTATCTAAACAGGGTTATTATATACAGAGACTAGGATATGTGATGAATTTCACTATGAAGAAATTTCATGTAACCATTCTCTACTTCAGGTTTGTAATATTTTTTGTTTGTTTTTAGATATTAGAAAAGAAGCCTTACTATACTAAAGTTAATTTATTTAGAAAGTACTTTTCAAATGTATGTATGTGTCTATCTCTCTCTATATTTTTAATTTGGATAATGTTGCTAAAAAAAAAAGTCAACATTGACTGAAAGGCATTGAACAAGGATCAGAGCAAGAACTGAATTCTGAAAGCAAATGTAAGGAATAAAACAAAATTCGGGTTTGATATTAAATAAATTATTGGTCTATTGAAAATAAGTATACCAATATTTGTAAGAAAGACAGATTATACATGTACACCTATAAGTATGCATAATTATCTGAGACATTTACTATAAACAGTAAATGTGTATACACTATATAGAGACATTTACTATATATGGTAATTACACTTACCAAATATATATGTTTTTAACTACCTTAAATGTTTCAGGTAATTAATTACACCAGATACATGTAAGGAAATAAAGGTACAATGTATGTTTGCATGTTTGTACAATATGTGACACTAATATATGTTTCACCAAAGGATTAGTGTTAATTTTCCTAAATTTAAAAAAGAAAAATTAATTAAACATCATAAAATTGAAAAAAGAAACATTCAACTTATAGCTGAAATAAAAATGGCGATGGAAATGATACAATATTGAACGTAGCAGTTCAACTTAAAATTGAGGTGAGGGAGTGAGGGAGAGCAAACTGAGATGAACAAAAATGATAGTGAGATTTTAAAATGCTCGTTAGAGAAAGTTATGTGTTATTTTGGTATACAGGTGATGGAAAAAAGATCTACAATTTTGGAGGGTAATTGTGCAACAGTTATCTAGAGATGTAAAACAAAATTTCTTACTTTACAAAAAAAAAAAGCCATCAAAAATATTTTCACAAAGTAATCTTCTCCTCAAAACAATATTTTCATCTTTGAGATGACAAGTATGACTGCAGTCATGATTCATCTACAGTATTAAAAATATCACCAAGCTTCCTAGATGCCCAAGAGGGATGCAGAGAAAAATAAGCATTCTGTTAAAATTTCTCCCTTGCACTACAATGCATCTTTGCTTTTACGAACTATAGAAAACCATTACCATACAGAAGGTACTTTGTCTCTCACAGACAAAAGAGAGCTTAAGTAAAGGACTAGTTTGCCACAGGCTATCAGGAAGAATGAATTAACAGGCATGTCTCCCTTTTCTCTTCTAAAGTCTGTTTTCTTTTTAGCTATATTATCCCCTGGCCTCCTCTGGGAACTGGCTGGCCAAAATCTAAACTGGGTTGAATTTCTGTGGTAGAAATATATGCTTAGTCAATAGTCCAGATAAACGGTATTTCCCATGCTTTTTCTGCTCTGTCCACAGAAAAGTGTTAAACCACTGCCTTTGCCACTATCTTCCTGAATAAACAAACAGGACAAGATAAGACCTGAAAAGAAATAAATTCCTAAATGTCAATGCTACATTTGGAACTCATTTTGTATTTATTCCTCCTCTCTCCTCTATCAAAACCACAACATCAGATAGAAGCTGGCAAACTTTCTCAATTTTTATTCCTCTAAAATATATTTCTCAGCATAAATTAGGAACTTTATTGGATAAAAGTGGTTAATAAAGAAGTTTTGGAACAAGTAATATTTAAATTAAGAGAAAGAAAAGTAAGGAAATACTCTGAAGAAACAAATTTCTAAAGTGGGAGCCAATCTTATTTTTTAATTTAATTCTTGGTTTTCTAAAATCAAATATTTATTAACAATCAGATGCTAGGAACTATAATGGGAAAATATGCTTTTAGTAATTGAGTAGGTTTGGAAGGAGAAGTTAAACAGTACTTAGAAACTAATAAAATTAAGGGCTTAAATAAAGAGTCAGAATGAAGCTCTTAAGAATTCTTGAGAGACAATAAGAAAAGTATTATATTGGACATTATAAGTGAATTTCTCAAACTACCTTTTGTAGGCCTAAACTGTCCCTCTCAAGCAAAACATTTTTATTTCTTTTAAAATAGATTTTAAAAAGAAAAAATATATCTAGTGATATAAAAATTATATGAAATTCAAATATTAGTTTTCATTAAAAAGGGTATTTTTGGAACATAACCAAGATTAATTGATTATGTTTTCTGTGGCTGTGTTCATGCTGCAATGGTAGACTTGAGTATGTAAGTAGTTGTGGTTGGGTTTGAAGTGTTTAGTAATAAGTAGGGCCAAGTTCTAGGCAAGTGAAAGTGTAAATTAAGTGACATAAAAGTATAGTTCTACTAATTAATGAAGCTCATTCTGGAGAACAAATTTTATATCAGTGGGCTCAGGACCTCCTAATAGTGATTCTCATTTCAGAGAGATTCATCTATTAAGTCAAAATTATTTCTGGAGTCCTGTTTGGGGTGGGGGTGTGGGGGGCAGGCTTCCTCTACTATATGACAAAGGACAGAACAAGAAAAAAAGAAGTCATTATAGAGGTAGAGAGAGGCCACTTGTGTTTTCTTCTTATGAATATTAAATGACTAGGAGATGGATGCTTCATCCTAGCTACTGCCTAGGATTATTGTTCTCTTCAACTTCTGGTCTTAAATAAGAAGTTAACCAGCACTATGATGATCCTCTTGAGGGAAAGCATTTGCACATGGACATCTTGCTCACACTTCCTGGAATACAAGCTACTGGTCCTCTGTGGTTCCACTTGGAATCATTGGTATGGCCCACATATTTTGTACCTGGAAGGCCCTAAAATATCTCAGAACTGTATATAAATGAAACAAACTCCAAATCTACTCTGCAACCAAAGATGTACACTCAGTACAAAGTTATTGGGTATAGCCTATCTGAGTTTCTATAAACAGTAAAGTTATAGGACACCAGTATAATATTGCCATAATACAATGAATACCAGAATTTCACTATATGGTCAGTAATAAAAAAGCATGCCAAACTTGAGTGCAAAGTTTCTCCTGTTATCAAATTCCCAGAATTTTGGGGAGACCCTGAATTCTGAACTTATCATTCCTCACAAGGTAAAGTCTAAAGAAATCAAATCACTTGTTGTTCAAATTCCCCAAATCAATATCCCTTCCACTGTCTGCCTGCTTTGCTTTCTGGATTCCACATCTCAGTTATTGTTGCCACTTATACTCTGGTCTGTCACACTGGAAACCTAGAAGTGATATCCGTCATCTACTACACATCTCACAAACACATGAAGGCCAAGTCCTGGTAATTCTGTTTCCTAAATCATCCTTACAGATATTCAGTTCTTCTATTTCAGTTCACATTTGCCAAGAGCAAACATGACTTTTCAAGTGGATTATTGTAAAAGTGGCTTACAGGTCTCCAGCCACCAGGCACCCTCTCCTCCACTCACCACCCACTCCAGGCAGAAACTAACCTAGTTTCAATCATATCTGTTGACATAGAATATTAAGCATTTATATACAAAGAAAAAGTATCAGCCCACTCATAAGTAATAAAAAAGGGAATGATCTACATGTATGCATTGTTTATTCGCTAAGTCGTCTAACTGTTTTGTGACCCTGTGGACTGTGGCCTGCCAGTTTCCCCTGTCCGTGGGATTTCCCAGGAAGAATACTGGTATGGGTTGCTATTTCCTTCTCTAGGTGATCTTCCTGACCCAGAGATTAAACTTAAGACTTCTGCATTAGTAGGTAGATTCATTACCACTGAGCCACCAGGGAAGTCCTATATGTATGCATAAAAATAAAGTTGGTTGCTCAGTCGTGTCCGACTCTTTGAGACCCCATGGACTGTTATCCACCAGGCTCCTCTGTTCTTGGGATTCTCCAGGCAAGAATACTGGAGTGGGTTGCCATTCTCTTCTCCAGGGGATCTTCCCAACCCAGGGATCAAACCCAGGTCTCCAACATAGTAAGAAAACTTTTTCCATCTGAGCCACCAGGGCCTACAAACGGATAAAAGAACCTTATAAGTATTTGGAAACACCAAATATTTAACAGTGGTTATCTTTGGGGAAAAAAGATAAGCTAATTTGAGTAAGTAAATGTGAAGGTAAAATGCTATCTTTTATGCCACATAATTCTACACGATTTATTCTGAGAGAAGAGATATCACTGCTTATTATGTGTGCTATTAGAGAAAAGTAAAACAATGTTTGGAAAAATATAAAAGAACAGAAGTATAATAAAAAATGTGGCTTCTATATGATAAAATATAATCTATATGATAAAAGCCTAATCACAGAGACTAGTCAGTGGGTTTTCAGTTGCTCTGGGTCTGAAGTGGTAAGCCTCTGGGTAGGGAGGCAGTAATAGATAAGGGACCAGGAGAGCAGAGAAAAGGGGGAAAAACCAAAACACATTTGGAATAGAGAAAATCCAAATAAGTCACCTAGCCTAGCAGATAAAAGAGAATTAAATATCAAAGGTAACTTCAAGGTTTCCATCTTGACAGCTGTGATGATTCACAGACAAAATAAACAGCTTGTATATGAAGGTGACATTTCTTTTTTGGTGACATTTTTATTGCCATCTTAACAGGCTAAGTTTGGGGTGATGATAAGATAATCAGGTGGAGATATTGTCTATGTAGTTAGATTTCCAGGCTTAACAGCAAAATATAAGGTGGAAGATTTGACTGATTCATTATTATGGGTATATAGGAAATAGTTGGATCCATGGGTTCTTGTAGGAAAGGAATAGAGTGAACAGAAAACTTTGAACAGAGTCATGAAAAGAATAGAGAATTCATAATAAGAACAGAATAAAGAATGCAGAATGCACAAAGGAGTTAAAGGAAGAAAACATTCTAAGCAATACTGGGGGGTTAGCAAATCCAGATTTTACAGTGCTACCCAGTATGAGCGTGTGTGAGAAAAGTCTTTTGAATTTGACCAAAAATAATTATGAGAGACCTTGAAAAGAAAAGCTTCTGGAAATAGACCTTTTTCTTTTTAGGAAAAAAGAATATATATTAAAATAAGCTATATGCATTGTATGAGTAAATATACTATGCCATATTAAATATACATTCTGTGAGAAGAAGCTAATATGGGGCAAGTGATATGAACAGATGATAAACAGATAGTTAAACGCAAATAGCTATCAAGTATATGAAGAGATCCTCAAGCTCATTTGTAATCAGAGAAATGCAAATTAAAGTAAAATAATTTACCACTTTACAGCCATTTGATTGGCAGAAAGTAGAAAGTTGAATAGTGATAATTATTAGTGGGGATGTGGATAAACCAGATGATCTTAATCTTACTCTAGAGCACTCCAGCAATACTTTGATTTAACCTGCATATACCCTATGTCCCAATATTCCTATCTCTGGATACATAACCCCCAAATTTTCTCACAAGTGTCTAGAAAGGGGCTTCTACAATGGTGGTAGTAATCAGGAGAGTTTAGATTATGCTGTGGAAACCTCCAAACCCCAACCCCTCTACTTGCAATAACAGAGTGGGTAGCCTTTCCCTTTCTCAGGACAGCTCTAAAGAGCCAACACAGCTTGGCAGGGGTTGTACTCTGAAACAGACAGGAGACAGCTCTTTTGATCCCCAAACAAGGAGGGACTTTAGCCACCTTGGTAATGGAAATTTGGAGTTGGCTAATGCCCCTACTAGTCCTTGTTATACCATATTGATGCTGCTTATGATTGCTCCATGTGTTATCAATTGTCAAACCCCTTCTGTCTCTGCCCAGGTCAACAAGCTACAACATGCAGTGCCAGCTCAACCAGGATATATAAATCTACAGCTGACCACAGAAAATATCACTCACCCTTAGATGGACACTGCTATAAGAACTCTGAGGCCTGAGACTAGCAAGAGGGGGAGGCCCAATGCCCCTCCACCATCCCAGTTGAGCAGGATGTAGCCAGAGAGATCTCAATGCCCCTATTCCCAAATAATTGGGCCTCTCATCTCTTGAGGCAGGGATGTAAGATAGTTAGAATAGGAAAAAGGAGTCCAGAATGGAGGTGGCTAAAAGACAAGGAAGGGAAAAGCCCATGAAAATAGAGCAAAGGAAGGTCCGAGGACCAGAGTGAGGACCTCAGGTGGAACAAATAGCACACCTGGCTAGCCCAGTTTACACAGGGCAGGCCCGGGGGAGGAGAGCAAACATAAAAAGAGGAGCCAAAGGTCCAGAGGTCTCTCTCTCTCTTCTCTTCGCATCTTTTGGGTCGTCATGCCCTTACGCCTCAAGGATGTATTTTCCTTTATTTTCTAAATAAAACTGAGATGTAACACAGAGCTGTAACACTGATCCATCCAAGAGCTGTGACACTGGTCTGTCTGAGAGCAGCAATGCTGACCCCCCTGAGCGCTGTAACGCTGGTCTTTTGCTTCAAATTTTTGTCATAACAACACAGAACTGAGGAAATTACATACTCCTCCAACACAAGGATACACACAAATATGAAGATATGTATAACATTTAATTTAGCTGGCCATAGGGGAGAGGAAGGAGACTGACAATAGGAAAAGGATGAAGAAAATTACAAATTAAATAAAGCAAAAGTGCATTCTATATTGACCACTGATGATAGGTTCCATGAATGGAGTAATATGGTTAGTTTGATGCTTCATGTGAGATTGTACATGAGAAGTAAGCAACTTATATATGATAGAAGTCAGGATAAGACTAAAGAGTTCATTTGGAATAGAATAGGGAAATTAAAAATCCAGCATAGAAGTTGAAACACATTCTAAAAAGTGCTACTTGCCTGTTGGAGTGAGGTAACATTTTGAGAATAAAAGGGAAAATGTAGAATGTTGTGAAAGCAGATATGGGCAACAATTTTGCAGTCAAGTGGATCCATCAAGTATTGACAGTTGATAAGAGAAAGAAAAATCTTAGAGCTGAAAAAGGGACAAGCCAACCTGTGTTTAAGGAAATGGGCCTTTTTTGTCACTATTTTATAGGCTACTTAGAAACACAGTGAAGGGAGAAAAAGTGCTAAGCATGATAGCTCAGGATAAAGCAAAATATTGAGACAAGGGCAGCAAAGGATGAGATGGTTAGATAGCATCACTAATTCAATGGACATGACTTTGGGCAAACCCTGGGAAATAGTGAAGGACAGGGAAACCTGGTGTGTGGCAGTTCATGGGGTCACAAATAGTTGGACATGATTTAGTGACTGAATAATGACAACAGTTAGAAATTTTAAATCAATGAAGAATACCAAATTGCTGTCCTCATTTTTAAGAGAAACTATACTTGGGGACAGATCTGAAAGCTTAACATACATCATTCATGTTCTCTATCATGTGATAATAATTTTCCTTTCAGACCCCACCTTGCTTACTGTTGAGCTTCTTTACCTTCAAATTTCTATTTCTCCTCCAAATAAGTCACCTTGTCTGTGATTTGGTTCATGTTAGCATTGGCCCATTTACTTCTTTGTCCCATGAGCAGTGAACAATCATATCGTACCGTTTGGTGAGTTTCAGCCTGACCTTAGACTAGAAATGCCTGCCTTGTAAGGATTTGATACCTACCATCACTCCCCCTTAACCCTCTAACCCTTCAAAACACACAAGCAGCAAACGTTTTAAAATATGCTCTGTAATGACCTATATGGGAATAGAATCTAGAAGAATACATATATGTATAAGAATAACTGATTCACTTTGCTGAACAGCAGAAGCTAACATGACACTGTAAATCAACTATACTTCAATAAAAAATAATTTTTAAAAAGCCTAATGATTTTTCTCTTCTTCCTCTTCTTATTATACATTCAGGTCAGAAGCTAAGATGAATATGGATATCAGGCTGATGGGCTACCATAAACCTATAACCACATTTTTAGAGAGCCTATTGGTGAAGATCTTGCCTTTATTACCTTACTTTTATATTATATTGGGCAGCTTTCTAAAAAAATGTTATTGCATTTGTACATAGAATCTTCCTGAATTTCCTGATCATATGAAAGAGAACTAAAATCAGTGGGTTGACAAAATCATGGTGTTAAAAAGGCTAGAACTGATTTTTGTGGTTAGTCACAGTTTCACAGTTCTCTTTTTTTGGAAAAACGTGACCTCTATTTTATAGATCCAGAACTTGATGCCACAGTGGAAATATATTCAGACAAAGGAGAGAAAGAGTACTAAGAGGAAGAAGGGCAAAAGGACAGAACATGGGTTTCTTATAAAGAAGCTTATAACTTCTTTGGATTGGTAATGATTTTCCACCTTGAACTAAATGTTTGAAATAAAACTTAGCTGAGTTAATTATAATATGCATATAACCTTAAATGATAATTTGTTAGCTTCTTTTCAGAACTCAAAATAACTTTAACATAAAAAATATTATTACCTGGAGATGAATATAGCTTACAGAGATTATAATAAACAAACATTGATTTTTTTTCTGAGGTGAAGATCAAGGTAAAAGTCAATCGATGTTTTTTCACTTCAACAAAATCTTAGAATCACCAGCATCAAAATTCTATGAGTTTGATTCTTTACTTCCTCACTCTTTTCACTGTAAAGTTTATGGGAAATTGCAGTATCCCCTAAAGAAGTAAGAAAACTTTTTCTCCAGAACCTTCATGTATCACTTTTGGGCCATCTTCCTGTCTCTAGATGTGTGTGTATATATATATTTATACAGATGTATATGTACGTGTATATATATAGACTTGTCGAGATCCCTCAGTCAGAAATTAAATGATGAGGTGACAACAGAGAGATGCTTCTTCTTTAAATGTCCCCTGCTCCAAATTATTATAGGATTAATTACTTTCCTCTTCAAAAATTAAGAAAAAAGAGAAAAAAGAGAACAAAATAGAAACAAAGATCTGTTTAATGAGTAATAAAGAGTAAGTTATGTCATATTTTCATATACTTCATTCAAATACTCCAGAATTTTTAACAAACCCTTCTTGTTCACTGTTGTCTAAAAGCACTTGAGAATAAATTGTACACAAATTGATATAAATTTTATGTACACTATCATTATGGTGATAACATTTAAAACTAAATTTTGAAACTATTTACTGTTTTTTTTTTTTATATATCTTTGAGTTGTAGATTGAGAGTTGCCTCCACCCTCCCATTAGAAAATACCTTAAACATTCAAACAAATTTTCTCTGTTCCTTAGTCTTCAGATCCATAAAAATCACTCAAATTTCCCCTCCCCAAAATTATCAGATTGAAAATATGCAAAATACACACATGAATATACCCACAGCTGAAAAAAAAAAAAAAAAAAAAGGCACAGCTGTGAAAAGATTACTATGTCCTACCATGTGAAATCTATTTTTCCTGCCTCACTCTTCCCTTCTCACCTCATTTTGAAGCAAAGAGATCAAACAATTGATGGTAAAGGCATATGCTGTTACCAGGTGCTTCCTGCTTTATTAACATAAGAGATGAATCAAATCACAAAATATCAGAGCTGGGGATTTCCTTACATATCAGTCCCACCTGCTCATTTTATAGATAAATTATTCAGAAAGGTAGCTATAGCCAAGAAAAAGATGACAGAGCTAAGAAAAGAAAAGAGGTCTCTGATATAAAAATAAAGTCCCCAGGTTTTATTTTGTATACTTTTCCATTGAAAAGGATGTATGTTTTTATTAAAGGGAAGTTTGAAAATGTGGAGAAACTTTAAGAAAAGGAAAAGAAGCAAAAGTTGTTAAATCTTGATTGGAATGAAACTTTCTAAAATAGAAAAGCCTTGTTCATAGTTTAATATACATTGGCCTATTACTCAATCCCTGTCTCCATCCTTTCTTGATTCTTACTGAACACCATTGATTCTTAAAATTTACCTTTCCTCTACTCTCCTCTCTCTTTTCAATTTTGGCAAAGGATTTGAAGTGGCTGACACAACTGTGCTACAATTAACCCCAGACAGCCTTTGCTAATAAGTAGAAAACTGGAAATTCCCTGTTCGGTGTTTACTTTGGCTCCAGGAAGCTATAACATGAAATTGCTGTGAATAAACGAAAATCAAACCACACACTCTCCTCAAATGCCTTACAAGCTCAGTCTAGTTTCATTAGGAAACAATGCCCAAATTATACCCTCAAGTTTGATTCATATTGAAATGGACTTAGGTTTTTCCCAGCAGGACAGGCAGCAACACCAGTTGCTGATTCAGATGGGTTGGGAAGATCCCCTGGAGAAGGAAATGGCAACCCACTCTGGTATTCTTGTCTGAAAAATCCCATGGACAGAGGAGCCCAGCAGGCTACAATCCAAAAGGTCGCCAAGAGTTGGACACAACTGAGTGACTGGACACACAAAATGAGTTAGTCGTAAGGTTCCCTTTTATAAAATTCTGCATTTGGGGATTTGGCACCTTTTCTCTCTTTTAGATGGCTAATTTTGCTATGCTCTTTTACCACTTACACCTACTAGAATTCTAAGGAAGTCATTAAACACAAGATGCAGTCATTCATACGAAGACAACATTTACTGGATGCATTTTTCTATATGCTATTTTCCAGAAAATTAATTATTAATATCAACTACTAGTTCCACTTATTAAAAGGTGGAATGAAGACAGAGCAATATTAAGATATTAATCTAAAGTTACATCACTGGTAAATGTATTTGTTGAAATCTGAAACCAAGTTTTTCCAACAGTATCTCTCCCCGATGGCTTTCTCACTGTGTTTCTCCAACCCAGGCTCTGTTTTTATTTCCAGACTCATGTATTCACTGTCTACTTGGCATTTTTGTTTGGCTGTTTGGTGGGAATCTATAAAAATCAGTCTCTTAATCTGTACTCTTTCTCTGATTCTTATTTCTACTTTATTAGTAAATGGTACCACTAGCTACTGAGCTGCTTAAGCTAGAACTTAACAGATCTCTCTATGAATCTTCTCTTTCTTTCAGTCTCACTAAGCACTAAACCTGTATGCAGGTCAGGAAGCAACAGTTAGAACTGGACATGGAACAACAGACTGGTTCCAAATAGGAAAAGGAGTACATCAAGGCTGTATATTGTCACCCTGCTTATTTAACTTCTATGCAGAGTACATCATGAGAAATGCTGGGCTGGAGGAAACACAAGCTGGAATCAAGATTGCCAGGAGAAATATCAATAACCTCAGATATGCAGATGACACCGCCCTTACGGCAGAAAATGAAGAAGAACTGAAGAGGCTCTTGATGAAAGTGAAAGAGGAGAGTGAAAAAGTTGGCTTAAAGCTCAACATTCAGAAAACTAAGATCATGGCAAATAGATGGCGAAACAGTGGCTGACTTTATTTTTCTAGGCTCCAAAATCACTGCAGATGTTGATTGCAGCCGTGAAATTAAAAAATGCTTACTCTTTGGAAGGAAGGTTATGACCAACCTAGACAGCAATATGCTTTTAAAAGCAATATGCTTTTAATATAAAAGCAGAGACATTACTTTGTCAACAAAGGTCCATCTGGTCAAGGCTGTGGTTTTTCCAGTGGTCATGTATGGATGTGAGAGTTGGATTATAAAGAAAGTTGAGCACTGAAGAATTGATGCTTTTGAACTGTGGTGTTGGAGAAGACTCTTGAGAGTCCCTTGGACTGCAAGGAGATCCAACCAGTCCATCTTAAAGGAGATCAGTCCTGGGTGTTCTTTGGAAGGACTGATGTTGAAACTGAAACTGCAATACTTTGGCCACCTGATGTGAAGAGCTGACTCATTGGAAAAGACCCTCATGCTGGGAAAGATTGAGGGCAGGTGGAGAAGGGGAGGACAGAGGATAGGATGGTTGGATGGCATCACCGACTCAATGGACGTGAGTTTGGGTGGACTCCGGGAGTTGGTGATTGACAGGGAGGGCTGGCATGCTGTGGTTCATGGGGTCACAAAGAGTCAGACATGACTGAACGACTGAACTGAACTGAACTGTACTTTACTCCTTTCTTACAACAAGCAATTGTTTTGCAAAACAGTTAAAAATATAAATCATTTGAAATCCAGCCCCCCCTTTTTTTTTGCCTAAAGTGTTTTTTTCCATTTTTAAAAATCCAGGACTTCCTTGGTGGTTCATTGGTTAAGAATCTGCCTGCCAATTCAGGGAACATGGGTTCAATCCCTGGTCTGGGAAAATTCACAGGCCATGGGGCAACTAAGCCCATAAGCCCACAAGTGCTGAGCCCCTCTGCCCTAGACCTTGTGCTCCGCAACAAGGACAGTCACTGCAATGAAGCCGGCCTGCTGAAACTAGAGAAATCCTGGATGCAGCAAGAAGACTCTGTTCAGTAAAAAAATAATAGATAAATGAATAAATAAAATATATCTTGAGAAAAAGTCCTAATTCTTTATTTAAGCCTTTAAGTCTGCATGACCTAGCTCCCACCTCTATTACAGACTTTCTTCTCTTTTACTATTCTGTATTTACATGGACATCCTGTGGATTCTTTTAACACCTAAAATCCTCTTTCAACTCTAACTCTTTACACATACTTCTTTTCAATATCTTACCTCAGCTCTGGGAAGCCCTTTTTATTCTCATTTCTCAAGACTGGGTACCAAAATCATCTCAAGGTGGTCTTCCCTGACTGTCCTACAAAAAGTAAAACAAATTGTTATATTTTACCAAAGTTACCCTGTTTTATTTCCTTCCTTTCATTATAGTCTATCACTAATTCATCTATTCTTTTACATATCTGTTATTTGCCTCTTCTGGATCATAAATGTCATATAGTTTTCTTCAGTCTTCTTTATCAATATTTTAATAATGATTATGTTTTAATGATTAGGTTTAATAGTAATTGATATTTTAATAATGCTTCGCTTACTGGCTAGGACATAGCTGTCATTCACTAAGCAGTTACTAATTGAATTACTGGAAAACCTACAATCATCTGCTAGCTATGCTGCTGAATCTTTAGGAATAAAGGAAGCAGAAAACTGGATGGCTACTGTCCCAGGAAGCAAGCACTCTTTAATTAAGGGAAAGAATATGTAAGCTGTTGGACTGAACCTTACTTCTGCTCATTTCTGTATGTATTGGTCTAATTTCTGAACTACTCACAAAAGTAGTGAATGGAGATTATTTAGGGTCACTGGGCTTACTTTACAAAGAAACATTTTTTAACTTTTTATACACCCTCTTCTCATATTTCTTAGGTTTATTAGACAGAAATAACATCCAATTGTTTATTTACAGTTTGGAAACGAGACCTAGAAAATATTATTAACCTGTCCAAAGGTAGAATAATCTCTTGTAGCATCTGAGGCTTATATAAGGGGACATTTCTTTAAAGGAATATGCAATTGTGAACATAAAATTAAATACATATTAAGAATAAGGAAAGATATGAGCAATTAGAAATTTTAGATATTCCAAATACTGGAAAAATCAGAAAAGTAAAATAATGTTCTTTAGTTAATTAGCTGACACACTATGCTATCATCTTAGATATATCAACATAGTGGGAAAGCTATTCCACTATGGGAGGGGCATTCCACTATTTCAGAGTGAGAAGGGTATTTCTAAAAATCATTTCACCCTGGGCTATCTACCTAAATATTCACAAAATGACTGAAAAATCACATAAATATACTTTACATAATCAAAGCTCACTATGTCCTCAACTCAACTTCTTCATGCCAGATCCAAAAGCTGTCAAAGACAACCAGAATGCCACCTGGTTGTGGAAGGTGGCAATGTCTCACAGAAGGAAATTTAGAGTGGAAAGAAATCTTAACCATTTATGGTGAAGAAAGGAAGCTTAACCATTTATGGTTAAAATACCTACTTCTGCAAATTTTACAAAGACATACAATCATGTGACCACATTGCTAAGATCTCTGGTAGTCACGTGAAAGAAGCCTATACAAGTGTTGGGTGTGGAAGCTTGACATCCATTGGTTTCATAGTAATCTGTTCTGTTTGTCCACAGTCACACAATTAGTGGACAGACCTTGACTAAAACCACAACTTCTTGATACTCAGTCTCATGTGAGCACAAAACTCATGGAGTAAAAAATCTAGTGAGTTTGTGTGTGTTTTTCCAGGTATGTTAGGAAGAATTGACTGCCAGGCTTGTCTAATGTATTTTAATTCTCAAAAAAATGAGGCAGTTAGCTAAAGTATGCAAAGATAGCTTGTATTTATTAGAAAAAGTTATGAATAAATAAAGCTGTAATTGGGTATTATATTAGGATTATGTTGAAGAAGTAGGTTGGAACTTGTTTTTTGTAAACTAATTTGGCAGGGATATGCTCCTTGGGAAACCAGACATGTTTTGAAATAATGCTGAGGCTATGAGTCATAGTCTGTTGACAAAATATCCAAAATGTGGAATCAACTCGTTAATAAAGTCATGTACAGACAAGTATAGATGTTCCTTTTCTAACTC
This sequence comes from Budorcas taxicolor, assembly GCF_023091745.1. Lineage (NCBI taxonomy): Eukaryota > Metazoa > Chordata > Mammalia > Artiodactyla > Bovidae > Budorcas > Budorcas taxicolor. The sequence goes on from NC_068910.1 coordinate 90,098,060, forward strand.
CCCTTTCCCAAATCCTTACATTCTTGCTGCCCCAAATAAAAGAATATCTCATTACAGACAACTGGTTATGTTGTGGTGACAGAATTTATGAAAAGAAGCTAGGAAAAAACCTTGGGGAGTAGATTAGATCTTCAAATAGGATAAGAATAGGAGATCAGGGAGAATAAACCCTTTGACCATATGTAATAGCCTGGAAAGTCTAAAATAGCATCTTTAGTTCATCCTGTTCTGCGGAACAGGAATGGGGGAAAAAAAAAAAAGGATTAATCTGGATAATCTTCTAACACAGAAACTTCCACCTAAAATCATGGCAATCAAAGAGGCTCTTCCTGGACTAGATGATGAACATTATAGAAATGGAAACTGATGAACTTATTTGCTCAGAATATGTTATAGTATCTGTGAAAGAATATATGCTCTCAATGTGTATCAATAGCTTTAGAAATTTTGCTATAATTAAAGATATGATTTTATACCATTTCTGGGAATTTGAATATTGTTACAATCAGTTTCATTCTGAGTTTTATAATGCTAAATTGGTAACTGAGAAACACTCTAATGAAACAGCAGGAGAGTGACTGAGATGTCTGAGTTGTACTAAAGAGGAAAATTCTATATTTTCAGGGATAATCATAGCCTATTGATTGTTATAATATTCCATTTGTTTCTCCTTGACAATATTCAGAGTACTTTTTTAGTTATATCACTACAAACACACAGTCAATTATGGGTGTATCCAAAAAGGTCTGATTAAGAGTTTGGTATTTTTCCCTTGTCTCATAGTGGTTCTTTTTCTTCCTGTTACCTGCATATAAATAGTTTTTCAGTCAAAAAATAGCAAGCATTCCAATAAAAATAAATATTAGTTGTTAAAGACTCCCATACTTTAAAAGAGATTAATCTGTAGACTTTATCTTTAAAATTCCTGTTATCCAACAAAGTATATTATGTAGATTTGTTTCCATAGGAATTTTAATGTAATTTCTGTTATTAATTTCTAGAGTTCTTATTTTAAAATGATGTACAGTGGAATAGTTTCATTTATTCAATTATATAATTTATAGTTAAGTCTGTAATAAAGACGTTATTTTTTCTTCTAGCATTTCATATCAATAAGTTAAATCATGATTGGATTTTTGTTACTTATTTTCCAGTAGTTTAAAACAAAAAGAAAAGAGAAGTTAAGTGAAGTTCAATCCATAGATGAGGCAATTTGTTGTAGGGAAAGACCATTGGTTTGTGTCCGTCAGACCTGTCTGTTTGACAGGCAAGAGGGTTTGAAATTACCTTCTTCATTTTCTTACTTGCTTTTAGTGCGTTTTGACTTATTGATATCTAAATGACCATAGGATTTGTTCTTAAGGCTGCTAAGTATGTTAAGGGCTTCCCAAGTATGTGGGAAGCCCTAAGTGTATGGCTTCCTGCATTGCAAGAGCCACAGGAGATGCAGATTCAATCCCTGGGTCAGGAATATCCCCTGGAGGTGGAAATGACAACCCACTCAAGTATTTTTGCTGTGAAAATCCCATGGACAGAGGAGCCTGAAAGGCTACAGTTCACATGACTCAACACGTACAGTCACACAAAGGGTACCATTGTATTGCAGTTCAGGTATGGGTAGCTTCTTAATCACTGATTTTTATTATCAGTAAAAAACTGTGGTCTATTTGGGAGTCAAATTGTAGGTTCATAATATATCTTCTTACCTCTAAATTTAAAAAAAATAAGAGGAGTTTTATTTCATCTCATGTTCTTTCCCAGTTCCAATCAACTGATGTGTCTAACTGTCTGGCTACAATAGAAGAATTCCAGCTAGTATTTAAAGCTGTGTTAGTCTCTATGTTTCTTATGAGTTTCCATTATTTGAACAAATATACAATTTCTCTCGTGTTATCAATCACACACAATTCTCTAAAAATGTTGAGATTTCAAATAAATTTACATGATTATTGTTTTGAGATTTGAATTAAAGCTATAATTTTTTAGCAATTATGCTTTTGTTTTCATCATGTAATACATGTCAGCTTTGTTAAACAGAAGTGGTTTGTAAACTCTGCATCCTCTAGTCTTCTATTTTTATTCATACTTCCTGTCACTAATTTCTCTGATTTCTAAAAAGCATTGTGTTTAAAACCCAGAAAAGAATAATTCTAAGTCTCAAAAAACTGTCCACTCTCCCTTAAATGTTCGAACATTAGAACATTTTGTAAGAACATTTTGTCTACATTTAATGTAGAACATAAATTTTCTAACATAGAACAGTAAGTCTGAACCATTTTGCATGTTATTTTACATTGCTATGTTTCCTTCATGCTCAAATCACTTGGGACATTTATTTAAAATAAAGAGTTAAGAGCCCACCATAGATTACGTACCCATGTAATTCTCAAGATAAGCCAAATTTGGAAAACACTACTTCATATATCATTGTCTTATCATGTACACAGAGACAAAATAAATTAGGAAGATACCTTTTATATATGCAGACAGTATTTGCAGAATCAATTTCATCAATAGTGACATTTGGGGACTTGATTTATCTAGAACATTCACTCCAGTGATAGACCTTATTGAGAATGAGTTTCAGTGGAATCTGTGATATTACTTTACTATCCACTGGGAACACTTTAATGTAAAATCTTTAGCAACTAGAAGTATCCACTATGGTGAGTGATTACAACTGTGAATTATAGTTGTAGCAGCTCAGTATTGAGACAAGAACTGCATGACAATATGCAGAAAAATTTTGATAACTTTCACTTACAAAGATTAATTAGAAAATTTGGCTGAAAAATGACTGGGTGTATTTTGGCTTAAGTTAGATTAAGAGATTTAGAGGTGATATATGTATATTTTAATTCAAGAGGTTTAAGATGAAAGAATAAAACATGGTGTCCCTGTTTATTTTTATATCTCAAGGCTTAGGAGGAAAGTATTTTTTCTGAATTCAAAGAATATATTAAAGACTCTTTCTTGAGTTGTTTTCAGATTATATTACCACTCCTTGTACATCCATAATCCCGAAATAGTCTTAAAGCAATACACGTTTGAAATGTTCACTTTTTTTTTTTCGGTTGAAGCAGAATTCAAACAACTTGCTGACGTTGATAATCTCCCCAGAGCTCATATTCCTATCATAATATCTTTTCTTTCTCTAACACTTTCCTATTCCTTTCTGCAAATCTGTCCCAAACCCCAACAATTTGAACTAAAATACCAATGCGCAAATGCTTGAGTGACATCGTCTTTAGAACAACTAACTGCTCTAGTGGCCAGGACCATACAGGTGGGACCTGGAGTCACTTTCTTTCATCTAAATAGATATATTCAGATATATTTTTCAGAGGCCTTTCCTTTATTACAGAGTATTGAGTTTAGTTACCAAATTCCAGCAATTTAGATATTACCCGCTTATCAACATGGACTTTTAGAACTTGATTTTATTTTTTAAATGGTGTTTTACTATCACAAGACACTCTTCTAAGTACTTAACAAGCAGCAGATAACATTACTACCATCCCTATTTTACAGATGAGGCAGAGAGGATTAAGGAAGCTGTCCCGAGTTACAGAATATCTAAGTGAGAGGGCCAGGATTTGAACCCAGGAAAAATGGCTCCAAGTCTGAAAATATAAAGGTGACACTCAAGTGTCCTTACAAGCTCAGTTATCCTCAGGATATCAGGTTTCTAGGGTATAACATGATGTCCGCCCTCATCCATCCTCTACACATGGGGAAAACCACACAGACTACTTGTCATGTCATAAAGATCCTCCTTTCTCCTCATGATCTTTCCCCATAAACTCCTTTTGAGAAAATCACATGCTGGAAGAAAAAGCTTTCCAAGTCACAAATCAACCAGCTAACCTTTAAGGAAATTGTCATAGGGACTTTATGGCTGCTTGTAGCACACTGAAAAATAGCTAGTGATCAATCTTGTGGGGTTTTGAAAGAAAATTAGAACAGGGGCTCCCCAGTAGTCATCTAGTTCCAACTAGAAGAAGCTGCATGCAGCTCTTCTTTTATCACGTGATCCCTTTCTTAGAGGTTCAAGTTGACATGCCACACCCTTGAGAATAGGGCTTCTTGCCATTTTAGGGTCTATTTGAGAAACAGATTAAAAGTATAGATCCACTCTCCAAAAAGATACATAATGTGGGTAGAGAGCAAAAGTTGTCACAAAATTTATAGACACCACCCCTATTTCTCACTCTGCTCAGTAATAGAACCCTTGAGAGTCATGAACTTGCAGTTAAACATCTTCACTCAGAAGAACTGGGGAATGTCCTTTCAAGCTGTGACTGCAATTTGAAGAAGCATTTTTGATAACCTTAACTTCTTTGTAAAGTAGTTATTGATCACTGGTGACCCTAGGGATACACTCTCAGTTGTTTTTGTGCTTTCATGGGAAAGTTAACTTTAATTTCTCTCTCTAAATATATATTCTCTATATTTCTACCTCATGATCTATATAAAATGATAGAACTATATATATATAAAGATAATACTTATTTAACATTGGGTGTGAGATGGTGAAAAAATTAAGTTGTTTTAATTCTTTAAGTTGCTTACATAGAGAATATAATTGTGTTTAAAAAATAGCTGTCAAAGAGCATGAGATTTTGCTCAAAGGGGTATCAGTTTTCAGCCCTAATTCAAAATGGAAGTTGTTTTTCTCTCTGGAAAGATTGGAAACAATTTAGAAATTGAGGAATTCAGATTAAATCATCTTTCAATTAAAAAATAAGTATATATGTAGGCACCTGTATGTAAATATATGTATATGTATCAGTTCAGTTCAGTTCAGTAGCTCAGATGTGTCTAACTCTTTGTGACCCCATTGGCTGCAGCATGCCAGTCCTCCCTGTCCATCAACATCTCCCAGAGTTTACTCAAACTCATGTCCATTGAGTCAGTGATGCCATCCAAACATCTCATCCTCTGTCATCCCCTTCTTCTCCCACATTCAGTCTTTCCCACCATCAGGGTATTTTCAAGTGAGTCAGCTCTTCACATTAGGTGGCCAAAGTATTGGAGTTTCAGCTTCAGCATCAGTACTGCCAATGAATATTTAGGACTGATTTCCTTTAGGATTGACTGGTTTGATCTCCTTGCAGTACAAGGGACTCTCAATAGTCTTCTGCAACACCACAGTTCAAAAGCATCAATTCTTCGGTGCTCAGCTTTCTTTATAGTCCAACACTCACATTCATACAGGACAACTGGAAAAACCATAACCTTGACTAGACAGACCTTTGTTGGCAAAATAACATCTCTGCTTTTTAATATGCTGTCTAGGTTAGTCATAACTTTCCTGCCAAGGAGTAAGCATCTTTTAATTTCATGGCTGCAGGCACCATCTGCAGTGATTTTGGAGCCCCCCAAATCAAAGTCAGCCACTGTTGCCAGTGTTTCCCCATCTATTTGCCATGAAGTAATGGGACCAGATGCCATGATCTTTGTTTTCTGAATGTTCAGCTTTAAGCCAACTTTTTCACTCTCCTCTTTCACTTTCATCAAGAGGCTTTTCAGTTCTTCTTCACTTTCTGCCATAAGGGTGGTGACATCTGCATATCTGAAGTTATTGATATTTCTCCCAGCAATCTTGATTCCAGTTTGTGCTTCCTCCAGCCCAGCGTTTCTCATGATGGACTCTGCATATAAGTTAAATGAGCAGGGTGACCATATACAGCCTTGACGTACTCCTTTTCCTATTTGGAACCAGTCTGTTGTTCCATGTCCAGTTCTTACTGTTGCTTCCTGACCTGCATACAGGTTTCTCGAGAGGCAGGTCAGGTGGACTGGTATGCCCATCTCTTTCAGAATTTTCCACCGTTTATTGCGATCCACACAGTCAAAGGCTTTGGCATAGTCAATAAAGCAGAAATTGATGTTTTCCTGGAACTCTATTGCTTTTTCGATGATCCAGTGGATGTAGGCAATTTGATCTGGTTCCTCTGCTTTTTCTAAATCCAGCTTGAACATCTGGAAATTTACGGTTCATGTAATGCTGAAGCCTGGCTTGAAGAATTTAAGCATTACTTTACTAGCGTGTGAGATGAGTGCAGTTGTGAGATACTTTGGGCATTCTTTGGCATTGCCTTTCTTTGGGATTGGAATGAAAACTGACCTTTCCCAGTCCTGTGGCCACTGCTGAGTTTTCCAAATTTGCTGGCATATTGAGTGCAGCACTTTCATAGCATCATCTTTCAGGATTTGAAATAGCTCAACTGGAATTCCATCACCTCCACTAGTTTTGTTCGTAGGGATGCTTCCTAAGGCCCACTTGACTTCACATCCCAGGGTGTCTGGCTCTAGGTGAGTGATGACACCATCATGATTATTTGGGTCATGAAGATCTTTTTTGTACAGTTCTTCTGTGCATTTTTTCCACCTCTTCTTAATATCTTCTTCTTCTCTTTGGTCCCTACCATTCCTGTCCTTTATTGAGCCCATCTTTGCATGAAATGTTCCCTTGGTATCTCTAATTTTCTTGAAGAGATCTCTAGTCTTTCACATTCTGTTGTTTTCTTCTATTTCTTTGCACTAATCACTGAGGAAACCTTTCTTATCTCTCCTTGCTATTGTTTGGAATTCTGCATTCAAATTGATAATCTTTCCTTTTCTCCTCTGCTTTTTGCTTCTCCTTTTTTACAGCTATTTATAAGGCCTACTCAACCAGCCATTTGCTTGTTTGCATCTCATTTTCCTGGAATAATCTTGCTCCTTGTCTCCTGTACAATGTCACGAACCTCCGTCCATAGTTCATTAGGCACTGTATCAGATCTAGTCCTGTAAATCTATTTCTCACTTCCACTGTATAATCGTTAGGGATTTGATTTAGGTCATATCTGAATGTTCTAGTTGTTTTCCCTACTTTCTTCAATTTCAGTCTGAATTTGACAAAAAGGAGCTCATGATCTGAGCCACAGTCAGCTTCCAGTCTTGTTTTTGCTGACTGTATAGAGCTTCTCCACCTTTGGCTGCAAAGAATATAATCAATCTGATTTTGGTGTTGACCATCTGATGATGTCCATGTGTAGAGTCTTCTCTTGTGTTATTGGAAGAGGGTGTTTGCTATGACCAGTGTGTTCTCTTAGCAAAACTCTATTAGCCTTTGCTCTGCTTCATTCTGTACTCCAAAGCCAAATTTGCCTGTTACTCCAGGTGTTTCTTGACATCCTACTTTTGCATTCCAGTCCCCTATAATGAAAAGGACATCTTCTTTAGGTGTTAGTTCTAGGAGGTCTTGTAGGTCTTCATAGAACCGTTCAATTTCAGCTTCTTCAGCATTACTGGTTGAGGTATAGACTTGGATTACTGTGATATTGAATGGTTTGCCTTGGAAATGAACAGAAATCATTCTGTCATTTTTTGAGATTGGATCCAAGTACTGCATTTTGGGCTCTTTTGGTGTCTATGATGTCTACTCCATTTCTTCAAAGGGATTCTTGCCCACAGTAGTATATGTAATGGTCATCTGAGTTATATTCACCCATTCCAGCCCATTTTAGTTTGCTGATTCCTAAAATATCAATTTTCTCTCTTGCCATCTCCTGTTTGACCACTTTCAATTTGCCTTGATTCATGGACCTAACATTCCATGTTCCTATGCAATATTGCTCTTTACAACACTGGGCCTTGCTTCCATTACCAATCACAACAACTGTGATTTGTTTTTGCTTTTGTTCCATATCTTTATTCTTTCTGGAGTTATTTCTCCACTGATCTATAGTAGCATATTGGGCACCTACCAACCTGGGAAGTTCATCTTTCAGTGTCCTATCTTTTTGTCTTTTCATACTATTCATGGGGTTCTCAAGGCAAGAAAACTCAAGTGTTTTGCCATTCCCTTCTCCAGTGAGCCACATCTGTCAGAACTCTCCACCATAACCTGTCCATCTTGGCTGGCCTTACATGGCATGGCTCCTAGTTTCATTGAGTTAGACAAGGCTGTGGTCCATGTGATTAGATTGGTTAGTTTTCTGTGATTGTACACAGATCTTCTATGTACTATTTATTTCAAATTACCAAAATATTCTTGTGCCTATTGAAATTAAAGAAAATATAAATGAGAATCTACTTAGTACAGTACTTGGAAGATACTTAGAATTCTTTTTATTATTACCATTAAAATTATGTATTCCCTAATAAGTTTTATAAAAGGAATAAGACATACTTTACAGTGATATATGTGATCCTTGATCTCCTTGAAACTTATGGTTTAGTAGGAACGTCAGATAAACAATAAAGTAGATAAATAAATAATGTGATAGAACAAGTATTGGTTTTGTTGAAAATACATTAACAAGAGCAAAATATCCAGTGTAGTGGCTATTGTTTTTTTACTGAAACTTTTATATGTACATAGTTTAAACTCTCTCTTTCTCTCTCTCTCTCTTTCTCTCTCTCTCTCTCTCTGTCTCTCTCTCTCTGTATATATATATATATATATACCCAGTTTCCCCATTAGTCAGTCTCTCCCACCAAGAAGCTTCCATAAGCCTCTTATCCTTCTCCATTAGAGGGCAGACAGACTGAAAACCACAATCACAGAACACTAACAAATCTAATCACATAGACAACAGCCTTGTCTAACTCAGTGAAAATATGAACCATGTCACGTAGGACCACCCAAGACAGACGGGTCATGGTGGAGAATTCTGACAAAACGTGATCCATTGAAGAAAGGAATGGCAAAACACTTCAGTATTCTAGCCTTGAGAAACCCATGAACAGTATGAAAAGGCAAAAAGATAGGACACTGAAAGATGAACTCCCCAGTTTGTTGATCAGTGATCAGTGCAAAGAAATAGAAGAAAACAACAGAATGTGAAAGACTAGAGATCTCTTCAAGAAAATTAGAGATACCAAGGGAACATTTCATGCAAAGATGGGCTCAATAAAGGACAGGAATGGTAGGGACCAAAGAGAAGAAGAAGATATTAAGAAGAGGTGGAAAAAATGCACAGAAGAACTGTACAAAAAAGATCTTCATGACCCAAATAATCATGATGGTGTCATCACTCACCTAGAGCCAGACACCCTGGGATGTGAAGTCAAGTGGGCCTTAGGAAGCATCCCTACGAACAAAACTAGTGGAGGTGATGGAATTCCAGTTGAGCTATTTCAAATCCTGAAAGATGATGCTATGAAAGTGCTGCACTCAATATGCCAGCAAATTTGGAAAACTCAGCAGTGGCCACAGGACTGGGAAAGGTCAGTTTTCATTCCAATCCCAAAGAAAGGCAATGCCAAAGAATGCCCAAAGTATCTCACAACTGCACTCATCTCACACGCTAGTAAAGTAATGCTTAAATTCTTCAAGCCAGGCTTCAGCATTACATGAACCGTAAATTTCCAGATGTTCAAGCTGGATTTAGAAAAAGCAGAGGAACCAGATCAAATTGCCTACATCCACTGGATCATCGAAAAAGCAATAGAGTTCCAGGAAAACATCAATTTCTGCTTTATTGACTATGCCAAAGCCTTTGACTGTGTGGATCGCAATAAACGGTGGAAAATTCTGAAAGAGATGGGCATACCAGTTCACCTGACCTGCCTCTCGAGAAACCTGTATGCAGGTCAGGAAGCAACAGTAAGAACTGGACATGGAACAACAGACTGGTACCAAATAGGAAAAGGAGTACGTCAAGGCTGTATATGGTCACCCTGCTCATTTAACTTATATGCAGAGTCCATCATGAGAAACGCTGGGCTGGAGGAAGCACAAACTGGAATCAAGATTGCTGGGAGAAATATCAATAACTTCAGATATGCAGATGTCACCACCCTTATGGCAGAAAGTGAAGAAGAACTGAAAAGCCTCTTGATGAAAGTGAAAGAGGAGAGTGAAAAAGTTGGCTTAAAGCTGAACATTCAGAAAACAAAGATCATGGCATCTGGTCCCATTACTTCATGGCAAATAGATGGGGAAACACTGGCAACAGTGGCTGACTTTAATTTGGGGGGGCTCCAAAATCACTGCAGATGGTGCCTGCAGCCATGAAATTAAAAGATGCTTACTCCTTGGCAGGAAAGTTATGACTAACCTAGACAGCATATTAAAAAGCAGAGATGTTATTTTGCCAACAAAGGTCTGTCTAGTCAAGGTTATGGTTTTTCCAGTTGTCCTGTATGAATGTGAGTGTTGGACTATAAAGAAAGCTGAGCACCGAAGAATTGATGCTTTTGAACTGTGGTGTTGCAGAAGACTATTGAGAGTCCCTTGTACTGCAAGGAGATCAAACCAGTCAATCCTAAAGGAAATCAGTCCTAAATATTCATTGGCAGTACTGATGCTGAAGCTGAAACTCCAATACTTTGGCCACCTAATGTGAAGAGCTGACTCACTTGAAAATACCCTGATGGTGGGAAAGATTGAATGTGGGAGAAGAAGGGGATGACAGAGGATGAGATGTTTGGATGGCATCACTGACTCAATGGGCATTAATTTAGGTAATCTCCAGGATTTGGTGATAGACAAGGAGGCCTGGCATGCTGCATTCAATGGCGTCACAGAGTCCAACATGACTGAGGGACTCAACTGAACTGAGAGGATTTATGCATTGGTACATGTTTGTTGACTAAATCAACATATTAATGCATTTTTCAAAATTTTTATCAATTTTCTTTGCTATGTTATAGTGATTTTAAATATGGGTAAGCATTTTTTTTTCAATTAGTAATTGAGTTACATTATATGGACACTACATAATTAAGTCTATTGCTGTTGCATAAGATAAGCATGAAAGATATACCAAGTCAAATAGAATGAAAGAAAAGAAATCCAGGTCTGATTAATCTAAAGCAGAGGCAATTCATTGGTCATGTCTTGAAAGCTATTATTACCATTTTATTGATGAGAAGAATCCAAAATTCTCAGAATTTCATTTATAGTTTTGTTAACTAATATTTTTATTTAGTAACTCTACTGTAAATTATATCCATTTCTCAATCTAAATGTAGCAGTATTTGTTCATAACCAGTCTCCCCCTTGTATTCATGAAATCTCAAGTGAAGAAACACACTGTGTGTCATTACAAATGGATGTTGAAATGGGATAAGCGAAAGTGAAAGCGAAAGTCACTCAGTCGTGTCCGACTCTTTGTGACCCCATGGACTATATAGTCCATGGAATTCTCTAGGCCAAAATACTGGATTGGGTAGCCTTTCCCTTTTCCAGGGGATCTTCCCAACCCAGGGAAAGAACCCAGGTCTCCGATATTGCAGGCAGATTCTTTACCAGCTGAGCCACAAGGGAAGTCCTGAAATGGGATATACTTTTCTTAATGATTACATTTAGTTTCTGGGCCACAAATGAATAGAAGCAAGCAGCACTTCTAAGATGCCTTAGTTGTGCTTATTTCAACTTTTCTGTGCCATGTAACCCGAGACCTAGATGACATACAGAATGTTCCTGTATCTAGAAGAAGCCGTCAAATAGCTGTCAGTTGTTATACTCATCATGGAGATTCACATCTGCTACTTGCTTTATTTCCTCTTACATCAGAAGCTACTGGGAGACATATATTGCTCAGACAATTGTCTTTTGCTTGCAAACCTACCAGTTCTTTACTTTGAACTTTAAAGCCTAAATGCAAAATTAATCTGATTAATTATCTTCCAAATAATTCTACTAAATAATCATGTGAAAGATGAGTGTCAAGTTGAGGCATTTGTACCTTCAACAGTCAGTTCTGACTCAAACTAAACTCTCCAACTGTGACAATGACATTTTGCTCACTTGCTCTATCTGCCCTGACTCTATAACTTTGATGACTTTTTATCTTTGAAAAAGTGGATAGCATTCTCTTCATCCACTGAGAACAGGCCATCATCACAATTTCAAAACCCTACCAAGACATTGAGCTAAGAAAGAGGAGACAGTCATCTGTATTACAGGGACAAAATTGACTTTTGAGATCAATAGAAATTATAATTAAGCTGTGGATATTTATCCCTCTCAAAGCCTTCCATTTCTCAAATATTTAAATGATGACTTTGCAATACGACTTTCACTTCATCAGCGTCTCCAAGGAAATTGGAAATTGCGGTATGTGATACAATTAAAATGTATATCCACAACCACTCAGAATAATCATGGCTAATTAGAAATTATGAATCATTAAAATGACATGGTTTTCTGTCAGTATGTGTGCACAGCACATTCATGTCTTCTAACATCCCAGTCCAATCTCAGTAAATCTAAGGAGGTATATTTGTTTCAATATTTCTATTAAGCTCCTCCATTAAGTAAATTACCATTACAGCCAAAGTCTAAAGGTTATCTGGGCTAGCAAACTACTCAACATAGCTAATACATATAATTAACTGTGGTGAGATTTCACATTAAACTTTTCCACTGCTATTTAGTGAATTTTCAAAAACAAATCATTTATGCATGCTTATCAAGATTGCTACAGTCCTCCTAATGGATTTCAAAATATCTTTATCATAATAAAGTCCTAATGTCTATTTTTCTCTTGTATCCATCATTAATTTTAAGGTGGGCTAAAAGAATCAACTAAATACTGCGCCATTTCTAAAACAATGTTTGGGATGTTCTATAAGGAGAGGGGAAGTATAAGAAAATAAAAGGAAAGGAAAACAAAGACTGTTTAACTGAATTAAAACTATGTGTTTTTTTTTTTTAACTCAAAAACCTTGGTTTTCTTTAACAAATGTTCAGAATAAACTTAAAAGAAAAAAAATACTTCCCTAAAATTTTCCTTCAGTTCAAGTCAGCTAGATTCAACCAATAGTCTCAGCTGAAAGTTCTGAATTCATAATCCAAAAATAAAAAAATATATAAGTTTCAGATACTTTCTTTACTGAAAAGGTGATACACACACTCCGAGGTCTAAGTAGATTATGATTCCAAAGAGCTCTACCTAGAGCAGAAAGAACTTGATATAAGAATATATGGTTTTAAGAAACCAGTGGGTGGTAAGACAGGACTGAATGCAAGGAGATGTCTGGTGGTGATTTGCGCTTAGATGTGTATGTTTCTGCTTAGTTGTGTATGTTTCTAATTATTGGTGTGTCTACAGATACAGACAAAACCCCACTGCTAGTGCATAAATATCCTCCAGCAGATGTATAATTGATACTGCCATCATTGATGTGCTTGTTATTAAGCTGTTGTCTCTCAGCTTCAAATCCACCCTTCTAATCCCTTCTTCGTGGTGCTGAGGCTGGGACTTGATAAACCCCATTTCTGCTTTGCTAGCAGGAGCTGTGATAGACTTTGCCAATAGGGGGCACTAGAAGAAGACTGGAAGGCTGGAGGATGAAGAAAGGATTGCTCCTCCTTGTCCTGCTTTCTTTTACTTTCGTTGTCCCTTCAGCAAATGTTCTTCTCTCAGAGTGGTATCTAGTACCTGTTTCCAGTTTGTTTTTGGAAATCCCAAGAGTGAACCGCATCGTGGTCCCTCACAGATCACTAGTGGGCCAATACTCCCTCCTCAGAGGTCGGGCTCCTAGCATTGCAGGTACTGACATCCAACCTTCTGGGTTCTAATAATCCCAACTTCTTTTGGTCGGGGGGAAAACCCCCAGACTTAGAGGTTCTAGCCGCTTCTTGCAGTTATCACCTCTGAGGTAACTCAGTGTTACTTTGTCTTTTAAGTCTCCCAGTTTAGGGCTTCCCCGGTGGATCAGATGGTGGATCAGATCTCCTGTAAGGCAGGAGACCCAGGTTGGATTTCTGGGTCCGGTTGATCCCCTGGAGAAGGAAATTATTCTTGCCTGGAGAATCCCATGGACAGAGAAGCCTGGTGGGCTACAGTCAATGGGGTCACAAAGAGTTGGACATGACTGAGCATCTAATACTCACTCACCCAGTACCTGTTTAACTAATTCTCTACATAAATTCTCTCTGTTAAAGTAACTAGTGTTATTATCTGACTGGACCCTGATAATATGGTAAGTAAACAACTATTTTAATATTGACATATGTAGGCTTGCTCTGCATTTCCTGATTCTAGCTTGTGCATCAACCCTAGTGGACTTAAACTTTGTGTCTAGCACCCTTTCCTTTAAAGATGACCTCATCCTTGATGCTTTGGTCCTTGTGGGAGTAGTGGTACTGTCAGATACAGTATCTCACCCAGTGACAGGTATGGACTTAGATTTAGGTGGACTCATCAGATCTCACTCATCTTCTGATACAAGGATTTAGGGGTAGGTATGAGATGTAGCTGGGCCAATCACAGTCTCCCCTGGGGCTCTTCTATTTGAGTTGGTGACAAGGTCATATGAGGATAGAAGTAGCAGAAACGAGTTGCAAGAAACTCTCTGGCATAGGCTTTCAATCTACAGTAGAAGGATACTCTATATATTTTGAGAGAAAGAGTGAGACAAGGCAAAAAGAGAGGGATAGAGAACAAACTTCATCTGAACCCTCAGATTCAGCCATTAGGCCATAGGAACCTCCCCAGGCATTTCTATAATTCAAAACCAAAATTTACCTAACTAATGTGCATCAGCAAGAATCATGTGAAGGACTAAATAAACATTAGTATTGGACAAAACAGAGAAATATTTTTGCTTAAATGGCCAGAAAACACACATTTCAGATTTATAGAGCCTGTAATCAAGCCGCTTCTACATTTTTTATTTAAAAGGGAAGCGAAACTTTCTACCAGGGTTTAGGGAGCTGGTGTAGCTTTTTATTCACAATTGAAATTAGCAGAAACACTCTCAGCTGGCTATTTATTTTGCATGTTTAGAGGTGCATTATTAATTAGTACATGAAAAGTTAATTATAAGTCAAAACTCAATCTTGCTTAAGGGCATATCTAAGAGTAACAAATCTTTGGTATCTACAAATAACAATCTTCGGTTTTACACACCCCATATGAACCATTGCAAACCATTAGAGAATTACATCTTTTCATGTAGTGGTGTTACGTGATCATAAACAAATTAGGACAACTGAATCAAATTTTGAATGTACCAAGACTTAGAAATTCTCCCCCCATACTTAATTTTTAATATGCACTCTGAGTGACTGAACTGAACTGAACTGGTCAAGTAAACAGTTATTTCCTGTACACCACTCCTCTGAAAGGCTGATGGTCTGTTTCCTTTCATTCGGCCCAGAGCGTCAAAGAGACTAAAAGAAGTTCAGGAAGACTTGTGATTTCTCTTCTGGGGTAATGATGTCTTTTCCTGGTCTCAGAAACGAACCTGCTCCAGTCATAAGAGGGGCTTTGCAGGGGTATGCTGCCAGATGGGATTTCCACATCATCTCAAAGGGAAAGATGCCAAGAAGTTGGATGTTGATTCTACTTATTGTAAATACAGCATCCACAAAGTGATTTTTCATCTCATTCTGTCAGCATCTGAAAGTTGTCACTCTGAGATCTCCAGCTTAAAAGCTAGGAAGGATTCTAGCAAACACACATTTTGTGTGACCCATGATATCCAAATGTCCATTCCAATTTTGTCTTGTTGCTGCTGTTTCCAAGCTTATTTTATACAAACATTGCAGTTCAGTAGACAAAAGTGATGACACATTTCTCAATCTTGCATTACAAATGTAAAGATCAGATCCCTGCTTTAGAATGAATTTAGGGTCCTCCCGCAACATATTGGCTCTCTCAGATGCTTTTCCTTTTTGCGCATCCATTAAATGTTGGTCCCATAATTTATTTTTAATCTTCAGTTTAATGAATATTTACATATGAACTGTGGCATAATCAGGAGGATGTGAAAGCTGCTATTGTGTGCTTATATCTTCTGTCTCTGCTTCCCAGGCCTTCATTCTTCACCTCTCTCCGACACCCACAGACCATAAACTAAAACCTAAGATGACTGCATTGAGCTAGCGTGACTGAATCTTATATTTTCAGTTTATGCCATGGTCCTCAAAAAATGGGATTTTTCTCTAATCGTAAAGGTATTCATGCCAATTTTCTGATCTCTCACGGCGTTATGAATATATTAAATTACTGATACCAGCTGTTTTATTTTAGGTCTTATTCTCTTCATTTTTTCTATCATTGCAGAAGAGTTGCATCATAGCTTGAACTTACCCTTACCATCATGACAAAAGAGCATTTCCCAATGATTTTGCAATGAACTGAGTGCTTAATTTTTATTTTTTATTTTTGGTTTTCGATTAAAAAATATTAGGGGTTTCAAGGAGACAAAGAGCTAACCATCTATACATGTGCAAATTTAATAGGCTATATATTATAGTTATATAAATTTTCAAGTATCTGATAGCGTGTATCATCTTTTTTATGAACTAGAATTTTTGCTGTTGTTGGGAAGGCAGAACCATAATCAGTTAAATTCAATAGTTCATGCAAAGTGCTTATTGATACTTGGTACATGTTGTCTATTAATGTCAATTATTAGTAGTATTTGCATGGCTAGTCTTTCTTTAGACTATCTTTAAAATGATTAAACATAAACTTTTACTTACAATTAACAGGAGAGGATTTTTTTTCATTTCATGACTAACATTTTATTTGCAAACTGCAGTTTAAATTTCCCACAAAATCTTTATAAATTTAGCATAAACCATTCTTAGCATTATCCCAGGACACCTTATTTCATGTATAAAGTAAAGGACATAGCTCAAATAATCCTTCACATTTTATATGACTGATTTTTCATTTTCAAAAGAAGAGTACTTAAGCATTCTGCATGATATTCTTTATTAAAATGTCTCGTTAATGGAGCAAAACTGTGTTTCTGATATGCACGCTTAAACATCTGTTACAATGATTAAAGTTTATCTTCTCTCTGAATAACAAAGCATCCACTTACCTGTAAAGTTTATGCACACATTGTAGTGAGATTATGTAGCTTACTTAGTAGGAATGATTCAAAATACACATCTTTAAGCAACTTCTCTATGACTGATGCACATATATAATCTGTAAATTTTTATGGAAAATAATTCATTTTACTTTATTGCTTCTTTTTAAGATATAAAATAATAAAGATTTAAATAAATAATGTATAATAAAATATATAAATACATAAAGGAGATTTGAATACAGCCAAAAAATGGAATGCTTTATTGATTTTGCCAATAATCTTAAAATTGATTAAACCCATATGTAGTGGGGTAGTTACATAAATTTTCAGTAAAGAGAACAGAATAAATTTAGTACTAACAGTATATGTTACAAGCAAATTTGACATTTTATTATAATTCAATTGTATTGCAAATATCATGTTAAAATATGTATTAAATATTGTCCTATCAGATATGAAAACGAAGAGAAAGCACATGTATATACAATTATATCAAAGATGAAAATCATTTTAATTTGTTTACTCTGCCAATAGTAAAACATATTGAGTTTGATGTATACAAGAATATTTTAATGCCATACTTTATAAACCTGCAGTTTATTTATACCATAAGATTTTATCTTACCATAGAACAAAAAACTAATTTTTAAAATAAGCATAATTGATTTGTGTTCATAATACTGTTCTCAGAAAGTAAGAATGTCCTACTAAAATTGTGTACTTCCTTTTTTTAACCTGTTGTATATTGATGGATTTATTTAAACTATACATGACCATGTTTTTATTTTGCAAGACTTTCTGTTATAGTACAATGCATTTTGGTCACATTTGATTACCACATTCTTAAACTACATGAGTGAGCACTTTCCCCAGAATATTAATCCAAATACGGACGAGATATTTGGTCATCTATATTACTAATATGCATTCTTCCTTTATATCCTATGTAGCTGTCTACCTGAAGCTAGGATGGCTGTTTCATCACTTACATGAAAATTGAATTCAGCTGGGAATTATATTGGAAAACTAAGGCATAAAAGAAAAATCCATTTATATGGAATACATAATTCAGTACTTAGAAGTCACACAAAGCTTTGGGGACATATAAGCAGATGCCTTTATTTTTATTTATTCAAAGCAAAAGAGATCAATAGTGAGAACAGACATTCATCTAGTTAATGGAATATTTTCTAACTCAAAATTACAATAAATTTTGGAGCTTCAAATATTCTTTAATTAAGTAAGGATTTTAAATATTCCATAAGAAGGAGGAAAGTTAAGATAATTGTATTTATTGTTTATATTTAGAATATTTTGTCACAGATTTATGAAAATAATCATCAACAGTATTTTAGTGGAAAAGCACTTATGTCCTTGGTTGCATCCTGGGTGTGCTGTGGGGACAATAAAAAATATGACTTTAATAACTACAGAAACACTAACCTAACAAATATTTTAGAATCCAATAAGGATCGTTTTGAATCACTACTGTAAAATACAATTTGTTTCTAAAGGAAAACCAATCTAATTCTATCAGAAACAAAAGCATTAGATATAAATGCTATAGCCAGTTGCCTAGAAGTGATGAACCTAAAAGAAAATAATTTTTAAAAACTGTTTCATCAAAAATTATATTAAGAATGATATAATTTTAATTCCTTTTCCTGAATCTCAGAGTAGAATAGGAAGGCAGTAGGCCATAATTGAGAATGAAAAAGGACATGAGTTTGAGCAGACTCTGGGAGATGGTGAAGGACAGGGAAACCTGGTCTGCTGCAGTTCATAGAGACACATCTTAATGACTGAACAACAGCAACAAAGGATGAAAAAGGATTAGAAATGAGGTTCCACTTCTGTTTCTACTCTAAGAGAACTGATAGCAAACCTTGGCTCTTGGAATGTAGGAAGGAAAGACAAGACTATTAAAGAAAAAAAAGAATAGTAAATATTACTGTAAACATTTCTGTCTACAGTGTAATCTCAGTAACATTACCATTAATGCACATTTTATTTATAAAATGATGTACAAGCTCTATAGATAGTGCATAATAACTGTCTTTACTGAACACTTCATATTAAAGAAATAAACCAGAAATTTAAAGCCCCTAAAATTGTTTTAATTATTCCCTCAATGGACAAAAACTGGTCTAGAGAAACATATCGTTTCAATTCATAATGGCCAGGATTTTGTATTTACTCATCAGTTCTCAATAAAAATAACATTAGAATATGTATACAAATCATTTTGGCATAGTCAATAAAGCAGAAATAGATGTTTTCCTGGAACTCTCTTGCTTTTTCCATGATCCAGCTGATGTTGGCAATTTGATCTCTGGTTCCTCTGCCTTTTCTAAAATCAGCTTGAACATCTGGAATTTCACGGTTCACATATTGCTGAAGCCTGGCTTGGAGAATTTTTAGCATTACTTTATTAGCATGTGACATGAGTGCAATTGTGCGGTAGTTTGAGCATTGTTTGGCATTGCCTTTCTTAGGGATTGGAATGAAAACTGACCTTTTTAAGTCCTGTGGCCACTGCTGAGTTTTCCAAACTTGCTGACATATTGAGTGCAGCACATTCACAGCATCATCTTTTAGGATTTGAAACAACTCACTGGAATTCCATCACCTTCACTAGTTTTGTTCGTAGTGATGCTTTCTAAGGCCCACTTGACATCACATTCCAGGATGTCTGGCTCTAGGTGAGTGATCACACGATCGTGATTATCTTGGTCATGAAGATATTTTTTGTATAGTTCTTCTGTGTATTCTTGGCACCTCTTCTTAATATCGTCTGCTTCTGTTAGGTCCATATCATTTCTGCCTTTGACTGTGTGGATCACAATAAACTGGAAAATTCTGACCTGCCTCTTGAGAAACCTATATGCAGGTCAGGAAGCAACAGTTAGAACTGGACATGGAACAACAGACTGGTTCCAAATAGGAAAAGGAGTACGTCAAGGCTGTATATTGTCACCCTGCTTATTTAACTTATATGCAGAGTACATCATGAGAAACTCTGGGCTAGAAGAAGCACAAGCTGGAATCAAGATTGCCGGGAGAAATATCAATAACTTCAGGTATGCAGATGACACCACCCTTATGGCAGAAAGTGAAGAGGAACTCAAAAGCCTCTTGATGAAAGTGAAAGAGAAGAGTGAAAAAGTTGGCTTAAAGCTCAATATTCAGAAAACGAAGATCATGGCATCTGGTCCCATCACTTCATGGGAAATAGATGGGAAAACAGTGGAAACAGTGTCAGAATTTATTTTTGGGGGTCTCCAAAATCACTGCAGATGGTGACTACAGCCATGAAATTAAAAGATGCTTACTCTTTGGAAGAAAAGTTATGACCAACCTAGATAGTATATTCGAAAGCAGAGACTACTTTGCCTACAAAGTTCCATCTAGTCAAGGCTATGGTTTTTCCAGTAGTTATGTATGGATGTGAGAGTTGGACTGTGAAGAAAGCTAACCTTGAAGAATTGATGCTTTTGAATTGTGGTGTTGGAGAAGACTCTTGAGAGTCCCTTGGACTGCAAGGAGATCCAACCAGTCCATTCTGAAGGAGATCAACCCTGGGATTTCTTTGGAGGGAATGATGCTGAAGCTGAAACTCCAGTACTTTGGCTACCTCATGCGAAGAGTTGACTCATTGGAAAAGACTCTAATGCTGGGAGGGATTGGGGGAAGGAGGAGAAGGGGACGACAGAGGATGAGATGGCTGGATGGCATCACGGACTCAATGGACGTGAGTCTGAGTGAACTCCGGGTGTTGTTGATGGACTGGGAGCCCTGCCGTACTGCGATTCATGGTGTCGCAAAAAGTCGGACATGACTGAGCGACTGAACTGAACTGAACTGAACAAATGATTTTATGATAACATTTTAGAAAATATATTTTTGTGGACTCCTTGGATGTAATTCTAAATATTAAATAGTTATCCTTCATGGTTCTCCCAGAGATAAAAATATTTTTAGCACCCTAGCTTTTTCTACTGATTTTTATATATAAATATTGATAATTGACATGTTTTTTCTTGTTATTTAATGTTATTTTCAAACTTTAGCTGTTTTTTTAATAATATTTAGATAATGATAACTGATGTTTTTATTGTTTTTTGTTGTTTTATTAACCTCCAATTTATTGACTTAACAATACAGTGGACAAAGTTTTAGCTCTCAATCATCATCCATATTTTATGCACAAACACACATCCACAAGAGTATAAGTTCATAAAATCCCATAAGTCCTACCTCCTACCAAATATATTGTATTATTATTCTTTTCTAATATTAATTAGGATTTGTATTTCACCTTTGTAAATGTTATTTGCAAATATCTATACATTTTCTTTATTTTATAATTCTTTTGTTGGAGTTGATAACTGCATTAATGTTCATACACTTATTCTTATTCATTTGTTAAATGTTTGTCATAAGTTTAAATGCCTTTAATTCTCCATGAATTGATCCAATTTTTTTTGTTGTTGTTGTTGAAGATATAATTACCTAAATCTGCCATCCTTCCACTCCAATTTGAATTGGTTGATTTTCTGGTCTGACACAGGAGTGTTTTCCTATTTCTTTTCTCTAATTTCCTGGGAACTCTTTTCATCCTTGTCTTTGGTTGAACTACCCATTTCTTACCTTTTTTTTTACTTTAGGGAAAAAAACCTATGGAATTATTTTGGAAAAAAGATGAATCCTTAACCCGAATTATGTATAACTGTTTGAATAGCAGGAAAAGGGTGCCATATTACACAGAGTGGCAGTTTAATATACTGGTAATGTTTTCTTTTTTAATATGATGGCTAAGAATTTGAGAAGTAATTATTGATTATTAAGCTGTACACATACATGTATATATTTTATTCATCTTTTATGTATATTTCACAATTTTTAAACAAAATTTGTTGAGCATAGTCATCCAGTTTATGTCAGAGAAACTAAAATATTAGGGGTTTGGTTAATTTGTCCTCTGTGTACTTTTTTCCAGAAATAGAGAGATACAATAACTTCTCAAATCCTCATCCTACATCTGGGGTCTGTAATTTTCTGGAAATTTACCCAGACAACTTTGGAGAGATAATCTTAAACTTTTAGAATTCTAAGTAAGTTTACTTTGAAAGTAAACCATTTTCCAATTTAATTTTTTTCAAGGTTTTAAAAAATGATATAATCATAGAAAAAACTGTATGAAGATAAAGATTTAAAAATGCCTTTCATTTCTGGGTTATAGAGATTAGACATTTATAATATTTTAAAGATGATCTTAATTAGTTTGAAGATATGAAGAGACTGCAATAAAAACTGAAGTAATACTATGTTAGATATGCAAACAACCCAGAAAATAATTGGATTCAAGAGTATGAATACTAAGTCACACTAATGTAATATTGACACAATAAGTCACCAAAAAAGTAACCAAACAGCATGAAGCTTCAGTTGGAATAAACCATCATGATTTTGACAGAGCTATAACTTTTTAAATAATAATGAGTTAAATACGAAGTGTTGCCAATGTTTCCATCTTGTATAACAATGGTAATTTTGCTAAAAATCATTAATTTATAACACAGGTTTAATAAACATTGCTTCTAAAATATAATTATTGAAAAGATGATACAGATATAATCATGTTGTATATAATTTAGATAATATTGGCTAATGTAAAATATTTTATAAGTATAGTTAGGAGAAAAATAACAAGGTAGCTTGAAATTATCAAATGATCTCCTCTCTAATTAATGTGTACATAAATTTTATTAGGTGCTTAATCTTGCAAACATGGCATATTATATATAGAAGCTATAAACTAATAAAGTTAAAATAATTAACAATTCTTATATACAAATATTTACTGAGTTCATATTAAACTGAAGTGAAGTTGCTCAGTTGTGTCCGATTCTTTGCGACCCCATGGACTATAGCCTACCAGGTTCCTCCGCCCATGGGATTTTCCAGGCAAGAGTACTGAAGTGGGTTGCCATTTCTTTCTCCAGTAGATCTTCCCAACACAGGGATTGAACCCAGGTCTCCCACATTGTAGGCAGATACTTTATCGTCTGAGCCACCAGGGAAGTTTATATTATGAACAAGTAATAGACTAGTTAATTATTCCAACTTCAGTGATTTCATGGAAACCAAAGGAAGACTCTCAAGTTGGAAAAAGGTATCAGTGTCAAATGGAATAGAAGAACAAGAAAAGGAGAAAATTTTAAAAAATGACAATTGAATTTGGCAAGTAGATCAATGATGTTATGTGCCTAAAGGTATCATTAGAGTGGTGAGATAGGAAGTCTAATTTTAGCCTCCTGTTTCTGATGGAAGAAGAGAAAAATGAAGGCATTGTATGATGACAAACACAACTTCAAGGAGCTTAGCCCTGAAGAGATGTAGGCATTGGGGTCAAGAAGGAATTTGAGTGTTTTTGTGTGTGTGTGTGTGTGTGTGTGTGTGTGTGTGTGTATGTATATGATTTCAAGTAAGGGAATACTGAAAGATATACCATGGACTGAATTGTGCCCCCTTACTATTAAATCCATATATTGAAATTCTAACCCCACAATGTGACTTTATCTGGAGACTGGGTCTCCAGGAAGTCATTTAAAGTTAAATGAAGTCACAGGGTGGAGACCTAACCCAACTGAACTGTGGCCTTCTAAAAAGAGAGAGAAAAAGAGATCTCTCCTCCCCTCCTCCTCATGTGAGAACATAGCAAGAAGGTGCCTGTGTGCAACCCAAGGAGAGGGTCCTTACCAAACACCCACCCTGTGGGCTTGTCATTAAACTTCCAGTCTCTAGAATGGTGAGAAAATAAATTTTGGTTCTTTAAACCACCCACTTAATGGAATTTTATTATGGCAGCCCAAATAGACTAATACAGCGCTTTTTTCCCCCTGAATCTAAATCACAATAAAAATACTTGCATGACTTTTAAAAGGTATTTCTAGTACTGTTAATAATGTTTGATGCAGGAAATTTTTCATTTGTAAAAATGTTATTTGATATATATTTCTAGCTGTCCCATTTCTATAACTCAAATCAATTTACTAATGAGTGGTAACAACTTGAGATTAGGCACTGGATCTCTCTATCTCTACCTCAATTTTTTTGCTACCTAGACACACATGTGTTGTGCTGTGCTTAGTCACTCAGTTGTGTCTGACTCTGTGACCCCATAAACTGCAGCTCGTCAGGGGATTCTCCACGCAAGAACACTGAATTGGGTTTCCATGCCCTCCTCAAGGGGATCTTCCCAACTCAGGGCTTGAATCCAGGTCTCCCACATTGCAGGCAGATTCTCTACCATCTGAGCCACCAGGGAAGCCCAGATACACATATAGTAGAAGCTATGTGCTTAATTATGGATTGTTGAATTGAGTTTAATAAAATTAAATTAAAATAAAATATAAAATAAAAGACCTGTGGCCATTCTCCAGAGTCTCCCAGTAAACTTACTAGAAATACGTTAGTGAGAAGTCAGAAAGTGGTAGATGATTAAGTAAAATGGTATGGTTTGTAGACAAATATGGATGTCAGCTTACTGAGAGCAAGAGTCTCTGGCAAAATTTTCTTTTACTCAGTGTGTTGCAGCTAATGTTTTCATCCCAGCATTTTCTCTCCAGATCTTGGGATCATCTAATTCTACGTATAGCATTAAGACAAAATTTGCACCATAACAAGATTTTTTTTTCATCCTTATAAAAACAAGTGGTGTGGCAACTCAAGTTTTCTAACTATATTTAGTATTGATATAATAATCTTCATTATCCAGGAATGAAACTCAAAAGTTGAGAATGGGTATGAGAAAGCATACTTCCTTCCTCAAACAATATCACCAATTTCAAATGAAAAGCTTATAAGGCAGGAGAGACCATGGATGGTTTATTAGTTTACTATAGCTGTTGTTAACAAATTAATACTAAGTTGGTGACTTAAAATAATAGAAGTATATTCTTCCACAGTCTGGAGGCTGGAAATCCTAAATCTAATAGGACTACATTCCCTCGCAGAGCTCTAGAGGAGAGTCTCTTATTTACCTCCCGCCTGCAGATGGCTCTAGGCATTCCTCGCTTGTGGCCTCCATCACTCCAGTCTCTGCCTCCATGGACATCTATTGCCTCCTCCTCTTCTCTGCATCCCTCAAAATCCCCTTTGCTTTTCTCTTACAAGGTATGTGCTAAGCTGACTCAGTTATGTCCAACTGTTTGCAACTCTAGGGAGTTGCAACTCAATGGAATATAGCCTGCCAGCTTCCTCTGTCCATGGGATTCTCTAGGCAAGAGTACTGGAGTGGGTTTTGCCATGCTCTCCTCCAGGGGATCTTTCTGACCTAGGGACTGAACCCATATCTCTTGTGGCTACTGCAAGGCAGGCAGATTCTTTACCACTGAGCCAGCAGGGAAGCCCCTTATAAGGTATGTGTAATTATATTTAACACCACTGGGAGAAAAGAGGGCGAATGTCTCATCTTAAAATTTTCAATGTAGTTATATGTGCAAAGACCCTTTTTCCAAATAATGTAACATCTGCAAGTTTCAGTGATTAGTACTTGCTGTCTTGGTATGGCTATTGTTCAGCTTATTCCAAAGGGGACTTTAAAAAAATAAATTAGGTTAGAATTCTCAAAGAAGGCATGTGCATAAATATTCCAGGTGGTAACAGCAAACTGGAAATAACCCAATGCCCATGAATCGGAGAATGGACAAACTATTATGACATAGTCATATAATAGACTATTAGCAAAAAAAGGAGTGAAACATTGGTATACTTGGATGAACCTCATCAGATCATGCTGAACATAAGGAGACAGACAACGTGAGTACACACTGTATACTTCTAGTTATAGGCAGTTCAGTAGAAGGCAAGATAAGTCAACAGACAGAAATAAGTAATTAAATTTGAATTGAGGAGCAGAGAAGGGGACTTATAGGAAGTAAGTCTGACAGAACAGAGAATGATAGAAATAATCTATATTTTGATGAGCATGTTGATTAAATGGGAATATTTATTTGTTAAAACTATTAACTATACTTTTAAGATCTGTGCCTTTATTATATATAATTACACCTCAAGAAAAAGGGGATACAAGCCAAAGTGAGAAGTTGATCTCTGAAGAGAAGTAGAACCCAGCATCCTATTTCCATTGCAAAAGGAATCTCAGGCTGTATGACTATAGGAACACAACCCTCTATTCCAAACGCCGATGTGTGTTCTCTGGTATATGCTCAAAAACAAAATTATTACAGAATACAACTGAGTTTCCCCTATTCAGTATTTCACTCTTTCTTTTAAAAAAAGTTGCAATATTTGCAAAATATTTCAAGAAATCATGTTCTATCATTTTTATTGCTGGCAGTTTATAACACTATGAAGTAGCTAGTATATGCCTAGAGCTTATCTGATCTATTTACAATTGATTTCAAGTTAACCACAGCCTCACTTCCCCATAATAACCTGGTAAATTGAGAGTCGACTGTGGCTGTCTCATTTCATCCTTCTCCTCATATTTCCTACAGAATTTACATAAAAATCCTATAGATTTCCAGTTCATAAAATTATGCTTTCATATTTTTGTACACAAATTTATACCTCCGCTCCCTTTCGGGTCACCTTAGCCCAATGACCCAGAATATGTCTTTCATTTCCTTTCATTTATTTTTATCATATGATTTTCAATCTGGATTTAACATGCTGTCAAGTGACCTTTATTTTTTCCCCCTGGCACTAGTTAAATCAAATTCCTTTGTGTGTACAGATGCCCATTTTGTGATCTCATTGAAACTGTTATGATTTTTAGATTGGTCAAATCAAGGCCTAGATTCTCTTTTTAAAAGAAAAATAGAAAGAGGGGCTCTGTACTGTTTTGTAAGGAAAAGAGGAACTACCACCAATAATAAAAGAATATTTAAAAAACAGAGTATACTGGTTTTAAAGAAATCATATCCAGAGGCAAGATTCAGATAAATATTAGGGAATACAGCTCCAGAAAGAGCAAGTGACTGAAAATTATTCCATGAAACATGTGGAGTGGGTAGGGGGTTGGGAGTGAAAGCTGATAGAAATTCGGTTTGAGTTGCACACAATAAATGTTTTAGGGAGGATCTGGAGATCTACCACCCCATTAATTGTAGCAACGTAAAATCTGTGTGAGCTCAGAATTATACACAGAGGAGACTCTATGGGGATTTAGCTCAGGTTAATAAGTGTCAACTTCCTGGGACTATGAAATAAGCTGGAAATAATTTGCTAAGAAGTTTCCTGAATATGAAGTGGCTTTAATAAGATAGTTTGATGAGTAAATGAATCAGAAAATTGAGGGCTAAATTTTCCTTACATTTCCTACATATTTGCAGTGATGGTAAGGTCAAAACATTTGGATTATAATTTGAGATCCATCAACTCTTGAAGTAAAGACTATCTAAACCAAGTCATTGTCAGCCACTAAAATAAAATCATGAACCCCACTAATTCAAATGCAATTTGTAGGCCTAGAGCTCACATTTGAGAAAGGAAAACTAGGCCACACTGTTCTACATATTATGCAAATATATAGTTCAGCTGCAACTGTCTGAGATTGTGAGGTGTGCAGAAAATCATGTCTACTAATAATCAAGTATGCAAAACAATTTTAAGTAAAATCGAATGAATTTACAGTTCCTTTTATAAAACATCATATACATTTTTATTGAATTAAATAGGGTTGCAAGGAGCACTAGATATTTACACATAGTTGGAAAACTCTCATCTTCACCAAGACACTGCGCTGTTAATGATTGCTGTGATCACACATTATTGTAGTGCTTTCTTTTTCTGAGCATATGTTTTGAATGACAATATAAGCATATGTCCACAGCAAGGTAGTGCTCTTGTGAATGTCAACCATAATAGGTATTATAGCAGAACACGATTTGACATCATCATATACAGACTTTTATATGATATTTATTCTCACATCCAAGTATATGGAGTATTTACTCTGTCCCATGCACTTTTTTCTTTTATTATTTATTATTATTTTTTTTTTTACTTTACAGTATTGTATTGGTTTTGCCATACATCCACATGAATCCGTCACGGGTGTACAACTGTTCCCCATCCTGAACCCCCCTCCCACCTCCCATGTCCCATGCACTTTTCTAGGCACCAAGCTTACATAGTGAACACAAAGGACAAGGATGGGCCCTTAATTTTCCACCTGATCAAATCACCCCCACACACACAAATGTGCAAAATACATGAAGTAATGGTTTTCATGAGGATGTTGAAAAACTCACAAATAACTTTCTCTTTCCTCCTTTTAAAAATCTATTTATTGACTTACTTTTCTCTGATGATACTGTGAAGACAGCTCATCACTGAGACGAGATACTTCAAAGTCATCGATTCTGCAGTGTACCTTAGTTGAGAAATATAGTATTTGTTTGTCACATGAATCTGCATATTATTATCTTTTGGTTTCCTCCCAGATGGAGTGTGTAAAACTAACCTCTTCACCATTTTTGTCTTTTCCATGTTCTAGCAAAGAATACAATTTAGAGGTTTCTCATCTAAAATCCAAGGTTATGATCAGATAATCTTACCAAGAACTTACTCTAAACATAACCTCTGCTCTGATATAGAGTCCTGCCTTAACTCTGGCCCATTTCATTTCATTCCTAAATGCAAATTTCTACTAGAGGAGCATCAGGGTGAATATGTCCTGGGTGGAAATACCAGGTTATAAAAAGGAAAGTACTACATGTTCTAATGTTCA
Source organism: Budorcas taxicolor (assembly GCF_023091745.1). Classification (NCBI taxonomy): domain Eukaryota; kingdom Metazoa; phylum Chordata; class Mammalia; order Artiodactyla; family Bovidae; genus Budorcas; species Budorcas taxicolor. The sequence continues at coordinate 90,126,597 of NC_068910.1, forward strand.
TTTTTACATAGTTGAATGTTTTATTTGGCTCTGCATATTTACCTATTGCATTAAAGGAATAAATGAGCAAAGAATGTTTTACATTTTAAAAATATTCAGGCCAAGGTATTTTGTAACTTTGAATTTGTTTTGCAAAATGTAAGACATTTACTTATTCTTTCCTTATTGGTGACAATCAATTTGACCTTATCAGAGTTCTCCTTTTTCATATTTTATAGTAGACATTAACAATAGGGGATATTGAGAAGCCTGATAATTTTAAAATCATCGATATCATGTTATGAATAGTAAGTAACAGTTTTCCCAGGTGGTGTTAGTGGTAAAGAACCCACCTGCCAATGCAGGAAACTTTAGAGACTCAGGTTCAATCCCTGGAAGGGGAAGATCCCATGCAGGAAGAAATGGCAAAGCACTGCAGCATCCTAGTCTTTAAAATCCCATGGACAGAAGAGCCTGGTGGGCTACATGCGCAATTAAAACTAAACATGTCCTCTCAAAACTTTAGATCTTATAAATTCAAACCAGCTACACATACATTAAAATAAATTTTCCACCAAGTTAATTTTCCAAATTAACCCACTATATAAAAATTTATTAATATATTTTATAGTATCAGAGAGTTTTGATTTATCAAGAGTCTGCATTATAGTCGTTTCATTAAGATGGAAGAGAGTACAGTCTTTCAAATCTGTTCATATTAATATTTAGGTTTTATTTTACATTCAAACCATGCAATTTAAGTAGAGGAAAAGGAGAGAGGGAGATTTTCATAGCTTTGCAAAAAAGTATGTTACTATTATGAATGCAAGCATTTAAAAAAAAACAAACAAAAAAACTGTTATTATCTTGTAGGCTAAAAATTGATGCATGCCAGAAATTACATGGGCTTCCCAGATGTTGCTAGTGGAAAGAACCCATCTGACAAAGCAGGAGATGTTAGAGACTTGGGTTTGATACCTAGGTCAGGAAGATCCCCTGGAGAAGGGCATGGCTACCCTCTCTAGTATTCTTGCCTGGAGAATATCATGGACAGAGGAACCTGGCAGGCTACAGTCCATGGGGTCACAGAGAGTTGGACATGAGTGAAGTAACTTAGCATATACACACAGAAAGTACATATCTGTATATTAGTGCATAAAGGCTTCCAGGTGAAAAATACTGTAAATTTTCAGAACTTTCTTATTTAATTATTAACTGTTATATCAGTTGAGATGATTTCAACTGTAACTAACAGGAAGTCCAACTAAAAATGCTTTAAAAGTTATTAGATCCCATAACAGTAAATCAAGAGGAAGACAGATGTCATGGATTGATTCAGTAGCTTAATGATGTGATCAGGGACTCAGTTCCCTCCAGCTCTTTACTCCGCTGTTCACATCATTGGCTTTTGGTGTATAGCTCAGGGAAGAACATTTGACTGATATTGTTGGTGTTACCCTTGGGATCACAGAAAGTCTCTCAACAGCACATGAAAATGCACTTTTGTATTAAAATCCAGTGGTAGGGAGCCTCTCCCTCACTAGGGGAATGTGATCCTTCCCTTAAGGCTGAACAGCTAGGACCTCAATAATCAGGAAGATGGCACATACTTGTCAATTTCTTTAAAATCATACTTAAAGACAAATCATCATGAATCACCATTAGAGATGAGGATGGATCCAGCTTCTCCAAAAATGTGATAGGGTGAGTAGTTTGTCATCGACATCTAAACAAATCGAAGTTTGGTTATGAGGGAGAAAATGGGGAATAGGTTCAAGCTGAGCAGATAGCCATGCTTTCTACAACTGTGTGTCTGTCTCTGCTGAGTGCTCTTAAATGCTCGTATTTCCTCCTCACAGCATTAGCATGAGAGCTTACATGTGGTTGGTGTTCCACAGATGTTTCATTGTCCTGTCTGATGGGAGATTTGAAGGGAGTATCCTCACCATAGATAAGGAATGAGGAACAACTGAGTAGGGAAGAATATTAAAATGCTGGCAAAAGTGGACTTGTTATCTTGGATTTAATAATGACCATGCTGGGCATAATCAAAATGCGTGTGAGAAGCCTAAAGAATGATGTGGTTCAGTCTCATAGAGGTGCTGTGGACCATAAAACATAATCCATGCAATCAAAAATAATTTCAACATGCATCAAATTCTTTACTTACACTTGTCAAATACCGTGAAGCAATCATAATCCTTAGAAATACCTCTTGGTTTTCCCCCTTGTTTTTCTCTGCCATCCTCAGCCTTCATGTACTTTTCCACTCTTTTGTCTCTGCCAACAAACTAACTGAGAACCCTACTCCTTTCTCTAGCCTGTAGCACATTTGCTCCATTTCATCCGGTATGGTCCTTTTCACGTGAAATTCCTGTTCGCTGTCTAAAAGGTGGGAAGAGCTACCCATTCTTTTATATTAAATTTTTGTCCTTAAAAGAATTAAAGGAGAATTGAATTGCAAGAATATGAATCACCAAAACTTAGTTTAGTTATCTCAGATCATTCAAAAGTGTTATCCTAAATCAGTAAAAATAGATGTATTCTCTGAACCACTATAAGTAGTATGGGGTCAAATTATGCAGGAGGGACATGATGTCATACTAGTGGAAATTGTTTGATTAGCATTCACACTGATGGCTCAGTGGTAAAGAATCAGCCTGCCAGTGCAGGAGATGCAAGAGACATGGCTTCAATGCCTAAGTCATGTCGGGAAGATCCCTTGAAGAAGGAAATGGCAGCCTATTCCAGTATTCTTGCCTGGAATATTCCATGGACAGAGGAGCCTGGCAGGCTACAGTCCATAAGGTCGCAAAGAGCTTAAGAAGACTGAGTGACTGAACACCCATACGTACTCTTTAACCACAGGTTTTGTTGTGTTTTTCCTTTTTAATAGAACTCCGTGCTGGCAATGGCAATGGGAGAGCAGGTATTCTCATACACAGCAGCTGCTGAAAGGATGACTTCTTCTAGCCCAGCCCCTTAATTTTCTCATATCTTTTGATTCTGTGCTTCCTCCTTTCTAAGTTAAAGGAAAAAAAAAAAAATACTGCAGAGAAGACCAGTCTGTATTTTCTCAATGCCATTCATAAGTATGAATTATTTGAAAAATCTAAGTGTATAATACTGATGAAATGAAAACGTATATTCTAAGGCAAGTTAAGGAAAACTTCAACTAACTTTTTCTGCCTTTTGGCCTCCTCTCTTCTCTCTATGGTGCATGGTGTCTTTGTACTAGGCACTCACCAAACCTCCCATCAACAGAAACAACTACTCAACCATAAAAAGCACAATTCTCCTAGCATCAACATAACTCCTTAGGAAATAACCTTTCTTCTTAGTCATGTAAGGGGTTATGATGACCCTTTAATCACTACTTGCTTTGTATAGATCTGATTATATATCATTTAATGTACAGCAATCTGTCTCAAAAACTTACACGACTGGGCTTTGGACTTTAATGGGTGAAAAAGTTCTCAGAGCTATTTGACAGGCTGTTCTAAGGTTACAATCTTCAATTTGCCTCAAAATTTTCCATTTCATTTTTACATCAAGTTGATGAATTTTTTCATCAATAATACAAAGCTAATGATTAAATAAATTCTATTTCACTTATGAAATAGAAGAGAAGTTAGCTGTTAAAAATGGTACAAGATAGCACAGTAGGGAGATGAAAATAACATGAATTTTTAAAATTATTGAGCTCTAGCTCACCCAATCCTTAGCAAGTCCTACTGGACTTCCTATTTTGTGATCTAATACATTTCCCTTCTTGTCTGAATCAATTTGAATTAGTTGATACTTTCACTTAAACTATTTTAACTAATTCATGGACCAAACTCAATAGTATATTTGAGAAATAGCACACTGAGATCAATTAATTTATCCAATAATTTACGAAAAGGTCAGCATTAATATATATATAATATACAAAAAATTTTATGTATATATTAAAGTATATAAATTTATAAATGTATTCTTAAAGATTAAATAAGTATGGGTGAAATGTACATATGATCATCTTCCAACATGTTATCATTTTAAATAATTATTTAAGGCCCCTTCCTGAATAAAAAATTATCTAATCTACAAAGGAAATAATTTTAACATCATAAAGATGTCTATAGTGAAGTAGACATATTTAAAAATATTTTAATAGCTTATAATTTTTCATAGTTTCTAGTTCTAATATTTGGAAGCTTGAAAATAAAACAGGATGTCTGCTATCTCTTCAACTTTTTAATATTGCCTTTTAGCACCACCACTTAAATCAATAAATTAAAAACAATGAATTCTAAATTTTTTATTCTTTGGCTACCTGATACAAAGAGCCAACTCATTGGAAAAGATCCTGATGCTGGGAGAGATTGAAGGCAAAAGGAGACAGGGAGAGCAGAGAATAAGATGGTTACATAGCATCAATGACGCAAAGGACATTGAGAAATAGTGAAGAACATGGGAGCCTAGCCTACTGCAATCCATGAGGTTACAAAGAGTTGGACATGACTTAGCAACTAAACAACAACACAAATTTTAAGACTGAGATAAAACTATCAGATTCCTGTAATCTAATTTTAAGTTAATCAAATGAATAGAGAAAAAAACAAGATGAATTAGGAAGAAGAACCAAGTGTCCAGATAAAAATGCTTAACACACATATAAACAAACAAAAAAAATCAATGCATAAATTCAGGAAATATATGTGGGTAAGGGCGTCGTACATTCTCAATAGCAATAAAACTAGAATACTTTTTGTTTTACAAAAAATGTATGTTTTAAGGTCTCTATAAAAAAGGTAATTATCATTGTTAACATATAGGCCTAAAAAGGAAAGAAAGAATTGGTAAGATACACCATATCCCGGAAAGGGAAGATTTAACAGTATAAGGATATCTCTTTTCCCAAAATTAACTTTCAAATTAAACACCTCCCAATTAAAATCTTTGTGAGAAATTGAAACACAGACTCTAAGGTTCATCTACTGAAAAGGTACAAAAACAGTTTTTTTGTTTGTTTGTTTGAAAGATGTAAATATTAATTAGGTTAAATAGCAAAACTAACAGAAGAGAAATATATCACCATGTTAAAAGTAATAATCACTGAGTAGCAGGAGAATAAATGAGCCTCATTTTTCTTTCTGAAATAGATAATTTAGGTTTTCTATGGTAGATGTATAACTTCTACTTTCAACTAAAATGTTAATATCCTTATTTTCTAAAATAAGATACAGATTCAACAAATTAACAAAAGAGCTTAATGGAATCACAAAATTTTTATAATGATTTGTTACTGTAAAAGATTTTGAAGCATTAAAACTAGCTACCATATATAGAATATTTACTTTATGGCAGACAAGTCCTTATATTGCTTATATTGATACTATGCTTCCACCTACATTACAACATTCACAATAACTTTTTTCATAAAGAAGAAAATTACAGATTTTCCTAAAAGAGTGATTTCAAGTTTACAAGGAATTGTATCAAAACATCCACAACAGTGAATAATTAGTACTCTCTTTGAAGGTGCAGCTTTACATAAAGAATTATTCAAAACTTATTCACATCTTTCTTGAACTCTACAAACATTTCATGTTTGGACAATTTGTATAAATCAAAATAAATCAAGAAATTAATTCAGAATGATGTCATATTTAATGAGAAAGCTTTAGTCATATTATTTAAATGCTCCCTCTGTTTTCTATTACAGAGAAAGCTTCAAATATTTTTGTTAACTAAAAACTTTTGGACCACATTTTATGACTAAGAATTTCAAATTGAATTATTCTATTATGTAGACATAAATAAAAATATCATTTTTCATTTTTACCACAAAACAGCCTTATAGAAACAAATGAGTTAAAAAAAAAGACATTTTCATATGGAAATAAATAGATATTTTTTAAGGAGGCAAAATTATAAAGCAAAGTCATAAAATCTGCAGGTTTTACAAATGTAAAGATTAACAGAATAAGCGTAAGACTAAAGCTAAAATTTATGGAGCCAATAGGTTATGAATAATAGTCAGGGAACATTGAAGTGTTCAGATAACTAGGGCTAATCTATTTATTTTTTCTTAATTATAGCTCAGTCTGACCCCAGGTTCGCTTGACAAGCTATTAGACTTGTTTGCAGATTTTCCGAAGGGGGTTCTAAAATCACAAGAGAACAATGTCAATATCAAGTACCAATAAAATCTGTCATAGCAGAATCATGTCACAAGATTTAGGAAACAAGATGCTGACAAGAATGTTGAAAATTGGCAGCAAGGTGGATCAAATGCTCAAACTGAATAATCCCTAATTTCACCCAAATTTCCCAAGAGGAGCTGAGTAAATCCAGGGCAGAATCAACAGTCTCCTAAAAACTGATCCACAGCCCAAGTTATATAAGGCAGAAACCTCAAATTCATTTATCTCAAGACTTGGAACTAAAAAACAGGAACATAAACCAAGTTCTAGAGAATCTCTTACTCTCATTTTTTTAAATACTTTTGGGGATTATATGTTGACCCATGGTTAAAATATCTTTTTTCTCTATAGTTTCATCAGGGGGAAAAAAATAAATAAATAGAGCAGGTGAGAACCACAACTATTTCAGCCACCAATTATGAGGTGCTTCTCTGAGAACTGTGAATAAGTCATTTGTTGGGATTATATAATTCCTAATTGATGAAGGTTTAACTGAACACTGTTGTGGGGGAGATACTATCAAATACATAAATCTGTTTAGTGTAACATTCAGTCATCCGTTTACTCATTATGTCAACAAGTATTTTTCAGACACTGCAAGTACTGTGCTTGGCTCTGGGAATACAACTGAGAGCAAGAAGTAATACTGCTCCTCATGTAGAGGGCCTTTCCAAGAGTAAGTAGGCAATTAAAATAAAATGATGATCATTATAATGACCTGAGACCACCAATCTTGGATCTAGTCAATCTTTCCAGAAGAGCTGATGAGTGATGCAAAATCTGTGATCTCCGTTAACGACCTTCAGCCAGGTAAAGTATGTTTTCATGTATGATGCGGGTTAGAGGAGATGAAGGGGTGTGACATCAGAGGTGTTTGGAAGCAGAATAAAGGTCATGGCTAAAGTTCCAGAAGCAAAAGAGGAAGCAGCTTGTTTATGGGACTGAAATTCTTTACTCTCTCTGGATCTCAGAGTTTGATATGAGTAGAGAAAATTTAATCTGAAGAGAAAATAAAGGTCATATACAAAGGGTTTGTACACACTCTTTGTCCACCTTGTACATGTCAAGGGTTTGAACTTCTGAGATCAGTGGGAAACTATGGAAATTTTGCAGCCAATTGTGCTATGATCCATTTTACATTTTAGGTCAATTGCTCTGACTGCCAGAGAAGGCAATGGCACCCTACTCCAGTACTCTTGCCTGAAAAATCCCAGGACAGAGGAGCCTAGTGGGCTGCAGTCCATGGGGTTGCTGAGAGTTGGACATGACTCAGTGACTTCACTTTCAGTTTTCACTTTCATGCATTGGAGAAGGAAATGGCAACCCACTCCAGTGTTTTTGCCTGGAGAATCCCAGGGACGGCGGAGCCTTGTGGGCTACCGTCTATGGGGTCACACAGAGTCGGACACGACTGAAGCGACTTAGCAGCAGCAGTAGCAGCTCTGACTGCAGTATCCACAGATGTCTTTAAGAAAACATGCCTGAAGTCAGGAAGTCCAATGAGAGGGCAGTAGTACCATAGTAATTGCAGTAGTAAGGCAGAAAATGTAGTCATTGTAATAGTGTAGATGATGGTCGATGCTCAATCACTATTATACTTGCTGCAACTGGCTGTGCATGTGGCCCACAATAAGAAATAATTATTGCAATTTCTTCTTTCAGTAGATTAGTCCCTCCCTGATCAACTACCAGCTACCTGATGGTCTTTAACTGGCTTCCCATATTTATCTACTCTGGCCACTCCTTCATTAGCACTGAGGCCAGAGTTACGTTTAAAAATTGAGACTGCTTTACTTGATTTACTTATTTATTGCCATCCCATTATGCTTAGGGTAAAGACAATTCTTACCATCCCTTCCATCTGCTGGATCACACCTATCTCTTCAGGCTCTGACATTATCATTTATAATCTGCCCTCAGTACGTCAACCGCACTTATTTTCCTATAGCCATTCTTACCCACTGGACTAATTCCTCTCTCTTCAAAAGTCTCATTTCATTTGTCTTTCCTTCATTTTACCAAGTGACATTATAAGTAATTACTGGTACTTCAAAATGTAGCAGAAGTATATGGAAATACATATAAAAAGGGATTCCACAGTGGCTCAGTGGTAAAGAATCTGCCTGCAATGAAGGAAATGCAGAAAGATGCGGGTTGGATATCTGGGTGAGGGTTATCCCTTGGAGGAGGGCGTGGCAACTCACCCTACTATTCTTGCTAGGAAAATCTCATGGACAGAAGAGCCTGGTGGGCTACAGTCCACAGGGTCACAAAGACCTCGTGGACATGACCGAAGTGACTAAGCATGCACATATAGAAACATAAAGGGTTAAACTGATAGAAGCCTTTTTTTTTAAACAGACACACTGAAATGATAGATAAAATATATTAAAAAAAACACATTTAATTGCATAAACAACCTTGAAATAAGGAAAAGTAAATTCTGGGGTATCAACACTAAAGGAGAAAACCTTAAAACCAGAGGAATAAGCAGAAACTCACACTCTGACAACTACTGTGACTTTTTTTTCACCCTAGTCTTTCATACACATAAATGGATAGCATCAGAAGACAATAATAGCTAAAAATTATTTCTGTACATAAAGACTAAAGCTGCAAAAAAGTGTTTTAATTCTGAAAAGACAACCAGCTATGGTTGTCTTCTGATGCTATCCATTTATGTGTATGAAAGACTAGGGTGAAAAAAAGTTAATAGGAAAATGTTTATTTCTTCCTAGGGCTTCCCAGGCAGCTCAGTGGTCAAGAATCCACCCATCAATGCTGGAGAAGTGGGTTCAGTTTATGACATGGGAAGATCTGCTGGGGAAGGAAATGGCAACCCACATTAGTACTCTTGCCTGGAAAATTCCAGGGGCAGAGGAGCCTGGTGGGCTACAGCCCATGGGGTCACAAAAGAGTCAGACACAACTTATCAAATAAACAACAACAATCAACAAAGGCCTAAGTAGGGGGACAAGCAGTCACCAATGGAAAATAAAAACAAAGTCCCTAACTCCTTCTAAATGTAAGTATTGTATTGAAAATGAATTTTCATTTTTCTCACAATGCTGCAATTTCAAGCCAAGAAATTAACATAAAAACTAATCTAGAACCTCTTGGACTATGGCAAAAGTCCATACAGAGACCTTCTTTGGGGACGTTTGCAGAACCTAGGACACAGTGAAACTGTTCACCTCAGATTGGGTCTTGAATCCATGTGCTAGGACTTGAACCCAGCCAAAACTCATTTTGGGACTTGAATCCACATGGCTAGGACTTGAAACCAGCCAAAACCCAGTTTGAGACTTCAACCCATTTTGCTGGGATACAAACCCAGCCAAAACCCAGTCTTCTAACTGAGATCACAGACCTGGTTTCAAGACCTAATAAAGGTCAGGTTCTTGATGTCTCATTGCAGAAAGAATCCAGTGAGAGACAAAGTGATAGATAAGAAGTGGGTATATTCAGAGAGAAACACACTCCACAGACAGGGTGGGGCCATCAGAGGGTGTGAGTGTAGCCCTGAAATGTGGTATGGTTAGCTTTTATGGGCTGGGTAATTTCATAGGCTAATCAGTGGGAGAAATATTCCAATCATTTTGGGAAAAGGACAGAGATATCCAGGAATTGGGCCACTGCCCATTGTTTTCTCTCTGATGGCTGGCCTTGGAACCATTATGTCACCTCTTGGTGGGTCATTTAGTTTGCTGCTATGTTACAATTTGCATATACTGAGGATCTAGGGTTAGTCAAAGTTGACTTGTCTGCCATCTTGGACCCATTTAATTCTAATCAGTGTACGTTGTGTCCTTGGGCTATTGCAGAGAAGCCAATTCTGACTCCATGTTGGAAATCGTTTCTTTGACTTGCTATTTGTTGCCTTTGTTATTATAATCACATATAATACCCTGCCTCAGAGGACATTGCCCCTCTGCCTGGTTGCAACAAAAGTGCCTTTATTCACCTCATAGAGGGAGAATCTGATTTATCCCACTTGGGATGACCCTCATACTGGGAAAGATTGAAAGTGGGAGGAGAAGGGGATGACAGAGGATGAGATGGTTGGATGGCATCACCAACTCAATGAACATGAGTTTGAGTGAACTTCGGGAGTTGGTGATGGACAGGGAGGCCTGGCATGATGTATTCCATGGAGTCGCAAAGAGTTGGACATGACTAACTGGCTGAACTGAACTGCCCACTTGGGAATGGCTACAACAAAAAGAAGAGATTAATAGACCTCTTCCAAAGGCTAGCCATTCCCAAAGATGTTTTGAAAAATGGAGGACTTTATCATTTTACTTCCTATTGCCTCTCCTTCCTTCTCAATTTATTTCCCCACTGCCTCTCCCTATCTGTTTTGCCTTTTGACTTTAATTCTTCATTGTTTCTCTCTTTCTGACTTGATTAAAAACAAAACGAACAACAACAACAAAGAAAGAAAACTGGCATCCAGATGAGCTTAGCTATTTAAAATCCTAAAGGATGATGCTATTAAAGTGCTGCACTCAATATACCAGCAAATTTGGAAAACTCAGAAGTGGCCATAGGAATGGATAAGGTCAGTTTTCATTACAGTGTCAAAGAAAAGCAATGCCAAAGAATGTTCAAACTACCATATAAGGAGGCCTTAAAAATAGCTGAGAAAAGAAGAGAAGCTAAAGACAAAGGAGAAAAGGAAAGATAAAACCATCCGAATGCAGAGTTCCAAAGAATAGAAGGAAGAGATAAGAAAGGCTTCCTAAGTGAACAATGTAAAGAAATAGAGGAAAACAATAGAATGGGAAAGACTAGAGATCTCTTTAAGAAAATTAGAGATACCAAGGGAACACTGAAGGCAGGAGGAAAAGGGGACAACAGAGGATGAGATGGTTGGATGGCATCACAGACTCGATGGACATGAGTCTGAGCAAGCTCTGGGAGCTGGTGATGGACAGGGAAGCTTGGCATGCTGCAGTCCATGGGGTTGCAAAGAGTCAGACATGACTGAGACTGAACTGAAGGGAACATTTAATACAAAGATAGGCACAATTAAGAACAGAAACAGTATGGACCTAACAGAAGCAGAAGATATTCAGAAGAGGTGGAAAGACTACACAAAAGAACTATATAAAACAAGATCTTAATGACCCAGATAACCATGATGGTGTGATCACTCACCTAGAGCCAGACATCCTGGAGTATGAAGTCAAGTGGGCTTTAGGAAACATTACTATGAATAAAGCTAGCGGACATAATGGAATTTCAGCAGAGCTATATTAAATCTTAAAAGATGATGCTGTTAAAATATTGCACTCAATATGCCAACAAATTTGGGAAACACAGCAGTGGCCACAGGACCTGAAAAGGTCAGTTTTCATTCCAAAACCACAGAATGGCATTGACAAAGAATGTTCAAACTATCATACAATTATGCTCACCTCACATGCTAGCAAGGTAATGCCCAAAATCTTTCAAGCTAGTCTTCAACAGTACATGAACAGAGAACTTCCAGATGTACAATGTGGAGTTAGAAAAGGCAGATGAATCAGAGATCAAATTGCTAACATCTGTAGGATCATAGAGAAAACAAGGGAATTCCTAAAAAACATCTACTTCTGTTTCATTGAATATGTTAAAGCCTTTAACTCTGTGTATCCACAACAAACTGTGGAAAATTCTTTAAGAAATGAAAATACCAGACCACCTTACCTGCTTCCTGAGAAACCTGTATGCAGGTCAAGAAGCAACAATTAGAACAGGACTTGGAACAATAGACTGGTTCTAAATAGGAAAAGGAGTACATCAAGGCTGCATATTGTCACCCTGCTTGTTAAACTTATATACAGAGTACATCATGCCAAATGCCAGGTTGGATGAAGCACAAGCTGGAATCAAGATTGCCCAGAGAAATATCAATAATCTCAAATATGTAGATAATATCACCCTTATGGCAGAAAGTGAAGAGAAACTAAAGAGCTTCTTGATGAAAGTGAAAGAGGAGAGTGAAAAAGTTGGCTTAAAATTCAGCATTCATAAAATAAAGATAGTGTCATCCAGTCCCATCACTTTATGGCAAATAGATGAAGATAAAGTGGAAATGGTGGCAGATTTTCTCTTCTTGGGCTCCAAAATCACTGTGGATGGTGACTGCAGCCATGAAATTAAAAGATGCTTGCTCTTCGAAAGCAAAGTGATGACCAACCTAGACAGCATATTAAAAAGCAGGACATTATTTTGCTGACAGTTTCATACAGTCAAAGCTATGGTTTTTCTAGCAGTCATGTATGGATGAGAGAGTTGGACCATAAAGAAGGCTGAGGGCTGAAGAATAGATGCTTTTGAAGTGTGGTGTTGGAGAAGACTTGAGAGTCCCTTGGACAGCAAGGAGATCAAACCAATCAGTCTTAAAGGAAATCAACCCTGAAGGTTCATTGGAAGGACTGATGCTGAAACTGAAGCTCCAATACTTTGGCCACCTGATACGAAGCGCCGACTCACTGGAAAAAACTGATGCTGGGAAAGATTGAGGGCAAGAGAAGAAGGGGGCGGTAGAGGATGAGATGGTTAGATAGCATCATTGACTCAATGGACATGAGTTTGAGCAATCTCTGGAAGATAGTGGAGGACAGAGGAGCCTGGCATGCTGCAGTCTAAGTGGTCACAGAGTCAGACACAATTTAGTGACTGAACAACAACATCCAGACTCTGACAAAATGGTTACTCTGAGACATTGGTCTGCCATCTTCTCAGTCAGCCATTTCGGAGTAAAGTTGTATTCCTTGCCTAAACCTCTCATCTCTTGGATTCATTGGCCTGTCACGCAATAAGCAGAGCAAGCTTGGACTCATTAACAAGACTATGTCATTCATTCAAAGATTGTGTCCTGCCCCCCTTCTCTCCTGTTTCGGTGGAACTCTCGTGAAGTAAGCACATACAATTTTTACAGATTTAGTTTATGTATATCCCACATTCAGTCTGGCCTCTCTGCTACTCGGGCCTCCATTGATTGTCTCAATTCCTGGATGAATAACCCTAATGATGATTTATATTGTTATAGTAAAAAATCCCTGCCCCCTAATAAGAATAGACCTAATAGACCACATGGATCAAAGATGACATTACAACAGCAACAAATAAGGAAAACCTATCACACAGCACATGGACTGAATGGACGTGTGGAAACTCTGCCTAAGTGTGAGGAATACTTTGTCCTGGGAGAAGATTTTGATTGGTTAGAGAGAGGAAACAGAGAGAAGACACTGAGTGAATTGTTCTCTCTTAACCATTCCATCAATGTCCTCTTCCAAATGCATTTTTCCAAATTGCTTTCTGGAGAGATTATGACTAAGCACCAGCTCTGTTTTGTTTGCAAAGCTGTGGACAGCTCAGTGATGCCTTTTCTTGCATTTGCTCCCATTCCTTTCCTGGCTCACTTTAATCTTTTTGTCACTCCTCCTTCCCCAGATATTTTATTCTTCAATATTATTATAATTATATAAATATAATGCATATATATAATTATATTCTATTAGAATTAGCTTTATAGAGCTAATGAGATAAGAAAAAGAGTAAAAGGTATTTAAAAAAGAGCAAGAAGTCTCAAAAATAAATCTACAGTTATTTCAGAATAAGAAATCAGAAAAACAGAGAAACAGCAAAATGTGAAGTGATAAAGGTGGAGCATCTTCAAAACTGAATAAAGCTATTGTTGTTCAAGTAGAGAAAGCATACTAAGATTCACAATCATGGTAAATTTTGACGAAATTGAAAATGCTCAAAGAGGAAATACTGAAAGCACTAAGGAAAAAAAAAAAAGACAAACTGTAGACAAAGGAAAAGCTATTTAATTTACAGGAAATTTCACATTAGCAAGATTGACATGGGAAAACAATAGAATAATATCTTATCAAGTTGAGAGAAAATAAATGTCAACCACGAATAATACACTCCTATTGTTTGAGTCATATTCTGACAAATTTTTAAAATTTATCATCAATAATCCTTGCTGAAAGTAATTCTAGTATACTAAGCTAGGTTAATAAGAAAGGGGGAAAAAACCCAGGTTTGAGAAGTTACTGGCAAACAATAATATATAAGGAAATCAGTGTATTGTTAAGTTTTTATAAGACATCTATAAATAACAATAACAACTATAAAAAATAAAATAATATTAGTTTGGGGGGATTTAAAAATGTAGAACAGAAAATAACAATGAAAGATTAGAGGTAAGAAAATGAGATAACTTCTGGCAACAATTGATAACATAAATTATGCAAGTTATAAATAGGGAAAACAAAAATAATAGAACTATAATGAATATATATTTTAATATAATAGAAAAGTAAAAAGAGTTCAAAATAGCCTATCAGTGTATTAATAATAGAAGGCAAAAAATCAGAGAAGCAGATATTAAAGGAAAAGCACAGTAAAATTTAAAAATTTAAGTATAATGTAAAAAATATCAGTAGCACAATTAATGTAAAAAGCTTACACATGCCTGTTTAAACAGAGTTTCTTCAAGTAGATATAACCAAAATCTGGGTATACATTATTTACTTACATCTACATACACATATGTGCATTATAATAAGAGAAAAAATTGAAAGTAAAAATTTTGTACAAATATAATAAGTAACCCTTAAGTAATCAATAAGTAATCCTTAAGTAATCAATAAGTAATCAAGTAAGGATGGCATTACTATAAAATATTACTATTAGAAAAAATACTTTGGGGCAAAATGCATCCTTCATAATAAAACATAATTTCCAATTAATTAAGGTATCATTTCATAAGGGTAGTGTTACACTTCTGAAGTGTGTACACCTAACATTATACTCTCAAGCTATATGGGTGTTTATATGTAGTATAAATATAAGTACTATGTTTATATATAATATATGTACTATGTAAAAATAAATGTACACTGAGATATGTGAACCTATATATACACAAGGCTTGAATTAAGAGACATATCTTAGCATATATGAGAAAACTCAGCCTAAGAATTCATGAATATTCTTTATATATCTGCCCCCAATTTTTATATATTATGACAAGATAGCCACCCAAAAGAGAATAGTTGTTTCCATGGATATGATAGAAGTGAACTGAAAGGAAAGAAAAGAGGGGATCAGTCAACCAGAAATGTTGTGTAAATGTTATGGGGAAAATAAACTGCAAGACAGAAGGATGAAACATCTGTATTCTATTTGTTAGAATTTGGTCATTCATTTAGAATTCACATTAATTATAAAAATAATAAATGTGTTGTTCAAATTGTCAAGGAACTATATGATTATTGTCAAAGTTAATTTACTTTGAAATGAGTTGCAGAAATAAGGTGAAATTTGTATAAACACTGTATGGTTATTCTCTGTTTGGAGTACTTCCTGAAGTATAGTGTACAAAGAGAACACCCAAGTCATCTCAATGCGTCTTTTAAAAGTTAGCTTTATTGTTGAAAAAACACAAACACACATAGGAAAAAAGTCATTATTCTAAAATAACATGTTTGAATGTTTCTAACAATTCTATGAATTGATTTTCAATTTCATGGTGCTTTTATTGGTAAAGTGAAAGTGAAGTTGCTCAGTCGTGTCTGACTCTGAAACCCCATGGACTGTAGCCTACCAGGCTCCTCCATCCATGCAATTTTCCAGGCAAGGGTACTGGAGTGGGTTGCCATTTCCTTCTCCAGGGGATCTTCCTGACCCAGGGATCGAACCCAGGTCTCCCACTTTGCAGACAGATGCTTTACCATGTGAGCCACTATAATACACCTTCCAAAAATGCAATCATGTGCATATATTTTATTGAACAAGTATAATACAGGTTAAAGCACTCAGATACATTCAACTTATTATCTGTCCTATTAAAACACGTTTCTGATCTGACCCACTTAATTCCTAATTATGTATCAATACCTTAAAAATTATGGAGCAACATTGCCATATTTAAAATAAATAACCAACAAGGACTTACTACAAAAAAAATTACTGCACAAATTAAGGCATTCATCTGGTTCATTTTAGCAAAAAAAGATATTTTTAAAAAAAAGATATTTTAGCAAAAAAAAGAATATAAGGTGGGCAAATAACATATCATTAAGTTCTATAACTGCTGAGTATTTGAGAAAGTTCTATTCATGTTAACCTCTAGACAGTCAATTAGGAAAATGAGGCTATACACAAATTAATAACATAAATAACTGGAATGTGGCCTGTTTAGTTAAGGGCAAATAACATGTATTTGTAAACCCAACCAAGACAGAATATTTCTGTAGAATTAAGGAAAATGTTATCATAAGGATATATTGATACATTACATTATTAATATATTAGGTGGAGGTAGTTTAGTTGCTAGGTCATGTCCAACTTTTGTGACCCATGGATTATAGCCTGACAGGCTCCTTTGTCCATGGCATTTCCCAAGTAAGAATATTGGAGTGGGTTGCCATTTCCTTCTCCAGAGTTCTTTCCGACCCAGAGATCAAACTTGCATTTTCTGCATTAGATGTGCTCTCTTGCACGGCAAGTAAATTCTTTACCACTGAGCCACCAAGAAAGCTCATTAATATGTTACTTATACAATGTTAAAGAACATTTATACTCACCAGGAACTATCTCTACTCATTTACTCTATCTTTAACACTTTATTTTATTTGTAGGCATTAGTATTTTACAAAATATAATAAAATGTCAGTGACATGAAAATAAATTATAGTCATTATTACTCATCTTTTAATTTTTAATGTCAAAACTCTTATTCCCAAACTGATCAGGAACCTAATAAATAATTTCTTCTGAAATTAATTTAAGTAGAACTAACTAGCTCATATGAACAAAGCTAGTAGAGGTGATGGAATTCCAGTTGAGCTATTTTAAATCCTGAAAGATCATGCTGTGAAAGTGCTGCACTCAATATGCCAACAAATTTGGAAAACTCAGCAGTGGCCGCAGGACTGGAAAAGGTCAGTTTTCATTCCAATCCCAAAGAAAGGCAATGCCAAAGAATGCTCAAACTACCGCACAATTGCACTCATCCCACACGCTAGGAAAGTAATGCTCAAAATTCTCCAAGCCAGACTTCAGCAATATGTGAAACATGAACTTCCTGATGTGCAAGCTGGTTTTAGAAAAGGCAGAGGAACCAGAGATCAAATTGCCAACATTCGCTGGATCATGGAAAAAGCAAGAGAGTTCCAGAAAAACATCTATTTCTGCTTTATTGACTGTGCCAAAGCCTTTGACTGTGTGGATCACAATAAACTGTGGAAAATTCTGAAAGAGATGGGAATACCAGACCACCTGACCTGCTTCTTGAGAAATCTGTATGCAGGTCAGGAAGCAACAGTTAGAACTGGACATGGAACAACAGACTGGTTCCAAATAGGAAAAGGAGTACGTCAAGGCTGTATATTGTCACCCTGCTTATTTAACTTATATGCAGAGTACATCATGAGAAATGCTGGACTGGATGAAGCACAAGCTGGAATCAAGAATGCTGGGAGAAATATCAATAACCTCAGATATGCAGATGACACTACCCTTATGACAGAAAGTGAAGAGGAACTAAAAAGCCTCTTGATGAAAGTGAAAGAGGAGAGTGAAAAGTTGGCTTAAAGCTCAACATTCAGAAAACGAAGATCATGGCATCCGGTCCCATCACTTCATGGCAAATAGATAGGGAAACAGTGGAAACAGTGTCAGACTTTATTTTTGGGGGCTCCAAAATCACTGCAGATGGTGATTGCAGCCATGAAATTAAAAGACACTTCCTCCTTGGAAGAAAAGTTATGACCAACCTAGATAGCATATTGAAAAGCAGAGACATTACTTTGCTGACTAAGGTCCATCTAGTCAAGGCTATGGTTTTTCCTGTGGTCATGTATGGATGTGAGAGTTGGACTGTGAAGAAAGCTGAGCACCAAAGAATTGATGCTTTTGAACTGTGGTGTTGGAGAAGACTCTTGAGAGTCCCTTGGACTGCAAGGAGATCCAACCAGTCCATTCTCAAGGAGATCAGCCCTGGGATTTCTTTGGAAGGAATGATGCTAAAGCTGAAACTCCAATACTTTGGCCACCTCATGCGAAGGGTTGACTCTGGAAAAGACTCTGATGCTGGGAGGGATTGGGGGCAGGAGGAGAAGGGGACGACAGAGGATGAGATGGCTGGATGATATCACTGACTCGATGGACATTAGTCTGAGTGAACTCCGGGAGTTGGTGATGGACAGGGAGGCCTGGCATGCTGTGATTCATGGAGTTGCAAAGTGTTGGTCACAACTGAGTGACTGAATTGAACTGAACTGAACTGAATTAGCTCATATAATCTAAGTTGAATTTTATATGCCTATTGCATAAAGTTCTAAATCCCTAAGACTCCGGTCTAAAAGCTTAGTTTTCTCTCCCCAAACCTTTTATTATCCTTCTATTTGTCTATGTATCTCTCATCTATCTACCTTTTTACCAATCTACCTCTACCTATAAATCAGTTCTATCACTATGTCCAGTTCACCTGTTAAAAAAAGTCTAGTTCAGAGATATTAAGTAACCTGATTAATTTCACACAGCTAAGAAGTAGGAAAGTCAAGAGTGGAGCCCAGAAATAGCCAACTTCAAATATGTAATTTCAATTTAACTGTATTGCTGCTGCAAGTCCTCTGACATAGATGTCATGCATATATTCTGAATCTTTGGCAAATTTTCACATTCTATTCTTGCTGAGTCTGTTCTGCATACTCAGAAAAGATATCTTTTGAATTTTACAAATTCTACATATCTTGTTAAAATGAGTTAATGGTCCCAAGGTTTTACCCAATTCTTATAAATATACCATGCTGAAGAAATGAAAAGACAAAGAATAGGCTATGGATTTTGTTCAGTTTGAATACTAATTTTGACTGTATATTTGAAGATTAAAATTTCCTTTTCCTAATTATTTTAAAATTTTAGAAATGTACTTAACATTGTGAATATTTTCATAATTTAAAGAGTAATTTATATAATATCTAGCTGTTGTTGCTATTATTCAGTCACTAAGTTGTATCCAACTCTATTGTGACCTCCATAGACTGTAGCCTGCCAGACTCCACCGTCCATAGGATTTCCCAGGCAAGAATACTGAAATGGGTTGCCATTTCTTCTCCAGGGGATCCTCTCAAATAAGGGATGGAACCTGTGTCTACTGTTAGCAAATGGATTCTTTACCACTGAGCCACCTGGGTAGCCAAATAGTATCTAGATCAACTGAAGAAGTGAAGTGAACGTTGCTTAGTTGCATCCAACTCTTTGTGACCCCATGAACTGCACTGTAGCCCACCAGATTCCTCTGTCTATGGAATTATCCAGGCAAGAATACTGGAGTGGGCTGCCATGCCCTCTTCCAGGGGATCGTCCCAACCCAGATATTGAACCCAGGTCTCCCACATTGCAGGAGGATTCTTTATCATCTGAGCCACCAGGGAAGCTCATCTAGATCAAAATGCATAGTAAAGGTATTTGCATTTTTATAGTATCTACTTCAAAATGCAAATAACTTTACTGTAGGTCTGGGATCGGAGACCTGGGAGGGAAGAGAATCTGCATATACACTGTGGTAAGTGGTAGAGTGGAGTGAAAGTGAAAGTCGCTTAGCTGTGTCTGACTCTTTGTGATCACATGGACTATACAGTTTATGGTATTCTCCAGGCCAGTCTACTGGAGTGAGTACCGTTCCCCTCTCCAGGGCATCTTTTCAACCCAGGATGGAACCCAGGTCTCCCGCATTGCAGGTGGATAAGGGTTATATTTGCAGAGAAAGTGGGGTAGAGGAAGATTTGGAGGGAAAATAGGAAAGAGTCTTTGTTCTCAGGTCTCAGGACACCAGGTTGAGACTATCATGAAGGAGAGCATAGAAGTTCCTTAACATCTCAGATGAAAAATGAATTCACCAGAGCAGAAAAGAGTCGATGGGCATGAGTTAATTTTTGAATGAGAAGAATAATTTTAGGTTGAAACTTGCCTTATGTTTCATCCATGTCTGAGGCAGCTGGACACAAGTTTCTCAAAAGGAGGAAGTATGAGAAACTGAAAAAATAGAGAAATATAAATGCTGTAAGATTTGGGCTATTGTTTAAAAAATCATGAACTGCTATTATTTCCATTACAGGGAATCCAGACATTATTCCAGCATAGGAGAAATTAGACTCTCCTTTCAATAAAGTGTCTGCCTGCAGTGCAGGAGACCTGGGTTCGATCCCTGAGTTAGGAAGATCCCCTGGAGAAGGAAGTGGCAACCCACTCCAGTACTCTTGCCTGGAGAATCCCGTGGACAGAGGAGCCTGGTAGGCTACAGTCCATGGGATCGCAAAGAGTTGGACACAACTGAATGACTTCACTTTCACTTTTTGTTTTAGTGAGAGAAACAGAGTCAGTGACAAAGACATGAAGATCACTACCAGTGATTATGAAAGAGGTCATATCACTGTAAGAGCAAAACATCCCAAGATGGAGCAACAGAGTAGGAAGTGGCATCAATGGAGCAGAGTCTGGCAGTAACATTGTGGAAGAAATTGATCCCATGGGGTCACAGAGACAAATATCTAAGGCTGCTAAGGAGAACCAGCCACTCACTCAACTCCCAGCCAGGAAATGGGAGGAGCTATTCGTGCATTGGAGAAGGAAATGGCAACCCAGTCCAGTGTTCTTGCCTGGAGAATCCCACGGACGGGGGAGCCTGGTGGGCTGCGGTCTATGGGGTCTCACAGAGTCGGACACGACTGAAGTGACTTAGCATAGCATGGGAAGAACTTGGAATCCTCACAACTCTGCTTGGAAAAACAGAGATAGAGTATGTCTGGTTGTTATTGTTATGATCATGCCTTTCTCGTTGTCCTCTTGGATAATGCAGTAGTACATGCTGCTGCTGCTGCTAAGTCACTTCAGTCGTGTCCGACTCTGTGCTATGCAACAGAGAGGAACATTAAAAGTGCAACAAAGATTACATACAGTATCATTGGCATTAATTTTAAATTATTTTTTCAATTATTAAAACACACACACAAACTGTTAACTTTTATAAGTCACAAATCTTGTTAAAAAAAATCAGCAGTTGGATTCTCTATGGTGCAGTGACTCCTGAGAATGTCACGCATAAATGCCTTAACTGACATAGTCCTTTGAAAAGGTGCCTCTCTGCGGGAAGGCCCTGACACATCCACCGTGTGACTGACATGGACCAAGACGCTTGTCCATCCTTTCAGCTGAGCTTGAATGTGTTCTGTCAAGGCTTTACCCTCTCTAGACTCCACACACACAACATCACATTCTAAATAGCATATAAAAATAGCACCACGTGTTTCTGTTTCCACACCGAGTCTTATTGGGTAGGGAAAAACCACAGTTAAATTTTCATCTTGGGTGGATATTGTGCCCAGATGCTCACAAACAAAGTAAACAGGATTATGAAGAACTTTAAGTGCACGTATCAATCATTAGGTAAGCTGATTCTTTCAAACTGCATACTAGCATCCACCCCCTAGCCCGGGTACCTGCTTGGTTAATTATTTCTCCTCATAACTCTATAAATCTCACAAACTACAGCATTTTCTTTGGAAAATAAATCATTATCCTTTGCCAAAGGAGTGCATAATTGCAACAACACAACAGTTTGAAACTGCTTACAATTGGCTTTTTACATTTGACAAACGCAGAAGAGAATAATTGCCTAAAGACAATGTATAGCCTTGATTTAAATGACTTATCATGCACACTTCTCATGTATGCAGCAAGCATCATCTTCCTCACTCAACAATTTCCCCTGCTGACAAATAAATGTGTTTAGGTTGAAAATTGTCTGTTTTATAACTTCATGGCTCTCATATCCACTTCCTTTTCACCTCGTTGCCCTACTTTTTAATCCAAGAGACTGTTTTTCATCTATGCTAACTTTTAAAAAGTAAATTCAGTGCAAGTCTGAGGAAAATAAAGAAGTCAGTCATACAAATAGGGCAGATAAAATGAAGGTAACAATTGTATTTCTGCCTTTCACTCCCACTCAGTGTATATGCCACTAATGCTGTGATGATGGCTGCAAAGAAAGGTAGGTAATAGTATAAACTGCTAGCAAATAGTGTTAACGCCCTTTAAACCTTCAGATTATGTTAATACTAAATAAGCAAACTCCAGTTTTGTGTTTTGTCTTTTTTTATTTTACGACAGGCAACGATAATTCTCTGAATGTTTTGAGGGTTCTGTACAGGCTTTTTGTTTGTTTGTTTTGCATTTTGCATGTAGTTTGGAGGGTTAGATGCTGCATATGTTAGAGGCTCCATATACAGTCTTATGGAAAAACCCAAAAGAACATTTTGGCCAACAGGAAATGATAATGCTCTGAATGTAGAGATTTTTTTTAATTTTTTTTTGCAATTTACTCATAGTTTGGAGGGTTAGAGTCCTCATATACTTTTAAGCCTCCTACCTTAGAGGTTGTCAGATTACTGAACAAAATGAATCCAGAACCAATAGGGTTTTAAGAGGAGGATGTCTTACTCCTCTTGAATAAGAACACCATTAAACAAGAAGGGAAAACGCAAATAAGAAAAAGGACAGATCAAAAGGACATCAAAATATCTGAGAATGTCTATCATGTGTTTTGGTATTATTGGCTGCCTTTTCTTTAGTAAAATGTAGACTCCAACTGTTGTTCAGTTGTACTTAAAGCTTTGCAAATGGTGGTCAATATTAATAGACACTTCCCTGTATCAAGCTGTTGTAAAGTCCAAAGTAAAAATTGCACAGTGATGGGATGTAAGTAGAGAGGAAGGTTCCAAATAGTTTGAAAATTTTAACATATGCAGGAAAAAGCCCAAGTAATTAAGGACCAGAAACAGAGGGCAAAAGCAGCTGCCCCACATGCAGTGCATCTGGGCCCTTTTGGGGAAGACACTCTGATATAAATATCATCTGAGCCTTGTAGCCTGATGCTTTTTGCTGTTTTTCAAATAGAAATCAGTGAATGAATATCTAGCAATCACCAATCTACTCTGAATAAGTTTTCAAGAAGTATAGTAATTAAAAAATTAGATGACAGAAATGTATGTTTTATAGTTGTTTAGTCACTACATTCAGAGAAGGCAATGGCACCCCACTGCAGTACTCTTGCCTGGAAAATCCCATGGACAGAGGAGCCTGGTAGGCTGCAGTCCCTGGGGTCGCACAGAATTGGACACGACTGAGCGACTTCACTTTCACTTTTCACTTTCATGCATTGGAGGAGGAAATGGCAACCCACTCCAGTGTTCTTGCCTGGAGAATCCCAGGGACAGAGGAGGCTAGTGGGCTGCCGTCTATGGGGTTGCAGAGTCGAACAGGACTGAAGCGACTTAGCAGCAGCAGCAGCAGTAGCAGTCACTACATTGTGTCTGACTACTTTGCAACACATGCGCTGTAGCCCACCAGTCTCCTTTGTCCATGGGATTCTCCAGGCAAGAATACTGGAGTGGGTTGCCATTCCCTTCTCCAGGGGATCTTCCCAACCCAGGGATCAATGCTACCTCTCCTGCATTGGCAGATGGAGTCTTTACTACTGAGCCACCTAGGAAACCCAACAGG
Source organism: Budorcas taxicolor (assembly GCF_023091745.1). Lineage (NCBI taxonomy): Eukaryota > Metazoa > Chordata > Mammalia > Artiodactyla > Bovidae > Budorcas > Budorcas taxicolor. The sequence goes on from NC_068910.1 coordinate 90,150,341, forward strand.
AGCTTATACTGGATGATTTAATCATTCAACCATAAAATGAAGTACATTGAGGTGCTTGAAACTGATATTTCAATGTCACTGGATACAGCCAGATCCAAATGTCCATTCATCATTCATGTTTTCAATCACTCACACACACACACACACACACACACACACACATCACATGTGTGTGTGTGCTCAGTCCTGACACTCTTCGCAGCCCCATGGACTGTAGTCTTCCAGGCTCCTCTGTCCATGGAATTTTCCAGGCAACAATAGTGGAGCAGGCTGCCATTTCCTACTCCAGGTCGTCTTCCCAAGCCAGGGATCAAAGCTGTGTCTCTTGTGTCTCCTGCATTGACAAGCGGATTGTTTACCACTAGCACCATCTGGGAAGCCCCTTCTCTGCTATGCCAGGCACTAATCTAAGACTGAACACACAGCTCATAAGAGGACAGACAAAATTCTTTGTCTCATGAGAATGTATGAGACACTCATGGGATCTGGAGAATTATCCAGAGAATTAAATGGGGTGATGTGGTAAGAGCATGCCTAGGTATTGAATTCAATAAATCCCTCTATGATGAAATGGCATTTAAAGTAAATCATGCATGATAAGAAGAAGAACATCATGGAGGAAAAAAAATGACAAGAAATCCAGGCAGACTAGTTAGTACAAGGACCAGTGAAAGGATCATTGATACCTGTTTTTGTGTGTTAGACAAATAGAGAAAGAGCACTGTGGCTGAGACTTGGTGAGTGAGAGTGCTGTTATTAAACAGGTTAATGGGAGCCAGGTGATGGAGGGCTCTGTGGCCCAGGACAAAGAGTTTTTGAATTACTCTAATTGCAAAAAAAGGAATCCATATTTTTAAGCTCTGATACTTCTACTAAAAAGATTACTCTGGCTCCTAAATGAATAGTGGTTTATAGTGAGGTTAAAAAGAGACTCCATTAGGTGGCTTGTAGGAATATATTCAAGAAATGAGTATAGCTTATACTCTGATACTATTAGTACATATGGAAAGAAGTAGATGGATTCACTTGGTGAATGTGAGAGATGAGAGAGATGAAACAGAGTGGGAGAAGGGTGAGGGGCACTAGTAAGTTTCTAATCACATGGATAGGCAATGGTCCTAATTTTTTGAGTAGCCAAGACTCGAGGTTAAGCAGTTTGATGGGAGATGGGAGTTGAGAATAAGAGGTTATGGTTTGGACATTTACATTTTGAAATGCTTATTGGTCATCTAAGTGAAAATGTCAAATAGACAAGGGTAAACGGGCCTAAAGTTTCAGGGGAAAGTTCAGGGCAAATGAATGATAGAGAAAAAACGATAATGCTGTGGATGATACAGAATGGTTTAAGAGATTGAGAAATGCTCTTAGAAAAGTAAATGATTCACTTTATGATCATATTGCTACGTCCAATGTCGAGTGAAAGGTACAATATCATCCTTTTAAATAGCTAACTCAGAGTAAAAATGAAAAAGCCCCAAATTAAAAAGGTACACTTGAGTAATTTCTTATTCAATTACATCTCTGCTGCTGCTGCTGCTAAGTCACTTTAGTCGTGTCCGACTCTGTGACCCCATAGAAGGCAGCCCACCAGGCTCCCCTTTCCCTGGGATTCTCCAGGCAAGAACACTGGAGTGGGTTGCCATTTGCTATAACATATAATAATTTAAAATTTTTTATTTTTCTTCATGATATTTCCAGTCAAAATTTTAAAAATAGTCTTTTGACATTTCAGTACCCATGTATACAGGTTTAGTTGAAACACTACCAGAAAGATACCTTTTAAAATTAAAAATCTTTTTAAATGATTATTTTATAGCAAAATATTATTATTCATTCCCCCTTCCCCCTCCAAAAAGATTGTAGCTAACAAGTTTTTACCTGTTACTTTGCAGTTAAACTGTTCTCTTATAAGCAGGTTAGATTTATGGTGCTGATTTTATTTAAATAAATTCCTTGTACTTTTTTATCCTTCAACATAAAATATGGTTTCATTTAGCTTTTTAGCTCTTCAATAAAGATGTTTGAAATGTAATTTACTTTTAAGAGTTGAATGCTTTGAACAAGTCACAATACCTTACATTCTTGTTCACAGAAGAAAAGATAGAAAAGAGATTCTTTTGCTACTATTTTTAAACTGTGATTTTTTTAATAAAAAATCAAATGTATGGTTGAGTCTGGGAAAAATAAATAGTTCAAGACACAAAAGATGACATTCTTTATGAATTTTCTATGATGATGTTAAAAGATGATTTAATGATAGTTTCCAGTGGAGGTGGGGGGAATCTCTTTTATTAAATTGCATGTTTCTTTGATTAACATTAAGCCATGGATTTCTAACTAGTTCTTGCCAGTCATCCGCCAACCTCACTCAAGGAGGCTTCTTAGCAGAAGGTTGTCCATGTGAGTTGGTGGATGGTGTCACCTTCCCCATTGTTTCTCTCCCAGTCTCCAGAGAATCCAGGAAGACATTTTTAAGATAAACGTCACACTATCTCACTCCTCTGCCTTACGTTTTCTAAGGTTTGTTGTTGTTTTTTTTCCATTTTATTTAATATAAAATTCAACTCTTTACCAGGGTCTCTGAGGTCTTATACACTTTGCTTCTGCTCACCTCACAGTCTCTTCCCTCATCAGCCTTCCCCAGGTTAACTAAAGCTCTGGACATATGAGTCTTCTTTCTATTAATCGAAAATAAATTGACTGGATCCTGCTTTGAACTTGCTTCCCCTTCTGCTTTGACCGCTTGACCCCTGGTTGTCTGTGTCATTTAAGTCTCCATTTAACTGTCATCTTCTCAGAGAAATAGTCCTTGACCGCCATATCCAAAGACCCATTAGCTTCCCCTATTTTAAAAAATCTATCCTTTTCCCAGTTTTTTTTTACTTAACACTTATCACTACTTAAAAGTATTTTGTTTTGAATTTTATACTCACTTCTACTTGAAATTATTATTTATTTACTGTCCATTGTCAAAGAATACTTTCCTGCAACTGATGCCAGAAATAGTGCCTGCCACATAGAAGAGATTCATTAAACATGTATTAAATCAGTTACTGATGGACAGCTTGAAGGACATTTTAAAATCTAGTAAATCTGGTAAAATGAGCTCTTGTCACCTTTAGCTCCCAAAAGCTAATGAAATTTTCCTGTGGCACCTTTTTAAAAACTGCTATTTAAAATGCATATTTATTACTATGAAGTAGATGATGCTTTCTGATCACTTAGGTATTTACCAAGAAAATCTGAAATAATTATAGGAAAGGGGGTCAAAATAGAATGTATCTAAAAATCCATTATGTTCTGGGATTTGGAAAAGTTTAGTTTATCAACGAGACATTATTTGGTAAATAGATGTTACTACATTATGAGCCACACATAGTTCCTCCCTGATGTGACCATTTAGGATACCTTGGGATGGTTTGGCATGCTGTCAATGTCCTCCAACAGGAAGCAAACTGCACTAGACAGGCTATCTTAGACTGAGGCATGTCTCCAAGGCTGACACTATTTCTTTCTATAGATAAAGAAACTGAGGTTCAGAGAGGCCCATAACTTTTCTAAAGTTCAAAGGTGTGATTGTCAGAATGAGAATTCCCCTCTCTTCAGACATGTTTTCCTCACTGTACCAGGTTTGCTATCTTCCTAAACACTCTTTGCACTCTTTTCTGGAATGTCCTATAGACAAATCAAAAACAATATGACTAAAAACAAACTCATCATCAGTGCTCCTTTTTCATATTTTCTCTATATCAGAAAATGAAGTTATTTATATTTTATGAATTATTCCCCATCTAAATATTCAACTAGTTATCAAGTCCTATGTATCCTGCTTTCTAAATATCCCTTGTTTATGTCCCAATTTTTCTTGGGGCCAGGCTTCATTCCATTTATTGCTGCCATAGTTTAGCATTTCATCTTTCTTTCCAGATTCTTAAGTAGAATCAGAACTGTAGGCCGTAGGAAGCGCCGGACGTGGCCGCGCCACGTCCCTTGCCGCCGGGGGAGAGGAATCAGTTGGGCCTCCGGGTGGGTGGCCATGGCCTTTACGTTGTACTCGCTGCTGAAGGCAGCCCTTCTCTGCGTCAATGCCATCGCCGTGCTTCACGAGGACCGTTTCCTCAAGAACACTGGCTGGGGAACAGACCAGGGAATTGGAGGATTCGGAGAAGAGCCAGGAATTAAATCTCAGCTAATGAACCTTATTCGATCTGTAAGAACCGTGATGAGAGTGCCATTGATAATAGTAAACTCAATTGCAATTGTATTACTTTTACTATTTGGGTGAAGATCAATGGGGGAAATGGAGACTCCGAAGACGACCTGCTGGCAGAAGTTATTACTTCAGTCTTTATTGAAGTATACATATCTTAGCTGGCTCTCCTTGGACTTGACAAAAATGTAAACCTTACAATAAAACCAGAGTCCCTATTTATCTGATTTTTTAAAATGTTGCACTTACAGTTTTATTGTAAAAAGATCAGATCATCAGAGGCCATAACTATCGAGGATTGGAATACATTTGATTGCTGACTGCTGATAAAAGTTCATGCTACGGAAAAGATTGTTAAAAGGGTGCAGGACTGTCACTTCTGTGTTTTTAGAGATTCCTCTCTTTGACTTCTCAGGGATGAATTTTTTTTCAAAGTTCTTGTAACTTAGTTATGATGTGAGAACGATTATCCTCCTAGATAAAATTTAAAGGATTTTTAAAATATAAAATGTTAGGTAATCTGGATTGTTTTATTTTGAACTCGTTGGTTAAGTATTCTGTCTGTATACTGTCTCAGCTATGAAAAATTCAAATCCATAGTAACTATTGAGGAGCAATACTCTGATTTCTGGGAGAGTTCTAATTTTCTTAAGTTGGATAGTCACATGTTGATTGTGTTTTTAAATTTCATTTTAAGTTTGATTCATGCATTTGTTATTTTATTAATTGGCCTGAATGATGAGACCAGATCAGTATCTACATATTTCCAAAGGTTAAAGAAAAATCTGTATAGAAAAGTCTATGCCCTTTTTAACAATGATGACTTATTTTTTTAAATCAGCATAAATGGTAGCCTGTAAGAGCAATCCTAAACAGTCACCATTAAACCACACTATGTAAGAAGACTTTATTGTTAAGCATTTACCTCCCCAAATTATCACGTTTCTTGGAGTAGCACATTAAGGGGTGTGATTGGTGATTCTTCATTCTGTCAGTCACTAGAGCATTCATGGTGGATAAATTGTCTTTTGTTTTATTTTTATGTCTTAGACCATCCCATATTTGTTTACCCCATAATACCGTTTTATGCAGAAAGATTAAGACAATGTAAATGGTTTTTCTGGAAATCAGTAAATAATTCTTTAAAAGGGGTGGAAAGGCATCTGTGTTTAAAAGAGAACATTTGTAAATAAAATTCAATTTCCAAGTCAAAAAAAAAAAAAAAAAGAACTGTAGCACTCCCTCAAGTTCTACTCACATGACTGACACTGACCTTACTAAATGAAATATTAATATTCATTTTTATCCTTAAAATACTCCTATGGCTTCCAATAGTCTTAGGAGAAAGTCCAAATATCTTGGCTTATCCTTTCAACTTCTTCACTTTCAGGGATCTTTTTGCTCAAGGACCACAATCACCATTATCTCCAGTGGTGTTGCATTCCTTCCAGTTCCTAATATATTTAATACATTGTAAATCTTCATCCTTTCACCCGTATTGCCCCTTGGCATAGAGATCCCATCTCCTGTCCAAGTTCTACTCTTCTTTCAACTCAAATGTCCCACTTCTGGGGATGTCCTATGGATCTCTATATTTTAATTAGAGGTTTCTTGTCTATTTCTTTTCCCCTCTGAATGCCTATTTCTCAACATTTACCTACTGTGCTAAAATAAAGCAGTTGACTAAACTCTGAGGGCAGTGAATGATTTTCTTTCAATTGAGCATTCCCAAGTCCCCAAGTATTTAACACAATGTCTAGTACAGAGGCTCTTAATGCATGTGGCTTGAAAACATTAAAAAAAAATTGTGAATAAAAAAAAAAACTTTTGTATAATTCACCAATTTGCCTCATTATTAACCTCAGTAAGTATCTAGGAAAAGAAAAACCACTAGATGAGATCATCACTCTATTTCTGCAAAACCTAGTTATCTTTGCAGCTACCTTCTGGTTTAACTGCAGTTGGCTTCTGAGTGGTCTATCTGCTTCTTCTCTTTACTTCCTGCTATGTTCTTCCTTAGGGATGAAGCTCAGCCTAAGCTTAATGTCTGCATTGTAACAGAGTCTCAGGAAAGCTGGGTTTGAAGGCATAATGAGGTTACCTAGTCCAGTCTTCAAAGGAGCCCAAATCATCTATTTTGACAGGTATTCAATGATAATTCATTACCTGTCTGGAAATGTACTGTGACAAATTTTATGGAAGTAATGAAATTTTAGTAATCCAAGACAGCTCCACTATGAACTCTGCTACTGAATATGTTTTCTTGGTGATAAGAAACTCAGGGAGAAGAGATTAAACTTCTATTTTAATGAGATTAAGGGTGGGGGCTGTTAAGATTTATATGATAATAAATTGGTTGCAAGTAAAAAAAAGGAAGAGTATACTAAACTTCTTGTTATACAACAGAACTATAGCAAAAGATGCACTAATGATTTTATGTTTAAAGTTTCGTATCAAGGGCTTTCTTTTTACTTAGAGTTATAATTAAAATAAAACTGTGGCTATTCTTGCAAAAGAAAGAAAAGCAAATAGCACATTTAAATAATTGAAAGTTCTTAGCAAAGGTTAAGAGGAACGAAGTTGATAATGAGTTTCTTTCTTCAGTTCAAGACCCAGAGAGATAAATATGATGACTCTCTCCAGTTATATGAACATATCCTAAACTTTCTTCACCTTTATCATTCTTTTTTGCTATTCTTAACTCACCAAATTTTTCTTCTTTCTAAATCTTCTTTCGTATGAAAACTATTCACTAGTAATACGGATGAACTTTGGCAATTTCTTTTAATTTAGTGAGTACTGAGTTAGAAATAAAGATTATTCACAATTTATTAAAAAGGGTGTTGACTTCTATGGTTAATGGTTTCAAAAAAACAGCAAAAATATTCTTTGCACATGAACTTTTATTGGAGTATATATGTATTGCAATATTGTGTTAGTTTCTGCTGTACAGCAAAGTGAATCAGATATACATATACATATATTCCCCCTCTTTTGGATTTCCTTCCTATTTAGGCCACCACAGAGCACTGGGTAGAGTTCCCTGTGCTATACAATAGGCTCTCATTAGTTATATATTGTATACATAGTATCAATAGTGTGTATATGTCAATCCCTTTATCAATAGTGTGTATATGTCAATCCCAATCCCCCAATTCATCCCATGCTGCTCCAATTTGATTGCAAAGTAGTAGCTCCAATTCCATAGAATTTATATTTGAATAAAGGAGAAAATAGGAGTAATACCGAAAGTCAATATAAACAAATATTTCAATTATCTAATTTTCTCAGAATCTTCCAACATTACTGCCATTGTTAAAGCTCAGACTTTCATCATCTTTTATCTATACAAATAGAACGTGTTATTTTCCATCCAGTGAATGGATAAATATGTTAAAATAAAAAGACCTTTTGCTATAGTAATATTTTCCCATTTTCTAATCTCATTAACTCAGCATTTAGTATTGACTAGCAACTGGTGAAAAAAAAATTTTTTTTTCTTTAAAGCATTTTTAGAAAAGATTCAAAGAGAATTGGACTTCCTAGGTGGCACTAGTGGTAAAGAGCACACCTGCCAATGCAGGAGACGTAAGAGATGGGGCTTCAATCCCTGGGTCAGGAAGCTCCCCTGGAGGAGGGCATGGCAACTCACTCCAGGATTCTTGCCTGGAGAATCCCATGGACAGAGGAGCGTAGCAGCTTACAGTCCATAGGGTCACAAAGAGGCTGACATGACTCAAATGACCTAGCACACACAAAGAGAATCAAGTTTGCAAATAGACGTTTTAGTCCGGACTCTGGAAGGTTGTTCCCCTGCGATCACATCTGATCATTTTACTTTTTTGTGGGCTTTAGACAACTTCTCTCATATAGAGAAACCTTAGGTGGTGCCTATATCTTGAAAACACATATCACTTTCATTCATTCTTTCACATATTCCAGCATTAATACATGATTTGGTTATCAAATAATAAAAATCCTACATGTGAACTTGGAAAAGATGAAGGAAAACATTTTTGTAAACAAGGGAAAACAAGCTATCATTAATTTTGCCTGTCATCTCATAGTAAGATGTAAAATGACAAAGGGCAACGTAGCAGAGATGTGGGGGAGGGGAGGTTGCCCAGGATAGATTTCATTTAAGGCCTCAGACCACCTCTGTTGATAATCAATTCCACTTACCTTAATTATAAGTACCTATGTTTTTAAGTCTCCTCAATAATGTAATTCCTGTAACAGATACTAAAAAAATCTCTGGCTTTTCTCATGAAATACATTTATTTCTTTGCTGCCCCTACTGAGCTATAAGTCAAAAGGAAACAAACAAACAAAAAAAACAACAAAAAACAAGAATAAATTTCTAACAACTGTAGAAGAAACAGCTATTTTGTTAGTCTTTCTTTCTTTTTTCTTCACATGTCTATCAAGTAAATAAAAACAGTGAAAAAGGATATCAGATGTTTTTGTTACAACATGTCCTTATAAGTCAAAGAATTGGGCACATATCCATGACTCGAAAGAAAAGTTTGCAGAAATGCCTGGTCACCTTGAGAGACTGTTTAGTTGCTCTTGCTTTTCTCATTAAAACTTTCAAGGCGAGTGAATGTGTGCTCCCAAAATATCACCATTTAAAATTCTGCTTGTTTGAAACATTTCACAGTCAACGCATTGATACCATCTCAGCGGATACACAGCTGGAACTTTTCCCACATGAGTCTAATGACTTTTTCCTTTATTACCTGACCTCCCTCAGTTCCGCCTTTCTAGACAACACAGCACACTGATGTTGATTTATACCAGGATACAGTCTGTTCTTGCCTTCTCTTTATCCAGAGTGTATGAAGGTCACAGAGAACAACAACTTCTCTCATGTACTTTTGCAGTATTACATAAGTCAGGGCTTCTCTCAGCTTGAGCTTATTATTTGGAGATTTGAGTCCTGACTTCATTAACTGCTTGATTTATTTTTTGCCTTCCCCTAAATTAAAACTACTACCGGTGCCTACATATTTCACCATGTGCTTTCATCAAGTTTTTAAGTTTATTTGCTTTTGACATCACCTCTCCCATGATACTAAGGGGAATCTAAATTTCATGGGCTTTCTTTATCATATTAAATAAATATCAACTTTCTGTTAAAAACAACTCTAGTTCTTCATCCATCGAGTTTCTTCTATCCTTCTTGTTAAGAAGCATGGAAGTTCAGGATTTGGAAAGGAGCTAAAAATCATCTGCTTCAGGACCATTTAATGCTTGAACATCTGGAGTTCTGCTCAAATATGTCTTGGTACTGTAGAATTCATTTCCTCACTAAGCAACACCATTTCATTTCCCAAAGGCTCTCTTAAAAGGTCTTTCTTTTTATCAAAACTGAAACTGTTACTTTCTTTCACTGTGTTTTGTAACCTTTGAGTAACATGTGCTCAGTTGCCCATTCACGTCTGACTCATTGCTACCCCATGGACTGTAGCCTGCTAGGCTCCTCTTGTCTGTGGACTTTTCCAAGCAAGAATACTGGAGTGTGCTGCTATTTCCTCCTCCAAGATATCTGCCCCACCCAGGGATCAAATCCATGTCTCTTGTATCTTTGACACTGGCAGGTAAATTCTTTACCACTGCACCACCCAGGAAGCCCTTTGAGTAATATAGAATTTCTAAACTCTTTTCCCCAGGACACTCCTTGACTATAGTTTCTATACTTTGCCTACTCCAAATACTTCTCACCTTCAGCACAATTATCAAGAAGTCCTACCAATTGGAAAAACTTCTTTTAAATTGCTCCAGGCTGTCAATCTTCCTGACACAGAAAACCAACATATTATAATGTTATATATAGAATAGAACATAATCCTACCATAATTTCTTGCATTCTGTTTATTATTCTGCTATTAGTATAAGTGAAACTTAAAATAACCTTTTTGGGAAAGTCATATCATATCATATTGTAATTTCTTGCCAATTAAAGTCACTGAAGTCAAATTAATAGGATACATCTTAGAGAATTTAAGTAAGGCCTGTATTCAAACTAGGATGTTGCATCTTTTCTTAAAAAAATATTTCATCTGTTAGGTTTGAACTAATGTTTCCCAGAGACCCTTACCAAAGCACCTGTTCAAGAAACAGTGTGAACTTGAGTGAGAAAACTAAATCAAGTTGTAGTGCAGGCTGAGAAGGCTTTAAAAATAAGCAACTTGTGAAAGGCCCTATTTTTCACTTCATAATGGGAAATTTAAGAAATGAATGGAATAAATGAAAAGAGGAAGAAAATTATTTCCCAGCATTTAGACTGGAAAAATGCATGTTCTTCTGCATACAGTAGAAAACAGGTAAATATAGTGTGAGATGCTACAGTTTAACTATGGGTTAATTACCAATAAGCCTAATAAAAACTGAATTCTGACCCACACAATAAATAGTTTTTATGAGCCAACAGCACCATTACTAAAGCAAATCAAAAACTGTCAACACAGAGTTTGTTATTTCTATGTGTTGGATATAAATTGTCACAGTGAGAGCAGATTACATTAATTCACACAACATTTAGATAACAGAGCTCATTTGCAAACTTTGGTCTTTCTGTACACTTAATATCAAGAAAGTAAAACTGGCATGACAGTATTGTTGTAAATAAGTAAAGGAACGCACATTGTTTATTTGAATGAGAGGTAGGACTAAATGGACATGGGTCCAATTATTTAAGCAAGAGAAAAGATACAGGAATTTTTATTTAAAAACAATTTCTTGAGCACTGACCATAGAATGTACATTGTCTCTAGGCAAACAGAACAGACAGTAACTCTTCAGAAAAGAGAAACAGAAAAATTAGTTAACATGTTTAAAGTTAGAGAGGAAAAGAATCAGGAAATGGGGATCAAGAAAGCCAGGCAGAATATTCAGTTCTTTTTATAGGGTGAAAAAATAAGAGGGGACTTTCCTGGCAGTCCAGTGGTTAAGAGCTTCCACCACAGGAGGCTCAGATTCAATTACCCTCAGAAAACTGAGATCCAACATGCAACGCAGCAGGGATAGGAAAAAAAGAAAAAAGAGTAAAAAGAAATATTTGAGTACCATCTGAAAAAGATGATAGGACATGTCAAGCAAATATCTGGGAGAATAGCATTCCAAGCAGCTGCTGCTGCTGCTGCTGCTAAGTCACTTCAGTCGTGTCCGACTCCGTGCGACCCCATAGACGGCAGCCCACCAGACTCCCCTGTCCCTGGGATTCTCCAGGCAAGAACACTGGAGTGGGTTGCCATTTCCTTCTCCAATGCATGAAAGTGGAAAGTGAAAGTGAAGTTGAGCAGCCGTGTCTGACTCTTAGCGACCCCACGGACGGCAGCCTACCAGCCTCCTCTGCCCATAGGATTTTCCAGGCGAGAGTACTGGAGTGGGGTGCCATTGCCTTCTCCACAAACATGATGAGCAAGAGACAAAATGATGAGAGGCCATCAAGGACATGATGGTGGCTGCACTCACAAGGCTTTGCAGGCTTTTGAAAGATTTTGGCTGACATTTTGAGTGAGGTGAGAAGGCACTGAAGGGTTTTGACAGAGAAGTGATACAATTTGACTTATATTTTAAGAGGATTACTCCCGCTGCTCTATTGAGCTTAGAATGTAGGGGGTATGGGCGGCATGAGAATGGCATCAGCAAGAAAAATGAGAATGCAAAATTCTATATGAGCTCTAGTGGTGTCTTAAAACAAGGTAGCAGCAATAGAGCTGCTGAGGTGTTGTCAAAATTCTGAAAATATTTGGAAGGTAGAGCACATATTAATACAAATGACTTTGGAAAGATTTTGAAGAAAGAATCAAATCCATGCAGGTCTTTACTTCTTTAATCTTATCACCAGGTTAAATCCAAAGAAATCAATACATAAAATAGTAAAAGTGTGAAAAAAAATTACAGAGCCAGGAATCCAGCTGTATTTTTCACAGTATCAGTGAAACCATCTTTGATCAAACTAAGAGTATAGTTTGTCTCTAGTATTATCCTCTGCATTATTTATAATACATTGTCCTGGTGTTATGTGATGGGTGAAACTAAATCAACCCCCAAATCTCAGGTAACATTAAAAGAGAGAGAGAAAAACAAAACAAAACAAAGCAACTTAATGCTTATAAAATTGCATACATGTCTCTTAAAAAGAAAATTGCAGAGTTTTGTCCTTCTATGCAAGTCAAAAGGCTGAAAATCAATCCCCACTTTTTTTTTCTTTTTGTCCTTCTATGCAAGTCACAAGGCTGAAAAACAATCCCCACTTTTTTTTTTCTTTTCTTTTTGCTTTCAGTACAGTAACATGTACCTATTTGCTCAAATAAGGGAAACATTTACTATTGCTTTTTGTTGGTTAAGACTGACCTTATAAGCTTTACTTGTAGTCTGAAATTAAGAAAAAAGAGTGAAGAGGTAAAATGCGAAAAAAAAAAAAAAAATGAAATCAAGTTCTGTTTTTTTCCTGAAATTATAAGCATATTGTCTCTAACGGGCAGCCTTTCCAAATGGCTCCCAGTGACTCTCCTCTGCTTGGTGGTACCCATACTTTTCTGTAATTCCCTCACCTTGAGAGTTACCTGAACCTAGTGATTTGCTTGTAAAAATGGAATGTAGCAAAAGTCGTGGATGACACTTCTGTGATTAGGGTACAAAAGGCTGTGACTTCCACATTGCTGGCATTTGCTCTTCATGGTACTTTTTCTTGCCTTCTTGCTAACTTGCTGGTATGGTGTTGGACGCTCCATGGAAAAGCTCACATGCAAAGTACCGAGGTGGGCCTCTAGCTAATAGGTTATGAGGAACTGCAACTTCAATCATGAAAAACTGTATTCTCCAATGACCCTCAACTAAGATCCTTCACAGAGGAGCCTTGAGTTGACTACATCCTGTGATACTTCTGGAACCCAAGGACCCAGCAGAAAAGCACCTGGATTGCTGAATCTGTGAGCTGCTGTGAGGTAATGTATGTGTATTGTTTTAAGCCGCTGTTATTCAGTGATAGACGGCTAATACACAGCTCTTTTAGTTCATATTTAGGAGAACTGTCAAAGAAACACTGAATAAACACTTTTAAGTAGATTGCCTGTTACTTTAATGTCTTGGTTTTTTATGCCATTCACAGGAGATAATGGTCAACTATAAATGTTGTAGCAGCAGAAATAGGCTTTTGAGAATAATAAACCCATGTTCCTCAAGTTGAGACAATGATTCAGCCAGAATGAGAACATACGCAAAGCTAAAATGTAAGCTGCAACTTTCCAATTTAACATAACAGCTAGAGCTCTACAATAAAATGAATGGCAGCAAGTGTGAATTCATTATGATTCTGTACTATTAATATGTTTCATGATCACAAGGCTCATTAAAATCAGAAGTGTGCTATATCCCTCAAGAATTTGAGGGATGGAAGAAGTTTCTCTGTATAATATGTCTTTAATTCTCCCCCTCCACCCTTGTTTCTAAAACATCAATTGCTAAACTTGTCATATGCTTTAATTCTACTGAACAAAAAGAGTATCATTCTATGAAGCCATACCTTTCTGTATGGCAGGTAAAATCATTTTCATTATTATATTTTAAAGTTAGCCAAATATGATCTCATAAGAGAAATTTAATGTAAGTACTGAATAAACATATTCATAACGTATCTTATAAGGAGCCTGGCACATGCCTAGTTACACCAAATGGTGTGATTACAGAGATGAATTTATCCTAAGAATTTGATTTCTACAATTCAGTGAAATATTTTTGCTTTATATACAAGTCCTTCAAATGGTAAGTCCTTATGTAGGTTTTAAATAGAATGCTATTCTCAACATAACTAGTTAGCATATATTAACAGTGAAAAATGGGATAACTTACTGGCTGCTTCTCATGCCTGTTTTTTAAAGCCTTTCTTTCACAAAACATTTGTTTAGTACAGCTTCGTTCTCCCATTCTCCCATATTGGCACTTGCATCTAAAATGCCCAAAATTTACAGGCCTTCTTTACACTATACACCATGGAGATTATTTAGAAACCTGCTATTGTCACTTGTTAGCAATGGGATTTTAGGGGAATTACCTGATACTTCTGAACTTAATTTCTTCATATCTAAAATGAGGGCCATAAACTGCAGAACATATGGCTTTGCTTTTTTCACGATCATGTAAAATAATAAAAGGTGAGATTTAAACTCAAATCTTAATGTAAAAACACGGAAGCATTAGCGCTATCTTACATCCTGCATCACACTACAATGGAATTGGAGTGGATATGTGACTATTTGCTCTCTCTTGAACTTTGAGGAAAGAGGAGAGATTACTATAATAGGTCTATTAATAGAGTTAGTAATAGAAAGATCATTGTAAAATTTGTCTTCTGAGCGCCGAAGAATTGATGCTTTTGAACTGTGGTACTGGAGAAGACTCTTGAGAGTCCCTTGGACTGCAAGGAGATCCAACCAGTCCATTCTGAAGGAGATCAGCCCTGGGATTTCTTTGGAAGGAATGATGCTGAAGCTGAAGCTCCAGTACTTTGGCCACCTCATGTGAAGAGTTGACTCATTGGAAAAGACTCTGATGCTGGGAGGGATTGGGGGGCAGGAGGAGAAGGGGACGACCGAGGATGAGATGGCTGGATGGCATCACTGACTCAATGGACGTGAGTCTGAGTGAACTCCAGAAGTTGGTGATGGACAGGGAGGCCTGGAGTGCTGCAATTCATGGGGTCGCAAAGAGTTGGACACGACTGAGCGACTGAACTGAGCGACTGAACTGAACTGAATATATTATTAAAACACATTGTAGAAATTTAACTTATTCTAATAAAACTAGTGATACCAGTATCAAGAAATATAAGTTAATGTCCCCTACAAACGAAAAGTCAACTATAAGTGGTCCAAATTAGTTGAATTAAAATAACGCTTTGTGTTCCTTGTATTGATGTATTTAAATTCAATCTCAAAAGAAATTATTTGAAATAGAAATATTTGCAGTTTTCTCATGGAGCTCACTAAACCCTTAGCCCTGGGTTAACTATTGTCATACACCCTAGGGAGACATTTTCTCTGTATTTTATCATCATTTCACTGGAGATGAAAAGGCCCAGTAAGCATATTCAAAACATGATTTTTCTTGAGTGAATAGGGAAAAGAGACCTCTGAGATCCTTGTTCTTTCCCTTTTAGATCACCAAGAATAGGTATATATGGTCAAAGATTGAATGTGCTTAAGAATAGTAACTAAGTAAAAATGACTACAATATGAATGATTCAAGGGTCAGCCAGTTTCTGGCACTGCAAGCTCATCGGGAATATTAAACCCATCATTCACTGCAGATGGTGTGTGCAAACCAGGGCCTTCCAGATTGCTCACTGAGTTGTAATATTTTCTAAACAATACTGTCATTTATTATGTCAATAAGAGGGCCATAAAAATAAAGGCATTTTAGGTAAGAATTTTTTGCAAAAAAATCAGTTAAAAAAAAAAAAAATATGTGCAGGACTTATGTTTGGAGGTGCCAGAGTAAAGGCTTTTTATTTTGACTCTCTTCTGAAATATACAAAACTATGAAATGCATAAAACTCCAATAAGAATTTTCTGTCTTCAGTGAAAACAAGAAAAGCCAACTCGACTTCAAACCCTATTCTATAAACAAGCTGCCAAGAACAGTGACATCAGACCCAATACATGGCATGATGCCTAGACTAGATCTCTCTCTATATTTGTCTGTGTCTATGTCTAAGTCTGCATTGTCATCTATGTAAAACCAGATAACACAGATCTAAAGTGCCTGTGACCTACACAATTTATGATTGATGCTTATTTGAAAGAAATTTAAGGATCTGAATGAATTAAGGGAAAACATATGAGCCTTATTCCATGCTGCAAAGAGTCAATGAGGCTAAACAAGGAACTGATATTCTCAAGAACAAAGCAATAAGTGGGAGGGAATGAAGGAAACCATCACAACAGATGATCATAATCCATTGAAGAGACTTGTAAAAATACAAAATCATCAAAATCAAAGGCTATGAGAGAATGACTCGCTCTGGTTCAAGCTTCCTCCCTTTTTGTCCCAGTTTCTCAGAGCACTGAGTGGATGATGGTGTATACATTGCTCAGAGAAATATTTCTGTCCCATCTTATTTTTTCAGCAAATTGCCAATACTGACAGAATAGACAAATACAAATAAACTCAGATAAAAGGAACTCTGTACACAAACTAGACAAAGGAATCATAACATATAAGGAACAGAGGAACATCATGAATGAAGAGAAATGAAGAGTAGCTATCAAAATAAGAACTAGTAAGAAAATATTAAAACATTCCATATAAATACTCTCAAAGAAATCTTTAAAATCTTTGCCTAAAACAAAGTAGCAAAGAGAGGGGAAAAAAAAAAAAAAAAGCAATAAGACAAAAGGAGATTAAAAAGTCTGAAAAAAAGGCAAGGAAACAGAAAAGGAAAAGAAGCAAATGTGGACATAAAAACCATCTTGTAAACGGCAGGAGTTATAATGGAAATAGCTGAAAACGTAGGCTTGGACACAGAAGAACTAAGAAGAGTGAGCCAAATAAAAGTGTATCCAAATATTCAGTAGCAGCAGAGAGATTTCGAATGTCTTGATCTTGAGTAAGACTTGGCCTTGAGTAAGACCTCTGGCACAGGCTGGATCCTGGGAAAATTTCAAGAATGGCTAAGGATGAAATTACCAACCACACAGCAAATTGTAAGCTCTGAGTCAAAGGTTGATACAGCAAGATTGAAGTATTTATTCATGCCATGTCACTTTAAATTTTCTACAGCTGATGTGATTTTTCTCATGTGTTCCCCAAGCTATTGGGTAAGGGAGAAACTTTCATTTATCAGTTTATTTCCTGACTGTCTCTTCTGTTTCTATTCAGATACACTTCAGGTAAATGCTGACTTCACTTTTCTACTTCCTCCCATCATGGCCTTCTCAAGATGCCGTCTTGCTATGAAACAGCTTGCCTTTTACCTTCATGGAGGTGGGACAGAGGGCCTTACTCTCTCATGAGAATCCCTCTGCTGCTCTCTGAGCCATTCTCTTCAGTGATGTTGGCCCTCGTCCTCCTGGTTATTTTACACCCTAGGGCAGTGATATCAGGCATGGCCCAAGTGTGACTTAGTCAAAGTTGTGGTCAATACTAATTTTAGATTCAGAATAGACCTCAGGTGAGAAAGGCCTCTGTCTTGGGTCCTACATCTTAAAGAGTTTCACTCTGGCCTTATTCTGACTGCATGTCTTCCCTGGGAGTGTTACAACATGGAACACTCATGTCATCTTCTAAAACATAGACCAAGTACATAGGATCTTGGTATTGCTTGCCCAAATCGGCTCTGAACCCATTTCCAAGAGGGCATAAGACTCTGCTCCTGGTCTATCTCTTTGGTAAGCACCTGTGGCAGACAGACTTTAAAGTGGCCCCATGATCAATGCTTTCAGGGGTTATTGCTTTCTATAATCTCCAATTATCACCCTTGAATATGAGCAGAACATGTGACTGCTTCTAAACAATAGAAGGCAACAAAGCTAAGTTTATAGCTAAACTTTGAAGGTGTGCAGAAGGAAAGATACATGAATGAGAACAAAAACTGGCTTAATGCACCCAAATGAAACAAGAATTAAAATAATATCACCAATAAATTTTCTTGTTACTTAATAGAAACCTTATTTAAAATGTAATTTGGTGTGCTAAGAGCACTAAATGTAATCATTATAATTCACAATCTTAGCCAGCATTCTACCAAAGCGTGATTTTGAAACTACTGCACAAATAAATAACTTTGGGAAATGCCACCTCAGAATGTCATGAAAGCAAAGTTATCCTGGGGCTACATGTACATCAGTAACAATAAAAATATATCTAGTTATTGCAAAATAAAAATGTCAGAGTTAGGCTAAGTGGTCTAAATGGCAAGAAAAGAAACATTATAAGGTCAGAAGTGAAGCTGGGGAGAAGTGACCAAAGTTATTGTGGATTGTTCTGTTTTTCCCTTTTTCCAAATAGTACTGGGTAAGGAAACAGGAGAGGGAAAGGAAGAGGCTGAGGCATTGGTTAGTAAAAGGAGGATATTTGTATATGACATTTACAAATTAGGAAACTTAGTTTTTAACATCAGTTCAGTTCAGTCGCTCAGTCGTGTCCGACTCTTTGCAATCCCATGAATCGCAGCACGCCAGGCCTCCCTGTCCATCACCATCTCCCGGAGTTCACTCAGACTCATGTCCATCAAGTCCATGATGCCATCCAGCCATCTCATCCTCTGTTGTCCCCTTCTCCTCCTGCCCCCAATCCCTCCCAGCATCAGAGTCTTTTCCAATGAGTCAACTCTTTGCATGAGGTGGCCAAAGTACTGGAGTTTCAGCTTTAGCATCATTCCTTCCAAAGAAATCCCAGACTGATCTCCTTCAGAATGGACTGGTTGGATCTCTTTGCATGAGGTGGCCAAAGACATCACATACAGACTCCAAAGATGCATGGGAAAGAAGTAAGGGAACCAAAAGCTCTGAAGTTTAGATTGAAGCAGAACTCCACAAAATAAGGTAGTATCTGACTCTTAATATGTCCCTATCAGTACACCCAACATTAATGTGTCTTATGGGTGTGGGCTAAATAGTCAAACGTGAATCGTAACTTAAAAACTGGCTTACTAATAAAAATTAATTTTTAGGTAAAAAATGCTACAGTTCTTTCATTTTCATTGGTTACAAATTTATATACAGTGTGATACCATGTATATGGAGATTTTTATCTGTTTGCTTATGCATAAAATGTCTCTGGACAAAGACAGCAGTAGCTGATGAGAGTGAGAGCCTCTGGGGAACCTGGAAGGTATTTCAGAAAGGGGAAGTTGACTTATCCTGAACTTTTAATGAGCATGATTTGATCATTTTTACTGTGTACATATTTCCTATTCAACCCATAAAATGTAAATATAAATACAAAATATTAAACATTACTGTTTATGAAATCCATTTTTTATTCAACTAAAAGCTGTATGAAGCGAAAGTGTTAGTCACTCAGTCATGTCCAACTTGGTCATGTTGCAACAGTATGGACTGTAGCTTGTCAAGCTCCTCAGTCCATGAGATTCTCTAGGCAAGAATACTGCAGCGCGTTGCCATGCCCTCCTCCAGGGGAATCTTCCCAACACAGGGATTGAACCCATGTCTCCTGCATTGCAGGTGGATTCTTTACCACTGAACCACTGGGGAAACACTTTTATCATGAAACATTTCCTATTCATAAACCCCATAAAAGGCAGTTATAAATAGAACAAAAGAAATAGTATTGATTTCAAACCCATTTTTCATCAAACTAAAAGACTCTATACATAATGTCAATAAATGATTTAGAGCACACGATTCCTAGTTTTTTTTTCAGATAGTAGTATATATGGTACTAGTGGGTAAATCTACTGTTTCTAAATAGAAAATAGGATTGCAATGATTCTAAAACTCTTATAGGCCAAAATCCATTTTCCCATTAGCCTTCAGGAATCACCAAAAAAAGAAAAAAAATTTCTGATTATGATTCTTTCTTAATGCTTCCTTCTCTTCCTTTTATTTTTCCCTATCTGCCAGGAAACTCAGATGGGCAATGTTCAATTATAGCTCCTGGCAGTATTTCCCATTTTCTTTCTACAAATTCGTATCTATTTTGATCTTTATGTTTATGCAGCTATGTTCTATAGTGGTTTTTATTATTAATAATCTCAAACATGTTTTGGGAGCAGGGACTGCTCAAATTTAATCTAGACCAAGTAAAATGATGGTTTGGGCAACCAATACGGAGTCAATATTTTCAAAAACACTTAGATAAAACTATATATGTTTCTGGAATGAAATATGGAATGCATATCAATTCTCTTAAAAGAAAGCACATACTCATCTGTAATCCAACTTCAGTGATTAGAGAAAAAATTACTTGGAAAGGCTTTGTTGATCAGTTTTAAGAGAAAGCAAAAGGCATTCTGGGCAGGATAAAATAAAAGGCATATCATGAACACATGTTCAGAACTGGCCTACCTTAGAAGCTTGCCCACTGGGAAGTTGTATACTAGTCTTAAAGAGTTCATGAGACACTGAATCAGGCTCACTATTCCAGCAGTCTGAGAATAGGAAGCTTGTATTGGGGCTGTCTAATCTGCCTAGATCTACGTGGTCATGTGTGGGCCTGAACTGAAGGTACTTCAGCTCCTCCACTTCCCTCCAGGTACATCTGGCAACTCTGGATGCATTTCAGGTGCCAAAACTTGACAGAGGGTGATATTAGTATCTCTTGATTAGAGGGTTAGGATGGCTGCTACACAGCCCACAATACTTAAGACAGCCTCACCCCACAAAGGATTATACATTCCAAAATCTCCATAGCACCCAGACAAAGGAATTTCAGTGTAGATCTATTATTCTTGGGTTTTACTATGTCAACTACAAATTGGCACTAGCCATCTGCCTCTGTGAGGATTATATCATGTCCTGACTTTCAACACCCCTGGAAAAAAGCTCAGGGTGGATATCAGGAATGAGGCACTCTGTGCTCTGGGAAAAACTGACAGAAGGGATCTTCAGATAGTTAGATATTTTCAGGAGCTGATTTTAAGAACCCAATTTTTATATCTCCTCATAACTAGAAAACTGCTAAAATCTTTCATGGTGACATGTGCTTCTTATGACTAGCTGAATCTGTCTGCAAAGATTATGTGCTTGATTGCACGTATACCCCCCTTCACCAAGTCACATATATACTGATCTTCCCTTACCTCTTCTGAGCAGTTTCTCAGAGTTATCTGAGACTCTGTCTCACAGGTTAGAGTCCTCATTTTCCCCCAAATAAAAGTTGACTGGCAACTCTCATGTTATGCATATTTTTTAAGTTGACAGCTGCCGCTCTTGGGGTAGTGCCAAACAAAGGGGTACTGATCCTTGTCTTTGCTCAGAAAGGAGAGAGTGGTGGGCCAAGAGTGAAAATGATTCTTATTTTCACAATATACTCTGTCTATGCCCAGGAACATTCTGAGGCCGAATCATTGGAATGAGAAGAAAAAAAAAAACAAAAAAACAAAAACAGTTTTCTACATTAAACCCTTCCAGATTTCTCCTTTGAGGAAAGAAACTGACAGTAAATCATTTGTTTGAACAGAGGTAAAGATACAGCACACTGCACAGGATATAGAAAAAGAATAACAAACACTGTGAAGATATTTCTCTCCTCTCTGATAGAGCTGTTAGAAGGATTTAGTGATAAAAGGTGTGAAGCAGTATGGTTTCATCTAGCACATAAAGAGGCTAAAAATGTTATAATACGACAAAGGTATTTACTCTTGGTGGCAAGTTGAGGTGACCATGAAGTTACTGAGTAAGATATGGAAAACCCAAAATGTAGGTAATAAAAGCATGGATTTGTTTTGCACACCAAAGTTTTGCTTTAGGCATTACCTCCTTATTCAGATGCTTTATAAGTGAGGGGAGGGGTAACATTGAGAGCAATATTGTTTTCCTGCTCTATACATTTCTAGAGATGTGGACTGAAATATGTAAGGAATGATAAAGAGAGAAAAAGTGGGTATATGGGTTTAGCCAATTCCCACACTTGCTGAAGTATTCTCTAAATAATTGCACAGTAGAAAGACATATCATTTGTTTCCAAAGACCAGGTAAAAATAGATACAAAACAGAACATGAACAGATGTTGAAATTCTAAAATATTAGCAGTATACTCTCACTTAACTACAAGTATTTCATCTCTTTATAAATTTAATTTAAAGTGACAAATATTTAGAAACACTTTGACAGTTGCTTTTCATACAACATACATCTTACTATAAGTAATGATAAACAATCTTTAGTACTATGTGTTAGAAAATGAAACTCACTTATGTGATAAATGGTGGACTCTTGAAGGGTAGCTAAATATGCTACCATAAATTATGCCTTTTTGCCATAAGGATTATTTTGAAAAAGAGCAGACACAGGAAAAGCTCTGAAAACAGAAGTTAAGTTACTGTTTTGAAAGAGAAACTTACATCTGCAAAAAAAATCTCCATTTGTAAAGATATCTTTCTCCTATGGATAGAGAAGTTGTTGTTCAGGCCCTAGGTGCTATCCAATCCTTTGTGACCCCATGGAATGCAGCACACCAAGTTTCCCTATCCTTCACTATCTCTCAGAATTTCCTCAAACTCATGTTCACTGAGTCAGTGATACTATCCAACATTCTCATCCTCGGTTGCCTTCCTCTCCTCTTATCCTCATTCTTTCCCAGCATCATGGTCCTTTCCAATGAGTCAGCCCTTCGTAATCAGGTAGCCAAAGTGTTGGAACTTCAGCTTCTGCTTCAGTCTTCTTCAAAGAATATTCAGGACTGATTTCTTTTAGGATTGACTGGTTTGATTTCCTTGCAGCCCAAGGGATTCTCAAGAGTCTTCTCCAGCACCACAGTTCAAAAAGCATCAAATCTTCAGCACTCAGCTTTCTTTAAGGTCCAACTGTCACATCTGTATATGACTACTGTAAAAACAATAGCTTTGAGTATTCAGGCCTTTCAGCAAAGTAATGTCTCTATTCTTTAATATGTTGTCTGAGTTAGTCATAACTTTTCTTCCAAGGAGCAAGTGTCTTTTAATTTCATGGCTGCAGTCACCATCCACAGTGATTTTGGAGCCTAAGAAGATAAAATCTGTCACTGTTTCCACTTTTCCTCCATCTTATTTGCCAAGAAGTGATGGGATTACATGCCATGATCTTAATTTTCTGGATGTTGAGTTTTAAGCCACCTCTTTCACTCTCCTCTTCCATCCTCATCAAGAGTCTCATTAGTTCTGTGTTGCTCTCTGCCATTAGGGTGGTATATCTGAGGTTGTTGATATTTATAGAGGAAAACACTTAAATCACAAATAACTTATCAATGGAGAAGTCATCAGTTTAAACCTGCATAACAAACCTTATCTATGTTTTCTCCAGGTATCCTCCTATAACTGGCCTCCCTGCCTCTTCCCCCTCACAACCCTTCTTTCTTTAGAATAGGATGTGTGTGCTTAGTCATGTCAGATTCATTTAGACCCCATGGACTGCAGCCCACCAGGCTCCTCCATCCATGGAAATCTCCGAGCAAAAATACTGGAGTGGGTTGCCATTTCCTATTCTAAGGGATCTTCCTGACCCAGGGATCCAACCCACATATCTTGCATTGGCAGATGGATTTTTTACCACTGAGTCACCTAGTCTTTAGCTGAAGATGGAAGTTAAATTGGTGACTTAGGGAGTTACTCACTTCCCCCCCCTGGGTATCTGCTATGTATACATTAAATGTATATTTTAATAAATTTCTGTTTGTCTCTTGCTAATTTATCTTTTATCACAGAGATCTCAACTAAGAACCTGAAAGAATAGAGGGAAATTTATTTTTCTTCCCCTACACTCTAAAAACAAAACAATAGTAAAGAAACAGCATATCACAGAGTTGATGGATTTTAACATTTTCTCCTTCTAAGGAAGACTTTTTGCAAGAAATCAATA
Organism: Budorcas taxicolor; assembly: GCF_023091745.1. Taxonomy (NCBI): domain Eukaryota; kingdom Metazoa; phylum Chordata; class Mammalia; order Artiodactyla; family Bovidae; genus Budorcas; species Budorcas taxicolor. The sequence goes on from NC_068910.1 coordinate 90,174,074, forward strand.
TAGTCTAGATACTGGTATAAATAGAGATGGTCTTTGATGTAGGAACACAAAGATAGAATACCATGGGTTATGATACTTACAAATATTTTAGCATAATCTTCTTTAGTTCAATTGCATGGACATGAGGTTCACGTGCTAACCTGTTAGACATGGCACCCCCGGCTTCCCAGAAAACTATGGCAACATGACTATCTCATACTATTGTATTCAAGTTCTTCTATGTTCTCAACTTCTTCTCCCTCCAAAAAAGGGAGTATTGTTTTCTTTTTAGAGAAAACTTTCAAGGCAGCTGTGTAGGTATACATTTCCTATACCCATGCATTTTCTTCTGACACAGCATGGGGACATAATAAAGATCTAATCTCAAATTTTATTATCTTTGGGAACAACATTTATCTCCTGCTTTCTGAAGCAGATTCTTCTAAATATAGGTAACAACAACAACAAAAAATGAGTAAGTTAATATAAGAAGTGGAAAATTTTATTCATGCCTAACTGAGGATTATAACCTGGGAATAGCCTTTCAGAAAGTTCCCAGAACTGTTCTGCTAGTTTGAGGTCAAATTTCAGTTATATAATTTCTTGAGACAAAGGGCTATACTTTAAATGATGTATCATTGACAATTTATGCAATCCAAATCAAAGCATACAAGCAAGTAGTGGGTAATGGGTCCTAATGGCTGTGGAACCTTATATCAAGGTCTCAGGTGTGGAGCTCTATATAAAGATCACAAGACAAAAATCTCCAGAATCAACCAAGCCCCACAGCAACTATTACCATGAGCTCCCGATCTAAATTGGCCAGTTCTGTGACCCCACATTAGATAAAATATCCATCCTGTTACTCACCCTGTAGCATCCTAACCAATCAGTTAATGCCATCCTTCCAGCAGGAATTTTCCATCTGAGCCTGTAAAAATTGGCTACTAACCAACAGAAGGGGTCAGCTCTCCCTTGGGCCAGCCTACTGTTTTATTAGTGTCTCCCATTCTAATAAACTGTATTCTCCTTTCATGATGCCCCATGTCTGGAAATTCTTTTCCAACCTGTGCACAGACCATGAGAATGGTCCCTTACAAAATAAGAAGGAAGCTGATATTTAAAGGAGTTTTCTTGTTGGTGCTAAAATTATGTTGCTCTTTATAGTTGAGCAGGTATTCATTTTGCCAATGGAGAGGTTTGGTCAATGCAGAGTGCAGATACACAATACACAGTAGAGGGGAGAAATGAGGTCAAAGAGAATAATTTTAAGTTTAAATTTTCTTGTCTTTCTTAAAAATACAAATTTTCTTTCACAGTACCTTTCTAAATCTCCTCTTTCACTACCTCTTAAGTGTTGTTTTACGGAGATTGGTCCTAGGTTCTCATCTCTTTTTGAGTATCAGACATCCTCTAGAAAACCTCAACAATCATTATGATCATTATCAACATCCAAATGTCCACAACTTTCAAATTTAGGTCTTTAATTTCGTTACAATTCCTACATCTGACTATAAAGTTTGATACTTGCACTTACAATGCATCAAGCTACCTCCAGACAGTGGTAAGGCTATTAAATTGTGTGGATTACAGAAAATGTAACATTATTCTCTCTTCCTAGTGAAATGTGTCAGAAATTTAAACAGATTCTAGGAATTATATTTTTCTAATTCCAAGAACAAAATCATATTTGGTTTCTATATGAAATGGTAAAAGAAATACTCACAGGAAAAAAACTATAGGAATTCAGCAACCTAGGAACTTGCACAATGCTTGTGCAGTGCTTAGTTGTTCAGTTGTGTCCAACTCTTTGCAACCCCATGGACTGTAGCCCATCAGGCTCTTCTGTCCGCAGGGATTCTCCAGACAAGAACACTGAAATGGGTTGCCATGCCCTCTTCCAGGGGATCGTCCCAATCCAGGGATTGAACCCATGTCTCCTGCATTGCAGGCAGACTCTTTACCATCTGAGCCACCAGGAAAGCCCATAGAGTGCTTAGCCTTGATTAACTTAACTTTATGTAAAAGCTATTTATTTCCCCATCAGTGAATTTAGTGACTTGCAAGAAGCTTTAGGTATTAGAATTCAGCACAGAGCTGGAAGTATACGTTTGTCTAGTTCTTATACTTGCAATTCAATCTCCCTGAAGGCTTGTTAATTTCATTTTTATATTGCAAAGAAAAATTGCTTTTTTGTTACTGTTTCATAACAAATCTACATACATGCATAAATCTAACAGCACTATTGAGTTCACACTCGAAAAATCTCTCTAAAATCTTGAGAGTAGGAAGAGAGTCAGGGACCAAGAGTGGAACTGATTCAGTCTCCATACTCACAGACACATCATACCTCCCTGCTACTTCAATTGCAGTTTATAGTATTTAAGAGAACACATGGCATAAAGATTAAATCCCAAATCAGAAGAACTATGTTTTCCCTAGAAGACACAACAACTTTGTCCCAGTTCTGCCATATTCACCTCAAGATTTTGTATGAGGGCTGACTCATTCACTATTTATTAACACTTCTCAGCACCACAATACCATCCTTAGAACCTAGAACAGTAACTAAAAATGAGTAGCTGCTTACAAATACTGCTAACTAAATAATTAAACTTTGGAAAACTGAGTTGCTATCAGCATACCACAGTTTCATCAACTCATAAAAGGGGAAAAAAGTATAACCTAATTCAAAGAGTTAGTACAAGGATCAAAGGAGACACTGTGTTTTTCATAGTTTTATTTTTTTTTTCTTGTGGTTTTATTTTTTATTTTATTTTTTAAAAAATTTTATTTAAACTTTATTTTACTTTACAATACTGTATTGGTTTTCCCATATATTGACATGAATCTGCCATGGGTGTACATGAGTTCCCAATCCTGAACCCCCCTCCCACCTCCCACCCCATATCATCTCTCTGGATCATCCCCGTGCACCAGCCCCAAGCATCCTGTATCCTGTATCAAACCTAGACTGGCGATTCGTTTCTTACATGATAGTACACAGGTTTCAGTGCCATTCTGCCAAATCATCCCACCCTCTCCTTCTCCCTCAGAGTCCAAAAGTCCATTCTATACATCTGTGTCTCTTTTGCTGTCTCGCATACAGGGTCATCATTATCATCTTTCTCAATTCCATATATATGAATTAGTATACTGTATTGGTGTTTTTCTTTCTGGCTTACTTCACTCTGTATAATCGGCTCCAATTTCATCCATCTCATTAGAGCTGATTCAGATGTATTCTTTTTAATGGCTGAGCAATACTCCATTGTGTATATGTACCACAGCTTTCTTATCCATTCATCTGCTGATGGACATCTAGGTTGCTTCCATGTCCTGGCTATTATAAACAGTGCTGCGATGAACATTGGGGTACACGTGTCTCTTTCAATTCTGGTTTCTGTACTAGTTTGCATTCCACCAACAGTGTAAGAGGGTTCCCTTTTCTCCACACCCTCTCCAGCATTTATTGCTTATAGACTTTTAGATTGCAGCCATTCTGACTGGCATGAAATGGTACCTCATTGTGGTTTTGATTTGCATTTCTCTGATAATGAGTGATGGTGAGCATCTTTTCAAGTGTTTATTAGCCATCCATATGTCTTCTTTGGAGAAATGTCTATTTAGTTCTTTGGCCCATTTTTTGATTGGGTCATTTATTTTTCTGGAATTGAGCTGCATAACTTGCTTGTATATTTTTGAGATTAGTTATTTGTCAGTTGCTTCATTTGCTATTATTTTCTCCCATTCAGAAGGCTGTCTTTTCACCTTGCCTATAGTTTCCTTTGTTGTGCAGAAGCTTTTAATTTTAATTAGATCCCATTTGTTTATTTTTGCTTTTATTTCCAGACTTCTGGGACGTGGATCATAGAGGGTCCTGCTGTGATTTATGTCGGAGAGTGTTTTGCCTATGTTCTCCTCTAGGAGTTTTATAGTTTCTGGTCTTACGTTTAGATCTTTAATCCATTTTGAGTTTATTTTTGTGTATGGTGTTAGAAAGTGATCTAGTTTCATTCTTTTACAAGTGGTTGACCAGTTTTCCCAACACCACTTGTTAAAGAGATTGTCTTAACTCCATTGTATATTCTTGCCTCCTTCGTCAAAGATAAGGTGTCCATAGGTGTGTGGATTTATCTCTGGGCTTTCTATTTTGTTCCATTGATCTATATTTCTGTCTTTGTGCCAGTAGCATACTGTCTTGATGACTGTGGCTTTGTAGTAGAGCCTGAAGTCAGGCAAATTGATTCCTCCAGTTCCATTCTTCTTTCTCAAGATTGCTTTGGCTATTCGAGGTTTTTTGTATTTCCATACAAATCTTGAAATTATTTGTTCTAGCTCTGTGAAAAATACCGCTGGTAGCTTGATAGGGATTGCATTGAATCTGTAGGTTGCTTTGGGTAGTATACTCATTTTCACTATATTGATTCTTCTGATCCATGAACATGGTATATTTCTCCATCTATTAGTGTCCTCTTTGATTTCTTTCATCAGTGTTTTATAGTTTTCTATATATAGGTCTTTAGTTTCTTTAGGTAGATATATTCCTAAGTATTTTATTCTTTTCATTGCAATGGTGAATGGAATTATTTCCTTAATTTCTTTTTCTACTTTCTCATTATTAGTGTATAGGAATGCAAGGGATTTCTGTGTATTGATTTTATATCCTGCAACTTTACTATATGCATTAATTAGCTCTAGTAATTTTCTGGTGGAGTCTTTAGGGTTTTCTATGTAGAGGATCATGTCATCTGCAAACAGTGAGAGTTTTACTTCTTCTTTTCCAATTTGGATTCCTTTTATTTCTCTTTCTGCTCTGATTGCTGTGGCCAAAACTTCTAGAACTATGTTGAATAAATTCTCAAATATTATAGCACATTAGGTGATACTACTGGGGCTTCACCAATGGCTCAGTGGTAAAAGAATCTGCCTGCCATGCAGGAGACACAATTTTGATCTCTGGGTCAGGAAGATCCCCTAGAGAAGGAAATGGTAACCCACTCCAGTATTCTTGCCTGGGAAATCCCACGGACAGAGGAGATGGTGGGTTACAGTCAATGAGGTCACAAAAGAGTTGGACATGACTTAGCGACTAAACAACAACAAAGGTGACGTTATTACTGATATAAATTAAAGAATTGAGAGTGACTAACAATAAAATTCTAGAGCTAAAAGTTCCATAACTAATTATATTTTGCCTTCAATCCTCCCCTAGCACATGCCAACCCTGGATAAACTTAGCCATCAGAGGTTGTCTCCTCCTGCAAACTGACAAAGAAAACCAAACAACTCAGCTCACAAATGTCCTGGTTTCTAACTCTATCTGGTACAGCAGATAAAATAGGCTAGGTTGGGCTGAATAAATAACCTGAAAACTTTCAATAGCTTAAAGCAAAGGACACTACTTCTTCACACTGCATATTCATTGGTGATGGGCTGGGGATTCTCCTTCATGTTAAACATGAGACCCAGCATGACAAAGTATCCATGCTTTGGAATATTTATTTATTGTTTGTGACAAAGGAAAACAGTTCTGGAGGATTTTTCCACTGGCAATTAAACTTTCCTTCCAGCAGTAACACTTGGCTCTTCTGTTAATTCATCAGCTGGAAATAATTATATGGAAACAAGATGAAAGTCAGCCATGGGCTCAGAGCTTGAAAAGCTGAAAATACATGATAAACACTGCTGCTGCTGCTGGTTACTATATCTGGACCCTCGTACAGTCTCAGAAATCCTACTAGCCCCATATTTTCCTCTTCTGCTTCCCCATAACAAACAGTCAATTCCAACTTCTCTATATTTTCCAAACTTCCTACTAACCACCCCCAGGTTCTAAAGATGTCTTCTCCACTGATTTGGTAGAGAAATGGAAGCTATCAGCCCCTCTAGGGTTGTCAGCTCTGTAAAAACAGGGAGAAGTAACTGTCTTGTGTGCAATCACGTCACTTCTGCCTACCATAGTGCTAGCACATGGTAGTTGTCAAGAAAACATTATTGCACAAATCATTTCCTGTTAATATGAGGTCTCTCCTGTTGATGTCTGTGGTAGCCTTTAAAAAAAAATGCTCCCTAAAAGATATCCATGTTATAATGTCTGAGACTATATGGGGGAAAGATGTGTTTGCAGATGTGATTAAGCTGATGACTGAGTTGCAAAGATTATCCTGGATTATTTAGCTAGACCCTAAATGCAATTATATTTATGTTTACAATAAAGAGGCAAAGGAAATCGGACAGACATAGAACAGGAGACTGTGAAGATGAAGCTGAGAGAGTTTTGAAGATTCTGACCTTGAAGATTAGTGTGTTGTGGCTATAAGACATGGAATGCCAGCAGCCACCAGAAATTGAAAGAGGCAAATTATTCTTTCCTACACAGAGGAGGTGTGCTTTCTTAAACAGAGGGACCATGTTTTCCCAACACCTTGTATTCAGACATTCAAACCAATGGAACTTTGGCCTCCAAAGTTGTGAGATAATAAACACAACTACATTTCTGGTGATTCATTAGAGGAAACTAGCATGCAGCCATGGCACCCCACTCCAGTACTCTCGCCTAGCAAACCCCATGGATGGAGGGGCCTGGTGGGCTGTAGTCCATGTGGTCGCTAGGAGTCGGACACGACTGAGCGACTTCACTTTCACTTTTCACTTTCATGCATTGGAGAAGGAAATGGTAACCCACTCCAGTGTTCTTGTCTGGAGAATCTCAGGGATGGGGGAGCCTGGTGGGCTGCCATCTCTGGGGTTGTACAGAGTTAGACACGACTGAAGTGACTTAGCAGCAGCAGCAGCAGCAGCAGCAGCAGCAGCAGCAGCAGCAGCAGCAGCAGCATGCAGCCAACATAGCTGTGAAAAGAAGAGAAGCAAAAAGCAAAGGAGAAAAGGAAAGATACAAGCATCTGAATGCAGAGTTCCAAAGAATAGCACCAAGAGATAAGAAAGCCTTCCTCAAAGATCAATGCAAAGAAATAGAGGGGAAAAAAAAAAAAAAAAAAAACAGAATGGGAAAGACTAGAGATCTCTTCAAGAACATTAGAGACACCAAGGGAACATTTCATGCAAAGATGGGCTCAAGAAAGGACAGAAATGGTATGGACCTAACAGAAGCAAAAGATATTAAGAAGAGGAGGCAAGAAGACACAGAAGAACTATACAAAACAGATATTCACAACCAAGATGATCACAATGGTGTGATCACTCACCTAGAGCCAGACATCCTGGAATGTGAAGTCAAGTGGGCCTTAGAAAACATCACCACGAACAAAGCTAGTGGAGGTGATGGAATTCCAGTTGAGCTATTTCAAATCCTGAAAGATGATACTGTGAAAGTGCTGCACTCAATATACCAACAAATTTGGAAAACTCAGCAGTGGCCACAGGACTGGAAAAGATCAGTTTTCATTCCAATGCCAAAGAAAGGCAATGCCAAAGAATGCTCAAACTACTGCACAATTGCACTCATCCCACACGCTAGTAAAGTAATGCTCAAAATTCTCCAAGCCAGGCTTCAGCAATACATGAACCATGAACTTCCAGATGTTCAAGCTGGTTTTAGAAAAGGCAGAGGAACCAGAGATCAAATTGCCAACATCTGCTGGATCATTGAAAAAGCAAGAGAGTTCCAGAAAAACATCTATTTCTGCTTTATTGACTATGCCAAAGACTTTGACTGTGTGGATCACAACAAACTGTGGAAAATTCTGAAAGAGAAGGGAATACCAGACCACCTGACCTGCCTCCTGAGAAATCTGTATGCAGGTCAGGAAGCAACAGTGAGAACTGGACATGGAACAACAGACTGGTTCCAAATAGGAAAAGGAGTACGTCAAGGTTGTATATTGTCACCCTGCTTATTTAGCTTCTATGCAAAGTACATCATGAGAAATGCTGGACTGGAAGAAGCACAAGCTGGAATCAAGATTGCCAGGAGAAATATCAATAACCTCAGATATGCAGATGACACCACCCTTATGGCAGAAAGTGAAGAGGAACTCAAAAGCCTCTTGATGAAAGTGAAAGAGGAGAGTGAAAAAGTTGGCTTAAAGCTCAACATTCAGAAAACAAAGATCATGGCATCTGGTCCCATCACTTCATGGGAAATAGATGGGGAAACAGTGGAAACAGTGTCAGAATTTATTTTTTTTGGCTCCAATATCACTGTAGATTGTGACTACCGCCATGAAATTAAAAGACGCTTACTCCTTGGAAGGAAAGTTATGATCAACCTAGATAGCATATTCAAAAGCAGAGACATTACTTTGCCAAAAAAGGTCTGTCTAGTCAAGGCTATGGTTTTTCCAGTGGTCATGTATGGATCTGAGAGTCGGACTGTGAAGAAGGCTGAGCGCCAAAGAATTGATGCTTTTGAACTGTGGTGTTGGAGAAGACTCTTGAGAGTCCCTTGGACTGCAAGGAGAGCCAACCAGTCTATTCTGAAGGAGATCAGCCCTGGGATTTCTTTGGAAGGAATGATGCTAAAGCTGAAACTGCAGTACTTTGGCCACCTCATGCAAAGGGTTGACTCATTGGAAAAGACTCTGATACTAGGAGGGATTGGGGTCAGGAGGAGAAGGGGACGACAGAGGATGAGATGGCTGGATGGCATCACTGACTCGATGGACTTGAGTCTGAGTGATCAGGACTCACGGGAGTTGGTGATGGACAGGGAAGCCTGGCATGCTGTGATTCATGGGCTTGCAAAGATTTGGATACGATTGAGCGACTGAACTGAACTAAACTGATGCTTTGGGCAAAATATTCCTATATTTGAAAATGCTAAATATCAACCAAAAATTTTTTTTAAATTAATCATGATTTTTTAAATCAACATATACTTGGTACATTTTGAGAATCTACAGTACTTGCAGTATTATTTTATTTCCTTGAAATGAGTTGATTTATAAACTATAGGGTAAACATTTCGAAATATCAAATATATGTATCAAAATATACTCTGCTTTCATGTAGTTGACTGTCTCTGAAATTCGGATGGTTTAAAATATATTCATTATAATTTCTGTGGTCTGTGGAAGTAAAATTGTGTATGGTTAAATTTCAGTAGTTGTGGTAGCATTGAGGTTTACCAAAATTACATGTTTGTTTATTGGGTTTGCTGCCATCTCTTTGTTCTCTTCTTCTCTTCTTACATGTTAATAATGCTCTCTATCTACTTTGCTTCTGCATCAGTTCCTAATTTGCTTTTTTTCAACATATCCAAAGTCTAATAGCCTTTACTTACATATGGTAGCTAAAGCAGAAATCCAATCTGCAAAATATAAGGATTGAATATAACTCTAAACAAATTTTATAGCTGTTCTTTATAACTCAGGCTAAAGTATAGAACCAGAGAAGGCAATGACACCCCACTCCAGTACTCTTGCCTGGAAAATCCCATGGATGGAGGAGCCTGGTAGGCTGCAGTCCATGGGGTCGCTGAGAGTTGGACACGACTCAGTGACTTCACTTTCACTTTTCACTTTCATGCATTGAAGAAGGAAATGGCAACCCACTCCAGTGTTCTTGCCTGGAGAATCCCAGGGACAGCAGAGCCTGGTGGGCTGCCGTCTATGGGATTGCACAGAGTCAGACACGACTGAAGCGACTTAGCAGCAGCAGTAGCAAAGTATAGAACATGTCTTTTTTCAGATATGAAAGCAAATGAGATTTTCACATTAAAATGACAGACAACATATGTGGTCTCATGGAAGCTAAAACACCTAAGCATAATTTTTTTTAAAGAGTTGAAAGTGGGCTGGGGAGGAATTAAAACTCTTTCTCACACATCTTTATACTTGTTTAGATACCTAAGCACTGATTTCAAATTCTCAAGGATGAGCATAATGTAATATTTACCTCCTAGGAAAATTATTTAATTTATAATCCTCTTGTATGTCCACTTATGCTTATTTATTAAGTCTGCCACAATAGATTATTTTATTTAAAAAATTATCAACTGCAATGCCTCTCTGGAATAATTGGGTGCAATTTTAAGCTACTCCATAAAGTAATAAGAAAATAATACGCTATGTGATACCTTGTTGGTCTACGAGAGTAATATCATCGCTTTTGGAATGGTCTTGCTTACATTCTGAAAGTCACCAATCCAGTGGGAGGTGACAGCTCATTCTCCAGTTTTTGGCTGGCCCCAAAACCAGCAGCACAGAGATCATGCTTTTGTTTCTATTTAGATTGTAAATCCCTCATGCATTCTAAAAATTAATCAGTGTTTATTTCACTTCTGGATCCACCCTTTTCTTTCCATTCTGCCCTCTACAGTCTTTGCAGACTGTATAATGAGATACAGCTGATGCTGTTTGTTTATTCCTGTTGGGATATTTTTGACATCAGACTTTTTCTCTGTTACATTCAGCTTCACCCACTCTTACTAGAATCCAAATCTTATTTCTTTTTGGACCCTCAGGGAGTCTCATATATACACAAAATACTCTTTGAAGTGAAAGGGAGTTTCTTCTTCAATGGTCTTTCTTATCCATGATGCCAAAAAGAACAGGTTCCTCCCAAACAATGGATATAGGGCTTTGTGTTCTTTGTGTTTGACAAGACCCCATCTCTTCATTTCTTCCAGAATGTAGAGTTTTGCCAATATCCTCACTGCCCATTAGGTGTTCCTTAAATGTTAAATCAATGGATGAATGAAACCTAATGTGAGGCTGTAAGAAATACATACACACACATGGAGAACTAAAAGTTAAGCAAAAGCATTCACATTTTTCAGTTGTATCAAAAGCAGGCCGTTTCTGAGTCAATACTCAAGCATTTAGCAAAAAGAAGTAATTACAGATGGAACCAGTAAGTGATCCCAGAAGAAACTACTGACATGAAACAAAAGAGATCCTTCTCATTCTCACTGGGTATGTATTTCCTGAGAGAGCAAGACCCTTACTTTATGTGGAAACATTTAATTCTCCTGGGTTCTTTAATGTGCTAGAAATCAGCAAAGAGTTGTATCACAGAAAAGCTACAGTGAACTACGAAAGAAAAGGTGAGAGTTGGTGGCATGTAAAAGAAAATGCTGAAGGACTATTTAGCACAAATTGGCAACTGTGGAAGTACTTTTTCCACATTTTTGGTATAATATTATTGCAACACTTTGAAGTGAACCAAGTTTTAAGAAACAGGTTCTAGACACCATAAATATTTAAAAAACTATTGAGAAAATGAAAGGCTAAAAATATTAGATAATACAGAAATAAAGCAAGAAACAAAAGGAAAAAAATGCAAATACACAGAATATCTCAAGCTACCACTTGAATAATGAAGGTTTTATTGCTCCAAACAGAATAACACTGAAAGGAAAAAAAAAATAACATCATTTGTGACATTCATCATATCTTTCAGTGCCCACACAGTGAAACCAGCATAATAGAGACAATAAAACACTGGCGTTGTCACAAGAAAGAATGTGATCAGCAAATCAAAATGCTCAACTTTTACTACAAGAACACGGATGTAAAAACAACAAGTTTGCCAAAAGCACAGACAGCAAATCTATCAGTAAAGCAGGGGGCGAAATCTGGAGGTGATGGTGAGCACGTGCAACACAAGTTAAATTTGGATTACAGAATCCTTGTCTATCAAGCTTTGTGGCTTTTGTTACCCTAATAGTTCATGTTAGGAAATCTCAGGTGCTTCCTCCCAAGGTGAGTAACTTAATAGGTGGTAGATGCATTCATAAAAGATAAAAATGACAACTCTGCCCCTGCCTGTCTGCACTCTTCTTAGATTGCAAAGACTCACCCAAGAGAAGTGGTGAGTCACTCCTTTGCACCAACAGTTGGGAAAGTGTAAGCTTCTTTTTGGTGTAGCAAAACTTCCTATTTCCAGGTGGTGATCTCATTCAACTTGATTCAAGTGTATTCTTCCAGGAGCATATTCTTTTTTGCAATTCTACGAAATATATAAACACATATTTTTTCTGTTTTCCACTAGTAATGATCCCTAAATTTGGGGAGTAAACCCTATTTATTGACACTTTTCAAGAAACTCCCTAATTTCGCACCAGTTTATGTTTACATATATACAGCTGACTCTTGAATAGTGGAGGTCCAAACTGCACAAGTCCACTAATGCTTGGATGTTTTTTAATGGTAAATACTACAGAACTACATGACCTATGATTCGCTGAATCTGTGGATGCTGAGAAATGATAGATACAGGGGGCTGTCTATAAATGATTAGCAGATTGATGCCTGTGTTGTTCAAGTGTCAACAATATAATGTCCTCCTTTAACAGTCTTCTTGTCCCATTACACCCTCTATATGCCAGACTAAAAAGCTGTTCTCTATCGCCTCTGAATGCCTTAGCACTGCCCATCCATTAAGACCTAATTCAATTAGCACTTCCCCCCGAGACCTTTCCTTCTTTCAGCTGTCAGCCCATCACCACCACAGCTTCCTAAGATTTAGCAACTGTAGCCTATCTCCATCTATGTCTTGCACAACTTGGGAAGTTAGATAAGAGATATTGATGTTAAGAATTCTTTTCCTCACTATATAATAAGTTTCTTAAAAGAAGATCCATGATTTGTTTTTCCATGTAATTTATTCAAAAAAATGAATCAGTGAATGAGGAAGTGCTTTTCATTCCCCTCACTGTATGTTCAGTGATATTGTACCAACACGTCGCTACTAAATACTAGGTCCATTGAAGGCACCCTGCCTTCAGCTTGGTCTAGTCATCTGTTTCACTAATGTCTCCATAATGTTGTTCTATAATCCTTCAAAGTGGACTATTTGATTCTCCTTCTATGGAAATATCTAAATTTTTGCATGGCTTACAAGAACTTGCAAATTCAACTTCAAATTTATTTGCACTCCTTCTGTATCTTCTAATATCCTTCCTTTTACTCAATGACTTCTATATCCACTTCTATATCTAATGTTTTTAATGCCCAAATAGAACAAATGGCTCTTGAAAATGGCCAAATATATCAACTGGCTCCTTCTCCCTGAAAGATACTACCCACTATGATTTGTCTTTCATGTATTTACCTCTTCCTTCTCCTTGGATATCAATTATCATTACCTTGGAAAAGACTTCCTGATCCCTTATTTTTAGTTCCTTTTTCACCCTTTGTTTTTAATACTTACTTATTTGGCTGCATCTAGTCTTAGTTGTGGCATTTGGGATCTTTTAGTTTTAGCATGTAGGATCTAGTTCTTCTACCGTGAATTGAACCCAGATTCCCTGCATTGAAGTCCAGAGTCTTAGCCATCGGGTCACCAGAGAAGTTCCTAAGTTCGTCTTTAAATAACTCTTATATTAAGAGAATTTTATTCCACTCCTTTAAAGTACATTTTATATTCAGTAATTACATACTGGGCTTCCCAGGTGGATCACTGCCAATGCAGGAAATGCCAGATATGCAGGTTCAATCCCTGGGTCAGGAAGACCTCCTGGAGGAGAATATGGCAACCTACTCCAGCATTCTTGCCTGGAGAATCCCATGAGTAGAGGAGCCCAGTGGGCCACAGTCCTTGGGGTCACAGAGTCAGACATGACTGAGCAACTAAGCATGCACAGTTACATATTACATATAGCCAGAATCATTATTTGCTGAAAGTCAAACATCAAATTGTACCATAAGTTCCCAGAAAACAAAACCTATTTCCAGTTTTTGTTAACCTATTCTACCTCTAGCATCTTGTAGAATACCTGGCAGATACTTGACACTCAATAAATGTTGAAAGACAAAAAATGGATTCATGAACACTTTACCATAAATGTTGACTGTACCTCTAGCGTGATGCATTTTAATATTCTGGTCTTTGGTTCTTCAGACTTCTGTGAGGATTGAATTCATGCTCTTCTACTTACCAGCTTTGTTACTTTGAAAAATAGCTTAATTATTCTGTCTCCCAGTTGGCCCAACTGAAAAACAAGAATGATAATACCTACCCTCACAGGGTTGATGTATACACAAGGGTGCCCAATATTTATTGAGAATGGTAGATGTTTAATAAAAATCAATTCCCCTTTCCTTCCCTCAGCAAATTCTGGTATATGTGGCTATGCTTATTTGACTCCGGATAGTCAAATACCAGCCTGAAAAGCAGATCTTTAAGTACACAGAAATCATAGTCAAAAGACCTTGGGCTGTGTTTGCTTTCATTTGTTCAACAGAGAAGTAGATATAGGTTAGACCAGGTAAAGCTTTGTAAGTGATGAAAATGAGTTTTTTTTTTTTTTTTTTTTTTAATTTTGAGCATAATGGGAAGATATTGACGAATTTCCCTTGGACATACAACGAATCTTTCTACTACTAGGTTTAGTTCTACAACATGGGGAAGACAATGATATGCACAGAACTTTTATGACATTAGATTCCTTAGTACAGAATCAAAGAATATGGAATGTTTTATGTAGGTGAACCATTGCTACATTAAAACTTAAAGAGTAAATAATAGTAAAATTTGGTTAATTAAAAAACATACCTTTTGTAAAACTAACTGCAAAATTTTCCTGAAGGTTCCCAAGCAGTTAGGGGAAGGCCAGGTCAGTTGTGTAACTGTTGAGTACATCCAATTCACAGGCTTCCACAGCTGAATAGGCCTACAGGTTTTCATGATGATCCCAAGGATTCCTCTTTTCTGCTGTATTATTTCTTTCTTTTCTATCTGCCAATTGTGGAATTTCATAACAGGCTTGCAAGTTTAGCAACAATAGTAATTTTAAACTATAAAGGCCTGTGTCATGGGCTCTGAGGAATGCTGTGAAAACCTATTTGCGTAAATTCTCTTTTGTGTTGATTAAATATATTGCCTGAATGAATTCAAATCTTTGAGTAAGAATTTTTTTCTCCATTCCAAGAAAAGAGAAAACAAGCAAAAACCAATTACAAGTGACTGAACTGACTAGAAGTCACCTCAGTCAATTGTTCAATACAAGGTTTTCTCTACCTCCAATTTCATCTGAGAAAAGAATATGTTTTAAGAGAGGAAAAAGATTTCCTTGACCCTTTTAGGTTCTCTGGCTAAATCTGAAAAGTAAACTGAAAAAGACAAACAGGAGAAAAGCATACACATTTATTTAATGTTAAGTTTTATGTGACACAGGAGACCTTGTTAGGAAATGAAGACCAAAGGAACAGGTCTATGTACATTTATGCCAGAACTGATAAAGAGTGAGTAGTGGTAAAGAAATATGATAAGTTAAGGAGTATGAGGTTTTTGTAATAAACTAGGGAAAATTTAACAAGCCTACTTGCTAGGATTATTCTTGACATCCCTAGGTCTTCAGAGATAAGGCCACTCCTTTCCATTAGGTATAGGGAGGGCACCTCTCACATGAAAGTTTTATGACCACTTTGAGGGGAGAAAGGCAAGGTGTGGAGGGTGAGAATGCAAGCAGAGTGGCCTCCTGCTTCTGCTGTTTTCTCAAACTCTTTCAGCTTAAAATTTTCCATATATCAAGATACCATATTTTAGAGTAGCAAGTTCTGAATCCCATAAATATTGGTTGTCAAAACTAAAAATAAGAGACACATGTATCCCATTGTTCTTTGAAGCACTATTTACAATAGCTAGAACATGGAAGCAACCTAGATATCCATCGACAGATGAATGGATAAAGAAGTTGTGGTACATATACACAATGGAATATTCAGTTCAGTTCAGTTCAGTTGCTCATTCATGTCCAACTCTTTGCAACTCCACGGACTGCAGCACCCCAGTCCTCCCTGCTCATCAACAATTCCCAGAGTCCACTCAAACTCATGTCCTTTGAGTCGTTGATGCCATCCAACCATCTCATACTCTGTCATCCCCTTCTCCTCCCGCCTTCAATCTTCCCAGGCATCAGGGTCTTTTCCAGTGAGTCAGCTCTTCACATCAGGTGGCCAAAGTTTTAGAGTTTCAGCTTCAACATCAGTCTTTCCAATGAATATTCAGGACTGATTTCCTTTAGGATGGACTGGGACCTAGTGTGCACTGGGACCCAGGGACCCCACGGAGACTGAGACAGAACTGTGTTTGAGCATCTCTTGTGGAGATATGGGTCAGCAGTGGACTGCCACAGGGACAGGGGCTCTGGGTGCAGCAGACTTGGGTATGACATAAGCCCTCTTGGAGGGGGTCACCATTAACCCCACCATAGAGCTGTCAGAACTTACACAGCACTGGCAATAGACTCTTGGAGGGCAAACACAGAACCTTGTGCACCAGAACCCAGGAGAAAGGAGCAGTGACCCCACAAGAGACTGACCCAGACTTGCCTGTGAATATCCAGGAGTCTCTAGCAGAGACGTGGGTTGGTGATGACCTGCTGCAGGGTTGGAGTCACTGAGTGTAGAGGTACATGCATGGGATCTTTTGAAGGAGGTCACCATTATCTTCATTACCTCCACCATAGTTTGGCCTCAGGTAAATAGCAGGGAGGGAACACAGCTCTCCCCATCAACAGAAAATTGGATTAAAGATTTACTGAGCATGGCCCTGCCCATCAGAACAAGACCCAGTTTCCCCCTCAGTCTCTCCCATAAGGAAATTTCCATAAACCTCTTATTCTTATCCATCAGCAGTCAGACAGACTGAAAACCACAATCATAGAAAACTAATCAGTCTAATCACATGGACCACAGCCTTATCTAACTCAATGAAACTATGAGCCATGCTGTGCAGGGCCACTCAAGACGGATGGGTCATGGTGGAGAGTTCTGACAAAAAGTGGTCCACTGGAGAAGGGAATGGCAAACTGCTTCAGTATTCTTGCTTTGAGAACCCCACAAACAGCATGAAAATGCAAGAAGATAGGACACTGAAGGATGAACTCCCCAGGTGAGTAGGTGCCCAATATGCTACTGGAGATGAGTGGAGAAATAACTCCAGAAAGAATGAAGAGATGGAGCCAAAGCAAAAACAACCTCCAGTTGTGGATGTGACTGGTGATAGAAGCAAAGTCTGATGCTGTAAAGAGCAATATTGCATAGGAACCTGGAATGTTAGGTCTGTGAATGAAGGCAAATTGGAAGTGGTCAAACAGGAGATGACAAGAGTGAACGTCGACATTTTAGGAATCAGCAAACTTGGACTGGAATGAGTGAATTTAACTTAGATGACCATTACATCTACTACTGTGGGTAAGAATCCCTTAGGAGAAATGGAGTAGCCATCATAGCCAACGACAGAATATCACTTGGCCACAAAAAGGAATACATTTGAGTCAGTTCGAACAAGGTCGATGAACCTAGAACCTATTATACAGAGTGAAGTGAATCAGAAAGAGAAAAATAAATACCACCTTCTAACACATGTATATGGAATCTAGAAAAATGGTATTGAAGGATTTACTTATGGGGCAACAATGGAGAAAGAGACATAGAGAATAGACTTATGGACATGGGGAGAGGAGAGGAGAGGGTGAGATGTATAGAAAGAGTAACATGGAAACTTACATTACCATATGTAAAATAGATAGCCAATGGGAATTTGCTGTATGGCTCAGGAAACTGAAACAGTCGCTTTGTATTAACCTAGTGGGATGGCATGGGGAGGGAGATGGGAGGGAGGTTCAAAAGGGAGGGGATATATGGGTGATTCATGTTGAGGTTTGACAGAAAACAGCAAAATTCTGTAAAGCAATTAGCTTTCAATAAAAAATTAATTAATTAAAAAAACTAAAAATAAGGGGTGGGAGACTGGGCTTGACACATAGGTGCTATTGATGTGTGAATGTGCATGCTAAGTCACTTCAGTCGTGTCCGACTCTTTGCGACCCCATGGACTCTAGCCCACCAGGCTCCTCTGTCCATGGGATTCTCCAGGGAAGAATACTGGAGTGGTTTGCTGTGCCCTCCTCCAGGGGATCTTCATGGCCCAGTATTGTGTATAAAATAGATAACTAAAGACAACATACTAGGAACTCTACTTAATGCACTTTAGTGACCTGAATGGGAAGGAAGTCCATAGAGGAGGTGATATATGTATGGCTGATTCATTTTTCTGTACAGTAGAAATGAACACAACATTGTAAAGCAGCTATACGCCAATAAAACTAATTTAAAAAAAGAGACTAAAAGTGAGCATTCTATTGCTGTTCTTTAACCATCTCTGAAGTCAATTGAACGACCCTTCTTTGCAAAGTCTTGACTTACTCCCCTGGGCGCACATTTGAATAACATTTAGTTTTCTTAAGTTCTAAACCAGTAGTTCATATCCAAACACCTTTCCCACTGAAACAAAGATGACTAATTTATAAGGAAAGATTAAAGGTACTTTAATGTAGAGTAAAGGTAAACAAGTTTCTAGATATTGATTGTCTACAAGTATCTGAAGGTGTAAACACCACAAAGACAAAAAATCATTTAACATGGACTAGGACTTAGGAAAAATAAGAGACTAGCATAATACTGACAATATCTGGACCAGGAATAAGCTTCTGTGGAATATAACTACTTTTGGAAATGAAAGTGTATATTTTCCTCCCCTGGTCAAAAGGAATCAAAGAGCCTATTGATGAAGGTGAAAGAGGAAAGTGGAAAAGGTGGTTTAAGACTCAACATTCAAAAAATGAAGATCCTGGCATCCAGTCCCATCACTTCATGCAAATAGATGGGGAAATAGTGGAAACAGTGGCAGGTTTTCTTTTCTTGGGCTTCAAAATACTGCGGATGGTGACTGCAGCCATGAAATTAAAAGATGCTCCTTGGAATAAAAGCTATGACAAACCTAGACAGTCTATTAAAAAGCAAAGATGTTACTTTACCAACAAAGGTCTGTATAGTCAAAGGTATGGTTTTTCCAGGTGTCATGTATGGATGTGAGAGTTGGACAGTTAAAAGGGCTGAGGACTGAAGAATTGATGCCTTTGAATGGTGGTGCTCAAGAAGACTCTTCAGAGTCCCTTAGACAGCAAGATCAAACCAATCAGTCCTAAAGGAAATCAACACTGAATATTCATTTGGAAGGACTGATGCTGAAGCTGAAGCGCCAATAGTTTGGCTACCTGATGCAAAGAGCCAACTCATTAGAAAAGACCCTGATACTGGGAAAGACTGAAGACAGGAGGGGAAGGGGACAACAGAAGATGAGATGGTTGTATGGCATCACTGACTCAATGGATGAGTTTGAGCAAGCTCCTGGAGATGGTGAAGGACAAGGAAGCCTGGCCTGCTGCAGTCCATAGAGTCGCAAAGAGTCAGAGATGACTGGGTGACTGAACAAGTCAAAAGATAAGACATAACATAGAAGCTCCTTTTGCTGGCAGAAAACCCTAAGAAAACTGAGCTGAAGAAGTATTCATCAATATTTGCCTATGACTTGGCAACAAGCCATTCATTTCCTTATGATCAGGGATCCTACTCACTATTGTTATTCTTAATAGCTCATGGATCCTCTTACAGCTAGGTTTGTGAGGCAACAAAAAGACTGCATCAAATAAAACAGCTTGTACTATGCACTTGTCGCACTGGGGATGCATTTGGGTACCAATTTTCCATCATGAATGGAGAAGAATTAGCTATACTAAAAATGTTTGGCCCTCTCCCAACATCACATTTTTGTAAAAATATAATCAGGAATGGAACTTGGAACTTCTCCATGTCTGAATACCTATTCTTAACAGAGCAATTATAATTCTATGGCTGTGTGATGTCAAAGTACTTAGTAACGTTTAAAAAAAGTTACTGTATTTTTTTTTTTTAATAGCAGTTGCACTTTCAGTTCAGTTCAGTCACTCAGTCGTGTCTGACTCTTTGCGACCCCATGACCTGCAGCACCCCAGGCCTCCCTGTCCATCACCAACTCCCAGAGTCCACCCAAACCCATGTCTATCGGGTCAATGATGCTATCCAACCATCTCATCCTCTGTCGTCCCCTTCTCCTCCTGCCCCCAATCCCTCTCAGCATCAGGGTCTTTTCAAATGAGTCAGCTCTTCGCATCAAGTGGCCAAAGTATTGGAGTTTCAGCTTCAACATCAGTCTTATACCCAAATCACTTCTGATGATAATGAATTATAAAGTTTGAATTTAACACAAAATCTCATTTTTATAATAATGCATAATTTAATGGATTAGTGCATCTTACAATTCATCTTATAAACTACATGTCCATAAGGTTATTCCTATAAAATATTAGAGGTCCCAAGTGGTCATCCTGATGGTAAAGCCCATCCTGATGAGGTCATCCTGGTATTTTCAGCTTCCTTTTCTCAGGGATTACAAATTATCTGAGGTAAATTTTACTTATATCTACCATGCAAGCAATAGAAAATTCACAGAGGTAGGTGAATAAAATTGACTTGTCTTAGAGCTTTAGAGTCTTTCTCCAAAGGGTAAAGGCATTATGTGATTCTCTCTACTTTTGAATAAGTATGAAAATAAAGATATGTTTCTTGAGAGGTTTCTAAAAATCACTAATGAGATGCCCATGTATCTTGAGGACCAGTAGTGTAACATCAAATGCTTATCAAACCTGTATAGAAAAGAAGGTGAAATGGCAAGTGGAATCAGTTCCTTGTTTAAGAAACTGCTTTCTCTCAAACCCACACAATAGCCTAATTCCCACCAGAACATTTTCTGCAGCTCTGTAATTATATCAGTATAGTCAATGATGAATAGAAGTAGAGAGCCTCAGAAATATTTTGAACAACTTAACAGTGAAAAAAAATCGCAACTTGAAGCAAATGATTTCTTTATATTTTAAAAACAATATGTACAACTGCCTCATTTATCCATTTTACTTTATGTGTACTGAAATAAACTTCAAAAAAACTTTTGCAACCATAAGAAAAGTCTCGGTTCTATTACTCACGAATTTTTTGTATTGGCCTCAGTTGCATAACGCTGGAGTTTTAAAAGAGTTTCTGTAAGTAAAAATGCAAATCTCAAATCTAAGTTTATATTATTTCCCCTATGCCTCTTTAGAAAATAAATGTGATGTTCATTCCATTGAGAACTTAGCAGATATTCTAAGAGGCCACCTAAAAATAAATATGCAACTGTAATTATTTTGAAGACTTATTTAATGTCAGGCCAGGTAAAAATGTGATTATAATAGTCCCCCCCTTATCCATAGAGGGTATGTTCCAGCACCCTTAGGAAATGCCTGGAAACATAAGGATTCCTATACATATTTTTCCTATACATACATTACTATAATATAATTTAATTTGTAAATTAAACATAATAAGAGATTAAAAACAATAACCAATAATGAAATAGAACAATTACATCAATATACTATAATGAAAGTTATCTGAATGTGGTTCTTTCTCTCTCTCTCATAATGTCTTTTTGTACTATATTCACCCTTCTTCTTGTGAAGATGTGAAATGATAAAATGCCTATCAGTTCAGTTCACTTCAGTCACTCAGTCGTGTCTGACTCTTTGTGATCCCATTAACTGCAGCACGCCAGGCCTCCCTGTCCATCACCAACTCCCGGAGTTCACTCGGACTCATGTCCATCGAGTCAGTGATGCCATCCAGCCATCTCATCCTCTGTCGTCCCCTTCTTCTCCTGCCCCAAATCCCTCCCAGCATCAGAGTCTTTTCCAATGAGTCAGCTCTTCGCATGAGGTGGCCAAAGTACTGCAGTTTCAGATTTAGCATCATTCCTTCCAAAGAACACCTAGGGCTGATCTCCTTTAGAATGGACTGGTTGGATCTCCTTGCAGTCCAAGGGCCTCTCAGGAGTCTTCTCCAACACCACAGTTCAAAAGCATTAATTCATCCTTACTGCTTTCTTCACAGTCCAACTCTCACATCCATACATGACAACTGGAAAAACCATAGTCTTGACTAGATGGACCTTTGTTGGCAAAGTAATGTCTCTGCTTTTCAATATGCTATCTAGGTTGGTCAGAACTTTTCTTCCAAGGAGTAAGTGTCTTTTAATTTCATGGTTGCAGTCACCATCTGGGATAAGATAAAATGAGGTGAATGAGGTAGGCATTGTGATCTTACATCAGGTTACTATTGGTGATTACATTAGAAGGAGGATCATCTGCTTGGGTTATCCTGGATTATCAAGCCAGGACATTGTCAATATCAGCAGCAGACCAAGTTGATGGTTGAGGGTCCATGTTGATGCATGGGGTGGAATGGAACAAGACAATGAGAGATTTCATCATGCTACTCAGAATAGGTCAAGTTTAAAATTCATGAATTGTTTATTTCTGGAGTTAAAAAAATATATATATTCTGGAGTGCAGTTGACCATTGGTACTGAAACCATCAAGGCGGATCTCCCATATTGCAGGCAGATTCTTTTCCATCTGAGCTATCAGGGAAGCCCATGGATAAGGAATACTACTGTATTTCTGGGTATATATAGTATTTTTCAGGAGCAGTCTCAAGACCAATTGATTGATAGGCATAAAACCTATCTAAAAGAACTAATGTAAAATCATCATGACACTTGCTTAGTCAATCAGAGTTAGGTAACAGCTCTTCCAGCCTTTTCTGAAAATTAGTGATAAATACTATTAACATCATCCTGAAGGTTTGGTAGAAAAATTTTTTGAAGAGTACAGGTCCATTCTCTAAAGTTCTGTAGTGTTTTGATCCAAGATTATTCCTTTTCTGAGAGGTCTTACAAATTCACAAGAATTGAGACATCAGGGTTTTAGTTGAAAAGTTGATACTACCTGTTCTGTGCTCAAGTATTTTCTCTTGGGATTTTACAGGCTTTTTGAAGCAATGAAGTGTAACCTGTATATTTCCCCTGATCCCTTTCAGCTCTGTAGAGTTCAACCACATGACCTATTCAACCACATGTCTGCAAAGAATAGGAAACCTTTCCCTTATCTTGCTCGAGTTGTGTTTTCAATGATTGTTCTCAAAAATAAATACAATTTCTAAGCACAGTCTTTATTTGCTACATTTTGACAATTTAAAAAAATCATTTGTTTCTCTGAGTACCACCTGATGTGTTCAATTAATTCGACTCTGCTTGTAATAAAACCTTCTTGTAAAAGGCCACAGAGAATTCAAGGGCTTACAATTCCTCTAAGGTTGGGACTCACATGCTTCCTGTATTCAAGAGACTGTCCAGTTAACAGAGGCTCAGTCACTCTTCCTTTTCCTTTCGCTACTCCCTTCCCTTCACCTAGTGTATTTTAATGTAAAGCAAGGTATAGGTTCTCAAGCTTGTGGCCCATGAGAAGAGTTCTTGCTTAAGTGCTGACAACTTTAAACTGAAATAACTTTCTTAATGGATTGTTACAAGTTGTCCTTTTACTCTTAAAACTATAAATACTATTAATAATTTTAGAGCATACATCTCTACGCTCAAGATCCCTGAGTAGAGATGTATTGACTCTGGAGCTTATACTTTACACTGTTTTTATGTAAGCGACATTAAGTGAAATTAAGGACCAGATGTCTCCTTAAGTGTAGAAAGAAGAGTAGAAAGAACACTCCACAGATCAGGGAAAGAGAGCAGAACATCAAGAGAAGGTGGGGTCTAGGCGAGAAATGGAAAGGACAGATTCACTTCAGAGACAGTTGTGGGGAGTGCTGCTGCATTTTGAATATATTTCAATCTAAGTCATCTGCTGGAACCCCAGAAATAGACACTTTGCTCATAAGGGGAAGCCAGTAGTTTTTGTAAATTAGCAAAACCCCCAAAGAGTAGTTAACCTATCATTGACAGTCTAGTAGACTAACAGACTATACCATGCAGGATTTGGTAGCTAAATATAATTATCTCAAAATGTTGTCTCTTATGTGTAGACTTGAATAAGTCATAGCAGTGAAGAAACTAACCACTCCTTGTTTTAGTCGCTGAGTCATGTCTGACTCTGTGCAACCCCATGGACTGTAGGTCACCAGGCTCTCTCTGTCCATGGGATTCTCCAGGCAAGAATACTGGAGTGAGTTGCCATTTCCTTTTCCAAAGGGTCTTGCTGACCCAGGGATCAAATCCTCACCTCCTGCCCTGTCTCCTGTGTTGTCAGGTGAGTTCTTTACCACTGAGCCACCAGGGAAGATAGCTGCTTTTTCGTACTATTCAATGAAAACCAAAAGAAATAAGCAGGGTGGTTAGTCTCAGATTATAGAAAGTCAGACCAAAAAACTAATCATGCAACTCCTATGTGGGCATAGAGAGAAATGGGTAGCTGTGATACATCTTTTGAGGTAGATGGTAATGAGCTCTGTGTGTGAGAGATAGAAAATCCAGGACAACTCCTTGGTATTTGGCTGGAGCTACGGTATGCCTGCTGCTACCATGTGTTGACATAGGGATAAGGCAATAAAGTCAAGAGCTCCATTTTGAACATTCTAAATATGAAATGTCAAATACATATTTATTGGCGATGTCAAGTACCATAACATCTGTAGCTCTAAAGAGAGGCTAAGATGACAGAGGGGCTTGAGAGCCATCAACAAATAGAAAGATTTAAAGTAAGGAGAATGAATGAGAACGTGAGGAAGAGTTTAAAGAGAAGTGACATTTGCCCTTCAGCATTTAAAGACAGGATACAAAATAAAGAGCTGTTGAAGAGGAGGTAGGCACAAAAGGAGGTGGGCAGAGAGAGGAGACCATGTTGGCATAAAAACGAAAAATAGGAGCTGTTTTGTTTGTTTCCGCAGGAGGGGATGATCAATTGTTTTAAACACTGCTGAGAGACTGATTATGATGAAACAAGACATAAAAATCACTGATGCAGCATTGCAGTCTTAGTCAAAGGATGTGAAAAATACATTATTGGTTCTGAAGTGGGGCAAAAGGGCAAAAAACTCACTTAAGGAGTTTTACTGTGAGAGGTACCAAAAAAAAAAAAAAAAAAAAAAAAATGCAACAGTAACCAGAAGTGATGCAGAACAAATGATCTTTTCAAGTGGAGAGATATTAAAGACATATAGTATTAGAAATGTAATAGAAATATTAGTGAATTACCCTGATAGGTTTGGGCTTTTTTATGAGGATATAACATCAGATTGGAGGAGGGCATGGCTCCCCACTCCAATATCTTTGCTTGGAGAATCCCATCGGCAGAGGAGCCTGGCGATTTACATTCTATGGGGCTGCAAACAGTCAGACATAACTGAAGCAATTTGGCATTCACACACATAGCATCAGATAAGTGTTAATTCAGCAGATGTAGCTGACTGAAAAAGAAATGGCTACCTCCTTCACCTTGGGCCTGTCAGATGGTCACTCTGAAAAATTGTAAGTAAGATTCTAAAATACCCACATGAGAATCTCTGTGAGCCCTGAGTGACTTTCTATCCTTATACTACAATGCTGCTAGTCTCCTTCCAAATGACTCTTTTTTGTTTAAATGAATTTGAGTCAATTTCTCTGTAACATTGAAAGACTACTAGGAACACTCAGTTAAACTTTCCTGAAATTTTCCAGATCTAATAATGTTCTTTCACATTGTGCAACTTCAAAAAGCAGACAAAAACTACACTGTTTTCCAATGTATTTAACTTTTAATTATTTTGTGAAGAATATTTCAGGGCACTAATGTAAATAGGAAAAGGAGTACGTCAAGGCTGTATATTGTCACCTCATTTATTTAACTTCTATGCAGAGTACATCATGAGAAATGCTGGGCTGGGAAAAGCACAAGCTGGAATCAAGATTGCCAGGAGAAATATCAGATATGCAGATGACACCACCCTTATGGCAGAAAGTGAAGAGGAACTCAAAAGCCTCTTGATGAAAGTGAAAGAAGGGAGTGAAAAAGTTGGCTTAAAATCTCAACATTCAGAAAACTAAGATCATGGCATCTGGTCCCATTACTTCATGTGAAATAGATGGAGAAACAGTGGAAACAGTGTCAGACTTTAATTTTGGGGGCTCCAAAATCACTGCAGATTGCAGCCATGAAAGTAAAGACGCTTACTCCTTGGAAGGAAATTTATGACCAACCTAGATAGCATATTGAAAAGCAGAGACATTACTTTGCCAACAAAGGTCCTTCTAGTCAAGGCTATGGTTTTTCCAGTGGTCATGTATGGATGTAAGAGTTGGACTGTGAAGAAAGCTGAGTGCCAAAGAATTGATGCTTTTGAACTGTGGTGTTGGAGAAGACTCTTGAGAGTCCCTTGGACTGCAAGGATATCCAACCAGTCCATTCTAAGGGAGATCAGTCCTGGGTTTTCTTTGGAAGGAGTGATGCTAAAGCTGAAGCTCCAATACTTTGGCAACCTCATGCGAAGAGTTGACTCATTGGAAAAGACTCTGATGCTGGGAGGGATTGGGGGCAGGAGGAGAAAGGGACAACAGAGGATGAGATGGATGGATAGCATCACCGACTCGATGGATATGAGTTTGAGTGAACTCCGGGAGTTGGTGATGGACAGGGAAGCCTGGCGTGCTGTGATTCATGGGGTCACAAAGAGCTGGACACAACTGAGTGACTGAACTGAATGTAAACAATTTGAAATTTTCAAATTCAAATATTCATATGAAAACAATTTGCAATATTATCTACTTTATGCTTTTAACTCAAATCACTTTGGAGGTTCATCTTCATATTTAACTTCTGGGCTCACTTCATTCTGGTTTTACTTCTGCATTCATTTCTTTACATTCTACTTATTTTACCAAAATTCTATATGTCAAACCTAGACTTTTCTTGCTAATTTTATTCCTGACTCTCTCTGAAACTTTGGGAGACTCCAAAATCACTTAGATTTGCCATTTGAAATGAGGATTTCATAGTCTCTCACAAATTCTTTTTTATATTTTGAGGAGTATCTCCTCAAAATACTTATACCAATTTTTGGATACCTAAATACTCACCATGTTTATATTTTCTTTACTAAAAAAGAAATAGCAGAATACATTAACTTTCTAAATCAATAGTACTATTTTCAATTTTCTTGAAGTGGAAATTAAACATCTACTGTTATGGAACCTCAGAATACTCTATTTTCACAACTTTCAGAAGCTTGGAATACTCATAAATACAGTACATGCCAAACACATATTTCTTTTAACTATGAGGTGCTGTTTGGCTTTGTACTGCCTGGTAACATGTTTCCATTTTAATGATGTTTGAATTTAGCATAGCAGTTGGATTCCCTTTCAAATCTGCTGCATTGAAATTCCACCTGCTTATCCACATCTCTTACTAAAAATTGAAATCTTAATGATCATGGTGAGGGAAAAATAATTAAGAATTTCCTAAAATGTTCTTTTTGGTACTTATATTTATATCACCCACGTGTTACACTGACACATGTTTTGCATTTCAAACCAGAAACCCTGGCTTATATACACTTCCACACACTTATAGCCTTAATTAAGACAGAAAGCATTTGCTTTTTACATAACAATTAAGGCACAGAAACAATTAAGGTTTTTGCTAAATAACTTCCTGCACTATATTACAGTTTATCTTTTTTTTTTTTTTTTTTTTTGTGAGGAGGAGCTATTATTTCTGCTCTAAGCTCTTGATCTCCCCAGGGAGCAGAAATGAGTGTCTGTTGTGTAACAGAGCTGGGAGGGAAGTCCCAGGAAATGAGAATGTGGAGAGAAGGAGAATGGGAAACCAACTCTTGGAAATGCAGAGGCGCTTTCATGAAGAAAGTTCTGCACCATTATCAGTTACAAGTATTCCACAAGGTATCCAGAGCTCATTCAGTTGCTTAGAACTTAGTGCCTTCAGGCTGTATGAAATGGGGGAAAATGATGAGCCAGGTAAGGAAAATGTGCAGAATTTGAGAGAGTGAGATAAGAAATGGAGAAGGGAGGAAAGAATGAGAAAAGAGGGGAAAGGGGAGAAAGAATGAATGACAGATAATGAGAATTCATGGCTGCATCTCACTGTGGACAACTAGGAAAATTGGTCACTGCAGACACACTGAAACCATACTCACAGAAAACTAGTCAATTTAATCACACTAGGACCACAGCCTTGTCTAACTTAATGAAACCAAGCCATGCCTGCAGGGAAACCCAAGATGGGTGGGTCATGGTGGAGAGGTCTGACAGAATGTGGTCCATTGGAGAAGGGAATGGCAAGCCACTTCAGTATTCTTGCCTTGAGAACCCCATGAACAGTATGAAAAGGCAAAATGATAGGATACCGAAAGAGGAACTCCCCAGGTCATTAGGTGCCCAATATGCTACTGGAGATCAGTGGAAAAATAACTCCAGAAAGAATGAAGGGATGGAGCCAAAGCAAAAACAATACCCAGTTGTAGATGTGACTGGTAATAGAAGCAAGATCCGATACTGTAAAGAGCAATATAGCATAGGAACCTGGAATGTCAGGTCCATGAATCAAGGCAAATTGGAAGTGGTCAAAAAAGAGCTGGCAAGGGTGAATGTCGACATTCTAGGAATCAGGGAACTAAAATGGACTGGAATGGGTGAATTTAACTCAGATGACCATTATATCTACTACTGTGGCAGGAATCCCTCAGAAGAAATGGAGTAGCCATCATGGTCAACAAAAGAGTCCAAAATGCAGTACTTGGATGCAATCTCAAAAACGACAGAATGATCTCTGTTCATCTCCAAGGCAAACCATTCAATATCAGAGTTATCCAAGTCTATGCCCAAACCAGTAACGCTGAAGAAACTGAAGTTGAACGGTTTTATGAAGACCTATAAGACCTTTCAGAACTAACACCCAAAAAAGATGTCCTTTTCATTATAGGGGACAGGAATGCAAAAGTAGGAAGTCAAGAAACACCTGGAGTAACAGGCAAATTTGGCCTTGGAATGTGGAATGAAGCAGGGCAAAGACCAATAGAGTTTTGCCAAAAAAATGCACTGGTCATAGCAAACACCCTCTTCCAAAGACACAAGAGAAGACTCTACACATGGACATCACCAGATGGTCAACCCTGAAATCAGACTGATTATATTCTTTGCAGCCAAAGATGGAGAAGCTCTATACAGTCAACAAAACCAAGACCAGGAGCTGACTGTGGCTCAGATGATGAACTCCTTATTACCAAATTCAGACTCAAATTGAAAAAAGTAGGGAAAACTGCTAGACCATTCAGGTATGACCTAAATCAAATCCCTTATGATTATACAGTGAAAGTGAGAAATAGATTTAAGGGCATAGATCTGATAGATAGAGTGCCTGATGAACTATGGAAGGTTCGTGACATTGTACAGGAGACAGGGATCAAGATCATCCCCATGGAAAAGAAATGCAAAAAAGCAAAATGGCTGTCTGGGGAGGCCTTACAAATACCTGAGAAAAGAAGAGAGGTGAAAAGCAAAGGAGACAAGGAAAGATATAAGCATCTGAATGCAGAGTTCCAAAGAATAGCAACAAGAGATAAGAAAGCCTTCTTCAGTGATCAATGCAAAGAAATAGAGGAAAACAACAGAATGGAAAAGACTAGAGATCCTTTAAAGAAAATTAGAGATACCAAGGGAACATTTCATGCAAAGATGGGCTCAATAAAGGACAGAAATGGTATGGACCTAACAAAAGCAGAAGATATTAAGAAGAGGTGGCAAGAATACACTGAAGAACTATACAAAAAAGATATTCATGACCCAGGCAATCATGATAGTGTGATCACTAATTTATAGCCAGACATCTTGGAATGTGAAGTCAAGTGGGCCTTAGAAAGCATCACTATGAACAAAGCTAGTGGAGGTGATGGAATTCCAGTTGAGCTATTTCAAATCCTGAAAGATGATGCTGTGAAAGTGCTGCACTCAATATACCAACAAATTTGGAAAACTCAGCAGTGGCCACAGGACTGGAAAAGGTCAGTTTTCATTCCAATTCCAAAGAAAGGCAATGCAAAAGAATGCTCAAACTACCGCACAATTGCACTCATCTCACTTGCTAGTAAAGTAATGCTCAAAATTCTCCAAGCCAGGCTTCAGCAATATGTGAACCATGAACTTCCTGAATGTCAAGCTGGTTTTAGAAATGGCAGAGGAACCAGAGATCAAATTGCCAACATCTCCTGGATCATGCAAAAAGCAAGAGAGTTCCAGAAAAACATCTACTTCTGCTTTATTGACTATGCCAAAGCCTTAGACTGTGTGGATTCCAATAAACAGTGGAAAATTCTGAAAGAGATGGGAATACCAGACCACCTGACCTGCCTCTTGAGAAATCTGTATGCAGGTCAGGAAGCAACAGTTAGAACTGGACATGGAACAACAGATTGGTTCCAAATAGGAAAAGGAGTACGTCAAGGCTGTATATTGTCACCCTGCTTATTTAACTGTATATGCATCATGAGAAACGCTGGACTGGAAGAAACACAAGCTGGGATCAAGATTGCCTGGAGAAATATCAATAACCTCAGATATGCAGATGACACCACCCTTATGGCAGAAAGTGAAGAGGAACTAAAAAGCCTCTTGATGAAAGTGAAAGAGGAGAGTGAAAAAATTTGGCTTAAAGCTCAACATTCAGAAAACAAAGATCATGGCATCTGGTCCCATCACTTCATGGGAAATAGATGGAGAAACAGTGGAGACAGTGCCAGACTTTATCTTTTTGGGCTCCAAAATCACTGCAGATGGTGACTGCAGCCATGAAATTCAAAGATGCTTACTCCTTGGAAGAAAAGTTATGACCAACCTAGATAGTATATTCAAAAGCAGAGACATTTTTTTTGCCATCTAAGGTCCATCTAGTCAAGGCTATGGTTTTTCCAGTAGTCATGTATGGATGTGAGAGTTGGATTGTGAAGAAGGCTGAGCACCGAAGAATTGATGCTTTTGAACTGTGGTGTTGGAGAAGACTCTTGAGAGTCCCCTGGACTGCAAGGAGATCCAACCAGTCCATTCTGAAGGAGATCAGCCCTGGGTGTTCTTTGGAAGGACTGATGCTAAAGCTGAAACTAGTACTTAGGCCACCTCATGCGAAGAGTTGACTCATTGGAAAAGACTCTGATGCTGGCAGAGATTGGGGGCAGGAGGAGAAGTGGACGACCGAGGATGAGATGGCTCGATGGCATCACTGACTCGATGGATGTGAGTCTGAGTGAACTCCGGGAGATGGTGATGGACAAGGAGGCCTGGCGTTCTGCGATTCATGGGGTCGCAAAGAGTTGGACACGACTGAGAGACTGAACTGAACTGATCATCATCTGAATGGTTACCTTCAATTCAGTTCAGTTCAGTTCCGTTGCTCAGTCATGTCTGACTCTTGGTGACCCCATGGACTGCAGCATGTCAGGCCTCCCTGTCTGTCACCAACTCCTGTACTATACTCAAGCTAATGTCCATTGAGTCGGTGATGCCATCCAACCATCTCATCCTCTCTCGTCCCCTTCTCCTTCTGCCTTCAATCTTTCCCAGAATCAGGGTCTTTTCAAACGAGTCAGGTGGCCAAAGTATTGGAGTTTCAGCTTCAGCATCAGTCCTTCCAATGAACATTCAGGACTGATTTCCTTTAGGATGGATTGGTTGGATCTCCTTGCAGTCCAAGAGACTTTAAAGAGTCGTCTCCAACACCA
This sequence comes from Budorcas taxicolor, assembly GCF_023091745.1. Taxonomy (NCBI): domain Eukaryota; kingdom Metazoa; phylum Chordata; class Mammalia; order Artiodactyla; family Bovidae; genus Budorcas; species Budorcas taxicolor. The sequence goes on from NC_068910.1 coordinate 90,205,426, forward strand.
CAGTTCAAAAGGATCAAATCTTTGGCACTCATCTTTTTTATAGTCCAGTTCTCACATACATACATGACTACTTCCTCAGTAATCAATGCAAAGAAATAGAGGAAAACAACAGAATGGGAAAGCAGGGTGACACTATACAGACTTGACGTACTCTTTCCCTTATTTGGAACCAGTCTGTGGTTCCATATCCAGTTCTAAATTTTGCTTCTTGCCACGCATACCGATTTCTCAGGAGGCAGGTCAGGTATCCAGTATTCCTATCTCTATAAGAATTTACACACTTTACTGTGGTCCACATAGTCAAAGGCTTTGGCATAGTCAATGAAGCAGAAGTGGATGTTTTTCTGGATGTTTTTCATCAAAAAGTCTTGCTTTTTCAATGATCCAGCAGATGTTGGCAATTTGATCTCTGGTTCCTGTGCTTTTTCTAAATCCAGCTTGAACATCTGGAATTTCACAGTTCACATACTGCTGAAGCCTGGCTTGGAGAATTTTGAGCATTACTTTGCTAGACATAGAACAACAGACTGGTTCCAAATAGGTAAAGAAGTACGTCAAGGCTGTATACTGTCTCCCTGCTTATTTAACTTATACGCAGAATACATCATGAGAAACTCTGGGCTGGAGGAAGCACAATCTGGAATCAAGATTGCTGGGAGAAAGATCAATAACGTCAGCTATGCAGATGACACCACCGTTATTGCAGAAAGTGAAGAAGAACTAAAGAGCCTCTAGATGAAAGTGAAAGAGGAGAGTGAAAAAGTTGGCTTAAAGCTCAAAAAACTAAGAAAACAAAAAAATTCAGAAAACTAAGATCATGGCATCTGGTCCCATCACTTCATGGCAAATAGATGGAGAAACAGTGGAAATAGTGGCTGACTTTATTTTTCTGGGCTCCAAAATCAATGCAGATGGTGATTGCAGCTATGAAATTAAAAGACACTTACTCCTTTAAATTTGCTGGCATATTGAGTGCAGCATTTTCACAGCATCATCTTTCAGGATTTGAAATAGCTCAAATGGAATTACATCACCTCCACTAACTTTGTTTGTAGTGATGCTTCCTATGGCCCACTTAACTTCACTATCCAAGATGTCTGGCTCTAGGTGAGTGAGCACACCACCGTGATTATCTAGGTCATGAAGATCTTTTTTGTACAGTTCTTTGTATTCTTGCCACCTCTTCTTAATATCTTCTGCTTCTGTTAGGTCGCTACCATTTCTGTCCTTTATTGAGTGCATCTTTGCATAAAATGTTCCCTTGGTACCTCTAATTTTCATGAAAAGATCTCTAGTTGTTCCCATTCTATTGTTTCCTCTATTTCTTTGCCTTGATCACTGAGGAAGGCTTTTTTATCCATCCTTGCTATTCTTTGGAACTCTGCATTCAAATGGGAATATCTTTCCTTTTTTCTTTTGGTTTTCACTTGTCTGCCTTTCACAGCTATTTGGAAGGCCTCCTCAGACAGCCATTTTGCTTTTTTGCATTCCTTTTTCTTGGGGATGGTCTTGAATCCTGTCTCCTGTAAAATGTCACGAACCTCTGTCCATAGTTCATCAGGCACTCTATCAGACCTAGTCCCTTAAGTCTACTTATCACTTCCACTGTATAGTCATAGGGATTTGATTTAGGTCATACCTGAATGTCGTAGTGGTTTTCCCAACTTTCTTCAATTTCAGTCTGAATTTGGCAATAAGGAGTTCATGATCTGAGCTACGGTCAGCTCTTGGCCTTGTTTTTGCTGACTGTATAGAGCTTCCCCATCTTTTTGGCAGCAAAGAATATGATCAATCTGATTTCTGTATTAACCATCTGATGATGTCCATGTGTAGAGTCTTCTCTTGTGTCTTTGGAAGAGGATTTTGCTATGCCCAGTGCATTGCCTTGGCAAAACTCTATTAGTCTTTGCCCTGCTTCATTCTGTACTCCAAGGCCAAATTTGTCTGTTACTCCAGGTGTTTCTTGACTTCCTCCTTTTCCATTCCAGTGCCCTATAATGAAAAGGACAAATTTTGGGGTGTTAGCTCTAGAAAGTCTTGTAGGTCTTCACAAAAGTGTTCAACTTCAGCTTCTTTAGCATTACTGGTCGGGGCATAGACTTGGATTACTGTGATATTGAATGGTTTGCCTTGGAAAAATTTGGAAAACTCAGCAAATTTGGAAAACTCAGCAGTGGCTGCAGGACTGAAAAAGGCCAGTTTTCATTCCAATCCAAAAGAAAGGTAATGCAAAGAATGCTCAAACTACCACACAATTGCACTTATCTCACATGCTAGTAAAGTAATGCTCAAAATTCTCCAAGCCAGACTTCAGCAATACATGACCATGAACTTCCAGACATTCAAGCTGGTTTTAGAAAAGGCAGAGGAGACAGAGATCAAATTGCCAACATCTGCTGGATCATTCAAAAAGCAACAGACTTCCAGAAAAACATCTACTTCTGCTTTATTGACTATGCCAAAGCCTTTGACTGTGTGGATCACAATAAACGGTGGAAAATTCTAAAAGAAATGGGAATACCAGACCACCTGACCTGCCTCCTGAGAAATCTGTATGCAGGTCAGGAAGCAACAGTTAGGACTGCACATGAAACAACAGACTGGTTCCAAATAGGAAAAAGAGTATGTAAAGACTATATATTGTCACCCTACTTATTTAACTTCTATGCAGAGTATATCGTGGGTAACTCTGATTGACAGGAGAAATATCAATAACCTCAAATATGCAGATGACATCACCCTTATTGTAGAAAGTGTAGAAGAACTAAAGAGCCTCTTGATGAAAGTGAAAGAGGAGAGTGAAAAAGTTGGCTTAAAGCTCAACATTCAGCAAATGAAGATCATGGAATCTGGTCCCATCACTTCATGGAAAATAGATGTTCGAAACCATGGAAACAGTGGCTGATTTTATTTTTCTGGGTTCACAAATCACTGTAGATGGTGATTGAAACCATGAAATTAAAAGATGCTTACTCCTTGGAAGGAAAGTTATGACCAACCTAGACAGCATATTCAAAAGCAGAGACATTACTTTGCCAACAAATATCTGTCTAGTCAAGGCTATGGTTTTTCCAGTGGTCATGTATGAATGTGAGAGTTGGTTTATAAAGAAAGCTGAACGCAGAAGAATTGATACCTTTGAACTGTGGTGTTGGAGATGTCTCTTGAGAGTCCATTGGACTGCAAGGAGATCCAACCAGTCCATCCTAAAGATCAGTCCTGGGTGTTCATTGGAAGAACTGATGTAGAAGCTGAAACTCCAATACTTTGGCCACCTGATGCAAAGAGCTGACTCATTGGAAAAGACCCTAATGCTGGGAAAGATTGAGGGCAGGAGGAGAAGGGGATGACAGAGGATGAGATGGTTGGATAGCATCACTGACTCAATGGACATGGGTTTGGGTGGACTCTGAAGTTGGTGATGAGCAGGGAGGCCTGTCGTGCTGTGGTTCATGGGGTTGCAAAGAGTCGTACACGACTGTGCTACTGAACTGAACTGAACTTGCTAGCATGTGAGATGAGTGCAATTGTGCAGTAGTTTGAGCATTTTTTGGCATTGCCTTTCTTTGGGATTGGAATGTAAACTGACCTTTTCCAGTCCCGTGGCCACTGCCGAGTTTTCCACATTTGCTGGCATATTGAATGCAGCACTTTCTCAGCATGATCTTTTAGGATTTGAAAGAGCTCAACTGGAATTCCATCTCCTCAGCTAGCTTGTTCGTAGTGATGCTTCCTAAGGCCCACTTGACTTCACATTCCAGGATGTCTGGCTCTAGGTAGGTGAGCACATCATCGTGATTATATTGGTCATGAAGATCTTTTCTGTATAGTTCTTCTGTGTATTCTTGCCACCTCTCTTAGCATCTTCTGCTTCTGTTAGGTCCATACCATTTTTGTCCTTTATTGTGTCCATCTTTGCATGAAATGTTCTCTTGGTATCTCTAGTTTTCTTGAAGAGATCTCTAGTCTTTCGCATTCTATTGTTTTCCTCTATTTCTTTGCAATGATCGCCGAGGAAGGCTTTCTTATTTCTCCTTGCTATTGTTTAGAACTCTGCATTCAAATGAGTATATTTTTCCTTTTTCCTTTGCCTTTAGCTTCTCTTCTTTGCACAGCTATTTGTAAGGCCTCCTCAGACAGCCGTTTTCCTTTTTGCATTTCTTTTCCTTGGGGATGGTCTTGATCCCTGCCTCCTCTACATTGTCCTGAACCTTTGTTCATCATTCTCCAGGCACTCTGTGTATCAAATCTAATCCCTTGAATCTATTTGTCACTTCCACTGTATAATTGTAAGGGATTTGATTTAGGTCATACCTGAATGTTCTAGTTGTTTTCCCTACTTTCTTCAATGTAAGTCTGAATTTGGCAATGAGCAGTTCATGATCTGAGCCACAGTCAGCTCCTGGTCTTGTTTTTGCTGACTGTATAGGGCTTCTCCATCTTTGGCTGCAGAGAATGTAATCAATCTGATTTTGGTATTGGTTACCTTATAACAATCTTAACAGAGATTTTAGATTCTATATGACTGATCTGAATATACTGTTGCCAGACTGGTTAACTCTCTGGATTAGACTGAATATTTCAGAAGTTTCATATATCAGTCATCCATCCAGGTATATGTTAAGGTCATGATTTACTTATTTTAGGAATAATGGAATATTTTCACTTGTTTTATAGAACCATAGTTAAGTTTATTAACGGAAATAAGCATATATTTTATGATTATATATATAGATGCATATATATACACACACATGTACATAGAGACACACTCATGCTTATGAAGGTCTCTGAAAGAGCAAAGCCATATGCATGCAAAACTTGTTCCCCTTTAGAGTCAGCTACATTAAAATAATATTGACAAATATTCTGATACTTGGATTTTCATTTACACAATTTTTATAGAAAAGTCTTTGAAGTTAATATTTGCTCTCTTCTTATCTAAAACAGACTGTTTTGACAAAAGTCTGTCTGCCCTCCTTCATTAATATCCAAATCAGTGAGGGAAAAGGCTGACTGATATATATGAAACAATTTTGAACATATTTTAAGGTTTCAAAACTAAAATAGTTTCTTAATTTTTAAAATTATGCTTTATGGAGAAAATAAAGGATTAAAATCAAAAGATAAGACTGACTTTGATCTTCAAAGCCAAGCCATGTGCTTGCTGCATTAACGCTTGCAGGAAACCGTGTGCACCTTCTCAAATCTGCATGGTACATAGCTAGCCCTTACTAGCCTTGCAGACTGCTATTTATAACACACATCAGGCTTCTGGATAAACTGATTGACTGGAGTTAAAATGCGTGTTTCTCATGTTGAGGGCTCACATAGGTGGATCAATGAATATTAGAAAATATGGTAAAATGTGAAAATCAAAACTGGAAAAGAGAGCATTGTTTTTATTAGGTGTGTTTATACTGTTTGTATGACAGACCCTCACATACACACATTCTTCAGACACATGCACACATGGTTATAATCCCAATATCTCCAACTCAGTTTGCTCTTCAAATATGAGATTTTCCTAACATACCCTGATAGATCTGTTCATCTAATTTAATTCTGTATTGATATCTAGGACTCATTTCTTCAACAGTCAAATACTCAATGCAAGCTGTTTGAGCAAAATAGAAAAGTAGTTTTGACTCAGGTAATTGGGAAAGTCAGGAGTGAAGCCAGCATACACAATATCTGAAACTACTGATTTGATACGTATCAGGAGTGTCTCTCACATTTTCACACCTTTGATTTTTCTCTCCATATGGTTGTGGTCTTTCCTGCTGCTGATGGGGTAGATAATGGCTTGGGAGGCTGATTACTCGCACACCATGCCTTTTCCTCCCCTCTCTCCCTCTGCCCCTGGCCCCACACAAATCCCTGGTCAGTGTTTTGATTAGACCACCCAGTTCACAAGCATGTGCCTATTTCTGAACCAGTCAGTGCGGCATGAGTGTGCGGTCCTCTGAGCCATGGTACAGACATAGGTGCCTGTAGCAGTAGTAAGAGCACCTCACCTGTAGAAATACAGGAAGTGAGGACGATAAAGAGAACATATGAACATTTCTGAAAGCAGCCATCACTTCTCCTTTTATGATACCATACGGTTCTTCAATGTTTGCAGCATGTGATCAGAACAAATTACAACTGAATATTAGCTATGAATCACAACCACAATAGCTATGACCACCATCACACACACACACAAACAAGAATTTTTCTTCTTTTGGGACAATTGTGCGAAGTGTTTTTCACATTCTCTCATGTGACTCTCCTCAAAATATTTTGAAATAGACTATTTCTGCTTTATATATGTGTGCGCGCATGCCCAGTCTCTTCACTCATATCTGAATCTTTGCAACCCCGTGAACTGTAGCCCAAAAAGCTCCTCTGTCCTTGGGATTTCCCAGGCAAGGATACTGGAGTGGGTTTCCATGACCTTCTCCAGGGGATCTTCCTGACCCAGGGATCAAATCCATGTCACCTGCATTGCCGGTGGATTCTTTACCACTGAGCCACTGGGGAAGCCTGATTTATGTATGAGGAGACTAAAATTGTATGTGCACAGCTCAAACAATCTAACCAAAAACTACAAAACACATTCTGTTTTGAAGTGTGTGTAGGTCAATCAAAGACTATAAATGCAACAGTAGGAGAAATGGTGATTGTATAGCCTAGATTTTACATCTCTCAGGGACTTAGTATCAGCAAATGTTGATGGCATGCAAGACAATGCAAAAAAATTGGCAATAATTAAAATGCAGTACACATTAGTTCAGTTGAATATGACCTAATTTGAAATAACAGTGACTTAGTAAGACATCCGTTTCTATTTTCCTTACATAAATTCTGGGAGAGAGGGTACAGTCCATTGTTGGAACAATAACTTTAAAATCATCAGTGATCCACCCACAGTTTTGCTTCTTGTTCTAACATGACTCTTCAGGAGGCAGCTATAACATTCCGGTCATCAGGAAGATGTCAAGGGCACAAGGGAGATGAGTTCCCCTCCTTTAGAAACACTTCCCAGATGTGCATAGAACGCTTCACCAGCACATTATCACATGGCCACAGTTAGCTACAATAGAGGCTTGTAAATAGACTCTTTATTCCATTCAGTCATATGTGCTGCTAGAAATCTGAGATTCTCTAATAGGAAAAAAAGAAAAATGGATATTGGAACAGGAGGATAGGAGTTTCTGCCAAGAACTCTCTTCCACTTTTCTCTGTAATATGTCACTGATATCACTCTTGAGTACTACTATTACTGCCCTGGCCATGTTCCTTTAAACAGTCAAAGGACAACATTCTTACCTATTATATCCAACATAAGATTTTTTTTTTTTCTTTGTGATTTACTAGAGTTATGCTATGCTTATTTCTGTATACAAGCAGATTGCATCTTAATTGTTTTGTTAAAAACCCACTAAACTCCACATTCGATCTCTCTCTCAAATCTTACTGTAATGTTATGCTCAACTATCGTAGAATGGCTTTCTATTATAATAGATTGTATATACAAATGACTCCGAGAGTATTTCTTGTCCTGTGTTTTCATCCAGAAAAGTGTCCATTGCTTTATAAAGAGATAAAACCTATTTTCCCTCCTCTTGAAATTGGGAAAATCTTTTTGACTGTTTTGATGAACAGAATGCAAATGAAAATAATGCTGCATGTCTTCTGACAATAGGTTACAAATGGTGAAAGAGTTTCCACCTGATGCCTCCACTGTTGGAATGCTTTACCTTGGAACTCAGCAGCCATGTTTTTAGGAAGTTAACATGGAAAGACCACTGGTAAGTATCTGGCCACAGCCTTAGATGCTTGAGCTGTCCCAGCTAACTGAGAACACTCACTATTTGAGCAGTAAGTAGCAGAGCCTCCTGATGATGACTGAGTCCAGTCTTTGGGCTATCCCCACTGATACAGGGTGGAGCTGAGCAAAGCTGTTCCCACTGAATCCTGTCCAAAGTGCACATTACTGAGCCAGATATATATGGTCAGTTTTTAGGCTATGATGTTTTAGGGTGGTTAGTTATGCAATACTAGATAACAGGAACGTACATATTGAAAAAATTTAGTAACATATGTGTAAATGTACACCAGTTAAGAACTAATACATTACAGGGCATATAATTCAAAAGGACATATGTAACCCAGTGTTTATTGCAGCACTATTTACAATAGACAGGACAGGAGGCAACCTAGCTATCCATCAACAAATGAATGGATAAAGAAGTTGTGGTACATACATACAATGGAATTTTACTCAGCCACAGAAAAGGAAGAAGTCTTTCAGTTGAACTGAGGCAGATGAACCTAGAGCCTATTATACAGAGTGAAGTAAGTCAGAAAGAGAAAAAAAAATATTGCTTATTAAGGCATATACGTAGAATGTAGGAAAATGATCCTGGTGAACCTATTTTCAGGACAGGAATAGAGACACAGATGTAGAGAATGGACTTGTAGACACAGCAGGGGAAAGAGAAGGTAGGAAGAATTGAGAGAGTAGCATTGACATATATACACTACCGTTTATAAAATAGATAGCTAATGGGAAGCTGCTGTATAGCACAGAGAGCTCAGTCTCGTGCTCTGTAATGACCTAGAGGGCTGAGATGGGGCAGTGGAGGGAGGGAGGCTCCAGACTGAATGGATATATGTACACTTACAGCTGATTCACATTAATGTATGGCAGAAACCAATAAGACATTGTAAAGCAATTATGCTCCAATTAAAAATTTTACAGAAGAATTTGGATAAAAAGAACTAATATATTAAAGGTATGACTAGTCATCCAATCACATCATTTTAAACATGAGACAATCTAGGGTGAGTTTATTCAGGCAAGTTCCTTAAATCCCTACAATCATTTAGCATTGTGTACCCAAGAGTCATTTCTAAGTACTCCAATTCTTCCTATGCATAGCTTTTTTCATTCCCTCATCATATTGGAAATATGAGTTTAAGTTTTGCTGTAACAGATTTATACTGCTAGATGAGTCATAATTCAGTGATTCTCTGCCCTGCCTCTGGGATATGATCACCTGCGTTTCCTCTAGAATCATAGGATCCTTTTCATCACTAAAGCCTCCTGAATGAGAATCTCCCTTTGGGTGCATGCATTTATGTACACATCCAACAATTCCACATGTAATTCAAATGAACAGACAATGTTGAACCTTATTGGTATTGATCATGTTCCCTGAAGGGATGTTCCTTTTATAGCAGAAAATCACAGGTAAGAAATATTTCATACATTCAGCAACTCTAGATCTATCCTCAGACCCCATTGCTTTTGTGTGTAGGTGTGTATCTCTCTCTCTCTCTCTTGATCTAGATAGATAGATACAGAACAAAATGGAAAATCAACAGAACATAGTTAACAAAAAATAAAAAGAGCAGATAACAGATAAAATTAAAAAGAGGACAGTTACTCTGTTGCACAATCCCATTCTATATTAAATTTTTCTAAGTCTTCTGTGCATTAGTCCTTAACTGGTTCAATTTAGTTCAACATACTAGCCAGGAACTATGTTGGGCAAGGGGATTTTGGAAGTGAAAGAGACCTGCCAGTTTAATGGAGGTTTTCAGGAAGTTGGCAATTTCAGATTTATGGGAGAAAGCCATAACACTATTTATAGGTCGCCATGGGATCACAGAACAAAGGTTCTTATTCCAACTTAGAAGCACGTGACAGAATTCATAGAGGAGACAGTACCTAAAAGGACTCTCAAAGGATCAATCACACAAGTGTTATCTGGAGAAAAAGAGTTTGAGCATGTTATCCAAGAGGAGAACAGTATAGTAATAGTACAAGGTCAGCAAACTGTGGCCCAGTTCACTACCTATTTTTATAAATATAGTTTTATTTGAGCATAGTCGTGTCACATTGTCACAGCAGAGTTTAGTTTTCTCAGCATTGTATTCCCTGCAAAGCCAAAGATGCTTACTATCTGGGCCTCTCTAGAAAAAGTTCTGACCTCTGACATAAAGAGGAAGATAACATCTGATGTACCATGATATATTCAAGGAATTTTTAAAAATTCAATATAATAGAATATAAACCTTACAGCAGAAAAAAAAAGAGTGTTAAGTCTAGGAATCATGAAAAAGTGCTAGTGTTAGGTTAAGGTGCTTGTGTTTTATTCATTCTGTCATGGAGAACAGACTATGAGTTTGAAGAAACAGAGTGACTTGGTCAGATTTCAGCAAGATTGCTCTGGTTGCATTGTGGAGACATTTAAGAAAACAGACAGAAGACCAATTTAGAAGGGAGATATATTGAGGGCCTGAAGTAGGACAAAGAAAAGGGAAGAATAAGGGGAGCTGTGCAGAAGCTTTTCAGTAGGTGTAATTAGCAAAACTTGCTGAAATTTACCTTTCTTCGTTGAAATATATCTACAAATTTTCAATACCCTCCCCTGAAGAAATGGAACCTAATTGCTCTTTCCTTGAACCAGACCTAGGGACTCCTTTCTAACCAATACACTGTGACAGAAGTGATGGTATATGGCCTCCCATGCAAAGTCACAAGGATCATAGCTCACTCCTAACAATCTTTGCTCTAGAGGAAGCCAGCCACCATATCATTAATACTCAAGCAACCCTAGGACAGTTGTATAGGAAGAGGAATGGAGCTCTCCCGCAAACAGCCAGGACTAATTTGCTAGCAATGTGAGTGAGCCACCTGGGAACCTCTGAAGCCTTCAGTTGAGATGAGCTGACATCTTTTTTCTTCTTATTGTTTAATTCTAGAATTAAACACAAATACATTTATTAGAGAAAAAGCTAAAATGATACAAGAATATATGGAGTAAAAATGAAATTTCTTCTAAGACTCCCTCCTTTAGTTTCTTTATTTTGTGAGATAACTATGGTTAGCAGGACAGTGTACATTCTCCCAGGACTTTCATGTGAATTTTCATGCCTGTATATTTGAGTAGCCAATATCTTAACTACAACCTCAGACACACTGCTTTCATATTCCTAACTCAAAGAAACTGAGAGAAGTCAATGCTTATTATTGCTTTCAACACTGATTATAGAGATCATTTATTATATAGTAATAACTAACTAATATATCATCATTGAGTGAAATGAGAAATGCAAGCAGACAAAAAAATATGGGAAAAAATGTTATATGCTATATTAGTTATGCTGATTCTGGAGGTCCTTTGGAAGAGCCAAATGAATGTGTTGAGTAGAACATCCACATCTTCCCCTAGTCTGACAATTGGGAGAGGTCAGAGATTTTACCAGGATTCCTTGAGGCATCTATTTGTTCTAATGTACAGTATCCAAACTCTCTTCAATTCAATTTTTATGTTAGGGAGTATATCTTCATTAATAGCAAGCTGTTTGCCTTTACTCTTTGCTTTTATGTCCATTGGTGTGTAACTCATGATTCAGCAAATATGTTATAAAATGAAATTTTATGAAAAGAAAAGAATTTTCAAAGATAAGTCTTCCAGCCTTTTGGCTTATTATAGTCAAGCCCTGTTGTAGAGAAATAAGACTCTCAACTAGTGACCTGGAAGCTAGAAATGGTTTCCACAGGGAGCCAAATTACCCACACTAGATACTATCAGTGAGTCATAGGAATGCAAACCCCAGGATTTGATAATATTTTCCTTAGATACTCTAAACATATTCAAAGGCAACGTCTTCAAGTTGGAATTTGCTTGGATGTGGGCAGTAGATAAGGCCAGGGAGTTTGGTGAAGGGTCCAAATGTATGCATATAAAAATAGGAAATGGCCCTATGCTCTTGTATTCTTATGCTCAGCTTCTAGCTTCTAGCATTAATATGTTCCTTACATCATGCTTGAATTACTCCCCATCACAGTTGAACACACCAGAATAAAAAATATAGTTAAATATTTATGTATCAATAAGGAACATCTACAGAAACTAGACTCATTCTAGTTCATTGGAGATTAAATTTGGAAATTATCAGCAAGGAAAACATGTACAGTATCTCAAATACTGTCATGGATTTGAGAAAATATGTTAAATAATAATTTATAAGATGATATTTACAATTTAAAGTCTTTAAAACTTGGACATTTGTAGTTCTTTGTGTTTAAATGTTCAACAAACATTTAAGAAGGCACCATCATTCATAAAGCATGATGGTAGGATATGAGAGTATGATAACACAAAATATTGATGATTGCTCCAAATTGAAATGTGTCATCTTTTCCTGTTATTAAGGGAACTAAATTCTTCATGTTCACAAAATTAAATACACACACACACATACACACACACACACACAACAATTCAAAGAAAAATGGAGTCATTCCTCTCTGTCAGACATGATGAGTCCTGTCATTCCCCTTATACCCGCAAACTGTCCTGTCAAGTTTAGAAACATAGCCATATGCTACTTCACAAGTCTTTAAAATTTGTTTGCCATCCTCTCCCTCTACCAAGATAATTTCTCCATTTTTTAAAGTCTGATTTTCTCTTCTAAAAAGAAAATCATTCTAACAAAATTATTACTGAATTTTTGAAAGATCCTTTTATCCTAGATAAAAGGTTAAGCCTACTCTGTGGCTTCAAGGGTGTGGGTGGTGAGCAGGATTTTACTTGCTCAGTAGGCCCAAAAGTTAGTGTGCCCTTTAAATACTGAGCACAGAATGGATGTTTTCACCAGAGTGGGAGATAGATGTGGTCAGCAAGGGGAATGTGAGACTGATTTTAATCAGTTGTCATTAGAAAAGAACATAGAGATCTTACTATCCAAAATTAGTGATGCTGTTAGAGCCTACTTTATCCTAAGAACTGTCAATGAATTAAAACAGGACCAACCATTTGAGTTTAATTTTCTTGGTAAAACAGCAAAATATTTGAGGTCCTTGTAAAGCTTTGAAAGACAGTACCCCAAGCAGCTAAGTGGGGCTGGAATTGACAGCTCCCTAAATTGTTCCGACAGAACTCCTATGAGAGTAAGTCATAAAAAGGACACAGCACATACTCACCAGGGCATCTCTCCCTTACAAGTGACACTCCCGTCCCCCAATGCTGAACAATAAATACATAGCACTACATAGAATTTTGATTGGATTGCAAAATGGGTTAAAGTCTAAATCTACAGATAGCAGATAGCAAAGGCAATCATCCCTAATAGCCTTCAAATAGGCCAAATGGGAAGTTCTTTCAGAGAGACCTATATAGACAATTATTATTTTTTAAACATTTGTGTTCTCACAGAATTGTTTTTATGATTGTGTACCCAATTTCCTCTAAAAGACTCTCCTGAGGTCCTTTTTTGAAGATGGAAATGAACAAAGGGTTCTTGTGGTTTATTAGAGGAAAACATATTTAAAAGATCTCAAAGGGAGGAGGGAGTTTTCACATTTGAAATATAATAAGGATTTAAAAACAAAACCTCCATGATATTCATAGATTGCCCAAAGATTTGTTTGTATTAATTCCTGAAAAAGACACACTTTAAGTTGCATAATTGAAAGTTGCCTGGGAATATAAATTATAACATTTATTATCATTTCTATTTTGTCTTTGCTGCTCATATTTGCATTATAACTATGTACCTTACAAAAATATCTATTTTCAGAAAACAGAAGCTATACTCATGAAGCTAGTTCTTTTTAAAAGTACTTTGTGTTCTGGAGAGGGCTGTGACTTGTTCTCAACTTGTATAAAGAAAGAATAAGTGCACAAAAAAGTGTTTGCTCTGTTTTTAAATAAGTTGTTGGATTTTACATGTTGAAACTCCTGACAGGGACAAAGAGCTGAAGGAAACTTGCAAGGATTTAGCTCACAGTTCAAGGAGGTCCCACTGCATTATGCTATGAGACTATAAGTTTCCAGTAGATTTCATGAGCAATCGTATTTGTTGTCATAAATCAATGAATAATGTGTTTGTTAATTATTTGTTGAGTCTTACTTTTGGTTTTGCACTGAACTTTAGCTTTAGAATAATTCTGAGACAGAAAACAGCACCACACCCTCATTAGGTCATAACTGTTTTCTAACTAGAGCTCTGGAGCATTATTTATATAAGTAAACTTATTAGCTTCATTAGCAATGAAGTAATCATATTTGTTATTCAAAGTTAAACATGATGTACTTTTGGCTTTTTGTCAGTTTTAGATGAGATGAGAAATCTTGTCATTTATCTAAAATGCTTGACATAAGATACTGTATGTTTCTTTGTACCACATTGTATTATTTCCACATGCACAATAAATGAACTGTTCTGGAACAGAATATATGAAAGTATAAGAGGAGTAGATTAAGAGATTATCAAAGGGGATTGTATAACATAGGTTAGGTGGACTGATGCCCCACTTTAACATTTAATTTTGTTTCAGGAAGTCTTAGGTGGAGTAAGAAGAGGTCAGCATATTCAGTGAAGCCTTAAAGGGGAAAGTCTACTATGACATAATTAGATAAGCAAAAAGATAAGAGTTGCTTATCAAAAGACGTAAAGAGAAGGAAGTGGGAAGACCAGATGGAAGAAGAACCTCTAGTTACACTATACTAGGAAGATTTGTCTTGCTCCATATTATTCAACAATATTTGTCAACTATCAACCATTTGCAAAGCACTGTACTAGGTACTTTGTCTTATTATTCAGGTTATAAGGATGAAAAAAAGGAATTTTTAAGAACTTGTATATATATGTTATTTAACTTGACATCAACCATGTAAGGTGAATATTGATATTCCCTTTTTCTGTAGTTTCAGAGAAATTAGGTAATTTGCTCTAGATCAAATCTTACATAGAACAATAAATTTTGGACCCATAATTTGAACAAGTTCCTCTCCAAATATTCACACAGTTTACCAATGAAGCAAATTGACAAATATATAAAATAGCCAATCTTTGTACCCAAAACTAAAAGCACCTTGTTTTTTTCAACCACAGATGGATTTGTGCTACTAACGATGCAAAAATAAAACTATTATGTGATACTGAATATGTTCCCTGTTATTTCATTTTTATGCCAAATATGAAATTCATAGTAAGAACAGAAGGTATGCAAATTTATAAACACTTTCATTTATTCTACAATGAAATTTAATATCTAACTCAAGCCCTCAAGCATTGTTTAATGCTTTATCCAACTATGACTAGGAAATTTTGAAAATTTCAGAGATCTCTAAATTACCTTGGCTCTAAAACAAATTTTTTCAACCCTGGGGTTGATGGTACATTTTTGAGGGTTCAGTAGGCAAATAAGAAGATTTACGCTGATAGTACTTAGTCATAAGTAGGAGGGGGCTGTCTGCCTCTAAATCATGAAATGGCTCTATTCAATGGATTTAAAGCTGGCCCTTGCTGTGGCAATGACGTGTCCAACCTAATACATGGTCGTGTTCCAATCCCTGTTGGCAGCTGGCTGAGAGTGAAGCAGCTCCTGGTACGCACTGTCACTTCAGAGCCCCTTCCTGTGTCATTCTGAATCTGGGGAAACTCAGGGAGGTTGTCTTGTGCCTAGACCTGCCACAATGGCTGTCTTAGTTTGTTCAGGCTACTGTAACAAAATACCATAAACTGGATGTCTGCTAAACAGAAACTTCTTTCTCAAAGTTCTAGAGGCTGGAAGTCCAAGACTAAGGTGACTGCATGTTCTGCAGTGTTTTGATGAGAACCCTCTTCCCATCTCAGACTGTTGACTTGTTGTCCTCTCACATGATGGAAGGAATGAGGGAGCTTGACCTGATCACCTCCCAAAGATCCCAACTCCTGGATACCATTACCTTGAGGGTTAGACTTTTATCATGTATATTTGGAGGGGACCCAAACATTCAGGGGCTTCCTAGGTGGTGCTAGTGGTAAAGAACCCACCTGCCAATGCAGGATATTTAAGATACTGGGGTTCAATCCCTGGGTTGGGAAGATCCCCTGGAGGAGGGCATGGCAATCCACTCAAGTATTCTTGAGTGGAGAATTCCATGGACAGAGGACCCTTGCTAGCTGTGATGCATAGGATCACAAAGAGTCAGACATGACTGAGGCGACTTAGAAAGCACGCACTCAGGCAAACATTCAGATCTTAGTAACATTATTCTGGAGCTAAAACACCGTGACAACATGTGGGACTTTGCTCTGCAGCTTGATATCTCTTTAGTCTCCATCTCGGAAATGGGACACAGATTCTCTTATGCTTCTGATGCCTCAATTTAGTAAGATATTATGCAATTTCATCCTTTCCTTTAGACTTCATCTGTGGTGGATGTGGCTGTTGGGGAGGGGAGGTAGGAAGTCTTCTTTTAACTCTGTATGGAATATTCTTCTCTCCTTTCCCAAACAGAAGCTATCTTATATTATACAGGGAGGGAGGAAGATACACTGGTCCTTGCTGACCCTTGGTATCTCTAATTTTCTTGAAGAGATCTCTAGTCTTTCCCATTCTGTTCTTTTTCTCTATTTCTTTGCATTGATCGCTGAAGAAGGCTTTCTTATCTCTTCTTGCTATTCTTTGGAACTTTGTATTCAGATGCTTATATCTTTCCTTTTCTCCTTGGCTTTTCGCTTCTCTTCTTTTCACAGCTATTTGTAAGGCTTTCCCAGACAGCCATTTTGCTTTTTTGTATTTCTTTTCCATGGGGATGGTCTTGATCCCTGTCTCCTGTACAAGGTCACGAACCTCATTCCATAGTTCATCAGGCACTCTATCTATCAGATCTAGGCCCTGGGAATATTTCATGCAAATATGGGCTTGATAAAGGACAGAAATGGTATGGACATAACAGAAGCTGAAGATATTAAGAAGAGGTGGCAAGAATACACAGAACTGTACAAAATAGATCTTCACGACCTGGATAGTCACGATGGTGTGATCACTCATCTAGAGCCAGACATCCTGGAATGTGAAGTCAAGTGGGCCGTAGAAAGCATCACTATGAACAAAGCTAGTGGAGGTGATGGAATTCCAGTAGAGCTATTTCAAATCCTGAAAGATGATGCTGTGAAAGTGCTGCACTCAATATGCCAACAAATTTGGAAAACTCAGCAGTGGCCACAGGCCTGGAAAAGGTCAGTTTTCATTCCAATGCCAAAGAAAGGCAATGCCAAAGAATGCTCTAACTACTGCACAGTTGCACTCATCTAACACGCTAGTAAAGTCATGCTCAAAATTCTCCAAACCAGACTTCAGCAATATGTGAACCATGAACTTCCTGATGTTCAAGCTGGTTTTAGAAAAGGCAGAGGAACCAGAGACAAAATTGCCAACATCCACTGGATCATGGAAAAGGCAAGAGAGTTCCAGAAAAAACATCTATTTCTGCTTTATTGACTATGCCAACGCCTTTGATTGTGTGGATCACAATAAACTGTGGAAAATTCTGAGATGGGAATACCAGACCACCTGACCTGCCTCTTGAGAAATCTGTATGCATGTTAGGAAGCAACAGTTAGAATTGGACATGGAAAAACAGACTGGTTCCTAATAGGAAAAGGAGTACGTCAAGGCTGTATATTGTCACCCTGCTTATTTAACTTATATGCAGAGTACATCATGAGAAATGCTGGACTGGATGAAGCACAAGCTGGAATCAAGATTGCCAGGAGAAATATCAATAACCTCAGATATGCAGATGACACCACCCTTATGGCAGAAAGTGAAGAGGAGCTAAAAAGCCTCTTGATGAAAGTGAAAGAGGAGAGTGAAAAAGTTGACTTAAAGCTCAACATTCAGAAAACGAAGATCATGGCATCTGGTCCCATCACTTCATGGGAAATAGATGGGGAAACAGTGGAAACAGTGTCAGACTTTATTTTTTGGGCTCCAAAATCACTGCAGATGGTGACTGCAGCCATGAAATTCAAAGACGCTTACTCCTTGGAAGAAAAGTTATGCCCACCCTAGATAGTATATTCAGAAGCAGAGACATTACTTTGCCGACTAAGGTCTGTCTAGTCAAGGCTATGGTTTTTCCAGTAGTCACACATGGATGTGAGAGTTGGACTGTGAAGAAGGCTGAGCGCCGAAGAATTGATGCTTTTGAACTGTGGTGTTGGAGAAGACTCTTGAGAGTCCCTTGGACTGCAAGGAGATTCAACCAGTGTATTCTCAAGGAGATCAGCCCTGGGATTTCTTTGGAAGGAATGGTGCTAAAGTTGAAACTCCAGTACTTTGGCCACCTCAGGCGAAGAGTTGACTCATTGGAAAAGACTCTGATGCTGGGAGGGATTGGGGGCAGGAGGAGAAGGGAATGACAGAGGATGAGATGGCTGGATCGCATCACTGACTCGATGGATGCGAGTCTGAGTGAACTCCGGAAGTTGGTGCTGGACAGGGAGGCCTGGCGTGCTGTGATTCATGGGGTCGCAAAGAGTCGGACAGGACTGAGCGGGACTGAACTGAACTGAACTGAACTGAACTTGCTGACCCAGATAACTTGAGATTAAAGAGGAGAATTTGCCACCTTTGTTTTCTTGCCTTAATTGACACGCCATCTCTGGGCCCATGGCAATGGTGGCTCTAAGAGCCACATCGAAGAGGGAAAGGTCACAGTCAGAAAGTGTATCAGCAAAGATTTAAATACCTGGAATTGAGTTATATTACTACCATCACCTGTCTCTAGAAACTGAATGATTGTGCCCAATCAGTAAGGCAGATATTAATGAATTTTAAATGCAGTCAAATTTAAACTGGGATTACTATATCTCAGGCACCTGGATGAAAAAAGAAATATTAAGTTAGTAATTCAGATGCTTCCAGATATTTAGTATTGTATGTACAATAAAATAGCTGCACCTATTTGCATCCTGGAGACTGTTTGAGCGGCTGTATAAAAAATTATATAGAATAGGTTATTTTAATTTTGAAACCAGTGTAGTAGTAAATAACATCCTTAGAGAAACCAGAGGGGTAGGGAAAAATAACATAATTTATAAAAAAATTTTAAATATATATATATATATATAGACTTATTTTTCTGTTTCACAATTCATTATACCTGATGGGACGGCTAGCTGCATTTTTAATTTGACTATGATATTTAATATAGTAATTTTATTTAAAAAATAAATTTAATGGTTGGGCTTTTACTGCAAATTGGAACCTCTTCTACATGTTTAAGTTCTTATGATTATTCTAGATGTAAGAATCAGAAAATGTCTAAAAATGCAGAAATTTTCTAGTCACCTATTTTATTTTTATTAAACTGGATTCTTCTAAAAGGTCTGATACTACATTAGCCCCAAATAGGTCATATATCAGAGAAAGTCAATAATGCCCTGATGATCTAATCATTTATATCCTAAAATTTCTGCAAACTTTTTGTGTAATAAATATGTGACAAACAAACATATTTCATGTTTTATGAGAACTGCTGTCTTTTTTAGGGGACAGAGTATTTTTTTAAAGGCCAAAAGTGGTTTATGTCATAATCAATTACTCAGCTACAGCTTTAAAATGGTTATTTATAAATTACTTAATATGGCTGCCTCGTTTAATGGTTATTTTCATTATTTATTAGATTAACATTGTAAACATAGTATTGATCCAAAGGGCAATGCTTTTCATAAAATATATCTTACCATAAAACTAAGCAGTAAAAGTTGAAATATAAAAACTCCTAGATCCGTTTCACAGTCCCCATAGACGTGTGTAAACTTGCATGTTTGAGTTATAGACAAAGGGGCGACTTAAATGTTAGACACACATATCGTCAAACTGTCATCATTAGGGGCAATTGTCTTACCAAACGTGTTTTAATTCTGTACTTTTAGGAAAATAATTTAGAATATTCTTTTTAATTAAAACACAATTTCATATATACAAAAGATATATTGAATTGCAACACTTGAAATTACTTTGCCCAAGACTCATATTTGTGAATCCTGAGACTCAGAGATTGAGAAACTTGCCCAAAGCATCATAATGTATAATTAATTCAAGACTTTTTCCACTGTATACACATCCTGTTATTCCTAACCACACAGAGTTTGGGGCAGTTTAAAAAAAATTTTTTTTTATATTTTAGTAGTAAGTTACTATAGTTTTTCTCTTCCTTTGGATAAAGTTTCATTCCTAACACAATTTGTTTTGTGTATCAAATCACTGTAAAAGTTTTAAAATAGATATACCTATCTGTGTGGTCTGTGAAGGATTGCAAGTACTTATAAAAATCTGAATCATATCCAAAATATCTCTCTCATAGACCTTTCCTTTGGCACTGCTAACGTAGTGCTGACCCTCTCAACTTTCTGGCTATGTAATGCAATGGTCACCCTCTCTGATCAATACTATACATGATTGCTAGAGTTATTGCCATCCCCCTGCTGTAAAACAGTCACTTTCTAGTACTTGGAATAAATGACCAATTACTTAGCCTACATATAAAGCTCCCCATTATATGACCACAACCTATATTTCAACCTTCTCTCCCTCCCTCCACCCTCATGTGCAGCTATTTGCAATTCCTCACATGGGCCTGGTTGATTCTTTCAGTTTCTTCAATCTTGGTCAAGTTCTGAAATGACCTAATAAATTCAGGATTCAGACTAAATTGTACCTTCCTACCAATGAGTCACAGATGTCACCATACAAAGTTTATCTTCTTTCCTATACTGTCACAAGATTGTTTAAATCACAGCACATATTATAGTCTTTTACTACATTTGTCCATGTTCAGCTGTCTCCTTCCCTACAATAATGACACTTAGGGGCAAGAGAAAAATTCCACTCTGTTTCTGTTAGTTCACAGTGAATTCAATATTAAATGTGTGCCAATTCAATTGACTTGGCTGAAAACTTGGGTGAGTTTTAAATACATTATTTATATTTTTCTTCCTTAAAAATTATAGATCATGTAATTTATTTTTTCAGATAATTTAGGAAAAATTTCACTAAAATTTTTGTATGATGCCCTCAGGAATCACTATTTTGCTTGTGTGCTCAGTCATTTCCAACTGTTTGCTACCTCATGGACTGTAACCCACCAGGCTCCTCTGTCCATGGGATTCTCCAAGCAAGAATACTGGAGAATACTTCTCCAAGCAAGAAGCCATTTCCTTCTCCAGGGGATCTTCCTGACCCAGGGATCAAACCCACATCTCCTGTATCTCTTGCCTTGGCCGATTCTGTACCACTGTGTCAACTAGGAACCCCTAAGGCATATCAAGTTCATTATTTCTAGAGTGTACAGTTACAAACTGCAGAGATGTGGTTCAGGAAGTTCTGTATCCCTGCCTCCTTCTGCCAGCAGCCTTATTTTAATCAATTGCCTTGCAGGGAAGCCTGAAGGTGTCACTCTCTTTCCTGCAGAGTAAACATCCAGGTCTCTGTAGCACCGGTTTGCTTATGAGACTCTCCTGCCCTTCGTGGTTGGTAGATAATCCCAAAACACTGTATAGTGTTGGTGCCAAAGAATTAGATGTTTCCTCAATGAGAAAAAAAGGAACAACTAGTTAAAGTATGGGCATGAAAAGTTGAAACCTGGCTTTTGATAGTCCCATTTCTCATTGGGATGGAAGCTCTCCTTTTCAAAGAGTAGAAGAGACTGGACCTGGAGGCTTGTGCTCTCAGGGGTGAGGGATAATCATGTTGCAGGTGGGATGGCGCATTCCCTCATCCCCTTCATGTGCACAAAAATGGAGCAAAACTTCTTTCTGCTGGTGGCCACGCTCAGCCCTGCAGCCTTGCTATGATTGGTTCCTTTTCAATAGAAACAGATAGTATTTCACTACTGTTTGTTGGCTGGAAGGTCATACGAGGGGCATGAGGTCACTGAAGCCCTCGAGTGAGGTAAAATATAGCCAGGGCAAAAATGCAGTGCCAACTGAGGGGACAGCAATTTGATTTCCTATAGCAATTTCCAACCGTGCTCCACTCCTCCATGTCCTGCCCTCCCGAAAGTTATAACTTCTGGATTCAATAATAGCTACTGTTCATTTATTTTTGGCTTTTCCTGTACTTTTCCAAGCAGTCTCAGTTTTTCCAAGTGGATGTTTCTCTCTCGCCCTTGAAAGCTAAGAGCCATATTGATTTAATCTGAGCAATTGGAGTAGTACAACAATATTTTTGCTTCAGGCATTTGGGTTTTCTCCTACAAAATTTGTACTTAAGACTTTTCAGAATTCTCCTCATGAACAGAAATCATTCCAGGTGGCATTTGGGACCACAGGAAGCATATGCACAGAGGGAAAGAGAGGAGTCTGTTCTCCTCCTACATTTCCTGCTGGAGCTCATCTCCTGCTTGACTGCCAGAAGGAAGTATTTTTCAGAGCAGTTTTTATATGGTCATAGATTTGAGGTCAGCCACCCTTTCTCTGCTTCTTCTTAAAAACTGCTTTCCATATAAATGATTACAAGCCCAGAAATCTAGAACTATTTTTTGATTTTGCTTCTCTTGCCAACAAAAAAGCAAACCTTAAATATGTCACTAATATTTATTTAGACTCAGTTTCCTTCCTTGTCAAATAAAGATCCCTGGGCCCTTGCTCCATGGCACTGATGTAGAGATCAAGTGAGGCTGTGAAAAAAAAAAACATGCAAATCTCTAAAACACCAAATATATTGAATAATAATGGGATAATTTATGTGACCATACTTTGTAAGCTCTAAAGTGATCTATAAGAGTAATTATGCTTTTTGATTAAAATTGTTCCCAAAGAGTCCTGAGAACATTGGCTAGCCCCCAAGGCCAGGAAGGCGATACTGCACATTTAATTGCTACTTTTCCATCCTTGCTTAACTACATCTTCCAGAAGGCTTTTTTTCTCATGATGGCTCAGCCAGCTTTTTGTCTGCAGCCATAAAATCAAGTCTTTTATACCTTGAATGCAAATACTTAGGTTTAGGAAATACAGAAACATTCCTGGAAATTCATGCAAAATATCTTTACTTCGCTCATTCTCTGGCACCCAGAAGCCCTCACATTATTTGGAGACTAATGTTTCAGAAAGGAGGTGGTTATTTAAAGCTTATGACATGTAAATCAGTGAGGGGAAGAAAAAAAATGTCACCTTCCCATGTATCCCTAGTTGGAGCACCAGTTATTCTTCTGGAAAATTACATTATGAAAATGTCTGTGAAGGCTTGAAGTTCATCTTGCACTCTATATCTATAGAAGTTTTGTGTTTTTGGAGAGCCTTATATTTTCCTGGAAAATTTTGGCCTGAGGAGATATGGCTGACTCCCTGCCATGTGGCAGTACTAAAGCAGTGCCCATTGACCTAAGCAAATAAAATTTTGGATGTGAACACTCAGCTGTTTACCAACCTCACATCAAAAATACAAGGTGAGTCTCAGAAACAAGCATCTGATTTTTGTTTTGTTGTGTATTGTTTTAATATATCTTATTTTTAAAGAAGACTTTTAAGTTCATGGTAAAATTCAGCAGAAAATATAGCGATTCCCCCACATACTTCCTGCCTCTGCACATTAATAGCCTCCTCCTTTATTAACATCCTCCACCAGGAAGATATATTTGTCACAACTCATGAATCTACGCTGACATTTCATTATCACCCAAAGTCCTTAGTTTTTATCAGGGTTCACTCTTGGTCCTGTAAATCCCAGGGGTTTCAACAAATATATATAATGACACGTATATACCATTATAGTGTAACACTTCACTGCCCTAAAAATATCTATACTGTCCTTTTATTATCTCTATAGTTTTTTTTTTCATATCCAAAGTGTTATCCATTTGGAATCATATAGTAGATAACCATTTCAGACTGGATTCTCTCACTTAGTATTATGCATTAAAGGTTTCCTCATGTCTTTTCATGGCTTGACAAATCATTTATTCTCAGTGTTGAATAATACTCTACTATCTGAATGAAGTGCAGTTTAACCATTCACCTACTGAAGGACATCTTGGTTTCCTCTAAGTTTTGGAAATTTTGAATGTGTACTTATTGACATTTTGTTAATTATTTCCTGGATGCTTTTGTAGTTCTTTGCTGTTACTATTCTCTTGTGATTTGATGGCTATGTTTACTGTTATGCTTGGATTGCTCTCTATTTTTGTGTATCTAATACAGGTTTTGGATTGTGATTGCTGTGAGGTTTATATTCAATATTCTTGCCTGGGAAATCTAATGGACAGA
The DNA here is from genome assembly GCF_023091745.1 of Budorcas taxicolor. Classification (NCBI taxonomy): domain Eukaryota; kingdom Metazoa; phylum Chordata; class Mammalia; order Artiodactyla; family Bovidae; genus Budorcas; species Budorcas taxicolor. Next base: position 90,229,471 of record NC_068910.1, read on the forward strand.
GGAGCCTGGTGAACTACATGTAATGTAATAACATGTATACATATTTTAAGTTAATGATCTCTTAAGCTGAACTCATTCTAACAGCCCTACACTTTAACTCCTTAACCACATTTTGTTTTTAACTTTATATTTAGCCTGTTTTTATTTTGTGTCTCTTAACTACTTACTGTATATTTAGGTCATTTTACTACTTTTGTCTTTTAACCTTTCTACTAGCTTTATAAGTGGGTGATCTGCTATCTTCATTATATGTTTATCTTCACCAGTGTGATTTTTCATGGAGTAATTTTCCAATTTCTAGTTATAGCCTTTTCTTTTCTGCTTAGAGAAGTCGCTTTAACATTTCTTATAAGGCTAGGTAAGTGATGAACTCTTTCTGTATCTGCTTGTCTGAAAAACTATGATTCTTTCAAATCTGAATGATAGCTTTAACAAATATTGATATAATACTTTTGACAGATGGAATATTTCATGCTGCTCCCTTCTGGCTTCCAGAGTTTCTGCTGAAAAGTCAGCTGATTGTCTTACAGAAGTTCTCTTCCATGTAACTAGTTACTTTTCCCTTGCTGCTTTTAAGATTTTTCTCTTTAACTTTAATTCTTGCTATTTTGTATATAATGGCTATTGGTGTGGAACTCTTTGGATTCATCTTACTTGGGACTCTATGCTTCCTGGACCTGGATGTTTGTTTCCATCTACCAGGTTAGGAAAGTTTTAAGTTACTGTTAATTGGAATAAGTTTTCTGACCTTTTTCTCTGTCTTTTCTTTCTGGGACCCCTATAACACAAATGTTAGTACATTTAGTATTGTCCCAAAGGTATGCTGAACTGTCTTCATTTTTTAATTTAATTTTTATTTTTGTGTTAAACTTGGTTGATTTTTACTACTCTGTCATCCAAATTCCCAATTTGTTCTTCTGAATCCTCCCTCTAGCCTATTAGTGGCAGGAGCTGGCTCCACTGGGTAGGAGCCATGCTTGCCAGTGGGCTGCATAGTGAGCCAGGCCAGTGGCCAGCCCCAGCTACCAGCATGCCTGCAGTAGTTACCCTACAACAAGGGAAGGACCTTATGTAACCCAAGTAGTGGACATTCTTAGAGCATCTAGCTCTGGTGGCCAGAGGGAAGTGTACTCCTGGGTCTTATAGGACGTTTCCTACATAAGCCCACTTCTCCAAGATTAGAATGTAACAGACTTACCCAATAGAGAAATAAACAGAAAATTAGGTAAATTAAAAAGAAAAAGGACCATGTTTCAAGTAAAGGAACAAGACACAAACTCAGAAAAAGAACTAAACAAACTGGAGATAGGCAATCTACCCAATGAAGAGTTCAAGGTAAGCATTATAAAGACACTCACTAATCTCAGGAGAAAAATGGATGAACAATTCCACAAAAAAACTAGAAAATACCATTGACCCTTGAGCATCACCAATTTGAACTGTGTGGATTCACACAGATTTGCAGATTTCTTTTCCAATAAATACTGCAGAACTACATGATGGTGGTTGGCTGAATAAGCAGATGCAGAACCACAGATACTAAGGACTGACTGTGGAACTGGAGCATCTGCAGATTTAGGTGTCCATGGTAGGTCCTAGAACCAATCCTCCATGGATCCTGGATACTGAGGGATGACTGTATAAAAAGGAAGCAATCAGAGTGGAAGATTACAATAACTGAAACTTTTAAAATGCATCTGATTTTGAATTTCCCTGGAGGGTAGCTTTTTCTAGAATCTGCTAACACTGGCATTTCCCCTTCATTCAGAGAGCTTAAAGGCTTGTCACATTGTTTCAGGTCCATTTCAACAAATACAATATCACTATGATTGGTGTTTTATATATTCTTATTTAAATACAAAAATCAAAAAGCAAGCACCCTATTAGGTAGATCATATTTTTTTTTTTTACTTTTTTACTTTTCACTTTAAAGTAACTGAGTAAATAGAGGCTTTACCTCAAAAAATGCACTTAACGTACACCCCAAAGCAACAGAATTCATATTTTTCTCAACCACACATGAAACATTCTCCAGAAAAAAAACATATATTAGGCCATGAAACAACTCTTAATAAATTTAAGAGTACTGAAATTATATCAACCATCTTTCCCAAATACAGTAGTATAAAGCTAGAAATAAATTACACAAAGAAAACTGAAAAATTCACAAATATTTAGAGACTTAACTTTGTGCCATTGAAAAATCAATGGGTCAGAGGAGAAATCAGAGAAATCAAAGAGTCCTGTGAAAATGGAAATATATCAGACCAAAACTTACATGCTGCAGCAAAAGTAGTTTTAAAAGGGAAGTTTTTATAAATACTTACTTCAAGAAATAGCAGAAATCTCAGACATGAAGGTTATCTGGCTGTGGCATCTGTCACCCTGTTAGTTGCCAGGGTTTATTTCACTGACCTGGCTGGATAGTAGGTATCCCCTTCCTCACTCACTGCTCCTGAAGCTGAGTTACTCTGCCAAAGAGGACATCCTTCCCTTGTTAGAGGAGGGCATTCTTTGATCAAGAGTGTATGAATCGCTTCATTCCCCTGCTAGAATCTCTAAACAAGCTCTCAAGAAACAGGAAAAATTTTAAGCAATCTAACTTTATACAGCAAGGAACTAGAAAAAGAAAAATAAATGACACACAAATTTAGCTGAAGAAAGGAAATAAGGATCAACACATTAATAGGAATAAATGACAGACAAAAAAGAAAATAGAAAGATCAGTGAAACAAAGAGCTGATTTTTTATTTTGAAAAGGTAAAGAAACAACATTTTTAGCTAGACTTACCAAAAAATAGAGAGCTTATAAAATTAAAAAAGGAGTACATCAAGGCTGTATATTGTCACCCTGCTTAATAAACTTACGTGCAGAGTACATCATGCAAAATACCAGGCTGGATGACTCACAAGCTGGAATTAAGATTGTTGTGAGAAATAGCATTAACCTCAGATATGTATATGATAACACTTTAATGGCAGAAAATGAAGAGAAATTAAAAAGCCTCTTAATGAAAGCTTTCGAGGAGAGTGAAAAAGCTGGCCTAAAACTCAACATTCAAAAAACGAAGATCATGGCATCCAGTCCTATCACTTCATGGCAAATAAATGGGGGAAATGTGGAAACAGTGTCAAATTTCATTTTGTTGGGCTCCAAGATCACTGCAGATGGTGACTGCAGCCACAAAATTAAAAGATACTTGCTTCTAGGAAGAATATCTATGACAAGTCTAGACAGTGTATTAAAAAGCCAAGATAGTACTTTGCTGACAAAGGTCTGTATAGTCAAAGCTGTGGTTTTTCCAGTAGTCATGTATGGATGTGAGAGTTGGACCATAAAGAGGGCTGAGTGCCAAAGAATCGATACTTTCAAACTGTGGTTCTGTTGAAGACTCTTGATACTCCTGTGGAGTGCAAGGAGATCAAAACAGTTCATCCTAAAGGAAATTAATCCTGAATATTCATCAGAAGGACTGATACCGAAGCTGAAGCTCCAATAATTTAGCCACATGATGTGAAGAGCTGACTCATTGGAAAAGATCCCGATGCTTGGAAAGATTGAGGGCAAGAGGACGACAGAGGATGAGATGGTTGGATGGCATCACTGATACAATGGACATCAGTTTGAGCAAACTCAGGGAGACAGTGAAGGACAGAGAAGACTGGCGTGCTGCAGTCCATGGGGCTGCACGAGTCAGACATGATTTAGTGACTGGACAACAACAACAAAATCAGAATGAAAGAGGAGACACTGCAACTGACATCACAGAAATATTAACACAAAGTATAAGAGAGTACCAAGGGCAATTGCACACTAACAAATTGGACAACTTGGAAGCAATAGATAACTTCCTAGAAATACACTGAATTCAGTCTTCCAAGAGTGAATCGCAAAAAAATTTTAAAATCTGAACAGACTAATTTTTAATAAAGAAATTTATCAATAATTAAAAAAAAATCTCCCAACAAATAAAAGTTCAGAACCAGATGATTTCGCTGATGAATTCTACCAAAGATTTATAGAAGAATCCATATCAATTCCTTCTCAAGTTCTCCCAAACAAGAGGAGAGCAGGAAATACCTCCAAATTCATTTACCAGTCAGTATTACCCTAATACCAAAACCAGATAAAGACACCACAAGAAAAAAGAAGCCAATGTCCATGATGAACACAGATGCAGAAATCCTCAACAAAATATTAGCAAACCAAATTTAATAATACATTACAAGGATTACATACCATGATCAACTGAGATTTATGCCAGTGATGCTAGGATAGTTCAACATCTGTAAAATAAATGTGATATACCGCATTAAGAAAATGAAAGATAAAAATTATGTAATTTTTCTCAATAGATGCTGGAAAAGCATTGAGAAACTTCAACACCCATTTATGACAAAAACTGCCTATAAAGTGGGTATACAGGGAACATATCTCAATATAACAAAGTACACTTATGACAAGCCAACAACTAACATTATACTCAATAGATTATGAGGTTAAGACTAAAACAAGAATATGCTCACTCTCACCATTTTTATTTGACATAGTGTTGGAAGTCCTAGACAGGGCAGCTAGGTAAGGAAAAGAAGTGAAAGTTGTCTAAATCAAAAAAAAAAAAAAAGAAAAGGAAGGAAAAATGTCACCATCTCCATATGGCATGATATTATATTTAGAAAAATCTAAGGACTCTACCAAAAATCTTAGATCTAATAAATTCAGTAAATTTGCAGGAATCAAAACCAATATACAAAAGTCATTAGGGACCAAGGTGTTAAGACATTTGTAAATATAACTTAAAAAAAATTCTCTTTCATTATAGTTCATTATTATGTATAGAAACACTGCTGTTTCTATACAACACTACTGTTTTCTTCAGCAGCTCTTTTGCCTAAACACATTTCTGCCATGATTTTGGAGTTCCATAGTCTGACTCTCAATATCTATCGCAACTTCATTTCTTCCTGTGTCAATCTGTATATCTCACCCAACAACTTTGTCATTTTATGTATGATCACCCTGCTCCCTGAGTGTGGAAGACATCTCCACGTCTCCCATTCTACTGAAATACTTCCAGACCTGCCTCAAACATCACAACCTCTCTTCTTTTATTCCTTCCTTTCAGAAATACTTGTTCTTCTCTTAATGTATCAACAGACTATTCATTGCTATTTAGTATTTATTTACTTGTAATTTGTGTTTAATATTAGGTGTTTTCATGCCCACCTCTCCCACTATGTAGGAAATTCACTGAGAAAAGTGATGAATTAGCCACCATCTACTGCACCAAGAGTTAAGACACCAGTCGAGGCAGACCTGGTTTGAATCCCAATCTGCCTCTTATAATCTGTATCTGCATGCATGTGTGCTAAGTTGCTTCAGTCATGTCCTTATGGTAGCTAAGGACTGCAGCCCACCAGGCTCCTCTGTCCATGGAATTTTCCAGGCAAATATACTGGAGTGGGTTGCCATTTCCTCCTCCAGGGGACCTCCCAATCCAGGGATTAACCCTGCCTCTCCTGCATTATTCTGCATTGGAAGTGGATTCTTTACCACTGCCAGCAGGTAAGCCCATATTCGTTATGAAAAGTGAAGAGTGCAAGTGAAAGTCACTCAGCCATGTCCAATTCTTTGTGACCCCATCGACTATACAGCCTAAGGAATTCTCCAGGCCAGAATACTGGAGTGGGTAGCCTTTCCCTTATCCAGGGGATCTCCCTGACACAAGAATCAAACTGGGGTCTCCTGCATTACAGGCAGATTCTTTACCAACTGAGCTACAAGGGCATTAGGTATTACAATTAATGATTAGTATATGGTGGTCAAATGGCCCATAAACATACACAAAATTATTCAATTAGAACTCATGGAACTGCCAGCAATGATAAAAAAAGGTGATACCAATATTCACCCACCAGAATAGCAAAATGAAAGTCATATAAAACCAACTGTTGGTAAGGTCATGGAACAGCTGTGTCTCCCTTAACCTGCCATTGGGGAGAGGGAGGTATAAATTGCTCCAGCCACTTTGCAAATCTTTTTGCCAAAATCTATTAAAAGGGAAGTCATGCATACCCTATGACTGAGGAACTCCAATCTTAGGAATATCTCATCAGAAATTCGCACAGAGTTCACTAAGAGACATTAACATGTTCAGCAGTTCAGTTCAGTGGCACAGTCATGTCCGACTCTTTGCAACCCCATGGACTGCAGCATGCCAGGCCTCCCTATTGATCAGCAGCTCTGGAAGATTTGTTAAACTCATGTCCATTGAGTCGGTGATGCCACCCAACCATCCCATCCTCTGTTGTCTGCTTCTCCTCCTGCCCTCAATCTTTCCCAGCATCAGGGTCATTTCCAATGAGCCAGTTCTTCACAGCAGGTGGCCAAAGTATTGGAGTTTCAGCTTCAGCATCAGTCCTCCCAATGAATATTCAGGTTTATTTCCTTTAGGATGGACTGGTTGGATGTCCTTGCAGTCCAAGGGACTCTCAAGAGTCTTCTTCAACACCACAGTTCAAAAGCACCAATTCTTTCGAATTCAGTTTTTTTATGGACCAACTCTCACATCCATACATGAATACTGGAAAAACTAGATAGACATTTGTCAGCAAAGTAATGTCTCTGCTTTTTAATATGCTCTCTAGGTTGGTCATAGCTTTCCTCCCAAGGAGCAAGCATCTTTTAATTTCATGGCTGCAGTCACCATCTGCAGTGATTTTGGAGCCCAGAAAATAAAGTCTATCACTGTTTCCATTGTTTAACCATTTATATGCCATGAAGTGAGGGACTGATGCCATGATGTTAGTTTTTTTGAATGTCGAGTTTTATGCCAGCTTTTCACTCTCCTCTTTCACTTTCATCAAGAGGCTCTTCATTTTCTCTTTGATTTCTGCCATAAGGGTGGTGTCATCTGCATATCTGAGATTACTGATATTTCTCCTGGCAATCTTGATTCCAGCTTGTGCTTCATCCAGTCCAGCATTTCTCATGATGTACCCTGCATATAAGTTAAATAAGCATGGTGACAATATACAGCCTTGATGTATTCCTTTCCCAATTTGGAAACTTTCTATTGTTTCATGTCCAGTTCTGACTGTTTCTTCCTGACCTGCATACAGATTTCTTAGGAGGAAGGTCAGCTGGTCTGGTATTCCCATCTCTTAAAGAATTTTCCTTAGTTTGTTGTGATCCACACAGTCAAAGGCTTTGGGGTAGTCAATAAAGCAAAAGTAGATATTTTTCTGGAACTCTCTTGCTTTTTCAATGATCCAGTGGAGGTTGGCAATTTGATCTATGTTTCCTCTGCCTTTTCTAAATCCAGATTGAACATTTGGAAGTTCTTGGTTCATGTACTATTGAAGCCTGGCTTGGAGAATTTTTAGCATTACTTTGCTAGTATGTGAGATCAGAATCAGAATTCACATAATAGAGAGGACAGGCCTACGATGGGAATTTTGAGGCCAGACAGATTGACAAGGGTGTATAGACATGGGAATAAAACCAGAGTTGGGTTACATCAGGGACAGGTCTGAAATAAAGAAATCTGTCTGTGGAGAGGAAAAAACAGGTAATTCAAAATACAATTTAAACTTCCAAGCATATTTCAGAACATAAAGTCATTATCTTATTTTGAATAGAGAGCATCAACTGTCAAAAGTTATCGGAATCTTTAATCAGTAAGTTTTATATAGTCCAGTTTAAAATACCACTTGTGTATATGGCAATACTTAAGCTGATTCTAAGGTTTATGTGGAAATAAACTTGAAAACAGTGGCTAGGAAAGTTTTGAAAAGAAAGGGGATGAAAGAGTCCCACTAGAATCTTAAACATATTTTAAAACTGCAATAAGACTCTGATGCTGGGAGGGATTGGGGGCAGGAAGAAAGGGGGATGACAGAGGATGAGATGGCTGGATGGCATCACCGACTCGATGGATGTGAGTTTGAGTGAACTCCGGGAGTTGGTGATGGATAGGGAGGCCTGGCGTGCGGTGATTCATGGGGTTGCAAAGAGTCAGGCACGACTGAACGACTTCACCTTCACTTTTCACTTTCATGCATTGGAGAAGGAAATGGCAACCCACTCCAGCATTCTTGCCTGGAGAAGCCCAGGGACAGAAGAGCCTAGTGGGCTGCCGTCTATGGGGTTGCACAGAGTCGGACACAACTGAAGTGACTTAGCAGCAGAGATGAGTGCAGCTGTGCAGTAGTTTGAATGTTCTTAGGCATTGCCTTTCTTTGGGATTGGAATGAAAACTGACATTTCCCAGTCCTGTGGCCACTGCTGAGTTTTCCAAATTTGCTGGCATACTGAGTGCAGTACTTTCACAGCATCATCTTTTAGGATTTGAAATAGCCCTACTGGAATTCCATTACCTCCACTAGCTTTGTTCATAGTGATACTTCCTAAGGCCTACTTGACTTCTCATTCCAGGATGTCTGGCTCTAGGTGAGTGATCACACCACTGTGGTTATATGGATCATTAAGGTCTTCTGTGTATTCTTGCCACCTCTACTGAGTATCTTCTGCTTCTCTTAGTTCTATACCATTTCTATCCTTCATTGTGCCCATCTTTGCATGAGCTGTTCCCTTGGTATCTCTAATTTTCTTGAAGAGATCTCTAGTCTTTCCTATTCTATTGTTTTCCTCTATTTCTTTGCATTGATCGCTGGGGAAGGCTTTCTTATCTCTCCTTGCTATTCTTTGGAACTCTGCATTCAATTGGGTATATCTTTCCTTTTCTCCTTTGCCTTTCATTTCTCTTCTTTTCCTAGCTGTTTGTAAGGCCTCCTCAGACAATCATTTCCCCTTTTTGCATTTCTTTTACTTCAGGATGGTCTTGATCACTCTCTCTTGTACAATGTCAGGAACCTCCTTCCATAGTCTTCACGCAATCTGTCTATCAGATTGAATAGATAGACAATCCCTTGAATTGTCTGGAATTCAAGGGATCCCTTGAATTTATTTGTTGGTTTCATTGTATAATCCTAAGGGGTTTTTTTAGGTCATACCTGAACGGTCTGTCATATTCCTTACTTTTTTCAATTTAAATCTAAATTTTGCAATAAGTAGCTCAAGATCTGGGAGAAGGCAATGGCACCCTACTCCAGTACTCTTGCCTGGAAAATCCCATGGATGGAGGAGCCTGGTTGGCTGCAGTCCACGGGGTCACTAAGAGTTGGACACGACTGAGTGACTTCACTTTCACTTTTCACTTTCATGCATTGGAGATGGAAATGTCAAACCACTCCAATGTTCTTGCCTGGAGAATCCCAGGGACAGGGGAGCCTGGTGGGCTGCGTCTATGGGGTTGCACAGAGTTGGACACAACTGAAGCGACTTCGCAGTAGCAGCAGCTCATGATCTGCACCACTGTCAGCTCCCAGTCTTGTTTTTGCTGACTGTATAGAGCTTCTCCATTTATGCCTGCAAAGAATATAATCAATCTGATTTTGATGTTGACCATCTGATGCTGTCCATGTGTAGAGTCATCTCTTGTGTTGCTGGAAGAGGGTGCTTGCTATGACCAGTGTGTTCTCTTGGCAAAACTCTATTAGCCTTTACCCTGCATCATTTTGTCCATAACAGTACTATTAAAATTTGTATTAACCAAAACCTGGGAACAACCCAAGAACAGAATAAACAAATACATGTGGTATGTACACCAGATAGAAAACTGTGCAGTGAGAACTATCAAAGTACACAATAGTCCCTTGGACAGTAAGGAGATCAAACCAATCAATCTTAAGGGAAACCTGAGTACTCATTGGAAAGACTAATGCTGAAGCTCCAATACTTTGGACACCTGATGCAAAGAGCTGACTCTTTGGAAAAGCCCCTGTAGCTGGGAAAGGTTGAAGGCAAAAGAAAAGAGAGAGGGAGAGGATGAGATGGTTGGATGGCATCACTGATTCAATAGACATGAACTTGGGCAAACTCCAGAAGATGGTGAGGGACAAGAAGGCCTGGCCTTCTGCAGTCCATGTTGTTTCAAAGAGTCAGACATGACTTAGCGACTGAGGAGCAACAACATACAAAGTAGGAGCATTTTATCAACATTTTGCAAAGAGGATATACACACAAAATAATTCACCATCTTATTCCACTTATAAACTGTGAAGAAAAACAGGTGAAATTGATCTATGCTGTTAGAAGTCAGCAGAATAGTTAAAAATCTATGTTCATGTTGGGAGGGTGATTAGATTAAGAGGATCAGACTTAAAAGGATTACGTGACAGATCTGGTATTCAAGCATCTACTAGCTCCTAAAACATGAGTCCTTAGTCATCAAGTGTAGTAGGAAGTTGAATGAGCAGATTATAAGAGTATATTCAAAGTGTGAAAACTCATGGAGCTTTACATTTATGCAGTATCTACTTTTCTTTCTATACATCTATGTTCAGTTCAGTTCAGTTCAGTCACTCAGTCATATCTGACTCTTTGTGACCCCATGAACCACAGCATGCCAGGCCTCCCTGTCCATCACCAATTCCTGGAGTTCACTCAGACTCACGTCCATCGAGTCAGTGATACCATCCAGCCATCTCATCCTCTGTCATCCCCTTCTCCTCCTGCCTTCAATCTTTTCCCAACATCAAGGTCTTTTCAAATGAGTCAGCTCTTCGCATGAGGTGGCCAAAGTACTGGAATTTCAGCTTCAACATCAGTTCTTCCAATGAACACCCAGGACTGATCTCCTTTAGGATGGACTGTTTGGATCTCCTTGCAGTCCAAGGGACTCTCAAGAATCTTCTCCAGCATCATAGTTCAAAAGCATCAGTTCTTCTGTGCTCACTTTCTTTATAGTCCAACTCTCACATCCATACATGACTACTGGAAAAACCATAGTCTTGACTAGACGGACCTTTGTTGACAAAGTAATGTCTCTGCTTTTTAATATGCTGTCTAGGTTGGTCGTAACTTTCCTTCAGGGACATGGAAAGCAAAGGAGACACAAAGGAGTAAGCGTCTTTTAATTTCATGGCTGCAATCAACATCTGCAGTGATCTTGGAGCCCCAAAACAGAAAGTCAACCACTGTTTCCACTGTTTCCCCATCTATTTCCCATGAAGTGATGGGACCACATGTCATGATCTTAGTTTTCTGAATGTTGAGCTTTAAGACAACTTTTTCACTCTCCTCTTTCACTTTCATCAAGAGGCTCTTTATTTCTTCTTCACTTTCTGCAATAGCATGATGTCATCTGCATATCTGAGGTTATTGATATTTCTCCCGGCAATCTTGATTCCAGCTTGTGCTTCTTCCAGCCCAGTGTTTCTCACGATGTACTCTGCATAGAAGTTAAATAAGCAGGGTGACAATATACAGCCTTGATGTACTACTTTTCCTATTTGGAACCAGTCTGTTGTTCCATGTCCAGTTCTAACTGTTGCTTCCTGACTTGCATATAGGTTTCTCAAGAGGCAGGTCAGGTGGTCTGGTATTGCCATCTCTTTCAGAATTTTCTACAGTTTATTGTGATCCACACAGTCAAAGGCTTTGGCATAGTCAGTAAAGCAGAAATAATTGTTTTTCTGGAACTCTCTTACCTTTTTGATGATCCAGGGAATGTTGGCAATTTCATCTCTGGTTCTTCTGCCTTTTCTAAAACCAGCTTGAATATCTGGAAGTTCATGGTTCATGTATTGCTGAAGTCTAGCTTGGAGAATTTTGAGCATTACTTTACTAGTGTGTGATGTGAGTGCAATTATGTGGTAGTTTGAGCATTCTTTGGCATTGTCTTTCTTTGGGATTGGAATGAAAACTGACCTTTTCCAGTCCTGTGGCCACTGCTGAGTTTTCCAAATGTGCTGCCATGTTGAGTACAGCACTTTCACAGCATCACCTTTTAGGATTTGAAATAACTCATCTGGAATTCCATTACCTCCACTAGCTTTGTTCATAGTGATACTTCTTAAGGCCCACTTGACTTCTCACGCCAGCATGACTGGCTCTAGGTTAGTGATGACACCATCATGATTATCTGGGTTGTGAGGATCATTTTTGTACAGTTCTTCTGTGTATTCTTGCCACCTCTTCTTAATATCTTCTGCTTCTGTTAGGTCCATGTCCTTTATTGAGCCCATGTTTGCATGGAATGTTCCCTTGGTATCTCATTTTCTTGAAGAGATCCCTAGTCTTTCCTATTCTCTTATTTTCCTCTATTTCTTTGCACTGATCGCTTTGACAATAAAAACAACCTGACGCCAAACTACCTTACTTGAGTGATATTCTTCTGTCTCATTATATCATTACATACACATTCAGACTGATGCTTTCAAATTGTGGGGCTGAAGAAGACTCTTCTGAGTCTTTTGAACAGCAAGGAGTCAAACCAGTCAATCCTAATGGAAATCAACCCTGAATGTTCATTGCAAAGATTGATGCTGAAGCTGAAGTTCCAATACTTCGGCCAACTGATGTGAAGAGCCAGCTCATTGGAAAAGACCTTGATTTTGGGAAAGGTTTAGGGCAGGAGAAGAAAGGGGTGAGAGAGGATGAGATGGTTGGATATCATCACTGACTCAATGAACATGAGTTTGAGCAAACTCCAGGAGACAGTGGAGGACAGGGAAGCCTGGCATGCTGCAGTCCATAGGGTCACAAATTGTCAGACATGACATAGTGAAGGAGCAACAATAACATTCAGATTGCATTTTCCCAACTTTCTTTCACTCTTGTACCTCCTCATTAATTTGTTAATCAATAAGAACATGTGCATTAAGAGAATAATTTTATATGAGTATATTTATAATAATTAAAATATTTTTATACATTTTTATATATACTCTTTGCCAAATTTCTCACTCTATAATTTATTTGTCTCCTACATCCTTACCACTGACTCTGTTAGAAGTACCTTTGAGGATATAGACTAAAATCATATATATTTAAAGTTTTTTTTAGATATTTAGTACATGAGGATGGATTCCTGTTTAAGGTTGAAGATGTATGTCACATAACTATAACCACAGTCTTTTAATAAAAACCCCAACATCACAAAATAATCAACTGTATGAGGAGCACTAAAAATTGATTATATGCAATGCTAAAACACACTTCTATTTCAGTTAAATGCTACTTTTATTCCATTTCAACTTGAATTCTGTTTCTTGGACTCAAAAACTATAGGTATTTCATGGTAATAAAGCTAAAAAATACCAAAGGAATAAACAAATGCTGAAACTAGAATGACAACAAAATTGGTAGGTAAACATAGCAGTTAAAAGCTTATGAATGAATTTCAGGTAATAAAATATCAATAATAATTCACTCCATGCTAAGCAGGTAACAGATACTGTGCTACTTTATAAGCATTATCTTATTTAAGACTTAGAGATCCTTTGTAATACTCTATTAGCACCTTTTCTTTTGTGAGTGGAGGGAGGTAGATTAAGACAATAAGGCTCATATACCTTTGTGACTGATTCCTGATCTAGTATTTACATACATATTTTCTCATAAATCTATGTCTTAATCACCAGATGTAGCCACTAATTATATTCTTTTTCTTTGAAAAATGATGATCAATATGAACAAAACAGAAATTTTTCATGTCTTCATGAAATTTAAATTCTAATGAGATTATTCCTTTTGGATACCTAAGAAGTTTTAATCAAAGACTAAACAAATAAACTAACAGTGTCTCAATTAATTTTTTTTTATATAAAGTACTTGATTTATTAGCCTGGAGACATAACTGTCTTATACTTGTTATGGTTAAATATACTGAAACAATGCTTATAATCATTAATTTAAAAAATGAACATTGTATATTTCTGTGAATGTTTGCTACAGTAAATGAAACAAATCAAAAGAATATAAAAGTCATTCCAAAGCTTACCCTTGAGACACTTGTGAATATTCAGGTAGACTTTCTTTCAGACACATTCCAATGAATCTACTAACGCACTTCTGTATTTTTAACAGCTGCTACATGGTCCATTATATCGAGACCTCAAAATTTGTTCAACTAGCTCCCAAGAGATAGACATTAGGACATTTTTTTCTTTTTTTGAGAAGAGCAGGAGAATACTTCCATGAACAGCTCTTCAATATAAATATTTCTATGTGGTTTTATTCAATCATCTTATTGCCACATTTAAAAAACATCTGTTGGCACATTATATAGGAAAAAGTAGGATCTGTAGCTCCAAGAAAAATACAGTTACAACTTAGCAGCTCTTCAAGCTGACTACAGACCTCCAGGGGCACTTGCTCTGGTATCCTGAGGGTCCCTGCAGGACTCACCTTGTATGCTGTAGTCAGGAATTCCACAGACAGGTCTCAGCAAGAGCAATAACAGAGGCTGACCTGCATTTATCCACTATCACCTGAGTCATCCCTGAAAAAGAGCCATAGCTCTTTTTGAGAGAAGCCGTGGGCAAGCTTTTTAAGTTATATATCCAGAAAACTAATCATATCCACATTCCAAACATAGTGGCTTAAAATTTTTGTTTTACAGCCTGTTTTAGCTTAAGGCTAGAGAATTCACCTAACATAGGGGACAGTCTAATGACAAAGGGAGAAAATCTCACAAAACTGTTGATGAAATGATAACCTAGATGGGAGGGAGTGAGGCTTAGGAGAGAGGGGATATATGTTTGCATATAGCTGATTCACTCCGCTGTACAGCAGAAACTAACACGACATTGCAAAGCAATTACACTCCAATAAAAAGAAGGAGATCTCAGAACCCCTAGAAAAAATCATTCTCAGAGTCCCTACCAAACATCTACTATGTAGGTAGTTGTGATTATTAAATTACGTTGTAAAATTTATAGCTCTCTGTCTGATATACTAAGAGATCAATAAATGTTAACCATTATTATGGTTTCTCAACTTCTCCATATGTTTCCTTTACCCACTTTCTCTAACTGAAAGCTGTTTTCTCAGGAATTTAACTAGCTGCCTTTGTGTGAGTGTTTTCTTCCCATAAAGTCCTTTCATCCCCACTGTAAAAAGTATTGTCTATCCAGTTTTTACCAAATTCCCCCCAACATTCCAATTCAAACATCTAACATCTCATGTATGAATTATTCTAACGACTCTTCCCTGGTCCCCCTTCATCTGCTCAGTTTCCCTTTCAATCCCACTGTATAGAGAAGCAGAATAACGTTTTCAAGTGCAAATGTGACCGTGTATATTCCTTGTTTAACGCTGCTCAGTGACTTCCATTCACTAAGGGATGAGGTCTGCATCTTCGCCATGGCCTCTCCTATCATCTCCCCTCCAGCTACTCTGGCCTTCTGTGAGCCATGCCCCTCCAGAAACCAGGCACTTCCTCTTGATATCTTAGAAAGTGCTATTACCTCTCTCTGGAAACCCTGCATCCTAAACCAATATCTGTCTGCATAGTGCCTTTTAAGTTTCAAATTTTAGCACAGTATTTTTTTTCCTTTCCCATTCTGTAGTTAGGCCACGATTCTTGCCATTGATTCATTTCTTATGTATCTGTTCTGCTCATCTATCAGCTTTCCATGCACCCTTCAGATTTCCATTAATTTCAGATCTTGGGTCTCTCTTCCTGCTATGTTTCCCCACCTAGTTCAGTTCAGAGTGTCCGGGGAGTGTGTGATTTCCCTGGTTCTGTCTCTTCCCAACAAAAGTTTGAAGCAACAGATGGCCCAGTGTTAAAGCCCCATGTAATTTCTTCAGACAGACCAGTGTTACAGCTCCATGTTTCAGCTCAGTTTTATTTAGAAAGCAAAGGAGAATATACCCTCAAGGTTGTGAAGGTGGGCTGACCCAAAAGACATGAAGAAAAGAAAATTCCCTGGCCCAAGTTTGGCTCCATTTTTATGTTTTTTTCTCCTCCCCCCTGGGCCTGGCCTATGTAAATTGGGCTAGCCAGGAGTGCTGTTTGTTTTACCTGAAGTTTTCACTCCAGTCCTTGGACCTTCCTTTGTTCTAGTTTTGCGGGCTTTTCCCTTCATTGTCTTTTAGCCACTGCATTCTGGACTTCTTTTTCCTATTCTAACTACCTAACAAGAGCAAATAGAAAATGCTCAAGACTACTTGATGAATGAATGAAACACTAAAAAGTTAGATATTTGGAAGTAAAAAACAACATTTTTGTACACTAATATTGTATCCATTTCTTCAGAATGGTCTATGACGAAAATAATATTTACTTGTTTACCAAAGCTGGAATAACCTAATACAAAAACAGCTGATCAGTTATATAAACACATGCCACTATTAGCACATTAGAAATGAGAGATTTAAGAAAATTTGATATACTCCTCTATTCCCAAATGTTATATACTCATTTCAACATAAATGAAATGTGATATTTTATTAAAGTTTCTATATTACATAATACCTTATCTATTTCTGAAGATTAAGGCAAATTAAATCAAATATGTATATGTATATATATGTGTGTATGTATATGTGTGTGTGTGTGTGTGTGTGTATTTATTGTTTACTCATTAAGTGATGTCCAATTCTTTTGGTACTCCAAGTACTATAGCCCACCAGGCTCCTCTGTCCATTGGATTTCCCAGGCAAGAATACTTGGGTTTGCCATTTCCTTCTCCAGGTCATCTTCCCGACCCAGGGATCAAACCCACTTTGCTTGCTTGTAAGGTGAATTTTTTACCACTAAGCCACCTGGGAAGCCTATATGTGCGTATATGTGTGTGTGTGTGTGTGTGTGTGTGTGTGTGTGTATAAACAAAATATTACAGATTGAAGAGTGAGGCTGTAAGTCCAAGATCAAGATTTTGGCAAAATGGTTTTCTCCCAAGACCTCTCTCCTTGGTTTGCTTATGGCTGCTTTCTCTTTGTGTCCTCATGTAGCCTTTTGTCTGTTTATAAGCATCTCATGTCTTCTCATTTCCTTTATAAGGACACCAGTCATAATGCATTAGGGCCCCATCCTCATGACCTCATTTAACCTTAATTATCTTTTTAAAGGTTTTATCTTTAAAAGCAGTCATGTTGGTGGCTACAGCTTCAACATGTGAATTTGGGGGAGACACAATTCAGTCATAAGTTCAAATCTCTTACCACACACAAATAGAAAACAAATCAACCTGAGTAACAAAACCATACTATCAGTTTCAATAGGTACATGCTATTGACTCCTGTAGTGTTTAGAAGGCCCAGCAAAATTCATTTCTTGAGGTTGTGCAATGATAATGACAAACTTCTCTCATTATTATTATATCTAGGTTTCTGTTAACATAAATTAATTTTTTTTAAAGAAACCAGCAGATCAACATTGTAAGTAATTATTACTGTTTCTGTGTGCAGACTAACCCCCAGGGCCACACAAACAGTGTGTCATTTTTTTTTTTTCTTCCTGTCAACCTCTGACCCTTGGAGCTCTCTAGTCCTCTTGAGTAAATAGTGTGAAGGCTGACAAAGTAACAAATGTTAGAGCTAAGTTTAATATTGCAGTTGCCATTCATCTCCTGTAAAACAGCAATGTTTCTAGTTAAAATTAAAGGCACATTTTTATGTAAAATTTTCACAGTGATTTCATATTTTTGAAAATTAAGGGTATTTCTTTATTAACTGCTGCTTTCAAATCTCCTGATAACTAGACTATACATCACATCAAATTTTAATGGTTATTTATTTACTTAACAGAATATTACTGTTGAGAATAACATATTTCTATCCCTACACCCATATTTTATATTCCCCTAGTGTTTTCCTGGTTGAATTTCTAATCTTCACTCTAGACATCTTAGCCTTAATCATGTTCATTTCAGTTCTGTGCTCTGAATACAAATAGCTCATTTTACAACACAAGCATATAAATAATTTCACCTTTTTCTTCTTCTTACCAAACAACTTATTTTGCAAATCCACCTTCCACCTGTAACCCTGATTCAGACTCCTTTTCTACATGGTTGTTAAGCAATTGCAAGCTTATGTTTTGTTTTAGCCTCTAAAACACTACCACTTTCACTCTTTGAAGAAAAAACTATCCTCTAACTTGAGAATTGTTTTACCATTCTAATTTGATTGTCATCTCAGCTCTAATTCTACATCTCTAAAAATGATCTTTACCTTTGTAGAACAAAGTTCTTTAATCCACTCCTCTAGGTGTAAGAATCAAATGAATGTGCGGAAAAAAAAAACAAAAAAACAAAAAACAACCAAACCCAAAAAACCAGAGATCGTTTTTATCATTGGTTCTTATTCCTTAGGTGCTATTATTTTATTTCTTTCAGAAACCAGAATACTTCTCACCTCTTATTTCTGCTACGGAAAAATTTTCTTATATATTTAGGATGTGCTTGCCCCTTCCTACTACTTGGTGTGCAAAAGTCGGGAGAAGAGTAAGGAGGGAGATCCCAAGGCAACACAGTTTCCAGAGATTTGCTCTCAGTTCAGGAATGTCTTTGTAATGCTGCAAATTTCAGGCAATATATAAGGTAGGTCTGGGAGACACCAAGTTACAGTGCTGGGGTGCCCTGTCATTAAATATATGAGGACACTCTGACAGTAAGAACAAATGAGTTCCCACATATTTATGCATTTAAGATTCACTTAAAGAACTACATAATAAACACTATTACATTCAGTAATTTTGCGACACAAGCATCTATACACTTTCGACAGTCTGAGCACATGTGGTCAGGATAGATTACATACGCTGTCAATGCATTATCTTTTCTAAGGATCTGGATCCTTATAATCCCCACAACAGTGATTTAGCCTGTCTTCAGATTTGATGGCCACAATTTGAAAACCACTTGGAGAAATAAGAGACCTGGATTAAATGCTCCCTACTTTGGCCGCATAATATCCGGTAAATCACTTAGCACCCTAGGTGCTTGAGTTTTGTGAGGCTTCAAACTAAATCGATAATGCATGCAGAAGCCCCCTGCATGCATGCATGTATGCTAACTCATTTTAGTCATGTCTGACTCTTTGCAGCTCTATGGACTGTAGCCTGCCAGGCTCCTCTGTCCATGGGATTCTCCAGGCAAAAATACTGGAGTGGGTTGCCAAGCCCTCCTCTAGGGGATCTTCCTGAGCCAAGGGTCAAACCTGTGTCTACTATGTCTCCAGCATTGGCAGGTGGGTTCTTTATCACTAGCACCACCTGGGAAGCCCAGAAACCCTCTCTGCACCACCAAACAGGATATACATGCAAAATACCATTATCTCAAAGAACAAGAGGAAAAGGCCTGAGTGAGAATTGCATGTCATGTGATGAAGAGGGATACAAATTTCTGGAAGCACCTTTGGAGAAATACCATTGTGGAAGTACTTATGGAGAGCAAAATATACATTCTCAATTCTTCCACCCTGCCCAACTCTTTTCCTGCTGGGACAGTGATAGAAGAATGGGGACAGCCCCACTCAATTTACCACAGTTCTTCTATCCTATGTTTAATAATGGTCCATTTTTAATGCCTCCTGCAGGGAAGAAAAAAATATCTCTTTCTTCTGTAACAAAAGATGGATGTATACGAGTTTATTGAAATGTAAGTTTTATGTGACAGTGGAACCTTCAAAAGGAAATGATGACCTGAACAAATGGTAAAAATGAATATTTTTGTGCAAGGTCTGATGAGGCATGGAAAGTTGTGGAATGATAGAACAAAGAGTATAAGCTAAGTCATTACTGGGAGACAGTTAGCAAGGCTTGTCCGTTAAGAGTCCTCTCTGTATGCTTTAGCCTTCAGAGGTAAGGGTGCTCTTTTCCTGTGGTTATATGAAGGACACCTCTTACACGAGAGTTTTAAGCTCCACTTTAGGGAAGATAAGAAAATTCTTTCTACATCTCTCATTTCTCAAATTTCCTTTAGCTTGAAATATTTAACATGCTAAATATCCTATTTTGAGATAATATATCCTGAATTCCATCACCTCCAAGGATCATGCTTACCCAGGTTTTCCACCCAAACTCATTTCACCTACATGAAAAACACAGCACAATTCTCAGTGGTATAGGGAGCAAAATTGCCACTAGTAGTGTTTTGGTTTTAGAAAAGGCAGAGGAACCAGAGATCAAATTGCCAACATCCATTGGATCATGGAAAAAGCAAGAGAGTTCAGGAAAAACATCTATTTCTGCTTTACTGACTATGCCAAAGCCTTTGACTGTGTGGATCACAATAAACTGTGGAAGATTCTGAGAGAGATGGAAATACCAGACCACCTGACCTGCCTCTTGAGAAATCTATGCAGGTCAGGAAGCAACAGTTAGAACTGGACATGGAACAACAGACTTGTTCCAAATAGGAAAAGGAGTACATCAAGGCTGTATATTGTCACCCTGCTTATTTAACTTATAAGCAGAGTACATCATGAGAAACGCTGGACTGGAAGAAACACAAACTGGAATCAAGATTGCCTGGAGAAATATCAATAACCTCAGATATGCAGATGACACCACCCTTAAGGTAGAAAGTGAAGAGGAATTAAAAAGCCTCTTGATGAAAGTGAAAGAGGAGAGTGAAAAAAGTTGGCTTAAAAGCTCTACATTCAGAAAACGAAGATCATGGCATCTGGTCCCATCACTTCATGGGAAATAGATGGGAAAACAATGGAAACAGTGTCAGACTTTATTTTTTGGGCTCCAATATCACTACAGATGGTGACTGAGTGAAGTGAGTGAGTGAAGTTGCTCAGTCATGTCCGACTCTTTGTGACCCCGTGGACTGTAACCTACCAGGCTCCTCCGTCCATGGGATTTTCCAGGCAAGAATACTGGAGTGGGTTGCCATTTCCTTCTCCAGGGGATCTTCCTAACCCAGGGATTGAACCCAGGTCTCCCATCTTGCAGGCAAACACTTTAATCTCTGAGCCACCAGGGACGCCTGCAGATGGTGACTGCAGCCATGAAATTAAAAGATGTTTACTCCTTGGAAGAAAAGTTATGACCAACCTAGATAGCATATTCAAAAGCAGAGACATTACTTTGCCAACTAAGGTCCATCTAGCCAAGGCTATGGTTTTTCCAGTGGTCATGTATGGATGTGAGAGTTGGACTGTGAAGAAGGCTGAGCGCCGAAGAATGGATGCTTTTGAACTGTAGTGTTGGGAGAAGACTCTTGAGAGTCCCTTGGACTGCAAGGAGATCCAACCAGTCCATTCTGAAGGAGATCAGCCCTGGGATTTCTTTGGAAAGAATGATGCTAAAGCTGAAACTCCAATACTTTGGCCACCTCATGTGAAGAGTTGACTCATTGGAAAAGACTCTGATGCTGGGAGGGATTGGGGGCAGGAGGAGAAGGGGACGACAGAGAATGAGATGGTTGGATGGCATCATTGACTCGATGGACATGAGTCTGAGTGAACTCCAGGAGTTGGTGATGGACAGGGAGGCCTGGCCTGCTTCGATTCATGGGGTCGCAAAGAGTCGGACACGACTGAGCAACTGAACTGAACTGAACTGAGTGTTTCTCTTTTGTATGAGGATTAACTTAGGCTGATTACTTTAAGACCCAGAAGACTCAGGAAGAACATCTGACCTTCTCCTAACAGTCTAAAAGAATTAAGATGCTGCTGCTGCTGCTGCTAAGTCACTTCAGTCGTGTCCGACTCTGCGACCCCAGAGATGGCAGCCCACCAGGCTCCCCTGTCCCTGGGATTCTCCGGGCAAGAACACCAGAGTGGGTTGCCATTTCCTTCTCCAATGCAAGAGAGTGAAAAGTGAAAGTGAAGTGGCTCAGTCGTGTCTGACTTCGCAATCCCATGGACTGCAGCCCACCAGGCTCCTCCATCCATGGGATTTTCCAGGCAAGAGTACTGGAGTGGGGTGCCATCGCCTTCTCCAAAAAGAATTAAGATAGAGGATATATTCCAAGAAGGGAGCTATCACCATAGATAACTATAGTGAGAATTAGGGTTGTGGACAGAGAGAAACTTAGGAAAGTTCATTACAATTCTACCAAAGTCTCATTGTCTCTGCATGGCCCAGCAAACAGTCCTTTACCAAACATTTGCTTTTCCATCTTCAAGTGAATTGCCTTTTTCCCCTTTGAAGTCCCAAATCACTACCTCCAACATTCTGTTTTGTCTTTAGCTGAAGACAGTATTTAAGGTGAGAGTTTCAGCCATTTGAGTAAGTTACTCAGTCTTCCTAGGTCTCTGCCATGTATACATGTTTTTAAACTTTTGTTTTATTTTCTCCTGTTAACCTGTGTCATGTCAATTTAATTCCTAGAGCAGCCAGAAAAACTTAAAAGGATAGAGAAAAATTTCTTCTTCCCTGAAAATGGTATAAGTATTTTCTTTGGAATATCATTATAAAAATAAGTGAAAGATTTTAGAATCATTTGTCTTTTCTGTTGTAGTTCAGTTCAGTTCAGCCGCTCAGTCATTTCCAACTCTTTGCGACCCCATGAATCGCAGCACGCCAGGCCTTCCTGTCCATCACCAGCTCCCAGAGTTCACTCAGACTCACATCCATTGAGTCAGTGATGCCAATCAGCCAGCTCATCCTCTGTTGTCCCCTTCTCCTCCTGCCCCCCAATCCCTCCCAGCATCAGAGTCTTTTCCAGTGAGTCAACTCTTCACATGAGGTGGCTAAAGTACTGGAGTTTCAGTTTCAGCATCATTCCTTCCAAAGAAATCCCAGGGCTGATCTCCTTCAGAATGGACTGGTTGGATCTCCTTGCAGTCCAAGGGACTCTCAAGAGTCTTCTCCAACACCACAGTTCAAACAGGGAAATGAACAAAAGGGCAGTTTTCTAATTTATGAAATTAGGACATGCATTGGACTAAACCTATAAGTTAAACATCTGAGTGTTCAAAATAATACATGTCTGAAATATTCCAAGCTCTTACTTGAGAATACCATGTGGGGGAAAAAAAATTAGGTCACAGTTCTAAGTATACTCACGCAAATATAAAATATTTATAGTTTAAGGTAAATCAGAGCATCTATTAATGGATATGATGTGTGAAGGCATCATTGTTCTATGGTTTTCACTTCAGTGAATATTGAATCAATTTAATGAAATAACTGAGAAAAATGTCATTTAGGGCCAGTGTGATCAAGGGTGTATCACTTGAGGTGTGACATGATTGTCACCTGAGCATTTCTTTACTAATAAACAGAGTTTAATCAAGTCCGTTTGCACATTTATTGAGAAAATTATGAAGCCATCGCTGATCTAGGCCAGATTTGAACTGCTGACCCAGAGGTGCAAGATCCCATATCCGGCTCCTCATTACTTTTGTAATTTTGTTTGCTTGTAAAGAGTCTTGCTAAAGAATTGCTAGGAAAAAGAACACATATTGCTTCAATGTCTTCAGAAAACTTCCTTAATATATTGTTTTAAAATGTGTCCATTTCACTAATTTGCTGCTGTGATTTGCTTCTAGTATTAATATTCAGGAATCTGAGAGAAAGTAAGGTATGTTTTATGCCAAGAGGGAATTAGGAGATTGAATCAACCAATCCTGCTGTGAGATATAATAAGTATGTCTTCATGATTTAAATTTTCCTAAAGAATGATGGAAGAGAGCAATTCACAAAAGTATGCATTTCTACTTGGCAGTCTTATTTATAATTTAAAGGCTACTATTTCTCTTCCAAATTCAGTAAACTAGGAAACAACCAAATTAGAACAAAAGAAAATCTCTCACAAATCTTATGACAGTGACAAAATATCTCAAAAAAAATCAGAAAAATAGAGTAAGAGTAGACAGATGAAAAATACATTTATTGCTTTTGCCCACCCAGTCTGTGCCTCCTAAGCAGATTCTCGTAACTTGGAAAGGGAATATATATTATCCTGAAGCCATGATTAATTCCATGTAACTTTCAAAGCAAGCTGAATAGCTGATCACCTTTGAGAAAGGGATTTCATAAATACATTATTAACATCATCAAGCTAAATTGTAAAATTATTTTCCCATATGAAAAGAACTTTCTCACACTTTGTAAACTATTTCCTGACTCCCTCTCTAGATATGTTATTATATATCTGTTTTAACCTATGGCATGACTTTCTGACAAGCTCTGAAAGCACAAATTTCTCTCTCATTGTTTTCTGCAGTGAGAGATATTTCTCTCAAATATTCAGTTATAGTGTATTTCATGCAAAAATGTTTTCAGTGGGGTGTAGTGTAAAAAGGATATATTTAAGTGACAGCTCAAAAAGAGATTTTTTTACAGAAATCTCTTTGAAGCATTAAGAGGGACCACGTTTAACATGGGATGCTTATTCGTTTCTCTTCTGATTTTAGAGCACCCAACCTTCAGAAAATTATCATTTACTTTACAAAAACAGTAAATGTTCAACTTCAACAGATATCATGCCTACCATCTTATACACTGGGTCAAAGTCTTTTCTCCACTCTATAACTTTTTAAGTAATGGGAATCTGACCCAGTCACATAACTCAATTCTGTGCCCCTCCTAGAATGCTTTTTGTCTGCTGGCATTCCTTAAATATATATATGAGCAAGTAGCTTTTGTAACCTTTTCTTGACTCCTTTCAGAAGGTGAGGTGTTTGTGTTGAACAATATGGTAGTGCAGTCTGGGTTATGGGTTATAATGAAGGTAGGAAATAAACTCCAAGGTTTTAGTCCTACACACGTGATTGAAACTCAAGTCATATTAAACAACATAATTTTTCTAACCAACAGCAAATCCCAAAAGTCTAAACTGCTTGTAGCTTTGTGAGTAACTCAGCCTTTTATGTGTTCAATTATACTATCTTTATTATAATTTTCTGTTTAAAAGAAAAATTTTGGTGGTACTCAATTGTTGAAAAAACAAGGGAATTCCAGAAAAACATCTACTTCTGCTCACTGACTATGCTAAAGGCTTTGACTATGTGGATCACAACAAACTGGAAAATTCTTAAAGAGATGGGAATGCTGGACAACCTTACCTGTCTCCTGAGAAATGCACATGCAGGTCAAGAAACAACAGGTAGAAGCAGACATGGAACAATGGACTGGTCCAAAATTAGGAAAGGAGTACATCAAGGCTGTACATTGTCACCCTGCTTATTTAACTTATGTGAAGTGCTGGGCTTGATGAAGCACAAGATTCAATCAAGATTGCCAGGAGAAATAACAATAAACTCAGATATGTAGATGACACCACCCTAATGGTGGAAAGCGAAGAGAAATCAAAGAGCCCCTTGAGGAAGATGAAAGAGGAGAGTGAAAAAGCTGACTTAAAACTCAACACTCGGAAAACAAAGATCATGGCATACGGTTCCATCACTTGATGGCAAATAGATGGGCAAACAATGGAAACAGTGACAGACTTTATTTTTTTGGGCTCCAAAATCACTGCAGATGGTGACTGCAGCTGAGAAATTAAAAGACCCTTGCTCCTTGGAAGAAAAGCTATGACCAACCTAGACAACATATTAAAAAGCAGAGACACCACTTTGCCAACAAAGGTCCAAGCCAAAGCTATGGTTTTTCCAGTAGTCATGTACAAACATAAGAGTTGGACCATAAAGAAGGCTGAGTGTCAAAGAATTGATGCTTTGAACTGCGGTTTTGGAGAAGACTCTTGAGAGTCCCTTGGACTGCAAGGAGATCCAACCAGTCCATCCTAAAGGATATCAGTCCTGGGTGTTCATTGAAAGGACTGATGCTGAAGCTCCAATACTTTGGCCACCTGATGTGAACAGCTGACTCACTGGAAAACACCCTGATGCTGGGAAAGATTGAGGGTAGGAGAAGAAGGGGACGACAGAGGATGAGATGGTTGGATGGCATCACCAACTCAATAGATAGGAGTTTGAGCAAACTGTGGGAGATAGTGAAGGCCAGGAAAGCCTGAGGTGCTGCAGTCCATGGGTTCACAAGAGTAGGATATGACTGAGTGACTGAACAAGAGCAACAATAAGAATCATTGAACAACTAACAATTTCTCAAATATAAACACACAGCCACTATAGTGAAAGGAATGAGTATCGTCCTCTTATAAAATGATGTAATATCTAGATAAACAAATAAGTCTTCCAGCAGTAGCTCCAGTTAAGAAGCCAATTTGATGCTGTCTGCTCCTCCACATCCTTACTCTAATATGAATGTAGCATACTCATCCTGTGTTCTGATGTAGACCCCCATTCGAAAACTTTAACACCTTTTCTGTTTCTACAATGCTAAGATTTACATTCATAAACAAATACAGACTTTTCAAGAGGAGAATAAAAGAAAGCTAAAAATATGCAACTAACATATATGTGTATGGCTGAATCTTTTTATTGTGCACCTGAAACAATCACAACATTGTGAACTAGCTATACTCCAGTACAAAACAACAAGTTTAAAAAATACAACTAATAAAAATTTAACTTTAAACTGATATCAAGGGAAAATGATGGTTCTGCGATCAAGGAGGGCAAATGGATTAGCTACTAATGACAAAAAGAAACACTAAAAGAACCTAAGTAATGCCAACACAATTCTCCACCACGTGTTATGGAATTTGAAATGTTTCAATAAGCTGTACCTAAGCTACAGTTAAGAAACCTGACATTGCTGCTGCTATCATCCTGAGTCTATGGACAAATGCCTACTTTGTCTTTGTTAAGTGAAGAATCCTTGAACTGGTATAGAATTCTGCAATCAGGCTAGGTTTTTGAGGGGGATGTGAAGCTGAACAAATCTGATAAACTGCTTTAAGGAAATGACAGTGACAGGTGACAGGAATTGGGCAGGATGATGTAATCCATTTAATCTTTATCAAAGATCTTTATATTCTGCATCAAAGAGTTGTGTTGGAAATAAATAGGTACTCCCATGTAGGGAGAAAACAATAAAAGAGAAATGTTATCAATTTTCTTGATGACCAAGAGGATCTAGTTTAGTTCAGTTACTCAGTCATGTCCAATTCTTTGCATGGATTGCAGCAGGCCAGGCTTCCCTGTCCATCACCAACTCCCAGGGCTTGCTCAAACTCATGTCCATTGAGTCAGTGATGACATCCAACCATCTTGTCCTCTGTTGTCCCCTTCTCCTCCTACCTTCAATCTTTCCCAGCATCAGGGTCTTTTCCAATAAGTCAGCTCTTCTCATCAGATGGCCAGAATATTAGAGCTTCAACCTCAGCATCAGTCCTTCCAGTGGATGTGGATATTCAGGATTGATTTCCTTTAGGATTGACTGATTTGATCTCCTTGCAGTCCAAGGGACTCTCAAGAGTCTTTTCCAACACCACAGTTTCAAGGCATCAGTTCTTTGCACTCAGCCTTTTTTACTATCCAGCTATCCCATATGTATACGACTATTGGAAAAACCAAAGCTTAGACTCTACATCTTTATAGGCAAGCTAATGTCTCTGCTTTTTAATATGCTGACTAGGTTGGTCATAGCTTTTCTTCCAAGGAGCAAGTGTCTTTTAATTTCATGGATGTACTCATCATCTGCAGTGATTTTGGAGCCCAAGATAATAACATCTGCCACTATTTCCATTGTTTCTTCATCTATTTGACATGAAATGATGGGACTGGATGCTGAGTTTTAAGTCAGTTTTGTCACTCTCCTCTTTCACTTCCATCAAGAGACTCTTTAGTTCCTCTTTGCTTTCTGCCATAATCCATTGAAAATTGGCAGAGTCCAGAAGAAAAAAATTAAGTGATATTCAAATTGACTCTTTTCAATATTCCTCTCTATGCAGACTGTCAAAAATTTGAACTTTTCAATCAACTTTTTCTCCTTCCTGTCTAGCATCTGCGAGAGTCTACAATGTTAGGGTGAACCTAAGAATTTTGGTAAGTCTCTTACCACATGTCATCTAATAAACCTGTTGACTAAAATAAGATGCACCATTTGAGAATTGCAAGTAAAGTTTTATTTGGGGCAAAATGAGGACTGAAGCCTGGGAAAAAGCACCTCAGAAAGCTCACCTCAGAGACTGCTTCAAAGAGGCAGTGGGAGGAGGTCAATATACAAGGCTTTGGTGAAGGGGGAGTTCAATGTAATTAAGGAGTCATTTTACAAAAGGTTTTCTGCTAGTTATGAGGAGCTGATGTCATCATGAAGAGATTTAATGCTTTTCTAGACATGAGGAGATGGGCATCCCAGGGGGCTTCCTAGGTAGCATTAGTGGTAAAGAACCTATCTGCCATTGCAGGAGGCATTAGAGCAAGTTCACCTCATAAGAGGAAGATCCCCCGGAGAAGCCAATGACAACCCACTTCAGTATTCTTGCCTGGAGAATTCCATGGGCAGAAGAGCCTAGCAGGCTACTGTCCATGGGGTCCCAAAGAGCTGGACATGACTGAAGCGACTTAGCACAGCACAGTACACAGGACTGGGATCATGAAATTAGATCCGGAAAAGATCTAACCATCTAAAGACCTGTTCCACCAGTTTCCCTGGAGCACAGAGTGCCTCATTCTCCACTCTGAATTCCCCTATGGGGTGTTGAAGGTTGGCAGCTTCAGCAGCATAGGATTCAGTCTCCACAGAGGCAGATGGCAAACACCCTTGTAGTTGCTGTTCAGTTGCTGGCAAATGCTATTGGCAAGTGCCAATTTGTACTTGACGTGTAAGTATATGCCAATGTATAGTTGACAAACCAAAATATCATATGTATTTATAATATAGGAAATTATCTGACTCCTTTCCCATTTCTATTCCTATTCGTATCATTAAAAACTGATGCTTCTTCAAGCTCATTATGTTTCCATAAAAGTGTACATTAAAGACAGTGGAAAGCATTAAGTTTGAATACCTTTGGTTTTAGTCAGGAGGTGACCTGAGCCATTAATGCTATTTAAACACTCTTCCTTTGATATTCAAGACTGTAGCATGCTGTCTTCAGGCAATGTACTGCTGAAAAACAAGACTTTAATGATAAAATAGAGGAACAAAGACGAGCTACTTGTATCAGTGTCAGTAGGTAAATAGCGCTAATCTGTCTTCATTATTGCTATGCAGGCCATAATACCAGGTGGGAGGATGTGTAACATCTTTTACCATTATCCAAGAGCTAAGGACCAAGAGAAACTTAATCAACACAAATGTGGCAATCATTTCAGTCTGAAAATTATAATACTTTCAAAGAAGTTTGACATGTTTCTTTTAAAGTGAGGCTACCTCTTACCATTCTTTCTTCTTTCTCTAGATGGTAAAATGTGTTAGATTTGAATACTTAGCCCAAGCTTCTTCTTGGCCAAAAACTGAATAAATAAAACCCTCCAAAACAATAAAATACCTTGATGAGTAGATTTTCTTTTTGTGCTCCTCCTAAAGAGATAAAAACTAAAAGGTAGGAAAAGCAAACTGGAATGTAAAAATGAAAAGTACCTACAATCAAAATTAAATCTATCACTGTTATTAAATCCTTTTTTGAACAGTTTTGTTTCTGACCTGTATAGTATTCATTCCCCTAAAAGATACTATTTTGTCTTTACATTTGAAATCTTATATGTGACCAAAACTAGCTAAACCAAGTTAATCAAGACTGACCCCATGAAGAACTGTAAAGTAAATGACATTTGCCTTGGAGTTCTTTTCTTTTAATGCCTCTTCCAACTGCCTCTATTGAGGCAGGTGGTAGATCCCCTCCCAACCAGGGTAAAGCAATTGGAGATCCATTCCCTATTGAATGAAACTCCAAAAAGAGAATCGTGGGGGCAATTAGAGGAGGAGGCTGGGCCCTGCCCAGACCACATATTTCTTTTCTTGAAGTCAGGAGGCCTCCCCAACCACACATGTGCAGAAAAGGCTCCTTAGAGGCCAAAGGGGAGTTTTGACAGGGGATGTATCCTACCCATAAGCCTTTGCAGTAAAATCCATCTTGGCTAAGAGATGCAAGCACACACATGAAAGAGTTCTGAGACATACCAAATATAAACTGTGCACGCAGCCTTTTCCAACTCTTTGTGAAGCTATGGACTGTAGCCAATTAGCTCCTCTGTCCATGGGATTCTCCAGGCAAAAATACTGGAGGTGGTTGCATTTCCTCCTTCAGGGGATGCAACAAGGGATTGAAACCATGTCTCTTACATCTCCTGCATTGGCAGGCACATTCTTTACCACTAGTACCACCTGGGAAGCTCTATGGACTATGAACCAGGCTAATTGAAATGATTGGCCAAAAGAAACCCGGAAGAAATGCCCCATAAAAGTAATTTAAACTGCCACGAGAAGGCGACTCAGTGACTCTCTCTCCCTGAGTTCACCCTTGTGTCTATCCACATTATTTTATTTTTTTCCTTTAATAAATACTTTACTTGTTTCATTACTCTCCAATTTTGGGGGATTCTTTTCTGCAAAGCCAAAGGGCCAAGGTCCTTGTCACTGACCACTGGTCTAGTGGCTAGGATCTGGTGCTTTCGCCGCTGTGACCCAGCCCAGACTCTGGATGGGAACCCAAGACCCACTTCAAGCTGCTGCTTATTGAGGCTGCCTGAGATCACTATGCCATAGTTCTGAACTAACTCTGTTAAAAACAAAACAATGGTTCCAAAAGAGTCACTTATGTGAAACCCTATGTCACCAAATTGAGACTTAATTATAGTTTCAGTCTCTCCCAGAAAAGGAATCTTAAACCAGGCAGTCAGGAATCACCTGGTCATCATTAGTGAGGTCATCTGCCTGATAGACCCCTGTCATCCCCTGAAAGTAAGTGACCTGCCACACCCATTCCACTTTTTGCTAGTAAAACGTCCTTGTTCCCAGATCCTTCTTGCCTATAAAAGCCTACTTTTGAACAGTGTCTCAGGGCCTTTTACCTGCTAGATGGGATGCTACCTTATACATGAAACATTGAATAAAACCAATAAGATATATAAAATGAACTCAGCTAAAGTTTTTAAACAATCCATCATCAAAACTGATCAGTAACTGTGTTCACACCCAAGCCCCATTTCTCACTGCTACTCTTCCTGCGCTCCTTATGTGTAGTAAGTAGACTCACCAGTCATTGAGTTATTAAGGTAAGAAATATGGGGTCGTCCTTGATTCTATAGTCCAATCTTTATGTGTTATTAAGTCTACCCTCTAAACATTTCTTGAAATTGACAATTTTACTCCATTCCCATATGTACTTTCCCCACTATCTCATGTTTCCCTCAATCTGTTCTGTATTGAGTAACCAGTGATTTGATTAAATACATAAAATCTGATCAGCTTGCTTCTCTGTTTAAACTCATCAATGGATCCTCACATATTTGGAATAAAGGTCACATTCTTTCATTTTGCTTGAAGTGAAGTGAAATCGCTCAGTCGTGTTCAACTCTTTGCAACCCCATGGACTGTAGTCTACCAGGCTCCTCAGTCCATGGGATTTTCCAGGCAAGAGTACTGGAGTGGGTTGCCATTTCCTTCTCCAGGGGATCTTCCTGACCCAGGGATCAAACCTAGGTCTCCCGCATTGTAGGCAGATGCTTTACCATCTGAGCCACCAGGGAAACCTGAAACCCATTTTGCTCTGCATACATGTCAGTCACTCAGTTGTGTCCGACTCTGCAACCCCATGGACGGTAGCCCACCAGGCTCCTCTGTCCAAGGGATTTCCCAGCACGAATATTGGAGTGGGTTGCCATTTCCTTCTCCAGGGGATCTTCCAAACTCAGGGATTGAATCCATGTCTCCTGTGTCTCCAGCATTGGCAGGAGGATTTTACCATTAGATCACGTGGGAAACCCCAATTTTGTTCTGGATCGAACTCACATCTTCAGTCTCTTTTTTCCCAGCTCTCAGTTCTTCTCCGTTATCTCCACATTTATTCTGTGACTAAATATAATTACAGTTAACAAAGTTATAAATTTACATAGCCGATATGGTCACCTGTAAGAAGTCAGTGTGATTTTAATATATGTTATATGAAGAGCTTTCAAGAGAGAAAGTTGGACTGGTGGATTGTGATTAACTCAGAGGAATAAAAGTGACACACTAAGGAACATGGATTTAACGTTGAAGGAAATAGACAGGTTTCAAGGTTTTTGAGTCAAGGATAAATCTGATCAGTGCTATAGTTTAGGAAAAGGAAACTTAGAACAATTGGTAAAATTAACTGGGTGGAGTGTGCAAAACTGGATCCAGTGCAATACTGGATCAGGAAACTACTAAAGAAGCTACTGCAGTAAATTAGAAGAAAAGTAAGGAGATCTTCCAGTATGGTAGTAGCTGTGGGAATGAGAAGGAAGGGATCAAAGTGAAAGTTAGTATGAAGGAAAACCAATAGTTCTTGGTGAGCAATTGGCTGTGGAAGGCAAAGAGAGTCAAAGATGACAGGATTTGCACATATGACTAGGAAGAAGATAGTACAGTTAACACTTAAGACGTGCAGGAGAAGGAGCACAGCATGGCCAGCTTTGGCCTTATTGGATTTGAAAAATATTGTGCTATGCCATTCAAGTAATGTTCATAGTAGGACAATGAAAATTTCAGACAAATTTTGTATGTTAAGATTTGTACCTGGTTATTATTTTTTTGAAACACATATTCCCTGTTGCTATTATAGAAAAAAAAATTACACTGCCTGTGTAATTTATAATTCTGTAAAGAAATATTCAAATCACAGTGAGGCACAGGGCAAGACTGGCTACTCAACTTACAGCGTCCAGTGAAAAATGAAAATATAGGGTTCCTGGTTCAAGTATTAAGGGTTTCAAGACAGCAAGAGCATTAAACCAAGCCCAGGGCTCTTCTAAGCAATGAGCCCTGTGCAACTCCATTGATTTTACACCTATGACACCAGCCCTGGGGTAAGGATCAAGCATGCTACCTCTAACAGTGTCATGATTGCCAGGGAAAGAGATTTCAAGTGTCCATCTGTGTCCTCTTATGCATTTCAAAATGTACTTAAAATTCTAATGGGGCACAATCAGCTTTACTCAATTTGTATGTGCTTGATAGAATCATAATTAGGCCTAATATACTTTCTTTGATGGAACTCCCAACACATTTACTACTTGTCAACAAAGATAAAAATGTTAGAAAAAAATAAGTTGAGAAAGTAAAATTGTTAAAAAATATTCTCCCTTTTGGTCTATTCTTCCTTATTATGTCAGATGTTTCTATTCTTCCTTATTATGTCAGATGTTTAATCCTAAAACTGTTTATCAAAAGTGGAACAAAAAAAAAGAAACATGAATGGGCACTGGAAAACAATTCGGGAGGAGTTACACTGCTAAAGTGAACCTCTTGATATTTTCAGTGAACACTGTCTAGTGGAAGTTACAAGTACTCTTCTAAACCCTTTATAAATATTAACTGACTTAAAAACTCTTATGAAGTAGGTCTACTTTTCCTATTTCCTAGGAAAGAAAATCAAGACACATAAAAGTTAATGATTACTTAAAGTTAACATTACTTTGCCAACAAAGATCCGTCTAGTCAAGGCTGTGGTTTTTCCAGTGATCGTGTATGGATGTGAGAGCTGGACTGTGAAGAAAGCTGATCAAGGATGAATTGATGCTTTTGAACTGTGGTGTTGGAGAAGACTCCTGAGAGTCCCTTGGACTGCAAGGAGATCCAGCCAGTCCATCCTAAAGGAGATCAGTCCTGAGTGTTCATTGGAAGGACTGATGTTGAAGCTGAAACTCCAATACTTTAGCCACCTGATGCTGAGAGCTGACTCATTTGAAAAGACCCTGATGCTGGGAAATATTGAGGGCAGGAGGAGAAGGGGAAGACAGAGGATGAGATGGTTGGATGGCATCACTGACTCAGTGGACATGGATTTGGGTGGACTCTGGGAGTTGATGACAGACAGGGAGGCCTGGCGTGCTGCAGATCACGGGGTTGCAAAGAGTCAGACACGACTGAGTGACTGAAATGAATTGAAGGTTATACAGCAAGAAGTGGCAAAACTGAAACCTCAACCAGGCCGTTCTGGCCCAAGAGTTCACGTTCTTACCTAATACACAGTGCTGTTCTCTCAGTACACTACCACTACCGTACAAACACAAGCCAAAACCGAATGGTTACATAATTTTAAAATTCATGGAAAATGATTATTTGATGTATATAAAGCATTTTTGAAAAATACTCCAATAGAATGAACAAAATTGTGAATAATTATTGAAAGTGTCCAAAAGAGAAATGGGCTTCCCTGGTGGCTCAGATGCAGGAGACTAGGTTTGATCCCTGGGTTGGGAAGATCCCCTGGAGAGGGGAACAGTAACTCACTCCAGTATTCTTACCTGGGAAATCCAAGGGACAGAGGAGCCTAGTGGGCTATAGTCCGTGGGGTCCCAAAAAGTCAGACATGACTGAGTAACTAACACTTTCAAAAGAGAAACAGTAAAACATTGGGTAAATTTTGCATAGAAAATATAGAGGTAATTTAGCATTACAAATATGTACCATCTATAATTGTAATTCCTGTAACTATCCACAATTTGAATTTTAAATCAGTAAGTTGTCATCTAATGTATAAACTCTGATTTTACATGTCTTTTGGGGAGGGTAGAATGGGCTCTTCTTGAACTTTTAAATTGGCTGCTTGATTTTTTTGAATATCACAGCCTTATGCCTAATATGTGGAAAAGTTAAGGAATGCTTATTTTATTATCCTGTGTGTCATTCTATACTGTAATACCTTTAAGTCAGAAATGTGTACAGCTTATATTTTTCAAGAGGTTGGAAGTATTTGGACAGTATGTATTGATGGAAATCAATGATTGGGAGGAGACATGAACTGGTGAGCAGTCAGACCCATAGAAGATAGTCTGATATTAGTTTTTGCAGAATTCAACTCAACATACATGTATAATTTTCTAACACATACGAAAGAGAAAGCAATCACCTACTGTTAATATTAGTGCCTATTCTAATTCACTGTTTACCTGTTGTCAAACTTTTCGAAAACTAAGGTGATTATAAAATCTTCCAAACCATGGAACACGTTGGAAAGTAAAAGAAAGTAATAATAAAAATTATGCTGTGATGGCAGGTACACCAAGACTGTCCAAGGCAAGCTAGGGTGTACAGTCACTCAATGTATTACCAATCCAGTCTAACTCAGCCTTACTTTAACCAAACATTCATAACCCAACATCAAAAAATTAGAAAATTTTATTATACTCTTCCATTCAAAGTTGATAATATTAGCTAATTGGCCCAAGTATAACCTTATGCATTTTGACTCATTTCCTATGACTCAACCACAAGAATATATACATGATTTTCAGCCCACCCATTCTGAATTCTCAGATACATAAGTAGAAAATAAAAGCTTAGAAAAGTGAAACTTATCATGCTTATATCAATTTTGAAAGATATGAGAGAGAAAAAGGTGGGGGTAGGGAGAGAGAAAAAGGAAGAGGAAGAAGACAGAATGTCAATTAGAAATCTGGGCAGATGAGATAGGTGACAACAAACTGAAGCATTAATACCTGTGAATACCTGGTTCATTGACTGCATAAACATACCCAGACTCAATGCGGCTCAGAGTTATTGAGAACAACTAATCAATTTTGAGGCACACCTATATATTAATCAATGTCAATGCACACTCTAGAATTCTGATATTGATAGAGTTAATATTTATGTATGAGACCCTAGAATCTATGACATATTAATTTGTGATTTTCCCGAGTCACCAATTTTACTAATAATCTGAGTATGGGAGTAAACCACTCAACTACTAAGTGATCTCAGTGAACTATGTTCACCACACTCACACCTTAAAATGGGCTCTACTTTTCTTCCCTCATGATTATCATGTATTTTACAGGAGAAATTTGTGCTATGGTAGTATACAATGATCTGATGGCTTACTATTATCTACAATGAAAAAATTCTCTTCCCAAGAATTGGAATCATTTGGGTACATAGGCAACCCCCTTCTAGTAGGAAAATCCAAAAGTATAAGTCATAAGACTGTTGAAAGAAACTGAAATTTTAGAGGGAAAATTGGATATTTTCACAGGATAGGGTGAAGCTATGTGAACTATTGGATTATCCTTCACTCCAGGAATTTTTCTAAAAAACTTTGGCCCTTTGATTCAAAGTACTGCTTTTCCTGCATGGTATTAGATAAACACTGAGAATTCATGTTCTGCAGTGTTCTTTTTCTCTTTGAATGCCCACAAGCACCGTTATGTCAAGTCAAGCAAGGTACGACACGATTGACTAGCCTGCAATTTTCTTTTACATCAATCACATTTCAGACCTGTCTTCTTGAGGTTACACTCTGGTCACCTTGATCAGATGTAGGCATGTCCCAGGTCCCTACCATCAACCCATTTATAAATCATTTCTCAGGATATGGGCTGCTAACTTCAGCTCTCTCTACCTCTTAAAATTTGCTTGATCTTTTTCTGTTTTGGTCTCAAATTAAGACTTTATCCCCAAATTCAGAGGCTTCCTCTAATAGTCCCTATGTACCAAACGCAGTTTTAGGAAAAATTTATTTCAATATTTAGACAATTTATGAGTAATTAATCCATTCATAGAAAATTGTACTAATTCAGTCACCAAAAAAATTGAGATTGATATGAACAAAGAAAGGCAAAAAAAAAAAAAATGGTATATAATAATAGATGTTTTGACTATACAACATAAAGGCTTCACTTTGTTAAAATGTTTGTGTTTTTCAGCAAGGATTTCAATTATGAGACCAGAGATTGGTGTCACTTCTTACTTTGGTCTATTATTTTGTAACTAAACCACCTCAATAGTAAAAGGTGAAAGTGCTGGTTGCTCAGTCATTTCCAACTCTTTGCAACCACATGGACTGTAGCCTATCAGGTTGCTCTATCTGTGGAATTCTCCAGGCAAGAATACTGGAGTGGGTTGCAATTCACTTCTCCAGGGGGTCTTTCCAATTCAAGGATCTAACCTGGTCTCCTGCATTGAAGGCAGATTCTTTACTATCTGCACCACCCTGGAAACCAGTTCAATACAACAGCTTAAAACAATATTTCTTGTTCTTTTTTTCATGATTTTGTGTTTGACTGGGCTCAACTGCATAGTTCTCTCCATGTGTGATTGGCAAGAGTAATTCACATGGCTGTCTTCATCTAAGCATGTGGTAGCACAGCTGGGGCTGGATGTCCAAGGAGACCTCATTCTCACAGCTGGGAGTTGATCTTGGCTGTCAACTGAGCACTTGTTTGGCTTCCATGTGGCTTTTTTCTCTGCAGTAATCAAGAATTACTTTCTCACATGGCAACTGCATTTCAACAAAATGAAAGCAGAAGATAATGGGCCTCTTAAAGATTAGATTTGGAACTGGCATAGAATCATTTCACCATGTATTATTGGTCAAAGGAAGTCAAAGCATGAACACAGAATCTAGGGGAATGTAATGTTCAAAGTCCTTCAAGCTAAGATTCAACAGTAGGTGAATCAAGAACTTCCAGATGTTCAAGCTGGATGTAGAAAAGGCAGAGGAACCAGAGATCAAATTGCAAACATCCACTGGATCATAGAAAAAGCAAGAGAATTCCAGAAAAAAAATATAATCCTGCCTTATCCACTATGCTAAAGCTTTTGACTATGTGGAACACAACAAACTGTGGAAAATTCTTAAAGAGATGGGAATATCGGACCACCTTACCTGTCTCCTGAAATCTGTATGCAAAGTCAAGAAGCAACAGTTAGAACAAGACGTGGAACAATGGACTGGTTCAAAATTGAGAAGAGAGCATGTCAGTTCGGTTCACTTCAGTCGCTCAGTCGTGTCCTACTCTTTGTGACCCCATGAATTGCAGCACACCAGCCCTTCCTGTCTGTCACCAACTCCTGGAGTGCACTCAAACTCACGTCCATCGAGCTGGTGATACCATCCAGCCATCTCATCCTCTGTTGTCCCCTTCTCCTCCTGCCCCCAATCCCTCCCAGCATCAGAGTCTTTTCCAATGAGTCAACTATTCGAATGAGGTGCCCAAAGTATTGGAGTTTCAGCTTTAGCATCATTCCTTCCAAAGAACACCCAAGACTGATCTTCTTCAGAATGGACTGGTTGGGTCTCCTTGCAGTCCAAGGGACTCTCAAGAGTCTTCTCCAACACCACACTTCAAAAGCATCAATTCTTCGGTGCTCAGCTTTCTTCACAGTCTAACTCTCACATCCATATATGCCTACTGGAAAAACCATAGCCTTGACTAGACAGACCTCTGTTGGCAAAGTAATGTCTCTGCTTTTGAATATGCTATCTAGGTTGGTCAGAACTTTCTTTCCCAGAAGGAAGCTTCTTTAATTTCATGGTTTCAGTCAGCATCTGCAGTGATTTTGGAGCCCAAAAAAATAAAGTCTGACACTGTTTCCACTGTTTCCCCATCTATTTCCCATGGAGTAGTGGGACCAGATGCCATGATCTTCATTTTCTGAATGTTGAGATTTAAGCCAACTTTTTCACTCTCTACTTTCACTTTCATCAAAAGGCTTTTTAGTTCCTCTTTACTTTCTGCATAAGGGTGGTGTCATCTGCATATCTGAGGTTATTGGTTTTTCTCCTGGCAATCTTGATTCCAGCTTGTGCTTCTTCAGCCCAGCATTTCTCATGATATACTCTGCATAGAAGTTTAATAAGCAGGGTGACAATATACAGCCTTGACATACTCCTTTTCCAATTTGGAACCAGTCTGTTGTTCCATGTCCACTTTTAACTGTTGCTTCCTGACCTGCATATAGGTTTCTCAAGAGGCAGGACAGGTGGTCTGGTATTCCCTTCTCTTTCAGAATTTTCCACAGTTTATTGGGATCCACACAGTAAAAGGCTTTGACATAGTCAATAAAGCAGAAATAGGTGTTTTTCTGGAACTCTCTTGCTCTTTTGATGATCCAGCGAATGTTGGCAATTTGATCTCTGGTTCCTCTGCCTTTTCTAAAACCAGCTTGAACATCTGGAAGCTCACGGTTCACGTATTGCTGAAGCCTGGCTTGGAGAATTTTGAGCATTACTTTACTAGCGTGTGAAATGAGTGCATTCTTTGGCATTGCCTTTCTTTGGGATTAGAATGACAACTGACCTTTTCCAGTCCTGTGGCCACTGCTGAGTTTTCTTCTTTGCTGGCATATTGAGTGCAGCACTTTCACAGCATCATCTTTCAGGATTTGAAAGAGTTCAACTGGAATTCCATCACCTCCATTAGCTTTGTTCGTAGTGATGCTTTCTAAGGCCCACTTAACTTCACACTCCAGGATGTCTGGCTCTAGATTAGTGATCACACCGTCATGATTATCTTGGTCGTGAAGATCTTTTTTGAATAGTTCTTCCATGTATTCTTGCCATCTCTTCTTAATATCTTCTGCTTCTGTTAGGTCCATACCATTTCTGTCCTATATCAAGAATCTTTGCATGAAATGTTCCATTGGTATCTCTTATTTTCTTAAAGAGATCTCCAGTCTTTCCAGTTATGTTCTTTCCCTCTATTTCTTTGCACTGATCGCTGAGGAAGCCTTTCTTATCTCTTGTTGCTATTCTTTGGAACTCTACATTCAGATGCTTCTATCTTTCCTTTTCTCCTTGGCTTTTCACTTCTCTTCTTTTCACAGCTATTTGTAAGACTTCTCCAGACAACCATTTTGCTTTTTTGCATTTCTTTTCCATGGGGATGGTCTTGATCCCTGTCTCCTGTACAATGTCACGAACCTCAGTCCATAGTTCATCAGGCACTCTATCTATCAGATTTAGGCCCTTAAATCTATTTCTCATTTCCACTGTATAATCATAAGGGATTTGATTTAGGTCATACCTGAATGGTCTAGTGGTTTTCCCTACTTTCTTCAATTTAAGTCTGAATTTGGCAATAAGGAGTTCATGATCTGAGCCACAGTCAGCTCCTGGTCTTGTTTTAGCTGACTATATAGAGCTTCTTCATCTTTGGCTGCAAAGAATATAATCAACCTGATTTCAGTGTTGACCATCTGGTGCTGTCCATGTGTAGAGTCTTCTCTTGTGTTGTGGGAAGAGGGTGTTTGCTATGACCAGTGAATTCTCTTGGCAAAACTCTATTAGCCTTTGCCCTGCTTCATTCTGTACTCCAAGGCCAAATTTGCCTGTTACTCCAAGTGTTTCTTGACTTCCTACTTTTGCATTTTAGTCCCCTATCATGAAAAGTACATCTTTTTTGGGGTGTTAGTTCTAAAAGGTTTTGTAGGTCTTCACAGAACCGTTCAATTTCAACTTCTTCAGCGTACTGTTTGGGGCATACTCTTGGATCACTGTGATATTGAATGGTTTGCCTTGGAAACAAACAGAGATCATTCTGTCATTTTTGAGATAGCATCGAAGTACTGCATTTCGGACTCTTTTGTTGACCATGATGGCTACTCCATTTCTCCTAAGGGATTCCTGCCCACAGTAGTAGATATAATGGACATCTGAGTTAAATTCACCTATTCCAGTCCATTTTAGTTCGCTGATTCCTAGAATGTTGATGTTCACTCTTGCCATCTCCTGTTTGACCACTTCAAATTTGCCTTGATTCATGGACCTGACATTCCAGGTTCCTATACAATATTGCTATTTACATGATTGAACCATGCTTCTATCACCACTCACATCCACAACTGGGTATTGTTTTTGCTTTGGCTTCATCCCTTCATTCTTTCTGAGTTATTTCTCCACTGATCTCCAGTAGCATATTGGGCACTTACTCATCTGGGGAATTCCTCTTTCAGTATCTAATCATTTTGCCTTTTCCTACTGTTCATGGGGTTCTCAAGGCATGAATACTGAAGTGGTTTGCCATTTCCTTCTCCAGTGGACCACATTCTGTCAGAGCTCTCCACCATGACCAGCCCATCTTGGGTGGCCCCACAGGGCATGGCTTAGTTTCATTACATTAGAGCAGGCCGTGGTCCTAGTGTGATTAGATTGGTTAGTTTTCTGTGATTATGATTTCAGAGCATCTGCCCTCTGATGCTCTTTTGCAACATTTACCATCTTACTTGGGTTTCTCTTATCTTGAATGAGGGGTATCTCCTCACAGCTGTCCCTTCTGACCTTGAATGTGGAGTAGCTCCTCTCAGCCCTCCTGCGCCCATAAGCCACTGCTCCTTGAGTGTGGGGTTGTTCCCCTCAGCTGCTGCCATATTGTTACCCTGCTTATTTAACTTATATGCAGAATAAATCATGCAAAATGCTAGGCAAAAGCTAGAAGCAAAAGCTAGAATCAAGATTGTCGGGAGAAATATCAATAATCTCAGATATGCAGATGACACCACTCTAATGGAAGAAAGTGAAGAGGAACTACAGAACCTCTTGATGAAGGTGAAAGAGGAGCATGAAAAATCAGACTTAAAACTCAACATTCAAAGCATGTAGATCATGGCATCTGGTCCCATTCAGTTTAGTTCTGTTGCTCAGTCGTGTCCGACTCTTTGCGACCTCATAAATCGCAGCACGCCAGGCCTCCCTGTCCATCACCAACTCCCGGAGTTCACTCAGACTCACGCCCATTGAGTCAGTGATGCCATCCAGCCATCTCAACCTCTGTCATCCCCTTCTCCTCCTGCTCCCAATGCCTCCCAGGATCAGAGTCTTTTCCAGTGAGTCAAATCTTCACATGAGGTGGCCAAAGTACTGGAGTTTTTGCTTTAGCATCATTCCTTCCTAAGAAATTCCAGGGCTGATCTCCTTCAGAATGGACTGGTTGGGTCTCCTTGCAGTCCAAGGGACTCTCAAGAGTCTTCTCCAAAACCACGGTTCAAAAACATCAATTCTTCAGCACTCAGCCCTCTTCACAGTTCAACTCTCACATCCATACATGACTACTGGGAAAACCATAGCCTTGACTAGAGGGACCTTACTTGGCAAAGTAATGTCTCTGCTTTTAATATGCTATCTAGGTTGGTCAGAACTTTCCTTCCAAGGAGTAAGCGTCTTTTAATTTCATGGCTGCAATCACCATCTGCAGTAATTTTGGAGCCCCAAAAGATAAAGTCTGACACTGTTTCCACTGTTTCCCCATCTATTTCCCATGAAGCGATGGGACCAGAGGCCAGGATCTTCGTTTTCTGAATGTTGAGATTTAAGCCAACTTTTTCACTCTCTTCTTTTACTTTCATCAACAGGCTTTTTAGTTCCTCTTCACTTTCTGCCATAAGGGTGGTGTCATCTGTATATCTGACGTTATTGATATTTCTCCTGGCTATCTTGATTCCAGCTTGTGCTTCTTCCAGCCCAGTGTTTCTCATGATGTACTCTGCACAGAAGTTAAATAAGCAAGGGGACAATATACAGCCTTGACGTACTCCTTTTCCTATTGGGAACCAGTCTGTTGTTCCATGTCCAGTTCTAACTGCTGCTTCCTAACATGCATACAGATTTCTCAAGAGACAGGTTAGGTGGTCTGGTATTCCCATCTCTTTCAGAATTTTCCACAGTTTATTGGGATCCACACAGTCAAAGGCTTTGGCATAGTCAATAAAGCAGAAATAGATGTTTCTCTGGAACCCCCTTGCTTTTTCCATCATCCAGTGGATGTTAGCAATTTGATCTCTGGTTCCTCTGCCTTTTCTAAAACCAGCTTTAACATCAGGAAGTTCACAATTCACGTATTGCTGAAGCCTG
The DNA here is from genome assembly GCF_023091745.1 of Budorcas taxicolor. NCBI lineage: Eukaryota > Metazoa > Chordata > Mammalia > Artiodactyla > Bovidae > Budorcas > Budorcas taxicolor. The sequence goes on from NC_068910.1 coordinate 90,271,852, forward strand.
GCTTGGAGAATTTTGAACATTACTTTACTAGCATGTGAGATGAGTGCAGTTGTGCTGTAGTTTGAGCATTCTTTGGCATTGCCTTTCTTTGGAATTGGAATGAAAACTGACTTTTTCCAGTCCTGTGGCCACTGCTGAGTTTTCCAAATTTGTTGGCATATTGAGTGCAGCACTTTCACAGCATCATCTTTCAGGATTTGAAACAGCGCAACTGGAATTCCATCACCTCCACTAGCTTTGTTCATAGTGATGTTTTCTAAGGCCCACTTCACTTCACATTCCAGGATGTCTGACTCTAGATGAGTGATCACACTATCATGATTGTCAGGGTCATGAAGATCTTTTTTGTACAGTTCGTCTGTGTGTTCTTGCCACCTCTTCTTAATATCTTCTGCTTCTGTTAGGTCCAGACCATTTCTGTCCTTTATTTAGCCCATCTTTGCATGAAATGTTCCCTTGGTATCTCTAATTTTCTTGAAGAGATCTCTAGTCTTTCCCATTCTGTTCTTTTCCTCTATTTATTTGCATTGATCGCTGAGGAAGGCTTTCTTATCTTTTCTTGCTATTCTCCGGACCTCTGCATTCAGATGTTTATATCTTTCCTTTTCTCCTTGGCTTTTCACCTCTCTTCTTTTCACAGCTATTTGTAAGGCCACCCCAGACAGCCATTTTGCTTTTTTGCATTTCTTTTCCATGGGGATGGTCTTGATCCCTGTCTCCTGTACAATGTCACGAACCTCAGTCCATAGTTCATCAGGCACTCTATCTATCAGATTTAGGCCCTTAAATCTATTTCTCACTTCCACTGTATAATCATAAGGGATTTGATTTAGGTCATACTGAATGGCTTAGCAGTTTTTCCTACTTCTTTCAATTTGAGTCTGAATTTGGTAATAAAGAGTTCATGATCTGAGTCACAGTCAGCTCCTGGTCTTTTTTTTTGTTGACTGTATAGAGCTTCTTCATCTTTGGCTGCAAAGAATATAATCAATCTGATTTCGGTGTTGACCATCTGGTGATGTCCATGTGTAGAATCTTCTGTTGTGCTATTGGAAGAGGGTATTTGCTATGACCAGTGCATTTTCTTGGCAAAACTCTATTAGTCTTTGCCCTGCTTCATTCTGCATTCCAAGGCCAAATGTGCCTGTTACTCCAGGTGTTTCTTGACTTCGTACTTTTGCATTCCAGTCCCCTATAATGAAAAGGACATCTTTTTGGGTGTTAGTTCTAAAAGGTCTTGTAGGTCTTCATAAAACCATTCAACTTCAGCTTCTTCAGCGTTACTGGTTGAGGCATAGACTTGGATAACTGTTGTATTGAATGGTTTGCCTTGGAGACAAACAGAGATCATTCTGTCGTTTTTGAGATTGCATCCAAGTACTGCATTTCAGACTCTTTTGTTGACCATGATGGCTACTCCATTTCTTCTGAGGGATTCCTGCCTGGAGTAGTAGATATAATGGTCATCTGAGTTAAATTCACCCATTCCAGTCCATTTTAGTTCCCTGATTCCTAGAATGTCGATGCTCACTCTTATCATCTCTTGTTTGACCACTTCCAATTTGCCTTGATTCATGGACCTGACATTCCAGGTTCCTTTACAATATTACTCTTTACAGCATTGAACCTTGTTTCTATCACCAGTCACATCCACAACTGGGTATTGTTTTTGCTTTGGCTCTATCCCTTTATTCTTTCTGGAGTTATTTCTCCACTGATCTCCAATAGCATATTGGGCACCTACTGACCTGGGAAGTTCCTCTTTCAGTATGCTACCATTCTGCCTTTTCATACTGTTCATGGGGTTCTCAAGGCAAGAATACTGAAGTGCTTTGCCATTTCCTTCTCCAGTGGACCACATTCTGTCAGACCTCTCCACCATGACCCGCCCATCTTGGGTTGCCCCTCAGGCATGGCTTGGTTTCATTGAGTTAGACAAGTCTGTGGTCTTAGTGTGATTAGATTGACTAGTTTTCTGTGAGTATGGTTTCAGTGTGTCTGCCCTCTGATGCCCTGTTCCAACACCTACCATCTTACTTGGTAACAAATGGAGAAAAAATGGAAATAGTGATAGGCTCTATTTTCTTGGACTCCAAAGTCACTGTTGATGGTGACTGCAGCCATGAAATTGAAAGATACTTGCTCCTTGCAAGAAAAGCCATTACAAAACTATTCAGCATATTAAAAAATAGAGATGTCACTTTGCTGGCAAAGGTCCATTTAGTCAAAGGTATGGCTTTTCCAGTAGTCATGTATGGATGTGAGAGATGGACCCTAAAGCAGGCTGAGTGCCAAAGAATTGATGCTTTCAAACTGGTGCTGGAGAAGACTCTTGAGAGTCCCTTGGGCTGCAAGGAGATCAAACCTGTCAATCCTAAAGGAAATCAGTCCTGAATATTCATTGGAAATACTGATGCTGAAGCTGAAGTTCTAATACTTTGGCCACCAGATGCAAAAAGCTGACTCACTGGAAAAGACCCTCATGTTGGGAAAGATCGAAGGCAGGAGGAAAAGGGTGCTACAGGGGATGAGATAGCTGGATGGTATCAGGGACTCAATGGACATGAGTTTAAGCAAACTCTGGGGGTTTGTGAAGGACAGGGAAGCCTGGTGTGCTGCAGTTCATAGGGTTTCAAAGAATTAGACATGACTAAAGGACTGAACAATGAACAACAACTAGGGGAATGGAAATAATATTCAACCTTTAGTGCGAACATAGGTACATGCAGGTATGAACATGTAAAATTTTTTTACAGCTATCTTTGGAAATAACTTCTGACACGAAGTTGTCACTGGAAGGAAAGTACAAGGCTATACAACTGTATATGTTGAAATCAGGGAGGCAAAAAAAATATTATATTTGTAACAATTTTTCCTCTTAGTTATTCAGATATAAGGGTTTCCGAAGTGGTGCTACCTGTAAAGAATCCACCTGCCAATGCAGGAGATGCAAGTTTGATCCCTGGGTTGGGAAGATGCCCTGGAGAAGGAAATGGCAACCCACTCCAATATTTTTCCCTGGGAAATGCATGGGCAGAGTAGCCTGGAAGGCTGCAGTCCATGGGACTGCAAAGAGTCAGTGACTGAATACACACTGAGTGACTGAACGCACACACACACTCTGATATAAATTGTTTAATAAAAGTTACTCCAAATTGTCTTCTCTTAAGTTTGAGGTAAATCTTCAAGTCAGTAGGTTAGTTTGGTGCCTTAGGCATTTCTCTAATTTCTCACCTCTTGAAAAACATTTGTTTGTATCAGAGAGGTTTTTGCAAAATCAGAAAAATGTATAAAATTTCTCTATTTAGTAGAGAGCTTAATTATTTTCCAATATTGTATTATTTGAAAAGAATGTTCTTTAATTTTTGGTTTGCTTTTCTCCAGGAAATATGGCAAACTTGGAATCACTCAGAGCTACACGTCCCAAAGATGGACTACCTGAGAAGAGAAGGAAGATAACTCTGTATCTCCATACACTCGGGGCTGCTGCAGAATTTGACTGGCATGATCTAACCAGGCAGAGGTGATTTATAGTTTAGGTTTTATTTGATTCTATCCCCTTTTACAGCCCCCCCCCCCCCATGGCTCACTGGGTTAAGAATCTATCTGCAATACAGGTGACTCAGGTTCAATCCTTGAGTTGGGAAGATCCTCTGGAGAAATATTTTTGCCTGGAGAATTCCCATGAACAGAGGAGCCTTGGCAGGCTACAGTCCATGGGGTTGCACATAGTAGGACACGACTGAGCAATTAAGCACATATCCTCTTTTAAATAATATATATCTATTTCTGTTTACTTGGACAACAGTGAGATTTTAGATTTCTTATGCAGAAAAGCTTAGAATATATAAAATATATATTTAAACTTTAGAAATAAAACCAACCTGATCTATTCACATATGTATGCAAATATATATATTCAAAAACTCTAGGTATCCAATAAAAGTTATTTGAAAAATTGGCCATGGGTTATTTTTTAGTCTATACATAAAATAATAAAGTCTATTTTAAAATTTTTTATTGGAATATATTTGATTTAACTCTATGCAATATTCTGTAATGGGAAAAGAATCTAATAAAGTACTTGTTTACTTTTTTTCCTCAAAATTATTATCTCAGGATGTTATAATACACTAGCATTACAAGTGAATAATTTTCATTAAAATTAGAAAAAAATAATTTGTCAACTGTGGTACTGCCCTGTCCCACCAAAGATGTTCATGTCTTAATCCCTGAAATCTGTGGACATGTTACTTTAGGCCATAAGAGAAACTTTGCAAAGTGACTAAAGTTAAGGACTCTGAGATAGGGAAGACTATATCCTGAATTATCTGAGTGCTGTTGTTGTTCAGCTGCCTAGCCATGTCCTACTCTTTGTGACCCCAGGGACTGCAGTACTCCAGGCCTCCCTGTCCATCATCATCTCCCAAAGTTTGCCCAAGTGCATTGGTGATGGGGGACCCAGTCTAATCACATGAGTCCTTAAAATTGGAGAACCATCCCAGAGAAGGAGATATGACAATGGAAGAAGGGTCAGAGAGCTGTGACATGAAAATGACTCAAACTGCCATTACTGACTTTGAAAATGGAGGACAAGGGACATCAACCAAGGAAGGCAGGTGGACTTTAGAAGCTGAGAAGGGCAAGAAAGTGCGTTCTTCCCGAAAGCCTACAGAATGAAACACAGCCCTTTCAACATCTTGATTTTAATCCAGGGAGACATAGGTGGGACTTCTGATCTACAAAACTGGAAGGTAATAAACTTGTAATTCTTAGACCACTGACTTCTAGGCACTTTTAATTTAAATTATTTATATACAGTGCTACAACCAACCACACCTGAAGATACATAAGACATTTAGACAACATCACCATTCAAATTCTATTACATATTTGCATATTTTTAATATACATCTATGTTAAAACCAACCTCTAGCAAATTAATATTGCTTAAGTCAGTTCAACCTATAATTAAATTTTACATGCTTGTAGATGTGTTAATAAGTGTTTTAATTGTACCATTTTAAAATGTAGTTGATATAACATGGTAAACTTCCTAGCAAAAGTATTGATTTTTTTTCTTCCAGGAGTGATGTGGCAGATACTGTCATTACTTTAAAACATGTATACCTGCCTGTCATCTTTTCCACAAATTCCCTGATTTTGACCCAAGTAGAACCTTTTACCAGCTTCAGAGAACAACTGATACTTGGACAAAAGCTACCATTATTATTACTCTATTTTTTTTGTCAGTGGTGGGTCTAGGCTTGACAACTACCTAGTTGTGTCAAGTGAGACACAAGAAAAATTCTTTTAGGTGACCTCTATATCCATGAAAGGAGTTTTGCATTTTAATTTTTTGCCTTTGGATGAAATTTTGATGTCAGGAGCCACAGCAGCCATCTTGTAGCCCAAGGAGATAAAGAAATGCAAATATAAAAAGCGTACGTGAAGGGTGAAGTAGAACGATAAAATCTGCTTTGCATTGTCAATCTTGGTCTTGTTCAAGACATAATTAGATGCTAACTTTGAATAAAAGTTTTTATTACATAAGTTACTGTTATCAGATTTTTGTAAGTATACAAACACATTAACTGATATAAGTGAAAGCACATTTCAGACATCAAAACACAAGTAATCAGAAACAAAATTTTAATTATTATCTGTGCTTATACCTTTAATGGGAGCCTAAATTTTTGAAAGTTGAAAAAATTAAAAGGTAGCTAGATTACTACCATGTGTAAAATAGATAGCTAGTGGGAATCTGCTATCTAGCACCGAGCTCAGCTCAATTCTCTGTGATAACCTAGAGGGGTGGGATGAGGGGGGATGGAGGTCATACATATATATATATATATATATGTATACATATACCTGATGCACGTCATTGTACAGCAATTGTACGCAAATAAATAAATAAATAAATAGTAGATCAGAGTTTTTGTAAACATATGGAGTTCTCCTCAAAGGTTTCCTCAACTGCAGAAATGTTTGGACCAAACTTGTTTTATGAAATTTCTGTAACTTTTGTAGAGAATTCAGTGTTACTTATTAGTGGGATAGTGTCTAGTATCAATTGATAAATGCAGTCATGCAAAGAAAAACACCATTCAAAACTGCTCTGTTCATATTTTTCAAGAAAGATATTTAGGAGATAATACATCTGGCAAAATTCTCAGAGCTTGGTGATATATATACCTAGCACTCACTTGGTGGTGTTTAGTCGCTAAGTCTTGTCTGACTGTTTTGTGACCCCATGGACTATAACCTGACACACTCCTCTGTCCATGGGATTTCCCAGGCAAGAATACTGGAGTTGGTTGCCATTTCCTTCTCCAGGAGATCTTCCTGACACAGGGATAGAACCTGTGTCTCCTGCATTGTTAGGTAGATTCTTTACCATTGAAACACCTGGGAAGCACCATAGCATTCACTGAAGTAAAAAAGAAAATGTTAGACATTCAGTTGTGTCTGACTTTTTGTGACTCCATCGACTGTAACCCACCAGATTTCTCTGCCCATGGGATTCTCCAGCAAGAAATACTGGAATGGGTAGATTCCCTTCTCCAGGAGATCTTCCCTACCCAGGGAAGACTGAACTCAGGTCTCCTGCAATGCAGGCAGATTCTTTATGGTCTGAGCCACCAGGGGAATGGATAACACCCACTGCTGCTGCTGCTGCTGCTAAGTCACTTCAGTCGCGTCGGACTCTGTGCGACCCCATAGACGGCAGCCCACCAGGCTCCCCCGTCCCTGGGATTCTCCAGGCAACAACACTGGAGTGGGTTGCCATTTCCTTCTCCAATGCATGAAAGTGAAAAGTGAAAGTAAAGTTGCTCAGTCGTGCTGGACTCTTAGCAACCCCATGGACTGCAGCCTACCAGGCTCCTTTGTCCATGGGATTTTCCAGGCAAGAGTACTGGAGTGGGTTGCCACTGCCTTCTCTAACACCCACTACTATGTTGTAATTACTGATCCTTCCAGACCTGGCAACCATCTTCTCAATCTCCCCAACTCATTCCACAACACCACTCACTCACCAAATCCCTTTATAAAAGGAGAAAAAGTATTTGTTTCAGTAATATTGTGGTCACTTCAAGGCACGTATGTTTAAAGCAACTCAGTATGTAAGATGAATTTCAATGGAAAATAATTTTGCCATTAAAGCCTTTGGCAGAATTGCCAAATATGTTGAGCTTATGTTTGGTGCCCTTTGCCCACCCCATTTTATGTATGAATCTTTTCATACCTTTACCCTTTTGGGTCAGCTTATATCTTCGTTTTACTTTTAAAACTTCAATCCATTTTCTCCTTCCTTCAACTTTTGACACTCTTTTCTCTGTTGAAAATGCCAATAACCCTCTTTCCCTTCCCCCAGAGGCTTAAGCCCCCTCATTTTTGCAACTGATATCATTTAAGAAGAAAATAATTTAAATTCATTCACAGTAAAGAATGACTGGCTGATAGGCTCAACTACCCCCCATAATTATTTTTATTTTAAAACAAGGAGATTATTAACCTAAATTACACTCATTAGAGAAGCAGCTGGCATATAGGATTTAGCTTCCTTTTCAGCTGACCACATCACTCATCCTCACCAGGATTCACTCTTTTCTTTTAAAAGACAAGTTTGAATTAGAGAATTTTTACAAGTTCTAAAAAAAGTCAATATCCTGTGACTCTTTACATATGCAAAGAGGACAATTTTGAATTAGGGGATCTGTATATTACACCATTTCTGTAACACATGTATGAATAATCTGGCAAACTGGTTCACAAATTTTCATTTTGACCCAAAAGATGGTGATTCTAAAAAAATGATAGTTTTGGAACATGGAAATTCTCACAACCAAGTTTTTCTACTTGCTAATTAACTCTCCTAAAGAGTTTTTTCAGTTATTACCGCATAGAGAATGAATAAAGGAAGATTTGTGTGGAGGACGATATTTGATCATTGTGTTCATTTGTTCTTTAAGGACAAACTCTAGTGTGGTCAGAGCATTTTGACAGGTGTGACAGGTTTACAGCTGTAGAAACGCACTGTCTTCTGCAAGAAGACCCACACCTGCATGCAGAAGATATAGGTCCACATAGAATACTTGGAACCTTTGCTGCTGCTGTTGCTGCTGCTGCCAAGTCTCTTCAATCGTGTCCAACTCTGTGCGACCCCATAGATGGCAGCCCACTGGGCTCCCCCATCCCTGGGATTCTCTAGACAAGAATACTGGAGTGGGTTGCCATTTCCTTCTCCAATGCATGAAAGTGAAAAGTGAAAGGGAAGTCGCTCAGTCATGTCCAACTCTTCGCAACCCCACGGACTGCAGCCTACCAAGCTCCTCCATCCATGGGATTTTCCGGGCAAGAGTCCTGGAGTGGGGTGCCATTGCCTTCTCCTGGAACCTTTGCTATAAGCTAGAATTTTCCTTTGAAATTTAACTTGCTACTGTGTCCTAAGCAAACAGTAATAGTAATTAAGACTAGTATGCATCCCTTGAGCAAATTCAACTTCAGTTACAAAAGGGGAAAAAAAAAATACTGTCTGGATTTTAATTGGCTAGACTTGCCACCCATCTACTGTATGTGATGAAAGGTGACCAGATGAAGAAAAGCAGCAGTAAATTCTAGTTATTGCTCAGGAAATTGCTGTAGCATTTCATTTTAAATGCAATTCAAAGTGAAATGCAATTAATAAAAAGGCTTATGACAAGAAGAGTTTATTTTAGAGTGGTATAATGCAATTTGGGGTGATGCTGGAATTCTATAGAGGAATATTAGATGATCTACAGAACAGGAAATGACTTCCATTAGTGAAACCTGGAGCATAATTGATATCAGTCAGGAAGTATGGACGACAGGGAGTCCAGTATTTTCACAACATGTCACGTCTCCCTCAGGATGCTTACTGCTAAATAGCTGAGGGAAAACTTTTAAAATATCCATTTACCTCTTGATAGGTAGCTTAAAGGTACAGGAGATTTAAATTCAATCTGAAGCTGATGACCAGCAGACTCAGTACTGTGCTGATAGTTTTTTTTTACAGAATGGTACAGAAGTTTGTAACCACATTAGTCCTTGCCCAAAATAGAAACACTGATCCTTAACTTTGCAAAAGTTTCCAGCGTGGGTTCCAAATTCTTCTAAGATCCTTTGGACGTGCCCTGTGGCATATCTTTATTTAATATAATTTGATGCTAGGTTTCCATGTATTCCACACATCTCAGGTGTCATTTGTACGAATGTTAGCACAGCAAAAATCTCAATCCAATTTTTATTGCACTTGGGATCCAGTGCATCCTGATCCAGTTCTCTGTAGAGCAAGATTTAAGATTATTCACTCATTTCAGCATGGAAAATTAGAAAATATTTATGTTCGATGACAGATTTTTGATACCCATGTGAGGATATAAATGGAAAAAAAAAAAACACAAAAACTGAGCCGTTCTATTTGTGCATATAAAAAGATTTCTTTGGTTTCGACCTTTGGCATCTATTTACAAAATAGAGCTTTATTTGTGACAGGCTGTATTCATAACGTTGCAACCATGTTTAAAACTAAATAAGTGGGGAAATGGAGTGGTGCACCTTTTATATGCACCGAACAGAGCATGTAATGGATCTCATTCAAACGTCCATGAATTCAGTTTCTTTGGCCACATCAGAAGGCATTGCTTTGCCTGTTGAAAAGATGTAGTGCCAATTGTTTCTCACAAGGTATATCTACATGCTGCCATATCTCTCATCAGGTTTCCAGGTGGTGCTAGTGGTAAAGAACCTGCCTGCCAATGCAGGAGATGTTAGGGATGTGGATGTGATCCCTAGGTCAGGAAGATCTCCTGGAGGAGGGCATGGGGACCCACTCTATATTCTTGTCTGGAGAATCTCATGGACCGAGAAGCCAGGCAGGCTACAACCCATGGGGTATCACAGGCAGACACAACTGAAGTGACTTAGTAATGTAGCATTTGAAGGAAAAAAATTAATTCAATGTAATTATGAAACAAAGTAGCTACTATGGTAAGTCTGAAATGCAGAAATTGCCATTGGGCCATTATTTTAATCTTAATGCTGAGACACTGAAGATATTGCCCTGCAGATGGATATCCAACAGTTCTGAGTTTCTTAATCTTTTCTTGCCCAGGGTGCCTTCTGTTTAAAGAACAGAATTCTGTAGCAACTTTCATCTCCACATTACTAAATAATTATGCTGAGGGCATGTAAACTTTGCTATTAAATGTGGGACTAGACAGATTATAAAAACCGATCCTTTTCAAAGTTTTATAAAGCACATTTCAATACTCCTATCTCATTTGATCTTCAAAGCAACTCTATTTTTATCCCCACTTCATGGATGTGAAAATTGAAATGCAGCAAAGAAACAAAACTTCCCTGTTCTTTCAAAGCTAGCAAGTATCAGAGCCAGGAGGACACAGGTCTTCCTATCCTTGTAAGATGCTTTTTCTAGCATGTGATACCATCTACCAGAGCTATTCAATACTATGATCTTCAAACACCGTTAAATTAATAATATTTAGCTGACCTTACATATTAGTCTGTAACTTGAGGCATATTTTCCTCTGCGCCCTTTAATGGAGAAGTTATTCACCAACAAACAGTGGTTTCTGGCTTCTCTTCATCCAGACTTCTGAGCACAATTATAGCCTCATGACTTAAGAGTTCTCCAGAGCTACTATTCTTTTCTGAAATGAGTTACTCAGATCCTTTTTATAAATGACTTCATGCAGTAGAATGGAAATATAAAATCACCATTCTTCATTCTCTTGTTTAGATCCTCAATTATTTTCTGAGAGTCTAATTGTCAGATCCTGGGCTACAGTCCTTAGAAATGACTATTAAAGAGAACACGTGATACCACATCAGCTCTGATGACCTCTGCTGAGCTAACCATGGGGTCTTGCTCTTTTGCTAAAAGAGAAACTTGATTAACATTTGCTGAAGTACAGAGTTGAATATCAATACTGATGTTGCTGCTGCTAATGCGAAGCCTCTTCAGTCGTGTCCGACTCTGTGCGACTCCATAATACGGCAGCCCACCAGGCTCCTCCGTCCCTGGGATTCTCCAGGCAAGAACACTGGAGTGGGTTGCCATTTCCCTCTCCAAAGCATGAAAGTGAAAAGTGAAAGTCAAGACGCTCAGTCATGTCTGACTCTTAGCGACCCCATGGACTGCAGCCTACCAGACTCCTCTGTTCATGGAATTTTCCAGGGAAGAGTACTGGAGTGGGTTTCCATTGTCTTCTCCCATACTGATGTTGAATGCTTTGTAAATCCAATAAATACAGTTTAGAAATTTTGATGATGGTCTTTTTATTCTTCCCTTCTCTGGCAAGCTGCAGAGATCATGAGTACTCTGGTATGCAGGGTTGAGAAGCACACTGCCTGTCAGTGTCTGTGTGGTTGACGAAGCAGTCTGTATGGAGTCCAAAAAGAAATAAGTTCCTGTGTAGCCAGTAAAATACAGATACAGGAGTCCAATGCCTTGCAAAGTTATTTTTGACCTGTTTCTTGTGACAATCTTGATAAAACAGATATACCTACATGTTTCTATGTTAAGGACAAAATGTGGAATCTCTGAGTTGTATCTGTAGGATTGGGATGGATGGTTTTGTGCTTTCAGAAGATAACTCTAATGGTGTGGATGATAAGTTAGGAAAGACAGAAACGAACATGAGTGTTATAATCTAAAGAAAAGTGGGACCTGAAAAACTACAGGAGAAATGGGAATACAGAGAAGCTAAAAATTTCAGTAGACCCTTTAGATATCATAAGGACTAAACATAAAAAGATATGTCAAGGTTTCCAATTGAGAGAGTTAAGAGAAAATAATGTCCTAGCATAGATAACACATACATGGATATCAATTCAGAAAAAAAAAAAAAAAAAGAAAAGAAAAGTTTAGATTCTACAAAGATTAGTTTGGCATCACTTTGAAATACCTATACTGGTGATTGATGGGGAACTAGTGTTCAAGAAAGATTAATGATGAGGATTTGGGGGTCAACAATGTTTGAACTAGAATCAAAGTCATGAACATTTAGAGTGATAAGACCGTGGGCCGAAGAAATTTGGAGACATGCAGCTTTTAAAGAGAGAAGGGAGAACAAGAAAAGGATCGGAAGAAGTATTCTGAAATGTATGGGAAAAAAAGAGTGATGGCAAAACAAACTGAAAAGAGTTTTTTTTTTTTGTTTTTTTTTTTTTAATGTTCAAAGCTGCCAAGTTCAATTAAGGACAAATCACTAAAAAGCATGCTTTGAATTTAAAAAACATTTTCCAGGCAACTTAAAGAGCATAGTTTCCTTAGAGTGCTGGAAGCAGAAGTCAGATTGCAGGGCACTGGGGAATGGATGGAAGGAAGAAGTAGAAATCACACTTCCTTGTGGCTAGGTGAGGTCCCTCTTGACTTAACTTTCCCAATTAAGGTGAAAAATTATAAAACTGCTTTCTCTTTGCTTGCATTCTCTCCCACTGCCACAGGAAAGAACAGCTATGACTCAGCTTTTACTTTGTGAGGTATGATTTACAGGGTAAAAAATGCATAGATTTTACAAGAATTTTGACAAAATGTATACATCCATTTATCACTCAACTTAAGACACAGAACAATTCTATTACTCCTAAAGTTTCCTCATGTTGTTTTTTCAACCATGTTGTAATTCATTTCTTTTCATTGCTAAGTAAGTCTTTTGTGTGTGTATATCATAATACATTTATCCATAATATCCATTCTCCTATTGATGGGAATGTGGGTTGTTTCATTTGGGGCTATTATGAAGAGAACTACAATGAACATTCCTGCTAAAATTTTTGTGTGACCATATGTTTTCACTTTTCTCAAATGAATACCTAGAATGTATTAGTAGGCTATAGGAAAAGTTCATGTTTAGCTTGCATTATAGAAATTGTCAGAACAATTTCCAAAGTGGTTGTACTATTTTACCAGGCATTCATCAAGCAGAGGAGGACCGTGCCATAAGGGGTGAGGAATCAATTATGCAGGAGAATTCTCGGTTCTTGAATTGAACAATAATCTCCCACCACTGTGGACCACTTCCTTGAGCTTGCTTCCACCAGAATGAGTCAAATGCATCAAGGAGGTAGAACAATGGACTCAGTCCACCCAGTACAGGCACCAAGAGGCGCCTTTGTAGAGAATTTGTGAAAGTGAAAGTTAGTCACACAGTCCTGTCGGACTCTTTTCCATCCCAGACTGTAGCCTGCCCAGCTCCTCTGTCCATGGGATTCCCCAGGCAAGAGTACTGGAGTGGGTTGCTGTTTCCTTTTCCAGGGGATCTTCCTGACTCAGGGATTGAACCTAGGCCTCCTGCATTGCAGGCACATTCTTTACCAACTGAGCCACTAGGGAAGCCCAGAGAATTTTTAAACAGTGATGAAAATCACCTTAAGTTCATTCTGTTTTTGTCACCATATATTGTTTTTGTTGTTCAGTTGTTAAGTTGTGTCCAGCTCTTTGCAACCCACACATTGCAGCATGCCAAGCTCCTCTGCTCTCTACTTTTTCCTGGAGTTTGCTCAAATTCATGTCTATTGAATTGGTGATGCTATCTAACCATCTCATTCATGTATTGTATTTCTAAACAATGTCAGTGATACACACTCAAATAAATAACTTTCTTGTTTAAGTCACTGTAGATTTAAAAAAAAAAAAAAACCACATATCTACTCTTGATCTTTTTCTCTAAAATATCTGTATTTAAGATCTATAATCTTGAAACAAATTTATGATTACCATAGAGGAAAGCAGGGATTATAAATTAGGAGTATGGAATTATCAGATACATACTGCTGCTGCTGCTGCAGTCACTTCAGTCGTGTCCGATTCTGTGCGACCCCATAGTCGGCAGCCCATCAGGATCCCCCATCCCTGGGATTCTCCAGGCAAGAACACTGAAGTGAGTTGCCACTTCCTTCTCCAATGCATGAAAGTGAAAAGTGAAAGTGAAGTCGCTCAGTCGTGTCGGACCCTCAGCGACCTCATGAACTGCTGCCTACCAGGCTCCTCCGTCAATGGGATTTTCCAGACAAGAGTACTGGCGTCGGGTGCCATTGCATTCTCCGACCAGATACATACTCAGTTCAGTTCAGTTCAGTCGCTCAGTTGTGTCCTACTCTTTGCGACCCCATGAATCACAGCACACCAGGCCTCCCTGTCCATCACCAACACCCGGAGTTCACTCAGACTCACGTCCATTGAGTCCGTGATGCCATCCAGCCATCTCATCCTCTGTCATCCCCTTCTCCTCCTGCCTGCAATCCCTCCCAGCATCAGAGTCTTTTCCAATGAGTCAACTCTTCGCATGAGGTGGCCAAAGTACTGGAGTTTCAGCTTTAGCATCATTCCCTCCAAAGAAATCCCAGGGCTGATTTCCTTCAGAATGGACTGGTTGGATCTCCTTGCATAAAAGAGATAAACAGGGACCTATTATAGAGCACAGGAAATTATATTCAATATCTTGTAATAAAATAATGGAAAATAATCTGTGATATATATATATATATTTATATATATATATTCATATATATTTACTGAATGATTTTGCTATATACCTGAAACTAACAATATTGTAAATCAACTAACTATACTTAAAAAATAAAAAAGATCCACATTCTTGGATTATTACATACTTCCATTTCCATGGAATCAAATTTTTAATAACAAAGATACTATTTTAAACATGGTCAAGTATACATAGCTAAGTCCAGATTTTAAAAAGCAAAAGTATCTAGGGGAACATATACTGTGCCAACACTTAATATTATTAACAAATAAAATGGTGAGGTGGGAAGGAGGTTCCAGAGGGAAGGAATATATGTATACTTATGGTTGATTCACATTGTATGGCAGAAACCAACACAACATTGTAAAGCAATTATCTTCCAAATAATTTCTTTAAGTCATTAAAGTTATGAGAATCTTCTTAAATATATGATTTATGAACTATAATTAATCAAATCAAGTAGCTTCTTACATACTCTTTATAAACAACTTTATGGAATTAATGCTTTCATAGGAATGTAGAGATACATCATATTTAGAAAAAAGATATTGAGACCTGTATTATGTAGCAGTATGTTTGGCCATCCTCCTGAGATCATTGAGCAGTACAGCCACACCAGTAGCACCAGCAAGGTGCCACATCAAGGGCTATTACAATATGTCATCTCTCTTTGCTTATCATCTCTCACCTGACTCACCAAAACAAAACCAACCTCTAAATCAAATCTGATCACAGCACATTAATTTCTTGACCAAGGAGGCTGATGTTTGCTTGCCTTTAACACCTTTACTTTAACACTCACCTTGTGAGTGAACATATCTTCCCATTTCTGAGTTACCATCTTGGCTTCTTCTCAGTACAGTCCTTCTCCCTGACAAGAACACAGTCACAGACTAGGTTAGTATCCTTCCCCTGCACTCATGCCATGTGATAGAAAACAAGCTCTTCTATAAATGGAAGAAAGGAGACACATGAAAACCAAAACAAAGAGAAAATGGTGACAGTTAACACAATTTATTTTGGGAACACTGGAAGTTGGTGATAAACAGGTAGGCCTGGCGTGCTGCAGTTCATGGGGTCGCAGAAAGTCAGACACGACTGAGCGACTGAACTGAACTGAACTGAACTGAATTGCAGAGTAGGACTTCTCTGGTGCTCGAACAGTAAATTGTGTGCCTGCAGTGTGGGAGACCCGGGTTGGATCCCTGGTCAGGAAGATTCCCTGGAGAAGGAAATGGCCATGTACTCTAGGACTCTTGCCTGAAAAATTCCATGGACAGAGGAGCCTGGTAGGATACGGTCCATGGGGTTGCAAAGAGTCGGACATCACTGAGCAACTTCACTTTCTCTTTCAATTGAAGAGTAAAATAAATTACACAATGCATTCAATTGCTTTTCAAATGTATCTGGATATACTTCCTGTCCCTGGTGTCAGGCAAAGACCTTCAGTAGCACAACTGCAGGTGAACAGATTTCACTCATTGCAAGAAGGGAGAAAAAAATGTCAAGGGAATCTATGTGGCATGTCAGAAAGTGTTTATCAGAGAGGACTTGTTGAATTTGAGGCAATTTTGGGGAACTTTCAAGGATGTAGGGGCTTCCCTGGTGGTTCAGAAGGTAAAGAATCTGCCTGCAATGCAGGAGATCCAGATTTGATCGGATCTGATCCTTGGGTTGGGAAGATCCCCTAGGAAAAGGAGTAACAACCACCCCAGTATTCTTGCTTGGAGAATTCCATGGACAGGGGAGCCTGGCAAGCTGCAGCCCATGGGGTCTTAAAGGTTGGATATGACTGAGCAACTAACACTTACACTTTACTACAAGGATGTGGGGCTTTCTTCTGAATTAGATGCTGTCATGAAGTAAGGGTAACTTTATGTTCAGGAATCTTAGTAGATCTTACCAAGGAGCAAATACTAAGCAAAGGTAAATCCGTAATTGGTAAAGCAGCAGTAAGTTGTCACTCATTCACCAGGATGGTGGCATGGTCATTCATTTACAGATTAAGGTACCTAGTTCATGCTTTTGTCTGTGTTCAGATACGATAATAAAGTGATCTTGTTTTTTCAATCAAGCCACCATAGTTTCAGGGTAGCCTTGTTTGGTTGATGTTTTGATATACTGTATTAAGTTCAACAGGACTTTAAGGCCTACTACGTTGAGCACCAGGCTGGCCTCTTGATTTCTGCAGTGGTTTTATCCTTACGTATTGATTTACTACTGCTGCCACAACAAGTCGCCAGAGACTAACAGCCACAACATGAAATTATCTTACAGTCCTATAGCTCAGGAGTCAAACACAAGATGAGAAAGATATTGGCAGAGATGTGTTCCTTTCTGGAGGCTCAAAAACAACCTATTTCCTGGCCTTTTAAGCTGCATTTCTAGGCTCATGGTTCCCTTCTTCCATCTTCAGTGCCAGCAGATCAGTTCAAATCCCATCACTCTGCCTCCCACCCACCATCTGTCTCCTTTTTCTACTTTTAAGGAACCCTGGGACGACACTGGGCCCACCCAGACAATCTAGGATAACGTTCCCACCTCAGGGTCCTTAAAAGTAATCATATCTGCAGAGTCCCAATTGCCTGGTAAGGTAGTATATTCAGTTATGAGGATTAGGATGTGGGCATCTTTGGGGAACCATTATTATGTCTACCATGCCATCTCACTCTGGTGATTATCTATTTCAAATATTCTTAAGCAATTAGAAAGAAGTTTACATAAAAGAAGAGAATCCAGATTGAGGGACCTTGGTTTGGTTGATTCAGGGGCTCAACAGTGCCAAAGACTCAGATTCCCTTCATCTCTCAGATTTCTTGCCCACTTCATCCTTAGCCACTCATCATCGTTAGTAGGGTTTCTAGGAGCAATCCAGAGTACACTCTTTCTAGCTATCTTAACAGCAAGGAACAATGAGCAATGACTGGCTTCCAAAGCCCCTCCCTTGATGTAGGAAACTGTCCTAAGTTTCCCAGGAGGCCATTTCTGAGCTCACCAGTTCAAGTTGGCAATGTCTCCTCAACTTGCATTAATCACTGGCAAAGGAGATATGCCTAAAGCAATTAAAGTTAGTTTAGCAACTGGAGTGGAATGGAGAGTTATTACAATTGTCACATCATTACAGAGAGCAAGTACTTATCAGCACTGGGTCCATGGATGTATTTCAAAAGGAATCAAAATTATGATGAATACAATAAGAATGTAGATGTTTGGAGTCTATGTTGTGTGGTCAAAAATCAGATTATTGATGATCAGGATATAATAGTGATTTGTCATAGTAATGTCAGAATTTAGGCAGGTTTAAAAAATTGAAGAGAATTAAAAGTATCTGAGATTGATATAAACAATGAGTAAGTAATAGAATACCTAAGAACTGGAAGATATATAAATATTAGAGAGCAAGGCCATTCAAGCCAACAGATTCAATAATCAATGAGGAGAGACATGATATTAATGAGCCCAGGAGCAAACCTTTACAATGGAGATTAACCTCTCTCCTAGTCTACTGCCTGGCACACAAAGACTGCTTAACACACGTACAGCTGTTCTTCCATATCCATGGGGGATTCATTACAGGAACTGCTTAGGACACCAAAATCTGAGATGTTCAAGTCCCACAATTAATCCTCCCTATCCGTGAGCTCTGCATCCTCATTTTCAGCCTCACATGAATATGTTGCTCCTTGAACAACAAAAATTTGAACCATGTGATAAATATCTGTGTATAAACGGAACAATGCAGGTCACGCTCTTGTTCAAGGGTCAACTGTAATTCAATATATATTTTAAAGATCTCTTCTCGAGTGTGCTAACCTGGGCTGTGAGGATGAAATTAGATAAAGGAGATCCTCTGTGACCTGTAAACTACAGGACTTGTTCCAGGAAGAATGAGAGACAGAAAGTGGAGGAAGTGCAAACACAAAGTGCAAACACTCCAGGAAGTGCAAACACAAATAATATGAAGTAACATTTCTCTCAAACTCAGAAGTAACAAGGAAATGAGCAGCTTGTCTCTGAAGATTTATTTTGTTGGGCTACTGTTTTCTATTTTATTTTGCATCTTTTTGCTGAAAAATCATGAGGGATAAAATTACACTAGAGAGACTTTCCATTTCTGGTCCAGCATGTAAAGAGCTGAGAATTCACCACTCCATCTTAATAATAAGTAAAAAACTGAACAAATTGAAAAATCAAATTTTCTGAGATTCATTATAGAAGTAAGGTCACAGAGCAAACTGCTGCCTCCCAAATTGGAGACACATCGGGTGGATGCAGAGAATCACAGCTTACCTGAACAGAAACCACAAGCACAAACCTCCGTGGGAGCCAATGCCAAGGGAGGAAAACCTGATCTGTAATTGGTAAATTGCTAGAGGCTCAGTATGAACATGGTTGAGAGTTAAAAACTCCAGGGAACCCAGTCACTGGGGAGCTCCCATACTTGAGTTTTACCTCCTAGACATTACCACACTTTCACAGTGAAAATTGTGAAAATATCCCCTCATGCTTCTGGCAGTGGAAGAGGAGGAAGAAATCATTTTGAAATATGCCAGAGCTCTGTTCCTCTCAGTAAGCCTGTCATTACCAGAACCTAACTTGCTAGGATTTTATAGGAGCCTAACCCAGCTTCCCTGGTGGCTTAGCAGTAAAGAATCCAACTGTAAGGCAGGAGACACAGGTTCGATCCTTGGTTTGGGAAGATCTTCCAGAGAAAGAAAGGGCAACCCACTCCAGTATTCTTGCCTGGGAAATCCCAAGGACAGAAGAGCCTGGTGGGCTACAGTCCATGGGGTCACAAAAGAGTAGGACACAACTTAGCGACTAAACAGCAATGACCCACCTGGGGGAAGGGAAATAGCCCACTCTGATCCACTCCAGAGGTCCCCTACCTTTGGAATCTAATGCCTGGTGATCTGAAGTGGAGCTGATGTAATAATAATAGAAATAAAGTGCACAACAAATGTAATGTACTTGAATCATCTCAAAACCACTCTTTTCCGCAGTCCCTGGGAAAATTTTCTTCATGGAACTGGTCCCTGGTGCCAAAAATGTCAGGGACTGCTGTATCTAGCTCATCCTGATATACTTAAGGAGAGGGAGAGAGGAATGAGAAACACCTTGTGAAATTCATTGTCCAGACATAGGCTCACCAATCACTACTCACAGGACCATAAAGTTTTCCCCACCCACCCCTCCAACATCTTACCAGCACATTAGTGAAGGCCTATTTACCACAGTTCCTTTTACACAGTACATCACGTCCACCTCTTAACCAAAAATTACAAGGGATACTAAAAGGCAAAAAACACAGTTTGGAAAAAGCAGAAAGGATCAGAACCAGACCCAGATATTGCAGGGATGTTGGAATTATCAGATCATGAATTTAAAACAATTATGCTTAATATGTTAATCATAGGGCTTTAATGGAAAAAGTAGAAAACATTCTAGAATAGATGGATAATGTAAGCAGAGATATGAGAATTTTAAGAAAGAATTTAAAAGAAATGACAGGAAAAAAAATAACACAGAAATGGAAAATGCCTTTGGTGGGCTCATTAGTTGACTGGACATTGCCAAGAATCCGAGCTTGAGGAAGTTAATAAAAACTTCCAAAACTGAAAATCAAAGAGAGAAGAAAAAAAAAAAAACCAACTGCAAAACACACAAACTAGGACAGAATGTCTAAGAACTGTGTAACAACTATAAAAGGTATAACATACACCTAATGGAAATACCAGAAAGATAAAAAACAAGGAAACAGAAGCAATATTTGAATAAATAATGAAAATTTCCCCCAAATTAATGTTAAACACAAACCTACAAATTCAGGATGCTAAGGGAATATCAAGCAGGATTAACACTAAACAAACTGCACATAGGCTATCATATTCAAACTGCAGAAGAGAAAAATAAAGAAAAATACGCTAAAGAGATAGCTAAACTGGCCCCAGCCATGCTTTCCATTGGTCTTGGGTAGAGTCACTTCCTACACTCAATCTATCACTTTCTTCTTCAAAAGACATAAAAGACAAGAGATTTTAACTTACATTGGACTAACAATGTATGTACTATATTAGGCATCCAAGAAGTTATCCTACAGGGAGAGTTCGACAGTGAATTTCACTGAAATGGAATTGGCTTTGGATTCAAACACACCTGAATTTAACTTTTTCCTTGGCCTCTGATTATGTATTTGACCTTAAAAAATGATACCTACTTTCACCAAGCCTTAGCTTTGACCCCACAAAAAAATAGCAGTATTTATTTAGCAGTGTTATGAATGTTAGAGATTATATGTATAAAAACCAGTGTAACATCTACCTACTAAAAGTGGCTACTCAATAAACGATAGCTGCTACTATTAGGGGCAGTGAAAATTCGCAGTGAAAATTCACAGTGATGTAGATATGAAGAGAAACAGAACAAAAAATGTCTACCTGATATTGTTTTCTGTAGATATCTAATCCTATTGTAGTTGCATAAAATTCATTTTGGCCTAAAATTCAGTCATTTCAGAGACTCTAACAGCCCAGGAGAGGCTAACATTCCAAACCCACTGCAACTGGGGCTCTTTCCTGTCCTGGATATGTTAGGCTTACCTTCTCTCTACATTACAGAAACAACAGAATACTCTAGATTTTCAGAAAATTATTAATACTTGCCAGCCCAGTAAGCAAAGGAATAAACACTGGGAGAACAAGAGAGAAAATTACAGAATTAAGAACATAAAGTTATATCGCTGGGTAAAATTTGGTTGCAAAACCTTCTCTGCCCCCAAGGCTAGAAATTCTTCCTACTTTTGGAAGTTTGTCTTGGCCCTTGTAGAAGTTTCAAGGTCAGTAGCTTTAAGATGAGATGATACATCTCAACTCTGGATGCACATTATAACCAACTGGAGAGTTTTAAATAGACTTCTGTCTGAGCCCTCCCCTCTGCAATTTTGGGTTTATTGGTCACTGGTGGGGCCATGGGAGAAATGGTTTTTAAAGTTCTCCAGGTTATATTAATGAGCATTTTTCAGAGCAGTGAGCCACTGTTTTAAGGCAAACTTTCCTGTGGATTTCAAGCCAATCCTGCTGTTCATCCCTAGTCCCATCTTTTGTGCTTTGGGTCAGGATACACTTCATCCTATAGTTGCCACATTTTCCTCTTGGGGATCTACTCTGGTTGCCTGATACAAGTTTCTTTACTAATATGCTCCCAAAGTATTTTCCCCGTGGTTGTGAGCTGAGCAAACAATGTATAACTTTACTCCTAAATTATCCATGGTCTCTTGGCATCTGGAAACTGCTTCTCTGACATGGGCTTCTCTGCATAGCTGCAGTCTATGAATTTTTAAATGTTGATCCTGTCTTGAAGAAAGGTCAGCTGGCTCTGAAATACTAGGTAAAATGTGCTCCTCTCTTAAAGGAGATGGTATGTATCAAATACTATGCATATGCAGGTGCTTAGGAGAGGCTTAGTTTGTTAACTAAATTGATTTCTTTGCCTATTTTTTCTATTCAAATGAATTTTTTGTGGCTGTAGAGTCAAGATCATCAGTATGAAAAATTATCTCAGCATTCTTGTTTTTTTTTTTTTTTTCCACTTTTTGGCCACTTGCCGTGGAATGTGGTAAGATCTTAGTTCCCTGACCAGGGATAGAACCTGCACTCCCTGCCCTAGAGTGGGACATATTAACCACTGTGCCATCAGGGAAATCTCTCTACTCAAAATTCTTCATGAGACTTCTCTACACTTTCACTCTAAGATATCATACTGTCCTGTGAAACCTGTATGCAGGTCAAGAAGTAATATTTAGAACCAGATATGGAACAACAGACAGGTTCAAAATTGGGAAAGGAGTATGTCAAAGCTGTATATTGTCACCTGATTATTTAACCTATATGCAGAGTACATCGTGCAAAATGCCAGGCTGGATGAAGCACAAGCTGGAATCAAGATTGTGGGGAGAAATATCAATAACCTCAGATTTGTAGATGACACCATCCTTATGGCAGAAAGTGAAGAGGAACTAAAGAGCCTCTGGATGAAGGTCAAATAAGAGAGTGAAAAAGCTGGCTTAAAACTTAACATTCAAAAAAAAGACCATGGCATCCAGTCCCATCACTTCATAGGAAAGAGATGGGGAAACAGTGGAAACAGTGACAGACTTTGTTTTTTTAGGCTCCAAAATCACTGCAGATGATGATTGCAGCCATGAAATTAAAATATGCTTGTTCCTTGAAGAAAAGCTATGACAAACCTAGACAGCATATTAAAAAGCAGAGACATTCGTTGCCTACAAAGATGTATAGTCAAAGCTTCGGTTTTTCCGAAAGTCGTATACAGATGGGCTAGCTGGAAAATAAAAAAGGCTGAGTGCTGAAGAACTGGTGCCTTCGAACTGTGGTGCTAGAGAGACTCTTGAGAATCCCTTAGATTGCAAAGAGATCAAACCTTGATTCCTCAGTCAGTCTTCAAGGAAATCAATCCTGAATATTCATTGGAAGGACTGATGCTGAAGCTGAAGCTCCAATATTTTGGCCACCTGATACAAAGAGCCTACTCATTGGAAAAGACCCTGAGCTGGGAAAGATTGAAGGCAGGAGGAGAAAGGGACAACAGAGGACGAGATGGTTGGATGGCATCAATGAACATGAGTTAGAGGAAGATTTGGGAGATGGTGAAGGACAGGGATACCTGTCATGCTGCAGTCCATGGGGTCACAAAGAGTCAGACATGACTGTGTAGCTGAGCAACAAAGCCAGAGATAAAATCTTTTTAGAATTAAAATGCATGTTCTCTTATTCACCTAACAAAATCCTTTGATCTTAACTACTGAACATTGTAGGGTCTTGTGGAGGCCTAAGACCATGGGCATCACTTTCCTGGCACATGAATAACTAAATGACTTTACTTGAATTCAAATCAGCTTGTTATGAAATGAAAAAAATAAAATAAAAGTAGCCTTTTTTTGAAAAACATTTCCCCATAAATAATTGTAAATACATCATCTCAAGATCACTTTTGGAT
Organism: Budorcas taxicolor; assembly: GCF_023091745.1. Lineage (NCBI taxonomy): Eukaryota > Metazoa > Chordata > Mammalia > Artiodactyla > Bovidae > Budorcas > Budorcas taxicolor. Next base: position 90,295,404 of record NC_068910.1, read on the forward strand.
TAAGCCCTTACTTGGCACTCTACAAAAACAATACTCATATGTGCTTGAGATATTCTGCCCTGGCCCTTAGATTATTGTTAGACCTCTCCCTTCTTATTTTGTTTGCAAGTTTATTGTAATGTAAACACAAGATTCACACTCTAGAAACACTGTGAGAAAAGTTCTGAGTCACTTATGATAGGAATGTATCTTTTCAGTATATAGTTATTTTCTGATCTGCCTATAAATAACACCCCTAGCCATTTTTCATAAGAAATATATGGTTTTTCCTGTGCACAATCTATTATCTTAGGAGAGGGTAGTGTCAGTAAAGATAAATGCTTACTGTGAATTCATGCTGTGAAAACCAGAATTGAGTTCTACAAGAGGAAAGAAATTTCAATAGTATCATTCTCAATTTGCTTGTTTTAAAAATATGTCAAAATATTAATAATTAGATTTTAATCATGTATTCTACTCTTTTTCTAATCAGCTCTCACTCTAAATTTCAGTGATTAAATTATTTAGGTTATAAAGCTCATAATTCAAGGCTCCCATGTCTCTATAGGAGACTCAAAGTATTATTAACTTAAGTAAGATGTTTATAATAATCTTTCAAAGAGATTTATACACAGATGTTCTTACAAAGCTTTCTCTAAACCATGAAATAAAGCATCTTTCACTATTTTTTTTTTATGTCTACGCACATAGAATCATCATGGTTTATGTCTAAAAGATGGTTTCTTTTTTGCTTACAAAAATTGTTTCTGAAAATGGCAACATTCAGAATCTAGATGTCTTCTAATGTTTGTTCCCTTCAAATAGAAAATGTTCTTTCACTCAATAGTAAAGATGGCAATAATTAGTAGCTTTGGTGGGTGTGTAATTCTAAGAATCCTCCCTTAGCTCCCTTCCTCAATGCTACTATCCTCATCAAACATGTACAGACAAATACAGATGATTGTAGTAACATAGGTAGTCTCTGCTGGGATATATTGAACACCTAAGAATAGCTATTACAGCTAAGTGGCCAATAGGCTGTGGGCTTCCCTGGTAGCTCATCTATTAAAGAATTTGCCTGCAATGTAGGAGACGCTGATTCAACTCATGGGCTGGGAAGATCCCCTGGAGAAGGGATAGCCTACCCTCTCCAGTACTCTTGGCCTTCCCTGATAAAGAGAGTAAAGAATTCACTCAGAGGGTAAAGAATTCTCCTGTAGTGTGGGAGACCTGAGTTCAATTTCTGGTTTGGGAAGATCCCCTGGAGAAGGGAATGGCAATCCACTCCAGTATTCTTGCCTGGAGAATTCCATGGATAGAGGAGCACCAATAGACCTGGGAATTTTCTGCTCTTTATGGTTGTTTTGTAGATTTCCCCTCCTTTTTTCATACCTTTGCCATAGTCTGTTCCTATGCACAGATGTTCTTCTCTCAGCCCTCAGCTTTGTATAATCTCCCAAGCCTCGTCCCTGTCCCATCCCTACTTGCAACGAGGCTCCTACCTGAGTGGCCATAGGCAGTTCTTACAAGAGCCTGGTTTTATTTTCTTACACAAACCTGTTCCTGTTTGTGGGTATTCACCCCGTGGCTGATACACAGTGCCTATGGATTGCATCTGACTCATTAACAGATCCCAGGGGAATGAATAGCGTTGCAAAAGGCAAAGAAGACAGCTGGAAGTAAGAGTTACTTTTACAAATGGGTTTACAGTTTCATCATTACTTAGAGACCAATTTTCCAAAACTCTTAAATTTACTTATTTATTTTTAGCTGTACAGGTCCTTGCTGCTGTGCTGGTTTTTCTCTCATTGAGGTGAGTGGGGCTACTCCCTAGTTGCAGCACACAAGCTCTAGAGCACAAGCTTAAGAACTGTGGCACAAAGGCTTAATGGCCCTGCGGAATGTGGGATCTTCCCAGAGCAGGGATGGAACCTGAGTCTCCTGTGTCTCCTGAACTGGCAGGTGGATTCTTTACCACTGAGCCACCTGGAAAGCCCTATAGAAAATATAGAACACATATCAAATACAACAATATTTGCCTAAAACATGTTCAGTTCATTCAGTTCAGTTCAGTCGCTCAGTTGTGTCTGACTCTTTGCGACCCCATGAGTCGCAGCACACCAGGCCTCCCTGTCCATCACCAACACCCGGAGTTCACTCAGACTCACGTCCATCACGTCAGTGATGCCATCCAGCCATCTCATCCTCTGTCATCCTCTTCTCCTCCTGCCCCCAATCCCTCCCAGTATCAGAGTCTTTTCCAATGAGTCAACTCTTCGCGTGAGGTTACTAAATTTGAAGCTGATTTTTGTTCCTCTTTTATAAGAAAATGAATAAGGTATCATATTTCAGCAACACTATAACTTGAATTAACTTCCACAAACCTGTATTTACTCCATGCAGTTGAATGTCAAGCAATCCCAAGTTTTGAAGATCCCTGGAATGCAGAGAATTCTGTTTTATTTCCCATAGAAGGGAGATATTCAAGAATTTAACTGTTTTCTCCACAACATTTTGATAAATTCTGGAACACTATGGAGATTTCTTTCTCTATGAATGAAATGTTAGTCACTGAGTTTCTTTATTTGGTTTATGAGGGAGGCTGTGTTTCATCCTATAATTCCAGCCTGCTCATGAGCTAAGGGACAAAAAGAATAATATATTTTTTTAAGGTGAGTGATGGAAACATCCCAAGATTGGAGATATTTGGAGGGTGTCTCTAGAGCAGTTTGACAGGAAATGCAAGATCATAGACCTCTTTAAGTGGTGAGATGATACAGTTGATATTAGCTGTATCAGTAAAGGCAATGGATAGAAGCAGCAACAATTATCCATTACGAGCTCTTCTATGATAGCACTTAAGGGTTAGCCCCAGACTGAGTTTTAGACACACTATCCTGCTTCATCCTTACTATAGTCTTACAAAGTTGGTTTTCTCATCCCCATTTTTTGTTCAATTATAGAGACAGACGATATTTGTTCTTTTGTCCTGAGTCTTAAAACTTTAAATGGTGTCTTCATTGTTCACTTGCTCAGTTGTGTCTGAGTCTTTGCAATCCCAAGGATTGCAGCACAACAGGCATCCCTGTCCATCACCATTAAAACAAATCAACATACAAAGTCCCAGAAGGAGAGCACAGAATGGACCAGAATCTGTTCAGTTCAGTTAAGTCGCTCAGTCATGTCCTACTACTTGCGACCCCCATGGACTGCAGCACACCAGGCTTCCCTGTCCATCACCAACTCCCAAAGCTTGCTCAAACTCATGTCCATTGAGTTGGTGATACCATCCAACCATCTCATCCTCTGTCGTCCCCTTCTCCTCCGGCCATTAATCTTTCCCAGGATCAGGGTCTTTTCCAATGAATCGGTTCTTCGCTTCAGGTGGCCAAAGTACTGGAGCTTCAACTTCAGCATCAGTCCTTTCAAAATATATTCAGGACTGATTTCCCAGGACTGATTGGTTTGATCTCCTTGCTGTCCAAGGGACTCTCAAGAGTCTTCCCCAACACCACAGTTCAAAAGTATCCGTTCTTTGGTGTGAGGCCTTCTTTATGGTCCAACTCTCACATCTGTACATGACTACTTTAAAAATCATAGCTTTCACTATATGGGCCTTTGTCAGTAAAGTAATGTCTCTGCTTTTTAGGATTTAGGCCTGTTTCCAAAGTCCATATTGTTTTAAGCAAGCCCTTCTGCCTTTCAAGGTTTAGGAATGTTAATGAAATATGTGCTTTCTGAAAACTTTTTTTTCCTTTGAGTATTTATTGGGCTTCTTTTTTTGGTGACTTATTTTCAAAGTTCCTTTTGAAAAGCTATAGTTCTGTTTCAGCTAACTAGGGGGAAAGAATTCTGTTTCTCAATAAAGACAGTGGAGCATTCTAAGTTGCTGAGTGCCTTTGCAAACGTGTCTCTGGGAGGCCTGATTCCTCGTGTGTGTGGATGAGAGTAACCTGGAGTCCTCAGAACTGTGCAAAGTTTCCTATGCTTTGTCTCAGAACTTTGAGAAGTCAGGAAAGCTAGGAGTGAAAACAAGGTGAAAACTCAGGGGAGTGACTGCGGAAAACCATAAACGTGATCCTTTCCTGGCTTCAGTTTTCCTTCACAGTTGGTTTTTGTTTGATTCAACCTCTCAGATCCCAAAAGACAGAGTGTTACAAAAACAGCATCAGCGGCCACTCTGGCCTACACCTCAGGAAGAGGAGGGCGGGGAAACTGCATACATAAATAACATAATGGTGGAAATGGGCAATTTTCTGGTCTTTAGGGGCTACTAGAGATTGCTGACTTGGACCACACAGCGCCCTGGGGTTTGTAAAATAGCAAACCACAACATGGTGTCCACTTGAAGCCTTTCACCACAGTGTGGCTGGCCTGAGCTGACTAACCAAGACTCCTGAGCTGTATAGCACAGCCAACATGGAAATCCTAACCACACTCCTCACTCCGGGCTGGGCTCAGGAACCTTCTGGGTCTGTGGTTCCCCAAGGCCAGTCTCTGGGTTCATCCATCTGTCCACTGAGACAGATTTATCCATCTGTACATCAATGTCAAAATTTTCATACACCTGCTGCCAGATACAAAAAAAGCTACACAAAAGAAAGTGTGTTTCCCTCCTGTGAAGGACTGCCTTTTATTCTGTTTTCTTCTGCTTTTTAAAATGAAAATGTCCTTTCTCTTATGAAGCTATAGTGATAATAAATGGTAGATGGTATATATATATATATATATATTTTTTTTATGCTCTTTCCCAGGCTATATCAAAGGCCAGACTTATTTTTGAAATGTCATCAACCCTTGAAATCGAACATAGTGGACACTGTTCAAAGATAAGCAAGAGGGGTGAACCCTGTGGGATCTCCTGCTACACAAGTGAGGATGCAATGCTCATACATGAAGGAAGAAAACTTCAGAACCATACGGAAGACTGGGGGGTTTGAGGCACTTGCACTAGGTTTATATTTTGGCATCTCATTCCATCACCCCTGTTCAATTGTGATTCAACAGACTTAAAGGAAAAGCTCAGTTTGTCAGCACAAAACTTAAAAAAATATCTAAGATTACCTTCAGTTCAGTTCAGTTCAGTCACTCAGTCGTGTCCGACTCTTTGCAACCCCATGAATTGCAGCACACCAGGGCTCCCTGTCCATCACCAACACCCAGAGTTCACCCAAACTCATGTGCGTCGAGTTGGTGATGCCATCCAGCCATTTCATCCTCTGTCATCCCCTTCTTCTTCTGCCCCCAATCCCTCCCAGCATCAGGGTCTTTTCCAATAAGTCAACTCTTCGCATGAGGTGGCCAAAGTATTGGAGTTTCAGCCTCAGCATCAGTCCTCCCAATGAACACCCAGGACTGGTCTCCTTCAGAATGGACTGGTTGGATCTCCTTGCAGTCCAAGGGACTCTCAAGAGTCTTCTCCAACAACACAGTTCAAAAGCGTCAATTCTTTGGCGCTCAGCTTTATTCACAGTCCAACTTTCACATCCATGCATGACCACTGGAAAAACCATAGCCTTGACTAGATGGACTTTTGCTGGCAAAGTAATGTCTCTGCCTTTTAATATGTTGTCTAGGTTGGTTAGAACTTTCCTTCCAAGGAGTAAGCATCTTTTAATTTCATGGTTGTAATCACCATCTTCAGTGATTTTGGAGCCCCCCAAAATAAAGTCTAACACTGTTTCCGCTGTTTCCCCATCTATTTTCCATGAAATGATTACCTTGCTGCTGCTGCTGCTGCTAAGTCGCTTCAGTTGTGTCCGACTCTGTGTGACCCCATAGACGGCAGCCCACCAGGCTCCCCTATCCCTGGGACTCTCCAGGCAAGAATACTGGAGTGGGTTGCCATTTCTTTTTCCAATGTATGAAAGTGAAAAGTCAAAGTGAATTCATTCAGTTGTGTCCGACTCTTAGCGACCCCATGGACTGTGGCCTACCAGGCTCCTCCGTCCATGGGATTTTCCAGGCAAGAGCACTGGAGTGGGGTGCCATTGCCTTCTCCAATGGTTACCTTAGAGACACTCAGATTTAACTTTTAAACCTTAATAAAATAGGATGTTGTTCTTTTATTTCTTTTCACTTTGAAGATTTTTCTTGGTATTCACTGTAGTCTTGTGTGTGTGTTAGTTGCTTAGTCGTGTCCGACTCTCTCTGACCCCATGGACTGTAGCCCGGCCAGGTTCCTCTGTCCATGGAATTCTCCAGACAAGAATACTGGAGTGGATTGCCATGCCCTTCTCCTCAGCCTTTTACTGGAGACTAATTATGATAGGAGCGGGAGCAGGTCGTTGATAACCAAACTATGGATTTCTGAGCACATACTATACACAAATCAGTTTTTTATGTATTTCCACTCATTCTCACACTGCAATTTGAAATGGCAGAGGCAAGCCTCTTAAAGTGGTGGTGTAAATGTTAGAATTAAGAAGGATTTTGGCATCCAATAAATCTGACTATGAATCCTAGCTCCATGGCCTTGGACAAATAATTGAAGGATTTCCTCACTTATAAAATGAAGCCAACAGTGATGGTCCATGGAGTTATTACAAGAAATACATAACATAGTATAACAGGTGTGAAGTAGCCCATCAAATGCCTGGTATATAGGAGGAACTCAATATTTCGCTACACAACTTTATCAAATTTATGATTCTTGTAAGTAGCAGAGCCGAGAGCTCGTCTCTGGCTCACAGTCTATGATCCTTGCAATTCAGCAAGAATAACTGGTTCATTGAGCAGGCTGGGCTCAGTGGGGCATAAACCTGACATTGTTGTGGTTTTCTGCACTCACTACCTTTAAATATTCTGTCAAAGCTCCCTCTCTCCCTGCTTAATGATACCGAGGGAAGTTCCATAGCATTAGATTCACAGATATAAAAATGTCCAGGAAATTTAGTCTGGCCAGTTTAAAGTCTCAATATATTGCTCTCAGACTGTGACCTTGCAGCCCCTCAATGGCCACATCAATATTTATAAGACTTACATTTATGCCAACTTGAGGAATACTCTCCCTGCTCTGACCAGCCTGCTGTCCACATGTGGAGACATTCCGACAATGCTCAGAAAATGAAGAGGATGTAGAAGACGAGTTTGGACTGTAGCTGTTCTGTGTGCTTGCTGATTTGGCACAGTTCCTATCCAAGCATATTTTATTTTTCTCTTCTTTAATACTGTAGAATAGGCTTGGATTTGTTATCTATTGCTGTGCAATAAATCTGCCACAAATGTGGAGCTTAAAACAAAAGATATTTATTAACTTACAATTTCTGTGGGTCAGGAATCTGGGCATAACTGAGCTGGATTTTCTGACAGTGTCTCTCAAGTATTCATTCAATGTGTCAGCTGGGTCTGCAATCTCATCTGAAGCTTGACTGGGGAAGGATAGGCTTTTGTTAGTAGAATCCACTTCCCCACGACGTTATGACTGATGGCTTTGGTTTCTTGCTACCCATCAGCAACAAGCTGCTCTCATCTCCCTAGAAGCCGCCCTCAGATATTTGTCACATGGGCCTCCCCACACAGGCTGCTTGCATCTTCAAAGCCAGCAAGAGAGTAAGAGAGTTCAGCAAGACGGTGCTAGAATCTTATGTAAGATATCAAATGTACCCTGTTAACTTTGCCACTTTCTATTGTCTATAGGCAAGCTACAGGAGAGAAATAAACCATACACAAAAGGAGAGAACTATAAAAGGGAATGAAAATCAGGGGTGGAGCCTGTAGGAGGGCCCCTAGAGTTTATAGGCCACAAGAGCATATAATTGAAATAAAAGGATCATTCGCCTGTAGTGAAATTATGAGCTGAAAAGAAACTCAGAGCTCACCATCAAATTATACACAATTCTGGGGAGACTGGGAATCACAGAACAGCAGAGAAACTAGTGACTTACAATAAAGAAATCTATATTCATATCAAGCCTTGCCTCTGAGCCATTTGATTTTTATTCTCTTCTTATAGGACAGGACTTCTATCTTAAAGACAGGTTAAATTCTCTAAGTTCCTCCATGAGAAATGGTTTTGATTTCATAGAATTAACATAGTAGTTTTGAGAACTGAGTGTCAGAGAGAGATTTTAGCATTTGGATCAGTACTGGATATTCATGAATATTTAATAGTTTCATTTTATTACTTGGACTGAGTGCACAGTAAGGAGTGGAGTAGGGATGTGCATTGATTTAAGAACATCATAAGGAGGTACCCACTTCTTAATTACATAGAGGTCATAATCACAAACCAAGGTGCATATGTAACATCATATATATGGAATTAAGTGCAAGAGTGTTCACCCTCTTTGGAAAAATTAGTATTTTATGCTAGGATTTTTTTTTTTTTCACCTACACTACTAGTGTGGCAACTACTCTCCAATTCCATCTTAAACTTTTTACTACCTGTCTCCTCCCAAATCTTATATAGACCTGGTTTTCTTTGGGTCTACTTCTACTACTAAGACACACACCTTTTCTAAGGTTATTTGAATATCTGGAGTTATTTAACTTATATACAGAGTACATCATGAGAAATGCTGGGCTGGAAGAAGCACAAGCTGGAATCAAGATTGCCAGGAGAAATATCAATAACCTCAGATATACAGATGACACCACCCTTATGGCAGAAAGTGAAAAGGAACTAAAAACCTCTTGATGAAAGTGAAAGAGGAGAGTGAAAAAGTTGGCTTAAAGCTCAACATTCAGAAAATGAAGATCATGACATCTGGTCCCATCACTTCATGGCAAATAGGTGGGTAAACAGTGGAAACAGTGTCAGATTTTATCTTTTTGGGCTCCCAAATCACTGCAGATGGTGATTGCAGCCATGAAATGAAAAGACGCTTACTCCTTGGAAGGAAAGTTATGACCAACCTAGATAGCATATTCAAAAGCAGAGACATTACTTTGCCAACAAAGGTCCGTCTAGTCAAGGCTATGGTTTTTCCAGTGGTCTTGTATGGATCTGAGTTGGACTGTGAAGAAAGCTGAGAGCCGAAGAATCAATGCTTTTGAACTGTGGTGTTGGAGAAGACTCTTGAGAGTCCCTTGGACTGCAAAGAGATCCAACCAGTCCATTCTGAAGGAGATCAGTCCTGAGTGTTCTTTGGAAGGAATGATGCTGAAGCTGAAACTCCAGTACTTTGGCCACTTTATGCAAAGAGTTGACTCGTAGGAAAAGACTCTGATGCTGGGAGGGATTGGGGGCAGGAGGAGAAGGGGATGACAGAGGATGAGATGGCTAGATGGCATCACCGACTCTGTGGACGTGGGTTTGGGTGAATTCCGGGAGTTGGTGATGGACAGGGAGGCCTGGCATGCTGCAGTTCATGGGGTCACAAAGAGTTGAACACAACTGAGCAACTGAATAGAACTGAACTTAGAGAAGTTTGTATGTTTCCAATTCTTTGAAATTTTTGAAGAGTATTTTCAGATGAGTGAATTTTTCCCCAACATATGGTTATTTAAATGGAAACAAATTTAACTAAATTTTTGTTCATTTAAAACCTATTCCATAGTAAAGTCATAAATTGTAAAAATAAAATTATTTTGCTCTCAGTTCAGTTCAGTTGCTCAGTCGTGTCCGACTCTCTGCGACCCCATGAATTGCAGCACACCAGGCCTCCCTGTCCACCAACTCCCAGAGTTCACCCAAATTCATGTCCATCAAGTCAGTGATGCCATCCAGCCATCTCATCCTCTGTCATCCCATTCTCCTCCTGCCCCCAATCCCTCCCAGCATCAGAATCTTTTCCAATGAGTCAACTCTTCACATGAGGTGGCCAAAGTATTGGAGTTTCAGCTTCAGCATCAGTCCTTCCAAAGAACACCCAGGACTAATCTCCTTTAGAATGGACTGGCTGAATCTTCTTGCAGTCCAAGGGACTCTCAAGAGTCTTCTCCAACACCACAGTTCAAAAGCATCAATTCATTGGTGCTCAGCATTATACACAGTCCAACTTTCACATCCATACATGACCACTGGAAAAACCATAGCCTTAGTAATGCACAAATTCTTGCTCCAAAAATGTGTTCTTCATATTTCATGATGACTTGCCTTATCTCATTTCCAGTAAATTTTTGATTCATTTTATAACTCCTTACATATACTCCTGACTGTAGATCATCAAGTTCTAAGGTTTAAAATAAAGAATTGACTCTTAATAGTAAATTCAAACAATCTTTCTCACCCACCAATTTACACAAAATAACGTATATGAAATACTACCCAATTGTTACTAGTTTAACTATTGTAGTTTGATTTCCACGTGAGGGAATTCTTTGAAATATCTGAGATCTTAGGAAAACAATATTAACAAAACATAAGAATGCAATATGTGAGGATCAAGAAGATGAATGCCTTTACATTTAAAGCATTTATTTTTTGTTTAAAGCCAAAAGTTTGATGTGATGTGTTTTTAATTCATATTGCTTCAAATCCCACTTTTGGCAACTCAGCTCTGAGTTCTATATTAAAGCTGAATAGTTTATTTTATTTTTAATGATAAAAGGATCTAAGAAATAGCCACTTGAAAGAAGACGGAAGCTGCATGAGCATCTGGTTTAATTTATGGCTCTTGTTCATTATCCTCATAGGAAAATCTCAGAACATATGTGGCAAAGGCTGCTGAGAAAAAAACCTGTAACTTGAACCTGAATTCTATTTTCTGAAATGATGATCTAAAGTTGTCTAAAGTTAGCTATAGCTTTTTGCACAGCTATATTTTTGATGTAGTAGAGTTCTACCTACTCTGATCGCTTTATGAACAGCTATCTGCTTAATGTAGTAGAATATTTTGGGCACTGACTAATAATGTATAAGTATCTAGGGACTTGGACAATATCATAATTTTTGCTTAATTTGTTTTTTTTTTTTTTTTTTTAGTTTAAACTTTTTATTTTTTACTGGGGTATATCTCATTAACAATATTGTGATAGTTTCAGGTGAACAGTAAAGGGACTCAGCCATACATATGTACATATATTCATTCTCCCCCAAACTACCTCTCATCCAGGTTGCCGAATAACATTGAGCAGAGTTCCATGTGCTATACAGCAGGTCTTTGTTGAATATCCCTTTCAAATATAGCAATGTGTACATGTCCGTCCCCAACTCCCTTCCGTTCCCCTTCCCCCTGGCAACCATAAATTTGTTCTCTAAATCTATGAGTCTCTTTCTTTTTTACATTCATTTGTATCATTTCTTTTTAGATTCCGCTTATAAGGGATGTCATACAATATTTCTCCTTCTCTATCTGACTTACATCATTCAACATGGCATTTTCTAGGTTCAAATTTATTTTTTCCCTAAATTATATGTCATCACCCTAAAGATTAAAGCACAAAGCCTATCAAGGGGCAGTATATACTGGTAGCAAACAGTTTAAGGGAAGAATTAGGGCAAGAAAAACACGATATCTTCAACAAATTCCAAACTGCCTCCAGGTAGAGTGAGGGCAGAATACCAGTAGTGGAGATGGCCAGGAATCCTCCTTCCTGGTACTCAGTATGTATGTTCTGTGACATGCTGTGCATCCCTCCAGCTATCTGACTTCCTAGAATTAAGACCTACACCTACCAAATTCAGTACTAAGTCTCCAACCCAGGTATCTAGTCATGTAGAAATCAGTTAGATGACTAGGTGGCTATAAAGATACATACATATGTCTGTGGGTGTTATGTCCATTTGTCCACTGCTGAACTGTAACCTGCAAAAGTCTTCCTGGTGGCTCAGTGGTAAAGCATCTGCCTGCCAATTCAGGACACATAAGTTCAATCCCTGGGTTGAGAAGATGACTTGGAGAAGGAAATGGCAATCCACTCCTGTATTCTTGCCTGGGAAATCCCATGGACAGAGGAGTCTGGTAGACTGCAAATCCATGAGGTTGCAAAAGAGTCGAACATGACTCAGTGACAACAAATCTGCAAAAAGGCATTAAGGTTAATTTTTTTTTAAAGCAAAATAAAAAGCTAATACAAAAAAGCTCCCCTGCTATAGTTTACCATTACATTTAAACCCATTCTGTGCAATTAGGGCTTCATATATTATTTCCCTTTTTGTCCTTATATCATGGTATTTATCTATTTGTGTGTTCGTATATTTATTTGTTCTTGCTTGGAAAATCCCATGGACAGAGGAGCCTGGTGGGCTACAGTCCATAGGGTTGCAAAGAGTTGGACGTGACTGAAATGACCTAGCACATATGCATATGTATATATATATATATTAAGATATATATGTATATATATATATCTTTAAATTTTAACATAAGTGAACAGTTTAACTGAACTGATTTTAATATATGTATTTCTGAATAAATGTGTTATTTGTATAGTCAGTTCAGTTCAATTCAGTTCATTTGCTCAGTCATGTCCAACTCTTTGCAGTCCCATAGACTTCAGCACAACAGACCTTCCTGTCCATCAATGACTCCTGGAGTTTACTCAAGCTCATGTCCATTGAGTTGGTAATGCCATCCAACCATCTCATCCTCTGTTGTCCCCTTCTCCTCCCACCTTCAATCTTTTCTAGCATCAGGGTCTTTTCCAATGAGTCAGTTCTTTGCATCAGGTGGCCAAAGTATTGGAGTTTCAGCTTTAGCATCAGTCCTTCCAATGAATATTCAGGACTGATTTCCTTAGGATGGTTGGATCTCCTTGCAGTCCAAGGGACTCTCAAGAGTCTTCTCCAACATCACAGTTCAAAAGCATCAGTTCTTTGGCACTCAGCTTTTTTTATGGTCCAACTCTCACATCCATACAAGACTACTGGAAAAACCATAGCTTTGACTAGATGGACCTTCATTGGCAAAGTAATGTCTCTGCTTTTTAATAAGCTGTCTAGGTTGCTCATAACTTTTCTTCCAAGGGGCAAGTATCTTTTAATTTCATGGCTGCAACCACCCACCATCTGCAGTGATTTTGGAGCCCCCCAAAATAAAGTCTGTCACTGTTTCCACTGTTTACCCATCTATTTGCCATGAAGTGGTGGGACTGGATGCCATGATCTTAGTTTTCTGAATGTGTAGCTTTAAGCCAATTTTTTCACTCTCCGCTTTCACTTTCATCAAGAAGCTCTTTTAGTTCTTCTTCGCTTTCTGCAATATGTGTGGTGTCATCCCACGTATCTGAGGTTAATGATATTTCTCCTGGAAATCTTGATTCCTGCTTTTGCTTCATCAAGCCCAGCATTTCTCATGATGTACTCTGCATATAAGTTAAATAAGCAAGGTGACAATATACAGCCTTGACATACTCTTTTCCCTATTTGGAGCCAGTCTATACTACTTGTATAGTAAGATAGATACATTTTTAGAATAAACCACATAAAAGAAAGTTTACATGTTGAGGAAGAAAATACTATCCTATTTAATCATTTATGTTCATTTCTGGAATAAAATAGCAAAGACAATCAGGAGATCTGAAATTTTTTTTTCAAACTGGCAAGTATGAGTTAATTTTATTTCCTATATGACATATTCTGTATCGTTACTGTAATTCCTATTATCACTCAGTATTGTAATTACTTCTTTGTTGCTCTTTATCTCATCTAAATATATTGAAATAAGGTCTATATTGATTGTACCCAGTTTTGTTTCCTTAATGTGTAACAAATCACAAGGGACATGGAAGACAATAATTAATTAATGAAAGAAATATTAAAGGAAATAATAAAAGAAAAGATGTTTGAGTTCATAATGGTTTCTTCCATTTGGAGAAGGAAATGGCAACCACTCAAGTATTCTTCCCTAGAGAATTCCATGAACAGAGCAGCCTTGCAGGCTACAATCCATGGGATCACAAAGAGTTGAACATGACTGAGTGGCTTTCACTTCAGTTCATTTCAGTCACTCAGTCATTTCTGACTCTTTGAGACCCACAGACTGCATCATAGCAGGCTTCGCTGTCCATCACCAACTGCCAGAGCTTGCTCAAACTCATGTCCATCAAGTCAGTGATAATCCAACCATCTCATCCTCTGTTGTCCCCTTCTCTTGCCTTCAATTTTTTCTAGCATCAGGGTATTTCCCAATGAGTCACCTCTTTGCATCAGGTAGCAAAAGTATTGGAGCTTCAGCTTCAGCATCAGTCCTTCCAATGAATATTCAGAAATGATTTCCTTCAGGATGGACTGGTTGGATCTCCTTGCAGTCTAAGGGACTCTTGAGAGTCTTCTCCAACACCACAGTTCAAAAGCATCAATTCTTTGGTGCTCAGCTTTCTTTAAGGTCCAACTCTCACATCCATACATGACTACTGGAAAAACCACAGCTTTGACTACACGGACTTTTGCCAGCAAATAATGTCTCTGCTTTTTAACATGCTGTCTAGATTGGTCACAGACTTTCTTCCAAGGAGTAAGTGTCTTTTAATTTCATGGCTGCAGTCACCATCTGCAGTGATTTTGGAGCCCAAGAAAATAAAGTCTGTCACTGTTTCCACTGTTTACCCATCTATTTGCCATGAAGTGATGGGACCGGATGCATGATCTTAATTTTCTGAATGTAGAGTTTTAAGCCAACTTTTTCATTCCCCTCTTTCACTTTCGTCAAGAAGCTCTTTAGTTCTTCTTCGCTTTCTGCTATAAGGGTGGTGCCATCTGCATATCTGAGGTTATTGATATTTTTCCCAGCAATCTTAACTCCAGTTTCTGCTTCATCCAGCCTGGCATTTCACATGGTGTACTCTGCATGTAAATTAATAAGCAGGGTGACAATACACAGCCTTGAAGTGCTTATTTCCCTATTTGAAACAAGTCTGTTGTTCCATGTCTTGTTCTAACTTCTTGTCCTGCATACAGATTTCTCAGAAGGCAGGTAAGGTGGTTTGGTATTTTTTAGGATTTCTTTTTTATTTGTCAAGTTAGATTTTATCTAAAAACATAGTCTGCTAAACAACAAATATGTGTTACTAATACAAACAATTTTCCAATAGCTATAAAAGAAATGTTAACTTTATATATGCATACTGCATGCTTAGTTGCTTCAGTCATGTCTGCGTCTGTGACCCCATGGACCATAGCCCACCAATCTCCTCTGTCCATGGGATTTTCCTGGCAAGAATATTAGAGAGGGTTGCCATGCTCTCCTCCAGGGGATCTTCCCAGCCCAGGGACTGAGCCTGCATCTCCTGCAGAGCAGGTGCATTCCTTAACGCTGAGCCACCAGTTTATCTGTTTTAAACACTATTTTTTTAAAAATAAATATTGCAATTGAAAATGCTAGTAATAGAGCTCTGTGGTACAATCTTAGTTCTGTTTCTTAAATCCCCCCAAGCAACTCTCTCCAAACAACAATAAAACCTATATAGTAAGAATGAAAGTTTTTTTTGCCTGAAATTCTGTCTGAGAACATAATTGGTGCTTCCTAAGTGTTAGAAATCTAATTCAAAAAATTGTATGCTTTGTTTTCCAAGAAAAGCAACAGTACTTTTATGAATTGAACAAAACACATTCAGTTCACACGAGACTAACGTTGTTCTCAACACTCTGGAGGAGCTGCCCTTTCAGTGAACAGTTTGTCTTGAGATGAAGCCAAGGAAAACACTCGTACTTAAAATCTTTGCCTCAAATATTTCATTTTAAAAAAACGTTTTAAAAAGTCATTTAGTGGTTTTTTCAGTATGGTATTGGAGTGTTGTTTATGGTGATTCTTTAAAAGTATCTTCATAAATAGAGAATTGTAAAGGATGCTTCTCAGTTGTATAATCTAATACGATTTCCTGAGTTTTACTGTGTTTTTAAAGGTTGCTTGCGTTTATACACACACTTGTATGCATAGAGATTTGACTGTATTGTCCTTTTGTTCACTATTACTCACAAAGTATAATTAGACATTCATGTTGAAGCAAAGAATAATAGCCTGTTATGATTTTTCAAATGTAATGTTTGCATTAAACAAGCCAAGGTGTAGGTTGAAATATAGACTACCTCGACTTACTCATACTAGCCTAAACAGTAAGACACATACTTTAGTTACCCTGGCACAAAGTCTTATATGTATATTACTTGTCTCCTGACAATTTCCATAGGGATACTATAAAAATGTTAATTCAGTCTACAAATCACGTTAATATGTTTGGAAAAATTGAACCGTAGAGGTCAGTGTAACATAGGCTTGTGTAGCCTATTTACACAGGATGGATTTAAGGTGTAATGCTAATACTAGAGCAGGGAGGATATTTTTCATTTATTTATTTCTTATAATACCATTTTGCAGATCACTATTCATCACTGCCAAAGATGGCTATTGTACCTGAATAAATCCACCTTTGTTTAGAAGTTGTACCAAGACTACCCCTTGGAAAAATGTCTTGTCTCCATCAGCAGGAGATGAGTGGACCCAGGTCCCTTGATGACTGATGAAACATGCCTGCAATCCCCATTCTCTTATTCACCACTTCTCCATCACTCCCTGCCAGAGACCATCTAAACTCATCCCACAAAACCCTCATCTGTATCCATGACAGTCACCACACATAGACCAAGACTCCCAGCTTAACCCTCATCCACTAGATTCTTATCCACATAATACCATGTTCATCTTTTCTAATTCCATCTCCACTCCTCCTAGTTATTAAAACCCTTTCAGAATCCCAGCTGAAACTCAAGATCAAATCTCAGCAAATGTCCTCTAAATTCAAATTCATCTCAATGCCATCCCTTTTCCTTCATGTTCTAGGGAAAACATTTATCTTCACTGAGGACACAGATTCCCCTGCAGTCCCCAGGTGGTGGCTGATTTTTCCTCCAATGCTCTTGGTACCACTGGACATAGGATTTTGTGTATGTCCACCTTGATACCCTTTATAATCTTAGGTTTTTAATTTCATGTCATTAAATTGTACCCACTCCAATATTCTTACCTAGAAAATCCCCGATTTTCTCTGCTTTTTTTTTTTAATCAGTCATATCTTTTCTCTCTAAAATGAATCATTCCCATCCTCATTTAATTGTATGCTTATTTCTCTCTTAAAATGATAAAACTAACTTAACTCTTTTAACTACATTTCTACTTCAGTATTCACATGATTTTTGTTCTCAAAGTTAAAATTCTTTATCACTGTCTCAAATTTCTCTCTTCCCATTCTCTCTTAAATCTACTCTAATGAGTGTCTGCCCTGCTGCTAGAGTGAATATGCTCTGCACAACCAAACCCACCAGTTTTTCTGTAGTCATTGGCAGCATTTGTTCTTTAGGCACTCAGGCCACGAACTTTAGCATCATCCCTAGTGGCCCTCTTTTTTTATATATATAAATTTATTTATTTTAATTGGAGGTTAATTACTTTACAATATTGTATTGGTTCTGCCATACATCAACATGAATCCGCCACAGGTATACACATGTTCCCCATCCTGAATCCCCCTCCCACCTCCCTCCCTGTACCATCCCTCTGGGCCGTCTCAGTGCTCCAGCCCCAAGCATCCAGTATCATGCATCAAACCTGGACTGGCAATTCATTTCATATATGATATTATACATGTTTCAGTGCCATTCTCCCAAATCATCCCACCCTCTCCCTCTCCCACAGAGTCCAAAAGCCTGTTCTATACATCTGGGTCTCTTTTGCTGGCCCTCTTTTATATGTGTGTGTTAGTCACTCAGTCATGTCTGACTCTTTGCAACCCTACAGATTGCAGCCCACCAGGCTCTTCTGTCCATGGGATTCTCTAGGCAAAAATACTAGAGTGGGTTGCCATTTCTTTCTCCAGGGGATCTTCCCGACCCAGGGATTGAACCTGGGTCTCCAGCATTACAGGTGGATGTTTAACCATTTGAGTTCAGGGGCAACTTCTTTTATGAGGATTACCCATATATTCAGATAGCTATTTCTCTTCTTCCTCTTACACTCTCTTCAACTTCCCTAAACTCACTATCTCTTGCCTAAACTTTAGCAAAAGCCTCTTAAATTGTCTCCTTCTTTTTTTCTTGTTGTTTTCAGGCTCAATGTAGCCTACTGAAAATTAACTTCCAATCCACTCAAGAGTAAAAGATAAATTGTTTGATCTTCATCTACAGTGAAGATGGGCTTCTGTGATCCATCTCTGCCACTGACTCCTCCCCTCACCTGCTTTACTCATTCACTTCACTCTAGCCACACAGGCCTCCTCCCCTTGAACTTGCTGAATTCTGTTTTACCTGTAGATATTCACATTTTCTGGGTTGAGGAATGTCAACATGACCAGCTTGCTCCATTATTTTCATCAGATCCTATCTACAAATTGCTTTCTAATATGTCCTTATTTAGTATTGCTATTTAAAATTTTACCACTTTCCTCTTCTTCCTATCCACAGTCCAATTCTCTACTTACTTTCTCTCCGAAGCACTCATCACTATTTAACATGCTCTATATATTTACTTCCCAGGTGGCTCAATGGCAAAGAATCTGCCTGCTAATGCAGGAGACTCAGGAGACGCAAGTTCAGTCACTGGGTTGGGAAGATCCCTGGAGAAAGGAATGGCAACCCACTCCACTATTCTTGCCTGGAATATCTCATGGACAGAGTAGCCTGGTGGGTTATGGTCTCTGGGGTCACAAAGAGGTGGACACAATTGAGCACACATGCATACTCTGTGTATTTACTTACTTACTGCACTTCTTATCTTCACCAGAAATAAAGGTTCCAATAGGGGAGGGATTTTTGTGTGTTGTGTTGGCTGTCCTAGCCAAATCACTTGGAAGTGTAGTAGAGATATTCAGTAGCTATTAAATGAATGCACTGTTGAATGAGAGAATGAATAGCAAATGTTAAGATGGCACCTGACTTTTATTTGAGGAACCATAGAAAAGCAAATTAAGAGACTCATTTCACTCTTTTTAGTTCCATATAGAAATCTATCACTCAAACACCTCAGGAAGATTCCTACAGTCCTAAGGAACAAATCTACAGATCAATGGTTTTCAAAGGTTTATGAGAAAAAGAATCATGGCTTGTTCAAAATATAGATTGCCTTTGCCCTGCCCCCAGAGAGTCTGCTTCAGTGGGTCTTTCATTTGCATTTTTAGCAAGCACCCCATTGATTTTAATACAGTTCTTTAAGAAAATGCTGTAGGTTCAGAAGTGATTCAAATTGAGTGACTTATGTAAAGGAGAGTAGAAAGAAAATTCGTCATTATAGTTAACATGCTGAGTTAAAGACAATGGGTCTGGTCTACGTTTCTGGTGTGCACTCTTCTCAGGAGAAAGTTTAAAAGAGAACAGCAATTTCAAAAACATACTACAAAAACTCAGCTTGTATTCTTTCTTAGGGGATATAAAGATTTGGCCTTTAAAACTAAGATCTATGCCAAAGCTTTTACAGAAAAGCAATTGCTTCTTTAAAACTTTTATTTATGAGCACTATGGAAAACTTCAACTCACTGGTTACAGAAAAGTTTAGTTACTTGGTTCCTGGTGCTTTTGAAGAGCTGCAGCTGCTGTTTAGTCACTAAGTCATGTCCTAATCTTGCGACCCCCATGGACTGTGCCCACCAGTCTCCTCTGTCCATGAGATTTCTTAGGCAATAATATTGAAGTTAGTTGCCATTTCCTTCTCCAGGGGATCTTCCCGACCTAGGGATCAAACCTCCATCTCCTGCATCTACTGGGGTATTCTTTACTACTGAGCCACCAGGGAAACCTCCAGTCATTGGGCTCTGGGCAAAATGTTCCTCATCCCAGTAAGATGAAATAGAAAGAACACAGGGAATTTTGCAATATTTCCTGTGTCCTCAGTGCAACATTTCACTCTGACTTCAGAACTGTGGAAAACTCATTCTTTCAGCCAGAGGGCTCCTAAAAACCCAGAGATAGAATCATATAGAATGTCAGAAGGAGATACTCTCTCTGGGAGAGATACACATGGTACAGTTAGGTATAAATGGTGAGTTTTTATTTTTAGGATCTGAAAACAAAATTCAGTATATCTTCAGTATGATCTACAATGTTTTTAGGAATTCCATGTGTTGAAGAACCAACATGGGTCACTTTAGAAAATGCCCTTGAAGATGGGGTATTTTGAGGTATCCAAATACTTAACAATATTCCCTGATTCCTACTCTCTCTTCCCTGGCAGGAGGAAGAGAGCAAAAGTGCTGTCTCTGCAGGGGTGGATCCTTGAGGGATAGCAGCAGAGTCAGAACATCCTACATTTAAAAGCCACACCTTTATCATCAACAGAAGGGTCTGTGTTGGGGGCTGGGTAGCATATGGGAAACAAATACTATAAACTAGATTTAAAAACTGTTAAAAAAAAAAAAAAAAAAGCCCCAGATCACAGCCTTGACTGTGGAATAAATAGCATTGGGAAGGCAGGTCGAAGGTAACTTAGAAAATGTTGCAGAGTTCTTTGGTTAAACATCGGAGGGGTGGTGGAGAACTCCTCAAAGCAACATCCCAGGAAGTGTGTGGAAGTTTCCAGTAGTTTCCTCGGGCTTGACTTTGCCTTCTGCTGGGTGGCCAGAGGAAAATAGGTGTCTCTCCTGGGCCCAAACCTAGAGACAGACTTCACAGACCTGATGAGATGATTCAAGAGCTAATACTAGTGCAGTTTTCTATTTATAGAAAATAATTCTATTATCTTAAATCAACAAAGAGCTAATCTCCATCATAATTGTGACACTCAGTTCTTGATTCTACCTGACTTTCCATGTACTTCTGCTTGTAGCAGTTACTTTGTTGTGTGTTTCCTTCTGAGTTAATTGCTTAACTCTAATAGATGGCATTGTAATAGATGTTGTCTCATCAGCATTCAGAACTGTTCTCAAGCTTGAAAGGAAACAGAGTAACAAAAAGATTTCTTAATTATACTCTGTATTCTCACTCATTAATTGACCTTTCTTTCAAGTAACCAACCATAAATCAACTAATGTTGTATACAGTGCAAATAAATTAACAAATGTCCACATAACATTGTGTGTCTATCAGGAGAAATTTATTCACTAGTGATCGATTCTGTTTACAACCAGTATTTGAGGGTTAGAACTCATTAATATTACAAAAGGAAAGTAGATTTCTAATTTTATTTTATTCTTTGTAAATGTTTTAATCCAGAAAAGTCACATTTTTCTCAGAAATTACAAAGTCAGCATCTGGTTATTCAATAGTTCTCTCTTCTTAGTCGGCTGCTGCTGCTGCTAGGTCGCTTCAGTCGTGTCCGGCTCTGTGCGACCGCATAGATGGCAGCCCACCAGGCTCCCCCATCCCTGGGATTCTCCAGGCAAGAACACTGGAGTGGGTTGCCATTTCCTTCTCCAGTGCACGAAAGTGAAAAGTGAAAGTGAAGTCGCTCAGTTGTGTCTGACTCTTAGCGACCCCATGGACTGCAGCCCACCAGGCTCCTCCGTCCGCAGGATTTTCCAGGCATGAGTACTGGAGAGGGGTGCCATTGCCTTCTCCACTTCTTAGTCTAGAGTAGATCATTTCAAATACAAGAATGAAATAGATTAAAGATTGACTAGAAGTGGGTCTTGGGCTTCCTGGGTAGCTCAGCTGGTAAAGAATCCACCTGCAACGCAGGAGACCCCAGTTCAGTTCCTGGGTGGGGAAGATCCCCTGGAGAAGGAATAGGGATATTCCCTGATTCCTACTCTCTCTTCCCTGGCAGGAGCAGAAGAGCATAAGCACTGTCTTTCCAGGAGTGGATCCTTTAGGGCAGCTGCAGAGTCAGAACGCCCCTCATTCAAAAGCCACACTTCTTTCATCAACAGAAGTTGGGGGTGGGGTGTGGAGGAGCATTCCAGTATTCTTGTGCTTGCCTGGTGGCTCAGATGGTAAAGAATCTGCTTGCAATGTGGGAGACCTCGGTTTGATCCCTGGGTTGGGAAAATCCCCAGGAGAAGGGCATGGCAACCCACTCTAGCATTCTTGCCTGGAAAATCCCCATGGACAGAGGAGCCTAGCAGACTATATTAGATGGGATCAAAAGAGTTGGACACAGCTGAGCAACTAAGCACAGCACACAGGAGGGGGTCTTTATACTGTTGGTTTCTGTGGCTGACACACCTCTGATATTCAGAATTTAGTAGTTTCAGGCTACAGCAGAAATACAAGGAGAAACATAAATGGGTTTAATATTTACCTTTTGTTTCAGGAGTAACTTTTGGAGCTCAGAACAAAGGGAATCTGTTTTGAGACTAAGAATGTTTTAGGGAACAGCAACAACAACCAGAGTCTACCAATCAAGATTTGAAGTTGGAGGCTACTAGTCACCGACCCTCCCCACCCCCCCAAAAAAGATTTTATAATAAAGAATTTTCCTTTCTCTCAGAGTTAATAAAACTCCCACAGGTTAGGCAGTAGGCAGGATGAAGTCAGTGGACAGAATAAACTTGATATCAGAAAGGTTCTCCATAGTGGTGCGTCTGCCTTATATACTTTTGGTGAGGGAATAACAAAAACACATTACACATAAGAGCTCCAGAATAATTTAGAATTGTATTCATCAAATGTTTCTAGACTGGAGCTATCTCCCAAGATTCAAACAGGAAGTTCAGCATACTCTTTGAATCCTGAGCAGTACACACCATTTGTACCTTGGAACAGGAGCAGTGAGCAGTATGCTAGGCTGAGGAAGAAGAAGCTTTAAAGTTTCATTTATGACTGACCCTTGGAAAGAGGAAAACCTTGCTTGTCATGAATTGATAATTTAAATATTTTATGGTTTAATTCAAAGAACAATTTAAAATTAATTTTAAAGAACCCCAAAATTTCAGAGTTTTTTTCCTTCACAACCTTTCCCAAAAAATCCTCAAAAATCATGAAATTAATAATTTATTTGCAGAGAAAAAAATACATATCACTGGGGAGAGAATAGTTTTTAACCCTCTCACTATCTATTTTGCTAAAAAAGAAACTTTAAAGTAAGTCAATTATATCTCAGATTTTCAATGGGAAAATGAGTTTCCCCAAAGTAAAATACAGTGTTTTTTTAAAAATTATTGTTTATGCTAATTCTAATGCCTGATTTTAAAATAGCATCATAAATGATTTTAAAAGCAAATAGACTTGAAATTTCCACTCACCCATTTATATCCATGCAAATATATTCTGCTCATAAATTCTTAGTTTTATCATCTAATTTTTCTATTCCTATAAATAATTAAGTTTGAGATTGGAAAGTAAAATGAAATGAGCAAATCTTTATTTCAAATGAGTGTTGTTGAACAGTTCTAAATATCAAGTCCATCACATGTTGCTGTAATTGATTACAGCAGTACTGCTCACAGTTAGCCATTTGCCACCAATTCCATGCTTCTAGAGGTTTATATCTTAGCTATAAACATTTGTTCTATATTGAACTACATGTTGAAGAAGTCAGCCTTTGAGAAATTGCTTTTGTGAAATTGAAAAAAGAACAGTCATATTGGAGTATTTTCTGACAACATTATATCTTCACCAAGTAACCAATATGCTTGAATAAAACATTTTCATAATTGCGAGGGAATTTTTTAAAGCAAGATTTAGTAGTGGTGGTACTGTATCAGAAAAAAAAAATCTAAATCCAGAAATTAATTTTTTTAAGTTCTCAGGGTTTAGTTTTTTATATTATTCTGTTATAAACTCAAGTATTCTTTCCTGGAGAATTCTTGTGGACAGAGAAGCCTGGCGGGTTATAGACCATTGGACATCAGTGCAATGATGTGTGCATACATAGATTATGAGTCTATGTAAAGTCACAGTATGTCTAAAGGCATTTGAATCTTTCAGATACATTGTATCTAATTTCCAAAAAAAAAAAAAACCCTTTTCATAGTAATTACATACTGGCTCTTCACCTACACAAATATTCATTCAATAAACATTTAAGGTTTTGTATATTTAGACATTTGTAATAAAATTTGAGTAAAAGATAATTCTTGTCTTCCAAATGTTCAAGCTGGATTTAGAACAGGCAGAGGAACCAGAGGTCAAATTGCCAACATTCATTGGATCATAGAAAAAGCAAGAAAATTCCAAATACACATCTACTTCTGCTTCATTGAGTATACTAAAGCCTTTGACTGTGTAGATCACAACAAACTATGGAAAATTCTTCAAGTAATGGAAATACTAGACCACCTTACCTGCCTCCTGAGCAACCTATATGCAGGTCAAGAAGCAGCAGAACTGGACATGGAACAATGCACTGCTTCCAAGTTGGGAAAGGAGTATGTTAAAGCTGTATATTTTGTCACCCTGCTTATTTAACTTATATGCAGAGTACATCATGTGAAATGCCAGGCTGGATGAAGCACAAGCTGGAATCAAGATTACTGGGAGAAATATCAATAACCTCAGATATGCAGATGACAGAAAATACCATTACGGCAGAAAATGAAGAGAAATTAAAGAGCCCCTTGATGAAGGGGAAAGAGGAGAGTGAAAAAGCTGGCTTAAAATTCAAGACTCAAAAAACAAAGATCATGGCATCTTGTCCCATAACTTCATGACAAATAGATGAGAAAACAATGGAAACAGTGAAAAACTTAATTTTCTTGGGCTCCAAAATCACTGTGGATGGTAACTGCAGCCATGAAATTAAAAGATGCTTGCTCCTTGGAAGACAAACCTAGACAGCATATTAAAAAGCAGAGCTATTAATTTGCTGACAAAGGTCAGTATAATCAAAGCTATGGTTTTTCCAGTAGTCATGTATGAATATGAGATTTGGACCATAAAGAAAGCTGAGCACCGATGAATTGATGCTTTTGAACAGAGGTGTTGGAGAAGACTTTTGAGAGTCTCTTGGACTGCTAGGAGATCAAACCAGTCAATCCTCAAGGAAATCAACCCTGAATATTCATTAGAAGTACTGGTGCTGAAGCTGAAGCGCCAATACTTCAGCCACTTGATGTGAAGAACTGACTCATTGGAAAAGATCCTGATGCTAAGAAAGATTGAAGGCAGGAGGAGAGGACAGCAGATGAGGTGGTTGGATGGCATCACTGAGTCAATGGACACGAGTTTGAGCAAGCTCCAGACATAGTGAAGGACAGGGAAGCCTGGTGTGCTGCAGTCCATGTGGTCACAAAAAGCTGGACATGACTGAGCTACTGAACAACAGAAGAGACAATTGTTACTGGTGGAGGAGACAGATGAATGGACCAATATTTATAAAACATAACTAAGGACTTAAGCCAAGGACAGAAAATCTCATATTTTTTGAGAGATTGCTCCAAGGAAATATGGAGGAGCCAGGATATACAGGAGTTTTTGCAACAAAGACCAGATAGTTGGAATTTCCAAAGATTATTGTTAATTAAAATTAACCAGATATCTCAAGTTCAGAAATTTAATGCTTTACTGTGTATGGGAAGATGAAAGAGTCTGGGCTCGCTGAAACCATTCCTTTGATATGCACCTCGGCTATCAGTGGCTAGTATCATCTGCTTTCTCATTCTGAGCCTCTTTTGAGTATACAGTCAGGATGAGGTGGCTAGAGCAGCTGACTACTAGATGGGAGGCATCCTGCTTCTATCCTGAGTTCCCTCAGGGCGCAACATTGGGATGGCTATAATGTGATGGCTGCCACATACTTTGTTTACTGATATGGTGGGCAACATTTTCTTTTCACTGACAGTAGGAAGATATGGTATAGCCATTATGGAAGACTATGGAGATTTCTCAAAAATTAAAAACAGAACTACCATATGATCTAGCAATTTCACTTTTGGATTTGGGATATTTATCCAAAGAAAATGAAAACATAAACTCAAAAAACCCCAGAAAAACCCATGATCATTGCAGCACTATTTACAATAGCCAAGATATGAAAACAAGCTACATGTCTATCACTGTATGAATGCATAAAGTAGATATGATATATATATGTGTGTGTATATATATATATATGTATAATATATGAATGAAATTTTTCCATTTGTAATAACATGGATGAATTGAGAGGACATTGTGCTAAATGAAATAAATCAGAGAAAGGCAAGTACCATATGATTTCATATGTGAAATCTAGGGGAAAAAAATGAACTCATAGATACAGAGAACAGATTGATGATTGTCAGAGGATGGGGGTAATCAAAGGGAGAAATGAATGAAGGAAAATTTACATTTACAAAGAAAAAAATTTGTGCAGTTGTCTCATTGTCTGTATGAAGAAGAGTTGTTCAGTTGCTCAGTTGTGTCTGACTCTTTGTGACCCCCATGGACTGCAAAACACCAAGCTTCCCTGTTGTTCACCATCTCCCAGAGCTTGCTCAAACTCATGCACATTGACTCAATGATGTCATCAGTCATCAAACCATCTTATGCTCTGTCGTCCCCTTCTCTTCCTGCGTTCAATCTTTCCCAGCATCAGGGTCTTTTCAAATGAGTCAGCTCTTCACAGCAGGTGGCCAAAGTATTGGAGCTTCAGTTTCAGCATCAGTCCTTCCAATGAATACTTGGTTTTGATTTCCTTGAGGATTGATTGGTTTGATCTCCTTGCAGTCCAAGGGACTCTCAAAAGTCTTCTCTAACACCACAGTTCAAAAGCATCAATTCTTCAGTGTTCAACCTTTTTTATTGTCCAGCTATCTCATGTGTACATGAGTACTGGAAAAACCATAGCATTATACTGCCATTTATCAGCAAAGTAATGTCTCTGCTTTTTAATATGTTGTCTAGGTTGATTATAGTTTTTCTCCCAAGGAGCAAGCGTCTTTTAATTTCATGGCTGCAGTCACCATCTGCAGTGATTTTGGAGCCCAAGAAAATAAAGTCTCACTATTTCCATTGTTTACCCATCTATTTGCCATGAAGTGATGGGACAGGATGTCATGATCTTTGTTTATTGAATGTTGAGTTTTAAGCCAGCTTTTTAACTCTCCTCTTTGACCTTCATAAGAGGCTCTTTAGTTCCTCTTTGCTTTCTGCCATAAGGGTGGTGTCATCACCATATCTGAGGTTATTGATATTTCTCCCGGCCATCTTGATTCCAGCTTGTGCTTCATCCAGCCTGGCATTTTGCATGATGTACTCTGCATGTAAGTTAAATAAGCAGGGTAGCAACATATATAGCCTTGACATACTCCTTTCCCAATTTGGAAGCAGTGCATTGTTCCATGTCCAGTTCTGTTGCTTCTTAACCTGCATACAAGTTTCTCAGAAGGCAGGCAAGGTGGTATGTTATTTCCATGTCTTTAAGAATTTTCCACAGTTTGTGTGATCCACATAGTCAAAGGCTTTAGCGTAGTCAATCAAGCAGACATAGATGTTTTTCTGGAATTCTCTTGCTTTTTTCTGCGATCCAAGGGATATTGACAATTTGATCTCTCAAGGAGAGAGAGATGACAAAATCAGAAGAAACTATGAGTAAAGAAGACACAGACTTAAATCTGCGTAACAAAACTGTTTTATACCATACATTTCCAAATCACCTCTCTATTACTAGCCTCGCAATACCCTTCTACCTTTTGTCTTCAGGTGAAGATGATATTTAATTTTAATACTGAGTAAAACATTCATTTCTCCCTGGGTGTCTCCCTTATATGAATCAGGTATTTATGCATGTTCAGTCACTTTAGTTGTGTCCTACTCTTTGTGACCCCATAGCATGGTAGGCTCCTCTGTCCATGGGATTTTCCAGGCAAGAATACTGAAGTGGGTTGCCACGTCCTTCTCTAGGGGATCTTCCCCAAGCAGGGATCAAATGCACATCTCCTGCATCTCTTGCATTGCAGGCAGGTTCTTCATTGCTGAGCCACCAGGGATGAGGTATACATGTTAATAAATTTCCATTTGTTTTGTTCTTATTAATCTGCCTATGCTAAAGGGTTCCAGCTGAGAATGCATCAGGACTATGAACATAGATGTACAAATATCTCTTTGTTATAGAATCCGAAAAGGAGTTTCTGGATGGTACAATATTTCATTTCTGAACTGTTTGAGGAACCACCGTATTGTTTTCCATAACAGCTACATCATTTTACATTCCCATCAATTGAACTTTAAACCAATAATGTAAATCTACTATCCTCATATCATAATTGAAAAACTTAGGCCCAGAGACGTTAAAGAACATCTTATCTTTCAAATTTGGTAAAGGACAATTTCAGGAAATGAAATGGGCTGTTTAAGAATGAGGACTTTCATGACCATGCACACATAAATTCAAATCCTGGGTCAGTTTCTGAGGGCCAAGAGCATTTGGACATGTTAGAGACATTCCCGAAGTCTTCCCTATTAAATGAGAGTGATTACCTCATATGGTGATTATAAGTGAATTAAATGAGACTGCCTATGAAGGTATTTCTCGGAGAAGGCAATGGCATCCCACTCCAGCGCTCTTGCCTGGAAAATCCCATGGACAGAGGAGCCCGGTGGGCTGCAGTCCATGGGGTCGCTAAGAGTCGGACATGACTGAGCGACTTGACTTTCACTTTTCACTTTCATGCATTGGAGAAGGAAATGGCAACCCACTCCAGTGTTCTTGCCTGGAGAATCCCAGGGACGGGGCAGCACACAGAGTCGGACATGACTGAAGTGACTTAGCAGCATGAAGGTAGTTCTGTATGAGGAATAAAAAAACCTTTTCCCTTTATCTTTTAAAGTTCATGCCTAGGGCCCCAATAACAGAAAACAGATTAGCAGGAAGAAAAAAAAAAAAAAAAAAAAAAAAACAGGAAAAAAGCATGCAAGTTTGTTTAATATATGAGGATATAATATTTAGTATCCTTGTGTGACACAGGAAATTTCATAAGGAGAGGAAGACCTAAAGAAATGGTTAGACCTGTGTTTTTATACTAGGTCTGATGAAACGTGAGAAGAAGAGAAAAGATATGACAAGATAAAGGGTGTGAGGTAAGGAATAGTAAACTAAGGGAAACCTAACAAGAGCTGTTCCTTCACATTCCTCTCTGCATTTCTTACGCTGTAGAGCTAAGGGATGTGTCCTTATCTCTGTATAGGGGCACCCCTCATGTGAGCATCTTATGACTTGCTTCAAGGCAAGGTCAGAGAGTTTTCCCCTCTTCCATTTTCAAATTTGTTTAGCTTGAAACAGTCAATAAATCAATGTGCCATATTTTGGGGTAGCCAATTCTAAACCACATCATGGCCTTTTCATGTAGTAAACATTCAATAATTAAGCCCTGAGCATGTGCATTAAGCTCCTTGATTGGTATAAATAAGTACAAGAGTTTATTCCTATAGATTCTGTGGTGGTGGTTTAGTGGCTAAGTTGTGTCTGACTCTTGTGACCCCATGGACTGTAGCCTGCCAGGCTGCTCTGTCTGTAGGATATCCCAGGCAAGAATACTGGAATAGGTTGTCATTTCTTTCTCCAGGGGATATCCCTGGCCTAGGAATCAAACCTAGGTCTCCTGTATTGCAGGCAGATTCTTTACTGACTGAGCTATGAGGGAAGTCCCATAAATTCTGTAGTTGGATAATTTGATTCTAGTTGTTGTTTAGTCACTTAGTTGTATCCAACTCTTTGTAACCCCATGGACTGCAGCATGCCAAGCTTTCCTATCCTTCACTGTCTCCCAGACTTTGCCCAAACTCAAGTCCATTGATTCAGTGATACATTCAACCATCTAATCCTCTGTCATCCCCTTCTCCTCCTTCCTTCAATTTTTTCCAGAATCAGGGTCTTTTGCAATGAGTCAGCTCTTCGCATCAGGTGGCCAAAGTATTGGAGCTTTGGCTTTAGCATCAGACCTTCCACTGACTATTCAGTTATATGCTCCAAAATGACATCATCTCCTAGTCCTTCTGTGCTGATGCTGAGCTTCTTTCGAACTAGTCTGGCTTTCATTATTCCATAACATGAATAGTGACCAAATAATTCTCATTCTTTTTTTTTTTTGAAATATCAAAAATTGTCCTGTATATATTAGCTAATGGTGGAATTTTTCTCTCCCAAAAATGGCAATCTTGTTTTTAATGTGATAGGCATTATTTCAATAGGTTTTACATGAATGTCACTCAGGATTTTATGTCATACTTTGGAGCTGTGCCAGTGACCTTGAGGTTCACATTTTAGATGGTTAAAGCAATGAAGCAGGAGAAACAAAATCTTTATCTTTCTCCCATCTTAGACGTAATATCTTTCCAGCCAGACCCAAATCAGAGACAGAAATGGAAATTGTTGAGGCACTGTGGAGAAGCACTTGAGAGTTTTATATTTTTCTTTGTACCCCCTACACCAAGCTTGTGAACATAATTTAGCAGCATTGCATACATCTTATGGGAATAAGCACAGTGAATATGCTCAGTTGAGCTTCTTAAGACATAGGGCTATGTGTTTATCTGTAGACTTTATTCTCATCCATTCACATATTTGAGTCTAGTCCATTTTAAAACTGGTCCAGTTACACAAGGCACTTGCCATAAATAAACAAAAATACTACCACTCTGATTTTTAATTTTTCTCATAAATGTGTTTAGAGGAATATAGATTTATCACTGTATTTGTGGCCTATGTGAACAAAGTATAAATTATATAAATAGGAACTTCCCCCCAGAGAAAGGTGTTCGAAAGCGAGATATGGCCAGTTTCATCAAGTGACCATTGCTAAGACAAGCCACCTAGACCTGATTCAACCAAGAAACTGCTAAACAAGGATGAAAGTCAGAATGGAACGCAACCTTTCCTGTTACTGCCACTCAGGGCAGAGCAGGAAAATGTGAGGATAAACAGAGAGAAAAATGTGAGGATAAGCAGAGAGATCCCACTGATTTTTAGTAGGAGATGGAGATCCCTCAAGAGAGAAGGCAGGAAATGAGAGTACGGCACAAATAAAATGTTAAAATTATTTCTTGAGGGAAAACATACAAAAAATAAGCAACTATTTGTGTGTGTGTGTGTGCATGTGCAAGATGTATCTTGGATTCTGTTTAAATTATTAATGGGACTCGGGACATATTATCCCCAAATATAGTATCTTGGCAAATTAAATATCTTAAGCTGAAGGCATTTGAGAAAAAAAGCAGGAATGTCACTCTTATCTCTTCTTTCCTGAAACAAGTCATAAAATTCCCATGTGACAGTTACCCTCCCTGTACTGAAAAAAAAACAAAAAACAAAAACAAACTTTATGACCAGAGATGAGGAATATGGGGCTGAAAAATCTTGCAAAAAACCTTGCTAAACTAATGTTTATCACCCTTATTACTCTTCATCATTTACTACTCCAGGCTGAAGCTCCTCTGTCTTGTCAATTCTTTAGAAATGAATTATTTATTTGTCTAAAAGATAGGAAACTTCCTGTTCTGGTCACTTCATCAGGGTCTTCATTGTCTTATTAAGTCTTCCAGGTATATGTAAAAGTTCAATGAAATTTGTATACTTTTCTTCCGTTAATTCTCAAGCCTAGCCAGGGGCCCTAAGGAGTCTGAGAAAACCTTTTTTTCCTCCCTTACATAAATGGGCAGTGAGAACATGAAAACATGTGCAACATCATTAGTCATCAGGGATATACAAATTCAGACTACAATGAGTACCACTATTAACACACTAGTGTGATTAAGACTTAAAAAAAAATTTTAAAGACTGTAAATGCCAAAATTTTACAAAAGAGGCAGAACCCCAGTTCTCTCAAATATTTCAAAGCAATATTTGAAGAAATATTAAAGATGTAAAATGATACAATTTTGTCTGTATTTTGCATGTGACATTTTAAAAAATTAGAAAGGCTAATAAACGGAATGTTCAGAATAAACATGGGTTGAAATAATGCAGGTTAACATAAAGAAACTTAGTAAGTTATATATCATTAATCTTATTAAAAAAATTCTAGTTGAATGTTACAGTCTTAAACTCTTTCTTCCAGTTCAGAATGAGGAATCTTACTCAAAATGGATTTTAAATGCAATATGAGACTAACTCCATTGGTAATGCAAAATCTATATCATGAAGTATCCCGATGGGGTTCAGGGCACATTACTCCCAAATATGTCACCCTGTCATATTGAATATTTTAAGCTAAAGTATCTTAACAGTATAAACTGTTTTCTGCTTTGCAATAGGTGATACAATTCTCATGAGAGACACTCTCGCTACACCTAGAGGAAAGGAGCATCTTTATATCTGAAGACAAATAAATGATGAAAAGAATGAGAACAAACCAGCCTTACTGAGTTTCCCCTAGTTTACTACACTTATATCCCACTCCTTAACCTATTGTATTTCTATGGACTGTAGCCTGCCAGGCTCCTCTCTCCATGCAGATTCTCTAGGTAAGAATACTGGAGTGTGTTTTCTTCAGGGGATCTTCCCAACCCAGGCACTGAACTCAGGTCTCCTGCATTGCAGGCAGATTCTTTACCATCTGAGCCACCAGAGAAGCCCAAGTATACTGGAGTATTCCCTTCTCCAGGGGATCTTCCCAACCCAGAAATCAAACTGGGTCTCCTGTGTTTCAGGCAGATTCTTTACCAGCTGAGCTACCACAGAAGACCATTTCCTTCTCCAGGGATACAACGGTATGCCCTTCATCAAACCTAGTGTAAATATACAAGGAGCTACGCCGCATCTGAGGCCAGTGGCAGCCAGGAGGAGACACCCCGCATCCGAGGTCAGGGGCGGCCGGGAGAAGGCTCCTCGCGCCAGAGGCCAGGGGCAGTGACCCTGAGGAGCCACCCCAAGCCCGAGGCCAGGGGTGGCAGCTGGGAGGAGCAACCCGAGGAGTGGTGGCTGCGCAGGCACAGGAGGGCCTAGAGGAGCTATACCACGTTGAAGGTCAGGAATGGCTGCAGTAAGGAGATACCCCTCATCCAAGGTAAGGAGCAGCGGCTGTGCTTTGCTGGAGCAGCCGTGAAGAGATAACCCACGCCCAAAGTAAGAGAAACCCAAGTAAGATGGTAGGTGTTGCAAGAGGCCATCAGAGGGCAGACACACTGAAACCATACTCACAGAAAACTAGTCAATCTAATCACACTAGGACCAGAGCCTTTTTTAACTCAATGAAACCAAGCCATGCCTGCAGGGCGACCCAAGACGGGCGGGTCATTGTGGAGATGTCTGACAGAATGTGGTCCACTGGAGAAGGGAATGGCAAACCACTTCAGTATTCTTGCCTTGAGAACCCCATGAACAGTATGAAAAGGCAAAATGATAGGATATTGAAAGGATACTGATGATAGGATATTGACTCCCCAGGTCATTAGGTGCCCAATATGCTACTGGAGATCAGTGGAGAAATAACTCCAGAAAGAATGAAGGGATGGAGCCAAAGCAAAAACAATACCCAGTTGTGGATGTGACTGGTGATAGAAGCAAGATCCGATGTTGTAAAGAGCAACATTACATAAGAACCTGGAATGTCAGGTCCATGAATCAAGGCAAATTGGAAGTGGTCAAATAAGAGATGGCAAGGGTGAATGTCGACATTC
Source organism: Budorcas taxicolor (assembly GCF_023091745.1). NCBI lineage: Eukaryota > Metazoa > Chordata > Mammalia > Artiodactyla > Bovidae > Budorcas > Budorcas taxicolor. Next base: position 90,328,661 of record NC_068910.1, read on the forward strand.
TAGGAATCAGCGAATAAAATGGACTGGAATGGGTGAATTTAACTCAGATGACCATTATATCTACTACTGCGGGCAGGAATCCCTCAGAAGAAATGGAGTAGCCATCATGGTCAACAAAAGAGTCCGAAATGTAGTACTTGGATGCAGTCTCAAAAACGACAGAATGATCTCCGTTTGTCTCCAAGGTAAACCATTCAATATCAGAGTAATCCAAGTCTATGCCCCAACCAGTAACACTGAAGAAGCTGAAGTTGAACGGTTTTATGAAGACCTACAAGACCTTTTAGAACTAACACCCAAAAAAGATGTCCTTTTCATTAAAGGGGACTGGAATGCAAAAGTAGGAAGCCAAGAAACACCTGGAGTAACAGGCAAATTTGGAGGATGGAATGAAGCAGGGCAAAGGCTAATAGAGTTCTGCCAAGAAAATGCACTGGTCATAGCAAACACCCTCTTCTAACAACACAAGAGAAGACTCTACACATGAACATCACCAGATGGTCAACACTGAAATCAGGTTGATTATATTCTTTACAGCCAAAGATGGAGAAGCTCTATACAGTCAACAAAAACAAGACCAGGAGCTGACTGTGGCTCAGATCATGAACTCCTTATTGCCAAATTCAGACTCAAACTGAAAAAAGTAGGGAAAACCGCTAGACCATTCAGGTGTGACCTAAATCAAATCCCTTATGATTATACAGTGGAAGTGAGAAATAGATTTAAGGGTCTAGATCTGATAGATAGAGTGCCTGATGAACTATGGACTGAGGTTCGTGACATTGTACAGGAGACAGGGATCAAGACCATCCCCATGGAAAAGAAATGCAAAAAAGCAAAATGGCTGTCTGGGAAGGCCTTACAATTAGCTGGGAAAAGAAGAGAAGTGAAAAGCAAAGGAGAAAAGGAAAGATATAAGCATCTGAATGCAGAGTTCTGAAGAATAGCAAGGAGAGATAAGAAAGCCTTCCTTAGCAATCAATGCGAAGAAATAGAGGAAAAGAACAGAATGGGAAAGACTAGAGATCTCTTCAAGAAAATTAGAGATACCAAGGGAAAATTTCATGCAAAGATGGGCTTGATAAAGGACAGAAATGGTAGGGACCTAACAGAAGCAGAAGATATTAAGAAGAGATGGCAAGAATACACAGAAGAACTGTACAAAAAAGATCTTCATGATCCAGATACTCATGATGATGTGATCACTCATCTAGAGCCAGACATCCTGGAATGTGAAGTCAAGTGGGCCTTAGAAAGCATCACTATGAACAAAGCTAGTGGAGGTGATGGAATTCCAGTTGCGCTGTTTCAAATCCTGAAAGATGATGCTGTGATAGTGCTGCACTCAATATGCCAGCAAATTTGGAAAACTCAGCAGTGGCCACAGGACTGGAAAAGGTCAGTGTTCATTCCAATTCCAAAGAAAGGCAATGCTAAGAATGCTCAAACTACCGCACAATTGCACTCATCTCACATGCTAGTAATGTTCAAAATTCTCCAAGCCAGGTTTCAGCAATACGTGAACCGTGAACTCCCTGATGTTCAAGCTGGTTTTAGAAAAGGCAGAGGAACCAGAGATCAAATTGCCAACATCTGCTGGATCATGGAAAAAGCAAGGGAGTTTCAGGAAAACATCTATTTCTGCTTTATTGACTATGCCAAAGCCTTTGACTGTGGATCACAATAAACTGTGGAAAATTCTGAAAGAGATGGGAATACCAGACCACCTAACCTGCCTATTGAGAAATCTGTATGCAGGCCAGGAAGCAGCAGTTAGAACTGGACATGGAACAACAGACTGGTTCCAAATAGGAAAAGGAGTATGTCAAGGCTGTATATTGTCACCCTGCTTATTTAACTTCTATGCAGAGTACATCATGAGAAATGCTGGACTGGAAGAAACACAAGCTGGAATCAAGATTGCCAGGAGAAATATCAATAACCTCAGATATGCAGATGACACCATCCCTATGGCAGAAAGTGAAGAGGAACTAAAAAGCCTCTTAATGAAAGTGAAAGAGGAGAGCGAAAAAGTTGGCTTAAAGTTCAACATTCAGAAAACGAAGATCATGGCATCCGGTCCCTTCACTTCATGGGAAATAGATGGGGAAACAGTAGAAACAGTGTCAGACTTTATTTTTGGGGTGCTCCAAAATCACTGCAGATGGCGACTGCAGCCATGAAATTAAAAGGCGCTTACTCCTTGGAAGAACAGTTATGACCAACCTAGATAGTATATTCAAGAGCAGAGACATTCCTTGCTGACTAAGGCCCGTCTAGTCAAGGCTATGGTTTTCCTGTGGTCATGTATGGATGTGAGAGTTGGACTGTGAAGAAGGCTGAGCACCGAAGAATTGATTCTTTTGAGCTGTGGTGTTGGAGAAGACTCTTGAGAGTCCCCTGGGCTGCAAGGAGATCCAACCAGTCCATTCTGAAGGAGATCAGCCCTGGGATTTCTTTGGAAGGAATGATGCTGAAGCTGAAGCTCCAGTACTTTGGCCACCTCATGCGAAGAGTTGACTCACTGGAAAAGACTCTGATGCTGGGAGGGATTGGGGGCAGGAGGAGAAGGGGACGACAGAGGATGAGATGGCTGGATGGCATCACAGAATCGATGAATGTGAGTCTGAGTGAACTCCGGGAGATGGTGATGGACAGGGAGGCCTGGTGTGCTGTGATTCATGGGGTCGCAAAGAGTTGGACACGACTGAGCGACTGAACTGAACTGAACTAACTGTTGTAGGGAAGAGCCACTTCTGACTCCATATTGGGACTGTTTCTTTGACTTGCTTTTGTTATTATCAGTTCAGTTCTGTCACTTAGTCATGTCTGACTCTTTGGGACCCCATGGACTGCAGTACGCCAGGTCTCCCTGTCTGTCACCAATTCCCAGAGTTTACTCAAACTTGTGTCCATTGTGTCAGTGATGCCATCCAACCATCTCATCCTCTGTCATCCCCTTCTCCCACCTTCAATCGTTCCCAGCATCAGGGTCCTTTCTAATGAGTCAGTTCTTCTCATCAGGTGGCCAAAGTATTGGAGTTTTAGCTTCAACATCAGTCCTTCCAATGAATATTCAGGACTGATTTCCTTTAGGGTGGACTGGTAGGATCTCCTTGCTATCCAAGGGACTCTCAATGGCCTGCCTCAGAAAACCCTGCCCCTCTGTCTGACTGTTAAGCTAAAGCGCCTTTGTTTAAGACTCTGTTTACCTGTGGATGACAGGCAAGAAAAAATTAACACATCCCCTTCCCAAAGCTTGCCATTCTAGGAGATATTTGCAAGATTTATTGTTCAGTCACTCACTCATGTCCCACTCTTTGTGACCCCATGGACTGTAGCACAGCAGGCTTCCCTCTTCTTCACTAAGTCAGTCTCCCCAAGTTTGTTTAAATTCATGTCCATTGAGTCGATGATGCCATCCAATTATCTCATCCTCTGTCAGCCCCTTCTCCTGCCCTCTCTCTTTTCCAGCATCAGGATCTGTCCAAAGAGTTGGCTCTTTGCATCAGGTGGCCAAAACATTGGAGCTTGAGCTTTAGCATCAGTCCTTCCAATGAATTTTCAGGGTTGATTTCCATTAGGATTGACTGGTTGGATCTCCTTGCAGTCCAAGGGACTCTCAAGAGTCTTCTCCAATACCACTCTTCAAAAGCATCAATTATTTGGCACTCAGCTTTCTTTATGATCCAACTTTCACATCTGTACATGACTACTGGAAAACCAATAGCTTTGACTATACAGACGTTTGTCAGCAAAGTGATATCTCTGCCTTTTAATATGCTACCTAGATTTGGCATAGCTTTTCTTCCAAGGAGAAGTATCTTTTAATTTCATGGCTGCAGTAACTGTCCACAGTGATTAATGGCCTTTTTACTTTACTTCCTCACCTTACGCCATTTATGTTCTATTAAAGAACCTGGCATCCAGACCCCAAGGAGATGGTTATTTTGAGGCAGTCAGCCATCTTCTCTGTCAGTCAGCTTTCCAAATAAAGCTCTGTTCCTTGCCTTAACACCTTTTCTTTTGGTTAATTGGCCTGTCTTGAGGAGAGCAGAGCAAGCTTGGACTCGAAGTCCCTTGTGTTATGTAAAATTTATTATATTAAATAAATGCATGCTTTTACACTGTTAATCTGATTTTGTCATTTTAACTTTCAGACCCAGCCCAGGACACTAATGACAAAGGAGAACGTTTTCCTCCTCTACATTTTCTGAATCTGTTTATCTCCCCAGAACGATTCATGTTTCTAAATATTTTCCTGATTACTGAACTCAATAAAGAGCACTGATACTGTTCTCATTCATTATTCACTTTAGGGAGATCATTCTACTGAGTGGTTAGTGCTAAACGAAAAGATATGTTATGACTCTTCTTTTTATTAATTTATAGTCTAGTTGAAGAGGTAATTGTCTGGTATTCCCACCACTGGATTAATTTTTTAGCCTTCAATTTTCTCCAGAAAGAACATGTTAAAATATGGGAAACCATGGAATATTTAGAAAGTCTTATGAAGTGTGTTTCCCATCTACCGAGGCTTAACTATTCTCTATATCCTCCTTGGATGTAGGGAAGAATACATTGAAAGACAATTTGAGCCCACTCCAGTATTGTTGCTTGGAAGATTCCACAAGCAGAGGAGGCTGGTGGGCTACAGTTCATGGAATTGCAAAGAGTCAGACATGACTAAGCACACAAGTATGCTTATGTGTTCATTGTTGGAGAGAAAGGAATCCATGAACTAGTATTTCCAGATCCATAAGAAAAAGAAGAATGAAGCAAGCAGAGAAGTAACATTTATCTGTCACTAATTACATATAAAAGATTCTACATGCACTGTCTAATCTCAGTATCAACAACATTTCTAAAGGAGTTATTATTATCTTCAATTTACAGAAAAGAAATTGTATCTTCTTAAGTTTACTTGGCTAGAAATGGAATATATAATGTAGATTTCTTATTTCTATTACTCAATTTTACTGTTGTCTATACCTTCCATCTGTATCCAGAAATTTAAATCTTAGTGTTCAGAACAAGCTAAACACAGTAAATACTCAGTATGACTTCTGAAAATACTGTAAATTTAATGAGAAATCTCTTTACTTAAATAATAGCAGAAAAGGGAAAGCAAACAAAGAAACTGAGATTATAATATGGGGAAAATACACTGTCAGTCCTTTGCTAGATCAAATTATATACTTTTCCTTTATTTATGATCTTTTCTTTTAGATCAATTAAATATATATTACAATTTATATTTCAGTACATAACATGAAAACGATTTTCTAAAGAATAAGGAAATCGTGATTTATCCCCACTATAGTTATACCTCACTTTGGTGAAGAGGTTTACATTTTGGTAGGTAAACCTATGTTACCATCTAGTGGTAAAGCCTTAGAACTGCAGACACAAACTCCCTGAGTCCTGCCTGCCTGCGTGCTAAGTTGCTTGGGTCTGTCTAACTCTTTGTGACCCTGTGGACTGCAGCATGCCAGGCTTCCTTGGCTTTTACTATAGACCAGAGTTTGCTCAAACTCATGTTCATTGAGTCAAAACCACAAGCCTAAGAAAAACTGATGCCCAGAAAACAATGAAGCCAGGAAAAATAGAATAATTGACTATGACTTAGAAGTTCAGAACTGGTTTTCTCATGAGAAGAGGAGAAAACTGTGAGTATAGTAAAATAGGCTGTTTTTCTCTTGGTGTTTCCTCATAGTTTGATACAGACTCTTCATTTTAGCAACTCTTTTCAATCTACCAGTGGGAAAACTGATAAGAGCCAAAATAATGCAAAAATATATCACAGAAAATTTTTGTATTGACTACATTTTGAAATATGCAAAAATAAATATACTGTGTTAAATTAAATATATCATTAAAATTAATTCACTTTTTCCTCCAATCTATTGAGGTGGTTACCAAAAATGAAAAATTATTTATATACAGCTCACTTTGTATTTTTACTGAACTGCTTTGCTAGAATATTAAGAATAGAACTATTTAACTTTTCAATGAGTTGAGAAAGATTTATCTATAAGATTGTATTAGTTTTGAGTACATAAATTTAGAGTGAGTTTGATTAATAATTTGAGTGACTAAAATACATTATGCAATTAAGACAGACTATACCCAACTTCAGACAGTAACCTAATTCAACACTTGATGATTTGCATGCAGATATAGAAAATCAATCTTGATCTTCCACAAAGCTTAGAATGCCTTGCTGAATGAAAGAAAAGTAAGACATTTCCAATAGTTTCTTTGTTGGGCATTCAGATTTAACCTACTGCTCCAGTTTATACATGGAATCAATTTATTGGTGAGAAGTTCTAATTCTTGCATGCAGTAGAATCATACAATCATAGATAATAGCAAAATTCAAGTGTTTTATCTTCAGCTGCTAGTCAAAGAGTTCTGAGACACCACTCCCCAACCCATCCCCATAAGAACTATACGATCATGACCCAGTGTGTTCTTCCTGATTGTAAATGCTTTCCTCTTAGCCGATATACCTGCTAGAAATTCTAAGAATCCTGCTAGAAATTCTAAGAATACTGTTAGAGAGGTGTGTTCAACTTGGATATTCTGTGCATTTTGGAGGCAGGAAACAAGTAGATTAGGAAGAAATTGGGATGCTGGGGTATGGACAATAGCAGGAATGCCTGGGCGGTATTATTCTGAACTAGGAAAAAAAAGGAGTTTTTCTCTAGAAAGAACAAGTTATGGTTTAAGAAGCATGTAGGTACAAGGCATTAGTAGGAGAGCAGGAATCAGAAATCCAACAAATTGCAACATAAAATGAGAAAAAATTGGTATGTAACTTGGCTTTTAAAACTCTTTCTGTCAGTGCAAAAATGGTGTTCACACATGGTCAGACTCAATCTGAATTTCAAGCAGTGAAATATTCCCAGCTTTCTCTACTTCCTAGAACATAATAGAATTTTACTTCCTGGCAATCTTATGGTTTGATGGGAACATGCTATTAATTATATTCAACAATTCATTTGTGGAATTGATATAAGTGCCTTCTGAGCTGGAGTGTTCTATTATCAGTGCAAGACTGTTAATGCTATGTGGGATCTAAGGCCCACAATAAACTGAGTCATATTATAATCTTTTAAGTTAAAAATGAGGTGCCTTAACCTCTAGGTTTTGTTCCCATGCCTACCCTCAACCAGTGGTATATAATTTCCTGATAGGTATAGAGTCTCTTTCTCTGCCTACATTGTCATTGTGAATTGTATTCAATGTGAGGGGGGTCTCATCTGAGTGATATCCAGAGATTTAGGCTCTTTCAGGTAACAAAAGAATGAGGGGACAGCATTTGCCTCTGCAGTAGGAACAGGAGCCATCAAGCTATGGAAGTTCAGAGTTTGTAAATGTATAACAAGAACTTCCATTTCTGACATTGGTTCTCTTACTATGGTAAGTTTGCATATAGCCATATGCTATATGGCTATATGCATATGGCTATATGCAAACTACTTAACATATATGTTGAGCCTAAATACAGTTCATATACATACTGGCTTTTCAGCCCCACCCACTTGGTGATAGATTTTTGCAGATAATCAAATAAGGCAGGGCTCATATGTTGATGTCATGGCCATACCTGGAACTTAATACACATTTTAGACACTTGTGTACTTTGAAGGGACAAAAAAGGGGCCTTCCCCAGTGGCTCAGCTGTACAGAATCCACCTGCAGTGTAGGAGATGCAGGTGATGCAGGTTCGATCCCTGGTCAGGATCCTTTGGAGGAGGGCATGGCAACCCACTTAGGTATTTTTGAAGAATCCATGGACACAGGAGCCTGGTGGGCTACAGTCCATGGGGTCACAAAGAGTTGGATATTACTAAAATGACTGAGCATGCACATGGAAAAATTCCTCAGAATTCTGTTTTCCATCTGGTATGATGACTTTCACTATTCAAGATGGTGGCTGTTCCATCAGCTTTGGTTCCTGTATGACTATAATAGAGATTTCTGTCATTAATAATCAACAAGGTGTAAATAAGAGAAACCAACATTCAACCTAAAATTACTTGTTTGGATTGTAATTTTAGTTGTTATTTACAAATAGTAAAGCAAGCCATCCTCTTTGAGTTTCCAATCATCTTTAAAATAAGACTAATAATGCCAATGCAAGTTGAAGGTTATGAAGAACAAAGACAAACTAAAACTATTCTATAGATAAATGATAATTCACACCATGGGAAGCAGTAGATTTGAGATTTTCTTTGGAAACTTTTAGAAGCTATTTTTCAGTGTAAAATCCCTATATGACTGATAGCATTTGAACAGTGATAAAGTCAAGGTAGTTTCAGGGATGTCCTTTGTTTCATAATGTAGATGGCACTGCCATATACTGAAGTAGAGATCATGGAAGGAGAAGGTTGTGTCCTCCTGTGTCTCAGAGAATAGAGTGATTTGCATGACTAATTTAGAGTAATGTGAATATCTTTTCTTAAACTCCTCTACGCAGACTTTTAGAATGAAATTTCCCATTTGCTCATTAGGAGTTAATCTCCTTTCCTCCTCCAATACATAAATGCCCATATTAACTTTAAGAACATCTGAATGTAATAAAATACTCTCCCTTAACCTTATCAAGTTTTGTCTTTATAATTCTTTACAATTACTCATTGCTCTTCCCCTTGTAAATAGATGCTGGAGTTTAATTCCCAGGACCCAGTATGTTATGGCTCACATTTCTTTCTCTCTTTCAAGGCTGTATAGCAAGTATATAGAATCCTGCTCTGGCTTCTGCTTTACTCTCTCTTTTTACCATGGATACTATCAGATTCCTATTTTTATATTTATTCTTTACTTCAGGAGAAAATGAGCCCTTGAGCTAGCAATCAGTTTGTGTCTGTTGGTGTTAGGTTTGTCAGATGTATGGTTGTCCTTTTTCTTCTACTTCATCTGTCACCGCAAAATGGGTATTAATCTTGCCCATCCTGAAATTTGAGCAATATACAGTCTATAGTCTGTTAATAATTTGACTTGTAACTTTGTGAAGTAACATTTTAATCAGCATTTAGATAGGATTTTTACTTTTTGTCAACAAACAGAAGAATGCTCAATTTATACCTGAGGGGTTTCTTCATTCATTCATTCATCCAACAATTATAGTTTACCTACTCAATATCCACACGACAGGAGACATACAGGGAGGAAAAAATATATATCAAATTATCCCTTAATGAATTGTGATCTCATTGAAAAAGGAATATATCTATTAGCCATTTTAGTTTTTTTTTTTTTTTTCTAAAATAATTTAATTCTTTGTTCTTACCTACAGAAAAAATAAATTTAGAAATTGCCTAATATATTTAGGCTATGTTAGAAAGTCAGGAGAAGGCAATGGGACCCCACTCCAGTACTCTTGCCTGGAAAATCCCATGGACAGAGGAGCCTGGTAGGCTGCAGTCCATGGGGTCACTAGGAGTCAGACAGGACTGAGTGACTTCACTTTGACTTTTCACTTTCATGCATTGGAGAAGGAAATGGCAACCCACTCCAGTGTTGTTGCCTGGAGAATCCCAGGGACGGGGGAGCCTGGTGGGCTGCCGTCTCTGGCGTTGCACAGAGTTGGACATGACTGAAGCGACTTAGCAGTAGCAGCAGCAGCAGAAAGTCAATATAAAAACCAGTAAGATTTTCGTGAAGCAATTTTTTATCCCAATTTTTAAATTAAAAAATTCCTGATATTTTCCTTATATCGTTATTTGGTTTTATTTAGGTAACAATCAAATTTAAAATACTTGTTTATCTAATTTGTAGTTTAGTAAAAATATACCCAAATAGCTTCTTATGTTCAGGATGCCAATAGATGTACAAATGAATAATTGAGGGAATTCATGAAGAACTCATAGGAAAAAACTACTTGGATTTATCATTTATATTCCTAGCCAAACTTACTGCAGTTCTCACCTTCATTGTCCCATGGAGACCTATCCTTTATTGTTTTTACATATAGTGCACACACACACACACATATCCTCATCCACACACTAATTTAGTCCAAAAGGAAACTGCTATTTGCCAAAAGCTTTGTTTGATTTCCATACTTTTAAAAACGTCCTCAGATCTATTTCCCTGCTGTCCTATTTTCTTTCAGCTCTATCCTGAAGAGAGCCTCTCTCTGTGATTTGAAACATTTCCCAGTGATTTTGCAATGGCTAATTTTTCATCGTATTAATACCAATAATATGATGCATTCGAGCACTCTGCAGTGTTTTGATAAGATTCCATGGGGGTCTAGCCTTTTCCAGCTATACAAAAATGTTGGAAAAATAAAGCATCAGGGCAAAAATACATGCCCTGCCGACCATTTGTACCAAAGGAGATTAGGACACAGGGTGGAGGGCTATGCTATAGAAGTGATTTCTGAGGATGGGAGCCATGCGGAGGGCTTCATTAACTTCCAAACACTTCAAAATGAAAAATGGGAGGAAAGTATCTTGGCAAGGCTGGGCAACAAGAGATCACATTAAACAACATGCCTGTTACAGTAAGTTAAAGGTGGGTGTTTGATGTAGAGAGTATGGATTTCAGTCCCTATTTCAATGAAATGAGAAAATGGTAGTTTTAGAAGGGGGAAATAAAATATACTTTGATCAGATACTGGTCCCTTTGAGATTGCTTATTCCTGCCATACATCTGCCTTAGTCTCAACACCAAAAAGAAAGGGAAAACACTGATTTCACAGTACAGTGTATGGAAGAATGAAACAATACTTGTAATACATCCTAAAAATAACTATAAAAACTTAAGCATGCCACCATTTCCAGATACGATTTTTATAAGGAATTATAGTGAACTTTGGGATATACACAGGGTTCAGGGCATTGTGAAGGCTTCCCTCATAGCTCAGTTGGTAAAGAATCTGCCTGCAATGCAGGAGACCCTGGTTTGATTCCTGTGTTGGGAAGATCCGCTGGAGAAGGGATAGGCTACCCACTCCAGTATTCTGGCCTGGAGATTTCCATGGACGATACAGTCCATGGGGTTTCAAAGAGGCAGACATGATTACACGACTTTCACTTTCACTTCATTTTCAGGACATTGTGAAATGTTGGTATATCTAAATATATTATGAGTGTTTAACAATTCCAAGTACTAAATTTCTAATTCATTCTAGAGAGGTCATGCTATAAGCTACTTGAAGAGTAATTATTTTTAATATGTTAGGAGATATGGGCTGAACAATTAATTTTTATTAACATTTTATCACAGAGACGTAATATCTCAGATGGAGAGATAAAAATATTGTTTCCCATCACATACACTATAACAAGAGGTATTGTGAAATCTCTGCCCCTAGGCACTTTCTCAAAATCATCTCTCATGTCCATAGTTTACTTATATTTTAATCCATGTGAGGTAAATGAAAGTTATTATGGTCAAAATAGCAAAATAAATAAGTAAATACCAACACCTTCCCCTCAATTCTCTCAGGATTATTAAATGACTATATCAGGCAAAGTTGATTTTTTACTATTATTTTAGCTCAGTTGACTAATGGTTAGGTTTCAGTTCTCTGCTGCATTTTTCAATTGAATGCAAGAGCTTTGGAATGTCCTGGGAAAGCTCTGATCACTATCCCAACATCCACACAACAGAGAGGCCTCTGTGGGGACTTCCCTGTTGGTCCAGCGGTTAAGAGTCCATCTTTCAAAGCACAGGATGCAGATTCGATCTCTATTTTTTTTTTTTTTTTTTTTTTTGACTTTTAAAAAACTTTTATTTTTATTTATTTTTTTTTTTTATTTTTTTTTTAATTTTAAAATCTTTAATTCTTACATGTGTTCCCAAACATGAACCCCCCTCCCACCTCCCTCCCCATAACATCTCTGTGGGTCATCCCCATGCACCAGCCCCAAGCATGCTGTATCCTGCGTCAGACATAGACTAGCGATTCAATTCTTACATGATAGTATACATGATAGAGAGGGAACAAAGACGCCACGTGCTGCAGGGCAACTAAGCCCGTGTGCCCCAGCTACTGAGCCCATGGAGCACAATGAGGAGCCCACATGCTGCTGCAAACAGTAACAACAACAACAGAAAGCTCACTCACCACAGCAAAGACCCCGTGTGCTGCAGAAGAAACTCAACCAAATGATAAGTTAATGAATATGTTTAAAAAAAGAGAGCAATGTCTCTGTAACTGTGTCTACTGTATGTTTCTTAGCAGTGCATATATGAGAGATTTTATTGCCAGAGAAGATACACCATTGAGTTATTCAGTTGTCTCAAATGTCCCTTCCATTCATTAATGAAAGTTACCTATATCATACTGTTAATATGATTGATAACTTGACCTGAAAACTATACATAAAATTTTCTTAATAAATGGAAATTATTTCTTTAAATATTCTCAACTAAATTTTGACTAGATTTGCTTCATTAAATGACAGAAAGAAAAATGTGACTAAAATGAATTATTTGAAGTTCTTATTAATTTTCTTTTAACATGTTAGGTGAATTCTGACAATGGAGAAATTCTGACATAATTTGCGTACACGAAATAGTGATGACAATGACCTTAGAGTAGTTAAAAAATACTTTATAATTATGGTTATTAAGAAACTCCCTTATTAAATCAAAATATAAATACAGTTATATATTTTTTCTTATGATGAATCCTTGAAGAAATGGTTTGGGTCTGGAAAAATAATATCTATAATTTTGGTAAGTAGGCTTTTTCTACCTTTCAGGTTTTAGTGCAAAATCAGGGTCCATATTCAACTCACTCGATTTACTGCTGCTGCTGCTAAGTTGCTTCAGTCGTGTCCGACTCTGTGCGACCCCAGAGATGGCAGCCCACCAGGCTCCCCCGTCCCTGGGATTCTCCAGGCAAGAACACTGGAGTGGGTTGCCGTTTCCTTCTCCAATGCATGAAAGTGAAAAGTCAAAGTGAAGTCACTCAGTCAGCGACCCCATGGACTGCAGCCTACCAGGCTCCTCTGTCCATGGGATTTTCCAGGCAAGAGTACTGGAGTGGGGTGCCATTGCCTTCTCCAACTCCACTTACTACAGTTTACCAATGGATTGAATAAAAGAAAAGAAAATGTGACAATTAACATGAATAATGGTAATAATTTCAATGAAATACAAATGTGATAACATCCAGCTTTTATTAAGTTCAGCTTTTAAATTAAGCTGTTGAGATTGTCCCTTGGGAGGAAATACACACATATGGGCTTCCCAGGTGGCTCTAGTGGTAAACAAAAGTCCACCTGCCAATGCAGAAGATGTGGGTTTAATCCCCTGGTTGGAAAGATCCCCTGGAGGAGGAAATAGGAACCCACTCCAGTATTCCTGCCTTGGAAATCCCACGGACAGAGCAGCCTAGCAGGTCACAGTCCCTGAGGTCAGAAAGAGTTGGGCACATTGAGTGAGCATACACACACACACATACATATGCAGATAGAGGATGAGATGGTTGCATGGCATCACTGACTCAATGGACATGAGTCTGAGCAAACTCCAGGAGATGGCGAAAGACAGGGAAGCCTGGCATGCTGCAGTCCATGGGGTCCCAAGGAGTTAGACAGGACTGAGCAACTGAACAACAACAAGGTCAAAGAGAGAGTCATAGGAATCATTATCAGTCATTAGATGACACTGGAAAGGCAACTTTCGGCAAAACAAAGAAAAATAAACCAAATAATTCAGCATCTTCCATTAAGCTCTTAATCATTTAAAAATAGTTCTGTGCAAAGTCTTAAATGCATTATGATAATTACAATGTGCTTTAAAGATGCAGACTCAAAAAAATAAATGTAGAATCAGACAATCTTGACAGCTGCTTTACATGAGCGATTGAGACACTTAAGTTGCAAGTATTCCCCAAAGAAGAAGAATTAATATTCTGTGGCGTCACAAGCAAGATGGAAGCCCTCTGAATTATCTGAAGAGTTCAAGGTGGGTTTAGCTTTTCTGGTATCTGACTGTGTCTACAAAAGAAAAGTGAAGTGGAGAAGCAAAGCAATTATCTTGATTAACCAAGCCAAAAAAAAAAAAAAAAATTCTCTGCACATCAGAAACAGGCAATTGTTAAGGCATAAATTATATAGGTTGACTATACTATCTATGTTGATTGAATTCACCAAATAATACTATGGTACCTTATCTTGTTTACATAGACAAGCAAAAAATAGTAATGTTGTGAACTACATCTAACTTTAAACCTTTATTTCTCTTCAGAATATAATGCTTAAAAAAAAAACAAAGGTTTTATTCTAGGAAACCAGAACATATTGGAATACAATGAAAATGAAGAAAAATTCTGATATCTTGAAATGAGAATGCTATGACCCTAATGAGCATATAAGTCTTCATAAGCACCCTGGAGTAGAAAGAAACAAAAGGGAAGACTGGATCCTACATAATACAGTGATAAATAGATAAATCAATTTGAGCTTTTAATAGGTGACATGTAAACTAAATCAGTGATTTTAAAAAAGCAAAAAAAAAAAAATGGGCAGAAGACTTAAATAGACATTTTTCTAAAGAAGACATACTGATGGCCAACAGGAAACATAAAAAGATGCACAATACTGCTAATTATTAGAGAAATGCAAATCAAAACTACAGCAAGGTATCAGGTCAAATACATCAGGAGGCCATCATCAAAAAGTCCACAAATAACAAATGCAGGAAAGTGTACAGAAAAAAGAAAACCCTTTGACACCACTGGTGGTAAATGTAAACTGATGCAGCCACTATGGAAAATAGTATAGAGATTCTTTAAAAAACTGAAAATAGAGTTACCACATGATCCAGCAATCCGCACTTGGGATATCAAGATCATATATCATGTATCATATCATATCATATCACATATCTAGAAAAGATGAAAACTCCAATACAAAAAGATCAGTTTAGTTCAGTCACTCAGTCATGTCTAACTCTTTGCAACGCCATGGACTGCATCATGCCAGGCTTCCCTGTCCATCACCAACTCTTGGAGCTTGCTCACACTCACATCCATTGATGCCTTCCAACTGCCTTGCTCTTTTGTCCCCCTCTCCTGCCTTCAATCTTTCCCAGCATCAGGGTCTTTTCCAATGAGTCAGTTCTTCACATTAGGTGGTCAAAGTATTGGAGTTTCAGCTTCAACATCAGTCCTTCCAATGAATATTCAAGACTGATATCCTTTAAGATAGACTGGTTGGATCTCCTTGCAGCCCAAGGGATTCTCAAGAGTCTTATCCAACACCACAATTCAAAAGCATCAATTTTTTGATGTTCAGCTTTGTTTATAGTCCAACTCTCACATCCATACATGACTACTGGAAAAACCATAGATTTCACTAGATGGACCATTGTTGGCAAAGTAATGTCTCTGCTTTTTAATATGCTGTCTAGGTTGGTCATAGTTTTTCTTCCAAGGAGCAAGTTTCTTTTAATTTCCTGGCTGCAGTCACCATCTGCAGTGATTTTGGAGCCCAAGAAAATAAATTCTGTCACTGTTTCTGTTGTTTTCCCATTTATTTGCCATGAAGTGATGGGACTGGATGCCACCATCTTAGTCTTTTGAAGGTTGAGTTTTAAGCCAACTTTTTCTTTTTGAGTTTTAAGCAAATTTTTTCAGTTTTAAGCCAACTCTCCTCTTTCACTTTCATCAAGAGGGTCTTTAGTTCTTCTTTGCTTTCTGCTGTAAGGGTGGTGTCGTGCATTTCTGAGGTTATTAGCATTTCTCCTGGCAATCTTGATCCAGCTTGTGCTTCATCCAGCCCAGCATTTTGCATGATGTATTTTGCATATAAATTAAATAAGCAGAGTGACAATATAGAGCTTTGATGTACTCTTTTCCAGATTTGAACCCAGTCTGTTATTCCATGTCCAGTTCTGTTACTTCTTGACCTGCATACAGATTTCTCAGGAAAAAAAAAAAAAAAGATACAAAAAGATACATGCACCCCAATATTCATAGTATCACCATTTACAATGGCTAAAATATGGCAGCCACCTAAATGTCCATCAAGAGATGAAGAGATAAAGAAGATATTATACACATCTATATGCATTCAAATATATAATGGAACATTACTCAGCCATAAAAAAGAATGAAATAATGCCATTTGCAGCAACATGGATGGACCTCTAGAGGTTATCATACTAAGTGATTTCAGTCAGACAGAAAAAGACAAATATCATATGATATCACTTATAGGGGGAGGATAAAAAATAGTATGAAGGAAACTATTGATGAAACAAAAAAAGACTTACAGACATAAAAAGGAAACATATTTATCAACGGCAAAAGAGGGGATAAATTACGAATTTAGGATTAACAGATACATACTAGCATATATAAAGCAGATAACCATCAGGGATCTACTGTATAGCACAGGGAACTATATTCAATATCCTATCACTTCAGTTCAGTTCAGTTCAGTCGCTCAGTCGTGTCCAACTCTTTGCAACCCCATGAACCGCAGCACATCAGGCCTCCTTGTCCATCACCAACTCCCAGAGTTCACTAAAACCCATGTCCATTGAGTCAGTGACGCCATCCAACCAGCTCATCCTCTGTCGTCGCCTTCTCTTGCCCTCAATCTTTCCCAGCATCAGAGTCTTTTCAAATGAGTCAGCTCTTTGCATCAAGTGGCCAAAGTCTGCAGTCTCATCTTCAACATCAGTCCTTTCAATGAACACCCAGGACTGATCTCCTTTAGAATGGACTGGTTGGATCTCCTTGCAATCCAAGGGACTCTCAAGAGTCTACTCCAACACCACAGTTCAAAAGCATCAATTCTTAAGCACTCACCTTTCTTTATAGTCCAACTCTCACATTCATGCATGACCACAGGAAAAACCATAGCCTTGACTAGACAGACCTATGTTGACAAAGTAATGTCTCTGCTTTTCAATATGCTGTCTAGATTGGTCATGAATTTCCTTCAAAGGAGTAAGCATCTTTTAACTTCATGGCTGCAATCACCACCTGTAGTGTTTTGGAGCCCCCCAAAATAAAATCAGCCACTGTTTCCACTGTTTCCCCATCTATTTCCCATGAAGCGATGGGACCAGATGCCATGATCTTCATTTTCTGAATGTTGAGCTTTAAGCCAACTTTTTCACTCTCCTCTTTCACTTTCATCAAGAAGCTTTTTAGTTCTTCTTCACTCTCTGCCATAAGGCTGGTGTCATCTGCATATCTGAGGTTATCGATATTTCTCCCAGCAATGTTGATTCCAGCTTGTGCTTCCTCCAGCCCAGCATTTCTCCTGATGTATGCATATAAGTTAAATAAGCAGGGTGACAATATATAGCCTTGATGTACTCCTTTTCCTATTTGGAACCAATCTGTTATTCCATGTCTAGTCCTAACTGTTGCTTCCTGACCTGCATACAGGTTTCTCAAGAGTCAGGTCAGGTGGTCTGGTATGCCCATCCCTTTCAGAATTTTCCATTTTATGTCTAAGCCCCAACCAGTCTATGCCCCAACCAGTAATGCTGAAGAAGCTGAAGTTGAACAGTTCTATGAAGACTTACAAGACATTCTAGAACTAACACCCCAAAAAGATGTCCTTTTCATAATAGGGGACTGGAATGTAAAAGTGGGAAGTCAAGAAGCACCTAGAGTAACAGGCAAATTTGGCCTTGATGTACAGAATGAAGAAGGGCAAAGGCTAATAGAGTTCTGCCAAGAGAACGCACTTGTCATAACAAACACCCTCTTCCAACAACACAAGAGAAGACTCTACACATGGACATCACCAGATGGTCAACACTGAAATCAGACTGATTATATTCTTTGCAGCCACAGATGGAGAAAGTCTCTACAGTCAGCAAAAACAAGACCAGGTGCTGACTGTGGCTCGGGTCATGAACTATTTCCAAATTCAGACTGAAATTGAAGAAAGTGGAGAAAACCACTAGACCATTCAGGTATGACCTAAATCAAATCCCTTATGACTATACAGTGGAAGTGACAAATAGATTTAAGGGACTAGATCTGATAGATAGAGTGTCTGATGAAGTACGGATGGAGCTTTGTGACATTGTACAGGAATCAAGACCATCCCCAAGAAAAAGAAATGCAGAAAAGCAAAATGGCTGTCTGAGGGGGCTTACAAATAGCTGTGAAAAGGGAAGTGTAAAGCAAAGGAGAAAAGGAAAGATATACCCATTTGAATGCAGATTTCCAAAGAATAGCAAGGAGAGATAAGAAAGCCTTCCTCAGCAATCAATGCGAAGAAATAGAGGAAAAGAACAGAATGGGAAAGACTAGAGATCTCTTCAAGAAAATTAGAGATACCAAGGGAACATTTCATGCAAAGATGGGCTCAATAAAGGACAGAAATGGTATGGACCTGAAAGAAGCAGAAGATATTAAGAAGAGGTGGCAAGAATACACAGAAGAACTGTACAAAAAAAGATCTTCACAACCCAGATAATCACGATGGTGTGATCACTCAGCTAGAGCCAGACATCCTGGAATGTGAAGTCAAGTGGGCCTTAGAAAGCATAACTACGAACAAAGCTAGTGGAGGTGGAATTCCAGTTGAGCTATTTCAAATCCTGAAAGATGATGCTGTGAAAGTGCTACACTCAATATGCCAGCAAATTTGGAAAACTCAGCAGTGGCCACAGGACTGGAAAAGGTCAGTTTTCATTCCAACCCCAAAGAGAGGCAATGCCAAAGAATGCTCAAACTGCTGCACAATTGCACTCATCTCACATGCTAGTAAAGTAATGCTTAAAACTCTCCAAGCCAGGCTTCATCAATATGTGAAATGTGAACTTCCAGATGTTCAAGCTTGTTTTAGAAAATGCAGAGGAACCAGAGATCAAATTGCCAGCATCTTGCTGGATCATGGAAAAAGCAAGTGAGTTCCAGAAAACCATCTATTTCTGCTTTATTGACTACGCCAAAGACTTTGACTTTGTGGATCACAATAAACAGGATATCTTAGGAATCTATTTCTGCATTAGTGGCTTAAAGCAACACACATTTATTATCTCATCGTTTCTCTCTATCTAGAGTCATGTATTGGCTCAGCTTGATCCTCTGCTTTAATGGTTTTCACAAGACTGTAATCAAAGTTTTGCCAGAGCTTAAGTCTCATGTGGAGGCTTGTTTGTGGAAGAAGACTCTTCAAGCTCAGTTATGTAGTTGCTAGCAGGATCAATTCTGTTTAGGTTACTGGACTGAGTACTTCAATAGATAGCTTTTGGCTGTGCCTGCCTCAGGTCCTACCACATTAACTAGTCAACATGGAACCTGGCTTTATTGAAGCCAATAAGAGTGAGAGTGTTCTTGCAAGATGGAAACCAGAATCTTGTAATCTAACGATAGAGTGAGATCCCCTCTTAAGTTGAGATATCTTATTGTTTGAGCTTCCCTGATAGCTCAGTTTGTAAAGAATCCACCTGCAATTCAGGAGACCCTGGTTCAATTCCTGGGTCTGGAAGATCTGCTGGAGAAGGGATAGGCTACCCACTCCAGTATTGTTGGGCTTTCCTTGTGGTTAAACTGGTGAAGTATCCACCCACAAGGTGGGAGACCTGGGTTGATCACTGGATTGGGAAGATGCCCTGGAGAAAGGAAAAGCCACCCACTCCAGTGTTCTGGCCTGGAGAATTCCATGGACAGTATAGTCCATGGGTTTGCAAAGAGTTGGACATGACTGAGCAAATTTCAAATTAAAAAAAAATCAAATTCATCTTACTGCTTAGAAGAAAGTTACTAAAGGGGAGGAGATAACAGGAGACAGGGTTAATTTGGGGCCATGGTAGGCATTACCTACCACAGAAGGTGTCACCTCAGTTTAGTCATGAGAAAAACAAAGGATGGAGTGGTCCAGTCTAAAGAAAATACTAAAGGCCTGAAGTGGAGAAGTCTTTCAGTGTTCAAGAAAATGAAAGAAGACAGAATAGTTAGAAAATTATGAATGGTGGTGTTAATCACTCACTTGTGACCCCATGGACTGTTGCCCACTAGGCTCCTCTCCCCATGGAATTCTCCAGGCAAGAATACTGGGAGTGGGTTGCCATTCCCTTCTTCAGGGGACCTTCCCAACCCAGGGATTGAACCCAGGTCTCCCACATTGCAGGCAGATTCTTTACCATTCACGAGGGGTGGGGAGAGTATAAAAGATCTGCAGTTAGATCAGGTAAGTCCTCATGGGCTAAGTAGCTTAATTCGATTTGAAGTGTAAAAATATATATTCATAGTTCTTTGGCAGGTGAGTCACTTGATTTCCTTTACTCTCTAAGAAAACAACAGAGCCTATTGCGTGGACAATGGAAAGGATGTTATAGCAGTGCTGGTGGTCAGATGATATCAGAAGCAGCATAACTGAGATGTTCTGGTTTAAGGGGGTGACATGGCGATAGAGAACAGACACACATTCAAGATGTGTCTTGGAAATAGATCCAACATGTGGAGAATGAGAAAAGGAGAGAACTTAATTATTGCTAACTTTCTGACTTTTTAATAGGGCAAGGGGGCAGGATGGTACCATTAACTGAGATGACCAGACTGTGGAGCAGGAATAGGAAATCAATTTGAATAGGAAAAATCATAAGTTTAATTTTGGACATATTAAAGTTGAGCTATCTGCAAGAATTTAAGGGGAGATGTCAAATAGGCAGTTGGAAATAAAATCTGGAGCTCAGGGAAAAGATTGAACTGAGTATTTAATCACACAAAATTAATGAAGTTTAACCACTCTAGAAGATATGAAGAAAAAATTAAATTATATTTAGGTTTGAGTCCCAGATCTTCCATCAAATGACTGTGTATTTTTCAGCAAGCCATGCTAGCACTTAAACCTTTGTTTTTTCAGTTGTAAATAGATGTATGATTTCACATTTGTGAAATATAAGGAGAGAGTTATTACTCAATATCTATGTGTCTTTGGTCAAATTTCATAAACACTTTTAGCCTCAGTTCCCTCTCTTGAAACATGAACAGATATCACCCTGTGAAATCTGAGATCCATTTCAATTTCAAAATTCTGAGTCTATGGTTGAAATAATAGTCAGAATTATATAGAATAATGTCCTATTTTTTTTCAATTTCAAAATGGTTAAGCATTAAAAAGATTTCTAATATTAAAAGTAAACATTTAATTTAGCTTCTAATTAGTGCACTGAATATGCACTATGTGCGTATCTTCAAATATTTTAATATAACCATTATATGGAAAAAAGTCAGGATTGAAATAAATATAAACCATGGGAGCTTTGTTACTTTCTTTAGCAAAATATATATTTAGCTTTAGTTGGATGGTAACTACAACTATCTGCTTTCAAGATTTCCTTACAATCTTCATGCTCACAATAATATACAATCAGAATATATTTAATAAGTTCCACAAAAGAAGGTAAATGAAAAGAAATCATCTGTTTTTCATTTTACATCAGGCCAAAAAGAATCCAACCCTTCTATTTAAAAACAAAAATTATTGTATTGGCCTAAATTATACAAATTAGCTATTTTTTTTTCCTTTCACATTACCTTTGTTGCTTTCTTGATCAAACCCAGTCTTGATTAGCCCTATTATGATTATAGAGTTAATGTGCCTTTTATCAAAATTAACCTTATTGTAAAATAGACAATCATCTTAACAATATTTGCATATCTGTTTAGTATGAGAAGTTGTGAGTTGAAATGTTCATGACTTTTCAAAAAGCAACAAACTCATTATCCAAGCATTATAATTCACATTGTAATATATAAACATTAGCAACTGCTTAAGCTATTAAGCAAATACTCTGATTTGAATTTAATCTCTCTTTGTTTCCTTCATCACAATGGTTCGTTTTCCACGATGGTTCTTATGTATGTAGATTTTTTCCCTTTGGCAATTAAAATGTAGTTATTTTTAGGGAAGTGATTATAAAATTTCCACGATGGAATTCCATACTTATTCTCCCTCAATGACTCCTTAAACTACTTTTTTTGTTTGTGGATTTTAGTATGACAAACAAGATAGAATCTAAAAATCACCCTGTTTTCTCATTTCATTTCCATTTCTCCCATGGCAATTTGTTACAGTTGTTTGCTGAAGTGCTAAAGTTAATAAATGGATAAAGCGAAAATGGCCTCCTCCCCTCCACCAGTACTCTCACTACCATGAAAACATTAGCCATAAACTTGTAAGAGTTAAGTGACGGCAAGAGCCCACCTATGTCAGCCTGCTTTTTTCAACACTTCAGACTATTCCGTAAAACTTTTACAGAAAGAACATGCATGGTTTTCATTACTCTTAGACAAATAAACCATGACAAAAAGAGCAAACACATTTATTTCACACTTTGGTGTAATTTAATTAGAATGCTAAAAACATAATCGTCGTATGGAAGGTGTGAGACAAAGAAACAATTTTTAATGATTTCTTTAGTATGATTTGAGACACTTCGGGAATCTTTCTCCTTGACTATGTTTCTATCTTGCAAGGTAGGATATGAGCAGACAACATCCCATGACACTTTCTTCAGTTTTGTAAAAAATGGTGAAACCTCCCCTCTTCATGAGAATGATTCTTCTGATGAAATGAAGATGGCCTGCCCCTACTCCTCTCAGTACTATTACTACCATAAAAACATTAGCCATACACTAATATGAGGCTCATACAAGCACAAAGGCACATGAATAAGAGGAGAGTCATGACAAAATGTTTGATACTTAATACTTTTTATTTAATACTTCAGTGAGCCTCTAGCTCAAGATTTCTTACAATTTAGTCCAAATTTCCAGCTTTCCATTGTCTTACGACCTTGGTTTTAAATCATGTGATTCATATTTTCAGAGTTAGAGCTATCAGTCAGACCTTGCCTTTGGATTTTTTCATTCATTCTCTTCCAAAAAGTTAGCGCTGCTCATGCATCTTCTCTATGCCAATCCTCCAAATACTTTGTCACTAGTTTCTCAACTTCTTCAACCCCTGGAGTTTCAGCTGCATTTACTTCTCGCTCCCAAGCACCAGAGCCTCAATTTGACTCTGGTATCTTTATGGATTTCTCCCCCTCCAAAATCTTCAACATATAGTTTGAATTTCTTGTATTTTCAATACAACTTTTGCTTCACTCTTAACAAAACTCATTTATAAAAAAAGTCATTATTTTGGCAAAGTTATGGTGCATATTTAAAAATGAAATAATGTACAATTTTTTAAGATTCTAATTTTCTGTTTCTCATATCTATTAGCAAATTTTAAAATATGTATTTTTTCTATAAATAAATTGATATTAGTACTTCTTGATTTTTACTTATTAGATGTTATCTATAAATTATTTCTTTAGATATATATGAAAGCTTAGGATTTAGTCTTTTGACCATCCCCACCTTATACAAAAAAATCTTTCCAATATAGTTCTGATTTAAATTTCACCAGATTATTATTCAGTGTTTGAAACAGTTTACCTTTGTCAATATTTATAGCTGATTCATGCAAAATAGTATACTTTTCTTTCTTTGCTGCTTTTTTGTTTTACTTGAAATTAATTGTATTATTTTATGTATTTGGACAGTTCTCAATTAAAATGTTCTTTGAGTTGAATATATTTCCTTTTAACATTTTCAAATACATTAGTTCTTTTATCATCTTTAGTCCTCTTTCAGAAATCTCTCCCATAGCTTTTTATCCTGCCCTCAAATCAAGATTGCCTGGAGAAATACCAACAACCCCTGATAAGCAGATGATACCACTCTAGTGGCAGAAAGCAAAGAGGAACTAAAACGCCTCCTGATGAAGGTGAAAGAGGAGTGTGAAAAAGCTGGCTTTAAACTCAATATGCAAAAAATGAAGATCATGGCACCTGGTCCCATCACTTCATGGCAAATATATGGGGGAAAAGTGGGAATATTGACAGATTTTATTTTCTTGGGCTCCAAAATCACTGTGGATGATGACAGCAGCCATGAATTAAAAGATGCTTGCTCCTTGGAAGAAAAGCTTTGACAAAACCAGACAGTATTAAAAAGCAAAGAAATCACTTTGCCAACAAAGGCTCATATAGTCAAAGCTATGGTGTTTCCAGTAGTCATGCCAGATTTGAGAGTTGGATCATAAAGAAGGCTGAGGACTGAAGAATTGATGCTTTCAAAATGTGATGCTGGAGAAGACTCTTAAGAATTCCTTGGACAGCAAGATCAAACCAGTCAATCCTAAAGGAAATCAGTCCTGAATATTCATTGGAAGAAATGATGCTGATGCTGAAACTCCAATACTTTAGCCACCTGATGCGAACAGCCAACTCAATGGAAAAACCCCTGATGCTGGGAAAGATTAAGGGCAGGAGGAGAAGGGATGATAGAGGTTGAGATGGTCGGATGGCATCACCCACTCAGGGGACATGAGTTTGAGCAGTCTCCAGGAGACAGTGAAGGAGAGGGAAGTCTGGCATACTGCTGTCCATGTGGTCTCAAAAAGTTGGGTAGGACTTAGCGACTGAACAACGACAAACGAATTGATTACTTCTGTGGGCTTCCCTGGCGGCACTAGTGGTAAAGAACCTGCCAGCCCATGCAGGAGACATAAGAGATGTAGGGTCAATCCCTGGGTCGGAAAGACCCTCTGGAGAAGGGAATGGCAACCTACTCCAGTATTCTTGCCTGGAGAAGCCCATGGACAGAGGAGCCTGGCGGGCTACAGTCTGTGGGTCACAAAGAGTCAGACATGACTGAAGCGACAGCACACACAAGCATGCAAGGCAAATTCTGCACAGCTGCTGTGTTGGAATTTATGTCTTAAAAATATTCATTTTCCATTAGCTTAGTGGAGTTTTTAGAAATGACCAAAGCTACATGAGAATGCCAGTCTTTTATCTTTACCAAAATTTCAAGTTCACTTGTCAAACTGATGATAGCATTTACTTTCTTGGCCTAATTGTATACTTCCAGTCATAGGTCTTCTAGCTATTATCCCCACATCTCAAGCCATTACTAACCATTCTGTGAGAGTCATTTAGTGATTTAAATCTTCGGCATCATTAATTTACCACCATCTACCTATTGTCAGTTCTGAAAATAGAATGCTTCATCCCTCCCAAAACACCTCACCCAACCGATTTTCCTCTTGTCACAAGGTATTGCTAGAAAAAGTGAAACCACATGATCAAATTGTATTCCAAATGTGTAATTACAACAGAGTTTCTTTTTTTGGTAATCTTTATTTTGCCTATATAGTCAAAGTCCTAAAGCAGCAGCTAATTTTTTTCTAGGCTTCTAACACTGTCAAAACAACTCTAATTATCACTTCATCGCTTCGGCAAATAAGTGGAGACAATGACAAAAATTCCCACGTTTATTCTCCACAGTGCTTTTTCTTCTACCTTGTTATCTTCAAAGTATAACGGCCTTTTCTTCCTTATCCTAATGCCACTCCTTGTGCCAAAGGCTCCATTTCATCCTGCTTTCTCCTGTTTCACTTTTTATTGCTTCTCACTCTGGTGTCTGCAGTAAGTCCCAGAATGTTTGGATCCATTCTACATTAAAAAACAAAGCAAGAATACAACCTTAATTTGCATGACTATTCCTTCAGTTTGCTGCCATATCTCTCCTCTTTTCACTATGAGCTACTTTTCTAGTTAAGAGTATTCTACAATATTCATTAAATCTATCCCTATAAAATCTATTTTCTAGCCAGTACTTCAACAGAATTCACTTTCAAAAATAAGCAACAAGTGGTTTCAGTGATTTATTTTTCTTTCTACACCTATTTTAATATCTCTACAGGACTTAAAATTATTCATTACAAACCCTTCTGCAAGCTCCTTCTTCCTTTCGCTTCCATACCATTACATTCTCTTTGCTTTCTTCCACTGTTTGGGTGTATTCCTTGCTGGTTATCTTTAATACTCTTTCCTGATCATTGGAAACATATTTCAATGTTCATTCTTCAACCTATTTTGAATTATTCCTCAATAGCACTTTTTTCTCTTGATACTGAGTTTTCCAATCACTTTAGTCAGTCAGTTAGCTCAGTCACTCACTCGTGTCCAACTCTTTGCGAACCCATGGACTGCAGCATGCAGGCCTCCCTGTCCATCACCAACTCCCGGAGCCTACTCAGACTCATGTCCACTGAGTTGGTGATGCCATCCAACCATCTCATCCTCTGTTGTCTCCTTCCCTTCCACCCTTAATCTTTCCCAGCATCAGGGTCTTTTCAAATAAGTCAGTTCTTCTCATCACGTGGCCAAAGTATTGGAGCTTCAGCTTCAGCATCAGTCCTTCCAATGAATATTCAGGACTGATTTCCTTAACAATGGAACAGTTGGATCTCTTTGCAGTCCAATGGACTCTCGGGAGTCTTCAACATCACTGTTCAAAAGCATCAATTCTTTGGTGCTCATCTTTCTTTATAGTCCAACTCTCACATCCATATATGACTACTGGAAAAACCATAGCTTTGACTAGACGGACCTTTGTTGCCAAAGTAATGTCTCTGCTTTTTAATACGATGTCTAGGTTGGTCAATGACTTCAGCAGTCACTTAAATGAAATGAATTCAGAAGTTACATTTCAATCACCAGTTTCTCCTCCAGGTTTCATTGCTGCACATGTAGCTTTCTGTTAGATGATGGGAAAGATTTCTGGTATTCAGGCATCAATATGTCCAAAACTGAATTTGTTGAATTTCCCTCCACATCATCTGGACTTCCTCTTGCCGTTTCCTTAGGTTTTTTTTAACAGCGTTATTATTTTTCTAGTTAACAAGACAAAACAAAAAAGAGTCTGTGTCATATTTCATTTCTTTCTCTCATTGCCACGTTTCTCTATATCCAAATAGTGAATATTAATTATATTTAAAAATATCCATTATATTTTCTCTTTCTTTTTATTTTTATTGATATTACCTATTTCAGATTCTATTTATCATTCACCTATACTAGGAAAAAGAGTATGCCAAGGCTGTATATTGTCACCCTGCTTGTTTAACTTATATGCAGAGTACATCATGAGAAACACTGGGCTGGAAGAAGCACAAGCAAAGATTGCCGGGAGAAATATCAATAACCTCAGATATGCAGATGACACCACCCTTGTGGCAGAAAGTGAAGAGGAACTAAAAATGCCTCTTGATGAAAGTGAAAGAGGAGAGTGAAAAAGTTGGCTTAAAGCCCAACATTCAGAAAATGAAGATCATGGCATCTGGTCCCATCATTTCATGGGAAATAGATGGGGAAACAGTGGAAGTAGTGTCAGACTGTATTTTTTTGGGCTCCAAAATCACTGCAGATGGTGATTGCAGCCATGAAATTAAAAGACGCTTATTCCTTGGAAGGAAAGTTATGACCAACCTAGATAGCATATTAAAAAGCAGAGACATTACTTTGCCAACAAAGGTCCATCTAGTCAAGGCTATGGTTTTTCCAGTGGTCATGTGTGGATGTGAGAGATGGACTGTGAAGAAATCTGAGCACCAAAGAATTGATGCTTTTGAACTGTGGTGTTGGAGAAGACTCTTGAGAGTCCCTTGGACTGCAAGGAGATCCAACCAGTCCATCCTAAAGGAGATCAGTCCTGGGTGTTCATTGGAAGAACTGATGCTACAGCTGAAATTCCAATACTTTGGCCACCTCATGCAAAGAGTTGACTCAATGGAAAAGACCCTGATGCTGGGAGGGATTGGGGGCAGGACGAGAAGGGGATGACAGAGGATGAGATGGCTGGATGGCATCACTGACTCCATGGATATGAGTTCAGGTAAACTCCAGGAGTTAGTCATGGACAGGGAGGCGTGGCGTTCTGTGATTCATGGGGTCACAAACAGTCGGACATGACTGGGCAACTGAAGTGAACTGAACTTAACTATTCCCCAAAACTTCACACTAAAATTCATAATATGAGCATATGATATTTATGAAACAAACATAATATATATTATTATAACATTTTGCATCCTAAATAATGGACAGTTTTAGCATCATATAGCATTGGATTATTTTTACAAAAACAAATTTTTTTTCCTGGCAGTATGTCTGATCTGATTGATTAGTTTGACATTGAAAGCTGGCTTTTACATGTGGGTTACATGTCGGACATTTTTTTCTAAAATAAAAGATAAATCTGAAATTTGAACACTTTAATAAACATTTTTATGGAATATGATAAAAGTATTTTATATAAAAAATAGCAGATTGCAAAATTATATTGAAGTTAATACTATTTTTATTTCCTCAGGAGTTTCTGACTATATAGATTTGAATGTTGTGTATCTAAGTAAAAATATAGCAACTATAACTATATACATGGTTACATAGCAAATATAATTACATTAGTTATTTTATATGTTTCAATAAAATATTTTTGATATTTCTTCCAAAATGAGAAAGAAAATGACCCAAATACAATGTTATCAATTGCTTGCCTTCAATCAAGTTGAAGGAGGACCTAGCAAACTTGTAACTATTAAGTCATTAAAAATAAATTTCAGAACAAGTATTATTTATTTTGAATATACAAAATAAAGAAGAAGCTCAAGAATCCCCACTGATAGCAAACTTCCTTTCCCATCATTTTTGTTTATGTAAACAAGATATATTTTAATGTTTACATCTGTAGATAGCAACAAAATAAAAACAAAACAGAAAGGGAGCAAAACTGATGCTGAAACTATCTCATTTTAGATTTAAGTAATATGCATTGGTAACAATCCAAACTAATTGAAAGAAAAATCCTTTTGTCTTATTGATAGATCCAGTTCAAAAAATCTTTGTTCAAATAATCCTAATATTTTTATGGAACGATAAATGTTGAGCACTTATTAGTATTCTCAGAAGTTGCTAGCAATATAGGTATGAATCTCTGTTCTAGGTCGATTAAGTCTGGCTAGAATTACAAATGGCACCCCACTCCAGTACTCTTGCCTGGAAAATCCCATGGACAGAGGAGCCTGGTAGGCTGCAGTCCATGGGGTCGCTAGGAGTCGGACATGACTGAGCGACCTCACTTTGACTTTTCACTTTCATGCATTGGAGAAAGAAATGGCAACCCACTCCAGTGTCTTGCCTGGAGAATCCCAGGGATGGGGGACCCTGGTGGGCTGCCGTCTATGGGGTCACACAGAGTTGGACACGACTGAAGCGATTTAGCAGCAGGAGCTGAATTACAGATATGGAAAGGACAAGTAGCCGAGACCATGTGTAACTAGTACCCTTTGGATCAAAAAAAAAAAAAAAAAAAAATGAATTAAACTTGTTTTTGAAAATTACTGAAAAATTTGGGAAACAAAGAGATTTGAAGAAGTGGGAAGACTAATCCCACAAGAGCTATTTATCATGGACACCACTGTGGGGTGTGCAGAATGCTTTGGGAGACTGTGAGCCAGCGGGATTAAAGTGAAAGTAATTTTTTGGTCTAAGAAATCATCTGAAATGCTGTCTTTGTGTGGTTTTTACAGGGGTGGGCAAAGTTGAGTTGGGTTGTACTAAGAAAAAGAAAACAACATTTACAACCACAAAGGAGAGTGCAAAAATTCAAACTGGCATGATGAAATCAAGAGTTTTGGAAATGGTTCATAATTCAGTTTCACTCATATCACTCAACCCAGTAGAATCAAAATTTCTCTTTCTTTCCTCCTTCCTTCCTTTTTGCTTTACTTTCTTTCATTCTTTTCTTTTTAATTCACTGGTGTTTTTCCCTTTGGATTCTCTAAATAGCATATTTATGGTTGAATGTTGGAGTGGGTTTCCATTTCCTTCTCTAGGGGATCTTCCTCACCCAGGGATTGAACTCATGTCTCCTCCACTGGCGGGCGTATTCTTTACCACTGAGCTACCAGGGAAGCCCAAGAAGGATGCTGCATATATGGACTTAAGTTTGTTTTTCTCCTGCTTACCTGTCTTAAGTCAATTTAATTATTAGGCTAACCAAAGAACCAAGAAGGAAATAAGGAAAAAATTTCTGCCTGTGAAAGTGTTCAGTATCACTCATCTTCAGAGAAATTCAAATCCAAGGTGCTATTCTTTTACTGCCTCACCTCTGGTACAAGCAGTTCAGTTCACTTCAGTCGCTCAGTCGTGTCCGACTCTTTGTGACCCCATGGACTACAGCACGACAGGACTCCCTGTCCATCACCAAATCCTGGGGTTTACTCAAACACACGTTCATTGAGTCAGTGATGCCATCCAACCATCTCATCCTCTGCCATTCCCTTCTCCTCCCCACTTCAGTTTTTCCCAGCATCAGGGTCTTTACCAATGGGTCAGTTCTTTGCATCAAGTGGCCAGACTACTGGAGTTTCAGCTTCAAAATTAGTCCTTCCAATGAATATTCAGGACTGATTTCCTTTAGGATGGACTGGTTGTATCTCCTTGAAGTCCAAGGGACTCTCAAAAGTCTTCTCCAACACCACAGATCAAAAGCATCAATTCTTTGATGCTCAGCTTTCTTTATAGTCCAACGCTCACATCCATGCATGACTACTGGAAAAATCATAGCCTTGACTAGACAAACATTTGTTGGCAGAGTAATCTCTCTGCTTTCTAATATGCTGTCTAGGTTGGTCACAACTTTCCTTCCAAGGAGTAAGCATCTTTTAATTTCATGGCTGTAGTCAACATCTGCAGTGATTTTGGAGCCCAAAAATATAAAGTCTACCACAGTTTTCTGATCTATTTGTCATGAAGTGATGGGACCAGATGCCATGGTCTTAGTTTTCTGAATGTTGAGCTTTGAGTCAACTTTTTCACTCTCCTCTTTCACTTTCATCAAGAGGCTCTTTAGTTCTTCTTCACTTTCCACCATAAGGGTGGTGTCATCTGCATATCTGAGGTTATGATATTTCTCCCACCAATCTTAATTCCATCTTATGCTTCATCCAGCCCAGCATTTCTCATGATGTATTCTGCATATAAGTTAAACAAGCAGGCTGACAATATATATCCTTGACATACTCCTTTTCCTATTTGGAACCAGTCTGTTGTTCCATGTCCAGTTCTAACTGTTGCTCCCTGGCCTGCATACAGATTTCTCAGGAGGCAGGTCAGGTGGTCTGGTATTCCCATCTCTTTCAGAATTTTCCATAGTTTATTGTGATCCACACAGTCAGGTCTTTGGCATAGTCAATAAAACAGAAATAGATGTATTTCTAGAACTCTCTTGCTTTTTAAATGATTCAGCTGATGTTGGCAATTTGATCTCTGGTTCCTCTGCCTTTCTAAAACCAGCTTGAACATCTGGAATTTCACGGTTCAAGTATTGTTGAAGCCTGGCTTGGAGAGCATTCCTTTGCTAGCATGTGAGATGAGTGCAATTGTGTGGTAGGATTTTAGGTTTTGAACTAGCTCAACTGGAATTTCATCACCTCCACTAGCTTTGTTCATATTGATGCTTCCTAAAGCTCACTTGGTTTTACATTCCTGGATGTCTGGCTCTAGGTGAGTGATCACACCATCGTGATTATGTGGATCATGAAGATCTTTTTTTGTACAGTTCTTCTGTGTATTCTTGCCACCTCTTCTTAAATCTTCTGCTTCTGTTAGGTCCCTACCATTTCTGTCCTTTAATGAGCCCATCTTTGAATGAAATGTTCCCTTGGTATCTCTAATTTTTTTGAAGAGATCTCTTGTCTTTCCCATTCTGTTGTTATCCTCTATTTCTTTGCATTGATCTCTGGGGAAGGCTTTCTTATCTCTCCTTGCTATTCTTTGGAACTCTGCATTCAGATGCTTATGTTTTTCCTTCTCTCCTTTGCTTTTCGCTTCTCTTCTTTTCACAGATATTTGTAGGTTCTCCTCAGATAGCCATTTTTCTTTTTTGCATTTCTTTTTCTTGGGGATAGTCTTGATCTCTGTCTCCTGTACAATGTCACGAACCTGCATCCATAGTTCATCAGGCACTCTGTCTATCAGATCTAGTCCCTTAATCCTATTTCTCATTTCCACTGAATAATCATAAGGGATTTGATTTAGGTCATACCTGAATGGTCTAGTGGTTTTCCCTACTTTCTTCAATTTAAGTCTGAATTTGGCGTTAGGGATAACAATGCCTATTCTCACAAGAAAAAAAAGGACAATAAATATTGATGAGGATATGGTTACTGGAACTCTTATACACTGATTTTGGGAGCATAAAAATTTTAATAACTATGGATACCAGTATGGAGGTTCCTCGGGAAAAAATTTAATTCAAAAAGATACATTCACTCCTGTGTTCATAGTAGCACTATTTACAATAGCCAAGACTGTCTATTATTATTGTATACCCACAAAGTAGAGTGTTATACAGCTTTTATAAATGATCATTATTATTATTGATACAGAATGTTATTTACTATTTTTTGTTTAGTAAAAATATCAAAATTTATGAGTACACTTATGAAATGGATGTACGTGTGTCTATTTGCTTAGAATAACCTCTAGAATAATATAAATGTTACCAAGACTAAAACTGAATTCCTCTTCCTGGCTGACA
The DNA here is from genome assembly GCF_023091745.1 of Budorcas taxicolor. Lineage (NCBI taxonomy): Eukaryota > Metazoa > Chordata > Mammalia > Artiodactyla > Bovidae > Budorcas > Budorcas taxicolor. The sequence continues at coordinate 90,361,053 of NC_068910.1, forward strand.
TACCATGGAATGTTGTATTCTAACTTTAAGAATTCAAATATAAAAAGCAATGCCCTAACATTGGTTAAAATTAATTGAATATTTGGACTATACTGGAAGATCTAGCTATATGGATTAAATATTACCACTAAAAAATATAAATATTTTCAAATATCAAGCTTTCTCTTTTCTATAAATATTCAGATAAAAACTAAATTTCTGACACATTGTGAAATTTTTACTTTTAAGTGCAAGCCTATATATAGAAACAATTATCAGTAGGCTAATTTTTTCATCAAGTGTTATATATCTATCAGATGCTTGGTACTTTTCTAGGTGCTAAGAATACAAAAATGGACATTACTTACTTAGCAGTAAGCCAGGCCCAGATATATTACACACTATACTACAGTGGGAAAGTTGCTCATATAGACTTATAATAGTTATGATTCATATAACATTCCATGTGCACTTCACACATATCTCATTTCTGATGATGACTCTGCCCAATAGGTAGGAAATAATAATTAGCAATCATAAAATTGGAGTTCAGAGTTTCAGTACTTTTCTTAATTTCACAGGCTGATAAGTATTAAGGCAATCATCTTAATCTAGATCTTCAAATTAAATCTCACACATACACATATTTAATTAAAGTTTTATCTGTATTCCCGGAAATGGCTACTGTTCATTTTAATGAATGAAAAGTATTTGGAAGATTAGTTACACATTGTATACTCAGATTGGTATTGATACATCTTTTCTTTGTATCTTCAACATAAAAGTTTAAAATGTCAATATGAAATAATTATCTAAGGCCTTTAATAGTCAGAAATAAATATAATAATGTTTTTCTTTTTCTTTCATTTTAACACTACAACTTGTGACTCCATTGTGCCATGACTGTACTCCCATCATAAAACCTATAACATTTTCTTGAAGTTGTTTTTAATGTCAGCTCTGTGAGGGTAGGGGTTATTTCATATAATCTTTTTATTTTCTCTATTCTCTAGATTACATTCTAGCACATACAATATGCTCAAAAGTTGTTTGTTAAACAATTGAATGGATGCTTCAGATCTTAACATTATTATGTGTCAGAAACTGAAGACATAGTGAGTTACATTATGTCTAGTTAATTTTCAAATTTCATGCTTTATAAAGAGAAACCTAAAACTTATGCTGCTTGAAAGATTTTGCTTGATTTACCATTGAAAGTTTTATTTCATAGTTAACTGTATTTAGTAATTTTATCTTCATTTTTTTTTTCATCTGTACTTCTTGGGTAAGTTATTACAAATATTTTATATATTGGAAAATAACATGAAATATATTCATTTCATTCATTCATATACATTCATATATTATATTCATTATAATGTAGATATTAGTGTATATCGTAGTCAAATCAAGACTCTAATAGGCCAACTACAATTGAAATTGAATTAGTCTATTAAATCCCCTTGAATTCATATTTGCAAGGGGAAAACAGTGTAGCTGTGAGCACATTTCCGTGGATTCATATGACACACTCTTTACCTAATTGGCAATTGAAAATGCAGTTACAAATATATTTCCTAGGAGATTGTAGTTTGGAAACCCATTGCAGAATATAATCCTTAATTATCATCATTGCTTAAGTGGCAATCCAGTGTATGCCAACATATAGTTTTTCCTGTAAGTAAACCCTGGAAAAAGTAATTTTATTGACCTAAAAGCAGTATATATCCATAAGGCCAGAATTTTTTTTTTCAAAGATGTGTTCAGGGAACACTGAAAAGATTAAATTTAAAACTCTTCTTAAATGGTTCATGGAATGGCATTAATAGCTAGTCCAAAGGGACTTATACTAATCTACTGTCTTGGCTAAAACTAAGGATTTAATGAAAGTGATTTTATTAAAGGGTAAATAAAATAGAGTTTATTTTTGCAATGTTTTGGTAGGAAATACTACTATAGGTGATGTAACAAAACTACACCAGGTCTCTTATGTGGTATTTTCACCATACAAGTTAAGAAACAGATATATTTCCTTGCAGAGCCACAAGGAATTTGATTTTTGCCTTAAAAAAATACCACAGGCAGAAGCGAGCTAGTTTGCGGTTCCCCTTTTGCTAGTGACAAATGGGAATTATGGGCTCCAGGGCATTCTTCTAAGCCTCTGTGAAACACTGCTCCCTGCATCTAGTTGCAAAAATAGAGTAACATCTTAAATAACTGGAAGGAAGGGACCTGTTCATTTCTGCTGCTTCAGTCCCTCTATTGAATCCCTTTCTATTCTCCTGAATTCTGCTCCATCTCAAGTGACATTCTTTTTATTTCTGCATCATGCTGTGCTCTACCTCAGGATTTCAGCACAAGCCATTCCCTCTGCCTGGAATTTCTTCACCAATTCTTTGAATAGTTGATTCCCTTCTCTGTATTCAGGTCTTATTAATGAATTAAATGTTAGCTCCTCATTAGTTTAGACCACTGAACTTTTACCAGTTGTTGTCACACTAACATTAACTCTATCATCAAATCTTTTTTTTTCCTTGATGATTTTTCACACTTGATACTGATTTATTTATTTGTATGTTGTTGTATGTTATTCTCCATACCTCCCTTCTTACCACCCAGGGACCAGTACCATAGTTAACACATAGTTGGTGATTTATAAATATTTATACATTTAAGGGATTGGATTGCTTAAGATCTTTTTAATTTTTTTGGTAGCAGTATAATTTTGAGGAAGAATCAAATCATTGAAAGAAATAAAGGAAGGAAGGAAAGGAAGGAAGAAGCCCTAATTGCTACATACTGGTCACACCCAAGAAGTGTGTGGCTCGTCTCATATTCTTACACTGTGTGTGCATGCTAAGACATGTCCAATTCTGCAATTCTTTGAACTGCAGCCCACCAGGCTTCTCTTTCCATGGCATTCTCCAGGGAAGAGTACTGGAGTGGGTTGCCATGCCCTGCTTCAGGAGATCTTCCCTGACCCAGGGATTGAACCCTCGTCTCTTATATCTCCTTCATCATCAGGTGAGTCCTTTACCACCAGTGCCGTCTGGGAAGCCAATTCCCACACTGTATACAAAGTATATCTACTATAAGGAAAAGTGAGCCCTATGATAATAAACTTGAGATAGACAAGGTATTCAAATGAAAAAACAAAAAAATTAATTATATTCAGTATACTACTGCATCCTCACCTCCCACGTAAACACATCACACTACAGGTAATATTGATCTTCCCTGTTGTGAAGTTCTTAATGCATAGTAGATGTTCAGTAAATTTTTCCTGAAGGCATGAATTTAATAATTCTAAAATTTTAATCTGGGAAACAAGCAAATAAATTTTATAAAAATTTACTAACTACAAGGATTGAGGCAAAAAGTATTTCTGATTAACTTGATTAGTTGGAAATGTATTTTACTAATTCAATCTCAAAATATACTGTAAATAGAAGTAGTATTATGATTTTCAGTGCTATCCTAGTTATGTTGGTTAACATGAATCAACATCATCAGAAGAACATTTCCTCTGTGTTAAAGAGGTGTATTAAGTTGAATTGAATTCAGTTTAAAACCCAGTTCTGGCAATATTGGCTGGGCCTCTGGGCAACTACATAGAGCCTCTAAGCCAGAATCTGTTCATTTAGAAAAGGAATAATACCACACCTGGTTCATGTGATTATCTCAAAATGGTTGCAAAATCTCAATGCTCTAGGAGATTCCTTAGAATCTTAAGGCTTGTGATGTTGAGAATATTGTCGAGATCGACACACTTAAAGAATCTGGCAGTTTAATGAGAGAATTAATAGATAGCAATGTTATGACAAATAATTGGTAATTTTAAAACTAATGTTATATTACAATGTTACTGAAATATCAATAAATCACAGCAAGTACTAGTTCGGGCTTCCCAGGTGGCATTAGTGACAAAGAGCTTGCTTACCTATGCAGGAGACATAAGAGATGCAGGTTCAATCCCTGAGTAGGGAAGATCCCCTAGAAGAGGGCATGGCAATCCACTCTAGTATTCTTGCCTGGAAAATCCAATGGACACTGGAGCCTGGTGGGCTACAGTCGATAGAGTTGCAAAGAGTCAGACGTGACTGAAGCAACTTAACACACAAGTACTAGCTTATGTTTAAGTTTTCAAACTCCTCAATGTAAAGCAACTATACTCCAGTAAAAGTTAATTTAAAAAAATAAAATAGGTAACCAACAAAGACCTATTGTACAGCACAGGGAACTCTGCTCAGTATTCTGTAATAACCTAAATGGGAAAAGAATTTGAAAAAAAATTGATACATGTATAAACTTTGGACGTGGCACTAGTGGTAAAGAACTTGCCTGCTGATGCTAATGCAAGAGACGTAAGAGATGTGGGATACATATGCGTATATAACTGAATCACTCTGCTATACACCTGAAACTAACACATTTTTAATCAACTATACTTCAATATAAAGTTAAAATTAAAAAAAAATTCAAATTCCAAGTGAACCAATCAATAACTTCATAACTTTGATCATTTTCTAAAGTTTTGGTATCACACACATCATTGCTAGGAAACAAAACCTAGATGCCACTTGTGTGCAAAATAACTCATGATGGGATTTTGAAGAGTGTAGCAAAAATTTCCCAACCCCCAAAGTATCACTCACTGACTTCTGGGACTCCAATCCCCTAATATTACCAAGAGAAATTATTCCAGTTTTGTTGTTAAACGCAAATTAAGGAGTTATAAGTCTGAACCATATGAAGCTACTGTTCTGTGTCAAAAACAAACATTGACAATTTAATTTGGTTAAATTTTCATATTTAATCCACAACCAGGCATTAACATCTTATGAGAAAGCACTTGTCAGATTATCTACCCAGTAGGAAATAAAGGAAGTGTATGCCAGGATGGGGGAATGAAGAGATGGAAAAAGGAGTTCTAAAAGTTCCAGATTCAGGTAATAGAATTCCCTTATAACGCATATCATTAAACAGAAATATAATGGAATAACTCGGTTTATGATGAGTTACAAAGAGGAGCAGAAGTAAGTTAAGACGTTTTTAAAGAAAAAGTAAATCAAGAAGACAGATTTTGAAGGTGATTAGTTCTTAGCCAGATGTGACATTTCTGGTGTCATTCATCAGAATTTAATGAATTTATCTTTGAAGAATCTGTCAGATAAAAAAAATACCACAATTTCCTCAGCATTAGGGTATATGCATTAAGCTGATACTTTACACATGCACACACACACACACAAACAAATAACCTCACAAACGTGATTTAGAAAGACATAGTAATTTTTGCCTGTTGAAGCTTACTAAAAACAGCAAGTTATGATTAATATCAATGATTCATATTTTTACAAAAATAAATTTATATATCATACACTGAGGTCAGATGTTTCTTTTCTCCATTTAATTCCCTGGGACTTCCCCATTCCAGTTATTAAATATAAACAAATAAAATCCTTAATAGACATTATTTTAAAAGCAAGCAAAAGTACCACTGGATTGAAGTTAATCATAATAAAAATGTTAGAGTAAACCAAGTTTTGAACAGCTTTCCTCAGTTTAGTGATAAAATTTTGTTTTGCTCTTATTTCAATTCGGTATATGATGTCTTAAAAAAAAACCATTTTTTTAATGTTCTCAATGATCTATTTTTTCTTTCAGAGTTACCAGTACAATTCCCCTTCTTTCTATCTAGTCATGCCAACTTTCTGTCCTTCTGCTAAAGTCAAAATTGAAGGCTGGAGGGTAGATATATCTGCCCGGGGCAAATACAGTCAATGTTTCTTCCACAAACACCAGACTCCCATGACAACCAAACAGAAAGGAGGGGGGAAATGAGAAGCCAGGGATATTAAATTTCTCTTAGACCCACCACCTGATTCTCATTTGACCCACAGTCTGGGTCTTATTAAGCCCAGATCTCTTTTATTCCCATAGCGTTTTACAAGTGGCGCATATGGAATCCTAAAGATTCATACTTTTCCATGTTACTGAACAAGGATACTAGCAAGGCAAGAGAGTACTTGTAAAGCCAATTTATCTCCATCTTTTTTGCATTGTTGGTTTCTTCTGCAGAGACTATCAACTCCAGCTGTGTGAGAGGACACCTGTCTAACAGAATAAGCCTTAGATTACTAATTCATTTCACATGGGTCACCAAACTGATATCAAATAGCAGTAGCTCTTGTTTATTACCAGCTTAGATCAGATTCAAACTGGAGGCTCAAAGCTAAAAGACTTAACCTCCAGCCCCTTTACCCTGGGTCATTTCCAATCTGTCTCTGGGGTGCTTTTAATTAATGGCAGAATGAAAAGGATTATAAATTCCAGCATTCCTATATACTATCCCTTATGGATGTCCAACTCACTAACAGCTAAGAAGGTTTTCCATTAACTTGTATTTGTTCATGTGATTGTACGTGCACAAACCAAATTAAGTGGTGACAAGAGGAGGCAATTGTTTTGAAAATTCAGGCTAAAATAGAAATATTTCAACCGAGGTTTGGGAATTTACCTTTTGAGATTGGAGAATTCTGCCAGATAATGTCCTTGCATTAAATTTAACTTTGCATGTACTGAAGCCAAAGGGCAAAGCAAAGCAGAAAGTGCAGGTGATTATCCAGAGTACTAAAATGCAGCCATCCAACAGCGAGAGAAAGAAACAGGAGAAAGCTATAAGCAACCAGATTTATCTAATTCAGCAATTAGCCAAAATCTAGAGCTGCCTATGATATAAATATTGGTAGGGCTATTACAGAATGGGGAAATAGAATTGCTGGACACTAACTTTGCAAGTAGTCTATATATTTGGTTTTGTTTCATGGAATACTCCAAAGTTAAAGAAAGTTCTATAACAGCCTAACATCTTTTCTGAATTATATACTGCCTTTGATCATCCAGGATGCTTGTAGATTTGTTTTAAACTGGTGAGATGTGGTACTTAGAATCATACAGTTGAGTGTAACACAATGGAAGTCTTTCTGAAGCTACTTCTGAAATAGGTACCTGAATTAACTGCACAAATAGAAGCAACAACCACATAGCTAAGTTGGCCCAATGCTAAGTCCTTCCACATAAATTTCATCTTCACAGCAATATGAGGGCAGTAAGATCCCCTGGAGAAGGAAACGGTAACCCACTCCAGTACTCTTGCCTGGAGAATCCCATAGATGAGTCTGGTGAGCTACAGTCCATGGGGTCACAAAAAGTCAGATACGATTAAGTGACTAACTTTTTTTCTATTATTATATCTATTGCATAGATAAACTGTGCTAAGTTGCTTTAGTCGTTTCTGACTCTTTGCGACCCCGTGAACTGTAACCCTCCAGGCTCCTCTGTCCATGGGATTCCTTAGGCAAGAATACTGGAGTGGGTTGCCATGCACTTCTCCAGGGGATCTTTCCAACCCAGGGATCGAACCTGAGTCTCCTGTGGCCCCTGCACTGAAGGAAGATAATTAAACACTGAGCCATAAGAATATTAATTCTTTGGTGTATATAATTCGAAAGGCCTAGTCCTCTGTTATATGTTGAATTGTGTTTCCCCTCAAAAGGTATTTTGAAGTACTAGCCCTCTTTGCAGGTTTAATCAAGTTAGGATAATGTCATTGCATTGGGTCTTAATTCAATGTAATTGATGTCCTTAAAAGAAAAGGAAAATTTGAACACAGACCTAGGGATCTGGGGAGAATTCTATGTGAAGGTGGAGGCAGAGACTGGAGTGATCCAGGTACAAGTCAAGGAATGCTGGTCCTCACCAGAAGCTAGAAGACAAGCATGGAACAGGTTCTCTTTCAGAGGAAATCAACCCTGCGAACACGTTGATTTTGGACTTCTGGCCTCCACGCTGTTTCAGAATAAACTTCTATTGTTTCAAGGCACCTAGTTTGTAGTACTTTGTTATGACAGCCCTAGGAAACTAACACATCATTTGACAGAGGAGAGAGAAAATAACTGTGAAGAAATTAATTTTATATAGGAAGCAAATTTACATAGTGCTAGAATAAACCTCTTTTGTTTTTCTTTAGGTAAACACAGCTAAAATGTTTCCAGCAGGAAAAGATGTACATCTGGGCTAAAAATGGGCCCTTACAAAGTTTTATTTTGAGTTACATTCTAAAAATGTAGTAACTCCCTTATTAAAAATGGGGCTTCCCTGGTGGCTCAGACATAAAGACTTTGCCTGCAATGCAGGAGACCCTGGTTTGATCCCTAGGTTGTGAAAAATCCCCTGGAGAAGGGAATGGCTACCCACTTCAGTATTCTTGCCTGGAAAATTCCATGGACAGAGGTGCCTGGCTGGCTACAGTCCTGGCTGGGGTTGCAAAGAGTTGGACACGCCTGAATGACTAACACTTTTTTACTAAAAATAAAACTCAAGAAGGTAGATCCTTTTACCTGGAGAATCCCTAAATTCTCAACCTAGCAGTGCCTTTCATACCTCAAACTCTTAAAAGATGTCTAATGATTAAACATATGATTCTTTTTCCTTTCTATGCTTATCTCACCCTGCTTCCATGTACAGCTACCCCATAACACTCCAAATAAATGGAACTCCTACCTATTTACCCAAATGTGCCTTCCTCTTCCCCAGTTTTTTTCCTTTAGTTATGCAGAGGCCGGTGTGTTAAAGGACACATTTTCTTCCCTTTTGTCCAACGTCAACCTATTTAAATCCTACTACACATTAAAACTATCTGACGAGACATCTTTTGTGTCAGTCCTTTACTGATTACACTGATTATAGTGACTATGAGTTTGTTATTCCTCTTCTCTAGCAATCTGTGACATTTCTAGTTTTCTGCTTTGCCATGTAGTATTAGGAGTGTTCATCTTATCTCCAGTACTGTTTCATCTCTTGGATCAGGAGGTATTTCTGCTCACTTTTTGATTTTTGCCCCACCCCCAGCACCTAGCATATTACCTTACACAGACTTGGTCCTCTATAAATATTTGCTGAATTGATTCTAAGTTTGAACTAAGCAGCACAGGATCTCTTGGATTGAAAAATCACATTGCAAATGGCATGCTTGTGTTGCTCAATATTGCTGCACCAATGGAGCAAGGAATATGCTGCAAATTCTTCATATAAATGGTTAGGAGTAAGGGAAGAAAAGGTGCTTTCATAAAAGTTTGTCTACAGTCACAGGAAATAAAAGAAGCAGGCAAATGCTATAGAATTTTTTCCCCTAACCAATAGTGGTGATTCATTTGTCTGGTTAGCATTTCTGTTAGATTCCAGTGTTAGATTCAAAATAAGGCTAATTTGCATTGGCATAGTGACTTAACTCACTAGTGTATTATTACTATGTAAGCAGGTGTACATGCGACTACAAATAAATGCTTGCTGATGGAATCCCAGCAGGGCTCCTGATGAGTTTTCATTTTGTTGAAACTTACCCAGGAAATTACTGTGTAAAAAGCTTTGCTATTAGTTCTTTGCCTGAAATATCGTTTAGCTACACCTGGCCAAATTCATGGCAATTATACCAACTATACAAGGAGGACATTACAAATATCTCATCAGCCTTTCTCAAACTGATTACTGAAATAATAGAAATATACAAATGCACAAACCGCAAAAGGTACACATTAAGACAAACTTAGCATTTAAAAGTCAAGATCACTTATAAAAAGAGGATAATTTAAGTCAAACATTTTATAGGCTAGAACTCACACTATAAGTTATCAACTCTAAGCTACAAGCTACTGCTTACTAATGATATGTATGATGTAAAATTTAAGTGCTTTAATTGCAGCCCCATATATGCTTATGTGGAGAGATTAAAATTTTTTTCTGTATTATGTGATACATTAAAAAGCTAAAAATAAAAATTGGGCTCTGCAAAACCAATACAGTATTATAAAGTAAAATAAAAAAAATTAAAAAAAAAAAAAGCTGGGCTCTTAGTGTCACAGCACATAACCACATATATCAAATTTTTACCACAGCTAATTATGTGAAATGAGCAAAGCCACCATATATTCATAGCTGTGTTATAACAAGTTTTGTTATGCATATTCCAATGTAGATTTGGGTTTAAAAATATTTTAGTCAATAGTCACTGTGTGTTTCCTCTGTATGAGGCTGTCCGGGAAAGGTTTAATTACAAAGAATATAAGATAGTCTCTGATTTCAAAGTTTTCACTCATTTTGAAATGGGAAATGAGGTAATATTCACATAAAAAGATAATATAAAAATATAAGACAATGTATGCTACACACTTGTTCCAGCTGATGGTAGAGTGAGAGAGCCAGGAGAGGAAGAAGCTGGGGAAGTTTCCATAAAATAGAGTGACCACATGCCCTGATTTGAATGGAAGCATTATAATTTATGCCTATATTCCTGGTGTAACAATAAATATGATTCACTTTTATTCTCAAAAATGCTTTGACATAAGTGATAATTATGTGTACAGGTAGGCAAGTGTAGCCTTGAAGAAAAGGTATAATTCAAATAAGTAGAAGCATTTCTGGAAACCGAAGACAGGTAAATGTTATATGCAAAGGAATGTAAAGAACCATAGTGATCAAGAGTTTGGATGAAGTAACGTTTTGTGCAAGGAGGCATTGTCTGTGTTGCAAATTGCAAATAGATTTCGTTGGAGGTCTAGCCTTCTTGATGATGTCCTTCCAGACTTCTCCTGTGAGGACAAAAAGTTTTTTTTCCAGAGTGTGCTTTAAGGACCATTACTTTATCCTAAATATGTGGCAGGAAGAGGAATCATCCGGGGACATAATACAATCTCACACAGTGTCAAATGTTTCCTGCCAAGGGTGGCCAAGTTAACAACAATATAAAACAAACAGAATGTCCAGTCAAACTAGAATTTCATGTAATCAATGAATATTTATTTTTTAGCAGAAGATAGTTCAAAATATTGCCTATGACATAAAGCACAGTCCTTTTGTAGTATTTTTCAATTGTTGCATGAAATATTCTTAAATCAAAAAAGTACCTTTGTGTGAAATTTAAATTTGACTGGATATTCTGTATTTTAACTGCAACTGTATTCCTGCTTCATGTCAGCCTCCAGGGATTTCTCTTGACTATTTCTATCTCTAATGAAACTCTTTTCCTTGGTCCAGAAGACAAACTTCCTTCACTTTCAAAGGAAATTTCTGTTTTGAGCTTATAACGTTTGCATGAGGAATTTTGCAATTGTTTAGTGATGCTTTTCACAAATACTTCTTTAGGTTTAAATTTATTTATTATATTCTATGAATTAAAACTTCAACCCCCATTTTTAATTTAGATTATTCCTTTAAGGTGACAAACAATAGCTTAATGATCTAACATGAGTTCGATTGATACTTTTTTTTTATCATGCTGCTGCTGCTGCTAAGTTGCTTCAGTCGTGTCTGACTCTGTGCGACCCCCATAGATGGCAGCCCACCAGGCTCTGCTGTCCCTGGGATTCTCCAGGCAAGAACACTGCAGTGGGTTGCCATTTCCTTCTCCAATGCATGACAGTGAAAAGTGAAAGTGAAGTCTCTCAGTCGTGTCTGACCTTCATGACCCCATTGACTGCAGCTTAGCAGGTTCCTCTGTCCATGGGACTTTCCAGGTAAAAGTACCAGAGTGGGTTGCCATTGCCTTCTCCTTTCATCATAGGCAACTTTAAAATTTAAAGCAATAAGTAGAAACAGATGGTACCATATAATGTTTACTGAACTGAGCATTTTCTCAGTTCTCTTTTAAAATGGCCTTGAGGTATTTACCACATCATATACATGAGTAAACACGCTCAGGGTAGTTTGAGACTGCATTTCAAAGTCTCCATAGCCCATAGATAATTGATGGAAATGTCATTAACTTTTTTTTTGTTATTGACTTTTGAACCCAAAGTCCATGATTGCAAATTTAGCCAATTTATTTACACTATAATATAGCCCTTTCCAATGGAGAAATAGGAATTGCTTGTCATTATTCATAGTTCAGTTCATTCACTCAGTCGTGTCCAACTCTTTGCAACCCCATGAACCGCAGCACGCCAGGCCCCTCTGTCCATCACCAACTCCCGGAGTTCACGAGTCAGTGATGCCATCCAAACATCTCACCCTCTGTCGTCCCCTTCTCCTCCTGCCCTCAATCTTTCCCAGCATCAGGGTCATTTCAAATGAGTCAGCCCTTCGCATCAGGTGGCCAAAGTATTGGAGTTTCAGCTTCAAAAGCAGTCCTACCAATGATGCCTAGAAATGATCTCCTTTAGGATGGACTGGTTGGATTTCCTTGCAGTCCAAGGGACTCTCAAGAGTCTTCTCCAATACCACAGTTCAAAAGCATCAATTCTTTGGTGCTCATTTTTCTTCATAGTCCAACTCTCACATCCATACACAACCACTGGAAAAAACCACAGTCTTGACTACACGGACCTTTGTTGATAAAATAATGTCTCTGCTTTTGAATATGCTATTTAGGTTGGTCATAGCTTTCTTTTCAAGAAGTAAGCATCTTTTAATTTCATCGCTGCAATCACCATCTGCAGTGATTTGGGAGCCCAGAAAAATAGTCAGCCACCGTTTCCACTGTTTCCCCATTTATCTGCCATACAGTGATGGGAACAGATGCCATGATCTTCGTTTTCTGAATGTTGAGTTTAAGCCAACTTTTTCACTCTCTTCTTTCACTTTCATCAACAGGCTTTTTAGTTCCTCTTCACTTTCTGCCATAAGGGTGGTGTCATCTGCATATCTGAGGTTATTGATATTTCTCCCGGCAAACTTGATTCCAGCTTGTGCTTCTTCCAGCCCAGTGTTTCTCATAATATACTCTGCATAGAAGTTAAATAGGCAGGGTGACAGTATACAGCCTTGACGTACTCCTTTTCCTATTTGGAACCAGTCTGTTGTTCCATGTCCAGTACTAACTGTTGCTTCTTGACCTGCATACAGGTTTCTCAAGAGGCAGGTCAGGTGGTCTGGTATTCCCACCTTTACAAGACTTTTCCACAGTTTATTGTAATCCACGCAGTCAAAGGCTTTGGCATAGTCAATAAAACAGAGATAGATGTTTTTTCTGGAACTCTCTTGCTTTTTCGATGATCCAGATGATGTTGGCAATTTGGTCTCTGGTTCCACTGCCTTTTCTAAAACTAGCTTGTACATCTGGAAGTTCACGGTTCACGTATTGCTGAAGCCTGGCTTGGAGAATTTTGAGCATTACTTTACTAGCGTGTGAGATGAGTGCAATTGTGCAGTAGTTTGAGCATTCTTTGGCATTGCCTTTCTTTGGGATTGGAATGAAAACTGACCTTTTCCAGGCCTGTGGCCACTGCTGAGTTTTCCAGATTTGCTGACAAATTGAGTGCAGCACTTTCACACCATCATCATTTTAAGATTTGAAATAGCTCAACTGGAATTCCATCACCTCCACTAACTTTATTCGTAGTGATGCTTCCTAAGGTCCACTGACTTCACATTCCAGGATGTCTGGCTCTAGGTGAGTGATCACACCATCGTGATTATCTGGGTCATGAAGATCTTTTTTGTACAGTTCTTCTGTGTATTCTTGCCACCTCTTCTTAATATCTTCTGCTTTTGTTAGGTCCCTACAATTTCTGTCCTTTATTGAGCCCATCTTTGCGTGAAATGTTCCCTTGGTATCTCTAATTGTTTTGAAGAGATCTCTAATCTTTCCCATTCTGTTGTCTTCCTCTATTTCTTTGCATTGATCTCTGAGGAAGGCTTTCTTATCTCTCCTTGCTCTTCTTTGGAAATCTGCATTCAGATGCTTATATCTTTCCTATTCTCCTTTGCTTTTTGCTTTCCTTCTTTTCACAGCTATTTATAAGGCCTTCTCAGATAGCCATTTTGCTTCTTTACATTTTTTTTTCTTGGGGATGGTCTTGATTCCTGTCTCCTGTACAGTGTCACAAAGCTCTATCCATAGTTCATCAGGCACTCTGTTTATCAGATCTAGTCCCTTAAATCTATTTCTCACTTTCACTGTATAATCATAAGGGATTTGATTTAGGTCATAACTGAATGGTGTAGTAGTTTTCCCTACTTTCTTCAATTTCAGTCTGAATTTGGTAATAAGGAGTTCATGATCTGAGCCACAATTAGCTCCCGGTCTTGTTTTTGCTGACTGTATAGAGCTTCTCTATCTTTGGCTGCAAAGAATATAATCACCTGATTTTGGTGTTGACCATATGGTTATATCTATGTGTAGAGTCTTCTCTTGTGTTGTTGGAAGAGGGTGTTTGCTACGACCAGCGTGTTCTCTTGGCAGACCTCTATTAGACTTTGCCCTGCTTCATTCTGTACTCCATGGCCAAAGCTACCTGTTACTTCAGGTGTTTCTTGACTTCCTACTTTTGCATTCCAGTCCCCTATAATGAAAAGGACATCTTTTTTGGGTGTCAGTTCTAGAAGGTCTTGTAAGTCTTCATAGAACTGCTCAGTGTCAGCTTCTTCAGGGTTACTGGTCCGGGCATAGACTTGGATTACCATGATATTGAATGGTTTGCCTTGGAAACGCACAGAGATCATTGTGCCATTTTTGAGATTGCATTCAAGTACTGCATTTTGGATTCTTCTGTTGACCATAATGGCTACTCCATTTCTTCTAAGGGATTCCTGCCCACAGTAGTAGATATAATCGTCATCTGAGTAAATTCACCCATTCCAGTCCATCTTAATTCACTGATTCCTAGAATGTTAATGTTCACTCTTGCCATCTCTTGTTTGATCATTTCCAATTTGCCTTGATTAATGAACCTAACGTTCCAGGTTCCTATGCAATATTTCTCTTTACCGCATTGAACCTTGCTTCTATCACCAGTCCCATCTACAACTGGGTGTCGTTTTTGCTTTAGCTCCATCCCTTCATTCTTTCTGGAGTTATTTCTCCACTGATCACCAGTAGCATATCGGGCACCTACCAACCTGGGGAGTTTATCTTTCAATGTCCTATCTTTTTGCCATTTCATGCTGTTCATGGAGTTCTCAAGGCAAGAATACTGAAGTGGTTTGCCATTCCCTTCTCCAGTGGACCACATTGTGTCAGACCTCTCCACCATGACCCGTCCATCTTGGGTGGCCCCACATGGCATGGCTTAGTTTCATTGAGTTAGACAAGGCTGTGGTCCATGTGATCAGATTGGCTAGTTGTCTGTGATTGTGGTTTCTGTCTGTCTCCCCTCTGATGGTATGTCTCAGTGCTTACCATCTTACTTGGGTTTCTCTTAACTTGGACGTGGGGTATCACTTCATGGCTGCTCCAGCAGAGCATTGCCATGACCTCTTTCCTTGACCATGGGGTAGCTCCTCTAGGCTGCCACCCCTGACCTTGGACGTGGGGTAGATCCTCTCGGCCGCGCTTCTGCGCTGTCCGTCACAGCCACCCCATTTCATTATTCTTAAGTGACTCAAAATTTCCTCAAATGCAAATAATATATTATTATTTTCTGATTCTGTTCAGTTCAGTTGCTCAGTCGTGTCTGACTCTTTGCGACCCCACAGACTGCAGCATGCCAGACCTCCTTGTTCATGACCAACTCCCGGAGTTTACTCAGACTCATGTCATTGAGTCATAGATGCCATCCAACCATCTCATCCTCTGTCATCCCCTTCTCCTCCCGCCTTCAATCCTTCCCAGCATCAAGGTCTTTTCCAATGAGTCAGTTCTTTGCATCAGGTGGCCAAAGTATTGGAGTTTCAGCTTCAACATCAGTCCTTCCGGACTGATTTCCTTTAGGATAGACTGGTTGGATCTCCTTGCAGCCCAAGGGAATCTCAAGAGTTTTCTACAACACCACAGTTCAAAAGCATCAATTCTTTGGCACTCAGCTTTTTTATACTCCAACTCTCACATCCATGCATGACTACTGGAAAAACCATAGCTTTGGCTAGATGGACTTTTGTCGGCAAAGTAATGCTTTTTAATATGCTGTCTAGGTTGGTCATGAGTTTTCTTCCAAGGAGCAAATTTCTTTTAATTTCATGGCTGCAATCACCATCTACGGTGATTTTGGAGCCCTTAAATTAAAGTTTGTCACTGTTTCCAATGTTTCCCCATCTATTTGTCATGGAGTGATGGGACCAGATGCCATGATCTTCATTTTCTGAATGTTAAGCTTTAAGCCAACTTTTTCACTCTCCTCTTTGCTTTCATCAAGAGGCTCTTTAGTTCTTTGCTTTCTGCCATAAGGGTGGTGTCATCTGCATATCTGACGTTATTGATATTTCTCCTGGCAATCTTGATTCCTGCTTGTGCTTCTTCCAGCCCAGAGTTTCTCATGATGTACTCTGCATAGAAGTTAAATAAGCAGGGTGACAATATACAGCCTTGATGTATTCCTTTTCCTATTTGGAACTAGTCTGTTGTTCCATGTCCAGTTCTAACTGTTGCTTCCTGACCTGCATACAGGTTTCTCAAGAGGCAGGGCAGGTGGTCTGGCATTCCCATCTAAGAATTTTCCACAGTTTGTTGTGATCCACACAGTCAAAGGCTTTGGCATAGTCAATAAAGCAGAAATAGATTTTTTTTTTTCTGGAATTCTCTTGCTTCTTCTATGATCCAATAAATGTTTGCAATTTGATCTCTTGTTCCTCTGCCTTTTCTAAATCTAGCTTAAACATCTGGAATCTCATAGTTTATGTACTGTTGAAGACTTGCTTGGAGAATTTTAAGCATTACTTTTGTAGCCTGTGAGATGAGTGCAGTTGTGCAGTAGTTTGAACTTTCTTTGGCATTGCCTTTCTTTGGGATTGGAATGAAAACTGACTTTTTCCAGGCCTGTGGCCACTTCTGAGTTTTCTAAATTTGCTGGCATATTGAGTGCAACACTTTCACAGAATCATCTTCTTAGAATTTGAAATAGCTCACCTGGGATCCCATCACCTCCACTAGCTTTGTACGGTGATGTTTCCTAAGGCCCATTTGACTTCACATTCTAGGATTTCTGCCTCTAGGTGAATGATCACACCATCTGATTAAATGTATGACTAGTCTCAGTCTTTTCTCTTTTTAATAATAAAATAATAATAAAAATAGCAGTGACAATATTTAACATGTGTCAAGGAATATGCTAGATATAGTACATGTTCTACTTTGCTCAAGCTTATTAAATTGTCATTGAATGATTTTACTCAGTAATCAAGACTTCTTTAAACCATTTGAACCCTAAAAAATTACATTACTTTATAATCTTCTGACACATGGACATAACTTTTTGTGTTGTGTGACATATGCTTTTGGGGGGGCAAAATGAGGACTGCAGCCCAAGAGACAGCACCTCCGATAGCTCTGAGAAACTGCTCCAAAAAGGCAAGAGGGGAAGGTCAATATATGTGATTTTGGTGAGGCAATCAAGCACTTATCGTCACAAAAATTTTTCTGCTAGTCACAAGAAAATATTGTTACCATGAGGGTGCTTTTCTAGATATGAGGAGATGCAGGGATTTGCCCATAAAATCAGTTTCTAAAAATGCCTAACTATCTGAAGACTTGTTCTGCCAGTTTTCTTGGAGCACAGAGTGCCTCATTCTTGTTTTCCACCCTGAACTCCTTTCAGGGAATGTTGAAACAGCACAGAATTCAGTCCCCACAGAGACAGATGGCAAGTGCCCTTGACAAGTGCCAATTTGTGGTTGACAGTGCCGCCTTATGGTTATGGTTATAAATTTGGGAGGCATTGCATGATTATTTTATCCCAAGGTGCTGGGAAGACTTATTGCTAGGTCTGGCAAAGACCATTCAATGTGCTATTACTGGACTAGGTCTTCATAGTCAAAGATCTCTGGACATCTGTCTTCTGATTATGGTCCAGGAAAATAGTCCTTTTTATTGCATCTTAGAGTTACACTATTATAATCATTGATCACATTTAGAACTATTTATTTGATCAACAGCTTGAAGTTACCTAGTCATCATTCTTTTCTTTGGAAGCTCAGTCACACATCTGGTAATACAAGAAACAATAATCTTGTAAAACAGACAAAATACAAATAATATAGCTGATAACATTAATAGAGTTATAAATGAATACTTAAGCCAAGAGTTTCCCATGCTAAACCAGTTTTTGAAGACTGGGAGAGGATCATTTCTGGCAGAAATCTGATTTTTCATATGGTTCATCAATTACACTATATTAGAGGATTCATTGGGTGTGAAAACATAGCATTCAGTTTGAATTATGGTGCAGGTGCCTCCCCAAGATGCCACAAGAATGTCAAGGGCCATGCAGTTTTGTAGCATTGCCTTTCTCATCATAGAGACCTCAGAATTCAATAGGCTAACTGCCCATTTACTATCATCTAAAACTTGTTGGGTGAAAGTTACTAATGTTTCAGTATGGTTGATTATATCCTCCAATCCTACTGAAGGCACAAAAATAGCTAATAAGTGGTCAGAACAGAGGAATACAGATCTTTTGACCCATCGGGCTCATACCAATGGCAGATGGCTGGGATCACCTCTAATTTGTTGCATATATGACTTTGAGTCCCTCGTGGATATAACCTTTTGACAGGTGCCACCAGAAATATGCTTTTATGTCTTAATGTTATCAATTTGATGGACATACAGTTCTATATCAAGGGACAGATTTTGAAGGCTGAAAAATAACAATTCTCAACAATTAAAAAGGTAAATTCTCAATGACTAAAACGAAATACTAAAAAAAATTCAAATGTTGAAGCCCCAAGCTTTCTGTTGATAATTATAAATGTTTATAAGAATTTATCTTAATGTTACAGCTTATAGAAAGCAATCCTATAAACTCAGTGAACAAAGAGCAAAGAGCAGCTGACCACATAAATTGCCAGAAACTTACAGTCTTGTTTTCAAAGAACAAACTCTGGTCCAACATCAGTTACTTCTAGTCCTGAAAGTCTTTACTACTTCACAGGCACCTTTCTTGGCTTTCTTCCCTTGTGGCTACCTGCCTACTGTGGAGAGTAGAAGGTAATTTCTCAAAATTCTGGGCTATTCTTTGGTTTCCCCATTTTCTTTGCAACTACACCAAACCTAAAAGACCTATTTCAGTCTCCTATTGGTTGCAATTTTTAATCTGAATAGTTGATATTAATCTAATGCAACAGATTGTAGAGGAAATGTGATAACCAATAAATTATTTCACTAGTCAAGCATAGCTCACCCCACATATATAATAATAACTATATTGAGGGGAAGGTAACCTCTTTATTTTTAGACTATTAACATTACAATGCCCTAGACACACAATTATCATAGCACTTAAGCCAATTATATGCATGTACAGTAAAGGGAAAATAATGTTCTTTCATGATCACTACAGAATATAATTAAGAAAAAAATTCTATGGGAGTATTTTCTATTACAGGTAGTGAAATCTGAGTATGACCTAAAAGTGACATAAAAATTATTAGCAATCATTGATACATTTGTGAACTATTTAATCGAATGGCCCAAATAAATGAGAAGAGCATGGAAGGAAAAAAGTGAAAGTCAAATATAAGGAAATTTTCACTGCATTATTTTTATATTAAATGTCTAATTTTAGAATTTATAAAGTAGCACTTCATTATATAGAAATTGAGATCCAGAAATAAAGAATTTTTAACCTGCAGCACATTTGTACGTAACACATCAAAATCTTATGGGACATTGTAAAGACCCAAACAAAATGTAAAGTCCTGTAGAGGTTGGGAATAACTAAAATGAAATAAATATCTATGATCTGACATTTGCAAGGGATGTCATTCATTTTCACCATTGCTCCAGAGGCCTAATTGCCTCTCTGTGTGAAACGGTAGTGCTACTAGGATCTTCTAGCCTTTTCCAGTTTACTTTCTGGTCTTATTCTGAAGCTTCCCATTCCTGAAAGTGGCCAATGAGATGCTAGGTGACTATCCACCTGGGATACTATCAAGTGAATTTCCACATTGATTGTGAGTGGACTTTAGACATCTTTTAAGTTCCTTCTAAACTTCAGGGGCCTATAACTTTATTATGGCTTTCCTCTAATAATAGGCTTTTTGTTAAAAGCACATAAAGATTGTGACTACACAATAGAGTTGAAACTATGGTTTTTCCAGTAGTCATGTACAGATATGAGATTTGGACCATAGGAAAAGGCTGAGGGCTGAAGAACTAATGCTTTAGAAATGTGGTGCTGGAGAAGACTCAAGAGTCCCTTGGACTGCAAGGAGATCAAACTAGTCAATCCTAAATGAAATCAATCCTGAATATTCATTGGAAAGACTGATGCTGGAAACTCCAATACTTTGGCCATCAGGTGCAAAGAGCCAAATCATTGGAAAAGACCCTGATGCTGGGAAAGTTTGAAGGGAAAAGGAGAAGGGAGAGCAGAGGATGAGATGGTTGGATGAACATTATCTACTCAATGGACATGAATTTGAACAAACTCTGAGAGATAATGAAGGACAGGGAGCCTGGCATGCTGCACTCCATGGGGTCACAAAGCGTTGGACATGACTTAGCGATGACCAACAACAACAACTAGATACAAGTGGGACAAAAACTGAGAAGGAAAGAAAACAAAAGCTCTACAGTGTCAAACAACAGTATTTTGGAACATGTATTTATTTCACCAAAAACATTTATTTGCACCTATTTTACATAACATACTAAAGTATATGTGATGAGAAAATCTTATTTATGGCTTATGCTCTAAGCAATGTTATTGAAATATACTACACATATTAATGATAAGGCCAAATAATTATCCAGATGTCTACCCAGCAGTCTGTAAACAATGGAATTATTCTAAAAGATTTTTCAAAAATAACTGTGTATTTTTGAAGGTGGACTGTAAAAATTAAATAGTTTTTGAAACAAGTTACAAAAATCCACCGGGTTGTGAAGGACATCACAATTATGTGATATCTTGATAGCCTGAATCAAGTTGTCAACATAGGGCATTTTTATCTTAATGGAGGGTAGTAATGATATTATGGTAGTCTCACTGATGGCATATGGATTTTGGTAGTTCTTGATTACTTATATATTTTTAAGATAATTACATTTTTAAGGAGTTGAGTTTCTCTTGTGCAAATTCATTTTATACATTTATATATATATATATTCTCTATCTTAATACATAAAGTGTAGAGAAAGCAAGAGAGTATAGAGAAAGCCTGTTAAATCTAATCAGTTGTTTCTATCATTTAATCTTTTGGAGTTAAGTTATATAAATTTGAAAAGAACCATTAATCCAAGTCAGTTTAGGTTATAGGCAAATGAAACAATTAGCCACTAGTGAGCAAATTCGGAAAATTCAGCAGTGGCCACAGGCCTGGAAAAGGTCAGTTTCCATTCCAATTCCAAAGAAAGGCAATGCCAAAAAACACTGAAACTACCACACAATTGTACTCATCTCACACGCTAGTAAAGTAATGCTCAAAATTCTCCAAGCCAGGCTTCAGCAATACGTGAACCGTGAACTTCCAGATGTTCAAGCTAGTTTTAGAAAAGGCAGAGGAACCAGAGATCAAATTGCCAACATCCACTGGACCATCAAAAAAGCAAGAAAGTTCCAGAAAAACATCTATTTCTGCTTCACTAACTATGCCAAAGCCTTTGGCTGTGTGGATCACAACAAACTGTGGAAAATTCTGAAAGAGATGAGAATACCAGACCACCTGACCTGCCTCTTGAGAAACCTGTATGCAGGTCAGGAAGCAACAGTTAGAACTGGACGTGGAAAAACAGACTGGTTCCAAATAGGAAAAGGAGTACGTCAAGGCTGTATATTGTCACCTTGCTTATTTAACTTATATGCAGAGTACATCATGAGAAACTCTGGGCTGGAAGAAACACAAGCTGGAATCAAGTTTGCCGGGAGAAATATCAATAACCTCAGATATGCAGATGACACCATCCTTATGGCAGAAAGTAAAGAGGAACTAAAAAGCCTCTTGATGAAAGTGAAAGAGGAGAGTGGAAAAGTTGGCTTAAAGTTCAACATTCAGAAAATGAAGATCATGGCATCTGGTCCCGTCACTCCATCGGAAATAGATGGGGAAACAGTGGAAACAGTGTCCAGCTTTATTTTGGGGGCTCCAAAATCACTGCAGATGGTGACTGTAGCCATGAAATTGAAAGACGCTTACTCCTTGGAAGAAAAGTTATGATCAACCTAGATAGCATATTTAAAAGCAAAGACATTACTTTGCCAGCTAAGGTCCGTCTAGTCAAGGCTATGATTTTTCCAGTGGTCATGTATGGATGTGAGAGTTGGACTGTGAAGGAAGCTGAGCACCAACAAATTGATGCTTTTGAACTGTGGTGTTGGAGAGGACTCTTGAGAGTCCCTTGGACTGCAAGGAGATCCAACCAGTCCATTCTAAAGGAGTTCATTGGAAGGAATGATGCTCAAGCTGAAACTCCCGTACTTTGGCCACCTCATGCAAAGTGTTGACTCATTGGAAAAGACCCTGATGCTGGGAGGAACTGGGGGCAGGAGGAGAAGGGGACGACAGAGGATGAGATGGCTGGATGGCATCACCAACTCGATGGACATGAGTTTGAGTGAACTCCGGGAGTTGGTGATGGACAGGGAGGCCTGGAGTGCTGTGATTCATGAGGTCGCAAAGAGTTGGACATGACTGAGCGACTGAACTGAACTGAACTGAGATACATATAATATATTAAAAAAATATGTACTCAAAATACACCTGGCTTATAAAATATTCTCATCTACAGATGTATTTATAAAATAAATGAGTATGAATGAATAGTATGCAACTGACCTACTATTGATCGAATATTCACACTGTTACTTTCCTCCCAGTTTCATTTTGGTCATGCACTGGCTTTGAAAGTCTTTTCGTTGCAGACACAGTAGAAATTCATCATTTGAGGGGATACAGCTAGAATAAAAGGGAGGCAATGTTATTTGGCTTAGCAGTATCAGAAGACACTGAAAAGGTTAATAGTTTAGGTTGTTTCACATAGAAGAGTGAAAACAGACACACTGTCTGGCAAAGTGCAGAATACAGATCTGCTGTGATGCCACTACTTGCTGTAATGAACTATCAACCCCTAAAAGCTGGAAAGGACATTCGAGATAATGTTGTCCAT
Organism: Budorcas taxicolor; assembly: GCF_023091745.1. Classification (NCBI taxonomy): domain Eukaryota; kingdom Metazoa; phylum Chordata; class Mammalia; order Artiodactyla; family Bovidae; genus Budorcas; species Budorcas taxicolor. Next base: position 90,384,067 of record NC_068910.1, read on the forward strand.
CTTTTCTTGAAACATGAGAAAACTGCAATGGATATATGTTAGGTAATTCATTCTAAGTTCATAGCAACTTGATAGAATCAGGCCTAAACCTCTTATCACACAAATTCTAAGGTTCTGTTTGAAATACAGGAGGGACCTTAATAACATATATCATGGACACAAAGTATTAATACCTTCTATGTATTAGGCAGTTATATGCATTAAAATGTCTGCACTATATATCAATTAGTTTTATAAGGACACTTCATAAAATGAAAAGAAATAACATTCTTTACTGAAAATGGTAGCATTTTATGAATATAATTTCAGAGTAGTTACCAGTGCAGGGAGGAGGAGGGAGAAGACGAGTGAAAATTATTAATAGATACAACTTACTAGATATAACTTAAAAAGTTACAAGGATGTAAATGTACAGCACAGGGAATATAGCCAATATTTTAGAATAGCTTTATATGAAGCAGAAAGATATTGAATTACTATGTTGTATACTTGGAGTTGATATAATATTGTGTTAACTCTATTTCAATTAATTAAGAAAACACCAAATCAAAATTACTCTATTCATTCTCCTCTTTCCCAGTGCTTGTGGTCTCATAACTTCATCGTTTCTTTAAACTTAAGAACTTTTTTTTCTCATCTCTCTTTTATTCACCCCTATTTACTCAATTAGAAAACCAGAGGCAATTCTGATAGTTAAGGTGAACATTGCTTCATTTTCCATTGTTCAAAACCACTTACCCTGACACCTTTCAGAGTCTCTTCCTCTAGTTTAAGACTCCCCTGTGCTCCTTTCTTTGTCTTTTATAAGAAAATTTCCTGAGACTCGCTCTATGCTGTGAAACAAAGCCTCCGCAGCTGTATTGATGTCCCAGCAATGCCAAACAGCTCAGGTTATTGTTCTCCTCCTCATTGCTGGGCTCTTGTTCGTTTACTGTTTGTATTGAAATGGTCAGAAGGGACCTACTAGGAGTCCACCTACAACGCCGGAGCCCTCGACTTCATTCTCAACGTGAGTTATGCCGAGCTATGCACAGTGCACAGTAAACAGCCCACATAAGTCACTTCAGTGCCCACTGTGCAACTCTGAACAATTTTAAATATTCCTGCCTGGTTGCATTTTACACAACACTACCACAATACAGGGCTTCCCAGGTGGCGTGGTGGTAAAGAATCTGCTTGCCAACGCGGGAGAGGGAGAAGACACCTCTGGTTCTATCCCTGGGTTGGGAAGATCCCCTGGAGGAAGAAATTGGTAACCCACTCAAATATTCTTGCCTGGAAAATCCCATGGACAGAGGAGGCTGGCAGGCCACAGTCCATGGGGTTGCAAAGAGTCAGACCTGACTGAGTGACAGCACACACACACACATACAAACCACAATACAGAGTACATTTAGACATTTCTGAGATGAGGGAAATGGACGTGATGACGGGCAATTAGAAACAGGAGCACTAGCTGCATGAAAAAACTACCCTTAGAGAGAAGGAAAATCTAAAAGAAAAAAATCAATTAATAACTCAGTCAGTCTTCCATGCAGATCTTTGTAAAGAAAATGAGGCTATTTTGTCAAAATAATAATCTTGTTTTCTAAGGGCTGTCCTGCTAAAAATACAGCTTCTCGGGAGAAGCAGCTACATGCTCTCTTTAAATAGCTCCATTTGGCTTGCATCACTGCTTGTCCTTATCTTAACTGAATAAGAACTGTCTAATATCCCTCTAAATGAAAGTAATTTTGGGACTCAGTCACATCGCGCATTTGACAATCCCTTCCAGATGTGATTATGTAGAACTATCTCTCCTATTTACAATAGGCAAAGGGGGTTGGAGATGTTACATAGAAAATCACTTTTTCTGGTCCTTCTGGGATTGAAATAGGAAGGTGGTCCATATGACACTGAATGTAGGTGAGTCACATGCTGAGCTTTGCAAAGAGAAGCATTCTCCTGGGCAATGAATAGGAGCCCTGCGTTCCCTTTGATGCTAACGAAACCCTGTGATGAAAACTGCTGTACAAATGCAGTAAGCCTTTGTTCACAGCACCGGCAGGTGTTGTTAAAGCTTCCTGTCCTAGCTCTGACAATGTTCCAGAAACCTGACCTGCCACAACCCTGTTATTCCCACAATAGGAAGGCCCTGAGCAGAATAGTTAATTGTGCTAGACTGTACAATTCCATTGTGATACTTAATAGCCAAGGACAACAGATTCTTATGGTTTGATTCTATACTGATAATCAGAGTAGATAAATGTAAGTGTTTGGCATGTGTCTGTGCATGTGTACATGTGTATGTGTGTATTCTGTCTCCACAAATACATACACACACATGTAATCCCCATAACAATGCTGGACTTGGAATCCTATCTCTAAATGCAATGACTCTTGAGACATCACATTGTTGCAATGCGATTTGATGGGATGCTTCTGAGTCAGCTCCAGTGTGAAGTACCTAACTCAGCCCAGATCTAAGATACTCAATTTTAATCTTTGTCAATATTCAGAGCTATTTTTGTACAACTGAGTTAACTATATACAAACACTTGTATATCTAGATTTTTGCTTTCATTATTACCATCTTGAAATACAATATCAAGCTGCTTATCAAGATGGCAGAAAATACTAGTGCAAAAGGTTAGATCATATTAAGACAGGTACAGTCTAGGAATGACGACAATTACTTAGGAAAATATAAGGCAAGTAAAGACTTTCAAAACAGATATGCAAATTAAAAATACAAAAATAGCAATTTCATTGCTTTTCTTCTAGAAAAATTGCTTTAGCTGTCACCTAGCCCAAGATGATTTTCTGAGACCAAGATTTAAATATCTATATTTAAATATCTGTAGCCTTGAAAGTTTTGCAAAGTTTGGATCTCACTGACCACCTAGCTGAAGTATGTAGAACCAGAAAGATCTGGGTTCAAATAATTATTTCACCATTTGGTACATATGTGACATCAGACAAGTTATGTATCTGCTTCATTTTGAGAATAAAGTGAGAAAATATATATTTGTGCTTATCTCAGTGCCTGGAGCATAGTAAATGATAAATTATGACTATGACATTTCATTTCAGGGAATTTTGCTCTGTTGTGGATGTAAGGTATAAAGAACTCCTAAGATCTATCAATGCAATTTTGCCATTTTCATTCATATGCTTGTACACAAATGATTTTTCATTCTAAGATAAATACATTTTGATTATTTTTTAATTAATAAGGAAAGCAACTTTAACTTACTCTAACAGAGGCATGTATAGCCATGATGAACAAGATAGTAGTCTCTGTCTTGCACAAAAGTCTAAGTTGGTGTCCACAGAGTGAAAATGGCCCTGCTCCATGAGGCCATTGAGTTCAGACTCAGGAGTTCAGACTCTTTTGTTCCTATATTCCTTGAGTTTCACCCTCAATCAAACAATGGAAAGAATTACCATTGTCCTGTCTGTTTCTGGCCTGTGCAGAGGTGGGAGGAGGAAACAAAGACCAAGCTGATTTTCTCAAAGTACACTGCATGGAAAATTTTCACTTTGCTTCCACTTACCTCACATTCACGAGGTTATATAAACCTGCTTAGCCACAAAAATCCCTGGGAAATGATGTCTATAGCCCACTATAATATGCCCAGGCAAAACTCATCAAGTGAAACAGCTAAAACAGTTTGGAAAACAATTATGAATTTATTTCAAAAGTGCATGCATCAGTTATCGATTACAGTGTAAAAACCATCCCACTTCTTGGTGGCCTAAAACAATGTTTGTTTAGCTTGTGATTCTAAGGATTGAAAATTAAGACTGGATCTTGCCTGATAGTTTTAACTGGTCTTAGTGGGGCTCACTCACGTGGCATAGGGTCAGCTGAAAGGTTCAGGTGGGACTCTCCCCTTATCTTTCAACAGGTTCAGTTCATTTCAGTTCAGTTCAGTCACTCCATTGTGTCCGACTCTTTGCGACCCCATGAATCGCAGCACGCCAGGCCTCCCTGTCCATCACCAACTCCCAGAGTTTACTCAAACTCGTGTCCATCGAGTTGGTGATGCCATCCAGCCATCTCATCCTCTGTCATCCCCTTCTCCTCCTGCCCCCAATCCCTCCCAGCATCAGGGTCTTTTCCAATGAGTCAATTCTTCACATGAGGTGGCCAAAGTATTGGAGTTTCAGCTTTAGCATCAGTCCTTCCAAAGAATACCCAGGACTGATCTCCTTCAGAATGGACTGATTGGATCTCCTTGCAGTCCAAGGGACTCTCAAGAGTCTTCTTCAACAGGTTAGACATGGCCTATTTGCTTGTTAACAGTGCAAGGCCTTTTAAGATCCAGCCTCATAAACTGCACAATGTTGCTTCTGCTACATTCTATTGGCTAAAGAAAGTCACAAGGCCAGCCCTGATTTAAAAGGTAGTTAATTGCATTCCACCCCTTGATGGGGAAACTCCAGATGTTACAGTATAGGGAAGGGAAGAACTTGTTTTATTTTTGCAGTCTATCAAAGGATAATCAAATTGGAGTTCCTATTCATAAATTTGTGTGTGCATGCTCAGTTGTGTCTGACACTTTGTGCCCCATGGACTATAGCCCACCAGACTCCTCTGGCGAATGGGATTCTCCTCTCTCCTCTGGAGAATGGGATTCTCCAGGCAAGAATACTGGAGTGGGTTCCCATTTTGTTCTCTAGCGGATCTTCCCATTCATAAATTTACTGTAGTATAAATATGAGAAAGCCTATTTATTATGAACTATGTGATAAATATGTGATATCAATTTGAGATTGATCAAGCTATTGCTTGGAGATAGATACAAATGTTAAGTCCCTGGGTTACATACAGTTATGAACACATGCACAAATGTGCATGAGGCGTAAATCAGATTTAGACCTTCTACAATGTACACCTAAGTCATGTGTTTAGATGTAGCTGATCTCTGTTTTGATGGTTATAACTCTAGTAATTTGGGGGAGAGGAGAGAAAACATATCATCTGAGGACAAAATAAGTCAGGTAGATATTGCAAAGCAGTGGTGGAAAATTGTTCTGGGTATTGAAAGAGCTGAGTTCTAGTTCAAGCTAGAACTCAAAGCTTAAGTGATTTTCATACATTTGTTCATAAATTTGTATTTATGTTTCTTTGTGAAATTTTTAAATGTTGGCCTAAATTAAATCTTGGAGAAGACAATGGCATCCCACTCCAGTACTCTTGCCTGGAAAATCCCATGGTTGGAGGAACCTGGTAGGGTGCAGTCCATGGGGTCGCTGAGGGTCAGACATGACTGAGTGGCTTCACTTTCACTTTTCACTTTCATGTATTGGAGAAGGAAATGGCAACCCACTCCAGTGTTCTTGCCTGGAGAATCCCAGGGACAAGGGGAGCCTGGGGGGCTGCCGTCTATGGGGTCACACAAAGTCAGACACGACTGAAGTGACTTAGCAGTAACAGTAGCAGTAGCAAATTAAATCTAATATCCTTCCTGCTTTAATTGGAGTCTATGAGGCACTAAGAATGATGAAAAGAGACTTGTTCTTTCATGTTACAAGACAGGGACAGAAGGGAAAATGCAACTGATTAGGGTTCTTAATGTCAAATGTCAAGATATTTGGAAATATCTACATACTTATCCAACTAGGGACGGGGGAGCCTGGTGGGCTGCCATCTATGGGGTCACACAGAGTCGGACACGACTGAAGCAACTTAGCAGCAGCAGCAGCAGCATCCAACTAGAGGGGGCATGGCAATCCACTCCAGTATTCTTGCCTGAAGAATCCAATGAACAGAGGAGGCTAGCAGACCACAGTCCATAGTGTCGCAAGGAGTTGGGCATGACTGAAGCAACTTAGCACACACACAAATACTTATCTAAATTCTGGATGCAGGAGCCAAAGTTGAAAAATGTATCTGTTTGCAAGCCAGAGACATCTTCTTTTTCAGAGGAGATCAATGTTATTACATTTTTTTAAAAAGTTATTGATAAGTATGACAAATAATCCCATAACAATTATCATTAAAACGTGAACACATAAAATCTCAAGTAAATTTGTTTCATGATAAAGGCAAATAATTGAGTTCTTATGTGTTCATACTTGCAAGATACATAAATGTAAACAACATTTATTTTTTCCCTCATCATGTGACCCCAAGTCAAACACTAATTTATGTTTCTTACATAAATAGATACAAGAACGTAAAATAATTTCTTATTTCAACAAGAAGTGTTATGTAACCCACAGAGATGACAACAACTCAATGCAGTGATGCTGTCATTGGAATGTGGTGTCCAAAAGAAAAGTGAAAGTATAGTAGCTCAGATATGTCTAACTCTCTGTGACTTCCATGGACTGTAGCCCACCAGACTTCCCTGTCCATGGAATTCTCCAGGCAAAAATACTGGAGTGGGTTGCCATTCCTTTCTCCATGGTTTCCAAACACATATCCAAATCCGTATCACTAGCTACAGTTTGGGCAATGGTTCAAAATTTTAAAGAACTCTGTAGATTGACCAGCACTATGCTTATCAAAATGTGGTCATAAGATCAGGCCCTGCAGTATAAGCATTGCCTGGGAACTTCTTTGAAATGATAGTCCTCTAGCCACACATCAGACACACTGAATTAGAAACTCTGAGAGGATTCAGATATTTTAACAAACCCTACAGGTGATGTTTCACACTGAGATTTCAGCACCACTGTTTTAGCCAATATCATTTATTCAACAATCTAGGCAGGAAATTTGGAAATGTCTGGATGGAACAAACTCACTGTCCTTTTATCTAATGACTACCCTTGTCTGCTCTAAATAGATCAACAAAAGTTAGCTCTGTTTTCTGCATGAATGATGTATCTGTGCACATTAAGTTTCTCTTAAAGAATAAAGGCGACTTCACTTCATTAGGAGAACATGGGCATATGCTTTGTATGTACAATGAATCAAATAAATATTTGTAGACTTCATTATAATTTCACACAAGATGCAAAGGGAATTCTTTCAAGAAAACAATAAACATTCCAATTAAAAGGGGGCCACATAAAGAGATAAACTCTTTTCAGGCTAGGGAGAATCCCATGGTTTCACAACCTCTTTTTGAAAGAAAGAAAGCACAACTCACAGAGTATCATAGGTGATTTTTCCAAAGTTAGATAGATGTTAATGACAAAGTCAGGACAAGAATTTCAGTTTCTAAATCAAAGTCCAGTGTTCTTTTCTTTTAAAATCCACCCCTCCAGAGGATTTAGAGATCTAGGGAAGTATTTTATTTTTGTAATCTATGATAAAATAATAACATGAATGAAAATCAAGTAGAGAAATAAACCTTTATGTGCACAGAGGAAGCAATTAGTTCAAGCAATCTGGAAGAAATAAAAATTTAGATCCAAAAAAGACCTACTTCTTCATTCTTTTTTTAAAATAAGAGATATCAACATTTTCATTTTAAATCTTAAATAAGACATGACATCCAGGAATACTAAGGCTTTAAGGGAAAGCTTTTTTAAAAAAAAAATTTCTTAAAAATCCTTTAAGCATGAAGAAATCAAATTCCTTACCTAGGAAAACTCTTTTTATAACATCAAAAAGAGCTAAATCCACAAAAGAGGGGGAAAAAAAGAAAACTGTCAAAGGAGATTGTCATAGCAACCAGATAAGACACATTCGGCACAAAAAGCAACCTGATTATTTCTCCTTTTTAATCAAAATTACATATCATCAAGTGTAGAAGCAAAACAATTGGGAAAACAGTAAAAGAATTTCAAAGTATATTGCATGCACGTTAATGTTTATTAACTCTCTCAGCACCTAAAGTAGGTGCAAGTATTAGTCAATCCAGGAATCACTTATTTTTCATGGGATTTCTTGCTTCATTTCTTCCCTCTATTCCATACATTTAAGAATCAGCAAACATTGATTATTCTTTTCCAGAGATATTTTTCAAAATGATTTATTGTTTATGCTTCTATGAAAACTCCAAGAGTTCATATTTCCTCAATATTTTTAATCTGATTTTTTTAATGATATCTCTTGTCCCTAGTTAGTTCCTTATGGAGTATTAACACTGACATACCTTTCAGAAATGTTCATATTTACTTGATTTCCTGATAGAGTATAATGTTTATGTCTCCAACTCTTAGTGAATTCTTTGTAACAAGGCATGGGACAGAAATCTGTACTGTGCACCAAGGTCAGGACACCTTCTTTTCTTTCCACAGCTCTACACATCTGGAGGAATGAACTGAAGAAATTAAGTCAACAGTAGGATGACCCCAACCAAAGAAGCTCAGTGAATTTCCACAAGGCCAGGACATGTCAACCATTATTTCTTGGATTGGTAGCTCATTGCTGCCCTCTTCAACTCTGGTAAATTGTGAAAGATGTAGGTCATTCCAAAGACCCTGGGTAAATGCTTCCACAGTCTCTGAAGTAGAATGCTCCCGCTGCAAAGGGAAGAACTCTGATTCCTCTAGCCAAAAATTAAATGGGGCACCAGTGCACAGAAATACCTGTGACTTTGCAAAATGAATTGCCATGAAGACAAAACTTTGACCTCTGTCTTTATTCCCATATCCACAGCTGGTTGTTCATACAGAATGAGAAGAAAATTCCCAGTCTACCTCATGCCTAGTTGAAAGCTGTTGTAACAAATGGGACATGGTTACCTAAAGATATGAACGGGGAATGTCAGAGACAGAACAAAAGAGAGTATTCATTATCCTTTTCCTTAGTGCACAGCCACCTGTTCCTTTGAATGAGCATGGAAAGGTTATCCTCTGAAAAACAAACTTGTGACTTCACAGTGCCCATCAATCAAATGGCTAAACTAGTGCACCCTACCTTCTGGAGTTCTACCTGCAAGTCTGAGGGCCTATGGTTCTTACTGGAAAGAATAAATAGAAAACTAAAGCAAAATAAATGTTGACTGCATTAAAAATAAGAGTATCACATAGATATGCTAACATAGAGTATCTTAGGTCAAATTTTATAGAAGTAGAATCTGAGATGGAGATTTTTACCCAATAAAATTGTTGTAGAAGGCTTTACCATGCCTCCTTTTTTTAAATCCTTTTGATGTTTTCTCCCCAGTATTCAGTCACATTTTCAATGCAAATCACCATGTTAGTTTTCAGAAGCATTCTGTGTCCCTTGGTGGATTTATTCTGCTAATTAATGTAAAAAAATATGGAAAACAAATATTGTGAGAAATAATTTTCAAACTTAAATTGGTACACTTGAAAGCTGATTTCTTCAAAAAATTTTTCATTTTATTGAAAGAAGAAAAGAACACATCTGCTTCACAGACCCAGACATGGACATGATAGGGATTCTTTCTTATAGGAAATTACTGCTATACTAATTCTTGTTAATCCTGCAGATGAGGTGGGCAGAGGGAATCCAGTGGCAAGGACTAATCAGAGGCTGAAACAGACTGTTCTGTTATCTGAAATAATTATTTTTGGGTAGTAGTTGAAAGACAAATTAAATGTGTCAGAACCAGGTGAGATATTCATTTGCCCTCTTTCTTCACAAGGTGACCTCACTTTAACTGAATTATTACTAGGTGCTTATGCCCCTTAAATGTCACATCCTGATAATTAAATATGTATTTCAAATTTTGTTTTTACTCAAACTCACAATGGAAGGCTGTCTGCTGGTGAGAATTATTGTTGTCCATCCTAGTATCTGTGCCTAACTGTATTTGCTGCCTCAACAGCCCATATTACCAAGGACCATGTTGTACATAACATTCTGTCATGTACTCCTTTCATGCATACATGCTAAGTCACTTTAGTCGTGTCCTACTCTTTGCGACCCTACATACTGCAGCTCTGTAGATTTCTCTGTCCGTGGGATTCTCGAGGCAAGAATACTGAGTGGGTTACCATGCCCTCCTCCAGGGGATCTTCTTGACCCAGGGATAAAATCCACAACTCTATGTCTTCTGCATTGCTAGATGAGTTCTTTACCACTAGTGCACCAGGAAAGTTCAGTTCAGTTCAGTTGCTCAGCCGTGGACTGCAGCACTCCAGGCTTCCCTGTTCATCACTAACTCCCAGACAGTGCTCAAACTCATGTCCATTGAGTCAGTGATGCCATCCAACCATCTCATCCTCTGTCGTCCTCGTCTTCTCCTGCCTTCAGTCTTTCTCAGCATCAGGGTCTTTTCCAATGAGTCAGTTCTTCACATCAGGTGGCCAAAGTTTTGGAGCTTCAGCATCAATACTTCCAATGAATATTCAGGATTAATTTCCTTTAAGATTGATTGATTGGATCACCTTGCAGTCCAAGGGACTCTCAATAGTCTTCTCCAACACCACAGTTTAAAAGCATAAATTCTTCAGTGCTCAGCTTTCTTGATGGTCCAACTCTCACATCTATACATGACACTGGAAAAACCATAGCTTTAACTAGATGGACCTTTGTCAGCAAAGTAATGTCTCTGCTTTTTAATAAGCTGTCTTGGTTGCTCATAGCCTTTCTTCCAAGGAGCAAGTGTCTTTTAATTTTATGGCTGCAGTGAACATCTGCAGTGATTTTGGAGCCCAAGAAAACAAAGTCTGTCACTGTTTACATTGTTTCCCCATCTATTTGCCATGAAGTGATGGAACTGGTTTCCCTGATCTTAATCTTTTGAAGGTTGAATTTTAAGCCAACTTTTTCAATCTCCTCTTTCACTTTCATCAAAAGGTTCTTTAGTTCCTCTTGCTTTCTGCCATAATGGTGATGTCATCTGCATATCTGAGGTTATTGATATTTCTCCCAGCAATTTTGATTCCAGCCTGTGCTTCACCCAGCCTGGTATTTTGCATGATATACTCTGCTTAAAAGTTAATTTAAGCAAGGTGATAATATATAGCCTTGATGTACTCCTATCCGAATTTGGAACCAGTCTGTTGTTCTATGTCCAGTTCTAATTGTTACTTCTTGATGTGCATACAGGTTTCTCAGGAGGCAGGTAAGTTGGTCTGGTATTCCCATCTCTTTAACAATTTTCCTCAGTTTATTATGATCCACATAGTCAAAGGCTTTAGCATAGTCAATGAAACAAAGTAGATGCTTTTCTGGAATTCTCTTGCTTTTTCTATAATCCAACAGATGTTGGCAATTTGATCTCTGGTTCTTCTGCCTTTTCTAAATCCAGCTTGAATATCTGGAAGTTCTTGGTTCACATACTGTTGAAGCCTGGCTTGGAGAATTTTGAGTGCTACCTTTCTAGCATGTGAAATGAGTGCAGTTTTGTGGTAGTCTAAACATTCTTTGGCATTGCCTTTCTTGTCAGTTCTGTTCTGTTGATCTATGTGTCTGTCTTTGTGCCACTATCATACTGTAGATTTGTAGCATAGTCTGAAGACAAGGAGTGTGATAACTCCAGCTTTGTTCTTGTCTCTTAAGATCGTTTTGCTCCAGTATTCTGTTTGGAGTTATATTGTACCCCCATCAAGCATGATGGCATAATAAATGCTTTGTATTTTGAGGCACCCACTGTTACCAAACGTGTAGATAGATATGTAGATAGCTAGAAACAATATGATAAATAAAACCCCCATGAAAATTTATTAATAACCAATCTATAAGTTGAAACTATTTTGCTCAATGTGTATGGGGATGATTCCTAAATTTAATTAATAACTCTTTAGAATGAGGATTTTGTCACAACACTAACTCTCTTTCCTAACGCTGAACTTGTCAGAAATGTTTCTAGCCACTCACATATGTAAAAGCAGCACCAGTATACATTGTCATGTGTCAAGCTCACTATTCAGAGTTGATCTTAAGCTTAGCCTCCATCACCTATCTGCCTTTTCTTTTAACAGAAGACAACTGGGCTTTCCAACTCATTTCAGCTTCGAAGAGCCAGCTGGGTAGGACATGGAGTGACTAAACATAACTGTATCATGGAAACCCCTCCCTGAATGAGAGAGGATGTAGGAGATGTTTACAAAAAAACAGCATTGTTCTCTCACCCTTACTCCAGACTGTACAAATCCAAAAGGAAGTTTTGCTCACTAAAAAAACAGCGTCAATGCTCTTTGGCCATCTGATGCAAAAAGCCAACTCATTGGGAGACACCCTGATGCTGGGAAAGATGGAAGGCAGGAGGAGAAGGGGACAGCAGAGGATGAGATAGTTGGATGACATCACCAATTCAATGGACTTGAGTTTGAGAAAACTCAGGGAGCTGGTGAAGGACAGGGAAGCCTGACATGCTTCTGTCCATGGGGTCCCAAATAATTGGACACAACTGAACAGTGGAACAGCAACAACAACAAAGCAAGAATAATAGTACAACTTCTTTCAAAGGGTGTGATAAAATTAGCTGAAGTAGTTCAGAAAGAGCCCTTAATAAATGTTGAGCAGTTATGAAAACATTAGTAATCACAGAAGCTGCTGGCAATACAGATATATTCTCTATTCCAGAGCCATTAAGTCTGGCTAGAATTACAACTAAGGAGAGGGCAAGTAGCCATGATCATTGTAACAAGTGAACTTTTGATCAAAAAAAATTTTTTTTCAAATTTGTTTTTGAAAATAACTGAAAATTTTTGGGAAAAAAGATGTGAAGAAGTGGGAGGACTAATCCCATGAGAACTGTTTATGGTAGACACCACTGTGGGGCTTGCAGAATGCCTGGGGATCCAGTGAGCCAGCTGGATTAAAGTAAAAGTTCTTTTCTGGTCTAAGAGAATAAATCATCTGAATGGAGTCTCAGTGTGGTTTTCATAGGGGTGGGCAAAGTTGATTTGGTTTGTATTAAGAAGAAAACAGGATTTATAACCACTAAAGAGAGTGCAAATATCCTAAACTAGCATGATGAAACCAAGAATTGTGGAAATGGTTCATAATTCAGTTTCACTCTTACCACACAACTGAGCAAGATCTATGACAGAGATAAAATCTCTTTCTTTACCTCTCTCTCTTTTCTTCATTTCTTTTCCTTCTTTCATATTTAATTTACTGTTGTTGTTTTTTGCCCCTCTGAATTGCCTAAATAGCATATTTGTGATTGATTACACGGCTACTGGACACTTTCTGTTTAAGTTCCGATGGGAAATTTCAACTAATTAATAATTTGAAGTGAGATTCAGTTTATTTTATTTTATTGTATAGTTTTATTTAATCAACTTTTAGACTCAGTGGTAATTTTTTTTTATTTTGTATTTTTCATGTGCTTCTTTTCTCTCTCTTCCTCTTTTTTTTTTTTTTTGTTTATTGGAATACAATTGCTTAACAAGGTTGTGTTAGTTTGCGCTGTACAACATTGTGAATCAATTATATATATACATATATTCTCCTTCTTTTGTGCTTTTCTCTTTTAAACAGAGTCCACAGTTTTAAATTACTTTTTTGGAAATTTTCAGAAAATACTTCCCTGTAGGAATTGACTACTGTCTAATAGAATTATGGCAGGAGGAGAAGAGGGTGACAGAGAATGAGATGGTTGGATGGCATCACCAACTCAATAGACACGAGTTTGGTAAACTCTGGGAGTTGGTGATGGACAGGGCGGCCTTGTGTGCTGTGGTTCATGGGGTCACAAAGAGTCTGAGTGACTGAAATGAACTGAATAAAATTATGCAGTATTTATACAGGTAAAGTAAAATACTGATTCTATGTATTCTACTGTAATTGTAGAACTGTAACATGACAGACTGAAGCTGTTTTTTCTTAAAAAAATATTTTTTATTTGTATGTTCCTGATATAAAAACAGAAAAGACAGCTTAGACATAAATATATATATATACAAATATATGTAATATAATATATATATTAAACTGAATATTTATTAATATATACTATATATATATTCAAACATATATATATGTGGTAGTGGTAATGGTTTAGTTGTTAAGTTGTATCTGACTCTTGCAACACCCCCATGGACTGTAGGCTGCCAGGCTCCTCTGTCCATGGGATTTTCCAGGCAAGAATAAGTCTTTTCAAGAGATGGTGCTGGAAAAATTAGATATTTACATTAAAAAGAATGAAATTGGACCATTAGCTTACACCACAGACAATGAGCAACTCAACATAGTTTTAAGATTTAAATGCAAGATCTAAAGCTGTTAGAATAAAACACGAGAAAACTTCCTGGCATTGTTTTCAAAAGCGGAGGGGAAAAAAAAAGCAAAAATAGACAAGTGGGACTGGAGAAGGCAATGGTAATCCACTCCAGTACTCTTGCCTGGAAAATCCCATGGATGGAGGAGCCTGGTGGGCTGCAGTCCATGGGGTCACAAAGAGTCAGACGTGACTGAGCGACTTCACTTTCACTTTTCACTTTCATGCATTGGAGAAGGAAATGGCAACCCATTCCAGTGCTCTTGCCTGGAGAATCCCAGGGACTGCAGAGCCTGGTGGGCTGCCATCTATGTGGTTGCACAGAGTTGGACACGACTGAAGTGACTTAGCAGCAGCAGCAGCAGACAAGCAGAACTATAGCAAACTAAAGACTTTTTGCACAAAAAAGGTTAAAAATCAATGAAATGAAGAGGCAAAATTAAGGGACTGGGAGAAAATATTTGCAAACTACAAAGTGATTAATATTAAAAATACATAAAGCATATATAAAACTCAAACTGTGTTAAATAAAAATAACCACATTACAAAACAGATAAAGTTCCTGAATAGACATTCTCCAAAGAAGACATACAAATGGCAAACAGATATATTAACAGATGCTGAGGAGGAGCAGGATATGCTATTCCAAAGTATACTACTTTGACATGTGGACTATTTTCAGCTGAATGCAATCAAGACCCAGGAAACTCAGAAAACATTTTACCTCTCCTTTACTTGCTTCAAAGAACTTAGATAGAGGATCTGTACCTGAAAAAGAAATACTGCCAGAGATAACTTTTAAAATGAAAGACCTGCCAGCAAGCATGGCAAACTTCTAATTGCAAACATCTGTTCTTATTATCCTGTGAATTGCCCTCCTCTTCTTTGAAACCCCAGGTCCCTATTCCCTTCCAAGCCTAAGATTTGAGGCCCATAAGCTTCAATTGCCCAATTTGCCCCTCAGTCTCTCTCATATCTTTGAGACTGCTGTATATATGAACTTATATATTTTTTCTCAATATTAACACATTTGTTTATCTTATATCAATTTAATTATTAGACCACTCAAAGAACTTAGAAGGAAAGAAGAGAAAACTTTCTGCCCCCAAAGGTGCTCAACATTATATCAAATCCAAATCACAATACTTTTATTACCTCACACCTGGTAAAATGACTATTAACAAAAGAATAAAAAAAGGTTATAAATGTTGATAAGGATGTGCAGAAGTTGGAATCCTGTACACTGTTGGTGAGAATGTAAAATTATTTAATAACTATGGAAAGCAGTACAGAGATTGCTCAAAAAATGAAATATAGGACAATTCTATCACGCAGCAATCCTACTTCTGGATATATATCTACACACCTTGGTTGATTGATCTTCGACAAAGGAGGTTAGAAAACACAATGGGAAAAATAGTCTCTTCAGCAAATGATATTGGAGAAGTTGGACAGACACATGCAAATCAATGAAGTGAGAACACACCCACCTTCACATCATACATAAAAATAAACTAAAAATGGCTCAGACTGAATAAGACATGACACCATAAAACTCTTAGACGATATCATAGGCAAAACATTCTCTGACATAAGATCATACCAAGTTTTCTTAAGTCAGTTTCCCAAGGAAATAGATATAAAAACAAAAATAAACAAATGGGAACCGATCAAACTTATAAGCTTTTGCACAACAAACCATGAACAAAACAAAAAGACATCCTTCAGAATGGGAAAACATATTGTAAGCGATGTGACCAACAGGACTTTTATTTCCAAAATATACAAACATCTCATACAATTCAATAATGACAACAACAAAATTGAAACAATTGGGCAAAATGCCTAAATAAACATTTCTCCAAGTAAGAAATGCAGATGGCCAGTAGGCACATGAAAAGCTGTTCAACATTGCTAAATATTAGAGAAATGCAAATCAAAATTTCAGGGAAGTACCACCTTACATCAATCAGAATGGCTCTCATTAAAAGATCTACAAATAACAAGTTCTGGAGAAGGTGTGACTAAAAGGGAACATTTCTACACTAATGGGAATGTAAGTTCGTGCAGCCACTATGGAAAACAGTATGGAGATTCCTCAGAAAACTAAAAATAGAATTACCAACAACCTCACTCCTGGGCATATATCCAGACAAAACTGTAATTCAAAAAGATACATACATCACTATAACAATACTATTTACAATAGCCAAAACATGGATGTAACCTAAATGTCCATTAAGAGATGAAAAGATAAAGAAGTGGTACATATATACAAATAGAATACTGCTCAGCCATTAAAAAGATTGAATTAATGCAATTGAAGTAACATGGATGCAGATAGAGATTATCATAGTAACTGAACTAAGTCCCTTGGAGTGCAAGGAGATCAAACCAGTCAATCCTAAAATAAATCAGTCCTGAATATTCATTGGAAAGACTGATGCTGAAGCTGATGCTCCAATACTTTGGCCACCTGATGAGAAGAACTGACTCATTAGAAATGACCCTGATGCTGGGAAAGATTGAAGGCAGGAGGAGAAGGGGATGACAAGAGAACGAGATGGTTGGATGGCATCACCGACTTGATGGACATGCGTTTGAGCAAGCTCTGGGAGTTGGTGAAAGACAGGGAAGCCAGGCATGCTGCAGAACGCGGGGTCACAAAGAGTTGGACAAGACAGAGACTGAACTGAACTGAATTAAGTCAGAGAGAGAGAGACAACTGGGGAAGGAATGTGGTGGGAGGTTGGGGTTAGCAAATATAAGCTTATATAGAATGGTTAAACAACAGAATCCTACCATATAGCACAGTAAACTGTATTCATTATGCTATGAAACATGATAATGGAAAAGTATTAAAAAAGAATATGTGTATATATATATGCTTGTGTGTGTGCTATAACTTGTGCATAAATCATTAATATCATAGATGTTAATCAAGTATATGAGGACTGGAGAGAAAAATATCTGTTATATTTACCTATAAGCTTATTTTGAATATGGAATTAGAGAATATTTCTGCTATAATGTTATAAGATCCAAATTAATATAAAGAAAGGTGTTATTATTATGAAGCTTACAAATAGTAATATGGGTGTCTTTTGTTAAAAAGTGTCTAAACCGTCTATATGCATTGGTTTAGCAAGATCTCTGGTTGAAGAGACAGGGAAGCACAATGGCCTTTTCTTGGTTTTAACATTGTAAGATTTAAAAGTATCTGGTTTTGTGGAATGCAAACTTGCAGAATATGAAGAAAGTATTAATTTAAAAGAAATTGGAATTGATATAAGTAATTTGAAATTTTCAAGTAAATCACAAAGTGTGTAAAATGAATTAAGAGGAATTAATTTCTTATATTTTTTAGGAACTATTCAAAGTACTCAAAATCCCAATGGAAAGGTGTTTATATCCTAAGAGAACATTTATTTATTTTTTTTAGGATGGGCCATTGTTTATAAAAGTGCTTATTATTGGTTAGTCACCAAATCATGTTCAACTCTTCACGACCCCATGGACTGTAGTCTTCCAGGCTCCTTTTCCCATGGGATTCTCCAGGGAAGAATATTGGAGTGGGTTGCCATTTCCTTCTCCCTAAGGAAATATTTTAATTGGTGATGGTTATTAGCTTTCCTTAGTTGTGGAATTCATCTTAATCTACTGGCCAAGACACTCATACAGGTAAAAGAAAAGCTAGTCCAAGTAAATTAACAGCCTTACACTGGTAACAAAAGCCAAAGGTAGTGTATTTATATAAATATTCTTAGAAGAAAAGCTCTTTTCTTAATCTTTTGCATAATTTGTTTGTTTAATTAACTTCTTTTCATTGGAGGATTATTACAATATTGTGATGGTTGAGTAGTTATTTTTAACTGAGTAAGAATATTGCGTAGTGATTCAAAGCACTGGAGTCAGATCAGGTTCAAGTCATAGCTCAAGCACTTTCTCACACAGACTCAATTATGTTGCTTTGAGCAACATGCCTCATCTTTCCCTGCCTCCAGTTTCTTAACTATAGAATTTGGATGACTCATAATAGTACATTTTGTGTAATGTTACAAGGACTAAATGAGCTCAATGATGTAAAGTATTTGGGGCCAAACATAGTCACTCAGTTGTGTCTGACTCTTTGGTACTCCATGGACTGTACACTGCCAAGCTTCTCTGTCTATGGAGATATTCCAGGCAAGAACACTGGAGTGGGTTTTCATGCCGTCCTCCAGGGATCTTCCCAACCCAGGGATCGAACCCAGGTCTCCCTCATTGCAGGCAGATTCTTTACCATCTGAGCCACCAGGAGAGCCTAAGAACACTGGAATGGGTAGCCTATCCCTTCTCCAGGGGTTCTTCCCAACCCAGGAATAGAACCTGGGTCTCGTGCATTTCAGGCAGATTCTTTACCAGCTGAACTACCAGGGAAGCAATGTGTGTGTCAGTTGCTCAGTCGTGTCTGACTCTTTGCAACCCCATGGACAGTAGCTCACCAGGCTCCTCTGTCCATAGGTTTCTCCAGGCAAGAATACTTTAGTGGGGTGCCATTGCCTTCTCCAACCAGGGAGGCAATTCACAGCATATATTGTGTTATTTCTTGTTGCCATTATGTGGAGTGTTCAGTCGTGTCAGACTCTTTTGTGACCTCATGTACTATAGCCTGCCAGGCTCCTTTATTCTTGGGATTCTCCAGGCAGGAACACTGGAGCAGTTTGTCATTTTCTTCTCCAGGGGATCTTCCTGACCCAGGGATATAACCCATGTTTCCTGTGTCTCCTGCATTGCAGACGGATTCTTTACCCACTGAGCCATCAGGGAAGCCTCAATATTGTAGTGCAAAGCTAATGCTAGCTCCTCTTCTGGGCTCTCCCAGTATGCGGCCCATCCCTATTCCCCCAAAGCATACACTCGCAGAGACACTGATGTGCACTTTGTGCTCCCTGTCTCAACCCCTTTTCTTTAATTAGTCTAAAGTGAAGTCTTCATCTTTGTAGTATTTGCTGACCAAAACTCTACTAACTGTTTGCATCTTCGACCTAATTGTAGTTTCACCAATTCTTCTAATATAGGCACATTAATTTTCCTGTTATAGAAAGGAAAAAAGGAGGTTCAAAGTCTTGAAGTAACTTAATCATGCTCACATATACAGTGTCTCTAAAGCCGACATTTGATCTGGCAATTCAAAGACGAATGCTCTTAAACTAAGCTTGCTTATGAAATCAGAACAGCAAAAGGCGAGAGAACAGGATTGGTTGGAAAGTAAAAGAGGAAACAGTAGGACAATGGGGTTGAGGGAGGCAGATAAATGATTTTCCCTTTACTCTTCTGAGTTCTTGGCTGAGATCTCTATAACAAAAGACCATTTAACAAGAGAAAAATGAGCAAGTTTATTAACATGGAAACCCCAGGTATAGATGGAAGATAACCAGAGTAACTCCCTGAGGTAGCTTGAAACTGAGGCTTAAATACTATCTTACTAGAGAAAGGGGAGAAAATATGTATAAACCTCTTGCTGCTGCAGCTAAGTCACTTCAGTCGTGTCCGACTCTGTGCGACCCCATAGACGGCAACCCACCAGGCTCCCCTGTCCCTGGGATTCTCCAGGTAAGAACAGTAGAGTGGGTTGCCATTTCCTTCTCCAATGCGTGAAAGGGAAAAGTGAAAGTGAAGTCGCTCAGTCGTGTCTGACACTCAGCGACCCCATGGACTGCAGCCTACCAGGCTTCTCCATCCATGGGATTTTCCAGGCAAGAGTACTGGAGTGGGGTGCCATTGCCTTCTCCAATAAACCTCTTAGGAGAGAGTAACATTTTTATAAAATTACATTTTTATAAAAACAAAGGTGAACTTGCAATGATTTGTGAAGAATGAGAATGGTTCAACTTATTTTCTTTTTTATTGTGGTTTTAATGGAAAATGCAAAATTCCCCCTTAATGTATTTTTAAGAAACTTAGGACAAATGCTTTTAATTTAGTGTTTAATTTACTAGTCTCATCCCCTGGGACACTTTTAAGCTTCTTTGAGAAAGAAACCTGCTGTTCTTCTAGAGTTTTGTTGAAAAGTGAACATGTTAGTTGCTCAGTCATGTCCGACTCTGCAGACAGGCTTCTCTGTCCATGGAGTTCTCCAGGCAAGAATACTGGAGTGAGTACACATTCCCTTCTCCAGGGGATCTTCCTGACCCAGGGATCGAACCCAGTTCTCCCACATTGCAGGAGGATTCTTTACTGTCTGAGCCACTAGGGAAGCCCCAAACAATTGAGAGGCACCTTGGAGAGGATGCACTGCAAGTGCAGGAAGCATGTAGCACTCCAAGGCCGAAGAAGCAGTAAAAATGCTAATGTAGTGTCTTGCATATAGATGATGTTCAGTAAACATGAGCTGTCCCTGGTATTATTCACTTGGCTTATTCTCCGTGTCAAGACATGTATGAGGGATTTCTCAACAGTGATATTTGTCAAGGATTTTCAAGGAAACACAATAAACCCAGTCTTCAACTTTTTAAACCTGAGGGTGACTAGCTAATCCTCATATTTATTCTTTCCTAAATCACTGTTTGCATTCAAATTCTCCACATCTTTCCCTCATTAGACTGGGAACTCCTTAAAAGAGGACCTTGCCTTTCAAAGAAAATAGTTTTATCTCCTACAATGTCTAGGCTGCTTGTTTATATACTGTGGGAGAAATAAATGTATTTAAACCTTTTTTTTTTTTTAATGTTTAATGAATATATTTAGCATATGCTGCCTGGCACTGTTATTCATCTTATTTTACCTTGCCTCCCTAAGTAGATTATCAGTAAATTCAGAGAAAAAATATTTAATGCTCTGCACACAACAGGTTCTTTACTTTTTTATGAAGATAATAGGATTTTAGAGTTTTGTTGGTTGCTTTGCAATATAAATTGACCATGAATATATGAGTTTTTCTCCCTGAATGAAACTTATCAGTCTTATAAGAAGGACAGCAAAACCAAAGTCACATGAAACAAAAAAGAAATAAAAAGTTCAAATGGAAAATACATTTGTGTGGCTCAAATGCTCATTCATCACTGACCTGAAAGGATGTGATTTTCTTGTCAGATGGCACGTCATAAATGTAGAATGGTGGTGGTGCTGATACTTTATATTTTGAATAAGCACAACTGCATAAGCCCGATTTCTGTTTGAACTCTCCACATGTACAACTACTTCTTCACATGTAACCACTGTGTTTTACCTATGGAAACTCTAAGAAGACTGACATAGTTGCTGATCAACTCTATAGAGTTGTATCTTTGATTCTATCATTTAAAGATGAAAGCATGTGCATATTGAGTCCCTTCAGTCATGTCCGACTCTTTGAGGCTTTATGGACTGTAGCCCATCAGGGTCCTCTTTTCATAGTATTCTCCTGGCAAGCATACTGGAGTGGGTTCCTTGCCTTCCTCTAGGGGATCTTCACCACCGAGGTAACAAATCTGTATCTGTCTTTTGCATTGGCAGGTGGGTTCTTTACCACTAGCATCACCTGGAAGCCCAGAAATAAAAGTACAACACAAAATTTGAGATTTTTTTAAGACAAAAAAACTGATTGAAATATTGTATATTCGATGTATTTTACTTACAGCTCTAATTTTTCCCATCATCTTCAAAGGCAATCTCTCTTTAGCATATTTGGGAAGGAAGGTATTTTTGAATGCCCATTTCTGACTTGCCATATGGCAACTGTTGCTCTATGTGAGGTTTTTCCAGATAGTTCCAGGTTCTCTAAGGGTTATAGCTACCTATTCTGCTGGTGACAATCTATGGAAACTTTCTCTAAATTTCCCCAATGAATGGCAGAAGTAGGGTAACCCACCGTTTCTTTCACTGTGAAAAGTGAAAGTGAAAGTCACTCAGTTGTGTCCAACTCTTTGCAACTCCATGGACTATACAGTTCACAGAATTCTCCAGGCCGTAATACTGGAGTGGGTAGCCTTTCCCTTCTCCAGGGGATCTTCCCTACCCAGGGATTGAACCCAGGTTTCCTGCATTGCAGGAAGATTCTTTGCCAGCTGAGCCACGAGGAAGCCCCCCTTCACTCTCTCTCCCCTTAACTATGCATACTGCTACTACAGGAAACCATACTGTGACATGAGACTTGACTGAAGAGTTGGGAGCTGCTGAAGCGCAAAAACGCAGCCAAGAGGAGCTACCCTACGTCCGAGGTCAGAGGCGGCGGCGGAGAGGAGCACCCCCATGTTCAAGGAGCAGCAGCTACACAGGCACAGGAGGGCGGATAGAGCTACTCCACACACAAGGTCAGGAGGGGTGACTCGTCCAAGGTAAGGAGCAGCGGCTGCACTTTGCTGGAGCAGCGGTGAAGAGATACCCCAAAACCAAGACAGGAGATACCCCACGATCAAGTAAGATGGTAGGTGTTCCGAGAGGGCATCAGAGGGCAGACACACTAAAACCATAATCACAGAAAACTATCAAATCTGATCACACAGACAACACAGCCTTGTCTAACTCAGTGAAACTAAGCCATGCTGTGTGGGGCCACCCAAGATGGAGGGGTCATGGTGGAGAGGTCTGACAGAATGTGGTCCACTGGAAAAGGGAATGGCAAACCACTTCAGTATTGTTGTCTTGAGAACCCCATGAACAGTATGAAAAGGCAAAATGATAGGATACTGAAAGAAGGACTCCCCAGGTCAGTAGGTGCCCAATATGCTAGTGGAGATCAGTGGGAAAATAACTCCAGAAAGAATGAAGGGTTGGAGCCAAAGCAAAAACAATACCCAATTGTGGATGGGACTGGTGATAGAAGCAAGGTCAGATGCTGTAAAGAGCAACATTGCATAGGAATCTGGAATGTTAGGTCCATCAATGAAGGCAAATTGGAAGTG
This sequence comes from Budorcas taxicolor, assembly GCF_023091745.1. Lineage (NCBI taxonomy): Eukaryota > Metazoa > Chordata > Mammalia > Artiodactyla > Bovidae > Budorcas > Budorcas taxicolor. The sequence goes on from NC_068910.1 coordinate 90,406,958, forward strand.
GTCAAACAGGAGATGGCAAGAGTGAACATCGACATTCTAGGAATCAGTGAACTGAGATGGACTGGAATGGGTGAATTTAACTCAGATGACCATTATATCTACTACTGTGGGCAGGAATCCCTGAGAAGAAATGGAGTAGCCATCATTATCAACAAAAGAGTCCAAAATGCAGTACTTGGATGCAATCTCAAAAACAACAGAATGATCGCTGTTCGTTTTCAAGGCAAACCATGCAATATCATGGTAATCCAAACCTATGACCCAACAGTAACACTGAAGAAGCTGAAGTTGAACGGTTCTATGAAGGCCTACAGACCTTTTAGAACTAACACCCAAAAAAGATATCCTTTTCATTATAGGGGACTGGAATACAAAAGTAGGAAGTCAAGAGACACCTGGAGTAACAGGCAAATTTGGCCTTGGAGTACGGAATGAAGCAGGGCAAAGGCTAATAGAGTTGTGCCAAGAGAACCCACTTGTCATAGCAAACACCCTCTTCCAACAACACAAGAAAAAACTCTACACATGGACATCACCACATGGTCAACACCAAAATCAGATTTATTATATTCTTTGCAGCCAAAGATGGAGAAGCTCTATATAGTCAGCAAAAACAAGACTGGGAGCTGACTGTGGCTCAGATCATGAACTCCTTATTGCCAAATTCAGACTTAAATTGAAGAAAGTAGGGAAAACCACTAGACCATTCAGGTATGACCTAAATCAAATTCCTTATGATTCTACAGTGGAAGTGAGAAATAGATTTAAGGGACTAGATTTGATAGATAGAGTGCCTGATGAACTATGGACTGAGGTTCATGACATTGTATAGGAGACAGGGATCAAGACCATCCCCATGGAAGAGAAATGCAAAAAAGCAAAATGGCTGTCTGAGGAGGCCTTACAAATAGCTGAGAAAAGAAGAGAAGTGAAAAGCAAAGGAGAAAAGGAAAGATATAAGCATCTGAATGCAGAGTTCCAAAGAATAGCAAGGAGAGATAAGAAAGGCTTCCTCAGAGATCAATGCAAAGAAATAGAAGAAAAGAACAGAATGGGAAAGACTAGAGATCTCTTCTAGAAAATTAGAGATACCAAGGGAACATTTCATGCACAATAAAGGACAGAAATGGTATGGACCTAACAGAAGCAGAAGATATTAAGGAGAGGTGGCAAGAATACACAGAAGAACTGTACAAAACAGATCTTCATGACCCAGATAATCACAGTGGTGTAATCACTCACCTAGAGCCAGACATCTTGGAATGTGAAGTCAAGTGGGCCTTAGAAAGAATCACTACGAAAAAAGCTAGTGAGGTGATGGAATTCCAGTTGAGCTATTTCAAATCCTAAAAGATGATGTTGTGAAAGTGCTGCACTCAGTTTGCCAGCAAATTTGGAAAACTCAGCAGTGGCCACAGGACTGGAAAAGGTCAGTTTTCATTCCAATCCCAAAGAATGCACAAACTACTGCGCAATTGCACTCATCTTACACACTAGTAAAGTAATGCTCAAAATTCTTCAAGCAAGGCTTCAACTGTATGTGAACCCTGAACTTCCAGATGTTTAAGCTGGTTTTAGAAAAGGCTGAGGAACCAGAGATCAAATTGCCAACATCTCCTGGATCATGGAAAAAGCAAGAGAGTTCCAGAAAAAACATCTATTTCTGCTTTATTGACTATGTGAAAGCCTTTGACTGTGTGGATCACAAACTGTGGAAAATTTTGAAAGTGATGGGCATACCAGGCCACCTGACCTGCCTCTTGAGAAATCTGCATGCAGGTCAGGAAGCAACAGTTAGAACTGGACATGGAACAACAGACTGGTTCCAAATAGGAAAAGGAGTACGTCAATGCTGTATATTGTCACCCTGTTTATTTAACTTATATGCAGAGTACATCATGAGAAACGCTGAGCTGGAGGAAGCACAAGCTGGAATCACGATTGCTGGGAGAAATATCAGTAACCTCAGATATGCAGATGACACCACCCTTACAGAAGAAAGTAAAGAGGAGCTAAAAAGCCTCTTGATGAAAGTGAAAGAGGAGAGTGAAAAAGATGGCTTAAAGCTCAACATTCAGAACACTAAGATCATGGTATTTGGTCCCATCATTCATGGGAAATAGATGGGGAAACAGTGGAAACGGTGTAGACTTTACTTGTCTGGGCTCCAAAATCACTACAGATGGTGATTGCAGCCATGAAATTAAAAGATGCTTATTCCTTGGAAGGAAAGTTATGACCAACCTAGATAGCATATTGAAAAACAGAGACATTGCTTTGCCGACTAAGGTCCATCTAGTCAAGGCTATGGTTTTTCCTGTAATCATGTATGGATGTGAGAGTTGGACTGTAAAGAAAGCTGAGCACCGACGGACTGATGCTTTTGAACTGTGGTGTTGGAGAAGACTCTTGAGAGTCCCTTGGACTGCAAGGAGATCCAACCAGTCCATCCTAAAGGAGATCAGTCCTGGGTGTTCATTGTATGGACTGATCCTGAATTGAAATTCCAATACTTTGTCCACCTCATGTGAAAAGTTGACTCATTGAAAAAGACCCTGATGCTGGGAGGAATTGAGAGCGGGAGGAGAAGGGGACAACAGAGGATGAGATGGCTGGATAGCATCACTGACTCAATGGACATGAGTTTGGGGAAACTCCAAGAGCTGGCAATGGACAGGAGGCCTGGCGCACTGAGATTCATGGGGTCACAAAGCATTGGACATGACTGAGTGACTGGACTGAACTGAACTGAACTGAACTGAATGAATGCATGCATGCATTCTAAATCAGTCATATGTGCCTGACACTTTCTGATCCTATGGACTGTAGCCCATCAGACTTATCTATCCATGGGATTCTCCAGACAAGCATCCTGGAGTGGGTTGCCATTTCCTTCTCCAGGGGATCTTCCTGACCCAGGGATCAAACCCGCATCTCTTATGACTCATGCATTGGCAGGAGATTCTTTACAAAAGGTGGAGATAATTGCATACCAAGTGAGATTGCTCTCACTTAAGAGACAGGAGAGGCTAGTTAAAACATTTGGAAGTGATCATTTCAAAGGCACAGATTCTAGTCTTGCAAAGGTCCACTCACAGAGAGTGTGCCTTCATCAAACCTCTATATTATAAATATCCATCTCATCCTTGTAACTTTTAGGGATGCACAGCAGCTGCTTTCATAGCTTTAATCTTTCTTCCTCCACTTGAAAATCTCTGAACAAAATGACAATCAGTCATGTATAACCTGAAGTCTAAGATATTTATTCCAGAATACATAGAACAGGTTGGGGTTGGAGGTGGCATGTTTCAATAATACTCTCTAGGATGAAATTTAGCACTATGAATCCCAACCTCATTCATTTATTCTAGTCAATGTGCATTTTGCACAGTCCTCTTTATTCTTTCTAGCCAGCTGGGACACATACACACCCCCTGAAAAACACAGTTCTCCCCAAAACAGACACTAAATCCCGGTGACGGTAAAATACTGATCCAGGTTAAACAGAGCCCTTTTTAAAAACTACAATATAAATCTGAATTGGCCTTTCCCATATGGAGGATAAAGCTGTATTTATTTTTAAAGAGGATGTTGCAGACATTTCCCTGTCTTTTTGTTGTTCTCCCATTTTCAAACTATAATAGAAATCTACAGGTACTAAAAGCAAAAGCCTAATGTCACACTTGGTCTTCCAGCAGCAGAACCACCTGGTTTGTGATGACCACCTTCTGGTAAAACAAAGACAAGTCCAAGGTTTTCTAATGACTACTTCGGTACATTTACAGCAGGGCCAAATTCAAAAGCAGGCTTTCCCACATTATTATTTTCTAAGTAAATGGAAGACATTATGAGGACTTATTATTCTCCTATCAAGGTAACCCCTGCTGTTGTATGTCTGCTTGTGTGTGTGTGTGCACACCAGGGTGTTTGTATGTATGTGTATGTCAGAGTTATATTTATATTCAGATTTATACTGTATGTATGTATATGTCAGGTAAAATAGGGCAAGGAAGTTAAGGTGAATATTGGAACTACTAATTCCCTCAATTTAATGATGAATAATAAAGAATTTAAACATCCCATAACAAGAAGAACTTGGAAGACTGATATAATTATGTGGTAAGAAAGAAAGGAGGAAAGAGGAGGGCAGTATAAGTAAACCTCATTAATTGTGAAAGAAAATCAATATAAAAAGTTTAAAACTGATAAACTTCAGGGCAAGTGTACTATTTAGAGACATGAATTTGACATCTGAAAGACCAAATACAGAAATATATAGAAGTGGCTGCCTCTACAAAATAATTAAATATCTGATAAGATTGCTTGCTGGGGAAGAAAACTAGAAGATGGGAGTTGTAATGACTGTCACTTTTTCCCATACATTCTTTTGTGGTGAATAGTTTATCATATGTATGTTAGCTTTGGAATACAACCATAACAAAATACCACATATTGGGTGGCTCAAATCATAAATATCTATAGTCTTACAGTTCTTGAGACCAGACATCAAGATCAAGGTACAAGTAGAGCTAGTTTCTTCTCTGGTCTCTCCTTGACTAACAGATGGCTGTCTTCTCACTGTGTCCTTACTTGGTTTTCTCTGTGCAAACTCCTCCCAAATGTCTCTTTCTCTTCTTTAATAAGAACACCAGTTACACTGGAACAAGGGTGCACTCTTTTGACTTCATTTAACATTAATTAATAATAAGTATATAGTAAATAATAATAAGTAATAAGTATAGTGATGAATATGGACATGAGTTTGGGTAATCTCTGGGAGTTGGTGATGGACAGGGAGGCCTTGCATGCTGCGATTCCTGGGGTCGCCAAGAGTCGGACACGACTGAATGACTGAACTGAACTGATAGTGCTGAGTATCCCTACCTGTCACTCAGAAGAAGGAGGTTCAACTCTACAGTGGGGAGCCAAAAAAACTATGGTGGCTCACATAATAAAGAATCTGCCTGAAATGCTGGAGACCTGGGTTTGATCCCTGGGTGGGAAGATCCCCAGAAGAAGGGAATGGCTACCCAATCCAGTATTTTTGCCCAGAGAATTCCATGGACAGAAGAGCCTGGTGGGCTACAGAGCATAGGGTCACAAAGAGTTGGACACGACTGAATGATTAACCCTTTCAACACTTTCAAACAATAAATAAATCAGTTTTAAAGGCTCTATCTTCAGATTCAGTCACACAGGGGTGTTAGGGATGCAGTATATGAATTTTCCTGGAAAACAAGTGAATCTATAATAATGTGTAAGGTGAATTTATTTATAATAAATAAATAACTTAATTTAATCAACATTTAAAAGAAATTGTATTACAGAGCAAAACTGGATGTGATGGGTGAGACAAGGAACTCTTTCATTTTAAGCCCTTGTATACTATTTCATTGTCTTGCATTTGTGCCTGCTGTCTTTAAGTTGTGTTGGACTCTATGAGACCCCATGGACTATAGCCCACCAGACTTCTCTGTCTCTGGGATTTTCCAGGCAAGATACTGGAGTGGGTTGTCACTTCCTCCTCCAGGGAATCTTCCCGATGCAGGGATTGAACCGGAGTCTCTCATATCTCCTGCACTGGTGGGTGGATTCTTTAACTGAGCCACCTGGGAAGTCCTTTTCACTCTCTTAATTAGACATAAATGTTTGTATACATTAAGCAAACAAACTATTAGGGGGCAGAGGTCATCAGCATTGAGATCACCTCTCCCTGAATGGAAACTCAGAGGTGGTCACACTCTCCCATTGCCCTCCAACTAGTAAAAGTTTTCCTCCTTCGTCCACCATCATGAGTTTGTCCTTATCTTTCGTCTCCCATTCTCATTCCCGCAGTGATTTAAACTGAGTTTTATGGAGATATTCTAATCTTTCTCAAAGCAGTATATTCCTTAAGTATTGGGATGGAGGCTACCAATCTCACTGGAGTCCTTCATCAACCAGAACAGTTTGTGCTAGGAAGAACTCACAAGTAAGTATGAAAATAAGGGAGAAATTCGGAGGTGAGAAAGGACAATGCTAATGCAGGGATTTGCCAAGGACGGAATCCTAACTTCCAATTTCCTTGATCGAAAGAAAGCACATATACAAAACACAATATACTTCATGGTGAAGTAACTGGATTTATGGAGTGAGCACAGGAGGATATGTTGTTAGGATTATCTAGAGAGACAAATAATAACCATGTCAAAGTGCATGATCCAAAATCAATCATTCAACGTTCAGCTGATACGGATAAATAAGCAGGGGAGAGTTGCAGCGGAGAAGTCGGATCAATGTTGCTAAAATGCAAAGTAAATTGGCAATGAACCCTAGGGTCTAGTTAGAGCCTTATACAAATCTGATGTTCATTTGGCTCCCAGTCAGATGATTCTGGGAGAAAAGGGCAGATTGCATGAGTCCTGAGGAGGGGCACAGAAAGATCAAAGGTCTGAACTCTTCAAGCCTGGGGAATTGCTCTGTTTCATTGGATGTCCTATATAGAATGTGGAAATATAAACATTGTTCTTAGGTAAAAGCTGAATGTGTTTATTATATTTGCATTCAAGGAATACTGACACTACAGTCTTTGTTGATGTTGATATCAATTTCATTTTAATTCTAAATTCAGAGGAGTCAAGAGGAATGCATACTTTATGAAGAGGAGGCTTTATTTCAAATTTAAATATTTATAGTGTTTGTCAGTTCAGTGTGCATCAAAGACATTGATATAACTTCAAAAGTCTAACGCAGAAAGTGAACTGACTGCTCAGAATATACTTAGCCAGAACACAGCACAAAGAATTATATTATGCTGTCATTGTTTAGTAATTCTGTAGGTGCAAACTGCATTAATTTTATTTGAGCCCATGTCAAAAAAAACTACTGTAGCATCAAACTATCAGTTGAAATATTCAAGGTCATTTTCTTTTCAACTTACCTTTTAACAAATCTCTGCTAGGAGCTGTTGTGAAAGGAGCCACCACCCTCAAAAAACCTGTAATCTACAGAGCCAAGACTCACTTATGTTTAAAAGTGTTTACAAACACTAAAAGTTAGTTTAGAATAAAATGCCAACCAACTGGCTCTCATACTTTCCTCACCATACTCATTATTTAAGAAAAACTTGGGGGTTAAATATCAGAAATAGTAAAGAAAATTGGATGCTTGGGGCTGGTGCACTGGGACGACCCATAGGGATGGTATGGGGAGGGAGGAGGGAGGGGGGTTCAGGATGGGGAACACGTGTATACCTGTGGTGGATTCATGTTGATGTATGGCAAAACCAATACAATGTTGTAAAGTAATTAGTCTCCAATTAAAATAAATAAATTTATATTAAAAAAATTAAGCTCACAAGCCACAATTTTAAAGAAAAAGAATTTTTAACTTTTTCCTTCAGACATCCAATTCAAGTGATACCGTTCTGGATCAAGCTTAAAGAGAGTGCAAAATGTTTTTCTTTACAATTTTGAAAGATAATTATTTGTAGTTATTTTCTCTCTGTCTTTGTGTTTGTGCCTCTGTCGGCCTATGTCTCTGTCTCTCTTTTCTTTTTCCTTCTTTTGTGTGTTGGTAATAGACTATGTGGGCTTCCCTGGTGACTCAGACTGTAAAGAATCTGCCTGCAGTACAAGAGACCTGGGTTTGATCCCTGGATCTGGAAGAGCCCCTGGAGAAGGGAATGGCTACCCACAGTATTCTTAACTGGAGAATTTCGTGGACACAGGAGCCTGGCAGGCTATAGTCCACAGAGTCACTTCACTTTTTCAGTGAGCTACCCACAAACAATGTCAAATGAGATAAAGTGATTAAAGTAAGCTAAACTTAAAAACAACAATAGCAACAAAAGGTGATCATCCTGAGTCTCACAAACTCAATTATTTCTAAGCTAAAAAAAAAAAACAAACTGGTATTCTCAGTCTCCCATATCCTCCCAATTGTTTTTAAGTCCTAGGGATTAAATAATACAAAAGATTCAGGATCTTCTAACTTTTACCCCTAAGCTGCCAGGTCTCTGGGCTTCCTAAGAGTCTGAGTTGCTTATCCATTGTCCTGCAGATGGTGATACTCACCTGCAAGTCCCAGTTCTTTCTGCAGTGGAACCTCGCTTGTCCAGGTTCCTGCCTAGACTCAGGTCTTTGAAAAGAAGACCCTCCTACTCACTTGGAGTCAGGGAAGTTGAGTTTTCAGGTTTGTTCAGTATATATGTCTGCGGTCAACTGAGGCTCTCCGCAGATAAAGGATAAGCAGTATGCTGTAGGCCAAGAACATTTTACCCTGATTTAGTTCTCCAGCCTTTCCTCTTGATCTCTTGTAGTTTTTATTTTAAAATGCTTTCTGTTTTTTCCTAAGGTCCTAGTCCATCTGAGAGGTTTGAATACTGAACCTAATTGAGAGACAACTGGGATTTTTATCCCATTTTCCCAGAAAACTATTGTGTTCCTTTGCATACATATTTGTCTCTCCTTTTGATACAATAGCTCAGGTATCCATGTGTGCATGCTAGGTCACTTCAGTCATGTCTGACGCTTTGCGATTCCACGGACTATAACCTGCCAGGCTCCTCTGCCCATGGGATTTTCCAGTCTAGAATACTGGAGTGGCTGCCAGGCTTTCTGCTCATATCTAAAATCAGTTGCTTCACTTGTGGTCTATGTCCCAAGCTCTCTCAAGCTAATCAAGAACTTTGCTCCAGCAATTCTCTCTTTTCATTTCTAGCCATCAGTTTTTCTTTTGCTATGAGACCATCCATCACCATGAAAACATACCGTTAACTTGACCATCTTAAACAACATTTTCTTTTCTCCTGCTTCTCCAACAGCTGCAGTTTGATTTAAGTCATCATTTCAGAATGACTCCTCTAAAAAGTTGCCTAATCTTGTTGTCTCCACGTTCTCTCCTCTCCTTCTAAATACTTCAGTCATGGGTTCAACCCTGTCACCTAATCAGTACTGCTCTCATTAACATCACAAATGTACTTCATACTGTTAAATTCAGGAGTGATTTCTCAATCACTGGTAGAATAATCTAACGTATCCTGGAGAATCCTGTTTTATGCTATTTTATACTAGTTTTCTTAGTGCAATCAATAGTGTCTACAAGTTTATCTTGTTTTATTGTTCTTCACTTTATTGCACTTTGGGCTTCCTTGGTGGCTCAGATGGTAAAGAATCTGCTTGAAATGTGGGAGACCCAGGTTCAATCCCTGTGTCATAAAGATACCCTGGATAAAGGAAGGGCTACTCATTCCAGTATTGTTGTCTGGAGAATTCCATAGACAGGAGCCTGGCAGGCTACAGTTCATGGGGTCACAAAAAGTCGGACATGGTTGAGCAATTAATACTTTCACTTAATGCACTTTACCCTGTGTTTTCTGCAAATTGAAGGTTGATAACAATCCTGTGCTGAGAAGTCGACAGAAGCCATTTTTCCAACTACACTTGCTCACTTTGTGTCTCTGTGTCACATTTTGGTAGTTCTGCATTATTTCAAATTTTTTCATTATGATATTTGTTACAACAATCTGTGATCAGTGTTGTTTGAGGTCATTATTGTAATAATTTTGGGGTGTCCATATAAAACATTAAATGTAATTAACAAATGTTATGTGTGCTCTAACTGCTCTACTGATCAGCTGTTCTTCCACCTTTCTCCGTTTCCTCAAGCCTCCCTGTTAACTGAGACACAGTAATAGTCAAGTTTGGAGTTCTGCTGGAGAAGTGCAAGAAAATTAATATTTTGTGCCTGCTAATACAGCATACATTCTGCAGCTTAGGGATCAATAAGCAATTTTGACTTTTAACTATTATTATTTAAGAAGTACATTTCATAATGGTATTGCTACCTTAAGGCTACAGATGGTAATTCCTCTGAAGAATATGGGTAAAGTAAATTGAAAGCTTTCTGGAAAGGATTTGCCATTCAAGATGCTGTTAAGAACACTGGAGGTCCATGGGGAAGTGTCAAAATATCAACAATAAGAGGATTTGAGAGCAGCTGATTCTCTCAGATAACTTTGAGGGGTTCAAGACTCAAAGGAGAAAGTAACTAAGGATATAGTGGAAATAGCAAGAAAACTGGAATTAGAAATGGAGTGATGTGAACAAATTGCTGCAGTCTCATGTTAACACTTTAATAGATGAGGAGTTTTTTTTTTTAAAGTGAGGAAAGTGATTTCTTGAGACAGAATCTACTCTTGGTGATAACTCTGTGAAGATTGTTGAAATAAGTACAAAAAAATTATTAACATACTTAAAGTTAGTTGATAAAGCAGTGGCAGGGTTTGAAAGAAGTGACTAATTTTGAAAGAGGTTAACTGGATAAATGGTATCAAATAACATTGCATTACTATGGAGAAATCTTTCATGAAAGATAAAATCAATTGATTCAACAAACTTCATTGTTGTCTTATTTAAAATAATCAGCACAATCACCCCACCCTTCTGCAACCACTGCCATGGTCAGTTGAGAGCCATCAAGACAAGATCCTCCATTAGTAAAAATATTATGACACTGAAAATTCAGATAATGGCTAATAATTTTAAAAAAATAAAATAAAATAAAGTAATTTTTAATTAAGGTATTTATATATAATTTTAGGCATAATGCTTTCTCACACTTAATAGACTTAAAGTGTTATGTAAAGACAACTTTTGTATGCACCATGAAACCAAAAAGTCATTGTGAATCTATTGTATTATTTGCTTTATTGTAGTGGTATAGAACCAAACCCTCAAAATCTATGAGGTAGACTTGCAAGTTCATCCTCAAAGCAACCTGATTTTGTCAGGTTGATAACTACATCATCAACCTACTGGTGGTTGTTATTTTTCAGCCTCTCAGTTGTGTCCAACTCTTGTGACCCCATCAACTGAAGCATACCAGGTTCCATTATCCCCCAGGGTTTGGCCAAATACATGTCCTTTGATTTGGTGATGTCACCCAACCATCTAATTCTCTGTTGTTCTCTGCTCATATCTTCAATCTTTTCCAGCATCTGGGTCTTTTCCAATGAGTTGGCTTTTCACATCATTAGGTGGCCCAATTATTGAAGCTTCAGCTTCAGCATCAGTCCTTCCAATGAATTTTCATGGTTGATGTCCTTTAGGACTGAGTAGTCCAATCTCTTTGCTCTCCAAGTGGCTCTCAACAATCTTCTCCAGCACTACTTGTTAGCAGCGTTAAACTGAGTTGATTGATTTTTTTTCATGCTCCAAACATTTTCCTCACTTGACTTACATTCTTCCAACTTTCCTACTTTCTTAATAGACCCTGTACAGTTTTATTTATTCATTCTTCCTCTTCTCCACAATCTCTTAATGGAGAACTCTTGGGCTCCATAATTAGATTTTTTTTCCTAAAGTAGGTAACCACAGTTGAAATATTTAATATAATTACACTGAAAATGGAATGATAAAGTACTTTAGACAATGATTTATACACTTAAGAGAACCATTTCTCTATAATGATTTTACCTTTGTAGATAAAACTAAAGCAAAGAGATTTTAAAAAATATTTTAAGCATTTGCAAAGATATCAAAAATTATTTCTTCTTTATTTCTTGTCTGTCTTCTCTCTTGGCCCACCTTCTCATTTTCATTCATAAAAATAATTCTAACATTAAAGTGGTAGAAAAATATCAGGCAAGTATATACTCCTTGGTTCTGTCTCATCACAACAAAGATTTGGAATGACGGACATTAAAGCCCTCAGCGTGTCATAGCTCTTGGGTCTTGGACAGACTGTGTTATAGCTCTCAGGTCTTGAAAGGACTGTGTTATAGCTGCTAGACAAATCAGCATTACAACTCAGTGTTACAGCTCTATTTTATTTAGATAATAGCAGGAAAATCCATCCTTGAGATGTGAGGGCATGTTGACCCAAAGAGGCGAAGAGAAGAACACCCCAGCACGTGGGGGAGAGAGAGAGAGAGAGAGAGAGAGAGAGAGAGAAAGAGAGAGAGAGAAATAGAGCCCCAGCCCCCTTTGGCTCCGCTTTTCATATGCCGATCTCACCCCCAACAACCATGGGCCTGCCCTATGTAAATTGGGTTAGCAAGGAGTGTTGTTTGTTCTACCTGAGGTCCTCACTATGGTCCTCGGGCCTTTCTTTGTTCTTTTTTTTTAAAATTTAAATTTATTTATTTAACTGGAGGCTAATTACTTTACAATATGGTATTGGTTTTGCCATACATCAGCATGAATCTGCCATGGGTTATGGGCTTTTCTCTTCCTTATCTTTTAGCCACCGCCATTCTGGACTCCTTTCCCCTATTCTAACTACCTAACAAAAAAGAAAAAAAGAATGTTCAAACAAAAGGAAGTATAAGATCAAATTCTAATTTGACCAGTCCTCCAGGAATGTAATTATTGATACTCAATTTTTCTGCAAGCTTCTTCTGTCTAATAGTGGATAAGCAAAATGCTTAAAAGAAAAAGATTATATATGTATCTATAAAACACAGATTGGTGCTTCAACTATTCTGAGGTTGTATAATCTGCAACCTCCTTCTCTCTAACCAGTGCTTTTCATATAATGAAAATAAAATTGGTAGAACATTGATTGTTTCAATTTTAAAGCAAGTAGTTTCTTTCTTTTGTTTATTTTATGGGGAATAGCGTAAGGGAGCCTTTAAGAGAGAGACATGTTGGAAAGCAACTCTCAAATATAAATGTAAATTACAACATTCCCACAGATTGTAACATATCATTATCTTGCCCATTCTTTAAAGAAAGAAAAACAAGGCTAATAATCATCCAGTTACATATTGTAATAGAAGAGATTTGGGATTTTTATTAGACTATTATAGTCACTCATTTATCAATCAAGATGTTTGGAGCTGGAGTGGCCCATTCTGACCTTTTGTATGTCCAAATGTAAAGGTTGCTGCTCATTATTGGACAAATCTATTTTCAGTGGGCCACTTCTTGTCTACGTCTTTTGTATGGCTAGTTCTCTGTATTTGGGTAGTAAGAGTCTTGCTTCATTTCTTTACTGACTTGCATCTCTTTAGATACCAAACATTTTCATCCAAAATTCGAGAACGGAACTCCAATATTCATTATTTCATAAATGTCACCGTCACAGATCAGAATATTATATGGATTAGATGTGTCATATTTCACAACTGTGGTCCATTAGCACAAGCACAGAAATATACATTAAAACTTTCTTCTTCAGCAGTACATGATGTTTAGTGGATCTGTCAAAGTATTTCTTTTATCACATTTTCACTGTCTATTTTTCATACAAGACTTCATTGTTGAGCTTCTTTTTATTGATGCAAAGAAATCTTACATGCAATTTCCATCCCATTAACTGTTTGAAATAGACAATCCACATTCTAATGGTGCTGAACAGTAAACCACAGCCAGTTCTGAGTTGCTGTCTGATCTATTGTTGAGCTGTCTTTTGGACCTCTTTGACATTTCAGCCATCTTTCTCTTGAGAGCTTCTAGCATTTGCCTAAAAAGATACTGGGCTAGTTGTACCTTGTTTGAGTGGAGAAATAGCTGCTGTGTTCAAATTATTTGTTATAAAAAGAAAATATTTTCAAATAGGTTTTCAGTGAATAACTCGAGCATTACGAATGTGAAATATCTATGCTTATTACCAAACTTGTTTATCAAGATTTTACAGATATCATTAAAATATAAAATTCTTGTTAAATATTCAATGTCTCAGCTTTGGAATCAGAGAGTCCTAGGTTTATTATAATTTAATATCTCTAAGTTATATATTGACATGTGTGGGCAGTTTCATCATTTATCAGCTTTTACCTACATCACAGAATGGATATAAGATATGTAGAGCTGAAAGCCTGACACAACAGAACTTTCAGTGAGATTGTATGTATTATCAGTAACTAAAAAGTCTAGGTCATGGAACACTAATACTTTCAGAAGTGCAGTGTGGACAGCATTTTAATTGCTGCAAGTATTATTCTGTGTCATTGTCCTTCTTATTTGACCAGTTTTCATGGTATATTGATTTATCCTGGGATGAAAAGTATTGCTACCATGAGCGTCTGGACCACCGAGATTGTGACTTTGTAATTGTCTCTATAGAAACAGGAACTTCTTGGTTTCTGTACAATCTTCTCCATATGTATTTCTGCTCATATTTCTGATGTAAAAGCCCTTGCATACATCTGCAGCCAATATTTTTTATTGTTCAAAGTAAATTTCCAATTATACCGTATTATAATATGCTTGATCATCCAGATATGTTTTCCCCTTAAAAATAGAGCTGAACCTCAAACTGTCTAGTATGGTAGGTCTCAGTGCAAATATACTACAAACTTTGACTGCCACCATGAAATATCTGAATTCACATGCACAATTTTCTATTTCTTTTTGGACAAAAGGCAAATAACAGGTTGAATGAGTCTATTCCTAAGTAAATATATTGTATAGTTTTAGATCTCAAATCACCTTCCAAATATTAGTTTAGCAATTGCAAATATATTCAAGGTCTATTAGAGAATTAGCTCTTTCTCTGTATTGCTGCCAAAATTTTAGTTTGTAGTTCATGACATCACTAACACCTAAAACTGTGTGGAACACATGGAGTCAGGATGTGGTTAGAAAGAACAGAAGCAAAATAAACCAATTAAAATGTAGTCTTAGGCTCCATTTACCTTTGAAAAATTAAGTCTTTCACTAACAGACTTCTGAAACCACTGCATGACCTTGCATGGCTGAAGCACTCAAAGAAGGAAATGAATAATAAAATAGGCAGAGAGGAGACATAAAAGGAGAAAAAAAATGAGAATTTCTATGGAAGTAATAGACACAGTAAAAGCCATGGACAAAATGAGCCTTTAAAAAATATCTTGAGGTTAAGAAGTTGCCTATAAGCAAAATGCTTTCAAAAGGTGGGAGAATATTAAATATCTGATTTATTTCTACACATTTCAAATATACCTGCTGCTGTGAAGACAAATCAAGCTTATAATCAAAAGAAGAAAATTTCAGGTCTAAAACTGGTAATTAACAACTAACTAATTTAAAGCCTTTTGACAAATGAGAACTTCAATTATTACATAGGCCATGGAAGTTGTTGTCAGTTCTCTAAGATTCTCCCTCTATGACTTCCTTCCTTCTAACTTCTAATCCTGCAACTCCCCCCCCCTCCCAACTTAGAGTGATGCTGTTAGCACAAATTCAAGTGCCCTGTGCACAGTGAGGCCTAACAAAGTGAAATGTCAGAGTTTGGAGCAGGAAAATGTTTATTGCATACCCAAGCAAGGAGACTGGTGGCTCATGCCCTCAGAAAATGGCAAACTCCCTGAAGGTTTTCAGCAAAGCATTTTAAAAAGCCAGGTGAGGGAGGGGAGTCACAGATTCTGTGATCAGCTTGTACACAATTCTCCTGGCTGATGGTGAGGTAACAGAGTGGTGTCAGAGGGGTTAACATATCAATCCTTAGACTCCAGTAGTCCTGGGGCTGTGAGCTCCCTGGTCATCAAGTAGTTAACAGCTTCCATTTGGTGAGGGGTTTTCACATCCTCGCAGGAGGGCCTAGAGGAGTCATCTCACACTGAAGTTCAGGAAGGGTGGCAGTAAGGAGATACCCCTCATCCAAGGTAAGGAGGAGCAGCTGCGCTTTGCTGGAGCAGCCGTGAAGAGACACCCCACGCCCAAGGTAAGAGAAACCAAAAAAAATGGTAGTTGTTGCAAGAGGCCATCAGAGGGCAGACACACTGAAACCATACTCACAGAAAACTAGTCAATCTAATCACACTAGGACCACAGCCTTGTCTAACTCAATGAAACCAAGCCATGCCCGTGGGGCAACCCAAAATGGGCGGGTCATTGTGGAGAGGTCTGACAGAATGTGGTCTACTGGAGAAGGGAAAGGCAAACTACTTCAGTATTCTTGCCTTGAAAACCCCCCAGGTCAGTAGGTGCCCAATATGCTACTGGAGATCAATGGAGAAATAACTCCAGAAAGAATGAAGGGATGGAGCCAAAGCAAAAACAATACCCAGTTGTGGAGGTGACTGGTGATAGAAGCAAGATCCGATGTTGTAAAGAGCAGTATTACATAGGAACCTGGAATGTCAGGTTCATAAATCAAGGCAAATTGGAAGTGGTCAAACAAGAGATGGCAAGGGTGAACGTCGACATTCAAGGAATCAGCTGACTAAAATGGATGGGAATGGGTGAATTTAACTCATATGACCATTATATCTACTACTGTGGGCAGGAATCCCTCAGAAGAAATGGAGTAGCCATCATGGTTAACAAAAGAGTCTGAAATGCAGTACTTGGATGCAATCTCAAAAATGACGGAATGATCTCTGTTCGTCTCCAAGGCAAACCATTCAATATCACAGTAATCCAAGTCTATGCTCCAACCAGTAATGCTGAAGAAGCTGAAGTTGAACGGTTTTATGAAGACCTACAAGACCTTTTAGAATTAACACCCCAAAAAGATATCCTTTTCATTATAGGGAACTGGAATGCAAAAGTAGGAAGTCAAGAAACACCTAACAGGCAAATGTGGCCTTGGAACGCAGAATGAAGCCGGGCAAAGACTAGTAGAGTTTTGCCAAGAAAATGCACTGGTCATAACAAACACCCTCTTCCAACAACACAAGAGAAGACTCTATACATGGACATCACCAGATGGTCAACACCGAAATCAGGTTGATTATATTCTTTACAGCCAAAGATGGAGAAGCTCTATACAGTCAACAAAAACAAGACCAGGAGCTGACTGTGGCTCAGATCATGAACTCCTTATTACCAAATTCAGGCATAAATGGAAGAAAGTAGGGAACACTTCTAGACCATTCAGGCATGACCTAAATCAAATCCCTTATGATTATACAGTGGAAGTGAGAAATAGATTTAAGGACCTAGATCTGATAGATACAGTGCCTGATGAACTATGGAATGAGGTTCATGACATTGTACAGGAGACAGGGATCAAGACCATTCCCATGGAAAAGAAATGCAAAAAGGCAAAATGGCTGTCTGGGGAGGCCTTACAGATAGCTGTGAAAAGAAGAGAAGTGAAAAGCCAAGGAGAAAAGGAAAGATATAAGCATCTGAATGCAGAATTCAAAAGAATAGCAAGAAGAGATAAGAAAGCCTTCTTCAGTGATCAATGCAAAGAAATGGAGAAAACGAACAGAATGGGAAAGACTAGAGATC
This sequence comes from Budorcas taxicolor, assembly GCF_023091745.1. Lineage (NCBI taxonomy): Eukaryota > Metazoa > Chordata > Mammalia > Artiodactyla > Bovidae > Budorcas > Budorcas taxicolor. Next base: position 90,424,102 of record NC_068910.1, read on the forward strand.
TCTTCAAGAAAATTTGAGATAGCAAGGGAACATTTCATGCAAAGATGGACTCGATAAAGGACAGAAATGGTATGGACCTGACTGAAGCAGAAGATATTAAGAGGTGGCAAGAATACACAGAAGAACTGTACAAAAAAGATCTTCATGACCCTGCTAATCACGATGGTGTGATCACTCATCTAGAGCTAGACTTCCTGGAATGTGAAGTCAAGTGGACCTTAGAAAGCATCACTACAAACAAAGCTAGTGGAGATGATGGCATTCCAGTTGAGCTATTTTAAATCCTGAAAGATGATGCTGTGAAAGTGCTGCACTCAATATGCCAGCAAATTTGGAAAACTCAGCAGTGGCCACAGGACTGGAAAAGGTCAGTTTTCATTCTAATCCCAAAGAAAGACAATGCCAAAGAATGCTCAAACTACTGCACAATTGCACTCATCTCACATGCTAGTAAAGTAATTCTCAAAATTCTCTAAGCCAGGCTTCAGCAATATGTAAACCGTGAACTTCCTGATGTTCAAGCTGGTTTTAGAAAAGGCAGAGGAACAAGAGATCAAACTGCCAACATCCGCTGGATCATGGGAAAAGCAAGAGGGTTCCAGAAAAACATCTATTTCTGCTTTATTGACTATGCCAAAGACTTTGACTGTGTGGATCTCGATAAACTGTGGAAAATTCTGAAAGAGTTGGGAATACCAGACCAGCTGACCTGCCTCTTGAGAAATCTGTATGCAGGTCAGGAAGCAACAGCTAGAACTGGACATGGAACAACAGACTGGTTCCAAATAGGAAAAGGAGTACGTCAAGGCTGTATATTGTCACCTTGCTTATTTAACTTCTATGCAGAGTACATCATGAGAAAACGCTGGACTGGAAGAAACACAAGCTGGAATCAAGATTGCCAGGAGAAATATCAGTAACCTCAGATATGCAGATGACACCACCCTTATGGCAGAAAGTGAAGAGGAGCTAAAAAGCCTCTTGATGAAAGTGAAAGAGGAAAGTGAAAAAGTTGGCTTAAAGCTCAACGTTCAGAAAATGAACATCATGGCATTCGGTCCCATCACTCCATGGGAAATAGATGGAGAAACAGTGGAAACAGCGTCAGACTTTATTTTCTGGGCTCCAAAATCACTGCAGATGGTGATTGCAGCCATGAAATTAAAAGATGCTTACTCCTTGGAAGAAAAGTTATGACCAACCTAGATAGCATATTCAAAAGCAGAGACAGTACTTTGCCGACTAAGGTCCGTCTAGTCAAGGCTATGGTTTTTCCAGTAGTCATGTATGGATGTGAGAGTTGGACTGTGAAGAAGGCTGAGCGCTGAAGAATTGATGCTTTTGAACTGTGGTGTTGGCGAAGACTCTTGAGCATCCCTTGGACTGCAAGGAGATCCAACCCGTCCATTCTGAAGGAGATCAGCCCTGGGATTTCTTTGGAAGGAATGATGCTAAAGCTGAAACTCCAGTACTTTGGGACCTCATGCGAAGTGTTGACTCATTGGAAAAGACTCTGATGCTGGGAGTGATTGGGGGCAGGAGGAGAAGGGGACGACAGAGGATGAGATGGCTGGATGGCATCACTGACTCAATGGACGTGAGCCTGAGTGAACTCTGGGAGTTGGTGATGGACAGGGAGGTCTGGCGTGCTGCGATTCATGGGGTTGCAAAAAGTCAGACACGACTGAGCCTCTGAACTGAACTGAACTTTCACGTCTATAAAACAACTCAGGAAATGTGCATCAGGTACTGTTATCTAGGTACTTCATACAAAGACTAAAGGAGAGGATGTTGTGCAAAAGTCCGTCCCAGTAAGGCCACACATCAGCCCTGTTCAGGTACAAGCCACATTTCCCTGAACACAATAGTCTAAATGTGACTCTGGAAGTATCAGTCATATTTGTCTCAGGCTCACTTTGCACATTAAAAGATAGATCTTTCCTTCTGGGTGGCTATCTTGGAGCTCTAGCACCCCTAAGTACCCAGTCATAGAAGGTAACCTGCCAGCAGTAAAGACCTGATTGAGTTTCTGTCTCTTTGGACAGCATTTTTGTAGCTACAAATGTATTTTCTTTGACATCTTTCTTTTGACTTACATTATAATATTGCTGATCTACTGTGAGATGACTCTGTGTCCATATGAGTATTTCTAGCTTGTTTGATATCCTAGGTTTCCTACAGTCATTATCCTTTTACTGTAGAGTATGTAGTCTCTTCCTTCCTGCTGTAGCATTTTGCAGGAAAAAAAGTGGAGTGAGAGAGGATGATCATATCCCAGGTCTCAGGTGAGTCCCTGGGACAGCTACCAAGTGTGAGTTCTTGGCTTCTCACAGGAAATAACTCAAGAGTCAGTTCAGTTCAGTTGCTCAGTCATGTCCAACTCTGCGATCCCATGAACTGCAGCACACCAGGCCTCCCTGTCCATCACGAACTCCCAGAGTCCACTCAAACCCATGTCCATTGAGCCAGTGATGCCATCCAACCATCTTATCCTCTGTCGCCCCCTTCTCCTACTGCCTTCAATCTTTCCCAGCATCAGAGTCTTTTCAAATGAATCAGTTTTTCGCATCAGGTGGCCAAAGTACTGGAGTTTCTGCTTCAACATCAGTCCTTCCAATGAACACCCAGGACTGATCTCTTTTAGGATGGACCAGTTGGATCTCCTTGCAGTCCAAGGGACTCTCAGGAGTCTTCTCCAACACTGCAGTTCAAAAGCATCAGTTCTTCGGTGCTCAGCTTTCTTTATAGTTCAACTCTTACATCCATATATGACCACTGGAAAAACCATAGCCTTGACTAGATGGACCTTTGTTGACAAAGTGATGTCTCTGCTTTTTAATATGCTGTCTAGGCTGGTCATAACTTTTCTTCCAAGGAGTAAGCATCTTTTAATTTCTTCAATCACCATCTGTAGTGATTTTGGAGCACAGAAAAATAAAGTCAGCCACTGTTTCCACTGTTTGCCCATCTATTTGCCATGATGTGATGGGACTGGATGCCATGATTTTAGTTTTCTGAATGTAAGCCATAGTAAAGTGAAAGAATTAAAGAGCAAGCCATAGTAAATTTAAAGAATGTTTATACATGGAGATACACCCTCCATAGACAGAGTGTGAGCCATCTCAGAAGGCAAGCGAGGCCCCTGCATATGGAGTTGTTAGTTTTTTATAGTGGTGGGTATTTTCATAGGCTAATGAGTGGGAGAAGTATTCCAACTATTGGGGCAGTGGGGGGATTTCCAGGAATTGGGCTACTACCTACATTTTGGCCTTTTATGGTTAGCCTAGGAAATGTCATGGTGCCTGCTGGTAGGTCATTTAGCTTGCTGATGTAACACAATGAACCTATCCTGAAGCTCAAGTTCTAGTAGAAGTGAATCATCTTCAGTCTTGGACCTAGTTGGTTCTAATTGTTTATGTCACATTTTAAAGATGATACCTTGTCTCCTTTCTCCCTCAAAGGGAGGAAATCTTTTCCTTCTATATTTCTATTCATCTGACTGACATATGAATCATACTGATCTCAATGAAAAATTAATCAATCTAAGAAAGAAAACTTTGTTAAAGCCAAACTGAGGATTATAACCCAGGGAGAGAGTCTCAGAAAGCTCTGAGAACTGTTCCCCCTGTTAGAGGTAAAGTACAATTATGTAAGTTTTTGAGACAGATGGTTGACTATATGTTAAATGACCTATCTTTGGAACTGATTCTTGACCATAAGTCCAACTTCTCCCAGCCTCCTGAATAAAGCAACCTTTCCTTCTAACCAAGACTTGTCTTTCAAGTATTGACTCAAGCAGCTATCAGCTGAACTTGAATCTGGTAAAATTATGGGAAGGTGGAGGAAGAAATGTATAGCAGATGATGAAGGTGAAAGAGGGGAGTGAAAAAGCTAGCTTCAAACTCACTATTCAAAAAACGAAGATCATGGCTCTGATCCTATCACTTCATGGCAAATAGAAGGGGAAACAATGGAAACAGTGACAGACTTTCTTTTTTGGGGACTCCAAAATCACTGCAGATAAGAACTGCAGCCATGAAATTAAAAGACATTTATTTGTTCCTTGGAAGAAAAGCTGTGACAAACCTACACAGCATATTAAAAAGCATACATTAATTTGCCAACAAAGGTCTATATAGTCAAAGCTATGGTTTTTCCAGTAGTCATGTACAGATATGAGAGTTGGATCATAAAGAAGGTTGGGTGTTGAAGAATTGATGCCTTCAAAACCAGTCAGTCAATCCTAAAGGAAATCAACCCTGACTATTCACTGGCCGGACTGATGCTGAAGTCCAATACTTTGTCCACCTAGTGTGAAGAGCCAACTCATTGGAGAAGACCCTGTTGCTAGGAAGGACTGCAAAGCAGGATGAGAAGGGGACAATATAGGACGAGATGGTTGGATGACATAACTGACACAATAGACATGAACTTGGGCAAACTCCAGGAGAAGATGAAGAACAGGAAAACCTGACATGGTGCCATCCATGGGGTCACAAAGAGTCAGACATGAGACAGTGACTGAACAAGAACAAATAATGCAGACAGGACTTCCCCAAGTATTCAGAGTTGTTTCAGGAGTAGCTCTCTTTTGGACTGGACTCCTCAAGGGCTGCATTCTTCAACTGTATCTCCTAAAATTCTAAATTAAAACCTGTCTCTTTCTCAAATGTGATTCTATTTTCTCAATACCTTCTATGCTGTATTTCACTACTACCATAAATATAAAAATATGGTCAGACTAGGAATAATTTTTAGAGACCTGCCCTTAAGTCAAATTTATCTCCCAGAGAGATAATCCATTTTTTATTCTACTAATTTGTATGCAGTCCATTGTTCATACACATAAAGCCGATTTTATAACATTTATATATCTGTATGTATATATATGCTATATAAATATATATATTATACTTTTCTAGTTTAGAGTTTTATTACATAAACAAGATGTAAAGAATTTTCTATAAGCAGATGTCACTATTCAGTTGTTATTTTTTTGAAAAATTAAGAAATAAATATTACTTATCCACAAAACAGTAACATTTTTTTTAACAACCCAAAGTTTGTAAGAGTGAACAGTATCGACTGTATAACCTCTATCAATAGTAAAATTTTACTAAGAATTTGAGGTGAGTTTGGTTTGTGCTTACTATTGACTCAGTTCACAGCTCTGAAGTAAATGTTTCTGTTTTCTAAGCAAAAAATGTGAGTACATTTATCATTGATATTTGAAATAACTCTGCTGTTACTAACTTTCTCCCTTAGATTAACATCCCTGTCATTATTCCTATAAAATGGACTTAAACTAAGTCCTCTTTGAAAGACCAAAATCAAATATCTACATGATTAGACTTCAATGCACATTCCGTTTAATTACTCTACTTAAGTACTAATGAAAGAGTTTTTTGGATTTTTTACTTATTTTTATTTTAATTCATGCAGTAACAACAAGTGGTTAAATATAAAAGACTTTTAGATCTTCTACCACTAATGCTATTTAATTAAAATTAAGAAATGGTGAGAGAAATTCCACAAATATTGCAAGTAAGATACATAGAAACATCTAAAAATTCTAAGTCAAATGATATAACTATGAAGCTTATAAGAAAATTAGGAAAATATCCTAGGATTATAAATATTAAAAACTATTGAAATTCACAGCATTAAATCTGGTGGGTAGAGTAATGGTCTGCATCAGTCTGGGTCATCATGGACTTCTGTAAGATGGAAAGTTGAAATCAAGATTCCCTACAAAAATTCCAGACTACCCTTCAATTCCTCTAAATGTTCACTCTCAGTAAAACTATAATAAATAAAGGAAAGCAGAAAGAAAAAAGGAAGGAAGGAATAAAAAAGAAAGAAAGCATGGAGGAAGATGACAAGGAAGTTGGTCACTCTTGGCCTTGGTTCATCAAAAGAACTAAACTGTGATGCCATAATCAGAGATCTGTATCAAACAAGGTTCAGACTTAGAATTCATAAATTCTATGGACTATGTAGATTACATAAATTATAATGCTGGGAAGACCCTGATGCTGGGAAAGACTGAAGGCAGGAGGAGAAGGGGACAACAGAGGATGAGATGGTTGGATGGTATCACTGCCTTGATGGACATGAGTTTGAGCAAGCTCCAGGAGTTGGTAATGGACAGAGAGGTCTGGTGTGCTGCAGTCCATGGGGTCGTAAAGAGTGGGACACGACTGAGTGACTGAGCTGAACTGAATCTACATAGCCAAGAGATTCCCTCAAGTAAGTAACTTAAAAAAAAATAAAAAAGCCAACCTGGTAAAAACTCAAAGACACTTAGCAAAAACAAAGACAAAACTTTTGGGAGGAACATGCCCTCAATGGAAACTTCAAGAATTCCAACAAATAAAGTTACACTTAAGAAGATTACACATTCATTTAGTCCCAGGCCCTGTACTTAATATTGGAGATGTACAGTAAACAAGTGAAAGTGAAAATCACTGTCATGTCCTACTCTTTGTGATCTCATGGACTGTATAGCCCATGGAATTCTCCAGGCCAGAATACTGTAGTGGGTAGCCTTTCCCTTCTCCAGGGGATCTTCCCAACCCAGGAATCAAACACAGGTTTCCCTCATTGTGGGTGGATTTGTTACCAGCTGAGCCACAAGGGAAGCCCAAGAATACTGGAGTGGGTAGCCTATCCCTTCTCCAGTGGATCTTCCTGACCCACAAATCGAACTGGTGTCTCCTGCATTGCAGGCAGATTCTTTACCAACTGAGCTATGAGGGAAGTCCAGTGAACAAAGCAGATCATAAATCAGCCTTTGTAGGAATATACTGATATTTTATTTTAAAATAATTAATGTAGATTTTATGTCCAAAATAGATGAGAAAATCAAAACAAGTGAAGAGATTAATGATTAATCAGGGTCTATTGTAATAATCCAAAAAAGAGAAGATGGTGGCAAGATGAGACTGGTAATAGTGGAATTTTAGAAAATATTTTGAACATAGAGACAATAGGATATCTCTCCTCTATTGAGTGTGGTACATTGGAAAAAGAGAGCCAGTCTTTAAAAGTGAAATCAAGATTTTTGACTTGAACAAAAAGTCACAAAGAATTAAATCATCGTTAACTTGAGATGTGGAGGAAAGGGAGAAAAGTAGATTTAAGAGGAATAAAACTGAGTTTCAGAAATATCACATTTGAGATGCTGAGTGTTATGAAAGTAAAGATGTTGAATGAGCATTTGGATATGTGAACTGAGAATTAGGTGAAGAGTACAGGCTCAAGATGCAAATTTGGGAGTCATGGTGTATGAATGATACTTAAAGTCTGAACAAGACCACATGGGAAGAAAATAGAGGTATACAAAAGAATAAGCCTGGTAAGTTACCAAGGAAGTGGGGAAAGATCAGATTTTGGAGACTTGCAGGGAAAAGGAAGTGATCAATTATAGCTAATCCTGATGATAAACAAAGTAAAAATAGGTACTGAGAATAAATCATTGGATTTTAAAGTGTGAAGGTAATTGATGACCTTCATAAGAACTGCTTCATTATTTTGTTGAGGAAGAAAGCCTTATCATAATGTAATCTAAAGAAAATTGAATGGACTTCCCTGGTGGTTCAGTGGTTAAGAATCTGCCTGCCCATGGGGGGGACACAGGTTTGAACCTTGCTCTCAGAAGACTCCACGTGCTATGGGGCAACTAAACCTGTGTACCACAACTACTGAGCCTGTACTCTAGAGCTCATTTGTGGTAACTAATGAAGCTCATGTGCTCTAAAGCCCATGCTTTGCAACAAGAGAAGCTACCACAATGAGAAGCCCACACATCACAACTAGAGAGTCGTCCCCACTCTGCAAGTAGCGGAAGCCTGTGTGGCAGCAACAAAGATCCAGTGAAGCTAAAAATAAATGAATAAATAAATAAAATGTTAAAAAAAGAAAATAGAAGCAAATTAAGAAATTAAATGTAGACAAATCAAAAGCTTTTATCAAAAAGAGAAAAATAGGACAATATTTGAAGAGAAATGTGGGTCAGACATCCTCTCTTATAACAAGATAAATTTAAAAAATACTTCCCCATTGATAAAAATTACTTCATAAAGAAAAATGCATTAATCCAAAGAAACAGGATAATTGCTAGGGTCATATTCTTAAGTAGGTAACAGGAAATGAGCTCTATTGAACAAGCAGAAATGTTGGTTTTAGCTAGGAGCATGTGCAATTGAACCACATTAGAAGGAAAGAGGAGCTTCCCAATTGTCCTGCTTTGTAGGAGACCCAGGTTCAATCCCTGGGTCAGGAAGATCCCCTGGAGAAGGGCATGGCTACCCACTCCAGTATTCTTTTCTGGAAAATTCCATGGACAGAGGATCTTGTTGGGCTACAGTCCATGGGATCACAAAGAGTCAAACACAACTGAGCAACTAACACACACACAGGAGGAAAGAAGGGCAAAACATATGGACTCAAACATAGATAAGTTTGCACATATAAAAGGAAAGCATATGGGGAAAAGTCTGAATAATTGCATTTATATGGTGGAACACAATGCAACATCACTAGCTAAACTGAGATTAGATTGGTGAGGACTAGGGGTTGTTGAAACTTTGAAAAGAAAAGACAGTATATAAAATATTTGTCTAGAAGAATAAATAGATGAGGGGAAAATGTTGGAAATCCTCTGGATCCACTTGAGATTACTAACCATGATTTATAGTGGGACTGCGAAATGGCTGTGTGTTTTGGGAATTTTTGTTTGATTGTTTGGTTTTTCTTCTATTTTGGTGTGTTTTTTATTTGTTTGTTTGTTTGTTTGTTTTTTTGCCAGCCATACTCAGCTATGCAGCATACATATGGAATATATAGACAGTAAAAAATCAAAACTAGGGTTTTTCTAAGCAAGTGTAACTAAAAGGCAAGAATAAATAAGATAGATGAAGGTATGTATAAGGAAGTGAACAGTGGTTATCATATCATGATAGCTCATAATTTAAAGCTGGGTAAGCAAAGTGATCCACACAGTCAAAGGCTTTGGCATAGTCAATAAAGCAGAAATAGATGTTTTTCTGGAACTCTCTTGCTTTTTCCATGATCCAGCAGATGTTGGCAATTTGATCTCTGGTGCCTCTGCTTTTTCTAAAACCAGCTTGAACACCTGGAAGTTCACGGTTCATGTACTGCTGAAGCCTGGCTGGGAGAATTTTGAGAATTACTTTACTAGCGTGTGAGATGAGTGCAATTGCTCAGTAGTTTGAACATTCTTTGGCATTGCCTTTCTTTGGGATTGGAATGAAAACTGACCTTTTCCAGTCCTGTGGCCACTGCTGAGTTTTCCAAATTTGCTGGCATATTAAGTGAAGCACTTTCACAGCATCATCTTTCAGGATTTGAAACAGCTCAACTGGAATTCCATCATCTCCACCAGCTTTGTTCATAGTGATGCTTTCTAAGGGCCACTTAACTTCACATTCCAGGATGTCTGGCTCTAGGTGAGTGATCACACCATCATGATTATCTGGGTCATGAAGATCTTTTTTGAACAGTTCTGTGTATTCTTGCCACCTCTTCTTAATATCTTCTGCTTCTGTTAGGTCCATACCATTTTTGTCCTTTATCGAGCCCATCTTTGCATGAAATATTCCCTTGGTATCTCTAGTTTTCTTGAAGGGATCTCTAGTCTTTCCCATTCTGTTGTTTTCCTCTATTTCTTTGTATTGGTCACTGAGGAAGGCTTTCTTATTTATCCTTGCTCTTCTTTAGAACTCTGCATTCAGATGCTTTTATCTTTCCTTTTCTCCTTTGCTTTTCACTTCTCTTCTTTTCACAGCTATTTGTAAGGCCTCCCCAGAAAGCCATTTTACTTTTTTGCATTTCTTTTCCATGGGGATGGTCTTGATCCCTGTCTCCTGTACAATGTCATGAACCTCAGTCCATAGTTCATCAGGCACTCTATCTATCAGATCTAGTCCCTTAAATCTATTTCTCACTTCCACTGTATAATCATAAGGAATTTGATTTAGGTCATACCTGAATGGTCTAGTGGTTTTCCCTAATTTCTTCAATTTAAGTCTGAATTTGGCAATAAGGAGTTCATGATCTGAGTCACAGTCAGTTCCTGGTTTTGATTTTGCTGACTGTAGAGAGCTTCTCCATCATGTGTGCAGTCTTCTCTTGAGTTGTTGGAAGCTTTCTCTTGGCAAAACTCTATTAGCCTCTGCCCTGCCTCATTCCGTACACCAAGGCCAAATTTGCCTGTTACCCCAGGTGTTTCTTGACTTCCTACTTTTGCATTCCAGTCCGCTATAAGGAAAAGACATCTTTTTCAGAAAACTAAGATCATGGCATCTGGTCCCATCACTTCATGGGGAATAGATGGGGAAACAGTGGAAACAGTGTCAGACTTTATTTTTGGGGGCTCCAAAATCACTGCAGATGGTGACTGAATCCATGAAATAAAAAGATGCTTACTCCTTGGAAGGAAAATTATGACCAACCTGGATAGCATATTAAAAAGCAGGGACATTACTTTACCAACAAAGGTCCATCTAGTCAAAGCTATGGTTTTTCCATTGGTCATGTATGGATGTGAGAGTTGGACTGTGAAGAAAAGCTGAGCACGGAAGAATTGATGCTTTTGAACTGTGGTGTTGGAGAAGACTCTTGAGCATCCCTTGGACTGCAAGGAGATCCAACCAGTCCGCTCTAAAGGAAATCAGTCCTGGGATTTCTTTGGAAGGAATGATGCTAAAGCTGAAACACCAATACTTTGGCCACCTCATGCGAAGAGTTGACTCATTGGAAAAGACTCTGATGCTGGGAGGGATTGGGGTCAGGAGGAGAAGGGTCGACAGAGGATGAGATGGCTGGATGGCATCACCGACTGGATGGACATGAGTTTGAGTGAACTCCGGGAGTTGGTGATGGACAGGAAGGCCTGGCGTGCTGCGATTCATGGTGTCGCAAAGAGTCGGACAAGACTGAGCAATTGAACTAACTAACTAACTAAGCAAAGTGAGTTGATGAGGGTGATGAAGAAAAGTTAAAAAGATTATTTAAGTCCTGGTGACAAGGAACGATTTCAGGAGTTAGTCAAATAAGATAGTGAGGTAGAAATTTAGGAAGTAATTTTAGAACAGGATGATTGAAATTGAGATTATGAAATTTGTGTAATTACTACTAATGGTGAAATTTGATGTATGATCTTTAGATGGTGTTGCATGAATTACAAAATTAATACAAATAAGGAAGTTAAAAAATGAGAGTACAGAATATTAGAAGAATTATATATGGGAATAATGAAATCATCAAGAACTGAAAAAATGATGGAGAAAATAACAGAATCACAGAAGTTAAATTCAGTGAGGAAAGTGAAATGATAGCAGAAATTGAAAGTGAAAGTGAAGTCGCTCAGTTGTGTCCGACTCTTTGCAACCCCATGCACTGTAGCCTATCAGGTTCCTCCGTCCATGGGATTTACCAGGCAAGAGTGCGGGAGTAGATTATCATTTCTTTCTCCAGGGGATCTTCCCTACCCAGGAATCGAACCTGGGTCTCCCACATTGCAGGCAGACGCTTTACAGTCGGAAAGTGAAATGATAGCAGAAGTTAACAGCAAAAATGAAAGCACTGGGTGTATGATTTAGAGAAAAAATATAGGACGCCCAGTTTAATTTCAAATAAACATCACATATTTGGGGTGTAAAATTATAGTTAAAATATTCATTTATCTGATACTCGAATTTAACAGAATATCTTGTATTTATCTTATATTTACTCTTCATTTGGTAAACTTAACTGGGTGATGTAATTTAATGTACAATTCAAAGTTTGAAGGTTTTAAGGAAGAGAAAGTATAAATGATATGTAAACAAGCTTGAGGATCAATGAGAACAATTTCCCCCACTCTGACCCAATACTACAATGAATATGTGAGAAAGCATGAAGAACCAGTTCACAATTGGAGCAAGAGGGTAAAGAGGTCCTTCAAAGAAGAGTTTGATGATGTAGGATATTTGGGAAATGAAAAATCATGAGTTCCAGAGATCAAAGTGAAAAGATTTAGATTGTTGAAGGAGTTGTAAGACAAGGTTAGTTTTAGGGGATGGCTTAAGCAAAATAGAGATTTGAATCCAGGAAATGACTTTAGATTCCTATATTTCTTCCGATGATAGATACAAGTGAGGCTATAGAGAAGAGTGATACTATTTCTGTGGATCTCAAAGACGTTGTGAGTACTGAGTGGGAGATGGAAAATTCTTCCAGGAGTTTGTAGTGTTCAGAGCACCATCTCTTCACTTCTGATAAAGGGGAAACTGGAGAAAAGGTGGAATTCTTGAGCTTTAACTCTTGATGGAAGGGGTGATCCAAATGAACTAATTACATGGGAATGCAAGATGGCCAACTGTGCCCCCAGGAGCCAGCCTAACCTGCACAATAATTAAAAACAAAAAAAATTGTCTTGATGCACCTGATAGGAAGAGCTGACTCACTGAAAAAAGACCTTGATGCTAAGAAAGACTGAGGGCAGGAGAAGGGGGTGACAGAGGATGAGATGGTTGGATGGCAGGCATCATCAACTCAATGGACATCAGTTTGAGCAAGACCCAGGAGATAGTGAAGGACAGGGAAGCCTAGCTTGCTCTGGTCCATGGGGTCACAAAGAGTCAGACATGACTTAGTGACTGGACAGCAATTTCAATAATATTTGATAATTCAACAGTTTCCTAGTAACTCTTAATGATAAATGTGATTAGTGAGATACATAAAATTAATGACAGGTTCACTGTTTACTTCCTGACTAGAATGTGAGATCTATGATAGTTACAATTATGTCTGATTTGCTCAACTATTTTTCCTTAATCACTAGAACAATGTTTCACCCTTAGTTTGTAATGGTTAACTAACAGATGAATTCAGTCAATAAAGGAACCAACTGAACTATCAAAAGAAAAAAAAATGTTTTTAATTACAAGACATGAGGAGAGAAGCAGATTTTGAAAGAACTTGTAAAATTTATAAAAGTAGAAACAAAATTATAAGCAAAAGTTCTAAAAAAAAAAAAAACTAAGAAAAAATAAACTAAGCATTAAACACCACTGAATAAATGAGTTAGTAATTTGGTGGATAAACCGAAGAAAATTAAATAGTATATAGAACAGAGTGGTGAATAGTGGGAAAACATAGAGGTGGGATTTAGAGGCAAGAAGTATTAAAATTTCCAAAATTCATAAAATAGATAGTTCAGAGGAAGAAAATATGAGCAAGACAGAAGTAATATATAAATATACAATGGTTAAATTTTTAAAAAAAATAATAAAAGGTAAATCTTCAGGTTAAAGAATGAGATTTATCCCGATAAATACAGAAGAAATTTATTCCACATTTATATAATGGTAATAAAACTACAAAATATTAAAGAAAAAATACATTATAAAAGTAAACAGAAAGAGAGAGAATAAGCAAAAGGTCCTTTACTATCATTATGATAACTATCACCATCACTGTCAAAGAATTAGGGAAATGCATGACATACACACTGCTATATTTAAAGTGAATAACCAACAAGGACCTACCATAAAGTGCAAGGAACTTGCTCAGTACTTTATCACAACCTATTGGGGAAAGAATTTTAAAAAGAGTGGATACATATAACTAAATCATGTTGTCATACACCTGAAACTAACATATCATTGTTCAGTTCAGTTCAGTTCAGTCGCTCAGTCGTGTCTGACTCTTTCCAATCCCATGAATCTCAGCACGCCAGGCCTCCCTGTGCATTACCAACTCCCAGAGTTCACTCAAACACACGTCCATTGAGTCAGTGATGCCATCCAGCCATCTCATCCTCTGTCATCCCCTTCTCCTCCTGCCCCCAATCCTTCCCAGCATCAGAGCGTTTTCCAATGAGTCAACACTTCGCATGACATGGCCAAAGTAACGGAGTTTCAGCTTCAGCATCATTCCTTCCAAAGAAATCCCAGGGCTGATCTCCTTCAGAATGGACTGGTTGGATCTGCTTGCAGTCCAAGGGACTCTCAAGAGTCTTCTCCAACACCACAGTTCAAAAGCATCAATTCTTCCATGCTCAGCCTTCTTCACAGTCCAACTCTCACATCCTTACATGACTACAGGAAAAACCATAGCCTTGACTAGATGGACCTTAGTCAGCAAAGTACTGTCTCTGCTTTTGAATATACTATCAAGGTTGGTCATAACTTTCCTTCCAAGGAGTAAGCGTCTTTTAATTTCATGACTGCAGTCACCATCTGCAGTGATTTTGGAGCACCCAAAAATAAAGTCTGACACTGTTTCCACTGTTTCCCCAGCTATTTCCCATGAAGTGATGGGACCAGATGCCATGATCTTCATTTTCTGAATGTTGAGCTTTAGGCCAACTTTTTCACTCAACACTTTCACTTTCATCAAGAGGCGTTTTAGCTCCTCTTCACTTTCTGCCATAAGGGTGGTGTCATCTACATATCTGAGGTTATTGATATTTCTCCCGGCAATCTTGATTCCAGCTTGTGTTTCTTCCAGTCCAGCGTTTCTCATGATGTACTCTGTATAGAAGTTAAACAAGCAGGGTGACAATATACAGCCTTGACGTATTCCTTTTCCTATTTGGAACCAGTCTGTTGTTCCATGTCCAGTTCTAACTATTGCTTCCTGACCTGCATACAGATTTCTCAAGAGGCAGGTCAGGTGTTCTGGTATTCCCATCTCTTTCAGAATTTCCAGTTTATTGTGATCCACATAGTCAAAGGCTTTGGCATAGTCAATAAATCAGAAATAGATGTTTTCCTGGAACTCTCTTGCTTTTTCCATGATCCAGCAGATGTTGGCAATTTGATCTCTGGTGCCTCTGCTTGTTCTAAAACCAGCTTGAACATCTGGAAGTTCACGGTTCATGTATTGCTGAAGCCTGGCTTGGAGAATTTTGAGAATTACTTTACTAGCGTGTGAGATGAGTGCAATTGTGCAGTAGTTTGAGCATTCTTTGGCATTGCCTTTCTTTGGGATTGGAATGAAAACTGACCTTTTCCAGTCCTGTGGCCACTGCTGAGTTTTCCAAATTTGCTGGCATATTAAGTGCAGCACTTTCACTGCATCATCTTTCAGGATTTGAAACAGCTCAACTGGAATTCCATCACCCCCACTCGCTTTGTTCATAGTGATGCTTTCTAAGGCCCACTTGACTTCACATTCCAGGAAGTCTGGCTCTAGGTGAGTGATCACACCATCATGATTATCTGGGTCATGAAGATCTTTTTTTGTACACATTGTTACTCGATTGTATTCCAATATATATTTAAAAGTTTAGAAAATTTAAAAAACCCATCTCTTTAAATTATCAACATGATTTCTTTGTACCTGTGTGAATAGATATCTTTTTTTCTGTACATTTTTATATCCTGATATTGTGCTAGCAGTTTGGTTCTATAATTAGATTAATATTGATTTTTATGATTTCTTAAATAATTTTAAATGACATATTAAAAACATTAGTCATATTTGAATTATGCTGTGCTGAAATGTTAAAACATAAATTACTAAAATTTCTAGAAGTTCTAGACTTAACAACAAAAAAAAGATGTCCTTTTCATCATAGTGGACTGGAATGCAAAAGTAGGAAGTCAAGAGATACCTGGAGTAACAGGCAAGTTTGGCCATGGAGTACAAAGTGAAGCAGGGCACAGGCTAACAGATTTTTTCCAAGAGAAGGCAATGGTCATAGCAAACACCCTCTTCCAACAACACAAGATGCAACTCTACACATGGACATCACCAGACAGTCAATACTGAAATCAGATTGATTATATTCTTTGCAGCCGAAGATGGAAGAAGCTCTATACAGTCAGCAAAAACAAGACCAGAAGCTGACTATGGCTCAGATCATGAATTCCTTATTGCCAAATTCAGACTTAAATTGAGGAAAGTAGGGAAAACCACTAGACCATTCAGGTATGACCTAAATCAAAACTCTTTCAAATATACAGTGGAAGTGAGAAATAGATTCAAGGGATTAGATCTGATAGACACAGTGCTTGAGAACTATGGATGGAGGTTTGTGAAACTGTACAGGAGGCAATGATCAAGACCACCCTCAAGAAAAAGAAATGCAAAAGGAAAAATGATTGTCTGAGGAGGACTTACAAATAGCTTAGAAAAGAAGAGAAGCTGAGGGCAAAGGATAAAAGGAAAGACATACCCATTGAATGCAGAGTCCAAAAGAACAGCAAGGAGAGATAAGAAAGCCTTCCTCAGTGATCAATGCAAAGAAATAGAGGAAAACAATAGAATGGGAAAGGCTAGAGATCTTTTCAAGAAAATTAGAGATACCAAGGGAAGATTTCATGCAAAGATAGGCACAATAAAGGACAGAAACAGTAAGGACCTAACAAAACCAAAAGATATTAAGAAGAAGTGGCAAGAATACACAGAAGAACTGTACAAAAAAGGGCTTCATGACCCAGATAATCACGATGGTGTGATCACTCACCTAGAGCCAGACATCCTCGGGTTCAAAGTCAAGTGGGCCTTAGGAAGCATCACTACAAACAAAGCTAGTGGAGGTGATGGAATTGCAGCTGAGCTATTTCAACTCCTAAAAGACAATGGTGTTAAAGTGCTGTGCTCAATATGCCAACAAATTTGGAAAACTCAGCAGTGGCCCCAGGCCTAGAAAAGGTCAGTTTTCATTTCAATCCCAAGGAAAGGTAATGCCAAAGACTGTTCAAACTGCTGCACTATTTTACGCATCTCACATGCTAGCAAAGTAATGCTCAAAATTCTCCAAACTAGGCTTCAACAGTACGTGAACTAAGAATTTCCAGATGTTCAAGCTGGATGTAGAAAAAGCAGAGGAACCAGTGATCAAACTGCCAACCTCCATCGGATCATTGAAAAAGCAAGAGAGTTCCAGAAAAACACCTACTTCTGCTTTATTGGCTAAACCAAAGTCTTTGACTATGTGGGTCAAAACAAACTATGGAAAATTCTTCAAATGATGGGAATACTAGACCACCTTACCTGCCTCCTGAGAAATCTGTATGCAAGTCAAGAAGCAACAGTTAGAACCAGACATGGAACAATGGACTGATTTGAAGCACAACGGCTGGACGAAGCACAAGCTAGGATCAAGATTACTGGGAGAAATATCAATAACCTCAGATAGGCAGATGACACCATCCTTATGGCAGAAGGTGAAGAGGAACTAAAGAGCCTCTTGATGAAGGTGAAAGAGAGAAGTGAAAAAGCTGGGTTAAAACTCAACAGTCAAAAAATTAACATCATGGCATCCAGTCCCATCACTTCATGGAAAATAGATGGGTAAACAATGGAAACAGTGACAGACTTTATTTTCTTGGCCTCCAAAATCAAACAGATGGCGACTGCAGCCATGAAATAAAAGACATTTGATCTTTGAAAGAAAAGCTATGACCAATCTAGACCACATATTAAAACGCAGAGACATTACTTTTGCAACAAAGGTCCATCCAGTCAAAGCTATGGTTTCTCCAATAGTCACGTATGGATGTGAGAGTTTGACTATAAAGAAGGCTAAGCACCGAATAATTGATGTTTTTGAACTGTGGTGCTGGAGAAGATTCTTGAGATTTCCTTGGATTGAATGGATGTCAGTCAATCCTAAGGGAAATCAGTCTTAAAATCCACTGAAAGGACAATCCTGAAACTGAAACTCCAATACTTTGCTTGCCTGATGCAAAGAACTGACTCATTGGAAAAGACTGATGCTGGGAAAGATTTTAGTCAGGAATAGAAGGGGGACAACAGAGGATGAGAGGGTTAGATGGCATCACCAACTCGGTGGACATGAGTTTAAGCAGGATATGGGAGTTGTTGATGGACAGGGAGGCCTGACCTGCTGCAGTCCTTGAGGTCATGAAGAATCGGACATGACTGAGCGACTGAACTGAACTGAGCTTAGTACATCCATCTAGGTGTATACTACAGAAAATTTCATGCACATATACACAAAATTTGTGAACAGAATTTTTTTTTTTTTTGCAGGTTTATCACTCTAAGGGGAAACAGGAAAGAATATAAATACCTAACTAACATGAGAAAAGACAATATGAAAATACTCATGCAGTGAAATTACATGCAGTTAAAATGAATGAACTGCAGCTACATTTATCAAAATTTAAAAACTGAAAGACATCATGTGCTTTTATATATTTATATATATATGCCATACTTCCCTATATATAGGCAGTATTAGATCATTTATATAAACTATTAAGACATACAAAAAAGACTACACATTTTTCTTCTAAATATGCACGTGGTATATGGTATAGACATTGGGTAAAGTATAAGAACATTCACAGGAATGATTCAGGATATTAGTTACCTGAGGAAACAGAAAGAATAGAAAAGGGAAGGATACACAGGGAATTTCACTCTGTAAGAATTTTTGTTACAGAAATTGTGAAGCAGACAAGGCAAAATATTGAGTCAGCAGAACCGGCTGGTGAAAGATATTGATGATTGTTGTGTTATTCTGTATAGCTTCTTAATGCTTGAATATGGTTATAATTTTGGCTTAAATTCTCCATTATGAAAATAAAAATAATGTCGACAACTTTCATGAATTATATGCATTAATCTTTGGACTTTTTATTGCTGTTCCATTTACAGTTTCTAGACTATGAGGAGGAGTGTCATAAGGACTATTTCTGAATCTGAAGCTGCAATACCTTGGTTAACTGATGAGAAGAGCCAATACATTGAAAAAGACCCTGATGTTGGGAAAGATTGAAGGCAAGTGGAGAAGGGGGTGGCAAAAAATGAGATGGTTAGATCTCATCATCAAATCAATGGATATGAATCTGAGCAAATTCTGGGATATGAAGGACAGAGGAGGCTGTCTTGCTGCAGTCCGTGAGGTTGCAATGAGTTGGACACAACTTAGCAACTGAACAGCAATAATTAATCTATGTCAAAATTAACCTTAACCTTACATCTTATATAAAAATTAACTCAATATTAATCACAGACTTAAGGGTAACATGTAACATGTATGCTCAGTCACTTCATTCATGTCTATCTGCTACTCTAGGGACTGTAGCCAGCCAGGCTCCTCTGTCCATGGGATTCTCCAGGCAAGGATACCAGAGTGGGTTGCCATGCCCTCCTCCAGGGGATCTTCCCTACCAAGGGACTGGACCCCTGTCTCTTGCATTTCTCCTGAATTGGCAGGTGGGTTTTTTACCACTAACGCTATACCTGGGAAGTCCAACATGTAATAGAAACCTTTAGAAAAAGAAAAGAAAAAAAATCTTCAGAATCTAAGGCTAGTCAAAATGTTTAAAAATTTAGAGACTTGATACCAAAATACTAGGAAATATTGACAAATCAGTTTGTTAAAATTAAATTGTTTTGATTTTAAGAAATAAAAAAGGAAGCTATAGATTGGGAAATAATATTTGTAAATCACATGTTAGACAGGGGAATAATATGAAGAACTCTCAGAAGTCAATGTAAAAAAGTCAATTCAAGTAGAAACTGAGCAATAAGAAGAAATAAACTATTGGTATGTGCAGCAAATTGGATATATCCCTGAGGAATTATGCTGAGTGGGAAAAAAAGCCAATCTCCAAAATTTACATACTCTATGACTTAATTTATGTTATAGTTTTGAAATGAAAAAATTGTAGAACAGATTAGTGATTTCCAAGGACTAAGGATGAGAGTGAGGATGGGTAGGGAGAGGTGTGGTTTTAAAAGAGTAACAGAAGGGATTCTGTTGCAGTGGAACTTTCTGTATCTTAACTGTGGTAATGGATACACACTTACACATGTGATAGAATTACATAGAACTCAGTACTCACACAGTTCGGTTCAGTCACTCAGTCATGTTTGATTCTTTGCAGCCCTGTGGACAGAAGCACGCCAATCTCCCCAGTCCATTACCAACTCTCAAAGCTTGCTCAGACTCATGCCCATCAAGTAGGTGATGCCATCCAACAATCTCAACCTTCTCCTTTTGCCTTCAATCTATCCCAGCATCAGGATTTTTTCCAATGAGTCAGTTCTTCGCATCAGATGGCCTAAGTATTGGAGTTTCAGCTTCAGCATCAGTCCTTCCAATTAATATTCAGGACTGATTTCCTTTAGAATTGACTGGTTTGATCTCCTCATGGTCCAAGGAACTCTCAAGAGTCTCCTTTAACACCACAGTTCAAAAGCATTAATTCATCCACGCTCAGCTTTCAATACACACATACAAACACAAATGAGGACAAGTAAAATTAGAAATATCTGGAAATATCAGTGTATTTTATCAATGTTAATGTTTTTGTTGTAGTACTGTACTGTAATTTGTAAGATGTATTATTAGTGGAAACTGGATGAAAGAGATGCAGAATCTCTCTGTATTATTTCTTACAAATAAATGTGAGTTTATAGTAATCTCAAAAGTGTTTTTTTTTTTTTTTGGTCTAATGCCATAATTATAAAAGAGTTCAGTTCAGTTCAGTCTCTCAGTCGTGTCCTACTCTTTCCAACCCCATGAATTGCAGCACGCCAGGCCTCCCTGTCCATCACCAACTCCCGGAGTTCACTCAAACACACGTCCATTGAGTTGGTGATGCCATCCAGCCATCTCATCCTCTGTCGTCCCCTTCTCCTCCTGCCCCCAATCCCTCCCAGCATCAGAGTGTTTTCCAATGAGTCAACTCTTCGCATGACATGGCCAAAGTATTGGAGTTTCAGCTTTAGCATCATTCCTTCCAATAAACACCAAGGACTGATCTCCTTCAGAATGGACTGGTTGGATCTGCTTGCAGTCCAAGGGACTCTCAAGAGTCTTCTCCAACACCACAGTTCAAAAGCATCAATTCTTCGGCGCTCAGCCTTCTTCACAGTCCAACACTCACATCCATACATGACCACTGAAAAAACCATAGCCTTGACTAGATGGACCTTATTCGGCAAAGTAATGTCTCTGCTTTTTAATATGCTGTCTAGGTTGGTCATAACTTTCCTTCCAAGGAGTAAGCTTCTTTTAATTTCATGGCTGCAATTACCATCTGCAGTGATTTTGGAGCCCCCCAAAATAAAGTCTGACACTGTTTCCACTGTTTCCCCGTCTATTTGCCATGAAAGGATGGGACCAGATGCCATGATCTTCGTTTTCTGAATGTTGAGCTTTAAGCCAACTTTTTCACTTTCCTCTTTCACTTTCATCAAGAGGCTTTTGAGTTCCTCTTCACTTTCTGCCATAACGGTGGTGTCATCTGCATATCTGAGGTTATTGATATTTCTCCCAGCAATCTTGATTCCAGCTTGTGCTTCTTGCAGCCCAGCATTTCTCATGATGTACTCTGCATAGAAGTTAAATAAGCAAGGTGACAATATACAGCCTTGACGTACTCCTTTTCCTATTTGGAACCAGTCTATTGTTCCATGTCCAGTTCTAAGTGTTGCTTCCTGACCTGCATATAGGTTTCTCAAGAGGCAGGTCAGGTGGTCTAAAAGAATTAGTTGTTTTTGTTTTTTTTTTTCATAACCAAAAGTTGCTAACTTGGGACATAGTATGGCGACTACTTGAGATGTTTCAAAATACTTCCTTATGTCAGTTACTTCTATTGAGGTCATATATAGTAACAGTAGAATCATTGTGAATTCACTCAGTGAAAGAGAGGTAGGATCTGACTGTGTTGACAAGATTTAAATAAGCTTGAGGCAGACTACTGTGATTCCTTTGAGAAGACTTATCTGTGCAAACCCAGGTAATAAAATGTTCAAATGTAGGTGTGCTACTAGCAAATTTTGATAGTAAAAGAGAGTTGTTGAAAGGCAAATTAGAATCGATGAAAGTTGCAAGGGGCTGTCCAAAATCAAGACTATTTTATTAGTTATAAACAAGCCACTTAGACTGCTCCTTTCCCACTTCCAAATCAGAAAGGGACTAAAGTGGCTCTGCAAAACAAAGTTGCTTTTGTGCTTCCCAGTGATCAACTCCAAAACCAGTAATCATCTGTCCACAAAATGAGAGATATGTTCCTCAGGAAGCCAAGAATTACATATTTATGTGATTGCAGACAACTTTCAGGTGAGAGGATACAAGGTCATTGCCCAAATAGATTCTGTGAAAACTCTGACAAGGCTACTGAGTTTCAACACCTATGATGGCTTTCCAGGTACTTCAACGATACTTTCACTGATTTCAGTGCTCTCATAGGCAAGTCAAAATGCCCACTGCATAGTGATGTCTGATGCAATTAAGATAATAAAGACACATTTACATTGAATCCCATATACGATTTCATGTCAGTGTCTTTAGAGCATATACTATGGACTGAAATGTATAGTGTGCTTAGACTTACTCTTGTAACTATTTCATGACAGCTGAAGTTCATTTGTAATTGTACTTACATTTTTAAAAAAGTTCTTTGTTCTGACTTTATAAAAGTGGTTTATAGGTTCTTTTTTTAACAAAGAAAATGTTGGTTTTTTATTTTCTTATAGGATCCGTAAGTAATTTTCCATCAAATAGATTAGTTACCCTTCTTTAGAAAAATCTGTTGTTTCCACTTTTGCATACACATTTCTCAATAATCAATTTTTACTTACATTTAATTAAATGAGAACTAAATAAGTGGGCTATTTATTTTTTAAATATCTTTGCTATATTTTGAGATATCGCATGAACTTTTTTTCAATCTAAAATCATGCAAATGTCTTTCTTTAAAATACTAGAGATTTTACTCTCCTATAAAATTTGCATTGTTAGGAATATATAACATAAAAGTACCAAATGCTATTAAGGTTTTTAAGCTGTCAACTAAATTCTGCACACTACACTTATTCTGTTCCCATTTGCTACTAAGGAAAAGTGCAAAGTCAAACATATTTTTACAAAAAGCACTACAAGCTGCATGCAAATGAGCCCACTTTTCCTGAGGGCCTATCTTCAATTTGATGGTGCATTTAAGTGCTTGCTTTCACTTAGAATAGACTGAAATACACAAATATAAATTGAGAGCAGTGGAAATGCCATTTATCCAAGATTTTCCCCAGGAATAAAAGAATCAAAGCAGATTATGCTGTCTCTTTAAAGCAGCTACATGATTAATTAAATAATTACTTTATATCAAGAAATACAAACATTAAATGTAGAAGCATATGCTTCAGGCAGTAAGTGACCAAAAATAAATACTAAATTGTCAATTTTATTGAATAATTTTTGCCGTTAAGTGATTCAACGTCTCTCTTTTCTTTCTTTCTTGGCTCAAATACAATACTGATAACTACAGATGGGTTGAAGTTAAAAGCTGTGGCTACTTAACATACATTTAAAATTTTCCAAAGAGTAGGACTTCTATAAATATGTAATTTAAACCAAAATTCCATTCATTCTTTCT
This sequence comes from Budorcas taxicolor, assembly GCF_023091745.1. Classification (NCBI taxonomy): domain Eukaryota; kingdom Metazoa; phylum Chordata; class Mammalia; order Artiodactyla; family Bovidae; genus Budorcas; species Budorcas taxicolor. The sequence continues at coordinate 90,447,474 of NC_068910.1, forward strand.
TCTTGGTTTCAGGATTTATGGACATATCCAGATTGTAATATCAGTTGTTATGGCATGTTTTATCAACATTATCCACATCACAGCTATTTTTACAGTGGTTTCCCAACTGGAATTCATTTTGGACATGAGACTTTGACAGGTATGGTTACACAGAGGCTAAAAGGCATAATTCCTGTTGTCAAACATACCTATGTTTAGATCCTGTCTCCCTCTAACTAGCAATACCACAAAGAGTAAGTCATTAAACCACTCTTGTAACTTCTGTTGACTTAAAATAATTGCACAAGGTGAGAGCTGTGAATTAAATTTTATTTGGTGGCAACACTTTGGCCACCAGATACAAAGAACTGACTCATTGGAAAAGACCCTGATGCTGGGAAAGATTGAAGGCAGGAGGAGAAGGGGATGACAGAGAATGAGATGGTTGGATGGCATCACTGACTCTATGGACATGAGTTTGAGTAAGCTCCAGGAGTTGATGATAGACAGAGAAGTCTGGTGTACTGCAGTCTATGAGGTTGCAAAGAGTCAGAAACAACTGAGCGACTGAACTAAACTGAGCTGGGACAAAATAGGACTGCAGCCAGGGAGACAGTACCTCAGATAGCTCTGAGAGACTGTTCGAAGGGAAGAAGGTCAGTATATATGTGATTTTGGTGAAGGGGGAGTACATGCACTCAAGCATATACTTTTCCCTGAACTTTTCTGCTAGTCTGGTGAATGAAGCTTCTTACTAGTCACAAAAAACAGTCATCAGTGAGAGATTTTAGTGCTGTTCGAGATAGGTGGAGACACAATAATTGGGCTAATATAATTGGCTCTGGAGAATACCTAACTAACTGAAGATGTGTCTTGTCAGCTTTTTCCCCAGCATAGAGTGCCCCTTTTCTGCTCTCCACCCTGAAATCCTTTCCAGGGGGCATTAAGGTCAGCAGCTACAGCACTTGATTTAATCCTTATAGAGGGAGAAGGCAAGGACCCATGAAGTGAAGTGAGTGAAAGTTGCTCATGGAATTCTCCAGGCCACTCCAGTGAATGGGTAGCCTTTCCCTTCTCCAGGGGATCTTCCCAACCCAGGGATCGAACCCAGGCCTCCCACATTGCAGGTGGATTCTTTACCATCTGAGCCACAGAGGAAGCCCAAGAATACGGAGTGGGTAGCCTATCCCTTCTCCAGTGTATCTTCCCAACCCAGGAATTGAACCGTGGTCTCCTGCATTGAAGGTGTATTCTTTACCAACTGAGCTACAGGGAAGCCCAATGACAAGTGCCAATTTGTGGTTGACACTGAAGAACCAGACCCAAATGGCCCTGTCCTTTTTCTAACAAGATACTGAACTGTTTTTCAGAAAAAAAAAAAAAAAAACAAAACAGCAAGTTATTCAGGTGAAGCATATGCAGAGGAGAAAATTTTGAGTTTAAATAACATCTGGAAACAAAGTTTCTTCCCCTGCTCCATGGAGCCAAAGAGCTGAGACATGACCAGAACTTTAACACCTGAACCCTTTCAGAAGCAAAGTTCCCATTGTCCAGGAAGATACAGTGTTAACGTGCTTTTTTATCTTGCCTTACTATAATGACCAAAATTAAAAATCACTGTGGATGATGCCTGCAGCTGTGAAATTAGAAGACACTTGCCCCTTGGAAGGAAAGTGATGACATACCTAGATATCATATTAAAAACCAGTGACATTACTTTGCCAACAAAGGTCTGTATAGTAAAAGTTATTGTTTTTCCAGTAGTCATGTACAAATGTGACATAAAGAAGGCTGAGCACCAAAGAATTCATGTTTTTGAACTGTGGTGCTGGAGAAGACTCTTGAGAGTCCCTTGGACTGCAAGGAGATCAAACCAGTCAATCCCAAAGAAAATCAACCCTGAATATTCGTTGGAAGGACTGATGCTGAAGCTGAAGCTTCAATACTTTTGGCTGAAGCTCTTCAAAGTATATGAAGAGCCAACTCATTGGAAAAGACTCTGATGCTGGGAAAGATTGAGGGCAGGAGAATGGTGTGACAGAGAAAGAGAGAATTGGATGACATTACTGACTTGACATAGATTTGAGCAAACTCCACGAGATAGTGAATGACAAGGAAGCCTGGCATGCTGCAGTCAATGGGGTTACAGAGAGTTGGGCATAACTTAGCAACTGAACAGTAACAACTATAATGGCCAGGTTCCAAACCCCTCCAGTTGAAACCTTCCTCATCCGTACTTCCACATGTCAACCCATAACTTATAAAAGTTCACTGAACACCACAGTAAGGAGACAGATTTGAGCAGTGCCTCCTGTCTCCTTAGTGCTTGACTTTTAAATTAAGCTTTTTCTTTTCTCAAAAGCTGATACCATAGTATTGTCTCTATCAGTGAGTCCTTGGTGGGTAACACTCCAAGCTTCCTTCCTTTCCTATATGATAGATATGATCTTACCTAATGGACCAATAAAATAACATGCATAAATTTATTTTAGTCTTGAAATTAAAAAAAAAAATTCAAATGTCAGGTTTTGTTATTTCAATTTGCTTCAGCTGTGTGTAACATTGAATGAACTCTGAAGAGTAACTCTGACTGTAAGGAAAATAGTTTTAAGTAATACTGAACAGGGCAGGTCAAACTTAGTGGATCTATCTGATTGTATATTTCTTGCAAAATAATGCTTATCTCTTTTCTGTGAGACAATACCTCATGCTATTGAATTTGGATTTGGTAACATGACATGCTTAGGTCAATGAACATGAGCAGAGATGACTAAGCTACTTACTAGCAGAAGGTTAAAGAGGTTTCAGATTTACCACAAGCTCTCTTGATTTTTGTCTTCAGACCTGAGAACTGTCATGTCCTTCATAAAGGGACTGTTTCAGCCAGTGTCCTAGAGAAGAGCTCGATCTTGCATGGCCTCAGCTTTCAGCAGCTTAAGCAGGGTTTCGGTTCTCTGGCCAGAGATTGAGGTTGTATCATGCCAGTGAGAGTGTTGAACCCTTGCCACTAGAAGAGTGGTCAATGACAAGGCCTTGGCCTTTTGGCTTTGCAGAAAAGAACTCCCACAGATATGGAAAGAAGTGAAACAAGTAAAGTGTTTATTAGGAGGAAAAATAATATGTGTTAATAGACACCGGCAGACTAAGTAAGAGAGTCAGGCCTTTTAGTTACCTTTAATCATAAGTAATTTAAGTCACTTATGTGGGGCATTTCTTCCAGGTTTCATTTGGCCAATCATTTTGATTTGCCTGGTTCTGAGTTTATATTTGTTATATTTCAGGATCCTCCCATGTGTGCATGTGCAGCTCTCAGCCAAGATGGATTCCATTGAAGATGCCCCTGGAAAGCCTTGACATCCTTTCGACCTCCAGGGAACTTTCTAGTAGGGAAGATCTCCTTGACTTCAAGAATGATAAATAGGTAATCTTTTATCTCTTATCTGAGAAGAGCCCAGCATCCTCTCTCAGTTGTCCTGCTATTGATATTTTGGAGTTCTGTCCACAGGGAATGAATTCCAGCAGTTTACTCTGGGGTCCCATCTATCTCCTTCCTCAAGCTGATCAAAGATAAGCAGTAACTACCGTATTGATAGAGTTCAGTTCAGTTCAGGCACTCAGTTGTGTCTGACTCTTTGCAACCCCATGGACTGCAGCCAGGCTTCCCTGTCCATCACAAACTCCCAGAGCTTGCTCATGTTCATTGAGTCAGTGATGCAAACCATCTCATCCTCTGTCGCCCTCTTCTCCTTCTGCCTTCAATTTTTCCCAGCATCAGCGTCTTTTCCAATCAGTTAATTCTTTGCATCAGGTGGCCAAAGTATTGGAATTTCAGCTTCAGCATCAGTCTTTCCAATGAATATTCAGGACTGATTTCCTTTATGATTGAATGATTTGATTTAATTAACTTAATTCTTCAGTTCAGTTCCGTCGCTCAGCTGTGTCCGACTTTCCAATCCCATAAACTGCAGCACACCAGGCCTCCATGTTCATCACCAACCCCTGGAGTTCACTCAAACTCATGTCCATCGAGTCGGTGATGACATCCAGCCATCTCATCCCCTGTCATAACCCTCTCCTCCAGCCCCCAATCCCTCCCAGCATCAGAGTCTTTTCCAGTGAGTCAATTCTTCGCATGAGGTGGCCAAAGTATTGGAGTTTCAGCTTTAGCATCATTCCTTCCAAAGAACACCCGAGACTAATCTCCTTTAGAATGGACTGGTTGGATCTCCTTGCAGTCCAAGGGACTCTCAAGAGTCTTCTCCAACACCACAGTTCAAAAGCATCAATTCTTCAATGCTCAGCTTTCTTCACAGTCCAACTCTCACATCCATACATGACCACTGGGAAAAACATAGCCTTGACTAGATGGACCTTTGTTGGCAAAGTAATGTCTCTGCTTTTGAATATGCTATCTAGATTGGTCATAACTTTCCTTCCAAGGAGTAAGTGTCTTTTAATCTCAGGGCTGCAATCACCATCTGCAGTGATTTGGCAGCCCCCAAAAATAAAGTCTGACACTGTTTCCACTGTTTCCCTATCTATTTGCCATGAAAGGATGGGACCAGATGCCATGATCTTCATTTACTGAATGTTGAGCTTTAAGCCAACTTTTTCACTCTCTTCTTTCACTTTCATCAAGAGGCTTTTTAGTTCCTCTTCACTTCCTGCCATAAGGGTGGTGTCATCTGCATATCTGAGGTTATTGATATTTCTCCCAGCAATCTTGATTCCAGCTTGTGCTTCTTGCAGCCCAGCATTTCTCATGATGTGCTCTGCATAGAAGTTAAATAAGCAGGGTGACAATATACAGCCTTGACGTACTCCTTTTCCTATTTGGAACCAGTCTGTTTTTCCATGTCCAGTTCTAACTGTTGCTTCCTGACCAGCATACAGGTTTGTTTCTCAAGAGGCACATCAGTATTCCCATCTCTTTCAGAATTTTCCACAGTTTATTGTGATCCACACAGTCAAAGGCTTTGGCATAGTCAATAAAGCAGAAATAGATGTTTTTTTCTGGAATTCTCTTGCTTTTTTTGATGATCCAGGGGATGTTGGCAATTTGATCTCTGGTTCCTCTGCCTTTTCTTTCTTTCTTTTTTTTTTTTTCTTTTTTAAAATAAACTTATTTATTTTAATTGGAAGTTAATTACTTTACAATGTTGTATTAGTTTTGCCATACATCAACATGTATCCACCACAGATATACACATGTTCCCCATCCTGAAACCCCCTCTCTCCTCCCTCCCTGTACCATCCCTCTGGGTCATCCCAGTGCACCAGCCCCAAGCATCCAGTATCATGCATTGAACCTGGGCTGGTGACTCATTTCATATATGATATACACCTCCATACCTACACTGAAACCAAGCACCAACCAAGGGCCAACAAGTTCCAGAGCAAGACATACCATGCAAATTCTCCAGCAACACAGGAACACAGCCCTGAGCTCCAATATACAGGCTGTCCAAAGTTCCTCCAAAACCATAGACATATCAATAATTACCTCTGGCTTTTCTAAAACCAGCTTGAACATCTGGAAATTCATGGTTCATATACTGCTGAAGCCTAGCTTGGAAAATTTTGAGCATTACTTTACTAGCATGTGAGATGAGTGCAATTGTGTGGTAGTTGGAGCATTCTTTGGCATTGCCTTTCTTTGAGATTGGAATCAAAACTGACCTTTTCCAGTCCTGTGGCCACTGCTGAGCTTTCCAAATTTGCTGGCATATTGAGTGCAGCACTTTCACAACATCATCTTTCAGGATTTGAAATAACTCCACTGAAATTCCATCGCCTCCACTAGCTTTGTTCGTAGTGATGCTTTCTAAGACTCACTTGACTTCACACTCCAGGATGTCTGGCTCTAGGTGAGTGACCACACCGTCGTGATTATCTTGATTGTGAAGATCTTTTTTGTACAGTTCTTTTGTGTATTCTTGCCATCTCTTCTTAATATCTTCTGCTTTTCTTAGGTCCACACCATTTCTGTCCTTTCTTGAGCCCATCTTTGCATGAAATGTTCCTTTGGTATCTCTAATTTTCTTGAAGAGATCTCTAGTCTTTCCCATTCTGTTTGTTTCCTCTATTTCTTTGCATTGATCACTGAGGAAGGCTTTCTTATCTCTCCTTGCTATTCTTTGGAACTCTGCATTCAGATGCTTTTATCTTTCCTTTTCTCCTTTACTTTTCTCTTCTTTTCGCAGCTATTTGTAAGGCCTCCACAGACAGCCATTTTGCTTTTTTGCATTTCTCTTCCATGAGGATGGTCTTGATCCCTGTCTCCTGTACAATGTCATGAACCTCATTCCATAGTTCATCAGGCACTCTATCTATCAGATCTAGGCCCTTAAATCTATTTCTCACTTCCATTGTATAATCATAGGGGATTTGATTTAGGTCATACATGAATGGTCTAGTGGTTTTCCCTACTTTCTTCAATTTCAGTCTGAATTTGGTAATAAGGTGTTCATGATAGATCAGCCATTATTAAATTGAACCTGTGAAATGAAAGTACCTCCTGCCATATCAATAAACAATAAATGTCACAGCCATCGACTGGCCTCCAAATTGAATGAGGGCTCCCAAAGCTGCAATCCAGTGGATGCTGCCACTGGCCCCCACAGAGTGTTTGCTGAGCAGCTGGGGGAATGCTAGAAGCAAAGTGAATAAGGACACAGGATTTTCCCCAGACATCTGAGGTACATATGAAATGAATAAATTCAGTGAGCTCAGAGGCTTGCATCTTCCCATACATAGAATGCTAAATTTCTTAACTTAATATATGATCTTTCATATTCAGACTGCATCAAATAAGGGATAAAGAAAAAGTTATATCTGACCAAATGGACCACTATGACCAAGGCTGGTTGAGGTGATAGAATTCCAAAGTGCTGCACTTAATATGCCAGGAAACCAGCAGTGGCTACAGGACTGGAAAAAGTCAGTGTTCATCCCAATCCAAAGAAGGGCAGTACTAAAACATGTTTAAGCAACCAGACCTTACTAGCATGCACTCACTTCCCATGCTAGTAAGGTTATGCTCAAAATCCTTCAAGCTAGTCTTCAGCAGTGAATTCTGTCAAGAGTTTGAGGAGTCCCATTGGCTATTAATGACTCTGTATGCATGGGTGTGTGCTAAGTCACTTCAGTCCTGTCTGACTCTCTGCAACGCTATGGACTGTACCCTCCAGGCTCCTCTGTCCATGGAATTCTCTAGGCAAGAATACTGGAGTGGGTTAACATGCCCTCCTTCAGGGCATCTTCCAACCCAGGGATTGAACCCAAGTCTCTTAAGTCTCCTGCATTGGCAGATGGTTTCTTAACCACTAGCACCACCAGGAAACCCCATTTATTGAAAGTCACACGGACAACAAGGAGACCAAACCAGTCAATCCTAAAGGGAGTCAACCCTGTATTTTCATTGGAACAACTGATGCTGAAGCTGAAGCTCCAGTACTTTGGCCATCTGATGCAAAGAGTCAACCCATTGGAAAAGGCCCTGATGCTGGAAAGATTGAAGGCAGAAGGAGAAGAGGATGACAGAGGATCAGAAGGTTGGATGGCATCACTGTTTCAATGGACATGAGCTTGGGCAAACTCTAGGAGACAGTGAAGGACAAGGAGGCCTGGCATGTTGCAGTCCACAGGTAACAGAGTCGGATATGACTTGACAACTGAACAACAGGCTTCCGTAGTATTTGAATTGAGAACTTTCAGATGTACCAGGTATAGGTTTAAAAAAGGCAGATGAAACAGAGATCAAATTTCCAACATATGTTGTTGGATCATAGAAAAAGCAAGAGAATTGCAGAAAATATCAACTTCTGATTCATTGACTATGCAAAAACAGTTGATTCTGTGAATCATAACAAACTTTGGAAAATTCCAAAAGAGATGGGAATATTAGACTATCTTATCTGTCTTCTGAGAAACCCCTACCAAGGTAAAGAAGCAACAATTAGAATCTTACGTGGAACAACTGACTTGTTCAAAATTGGGAACGGAGTAAGACAAGGCTGTATATTTTTACTCTTTTTATTTAACTTCTATGCAGAGTACATCATGTGAAATGCTAAGCTGAATGAGTTTGGCATCTTGGAATCAAGGTTTCCAGGAGAAATCTCAACAACCTCAGATATGCAGATGATACCATTCTAGTGGTAAAAATAAAAGTGGAACTGAAGAGCATCTTGCTGAGGGTAAAAGAAGAGAGTGAAAAAGCTGGCTTGAAACTCAACATCCAAAAACTGAAGATTATGGCATCCAGTCCCATCACTTCACGGCTAATAGAAGGGGAAAAAGTGGGAGCAGATGGTGACTGCAGCCATGCAATTAGAAGATGCTTGCTTCTTCGAACGAAAGCTATAACAAATATAGACAGTGTATTGAAAAACAGACATCACTTTGCCAATAAATGTCCTTAGGGTCAAAGCTACAGTCTTTCCAGTAGTCATGCATGGATGTAGAAGCTGGACCATAAAGAAGGTTGAGCACCAAAGAATTGATGCTTTCAAATTGTTGTGCTGGAGAAAACTCTTGATAATCCCTTGGACTAGAAGTAGATCAAATCAGTCAATTCTAAAGTAAATCAATCCTGAATATTAATTGGAAGGACTGATACTGCAGTAGGAGCTTCAATTCTCTGGCCACCTTATACGAAGAGCTGACTCACTGGAAGAGACACTGATGCTAGGAAAGATTGAAGGCAAAAGCTGAAGAAGGTGGCAGAGGATGAGGTGGTTGGATGGCATCACCAATTCAATGGACATGAACTTGAGCAAACTCCAGGAGATAGTGAGGGACAGGGAGGCCTGGCGTTCTGGAGCCCATGAAGTGGCAAAGAGTTAAGACATGACTTAGTGACTGAACATCGACAACAATGATGCTGTGTTGAGGAAAGAAGAACTTCTACCTCTCGAAGTTCCTCATGGCTGGTTTAAGAAGCAAATTGACATGACACATAACAATGGACCTCCTATTTTACTTAAAATAAAACTGAAACTGATTACATAGCTTAGAGGCTCCTACACTATCTTGCCCTTTCTCTGCGTGATCACAAATCTTTCCATTCTATCCACCCTCTTTTTTTTCCTGGTCAAGTTATGCTGGGCTATATTTATTCACCTATTGTCCTTCAGACATACTGAATTTATTCTCATCGCAGGGACCTTGTACTTCTGTGCATAGTGCTTCTCTCCAAAACTGCACATTGCTCATTCTAGGTCAACAGTGAGTTCTAAACTCAAATGTCACCTTCTCAGTAAAGCTTCTCCTAACAGCATCCACAGCCATGCTCAGTTATATTATATTCTTTCATCTTTCTCATAGTACAAATAATTTAATCTATATGTTTGTTGTTTTTCCTCCATCAACTAGAATGGAAGTTTTAGAAAGACAGGGTACTTAGCTAATTCATTTTCATAATCACAGTGCCTAAAATAGTGCTTGACTTATCACAGAAACCTAAATATTTGTGATGGAAATTCCTCCATAACTAATACATGCAATGTTAAATTTACAAATTCCCTAAGTGCAAATGATGAGGAAACACTTACTCATTCCCTAAACATCTGAGCTTGTTGGTCTCTTGACATAGTATTCAGAGCAACGTTGGCTGTGAATATACCTGTTGGGAAAAGAACAGCCAAAGTAATAAACTGTTGCACACATTGTTTTCTTTGCTAAAGATGTATGTTAATATTTAAGACTAGCAATTCTGTTAATTTTCAATTTCAATCAGTATGCCATATAAGTATTCCAAGAGATGAAAATATACTAGCAGTTTCTATTTTATTTAATCCACAAAATGGAATATATCTACCATACTATTTTAATCTTCCTTTAATGGAAGATAAAGGCAGAAAAATTCTCATAAATGCCAAATTTTTTACTACATATATTTAACAAAAGATATTCAAATAACTTATCAAATGGGAATAAGACAAAAAGTTAGGAAAGAACAGGTCATTTGAAGCTACATAAAATCATATAATTTCCTGAAACTACAAATTTGCCATATATATGGCAAAGAAATGTTGAAAATAGTTTGTTTAATATAAGATTTATTTCACATGAAAATGTTTTAAAATACCATGGCACCATAATTCTATTAGGATTTACCATGTAACCTATATTCCTAAACAGAAAGCAATTTTTGATGCATACTGCATTTGATATTTGAGAAAGGTCCAAGGTTATTTAGCAATTCAGAAGGGAAAAATTGTGATGAAATCAAACCGCAAATGTGAAACTTGCACAGTATCAAGCACACACTTTTCTTATATACAGCATTTGCTCAATAAATATTTGTTGAATGAAGTTTAACTGAACAGTCAATGAATGATCTAAATACCTGATTTTAAGAATTCATTTTACCCTCTTTGTCTGTAAAATCTTTGGAGTAGTAGCAGAGAGATCTTTTTTCCCCTCTCACATTAATCTCAGAAGTGGGAAAATAAATCCAAATGTAGTATCACTTGAAGAATCAGGTTCAACATCTGTCATATGAATTTGACACTAAATAGATCAGCCCTTTACTTTATTATTTCACCTTTTTTTTCCCCAGTGGCTCTTGTGCATAAACCTTTTCTTCTGATTACTTTTTCAACTGCAGTACACCAAACAAAAAAAAAAAAACAAAAATTCTTTGGGGATTCTAAGTCCTCCATGTGGTCTCTTTCTTTCTGCCATTACCCAACAAAATTCCATTCTCTTCTCTTTATTTATCAAAGACTTTGGGGCCAGCTCTAGTGAGCTTCCCTGGTGGCTCAGATGGTAAAGCATCTACCTGCAATGTGGAAGACCTGGGTTCAATTCCTGGGTCGGGAAGATCCCCTGGAGAAGAAAACAGCAACCTACTCCAGTACTCTTGCCTGGAAAATCCCATGGACGGAGGAGTCTGGTAGGCTACAGCCCATGGGGTCGCAAAGAGTTGGACACGACAGAGTGACTTCACTTTCACAGTCTAGTAGACTTTTTTGCTCTCTCTCAAAGGGATTTATACTTCTATGTGTACACAATTGGATAAACTCACCTTGAGATTTCTACAGCTTCTTAAATTCAGTGGCTTCACTTCTCTGCATGCCCTGGGCCACTTTCATCTAAGGTGTTGTTCTGAATCTGAAACTCAAATAGCCCACTCCCTTATCACCATTCCTCTGTCTTCCTGCTCAACTCCTGAGTTCTTCCCCACCCCACCCCCAATCTTGAGGACCTCATAGGAACCTTTAATACTGAGAGAAAAGTATATAAAGAAAGTGTTTCCTGTCATGCGAGCGCTGTTCACAATTTCAAGCAAGGTTGATTAGGTCAGTGTCATAGGTGCTAAGGAGATGTGCTACAAAAACATCAAAGTCAAGTAAATATCACATCATGAGTTATTGTTTTAGCGGAAACCATTCTTGCCCTACATAAGGTGCTTTTGGGAAAATAAAAGGCCTAATGAATAATTTATCTTTGGATAACCTTGCTTTCTTTCTAAGTTCAAGGAACAGACAGATTCATAAAAGGCACATAACTAGATTACCTCAAGGAACAAAACTCTGGGCACAGAGTGGGTCAAGAATAGTCCTCTCAAGTGGGTTTCTTTTGCAATTTTCTTGTCTATCTTAAAAATAACTGTGCTCCTGCAGAAAATATATAGCTCTTAGTACATCTTGTGACAGGAATAATCATAGCTAAGGGAGAAGACTGTGTTAGCCTGTTTATTCTCATGGGTCAAAACTAAACTAGCCACCTTCCCCCTGTTCTTTCTTCTGTATTTTCAGTCTCAGAAAATGGCACCATGGTGTATTAAGCACTAGAGCTGGAATACTGGGAGTCACTTTACATCCTCCTCATTCTCTTCTTCTCCAAATCTGTTTTCTAACCGTGGTTTATTCATTTCAGTACATCAGTATGAAAGCAGCAACACGTCTCCTTCTTTCTGTTCCTACTTCTATTGCCTTAATTCTGATGTCACCACCTCTCTTCTTAGTCTAACCACATTTTTCAGAGAGAAAGGCCTATAAGAGCAAGAATGAATGTTTGTGAGCTAGACTGAGGGTAAACAACAACAACAACAACCAAAAAAAAAACAAAAACCAACAACAGTACCAAAAAGAATTGTCTGGGAATAAAAGCACCCAGGTCAAATTGGGTGGGGGGGGGGGGGGGTGCGGGGAAGAGGCCATGTTTATGGTTTGGAGCTAAGCCTGGAGAAGCAGGTATAGTGAGGTAGGATTAAAGATACAAGAAAGAAGAAAACAAGTGGTAGATATTCTCTGAAGAATGCAAATATGAGGTGTCCTGGATTAATTTTAAAGTTGGTGGCATTACTTGTGGAGACCTTTGAGCACATGCGTATGGAAACCAAATGCACATGCATAACTGAGCCACATTCATTCGTATCCTGAGTAACGTGGACCTGTAGGACCTTTGTATCAATCTCCCCACCATCACCGAACTTTCCACTTTACTGAGAATCTTGTCCCTCAGTTATCTGTTCATATTTCTTTCCTACTTAAGACCATTAAGTGGTTTTCTGATGACCATGCTGAGTGTAAAACCAATGCTGATAACTGTGAATTGATCTTGATCCTTGGAGCTAGTAAAACAGAAAAGAAGGCACTGGCAATGTCCAAGACAGTAATATCAAGCACCATCAGTCTGTGAAACACACTATATTTACAACCACTGTGGCTAAAATAGTTGGGTCTATAGGAGAAGCAACCTTATTTTTTACCTTTTTTTACAATCATTTTTTAATTAGATAAATTAAGATTTTTAGTTGGAGATTCAATATTCAGCTCTCAAAAATTAATAGAATTAATATACAGAGAAGTAGAAGGATATAGTAGATCTGAAAAGCACTATGAACCAATTCAATATAGTTAAGATTTATACAATTTTCATACAACAGCAAGATACAAATTCTATTCAAGTTACCATAGATTATAAACTATAAATTGCAACATATCCAGGGACATAAGACTAGGTGCAAAAAACTTGATGGTCTAAAGGTATTGAAATCATGCAGAGTCTGTTCTCTTGTCACTGAGGAATTATGTTAGAAATCAATATCAAAAGATATTTGAAAATAACCCACACATGTTCAAATGCAATGTGATATTTACTAAGAGAGATCTTTGACTTTGTCATTGAAAGCCTAAGTTCAGTTCAGTTCAGTTCAGTTCAGTCACTCAGTCGTGTCCGACTCTTTGCGACCCCATGAATCGCAGCACGCCAGGCCTCCCTGTCCATCACCAACTCCCGGAGTTCACTCAGACTCACGTCCATCGAGTCAGTGATGCCATCCAGCCATCTCATCCTCTGTCGTCCCCTTCTCCTCCTGCCCCTAATCCTTCCCAGCATCAGAGTCTTTTCCAATGAGTCAGCTCTTCACATGAGGTGGCCAAAGTACTGGAGTTAGGCTTTAACAATAAAATTAGAGAACCGAAAGAACACAAAAGGTGATTGCAAGAAGAAAGCCTTTAAATAAGAAATTAATATCAAAGATACTTTAAATACTTCATGTATTTGAAAACTAAATGTTCATTTTAAAATTATGGGTGTGTCTGAGAAGCCACAAGAAAATAGAAATATCTGTAATAGAATAAAAATGAAAAGAGAATTTACCAGAATTTGTTGCATGCAGCTGAAGCTGATCAATGCAATTAAAAATAATGTAGAATCTTGAATAATGTATGAAACAAATAATGGACACTAGCATTAAATTATGTGAAAGTTGAACAAAATGAGTATTAATTTAGTATTAATTAATTAAAATTATTAATTAATTTTTTGCAGTATTTTTTTTACAACATAATGTTTCTTTACATTCTAAGAATTGGATTAGAAGTTTCAAGCCTCATTCAATTTTTTTTAAATCACAAAGATAATAAACTTTCCAGACTTTTAGCAATAATACTAGATGCCAAAGTACATATAACTAATCAAAGTTTTGGGTGAATATAAATTAGAAATCTAGCATTCTATATGTAATAAGTCAAACAAGTGGAATCAAAATGTCATAAAATTTATATTTTCTAAAATATGTAATTATATAATACATACTATATATATATACTGATATATGTACAAAAATCACTACACTCAAGAAAGGCTTGAGAAAGAACATCAAAGGAAAAAAAAAGAGACAAAGAAACTGGAAAACATAAACTAACTGAAATAGGAGCACTGAATATGAAATAGTAAAAGTAAAACAAGCTAGATAAAAGATCATCATATAGTCCAGTTGTTTTTAAACATAGGGGCTCATTAGAAATACATTTGGAGCTTTGGAGAGAAAAAGTAATACGAGGCATTTGATTCTTCAAAAAAATTCAAGATGATTCTGATATGAATCTGGATTTTTAAAGTGTAATTGCAGGTTTTTCTATTAAATGGTAGCTTTTGTGATATAGAATTCTATTATCGTCTGTTCCCCAGTCATGATACAATGGTATTCAACAAATGATAGTTACATAATCACAATAGTAAAAGATGTTTATGAGTTTTCATAATTGATAGCCAGAGGAAAATAAAGATAATTACAATTGCAAGCCATAATGGAAACATGATTAACCTAACAATATAAAATAATTGCATACAATTTGGAGGGTAAGTAGAGTGGTGTAGTAACTGGGAGTGCATACATGCATATTTTCTTCTGCCCAGCCAGTCTACATCTTTTGGTTGGTGCATTTTCCATTTAAAGTAGTTATGATATGTATGGTAGCTCAGATGGTAAAGAATCTGCCTGCAATGCAGGAGACGCAGGTTCCATCCCTAGGTTGGAAAGATCCCATGGAGAAGGGAACGGCCACCCACTCCAGCTTTCTTGCCTGGAGAATTCCATGGACAGAGGAGCCTGGCAGGCTACAGTCCATGGGGCCACAAAGAGTCAGACCCAACTGAGTGACTAACACTATCCTATTACAATTTTCTTAATTGTTTTGGGCTTCTTTTGTGTCAGTCTTTTCCTTCTCTTGTGTTTTCTGCCAAGAGAAGTTCCTTTAGTATTTGTTGTAAAGCTGGTATAGTGGTGCTGAATTCTCTTAACTTTTGCTTGTTTGTAAAGGTTTTGATTTCTCCATCAACTCTGAACAAGTCTTGCTGGGTAGAGTATTTTTGGTTGTAGGCTCTTTCCTTTCATCACTCTAAATATATCATATCATTCCATTTTAGCTTGTAGAGGTTCTGTTGAGAAATTAGCTGATAACTTTATGGGAGATTCCCTGTATGTTATTTGTTGTTTTCCCCTTGTTGTTTTTAATATTTTATCTTTGTCTTTAACTTTTGTCAATTTGATTACTGTCTGTCTTATTGAGCTCTTTCTTGGGTTTATCTACCTAGGACTCTCTGTGCTTCCTGGACTTGGTCGACTATTTTTCTTTCCAATATTAGAGAAGTTTTCAACTATTATCTCTTCAAATATTTTCTTAGGTCCTTTTCTTTCTCTCTTCTCCTTCTGGGACCCCTATAATACGAATGTTGATGTGTTTAAAATTGTTCTAGAGGTCTCTTAGGCTTTCTTCATTCTTTTTTTTTCATATTTTCTTTTTCCATAGTCTATTCTGCATCAGTGATTTTCACCATTCTCTCCTCCAGGTTACTTATCCATTCCTCTGCCACGTTTATTTTCCTATTAATTTTTTCTAAAAACGTGTTCATCTATGTTTGTTTCTTCTTTAGTTCTTATAAGTCTTTGATAAACATTTCTTGCATCTTTTCAATTCTGCTTCTGAGATCCTGGGTCATCTTCACTATCATTATTCTGAATTTTTTTTCAGGAAGGTTGCCTATCTCCACTTCATTTAGTTGTCTTTCTGGGATTTTATCGTGTTCCTTGCTCTAGGATTTAACTCTCTACTTTTTTATCCTGATTAACTTTCCATAATGTGGCTTTCATTCTAGCTTAAGCAACTGTTATTCTTGCTTCTTCTGTCTGTCCTCTGGTGGATGAGGCTAAGAGGTAAGCTTAGCCTGATGGGAGCTTCCTGATGGGAGGGACTTGGTGGGGAAAACTATATCATGCTTTGGTGGGTAGGACCTTGTTCAGTAAAGTTTTAATCCAATTATCTTCTGATAAGTAGAGTTGTGCTCCCTCCCTGTTAATTGTTTGGCCCGAGATGACCCAGCCCTGGGGTCTACAGCTTCTATGGTAGGGATAATGGCAACCTTCAAGGGAACTTATGCCAAGGGAAACCTTCCAGAACTGCTTCTACCAGTTCCCCTGTCCCTGTGATGAGCCACTGCCAACCAATGCCTCCACAGAAGACCCTCCAGCACTAGCAGGTCTGGCTGGGTCTCCTGTGGCATCAGTGCTTCTTTCCTCTGGGTCTTGGTGTGTGCAAGATTTTGTTTTGCCCTCCAAGGGTGGAATCTCTATTTCCCCCAGTCCTGTGGAAGGAAGTCCTACAATCAAATTCTGCTAGATTTCAAGGTCAGATTCCCTGGGCATTCCCAGTCCCTTTACCAGATCCCCAAGTTGTGAAGCCTGATGTGGGGCTCAGAATTTTCACAATGGTGGGAAAACTTTGGTGTTGTTATTCTCCAGTTTGTGAGTCACCCACCCAGTGAGTATGGGATTTGTTTTTATCATGATTGTGCCCTGCCTACCATCTCATAGTAGCTTCTTCTTTGTCTTTGGACATGGGGAATCATTTTTTGGTGGGTTCCAGCATCCTCCTGCTGATGGCTGTTCAACAGCTAGTTACAGTTTCAGTGTTCTTGCAGAAGATGAGTTTATGTCCTTCTACTCTGCCATCTTGAACCAGAAGCCCAGAGAAGCAACTCTATTGAATTGATCATAATCCTCCAGCTCCCTTGGAATGGTCATGTAAGGTTGCTATGTGAGCATCCTGCATCTCTATTATGCTTGTTATATTTATAACCTTAATCAAAGTTCTAAATTTTTTCCTCTCCTGAGATTCTGTACAATTTCTGTTGGACCACTCAGGAAAAGACTGAGAGATGGGTTGAGGAGAAATCATAAGTAGTTGGTATAAGACCAGCTACCACTTTCCTCAAGAATGGAGAACCATTATACATTTCAGCAGTGGAAGTGACATTAGCACACTGAATAGGCTCAAATGGTCTCATTCACAGGTCTCCTTAGCCTCCTTTCACCATCAGTTGAAAGAAGACAGTCTTCCTACAGGGCCTGATGGCATGGGCCTTTTGCACTTGTATTTAACAGAATTATAAATGAGTTCCTCCCTTCCTAGAAGTTCCCCAGCATATCCAATGGGTGATTAAGGTCTCTGTCCCTTCTTGCAGTCAGAGAGATTTTAGCCTCTTTTCAATCATCTTTCTGTATAAAGCAGCTAAGTTTGGATTGGAGAGTTAGGGAGTAAGAAGTGATTCTATGCCACTAAGCATATGTATGTGTACAATTGCCTAAATATTTGTACCCACCCCAAATCATATATTGAAATCCTAATGCTCAATGTGAAAGTATAAGGGTGTATTTAAAGGTATTGGGAGGTGCTTAAGTCATGAAGGTGGGCCCTCCTGAATGGGATCAGTGTTCTTGAGACCATTTCACTATATTGGGACACTATCACAAGTCTTCAAACTGGAAGGGGGCCTTCCCTTGACCAAACTAGCACTCTGATAACAAACTTCCAGCCTCCAGATGATGAAAAATAAGTTTATCTTGCTTATAAGCCAAGTTTGTAGTATTTTGTTATAGCATCCTCAATGGACAAAAATAGCATGGAACATTTGCTTGTGATTTTGAGCTGAACTGGGACTGCTGGCCACTCAGTTAAAAACAACAACAACAAACAAACAAACAAAAAAACCCAAAATGTTAAATACTGTCTGTCCATCCAAAGGCTTACATTAAGAATCAAGGTCATTGTTATTGCCACCATCTATGTCAGTTTCAGGGACACCTCAGCTCAAGAGCTATAGCCACACTGCTTTCAGCTAGAGCTATAGTGTTTATTCCTTTGGCCTCATTAAGGCTTGACTTAAACTGTTTGTCAAGGAGTCCATCTTAATTAGGCTTCCCTGATGGCTCAGTGGGTAAAGAATCTGCCTGAAGTACAGGAGACACAGCAGACATGGTCAGGGTGATCCCTGCAGGAGGAAATGGTAATCCACTCCAGTAATCTAGTAATCTTGCCTGAAAAATTCCATGGACAGAGTAGCCTAGCAGGCTAAAATCCAAAGGGTCGCAGAGTCGGACACAACAGAGCGACTAAGCATATACCATCTTAACTAAGGGCATTTGCTACCACATTGTCGTGATAGCCTCGCTTAAATATCACCTAGTCTTAATGTTCAGACTGCAGGAATTTTCCAGAGTAGCAATAGTGACCACGAGACCTTATCTTGATGTATTTGCATAATTTCTCATTCTCCAGTAGGTGGCCTTCATCAACATTCAGTTAAGTTCAGTTGCTCAGTCGCGTCTGACTCTGCGACCCCATGAATCGCAGCACGGCAGGCCTCCCTGTTCATCTCCAACTCCAATTGACCCAATTTTCTCTAGGAGCCTCAGAATATGAGGCAGACTGTCATTAATGGGTGAAGTACTCTTCCTTATTTATCTTACAACAATCTTTTGAAGAAAGTCAAAGCTCCCTTAGAAAACACAGAACCCCTGCCAAAAATTCTGAGACGTGACTTTAGAGAGAGAGTTCAAGGAAGGTGGAGATATTTTAGAAGGATCTGATGAGAGTATGAAAGTGAACCGTGTAGGTTTGGGAGAAATGTGATATAGGAAGGGAAAGATCAAGTTCAAGGATCTTGAGACAAGAGCTTGAGGGGTATATCAGAGGAATAACAAAGAAAATGGGGCTGGAATGGTATAAAGGAAGAGCTGTGTGGCAGGCAATTGTTAATTTTAATACAAAGTTTAAAGTCTGAACTATCAAAATATCAATAATGATGAAATGTAAATCATGATTATACTTTAATAGTCATCCATTAAAATAGTATATGTTTTTTCATATTTATTCACTCATATCCTCTCATATTTACTTGTTTTATCTTCTCTGCCTCCTCTTTTATTTTTTTCTTTTTGGTCTTAACCTTCAATTACAATATTAGGGGGTTATGCTTTATTAAGTTTAATATTTATGGTGTAATTGGCCCCACATTTGCTCACAGTGCTAAACACACTTTGCTCCAGTATTAAAACCAGGAGAAATATGCTGTCTTTCTTTTAAGAATGTGAAAGAAGACGTCAGGAGATGCAAGGGTTAACACGTATGTGAAATTGAGAATGATTATATTGGCCGCTGAGTAAACAAAGAAAAAGAGACAGCTCTGCTCTCTTATTGTAATTGCAAATTTATTTTTTATAGTTTCTACAGTTTCTATTTTCCTTTAAACTGCCTTAATCTGTCTTCCTGCTGTGACCTATTTCCAGTAATGCATATTCAGTATAAAAATAGTAGATCAAATCATATCAGAATTCAAGCTACTCCTTGTAGCATAGAAACATGTACTTTTACATAACACTGAAATCAATTCCCCTCATACTAATTATTTAATTTCCATAAAACACTGAGAGTATTCTGCCATTAAGTCTTCACATTTAAAACTTGTTTTGTAATATTTTAATAGTTCTTCTTTTAAACAACATAGTGAGGAAATATAGTTACAATTTTATACATCCAGCAACTGAGCTGGAAAGTTAAAATATTGATCTAATGCCATACAATGAAGTTATGTTTATGCTTATAACCAGAGTGTCATTTGATTTAACTTATCTTTCAGTTCAAATGAGTTGATTGAATGAAAAATTAATCAGTCATACTGACATGACCAAATTGATCAACTGGCTGGATTGATCATTCCAGGCCACTATTTCTCAAACTGTGACCCACAAATTGTCTGCATTGGAGTCTCTACAGTGTTGATTCAGATACAAATCCTGCTTCTTACCCCAAATCTACTAAAAATATATATATATTTCCAGGACCAGGGCTAGGGACTCTGAATCTTAAGTTTAAGTGTCCCATATGATTCTTATAGATTCTAAAGTTTGAAATTACAGTTTCTAGCAAAGTGAAATTGAGATTTTGTTTTGTTTTGTTTTTTAACTTCACATTTTGGGGAAGTAACATTATAACAAGACCTGGGGTCTATCATCCAGTTAGGTGGAAATTATTGATGCTAAATAAGCCATAGAGGAGTAAAGCAGTGCTTGCTAAAGGTTTAATAATTGTGTATGTTTTTTAAATGCAGCTCTTCAGGCTACCTGTAGAAATCTGTTTCATATATAATAAATTGTCCCCAAGTAACCAGACTGTCAGGTACATATATGTACATTGTCAAGTAAGGACAAATTAAATTCAATAAATTATTTAAGTTTTTCTGTGATTCAATTGTTTAATAAGACCATAAAATATAAAAATCAGAGGTGATTTCACTTTTTCCTTAAGAAACATAGAATCTGATCTCTCCAGTAATTAAACACTACTTTTGACAACATCTTATTGATAATAAAACTAATAACAACAAAAGCAATGGCAACACTAATGTGTACTCTGGTCTTAGGTGAAGGTACATATCATACTTTGCAATGTAGCAGCCCATTCCACTGTTTTACAGTTCAAATTGTTAGGAAAAGCTTGGCTATATTAACCTAATTTGATTGCTTATGATTTTCATGGTACTTGAGTGGCAAATAGAAAATGCTAATTTCCTCCTCACCTCTCAGCTGGAGAATTTCCATGATGGGCTCACACCCACCCAATTTTCTAGACAAAGCTGACCAAAACAGGAATCATATAAATGGCCACAGTTCCCAAAAAAGGGTTGAACATCACTACTGGAGATAGAGCTATGAAGTACGGTAAGTCTGTGATGTCACTTACAGGCCACTGGTTCAAAAGCTTTCAGCTGGGCATCCTTCAGCTCCACTGGAGCTTCTTGTCCTCATTGGGATGTCTCTTGCTTTCACACCCCTCATGTTCTCTCTGCCCACCTCTTTCTCTCTGTTATTCTTCCTCATAAGTTTATTTCCTTTCTTACTTCCTTTAGTTCCTTATTCTTAGATATATACAGTGTATCAGTTCTGTGTCTTACCAAGATGTTCATGATCTTCTACCTTGGATTAATGCAATGATCTTCTTTTTAACTCAGGTGAGCAATCAATGCCAACTTAGAATTCTACTGCCTGATGCAAAAATCACTTCAATTTCTATTCACTGTAAGAATTCCTTTGTTTACTCGTTTACGCAGTCATTCAATAAATCTTTACTGACTACCTACTCAGTATCTAGTGTGCCTGAGGCAGACCTCTATATATTTTTGGATTCTCCTGCCCATCACTTTCCCTTTCAGCAAAGGAGTTAGACTCCTTTGCAAGGAACATTGATGATAGCATAAGTCCCGGTAATTCTATTCATTCCCCCCAACCTATCACCATAAATTTAAATGCAGTTATTTTTGTTTTTAAAGTGAGAGTTTGTTCCAACACAATTGACACGTTAAGAAACAATTTAAGCAGAACAAATTTTAGGTTCCCTAGTGCATGATTTTGTTCATAAGAAACACTAGGTAAGCATAGAAAGCTGCACTGAGTTGAACAGACCCACACTGAAATAAATCAAACGCACCCACAGACACACCTCAAACACCTGCCAGCTTAGTTACCCCATTGAGCTATGAGCCACATCCACCCACCTCTGGCATTGCTCCTCTCTGGCCAAACTTAGGTTAACCTCCTTCCACCACTTCAAAATAACTCTCAAGCTGTAACCTTTCCAACATCTACTTCTAAAAGTAAATTTTGTGTTTTTTTCTAAGATAAATCTGTCACAAATATTGTAGTATTTTGTGTGATGGTCAGTTTTATGTGTCAGCTTGATTAGGCCATGGTAGTTGGTCAAGTGCAAGTCGGGATGCTGCTATGAGGTATATTTTAAATATGGATAACATTTAAATCAGTAGACTTTTAGTAAAGCATATTACCCTCCATAATGTGGATGGGCTTCAGCCAATAAATTGAAGGCCTAAAGGAAAACAGACTGAGGTTCCCAAATAAGAGAGAATTTGGCCTCCTCAGTCTGCCTTTGAACTTGAGTTGCCATATCAACTCTTCCCTGGTTTTCTGGTCTGCCAAACTGTCCTGCAGATTTGCCAGTCTCCATAACTGGGTAAGTTAATGCCTTAAAATCCCTCTCTCCTTGTTTGTCTCTGTTCTTCTCTCTCTTGCTCTTTTCTGAGAGAAACTATATTCTTCTAAGATAGCTGGTGACTTTTGGAAACATACGCGTCAGACTATATTGACCGACGGCTCCTGTGAACTCATTGTTACTGTTTTGTAGCCATTTCTGAGAACAGTGCACAGAGAACAGAAACTTCTCCATCTCTATTCTATATGCTATCTCTTCTTGTTTCCACTGGAATCTTGCCTTAGTACTTTTTCTTCTTTCCTTTCCTGTTTCTCTTTTCAAAATTTAATTCCTTTCCTTCATAATGTAAACTCAGATCACAAAGGCCAGAAGTTCGAAAGCATTGGAGAACTGTTAGGATAGTTTTAATTTAGTTCACAGAAGATAATACCGTTACCAAAGTAAAAATAAACAAATGGAATCTAACCAAATTTGCAGGCTTCTGTACAGAAAAAGAAACTATAAATTAAATGAAAAAACAACCCACAGAATGGGATAAAATATTTGTAATTGATGAAACTAGCAGGACTTACTTTCCAAAATAAACAAACAACTCAATTTAAAAAAAAAATAGAAAAATGGCAGAAAATATAAATGGACATCTTTCCAAAGAAGGCATACAGGTGGTCACTAGGCACAAGAAAACATGCTTATCATCACTAATTGTTAGAGACTTCCAAATTAAAACTACAATAGGGTACCCTCACACTGGTCAGAATGGCCATCATTAAAAAGTTTACAAATAACAAATACTGGTGAGGGGTAGTGAAAAGGAAACTCTCTTACACTGTTGGTGAGAATGTAAATTGGTACAGCCATTATGGAAAACATTATGAAGATTCCTTAAAAAAACTAAAAATAAATTTGCCATATGACACAGAAATCCAACTACTGGGCATATACCTAGACAGAACTATAATTTTAAAAGTTACATCCAAGAAATGAAAACAATTTAAGTGCCTCTTGACAGATGAATTGAAACATGTGGTACATAACGTACAAGGGACTATTAGCCATAATAAAGAAAGAAATAATGCCATTTGTAGCAACATGGCTGGACCAAGAGATTATCATACTAAGTGAAGTAAATCAGAAAGACAAACTCTGGATGATATCACTTACATGTGGATTCTAAAATGTGACTCAAATGAACATATCATTCTGTTTCTACAAAGTGAACAGATGCACAGGCATAGAGAAGAGGCGTGTGATTGCCAAAGGGAGGGGGTTGGGTGGGGGAAGTATTGGGAGTTTGTGATTTGCAGATGCAAGCTCTTATATATAGGGTAGATAAACAACAAAGTCCTACTGTATAGCACAGGGAACTATATTCAACAACCTGTGACAAATTATAATGGAAAAGAATATAAAAAGAATATGTATATATGTATAATTGAGCCATTTTGCTGCATAGCAGAAATGAACACAACAGAAATTCTTCAGCTTTAGCTCCCTAATGATCTTTCCTCTGACACTTAAAAGTTTATAGACTTAAAGCTCACAGAGTCAAATTTCTTCCAAACAATATGATGGAAAGTCCTGCTTTTTCAATACACTCATCAGTTCTACTGCAGCAACAACATTTTCAGTGTTGATAAAGATATAATTTGGTCACAATGTGCAACACAACAGACCCTGATGATGCCAGTGAACTCTTCATGGATTCTTAACATAGCCCATTGGTTTTATGTGGAATCAGCATTTTAGAAAATAACTGTAACATTTAGTTGGATTAATTCCCTCCAGGCTGATTCAATGGTATATATAGCAAGATAAAATTTCCATGTGACACAATCAAGAGTCACAATGAACTGAAAAAATCAAATTACCCTAAACCTTAAAACTCCTAAAATTGGATGCTATCTCCCTCAGCTATTCTATCTTCTGCAGTGTAAACAATAAATACCTCTTGGCTACCACATCCATAAAAACATCTTTTGTTTCTAGCTGAATGAATTTTCTTTCTAAGGAACAACCACATATAATGCTGAACAACAATAAGAAAAACTTGATTTTAATTCTGGCTTTACTATTTACTATCTGTGTGACTTTGGACAAATCACTTAAAACGTTCTGTACCTCTTTATGGATAAAATAGGGAAAAATACTTATTTTGAAGTGGACAGAGGATACAATGCAAATGTATATCTTAAGTACTAAATATAAGACTGGTATTTATTATATATACAACAAAATAGCAGTGTCTTTATAATTGTTCAAATATATTAATAACTGCATACTATATTTGCATTGTAAAATCATCTAAGTCAATGTATGTAGTTGATTTATACATCAAATGAAAACATTATTTTCTCTCATAAAGCTAACATATGAATATTATAAAATCTTCACAGTATTTAGAAGTAAATAAAAGAAATAAGAGAAAAACCATATCATTCTTAAAATATTACTACTATTAACTAGTTGCTAAAAATGTCAGATATTTTATGTACATATTTTCTGCCAAAAAAGGAACTTCATGATATATACTAATCTGTAACTGTTTTTCACTTAATTCATAGGGAAACTTTCCTAGTCACTTAGCCATCTCTAATAGCATTTGACTGTCTTCCTGGTGGCTCAGATGGTAAAGCATCTACCTGCAATGTGGGAGACCCAGGTTCAATCCCTGGGTTGGGAAGATCCCCTGGAGAAGGAAATGGCAACCCACTCCAGTACGCTTGCCTGGAAAATTCCATGGACCGAGGAGCCTGGTAGGCTACAGTCCATGGGGTTGCAAAGAGTCTGACATGACTGAGTGACTTCACTTTCTTTCAATAGCATTTGACTACCTGCTGTGTCTATACAATAATTTAGGAAGATTTTTGTCTTCGCTTATAACCAGAGCAAGAACCCTAGGAAGAGAGAGAAGGCAGCCTTTGCTAAGAAAATGCTGTGATAATCCCACCATAATGAGGAAAGTGGCATCCTGGGTGTCAGACTGGCATTGGAAGTCCAGAGGAAGAGGACACTGCCCGTCCCTGAGAAGGCAGGAGAATATGGATGTACTGCAGAAGTGAAGAGTGAAAAAGACCAGATGCAAAGAGATAGGAGCTAGCAGAGCTAAGGAGAATGTGTGTGTGTGTGTGTGTTGGAACTGGGGAGTGCAGAGAGAAAACCTCCCTTCCAGTATGGAGATGTGGTACAGAAGAAAGATGAGGCATGTCCAGTGGAATTTTTCAGTAAGTGGTAAGTCTTGTAAAGTAAATCTAAAAATAGCATGATGTGCTTTGAATGATTATTTTGTTATGGAAACTTGAAAAAGGACTGGAGAAGGGTGGGAAAGATGAGAGCCATATGTATGTTGGGGAGGAGCTAATATCTGGATAATGAATTAAAGCAGCATGATTTATTTCAGTTCAGTTCAGTCACTCAGTCGTGTCCAATTCTTTGCGATCCAATGAATCGCAGCACGCCAGGCCTCCCTGTCCATCACCAACTCCCGGAATTCACCTAAACTCATGTGCATCGAGTAGGTGATGCCATCTAGCCATCTCATCCTCTGTTGTCCCCTTTTCCTCCTGCCCCAAATCCCTCCCAGCATCAGGGTCTTTTCCAATGTATTGGAGTTTCAGCCTAAGCCTCAGTCTTTCCAATGAACACCCAGTACTGGTCTCCTTTACGTTGGACTCGTTGGATCTCCTTGCAGTCCAAGGGACTCACAAGACTAGTCCAAATCTCACATGACGACTGGAAAAACTATAGCCTTGACTAGACAGACCTTTGTTGGCAAAGTAATGTCTCTGCTTTTGAATATGCTATCTAGGTTGGTCATAACTTTCCTTCCAAGGAGTAAGCATCTTTTAATTTCATGGCTGCAATCACCATGTCCAGTGATTTTGGAGCCCAAATAAATGAAGTCTGACACTGTTTCCACTGTTTCCTCATCTATTTCCCATGAAGTGATGGGACCAGATTTATTTAAGTGATGTCAAATAGATGACAAAACAGTCTGAAAAAAATCCTTAAGGAAAAAACTTTAAATATGTATCTTTTTACTTCTCCCATTGGTTTACTAGGATTGCACTTTAATTTAATTGACACTTTTATGTGGTAAGTTAGGTTAACTGCTCTGTAGCTTCTGACTCTTTGCAACCCTGTAGCCCTCCAGCTTCCTCCATCCATGGTATTTTTCCAACTAGGATATGGGAGTGTGTTGCCATTTCCTTGTCCAGGGCATCATCCATACCCAAGGATCTAACTCTGGTCTCCTGCATTGCAGTCAGATTCCTTACCTCTAAGCCACCAAGGAAGTCCCAAGTCAGGTTATATATCTTTTCTAATATTCAAGTATTCCCAAAGATTTTTCAACCTCTTCCTTCCTATAAGAATTTCATTCTAAATAAAAAAGTCCATTCTTAATTTCCCAAATGCATCATAAAATTTTCATCTTTAAATTTCTTATTCATATTTAACCGAATACTTAAGAATCTAAGTTTTATGAATTTCTATGAAATGTATGAATTTAAATTCTATCTTTTCTTAAAACTTACAATTAAGATTTATTGCCTCCATAAGTCCATAATGATTTCATTCATCTCAAATTCTTTATCACTTACTTATATCCTGTCTAAAAAATTGGACCATGAAGTTAGAAATTTTTTTAATCTATAAGACTTATTGTGATACCATTCAGTGAAAGGCTACCATAAATATTTATCTTAAAATCTCATATTTTGAATTTAATGTTTAATAATTTTATACTTAAAATATTTCAAAAAGAAATCATATTATCAAATTGCAGAAACATTATGATTACCCTCACAGGAAAATTGAATAATAGTTTGAATTTTTCTCTACACAATTCTTGTTACAAATTCATGTTCTAAAAATAATAATTGAGACAGTTAATAATAACTATATGTTTAGTGCCAGAGACTAAATCCTTATACAGTTATTATATTTAATCCTTATAATACTCAGTGAGATAGACATTACCATTTACTGAAATTTATTGTTGAATATACTAGGAATTAAAATACTATAAATAGCATACCTAAGAACATAAAGCTAGTAAGTAGTAAAGTTGGGAATTAAATTCAAGAATATTTGACTCTAGTTTTAAACTATTACTGCAGATATCAACTAAAGCTTAAATTGAACTATACTTCTTAAAGAGCTTGTGTTGACTCATTCTTCAAATAATTTTTTCAGATTAATTTGTCTTGATAAAATAAGAGATGGAAGTTAGCTTTGCCGTGTGAGTTAATTTAATGAAGTAATAGCCTCTTGAAAATCCTCTAGGATTTTAAATAAACTCTAGGTCAAAGAAAGACAAATTGGCATAACATTCATATTAATGCATCGCAAAGTGTGTTACACAAGAAGTCAATTCTTTGGAATATATGCATTGTTAGATATATTATTTTCAAAGAGACTTTGGTTACTTATTATGGTGATGGACGACTCTGATGAAAATATCAACAAGTTCATGTTTTTCCTTCAATATTTCTCCCATAAATACAATGATATATAATGAAGATTATTTAATGAGACAGGCAATGGGATATTTTGCATGGGTGCAAGTGAATTTGATTTTTCAAATTGTAAAGTGTGACATTCCTCATGATATTACCTACTGATTTTATTTGACCTTGCTATTGGGAAATGGCAACCCACTCCAGTACTCTCGTCTGGAAAATCCCATGAACGAACATGACAGACTACCATTCATGGGGTCGCAAAGAGTCAGACACAACTGAGCAACTTCACTTCATTGTTAGAATTAAAAAATGTCTGAACAGACAACAACCAGTTCAACAGCTTTCAATAAACTGACTGTACATGGTTATAAAATGAGTGTATATACCCAAGGGAGACAATTTTCTTAAGGAGAGGCTTTTTCTTTTTAATCCATATGACTAATGGATTAGATGTAGCAGACCTTCAGTACACAGCCTAATATGTATATATAATTGTTATCAGCTAGCAAACTATAGGGGTTTCCCCAGCGGCTCGGGGGTAAAGAATTTACCTGAAATGTAGGAGATGAAGGAGCCACTGGTTATATCCTTGGGTCAGGAAGATTCCCTGGAGGAAGAAATGGCAACCCACTTCAGTATTTATGCCTGAGAAATCCCATGGAAAAAAAGAGTCTGGTGTGCTGCAGTTTATGGGGCCACAAAGAGTTGGACGTGCCTGAGCAACTGGGTGGTGGTGAGTGGTGATGGGTGGTTGAGTCACTAAGTTGTGTCTGACTCTTGTGACCCCATGGACTGTAGCCCGCCAGGCTTCTCTGTCCATGGGATTCTCCAGGCAAGGATATTGGAGTGGGTTGCCATTTCCTTCTCCAGGGGATCTTCCTGACCCAGGAATTGAACCTGGGTCTCCGGCATTGCAGGCAAATTCTTTATCAATTGAGCCATAAGGGAAGACTGAGCAACTAAGTACACATCAAAACTATACTTAATTATCTATCACAGAGATACCTCCAATATGAGAAAATGAGCACAGAAAAATTAATTTAAATATATGATAAGAAAAAACTTTGTAGATTAATTTCTTTGTACTATGCAGTCATCCAGTTGGCCTGAGTGCCACACATAAGTGAGCTGAACTTGAAGGTGCTCAAGAGGATAGGTTGAACTATCCCACTCTTGCAGTTAGAAGAGTTGAGAACATTTTATATTTTACATAAAAAATAAATATTGTATTTCTAAGTAGTACATAATATTAGGTTTCAAGGGAGATTAAGGAAGAGCCAGAAAGTGGCAGAGCCAGCCTGTGCAGTATGGCTTCAATTTCCATACTTATGAATGTTCTGATGCTGCCCCTCCAGAATAAATCTAACCAATCACTGTTCAAGGCACTAAGCCATCCTATACGTGCAAATCATTCAGCCCTCTGTTCATCAGAGTCAGTATTCTCCCTCTCTGAACTGTCAGTAAATTCCTAATTGAAAATCCTCTGTCCAAGCTCCTGTCTTTGCACAGCAAATACTCTGGAACATTGGATTGTGAGGAAAGGCAAATCATCTCTAACTGAGGTTCTTGACCACAACCATGGTCAGGCAGGAGGCTGGTCAGAGACCCTCAAAATGCCAAGTTCCTCTTGGAGTAATCAATTATAATGTGAGGTGTCGTAGAAAGAGCTGTTTAATGCTGGGGCTACAATTGCTGACTTCCCACTGTGTTATCTCAAAGAACTTAGACATTTCCTTTCTCGGCCACAGTCATAAGTAAAGCACAGTATCCTGTATAAGGGTTTACCAGGTGGCACAGTTGTAAAGAAGCTGCCCAGCAGTGCAAGAGATGCTGATTATATCCTTGCGTTGGGAAGATGCCCTGGAGGAGGAAATGGCAACCCACTCCATTATTCTTGCCTGGAAAATCCCATGGACAGAAAAATCTGGCTGGCTATAGTCCAAGGGTTCGCAAAGAGTCATACATGACTCAGCATGAGGACACACACATACCTACACAGTCCACTATCTGATATGGATTAAAACAACCACTGTTTCTTAAAGATTTTTTGAGCTAACAAGGCTGACCTAGGATAAAATTAAATTGAACCCTGAGTCTTTATCATATTCATGTGTCTAATAATTTGAAGATGGGTTGATACATATTTTTCATTTTTCTTATAAAAAGAAAAAATATTTCCTAAAGAATTATGATCCTATAACATTAATTTTTTGAAAAAGGAATTTATAGGAGGAATGTTTTTCCCTTGAAACACAAGGGGAACTATAATATAAATTTGTGAAATGTACAAGTTTGTTGAAAAATCATTACTGAGAGCATTTCTTTTGGCATTTCAAATACATGTTAAATGTACTTTCTCTCTCTAAACAGGAAGTAGTTATTTAGCTAGGTTTTTCACAACATATATATTTACAAAATGCTGTAGAAATAAAAATAGTTTCTTACTTGTGACAGAAAATGTTAAATATAGTTACTGAAATGAGCTCTGGATCAATACATCAATGTAGTTCAGGTTTCCTGATTTCCAGAAAGATATGAAACCTGAAGCAAACTTATACATAATTGAAGTTATAAAAAGAAGCCATTGTTACTTAGGGGCATTTTCCTCAGAAAAAATATAGCTCCCGCTCCTGCAGATCATGCCTACTATGTAGCTCTGAAAAGTGGCTTTTGCCAGAATATCCTGAAGTTCAATATATCTCTAAAAGACCCTTCTTCACTTTTCACTCCTATTACTAAGTAGGATGAGTAATTTTATATGTCAACTTGGCCAAGTCACAGAGTTACCAAATATTTGGTTATACCTTACTCTGGATGTAGTTATAAGGGTGTTTTAGATGAGGTTAATATCTGCATTAGTAGCTTGGGAATAGCAGAATACTCTCTTTTCCAACATGGGTGGTTCTCATCAAATCAGATGAAAGCCTGAATAGAACAAAAGAGGTTGACTCTCCTTCAAATGAGAGAATTTGTCCTGCCAAACTACATGAGCTGAGACATTGCCTCTTCTTGAGCTTGTCAGCTTTCACACAAGAATATCAGGTTCCCTGTTTCTCAAGACTCTGGACTCAAACTGGAACCACACTATTGGTTCTCTTGAGTCTCCAGCTTGCCAGCGGAAGATATGGGGACTTCTCAGCTTCAATAATAATGTGAAGTACCTTATAATATCCCAAAGAAAGGCAATACCAAAGAATGTTCAAACTACTGCACAATTGCACTCATCTCACATTCTAGTAAAGAAATGCTCAAAATTTTCCAAGCAAGACTTCAGCAATACATGAACCGTGAACTTCCAGATGTGCAAGCTGGTTTTAGAAAAGGCAGAGGAACAAGAGATCAAATTGCCAACATCTGCTGGATCATGGAAAATGCAAGAGAGTTTCAGAAATACATTTATTTCTGCTTTATTGACTATGCCAAAGCCTTTGACTGTGTGGATCACAATAAACTGTGGAAAATTCTGAAAGAGATGAGAATCCCAGACCACCTGACCTGCCTCTTGAGAAACCTATATGCAGGTCAGGAAGCAACAATTAGAACTGGACATGGAACAAAGACTGGTTCCAAATAGGAAAAGGAGAACGTCAAGGCTATATATTGTCATCCTGCTCATTTAACTTATATTCAGAGTACATCATGAGAAATGCTGGGCTGAAAGAAGCACAGGCTGGAATCAAGATTGCCAGGAGAAATATCAATAACCTCAGATATGCAGATCACAGCACCCTATGGCAGAAAGTGAAGAAGTACTAAAAAAGCCTCTTGATGAAAGTGAAAGAGGAGAGTGAAAAATTTGGCTTAAAGCTCCACATTCAGAAAACGAAGATCATGGCATCTGGTCCCATCACTTCATGGGAAATAGATGGGGAAACGGTGGAAACTGTGTCTGACTATTTTTCTAGGCTCCAAAATCACTGCAGATGGTGACTGCAGCCATGAAATTAAAAGACGCTTACTCTTTGAAAGGAAAGTTATGACCAACCTAGATAGCATATTCAAAAGCAGAGACATTACCTTGCCAACAACGGTCTGTCTAGTCAAGGCCATGGTTTTTCCAGTGGTCATGTATGGATGTGAGAGTTGGACTGTGAAGAAAGCTGAGCACCAAAGAATTGACTGTGGTGTTGGAGAAGACTCTTGAGAGTCCCTTGGACTGCAAAGAGATCCAACCAGACCATTCTAAAGGAGATCAGTCCTGGGTGTTCTTTGGAAGGACTGATGCTAAAGCTGAAACTCCAGTACTTTGGCCACCTCATGTGAAGAGTTGACTCATTGGAAAAGACTGGGAGGGATTGGGGGCAGGAGGAGGAGGGAATGACAGACAATGAGATGGCTGGATGGCATCACCGACTCGATGCACATGAGTTTGAGTGAACTTTGGGAGTTGGTGATGGACAGGGAGGCCTGGTGTGCTGCAATCCATGAGGTCACAAAGAGTCGGACATGACTGAGGGACTGAACTGAACTGAACTGACCTTATAATATATGTTTTATTTCATAATTATATCCACTTCCTTATATAATGATTTCATGAAATAATAATGTAATAATAACATAATCTTCATAATTTATAATTACATAATAGACTTCTCCATACATATATCACCTATTGGTTCTGTCCCTCTGGAGAAGCCTAATACAATAAGTTCTAGATGAATTTAAGTAAACATAGCTACATAACAGAAGAATTTCCTTTCATCAAATAACTTGAACTTAAAGAATTCCTTCTACCCAAATATGAGTTTAATTAATTTGGATTTTTGTTCAATACTGTTATCTTCATTTCTGAAAGAATGAAAACATTGTGATTGATTTTATTTATCTTTCTGTAGAAATTTTATTGAAAAATTGGATTCTTGCCATCTCACTTCAGATTTTCTCTCTCTTCACTATAAAACTCAATGGTTTTCAGGAGGTGCAAAAATATATTTTACTATTAGCCCAAGAGAAACACAGAGATTTTTTGTAATGCACTTCAAAACTTTTGGAACTACTGGCTTTTACCATAGATTAATAACTACAGTTTAATGTTACCGAGCCTCCTTACTTACATGCTATGGCAGAAAATGGGAAAATGAATAGAAATTAGAGGGTCCCCACATCCAGGGGCTGTATTAGGGTCCTCTAGAGAAACATAACCAATAAGTTATTATCTAGTTATTAAGAGAAGTAGCTCATGCAATTATAGAGGCTGAGAAGTTGCACCGTTTGCCATTTTCAGCTGAAGAGCCCATGTGTATTTCAGTCCAAGTCTGAACACCTGAGAACTAGGGAAACATAAATCCTAGTCTGAGGGCAGGAGAAGATGAGATATTCTAGCTCAAACAGTGAGGCAAGGTAAAAGGACTTGAATTGCTCCTTCCCCTGCCTTTGATGTCTTTCATGCCCTCAGTAGATTGAATGATGTTAACCTACACTGGAGAGGGCAATCTACTGAATCCACGGATTCAAATGTCAGTCTCATCTGGACACACCCTCACACATACCCAGAAATAATATTTAATCCAAGCTTCCTGTGGCCAGTCAAACTGACACATAAAATTAATGATCATAGGGGCTGAAATATTAATAATTTATTACCTAGTCTTTCCTCTCTTTGTTGTTTTCATTCATTCATCTGCTTGCTTTATTGTGATAAGAATAATAAGTAAATTTCCCAGCTTCCAAACTCACAATATATGGAGAGAACCCAATTTGACACGAATCCCTAAAGAACAGTTGATGAATAAAGTGAATTATTTTTTTTCTGAATTTACCTGGCCACCTGCCAATTGTAGAATATGCCTGCAAGGATCTGGCATACACGTCAGTGACAATGATCTTCCCACAGTGGGCAGTAGGAACCTTAGCAGGTTTTTCATTGGTGTGTGTGTGTGCACTAAGATGCTTCAGTCATGCTTCCAACTCTGTTCGACCCTTATGGGCTGTAGCCCACCAGGCTTGTCTGTCCATAGGATTCTCCAGTCAAGAATCCTGGAGTTAATGTCCATGCCCTTTTCCAGGAAATGCTCCCGACCCAGGGATCAAACCCACATCTCTTACATCTCCTGCACTGGCAGGCAGGTTCAGTTCAGTTCAGCTCAGCTCAGTGGCTCAGTCATGTCTGACTCATTGTGACCCCATGAATCGCAGTATGCCAGGCCTCCCTGTCCATCACCAACTCCAGGAGTTCACCCAGACTCACGTCCATCAAGTCAGTGATGCCATCCAGCCATCTCATCCTCTGTCATCCCCTTCTCCTCCTGACCCCAATCCCTCCCAG
Source organism: Budorcas taxicolor (assembly GCF_023091745.1). NCBI lineage: Eukaryota > Metazoa > Chordata > Mammalia > Artiodactyla > Bovidae > Budorcas > Budorcas taxicolor. The sequence continues at coordinate 90,481,259 of NC_068910.1, forward strand.
CATCAGAGTCTTTTCCAGTGAGTCAGCTCCGCATGAGGAAGCCAAAGTACTGGAGTTTCAGCTTTAGCATCATTCCTTCCAAAGAAATCCCAGGGCTGATCTCCTTTAAAATGGACCGGTTGGATCTCCCTGCAGTCCAAGGGACTCTCAAGAGTCTTCTCCAACACTACAGTTCAGAAGCATCAATTCTTTGGTGCTCAGCTTTCTTCACAGTCCAACTCTCACATCCATACATGACCACTGGAAAAACCATAGAGACTAGACGGATCTTGGCTGGCAAAGTAATGTCTCTGCTTTTGAATATGCTATCTAGGTTGGTCATAACTTTTCTTCCAAGGAGTAAGCATCTTTTAATTTCATGGCTGTAGTCACCATCTGCAGTGATTTTGGAGCCCCCGAAAATAAAGTTGGACACTGTTTCCGCTGTTTCTCCATCTATATTGCCATGAAGTGATGGGACCAGATGCCATGATCTTTGTTTTCTGAATGTTGAGCTTTAAGCCAGCTTTTTCACTCTCTTCTTTCACTTTCATCAAGAGGCTTTTTAGTTCCTCTTCACTTTCTGCCATAACGGTGGTGTCATCTGCATATCTGAGGTTATTGATATTTCTCCTGGCAATCTTGATTCCAGCTTGTGCTTCTTTCAGCCCAGCGTTTCTCATGATGTACTCTGCATATAAGTTAATAAGCAGGGTGAAAATATACAGCCTTGACATACTTCTTTTCCTATTTGGAACCAGTCTTTGTTCCATGTCCAGTTCTAATTGTTGCTTCCTGACCTGCATATAGGTTTCTCAAGAGGCAGGTCAGGTGGTCTGGGATTCCCATCTCTTTCAGAATTTTTCACAGTTTATTGTGATTCACACAGCCAAATGCTTTGGCATAGTCAATAAAGCAGAAATAGATGTGTTTCTGGAACTCTCTTGCTTTTTCGATGATCCAGCAGATGTTGGCAATCTGCCTTTTCTAAAACCAGCTTAAACATCTGGAAATTCGTGGTTCACATATTGCTGAAGCCTGGCTTGGAGAATTTTGAGCATTACTGGTTAGACATGGACAAATGGTAAAGAAAAACTAAGATGAACTTGTCTTTAAATCATAAAAATGTATATTTTCTTTTTTTCTTTTATGACCCTGTTTTTCTTTCTTTACTCTTGGCTTGTTATATTGTTTTGCTCTCTGTGACAAAATTTATGTTATAGCTAAAAGTATTAAGAGTCAGTTTCTAGGTTTTAAAGGATGCCTGTGAGCGGCGTAGCAGAGTATTGAAGTACAAAGGCTTTCTCATCAAATGAACATGTATTTAAAAGATTATTCTACCTTTTTTTTTTACAGGTAAACCTATACTTAGGTTTTTAAACTAAAGATTGGAATAAAAATACTACTGACTTCAGGATTGTGAGAGGAACTATATTCAGTGATGTAAAAAGGACAGGAGGATCTACAGAGTAGTCATTCTTTGATGCTAAAGGGGTGAGACATGATCCCCTAGCAGAGGGTTCAGAAGGTAAGGAGTGTGGATGGGGGATTTATGCAACGTCTATTGTCTTTCTTCCTTTGAATTTCATGCCTTAGATTCTGATTTCTACACTATACCAAGACAGAGTGTCAAATAAACACCATAACTAAATAAAATTTAGTTATTTAGTCACTTTCTGGATAAGAATGAAAGTAAATTTAGAGAACAAAATGTAATTCATCCTTAAAAACACAGTTAAACATTAAATATATTATCCTAAAATAATCTCAGAAGTAAGTTTGTTTAGGAATAAAAAAGTTAACCAAAGGGAAATAATACAAGATATCTTAATCTAGTTCAACAATATACAGGAGGCCTAAAATCAACTATTAATACCAAAAATAGCAAAAATAGTTCTAAATAAGGGCTTCTTCCATATCTGCCTACATTAAAGAGAACCTTAAGATGAAGGGATCAAGTGGAAATTTGGAGAGAAGCTGAGAAAGGGAAGGAATGCCAAGGTTTTTACTCATATATCAAATCTGACTCTCAGAATATAATGGAGAATAAATGATTCACTTCTCATCTGATTGATACTTGACTCACATGAAGATTTGTCAGCTTGGGGCTAGAAGTAGGGGTGTTTGGTGTTAGGGAGAATGGGAGGGGGATCTCTTTAGCAGAAAGCTTTTGTTTTTGGAGCAGATGACACTGAGTTTTCTAGATGTTGTATTGCAATTACAGAAGACTTTTGGCAGACTACATGGACTACCACCGCAGTTGGGGAGTTGTAGGGGGAAATCTGGAGGAGTAACTCATCAACAAACCATGGAAAAGAGTAAAAGGAAGCATGGGACATATGGTGGATGAGGTGGCCAAATGAAGACCAGACAAGATGGACACCATGCAAAAACAAACATCATTTTTAAAGTTTTGCGTATTTGGCTTTTTCAGGTGCAATCATCTTGTAAGTGTAACTAGAATAATCTAACATGGGAATTAATTTTCCTTCTCACTATACACTCATTCATACAAATCCTATGACTGTTTAATCAAAAGAGGTGGAAAAACATTTGCATGGGTACTAACATCATACAAACTAAAGCTGCACTGGAAAAAAAAATCTAACAACTGGACTTCTCAGGTGTATCCTCCCTCACGAAAGAAATTAACAGCAAATCAGAGCAAGACTTACATGATTGAAGATCCTGCTGACCTTTTAAATCCTGACAATTTGATCTTTTCTGGGTATTTCCAATGGCACTATCACTAACAGTAATGTACTGGAGTCATGTTTTATACTTTGTTCCTCGATTCTGTGTCTGATATATTTTTCTTTAATTTCTAACTGAGAGAAGGCCCATAAAGAATGTCTGGAGAAAGGCAGCTCTCCTCTGAGACATGGCATTAGAAGAAAAGGTCTGTCTTCAGGTCAGCCACTCCAGTGGAATTACTCTCCAAGGGAAACATTGTTTCTCTGAGGGAAGGTGTATCTTCCCCCCGTTGCCCTTCACAGGACTAATGAGATACACAGTTCTGCAATGCCAGCCACCTCTAGGACTCACCACCTAGTTTATCAAGGGGAAGTGGACTCTGGGAGCAACTACAAAAAGGAAGCTACCCTGATTTAGGTGGTGCTGAAACACAGGCAAGGGTTTCTCCCTCCTGTCTCATTTGATCATTTTTCATGCTTTACCTCTGCTTCTTGGGGCTGATTTATCTCCCACCCCCCCCAACCCCCCCACCCCCGCCCCCCGGCATGCTATGCTGTAAGTGTTTTCAGTTCTAACTGGAACTTGTCTTTGAACCAAGAAGATTTACTTCTCCCCTGGTTCATTTCTTCCTCTGATTCCTGTTTATTCTTACCCTGGCTCTTACAGCTTTTTTCCTCGACGATGTGAGTGTTCCATCTATTTTCATCTGTCCTCATCTCCTGCCTGAGAACCCCCTGTGTAGTACAGTAGAAAGACAGGGGGATTTGGCTGAAAGATAGGCTGTGTGACCTTTGGCATGTCAATTAACCACTTTTAAAAACTGATTTCTCTCTCTACAATGAGGATGTTGGATTCAGTTATCTCAGTGATCATCCTAGCTCTCATTTGCCAGGTTTCATGTGTTCTCACAGTGCTCAGCTTATCATGCAAGCACAGAACACGGGTATTTGTTTCCTACTGCTGCTGCAGTAAATCATCACAAATGCAGTGGCTAAAACAGGACAAAATTTGTCATTCTATAGTTCTGTAGAGCAGAAATCTGACACGGTCTCATTGTGCTAAAATCGGGATATTGGCTGGACTGTGCTCCTTCCTGGAGTCTCTAGAGGAGATTCTTCCAAGAATTCAAATGATCAGATTGAGTATGTTTTGATAATTCAAGATAATTTATAATCTATTGATTTCAATGTCAGGAGATATTAGCTTTAATCACATCTGCAATTACCCTTTTGCCATGTAAGGTAACATATTGACAGGGTGTGAGCATCGTGGGGGACCATTATCCTGCCTACCACAACATGTTACTTGCTAACACAAGAGTTTAATGTCTAGTAGCACCAAATTGAGCCAAAGCAATCAGATACTTCTTCCCTTTTCTGCTTTTCTTGTTTCAGAAGGATCCTGGAATGACCCAACTCAACCTCAAATTGTCAGACACTATCAGTGTCTGAGATATGCACTTCGGAAGCCACCCCATACCATCTTTTACATTAGCTCTTCTAAGAATCTCTATTCCTTCCCAGAACTATTCTGAATCTCTATTGTCCCTGCTCAGACTCACAGTATGTTACTAAATGTATTCTAAGGACTGCCCCTTCTCTACTAAATTGTCAATATCCTACAGTAGGTTTCCATTATTGGTTTCCTCTCCTTTGATCTTCAGTCACTCTAAGTGGCTGCTGCTTTCTGATGATATACTCTATGTCCCTAATGGGGACAAACCTGGACACTCAGATTTTGGCTTCCTGCTGTGGTATCTAAACCTTTGAATAAAAGGAGTAATATTTATCTAGCCCTCTAAACTTTTTCTTTCAAGATTCCTGCACTAGCCGTATACTTCATAATCCTTTCCAGCTGTTATTGTAGTTTCTGGGCCAACGTCATGGGTGATGGACCAAAGCAAACACACAGGGCCTCACACTCAGAAGGGGCTGGCATGCTAAGGATATAAAGCTGTTTGTTCACCATCTAGAAATTTTTAATAGCTCAGTTTTAGATTTATATACTTTTGTATATTTATAAAAAATTATATACTTATAAAATATAAATTTTTTATATATTTTAATATATTTATAGTGCAATCTGATATACAACTGAAGCGTGTCCTAGTGGCTTAGAGCTTTGGTTCACTGACCTGCTGATTCCTTCTGCTTCTTTATCTCCCTGGGGTGGGTTAACTGCCACTGGCTCTCCATCCCTGCCCAGTCATTTGGTCACTTGTACCATCCTCTTCCCTTGGCAGAGTCTGAATGTAGACAATGAGAGAGATGAAGTCAGTACCCAGTTGTAGGGTAGAGCTCTGGACATTAGCGAGGACCTGCAGTTGCCCAGCCACTAATCTTGCCTAAGGAAAGTGACTTCCCTTAGCAAATAAAAATCACCATGACAGGTACAGTGAGGCATGGGAAAAAGAAAAGAAAACACATTTTTTCCTTAGTGTTTTGGGTATGGTACCCTAAATTTTCATTTTATACCAGGACCCATCAATTATGCAATTTGCCCTAATATTTTAGTTCAAGATTTCTGAATTTCAGCACTTTTGACATTCTTGGCTTGGTAATTGTTGAGAGTTAACATCCTATAAGTCCCACAATATACAGAAGCATCCTTAACATTTACCCACTAGCACCATCTCTCAGTTGTGACAATCCAAAATGCCCCCTAGGAAGAGAGTAAAACTCTCCCAGTTGAAAATCACTGGTTGGTTTCTAGAAACTTAATCCTGGCTCTTGAGCTTCCTATTTGATGAAGGTGCTGATATCTATGCTCTAAAGTGAAAGTGGTAGTGTTAGTCAGTCTGTTAGTCGTGTCCCACTCTTTGTGACCCCATGGACTATAACATTCCAGGTTCCTCTGTCCATGTAATTCTCCAGGCAAGAATACTGGAGTGGGTTGCCATTCCCTTCTCCAGGAAACTTAAGTTAAGCGACTCTTACTTTCTAATATTGAATAGCATCACAGATTCTAGACAGAAAGCTAGATTTAACCTTGATTAGTAGTATTAATCATTTGACCTTGATTAGTAGTATTACTTTGAGCAAATTACTTAATGGCTTACAACCTGGTTTTCTGACCAGTTAAGTAAAATCAATAGTAATAACAGTAAGTACAACAGAAAGTTGTTGTGAGAACTAAATGACACAATATATGTAGAAATCTTAGCATTGTGCTTGGATTGGCACATAGTGAGTAATCAATAAATGGTTTTATTATTATTACTATTAGAGTCAACTCCATCACTACTAGAGAACTTGACAATGTTGGCTCCCTAGAAGTACAAATGTCTTCCTTTTACTGATTTTTTCATTAACCGTTTCATTGTTTAGCACAATCATTCGTAGTTTTGGCTTAGATAAAGTCTATCTTTATTGTTCTAAGTTAACAGTAGAGGCTTTCTTAGAGGTCATGGGGTCCTGACAGCAGAAGTCAACATAGTTGTGTCATTTCTGTTCTGCACAGCAGCCCAAATGTTATCTCTTTACATTTTATTTCATTTGAACCTCCTGCAGAATTGCTGTTTACTATGGGAGTCATTTACAAAGTAGAGACTGACTGCGTCCAGCCTAGTGAGAGTCTTTCCATTCCATCCATCTGTCTTCTGTGATTCTTTTAGGGCTTCTTCAAGTGCTCACCAACCCCAAGAAAGGCCACTTTCATAAAATAATAATTCAAATCATATAAAAGTAAATAGCTATTTTTTCCAAAAAAAGAGAAAATGTTGATGTCCTCACATGAATGATAAATAATTACCAATAAAAAGTGTGTTGACAAAACCTGTAGACTTAAGGAAGAACCTGTGAGGGTATAGCACAAGAAAAATCCTTTCACAAATTACACCAGTTACAGATGTGCAGAAAATTAAAACTAGTTTGGCTAAAAGTAGCATTTCTGAGATAAAGCTACAATACATAGCATTCTTATAAAAGCAAATATTTGGATTAAATATAGACAACATCATCTTTACACACACAAACACAGTGTAATTAGGAATCTGTTGGGTAAAGCATCATTTGAGCAATAAAAGCTTCAGCTCCTTCTTTCTGACTTTTTTTTTTTTTTTTCAAATAATAGGTAGGAAGTTATTCAGACTGACTGAAGAGTCATTTGAAACAATACCTTGAGTCAATTGCTCACCTTCAAGTTCCTTGCACACTCTTTTTCCCCTAAAACTTTCAAATAAATGAAATAAACTAATTTGACTAATCACTTAATTTCCTGGATGGTTTATTGTTATATTCAAAGAAAGAGCAGAGGTGTTGTTAAATATGTTGGCAGTTGGATTCAGCTGAGATTTGCGTGTCCGTAGCTCTCTGCACATGACCCATTACTGCATTCATCAGTTTGTATTCTAATTATGTCATCATTTTCCATCTGGGCACTGGACTGTCATCTCCTTGTGCCAAAGTGCCTGGCATAGGTTAGACCTCAAAACATATTCACTAATTTGTGAATTATCTATGCTTCAACAATTTCCACCTGGTTGAATTTTTTTTAAAAATTTATATAAATGTAAACAGAAAATGTTGGGAAAATCAAAGGCCTATAATGGAAAAATCAAAGTACTATAGATAAAATACATGCCCATTATATCAAAAATTGCTTATAAACTCTTTCTTGAAATGAGGATATATAGTTCCAATTTTTAAAAAAGTACTAAAACACAAACACAGAAATCCTTTCCTTTTGAAAGGGAAGAAATTTGATCATGAACCAAAAAAATGCTTGCATGGAACTGAAATATGCTATTTACCTGATGCAAAAGAATAAGCCTAAGTGTTAAAAATTAGAATGTAAAATTAGAAACCTTTTATTAGTAAAAAAAAATTATACTCATCTTGGTTGTATTTTGGGTAAGAACTTTTTCAAAACAGATGACGTTTCCTTCATAACCTAAAATGTTTCATGCATATTCATTTAGATTCCTAAGAGGATCTCATTGTCTCATCCAAAGAAGAATTAATAATCCTTAATGGTCTCCGATGACACTTTGTCTTTGTCCCTTTTCCAACTGTGCAGATGACTTTAAGCATACAAATGTTCCTGTTCATGCTTTGGCCTCTAAAGTCTCTTGCATGATCACAGGATTGAAAAGAAATCATTCTTCCTACACTATCATGAATTTTGTATTCTTCTTTTACACGTGAAAAAAAAAATGTACTGGGTTTACTTTACATATTTGAACCACTTATCTGGGCTTCCCTGGTGACTCAGATGCTAAAGACCTGGGCTCAGTCCCTAGGTTGGGAAGATCCCCTGGAGAAGGAAATGGCTACCCACTCCAGCTTTTTTACCTGGAAAGTTCCATGGATAAAGGAGACTGGTAGGCTACAGTCCATGGGGTCGCAGAGAGTTGGACCCAACTGACTGACTTTCACTTTTACCACATATTTAGAAATAAAAAACAGCAAAACAAGAAAGAGATACTTGTTGAGTCATAAAGAAAAACAAAGTACTGATTATAAAGGACCCTCTAAGCCTTTATGACCCACTCCAGTGTTCTCGCCTGGAGAATCGCAGGGATGCGGAGCCTGATGAGCTGCCGTCTATGGGGTCGCACTGAGTCGGACACGACTGAAGCGATTTAGCAGCAGGAGCAGCAGCAGCCTTACAGAAATGGGAAATCACGGAAGAGTTACTAGAAATGAGCAAATCAGACAGACCTGGGTTTAAGTATAGCTTCATGTCCATACAGTTCCCTCAACTCCACAATGGGCATAAAAATAGTAACTCTTATAGCTTAATAGGTTATTGGGTTTCTCCAGGGGCTCAGTGGTAAAGAATCCACCTGCCAATACAGGAAACACAGGAGACATGGATTCGATCCCTGGGTCAGGAAGATTCCCTGGATATGGGAATGGCAACCCACCCCAGCATTCTTGTCTGAAAAATCCCATGGACAAAGAAGCCTTGTGGGCTACAGTCCATGGGGTCGCAAAGTGTCAGATGCGACTGAGCATAATAGATTATATGGCTGAAATGAATATAATTGATTTATTAATAATATGTTGCTGCTGCTGCTGCTGCTGCTGCTAAGTTGCTTCAGTCGTGTCCGACTCTGTGCCATCCCAGAGATGGCAGCCCATCAGGCTCCCCTGTCCCTGGGATTCTCCAGGCAAGAACACTGGAGTGGGTTGCCATTTCCTTCTGGAATGCATGAAAGTGAAAAGTGAAAGTGAAGTTGCTCAGTCGTGTCCAACTCTTAGCGACCCCATGGACTGCAGCCTACCAGGCTCCTCCATCCATGGGATTTTCCAAGCAAGAGTACTGGAGTGGGGTGCCATTGCCTTCTCCTAATAATATGCTACTGACACCTAATAAACACATACACATAATATAGCCCGTTCAAAAGTTTATTTAGAAGTTTATACTATGTGTAAAAATGAACCATTGATGATTGAAAGCTTCTAGAGAAGGTAGAAGGCATGATCTGATTTCATTCTTCTTCTCCCTCCATTATCTTGGTCTGATTTTGAAATGAAAGCAATCTTTCTCTCCCCAAGGCCTAAACTTTTTCTTGTTGGTGGTTAAGGAGGGGGAAGACAAGAGATAGCTGTCTGCTTACATCCCTGGGCATCAACCCAAATTAGGATGGCATTTCTCACCCCATACTAGCTCTGTTTCTATTTGTATCTAGGATGTAGTCTCCTGGTAGTCTCAGTTAGACTGTGTGGTATTCCTTTGTGGGGATACATTACTCATTCAAAACTGAGTATTCCCTCAGATAATGGCAGATACTTCTCTGTATGGCCTGACAATGATCCAATCCCCAAGTGCTCCATGAATGGTATATTGCTTTCTTCAACTGATCCACCTAGAAAGTTCAAAGGCTTTTGCTTTTCTCCCTGCTTTATCCATTGTGCTCCTTCCTATAGAAACATGACAGCTACTAAAGGTCTTTCTAAGAAACCTGGTATGGGAAAGGCACTCTTTTCTTCCCAGGCACTCTATAGCAAGTTACAAACGACAGGGAAAAAATTTCCCTCCCAGTCTCCCAGCTATTAAATCTTTGGGTAAGAATCATGAACCATACTCTAAATTCATTGTTGTTTAGTCGCTAGGTTGTGTCCAGCTCTTTGTGACCCCATGGACTGTAGCCTGCCAGTCTTCCCTGTCCATGGGATTTACCAGGCAAGAATACTGAAGTGGGTTGCCATTTCCTTCTCCAAGAGATCTTCCTGACCCAGGGAAGAAACTCAAGTCTCGTATTGGCAGGCAGATTCTTTATCATTGAGCCACCAGGGAAACCCACTCCAAATTCATACACATCTCTAAACTCTAAGTGAAGTTGTCAAGTTTGCTCAAAAACTACTTCATCCTGTTCCTCTCTGTTGTTCACTGAGTAGTTTTGTAGATTGCAACTGAGAAGCCTCAAGCTTAAGGCCAAGAAGTCAGTCTCCCTTTCTTTCAGGGATCTCTAATCCTTTTTGATTCTCTCTAAGTTCCACTGACTGGTGAAAGTAAAGGGGTAGGATGGGTTAGGTCCTTTCACCTTGAATAATTCATTCCCCTCAAAGCAGATGATCCCAGATTCTGAGTCTTCCCTCTTCTTTCCTACTCTCAGGTACAGCCTTATATGATATGGGGGCAGGACGGGGGATGGATGATAAGGAGAGAGAGGCTTGTTTTATCTTTTTCTGATGAAAATGTGGAGGAGGATTCCACCTAGTTATTGTGGGGGTAACTAAGCTACTTCTTCACCTGGAGATGGAATAATCTAGTATGCAGAAAAAATATTAAAAAGCAGCTATAATTAGGGCAGTGGAAGAGAACAGAAATGAGTAGGTTGAATGTTTTGAACTAAAGCAATAGCTCACGTGAGAATTAAGATACAAAACAAATAACCAAAGAAGTGGATGGGAGTATATCACTGTAATAATCTGTTCTTACTCGTTTGGGCTTGTCAATAACTAATTTTTCCCAGGCTGCTTCATTATGTATACAGTATAGTAAAGACTTTTGAGAGTTAAGGAATATTAACAAAATCCATATGCAACATTGTATTCCCTTTTGCATCATGAAGACATAGATTCTGTGTCACAGATGAGACTTTCTTCATCACTTCATTGGCTTTGTTTTGGGACTCCTGCTGGTAACTCATTTAATTGTTGGCATGGCTCCTGATGAATACTAGAGTTGTGGGGGTGACAGTTACATGAGGTTTTTCTGCTAGAATTGTTTTATTTTCCTATCAGGATTGGAAGTCAAATCTATATTTTAAAAATATATGGTCATGTTTCACTTTTTCTTCATTCATTTTTTTGGTGCTTTTATTATTTAACTTCTTAATATCTCAATTTGATTATTTGAAACCATAACTGGCAAACCATATATTTACAGTTGCAAGTAGTCAGGGAAAGTTATATTTTGTGTTATCCTTAGGCATCATAAATTCCTGAGTGTTATGCAAAGTATTAATAGAATGAGATGCACAATGGGGGATTCAGTTTTTAATAAAAGTGACTCTTATTTTTAATTATAGCAATTAAGATCTTTTTATTGGCAAGAAGACTACCACATTGCAGTTGTAAGGCTTTGTTTCTGTGATTCCACTGGGCTTAGAATATATCTTACTCTTTTGAGGATGGTTATTTCCAAATCTCGAGATTACTGAAACTAGAAAAGTGATATATAGAAGGCAGAATTTTTCAAAATATGTCTGAGGAACTGTTTTTATCTTTAGAGGCTCAGTTTCTCATCATATCTTATGAAAAGACAAGAAAAAGCAGCAATGCCTAAGGAATGAATATGTGTCTTTGTGGAAACCTTGGTAGAAAATATTTTGTCACTGTAACATATTGTGAATGGATATTACACTTCAGCTTGGGTATATACTTAAATGTTTTAAACAAATGATATTTTCATTTGTTCACCCTCTATACATGATCTTCTTAAAGATGAAAACTCATACAGTAATTAAAACTACCAAAATGCCAAGTCTGTGTTAGTTCTATTACTGTGGTAGACCTAATTAAACCTGAAAGTTTCCAATATTTTCACTGACATCATTTGTGTTGTAATTAACATGTTTTACAGGTAAGACAGTTATTTTCAGGTAAAATCTTTCATCTTGTTGTGTTCAAAACTACAAAATTGAAATAATAAAACTATGATTATGAAAATGTCCTAGCCACAAGTTTCTACATGAGATGGCTCAACACCTGAGCAAAAATGAAAGGTAATTAAGTGCAGATGGGTATAAGACTACAGAAGTCTAGAGCACTGCCTAGCATTTCTATCTTTCTGGTATATTTTAACAATATTTGCAATTTGGCAAGCTACTTAGATGAAAGTATTATTCTGAAACTATAAAAATGCATCTTTTTGAGCAGATGGCATAGCAAACTACAACAGTGTAGATGATGAAGAATCAGAGAACTATATATAAATATTATGATGACACCTGGAAGTCTGTAAAATGTATATAAAGTAGCATAACAGTTGGGAACATATGAATCTGTAGTCTGACATATATACAAATACATACATACATCTTTTTAGATATAAAATGTTGGACTAGGTGATACACATATTCAATAGATAAGTAACCAAACATATTTCTTAATATTATCACAATATTTACAATGGATTTTTTAACTCCCATATTTTACCTAAATTCATTTCAGTAAGAATTAGTATAAAGAAACGGAGCCCCATTTATAGTAGTTTTCTTTTAAGTGGAACAAGATTGGAATAAATGGAAAAAAAAATTGGCATTTCACCTTGCTGGTCATCATAAAAAATGAAAGAAAAAGACATGTCTGTTAACAGAATGATTTGATCTGTTGTATTGATGGGCAGAGAGAAAAGTGCTGAGAACCATACCTCAAGTTGGCACAGCTCACTGAAAGCAAATTTGCTGTGAATGATGATAATTTGTACTGAAAGAAATTAGTGCCAATTTGATTAGGAACTGCCCTTCTGTTCAGATTGCAGTGGCTAATATATCCTGTTGCAGTTACAGCTTTATCTAGGATACAGGAGTAAAACAAAAATTATTCATAGAGGAAAGAGAATGAGTATTTTACTTCTTTGATTTGTAATTTTTTGGAAGACCAAGAGAAGGAACAGGAAAGAGATGATATTTAGTTTACGTTTCATGAAAAACTATACATTTTTTCTACCTGTATTTGTTGTTCATTATTCAGTCACACAGTTGTGTCAGTGCTTTATGACCCCAAGCACTGAGGCACACCAGGCTTCTCTGTTTTTCACTATCTCCTGGAGTTTGCTCAAATTCGTGTCCATTGAATTGATAATGCCATCCAACCATCTAATCCTCTGTTGCTCCCTTCTCTTTCTGCCTCAATCTTTCCCAGCTTCTAGGTATTTTCCAATGAGGCAGCTCTTCACATCAAGTGGCCAAAGTATCACAGCTTCAGCTTCAGCATCAGTCTTTCCAAGGAATATTCAGGGTTGGTTTCCTTTAAGATTGACTCATTTGATCTTGCTGTCCGGACTCTTAAGAGTCTTCCCCAGCACCACAGTTTGAAAGCATCAGTTCAGCACTCAACCTTTTTTATGGTCCAACTCTCACATCTGTATATGACTACTAGAAAAACCATAGCTCTCACTATACAGACCTTTATCAGCAAAGTGATATCTTTGCTTTAAAATGTGCTTTAAGGTTTGTCATAATTTTTCTTCTAAGAAACAAGCAGGGCATTATTACAAACTATCTTAAGCTCAAATAATAATGCAGGAAGTAAAAATGACATTTATTATACTTATTTATTTGCTCATTGAGTCTCTATTAGAATGCTATTCCATGAAGTTAACCACTTTGTCTATATCTAAATAATGCCTGTCACATGTTACTGATAATAACACACAAAGAGTCCTTAGGACATCATTCACTTATTTAATTTAATATGAAATAGGTACTAGAGCCAGTTTCTCCATTTCAGATATGAGAAGACTAAGGCACAGAAAGGTTAAGTAATTTCTTCAAGGTCGTATTACTAGACCTTGATAGAGATAAGATCTGAACCCAAAAAGTGTGGCCCCAGAGTCTATACCTAATCACAATGGTACAGACTCTGAAAATATATGCTCAATAAATAAATCGGTAAATAAAATTTTATTACTAGTGAAGTTTTGAGTACTGTATATAACACACTTTGCTAAAAAACACTTCCAGTGGTATATATATACAATGGACTATTGCTCAGCCATTAAAAAGAATGAAATAATGTCATTTGCATCAACGTGGATGGACTTGAGACTGTCATACTGAGTGAAGTAAGTAAGACAGAGAAGGAGAACTATCATATAACATCCCTTATATGTGGAATCTAAAGAGAAATGATACAAATGAACTTACTTACAAAACAGAGAGAGACAGAGAATGAACTTATGGTTGTTGGGGGAAAAGGATAGTTAACGGATTTTGGGATAGACATGTATACATTACTATATTTAAAATGAATAATTAACAAGGACCTACTATATAGCACATGGAACTCTGATCAGTGTTATATGGTAGCCTGGATGGGAGGAGAGTTTGGGGGAAAATAGATACATGTATATATATATGGCTGAGTTCCTTCACTGTTCACCTGAAACTATCACAACATTGTTAATCAGCTATGCTTGTGTCCGTGCGAAGTCACTTTAGTCATCTCTGACTCTTTGCGACCTTCACTTCAGTTCACTTGCTCAGTCATCTCCAACTCTTTGTGACTCCATGGACTGCAGCATGCCAGGCCTCTCTGTCTATCATCAACTCCTGGAGCTTGCTCAAACTCATGTCCAGTGAGTCAGTGATGCCATCCAACCATCTCATCTTCTGTTGTTCCCTTCTCCTCCTGACTTCAAGCTTTCCCAGAATCAGGGTCTTTTCCAATGAGTCAGTTCTTCGCATCAGGTGGCCAAATTATTGGAGTTTCAGCTTCAACATCAGTTCTTACAATGAATATTCAGGGCTGATTTCCTTTAGGATGGACTGGTTTTATCTCCTTGCAGTCCAAGGGACTCTCAAGAGTCTTCTCCAACACCACAGTTCAAAAGCATCAAGTCTTCTGCACTCAGCTTATCTCATTATCCAACTCTCACATACATATATGACTACAGGAAAAGCCACAGCTTTTACTAGATGGACCTTTGCCACCAAAGCAATATTTCTGATTTTCAATATGCTGTCTAGGTTTGTCATAGCTTTCTTTCAAGGAGCAAGCATCTTTTAACTTCATGGCTGCAGTCACCACCTGCAGTGATTTTGGAGCCCAAGAAAATAAAGCCTGTCACTGTCTCCATTGTTTCTCCATCTATTTACCATGAAGTGATAGTTCCAGATACCATGCTTTTTGTTTTTTGAATGTTGAACTTTAAGACAGCTTTTTACTCTCCTCTTTCACTTTCATCAAGAGGCTTTTTAGTTCTTCTTCACTTTCTGCCATAAGTGTGGTGTCATCTGCATATCTGAGGTTATTGTTATTTCTCTCAGCCATCTTGATTCCAGCTTGTGCTTCATCCAGCCTACATTTTGCATGATGTACTCAGCATATAAGTTAAATAATCAGGGTGACAATATACAGCCTTGACATACTCCTTTCCCAATTGGGAACCAGTCCATGTCTGTTTCTAACTGTTGCTTCTTCACTTGCATACAGATTTCTCAGGAGGCATGTAAGGTGGTCTTGTATTCCCATCTCTTTAAGAATTTTCCAGTTTGTTGTGACCCAAACAGCCAAAGGCTTTGGAGTAGTCAGTAAAGCAGAAGCAGATGTTTTTCTGGAACTCTCATGCTTTTTTGATGATCCAACGGATGTTGGCAATTTGGTCTCTGGTTCCTTTGCCTTTTCTAAATCCAGCTTGAACATCTGGGAGTTCTCAGTTTATGTACTGATGAACACTTGCTTGGAGAATTTTGAACATTACCTTGCTACCATGTGAGATGAGTGCAATTGTGCAATAGTTTGGACATTCTTTAGCATTTTCTCTCTTTGGGATTGGTTTTAAAACGGACATTTTCCAGTCCTGTGACCACTGCTGAGTTTTCCAAATTTACTCGCATTATATTTGCCATTCTTTGGTATTATTTTTCTCCAGTTTGTGAGTCGCCCACCCAGCAGTTATGGGATTTGATTTAATGTGATTGTGCCCCTCCTACTGTCTCCTGTACAATGTCACGAACTTCCATCCATAGTTGATCAGGCACTCTGTCTATCACATCTAGTCCCTTAAATCTATTTCTCACTACCACTGTATAATCCTAAGATATTTGATTTAGGTAATACCTGAATGGTCTAGCTTTTTCCCTACTTCCTTGAATTTAAGTCTGAACTTGGCAATAAGGAGTTCATGATCTGAGTCACAGTCATCTCCTGTTCTTGTTTTTGCTGATGGTGTAGAGCCTCTCCATCTTCAGCTACAAAGAATATAATCAATTTTATTTCAGTATTAACCATCTGGTGATGTTCATATGTAGAGCAGTCACGTGTGTTGTTGGAAAACGATGTTTGCTATGACCAGTGTGTTCTCTTGACAAAACTCTGTTAGTTTTTGCCCTGCTTCATTTTGTACTCCATGGCCAAACTTGCCTGTTACTCCGGGTATCTCTTGACTCTCTACTTTTGCATTCCAGCCCCTTATGATGAAACGGACATCCTTTTTACGTGTTAGTTCGAGAAGGTCTTGTAGATCTTCGTAGAACCATTCCACTTCAGCTTCTTTGGCAGTACTGACTGAAGCATAGATTTGGATTACTGTGATACTGAATGGTTTGTCTTGGAAACCAGCAGAGATCATTTTGTCACTTTTGAGATTACATGCAAGTACTGCCTTTCTGGGTTTCACTTACCTTGGATGTGGGGTCTCTCTTCACAGCTGCTCCAGCAAAACACAGCTGCTGCTCCTTACCACAGATGCGGGGTAGCTCCTCGGAGCCACCGCCCCTGAACTCGGGTGCAGTGTAGCTCCTCTCCATGGCCGTCAGGCCGTCGCAGCCACTGCACTGAGAGAGGGAATCAAAGGGCAGACAGACTGAAACTACAATTACAGACAACTAGCCAATCTGATCACATGGACCACAGCCTTGTCTAACTCAATGAAACTAAGCCATGCTATTTGGGGCCACCCAAGACTGACAGGTCATGGTGGAGAGGTTTGACAGAATGTGGTCCACTGGAGAAGAGAATGGCAAACCACTTCAGTATTCTTGCCTTGAGAACACCATAAACAGTATGAAAAGGCAAAAATATAGGACACTGAAAGATGAACTCCCCAGGTCAGTAGGTGCCCAATATGCTACTGGTAATCAGTGGAGAAATAACCCAGAAACAATGAAGGGATGGAGCCAAAGCAAAAACAACATCCAGTTCTGAATGGGATTGGTGCTAGAAGCAAGGTTCCATGCTGTAAAGAGCAATATTGCATAGGAACCTGGAATGTTAGGTCAATGTATCAAGGCAAATTGGAAGTGGTCAAACAGGAGATGGCAAGAGTGACCATCAACATTCTATGAATCAGTGAACTAAGATGGACTGGAATGGGTGAATTTAACTCAGATGACCATTATATCTACTACTGTGAGCAGGAATCCCTCAGAAGAAATGGAGTAGCCATCATATAATCAACAAAAGAGTCCAAAATGCAATACTTGGATGCAATCTCAAAAACGACAGAACGATCTCTGTTCATTTTCAAGGCAACCATTCAATATTACGGTAATCCAAGTCTATGCCCCGACCAGTAATGCTGAAGAAGCTGAAGTTGAACACTTCTATGAAAACCTAAAAGACCTTCTAGAACTAACACACCAAAAAAGATGTCCTTTTCGTTATAGGAGACTGCAATACAAAAGTAGGAAGTCAAGAAACATCTGGACTAACAGGAAAATTGGCCTTGGAGTACGGAATGAAGCAGAGCAAAGGATAATAGAGTTTTGACAAGAGAACGCACTGGTCATAGCAAACACCTTCTTCCAACAACACAAGAGAAGACTCTACACATGGACATCACCAGATGGTCAATACCGAAATCAGGTTGATTATATTCTTTGTAGCCAAAGATGGAGAAGCTCTATACAGTCAGCAAAAACAAGACTGGGAGCTGACTATGGCTCAGATCATGAAGTCCTTATTGCCAAATTCAGAGTGAAATTGAAGAAAGGGGAGAAAACCACTAGACCATTCAGGCATGACCTAACTCAAATCCCTTATGATTATACAGTGGAAGTGAGAAATAGATTTAAGGGACTAGATCTGATAGACAAGAATGCCTGATCAACTATGGATGGAAGTTCATGACATTGTACAAGAGACAGGATTCAAGACCACCCCCATGAAAAAGAAATGCAAAAACACAAAAGGGCTGTCTGGGGGAGGCCTTACAAATAGTTGTGAAAAGAAGGGAAGTGAACAGCAAAGGAGAAAAGGAAAGATATACCCATTTGAATGCAGAGTTCCAAAGAAGAGCAAGGAGAGATAAAAAAAGCCTTCCTTAGCAATCAGTGAAAGGAAATACAGGAAAACAATAGAACGGGAAAGACTAGAGATCTCTTCAATAAAATTAGATCTACCAAGGGAAAATTTTATGCAAAGATCGGCTCAATAAAGGACAGAAATGGTAGGGACCTAACAGAAGCAGAAGATATTAAGAAGAGGTGGCAAGAATACACAGAAGAAGTATATAAAAAAGATCTTCACAACCCAGATAATCACAGTGGTATGATCACTCACCTAGAGCCAAACATCCTGGAAAGTGAAGTCAAGTGGGCCTTAGAAAACATCATTACAAACAAAGATAGTGGAGGTGATAGAATTCTGGTTCAGCTATTTCAAATCCTAAAAGATGATGCTGTGAAAGTGCTGCACTCTATATGCCAGAAAATTTCGAAAACTCAGCAGTTCCACAGGACTCAGTTCAGTTCAGTTCAGTCACTCAGTCGTGTCCGACTCTTTGCAACCCCATGAACTGCAGCACTCCATACCTCCCTGTCCAATGTTATACCCAGAGTCCGAGTCCCCAAAACTGAGAGAATAAGACGTCCACAGCAATGCAAAAGCATGAAGGGGTTTTATTTCTAGCTCGAGCTAGGGCTCCCGCCACACCCAATGCAGTGGAGTGGAGCAAGGAGCCCCGAGCCCAGATTTACAGCAGTATTTATAGGTTTTAGCACAGAGTTGGCAAGGGCTGATTGGCTTCAGGAGTTTCCTACTATTTACTAATTGGCTAAACTTTATTGGCTGCAGGGGCTTCCTGGCATTCACCAAGTGGCTATTGGCTGCAGGGGGATGTCCCCCACACCCCAACAAACTCAAACCAGGTTATGGGGAGTATGCTGATTAGACAAGTCCTGGCATCCGTGGGGATGACCTCACTGGGCAATGACTCAGCCTCTCCTGTGAGTCCTACCTTAGTCCCTGAAACCTATCATGGTGTTTGTTAGGTCCCAACATTCCCTCCTGTCTTTTTGTTATACTGAGGAATCTTCCTCAGCATTTTGGGGCAGGGCTTGATATTGCTGCCTAAGTACTAGTACCTGGACTGTATTGATGCGCTCCTTAACAAATGTGATGTCTATTTAGGATACAGGGGCCAAGAGTGAGCTTGGCCAGGGACTCCCTGATTATCCCTGAGTGATTCACATAAAAACCATGTTCTTCCCCTAACGCAGCACATAGGCCCCCTGAGAGACTTCATACTCAAGATACTTTTTGGGAATTGGGGCAGAGGTCTCTTTCTTCTGTAACTTATTCCTGCTGTGCATGGGCGTAGGCCTACCTAGCAGAGCAGAAGTCTCTCTACCTGATCTAAGTTGGGGTTTTCCACATCTGAAACCAGTTTTTACCCTTGTAGTTGCAGCAATTTAGTTGGCCCCTCTCAGAGATGAAATAGATAAGGGCCAAACAAGAGACCTACCAGGATGGTCATCTCTGGTCCCCGGAAACAGAAGGCAACATTTGGGGTGAGGGTTACAGGGTTTGTGACCCCTTCTGATTGGTTGGTGGTGAGGCAACAGAGCAGTGCTCCAGGAAGCTTGTGTTCAGTCTGAAGTTACCATCTTCCACCTGGGTGGGGGCTCAAAGACATTGTTATGCATATTTTTTTGAGTAGGAACCAGGACTCTGTCTGGAGGCTGTACCAACCTTTGATTGTTTTTGTTTTTGTATCCCCTCCCTTCCCTGATTAGCAATTGTCCATGCTTTGGAATTCAGGGAAGGTCAAGGAGGCTGAACAAAGTCTATATCCTACAGATAAGAAATGGAGAACACAGAGCAGATCTGTACTCCAGAGCC
Organism: Budorcas taxicolor; assembly: GCF_023091745.1. Classification (NCBI taxonomy): domain Eukaryota; kingdom Metazoa; phylum Chordata; class Mammalia; order Artiodactyla; family Bovidae; genus Budorcas; species Budorcas taxicolor. Next base: position 90,501,169 of record NC_068910.1, read on the forward strand.
CCACAGAGTCCTGCTCAGTTTTAATTTTAGGGAACTAGGCAACAATGACTATGATAACTTCCTGTCAAAATGGGGCATAGGACTGCCCCAGCTTGGAGCAATACAAGCTCTAATCTGAAAGTACACCCATAGCATCACCTAGTTATTTTTTCAGGATATCTGAACCATAGCTACTCTATTTTGACTTTTAATTATAAACTATTTCTTGATAGCCAAAGCAGATTTCACCGTTAATGACGTCAGTGTTTCTCTAGATATGAGAAGATGCAAGAATTGGGACTCATAAAATTTTCTCCTGAAAAGATCTAACTATCTGACGGCCTGTTCTGCCAGTTTTCCCAGAGCACAGAATGCCTCATTCCTGATTTTCACCCTGAACTCCTTTCAGGGGCGTTGAAAGTCAGCAGTTGCAGTGGCCATGATTTAATCTTTGTAGATGCAGATGGCGAGTGTCAGTCTTCAGTTGGCAGAGCCCCTTTTTGCTCATAAACTTGACCATGATTATGAGGGGGGCACTTCATGACCATTTTATCCCATGGTGCTGAGAATGTCCATTCTCAGGTTTGGCAAAGATTTTGTTGACAGGCCACTCAATGTGCTGTTACTGGATTAGGCCATAAAACAGTATCCAAAATTCTCTGCACCACCTGTCTTGTTAGCTTCTTGGTCCAGAAAGCTATTCCCTATTGTTGCTTCTTGCCATATCTAGAGTTACACTGTTACCATCATCGATCTCATATGGGACTATATATTATTCTATTAGAGGCCTCACACATACATTTGACAGTGTAAGAAACACAATTTTGTAAGACAGGGGAAATACAAATAACATAGCCAGCCGTATTAGTAAAGTCACAAGTAAGACTTATGTTAAGAACTTCCATTAGATGTAGCCCAGTATATCTTCAGGTCATCTGACTTAGTCTGTCCTGTAGAATCTTTATCTTCCAGGGAAATTATATATTGGCACCATCTATAAGGCATATAGCCCAGTTTTCTAGTGTTACTAGACTGATTATCTTTAGTATGATTTAATTATTTTTTTAAGTAAATTTTCTCAGGGCCAACCAGTTAGAGTCTGGTAGTAGAGAAATTTACCAACCCAGAACTAGACACAGGTAACTGGCCACAAACCCAACAGTTGGATTGATTTTTAAAACTAGCATAGGATCAGGCTATGATAGAAAAGCATTTGACTTATATGCTACCTCTGATGTCGTTGTCTTCTCATCATGGTGTAGTGTAGTTTCTCCTGATAAAAAAGTCCTTCCACCCATGTTGGAGACAGTCCCTTAAATTATGTCTTTTTCCAGTCCTGGTTGCAGGTCATGAGGTGTCTGATCCTCATCCAAAGATAGATTACTGAGATAAGCTTCAGAAACAAACTTAGGGTGTTCTTCAAGAATTCAATTAAATTTTACATTAACATCACATAACAGCAAAGAACTAAGAGATAAGTAATTTTACCAAAGTATTGTCATAATTAGTTTGAGAGGAAGATTTTCCCTACTCCCTGAAAACATAAGATTCAACCCCATAATTTTTCAGATAGAAACCATAAAAGTTATAAGCATATTTGCTGCTTCATTCAGTCCTTTTGCTAACTTTTGTGAAGTCATCAGGTTTTCCATTAAAATACCAGGACATATCAGAATGTTAAAAACTCCATATAATTTTTAGGATATCTGTATTAGTCATTTTACCATACATTATAACCTGAGTGGATTTCTTACTCATCTGATAATCGTTTTCATGTAATTTAACCAACCAAATAAACACAGTTTAATATCTCTCTTTGGGATGTTTCAGGGGCCCTCTGAAGCACCCCAAAGTTAGCTATAGATATAATAGCTCATATCTCATTTACATTTTTTAGAAGTTTCTTCACTTGAGGTAATTTCCTTGTTGACAAACTTGTAACAGGTATAATATTTAACTTCCATTAATCCTAGGTACAATGAAAATATTCTACTTAATGTTAATTATTCTAAGACATGTCTATATTAGATAGATCAACAAACAAACATTAATATCAGGTATTTAACATTGAATATTTCCCAGTTTGCATGAACCTGGAATTTATTGTTTAATTTAGAATTACTTGATTTGTAAGCACTTACCTTTTTTAAGCCAAATAAATAGAGCTCATATACAAAAATATTACCAAGACATATTTAGACAGACACAGTGCAAGATCTAGCTTCAAGTCTTTTTTTTCCTTTTTCCTCAGTGTCAGATAAGTGTTCCTGAGAGCCCTGGTCTCAAGGCACAGGGAAAGAAAATCAAGTTCTAAACCACATGGTTGCCAGACAAAGCAAAATTTCTCCTCAACCCAGGGATCAAACCCAAGTCTCCCATATTGCAGGCAGATGTTTTAACCTCGGCTCCACCAGGGAAGCCCTTAAATACAAAAATACAGTCTCTCAGAAAACCTCCTATAGAGACACAGAACTTCAGAACTAAGTACTAACATCAGTCATAAGGGACAAAGGAGTAGAAATCACTTGCCCCATGATTACAGAGAAGAACACAGGAGACAAAATGAACACACAAAGAGCAGAGACAATACCGGCACTCACACAGACATGACAAACAGATAACAAATACACATCGGCCGAGAACACAACACTAGGTCTTCCCGGGCCCCCCTGAAACTTTCTTTCCCTCGAGGTAATCTTACCCACAAGGCATCCACAGAGCCAGCCGCCTCCCCAGCACGATGCCAGGCGTCGGCCTTAGGCTGGTCTTAACCAGAGAACAGAGCCCGCTGCCTCCCCAGCACAATGCCGGGCCTCGGCCTTATGCTAGTCTTAACCAGACTTAACACCGGTGTTCAGATATCTTTCCTCCTAGTGAGGAAACCCCTTCTACCGTGAGAGTGTTATTCTTCCCAGTTAAAGGGATCCCAGACGTGCCCCCAAATGTTATGCTCAGAGTCCTAGTCCCCAAAACTGAGAGAATAAGACGTCCACAGCAATGCAAAAGCATGAAGGGGTTTTATTTCTAGCTCGAGCTAGGGCTCCCGCCACATCCAATGCAGTGGAGTGGAGCAAGAAGCCCCGAGCCCAGATTTACAGCAGTATTTATAGCTTTTAGAATAGAGAGTTGGCAAGGGCTGATTGGCTTCAGGAGTTTCCTAGTATTTACTAATTGGCTAATCTTTATTGGCTGCAGGGCTTCCTGGCATTCACCAAGTGGCTATTGGCTGCAGGGGGATGTCCCCCACGCCCCAATAAACTGAAACCAGGTTATGGGGAGTATGCTGATTAGACAAGTCCTGGCATCCGTGGGGATGACCTCACTGGGCAATGACTCAGCCTCTCCTGTGAGTCCTACCTTAGTCCCTGAAACCTATCATGACGTTTGTTAGGTCCCAACACCATCACCAATTCCTGGAGATCACTCAGACTTGCGTCCATCAAGTCGGTGATGTCATCCTCTGTCGTCCCCTTCTCCTCCTGCCCACAATCCCTCCCAGCATCAGAGTCTTTTCCAATGGGTCAACTCTTCGCATGATGTGGCCAAAGTACTGGAGTTTCTGCTTTAGCATCAGTCCTCCCAAAGAACACCCAGGACTGATCTCCTTTAGGATGGACTGGTTGGATCTCCTTGCAGTCCAAGGGACTCCCAAGAGTCTTCTCCAACCCCACAGTTCAAAAGCATCAATTCTTCGGCACTCAGCTTTCTTCACAGTCCAACTTTCACATCCATACATGACTACAGGAAAAACCATAGCCTTGACTAGATGGACCTTTGTTGGCAAAGTAATATCTCTGCTTTTGAATATGATATCTAGGTTGGTCATAACTTTCCTTCCAGGGAGTAAGTGTCTTTTAATTTCATGGCTTCAATCACCATCTGCAGTAATTTTGGAGCCCCCAAAATTAAAGTCTGATACTGTTTCCACTGTTTCCCCATCTATTTCCCAAGAAGTGATGGGACCAGATGCCATGAATTAGTTTTCTGAATGTTGAGCTTTAAGCCACCTTTTTTACACTCCCCTTTCACTTTCATCAAGAGGCTTTTTAGTTCCTCTTCACTTCCTGCCATAAGGGTGGTGTCATCTGCATATCTGACTGGAAAAGGTCAATTTTCATTCCAATCGCAAAGAAAGGAAATGCCAAAGCATGCTCAAAGTACTGCACAATTGCACTCATCTCACAGGCTAGTAAAGTAGTGCTCAAAGTTTTCGAAGCCAGGATTCAACAGTACCTGAACCGTGCATGAACTTCCAGATATTCAACCTGAATTTAGAAAAGGCAGAGGTACCAGAGATCAAATTGCCAATATGCCTTGGATCATTGAAAAGGAAGAGAGTTACAGAGAAACATCTGTTTCTGCTTTATTGACAATGCTAAAGCCTTTGACTGTGGGGAGCACAATAAACTGTGGAAAATTCTGAAAGAGATGGGAATACCAGACCACCTGACCTGCCTCTTGAGAAATCTGTATACAGGTCAGGAAGCAACAATTTGAACTGTACATGATACAACAGACTGGTTCCAAATAGGGAAAGGAGTATGTCAAGGATGTATATATTCACCTGCTTATTTGGCTTATATACAGATTACATCTTGAGAAATGCTGGACTGATGAAGCACAAGCTGGAATCAAGATTCTTGGAGAAGGTAGATTCATGTCAATGTATGGCAAAACGAATACAGTATTGTAAAGTAAAATAAAGTAAAAATAAAAATTAAAAAAAAAGATTCTTGGAGAAACATCAATAACCTCAGATATGCAGATGACACCACACTTATGGCAAAAATTGAAGAAGAAATAAGAGCCTCCTGATGAATGTGAAAGAGGAGAGTAAAAAAGTTTGTTGAAACTCAACATTCAGAAAACTAAGGTCATGCCACCTAGTCCCATCACCTCATGGCAAATAGATAGGGAAACAGTGGAAACAGTGACAGAATTTATTTTTCTGGACTCCAAAATCACTGCCGGTGGTAACTGCAGCCATGAAATTAAAAGATGCTTGTTCCTTGGAATAAAAACAATGACCAACCTAGACAGCATATTAAAAAGCAGAGACATTACTTTGCTAACAATGGTCCATCTAATCAAAGCTATGGTTTTTCCAGTAGTCATGTATGGATGTGAGAGTTGGACTAAAAATAAGCTGAGCACCAAAGAATTGATACTCTTAAACTATGGTGTTGGAGAAGACTCTTGAGGGTCCCTTGGACTCCAAGGAGATCCAACTAGTCCATCCTAAAGGAAGTCAGTCCTGAATATTTATTGGAAGGACTGATGCTGAGGCTGAAATTCCAATACTTTGGCCACCTGATGTGAAGAACTGACTCATTGGTAAAGACTCTGATGCTGAGAAAAATTGAAGGCAGGAAAAGAAGGGGACAACAGAGAATGATATGGTTGTATGGCTTCACTGACTCATGAGTTTGAGTAAACTCCAGGAGTTAGTGATGGACAGGGAGACCTGGTGCTGTGGTCCATGGGATCTCAAAGAGTCGGTCATGACTGGGTGACTGAACAGAACTGAACTGAAGCTTTAATTGGAGACTATGCTTCTAGGTGAATCTCATTTTTGAAAGTTGCTTATCTTTCATTGCTCTGCCTGATTCCTGCAAAGCTAGAATCTGTGTGATGTACTTTTCTAAGCTTCAATTCTGATCTGCTCTGCTGCCTGGAACAAGATGAAAAATGAACTGAAAAGTCTTTGAAAGTAAGGGCTACTTGGAGTTTTATTTACTCAATTTATAGCTCTAACCCAAAGGAAGCCCTTAGGGATTGGAGTAATAAATAACATTCATTTAAAAAATAAATAAATAAATAGAATATGTCAATTTCTTCCATCATAAGTCTTACCATTATCTCAATAACAAGGCTTTCTAATGCTGATGTTTTACTATTTGGAATGTTCAGTGTAGAGAGGCTCTGATACATTAAGGAAGTAAAAAGGATTTAATATTTAATATGGGATTTTTTATTTTATAACAAAGTGCTATTGCCTATGTTTTTAGAGAAAGGGTAAATAATAAATATATTTTCAGCATCAATAAATTATTAGGGCCCAATTTGTACTACATAGTAACAGTATGACTACATTTTAAACTACATACAAGACAGAAAAGCAAACTTTTGCCAAGTTACTCTTCACATCCAAACCGGTCCTTGAATGTCATATGTATAAAAATGCTGAATAGCATCTGGTTAACTGTATGCCATTTCATAAATACACAACTTTGAATTGAATTGAACTGTCTGAAAAAACTAAATATAGAGAGACTTTTTTGAATGATAGCATATTTCTTGTCACTGAAGGAACACTTAATCTAGAGAAAATTTCCAAATGCATTCTTCTTTCTACTTACACAAATTAAAAACACACAACACACTTTAAAAGAAAAAATGAATGTAAAGTGAAGCCACTGAAAATATTTTAAATATCTTTGTTTCATTTTTTTTTTTCCTTTAACAAGGGCATTCAGCCAAAGTAAGTTAGTACTGAGTGTAATTCATTCCTGAGCTTATCCCAGGTTTAGTAAATAGGACCTTGTTGATATGGAAGACAGAAATCCAAATTGTCCTCTTGAAACAAAGTAACATTCATTGTTCTGGCTCCAGTGGGAGATGTCATAAAGGTGATGTGTATGGATTCAGAAATCTCATTTTTAGCAGTAAAAGCCTAGACTAGTAACCCATAAACTTCAGCCACTGTCTTTAAAGTTGAGTCTACTAGCAAGTAAAGAATTATAGTCCTGGAATCTCCTGTAAGAAACTACAAATTTATATGGTTTTTTTCATGCTACTTGTGATTTGCTGTTTTCTCATAGTACCTAGTGGTAAAGAACCTGCCTGCCAATGCAAGAGACACAGGAGATGCAGGTTCGATCCCTGGGTCAGGAGGCCACACTGGAGAAGAGCATGGCAACCTGCTCCAGTATTCTTGCCTGGAGAATCCCATGGACAGAGGAGCCTGGTGGGCTACAGTCCATAGGATCTTGCTGGGGTCCTGCCCTGGTGGATCCAGGGAATTCGAAGGGGAGACGGCATAGACGAGGAAAACTTATGTATTTAACTAGAAATATAAAGACAGATTAGGAAGAAATAGTGTAGTAGGAAAATTTAATGGAAAAAAGAGGCTGAATAACTTGGTTTACATGGAAAGCCAATAAAGTTCCAGACAAGGAACTTGCACCATCTATGTTAGGCCACCGGCGTCCACTTGAATAGCAGAGAGTGCCCTGCCTTGGGCTCCCTCTCTCATGGATCTTAGAAGCCGGGGCAAGTAAGTAGACATGGTGAGCCTCCATGCCCCAGATGGGAATTCAGCCAGAAAATAGAGTAAGAAAAGAAGACACGGGGGAAACCAGTCTTTCCAATGACTGGCCCCACCTCTATTGTCTGGGAAGGCCTTATATACTCTTGATTTTACATAGAGATCAATGGATAATACAAAATTATGCAGTGTCAACCACACCTGACTCTTATCGAGACCAGGCTATCTCTCTGCATACCTAGTTGTATACATAAGTCTTAGGTGATTTACATCATCTTCTGGCCAGAAGGCCAATTAACATTTTATGGCCCTTTTCTGATAAGGGTAATAGTGTTGTTCTTCCCAAAGTCTGGTGCCACTCTCAGAAAGCACTAAATAAAGTTACATTCTTACGTAGCAAGGACACAACAATTTATAACAATGAAAGAAGTACAGTGATTTATAACAAAGAGAAAAGTAATTAACTCAAAAGTCTAGTGTTGCTAACATCAAAACTACTATATTCCTATTTCTGCATCTCGATTACATTGATTAATATCCTCCCAGGTGCCTAAAAGATAAAGAATATGGAGGCCTGGCAGCAGTCATTGACTCAACAGTGAAACCCATCACCAGTGTAATTTTATCTCTTTAGAAAAGGCTCTATATCTAAGATGCTTTAAGCTTCATGCCTCTCACAGTTAGGGGGCTGTAAACAATTCACGAATTGTAAAAGTCCCCAACTTAGGCAAGTTAGAGAGACATCAAAGGGGTGTGAGCTGAAACATTCTTTTTGTATGCTGGAGACTGTTAACTGAAGCCCTGAGTTAACTTTTTCCAGAGAAAAGGTGGTAATGTCAGAAGAGTATAGTATAGCAGAGAGTAAACAGACAGATTTTGGTTTCTGGGTAGATGCTCAGACAGAGGACCCCTCGAGACCTGACTCGCCTTGCCCATCAGGCCTCTCTACATGACCTTGTCATGGGTGGGATCTCCCGTGCTAGCTCCAGGCAGGATCACAAAGAGTCGAACAGGATTCAAGCAACTCAGCATGCATGCACACAATAGTGTTAATGGGTAACGTTTTTGAGCATTTACTACATGCTGGGCACTGTTCTAAGAGACACATATTAGCTTCAGTTCTTATAAAAAACCTTATGAGAACATTTAACATACTACAGGCTGATTTTCAAAGAGGATGGATTAGGAAAAAATCAGTTCTTAATCAAAGTTGAGTATCCTTCTCTGGGTCACTTCTGACTCCATAGCCACATACATTTCCCCTTTAGTTTTGTTAATATAGTCCTGATTGCCACCCATCAGTTTCTGTCCAAAAGTAAACATACAGCAGCCTTGTCCAGAGATGCAGCACTTCATAGTAGTGTTAATATCATGTCATGTCCTATAAAGTGACTAAATTTTCTATAACAACTGGAGAGCTCTGTGAGCAGGAGGACCCAGAGAAAGAGAAAGTGAATGTACGTTTCTACTTTCTATTACATCTGGCATCAGACAGGCTCTCTCTAATCCCACCTAATCCGAGAGCTGTATCACCAGCTCCTGCTCATCTTTGGCTCCCATCCAAGTCCATTCTTACTTTGCTTGGCACACTCAGACCAACTTTGTCCTGGTTTTCTTTCTGGCTCTGAACTTAGCTAGTGTACCTCTCCTTCATCCCTGCTCCTATCCCCAGGCAGCTGCCTTGCCAAGACAGAGCAGAGTGTTGCCTGAATAAGAAAATCAAAAAAAGGAAAATTGTCAGACAGTCCACTATAAAAAGCAGAGCAAACTAATGAAAGCAGAAAAAGCCACAGCTCAAGAGTGGTCACCTACCAAGTTAGACACCAACCCTGCTGCTCTGGCTGCAGCCCCAGCCCCAGTCTTGGCCCCCAACAGGCTACCCACTGTGACTTCCTCTTCTTCTACTAAGTTCCCCTTGAGGACTACCATCCCCAAAGGGAACACAAAACTTCTAGCTAAGAGGGGAACAGCCAAGAAAAAGAAAAGAGGGGAAGAGGAGGGAAGAATGCATAAGACAAAAGAAAGAAAAATTGTCTCAAAGATAGCTGGAGAGCAGACTCACAGAGAGGAAGAATTCTGGTGGCGAGAAGCTGAGGAAGCCAAAATAACAAAGAACAACTGCAAAAACAACCAGAAGAGACAATAAAGCAGCAGGGAGGAGAGGGAACATATTCAGAAATAGAAGAAGCTTGTGATCCTGAAGAAAAGAAGATCCCATCAGAATGAAAGCAGCATTTTTAGCTTTTTAGAGAACTGGAGGGTATGAACACAAAGAAAGAACTTGAGCAGATTATGAAAAGAATTAGAAAAAAGGAAGCTATGGATAAGAAAGTCTTGGATCTAAGAAATGAACATATCAGCAAGGGAACTAACCCTGGAGGAACAACACCATCTCCACTCCCATGTGAGACAAACTCTAGGGAATGGAAAACCAGTAGCAATCTATAGTCACTGTGTTCCAGTTACTCCCCAGGTGATAATCATAATAAAACACATCCAAAACATTTCATGAGGTTTGCCTGATGGACAGGCAACATTTTCCAGACATTGTTAAATTTTAGATCAGGCGAAATCAGTAGGAAATTATCCAATGGAACTCTCATAAAAAACAGTTTCAGCAGAATTAAGAGACAATAGGATAGAAGCTGGTTGGGGATTCCTCTAATGGTAAGGGGACCTGTGCTACAAGATTAATACTTTGAAAAATGTGAATGAGAGAAGAAGAGGTAGACACTGGACTGAGAATCTAAACTCAAAAGAGAGCTGTGTTTCCTTGGTTTGGCTTGTTTTTTAGAAAAGAAGAACTTTAGCATGTTTGTGCAGGTTAAAGGCAAGAAGACAGTATATAAGGAATAATAGAAGCTATAAGAGAAGGAAAAGATAATAGGCCAAATAAGATTCTAGAATAAGTGAGAGCATTTGAAATTAAGAAAACAGGTACATGGGAAGATTGTCTTTGAATAGAAAAGAACTCACTCTATCAATGATTATATAAATCATTCTATGCTGCTGCTAAGTCACGTCAGTCGTGTCCGACTCTGTGTGACCCCATAGACGGCAGCCCACCAGGCTCCCCCGTCCCTGGGATTCTCCAGGCGAGAACACTGGAGTGGGTTGCCATTTCCTTCTCCAGTTCATGAAAGTGAAAAGTGAAAGTGAAGTCGCTCAATCATGCGTTCTGGACTAAAAAGGCTGTTGGAAATATGAAGTGGGTGACGGACATGAATTTAATGGAAGGCATGTTTATGTCCGAGTTTTCTCTGTGAGATGAAAGGCAAGGTCATCAGCTAAGAGGCGGGTGGGAGTCAGGAAAGGTGGAAATGTTGGGAATAAATGCGGAGAGAAACCAGGTGGGAGGTGACAAAAGACAAGTAACAGTGACTAGCAGTATTAAACTTTTAGCAAGCATTATTGCATATAAAATTCATAATTTATATGTATATATTACTCTATGTTATTGCTGCTGCTGCTAAGTTGCGTCAGTTGTGTCCGACTTTGTGCGACCCCATAGACGGCAGCCCACCGGGTTTCTCTGCCCCTGGGATTCTCCAGGCAGGAATACTGGAGCAGGTTGCCATTTCCTTCTCCAGTGCTTGAAAGTAAAAAGTGAAAGTGAAGTTGCTCAGTCGAATTCGACTTTTTGTGACCCCATGGACTGTAGCCTACCAGGCTCCTCCCTCCATGGGATTTTCCAGGCAAGAGTACTGGAGTGGGTTGCCGTTGCCTTCTCCCACCCTATGTTATTAGATATTGGGTAATATACTTGGGAATATTTGGTAAGACCTTGACTTGGATTTGATACAAATATGTAGACTATTAGGTTACCTCTTTGACACAATAAAAATGTCTATAGGGCTTTATAGCAAAAATGACTTTCTTACTACCCCAGTTTCCTGCATTCATAATTCACTCATCTGACTATGAAAACCTTTTCAATTCAAATACTTTTCCCTGAAATTTCCCTAAAATCTTGAGCATTTTAAGGTGAGGACAAAGTCCTGGAATAATGGAAAACTAATATGTATAATAGAAGGCAAACTTCTAGGGACAGTTACCAGGTGGGTTTTAAAAACAGGATTTGGAGGAAGAGATCCTAAAAATGGACAAATAGTGCTGTATATTTTTAAAAGCTACTTTGATTTTCATCTTTTGCTTTTGTAAAAATTTGAGGTTCTTACCTCAAGAATCTTTTGATAAATAGTTGGCAACTAAGAATTTTTTTTTAAGGTCAGAATTATTTTTCCTGGAGCCTATCCATCTCTGTTGAAGTTATGGATATATTTTTCTTTGGATTCCTTCTATTACATATAGGCTACTACCTGTCATTCATGTGTGTGTGTTTCTCCTCTCTGAAGCTACAACACAGGAAGCATTCATTGATTTTGTTGTCTGAAAGAATACCATATCCTCAACAGAAATGATAACTTGCCATTTATTATGAAATCTGACCTCTGTGTTACAGCAATGAAACTCCTGAAGATCAATGTGATATGTTGGAAAAAAAAGAAAACAAAACACTATTAAAAATCAAAGTTGATGAAGGTCACTCTGTCTCATAATTCTCTTTTGTACCGTTTCCAGTCCCTAGGAGAAATTAAGAAAGAAAAGACTAATATTTTTATTTCTTCTCTGAGAAACAATGAAAGTGGAGGAAACCTCTTAGTGTAGTAGAATAAAATGGTCAGTCTATGGCTCTTTGGAGAAGAGAAACTAAAAGACTTTGCAAAATTAAACTGGGATCTTCCCAGAGAAGAGTCTTGGGAGATTTAAGGACCAGGCCAAGTACTTGGGTAGAGTCAACCCAAAGGTCATCACATTTGCATTCATGCAGAATGAAGAGTAAGAGCAACCTGAAGGATGAGATGAAAGTAAAATGGAGTGAACTAAAAATCAAAATATGGCATAAGAGGGGGCCTTGCAACTATAAACTTCTATAAATTACATATATTGGAGGATGGCCTTCCCACAGTATGGGAGTAGTGGGGCCAGCCCATTTTATTCTAGAATGTTGTAGGACAAGATGACTTCAAGTGACATCTAAATTACAAGTGATATCTAGGTTGCTTCTTTATAAAAGTTTTAAATTAATAGAAAATTTTAACTTAGTTGGGCTATCAGTGCCTCACTGATATCATTTGAGGGGGAGATGGTACACATCACTATATTGCACATCAAAAATGCAAATGAGTATCTATGTGGCTCATCTCCACTTAAGGAAGGTAAGTCTTTAACTCAACTTCAGCTCACATGTTCTGTATCTTGAGTCTCACTGAAATGACTAGTGAGCAAACTGAAGAATTTCCTGGAATATGGCTAGCATAAACGCAAATACCTAAATATGATGTCTAGTGTAGATTTCAATAAATTTTACCCACTAATGAACAGCGCCATGCCTCTTGTTCAGTCTCTAAGTTGTGTCCGACTCTTTATGACCCCATGGACTGCAGCACACCAAGCTCCCATGTCCTTCACCATGCCTCCCGAGAAATATGGAAAATAAATTAATTCCAAACTAGTTCATGTTATACTATCTTTTTTCAACATTCATTATATTGTTCCACAGGTATTTTAAAAGTGATTGGTAAATGTGAATGTCAACAGATTTGATACTGGTATTTGTACTTCCTAGAGAAGAAAGAGAATTAAATTTTTAGGTAAATCAAGTAAAACATATACAAAACCATAAATTAATACACTTATTAAAAGTAGTTTGCTTAATAGTGAAGAAAAAGAGACTAAAAAATTATCTAATCAACATTGTAAAATGACAAACATAACTGATGAAATTCTTACTACTTTCCTTCATATTTTTCCAGAGACTCTGCCCCCTTACTCCCAGCCACCATATCATGACTCTTTTAAAACTGATAGAATGAACACTCATTTATCCTTAGTCAAGAAACTTTGTCAGGTCTGGAAATATAGACTTGGTGGTTATGAGTTTAAAAAAAAGAAAAAAAGAAAATTAGTTTTAAAAACAGAATAATAATTTGCAATGTTTTCTTGATCTAATTTCTCTTAGGGTTCATACCTCATATTACCTCACAGGTAAATTAGGGAAAAAACAGTGCCTCATATTTTACAAAGCTATAAGTTTAAAATGAAAACATTGCTGAGAATCTCTCAGTGAATAGCTCTACTCCCCATAGATAAACTAAACATTTGAGATAATGCATCAACTCTTCAAAGTCATAGTTTTGTTTAATGTATATATACCATCAATGCAACGAGTGGTACCTTTGGGTTCCCCACATCTCTGAGGCACATGCATTTATATTAGAGCACATGAAAAGGGTTAAATTAAAACTATCTCATAACTACTTATTTGAGAGAATTTATTTTTGAAGGTGGTAAAAATGAAGTCTTACATTGATGAAGTGGCTGCTGCTGCTAAGTCGCTTCAGTCATGTCCGACTCTGTGTGACCCCATAGACGGCAGCCCACCAGGTTCCCTGACCCCTGGGATTCTCCAGGCAAGAACACTGGAGTGGGTTGCCATTTCCTTCTCCAAAGTGGAGGAAAGCATTAAGTTAACTGAGTCAATATTTGAAGAGGGAGGGTGAATACCAACTGCCAATTTGCTAATCAGCTCTCATCAATGTCCAAGATGACTGTCTTTCGTTGAGAATGCATTTCAGTCTTTGTTTATTAAATTTCAGATGGTTTACTAAAACTGCCAACAAGAGGACTAATTGATGCCAATTATAGGGTCTTTCTCAGAGGAACTGGAATGAGTCCACACATGCATTTCACACACACGACTCATCTGCCCTCAATTTAATAATGATGATTAGCCACCTTGATACCATTAGAAACAAAAATGCAGTCCTTGATTTGTCTTGTATAATATCTGATCTGACATTAAATCAAGATATTACTGGTGCTGATAGAAACAGATTTCCCAGAATTTGGATTTAATTTCCCATTTTCCCCATATTACCATATCTGTAGGAATGCAAAACTCAGTTTCAAAAGAAACAAGAATCTGGTTTTCAAATATTATTGAAATGCTACTCTTGAAAAGTCTTTTTATAGAAAATTCAAAAATAACACAAGCTGTGCTCCTATAATGCATGTCTAAATTGACAATGCAAAAGCACAATTTTAGTCTAATTCTGAAGGGCAGTTGCTATTTATGATGTTGCTTTTTTAATGTAAGTGAGTGAGTGAAGTTGCTCAGTCGTTCTGACTCTTTGCGACACTGTGGGCTGTAGCCTACCAGGCTTCTCCATCCATGGGATTCTCCAGGCAAGAATACTGGAGTGGGTTACCATTTCCTTCTCCAGGGGATCTTCCCGACCCAGGGATCCAACTTGGGTCTCCCGCATTGGAGGCAGACGCTTTAACCTCTGAGCCACCAAGGAAGCCCACATTATTTTTTACATTATTTTTAATGTAAATAACTGATCATATCCCCAGAAGTTAATGTCTTTCTTCCCCAAGCCCTACTGAAACTCTGAGTCCTATGTATTAATGTTCTGCTTCTTCATACTGTACTCATTCTATTTGAAAGCTACTACACAGACTCTGATGCTGGGAGGGATTAGGAGGAGGAAGAGAAGGGGACAACAGAGGGTGAGATGGCTGTATGGCATCATCGACTCGATGGGCTTGAGTTTGAGTGAAATCCGGGAGTTGGTGATGGACAGGGAGGCCTGGCGTGCTGCGAATCATGGGGTTGCAAAAAGTCGGACTCGACTGAGCGACTGAACTGAACTGAACACATCTCTACAAAATAACAATGCTTTTATTCTTATAGGCAAAAAATGAAATTCTTACACTCCAAAAGAAAGACTTTCCCTTACATGTGTTCTTACTAAAAATGATAGGATTTTGCCTAAAAATGAAGTAAGAGAAAGGAGAATACAATCTATCGTTCATCATGTTCTACTACATACCAGGCATTACACTAAGTATTTTTTAAGCATTTGTCTACTTTAATCCTCAGGGCACCTTTATGTTGTAGATATGATGAGCCCATCTCAAAGATGAGGAAATGGAAACTAATTCTCTGGTGACAAAGTTATGTAAGGGAAAAGATAGCATAGAAATGGAAGGAGACCTGGGGCAATGACTTGTAGTAACTACAGAAATTAAGTGGTGTATGACTTTGCTTTGAGGGTAAAGATTTTCATATGAGTTAAAGTAACTATATACATATTTAAGCAAATATAAGGTCAATTGGAATTCTTTCTTACTGAAAATAAATGAGAAAAATTATTTTGGTTCTACATGTAGTATATCATCTTGGTACACAGAGTATCATCAGATTGGCAGAGGTTCTCAGCAAAGTAAAATATCCAACCTAGGAGCACCACAATATGTAAGACAAATGCTAACAAGTATGAAAGGAGACATTAACAATAAAAGTAAAATATTCTAAATCCATCAGCCCACCATCTCTCTTGGGTGATTGCCTTCTTGAGAATACAATACATACAAGCAAAGCCTGGTTTAAAAACTAACCAAAGCTTACATTTCTAAACAAATAGAAGAGGAGAAGATCCTGAGGATCAAAAGTGGTTAATGTTACCTGAATAACAGGGAGATTAACAAAAATCACAAAATTGGTGCCTGCAGTTTACAACTATCATTCCTCCTATGTTGTTGGTTTAAGTTTTCTCTTTTTCATGTGATTTACAATAAACTTGAAATATGCAAATACCTCATCTCACTTTCGACTAATGTTTATACTTTATTCTTTAGAATAAACTCTTTCTGAAAATAACTTTGTATGAAATCTTGTGACACAAATCATCATAATATCTAAAACTTCTATACTCAGTTCAGTTCAGTTCAGTCACCCAGTCATGTCTAAATCTTTGAAACCCCAAGGACTGCAGCATGCCAGGCATCCCTGTCCATTACCAACTGCTAGAGTCTACTCAAACTCATGTCCATCGCATCAATGATGCCAACCAACCGTCTCATTCTCTGTCATTCCATTCTGCTCCTGTCTTAAATCTTTCCCAGCATCAGGGTCTTTTCCAATGAATCAGCTATTGGCATCAGGTGGCCAAAGTATTGGAGTTTCAGCTTCAGTATCAGTCCTTCCAATGAATATTCAGGACTGATCTCCTTGGATTAATCTCCTTGCTGTCCAAGGGACTCTCAAGGGTCTTCTCCAGCCCCACAGTTCAAAAGCACCAGTTCTTTGGCACTCAGATGTGTTTTTGGTCCAAATCTCATATCCATACAAGACATGCGCATCATGAGAAATGCTAGACTAGATGAAGCACAAGCTGGAATTAAGATTACCAGGAGAAATATCAATAACCTCAGATATGCAGATGACTCCACACTTATGGCAGAAAGCAAAGAAGAACTAAACAGCATCTTGATGAAAGTGAAAGAGGAGAGTGAAAAGTTGACTTAAAGCTCAACATTCAGAAAACTAAGATCATGGCATCTGGTCCCATCACTTCATGGCAAATGGATGGGCAAACAGTGGAAACAATAACAGACTTTATTTTGGGGGGGCTCTAAAATCACCATAGATGGTGACTGCAGCCATGAAATTAAAAGATGCTTGCTCCTTGGGAGAAAAGCTATGACCAACCTAGACAACATATTAAAAAGCAGAGACATTACATTGTTGCCAGCAAAGGTCCATCTAGTCAAAGCTATGGTTTTCCAGTAGTCACGTATGGATGTGAGTTAGATTATCAAGGAAGCTGGGCACCAAAGAATTGATGCTGTTGAACTGTGGTGTTGGAAAAGACTCTTGAGAGTACCTTGGACTCAAGGAGATCCAACCAGTCCATCCTAAAGGGAATCAGTCCTGGGTGTTCACTGGAAGGACTGATGCTGAAGTTGAAACTCCAATTCTTTGGCCACCTGATGTGAAAGACTGACTCATTGGAAAAGACTTTGATGCTGGGAATGATTGAAGGCAGGAGAAGGGGACGACAGATGATGAGATGGTTGGATGGCATCACAGACTCAATGGACATGAATTTGAGTAAACTCTGGGAGTTGGTGATGGACAGTGAAGCCTGGTGTGTGCCAGTCCACAGGGTCACAAACAGTCAGACATAACTGAGTTACTGAAATAAACTTGACTAGACAAACCTCATATGAAAAGACCCTGATGTAGGAAAGATTGAATGCAGGAGGAGAAGGGGACGACAAAGGATGAGATGGTTAGATGGCATCAGCGACTCAATGGACATGAGTTTGGATAAACTTTGAGAGTTAGTGATGGACAGGGAGGACTGGCGTGCAGTGATTCATGGCGTCGCAGAGTCAGACACGACTGAGCGATTGAACTGACTGAGATCAATCTTTGTTGGTAATGTTTCTGTTATTTAATATGCTGTTTAGTTTGGTCATAGCTTGTTGGAGAAGGCTCTTGAGAGTCCCTTGGACTGCACGGAGATCCAACCAGTCTATCCTAAAGGAGATCAGTCCTGGGTGTTCCTTGGAAGGACTGATGCTGAAGCTGAAACTCCAATACTTTGGCCACCTGATGCAGAGAGCTGACTCACTTGAAAAGACCCTGATTCTGGGAAAGATTGAGGGCAGAAGGTGAAGGGGACAACAGAGGATGAGATGGTTGAATGGCATCACTCAATGGACATGAGTATGGGTGAATTCTTGGAGTGTTTGATGGACAGGGAGGCCTGGCGTGATGTGGTTCATGGGATAGCAAAGAGTCAAACACGGCTGAGTGACTGAAATGAACTTGACTAGACAAACCTTTGCTAGCAAAGTAATGTCTCTGCTTTATAATATGCTGTCTAGGTTGGTCATAGCTTTTATTCCAAGGAGCAAGCATCTTTTAACTTTATGGCTGCAGTCATCATCTGCAGTGATTTTGGAGAAAAGAAACACTGTCACTGTTTCCATTGTTTCCCCTTCTATTTGCCATGGAGTGATGGGACTGGATGCCATGTTCTTAGTTATTTGGATACTGAGCTTTAAACCAACATTTTCACTCTCCTCTTTCATTTTGATCAAGAGTGTCTTTAGTTCTTTTTGGCTTTCTGCCATAAGGGTGGTGTCATCTGCATATCTGAGGTTATTGATACTTCTCCCAGCAATCTTGATTCCAGCTGGTGCTTCATCCAGCCCAGCATTTTGCATGAGGTACTGTGCATATAAGTTAAATAAGCAGGGTGACAATATACAGCCTTGACATACTCCTTTCCCAATTTGGAGCCAGTCTGTTGTTGTTCCATGTCTGGTTCTAACTGTTGCTTCTTGACCTGAATACAGATTTCTCAGGAGGCAGGTCAGGTGGTCTGGTATTCTCATCTCTTGAAGAATTTTCTACAGTTTGTTTTGATCTACACAGTCAAAGGATTTGGCGTAGTCGATAAAGCAAAAGTCGATGCTTCTCTGGAACTTCCTTGCTTTTTCAATGATCCAGGAGATGCTGGCAATTTGATCTCTAGTTTCTTCGTCTTTTCTAAATCGAGCTTGAACATCTGGAAGCTCACACTTCACGTACTGTTGAAACCTGGCTTCGAGAATTTTGAGCATTAGTTTGCTAGCGTGTGAGATGAATGCAATTGTGCAATAGTTTGAACATTCTTAGGCATTGCTTTTCTTTGGGATTGGAATGAAAACTGACCTTTCTAGTCCTGTGGCCACTGCTGAGTTTTCCAAATTTGCTGGCATATTGTGTGCAGTACTTTCACAGCATCATCTTTTAGGATTTGAAAGAGCTCAACTGGAATTCAATCACCTCCATTAGCTTTGTTCATAGTGATGCTTTCTAAGGCTCACTTGACTTTGCACTCCAGGATGCCTGGCTCTAGGTGAGTGATCACACCATCATGGTTATCTGGGTTGAAGATCTTTTTTGCATAGTTCTGTGTATTCTTGCCATCTCTTCTTAATATCTTCTGTTTCTGTTAGGTCCATACCATTTCTGTGCTTTACTGTGCTCATCTTTGCATGAAATGTTCCCTTGGTATCTCCAATTTTCTTGAAGAGATCTCTAATCTTTCCCATTCTATTGTTTTCCTCTATATCTTTGCATTGATCACTGAGGAGGTCTTTGTTATCACTCTTTGCTATTCTTTGGAACTCTGCATTCAGATGGGTATGTCTTTCCTTTTCTCCTTTGCCTTTCACTTCTCTTCTTTTCTCAGCTGTTTGTAAGGCCTCATCATATCATCATTTTTCCTTTTTCCATTTCTTTTTCTTGGGGATGGTCTTGATCCCTGCCTCTTGTACAATGTCATGAACCGCTGTCCATAGTTCTTCAGGCACATTGTCTATCAGATCTAATCCTTTGAATGTATTTGCCTCTTCCACTGTATAATCATAACTGATTTGATTTAGGTGATACCTGAATGACCCAGTGATTTTCCCTACTTTTTTTCAATTTAAATCTCTATTAGTAAGACTTTAATTCATCATTTGAAAAGGTATGTTATGGACTAATGATTTAACATTTATTTTAAAAAATAATTCACTTCAAGTAATCATTGCATATGAATAAACTCTATAATAGTTATTAGTCTTTTACATGACTCTAAAATAGATTTTAAATTTTTAGTTGGGAGTATTGAGAATGTCCTTGCATAGTGCAATGTGTTTATTAATGAGAAAAGTGAAAGTGAAAGTAGCTCAGTTACGTCCGACTCTTTGTGACCCCCATGGACTATACAGTCCATAGAATTTTCCAGGCCAGAGTACTGCAGTGGGTAGCCTTTCCCTTCTCCAGGGTATCTTCCCAACCTAGGGATAGGACCGAGGTCTCTCACATTCCAGGTGGATTCTTTACCAGCTTAGTCATAAGGGAAGTCCTTGTTACAGAGGGATCTAGGTAAATATTAGTTTATATTTTTCTGCATGCCTCATTTTTTTCTAATCTTCATAATAAAACAGATATGCCCATAGTATCCACCTGGTTTTTAAAAGAAAAGTAGTGGATAAGGAAAAGTCCCCAAGTGAAATAAGTGTCTGCCTTATATAGCTTCCAGACACTATAAAATCATTTGTCATGGCAGAAGCAACAAAATCACGGTTACAAAATACTCAGAAGTACATGTTTTTTACTTTAATTTTGATTTTACTAGTGTCATTCATAGAAATTTTCACCAACTCTGCTCTTTGCTTGCTATTTGCATGTGGTGGTACCCATTCTGTCTATCTCTCTATTAATTTTCAGCTTAAATAGAATAAATTCCTTTGTCCTGAGAACCCTAGCATAAATGACTGAATGAAGGGTACAGAAATATAAAAGGATTTACTTAAGGATCTAATGAAAGAGAAAAGCTTTTCTAGGAATTTCAGGATAAACATTTCATTATTTGAGATGAAATATAGAAACATTTGTAAAGGGATTTCAAAAGCTATGTTAATGAAGCCATGAAAAGTTTTGATGTCTCCATAGATAAGGAAAATAATGCTATGATACAGAGGAGAGAGCTTTTTGTTGGTTTTTAACGCCATTACACAACCTTGAACAAATGATTCAAGTGAACAAGTGAATGACTATATGCAAATAACTGAATGAAGATTAAGCATAACATGGGAAAAGACCTTAATGATAGTAAAGGATTTTTAAAATATCAAACCATAGCAGAGCTGAACAAAATGGTTTTCTCCTAAACTTATTTATTTCAAAGGCAATATGTATCAGATATTGTACACTGTATCCTGCAATTTTTTTCCCAGTATTACAAAATGTCTGTAGAGAATGAAGCCACAACATGTTAGAGATGTTATTTTTAACTGTGTAATTTATACACTGGGAATTTGACATAAAGAAAAAGATTTCACTCTTGTAGTAGAACATCATTTTGAATGTCAAAAAATCCTCAGAGGACCTGGTAACAAGAGCCAGTCAGTACAAAATATTCCATGTACTGTGATACACTGAGAACTATTCACTAATGAGAAGCAGAAAATAGTAAGAAATAAATGTAGGTGCTTAGAACACTTGACGGAATTGCCAGAGGGATAAAGCGAAACTCTGATCCATATGTTATGGGAAAGAATAACAAAATGTTTGTCAAAAGAGACTTCTATCTGAATTAACTTAAAATCCATGTACTCTTCATCTAGGTGTTTCAACAGACTGTTTCACTTTTAAACAACCTCAACATGAGATCATTTATGCCAATAAATATCTAGAGTCTGAAATAATCACTTAGCTGGATAAATCAATAAACAGCAATATTAGTTTAAAACAAGAGAAGAAAATATAGTGATTATATATGCTCTACAAATTTGCAAGCTATTTTGTGTTTTAAATATAGTTAAGGATGAATTTAGTGATTATCAAATATATTTATCACAAAATGGGCAGTTTATTTCTAAGAAATACTTCCATCATCAATACTCAGTATATGTTAATCTTCTAATTTATAAATACATTTTAATTTTTAATCTAACTCCAGTCAAGAATACTGGAGTGGGTAGTCATTCCCGTTTCCAGGATATCTTCCCAACCCGGGGATCAAACTCTGGTCTCCTGCATTGCAAGTGGATTCTTTACCATCTGAGCCACCAGGAGGCCCAAAATATATAGTTTTTTTTATTTTAATTTTTACTTTATTTTACTTTACAATACTGTATTGGTTTTGCCATACATTGACATGAATCCACCACAGGTGTACATGTGTTCCCAAACATGAACCCCCCTCCCACCTCCCTCCCCATAACATCTCTCTGGGTCATCCAGCCCCAAGCATACTGTATCCTGCATCAGACATAGGCTGGCAATTCGATTCTTACATGATAGTATACATGTCTCAATGCCATTCTGCCAAATCATCCCACCCTCTCCCTCTCCCTCTGAGTCCAAAAGTCTGCTATACACATCTGTGTCTCTTTTGCTGTCTTGCATACAGGGTCATCATTGCCATCTTTCTAAATTCCATATATATGTGTTAGTATACTGTATTGGTGTTTTTCTTTCTGGCTTACTTCACTCTGTATAATCGGCTCCAGTTTCATCCATCTCATCAGAACTGATTCAAATGTATTCTTTTTAATGGCTGAGTAATACTCCATTGTCTATATGTACCACTGCTTTCTTATGCATTCATGTGCTGATGGACATCTAGGTTGTTTTCATGTCCTGGCTATTATAAACAGTGCTGCGATGAACACTGGGGTACATGTGTCTCTTTCAATTCTGGTTTCCTTGGTGTGTATGCCCAGCAGTGGGATTGCTGGGTCATAAGGCAGTTCTATTTGCAATTTTTAAAGGAGTCTCCACACTGTTCTCCATAGTGGCTGTACTAGTTTGCACTCCCACCAACAGTGTAGGAGGGTTCCCTTTTCTCCACATCCTCTCCAGCATTTATTGCTGCAGATTTTTGGATCGCAAACATTCTGACTGGTGTGAAGTGGTACCTCATTGTGGTTTTGATTTGCATTTCTCTAGTAATGAGTGATGTTGAGCATCTTTTCATGTGTTTGTTAGCCATCCATATGTCTTCTTTGGAGAAATGTCTATTTAGTTCTTTGGCCCATTTTTTGATTGGGTCGTTTATTTTTCTGGAATTGAGCTGCATAAGTTGCTTGTATATTTTTGAGATTAGTTGTTTGTCAGTTGCTTCATTTTCTATTATTTTCTCCCATTCAGAAGGCTGTCTTTTCACCTTGCTTATAGTTTCCTTTGTTGCGCAGAAGCTTTTAATTTTAATTAGATCCCATTTGTTTATTTTTGCTTTTATTTCCAGTATTCTGGGAGGTGGATCATAGAGGATCCTGCTGTGATTTATGTCGGAGAGTGTTTTAATATAAATACATTCTCCTTCTAAACATTTTTGTGAAACTTCACATACTTTCCCTATTAAAAAATTCATTAAAATATGTTTTATGCACTTGATATTATTGGTAATGCTTTATATAGAAATAACTGTGACTTTGCTTTTCTTTTGATTTAGAGAAGAAAGTTCAAATTGAAAGGAAAATTTTTGATTGCAAGAAAATAGTTTATATGTAGAATAATGAAACTTTAGAACAAAAAATAGTTGTGACCCCATGTACTATACAGTCCATGGAATTCTCCAGGCCAGAATATTGGAGTGGGTAGCCTTTCCCTTCTCCAGGGGATCTTCCCAACCCAGGGATTGAACCCAGGTCTCCTGCATTGCAGGCAGATTCTTTACCAGCTGAGCCACAAGGGAAGCCACAACAAAAAATAGACAATAGGAAATTCTTACTAATGAATTTTACTAGCCTTTTGCATTATTGTGATAATAGGTGAAATATACTTAAGGCATTTTACACTGATGTCTTATACCAGACATAGCTGTAACTACAATAGTATCTAATAAAGAATATAGAGGTACTAGGCTAAGGACTGTAAGTACACATTAATCTGCATAATGTAGTATGTCTACAGTTAAGCCCATTTTAGAGACATGGAAACCAAGGTGTATAAATGATAAAAGAATATAATGTTAATTATTTGTAAGTACTGACACAAGGATTTTTAACCAGTGCTGTCTGAAACCAAACCCTCTGTTCTTTCCGCACCATACATCTTCTTGCATGTACTTATTCATAAGCATTTATGGTTTGTCTAGGATGAATCAGGCATCATGTTAGGTGCTAGGTACTATGCTAGGTGGTAATAGATAAGGAGGCTGAATGTACACGAAAGGGTATGCACTTTGCCAGAAAAATTGAATTTAAATTCCAGTTCACCCACTATAACTCAGCTGGTAAAGAATCTGCCTGCAATGCTGGAGACCTGGGTTTGATCCCTGGGTTGGGAAGATCCCCTGGAGAGGGGAAAGGCTACCCACTCTAGTATTCCTGCCTGGAGAATTCCATGGACGGAGGAGTCTGATGTGCTATAGTTCATGGTGTTGCAAAGAGTCAGAAACTATGGAGTGACTTTCACTGTCACTCACTGTAAGACCATAGACTGATTATGTAACTTGTTAAGGTGTGATTCCTCCTCTACAAGTTGTAAATCACTATGGAATCTCCTTCATAGAGTTGTTATGAAGATTAATTTTTGTGAACATTAGCACAGTACCAAGACATGATGATGTATACATATACTACGGTATGTGTTATTATTGGCACTTCAAAGAGTTGTATTAAAGGCTAAATGAACTACCACTATCACATCTTTGGCATATCAAAAATATTATTTTTATACTTTTCCATTCTATTAGAGAAAGATATAATATATACTTACTGGCTCAGATAATTCTCATTTTCTACAACATTAAAACCACAGGTGATTAACAGGAAATTACAGACATAGTTTGTTGAAAATATAGTTATTATTGACTAATTGCTTATGAATCCAGTCTGTTTTGCAGATTAAATAATATAAGTTAATAGTTAATATCTTGGACTCTTTTCTGCTCATTAAAAAAAAAAAAAAAAAAAAAACTGCCTTTTTGGCCTCATCTATTAACACCAGAAAGATTGATGTTACTTTATTTGGATTCAACAATAATATTTTTTGAATGAACATATGATTCTCTGTTCAAGATCTCAGAGTGCATGTGTGTGTCCTTTCAAATTAAGCTAAGTTGAGATTATGCTAGGAACAAGACAGACAAGAAAGAGAAGAGAATCGGCAAAATATCATTTTGGTTATGGAAACAAATTGTCTTTCATTAAAAGTAATAAAATTCTTTAGTTCTAAATGTTTTTGGCCCTGGGGAAGTGGGACTTCTCAGGCAAAAATGTTTTTTTAGAAAATTGGGTCTGGTTCTGCCTTTGCTACTAAATGACTGGAAATAAAGCTTCTCATTTCTTTAGAATTCTTAGTGTGAATAATAATAATGTCTAAAATATATTGAGTACTTACCATTAAGTCATTTAATCTGCCAAGTAATATTATTCCATATTACCAATTAGGAACCACTGGCACTGTGAATTTTTTTAAATGTCCTGAGTCCAAAGCTACTTTTTACTGGAACCCTCATTAAAATCTAGATAGTTTACTACCAGGGCTGTAGTCTCAACCAATGCTGCTGCTGCTAAATCAATTCAGTCATGTCCGACTCTGTGTGACCCCATATATGGCAGCCCACCAGACTCCTCCCTCCCTGGGTTTTTCCAGGCAAGAATACTGGAGTGGATTAACATTTCCTGCTCCAATGCATGAAAGTGAAAAATGAAAATGAAGTCACCAAGTTGTATCTGACTGTTGGTGACCCCATGGACTGCAGCCTACCAGGCTCCTCCATCCATGGGATTTTCCAGGCAAGAGTACTGCAGTAGGGTGCCATTGCCTTCTCAACCAATACACAGTGTAAAAATGAAAGAATGTAGATCCATGGATCCTCATCCAGCACTAACATTCTTTGAGTTTATAAGAGTGTGAAAAATGACTTAATGTGAATGTGTCTATTGAAAAACTTGGAAATCAAAGAGAAAAAAATACTATACCACAAGGAAACTAAACAACACGTTACTAAAGGCAAATGAACCAACGAGAAAATCAAAGAGGAAATCAGAAAATACCTTGAGACAAATGACAATAAACCTAACTAAATGTATGGAATGCAGCAAAAGCAACTCTAAGAGGAAAGTTCATGAAGATATAGGCCTTCCTCAAGAAACACAAAAAATACAAATTAGCAATCTAACCTTCCACATAAAGAATTAGAAAAAGAGCAACCAAAACACAGTCAGCAGAAGGAAGGAAATAAAAAATATCAGAGAAGAAATAGATAAAATAGAAAACAAAAACAACAAAATAGAAAAGATGAATAAAACCAAGAGATCTGTTTTTGAAAGGATAAACAAAGTTAACAAACCTCTAGCCAGGCTTACCAAGAAGAAAAAAGAGAGGACCCAAATAAACAAAATAGGAAACTAAAGAGGAGAAACAGCGACTGATACCACAGAAATACAAGATACCAAAAGAAAATATGAAGAATTATATGCCAAAATAGACAACCTAGAAGAAACAGACATGTTTCCAGAAACAGCCTGCCAAAATAGAATTAAGAAGCAAGTAATTTGAATATACTGATCAATAGAAGTAAAATAGAATATGTAATTTAAAAATTCCAAGCAAGTGAAAGTCCAGAATGGGATGGCTTCACTGGGGAATTCTATCAAACATACAAAGAACTTATCCATATCCTTATCAAACTATTCCAAAGAATTGAATAGGAAGCAACACTCCCAGCTTCATTTTCTGAAACCACCATCACAATCAAAGCCAGAAAAGGACACTACAAAAAAAAAAAAAGAAAGAATACTACAAACCAATAATTTTGCTGAATATAGATGCAAAACTTCTCAACAAAATATTAGCAAATGGAATTCCACAATATATAAAAAGGATTATATACCATGATCAAGTCGGATACATTCCAGAGTCACAAGGATAGTTTAACACATGCAAATCAATCAATGTAATACACTACATTAAGAAAAATACGAAATGCAATGACAAAGAATGCTCAAACTACTGCACAATAGCACTCATTTCACACGCTAGTAAAGTAATGCTCAAAATTCTCCAAGCAAGTCTTCAGCAATACGTGAACCATGAACTTCCAGATGTATAAGCTAGTTTTAAAAAAGGGAGAGGAACCAAAGATCAAATTGCCAACATCCGCTGGATCACAGAAAAAGCAAGAGAGTTCCAGAAAAACATCTATTTCTGCTTTATTGACTATGCCAAAGCCTTTGACTGTGTGGATCACAATAAACTGTAGAAAATTCTGAAAGAGATGGCAATACCAGACCACCTGACCTGCCTCTTGAGAAACCTATATGCAGGTCAGGAAGCAACAGTTAGAACTGGACATGGAACAACAGACTGGTTCCAAGTAGGAAAAGGAGTCTGTCAAGGCTGTATATTGTCACCCTGCTTATTTAATTTATATGCAGAGTACATCATGAGAAACGCTGGGCTGGAAGAAGCACAAGCTGGAATCAAGATTGCCGGGAGAAATATCAATAACATTGGATATGCAGATGACACTGCCTTTATGGCAGAAAGTGAAGAGGAACTAAAAAGTCTCTTGATGAAAATGAAAGAGGAGAGTGAAAAAGTTGGCTCAACATTCAGAACACTAAGATCATGGCATCTGGTCCCATCACTTCATGGCAAATAGATAGGGAAACAGTGGAAACGGTATCAGACTTTATTTTGGGGGGCTCCAAAATCACTGCAGATGGTAACTGCAGCCATGAAATTAAAAGACGCTTACTTCTTGGAAGGAAAGTTATGACCAACCTAGATAGCATATTCAAAAGCAGAGACATTGCTTAGCCAACAAGGGTCCGTCTAGTCAAAGCTATGGTTTTTTCAGTAGTCATGTATGGATGTGAGAGTTGGACTGTGAAGAAAGCTGAGCACCGAAGAATTGATGCTTTTGAACTGTGGTGTTGAAGAAGACTCTTGAGAGTCCCTTGGACTACAAGGAGATCCAACCAGTCCATTCTAAAGGAGATCAGTCCTGGGTGTTCATTGGAAGGAATGATGTTAAAGCTGAAGCTCCAGTACTTTGGCCACCTCATGCAAAGTATTAACTCATTGGAAAACACTCTGATGCTGGGAGTGATTGGGGGCAGGAGGAGAAGGGGATGACAGAGGATGAGACGTTTGGATGGCATCATCGACTCTATGGACATGAGTTTGGGTGAACTCCGGGAGTTGGTGATAGACAGGGAGGCCTGGTGTGCTGCAATTCATGGGGTCACAAAGAGTCAGACACGACTGAGCGACTGAACTGAACTGAAGAAAAATTTTAAAGAAAAGCCACAGGATCATCTCAATAGACTCTGAAAGAGCATTTGATAAAATTCACTGTCGATTTATGATAAAACCTCATGTCAAAGTAGATGTAGAGAGAACACATCTCAATATAATAAAGATCATTTATGACAAACTCACCACCAATGTAATCCTCAAGAGTGAAAAGCTGAAGCCTTACCTTGAAATTCAGAAAGAAGAATAGGATGCTCATTCTCACCACTTCTATTCAACATAGTTTTGGAAGTCCTAGCCATAGCAATCAGACAAAAGTAATAAATAAAGTTATCCAGATTGGAAAGAGGTGAAATTATCGCTCTCTGCAGATAACATGATAATGTCTATAGAAAATTTTACAGACTCCAAACAAAAACTATGAGAATTGATAAACATTCAGCAAAGTAATAGGATTCAAGTTTAATTACAGAAATCTACTGCATTTCTTTATAGTAATAATGAAATATCAGAATGAGAAAGTAAAAACAAATTCTGTTTAAAATTGCATCAAAAAACAAACAAACAAAAAAACAAACAAAAGCCCCAAATAAACTTAACCAAAAATGTGAAAGACCTATATGCTGAAAATTATAAAACATTGATAAAGGATATCAAAGATGATTCAAAGAAATGGAGAGATACCTTGTGCTCTTGAATTGGAAGAATTAATATCATGAAAATGGCCACATACTACCAAAAACAGTCTATAGATTAATGTGATCTCTATCAAAATATTCATGACATTTTTCACAGTACTAGAACAAATAATCCTAAAGTTATCATGAAAATGTAAAAGACTCAGAATCACCAAACCAATCCTGGGGAAAATGAGCAAAGCTGGAGGCATAGCCTTACTAGAATTCAGGCAATATTACAAAGCTATGGTAGTCAAAGCAGCATGGTACTGACACAAACACAGACGTATAGATCAATGGAACAGAACAGAAAACCCAGAAATAAACCCACAATCTTATGGTCAATTAATCTACAATAAAGGAGGCAAAAATATACAATGGAGAAAATGGTGTTAGGAAAGTTCAGTTCAGTTCGGTTCAGTCACTAAGTCGTGTCCGACTCTTTGTGATCCCATGAATCAGAGCATGTCCATCACCAACTTCTGGAGTTCATTCAGACTCATGCCCATCGAGTCAGTGATGCCATCCAGCCATCTCATCCTCTGTCGTCCCATTCTTCTCCTGCCCCCAATCCCTCCCAACATCAGAGTCTTTTCCAATGAGTCAACTCTTCACATGAGGTGGCCAAAGTACTGGAATTTCAGCTTCAGCATCATTCCCTCCAAAGAAATCTCAGGGCTGATCTCCTTCAGAATGGACTGGTTGAATCTCCTTGCAGTCCAAGGGACTCTCAAGAGTCTTCTCCAATACCATAGTTCAAAAGCATCAATATTCTTCGGTGCTCAGCTTTCTTCACAGTCCAACTCTCACATCCATATATGACCACTGGAAAAACCATAGCCTTGACTAGACGGACCTTTGTTGGAAAAGTAATGTCTCTGCTTTTGAATATGCTATCTAGGTTGGTCATAACTTTCCTTTCAAAGAGTCAGCGTCTTTTAATTTCATGGCTGCAATCACCATCTGCAGTGATTTCTAAATGTAAATCAATGAAATAAGATATTCCCCCACATCATATATAAAGATATACTCAAAATTGTTTAAAAACCTAAATGTAAGACATGATACTGTAAAACTGAAAATAACATTGGCAAGATGTAGTCTGACATAAACTGTAACAATATTTTCTTAGATCTGCCTCCTAAGGCAAAAGAAATAAAAGCAAAAATAAACAAATGAGGCAATCAAACTTAAAAGTTTTTCACAGCAAAGGAAATAATTAACCAATTTTAAGAAAACAACCAATAGGCTGGGAGAAAATATTTGCAAATGATGCAACTGACGAGGGCTTAATTTCCAAAATATGCAAAGAGCTTATACAACTCAATACGAAAACAACAAGCAACCCAACCAAAAAATGGACGGAACTAAATAGACTTCTCTTAAAAAGGCATACAGATGGCCAACAGGCACATGAAAAGATAATCACCACTGCCAATTATTAGAGAAATGGAAATCAAAACCACAATGAGTATAATCTCATACTGGTCAGAATTGTTGTTTTGTTTACTCATCAAGTCATGTCCAGCTCTTCTGCACCTCCATGGATTATGGCCACCAGGCTCCTCTGTCCATGGAATTTCCCAGGTCAAGAATACTGGAATGAGTTTCTATTTCCTTCTCTAGGGGATCTTCTCAACCCAGAGATTGAACCTGTGTCTCCTGCTTGACAGGTGGATTCTTTATCACTGATAGACCATGGAAACCCATTAGTTAGAATGACCATCATCAAAAAAATCTACAGATAATAAATGCTGTTGGTGGGAATGTAAATTTTTGCAGTCATAATGGAAAACTATATGGAGGTTCCTCAGAAAACTAAAAATATTGCTACCATTTGATCCTGTAATCCTACTCCTGTGCATATATCCTGAAAAGAGGAAAACTCTAATTTGAAAACATGCATGCACCCCAATGTTCATACCAGTGCTATTTACAATAACCAAGATATGGAAACAACCAAAGTGTCCATCAGCAGATTGGTTTAAGAAAATGTGATATGTGTGTGTGTGTGTGTGTGTGTACATATATGCTTCCCAAGTGATGGAGCAGTGAAGAATCCACTTGCCAATGCAGGAAATGCCAGTGATGCAGGTTCAACCCCTGGGTTGGGAAGATCCCCTGAAGTAGGAAATGACAATCTGCTCTAGTATTTTTATCTGGAAAATTCTATGGACAGGAGCCTGGCAGGCTACTGTCCATGAGGTCACAAAGAGTCAGACACTACTGAGCACACATGCACACACATATACATATATACACACATATACAATATTGCAATATTACTCAGCCACAAAAAAGAATGAAACATTGCTATTTGCAGCAGCATGAAGGGACCTAGCGAATATCATATTGATATGTGATATCACATATGTGGAATCTAAAAAATAATACAAGTGAATCTATACCCCAAATGGAAACAGATTCATAGACATAGAAAACAAACTCATGGTTACCAAGGGGGAAAGGGAAGTGGTTGGGATAACTTATTTTTATTTTTGTATTTATTTATTTTTGGCTGCACTGGATCTTCATTGCATCTTGGGCTTTTCTCTAGTTGTGGAGAATCGAGGCTACTCTCTAGTTGTGGTCTGCTGGCTTCTCATTGCTGTGGCTTCTCTTGTTGCAGAGCATGAGCTGTGCATGGGTGCATGGTCTTCAGTAGTTGCAGTGTAGGGCTCAGTAGTTGCAGCTTCAACTGCTTGAAGCCTGAGCTTCAAGCGCAGGCTCAATATTTGTGGCACACAGGCTTAGTTGCTCCAAGGCACGTGGGTTCTTCCTGGACCAGGGATTGAACCCACCGTCTCCTGCATTGGCAGATGGATTCTTTACCACTGAGCCACCAGGGAAGCCCTTATTTTTTTCATTTTCGGCCACAAGGAGCAGCTCATGAGATCTTAGTTCACAAGCAGGGCTTGTATCTGGGCCCAGGGCAGTGAAAACACTGAGTCTTAATTTCCGGACCACCAAGGAATTGCCAGGAGGGACAAATTATGGGTTTGGGATTAACAGAGACAAACTACTATACAGAAAATAGATAAGCAAGAAGAATATACTGTATAACTCAGCACAGGGAACTATATCCAAAATCTTATAACAAACTATAATGGAAAACAATCTGTATATACGTGTGTATATATATATATATGTGTGTGTGTGTGTGTGTGTGTGTGTGTGTGTGTGTGAGGTCCATAACTGAATCAACTTTGTTATATACCTGAAAGTAACATAATATTCTAAATGAACTTTATGTCAGTAAAAAATGTTTTTAAATTTAAAAAATTAAAACATCAAAATTATTTCAGCTCATGATCAAGATACTTTACAAATGCAAATTCTATTTTTCAGGTATAATAAATGGGAGTAGATCTTTAATTCTTAAGAACAATTCCTTTGGGGTTCTTTTTTATTATTTTCAGAGGATATCTCTAAGAATCTTTTACTAAGGGATATTTTAACTCTTTGAATAGATTTTCATAGGGATAGGGTTTATTTTCCTGTAGAACTTTCCTTCTTTAATGCTAATATGAGTTGTTATAGATCTTAAATCTTTTACTATACTAGTTTCTGGTTATAGTCACAGGGCTAAGAAGAAAATGCAATCCCTAGTAGTATAGTTTAGTAGCATCTGGAAGACAATATTAACACAGGTATATTATATGCACATATACGCACATGCATACACATGCACACACACACCCCCAAACACACTCACTCACTACTGGTAGATAAATCAATCCAGAATTTCAGATGCCAAAGCCTATTCATCACCATTGACAATTTAGGCCAGATTCCTGAGAATTGGGAGTGAGCTAGAAGATAGGATGTCATTTTAATCTTTATTCATTTTCACTTTTATTGTTTAATTCATAATACATGTAAATGAAACCTGTATTTGAAAAGGGAAGAGAAGAGGTAGCCTATTCCCTCCCTGTAGATGCATGCAAATTGCTTCAAACCAATTATTAATAAGTGTTAACAGAATTGTTAATTATCCTGGGGTCACAACCTTTTGTAAAGCCTTCCAGAGTAGAAAGGGGGTGTGGCTTAGCTCACAGCAGGTTAAAACAGCCCTCTAATTGACAAATTTTATGCTTAGCAGTTGGGTTGGCAAGAGGTTAAATCACATTTACTTTCCTTCCACAGAAGAACATGGATGGATTATTACATATATCCTCCCTCCATTCATGAGACAAATATCTATTGACTCTCTGATTTAGGCTTCAGAGATCCATGGTAAACAACAGAGGCAGCCATTGTCCCCTGAAGCTTAGATTCTGTCTTTATGAGAAAACACTGTCGCTTGCCAGTTTACAATTAAGAGAAATCTATTGTAGGATATGTTAGAAAATTCTAAGTCTAAAGACTTTCAAAGAAAGACTAGGCTGCCTTATTTCCTAATTCTGAACATCTGGAAGGAAAAAGTGCTATACATTCACTCAAGCTCAAAAAAAATTAACAAACTCCTCCAAATTCCAGCCCCATGCCGTCAATAAAACACCAGCATTCTCCAGATGCATCACGCATTCCAAGACTTCTATTCCTCTTAGATCATTTTAGTGCTTTTCTAACTATGGAAAGATGCAAGAATCCAGGTTCATAAACATTTTTCCTGAAATATGTCCTAACTATCTAAGGGCCAGTTTTGCCTGTTTCTCAAAGCACAACCACCACCTTCCTATTACTGCTGTCAACTAAAATAAAAATGCACAACTTTAGTTTCAGTTTTATTTGAAAACTTCCTGAGTACAATCACCTCTAAGTTAGTTCTGAGAAACTGCTCCAAAAAGGTAGGGGGAGAGGTCAGTATATATGGTGATTTTGGCTAAGGGGTACATGCAATCCAACATGCATCTTGGTAGATTACTACTAGTCATGAGTAATAGATATTTCAGTTAATTTTAGTGCCTTTCTAACTATGGAAAAATGCAATAATCCAGGTCCATAAACATTTTTCCTGAAATATATCTAACTATCTAAGAGCCAGTTTTGCCTGTTTCTCAAAGCACAGAGTGCCTCATGCTGTTCTTTGTCATGAATTCCCCTTTCAGAACTTACTGTAAGTCAGCAGTTATAGTGGCTAATAACTTAATCTGTGCAGAACCAGTTGGTGACATTCCTTGTTTTACATGACTATCACAAAATAGAACATAGATTGCACTGGAACATATACTTTCCCACAGAATCAATTAAGAATTATTCTTATAAAAAATGGAAGCACCATTATTTATCTTTCTTGCTTATTTTTGTGGTTTGCCATTCAGAACCCTACAAATCCTGACTGTGCAGTAGGTAGATTTCAGGATTTAATTCTCTAGTTCTGCTGTGTACAAGCTACGTGAATTTAGGAAAAGTATTTCACCTCCTAAAAGAATTACAAATGATAATAATCTATTTGTTCTTGGTTATTAATCTGGATATTAGGAATATCCATCCAATTCTTTAGGATGTAGTTCTGGTCCTAGCTTTGTATTTAGCAACTCCCTTCTTCTTTTTTTGGATTTGTACAACCCTCTGATGTTTAGTCACTAAGTTGTGTCCTATTCTTTGTGACCCCATGGACTGTAGCCCACCAGGTTCCTCTGTCCATAGAATTCTCCAGGCAAGAATACTGGACTGGATTGCCTTTTCCTTCTCTAGGGGATCTTCCTCACCCAGGGATCGAATCCAGCTTTCCTGAATTGCAAGCAAATTCTTCACCACCTGAGACCATCAGAGAAGCTTTGTCTTTCAATACATTTTTCATTAAATATAGATTATCAAATAGTAGGTTTGGAGTTGCTCATATCTTTGCTAATTTTTAGGGTACACAAGAACAATAGTGATATACTTCTTTCACTTCTGATATTAGTAATGTGTTTCTTCTTTCTTTTTTTCTCTCTCTTTCTTTTCTGTTGCTAACCTGGCTAGAGGCTTATTAATTTTACTAATTTTTTCCAAAAAAATGGCTTTGGC
Organism: Budorcas taxicolor; assembly: GCF_023091745.1. Classification (NCBI taxonomy): domain Eukaryota; kingdom Metazoa; phylum Chordata; class Mammalia; order Artiodactyla; family Bovidae; genus Budorcas; species Budorcas taxicolor. Next base: position 90,535,658 of record NC_068910.1, read on the forward strand.
TTTTGCTGATTTTCTCTGCTGGTTTCCTTTCTTAAAGCTCATTCAATTCTGCTCTAATTTTTATTATGTCTTATCTTCTGCTTACTTTGGATTTAATTTGCTCTTCTTTTTCTGGCTTCTACAGGTGAAAGCTTAGATTATTAATATTATTAGATCTTTACTTTTTTCTGAATAATGGATTTGATGGCATACATTTCCATATAAGCATTGATTTCTGCATCCCACAAATTTTGATAAATTTTATTTTCATTTAGTTCAAAGTAACATCTTTCTCTTGAGTTTCCTTCTTTGTCAATATCAATATTTAGAACCCTTTAATTTTCAAGAATGTTGAAATTTTCCATATGTCTTTCTGTTATTCATGTCTATTCAGTTCTATTATGGTCTGAGATCAGGTAATGTATCATCTTTATTCTTTCAAATTTATTAACTTATGTTCTGTGACTCAGAATGTGGTCTATGTTGCTAAGTGTTTCATATGAGCTTGAGAAGAATATGTAGTCCATTATTCTTGGATAAAACTATTGATAGAAATCAACTGTATCCAACTTATTATTGGTGTTGTTGAGTTCAACTATGTCCTAAGTGATTTATCTGTTGCTGATCTGTCCATTTCTGATAGAGGAGGGTTAAAGTCTCCAACTATAATAATGGATCAAGAGTGAAGAGGAACTAAAAAGCCTCTTGATGAAAGTGAAAGAGGAGAGTGAAAAAGTTGGCTTAAAGCTCAACATTCAGAAAATGAAGATCATGGCATCTGGTCCCATCACTTCATGGGAAATAGATGGGGAAATTGTGGAAACAGTGTCAGACTTTATTTCTGGGGGCTCCAAAGTCACTGCAGTTGGTGATTGAAATGAAAAGCCATGAAATGAAAAGACACTTATTCCTTGGAAGGAAAGTTATGACGAGCCTAGATAGCATATTCAAAAGCAGAGACATTACTTTGCCAACTAAGGTCCGTCTAGTCAAGGCTATAGTTTTTCCAGTGGTCATGTATGCATGTGAGAGTTGGACTGTGAAGAAGGCTGAGCACCGAAGAATTGATGCTTTTGAACTATGGTGTTGGAGAAGACTCTTGAGAGTCCCTTGGACTGCAAGGAGATCCAACCAGTCCATTCTAAAGGAGATCAGTCCTGGGTGTTCATTGGAAGGACTGATGCTAAAGCAGAAACTCCAGTACTTTAGCCACCTCATGCGAAGAGTTGATTTATTGGAAAAGACTCTGATGCTGGAGGGGATTGAGGGCAGGAGAAAGGGATGACAGAGGATGAGATCGCTGGATGGCATCACCGACTCGATGGATGTGAGTTTGAGTGAACTCCGGGAGTTGATGATGGACAGGGAGGCCTGGCATGCTGCAATTCATGGGGTCTCAAAGAGTCAGACATGACTGAGTGACTGAACTGAACTGAACTAGTCATGCTAACTTCAAAGCATCAAGTTCAGAGCCAAATATTAAAAAGGTATCTAATCAATCATTTCCTTTTATAAAATGAGCAGCTATAACCTAAGACATTTCTTGGGACTGCTGTGAGGGACAGCTCCCAAATTCTAAATCAGACATTGAGCTATTTGAAGAGATATTTCAGCAAGAAGTTTGCAGGTTCTGGTTTACATTTTCCAGACTCCAATTTCAGAGTTCTCTTCAACTTCATTTTGATTCGTTACAGCTAAATAATCACCAAATCTTCTTAATGGAGTCCTCCCATTGCCTCTTGATTTTCACAGCAATGAATGGTTCTTTTAAAACACCAGATTTCTCATATCATATTGCTGAGATATTTCCTCAGCTGTATCCAATCTGTTAATGATGCTATCAAAGACCTTAATTTCTGTTATAGGATTCTTTTTTTTTTTTTTTTTTTAATCTGTAGTATACTTTTTCATTCCTTCTTGGAATTTTCTTGTCTCTACTCTCATTCTTATCTATCTATTTTTTCATGCTGTCTACTTTATCCATGTGACTCTTGTACAGTATTAATTATCATTGTTTTAAATTCCTCATCTGATAATTCCATCATCCATGCCATATCTGAGTCTGACTCTGATGTTTCCTCTGTTTCTTCAAACTGCACTTTTTACCTTTTATATGCTCTGTAATTTTTTTTTTTTTTATTAGTCAGATATGACATACTGGGTAAAAGAAACTGATGCAAATAGACTTTTTTTTTTTGGCTACATGGCTTGCGGATCTTAGTTCCCCAACCAGGAATTGAACCCAGGCCCTTGGCTGTGAAAGCATAGAATCTTAACCACTGGACCATCAGAGAATTTCCAATGGACCTTTAGTAATGTAGTAGCAAAATGTGAGGGAAGGGAAAGTGTTGTAGAGTCCTAGGATTAGGCCTCTGTCCTTCAGTCAGCTTGTGATTCTTCTTTTCTCCTCTCTTCGGTGGAACAGAATAGCTCAGGTGAGCTGAAGTTGTGTATTTCTCTTTCTGTAGTTGGTTGGGCTCTGATAAAATCCCAGTAGTATAGCCTCTGGTAATATAGTTTCTCTTGAGTAAGTGCAGGCCTGGTTAAGAAGAAAAGAGTGCTCTGATATGTTTCAAAATGGTTCTGTTTCCCTCTCCTCCTACAGGGGAATTTTCCTCTAATATTCACTGTGAGAAGCTGGCAGGGTTCCTGGGGGTAAAACTCACAGAAGTGTGTTGCTCCCCACTGACTGAGTCTCCTAGAGGTTTTGCCTCTAGACTTGTTTGGAGTGAGCCTCCACAGTTTGTCACCGCTCACCTAGCACTGTTTCCCACGGAGGTTTCTGCTCCTAAGTTTTGCTCTGATAAGGTGATTCTCTGTATCTGCCTGCCTGCCTTTCTAATTACAGGGGCAGTGGTTTTTCCTCGGTGACATCACTTCTCTGACAGATCCAAGAAGAGTTTTGATTTTTCAGTTTGGTCAGCTTCTTATTTGTTTTCTGAGAACAGAGTGAAAATTTCCAAGTTCTCCACATGCTAGACTGGAAATTCTTCTGCGGTTTTTACACTGTGGTTTTACTGTCAAAATTTCCCACTTCCATGTAGTCTACAGACTCTCCAAATTGACCCTGAATTGCCATTGCCACTTCTACTATTGAGAACACAATTTTTAAAAAACATCTGAGCATGCTGTTTTTCTGGTTATATTAAACAGAAATATTATTACTATGGGAAATGCTACAGACACAGCATCTTTCCTTTCACAGTGGGTTATAAATGTGAGAAAAATTGTGCATGTAAAAATCATTTCTTGTTCTTAGGCACTAAATACTTTTCTCCTCTTTAAATTCTATACCACCTATATGTAAGCACCACGAAAAGCTTTACTCTCAATTCTTTTTGAAAGCAGTGTGTTAAGCATAGGAAAACAGAACTGTAAAATTAAAACTTTGAACATGATACTGCTACCTAACCAAACTTGGGTCTGCTCACCCACATCCAGTAAAGCCAATCTACTGAAACTCGGTTGTGGTGAAGGAAAGTGCAGCATTTATCAGCAGACACCAAACAAGGAGTCTGAGACAGCTAAAACTCCCAGACTCCCCACTGGGTTTCAGGAATGCATTTTTAAAGGACAGGTGAGGGAGGAGGGTCCCAGGGTATGTGATCAGCTCATAACAGTTCTCTGATTGGTTGACGGTGAGCTGACAAGGTGGTGTCACAAGGGTTAACATGATGAATCTTTAGGCTCCAGTAAGTCTGGGGACTATATGCTCAAGGCCACCAAGTAGCTAAAGCCTTGCATTTGGTGAAGGTTGTCTTTTAAAACATCTTAGCATCTTTAAAACATCTCAGGAAATGTGCATCACATCCTGTTACCTTGAGAGAGGAACTAAAGCAGGGGATACTGGGGAGGGGTCTGTTCCAGGAAAGCCCCATGGGGTCCTGCTCAGTTACAATGCTGGAGGTACATAAAATTTTGCACATGCAGAATATTAATATATTTAAATTTAATTAAGCATGTCAATGAGAGTAATTTTATAGCTTCATGATTTCTAATTTCAGTGACTTTAGCAAAGCAGATTTGTCTCATTATTTTTGTCCATTTTGTGTGCATGTGTGTTTGTAGTTTAATAGTCCTATACATAAAGATCATCTTAATCTGTTTTAAAATATTCAGACACCTGCAATAACACATAGTCATAAAGCTCTTTTATTATCAAGTTATCCATCCCTCAGCTTGTCTTCATTACAGGTCTATTGGAAGATTTCCACCCCTTAGCCCTATTCTCTTAGCAGTTAATTAAAATATTCTTGCTATTGAAATGCACTGTATAGTCTCTATGAATTAGGGGATGTCAAATATTGTAGTTTGCTTAGAGTAGCTAGAATTCAATTGTTTTTTTTTAATACCCATTATTTCATACTTGCTGTGATTTAGAAAAATTGCTGATGCATCAATTAATGCAAATTGTATAAAGGCTTCTTTAATTTAGGCTTAAAATGCCAGATCCAGCTTTGTATTTTCATGATCTGCAACTTAAAATATGGGGTTCAATTTTCATTTACCTAATGTTCCCCAGTAATAAAGACGTGTCTATTAAGGACATCTGTTACAATTTGGTAACCTCTAATTTTAATGGGAAATAATAGAGTTCAAGTCTGTAAGATTAGAGGTTATGGAATAGGTCTTTACACTGGTTTGGCGTCCTTGATATAATGTTCTGCCAGCCAACCTAATATATTCACAAAGGGCTCAAAGTCTTGGTTCTGCAGGCCAAAAAAAGAGAAAGAAAGAAAAAAAAAAAACTTTTCTATCTTGTCACTTTGCACATTGCCTTGTTGAAATCTGTCACCACCTGCTAAAAAATAATTTCTCTTTTTTAAAAGCACATGAAGAGAAAATAATCCAGTGCATAATTACACAGTAAAATATACTTTACCAACCAGCTAGGAGAGGAAGAAAGGAAAGGAGAGAAGGCTAGAGCTGGAAATCTTTAAAGCCCTGCGTGTTTCCCAAGGCACCAGTGGAGCCCATGAGCTCTCACTGATGTTCAGGTTTTAGATATTTTCTTCTAGGCAGGGCGTGGGTGATGGGGGTGAGGAGGGGACCAAACCTTTCTCTCCTCTTTCCTCTCTTGAACTGACAACCTATATATCGTAAAGAAAATGCATCTGAGAAAACAATTATATCTGCCAGCATCAGCGATTGTAACAATGAAATTCTCTTTTTCTCTTTATTCAAGCCTAAGTTAAGTATTCCCTTTGAATCCAAGTCCTTAATGGCATTTATGACTCTCACGGGTATTTATTTTAGCTGAATATCTTGCATTTGCTATGCCAAGAACAATCTCGAATAAAAAAGATTCCTGTCACTTTATTCAGGCTTCAACAAAAAGCAACCAAGCCAGTAAATCACTAAATGGAACTACCAACTTCTTATGACATGCATGAATAATGCCTTAGCAGTCTGCTCACCAGAAAGATTAGAATGGGAGTGCACACAAGCCTGTATAAGTATGCCTAGACAAGCTGAGCCCAGAACTCTATCAAAATCAATTTTTCCCATTTCACATCTGAGTATTTTGAAATGTTCTAACAAGAAGCAATAGAATTAAATTTCTTTCAAATTTGCTTTCAACATAGAGGAAGAAGTATAGTAACCAAACTCACCAGGTTTTACTCATTGCTCAAAGTCCAGTGTTAACTTGAGGCCACTTTGAAGGGAGTAAAAAGATGAAGGTAAACATTGATGTTAAACACTAAAACTGTCAAAAATTGAGCAAGTCATGTTTCACACAAATACTTTTTTTTTTTCCTTAAGGTGGGTAAAATTGGAAATGACCTTGATCCAGGCCCTTGATCTTGACTTTGATCTTGTACTTATATTACAGTATAAGAAAAGAAGATAAATTACCTATGCAGATTACCCTAAGTAAGATTATAACATTTGCAACATGTATAGAGGTTTGATGAATATATTTTATTATGGTCAGTCCTCTAATAACTGTCCTTACCTACAGGTTTATTTGCAAAACTGTAAGAAAATCCTGTGTACATGTTGCTCTGACTATGTACTTTACTCCCCCATGGAAGGAAACAGCTGCTGCTGCTAATTCGCTTCAGTCGTGTCTGACTCTGTGCAAACCCATATAGAAAGAAATTCAAATGTGTTGCTTTCCCCTTTAGTCACAGTGTGTTTTAGTTGCCTTCTCTCTTTAAATATAGTGTGGGTGTGTGCTCAGTCGCTTCAGTCTTGTCCGACTCTTTGTGACCCCATGGACTGTAGAGTGCCAGGCTCTTCTGTCCATGGGATTCTCCAAGCAAGAATACTGAAGTGAGTTGCTCACAGATTGAACCCTCCTCTCCTACGTCTTTTGCATCACAAGTGGATTATTTACCGCTGAGCCACCCATGAAGCCTTTAAATAGAATAAACTAGTTAAATCATTACATTCTGTCACAAAGTGTATAAATGACCACCTTTCATATTTCCAAGTGAATGTCCTACTTTATGCTTTATCTTTCTAAAAAAAATTTTATGTTAAATTGTTTACCTCCTACCAAAATGACAAAGAAACTTTCAGATTCTAGAGAAGAAATAATATGAAATTATTTATGGCCTACCTAATCAAGAACAATTCAGTTTTCAAGTAAACTAAATTGTCTTAAAGTATTTTTAAACCTTAAATAACTCTGTGTTTTCCTGAGTTTATTTCAAAATGTTTTAACAGTAGTAACTAGAGTCTTCATATATTATTAATCAAGATTCTTTTCTTGGATATTTGAAAGACTTGACCATTTTTTTTTATTAGAGAACTTAAAAATTAAAAATAAATAAGAAAGCTGGGGCATTATTTTCAGGCTCCTGTGACTCTTTTGGTGATTTATAGATTAATCAATCATCAATGGGATTAAAGGCCATTTACACTAAACAAATTGCTTATGGCTGCAGCAAATTGTGTTTTGAGATTTAGTGATAGGGACTATAAATTGCCAGTCATGTTATTAGACATATAAATCAGAGAGTTACTGAAAATTGATTAGCTGACTCCAATTTTTCTGAATACGTTGTTACTCTAGGTTATTATTTTTCTTCCCCAGGTCAAAACAGTTCAACTCTAAACTGAGTGAAGGAATGTGGATTTCTATAACTAAGGCTAACAATTAGGGGTTTTTATTTTTGCTGTTACATTTTTATAAGATGTTCTTATAGATCAAGAAAGCTAGATTTTTATCTTTATGTGAAGGCTGCAATTTTTTAAAAAATTCATTATCTGAGTATAATTATCCTAGGTATGAAAAATAGTATAGTTTAATTAAATAATTGTAAAGCTTTCTGTTCAAGGATGGAATTGAGTTATAAGAAACCCATAATGAACACAGGTTTCCTCATCCTTTAGCACTTTCCCGAGATCCCAGTTTTATAACCCACTTTTAAGAATAGAGAAATCACAAAAAAGGAAAGCATGTACTATGCATATTTCTGTTGTTGTGAGGACCTTTCTGGTATTCAGCCATCATGAAATGACAGAACATTCTTTTTTTTTTAAGCATGCACAAATTATTTGCTGTCTGGGTGAGTGATTGATTTAGGGGAATTAGTCTGTATACAGACTTTGAGTTCTGAATTAGTATGCTAGCTTGCCTGACACTTCCCTCTTCTTATAGCGATATACCCCATGCAAAATTACTAGAATATTCTTACATACAGCCTTCATTATATTATTGCCTTGTTAGAAAATTTCAATGTCTTCCCAATTATCTGCAATATAACATTCAAAAATTCCATTTTCTCAAATTATTCTTTACAAACTCTATCAGAATCAGAGAAAATGTACTTTGAAGAACAGAAAACTGTCATAACCATATCACTAGCTAGCAATCTATAGTAAACAATTATCAAATAATTGAATTAATCTAAAACCAAGTATACTTACCAATCACAAATAAATTTCAAATATATTATCAAATATCCCATTCTCATCAACTCCAAAAATTCAAATAGGGGGATGATAAGACAAAAAAAGGGTACTCTTCTTCTCTGATAACCCATCACTGAGCCAAACTGCTGGACAGTGCATATATACAAGTTAAGGTGAGAATTGTTGGATTTAGAGTAATCTGGGTTCAACTTTTATCTCTTATGGACTAGCTATATTATGATGGAAAACACTACTTGTTATCTGATGCATGTAATAATTTGTGACTTGAACTTTGCAAAAGATTGATGTAAAATCACAGCTTGGTCCCTTAATCTCCAAATATATCAAGAGCTCATGCTCCCGAAGGAATATACAATTTTTGAGTAAAGATGTACAGCGCAAGGGTGGTAGTGTGTATTATATACTCACTCTGTATTTAATTATCATAAATGTCATGACTTGTGCTTAAATATGCAAGCTGAAGTTTCAGACAGAAATACATATTCAGTTAATTCTGTCACAAATATAAATATTAGAGAACTATTTTAACATCCAGGAAAAAGAGAGATTTTCAATTATTCTTGTATTTTTGTCTCAACTATTAGTGTTAGCTTTTACAAGAACTTTAATTAATCTGATCTGTACCCTTTCAACACATAAAAATATGCAAAGGGAATATCCAACTGTATGTATCCTTAAAGATTTCTAAAATAAACATTAATATTCATGTTTTACCTTTCCGTCATTTGGTTGTAGAATAACATTTGATTTATGTACAAGACTAAGATGCTGGAGGTGGTAGACTTTTTTCCTTCTTTTTGTCTATTTTCTTCAGCTATGCTATTAGTGATTTCCTCTGAACAAAATGTTTTTCAAAGTTATGTTATGGTTAAAATGTCAAAAATGTTGGTAAATGTTCTGAGGGTTTCGCTAAACCACAAACCTTTCTGCAGGTTTTCTTTCTTTCTTTTTTTTTATTTTTTATTTTTTAATCTATATTAAGTTCCCCATGGGTACACTGATTCATATGAACTGTTTTTCCATTGAAATAAAACAGCCCTTTGGTTCAAAGAAATAAAAAGATGTTGTTATTCTTAGAATTACACCAATATTTGCTTTGGTTATATTATAATAGAATTTCTTTTATAGAAACCAGCTGAGGGGAAAAAAAAAATCTCTCAAAATTGTAACAAAGTAATCCCTCTGAACTATATACTTTTAAAGATATCTATACTTTAAGGAGACATGCACTCAGAATGATCTCAACAATTCCAGCTCTAATAAATTAGACTAGTGTCTTCTGCCTGTCAGTTATTTTCCTTTCTGTTCTTTGTATTTGAATAGTTTTCTGAGTAAAGAGTTGATATTTTTTGGCACTAAAAAATATGCCAAAGTCAAACATAGTCATTAGCACTGGGAGACCAAGGGTGTGAAGAATTATTAAAGCCTTCCTGAGATTGAACAACCAAAGCTGATTTTGGATCTGTTGCTTGCACCTGACTAGGATTAATAAAGACTCAGCATACAAGTGGTGTGCAGGTACCACATGAAGGTGGTCAAGTCATGTATACAGAGACCAGTCTTCCTTACAAGACTCATCAAATGTGCCATAGTGAATATGGAAGGAAAGACCTTTGCAGTTTTGACAACACATTAAGGTATCATTAATTTTTAGTCTATTTTCCCCACCCCACGCTCATCCCCCTAAAAACTCTTGTCTGGTTTAATGTTGTTGGAATGGCTCTCAGAGGGTGTCACAAGAATAAGACAGACAATCAAAAATGGTTTGACAAGGCAGTCTGTACTTCTGCAGAAGAGTGTGCTGCAAAAGTCTGGGAGCAGGCACACGGAGTGGTAAGTGAACTTGGTTTTTAGCCCTAAGATGCAGGTTAGGGCTGCATCTGACTCCTCATAGGTTGAGGGCCACAGAGTTACAATCTTTCCTGGATGTCACCTAAGTTTTTATTGGATGACTGGTCTCCATGAGGGTCAGGAGTAGTACTTGTAAGTTCCTGATAGGAGGATTCATGTTAACTATTTTCCCTATCCTTTTAGTTTTTTGTGCATGTCCAGGATAAGGGCCTCAGAATTAGCCCACCAAAATGTGCTTTTGAGAAAGGAGAATGAGGAAAAGAACAAAGGATTGGCAACTAGCCACCATTTTAGGAATCTTATTCACATTCCAGTTATATACCTTTTCATTCTACTATTCTAGGAATGAATCACTTCTTTATTTCTTATAACTTCTCTTTTGATAGGAAATACTGTATCTTTATTACAATGTTCCTTTATATCTTTGCATTTTCCTATTTCTGAACCAGTCCCCACCTGGTTTTCTACTTGATATTAAGGTAGAGTTTAGAGTGAGTAAAATTTATAATATCAACTCTGTAAAACAAGACAGGCACCAGATATTTAGTTCTTGAATTATCACACTGAGCTGAAGTCAGCTCATTAATCTTTTATTTTCACCCCAAGATTCCAAATCGACACACTTATGCAATTTAGCAGTTACAGAAATGATTAATAGGTTTCTTTGGTGCTAACCTAATTGCCGTGACAGTAAAGACAAGAACATTACAAAAGATAAAGTGTTGAGACCAGAATTACCTCCCTTTTAGGTAGCAGTCAGCTGTTAAAAACAATTCTAGAAATCCTTTGGGCAATAAACAAATTGTTGTTGCCAAGTATGGTTTTTGCCTTGCTGGATTCAACTGGAAGAGAGTCTCATTAACATATCCTCATGCCCAGCTCACTGTATTCTATTTTATCTGTTGGGGCAGTGTGTAATTTCCCAAACCCTAGACTGCAAGCCATGTGACAGAGCTGTTCTCCTGGGTTCCCTTACCCTACTGCTCTCCACCCGGGTGCCCTTTCCCAACAAAATCTCTTGCTTTGTCAGCACTTGTGTCTCCTCTGACAATTCATTTCTGCGTGTTAGACAAGAGCCCAGTTTCGGGCCCTGGAATGGGTCCCCCTTCCTGCAATAGTTCTGTCTCACAAGAAAAATTTGAAGCATTGGACAAACCATTGTTACAGCCCTTGGATGGACCAGTGTTACTGCTCCATGTTACAGTTCAGTTTTATTTAGAAAATAAAGGAAAATACATCCTCCAGGTGTGAGGGCATGCCAACCCAAAAGACGCTAAGAGAAGAGAGGTCCCCAGTCCAATTTTAGCTTATTTTTTTATATGTTTTTTCTCCTCTCCCTGGGCCTGCTCTAGGTAAATTGGGCTGGCCAGGAGTGTTGTTTGTTTTACCTGAGGTCCTCACTCCGGTCTGGTCCTGGAACCTTCCTTTTTTATGTTTTTGCGGGCTTTTCCCTTCCTTGTCTTTTAGACATCACCATTCTGGACTCCTTTTTCCTATTCTAACTATCTAACATATCCACAGTTTCTGTTATCAAGTTTCTCCAGAAAGAAAGACTTTAAAAAAAAAATCTAAATAATATTCATATATTTTCCTTCTACAGTGTCATATTTTCACATGAGCCATAGTCTTGAATTTTTGTTTAATGTACATTAAATGAATATGTAGATGTATTTAACAAATAAGAAGTGGAGAGGGAGAGAGGCAATACTTCAAAAAATCCATGTATTAGTTTTACTTGTACTAAATAAGATAGAAGACTATGCCATCCTCAAACATGCCATTTTGATATAAGAATTATTCTGAGCTGAGGGCAATTGAGAAGAATCAGATATAAGAAAATATTTCTGTGTTCTATTTGCTTAAAAGGACAACATAACATTGTAAAGAGGTTACTCCTCTTTTCTTTATCAAGAAGGACAAAAGGTAATCATTGGAGATAACCTTAGATTTCTATCAGCCCAAAGACAGCAACAGAAGAATGTACAAAGCAAACTTTGTTATCTAAACTTTATCTTCGTTATTTCCATATATGTGCCTTCCCACAATTTGTCTATTTTTTTTTTCCCTTTATCTTGTCACTACTCTAAAAATGTGTTGTTCTTTTGTTAAAGCTGCTATATACGCCCAAGTTCTAACAACCACTTTGAGTTACTCATCACTGATTACTCTCAAATGTATTTGAAACGCACATGTTAATAAACTTTTGTTTTTCTCTTGTTAAATCTGTCTTTTGTTAGTCTAATGTACAAGGACCCAGACAATGAACCTAAGATGAGTAGAGGGAAAGAACTTTTTTTCCCTAACCTACAGTGCCATCTACATATTTCCAAGAAAAATATTGTTTTCATTTTTCTATCTAGCTTTCTCTATTTAGATGACCTAAACACAAAATGACCCTTGGGTTACAAAGTACCAAAAAATATATATACTACGAAATGAATTATCAAATATCTTACTTTATCAAGTGTTTTTTTTTAATTTGTTTTTAAAATTTTCACATCTAGTTGAAATGTAGCTTTTAATCCCTTAAACGAACATGAGTTGGCAATTTCTAGAACAAACTGAAGTCTCCTCTTGGCTTTCTCTCTTTATCAAAATCAAGTTCATAAGCAGATGGCCATATTTTAAAGTCCCCAAACAGCAATGATAGAAATATTCACTTCTAAATAGAAATAATGTGTATGTGTTGACACTATTGGCTACATATTCATTTCTATCATCTTAATATAATCTGTAGTACCTGTAATTTCCTCCTAAAATAGAGTTTGTCAGTTAAGAGAAAAATATTTTCTCTCCTTTTGTACTTTGTGATTCTAATACTTTATTAAGCTGTTTAAAAAAGACATTCTAGCCTTCTTTAGGTTCTCTACTTGGTGGCATTGCCACCACTGAGTTTTTATTATGTAAATTATTGCAATCTGGTTAGCTCCTTCCGTCTTTTTTCTTAACAAAAGGGGTCTGCAAGTGCTAATCAAAATGCTGCAATTTACATATTAATGAAGTTTTTATAATGACATTTCCTTCATATACAGAGTGAGCAAAGGGGAAATTTTTATCTTTTTTTCTGAGAAAGCAACTGCTAAAATTTGATCTTATGAAGTATCTTTGAAACTTTCCAAAGTTGGTTAGAATATCATTTATGTAGTTAAATCGATACAAAATCAAAGCACAAGGAATGAGCTTCACATATGTGATGTCTATAAACAATACTTTTTTGTATACATTCATGCACTTGCAATTACACAAAATGCTAAGGATACATTTGGCAGTGAGGATGCTGTGCACAATCAAGTTGTAATCATTTTCAGGAAAGGAAAAACATTCCACTAAAAATGAGGAGAAACAAGGAGTATTCAGAAGCTATGTCAAAAGTGTCCAACTGTTTTAATAGAATATAGGTGATGTCCTGGTGCTAGAAAAATCGAGAAGAAATCTTATAACAACTAGAAATATCTATAATTACTATAAGACCAAGTACAAAGATTTATAAAAATAGAATAAGTCGATTAAGTAGTTAAAATGATCTTATTAACAATGAGATGTCTGATTGTAAAAGTACTTTAGCTTTTTAGAATGTGTCACTAAAAACCAAGCTGTAAAAACAAACTAACAGTCTGTCACTAGAATATAATCTCCCACAGATAATGTACTCTTAAGTGAAAAGTGATAGAACACAAGTGAAAAGACAGAGATTCCAATATCAATCTTTATTTACTCAATGTCATTCTTTGGAAGTCAGGAAATGAGTCAGTTTGTGATGGTTTTAAAATTATCAAACACGTAGGCACAATATTTGCAATGGAAATTATTTTTTCAATCAATCACATCCTGAAAGAATATACATACACACTTAAGGAAGAGAAAGAAAAGAGAAAAACGGCTGAAACATTTTGTGTGAATTCTTTACTGTATTATTAAAACTATTTTACGTGAAAAAATTAGTCACTAATTTGAAAATGTCAGTTTCTCTAAATCCTATTTTCTTTCAGAAACTGTATAAAAATTAGTATTTTAAAAAATATTTCTAATAGTGATTCAATAGTGGGTTTTTAAAATGATTTCTTCTTATGAAACATACTTTGGTATCTAGGATCAGTAAAATTTCTAATTTTAATGTTTTAAATTAGTAATATTAAAATTATCTAATGCATCATAGAGCTTTTAAGTCAGAAAAATAAAAATTAATGAATATATTATATAGCTCAATGTAATTTGTTTTCAATAAATAAGTTAGATGTTTATTTAGGAAATGAAAGTTAATGAGGACAACTCCTGTTTTGAATTCATAGGAAGATATCCCAACAAATGAAATAATAAGGCAGGTTTTACTTCTTTTCACAGCAAGACAAGAACACCCATTCAATTAGATTAGATGACATCATGCCAAGAGCCATTAGTCCAATCATTGACTTGAGCCTGCAAGTGCTACCATTTAAACACATGGAACCACTTCCATTCACATCTGGCCACTTGGGCATGTGAGTTGGCACAGAATACTGCGGAAAGAATGAAGGCTCTTTCCCAAACTATTTACCCCCAATCCTTTAATATAGTGAGGTTATTTTTTTTTAAAAAAGGAGGATCCTTAAACCAATGAAACTTTCAGCTGTGCATGTACAATCCATACAAAGTTTGTTTTTCTTTCCCTTCTTTTTCACTTGAGTGTATTGGGTTCTGAATCACTTCTATCTTGCTCCAGGCCTTTGAACTGTTGATTGCTCATGTTCAGGCATTGATTTCAGGTTATACCAATTTATTGAAATTGTACTTAATTTCAAAGAACCTCCATCACTTGCTGGAAGATCAGTTTGTGTAGAATTGGACAAATGACTTCCCTACAGGAAACCTGACCTCTGTTAACAACAGTTATACATAGACCTTCCAATGACACAGAGTAATTGTTCTAATCTTTTGTTGGTTATCCCACAAGTCGCACAAATTTGTTTCCAAAGGGGAAAAATATTTGGCATAATTTTTTGGCTATTTTTCATTCTATCTCAATGTTCAATTCAGTTCAGTTCAGTTCAGTCACTCAGTCATGTCCGACTCTTTGCGACCCCATGAACCTCAGCACACCAGGCCTCCCTGTCCATCACCAACTCCCGGAGTTCACTCAGAATCACATCCATCGAGTCAGTGATGCCATCCAGCCATCTCATCCTCTGTCATCCCCTTCTCCTCCTGCCCCCAATCCCTCCCAGCATCCGAGTCTTTTCCAATGAGTGAACTCTTCGCATGAGGTGGCCAAAGTACTGGAGCTTCAGCTTCAGCATCATTCCTTCCAAAGAAATCCCAGGCTGATCTGCTTTAAAATGGGCTGGTTGGATGTCCTTGCAGTCCAAGGGACTCTCAAGAGTCTTCTCCAACACCACAGTTCAAAAGCATCAATTCTTCAGCGCTCAGCCTTCTTCACAGTCCAGCTCTCACATCCATATATGACCACTGGAAAAATCGTAGCCTTAACTAGATAGACCCTTGTTGGCAAAGTAACGTCTCTGCTTTTCAATATGCTATCTAGGTTGGTAATAACTTTCCTTCCAAGGAATAAGTGTCTTTTAATTTAATGGCTGCAGTCACCATCTGCAGTGATTTTGGAGCCCCCAAAAATAAAGTCAGCCACTGTTTCCACTGTTTCCCCATCTATTTGCCATGAAGTGATGGGACAAAGGTGCCATGATCTTCGTTTTCTGAATGTTGAGTTTTAAGCCAACTTTTTCACTCTCCTCTTTCACTTTCATAAGGAGGCTTTTTAGTTCCTCCTCACTTTCTGCCATAAGGTTGGTATCAAGTTAAATAAGTAGGTGACAATATACAGCTTTGACTCCTTAAACATAACTGAATTAATATAAGCATACTAAACTGTGAAATTCCAAATAACTGAACTGTATACAATTGCTAGTTATCAATCTTATTTTTTTAAGTATATACTCATCCAGAATTAAAGTGACATATTAAATTGCATACATGTATACACCCATGTACACACATGAACTCACAAACTACAGTAAGACAACCATAACAAACCCTTTCTAGTCACCAAATTTTTATTCACTCTGCCGACTTGGCTCTTTTATGAAAGTTCACTTTGCCTAATTTTTTTGTCTCAGCATTTTGCTGTGATCATTTCTGGTATTGTTTGATTACAACATACAACAGTTGTAACTTATCAACTTGATATATTTTTCCTAAGAAGGTGCATTTTGTCTTATTTGTTCTTAACTTAACTCAAAACAGCACTCTCCATTCCCAATCCCAAAAGCAAAGTTTGGGAGGTCAGAGAACAGAAGAGGGTTTGACATATTGTGCCAACCCTCAACCCCCAAACTAATGAGGGGTAAAAAAATGTGCCACCCCAAAATATGCCTCTTCCAAAGATTATTTTGAGCTGAAGATTTTCACAACCAAGATAATCACGATGGTGTGATCATTCACCTCGAGCCAGACATCCTGGAATGTGAAGTCAAGTGGGCCTTAGAAAGCATCACTACGAACAAAGCTAGTGGAGGTGATGGAATTCCAGTTGAGCTATTTCAAATCCTGAAAGATGATGTTGTGATAGTGCTACACTCAATATGCCAGCAAATTTGGGAAATTCGACAGTGGCCACAGGACTGGAAAAGATCAGTTTTCATTCCAATCACAAAGAAAGGCAACACCAAAGAATGTTCAAACTACCACATAGTTGCACTCATTTCACATGCTAGCAAAGTAATTTTGAAAATTCTCCAATGCTTTTGAGGCTTCAATAGTATGTGAACTGAGAAATTCCAGATGTTCAAGCTAGATTTAGAAAGGCAGAGGAGCCAGATATCAAATTGCCAACATCCATTGGATCATTGAAAAAGCAAAAAAATTACAGAAAAATATCTATTTCTGCTTTATTGACTACACCAAAGCCTTTAACTGTGTAGATCACAACAAACTATGGAAAATTCTTAAAGAGATGGAAGTACCAGACCACCTGAACTGCCTCCTGAGAAATCTGTGTACAGGTCAAGAAGCAACAGTTAGAACTGGACATGGAACAACAGATTGATTCCAAATTGGGAAAGGATACATCGAGGATGTATTTTGTCACCTTGTTTATTTAACTTTCATATAGAGCGTATCATGTGAAATGTAGGGCTAGATGAGCACAAGCTAGAATCAAGATTGCCAGGAAAAATGCCAATAACCTCAGATATACAGATAATGTCACCCTTATGGCAGAAAGTGAGGAGGAACTAAAGACTCTCTTGATGGAAGTGAAAGAGGAGAGTGAATAAACTGGCTTTAAAGTCAACATTCAAAGAATGAAAATCATGGCTTCCAGTCCCAACACATCATGGAAAACACATGGGGAAACAATGGAAACACTGACAGGCTTTATTTTCTTGGGCTCAAAAATCACTGCAGATGGTAATTGCACTCATGAAATTAAAAGATGCTTGCTCTTTGGAAGTAAAGCTATGACAAAACTGGACAGCATATTAAAATAGAGACTTATTTTGCCAACAAATGTCCATCTATTCAGAGCTATGGTTTTCCTATTAGTCATGTATGGATGTGAGAGTTGGACCATAATGAAAGCAGAGTGCCAAAGAATTGATGCTTTTGAACTGTGATGTTGGAGAAGACTTTTGAGAGTCCCTTGGATTACAAGGGGAGCAAACCAGTCAATTATAAAGGAAGTCAGCCCTGAATATTCATTGGAAATACTGATGTTGAAGCTGAAGCTCCAATAATTTTGCCACCCAAATTTTTTCACTCATTGGAAATGGCCTCAAGCTGGGAAAGATAGAGGGCAGGATGAGAAGGGGACAACAGAAAACGAGATGGTTCAATGATATCACTGACTCAATGGACATGAATTTGAGCAATCTCCAGGAGTTGGTGATGGACAGGGAAGCTTCTCGTGTTGCGGTTCATGGAGTCACAAAGAGTTGGATATGACTGAACAACTGAACTGAAGTGATGATCCAGCAATCCCCCTTCTAGGTATATGTCTGGAGAGAACTGTAGTTCAAAAGATGCATCCACTCCAATATTCATTTCAGCAATATTTACAATAGCCAGGACATGGAAGTGAGTTAAATGTCAACCAAAAGAGGCATGGATAAAGAAGACGTGGTACATATATACGATAGAATATTACTCAGCCATAAAAGCGAACAAAACAATGGCATTTACATCAGCATGAATGTACCTAGAGATCTCCATACTGAGTGAAGTAAGTTAGACAAAAATGACAAGTATCATATGATATTATTTATATGTAGAATCTTTTTTAAAAGGGGTACAAATGAACTTATCTATAAACAGAAATAGAGTTACAGATGTAAAAAGCAAACATGGTTACCAGGGGTAAGGGGATGGAGGAATAAAGCGGGATATTGGGATTAACATATATGCACTACTATATATAAGATAGAAAGCTAATTAGCTCATAAGGATCTATCATATAGCTTAGAGAACTATATTCAGTATTCTGTAATGGCCTATATGGAGAGAGAATCTAAAAAAGAGTAGGTATATGTGTAACTGATTTATTTCGCTATATATCTGAAACTAATACAGCATTGTAAACTATATTTCAATAAATATTAAAAAAAAAAATCCCACCTGAAATGCTTTTACACGGTGAAGGAAACTAGCAACAAAATGAAATGGCCACCTAATGGATTGGAGAATATATTTGCAAAAGATATAAAACATTTCCATCACCTTGGAAAGTTCCTTGGTGTTCTTTCCTAGTTAAATCTCTCCAAAATCACTGTAGACAGTGATTGCAGCCATGAAATTAAAAGAGGCTTGCTCCGAAGAAAAACTATGACAAACATAGACAGTGTA
Organism: Budorcas taxicolor; assembly: GCF_023091745.1. Lineage (NCBI taxonomy): Eukaryota > Metazoa > Chordata > Mammalia > Artiodactyla > Bovidae > Budorcas > Budorcas taxicolor. The sequence continues at coordinate 90,554,201 of NC_068910.1, forward strand.
TTAAAAAGCAGTGACATCACTTTGCCAACAAAGGTCCCTATAGTCAGAGCTATGGTTTTGCCAGTAGTCAAGTATGGATGTGAGAGATGGACCATAAAGACTGAGAACTGGAGAATTGATGTTTTTGAACTGTAGTGTTGGAGAAGACTCTCAAGAATTCCTTGAAGAGTAAGGAGATCAAACCAGTAAATTCTAAAGGAAATCAACCTTGAATATTCTATGGAGGGACTGATGCTGTAGCTGAAGGTCCAATACTCTGGCCACCTGATGGGAAGAGCTGTCTCATTAGAAAAGACCCTGATACTGGGAAAGGTTGAAGGCAGGAGGAGAAGAGTGTGATAGGAGATGAGATGGTTGGATGGCATAACAACACAGTGGACATGAGTTTGAGCAAACCCTGGGAGATAGTGAAGAACAGGGAATCCTGGCGTGCTGTAGTCCATGGGCTTTTCAGTGTCAGACATGACTGAGTGGCTAAACAACAACAGAGCTTAACAGACATATATTCATCAGACAAAAATGTGGACAATTCATCACAAGTAAGAACTGATAACAACAATAATACCAGCAACATTACCAGACAATAAATGAGACTCATCTTAATAGCTTCCAGATCCAAAGAAAAACATTTTTCCTCTACCCTGGTAAGTTCAGTGGCTGAGAGGCCTGTGAATTAAACCTACAAAAGAGAGATTAAGAAAAGAAAAGAAAAAAAAAAAAAAAAAGCAGTTTTAATTACAATTGCATGCCCAGGAGTTCACAAAGAAATTAGACTCAAGTAGGTAGCCAGAATATGGGGATTTATATCAAGCCAGGCAATCCTAATTGAATATTCATTGGAAGGACTGATGCTGAAACTGAAACTCCAATACTTTGGCCACCTGATGCGAAGCACTAACTCACTGGAAAAGACCCTGATGCTGGGAAAGACTGAAGGCCAGAGGAGAAGTGGACAACAGAGGATAAGATGGTTGAACGGCATCACTGACTCAATGGACATGAGTTTGAGCAAGCTCCAGGAGTTGGTGATGGACAGGGAAGCCTGGCATGCTGCACTCCAGGGGGTCGCAAAAAGTCGGACACAACTGAGCAACTGAACTGAACTGAACTGAGAAAGTCATAGAAAAATGTGATAGGACTAAGGGTAGTAAACTGGGGGGATTTAGCAAGGCCTATTCATTCTGATTCTTCTCAGCATTCCATCTTTGAAAATAAAGATGCTCCTTTCTTCTGGGTGCATGGAAGCCTCTTTAAGGAGAATCTTATGATCTGCTTCTGAGGAGAAAGTGGAGGTCAGAGACTCCTTCCTGTATCACCACCTCTAAAATTCCATCAGCTGAAAATATTCAGTATGTGGAGGTATTATATTTTGGGATAATGTATTCTTACCCCCATCATTTCTCTCTTATCCTTCTTTTTTCCTTTTTTCATTTCCTTTCCCTTAAAACTTCTTCTTATATTATGTCAAGCCCATATAAGAGAGAGGTTTCTGTAAATTCCACTCCATCTCACTCTGCTGCACAGGTTCCCTGCACCCCACCTAAGGAATCCAAAGACTTGTTAATAACATTTTCATGTCACTTTCCCAGCAATTTTGCTCATAAGTGGGATGTCCTCAAGCCCCTGTGTTCCCCAGTAAGAGGAAAGCTTTCTTCTAATTGATTTAAAAGTAGCCGTTGCAAAAATCTCTCACATTTAGAAATGGTGCAGAATCTTGCAAGTGGATCATGACTAGATATACCTTATTAAAGAAACCCTTTTTACATTTTTAGCAGTAAGTGATAATGGGAAAATATTCAAACTTTTAACTAAATTAGTAGTTTTCCCTTTAAATTAAAAATACAAATTATTCATATTTATTATACACAAATTCCTCAGTAAATATATTATTTTTAGCAATTTTTACAGATTTTATGGGCTTCCCTAGTAGTTCAGATGGTAAAGAATCCACGTGCATTGCAGGAGACCTGGGTTCCATCCCTGGGTTTGGAAGCTCTCCTGGAGGAGGGCATGGCCATCTAATCCAATATTCTTGCCTGGAGAATCCCCACGGACAAAGGAGCCTGGTGGGTTACAGTCCATGGGGTCACAAAGAGTCAGAGGCAACTGAGTGACTGAGCACAGCACCGCACAGGTATTATTCACTTAGAAATGTAAAATGGATTTTATATACGAAATAATTTGTTTATTGAACTGTTTACTTATCAACAAAAATGTCCATTCTCACCTACTTCTTTCCCTTATTACTGGAAAAGAATCTTTACCTTACATGGATTGTTCCTCTGCCTATCAACCTGTCCATACCTTATAGTTCTTAAACTTCCATTGACTAGGTCTCATAGAGCAACTGATTTTTGCAGGCACTGTACAAGTCCATTAATTAATTCCTATTGTGTGGGCTCTCTCTATATTCATAAGGGCATTTTGGAATGGAAGAGCATGAAAAAGATAATACAGAGATAATTTCTAAATGTTTGTTTTAATAAACAAAAGTTAAGTTATTTATAAACTTTAGAGTTTTAGCTAAGAACACTCATACCACTACTGATAAAAACACCAGTACAGGTGACAATGTGATTGAAGCCCACTGCTCTCCTAGACCCATCACATCACGATCCTGCAGGGTGAGAGCTTTGCAGTGTATTTTGACAAAAGCAGGTCAATGGTCTTGTCATTGCCTCCTCATTTCTCCTTACTCTTCATTCACTGCGATCTGTCGTCTATCACTCCACCGACACTCTTCTGTTTAAGCTCTTACTATAGTTGCATCTGCACATTAAATACAAGGTATATATCACTTTTTCATATTCTCACCCACTTATCATCGTGACTTAAGCTACCATCTGAAATTCCATAATTTCAAAACCTGTAGCTCTGACTCAATTCCTTCTTTGGCACTAAACAAAATATTCATATATTCAATGAGAACTGATTGAGCATTTACTATTTCCCAGCTTCTTGAAAGAAGAAGAAGAAGTCATAAGCTTCTCTGGCTCTAAGTAATCATACAGTAATTGTATTTGTCTTCTCCCTTTCCATACTCATTCTCCTCAAACTGAAAACATTGCAACCAACAAAGAACAGTCCAACACAATACAGTCTTTTAGAAACCTGGGGGTGAATTTTATTGGTTCTTTTCTTTCCCCTACTACCAGATACAACTGGTTATTAAATCAGATTTACTCTAAGTTGCTAGTATCATTCTAATCTATTTCTTCGCCTTCTTTCCACAACCAAAAAGTCCACTCCCAACTATTTTCTAATTTCCCAAGGATGTCATCTGCCTCTTTCCTTTATAAACACAGTTGTTGCCCTGAACTCTTCAAAATAATAGCTTGATATTATTACTTCCTCTGACTAAAGTCTCCCATTACCCATGGAAGCATCTCCCAAGGATAATCTGCTTTGTGAAATTTTAATATATGTTCTATGAAAAAGATTAGTATTAATAATACTTTTGCTTCTGATATATAAAGCATATGTGTGAAAAAACTATTAATATGCTACAGTTGGTCATAGGAAATGACTTTTCAGAATAGAAAACATCAGGATATTGCATAGAGTTGCAAAATCTATGCAAAATCTTCACAAAATCTGTGCACTGATGGCAGAGGCAGCAATGTCTCATTAATTGTCTTATATTTCACTGCCTATTTGGTTATATTGTCTATCTTAATATTTCAAAAATATTTTTTATAATTTGGTTTTATTGTATATAAAAGCATATGACTCAAATGTTATTCCTCAGACTAATTAATCTTAAAGACCATTTTTATTTGCTGTCTTCTGTAATCGAAACATACGTATTATCCCATATGTTGGTTTTCCTCCAATATGTTTTATTTTTTTTAATATTTCCATAAACAAATGAGTTTTGCAAATTGGCTAGCCATATGGACTCCAAAGGATCTTCATTCTTTGTTTGCCTTCCTGAGCAGTCAGACTTCTTATACTTTTCAGCTGCAATATCTCATTCTCTTATACTTCTCTCTTTTGCAAATGGCATTCTTCCCAATTAGTACTGTTGGGTAGCCTGATTCTTTGAGTCTAGTTTAATGCACATCTGGAGAGTCAATGGTATAAGTTCCAGTCCCAAAGCCAAAGTCTCAAAACCCAAGGAAAGCTAATGTTTCAATTCCAGTCCAAGGCCTAAGACCAGAAAAGACTAATCTTCCTTGTCAAGCAGAGTTCCCTCTTACTCAGCCTTTTTGTTCTATGGCTTCCCTGGTGACTCAGAGGGTAAAGCATCTGCCCGCAACGTGGGAGACCTCTGTTCGATCCCTGGGTCGGGAAGATCCTGCAGAGAACAAAATAGCAACCCACTCCAGTATTCTTGCCTGGAGAATCCCATGGATGGAGTAGCCTGGTAGGCTACAGTGTACGGGGTCTCAAAGAGTCAGACAAGACTGAGTGAGTTCACTTCACTTTACTTCAGTTGATTGGATGAGAGCCACTCCCATTAGTGAGGGTAATCTACTTTACTCAGCCTACTAATTCAAGTGTTAATCTCACCCAGAAACACTCCCATAGCCCATTAGAATAATCTTTATCCAAATAATGTTTGCTCAAACTTCATGACTTAGTAAAGTTGACACATAGAATTAATCATCACACATTTTCAGAGAAGAAACTGAGATGGGACAAAGGAAAAATAATAAAATATGAATGTATTAATAAATTAAAACTTTAAATTAAAACATTGCAAGGAGATCAAACCAGTCAATCCTAAAGGAAATCAATCCTGAAAAGTCACTGGAAGGACTGATGCTGAAGCTCCAATACTTTGGCCGTCTGATGCAATGAACTGACTCAATGAAAAAGACCCTGATGCTGAGAAAGATTGAGGGCAGGAGGAGAAGAAGAAGACAGAGCATGAGATGGTTGGATGGCATCACTGACTCAATGGACATGAGTTTGAGCAGGCTCTGGGAGATGCAGAAGGACAGGGAAATCTGACGTTGTGCAGTCCATAGGGTCACAGAGAGTCGGACACAACTGAGTGAACAACAACTTGAAATTTTACGCAAGATACATTGGTCTCAGTTTTGAGAAATCTCCATCAGCAGTTTTGCTTGACTCAAAATATTAATTATTTTATCTCATTGACCTTATTTTTTAATGTCTAAATTTGGCCTAGATTTAGGGACAATATCCCTAACAGGTTTTGTATTTGCTTGAGTTTCTACAAACATTTATCTCCAAATATCAGTTTTTCTCATGAGCTACAAAATGAGCAACTCAAATATGGCTAGAAGAGTTAAAGGCTGTGTTCATAGCACTCAGTAAGATGACATGTACTTGGCAAATTTCCAGACTGCATCCTTAGACCAAACACTTGAACATAAACTGTGTTATATTGATTTGTGAAACAGAGATTCTTCTGTCTGCAAGGCACTATTTGGAGGTATACTGTTGATTAACTGAGTATCCCTCTGAAGTTCATGGGACAGAGGTCATTTCTTTTTTGTTCATTTTCCTATATGAAGCACCTAGCACAGTCCCTGGCATGTAATAAGAACTCAATAAATATTTGTTGAATGACCTAACAAATATGGATACATTGTGTAGGTGTAGTGACTCTTCGATCTCCCCAAGAGCAAAAACTGTAAGCCAGTTGCAGCGCATCAAACTCTAGTTCGTTTTAGCCATTTGATTTAGAATTTAGATTGGCTTGACTCTTGCTGTCTAGGTCTCAATGCAACTTAAAATCTACTGAGTAAGCTTTGTACATAAATTACTACAATGTAAGATATGAGAACAAGAATTAGCAATCAAGAAAAAATATGCAAAGGAGGGAATAATATTCTGACAATGTATGCAAAATTTCACCATGATTACTTAACACGCTCCTACAGTGTGGCATGTTTTATAATCTTATCGAATGTAGTGTAATGCTACCATCATTTATATTTACTGCCTTCTTATCTGGCAGTAAACAAATATGCAACAGCAAAACCTGACTGGTAAAATTTTCCTCATATAAGTTTCATTTTTCTTTTCAATTGTACATAGAAACTAGCCTATGCTAAAATTTTCAAAATCAGTATTTTATAGGATATTATTAAGTGAAATATAAACAATATGAACCAAACATATAAGCAGGATTTAAGCAATCTGTATTTAAGAACGTTTTAAGTTGAGTGATCTTGTTCAGTTTCTCGTCAATGTTGATTTTTTTCTATTTTAAAATGGGGATATGAAAGTAGTTTGCAGACTGAATGCAATTACAATTAATGATCATATGAACTGATTACTATATATAGTTTTTAAACAGGTTACTACATGTAATTTTAATATCAACTGATTTGTGTGCTTAGTTGCTCAGTTGTGTCTGACTCTTTGTGACTCCTTGGACTATAGCCCACCAGGCTCCTTTGTCCATGGGGATTCTCCAGACAAGAGTACTGGAGTGGGCTGCCATGCCCTTCTCCAGGAGAACTTTCCTACCTGGGGATCGAATCCAGGTCTCCCACATTGCAGGTGGATTTTTTACCGTCTGAGACACCAAGGAAGACTATATGTATATATTTTTAATTTTAAAATATTTATTTTCTAAATAAAGGGGGAGGGTGGGGAAAAATTCCAGAGAGCAATATATTAAAAACTCACCTTGCACATTTCATGCTAACAAAAAGTCCAATTTCGATAAAGCAATGGATAATACCACCATCCTGTAAAAAGTGTAGTATTTTATGCTTTTTTTTCCTCTTCTTTACTTTAAATGTAAATAATGACCAGAGATGGGGAAACAGTGGAAACAGTGGCAGACTACATTATGGGGGGCTTCAAAATCACTGCAGATGGTGATTGCAGCCATGAAATTAAAAGACACTTACTCCTTGGAAGAAAAGTTATGGCCAACCAAGAGAGCATATTAAAAAGCAGAGACATTACTTCGTCAACAAAGTCCATCTAGTCAAGATTATGGTTTTTCCAGTAGTCATGTATGGATGTGAAATTTGGACTGTAAAGAAGGCTGAGCACCAAAGAACTGATGCTTTAAAACTATGATGTTGGAGAAGACTCTTGAGAGTTCCTTAGACTACAAGGAGATCCAACCAGTCCATCCTAAAGGAGACCAGTCCTGGGTGTTCATTGGAAGGACTGATGCTGAAGCTGAAATTCCAGTACTTTGGCCACCTGATGCAAAGAGCTGAGTCATTTGACAAGATCCTGATGCTGGGAAAGATAGAAAGCAGCAGGAGAAGGGGACAACAGAGGATGAGATGGTTGGGTGGCATCACCGACTCAATGGATATGAGTTTGGGTTAACTCCGGGAATTGGTGATGGACAGGTAGGCCTGATGTGCTGCAGTCCATGGGGTCACAAACAGTCAGACACGACTGAGTGACTGAACTGAACTGAAAGATAACTATCGGAATTAGCTAGCTTATAAGTTTAACAGCATACAGAACAGCACAGGGATCATATAATGTAATGTAGATGGAAGAGCCACTCATTTGTCTGCATTTTAATAGAATATTTCATGGATCTTTAATTGTTCTTAGACAATGTCTTTTCTTTCTATTTTATGACCGTTATTATAAGAGCTAATTTCTTACTGCTGTTAGGCAAGTATCTGGGCACATGCAGAAAAACATGTTATAAAAATATCTTTGGAGATAACTGAAAAAGGGAAGTGGTTATCTTTATCCAAACTTCAATCAAGGGGTATTGTGTCCCTGGTGCATTGTCTCTACAGTACACAAAATAACAACAGTTGTCCTGTAGTGCCCACACATAATTAGTTATTTCCCTTCTGATATGCCTAGCAAGGTGACTTAGCTTCAAGGGTCACCTTCCATTCAAAAACCTTCTTGGCTACATGTTTGCTAAAACTATTAACTCACAGCAAACAAAAGCTGTGCTTTTGTATGAGTGTACAAAGCCTTGAAAAAACTTTCAGTTTTGGACAGTCACAATCGAGTTATTTGTATAGGTATAAACATCCATCAAAAACCACCCATCTCTCTTCAGAGCACAATGAAAACCAGTTAAATGCTTGTTAAATCTGAGTAGCAAGAATGTTATTAGCAGCTCTTGTGATTGTATTTTCTTTATTGTTTGCCAAAATGTGCTCAGAATTAAATAGGATGAAAATTTAGATATGAGATTCTGATACACAGAATGTAAGTGATGCATTTGCGTGGAAGAAACTGTATAGATATTTGGCAGAGGCTACAGAGAGATCTTCTTTGTTTTCTGACCTCACACACTACTCTATATATTTCCTTGATCTTTAATTCTCCATTGGCTATGACAACCATTAATTTGGAATTTTTTACTTTTCTGTAATCAATGAAATAAATCCACCTATATTTAATTCTTTCCTTTCTCTTCTCAGTATAGTTAAATAAAGTGTCTTTTCCTCCATGAAAGGTCACATTTCCACCAAACTCTGGATCTCATCTCCCCTGTCCATCACAAGTTTAGCTGTCCTTAACTATCCTGCCTGGGAAAACCAGACCACCTGATCTGCCTGTTGAGAAATCTGTATGCAGGTCAGGAAGCAACAGTTAAAACTGGACATGGGACAACAGACTGGTTCCAAATAGGAAAAGGAGTACGTCAAAGCTGTATATTGTCACCCTGCTTATTTAACTTATATGCAGAGTACATCATGAGAAACGCTGGGCTAGAGGAAGCACAAGCTGGAATCAAGATTGCTGGGAGAAATATCAATAACCTCAGATATGCAGATGACACCACCGTTTTGGCAGAAAGTGAAGAAGAATTCTTGATAAAAGTGAAAGAGGAGAGTGAAAACGTTGGCTTAAAGCTCAATATTCAGAAAACTAAGAACACGGCATCCAGTCCCATCACTTCGTGGCAAATGGGGGAGAAACAGTGGAAACAGTGGCAGACTTTACTTTTTTGGGCTCCAAAATTACTGCAAATGGTGACTGCAACCATGAAAATAAAAGATGCTTACTCCTTGGTAGAAAAGTTATGACCAACCTAGACAGCATATTAAAAACCAGGGACATTACTCTGCCAACAAATATCTGTCTAGTCAGGGCTATGGTTTTTCCAGTAGTCATGCATGGATGTGATAGTTGGACTATTATGAAAGCTGAGCACTGAAGAATTGATGCTTTTGAACTGTGGTGTTGGAGAAGACTCTTGAGAGTCCCTTGGACCACAAGGAGATCCAATCAGTCCATCCTAAAGGAGATCAGTCCTGAATATTCACTGGAAGGACTGATGTTGAAGCTGAAACTCCAATACTTTGGTCACTTGATGCAAAGAGCTGACTCATTTGAAAAGACTCTGATGCTGGGAAAGATTGAAGGCGGTAGGAGAAGGGGATGACAGAGGATGAGATGGTTGGATGGCATCACCGACTCAACAGACATGAGTTTGAGTAAACTCCAGGACTTGGTGTTGGACAGGGAGGCCTGGCCTGCCACAGCCTATGGGGTCACAAGGTCAGACACAAATGAGCGAATGAACTGAACTATTCTGCCTGAAGCATTTCTATTATTGTCAGTGTGACAGCACTTATGAAATCTGACATTATTTTACCTATATGTCCATTTTCCCCTAGCTATAATTAAGCTTCAAGAGGGTAGGGAGTCTGTCCAGCTGGTATGATATTCTCTGGCACATAGTATCTGCCTGGAACTTTGTAGGTGCTCATTTGGGGCTTCCCAGGTGGTGCTAGTGGTAAAGAAACTGCTTCAATGCTGGAGACATAAGAGACATGGGTCCAGTCCCTTGAATAGGAAGATCCCCTGGAGGATCTCTATGTGTATTGGATGGCAACCCACTCCAGTATTCTTGCCTGGAGAACTGCATGGACAGGGGAGCCTGCTTGGGCTACAGTCCATAGGGTTGCAAAGAGTTGCACATGACTGAAGTCACTTAGTACGCAATTCTGTTGAAAAATAAATGATTAAATAAAATCATTACTGTGTTTGAAGGATTAAAAATTGGTTTACCAACAAATTCTATAAGTTAATAGATAGAAAATATATGAAACAGGGTTCTGTTATCTACTATTAGCTAATATTAACATAATTTGCATGAAATAATGAACTAGAATTTAATACACTGAATATTAGGCAGCATTTGGGGAATTACCTTGGGAACAATAAAACATAAGATCTACTGTCAACCTATATGACTTTAAAAGGTCCCTGTGCATAAATAATGTGGACCTAAGGATATCTTAGTTTCCTTTCAACTTTAAAATTCAGCCCCTTTGCAGTTTGAGTCATTAAAAAAGTTATAACTTTATTGTGGCTAGAATTAATGACAAAGATTTCAAAAGAATCTGTGATGTGAAACAGATCTTTTAAAACACTAAAATTAGCTTGAACTATCCAGATATGAAACCTACCATGTAATGCACAAATAGCTGGGACCTTCTTCCAACTTTCTTGCCTCTCAGAGCCTAAGCCTGGATTTCAATGGATAATCAGAACACAATGAGATTAGTGCTAGACAATGAAAAATATGTAATACATAGGAGTTGCTGTTGAAATCTAGTGGAGAGAAGTTAATTGGCCTGACAGAGCTAGGAAGTCTCTCTAATCCTGGAAAAGGGAGTAGAACTTTCTTACACAAGTAAAGAGTAAATGTTCTTCAGAGGGGCTAGAGTACATTCACATTTCTTTGAATGTTTGAGAAATGATAGTGGTTTAGAGTCAGGTGGTGCAGTGGTGAAGAACCCACCTGCCAATGCAGAAGACACAAGAGACACAGGTTCAATTCCTGGGTTGGGAAGATCCACCGTTTTAGGAAATGGCAACCCACTCCAGTATTCTTGCCTGGAAAATTCCATGGGCAGAGGAACCTGGTGGGCTACAGTCCATGGTGTCACAAAGAGTTGGACAGGACTTGACAACTGAGCACACGTGCGCATGTGCAAGCATATACACATGCAGTATTTTAGCACATATACAGTTTAAGAAAAATAAAGACAACAATTGTAGATAATTAGGCAGGAAAGTGAGATTGGGAACAGTCTGTAAAGGTCTTTTTTATTTGGCTGAGTAGAGGATCTGTCGTGGGAAGAAAACAAACAAATAAAAATAAAAACAACAAATATTTTTGCAACTATCAGCAGATTAAAAGCTTACAAAATTGAACGGAATGGGTTCTAGGCTGTTTCCAGGAATGTCTTCCAAAACGATTTTGTTGACCTAAAGTAAATAGACTGCCAATATTTCCCCTGCAAAGATGGTATTATTCAGAATCAGCAGAAAAGAGCAATTCAGGATCTGCAAGGGTGATGAGGATTGTGCAAGTCCCATGTGGCAAGGGAAGGGGAGCAACGTTTATAGAGAGGAATTGGAACTTGAGAGGGCTGTAGTAAATACATAGTCTCTGGTTTTTCATTTGCTGAGTCCTTGCTGGGAAAGAGGAATAGTCTTTCTTCTTCCTGTTGGACTCTTTCAGTGTGTGATTCCTCCCCTTTCTGATCTCTCTACTCTATTTAATTGAAGTTTCTGTTTATTATTTTTTTTTACAATATCAACAAAGATTCAATACAAAAATCAGAAAGCTTGATACAGTCACTATAATGGCCTTTCAACACTTGTGAAATTGTGACACCACTACAGAAAACCTAATTATCTTTACTTCCATACATGACAGCAGAAAACACACCAATGCAACAGAAACATGAATAATCAATAATGGTTGCCTTCACTTCCTCACCTGTCACTCTCTCCACAGTCCAATCTATCTTCCCAGGACTGCTATGTCACCTTTCCAGATGCAAAGCAAATGTTTCTAACTGGTACAACTTAATTTGCATTCAGAAGCCTAGACCTAAGAAACTTTGAAGACAGAATTTTTTAATCACTATAATAAAGGAGTTACAGCAGAATGAAATTAGAGTAAATGTGGGTTCAATCCAACATATTTATTGCAATAATGCATATGACATTTGAACTTTATCTTGCAGGATATGGGATTTAAACACAAAGAGTTTCTTGAAAATATTTGAGAAAAGATTTGAGGTAACATTTTGGTATAACAAGAATGTTTTATTTGTAGGAAATTGGGAACACCAAGGTAGATCAAAGAAAGTTAAAGATTAGAAAACAGAGTAATCCTCAAAATTGGGAGAGTTAGAATACATGTAGAATAAGGGGATTTGATGTAAATAGTAGAAAAACTATTGTTCGTTCTTGTGTGGAGAAAAAACAAGATGTTAATAATATTTTTAGACAACTGCTGCCATGTTAGTGCATGCTGTAAAGTAGGAGAGACTTGGAATTGGTGAGAATATACTACATCTGCTAAGTCTGAGAATGTCAAAGAAATGTCAGGTCTGTGTGTGTGTGTTTCTTATATGTAGTGGTTTTAAGAAATATCAAATGCAATATTTAGTTCATTCAATACAAATAGAGAATGTTTAACTCAACTTTGTATTCAATAAATAGATATTCATTTCTATTCTCATTTCTAGATAAGGAATTAAGGCAACTCTTTGCAATCCCATGGACTGTAGCTTACTCAGGCTCCTCCATCCATTGAATTTTCCAGGCAAGAGTACTGGAGTGGGTTGCCATTTCTTTCTCCATGGGATCTTCCTGACCCAGGGATTGAACCTGGGTCTCCCACATTGCAGGCAGATGCTTTACCCTCCAAGCCACCAAAGCTGGTGAGAGTTTAAGTAACTTGCTTGAGGCCACACAGCTGATAAATAGTAGAACTAAGTCAGTAAAAATAAATAAGTTGTCTACATTTCACACATATAAATACAGGCAGACGTGGTATTTATCAGGATAAATTCTAATAGGATATATTTATACTTACTTTTGACCTGAAGGAAAAAAAAAAAAAAGATATTTTTGTATTCAGGTCAAATCAACAGTGAGGACTATCTTAACATAAGATTTAAAAGCATTCTAGATCAGCTATTCTTTTTTTAATCTTAATTGAGCCCCACTATGGATTCCCTTTTGTTGTTCAGTTACTCAGTCATGTCTGACTCTGTGACCCCATGAACTGAAGCATGCCAAGCTTGCCTGTCTTTCGCTATCTCCCGGAGTTTGCTCAAACTCTTGTCCACTGAGTCTGTGATGCCATCGAGCCATCTCAACCTCTGTCTCCCCCTTTTCCTCCTGCCTTCAATCTTTGCCAGCATCAGGGTTTTTTCCAAATGAGTTGGTTCTTCATATCAGGAGGCCAAAGTATTGGAGCTTCAACTTCAACATCGGTCCTTCCAATGAATATTCAGGGTTGATCTCCTTCAGGATTGACTGGTTTGATCTTCTTGATGTCCAAGGAACTCTAAAGAGTCTTCTCCAGCACCGCAATTTGAAAGCATCAGTTTTTCAGCTCTCAGCCTTCTTTATGGTCCAACTGTCACAACCACATGTGACTACTGGAAAAGCTATAGCTTTGCTATATGGACCTTTGTCAGCAAAGTGATGTCCTTACTTTTTAATATGCTGTCTAGGTTCTTCACAGCTTTTCTTCTAAGAAGAAAGAGCTTTTCCATGGCTGCAGTCACTGTCTGCAGTGATATTGGAGGCCAAGAAAGTGAAGTCTATCACTGTTTCCCTTGTTTTTCCAAATATTGATATGAAGTGATCTCTGTAAAGTATTAACTCAGGTGATATTTCTCCATGAAGCTTTTTGAGAAGCTTCCTCACCTCCACCCAAAAGGGCTCCTTCTTACCTCCCATATTTGCATGTTTACTCTCTTCTACCAACCAAGCTACAAGCCCCAGGCCACATTCTTTCCTCCTTAGCACATGTCACAACATTAGGCATAAGAAACTTTTAATAAATAAATATAGAGAGACGGAGGACCATGTGATTATTTCTGTCTACTTAGGGGAAAGCCTCCACCAATTGTGAACTAATTGCAAAGGCATCTGGTCTAATGGAAAAATGATAAATACACCAGCCAACACCCTCATGTTCTCCATTTGCCACAGTAGGTTTCTCATAACCTAATTAACAAAATACCATGAATCTGGGAAAGATGTACACAAGAGTCTGCCCCCAATCATGTGGAGAGAAGCTTAGATTCACAGGGTAGAGGGGCTGTCTTCATTAGGCTTACTGATGAAAAAATGTGGCTGGTTTCCCTTAGGTTCCTTACATGCTTTTAAACATTTTGAGAGTAGCCAATGCCTGAATCTCCTTTCTGTTTGAAGACTCTTTAACAGTTGACTTTACTGCTTTCTTTCTTCTTGCTGGTTATTGGAAGAGAAATTGCATCACAGCCTCCAACTGACAAATGAATAAGAGGCCAAGGCCATTTGGAGTGTCAATTTTTCTCTACAAATTATAGAATAGTCCCAACTCATATAGCTTAAATAAAAACTATAAAATTGATCCCCCTCAAAAAAAAAAAAAAATTAGCCAGGACCAAGGACTGTAGATCTGAAGGGCAGATCTGTAGTCTAAGGGCATTTTGATTACCAAACTATCAAAGAGCTGGGTCCTTGTTAAGTAAAAGACAATGGAATAAAAATGTGTATTAAAGATATCTAATTGTCAAAACCAATAAAATTAGAAAAGAGCACAGGCTCTAGAATAATAAACTGGTTGGATTTGAATTTCAGCTCTGCCACTTATTAGTTCATGCTCTTGGACAAAATTTTTGAAGGCTCAAGGCCTCAGTTTCCTTGTCTGTAAAATATGAAAAATATCTACCTATCTGAGTTGATGTAAGATGAAATGAGATAATATATGAAACAGTTTGAACAATTCCCACTCCAGGTTGTACTCTAGAAATGTTATCTGTTGTTGGTTATTCACTGATCTCAAGCCACTTTAAGACCTTCCCACATCTTTATCCTTCATTTATAGGAAAATTTCTTGAAAGAGTAATCGATAATGATTCTATTCATTTCCTTTCACCTTTAGATGACTTTCCTATTTTCCATGATTGCCATGACACTAGAACTTTGTTTGTCATGATTACCCACGGTTTCCATGTTGCCAAATCCAAAGCCATTTGTGATCCATATACTACTTAATATCTCAGTAACATTTAATACTTTTAATCACTGTCTTCTCATTAAAACACTTTGCTTTCTTGGCTTCCAAGGGATCACAGTTTCCTTGGGTTCCACTGTGTTTGGTGACACTTCCATCTTAGTCACTTCTGATTCTTCTTTCTCAACAAATAAATCTTTGAGTGTTGCAGGAGTCAGTCCTAGATTTTCATCTCTATACACAGCATCATCTTAGGTAATCTCATATAACTTTTTGACTTTAAATAGCACCTTTATGTGTTTACTATATATTTGTGATTCCAGCTGTGACTCCAGCTCAGACTTCTCCAATGGCCTCTTGATTCAGGCTAGAAAAATCTACATGCCTTCTTGATATCTCTAACATGCAAAAGCATAATATAAATCATAAATTAAAATGTCTAAAACAAAATACACCCAATCTGCCATTTCTGATCCTCTCTCAAAGGAGAGTGTTTATCTTATCTTACAACAGTCATTATAGACTTTGTCTGCTTTCCCTTTGGAAATATCATAGCAAAATATCATAGCAAAATACAACACATATTTAAATTATTCTTGCATTCTAATTTTCTAAAAGTAAAAATCTATATATCACTAACCCCTGCATTCATTCTGCACCTATTACAGTCCGTAACACTCAGTGGATATTCTGTAAGTGATAAAGTGGATGAAAGCATGCTACCTTAGGGAATATTTATACTGATGTCTCTCACCTTTGGCCTCCACAAGACGAATAAGAAACCATGAAAATCATTGCTAACACTTTCTTTTAATTATCCTGTTATATTTTAAAATCTCATTTTCAGAGGTTTCCAGAGCTAGTCTTTTTCTATTATTGTATTAGAAATATTGGTTGTGTTTCTGAAACAGCTCTTACTCTATATGTGCCAAGAGAAAGCTCCTTGTTTATAACAGCACCACATACCACTGGGTAAACATAAAGATTGGGGCACTTGGGTTAAGCCATAGTCTGAAAATAACAATGTTGTAGAAAACAGTTGACACCTCCTCCAAACTTAAGCATAATATTACCACACAACCCAGCAATTCTACTCCCATGTGTATACCTGAAAGAATTCAAACTAAGTATGTAAGCAAACACTTGTAAAAGAGTACTCATAGCAGCACTGTTAATAAATAATAGCAAAAAGTTGAAGACAACTCAAATGTCCATCACCGAATGAATGGATAAGCAAAGTGTAGCACACATACATGTACACTGAAATACAGAGTCAAGAAAGGAATGAAGTGATGATACATGACATAATGTGGATGAACCTCAAAAATATTATACTGCATGAAAGATGTTCAACAGAAGCAACTGCATGTTCTATGATTCCATTTATATGAAATATGAAGAATAGACAAACAAAGTAGCAGATCAGTTGTTACAAAGGGACAGTGGGAAGTGGGAATGAAGAGTGACTGCTTAATTAGTGTGGAGTTTTATTTTGGAGTGATGAAAATGTTTCAGAACTAGATAGAGGTAGTGATTACATAACAGTGTGAGTGTATTAAGTGCCACAGAAATGCACACTTTAAAATAGTTCTATTTGTTTTTGGTACCTGGAACATAGAAACCTGGAGCAATACATATATACCTATGTATTGCTCAAGGTATCTCTGTCACTTAATGCTTCTGAGATGGACAGGTGGTTGGAGGCCAGTAAATGACTCTGCTCCATAAGGGGTTCCGGGACTATTCCATATATGCCATTCTCTGGACTCATCATGCCAGAAGGTGAAGAGGAACTAAACAGTCTCTTGATGAGGGTGAAAGAGAAGAGTGGAAAAAGCTGGCTTTAAAGTGAACAATGAAAAAAACTAAGATTGTGGCATCAGTCTCATCACTTTCTGGCAAACAGAAGGGGGGAAAGTGGAAGCAGTGATAGACTTAATTTTCTTGGGCTCCAAAATCATTGTGAATGGTGATTGCAGCCATGCAATTAAAAGACACTTGCTCCTTATAAGGAAAGCTATGACAAACTTAGATAGCATGTTAAAAAGCAGAGACATCACTTTGCTGACAAAGGCCATGTATGAATGTGAGAGTTGGACCATAAAGAAGGCTGATGCTTTCAAACTGTGATGCTGGAGAAGACTCTTGAGAGTCCCTAATACTGCAAGGAGATCAAATCAATCAATCTTAAAGGAAACCAACACTGAATATTCACTGGAAGAACTGGTGATGAAGCTGAAGCTCCAAATTTTTGGCCACATGATGCAAAGAGCCAACTCTTGGGAAAAGATTCTGGAAAAGATTGAAAGCAAAAGGAAAAGGGGGTGGCAGAGAATGAGATAGTTAGATGGCATCATCAACTCAATGGACATGAGATTGAGCAGATTCCAGGAGACAGTGAGGACGGAAGCCTGGCATGCTGCAGTCCATGGGGTCACAAAGAGTTGGACATGACAGCGACTGAACACGAACAGAAATGTGGATTCATGATATTCTCTAGTCTGCATAGTTCAGATTGGTTGGTGAGCATCTACTTCACTGTCTTAGCCTTCAGGAAGAGAAAATTGAAGATGTGAAGGCAACCTCTTTCCTCTATTAAGGCCATAACCAAGGCAGTTGCATCATTGCTGCTTACATCTCAGAGCCTGGACTTGATTATAATGCCACATCTAACATCAACAGACCAGGAAATATGTCAGGCTCTCATTGAACCCCTTTAAAGTTCAGGATATTCTGTTTGCAGTAAAAGGAAGGAGAAAATGGATAATGGAGACTAATTAGCAGATTCTGCTAAAGAGGTGATTGATAAATATTTTGCTAAAAAGTAGAAACACGTGTTTTCAGATTAGAAAATAGAAACTGGATAGTCAAAAGTTGCATAGTCCTCAAATTTTATTTAGAGAACCATATTTATAGTGTAAGATTTCTTGTCAAGACTGTGACACATGTTAAAAAATATTTCACTTCAGTGTAATATTATAAAGACAGAAAATTCCTTATTTCTTATACAAAGAGAAGGGCCAAAGTTATGTTTGTTGGTTGAAATAATGCATATAATGTATTTTCTAGGTACTTTTATCAGTATAAAATAAGTCAGAATCTAATGGTCAAAATTAATTTTTAATATTAAATTCAAGCTCTATGAAGAATGTGTTTGCTGTTTTTCCTCAGTGGCCATACAAAAATACCCAGATTCAGTACCACGAGGAAACAAAACAAAATGAAAAACAAAAGAGGAATCACTAGAGCCTTTAATGCCCAGACTTGATTTACATGGTACAAAACCTCTCTGGATTTAAAACTAAACTTCTTTTTCTTATTTCATATTAAATTATTGAGGAATTCAGCCTCCTGGTATTTGTTCATTGCAGGTTATGGTTTTATATTTTTACATTTGAAATTGGAAAATGTATAAACATAATAGAAGCAATAATACCCAAGGTATCTAGTCTTAGGAGTCAAACACAAGTTTGGATTTAGCCTTGGCATGAGACTGTTTGATTGACATTTCCATTGCTAGAGTTAGCTCAAGTCATTTCAAGATCCAACTGCATTTCATTTTGCCTTATCTGTGGGTTATCGTTCTTACAAGAATCACCTCATCCTGGCAGGATCTTGATTTAAGACTTTAAAACTCAGTGAGGCTCAAAGAGATTTTGCAAGGTCACAACACTGTAGGTTTGTTTGGTAATACAAAACCTGAAGATGGAATGCCAGCCCGTGCAGGATCTAAGCGTGGTTAGACATGTCACACAGTGAATTCTTATGCAAAATCAAGATGACTTGAAGGCTGTCTGGCTCACAGTTTCTTCTTATGGGCCAATTTCAATATTTCTTGCAGGTACACAAAATTCTATTTCTCCTCAGTTTGCTCACCTCAGGAAATGTTTGTAGTCACTATCTCAGTGAATATTCTAAATGTGCATTTTCTTCATTACATTTTCCCCCAGTTGGGTGGGTTTTTCACCTGTGGAAAGTAGGTCTTAGTCTGATAAATCATATACCACATACAAGTATTTGAAGATATACAGTGTGGTTATCACCCACTCAGAAGGCTCGTGGAATATAGAACTGAGATTATTCATGTGGAAATGATGCATGCACCAAAGGTTACAGACAACTTAATTTCTTGCATGCATGAGGGCAGTCAACCATTTTGCTACAACTTTGTATGATGCATTTGCACACAGTGATGTTCTTTTTCAATTTAAAGATGGATGACCCTTCATGTTAAGCTATCTGCGATTCACATCCTTACTGAGGATTTAAATATGTCTCATGAAAATCATGCAATATTTATAATACAAAGGAGAGTCGATTATGTCATCCATATATAGGTTATATATAGATGTTGTTTTATATATATATATATCAATTATACCAAGCTATATATAAATTAAATAATTAATGCATCATACTTTTCTTTCTGTTTAGCATAGGCATCATAGCATGATGAATAAGGATATACATTTGGAGTCAGATTGAGTTTGACTTCAGATCAGATCTAGCATTTTCAAGCAGTGTGTCCTTGAGCTGACTCCTAAGCACTCTGAGCTGCAGCTTCTTCATCTAATAATTGGAGATTATAAACATGCCTCATTAGATTATTATGAAGATTAAATAAATTACATACATGTAAATCATTAGGCACTTAATGTATATTCACCTATGTAGACATTTTTATATTTTAAATAGACTGGTACATGTGGGAGTATAAGGTAGAGCCATGTTATACAATTCTGGCATGTTATAATCAGGAGTGAGAGAGATAATAAATAATTTACTACTATTATTGAAAAATTCATAAGTGCACTTCAGTCACTCAGGCGTGTTTGAGACCCCAAGGACTGCAAGTACGCCAGGCCACCCTGTCCATCACCAACTCCTGGAGTTTACTCAAACTCATGTCCATTGAGTTGGTGATGCCATGCAACCATCTGATCCTCTGTCATCCCCTTCTATTCCCACCTTCAATCTTTCCCAGTATCAGAGTCTTTTCAAATGAGTCAGTCTTCGCATCGGGTGGCCACAGTATTGGAGTTTCAGCTTCAGCATCAGTCCTTCCAATGAATATTCAGGACTGATTTCCTGATTTTCCTAGGATGGACTGGTTGGATCTCTTTGAAGTCCAAGGGACTCTCAAGAGTCTTTTCCAATACCACAATTCAAAAGCATCAATTCTTCGGGGCTTGGCTTATTTAAAGTTCAACTGTCACATGCATACATGACTACTGGAAGAGCCATAGCTTTGACTAGACAAATGTTTGTTGACAAAGTAATGTCTCTGCTTTTTAAAATGTTGTCTAGGTTAGTCATACCTTTTCTTCTAAGCAACAAGTGTCTTTTAATTTCATGGCTGCAGTTACCACCTACAGTGATTTGGAAGCCCAGAAAAATAAAGTCTGTCACTGTTTCCATGTTTCCCCATCTATTTGCAATGAAGTGATGGAACCAGATGCCATGATCTTCGTTTTCTGAAGGTTGAGTTTTAAGCCAACTTTTTCACTCTCCTCTTTCACTTTCATCAAGAAGCTCTTTAGTTCTTCACTTTCTGCCATAAGGGTGGTGTCATCTGCATATCTAAGGTTATTGATATTTCCTCTGGCAATCTTGATTCCAGCTTGTGCTTCATCCAGTCCATCATTTCTAATGGTGTACTCTGCATATAAGTTAAATAAGCAGGGTGACAATATGCAGCCTTGGCATACTCCTTTCCCTATTTGGAACCAATTTTTTGTTCTATGTCCAGTTCTAACTTTTGCTTCTTGACCTGCATACAGATTTCTCAGGAGGCAGGTCGGGTGATCTAGTATTCCCATCTCTTGAAGAATATTCCACATTTTGTTGTCATCCACAAGTCAAAGGCTTTGGCATAGTCAATGAAGAAGATGTAGATGTTTGTCCAGAACTCTATTGCCTTTTTGGTGATCCAGCAGATGTTCACAATTTGATCTCTGGTTCCTCTGCCTTTCTAAAACCAGCTTGAACAACTGGAAGTTCATGGCTCATGTACTGTTGAAGCCTGGCTTGGAGAATTTTGAGCATTACTTTACTAGGGTGTGAGATGAATGCAATTGTGCAGTAGTTTGAGCATTCTTTGGCATTGCCTTTCTTTGGAATTGGAATGAAAACTGACCTTTTTGAGGCCTGTGGTCACTGCTGAGTTTTCCAAATCACTGGCATATTGAGTGCAGCACTTTCACAGCATCATCTTTTAGGATTTGAAATAGCTCAACTGGAATTCCATCACCTCCACTAGCTTTGTTCTTAGTAATGTTCCTAAGGCCCACTTGACTTCACATTCCAGGATGTCTGGCTCTAGGTGAGTGATCACAACATTGTGATGATCTGGATCGTGAAGATCTTTTTTGTACAGTTATTCTGTGTATTCTTGCCACCTCTTCTTAATATCTTCTGCTTCTGTCAGGTCCATATCATTACTGCCTTTTATTGTGCCCATCTTTATATGAAATATTCCCTTGGTATCTCTAACTTTCTTGAAGAGATCTCTAGTCTTTCCTATTCTATTGTTTTCCTCTATTTCTTTGCACTGATCACTGAGGAAGGCTTTCTTATCTCTCCTTGCTATTCTTTGGAACTCTGCATTCAGATACTTATGTCTTTCCTTTTCTCCTTTGCCTTTTACTTCTCTTCTTTTCACAGCTATTTGTAAGACCTCCTCAGACAACCATTTTGCCTTTTGCATTTCTTTTTCTAGGGGGTGGTCTTGATCTCTGTCTCCTGTACAATGTCACGAACCTCCGTCCATAGTTCCTCAGGCATTCTGTCTATCAGATATAATCCCTTGAATCTATTTCTCACTTCCACTGTATAATCATAAGGGTCATACCTGAATGGTCTAGTGGTTCTCCCTGCTTTCTTCCATTTAAGTCTGAATTTGGCAATAAGGAGTTCATGATCTGAGCCACAGTCAGCTCCCAGTCTTGTTTTTGCTGATTGCATAGAGCTTCTCCCTCTTTGGCTGCAAAGAACATAATCAGTCTGATTTCAGTATTGACCATTTGGTGATGTCCATGGGTAGAGTCTTATCTTGTGTTTTTGGAGGAGGGAGTTTTCTATGACCAGTGCCTTTTCTTGGCAAAACTCTATTAGCCTTTGCCTTGCTTCATTCTGTACTCCAAGGCCAAATTTGCCTGTTACTACAGGTATCTCCTACTTCCTACTTTTGCATTCCATTCCCCTATAATGAAGGACTTCCCTGGTGGCTCAGATGGCAAAGCGTCTGTCTACAATGCAGAAGACCCAGGTTTGATCCCTGGGTTGGGAAGATCCCCTGGAGAAGGAAATGGCAATCCACTCCAGTACTATTGCCTGGAAAATCCCATGGACAGAGGAGCCTGGTAGGCTACAGTCCATGGAGTCACAAAGAGTCAGACACGACTGAGCGACTTCACTTTCACTTTCCCCCATAATGAAGAAGACATCTTTTTTGAGTGTTAGTTCTAGAAGGTCTCGTAGGTCTTCATAGGATCATTCAGCTTCTTCAGCACTGGATTACTGTGATATTGAATGGTTTTCCTTAGAAAGGAACAGAGATGATTCTGTCGTTTTTGAGATTGCATCCAAGTACTGCATTTTGGACTCTTTTGTTGGCTATGATGGCTACTCCATTTCTTCTAAGGAATTCTTGCCCACAGTAGTAAATATAATGGTCATCTGAGTTAAAGTCACCCTTTCCAGTCCATTTTAGTTTGCTGATTCCTAAAATGTTGATGTTCACTCTTGCCATCTCCTGTTTGACCACTTCCAATTTACCTTGATTCATGGACCTAACATTTCAGGTTGCTATGCAATATTGCTCTTAAAGCATCAGACTTTACTTCCATCACCAGTCACATCCACAACTGGGTGTTGTTTTTGCTTTGGCCCCATCTCTTCATTCTTTCTGGAGTTATTTCTCCACTGATCACCAGTAACATATTGGGCACCTACCAATATGGGGAGTTCATCTTTCAGTGTCCTATCTTTTTGCCTTTTCATAATGTTTGTGGGATTCTCAAGGCCAGAATACTGAACTGGTTTGCCATTCCCTTCTCTAGTGGACCGCATTTTATCAGAACTCTCCACCATGACCCGTCCGTCTTGGGTGGCCCTACATGGCATGGCTCATATTTTCATGGAGTTAGACAAGGCTGTGGTCCATGTGATCAAATTGGTTAGTTTTCTGTGATTGTGGTTTTCATTCTGTCTGCCCTCTGATGAAAAAGAATAAGAGGCTTGTGGAAGCTTCCTGATGGGAGAGGCTGACTGAGGGGAAAACTGAGTCTTGTTATGATTGGGGCTAAGCTCAGTAAATCTTTAATCCAATTTTGTCCAATGAACAAATGGGTGGGGCTGTATTTTCTCCCTATATTTGACCTGAGGCTAAACTATGGTAGAGGCAATGAAGATAATGGGGACTTCCTTCAAAAGATCCCATGCACACACTACTACATTTAGTGCCCCCAACCCTGTAGCAGGCCACCACTGACCCACACCTCCACCAGAGACTCCTGGACACCCATGGGCAAGTCTGGTTCAGTCTCTTGTGGGGTCACTGCTCCTTTCTCCTGGGTCCTGGTGTGCACAAGGTTCTGTCTGTGCCCTCCAAGAGTCTGTTTCCCCAGTCCTGTGTAAGTTCTGGCGGCCCTATGGTGAGGTTAATGGTGACCTCCTCCAAGAGGGCTTATTCCATATCCAGATCTACTGCACTCAGAGCCCCTGACCCTGTGGCAGTCCACTGCTGACCCATACCTCCTCAGAAGACACTTAAACACAGTTCTGTCTCAGTATCTGTGGGATCTCTGGGTCCTGGTGTGCACAAGGTATGTTTGAGCCTTCTGAGCATCTCTGGCAGGTATGGTGTTTGATTCTAAACACAATTTTGCCCTTCCTACCATCTTGCTGGGGCTTCTTCTTTGTCCTTGGATGTGGGGTACCACTTCAAATTTGCTCCAGGGCCATGCAGCCTCTGCTTCAGCACCTACCATCTTGCTGGGGCTCCTCTGCCTTTGGACATGGGGTATCTCCTCAAAGAAAATTCATAAAACTGACAGTTTCTTCTTTTCTCTTGTTTATTTATACTACAAATTTAAAATTACAATCTACATTTATAATACGTTTACTCACTCTCATTCTGAAACCCTTGTTTGAATAGAATCCAAAGTTGACAGGAAGAGAGTGGTATATGGGCTTTATCTGTGCCCCCAAAAAGCAGCTCTTGTGCTTCCTGATGGCTCAGTGGTAAAGAATCCACCTGACAATGCAGAAGACACAGGATCGATCCCCTATCCAGGAAGATCCTACGGGCTTTGCAACCACAATTGAGCCTGTGCTCTAGAGGCCAGGAACTGCAACTCCGAGTCCATATCCTGCAAATAGTGAAGCCCATGTACCCTAGAGCTGTTCTCCACAACAAGAGAAGCCACTGCAATGCAATGAGAAAACCTGCATCACAACGAGAGAGCAGCACTCACTTGCTGCAAATAGAGAAAAGCTCACACAGCAACAAGGACCCAGCACAGTCAAAGATAGCTCAGTTGGTATAGAACCCACCTGCAGTGCTGGAGACCCCCATTCAGCTCCTGGGTAGGGAAGATTCCCCTGGAGAAGGGACAGGCTACTCACCCCAGTATTCCTGGGCTCCAGTATTCTGGCCTAGAGAATTCCATGTGTTGTATAGTCCATGAGCTCTCAAAGAGTTGGACACGACTGAGCAACTTTCACTTTAACTTTCACTTAAAAAAATAAAATAAAAAATAAAAGCACCTGTTATATGACTCTTGGCTATGAGGACTGGGTAGAAGAATAAGCATATAGAGAAATAAGTCAAGTATAAGAAAGGAACTTCCTTCTGCTGAGATGGGAACAAAAGAGATAGAAATAAATAAGCAAGCTGATAAATAAATATTAGGAGATTATTGAATTCGGCACCCTCCTGTGTGTGCTCAGTCACTTTAGTCATGTCCAACTCTTTGCAACCCCATGGATTGTAGCCTTCCAGTCTCCTCTGTCCATGGGATTTTCCAGGCAAGACTACTAGAGTGGATTGCCATTTCTACCTCCAGGGGAACTTCTTGACCTAGGAATTGAATCTGCATCTCCTGCATTGGCAGGCTGATTCTTTTATCACTGAGCCATGTGGGAAGTCCTTCACTCTCCCACCATGTACCCCAAAATACCACAACTTTTGAAATGCGAACCCTCAGTGTAAAAATTGAGCATGGTTTATTGTCCCATACTTTGGACCCCAAATTTTGTGTAACTTCCATAATGGATCCAAAATTTTGATGAAACTTTATATGATTATGCACTGGGCTAAGTCTTGAGGACTTTGTCTAGACTGAATAGTTTTAGCAGCTACACTATGCCTGCTGCTGCTGAGAACCTTAAATATTTGTGTGGATAAAACTTGTTGCTTATCATTCGCTAAAGAGAGTTCAGGTTTTAACATGAATTATCCAATTTTATCTTCAAAATAGTACTTGATGGAAGGAGAAGAGATACAAAGGAAAAAGCAATTTAATGAAAGTACTTATATTTCTTTCTATAGCCTACTATTAGGCCTATGCATTTCCAAGACAGTTATGTTATAGACTGGTGGAAGTGTTCTTCTTTATCAGAAGGTAGTCTGAGATATTTGCCAATAGTCTGACATTTTAAAAGATGAAAGAATAGAGAGGAAATGCATTCCAAAGGAGGAACTATCCAAGAGAATATTCCAAAAAGGTGAAACTAAACAGAGGCATGGCTCTCAGCCGGGATGATTTTGTCCCCTCCTATCCTTGTATCCCCCCTAGGACCTACGGAGAAATGTTTGTCATAACTTGCACTGAGGTTGCTACTATCATCCAGTAGATAAAGTTCAGGGATGCTGTTAATCTGACAACACATAGGACAACCCCATATGAGAACAACAATTATACAGCCTAAAATGGTAATAGTGCCAAGTTTGAGAAACCATGAAAAAGAATGACACTTGCGTATAACAGTTTTTGATTTCCAGCCTTAGCTCTTGAAAACTCCCACCACAAGAACTGTTGTCTGAACCTAACTCAGTAATTTGTATCTCTGTGGGTAGATGTACGTGTTGGGAAGGAAAAGGAGTCGTGAGATGGCATTAAGAGGAGAAAAAAGGCTATAAACCCTATCACATATATTCTAAGACTTGGGAGTCAGAGCACCATTAGGAAATAAGAAGGAATGCAGTACTATTATTAACGAACAGTGCATATGCTTGAGGTAATGTGTTTGATTCTTATTAGTGTTTTTGCTAAAACTGTTTGTCGCTGACCACAAGCTACCTACTCTTTACTGTGTCTAGACAACTTAAGTGAGAACAGAGTAAATCAGTTGCTCAGTCATATCCAGCTCTTTGTGACCCGATGGACTGTAGCCCACTAGGTTCCTCTGTCCATAGAATTCTCCAAGCAAGAATACTGGAGTAGGTAGCCATTCCCTTCTCCAGGGATCTTTACTAATGTTTATCTGACTGTAAATGCAGTTATCAATTATAAATGATCTGCTGCTTCTCTGTGAAATTCTCTCCTCGTTTGCTTTTCCTAATGCATTCTTTCCTCATTTTCCTACTTTCCCTCTGAACATTGCTTCTCAATCTCCTTGACTTGAACTTTTCATCTGTTCCTCTTCATCACATTGAATGATGATTTTCATTGGAATGTTTTCATTACTTGGCACAGTGTTTTGTATGCCTTTTGCCTAAATATTCATCTCCCCATCTTCACCCTTAAGAGAACACATTTCTAGAAACTTCATTTCTAAGATTCACATTGTTATACATGGAATAGACATGCTGCCTGAAAATGCTTCGTGGGAAGGCTGAGACTAGGCCCATCAGAACTTTCCCTCAGATTTTTAGAACCAGAACAGAACATTAAAGTGTCCCACTGTCATTATATTCACATATGTCAACAAAATAGAGGCATTCGGAGGCAGAGAGGAAAGAGGAAGAGAGAGAAAGAGAGAGAATATAGCTGTGTAAAGAAATAGGTAAGGAATGCCCAGTAGAGGTAAATAACCCTGACAATGTTTTAGTCATTATCTCCCTTTATCCCTCTGGTCCACTCTTATTCCCACCCTTGAATAGTTTAAGAAAACAGCATAAAAACTCTCTTTATAATCTAACTTGAATCTGATTTGTGGGTTGTGTAATAGAAGTACTTTTAAGGTGCCTAGAAATCCTTCTTCATATACACCTTCCCCCTAAGCAATCCATTCCACTCTGTTACTTTATCTTGGGGAACCGCATTACAAGCCAATTACTATGTGAGCAGCTTCACTTTGTAGTCATATAATCGTTATATTCCATCTGCTTCCTCAAAGTTCCTCTTCCTCTAATACTATTTCTATCTTGTGAAAGTGTTAGTTGCTCAGCCGTGTCTGACTCTTTGTGACCCCATGGACTGTAGACCGCAAGGTTCCTCTGTCCATGGAATTCTCCAGGCAAGAAAACTGGAGTGGACTTGCCATGCCCTTCTCCAGAGGATCTTCCCCACCGGGAAGATTTCTATCTTAGGACAATCCAATTTGTTCATTTGCCTAAATCAGAAATAAAGACATCTTCAACACCTCCATTGCTTCTGTTATTTTTTAAATAGAGTTGTAAAATTTCTTATTTATTTATTTTGGCTGCACTGGGTCTGTGCACTGCTGCATATGGGCTTTCTCTAGTTGCAGTGAGCAGGGGCTACTCTTCATTGCGTGCTTGGTCTTCTCAATGTGGTGTCTTCTCTTGTGGCAAAGCACAGGCGCTAGCGTGTGAAGGCTCAGTAGTTGAGGCACAAGGGCTTAGCTGTTCAGCAGTATGTGGGATCTTCTCAGATAAGTGATTAAATCTGCATCCCTCACATCAGCAAGTGGATTGCCAACCAGGAAAGTCCCGCTTTGTTTTTAAAGATAAATAATACTTAATGTGATAACTGTTTAACCAAAAATAATGAAAAAATCTATGATGAATAAAACACCAAATTTATAAATAAAGACAAGGTCAGCAATAGAACTAAGTGAGCCCCCTTTTTTCTCTGGAGCGCTGCTTTATTCTCTCTCACTATCACTTTTACTTAATTTTTCAGACCCTTGTCAGTGTTTTCCTGGGCTATGGAAATAGCCCCCTAACTGTTCTCTCTACCTAAACTAATGTCTTTCAACTTTTCCTTAACTAAGCTAACAAAGTCATTTTTTTAATATGCAAATTTGATTATATCCCTTCTCTGCTTAAAACCTTTATAATGGTCTCCATTTCTATATGCTCCTGAATATGCTGTGTAGTGTTTTATGATCAGGCCCCTGATTGTGTCTCCTGCCTTGTCTTCTACTCCTTTAACAAAATCCTATAACCTGTAACACTGAACTTTACACTTTCATGATACTGAACTTGCTCTGCTTCTTAAAATGCTTTTGTCTCTCTAAATGCTCTTCTTCTCTGCTTTTATGTCTTTGCCTGGCATGGTCTTTATAACTTATCCCCAATCTACTTACTGAGTACTTCACTTTCATCCTTCAAATCCAGTCCAGATTTACTTAATCCAGTAAAATAGATATTAAATATCATTGCCCTTTAGTCCTCTATTCTAAATCTTTTCCCTCTTCTTTTGGTATTATACACTTTCTCCTTGGATTATCTCAACCACTTCTCCTAGTTCCTATTATTGCTGACTTGCAAAGTGGGGATATGATCCCTCATTCTGAGCATCACACATATATATCCAATGGCAGCTTATATATAAAACAGACAGTTCAAGTTAATATGTATAAAAATGAAATTTTATTGTGTCTTGAGTTGCTTCTTATTGGATTTTCTCCATTTTGGAAAACTACATAACCATTTATTTAAGAAAACACCTGGAAATCACTTTTGGCCCTTCCTTCCCTCTCATGTTTGCAATCTTCCTCCAGCGTGCAAGGCCCGAAAGACATTTCAGCCATCACATTGGCATTGCCAGCACTTACATATTTCCTAGTGCCGCCGTCACCAGTGCAGTTGCCAACACTGTTACTGGCGTTTACCTAGCAACCGCAGCCAATGTCATGCCCCAAGAGTGCTTGCTAACAGCCTCAGCATCAGTGCTGTCAATGCATCACGCTCTTTTTGTCCTACAGCAATTTATGGCTCTTCTAAGTGCTACTATTTAGTTTATGTTTCAGCCCTCTAGCCAGAGGAGTTGTGTTTGAAATAATGAGATCTGGGCTATGTAATAATCTCAGGGACACAAACCATGCTCAGACTCATTCTTCCCTCCTGTGTTCAATGTTTGCCATTAAACCTTCAACTAACTTTACCCATCTTGACCTTTTTTTTCCCCTGGGATGAATTTTTACTTTGCTAGGAGGTTTTTTGATCCTGCATGTAAACAAACCTCTTTCTGCTCTTAACCAGTCTTCCAAGTTATGCCTGAGCACGTGTGAATCGGACAGTAAATACAGCTTAGACTTATGCAGTGACTATTTGCCACTTAGACATCTGTAGTCAATGAGTAGTTGTTGAATAAATAAGAGAACTTATATCTTTTATTTTTATGCTGCTTCCTTCTTTCAAAATACTTCTGATCATGTTCTAACAGATTTTCTTTTTCTCTGAGGTCTAAAGAATCATTATAAAAGAACTAGGAGCATATATATTACAATTGCCATTTCAACTGCATAGAATTCAAAAATATAAATACTGTTAATTCCCCAAATATCTAGGAATATAGACTAATTCATCAGTTGTATTTAATCAGATCATTTATAAATGGTAAATTAAAAGGGAAAAGAAGTAAAAGACAAGATACCCAGTTCTCTCTAGGGCCAGTCTTTTGAACAACCAATGCCTTGCACATTATCTGGCATGTGTTATTTTTGGTCTTCAATATCTGTCTGTGAAGGGAGCACTATCATCTCGGTGAATCTTGGCTTTCACAGAATCCTTTGGACAAGAAAGTCATGCCTCCACCTTTAAATGATGTTCACTTAATTATTGAAAGGAAAATGTTTATCTCTATTCACAGACTCAATTCTTCCAGCCCTACAATGTGGGGATTTTTTTCTGACATCAGGAATTCACAGTAGACAATGGGTGGACATCCTATAAATCTACTCAACTCTGACACTCTCTACTTGAAGACAGTTAGTCCTACAGCTTAAAGGCTCAGTCCCACAAGACTACCCCTACTTCAGATGCTAATGGCAAGTTGAGGTCTTCTGATCAAAGAACTATAAATTGGAATTACCATAACCCCCTCCTTGAGTTTGACAATTTGCTATAATGACTCACAGGACTGAGGGAAATGCTTTACTTATGTTTACTGGCGTATTATAAAAGGATACTAGAAATAGCCAGATGTAAGGAATACATAGGGCACAGTATGGAGCAGCCATGTGCAGAGCCTCTCTGTGTCCATCAACCTCCCAGCACCTACATGTGTTCATCATCCTGGAAGTTACCAAATCCTTTTTGGTCAGGAATGTTTATACAGCCTAATCTCCATCCACATCTTCCCCTTTTCAGAGGTCAGTGAATGGAGCTGACAGTGCCAACCCTCTAATCAGTCTTTCCACTGACCAGCCCCATTTTGGGGCTATGTAGGATGCCAACCCAAATCACCTCATTAGCATAACCTCAGGTGAGATCAAAAGGGATTTCTGATGAATAATAGAAGATACTCTTATCACTCAGGAAATTCCAAGGGTTTTAGGAACTCTGTGCCAGGAACCAGGGATAAAGTCCAAATATATTTCTACTGTACCATAACTATCATGCTTTTTAATGAGTATGCAAAAAGGTAATTTGATGTTATATCAACTTTCATGATATAATATGTGGTTAAAGCCATATGATATGAAAAATAAAGATCTATAAAATGCTAAAACCAGGTAAAATCGAATTAAAGTGAGAAAATACAGTCATTTGAGTCAAAAATGCTATAGACATTTAAAACACTCCTCTCAAGGAAAACAAATATCATATAATAGCATTTATATTTGGAATCTAGAAAAATGGTACAGATGAACTTATCTGTAAAGCAGAAATAGAATCACAGATGTAGAAAACAAGCTTATGGTTACCAAGAGTGGCAGGGTGGGGGGCAGTGATGAGTTGAAAGATTGGGATTGATATATATATATATATTCTGTATAAAATGGGCTTCCCTGGTGACTCAGTGGTAAAGAATCTGCCTGCAATGCAGGAGACCTGGGTTCAGTGCCTAGGTTGGGAAGATCCTCTGGAGAAGGGAATGGCAACCCATACTCCATTATTCTTGCCTGGAGAACCCCATGGACAAAGGAGCTTGGTGATCTATAGTCAATAGGGTCACAAAGAGTTGGCCGTGACTAAGTGACTAACACACCACATAAAATAGATAACTATGAGAATATCTACTGTATAACCCAGGGAGCTCTACTCAATGCTCTGTTGTTGGAACATTAAGAAAGAAATAGAAAAAAGAGTGGATAAAGGTATACGTATGACTGATTCACTTTGTTGTATGTCAAGAAACTAACAAACATTGTAAAGCAACTATATACTCCAGTAAAAATTAATAAACAAAAAACCAGTTCTCTCATTCCCTTTTCTTCTGCTCAACATCACTCATTATTAGAGAAATGCAAATCAAAACCACAATGAGGTACTACTTCACACCAGTCAGAATGTCTGCGATCCAAAAATCTGCAAGCAATAAATGCTGGAGAGGGTGTGGAGAAAAGGGAATCCTCCTACACTGTTGGTGGGAATGCAAACTAGTACAGCCACTATGGAGAACAGTGTGGAGATTCCTTTAAAAATTGCAAGTAGAACTGCCTTAAGACCCAGCAATCCCACTCCTAGGCATACACACCGAGGAAACCAGAATTGAAAGAGACACATGTACCCCAATGTTCATCGCAGCACTGTTTATAATAGCCAGGACATGGAAACAACCTAGATGTCCATCAGCAGATGAATGCATAAGAAAGCGGTGGTACATATACACAATGGAGTATTACTCAGCCATTAAAAAGAATACATTTGAATCAGTTCTGATGAGATGGATGAAACTGGAGCTGATTATACAGAGTGAAGTAAGCCAGAAAGAAAAACACCAATACAGTATACTAACGCATATATATGGAATTTAGAAAGATGGCAATGATGACCCTGTATGCAAGACAGCAAAAGAGACACAGATGTGTATAGCGGACTTTTGGACTCAGAGGGAGAGGGAGAGGGTGGGATGATTTGGGAGAATGGCATTGAAACATGTATACTACCATGCAAGAATCAAATCGCCAGTCTATGTCCAATGCAGGATACAGCATGCTTCTGGCTGGTGCACGGGGA
This sequence comes from Budorcas taxicolor, assembly GCF_023091745.1. Taxonomy (NCBI): domain Eukaryota; kingdom Metazoa; phylum Chordata; class Mammalia; order Artiodactyla; family Bovidae; genus Budorcas; species Budorcas taxicolor. Next base: position 90,586,429 of record NC_068910.1, read on the forward strand.
TGACCCAGAGGGATGTTATGGGGAGGGAGGTGGGAGGGGGGTTCATGTTTGGGAACATATGTACACCCATGGTGGATTCATGTCAATGTATGGCAAAACCAATACAGTATTGTAAAGTAAAATAAAGTAAAAATAAATTAAAAAAAAAAAATAGAGGTAGCCCCAACAATATATCATCCAGATCTCTCAGTGAATCACAGATAAATTCACAGAAAATGAACAGATGCAGCACTATTTAATTAATGCTATTTATTTGAGGTAATGTGCCCAGCTACAGCACAGTTACCTGGAGTGGTTTTTAAACATGCAGGTTCCCAGCGGGCAATGGGCCCCAGGAATCTTGATTTCACCAGTATCCCCAATAATGTGATGCACACAGAGTTTAAAAGCTACTGATTGAAGGAATTGAAAATAACAACATGGATTGTATTCTGGATAAACTGATACAGATCTAATTAAATTATACTAGAAAGAATATTTTATAGTTAAATATCATTGAATAAAATAACAAAATGTGAGAGTCAAGAAAATGTTTGCTTGGTGATATTTTTGCCTCAGTTTCTTTTTGTGTCCAGTGTCATTGTCTATTCCTTTCCCATGAATGAAGATTTTAGTTTATATATCAGCTAAAACTTTAATGACATTTTAGAAATATTAGTCAAAATGTCTAAATCAGCTTGGTTAAAACTGCATGAGACAATCCAGATAAGATAAACAGGTATCTATACTTAAATGCTTAATAGACACAAGTTAGTGAAAACAAGTGTTTTGTCAATAACTACCACTTTTTCTTTTAAGAAAATTCTTTTTTTATATATTTTTTTAATTTTTATTTTTACTTTATTTTACTTTACAATACTGTATTGGTTTTGCCATACATTGACATGAATCCAATGTTTTCATTTTTTATGAAAGAAAACTAAGTATTTCACAGAAACCTTAACTAAACTTCATTTTGTACAGTCTTCTTTCTTTTTATAGAAGCATCTTTGTCCTAGCTTCAGCTTTTATATTTTGAAAGGTTTCAAAAATGTCTTATTTCTTATTTTGAAAGGGAATAACATATTGAATCCGTACTGAGTACATGGATTACATATCCAGAAGAGGAACAGGTCCAGCTAAGCAACTCTTTTTCTTCTTTGTTGGATATCAGTGTAGGTTCTAATGAGCTCAGTCTCCTGGGGAGCATTTTAATGGGTTTTTTTCGCCTCCCCTGACGACCATGTTTATGCTAAGTTTTGATACAGTAGACAAGACTTGTGTCGTAATTAGCATTCAAATGGACCACTGATTTCCCTTTCCTGAGTGGGTCTATTTCCAGGTTTAGAAATGGAATCCAATGGGTTAGAGGTTATAATAATCAAGACATATTAACAATTCAAATGTTAAAAATACAAGATACCACGGTGCAAAAAGGAAGCATCACCCTTGTCACAGAGTGGTTAAACCACTGAATGGGAACAAAATAATGAAGAGGGAAAACTTTCATGGCTAATGGTCTATGAGCAAATGTGAGTGTAGCAGCAAGAAAAATAAAATGCTAAGTACAAAGTCAAAGCAATATTGAAAGATGGAATATGCTGGGGTATTTTTTAGGTTTAAAACTTCTCAGTGTCTTTAATTGTCTTCTATGTAGTCATTTGATAAAATTCAAGGAAGAGAAAAATGAGATAAAAATTCAGTGTACCTGCTTGATAGCTATTTTAGGATATTTTAGAGATTCATCTGATGACGTTAATAAGGAGTTGGCAATTACTCCAGACCAACACTGGGGATCACTATTTTACAAGTTCCTTAAAAATTGTCATAGTTTCAGAAAAGATTTAACATTTTATATAGTAACATCTGGGGACACAGAAACCCTTCAAAATCTAATGAAATCCTTGTGCCTTAACAGTGCCATCCTTAGAGAAATACATATCTATTCATACAAGCAATAATACATATCTATTCATACAAGCAATAATACTGTTTTTGATCATTAAATTAAAAAGATGTAATAAAGAGTAGAGTGACTTTACACTTCAAGTTTTCAATGAATAATAGTCATTAAATTTATTTTTAAAATTGGTCTAACTATGATTTTCCTTTTTTTCTAAGTATATGCTTATATTGAATGGTTAAAAATTAATAAAATAAAGAACCTGAATAAAAGCATACATTTAAAAATTTGATTTTACAATATATCGCTCTCTCAAACACTTACAAAGTAATAAAAGGATAACAGTTTGGTGAACTATAATCTACCAGATTTTCAGAATATCAAAATAGTCATTATTATTCACATCTACAAGTGAATGGGAAAGCAGAAGAAATTAAACTCACAGTATTTTCTTTAAATAACTAGTTTTGCTACATTTATGCTCTACACAAATAACATGAATATATTTTTAGCACAATTAACCAAATACCCTTGAGCCTAGTTTCCTGTTCATGGCTTTAGGCTGGTTAATGTGAAATTTAATTTGTGCTAATCTTCTCAAAGTTAGCAAAGTGTGAAATACACTGTACGTTGGATTTATCCAACGTACAGTAGCATTGAATTGATGTAAAATTTTAGAAAATAATGTCTTAGAATTTTCTAATCAAAAGAAAAAGAAGTAACATCAATGATCCATTATTAGAGTTGAAACTATGCTACAATTATAAAGGGACAAAATGTCAAGGGTAGACCAGTACTCACTGCATATCACAAAGAGCTCTTAAAGTGAATTTATAAATTATAGAACTCTATTTAAAGACACAGCTACAAATTATTTCTTTTTAAGCCGGAACCCAAGAGTTGTGGAGAAATCACCTGAATGTGGCCTGTAACAACAACAAAAAATTCTGTTCGGGTCCCAGAAACTATCTAATCAAGCAATTGTCCAGGATCAGAGGAGCTAAGGGGGCTTCCTCGGTGGCTCAGACAGTAAACAATCTACCTGAAATGCAGGAGATCTGGATTCAGTTCCTGGGTGGGGGAGATCCCCTGGAGAAAGAAGTGGCCACCCACTCCAGTATTCTTGCCTGGATAAGTCCATGACTAGAGGAGTCTGTCTGGCTACAGTCCATGGGGTTCCAAGAGCCCCATGACTGAGCAACTAACACTTTCCAGCTAGTCAGGATAGAAGGAAGAAAATGTAAAAGAAAAATGTAATATATTTTTATCAGGCTAATACAAATTTTATCAATAAAGTTTTTAATAAATTACAACACAGTTAGGACTTCCCAGGTGGCATTATTGGTAAAGAACCAGGCTGCCAATGGGGGATATGTAATAGATGTGGGTTCCATCCCTGGTTCAGGAAGATGCCCTGGAGGAGAGCATGGCAACACACTGTAGTCTTCTGGCCTGGAGAATTCCATAGACAGAGGACCCTGGTGGGCAACAGTCCATGAGGTCACACACAGTCAGACGCAGTTGCACAGCTAACACTGCTATTACTAGAAGAGTCAAGATTTGGAGTTTCTCTTCTGTATAGGAACTGTCCTGACTCTCTTCAAAGTATAAAATATGGAGGACTCTTTATATTTAGAGAAGTCTGTGAAACTATTTAGGTATACAACCAAGTTACATACCTACTTCCTCTAAAATGTTTTAGTGGCACAGATAAATAACTTATAAATGCACAGTAGGTGGTAAGAAAAATGAGTGTAGTGTACAATTTGTATTCTAAATGCACAGGGCTATTACACTGAAAGAAAATTCTACAAAACACTTAATGGATTAAACTTGAAAAGGAGTAATGATGTGAAAAAATATATAGGAGAAGAAGCAAATTGCATGCAATAAGGCAGAAAATAAAATTCAGTGAGATTTAGGTTTGTACAAACAGTTATCTCAAACAAGTCACTCAGTTTGCATTCTCTTTTGGGAACACATAACAGAGCTATGGAAAAGCAGTAAGGGTTGAATAACTTGATCATACAAAATTAAAATATACATGTGTGTGCATGTGTGTCTATTTAGGTACATGATATTGAAAGCCATACATCCAGGGATAGAACCCAGGTCTCCTACATTGCAGGCAGATGCTTTACCCTCTGAGTCACCAGGGAAGCCCTAGTTTAACAATATACTAGCATTTAAAAGAGATGAAAGGCAAATAAATTAGAAAATCATTTCAAATAACTCATAGTAACCCTACTACCCCATGATGAGCTCAATATGTTCAGTTAAAATACACAAAATTTCTTTGAAATTTAAAATGCCATCAAGTATAAGGTACTATGAGACATAATACATTACATGGCAAAGGAAGAAAAATTTATGAATTGTGAAAACAATTTTATTCTTTTATGTGACTGTGAATACACATTTGTGGAACAAATAAATATGTCTTCTTCCTGTATGAAGACAATGGTATGACACTATTTTTAACACAATGAGTACTTTGATTTATTTCTTATGGAAGATAGTCAACCCAAATATAAAAACATAGGTGGGAAAAATTACTTAGTTATAGTTAGGATGCTTTTATTTATAAGAGAAAGACTTGGAAAAAAGAAAAGAAAAATTCACAGGTTAATTAAAAAAACTTTATTTCCTAATTTAAAAAGAGCTACAAATTTCAAATTTACCTTGTAATAGACGCAAAAATTTTTTCATAATTTGTAACACTGCAGTCTAATTTGTCCAGAAAAGATGTTGAAAAATGTAACATTCATATCTTTTAGAATAAAAAACACCCTCAATAATCTACATCAGAGAACTTTCTAGATAAATTGGCTGGTTGGAATAATTCTCTCTTTTGATCATAATTAGAAAAATAATATATGATAGCAAAATGGTCAACAGTTAGCTATGGCTGTATGTTTACTATGTTCATAATTATTCCTATGTATTATGAAGCTGTTGACAAGTTATTTATAAGTCAGTCAGTCAGTCAGTTCAGTTGTTCAGTCACGTCTGATTCTTTGTGACCCCATGAATTGCAGCACGCCAGGCCTCCCTGTCCATCACCAACTCCCAGAGTTCACTCAGACTCACGTCCATCAAGTCAGTGATGCCATCCAGCCATCTCATCCTCTGTCGTCCCCTTCTCCTCCTGCCCCCAATCCCTCCCAGCATCAGAGTCTTTTCCAGTGAGTCAACTCTTCCCATGAGGTGGCCAAAGTACTGGAGTTTCAGCTTTCGCATCATTCCTTCCAAAGAACATCCAGGACTGATCTTCAGAAAGGACTGGTTGGATGTTCCTGCAGTCCAAGGGACTCTCAAGAGTCTTCTCCAACACCACAGTTCAAAAGCATCAGTTCTTTGGTACTCAGCCTTCTTCACAGTCCAACACTCACATCCATGACCATTGGAAAAACCATAGCCTTGGCTAGACGAATCTTTGTTGGCAATTCTCTGCTTTTGAATATGCTATCAAGGTTGGTCATAACTTTTCTTCCAATGAGCAAGCGTCTTTTAATTTCATGGCTGCAGTCACCATCTGCAGTGATTTTGGAGCCCCCAAAGATAAAGTCTGACACTGTTTCCCTATCTATTTCCCATGAAGTGATGGGACCAGATGCCATGATCTTCGTTGTCTGAATGTTGAGCTTTAAGCCAACTTTTTCACTCTTCTCTTTCACTTTCATCAAGAGGCTTTTGAGTTCCTCTTCACTTTCTGCCATAAGGGTGGTGTCATCTACATATCTGAAGTTATTGATATTTCTCCTGGCAATCTTGATTCCAGTTTGTGTTTCTTCCAGCCCAGCGTTTCTCACGATGTACTCTACATATAAGTTAAATAAGCAGGGTGACAATATACAGACTTGATGTACTCCTTTTCCTATTTGGAACCAGTCTATTGTTCCATGTCCAGTTCCAACTGTTGCTTCTTTACCTGCATATCGGTTTCTCAAGAGGCAGGTCAGGTGGTCTGGGATTCCCACCTCTTTCAGAATTTTCCACAGTTTATTGTGATCCACAGAGTCAAAGGCTTTGGCATAGTTAATAAAGAAGAATAGATGTTTTTCTGGAACTCTCTTGTTTTTTCAATGATCCAGTGGATGTTGGCAAACTGATCTCTGGTTCCTCTGCCTTTTCTAAAACCAGCTTGAACATCGGGCAATTCATGGTTCACGTATTGCTGAAGCCTGGCTTGGAGAATTTTGAGCATTAGTTTACTAGCAAGTGAGATGAGTGCAATTGTGTGGTAGTTTGAGCGTTCTTTGGCATTGCCTTTCTTTGGGATTGGAATGAAAACTGAACTTTTCCAGTCATCTGGCCATTGCTGAGTTTTCCAAATGTGCTGGCATATTGAGTGCAGCACTTTCACAGCATCATCTTTCAGGATTTGAAGTAGCTCCACTGGAATTCCATCACCTCCACTAGCTTTGTTCGTAACGATGCTTTCTAAGGCCCACTTGACTTCACATTCCAGGATGTCTGGCTCTAGGTGAGTGATCATACCATTGTGATTATCTTGGTTGTGAAGATCTTTTTTGTACAATTCTTCTGTGTAAATTCTTGCCACCTCTTCTTAATATCTTCTGTTTATAAGTAACTGTGTAGTAATCATGTAATTGTCTAGTTTAACAAGTGATTCAGATTCTCATCACTAAATATGTGGAATTAAGTGATCTGTCTGTTCAAGACAGAGTAATATATATACAATGTATGTTCTCAGGCATGGCTTCAAGTTTTTTTAAAAAATTGCAACTTCTCTTTACCCATTAAATTTTATCATCTTTCAAAGACTGTCATTGAGCCACTTTCCATATTTTTTGGCCAACACTGATTACTTTATTTCTGATCATCCAGATTGCCTTTATTTAAAAACTACAGTACTTATTGATTCATCAAAAATATTAGGAGAAAGTCTAGGGTTTAAATTTCCAATCTAGTGGTAGAAGAAATCTGCTTAAATAAGATTGATAAACCAGTAATTTGAAAAGAAAAATATATTTAATGGCATGAAATATGACAAAGGAGATCATAAAGTCAATAGACAAAAATATTTAAAGAAAATTTTTTTCAACACAATGATGTAAGATTAACAACTGTAAAATACAAAGTCTTAGTAGTTTATTGAAGACTAAATCTAAATATCATGGAGCTTATATTACTTTTTTACTTGTTAATTACTTGTGTTTCCCTCTTAGAATATAAGTTCCATGAGAATAGAACTTGTCTTTTGTTCACTATTTTAATATGATACCTAGAATAGTGTTTGAAATGTAGGAGGAACAGAAGAAATATGAGCATAAAGATATTGCTTTACCCTCCACAACTAGTAAAATATAAAGAGAACAATTATATCTGTTGCTAACTAGAATGTGGGTAAATTATATTCTTCACATTGCTAGAAAAATATGAGTTAGTAATTTTGGAAGGGAATTTCATAACAGCTATTAAAATTAGACACTATAATATCACTCTGAGTTTTATCTTAGAAAAATGAAAATATGTAAAATATACATATCAAGACAGTGTTTAATGCAGAACTATTGATATATACAAAGCAGAAAGGGAAAAAAAAGATAAATGTTCATCAATAGAGAAATGCTGAAACAACTTTCTATACATCCCTATTATGAAACTTTAAGCAGACAAACAAACAAGGGTTGAAGCTATCCTAGTTGAAATGAAAAGATTTCCACTACTACTGGATGGGGGGAAAGGCAGAAAAGTCCTCTGTCATCCCCTTCTCCTCCTGCCCTCAAGCTTTCCCAGCGTTAGGGTCTTTTCCAATGAGTCACTTCTTCGCATCAGGTGGCCAAAGTATTGGAGCTTTAGCTTCAGTATCAGCCCTTTCAATAAATATTCAGGACTGATTTCCTTTAGGATTGACTGGTTTGATCTCCTTGCTGTCCAAGGGACTCTCAAGAGTCTTCTCCAACACCACAGTTCAAAAGCATCAGTTCTTTGGTGTTCAACTTTCTTTATGATCCAACTCTCACATCCATACATGACTTCAGGAAAAACGATAGCTTTGACTAGACGGACCTTTGTTGGCAAAGTAATGCCTCTGCTTTTTAATATGCTGTCTAGATTGATCATAGCTTTTCTTTCAAGGAGCAAGTGTCTAATTTCATGGTGGCAGTCACCATCCATAGTGATTTTGGAGCCCAATAAAAGAAAGTCTGTCACTGTTTCCATTGTTTCCCCATCTAGTTCCTATGAAGGGATGGGCCCAGATGCCGCGATCTTCGTTTTTTGAATGTTGAGTTTTAAGCCAACATTTTCACTCTCCTCTTGCACTTTCATCAAGAGGCTCTTTAGTTCCTCTTCACTTTCTGCCATAAAGATGGTGTCATCTACATATCTGAGGTTATTGATATTTCTCCTGGCAATGTTGATTCCAGCTGTGCATCATCCCATCTGGCATTTCACCTGATGTATTCTGCATATAAGTTAAATAATGGTCTGTTAGCATGGGTTAAATGTGAAGATTAATGACACTGGAAAGAAGGTAGGAGTGAGGAAGGGAGTGATGGGCAAAATACAAAAAGGATTTTATTAAGTTGATATATTCCTATTACATCATATAGGCATACAAAATATCTGAATGAAAAGTAATGCAGAATAATAAAAAGAAATGGAAAGTGAAAGTCGCTTAGTCCTGTCCATCTGTTTACAACCCCACAGACTGTAGTCCGTAGAATTCTCCAGGCCAGAATACTGGAGTGGTAGCCATTCCCTTCTCGAGGGGATCTTCCCAACCCAGGGTTTGAACCCAGGTTTCCCGCATCGCAGGGGGATTCTTCACTACCTTAGCCACTCACTAGAGAATCCTGACCAAGGGAGTTATTTAATGAATTTAATGAACTACTTAATGAAGATCAATTTTTTTTCAATTAAGGCAGAGTGCAGTTATTTATTAATCATGCTAGTAAATGCAAACAATATGGACCAGTGATCTGACTCTTCTCTCTCATAACACACATTCCTTATAACAAAGTGCTTTAACTCCATATATGATCTGGATTGAGTTAGCCTGAACTCAGCTTCACTGGAATAGGATATTCTTCCTTCTCAACCTCTGACACTTATTAGAGGGACAAAGAGGATTGAAGTTAGTGGAGGTATTAAAAACAGTACAGCTGGAACAGACACCATGGTCCAAAACCAGAATCAGGTTTTGAACAAGTCATAAGTAACAGCTTTCATATGAAAAAAAAAATCACTTTTATGTGTCAAAATTCTACACTAACATATGATAGGGGGGAAAGATGATTCTGAGAACTTGTGTATGTATGACTTTCTTCAACCTTCAACTCATCTATTGTACATATAGTTGGTCTTTTCATTTTATGTGGTTCAAGTCTCTCCCAAATTCAGTATTATAAGTTGAGATGACATAAATTGATTTGCACCATTTTTTTTATTATTTAAAATGTAGCATTAACCCAGGTGAGCATAGTTGTGTAAATGTATGAACATCATTTACTTTATTTTTAATTGGAGGAGAATTACTTTAAAATATTGTGATGGTTTCTGCCATACATCAATGGCAGAAACCATCAGCCATAAGTATACTTATGTCCCCTCCCTCATAAACCTCCCTCCCCATCCCACCCCTCTAGATTGTCACAGAGCATCATATAATAAATTCCCACTGGCTTTTTATGTTACATATGGCATTGTATATGTTTCAATGCTATTGTCTCAAATCATCTCACCTTCTCCCTCTCCAACTATGTCTAAAAATCTGTTCTCTATGTCTGCATCTCCATTGCTGTCCTATATCCATGTATTGCTGTCCTATATCCGTACCATCTTTTGAAGACTATTTTTTGAGAGAAAGGTTCTACTATTTCCATGAAGAAGATGAATGTACTAGGTGCAATTATGAACTTGAGTTAAATCTTCCTTCAATATTCATTCCCAAGAGAATGTGAGATCATCACTCCCTTCCTCCCCACTTTATATATTCTCTTGAGAAATGGAGTCTGATTAGTTCATTTTGATTTTCAAGATATTTTCTTCTCAAAGCAGTTCAATAACACGAAATAGGGATATTTCCTTTACTATTTCAACTTCAAGAATTTTGATCATTAAAACTATTTTTAGTTGAAGTTTGGAAGTACGGCACATATAGATTTCCTTTTGAAATATGGCTTTGAAGGAAGTGAGGGTCATGTAACCCATTTATAGCATTACTTTATGCTCTCTGTTCTGTTGCAAGACTTCCAAAGAATTAATTAAAAGTTGATAGGATTGCCCCTAAAAGCAATTATCCCTTCTGTCTGAAGTGCTGAGTATGCATTATTGAGTTTTCAAATAAACTGAAAAAAAACTTCAGTCAGGCAATAGTATTATCTTAATTTATAAACATTAACACAAGAAAATATCTGATTTGTTTTAAATGCTTACTCCACATTGTATTATCAGTATTATCTCTCCTTGCCTGTTTAAAAGCCTACCAGAATACATTTCCAATATATAATAACAGTGCACAATCATACATAATTTCTCTGATATTGAACAGAGTGCTCTAGTTGAGATGTTTTTGGAATTTAGAGACAGCATTTCAGCAGATTTATACTGTGCTTCAATTTCTCAGTTGAGGAACCCCTCTAACCTGTTTGTCTTTTCAATCTTGCAGTATGGAGGACTGAAGGCTTCAGGGACTTTTGACCTTTAACCTTTAAATCCTTTATCTTATCATTCTAACATGACTGTCCCATTTTCCATATAAACATTTAATTTTTCTCCCTCCACATATATGCACACACACACACAAACACAATAAGAGATTAATGAAAGTTACAGGCAGCAATTGAAATTACTTGCATTGCAGAGTTTTCTGTTTCATCATATCTTTTAAAAAAAGTGAAGTCTTTGAAAAACAATAGCTATTATATTTTAGTGTCTTTATCATGGCAAGAAACTGTGCTAAAGCCCAATTGTAATACTTTCATTTAAGGATGAAGAGTTAAAGCTCAGAGACGATGAGCTTGTCTGTGGGGGAGAGTAAGTTTTCAGACCAAGATCTGAATCTACAAAGTCTGATTCCAAAATCTCTCATTATGTTGCCACACCTTAGTCACAGCAAACACACTTTATGCCCAAGACAGAGGTGGAGGAAAATGTTTCAAAAGATGACAGGATGCATTACTTTTAAGATCTCCAGATTCCAAGAATAATGGGGGGTCAAAAAAAAAAACAATTTCTATAATAATTTGAAAATAGTACTCAATAGATATTGCCAAATTAGTGAATAACTGAAGGAACAAATGAGATCCATACAGGTGACTCTCATTTTAAGAACAGATTAAATTCTTAATGCTCAGGATTAACTTTGTTATTTGAATTTTAGGTCCATTTCAACAGGGGCTGGAATATAGCTTCAATAATATGGGAAAATTCTTCTTGACTTGTCACTTAAGCATTGGCTTCAGAAACATTGAAAGACAATTCTCCAGTAATATTGATGTACCCATTAATATTAATAGTTATGAATGTCTTAACAATGAAACCTTAGGAAATGCCCCATGTTCACTCTGTGACCTTATATTACAACTCCCTACATAATCTCACATAGTTCTGGTAAGGTGCTCATTGAATTTGAAAAACAAAATGATAGGCAGTAGGCAACCAAAGCAGCAAGGATATAACCTGATGAAAGTTCAACAAAAAACATCCATTCTCTTTCCAATGTTTATGTTACAGTAAGTATCAGCATATGTAATTGCTTGGACATGATTTATTTGGTTAATTCACATTTTTTTTTTAGGGTTTTTGTTTTGAAGTTGATAAGAAGGATGTTGGAAGAATTTTTGACTTTCATAAATCTTTCCAGTAATTAGTTGAGAAAACAAGAATAAAATTTCCCCAAAATGTCATGAAATGTTCATGGTTCCTTGACTTTATAACATAGTGCCATAATTTCAGTGATTTTTTGAGATTTTGAAAATAGGATCATTGATTTCCACAAATAAATTTTTGTCTCCTCTAGAACAAGGGGAAAGAGCATTGATAAACAGTGCCCTAAATTTTCTAAAAGTTAGGAAACTTAAAATTTCTCTATGTATGTCTATATTTTTAAAGATAGTGGGATCTTCTGAATTATTTAGTTGTTTCTGGTATGTTTAACATTTTCCTCTGTGAGCCACCTGAGAACTGCATCAATGTACTATTCTGTTCACTAATGAAAATGTCAAAGATCAGGCTTAAACATGTTAAATAAAACTGAGCCAATCAGTCCCCTACTGTTGCTCATTTTCAGGCCAACTTTATTCAAAGACTGCTTTACTCCCTGTTGTTACTTCTTTGCTAAGCCTGTAATTGTCAGTAAACATTATCAAACAGGTTTGGGATTGTCACTGTGAAATAGATGCTCTTGACTATGATCAAAAGTAACCTTTCAAAAGCAGGATTAAGTCAAATATCATTAATGCAGGCTGTTACCCAGAATAGTGCTGAAAACACCCAAGCCACTCTCTCAAACTTGCTAAAATGTTCTCAAGGACTGATTCTATTCTATATTTCTGTGAAAATTATCAGGAAAATAACAAAAATTTTAAAATAAATTTTTGAATTATGAAGAATATGAAATATTCTTCTAAAATTTTGCTGATTCAAGTAATCACATCAATAAATGTGATCACATCGTCATTGTTAGCAGACCATTTTTTCTTCAAAATATATTCACAAATTTGATATTGCTATATATATATAAAATTATATGTTTATATCTTGTTTTTTCTTTTTTACTTAACATAGATACTGTGAAGTTTCTCACATCCTTAAACATATGCTATCTGTAATGTTATAATTCAGGGTGTCCACAAAGCTGGGGAACAGAGAATAAATTTATTCTTAAATAATATGTAAGCTACATATTCAAATAATGCTCAACATGTTTTCAGGTTAAATGCCTCTAAATTCATAGCAATGGGTTCAATTGTTAATCTGAAAACAGTACAATAAATAAAATACAGGTGTCAAAGTGTCTAGAAATACATAGGATAAAAAGGTTTAAATATTGTAATTCTATCAGATTAACAATTACACCCACTGCTTTAAATTTAGAGATGTTTCATCTGAAAGGTGTCTGTAGGCTAATGATCACTGGAGTATATTATTTAAACATACAGCCAAGATATGATTTAAAAGTAGGTTTATGTTACATTTCCCAGAATTAGTTTCTTTACTTAAAATTACATATCTGAATTTGGATATCAGTTTTTGATATATTTTTTCTTAGTGGTAAAACATGATCTGCCATTTTATTTTTATAGAGAAAAAAAAGATCAACAAATTTCCACCAAACCAATACTGGCTCTCACCCTTTTCTCTGCAAAATGTGTCTGAAGTTAGAGCTACCAAAATGTAAAGTCACTTTTGGACCACATTCCTGGAACTCTCATAGATCCTATTGTTTTGATAATTTTGTCTTTTAAAAAAAAAATCATCTGGGTAATATACTTAGCTGTAGAAAAGGCAGGCAGATAGCATTATCAGAAAAAAAAAATCTCACCATAAGATTATAAAATATAAACACTGAACCAAGAGTGAGGGCAAAAGAATTGTTTATTTTGGCTTTCACAACCCTCATCAGATCATAACAAGGCGTCTATTTTCACTAATATAATGATAGTCCCATCTTCACTTTCTGGTGAAAGCCCTCTTCTGTTAGTATGGTTACATGTGAACCAAGAGCCCACAATGGGGTTAAACACTTTATTCCAAGATGAGAAATGTTGGAAGAAACCCAACCTTGACAAATTATATTTAAAAAATGATGTCTGCAAAGAGCCAGCCACTCTGCTCAGTTATGAAGATAAGAAGTTAATTAAGACATAGTCTGTGTCCTCAAACAACACACACTCTGATGTGTGTTGTAGTTATTGTTCAGTTGCTCAATCATATCTGACACTTTGCAACCTCATGGACTAGAGCACATTAGGCTTCCCTGTCCTTCACCATTTCCCAGAACCTGCTCAAACTCATGTCGTTGAGTCAGTGATGTCATCCAACCATCTCTTCCTCTGTTGTCCCCTTCTCCTCCTGCCTTCAATCCTTCCCAGCATCAGGGTCTTTTCCAATGGGTCAGCTCTGCATCAGGTGGCCAACGTACTGGAGCTTCAGCTTCAGCATCAGTGTTGCTAATGAATATTCAGGACCGATTTCCTTTAGGACTGACTGGTTTGATCTTCTTTCAGTTCAAGGGACTCTCAAGAGTCTTTTCCAACACCACAGTTCAAAAGCAGCAATTCTTCAGTGCTCAGCCTTCTTTCTGATCCAAATCTCACATCCATACATAACTACTGGAAAAACCATAGCTTTGACTATACGGACCTTTGTCAGCAAAGTAGTGTCTCTCTTTTTTTAATATGCTGTCTAGGTTGGTAACAGCTTTTCTTCAAAGGGGCCAGCATCTTTTAATTTCAAGGCTGCAGTCACCATCTGTAGTGATTTTGGAGCCCAAGAAAATAAAGCTTGTCACTGTTTCCATTGTTTCCCCATCTATTTGCCATGAAGTGATTGGACTGGATGTCAAGATCTTTGTTTTTTGAATACTGAGCTTTAAGTCAGGTTTTTCACTTTTTCACTTTCATTAAGAGGCTCTTTAGTTCCTCTTTGGTGTCTGCCATAAGAATGGTGTCATCTGCTTATCTGAGGTTATTGATATTTCTCCCTGCAATCTTTATTACAGCTTGTGCTTCATCCAGCTTGGCATTTCACGTTATGTACTCGGCATATAATTTAAATAAGCAGAGTTTGATAAGTGAAATATACAGCCTTGATGTACTTCTTTCCCAGTTTTGAACTAGTCTGTTGTTCCATGTTTGCTTCTAACTTTTACTTCTTGACCCGTATATAGGTTTCTCAGGAGACAGTTAAGGTAGTCTGGTATTACCATTTCTTGAAGAATTTCCCACAGCTTGTTGTGACTCACACAGTCAAAGGCTTTAGCGTAGTCAATGAAACAGAAGTAGATATTTTTCTGGAATTCTCTTGCTTTTTCTATGATCCAATGAATGTTGGCAATTTGATTTCTGGTTCCTTTGCCTTTTTTAACATCTGGAAGTTTTCAGTTCATATATTATTGAAGCCTAGCATAGAGGATTTTAAGCATGACCTTCCTAGCATGTGAGATGAGTGTAATTGTGTGGTAGTCTGAGCATTCTTTGGTATTGATCTTTGGGATTGGAATGCAAACTGACCTTTTCCCATCTTGTGGCCACTGCTGAGTTTTCCAAATTTGCTGACATACTGAGTGCAGCAC
Organism: Budorcas taxicolor; assembly: GCF_023091745.1. Classification (NCBI taxonomy): domain Eukaryota; kingdom Metazoa; phylum Chordata; class Mammalia; order Artiodactyla; family Bovidae; genus Budorcas; species Budorcas taxicolor. Next base: position 90,601,578 of record NC_068910.1, read on the forward strand.
TATCACAGTATCATTGTTTAGGATTTGAAATAGCTCAACTGGAATTCCATCACCTACACTAGCTTTGTTTGTAGTGATGCTTCCTAAGGCCCACTTGATTTCACACTCAAGGATGTCTGGCTCTAGGTGAATAACCACACCATCATGGTTATCTGGGTCATTAAGATCTTTTTTTTTTTTTTCTTTTTATAGTTCTTCTGTGAATTATTGCCACTTCTTAAAATCTTTTGTTACTGTTAGGTCCATAACATTTCTGTCCTTTATCGTGTCGACTCATTGGAAAAGTCTCTGATGCTGGGAGGGACTGGGGGCAGGAGGAGAAGGGGACGACCGAAGATGAGATGGCTGGATGGCATCACGGACTTGATGAACTTGAGTCTGAGTGAACTCTGGGAGATGGTGATGAACAGGGAGGCCTGGCGTGCTGCAATTCATGGAGTCGCAGAGTCAGACACGACTGAGCGACTGAACTGAACTGAACTGATTGTGTCTATCTTTGCATGAAATTTTCCCTTCCCTTAGTATCTCTAAGTTTCTTGAAGAGATCGCTAGTCTTTCCCATTCTATTGTTTGCCTCCCTTTCTTTGCATTGCTTGTGTAGGAAGCCTTTCTTATCTCTCCTTGCTATTTTTTGGAATTCTGCATTTAGATGGGCATATCTTTCCTTTTCTCTTTTGCCTCTCACTTTTTAAAATCTTTTTCCTCATTTATTTGTAAGGCATCCATTAGACAACCATTTTTCCTTTTTGCATTTCTTTTCCTTGGGGGTGGTTTTGATCACTGCCTCCTGTACCATGTTAGGAACCTCCATCCATAGTCCTTCTGTCCTTAGTTCTTCAGGCATTCTGTCTATCAGCTATAATCCCTTGAGGTGGAGTAGAGATAAGTAACTCTGGTTATAGAGCACCATGATATCAAAGGAACAAGACAAGAGAGGATATCTGACAAAGGTTAAAGACACAAGAGGATATTTGGTAAAGGGTTAGTATCCATTATATATAAAGAACTCATACAGCTCAGTACTATACACACAAAAAAATAAGTAACCAGTAATGGGCAGAGGATAGAAATAGATACTTTTCCAAAGAAGACATACAGATGGCTAATAAGCATGCGAAAAGATGTTCAACTTGACAAATTATCAGGGAAATGCAAATCAAAACCACAGTGAGATATCACCTCACATCTGTCAGAGTGGCTATTATCAAAAGGACAAACAATAAAAATTAAAAAATATTGGTGATTCTGTGGAAAAAAGGAACACTTCTACATTATTTGTGAGAATGTAAATTGGTTCAATCCCTATGGAAAACATTATGTAGGTTCCTCAAAAGATTAAAAATACCATATGACCCAGCAATCCCACTTCTGAGTATTTATCCAAAGAAAAAGAAGCAATAATTCAAAAGATTTATGTACCCCTCTGTTAACTGCTATAGCCAACATATGGAAACAACATAAATATCAATCAATGATGAATGGATAAAGATATGGTATATGTATACAGTAGAATACTACTCAACCATAAAGAAGAATGAAATCTTGCCTTTTGCAACAGCATGGGCAGACGTTGAAGGTATTATGCTAAGTGAAATAAGTCAAACAGAGATAGACAAATATACAGTATGATTTCACTCATGTGTGGGATTTGGAAAAAACAAAACCAGCAAAAAATAACTCATAGATAAAGAGAACAGATTGGTAGTTTCCAGAAAGAAGGAGTATTGAAGGGTGGGCAAAATAGTCACCCATTTGGATCAAGAGGTACAACTTCTCAGATACAAAATGAATAAGTCATGGGGATGTTAAAAAATGATATGCAAGGGAATGCAATACTTAGGTTAAAAAATCAACAAGATTGCAATAAGAGAGCATTAATTATAATAAATAGATTTAGATCTTGTAAAATAAATTATGGCAGAAGTATCAAGAATATAGAAGACAAGGAAGGCAATTAGAAAAGAATGATGTGCAACTGAAGAATGAATTTCTTTAGACTTAATGGAAAACACCCTGATGGTGGGAAAGGTTGAATGCAAGAGAAGAGCATGACAGAGGATGAGACGGATGGCATGTTTGATTCAGTGCACATGAGTTTGAGCACACTGCAGGAAATAGTGAAGGACCGGAAAGCCTGGCATGCTGCAGTCCATGGGGTCACAAAGAGTGGGACAGGACTGAGTGACTGAACAACAGCAACAAATATTAAGGAGGTCTTTGATGATTCAGGTAGAAATGTTTTTGCAATTCCTGGTTTAAAAAAAGGAAATTGAGAATCCAACAAAAAAGAGATGATAGTTGATGGAGAAAGGTGACAAAGCAGCCAGGAGGGGATTGAATCAAAACCCAGATGGAGTTTTGCTTTGGGTTTGGGGACACTCATTCCCCTAATAAGGATGGAGGGAGAAGAAGATGCCTGTTCTCATTTATGGCAAGTCTGCAAATCTCATCAAGCAATAGTGCAGAGAAAGTAAAGAGCTACAAGAAGAACTGCTTATTATTTATTGATGCTTATGCCAGATAATGTTTATTTAACCCACATCTTATAAGCCACCTTCTGTATTCTGAATATCAGACAGTTGTTTAGATAGGTTACCACTTGCCTTTACTCTGAATGCTCATTTATTTTACAGTGAGGCTGAACTTCAACCACTCTGAAATAAGACAAAAGTAGGTCAGTTTAATGAAACTGGAACACTGAAACACAAGGAAGCTTTAATGAAATAGTGATATCTTCACACCGTGTCACTGATGGCAATGATATACTCCTTATCAAAGTTTTTTTGGGGGAACATTTTTGAAACAGAAAAATCCCAAAGCACAGTGAAAATGAAATCACAAAAGAAGTTGAACTATGTGAGTATTGGTGGTGGTTGGGGTAAGGAGACATTTCTGCCCTAGTAAAGGTGGGGTAGGGGAGGCTGATTGCATTGAACTCTCCTTCCTTTCAGGGTCATTATTCCTCCACCAACAACCTGAGTCTGGGACCTTGTTTATTCTGCTGTAGGGAAATCTCGCTCTAGAGCACAGGACCAGTTCTTGCATAGAAAGAAACAACTGTCATTTCCCACATGGCCCCCCAAACAGCTCTGGCAGTAGAATGTCAGGGAAGCAAGGCCCTCAAGCTCCTGGTTAGGTTGATATACTAGTGCTGAAGCCAGATGGCTGATAGAAATGTTATTGATCCAACGGCTATAATTCATGGAGTGCAAGGAGTAGTCCAAGAAGTAGAATCTCGAGGAGAACCAACATGCAAGGTCATGCCAGTCACCCTTGAGGGAACTGTCTGATGAGGCTATTTACAGTCCTTATGGAAGGCAACATGACGCAACCAGTGAAGCCCCAGAGAATCGTGGGGCATCTAAAGAAATGTCCTGATTAGAAGAGGAAGCTAGAGGATGTGTTTTTTTATAGGAAGAAAATAGCCTATAAACCCACTGAAGTTTCCAAAGAAAACACCCAGGATAAAATGGAAAAATTACCCATTATTCAATTTTCTCTACATAGCTGGGTGTTTGGCATCATATATAGGAAATAAACAGATAGACATGGTTTCAATTTTCATCTTGATGTGAACTGTCCTGCAGACAGGACTAAAATGTGGGAATAAAATATTTTAACCAGTAATTTAATTCTTGGCATTAAAGGAATTCTAACAAAATTATTTGTGTCCTTTCAACCATATGCTAGACTTATCATAAGGTTTTTTCATATCCCCCCTTCTTCCTGATGGATAGTAGGAAGAAACAATCAAACTAGTTCATGAGGACCTTATATGCTTTGACTTCCCTGGTGGCTCAGACAGTACAGCGTCTGCCTACAATGCGGGAGACCCGGGTTCAATCCCTGGGTCAGGAAGATCTCCTGGAGAAGGAAATGGCACTCCACTCCAGTATTCTTGCCTGGAAAATCCCATGGACGGAGGAGCCTGGTAGGCTACAGTCCATGGGGTCGCAAGGAGTCTGACACGACTGAGCGACTTCACTCACTTTGATTATATGCTTCTACCGGACAGCTGTAGGAATAACTTTTTAGAATTAACCCATAAGCCTATATTTTAAAAAATAGGACACAATATGGATGCATTTGAATAAAAAGTGAAAGCAAATACTATTAAGCAAAGTCTATAAGAGTGTACACTTTTGAAAAAAAAAAATCCTGGGTTGGGGTATTCAGGGTGGGCTCTACAGAGATGAGCTTTCTAAATGTTCCTTCAGCCTTGGGGACAATCGTAGAGAGAAAAAACAGAATTTTTATGGAGTATCCTGGCTTTGAAACACTCCCCTGCTCCTGATCCATAATGCAGGATGATGAATCACCTGGGAAAATAACAGTACACAATGTATTTTGTCAAGAACACACCATGGTCTGTCTGTTGCTCTTGTCATGTCTTGTCCTACCATGTTTTAATTCATCATTTAGGAAAGAAGTTCAGAAAGACAGAGCAACCCACAGAAACTCTTTGTTCATATCATTTGCTCAGGATTTTGTATGGATATGTACACACACAAAAATACATACACACAAACACATACACACAAACACACTCACAAGTGCTTTGAAACACAAAGGAAAAAACAGCTCTACTGCTGCTATTTATTTCTATTAAGGATACAATCAAAATTTATCGAAGCATTTCAGAATTTTTCCAATTAAGATTTCATATACTTCTCTCTGTAATGTATTTGTTTCTTTCCTGACTTCTCAAGAGTATTTTTAAATGAAGGTTATCATGATTATAGTGTGAAATAGCAACTTTCTTCTATTTCAGCCTTATTTATCCTACTCAGAGCCATTTCTAGGCTATAGTCCAAAATAGCCTCTAACCACTGAAGCTGTTCAATGAAGTGTATCAGAAAGCAATCCTTGAAATAGCTCTCAAAATATGTGCTCTTCCTTCATTTGAACATAGTTGCATGCCAATCATCAGCAAAGTAATTAAAATCCTGCCAGGATCAAAGAACGTGCCTTGCTACAGCTTTTGACAATCTATAAAAACATTTCCCCATCTCTTTTTGTTAAGGTCCTGGCAACCTACACTCCAGCAATATCCAAGAATCTACTTATGCCCTTTATATATCTTAATTTGTTTCCCAATAGATGTCAACAATTTTTTTTTTTTTTTGCTATAAAGTGCATGCTGTGTTTCCAGTTTTCGCCATTTCTCAGTATTCCCTCATCGTTTTGTAAAGCACCTGTCTTAACAACTTTACTATTCTACCTTTCATCTTGGATATACATATATTTGACATTAATATTTTCATTGAGGTTACACTGCTTGAGGACTTGTCATGAACTCCTATTTATTGTGTACATCAATTATCTTTATGTGTTCTCCCTCTGGTAATAATATAACCCTTTGCAGATTTTTCTGGTGCAATCTATTGAGTCCAGATACACTTTAATAGGAGCTTTCTTGACTTAATCAGAGAATACAGAGCTGAGGGTGGTAGACAGTCCCTTTCTGGATTATTCTGCCTTCTCATCAATAATTGAAAAGACCAGCTAAGTAATTTTCCATATTCTCTCCAAATGCTTTTCCTCCGCTCTGAATGCAATTGACATGTAACTCATACGATTTTACTCAAGATTTTTGAAGTTTTGGGGGGCTCTGAGCCCAGCTGTGTGACAGAGTATCAAGAAGCAAAGGAAACAACTGCCCTGAATTCAAATCTAGTTGTGAGTGCAAAGAGACACATAGAATTGCTTCAGATAAAATAAGTAATTCAAGGAAAAATATGTCAGCTGAAAAACATAGGTAACTGAGGCAAACTTACGTTTGTTTTAAATTATGTGAATAGTTGCTTACATTTAGCACTTTGTCTACAATTAAATCAAAGAAGGCAATGGAACCCCACTCCAGTACTCTTGCCTGGAAAATCCCATGGATGGAGGAGCCTGGTAGGCTGCAGTCCACGGGGTCACTAAGAGTCAGACATGACTGAGTGACTTCACTTTCACTTTTCACTTTCATGCATTGGAGAAGAAAATGGCAACCCACTCCAGTGTTCTTGCCTGGAGAATCCCAGGGACAGAGGAGCCTGGTGGGTTGCAGTCCATGGGGTCGCTAAGAGTCGGACACAACTGAGCAACTTCACTTTCACTTTTCATTTTCATACATTGGAGAAGGAAATGGCAACCCACTCCAGTGTTCTTGCCTGGAGAATCCCAGGGACAGAGGAGCCTGGTGGGCTGCCATCTATGGGGTCGCACAGAGTCGGAAACGACTGAAGTGACTTAGCAGTAGCTACAGTTAAATTCTGTATCACTAGCAATGTTCCCGGAGAAGGCAATGGCACCCCACTCCAGTACTCTTGCCTGGAAAATCCCATGGACAGAGGAGCCTGGTGGGCTGCAGTCCATGGGGTCGCTAAGAGTTGGACATAACTGAGTGAATTCACTTTCACTTTTCATTTTCATGCATTGGAGAAGGAAATGGCAATGAACTCCAGTGTTCTTGCCTGGAGAATCCCAAGGAGGGGGGGAGCCTGGTAGGTCTATGGGGTCACACAGAGTTGGACACGACTGAAGCGACTTAGCAGCAGCAGCAGCAGCAGCAGCAGCAGCAGCAGCAATGTTCCATTCTCACAATTTCTAGGGCCTGGTAAAACCTATTTGAAAGTTCTTTGCCACCTAGGATTTAGGCTAACCCCACAACACCAGCATTACTTAATTAGATTTCTAATATATTTCTAATCATTGCTTCTCAATGTTCAGTTCAGTTCAATTCAGTCACTCAGTCGTGTATGACTCTTTACAACCCCATGAATCGCAGTATGCCAGGCCTCCCTGTCCATCACCAACTCCTAGAGTTTACTCAAACTCATGTCCATTGAGTCGGTGATGTGATCCAACCAACTCATCCTCTGTCATCCCCTTCTCCTCCTGCCCTCTATCTTTCCCAGCATCAGGGTCTTTTCAAAGGAGTCAGCTCTTTGCATCAGGTGGCCAAAGTAATGGAGTTTCAACTTCAGCATCAATCCTACCAATGAACATCCAGGACTGATCTCATTTAGGATGGACTGGTTGAATCTCCTTGCAGTCCAAGGGACTCTCAAGAGTCTTCTCCAACACCACAGTTCAAAAGCATCGATTCTTCGGCACTCAGCTTTCTTTACAGTCCAACTCTCACATTCATACATGACTACTGGAAAAACCATAGCCTTGACTAGACAGACCTCTGTTTGCAAAGTAATGTCTCTGCTTTTGAATATGCTATCTAGCTTGGTCATAACTTTCCTTCTAAGGAGTAAGCGTCTTTTAATTTCATGGCTGCAATCACCATCTGCAGTGATTTTGGAGCCCAAAAAATTAAAGTCAGCCACTGCTTCCACTGTTTCCCCATCTACTTCCCATGAAGTGATGGGACCGGATGCCATGGTCTTAGCTTTCTGAATGGTGAGCTTTAAGCCAACTTTTTCACTCTCCTCTTTCACTTTCATAAAGAGGCTCTTTAGCTCTTCTTCACCTTTTGCCATAAGGGTGGTGTCATCTGCATATCTATGGTTATTGATATTTCTCCCAGCAATCTTGATTTCAGCTTGTGATTCTTCCAGTCCAGCGTTTCTCATGATGTACTCTGCATAGAAGTTAAATAAGCAGGATGACAATATACAGCCTTGACGTACTCCTTTTCTTATTTGGAACCAGTCTGTTGTTCCATGTCCAGTTCTAACTGTTGCTTCCTGACCAGCATACAGGTTTCTCAAGAGGCAGATTAGGTGTTCTGGTATTCCCACCTCTTTCAGAATTTTCCACGGTTTATTGTGATTCACACAGTCAAAAGCTTTGGCATAGTCAATAAAACAGAAATGTCTGACAGATCGTGGTCCACCGGACAAGGGAATGGCAAACCACTTCAGTAGTCTTATCTTGAGAAACTCATGAACAGTATGAAATGGCAAAAAGATAGGACAATGAAAGATGAACTCTCCACTTTACTATCAGTCTATTGATCTGAAATATATTCTTGCTCATTTATAGAGTTAAATATGACACTGAAAAACATGCTTAATCCTTCAGCTCTTTCATTAGATGAGTCACAATACCGTCTATAAAGCTTTAAGAAAAAATGAACTTTAAGATTTAAAAAGGGGTTTCCCAGATGGCTCTAGTGGTAAAGAACCCATCTGCCAAATACATATGAGGTGCAGGTTCAATCCCTGGGTTGGAAAGATACCCTGGAGGAGGGCACAGCAACCCACTCCAGTATTTTTCCAGTATTGTTGCCTGGAGAATCCCAAAGACAGGGGAACCTGGTGGGTCACACTTCATAGGACATGACTGAAGTGACTTAGCATGCATGCAAGACTTAAAAAAAAAGTTTTGAAGATGAAATAGCTTTTGCTTTCAATTTACTTTTAGTTCTGCAAATCTGTTACACTATGTTTTCTGGCATGATGATGCTTGGTTTTGTGTATATAGATAAAACTCTGCCTTCTTAAGTCTTCTTCCTCCTCATTTACCCTCCTGATTATCATATTGTTACTCTGCTTTTCCCTTGAAATTACAAAAATGGAGAAAATCTGTGGACTAGCAGTTTGAAACTGTGGTAGCACAGTCCCATTTAGAGGCATGAACATGTATGCTTGTATGTGAGGGATGGGGTGGAGGGATCACAACCTTTTGGGATCAAACTAACTGTAATGATGGGCATTTATTGGACAAGATTGACATATTAAAAAACCATTATCTCTAATTATTAAGGTAATTTTGTTTTAAATGTAAAAACACATGGTTTTGAGAAAATATAAAAAACTAAAAGTTGAAGTATGGGAAATTCAGGTCTTATATTCAAACTCCTTACTTTTCTCTACAAACATAATCTCACTCTTTGAAGTGCCAAACCCTGATATTTTATTCTCCTCTACTTGCCTCTCAAACATTTTCTTCTCAGAAGGTCAATTCTTTAAAAATTATATTTCTCCAGAGAAGTTTGTCAAATCCATCCTGAACTTGTGACACTAGAAGTTCTCAACAGCTGCTGTCATTTTTTAGAGCCAAAAAGTAGTTATGTGCTGTGTCACCAATGACCCTTTCATGTTCGTTGATTTCTCTGAAAACATCAAACTGCCTCAGTAAACAAGCACCATAGTTGACAGTACTCACATTACCTTTATTTTTATTTTTTTTTAATTTTAAAATCTTTAATTCTTACATGTGTTCCCAAACATGAACCCCTCTCCCACCTCCCTCCCCATAACATCTCAGATAAACTTTCAACTTCCTTTAGAAACACAACTACATTATCTCCAGTGTACTATACCTCTCTTGTTAAAATTTTCAACATCGTATTACTTATTCTGCTGTGTACTATCATTTATTTTAAATTCTATATTGCAATAAGCAAAAATTATTGTTTGCTCTAAAAAATAACAATTATGACAACTTTTTTGTGTTTCATGAATTCCTTTTAAGAGTTGTCTTTATTTTTTAACTTGTAGCAATAACATTAACAATAGTCTGAGGTATTAATGAGTTAATTTTACTTTTATAATAACTTTTTGGATTTCATGGATAGAAAAAAATATATTTAATGAAAATTGCATTGATTGACAGTCAAATATCTACAATATACTAATACATAGAACATCAGGAACTTGTAAAATGTCTGTATGTAACAATACTGTAAGTCTTACACAGGAGTTTTGCTGATAATTAAACCTATATTTTCTTAAAATTTATTTTCACTGTGCAATTACATGGTTGACATCCACGATATCCCACACTAGGATGGAATCTGTTACTCTTCCCTGCTCATTTTGAAGGTAGAGATCTTCAAGATGGTTTTATTTTATTCTATCACTTCCACATTCAAAAACCATCAGTGATTCTCCTTGTCCATAAGATGAACTTCACGTTATATGATGTTCTCATCACAGTTACCTGTAATCTGTATCTGTATTGTCCTCATGCTTGGCAAGGTTTATTCCAGCTACAGTCTACCTAACTCCAGTGCAGAGTTTATGGCCATGCTCCTCCCTGAACTACTGCCCTTAGTTAATGATTTCTTTATTCATCCAGCCAAAAAGTGTAGACCAACCACTAGATGCTTCATAATTTTCTCTGGGGAAGGAATACATGAACTGAGACCTAACCAGCCAAGAGACCAGCATGTGGAGATAAACGGAAAAGTGGAGACTAGAACTGTTGGGTTTCCCTGGCAGCTCAGATGGTAAAGAATGTGCCTCAGTGTGGGACACCAGGATCCAATTCCTGGTTTGGGAAGATCCCCTGGAGGAGGGCATGGCAACCCACTCCAGTATTCTTGCCTGAAAAATCCCATGGAGAGAGAAGTGTGGCAGACTAGAGTCCATAGGGTCACAAAGAGTCACATACGACTAAGCAGCAAAGCACAGAACAGGAGACTATAATAAACCAAGACAGCATCTAATTCAACAGCTTTAAGGCAAAAGAAGTTAGAATATTTGAGAAACAGAAAGAAAACAAGTGCAGTAGAAGCATAATATCTCAGGATGAAACAGGTTAAGAGATAGAGATCTGGTAGGTAATAGTAATGAGTGTAGAAGAACACAGACCAAAAGTTGCACAGAAAATAAAGGAAACAGCCTTCGTAGCAATATCAATCCAAATTAAATCTGTATGCCTTGTATGACCTTTGACTTAGCAATACCTACCTCTCAGATACCCTAGCACATACGTGAACAAAGTTTGAACAAAGTTATTGTAATGTATTATGAAAAGATGAAAAGCAGCTCAGATATATCCATCAGTGGGGACCTAGGCAGATAAATTAAGGTACATTATACAGTAAGGTATTATGTAGCCGATAAATAATACAAAACTCTGCAGTGCTGTTACGTAAACAGCTCCAAGATACAATGTTTAGTAAAAAAAAAAAAAAAAGCAAAATGTGAATTGTATGATGGTATGATGCATTTATATAAAAAAAAGAGAGGAAAAATAAAAATACTATAATTAATTTTCTGTTGCTGCCATACAAATTACCACAGACTCAGCAGTTTAAAACAATATAAATTTATCATTTCATGGTTTCTGTAAAGTTAGTCATGTTAGGGTCTCACAAAGATGAAATCAGTGTGTTTGGCATCCCAGTCTCTTTGGAGATTCTTGGGACAGGTACATTTCAAACTCAATCAGGTTGTTGGCAGAACAATTTTCCCTGTGATCATAGGACTGGGGTCTCCATTTTCTTGTTGGCTTTTGGCTGGGAGTTGTTTTCATCTCCAGAGGCCACTCACATTCCCAGTGTAAGAGGGCAGGTGATCTTCAAACCAGCAATGACTGCTTGGTCCTTCTCACTCTTCAAATCTCTCATTTCCCATCTGCCTGACTCTTCTGCTTTCCTCTCTGTGATTTACTTTTATGCCTTCCTCTCCTGTTTTACAGGGTTTTGTGACCTCAGAGCCAGAATAATCAAAGATAATCTCCCTATTTTAATGTTAGCTGATTAGTAGCCTTAATTACATTTGCTAAATCCCCACAGTAGTCACTAGATTAGCATTTGGTTAAAAACCAGGGGACCTGAATCCGATGGAACATCTTTAGAATTTTGCCTTCTACAGATATATTCCTATACTTGTGTGCTTTTTATATGCAAATTGAAACTCAATTTACATTTTGAAAAAAGATGAGAATGTAATAACAGTGGCAACCTGGGTGTATATGTGTGTACTAGTGTGGAGAGGAAAATGATGTGGAAAATGGAGGAAGGCATAGAAAGATTCTTTCCTAATATTCTTGTAGTCATGTTTGGACCATGTAACAATATAAGTAATATGGCATATGAGATTTTTAAAGCATCACATAACTAGCCAAACCATATTTAAAACATTTTATTTTGCTTAAAGGGCTTCCCTGGTGGCTCAGACAGTAAAGAACCCACCTGCAATTCAGGAGACCTGGGTTCAATTCTTGGGCTGGAAAGATCCCCTGGAGAAGGGCATGGCAACCCATTCCAGTACTCTTACTTGGAGAATTCCATGGACAGAGGAACCTGCTGGGTTACAGTTCAGAGGATTGAAAAAGTCGGACATGACTGAAGTGACCAAGCACATTCATGCATTTTGCTTAAATAAAGTTTACAATGGCAACATGTATATCAAACCGAGATATGTGGCACAGTTCTTTCAAGTTTGATATACTTCTATGACAAATAGTGTGTTATGGCATAGATCCACTGCTTTTCTATGTTTAGACATGCAAATCATTTTTGCAGCATGTGATAATATCATTTGACTTTAAATTTGGACAAACTCTTTAGCATATGTCAACTAAAATAACAGCATATGAGACATCTTTAATGATCAAATGTGCATACAAGGAATTGCCTGGTGGTCCAGTAGTTAAGATTCCTCCTCCCACTGCAGGGAGCCCAGGTTTGATCCCTGGTAGGGATAAAGTAAGCGAGTTCCATAAAAACATATATTTCTGCTTTATTGATTATGCCAAAGCCTTTGACTGTGTGGATCACAATAAACTGTGGAAAATTCTCAAAGAGATGGGAAGACCAGACCACCTGACCTGCCTCTTGAGAAACCTGTATGCTGGTCAGTTTGGAGTTAGAACTGAACATGGAACAACAGACTGGTTCCAAATAGAAAAAGGAGTACGTCAAGGCTGTATATTGTCACCCTGCTTATTTAACTTCTATGCAGAGCACATCATGAGAAACACTGGGCTAGAAGAAGCCCAAGCTGGAATCAAGATTGCCGGGAGAAATATCAATAACCTCAGATATGCAGATGACACCACCCTTATGGCAGAAAGTGAAGAGGAACTAAAAAGCCTCTTGATGAAAGTGAAAGAGGAGAGTGAAAAAGTTGGCTTAAAGCTCAACATTCAGGAAACTAAGATCATGGCATCTGGTCCCATCACTTCATGGGAAATAGATGGGGAAACAGTGGAAACAGTGTCAGACTTTATTTTGGGGGGCTCCAAAATCACTGCAGATGGTGATTGCAGCTATGAAATTAAAAGACGCTTACTCCTTGGAAGAAAAGTTATGACCAACCTAGATAACATGTTGAAAAGCAGAAACGTTACTTTGCCAACAAAGGTCCATCTAGTCAAGGCTATGGTTTTTCCAGTGGTCATGTATGGATGTGAGAGTTGGACTGTAAAGAAGGCTGAGGACTGAAGAACTTATGCTTTTGAACTGTGGTGTTGGAGAAGACTCTTGAGAGCCCCTTGGACTGCAAGGAAATCCAGCCAGTCCATCCTAAAGGGGACCAGTCTTTGGTGTTTATTGGAAGGATTGATGCTGAAGCTGAAACTCCAATACTTTGGCCACCTCATGCAAAGAGTTTATTGGAAAAGACTCTGATGCTGGGAGGGATTGGGGGCAGGAGGAGAAGGGGACGACCGAGGATGAGATGGCTGGATGGCATCACGGACTTGATGGACGTGAGTCTGAGTGAACTCTGGGAGTTGGTGATGGACAGGGAGGCCTGGCGTGCTGCGATTCATGGGGTCGCAAAGAGTCGGACACGACTGAGTGACTGAATTGAGCTGAACTGAACTGAACTGAACTGAAGGGAACTAAGATCCCACATGCAACAGGGCAACTAAGCCTTCAGGGCACAAATAGAGAAAAGTGTACATCACATGAAAAGATCCCAGAGATACAACTAAGACATAATGCAGCCAATAAATAAAAATAAAAATCACTTGCTCTTCTACATTTAAAAAAATGTGCAGAGAGACTGAAATAAAATGACTACATAAGACGTATACATCGTCTTTTCTAGAATACATAAAAGTGAAGAAGGAAATTAAAATTTTATAGCTAAATCTCAAGGATATGTCCAAAACTCTCGAAAATTTAGTGAACTCCAATTTGTGGAATGTTTACCTCAGTGATGCTAGGTGGGAAACACATTCCTGTTAAAAGATTACCAAAAAGATCTAATGGCCAAATCCATGAGTTTCTTCCCCAAACTCTCCTATCTTCTTGCACCATGTGATATGCTGTCCATACCCTCCTTTTAAAACTTTGTTAGGGGATGATAGTCTTCTGTGGGGGCTCTTCTACATCTTGCTTATACATACCAAGAAGGTAAGACCCTGATCACTTTTCACGGGGCCATTCCTCATGTTTCTGTTTGCAGCCAGCAATATTAAGGGATGATGTAAGGTCTGCCCTTGGGAAAAAAAATACAGGGTTGCTTACAGGCTGCTATAAACTTGTAAGTTACCAAGGTTTAGCGTCTTTCTCTTATAATATAGCCCACTGTGTGTGCAGACATCCATCTAGGCCCACTTGTATCACCCATGTGGGAACTGAAGTTCAGAGAACCTACATGACCACACAGACAATCTGGCTAATGCTTTTGATGTGAATAATAAAGTCCTTCATCTCTGACCCAGCAGCCTTGCATCTTCTGTTGGCATCCAGAAAATAGTGAAATGTTAACTTGTTTGCTGGCAAGCAAGGTAAAATTGTCATTCTTCACAGTTCTTGACACTTTCTCAATACATTTCTATGAAGATGCTCTTTCATTTGTGGTTATCGCCCTGTTTACTCCACCACTCCCTCTTGCATCTAATCTTAGCCATTTCAGAAATGCTAATACTATATAGGGTTCTGTCCATGGTCCTGTTTTACTTTTATGTCATACTTTTGCCCTGAGAACACTTTTTATCCATTAGTTCTACTATTATATGTATACTCAGATTACTTTTAAAAATACATTCTTCAAAACTCTTCTATTGCCTTAGCTCCAGCCATCTTCATTCAACTTTTTAATAGTTATCGTCTATCAAATATGCTATAGACTTCTCAAAGTGAAAGTGAAATTGAAAGTCACTTAGTCATGTCTGACTCTTTGCAACCCCATGGACTATACAGTTCATGGAATTCTCCAGGCCAGAATACTGGAGTGGGTAGCCCTTCCCTTCTCCAGGGGATCTTCCCAACCCAGGGATCAAACCCAGGTGTCCCGCATTGCAGGCAGATTCTTTACCAGCTGAGCCACCAGGAAAGCCCAAGAACATTGGAGTGTGTAGTTTATCCCTTCTCCAGCAGATCTTCCCAACCCAGGAATTGAACCGGGGTCTCCTGCATTGCAGGTGGATTCTTTACTAGTCTAAGGGAAGCCCTTAGACTCCTCAAACAATATCATTTAAAATAATTGCCATTATTTTATGTAATGATCACTGTGTTCCAAAGTGTAAAATATTGGTTTCATCTTTAACCCCTCTAAAAATTGTATCAATTACAAATATAAGTGTCTTAAGCCTCATTTTCATTTCAGTGCCATTGTTCTCTCACCTCATGTATTACATTAACTCCTGACCAGTCCTCTTCATTTTATTCACACAGTCCCCATACATTTCATGCTCTGAACTGCTCACACAGTTATCTTTATTAAATTTGAATATATTACCATAAGTGTCCTCTATATTACCTATGGATTTAACAGTACTACTTTGAAATACTTTGGCCACCTGATACAAAGAACTGACTCATTGGAAAAGACCTTGGTGCTGGGAAAAGTTGAAGGCAGGAGGAGAAGGGGACAACAGGGTGAGATGGTTGGATGGCATCACCGACTTGATGGACATGAGTTTGAGCAAGCTCTGGAAGTTGGTGATGGACAGGGAAGCAAAGAGTTGGACACAACTGAGCAACTGAACTAAACTCACCTTGAATTGACAACCCAAATGCTCCACAAAATTTCCCAAAATTTTACTTCAAATCTCTATTATTGTATATCATGCTGACAGGTGTATACACATCCACAAGTATGCACACACTCATCTTGTACTATACACAAGACCCTTCAAATCATGATAACCATCTCACATTCTCACTCTAACCTCTTCTCTCTTTGGTCTTGGGGCATGCTGTCCCTTCTGTTGGAATTATAGCAACCCCCTGAATAATTGCTACTCCTCATCCAATTAATAACTGAACAGAATTCCTTTGCTTCTTTAGCCTCACTACTTTCTTCCTCATCTATTTTCTCACAATACCATATTCTCCTTTTTATTATAAGGGAAACCATCAAATATTTCCACCCTAGGCCATGGAATAAAAGAACTTGTATCCTTAATCTACTTTCATATGGTCTATATGCTGGATTTCAACTAAACATTATCTGTTTGCCACATCATATAGCTCTATCAGTGCTTTCAAAGATAGCTTACTCATTATCTTATGTTTGAGTAGAGAGATGTGTGAACAATCTTCTAAATCTCCAGGTCTCTCTCCATAAATCTATGTATAAAGCTCATGGCTTTCTGCTCTATCTGTACTTATCTCTGTGATTTTCTACAGATCTATTTATATCACCGTATTATTAAACGTTTTGGTACCTCTGTCATATTCTTCATCTCTGCCTTAAGTCCAGTTGTCATCTGCCCCTGCTCCTGCCAGGTCTCTTCAGTCCTGTTCGACTCTGTGCAACCCCGTAGATGGCAGCCCACCAGGCTCCTCTGTCCCTGGGATTCTCCAGGCAAGAACACTGGAGTGGGTTGCCATTTCCTTCTCCCCTAGTTGTCATCTAGGTGGTTTCAAAATCCACGTGGTTAAATTTATCCAAATTTTTAGCCCCACAGTTTGGTAACTTCACATCTATATTTGTGTCATTCACTCCTGGCCATACCTTATAATATTTTTCACCTACAACATTTACTTCTGAAATCCTGAATTCAAGTATATATTGACCACAGCTTCCTGCACTTTCTAACCTTTAATTCATGAATCACATGCTGCTCTTTAACTTTATATGTAGAGATTTATAACCCCTTGATGTTTCAGTTTTCTTCCTCAAAACATCTATTCTTTTCTGATTTAGCCTAAGACCTATGAATATTAAATTACTTTTCTACCACATTTTAAACTTCTTTTCTTTTTCCCCTAAAAATGTACTCAACCAGAAAAAAGGTATCACATTGGCTGAAATTGCTATCCACGTTCACTGGTCCAAAGCCTAGAGTGGCTGAGAGCTATGGAAGAAAATCTACACAGAATTATCACTTCAAATGTCTGCCCTTGGATCACAGTTGGGTATCAGAGTCCTGACTGTCAATCCTTCCATTTATCCTCAGTTATTTCTCTTTCAACTGTTCTCCAATAATAATTATTTGCAGATCTCTTCAAATCTCAGAACTCTCAGAAAGCAAACTAGGCTCTTATTTTAGGAACTAACACAATGTCTACTCTGCGATTCAAACATTTACTGATGTCTTCACTTACCTTCACCTTTCTTCTAGTTTTGAAGAGTGAATTTCCCTCTAACGTTTTAACACAAAAATGTTTCATCTTCGGATTTCTGTAGTGCTTAATCATTTATGAAAACCATATTTTTTTAATGTAGTTTCTTTTTCTCTTTATTCTTTCCCTCTTTCATAATCTCTTTCTATTGCCACATTCAGCTGCTTTCATCCTATTTTCATCTTTAAGACTGTCACTGAAAAATTTCATCCTCAGATGCAAAATTACCACCACACTCATCTTCAAGCCATTTTCTTTCCAAGAGTAATCTAAACATGCTGAGTTTACTTCCTGACAACCTGTTTATTGTTCAGCACTTATTATTTGATCTGGATTCTTCTCATATTCCACTGAATTTGATTTTTCCTAATTACCAAATCAAGAACATACTTTAAATCATGCTTAGAATCTCTTCATTGTATCTGATATTATCAAACTCTCCTCAAATCCTTATTCATATTTGTGACACAGATATGATTCTCTGATTCTCCCTGTAACTCTAGGACTCCTCCTCTCTCTTTCTCTCTCTCTGTCTGGTTTTTAGCACATTGAAATTATCATGATTCACTCTCTCTGATACCATCCATTCTCTTGGTTTCAATCACCACCTATATGTTCATGGTTTCCAGTACAAGTTTAACCCAGACTTCTAAGTTTTACATTAATCATTTCTTTTTTTCTAAGTTTCAGATGCATATATAAAAAATTGGTAAATATTTCAAATGAATATTAATATTACAAACATACTTTGATATTCACTTGTCATTATATCATATATATGTGTATATTTAATACGTGTATATATATATATATATATGAAATACCCAAAGTGTAGCATGAACTAGTCACCAGGCATATGGTTATTAACAAAGCATACTTCTTTCTTCCCTTCTGAAATTTATAGTCTATATCTAAAATCAAGCTCATCCTTCTATTCCTGCTTTCTGGAGAGTTTTAATCATAAATGGATGTTGAATTTTGTCAAAGGCCTTCTCTGCATCTATTGAGATAATCATATGGTTTTTATTTTTCAGTTTGTTAATGTGGTGAATTACATTGATTGATTTGCGGATATTGAAGAATCCTTGCATCCCTGGGATAAAGCCCACTTGGTCATGGTGTATGATCTTTTTAATGTGTTGTTGGATTCTGATTGCTAGAATTTTGTTGAGGATTTTTGCATCTATGTTCATCAGTGATATTGGCCTGTAGTTTTCTTTTTTTGTGACATCTTTGTCAGGTTTTGGTATTAGAGTGATGGTGGCCTCATAGAATGAGTTTGGAAGTTTACCTTCCTCTGCAATTTTCTGGAAGAGTTTGAGTAGGATAGGTGTTAGCTCTTCTCGAAATTTTTGGTAGAATTCAGCTGTGAAGCCGTCTGGACCTGGGCTTTTGTTTCCTGGAAGATTTCTGATTACAGTTTCAATTTCCGTGCTTGTGATGGGTCTGTTAAGATTTTCTATTTCTTCCTGGTTCAGTTTTGGAAAATTGTACTTTTCTAAGAATTTGTCCATTTCTTCCACGTTGTCCATTTTATTGGCATACAACTGCTGATAGTAGTCTCTTATGATCCTTTGTATTTCTGTGTTGTCTGTTGTGATCTCTCCATTTTCATTTCTAATTTTATTGATTTGATTTTTCTCTCTTTGCTTCTTGATGAGTCTGGCTAATGGTTTGTCAATTTTATTTATCCTTTCAAAGAACCAGCTTTTGGCTTTGTTGATTTTTGCTATGGTCTCTTTTGTTTCTTTTGCATTTATTTCTGCCCTAATTTTTAAGATTTCTTTCCTTCTACTAACTCTGGGGTTCTCCAATTCTTCCTTTTCTAGTTGCTTTAGTTGTAGAGTTAGGTTATTTATTTGACTTTTTTCTTGTTTCTTGAGGTATGCCTGTATTGCTATGAACTTTCCTCTTAGCACTGCTTTTATAGTGTCCCACAGGTTTTGGGTTGTTGTGTTTTCATTTTCATTAGTTTCTATGCATATTTTGATTTCTTTTTTGATTTCTTCTATGATTTGTTGGTTATTCAGAAGTGTGTTGTTCAACCTCCATATGTTGGAATTTTTAGTATTTTTTCTCCTGTAATTGAGATCTAATCTTAATGCATTATGGTCAGAAAAGATGCTTGGCACAAAGACAGACATATAGATCAATGGAACAAAATAGAAAGCCCAGAGATAAATCCACACACCTATGGACACCTTATCTTTGACAAAGGAGGCAAGAATATACAATGGAGTAAAGACAATCTCTTTAATAAGTGGTGCTGGGAAAACTGGTCAACCACTTGTAAAAGAATGAAACTAGATCACTTTCTAACACCGCACACAAAAATAAACTCAAAATGGATTAAAGATCTAAATGTAAGACCAGAAACTATAAAACTCCTAGAGGAGAACATAGGCAAAACACTCTCAGACATAAATCACAGCAGGATCCTCTATGATCCACCCCCCAGAATTCTGGAAATAAAAGCAAAAATAAACAAATGGGATCTAATTAAAATTAAAAGCTTCTGCACAACAAAGGAAAATATCAGCAAGGTGAAAAGACAGCCTTCTGAATGGGAGAAAATAATAGCAAATGAAGCAACTGACAAACAACTAATCTCAAAAATATACAAGCAACTTATGCAGATCAATTCCAGAAAAATAAATGACCCAATCAAAAAATGGGCCAAAGAACTAAATAGACACATCTCCAAAGAAGACATACGGATGGCTAACAAACACATGAAAAGATGCTCAACATCACTCATTATCAGAGAAATGCAAATCAAAACCACAATGAGGTACCACTTCACACCAGTCAGAATGGCTGCGATCCAAAAATCTGCAAGCAATAAATGCTGGAGAGGGTGTGGAGAAAAGGGAACCCTCCTACACTGTTGGTGGGAATGCAAACTAGTACAGCCACTATGGAGAACAGTGTGGAGATTCCTTAAAAAATTGCAAATAGAACTCCCTTATGACCCAGCAATCCCACTGCTGGGCATACACACCGAGGAAACCAGAATTGAAAGAGACACATGTACCCCAATGTTCATCGCAGCACTGTTTATAATAGCCAGGACATGGAAACAACCTAGATGTCCATCAGCAGATGAATGGATAAGAAAGCTGTGGTACATATACACAATGGAGTATTACTCAGCCGTTAAAAAGAATTCATTTGAATCAGTTCTGATGAGATGGACGAAACTGGAGCCGATTATACAGAGTGAAGTAAGCCAGAAAGAAAAACACCAATACAGTATACTAACACATATATACGGAATTTAGAAAGATGGCAATGACGACCCTGTATGCAAGACAGGAAAAAGACGCAGCTGTCTATAACGGACTTTTGGACTCAGAGGGAGAGGGAGAGGGTGGGATGATATGGGAGAATGGCATTCTATCATGTATACTATCATGTAAGAATTGAATCGCTAGTCTATGTCTGACGCAGGATACAGCATGCTTGGGGCTGGTGCATGGGGATGACCCACAGAGATGTTATGGGGAGGGAGGTGGGAGGGGGGTTCATGTTTGGGAACACATGTAAGAATTAAAGATTTTAAAATTAAAAAAAAATAAAAAATAAAAAAAAAAATAAAAATAAAAAATAAAAAAATAAAAAAAAAAATAAAATAAAATAAAATAAAATCAAGCTCATCATCCTTTTCCATTTTCAAAAAAAACCTCTATTGCTTTTCTTGATTTTTTTCCTTTTAGAGATCTAGGCATAAGGCTGATTCATTTCTTTTCCTTATTTCCCTAATCTAATTGCAATCAATCACAAACTCTTGCCATATATGCATGATCCTTTATAATCTATAAACCTTTTATTCATATATTCTACCAATCTCTTTAATCTGTGGTCATCACTGGCCTGCTCTAATGCATCAGTCTTGTAACTCAGCTCTCTACTTTGCATTCTATACTGAGAAATTTAATATCTAATATACTGGCATGATGGCATATGAAAATACAAATATAATTATGCTGCTCATCTGCTCAAAACCATGTTATTATTATTCTTTGACCAAAGGACAAATGTCAATGTCTCAGATATGACATTCAAAGCCCTTCAAAATCTTGCCCTACTCAACTCTCTGGTCTTACCTCTCAGTACTCTCTATACTGTGTTTTACTCTATGTTAATCACAACTGCTAGTAGATCCCCAAGGTGTACCGTGTTGCTTCTAATTTTGATATCTTTATTACTTGTGTTCTACCATGTAAGTAATAACTCTTCCAGAGAGGTTTCCCTGACCCTCTAAGTCTGAAACAGCTCCTCTTTCTCTGTGCACCCATAACTCAGTTTGCATATCTCTATACTTACACATAGTCATAGTGTGTTACACTGATTTCTGTGTATATTGATCCCAATAGATGGTGAAATTGAGGATAGAGGCTTAGTCATTTATCCTTGTATCCATAGAAACTAGCAGTGCTAAGCATGTATCATTTAATAGATTACTAAATAAATGAGTGAGTGAATGCCCTTCATCTTTCATTTGTTGTTGTTCAGTCACAAAGTTGTATCTGACTCTTTGTGACCCTCATGGACTGCAGCACACCGGGCTTCCCTGTCCTTCACTATCTCCCAGAGTTTCCCCGAACTCAAGTCCGTTGAGTCCATGATGCTATCCAATACTTCATCCTCTGTCTCCCCTTTCTCCTGTTGCCTTCAGTCTTTCTCAGCATTGGGATCTTTTCCAATGAATTGGTTCTTCGCATCAGGGGGCCAAAGTATTGGAGCTTCAGTTTCAGCACTAGTCCTTCCCATGAATATTCAGGGTTGATTTCCATCTTTCTTAATACTACCTTGATTCTCTGTTATATTTGTTTCTTGAGTACATTAACTATGGCTTATTAATCTTTATAATTATTGGCACAGTGATTGGTATGTAATAGATACTTCGCAAATTTTTCTTGTGTTATAATAAGTTGTGGGTGAGAATTAAAAGCAGTACAAAGCAATGATATAGAAAAGAGGTATTTCTGAAAAAAAGAAAAACTAAAACATTTATAACAGGCAAATGATTCTAGTTTGGTAACTATTCGATTATATGGGTCTTCCCTGATGGCTCAGATGGTAAAGAATCTGCCCGCATTGCAGAAGATGCAAGTTTGATCCCTGGGTCAAAAGATCCCCTGGAGAAGGAAATGGCTACCCACTCCAGTATTCTTTCCTGGAGAATTCCCTGGTCAGAGGAGATTGGCAGACTACAGTCCATGGGGCTGCAAAGAGTTGGACATGACTGAGTGACTAAGCATATTTGATTATAGTCTAAAAATAACTCCAATTTCCTAATTGTACCAAGAAGAGTTTAAGTAAATCATAAGGATTCTTTCACCTAAAACACAACTGAATTGTAAAACTGTTCTTTTGGAGTAGCTATTTTTAGATAGATTGATGCCTGTTAGGTATATAGTTTTCTATAAGAAAATACTGGCAGCTTCCACACTTCCAAACCAGAGCTGTTCACTACTGTCAACATGTATACATTCATCATGACAAACAACAATAAAGTTAAAGACAAATTTCACATGACCTTGATAAAAACTCATTGTGGCGACAGTAGACTCTTACAAGCTGATTGCTATGAGAAGCTTCGGTGCACATGGCTGCAATGATTCGGAAACCTAGAGGTGTGTTATTAGCTTCCAAGGCACTGACAAACATAATAGCAATGTACTCATTCTCATCCTGAACTTTTCCAAACACTACCTAGTGGTTGTCAAGATTCTATTTCTAGTGACCAAACAATTTATTTTAATCTGAATGTATCTGATAAAAGCAAAAAGGAGCATATTTTATTACATTGCTTTTAAAGCAAAAACTAAAGAATTAAAAATAAATATCAAGTATTGCAAAGGCACCACACTCTATGTCTTCAAAGGTATTAGATATAAGAAACTAGTTATCAACTATGAAGAAAATCAATATAATTATTGGAAAACTGACTTGGAAGTTGAAGGAACTGGGTTCTAAAACAGAATTCAATATTATCTAGCTCTACTGACATGGAACAAATCCACTCATATTTCTGAAACTCACTTTTCCCCCTCTTGTACTTGGAGAGTTGTATCAATGACTTTCTCACTTACATTTTAAATTTCATATTTTATAATTTTATGAGAAGCCTTGAGAAAAGAGGTAAATTTCCATTATAAAATTTTAAATAAAACACGTAAACAATCAAAGGTATTTTTCATTCCCTCATCATGTCATGGGAAGATCTTTCTTTTCAGTGTGAATAAATAAGCAGCCTAGACAAGAACTGTGGCTATGACTATTAATAATAGGCTCAAATGGGAAAGTTTAGTGTAGCTTCCATCAACAACATAGAAAACCTTAGGAAAAAAATTCTGAATCTACTGCCACTTTGTTCTTTTTCAACCCTATGCCTGTGCCCACCACACAGTGAGAAATTTGGGTTTTATAAGTGTAACAGAGAGCTATTAAAGAGTTTTAAGCAGGAGAAATTTATAATTTTATAAAATCTGTTGTTGAGAGGTAATCACGCAGTTATGGAATGAGTAGTTGGGATTCATGTTGGTGTATGGCAAAACCAATTCAATATTGTAAGGTAATTAACCTCCAATTAAAATAAATAAATTTATATTTTTTTAAAAAAGAAAAGGGCCAAGTGAGACGTGACACTGGCTTAGAGTATTTTTAAAACAAAATGAAATCAAGAGGAATAATTTTGGTTATATTTTAAGATACAACATGCCATATATTGTCAATTTATCCTAGTGGCTCCCAAACCTTTTTCATCTTCTCTGATCTACTCTGCAGTTAGGAGGCTGATCTTCCTTACTGCATCGTCCATGCTCCCTTTCCAGATGTCTTCCATTTGGTTTTAATCAACAGGATATGCTGGTAGAAAATTAGAAGGTGCAAAGGTATTTTTCCCTCTCCTACACACTCCCTACTTCCAGCCTCAATCTCTGATAATACCTGCATTTCCCCATGACTCTGATTTCTCCCCCATCTACTCCATCTTCTCAGGTCTTCCTGATTCTGATAAGATTCCTTTCTCCCTTTATCCATTCAGCCCCTGGGACATTATTGGCTTCCTACTGTTATTAATCTCTGTTTGCCTCACTGTTCTTTGTCTGTTTCATAATTCTCACACGGCTGAAACTCATCTTTTTTATTGAAGTCTTTTCATTTGAACCTTTTGGGATGAATTCTGTTTCCTCTGGGGACCTTGAATAAATGAACAATTGGGGGTTGTTGATATGCCAGATGTGGGGAAGTAAGGAAATGTAGAGTCAAGGTCAGCTCTCATATTTCAGGATTAAGCAACTGGGTGCATAGTGGTTGCATTTAATGCAATGAAGGAGGCTGGGAAAGAAATGAATCATTTGTGAAACCAATATACCATCATACATCAAGATACATATCACTAACATATGCCAGATGGATACTGATACAAGCTCAGGAGGCTGACAGCTGAGGACCATGCCACTCAGGCACATACTAAGTTTTAGAAGAATGTAATGTGAGTTTTATATGATTACTACACCAAATATTTCATATGTGTACTTTTATGCTTTTTTATATTATATTATTTTCACAGGATAGTTTTTTAGTTGCATTACATTTATAGAATCTTAATATTATTAGAAAACATGAATTAAGCATTTGATGAAAAGTGTCAAAAGAAACCACCAAAATTTAACTTAAAATTTAGAAAGACATATTTGTATCACATTACTTAGAGAAAGCAGAAATGTAAAATCATTGCCAACACAAGGGTTGAGAAGGTCAGATGCATATTTACTGAAAAGGTTCAACAAGAATCTAATGTCACTTATATCACCAAAAAAAAAAAAGGGGGGGGGGACATAGGTCTTTTTATTTCTAGCTAAAAGATTTACTAACACTTAACGATGGTCAGGAGTTAAGTCTAAGAATTCTTGGAACCATTTGTTCTACTTCCTAAGGAATAAGAATAAATCTATCAAGAACTCCTTATCACGATGTTCCATGTAATTAATCAGAAACTTCATGAAGAACAGTCTATATATATTGTTGCTTAGTCTAATTACTCCCACTTGTTTGCCTTGTTCAGTCTTTATTGAAACAATCCTATCATCCTTAATTTCTTTGAATACTATTATCCAAAATGATTTAGATTTCTCAATCATTACATGTAACTTGGGCTTCCCTGATAGGTCAGTTGGTAAAGAATCCTCCTGCAGTGCAGGAGACCCTGATTCTATTCCTGGGTTGGGAAGATCAGTTGGAGAAGGGATAGGCTACCCACTCCAGTATTCTGGGGCTTCCCTTGTGGCTCAGCTGGTAAAGAATCCACCTGCAATGCAGAAGACCTGGGTTCAATCCCTGGGTTGGGAAGATGCCCTAGAGAAGGGAAAAGCTACCCATTCCAGTATTCTGGCCTGAAGAATTCCAAAGGGTTGGAATTGTATAGTCCAAATGGTTGCAGAATTGGACATGACTGAGAGACTTTCACTTCACATATAAGTAGTAACTTTTGATGCCAGGTGATAATATTTATATAAATAAGGTGAAGATAATAGCATACGATAGTTTAAAAAAAAAAAAAAGTACCAAATAGATTTTTTTAGACTTTACCTCCCTTAAGCTTCCCTGGTGGATCAGTGGTAAAGAATCCATCTGCCAATGAGGAGACATGAGTTCGTTCCCTAGTTAGGGAAGAAACCACGTGCCACTTGGCAACGAAGCCTGTGCGCCACAACTACTGAGCCTCTGCTCTAGAACCTGGGAGCCACAGCTACTGAAGCCCCGCCCCTTAGAGCCCAGGCCCCACCAGAGAGGCCACCGCAGTCATAAGCTCACGGACCACAATGCAGAGTAGTTCCTGCTCGCCACAGCTAGAGATAGCCCAGGCATAGCAACAGAGACCCAGCACAGCCAAAAATTGAAGAAAAAAAAAATCATTAAAAAAAAAGAGTTAACTTCCAAATATTAAAAAATAAGACTTAAATAATTTCTAAGTTATCATCAAATTAACATTCAATCTAGCTTTGGTTGGCTAAGACATCAACTGAGAAAACTGTTTTGTCCTGGGAAGTGGTCTGGTAGACTTGCTGAGTGAATGAAAATCAGTTGATGGTCATATCATAGCTCCTCCTCATCTAACCCCTATAATTCCACAAAGGCAAAGAAACTATACCAAGTACCACTCATCGTGAAAACTACTGCCAAGTTTACTGCCAGCGGTTTCCATATTTAGTTTATAGCTTTCTCAGTTATGCGTGTAGGTACTTGAGGGTGGAAATCACCATAAATATTTGCTCAGGGGTCTAAGATTAAAACGTTCACTGAGGTTTTTGTCTTATAAAAGACATATAAATTCTATTATGCTCATAGAAAGTAACCAGTGTCTAGAGAAGAACATGTCATATTTTGAGGTATTTTGAAACTTTAACTGGCAAGAAGTATTTGGCAGAGTAAAGTTAAGGATCTTTTCTTAATTTTTTTTTTCTCCTGTTTTATTCAAGACTCTTTTTTTAAGCCTATATAAAAACAGAAGTATAAATCTGCATAGTAAATAGAATTCTTCTTGCTCAGACTATTGCTTTGTTATTTGAGGTCCCAGCTGGGTCAATAATCATCCTTTAGGGAGAAACCTCAATATTTTTCCAGTTCATGTAAGCTAACACAGGCGATGCCATCAGAGGCTTTACATCTTTTTTATGCCCTTCAAATGTTATGACTTTGCATGGGCTTTTCTGAGATGATTAATGACAGGTGTGACTGGGAGAAGTAATTATAGGGAGTGACTAGAAGTTTAAGACTTTGGGGATGAAAGTAAATGATAGGAACATGAAAGTTTCAGCGATGAAGTCAACTTGTGACAGGCACAACATGCTCATTATGGAAATTTTGAAATAAAGATCTGAAAAGTAAGTATGAAATGGAAAAATGATTTAATCATTAACCTCTTTACTGGGGAGACTAAAGGCATATCCTGTGTTGAAAGCGCTTGTGATTTGGAAGGCTAATTATTCATACTCCTACAATTATATTCTATTTCATGCCTAAGCTCTTCGCACATTCTCAGGGACTGTACAGTTTTCTCTGGTTTTGAGGTTTTGAAGGTGGTTGCTCACATGGTTTGGAAATTCTAAATGGAACACTCCAATCATTTAATTTTTCACCAGTCCTTTATAGGCATCGGATTAGTGAAGAAGCCCAGCCCTGTAGAGAGACCAAGAGCATTTCCAAGCATCTGTTGACTTTCTTCTTGGTTGGTCCTTTGGCAACACTGAAAATTTAATTAGATTATAAACATCTGAAAAGCAAAACTCATATTTTATATACTGTTTATCAAGCAGCATCTAGCTTTGTGCCTCACAAATGATAGCTTTAAGATGACTGTATAGGTGTATGCTACAGTCCATGGGGCCCAAAGAGTCAGATACAACTTAGAGACTGAACAAGAACAACATGGAATGAACAACTGGCAAGATCATAGATTCCTTAGAAGAAAAGTTAAGAAGGAACTGAGTAAGCATATCTGAGCATTAACTTTGGACAAATGAGTTTTAATGATTTCAAAACAAAATTATTTTATCTATTTGAATTTGCAAAGTAAAGGGTTACTTCTTACTTAGAATCATAAAACGATGTATGTGCATCTGTGCATGCTCAGTCACGTTCAAAACTCTTTGTGACCCCATGAACTGTAGTCCAACAGCCTCCTTTGTCCATGGACTTTTCCAAGCAAGAATAGTGGAGTGGGTAGCCATTCCCTTCTCCAGGGGATCTTTCTGACCCAGGGATCAGACCCTCAAATCCTGCATTGACAGGCAGATTCCTTACCACTGCACCACCAGAGACCATTTTCCACTATGCAAACTAAAAAGAACATGGGTACCAAATTTAAGTTATAGAAACTATATATATCTAAAAACAATAAAAAGACAGGAAGTAGTCAACAGTTTTTTTGTTTTTGTTTTTTTTTTCTGGGAGGAGGGATCAGGAGGGGACAATTTACCAACTTTGAACTTTAGTTCTTCATGGCACAACTCAATTCATAGCTACTATCCAGCCACTGTTATTTATTTCTTTCTGGACACCAGTTGTTCATGCCACCAACATTCATCCTATAAATAGGATGCCACCACCCATCCTATTTCTTGAATTAATAACTAAGATTTTCTCTGGACACTGATACACTTCCCACTTTTAATCTATGTGTTTAGGTAAGATTTCACGCCTATCTCCAAAAGAAGAGAATATGAGTCAAACCTAGCTAGCTGCCCATCACATTTCAATGTCTTCAATTCTTGGACAAAGTATGTAAACAAATACAAGCCACAGGAACATGGTTTTGGAAGTAGTTTGGGAAAATAACATACTGGACCCACGTGAACCAGTACTGCTGACACAAAACAACTTATAACCAAAGAATACCAAGTTGTGATCACACCCTTTTAACACTGATTCAACTGGGCCTTAAATTAGAGCCACCTTCAGCTGGTAAAACATCTGCCTGCAATGCAGGAGACCCAGGTTTGATCCCTGGGTTGGGAAGATCCCCTGGAGAAGGGAATGGCAACCCACTCCAGTATTCTTGCCTGGAAAATTCCATGAACAGAGGAGCCTGACAGGATACAGTCCATGGGTTTGCAGAGAGTCAGATATGCCTGAGTGACCAATACTTTCACTAACCTTTATCTATTTTCTGAACCATAAATTTCCTTTTATTTCCTAAACCTAAACTGAGTTGGGTTTTCTGCTAATTGGTTCTGAAACTTCTCTGACAACTGACCTGCTCATAGGCAACATGACATGTAGTTGTCTGTTTCTAACCAGAGCTGACAAGTAATGTCAAACTACAGGCACCCCTAGATACTATGATTTTCTGAGTGATGGATCTCCCAGAGTGAAACTCTGTTTTTCATGCCACTTGTGAACAGAATCTGGAGAGGAGACAGCATGTAATTTTGGCTGCCTGCCACAAATTAGACCTCGATGAGAAACAGCTTCTTTGCTTCAATGTTAATAACACTTCTCCACAGCTGACAAATTTGCCTATTATCTTTGGCATAAGGGGTAGTAAGCATTGAGTGAATTGTTGGTGGTCCCAAACAATAGTGGTTTCTGAAGTTTGGAGATGGCTGGAAATTCTAGGTTTTTCTAGAGTCAACTTATGAGCATTTAGCCAGAGGAAATCAAACCTACAAGAGATGATATAGAGCAAGAGACAGTCAGCATCACTTCTCAAAGGAATGTCCATAACCATGGATCAAGTGTAACTCTAACAGTAGACACTTAACTAATATCCATTGTTGGATTAAGCATGCCAAATTCAAACTTAGTCCTCAAAGCATCCAGAAATCTACAAGTTTACGTATTACCTAACTTGAAATCAAGACCCTACCTGCTAGAGAGTTTTGCTCAGAAATAATACTTCTTCAGTAAGGCTGGGATAAAAATAGAGAACAGAATTAGTGTTTAATCTAGTTATACAGTAGTTAAATGCAGTTATTTCTACCTTCAGACATGAAGGTCATTTTCAGAGAACTAGAAGTCCTCTGGATCTTATAGGTGTGTCCCAGAGCTGAGATTAGACAAGAAAGTAGAGGGCAGAACTAACTTGTGGGTTTTAAAATTTGAAGTCAGGTGTTGCTGAAAGTTTGGTAAAAATTAAGTTCAAGAACAAGACCATCCAAAAGAAAATCAATCCCAAGACTATGTAGTAAGACTAAATTTGAAGTTATGGAAAAGCAAGAGATACCACCAGAATGTAGAAAGCTGATAAGGCAGAACTAGTGAAAGGAAATTCTTAAACCTTCTAAATGTAGGTGCAGAGAATATTTCATGAAGAATTTGGGCCATGCTCATACTCTAGGAACAGTTAGCAAGTTTGTATAACTACCCTGACCTCCAGATCATTCTTCCTTTAGATGAGAATTAGTCATAGTGGTAACCTGTCTCAGAGCCCTCCTCTTCTTTATAAAAAAAGAAGTGTATCCACAAAAATTAGAATTGTAAGAAAAGAGATGATTCTTGCAAAATGAGCCATCCAGCTACTCTCTGAAGGATTAATAGTTTAATAGTAGTGTACCCGTTGCTACTTTTGTTTATTACATGTTGTTTATCTGCTAGTATTGAGATTGCTCTTCAAAACATTTCATTCATGTCTTCAGTTCAACAGTCTGAGGTGAAATGGAAAAAAATAGTAATAATAAATGAGTTTGTCACAAAGCTGAATGTATTGAATTTAAAGGAGAATGATGTGCTAATCTGATCATTCTGAGATGTTGTTTCTGCGATTTAGTGTTTAAAAATTTCTATATAGAATAACAGTGGTAAGAAATAGTAGTTAACAAATTAGTCTTGCTTGTGTAAAATATAAACTGATAATCCTGTACTGGTTTCCAACTCCTATACGCACACACCACAAACATAGCCTACAAACACATATACTGTAAGGTTCAAATATATTCTAGAAAACTCAATGGTGTGACAGGAAAAAAAGCGGGGAATGGGGGTGTTCAGAAATGAGGAACTGAATTATCCTGGGTGAAGCTGGTAATTATGTTTAGAGGTAGAATTGCCAGTCATCTAACAGGTGAGAAACAATTGTTTGAAACAAGATTCCTCCAGAAAGTGAAATAAATCTCCAACAACTCCCATATGATGGCATAATATATATTGAAACCAGTGTTGCATAAATAATATATTCAATTGGCAGGCTGTGAATGCATTCACAAAGTTATTGATGACCTTTCATCATGATTCTCTAACTTTGTTTTGCTCTACCACTCTTGAGTTACAATCTCATCAATAACTCATTGAAAAGATGTATGTAGAGTCAGTAAACAAATGAAGTATATCTAGTCTACCTGGTAAGCAATAATGTCTCTATATACTACCTGACAAAAATTTGTGGGCCATGTTGATCACCCTCTTTGTATAATTATTTCAGTGCTACATGCACTGGCCTTTATTTACAAATATTTCTAAGGTTTGATGATTTAAGAACTGACAAACTTTAAAATATTAAAAATACCTTATAATACAATAGAACTTTATTTTAAATTATTGATTTCAGTGAGTCAGTGATATTAATCCAAAATATTCTATGTAGACTAGGTCTAAACATGTGGAAGAATAACAATTTATTTCCTTAGGCAGATATTTTTGATTCATGTAGACACAATTCATGTACATTTGTAGTGCTTGGTGATTTTATTATAAAAATGGAAGAAGTATATGTTTAAAATTATTTTTTGACATCTTATAGCTCTAAAAAAATAAAGAAACACTCAGAAAATGATGAGAGCATGTCAAAAGGACATAGAAGCCAGATTGAAGGAATTCCCAATAGCCAAATCTGTGGGATTTTGAGCAGGATAAGAACTGAAAATAAGAACTGAATATAATATGTTGGGCTTCCCTGGTGGCTCAGATGGTAAAGAATCTGCCTGCAACACAGGAGATCTGGGTTCAACGCCTGGGTCGGGAAGATTCCGAGGAGGAGAAGGGAATAGTTGAATCACAAACTGGAATCAAGATTGCCAGGAGAAATATCAACAACCTCAGATATACAGATGATACCACTCTAATGGCAAGGAGTGAAGGGAAACAAAACAGCCTCTAGATGAAGATGGGAGGAGGGTGAAAAAGCTGGCTTAAAACTCAACATTCAAAAATACTAAGATCATGGCATCTGATCCCATCATTTTATGGCAAATAGAAGGGGAAAAAAGTGAAAACAATGACAGATTTTAACTTCTTGGATCGAAAATCACTGCAGATGGTGACTGCCGCCATGAAATTAGAAGACACTTGCTCCTCGGAAAGAAAGCTATGACAAATCTGTGGGTGTCTATGTGGTCAGTCACTTCAGTCATCTCCAGCTCTTTGCGACCACATGGATTGTAGCCCTCCAGACTCAGCCCATGGGACTTTCCAGGCAAGAATACTGAAGTTGCCCTGCCCTCTTCCAGGGAATCTTCCCAATGCAGGAATCAACCTCATGTCTCCTGCATTGCAGGTGGATTATTTACCACTGAGCTGCTGGGGAAGCCCCATGACAATCCTAGATACTGTATTAGAAGGCTTCTAGGCCAAGGGAATCTCAATAGTCTTCTCCAGCACCACAGTTCAACAACATCAATTCTTCAGCACTCAGCCTTCTTTCCTGGTAGCTCAGATGGTAAAGAATTCACCTGTGTTTGATCCCTGCATTGGGAAGATCCCCTGGAGAAGTAAATGGCTACCCACTCCAGTATTCTGCCTTAGAGAATTCCATGGACAGAGGATCCTTGTGGGCTACCCTGGTGGTGTCCATGGGTTCACAAAGAGTCAGACATGACTGAGCTATTGTCATTTCACAACCTTCTTTATTGTCCATCTCTCGCATCCATACATGACTATTGGAAAAATCATAGCTTTGACTTATATGGACCTTTGCTGACAAAATGACGTCTCTGTTTTCTAATACATAATGACAAACCTAGATAGTCATGTACTGATGAGAGAGTTGGACCATAGAGAAAGCTGAGTACCAAAGAACTGATGCTTAATTGTGGTGCTGGAGAAGACTCCTGAGGGTCCCTTGAACTGCAAGGAGATCAAACCTGTCAATCCTAAAGGAAATCAACCCTGAATAGTCTTTGGAAAGATTGATGCTGAAGCTGGAGCTCCAGTACTTTGGCCACCTGATGCAAACAGCTGACTCATTGGAAAAGACTTTGATGCTGGGAAAGATTGAGGACAGGAGGAAAAGGGGCTGACAGAGGATGAGGTGGTTTGATACCATCACCGGCTCAATGGACATGACTTTGAGCAAACTCTGGGAGATGGTGAAGGACAGGGAATCCCAGAATGCTGCAGTCCATGCAGTGGCAGAGTCAGATATGACTTAGTGACTGAACAGTAACAACAAATAATATTATCAACATTAAAATAATATAAATATCCTTGAATCCTGATGATGATAGACATTTGAGTATATAAAGGGATTTGCTTTCAAATAGTGGAAATCTGATGAACAAATATAGAAAAAATGGCATAAACAGGAAACCATTATTTAGAAACCACATGATTGATAGCAATTTTAACTAATTCTTACAACTGAGAATCAATAGTTGCTGAAATTAGTGGGTAAATATAAAATAAGAAACAAGCATTTGTATAGTCTCAAAGTATCTCTTCATATAACTTTTATTAATTACAATGGAAAAATTACCTTTATAGTTGGGAAACCTTGTAGATATCATCTTAACAAGCTGATAGAGATTTATATCATTATATGTATCATATTTATATCATTAATTAGACATATGGATACTTTGAACCATTGAGATATGAAACAGTGAGAAAGAAAAAACACCACACTTCTAGAGATATTATTTCCAAAAATACATAGCATGATTTCCACCATGAGGAAACCTCAGACTAGTGAAAATTGAAGCACACTCAACAAAGTGTATCTTTAGCACTCTTCAAATGTGAGAATTTTGATAAGACAAATGCTAAGGAAATTATCTTTCTTTAGCACAGATCAGAGGAAACTAAGGAGAGGCAGGACATTTAGAAAACAATTGGAGAAATCTGAATAAGGTCTACAAATTAGTTAACAGTATTGTGTAGATATTAATTTCCTGGTTTTGATGTTATATTAGATGCTAGCATTTGGAAAAGCCAGGTAAGGAATACATAGATTTTATTTGTATTCTTTCTGGAACTTTTGGTTAGGCAATTTCAACCTGGAATTGTTTTTAAAAGGGGATGTTACTTTTGTTGTAAGTAAACTTAAAATAATCAATACAAAGCTTCCCAGGATCATTCTAAGTAAGGACTTTGATAGGAATTTAGAGGAGGGAATATCTTGTTTAGCTGGAGCAAGCCAGGTTCTATCTATACCTCAAGCCCTGAGGCCTTCCTTTCAACCTAGCTGTGGCAAATCAATTCATACCTATCAGCTCAGTTCAGTTGCTCAGTTGTGTCCAACCATTTGCGACCCCATGAATCACAGCACGCCAGGCCTCCTTGTCCATCACCAACTCCCGGAGTTTACTCAAACTCACATCCATCGAGTCAGTGATGCCATCCAGCCATCTCATCCTCTATCATCCCCTTCTCCTGCCCCAACCCCTCCCAGCATCAGAGGCTTTTCCAATGAGTCAACTCTTCACATGAGGTGGCCAAAGTACTGGAGTTTCAGCTTTAGCATCATTCCTTCCAAAGAACACCCAGGGCTGATCTCCTCTAGAATGGACTGATTGGATCTCCTTGCAGTCCAAGGGACTCTCAAGAGTCTTCTCCAACACCACAGTTCAAAAGTATCAATTCGTTGGGATTCAGCTTTCTTCACAGTCCAACTCTCACATCCATACATGACCACTAGGAAAACCATAGCCTTCACTAGACAGATCGTTGTTAGCAAAGTAATGCCTCTGCTTTTCAATATGCTGTCTGGTTGGTCATACTTTTCTTCCAAGGAGTAAGCGTCTTTTAATTTCATAGCTGCAGTCACCATCTGCAGTGATTTTGTAGCCCAAAAAAATAAAGTCTGACACTGTTTCCACTCTTTTCCCATCTATTTCCCATGAAGTGATGGGATCAGATGCCATGGTCTTAGTTTTCTGAATGTTGAGCTTTAAGCAAACTTTTTCACTCTTCTCTTTCACTTTCATAAAGAGGCTTTTTAGTTCCTCTTCACTTTCTGCCATGAGGGTGGTGTCATCTGCATATCTGAGGTTATTGATATTTCTCCCAGCAATCTTGATTTCAGCTTGTGCTTCTTCCAACCCAGCGTTTCCAATGATGTACTCTGCATATAAGTTAAATAAGCAGGGTGACAATATACAGCCTTGATGCACTCCTTTTCCTATTGGGAACCAGTCTGTTGTTCCACATCCAGTTCTAATTCTTGCTTCCTGACTTGCATATAGGTTTCTGAAGAGACAGGTCAGGTGGTCAAGGATTCCTATCTCTTTCAGAATTTTCCACAGTTTATTGTGATCCACACAGTCAAAGGCTTTGGCATAGTCAATAAAGCAGAAATAGGTGTTTTTCTGGAACTCTCTTGCTTTTTCCATGATCCAGCAGATGTTGGCAATTTGATATCTGGGTCCTCTGCCTTTTCTAAAACCAGCTGGAACATCTTGAAGTTCATGGTTCACATATTGCTGAAGCCTGGCTTGGAGAATTTTGAGCATACTTTACTAGCTTGTGAGATGAGTGCAACTGTGAAGTAGTTTGAGCATTCTTTGGCATTGCCTTTCTTTGGGATTAGATGAAAACTGACCTTTTCCAGTCCTGTAGCCACTGCTGAGTTTTCTAAATTTGCTGGCATATTGAGTGCAGCACTTTCATAGCATCTTCTTTCAGGACTTGAAATAGCTCAAGTGGAATTCCATCACCTCCATTAGCTTTGTTCATAGAGATGCTTTCTAAGACTCACTTGATTTCACATTCCAGGATTTCTGGCTCTAGGTGAGTGATCATACCATCGTGATTATCTTGGTCATGAAGATCTTTTTTGTACAGTTTTTCTGTATATTCTTGCCACCTCATCTTAATATCTTCTGCTTCTCTTAGATCCATACCATTTCTGTCCTTTATCAAGCTCATCTTTGCATGAAATGTTCCCTTGGTATCTCTAATGTTCTTGAAGAGATCTCTAGTTTTTCCCCTTCTGTTGTTTTCCTCTATTTCTTTGCATTGATCACTGAGGAAAGCTTTCTTATCTCTTCTTGCTATTCTTTGGAACCTTGTTCTATCACCAGTCCCATCCACAACTGGGTATTGTTTTTGCTTTGGCTCCATCCCTTCATTCTTTCTGGAGTTATTTCTCCACTGATCTCCAGTAGCATATTGGGCACCTACTTACCTAGGGAATTCCTCTTTCAGTATCCTATCATTTTGCCTTTTCATACTGTTCCTGGGGTTCTCAAGGCAAGAATACTGAAGTGGTTTGCCATTCCCTTCTCCAATGGACCACATTCTGTCAGACCTCTCCACCATGACCCACCCATCTTGGGTGGCCCCACAGGGTATGGGTTAGTTTCATTGAGTTAGACAAGGCTGTGGTCCTAGTATGATTAGATTGACTAGTTTTCTGTGGTTATGGTTTCAGTGTGTCTGCCCTCTGATGCCCCCTTGCAACACCTACCATCTTACTTGGGTTTCTCTTACCTTGGACATGGAGTATCTCTTTACGGCTGCTCCAGCAAAGCGCAGCTGCTGCTCCTTACTTTGGATGAGGGGTATCTGCTCACCGCCACCCTTCCTGACCTTGAACGTGGAGTAGCTCCTGTAGGCCCTCCTGCACCCATGCAGCCACCACTCCTTGGACGTGGGGTTGCTCCTCCCAGCCGCCGCCCCTGACCTTGAATGTGGGGTAGCTCCTCTCGGCCATTCTAGTGCCATCACAGCCTGGCACTCTTGGCCGCTGCCCCTGACATCAGACGTGGGGTAGCTCCTCTCAGCAGCGCTTGTGCACCGTCGCAGCCGCCCGTGGTATGAATTCGGGGAATTCATACCTATGAGTTCCCCTAAACTAAGTCTTTAGAACCAACCCAATCTTGAATAGGAAGATGATGTACGTTCATGTGTGCTCAGTCTCTTCAGTCATGTCCAACTCTGTGACCCTATGACTGTAGCCCTCCAGGCTTCTCTGTCCATGGGATTCTCCAGGCAAGAATATGTATACCTACAGCTGATTCATGTAGATGTGTGGCAGAAACCAACACAATGCTGTAAAGCAATTATCCTTCAATTAACAAGAGCAAAACCAATACAATATTGTAAAGTAATTAGCCTCCAATTAAAATAAATAAATTTATATTTAAAAAATTTAAAAACTAAAAGTAAACAATTAAAAAAAAAAAAAAACAGGACACTGCAGTAGATTGCCATTTTATCTCCAGGGAATGTTCCTGACCCAGGGATTGAACTTGTATCTTTTATGTCTCCTGCATTGGCAAGCCTGTTCTTAAGCACTAGTGCTACCTGAGAAACCCAAAAAAGATGGTGTGTATGTGTGTGTGGGTGTGTATGTATGCATGTGTTTTGTTTTGTTTTGTTTTGTTTTGTTTTAGTCAATTATGTTCATCAACTCCCAGAGTTTACTCAAACTCATGTTCATTGAGTTGGTGATGCCATCGAACCATCTCATCCTCTCTTGTCCCCTTCTCCTCCCACCTTCAATCTTTCCCAGCATCACGGTCTTTTCACATGAGTCAGTTCTTTGCATCAGGTGGCCAAAGTATTGGAGTTTCAGCTTCAGCATCAGTCCTTCCAATGAATATTCGGGACTGCATCATGTGAAATGCTGGGCTGGATGAAGCACAAGCTGGAATCAAGATTGCTGGGAGAAATACCAATAACCTCAGACATGCATATGACACCACTCTTATGGCAGAAAACAAAGAGGAACTAAAGAGCCTCTTGATGAAGGAGTGAAAGAGAGTGAAAAAGCTGGCTTAAAACTACAAGATCATGGGATCCTGTCCCATCACTTCATGTCAAATAGATGGGGAAACAATGGAAATTGACAGATTTTATTTTGAGGAGCTCCAAAGTCACTGCAGATGGTGACTTCAGCCATGAAATTAAAAGATGCTTGCTCCTTGGAAGAAAAGCTATGACCAATCTAGACAGTATATTAAAAAGCAGAGACATTACTTTGCCAACAAATGTCCATTTAGTCAAAGCTATTATTTTTCAAGTAGTCGTGTATGGATGTGAAAGTTGGACCATAAGAAAGCTGAGCACTGAAGAATTGATGCTTTTGAACTGTGGTATTGCAGAAGTCTCTTAAGAGTCCCTTGGACTACAAGGAGATCCAACCAGTCCATCTTGAAGGAAACCAGTCTTGAATATTCATTGGAAGAACTGATGCTGAAGCTGAAGTTCCAATACTTTGGCCACTTGATGGAAAGAACTGACTCATTGGAAAAGACCCGGATGCTGGGAAAGATTTAGGGAAGGAGAAGAAGGGGATGACAGAGGATGACATGGTTCGATGGCAACAACGACTCAATGGACATGAGTTTAGTACACTTGATTGTACCATGATTGAGAAAGATTTATTGGACAATACTAAATCAGGAATGGAAAGAACTCCAAGGAATTTTTGATGTCTGAAATATTTGAATGTCACCAAGAAATTGCTAACTCTCAAAAGACTTTAGTAACATCATAGTGAGAAGCAGGAGAGGCTATATGGAATAATAAAGGCTAATTTTTTCCCTGATAAAAATATCCATGCCCTTTTAAATTCAATATGCTAAATTTCTATATAAATGTCATATTCTCTATGAAATGATTTTTTTCCTGCAATGCTGTGAGTCAAAGCATATCTTTTGCTAGAAGTTTTAAACATATAGTCACATTTTTTTCTGACTCATTAGCAGCTTACAGTAGCTTAAAAATATAAGGTGCCTATTTCACAAAATCACAGTATAACATGTAATGTCCCGTTTACAAAAATATATCCAGATTTTGCTCCACACGAATGTATGTAGCTCAATTTCTAATATTTTCAATTGTTGAATCCCATATACCATTGAATTAAATCATATCTAAAAGTAGTATCTATAATAATATCTTTTCATTTGATCTTAATCTGCAGAAAGAGAATTAGTATCACACATATAGCTTAAAATGTTAAACATAATGAAGATTAAATTCAGCAATTAAAATAAATGTGAAGCTAAGAATCTAAAATTGTGACATGACTGTACTACAGAAAAATCATTTTTGATTCTTTAATATTGTTTCTCAATTAATTTTAATTTTGCAAAACAAATATGCCAGGCAGTCTCTTGGGCTGAGAATCATAGAGATGAATATCACACAAAAATGTGTTTCTCATATTCTATTGAGAAAAGCAGACAAGAATGGGATGTTTTGTACACTTTTATTTGTTCAGTGATGCTGGTAGATCATCTATGAACATTTGGCTGACTAGATATCTTAACATTTATGTATTTTGTCTAGCCAAAATTGTCAACTTATGCTAAGAACTGAACAGTCAGGCCTGATATAAAATATTGGCTATATTCTGCATGTTGTGCAATATATTCTTATAGTCTATTTTACTCATAATTGTACCTCTTATGCGCTTCCCTGGTGGCTCAGATGGTAGAGAATCTGCCTGCAATGTGAGAGACCTGGGTTCAATCCCTGGGTCAGGAAGATCCCCTGGAGAAGGGAATGGCTACCCACTCTAGTATTCTTGCCTGGAGAAGTCCATGGACAGAGGAGCTTGTTGGGCTACAGTTAATGGGATTGCAAAGAGTCGGACATGTTCACTTTCTAAATCTCTTACCCTTATGTTGCCTCTCCTCTCTTCTTTTTCTCCAATAGTAACCAATAATTTGTTATTTATGAGTCTCTTTTTTTTACTAATATATTCACTAGTCTGTTATATTTTTCAGATTCCACATACAAGTGATATCATATTTATAAACTATCTTTTTCTGTCTGACTTATTTCACTTAGCATCATGCTCTCCAAGTCCATCAATGTTGCTGTAAATGGTAAAATCCTATTCTTTTATATGACTGAGTAGTATTCCATGGTGTGTGGATACATGATTTCTAAGAGGGGAATGATGATAGAATTTTCATGAACCTTGTCCTTTTATACACTAAAGCTTCCAAAACTTTGATTTGTTTTTCTTTGTTATTGCAATGAGAACTTTTTTTAAGCAAAATAGTTTTAGAGGAGAATTTCTCAAATATTCTATCATTTCTCTTTGAACTCTAAATTATCAGGTATCCCATAAATAGTTCATTTAGTTGCTCTTTGAGGTGGATCAGCCTTACTGAATATCCTTATATAAAATAGGTATCTTCCTCCTCAACTTTCTATTACAATTTGTACAGATCAAAGCTGAGGTAATTGTTTGTATGTATTTGTTAAGGTACTTGTTCACTGGTGCTGCTGCTGCTGCTTCTAAGTCGCTTCAGTCGTGTCCGACTCTGTGCAACCCCACAGACAGCATCCCACCAGGCTCCGCCATCCCTGGGATTCTCCAGGCCAGAACACTGGAGTGGATTGCCATTTCCTTCTCCAATGCATGAAAGTGAAAAGTGAAAGTGAAGTCGCTCAGTCGTGTCTGACTCTTAGCGACCCCATGGACTGCAGCCAACCAGGCTCCTCTGTCCATGGGATTTTCCAGGCAAGAGTACTGGAGTGGGTTGCCATTGCCTTCTCCAACTTGTTCACTACACTAGATAATAACATTTCATGGTAAGGAATTATGTTTAGTAGCTTTGTGGCAATGAAGGCTTGGGCGACAGTCACATTTAAGAAATGGGGAAAGAAAAAGAAAATGAAAGGAAGAAGTAGAAGCAGTGATTAGAGAGATTGGAGAATGGGTAAATGCA
Source organism: Budorcas taxicolor (assembly GCF_023091745.1). Taxonomy (NCBI): domain Eukaryota; kingdom Metazoa; phylum Chordata; class Mammalia; order Artiodactyla; family Bovidae; genus Budorcas; species Budorcas taxicolor. The sequence continues at coordinate 90,642,129 of NC_068910.1, forward strand.
AGGCAAGGAAAAAATTGTCCAAGGAATAGAGATTTAATGACACCACATACCGTAGACAGGCCAAGTAGCACTGAAAAAAGGTAATTAAATTTGAAGGTTATGGGTGACATTTGAGAAGTTAAATTCAATATAGAAGTGGGAGTTTAACCATATAAAATGAGATTTATGAGGGGATGGATTGTCCAAAGCAGCAGTTTTGGAGTACATATTAAAGGATTTGGGGGGTAAATGGAAATAAAACACTATACTACTTTACTATTTAGTAAGAAATTATATCAAAGGTTCTAAAATTCAAATCAATGGGCTCACCATATCAATCTTGCTGTGGACAGGGATGAAGCTGGCAGTAAGGATGTTTACATCATCTCTAATGTCAGAGACATGATGTTTATTTCCCTTACTTTATGGTCCTTCTCAACAGAGAGAACGCTATCACTAAACTGTATGAATTATTTGTATATTAATGAATTTCATATTATATATGTACTAGGAATTAATAAAAAATCTAATTTTCTGAAAATTTCTACTTAACTATAAGCAATGTAGGACATGTAATTCAAATAAAAATAAAAGTTTGAAATTTATTATCAAATAGTACAGTCTTTTTGCCCCCTGACCAAAGATTATAGACTTTAATAAATTACCTCAGAAATGCTTACAAGACAAATTAATACATAATTTCAAATACATCTCATTTTAAAAGTAAACATATACTCAAATAGCTTTTAATCCTAAAACAAATATATATTTTATATATTCAATATACACTAATCATTCAATTTGTTTGTTTGTTTGCATGCTTACTTGGTGCCAGAGATATCAGTGAACAAAAGCAAGTGAAGATCCCTGCCCTCATGCAGCTTACCTTCCAAGGACATCAGACTGTAAACATAACAAATAAGCACTTATATATTATATGAGAAGGTGATTGAAATTATGGATAAAACAGAGTAGAGCAGAGTAGGAAGTAAGGGGCAGGAAGGCAGAGTGTAGTCTCAAATGAAGCGGTCAGGGCAGGTCTTAATGAAAACTGAACTTGAGCAAAGGTTTAGAGGAAGACTGTAAGGAAGGTAAGTTGAGGGAATTTCTGCAGAAGAGCATCCCTGGGAAAGGAAACAAAGGCTTTGTGATGTAGGAGAAACTAACAAGGAGCCCAGTGTAGTTAGAAGCAGGGAGCAAGGAGAAACCAGGAAGAGGGGGCAGGAGATCAGAAAGGTAAAGGGGACTGGGTGAGCATGATCTAGGTCTTTGAAGGTCATTGTAAGGACTTTGGTTTTTAATCACAAAGGTAATCAAGTCTCCTTCTCTTTTGCTGGCTCCTGTCAAATCTCTGATAGTTGACTTGGGGATACATTAAATGTTCCCCCATATCCACAAACAAATGGATATGTTTATGTATGTTCCAGTCACCTCTGCTTCTAAGAATATAATTCAGGAATCTTCCTACCCACAATGTAGTGACTCAGTTTACCCACCATGCTTTGAAAGAGTGAGGTATATAAAAATATGACAGTGTCCTAAATATGCAGCTAGAAGTTGATCTATGAAACTTAATCTTTTTTAATTTTAATTTATCTTAATTGGAGGCTAATTGCTTTACAATATTGTAGTGGTTTTTGCCATGCATTCACATGAATCAGCCATGGGTGTACATGTGTTCCCTTCCTGTACCCCCTTCCCACCTCCCGCCCCATCCCATCCCTCAGGGTCATCCCAGTGCACCAGCCCTGAGCACCCTGTCTCATGCATCAAACCTGGACTGGCTATCTCTTTCATATGATAATATGCATGTTTCAATGCTATTCTCTCAAATCATCCCACCCTTGCCTTCTCCCACAGAGTCCAAAAATCTGTTCTTTACATTTGTGTTTCTTTTGCTGTCTCGCATATAGGGTCATCATTACCATCTTTCTAAATTCCATGCTGCTGCTACTGCTAAGTTGCTTCAGTAGTGTCTGACTCTGTGCGAGCCCAGAGACGGCAGCCCACCAGGCTCCCCCATCCATGTGATTTTCCAGGCAAGGGTACTGGAGTGGGGTGCCATTGCCTTCTCTGCTAAATTCCACATATAGGTGTTAATATACTGTATTGGTGTTTTTCTTTCTGACTTACTTCACTCTGTATGATAGTCTCCAGTTTCATCCACCTTATCAGAGCTGATTCAAATGCATTCCTTTTAATAGCTGAGTAATATTCTGTTGTATATATATACCACAGCTTTTTTATCCATTCATCTGCTGATGGAAATCTAGGTTGCTTCCATATCCTAGCTATTGTAAACAGTGCTGTGATGAATATTGGGGTACACGTGTCTCTTTCAATTCTGGTTTCCTCAGTGTGTCTGCCTAGCAGTGGGATTGCTGGGTTGTATGGCAGTTCTATTTCCAGTTTTTAAAGGAATTTCCACACTGTTCTCCACAGTGGCTATCCTAGTTTGCATTGCCACCAACAGTGTAAGAAGGTTCCTTTTTCTCTGCACCCTCTCCAGCATTTATTGTTTGTAGACTTTTTAATGGCAGCCATTCTGACCAGTGTGAGATGGTATCTTATTGTGGTTTTGATTTGCATTTCTCTGATAATGAGTGATGTTGAGCATCTTTTCATGTGTTTGTTAGCCATCTGTATGTCTTCTTTGTAGACATGTCTGTTTAGTTCTTTGGCCCATTTTTTGACAGGTCATTTATTTTTCTGGACTTGAGCATATGTTTGTATTTTTAATAGTTTTTTTTTTTTTTTTTTCCCCTGTAGTTGACATCTAATCTTACCGCATTGTGATCAGAGAAGATGCTTGGAATGATTTCAATTATTTTGAATTTACCAAGGCTAGATTTATGGCCCAGGATGTGATTTATTCTGGAGAAGCTTCCGTGTGCACTTGAGAAAAAGGTGAAATTCATTGTTTTAGGGTGAAATGTCCTATAGATATCAATTAGGTCTAACTGGTCCACTGTGTCTTTTAAAGTTTGTGTTTCCTTGCTAATTTTCTGTTTAGTTGATCTTTCCATAGGTGTGAGTGGAGTATTAAAGTCTCTCTCTATTATTGTGTTACTGTTCATTTCCCGTTTCATACTTGCTAGCATTTGTCCTACATATTGAGGTGCTCCTATGTTGGGTGCATATGTATTTATAATTGTTTTATCTTCTTCTTGGATCGATCCTTTGATCATTATGTAGTGCCCTTCTTTGTCTCTTTTCATGACCTTTATTTCAAAGTCTATTTTATCTGATAAGAGTATTGCTACTCCTGCTTTCTTTTGGTCTCTATTTGCATGAAATATCTTTTTCCAGCCCTTCACTTTCAGTCTGCATATGTCCATTGTATTGAGGTGGGTCTCTTGTAGACAACATATATAGGGGTCTTGTTTTTGTATCCATTCAGCCAGTCCTTATCTTTTGGTTGAGGCATTCAACCTATTTACATTTAAGGTAATTATTGATAAGTATGATCCTGTTGCCCTTTACTTTGTTGTTTTGGGTTTGAGTTTATAAACCTTTTCTGTGTTTCCTGTCTAGAGAGGATCCTTAAGCATTTGTTGAAGAACTGGTTTGGTGGTGCTGAATTCTCTCAGCTTTTGCTTGTCTATAAAGCTTTTGATTTCTCCTTCATATTTGAATGAGATCCTTGCTGGGTACAGTAATCTGGGTTGTATGTTTTTCTCTTTCATCACTTAGTATGTCCTGCTATTCCCTTCTGGCCTGAAGAGTTTCTGTTGAAAGATCAGCTGTTATCCTTATGGGGATCCCCTTGTGTGTTATTTGTTGTTTCTCACTTGCTGCTTTTAATATTTGTTCTTTGTGTTTGATCTCCATTAATTTGATTAATATGTGCTTCGGGCTGTTTTGCCTTGGGTTTATCCTGTTTGGGACTCTCTGGGTTTTGGACTTGGGTGGCTATTTCTTTCCCCATTTTAGGGACGTTTTCAACTATTATCTCCTTAAGCATTTTCTCATGGCCTTTCTTTTTGTCTTCTTCATCTGGGACCCCTATGATTCAATCTTGGGGCATTTGACAGTGTCCCAGAGGTCTCTGAGGTTGTCCTCATTTCTTTTAATTCTTTTTTCTTTTCTCATCTCTGCTTCATTTATTTCCACCATTCTATCTTCCACCTCATTATTCCTATCTACTTGCCTCAGTTATTTTACTGTTGGTTCCCTCCAGAGTGCTTTTGATCTCAGTTATTGCATTGTTCATTATTGATTGACTCATTTTATTTCCTCTAGGTCCTTGTTAAACATTTCTTGCATCTTCTCAATCCTTGTCTCCAGAGTGTATATCTGTAACTCCATTATGTTTTTTAAGATTTTGGATCATTTTTACTATCATTATTCTGAATTCTTTCTCAGGTAGACTCCCTGTCTCCTCTTCTTTTGATTGGTTTGGTGGGCATTTATCATGTTCCTTTGCCTGCTGAATATTTCTCTGCTTTTTCACCTTGTTTAGATTGCTGTGTTTGGGGTGGCCTTTCTGTATGCTGGTAGTTTGTGGTTCCTCTTTATTGTGGAGGTTCCTCCCTGTGTTTGGGGTTGGATGAGTGGCTTGTTAAGGTTTCCTGGTTAGGGAAGCTTGCAACAGTGTTCTGGTGGGTGGAGCTGGATCTCCTCTCTCTGGAGTGCAATGAGGTGTCCAGTAGTGAGTTTTGAGGTGTCTATGCATTTGGTGTGACGTTTGGCCACCTGTATTTTAAGGCTCAGCGTTATGTTCCTGCATTGTTGGAGAATTAGCTTGGTATGTCTTGCTCTGATGAGCTCTTTTCAATTAATGTTCCCTGGAGTCAGGAGTTTTCTGGTGTTCTCAAGTATTGGATTAAGTCTCTTGCCTCTGGCTTTCAGTCTTATTCTTACAGTAGTCTCAAAACTTCTCCATCCATACAGCACCAATGATAAAACATATAGGTTAATGGTGAAAAGATTCTCCACAATGAGGGACACCCAGAGAGATTCACAGAGTTACATGGAGAAAAGAAGACAGAGGAGGGAGATAGAGGTAAGCAAGAGGAGAAGAGGGGGAATTAAAAGGGGAGAGAGCAATCTAGCTAGTAATCAATTCACTATGTGCTCTCCACAGTCTGGAACACTCAGAGAGGTTCCAGGAGTTCCATAGAGAAGAGAAAAGGGAGGAAGGAGATAGAGGTGACCAGGAGGAGAGGAGGGGGAGTCAAAAGGAGAGAGACAGATCTAGCCAGTAATCAGTTCCCTAAGTGTTCTCCACAGCCCAGACCACCCAAAAAGATTCACAGAGTTGGGTAGAGAAGAGAAAGGGGAGGGAGGAAATAGAGGTGACCTGGGGGAGAAAAGGAGAGTCAAAAGGGTGAGAGACCAATCAAGCTAGTAGTCATACTCCTAAGTAAAAATGAGTACTGAAGATTGGATTCTTAAAGGTACAAAATTGATAACAAAAACCAAAAAGCAAAGATTAAAAATCTAGAGTAGAGGTTAGACTCTCAAAAATACAACATTAAAAAAATCCCCAAAATTATAAAAATATATTTGAAATTTGCTTTAAAAATAGATCTTTTTTTGCAAGTAATAGGAGGTTATCAAAATGAAAATTTAAAGGAGTAATAAAGAACTTAAAAATAAAAAAATTTTACATTACAAAATGATAAAGTAATATTTATCTAGGAATATCTCTGGAGCTGTTAGGGCAGTGTGGGGTCAGTTCAGTTTCAGATAGTTCCTTGTTCCAGCTTACACTTCTTCTCAAGGTCTATAGGCCCCTTCCAATGTAGTGAGTGCTAACTACAGGGTTTTAATCTGTTGTACCTGTCACTTCCAGAGCCTTTCCCTCTTCATTGTTTATTTTGGCTTCCTCTGTTTGCAAGTCTCTTCAGCCTAATTTCTTCCCTGACACAAGGGGGTGAAGGTGATCACTTATTTAGGCTCACTTACTCAGTTGTGCTGTGGGGAGGGAGGAACACTGCAAACAAATATCACTTACATGTGTGGGGAGTGCTCACGGTGTCTGGGCCACACTGGCTTTGCCCCCGCTCACGGCATGTGTGCTTTCCTGGTCTACACTGCTCAGACTTCAGGTTGCTCTGCAGGGGAACTGTCTAAAGTAGGCCCTAGGTTGTGTGCACTTCCCAGGTCTAAACCACTCAGGTTCAGTTTCTTGGGTACTCTACCAAGGCACAGACTCTGTTGGGCCTCCATTTTGTGCCCTTCCCAGGTCCATACAGCTCAGGTGACCAGGTGCTTGGTGAGCACACTCTCCCAGCTGGGTGATGCGTCTTATTACCTTTGCGATCCCAGCCCCTCAGTTTCCTGGGTGCACCACAAGAACACCATCTCAGGTGGGCTGTGTGTTTCCTCTGGGGAGCTGATCTCTGACTGCAACCCTCCTGGAGGATGTCAACCATCCAGAATTACAGGAAGACTTTGTTAGCAAATGGGAGCCTGTGCACAGTTTGGTGGAGAATGCCATCTCTGGGGCCAAGGTTGTGCCTTCTGGCTCTGGCTGTTGCCCACCTGTCTCTCTGCCTCCAGCAGGGGGAGGGTCTGGTCCACAGCCGGCTAGCTCTCCTCTGGTATTCGCCTAATCCTTTGTTCTGTGATTGGGCCAGCCTGTGCCTCAGAGCTTTTAGCAGAAAACTTCTCTCTCTCTCTCTCTCTCTCTCTCTCTCTCTCTCTCTCTCTCTCTCTCTCTCTCTCTCTCTTTCCTCTCTGGCTATCCCACAGTTTGGGTTGTTATCTCATGTTAACTTCCTCAGATTGTCCTTGGGGCATTCAGGTCTGTTCCCCCCCCTGTACCTACAGCCTGCACCTCCTTGTTCAGCCCCTGCTCACTGCTGGCAGACCTGAGTGTCCGGGCTACCTCTCCACTGTGAGTCATGGCTAGGTGCATAATCCGTGGGTTCATTTTTCTTTTCTTCTCCTGATTATGTTGCCCTCCGACATTCCAAAACAGAAACAGATTCACAGACAGACTTGTGGTTTCCTGAGCGGGACAGAGGAAGATTGGGAATTTGGGATTAATGGATGCAAGCTATTATATACAGAATGGGTGCACAATAAGGTCCCATTGTATAGCACAAGAACTATATTCAATATCCTGTGATAAACCATAATGAAAAAGAATGTGAAAGAAAGAAATGTGTAATTGAATAACTTTTTTATGAGCAGAAATGAACAACAACACAGTAAATCAACTATGTTACTTGCTCAGTCATGTCTGACTCTTTGCAAGACCATGGGCTGTAGCCTGTCAGGCTCCTCTGTCCATAGAATTCTCTAGCCAAGAATGCTGCAGTGGGTAGTCATTCCCTTCTGCAGGGGATCTTCCCAACCCAAGGACTGAACCCAGGGCTCCTGTATTGCAAGCAGATTCTTTACAATCTGAGTCACCAGGCTTTCCAAATCAACTGTTCTTCAATAAAAAGTTAAAAAAAAAAAGAAGAAGAAGAAGCAGCAGTAAGAGAAAAGGAGGAAGCAGCAAACTCCAAGTTCAGTTCAGCTCAGTCATTCAGTCATGTCCAAATCTTTGCGACCCCATGAACCTCAGCACAGGGGACTTCCTGTCCATCACCAACTCCCAGAGTCCACCCAAACCCATGTCCATCAAGTTAGTGATGCCATCACACCATCTCATTCTCTGTCATCCCCTTCTCCTCCTGCCCTCAATCTTTTCCAGCAACAGGGTCTTTTCAGATGAGTCAGCTCTTTGCATGAGGTGGCCAAAGTATTGGAGTTTCAGCGTCAGCATCATTCGTTCCAATGAACACCCAGGACTGATCTCTTTTAGGATGGGCTGATTGGATTTCCTTGCAGTCCAAGGGACTCATAAGAGTCTTCTCCAACACCACAGTTCAAAAGCATCAATACTTGGGCACTCAGCTTTCTTTATAGTCCAACTCTCACATCCATACATGACCACTGGAAAAACCATAGCCTTGACTAGACGGACCTTTGTTGGCAAAGTAATGTCTCTGCTTTTTAGTATGTTATCTAGGTTGGTCTTAACTTTCCTTCCAAGGAGTAAGCGTCTTTTAATTTCATGGCTGCAATTACCATCTGCAGTGACTTTGGAGCCCAGAAAAATAGTCAGCCACTGTTTCCACTGTTTCCCCATCTATTTCCCAGGAAGTGACAGGACCGGATGCCATGATCTTCGTTTTCTGAATGTTGAGATTTAAGCCAACTTTTTCACTCTCCTCTTTCACTTTCATCAAGAGGCTTTTGAGTTCCTCTTCACTTTCTGCCATAAGGGTGGTGTCATCTGCATATCTGAGGTTATTGATATTTCTCCTGGCAATCTTGATTCCAGCTTGTGCTTCTTCCAGCCCAGCGCTTCTCATTATGTACTCTGCATAGAAGTGAAATAAGCAGGGTGACAATATACAGCCTTGACATACTCCTTTTCCTATTTGGAACCAGTCTGTTGTTCCATGTCCAGTTCTAATTGTTGCTTCCTGACCTGCATATAAGTTTCTCAAGAGTCAGATCAGGTGGTCTGGTATGTGCATCTCTTTCAGAATTTTCCACAGTTTATTGTGATCCACACAGTCAAAGGCTTTGGCATAGTCAATAAAGCAGAAATAGATGTATTTCTGAAACTCTCTTGCTTTTTCCATGATCCAGCGGATATTGGCAATTTGATCTCTGGTTCCTCTGCCTTTTCTAAAACCAGCTTGAACATCTGGAAGTTCATGGTTCATGTATTGCTGAAGCCTGGCTTGGAGTAATATAAGTATTACTTTACTAGCATGTGAGGTGAGTGCAATTGTGTGATAGTTTGAGCATTCTTTGGCATTACCTTTCTTTGGGATTGAAATGAAACTGACTTTTTCCAGTCCTGTAGCCACTGCTGAATTTTCCAAATTTGCTGGCATATTGAGTGCAGCACTTTCACAGCAATCAATGCAAAGAAATAGAGGAAAACAATAAATAGGAAAGACTAGAGATCTCTTCAAGAAAATTAGAGATAACAAGGGAACATTTCATGTAAAGATGGGCACAATAAAGGACAGAAATGTTAGGGACCTGACAGAAGCAGAAGATATTAAGAAGAGGTGGCAAGAATACACAGAAGAATTGTACAAAAAAGATCTTCATGACCCATGATAATCACGATGGCGTGATCACTCACCTAGAGCCAGACATCCTGGAATGTGCAGTCAAGTGAGCCTTAGGAAGCATCACTATGAACAAAGCTAGTGGAGATGATGGAATTTCAGTTGAGCTATTTCAAATCCTGAAAGATGATGCTGTGGAAGTGCTGGAAACTCCAAGGAACTTCCACAAAAAAAGCAGGAGAGGGTCTTGTGGTAGAATCCAAGTGCAGAAAATGCATAAAATAGGAAGTGAGCAGCTCTGTCTGCTAGTGGACTTAATTTCAAGTGAATCAAGAAATTGATATTTCTTTTTAATTTCTGAAAGACAAAACAAAATATCTAAATTTATTTTAAATTTTCTCAATTGTTTTTAATTTTTTTTCAAATTTTCACTCAGTTTATTTTCTTGTGAGTTCACTTTAATTTTTACTTCATTTGGCTACAAGCTCTCTGCAGAAAGAGACGTGACATCATTTTGTATCTTCAGCATATATTCTGATGCCTGTGATATAACAGCTGTTCATTCACTGTTCAGTACATGAGAGAATGAAGGGACAAAACAAAGTAAAACTGTTGGGCTTTCCACTTCAACTGACGATTCACCCTGAAAGTATATAGTTTATGGAAATTATTCTCACAATGTACCAGTTTCAGATGTCACCAACCAAGAACACTGATCTGTATACCATCCAAACATGCCAAGACATGCATTCACAAAAATATCCAATTGTTTCCATTAACTGTTATATTTGTGAGGGCATTGGGTCAAGGATGAGGGAAAGGGAAGCCAGTCAGGTAGAAAGCTTGTGGCCTTTAGATGATTAAAGAAGCTTATTCTTCCAAGAGGCTCCTTTGTGTTTTAGATACAAGCCTTCTGTTCCCCTTTAATGAAGTGAGGGAAAGGATGTTATATGAAGAAGCTCAGATACCCATAGTAAAGCTATCTTTTATCCTGTGAGTTTTCTCATCTCCTCCAGCTCCATTGGTTACTTTCTGCTGATGCTGCCTTTTTTGCTGCATATCCCACATCAAGGTCACCATTCTTACTTTTTAAAGTCAAGGGTCCTTTTTTCACTTGAGTTTCAAACACTATCCTCAATTGCTTACTTCTAAGGCTTACTGAAAGAATATATCCTCTTAGAACTAAGAGAATTGTAATATTTATATATAGATTTTAATGCATTAAACACAGAATTTTAAGTATAGTTTAAATATTACCGAGTTGTATGGCTTCCTCCCTATTTATGTCCAGAATTGAATTTGCCATACCTAGGCACAGAAATAGTGTGATTTATCTAATAAATTGCAGGAGTTTAGGTGCTAAGCCTTGTTTCTTATTTTCAGGGTCCTCAGTGTAGGTCTTAAATATGCAACCCTTTAATCATAAATTCACAGCTTTCCAATTACTACCTGTGTGACCTTGGTAAATTACTTAACCTCTATGTAGTTTAAGGACTCATGCTGAAAAAAGATATTAACTAAGGTAGCTAGTTTATTACTTAATAAATGCAATTTATTTTCTACACAGAGATAGTTTTGTGAATGGCAGAGAAAGCTAATAGTAAGTTTAATCTTAAAAAAAGGGATAAAAAGCTGGATCATTCAAGAGAATCCAAGATATATGGTCTTCCCATAAAAAATGGTGAAAGCGAAAGTCACTCAGTCGAATCTGACTCTTTGCAATTCCATGGACTATCGGCCAGAATACTGGAGTGGGTAGCCTTTCCCTTCACCAGGGGATCTTTCCAACCCAGGGATCAAACCTAGGTCTCTGGCATTGCAGGTAAATTTTTTACCAGTTGAGCCACAGGGAAGCCGCCAAATACTGTAGTAGGTAGCCTATCCCTTCTCCAGGGGATTTTCCCAACCCAGGAACTGAACCGGGGTCTCCTGCATTGTAGGCAGATTTTTTATGAACTGACCTATCAGGGAAGCCTATTATTAAATGAGAAAACACAAAGAAAAACATGTAGATTTAGAACTGTAGGTATTCAATATATATTAGATTATTGTTATTAATATTGTAATTTATTATTATTGACCTAAGAAAACTCTTGAGCCACCTTTGGTCACTAAGTAAGTATCACCCTTGCAAGACAAGTAAACCAGCGTAGTTGCTTTGCCCACTTTTGATTATTTTACATTTTCTTTTGATAGCATCAATTCAGTTCAGTTCAGTCGCTCAGTCATGTCTGACTCTTTGCTACCCCATGAATTGCAGCACGCCAGGCCTCCCTGTCCATCACCAACTCCCGGAGTTCACTCAGACTCACGTCCATCGAGTCAGTGATGCCATCCAGCCAGCTCATCCTCTGTTATCCCCTTCTCCTCCTGCCCCCAATCCCTCCCAGCATCAGAGTCTTTTCCAATGAGTCAACTCTTCGCATGAGGTGGCCAAAGTATTGGAGTTTCAGCTTTAGCATCATTCCTTCCAAAGAACACCCAGGGCTGATCTCCTTCAGAATGGACTGGTTGGATCTCCTTGCAGTCCAAGGGACTCTCAAGAGTCTTCTCCAACACCACAGTTCAAAAGCATCAATTCTTCGACACTCAGCTTTCTTCAGGTCCAGCTCTCACATCCATACATGACTACTGGGAAAACCATAGCCTTGACTAGACAGACCTTTGTTGGCAAAGTAATGTCTCTGCTTTTTAATATGCTATCTAGGTAGGTCATAACTTTCCTTCCCAGGAGTAAGCGTATTTTAATTTCATGGCTGCAATCGCCATCTGCAGTGATTTTGGAGACCAAAAAATTAAAGCCAGCCACTGTTTCCACTGTTTCCCCATCTATTTCCCATGAAGTGATGGGACCAGATGCCATGATCTTCGTTTTCTGAATGTTGAGATTTAAGCCAGCTTTTTCACTCTCCTCTTTCACTTTCATCAAGAGGCTCTTTAGTTCTTCTTTACCTTCTGCCATAAGGGTGGTGTCATCTGTATATCTGAGGTTATTGATATTTCTCCTGGCAATCTTGATTCTAGCTTGTGCTTCTTCCAGCCCAGCGCTTCTCATGATGTACTCTGCATAGAAGTGAAATAAGCAGGGTGACAATATACAGCCTTGACATACTCCTTTTCCTATTTGGAACCAGTCTGTTGTTCTATGTCCAGTTCTAACTGTTGCTTTCTGACCTGCATACAGGTTTCTCAAAAGGCAGGTCAGGTGGTCTGGTATTCCTATCTCTTTCATAATTTTCCACAGTATATTGTGATCCACACAGTCAAATGCTTTGGCATAGTCAATAAAGCAGAAATAGGTGTTTTTCTGGAACTCTCTTACCTTTTAGATGATCCAGCATACTCCAAATTAATCCATTCTCACTATCAGTAAGTTTCTCTAATCTGGAGGCAATAAATGAAATATATTCTGAACTGAATGATTGTTTAGTAGAATTCTATCCTCAGTAGATTAGAAGAGCTGTTCAGTTTTTGTTTATGTGTTTTGTTTTTCTTTTTGTTTTCTGAGTGAGCCTTTAAGGATTATTTTGAAACTTGTCTTGGTCTCTCATTTTAGAGGCAGAATCATTTCTATCCCTTTAATTTCTCCTCATAAGTATAATTTTCCAGCTCTTTCATTCATGTGGTTCTCAAATGAATTCTACATAAAGTTCTTTAAATTCTTTTAGGAGCCTCAAATTGGTCACAGTCCTCTAACAGAGATAAAATGATGAATATAGCAAGAGGATAACATTAAGATTGTCATATGCTAATATGGAATTCTATAAAACATTTTATGTGGATATCATGCTTGGTTTGCTACTCTCCATTTGTCTCTTAGGGGTTTCCAATAAAAAACACAGATTTCTTCAGATCATTAATATAACTTCATGGTAGTATAGATACAAGACTGAGAGTTCCACAAGGATCAAGACCATGTTTGTTTTTATCACCAGTATAAAACAGGCTCCTAGCAGAGGGCCTGCCACATCACAGGGTGCTAGCAAATATTTGCTGAATAGGTGAATGAGTGGATAAATAAATGAATAAATGAAGATAGACACAAATGAGAGAATGCTAAATAAATGTAGTGAATTGCATATCAAAGTTATGTACAAGTGAAAATATCAGTTTTCTGTGATTATGGTTTCAATGTGGCTCCCCTCTGATGCCCTCTCGCAACACCTACCGTCTCACTTGGGTTTCTCTTACCTTGGTGTGGGGTATCTCTTCACAGCTGCTCCAGCAAAGCGCAGCCGCTGTTCCTTACCTTAGACGCGGTCACCTCTCTTGACCATGAACGTGGAGTAGCTCCTCTCGGCCCTCCTGTGCCCTCGCAGCCACCACTCCTTGGATGTAGGGTTGTTCTTCTCAGCCGCCACCCCTGGATCATAGAAAAAGCAAGACAGTTCCAGAAACACATCTATTTCTGCCCTATTGACTATGCCAAAGCCTTTGACTATGTGGATCACAATAAACTGTAGAAAATTCTGAAAGAGATAGGAATACCAGACCACCTGACCTGCCTCTTGAGAAACCTATATGGAGGTCAGGAAGCAACAGTTAGAACTGGACATGGAACAAAGACTGGTTCCAAATAGGAAAAGGAGTACGTCAAGGCTGTATATTGTCACCCTGCTTATTTCACTTCTATGCAGAGTACATAATGAGAAGCGCTGGGCTGGAAGAAGCACAAGCTGGAATCAAGATTGCCAGGAGAAATATCAGTAACCTCAGATATGCAGATGACACCACCCTTATGGCAGAAAGTGAAGAGGAACTCAAAAGCCTCTTGATGAAAGTGAAAGAGGAGGGTGAAAAAGTTGGCTTAAATCTCAACATTCAGAAAACGAAGATCATGGCATCTGATCCCATCACTTCATAGGAAATAGAAGGGGAAACAGTGGAAACAGTGGCTGACTTTTTGGGGGGGTGGCTCCAAAGTCACTGCAGATGGTAATTGCAGCCATGAAATTAAAAGACGCTTACTCCTGGGAAGGAAAGTTATGACCAACTTAGTTGGCATATTAAACAGCAGAGACATTACTTTGCCAACAAAGTTCTGTCTAGTCAAGGCTATGGTTTTTCCAGTGGTCATGTATGGATGTGAGAGTTGGACTGTGAAGAAAGCTGAGTGCCAAAGAATTGATGCTTTTGAACCATGGTGCTGGAGAAGACGCTTGAGAGTCCCTTGGACTGCAAGGAAATCCAGCCAGTCCATCCTAAAGGAGACCAGTCCTCAGCGTTTATTGGAAGGACTGATGCTAAGGCTGAAACTCCAATACTTTGGCCACCTCATGTGAAGAGTTGACTCATTGGAAAAGACCCTGATGCTGGGAGGGATTGGGGGCAGGAGGAAAAGGGGACAACAGAGGATGAGATGGCTGGATGGCATCACCAACTCGATGTACATGAGTTGGGGTGAACTCCAGGATTTGGTGATGGACATGGAAGCCTGGCATGCTGTGATTCATGGGGTCACAAAGAGTCAAACATGACTGAGCAACTGAACTAGAACTAACTAACTTAAAATATCCGATATTAATATCTATCCATTTCTTCAAGGAATATTTATTGAACACCTTTATGCTAAATAGTAAGAATATAAAATAAAATTAAGATAGAGTCATTGCTCACTTATAAAAATAGAGAAAACAACTATGGATTAGATAAAAGAATAATAACTTTAATATATACTAAAATAATAATACACTCCCTTGGAGAAGAAAATGGAAACCCACTCCAGTATACCTGCCTGGAGAATTCCATGAACATAGGAGCCTGGTGAGCTACATTTCATGCAATATCAAAGAGTCGGACATGACTGAGTGACTAGCAGCTTATGTACAATATAATTTAATCTGTATATAATGAAGATGGTTTAACAATATGTATTTTTTTGTTCATTAAATTATTAACTGAAAGGAATAAATCATATAATCATGGTAATAGGTGACAAATGTCTTTTGATAATTTCCAAGTATTTCTGGCATTTGTTTTGGCAAGCTAGAAATAGAAAATAACACAAAAAGTAGAAATTAGAAATAATTATAGACATTATCCTGAAACAGTGAATCACTTGAGGGAGTTTCATTCAATTCAGAAACAAGTTCCCTATATGGACACTATTTTTGAAAAGTCTAGTATGCATTGTTTTGTTTTGTTTTGTTTTGTTTCCCCACTGATTGCCTTTGGTTTCTATGGTATTCTATTATATTATACAGTCTACAAATAAAATTATTTTCTCCCTTTAAAAAAAAAGAAATACCTTGTATTGAGTCTTCCCAAAGTCCTTAAAGTTTCACTTAATATTGCTACTTTGAGAAAAGACAAGTAGCAGAAAATATTTTACTTATAAAGAGTACAATTTTTCTTCAAATACTTGGTCAATGAAATGATTTTCAGCAAATAAAAAGAAAGAAAGGAAGGAAGCAATGAACAAACAAGTATATAGATACTGGAAAGTGTGAGTCATTCAGTCATGTTCAACTTTTTATGACCCCATGGACTGTAGGCCCACCAGGCTCCTCTTCCCATGGAATTCTCCAGGCAAGAATGCTGGAATGGGTAGTCATTCTTTTCTCCAGCGATCTTCATGAAGATTCAGGCATTGCAGACAGATTCTTTACCATCTGAGCCACCAGGGGAGCCCCTATATAATGAAAAGGAAGAGATAAAATTATAATCATTAATATATTCCTGTGTTCGTGTATGAGAATCTATGCAAAGATGTTCATCAAGTTGTCAATAGTATCTTGAAAGAGGGGACATTTGAGAACTTAAGAAATTGCAATTTACTTATTTTTCTGTTTACACCCTATAGTTAGCATGATAAAAGTGGTTATAGCTAAATATATAGTACAGTCCCTGCCCTCACAGAAGTGTACTGAGGAAAAGAGACATAGCCATGACCAGACAACTGCCTTGTCATAACCTAGCACAATAGAAGCCCTAACTGATTTAGAGAACAGAAAATGAAGTAACCATGTAAATTACAGGGAAGACTTTGGAAAATGACAAGATTGAGAAAAAAAGAACTGTTTTCAAGGCAATGAAAATGATGATTGTGAGATTAAGGATTATAAAATCAAAATGTGTTTTGTGAGAGGAAATTGTTCCATGTGGCAAAGCAATTAGGGTGCAAGACAAGAAGAAAAGAGTAGCTGATAAGAAAGGAGGATTTAACCAGATTGTAAGATTTCTTTATCATGCCAAGAAGATAGGCCTTAATTTTTTACCAGTGGTAATCATACATTTTCATTCATGCACACTCAAAATGTTAAAAATTATCCATGGAATATAATACTCATGTGTATACTACATACTATCTGCAATATAAAAATATATACTATATTGTCAAAAAAACTATATACTGTTTTATATTTCCAAATTGACATAAAAAATTTATCATAATTTTAAATGGTTTCAAAGAATAATTTATGAGGACTTCCCTGGTGGCCCAGTGGATAAGACTCTGAGTTTCCACTTCAGGAGCTCAAGTTCGATTCCTGGTCAAGGAATTAATATCCCACATGCTTTGCAGTCAAAGAATAATTTCTGTTATATTATATAAATGTTTTAGTTGTACAACTGATCCTTAAACAATATTGTTGTGAACTTCAAGGGTCTACTTATGTACAATTTTTTTTCAAAACATATACCATCAGCTCTTTGTGTACTTAGGTACTGCATCCTCGGATTACACCAATGATGGATCACAAACTTAATACACCATCAGTCATTCATTACTCTACAGTTGTGGAATTCATTGATACAGAGGGCCAACTATGGGACTGAAGCAGCCAAGGATTCTGGTGTCCACAGCACATCCTAGAACCAATCCCTCACAGATGCAGAGAACAATGGTATTTGCAAATCTTGGAGCTCCAGAGTGTATCAGTTAATTTAAATAAAATACCCTTCATGTAAGCTAAATAAAAGATGTCTTCTCATTAAAACCCATCATCCATATCTGCAAGATAAGCAAATAGGTATACAGGTAGATGTGTAGGTAGACAGGGCTTTGCTTATACTGCAATCGGTAAAGAATCTGCCTACAATACAGGAAATCCAGGTTTGATCCTGAGTCAGGAAGATTCCCCTGGAGAAGGAAATGCAAATCCATTAAAGTTTTCTTGCCTGGAAAATCATCAGACAGACAGGTGGATTACAAAATGAAGACTTGACAAAAATAAGTTATCTGGCTGAAATAAGATAAAGACTCCTTTAACATTTTTTAAAATTATTTTAATTGGAGGCTAATTACTTTACAATATTATTGTGGATTTTGCCGTACATTCACATGAATCAGACATGGGTGTATATGTGTTCCCCATCCTGACCCTCCATCACACATCCCTCCCCATCCCATCCCTCAGAGTCATCCCAGTGCACCAGCCTTGAGCACCCTGTCTTATGTATCGAACCTGGGCTGGCGATCTGTTTCACATATGATAATATACATGTTTCAATGCTATTCTCTCAAATCATCCCACCCTCGCCTTCTCCCACAGAGTCCAAAACTCTGTTCTTTACATCTGTGTCTCTTTTTCTACCTCACATATAAGGTCATCGTTACCATCTTCCTAAATTCCATATATATGTGTTCATATACTGTACTGGTGTTTTTCTTTCTGACTTACTTCACTCTGTATAATAGGCTCCAGTTCCACTCACCTCATCAGAACTGATTCAAATGCATTCTTTTTAATAGTTGAGTAATATTCCATTGTATCACAGCTTTCTTATCCATTCGTCTGCCAGTGGACATCTAGGTTGCTTCCATGTCCTGGCTATAACAGTGCTGTGATGAACACTGGGGTACACATGTCTCTTGCAGTTCTGGTTTCCTCGGTATGCATGCCTAGCAGTGAGATTGCTGGGTCGTATGGCAGTTCTATTTTCAGTTTTCTAAGGAATCTTCACACTGTTCTCCATAGTGGCTGTACTAGTTTGCATTCCCACCAACAGTATAAGAGGGTTCCTTTTACTCCACACCCTCTCCAGCATTTATTATTTGTAGACTTTTTGATAGTAGCCATTCTGATCTGTGTGAGATGGTACCTCACTGTGGTTTTGATTTGCATTCCTGATAATGAGTCATGTTGAGCATCTTTTCATGTGTTTGTTAGCCATCTGTATGTCTTTTCTGGAGAAATGTCTATTCAGTTATTTAGCCCATTTTTTGATTAGGTCGCTTATTTTTCTGGAATTAAGCTGTAGGAGTTGCTTGTATATTTTTGAAATTAATTCTTTGTCAGTTGCTTCATTTGCTGTTATTTTCTCCCATTCCAAAGACTGTCTTTTCACCTTGCTTATAGTTTCCTTCGTTGTGCAAAAGCCTTTATTAGGTCCCATTGGTTTATTTTTGCCTTTATTTTCATTACTCTGGGAGGTGGGTCATAGAGGATCCTGCTGTGATTTATGTCAGAGAGTGTTTTGCCTATGTTCTTCTCTAGGAGTTTTATAGTTTCTGGTCTTACATTTAGATCTTTAATCCATTTTGAGTTTATTTTTGTGTATGGTGTTAGAAAGTGTTCTAGTTTCATTCTTATACAAGTGGTTGACCAGTTTTCCCAGCTCCACTTGTTAAAGAGATTGCCTTCTCTCCATTGTATATTCCTGACTCCTTTGTCAAAGATAAGGTGTCCATAGGTGCATAGATTTATCTTTGGGCTTTCTCTTTTGTTCCATTGATCTATGTTTCTGTCTTTGTGCCGGTATCATACTGTCTTGATGACTGTTGCTTTGTAGTATCGCCTGAAGTCAGGCAGGTTGATTCCTCCCGTTCTGTTCTTCTTTCTCAAGATTGCTTTCAGATGACATGATCCTCTACGTAGAAAACCCTGAAGACTCCACCAGAAAATTACTAGAGCTAATCAATGAATATAGTAAAGTTGCAGGATATAAAATTAACACACAGAAATTCCTTGCATTCCTATACATTGGCAATGAGAAAACAGAAAGAAAAAATAAGGAAATAATTCCATTCTCCATTGCAATGAAAAGAATAAAATACTTAGGAATAAATCTACCTAAAGAAACAAAAGACCTATGTATAGAAAACTATAAAACACTGATGAAAGAAATCAAAGATGACACAAATAGATGGAGAAATATACCGTGTTCATGGATCAGAAGAATCAATATAGTGAAAAAGAGTATACTACCCAAAGCAATCTATAGATTCAGTGCCATCCCTATTAAGCTACCAATAGTATTTTTCAGAGTACTAGAACAAATAATTGCACAATTTATATGGAAATTCAAAAAACCTTGAATAGTCAAAGCAGTCTTGAGAAAGAAGAATGGAACTGGAAGAATCAACCTTTAACATTTCTTAATGAATCCCTTTTGGCTTTTTTCTCAGGGAAATCACTATCAGAAGCTATGAATTCTCGACATGCCTTTTTGTTTATATCTCTGGAGATATCTCTTCCTTGGGAATGTACAAAATACAATTCAAGGTGGATGAGTAAAAAGGACGATGATAATTATGAAAGGAGTGTTGGGAAAGGAGGATTTCTAGACAGCAAGATCATTTTCAGAAAAATCTACTGTAGGAGAATATATACAAGAAAATTGAAGAACTGGAAATGTGCTTCATTAAAATCTCATATTCCCTAAAGAGTTTTACTGTGGCCAAGATGTACAACTGTCTCAGTTTATAGAAAACTTCTATTGTCAAGAAAGAGTCAGTACATATTTTTAAATCTGTAACATAAATGACCTGATGATATTTGTGTTTTAGGAAATTAGTTGACTATATCATCACTATTGCATTCCACCTACTAGTGGTGCCAAAGACAAAGAAAGAAATCAATAAGTATCTATAAATAAGCATCAATAAAGTAATCAGCAAATGAAATAAGTAATTAAATAAATTAGAAACTCTAGAGACTAGGAAGGGTGTGTTTCCTATTCTTGGAACTTTCCCAGCCACAGTATTACTTCTCTGACTAGAGTATTTCTATCCTTCTGTAAAGTTTAATCACTTTTGAAAAACCTCTGCTCAGATTAATCTACTTACCCAGTTTTCTCTTTAAGCATGTTGTGCTTTGTGGAAGCACAAGCTCGAATCAAGATTGCTGGGGAAAATATCTATAACCTTAGATATGCAGATGACACCACCCTTACGGCAGAAAGTGAAGAGGAACTAAAAAGCCTCTTGATGAAAGTGAAAGTGGAGAGTGAAAAAGTTGACATAAAACTCAACATTCAAAAAAATAAGATCATGGCATCTGGTCCCATCACTTCATGGGAAATAGATGGGAAAACAGTGGAAACAGTGTCAGACTTTATTTGGGGGGGGGGGGGGGTCCAAAATCACTGCAGATGGTGATTGCAGCCATAAAATTAAAAGACGCTTACTCCTTGGAAGGAAAGTTATGACCAACCTAGATAGCATATTGAAAAGCAGAGACATTAGTTTGCCAACTAAGGTCCATCTAGTCAAGACTATGGTTTTTCCAGTAGTCATGTATGGATGTGAGAGTTGGACTGTGAAGAAAGCTGAGGGCCGAAGAATCGATGCTTTTGAACTGTGGTGTTGGAGAAGACTCTTGAGAGTCCCTTGGACTGCAAGGAGATTCAACCAGTCCATTCTAGAGGAGATCAGTCTTGGGTGTTCTTTGGAAGGAATGATGCTATAGCTGAAACTCCAGGACTTTGGCCACCTCATGTGAAGAGTTGACTCATTGGAAAAGACTCTGATGCTGGGAGGGATTGGGGGCAGGAGGAGAAGGGGACGACAGAGGATGAGATGGCTGGATTGCATCACTGACTCAATGGATGTGAGTTTGAGTGAACTCTGGGAGTTGGTGATGGACAGGGAGGCCTGGTGCTGCAATTTATGGGGTTGCAAAGAGTCGGACACGACTAAGTGACTGAACTGAACTGATGTAATATTTAATGACCACATCACACTTTATTTGTTGACATAAATGTTTATCTTTCTCCTTTAGGATATGATAATATGAATCCTTCTGGCCAGGCATCCTCTGCCTGAGATATAATGTGTTCAATAAAAATTTAATAAATAGATATTGCAAAAACATAAGATTATATACTTAAATCCCTTGCATTGGTGCTGCCAAGACAACTTTTTGGAATTTTATGAGGAAATGTAGTTAAATTTAATGATTGCATTTAACAGAGCCTTGAGGATCAGCTGGAGACATTTCTCCCTCGTTTGAACACAGAGCATAGTTATTTTCTTTCCAAGCTGTTAGTTTGCCTTTTTCTTTGAAAACTGTGAATCATAAACGTTTGTGTTTCACTCTTTGTAATGAATAATAAAATAGCCAAAGTGTTCATCCCTAGAAAACAAAAACACTCAGTTCAGTCCCTCTGTAGTGTGCAACTCTTTGTGACTCCATGGACTGCAGCACACCAGGCTTCCCTGTTCCTCACCAATTCCTGGAGCTTGCTCCAACTCATGTCCATTGAATTGGTGATGCCATCCAACCATCTTGTCTTCTGTTCTCACCTTCTCCTAGCACCTTCAGTCTTTGCCAGCATCAAGGTCTTTGTCAATGAGTCAGTTCATATCATGTGGCCAAATACTGGAGATTCAGCTTCAACATCAGTCCTTCCAATGAATATTCAGGGCTGATCTCCTTTAGCATGGACTGGTTTGATCTCCTTGCAGCCCAAGCATAGCTTTTCTTCAAAACAGCAAGCATATGTTAATTTCATGGCTGGACTCACCATCTGCAATGATTTTGGAGCCCAAGAAAATAAATCCTGTCCAATTGTTTCCATTGTTTCCCCATCTATTTTCCATGAAGTGATGGGACCAGAGGCCATGACCTTTGTTTTCTGAATGTTGAGCTTTAAGCCAGTTTTTTTCACTCTCCTCTTTCACTTTCATCAAGAGGCTCTTCAGTTCCTCCCCACTTTCTGGCATGAGGATGGTATCATCTGCATAACTGAAGTTCTATTGATATTTCTCCCATCAATCTTGATTCCAGTTTGTGCTTCATCCAGCCTGGCATTTCGCATGATGTACACTGCATAAACGTTTAATAAGCAGGGTGACAATACACATCCTTGACTCACTCCTTTCCCAATTTGAAACCCGTCCATTGTTCCATGTCTTGTTCTAACTGTTACTTCTTGACCTGCCTGCAGATTTCTTGGGAGACTGGTAAGGTGGTCTGGTAGTCCCATCTTTTGAAGAGTTTTCCACCGTTTGTTGTGATCTACACAGTGAAAGGCTTTGGCATAGTCAATAAAGCAGAAGTAGATGTTTATCTGGAACTCTCTTGCTTTTTCTATGATCCAACAGATATTGGCATTTGATCTCTTGTTCCTCTCTGTTTTCTAAATCCAGCTTTAATATCTGGAAATTTGTGGTTCACATGAAGTCTCACTTGAAGAATTTTGAGCATTACTTTGCAAGTGTGTGAGGTGATTATACTCTTTGCAGCTGAAGATGGAGAAGCTCTACACAATCAGCAATAACAAACCTGGAAGTTGACTGTGGCTCAAATCATGAAATCCTTATTGCAAAATTCAGATTTAAATTGAAGAATGTAGGAAAAACAACTAGACTATTCAGGGAAGACCTAAATCAAACCCCTTATTATACAGTGGAAGTGACAAATAGATTCAAGGGATTAGATATGATATACAGAGTGCTTGAAGATCTATGGACAGAGGTTCATGACATTGTACAGCAGGGAGTGATCAAGACCATCCCCAAGAAAAAGAAATTTAAAAAGGCAAAATGGTTGGATGAAGAGGCCTTACAAATAGCTGAGTAAAGAAGAGAAGCTAAAGGTAAAGGAGAAAAGAAAAGATATACATTTGAATGCATTCCAAAGACTAGCAAGGAGAGATAAGAAAGCCTTCCTCAGTGATCAATGCAAAGAAATAGAGGAAAACAATAGAATGGTAAAGACTAGAGATCTCTTCAATAAAATTAAAGATACCAAGAGAACATTTCATGCAAAGATGGGCACAATAAAGGATAGAAATGGCATGGACTTAACAGAAGCAGAAGAAATAAAAAGAAGTGTCAAAAATACAGAGAAGA
This sequence comes from Budorcas taxicolor, assembly GCF_023091745.1. Classification (NCBI taxonomy): domain Eukaryota; kingdom Metazoa; phylum Chordata; class Mammalia; order Artiodactyla; family Bovidae; genus Budorcas; species Budorcas taxicolor. The sequence goes on from NC_068910.1 coordinate 90,665,157, forward strand.
ACTATACAGAAAAATACTTTAATGACCCAGATAACCACAATGGTGTGATCACTCACCTAGAGCGAGACATCCTGGAGTGCAAAGTCAAATGGGTCATCATTATGAACAAAGCTAGTGGAGATGATGAAATTCCAGCTGAGCTACTTCAAATCCTAAAAGATAATGCTGTTTAAGTGCTATACTCAGTATGCCAGCACATATGGAAAACTCAGCAATGGCCACAGGACTGGAAGATCAGTTTTCATTCCCAAAGAAGGGCAATGTCAAAGAATATTCAAACTATGACACAACTGCCCTCATTTCACATGCAAGCAAAGCAATGCTGAAAATTCTCCAATCCAGGCTTTAACATTATGTGAACCGAGAAATTCCAGATGTTCAAGATGGCTTTAGAAAAGGCAGAGGAACCAGAGATCAAGTTGCCAACATCTGCTGGATCACAGAAAAAGTAGGAGAATTCCAGAAAAACATCAGTTTCTGCTTCATTGACTATGCACAAGCCTTTGACTGTGTGGATCTCAACAAACTGTGGGAAATTCTTCAAAAGATGGGACTACCAGACCACCTTACCTGCCTCCTATGAAACCTGGATGCAGGTCAAGAAGCAACAGATAGGACCAAACATGAAACAACAGACTGGTTCCAAATTGGGAAAGGAGTAAGTCAAGACTGTATATTGTCACCCTGCTTATTTAACTTATATGTGGAATAAATCATGTGAAATGCCAGCCTGAATGAAGCACAAGCTGGAATCAAAATTGCCAGGAGAAATATCAATATAACCTCAGATATGCAGATGATACCACTCCTATGCCAGAAATCAAAGAGGAACCTAAGAGCCTCTTGATGAAGGTGAAAGAGGAGAGTGAAAAAGCTGGCTTAAAACTCAACATTTAAAAAACAACTATCATGGCATCTGGTCCCATAAGTTCATGGAAAATAGATGGGGAAACAATGGAAACAGTGACAGACTTTATTTTCTTGGGCTCCAAAACCACTGCGGACAATGACTACAACCTTGAAATTAAAAGACACTTGCTCCTTGGAAGAACTGCTATGACAAACCTAGACAGGGTATTAAAAAGCAGAGACATTACTTTGCCAAAAAGTTCCATCTAGTCAAAGCTATGGTTTTTCAAATAGTCATGCATGGATGTGAGAGTTGGACCATAAAGAAGTCTGAACACTGAAGAAGTGATGCTTTTGAAATGTGAAGCTGGAAAAGACTCTTGAGAGTCCCTTGGACTGCAAGGAGATCAAACCAGTCAATACTAAAGAAATCAATCTTGAATATTCATTAGAAGAACTGATGCTTAAATAAGCTCCAGTACTTTCACCACCTGATCCAAAGAGCCGATTTATTAGAAAATACTCTGATATTGGAAAAGATTGAAGTCAGGGGGAGAAGGGGATGACAGAGGGTGAGATGGTTGGATGGCATTACTGATTCAATCGACAGGAGTTTGAGCAAGCTCCAGGAGATGGTGAAGGACAGGGATACCCTGTGTGCTGCAGTCCACGTGTTCGCAAAGAATTGGACACAATTGAGTGAGTGAAGAACAACAACAAGAAGTTCAAATTTTATCTTTATTTTTTCATAATTTCTACATATTGTATGAAAAGAATTTTCAAGTTTTCTTATTTCACCAAGTTGTTGTAAACAGTTATACATCCTGGACCTTCTTAAATGTTAACTTTTTATTAATTTTACAGTCAATTTCTTGGAGGTTTTTGTACTATAGTTTACTGAGTAATTTTAACTTTTAAGTTTTCCATGGATTCACTAAAGAACAGGTGATCAGATCTGACCACTTAAATGCACATTTAACAAAAAAATGTTTTTATTTCTATCTTAGTTTATTAGATTCCAAGTTTAGGATAGCCTGCTGCTAAGTCACTTCAGTCGTGTCTGACTCTGTGCGACCCCATAGACGGCAGCCCACCAGGCTCCCCTGTCCCTGGGATTCTCCAGGCAAGAACACTGGAGTGGGTTGCCATTTCCTTCTGCAGTGCATGAAAGTGAAAAGTGAAAGTGAAGTTGCTCAGTCATGTCCGACTCTTAGCGACCCCATGGACTGCAGCCCACTAGGCTCCTCCATCCATGGGATTTTCCAGGCAAGAGTACTGGAGTGGGGTGCCATTGCCTTCTCCATAGGATAACCTAGTTCCTCTTAATTGTTCCTAATCATCATCAGAATTTTAATCAATTCTTCAGTAGATTTTCTATTTTAGTTCCAGCATCAATTTTTCATTCAAGTCTAATAAAAGTTAACTGTTTTCATTTTCCAAATATATATGACTACTTGTATTCTATTTTATTCCATTATGCCTAATCTTTTTGTAATCCATACTTTCCCTACCATTATAAGTCTATTCCAGTTATTGGTGCACTACTGAGTTCTATTTTACTTGCTCCCTTTAGAAAGATGTTCATAGCTACTTCAGTAATTTTGGCATTTAATTTCCACTCCTTGGTCGTCCAACTATCTCCTTCTTTCATACAAGGATATGGTATGTTCTATTCCTTCATGCTAAATTCAGTGTGGTTTTTTTTTTACTTCTACTCTAGAAATTGACCTATTTGCTGCTTTTAAACATCATTCACAGAAATTTGTTTTTAATGTAATGAGGCTGAGAATTCATGAACTTCTCTTGTTGGAGACTAAGATCACTATAGATTTATTACTACTAAATTCTGTACCTCAACAATGAATGAATTCTAAAAGAAATCATAAATTTGTATTCATGAGGGGACTTATCTGAAAGTGATCACTATGTGGATTTATCTGGGCTGGATATCTAAAATAATTTGAGGTCTGATTTCAGGGAATGCCAACACAAAATGAGAGCTTGGATGATTTATAGTTATGCAAATACCTTCTAGTAAAATATATCTTTTTCAAGATTTTTCCTAAGTAAGTAAAAATGGTAAGCAATTTAGTATCAGGAGTCATGGTTTATTCATATATTTTACAAATCACCAACTTCATTGGCATACTAACAGTCATCCTTCAATAAGTATTTAATGAATTAAATCCTATCAGAATTAGGCCACCAAACACCAATAACACGTTCTAGATTCCTGATCCCTTCAATTCAGGGGTTGTTAGGAAGGTCAACTCTTAGGGACCTTACACATCTATCTAGATCACCATATCTGTTTTTGCAAATCTGAGATATGAGATCTATATGGAAAAATGTACGGAAATCACTTCTGAGTGCTTGTGCTTGAGCTCAGTCACTCAGTTATGTCAGACTCTGCTACCGTATGGATTGTAGTCTGCCAGGCTCCTTTGTCCATGGGATTTTCCAGGCAAGAATGCTGGGGTGGGTTACCAAACAAGGATCAAACTTGCATCTCCTGTGTCTCGTGCATTGGCAGGAGGTTTTCTGCCAATGAGTTTTCTGCCACTGAGCCACCTGGGAAGCCCTCACTTCTGAGTAACTGGAATGTTATTTTTACTCAAAGTACACAATAAATTAGACAAAGAATTTGTTTAACAACAACAACAAAATCCACATCAGCGATAATAACATCTACAAATAACTCAATTTGATATCATTAAGTCACACAAGAGTTTTGTGTTTGTTCCTTTCAAGTAAATTCAGTCTTACTCTATTTTCAGGAACTCTAGTGAATGCAACTTAGCCAATGTTTCTCATATAAGAATCACCAGTAAAGTTTATTGAAATAGTAATCCTTGGGCCCCATCCTCAGAATTTCAGACTCAGTCAGGTTGAGTTGGGACTTGAAAATTTGATTTTCTGATATATTCTGAAGAATTCCTGGTGCTTCCAGTCCTGATGTCACTCTTTGAGAATCATTATACTACCATATGCACTACTTTTAAAAAATTAATTAATTAATCACTCTGGCTGTGTTTTGTCTTGGTTGCAGCACATGTTTTCTGGTTCCTAGACAAGGGAGTGCACCCATGCCCCCTGAATTGGGAGTGTGGAGTCTTAGCCACTGGACCACCAGGGAAGTCCTGTGCATTCCTTTTTAAAACCTTATTTTGTTGCACTACTGAATCTCCCCAAATTAATTTCATTTATGGTGCTATACTTTTATTTGAATATAATACTTAGGACTACATTATTCAAGGATTATGACATTTTCTTTCTATGCTTTTCTTTTTAATATCTGTTTCTTACTTGAACTCTCTCCCCTTTTATAACATTTTTGAGATAATATTGCTATACAATGAATCAAAGATGACTATAGATCAAAGTTTGTATTATGCTCTTAATTAGATGTTTATTTCTCACCTTTTCCCAAAATTTGAGGCAGATAGATCAAAGCAAAGCTAGTTAAACTACAAAGTTATTGAAATCAAGGCCTGGTTTCCTTAGCCCCTTGTTGTAGACTGATCATCCTGCTTCTAATTACCTTCCCACCACTGAAGTGACCACACTGGCCAAGGCAAGCATCATGATGATTATGGTCAGACTGTTCTGAGACTTTAGCTTCATTTTCTAACATGTTCTAAATACACTGTCTACAGAGTGCCTGATTTTATACATTACACTCAGCAAGAAAGTCACCTTAACATCTCCATCTATCTACTGCCTGCCACAGAGCAGCTGCAATGTATTTACCATCAACTGAGAAAGAAATCTATATTTATCGGGATGTGGAAGATGCTGAATTTACCGACAATTGACAAATTAGTCTGGAATGAGAATGCATATAGAAATAGCCTGCAGTATGCCATTATGTTGTGACATAAATATATGGTCTCTTCCCTCGACTTATGCCAGAAGCAAATGAACAATGTTTCAGCAACATGAGTAATTTCTCATCTACATTAGGCTGCTTTTATTTTTTTTCTTTCTCTGAGTTGTTAATAGCTATAAGGGGATATCCTAATAACCACAGCGAAATTCACTTTGAAAGCCATATTAGCAATTAGTAAAATCTCCAAATGCTGTCAAATTACTAATTCAACATAAAATTTAATTTAAATTTACTCTCTCTCCCATTTGCTGTATATTTATGTATGTGCATATGCACACATATGTGTGTACACACATAGCTCTCTAATAGCAATATACAACCTTATATAGACTGATTAGCATCTACATAAGCATCCTTATATAGTTGATTAGGCTTTTTATAACACTGTCAGACAAATTTTTACTCAAGCTATAAATGGATTTATGTCCCCAAATCTAGTCATGTTTCAGTTCAGTTCAGTCGTTCAGTCGTGTCCGACTCTTTGCAACCCCATGAATTGCGGCACACCAGGCCTCCCTGTCCATCACCAACTCCCAGAGTTCACTCAGACTCATGTCCATCGAGTCTAATGAGGTGATATTGTCTAGCAATTAGGAATATGAATCTGAAGTCCTTTGTATTAAAAACCAGCCTTTTTCCTTGCTGTCTGTATGATACTGGATAAGTTAACTATTCTTTCACAACCTCGCTTTCCTCACTTTTGAAGTAAGTATTAAACATGTGATCCTGTTGTAGGCATTAAATTCATATTATACGCAGTGATAGCTTAATGGCTGGTACATTGAATTTAATATTATTGAACAAACAGTATTAGTAGTGATTATTAAGTATTATTAGTAGAATAAATTTAGTAAAAATATGATATATTCAGTATATTAGTCAATCATCCTGGCCATTAATTCCAATGTGGTGTATTTTCCTTAAGTGTCAGATACTTTTAATAACTGCAGTATCACTCTATAAACTAGGTACCCATAAATCTTGCTCTTTCAGGTCTTTGAGAACTTTGTTCAAAAGACATATATGTTTAGTTAACTTGGTAATAGTCAATTCCTACTGAAGCCAGTGTGACAGATCTTTGCTATTACTTCATCTCCAGAGAACACACTGTAATCTTATTGTTCACTAACTACGTAACAATACTAACATTTACAAGATCTGCAGACTATCAGAGTGAGCATTTAAAACACTTACTGACTAGTAAATGAGAATCAAAATCAACACAAGTCTACTGTAAATAGGAAAGAACACACATTTTTATTTTTCCTGTGCACAAATTCTTTGCAGGTAATTGTCGCTACACAACTGGAAAAGCAAGAATTTTCAACAACAAACTAATGACAGCCAACTTTAAGTCAAAATTTTTCTGTATGAGGGAATACAGTTGCTTAAATTCCAGGGTAAATTATTAACCACAAGAGCTGTTTGGATGTACAAATTGGACATTTTTTAGGGAAATAATTTATCTAAACCTCAGTAGAAGGATCATGCCTCTATTTTGATCCACTTTTGTGAGTGAATCCATATCTCAGACAACATTTACAATAGTTCCCTGCTTTGAAATGTCTACCTTCTGTTGATCTAACTCAGCATGAATTGTTTGTCTTTCAAAGATCAAAAGTAATCTCAGAGATTGGTAGGCTATGTTCAGTTCAGTTCAGTCACTCAGTCGTGTCCGACTCTGCGACCCAATGAATCGCAGCACACCAGGCCTCCCTGTCCATCATCAACTCCCGGAGTTCACTCAGACTCACGTCCATCGAGTCAGTGATACCATCCAGCCATCTCATCCTCTGTCATCCCCTTCTCCTCCTGCCCCCAATCCCTCCCAGCATCAGAGTCTTTCTCAGTGAGTCAACTCTTCTCATGAGGTGGCCAAAGTACTGGAGTTTCAGCTTTAGCATTATTCCTTCCAAAGAAATCCCAGGGCTGATCTCCTTCAGAATGGACTGGTTGGATCTCCTTGCAGTCCAGGGGACTCTCAAGAGTCTTTTCCAACACCACAGTTCAAAAGCATCAATTCTTCGGTGCTCAGCTTTCTTCACAGTCCAACTCTCACATCCACACATGACTACTGGAAAAACCATAGCCTTGACTAGACGGACCTTAGTCAGCAAAGTAATGTCTCTGCTTTTGAATATACTATCTATGTTGGTCATAACTTTTCTTCCAAGGAGTAAGCATCTTTTAATTTCATGGCTGCAATTACCATCTGCAGTGATTTTGGAGCCCAGAAAAAATAAAGTCTGATACTGTTTCCACTATTTCCCGTGAAGTGATGGGACCGGATGCCATGATCTTCGTTTTCTGAATGTTGAGCTTTAGGCCAACTTTTTCACTCTCCTCTTTCACTTTCATCAAGAGGCTTTTTAGCTCCTCTTCACTTTCTGCCATAAGGGTGGTGTCATCTGCATATCTGAGGTTATTGATATTTCTCCCTGTAATCTTGATTCCAGCTTGTGTTTCTTCCAGTCCAGCGTTTCTCATGACGTACTCTGCATAGAAGTTAAATAAGCAGAGTGACAATATACAGCCTTGACGTACTCCTTTTCCTATTTGGACCAGTCTGTTGTTCCATGTCCAGTTCTGACTGCTGCTTCCTGACCTGCATACAGATTTCTCAAGAGGCAGGTTAGGTGGTCTGGTATTCCCATCTGTCTCAGAATTTTCCACAGTTTATTGTGATCCACACAGTCAAAGGCTTTGGCATAGTGAATAAAGCAGAAATAGATGTTTTTCTGGAACTCTCTTGCTTTTTCCATGATCCAGCGGATGTTGGCAATTTGATCTCTGGTTCCTCTGCCTTTTCTAAAACCAGCTTGAACATCAGGGAGTTCACGGTTCACATATTGCTGAAGCCTGGCTTAGAGAATTTTGAGCATTACTTTACTAGTGTGTGAGATGAATGCAATTGTGTGGTAGTTTGAGTATTCTTGGCATTGCCTTTCTTTGGGATTGGAATGAAAACTGACCTTTTCCAGTCCTGTGGCCACTGCTGAGTTTTCCAAATTTGCTGCCATATTGAGTGCAGCACTTTCACAGCATCATCTTTCAGGATTTGAAACAGCTCCACTGGAATTCCATCACCTCCACTAGCTTTGTTTATAGCGATGCTTTCCAAGGCCCACTTGACTTCACATTCCAGGATGTCTGGCTCTAGGTGAGTGATCACACCATTGTGATTATCTGGGTCATGAAGATCTTTTTTGTACAGTTCTTCTGTGTATTCTTGCCACCTCTTCTTAATATCTTCTGCTTCTGTTAGGTCCATACCATTTCTGTCCTTTATCGAGCCCATCTTTGCATGAAATGTTCCCTTGGTATCTCTAATGTTCTTGAAGAGATCTCTAGTCTTTCCCATTCTGTTGTTTTCCTCTATTTCTTTACACTGATTGCTGAAGAAGGCTTTCTTATCTCTTCTTGCTATTCTCTGGAACTATGTTCAGGCATCTCTAAAAAGTCACTTAAATTTTATTTTTAAAATACAATCTATATTGTATTTTAAGATGCATTAATATTTTCAATTTTTCTTGATTAAATACATACAGATAAACTTCCCAAGGCATCTCACTAAAGAATGTGCATAAAGAGAAAAAAAACCATTGAACACACTTAGCACCTAAAGCTTTCTCCAATACAAAACCATTCTCCAATACAAAAAGCAGGGCTCCTTGAAGAAATGTCTGATTCTATCACTGGGCAGGAAATATATAACAAGAGCCTGGAGCATCTTGTGTTTCCAGAAAGCAAGGAAATGTAAAACAAAATACAGACAAATCAAAAGATCCCACACAATAATGGGATATGTAAAATGGATATCAGTGCCAAGCAAGAGTTCTCAATGGCCAAAATTGGAACAATTTCAGCTAAATACAAAACATATATACACACATAAAAGTGAAGGAATAGTATTGGCTTCTCTCCCAAGGTATAAAACAAATATCCATTAGTTTGTACTTATATAAATAAAGTTCTAAATAAAAAGTAAATGGGAAGAAGATATAAATTTCCAATGCAGAAAAATTCCTAATGATTTATGCAATTATTCTGCCCTTAAAAGAGAGAGCACAACACCCTGCTTCTTATGTATGGGCTGCTCATTGTAACTTCCTAGTAAACAATACACTATGAGAAGTAAAGAAAAAAAGAGTGACTTTACAGAGGAGAAATTTAACAGAACAGCCTCAGCCAAATGATCAAGGTCAACATCAAGAGTGGTAAGTCATGCTGATAGCATGTACCTCTGATAGGATATTATGAGAATTGCCCTTCTGTGGTTTTCCTCTCTGAAACCCATAATCCCAGTCTAATCATAACAAAAGCATAAAACAGATCCCAAATGATGGACTTTCTACACAATTCCTGACCAATACTCCTGGAAATTATCGACATTACACAGGGAAATTTCAGAAGTTTCCATAGCCAACACAAGCTTAAGGAGATGTGATTTCTCAGTTTAATATAGCAATCTGGATGAGATCCTAGAACAAGACAGGGACATTAGGGGAAAACTGAGAAAGTTTGAATAAGATTGGGATTCAATAATATAATAATGTTCATTTTGTAATTGTGACAAATATACCATAGGAATATAAGATGTTAGAAACAGGAGAAACTGAGTCTGGCATATATGGGAACTCTCTGTACTACTTCACAATAATTCTGAAAGTCTAAAATATTCTCATATTTTAAAGGTTGCTTTTTAAAAGAATTATAACTGATCAAATTAATATGAATTTCAGAAGTCTCAAATTCAAGCAATTTTCATCAAAGGAAGAATTTTCTATTGTTTTCTAAAATCACAACTATATAGGTAGCATTCACTTCCGTAAATTGAGTCAATAACATGCCGATATTTAACAAATTATTTGAGTCTGGCATAACTGAGCAGAAATAGCAGGAGGTGCAATTTCAAGTATCATAAATGAAGCAGCAATTGATTTCCAGTAATTCTTCTGAGCAGAGTGTGTTTTGTATTTGAAAATTGCTCTGAGAAAAAAACTAAAGTCAAAAACTGACCTGATATATTATTATTGATATTTTAAGGGAGAGGTAGGACTCCCAAACTACACTAATTGAATTTCCTCCGCCCCTCTTCTCTGATTCACACTGAAGTTTACTGTTGAGAGTGTTAACAGTTCTAGGTGTAAAGCCCTTAAGAAAGCAATTTATAATAATTCTCCTAACAACAAGAATCCTCTTTCACATTGCTCATTTTCCTGAAGCAATTTCTCACCTTATTTGGTTGGACAATTAACTAAAATGATAGTAAGTGTTATGCCTTTAAAACAAAATTAAATGGTCATGCAGTAATCCATCAATTACAATGGGGCCCACTGTTGGATTCAAATGGATTAGCATAAAAATATTTTGTTGAATTAACAATACATTTAATGCTATGTACTCACCATTACAGCAGGGAATAAAATACTATCTTAGTTAATCTCTCACAGTCAGTGCCTGGAATTTTTACAATTAAAAGGATTATTCTTTACCAGCAAATGCAAATGGACAACACTATTTGACAGACCCTTTTTTAAATAACTCAAAATCTGGATTCACAGCAACAGTAAATGGTGGGAGAGACAGTCATTTAAACTTAATATCAGTTACCAAAATGACTGTGACCAAATAAATTATGTATTAAATTCCCATTCTTTTTTCCCCCTGTGGTTTTTGTAGCAAGTGTTTCCGATTGTTTTGTATTTGTGTATATATGAATATTTAACGAGGGACTGTAAGGAGATCCAACCAGTCCATACTAAGGAAAATCAATCTTGAATATTCATTGGAAGGACTGATGTTGAACCTGAAACTCCAATATTCTGGCCACCTGATGTGAAGAACTGACTCATTGGAAAAGACTCTGATGCAGGGCAAGATTGAAGGCAGGAGGAGAAGGGGACGACAGAGGATGAGATGATTGGATGGCATCACCGACTCAATGGACATGAGTTTGAGCAAGCTCCAGGAGTTGGTGATGGACAAGGAAGTCTGGCATGCTGCAGTCCATGGAGTCACAGAGTCAGACATGACTGAGCGACTGAACTGACTGAATATGTAACATAATTCTAACATTTACAGTATAGCTCTGCAAGCATACTGTATAATCAAGCACTGGTCTTGAATATGCTTTAGATTCACATCAGACAAAAATATGCAGCCATGCACAAATGACTTTTCCTCCATGTGCATGCATGCTCAGTCACTTCAATCATGTTCAACTATTTGCAACCCTATGGACGGTAGCCCTCCAGGGTCCTCTGTCAACGGGATTCTCCATCAAGAATACTGGAGTGGGTTGCCATGCCCTTCTCCAGGGGATCTTCCTGACCCAGGAATTGAACCCATCTCTCCTGAGTCTCCTGCATTGCAGAGGGATTCTTTACCCACTGAGCCACTTGGAAAGCGCTTTTCCTCCATAGGTGAGTTTCATTGATATTTCTCCACTTGTACTAAATGAAAGTCATTTTCATCTGAATTTTTAATAATTCTAAAATATAGCACTGCATTCAGCAAAGGCAAAATAATATCCCCTACAGTTTAGAATTTCTGGGACTCCCCAAGGCCATAAGTTGCCTTTAAAATATCTCTAGTCCAGAACATGTAACATTTATGGCCACGTTTTATTAACTATGTTACATTTCCTACAAAATTCAAATGGGGTACTTCAAATAGCAAACCATATGGTCAACTCCACATTTAGAAGTTCTTTTATTTTTCCATTTCCAGAGAAATTTTTCTGCATTAAATATGCACAGAAAAATCTGAATGTACTTACCATATAGGAAAAAAAAGACAAATTTGTGTTTCTTTACCTCTCCTTAGTAATAAGACTATGAACCACAGGTGGAGAGTCAGGAGGAAGGCTTCAGCTTACCTAATTCTTTTTACAGTTTAGAGCCAGCCTTGCAGAACTCTCACACCACAGGAGAAGACATACTCTGAATAGCATGGTCATATTTTTTTCTCCCAGTGAACCCCAATTATGGGTCACTAACACTGAAATGAAAGGAAGTCCTTTTCTCCCTTAATTGAAGAACACCGAAGGAGGTAAGCAGACACAAGAAAAATGACCACCATGAAAAGGAAGTTAAAATGATTTTATTGAACTGGCTGCATTCCTAGCCACCTAGTGTATGAAGTAATAACAATCAGTTATATTACAGTACATGATTAATAGCAATGACTGATCCTCAGATCCCTGACCATCTATCCATCAGTATCTCAAGCGGGCATTATTCATATTGCTTCTCAGCATGGCTGTCTTCCATCACACCATTGTAATTTCATCTTTATGGTATCATACACTCTGCAAAATGCAGCATTTAAATCTGGTAAGCTTGGTGGTAAGTGGAGCTATTTTTAAATGGCATGTATAAACTTCACAAGAGACAATAGCATAATCAAATCAATTGTAAATCCAAATCATTTGATTTTGAGATGCATCTGAATTGTTACATATGGCCGCATTTTATCACCATAGAACACGGTGAGAAAAGATAGCTTTAACAAAATCTATCAATGTAAGTTCACTCTAGTACACTGTCACAAAACTTTTGTGCCCTCATTGAACCTAACTTCCATTTTTAACAGGAGTTTATGATTAGGTTTGCAATTACCCCAGAGTTCATGCTGGAGCATCCTTTAATATTTCAGAGAATAGCAGTCCATCATAGCCTTTAATATTTGGGGGAACAGTAACATATAAGTTAGGAGAGTAATGATATTAGCTTTCACTCACATCATGCTTAAAACTTCAAAGTAATGAAGCATATATTATCTGTCTTGGGGGTAGGTTTTGTTTTTCCCATTTTTGAGTACGAAAAAATGGAGGCTGAGAGGGCACACAACTAAGAAAGAATGGGATCATGCTATGTCTTATATCTTAACTATAAATTTTGATTTATTTACAATTCCAGTTTCTGTGCACTGGTAAGAGAACAGGATTAATTATAATTTCACAAGCCATCTTCATTCATCAAAAAAAAAATCTTTATCATAGGGAGACTGTTAGTAAGTAACAGAGCTGTGCTGTTTATTTCCTATTTCCACACTTCTGAATTAATTGGAGATCAACCCAATTATTCTTTATGAAATGCCCAATTCCATGATTTTAAAAACTTGTAATGGAAGCAGAAAGAGTTTAGTATCCATGATTCTATGAGGAATCCAGTTTTCCATCACACATCATGGACTTCTGCAAGTTTGAGGAAAGCACTGTTACCTTGCTCTCTGCTGCTGCTGCTGCTAAGTCGCTTCAGTCGTGTCCAACTCTGTGCTACCCCATAGATGGCAGCCCACCAGGCTCCCCCGTCCCTGGGATTCTCCAGGCAAGGACACTGGAATGGGTTGCCATTTCCTTCTCCAATGCATGAAAGTGAAAAGTGAAAGTGAAGTCGCTCAGTCGTGTCCGACCGTTAGCGACCCCATGGACTGCAGCCTACCAGGCTCCTCTGTCCATGGGATTTTCCAGGCAAAAGTACTGGAGTGGGGTGCCATCGCCTTCTCTGCCTTGCTCTCTAGTGAAGGCTGATTATCTCCACAAAGAGCTGTCCAAGAGAAGTACATTAAGTCCTAAGAGCAGCTGCTTGCTCATGCTGCATACAGATTAAGACCTAGAATTAAAAACTCTCTCAAACCTTCTTTTAAGGATCACAGTTAGGAGTCAAAATATTCTATCTAACACTCTGGTATCTATACCATTTGTCATCACTGAACGTAAGGGCTGAGTCTGCACCTTGTTTTACCAATGGTCTTGCCTTAAGCAGAGTCAGACAAGATACATTCTTGGTGGTGGGACAAGCGGTGACAAAAATCAACTTTGTCTCTGTTCAAGTGATGCAAGTTTTGTATATAATATACACAAAAAGTTTGTGTATAATGTATAGACCTTCTCTATGTTGTACAATGCATGGTATTTTTGTAAACCCTACTTGTTCTTGGGTTCTCAACGAAAATGTTTTGGAAAGACTTTTGTAAAGTATGGCTGTTAGAGGGCGGTGACTAGAGAGTAGAATTAGCAGAAATTAAAATACCTTCCAAATCCCATCTTCTAAGGTCTTTGCTCATCTTAACTAAAGTGCTTCAAAATTATTGTTACTGTCATCTAACTAAAATTGTAAAATGTCTGGTATCAAAATCGTGAATACTCTGATAGGTATGTCCATAGCCCTATTCAATTTTCTTCTTTTCTCTCCTTTCAGTCATTCTCTTTCTTTCTCACTCTTCTTTCTACTCACATTTCTCACCCTTCTCTAAAAGATTCAGGGAAATGTTGAGTTAAAAGCAAAACCAGCAGAGAGACATAGTTGGACTCCATTGCCAGGTCCACCGACTCAGCAGCTCTATGACAGTAATATCATAAGCCACTGGGAGAGGTTCAGCTACTTGTGTCAAATGCCCAGTTAGTGAGCACTGACAAGCTCTTCCTCATCCAGCCTCATCCTTTTCTTTGCCTCACCTCCCTTTCTGGCTTCTCTCATCTTCTCATTTTTTTCTCTCTCATCCCCTGTCTATTTCCCTTTTTCTGTGCTTCCCTTTACAAAAGTACTTCTGTCCTTAATCCTCCTCCTCTACCTTCTTTCATGTGCACTTCCCTCCATTTATTTCTCTTTTGTTGACCTAAATTGTGTTAATTTTCATGCTATAAAATAACACAACAGATTTTGACAATTTTTTCTTTCAAGTCTAAACATTAAACTGTCCTGCTGCTGCTTCTGCTGCTAAGTCACTTCAGTCTTTAAGCTGTCCTCAGTTCAGTTCAGTTCAGTTGCTCAGTCGTGTCTGACTCTTTGCAATCCCATGAATCGCAGCACACCAGGCTTCCCTTTCCATCACCAACTCCCAGAGTTCACTCAAACTCATGTCCTTCGTGTCGGGAGTGCCATCCATCCATCTCATCCTCTGTCGTCCCCTTCTCCTCCTGCCTCCAATCCCTCCCAGCATCAGAGGCTTTTACAATGAGTCAACTCTTCATGTGAGGTGGCCAAAGTATTGGAGTTTCAGCTTCAACATCAGTCCTTCCAATGAACATCCAAGACTGATTTCCTTTAGAAGGGACTGCTTGGATCTCCTTTCAGTCCAAGGGACTCTCAAGAGTCTTCAACACCACAGCTGTCCTAGTTCCAATCAAAAATATTTTAATCTCTTCTAAAATAATTTTTACATATTCTAGAATTAAAATGATAAAAACAAACTTGTAGCTTGATGTATATTAAAAATATTTTTAGTTGTGGGCCTTTGATCTGATAAGTAACTCAATCAATTTCAAATAATTCATTAAACAGAACTTTCAGACTGGAAACACTACTAAATTGCTCTCATTTATGCTATTAAAATTGAGCATTTATACTGGCTACTCATGTAAGAAATTATTTTTAAAGTAGATTTATTTTTACATGACATTGAATATAAATTAGATGCAAATTTACTCTATTCAAAAAAGTATTTAAACTACTTACTTCTTAGTAAATTGAAGAATCAGTGACATTTGACTTACAATATGATGTCATTTTATTATTTTATACATCTGCTTGAAATTATAAAATGATTAAATTTTTCATTGTGCAATTTAATTGATCATTAGTATATCTGCACAGATCAAATATTTTCAATATTTTAATATTACTGGAAAAATATTCTTCAAGTATAGTGAAAGTATCTAGATGAACTACTCTCTGAATCAATATCAGTGATGTGAAAATTACATTTTTAGATGTTAAAATGTAATTTGGGGTGCTATCTTGTGTACGAGATTACCAATTAACTATAATATTCATCATTTTTAAAAACATCAGGGACAACTCTCCTACTTTTTAAAATGTTATTTTTCTAAGGTCTTGAAATGTTTAGATGAGTGAAATAGCTACAATATTCTGACTCATGAGTCATTAGAGTGGACTTGTATCTATGGTTGTAGAAGTGCTTGCATTTATTTTTGATGAGAGCAACTAATCTGTTCTTTTCCCTATGTTACTTTATTGATTAATTGGGCAGATAATGAGTGTGATATGATAAATGATTTCTTCTTCAATTAGCTGTAATTCTTGTGAAGTACAATATTCCAGTAAACTTTTTAAGCTAAAGTTGCTTCAGCTATTGTGACTGGAAATTTTTATAGAATGTAAACTCTTTGTGGAATAGGTCCCTTTTCTGTGTTCCTATCCCATAACCCATCTTTCCCTAAGTGGCACTCAGAACCTTTCCTATACCAGCAACCAGGCCCTGGCTGCCTTGATTGTACTAAATGACCCCAAGGGCATAAAGAGGTAAAACACTGGAGAAGCTGGCAGGAAACCTCCAACACACTTTGTGAAGAGCAAGAGAGATAGAAGAGTTGAATAGAAAATTATTGTCACATTGTGTACTTTGATGAGGACTGGTTAACATTATTGATTATGCATATTAAGTTGCCCATTATGTGATTTTTCTCCCAAGCAGTATTTACCTGAGCAAGGCAAGCAGAGAAAAGACAGATACTTGATTGAGGTTTTTATATGAAAGTGAGACTAAAGTAAATGCATATATTCAGGCATATAGAAAAATGCATAGAGAAGGAAAATAATTCAGAAGGAATGGAAGTTGAGGAAAGGGATCAATGACGAGGACACTCAATGAAGATCAAAAACAAAAGTTGCAGGAGTGGCTGAGCATAATCACTGAGAGGATAGAGCTGCTGCTGGAGACTAGGTAGTACTTCTTAATATTTCAAAGATAGAGCCATTTCATAGTATATAAGATTCAGGTTCTGACCCTGAGAATCAGTGAATGAGGAGAGCAAAATTAGCTGTGTTTCCATTAAAAAAGGCTGTTGAGAAATTTAGATACTAAATAGGTCATCCCCATTAACATGATCATTGACCATATGATTCTTTTGATAACCAGTCATGTTATCAACATGGCAACTTACATCATCTACATTTTTGTCCCACGATTACAACTTTAGTTCCAGCCCTCATAATCACTCACTTTAACCTGATATTTTATCCTAATTACTATCCCCGATTCCTGATATACTCATCCCCAGTCTATCTCATTTGTTGTTGTTCAGTAGCTAAGCCGTGTCTGACTCTTTGCAACCCCATGGACTGCAGCACACCGGGCTTCCCTGTCCTTCACTATCTCCTGGAGTTTACTCAGACTCAGGTCCTTTGAGTCAGTGATGTCATCCAATCATCTCATTCTCTGTTGCCCCTTCTCCTTCAGCCCTCAGTCTTTCCAAGCATCAGGGTCTTTTCCAGTTAGCTGGCACTTCACATCACTTGGCCAAAGTGTTGGCACTTCAGCTTCAGTATCAGTACTTTTGATGAATATTCAGGGTTGATTTCCTTTAGGAATGACAGGTTTGATCTCCTGCCTGTCCAGGGGACTCTCAGGAGTCTTCTCCAGCACCTCAACTGGAAAGCGTCAATTTCTCGGTGCTCAGTCTTCTTTACGGTCCAACTCTCACTTCTGTACGTGACTACTGGAAAAAACATACCTTAACGATATGGACCTTAGACAGCAAAGTGATGTCTCTTTTTAATATGCTGTGTAGGTTTGTCATAATTTTTCTTCCAAAGAGTAAATTTCTTTTCATTTCGTGGCTGCAGTCACTGTCTGTATTTATTTTGGAGCCCAAGAAAATAAAATCAGTCTCTGTTTCCACTTTTTTTCCATCTATTTGCCATGAAGTGATGGGACTGGAAGCCGTGGTCTTAGTGTATCCAGTGTTTAGTTTTATGCCAGCTTTTTCACTCTTTCACATTAGTCAAGAGGCTCTTTAGTTCCTCTTCACTTTCTGCCATTAGAGTGGTATCTTCTGAATATTTGAGGTTGTTTATATTTCCCCTGGCAATCTTGATTCCAGCTTGTGACTAATCCAGTCCAACATTTCACGTGATGTACTCTGCATATAATTTTAAGAAGCAGAGTGACAATAAATCACTGTGACTGTGGTTCTGGAGACTGTGGGATTGTAATTCTTGCTTCTTCTGTCTGTCCTCTGATGGGTGAGGATAAGAGGCTTGTGCAAGCTTCCTGATGGGAGGTATTGGTTATGCGGAAAACTTCATCTTGATCTGGTGGGCAGGGACATGCTCAATAAATTTTTAATCCAATTTTCTGATTGGCAGGGCTGTGCTCCTATAGGCTCTAAGGTCAGCTAAAGGTGACCTTTAAAGGATTTATGCCGATATGCACCTCCAAGGACTGCTCCTGCCAGCGCCCTTGTCTCCATGGTAGGCCACTGCTGACCCAGGCTTCTGCAGGAGACCCTCAAACACTCACAGACAAGTCTACTTCAGTCTCTTGTGGGATCGCTGCTTCTTTCCCCTGAACCTGGTGCACACATGGTTTTGTTTGTTCCCTCCAAGACTTTCTATTTCCCCAGTCCTGTAGAAGTTTAGTAATCAAATCTTGCTATCTTTCAAAGTCAGATTCCCTGGGGATTTCCAGTCCCTTTGGCAGATCCCATGGTTGGAGATCTCATGGGCCTAGAACTTTCACAACATTGCAATAACTTCTTTGGTATTATTGTTCTCCCACTTCTTTGGTATTATTGTCACCCACTCAGCAGACATGGGATTTGATTTAATGTGATTGCACCCCTGCTACCATCTCATTGTGGCTTCTCCTTTTATATATAACTTTGTCCATAATCTTTTGAAAACTCAATCATTTACTTTAATACCAAATGGAAGCCTACATTGTATACTTTTAAGAAAAAGTCCAAATCCATTAGCATGACACGGAAGACTCCAAAGCAAACTTTTTCCCCTGCCAACAGGCTCCACTGTCTTCCTCCCATGTCTATTTCCAGTGCTGTCTGTACTTGGAAAAACACCACTCTCAAATCATGGCATCACTTAAGATTTGTGGATATGACCTTTTCTCTCTGTGGAGTATTTCCTGTGTATTCCAGCCCCTTCCTATTGTCAGCAAGTGACCAACATTCCCTTATATTGAGTACACACTTCTTTTGTGGCATTGCATTATACTGATTTGTTTCCATGACTTTTTCCCAGCTAAATGGTACCTTGAGGCCAGAAATTTTTATTACTCAGTATTTGACTTTGAGCAGTTAGCACAGTGTGTGGAATGATAGACACTCAATAAAGCTTCAAGGGATTCTTGAAACTGAAATAACAGGATAATGGAGAGAATGCAGTCAAAGAAGCATAAACTTGAAGCCTGTGAAGTTGGAAAAGAGATGGTGATTTTGAAAGTAATGTGGAAATTGAGTTTATACTGATGTTAGGTGTAACATGAGTGCTTTAAGTTATGCTGAATTTACAGAAGAAAAAAAAAACATTTTTGAGTCAAAAAGAGAGAGACTGATGGTATTGGATGGGGAGAGTGTGCAAGGTCCCTGGGGCAGTTAAGAGGCCCAGGGAAAGCTCTTACTAATAGAGAGTAGTTTGAATATCATTTTCTCTGAGACACTAGAATATAACAACAGGGGAAAGCCTACTTTTTCTGAAGTTCAAAATCTTCCATCTGATTATTCACTATTAAATTATGATTACTATGGACCTAAATATATAAGGTTGTTTTATAGATACAGAAAATGAAATCTTCATTTTTTATCAGAAATTTGGAAACTATAAGGGAATCTACAAAACGGATGCAAAAAATACAATTGTCCTTGATAACAAGTCATATATGTTTTTTTAACAAGGAAAGTCTGTCTATAGCTCTAACACGACACTGATCAACACTTTTAAGGGGTTTTACTGAAGAAGATGTTAATAGA
Source organism: Budorcas taxicolor (assembly GCF_023091745.1). Taxonomy (NCBI): domain Eukaryota; kingdom Metazoa; phylum Chordata; class Mammalia; order Artiodactyla; family Bovidae; genus Budorcas; species Budorcas taxicolor. The sequence goes on from NC_068910.1 coordinate 90,684,629, forward strand.
ACTGGTTCCAAATGGGGAAAGGAGTACGTCAAGGCTGTATATTGTCACCCTGCTTATTTATTTATATGCAGAGTACATCATGTGAAATGCCAGGCTGGATGAAGCACAAGCTGAAATCAAGATTGTGGGGAGAAATATCAATATAACCTCAGATATGCAGATGACACTACCTTTATGCCAGAAAACAAAGAGGAACCTAAGAGCCTCTTGATGAAGGTGAAAGAGGAGAGTGAAAAAGCTGGTTTAAAACTCAGCATTCAAAAAATAAAGATCATGGCATCTGGTCCCATCACTTCATGGCAAATAGATGGGGAAACAACAGAAACAGCCACAGACTTTATTTTTTTGGCGAGAGGGGGGCTCCAAAATCATTGCAGATGGTGACTGCAGCCATGAAATTAAAAGATGCTTGCTCCTTGGAAGAAAGTTATGACCAACTTAGACAGCATATTAAAAAGCAGAGACGTTACTTTGCCAACAAAGTCTATCTAGTCAAAGCTTTGGTTTTTCCAGTAGTCATGTATAGACATGAGAGTTGGACTATAAAGAAAGCTGAGCGCTGAAGACCCAATGCTTTTGAACTGTGGTGTTGGAGAAGACTCTTGAGAGTCCCTTGAATAGCAAAGAGATCCAACCAGTCCATCTTAAAGGAAATCAGTCCTGAATATTTATTGGAAAGACTGATGCTGAAGCTGAAACTCCAATAGTTTGGCCACCTGCTGCAAAGAAATGACTCATTTGAAAAAACCCTGGTGCTTGGAATGATCGAAGACTGGAGGAGAAGGAGACATCAGGGGATAAGATGGTTGGATGGCATCACTGACTCAATGGACATGAGTTTGAGTAAGCTGCGGGAGTTGATGATGGACAGGGAAGCCTGACGTACTGCAATCCATGGGTTTGCAAAGAGTCAGACACAACTGAGTCACTGAACTGAGCTGGACTGAAATGAAGATGTTAATAGAAGTCCTAATGAAAATGTGATTCAGAAGCGGAGTTCTGATTAAGTAACTTTAGAACCTTTTAAGAATTCTAGGAAATAATGCTGTAAATAAACCTCTTCAGCTTTATTATTTCAACCTTCCCCCACCCCTGCCAAGACTCTTCTATTAACATCTCTAGAACAATTTTCTGAAGAATTTATCAAATTAAGTCTTCAAATGATCTTTTATTTAACATTTCATCATTAGGAAATACCATGCAAATAACTAAAAATATTCATTTATTTGATAATGTTCATTGTTGGAAATTAACCAAAAGAAATGGATTTTCTATTGTTCCTTATTGAAAACCTTATTTTTATAAAATTGCTATCTTATTATTGAGAATGATTTTGATTCGAAGTATTTTACTCAGTGAAACTTATTATGTGCCCTTGTGTGGCCCATTTTCACTTGCATTGAGAAAAGAGAGAGATGTAAATAGGGAGAGAATGAAAGAGAAACAGAAAGACAGAGAGAGAATCCCATGCACATTTTAATATTTTAGTACTTTGATAATACCTAGTTTCCTGAAGACAGACATGAAATAAAATAGAAGGCATACATTTGAAAAAAATATAGAAACAACAAATGACAGTGTGACTTATGCACTAAAATTAAATCTACAACAAATATAAGAACATTAGTCTCTTGAGACATACAGGCAGCTGCAAAGTTATTTTATATATTGCCAGGCAGAATTTGATTAGGCAGCCTTGTTTCTGTCTGCTTAAGGGCTCTGAATTAAAATTTTATCACTTGAAAATTTTAACAGGAGCCCAAGCTTCTGTTTTTGCATGCAATCCATCTTTCAAAAACACACATTTACATTTCAGAATTATTTCACTGCTATTTGTAACAATGAAAGCTTCCTAAACAGGTCAGCAGTATGACAGGAATGTGGCTTCCACAATAAGAGGTTGTGGACTCAGTACTTGCTCATTTATCTTCAGCTTGTCAGTTATTTTATCTGAAACACAAACTTTTATCTGTAAAATATATGATAGGGAATAAAAATAGTTTCTAGGTGGCAGAATTTTTTTTAATGCATGAGATAATGTAATGAAATACTTTGAAAACTCTTCAGTCGCCAAGCAGACATGAATTATTATTGTCATATGATTGTATAACAATAATGATTGTGCAGGGAAAAAAATACAGTATTTGAAGAAAGAAAGCTGACTTTGAAGTCTGGCTATGCTTCGTGGCAGTTGTGGGCCTCTCTTTTCCAGTCCCCTCAGTGAGACAGATGCTAGCACCTACTATATAGATTCCTGTAGGAATCAAATGAGATATTTGTAACAGGATAATTGCTTCCTGAAGAACATATTAGGAACCCAGAGGCAGAATTCAGTTTTAGGAATAACTACGGTAAGGCGAAACTCAGTTCTAAAGCCACACATTGAAATAATCTATCAAAATTGCAAATATTTTTGTAAAGTTTGAAATTCTTTGTTTGTCAGTTGAAGAATGGAATTTGGTGGTCCAACAGCAACATAGGCTTACAAATAAATTTTAAAAGTTGCTGTATATACATTTTAGTCAATTTATTAATCACAAAATTTTACCTTTGTTTCTCATTAATTTCAACCTCTTTCTCTTGGGCATACACACACACACACACACACACAGAAGTGTGCATGCCTATAATTTATGGTCCCTACATGCTGCCAAAGGTGGCCTGCTCTGCTAAGGCAAAAGGCAAAAGGCAGTCCATTGTCGTTTCAACATATATTTGAGATATTTCATTTTCATGGGTTTTTTTATACACAGTCATAGGGGGATTGCAGATGCTAGAATTATGTGCAGGTATGCAATGTGCTGCTTATAGGCCTCCTTTGTTTCCTAATGTATATGCCCATTGTCTCTACAGCTTGTACCATCCTAGACTTGATGCAAGATTCCCAGATCTAATCTAGTGACAGCTTTATGTTCATGGTGGTTGTCAACCAGAGCATTTTTCTCAGAATGTGAATCTGAGTAGCCTTTTTTTTAAGGAATAGAATCAACAGAGTGTTACAGTACTGCTTTGATTTTTTTCTGTTTTCTATATACTTTCCACATCCATATATACTCTTAAACCCATGCAAATTCACTCTCCTGATAGACACTTCAAAATGAAATTGTTTTCTAATCATGTTTGCGGAAGTGTAATACATTTTATGGCATCTCACATTATTATTATCATCCCTACCATCCCACGTACTAATGCTGAATTATATCTGTCATCCCACATCAGCAGCACAACTAAGTTTTCTTATTTTTAAAATTTTGACCTCTTTTTTCATTGAAGTATAGTTAATTTATAACGTGTTGATTCAGGTATTCATCAAGTGATTTATACATATATACATATATAACTTTTCTTTGTCAGTTTCTTTCACATTATAGGTTATTATAATATATTGGCTATAGTGCACTGTGTGATATGGAAGGTCTTTATCTATTTTATATATAGTAGAATGGATATGTTAATTCATTTTCTCCCACCCTGCTATCCCCTTTAAAAATCATGGTTTGTTTTCTATGTCTGTGAGTCTACTTCTATCTTGTAAATAAGTTCTTTGCATAATTTTTTAAATTCTGCAATGTGATATCTTATAATATTTGTTTTTATCTGCATGACATACCTCATTTAATATGAAAATCTCTAGGTCCATCCATGTTGCTACAAATGGCATTATTTTCTTCTTTTTTATGGCTGAGTGATATTCCATTATATATATATACACATATATATACATACACACACACACATATATATACACAAATATATTTGTATGTATCACATCTCTATCCATTCATCCTTTGATGGACATTTAGGTTGTTCCCATGTCTTTTTATTGTTGCTCTTCAGCTGCTTAGTCATGTAAAACCCTTTGTGACCCCATGAACTAAAGCATGCCAGGCTTCCTTGTCCTTCACTATACCCTGGAGCTTGCTCAAACTCATATCCACTGAACTGGTGATGCCATCCAACCATCTCATCCTCTGTCATCCTCTTTTGCTCATTCCGTCAATATTTCCCAGCATCAGGGTCTTTTACAATCAGTTGGCTCGTCTCAATCAAGTGGCCAAAGAATTGGAGCTTCAGCATCAGTTCTTTCAATGAATACTCAGGGTTGATTTCCTTTAGGATTGGCTGATTTGATCTCCTTGCTGTCCAAGGGGCTTTCGAGAGTCTTCCTCAACACCACAGTTTGAAAGTATCAATTCTTCAGCACTCAGCCTTCTTTATGGTCCAACTCTCACATCCATACATGACTACTGGAAAAACCATAGCTTTGATTAGATGGACCTTTGTCAGCAAAGTAATGTCTCTCCTTTTTAATATACTGTTTAGACTTGTCATAGCAATTCTTCCAAGGAGTAAGCATCTTTTAATTTGATGGCTGCAGTCATTTTCTGCAATGATATTGGAGCTTAAGAAAATAAAGTCTGTCACTGTTTCCCCATCTATATGACATGAAGTGATGAGACCAGATGCCATGATCTTAGATTTCTGAATGTTGAGTTTTAAGCCAGCTTTTTCACTCTCTTCTTTCACCTTCATCAAAAGGCTGTTTAGTTCCTCTTCCCTTTCTGTCATTCGGGTGGTGTGATATGCATATCTGAGGTTATTGATACTTCTCCCAGCAATCTTGATTCCAGCTTGTGCTTCATCCAACCCAGCATTTCACATGATGTACTCTGCATATAAGTTAAATAAGCAGGGGGACAATATACAGCCTTGACTTAATTCCTTTCCCAAATTTGAACAAGTACTTTGTTGCATGTATAATTCTAACTGTTGCTTCTTGATGTGCATGCAGGTTTTGCAGGAGGCAGGTAAGGTGGTCTGGTATTCCCATCTCTTTAAGAATTTTCCACAATTTGTTCTGATCCACACAGTCAAAGGCTTTAGCATACTCAATGAAGCAGAACTAGGTATTTTTCTGGAATTCTCTTGCTTTTTCTATGATCCACCAATGTTGGCAATTTATCCCTGCCTCCTCTGCATTTTCTAAATCCAGCTTTTACATCTGGAAGTTCTTAGTTCATGTACTGTTGAAGCCTAACTGGAAGGATTTTGAACATGATCTTGCTAGCATGTGAAATGAGTGCAATTATGAAGTAGTCTGAACATTCTTTGGCATTTCCCTTCTTTGAGATTGAAATGAAAACTGACATTTTCCAGTCCTGGGGCCTCTGCTCAGTTTTCCATATTTTCTGTCATACTGAGTGCAGCACTTTAACAGCAACATCTTTATGGATTTTAAATAGCTCAGCTAGTATTCCATCACCTCTACTAGCTTTGTTCGTAGTAATGCCTCCTAAAACCCACTTGATTTCACACTCCAGGATGCCTGACTCTAGTTGAGTGAACGTATTTTCATGGTTATCCAGGTTATTAAGAACTTTTTTGAATAGTTCTTCTGTGTAGTCTTGCCACTTCTTCTTAATATCCTGTCTTGGCTGCTGTAGTGCTGCTATGAACACTGGGCTGCATGTATCTTTTCAAATTTTAGTTTCCTCCAGATAAATTTAAGGAGTGGGGTTGAAGGATCATATGGCAACTATTTTTAGTTTTTTAAGGAACCTCTGTTTTGTTCTCCATAGTGGTGACAACAATTTACTTTCTCAGCAACAGTGTAGGAAGCTTCCTTTTCTCTACATCCTTTCCAGAATTTACTATCTGTAGATTTTTTAATGATGACCATTCTGGCTGTTGCGAAGTGATATCTCATTGTAGTTTTGATTTGAACAACTAAGGTTTTTGACCCTCAAAATGTATGCCTTCACTTCATCTTTGAAAACTGTTATATAGATTTGGAAAATAGTTTGTTCTCTACCATTAAAAAGCACACATCTGTAGGAATATGACAGAGTATGCATAGCCACTCATTCCAGGACCAACAAGGCTGATCCTGTTGCCCTGGTAAACAGCACAAAGGAGTGCTGTGAGCCCAGCAAGGACAGTGTCCAAAATGCTTAGACAAGGCCTGCAGACAGGACACCTCTTATAGATGGGCTTCCTGAAGGACAATACCAACATTTACATTTTAAGAGGAAGCTACATCTGAGCCAGAGTGAATTGTCTGAAATGAAGTCAGCAAAATAAGAGGAGGAAACGAATGGTGATCAAGAAAGCAGGATGATTAGGGGTTAGTGGCTGGAGCCTTGCAGGACATTTGGTACTACTCAAATCATCCATAGGCATTTGCGTGCTCAGTTACTCAGTCGGGTTCAACAGTTTGTGACCCCATGGACTATATCCCATCAGTCTCCTCTGTACAAGGGCTTGTTCCGGCAAGAATGTTGAAGTGGATTGCCATTTCCTCTTCCAGGGGATCTTCCCAATCCAGAAATCAAAACCATGTCTCCTGCGTCTCCTGCATCATAGGTGAATTCTTTACTGCTAAACCACCGGGGAAGCTTGTAGAGATTTGGTTCATGCCAAAAGGTCCTTGATATTCAGTCATGTCTAAAATTACTTAACCTGGATCCAATAAGCTTATTCCAAATATCAAGGACCTTTTAGCATGAACCATTTTGAACAAGATCTAATATCTGCTAACGAGTTGGAGAAGGAATAGCTATAGTGTAATCTTCCAAGTTAATTGTAGATGACTTAGCTTGCTTTTTTACCTGCATGAAGACAATGAGCAAAGAAAAAAAAAAAAATGATGAGACAATATGAGGAATAAGTGTCCTAAATGTATTACGAGAGAGTGGAAAGATCATAGAAAAAAATTTAGAAGCCATTGCTATAGAGTCACTTTATTTCTTAGTATTTCCATGTCTTTCAGAACATTCTGGAGACTTCCTAGTACTGTTTTGTCCTCTGACTTCTGAACCCTTGTTAAATGCACTGTCATCTTCATTCCCCACCAGCCCCCAGCACCACTGCCAGAAACTGTAGGAGACTGAGTTCTAACCCTGTACACTCAAACAGTCCTGACAACCAAACAGATTGACATGACCCTGTTAAGAATATGTGCCAACACAGCAATGATAAAATCAACCATCAAACCAGAAAAGGGTCTGCTGCTGCTGCTAAGTCGCTTCAGTTGTGTCCAACTCTGTGTGACCCCAGAGACGGCAGCCCACCAGGCTCCCCCATCCCTGGGATTCTCCAGGCAAGAAAAAAAGGGTCTAGACCTCTGTTATTCTGAGACAAGCATTAACTCCTCCATAAATATTTTATGAAGTATTTCCATTATTCAGTCTGTCTTTTAAAAAGCAATCTTTCACAGCCTTTGAGGAAGAAAATACCAAAAGTAAAAGCAGAGGTTTGAAAAAAAGGAAAATCTAGATTTAAAAATCTAGTCTTTCACAGATATTGTTCCCAAAGGAACACCATGATAAATCACCTGAATACCAATCTTATATTCTCAGAGTCTGTTTCTTCAGGAACCTGATCTGCAAAAGCTGATCCAAAAAATAGTACTAGAAAGCAAGTGCCAAAGCAGGATTTTGGTGTTGGATGACCAACCTCCAGACTTTTATGAGGATCTTATCACCCAGGTGGAGCATTGAATCTGTCCTGACATATAATACTGACATGATTACTAAAATTTTCACCAGTGGTGCACTGCGAATTGATTCCAGTGAAGGGGAAGGGAGTGATGGTTGCAGTGCTTTAGGTGTTTAAGAAGTGCTGGAAACAACAGTAATTATGACAACAGTGAACTTGGAGAACTATTGCTGGGAGTATTCAGTGCACTGGAAAAGCCAATAAAAGATGGAGAGTGATTAATAACCACTTTTGGTGGCTCAGAAGTTAAAGCATCTGCCTGCAATGTGGGAGACCTGGGTTCGATCCCTGGGTCAGGAAGATCCCCTGGAGAAGGAAATGGCCGCCCACTCCAATATTCTTGCCTAGAGAATCCCATGGATAGGGGAGCTTGGTAGGCTACAGTCCACGGGGTCACAAAGAGTCAGACACGACTGAGCCACTTCACTTCACTTTTAAGGCTGATTATGAAAGTCGGAGGATTTTCCTGGCAGGACAGAGACTCCCTTCTTACATAACCAGATAGTCATTTTCTTCCTGGTTGAAACAAGAGGACACTGTTTACCAAAATAATGAGGAATGCCATGGTGAGATGGACACCAGTATCACCAAGAAGCTCAGTCATGATCCTCCTTTGTAGGGTAAAACTAACAGTATGAGATGCTTTTATAAAACTATGTTCAACTGGATTGATAGATTCTCAGAATAATAAAGGCCCACCAGTGCACTTAGTTGCAGAAGCCAAGTGTGAACAATGATTCTAATGAGTGATAAGGTTGCAGTGTCAGCTGTGAGGGCCTGACCTACAGATTGCTTGGAGATGCTTAATAGGACTAAAGAAACCTGTGATGCCCAATAAGTGTTTGTTCAATTTGTACAAACAAGAATTCAAGTGTAGGTCAGAAGGCTAAGGGAAGCAATCCCATTAAAAATTTATAATCTATTCCTAATATCCAGAACTGAGCAGTTTTCAGACCCAGATCTGCTGAATAAGGCACAAGTTTTGTCCCCAGGAGGAAGGATCCTGTTCAACCCCAATATGCGTATGCGGTGATTATTTCCCCAGAATTGGTCCAAAGGGCGTGTAGCTAAATTGGAGTAAGGGATGAACTCATACATTTCAAAGACTGTTGGACATAGAATTTGAATCATTACAAGTTGGGTTTCTTGGAAACAGATATTTAGATGTTATTTAATGTGCAGTATTTTTGAGACTACTAAGAATTTAAAAATGTGGAAACGAGAGGCAAGAAACAAAAGCGTCAGAAGTTGAAGCTGAGTGTTATGATGGCAACAGAGTTGGCCAACTCTACAAAGTCTACAGAGAGTTAGGGAGATAGAATAGCCCTATAGAGTTGTCTTAAATTGACCTGTTATGATAGAATCTTTATCTTCTCTCACCTGATGAGTCCCTGGAAGTGGACTGCCCAGAGAAAGAGCATGACTTTTGGTAAAGTGAATTTCTGCAGCTAAGGCTGTTCCTGAAGAGATGCTCAACAGCTGGGACATCAAGTCCCTTATAGAAGGGAATATGGATGGCATTTCACCACAACCAACATGACGTGAACTTTGATACCTGATAATGATTCCAGTCCTTCCTCAAAGGGTCCTAAGCCGTTTACTCAGATAACTTCACATTGGGGTAAAGGGACTACTGAGTAATTATTAGATATCGAGGATATCAGTTTGCTCTGATGGTGATATTTGTGGACTTGAAGGATTGCAGCAGCATCACTGACCCTATGGTAGAGTAGATGCATACCTATATGAATCTACCTATATGCATACCTATATGCATCCAAATAAAACATTAGTGAGTTCTGAACCAGATCCAACTCACAGTAGTTCTACTAATTCTACAGACCCAAGGTTCAATTTCCAAGATGAAAATGTAAAATTGGAATGAACATACTTAGAGATGAGCAGAACCCCAAACACTGGCCCCTTGACCTCTGTGGTAAGAACCATTACAGTAAGAAAAGTCAAGTGAAAGTCTCTATCACAACTCACCCCACTTCTGGCCAAGAGAATATATCAAAGACAATACTGCATCCTACAGGGAATAATAGAGACTGCTGTCATCTGTTAAGATCCGAATAATTCAGCAATGGTAATTTTTGATTATATAGCCATTTAATTTACTATCTTGAACTCTATAAAAGCCAAAGAGATACAGAAGAATGGTAGTGGGTTACCATAAACTCAACTAATAGGAAACCCAAATAAACCTGTTGTACCTAATGTGATATTTTTGATGCAATAGCTTAACAAGTTATCTAATACATAGTATATGGCCACCAATCTGGTAAATGCATCTTGCGCTATTCCTCTCAAGAAGCAGGATAAACAGTATGTGTTCACATAGGACAAACGCGAGTATATGTACATTTATCATCTTTCCCCCATGGTTATACGATCTTAACCTCTATTAAAATATAGTTGGAAGGGACCTGGAAAATCTGGATATTCTTCAAAGTGTGTAATGGTCTCATGACATATTGATGACATCATGCTATTTGGAGTGGATGAGCAAGAAGGGGCAAGTATGTTGGAAACCTTCTTAAAACACAAGTGCTCCAGAGGGTAGTAGATTAAACCCTAATACAATTCAGACACCTACAGAATCAATAAAAATTTGGGGGCTTCGGTCATCAGGGGAATGCTAAAACATATCCTTCAAAATAAAGGAAATAAAAAAGAATAAGGAGATAAGCCAGAGACTTGGAGAAAATATTTGTGGAAGACATATTTGGTTGACCTTTACTATCCAAATACACAAAGAACATGCTAAATTCAGTAATAAGAAAACAATCACATTTAAAAATGAACTGAAGACCTTAACAGAAACCTCACCAAAGAAGACATATAGATGCCAAAGTTATATTAAAAGATTTTCCATGAGATACCACTACAAACCTACTAGAATGGCCAAAATCCAAAACACTGACAGTGCCAAATGCTGACGAGAATGTGGAGTGACAGGGAGTCTCATTCATTGCTGATGGAAATGCTAAATGATACAGCCACTTTGCAAGACATTTTGGCAATTTCTCATAAAACTAAATATATTCTTACCATATGATCTAGCAATCACATCCCTTGGTATTTACACAAAATTTAGGAGTATATGTCCACACACAATGCATGCCTCCACACAGATGTTTATAGCAGCTTTATTCACAACTGCCAAAACTTGGAAGCAACCACAATGATGTTCTTCAATAGGTGAATGGATAAATAAATTGAGGTAATCCAGATACTAAAATAGCAGCACTAAAAAGAAATGAACTGTTAAATAGTGAAAAGACATGAAAGAAACTTAATCACATATTCCTAAGTAATAATTCTAACTATATGGCATTCTAGAAAAAGCAGAACTATGGATACAGTAAAAAGATCAGGGGTTGCCAGGGGTTAGGGAGGAGGATGTGCTGCAGGCCATGGAGTTGCAAAGAGTTGGACATGACTGAGTGACAGAACTGAACTGAACTGAAGTGAGGGAGGAGGGTGGGATGACTCAGTGGAGCACAGAGAATTTTTTAGGTAGTGAAAATACTTTGTATGATACCGTAGTGGTGGACACATTAGAAGTCTGTCTAAAATTATAGAATATACAAAACCACGAGTGAAATCTAATGCAAACTATGGAGTAAGATGATAATGATCTATCAGTGTAGGTGCCTCAGTTGAATCAAATGTATTTTCTAGTGGTGAATGTAGACAACAGGGAAGGCTATGCATGTGTAGGACAAGGGATATGTGGAAAAAATCAGTACCTTCCTCTCAAGGTGGCTAATTCAGAACCTAAAGTGCTCTAAAAGATTTTATTTTAATATTTTAAAGATGATAATACTTATTTAGACTTTGTCTCATGCCAGTAGAAGTCTGCACCATAACTCTGAGAACACTGGAGACCTCAAGTAAAAATTATTTGCAAATACTATAAATGTGTGAATAAAGTTAAATACTTTTCTCCTCAAAATATAACTTCCTAGGAAAATAAAGAGCTTATATTCAAATCCTTTTTGTATCAAAGGATAGATTCACTTTAATACAATAGCTTCAAAGGATCTAAATCTGTACTAATTTGAGATGTTTTAGAAGTCAGTTTCCAGAACTTTACATTTATGCTTTGAATCCTCCACTATCAGGAATAATCAGTGTTTTGTCTGTTTAATGCCAGGGAGCAACAGTCTATTTGCCAAACAGAAAAGCTTGGTGCAAAGCATGAGCTCAGTCCTGTTAAAAAAATTAAATGTGTATTGGTGTGCATATGTGTATGTGTGTGTATGTACAGAACAGAGACTAAAAGAACATGTGCCAAAATACTGACAATGATTACCAATATCCATAATTATATTTCATATTAAATTTCTATGTACTTCTTTAGTCAGGAAACAACTCATAATAAATGTGATTATTAAAGTGCAAAAAAAGCAATCAATTCACAGAATAAATAAGAAAAGCAAAGGCTTGAGAAATATACTATGTTCATGGATCAGAAGAATCAATATAGTGAAAATGAGGGCTACTACCCCAAAGCAATCTATAGATTTAATGCAATCCCTATCAAGCTACCAACAGTATTTTTCACAGAGCTACAACAAATAATTTCACAATTTGTATGGAACTATAATAAACCTCAAATAACCAAAGCAATCTTGAGAAAGAAGAATGGAACTGGAGGAATCAGCCTGCCTGACTTCAGACTATACTACAAAGCTACAGTCATCAAGACAGTATGGTACTGGCCCAAAGACAGAACTATAGATCAATGGAACAAAATAGAAAGCCCAGAGATAAATCCATGCACCTATGGACACCTTATCTTTGACAATGGAGGCAAGAGTATGCAATGGAGAAAAGACAATCTCTTTAACAAGTGGTGTTGGGAAAACTGGTCAACCACTTGTAAAAGAATGAAACTAGAACACTTTATAACACCACACACACACACAGACATGCACACACACAAAATGGATTAAAAATCTAAATGTAAGACCAGAAACTATGAAACTCCTAAAGGAAAACATAGGCAAAATTCTCTCTGATATAAATCACTGCAGAACCCTCTATTACTCATCTCCCAGAGTAATGGAAATGAAGGCAAAAATAAACAAATGGGACCTAATTAAGCTTAAAAGCTTTTGCACAATGAAAGAAACTATCAGGTCAGTTCAGTCGCTCAGTCGTGTCCGACTCTTTGCGACCCCCTGAATTGCAGCATGCCAGGCCTCCCTGTCCATCACCAACTCCCGGAGTTCACTCAGACTTAACGTCCATCAAGCCCATGATGTCATCCATCCATCTCATCCTCAGTCATCCCCTTCGCCTCCTGCCCCCAATCCCTCCCAGCATCAGAGTCTTTTCCAATGAGTCAACTCTTCGCATGAGGTGGCCAAAGTACTGGAGCTTCAGCTTTAACATCATTCCTTCCAAAGAAATCCCAGGGTTGATCGCCTTCAGAATGGACTGGTTGGATCACCTTGCAGTCCAAGGGACTCTCAAGAGTCTTCTCCAACACCACAGTTCAAAAGCATCAATTCCTCGGCGCTCAGCCTTCTTCACACTCCAACTCTCACATCCATAAATGACCACAGAAAAACCATAGCCTTGACTAGGAAAGAAACTATAAGCAAGGTGAAAAACAGCCTTCAGAATGGGAGAAAACAATAGCAAATGAAGAAACTGACAAAGAATTAATCTTAAAAATATACAAGCAGCTCATGTAGCTCCATACCAGAAAAAAAAAAGCGGCCCAATCAAAAAATGGGCCAAATAACTGAACAGACATTTCTTCAAAGAAGACATACAGATGGCTAACAAACACATAAAAAGATACTCAACATCACTCATTATCAGAGAAATGCAAATCAAAACCACAATGAGGTATTATCTCACACCAATCAGAATTGCTGCTATCAAAAAGTCTACAAATAATAAATTCTGGAGAGGGTGCAGAGAAAGGGGAACCCTCTTACACTATTGGTGGGAATGAATACTAGGACAGCCACTATGGAGAACAGTGTGAAGATTCCTTAAAAAATTGGAAATAGAACTGCCATACGACCCAGCAATCCTACTGCTGGGCATACACACCGAGGAAACCAGAGCTGAAAGAAACGTGTACCCCAGTGTTCTTTGCAGCACTGTTTACAATAGCTAGGACATGGAAGCAACCTAAATGTCCATCAGCAGATGAATGGATAAGAAATCTGTGGTACATACATGCAATGGAATATTACTCAACTATTAAAAAGAATGCATTTGAATCAGTTCTGATGAGGTGAATGGAACTGGAGCCTATTATACAGAGTCATGTAAGTTAGAAAGAAAAACACCAATACTGTATATTAACGCATATATATAGAATTTAGAAAGATGATAATGATGACCATATATGTGAGACAGCAAAAGAGACACAGATATAAAGAACAGACTTTTGGACTTTATGGGAGAAGGCAAGGGTGGGGAGATTTGAGAGAATAGCATTGAAATATGTATATTAACAAATATGAAATAGATCACTAGTCCAAGTTCAATGCATGAAACAGGGCACTCAAAGCCAGTGCACTTGGACAACCCTGAGGAATGGGATAGAGAAGGCAGTGGGAGGGGGTTCAGGATGCGGGACACATGTACATCCATGGCTGATTCATGTGAATGTATGGCAAAAACCACTACAATATTGTAAAGCAATTAGCCTCCAATTAAAATAAATTAATTAATTTAAATAATAATAAAAATAAAAGAAAACCAAAGGCTTAATACCAGTCTATTCATTTTTTCTGTGGATTTGAATCCAGAATTGAAAATGTTGAACTATATTGCAAACAATTTTTAAATATCACTTTCAAAAGTACCAGTGTGAGGGTTATAATGGAAAGACCACAAATATATACCTATTGGATGAATTTTTAAAAATCAAACAACTGTCCTAATCCATAGTTTTACAGCCTTGGAATTATTGACATTTAGACCAGAAAACTCTGTGTTCTGGGGGACGGTCATATGCATTGCAGTATGTCTAGGAGTTTCCAGCACACTAGATGCCAATAACATCCTGCTCCCAGTTCTGATGTGATGGTCAAAAATGTCTCTAGACTTTGCCAAATGTTCTCTTGGGCACAAAAATCACACATACACCCCACTGAAAACTACTACCCTAATGTTACATGAATAAATTTTATGACCTTATGATGATCTAGAGGGGTGGGATGGGGGGGTAGGTGGAAGGCTCAAGAGGAAGGGGATATATGTATACACATGGCTGATTCACATTTTTGTAAAGCAAAGCTAACACAACATTGTAAAGCAATTAAATTCCAATTAAAATGAAAAAACCTTTTCTGAATCCATTTGATAATTTATATACTCCCTTTTAGAAAATGAGCTACAATCTAAAATATTTAAAGAATTTTGAATCTATATATATATATATATATATATATATATATATACACTCAATATTATAACTCTAAAAGACTAGAAGAGGATGCATAAACAATATGGCACTGGTTGGATAACTGTGAAATATAAAAATCTCTGTCAAATGAGATATGCCATTATGCACTAACTGATATCTAGCCCTTTCTTCCTGTAGCTAATGAACATGGACCTGAAAAAAACACACTGACTAAGGCCTATGGTTTTCCAACAAAGATAAAATCCAAGTGGAAAAAAATTAATTCCAAACCCAATTACGTATCAAGTGGTGCTTTAGAAATGCTTAATATTTTTAAACTAAGACTTTAGAAAACAAACAAGAGTGCCTACTTTAAGAAACAAAATTAACCCCAAGAGATCTGGAATCTTACAATTCCATGAAATCTTAAATTTGTACCACTTCCTTTCTTCATGCTTTGAGAAAATGGAAAGCATCTCACAAATTATATAGTGACAAGTCAGATTTTAGTCAGACTCTGTCCTGACATTTCCTTCTCTGGGAAATTAACCAATAGCCAGCTCTGTATGATAGCTTAATTGTGCCAATTTCTAGATTTTGGTTTTATTGTGCCATGAAATTGGTTCACCACTCAGTAGAGAATATACAGAACCCTACTGACTGAGAATGGTGTTTGACTTGGCTACAAGGTACCTTCTTTTTTTTCCTCACATCCACTGCTTGAGTTAGTTCCATGAATTCTTCTGCACTATTGTCTTCAAGATTACAATATTAGATTCCAGATCCCCTGTTGTAGACACCGCTCATGACCTGCCCAATACTCTTTCCTCCTCTCTCCTTCTACATTGCATGTGCTGCATGCTAAGTCACTTCAGACGTGTCTGACTCCATGCAACCCTCTGGACTGCAGCCTGTCAGGTTCCCCTGTCCATGCGATTCTCCAGGCAAAATATTGGAGTGGGTTGCCATGCCTCCTTCAGGGGATCTTCCCAACCCAGGTATCAAACCCACGTCTCTTGTGTCTCCTGCATTGGCAGACAGAGTCTGTATCACTAACACCACTTGAGAAGCCCTCTTCTGCATTAATGGCCTTTTTTTCCTCCCCCCAGAGTGGCAATGAGTCTTACTAAAACATTCCTTTTCCCAGTCTCCCTTGAAGCTAGGATATCTATTTAGCAGAAGCCTAATCAGTAAGATGTAATTAGATATCTTTTGGGAGGTTATACAATCTTTTTTTCTTTCTAAGAGAAAATCCTTTGTGTTTTGTTCTTGGCCCTTAACCCTTGTTCCTTTTTCTTATCCAGAATATTAGTGCAATACCTAGAGCAGTAGCAGACACTTTGTGATCATAAGCATAAAAGAGAAAGGATGACAGAGAAAATACAGAGATTCTGGGTCATTGTAAAATCTTGAACAGTGACACCAGTTCTCAACCATCTACTGCAGTCTTCATCACGTGATTAAAGTCACCCCTGACCTGCCTACACTCTGCATGTTGCCTGATTTACATAGTGCAATCCCTCATTGGTCTACTGTTTATTTCTGCTTTCTTGTTTTGTGACTTAACCCTAGCCCTATTCAGTGGGACATGTAAGTATCTCCTATTCTGGGAACCATCATTATTGTACACCATTTCCCTATACTGCACCTCTTCTGCCACATGGCAGCACCCAGCACCGGTTGTTTTACACATGTTGAATCCATTACCTTCAAGCACTTGATCCTGGCCCAGCTTCCCCAGTAGTTACTCCACACAAGTGGTCAGAGTCAGGTTTCCCACCTGGAGTCAATTCCACCTAAGTTATATCCAACTTGTCTGGAAAAATGTCATCCCCCAAGTTACTTGGTCCTCCTCATTACTTTACTTGAGAATTTTTGTTTCATAAACTTTTTATCTTTGTTCTAGCTGTAAAATAGATCCTAAATGGGGGTAATTTTGACCCCAGGAAAATATTATGCAATGTCTAGTGATATTTTTTGTTGTCACAGGTTTGGGTTGGGGGAGTTACCACTGCATCTAGTGGGTAGAGGCAAGGGATGCTACTAAATATCCTAGAAGGCACAAGAAGAACAGCTTCCCACAACAAACAGCCAACCAATACATAAGATCAATAGTCTGAGGCTGAGGTAGTCTGCTCTAGGGCAGATGATTTTTACCTTAGCTGCACTTTAAAATGAAATGGAGAATTTTAAAATAGTCTCTCTACACCAGGGCTCAACCCCCAGAGATTACAATATAACAGTTCTGGAATGCAGCTCACACTATTTGAAAGTTTCCCAACTGACAGCCAACTTTGAAAACCACTGAGGCAAGCATAACCCTTGAGTCTGGTATGCCTGTTAGAGAGTTCGCTGGGGATGGTGAAGATAGTGTCTAAGCCAAAAGCAGGGAAGGAAATACAGAAAGTGGGCAAAGAATGAGAGCCATAATAGGGTTTTCTATAAGGGGAATTAATCTCAAGGTGAAAAGCCAGGAAGGGAAGGAAAGATTACCTAAGATAGTGCTGTGTGTTTCAAGAAAAAAGTTCAAGGATCTAGTTACAGCATGAATAACTCAAAAGTGTTGGAAACCCTCATTTTAAAATTACTAAAGTATATGTCTGGTTATACATGAGGAAACAGTGAAAATGGTGCCAGACTTCATTTTTTTGAGCTCCAAAATCACTGCGGATGGTGATTGCAGCCTTGAAATTAAAAGACGCTTACTCCTTGGAAGAAAAGTTATGACCAACCTAGATAGTATATTCAAAAGCAGAGACATTACTTTGCCAACTAAGGTCCGTCTAGTCAAGACTATAGTTTTTCCAGTGATCATGTATGGATGTGAGAGTTGGACTGTGAAGAAGGCTGAGCACCAAAGAACTGATGCTTTTGAACTGTGTTGTTGGAGAAGACTTTTGAGAGTCCCTTGGACTGCAAGGAGATCCAGCCAGTCCATTCTGAAGGAGATCAGCCCTGGGATTTCTTTGGAGGGAATGATGTTGAAGCTGAAACTCCAGTACTTTGGCCACCTCATGCGAAGAGTTGACTCATTGGAAAAGACTCTGATGCTCGGAGGGATTGGGGGCAGGAGAAGGGGATGACAGAGGATGAGATGGCTGGATGGCATCACGGACTCGATGGACGTGAGTCTAAGTGAACTCCGGGAGTTGGTGATGGACAGGGAGACCTGGCGTGCTGCAATTCATGGGGTCGCAAAGAGTCGGACACGACAGAGCAACTGAACTGAACTGATACATCTATAGCTATAGTTTTATGTGTATACCTACCACTATCTAGTTGTCCTTTTATAGCCCTGATTATAAGAACAATGCAGATGGATAAATAACAGAAGCTGTATGCCAGAGTAGAAATTGGATTAAACTCTTATTAAAAATTATTTAATATTGTTGTATTATACCACATCAACAATTTTATAAAATCTTAAAGCCAAACTAATAAGACTTAGTGTTAAAATTTTGAAAAAAATGAACAAAATACATAGAGTATATAGAGTACGAGCTTATAGAAACAACTATTATTTTCTAAAATTATTTATTCATTCATTCATAGCAATAGTGTAACCTGATGGCTTAATGGTACAGAGCAGAAGTCAAAATGTCTTTTCCACTTTCATTTTAACATCCTGACTTCAAACAAACCTGCCGTAAATACCTCACAATCCAAAATGGGTATAATATTTCTATCAGCTTAAAACCACCACCTTATTTTCATCTCACACACACACACACACACAGAGTTTAATGTCACATTATTCCAGTGTAACACAGAATATTGCATGTACTTTGAGTATAAGATTTTTACCAATGAATCCACACCCTGAATCTCTGCGCTCAGGGATTTTTCTTTCAAATTCACATTAACCTAGTTCAATTAAATATGGTGATTGCTTCTGCAAATTCACAGGAGTGTAGTTAAGTTTGTTATATGTGGTCAAACCCATCTTCATTTTGCAGTGTCTACAGCTTGTATTACATCCTTGACTTTCATTTAGTTTCATAATTCATTTGAAATACGGTTGTGAAATGAAAATCTGTGCCTGTAATATTCCAATGCTAATTAAGTAATAGCCAGTTTCTTTGCTCAAGGATGTTTTTCACTAAAGATTGATACATGGATCTCTGACACTAAAATGATTAAGTCTAACACTTCATTTTTTATCCTTATGAACAATTCATCAACTATCAGTGAAATCTTGTTTGCAGCACTGAAAGTGGGCCACTTGATCAAATTCATTGTGTATGTTCCAAAATATACAGTAAATGAACTACTGGAATAAGCAATAACAGTATATACACAGTGTTCTTCAGTTGTTTTTCATCCAGCCCAATGGCTTTTCAGTAACATTTTACCAAAATCTACAGTAAGAAATTCAACTTCCCTTGCAACCCAGGATGTATAAGTGAAGCAAATTTTCCCATAAAACATATCCTTAATGCATGAAAGGCACTGTAATATTTTCCATTCTGTAGTTATAAATTTTTAAAAGTTCCTGCCACTAATTAGTGAATTTTCACCTGTGTAGTTGGAAAAACACTAAATAAGATTACATAAAAGGAACTTACAGAACATGAAGGAAAATTTTGAAAACAGACAAAAAAAGAACAATGAACCACGGAAATAGAGATTACTAACATTGAACAATACAATTAATATTTCAACATTTTCTTAAAGACTCAAAATTATGTGATTATATTTCAGGATAATATACTATGCCATAGGGTAGTGTACTATGCCAAATATTACATTGTATCCTATTGTTAACATTTTCTAAATTATTCTGTTTAATTTTCTAGTTTACTTGGCACTAGCAATAAAAAATCCACCTGCCATTGTGGGAGATGCAGTTTCCATTCCTGGTTGGGGAAGATGCCCTGGAGTAGGAAATGGCAACTCACTTCAGTATTCTTGCCTGGAAAATTGCATGGGCAGAGGAGCCTGGCAGACTGCAGTCTATGGGGTCGCAAAGATTTGGAAACGACTGAGCAACTAAGCATACACACACCAACACTTATTTACTCTTAATTATTCATACCAAAACTCCAAAACTGAAAAATTGAAACTTTTCTTTTCATTCTGACATTCTATCTTTACTACTAACTGTGGTTAATAAAGGGCTAAAAAAACAGTTATAACAAAGTTCATGAAGAAATATCTAAGTAGCAAAATAGATACATCCTCAGTGTTAATTAAGAAGATTTCAACTCACAAAATATGTGCCCAAAGAATGAACTATATTTGAAAAAAAAAAAATTAGCACACACAAATGTGAGAGGAAATCTTATTTGTTTGTCTTATTGATAAAGGTATTTGTCAAATAACTAAATGATTTCATTTCATGTAACTGATAGCCTATCATGAATATTTTAATTAAATATGAAATATTCACCTATTCCAGAGAAAGTGTTCAATAAATAAGTTGGAATTGTTGTTAAAACTAAATGGTATTAAGATTCTTATGAGATTTTTCTTTCATTAGATGTATGTATAGAAATTAACAGCATAACTATTTCCAAAAGAAACTAATTATAATCATACAAACAGCTTAAAACTATGCCTATAATTTTCTCTTATTTTAATTCTTACAATAGCAAATGCTCTCTACATGTACATGAAATTATAGGAAAAAGATTCCTTAGGAGAGTTCAGAGCAAAAGAATATGCAATTTTTATTAGCAGCTTCTTAACATTCATTTTAATTTAGATCAATCTTTTGAAAGCAAACTACTGTCTTATCCTCTGCTTATGAGTCTTTTTTACTAAGGTAGATTCTCTATAATTTTATACCTTCATATCTTTCTATGGATTTGTTTTCATTTCTTCATACGTCTTCATTTCACATTAGTCTTTCTCTCCAGAGTAATATCAGATTATTCAGATAAAAAGTTATAAAAAGTTGTTATACTTTAAGAGACATTCTCTTTAATTACTGATGTACAAAATTCAAGATACTATTTGATGTAAAGTTATATTTTCTTTTTCTATTATAAAACGAGCTATTTTTAAATAAAAATTTTTGCACAGGTCAAAATTTATGCATCAAACCGTGTGGAAGTTTAAGAGTTGGATCACATTAAAATAATGGTGATGGTGACTTGTGTAGGAAAAATAGAGCCGTTGATGTTGTTGTTGATCAGTCGCTAAGTTGTGTCAGACTCTTTCTGATCCCAAGGACTGCAATACACCAGGCTTCCCTATGCTTCACCCTAGATACTTTTTATCATCCTCATACTGACATTTAAAGCAAGAGAGTTCCAGAAAAACATCCATTTCTGCTTTATTGACTATGCCAAAGCCTTTGACTGTGTGGATCACAATAAACTGTGGAAAATTCTCAAAGAGATGGGAAGACCAGACCACCTAACCTGCCTCTTGAGAAATCTGTATGCAGGTCAGGAAGCAACAGTTAGTACTGGACATGGAGCAACAGACTGGTTCCAAATAGGAAAAGGAGTACGTCAAGGCTGTATATTGTCACCCTGCTTATTTAACTTCTATGCAGAATACATCGTGAGAAACACTGGACTGGAAGAAGCACAAGCTGGAATCAAGATTTCCAGGAGAAATATCAATAACTTCAGATATGCCACCCTTATGGCAGAAAGTGAAGAGGAGCTAAAAAGCCTCTTGATGAAAGTAAAAGAGAAGAGTGAAAAAGTTGGCTTAAAGCTCAACATTCAGAAAATGAAGATCATGGCATCTGGTCCCATCACTTCATGGAAAAGGATGGGGAAACAGTGGAAACAGTGTCAGACTTTATTTTTGGGGGCTCGAAAATCACTGCAGATGGTGATTGCAGCCATGAAATTAAAAGACACTTACTCCTTGGAAGAAAAGTTATGACCAACCTAGATAGCATATTCAAAAGCAGAGACATTACTTTGCCGACTAAGGTCCGTCTAGTCAAGGCTATGGTTTTTCAAGTGGTTACGTATGTATGTGAGAGTTGGACTGTGAAGAAGGCTGAGCACCAAAGAATCGATGCTTTTGAACTGTGGTATTGAAGAAGACTCTTGAGAGTCCCTTGGACTGCAAGGAGATCCAACCAGTCCATTCTGAAGGAGATCAAATCCTGGGATTTCTTTGGAAGGAATGATGTTAAAGCTGAAGCTCCAGTACTTTGGCCACATCATGCGAAGAGTTGACTCATTGGAAAAGACTCTGATGCTGGGAGAGATTAGGGGCAGGAGGAGAAGGGGACGACCGAGGATGAGATGGCTGGATGGCATCACGGACTCGATGGACGTGAGTCTCGGTTAACTCCAGGAGCTGGTGATGAACAGGGAGGCCTGGCCTGCTGCAATTCATGGGGTCGCAAAGAGTCGGACACGACTGAGCGACTGAACTGAACTGACTGACTGACCTTTAGAATATGTTTCCTTTAGCTGGGAATTTAGAGTAAGATTAAGAATTTGAAGATACACTAATTTCTTAACAGAGAATATATGTATTTTAAGCTGTATTTAAGAACAAATAGAAAAACTAAAACTATACAACATCAATACCACTTACTTGGCACAGCAATGAAAATGTCAAATATGTGAAAATCTAGGAAAGATGTCACTATTCTCAGATAAAATGCCTACATTAATTTTAAAAACTTTGCATAGTTTCAAATATATGCATATATACATGAGTGTACGTATAAATACGCATGTTTATACATACTAGCTTTTATTTGTTTTTGAAAGACTTATTACCTTTAGGTTAATAAGTTTCAGGTGTTTTCATATTTCAAAATATATATGTAGTTATGTTAAGGTAAAAGCTGATAAGCAAGGTGTGAGTTCCACTGGGCCCTGGAGGCAATGACTGTTGGCCTTTGCATAACCTTCTACTCTCAACACTTCGACAAACACAAACACACTGAGTCAACCTCTGTCATCACTTACTCACTCACAACTCCGAAGCTGAATTGGGCCCTGAGCGACACAAACTGAGATTCCCCAAGGAGTCAATTAGAATTACCCAGCAACTGCACAGGACAACATCTGGACATGGAATTATAGCCAAAACAGTGGCTCCTGACTTTGTCATAGCATGTCTATATTGCTCTCATGACTTCTGACAGAGTGAGGTAAGATGTTCAAGCAATTAAAGACTGTTTGGAGCTGGCATTTAATATTGACATCAGAGGTATGCTTCAGCATTTGAAAAACAGAGATGTTATTTATAACTTTACCATAAATTTAATTTGATGACTTTCCCACTATGGCAATTCATATGGACAAAGCAATATCAAAATTTAACTGAAAACTACTGAGTAGAATCAGAGGAAAAAACATAAAATAATTCCATGTAGACTCATAGAAGTTTACTAGTCCAGCAGACATCAACCAATGTTAAATAAAATCATTTACAGCCAACTGAGTTTAGTTTTACATAATACTAGGATTACTTTGTCTAAAATGTTTAAAATTTGGCATATAACTTTAGTTAGTTAATAATATTTAATAAAATTATCTGTGATTGAAAGATTACAAGTTTTTTTATTTAATTTATTTATTTTCAATTGAAAGATGATTGCTTTACATATTGCCTTGGTTTCTGCCATACACAACATGAATCAGCTATAGGTATACATATGTGAAAGACTACAACTTTTAATTGAATAATTGAGATCAGTCCTGGGTGTTCATTGGAAAGACTGCTGTTGAAGCTGAAACTCCAATACTCTGGCCACATGCTGCGAAGAGCTGACTCATTTTGAAAAGACCCTGATGCTGGGAAAGATTGAAGGCAGGAGAAGGGGACGACAGAGGATGAGATGGTTGGATGGCATCACCGACTCAATGGACATGGGTTTGGGTAGACTCCAGCAGTTGGTGATGGACAGGGATGCCTGGCGTGCTATGGTTCATGGGGTTGCAAAAAGTAGGACTCGACTGAGCAACTGAACTGAACTGAACTGAACTGAATATATATATAGATATAGATATAGATATAGATATCCTCAACTTTGTTTCAAATCCAGTTTTCAAAAATGGTGATCAAAATTTGCACAATCAAATACTAATTTTTTTTATTCAGATGTCCCCTTTTTGATAATAACTTTCCTGATGATCCTTTTTAAAATTTCATTACCTCTTTCCACAATACCTGAAGTCACCTGCCTTCACATATATTTATCACAACTACCACCACCAAATGTTCTACATATTTTCAGTTGTATTTTGTCTATCTTCTTCTACTAGAACATAGTCTTGAATCTTTTTGGTCTTCTATTCATTGGTATATCCTCAATGCCTAGAACAGAGTTAACACATGAAAAGTGCTAAATGAATATTTGTGAATGAATAAACAAAAAAATCACTTTCTATAGAAAAGGAATTTTACCTAGTATCTGGTGTGTCTGACTTTGGATGTGATAAAACTGATAATAACTCAATAAATCTTTAAAAAGTGAAAGATTTAACTCAACAAATCTTTCACTAGATGAAGATGAAGTAGGCACATCCTACCCAATCTCTTCTAATGACTGCAGCTATGATATCTGGAGAGAATGCTTGAAGCCACCATTTGAGGAGTCTGGAAAGGAAATAATAGTCCGAAATTGCAGTAGAAAAGAGTTAAACGGCCTCAAATCCAGTAGTGAATTTATCTTTTTTCCCCTTTTAGTTTCTGGAGGCTTGTACTCAAGGCAAAAGTTCAGAAGTAGGCTTTGGCACAGAGAGTGTCCTCGGATAAGCCCTGCAGTTTCAGTTTCATGCACAGAAAAAAAAAAATGTTATTTTCCAGTGCACATGAAACTTTCATCATAATAGATCATATCCTAGGACATTAAACAAATCTTAACATATTTAAAAGAATCCATATCATAAAAAGTATGTTTTTAAACTATAATGAAATTAAACTTAAAACCAATAACAAAAGATACAGAAGATTCACAGAAACTAAAAAACATATACTTTTAAATGCCTCAAGATAAAAGAGGAAACCTCAAAGAAAATTAGAAAATATTGTAAACCGTGAAAAAAAAAATGAAATGCAACACAAAAAAAATTTGTAGTATGTAGCTAAAACTGTTTCCCTGTTAAACTACTAAACAGAGAAACACTGTTTTAAAAGTCAAATGTTCTACTACAGAAGAAGAAATATTTCAAATGAATAACCAAAGCTTTAACTATAAAATACTAGAAAAAGAAGAGGAAACTAAGGCCAGAGCAAGCAAAAGAAAAGAAATAAAAGAGACAGAACAGAGATAAGTGAAGTGGGTACCTGCATGATTTCATTTATAAAACATGTTCAAAAGACAAAACCATAATGATGGGGAATAGATCACAGGTAGCCTGGGGTTAGGGACGGGGAGAGTGTAACCACAAAGGGATAATACAGGGAGTTTGGGAGGATGATGGAACTTTCTGTATACAAACTAAGGCAATGGTTATGAAATCTGTATACATATTAAATTTCATAGAACTGTACACTAAAAATGCCAGTTTTACTGCATGTTAATTAAAAAAATAATTTTAAAGATTATTTAAAACTCATTAATGCATTTATTCTGTTTAAGAATTTTATAAATGTAAAGTATGATATTAATTATCAATTCAAACATTAGCTTTCAGATTACTGACTTTAGAACCTTTCTGTAATCTCCTCTAAGATCTGTGTCCCTTATTCTAAAGGCAGGGATAGCACCACTTCCATAAAGGGCTGTAATGTGCAATACTCGTCTGAATGGTACCTGGTTGAATGGAGATTCATCCCCTCTACTACTCAAGAAATCTTTCCAAAGTATCTGAAGACTTATACTTAAATCACACTCAAGAAAAACTTATCTACATTTATTTTAGAGAATACTCTGCTGTATTATTTTAAAAGAAAGTTGAAATAAGCATGTTTCACCAAATGGCTACTACTAATTTTAAGAGAAAACTGCCCAGTTTGAAATTTGTATAGTCACAGGTGTGGTATAGGTCAATAAAATATGCTCCTTTTCTAGGAAGAAATGTAATCAATAATAAATATTTTCATCAAAGGTTTTCTCCTATTCTTTTTGTTGTTGTTGTTGTTTAGTCCTGATAAATCATTCTGAAACACAATTATGTATTATAAATATGTGTTTAGAATTGGGAAGATTTACTATTAATATATCAATAAACTGCTTTATGGTTTCTCTTTCTCAATAGTTGCAAAATGTGAAAAATTAATATTTTCACTCATTACCATAAGATTTCTTCCTTTGACTCTTCAAATTTCTCTATCCTCAATCTTTTAAAATCATGAATAGATGTCTCCTTTAATCTTGAACAAAGGCAAATGGTTATTTCAGCTGTCTCTCAATAAACCTTCTGAATTAACATGTGACTTATAGAGTTGAAAATTATGCTAAACAATTCAATAAACTTCACTGGTGAACATGAGAGTTAAATTGTCAACTTATTGTAAATATGGACTAGAAAATTATTTTAAACTGCTATTTTTGCTCACACTGGAATTGAATTTAATGCATGTCTCACTGTAGTCTGTAAAATCAGCACACAAAACAAGCTGGTGAAATTACACTTTTAAATTTTACATCCTCTAATAAATCATTCAGTACCAAACTTTATTTACAATTATGGATTTATACAGAAGAATTTTTAAAGCATTCTACCAGAAAATGGAAACCAAAAGATTGGCTCAAATAAAAACTAAATCAAAATCATTACCTCCTGAATTACTTCTTTACATATGTGTATTATATTTTCCAAGGACATTATAAACTGTATCTGGCAGAACAGGAGAAATCATGAAATCAAAATAGAAGTCTCAATTATAACACTGAATACTTTTGTGTCATAAGGAGAGATAAACTGTACTTAAACTGGGAATTTAATTAACTTACATGAGTAAAATTTTAAAAGTAGTTCAGGCCTTTTATCATGATCTTACATCTTAATAATGTTACCATGGACTGTTATGCCCAAGTCACGAAATCTCCCAATGACCACCAGGGAGCCGATATCCGATGCAAAAGCAAGAGAGTTTTTATTACCAAGCTTGAGCTGGGGCTCCCACTGATACCGATGCAGCAGCTATAGGGAGGAGCCCCGAGCTCTGGGTTTCATTATTTATATAGGGTATTTTCACGTGAAAAATTTGAAAAACGGGAGTTTCCAGGTTGGGAGACGTCTAACTGGTTACCTTCTGTGGAAGGGTTAGGTGTTGGGTTCTGATTGGTTCCCATTTCCCAGGCTTGCCACGGGTTCTGATTGGTCCCAGGGTGGTGGTGTGAGGTTAAGGGATTTCCAAAAAGCTTTTTTCTGGGAATTTTTACAAAATGGAGTCTTCTTTAACAAAATGGAGTAGCTTAGGTCCTTCATTCCCCCCTTCTCTAGGATCCAGGACAGACCCAATCATGGGTCTGGGGTCAGCTCTATATTGTCTCCTGCTAAGGGGACAGTTGGTAGGGCCGCGTATTGGGATCTGAGTACCATGAGCCGCACCGTGTTGATGCAGCTTTTAATGAAGGCCACCAATTTGTTTAGTAAGCATGGCCCGAAGGTGAGCAGTAGTAACAAGATAATCAGGGGCCCCACCAAGGAGGATATGAGAGTTGCGAACCAGGGGGATGAATTGAACCAGGATTCAAACCAGGTTTGAGACATTTCTCTTTTTCTTTTTTTCTGACTCAGCCCTTTTCTTTTCTTGGCCAGGGACTCTTTGACTACCCCCGAGTGATTCACATAAAAACAACATTCTTCCCCTAACGCAGCACATAGGCCCCCTGAGAGACTTCATACTCAAGATACTTTTTGAAAATTGGGGCAGAGGTCTCTTTCTTCGGTAACTTCTTCCTGCTGTGCACGGGCGTAGGCCTGCCTAGCAGAGCAGAAGTCTCTCTCTCTACCTGATCTAAGTTGGGGTTTTCCACATATGAAACCAGCTTCTACCCTTGTAGTAATAGCAATTTAGTTGGCCCCTCTCAGAGATGAAATAGACAAGGGCCAAACAAGAGACCTACCTGGATGGTCATCTCTGGTCCCTGGAAACAGAAGGCAACATTTGGGGTGAGGGTTGCAGGGTTTGTGACCCCTTCTGATTGGTTGGTGGTGAGGCAACAGAGCTGTGCTCCAGGAACCTTGTGTTCAGTCTGAAGTTACCATCTTCCACCTGGGTGGGGGCTCAAAGACATTGTTATGCATATTTTTTTGAGTAAGAACCAGAACCCTGTCTGGAGGCTGTACAAACCTTTGATTGTTTCTGTTTTTGTATCCCCTCCCTTCCCTGATTGTTTGAATCCAAACTTTGGAATTCAGGGAAAGTCAAGGAGGCTGAACAAAGTCTATATCCTACAGACAAGAAATGGAGAACACAGAACAGATCTGTACTCCAGAGCCCGACAGAGTCCCGCTCAGTTTTAATTTTAGGGAACTAGGCAACTATGACTGTGATAACTTCCTGTCAAAATGGGGCATAGGACTGCCCCAGCTTGGAGTATAGACACTGAATCGGAAGTATTTCTGAGTTCCAAGTTCTAGATCTGAGTCTTGTATGATTAAAATCCTAATCCCTTGGTCTGCCATTTTTGTGTAACAGACCTAATTAGAAGTAGTTGGAGGAGTGATAACTGGAATTTAGTAGACAAAATAAATCTCATTTCTTTTTAGAAGAATAGGCCTGAAACCCAGTCTGGACCTGGCACTTTAGGGAGACTTGTAGCCATGTAGCCAGTTGCCTAGTTTTATAAAAAGTAAGGTTACTAGGTTCCAGCAGACATTGTTTTGAAAATAGTGGCATCCAAGCCTGACACAACTCAGAAAACTCAAGTGTTTAGCAATACAAGGTCTAATCTGAAAGTACACCCATAGCATCACCTAGTTATTTCCCAGGATATCTGAACCATAGCTACTCTATTTTGACTTTTAATTGTAAACTTTTCCTTAATAGCCAAACCAGATTTCACTGTTAATGACATCAGTGTTTCTCTAGGTACGAGAAGATGCAAGAATTGGGACTCATAAGATCTTCTCCTGAAAAGATCTAACTATCTGAAGGCCTGTTTTGCCAGTTTTTCCCAGAGCACAGAGTGCCTCATTCCTGATTTTCACCCTGAACTCCTTTCAGGGGCATTCAAAGTCAGCAGTTGCAGCGGCCATGATTTACTCTTCATAGATGTAGATGGTGAGTGTCAGTCTTCAGTTGGCAAAGCCCCTTTTTGCTCATAAACTTGACCATGATTATGAGGGAGGCACTTCATGACCATTTTATCCCATGGTGCTGAGAATGTCCATTCTCAGGTTTGGCAAAGATTCTGTTGACAGGCCACTCAATGTGCTGTTACTGGACTAGGCCATAAAACAGTATCCAAAATTCTCTGGAACACCTGTCTTACTAGCTTTTTGGTCCAGGAAAATATTCCCTCTTGTTGCTTCTTGCCATATCTAGAGTTACACTGTTACCATCATCGATCTTATATGGGACTATATATTATTCTATTAGAGGCCTCACACACATATTTGACAGTGTAAGAAACAGCAGTTTTGTAAAACAGGTAAAATACAAATAACATAGCCAGCTGTATTAGTAAAGTCACAAGTAAGACTTATGTTAAGAACTTCCATTAGATGTAGCCCAGTATATCTTCAGGTCATCTGACTTAGTCTGCCCTGTAGAATCTTTATCTTCCAGGGTAATTATATATTGGCACCATCTATAAGGCACATAGCCCAGTTTTCTAGTGTTACTAAACTGATTATCTTTAGTATGATTTAATTTTTTAAGTAAATTTTCTCAGGCCCAACCAGTTAGAGTCTGGTAGTAGAGAAATTTACCAAGGTAACCCAGAACTAGACACAGGTAATTGGCCACAAACCCAACAACTGGATTGATTTTTAAAACTAGCATAGGATCAGGCCTATGATAGAAAAGCATTTGACTTATAAGCAAAGGTCTAAGAAGTCAAGAAAACATAAATGATCATACAAATCAGGTCCAGCATCTTGGGGAAGCTGTCTGCCTCTGATGTCGTCATCTTCTCATTCTGGTGTAGTGTAGTTTTTCCTGATAACCATCCATGTTGGAGACAGTCCCTTAAATTATGTCTTTTTCCAGTCCTGGTTGCAGGTCATGAGGCATCTGATCTTCATCCAAAGATAGATTACTGAGATAAGCTTCAGAAACAAACTTAGGGTGTTTTTCAAGAATTCAATTAAATTTTACATTAATATCACATAACAGCAAAGAACTATCTAAGATATGAGTCTTACTAGATGCAGACCTCCATTAACAAACTGGTATTTAACATTTTGAAATATCTTTTTCTCCTTAAAGTTACCCTTATTTTTATTAAATATAACCAAATTAAGGCTAATTTGTTTGCAAAATAGGTCTGTTCTCACTAATTTTGGTCTGATGATTTTTATAACCATAATTGATTATAGGCCTTTTATTTTGCTGAAACATTTATAGAGTCTCAGACTGAACTTTTAAAATAAAACAGGGCTGGGAAACTCACACCAAAGGCTTATCACAGATTTTGCCTAACAAATCTAGGTGAATTCTTCCCTTTTAAGGTCTAAAAAATTTCTTGAAATTTTTGTACCCATGAGATAACCTTCCTAACTCATTTGATAAACTTACTGGAAACCTAAGAACTTCCAATTTTGGGAGGAGTCAGATAGAAAATGTAATTGTTTTGTTTATAACATTTAATTTTACCAAAGTATTGTCATAATTAGTTTGAGAGGAAGATTTTCCCTACTCCCTGAAAACATAAGATTCAAACCCATAATTTTTCAAATAGAAACCATAAAAGTTATAAGCATATTCGCTAGTTCATTCAGTCCTTTTGTTAACTTCTGTGAAGTCATCAGGTTTTTCATTAAAATACCAGGACATATCAGAATGTTAAAAACTCCATATAATTTTTAGGATATCTGTATTGGTAATTTTACCATATATTATAACATGAGTGGATTTATTATTCCTTTGATAATCTTTTCCATGTAATTTAACCAACCAAATAAACACAGTTTAATATCTCTCTTTGGGATGCTCCAGGGGCCCTCTGAAACACCCCAAAGTTAGCTAGAGATCAAAAGAACTTCAAAAGAGTTCTATTTAGGAAGTTTTATCCAAAAGATCAATTAAAAGGGTTTAGAACATTTGGTCAGATTTAGTGTTGATGGGTGTATCACTTAGCTTGTTGACATGTCACAGTGGACGTAGGCTCAAGGTCTAGTGCAAGTCAGCTCCGCCATCTTGGACCTAGTTGACTCTAATTTCCTTGTTGACAAACTTGTAACAGGTATAATATTTAACTTATATTAAACCTAGGTACAATGAAAATATTCTGCTTAACATTAATTACTCTAAGACATGTCTATATTAGATAGATCAACAAACAAACATTAATATCAGGTATTTAACATTGAATATTTCCCAGTTCACATGAACCTGGAATTTATTGTTTAATTTAGAATTACTTGATTTGTAAGTGCTTGCCTTTTTTTAAGCCAAATGAATAGAGCTCATATACAAATTAACCACAAAAATATTACAAGACATATTTAGACACACAGTGCAAGATCTAGCTTCAAGTCTTTTTTTCCCTTTTTCCTCAGTGTCAGGAGTTAGAGATGGTCTAGATAAGTGTTCCTGAGAGCCCTGGTCTCAAGGCACAGGGAAAGAAAATCAAGTTTTAACAAAATGGCAGCAGGTCTAAACCACATGGTAGCCAGACAAAGCAAAATTTCCTTCTCCAGGGGATCTTCTCGACCCAGGGATCGAACCCAGGTCTCCCATAGTGCAGGCAGATGCTTTAACCGCGGCTCCACCAGGGAAGCCCTTAAATACAAAAACACAGTCTCAGAAAACCTTCTATAGAGACACAGAACTTTAGATCTAAGTACTAACATCAAAGATTTCAAGGGAGGAAAGGAAGCCAGGTTGAAAGAAGAAGGGGGAGGAGGCAGGAGAGGGGGGAGAAAGGGGTGGCCTTACAGACGTCTCCTGCCACCTACAGATACCCAGGCATTACGGGACTTTTCCCTGGGCTTTCAGAGAAGGGAGGACTGGAACTCGGCCCTACCAGAAATCAGAACCAGAATTCGAGTTCTCTGCCAAGAGGAGGTGATCAGTCTCCAATCCTCAGCTCAGGCTGAGGGCCCTTCGACCAGATTCCTGCGTCCAGGACCAGGGGACTAGGAAAACAGGGAAGGATAGGAAGGGTTAAGGAGAGGAGACAGAGAGAGAAGGGGAGAGAGATCAATAAAGTCTCTTGTTCCTTACTGGTCGGGGCACTCTGGCCAGTTGTCCACATCAGGAGGAGACCAGGGACAAGAAGTCCCAGTTGCGGCCGCTGGGTCTGGTCCATTGGCAGGCAAGCTGGCCCCTGAGTACCCCGAGTGGTTAGGATGTCAGTCTCGGTGAAGAAGAGTCCCCGCCAGAGTAGCCATTTGTTGCAGGAAGAGGGGCCCCTTCCAGGGCCCGAAAATGGGCTCTTGTCTAACACTAGGAAATGAATTGTCCGAGGAGACACATGTGCTGACAAAGGGAACTTGGTCAGGGTGTCTGATCCACGGTCAGAATATGATATCTCGGACTTGGTGTACAATTCCCAAGTCGAAGGTGCCTTCTGAGGGCCAGCCTACATGGAAAGTCAGCCATTCTGTGGTGCAAAAGGTGATTAATTTATTTCTTTTAATTTTTACACTGAGGTCATGAGTGCACATCTTGACCTCCCTAAAATTATCAGTAACCAAGGACAGAGATATGGGGCTAGAACAGCATTGCCCCATCATCCCAGGATCAGTCAGATGTTGGTAAATTAACACAGACAATACAAACAGCCACACAGACAGACAGAGAGACAGGAGAAATACATCTCTGGGAGTCCGGAGGTAAAACCGAACGACGACGGCCTCCAGCCATTCAGCGGGAGCAACCCGCTATCGTCTACAGAGAACAGGGGCACTCCTTCCCACGCCACCGGGGTTGGGAATGTCTCCCAACAACCCCCACCAGTGACTCTCCGGCTCTTCCGCCTGAGTCGTATACTGGTCTCAGATACCAGGCCCTGCCAGAAAGGAAAAGAAAGACAGAAAAAACGTACCTGCTGCAGATGACTCTCCAGATCGGTCTTCCCTTTGGAGCCGGTGGGAGATCCCGGACGAGCCCCCAAATGTGCCCAAGTCGCGAAATTTCCCAGTGACCACCAGGGAGCCGATATCCGATGCAAAAGCAAGAGAGTTTTTATTACAAAGTTCGAGCTGGGGCTCCCACTGATACCAATGCAGCAGCTATAGGGAGGAGCCCCGAGCTCTGGGTTTCATTGTTTATATAGGGTATTTTCACATGAAAAATTTGAAAAATGGGAGTTTCCGGGTTGGGAGATGTCTAACTGGTTACCTTCTGTGGAAGGGTTAGGTGGTGGGGTGAGGTTAAGGGATTTCCAAAAAGCTCTTTTCTGGGAATTTTTACAAAATGGAGTCTTCTTTAACAAAATGGAGTAGCTTAGGTCCTTCAGGACCGAATTCTGTCTATCTTCCCACATTACTTTTCATACTGTTGCCTTATCCCTAGGCTCATAAAAGGCTTCTTCTCAAAAGTTCTAGAACACTCTCTCTGATTGGAATCAAAATGGCTATGAAAATCACATTTCATATTCTCAAACCATACAATTCTATCCTATGGAAGAAAAAATTCTCTTCTAGTAACTTCTTTGAAAAAAAAGTATTAATTTTCTCTTTCCCCAAATTCTTCTTGCTTCTCATTGCCCAGATTGTGTCACAGGCCTATTTATGAAGGTTGGGGTGGGGGAACAAAGGAGTCACAGCTTGTCTTCCAAGAAGCAAGCATCTTTTAATTTCATGGCTGCAGTCACCATCCACAGTGATTTTGGAGTCCAAGAAAATGAAGTCTGTCACTCTTTCCATTGTTTCCCCATCTATTTGCCATGAAGTGATGGGCATTATTTTCTTGGTCTCACTGCAGATGGTGAATCCAGCCATGAAATTAAAAGATGCTTGCTCCTTGGAACAAAAGCTATGACAAACCTAGATAGCTTTGAGAGGGTAACAGGCAGGAAGGCCAGGGGTCTCCAAACCGAGAAAATAGGCTGCAAGTGTCAGACATTTTTATCTCTCTTAAGCGGCAGGAGGAAACAAACTAGGGATATTTTTTCCTTCTCAATACAAATTTAAAAGGAGGTTTCTTTTAAAATATTGTGTTGCCATAATGACACCTGGTTTCACCTGAAGTTACCTTGAATTAACCAATGCATTTTTCTTATGGAAATGTTTGTCTTAAGCTATGTTAATGAAGTATGCATCTACCCCAGACTCTGTCTTCAAGTCGGTTTGCCTAATGGCTCAGAACCTACTTGACAAACCATTATGTTATACTCAGACATTGTTCCCCTAATCTTTGTAAAGGAAACTATTTGTAGTGTAATCTGCCCTTCTGCAAGATTCAAGTCAATCATTTTATGGTCTGGGATGACTCCTCTGGTGCCAAGATTATCCCAAAATACATCTTATGGATGAGGGGCCTGGTGCCATTCTGAGTTTTAAGACATTACTTTCTTTCATTAACAGACTGCTAGTGACTATATAACATCCAGCTAGGATCTAGCAGGGGGTACTCTCTCTGCCCTCTTCTGATGCCTATGTCAAAAGCTTTCTCTATCTCCTTTATACTTTACTAAAACTTTATTAGACAAAAGCTCTGAGCAATCAAGACTCATCTCTGGCCCCGGATTGAATTCTTCTCCTAAGGAGGCCAAGAATCCCGGGGTCTTTTAGTGAATCAATGAAATGCCCTGCTCAAAGCAAGTGAGAAGCCCTGCTCAAAGCAAGTGAGAAGTCTTGCTCTGTGGTTCTGCGGTGACTTCATATTGCTTATGGCAGAAACTTGTCAGGGGTTTATACCGACCTGCCAATGCCAAGAGGCATCCAATGTTTCCTTCCGGGACCGACCAGAAATGGGCAAAGCATGTGGACCGAGCTCTTCTTTCTTGGTCAAACTTTTCGGTCTCTTTGACCATTTCATAACTCCTTGGGAGTTAGAAGTACTAACCTATCTGTTGGATCATAGACTTTCAAGGGACTTGTGATCTATGCTGTTACTGTGTACTGTTACTTAGGTCCCCAACTTGGATTGGTAGTCAAGAAGCGCCTAGCTTCACTAGTAATTGAAAGTTTGGAAGTTAGATGGAGCTCTAGCTACACGAGCATCTCTGAGGTTAAGGGTTATTCAGATTCGAACTGCAATGGTTTTGTTTTTTTTTTCCCCCCTTTGGTAATGCTGGCTCTTAGTGGACCAGAGGAGACTCATACTGGTGTGGTGATGCTTGGAAGGAACATCTCAGTGTTACGTTCGTATCAGTCTTATTGTGATCAGGAATATACTCAGGGTCGGTCATGCACAGGCACTCAGGTGATGAATGTTTCCCCCTGCGGTCTTAGCTCGGGAGGCATTCTGGAAGGTTACTCTGATTGCACCCCAGGTGGCATTAGAAGCAAGCAAGGTTTTAATGGTGAGGAGCTGGACATCAGTCAGGGATGCCATCAGGTCTAACCCTGGTGCTTCCCCACCCCATCTCAGTGGTAGAACCAGGAGGGACGAGTATGACACCTGCGTCTGTAGGGATAGATTAAGTCCGACCAGGAAAGAAAAGCTTTGGTTTGAAGTCTGTCTACACCCCCATCTAGAGCAGGGAGGGACGCCTCTGGTAGAAAGATGGCACTGGTCACCTTTTTTCTCTCTTACAGATGGGAGCTAACAATACCAGCCTCACTCCTTTGAACAGTATCCTGAAAAAATGGAATAGATTTGATCCCCAGGACTTAAGGAAGACACACCTGGTCTTCCTATGTGATATTGCATGGCTGCGGTGCCCACTGGAGGATGGCGAATGGTGGCCAGTTGAAGGGTCTCTTAAATATAATACTGTTTTACAATTAAGCTGGTTCTGTAGAAAACAAGGGAAATGGGTAGAAGTAGCATATGTGTTGCCTTTTTTCTATCTGTGAAATACGCCAGACTTGTGTCCTAAGGGTATAGATTTGGGTGTGACACCTTCAGGTCCCCCCTGTCCTTTGCCCCTGTACCCGGGACTCCAAACTGGGCAAACTGGAGGTCAGAGAACCCCCTCCCCGCCCCCCCCCCACACACACACACAAGAAAGGTTGCCTTGGTCTCAGTAAAAACCCAGATTGAGATTCAAACTGCTCAAGTAAAGGTCCAAACAACTCCTGTCTCGGTGTAACCTCAGACTACTCTGGTTTCAATAGAAACTCAGACCATCGAAGTAAGAGATGAGATGGGGACAGGAGACAAAGAGATAAAGATAAGCAGGTTTCTCCAATCAATCCCTGGGATCATATGCACAGAGCAGCCAGAGAGACTGAGGAACAGCCACACAAGCTGTTGCTTCTTCATAAAGTACCCACCGGGAGAAATAATCAGTCTATGAGAGTTAATAAGCCTTTTTCTTATCAAGAAATACAAAGAATCAAGGAGGATCTGGGAGACTATTTAGAGGACCCAGAAAAATATATTAGAGCTTTTAAAGGTGTTACTCTGCTTTATGACCTTACTTGGAAGGATGTGATGTATATCTTGTGACAAACGCTAACTCCCAATTCAAAAACTCGAGTTTTGGGAAAAGCTGTTGCTTATGGAGATAAATGGTTTGGTAATGAATCAGTAGGGAGGAAGGAGGACAAGATAACCACCCTCCCCACTAGGAATTAGGCAGTCCCAATTACAGAACCAGACTGGGACTACAACAGCTAAAGAAAGATGGGATCAGAGTCATTTTGTCAGATGTATTCTTGAAGGACTCAGGCCGGCACGTGCTAAGCCTTTAAACTATGGCAAATTGACAAACATAGAACAGGAGGAGAAGGAAGCTCCTGGTAAATTTCTAGAGAGACTGAGAGAAGCCCTTCACAGATTCACTGAGATTGATCCCAAAAGTGAAGAGGGAAAAGTGATCTTAAAAGATAGATTTCTCACTCAGTCAGCTCCAGATATCCACCATAAGCTATTAAAACGGGCGTATGGACCAAATCAGTCTTTAGATAATCTGTTACAACTGGCTCAGACAGTCTATTATGGTAGGAAATATGAGGGAAAGAAAGAAAGGCAGAAAAAGACAAAGGAACAGGCAGAAGTCTTCACAATGGCTGTAACAACTGTTCTTAAACAGCCTGAGAAAAATGCCCAGAGGGACCCAGGTGAAAAGGGATAGGCTTTCTATTACTGTGGAAATGAGGGGCACCTCAAGCAGGATTGCCCTCAGGCATCCAAGCCGCCCCTGGCTCCATGTCTGGTCTGCAAGGGCCACACTGGAGGAGAGACTGCCCCCAGAGGCATAGGTCAGGGGTCGGACTCTCAAGACAATCAGGACTGAAGGAGCCCGGGGGTCCCCAAACAAGCTCCTGTCCTAATTACATCTGAGGAACCCCGGGTATGAATAACTGTTGGGGGCCAATCCCTCGATTTCCTTTTAGATACTGGGGCAACTTACTCTGTGCTTACTAAAGCCCCTGGGCCACTTTCCTCCTGATCCGCTTCCGTAATGAGACTGTCTGGATGAGCCAAAAGGTATTATTTCAGTTTTTCTGTAAGCTGTGACTGGGACTTTGTGCTATTTTCACAGGAGTTTCTGATCATTCCAGAATCTCCCTCACCCCTTTTGGGGAGGGATATACTGAACA
This sequence comes from Budorcas taxicolor, assembly GCF_023091745.1. Taxonomy (NCBI): domain Eukaryota; kingdom Metazoa; phylum Chordata; class Mammalia; order Artiodactyla; family Bovidae; genus Budorcas; species Budorcas taxicolor. Next base: position 90,722,162 of record NC_068910.1, read on the forward strand.
AGGTCCATGCCTCTGTTTTCATGAATATGGAGCCCTCCCTTTCTCTCCCTTTAACGAAACAAAATGTAAATCCTAGCATATGGGCTGATGGAAAATCTGTGGGTCGAGCACTAAGTGCTATTCCTGTAGTTATGAAGCTCAAAGACTCACACTTATTTCCACATAAGAAGCAGTATCCACTGAAACCTGAGGTTAAGAAAGGGTTAAAACTCATCATCAAAAATTTAAGAAGCAGGGACTATTAATTCCCTGTAACAGTCCAAGCAACACTCCTATTTTGGGTATAAAGAAATCAAATGGTAAATGGAGACTAGTTCAAGAAATGAGGCTGTAGTTCCTTTATACCCAGTGGTGCCCAATATTTATAATCTCTTCTCTGAAATTCCTAAACTAGCCAAATATTTCTCAGTAACTGATTTGAAAGATGCCTTCTATTCATTGCCTTTGGTGGAGAAAAGTCAATATATAATTTCCTTTGAAGACCTGACACAGCCAGCTTCTAAGTTAACCTAGACAGTTTTGTCCCAGGGATTTCGTGACAGTCCTCACTTATTTAGACAAAGTTTGTCACAGGATCTACAAAACTTCAATAGCTCCAAAGCAGTAGTGTCACTATATGTAGATGATATTTTCCTCTGTACTGAGACAGAGGAAGCTTGTTCACGAGCCTCAGAAGACTTCTTAAACTTTCTGGCAGGCTGCGGTTACAAGGCATCAAGAGAAAAGGCTCAGTTTTGTCAACAATCTGTTAGATATCTAGGCCTAATCATATCAGAAGGGACTAGGGCCATAGGCCCTGAGAGAATTAAACCTATACTAAGACATCCCCTACCTATGACTTTAAGGCAATTGAGAGAATTTTGGGGAATCAGGGGCTACTGTCTTGCATTTAGATTCTGGGTTATGGGGAATTTGCCCCGCCTTTATATAAAATTATAGCTGAGACTCAGCAGGCCCAAATCAACAAACTGGTTTTGTCTCCAGATACTCAAAACACTTTTAAGGTTCTTCAGACCATTATGTCTACTACTGTGGGCAGGAATCCCTTAGAAGAAATGGAGTAGCCATCACAGTCAACAAAAGACTCCGAAATGCAGTTCTTGGATGCAATATCAAAAACGACAGCATGATCTCTGTGCATTTCCAAGGCAAACCGTTCAATATCAAGGTAATTCAAGTTTATGCTCTAACCAGTAATGCCAAAGAAGCTGAAGTTGAACAGTTCTATGAAGACCTACTGCTGCTGCTGCTAAGTTGCTTCAGTCATGTCCGACTTTGTGTGACCCCATAGACGGCAGCCCACCAGGCTCCCCCGTTCCTGGGATTCTCCAGGCAAGAACACTGGAGTGGGTTGCCATTTCCTTCTGCAATACATTAAAGTGAAAAGTGAAAGGGAACTCACTCAGTCGCGTCTGACTCTTCACGACCCCATGGACTGCAGCCTACTAGGCTCCTCCGTCCATGGGATTTTCTAGGCAAGAGTACTGGAGTGGGGTGCCATCCCTTCTAAAACTAACAACCAAAAAAGATGTCCTTTTCATTATACTGGACTGGAATGCAAAAGTAGGAAGTCAAGAAACACCTGGAATAACAGGCAAATTTGGCCTTGGAGTACAGAATGAAGCAGGGCAAAGTCTAATAGAGTTCTGCCAAGAGAATGCACTGGTCATAGCAAACACCCTCTTCCAATAACACAAGAGAAGACTCTACACATGGACATCACCAGACGTATATATTTATTGATTATATTTTTGCACCCAAAGATGGAGAAGCTCTATACAGTCAGCAAAAACAAGACCAGGAGCTGACTGTGGCTCAGATCATGAACTCCTTATTACCAAATTCAGACTGAAATTGAAGAAAGTGGAGAAAACCACTAGACCATTCAGGTATGACCTAAATCAAATCCGTTATGACTATACAGTGGAAATGAGAAATAGATTTAAGGGACTAGATCTGATACACAGACTGCCTGATGAACTATGGATGGAGGTTCATGACATTGTACAGGAAACAGGAATCAAGACTATCCCCAAGAAAAAGAAATGGAAAAAAGCAAAATGGCTGTCTAGGAGGCCTTACAGATAGCTGTGAAAAGACGGGAAGCAAAAAGCAAAGGAGAAAAGGAAAGATATAAGCATCTGAATGCAGAGTTCCAAAGAATAGCAAGGAGAGATAAGAAAGCTTTCCTTAGCAATCAGTGCAAAGAAATAGAGGAAAAAAATAGAATGGGAAAGACTAGAGATCTCTTCAAGAAAATTAGAGATATCAAGGGAATATTTCATGCAAAGATGGGCTCAATAAAGGACAGAAATGATATGGACCTAACAGAAGGAGAAGATATTAAGAAGAGGTGGCAAGAATACACAGAAGAACTGTACGAAAAAGATCTTCACGACCAAGATATTCGTGATGGTGTGGTCATTCACCGAGAGCAAAACATCTTGGAATGTGAAGTCAAGTGGGCCTTAGAAAGCATCACTATCAACAAAGCTAGTGGAGGTGATGGAATTCCAGTGGAGCTGTTTCAAATGCTGAAAGATGATGCTGTGAAAGTGCTACACTCAATATGCCAGCAAATTTGGAAAGCTCAGCAGTGGCCACAGGACTGGAAAAGGTCAGTTTTCATTCCAATACCAAAGAAAGGCAATGTCGAAGAATGCTCAAACTACTGCACAATTGCACTCGTCTCACACGCTAGTAAAATAATGCTCAATATTCTCCAAGCCAGGCTTCAGCAATATGTGAACTGTGAACTTCCAGATGTTCAAGCTGGTTTTAGAAAAGGCAGAGGACCCAGACATCAAATTGCCAACATCCGCTGGATCATGGAAAAAGCAAGAGAGTTTCAGAAAAACATCTATTTCTGCTTTATTGACTATGCCAAAGCCTTTGACTGTGTGGATCACAATAAACTGTGGAAAATTCTGAAATAGATGCAAATACCAGACCACCTGACCAGTCTCTTGAGAAATCTGTATGCAGGTCAGGAAGCAACAGTTAGAACTGGACATGGAACAATAGACTGATTCCCAAAAGGAAAAGGAGTACGTCAAGGCTGTATATTGTCCCCCTGCTTATTTAACTTATATGTAGAGTATATCATGAGAAACGTTTGGCTGGAGGAAACACAAGCTGAAGTCAAGATTGCCAGGAGAAATATCAATAATCTCAGATATGCAAATGACACCACCCTTATGGCAGGAAGTGAAGAACTAAAGAGCCTCTTGATGAAAGTGAAAGAGGAGAGTGAAAAAGTTGGCTTAAAGCTCAATATTCAGAAAACTAAGATCATGGCATCTGGTCCCATCACTTCATGGCAGATAGATGGGTAAACAGAGGAAACAATGGCTGACTTTATTTTTCTGGGCTCCAAAATCACTGTAGATGGTGATTGTAGCCATGAAATTAAAAGATGTTTACTCCTTGGAAGGAAATTTATGATCAACCTAGAAAGCATATTAAAAAGCAGAAACATTACTTTGCCAACAAAGGTCCGTCTAGTCAAGGACATGGTTTTTCCGGTAGTCATGTATGGATGTGAGAGTTGGACTCTAAAGAAAGCTGATCACCAAAGAATTGATGTGTTTGAACTGTGTTATTGGAGAAGACTCTTGAGAGTCCCTTGGACTGCAATGAGATCCAACCAGTCCATCCTAAAGGAGATCAGTACTGGGTGTTCATTGGAAGAACTGATGTTGAAGATGAAATTCCAATACTTTGACCACCTGATGGGAAGAGCTGACTCATTGGAAAAGACCCTGATGCTGGGAAAGATTAAGGGCAGAAGGAGAAGTAGACAACAGAGGATGAGATGGCTGGATGGCACCACTGACTCGATGGACATGGATTTGGGTGGACTCTGAGAGTTGGTGATGGACAGGGGGGCCTGGCATGCTGCGGTTCATGAGGTCACAAAGAATTGGACACGACTGAGTGACTGAACTGAACTGAACTGAACTGAGACTACTGTCCTACAAGCTCCTGCTTTGAGCTTGCCCACAGGGTCAAAATTTAATTTGTTTGTCACTGCCAGAAAAGTGTGGCCTTGGGAGTTTTGACACAACCCTGAGGGTCTCGCCAGCAACCTATTGCTTATCTAAGCAGAAAATTAGACATAATTTCACGTGTGTGGCCCCACTGTCTAAAAGTAATTGGGGCAACGACTTTATTAATACCTGAAGCTTTAAAAATAATTAATGGATGAAACCTTACTCTATTGTTTTCTCATGATGTGACTGGAATCTTAAATTTTAAGGTTAATACTTGGATGACAGACAGTAAGCTTCTTAAATATCAGTCATTGTTTTAGAAGGACCAGTAAGTAAGCTTAAAGTTTGTGGAATTTTAAATCCTGCCACTTTCCTTCCTGGTCACGATTGTTCCCAATTTTTAACTTTAAACTATGCAGCTAGGGAGGATCTAATGGATACCTCATTAGACAATCCTAACATGGAAATATTTCCAGATGGCAGTGCTGTTGTTCAGGATGGAAAGCGTAAAAGTTACCCCGTGGTGACTGCTGAGTTTTAGAAGCAAAATCTCTGCCCCAGGGAACCAGTGCTCAGTTAGCAGAGTTGTGGCTCTGACCCGAGCTCTAGAGTTAAGCAAAGGGCAGCGAATAAATATCTACACTGATTCTAAGTAAGCTGATTTGACTTTACATGCTCATGCTGCAATATGGAAAGAAAGACAGTTTAAAACAGCAACAGGAAAACCTATTATATATTTCAGAGAGATCAAGAGACTTTTAACTGCTACATATTGTCCTAAAGAAGTTATGCATTGCAAAGGACACAACAGGGATGGGAGTGAAGTAGCTGAAGGTAATCAGCTGGCTGACTGTCAAGCCAGAAAAGTGGCACTTTGGGAAACCCCTTCACTACAGATGCCTTTGATCTGGACAGGTCCTGTGGAACAGCAACAACCACAATATATTGAGGAAGAATTAGAAAGATATGAAAAAAGAGGAGCAAAGATTACTGATAAAGGATGGTTACAGTCCAAGGATGGACGATTAATAATTCCTGAAAATGCTCAATGGAAAATTCTTGAGGGTTTACCCAGAGTTTTCATTTGGGTGCAGAGAGAACTTACCAGATGGCTTCTCCTTTGTTTGAAGGTAAAATGTAATGAAAACTTTAAGGAATATTATCAAAAGGTGTGAGGTTTGTCAGAAAAAATAACCCAAAGACTGAAAAGCTAACAAAATTTGGATTACGATGAAGTGGAAAGTATCCTGGAGAGGACTGGGAACTTGATTTTACTCATATGCCCAAAGCTAATGAGTATTCTTGCTTACAAGTTTGGGTGGATACTTTTACTGGGTGGATTGAGGTTTTCCCTGTCATAGTGAATAGGCTAAGTTATAAAGATTTGAATCCATGAAATTAACCCCAGGTTTGGGCTGCCACGGAGCCTTCAGAGTGACAATGGCTCCGCCTTTAAAGCTGCTATAACTCAGGGGGTGTCTAAAGCTCTAGGAATAGAATATCACTTACACTGTTCCTAGAGACCCCAATCCTCAGGAAAGGTTGAAAAAGCAAATGACACTATCAAAAGACATCTGTGCAAATTAACTCAAGAGATGCAGGACAATTGGGTTAAAGTCCTATCGATATCTTTAATGAGGGCTCGAACTGCCTCCAAAAAAGGAGGGGCTGTCCCCCTTTGAATGTATTTATGGAAGGCCTTTCTTATGCACAGACATTGTTATAGACCCTGAAGCCTAGGAATTAACTAATTATGTAACTCAGCTCTCAGCTTTTCAGCAAGCATTAACAGAACTGTGGGAGATGACTCCTGACCTAGCCTCTGAGTCAAGCAAGGCTCTATTTAAGCCAGGAACTGAGGTCCTCATAAAAACATTGGGGTCTGGGGGCCCATCCCTTGAGTCCCTCTGGGACGGCACTTACCAGGTTATTGTTTCTTCTCCCTCAACTGTCAAAGTGCCAGGAATTGATTCCCGGGTACATCACACTCAAGTTAAGAGGTGGCACCCTGACCAGAACTAAGTGGCATCATTTTATGTCTTTACTTTCTATGCTCTGACTTTGTACTTTTCAGATGGGCCTGACAATCTATGTGAGCCTACTTCTGCTGACCAAAAGTCCTAAGTCTGCCATTTGATCCCAAAGACAATGCCTTCCTGTCCTGGGCTCACTCCTACGCTTCATTCCACAATCAGTCTAACTGCTGGGTCTGCGGAGTGCTCCCCTCTTCATCAGTGGAAGGCTTCCTGTGGTGGACATCTCCACTTCAAGGAAAAGACTTTCTCCAAGTCTGTAAATACCTTCAACAACAATCGCATGTTGATGCCTCTTCTTAAACTGATGACATCTAACAACCTTAAGATGGACTGATGTAACTATGGACATAATGTGACTTTTCATTTTGATTTTAACTTGGTTTAATGACTATTTTGCCTTACATCTATAACTGTATCATGGGGTTTACTCACCGTCTAAAAGCTTTTAATTTACAGATGGTTGTCCAAGCTCCTACGAGTGCCACAACCTCCTCCAACTATTACTTGGGGCACCTGGATCAGAGACCGTCAATATGAGGGTGAGGAGAATATGTTACCTCAACAATTTAGGGACCACCCCCCTAAACAGCAGGAAGTAGTTATGGAATGAAAATGATGCCCCTTTCCTTTGGCAACATAATTCTCCTAAAAGAAAAAGGGGGTATGAGAGAGTCAATTCCTAGGCAGATTGATAAGAAGTCCATGGGTCCTCAAGGAGAGACGGGCCTGGAATTCTCAAGGAGGAAGAAAGGACAAACTTTTTTTTCCCTCTACATTCCTTAGAATTATATAACAATAATGTATCCTGCTTGAGGACAGACTCTGGAAAAAACCTTCTGGCTAATTCTGTTATCTTAAAATGTAAATTATGGGAATAGGTCTAGGGAGGTCTTTACAACCTCCAGACATTCTTTTGATTCACTGTAATAAATAATTGAATAGTATATAACTCCATTGCTAACACTAGCAAGGGGGTACTCTTTCTGCCCCCATCTGATGCCTATGTCAGAAGCTTTCTTTATCTCCTTTATACTTTAAGAAAACTTTATTAGACAAAAGCTCTGAGCAGTCAAGCCTCGTCTCTGGCCCCAGATTGAATTTTTCTCCTTTGGAGGCCAAGAATTCCAGTGTCTTTTCATGGTTCAGCAACAACTTTCACCATAGTAAAAAAACAGAGACATTACTCTGCCAACAAAGGTCCATATAGTCAGTTCAGGTCAGTTCAGTCCCTCAGTTGTGTCCGACTTTTTGCGACCCCATTAACCGCAGCACACCAGGCCTCCCTATCCATCACCAACTCCAAACTCATGTCCATTAAGTCAGTGATTCCAACCAACCATCTCATCCTCTGTCGTCCCCTTCTCCTATGTCTTCAATCTTTCCCAACATCAGGGACTTTTCAGATGAGTCAGCTCTTCGCATCAGGTGGACAAAATATTGAAGTTTCAGCTCCAGCATCAGTCCTTCCAATGAACACCCAGGACTGATCTCGTTTAGAATGGACTGGTTGGATCTCCTTGCAGTCCAAGGGATTCTCAAGAGTCTTCTCCAACACTACAGTTCAAAAGCATCAGTTCTTCAATGCTCAACTTTCTTTATAGTCCAACTCTCACATCCATACATGACCACTAGAAAAACCGTATCCTTGACTAGATGGACCTTTGCTGGCAAAGTAATGTCTCTGCTTTTTAATATGATGTCTAGGTTGGTCATAACTTTCCTTCCAAGGAGAAAGCGTCTTTTAATTTCATGGCTGCAATCACCATCTGCAGTGATTTTGGAGCCCAGAAAAATAAAGTCATCCACTGTTTCCACTGTTTCCCCATCTATTTCCCATGAAGTGATGGGACCAGATGCCATGATCTTAGTTTTCTGAATTTGAGTTTTATGCCCTCTTTTTCACTCTCCTCTTTCACTTTCATCAAGAGGCTCTTTAGTTCCTCTTCACTTTCTACCATAAGGGTGGTGTCATCTGTATATCTGAGGTTATTGAAATTTCTCCCAGCAATCTTGATTCCAGCTTGTGCTTCATCTATCTAGTCAAGGCTATGGTTTTTCCAGTAGTCATATACAAATGTGAGAGTTGGACCATAAAGAAAGCTGAGAGCTGAAAAATTAATTCTTTTGAACTGTGGTGTTGGAAAAGACTCTTGAGAGTCCCTTGGATGGCAAGGAGATCAGAACAGTCAATGCAAAAGGAAATCAGTCATGAGTATTCATCAGAAGGACTGAGGCTGAAGCTGAAATTCAAATACTTTGGTTATCTGATGTGAAGAACTGACTCATTGGAAAAGGCCTTGATGCTGGGAAATGTTGAAGGCAGGAAGAAAAGGGATGACAGAGGAGGAGATGGTTGGATGGTATCACTGACTCGATGGACATGAATTTGAGTAAGCTGTGGGAGATGGTGATGGACAGGGAGGCCTGGCATGCTGCAGTACATGGAGTCACAAAGAGACAGATATGATTGAGCAACTGAACTGAACTGATAGGAATAAATGCCATGGTCTTTGTTTTTTGAATGTTGAGTTTTAATCAGCTTTTTCACTCTCCTCATTCTCTTTCATCAAGAAAGTTCACGTTCATCATTGAGTCTTTAGTTCTTCTTTGCAATCTGCCATAAAGGTGGTATTGTTTGCATATCTGAGGTTATTGATATTTCTCCCAGCAATATTGATTCCAACTTGTGCTTCATCCAGCCCAGCATTTCACATGATGTGCTGCATATAAGTTAAGTAAACTGGGTGACAATATACAGCCTTGACTTACTCCTTTCCCAATTTGGAACCACTCCATTGTTCCATGTCTGGTTCTAATTGTTGCTTCTTGACCTGCATACAGATATCTCAGGAGGCAAGTGAGGTGGTCCGTTATTAAAGACTCTTGAAGAATTTTCCACTGTTTGTTGTGATCCACACAATCAAAGGCTTTGGCATAGTCAATAAAGCAGAAGTAGATATTTTTCTGTAATTCTCTTGCTTTTTCTATGATCCAGCGAATGTTGGCAATTTTATCTCTGGTTCCTCTCCCTTTTCTAAATCCAGCTTTAATATCTGGAAGTTCTTGGTTCATACACTGTTGAAGCCTACCTTGGAGAATTTGAGCATTGCTTTGTTAGCATGTGAGATGAGTGCAATTGTGCAGTAGTTTGAGGATTTTTTGGCATTTCTTTTCTTTAGGATTGGAAAGAAAACTCATCTTTTCCAGTCCTGTGACACTACTGATTTTTCCATATCACTGGCATATTGAGTGTAGCACTTTCACAGCATCATCTTTTAGGATTTGAAATAGCTTTACTGGAATTCCATCACCTACACTAGCTTTGTTCATGGTGATGCTTCCTAAGGCCCGCTTGACTGCATTCCAGGATGTCTGGTTCTAGGTGAGTAATCACACCATCATGGTTATCTGGATCATTAAGATATTTTTTGTATAGCTCTGCTGTGTATTCTGTGATATATATGATACATATATATATATATAATATACTTATATTATAATAGAAAATACATACATATATATTAAAGCATGTGGATCACTCCTATATGAAAGTATTGCCTGAACTATTCATAAACCAGTCTAACTCCTCTTTCCCTAGAGGTGTTAGGGCAATCACTTGTATCCATAGTTCTTACAGAGGAATTTCCCAAAGGGACATTCTATTGAATGGACTCTTTCTTAGAAGGAGTAATCATTGTTCATATAACAAGTTAAATTCAGAAAATCAAATTTTTATGTCTACACAAGACTTTGAATTTAGAAACAAGAAACATTTTCTACCTTAGTCTCACTAGTTGACAATATGTTCAGGAGGCCAAAATAATAAAACTTTTGTCCAAACCCCTATTTGCAAAACTACAATTTTTAAGGTCAGGAAAAGGTTACAATGTTTCTGGATGAAATAAAAAGGTTTCTCAAAATGTATTATAATTTACCCAATTAAATTTTCATCCATGAAATAAAATACAGCCATTAACAAGAAAGGATAAATTTTTAAGTGTTGAGATATAACTATCTACAGGCTGTATTGCTAATTGGAAAAAGCAAACTAAAGAACAATACATATTAAACTATTATAGCTCTCATCTTAAACAGAGAGAAAGGAGAAAGAGAATTTTATGTTTGTTCCATATATGAATTTCCTGGATGACTGGGGTATATGGCCAGAAAGCAGGCAGGAGCCAATTATACAAGGCTCTGTGGCATTAATGAGAAGTTTAAAGTTTACATTAAGAGAAAAATGAGCCACAAGAGGGTTTTAAGAAGAGGTCAAAACAATTTGACTTCAAATCTTAAAGGAAAATTGTATGGATTCCAATTCTGGACAAGTTAGAAAAATAGGAACTGGATATGACCTTTCTTTTGAAACAACCAGAAGAGGGGAAAGTGTCAAAGTATATGAGTCAACAGTTTTCAAGGAAAGGACATCAGGAGTGGAGGACAGTTATCCCTAAGAAACAGGAAACAATCTACCCTTTCATTGCCCTGTTGCTAAGTCGCTTCAGTCGTGTCCGACTCTGTGCAACCCTATGGACAGCAGCCCACCAGGCTCCCCCGTCCCTGCGATTCTCCAGGCAAGAACACTGGAGTGGGTTGCCATTTCTTTCTCCAATGCATGAAAGTGAAAAGTGAAAGTGAAGTCGCTCAGTAGTGTCCAACCTTTAGCGACCCCGTGGACTGCAGCTTACCAGGCTCCTCTGTCCATAGGATTTTCCAGGATTTTCCAGCCCACTGGAGTGGGTTGCCATTGCCATCTCCATTCATTGCCCTAGCTTCCCTCATAGCTCAGTTGGTAAAGAATCCACCAGCAATGCAGGAGACCCCGGTTCGATTCCTGGGTTGGGAAGATCCACTGGAGAAGGGATAGGCTACCCACTCCAATATTCTTGGGCTTCCCTTGTGGCTCAGCTGATAAAGAATCCTCCTGCAATGTGGGAGACCTGGGTTGGATCCCTGGGTTGGGAAGATCCCCTGGAGAAGGGAATGGCTACCCACTCCAGTATTCTGGCCCAGAGAATCCCATGGACTATAGAGTTCAAGGGGTCGCAATGAGTTGGACACGACTGAGTGACTTTCACTTTCACTACCTCGAGAGATTGCAGACTACAGTGAAGGGAGGAGGGAAAGCAGGTAGAGCTGGGTAGCTGACTTTAGTTGAGGAAATGAAGCTATGTATTTAGGAAGACCAAGGAGGCTAGAGTTTGCAGGCCATAGTAATGATAGAAGAGGACTATCCACAGAGAGAGGGCTTCCCAGGAGGTGTTAGTGGTAAAGAATTCACCTGCTAATTCAGGAGACATAAGAGTTATGGGTTTGATCCCTGCAACAGGAAGATCACCTGGAGCAGTGCATGGCAGCCTACTCCAGTATTCTTGCCTAGAGACTGCCATGGGCATAGGAATCTGGCAGGCCACCATCCATAGGGTCACAGAGTCTGACACAACTGAAGTGACTTAGCATGCATGCATGCATACACAGAGAGAACCGAAGAGACCTGAAGATAGTCTCTTTTGAGTATTCAAGAGAATATTGATGATTGCATGCATGGGAAGAAACTACTCAATTTTGGGGAAAGAACAATGCAAACACATTGGAGGGAATCACATAGGGTAAGCAATAGTGCCTTTTCCCACTATCCAGCTAGAAAAATTCACAATTCATGGAGGATTAAGCAGAGTATTCAAGAAGATCTTGCCTCAGAAGTGGAGAGAGATTAGCCCTAAACTGATTCCTCTTCTGTAACTGCCTAGAAAAATCACAAAAGCAAGACTAGAAAGGAATGAAATTCTTTTCTAGAAACTTAACTACACTCCAGAACTCAAGAATATTTATAGGAATACAAGAATGTCTAGCACTCAACAAAATAAAATTTACAAACCTGTGCCTAACCAAATATTATGAGGCATAAAAGGAAGCAGGAAAACACAACTTGTAATGAGAATAATCAATTAGCTGAAATTTAGCTAAAATTGATACACATGTAAGAATTAGGAAACAGGAAAATTAGAAGTTGCTATCATTATATTTCACATTCACTAAAAGTTAGCAGAGACATGAAAACTCTAAATAGCAGATATAAAATTCCCAGAGATGAAAACTACAAAATCTGATACAAAAAATCCACTGAATAGAAATAATCACACTCTGTGTGCTCAGTCCCTCAGTCATGTTCGACTCTTTGTGACCCCACGAACAAGTAGCCTGCCAGGCTCATCTGTCCATGGGATTTTCCAGCAAGAATAGTAGAGTAGGTGGCCCTTTCCTTCTTCAGAGAACAGTATAAACCAGTACATTAGATTGATGAGCTTGAGTACATAATAATAGGAAAATGAAACATAGAGAGAGAAAAGAGTTTTTAATAAGGGCATCAGCCTCCAGTGAGAGAACTTCAAGCATCCTAATAAACACATAATTGTAGCCAGTGATATAAAGGAGAAGGGAAGACAGGCAAAATATTTGAAAAAGTGATGAGGAAAATGTGTCCAATTTTGATGAAAGCTATACACCCACAGACTGAAATAGTTCAATAAACTCCAAGTCCAAGAAAAATGAAGAAAAACAGTAAGGCATACTACAAATTGATAAAAATGAATAACAAAGAGATAACTCAACAGGCAGTAAGATAAAAACAGACATTCACAGAAGAAAATATATATACACAGTAAATTTCTCATTGACGATAATGTAAACAAGAAGATAATAGGGCAACCACTTAAAGTATTTTAAAATATTCACCTAGAATTTTAAGCTCAGAAAAAAATATTTTTCAAGGAATGGGCCAAAAAGAAATAATTGTAGATGCACAAAAGCAGAAACAATTCATTGCCAGCAGATGAATACTGTAAGAAATGTTAAAGGAAATCCCTCTGACAGAAGGAAAGTGACTCCAGGTAGAAATAGAAATCTGCAAAAAAAAAACTATAAAATAATAATTATGTGGATAAATATGTATGATTTTTATTATTATTTAAATATCTTTAAACAATAATTCACTGTAAACAATATGTGAGTGATGCAGATATTACAACATATACAGAACAAAATGTCTTACAATGAGGAGAGGTCGAGAAGGGAGAAATAGAAGTACTCTATTAAAAGATTCTTTCACCATAGGTAACACTTGATATATACAGCTTTATAAAACTACAGATTATATATATATATATATAAAATGAGTTAGTCACTCGGTCGTGTCTGACTCTTTGTGACTCCGTGGACTGTAGCCCACCAGGCTCTCTGTCCATGGAATTCTCCAGGCAAGAATCCTGGAGTGGGTTGCCATTTCCTTCTCCAGGGGATCTTCTCAACCCAGAGACTGAACCCTTCTCCCACATTTCAGGGAGTCTTTTTAACAACTGAGCCACCAGGGAAGCTGTTACACACACACGCACACACACACACACACACACAGATCACATGAAGGGAGACTGTGAAAAGTTAAATATATACACATAATACAAACCAAATAACATAATAGAAATACAGCTGACATAGCATTACAGGTAATAAGTGAACCAAGAGATAAATTGTAATTAAAAAAATACAATACGAAAGATGTCAGACAAGGAAAAAAAATATCAAAAGGAAACGGAGCAAATAGAAAATAAATAGCAAAATGATAAACTTACAGCTAACAATGTTTAAAAAAAAAATCACACTAAATATAAATAGTCAAAAAAACGAGAATACTTTTGGGGACAACGGACAGGTTAACCACCTCAAATGTGGTTGTTTTTGTTGTTCAGTCACTGTGATGTCTGACTCTTTGTGACCTATGGACGCATGCCAGGCTCCGCCATCCTCCACTATTTCCTGGAGGTTGCTTAAATTCATGTCCATTGAGTCAGTGATGCGATCTAACCATATTATCCTCTGACACCCCCTTCTTTTGCCTTCAATCTTTCTGAGCATCAGGGTCCTTTCCAGTAAATCAACTCTTTGCATGAGGTGGCCAAAGTATTGAAGTTTCAGCTTCAGCATCAGTCTTTCCAATGAATACTCAGGGCTGATTTCCTTTAGGATTGACTGTTTTGATCTCCTTGCTGTCCAAGGGACTCTCAAGAGTCTTCTGCAGCGCTAAAATTAAAAAGCATCTGTGGATGTAATGTAACATCCATACATTACCACTGGAAAAACCATAGCTTTGACTAAACAGACATTTGTCGGCAAAGTGATGTCTCTTCTTTATAATACGGTGTCTAAGTTTGTCAGAGCTTTTCTTCCAAGGAGCAATCGTCTTTCAATTTCATGGCTGCAGTTACCATCTGCAGTGATTTTGAATCCCAAGAAAATAGTGTCTGTCACTGTTTACAATTTTTCCCCTTCTATTTGCCATGACATGATGGGACCACATGTCATCACCTTAGTTTTTTGAATGTTGAGTTTTAAGTCAGTTGTTTTGCTCTCTTTTTTCACCCTCATCAAGAGGCTCTTTAATTCATCTTCATTTTCTGCCATTAGAGTGGTATCATCTGCATATCTGAGATTGTTGATATTTCTCCTGGAAATCTTGATTCTAGCTTGTGATTCATCCATCCTGGCATTTTCCATGATGTATTTTGCATAAAAGTTATATAAGCAGGGTGACAGTATGCAATCTTGTCATACTCCTATCCCAATTTTAAACCAACCAATTGTTTCAAGTCTGGTTCTAATTGTTGCTTCTTGACCTGCATACATGTTTCTCAGAAAACAAGATAAGGTGGGCTCATACTCCCACCTCTTTAAGAATTATCCACAGTTTGTTGTGATCCACACAGTCAAGGCTTTAGCATAGTCAATGAAGCAGAAGTAGATGTTTTTCTGGAATTCCCTTGCTTTCTCCATGATAAAATGAATGTTGGCAATTTGATTTCTGGTTCCCCTGCCTTTTCTAAATCCAGCTTGTACATCTGGAAGTTCTTGGTTCACATACTGTTGAAACCTAACTTGAAGAATTTTGAGCATTATCTTGCTAGCATGTCAAATGAGCACTCATGAGCTCAGCAACTGCAGCTCACAGGCTTTTTGTATGGTAGTTTAACATGCTTTGGCATTACCTTTCTTTGGGATTTAACCATTCTGACCTTTTCCAGTCCTGTGAGCACTGCTGGGCTTTCCAAATTTGCTGACATATTGAGTACAACACTTTAACAGCACCATCTTTTAGGACTGATTTTAAATACCTCAGCTGGAATTGTCACATCCACTAGTTTTATTCATAGTAATACTTCCTAAGTACCACTTGACTTTACACTCCAAGATATTCATTTCTAGGTGAGTGATCATATCATCATGGTTATCCAGGTCATTAAGACTTTCTTGCATAGTTCTTCTGTGTATTCTTGTCACCTCTTCTTAATGTCTTCTGCTTCTTTTAGGCCCTTACCATTACTATCTTTGACAGTACCTATTCCTTTTATGAAATGTTCCCTTGATAGCTCCAATTTTCTTAAAGATTGAAAAGGCAATTGTGGTTATGCTATGTCATATTGTACACCTTAAAATGCAGTTTACTGTGTATAAATACACTACAATAAAGGTGTTTAAAAAATATTACATAAAGGACTTATCAGATAGTCCTTTTGTATCAAGGGAGATGTGAGTTCCATCCCTGGCCTGGAGCTAAGATCCTACATGCCTCAGGGCAGCTAAGCCTGTGAGATGCAGTTGCTGAGCCTGTGAGCTCTGGAGCCTACACACCACAACTAGAGAGCCCATGTGCCGCAAGGTGAGAATCCATGAGTCACAACAAAAGCTCCTGCATGATGCAGCGAAGATCTCCTGTGCCACAACTAAGATCCAACACAGCTAAAATAAGTAATTTTTTTTTGTAATAATAATGCATAAGAAACCATTAATAATAGCTATAACTAGGATATGAGAATGGGAGTAGAAATGGCTAACAAGATTTCTTTCGATATTTTTAGAATTTACCTTCTACTCAGATGGTAAAGAATCTGCCTGCAATGCGGGAGACCTGGGTTCCATCCCCAGGCTGGGAAGATTCCCTGGAGAAGGGAAAGGCTACACCACTCTAGTATTCTGGCCTAAAGAATTCCATGGACAGAGGAGCCTATCAGGCTACAGTTCATAGGATCTCAAAGAGTTGGACACGACTTAGCGACTAACAATTAAATCTATACACTTGAAAATTGCTAATAATATATGCAATTTATTATTCAAAAATTTTAAACTAGTACAGAAAATGCTTGACAATTAGGAATATATTCATGTGGCTATTTATTATATGTTTTATATAAAATAATATATGTGTTAATAAAATTACTGTGAAGTGTTCTTGAAAAATAGAAAAAAGTAGCAAATTTTCAAATGGCTAAAAAACATAGGAAAACAAATCAACAAAATAGACACAAATGGTCAATAAAAGTATAAAAAAGCTACTCTGTCTTTCTATTACTAAAAATGTAAATGTATATTTAGAAAAATGTATATTTAGAAAACAGTAAGATAAGCCTACTTTACCTACCTAATTGTCAAATATTTAAAAACTAATCATGTCTATACATTAGTGAAATCATGAGATATATAATTCTAAAAACAATTTTAACTTTTATATCAAAATTTTTAGTTAACATGTTAACAAATTATTTTATCTTCTAAGAATTTGTAGCATCTAACAGAATAAGGGATGTTCAGTGAGCATTGTAAAAAATGGCAATAAATTTTAAACAATTCAAACATTCATCAATAGGACTTGATTAAATAAAATTAATTATCCTTCTAGCTATAATATGGAATACTGCAGATTCTTACATAAAGAAGAAGGGGGTGAGTTAGACCTAGATCTATAAACCTACAATATGCAGTTTAGTGAATGGCTTTTGAAATAGCATGTATTTCATGTTCTTAGTGATGAATATGTGTGTATATACATTTGTAGATAAAGCTGAAATTTATATACCTCCCAGTCTTAACCATAGCTATTTCTTGGCAGTAGGAGTGAGGGTTGGGGAAGTAAGTGTGAATAGCATAACAATAGAATTTCTATTTATTATGTATTTCTCTATAGTTGGTTTTTGTTTTTACCTTGGACAGATATAATAAATACATATTTTCATTTTGGGGGAAAAATCAATCTAGCAGTCTAATGAAGACAGAATAAGACCACCCTTTTGGGAGAATGCAAGCTATTTACCATTGTGAAAATAGAGCAGAATTTAGAATCACACAATGTGTTGTAATCTTTCTCTACCATTTATTAGCTCTGTGAATCTGGAAATTTATATAAGTTCTCTGTCTCAAATTCTTGATCAGTACAGAGGAATACCACTGTCTACCTCAGGGAGTTATTGAGATGATTATATATGTTAGTATCTATAAATTATCTACCACAGGTGGTGAAGAAATGCTACTTTCCTCACTTTTAATGTCAAAAGGATACCATTTAATCTCATCATTAGGTCTTTATATAATCAAGGTATTTCCTAAGTATCTGAAGTACACCCAAGAAATATCTAAAAAGTGCACTTGAAATTGCTTAGGATACCAGGCTTTAGACAAGGAAATCACTTTACAATATAACATTTTGATATTTCAGGAGATCTATCGGTAAGATGAGAATTAGGAAGTATAGCTTCACACTGAATTCCTTCTACACTAAGGGCATTAGGCAGAATTGTAATGAGAAGAGAAATGTTATTGAATTCTCACAAACTGAATAACAATAAAGGCAGTGCTGAAACTACAGAAATATACAACAAAGAGTGAAAGAGTTTATCTTTCAAATGGGCACGTGCCCTCTTCCTACTGTTGCAGGCGACACACACTGGTACAGGTGGTCCTTTGTAATTGTATGCATAAAAGAACTGAGTCATTTTCTGATTGGTAAATAATATGCAATGTCAGACTCTCCACACCATCTGTGTCACTCACCGCCACAGTTTTCTGCAAAACTGCCAGCAGCACAAGCTCAGCACCTCACTGTTGGAGAAGTCACAGGAAGACGTACTTGGCATCCTTGGCAAAGCTTTAATCTGCTCTCAGTATTGAACCTGACATATGCCCCAAAGCAGAACGTGTATGCTCCTCTAATGATCTCTCCTGCTGTTTTATAATCAGAGACATAGATGGAGGGAGTGCTGCCATTTTTTCATTTGGCACCAATCAGACTCCTGGACTCTCTATTTGGCAAAACAGAAAACCTCTCATATTTCGGAAAATTAATGTTCCGATTGCTAAACACAACCATGTCACTAATTTTCATTGCTATTTCCTAGCTATAAGACTTGTGCTTTTATTTTTAAAACTTCGCTTCAGCTTTCTTCAGTTTTAGGGAATCCTCATTTATATGAAAGTAGAGCTGCTAGCTGACAGTTCAGACAGACTTCTTGAAGTCTGGGAGAACCTAGCTGATAGTTGCTTTGTCGACTTCTTTTTTCATCGGAGGAAAGGAACACTTCGTCAGAGGGCATATCTTGGCTTCCTTTTTAAGACGTCTGGTATTGACAGAAGCTAAAAAGCAGAGCCTCAGCATGCATCAGGCAAGGAAAGTCCTGGAAAGACTTCTCCTTCCTTCTCTCTTTTTTCTGGTTTTCTTTCCTATTATTCACAATGGGCCATATCCATATGGTGGTAGCTCCAGATCCAGGAGTTATTAATTTTGCCAAATCTCTTTTATACCAGGGCTTTCACTTTATTATTTGGTACTAAAACCAGCTACAAATGTTGATATGCTTTTGAGGGATCTGTGATTTCTATGTAACAAGCACCATACTAAAGTTTATTCAACAGAGAAAAATACAGAGTTTTTACCACAATTATTTTTTAAAAATACACACAGAATTCATACAATTCTAAATTATAGGTAGATCCCATAAGCAAACAACAGCTAAACCAACTGAAAATCTAGATCTGAGAAAATGAAAAACCAGGGAAGGGACACATGTATATTATAACAAATCTGAAATAATAGGTCTGCTTTGGAGATCACTATTCACTTTGTTTTTTTAGTGTGCTTAAAATACATGTCATGATTACTATTTTAATCCCTCTAATGCTCAACATGATTTGGACTTTCTTTTACTAAAGATAATTCTGCAAAAAAAAAAAAAAAAAAAAAAAAAGAGGCATCGTGATATCCCTGTACAAAAGTCCATGTTTCTTATAAATAAAATGTGGACTAATCCAATCAAAAATAAGGAAATAAAATTAAAATCACAATTATAAAATTAAAAGATTTTATGTACCTGAAAAAATTACAGCTCTCAGCTTTGCAAATTAATACCATACTAGTTATAATTCACATTATTACACATTATTTCCATATAAATCAGTAAAGATGATCTCTAAAAAGTACACCTTCTAGAGGCAGAAATTATAGGAATTTCCTGACAGTCCAGTGATTAGGACTCTGTGTATCACCACTGCAGGGGGCCTGGGTTTGATCCCTGGTCTGAGAACTAAGATCCTGAAAGCCACACAGCGTGGCCAAAAATAAAAAATAAAGACAGAAATTATTTAACTCTGATTTCTATCAGGCCATGGGACTGTATCCTTAAATATGTTTTTATAAATATTTAGCTCCTATACCCTTAATTCTCTCATTGGATTGCTGAAAATTTATTGTTGTTGTTATTGTTGTTTGTCTTCATGAGTTTGTGAAGCAGCTCTTTCTGTTCTGTTCAGTTCAGTTCAGTCACTCAGTCGTGTCCGACTCTTTGCAACCCCATACAGCAGCACACCAGGCTTCCCTGTCCATCACCAACTCCCAGAGCTTGCTTAAACTCATGCCTGCCGAGTCAGTGATGCCATCCAACCATCTCATCCTCTGTCGTCCCCTTTTCCTCCTGCCTTCAATCTTTCCCACCATCAGGGTCTTTTCCAGTGAGTCAGCTCTTTGCATTAGGTGGCCAAAGTAATGGAGCTTCATCTTCAACATCAGTCCTTCCAATGAATATTCAGGAGTGATTTCCTTTAGGATTTACTGATTTGATCTCCTTGCTTTCCAAGGGACTGTCAAGTCTTCCAACACCACAGTTCAAAAGCATCAACTCTTCAGCATTCAGCATTCTTTATGGTTCTACTTTCACATCCATACATGACTACTGGAAAACCATAGCTTTGACTATGTGGACCTTTGTCAGTATAGTAATGTAGTTTTTATTCAAAAATTTTGTGCAGTGATTTGCTGAGTGTTAACACCAACTTGGTCCAGGTTCTAACACTTCACTTCTACAATAGAGTGAATTAGAACTGCCTCTGCTTCAGCTCACAATCTCCTGCTGCTATTAGCTCTCCAGGCAAGCATCTTAGGGAAAGGGATTGTGTTGTCTGTGTTAAGAAACAGTTAAGATGTAAATACCCACCATGTTTTAGTGCATCCAGAAACAGCTTTTACCCTATACTCACTCCCAACCAAAAAATCTTTGAAGAGATCAAGATTTCAGGGCCTGTAGGTAAACCCTGTGTGATATGGAGAGGTGTATGAGAGCCATCAACAGAGACAAGTGGTGAAAAAGTATTCATCTCCTCCGATTACTTATAATAGCAGGTGAGGTCATTAGCCCCCACAGCACTTGTTTGAAACCTAAACAGGTACAGCAACTCACCATTAAGATCAATCCATTACTGAATTAGAAATATGACTGAATTTAGCAACAAATTTGTGCCAACATTACTTCTAGCAGCAGTAGCTTTTCAGCAGCAGATTGGCACTGCGACAGGGTCCATAATTTTCACAGTATGTGTTTCATAATTTGTCATGCACACTCTGATTACTTGGCATATTGGCAGGGTCCACAGTGCTCTCTAAATGTCACCAAACGCATTTGAGGATTTGTCATGCACGGTCTGAGTAAGTGACACAACACAGCAGAGTGGCCAGGTTCAGAGCTCATTTTTGCACTCCCTTTAAGTGTTCTTCAGCTCAGCCACCAGTGACGAGGGCCTGATGGGAACTGCAGAGCCCTCCTCCTAGAGTGCTGATTTTTAATTTTGCGTCAAGTGATCATATGGATGCTTCCAGGAGAAAACACTACAACACTGCAGGTGTGATTTGCACAGCCTAGAGTTTCTGCCTGATAATATTCTTTTCAAATCATTCTTTGTAGTGTACTTAATGTTTTTTCACACAAGCACAAAGAACATATCGCAAATTCAAAGTAGGAAAAGGAGAGTAATAAATATGAATAGAGAGTGGAGAAAGATATATTCAAGAAATTACCCAGTTAAGAGATCAAAAAATGAGACGTCTGCTGTTCAGAACAGAGAGGTAGAATGGTGTCGGGATCAGAGAATCCTGGGCTAGGTGTTAATCTAGTTTCTGTAGGAACAACTTGTGAGTTTAGGCAAACCGTCCATCCTGTTTTTGGCCTATAAATGAGGAGGTTGGATGAGAGCATCTCTAAGGGCGCTTTCATGTCTAAACACTCCATTGTTCTAAGAGAGGAACATGAGTTTGTTAATGTCTTTCAGTCATCTTTCCCCTTTGCCTGCAATGACTGCATAATGCGCTTGCAGGGCTTAGTAAAAGCTTCAAGAGCCACCTCTGCTGGAAGCTGTTAGTTGTCTAGGATTCTGGCCATTATCTTATCACTTTTAGTCACTGTCTTTTAGGAAGATGAAAGAAATTAGTCTTTTTTATACATTTGGGTCCCCTGGATGCACCTGTTACTATGAAATCTGTTTGATGATAAATAACTCACATATGCTCAAGAGTGTTGTCTTGACATGTGCAGTGAGAGACTCTCAGAGACATATGTTGTAAAAAGCAATAGCTGTGACTTTGTATTGGCTCACAGATAGTGAAAGTAGAGGAGTGTGTGGAGGCTAACAAAGACTGTGTAGGCAGGGAGAGAAGCTGAGGAAATCATGAAAATTTCAAACCTGTACACTGCACTTAAAAAAAAAAAACAGACATAAGAAGCCCACATTAATCACAAATATGTATCTATTGTCCTAAACTACCATATATAAAGCCATGTTAGACACAGGATTTTTACTTTAAAGAAATCCAGAAGACTAGAATCACTTCAGATGAATAACTTTTCAAAAAAATATTTTCTCTTCCAAAAAGGCTGCCATGATTTTGCCTTTATTGAAAATGTTTATTTTAATTTTCTGTGCTCAAATTGATGAAGACAAGAAGAAACATTACCATTCTTCCTTTATTTCTAGGAAAAAGTATTTTTTTTAATGAATCTTTTCATGTGGGTAATTTTCCACCATTCACTCAAACTGCCAACCCCTGGGTAAAAATTGGGTGACTGCTGAACTCTTATACTCACGTCTCACCACAGTACACTGAACAAGTGAAGATTCAATTGATCTTAGGTTTCTTGCTTCAACATCTTATGAAAATTAGGCAACTTACTTTTCAAACTCTAAATACTATTGAGAGATTGATTCATATAACTGCTTCTGTACATTTCATTAATTTTGAAACTGATTTGTTCTGACTCGAAGTTTCTATTGTATTATTCTAGAATATACCACTATTCTACTTTCCAAATATCCTTTTAAAATTATATACCAAAGTAGAACACTATATAACTTTCATATAGATATAGATATTCTTCATATGCAGGTAGTGAACTACCCCAAAATAGTATTGACCTGAATGTATTAAGAAAAATAGGTTTAATACTTTTTTGCATCTAGTTTCTTCTCTGATTTGCCATTCTCAAAATGTTTGTGAATACCCCTATAATGATCTGTAGTGCCTGCACAATTAGCCACACAAAACCTCAAATCCATAAAAATCTTTTCATATGCACTTATGAAAAACACTCATGTTCAGTAATGCCTTCAGTATATACACACACAAATATGCCTACCTCCAATTGTTTAGTCAGTAAATGAATAAGTTGAAATGTTTGCTTAATTTGAAATAATATTTACTTTCAAAATTGTATCATTTCTTCTATTAAGAACAGGTGGAAAATGATCAAAAAGAATATGAAGCACATGTTGAACCAAAATAAAGCAAAAGATTTTATACTGAGTTGTCAATCTCATTCTCAAAAGAAAGTGAGTGTTCAGTTTAGTTGATTCACTCAGTCTTGTTCGACTGTTTGCTAACCCAGAATGCTAGGCCTCGCTCCATCACCCGCTCCTGGAGTTTATTCAAACTCATGTCCATTGAGTCGGTGGTGCGATCCAACCATCTCATCCTCTGTCATCCCCTTCTCCTGCCTTCAATCTTTCTCAGCATCAGGGTTTTTCTGATGAGTCAATTCTTCACATCAGGTGGCCAAAGTATTGAAGTTTCAGCTTCAACATCAGTGCTTCCAATGAATATTCAGGACTGATTTCCTTTAGCATGGACTTGTTAGATATCCTTGCTGTCCAAGGGACTTTCAAGAGTCTTCTCCAATACCACAGTTCAAAAACATTAATTCTTTGGTGCTCAGCTTTCTTTATAGTCCAACTCTTATATCCATACATGACTACTGGAAAAACCATAGCCTTGACTAGACAAATATTTGTCAGCAAAGTAATATCTCTACTTTTTAACATGCTGTCTAGGTTGGTCATAACTTTTCATTCAAGGAGTAAGTGTCCTAATTTCATGGCTGCAATCACCATCTGCAGTGATTTTGGAGCCCAAAAATATAAAGTCAGCCACTGTTTCCGCTCTTTCCCCATCTATTTTCCATGAAGTGATGGAACTGGATGCCATGATCTTAGTTTTCTGAATATTGAACTTTAAGCCAACTTTTCACTTTCCTCTTTGACTTTCATCAAGAGGCTCTTCACTTTCTGCCATAAAGGTGGTGTCATCTGCATAACTGAGGTTATTGATAAGTTGTCAAGCTAATTCGCAAAAGAAAGTGAGTGTACATCACTAATAATTTGATAACTTTTGAGTCTTTTTTCTCAACCTCAACAGAAGTCTGCCTTAGCTTAACTTACACTCTATTTCTCCTCATTCCAGCCATAATTGCTTATTTTTCTTACTATAAATACTTAGTATTCACAGGTAAACACACAAATTTCCTCCTTCCCTGTTTCCCTGTGATTTCCCACTTGAATTAAAGGACTGGATAACGAGTATATCTCATTTATTTGGTGTTATTTCCTTAACCAAAATTGTGCTAGCTCATCTCTTACATTAGTTTTAGAGGTCTAAATTTCCATTTAATTATTTGTGCATCTATTATTCATTCCCTGGATAAAGAGCTACATAAAGATATTTTTGTTAGAGGCATGCTATCTTCTATGACTAACCAAATCAAATAAAACTAGCTTCTAGAAAGACCATCAAAAATGTCTTTTATATTAAGAAACAAAGGAGAGTCTATCATTTCACAAAGCCTTCTAGCAATAACCATAAAATTACTTTTTCCTCTATTTCAAGTGCCTTTATAGTATAACGTCCTTAATTTTCAAATAGCACTCAATCTATCAATAGATTTTCTCAGAGATAGTATTAGTTCTTGCCAACTTTTTGCACGAACTGTTATTGTATCATTCTGTTAGAATCATAGGTCTCTCTTTTGTGAGTAATACATGAAGATGACATGATGCATTTGCAGAACTAATCAGGATATAACACTTTTTTTCTTATTCACATTACAAGACAAACTAATAAGAAAAAAGCAAGTTGAAGACAAATTTTAAAGATTTTCTGCACCCAAATTTAGCCAATAACTTTTCATCTTCTTTTACATTGCAATGTAAATATAACAAGGTTCCTGTTATTGTGGAGTTTGTATGTTCATGGGAAAGAAAGATAATCAGTAAATCATTAATTTATATGCATACACAAGGGCTTATAAATATGCATATGTTGTGCTGCGCTTAGTTGCTCAGTCATGTCCAACTCTTTGCAATCCCAGGGACTGTAGCCCACCAGGCTCCTCTGTCCATGGGATTTCCCAGGCAGGAATACTGGAGTGGGTTGCCATTTCCTCCTCCAGGGGATCTTCCTGATCCAGGGATTGAACCTGGGTCTCCTGAATTGGCAGGTGGATCCTTTACCATCTGAGCCACCAAGGAAGCTCATACATACCATAATATATATAACACATATGCATATAAACATTATATATATACAGATGCATACATATCTTACATATGCATAAATTCATATTACCCATATGTATGTATAGCATATAAGTATACTTATGCAGGTATGAGAATATGTTAATATCAGGTATTAGTAAATGATTTATGAAGAAATTTCAAGTGGATGGCAGATAGAATGTGCCTGGTCTTCTCAGACAGTGTATGTCAGGCCCTGTGTTGAGAGGGATGTGAGAAACCATAGGATAGAAGAGATAGTGCTTTGATCTTACTTTGCTGGCTGCTCTTCCTCTGTGTGGCAGGATGCATATTGGAGATAAATACAAAACTCCCTTTCTCTACCTCTTACACTTCATTCTGCCTTCAGAGGGGGAAAATTGTTGCACCCTTTCCATAACTGAAGATCCAATATTCCTATGTTTCATGACATTAAGCCCTACTTCTGTTTTTTATGACAATTTCAGTGACAAACTTGAGGAAAATGAATCAGATATTATTGACTAGCCACTCCCTTAATTAAATGTCAATAATATATTTAATATTCTGAGTGACAAACTGTGATGATGACGTTTACATTTAGTTTGAAAACATTCAGTATTGTGAATCATACTTAATATATAAGCAATATTATGCTGTACACAAAGGGAACAAGTATATGGTCAAATGCTTATTAGTCTACTGCCATTTGCAATACTTTTATTTAAACAAGGCAAACATTTCTGATCTCAGTAGAGAACAAGTGTCAGTATGGAATGGTAAGCTCTATGTGTTATCTCTTTACTCCTTAAAACTGGCTTGGATCTAAAGAAAGAATCAGTTACTATTCTACTGCCTTTTCACCGTATTTAAATTAATATTAGGAAGAATCACTCAGTCTTAAGCCAGACCATCCTTAGTGCTTCATTGTACACTGTTCCAGGTTTCAGTAGAACCACAGTGTCTCATAATGCTGACAACTCAAATGACTGTTTTCCTAGAATGCTAGCTGCCTACTGGGAATCTTGACCTTTCTCTCCCACAGGTATACTTTGCACTCTACATGAATAAAATCCATTATCATTCCCCCCAAAAAATCTACTCATTTGCTCTATTCCTTTTCTCAGTAAATGGGACCAGCATCTAGCATGTTACCCAAGCCAGAAACTTTACTGCCTTGCTAAACTTCTTCCTCTTTATCATATGTTCATTAGTTCCCAAGACGTACTGCTTCTAGCTCCTAAAATCATCTCATACATTTTCATTCACCCCAGAAATATTTTGGCAGCATTTTTGTATTTTCTTCTAACACTCCTTCCCTCACCACCATGGTCCTTTTAGGAGAACCATGATTTTGTTCATGTTGAAAATTATGTGCTCCAAGGAAAACTGGATCTCCCTTGGACCCTAAGATGTGAGTCTTGATATATCTAGACCAGCTCTATACAGTAGAACCTTCTCCAATGATGGAAATCACTGACAATCTGCACTGTTCAATATGGTAGCCACTGACCATAAAGCATTTGAATGGTGCCTAGAACTAATGAGCACTGAATCCTTAATTGTATTTAATTATATTAGATTTAAATTTAAATAGACACATGTAATTAATGGCTAACTTATTAGACAGCACCAACACCAATCAGAGTATTTCCTTAACTCTCACCTATGATTTTTGTAAGAATGGATATTTGACAGAATTTTGACTAGTTGGATATGAGAGTCTGCCAGAGGGCTTCTGGCAAAATTCACCCTCATAAAAACAGTAGAAAAAAAGGGACATTTTCTGTCCTCTGGACATTGTGCCATGCTATGATCCTTAGAGCTGTTGGAGGGGACAATGGAACTGCTGATCCATGAGGGTGACAAACCTCAAGACAAATGCCTACATATTGAGGTGATCCAATGAAAAATATGGAAATATTCTGGGTGCTCAATTATATCTGAAATGGGCTACTGAATTAACAACACTTGAATCTCTTTTCTTCTGGATTTGTGTGAGATAATAAACCTCCTATTTTAAAACCTGTGGCTTAGAATTTTTATATATTTAGATAAAAACTATCCTCAACAGTGAAAGTCTTTTAAAAATTCAATATTTATTTTTACCTAGAATGATTTTTACCTTCCTGATTTCATTTCCCTCCAATCTGTCGTTCATAACTCCTTTAGAGTGCTTTTTTTCCCCATAAGACTTCAAATGATTTGTAACGAATGTCTAGTGATTTAGTTGTGTGCTTTTTCATGGTCTGTCCTCACACAAGCTTTTAACCTCTGGACCTAACAAATGCCTGGCTCACAATTGTACACATCCTGACAGTGTGTACAGCTCCCTAGGTAACTCAGTGGTAAAGAATTTTCCTACAGTGCAGGAAACACAGAAGGTTTGGGTTAGATCCCTGAGTCTGGAAGATCCCATGGAGGAGGAAATTGTAATCCACTCAACTATTCATACCTGGAAAATCCCATGGACAGAGTAGCCTGGTGGGTTACAGTCCATGGGGTTGCAAAGAGTCAGACATGACTGAGCAACTGTGAATGGACAGAAGTGGTAGTATATGTATTTCAGCAAACAGATACTGAATTAATTAAGATTATAAAGTACAGCTTTGATCATGATTCTTTTTTTTTTTAATTTTTTTTAAAGCTTGCAAATTTGATTGCCTTTTCTTTTTTATTCCCCCCTTCATTTTCTTTGACCACACTTCATAGCATGTGGAATCTCCCCAACCTGGACTCAAACCCAAGCCCCCTGCAGAGGAAGCACACAGTCAATCACTAGACCACCAGGGAAGCCCCTGACTCAACATCTTTAGATGCTTCAATTTTTCCACACAGATTATCAAATGAATTCCAAATTTCCGAGTCTAACATACAAAAGTCTTCACTATTTGGCCACGCTTGTCTGTGCATTCTCTTTTATCACTTCCTACGTGTACAGTTTCAGAAATTAAACTACTCACCCTTAGACTTTGAACGGTGGTATTGGAGAAGACTCTTGAGAGTCCTTTGGACATCAAGGAGATCCAACTAGTCCATCCTAAAGGAAATGAGTCCTGAATATTCATTGGAAGGACTGATGCTGAAACTGAAACTCCAAAACTTTGGCCACCTGATTCAAAGAACTGACTCATTTGAAAAGACCCTGATGCTGGGAAAGATTGAAGGCAGGAGGAGAAGGGGATGACAGAGGATGAGATGGTTGGATGGCATCACCAACTCAATGGGCATGAATTTGAGTAAATTCCGGGAGTTGGTGATGGACAGGGATTCCTGGAATGTTGCAGTCCATGGGATTGCAAAGAGTCGGACACGACTGAGTGACTGAACTGAACTCTTAGATTATTCAAGAACAGCTAAGAGACACTTAGTGAGTGACTCGGCAATATGCTTAAGTGATTTGCAGGCAAATAATTTACTCATTTGTGAGGGAGTCAGCAGGTAGACTGAGACAAGGAAAAGGAGATAGAAGATTAGTAAGAGAGAAAGATTACAGGAATGGTAAACTGCTGTAGCCTGAAAATAGAGAAACTTGTTTATAAATTTTTTTATTGAACTGATTTTTTGGCACCTAGCAGAGTGAATCACAACAAACTGAAAAATCCTTTAAGAGACGGAAATACCAGACCACCTTATTTGGCTCCTGAGAAATCTGTATGCAGGTCAAGAAGCAACAGGTAGAACTAGACATGGAGCAACAGACTGGTTCCAAATCAGGAAAGGAGTATGTCAAGTCTGTATATTGTCACCCTGCTTGTTTAACTTAAATGCAGAGTACATCATGCGAAATGCCTGGCTGGATGAAGAACAAGATTGCCAGGAAAATTATCAATAACCTTAGATATGTAGATGACACCACCCTTGCGGCTGTAAGTGAAGAAGAAATAAAGAGCCTGTTGATGAAAGTGAAAAAAAATGGCTTAAAACTCAGCATTCGGAAAACTAAGATTACGGCATCCAGTTCCATCACTCCATGGCAAATAGATGGGGAAGCAATGGAAACTGTGACAGATTTTATTTTGGGGGGCTCCAAAATCACTGAAGATGGTGACTACAGCCATGAAATTAAAAGACACTTGCTCCTTGGAAGAAAAGCTATGACCAACCTAGACAGCATATTAAAAAGCAGAGACATTACTTTGCCGACAATGGTCCATATAGTCCAAGCTATGATTTTTCCAGTATTCATGTATAGATGTGAGAGTTGGCTTATAAAGAAAGCTGAGCACCTTGATTCTTTTGAACTGTGGTGTTGGAGAAGACTATTGAGAGTTCCTTGGGCTGCAAGGAGATCCAACCAGTCCATCCTAAAGGAAATCAGTCCTGAACATTCAATGGAAGGACTGATGCTGAAGCTGAAACTCCAAAACTTTGGCCACCTGATGCAAAGAACTGACTCCCTAGAAAAGACCCTGCTGGGAAAGATTGAAGGCAGGAAGAGAAGGGGATGACAGGATGAGCTGGTTGAATGACATCACCAGCTCTATGGACATGAGTTTGAGTAAGCTCCAGGAGTTGGTGATAGACAGGGAAGCCTGACATGCTCCAGTCCATGGAATCACAAAGAGTCAGACACAACTGAGTGACTGAACTGAACTGAATTAAAAGAGGGCAGGATGGACTTTAAGCCCTTCACTAGTCTGATTAATGGTATAAAGAAAACATTTTATTTTTTTTAATAGAAATTTATTTATTTTAATTGTAGGCTAATTACTTTACAATATTGTATTGGTTTTACCATACATCAACGTGAATCCTTGTTGTTGATCCTCTAACAAGTCTTGATGGTTTTGTAGCAGAAAAAAAGCATAGCTGACTTAGTGTTGTATGAGCCAGGGTCTTCCCATGGACACCTCAGTTTTAGTAAATCCAAGTTATGGCAATTCTCTAATCAGAATTTCTCAAGATTAATTCTTACTTTCTCTATTGAGAAGACACACCCATTCTTCTAAATCTAGTCTTTTTTACCTGTAGATTTTGCATATTTGATTCCTGGCCTCTACAGTATTCTTGCCTGGGAAACCTCATGGACAGAGAAACCAGGGGGGCTACAGTCCATTGGGTGGGAAGAGTGGGACACAACTTAGTGACTAAAACACCACCAGCATGTGTGTGTGTGTATTTATATATATATATACATAGATATATATATATTTAGAATATACAACATGGTCCAGGAAGCATCTGTTGAGCTTGGCACTGTGGAGACAACAATAAACTAGGTAGATTTAGTCATTTGTAAGCTACAAGTGGATATATCCAATTTAAAAGGTGATTAAGAGTGAAAATAAGCTATCACACGGCACTAGCACAATCTACTTACAGTAGAGTTAATATAATTAAGTACTGAGAAATATCAACTAGCAAGAAATTTTCAGTCTTATGAAAAGACTAAACTGCTATCTGGTGAAAGTTAATTCCAGAGCTTAGTAATCAGGTGAGCTTCTCCCAGGGGACGCTAGTTGTTAAGAACCTGCCTGCCAATTCAGGAGACATAACAGACCCAGGTTCAATCCTTGGGTTGGAAAGATCCCCTGGAGAAGGAAATGGCAACCCACTCCAGTATTCTTGCCTGGAGAATCCCAAGGACAGAGGAGCCTGGCAGGCTACAATCCATGGGGCCACAAAGAGTCGCAGATGACCAAAGTGATAGGATGTACGCATGCACTATCAGATATGCTTTACTTAACCTGAGTTCTATGTAGAAATAGAATCCATAAATGGCTTCAAGAGGTTCACGGATGTGAGCACAAACCCAGCTCTGAATAAGTGATGAGTAGATGATAATTATGGAGAAGGACATGGCAACCCAATCCAGTACTCTTGTCTGGAAAATCCCATGGACGGAGAGGCCTGGTAGGCTGCAGTCCTTTGGGTAACAAAGTGTCGGACACGGCTAAGCAAATTCACTTTCACTTTTCACTTTCATGCATTGGAGAAGGAAATGGCAACCCACTCCATTCTTGTCTGGAGAATCCCAAGGACAGAGGAGCCTGGGGGCTGCCGTCTATGGGGTCACACAGAGTCCGACACAACTGACTCAGCAGCAGCAGCAGATGATGATAATTATTCTCCAAATTATTCTTTACTACAAGTTCCAGTAGGTGCAGGGAAAAAAATAGATACAAATATATATCAGGTGCTGCCATGCCACAAATTGAGAGTTTCTTAGTGAATTCAGCACAGTCTAGTGAGCACAAGTATCTCAGAATTTGCAGAACAAAACCCTCTCTCATAGCTATCCCACTTATATTATTGCCCTCAGATTTTCTTTCTATTGTTTTATTTCTAAAATTGAATTTTTGCCACTTTAATGTTTTTGGTCATTGTGGTTGATGGTGTTATTTGGTCACAATTATTAGCTTCATCCCTAATTTTAGCATACTTCATTATGGTTGGAATATGTTTGCCTACCTCACTGTCTTTGGACTTGATCATGTGACTTTGGTCAGTGGAACATGAATGGATGGGATTTACACCATTTTCAATCAGAAACTTTAAATGTACTTTTGCAATTTTGCTTTATCCCTTAGAAATTCTGCCCTCAGTTCAGCTCAGTTCAGTTGCTCAGTCATGTCCGGCTCTTTGAGACATGCCCTGTGCTGCAGAATGAAGAGCATGACCCAGATAATGGCTGTTTCTTCACCCTGAGTTCTGGAACAAAAGCCATATGGATCCAAGCCCAGACAAATCTGTCTAGACTAGTGGAACCCAGCTGAGCCCTGCAGTGTCAAGGCTTACCCACAGTTTTCATAAAGCTTAAGTGACAAACAAATATTTGTTGTAAGAAGCCACTATGATTTTGGAATTATTGGTTTCTACAACAAAATCTAGCAAAATTTTTTTATTTTTAAAAATCCATGAATCAAATTAGGTAAATGTTATCTTAGGATTCATTCAAGCCATTTTCCTCATATAAATTTTGCAATTAATTTCTGTTGGTTCATTTCAGTTACTCAGTTGTGTCGAACTTTTGCCATCCCATGGACTGCAGCACGCCAAGCTTTGCTGTCCATCACCAACTGCCACAGCTTACTCAAACTCAGGTCCATTGAGCCGGTGATGCCATCCAACCATCTCATCCTCTGTTGTCCCCTTCTTCTCCTTCCCTCAGTCTTTCCCAGCATCAGGGTCTTTTCCAACGAGTAAGTTCTTTGCATCAGATGGCCAAAGTTTTGGAGTTTTGAGCTTCAGCATCAGTCCTTCCAATGAATATTCAAGACTGATTTCCTTTAGGAAATTGGTTGGATTTCCTTGCTGTCCAAGGGACTTTCAAGAGTCTTCTCCAACACCACAGTTCAAAAGCTTCAATTTTTTGGTGCTCAGCTTTCTTTATAGTCCAACTCTCATATCCATACATGACCACTGGAAAAACCATAGCTTTGACTAGATGTACCTTTGTTGGCAAAGTAATATCTCTGCTTTTTAATATGCTGTCTAGATTGGTCATAGCTTTTCTTCCAAGGAACAAGTGTCTTTTAATTTCATGGCTGGATTCACCATCTGCAGTGATTTTGGAGCCCAAGAAAATTAAGTCTGCCACTGTTTCCATTGATTCTTCACCTATTTGCCATGGAGTGATAGGACCAGATGCCATGGTCTTAGAGTTGGTTAGCAGTGAACCATCTTTTAAAACAAGCCTAATACAGTTTCTTTAAAAAAAAAAATCCATGTTTAAGGAAATAATTTTGATTTTTGAGACAATATTATATTCTAGGCATATAGTATTGCTATTTTAAGGTATTTAATACAATCGAGATAAAATTATTACATTGCATTCTTAGGATATATGCTTTCTATCAACTTTCTCCAAATAAGTACCTTCTAATGTATGGATGTGAGAGTTGGACTGTGAAGAAGGCTGAAGAATTGATGCTTTTGAACTGTGGTGTTGGAGAAGACTCTTGAGAGTTCCTTGGACTGCAAGGAGATCTAACCAGTCCATTCTGAAGGAGATCAACCCTGGGATTTCTTTGGAAAGAATGATGCTAAAGCTGAAACTCCAGTACTTTGGCCGCCTCATGTGAAGAGTTGACTCTTTGGAAAAGACTGTGATGCTGGGAGGGATTGGGGGCAGGAGAAGAAGGGGACAACAGAGAATGAGATGGCTGGATGGCATCACTGACTTTATGGATGTGAATCTGAGTGAACTCTGGGTGTTGGTGATGGACAGGGAGGCCTGGTGTGCTGCGATTCTTGGGGTCACGAAGAGTCGGATACGACTGAGTGACTGAACTGAACTGAACTGAATGCCTAATAAACCTTTCCTTAGGTCTGATCTTAATACTTCAAATCTTGAGATCTTAGATCTGTTATCTCCCTCCTAAATCTTCTTAATTTCTCTCCAGGAAATCATGAAATTGACCATATAAACATTTTCCAGTTCCTTATCTTCCTTAACCTGCAGAGAAAGGTAATATTTTTAAGTATTGACAAAGGTTGAAGCTTTAATATATTTCAGTAAGGTGATAGCTCTGAAAAAGCCACCCATCAAAACACCCACGAAACACAAACCTCCCTGTAATTAGTCATCAGAAATAATAAATTGTCACCATGCCAGCCTTGACAGTCTCCAGCAGCACTGACCTGAAACACCGTGTGTCCCTTGTGACTGCCAATCAAAGCCAGACAGCCCTGTTGGAGAGCTGAACCGATTCAGCAAATGTGGAAACAGGACCTGCAGCTATTTAACATTTAGTCACACACACACCAAAAAAAAAAAATGCTTCAGAAAAGAGAGAGCAAAATGTAGCAAAAGTTAGCCTAAAACCAATAAAAATGGAAACTTGTAAATACACACTGGTGTGAAAGTACTGATGTTAAGGGTCTAGAGAACTGGGAAAGTAACTACTCTTAGGAGGCTAGTCATTGTATATCTTCCCCTTGGTTTCCTCAAATTCACTATTAACACCTATCATACAACTTTTGTGGGGATGTTCAGTCAGTTCAGTTCAGTCACTCAATCGTGTCCGACTCTTTGCAACCCCATGAATCGCAGCACACCAGGCCTCCCTGTTCATCACCAACTCCCGGAGTTCACTCAGACTCACGTCCATCGAGTCCGTGATGCCATCCAGCTGTCTCATCCTCTGTCGTCCCCTTCTTCTCCCGCCCCTAATCCCTCCCAGCATCAGAGTCTTTTTCAATGAGTCAACTCTTCGCATGAGGTGTCAAAGTACTGGAGTTTCAGCTTTAGCATCATTCCTTCCAAAGAAATCCCAGGGCTGATCTCCTTCAGAATGGACTGGTTGGATCTCTTTGCAGTCCAAGGGACTCTCAAGAGTCTTCTCCAGCACCAGTTCAAAAGCGTCAATTCTTCGGCACTCAGCCTTCTTAGTGAATGACTTAAGAACCTAAATTCTTTAGCCATAAACAGATACACACAATATGAATACAACTTTCCTCTCTTCTACTGGGACATGGTGGGGGTGGGTGGGTATTGGACCCAGGCAATCTCCTCTGGTCTGCTGAAGCCTACCATGTCCAAGTTGAAGTTCACTTTGAAATCTGTCACATTGTTTTGAAAATACATAGTCCTTTCTTGTGGTTATTATGATAATTTTAAATGGAGAGACATTAACAGTAGGGATCGTTAAGGTTGGACATAATGATGACTCTTTTCAAAGAAGCTAGATCTAAAACTGATACTCCTGAGGGTGTACCTAATTCTGACTTGGACTTATTTTGCAATCTAAGGCTAGTGACAAAACATTTCAATGTCTCTAACAGAACTATAAAATTTTGATGAGATGCTATTTTACAGAAGTTTTTTAAATTAATCTTTGCTTGATTTTTGCCTTTATCTTTCCAAGATATTCCAAATATATACCCACTAATTTCTAGTCCCTATCCCTACTCTCATATTTACAAACACACACAAATTCTGTCTTATTATGGTTGTAAAACACAATAGATATATATCAAGTATCTCCCATAGTCTAGAAGGAATGAATTTCAGTCATTTGCACAGATTCAGTAGGCCCATTTATGGCAGCAATTTTGTGTTCTACATTCTAAGTAAATTCTTTCTTGGAATAAATACCAACCAGCACAAGGCAACATCAAAAGAAAATGATTACAGAGCTTTTATAATAATTTTAATATGGTTGTTTCAACAACTTCTTGACAGAAACCTAATAGTTTCTTATAAAGACATGAAAATCTTTCAGGTAATAGACAAGTTTTCCTCTTTCGTCTACTGTATAATACGTACTTACCTTGCGTAGTATAAAATTAACCTCCAATTCCAACATGATCAAAGAATATTTAATGGTTTTTCCAGTAGTCATGTATGGATGTGAGAGATGGACTATAAAGAAAGCTGAGCACCAAAGAATTAATTGATGCTTTTGAACCAGGGTTTGGATAAGACTCTTGAGAGTCCCTTGGATTACAATGACCTAACAGAAGCAGAAGATATTAAGAAGAGGTGGTAAGAACACACAGAAGAACTATACCAAAAAGATCTTCATGGCCCAGATAACCACAATGATGTGAACAATCACCTAGAGCCAGACATCTTGGAATGCGAAGCCAAGTGGACCTAAGGAACCATCACTATGAACAAAGTTAGTGGAGGTGATGGAATTCCAGTGGAGCTATTTCAAATCCTGAAAGATGATGCTGTGAAAGTGCTGCACTCAAAATGCCAGAAAATGTGGTAAACTCGGCAGTGACCACGGGACTGGAAAAGGTCAGTTTACATTCCAATCCCAAAGAAAGGCAATGGCAAAGAATCTTCAAACTGCTGCACAATTTCCGTCATCTCACATGCTAGCAAAGTAATGCTCAAAATTTTCCAAGTCAGGCTTCAACAGTATGTGAACCTTGAACTTCCAGATGTTCAAGCTGGATTTAGAAAAGGCAGGGTAACCAGAGATCAAATTGCCAACATTCATTGGATCATGGAAAAAGCAAGAGAGTTCCAGAAAAACATCTACTTCTGCTTTATTGACCAAGCCAAAGCCTTTGACTCTGTGGATTACAACAAACTGGAAAATTATTCAACTGGAAAATTCTTAAAGAGAGGGAAGTATCAGGCCACCTTACATACCTCCTGAGAAATCTGTATACAGGTCAAGAAACAACAGTTAGAACTGGACATGGGACAACAAGACTGATTCCAAATCAGGAAAGGAGTACATCAAGGCTGTACATTGTCACCCTGCTTATTTAACTTATAAATAATTATGTCAGGTAAAATACCAGGCTGGATGAAGCACAAGCTGGAATCAAGATTGCTGGGAGAAATATCAATAACCTCAGATATGCAGATAACACCACCTTTATGGCAGAAAGTGAAAAAGAACAAAAGAGCCTCTTGAAAGTGAAAGAGGGAAGTGAAAAAGTTGGCTTAAGATGCAACATTCGAAAAAATAAGATCATGGCATCTGGTCCCATCACTTCATGGCAAATAGATGGGGAAACAATGGAAACAGTAACAGACTTTATTTTCTTGGGCTCCAAAATCCCTGCAGATGGTGACTGCAGCCATGAAATTAAAAGATGCTTGTTCCTTGGAAGAAAAGCTATGACCAACCTAGACAGCATATTAGAAACCAGAGACATTACTTTGCCTACAAAGGCCCATCCAGTGAAACCTATGATTGTTACAGTAGTCATATACGGATGTGAGAGTTGGACTATAAGGAAAGCTGAACAACAAAGAATTAATGCTTTTGAACTGTGGTATTGGAGGAGACTCTTGAGAGTCCCTTGGACTACAAGGAAATCAAACCAGTCAATCCTAAAGGAAATCAGCCCTGAATATTCATTGAAAGGACTGATTCTGAAGCTGAAATTCCAATACTTTGGCCACCTAATTTAAAGAGCTGACTCATTTGAAAAGACCTTGATGCTGGGAAAGTTTGAAGGCAGAGGAGAATGGGACAACAGAGGATGAGATGTTTGGATGGAATCACCGACTCAATGGACATGAGTTTGAGTAACCTCTGGGATTTGGTGATGGACAGGGAAGCCTGATGTGCTGCAATCCACGGGGTTGCAAAGAGTTGGACATGACTGAGCAACTGAACTGAATAACGAAAAGATAAAAATTATAACAAATTCATGATAAAATAATAAATAACTGATACAGCATATCCAATATTCTAGGAACAATTTATAATAATTTGATCCTTATAACAAAGCTATGAGGTAGATACTGCTATTATCTGCACTTTATAAAACAAAATGAGGCTTGGAGTGGCATAATTGTTTGTTCAAAGTGGCATAATATCTTGCCCAAGACAAACCATTTGTAAAAGAGCCAGAATCTGAACTCCTGTAGTTTGGCTTCAAATTTTACATTAATTGCTTCCTTGTAATGCCTCTCTGTGTTTAACAAGGTTTACATACAAATAACTATGACATAAACGATGAGGTGTTAGAAGCTGGAACAGAGAGGAAACATGCAGAAACAGACTAGTTATGAGAAGGAGCTAGTCTGCTTTCTTGAAATGTAGAAAAATGATTCTTCATCCAAAAGCTCTATGTCCAGAAAATACTTTAAAACCTATGGTCACCCACAGAGATGTTATGGGGAGGGAGGTGGGAGGGGGGTTCATGTTTGGGAACACATGTAAGAATTAAAGATTTTAAAATTAAAAAAAAAAAAAAACAACAAAAAAAAAAAAAAAAAATAAATAAAACCTATGGTCAAATATACCCAGTCATATCATACAGTCACTCTTTCCCCAGGTCTTGGCATTTCCACCAGTCACTGTGATTTTATAGGTCACTATCATCTCTGGACCCATAGAGTCTTTCCTTCTTTTGCATCCTGTTCTAATCAGGAAAATCTCCCTTTTTACTATTGCTTTTCAAAGACACTCTGATTATACGTTCAAACACTTTTCTACATTTCACCTCCATGAATATGATCTGAAATCTCCTAAAGATTCAGCTCAGTACTTTAGGGACCTCCCTGGTGGTCCAGTGGCTAAGACTGTACTTCCAGAGTAGGGGGCCCAGATTCTATCCCTGGTCAGGGAACTAGAGTCCATGTGCTACAGCTAAGACCCAGCACAGCCAAATAAATAATTTAAAAAAAAAAAAAGAGTCAGCACTTTAAACATGAATCTAGAGAAACCAGCCAAGTTCCTTCCCTGATGCAGTGATGTACAGAGCAGTTCTCCCAACTGAAGTCATGAAAACGATTGGGAAAGCAAAGAGGAAAACAACATAATTCAAAGTCAAATGGAGTTCATAATTTTTGTTACAGCATGGGGGAACTATTGAAAAGTTTCAAGCAGATGACTAACATGATGGCATTTTGGTTTAGGGAAATAAATCCGAGCACAGTATGGAAAAGATCAACCTAGAAGCAAGGAGACCATCGGTGAGGAAGCTGTTAGGATAATCCAGGAAAGAAGTACCTCATACACTGTTAGTGACGATTGAAAATAAAGTGTATCTAGGGAAGCCCAAAAGAGACATTGAAGGGGCATGATACTGACTTTCATAGAGGTTGCAGTTTATTTAGAAAGATTATAATAACAATACCTAGATTTATTGAGCTCTTCTTACCTGCCAGGTTCTCTGCTAAGTGCTTAATATGAAATAACTTAAGATATCTCACTGGTAATTTTCATACTGATTACATGTTGGAAAGATAATTGTTTGAATATATTGGGGCAAGTAAACTGGACAGTTGGGCTTCCCTGGTGGCTCAGCAGTAAAGAATTTGCCTGAAATGCAGGAGACATGGGTTCAATCCCTGGACCAGGAAGATCCCCTGGAGGAAAGCATGGAAATCCACTCCAGTATTCTCACCTGGAGAATCCTTATGGACAGAGGAACCTGGCAGGCTACAGTCCATAGGGTTGCAAAGAGTCTGATATGACTGAAGCGACAAAGCACAGCACAGCACAAACTTGACAATCAAAAGTAATTTCACTGTTTATTTTTTATTTTTTATGTGGCCACTAGCATATGTGGCTTGCTTTTGTAGTTTTCACTTTATTTCTATCAAATCACACTGATCTAAATATACAACCCCTTCCTTCTCCTATGGTCCTTCTCTCCTTTGGTTTATTCCCCTTTAACCATGGGGACAATTTCTATCTTTCAAAAACAAAATTAAAGAAAAAAAAATATCCTCAGTCCTTCCTCTTTCATTAAGTTGTCCCATTTCTTTTTATTTATTGTCCAACTTTTGAATAAGGAAGATAAGAGGATGTTTTATTTTTTTTTGAGAGTCTCCTATGTGCCACTATCCAGGCTAGACACTTCATCTGTAATTTCTAATTCTTACAGCAACCAGATAAATTCTGTCCATCACTCAACTTTACATATGAAGAAACTGAGTGGGTCTCTGAGAAGTTGTTTTAAACAGGGTCTCGCAGAAAATAGGTATGTATGAAGTGATGTTACAAGAATTCCTAAATACATATTTTGATCCCAAACCTTCCAGATTCAAGATACTTTTTGAGAAGACAATTCTGTATATGCTGTCTTAATTTTGATACTCTAAATATCGAGATATCTAACAGAAGCAAATTAAGGGCTGTCTCTAGTTCTCCCAGGAAAACATATACATTTCAAAAACACTATTTCAGAAATAATTCTACTCACTAGTCTTACAATCTATGAGAAAAATGGCAAGAAATTTTTATATAGTAAGGAGGATGGGAAAATGCCATAGAAATTTGATTTAACAGGGGTGAGTCTTTATTACTATCTAGTATATTATACTTAACAACTGTCTTTATATTTTACCCCCAAGTAGTATATAAAGTTATAAAACCAACTGAGTATGATGGGTTTCTGGTGAACACCCTCTTCTATGTTATAGACTGCCAAATTCTCACACAGCACAGAGCAGAGAAACAAATTCTCACTTCTCTTCTTCAAAGGAGGAGATTCAAAAAATCAAAGGATTTCAAAATTTCAAAGGATTCAAAAATCCATCACTAAATGTATGGATGTGAGAGCTGGACCATAAAGGAGGCTAAGTGC
Organism: Budorcas taxicolor; assembly: GCF_023091745.1. Lineage (NCBI taxonomy): Eukaryota > Metazoa > Chordata > Mammalia > Artiodactyla > Bovidae > Budorcas > Budorcas taxicolor. The sequence continues at coordinate 90,762,090 of NC_068910.1, forward strand.
TGAAGAATGGATGCTTTTGAATTGTGGTGATGGAGAAGATTCCTGAGAGCCCCTTGGACACCAAAGAGATCAAACCAGTCAATCCTAAAGGAAATCAACCCTAAATATTCATTGGAACGACTGATGCTGAAGCTGAAGCTGCAATACTTTAGCCACCTGATGCGAAGAGCCAACTCACTGGAAAAGACCTTGATGCTGGGAAAGATTGAGGGTAGGAGGAGAAGGCGGTGACAGAGGATGAGATGGTTGGATGGCATCACCAACTCAATGGACATGGGTTTGAGGAGCCTCCAGGAGATAGTGAAAGACAGGGAAGCCTGGGATGCTGCAGTCCTTCAGGTCGCAAAGAGTGAGACACAATCTGGGAATGAACAACAACAAAATCCATATATGAGGGCTCTAGTCACCTCTGAAAAGCCTATCAACTAGAAATTGGCCCTTTCCATCTACCTTTATAAGGATTAAGTCATGTGCTGCTGATTTTCCATACCTCCTGAAAGGAGTTCATGGTAGAAAGCAGAAACGAGGCACTCTGTGCTCTAGGGGAAAAACTTGCAGAACAGGATTTCAGATAGTTAGATATTCTCAGGTGTCAATTTTATGAGACCAATTTTTTTATCTCATCATACCTGGAAAAGCACTGAAATCCTTCATGGTGATGAATGTTCCTCATGACTAGCAGAAATCTTCTGCAATAAGAAAAAAAAATGTATATATACATATGCTTGATTGCATGTATTCCTCCTTCACCCCAAGCATATATATGACCATTCCCCACCCACCCCACTCCTTGGAGCAGTTTCTCAGAGCTATCTGAGGTGCTGTCTCCTGGGCCATAGTCCTCATTTAGCCCCAAATCAAAGCTAACTTGCAATTCTGAGAGTATGGTTTTCACCTGATCATTCCTGCCAATAAAACCAAAGCAACCCAGTGACTATAGAGAAACTTATAAATACTGTTGCATTATCAACATTTATGTGGTCCTTTTTAAAATTAAGCATAAATACTCTACTGTAACTGACTGTACCAATTTATTATGATGGGCTTCCCAGGTGGCTACCTACCAATTCAGGAGACATGGGTACAATTCCTGGGGTGGGAAGATCCCTTGGAGAAGGAAATGAGAACCCAACTTGCCTGGGAAATCCCATGGACAGAGGAGCCTGGTGGGCTATATAGTCCATGGGATTACAAAAGAGTTGGACACCATTTAACAACTAAAATAACAACTCACATTGTGCAGTTTTTTAAAGTCAGCACCTATCTCCTAATACCATCACAGAAGGAATTGGAATTTCAACATGTGAACTGGAGTGAGACACAAACATTCAATTCATAACACCCTCTAATGTATGTGTAGGAGAAAAGACCTCATACAAACAGTTGAAGGAATTAGGAGAACAAGGACTAGCTTCCCCTGAAGGAGAAGGAATTCAGCCAGCAGATTGCTTTTAGACTTGAACTGCAACTCTTCCCTGGGTCTCTAGTCCATTGGCCTACGCTGCAGAGTTTGGAAGTACCAGGCACTGCCAATTGTGTCAGTCTATTTTTAAAAATAAATCTCTCAACATACATACACATCCTTTTGGTTCTATTTCTATGGAGAACACTGACTAGTACAAATGGTTAAAGTTTCATTTCAGTTCAGTCGCTCAGTCGTGTCCGACTCTTTGTGACCCCTTGGACTGACTGTAGCATGCCAGGCTTTCCTGTCCATCACCAACTCCCAAATCTTGCTCAAACTCAAGTGCATTGAGTCGGTAATGCCATCCAACCACTTCATCCTCTGTCGTCCCCTTTTTCTCCTGCCTTCAATCTTTCCCAGCATCAGTCTTTTCCAGTGAGTCAGTTCTTCGCATCAAGTGACCAAAGTATTAGAGTTTCAACTTCAGCATCAGTCCTTCCAATGAATACTCAGGACTGATTTCCTTTAAGATGGACTGGTTTGATCTCTTTGCTGTCCAAGTGACTCTCGAGAGTCTTCTCCAACTCCACAATTCAAAAGCATCATTTCTTTGGCACTCAGCTTTCTTTATGGTCCAACTCTCACATCCATACATGACTACAGGAAAAATCATAGCTTTGACTAGACGGACCTTTGTTGGCAAAGTAATGTCTCTGCTTTTTAACATGCTGTCTAGGTTGGTCATAGCTTTTCTTCCAAGGAGCAAGCATCTTTTAATTTCATGGCTGCAGTCACATCTGCAGTGGTTTTGGAGCCCAAGAAAATAAAGTCTGTTACTGTTTCCATGGTTTCCCCATCTATTTGCCATGAAGTGATGGGACCGGATGCTATGATATTCGTTTTTTGAAAATTTATTTTTATAAATAAAAATTATTTTATAAATAAAAATGTTTATTTTATAAACATGTATAAATGTTAAGTTATTAAACATCTATTATATGAAAGTGTTATTTGTTCAATCCTGTTTAACTCTTTGCAACCCCATGGACTATAGCCTGCCAGGCCTTCCCGTCCATGGAATTCTCCAGACAAGAGTACTAGAATTGGGTAGCCATTCTCTTCTCCAGGGGATCATCCCAACCCAGGACTGAACCTGGGTTTCTTGCATTGGAGACAGATTCTTTACCATCTGAACCATCTATTATATGATAAGTCCTTTTCCAGTCATTTTACAAGCATTAACTACCTCCTTTAATCCTCACAACTAAGGGTGGTTAGATAGATAGTGGTCAATACTAGCTTTACTTTACAGAAGAGGAAAAAGAAAAGCTCCCAGATTAATTGGCCAAAATTGCACTGTTTGTGATAAATTTGGTATGTAAACGCAAGCAGTCAGATACTAGGGCCCATACACATAAACATCCCTTGTTTCATCCCTTGTTTCATCCCTTGCCAAAGTCCAGGCATTAGAGGAGACATGTTATCAAATCTCTCAAAAAAAGACACTGGTCAAATAGAGCCATTTTCTTATTGCACTTAGGAAATGCCTATTTGAGAAAATATATATTTATGTTGTTAATTAAGTAATATGAAAAAGATGTTTTGTACCAGGACTGCAATCAGCCCCATTCAAGACTTTAAAGTTCAGAGCCTGAATGGAGTTGATTGCAGGCAAGACTCAACATTCATCAGACAGTCAAATCACTCCATTTTCCTTAGATATGTTCTTGTTTAGCTGAACCATAAGTGACATCTTCAGGGCAGATGATATTTCAAATGATTTTTCTTTTTCCCTTTTAGTTATGCATGGTTGAAGCATTGTTATAGACCAGAAAATGAGTCTCTACAACCTTGAAAAAGTAAATGACCTTATTGTAAGCTCTGACCTTGCTCATAGCATCCTTTCTGATGCTTTGTTAGCTCTGAGTGTGGTGTATTGTTTCACTTGAGCAACGTCTTTGAAGCTCCACTTTTTGCCACCCCTCCCTTTACCTAATGATTTCAAGCTGTTCAAAGAAATGCTTTGAAACACAGGCAGGAGCCAAATGTTTTATAGTAAGCCTGATTTAAAACAAGCTTCAAATAATGCTTGCTTTTAGGGACCTAGGGGGGATGTGAATAAATGGACACTACATGCTCCTTCAAAATGTTAGGTTTGCTTGATCACTCAGAGATAGGTTTGTCTTTCATTACGTGCAGTATGCAAAAAAAAACAAACAAACAAAAAAAAACACAGACTTCTGGAATTTATAACCAAGTAATAATGTTATACTTGCTTTTCTAGGCTTTGAAAGCAGTGCACATGAGATTTTTATAATATGCAAACAATTTCAGGGCAACTGTGATGCCAGCAAAAGAATGAAACCCTTTATTTGTATTGATTTTTCTATTTAAGGAAGCCTAGAAGGCAATATATTTGGTTCTTTAAAAAATGCAACAAAATCAGAATTGAATTTGTGTAGGCACTTCTTACCAAATTAGAGCAACAGGAAAATCACTGTCATATTACTTTTATTTAGCACATATTAAATAACAACTATGTCTAACAGATGCCTTCAAAACAGATATACCAAGGCCTAGTTTGTTTATTTTTGCTTGATGTTTAGTTGCCAAGTCATGTCTGACTCTTTTGCGACCCCACAGACTGCGCCCACCAGGCTCCCCTGTTCACCTGCATCTCCTGCATTGGCAGGAGGATTCTCCACCACTAATCCTCCAGGGAGTCCCTCTGTTTATTAGAACCTGTCAGTTAGGTTGATAAATAGCAGAAACTTGCTCTTCAACAGTTCTACAATCTAGAAATTATTTCTTATACATCTATGTATAGCAATATATAATATTATACCCTACACATGGTGGTTGCTTAATAATGATTTCCTGAATGAATAATATTAGCAAAATCAAGAACAGGCTTTTTTCCTAGGTCATAAGGAAACAGAAGGCTCTCATACCAGAGAAGTATAAAAGTGAAAGCAGGAAAAGAAAATAAACCATTTTAAAAGAACTAGTGTTCAGCATCAATCTCTAGATGACATGCCTAGGGTTGGTAAGAATTACTTTCCCTTATGATCATGCACGGAGAAGGCAATGGCACCCCACTCCGGTACTCTTGCCTAGAGAATCCCATGGATGGAGGAGCCTGGTAGGCTACAGTCCATGGGGTCACTGAGAGTCGGATACGACTGAGTGACTTCACTTTCACTTTTCATTTTCATGCATTGGAGAAGGAAATGGCAACCCACTCCAGTGTTCTTGCCTGGAGAATCCCAGGGACGGGAGAGCCTGGTGGGCTGCAGTCTCTGGGGTCACACAGAATCAGACACGACTGACAGGACTTAGTAGCATGATCATGCAAATTCAGTGTAGGAAAGGGCAGGGTAGAATTATAGTGCCTAATTCACCACGGTGAGGAAACAATTCCATGAGAGAAATAAAGAGTGGAAGGAAGGCATGAGAAGGAAGGAGAAGGCATGAAATAATGGAGATAACAGACTTCCCGCAATGGTAGCAAAGAGAGGGTATCAGCTCAGTTCAGTTTAGTTGCTCAGTCGTGTCCGACTCTTTGCTACCCCATGAATCGCAGCACACCAGGCCTCCCTGTCCATCACCAACTCCTGGAGTTCACTCAGACTCATGTCCATCGAGTCAGTGATGCCATCCAGCCATCTCATCCTCTGTCGTTCCCTTCTCCTCCTGCCCCCAATCCCTCCCAGCATCAGAGTCTTTCCAATGAGTCAACTCTTCCCATGAGATGGCCAAAGTACCGGAGATTCAGCTTTAGCATCATTCCTTCCAAAGAAATCCCAGGACTGATCTCCTTTAGAATGGACTGGTTGGATCTCCTTGCAGTCCAAGGGGCTCTCAAGAGTCTTCTCCAACACCACAGTCAGTTCAAAAGCATCAATTCTGACACGCTCAGCTTTCTTCACAGTCCAACTGTCACATGCATACATGACCAGTGGAAAAACCATATCCTTGAAGATGGACCTTTGCTGGCAAAGTAATGTCTCTACTCTTCAATATGCTATCTAGGTTGGTCGTGCCAAATTATTGCAAACTTACTGGCTTAAAACAAAACAACATTTATTAATCTACAGTTCTGTAGATGAGAGAAGTCTTCAGTGGGCTTTACTAAGCTAAGTCAAAGTGCAAAAAAAAAAAAAAAAAAGAATACTGCAAACTCTAGGAGAGATTTTTTGCCTTTTTCAGATTTTAGAAGCTATCCAGAATTTTGGCACCTGGTCCCCCTTTTTCTTCAATGGCATCAATGGTTTAGGGTGTGTAACGGAGATGTAATAAAAGACAAATAATACCTTCTGATGGAAAGATTCTCAAAGATCATCTGGTGGTAGCTGAAGGCATACTTCCAGAAGAAGAAGACAGGAGATTTGGTTATCTTTGTTTTTTCTACTTATTTTCTGTCTACTTGGTAGAAAGTAAATTTCAAGAGAAATCTGACACTTAAGTATGTGATAGAGAGTTTTGGAATTAATAACTAGAAGGGAACAAAGCTTTTCTTTTTTGATCCTTGAAGTAGACTATGACTAGATGTCTCCAGGTAGCCAGTTTCCCCACCATATCATGAATTCTTGTCTGCAGTATGAAAGAAAGAGACCAATGGCCAAGAAACTAAATAAAGAGATGAAGGGAGAGAAAGACAACCTTGTTTGGGTCCCTGGATCTAAGCTCATCTGGTCAGCCACATTCTCAATTATCAAATTAAATGCACTAGTAAGTTCTCTTTCATGCCTAAGTTTGTTGAGTTTGTCTTCTGTAACAAAAGGAGTCCTGGCATTACAGCCACCATCGCCATAACAAGTTTCTTTCACTTGAAATTAGTCCCTATTTTCTATTTCACTACATTACAAATACATACTCACTACAATACCAAAACATGTTGTTTAGATTTAAATTCAGCACTTTCCTTTCTTGTGCAATGCACAGGAAGTTTTAGTAAAAATAAATATACGAAAAAGAAAATTCTATGCCATTTTATTTCAACTTCATAGACTTTCTTGAATGCCCTAAACATATAGGAATATGTTCATTTGCATGGCTGCTACTGAAGTATGTAATGATGATTTAAAATGAGACAGGGAAAAACCTGGATGAGATCCAAGTTCAAGCTTCAGTAAAGAGACTGCATGGAATTAAATCCCAAGCTTAAATCTCTTGAAATTTAATTATGTCTCTTAGCGAAAAGCACCTGAATGTTTTCATACCCTAATCAGTTCTACCCTAGCTCTGACAATACAAAACAAAAAATTCAATCAGATTAAATGCTATTCTTGATAATGGTATCCAATAAACTTTATACTTTCTGAATCCTTCTGTAAATATACCAGGACTTCAGCTTCTACTCTTTGTTTTTCATCACTCTCAAGCACCAAGGTCGATAAAACATTTGGAAGAAATGAATATGCTGTACATATCAAAAGATGTACTGTATGTATCTGAACAAAAGTCTTGTAGTGCAGCATTTTATTGAACTCTTATTTCATTTCAGAAGCTGAGTGGAAGAGAGGATCACTGCAGATCCATCAAGTATGTGGGCTTTAATATTTACTTTAGTCATAAAGAGCAAGTGACATGATGAGGACTCACTAGCATAGTAGAAACTCAGGTTGTCAGTACCAGAAAATGAAATTTTTATTTATGGAAGTTGTAAGCTCTAGAAATGATATGTATTATTTTTCTGTTCCTTCTGATTTATAGATTAAATGAATTAGTAGTCACTAAGTTGCCGTTTCATATTTTTTCTCCTTGGAAACCAAGATTTTAAAAATACCTCAGTGGAAAGTTTTTCAAGAGACAAGAGATAAACTGATTAATATCCTAAATTTCCTTTAGAAGAAAAGGGCACAATCACCATGAATGCAGACATAGAGAGATGCAGCTATTATGCTTTAGTTTTCCAGATGATAAACAACATTAAATAGTCCTTTTTAACGTGTGGAATACACAATATGTGAGTACATAATATGTGAAAAAAAGGTGTATTTTATTTTTAGAAATAGCATTCATTTTCTAAGTCTTGAGTTTTAAATAATGTTCCCAGGTTACAATGCCTATATTATCTCCATTTTTAAATGGGTAATTTGAACATATTTATAAAACTTGTTTAAATAAGAGACATGCTTATGTTTTATTTTGAAATTCTTTTTATTCAACCATTCTGTTTTAATACCTTATTTGTACAAAATGAGCATCTGAAACTATTAACAAAAATACATGCTGTTGGAAAACACAAGAAAAAACACTGAGAAATTGTACTTATTCAAGTTGTTCATTTTAGCATAAGTATTTTTTGTTCTCCTTATATAATATTTCCAAACAATGCAATTTGAGGAGAGTATATTTTTTCTCTTTCACTTAATTTCTTAATGGAAGAGTGGGATAAGGACTCTTACTGTATGCCAGACACTATTCACAGAATTAGAGATTTAGTGGTGCATAAGAATGACAGATTTTTTTCTTCATGGAGAGCACTGATTAGAGGAAGAAAAATATATAATCAAATTAATCCCTCCTCCAGGGGATCTTCCCAACCCAGGGATTGAACCCAAGTCTCCTCCATTGCAGGAGGATTCTTTACCAGCTGAGCCACAAGCGAAGCCCAAATTAATCAAATAGACACTATGATTATCAATTATAATAAATATCATGATCTACATGATATATCAGAAAGTAATTGGCTGGGGAATAGACCATACTAAATTAGACAAGATTGTGAAAGAAATTCTTTTCTGAGGAGGTGAACACTGAAGCTGATTCATGAAGAATGAAAAGGTTCCAGGCATGCGGTGAAAAGTTGAAAAATATTTTAGGTATACAGAACAGCAGTTACAAAGGCTTGGAGGTAGGGAAAACTTGGCAAAATTACAAAGCTGAAAGGAGACGTTTGAATGCATATAATAAGGAGTTGTGATGAGAGGAAATGGAATAGAGGTTTCAGCCAGATAACACCAGGCTATTAAGGTCTGAGTGTGTCTCTTCAAAATTCACATGGTGAAAACTAACCCCCAAGGGCAATGGTATTAAAAAATGAGGCTTTGGTGAGGCTATCATATCATGAGGGCTCTGGGATTAGGACTTAGGACCCTTATAAAAGAGACTCAAGAGAGAGCTCCCTTGTCTATTCTTCCATGTAAGGACACAAACAAAAATCTGTGACCCAGAAGAGGACCTCCACTGGACCGTGTTGGCACCCTAATCTTAGGCTTCCATCTACAGAACAGTGAGAAATAATTTTTTGTTGATTATAAGTTACCCAGGTTGTGGTCTTTTACTGCAGCAGCCTGAACAGACTGGAACAGTGACCTTAGAGGCTATGATCATATGTTTGGGTTTTATTCTAAGAGCAGAAAAAGTAAAGGCAGTACAACCTCAAAAAAAGTTGTAAATAAAAGTAAAATGATATTAAAGAAATATGATATGCCTCATAATTTAAAGTCATTTTGGAGATCTGTTTCACCACCATGTGAATTCACTTAAGAGTACTGAGCATTGCACTTAAAAATGATTAAGATGGTAAAACAGAAAAAAATATCATTGTCCTTATTTATTCTGTCCTTATTTATTCTGTCTAAATACAGAATCTATTGCACCATTTTTAAAAAGCCTTCCTTTGTTGTTTAGAGAATAGATTCTGGGAGAGACTAAGTGGAAGCAGGGAGACATATTATGTTATCACAATGATCCAGAAAGGAAATATTAAGGAAGGAAAGATATAAGTATCTGAATGCAGAGTTCCAAAAAATAGCAAGAAGAGATAAGAAAGCCTTCTTCAGTGATCAGTGCAAAGAAATAGAGGAAAACAACAGAATGGGAAAGACTAGAGATCTCTTCAAGAAAATTAGAAATACCAAGGGAACATTTCATGCAAAGATGGGCTCGATAAAGGACAGAAATGGTATGGACCTAACAGAAGCAGAAGATATTAAGAAGAGGTGGCAAGAATACACAGAAGAACTGTACAAAAAAGATATTCACAACTCAGATAATCATGATGATGTGATCACTAATCTAGAGCCAGACATCTTCCAAAGTGAAGTCAAGTGGGCGTTAGAAAACATCACTACGAACAAAGCTAGTGGAGGTGATGGAATTCCAGTGGAGCTGTTTGAAATCCTGAAAGATCATGCTGTGAAAGTGCTACACTCAATATGCCAGCAAATTTGGAAAACTCAGCAGTGGCCACAGGACTGGAAAAGGTCAGTTTTCATTCCAATTCCAAAGAAGGCAATGCCAAAGAATGCTCAATCTACCGCACAATTGCACTCATCTCACACACTAGTAAAGTAATGCTCAAAATTCTCCAAGCCAGGCTTCAGCAATACGTGAACCGTGAACTCTCTGATGTTCAAGCTGGTTTTAGAAAAAGCAGAGGAACCATAGATCAAATTGCCAACATCCGCTGGATCATGGAAAAAGCAAGAGAGTTCCAGAAAAACATCTATTTCTGCTTTATTGACTATGCCAAAGCATTTGACTGTGTGGATCACAATACACTGTGGAAAATTCTGAAAGAGATGGGAATACCAGACGACCTGACCTGCCTCTTGAGAAATCTGTATGCAGGTCAAGAAGCAACAGTTAGAACTGGACATGGAACAACAGACTGGTTCCAAATAGGAAAAGGAGTACGTCAAGGCTGTATATTGTCCCCCTGCTTATTTAACTTCTATGCAGAGTACATCATGAGAAATGCTGGACTGGAAGAAACACAAGCTGGAATCAAGATTGCCGGGAGAAATATCAATAACCTCAGATATGCAGATGACACCACCCTTATGGCAGAAAGTGAAGAGGAGCTAAAACGCCTCCTGATGAAAGTGAAAGAGGAGAGTGAAAAAGTTGGCTTAAGTCTCAACATTCAGAAAACGAAGATCATGGCATCCGGTCCCATCACTTCATGGGAAATAGATGGGGAAACAGTGGAAACAGTGTCAGACTTTATTTTTGGGGGCTCCTAAATCACAGCAGATGGTGACTGCAGCCATGAAATTAAAAGACGCTTACTCCTTGGAAGAAAAGTTATGACCAACCTAGATAGCATATTCAAAAGCAGAGACATTACTTTGCCAACAAAGGTCCATCTAGTTAAGGCTATGGTTTTTCCAGTAGTCATGTATGGATGTGAGAGTTGGACTGTGAAGAAGGCTGAGCACTGAAGAATTGATGCTTTTGAACTGTGGTGATGGAGAAGACTCTTGAGAGTCCCTTGGACTGCAAGGAGATCTACCCAGTCCATTCTGAAGGAGATCAACCCTGGGATTTCTTTGGAAGGAATGATGCTAAAGCTGAAGCTTCAGTACTTTGGCCACCTCATGCAAAGAGTTGACTCATTGGAAAAGACTCTGATGCTGGGAGGGATTGGGGGCAGGAGGAGAAGGGGATGACAGAGGATGAGATGGCTGGATGGCATCACTGACTCAATGGATGTGAGTCTGAGTGAACTCTGGGAGTTGGTGATGGACAGGGAGGCCTGGCGTGCTGCGATTCATGGGGTTGCAAAGAGTCGGACATGACTGAGCAACTGAAATGAACTGAACTCAACTGAACTCATGCAGGGAAGGGTACAATAAAAGACAGAAATGGTATGGACCTAACAGAAGTAGAGGATATTAAGATTAGGTAAGAATACACAGAACTATACAAAAAAGATCTTCACGACCAAGATAATCACGATGGTGTGCTTACTCACCTAGATCCAGATAACCTGGAATGTGAAGTCAAATCGGCCATAGGAAGCATCACTATGAAGAAAGCTAGTGGAGGTAATGGAATGCCAGTAGAGCTATTTCTAATCTTAAAACATGATGCTGTGAAAGTGCTGCACTCAATATGCCAGCAAATTTGGAAAACTCAGCAGTGGCCACAGGACTGGAAAAGGTCAGCTTTCATTCCAGTCCCCAAGAAAGGCAATGCCAAAGAATGTTCAAACTACTGCACAATTGCACTCATCTAGCTAGCAAAATAATGCTCAAAATTCTCCAAGCTAGGCTTCAACAGTATGTGAACTGAGAACATCCAGATGTTGAAGCTGGATTTAGAAAAAGTAGAGTAACCAGAGATCATATTGACAACATCCATTGGATCATAGGAAAAGCAAGGGAGTTCCAGAAAAACAGGTACTTCTGCTTTATTGACTATGCCAAAGCCTTTGACTGTGTGGATCATAACAAACTCTGGAAAATTCTGAAAGAGATGGGAATACCAGACCACCTGACCTGCCTCTTGAGAAATCTATATGCAGGCCAGGAAGCAACAGTTAGAACTGGACATGGAGCAACAAACTGGTTCCAGATCAGGAAAGAAGTATGTCAAGGCTATATATTGTCACCCTGATTATTTAACTTATATGCAAAGTACATCATCAGAAATACCAGGCTGGATGAAGCACAAGGGGGAATCAAGATTTCTGGGAGAAATATCAATAATCTCAGATATGCAGATGACACCACCCTTGTGGCTGTAAGCGAAGAAGAACTAAAGAGCCTCTTGATGAACGTAAAAGAGGAGTGTAAAAAAGCTGGCTAAAACTCAACATTCAGAAACAAAGATCATGGCATCCGGTTCCATCACTGTATGGCAAATAGATGGGGAAACGATGGAAACAGTTACAGACTTTATTTTCTTGGGCTCCAAAATCACTGCAGATGTGACTGCATCCATGAAATTAAAAGACACTTAACTCCTTGGAAGGAAAGTTATGACAAACATAGACAGCATATTAAAAAGAAGACACATTACTTTACCAACAAATGTCCATGTGTTTAAACTATGGTTTCTCCAGTAGTCATGTATAGATGTGAGATGTGAAACATAATGAAAGCTGAGTGCTGAAGAATGGATGGCTTTGAACTCTGGTTTTGGAGTAGACTCTTGATAGTCCCTTGGACTGCAAGGAGATCCAATCAGTCCATCCTAAAGGAGATCAGTCTTGAATATTCCTTGGAAGGACTGATGCTGAAGTTCTAATACTTTGGTCATCTGATAATGAAGAACTGACTCATTGGAAAAACTCTGATGCTGGGAAAGATTGAAGGCAGGAGGAGGAGACAACAGAGGATTAGATGGTTGGATGGCATCACTGACTCGATAGACATGAGTATGAGTAAACTCTGGGAGTTGGTGATGGACAGGGAGGCCTGGCATGCTGCGATTCATGGGGTCGCAAAGAGTCGGACATGACTGATAGACTGAACTGAAGTGATTGAACTGACTGAACCAGTTCCAAGTGTTTGAGCACAACCTCTGACTAAACATTAGCTACCTGTGGAGATATATAAGTACAGAGGCTGACCCTAAGAATCCAGGATAAAAAATTAAAGTAATAACAAAATTAAGTGCTGGCAAGGGTGGAAATCAAAAAGGAACTCTTTCTTCGCTTGTGGAAATGCTAAGTGGAACAGCCACTTTGAAAGACAATTTGTGTGCTTCTTAGAAAACTAAACTTCCTACCATCCTATCTAGCAATCATTTTCCTGGTGTTTACTCAAAGGAGCTATAATTTCATATCCACAGGGAAACCTGCACATGAATATCTATGGAAGCTTTGCTCAAAACTTGTAAATGACCAATATGTCCTTCAGTAGTTGAATATATAAATAATCGGTAAGGAATTGAACCATCATGCCTTAAAAAGTCATGGAGAACATCATCATGCCTTAAAAAGACATGAAGAAATCTTGAATGAATGTTACTAATTAAAATAAGACAATATGAAACCAAGTAAATAAACTTTCAAGAAAAAGTAAGTGTGTAAAGACTGAAAGCAGATTAGTGGTTTCCTGGAGTTGGGGTTGGGAATAGGGAGTGAATACAAGGCATAAGAGGGAGCTCTTAAGGGTGAGGGAAATATTCTAAAACTAGAAGGTGGTGTTTGGGGCTCAGCTCTAAAATGTACTAAAAAGCATTTGATTGTCTATTTATAATGGGTCATTGTTATGGTATAGAAATTATACCTCCATTTTTAAAATAAAGACCTACAAAGGACAGTTTGGAATCATTTGAGTAAATTTTGATATGAAACTTCTATTAGATAACATTATTATACCAATGGTAAATTTCTTGTATTTGGGGGCAACTGTTGTTATTCTTGTTCATAGTATTTACAGGTGAAATGTGATGACTACAATTTATTTTTAAATGTTCAGTCAAAATAAGGCATATAAATAGAAACAAATGTTGTGAGTATATTTCAACCAGTTTGTGTTTACTATTATTCCTTGAACACTTTTGTAAGTCTGACATTTTTCAAAAGAAGAGTTGGAAGGTAAAGAAATCCCTTCTAGGTTTGTTTGTTGTTTTTACCTATACTGAAGTGGGGCAGACTGGTGGAAGAAGAGGCTGGGTATGGAGCAGGAGAGAAAAGTGTTTTCCTTTCAACAAGTTTCAAAGGCTACAAATCATCTAAGTGCTCAGGGAAGAAACACAGAGAGAGGGTTTTGAGGCTTTGAGTGTTAAATCCTTGATACTGTGGGGATCACCTAACTAGATAGTACAGATCAACACAACATGGAAGTTGCTAACTGTGCAAAATGGCACTGAGAGACTGTATGTGATCAAGAGAAGGGTGTCTGTTGGGTTTGACTACTTGAAAATTATTAGTGACATTAATTATATCTGTTTCAGTGGAATAACACAGGGGCTAGAGTGGTTTAAGAGTAAGGCAAGACCATGAGCATATGCAGCCCTTTAGAAAGTACTCCTCTGAACAGGAACATATAAATAAGGTGGTAGCTATAGGAAAATTAGGTCATACCTGAATGGTCTAGCGGTTTTCCCTACTTTTGTCCATTTAAGTCTGAATTTGGTAATAAGGAGTTCATGATCTGAGCCACAGTCAGCTCCTGTTGACTGTATAGAGCTTCTTCATCTTTGGCTGCAAAGAATGTAATCAATCTGATTTTGATGTTGATCATCTGGTGATGTCCATGTGTAGAGTCTTCTCTTGTATTGTTGGAAGAGGGTGTTTGCTATGACCAGTGCATTTTCTTGGCAAAACTCTATTACTCTTTGCCCTGCTTCATTCTGCATTCCAAGGCCAAATTTGCCTGTTACCCCAGGTGTTTCTTGACTTCCTACTTTTGCATTCCAGTCCCCTATAATGAAAAAGGCATCTCTTTTGGGTGTTAGTTCTAAAAGGTCTTGTAGGTCTTCATAGAACCGTTCAACCTCAGCTTCTTCAGCATTACTGGTTGGGGCATAGACTTGGATTACCATGATATTGAATGGTTTGCCTTGGAAATGAACAGAGATCATTCTGTTGTTTTTGAGATTGGGTCCAAGTACTGCATTTCGGACTCTTTTGTTGACCATGATGGTTACTCCATTTCTTCTGAGGGATTCCTGCCCGCAGTAGTAGATATAATGTTCATCTGAGTTAAAGTCACCCATTCCAGTCCATTTTAGTTTGCTGATTCCTAGAATGTCAACGTTCATTCTTGCCATCTCTTGTTTGACCACTTCCAATTTGCCTTGATTCATGGATCTGACATTCCAGGTTCCTATGCAATATTGCTCTTTACAGCATCGGACCTTGCTTCTATCACCAGTCACATCCACGGCTGGGTATTGTTTTTGCTTTGGCTCCATCCCTTCATTCTTTCTGGAGTTATTTCTCCACTGATCTCCAGTAGCATATTGGGCACCTACTTACCAGGGGAGTTCCTCTTTCAGTATCCTATCATTTTGCCTTTTCATACTGTTCATGGGGTCTTCAAGGCAAGAATACTGAAGTAGTTTGCCATTCCCTTCTCCAGTGGACCACATTCTGTCAGACCTCTCCACCATGACCCACCAGTCTTGGGTTGCCCCATGGACATGACTTAGTTTCATTGAGTTAGACAAGGCTGTGGTCCTAGTGTGATTAGATTGACTAGTTTTCTGTGAGTATGGTTTCAGTGTGTCTGCTCTCTGATGCCCTCTTGCAATACCTACCATCTTACTTGGGTTTCTCTTACCTTGGGCATGGGGTATCTCTTCACAGCTGCTCCAGCAAAGCGCAGCTGCTGCTCCTTACCTTGGATGAGGGTATCTCCTCACCACCACCCCTCCTGACCTTCAACGTGGGATAGCTCCTCTAGGCCCTCCTGCGCCTGCCCAGCCACTGCTCCTTGCACATGGGGTTGCGCCTCCCAGCCGCAGCCCCTGGCCTCGGGTGCGGGGTGGATCCTCTCGGCCGTTCCTGCACCCTTGCAGCCTGGCACTCTCGGCCGCTGCCCCTGACCTCGGACGTGGGGTAACTCCTTTTGGCCGCTGTCCTTCGGGCATGGGGTCATCCTGGTTTTTGCTCCTGACCTCGGACGTGGGGTAGCTCCTCTCGGCCATGCTTAGTGCGCCAGTTGCAGCCACCCGCGATGGACGTGGGTCTGAGTGAACTCCAGGGGTTGGTGATGGACAGGGAGGCCTGGCGTGCTGCGATTCATGGGGTCACAAAGAGTCGGACACGACTGAGCAACTGAACTGAACTGAACTGATAGAAAGATTTAAAGTGAAAAAGATATATGTTCATGTTTTTTGTTTGTGGGTTTGTTTTTAATATGACATACTAGAACATGGTTTTTTAGAGGATTATGAGAAGAAAGAGAAGGGAGGGTGCGCAGGAGGGAGAGAAGGACAAAGAGATACAGAGAGAGTGAAAGAGATTTTGGTGAGAGGGAGAGGTAGAGACAGAGAAGATGAAAGAAAGAGAATTTTCTTATTGTGCCTGGTTGCTTTTAGTGAGGTGTCTTTTTCTTCGTACAAGTACTTTAAATAATAGCTGGAGAATGCTGTCCACTAAGATCCAAATACAGACTGAACTCCAGTCTAAGTTCAATGAAAGTCTCTGAATACCTCCCAAGATATCTTTAAGGATGGAGATACTGTGAGAGGAAATTATATTTTTCTTGCATATTCCTTTTCTGCATTTGGACGTAATTGGTTTGGTATATGGGTCATCTTCTGAGCCTACTGTATTGCCTAAGTCAAAAAACTCAGTGTTCATTTTTGTGATTTATGGACACACACAAATTAATGTACAAACAAAAATGTGCTTGGGTTTGAAACAGATTGTACGGAAAAGCTGAAGGTGGTAGAACATTCAAACAACTTAAAACTGCTTAAAACTGAACATATTTCTTTTTAAAGCTTCTTTACCTTGCTCCCTTGTCAGATCTTCATTATTACCCACAAGAGCAGCTGAACTACTTTTTTTATTTTATCCATTTTATCATCCCTTTCCAGCCAATGCTCATCGGTAGTAATTTTCCAATTTTAATTGACCTTCAAAGGATTATGAGATGAGAAAGAAAGGGTGTTTTACTGAACAAAACCACTTTCTTTCATAATCGGTTTATGATATTCTTTGCAAAGATCTCTTTTTTTTCCCCAGACCTCCAAAAAGTTGGTATTCCCCTTTCTAGCTTTGGTATGTCTTCTACACTCTTGCAATGTAATCAATGCCAAATAAATCTGGAATTGGTAACTCATGACAGTTTTCTCTGTAAGAAGACTTTTGAAGACTAGCCAAAATCTTCAGTCTGTGTAAAATGCAGGTGTGTGTTAACAGCTATTATAATAAATTGGAACACCTGTTAAGTCTGTATTCCAGCTTTCTCTTTAATTCCAGATGCAATTCAATGTCTTCACATATCCATTATATTATGCCAGAAAACATTACATAAAAGAGTAAGCCAACATTCTCATCTGTTTCTAAGCAGCATTTTCAAATCTGTGCCTTCCTTCAATTTTGCATTTATGGAAGGACTTCCAGAATACGGAGCAAGTGGTTTTTGAGGATTTTATAGAAAAAGCATATGGTGGTTCAATATTGGGGTATTATTCTTTGTGTTTTCCTTTTTCCTTCTTACTGGTACAACTCCCAACTTAAAAGTCAAATTTATAAAGACAATTAATGTATGCATTGTTTAACATAAGCATGTTAAGTGTAAATTTATTTTTAGTTGTTATGGGCTTCATAAGAAATTCTTTTTGTTTTCTTATTCTTCATTTCCATGAGATAAGTGAGTCTTTGGGGGAAAAGAAGAGAATTCCAATATAAATAATTTATCTTTCATTTTTGTTTGATGCACATTTTGCTTAAAAGTGGAGTAATTCGTATAGTTAGAAAGGCATCTTGGTACAATACATTAAAAGAAAAATCATTTACATATTTTATGAAGTATATAGTATGATAACTTTGAAATTTTCCCTAAAGAAAACTGAACATAAAGCTAATGAAAGAAATATTCTTGAGTGAAGATGCTCTTAGTAGAATAAAAAGTAAAATAAAAAAATCTATGCCAATACAACTAAAGTTCTGTGTCTGTGTGTGTGTGTGTATCTTTTTAACATAGCGTTTACATAAAAAGCAGCTGGATGATTGTTACTAAAATTGGTGGCTTACTTGGTATGGCTGCCTTAATATATCAGTTAGTGTTATAACAGGAACTTTCATTAAGAGTCTCTAGTTGACTCCATAAGGTGTTTTTTTTTTCTTAAACAGAATAAAGTAGTACAATACATCATTTAAAAGATACCAGCAAGCTAAAGTTTGAAATGTACATTTATTTTCAATTTTTCTCTAATTTTATGTTTACAGTTCGAAATATGCATTAACTATTTCAAAGTAATCTACTGTTTTTTACAATGCCTATCATAGCTTAATGACAAATTTACAGAACTAAAATTTTAAAAATAATAATTTCAGTAGCCCAAAGACATTCTAACAGGTAATAATAAGAGAGCAATAAATGCTAAAGATCCCAAGTAAGGGCAAATGAAATTGGTGTTTAACATGAGGACAATTTGGCAGCCAAGAGGGAAAAGTATGCCTTCTTATAGATAACCAAGACTGACTGTGAAATGCCAAAAATGATTGAGTGCCAGGAGAAATCATTAGTCATCTTTCAGAGTCACCAGGGAAAATAAAATACTTCAAGATGTCCAACAGGGCAAGACTCTGCACTTAAAGGAAATTAAACCCTTAGTACACATGATGTCTGCCAGGCGGCTGATCATGCAAAACATGCTTTGGTATTAAGATACCAGAAACAGAGAAAAAAGAGCTTTAACTATGGGGCCAGACTCAATTTGCTATGGAATTTGTTATCAGCTTACTATCCAAGATTTACCATTTTCATTTTGTCTTGAAATAGGAGTATATGCTTAAACCAAGAATCGATAAATTTTTTCTGTAAAGGGTCATATAGTAAACACTTCAGGATTTGCAGGATATATTTATTGTTGTTGTTCAGTCACTCAGTTGTGTCCAACTCTTCGTGACCCCATGGACTGCAGCATACCAGACTTCCTTGTTCTTCACCATCTCCCGGAGCTTGCTCAAACTCATGTCCATTCAGTCAGTGATACCACCCAACCATCTTGTCCTCTGCCATCCCCTTCTCCTCCTGCCTTCAATCTTTCCCAGCATCAGGGTCTTTTCTAATAACTCAGCTCTTCACAACAGATGGCCAAAGTATTGGAGTTCACACATCAGTCCTTTCAATGAATATTCAGGATTGATTTCCTGTAGGATTGACTGGTTTGATATCCTTGCTGTCCAAGGGATCCTCAAGAGTCTTCTCCAATACCACAGTTCAAAAGCATCAACTCTCTGGCACTCTGCTTTCTTTATGGTCCAAGTCTCACATCCATACATGACTACTGGAAAAACCATAGCTTTGCCTATACACAACTTTGTTGGCAAAATAATGTTTCTGGTTTTTAATATGCTGTCTAGCTTACTCATAACTTTGCTTCCAAGGAGCAAGCATCTTTTAATTTCATGGCAGCAGTCACCATCTGCAGTGATTTTGGAGCCGCCAACCCCCCCCCCCAAAAAAAAAAAAGTCTGTCACTGTTTCCATTGTTTCTCCATCTATTTGCCATGAAGTAATGGGACTGGATGCCATGATCTTCGTTTTTTGAATGTTGAGCTTTAAGCCAGTTTTGTCATTCCCCTCTTTCATTTTCATCAAGATGCTTTTTGGTTGCTCTTCACTTTCTGCCATAAAGTTGGTATTATCTGCATATCTGAGGTTACTGATATTTCTCTTGCAGTCTTGATTCCAGCTTGTGATTTATCCAGCCTGGCATTTCACATAGTGTACTCTGTATATAAGTTAAATAAGCAGGGTGGCAGTATACAATTTTGATGTTCTCCTTTACCAATTTTGAACCAGTCCATAGAGTCTCTGTGGAATTTTCTTAACATTGATGCTGTAACATGAAAGCAGACTTCAGTTCAGTTCAGTTCAGTCGCTCAGTCGTGTCCAACTCTTTGCGACCCCATGAGCTGCAGCACCTGAGGGTTCCCTGTCCATCACCAATGCCCGGAGTCTACCCAAACCCATGTCCATTGTGTTGGTGATGCCATCCAGCCATCTCATCCTCTGTTGTTCCCTTCTCCTTCTGCCCTCAATCTTTCCCCGCATCAGTCATTTCAAATGAGTCAGCTCTTTGCATCGGGTG
The DNA here is from genome assembly GCF_023091745.1 of Budorcas taxicolor. Taxonomy (NCBI): domain Eukaryota; kingdom Metazoa; phylum Chordata; class Mammalia; order Artiodactyla; family Bovidae; genus Budorcas; species Budorcas taxicolor. Next base: position 90,781,957 of record NC_068910.1, read on the forward strand.
GACGAAGTATTGGAGTTTCAGCTTCAGCATCAGTCCTTTCAGTCAGAACACCCAGGACTGATCTCCTTTAGGATGGACTGGTTGGATCTCCTTGCAGTCCAAGGGACTCTCAAGAGTCTTCTCCAACACCACAGTTCAAAAGCATCAATTCTTCAGTGCTCAGCTTTCTTCACAGTCCAACTCTCACATCCATACATGACCACTGGAAAAACTATAGCCTTGACTAGATAGACCTTTGTTGACAAAGTAATGGCTCTGTTTTTTCATATGCTGTATAGGTTGGTCATAACTTTCCTTCAAGGAGTAAGCGTCTTTTAATTTCATGGCTGCAGTCACCATCTGCAGTGATTTTGGAGCCCCCCCAAAAAAGTCAGCCACTGTTTCCTCTATTTCCCCATCTATTTCCCAGGAAGTGATGGGACCAGATGCCATGATCTTCATTTTCTGAATGTTGAGCTTTAGGCCAACTTTTTCACTCTCCTCTGTGACTTTCATCAAGAGGCTGTTTAGTTCTTCACTTTCTGCCATAAGGTGGTGCCACCTGCATATCTGAGGTTATTGATATGAAAGCAGACTTAAGCAATACATAAAATAAATGCCATGTGTGTTATCCAGTAAAATATTGTTCAGACAGTAAATTTTGAATTGCATACATTTTTCACATTACATAAAATATTTATTCTTTGGATTTTTGTCAACCATTAAAATGTAGAAGACATTCTCAGTTTACAGTCATACAAAAATCAGTGGTTGACTGGGCTATAGTTTTCTCACCTCCAGCATAAAAATATATGTTGATATGATAGAAAGATTATGCAGATCTAGCTATTGAGTGCCTCAGTTAGTTTTTTGTTCAATAACAAAACATCTCAGAACTTTAATGGTTAAAATAATCACCATTTCTTGTTCATACATATATACAATGAAATACTACTCAGGCATGAAAATGAAAACCTTTCAGTTAGTTCTAATGAGGTGGATGAACCTAGAGCCTATTATACAGAGTGACATAAGTCAGAAAGAGAAAAACAAATATTATATATTAATTTGTATATATATGGAATCTAGAAAGATGGTACTTATGAACCTGTTTGCAAGGCAGCAATGGAGATACAGACATAGAGAACAGATACACGGACATGGGCGAAGGGGGGAAGGAAGGAGAGGATGAGACAAATGGAGAGAGTAGCAATATACACTACCATATGTAAAATATATAGCCAATGGAAATTTGCTATATGAATCAGGGAACTCAAACTGGGGCTCTGTAACAACCTAGAGGGGTATTAAAGGGTGGAAGGTGGGAGGCAGGTTCAAGAGGGAGGGACATATGTATGTGATGGTTTAGTCACCAAGTCATGTCCCGCTCTTGTGACCCCACAGACTGTAGCCTGCCAGGTTCCTCTGTCCATGGGATTCTCCAGGCAAGAATACTGGAGTGGGTTGCCATTCCCTTCTCCAAGGGATCTTCCTGACTCAGGGATTGAACCTGGGTGTCTTAAGTCTCCTGCATTCTCAGGTGGGTTCTTTACCACTAGGACCATCTGGGAAGGTGTTGATTTGTACTTGATCTGCTTTCCCTATGGGTAACACTGCATTAACTATTTCAGAGTAAGCAGCAGCAGATATATTTCACTACCCCAGATAATAGAATAATAAAATTTTATATAAAAAGAGAGTTATTAGAAGGATGTAAATTATAATTGCTCTATATTAATTATAGGAATTATAAAAAATCATTACAACATCAATCTTTTTTTATTTTTAGTATTTTTATTAAATGTTATTTAACAGTAAATAAGGTGGTTTCCTGATAGCTCAGTTGGTAAAGAATCTGCCTGCAGTGTAGGAGACCACAGTTCAATTCCTCAGTCTAGAAGATCCACTGGAGAAGGGATAGGCTATCCATTCCACTATTCTTGGGCTTTCCTTGTGGCTTAGCCAGTCAAGAATATGCCTGCAATGTGGGAGACCTGGGTTTGATCCCTGGATTGGGAAGATTCCCTGGAGAAGGGAAAGGTGACCCACTCCAGTATTCTAGCCTGGAGAATTCCATGGACTGTATAGTCCATGGGGTCACAAAGAGCTGGACACAACTGAGCAACTTTCACTTTCAAGGTGCTTCAGCAGTAAAAAAATAAAAAATCTGCCTGCCAAAGTAGGAGATGCCTCATGTTTGATCTTTGGCTTGGGAAGATTCCCTGGAGGGAGGAAATGGCAATCCATCCCAGTATTCTTGCCTGGGAAATCCCATGGGCAGAGGAGCCTGGTGGACTATAGTCCATGAGCTTGCAAAGAGTCAGACACAACTGGATATGCACACTGACATATAAGATTTACCTCAACCAATGACAGATATTTACATTTGGGGTTTTTGTTTGCCTTTCATTAAAAAAATTATTACTTAAATTCTTAATATTTAAAGAAGGATTTTTCTTCAAAGGGAAGATAAACTAACTTATAAAGTGTATAAGCCTAGTTAATCAGTAGTCACTGACTGCTAACTCCACATTCCACATGACTGCTAAAGATGAAGTAGCTAATTAAATGGTTTAAATGTGCTTTATCACCAATCATGGCACTATCACACTCAACATGAGAGCTTCAGGGGAAGCACCTGTGCAGAAATGGGGACATTTGAGGACCCAAACATTACTTTCAGCAGCCCTCAATTATTTTCATAACGTGCACTCCCTTGTTTTCATAACCTGCACTTGTTTGTTCTCTGCCCTTCAGATTGTGACTCAACAATTCCAGACCCTTTTGCTCTGCCCCAGCCCTGGAATTTTTGGTCTGTGCTTCTTACTCTAAGTTCTGTCCTTTCTTCCAGGAGGCATGGTGCTGCTACCCTTTTGAACTTGGCCTCTTTTTTTTTTTTTCAATCATTCACTAGTTTTCTTTCAGTTTTTTGCATTATAGAATATATCTGCTGCTGCTGAGTCACTTCAGTCATGTCTGACTCTGTGCGACCCTGTGGACAGCAGCCCACCAGGCTCCTCAGCTCACAGGATTCTCTAGGCAAGAATACTGGAGTGGGTTGCCATTTCCTTCTCCATTATAGAATATATCAGACGTATAGAAATGTACAGATACAACAGGCTTCCATGTACTCACAACCTTATTTTAAAAGATGTGGACCTTTCCTAATTCTTCCTGTACATCACTTAAAAAATAATTAAAATGAACATGTTCAGCTAAAGCTCTCAATCTTTCTCTGCCTCCCTTCTCTACTATTATGAAGTTGATTTGCATCATTCTCATGTGTGGTTATTTTATTTTATCAACTGTATTCTGATTAATATATTTATTTCAAAAAAAAAAAAAACCAGGGAAGTAAAGTACACATGATACTTGAAGACAGAAAAACCTGTGAAAGTGTATATGAATAACTGAAATGTGGGAAACATTTCTTCTAAACATAGCTATTTTCAGGAGATTGTAGAAAATTAAGCCATAAGCAGCTGTATTATTTCAACGGGGGTCAAACCTCAGGCACTCATAATAGAACAGGACACACTTTTTAGCTAATACTAAACATGATTCTCCTCCACCACCATGCTCCACAAAACCACTACTAAAGTGTAGAAGTCAAAATCTATTTGCCACCTAACACGAACTTGTTTTTCAAACCATGGTTAAGAAAGATTTAATGTAGAGATGTGGGAATTGGAACATATGGCAGCAGGACAGTGGATGGCAGCATAGAATCTGCAGGTATGGGGCAGGCTTAGACTGCCAGAAGAAGCAGGGAGAGTACTTGGTATTCAAGGCAAGAGACTGGAACCAGAGCAGAAAATAAGCAGATCAGTCATAAATCTAACAATGCAGCTTTCCTTTTCCCAGTCATCTTAAAGCCTTTCTGTTTTTCATATGATGAGGTCCAAATTCTCTAGCTGACATCCTAGGACTCCATAATTTGGTCCATCTATTCATCTTTAGCAGCCTGCCAATATGCCTTTTCTCTATATGCAGTCTTCCTTCTCATCAGTGGACTATCGGCTGTTCCACACATTCTATGTATGCTTATGTCTCAGAGTTAACTTGACATCTCTTTACAAAGAATCCTGGCTAGATATCCTGCTCCTGCCTTGCCTGACCTAACCCCAATCCATTCTATTCTGTGCCTACAAAAATCTACTTTTCTAAATCTCAGCCCAGACTAAGCCACAGAAAACACCCACACCTGTTCCTTCTAATTTTCTGTAGCACTCTGCTCTTTCTCTGGCTCAATAACTCTGATGTTCAGTTCAGTCTCTCAGTCGTGTCCGACTCTTTGCGACCCCATGAATCGCAGCATGTCAGGCCTCCCTGTCCATCATCAACTCCCGGAGTTCACTCAGACTCACGTCCATAGAGTCAGTGATGCCATCCAGCCACCTCATCCTCTGTCATCCCGTTCTCCTCCTGACCACAATCCTTCCCAAAATGAGAGTCTTTTCCAATGAGTCAACTCTTCATGTGAGGTGGCTAAAGTACTGAAGTTTCAGCTTTAGCATCATTCCTTCCAAATAAATTCCAGGACTGATCTCCTTTAGAATGGACTGGTTGGATTTCCTTGCAGTCCAAGGGACTCTCAAGAGTCTTCTCCAACACCACAGTTCAAAAGCATCAATTCTTTGGCGCTCAGCCTTCTTCACAGTCCAACTCTCACATCCATATATGACCACTGGAAAAACCATAGCCTTGACTAGATGGACCTTAGTTGGCAAAGTAATGTTTCTGCTTTTTAATATGCTTTCCAGGTTGATCATAAATTTCCTTCCAAGGAGTAAGCGTCTTTTAATTTCATGGCTGCAATCACCATCTGCAGTGATTTTGGAGCCCCCAAAAATAAAGTTTGACACTGTTTCCACTGTTTCTCCATCTATTTCCCATGGAGTGATGGGACCAGATGGCATGATCTTTGTTTTCTGAATGTTGAGCTTTAAGCCAACTTTTTCACTCTCCTCTTTCACTTTCATCAAGAGGCTTTTTAGCTCCTCTTCACTTTCTGCCATAAGGGTGGTGTCATCTGCATATCTGAGGTTATTGAGATTTCTCCTGGCAATCTTGATTCCAGCTTGTTTCTTCCAGTCCAGCGTTTCTCATGATGTACTCTGCATAGAAGTTAAATAAGCAGGGTGACCATATACAGCCTTGAAGTACTCCTTTTCCTATTTGGAACCAGTCTGTTGTTCCATGTCCAGTTCTAACTGTTGCTTCCTGACCTGCATATAGATTTCTCAAGAGGCAGGTCAGGTGGTCTGGTATTCCCACCTCTTTCAGAATTTTCCACAGTTTATTGTGATCCACAACATGGCAATTATCCACATTTGTTGGTGCCTAGTTCAGGAAGCACAACTACTTCTGAATCTCTGATACCTAGCACTGCCCATAGTACTAAATATGGCTGTGTGTGTGTGTGTGTGTGTGTGTGTTTTTAAGTTAGTGTGCATAACATCTTAGCCATTACACTAATAGTACAATTAACAAGGGGCTCCCCAGGTGGCACTAGTGGTAAAGAACCTGCCTGTCAATGCAGGAGACATAAGAGACCTGGGTTAGATCCCTGAGTCAGAAAGATCCCCTGGAGGAGGGCATGGCAGTCCACTCCAGTATTTTTATCTGGAGAATCCCATGGATAGAGGAAATTGGTGGGATACGTAGAATCTGACATGACTGGAGCAACTTATCATGCATACACGATTAACAATACAATTAGTGTCACTATATACCTGCTAGAATGACTAAAGTTTAAGTCTAAAATAAATACATTTTGAATCAATGTGTCACAGTTATGTCTAAAGAAGACCCTATTTTGATAGCAGCTGCTGCTGCTGCTAAGTCGCTTTAGTCGTGTCCAACTCTGTGCGACACCATAGACGTCAGCCCACCAGGCTCCCCTGTCCCTGGGATTCTCCAGGCAAGAACACTGGAGTGGGTTGCTATTTCTTTCTCCAATGCATGAAAGTGGAAAGTGAAAGTGAAGTCGCTCAGTCATGTCCGACTCTTAGCAACCCCGCTGACTGCAACCTACAAAGCTCCTCCGTCCATGGGATTTTCCAAGCAAGAGTACTGGAGTGGGTTGCTATTGCCTTCAAATGACAAGGAAAGATTTTAATTTTTATTATTATAATAATGCCCTTCCCTGCCAAAAAGTCTGTGCTTTGCTAGTGATGCTTCAGAACAAAAACAAGCCTTTTTCCACTGGGGGTTTGTTGTAAGAAATCATGAAGTAGACATGCTAATTTTTACGAATAATAAAAGCATACATGAAAATTTCCTGACAGTCCAGTGCCATAGCCATGGATTCAATCCCTGGTCGAGGAAGTAAGATCCCACAAGCCAAATAGTATGGCCAAAAACAATAAAAAATAAATATAATCATGCATAATGAAGATATCTGAAATATGGAAGTGAAGAGAATAAATATTTTGCCATCTCAAGATAGAAGAATCATCACAGAACAAGGCTGAGTTCAGAAATAAATGAAGTAGTCATTGAATTAGGTTGGTTTATATATCTGAAAATTACATTTCTTAGTACAGACAGACATCAAGTAACAATTCAAGAGACTAACTTTTCAACTTGGTTTCAGTTCAGTTCAGTTCAGTTCAGTTGCTCAGTCGTGTCCGACTCTTTGCAACCCCATGAATCACAGCACGCCAGGCCTCCCTGTCCATCACCAACTCCCAGAGTTCACTCAGACTCACGTCCATCGAGTCCATGATGCGATCCAGCCATCTCACCCTCGGTCGTCCCCTTCTCCTCCTGCCCCCAACCCCTCCCAGCATCAGAGTCTTTTCCAATGAGTCAACTCTTCGCATGAGGTGGCCAAAGTACTGGAGTTTCAGCTTCAGCATCATTCCTTCCAAAGTAATCAAAGGGCTGATCTTCTTCAGAATGCACTGGTTGGATCTCCTTGCAGTCCAAGGGACTCTCAAGAGTCTTCTCCAACACCACAGTTCAAAAGCATCAATTCTTCGGCGCTCAGCCTTCTTCACAGTCCAACTCTCACATCCATACATGACTACTAGAAAAACCATAGCCTTGACTAGATGGACCTTTGTTGGCAAATAATATCTCTGCTTTTGAATATACTGTCTAGGTTGGTCATAACTTTTCTTCCAAGGAGTAAGCATCTTTTAACTTCATGGCTGCAGTCACCATCTGCAGTGATTTTGGAGCCCCCAAAAATAAAGTCTGACACTGTTTCCACTGTTTCCCCATCTATTTTCCATGAAGTGATGGGACAGGATGCCATAATCTTTGTTTTCTGAATGTTGAGACTTAAGCCAACTTTTTCACTCTCCTCTTTCACTTTCATCAAGAGGCTTTTTAGCTCCTCTTCACTTTCTGCCATAAGGGTGGTGTCATCTGCATATCTGAGGTTATTGAGATTTCTCCTGGCAATCTTGATTCCAGCTTGTGCTTCTTCCAGTCCAGCGTTTCTCATGATGTACTCTGCATAGAAGTTAAATAAGCAGGGGGACAATATACAGCCTCGACGTACTCCTTTCTCTAGTTGGAACCAGTATGTTGTTCCATGTCCAGTTCTAACTATTGCTTCCTGACCTGCATACAGATTTCTCAAGAGGCAGGTTAGGTGGTCTGGTCTTCCCATCTCTTTCAAAATTTTCCACAGTGTATTGTGATCCACACAGTCAAATGCTTTGGCATAGTCCATAAAGCAGAAATAGATGTTTTTCTGGAACTCTCTTGCTTTTTCCATGATCCAGCAGATATTGGTTCAGGTTCAGTTAAATTGATAATGGCTGAGAATAGATATTTAGGATTAAAACCTATTTTGTTTTCTAAACTTTCCTCCTTTCTCAATCTGAATCTATACCATTATTATGTATCATATATATATATATAACATTGATATTTGTTGGAGGAGTTCAGTTCAGTTCAGTCACTCAGTCGTGTCCGACTCTGCGACCCCATGAATCCCAGCACGCCAGGCCTCCCTGTCCATCACCAACTCCCGGAGTTCACTCAGACTCACATCCATCGAGTCAGTGATGCCATCCAACCATCTCATCCTCTGTCATCCCCTTCTCCTCCTGCCCCCAATCCCTCCCAGCATCAGGGTCTTTTCCAATGACTCAACTCTTTGCATGAGGTGGCCAAAGTACTGGAGTTTCAGCTTTAGCATCATTCCTTCCAAAGAAATCCCAGGGTTGATCTCCTTCAGAATGGACTGGTTGGATCTCCTTGCAGTCCAAGGGACTCTCAAGAGTCTTCTCCAACACCACAGTTCAAAAGCATCAATTCTTCGGCGCTCAGCCTTCTTCACAGTCCAACTTTCACATCCATACATGACCACTGGAAAAACCATAGCCTTGACTAGACAGACCTTAGTTGGCAAAGTAATGTCTCTGCTTTTGAATATGCTGTCTAGGTTGGTCATAACTTTCCTTCCAAGGAGTAAACATCTTTTAATTTCATGGCTGCAGTCACCATCTGCAGTGATTTTGGAGCCCCCAAAAATAAAGTCTGACACTGTTTCCACTGTTTCCCCAACTATTTCCCGTGAAGCGATGGGAACGGATGCCATGATCTTTGTTTTCTGAATGTTGAGACTTAAGCCAACTTTTTCACTCTCCTCTTTCACTTTCATCAAGAGGCTTTTTAGCTCCTCTTCACTTTCTGCCATAAGGGTGGTGTCATCTGCATATCTGAGGTTATTGAGATTTCTCCTGGCAATTTTGATTCCAGCTTGTGTTTCTTCCAGTCCAGCGTTTCTCATGATGTACTCTGCATATAAGATAAAAAGCAGGGGGACAATATACAGCCTTGACGTACTCCTTTCTCTAGTTGGAACCAGTCTGTTGTTCCATGTCCAGTTCTAACTATTGCTTCCTGACCTGCATACAGATTTCTCAAGAGGCAGGTTAGGTGGTCTGGTCTTCCCATCTCTTTCAAAATTTTCCACAGTGTATTGTGATCCACACAGTCAAATGCTTTGGCATAGTCAATAAAGCAGAAATAGATGTTTTTCTGGAACTCTCTTGCTTTTTACGTGATCCAGCAGATGTTGGCAATTTGATCTCTGGTTCCTCTGCCTTTTCTAAAACCAGCTTGAACATCAGGAAGTTCTCGGTTCATGTATTGCTGAAGCCTGGCTTGGAGAATTTTGAGCATTACTTTACTAGCATGTGAGATGAGTGCAATTGTGCAGTAGATTGAGCATTCTTTGGCATTGCCTTTCTTTGGGATTGGAATGAAAACTAACCTTTTCCAGTCCTGTGGCCACTGCTGAGTTTTCCAAATTTGCTGCCATATTGAGGGTAGCACTTTCACAGCATGATCTTTCAGGATTTGAAACAGCTCCACTGTAATTCCATCACCTCTACTAGCTTTGTTCGTAGTGATGCTCTCTAAGGCCCACTTGACTTCACATTCCAGGATGTCTGCCTGTAGGTGAGTGATCACACCATCGTTATTATCCAGGTCATGAAGATCTTTTTTGTACAGTTCTTCTGTGTATTCTTGCCACCTCTTCTTAATATCTTCTGCTTCTGTTAGGTCCATACCATTTCTGTCCTTTATCGAGCCCATCTTTGCATGAAATGTTCCCTTGGTATTTCTAATTTTCTTGAAGAGATCTCTAGTCTATCCCATTCTGTTGTTTACCTCTATTTCTTTGTTGGAGGAGTAGATAAGTAGATAAATGTTTCATTATCCTAAGTGTTTTCTTTAAAAAAAAACAAAACAGTATAGTATCTTTAGAACTTATTTCTTTATCTTGTACTTCTAATTTGCAGCTACAGAACTTACATAGAATTTCTAATAACATCCATTTCCATTTTCATAAACATATTACAGTTTACTGTCAAGTATATTAAGTATCTAGTCATTAACAATTTTTAATTTACTATTATTTATCTTCATTTTTTCTCAGAGACTACTCTTGACGTATATTTTAGAACATACATCATTTACCTATTTCTCATTAAATATTGGTTTTTAATATTCACTTCTTTTGATAAAAGCACATTTAATAATCCTAAGAAATTTACAGTTTTCAAAATCTTTGACTCTGAATTGATGATTAGTCTCAATTCTGACAGAGAAAAGCAAAACATTCTAATAGAGATAGAGATAAATTTTAAATATATATATATGTGACTAAAAGTAATTATGCCAAAATGTTAACAGTTGTCATTGAGTTGTGAAATCAGTTTTTCCTCTGTTTATTTTTGTTCTTTACAAATTTTCTAGAATGAGCATATATTAATTTTATAATCATGAAAGATTAGCATTTAAAATTAATTAATCTGAATTTACTTACAACAAATCTGCCCTGAAATTAATTCAGCGTGATGATGGAGTAATGTGAACACCCTTTATTACTCTCTGTGGTGGAGCCTTCCTATTCTGAATGTGCCCCAAAGTCATTCACTGCCTCAAATGGGGTTCAAATAATCTATATCATTTGCATCCCCATTGGAAACAAGATTCTGTTGTGATGTAGACCTTTGTAAAGTGCAGAATAGATTTTTGTCTTAAATTTTCCTATCTAGGATTACCCTTTTTAAAGACCTACTGGAATGATTATTTGCTGTCATAATTAACAGCTCCCCTTCTGAAAATTAAGCAGGTTGGACATAATCCATACGATAGTCTGCCCCAGCTAGCCATTTGTTCCCATGTGTATTTCTAAAGTGATATTTTAATTTATGTAACCATATGTTATTAGAACTCTGTTTTACTCTACCAGAGATTCCTACTACAATTTTCAGGAAAAAAGAAAAGAGATATTTCCAAAGGGGGTTTATTTCAAGAGATTCCTACCATGAAAGAAAAATGGAGCTGTTTTCTTCCTTCCTGATTATGGTTAACATCTTTAAGGGAATTTTATAGCATTAAAATTTAGTGCAAGTACATGGGAAGAACCTAATATCAGAATTGATCAAAAATCTAAAGCACTACTTTTTAAAAACTCAGTTCTTGCAACTTAGATTGAATGTTGAGAAATGACTAGATAGACCATCATGCTAAAAAAAATCATAAAATATGCTCTTTCATAAGTTTCCAAATAATTTTGAAACTCATTTTGCATATGGCTGAATAATACAATCAGTGAACAACTATCACTTATTTTTCCTGCCAGCTTCTGTTTGCTGTACAATAAAAAAATAAAAAAATACTGCCAAGTATGAAAATGTAACAAGGGACACAGATAAAAATAGAAAATCTAAAATATACTTTTGAGACTTGATTTTAGCATTTAATAAAACCAAGAAAATCTTCTATGCAATAAAATTACTTTAAAAGATGTGTATCTGATTAGCCTCCTTTGGGAGTTTCTTAACTTAAAAAATATTGATTCTGTACTGTTTTATTTTTAATCTAGAATAGCCACTTTAAAAGAGCTAAAATTATAAAGCACTGAGAATATCAGAGCTGAGCATCCTTGCGTATCACTATGCATTTGAGACTGTTAACCCAGATTTGATTTTGTGGAACATTCAAGGAACTGTGGCATGCCCCTTTTCTTCCTTGCCTGATGACAGGATGCCTTAATGGATTTCTTTTCCATGACTACAGTTCAGAGAGCAGTGCTCTTATTTGCTTTCATTTCATCAACTCAACATATCTTGCAAGGTCAAGACTAGACAACATTACCATGAATTTTCAGTATTGCAAATATCAGTGATTGGGACTCTGCAGCCTGTGGGCCAAATGCAGTAACCAACTTTGTTTGGATGGTCTGAAAACTAAGACTGGATTTTACACTTTGAAATGGCAGCAGTATAATCAAAAGAATAATGTTTTATGACATATGAGAATATATAGTATTCAGATTTGTGCCTATATATGATGTTTTATTGGAACACAGTCATGCATATTTGCCTATATATTAGCTATGACTGATTTTTCACATAGTAATGGGAGAGTTCAGTATATAGACACCTTTTGGTCCCAAAGTCTAAATAAAACAGTTGCTGTCTGGCCTGTTATAGACTGAATTGTTTCCCTCCCAACCCCTTAGTTGAAGTTCTAACCCCAGTGTGACTGCATTTGTTGACGAGGGTTTTAAGACTGTAACGAATGTTAAATGAGGTCACAGGGTTGGGGTCCTAAAACTACAAGACCATGTCCTCCTAAAAGAGAAAGTGATACCAAAAGTGCATACACACACAGTAAAGGCAATATGAGGACACAGCAAGAAAGTTGCCATCTGCAATCAAGAAGAGAAGTCTCAGGAAAAACCTAAATATAGGTACCTTAATGTGTACTTCTAGTCTCCAGAATTGTGAGAAAATAAGTTTTTTACAGTTGCTTAAACCTCCCAGTTTGTAGTATTTCATTATGATAGCCTCTCATGAACAGTTGTTTACAAAATAGGTGCCAATATCTGATCAAGATGGAAGTCACAACTTTTAAAATTGTTAAGCCAAATCTAAAGGCCTAAGGAACTTACAATAATTATCTGGTATGGTACAACACAAAAACCTTAAAAGAAAGGACTCAATCAGAGAAAAAAAGGGATAAATCCAAGGAAAATGCCTTTCTGTTGGCATACTCTTATGGAAATAACAAATTTGGCTTGGAATGGCTTTTGTGATGAAGAAGTTACATGGCATCTGTTGTCGTTGTTCAGTCGCTAAGTTGTGTCCACTCTTTTCGGACCAATGAACTGCAGCACATCTGGCTTCCCTGTCCTTCACTATCTTCTAGAATCTGCTCATATCCATTGAGCCAGTGATGCTATCCAACCACCTCATCCTCTGTTGCCCTCTTCTCTTCTTTCCCTCAGTCTTTCCCAGCATCCGGATCTTTTCCAATGAGTCAACTCTTTGCATTAGTTGGCCAAAGTATTAGAGCTTTGGCCTCAGCATCAGTCCTTCCAATGCAAGCAACATCTTCCAATGACACAAGAGACGATTCAACACATGGGAATCACCAGACGGTCAGTACCAATATTGGATTAATTATATTCATTGCAGCTGAAAATGAAGAAGCTATGTACAGTTAGCAAAAACAAAACCTGGAGTTGACTGTGGCTCAGATCATGAGTTTCTTATTGCAGCATTCAGGCTTAAATTGAAGAAAGTAGTGAAAACCACTATGCCCTTCAGGTATGATCTAAATCAAATCCCTTGTGATTATTTGGTAGGGGTGATGAATAGATTCAAGGGATTAGATCTGGTACACAGAGTCCCTGAAGAACTGTGGATGGAGGTAACATTGTACAAGAGGTGATGACCAAATTCATCCCAAAGAATAAGAAATGCAAGAAGGTTGTCTAAGAAGGCCTTACAATTAGCTGAGAATGGCATCTGAAGTTTGGTTTAATCATTTCTCTTTCTCTACTGCTTATGCCCTGAAAATGTGTGTGTGTTCACTAGAGATTAGTTTGTTAGTTTGTTAACCTAAAATGACAGACACTCTTCTGAGTGAGAGATTTCTATCGTTCTTTCAACTATTATGCTGCTTTTCATCTAAAAATTTAAGAAAAAAACACTTCATTTCTGTGTTTGAATTATTTTTGTTTTTTTCTTCTGAGTTTTTTGAAGTTATGCTTGATCCACTTTTAAAAAATCAGAATTGAATTTCAGATGGTTTCATTGAATTGGGTACCAGATCTAATGTTTTACCCTTTCTGGTTTTTTTTTTTCCTCCTACATGCCAGAAGCGTATATAAATGTAGCTCAGAGCTGGTTGCTGACAAATTAAATCAAACCCAAGCAGTTCAGTTTTCATATAGAGTCCTCTCAAGATGTAGAAACCTCAGGATGTTTCAGGATAACTGAAAATCAGAACACTCTGCCTATGGCTGAGTTTGGTTTAAATACACAAAATTTTAACTGATTACCACTCTTTTGTATAATGCTAACCAGATTTTTTTAATAAAGAAAAGGAAACAATCTACTTTCTGTTCACAGATTCATAGAATATTAGGAATTGAAAATAACCTCGGCAATCATCTAGTCTAATTTACCCTCATAACTTTAAAGAAAATAACAGCTATAATTTGATCTGCCTTTATCAGTCTTCATAGTCTGGGTTAAAAACAAAACCCCCCAAATTGGTATTAACAAACCAGTTATTCCTCCCTCATTCTGCATAATCACGTGGGTGGGTGGGAGGATGATCATTTTCCCTTAGGGGCTGTCAGGGGCTCTGTTTCAGCAGGAGTTTCCATGAGCACCATGGCTGAGAAAAGAAAGCACTGTCTTCTACTTCTGCTCCCATATCAATAGCCAGAGCAAGCCACAGATTACATGACAACCACAAAGGCAGCAGGGACCCACCATCCTTCCCTGTGCCTAGAAGGACAAGCAGAACACTTATGTATAGCCTCAGTGTCTGCCACAAAATGCAATGTTTCTCCTGTGTCACTTGTTACAATTAAATCAACAGATACTCAGTACATCTTGCCTCTGCACTGAAGGAGACAGATACTGTTTCCAATAAGACATTTTTTAAACATTAAATTTTTCCTCCTAATATTGCTGCTGTCTCCTGCACAAAAATAGTAGATGATCTGTAAGCTAGTAGAGAGAGATAAATATATATCAATATAAAATGGAGACCCATTCCTAAATAAAGTAGAGAGAAAAGCAGAAAATCTACCTATTGTTTTGTTTCTTTCATTGGACATTCAGTCCTGATTATAAAGGAATTCTCTATAAAATCAGTTCAGTTAGGTCACTCAATCGTGTCCAACTCTTTGTGACCCCATGAACCACAGCATGCCAAGCCTCCCTGTCCATCACCAACTCCCGGAGTCCACCCAAACCATGTTCTTTGAGTCGGTGATATCATCTAACCATCTCATCCTCTGTTGTCCCCTTCTCTTCCTGCCCTCAATCTTTTCCACCATCAGGGTCTTTTCAAATGAGTCGGCTCTTCACATCAGGTGGACAAAGTTTTGGAGGTTCAGCTTCAACATCAGTCCTTCCAATGAACACCCAGGACTGATATCCTTTAGGATGGACTGGTTGGATATCCTTGAAGTGCAAGGGACTCTCAAGGATCTTCTACAGTACCACAGTTCATAATATCAATTCTTCAGCGCTCAGTTTTCTTCATAGTCCAACTCTCACATCCATACATGACCACTGGAAAAACCATAGCCTTGACTAGACAGGACCTCTGTTGGCAAAGTAGTGTCTCTGCTTTTGAATATGCTATCTAGGTTGGTCATAACTTTCCTTCTAAGGAGTAAACATCTTTTAATTTCACAGCTGTTGACACCATCAGAAATTATTTTGGAGCCCCCCCCAAATAAAGTCAGCCACAGTTTCCACTGCTTCCCCATCTATTCTCCATGAAGTGATGGGACTGGATGCCATGATCTTAGTTTTCTGAATGTTGAGATTTAAGCCAACTTTTTCACTCCCTTTTTCACTTTCATCAAGAGGCTCTTTAGTTCTTCACTTTCTGCCATAAGGGTGGTATCATCTGTATATCTGAGCTTATTGATATTTCATTGATATTGATTCCAGCTTGTACTTCTTCCAGCCCAGCATTTCTCATGATGTACTCTGCATATAAGTTAAATAAGCAGGATGACAATATACAGCCTTGACATATTCCTTTTCCTGTTTGGAACCAGTCTGTTGTTCCATGTCCAGTTCTAACTGTTGCTTCCTGACCTGCATACATGTTTCTCAAGAGGCAGGTGAGGTGGTCTGGTATTTCCATCTCTTTCAGAATTTTCCACAGTTTATTGTGATCCACACAGTCAAAGGCTTTGGCATAGTCAATCAAGCAAAAATGGATGTTATTCTGGAATGCTCTAGTTTTTTCAATGATCCAGCGGATGTTGGCAATTTGATCTCTGGGTCCTCTGCCTTTTCTAAAACCAGCTTGAACATCTGGAAGTTCATGGTTCACATACTGTTCAAGTCTGGCTTGGAGAATTTTGAGCATTACTTTACTAGCACATGAGATGAGTGCAATTGTGCGGTAGTTTGAGCATTCTTTTGCATTGCCTTCTTTGGGACTGGAATGAAAACTGACCTTTTCCAGTCCTGTGGCCACTGCTGAGTTTTCCAAATTTGCTGGCATATTGAGTGTAGGACTTTCACAGCATCATCTTTTAGGATTTAAAATAGCTCAACTGGAATTCCATCACCTCCACTAGCTTTATTCGTAGTGATACTTCCTAAGGCGCACTTGACTTCACATTCCAGGATGTCTGGCTCTAGGTGAGTAACTGATCACACCATTGTGATTATCTGGGTCGTTAAGATCATTTTTGTACATTCTTCTGTACATTCTTGCCACTTCTTAATATCTTCTGCTTCTGTTAGGTCCATACCATTTTTGTCCTTTATTGAGCCCATCTTTGCATGAAATGTTCCCTGGGTATCCCAAATTTTCTTGAAGAGATTTCTAGTCTTTCTCATTCTATTGTTGCCCTCTATTTCTTTGCACTGATCACTGAGGAAGGTTTTCTTATCTCTCTTTGCTATTCTTTGGAACTCTGCATCAAATGGGAATATCTTTCCTTTTCTCTTTTCCTTTTTCTTCTCTTCTTTTCGCAGCTATTTGTAAGGCCTTCTCAGACAGCCATTTTGGTTTTTTGCATTTATTTTTCTTGGGGATGATCTTGATCCCTCTCTCCTGTACAATGTCACAAACCTCTGTCCATAGTTAATCAGGCACTCTGTCTATCAGATCTAGTCCCTTAAATCTATTTCTCACTTTCACTGTATAATCGTTAGGGATTTGGTTTAGGTCATAACTGAATGGTCTAGTGGTTTTCCATACTGTCTTCAGTTTAATTCTGAATTTGGCAATAAGGTGTTCATTATCTGAACCACAGTCAGCTCCCAGTCTTGTTTTTGATAGAGCTTCTCCATGTTTGGTTGCAAAGAATATAATCAATCTGAATTCGGTATTGACCAACCATTCAATATCACGGTAATCCAAGTCTACGCTCCAACCAGCAACACCGAAGAAGCTGAAGCTGAACGGTTCTATGAAGACCTACAAGGCCTTCTAGAACTATCACCCAAAACAGATGTCCTTTTCGTTATAGGGGACTGGAATGCAAAAGTAGGAAGTCAAGAAACACCTGGAGTAACAGGCAAATTTGGTCTTGGAGTACAGAATGAAGCAAGGCAAAGGCTAATAAAATTTTGCCAAGAGATTGCACTGGTCATAACAAACACCCTCTTCAAACAACACAAGAGAAGACGCTACACATGGACATCACCAGATGGTCAACACCAAAATCTCTTTTATTAGTCTCACTAAAAAAAAAAGAAAAGGGTGGGGGCATTATAGAGTCTAGCTATATGATCTGTTGCTTGAGGTTTTACAGCTCTAAGGATTCAAAGTGAGAGGCCAAAATTATGGATATATGTCTATAATAACAGGAAGACAAGGCAATTGGAGAATTCAAGGGAATGAGAGACCCCCACACCCAACTTTCTTGGCAGTGGTTGGATATAACTGTTGTACATATGATGGATCTGACAAAGTTACACACAAATAGCTACATAAATTGTGAACTATAAATTGTTATATTTGTGTGTGATTGTGTAAAAATTATAACTTCTTTCATTAAGTCAAAAAATAAAAACAAAAACTGAAATCTAATTTGAACACCAGCATCCAAAGTCAAGATAAAGGCTCATCTTCCAAAATGATGATTCATTATGACAAACAGTAGCTCCTGTGGAAATATTCACTCCCACAGCATTGAGATTTTACCTTCTATGACAAAAAGGTGACTCAGGTTAACTAAGCTGTCCCTTGTGGATTAGCTGGTAAAGAATCCACCTGCAATGCAGAAGACCTGGGTTAGATCCCTGGGTTGGGAAGTTCCCTTCGAGAAGGTAAGGCTATCCAGTCCAGTATTCTGGCCTGGAGAACATGGGGTTGCAAAAAGTCAGACAGGACTGAGTGACTTTCACTTTCTTTCTAGAGTCACACAAGTTTTAAGCAGTCTAATCAATGCTGATACTCTATGTTTCCAACTTCTAGTTTGAAGGTCTTTTATTCTGCTCTCGTATTTTTTAGCAGTTAGCTGAGTAATTCTGCCAAGGTTCTAATCTATACCATTTCTGAAGATTTCTAAGAAGTAATGTTCTATAACTATATTTATAGTATTAAATGTCAATACTATAAATATGAGTGACTTAGCCAATTTACATAAAATATATTTTTGAAGATTTCTGTGAATTATGTCATTGTTTCAGTTTTGACATTACTGTGCCAGGTTATCTTTACTTCTTCTCAATATATTTATCCCTTTCCTTGCACATTCTAGGACTACCAAATAATTACTTTCCTGTGATTGCTCATAACAAATAACCATAAAGTGGATGGTTTCAAAGAGTAGAACTTTGTTCTATCACAGTTCTGGAGGCAAGAGTTTCTAAATCAAGGTGCGGGCAGAACTGCACACTCTTTGTAGACTCTAGTGGGAAGCTTTCATTGCTTCTACAAGCTTCTGATATCTGTCTCAATATTTCTCGGCATTCCTTGGGTTGGGAGCACATCACTCCACACTGTAGAGTCATGGGTCAACTACTGATATATACTAAAAATATTTTTAAAAGATTTGACAAATCATGGAGATAAAAAAATATTAGATCTCAGACCACAACCCCAGCCTTCTAAGCTCCTGCATGGAAAACATTTAGCTACATTGTGTTATTAACATATTGCTTTAGCATCTTGAAACATGCATTTAGTACACTTCTATTCTATTTTATAATTCATTGAGTCTCTAGTATGTGTATTGTAACAACAGACATTAAGAAAATATCAGAAAGGTGTTTTTCATTACACATATTCAGTAACTTCATCCTAACTGTGGAGTTATTTGATAAAGACCCAATCTATGAACCCATTGATTATATATGAAAGCATTTAATTCCAACAGAGCTTGAGGAAGGAGAAGCCCTTTAGGAGGAAACCATAAATCAGTAAAGTCAAATGCAATAAACCAGTAGTATGATGAAAGTAGAATAATTGTAAACACATTTAATAAGCAGATTAAACACAAGGAGGAAATTGTTAAGGAATTCTTAATGATTCATGTTGATAGAATGCCTAAATAACAAAGTAGACAATTAATCAAAGACAAGGGGAAATTAATGTTTGTGATTTGTGAAACAGAATTGGAGGTCTAGTAAGAAAGGTGGAATGGCCACATAAAAGAGAAAAAAAAAATATTCAATAGCTATTGTTTTTCGTAAAACAGAAAGTTGATAGACTGCAGAAAATCTCTAGGTCAAAGCAACTCATTTCTAGCTCTAAATCCAAGATTATTATTTAAAATCACCTGGTTGCTTAAGGAAAAAACCTAAATGCAAGGCATAGAAAAGATTCTGACTTTACACAATGTAAACAATTACACTGTAGCATTTGTAACATTCATCTGGCCCTCCATTAGGTTGAAGTTTGTATGGACTAAAAGTTCTGCTCAGACCCTGGCACAGAATAACTATGATCTGCTGGAAAGACTTTCTTTACTCCTTCATTCACTGTTGTATAAATTTCCTTTCCTATAATGGTGTATTTTATACACAATCTTATTGTATAAATATATCTATGCTCCTTTTGTATTGAGATAGAGCCAAATAAAAATAAAATCATCGTCTATAATTTGTCTGTTGAGGGGCCTCTCTTTGACTTGTTTCTTGCTCTCTCAGACTCTTTATCTGATAGAGGATCCCTTCTCACTGTTGAACTACCTTTTGTTAAATAGAAATATTGGTGTCACATTTCTGCAGTGTCCATCGATTAGAACTTCCAGGGTCAGGTTTAGCTGAAGAATACAGGCTGGTGGACAGTGGGGGCATCAATAGCTGTCTTTGTTTCCCTTATTATTATTTCATTTTCTTCAGACATGTTTCTGCAAAGGAGGCATGGGGTTTTGTTGTGTATTAATTACTTTACTTAACCTCCAATATCATAGGAATCATAAATATGTTCCATATCTAGTACATTGTTCCCTCCCAAATAGCAGACAAGGAGACACTATTCACATTTACCCCATCATCAACCAGAGAATCATGACCTATTCCATTCCCTACTTTCATGCTTCCTTGTTGAGAATTTAGTTGAATTTCTCCACAATGTTGCTGCTTCAGCATCAGTTTTGTGTGGCCAAGTGGTTGCAGGGGCCTTCAACTAACACTGAAAGTGAAAGTGAAGTCATTCAGTTGTGTCCGACTCTTTGTGACCCCATGGACAGTAACCTACCAGGCTCCACCGTCCATGGGATTTTCCAGGCAAGAATACTGGAGTGGGCTGCCATTTCTTTCTCCAGGGGACCTTCCCAACCCAGGGATCGAACCGGGGTCTCCTGCATTGCAGACAGACGCTTTACTGTCTGAGCCCCCAGGGAAGCCCTCAGCTAACACTAGATCCTCTTATAAGTTCATGTTCTCGGTAGCAGGTAAATGTAAGCTCCTCGTACAACTCCCCAGCTGCCCTTGTGAAAAGAATTTTCCCATGCCTCCCAGGGCTTTCCCCTTGAGCCTCCCTTGGATAAGACTCCCTAGACCCCAAAGCTTCCTGAAACACATTTCCTTTTGATTAAAATTAATATTCAGCCTTAGTCTGGAGCACCTACTCCACCCAAGGATGCTTTTCCCCACTCTCTTGCCTAAGCTCAGCTCTCCCCGACTGAAGTCTGCCTTGACGTCCCCATGTGGCCCCTTGAGTCATATTATGTACCTCCTCCATGACCTGTGTGTCATAAATCTTTCTGTTACCTGTGAGTAATAATCCTTTTCAGTCTTTTGTTGAATGGTGGTTCACTATCCGACACTGAGAGCCAAGTCCTTTCTCTACATATGTTAATTTAACAAAGTCACACTTCTTTATCCCATTCTAATATTCATCGCATTCTATAAGTGCTTTCTTGGACACAGTTTTGTCTTGAACATGTGATAAATGTCTAAAATCATCTATAAGTCTTGAGAATGTCTAGCTTTTCTTTTTATCTTCAGTTTCTGTCCTACAAACAGACATCAAAAATATTCCTCAAACTCCAATTCTTTATCAACAATCCAAGTTAACTACTTTTCTTTAAGCTGTTGTAGTACATTGTGTATAATTCTTGAAAAGCCTAAACTGAAGTCTATTTCAAATATTATAATGTTATGGTATCTAGCTACTAGTGATAATTTTTCTATATCCTGTCTCTGCATTCCATAGCACCCGTGAATATATTGTTGCATGAATCACACTGTATTATCAGTGTTTGTTTATATGTCTGTCTCTGTCACCAAACTAAGAACTCTTTGGAAGTTAAGGATGAGTCTTATTCATTTTCTTGTTCCCATGACCCAGATGCCTTCCTAACAAGTCATTCAATTCTAAAAAGTCATTTGAATGATTAGGCAAAAGCTGGCTGAGGGCATATTCTAACAGTGCTTTTCTGACTGAGATATTAGCCTGTGCTACTTAATCTTTCTCTAGCACTTTAGAACACTCCCTTCTTTATAGTGTTTGAAAAACCTTGAAAAGATGAACTGACATCTCAAGGTCACCATTGGTGATGGGACAGAGCTTGATCCCGGGTCTCTACACTTCTTAAAAATCCTCTTCTGTGTGCTCTCCTTGGGTCTAGTAAGCAACACATCCTCTTAAGGAAAATTCTTACATTTTAAAATTAATTTCTTAAACTTCTTACATATATTGATTTTGTATTTCTGTACAACACTTGTCTTGGAATGTTATAGATAAGTATTTTAAGTTGTTCCTTATACATTAAATATAAGTAACCTTCTTTCAAACGTGTTTCATTTGGGGGAAGACAAACATAAAGCTCATGTCTGGTAGAATATTTTTCTACTGAAATAAAAGGCTATTTGGACAGACTGATGGATAAAATAGAATACCCACCTTCAGACCAAGTGAGATTTGAAAATACAAGGTTATGTTTTTTAAACAGGTACAAGGGATTTTGAAATGAAAGCACAAGATGAAGCAAAGTAGTGGTGGGAAGACCTCTCAAATGAGGAAAACTAAGAGAATATGGCAAGTTAGAAAAGGAAAAACAAGAGAAGATTTTACAGTTTTTTCCTGTACTCTGTTCTTAGGAAATCCACAGCCCTTAGGGTAACTCAGACAACTGATAACTAAGCTAATCAATGCTTTCTGTCCCTTTGCCAAAGTAACTGGTTCAGAGACAGCACATGACCCAAACTGGAACAATAAGATCAATGCTGCTGCTGCTACTAAGTTGCTTCAGTCATGTCCAACTCTGTGCGACCCCAGAGATGACAGCCCACCAGGCTCCCCTGTCCCTGGGATTCTCCAGGCAAGAACACTGGAGTGGGTTGCCATTTCCTTCTCCAATGCATGAAAGTGAAAAGTGAAAGGGAAGTCTCTCAGTTGTGTCCAACTCCTAGCGACCCCATGGACTGCAGCCTACCAGGCTCCTCCATCCATGGGATTTTCCAGGCAAGAGTACTGGAGTGGGGTGCCATTGCCCTCTTCAACAAGAACAATAAGAACCAATATTAGGACTTTTGTGTGAGCAATCAAAGTGGTAAGATTCTCCTTTGATGCACTGTATGTTAAAATAATGTAAAATTAAAGCTGACAGGAACTAAAACAAACAGGCTTAGTGATAGGCTAAATTAGAGGAAGCAGAACTGAAAAACTGGTGATGTCTTTGGAGCTTTAGGTAAAGAAACCTAAGTGAACCTGAATTTGAACGATTATGTTAAATGGATATCCTATTTATGATTATTATTACTGTCAGGCTACATATTCTAATAGTTTTAATTAATGCTGTATAATTCATATGCCCTGGGACAAAAGCAGTCCTTCAGGACCACATATTGGTAAAGAAGGACACAGCACAACATGAGGGAAAGAGATAGACATGATATCAAAGAACTATGCCTAAATTTTTGTATGAAACTATATGAAACAGATATGGAAAGAATCTCAAACTAGTGCTAATGAGAAGCACCAGAGTTCTGAAAATAGGGATTTAATAAATGCTAGTTCTCTTCTTTCTCTTAAAATATGGCCCCTGAATGAACTAGAAGCACATAATGATAAAGTACAGGAAGGCTGTTCCCCCATGCCCTTGCTGCATTCACGCATTTAATGAATTACCTGGGTGATTTAAGGCCGAGCCTTCCAGCTGAGATGCACCGCTTGCTGTGAATAGATTACAGATGAGGTGAAATACTGATCATCTTAGTCCTTGAGGTGTGTTTTAGTTACGATATTGCTAGAAGCTGTAACAAGCTTCAACATTCCCTTGGCATGTTTACATATATAAGCAAATATACATGTTTCAATATATTTGTGATATATATTATATAATAAATACACTTGTAGTTTATTTCTTGCTTATATTACTGTCAAAAGCTAATTTTCTGGTCAGCAGTGGTCAGCAAGTAGCGTTTCTAAATGGAGTGTCTTAGCTGACACAGCTCTCCTCACCTCGGGCTCTGGCGCATGTTTTTAACTACTTTTACTATAAAGGTGAGTCTGAGTGAACTCCAGAAGTTGGTGATGGACAGGGAGGTCTGGCGTGCTGCAATTCATGGGGTCGCAAAGAGTCAGACACGACTGAGCGACTGACTGACTGACTATACAGGGCACATATTATCTCTGTTTCCATTCCATTGGTGAGAGTTAGTCTCACAAGACCATACATGGATACAAAAAATCCTAGGATATATATAGTCCCTATCTGGGGAGTTGCCTTCCAGAGACAAGTACCCTATCGAAAAGAAAATGCAGATTTTTAAGTTAGCCAGTGTTGTCACATGGACTTGAGCCACTTGCCCATTATTTCCAGCTATTAGCAAACATACTCATTTACACAACTTCACCGTTTACATATTATGTGTGCTGTAATGTAGAGATGTTTGAGAAGCATCAATCTATGGCACCTGTTTGGTACCAAGGGACTTGAAATTCTGCTTGGGCATCCTCAATCCTCTAAATTCTCCAGGCACCAAATAATTGTGGATTAGGCCCCACTCCATTTATGACACTTCATTTTGCTCTTTTTGCCATGGGTAAGCCTGGTAACACGCTGGTTTCCTTCCTTCCTCTGCTTGCTTCTGCCCATTAACTACCTCATGCTACCCATTTCCTTTTATCTTTAGCTATTCCAGACCTCTGATCTTCTCCATCAAAGTGAATTGCCATTTATCTCAGCATGGAAAGTCTCAGCCTCTTACCAGGGAGACCAATGAGAATGACATAAATCTTCAGATATGAAATAAAGAAGTTATAAATCCAAATTTAATGTCAAATTATTCATTTTTTATCATTAAAGTAGCAGCATTGGAAGGGATAAATTTCTTTATCTCTTTCTCAGTTTACATATATTAGTAGTAGTGTTAGTCACGTCCAACTCTGACCCCATGGGCTGTAGTCTGCCAGGCTGTAGTCTGTCCATGGACTTCTCCAAGCCAGAATACTAGAGTGGGTTGCCATTCCCTTCTCCATGGGATCTTCCTGATTCAGGGATTGAACCCATGTCTCCCACATTGCAGGTAGATTCTTTACTGGGTGAACACCAGGGAAGCCCTTAAGTATATTATTATGCTAAATATTTCCTTTGTGCAAAAGAATAAACACATAATGTGTCCTACTGTGTGTATTGGCTAGATATCTCCTAGAACAAATAAACCTACAATTTCTGTAGCTAAACACATTATAGATAACTATCTGTTCAGGCACAGTCTAATACTTTGTGTTCCTTATTATAGGAGGAAGAGAAAGCTTCATTCAGTCTTTTCATTCGGGAATTCAGACCTCAGATACTGGATCATCTTCAGAGCTTCCAAGGTCATTCTGAGCATCTCTATCCAACAAGAAAAGACAAGAGAAGGAGGAACTTGGAAGATCTCACCTGGGAGTATTTGGGGACCAGACATGAAAGGGTCACATAGCACTTCTTCTATCCTTCAACTGAGTCCTTCAACCACACTTAACTGCAGAGAAGGGTGGGAATGTGGTTTTGTATATAGCTGGTAAATTTGCCACACTATGACAGTTGGCCTTTAACCTTAAAAAAAAAAAAAAAGAAAGAAAGCAAGCAAGAAAAACAACTTTCCTATCCCTTTTTCGTTTCTCGTATATTAAATTCAGGCTTCAGCTTCTTTAGTCCAGCATCAATTCCCACCTCAATTTTACCGAATTAATTTCTCATTATACCCTGCAAAGACCTTCCTTTTCTTCCAAACTAATTTACTTTCTGCTCACCAGTCCAATGTCATTCATAGGTCATTTCAATTTACTCCATCTGAATATACTTCCTTCACTTTCTATCAGCACCTAATCCCTGTATCCTTAAAAATATGACTTTAATCTTATCTAGAAGATTTTTCAGGAATTCATCTTGAAAGCTATATCCTTGACCATACTCATACATATGGATCCCCCAGTAATATAATAATTTCTTCTTTCTCTTCTCTCATCATATTCTGGAAACCTTAGAAAGAGTAGGAGTTGGGAATGTAAATTCATAAACAAGCTATATGATCTGTTATGTGGTACAAGGATGGAACCCTGTACTAACACTGGTTTGTTGAAACAGTATTCTCTTCCTCCAATGCCTATAAATTTATTCAGAAGCTAATACAACATCTAATCCTAGAATTTGAACCAGTCTGTTGTTCCATGTCCAGTTCTAACTTGATCTGCATACAGGTTTCACAGGAGGCAGGTAAAGTGGTCTGGTATTCGCATTTCTTTAAGAATTTTCCACAGTTTGTTGTGATCCACACAAAGGCTTTAGCGTAGTCAATGAAGCAGATGTTTTTCTGAAATTCCCTTGCATTTTCTATGATGCAGTGGATGTTGGCAATTTGACCTCTGGTTCCTCTGTCTTTTCTAAATCCAGCTTTAATATCTGGAAGTTCTTGGTTCTGGTAGCATGTGAAATGAGTACTATTGTGAGATAGTTTGAACACTGCAGAGGCAGGGGTCTGCAGTGACCTGTCATAAGGACAGGGGCTCAGGCTGCGGCAGACCTGGGAGTTGTGGCATGTGGAATAAGTTGGAGAAGGTTGCCATTAGCTCCACTGTAGAGGTTTTGAGCAGATGACCCACAAACCACAGAACAATTATACCAAAGAAGTTCTCACACTCTTGCAAAAATTCTAGGGCCCACAACACATTTCCCAACCTGAGGATCCAGCAAAGGGATCCAGCCAGTTCCTCCCATCAGGAAACTTCCACAAAGCTCTTATCCTCATCCATCAGAGGTCAGACAGAATGAAAATCACAGTCACAGAAAACTAAATAAATTGATCACATGGATCACAACCTTGTCTAACTCAATGAAACTATGAACCATGCCATATAGGCCTACCCAAGACAGACGGGTCATAGTATTGAGTTCTGGCAAAACATAGTCCACTTGTGAAGGGAATGGCAAACCAATTCAGCATTCTTGCCCTGAGAACCCCATGAACAGTATGAAAAAAAACAGCAGTATGAAACAATAAATAAACATTGAAAAGGAATAATGTAAAACAAGTAGCTTAGAGCTCAGATAAAGGAGAGATGACATGAGTAATGGTAACAAGGAAAACTCAAGAGGAATGATGATAAGGAGGCAATCTCGGTAATAAAGCACTACTGTGTGTTCATTTGTTTTGAGGAGCATGGATTTCTTATTGTAAAAGAATAAAATGGGATTATTAAAACTAAGCCATAATGCAGGAGACATAAGTGATGCAGGTTTGATCCCTGGGTTGGGAAGATCTCCTGGAGGGGGGCATGGCAACTCACTCCATTATTATTGCTGAAGAATCCCATGGAAAGAGGAGCCTGTCAGGCTATAGCCCATAGGGTCACAAAAGAGTCAGACATGACTGTAGCATCTCAGCAAGCAGGCAAGTAAAGTTACTTATACCTAAAACTAAAGAATTTGGACATTATTCTACAGGAAACTGGGAAAATTTTTAGAGGAAAGGCAATTAATGTGGGTAATATGTTTATTAAATTAAAAATAGCTTAAATAGTTGCATTTTACAGAGCAGCTAGAAATGCAGAGCAAGTGATAGAAGGGGTGTAAAAAAGAACTTGGAAACAAGGAGATCCATGGAAAATTAGGTTTTAAAAGCAATTCAAAGCATCTGAGCAGATAAATGTAAAGTAATCCTAAAGAAGTAAAATGACTTAGTACTAAGCAGTCTAATTGAATTAATTGACATTCGTAAAGTGTTGACCTGAACCAAACAGATTGCCAGATATTAATATTTCTCCAGCAGAGGGTTTTTTAAAAATCTGTGGAGAACTTCAATTTAAGTCTGCAATCACAGTGAACCACATGGAAAGGCCCTCTTGAAGAACGCTTTTCAGGAGAGAAAAAGGGAGGTAAGAGGGCTGTAGTAAACAAAGAGACATGACTTTTCATGGACTGAATCATTCCCAAGAAAGAAAAGGAGTCTTTCTTCTTCCTGTTGGGCTCTACTGTTATCACAGGTCATGAGGGTTCCCCCTTCTGATGTGCCAACTTTATTTTATTGAAGTTTCTGTTTATTAATTTTTTTTTACAATAGGGAAGAAGTTCTCTACCAACTATACTATCACTCAAAAATAAAATACCTAAATATAAATCTAACAACATATGTAAAAAATCTATATAAAAAAACTAAAATCAATTAATACAATCAAAGAAGAATTAAATAAAATGATAGACCATGTTCATGGACAGAAAGACTCAATATTGTCAAGATGCTGTTCTTCCCAATGTAATCTATAGATTCAATGCAATCTCAGTTGAAACCCTAGCATGTTATTTTGTAGATATTGACAAACTGATTCTAAAGTTTATATGTGACTCAGAAGCCCTAGAAGAGCCAAATAAATTTTGAAGGAAATGTACCAAGTTGGAAGACTTAACACTACCTGATTTCAAGACTTACTATAAAGCTACAGTAATCAGAACACCATTGGTGAAAGATTAGACAGATCGATGAGTTGAACAGAATAGTGAACCCAGAAAAAGACCCATATAAATATAATCAACTAATCTTTGACAGTGGAGTAAAGGCAAATAGTGAAGCAAGGATAGCTTTTTCAACAGGCTTCATCATATGTCATCAGGAAAATGCAAATCAAAACAACAGTTAGATACTACTATGCACATATTAGAATAGCCAAAATCTGGAACACTGACAGCATCAAATGTTGGTGGGGATGGGAGAAATAGGAACCCACATGTATTGCTGGTGGAAATGCAAAATGATAGAGACACTTTGGAAGAGAGTTTGATGCTTACTTGCAAAACTAGATACAGTCTTACAATCCAGTTCAACAGTCTAACCCCTTGATATTTACACAAAGGAGCTGAAAACATGTCTACAAACAGACCTGCACACTAGATTTATAGCAGCTTTTTTCATATTTTCCTAAATTTGGAAACAACCAACTTGTACTTCTGCAGTAGAATGGATAAATAATCTGTGGTGTATCTAGATCATAGGGTATTATTCAGCACTAAGAAAGAAATATTATCGTCATTAAAAGACAGTGAGGAAACTGAAATACATATTCCTAAGTTAAATAAACCAGTCTGAAAAGCTTACATACTGTAAAATTCCATCTATATGACATTCTGGAGAAGAAAATTTATAGAGAGAGTAAAATATCAGTAGTTTCCAGGTTTGGGGATGTAGGAGGAATAGAGGAATGGGGAAATGAAGCCCAAAGGATTTTTAGGGAATTAAAAATACTCTGTATGATACCATAAGATGGATACATGTCTTTTATATTTGATCAAATCCATAGCATGCACAACATCAAGAAGGATCGATAATGTAAACTATGGACTTTGGCTGGTAAGGACATGTCCGTGAAGGTTCAGCAACTGCAATAAACATGCCACTCTGGTGGGGGATGTTGATGATTGGAGAAATTATGCACATGTGGGAAGAAAGGGTATATGGAAAATCTCTGTGCTTCCACTCAATTTTTCTGTGAATCTAAAAATGCTTTAAAAAAGGTGTATCTGAAAAAATTGCTTATAACTGAGAGACAGAGAAACTAACTCGTATTCCTACAGTTTTATAACCAGTAGGTTGCTATTTAGGGTTTTAGCTCCCCAGCTGTCTGGTTTCACATCTGTGTCCTTAGTTCAGTTCAGTTCAGTCACTCAGTCATGTCTGACTCTTTGTGTCTCTGTGGACTGCAGCACGCCAGGCTTCCCTGTTCATCACCAACTCCCAGAGCAATCAAACAAGTGTTCATTGAGTCAGTGATGCCATCTAACCATCTTATCCTCTGTCATCCCCTTCTCCTCCTGCCTTCAAACTTGCCAAGCATCAGGGTCTTTTCCAATGAGTCAGTTCTTTGCATCAGGTGGCCAAATATTGGTGTTTCAGCTTCAGCATCAGTCCTTCTAATGAATATTCAGGACTGATTTCCTTTAGGATGGACTGGTTGGTTCTCCTTACAGTCCAAGGGATTCTCAACAGCCTTCTCCAACACCACAGTTAAAAATCATCAATTCTTCAGTGCTCAGCTTTCTTTATAGTCCAACTCTCACATCCATACATAACTACTAGAAAAACCATAGCTTTGACTAGATGGACTTTTGTTGGCAAAGTAATGTCCCTGCTTTTTAATATGCTGTCTATGTTGGTCATAACTTTTCTTCAAAGGAGCAAGAGTCTTTAATTTCATGGCTGCAGTCACCATCTGCAGTGATTTTGGAGCCCAAGAAAATATAAAGTATGTCATTGTTTCCACTGTTTCCCCATCTATTTTGGCAAGAGTGAACATCAACATTTTAGGAATCAGCAAACTAAAATGGACTTGAATGGGTGAGTTTAACTCAGATGACCATTATATCTATCACTGTGGGCAAGAATCCCTTAGAAGAAATGGAGTAGCCATCATGGTCAACAGAAGAGTCTGAAATGCAGTACTAGGATGCAATCTCAAAAACGACAGAATAATCTCTGTTCATCTCCAAGGCAAATCATTCAGTATCACAGTAATCCAAGTCTATGCCCTGACCAGTAATGCTGAAGAAGCTAAAGTTGAATGGTTCTATGAAGACCTACAAGACCTTCTAGAACTAACCTGTGTCCTTAGCCAATCACCTTAACAAATTAAGCATCTGAGCATGCAAGGCTGGGTAACAAGTCTTAACTCATAAATTTGCCTTGGTCCTTATTACCCTTTGCATCTTCTTGGATAATTCAGGCATTTCCCATGGTATCCCAACTGTGTAGATCATCATTTTTTCAAAGTTCAAAAACTGTCCTCCCCAACAGTCTTTTAAGAAACTACTCTCCCACTAATCTTGGTGTTTGAGCCACTGAAGGCCTGTCAGTTCCTGAAGAAAGCTAAATTCCCTCTTGCCTGAAGACTTACCATCATTCCCTGACTCCAGACAGCTCTACTCCTGGCAGCCTTTTCACATACTGCCTATTTAGGCTAAAATTCCATATTATATCAGATTATTTCTTCTCCTCTCCTGTTTCATTTATTTCCAGTAGTCTCCGAGTTTCCAAATATCACAGAGTTGACCTCCATTCTGTTTCCCACCCTAGAGTGAAGCTGAGCAACAAAACACTCATGACTTATGAAAAACAAGCACAAGTCCAGTGAAATTCTCTTTTTGCTCCCACTTTCACTCTCTCCTTCTCCACAGCTTTCTTAATAAAACTTCCCTTAAAACTTCTCTTTCCCTAAACCAAGAGATATATTGTCACCCTTCTTATTTAAATTTTATGCAGAGTACATCATGAGAAATGCTAGACTGGAAGAAACACAAGCTGGAATCAAGAAAGATGGGAGAAGTATTAACAACCACAGATAGGCGGATGACACCACATTTATTTCAGAAAGTGAAGAAGAACTAAAGAGCCTCTTAATGAAAGTGAAAGAGGAAAGTGAAAAAGTTGACTTAAAACTCAACATTTAGAAAACAAAGATCATGGCATCCAGTTCCATTACTTCATGGCAAATAGATGGAGAAACAATGGAAACAGTGACAGACTTTACTTTGGGAGGCTCCAAAATCACCACAGATGGTGACTTCAGCTATGAAATTAAAAGAAGCTTGCTCCTCAGAAGAAAAGCCATGACCAACATAGTCAGCATATTAAAAAACAGAGACATTAATTTGCTGACAAATTCTTCTAGTCAAAGCTTTGGTTTTTCCAGTAGTCATGTGTGGATGTGAGAGTTGGACTATAAAGAAAGCTGAGCACTGAAGAACTGTGATGTGGAGGAGACTCTTGAGAGTCCCATGGACTGCAAGGAGATCCAACCAGTCCATCCTAGGGGAAATCAGTCCTGAATATTCATTGGAGGACTGATGTTGAAGCTGAAACTCCAATATTTGGCCACCTGATGTGAAGAACTGACTCTTTGGAAAAGACCCTGATGTTGGGCAAGATTGAAGGCAGGAGGAGAAGGGGATGACAGAAGATTGGATGATTGGCTGGCATCACTGACTCAATGGACATGAGTTTGAGGAAGCTCCAGGAGTTGGTGATGGACAGGGAAGGCTGGTGTGCAGGACTTCATGGGCTCAGAAAAAGTTGGTCACAACTGAGCAAATGAACTGAACTGAAGTGAAAGCAAGAGAAATAAATGCTTGATTTTTTTTTTTTTGCTTTTCAAAGAAAGAACTGTAAGCCATCTCTTCCTACCCTTGCTAAGCCCTAGGTGACAATTAAAACTGGAACAAAAATAACTAATGAATATTGATGTAAAGAAGGTGGTAAGTCACCACAAAGTTCAGCATTTCAGATCAGCTTAGTTCAGTTCAGTTCAGTCAGTCATGTCCGACTCTTCGCGACCCTATGAACCACAGCACACCAGGCCTCCCTGTCCATCAACAACTCCTGGAGTCCACCCAAACCCATGTCCATTTAGTTGGTGGCCATCTCATCCTCTGTCGTCCCCTTCTTCTCTTGCCCTCAATTTATCCCAGCATCAGAGTCTTCAAATAAGTCAGCTCTTCTCATCAGGTGGCCAAAGTATTGGAGTTTCAGCTTCAGCATCAGTCTTTCCAATGAACACCTAGGACTGATCTCCTTTAGGGTGGACTGGTTGGATCTCCTTGCAGTCCAAGGGACTCTCAAGAGTCTTCTCCAACACCACAGTTCAAAAGCATCAATACTTGGGCACTCAGCTTTCTTTATAGTCCAACTCTCACATCCATACATGACCACTGGAAAAACCATAGCATTGACTAGACGGACCTTTGTTGACAAAGTAATGTCTCTGCTTTTTAATATGCTGTCTAAGTCGGTCATAACTTTCCTTCCAAAGAGTAAGCATCTTTTAATTTCATGGCTGCAATCACCATCTGCAGTGATTTTGGAGCCCAGAAAAATAAAGTCAGCCACTGTTTCCAATTACCCCATCTATTTGCCATGAAGTGATGGGACCAGATGCCATGATCTTAGTTTTCTGAATGTGGAGCTTTAAGCAAACTTTCTCACTCTCCTCGTTCACTTTCATCAAGAGGCTCTTTAGTTCTTCTTCACTTTCTGCTATAAAGGTGGATTCATCTGCATATCTGAGGTTATTGATATTTCTCCCAGCAATCTTGATTCCAGCTTGTGCTTCATCCAGCCCAGTATTTCTCATGATGTACTCTGCATATAAGTTAAATAAGCAGGGTGACAATATACAGCCTTGACATACTCCTTTTCCTATTTGGAACCAGTCTGTTGTTCCATGTCCAGTTCTAACTGTTGCTTCCTGACCTGCATACAGGTTTCTCAAGAGACAGGTCAGGTGTTCTGGTATTCCCATCTCTTTCAGAATTTTCCACAGTTTATTGTGATCCACACAGTCAAAGGCTTTGGCATAGTCAATAATGCAGAAATAGATGTTTTTCTGGAACTCTCTAGCTTCTTCAATGATCCAGTGGATGTTGGCAATTTGATCTCTCATTCCTCTGCCTTTTCTAAAACCAGCTTCAACACATGGAAGTTCACGGTTCACGTATTGCTGAAGCCTGGCTTGGAGAATTTTGAGCATTACTTTACTAGAGTGTGAGATGAGTGCTTCATTATAATAATCGCTAATGTAGAAAATCACATGCTTGATCTCTTGCTCACATACATATTACCTCTGTAGTCAATCTGGTCTGATACAAACATACATTTTGAAATACTGATTTAGCTGTGATTCATTGGCTAATTGTTTGGAGGATAGAAATTTTATTTCAGATTAAAAACACATAAAATCAGTGTCTGCCTTCTAGCTGATTTTGACCCTTGGGTATATACTTCAGTAGGAAATTAAACCAATCCAGACATGGGATGTTCTAGACATGCTGTAACTTAGAGGTCAAGATATCCTTATCCAACAGTGATGGTAAAAAAATCTAAATAAAATTCACAAGAGAAATTTGCGGCAGTAATCTCATGGACCTTGAAGGTGCTTTATTCTTTCTACATTCAGCATTCAAAAGGAGACTTATCATATCCTGAAGTAGAAGGAAAATCTTCAAATCCAACCTAAAAGTACATGAAGGAGGGTGAGCAAAGAAGGAAGAGCAGGCAAAGAATAGAAGAAGTCTCTGGGTCAAGTACAGCAGATCCTCATGTTACTATGTAGACCATGAAGAAAAATATGAAGAACCCGTGCATTGCTTCATGTCAAATTTCCTCTTCCTCTGGCTTGAATGGATTCATTCTACATATTGGTAGTAAGGCAAACAAAAATAGATATATATCTTTTCCTTTCACGCTGATGTCTGGAAATGAGCCTATTTGGCACTAATTCCTACAGAAAACAGACAAGACCAGACAGGCTTTCTCCAGAAATTGGCTGATTTTGGCAGAGTGCAGGGTTTGCAATACCAGTTGCTTACAAGTTCATGCGTGTAATGATTAACTGTTGGCTTCATGTTGTTTCCTTTTCTATTGGAACTTCTGAGCCTTTGATCACCTTTCCATTTCATCCATTGTCCTTAGTTCCACAAATTATTCACGCAAACTATATTTGGTTTCCCTTTCATCTCTTATTCACTGTTCCTTCACCCACTAACTAATGATTGTTGAATTACTCAGTAATTTAAAGAGACCCACCCACCCACCCAAAGTGTAATGTTTTCACAGGCTCTTTTCTTTCACCAAGACCATAAAGATAAGACCAAAGTTTTCCATGAAACATCTGTTCCTAACCATTTTTTTTAGATCTACAGTGTTCAAAATCAATATTAAAACTTTGTGGAACCTCTTATCACTATATGAAATATTGAGACATCTATAAATAATTTTAAAACACTCTAAAGATATTAAATATTGTGATTAGTAGCTATAGAGAATAGCAGATTCAAATTTTGGTTAAATAACTTGGAATATCATTGCTATTTACCTTAACAGGGATAATGGTAATAATTTGTTTGAAAAATTAATTCCAGGAAGATGCTCTGAAAAGTTGAACCATAGGCTCATCCAAACCATGAGTTATTAATTATATCATACATTTTAAATATCAAACAATATGTCACATGCTGTGTTAGACATTCTAGGTATTATCACATTAATACCCCACAATCATATGGGGTAGATTTCATTATTCTGTGTCTTTATCTAACAGGAAACTAAAAATCAGAAGAGTCAGAAAGCAAACCCAAAGGAAGTGCTCACACTGTAATCTAAGTATCAGAGTTACACAATCATACATTTCCATCACATCACACAGCCTCCCTTGGCTAGATGGTACCTGAACCAGAATTTTTATTTTTCCCTTTTAAAATTATTTCATACTTTATGATACTGAATAGCTAGTTTTGTTACATCTTCTCTCTCCTTTTTAGATTCAAATGATTGCATGCACAGTGGTCTAATACTTGAATAATGTTACAAGGCTATTAAAAAAAAAAAAGATGTATCTTGCTCAACTGCCTCTATCCAAGTCCCCCTTTAGCTGTTTCTTTTCACATCTGTGTCCATGTTCTAAATAAGATGTTTAAATATTTTTACCTTTCAAAATTTAGACTTAGTTTGTTTTGCCTTATGAAAAAAAGAGTTAAGCCCAAATGTTTACCATTCACTCAACATATACACTTCTTTTCCTCCATTTTCTTTGTTTAGGAGAAACTTTTAAATTGGTTTTATCTTATTGCAACAATAACAATATTGTTCACAGATGAATCATTTGGTATACCGGAACAACATTTCCCTTCCTTGTACAACTTTTATATAGCTTTCTTGTAATTCAAGGTTATTAATTTTAACTATTCACATCTGAACAGCCAGATTTCATCCACAAAGTCTGCTCTGCATTGTTACAGAGTTACTTGAGATGCATTATTAGTGCTCATTTCTCCCCTACCCTCTTTGCCCACATTGTTTTATACCTTTATTTTTTTCCCCTTTTTATTTTATTTTAAAAAAATTTAGGGAAAGGTTAGGATAAGTTAATTTTAAATCAGCTATGATTGATCACACGTCCAATACACCCTGAATACACAAGTCCAATACACAGAATTTAGGATTCAGCAGAACAACATGTAATGTTGCTTTGTATGATAATTTGTTTTGCTTTTATAACATGGAACAGGGCATTTATTTTCTGTTTCTTTGGATCGGCATTTGTATTGAGCAAACCGCATTTTACAGAGCAGTCACTTTATAGATTCCTATTGCTGGCAATCAATGGCAGCAGTCAACCAATTCATCATGCCATTTCTTGAACCTGAAATGTTAAATGGGAGGGCTGGTAGTAGAAAGAGTTGTCTTTAATAAAGTAAATATAATATTTTAAAAAACCTTTTATTTTAAAATTTGTGTTTTTTACATTTACATTTTATATATTTAAAAATAAATTTGGGATTTTAAAATGATTCATGACAAATTATATGGGAGAATGGGCTTTCCAATTTTTTAACACCAAACAAGTAAGTTTATTTGATTTTGAGCCAATTTGCCATTGAACCATTTCAGCAGGATAAATTATTCTGCTCTTCAGTAATATTGTTGGCAATTATATTACAGGAGAACAGGAAGGATTACATATAAATTTCCTTTACAACTTCTCTTTTAAAGTAGCAGAGCCAGTCTTTATAAGAGTTGAGCATGGAAGAACTTGTTTTTGTATCAATATATGAAACAGAAGTCTTCACCTGTTTATAAAACTTCATCTACTTGTTGAGAAAAAAATATTTTCTCTTCAAATATAAAGAAAGTTTAAATTAAAGGAGAAAGATATTAAGAGTAAGTTTTTTTATAGTTTGTTTATTTCGGCAGAAACACAGGTTCCCAGAACTTGTTTTTATTTATTATGTCTCTTGTTAAAGGAATTTTAAAACATGAAAATGGAAGAAAATTAAAATATCAGTAAAAGATTGTTCTTTTTTTTTTTTTTAACTTTTAAACCTCTCAAGATTATTTTATAAACATTTTATTTTCCACAGTTTTAGACTCAGCATCCGG
Organism: Budorcas taxicolor; assembly: GCF_023091745.1. NCBI lineage: Eukaryota > Metazoa > Chordata > Mammalia > Artiodactyla > Bovidae > Budorcas > Budorcas taxicolor. Next base: position 90,818,271 of record NC_068910.1, read on the forward strand.
AAATATTTTAGCAGCAAACCTAGTAAACCACCTTCTTAGAGTCCATGAATCAGTAACTTTGGAAGATTGACACACCAAATGAAAGAGGATTTCTTCCCTCTGTCTGGATTTCTTATCTCAGAGCTGTTTCTAGTATCAAGACTTTTTTTCAAATATTAAGAGAAGAGGGTAGGGATGGAGAGATAAGGAGAGAGAGAGAATTGGAGTCATTTGTCATCTACATTTTCAACAATCAGACTGAAATTCAAAATTATTTACTTCTTTTTAAAAAATGTCTTTATTTTTAATTGGAGAATAATTGCCTTATGTTTCGTTGGTTTCTGCCACATGTCAACATGAATCAGTCATAGGCATTCATATGTCCCCTCCCTCCTGAATCTGCCTCCCACCTCCCACCCCTCTAGGATTTCACAGAACACTGGATTTGAGCTCCCTGCATCATACAGCAAATTCTCGCTGGCCATCTAATTTTATATATGGTAATGTATATGTTCATTCTCTCAATTCACCCCACCCTCTCCTTCCCCCATTGTGTTCACAAGTCTCTCTTCTATGTCTGTGACTCCATTTCTGCCCTGCAAATAGGTTCATCACTACCATCTTTCTAGATTCCACATATATATGTTAATATATTTGTCTTAATCTTTCTGACTTACTTCACTCTGCATAATAGGCTCTAGGTTCATCCACCTCATTAGAACTGACTCAAATGTGTTCCTTTTTATGGCTGAGTAATATTTCATTATATGCCTGTGTGTGTATATATATCTATATCTATCTATCTATATATATATATATATATCTATCTATCTATATATATATATATAACAAGTTCTTTAGCCATTCATCTGTCAATGGTCATCTAGGTTGCTTCCATTTCCTAGCTATTGAAAATAGTGCTGCAATGAATGATTCACTTTCAAAAGTTAATTAAATAAAATTAACATATTTCAAGAGAAGAGCAGTCCTGCTAAATACATAAAATGTAGATTATTCTGGTTATTAAAAGGAAGAGGATATTTAAATTCTAAGGGCCTAAGTAAATAAGGTCCACTGCAGAAGGGAATGGCAGCCTACTTCAGTATTCTTGCCTTGAGAACCTCGTGAACAGTATGAAACGGCAAAAAGATATGCCATTCAAAGATGAACTCCCCAGGTCAGTAGGTGTCCAATATGCTACTGGAGAAGAGCACAGAAATAGTTCCAGAAGGAATGAAGAGGCTGAGCCAAAGCAGGAACAAAGCACAGCTGTGGATGTGTCTAGTGATGAAAGTAAAGTCTGATACTATAAGCAATACAGCATAGGAACCTGAAATGTTAGGTCCATGAATAAAGGTAAACTTGAAGTGGTCAAACAGGACATAACAAGAGTGAATATTGACATTTTAGGAATCAGTGAATCAAAATGGATGGGAATGGATGATTTAATTCAGATGACCATTATATTTACTATTGTGGGCAAGAGTTCCTTAGAAGAAATGGAATAGCCCTCAAAGTCAACAAAAGAGTCTGAAATGCAGTACTTGGGTGCAGTCTCAAAAAAGACAGAATGATGTCTTCATTTTCAAGGCAAACCATTCAATATCATAGTAATCCAAGCCTAACCACTAATGCTGAAGAAGCAGAAGTTGAACAATTTTATGAAGACCTATAAGATCTCCAAACTAACACCAAAAAAAGATGTCTTCTCATCATAGGGGAGTGGAATACAAAAGTAGGAAGTCAACAGATACCTGGAGTAACAGACAAGTTTGGTCTTGGGGTACAAAATAACATAGGCAAAGGTTAATAGAGTGCCAAGAGAATGCACTGGTCATAGCAAACACCCTCTTCCAACAACACAAGAGACAACTCTACACAAGGACATCACCAGATGATCAATACCAAAATCAGATTGATTATATTCTTTGCAGCTGAAGATGGAGAAGCTCTATACAGTCAGCAAAAACAAGACCAGGTACTAGTGTGGCTCAGATTATGATCTCCTTATTGCAAAAGGAAACTTAAATTGAAGAACATAGGGCAAACCACTAGGCCGTTCAGATATGGATTAAATCAGACACAATGGAAGTGACAAATAGATTCAAGGGATTAGATCTCATAGACAGAGTGTCTGAAGAACTATTTGGAAGTTCATAACATTGTATAAAATGCAGTGATCAAAACCATCTCCCAGAAAAAGAAATGCAAAAAAGGTAAACAGTCTATCTGAGGAGGCCTTGGGAACTGCTGAGGAAAGAAGAGAAGGGAAAGGCAAAGGAGAAGAGGAGAGATATACCCATCTGAAAGCACAGTTTCCAAAGAATAGCAAGAAGAGATAAGATGGACATCTAGGTTGCTTCCATGTCCTGGCTATTATAAACAATGCTGTGATGAACATTGGGGTACACGTGTCTCTTTCAATTCTGGTTTCCTTGTGTGTATGCCCAGCAGTGAGATTGCAGGGTCATAAGGCAGTTCTATTTCCAGTTTTTTAAGGAATCTCCACACTGTTCTCCATAGTGGCTGTATTAGTTTGCATTCCCAGTAACAGTGTAAGAGGGTTCCCTTTTCTCCATACCCTCTCCAACATGTATTGCTTATAGACTTTTGGATCGCAGCCATTCTGACTGGTGTGAAATGGTACCTCATTGTGGTTTTGATTTGCATTTCTCTGATAATGAGTGATGTTGAGCATCTTTTCATGTGTTTGTTAGTCATCTGTATGTCTTCTTTGGAGAAATGTCTATTTAGTTCTTTGGCCCATTTTTTGATTGGGTCATTTATTTTTCTGGAATTGAACTATAGGAGTTGCTTGTATATTTTTGAGATTAGTTGTTTGTCAGTTGCTTCATTTGCTATTATTTTCTCCCATTCAGAAGGTTGTCTTTTCACCTTGCTTATAGTTTCCTTTGTTGTGCAAAAGCTTTTAATTTTAATTAGGTTTGTTTGTTTTTATTTTTGCTTTTATTTCCAGTATTCTGGGAGATGGGTCATAGAGGATCCTGCTATGATTTATGTCGGAGAGTGTTTTGCCTATGTTCTCCTCTAGAAGATTTATAGTTTCTGGTCTTATGTTTAGATCTTTAATCCATTTTGAGTTTATTTTTCTGTATGGTGTTAGAAAGTGTTCTAGTTTCATTCTTTTACAGGTGGTTGACCAGTTTTCCCAGCACCACTTTTTAAAGAGATTGTGTTTACTCAATTGTATATTCTTGCCTCCTTTGTCGAAGATAAGGTGTCCGTAGGTATGTGGATTTATCTCTGGGCTTTCTATTTGAAAGATGGTAATAATAACCCTGTATGCAAGACAGCAAAAGAGACACAGATGTATAGAACAGTCTTTTGGACTCTGTGGGAGAGGGAGAGGGTGGGATGATTTGGGAGAAGGGCATAGAAACATGTATAATATCATATAAGAAATGAATTGCCAGTCTAGGTTTGATGCAGGATACAGGATGCTTGGGGCTGGTGCAATGGGATGACCCAGAGAGATGGTATGGAGAGGGAGGTGGGAGGGGGGTTCAGGATTGGGAACTCATGTACACCTGTGGCGGATTCATATTGATGTATGGCAAAACCAATACAGTATTGTAAAGTAAAATTTAAAAAAAAAAGAGAGAGAGAGAGAGGAAAGCCTTCTTAAGTGAACAATACAAAGAAATAGAGGAAAATAATAGAATGGGAAGGACTAGTGATTTCTTCAAGAAAACTAGAGCTATCAAGGGACCATTTCATGCAAAGGTTGGCACAATAAAGGACAGAAAGGGTATCGATTTAACTGAGGCAGAAAATATTAAGAAGAAGTGGCAAGAATACACAGAAGAATTATACAAAAAAGATCTTAATGACCCAGATAACCACGATGGTGTGATCACTCATCTAGAGCCAGATATCTTCAAATACAAAATCAAGTGGGCCTTAGGAAGCATCGTTACAAACAAAGCTCATGGAGGTGATAGGATTCCAGCTGAGATATTTCAAATCTTAAGACATGCTATTGTTAAAGTGCTGCACTCAATATGCCATCAAATTTGGAAAACTCAGCAGTAGCCACAGGACTGGAAAAGGTCAGTGTTCATTTCAATCTCCAAAAAGGCAATGTGAAAGTATATTCAAACTACCAGACAATTGAGCTGATTTCACATGAAAGTGACATAATACTCAAAATCCTTCATGTTAGTCTTCAATAGTACATGAACCAACAACTTAAAGATGCACAAGTTAGATTTAGCAAAGTCAGAGGAACCAGAGATCAAATTGCCAACATCTGTTTATCATAGAAAAAGCAAGAGAATTTCAGAAAAAATATCTGCTTCATTGACTGTGCTAGGGCTTTTAACTGTGTGGATCACAACAAACTGTGGGAAATTGTTTAAGAGATGGGAATAGAAGACCACCTTACCTGCTTCATGGGAAACCTGTATCCAGGTCAAGAAGCAACAGTTGGAACTGGACATGGAACAATGGCCTGGTTCAAAATTGGGAAAGGAGTACAGAAAGGCTGTATGTTGTCACCCTGACTGTTTAACTTATACACAGAGTACATGATGCAAATGGAGGCTGGAAGGATCAGAAGCTGGAATCAAAATTGTCAGGAGAAATATCAATAACCTCAGATACTCAGATGATACCGCCCTTATGGCAGAAAGTGAAGAGAAACTAAAGAACCTCTTGATGAAGATGAAAGAGGAGAGGGAAACAGCTGGCTTAAAACTCAACATTCAGAAAAACAACTATCATAGCATCTGGTCCCATCACTTCATGGCAAATAGATGGGGAGACGATGAAAACAGTGACAGAATTTATTTTCTTGGGCCCCAAAATCATTGCAGATGGTGACTACAGCAATGAAATTAAAAGACACTTGCTCCTTTGAAGAAAATCTATGACAAACCTAGATAGTATATTAAAAAGCAGAGACATTACTTTTTCAACAAAGATCCATCTAGTCAAAGCTATGATTTTTCCAGTAGTCATATATGGATGTGAGAGTTGGCCCACAAAGAAGGCTGAAATCTTGAAAACTTTAAACTTGGCCCATAATTTCACAAGAAGATCAAACCAGTCTATCATAAAAGAAATCAACCCTGAATATACATTAGAAGGACTGATGCTGAAGTTGAAGCTCCAATATTTTGGCTACCTGATGTGAAGAGCCAACTTAATGGAAAAGATCCTGATACTGGGAAAGACTGAAGGCAGGAGGAGAAAGGGATGACAGAGGACAAGACTATTGAATGGTATCACCAATTCAATAGACATGAGTGTGAGCAAACTCTAGCAGATGGTAAAGACAGGGAAGGCTGGCATGCTGCAGTCCAGGGGTCACAAAGTGTAGGGCATGACTCAACAACAAAGGGCCTATATACAGTAGCTGTAGAGTAGTATAGTGTAGTATTTGAGGGTGTGACCTTTTTAGACAGATGGTCTTGCTTAAAATACTACTTCTGTGACATCCTAGGCCTGTGACCTAGAATAACTTCTTGTCCACCCCTAAATACCTTCCTGCATTTATGAATTATGCAGATAGTACCCGGTTTATAGGATCATTGGGAGAATTAAATAGGAATATGTGTAAAGGGCATTCTGTCCCAAACTTACTAAAAGAGAAATATTAATTATAACTTAACAATTTGACTCTTGAACTCACCAAATACTTTTTGAATGTTTATTATATTTCAGTGTACTTCAATATACACTGAAATAAAGTTCATAATTTTATGGCAAAACCAAAAAAAATTTAAACATAAAAAATTCTTCTTTTCCTTTCTTGTATATTGTATATTGCATTTTGCACTGACCACACCTTCGTATCAGCAGAAATACCTGTTCAACCATAAAGAGCAACATTCTCCTAGCAACAAGACAATGCCTTAAAAGATAACATTTCTTTTTGATCTTGGAAGGGGTAACATAACTTACCACAAAGATGCTCAGATATGGATTATGTAAACTGTCAATAAAACACCATTTGATTATAGCCATCTTTCTCAAATAAATTATATCATTGTGCCTTGACTTTGAATAGGTACACCAGTTCTCAGAACTTTCTTAGATACTCTTACCAGTTTATAATCCTCAAATCTGGCTTGAATAAAAGTTTGCATTTCTTTCTTATATTGACTAATTAACTTTCTGTCAGCATTACTATTGTAGGTATTGTAGACTTTGTGGTAATTAATTATATGAGGGGAACATAAGATTGAGGTGGGAGGGGAACATAAGATTGAGGTGGGAGGAGAACAAGATGGCAGAGGAGTAAGTGGACGGGGAGTACATCTCTCTCCATGGAAGCATCAGGAATACACATTCAGACACAGAAATGCATGCAGAACACCAGCTGAGAGCTGACAGGAGTACCTGACCAGTAGAAAAAAACATATAGACCTACGCAAAACTCGAGCTCAAGCCTTGAGTCTTTGGAGTCGGAGCACTGACTCTAAGACCCTAGACTAATAGAGAACTAACCCTCAGTTCAGTTCAGTTCAGTCACTCAGTCATGTCCGACTCTTCACAGCCCCATGAATTGCAGCATGCCAGGCCTCCTTGTCCATCACCAACTCCCGGAGTTCACCCAGACTCACATCCATCGAGTCAGTGACGCCATCCAGCCATCTCATCCTCTGTCGTCCCCTTCTCCTCCTGCCCCCAATCCCTCCCAGAATCAGAGTCTTTTCCAATGAGTCAACTCTTTGCATGAGGTGGCCGAAGTACTGGAGTTTCAGCTTTAGCATCATTCCTTCCAAATAAATTCCAGGGCTGATCTCCTTCAGAATAGATTGGTTGGATCTCCTTGCAGTCCAGGGGACTCTCAAGAGTCTTCTCCAACACTACAGTTCAAAAGCATCAATTCTTCAGTGCTCAGCTTTCTTCACAGTCCAACTCTCACATCCATACATGACCACAGGAAAAGCTATAGCCTTGACTAGATGGACCTTAGTTGGCAAAGTAATGTCTCTGCTTTTGAATATGCTTTCTAGTTTGGTCATAACTTTTTTCCCAAGGAGTAAGGGTCTTTTAATTTCATGGCTGCAATCACCATCTGCAGTGCTTTTGGAGCCCCCCAAAATAAAGTTTGACACTGTTTCCACTGTTTCCTAACCCTAGGGAGTATCAAATAATGAGAACTCACACAAAGGAAACCACTTGAATACAAGACCCGGCATCACCCAACCACCAGTAGCACCTTGTGCAGAATGCCTCATCTAAATAACAAACAGAACAAAAATACAAACCCAATCATCAGCAGACAGAATTACCACCTCACTCAGCCTTGACCATCAGAGGAAAAACAAACAAACAAACAGAAACTCAGCACAAATCTCACGCTATACAAGCTTACACAAATCACTGGACCAACGTTACGAGGGCAGAAACCAAAAGGAAGAAAGAATTCAACCTTGAATCCTGGGAAAAGGAGACCTCATACACAACAAATTTTTAAAAAATAATAATGAAAAGGCAGAGAAATATTACACAAATGAAGAAACAAACTAGAAACACAGAGGTCCAAATAAATGAAGAAGAAATAGGTGAACTATTTGAAAATAATTCAGAATAAGGATAGTAAAGATGATCAAACATCTTGAAAATAAAATGGAGAAAATGCAAGAATCAATTAACAAAGACCTAGAAGAATTAAAGAATAAACATGCAGAGACAAATAACACAATTACTGAAATTAAAAATACTCTAGAAAGAATCAGTAGTGGAAAATCTGAAGCAGAAGATGAATCAGTGAGCTGGAAGATAAAATGGTGGAAATAGCTTCTGAAGAGCAGAATAAAGTAAGAAGAATGAAAAGAACTGAGTTCAGTCTCAGAGACATCTGGGACAATATCAGATGCACCGACATTCAATAGGAGTCCCAGAAGAAGAGAAAAAGAAAGGATATGAGAAAAATTTTGAAGAGATTATAGTTGAAAATTTCCCCAACATAGAAAAGAAAGCAGTCAATCAAGTCCAAGAGGCACAAAGAGTCCCATACAAGATAAACCCAAAGAGAAACACGCCAAGACACAAACTAATGAAAGTAATGAAGACCAAACACAAAGAGAGTTCTAGAAAAACCTCTATTTCTGCTTTATTGACTATGCCAAAGCCTTTGACTGTGTGGATCACAAGAAACTGTGGAAAATTCTGAGAGAGATGGGAATACCAGAGCACCTGACCTGCCTCTTGAGAAACCTATATGCAGGTCAGGAAGCAACAGTTAGAACTGGACATGAAATGACAGACTGGTTCCAAATAGGAAAAGGAGTATGTCAAGGCTGTATATTGTCACCCTGCTTATTTAACTTATATGCAGAGTACATTCTTATGGTAGAAAGTGAAGAGGAACTAAAATGCCTCTTGATGAAAGTGAAAGAGGAGAGTGAAAAAGTTGGCTTAAAGCTCCACATTCAGAAAACGAAGATCATGGCTTCTGGCCCTATCACTTCATGACAAATAGATGGAGAAACAGTGGAAACAGTGTCAGACTTTTTACTTTTGGGGGGCTCCAAAATCACTGCAGATGGAGATGCAGTCATGAGATTAAAAGACGCTTACTCCTTGGAAGGAAAGTTACAACCAACCTAGATAGCATATTCAAAAGCAGAGACATTACTTTGCCAACTAAGGTCCGTCTAGTCAAGGGTATGGTTTTTCCAGTAGTCATGTATGGATATGAGAGTTTGACTGTGAAGAAAGCTGAGCATCGAAGAATTGATGCTTTTTGAACTGTGGTGTTGGAGAAGACTCTTGAGAGTCCCTTGAACTGCAAGGAGATCCAACTAGTCCATCCTAAAGGAGATCAGTCAGTCCTAGGTGTTCATTGGAAGGACTGGTGCTGAAGCTGAAACTCCAATACTTTGTCCACCTGATGCGAAGAGTTGACTCACTAGAAAAGACCCTGATGCTGGGAGGGATTGGGAGCAGGAGAAGAAGGGGACGACAGAGGATGAGATGGCTGGATGGCATCACCGACTCGATGGACATGAGTTTGTGTAAACTCTGGGAGTTAGTGATGGATAGGGAGGCCTGGAGTGCTGTGATTCATGAGGTCACAAAGAGTTGGACATGACTGAGCAACTGAACTGAACTGAACTGAAACACAAAGAAAGAATATTAAAGCATCAAGGGAGAAACAAGTAACATACAAGGGAAACCCCATACATTTAACACCTGCTCTTTCAGCAGAAACTCTGCAGGCCACAAAGGAATGGCAGGATATATTTAAAGTACTGAAAAGGAAACATCTACAACCAAGATTACTGTACCCAACAAAGATCTCATTCAAAACTGATGGAGAAATAAAAAGCTTTTCAGACAAGGAAAACTTAAGAGAATTCAGTACCACCAAACCGGCTTTACAACAAATGTTAAATGGGCTTATATAGTAAAGAAATACAGAACAGGGGAAAATATCTACAAAATCAACTGAAACAATTAATAAAATGGCAAAAGGAACATATTTATCAATAATTACTTTAAATGTATATGGGCTAAATCCTCCAACCAAAAGAGACAGAATGGCTAAATGTGTACAAAAACAAGACCCATATATTTGCTGTCTACAAGAAACCCACTACAGAACTAAAGACACATATAGACTGAAAGTGAGGAGATAGAAAAATATATTCCATGCAAATGGGAAGCAAAAGAAAGCTGGAGTAGGGACCCTCATATCAGAGAAAATAGACCTTAAAATAAAAATTGCAACATATAAGGAAGAACACTACATAATGATCAAAGGATCAATCAAAGAGGAAGATATAACAATTGTAAATATCTATGCACCCAACGTAGGAGCACCTCAGTACATTAAACAAAAACTAACAGACAAAAAAGGAGAAATTGACAGTAACACAATAATAGTAGGAGATTTAACCCCTCACTCACACCAATGGACATTTCATCAAAATGGAAAATTAATAATTAAATACAAGTCTTAAATGATACATTAGATGTGATGAATCTCATTGATATCTTCAGGAAATTCCATCAAAATGCAGAATAATACACCTCAAGTGCGCCTATCCTTCTAAAACTCTTAAAAAATTGCACTGGAAGGAGCACTTCCAAACTCATTCTATGAGGCCACCATCATCCTGATTCCAAAACCAGACAAAAACACAAAAAAAGAAAACTACAGGCCAATATCACTGATGAACATAGATACAAAAATCCTCAACAAAAGTTTAGTAAACAGAATTCAGCAATACATCAAAAAGCTCATACACTATAATCAAGTTTGGTTTATTCCAGGGATGCAAGAATTCTTCAATATATGCAAATCAATCAATGTGATATACCATAGTAACAAATTGAAAGATAAAAAGCATATGATCATCTCAGTAGATGCAGAAAAAGCCTTTGACAAAATTCAGCACCCATTTATGATTAAAACTCTTCAAAAATGATCAGAGTAGACTCTTGAGAGTCCCTTGGACTGCAAGGCGATCCAACCAGTCCATCCTAAAGGAGATCAGTCCTGAGTGTTCATTGGAAAGATTGATGTTGAAGGTGAAACTCCAATACTTTGGCCACCTGATGCAAAGAGCTGACTCATTTGAAAAGCCCCTGATGTTGGGCAAGATTGAAGGCAGGAGGAGAAGGCAACAACAGATGAGATGGCTGGATGGCATCACCGACTCAAAGGACATAAGTTTGGTAAACTCTGGGAGTTCATAATGGACAGGGAGGCCTGGTGTGCTGCGGTCCATTGGGTCGCAAAGAGTCAGACACGACTGAGTGACCGATTGACTAACCTCAACATAGTAAAGGCCATTTATGGTAAGCCTACAGCAAACATTATTCTCAGTGGTGAAAAACTGAAAACATTTCCCCTCAGATCAGGAAGAAGACAAGGGTGTTCACTTTTACCACTATTATTCAACATAGTTCTGGAAGTCCTAGCTATAGCAATCAGAGAAGAAAAAGAAATAAAAGGAATCCACATTGGAAAAGAAGAAGTAAAGCTCTCACTGTTTTCAGATGACATGATACTGTACCTAGAAAACCATAGATAGTATCAGAAAATTACTAGATTTAATCAGTGAATTTAAAAAGCTGCAAGATACAAAATCAATACACAGAAATCACTTGCATTTATATATACTAACAATGAAAAACCAGGAAGAGAAATTTAAAAATCAATCCCATTCACCATTACAACAAAAATAATTAAATATCTAGGAATAAATTTCCCTAAGGAGACAATAGAAATGTACTCAGAAAATTATAAGATGCTGATGAAATAAATCAAAGATGACATGAACAGATGGAGAGACATTCCATGTTCCTGGACAAGAAGAATCAATATTGTGAAAATGACTATATTACCAAATGCAATCTACAGATTCAATGTGATCACTATCAAATTACCAATGGCATTTTTTACAGAACTAGACAAAAAATTTCACAATTTATGTGGAAATACAAAAGATCCTGAATAGCCAAAGCAGTCTTGAGAAAGAAGAATGGAGCTGAAGGAATCAATCTTCCTTACTTCAGATTACACTACAAAGCTACAGTCAGCAAGACAGTATTATGTTACTGGCACAAAAACAGAAATATAGACCAATGGAACAAGATAGAAAGCCCAGAAATAAACCCATGAACCTATGGGTACCTTACTTTTGACAAAGGAGGCAAAAATATACAATGGGGCAAAGTCAGCCTCTTCAATAAGTGGTTCTGGGAAAACTAAACAGCTACATGTAAAAGAATGAAATTAGAACACTTCCTAACACTTTACACAAATATAAACTCAAAATGGATTAAAGACCTTAAAGGAAAACATAGAACACTCAGCGACATCAATCAAAACAAGATCCTCTATGACCTACCTCCTAGAGTAATGGAAATAAAAACAAAAGTAAAAACAAGTGGGACCTGATTAAACTGAAAACTTTTGCACAGCAAAGGAAACTATAAGCAAGGTGAAAAGACAACCCTCAGAATGGGAGAAAATAATAGCAAATGAAACAACTGACAAAGGATTAGTTCCCCAAATATACAAGCAGCTCATACAACTCAATGCCAGAAAAACAAGCAACTCAATCAAAAACTGGAACAAAGATCTAAACAGACATTTCTCCAAAGACATACAGATGGCTAAGAACACATAAAAAGATGCTCAACATCACTCATATTAGAGAAATGCAAATCAAAACCACAATGAGATATCATCTCACACTGGTCATCATGGGTATCATCAAAAAGTCTACAAACAATAAATGCTGGAGAGTGTGTGGAGAAAAGGGAACATTCTTGCACTGTTGGTGGGAAAGTAAATTGATACAGCCACTATGGAAGATGGTATGGAGATTCCTTAAAAAACTAGGAATAAGGGGGGGTTCATGTTTGGGAATGCATGTACACCCGTGGTGGATTCATGTCAATGTATGGCAAAACCAATACAATATTGTAAAGTAAAATAAAGTAAAAATAAAAATTAAAAAAAAAAACAAAACTAGGAGTAAAACCACAATATGACCCAGAAATCCCACTCCTAGGCATATACCCTGAGGAAACCAAAATTGAAAACTACACATGTATCCAATTGTTCATTGCAACACTATTTACAATAGCTAGAACATGGAAGCAATCTAGATGCCCATCAACAGATGAATGGATAAAGAAGTTGTGGTACATATACACAATGGAATATTACTCAGCCATTAAAAGGAACACATTTGAGTCAGTTCTGATGAGGTGGATGAACCTAGAACCTATTATGCAGAATGAAGTGAATCAGAAAGGGAAAGATAAATATCTTAATTCTAAAACACATATACAGAATCTAGAAAAATGGTACTGAAGAATTTATTTACAGAACAGCAATGGAGAAACAGACATATAGACTTATGGACATAGGGAGAGAGAAGGAGAGGGTGAGATATATGGAAAAAGTAACATGGAAACTTACATCACCTTATGTAAAATAGATAGCCAATGGGAATTTTCTGTATGGCTCAGGAACCTCAAACAAGATCTCTGTGTCAAACTAGAGGGGTGGGATGGGGAGGGAGATGGGAGGGAGATTCAAAAGGGAAGATATATATGTATACTTATCACTGATTCATTCATGTTAAGGTTTGACAGAAAACAACAAAATTCTGTAAAGCAATTATCCTTCAATAAAAAAAAATAAATTAACCATAAAAATAGACGTGGTTTAAATGGCTTATGAAAGCAAACAAAAATCTAAGTCTAGAAATATGTTAAGGTTAAGAAATCAATGCCTAAAATGATAAATCACAAACAGAACAATGAATGAATGAATGAAGTCATTCAGTTGTATCCCAACTCTTTGCGACCTCATGGACTGCAGCCTAACAGGCTTCTCCATCCATGGGATTTTCCAGGCAAGTGTACTGGAGTGGGTTGCCATTTCCTTCTCCAGGGGATCGTCCCAACCCAGGGATCTAACACAGGTCTCCTGCAAAGCAGGCAGATGCTTTACCGTCTGAGCCATGAGGGAAGCTAAACAGACCAATAGGCCTTCCCAAAAAGGCAACTGTTTAAGTTATAGCCAAGCAATTTCTTTACTTGCTTCTGCATTTCCTCTGTAAAATTCTTACCCTTGACTCCTGTTGATGGAATGCTCCTAACCACTTCCAGTTTTCAACAGTATGGGAACTGAGAACTTCCTGATGTAAAAGCTGGACTTAGAAAAGGCAACAGAACCAGAGATGAAATTTCCAACATCCACTGAATCATAGAAAAAGCAAGAGAATTCCAGAAAAACATCTACTTTGGTTTCATTGACTATGCTAAAGCCTTTGACAGTGTAGATCACAACAAACTGTGGAAAATTCTTTGAGATGGGAATGCCAGACCTCCTTATCTGCCTCCTGAGAAATATGTATGCAGGTCAAGAAGCAACAGTTAGAACTGGACATGGAACAATGGACTGGTACCAAATTTGGAAAGGAGTATGTCAAGGGTAAATATTGTTACTCTGCTTATTTAACTTTTTTTAAAATTTAAATTTATTTATTTTAATTGCAGGCTAATTACTTTACAATATTGTATTGGTTTTGCCATACATCAACATGAATCTGCCACGGGTGTACACGTGTTCCACATCCTGAACCCCCTCCCACCTCCCTCCCTGTACCATCATTCTGGGTCATCCCAGTGCACTAGCACCAAGCATCCCGTGTCCTGCATCAAACCTGGACTGGCAAATCATTTCTTATATGATATTATACATGTTTCAATGCCCTTCTCCCAAATTATCCCACCCTCTCCCTCTCCCACAGAGTCCAAAAGATTGTTCTATACATCTGTGTCTCTTTTGCTGTCTCACATACAGGGTTATCATTACCATCTTTCTAAATTCTATATATATGCGTTAGTATACTGTATTGGTGTTTTTCTTACTGGCTTACTTCAGTCTGTATAATAGGCTCCAGTTTCATCCACCTCATTAGAACTGATTCAAATGTATTCATTTTAATGGCTGAGACATACTCCATTGTGTATATATACCACAGCTTTCTTATCCATTCATCTGCCAATGGACATCTAGGTTGCTTCCATGTCCTGACTATTATAAACAGTGCTGTGATGAACATTAGGGTACACGTGCCCTTTCAATTTTGGTTTCCTTGGTGTGTAAGCCCAGCAGTGGGATTGCTGGGTCATATGGCAGTTGTATTTCCAGTTTTTAAAGGAATCTCCACACTGTTCTCCATAGTGGCTGTACTAGTTTGCATTCCCACCAACAGTGTAAGAGGGTTCCCTTTTCTCCACACCCTCTCCTGCATTTATTGCTTATAGACTTTTGGATAGCAGCCATTCTGATTGGCATGAAATGGCACCTCATTGTGGTTTTGATTTGCATTTCTCTGATAATGAGTGATGTTGAGCATCTTGTCATGTGTTTGTTAGTCATCTGTATGTCTTCTTTGGAGAACTGTCTATTTAGTTCTTTGGCCCATTTTTTGATTGGGTCATTTATTTTTCTGGAATTGAACTATAGGAGTTGCTTGTATATTTTTGAGATTATTTGTCAGTTGCTTCATTTGCTATTATTTTCTCCCATGCCTAAGGCTGTCTTTTCATCTTGCTTATAGTTTCCTTTGTTTTGCAGAAACTTTTAATTTTAATTAGGTCCCATTGGTTTATTTTTGCTTTTATTTCCAGTATTCTGTGAGGTGGGTCATAGAGGATCCTGCTGTGATTTATGTCGGAGGGTGTTTTGCCTATGTTCTCCTCTAGGAGTTTTATAGTTTCTGGTCTTACATTTAGATCTTTAATCCATTTTGAGTTTGTTTTTGTGTATGGTGTTAGAAAGTATTCTAGTTTCATTCTTTTACAAGTGGTTGACCAGTTTTCCCAGCTCCACTTTTAAAGAGATTGCCTTTTCTCCATTGTATATTCTTGACTCCTTTGTCAAAGATAAGGCGTCCATAGGTGTGTGGATTTATCCCTGGGCTTTCTGTTTTGTTCCATTGATCTATATTTCTGTCTTTGTGCCAGTACCATACTGTCTTGATGACTGTGGCTTTGTAGTAGAGGCTGAAGTCAGGCAGGTTGATTCCTCCAGTTCCATTCTTCTTTCTTAACATTGCTTTGGCTATTTGAGGTTTTTTGTATTTCCATACAAATTGTGAAATCATTTGTTCTGGCTCTGTGGAAAATACTGTTGGTAGCTTAATAGGGCAGAGAAGGCAATGGCACCCCACTCCAGCACGCTTGCCTGGAAAATCCCATGGATGGAGGAGCTTGGTGGGCCGCAGTCCATGGGGTCGCTAAGAGTCGGACACAACTGAGTGACTTCACTTTCAGTTTTCACTTTCATGCATTGGAGAAGGAAATGGCAACCCACTCCAGTGTTCTTGCCTGGAGAATCCCAGGGACAGGGGAGCCTCATGGGCTGCCGTCTATGGGGTTGCACAGAGTCGGACACGACTGAAGCGACTTAGCAGCAGCAGCAGCAGCTTAATAGGGATTGCATTGAATCTATAGATTGCTTTGGGTGGTATACTCATGTTCACTATATTGATTCTTCCAATCCATGAACATGGTATATTTCTCCATCTATTAGTGTCCTCTTTGATTTCGTTCACCAGTGTTTTATGGTTTTCTATATATAGGTCTTTAGTTTCTCTAGGTAGATATATTCCTAAGTATTTTATTCTTTTTGTTGCAATGGTGAATGGAATTGTTTCCTTAATTTCTCTTTCTATTTTCTCATTATTAGTGTAGAGGAATGCAAGAGATTTCTGTGTGTTGATTTAATATCCTGCAACTTTACTATATTCATTGATTAGCTCTAGTAATTTTCTGGTGGAGTCTTTAGGGTTTTCTATGTAGAGGAACATATATATCATCTGCAAACAGTGAGAGTTTTACTTCTTTTACAATTTGGATTCCTCTTATTTCTTTTTCAGCTCTGATTGCTATGGCCAAAACTTCCAAAACTATGTTGAATAGTAGTGGTGAAAGTGGGCACCCTTGCCTTGTTTCTGACTTTAGGGGAAATGCTTTCAATTTTTCACCATTGAGGATAATGTTTGCTGTGGGTTTGTCATATATACCTTTTATCATGTTCAGGTATGTTCCTTCTATTCCTGCTTTCTGGAGAGTTTTTATCATAAATGGATGTTGAATTTTGTCAAAGGCTTTCTCTGCCTCTATTGAGATGATCATATGGCTTTTATTTTTCAATTTGCTAATGTGGTGTGTTATATTGATTGATTTGCAGATATTGAAGCATCCCTGGGATAAAGCCCACTTGATCGTAGTGTATGAGCTTTTTAATGTGTTGTTGGATAGGACATTTCACCCCAAAACAATGAATTTCACCTTTTTCTCAAGCACACATGGAACCTTCTCCAGGATAGATCACATCCTGGGCCATAAATCTAGCCTTGGTAAATTCAAAAAAATTGAAATCACTCCAAGCATTTTTTCTGACCACAATGCAGTAAGATTAGATCTCAATTACAGGAGAAAAAAACTATCAAAAATTCCAACATATGGAGGCTGAACAACACACTGCTGAATAACCAACAAATCACAGGAGAAATAAAAAAAGAAATCAAAATATGCATAGAAATGGATGAAAATGAAAATACAACAACCCAAAAGCTGTGGGACACTATAAAAGCAGTGCTAAGGGGAAAGTTCATAGCAATGCAGGCATTCCTCAAGAAACAAGAAAAAAGTCAAATAAATAACCTAACTCTACACCTAAAGCAACTAGAAAAGGAAGAAATGAAGAACCCCAGGGTTAGTAGAAGGAAAGAAATCTTAAAAATTAGGGCAGAAATAAATGCAAAAGAAACAAAAGAGACCATAGCAAAAATCAACAAAGCCAAAAGCTGGTTCTTTGAAAGGATAAATAAAATTGACAAACCATTAGCCAGACTCATCAAGAAACAAAGGGAGAAAGTAAAAATAGAAATGAAAATGGAGAGATCACAACAGACAACACAGAAATACAAAGGATCATAAGAGACTACTATCAGCAATTATATGCCAAGAAAATGGACAACGTGGAAGAAATGGACAAATTCTTAGAAAAGTACAACTTTCCAAAAATGAACCAGGAAGAAATAGAAAATCTTAACAGACCCATCACAAGCACGGAAATTGAAACTGTAATCACAAATCTTCCAGCAAACAAAAGCCCAGATCCAGATGGCTTCACAGCTGAATTCCACCAAAAATTTAGAGAAGAGCTAACAGCTATCCTACTCAAATTCTTCCAGAAAATGGAAGGTAAACTTCCAAACTTATTCTATGAGGCCACCATCACCCTAATACCAAAACCTGACAAAGATGCCACAAAAAAAGAAAACTATAGGCCAATATCACTGATAAACATAGATGCAAAAATCCTTAACAAAATTCTGCTTATTTAACTTATATGCAGAGAACATCATGTGAAATGCTGGGCTGGATGAATCACAAACACGAATCAAGATTGTGGGGAGAAATATCAACTAAAGATCCAAATGGCAGAAAACTAAGAGGAACTAAAAAGCCTCTTGATGAAAGTGAAGAGGGGAGTGAAAAATTGGCTTAAAACTCAGCATTCACAAAACTAAGATCATGGCATCTGGCCCCACCACTTCATGCAAATAGATGGGAAAACAATGGAAACAGAGACAAATTTTATTTTCTTGGGCTCCAAAATCACTGTAGATGGTGACTGCAGCCATGAAATTAAAAGGCATTTGCTCCTTTAAAGAAAAGCTATGGCAAACTTAAATAGCATATTAAAAAGCAGAGACTAATTTTTCCACAAAGGTGCATATAGTCAAAGCTATGGTTTTTCCAGTAGTCATGTACATATATGAGAGCTGGACCTTAAAGAAGATTCAGTGCCAAAGAACTGTTATTTTCAAACTGTGGTGCTGAGAAGACTCTTGAGGGTCCTTTGGACAACAAGGAGATCAAATCAGTCAATCCTAAAAGAAATCAACTCTGAATATTCATTGGAGGGACTGGTGTTGAAGCTGAAGCTCCAACATTTACGCCATCTTATGTGAAGTGCTGAATCATTGGAAAAGACCCTGATGCTGGGAAAGATTGAAGGCAGGAGGATAAGAATATGACCGAGGATGAGATGGTTGGATGGCATCATCGATTCAATGGACAAGAGTTTGAGTAACCTCTGGGAAAAGTGATGGACAGGGAAGCATGCTGCAGCCATGGGTCGAAAAATTCAGACATGACTGGGCATCCAAACAATAACAGCCTCCAGTTTGTTTCTGTCTGATGCAAATCAATTTTTGCTCATATAAACTCTTAACAAATTTTAATACGCTTCAGTTTTTTTACACTTTTTAAATTTATTTATTTTTAGTTGGAGGATAATTGTTTTACAATGCTGTGTCTGTTTCTGCTGTATATCAACATGGATCAGTTATAGGTACATGTATGTATTGAATAAATCAAAATTTACTACACAAAACCCAAAAATATGTATATATAAAGGTAGTGTGAAAATGATATAGAGAAAAATAAATCAGGTTAAAAACAAGTTGTTGTTTTTTTTTCATAGATTATCCCTTGAGATTGCCTGTACTGAGTACAGCTGGTGACTCAGTTATCAAAATATACTTACTGAGAGTGCTCAATAGTTTTCTTCTAAGTACAGTGTACAAAATTTATACAAATTCCTACTCTCAAGGAGTTTTGCTCTACTTGACAGTGTAAACCAAGCATTATCCCCACCCACAGTTTAGAAACACCTTACCTTCCACTGAGCTTGCTGCCTAGATTAACATGACCAGTTACCATTCCATTATCTTCATTAGCATGGATCAAACATGGGAAAGAAGTATGACAAGATTGTATTTTGCCACCCTGCTTATTTAACTTAAATGCAGAGTACATCATGAAAAATACTGGGGTGGATGAATCACAAGTTAGAATCAAGACTGTATGGAAAAATATCAACAACTTCATATATGCAGATGATACTACTCTAATGGCAGAACATGAAGAGGAACTAGAGAGCCTCTTGAAAGAGTAGAGTGAAAAAGCTGACTTAAAATTCAACATTCAAAAATCTAAGATCATGGCATCCAGTCCCAACCTTTCACAGCAGATAGAAGAGGAAAAAGTGGAATCAGTGACAGATTTTATTTCCCTGGGCTCCAAAATCACTGTGGATGGTTACTACAGCCATGGAATTAAAAGAAACTTTCTCCTGGGAAAGAAAGTTATGTATGACAAACCTAGTGAAGTGAAGTTAAGTCGCTCAGTCATGTCCAACTCTGTGCGACCCCATAGACTGTAGCCTACCAGGCTCCTGTGTCCATGGGGTTCTCCAGGCAAGAATACTGGAGTGGGTTACCATTTCCTTCTCCAGGGGATCTTCCCAACCCTGCTGACAAATGTCTGTATAGTCAAAGCTATGATTTTTGCAGTAGTCACGTATGGGCTAGTCATGACATGCAGTAGTCATGAGAGCTGGACCATAAAGACGGCTGAACACCAAGAATTTATGCTTTTGAATTTTGGTGCTTGAGAATTCCATCTCCTTGAGAGTCCCTCGGACAGCAAGGAGAGTAAACCAGTCAATCCTAAAGGAAATCAACCCTGAATATTCATTAGAAGGACTGATTCTGAAGCTGAAGCTCCAATACTTTGGCCACCTGATGCCAATAGCTGATTCATTGGAAAAGACCCTGTTGCTGGGAAAGATTGAGGGCAGAAGGAGAAAGGGGCAGCTGAGAATAAGATGATTAGATAGAATCACTGACTGAATGGACATGAATTTGGGCAATCTCCAGCAGATAGTTAAGGACACAGGACATTAGCGTGCTGACTTTCATGGGGTTGCAAAGAGTCAGACACAACTTGGCAACTGAAAAACAACAACAAAAACTATCCCCAGAGATTCTCAACCAGGCAGACAGCTTTACTCATATTATGATTATTCAATATTTATTATATTATTTATAGGAACTTTCCAAAAGACCATCAACCCTTTAATAGGAATAATCGGCAGTTTGCATCCTAAAACTCTATGACCCCATTGCCTCAAAAGTGGTGCCCTTTCTTGCATCACTCCTGTTCCCTTTTAGAGTGAGGAGTGCCAAAGAAAAGGAGGACTTGAAACCAAGCAGGACCCTAAGGGGGCCCTCCTGTGCACAAAATCCCTCCATGTCCCCTGTTTCTTGCAGAAAACAAAAGTTTTAGTCTCCTAGGCCTCTCCTGATTTCCAAAAAGTAGGCACAAGCAATTATTAATTAAGGAAGTAAGGGCATGTAGAAACAAAGGGAAAGCAATTTAGCAAGAAAAGTAATAATAATACCTCTGAGACAAAGCAGAATCCTAGTTCCTCCTCCAGAACTATGCATAGGAGATAGGGTAGGGGACGGGGACTCTCATTCATCCAGAGAAAGAGAACCAAACATGGCCTCTTGACACTGAATATGAGGACACATCATGTTTTGGGTGGGTTCTAGAGAGTAAGGAGTGATGTGGGCTTCTGGCATGGAACCCGGGCCTCAATAACTCTTCTGCCAAGGTCTAGAGATGCAGCAACCCTATCAAGATATTCCAGTTTAAAAATTAGAAAATAAGGTCAGAACAGCAGAAGACTTGAATGGAAGCCCACCTGCTAATTCCAGGGACTGCCAGCCTTGGCCACTGCTACTGGCCCTCTGTAGATACCCTCCTCTTTCTCCTCTTCCTGAAGACCTGTGCATGGGGTCCTTAACATACCATTTGGACACACAACCTCTATGTCACTCAAACTGCAGATCCTGTCACCCTCATCCTTCCTAGCCACTCAGTAGCTAATCCCATACGACCTCATTTACAAGTGGGATCTAAAGGAGGCAAACAAAAACTAGCTCATAGATGCCGAGAAGAGCTCTGGGGTGGGGTGGGGTCAGGGGGATGAGTGGGTTGAGGGGACAAAACCAGTGAAAGTGATCTAAAGGAATAAACTTCAAGTGATAAACTAAATATCAAGGTGATGTAATGTGCAACATGGTGACTATAGTTAATAATATTGTGTCACATATATGAAAGCTGCTAAGAGAGTAAATCTTAAAAGTTCTCATCAAAAAAACACATTTTTTAATAATTATGTTGACAGATGTTAAGTAGAATTATTATGATGATCATTTCCAAATACATACAAATCTCAAACTATTATGCTGTACACAACTAATATAATGTTGTATGTCAATTACATCACCATTTTTTAATTGACCAATGTTCTTAACATGGAACATAAGAGGGTACCAAGTTTTAGGTAAATTCATGCAGAGGTGGTAACACCTGATAGTTCATAAACAACTATACAAGACTAGTTATAATACTGACGCCATATGGTCAAATGATACCAGACATAAGGACAGTTGTTGAGGCCCAACTTGAAAGGGTCAGTAACAAAATTCTGACACCCCAGATGGAATGGACCATGACCTTTATGCCTGTACCTATCCACTAGGCCCCAGCTTCAGGGGGAGGATAGCAGAGGTTTTGGGAGGTTTGTATGAGCATGGCTGACCTTGGTCTTTGAGGTAGTTGCCTCTAAAGGATGAAATGGCAGCAGTCTTTAGCCAAATTTAGGGCAGCTCTTTCCAGCTTGATACCCAGGAGTGGTGCATACACAAAGAAGCACCCAGAGTGGTCTGAACTGCCCCCGCTTTGAGGGGATCACACTGTGGCAGAGTTGGGGATGGCTGACTGAAACTCACATGTGCCGACCTCCGACTAGCCTCCTTGCAGGACCAGACACCTGGGGACAGAGGGGGCCTGTGGACAAGAGGGAGCCGTGGCAGCCTTGCTTGTGCTGTCACCAGGAGTTCCATCCTCTTGACAAGGCAATAGGAGCCACACCAGGGCTTTCTCCTGTCCTCACCAGGCTCCGGGGATTGGTAGTAGTGCTCTCCATCCTCCCTTTCAGTTTGGTAAAGAAAACTGGTCAGCCCTCTGAAACAAGAGGCAACACTGGGAACTAGCCCAGGTAATGAAGACCAGCTGACAAAACGGAATGACGGCACTCAATCTGAGTTCCGGAAAAGGCACTGGGGACACCAGTGTGAAAGGGTCCCAAAGTAGGTCTGTGAACTTGTCCTCTTCAGGTCAGTGCTAATTTCTCTGAAGTAAAGTGGGGGAGCCCAGAGAGCCCCTCACAAGACCAGAAACCCCATTATCGTTCCTTTCCCCCTCCGCTTGTGAAGCAACCCTCGGGTGATTCTTCATCAACCTTGCCTGAGGTTCCACAGGCTCTCCTCCAGGTATCAGCACAGAATACCAGCTGCCCTGGAGATCTGCAGAGTACACCTTGGGGATTCCTAGTGCTTTTAGCCCTCACGTGGAGGGAAGTGGAAAGAGAAAACCCTGCCGCAGGCCGTCGCTCCACTTAATGAACACAGTAAGTCCGGAACTAACGTGGCTCAGCTGTTCTGGCCCGGAAGCGTCTCATCTAACCTCTGGTGGGATGTTCTGACCAAGTAGGGACTATCTCAAGCACACACTGTTATGAATCCAGTAACCGAATAACCCCCATCTGTATCAGAGCCTACACTGTTTGGATGCCTTCTATTTTGGTCTTTTGAGGACTCCATTAATCATTTTGTGCTGGTTCCACATTTCACGAATGGGAAATCTTACTTGGGTCAAACCTTGTGGCATTCGCATGCGAACAAATCACTTCAAGCACCCTCTCAGTTCAGTTCAGTCAGTTCAGTCACTCAGTCGTGTCTGACTCTTTGTGACCCCATGAATCACAGCACGCCAGGCCTCCCTGTTCATCACCAACTCCCGGAGTTTACTCAAATTCACATCCATTGAGTTGGTGATGCCATCCAGCCATCTCATCCTCTGTTGTCCCCTTTTCCTCCTGCCCCTAATCCCTCCCAGTATCAGAGTTTTTTCCAATGAGTCAACTCTTCGAATGAGGTGGCCGAAGTACTGGAGTTTCAGCTTTAGCATCAGTCCTTCCAAAGAACACCCAGAGCTGATCTCCTTTAGAATGAACTGATTGGATCTCCTTGCAGTCCAAGGGACTCTCAAGAGTCTTCAACACCACAGTTGAAAAGCATCAATTCTTCGGCGCTCAGCTTCAAATCCTATGCCCTGAAAACAGAATATTCAAGGTACAGGAAACAAACACCCTCCAAACTGAAGAATAGCCCATTTTAGGGTGCCTCCTGTAGAACTGGAAATTTATCAGGTATTACCTCTGACCCCCAAACATCTCATCTTCCTACGTAACTCAGTCTAGCCCTGGGAGATGGGGAAAGTTGGCATGCCAATGGGCCTAAGTTCTGTTTTTTTTTTCTGATTGTCCTGCTCCACATGCAGTTAGCCTCAAGGAATAAGTTAAAGTTTAGGGCATTTGAACTCAAGGATGGCAGACTCATTCCTCAAACTTAAGAGAAGGGTCAACTTAGCCCTTTCAAAATTGGAACAACTCAAGTGTGCCCTCCAGGTAGGAGAAACCTTGAAAGCTCTCACAGAATATGGTAAACAGATGCTACCCACACCCACCAACCTGGCCCTCCACCTCTTCCAGCCAGGAGCCCGGGTGCCTCTAAAAACCTGAAAAAATATTCAGCTCCAGTAGCTAGCCTCAACATCAGTGTATACTTTTCCTGTGGCCAAAGACCTAGAAGCCTTCATTTTTAGGAAAAATTTGACATGTGACCATTACTCTTGTTGATACTTGGGCCATGCATCCTAAATTATCTGGTATTCTTTCTCTCCAAAATTTTTGACAAACAATGGTCCCTCTGGGATACAAACAGTTAGTGCTAAGGTCTGATGACCACCAGACATGTCTGAAGATGGCTGGGGAGAAATTCTGCTCCTTTACCCACAGTTATTATGTCCCTTCAAATCAGCAAGTGGCAGTGCAGAAGATGTATGCACCTTTGACTCTCAAGAATGAGGAACAGGACCAAAAACAGAGGAGAGATTTTTCACTGGCAAAGTCTATTAACAATTCCTGGGGAATCTAGGTACCAAAATAAAGTCTAACCTTTTGAGGGGCTTCAAAATCACTGCAGATGGTGACTGAAGCCGTGAAATTAAAAGACACTTGCTCCTTGAAAGAAAATTTATGACCAATCTAGGCAACATATTAAAAAGCATAGACATTACTTTGCCAACAAAGGTCCATTTAGTCAATGCTTTGTTTTTTCCAGTGGTCATGTAGGGATGTGAGAGTTGAACTATAAAGAAAGCTGAGTGCCAATGAATTGATGCTTTTTAACTGTGGTATTGGAGAAGTCTCTTGAGAGTCCCTTGGACTGCAAGGTGATCCAACCAGTCCGTCCTAGAGGAAATCAGTCCTAAATATTCATTGGAAGAACTGATGTTGAAGCTGAAACTCCAATACTTTGGGCACCTGATGCAAAGAACTGACTCATTGGAAAATACTCTGATGCTGGGAAAGATTGAAGGCAGGAGGAGAAGGGGACAACAGGGGATGAGATGGTTGGATGGCATCACCGACTCAATAGACATGAGTCTGAGTAAACTCTGGAAGTTGGTGATGGACAGGTAGGCCCGGCGTGCTGCCGTCCATGGGGTCACAAAGCGTCGGACACGACTGAGCGACTCAACTGAATTGAACTTTATTTTTTTTTCTTGGGTGCTTAGTCCAATCTCACTTGCTCATAGGGTGCCGCACTGCAGAGGCCTTGACCCTGGCCCTTCAGAGCAGAATTCCTGGTTCAATAGGGCAACACTGGTACCTCTGCTCAGGGAGTGTGTGAAGAAGTTACGCAGGAAGAGACACTCAATTCAAGATGATGGTGGAGGTGGGCCAGGTGTGGAGACGCTATGTTCAGCACTGCTGGATCTGGAGCCTGAGCAGAGTAGGTGTGCCTGCCCCACGAGAACCCCACTCCCCTTCTTTGATGAGGGATATCCCAGTGGCATAGTGGTAAAGAATCTGCCTGCCAGGTGCAGGAGACATGGGTTTGATCTCTGGGTCAGAAGATGCCACAGAGGAGGAAATGGCAACCCACTCCAGAATTCTTGCCTGGAAAATTCCATGGACAGAGAAGTCTGGCAGGGTACAGTCTGTGGGGTTGTAGAGGGTCAGACACGGCCACGAGGGAGCATGCCACTCATGTCCTGTGCTGCAACTCGGCTCACTGTCTGTCTGGGGAAGCATAGAGAGGGAGCCTGCACCTCTCCATTCTCTAAACAGAGATTAAGATTTTCCTTTGCTTCTAACCAAACTCATTTTATTCGGTCAAATGACACCCGGAAGGAGGATCTTCATTGGAGCCCAACCCAGAAGGATCAGTAACAACCACCCTGACCCTTTATTATCTCATATATAAACTAATATTTAATGTTGTAGTGAAGATAATGTTTTCATACGTACTTTGGATTGGCCAAAAAGTTCATTCAGGTTTTTCATAAGATGTTAGTGAAAAGCCCTAACAAACTTTTTGACCAATCCATACATTGTAAACTGCAAAATTTCATAAAAATTTTAAAGAAGCAGGGAAATACTCTATAATACTAACTTTTATGGGCTTCCCATAAAAGGGAAGGTGACTTTCATGCACCTCAACTGGTGACTTTCACACACCTACTAGTGATAAAGGACCTGATTGTCTATGGAGGAGACAAAAGAGATGTGGTTTTAATCCCTGGGTCAGAAAGATCCCCTGAAGGAGGGCATGGAAATCCACTCAGTATTCTTGTCTGGAAAATCCCATGGACAAAGGAATCTGGCAGGCTGCAGTCCATAGGGTCACAAAGAGTTGGACATGACTGAAGTGACATCATGCATCCATGCTTTAACCTTAATATTTTCCCTATGATGCCATTATCCATATTAAAGGAGATTAAAAATGAATATAGTCCTATATGTATTCATTTTCCTTGCCTTGGTGAAGTCATAAGGAATAGAAAACAAGATTAAAGGTAGGAAGAGAAACCAATAGCAAAGATGATTATCATGAACGATTTAGGTCCTGTTTATTGGCAGGAGTTGTCTAAATTTCAGAATCTATTCAAAGCCTCCTATAGCATCTTTGCCACATGCAAATATGAAGGACCACCACACTTCTGGTTTATAAAGTAATGCCCAAGAATCAGTCACTCAATGTGACTATTTGGAGCAGAATATTATTTACAGATGGACAACATACAAATTGGGAAAGGAGTACGTCAGGGCTGTATATTGTCACCCTGCTTATTTAACTTATATGCAGAGTTCATCATGAGAAATGCTGGGCTGGATGAAGCATAAGTTGGAATCAAGATAGCTGGGAGACATATCAATAAGGTCAGATATGCAGATGACACCACCCTTATGGCAGAAGGTGAGGAAGAACTAAAGAGCCTCTTGATGAAAGTGAAAGAGGAGAGTGAAAAAGTTGGCTTAAAGCTCAACATTCGGAAAATGAAGATCATGGCATCTGGTCCCATCACTTCATGGCAAATAGATGGGGAAACAATGGAAACAGTGGTAGACTATTTCGTTGGGCGCCAAAATCACTGCAGATGGTGACTGCAGCCATGAAATTAAAAGACACTTGTTCCTTGGAAGAAAAGCTATGAGTAAGCTAGACAGCATATTAAAAAGCAGGGATATTACTTTGCCAACAATGGTCCATCTAGTCAAGGCTATGGTTTTTCCAGTGGTCATGTGTGGGTGTGAGTTGTACTATAAAGAAAGCTGAGCACCAAAGAATTGATGCTTTTGAACTGTGGTGTTGGAGAAGACTCTTGAGAGTCCCTTGGACTGCAAGGAGATCCAACCAGTCCATCCTAAAGGGAATCAGTCCTGAATATTCATTGGAAGGACTTATGCTGAAGCTGAACTCCAATACTTTGGCCACTTGATGGGAAGAACTGACGCATTGGAAAAGACCCTGATGCTGGGGAAGATTGAAGGCAGGAGGAGAAGGGGATGATAGAGGATGAGATGGTTGGATGGCATTGCTGACTCTATGGACATGAGTTTGAGTAAGCTCTGGGAATTGGTGATGGACAGGGAGTCCTGTTGTGCTCCAGTCCATGGGATCGCAGAGACAGACATGACTGGGTGACTGAACTGAACTGAACATACTCCTAGGATCATTAAGGGTGACACTGACATGTAACACAAGGGTTTTGCTTACCATCATCCTATTTCATAATCAACATCATCCCCTTTCAAAACACAGGCTGTTGCTTAAATGCCTGGCAAACTCCTTTTATTTTCAGATCTTCTTTTTTCCTAAGGTTATGGATTTCCTACTCACTAAAGACAATAAGTAGTCTGATTATATACTGCTGTGTAACAAATCACCTCAAACTCACTTTATGCGTAAAGAAAGTAGTATTGATTTTATTATGCAGGTCAGACATTCAAAGCAGAACTGGGAAGGATTGGATTGGGATGTCTTCACAACTGCTCCATGAAATCCAGGACCCCAGCCGGGATGTTGTTAAGTGTCTGGGTGTGACTCAAATGTATTGCAATCATCAGACTTCCTATGACAGGCACTAAATCCGGCCTCAGTTGAGACTGATGACTGACACTAGACCTTTCTAGGTGGCTGGTTTCTAAGAGCAAGTTTCTACAGAGCAAATGTTCAAAAACCAAAGGGAAGCTGCATGGACCTAAGGAGCTAAACTCTAAAGCCAGTAACTCTCCTTTATTGGTTGAGGTAGTCATAATTTTATCATGAAAGGGTTGAAAAATAAACTTTGCCTCCTGATGAGAGCAGTGTCCAAAAGATTTGCAGTCATTTAAAATCATTACTATATAAGCTATGTATAAAAGCTAGAGCACAGACTCATTGCAAAATGTATGAACAAGAATGTGTATGTTGTTAATTGTTGAATGTATTCCATTATCCATTCTCCTCAACAAACAGACCATGTACTTCAGAGTTAATACATTCAATACACTCCAGTGGAAGTCTCAATGAGTCTACAGGAATATAGACTTGAGCCAAACAGCACTTGGTATTTCTCTAGACACAGAATTCATCCTGGAACGCACATGTGTAACAATTAAGATCACTGGGATGCCTTTTGGGAGAGCACTGACTTTTCTTGCTTTTGTCTCTTGGCCTTTGAATATTATCATGTGTGCCTTGAGGCTTGATCTATTAATGACCATCATTATAACAGCTGGAGAAAGAAAATAACGTAGAGCAAAGACATTTACAGAAAGAGTTGGAGTCGTGACTGAACCGTGTCTGCTGAGAGCACTTTTGTTGTGCTTTTTCAGTTCTATTACACCACAATTTTTTCAGTGCTGAGCCACATTGAATTAGATTTTATGTTTTGTATATATATATATATATATATATATATATATATATATATATATCTCTGTGTTCAGAAGCATCATTACTGATACTCTCTGTATACAAAAGAGAGAAATTAAATATAAAATAAAGCAATTGTGAATTTGTGTCCCCCCAAATTTATATGTTTAAACCCAGTATTCGGTGGTAGGGCCTTCAGGACGTGATTAAGTCATAGGGTAGTTCCTCATGAATGGGATTAGTTCTTTCACAAAAAAGACCTCAAAGAGAATACCCTTTCCTCTTCTGCCATATCAGAACATAGTCCATGAACCAGGAAGCAAATTTGTACGTGCCTCATTCTTGGACTTTCCAGCCTCCAGAACAGTGAGAAATAAATTTTTGTTGGTTATAAGCTGCTCAGTCCAAGGCATTTTTGTTACAGCTGCTTGAACGGACTAAATAACCATGTAAATACTTTCATTACCTTGTTCACACTCTGGTGGGTGTGTACTTGCCTCCCATTACTTTCTCAGAAAGCATTTCTGGAGCTTATTCATCTTTGTTCTTAGTACGTAGTAGATGCTCAGTAGACTGCTGAACCAATAAATGAATGCCTAGATTGAAATCAGGGTAGAAAGCTTGAGTATATAAGTGACTTAATCAAACTCTTTTGATTACATTGTAGAAGGTGATTGTTTTTTTTTAATAGCCCAGTAGTCATATTTTTGGCACCCTATATACAAGATAAGAAATCAAGTTTATTCAAAATGATTGCTTAATTATGCACACTTGAAACATGTGGGGCTTAATTAATGGTGGTTGATAGTAAATCATCCAGGTAAAATATATTAACTTCCAAATACATGCTAATCCTATGCATAGGTGTATTATTAGTCAAAGTAACTTATTATT
This sequence comes from Budorcas taxicolor, assembly GCF_023091745.1. Classification (NCBI taxonomy): domain Eukaryota; kingdom Metazoa; phylum Chordata; class Mammalia; order Artiodactyla; family Bovidae; genus Budorcas; species Budorcas taxicolor. The sequence continues at coordinate 90,847,853 of NC_068910.1, forward strand.
TTTCTTGATTTATTTTTCCCCAAAGTATTCAAACATTCAAAATGGTAAAATATTTTACTTACAAAAAATGTCTCAGCCCATTAAAAAAAAGACAGATTAAAAGAAGAGTTAAAACCTCTCCAAAATATTTCTCATTCCCACAGAGAGGCTGAAGTGGGAGCAAAGGGATTACTGGGTTAAGCAAAGCAATTAAAAAACCTGACTTAAAAAGTGATGTTGTATGACCTTGAGTAGTGTCCCAAGTTATTTTGAAAAAACAAAAGTATGTGTTCTTGGAAAGTTCAGTTGGTTTTTAGTCAGATTATTAAAGTCCTTTAATTTGGGGAATGTTAATATGGGATTCATACCCTGTATATATATCTATATAAACCTGTATCTATCTCTGTATGTATCCACACACACTTGCTGTTGTTTCAGAAAATAACTTATAAGAAGTTATAAGAAATTAATTTATAATTTCTTATTTTAAAAAATGGCCTTTGGGACTTCCCTGGTAGTCCAGTGACTCCTGGTATCTACTGCAGGGGCCATGGGTTTTGTCCCTGTTTGGGGAAGTTCCACATGCCACATAACATGGCCAAAGAAAAAAGCCTTTGGACTCTAAACAATACCTTGAGATTTATATATTAATTAAAGATAATGGGTTCCCCTGGTGGCTGAGTGGTAAGGACTCCGCCTGCAACGCAGGAGACGTGGGCTCAATCCCTGGGTCAGGAGGATCCCCTGGAGGACAGAATGGTAACCCACTCCAGTATTCTTGCCTGGAGAATCCCATGGACAGAAGAGCTTGGTGGGCTACAGTCCATGGGGCCCCAAAGAGTCAGACATGACTGAAGTGACTGAGCACACAAGCTAAGATGATGGAGCTTTGAAATGTTTGGTGCCAACAGCAGAGAACATTTAGCATCCACTCATCTTCCCACTCCCAGCAAAGACACCATTTTCCCCGATTCTGTTATAATTAAGGAAACAAAGGAATTGTTTCTAGATTTTGTTATCAAGTTTCTAATTGTTAAGGGGCAGTTTTGTTTCCTGGAATGAGAAGGAGTTTTAAAGTTGAATTTATATCTGCACTCTGGTTATGACTCTCTATTGAGAGTTTCATCACATTTTTTTAGTTTTTCAAAATCTTGGTTTCCTTACCTGCAAGGGATTAAACCTAGCCATGTCTAACTAATTGTGGGAAAAATTTAATCTATGAACTATTGCCAAGGCGTCTACCATCTGAACTCCCACACTTTCTACCCATGAAATTAGGTACTATTTGAAATTTTGATTGACCCTGTAGAGTGGAAAGAGAGAAAATCCAGACTACATATATGGAATGACCAAGAAAGACATAACTGAGTTGCTCTGGAACTAAGACAGTATTTTCTTCAATTAGATAGAAAAGCAGCCCAAAAGAGACACTAAGTCTAGTCACTGAGACCTCAAATGACGTGCTTGTACCTCTGAATTGTGAAGTATGTGCTGAAAATGTCGTATCCTCACCCTCCAGAATTCAAAAGCAAGGAAACGAGGAGAAACACTAAGAATTTATTCCATGATTAGGTATTTGACAGTGAATTTTACTCACTAGAAATGGAACCACCCTATCCTTGAACCACACTTATTTTTTGACCTTGTTAAAAAAACTTCTTTGCAAGTTTTGCGAAAAATTATGTGTGAAAAGTGAAGATAGCAAGTGTGCAATGTTTTCAGTTCATAAATACAACAATATCCTGTATTGTTTTGGGGCTTTACAGAGTCCATGTTATACACATGAATTCGCTGAATCATGACATCTACATGAGGTAGGTATTATTGAGTTTACAGGTGAAGTACCTGAAACTTAGAGGTTAAGTAACATAGTAATATGTCCAAGGAAACATAGCCCATGACAAAACTGGGATTCAAACCCAGGATCTCTGATACACATAATTTATATGTGTATAATTATACACATAACTTAAATGTGTATCATTCACCATAAAGAGAGAGTAAGTTACTTTTAGTCAACTCAGCAAAAGAAAAATTACACCTTCAAACGTCTCTCTCCAATTTTTTTCCCTCGATATAGCTTGGAAACTGACTTCTTGACCTATGAACCTTTTCATCTTTATGTAGATTCTGGTGATTGCTTCATTTTTGTAAAAGTAATTTCAAATTATTATCCCCCTTTTTAACTTTTTTCCCATATTTTCAAATTGTGGCCAACAAAAAATTTAGCAGTACATAAGTCACAGGAAAAAAATTTTCAGTAGATTCTGTTGGAACTTCTAAGACAAAATGCTCATTTCATTCCTCCAAAGGTGAATAATTGAATATGCTGACTCTAATCTAATGAACAATAATATGCAATTTGGTACATGAGAGGTTATTGAATTGTCAGAATTTTACATAAATTTGGAACAATAAAGCAGATAATTACTGATAAGTATTTTGGATTCATATAATTTTCTTGTTGATAAAACTTCAGTGGCTCAAAGTTTACAAATCATATCTATCATAGTTGAATCCTGACCATTTCAGAAATAAGTTAACTGAAATTCAGGCACATACACATAAACATTTTAATACATGCTTAATAATAATTAAAAGTTACTCTCTGATTAAATGACTATTTGTTTATGATTCACTTTGTATCTTTAATTTTAGAAGAGTAAAAGGAGAAATTTTCCTTATAAGTAAAACCTGGCTATTCATAAAGGAGAATTTTTACTCATTTGATAATATACTATGAAATGTTAAGACAGCACAACTTTGTGATTAAATGGAATAAGTTTGATCACACAATGGAAAAAAAAGAAATCAACACAAGGAAGAATGATGTATTTGAGAACATTTTTAATAAATAATGTGACAAAATTACTTTTCTGATTATTGGATTTTCAGTATGCAAAATTATGGCTAAAAATAAGAGGCTTCTTACATGAACATAATGAAAACATTAATCACATGGATTGTTCCCTTAGTACTGCACACCTTTTCTATGTAAATTTCAAATTATCTAAGTGAACACATTTAGTTTTTGGTGAAAACCAGCTTTTTTTTTGTGGTTCAGTTTTGTTTGGCTTTGTTTTCTGGGGGGATGGCAGGGCTAGGGGGGTGGGGTCAGGACTGACACCTATAAATGAATAAATGTACTTTTTTTCTTCAAATAGCACCGATTATAAAGTCAATGAAATTTATATAATGAAAAAAAAAGGGTCATAAAAACCTACAATCAGAGGACATCATTTGGCAATTCAAAGCAAGTAATGCCTCCATTTGAGCTTATAAGGAAATTCTAAGTTTAACCAATGGCCATAACAAACTTAAACCTTTTTTTCTTTAAGTCCAGGAAAAGTAAGAACCGTTGCATTCATGGCCCACAATAAAGTATGCACGTTACTTCACCATCTGTCATCATTCAAATATTCCAAATACAAACATAGAGCATTAACAAAACAGGTTAAAAACGCTTCTCAACATTTTTTTTTTTCAATAAGACAAAAAAGGTTAATAGTTACAATGGTTTACAAATAAAGTTTAGTGATTGTGCTTTTAAAACCAAAAAAAAAAAAAAAAGATTAAAAACAGTGCATTACAAAAACAAAAATCAAACTTCCTTAAGTGGCACTTCCGAAAGTTGAACTGACATTACCAGAAGAAATTCAGGCCAGTTAAGATGGGGATGTCCTGTTCAATTGGTCATTAAAAACATCCATTTGTTGGTAATATGCATTTATAATTGCTTTTTGATTGAAAAATAGAACAAGGTTTTTGCTGGGCTGACTTATGACAATGACTAGACAACCAGAGATCCAACTGGCTTACCCCTACTTATCCAAAAGTAAGTTTCCGATAAGAATATACTTCAGCGATTGAAATGAAGACAAAATAAAGTACCACCAGGGGTTGCAAAGAGTATATATTTACAATGTTTCTACCCCCTTCAAATTGATTATGGTTGTCCCGCATTTGCTATGTTTTGTTTTTTTTTTCTCCCTGCAGAGAGTGGTATGAAAGACTGATTTTAAAATCATGTTAAAATGAAGTTATGTTTTAGTTTGCATTAGCAGTTGGTTATAGAAAGATTATATCTTTAGAGCCCTTGACTTGAAGTTGATTAGTCAACTTTGTATCTTTGATCAGTAAATTGGCTTGGTATATAAGCAGTGCAATGCCATATCTCAGGGGCAAAATGCTAAAGAACTGTTTTGTTCTCTCCTGTTGGCTGATGACTGAAGCAAAAAGTCAAACACTTCCCTTGCCGGAAGCAAGGTGAAATGATGTGTTCCCACAGTGAGGGGAATAGGGAGGTTCTTCCTAGGGACAGGGATCAAATAACAATGATAAAACCTCAGTAAAATTTAGAAATGGTATTCCAATAAGAGGAATGAAAACGACAATTTGTACACTCTGATTGCACTGAACATTTTATCTGGCGTCTTATGTCATCTGACACAAGGCATCTTGAGTGATAACTTTCACATTAGATCTCTTAATCCTCTCTGGTTGTCTTCAGCTTTCAGTTTCCTGTAAGAGATAAGTTCCTGTTAAATTTTAAATAAATCTTAGAGTGTTGTCCTACTTCGTATTTATTTCATGCTTTTATTATTACATTGTTTCTTCATTCGTTCCCTAGCATACAACTGAAAAGTGCTCATGGCAACATATTCATACATCAACTTTGGCTGGTTTTGACAGCAAATCCAGTAGCTCTCTAACGAGTAGTAAACTGTGTTCCACCTGGTGTCTGGGGATTACGAAGTGCGGCACAGGGAGGGGAACAAGAGCAGCCAAGTTTTCTACCCCCCAGCCTCAACTCAACATGATAGCTCAATTTTTATTGGTTTCAAGTAGCTGGTTGCCTGTATTGACTTTTTGTGCCCTCAAAGGGCTCTTCTAAAAACAAAACAAAAACTAAACCAAAAACCTGAAAAATAACTTTTCTAACAGCATGTGCAAAAGGAAATAAAATAAAAATACATTGGGCATAACAGCAAATTCAATTAGACATAATTAATTATAATTTTTCATCTTCTATTATAAAAAGTTATAGTTTAACACTCTACTAACAATCTGCTTGAGATAACATCTCTTTGTAGGAAGAGAAATTTGTCCTCAGCTTATCTTTTTATTGAATGATGAAAACAGTCTTAAACACAGGAGATGATTTTGTAATATAATGTGACTTACTGCCAACTCTACCTTACAGTACTATCTATAGATTCCAACAAAGGATATCTTTGACTCAAGAAGTGTTCTCTATTTGGGAAGGTCAGTGTTAAATATTAGGTTCCCATTTTCAAAAGAATGAAGATGAAATGTAATTGCCCAAATCATCCTGATTAATCCCAGTGATCACTAGATGGCAGAGAGTATAGGCAAAACACCCCTCACTCACATTTTATAACTCTATCACTTTACTGGATTTTTATAATCTATTGTAATACTGTGAATTATAATTATCTAGATCAATAGTTCTTATTCCCTAACAACATATTTGTTATACAAATATCCTATCTGAAGATGAACCCTAATATCTAAAAAGAAACCATTATTACCATTTAAAACTTTGGAACACATTTCAAGAAAAATCGTTGAATTCTAAGACTTTCAATTGCTGTCATCACTAACAGGGTTTGTGATGAAATAGTAACATTTCTGTAGACTGATGAATGCTTTAAACTTTGAGGTTTATATAAAAACTAGTCTAACACTGGGAAACTTGAAAAAAATTACAGATACCTCTAATTCTTCATTATTATCTTCTCTTTCATATCCTCCAAGAACTTGCATCTCTGCAATATTTCTTCGACCTACATTTGCTTGTTCTCTTTGTCTGCTTCCTGATCCTCTTGATGACATAGAACTTGAAGAACTAGGATCTCTGGGATTATTTGATGTTGGAAAAGTAGGTCTACAGTAAGGCAGAATATCCTCTGTGTAATGAAATATAATAAGCACATATGAAGCTCACTGTACATTTTCATTGTATAATGTATCACTATGTCTATAAATCAGAATGGAGAAACATTAGTGTTTATGAGGAATAAATGAGGACATTTTATAACAATAATGAATAAGGCATTGAAAACAAAAATAACAACCCTGCTGTTTTCCTGGTAGTAGCTGGGATTTAGATTGATTCTACTCATAAGTTCTTATCTATCTCAAATTCACTTGAGATCAACATCCTTAAAAAAGGGAAACAAAACCTGGAGTCAGACATGACTTCCAGTCTTATCCTCTACTATGTTATCTCCCATTATTTCAGGCTTTAGTTTCTATTTAAAAAAAAAAAAAGTTATAATAGTGTGTACTAGGACACTAGGAGTTGCTAGTGTTGATGTGAAAACACATGAGATATTGTAGTATGTTCCTATGTAAGCTAAGAAGGAATTATTAGGCATTGATAGGAAAAAAAAATCCCAGTCTTACTGAACCACCAAAACAGAGTCAAACCTGGATTCACTCCCTAGATACCAAGATGCCAACCTCCATTTCAACACCATATTTACATTGTGGAACCCTGAATCTGAGAAGCCTGACATTGTTGCTAGCTTCAAAAATCAAGCCACTCCTGGTAACTGCTGTCTCCTGAATTACTATTTCCATATGCTTTAAATTTGGTGATGCTTCTAATGTTCCATTTTTCAACCGCTCACTTCTCTCCAAAGCCTGTCCATTCTAACCTTTGGACACAAAACACATCAAAACAGAGCACAGCAAAACAAAACAAAACCCTTCCACATGCCCTTTTGTTCTCCTCCCCCAAAAGCTTCCTCTACCGTCCACTTTGCCTGAAAGAAATCTGATTTCCCAAGGAGCCTACACTGAAGTTCCTTACAGTGGAAGAAGGGAAGCTTGCTTTCAGGTCACCAACACTAGCTATAAATCATTGCTCTTCAACCCTTGAACAAAAATACCCTATTCCTGTGAAGGCCAAGCAGTGGAGTTACATAACCTGTATCGTCCTCTTTGATGGTACTTCTCTCCTGTTGTATTCATCACAACTTTCATTCCTGATCCAGACTTCTGATTCTCTGGTGTTTCAGAGTCCATGTGGATCACTCTACCAGCACCTAGCTAGCTTCATGGAACTTGGCCCTCTGTGACCTTCATCTTCTGTGTCTGTTTCACCCAATTTTTTCTATTGAGCTTAGTTTTTGACAAACTACATCATGATAAAATATCTTTTTGGCTAAAGACTTTCCCCTTAAGCCGGTGCTCTACATAAATTTATAATCCTATCTCTACTGATAGCTTAGCATAGCTTCTTGAAAAGTAATCTGGACTCAGTATTAGTCATTACAACTCCCATTTACTCTGCATCTCACTGAAATCTACTTATGCCCACATTACTACAAGGGAATTGAGAAAATTCCCTGTTGACTTTGATGATGCTAACCATGTTTCAATCCTTAAGTCTTTAGACTTCTCACTGCCCTTCATCTGAAAACCACAGCCAATGTAAACATTACTAGTCTCAGCTCCTACTTCTCTCCGCTTCCTGGCCTGTCTTTGGTGGGCTCTTCTTATGTAGTGCCTCTTACTCATTGCTGCCCTTCTTACTGATTTCTGCTTTTAGCCCACTGTGTGTGCGTGTGTGTGTGTGCGTGCATGTGCGTGTGTGTGTGTGTGTGTGTGTGTGTGCATAAAAGCTTTTTTTCCCCACTTACTCTGGGCAATTTCATCCATTCTCTCAGACTGTACCTTTTCTAGAGTAGAGCTGCCATGAGGGCAGATACTTGGTTTTGTGTATTGATACCATCTCACCTAGATATATAATAGGTTATTGGTGCATGAGACAGGGTGCTCAGGGCTGGTGCACTGGGATGATCCTGAGGGATGGGATGGGGAAGCAGGTGGGAGGGGGGTTCAGGATGGGGAACACATGTACACCCATGGCTGATTCATGTCAATGTATGGCAAAAACCACTACAATACTGTAGAGTAATTAGCTTCCAATTAAAATAAATAAATTTAAAAAATAGATAAATATTCTGACTGAATAAATGGGTGGCTTTACTATTTCACCATGATGAGTTATTAATGTGTATTTCCTGAACTCTGCCCAACAGCCTCCTTTTGAGGGCTCCTCAAACTCCACAGATTGAGCACTGACTTCACCATGTCCACGCCTCTGAGATCTCTTCCCCCCTGTATTCCTTAATGTAGTTAATGGCATCACTAACCTTTAAGATATCTTAGATAGAAAGCTGGAATTATTTAATATCTTCTCTCCTTTCCAACAACCTTCCCATAACCTCTTAAATGAACCTTTTCCACATATTCAAATATATAACACGTAAGGATGATTTTAACGAAATAGTTTCTTGAATATTCTCCTCAGTCATCCCTGCTCCCACAGCCTGGTTTATATTCTCCATGTCTCTTCTGAGGTTGTAAATTTCTTCTAACGGGTCTCTGTAAATTTCTTCTAAGGGGTCTCTACTTCTTGAGTTATTTCCCTCTAAACTTGCTTCACTCAGCTACCTTCCTTTTATAGGAACTACAGGGTCTCCATGAGATAAGCTTACATTTATCTCAAGAGCTTCATCTTTACCACTTTTACTGTCTAATAACACTGAATTTCTTACATTCTCCTCAATGTACTCCAACTTCTCATTCTGACTTTCTCTGCCAAAACAACCTATCCACTCTTCTTGCCCAAGCTAAATTCCACCCTCCTGAAAAGTCAGCTTATGGGTCATTTCCACTAGGAAAGGTCAAGAAGTCTTTCTTTACATTCCATCACCCATAAGACTGGGCTAATTTTCCCTTCTCTGGACTCTCAAGTATCATGACACCATAAACATTATATCAAATATGGGTGGGTGTATCTGTGACTAAAGATTACCTGTCTCCTTCTCTGACTATAAGCTCCTTGAGGTCAAGGTTCATGTTTACACATAAATTTCAGGACTAGCACAATGCTTCATAACACTGTAGATGCTTGATATATGTAGAAATAAATTGAACTAACTGAGGTAAATGTCAGCAAAAAGATCAGACTTTGAAATCTAAAAGACCACTCTCCTTAATTAAAAATTACCATTTGTTACAGATGTAAATTAGGGAGCCTCTTTAATTATTAATAGCAAAAACTGAATTATGAAGGTTAAAATTACAGGAATGTACAGAAATAACAATTAAAAGACACAAAAATAATTTCATCTTTGTTTTAATTTTACACACACCAAAATCATTCTGAGTTGTTAAATTTTCCCCCAAAGAATTGAACTTATTTTGGAGAAACGTTGCTTGTGAGCAGCAAATTGGTCTGTACTTTCAGGTCAGATACAAACTTCATAAGTTATATTGTGACATTTGATTTATGAATCACTTCTTGGAGTATAACTGTTAAAAGTTAAAAGTTCAGATCACCTTGGCTTTAATGATAAAAAAGCACAGTTTTTCAAACTTCAAATTATAGTGATGTAACCAAGTAATCTGTGGTCACACAGTGGAGGCATCTGTGCAAAACACATAACTTTACCATCACTTCATTGCTGAGTCCATGCCAGAGTGAGGAGTTCAGGCTTACATTACAGAATGAAATGAAACTCCTCTATATTGAAAGTTGCTAATGACCAGATGCGCATAATGAACAAAACAACAGACTGATGTCCAATCTTATTGATTCCACTTCAGTTTTGGTACAGAATGTTCCTCTGCCTAACATATGTCTGTATGTATGAATGCATTTATTTTCACTGAGGTATAGTTGATTTACAATATTATATTAGTAGCATATAGTGATTCAAAGCTATTGTATTATAAAATAATGGCTATATTCTCTGTGTTATTATAAAGTAATGGCAATATTCTCTGTGCTGTACAATATGTTCTTGTAGCTTATTTATTTTGTATGTAGTGGTCTGTACCTCTAATTCCCCATCCCTGTCTAGTCCCTGCCCCTTTTACTCTCCCCACTAGTATCCTTTAATCATCATGCAGTATCCTTACAGTCATCTCTGTGCTATGCTGGAGAGAGCTTACATGTTCACACAAGGGTCTACTATACCCATCTCCTCCAAACTCCACTGATTTCATATTAGTTGCTTGAAACTAGCCACTTTGGATGTAATTACACAACAGAAGTAAACAAATGGCTACATATTAGGGGCTTGTTCTGTTTCCTTCCCAGAGAATTGATTGTTAAACATTATCCCCTCCATCACTGCTAATTTAGCTTTTGTTATTCAAACAATTTTCACCTCTGTGTTGCTGAGATGAACAACATCCATTCTCTACCTACAACCTTTCTCCTGATCTTTAAACTTAGTTCTATAATTCTTACTGAATTTTTTCATTTCTACGTTTTTGTCAGTACCTTAATCTATTCATAACTGAAGTTATCTTCCATAAGACTTTTATCCTTTTCCTCATTTTTTTTACATTGTTCAATACAATTATGTTGTATAGTCATGGAGGGCCATCTAATTAACATTTGAATAACTTTTTTGCTCCCTTAGTTCATTTTACTTTTTTACATTCAATTAGTCACCAAGTCCTATAGGATCTATCTCTGAAATGCCTATATAGGCTGTTTCTCTTTTTAATTTGCACAACTCTTTTAATTCAGTGCTTTCATATTTTATACCTAGATTATTTTGCAAGGTTCTGATACCTTCAGCCACCCAATTCCAGACTCCTCCTTCACTATAGAGTTCTGTCAGTTATTTTTTTAAGCAAAAAAAAAAAGATAATTTTTTTATTCTTATTTTTGATTATATAATTTCTTGATTAAATTTTTTGCTGGCTCACCACTGTCCATATCATTAATCCCAAACTCTTCAAAATAGTATTCCTGGCCTCCCCAATCAGTTTCAACCACCTTTCTAATTTTATTTTCGCCATTTGTCCCTGGCCCCAAGCATCTTATTTTCCAGCCAAACTGGAAATCGGAATTCACCAAACATTCATTTTCACATTTTCATGTTTTGTCTCTATTTATTTCCTTTGTCAGAAATCTCCTTTTCCTTTGTAACTTGTGTAAATCATGCTTTCCTTTAAACTTCAACTAAACTGGCATCTCTTCAAGGAAGATGTGCATAATATCATGTATTAGAACCGATTGTATTCAAATTACCTGGGTGCACACCTGTCTCCTCCAATAGAGAGCAAATTTCTTAATCTTACCCTTTGTACCTGATCCTAAACAGCCTTAACTGTGTACCATGCAAACATGTCCAATCTGTATTTATTGGCTGCTTGACTAAATAAGTACCTTGGATGAGATGAGTCTTTGCTGGTGGAAGGTCTCGTTTTGCGGCCTTGTTTCCTCGTCCTTTCCCATCATTTGCCTGTTCCTGTGCTTCTCTAGGATCACCTGGATTTGGTCGCATATCAGCAACTTGTCTTCCATCCAATACTTCTCTCCCCTTGTAATTGCCTCCTTTTCTATCTGATGATCTGTCTGTTCTTGCTTCTATAGAAGGGAGTTTTGGCACCATCACGGGTCGCACCTCCAGCTGGGCCTTGGATTGGGCAGTGGGTGACTTGATAGCAGGTGGTGGCACAGGGGGAGGTGGAAGATCTGAAAAGAAGTATATAAAATACTGTGAAGGTCTGCCATTTCCAAATTTGTCAACATTAGTGTTACCATTAGAGTCACATTCAATCGTGAAATAATAATCTTAAAAGAATTGAACAATTGAAGACATCCAAAGAATAAGAAGACTAACAATTTTAATGTACTCTCACTTTTATTTATCTGGCAGTCTTTACCAACTGATCTACCAGGGAAGCTTCACGACTGGAATGGATAGCCTATTCCTTCTCTAGGGAATCTACCCAACCCAGGAATTGAACTGGAGTCTGCCTTCATTGTAGATGGATTCTTTACATAGTGAGCTACCAGGGAATCCTTTATCTGGCACAGGAATATTGAATTGTAGAGCTGGGACTTAGAGATTAGCTAGTTTTGGGATGACTAATATGGATAAATATGCTATAGCTTTTTCTCCCCCAATCATCGCAGATCTTCCTAATTGATTTTGCTGTAATGTTGCTGATCCCAGATGGATATTTTTACTCTTCAGGCAACCACTTCAGATTGATTGAGGTTGGCACTTAAGTTGAGACCTCTTTGCCATTGCTAATCTACCTGAATCCCTTCTCATTTTGTAGATAGGGAAGTTCAAACACACAGATCTTAAGTTATTTTCCAAGCTTAAAGCTAAATATAATCAGAACCAGGACTAATGCCCTCAGATTCCTAATTTCTGATTCAGTGTTCTTTGTACTACCATTTCATTCTATTGCATCTTCACAATCTACCTTCATTGGTATGGTCTCTTCATTTTGTAATATGGAGGTTTTAAACTAGATAATCACTAATATACATATAAGTTAATTTTTTATCTATCTATAGTTATATATTAATATATTACAAATAATTGGATATTAGATATAATTACACTTCTCACAGATATACTGAAAAGAAGGCATATAATTTTATATCTAGAAAATTCATTTTCTTTAAGTGGCATTTTTTTTAAATGACTCCTAGGTACACTCCAGGGGGGAAAATATATTTATATATAACCTAGTAATAGTTGATAAGTTAATAGAAGAATATGAACAGATTCTAGTTTTAGTTTGTTCTGGCTGTAGTATGGAGGATAAATTACAAGGAAAGTCTTAAATCCAGGAGGCTAAAATGTTATTTTAATAACTCAGTAAAAAATGATAGGAGATAGAATTGTACTGGTGACTTTCAGATGGAGAGTAGATGTGCCTGAGAGCTTAAGGAATAAAAATCAATATTATTTAATGATCAATGGAAAACAGCAGGGGAAGCGTGACGTGTGTGCAGTTGCTCAGTCCTGTCCGACTCTTTGTGACCCCATGGACTACAGCCCACCAGGCTCCTCTGTCCATGGAACTTTCCAGAGAAGAAGACTGGAGTGGGTTGTCGTTTCCTCCTCCAGGGGATCTTCTCAATCCAGGGACTGAACCTTGGTCTTCTCATCACAGGTAGATTCTTTACTACTGAGCCACCAGGGAAGCCCCAGAAGGCTATTCATTAGGTAACTCAAGATTTTTGCCATAGTTAACTAGCTGGATGAGGAATGCAGGGATAAGAAAGAGATGATTTGCAAAGGAAGGGCATGAGTTCTGTTTCAGAAAGGTGAACAGGAAGAACTTTTGAAGTATCCAGGCAGCTATATACAGGAGGTTGTTATATATAAAATCTGAATTTCATGGGAGGTCAAAACCAGAGATCTAGAGACTTGAAACTATCAGCATGTTTTTTGTTTAGTCATGTCTTTAGAAATGGTAATGTTTTCATATTCTATGTGATATTAACAGAATAAATCAACTAAAACATGAATAGGGTATATATTGATAGTAAATGTTTAGTACTACAGAATTAAGCTTTTCCATAGAAAACATACATGGTAAAAATTTAAAAATATATAAAAACTTGGAAATATAACCCTTCATATGTCCCCACCTTCATTTCAAATCCTCAATATTGATGCAGAGGTAATTAGTCTGAATGGATGTTTATAGATCATCCCAGAAATTATTTATGCCTAGAAAGCAAGGCCACCAAGTTGCATAATTCTAAGGAGTACCATTCACTTTAGAAACTATGTAAAATGGCCATATCTGGGGTTTTGGAGCATGCATGTCTGCCCACCAGAATGTGATAGTCTTCCTTTCCTAATAACATAAAATGATTGTATTTTTTTTTACCTAAATGTGTAGTTGTATACATTTCCATACATAAACATATAGCTTTACCTCTTCTGATGAAAAGTTTGCATCTGTTCTGTTTTATGAATATATCATTATTTATATAGTAAATACCAACAGAGGAAAATTTGTTTTCAGAGATATTACTATTATTGGCAATGGTCCAGTGACTATTATTTACATACACTAGCATAAAAATTCTTGAATATTAAAATCGTGCCTTGAAAATTCATATGTAATAGCAAATAAAGAGGTCTAGCAAGCATCAGTTTTAATCTAGTGTTTCTCATTCTTGGTGGTTTTTTTTTTAAGAATTAATTATTTTCTTTTGTTTCTTCTCTGTATTCTTGCCATCTTTTAAGCAGATAAGAGTTTTTAAAAGTAATTTTATTTTGACTTTATGTGTCATATAACTAAGGCATTAGAATTCATTGTATTGGTCTCTGAAAGCATAAATTTTGAGATATCATCTTACTTCCAGCTGTTTTACTTAGGACTCCATCATTAAAACTGGTCAGACTGTTTCTTGCATACTATTGTTGTTAATTCTCTTAGCTCAGCGTGTTCTCTTTTTATGTAAAAAATAAATCTAGAAAAATCAAAAGCTTATTGTCTTAAAACATAAACTGTCACTGTCACTGATGATGATTTTCCTCCTTTAACAACATTTATTTTAAAACATCATTTTTAAAAAAGTTGTTGTTCAGTCTCTCAGTTGTTTCCAACTTTGCAACCCCATGGACTGCAGCACACCAGGCCTCCCCGTCCTTCACTACCTCCCAGAGTTTGCTCAAACTCATGTCCATTGAGTCAGTGATATCATCCATCCATCTCATCCTCTGTCATCCCCTTCTCATGCCTTCAATCTTTCCCAGCATCAGGGTCTTTTCCAATGAGTCAGCTCTTTGCATCAGGTGGCCAAAGTATTGGAGCTTCCCCTTCGGCATCAGTCCTTTCAATGAATATTCAGGGTTGATTTCCTTTAGGATTGACTGGTTTGATCTCTCTGCAGTCCAAGGGACTCTCAGGAGTCTTCACCAACACCACAGTTCAAAAATATCAGTTTTTTGGCACTCAGCCTTCTTTATCATCAACTCTTGCATCTATACATGACTACTGGAAAAACCGTATCTTTGACTATATAGACTTTTGTCAGCAAAGTAATGTCTCTGCTTTTAATACCCTGTCTAGGTTGGTCATAGCTTTCCGTCCAAAGAGCAAGTGTTTTTTAATTTTGTGGCTGCAGTCACAGTCTGCAGTGATTTTGGAGCCCAAGAAAAGAAAGTCTGTCATTGTTTCCATTGTTCCCGCATCTATTTGCTATGAAGTGATAAAACCAGATGCTGCGATCCCCCTCATTGACTATTTATTTATTAAAAATAAACCAAAAGAGAGAAAAGACAGATTCTACTGAGTGACTTAGAGTGAAGAGACCCAAGGCTGAGCTGTTCTAAGTTCAGACTGAGCCTGTGACTGGGAATGCGAGGAGAAGAGAAGTCTAATTCAGAATATACCTGGAAGCAGAGCGAGTGAGTTTCTGCACTATGTCCTTGCTACAAACTCAGACTGGATTGCAAATACAGCTTATCAGGAAGCTGAAGACTACCACTATCATCAAATCATAAAATGTCTGGGCTTATCGGATATCAAAGCTGATGATTACCAGTATCATAAGATTATACAAAGTCTTGGGAATCTATGACTCTTGAGACAAAATCCATTACCAGACGCTCTATATAGATGCTGTCTATAATACAGGTATAAAAAGAAGAGAATCTGATGGTAATTTTAAGAGTTCAAACTTACTGTATATAATTAACAGAGGGGAATGATGGTAGGTGTAATTACTAATATAAATAGATTACCATATATTTTTTTTAGGGATCACAAAATAAACACTGAGTCAAATCAGAGATTATCATAGTACAAACAATTTTATATGTCATAAAATAACAAATAGTACTTTCAGGTAATTCATACCACTAATAGCTCAAACTGGGTTTAAAAAATGGGATCATGGAACTCATATATATGTATAGTCTCTTTCTTTATACAATTGTATAAACACCATTCTTTATACAAGACTCTCTAAATACCAATATAATGCATGTAAAGTAATACAAAAAAGCATAAACATGGAGACAATTCTGCCAGCATTCATCACTACATAGATCCAGCACTCTATTCACATAACTGTTAAAAGTCCCAAGATCTTGTGATTAATGATATATCGAGTCAAAACAACATCATTCCAAAGAGGGTGAATTTATAATTTATGAAGAGTAGAGCTGTAGGAATGATGTAGATTTGTTTTTTAAGTCAAGTACGTAAACAAATCAGGAGGGGTTGCAAAGGGGGTGGAAAGAATCTATTAGAAGGTCCTAGAAATGCACTTATGCTTGGCTTTAACTCAATGAAAGTCTGACTGATCAATATTCATATATTTGAATCCTTCCCTTTATCTGGGTGAAAGCATTAAATATGAAATAAATAAAGAGTTAGATTCTGCTTGTCAGTAGTCTACAGCATGCAGTCCTCCAGTTTGCAGTGAGTACTCCCTGGGTATCTATGAGACCCAACATTTACCTACAGCACAAAGTATGGCTACAGTACCATGAATTAGGGGCTGGTGGGCTGTTAAGGGCTCAACTGTGTCCTCTCCGAAATTCATATGTTCAAGTACTAACCCCCAGCACCTCAGAATGTGACTTGTACTTGAAGACAGGATCTTTAAAGAATCAGTTAAGTTACAGTGAGGTCCTTAGAGTGGGCCCTGATCCCATCTGGCTGGTCCTTAAAAGAAGGGGGGACATAACATACACAGAGGGAAGACCAAGTGAAGACATGGGGAGAAGGGGATCATCTATAAGCCAAGGAGAGAGGCTTCAGGAGCAACCAACCCTGCCAACCCCATGAGCCTGAACTTTTAGCCTCCAGGGCTGTTAGGAAATAAATTTTTGTTGTTTAAACCACCTATGGTTTTTCCAGTAGTCATGTATGCATGTGAGAGTTGGACCCTAAGGAAAGTTGAGCACCGAAGAATTGATGCTTTTGAACTGTGGTGTTGGAAAAGACTCTTGAGAGTCCCTTGGACTGCAAGGAGATTATATCAGTCCATCCTAAAGGAGATCAGTCCTGAATATTCAATGGAAGGACTGATGCTGAAGCTGAAGCTCCAAATCTTTGCCCACTTGATGCAAAGAACTGACTCATTGGAAGAGACCCTGATGGGATGCTGGGAAAGATTGAGGGCAGGAAGAGAAAGGGATGACAGAGGATGAGATGGTTGGGTGGCATCACCAACTCAATGGACATGAGTTTGAGCAATCTCCAGGAGTTGGTGATGGACAGGGAGGATTGGCATGCTGCAGTTGCAAAGAGTCAGATACAACTGAGTGACTGAACTGATGTCTCCTAGATAAGGTGGCTTACCAAGGATCATCAAAAATTACTCTTTATCAGTTCAGACACAGATCTATCAGTTTAGGTTCTTTTTAATTTTTTCCTTATAGAGGTCACAAAAATTCTGTAAAGAAAATTGATAATTTGAACAAAATGTACAAAGTAAAGATGCTACATGCTCAAGACTGATACAGCATATATTGAAAACAGTTCACATAAGAAATCTATTGATAATAATCAAATGCATCCATCATAATTGATTCAATCATCAAAATCCAAAAATGAAAAAAACCTCTCCATGTCTTATTGATCTATTTCTCATTTTCACAACTGGCAGCTCCTTAAGTTCATTTTCCTCCCTCCCCTCTTTCTTCTTTAATAATTTAAAAAATTGTATTTGCCATAGAGATTCTTCATGAAATTCATTATGAATTTTTTTCAAAACCAAGAAAAAGATTTCTGATAAAATGACTTTTCTTTCCATACTATAACCACTACTACCAAGAGTATGTGCATTTTTTATTTGGCACATTATGAAGAAAAGATTTCAGTTATTCAAGATGCATTACGGAAATGTACAAAATGGTACATAGTTTTATTTTTTTCTTTACCAAATCAGAAAACATCCAGAATTAAATTCAAGACTTGTTAGTAAAATAAGCATAACTCAATGACAGATGGTTATCAAAATGCTAAGAGGAAGTTAAAGCTAGTGTTTAACCATTTTGTCTATTTTTGTGACTTAGAGAAAATAATTACTGGCTTCTACATCGTGGTGTATATTATGACTATTCTATATAATCACATGTAAAATGAACATTTAGAAATGTAAATAATACTTCATATTACTGTGGCTTTTTGGCTTTACAAATATTTTAACATATTTCTTTGGTATTTCTGAAATTAAAAATAACTTGGTTGCTTCATCACTCAATTTAATAGCTATTTTTCAGGGATTAGTTAGAATTTATATTTAATTATTAAACACTGAAATAAATGCTACAGAACATGGGGTGATGAATGTAGATCACAATTTTCGAGCATAATTTATAACTGCAATGCTATGCCCTCTAACTAAATATAAAAAAACATTTAAATAATGTTTTCATTATTTAAAGCATTTTTAAAAGCATCACTCAATGCCAGAAGCCCCTCAAAACAAGTATAAATAAGTAGAAAGAGTTACACAAAGCTGTAGGCCAGATTTTCTCTCTGATGTATTCAACCTAGATGTATTCACATCAAGGTTTGATGTTTGACCAGTTTTTCTGTTAGGAGCAGTCTCTTCTAGATAATAAATACTGATAGAACAGCTATAAACCTTGTAAAATGCCATTATAGGGGTCCCATAAATGTAAAACTGCCAATAGAGTTTGGGGATTTATACCTAGTTTTCATCCCTTCACAGAGGCAAACATGCTCAAAACCATTATAATCACCCTTCAGAATCAGATAATATCCTGACAGCTCAGTTTCCCTGACAAAGCAGTCCCAGGCAGGATCCAGGAGGCCCAGGTGCGCTGTGTCATGCCAGTATTTAATGCAGTCTACTATCAGATAGATGCTAGTGAGAGAAAATATTCTGAATAAAGTACAGATAATAGCATGGACAGCCACTCATTGCAAAATTACTTGTGCTCATCATGCTGTGAGCTTTGTATTAAATTTTTTCTGTCAAGTGGCAGGAATCATGGGGAGAAGTGCCTCAGAAAACCCTCCTTGTAACCTTGGATAAGGATCTAAATATTAGGATTTCATATGATAATGGCAAATGATGCCCTTTTTGAAAAACTGCTGACTGGTAACGAAAGTTCTAATCAGATTGTGGTTGGAGGGGACCAGGAGGTGGGGACGGTGCCTGTGATACCCTTCTTCCCCCCATGCCTTTAGTAAATTTAGCAAACTTGACAAGATGGGTGAGCCTGAGAGCATTTATCTTACATGAATTTCCAACAAAGCCCTTGAGGTTGTTTTATAAAACGAGAAGGTAGCGGTTTAATAAATGCCGGGCCACCTGAGGCACTTTCATTAAAGGTTTTCTCTAGACAACATCGGAGAAGGCAATGGCACCCCACTCCAGTACTCTTGCCTGGAAAATCCCATGGAAGGAGGAGCCTGGTAGGCTGCATTCCACGGGGTCGTTAGGAGTCGGACACGACTGAGCAACTTTACTTTCACTTTTCACTTTCATGCATTGGAGAAGGAAATGGCAACCCACTCCAGTGTTCTTGCCTGGAGAATCCCAGGGACAGGGGAGCCTGGTGGGCTGCCGTCTATGGGGTCGCACAGAGTCGGACACGACTGAAGCAACTTAGCAGCATCAGCAGCAGCAGCAGCAGCAGCAGCTAGACAACATCACAATGTTTGTGATATTTGCCTGTGCTCCCTCTAGAATACAAACCTCGCCTCTTCAGGGACAGTGGAGACAGTATGTGAAGGCATCAAGGAAGATGATTCCATTTGCCTTTTGGTGCACAAACTGTGAGTAACACCACTATAGTTAGACTTTATATTCAAATGAGTTTATTGTCTTCTATTTGAATGTAAAATTCTCCAAGGAAAAAAGAAAGTGAGGACACTGTGGAAGAGTTGTCAGTGATGAAGACTAATCCCAAGCCATTACTTCAACTACAGTAATATCTACTTGTTTAAACTACATAATAACTTTTTAAAAATATTATAAGTATTATCCTTTGTTAACTTCCTAACTAACCCAGTTACTAGAAAACTGCAGAGACCTGAGATGCCTGACAAGATATGGAAGTTGATCATTCCTCTAAGTAATATGAGGCTTAGTGTTAATGAATTTTTAATGTAATTTCTAATGTCAGTGGATGCATTTTCAAGTCAGAGAGAGCCAGGGTAAAGAGGTGAGATTCAGAGATGTTTTCATCCATTTCAATGGACTTACCATCTGTGTAAGCTTCTCTGCGCAGATGTCCTGGCTGGTGCTTTTGTTTCTTGGCTGGTCTGGCCTTCTGTACTACAGCAGCACTCATGTTGCTGTCTGTAGAAACAGGACTTGTGGGTCTAGGGCACTGGGATGCATGAAAATGGCGGCGGCCTGAGAAAAAAATCAGAGCCAAACTCAACAATAAAGTTTAACAGCAATAATCAAAATAAAACATTAAAACTAGAAATATTCCTATTAAAATAAAACCTTATATAAATGATTTTAGTAAACATTGCTGAATTGCTTCAGTCATGTCTGACTCTGTGCAACCCTATGGACTACAGCCCGTCAAGCTCCTCTGTCCATGGAATTTTCCAACCAAGAATACTGGAGTGGGTTGCCATGCCCTCTTCCAAGGGATCTTCCTCAGTGGCTCAGAAGGTAAAGAATCTGTCTGCAGTGAAGGAGACACAGGAGATGTGAGTTCAGTTTCTGGGTCAGGAAGATTCTTGCCTGAAAAATCCCATGGACAAAGGAGCCTGGCAGGCTATGGTCCATGGGTCGCAAAGAGTTGGACACGACTGAGCGACTAAACTTATCCTAGTAAACAATAGGATTTTTATAATGCTGCTTGAGCTATCCACTGGAAAAAATACCCTAAAAGTATTTTCATAGTCTTTTTCTTTTAAACCTTGGTACTTTTATTCTGCTAAAGTTCTTGATACCTAGGCATTAAAGAAAAACATTGTAACTATTTTTGCAGATACCATCACTAAATTGTTATTGTTAAACAAAACTATTAATTAAATTTTAACATAATATATCCAATGTCTGTTTCTTTCTCAAAAGGAATAGCCAGAGCCCTTAAGAAATTCATGTTCTAAGAATAAACAGTACAAAACATGTCCCTTATTTTCATTAAATATGTTTGTGCTCTTTTCTGAAGACAGACTCTTAAATTTGAGTACATGCTCAGGTATTTTTCCTTACTTTGGCCTAAAATTTAGCTAGCTCACATACTTAGACCGGCCAAAACTACTCACACCCCTGTTCTCTTAACAGATATTTATTTGCTGCTTCTGGATATTTGAAGTGACCCCTCCTGAGACTTTTATGTTTTTTGGTGCTGGTGTAAGTAGTTTTTCATTATTTTGCTCTTGGAGGGACAATATTCACAGGTGATAAATGAACCTGATACTCAGACATGGTACACTGCTGTGCTCTCAAATTCTCTGGCTTTCTTACAGAGACATAGTACAACAAAACAAAATATTTAATCCATAATGGCAATGGACATCTACTGGCCCTATGCCTTGATCTTTGTTATTTTGGTTTCTTGAAATTCCAGAGATTCATATGCAGAACTTCCTGTTGTACCACAAGAAAGTTCAGAGGGACCAAGACAATAAGTGTTCTGGCTATAAACAGTAGCAGTCACAGAAAGTAAAATCAACACATTTACAGGTGATAACTGAAGCATTAAATAATAGATATTAATGTGGCCTAGTGAGAAACAATGTGATTGGATTATTCATTCATATTACCTTTAAGCTATATGATAAGCAGCACCCTTTCAGGAAAATAACATTTTAATAGGCATACTCCAATGCATGTTTTGTTCATTATAATCATGAGCTAAATGAAAGTCAGAAGAGCTACTAAATTACAATACAGTGAAATATTAAACCAAACTCTCTTTAGCTGTGATGGAGACTATTACAATTAAAGTTACATATCCATGAAAAGAGAGAATTAGGGCTGAGACTGAACCCATTTCTCATTCTATTGTGTAAGGCCATCTACTGCTCATAGACCCTGAGGCATGAAGTCGTTTACAGATGAATTTTCAAAATTATTTCTATGTCTCATTGATTCAATGAACTGAAAAACACCCTTAATGCAATATGAAAGCAATAGTTTGAGATGCTTAATTTCACGTACTTATTTTTTTACAGATTAAAAAATAAGGAGAAACAAAAGCTATATAGAGAGTCAGATGTTATTTATTAGGAACCATAGATTGGTTTGCATATTATTTTACGATATGCAGCAGCTCCTGGGGGAAAAAAATGAAAATTAGTTTAATATCTTCAAGTGTAGGCCTGGCTAAAATAAGTATGCATTCTACAATAATAGTTTGAGAGATATTAGGTATATTTTTTCCTACAACATATTCTTGATTAATAACATATAGAAAAAAAGCTTTATGAAGGGAGTTAAATTTTCTTTGAATATATTCTACAATGATAAAAAATAATGACCAATTCAACATCTAAAGAGACCATGGAAAATTCTCTTGGAACATGGAAAATAACTGCAACAATGTGATAGTTACTAAGCTAAGGGAAAAAAAAAAAAAAACAATAAGATAACAACTATTGATCTGCTGTGATAATCTTTACTTTCTCAGAAATGTCTCTCTTTCTTATTGATCCCATTATTTTTATTCTATTTGTATATTTTTAGTTACCAGAAATATCATATATATTGATCTTGTATATGAATATATATATTCCATTTTACAGAAATTAAAATCATGTGAAAAATATATACTTAAAATTTTTTTCTTTCTCATACTATTTACTTTCTAAACAAAGATGGGAGTAGGAAATAAGTATAAGAGAATTAAAACATAAGAATGGATATATAGTAATTAAAAACAGGCTACTGGCAATAAAAGGGGAAATAGAAAAAAATATATAAGCATTTAGATTAACTTGCTCTCCAAATTATTAGATTAACAATGTTTAGTTTAGCATAGAACATAGTTATGCTTACAAAAGTATATATATTATAAATATCTTTATATTTTCTCAATTAAATTAGTATTCTAATTGACAGGCATGAAAAGAATGGGGGTTAAGGAGAAATAGCCCACTTTCCAACAGTTGAGTGTCCACCCAGACATTTATCTATTTCTCCTAGACAATTTCTAATTAAATGGGACGAGTGAACTACCTCAATTAATTTTATTTTGGTGACTTTTATGTAACACAATCTCAATTTAATTGATCACAGGCATTCCAAAAGAAGTTGCACTTATATTTGCTAAGACTATCTTAAAAATGAAGACTTTTCAGGTAGCTTCACTCACATTACATATGATTTATTAAATAAAATAGAAGATTTTAAAAGTCTTGTCAAGAAAAAGGGACAAGGCATGACACATCATAATCTTGGACCTTGGTCTCCTTCCTGTGCTGTGCTTAGTGCCTCAGTCCTGTTGGACTCTGTGCGACCCCACTGATTGTAGCCCACCAGGCTCCTCTGTCCCTGGGGGCTCTCCAGGCAAGAATACTGGAGCGGGTTGCCATGCCCTTCTGCGGAGGATCTTCCCAACCCAGGGACTGAACCCAGGTCTCCCTCATTGCAGGTGGATTCTTTATTGTCTGAGTCACCTAGGAAACTTGGCAGTCAAAAACCAGGGTGGTCACAGTTGTATTTCATATAGGACACAAGATTATGGAGATAATCAGCAACTGACAAATACATATAGAATTTTCTTTTTTTTTCTCCTCCAGCTTGGTGAGAAGTGTACGACTTACCAGCAGCATCCTGCATTTGGCGCCGGGCAACTTTCAGACCAGCATACTCCGCTGCCGCTGCGACCGCCTGGGCAAAATCAGCATCAGTGAAAAAAGAGCCATCAGAAGAACTAACGCTGGAGCGTCCGCTGGAAATGTTGTCCTCCTCTGAGGCAGAGCCCCAACCATTGATCATGGACCCAGTGACAGAGCTCTCCAGATCCCCGACACTGGAGGCAGGGGTCTGCTCCAGCCCACGTAACAAAAGCCTCCTGGTCTGCATCTTGGCTACTTCCATGTCGGCTTCATCTTCTTCCTCTTCTGGCGCATCCGTATCCATGTCTGAGACAAGGGGTCCTGAAATGTAGCCGTAGGTGTGGGGTGGAGAAATCGGCCTTGGAGGTGGAGGAGGGCTCACCGGCTGCCGTCTGTAGGAAAATGAATAAACAAGCATGGCTTAGCTCATTACTAAGGACACAAAAGTGTACACTAACCAAGAAATTCATACAGTGGTAGTTTAGTCGCTAAGTCTCGTCCCACTCTTGCAACCCTATGGACTGTAGCTGCCAGGCTCTTCTGTCCATAGGATTTTCCAGGCAAGAATACTGGAGTGAGTTGCCATTAAATTCACAAGTACACCCTTTAGATTTTCGCTTCCATGGAGCTCATTTGTTCAGGAAAAACAACGGGAAATCAGGGCACGCTTACATTTTTGAGTTGTAAGAAATTTATCTCAATACCAGAGGTACTTTTAAGAAAGCTGGGCTACCTTTTGATTCAAGCTTAACAGAAATAGACTCATCTATGGATAAGTCTCCTTATGTTTTATCTTTTGGGTTGTTGTTGTTCAGTCTCCAAGTCACATCCGACTCCATCACCTCATGGACTGCAGCACACCAGGCCTCCCTGTTCAGTTATGCTCAGTTAAAAAGGGGTGAAAAAAGTGGTAAGCAATACCTATTTTGAAATTGACACCTATGTATTTGTCCTAACGCATATGGAATATTGGGGCTCCCCAGATGGTGCATTTGGTAAAGAACCCACTGGCTGGCTCAGTGTAGGAGACACAAGAGACACCGGCTCGATCCCTGGTTCAGGAAGATCCCCTGGAGGAGGAAATGGCAACCCACTCTAGTATTCTTGCCTAGAAAATCCCATGGACAGAGGAACCTGATAGGTTACAGTCCATGAGGTTGCAAAGGGTCAGATATGACTGAGCATGCACACATGCTCTATATGGAATATTACTGACAGCTTATAATGACCAAAGACAGAGACATTAGTTCTGAAACAGGCTGCTCCATAAACATATAAACGTGTTCCCTTCCTGTTCCTTCATGGTCTCTCCTACCACTGCAAGCGAATGGACACATTCATTTTGACTACAGAGAGTAGAATTTTATAGGATTAAAATATTATGCATTGAACATATGATACAATTTCCTTCAGATTTTATTCTATTAAAGAAATAGCCAAGAGTAATTTTTCTCCAAACTGCTCACTTATAAATATTATTAGCTATTTTCAAGTATATGACTTTTACCATTATTCCTCCTATCTGTTTAACAAAATGTTTACAGGTATTTTTCTTGCTGCTCTGGATTTAAGTTCACAGAGTTAACAATAACTGGTTTAAGCCTTCTCTCCACAGATCTAGAGAACCTCAGTTAAAAGTAGTCTTTCTTCTCCCCTCTTGCACCATCAAACACAGTGAACAGAAGATGACTAAGAAGGCAGAGAGTACTTAGACATTCGTGGAAAGCAAGGTTTGTGGAAAGAAGTTATTCCCAAATGGGAAGAATGCCAAGAGATTTCCTAATTGGGAAAGTGCCTGAAAAACAGGGAACATATATAGTGATTCCTACCTGGAGGACTACCTAGTGATGTGCTCAACAGTTTCAGTCAGTGCTCTTGTTGCTGTTCAGTTGCTAAATCATGTCTGACTCTTTGCAACCCTATGGACTATAGCATGCCAGGCTCCTCATCTTCCACTATCTCCTGGAGTTTGCACAAATTCATGTCCATTCAGTTGGTGATGCTATCTAAGCAAGGTTACAAAGAGCTGTCTAAATGAAGTTGCATGCTAAGTTGCTTCAGTCATCTACAACTGTTTGCAACACTATAGACTATAACCCTCCAGGCTCCTCTGTCTGTGGGATTCTCCAGGCGAGAATACTGGAATGGGTTGCTATGCCCTCCTCTAAGCAAGGTTAAAAAGGTAATATAAGGGAAATCTCTTTTCGAAAGGTCATGACAACACTTCATCAAATTCTGAGCTCCTGAGAATAAAGAGGATAGAGTCACATGTACCCCAGTGTTCACTGCAGCACTGTTTACAATAGCCAGGATGTGGAAGCAACCAAAAGATCCGCTGACAGATGAATGGATAAAGAAGATATGGTAAATATATATAATGCAATATTCCTCAGGCATAAAAGTGAATGAAGTTGGAACATTTGTAGAGATGTGGATGGATCTAGAGTCTGTCATACAGAGTCAAGTAAGTCAGAAAGATAAAAATATTATATATTAATGCATATACACGAAATCTAGAAAAATGGTACAGTAGAATTATTTGCAGGGCAGGCATAGAGATGCATATGTAGAGAACATAAGTGGATGCAGTGGGGTAAGGGGAGAGTGGCGTGAATTGGGAGAAGAGCATAGATACATTTATACTGCCAGGTGTAAAGAGCTAATGGGAAGCTGCTGTATAGCACAGGGACCTCAGCTTGGTGCTCTGTAACGCCCAAGAGGGGTGCATTGGGGGTGAAGGAGGGAGGCTCAAGCAGGAGCAGATATATGCATACATATGGCTGCAGTCCATGGGGTCGCTAAGAGTCGGACACGACTGAGCGACTTCACTTTCACTTTTCACTTGCATGCACTGGAGAAGGAAATGGCACCCTACTCCAGTGTTCTTGCCTGGAGAATCCCAGGGACGGGGGAGCCGGTTGGGCTGCCGTCCACGGGGTCGCACAGAGTCGGACACGACTGAAGCGACTTAGCAGCAGCAGCAGCAGCGTGGCTGATTCACTTTATTGTACTGCAGAAACTAACAGAACATTGTAAAGTAATTATACTCCAATAATGTTTAAAAAAACAAATCAATGACAAACAAAGAAAAACAAGCCTGCCACTCTAAGCACTAGTGCTGGAGGGTAGATGAGATTAGGGTTTAGTGTTCTCTGGTGACCCTATGGCTTGGGAGACTAGCAGAGACAGAGTATGAATGCCACTGACTGGTGGTCTACCTGAAGATGTGGCTAAATTGTTCAAGGACTACACACGTCTACAGGTGTTGTCCAGGATAGAGTGAGTCATCAGTGGAAGCTGGTGCCAGCCCCCTTCCCTCACCATCCTTATGAGGCTCACAGAGCAAGATGAGACAGAACAGACATCAGCGCTGACCAAGAAGAAGACTGGATCCTCGTCCACTTTACTCTTTTCATGCACCCTCACCCTTGCCTTAGCACCTAGGAGAATCGACTGCGAAGAGCAAGAAAGCAGGTGATTCAAAATGGAACACACTGCTTACTCCTTGTCACCATGGCTACAGACACGTTCAGTCTGCAAAAAAATCTGGACGTGTATGACTGTAGTTTTAAAATTGATAAGACCGAGTAATTAATTAAAAGAAAGCATACAAACAAACCCATATATTTTCTGCTCAAGATCTAATTTGCAGACCTGCTACAGAGAGGAAAAGGGAAATTCAGTATAGCACAGTGCTTAGGGTGGCATGATAGTTGTTTGGAGAAAAAAGTTTGGTGCTGTTTCTTCCAATGAATTGAGACACTTCAAAAACATGTTTTGTTAACACAAATAGAAAGCATTGAAAGTGAAGGATTACTAAAAAATACTATAATTAACTAACTGGTTGAGCACCTCCTTTGCAGCTAAGTATTATACAATGTTAGCTTATTTAATTCTCACAACAGCATTCCAGGGTATTTATTTTATTATTGTTTTAACAGATGAAGATATTGAAATTCAGAGGAATTAAAGACCTTGCCAATGTTCCCATGACTAGTATGTATAAAATTTAGAATTTAATCTCACATTCCATTTCCAAGGTGATGGCCTTTCCTCTAGGTACAGTGTTATTATACATATATATTCACATACACAGGCTTCCCAGGTGGTGTGAGCGGTAAAGAACCCACCCACCTGCCAATGCAGGAGATGTAAGAGATGGGGGTTCGATCTCTGGGTCAGGAAGATCCCCTGGAGGAGGGCACTACAACCCACTCCAGTATTCTTGCTTGGAGAGTCCCATGCATAGGAGGATTACAAAGAGTTGGACACGACTGACGTGACGTAGTACACATACACGCATGCACATATACACAGATGTATGTACATATGTAATATATTGATATATACATATACACAGTTCTTTAGTAAAATATATTATTTTTTTCATTTTTTGGGTGGTTTCTAATGCATATCTGTGTGTGGTACTATAAGAAATATGAACAATGTACCAAAGCTGAAGTTATTTAAGAGATTAAAATGGATAATTGCTTCAATATGGAATATGTTATACACACAGGAGGAAAACCTTTGTTTAATTTGGATTGCAATAAAATACCACACTTAAAAGTCAATTTACAGCCTTTGTCAGCCAGCACATCCAAAATACCACAAGAAACTTCTTTTTTTATTTACATGTAAGACTTTTTAGCACAAAAGGAGCTATTTTGACCATCAATGAAGGGATGTAGGACAGCCAACTTCACAATGAAAAGATGTCAGCATTGTTGTATGAGGATAAGTCACATTATATGAAGCCAAAACATCTTCATGTTAAATGAGGACTGGCTTTTAACTACCAACACCCTGGGCAAATGCTGGGGAAAGACAGAAAATTTTATTCAAACCATCTGTAAATAAGGCAAGCCCAGGGAACGTGTGATAAACATGTACAGTTTGAAATATGTAATATATTCTATTTGAAAACAAAAAGCTATTTCAAGATGCTGTACTCAAGTGGGACTTGCCACAAATAAGCCTCAACTCCCCTCAATTTCTCCCCCTGCGGGGTTTCAATGTCTTCTGAAATAATGTACAAGTATATGGCTGCAAATCACAATACTCTAGGCTCCTGCAAAAATGATGCCTTCATAAACATGTTCAAGAGATAGAAGAGAATAATTCCATTAATTTATGAAAGCAGGTATCTATATAGTTTACCATAAACCATTTGCCAGGCAAAAGATGAAAGGGATAAAATACATGCCTTCGATTTTTTGCTAAAACTGGTATAGTGTTAATATTTTGTATGATTAACCATTCCCCAGTTTTTAACAGACAAGATATTTAATTTTCTTTGACCTTGTTTTCCTTCCAACTATATCATACTCATCTATACTAATAAGATATCAGTCAATTTCCTATTCCACACATGAAGTTTACTTTCAAAAGATTTTTTTTTTACTAGATCGTAACTACAATAAACTCAATAGTATCAGATACTTTTGAAAACAATATATGCAAATACATCTAATTATATTATTTTCATAGTTAGTCTGAAAAGAGAGATGAAAGATTACTATTATGTTAGTCATCTAGTTTATCTAGTTTTAGACAAAAATGGAATACCTCAGAAGCTCATTAGAATGTCAAAATTGTAATATCCACAATAATGCTAGTATGAAATACTTATCTAAATATTGCAGTTATAATGGTTTTAGCTCGGTAATTTCTTATTCATGTACATTACACTATTTGTAATGTCCATAATCAATAAACATAAAAGCAAAATATGTATTCATTCTTTAAACATTTATTCTGTATCAACTATGGTGAAGAAACTTCTAGGTTCAAGACCAAAGGAATCACAAGAAACAAGACCTTAGGTAATGGTTTACAGTTTACACTTTAAGACATAGAAAGAT
The DNA here is from genome assembly GCF_023091745.1 of Budorcas taxicolor. Lineage (NCBI taxonomy): Eukaryota > Metazoa > Chordata > Mammalia > Artiodactyla > Bovidae > Budorcas > Budorcas taxicolor. The sequence goes on from NC_068910.1 coordinate 90,877,252, forward strand.
TCAGTTTTAAGGCACTCACATTTAATAAACTAACTATGCCATCAGGCCACGGCAGACTGTATTTTACAAAGATGTTCATAGCAGTATCTTCTATCCACAATGGTCTTCTGGGATGAGAATTAGCTCTCCACTTCGTCAAGAGTGGGGGTTTAGTTCTATGTCCTGAATCTGCGTGGATCCCACAACTGCTCTGACCATAGCATATGGCAGAAGTTAGACTGTGCCAGTTCTGAATGTAGCTCTTAGCTGGCCTGGCAACTTCTTCTCCCTGACTTGTAAGTAGGCTGCTGCCATGAAAGGAGTGCCACTCCCCTGAGATCCCTGTGTTATGAGAAGCCGGGGCTATGGCAGAGAGACCCTGGAGGAGGAGACTGCATGTGGAGAGAGAGGCCATGGAACCCTGAGATGGCAGACATATGAGGGAAGAATCTAACTTGGAAGTAGATCTCACAGCCCCAAAGACCAGAAGAGGCCATGTGGGCTGGTGATGAATTACCCAGTTGAATCCTTTCATAATTTCTGACTAGTGGAATGGCAAGTAAAAGAAAATGGTCTTAGGTGATGACATTTTAGTGTTGTTCATAGGCAGCACTAGAAACAGGACTCAGGCAGTATGCTAGAAAGTCAGTTAAATAAAATAGACATAATCCTTGACTAAAGGGACTTATAGTCTAGTGGAGGCAACAAACAGTTAATTAAACATGCAATGATAATGCAGTTTTCTCCAAGCTCCAGGATAGATGATATTTAGGGCACTGTGGGAACATATAGAATTGGCTCCAACTTAGAGATGGGGCATCAGGGAAAGATTGTATGTAGAGTATCTTCCATTTAATCTTGGATGGAAAGGATACACAAGTATTAGCTCCACAAAAGAGAGGGGCTAATGGTGTCTCAAGAAGATGAGACGGCCAATGGAAAGACCTCAACATAGCGGAGAGTGCTGGTTGTCCCAGCACTTTACTCTTTGGAAATCTGGAGTAAAGGCAACAGCCACAGCGAGGAGGGGAGTGAAAATGGCTAAGCCTGGGGAGGCATGCAGGGGTCAGATCACAAAGAGCCTTGAAGGCTCCATTAAGGGATTTTGCCTTTATTCTAAGGGAAATGAGAGGTCACTGAGAGATTTTAAGCAGTGGAGCGACTTGATCAGTGTTGCATTTTAGGAAAATGCCTCGGCTCAGTCTGCAGCAAGACGATTAGGATGAAGAGAGGGCAGGGCTAAAGGCAACAAGACCACTTATGGACCATTACCGGAATACAGACAAGAGAAAATGGCTGGAGGAAGTGGGAAAGTGCCTTTACGGCTGGAGATACGTGCATTGCTCTGTGTGATCATCACGCAGTAAAAATCTGCAGGAACAGGTACTTGGCTATAAGGGTCTGATTCTTTGGAATGAAGTTTATAGAGAAATAACCATATGTCTTTAATGAATGTATCATTAGTGGCATGACAAGAAACAGAAGTCATCTACTAAATGGGTAGGTTTCTGAATAGGCTAAAGGTTTGAGAAGAGGCTTGACTCAAAGACTTCACTAGAGATGGGACTTAAAGCATCATGTATACTATCAAAAAACTAGACATGACTCATATGTCTAATATTAAGGAATTTTAAAAATAAATAACAGTACACATTTGTTTAAGGTGAATATCTAAATAGTCATTGGCATGGAAAAATTCACTCTTCAGTGAAAACTACTTTATAAGATTATATTGGCAAATATATCATCACATCACAAATTCAAAGCAATATGAGATTATATAGAGATGAAGGTTAGAAAAGATCTTAACTGAGGACTTAGCAGTGACAATTTCTGACTAAAGAGATCATTGGTACTTTTGTATTTTCACTTTATCTGTATTTTCAAAAATTTCTAGGGTAAACATGTAGGATACACCTTCAGCATAGAAGAACAGTAATAGTTTTTTGTTTAATGGGCTTCATCTACTTCTTTTTCAAAAATATTTTCAGGCAAATTAAACATTTTCTTATTTATTTTATTTTTTGCCATGCTATTTAATGGGCTTTCATGTACTTCTTATTAGTGCCTAGGGTTATTTCCAGCAGCAATCCTGGAGATACGATTCTTAATACCTTCATAGACTGAAAGTCATACCTTTTAAAACAGGCTGAATGTAGTCAAAGAGGATTTTTGGTACAGATACCCAGTGCATTTCCTAAGTATACATGTTCACCTTGAATTCACTCCCCTAAAACAGTAGCGAGTAAGTCAATTTCACATTCTCCTCTAGTAAAAGATTCCGCTTATCAGATTTTTACTGAAGAAAGATTTGTGGAACATGATGACGGGAGTAGGACTTAAGTATTGCTCTCAAAGAGCTTTTGATTTAAACAGGGAAAGAGACACAAATTGCCAGCGCTAATGCAACATGAAAACCTGATTACTGTGGTAACAGAGTGGTGAACAGACCATTATGAAGAGTAAAGAACAAGATGAGTAAATTTTTGCCAGGCAACAAGAAGAAAGTTGCAGAGGTGGTACATCTAAACAGAGCTTGGAAAGATGAGAAATGCTGGCCAGGCCATCAAGAGAAACAGCATGTACCAAGACACCTGTGCTCAGTGAGGACACTAAGGATTTTGGTGACAGTCATGGAAGCAAGAGCAGCCTGACCCCCACCGCTAGCTCCAGTACTACCTTCTGTGGGCTGGTTCCTGGCATTGCTGACAAGGTGCTGGTGAGTTCAAGGTAAATTCAGGGAATTTCAAACAGACTGATTAGAAAAGTGGACGTGTGGAAGTGTTGGGAGGGAAGAGGTAAGTAAAGGAAAAAGGACTATAAAAGGTACTAAAACAGGGCTAAATAGTAAGACTTGACTCTGAATGTGCACTAACATTACTAGACTGGTGGGTAAAGAAAAACAATGTGGAGAGTGGACAGAGAAGGCGAGATAAGTGGTGCTCAATGCAGGGATACAATCGTATTTAAAGGCACCAGGACTGAGGGCCTGCCTGAGGGGCTCTAGGAAAGAAAACATAGGAACAAAATCAAGAGTATTTTGGAGTTAGAAATGAAGGGACTTGGTGAATAATTTAATTGGGGAAATGGTAGTAAGATAATGGAAAAAAACTAAGAGAAGGCTTTATATTGATGATTCAGTGGTTACTTTCTGAAGCCTGATGGAAGTAAATGGTGTAAGCCAGCATTCAGAGGACTGAGGTGTGAATAAGAATTAGGAAAGTAAAAGTGATCAAAGAATCCTACAGAGTAGGAGAGACAAAGAGCAGCATAAAAAAGGGGAGGCTAAGGGAAGTTTAAACCACAATGAGGTACCACTTCACACCAGTCAGAATGGCTGCGATCCAAAAATCTGCAAGCAATAAATGCTGGAGAGGGTGTGGAGAAAAGGGAACCCTCCTACACTGTTGGTGGGAATGCAAACTAGTACAGCCACTATGGAGAACAGTGTGGAGATTCCTTAAAAAATTGCAAATAGAACTCCCTTATGACCCAGCAATCCCACTGCTGGGCATACACACCGAGGAATCCAGAATTGAAAGAGACACAGGTACCCCAATGTTCATCGCAGCACTGTTTATAATAGCCAGGACATGGAAACAACCTAGATGTCCATCAGCAGATGAATGGATAAGAAAGCTGTGGTACATATACACAATGGAGTATTACTCAGCCGTTAAAAAGAATTCATTTGAATCAGTTCTGATGAGGTGGATGAAACTGGAGCCGATTATACAGAGTGAAGTAAGTCAGAGAGAAAAACACCAATACAGTATACTAACACATATATATGGAATTTAGAAAGATGGCAATGACGACCCTGTATGCAAGACAGGAAAAAAGACACAGATGTGTATAACGGACATTTGGACTCAGAGGGAGAGGGAGAGGGTGGGATGATTTGGGAGAATGGCATTCTAACATGTATACTATCATGTAAGAATTGAATTGCCAGTCTATGTCTGACGCAGGATACAGCATGCTTGGGGCTGGTGCATGGGGATGACCCAGAGAGATGTTATGGGGAGGGAGGTGGGAGGGGGGTTCATGTTTGGGAATGCATGTAAGAATTAAAGATTTTAAAATTAAAAAAATAAAAAACTAAAAAAAAAAAAAAAGAATACTGGAGTGGGTTGCCATTAAAAAAAAATTTAAATTTAAAAAAAAAGTAATAGGGTTAACTGTAAGGAGAAAGGATTGAATCAAGAGGAAAGGCTGAAAAGGCAAGATAGACAAGCCGATTTTTGATTGTGATCAAGAAAGGTGAAGAGGTTGACCTAAGAAAAACAAAAGAAGTGCTTTCCAGGAAGAAGATACTGGGTATCATTTGTAACACAGAGAAGGATGCTGAGGAAATAGGTAATTTGAAAGAATGAGAAAAGAATGTTGAGATATTTCAGAGCTAACAGCTTCTATTAGCATCTCATTTTCTCTGAATAAGAGTGGCAGCAGAGATGGTTGTGACCTTAATAGGGAAAAGAGATGTCTTATTTGTTCTCAATCTTCCTGAAGTTCCATGGGTTAATAACATTAAATTTAAATGTCTGGCAATCCGACTTCCCCCTTGTCACGCAGAAGAAAATTTAACTACTTCCCTCATTTTACAGAGTATATGAGTTAAATTTGGTAATAACCTCTTACTGATAGAATAGTTCAAAGCACTGCAAATTCTGTTTTGATCTACAGAATTCAAGCAGCATAAACCAGAATTTGTTATTCATTCAAGAATATTGAGGGGAGATCTTCTGGGGCAAATAATATACTCAGTTTCAAATGAAATTAAGGATACAGAAAATAATATATATATATATATAAAATATGTCAAGGACAATAAAATACTACAAATAAAATCATCAACAATGAGAGAAGTGCTGATATGATGCAGTAATAGCTTTTATGTGGTAGAAATGACAAGTGAAGGATTTGTGCCTAACAAACGTGCTGGTTGGCAATGCTGAATACATAGGTTAAAAAGTCTAAGACATACACACAAAGCTGATTTTTGATCATGATCAAGAAACGTAAAGAGGTTGACCTTTTCTAAAGAACAAAGAAGAGTTTGCCAGGAGGAAGGTACTGGGTACCATTTGTAACAGAGGAGGATGGTGAGGAAATAGGTAATTTAAAAGTAATTTGAAACATACTATTAGTAGCTTAGACAAAAGGACTGTAAGCTAACATCTCAACCAAAGTAAAGATACCTGAAGTCAACGCAAAATGAATATACCAAATTCATCCTGTAACATTACAGCTTTTAAAGAACAAATCACTCTGCAGTCTGAATTTGAAAAGACAGGAGGAAAGCCTCTCCTTCACAGACTAAAGACATGGCATGGCCACGCATAAAGAAAACTAAAAGACAAAACCACCCGTTGTCAATAAGATGTTATCAGATTAAAAAAAAAAGATTAGCAACCCATATATTTACTACATGGTCTCCATGTGTTTATGAATGCAATTATCCTAAGTGGGTGAGAATTAAGGCACATTATTTTACGGTTGCAAGTTCACTGGGATCAATTAATCTAATGTTCTGATCAAGACTATTACTTGATATGCTAATTACCAGGGAGGGCTTCCTGTGTGATGATACTGGAAAAAAGCCCACGTGACCTGAAAAGTACTTCGGGTAAGAGCATTCTGTAAATGCCACTTAGGAGTGGAAACGAGCCAATCTGTTAGTGAAGAAGCCGAATGACCCCCATACCTCCTGTCAGGCTGGTGCTGCCCATGGCCCACCTCCTCGGGACAATCCTGTAGCATGGGCTGGAGTTCTTCCTGTGGAGAGGGTGTGAGAGTGGCGGTGGACTGATGGCTGTAAGACACGGCAGCCGGAGAAGAGGCGGCTCCCCGCACAGGGGGAGTGGGACCTCGTTCATCTTCCTCCTCTTCTAGTTCACCTTGTTGCAGATACATCCGTGCAGGGGGCAGGGGGCATGGCATTTCCTGGTCATAGCTAGAACAAATCATAAGGACACTTAGACTCACTTCAGGTTGTTCCAATGAACTACCTGTAGAGTGAGCGAAATCTTAGTGTTGAATTGCTTTCAGGCCACCTTCAGAAGGTCTTGTTGGGACTCCCCTCGTGGTCCAGTGGTTAAGAACTCACCTGCCAATGTAGGGGACACGGGTTCAATCCCTGGTCTGGGAAGATCCCACATGCTGCTGGGCAACTGAGCTCGTGTGCCACAACTACTGAGCCTGTGTGCTGGAGCTACTGAAGCCCCTCACCCAGAGTCTATGCTGCTCAACAAGAGCAGTCACCACAATAAGAAGCCCACGTACCCCAACTAGGGGGCAGGCCCTGCTCCCTGCAAAGACAGAAAGCCCACACACAGCACCAAAGACCCAGTGCAGCCATGAATAAATAAATAAGAATTTCCAAAAAATCAGAGGAGGTATTGTTTAAAAAAAAAAAAAAATAGCTCAGTCATAAAGATGTGTGCATTGCTATAGATAACAAAGTTTTCTCCATGGGATTACAAATTCAGTTGGCTCATTATAGGCTCTGAGAAGTCATGCAATGAAGAAATCTAACAAAGTTTAATTTAGTAAACCCCAAATGTGTTTGATCTCTTCAATCCCTCCAACTCAACATGATCTCTAAAGGACTATTCAGGATGGTCTTGAAAATAATCCAAAGACAATGTGCTAAACTCTGAGAAAAATTACTCTTGAAAATCCCCTCTGGAGGGAGATACATTGGAGATCAACTTATTAGCCCAATACAATCCACTTTTCCTCTAAAATCATAATAGATCACTATTTCTTTGGTTGAGCACAAAATATAGTATAGTTGGCTTGCATTTAGGATGGTGAATGAAAAACACAATAAATAAAATAATCAACAAACTATAAAACGTCCCCTTTCCTCCACAGTTAGAGCTATGTGGAAGCTCTAAATGAATCTGGTGAACATTTTTTCCTTTCCCTTTTACCTCAGGGTACACAATTACTAATTAGAATGGCAGTAACTTGATACATTATATAAATCATGTTCATGTTACCCTTCTATCTTATTTATTCCCTACCTTGTTTACCAGAACTCAGGAAAAGTTGATACTCATATAACATGATTTCTTTGTATCTTTATAATTTCTTTTAATGAACAAATCCCACTATCTGTGAGCTTCCTCCTGTGTTTCCTATGTCTGTTGTACTCATTTTGACATTCCTCTCTTCTACCTTAAACTGTTCCCCAGTTCATTTCTACTCTACTTCTTTTTTTAATTTAATTTTATTTTTAATATAAATGTATTTATTTTAATTGGAGGTTAATTACAATATTGTATTTACAATATTTACAATATTGCATTGGTTTTGCCATACATCAACATGAATCCGCCACAGGTAAAGAAAAACACCAATACAGTCTACTCTACTTCTAAAAATCTCTAGAATTTATTTCTCACATTGCTTTTTATTATAATGAGCACCACTCTCCGGTTAGTCACCTGTTTTAGGGTAATAAGTGGCTCTTTAGTTGCCTACAGAATAAAACATGAGGACCTAAACAACACAGGCAAGTATCTGTATAATCTGGCAAGAATACTGGAGTTGCTTGCCATTTTCTGCTCCTGGGACTGTCCTGACCCAGGGATCAAATCCAGGTCTCCTGCACTAGTAGGCAGGTTGTTTACCAACTGAGCGACCAGGGAAGCCCTTATGATGGTGAGTTCCCTGGTAAAAACGACCCCCAGGTGTACTTCTTTAGGGCTGTCTGGGGTTCCCAAGGGCAAGAAGGCTATAATGTCCCTCAGTGGAGAAAACATGTGAATTAGATAAGCTTTGCTCAGGAATGACTTACAGTGCTGTTGGCTGGGAATGCAATGTTAATGAATCAACAATATATATTAAATAAGGTGTCTTTAAACAAAAACACATATAACAGAAGGTTATGTATGGATCTCCATTTCCATCTCCAGGGATCTTTCTTACCCAGGGGTTGAACCCAGGTCTCCTGCACTGCAGGCCGATTACCATCTGAGCCACCAGGGAAGTTCTATGAATGGCTGCTGCTGCTGCTGCTGGTAAGTCACTTCAGTCGTGTCCGACTCTGTGCGACCCCACAGACGGCAGCCCACCAGGCTCCCCCGTCCCTGGGATTCTCCAGGCAAGAACACTGGAGTGGGTTGCCACTTCCTTCTCCAACGCATTAAAGTGAAAAGTGAAAGGGAAGTCGCTCAGTCGTGCCCGCCTCTTAGTGACCCCATGGACTGCAGCCTACCAGGCTCCTTCGTCCATGGGATTTTCCAGGCAAGAGTACTGGAGTGAGTTGCCATTGCCTTCTCCGCCTATGTATGGATAGACTGACAAAAATGTAACCAGAGCTTACAGGAGCCTACCCTTGCATTTTTCTGGGGATCAATGGTTCAGTATTTGCTAATTCAGTGATTAGAAAATAAGAGTAAAGAGACTTTGTTTCCTGTCATAGTTGGAACTCTAAGACTGTTTTTTGTTTTATATTTGTGGAGAATGAAAGAACAATGTCTTCATTTCAATAGCAGTCTTTAGAAAGACTATTTCTGGGCCGATTCTGCATTTTCTGAGTTAATTCTCTATATCAAAGGCGTTCTCTTCCACTGATCACCCGAGTGAAGCTGCTGTTTTTGTTCTGTTGGGTGGTACCCCATCTAGTTCTACAGACCCTGGCGTGAGGGAGAAACATGCTAACTCTCTAATTGCTGCCATGTGGGTTCTTTACGCTAGTTAACTCTGTGTGAGAAACAATTCAGCAAAGTTTAAACTTCTACAGTTTTCAGCAGAATGTGATAATATCTGGCAGCAATCAGTTTTCAGGATGCTGGAGCTGTGATATAAATCCATACACTTAATATATGAAAATTCAGAGATATACAATGGAAGTTTTGACATTTGAAAAATACAAAATCAAATATAGTGATATAGGTGATCTCATATATAGTCATGATCATGTATGTTAATTACATGTATATAATTTAAAATACTTATAAATATGTAAACTGTGTGCGTGTATGTGAACGGGTGTGTGTGTATGTATTCATGAGTCATGATTATGAGTTCCAAAAGAAGCTTCTAAGATACGAATTACTTTTGTTATTGCAAAACTGAAGAGGGTTTCTAAGTTGTGCTGACCCATCGATATTGTTTTATTCAGAGACAAATGTCCATGGACCCTAAGAATCAGTCTCCCCGGATGATTTAGTTTAGTAATTACTTAATATTGGTTTAGGGAATCCTATTGCTCCACCTACATCGGTCCTAAAATCCCTCTTACCTTTCATCTACAGAGATGCTGTACTCTTCACTGTTGCTATGAGGAGGAGGATGTGCTGGGGGAGGGGGCAGTAGGTCTGCCCAGTTCATGCCACCTTGCTTGGGTACTTTGGGTGTCCGTGCCCCTTTCTTGTGCCCTTGACTCCCTTGGAAAGAAATAAAAGGCAACTTTTATTTCTGAATTTTAAAGCTTTTCTATTTTCCACAGGTTAATAATCCATATATTATTAATAATCCACAGATTATGTTCTGTAAATATGATTTTATAATTTATATACAGAGGTAAAGAAAGTTTTCTTCTTAAATTTTAAACAGAACTTTGTACAAAAGAAAATGCAGAATACTGAAAAGTTTAAGTGCAAAATAAATAGTGAAAGAGCAATAAAACCATAAATGAATTTTTATAAGTCATATCATTAATAGTGATCTTCTTACAGCAATTAATTGTATTATGGATTATCATCTAAAACAAATGAGCTGTAGACATACTTTCTGAAGTGCCTTTCTATTATTTAATTGCTGGAACCTAAAATACAATATGATACAGATACGATCTATTACATTTCCACTGTTGCATTAAATTACCGAGTATATATAATTTGTACTTGTCCACTGAAACGTTTTAGGCACAATGAAATTACTAGTTTTGTCAGAAAGACAGGTGCAGATGAAAATAATTGCTGGAAGAACTAATATATCTAACAACAAAAGAAGCAGAAAAATGGTTTCTAAAAAGGAGCCGAAGTGTTTTTAGCCACTGTTTCTATAAAATTATGGCTTAGAGTGAAATAATGTTGCTTGAACGTTCTTAGAAGTTTGAAATAGCTCAATTATTCAAGTTGCCCAACATTCTGGTATTAGATTTGGCATATTCTTTAAACATAGGTAGCTGCACATTTTGGTATATTCATTTTAAAATAATGTTAGGTCAAAGATATTTGGAGATAAAATGGTTGTTCTCCTCCTCCTCCAATAGGATATATTCTACATTATTACATAGATTACAGACAATGAGTCTATAATTATTTTTCTCATATGATCCCTTAAATTCAGCAAATTGTCTTTAAAAAAAAAAAAAACACCTTTCTGAAAGAGAAAAGATCCAACTCACATGGTACATGAAACAGGTCTGAATATATTCAATGAGACTTAGTTTTTAAGTCCCTTGGGAATTTTCAAATGACAGTGTTTGTGAAGCCAGACGTCCTTGCACTAGTCTGTTACTGCACCAGGTGTGGGCTGAGGGACAGGCTGTTATTTGTAAGTTATGATGGCCAGGCTTCTGCCTCTGGTCTCTCTTCCTCCACTCACTTGTCTTGTCTTGGAATGGCTGTGCATGTACTGAGGAGCTGACTGTACTCACAGCCTTTGTCTTGATTTCCTGGCAGTCATCCACTGTAACAACTCTACCTGTCCTGAAAAGCCTTACATCACAAATCTCGCCTATACCTCATTTAATTGCCTCATTCTCTCCCCTAATTACCACCAGATTTCACATCATGGGACCTTTTTACCGCATATTCACAGAATACTAAATACCAAGTAGCAGCAGAACATTAGGATCTATGTATCTAAACCGAGGGATGGAGAAAGGCAATTGAGTAACAACCTAGAATCTTTTTTTTTTTTCATTAAGACATTTTTCTCTTTAAGTGCCTAAGAATTCAAAGAAGAAATGGCATGGGATATCAAATATAAAAACACATTGTATAGTTGTCCCAAGAGGACATCTTTGAAAATCTTCTCTTAATTTAGAAATGCTTAATGCTTCTGCCTACTTAGGCAGAGGTGAGAATCCAAATAGCCAACTCACCCCTGGAATGTACTGAGTAATAATCTGTCAATCTAGCTCTTTTCCAGTATCTATTTTATAGTTTAGAGTTTACCTACTATAAAAAATATAAAAAGTCATTTGATAAGATTTGTTAAAAAACAATCAAACAATACATAGTAAAACAAGAGCAGATCTAAAAAGGTATAGAGCTATTCCTAACTTCCTTAATTCAACTAGCTGCAATTTCAATCAGTGACAAAACACAGGCTAGAAAATGCCAAATCAGCATGCCTTCATCAAGGCAAGAAGGTAAAATGCAAATACCATATTCATTACAGAAGAGGGGTAGAGACATTTGGCTAAAAGCACCTACTGGCAACTTTAATCCAGTTTCTAGGAAGTAATATATCTACCCTCTCCTGGAGAAACAAACTAGAGTCAAGATCAATCGGTTTCGTCCTCATTGTGGTGTGACTTGCCACATGTTCGTTCTAATAATGAACTGCCTTTAATTAGAAAAACAGGGCTTAAGTGCCAGCAAGCTCCCATCTGCAGCCGCTATCAGGAAAACAGCTGGCAAACAGCTGCCACAGCATGAAAACCACAGGGGAGAGGCCGCGGTGTGGCTTCTGAGGCTCGCACACACTGACGTCGGGAGGTTGCTTCACGAGATTTTAGAGCAAGAACTAAGTAAGGGATAGAGAGATCATTAACGGAGGCAGGTTCCAATTGTACCTAAATCTCATGATACTATCTCTTGGGCTTTTGATTCTACTCAAGTGTGCTGAAGTTTCATATGCTTTAACAGACTACCTTCAAATGGTAACACAGTTAGCAGATTAACTGGATGTGCAATATTTTTAGTTATATTTTTGCTGAAATGGAAAAAGTGTTTCAACTGCCTTTAAACATTCAGTCATGCTTCTGGCTTTAATAGAGCTCCTTAAAAAGGAAGAAAATAGGAGCCTCAATCTTCATTACCAAATAGGACATAAAATGGTTCAATGAGTGGACAGTAGTTCACTTTGCAGAGACTAGACCTATGCCTGAAGAGTCAAATCATATAAAGTGATTAGCCATGTCATATTTCAGATCATTAGCATTCAAGCTAAAGGAATGTACCATCTCTTTAAAGGAGAGATTGGCCTTCTCCTCAGTTTCCCTTACTTACCTGATGTACTACTTCCCCGGTCTGAACTGTTGTAGGATCCTCCAGTATTCTGGTCATATGACTGGTTGTATGGGATAGTTGGAGCAATTGTGTCATTTGCACGATAATCTGGACATTTCAGATGGGAAAAAAAAAGTTATGCATTTATTTTGGTGCCTCAATCATTTACCAACGATTAAGCTTTTAAATTATCATATTGATCACTTGCTAAGATGGACACGTGTTTAGGATGAAACGTCAAGAAAAAATGAAGATCTTTAAACATGTCTACTTTAAGATATGTAAACTACAAACTCTCTGTGTCTTCTTTACATGAATCAGGCTAAACATAAGTGTGAAGGAATCCTACCAGGGACTATTTCTTTTGTTTAAAACACTTATAAATCAGCTAAGGCATAAGTCAGCTTTGCTTGACTTCTTATCTTTAAAAATATGGTAACAAAATAATTTTAATAATAATAATTTGAGAAAATGTCATACCTGTGAATCATTAAAAAATAATAAAACATAAACCTGAAACTTGCCAGGAAGATTATGTCTAATTAAAAATACAGATAAGAAGACGAAGCATCTCAGTCTTCCACAAATACTTCTGCTTGCTTAGGGAGAGGTGAAAATCCGAGTGAAAAACTCACCCCTGGAATGTACTGCGTAATAGTCTATCAGTCTAGCTGCATTCCAGTGTCTTTACTATAGTTTGACATACCAAGTCTGTTTATAAGCAGTGTAAACAATATATCACAGCTCTGAAATATTTGTACAGAGGACTGTCAGACTGTTCCAAAGTCCACAATAAAACCGTATACTCTGCAGGAATAATATGACAATAGTTTGAACTCCCACTGTAAACTCTCTGATTACAGAACCTCTCCTATTCATCTTTGCCATGAACTCATGTATTATGCTAAGTGAAAAAAGTCACATGGAGAAAGACAAATATTGCATGATATCACTTATAGTTGCAATCTAAAAAATTCAACAAGCTAGTGAATATAACAAAAAGAAGCAGATTCACAGATAGAACAAACTAGTGGTTATCAGCAGGGAGAGGATAGGGGGAGGGGCATACAGGTGAGGGACTAATACCTTTATTATATATAAATAAGCTACAAGGATATACTGTTCAACACAAGGAATGTAGCCAGTATTATATAACTATAAATGGAGTGTAACCTTTAAAAATTGTGAATGACTACATTGCACACCTGTAACTGCTGCAAGAGTGTACCTCAACTATACTTCAAGAAAAAAATGGCTAGAAAATATCTACTGAATTGGGTTATTATACCAATCAAATGTTTTCTTAAACTGGGAATAAAGCAAGATGGCTGACTTATTAAAGTAAAACATATAACACTATCTCTTGGTAATTTCCAACTGTAATACATTTAGCTTTGAAAAAAACATTTCCAACTCAAGCCTAAAAAAAAAGAAATCTGTGTTTCTAATTATCTGCAATTAAATGTATCCTTTACCGGGACACTCATACAAAACTGTCCTCACTTATTCAAATTAGAGCATTCCCTTTATTTCTAGAGGTATAATTTTGTAAATCATGTTACTAAAGCAGTAACCTAAAGGAACTACAAAGAAATCAAATACCTATCCCTTCCGACTCACCCATTTTACAATAGAGAAACATTCCCCTCAGGCCATAAAATACTATTCTGCAGTTATAAGTTAACACTGAACTCAATTTACGTTAGGTTCTATCCTGACAGACTTCAATCAGGTCAAAGAAATTTAGGGTCTAAAATCATACATTGCAGCAGTCTTAGTAACCAGAAGAGGTAGGAGAAATATAAAAAATTGAACCACTTCTCCAGTTCAAGCTTAATTTTTTTTTCAGTTTGATATAAAAATGCCACTCATTTATATGACCATGTAGAAGCAATTATCTTCCATTCTCGAGTGGAAAGAATGGGAGTCTATTTATTTAAAAGGTGAGGTATTGTGATGGCTGTACGTCTGCCTTATGAATAAAAGATTCTGTCCGGAGCAATCCCTCACCTACGATTAAATTTAAATTAATCTCAAAACCATTTGGAAATACTTATATATTATTATAAAATCAATTTTCCAAGGTTATTGTTGTGCTAATTAACTTTCAACACTGGAAATTTTGAAACCAAAGAAATCAGAAAACCTTAGTGACAAAAGACGGATCTCACTCGCGAGTTCCAGACAAGCATTGGCATGTGGTGCTGACGGGTTGAGGAAGCCAATACAGAAAACGGTGGGAATAAGGGCAAGTCCCCTCACCTTTGTTCAGTTTGTTCTGCTCCACGATGTTATACTGAATCGGTGCCACTTCTTGTTTCTGCTGTCCGGGTGGCTTCCAGAGCTTCTCGCCAGAGTCTCCACTGCCATTGTTCATGTTGTTGCTGAGGTTTGACTGGATGAGCTGGGTGGTGGCATAAGGGGTGGGCTGCCCTGATGGATTGACAAAACGCCCATCCTTCAGATTTGGGCTATTGAAGGTTTTCATCTCATTGATTTTGTTACTAAGGTCCACATCACCATAAACAGTTGACTCAGGGAGCATCAGATTTGTTTGTTTGTTATCCAGTTGGTTGTTATAATTTGCTATACAATCAGCTACGTGCAATGGAGAGGAAAAGGAAAAAGTCATTCCGCATGGTTATTCGTTTTAAATTTCTTTGTAAGAAGCTTTGTGAGTCACAGTAAAATTGTTATATAAAGTATAAATGGGCTTAAATACGATGAATAAAAAGGACCAAGTATTCTTATGTCCTTTCTAAAGAACAGAATCAAATGTTCTTTCAAAAAAAAAATTCAGGGAGTAAGAGAGGACATATAATTTATATGGAGACTAAATAATTCTGAAGTTCAGTTAGTGTTATGTAGTTTATAAATAATGAACTCAATTTAAGTAATTTTCCTTTAACAATCACATTAATGGGAAAGGCACTAAGAGAATATATACATGAATATCTTTATGTGCCAAGTTTATATTTTCTAATCTGGAATTATTGAACTATTTGAAGTTACTAGCTAGCTGTTAAAGCAACAGAACAAGGCTAATAGGTTTAGTCCAGACCTTCTCCCTCCCCCCAAAAGCCTCTGCCCTCAGATCAGATAACTTGAGATTTCAATATTGTACAAAATACCTCTATTCAAAAAAATGAGGAACAGAGGTAAAGTGATAGTAAACAATACTCAGGAGAATTTATTAGTTTTTTCCTTTGGTCACGCAAGATAATCATTATCAAGAAAAGCTATTATATAGTCATTTTGCATGGTTTCATAATGATACCTCAAGATATATAAAATGACAATAATGATGGCCAAATGAATCATAGTACCCAGGGCAATTTAATCAAATAACACCTGTAATAATCTGTCTAATATTTCAATTTCACTCTAATTTTTCCTTCATTTAAATATTTAAGAGTGAAATAAGTAATATATATAGAGAGAAATACTTAAGATCTGCATTTGAAAATGTTAAAATAGCAGGAAGAACTAAAATCATCATTTAAAACTAAAATATTATTTAAATAAAAATTTAGTTATATTATAATAGTAAAAATACCACTATTTTATGCATAGTGGCTGCAACATTAACAAGTTCACCTTGAGGATGAGTTTTCAACTAAATCGTAAGAATTGATGAATTAATATGGCTACTACTGAAGATGTAAAAATGAATATAGTTTTAAGAAAAATTGGCAACTTCTCTACCCTAACGAATTCAATTACTTTGCATTTTAACAACAAAAGATCAGGGATCAGAGGTATTTAATTAATCTGGCTTTTATCTAATTTTTAGGTATTAAGCTTCATGTAAGAGTTGTTAAAATATTTTTAATGGCAATATAGTTTTGGCAATCTCATTTTTCTTTGCCAGTATTTCCATATGAGTGCTATCCAACAGAACTTTCTGAGATGAACATGTTCTATTTTGTACTCTCTAATACAATAGCCACATGTGGCTACTGAGCACTCAGAATGTGGCTAGTGCATATGAGGAACTGGATTTTAAATGATATTTTATTTAAATAGCCACCTGAAGCCAGAGGCTACCATGCTGGATAACTCAGTTCTTCATATTAATTTACAAAAATGTTGTCACTTTCTTCTTTTATTGGCCTCAGCATAATCTTTCTTTTACTTATAATTATGTGAGCACTTCTCTGCCTAGATAACTACAACACTGACCTCTGAAGAATAGGGACTTGGTCACATGATTGCATCATTTCCATATCCAAATTCAATGGAGACTATAATTTGTTCTTTATGGTACATCATAATTTTTACTTAAATGCCATATTTTATTTTCCTTTTTCTTAATTCCATGGGTTATTTTTATAGTCATATATTTTGATTCTTCATGACTCTTCCAATATTTCCTATACTGTGAATGCATGCTGAAAGGTTTTTTTTAAGAATTACTTACAATTGTGTTTATTCTTTTAAATATTGCATACTCTACATCCAAAGTTTACTGTCATATTTTAGCATGAAATTTTATCAAGTAATTCACCACACATATTTCTGAACCCCGAAGACACAATTAGTATTAGCATACTACTACTACTACGTCACTTCAGTCGTGCCCGACTCTGTGTGACCCCATAGACGGCAGCCCACCAGGCTCTGCCATCCCTGGGATTCTCCAGGCAAGAACACTGGAGTGGGTTGCCATTTCCTTCTCCAATGCATGAAAGTGAAAAGTGAAAGTGAAGTCGCTCAGTTGGGTTTGACTCTTCAGGACCCCATGGACTGCAGCCTACCAGGCTCCTCTGTCCATGGGATTTTCCAGGCAAGAGTACTGGAGTGGGTTGCCATTGCCTTCTCCAAGTATTAGCATACACAGCTGCAAAAGGTATATATTTCTTGTATCCTACAAAAATTTACTATTATACAATAACATTTTTGAATTTCAGTTAGCTTTAATTTAAAATTATTTTTTTGCCATCATATAATTATTCTTATTGTTGTTGTTACTGCCATTAAAAATTTGGATCCCTCAGACTATATATTTGTTGGTTGGTCTTTTGATTTGCTTTGCCCTCAAAATCTTTAAAATAAATACTCTAAATAACTACAATCTACTAAAATTATAATTACACACATTTTTATGAGGATAACTACTTCTACATAATTCCATTTTTCCTTATTTGCTATTTATTCTAGAATTTATATCCTCCATTCTCCCTTCACATACTGGGAAACATTTTTGGGTGCAGAGTGAGGTGTGGAGATCTAAGGATGGAGAACATAACTTGAATCAGGCTAATTTGCTAAACAGTGGTTAATATTTCATGAACATATTGATTAAATTTCCTTTCCAACTTAGGGAGAAGAAAAGGGAAGTTATCTCCTCATGGCCTGTTTCTAACAATGCCGAGCTTGTGTATCAAGCTATCTCTGTGCCTCTAACCTGGGCGACTATACGTGGTCAAGTTGCTGTCACTGTTCCCATTGCCTGCCGTGCAGCAATTGATGGAGCAGTCATTGTGATTGTTCCCAGTGTTAGGCCATGTGTCTGCCAGCCATGGCTGTGTGGCAGGTTCACTGATGTTGAGAAGTCCTGGCCTAAAGAAAAAAAAAGCATGTATAAAAGCAAGTGTTATATAAGTAGCAAATAACATTGCCTATTCCGAATTCCAAACCATTCTTCATCTTATTATCCTCACAAATAATTTGGTCAATTATGCTGAAAGATATTATCATTCTTTTTATTTTATAGACAAGGCAAGTAAAATGTAATGTTCTGAGACGCACCTCAGTTTATATAGCCATTACACTGTAAACAGGCAGAGACTTAAAACACTGCAGTTTCTAATGCTTTACTGCTTCTTCAGTCACACACTAAAAACCAAACATGGACTCTAAAAAGGCGAGGTGAGGTGAGGTGAAGTTGCTCAGTCGTGTCCGACTCTTTGCGACCCCGTGGACTGTAACCTACTAGGCTTCTCTGTCCATGGGATTCTCCAGGCAAGAATACTGGAGTGGATTGCCATTTCCTTCTCCAGGGGATCTTCCCGACCCAGGGATTGAACCCAGGTCTCCCGCATTGGAGGCAGACGCTTTAACCTCTGAGCCACCAGGGAAGATTCTAAAAAGGTGGATACTTGTATTTTTCAGTGTTTTAATAGCTTACAGAATACTCGAGTTAAGAGAGTTTGCATTTCTTAGTTTTTGACCCATTAAAAAACCCATTAAATTCCTCACAATTTCATTAAAAAATGGAACAAGCTCTTTACTTAGATAAAGGAACCTTCACAGTAAGCACATTTGCATACTTTTATCCAAAACCATGTCTCAGAGAGAGTGCATCTTGGGCTCTGTGACATTTTGTGGAGAGCCTCATCAGTGTTTCAGTCCACGGTTCTGTAAGCTTGTCAACAATTTCTGATGGTGACAATGTAAAATGCCATAAATCCCTATATAAACAAAAGAAAGCTACTGAATTAAATCTAGTAAAACAGTGATGTCCACTGTAAGAAATATGAGTGTTAATGTTTTTTTTTTGGAACAACAGATGTTAATCCTCTTTCACTCTGTACTGGGAATGCAAAGTACATCAGCAGTTACTAATGGGAAGCCTGAACCACCAGTGCCAGAGGCACAGACATAAGTTCAGCAGTGGCAGTCCTGAGGTCCTCTTCCAACCTTGATTCCAACTGATAATTCAGCAAAAGAGGTGATGATGCAGGAATACTGTCAGATCCACAATAAACAGACCAGCACTGCAGATTCGGAAAAGATTTCCTTCATGGTTTCATTTTCTTTGTTAAAATGTAAAAACCATGCTTCTCATTTAGCTGGGAAGAACCTGACATTTGACTTGTGTGTGTGTGGAATGTGTGTGTGTGTGCACGCTCAGTCGTGTCTGACTCTTGGAAACCCCTACTGGAGCCCAGGCTCCTCTGTGCATGGGATTCCCCAGGCAAGAATACTGGAGCGGGTTGCCATGGCCTCCTTCCGGGTATCTTCCCGACCAAGGGATGGAACCCGCATCTCCTATGTCTTCTGTGCAGGCAGGCAGATTCTCTACACCTAGTGCCACTGGGAAGCCCATCAGAGTCACTGTCATGGTTTCCATTCTGACATACAGTCAACCAAGGAAACTTAAATGCAAATGATGATTACTTGAGGAACAATTCACTTCAAATGAAAATATGGATTTATAATTTATATAACTGTATACCTATGTATGTATTCATGTGTATACACGTATCTGTAATAAAAATGAATACTTACCTTTTGTTTATAATGTGTGAGAAATGACTTCTTTATATATATTATTAACTCCTTCTGATAATCTACAGAGTAGTTACTATTATTATCCAGATTTTACAGATTAGGAAATGGAATTGCCTGAGAGAGGATAAGAAATGTGTTGATGGGTATAGAAAGTGAGTGAGTGACAGAGTTGGGATTCAAATACTGGTAGGTTGTCTGTAGAATCGACACTGCAAACCAGGAAGCTATAAACACATGTACTGAAGAGTGGTTAAATTCCTAAAAACCCTTGCTTCTGCTGTTACTAAGTCGCTTTGGTCGTGTCCGACTCTGTGCGACCCCAGAGACGGCAGCCCACCAGGCTCCCCCGTCCCTGGGACTCTCCAGGCAAGATCACTGGAGTGGGTTGCCATTTCCTTCTCCAAGGCATGAAAGTGAAAAGTGAAAGTAAGTCGCTCAGTCATGTCCGACTCCTAGCCTTCTTAAACATTCCTAATAAAAGGAAGAGTGAGGAAATGTCTGAAGTCTTCAGAATAATGTAAAAACTGGACAAATTCACTGTTAAAACTGTTGATAAAAACGTGCTTTGAAGAGTGATGTGGCTGACCTGTTAAAATTTAAAATATTTAAATGCAAGCTGTATCACAGATATCTGGAGCCTTTGGAATTGATGTTGGGTACAGGAAGTCTGCATCTCGTCGTCTTTAGCTTTTCTTATTTTCTCTTAAACCTAAACCAACTGTGTTATCACTTTTGAAGTTATTAAAAATAAATCTCCATATTTGACACTAGAAATATTAGAGTATGTTTGAAGTACGGGTCAAGTGGAAATTTTCCACAGCTTGACTTACATGGTTCAAAAGGAATAGGTGGTATTTTTATGCTACTATGATTCCCTCAGAAAAGCACTTTTAAAAGTAAATGTTCTGATATCATCAGAGGCTGAAAGAATTTTTCATATGTATCAAGTTTTCCAACAGGAAGTGGGATTAACAATTCACATCCTGGCATTCGGTTCAGACTTGTGTTTGGAATGCTAATTATTTAGTGAAGAAGGTTGAGTCATGATTACTGGCCCATAATGAATCTTAAAATGACATATGTATATTTCAGAGACCTCTAAGCAAGTCAAAGTTATATGTAGTTATTTTTATAAGGGTGTTGGCGTCCTTAAAAACTAAAAATCTCATAAGATATCTTTATGCATTGAAGATGATCTAGTCTGTATGGGACAGATTTAGCTATCCCACAATAAGAAATGAAGCAGAAGCAAAACACAGTGCTGGTTACAGTGATTAATATGTGTTGAACATATTATCTAATGTTACCATATTATAGATATGTAAATACAATCATATTATACATATATTCATGTTAGTTATATTTTCATGTTAATACATCTGAACTTTGTCTCTTTCTTCCTTGTCTTCAAAAAGGTATTATTAAAGAAAGGAAGATACTAGGGCTTGCAAAAACTGTATTTAACTTCCATTTTATATTAAGGGGACAATTTTGTGTCACAAAAGAAAAGAGGAAAAATGAACTTAAATTCAATTCATCTGCTCCTCCTACTCCAGAAATTCTACTCACTCACTCCAAACACACGCACACACACACACACACACACACACACATGCGCGTGCGCAAACAAACCTATTTGAACTCCTAAACCACATAATAAAATACCAGAGGGTCCAGGAGCTGAGGAAAATAGTGAAGGGGCCTAGCAACAAGGGCTGCCTATAGGCTGTCTCCTCTTTCTTTTGACATCCTGAAGAGTTTTGAAGCCCAGTAAGAAGCGAGGGATAGATCTGAAAGTGGCCAGTCCTTTAGAGAGAAGCAAGGCCTGAGTTCTGCTTCTTTCTCACCTTCCGTGGCCAGGAAATGTGCTATTGGCATTCTTGATCTGGTTAGTCTGACTTTCCTACTCTCTTCTTCAGGCTTTCTCTGCTTTTTCCTGGTCTGTGCTGTGGTTTGGATTTTAACTAGCTTTACCAACCACCCCTCCATGACCCCAGAATTGGAGATTGGGATATTTGCAAAAAGGAAAACAAATGAACAGAAATAGTCACTTAATATTTACATGATTCTCACTGGATTACATTGCAAGTCCTTTGTCCTTTTCAAGTTGAGAAGAGGTTTCTTTGCTTAATCGTAATCCTCATTTTCACTTTTCTGTGAACAGCTAATTCACACTTTTGAGAACCAAGAGAGCTCTCTGGTTCTCCTTCTTTCTCAGTCTTCTCCTTTATCAGAGGACAATGTCCAGGGCCCCAAACTTTCTCTCAAGTCATCAAGGACTGAACTGAAATCTGACATTTATTTATTTGGTAAGCCATCCCACTCTTCTTTAGATACTTTTTGGTGATATTTTTAAAGATCAATAACTCATATATTGAATTTATGGATCTAATCTAATAAATTACATTATTGCATTACAAAAATTCATGTATTCAATTATTAATTCATAAATCACATAGGCTCTAACCCTAGGATCTCACATTCTATTGTGGGAAACAATCATTAAAGCCAAGAGTTAGTAAACTATTTCTATAAAGGCTCAGAGGATAAACATCTTGGCTTTTTGAGATATATACTTTTTGTTTCAGCTACTCAGCTCTGTTATTCTAGTGGGAAAGCAGTCTTGGGCAACATGTAAACAAGTGAGTCCGGCTGTATTTGAATAAATCTTTACTTACAAAAACAGGTGGCACACCAAATTCAGACCCAGAGCCATAATTTGCTGACCCCTGATATAAACAAGAGATAATTGTATTACCTCATATCAGGTGCTTGGAGAAGGGAATGGCAACCCACTCCAGTATTCTTGCCTGGAAGAATCCACGGACAGAGAAAGCCTGGTGGGATACAGCCCATGGGGTTGCAAAGAGTTGGACACGGCTGAGCAACTAACACACACACACACACACACACACACACACAATTAGATGCTTAACTGTGGTATTGATATACAACAAAGAGTTCATGGAGGACACAGCAGGTGAACCTCAGCAAACTGACAAGAGGAGGAGGGACATATTCCAGGCTAATATAATAAGGACATATAGAGAATGCAGTATTGGTGACTGTTAGATGAGTTGACAGAGTGGCTTATAGTATGTGGCACCAAGAAGTATGAAGGGGGGCTGCAAGTCCCTGGAGGTTGTGGGCTTCATGTGCATTGCCCAGTTTGGACTTGCTATTTTAAATATGGTGGGTTCTATTGAAAAATGGGATCTTCAGAGGCTCAGAGCCATGATCAATATGTATTTCAAAATTGCATTCCGGCTCCACTGGGCAAGGGGAATTAACAGGAAACAGTGCTAATGAAGGCAGATGAAAGCAAGATTGCTGGGGATGTTTGTAACAGATCAGGTTCAGAAGATTGAACCTGAAACAACACAGTGATAGTGAAAGGAGAAAATGGTAGGATTAAGGAAATACAGTAACAGAGCCAGGAGTGAGGATGATGACATTGCGATTTAGGTGTCATAAACCAGATGTGGTGGGAGGTCCACAGAGGGCTCACAGAACCTGAGAGGCCTGAGGGAATTCAGTGTTTAGGGACACATCAGAGAAGTGAGTACAGGGGTCCAGCTCACTGTTCCTTGTCTTACTATACTGGCTCACGGAACACACATACAGAGAACACACACACACGCTTACAAATACTTAGTAAACTGGATCACGGGACACACATACAACACACACACATTCCCAAATAGCTAGTGAGACCTCTTCCTCATGGCATTCCTGATCCGCTTACCCTGTTCTATTTTTCCAAAGCACCAACTGCTTCTACTATACAGCTGACTTTTAAAAAAATGCTTATTATTAATCTTCTATCTCCCCCACTAAATGTAAGGTTCAGAAGGACAGGAACTTGTATTAACTTTGCTCACTGAAGCAGCCTCAACAACTAGAATAGTGCCTGTCACATTGTAGGTATTCAATAAATAGAGTTGATGAATAAATAAATTTAAAATTGTGTATATAACTGCCATTTTGAGCCCTGACTCTTAATATCTTTATTCAACTGTTGCCTCTATAACATTCTAGCATCTTTTGTCATTTGGTAAAAAGATTATTTCTATTTGGTATTTAAAATAAATCCATTTCGCTGCTATACTATTTTTACATTCAAAAGGTTAATTCTATATGATGATGCTTTCCAAATGGAACTTTGTAATTGTTCAGTCTGGCTGAAGAAACTATCATTTGGTAATGAGAGATCCCTGCCCACCATGTCCTTCTTGATAATTTGGTCTACTTGGGTTCTAAATTCCCTTTGAGCAGGAACCATACTTTATACATGTGTAAAATAAAACCATATTTTATACATGTGTATGTGTGTGTGTGTGTGTGTGTGTAAGAGACACAACACATCTGTGCACATGCCCATGCACAGAGGCTGGTGCAGAACACACAGAAGATGCTCAATAAGCATTTTCCTATGCTCTGATTAATGAGAAAGCTGATGTCTATAGCCATGAATATATACGTGCGGAGAGGTGGTGGTACCATCAGGCATTCCAGATTTATCCATGAGAGAATGTTCTTATGCCAAAGGCTGTTTCATGAATGTCTAGGCTATGATTCAGATAGGATTTCCCTGGTTGCAAAAACATGCCCTGGTTTAATTCCTGAATCAAGTGGATTTATTTCTATGAAGACCCCCCTTGCTGTGGGGTCTTTCAGTGGCTAGCTTTGTTTCACAGGTATGAAAACAGGAAGCCAGCAGCAGTTCCCAGAAAAGAAGAGATTAGTGCTTACTGTTAGATTTGTACAGCATTTTACTAAAGATGGTTAGCAGTTTTATGTTTCTTCTTTCTTTTATCACATTTTGTCATACACTAAATTCAGTAATTTTATCATCAGATGGTATGTTCCTCAGATGCAAGGATAATGTTTCATTTTTATCTTTCCGAGGAGCAACTACATTATCTAACTATACAAAGCAGGGCACTCAATAAGTTAACTGAATTTGAATTATAAAATGGTTTTGGTAAAAAAAAATTTTTTTTCTTACCTCCTAAGCTAGAAGTTGCTGTTTTTGAAAAGAAAGAATTATCTTAGAAAATTCTGATGTTTGGCTCATGTAACTTATACCTTCTTTCAGCCCCTTTCAGGCGACTGTCACATCAATTTGTGATTTCTCTGTGAATATATTAAAGTTCACTGAATAATAATTACCAAAAAGTCATAAATGTAGGATTGAGGTTCATTTTAATTAGAGGGGAAAAAAAAAATCTCCGTGTTAACAAACTACCTAGATTCTCCTTTTATTTCAACATATTTCCCTGTGAATGGAGACTGAACTATGTTGAATTTATAACAAGAGCAAACAAACAGATATAACCTACAACTTATGAGCCAGTGCTGTGTTCAGCAGGTTTCCAAATGAACACTTTTTCTTTGATAGTATCTGTTAACTAGCTATATTTCTTAATCTTCATAAATGCCATCACTTAATTACTTTAACTCTTTTTAATGATTTGCTAAATCAGCAAGTCTGTCTTTTCTGGTTAAAGTGCTCCCTCTGGTGTTCACTGCCCAAGATGCACCAGCTCCAATCGACTGCATTTGTGTGTTAACATGCTTGGTTCTAAAGCAGAGAAAAATGGAGGAGTTCTAAAAGATTTAAACACATTTCACCTTTAAGTTAAACCTTTTAAGCAAAGATAGTGATGTCATCGAGCAAGACAAGAAGAAATATCTGGAAGTTCCCTTAGAATCTAAAAACCAGCAAGATAATTACCTCCCTCCACTGCTCACAGCTTCGCCTCCTCTCTGATAAGTTACTGGAATGTTACAAAAAAACAAAAAGGAACAATTAATAGACATGCTTGCATTTATATATCAAAAGCTATGACATTCAAGAGCATCTTTCTCGAATGGAATGCTTTCTCCCTTTCTACTTAGAAGCATTGCAAACATTCATCACAGGAAATAGATTTCTGATTCAACTAGTATTTTTTAAAGATGGTATAGAATTAAATGTTATTCTTATTTTCTTAATGTGTTAACAAGTTTGAAAACTAAGGAGAAGCAAACTTCAGTATACCCTTATTAAACATAATAACTATTACACATTTGTACATTCACATTCTCAGATTTCTATCTTGAATTTATTATTAGATCATGTAATTTCATGATTTTATATAAGTGGAATCTTACATTTTGGAAAATAAAAACCTACCAGACCATTTCCCCAGAAATATGAGTAACAGTAAGACGGATATAAATGTGAAAATAAACCTTTCTCTCCACACACAAAGCTGTATGCCAAGTTGTGACTATTAATTAATGCGACCTATGTTTTATTGTGGTTTGAGAAAATATTTCTCATTATATTTTCATCAGACATGTATACATAGTGAAAATATATTTTAATGGCCCTGAAAGCATTCTCAGCTTAATAAGTTATGGATATAAAATTTAGCCATGACAAAAAAAGATCTGCACATAGTTGTCAAGGGGTTAAAATATTAGCTTTTCTGTATATACAGACACATTTTCTAAGAACAAATGTGTTTCTAAAAGCTGCCAAATTCTGCTACTTAGAAGAACTCCAAACTGGGAGTCTGTTAAGGAGAGATAACTGCATCCAGTGATTATAATAACTGGATTAAAACCGAGAAAGGAGGACCACAGGTACATTTTTACTAAAGGTGATGTGAAAGAAGAGGACCCTCTTTGAAAGAAACTGAATAGAACAGAATATTAGGACTTGGACTTAGGGAAAATGAAAAGCTTTATCTTTCAAATGTGCTGTGTATTTTGGTTACCTTTAAGAATGTTGATTCTATGAACAGAGAATTGCTTGGGAGAGAAAATTTTGTTGGAAATCCAGAAAGCTTAAGTTAAGGGGGAAAAAAATGCACTGCCAAGTCTAAAATAATCAATTGATCATTAGCATGTTAAATCATGCTGAGGGTAGAAACAGTTTGCCTATCTAATGAAACTCATGCAAACAAGGCTCAGATGCACTGTGGAGTCATGAGTAAACAGCTGCACTGAAGGATGACGAGCAACACCAACCGCTTCTACTCCAAGTGCATGCCGCTATGAGTAAATGAAGTACTGTTTCCATCGTAAGTCCTTTCCCCCCAGCTTACTGCAGAAAATGAAATAAAAACAGCAACACAATAGTATAACACATGCCGAACTAACAAAGGAAAGGAGGAGGGGAAGCGCAAATATATACCTGTTGGTGTGAAGGTAAAAGACGGGACTGAAAAATCAAAACAAAATATAAACCAGTTATTAAGCTGAAGAGAGAAAGGGAACATATCACATTAGTATAAATCAAGCAGACAGCTGAACATAAAACAAATGTAAATAACTAAGCCAGTCGTTCTGACGCTCTGATAGTGAATAAAACCGAATCTGAGGGTCTCTGCAGGTACCATTTCGAAGCATCTGACATTCTAGGATGGGAGGGGGGTGGGGACTGTGCTGGGTTAGCCTGCGGATGACCCCTGCTTTTAGTAATAGAGACTTGGCTCACGGCTTTGGTACAAACAGGAATCCTCTACTATTAATCACTTCCAAACACTGGATAATGGGTTCTTAAACAAGTATTATCAGGGTCTTGCCTAACCTTATCTAGAAATCTGAAAGTAAATGCTTATTAAAGTGGACTAACTAATATAATAGGTGCACGTGAGCATTCATCACCTAGAGAGAGACAGTGATACAGAGAGAGGGAAGGAGAGAGCAAATGACATAAAGACAGAAAGAAAACTAGAAAGAAGACCGAAAGAAGAAGAAAGGAAAAAGACCGAAAGAAAAGGAGGGAGGGAAGAAGACAGAAAGAAAGGAAGAAAGAAAAGGGAAGGAAGGAAGAAAGCAAGCAAAGAAAAAACTGGAACAAAGAAAACCATAAAACTGAACTGTTTGGCTGACAAGCAATGTCTGATGCCTTAATATAAAGAGTGTATTGCTACATTTTTATCATCATAGAAATTGGTGAATGGACAGACTATATAGGGGGTTTTAACTTTAATTCTGCTATTATAGTTTATATCTAGAAGCTTTCTAGAAGTAGGCTGAGCATTTAAAAATAATAGCACATCAAAAGCTAAACAATAGAACAATAATGCTCCTCTGAAAATCTTCACTCTCTGCAGTTATAAATCTTAATCTAATCAATAATGCCTGAAATTGAACTGCAGACCTCAAAAGTGGCATTCTTGCCTCCCCCATTTGTCCTATCGTCTCCCATTCCTGGCTGTTGGATAACACCAGAGTTATTTCCATGACATTTCATAGAGGGAGGAGGCTGACTTTTTTTTGCCCAAGCTCTTCACATTAATTTAAAGTAAACACTGCCCTGGTAAAGAAAGCAAGAGAATCTACATTACTCCTTGAAGACTAAAATTTGCTTTTAAGAAATCCTTAATACACACAAACTAGAATACCGATTACTTATCATGGATCAAAAAGCTGCCAAAAATGTATTTTCCACTTCATATTTGAATGTCTACAAGAAATTTACTTTAGGATTAGAGCACTGGGGTTGCAGACTTGAATGCCATAGCATCCTTTACAACTGTCACTTCTTACCAAACCATTTTATCTCTGAGCATACTAGGAAGGAAAAAAAAAAAAACAAAACTCTCAGTGCTGGGGATCCAGTTTATACACTGTCTTCTTTCGCTGCATAGCAGTCTGTCTTAAGAATTCTATTGTGTTTTCTTTCAGTCAGGTCTTTTCAGAGAGTCAATGTAATTTAGCTACAATCAAAAATTCAGAGCAATAGTAACTTGTCCTCATAAAAAATATAAAAGACATACATTTGAAAGTAAAGGTACTCAAGCAAGAATGGAGTGCCTGAACATTAATTTGCAATCACAAGGACACAGGGGAAAAATGAAAGGTCCTTGTCAGTACTCCTAGCCAACTGCTAACCTCAGTTTAAGGAATGGAAGAAGAGATGAAAAGAGGTCCATCTAAATGAAATTTTTACAGCTGGTTCACCAAAGGACAACTTAATTCTCAAAGCTTCCAGTAATAAAATAAATCATTTTATCCAGTGATGCTGGTGCACTATGTGGACAAAGGGTACAAGCAGAGGGAATACCTACAGATAAATGTAGGGGGAAAATGTTAAAAATGCTCACTATTACCCAAAGTCAAACCCTGGCTTGATGTTTCATAGGGCAGTAGGCTCTTTCACATGGATTTCTTTTAAATATTTCACTTCATTTTTTCTTAGGCTGACCAGCATTGTTTCAGGCACAGTCAATTTAAGATTTCAGAATTCACTTTTTAAAATTGCACAGAACCAGAAATACGAAAAAGTGCCAAAAAGGCAGAGTGAGGAAAGCAGAATCAAATGCTCACCAATTACATTTGTGATTATGTTCTATGATTTCTGCTTAACACGAGCTAGTTAAAAGGACAATATTAGTGTAATAGGTTTTGCAGAAAGAGCGCATAGGCATTTTCAAGCATGCTTACAGTGCATTAGTAAGAGAAAAGAAACATTTCAGAAGGGAAGAAGGTTTCATGTCACATATTTAGGTTTCAAAACTAGAGAGAGCATTCCATTGTTACAACTGCACGGCTATCACACTCATGGTAATAAAAATTATAAAATTCCTAGAAACTCAAAAGATTCTATATCTAGATATTAGTCACTTTTCCTCATTCAAATGGGATTTCAGAACACAACACCCAACAGCCCGCCCGTGCCCTGCTCCACAACACACAGACACCCACAAACCCCTTCTCTGCCTTATTTTTGGGGCAAAGGTTTTATATGGTAATGCGTGGCCCTGACACTGTTCTTTGAATGTGCGATGAGCACTTAGTCTCTTCGCAGTAACCTCTCAGTCCCCATTTTCCATTTCACAGGCAGGGATACTGACATTTTTGTTTTAATATTGACATAGGACACATATCTGAAAAAAACATATTTAAGGATGATAATGCTAAGGCAAATGTGTGTACATAAGGAGACTGCTGTGGAGCCATGGGCCAGAGGCACGTTCATCGATTTCCACAGTGTGGGTGATGAATTTGTGTTGACTTTCTTGCCAAGACCCCTTGTGACCGAGAGCACAAATATTTTAGACTGCTATCTCAGACTGTTTCACAAACTCAGAGGGATAGTAAGTAGGACTTTTCATTGAGAAAAGGTCTAACTAGCTCTAACAAATTCTGACTTTGCCATATCAATGCTCAGAGAAATGGCATGGCCAAGCCACATGAGAAATGTTCATTTAGGAAATATGTAGACAATTTTTTTTTTAAGGAGCGTGATGGTGGGAGTGGGTATTTACTAGTCATCCTCTTTAAATCTGCTTTGCAGCAAAAGTATTGTCTTAGACTTATAGACCCTATAACTAGGGTGGATGTATATCCTGTCATCCAAAAACCAAGACAATTTTGAGACCCAAAGGAGCACTGTCAATAATTTAGTTGGACTAAAGACATAAAGTGGGCCTGTGGGCTGAAAACTTACAATCACCTTGTTGATAGCCCAGAGTTGATGAAGATATTTGAGGAGAGAAAGGGAAAAGGATTATCTGTCTGAGAGTAATAAAAAACTCATCAGGAAATGAAAAATATGAACCACCAATCTGCAGACTTAGAGAATATGTGGAAAAAGTGTCTGCGAATTCTTCAGCTTATTTGACTCATCCATAAAGTTATAAATAATTTTAGCCAAATAAACTTTAACTGCAGATACATTTTTAACAAAATCATCGTTGTCCATCAACAGTATATACGTAGTCAGCTCTGCAACTTTAAACATAACAATAAAAAAGTACTAAGTGTTCTCTCTCTGCAAACTGAAGCACATTATTCATTCATGCATTCTATATTCACTAAGAAACAATTATTTTATAAATAATCAGAAATACAATTATTTATAAATAATCTCTTTCGCTTCACAAAGGGGAATGATGCTCCCTTTAAAGTTGTATGACAGTCCAAAGCTTGGATTTGTAATTCCTGAGACATGGAGATTAAAAATTTTCCTCCAGGATATAAAGCAATAAAGTAATTCCCTAAGAGAACAAGGGAGTGGTATTACTACCAAGTGAAGACCTACCCTGGTGAAATATATTTTAAAGAAATTGAGCTTGAAACAGATAAGTCCTATTGTAGTACTGATATCCAAGTGGAGTTTATACCTAGACATTGCAATAAAATAAAAGCCGTTTTGTAAATTTTTATATTTTAAAATAATAATATAGGATATATAATCAAGAATAACTTAGAGTCATATATTGAAATCAAGAGATATGTAAAACATGAAAAATTTAGGAAAGGTAATACCTTTTCTGATACCCGCGTAAGTACTAGCCAGCCCATTTCTCTTCTTTCGGTGTCGATAGAGCCAGATGCTAAAAACCATAAGGATGATCCAACAGGCAGCCCCAATTCCTGCGATGAATGCCGGCTGCTTCACTACGTCTGAGATTTGCTGAGCAAGGCTGACTTGGTCCTCAGGTGACACGGGGTTTCCATGAGAATCTGAAAAAGCCATCTTTGGGTTCATTGGGGTTTAAAACGCAGTGAGACAATAAGCACATGCTTATATACGTAAAGTGGCCATCATTATGTTGTTAATTTTTGGACAATAACTTCTGCTTTTCGTTGCAATGTGCACCATGGTCAATTAAAAGAGTTCATGGGATTTGGGGCAAGATTATATTCACTTTATTTATTTGAATTCAAAACAAACACAACAATTTTACGGAACATATTTTAAAACAAAGATAATAGCCCATAATTCCTATATTTTGCTCCAGAAAACTGGAGTTCACCGATGGGATTTTCAGTGCAAACTGAGATAAAATACAAATTACACTTCTAAAAAGTGAAATACTTTACCCCAAGAATACAAATAAGGAGTATTGACTTGTTTAGTTGCTAAGTTGTATCTGACTCTTTTACAGCCCCATGGACTGTGTGTGTGTGTGTGTGTGTGTGTGTGTGTGTGGATGTGTATTGGCCCCATGGACTGTGTGTATGTGTGTGTGTGTGTGTGTGTATGTGTATCGGCCCCATGGACTGTGTGTGTGTGTGTGTCTGTGTGTGTGTGTGTGTATCTCCTCTCGCCCACCCTTGAATAGTCTAAGACGCTTAACTACCTCAGAAACACATTATTTGGAACTATGTTCAGAAGGGTCTATAAAAATTCAGGATCATTAAGAACCAATGAAAAACTGAGATTTTGTTATCACTGAAGGAACTATGAAAAAGTCTTTTTAAAAAAAGTGGAATTTTTATTTTTATGTTTCTGGCCACACACCATGTGACTTGTGGGATCTTAGTTCCCCAGCCAGGGTTTAAACCGGGGCCCTCAGCAGTGACAGCGCCGAGTTCTAACCACTGAGCTGCCGTGGAACTCTTAAAGAAAACTTTCTTTAAGACAAGAACCATGGCCAGAGACAGCTATAAGAACGTTAAATATGGACAAGATTATCAAGTGTCATGAATAGCGGAAAAGGCTCCTATTTTCTCTCAGCTATTTTGATTCAAGAATTTAAGACTGATGGACTTGTGGCTATTGAAATTTACTTGGTTCACACTTACGTTTCAACCTACTAAGAGACTCCTGGCTCAAGCCCACCATTTTACCATGTCACACCGAGCAGACTGCCAAGTTTATAGAAGTCTGGAAGCTGTTCCTCTGCCGTCAAGGAATAACCTACTTTGTGGGCACTAAGTGATGCCAGTGCTGAGGATGCCCAGCGGCAGAATTCTTACTATCTGTAAGAATTACTTACTATCTGTATCTGCACTCTTAATGTTCTTCCCCTATAACACCTGGTCAAAGGGGAAGGCGTTTGCCTATTTCATTAGAATTGGTGCTTTGTTACAATTGTTAAATCACTTGACTCTAAAATTGTTCTGCTAAAACCACCTGCTTTAAAGTAGAAACATTTTTTCCAGTCCAAAACTTTTTTTTCCAGAAAAATAATTGGAATAACTCATTGTTTATGAATAATACTTCTCAAATACAAAAAATATAGTTTTTTTCTTATTAAAAGATATTGCTTTCTGATAAGACACTGGCAGGTAAAATAGAAAGCATTCCAAGGCTAAGGAAACAACCATAGGAAAATAGTCTTTTCTATATAGGGCTAAATTGCTACTCGTGTTGTATATGGGTGTGTTTTTATTTATCTTTTTCTTAAACAGAATTCCAGATTTCATTCTATAGGGTCAAGGCTGAAAAATCTATTTTTACAAGCAGCCTGCCTTCAACTGTTTCTTGACTGAAAGTTTCATTTCATGTTCCAGACTCTTTTATCTATGGTTATCCTAAGAGCGCTTCATCCTCGGTAAGTTCACCAAGTGGATCTATTCTTTTTATTGCTAATACACCCTTTGTATCTGCTAGGTTTATAGATTTCATGGCTATTTGCACAAAGTTAAGTTGGGTGGCTTCAGATTTTATGAAAACAGCTAAGAGGGGTTCCATGCAGGCGACCAGATGGGCTTAACAGAATAAAGTGCGGTGTGACTAATGAATTAAAATGGCCCTTCTGTATCTCAGTCTTTGTCTCACTGCAGCTGAGGCTGTATTAAGATATGGAAAACTGGCACACATTTATAATTTCAAGAAAATCAATTTGATCCTTAAATCCTATGATTTAAATCTTAAATAAATAAAGTTACACATGGTCCTTTTTTCCAATTCATTTTTGAAAACCCAGAACTAGAAGTCATATATAATTTAAAAAGTAGACAAATGAAATGACAATGTAAGTTAATACTAACTTTTCACAAAACTAGGCAACTATCTGAGTAAAAAGACCTATGTTTAGACCGTTTTCTCCCATACCTTAAACTGTTTTCTCCCATACACTGCAATAGTCAAGTAATTAAAAAAAAATTGTTTTCTATACTGCTTAAAAATTTGGACTAAATGAACCAGAAATAAAACCATGAAGCTACTTCTTTTTTTTTTCACTTAAAAGTTGTGCATATTATAATCTGTTGAAAAAAAAAGTGTTAAAGGTAAAAGATATTCTCAGAATTAAATTCTGGCCCATGTCTGCAGTAAAGGTGACAAGCTCTCCACTGAAGCTTGAATGGTTCTCTCATAGCATACAGCTGTCAGGGGGTAGTGTTCCCATTCATCTGCTTGGAATCACAAAACAGTTCTGTGCAGCAGCGACATGCACAATTTCCAGACATGGTGCCATTTAAACCTTGCCCCACACTGTATGTTTCTTGTCTTCCTTTCTGCTGGCCCAGGGTCAACCTTGGAAGCCACATCAGCCTGAGATTCTCCACGTCTACAATCACTGGACTTCAGGTGGACTCTGTGTTACTTTACAGAAATTCTGCAAGTGTATCTGGTACAGTAGCTAGTATTATCTTGACAGTGGAACATCAACAACAGTTTCCAAATTGGATATAAAGTTCCTTATGTATGCCAACAAAGTTTATTAAAAGTAGAATGTTTCTTAATTTTGTTCTGAGATAATTTCTAAGATGTCATCAATATTACCAACAAGAAACAATACTATGTACTTCTTTGTGATATACGAAGACTCATGTATCTGATTCTTTTTCATAATTTAGCAACTGGCATAAAATACTACTAATGCTTAACTTCTGACCTGGAAGGAACAAAGTTGACTATATGCTTCTCAGTATCATGAAATTTCACTATCATCTCTTAACATCTCTTAACATCTTTTCTCTTCTCCTTCCATTTACAATTTTGTTGCTGTTTTTTTGTTGTTGTTTCTTTTAGATTTGACTGGTAACCATTTGATAATTTGAATTGTACGTGTATGTCTCTATAATGAAGTATGGCAACTAAGTGTTCTCCACATTTTTTATTCCTCTAACCAGTTTTGAAGCACATTGTACTTTTAACTTTTTAAGTAACTAGCATATGCCATATTTCAATGCTCTTTAACATCTCAGTCTATCTTTTGTTATCACATGCAATATCATTTTAAATAGACAAAAATGGTAAATATAAATTGCATATTGCTCTAAACTTCAAACACTTAGTTTAAGTTTTACATAGAAATTTTTTTTTAACCACATCTTTCCTGTTCACTGAGGCATCCTTTGTTGTTTAGTTGCTAAATCCTGTCCTACTCTTTTGCAGCCCCATGGACTGTCAGGCTCCTCTGTGCAAGGGATTCTCCAAGCAAGAACACTGGAGCGGGTTGCCATTTCCTTCTCCAGGGGAATCTTCCCTACCCAGGGACTGAACCTGGGTCTCCTGCATGGCAGACAGATTCTATAGCATGGAGACAGCAGGAAAGTTGAGGAGGTCTCACTGGTGCTCAGTTAATAGTATTTGTTGACAGATGGGAAAAAATTCAATAGGACAGAAAAAGGATGACACTGAACATTTACAGCCTTTTGCTCAAAATACCATTTAAAATGTTTGTTTGGATAAGTTTAAATTTAGTTGTGATATTATAGACAGATAAAATAAAGCTAACAATATTATTTTTGTAATTCTATCGGCACATTCCATAGTCTGTGCAACTTGCACTGGCTGCCTCCACTACGTACCAAAAAGAAAAGGAGGACACTGGGTACAGTGATAAGTCTTTCCAACCAGGTCTGCACTGGCACTCACCTAACTGGATGAACTGTGGCTCACTCTTCACCCCCGACCCGGCGCCCGTGCTGGCTGCCACCTCTACACTATATCGGATCCCAGGAACCAGTGAGGGAATGACCACAGAAAAGGTGGAACCATCTACTGTCTTGTTTATATGGTATCGCGTTTCATTGCCCAGACACCAGACCTGTAAGAAGAGCACAACAGTTATGTAAGTGAATATAAAGATCAACATAGTATTGTGGTTTTAGACCTAGACAGAGTTCAGATCTATCATGAACCTAATATAGGAAGTTTCAAAAGTCATTTTCCCCTAGATCTAGTTCTGAGAAGATGCTTCCTGTCAAACCTAGTGTTAGTAGTATGTTAAAAACCTCTTTGAACTTTCTTATATACTCTTAAAGAATTATATCAAGTGATTCTACAAATGTTTCTACAGAAGATTATACCAGGCGATTCTACAAAGAACCTGGTTCTTATCAACAGGATTTGCTTTTTTAAAAAATACACCTAGGTATTATATGCCAGAAAAAGATAAAACGAACTTGCAAAAACTTGTATACATCCAGATAAAGAACAGTAACTTACCTATCATCATTCAGTGTTTTCATTTCTACTATGGACTGGGCATAATACCAGATATCACAAAACAAAAATGAGTGGGAAACTGTGTTTCTAATACTTTATTTCAACAGTTCTCAGGGATAAAATTACCTGACGCTGTTACAGCACCATCACTTTTTATGTCAAAACAAGAAGCAGTTGATTTAAAAAGAGAGAGAGTTTCTGAGCAATCTAAACTATCTCGGCATAAGCATGGTTTTTAAAAAGAAAACAAGGACATATTTAGCACATGGAACTCTGCTCAATGTTATGTGGGAGCCTGGATGGCAGGGGGCGTGTTGGAGGAGAATGGATACATGTGTATGTGTGACTGAGTCCCTTGACTGTTCACCTGAAGCTATCACAACATTGTTAACTGGCTACACCCCAATACAATATAAAAAGTTCATAATAAATAAAGAGATGGATCCAGGACCTATTATAGAAGTCTTTTCCGGAAATATGTGTTCCAGACCACCAAGACCTAAAAAATAAATATAACTGAACATAAAGGGTAAGGGTCATCCTAAGATTTTTCTATCGATGGTATGTTGAACTATTATCCATGAAAGAAAAATAGCACTCTGATCTTGTATTTATGGTAATATTAATTAGTTTTTGATAAAATACAAGATCCTAATAACAATACATATTTGATTTGAAAGAAAAATATTCTAATAAGAAAATTATTGTATCTCTCATTAACTTTGATGATATTTGTGGTAGGAAATTATTTGTAGGAAATTAAGATCTCCGAGCTACGCTATAATCCTTAATTTAAATTTCTCTAAAGGATTACTGAATTATTAGAGTGATCTTTTGCAATGTTGTAGATCTTGGACATGATGCATGACAGTGTCTGGACTCAATTTCTATAAGAAAATGATCCACACAGTAGTAAAACACGCTCTGTATTCTTTATGATGTCCTCCAGCAAGATGTGGGATTATTTTCAAGTAGCCTATTGTTTAAACTGTAATAGGAAATGGGATTTAAAATGAATCTAAGAATGTCAGTGTCCTCTTTCACATGGGCAAAAATCTTTTTTGCTTTGAAAGTTAATATTATTTTAATATTGTTTCAATGCATAATACCAACAAATGGTCAGACTCTATACCAGGGTCTGATCATTTGAAAATAAAGAGTCCTTTGTGATTTTTTCCCCCCAATTACATTACACAGCTGAACCAAAGCCACAAACTGATTTTGTACCAGTCAATCAGGTTGTGAAAGGCATTTTATTATTTTAAATTGACCATGAAGTTAAGTGAAATCCACCCTTTCTCATTTCTTTAGGAGAGAAATGAGTTTTGACTCTTAGGGGAAAATGCCTACATTAACACAATTTTGCTTGAGAGCTGAGATATCGCCTTATTCTATATGCTTAAAAATCTCTATAACAGTTTATTTTTCCAGACTGAACCATAGCATCCCAGTATTGAAATAATCTTGAAACTCATGAGAAAGTTCAAAGTGTAGAGATTCTTACCTATTAATGACTCAATTACAGTAGAAGATTTAATTTCAAACACACAATGCGTTTATAACAGTATTTTAAATACCTTAAAAAAAGTCACCCCTTTAAATTATACACAAATTCATAAAGAGGTTTTTAGTTTGTTTTTAAAAGTCATTTTAAAATGAAATGTTATACCTAAAATTAAGCTCAGTATATTTGGTCATCGTACAAATTATTTTGGTACTCAGAAGTATATTTACGGTCTTTATTTGGGCCTTACCCAAAATGCATATCAACATCACCTGGAAAGATCTACCAAAGTATATAAACAAGGGCCTTATTACAGATGCTGAATCAGAATCTTTCAGAATGGTGGCCACGCACCTATATTTGTAAAATGATTCCATAAGTAATTCTGATATTAGCATGCAATTACCTGTAGAAGGTAAGTGTGTATTTACTTTCTTACCATCAATTTCATATCAATAGAAACAGGTAAGTTTTCACATTTATGAGACAATTCAGTAAATATAATTTAACTGGTCACTAGAAAAATACTGAGGTATCATGGACATATAAAGCACTGTCTATAGAAATACACGTCTTGCAGTTAAAAAGTCTTCTAGTATGTAATGTGCTTACATACATACTGAAAAAATACAAGAAAAATTTACTTTCTTGTGTGATTTCCATAATTCAATCTATCATTTACTCATTTAACATAGCTCATTAAGACTGTGCTCTAATGCTTATTCATTAATAGGATAAATATCATGTCCCTAACTTAATTTTATTCTACCTTGGCATGCTTAATATATTTGCTTGAAAATAATCTAGGTAAGCCTTTCTAAATTCAATGATTAGAGATGATTAACTTCACAGGTAAAAATAATTATTTAGAATCACTGAATTAAATTACTTCCAATATATCGTATGTTTAAAAAATTTCATTCAAACATATATAGAAATTTAAAATTGAATTTCCTCTGAGACATAAAATTTTGTTTAGAGATGCGGAAAGATGAAAACAAATTTATTAAAAAAATTTCAGGCACATTGAAATAATTTTACCAACTTACCTCCAATGTTACAAAATTCCAAATGTGTTGAAACAAAGAAACCATATCTGATACAATTCCATGGGGCAAACTAATTCTGCAAATGCATTTAAGCTGCATTTGGGGGGTGGGGGAATAAATTTTGACTAGTCTTTACATGTGTTGTTTGTGTGAGCACCTATATATACTGTGAGCAGGTAAATGCTCTCTTTTAAATTATTATTTTTTCAAATGGCTTAAGAA
Source organism: Budorcas taxicolor (assembly GCF_023091745.1). Taxonomy (NCBI): domain Eukaryota; kingdom Metazoa; phylum Chordata; class Mammalia; order Artiodactyla; family Bovidae; genus Budorcas; species Budorcas taxicolor. Next base: position 90,915,574 of record NC_068910.1, read on the forward strand.
AAAAGTATTTCACAATTATTGACTCAACGGACAAGTATTAAAAAACAAAATTTATGTTGCTATGCTCACCAGCAGATGGCGCCAAATATCCATGAACAATATAACCAAGCTTGCTTTTTTACTATACATGTATTTACCTTATACTCTTGGACCATTCCATTTTGAGTATCTTCAGGAGGTGGCTGCCAACTAACAAGAATTGCAGTTCCATTTCCATCATTCTTTGATACAGTTACACTTTGAGGTGGGGCACTGGGTGCTATTAAATTGTTTTAAAGAGCAAGTTTATAAATAAGCATATTAAAAAACATTGAAAGCAGGCATTTAAACCATTAAACAGAACAAAGTTTATGTCTATATATATATATATATATATATATATATATATATGTTTAAGGATGTGTCTCCTCCAAGTCTGATTAGTCCCAAACTGTTTAAATTTTTCCTCGATACTGCTAACTTATTGTTACTGTGAATTTTCTATAACCAAAGTTATATAGATTAGCTATTTCCACAAAACATTCCAGGGGAATTCCTCTCTCTGCTATCCAAGTGCCACTGTCTCCCTAAAATGTTCAAAAGTATAAATGCTAACCATCCATGACATTAACTGTATTATAATTTACTGTAATCAAAGGAACAATTTAGGAACAATTCTTGTTATTTTTAAAGATTATACCTGTGACATGTAACTTGTAACGTTTATGTAAATACTAATTTTAATTTCCAGTTACATGGTGGCTAGACATACTGGTTTGTGTAGAGCTGAGGGGTTTCTAGGGATATGAACCATAAAATGTTAATCCCAGAAGGTCCTGGGCAAACCAAGACATTACTCACTTTATTTACAAATCCTCACTCAAAATAACATTTGATAAACGAATGAAAAAATTAACAGAAAGGCAAGCAAATTGAGGATAATTACATCTTTAAATGTGAATTTTAGTTCTGAATAATTAGATATATCCAAGATATGTCACTAAGTAATACAATGTTCACATTTGCACATTTTTATATAGGCCGCTATTAAAGCAAGTCAAGTATTACAGACTTTAGTTTTTAGTAGTTCTAATTAAATAACATCTATTAACAAAATATAATGCTCACTACCAAGACAGTTAATAATGTCACTATTACCATTAAAATTTTTCAATTACATTAATAAAAGCCTAATGAAAGTACTGCAATGCATAGTCATCACACATTTCATTATACTTGCCTTCTTCTAGGGTTTTGGCAAATTTAATTTCACTATCTGCTCCTTGAAATTCATTAAAAAAAGGACGAGCCTTAATTTCATAGTTGACTCCTTTTTTGAGATCAGGGATAACCACACTATTTTTGGTTGGGGTCCTCACTTCAAAAACTAACCACTCGGATTCACCATGGTTGGCTCCAGACGGGCGGTAAAGAACTTTGTATCCTTGAATATACTGAGACTGCTGGTCCACCTATTACAGTGACAAATAAAATGCAATCACTCATTCCTTCCATTGACTTTTTAGAAAATCATGAAAATTAATGTGACAAGAGGCAAACAAATTCTATCTGGCTTCATCTCACAGTTTTCTAGTCTATATGAGGTAGAATATGAAAAACAAATCACTATCCTTTGTAATCTGTCCACTTATCCAGCTTAATGTATAATATTAGCTATGAATTTCTATGCTTCATGTAAAAATGTGCCGCACCATGGCAGTTCTCTGGTAGACAGCTAGAGATAAGTCAGAGTGTCAAGGGGATGAGGAAACAACATGTGTTTTCCATTTTCTAATTTTAAAAGACTACTGAATGCTATTTAGAAATAGTTCTCAGTTAAAAATGTTCATATGTTAATAATTCTGTAAGTTATATACATTCTTTTGAAGAGTATTAGGAATACATAGCTTGTTTCCTTTGAGACGGGTAAAGTTCATTGTATGTATGCTTAGTCACTCAGTCGTGTCTGACTCTTTTCTACCCCACAGACCATAGCCCGCCAGGCTCTTCTGTGCATGGGATTCTCCAGGCAAGAATACTGGAGTGGGTTGCCATGCCCTTCTCCTGGGGATCTTTCCAACCCAGTTCATTACTGCATAATATAAAATACAAGCAAGATGACATTTTTCTCTGTTTAAAACCATTTCTCAGCTACCCCAACAAACAATGTTTATATTATAAAATTATCATTGGTGGGGAAGTAAGGAACAATATATTTTTGCATATTTTTCATACAATGATCTCCGAAAAGTCATCTGCTTATTAAAACTGAGATCAAATATTACAACAGCAACAATGACTCACTGTCCAGTGCACTTCGATTGAAGAGGAGGAAAGGATGGTGGGGTTGTGGAGATGCAGCACAACATTCCCCAGTTCTCGCTGGACCTGCTTGTGATCCACCCCCTGACTGGTTGGGGGAATATCTGCAACAATCCCAGAAGACTGTGTCAAAGCCTAGACAATGGTTCTGACTTGAATAGAAGCATGGGGAAACAGTCCTTTCATTCATAGAAAATCTCAGAAAAGAAGAATCATTCCAACTGTGAAGAATAATTTCAATCTGTGCTACAGAATAAAACAGGAACAACCTAACCTTTTTATTAGAATCGGGAGGACAGGACATACAGAGAGAGATAACAAGCAGACGGCATACAGAAAGCAAAACAGAGCAGGTGGCAAAAATAACAACGGCAGACATCAGTGTTTGAGGCCTCCTCCTATCATGTAATGATCGCTTTCTCGCCTAGGATGAACGGCTTAGTGCAATCCACTCTGAGTTTGTTACAGAACCTTCTGTAGTGATCCTAACTATGCAAGAAAGGAGATATCCAGGATCTGTGACCAGCAGATGAGTAAAGAAGAGAATGGAAACACCTAAGTGGAAAGCAAGCACAAAAAGAAATTAGACACCTCTCATCTTATAAGATAAACCCAGATATCTTTCCAAATAAGATATGTTAGTGGTTATAAAAGGGGGTATGGAAACCAGCAACAGGATAGGACAGGATAGAATAGAATAAATCTGATGAGAAAAGAGTACTTAACATCTATTTAACTGATGGTTGCTTTACTTTAATCATCGTATCCCTGTCAAAAAGGTTCAATAAAGAGATTTAAATCTCAAAAAATCAATGTTTTTAGAAAGGAGACCAGGAATATAGTAACAATTAAAACCATTACTAGTGTTCATTTATGTTGGATTTTTTTTTCCCAACAAAGAAGTATTTTTGCTAAACTTACTAAAAAGTCTGTACTTGATAAAAGTTGCCTGTTTCTACAGAGATTTGCTAAATACAGATGCTTTGCTTTGTTTACAGTAGCATGAACAAGAGAAGAAAATACTTTCATATCTAGAATTGTCCTTCTCAAATACCATATTTTGGCACATATATTCTAGACTACTTTCCATCTCATAAGCAACAGAAACAAGAATATTAGTTTTATGAATAATTAAAGAAAGAACTGAGTTTGGATAGAAAACAAAAACATGGATATTAAAAGTAAGATCGGTTATCTGGGAAAATAATTTTAAAAAGAGTGGATATGTGCATTTGTATAACTGGTTCACTTGCTATATACTTGAAACTAACACAACCCTTTAAATCAACTATACTTCAATAAAAATTTTTAAAATGAGGTTGGTAAGTATCTTTGATAGAGTTCAGAGAACACAGGCAAATGAAAGAGATGACAGATCAAGAGTACTATTCAAGACTCTGATGTAAAACCTTGATTTTATATATATATATACTGAGCCTCTGACATAAATTTATAAATAAGCAAAATGAGAAAAACTGAGTTTTGGCTTCTCATCCTTTATCAAACATTAGGAGTAGGTTTGGCTCATATTGGTCCTCAGGCCACAGACTATAGATAGAAAATACTTGATTGTTAAGTTTTTCATCTCAGGAATATTTCCTTCTGCACTAGTCTCCATTGCTCGTAGAATTTAATTACCATCTATCATTCATGGACAGAACTGGCAACTCAGCAACTTGACAGCCATGTAACACTGGGAAGATTTTGTAACCTCACTATTTTTCAGTTACCTCATCTGTCAAATGGCAGTATCAGTGGAAGTCACTTTGGAGTGTTTTTGTGAGAATTGAATTTCTTAAGGCATAGAAAGTCCTTTTGTTGAAGGTAGGGATTGGGTCCATTTTTACGAACCTAGAATACCTAGCACAATGACATACATATAGAATGTGTTTTATTAACACTAGTTGAGTTAAAGTGAATAACTGTATGGAACACAGACACATATTATACACATTAGCTTCTAAATATGCTCTCTCATATGTAAGATTCCATCCTTAGGGAAATCGTCTGCCTTCTAGGAAGTGTCTTCAAACATGTTAGTAATCATTTTTAAAGGTAACTACTATAATTTGCATGGCAATCTCTAATTTCTCTGGTTGAGGTAACCTTGCTAGTTAATCCTCTCATGAAAGTTTCTAGATTCTCTTGCCTACTGTCACCATCTTGGAAATAGAACATTATTTCAGAAAATTCCTCACAAGTAAGAAAAATGGAAAGTAATGTTTAATAGTATAATATTGAGACATTTATTAATTGATCTCTTTATTGTTCTTGTTTTCCTTCTCCTCCTGAAAGAAGTGTATTATCATGAAAAATGTCTTCCCAACATTCAGAGTCAAACTTGAAGGAAATCTTAGATGCTATTTTACCCCTGCCATTTCCCTAGTATTGGAGTTTCCTATACACGATCTTTGAGGATGGGACTGTTCAAGTCCCATATCATTATTTACAATAATTGGTCTTTTATTACCTAGAGCACACGTATTCTGTACATTCTGTGTCTGTGTACATATTCTTTAAAAGACAGGGTTCAAGAATGCTGTGTGGACAGAACGTGGATAAAGAATAGTATTAACAGTGGCAACAACCACCTTCATTGGTCTCCAATCCCCCCACCCCACCTGCTAGCTGCTCATTATAATCTCCCTTGCATTATCAAATCTTATATTTGAGAGCACATTTTGATTACCCTGGGATAGGGTTACTGTGACATGGGTCTACCTGACTCCTGAACAGGAAACTATGCCCTATATCTGTGCTAACTTATGACCCAGTTTACTCATAGGAATCTCCACTTGGGGAAGACTTTCCTGAAGCCATGCTGCAGAAGCAGTTAAAGAAGTTATGCTGGGGTTTCCTCGGTGGTCCAGTGGTTAAGAAATCTGTGCCCCCAGTGTGGTGGCTGAGTTCAAACCCTGGTCAGGGACCTAGATCTCATAGGACACAATTAAGAGATTGAATGTCACAACCAAAGATCCCAGGTGGCACGCAGAAGACCTAATGTGGCCAAATCAGTCAATCAGTCCATCAACACTAAAAAGAAAAATTATGAAAACAAGTAGCTTGCCCGCTTCCTGTGAATCAATTTCCAACAAGTCTTTCCTGAATTCCCTCTACCTCGGCTCTTTCCCTAACTGCTTACGCATTCTGTTTCTGTCAACTGGATTTTCCCAGGTTCTTCCCCAGGCTCCTGCTATGGTCTGACTCAGCTCAGTTTCACTGTGTCTCAAAAGCCATCTAAAACTAGACAGTAAAATTTGCCTCAATGTTAACTTCCATTTGCTGGTCTTATTTAGGTGCCTGGAGTTGGAATAAGCCTATCTTGCTCACACACAAGTCTCTCAAAATATTAAGGAAAAAAAATATCTGGCCTAGTCTAGCTTTATTATTTGGGGGGATATTTTTTGTGCGAAGTTCTGGATTTTTTTTTCCAGTGATAAGAATTTTAGCTTTCAGTGCAGCCTCCCCAACCATCCTCATCTTCCTTTTAAATATCTTAAAATTCTACCTGAAAATGTAGTGCTCAAAAAAGAACACATTACTCTATTCGTGATCTCACCAGTTCAGATTTTGCTCTGCATATAATTCTGCTAAGACTACATTTGTTTTTCTGACAACTACTCACTCGGTTGGCTCTGGGAGGTGTTCTATCTAATTGACTTCAAACACTGAAGTCAGCCTCCCCCCCACCCTGCCCCCAACACACCCAATGCACACACTCCTTTTAAGCCCAGTATCCTCAGCCTATCCTTCTATAGCTAAGTTTTAAAACCTAAGTTCAAGTACCAGACTTTTAAATTTGCTCCATTAATTTTAATCTTGTTAGCGCTAGCCCATCATTCCAGTCTGTCGAGTTACTTAATTCTGGTTCTCTCACTTAGCATGAGAGCTGTGTTTCTCAAATTTTATGAACTTTCCTTATTTTTAGTCCAGTGAAAGAAATACAAATCCAATGACAAATGACAAAGTCTTCTGGTATAACATAGAAAAGAAATCTGAGTCCTGCATATTCATGAAGTTGGCTAATTTAATACTTGTCCAATCCTGTGGCGTAGGGATTTTTAGCCCCATTATATAGTTAAGGGAATCAATGCTCAGGACTCACTAGCTTGCTAATAGATTGAGGAGCTGAGATAACAAATTTTTTGATTTCAAAACGGTATGCCTGTTTTACTGTTTCTAGTTTTCCCGCTGACATGGGTTCATTTCATTTAGGTTATTCTACTAGCTATCATGTATAAAGGTAAGTAGATTAAAATTTTTAAAAAAACAAGTTAACAGATAAAGCATTAACAACTCCCCATTTACAGCTGAGGATGTATTTTACAAAATCATTCATATGTATATATGACAGAATCACAGTTAATCAGAAACTTTCACTAAGGTCTATTGGGTAGAGACCACTGTACTGGGGACCAAAGTTTCAGTTCACTTTACAGCTGTCCTAGTTTCTGCATTCTTTACAAATGCGTATATAACACTGAAAACCTCAAACTGCCTTAAGGCAGGCTCTGAGACTATTAAAGCTACTGGTGAAGTGACTCATACTAGCAAATATATGCATTTGGGTGTGTTGATTTCACACAGCAAAAAACAGACATGGGCATGTTCCATTGCTCGGTTTGCTTTCTCTGGGAATTCTGAAACAAAAGGTCCTTCTCAAAAGGTTGTTTATACACTCTTTAGAGAAGACAAAATGCCCAACATGGCAGCTAGACACTCTCTCAAAACTGGAAAAAGTAATTAAAATCTTTTAGTACTTCTGTGTACAGTTTGTTTCTATCACTGTAACTAAGTTTCAATTTTTGCTTTGGAAACACACAAAGATAGAGACATTATGATTCCTCTGTATGGTCACAAAAGAATCTTATATTTCTAATTCCTACCATCTAGAGGTAACCTTTCTTTACTAATCTTATATGAATAAAGTATATTTTAACTGTGATGACAATACATTAAAATAAAAGGTACAGGTTGATTCAAATTCACCTTTTTTTCAATATACAAGTTTTACCACTGCTTAAACATTAAAATAACAGGAGGAACAAGAGGGTGAATAGGAGATAATAATCTGCTGAAAGCTAAAAATAATTCTTATTCATGAAAGACAATAAAAAGCAGTATATCCAGAATGTGGTTCAAGTGAAAAAATTCCCAATTTCAAATGTTTTTAGAAGCAGCTTCAACATGTTCATTTTTCCTCGTATCTGTTTTTTTTAACTCAGCTTTGATGAACACATACATGATTTCCATTTGAAAGTTTAATACGTTATGGACAATGTAAGATAGACCAAAGAATATACAGATCTAGATTATTTCCATGCTTTGGAAAGATTGGACAGAGGGGTTAAGAACAACTATCTCTTACATTTGTGTGATTTCCAGAGAGTATTACTTGATTATGTTTGTAATGTTCAAGACTCATCCCAAAAGTCATGAATATTAATCTCATAAACAAAATTTCCTTAATTTTATATACAACTAAAGATTTTGTGATTTGTGATTAAGATTAAATCACAAAAAGATTTGTGATTAAGATTTTACATCCACATGTAGTCATATTTAAAAATCAAGAAACTGATTATAAAAATATTCTCATAATCCTTTTGCTCACTGAATTTGTGACTTTATAAAACGAGGAACATTTCTTTGTTATTTGTCAAGTCATGGAGTGTTTAGTCAACAAAATAAGAAAGTTTGCAGACACCATGATTTAAAAATTAATTGAGCAACTAAAACACATATATTTTAAATATATAATCTTAGCATGTAGTACAAATGATTTTACTTGTATAAGTGTAACATCTAAAGATAAGTAGGTGTCCCAAGGCTGCGTGAATCAACACTTACCTTGTGTTTTCACTGGGTCTGATATCTGGCTGGGATCACTAATTCCATATGCATTGGCAGCCCTCACAAGGAAAAGGTAAATTGCATTAGGTTTGAGTCCTTTAATGGCAAATGCTTCTGTTTTCACATTCTCCGCTACCGTCTGCCAGCTGCTACCAGATGCATGGCTATGGATAGATACATCAGTTAGAACATGCATATTTAATGGCAAATCAAAACAGAGAACTAGCAAACACCATCTTCGCGTTACCTGAAGGCTTCTATAATATAAGACGTTGGAGTTGCACCTGAATTCAAATTTGGTTGCCATGACAACGTTACTGTATTTCGGCTGACATCTGTAACTTCAGGTTTTGAGGGGGCACTAGGGATTAAATTTGGATCGGTGGGTCTTGGAGGCTGCACTGGAACTCCAAATTCTAACAAAGAAGAAAGAAATGAAAGATGCTTACACAGAGAAGCACATAAATGTAGATAAAATATCCATCCCCTACGTAGACTTCAAGACATCCACTTCATCTTTTTACCAGTAAGGAAACAACTACATTTCAAGCTTCACTTTTAGGTAAAATACTATCAAATTTACCTTGGACTTCAATGTAAGCACTCCACGTTGCTTCACCACTGGGGGTTGATGCAATGCATGTGTATCGACCAGTATCACCCAGCTGAGAAGACAAATCGAAAATAAATATTTGGAATACTCAAGAGCTCACTGGGATGGCAAAACAATTATATTTTGTATATGGCCCATGAATATGGATAGCTGCCTTAAAATGCACTAACCAGAAGCTTCCTCTTAATTTAACATGTTTTCATTGAATGTGAATTAAAATACTGCATGAAGATAAAAGACAATTTGTTATTCTAATTGTATGATAAATATATAGTATTTAAGTGCATTAACATCATCAATTTCTGTGTCAGGCACAGTACACGAGGTATATAACCTTAAATTCAAAGGGTTAATCTTTAATACTAATTTATATTTCATATTTACTAAGTCACATAGTAAGGCTAATAAAGTATAGCCAATGACTCTTCTTGCTGTTTCATATTTTACCTGAGTTACATCCACATGGATAAAGGAGATAAACAGATATTTAAAAGAAAATGAATAGACACAGAACGATTTCTTCTTAAAGCATTCCCTCTTTTTTCTCATTTTATTTTTCTAACCTGTAACTTCAGGCAGTTAACAAGTATAAAGTTAAACCCCGGCTAGAATGATGCTCTCTCCCCCTTCAGAAGACTGACTGCCAGAAAACAAACACAGGCCACATGCTCAATGGTAAAATCCTCAGTAGCATAATGAACCCATATACCTCTGCTTGAGGCAATAACTCTATCATCAAATAATATTGGATAAAGCAAGAATGCTGTCATTTTGTTCTGGCAAATGTAATAACAAAGTCACAATCACTGTCAGAAAAAAGTACAACATATTAACTTTCGCAGCACATGAAATGAACTGCTATGTTGATCCAAAACTCCAAAGAAGCCACTCACAATAGGCAATAAAGCAATTGAAATTTATGTTTATTGCTGTCAAAGCTATTCTTTCATATGCCCCATGAGCTTGTCTCGTCTTGACCTAAAATGAAAAAGAAAAACCAAGACAAAACAATATAGTCCTGAAAAGAACATGTATGGGATGTGACATCCTGGGAAGGTAAATCCCTAAATTGTTCCCACGAACCTGTGAGATTTCATCATTTCACATTCTGATTTGAAATGTACATTGAATCTATACACCGCTTTACCATTTTTGTTTACATGTAGAGTATTCTGTAATTGCGAAATGCTGAACCAAATATTCACAATAGAACTCTTGAAGTTTACAGCACATAATATAGTACTGGAAAATAACTTTGCAAAATGGAAGGAATGCATTATATCACTGCTTGGAAGGTATTTTTTTTCTCCCACAAATTCTCATCCTTTTCTCCTCCATGTAAAACCTTACACTACTTGCCATGGGTTAAATTATGAGTCATATCACCAGAAATACACACAGAGAAGTGTCTGAAAGAATAAAGCATCAAATTAAACATATATTCATACTGCTATTAGCATTTCATTATTTCTAAAAATTGAGGCTTCAACACTGGTTTGCTGGAGGCAAAAACAAAGTGGAACAAAATGCGAAACCCAGGGTGTCACAAGTTACCTTAGCATATCGGATCTGTAGTACTCCGGTCTCCAGCTGTTTGATTCGAGAGTCTTGGGTTGAAACAAGGACTCCATCCTTTCTCCACAGAATTGTGGGCACTGGACTGCCTGTGGCCACACAGCTGAGCACTAAAGTACCATCCACTGCTACAGTCTGATTCACAGGACCTTGTCGAATGACTGGGGGAGGTCGGTCTGCAATCACTGCCAGCAAAAACAACAGGAAATAGATTTCTGCAACTGGAAGCAATTTTCTAATCATCTGAGCAACAGCAGTTGCTCTAGGCTTTGAAACACACTAATTAAACAAGTAATTAAAGTAGGAGACATGCATTATTCAGAATGCATTTCTATGATGTACTGATTCAGAACATTAAAATGAGATACAATGTACCAACCACTGAGTAGGCTTGCTGCATTGTCCAGGGACCTATTTAAGAGTTCAGACACTACATAAGGGTTGTGGATGGTGAAGATGTATGGTGGTGAGAAGTGGAGTACTGTGCTTTTTAAATTTTAAAATATGTAAAACACAAAATGACAACAAAAAACTATTTAGCCTAAGGAAATGAATGAGACAGATCTTCATAAATGAACCAAAGCCAACTTGACAATGGTTCTGTGTCCAACAGATAGAATGATGGTGTCACACCAGCATGTTTGATAATTTTGTATCCGAAAACATTTGGGCTTTGACAACTGACAAATAAATATGATTAAGCTCTTTTGATATTGGGATTTTTTCTATTAAAATAGTACATGCTTAAACATATCTCAATCCTAATAATTTCAGGGAAACTGGAAAACTGTCCAAAAATACTGTTGGTAGGTGGTAGTTCAGGTGATAAAGAATCTGCCTACAATGAGGGAGACCCAGGTTTGATCCCTGGGTCAGGAAGATCCCCTAGGGAAGGAAATGACAATGCATTCCAGTATCCTTCCCTAGGAAGTCTCATGGACAGAGAAACCTGGTGCGCTACAGTCCTCGGGGTCTCAAGACTTGGACAAGATTAGGGAGTAAACAATGACAAATCCAAAAATATAACTCAAGCTGATACTCTAACTCAGGAAATCACACACTTCCATATCAGAATTATAGGAATGGGAAGATGCTTTCACTAATTTTATTATCTTAACAGTTTTAATGTCCTATGGAAGGAAAGAATGGAAGGCAACTTTTACAAAATACAAATAAAATTATTTTATTATATGAAAAAAATCTAAAAGTTTTATCTGAGACAATAAAATCATAATTTGGGGGAAAATCCACAACAACTGTAGTGGAACGAGAATAAAGCCTGCATGAGATAGATCTTCTATCCCTTGACCTTGGCAATTTAGGTGAAATTTCATAGATAGTTTTGTAAATGATTAAACAAACAAAAAAAGTTCATTTTTCATTATTAAACTTTAAAATTCTGAATATTAGTTTAAAATTTCCATGTCATGAGTATTCAAAAGACAACTCTAAGAAATTGCCTGCTTAAAGAAAACTAGTTGCCAGAGTAACTAAATTTTGGATGCAACATTTTCAAGTCTGGATGTGTCACGTTCAAAGTTTTATGCACCAAAGATTCTGCACAAACTGGAGTCACATGTCAATTTGTTCCTCATTTATCATGCAATAATTATTAGTGTTGGGCATTCAATCTAAGAAAAACAAGAAAGCAAAAGAGTGAAATCAGCAACTGTGCATTTTTACTTCACCCTTCCAATTCTCTTCCATCTTTGGTTGCTAGTGTGAAATTTGTTAATACCGTAGGGGTGTATTAGAAGGCTGGAGCTTGAAACTTGGCAGGAATGTTTCAGATACTCCACGGGTGAAAAATAGAAGCCAATACTTCCTTTGCTTAGAGTTGTTTAATCTTTTCTACATTATCTGTTAAGTTTGGCTAAAATCAAATTAAATGCCCCTCCTGGTATGTATGAAAAAATAATGATAGTGTTTTATTGCACTGAGGTTTTTATAAGACTCTACTGCCTGTGCTCCCTTGATTCTAAGAATGAATGGATATTTATTTCTAGATATTAATTAAATTAGTAACAGAATGGTTCTTTATAACTGATTATAATTAAGCCCAGTAGTGCAGTGGTTTACTTTCATAGTCTTATTATATTTAGAAATAATTCAGTATTTGGGGATTTATTTAATTCTTTCTGTCTTCACAGTTCTTTGATATTTGCCTCATATTTAGCATCCTTTGCATTTTCTTATCCTATCCCAACCCAGAATAATGATGTTGTTTCCCAGTTACTGATTTCTTCCTAGTTTACCTTGGGTGGTTTACAAAAATAAGCAAGAAAAGAGGAGCAGGCTTGATTATCAGCCTATATCATCTGTCATGTGTCTTTAGGCAAGTGCTTTATATTACCTAAGTCTCTGGTTTTTATCTGTAATATGAGAATAATAATACTTGTTATAACCATCTCCAGGGATTGCTATCAAGATTTAAGTGGAATAACAAATATTCCATGTGCTTTGCTAATTGCAAAAAGCTAGACATTTATATGAATTGTGAAATCACCACTTACCCTTTTCTATAAAATAGTAAGATGCAAATCAGAGGCAAAAAAGTTCATTAAAGCAATTTTATATTTTTAGGTAAGACAACGGAATATGTTGGTGTCACAGATTAGAATAAAACACTGATAAAACATCTAAAGTTACACAAACTAAAGTGCATGGCACATTTACAAATCAACCCTAAATTTAGGATTTATGAGAAAAACTTCAAATAAACAGTCTAATAGCTCACATTTGGATTATTAGAATGAATTATCAGGTAGTAAAGCAGGATGTGTAAGAAACAGAAATATGATTTAAAGAAAGTAAGTGCATGGACTTTGGAATCAGAAGGATTCAGCAGTGTAAAAAGAAAATGTTCCATATCTGTGCTCTTTAATATAGAAACCAAGGGCTTCAAGTGGCTACTGAGCACCTGAGTGTGGCTGGTGTGATTGAGGAACTGGATGTGTAACTTTAAGTAATTTTAATTGTTATTTAAATAGCATCATGTGGCAGGTGGCTACTGTACTGGATGGTGCAAACTTTTGTTTTAAATCTCAGTTCTGCTAGCTAGTATCTGAAGGCTCTGGGAATATCTTTTTTTTAATTAGTCTATCTTTATTGGAGTATGCTTGCTTTCCAATATTGTGTTAGTTTCTACTGTACAGCAAAATGCATCAGTCATACATACACATATACCCCCTCTCTTCTGGACTTCTTCCCATTCGGGTCACCACAGAGCATTAAGTAGAGTTCCCTGTGGTATACAGTAGGTTCTCATTAGTTACCTATTTTATACGTAGAATCAATAGTGTATATATATCGATCCCAATCTCCCAATTGCTCCTATCCCCACTCCCCCCTTGGTATCTGAGTAAAACACATATCGCATATTAATGCATAAATGTAGAATCTACAAAAATGGAGTAGATGGTCTTACTTGCAAGGCAGGAATAGAGACAGAGACATAGAAATCTGGGTGTATCTTTTTACCATTCTCTGCTTCAGTTTCCTATCTATAAAGTGCAGTGTTAGATTTGAAATGATTGATCTGTTTAAAGTTACTAGCATAGTGCCTGGCACAAAGGAGACATTCAATAACTATAACTGCTGATTTTAATTATCAGTATAGTGGTGCTGGTGCTGGTGCTGGTGCTGGTGCTGGTAGTGGTGCTGGTTCCAGCAGTGTAACAGGTGATATATCCCTAGTTTTCCACATGTTCAGTGAAAGATTTAAAGACCCTAAATATAAAGCTATAACATCAGAGGTAATATATTTTTGTCACCTCAAAAAATAATCATAAAGTCTATGTTAATACATATAAATATAGTCATAAGATAACTTTAAGTGAGAAACAGTATAGAATAACATACGTGCACTGACTAGTTTGAGTATGCAAAATTACATCTATACACCAACAAACGGGGCATCCCAGGTGATGCTAGTGGTAAAGAACCTGCCTGTCAATGCAGGAGATGAGACATAAGAGACTCGGGTTCAATCCCTGGGTCAGGAAGATCCGCTGGGGGAGGAAATGGCAACCTACTCCAGTATTCTTGCCTGGAGAATCCCCAGGGATGCAGCAGCCTGACAGGCTGCAATCCATAGGGTAGCAAAGAGTCAGACATGACTGAGGTGACTTAGCATGCAGACCAGCAAACGTTAAGAGTCATATATCACAATTGCCATCAGTTTGCAAAACATATCTCAAATACCTGAAGGCTGTAAACGATCATCTCATTTCAGCAATTAGGAAGCTGAAACACTGGAAGCAATTGGTAAATAGCTAGTAATTGGAAAACTAACCCTCTATCCACTGTATATCAATAACTTTTGAGAGATTCATGCAAGCGATTTTAGATTTTATATATCATTCAGTCACCACTAACTACTTTTTCTTACTTTTTAGTAATAAAGAGAAGAAGCATTTTCAATTAAATAGGTGACATGAATTTCTATGTTCCTGAGTCAAGTGTGACTAGGTGTAGGCCTCAGGTGCAGAGAAATAGCACTTCAAAGACAATTATGCTCTACCGTATTCTCTGCCTCATGCTTTGTTCTGCCTTTGCCTTTGTTCTGTTTGCAAACAATAAAGAGAAAAAGATGAGAAACTAAAGTCAAGTAGTATCCAGAAAATACTCTGCCTATTATCTCTCTTCTTGATTTGGTAATATGTAAATAAGGCTATGGTTTTTCCAGTGGCCATGTATGGCTATGAGAGTTGGACTACAAAGAAAGCTGAGCGCCAAAGAATTGATGCTTTTGAACTGTGGTGTTGGAGAAGACTCTTGACAGTCCCTTGGACTGCAAAGAGATCCAACCAGTCCATTCTGAAGGAGATCAGCCTTGGGTGTTCTTTGGAAGGAATGATGCTAAAGCTAAAACTCCAATACTTTGGCCACCTCATGCAAAGAGTTGACTCATTGGTAAAGACCCTGATGCTGGGAGGTATTGGGGACAGGAGGAGAAGGGGATGACAGAGGATGAGATGGCTGGACGGGCATCACCGACTCAATGCACATGAGTTTGAGTGAACTCCGGGAGTTGGTGATGGACAGGGAGGCCTGGCGAGCTGTGATTCATGGGGTCACAAAGAGTCAGACACGACTAAGTGACTGCAATGAACTGAAGTGAAATATTGATATTGTCAGCACACACAATAGGTACAGCTTACCTATAAAGAATGAGTTCATAGTTCGAAGTTGTCTGTACAATGTTTATGGACTCCAAAACAAACAAAACTAAAAATTTGGTACCACCACAGCAAATACAAAACCACCTAAAATCTCCCCAGAGATGGTAAGATGAAATAGGACATTTAGTTTTAGAAGTGAACTGGCTACTAGGGATGAATCCCAAATCCACAAATTTAGGGGTTTTGTTTTGCTTTTAGTTTAGCAGAAGTTGATATGCTTGATCTATTCTCACATATAACCCTTCATGATAAAGCCATGTCAAAGCCACTTAGAAAGTCTTGCTTTCAATTATGAGAATAGTAAGGGATATTTCCTTGGAAGGAAAATTATGACCAACCTAGATAGCATATTGAAAAGCAGAGACATTACTTTGCCAACAAAGGTTCATCTAGTCAGGCTATGGTTTTTCCAGTGGTCATGTATGGATGTGAGAGTTGGACTGTTTAGAAAGCTGAGCACCAAAGAATTGATGCTTTTGAACTGTGGTGTTGGAGAAGACTCTTGAGAGTCCCTTGGACTGCAAAGAGATCCAACCAGTCCATTCTAAAGATCAGCCCTGGGTGTTCTTTGGAAGGAATGATGGTAAAGCTGAAACTCCAGTACTTTGGCCACCTCATGCGAAGAGTTAACTCATGGGAAAAGACTCTGATGCTAGGAGGGATTGGGGGCAGGAGAAGAAGGGGACAACAGCAGATGAGATGGCTGGATGGGATCACTGACTCGATGGACGTGAGCTTGAGTGAACTCCGGGAGTTGGTGATGGACAGGGAGGCCTGGCATGCTGCAATTCAGGGCGTTGCAAAGAATCGGACATGACTGAGTGACTGAACTGAACTGAACTGAAGGGATATTTGAAAATACTTTATCAGAGTTTCCTTTGGCCATTTTTCATGTACATCCTTACATACAAGTTGCTTTATAAAGTTGCAATCATAAACATATTTGCAAATCTATGTTCTTTTTCTAAATATTGATTATATCAATCATTATCAAATTCATTATGTGTCTTCACAGTCATCATTGAATAGCTCTAATACATTTAAGAAATTGTAAAAACATTTTGAAAGTGAAAGTGGGTCAGTCATAACCAACTCTTTAAGACCCCATGGACCATACAGTCCATGGAATTCCCCAGGCCAAAATACTGGAGTGGGTAGCCTTTCCCTTCTCCAGGGGATCTTCCCAACCCAGGGATCCACCCCTGGTCTCCTGCATTGCAGGTGGATTATTTACCAGCTGAACTACAAGGGAAGCCCCCAAAACATTTTAGGTCATCCTAATTTATTGGAGTCAGTAGATATATAATGTATATCATACACAATGTTAAGAATGTGAACTTTTGAGTGAGATGGCCTGAATTTTGAAGTATGTCTTAATCAACAGCTAGCTGTTCATTCCTTCCTTCTTTGTTACAACTACTTATTTAAAAAAAAAATATCTAGTGAGTGTCTACCATGTGTCAGACCTTGGTGGATACAGTGTATATATTTGATTTGATTGGACAGAAATATTCCCGAAGTCGGAAGACTCGGATTGTTAAAATGTTAATTCTCAAATTGCTCAACAATTAAAGTGGAATCAAAACTAAAATTCTGATTTCTCTGTCTGCCTAGGATATTAGGTTGTATATGTATATCTCTGTGTGTGTGTGTGTGTGCATTATGTGTATGGAAATTGACCAGTTTTAAAATCTTTATTAAAAAATGATGAAGACCTGTAACAGCCAACCTAAAACAAGAAAAATAAAGTTGGAGACTTTACCAGTTTGTAAGGTTTACTATAAAGCTATAAAAATTAAGATCACATATACTGGCATAAATAACTGGAATATAACAGAGAAAATAGAAGTAGGTAACTACATTTATGGGGCCTTCCCTCATAGCTCAGTTGGTAAAGAATCCACCTGCAATGCAGGAGACTTGGTTTGTTTCCTGGGTTGGGAAGATCTGCTGGAAAAGGGATAGGCTACCCACTCCAGTATTCTTGGGCTTCCCTTGTGGCTCAGCTAATAAAGAATCTGCCTGCAATGCGGGAGACCTGGGTTTGATCCCTGGGTTGGGGAGATCTGCTGGAAAAAGGAAAGGCTACCCACTCCAGTATTCTGGCCTGGAGAATAGTCCATGGGGTCGCAAAGAGTCAGACAAGACTGAGTGACTTTCACTTTCACTACGTTTATGTTCATTTGAATTATGATTAACATGCCACTGAAATTCACCAGGGAAAGGAATGCCTTTTCAGTAACTGATGCTGAAATATTTAGGATCCATATAAGGGAAGAAAATGAATTTTGACCCTTATTTTATACCATACTCAAAGATTAGTTAAAGATTAACAACTTAAATCTCAAACATACAGACAATGAAGATTCCAGAAAAAAACAGGTGAATATCCTCATGATCTTAAGGTAGAATAGGGAACTAAAAGGCCAAAGCACAGGAGAAAAAAGTAATACATTGGTTCTCATTAGAATTAATTTTTTAAGCCTTAAAATCATCATTAAGCAAACGACTGGGAATAAATATTTATAATACATATATCAGTCTAAGATATAGCCAGACTACATGTGAAAATGGAAAAAAAAAAAAAGAGAGAGAGAGAAATGAGTAGAGTACATGCATCCACGAAGAGGCAAACCAGGATAATTGAGTGCATATGCCCACCCGTAGTCTTCTACAGAAACATTTAGCTTTATTAATAAAAGTCCTAAACTGAAAATAACCCATCAATAGAAGAGTATATAAATAAACATAAATAAATTGTGAGCTACTTATACAGTGGAATACTATACAGCAACAAAAAGAGTGTGTATGTATATTTTTATGTATATATACATGTGTATATACAAGTACTCTCCAGTGTTTGAAAGTTCATTATGAGCCAGTTTGCTTTTATGAGGGCTTCCCTGATGGTTCAGTTGGTAGAGAATCCGCCTGCAATGCAGGAGATTCTGGTTCGATTCCTGGGTTGGGAAGATCTCCTGGAGAAGGGAAAGGCTACCCACTCCAGTATTCTGGCCTATAGAATTCCATGGACTGTATAGTCCATGGGGTGGCAGAGTCAGACATGACTGAGTGACTTTCACTTTTTTTGCTTTTATGAAAGACCTATATTAATATAGGGCTTCCTAGGTGTCTCAGTGGTAAAGAATCCTCCTGCCAGTGCAGGAGATGTGGGCTTGTTCCCTGGGTCAAGAAGATCCCCTGGAAAGGGAAATGGCAACCCACTCCCAGTACTCTTGCCTGGGAAATCCCATGGACAGAGAAGCCTGGCAGGCTATTGTCCATGGAGTCACAAAGAGTCTGACATGACTGAGCACGCAGGCGTGCACATTAGTGTATTTGCTCACTAACTGAAATAAATCTGCAGTGCATTTTCAGTTTTATGAAAAGAAACAATTATTTCCTCACTTTATGCCATTTCTACTTATGTTTTCTGTTTCATAGGAATGTTCTATTTTCAAAGAGCAGAGGAAATCTGTTTGTATATACTTTTTATATATTCATATGCTTACTTATATTTCCTTTTCTTCTACTGCTTTCCATCTAATGGTTTGGAGATTTTCTCTATTGTTATTCAGTCTGGAAGTCATGTCCAACTCTTCAACCCCACTGACCACAGCACATCAGGCTTCCCTGTCCTTCACTATCTCCAGGAGTTTGCTCAAATTCAGATTTCTCTATTACTGCATCTTTATATTTGGCATTAATTAATCATGCTTAGAAGAGTTGATAAACAGAACAAAAACTTGCTCATCTTGAGTTGTGAGAAGGATCTGTCAACAATTCATCTTATCTTCATGATTTGGAAGAAAGAAAAAGGATGATGTTTTATACCAAGAGATTTTAAAATATTTTTTTATTTTTCAAAACATGGACACAGTCCTGTGTATAACTATTCAGTGTAAACTTTCCTTGTATAATTGCCATGCTTTTATGAATCTAATTTGATGCAAGAAATTTCATATAGCCTAGTTAAAATAAAAATGATTTTACATTTAATCACTTTTATCTTTATCCTTTTAGCCTTATATCAAAATTACTGTAAAAAAGGATACAAAGTTGAAAATAAATGTGCTTACTGGTATTCTCTTTAGACACTAAGCCAAACTTTGCCATTTTGAAATAAAATGCTCTACTTTACCATCGGTAACTTCCAAATATGCTTTTGTGATGATACTTCCGGCAACATTCAAAGTCTGGCAGATATAATAACCAACATCAGATCGCTGGACATTAGTAATAGTGAGGTCACCAGTCTGGGAGACTGAAAAACGGCTGGATGACTGTGGTGGCTGATATGAGAAAAGCAGATTCTAGAACCCAGAATTTGGGAGGAAAGAATAATAAGTTAATTGCTAGTTTCCAACATGTTTTTATGTTTTATATATTTATAAACAGATAAATAAATAGCAGCAGCAGCACATGAATATTTATACATACACAAATATATGTATGAAAATAAACTAAATATTCTCTATCACATACCAACATAGACAGAGGTACACACACACATACAAATGAACAAAGTTTAATCATCTAAACTTAAATGGGGTTATTTGAAAATTTAAATGAATTCTAAATATTGATAGATGCCTTTATAATTTCAATGTCAAACAATACTATTTATAAAAGAATATGAGATACTATTAAATGTTTTACATGTTTCAGCAAAACAGACTTAAAACTTTTGTTTCACACAGATGTGACTATTAGAATTCTAAACATTAAATCTTTTAATATATAAACAACATTAAAATTTAAACACATTCCAACAAATTAAGTTTAAGGATATCATTTTGGTACCATCACAAGAATCTCTGTTACCTGTCCATTATAAAAGTTCAGTAATCTCTATCAAATTGTCAAGTTTCTTATTTTTCTGGGTAAATGGTGAGCATATCTATCATAGATTTTTAAATTCAAATACTGAATTTAAGAATTCATAATGGGGTTCTATTTCTGCAGAAAGTTATGTTAAAAACAAACTCTAGACAATATGTGATGTTACTTGGTGGTACAAATTTCTCTCTATGAATCTAAACATCTTGCTCATTGGAAGGAGTATATACTTCATGCAAAGTAACATGTGGCATCATTCTTTTTCATGAAATAAATAATATCAACATTTCTTCTAATCAAAAAAATTTGTTACTTTTTAAAAATTTTAGGTGCCTTTTAACATGTATCACTTATAAAAGCTTAACTACTAGTGCATGGATATGTATTCAAAAACAAAATATTAAGAAATACTGAGTTATTAAATCTTACCAAGCCAAATCAAAAATTATTTCAAATATGATATAGATATTAGATGACAATGAATGATCTATTTAAACAACTAAATGGATCATTTAAATATTATTCTACTAAGAAGATCTGCTAGTGGGTTTACTCTTATTGATACACAGATATTCATGTATAATATACTTTCAATTCTTCCTGTTCTACTAAAATATTTTTTCTCATCTTTAATCTGCCGTCAGCAAATTTTGTCCTTTGAGGCCCAGTGAAAGGTGTTAGAACCAACCAAGATATCAGAACTCAAGTAATAGCCTCCGTACCATAATCAAGTTGATATTTGCTACCAAAGTGAAAATAAAAGTTAACTTGATGGCACGGTATATAAATTATTAGTGAGTACAGTCAGTAAATTACCTCCATGTAATTTTTATGAACATAGTAGAAGTAAGATCAGAAGACAACACACTCAAGGTTGATTTAAACAAAAAATAAAAGAGGTTAGGAATAATTTTATTAAAAATGAATGAGAATAATTTTCACAAGTATCAGAAATATGTAAAGGAAGATGTGTTCATTTGCTGAAGAACTCGTCACTAAGAGATAAGAAAACATACTTTTAAAACCATTTAAAGTTTCCTATTATTTTTAAAGTGAAAGTGTTTCAAAATTCTCTCTTTAATAAGCTGAAGTCCAAAAGGAAACTTAATTTTTAAGAGCACAGGTCTCTATATTCGAGCTTCACTGTCTATAGAAAATTCTGGTTTATAAAAAGGCGTGGAGTAGGACTTGACAGCAAAAGTGATCACATGTTTTAGTTTTCAAAGAATTAAAATATACTGAATTATATCCAATATAACATCTATGCTAAAGAGAATTTCACATAGTTTGATGAATCTTTAATTGATAGATATATGATAGATAAAACATAAAGAAGAATACACTTCAGATTCCTAGTGCTTTCAGAGAAACTGCACTGATAACATTATCTTTGTTTTAAATGTGTGCAAATCTATTTTAAAATATAATTACAATTATCTGAATAAGAAAAGTTGAAACTAACTGAATTCACTTGAGAAAAAGTATTTTTTTTTTAATGTGGCTGAATTGAAAATAAAGGAAATAAATTGGAAAATGGAAATAAATTGGGAATAAATTTTCATGACTAAACAATTACTATTCTATGTACCACCCGGTATACCAAAACTAGGCAGGAAAAATCTGAGAATTAAAATTCTGTTTTACTGTTGAAATATTCAGGTCACTCAGAGATGTCTCAGTTCTCTTAAAGCAACAGCTATGTGACTAAATCATTTCTTGCTTATTCTTATCTATGTGGCATTTCACCTGTGCTGACTGAAATATTAGAACAAGGTCATACCTGACTCCCCTCTCTCCTCCAGAAGATAGCTGGTTGGGGATTTCCTGTTGCTTCACACTGGAAAGTGACCGTTCGTCCCAAGGCAACCACCTGGTCACGAGGTTTCACAACAAAATGTGGAGGCTCTGAAGGAAATGAAACAGATTACCCTGAATCAAAAGCATGTAGTCACTGTCCTAATTGAGACAGTCTGCTGATATTCCAAGTGCTACCATTAACTTATATCACTTGTTATGTACTATCTAGATAACGCATCAATTCTCACCCTTAATTCAACTGAAGCGAAATTGTTAACTGCATATTTATAGAGTAGAATCTGGGTAGTTTTGTAAAGAAGTTTTTTTTTTTTTTTTTTAACTACCTGATCTTCTAAGATGAACTTCAATGTTAAAAAGACTTCTTCAGCTACAATTTGACCCTTTACGTCAACATATACTCGAAATTTGTATGAACAAATATTTCTTCTCATTTAGAGCTGCTTAAAGGTGTATGGACATTAATCTTAGACACAAGGACCTCCTGATGTAGGCAGGTCCTAAAATTACTTTAACTGAAAAGCTTCTGAAAGGCTACTATGGAAAGTATAACCATTTAAAATCTTCAGTCCAATTACTTGAATGGAAATGAATTTAAAGCACTAGTGGAGTCAAATGTCTCTTTCATTTACATAGGCAAGGGCATGTTCAAAGAGAATATATATGGAAATGAGGGCAAATTGGAAACATCTGCTCATCCTGACATTATAAATACTGCCAGCTTTGTCCAAACTGTTTGATTTATACAGACTTAAATGGCCACTTCATCCAGCAGTAAATAGAGTGTCAGAAAATTGTGTCAGTTACATTGAGAGCAATGGCAGCTGAAAACATTAGGTGTGCTGATAGAGTCACTGGCTTAAAAAAAAAAAAAAAAAGCTTATTTTGGGCTGTGCTTTACGCTTGGAAAAAATGTGCACTGAATCTAAGTTTTTCTACCTACTGTTTACACTTTTCAAATTCATTTCTTATCAGTTGTCTGAAATGCCTAATTATTCTCCTTTCTTCTTTGAGTTCAAATTGAAGTGAATGTTTCAAGTCAGACATTTACAGTTTATACAGCATAATCCACTTTTTAAGACTGTTCCATTATTTCTAAACTTTCCCTTAAAAATATGCTTAGTTACTTATGTCAGTCACTTAGGATAAGCTCTTAAAGTGAATATGAACCAAAGGTATATCCAGATTATGTTCACATACCAGTCTGCTCATAAGAATATGACTTCTTTGTTAATGAAGGTGAGGATTTGAAATGGTACTGTTTACTTTTGCTAAATATTTTTTGGTCAATTGCATCTGGGACATCTATACAAGTATTTGTAATATCTAAAATATAAAATTTATGAAATTTACAAAATATAAACTTTCTACATTTGTGTGTATACAGGTGTGTAAAGTGAAATATAAAACCTCTTTTAAAAAGAAAATGGATATGTAAAACAGCTTGCATGGTCACCAAACTGAAGAAAGCAATTATATTTCCTAACTTACAGATGAGTGTACTTTCTCCTATACTCCCTTTTTATTTTTAATTGAGGTTTAGTAGAAATTACACCATTTGACTAGAAAATTATAGGAGACCTAAAAAATCAGGGCAAATGCCTTCAAATGTCCTATAACTTATAGGGAAGAAAATACAATGTTAGGAGAATAAGTTTAGCTCAATTTGGTAATACTGAAGTTCCAGCTTATAATTTTTTTTAAACTCTGATTGTAATTGAGTGGTTTACTCATGACTTTGGTAAACACCATCATTATCCAGGTATAATAACAGGCATGTGCATCATGGCCTGGGGATTTTCCTCCACACACACATCCATACAGGAGCATTTGATTCCTTAGTTAAGGGTTACAATTATTGACATAGAAATTAGACCAGAAATTCAAAAGACTAAGACTGGATAATAAGCTAAATCCAGAAAAGAATTTGGTTTGTTTCAATGAAAGAAAACCAAATGATTAATTAAATGAATGGGAGAATATGACTTTCCAATATATGCAGGGAATTTGAGTAGGAAAATATAAATGTTCAAATCACTCAGACAAGTAAAAACTTCGGGTGGTCTCTTTTCTAAATCTCAGCAGCATGTCTAATAACATGTGCCAGAATCCATGTTTCTTTTATAAAATGCCAGCACGCCTGAAACCTCAAAGATGTGGGAACAAGGGATACAAACCCTTATGCTAACTGCATTTATCCTGCAGCAATCCTTCCACACAGGGTATTTGCCTGGAAATGAATTAACTGTATCTTATAGGCATATTCTCCAGCCAACATCAACAATGACACCAGCCAGAAGGCATGCCTCAGAAAAAATCCTTTTCTACATGTATGTTAGATATTAGATATAGACATATCTTTAAGAAAAAATTTAAATGGATTAAATATGCCTCTATCAATCTTCTATCATCATTACCTATATTTAGATTGAGTAATTTGGTCACCATGTGCATCTAAGTGATGTTTATGATAAAATGCTGGGAAATTTTTCAAAGGCTACAAAATTTTAATTCACTATAACTAAAAATAGATAAACATGTTACTAATGTCACATATGTTCAGTGTTGGAAATAAAATTAGAAAAGCAAAGAAAAAAAGAAAATCTACTGATAATGCAGACATACATATTGGACTGTATAATTCTAAAATATTCTTCTACAATATCACTTAAATGACTATTTAATGGTATAAATACTGTTACCTTAATTACTTAACTAATCAATTGTCTTTAAATCTAGATTCTTTCTAATTCCCACCGTTAAACACATTGGTGAAATTAATATCCTTCTCAATTTTATTCAAGTTGATTTCAACTGAAACTCTCCTCACAAACACTGAGTATTAACAACCTTGCCAAACTTAGAACAGAATCTCCTAATTGGCACTTTTATGTTAGTGAGATTAAACATTTATTTTCACATTACTTTGTCATTAATATCTTATTTATTGTGGATATTGTGTTCCTGTGCTTAGCTTTTTAATTTCTAGGGACTAATGATAGACTAGTTTTATCCATTTCTCAAAAACATTTTATATATATTTCCATTTATTAAAGTTTTTTCTAATGTAGTTGGGCATGTTTGTTGTTCAGTCAATATAATTATATAATATAGATCACATAATACCTAATAAATTATATTATATAAATGTTTACTTCACTTTCATCCTTCACTTTTGCTTTCATTAAATTTGAATCCAACTATAGTTTTGCACACATGGAAAGCTTTTTTTCCCAAACAGTTCATTATTGCATTACCATTACTGAACAATCCATCTTCCTATCTGTGTTAGTATGAAATGACATCTTTAGAATATTTGTATAGCTTTTTAACTTAAAACATAGATTTTTCTTAGGGTCAAAATTATTACATGGAACACCATACAGAAATATCCAAAAATGGTGCTCTAGCATCCTAAAAGTGTATGAGTGGACACCTTCCCAAAAATATTGATTAATGAAAGTGTTCAAAAAATTTTATTTGCAGGACAATAGATCTTTATTATAGCAAATTTTGATACATTTTAAATACATCATGCAGTTATTTCATACATAAAATGAAATGAATCTGACACATAGAAATAAAAATGAGTGCAAACAGCCCTAAGTGCAAGGTTATTCACTTACAGGACTTTCAATGACTATTACTGAACAACAGTTAGATAGACAGATATCGATGAATTCATAAACATATTTTAGATCTCCCAAACACAAACTGTCCTCTGGGCACCTATTTTGTTCATTGTTTACCTCATGAGATATAAACTGAAATGGTACTTAATCAAGATAAAACCCTACTCCTTGTTTCATCACTCATTTAAAAAAGAGGGAAAAAATGAAAGGATGCAGATCACACATCATTTAATAAGATAAAATTAGCAACCCCATTACCTTTCACTCTTTGTCACAGTTACCCATACTTCCTGCAGACTTTATTCTGTGCAGTCTGTCTTTGTGGCCAATGACAAGTGAAACATGGAGGCTGATTGGTTGGAGGACATGGAAGGGTATGGATGGAAAAGGGCAAGAGAAGTTCCAGTCACAATGACACGATGATTAGAAGATGGCCAATAAAATGTCAACTTACCAGACCCAACTAAAACAAAACAAAAAAGAAAACATGGAATAAATAAAAATAAAGAAACTGAAAACGAAACAGAAAAAGTAGTAAGATTTGCCTTAACCAATGATCTTTTCTTTTAAATAAAAAGAACACATTACTATTTGGATACATGGCTCATACTATCTATGCATGAATTATATTCACTAGCATTTCTATATCACCATAAATCATTTAAGAAAAATAGAAATGAATCTTAAAATATCTACTTTGATTAAATGGCAGAGCTACAATGAATGATAGCTATAAAATTATAAAACACTTTTCAATGACTTTACATTGTGCTATCAGATGACAGGATCAGATAACTATAAATGTAATAGGTTTAAAAGAAAAAAAATACTATAAATCTTTACTGCTAATGCCACATAGAGTAGAAATCAAACATCTTAATCAAAGATAAAGTGTTAAATCCTATAACTCCACCATCAAATTAATTTTTAAGTGTTTCATGCTGCCAATGATATTCTATTAAACCCATTATTCTCATACTTGAATAAGCATTAGAATAACCCTTAGATCTGGTTAATATACAGGTTATGATTATATAGGTCAGGACTATGACAAGGGATTTTGCAGAACCCAGGTGTTGCTGGTCATGACCGTCAGCTGAGTAGCGTCCTTAATAAAAAGTGTTACATTTGTATCCTTGCATATTTTTCAATGAGAAAACAGGAAAAAATATAAACACATTATGAAAACAGAAAACTTTATAACACTAATAAAGTTAGAGTCACATTACCTGTTTTCAGGGCTGAAACATTGGATATTTTAACATAGAAAGCTTGAGTAATACATATTTAAAATACTGGAAAGCAATTGTTTTGCTCATTTAGAAACAAAGGTAATTACTGTCAAATGCAGAGCCTTTTCATAATAGCCCAGTAGATACCCACAATACATTTTACTCAAATAAATAATGCCCATGTCTTTCAGCAAGTCACAATTAATTAGACTTGATTGCATTTCTGTGCCTTTGATAAATGAACTATTCTAAGCACTGCTACTGTGAAATGGTAGTTTTAAAAATGAAGCGTTCTCCTGTTCTCTCTATTGTTACCACATCTGCAAAGCTGAAAGGTAATTCAGAAATACACTTTTAACTCACACATTCTCTTTAGTGTGAGTGAAATAGATTGTTTTTATTTTTCACTCTAAAGTAAAATCTCTTATTTTTCATTCATGCAGGCAAGAAAAGTTTAAAAAAATCTCATTAACTCAGGCATAATGTTTATCATAGCATCAAACATGCCATCCAGATTTAAAAACACACAGAGAAGATGGGGCTTGTTTACAGTTCTCAAAAGCTTCAAGATGATGTCTTTTAAATGACAGAAAGAAATATTCAGAAACTACAAGAAAGCAATCCTGATAACTACAGCAACATAACTTAGCTTTGAGAAAACACAGAGTCATAAAATTATCTTTTGGGTAATCTCTGAAAATAAATTTGATTATACTGATACAGTTAAAATCAAGCCTTATTGAAAGTCAGGAGATCAGAGAATGATTCATCAATAGTTTCTATTGATGTGTTTTCAGTAATTTAAAATTCCTTAAACAATTTCAAAAATATTTAACATGTTAGAAACCAAAAAATCACTGGGAATTAGTTCATGTAAAATTTTAAAAGGCACTTTTCCCTTGCTTGTAGGCTTTACCAGCTGAACTACAGCAGTTGAATCTTTTAATTAAAATCCAGTGTGTTTAAGAATGTCTGGCTAGTGTACTTGCATATAACATCAATGGAAATTGATAACTGTAAAATATTTCAAAGTCTATTAAGGACCTTAAAACTTATCTAAGACAACATCTAACACAGAAGCTCTTAAAACATCAGAGGTTTTTGAGAGGAGTCTATCTTGAATGATCTTTTAAGCTTTTAACAACCATGACTATCAGGAAGTGAGTCTTCTTATCTAAATGAAAACCTGCCCGACACAATTTCATTTGTTCTAGTTTCAGCAAACAAATAAATGCCATTTAGATCCTCCACATAAAATCCTTTTACTCACTGAGAATAAATGACAGAAATGCCTTTAAATCTTTAAGTTTTTCACTTATTGCCCCTTTCTCCATATTTCTCTCAGTCAGGATGAAGGATTTTTTTTCCCCCTATACAGAAAGCAGAGACCTTCTATACAACAGGCAGTGCCCATTATTGTTGAGTTAGATTAGTCCAGAAACAATCAGAAAAAAATGAGTCTTTTGGATCCTGTTCATTCATTATCCTCTAATGCCCCTGGTTTATGAGCAGCTTCTTTCCCACCCTCTACAGAACTCTTCTCAACTTCTTTTTCTGCTTTAAAGGCTGGGATCACCTCTATCCCAATCCCTTTCCTCTTAAGAGGAAAAGCCTGTCTCTCTATCTCTAATAAAACAATAAAATGTTAGCTCTGGAAGTGACCTTAGAATTTATCAGTCTAAGAACCTAAATTGTTAAAAATAACTTCTTCAAGGTTACAGATGACTAACCGAAGACAGTCTTCCAGGTTTCTTGACTAAATCCAAGTCTGTACAAATTTTCCTACTAATTAATCAGTTTGGGAAGAATGATTTGCAATAGGACAAATAATCTGTTTCATTTTACATAAACTGTTTAACCTAAAATCCTTACTACCTCTTCAGGAAAGCAATTTTAAAGTATTCCTCATGATATTAAAATTCTTTAAAGAATATTTAGCTATAGTTTGCAAAAGACATGGGAAATTTAACAGGTGAGAAGAAAAGAGACTTAAAGCCTTTTAAAACGTTCACCTTTTGGGGGGAAAAAAGTCAT
Organism: Budorcas taxicolor; assembly: GCF_023091745.1. Taxonomy (NCBI): domain Eukaryota; kingdom Metazoa; phylum Chordata; class Mammalia; order Artiodactyla; family Bovidae; genus Budorcas; species Budorcas taxicolor. The sequence goes on from NC_068910.1 coordinate 90,944,651, forward strand.
CATTTCTTAAGGGTAAATCAACTTTAATTAATTCTTGTCTTGAAGTGACATTTTATGTCAATATACATTAAAAAATAATACACTTTTGAAGATGAGGACAAATAATATTTTGACAAAAATACTTCTTAGGGTAAATGTGCCAAATAGGAAGTTAAAATAACTTTACAAAATAAATACATATTTTTAAGAGGAAAAAAACTTACTAATTTTTGTCTTTTAACGTTTCAACATCCATGTGGATTATAATCCATCTTTAGGAACAGACTGAATTTTTTTTACATTGTAGGGAGTTTGGAAAGGGGTGAAGGATTGGAGAATTTGCCCCAAATCCGAGTTTGTATATGAAGCATAGTGTTTTCACCTAGTTTTTATTTTCTTGAGGTTGGGTGCAGGAGGAAGAGGAGTTAAGCAAAATCTAAAATAGACACACACACACATTTATATTATACATATATATAATATATCATTATAAAATTCTGGTACCCTTTTGATTCAAAAGGCGAAATGGGATAGCACTCTAAAATTTTTGGAGATATACAAATTATGTACTTGAGTAACAGTTTTTAGAAAATGAACTGTTTAAAATGGTATAGGGTAGCCTTTCTATCCCCCATTCTCCCACGCCCTCCTTCCCCACACACAAATACACATGCACGCGATTATAGAGTAAAATATTTTCTTCCTCTTTTGAATGGGTCACCAAAAAACTCCAGATTATTTAGCCTGAACTCTTCTGTATTCTAAGAATGTACACTATTCAGACAATAATCTTTTGGTATAAATAAGAGAAGAAGCTAAGAGCGAAAGACATGAAAATGAAGGAAGCAAAGAATGAAGCAAGGGAGGTGGAGGGGAAAAGAGAAAGAAAAGACTTGTCATATTCAGGAGACAAGAGTCAGAAAGATGATAAATGTTTGAAAAAATTACACAGAAGCTGGAGGAAAAGGCCTTTTTTTGGTCTGAGAAAACAAGTCAGCTGGACAGATACTTAAGACATCTTCAGATTATGTCTAATAAATACAGGGACCAGCCAATCCTGATAACTACTTACGCCAGAAGAGAAGATAATGGGCCTAAATAATAGCATGGTTACTTAGGAAAATCAGAGAAAAGAAGCAGTTAACAGTAAAGGTCACTGAACCATGAATTGGTTGCCAACTGTGATGTCTCTAGAGGTCTTTAAATGTGGGATTTATTTCCATTTGGCCACAACAGCTTAGCTATATAACCCTGTCTGGTAAAGAAGTAGACCAGTTGACTCTTAAAGTGCTTTCTACACTGTGATTTTAAGACTATGGAAATTCAGAGGTAAAGCAGGAAACAGATATACCCCTCTGCCTCCAATATTTTTCCTTTTGATTATGTACATACAAATGGATAGCCTACTAGAAAATGTCCTGGGAAATACTCTCTTCAGTTACCAAAAGTTGATGAGGTAATTTATACACATAGCTCCTAATATAAATCCAGGTGATATCAGAAAATTGCACAAAATTAAAATATTTGCAAGTTTAGCACAAAGGTAAAGTTACAATTTGGATATTTTCACATTGAAATCTCTACTTTTGAAGCATAATGGCAAAAATTTTGAATTTGTACTTATGAATTAGATAAAGTAGCCAGATTCTTCACTGTCAGCAATGGGTCATACAATTATTTTCATTATTAGTAGTTAAACAGTAGTGAATCCCTAAACTGATATGATTTTTCTCATTCTCATACATTGTGCTTGAGAATGTATGAGAATAGAATGAGAATAGAATTCATATACATATGAATAGAGTAAAGTAGTGAGTTATAAGATATTTTGGAGAAGAAATACATTTGAATAAAATAGAAGAATACTCAAATATTTAACCAGGGAAGCTATCTGCAGTTGAATTGACAAAACCCAGTCACTGTTACACCAGAGAAATTATATGCATAGATACTCATGAATGATATTATCTCTAACAATTAAAAACTCTCAAGATATTTTAGTATGAGATATGATTTCTTTTTAGGGAAAAGATTGAGTTTAACATAAAAGCCTGTCATTACGTCTTTCAAGTCTTCAGGCATACAAAATAGAGTGACTAAGACGGACATTTTTAGAATATATTTAATTGGTACATAAAATACCATGAACTTTTCCCCTCCACTTAACTATCTCACTTTATTCTTTAGATCAGTAGTTCCAGAAACAATTCTGATTGTCACTGCTGAAGTGGGGGTGCTTTGGGCATCTACAAGGCAGAGGTCAGACATGCTGATAAATATCCTATAACACACAAGAAAGCTTCCCATAACAAAGCATGATCCAACCCAAAATCCCAATAGAACCATGATTGAAAACTTTGCTATCTGCATAAAATATCTTGCACTATGCCTGATACACAAAATATCTTGCACTATGCCAGAAAAAGTCAATAAACTTCTTCTTTTCCTTCTATTTCTAAAAATGTCCCCACTGAACCCCAAACAGTTATTAAATGGTACAACTTGTTATTTGCCTGCTAAAGAGTCTGAAACTGAAATGCAGGTATCCAGCAATCTATGACGATGTGTATGGCACCTGACATAGGATCTCAGGATCATAATTTTGGTGGTATCGGTATCAGTTCAGTTGTTCAGTTGCATCCGACTCTTTGCGACCCCTGGACCGCAGCACGCCAGGCCTCCCTGTCCATCACCAATGGACATGAGTTTGAGTAAGCTCCGGGAGTTGATGATGGACAGGGAAGACTGGTGTGCAGGAGTCCGTGGGCTCAGAAAGAGTTGGACACAACTGAGCGAATGAACTGAACTGAAGTGAAAGCAAGAGAAATAAATGCTTGTTGTTTTTGCTTTTCAAAGAAAGAACTGTAAGTCATCTCTTCCTACCCTTGCTAAGCCCTGCTGCTGCTGCTGCTAAGTCGCTTCAGTCGTGTCTGACTCTGTGCGACCCCAGAGACGGCAGCCCAATTATAACTGGAGTAAAAATAACCAACAAATATCGATGTAAAGAAGGTGGTAAGTCACCACAAAGTTCAGCATTTCAGATCAGTTCAGTTCAGTTCAGTCGCTCAGTCGTGTCCAACTCTTTGTGACCCTATGAACCACAGCACGCCAGGCCTCCCTGTCTATCACCAACTCCCGGAGTCCACCCAAACCCATGTCCATTTAGTTGGTGATGCAATCCAACCATCTCATCTTCTGTCGTCCCCTACTCTTCCTGCCCCCAATCCCTCCCAGCATCAGGGTCTTTTCAAATAAGTCAGCTTTTCACATCGGGTGGCCAAAGTATTGGAGTTTCAGCGTCAACATCAGTCCTTCCAATGAACACCCAGGACTGATCACCTTTAGGATGGACTGGTTAGATCTCCTTGCAATTTTGGTGCTAACAGTCCCTAAATCAATTTAGAAAGCCAGAAATCTAGATCTTTCTTTTCTTCTTCTTTGAGGTGTACAATTCATTACCGAATTCTATAGCTTTTATTTCATAACCATTTCTCCATTCCATCCACCTCTTTCTAACTCTATTACCACCACCCTGGGCAAGTTATGCAACAGCAGTCACCTGAAATAATGCCTTGTTTTTTTTCCATTCCAACCTCACAAAGCAACCAGAATGCTTAAAAACTAAACTAAGCTGATTATAGTACGTTTAGCTCAAAAGCCTTCAATAGGGTCTCATTTCTCTTAAAAGAGAGCAAAATCCCTAACATGGCCTTGCTAAGTGATTCTTTGGTGTTTTCTCATATTCCTTCCCTCCCCCACCTTTCTAACTTAGCCATGTAGATCTTCTCATTCTTGAGTGCCCTTTGCTCCTTATTACTTATGGTTCTGTTTATGCTATACCCTGAGATCCTCCTATTTTAAATTCCTACTCATCTCAGCCCTTAGCTCAAAAAAATAAAATACTTCTTCAAGGAGCTACCTTAAATTTGATACTAAATCTTATCAGAATGCTACTATGTTCTCATAGAGACCTTAACTTGTCTTCTAGAGCATTTAACTATAGTCTTAAACTATAAATTTGTGATTTTTCTATAGAAGTCTGTTTCTTAAAATAGCCTGTAAGTTACACGAGGGCAAGTATTTAACTATTTTGTTTTCCATCATTTTTCTAGAACTTATCGAGTTGAGGACACTATTTACATTGCATTCAAATATCTGTTGAAAGAGTGAACAAATGACAATAATGTCCCCATTACCCAGTTGAAGGCACTTTCTTCCACCCATACCTTTAAAAATCCACTTTTTAAATTCTGCTGATAGTATAGACATTTGTGTATATCTCTCTTCATCAATAAGCTCCATAAAGGCAGGCTTACTATCTACGTGTCTTACTATCACTGTGTCTAGTGTATTGCTTTATACACAGAAGGTGCTCCCAAAATTTTGTTTGGGACCCTTATCTTCAAATAGCATAAGTCATGGAGGGTCAGCATTAAAGTACATGATAACCTAATAATAAAACTACTCAACTGACAGTTAAATAACTTTGGATCAGATTCTCTGCAAAATTAATCGGATATATCCTGCATAAATCACATAACCTTTTACGTCTCAATTTAATGAAGATCCATCAACGTTAGGTAACTATGTGTCAGATCATACACTAGAAACCTTCCCAGCAACTCTGTACAAGAGTTCAATATGCCAATTTTGTAGAGGGAGAAATATGAAGGTTAAGTAATTTTCTTAAGATCATGTATCAGGTAAGACATGGAAGACTGGCCCTCAGGTCTGTCCAGCTCTTTTAATTAGTGCTGTTTTTGGAATACCGCATGACTTGTTTAAGTTAAAAAAAAAAATGTTAAACCTTCAGTTCAGTTGCTCAGTCATGTCTGACTCTGCGACCCCACAGAATGCAACACGCCAGGCTTCACTGTCCATCACCAAATCCCAGAGCTTGCTCAAACACATGTCCATCGAGTTGGATGGTGATGTTTGGTGCCATCCAAACATCTCATCCTCTGTCGTCCCCTTCTCCTCCTTATTAAATCTTATGTTACTGTAAATTTGGTTCTAAAATCTTTTGGTTTCATGACATAAACAAAATAACTTTCAATGAAAAATTATTTACAAGGCAGCCCACTGAATGAGAAAGAATATGTACAAATTATATTTCTGATAAGGGGTTATTATCCAAGAAACTCATACAACTCAATAGCAAAAAAAGAAACAAATAATCTGATTTGAAAAATGAGTAGGGAATCTGACTAGCCCAAGAAGACATATAGATGGCCAACAGGCACATGAAAAGATGCTCAACATCACTAACCCTGAGGGAAATGCAAATCAAAAGCACAATAAGATATCACCTCACATATATTAGAATAGCCATAATTAAAAAGACAAGAGGGACTTCTTTGTGGCTAAGAGTATACACTCCCAATGCAGGGGGCCTGGGTTCAATCCTTCGTTAGGAAACTAGATTCTACATGCTGCAACTAAGAGTTCACATGCCGCAACTAAAGATTCCGCATACTGCAACTAAGATTCCATGCAACCATATAAATAAATAAATATTAAATAAACAAACAAAAACTAAGAAATAAGGAATGTTGGCAAGGATGTGGAGAAAATAGTACACTTTGTGTATTATTAGTGAGAATGTAAATGAGTGAGGCCACTATGGAAAACAATATGGAAGATCCTCAAAAAATTAAAAATAAACTTCCATATGATCCAGCAGTTCCACTCTTGAATATTCATCCAAAGCAAACAAAAACACTAATTCATATATATATATATATATATATATATATATACCCTATGTTCATTGCAGAATTATTTACAATAATCAAGACTTAGAAAAAATCTAAATGTCCATTACTGGATGAATGGATAAAGAAATATAAACTAATTAGCTAAATAAATAAATACATACACAATGGAATACTATAAAACCATAAAAAGAAGGATAACTTGTAATTTGAGATGACATGGATGGACCTTGAAGGTTATTATACTAATTGAAATAAGTCAGGCAGAGGAAGAAAAATATCATATGACCTCACTTATATGTGGAATTTAAAACAAAACAAAACAAAAAACAAGTTTATAGATACAGAGAACAGATTGATGATTGCCTAAGTTGAGGGTGAGGGAGAGGTAGAATGGATGAAAGAGGTCCAAAGTTATAAATTCCAAGTTATAGTAAATAAATAAATTTTATAATGGAAGATATAATGTACAATAGAGGGAATATATTTACTAATATACTACTTCATTTTTGAAAGTTGCTAAGAGAGTAAATCTTAGAAGTTCTCATCACCAGCAAAAAAAATTCTAACTATATATGGTGATGGATAACTAGACTTATTGTGCTGATCACTTTGTACTTTACATAATTATTCTGTGTCACATATGGGCATGTTTTACACACATAAAAAGGTTTGGGGCAAGGAAATGACTCATGTTATATTCTATTTTCTCATTAAAAAAGAACAACGTCCAAACAGCCAATTCCATCTTTGCAAAATGATGTGATGTCACCTTTTAAGATAACTACTGTGAATGTCAAATGCATGCAACCAAGTGTCAAATGTATATGTTCAGTTTGCTAAACATTATAAAATCAACTTGACCTCAGTTCTTTCAAGTAAAAAAGAGACCTTATCCTTGTCTAGTATTTAACATCTCAACAATCCAGTACAGAAATTATGTAACTTATCATTATTTCCAATAAGCCTAAATCAGGTCAAATTTACTTATTATCAATTATATTTATTCATTTAGTATTTATTCATTGGGGGGAATAAAAAGCCTAAGTAAAAACACAAGAGCACCCCTCAATCTCTTTATGAATGATCTAAAAAGAACACTGTTTGAAATGGCTCTTCTGTCATCCACGTCAACTTTTTTAAAAGTACCTTTTAAAATGCCATATCTATCAGTTTTAATTGTGCAGTGCTCTAAATTTTCTCCTAATAACACTGACCCACAAAATGTCTTACAGCTAAAGCTAACTTTAACAACCATTTAAATATTTTCCTACTCTCATAATTTTGTTATAAAGCAATTACTCAGCTACATTTTGTCTTATACTTATTTTAGTATTTTCTATAGGTGTGTTTATACTGGCACATTATTTACCAAGTCAAGAGTATAACAGTTTAAAAGCAATTAAAATGCTCATGGTGTTTTAATCAGTTTTGCAAACTTTATATAAGATATTAATAGGTAGTAACTTTTAATTCATACAAAATCTTTTAAAAAATGAAATAAAAAGAAGCAAACTGCATTTTAAATTGTTGAAATAAGGTTCAGAGGACACCAGTTGCTGTATAATATAACTAGTCTACTGAAGACCCTAATGTTCGGAATATATAGAAATGATTTGTGAATCTGTAAGGATGAATACTGTTCAGCATCATTATTCATTTTGTGTATACCTATAAAATATTTAAAATGATAGCAAGCAAATAATATTTGATACATATGGATGCATTGAAAAGCCACTTTTCAATTATCTTGCATATTTCATTTATCCAGGTTTATCATAAGAAAAGGGTGTCCTTAATGTCAAACAGTCTAAAATCATTCTCTTTATGATTATTATCTCTTAAACAATGGGTTATCTCAATCATTTATGTCCTAGCAATTCTGGATAAAACAGAATAAATACATCAGTGTAAATTAACAGGATATTTTTACATTATTCACAACATCACAACATAATTTCACATCTTAAAGTTATGTAAGATTGTTAGTAATGAATTTAATGCTTTAAAATGAGCTACCCATAAACGACTAGAGCAAAAGACTAATTTCCTTTTTCAAATTCCATTCTCAGGCTGAGTAATGCAGATGCTGCAGATTCGCACAACTCAGTTCCATCTTTCCAGGTTGCTGTCATTATTTCGTAATGCAGGTTTCTAAAGACGGTTACTTAGTTATCCATCTATATAACTGAGCAATGAGGAAAACGTATCCACTGTTATGTAGATGAATCAATTCCAGTAAAGCTCATAACACAATGGAAGATCCATGATGCGCTGTTTACTAGTGTGGTGCTCTGTCATTATTTGTCACAGACTCATATTACGTACCAATTATTTCTTGTACCTGACTGCTCTACTTATTTCTTCAAATATTGGCAAAAAAAAAAAAAAAAAAAAGGAAGAAAGTGTTTCAAGTTCTCTATAGGAAGGTTATGTGGAGAATTGCTTTTTCTTTTGAATAATTTTCAAGATTTATATCAATTTGTGTGAAATAACTGAAAGCAACCCAAAACCTTCATGAGTAAATGAAAGAAATCTAAGGGAATGTCACATCTTCAGCAATCATTAGGGTTAAAATGGCTATCTCTGAAAGGCTATAAGAACATAAGAAGCTCTTTACTTTATCCTTTCTACCAAAAAAAAAAAAAAAAGGAAAAGAATCATAGGCCATAATGCTACTGAGTCTCAATCAAATCAAATACCATTAAAAAAAAAAAAAAAAACCCAGCAGGAGTGGAGCTCAGCGTCCTATTTATGCCACTGGATCAGAACAGTTAGGAGAGGAAGCCACTCTCACAAATCATTCTCTTGTTAAATTCTGTAGTGGGACTTCATTAAACCTCTTGGCTCTTAGCAATCCACTTTCAGCCTGTTCACAAAGAGCTCAGCTGGCAATACTGACTCTCTAAAAGTCTTCAATCACACATTGTCTTTGGGGGTTTTCTTTTTATAACCACAAATCATTTCTTTCTCATTAGCTCCTCAAATCTTCACTTAAATTTTTTTCAAAACATTATTTTTAACTACAAAGCAACCAACAGCAACAACACAAAAAGCCACAATAAATCCATAAGGGGGGTATTCTGAATAAATCTTGAGTTCAGCATTAAGAGTAGCAATACATATTATAGGAGGTGCTAAATATACATATACATATATATATATATATATATATATATAAACACTGTGTGTGTATGTGTGTGTGTGCGCGCGCGTGTGCATGTGCGTGTGTGTATATCCCATTCCCTGAAGCCCTGAAGTCCTGTTTACTCTAGTACCACTGACTTTACTGGGCCTTGGTGGCTTACTGCCACATGTCATGAAGAATCATTCCCCAAAGAACCAGCCTGCCAGCTCTTGTCAGAGTGTGGCAAACATGTCTCACACATATCAAGCTTCTTAAATTCATCAGGTAAAACTTCGAGGGCCTCGTAATATGTGTTTCCTCAAAATGTTGAACTCACAGTTCTTTTTTTTTTTTCTATGAAATATTTTATTTACGATTTCAAGCAGTGAGCTCACAGTCCTTAGCAACAATCTTGTATTATAGTAAACCTGACCTGAACCTGCAAAAAGGCCCTCTGACACTATTAGTTTTGGCTCTGACTCAAATAACCACGTTATTGGTCAGAAACAATGTACTATTATACTGCCAGCTTTTCTGAAATCAGCAATTTAAGCAAACTGTTCCAACAAATGATTTAAATGAAGTCAACATCAAAGAAAGGGAATTCAGAACTGAAGGGTACAGTTTTTTCTCTCATTACTCCTTTTCTGTTTAGATATTATACCAGCTCTAAAAAGCGATATGACTCTTACACTCTATCAGATATAATATGCTGATAAAAAGCTAAACATGGTGAAGCCTGTTTATGGGAACCACAAACTTACAAAAAGGCCTTCTTTCCCCTAGAGTTTGTTTTTGAACGCAAGTTTATAGAAGTTTATCCCTCACTACTGGCAATAAAATCCACAGTCAACTACATTGTTTTATTTCTACTCAAATTTTAATTTTACATCCTGAAATAATTATATAGTGGTCCATAAAAAAAAACGGCCAGATATGCAACATGCAACGTTGTGTAAGATTCACATGTGGTTTGGTAATCTTCAAAGTTGTTATTTCACATCTTAGAAGAGGTTCAATGCACAAATGTGCATTTGTTTTAAATATGTACTTCTGATCCATTTTTGAGACTGTTAAAAAGTTTTAAATTATATAGTAGTCATTACTGGAGACCATCTATCAAATTGTTTTTAACTCTAGTTAACTCAATTGTTCCAATATATGGACTATAACTATGGAAGAAGCAATGAATGAATTCACTATTATTTATTTTAGCAGGAAATTTAGCAGCACTGAACATTATTAGGAGGGAAACTAATTATGTTTAAAGATCAAAGGGAGTCATGTTAATTATGGATCTCTAAAAAAACACTATCTGGGTCTCAAATGTACATCAGATATACATAATTAATAAAAACAAAAAACATTTTAAACTAAATGTAGAATTTTTTCTGTGTACCTAACTTATTTTTTGTTTCCTGAAGCAACTAGAATAAGAATTGACATTTTTTTAAACCACAATTACAGAAGACTTGATAGCCATTGTTTCCTTAAGAGTGTTTACTGTATATCTATGTAAATCGATGGAGATACACACATCACTCTGACTTGAATCTTTTCATACAGCCAGTGACAGGCAGGTAAAGGGCACTAAAGCTACATGTAGTCCTGATTCTGACACATATGAAGACACATCACTGAAATGGCCTCTTTCTCTTTCTACTCCTTCTTCATATCATCTTTATTCTTCTCCTTTTATTGAGCATTTCAATGCTTCACAGTGTGCTACCATTTCATATTAGCTCATTAATTTCCACAAAGTCCTATGAGGAAGATATTTTCACTCCCATTTTACAGATGAGAAACCTAAGAATTAGATTTCACGTCTATATTCAGCTTTTGAATCCATATTTGTGTCAGAAAAGAGTGGTTATTAGTTCTACCCTACAGAATTTTCCTAAAGCAGCAGCAAAAATATCTCCCTAAAACACAGTCCAACAAATATTGAGGACTGATTTTGACAGACTGGTCTCAGTATTGAAGAACCACAGAAAATTATAATTATATAAAAACAAAACAATTACCAAACTATGCATTAATCAGCTATAAAAAACTTTCAAATCTCTATGGTCAAAATAAATATTACTGGGTTCTAACGGGTTTTAAGGTGTTTTGGAAGAAGATGAGAAAAATAATCATAACAACCACCACTTTTGCATAAGCACTTCATAACCCATAAACCATCTTATGAGACTGCTTTTATTTTGTTAATTGTTTTTTTAACTTTCTATCATGTTTGATGTTTACAGTCCATGTACATTCATTATCTTTTCAACAGATGAGAACATTGACTCAGAGAAGTTAACTGACTGGCCCAAGATCCCACAGCTGGTATGTATTGGGGCAGTTGAAGATTGGCTCAGACAGAAAAGGGTACATGAACATCAAGGATGCTCCTAAGACTGCAATAAGCAATGAGACTAACAAGGCAAAGTAAACAAAGTGTACCTGCAAGGAACTCACAGTCAACTGAGCAGATGTTGAAATGCAATAAGGGTGACAATAGAATCCAATGTGTCCCTAGCCTGAAACTGGGGTGAGGACTGTCTGCCGAGCTTTCTGGAACATGCCTACCTGAGCTGGGTCCAAGGACAGGAGTAATTACGGAAGAATTACAGAAGTAATTACAGATAGAAGACGTAGAAGATAGGTCAATGGGGGCAGGGCATTTTAGACCAAGACTTACCAAAATAAAAGCCCAGACATAATGGACATGGTGCCATTTACATGAAAAAAAAAAAAAGATGTAAACAATATAATACTACTACCCTGAAGGGAGGACCCAGAGGGGACTAAGTAGCTAGGCAGAGCAGTATTGAAGTATTTTGAATCCTATCATAGAGATGGGAAGCATGACTATGTTTTATGGATGGAACTAATATAACTTGATCTGTGTTTCAGGTCAACATACCTGTTGTGTGGGAGATGGATTCTATGAGACAAGATGGAGGCAAAGAAACTGGTTAGATGTTAACAGCTTCACTGGGCAAGAGATAATAAAGCAGTGATAAGAAGATAAGAAAGGTGTTGAGAGATATTTAAAACGCAAAATAAATAAGATTTTAAGGTGACTGACATTTGAGAAATGGAAGAGTAAGGCATGACCCCACCAACACCTAAGCTGCCTACTACTGTGTATCTGCGTGTTGTATTACCACCAACTGAAATGAAGAATATGGAAGAATTCAGCTTCTTACGGCTCGTCTGCACCTGTGTTCACTGTATCACTACTATTTCCTCTGAATTAACACTCCCACACGGGGTTAGGAGAATCTTAAAAGCTTAGACAAACCTGATAGTTCCTTCTTGTTTTACTGAAAATCATAACCATTGTTAAATTTCCAATTCATTGGGGTGTTAAATAGGGGTCAGTCATAGACTGTAGTGCCCAAGATGTTTCAGCAAAGGTTTTCTGTTTTTGTTTTGAGGCACAGAATTCACCAGCAGCAAAAAGAGGAGCTCTAGGAAACATTCCATCAGTAGCAATTAAGTCAGCAAAAAGACCTCACTGGTCTTTTTCTTTTTCTTTCTTTTTTTTTTTTTTTTTTGCCATTGTGTCTTTCTGGTCCTAGTCAATCTTAGGCTTCAAGGCTCAGCCTTCCAGAGGCTGTCAGTGGATAATCAATTCTAACGAAGAAGCGCTCTGTTCCTTCATTGCATGGAAGGCAGAATACGTATGGGAAACATCAAACAAAATAATAGTTCTTCAGGACAGAACAGAATGCATATCCTTGTGATGATTCATGTGAACATTCCTATTGTATGCCAAGAATACATTTAAAGAGATAGCAACATCATTCATGATACCATATTTTAGAACTAAAAAAAATAATAAAATAATAAAACAGGTGATGAAATGGAGAGAATGGAGCAATTTCTCATCAAGGGAAGAAAAATGGACAAGCACTTCTAGGAAAAGAGCTGGAGTTTCACAGAAATCCCATTTGTCTGGTTACAGAGCATCACCTGGTTTAGAGATGTGTGACACCTGCCTTTTTCTTTTAACAGAGCTATTGCTGAAAGGGCAGAAAAAGCAACTGTTTCTTAAGCTTCAAAGACTAACTGGTCCCTGTGAGAGGCCTGTGGAGAGTGCAGTGGGGTGTGAACTGAATGTCCAGCTTCCTGTGTCTGACTGGCCCAGCACTCAGGGCTACAGGGAAATAAAGGACTATATGTCTTTTAGTGCCTATTGTAAGAAAGACATACAAAATGGGATTAGATTTTCTTAATGGTTCAAGTCAGCAGAGATAACATGTGATTGCTTGGGAAATGGCTGGTATATGGAAGTTCTTTTTCATTTCGGTTTCCTGTGACAGACACAGCGATGGGAATACGATCACTCTGGTGATAGAGAGTCACAAATTTACTTTGTCAATGAAACTGGGACAGTAATAAGAGCTGCTTTATCTGTGAGGTTGTAAAGGGAGTGGAAAGATTAATAATGCCATCGACTTTACCCTGTTTAAGCAATGACTATCACTGAACCAAAGAACTGTAAAAAAATCTTAGGGCGGAGGACAAACTTGGAAATGGGAGAAATTTGGAGTTAAAACTCTTGAGGTTTTATCGACTATCTTTCTTTCAAGAGAGCATGCTTCGAAACGTGGAATTATTTTAAAAGCTATAGATATGGCTGCCATCATAAATACATCCAAATTTTAAATATTTTGCCATTACTAGAAATGGTAAATAAAGTTATTTTTATTCCCTTATTTTTCTCTAAGTGTTTTGAAGGGGCAACCACCATGATTTTCTAAACTACTTTTAACAAAGAAATAAATGTACCCACTTTTTACATTAACTATGAATTTATTCAAAAATGAAAACAAGTAGGAAAACTTAGGTTGGCCATCAAGTGATTTCAAGAAGAATCTCAAGGCCCACCTGGCACACATCTAACAAAGGCCTAATAGGTTTAGGTTAAGACAGTAAAATTACGTAAAACAAACCCACAACCATTCTCAAAACACCAACCAGAGGCATAAATTTCAGCAGTTTCAATGGCACACTGTTTAAAAACTGGACTGGGTGCCTCTCTGCATCTATTCTGTTCCAGTTGGACTTTACATTTTCTAGGTATGTCACAACCTATAAAATGGTTATAAATACCACATTATATATCTATTTCCTTAAAAGATGGGGCCATTGTGCAATACACAACACTAGTTTAGAAGATAATTCATTTCTACCATGACAGCAATCTTAACACTTGTTGACATTAAAATGCAAATATAATAATGATTCAGTGACTGCACAACAACAACATAATCAATCAAAATTGACACAATACTTCTTTAAAAAGATGCTTGAATTTGTTTCTGTGTTTTAGGTTTACAAATAAAATTCTTGAGGAGGTGTGTAAATGTTATTACCAGATGGAGGGAAAATGGTGCATACAAACACAAGGCATAAATATAACAATATTGATGATTTACATTCGTAGATAATAATATTTTGATTATTTCAGAAAATGACAGAATATCAAGTTTAGTTTGACTGAATTTTCTGGTTAATTCAGAGTTAAATAGAAACACTTTTCTATTGCTATGATTCCAAACAGCATTACTTCATTATTTTTTATTGGTCATGTAATGGACATTAATAATTTTTCAATAGGTCAAATTACTACAGATCCTTTGAGTCGCTGAACGTTTTTCCATGACAGTAACACCCCATTACACATGAAATGCAATCATTTTGGAAATAATTTCAATTCCCAAAGGGTCATAATTTTCATTAAATTATCTAGTTATTTTGCATAACCTCAACATTAAATCTAGCACTACCTTTGATGGCATTAACAAGATCCAGCACATTAAGTTTAAAAGTCAAAGTTTTTTTTTTTAATAAAAATGTAATGATTTATATTTGAGAAGAGTTTTAATAATGTGTTACATAATAAATTATCATGATTTTATTACTTCAGATTTCTCATTTACAATTGCAAAGGAAGAACTGTCTAGAATTATCTGAACATAACTATTTTTCTTATGAAATAACTAATATTATTAAAATTAAACAATGAAGCTGTCACTAACAATAACACTTGTATAATACAATGCTCCTTATTTATAAAACACTTTGTAACACACAATATGTTAAGCTTTTTATATGTATAATCTAATTTAATACTTGAAAAATGCTGTGAGGTTGGTATTACTGTCCACTTTTTATACATGGGGCAACCAAGACTCAAGAAACCTAAATAACTTTTTCTAGGTCACACATTAGGTAAACGACAGAAATAAGATTCAACAACATTCTATCTGACTCCAATGTCTATGCTCCTCACTACACAATTCTTTGTAATGTACTTCTTCCAGCTCTGGTAATTCCCGAACTCTAGAGTAATTTTTAAAGCCCTTTCTTATTTCTGTAAGTTCATCTGATAACTTCTCATTACAAGGACTGATGAGCTTGCTTGAAAATAAAAAATAAAAACAAGTGTCTGTGCCCCAACGAAGATCTATTAAATCAGGTTCTCCAAGGGGCATGCCTAATAACCTGGATATTTAATAAGCTTCAGATAAGCTCAGATAGATATGATGAGATATTTCAGATAAGCTCAGATAACAAACTTTATCTAAGTTTAAGAAAACTTGTCAAGCCCCAGGTTTTACTTTGCTCCTTTCAAACACAGACCACCAGGCAGTCATCACAGATGACAAGCTCGTCAAATATGATTTAATGCAACCTACTGTTGGCACTCAGAATCAAAGTCACCAGATGTTGAATTTCCCCTGGGACATCCCTGTGATACTTCTACCACTCTAGTAGAACGTTGGAGTTCAAATGCCTATTTCAAATTGTAACAAGTATTATATAAAGTGTCTACCAGATGCCTAGTACCATGCTAAGCACTGAAGAGTACATAATAGAAAAGTCAAAGAAATCACAAGTTAAGAATGGAATATTTAAGGAAATACACAGATGGAGTATCTAAAAGAGCAGAATTGAGATTTCAAAGAAAAAAATTAAAAAAGCAAGTAATTCTCCAATCAGGGTTAATTTTTAAATGTTAGAACCAATCATAAGTATACTTGGGGTAGAAAATCAAATGCTCATCCTTACTTAAAAAACTTTTTTTCCCCAAAACTTCTACGTGGAGCACAGGGTTCTATTGCCCAACATCAATTCTCAAAGTTAATTATTTATTGCATTTGGAATGAGGAAAGGAAAAGATTATTTTTAAGCTTCTACTGACTCCAATAGTGCCTTTTAAAAGTGAATCACAAATAAAATACAGAAATCAAAGACAACTATGGTACTAAACTTCTTATAACTGTTTCCTGTTGTCAAATGAATTCATTTTTTGATGGGTTTCCTTTGCAGTAACTAGTGTTTTTCTTTGTTTAATCTCAAGGAAAAAAAAAAATACATATATAGCTTTTCAAGTTACCCTTGAAAACTTTCCTTTGTTTCTATTCCTTAGTTATCTTTTGCTGTTGGCAATCATTTTACTTTCTTTCATATTTGTGCATATTATTCTAGCTTGCATTTTAACAGTGATGGTAATGCACATATTTTAATACTTGAATAATAACTTCTCAACAATATACAGATATTTCATAAATTTATTTTAAAAAAACCCAATACAGTTGAAATAAGAACTTCTAACTTCCTTAGCATTTTTCAAGTATTAAATTCATTTGATCATCTTTACCCCAGTTTTCACTGAAATCTAGGCTTAGGAACACAAATTCCATATGGAAAACTTAAAGCTGAATTAACTTTGGAATTGAGTATAACATTGTAGGAGGAAACTTTATTTTGATTTCAATGTCTACTATAGACACAGAGGAACAGCTATTATTTATAAAAGCATCAAATTCCCAAGGTAAAGGACTTTATAAAGTGAAACATTTCTCTGACTAATGTAATAGCCAGTCAGGCTCCCTGTCACCATTGCCTGGAGATAGACACACCTTTTCATGTCTTGTATTCATCCTGGGCTACTTTCACTCCCTCTGGAGGGCTTTTGAACTCGAACTTGACATCTCTTAAAATTTTTGCTTTTTTCTAAATGCAAAGGGGTTTTTTTTTTTTTTTTTTTTACAGTTTTAGTCTTATGGGGAGTTCAAATCTAACTTAAAGAGAAGTAGTCTAGGCCTTAGAAATTCAATGTTTGTTCTTGATCTTTTCTCTTTTTTTCTTTTGTTTTTATGAGGTTGAGCTGAAAACCCCAAAGTGGGACATAATGGCTTTAGAGACAGGAAGGAAATATTCTTTATTCTTTTTTTTTTCCTAGTGTAAAAAGCCCACAAGGCTCTTTTGTAGAAAGCCCACAGTAGAAGCACTGCCTCAAAAGGCACCTTTTTCTTCATAATAGCCTTAGTGGAGACAGTGCTCAGAAATGATGACAGAGCAAGTGTTGCTAATGTCATACTCAGAAACAAGCTAAGTGGTTTATGGCCAAAATCCCTTTTAACTCTATATACTTGTCAAAATATGGATTTTTTTCATCAACACAAAGTTCTTTAAAGGTCACTGTCTCTCAAATTCCACAATAAATAATGACCCTAAAAAAGAAAAAAGAAAGTTCTCAGATAAGACATAGTAAGAAATAGTCAGCATGACATCATGGAAGAAGAAAAAAGATATTATGAGAATGAAAAAAACCTATGAAATTATGGACTCAAAGGAGGTGACAGACCATTTCTGCATAGCAGTTTCAGACATGACTTTGACGTTCAAAAACTTGTAAAATATGGCATCCATTTTGGTTCACATCACACCAAATAATAAATCTTCATCAAAATTAGCAAAGTACAAATGTGATTCATTCACTCAACAAATATTTATTGAGTGTCTGTTAAGTCACAGGCACTGTGTGCACAGAAAAAGACTGCAGAAGTCCCTATTCTGTGGATCATCTTACATTCTAGAAGGAAACAAACTTTTCACCTTTTTGTTCTGAACAGACACTTGAAAGTACATGACCTGAAGGAACAGTAGATTTATTCCCATTTAAAGATCAAATATTTTTGGCAATACTTGTCATTTAATTAAAGCTCTATGTTTGAAGACCCAGAGATTAAAGCACATTCTCTTCCTCTACCTGCCCAAGACAAAAGAGCTCTTGTACTTCTCCTGTGACAAACACTTACAGGGCTCCCATAAGCAAAACAATGATTTCCTTTAAATATGTTTGAAATGAAATATACATAGCACTATTTAAAGTCTATAATTGATACAAACTAATTTATCATATTCTAAAATATCAACGTTGTATTTCATAAGTTAATCTCAAAAACGTTCTCTGGATCTTACCTTGGACCGTCAGAGTAGCTGATGCTTCAGCTTTTCCAACCATGTTTTCTGCAACACAAGTGTATGACCCCATGTCACCAGCTGTCACCTTCCGAATTTTCAAGGTATGATCATCTCTGATTTCATATCTAGTGACAAAACAGAAGAAAGCACAGTCAAGTGAGCTTCTACTTGAAGAATTCCATTGTTACAATTGTGGCATATTTAGACATCAACTCACATGCAGTATTCTCTTCAGAAAATTTAAAGAAAAAGATAAATAATGTGGCAATCCTTTATGTATGCATGCACATAGAAATGAGCATTTTTTATATTCACAGGGGCAAAAATATTACAATACTATTTAAAAATTAAGCTTACTTATTTTTAGTTGAAGGATAATTATTTTACAATATTGTATTGGTTTCTACCAAACATCAACATGAATCAACCACAGGTATACCTAGGTCTCCTCCCTCTTCCACTTCCTCCCACATCCCTCCTCATCCCACCCATCTAGGTTGTTACAGAGCCCCCTTTTGAGTTCCCTAGTCATACAGCAAATTCCCATTGGCTATCTATTTTACATATGGTAATGTATGTTTCCATGTTATTCTCTCCATATATCCCACCCTCTCCCCCTTCCCACTTATGCATCCACAAGTCTGTTTTCTATGTCTGTATCTCCATTGAAATTGAAGTCGCTCAGTCGTGTCCGACTCTTAGCCACCCTATGGACTGCAGCCCACCAGGCTCCTCCATCCACGGGGTTTTCCAGGCCAGAGTATTGGAGTAGGTTGCCACTGCCTTCTCCATTTCAATCATGAAGCTGTCATAATTACTGGGCAAAGGGAATTTTGATGACACATTTAGGGGTACATTAAAACATAAAATTGGTATCCCTGTTAGAACATGTGAAGATGATCTTTCCCAGGAACTGAAATTAAAATTTTTACAAGAAGCCAAAATCCTCAAGCAATATAATCATACCAATATTGTAAAATTCATAAAAGTTAGCACACAAATACAGCCTATCTACAAAATTAAGGGACTTGTTCCAGGACGTGATTTCCTCTCCTTTCTGAGAAAGAAGGATGACCTAAAACAGTGACATTTTTATTGCTGCCCTGCAAATAGATTCATCAGTATCATCTTTCTAGATTCCATACATATGCATTAACATATGATATTTCATTAAACTACTTTTTAACAGAATATTTTTGGGCAAAGTTGGCACTTATTCAATTCTTTCCTCAAGCTCTTGTACTCAGAGTAAAATTTAGGTGATCATTAAATAAATTCTTACTATATGTCAGACTTTAAGTATTCTGTAGGTTTTCTATTTTAAAATTCTTATAACAACTTATAAAGTATTATGTTCATCTCCATTTGCAGATGAGAAAACTGAGGCATAGGAAGGTGAGATAAGCTGGCTTTGTTCTTCAGCTATTTTAATAGCAGAGTTGGTATTTGTACCCAGACAGTCTCATGCCAGAATTCTCTTGCCTTGTCTCATCTTCCTTTTTCTCAAAATTTTGGATGTCCCTTGAAATTTCACTTTAATCTTTTTACTCTACATGAAATCCCTGAGTTAAACTATCCAGTAGGTTATATATTGATCAACTACACAAATATTTCTAGCTCCTATTTTATATAAGTTCAAATTCATTATCCTGATTAGTAATTAGACATCATATCCCACAGACACCTACTATTTAATATGTTATATAAAACTTTCTTTTCTTACCCTAGCACATAAAACAACTCCCTCTCCTAACACAATCTACCTGTCTTCCTTCACCAGCTCCCTATATGTAACAAATCATTCAATTCATCAGTTTGGTCTTGATAATGGACCCCTATCCTATTTCTATCTTATCTCCCCATTCAGGCAATTCACATCTCTTATCTGGACAACAACAATGGTGACCCAGCCACTGGCCTCACCCCCATTGATGTGATAGCCCTAATGCTAAAAATTTTATTTTCTCTAAAAAGCAATCGGGTTCATAGTAAAGTCTCTCTTGGCTCATCAAGTACCTGCCATATGATTAAAAATCCTTTAATCCATACAAAGTCTTGTGAATTCAGCCTCTCTGTCTCCAGCCTGATTTCCCATAACTTCTTGCCCTAGGCCCTGTGTGCTGCTGCCCTAACTTTCCACCACACAGAACATTCTTAGATTTGCATCTGTTTTATGATATCTCTTTTCCTGAATATTCTTCTCTTTCTGTTTATCAAGTTGATATGTTTTTTAAGACATTGCTTCTCTGTCGCTTCCCTTTGAGAACTCTCTCCTGATTTTCTGCTCCCACAGGTCTACCTTTATGCAATAAAAAGGTGTGCTATGTTACTCTGAATCTATCCATACATGTCTCCTTTGGTGAGTTCACTGACAACAGAAGCTCTATCTAAACCATTGCTATAACCCGCAAACCTAATAGGGGCTCAAGGTATGTTTGGTGAATGAATGGCCACAGGAGAGATGACAGCCTCAAGACAGTGCCTGAAAGTTTCATTTCATTACCTCATTCCCTAAGGCTGGGAGTGTATCTCTGCTTCTAGGCAATTTAAGGATTTGACAGATACCAAGAAACTCTGACCTCTTCTACCATTCCCTGGTGATACTGTAGCTAAGGAAAAGGAAGTCTGCTTTTTAATTGGTTCATAGTTATATCTTTAATGCTGTACCTCCCTTCCCCACCTACTCCCATATAAGACACTGGTATTAACCGTAGTCTGGCTGGACAAAAAGAAAACTATTTAAGGAATAGCACATCTTGCAAGGGTTCCTGGGCATGTTGGGGTCATGAATGTACAGTTTTATCTGAAACTCTCAGAGAAAGCACAGCAACCTTCTGATTCTAATTATCTCTCTTACTGTGTCTGGCCCAAGGAGATCAAAGAGTCCAGAGAAAACCATTCTAGTGGCTTATATGTGAACAGTGGTCAGATGAGAACCACAGAAATTCCGGGTAGATGAATCCCATCATTAAATTCTCATTCATACCTGGACTTGGGCAGTTCCCCATCATCTTTCCTCCATCGTACGGTGGGCACAGGGTCACCTCGGGCCTCACATTTAAATTCTGCACTGTCATCCACAGTGACTGCCAAGTTACTAGGTCTCTTCACAAAGGACGGTCTCTCTAAAATTAGAAAAAGTCATCTCAAAAAAATACAGAAACTTAAAGCCATTTTGGATGTTCTGGGAGAGCAGATTTAGAATTTTAAAAAAGTATTCCACAGAGTTCCCCACTTCTCCTCTCTTGGTGTGGTGTCTCCTCCTATTTGTCTTTCTATGTCTTGGCTACTTTATCTAAGGCTGCTTTATTAATTCCATCTGTCTTTTTCCCATTCCCCAAATACTGGTTTACCTTCTAGAAGAGGCCATTTCTTTCTCCCTTGTTGTTGTTTAGTCGCTCAGTCATGTCCAACTCTTTGTGACCCCAAGGACACTAGCCCTTTGTCCATGGGATTCTCCAGGAAAGAATACTGGAGTGGGTTGCCATTTCCTTCTCTAGAGGATCTTCCTCACCCAAGAATCAAACCTGCACATCCTGCATTGGCAGGCAGATCGGTGCACAAACATACTAAATGATAATAAGAGACTCACTTTACAGTTAGCAAGTCAAATAAACCTGTACTTACCTAACACAGTGAGCTCTGCTACTTCACTCTCACGCTCCCCAACCATGTTGGTACCAACACAAACATATTTGCCTGCATCACTTTTGCGGGTGTAAGTAATCATGAGCTTTCCTCCTCGTATCTTAAAAAAAAAATTTTTTCACATGAATATCATTAAAATTGCTTTAGTAATTTTTATATGATGGGGTCTTTGTAAGTGCAGTCAACTTTCTAAGCATGCAAAGAAAGCCTAATTAAATAAAAAAGCTGATGTGTAGTATTTGCCGTATTTATAGGTAATAACTTTAAACAGAATTTATTCCAAAGATACCATATAAAAGAGGCAAAATATTTCCTTACCTACATTTCTTGCAAAGTTATTATATTCTGTGTAACTAGAAGTTTGTGTTTCCAGATGGGCTGGGTTCTTTCATATTGTTTAATTAAAGGAAAACAAAAATTGCATGAGCAATTTGGTTAATAAGTAGAAAAAAGAAAGAGGAAAATTTTTTAAATTCATGTATATTTGATTTATAATACTGTGTTAATTTCTGCTGTATAGCAAAATAATTCAACTATAAATATGTGTACATTCTTTTTTAATATTCTTTTTCATTATGGTTTATCACAGGATATTGAATAGAGTTCCCTATGCTATATAGTAGGACTGCGCTGTTTGGGAAATTCTTTAATACTATGTGACTATAATTAATATGCCAATATATATTAGCTATAAGTAATTTCAAGAACCATATTCAGTGTTATAAGATGTGGAAACAAAACTATTTCTCATTACTTAACTTACCAGAGTTGCTTTAAAAGAATATATCTTAATTTTCAAAACACTGCAGAAACTGACATGTCCTAAAAAACATAGATTTTATTTCTGCCCAACAGTTTCTTAGGGACTTAGGAGGCAGAGACTGAACAGATCCCAATAAATCATCTGGAAATTCATTTGGGTACACTCTTGAACACTTAATTACTTGAAGAAGAATTAATTACAAATATAAGCAGACTTGCAGTACAATAAGTAGGCTGAAGCTAATCATGAATTAAGATTGGGATGAGGAAATTGAACTATCTTTACTTAATTTAATACGTTTTTGGTGGGGAGCAGAGTTCAATTAACCATGAATATCTATAAAGCTCTGAACCTTAGAAAAGTTTGTCAGGGAGAACTTCCAGAATGTTTATTTATGGAGGTTTTGATCTCAAAGTTATTCTGTACAGTCTACAGACTAAACAAAGGAGGAAACAAAAAAATAAAGAAAGAAAGTAAGGAGGGAAGGAAGGGAGGAAGGAAGGAAGGAACCATTCAAATAGAATTTTGTTTTTCATCCTACACCAGGAGTTTACTACTTTATAATGGCGGAGGTCACACTGTATTGAAATGCCTAAATTGCTTCATTTCAACTCGGATACCCCAAACTAGAGATTGTAACCAAATCTTTATGTATTAGGAAAAATCAGATATTAACAAAGTGATTTTAATTTGGGGGGGCTTTAGAACTTGATTTTTTTAAGTCCTTTTATTTTTAAAAAATCATTATTCTCCAGGTATTATTTTAAGAACCTTCCTGTAACTTTTCTCTACATCGTTCATGATTATGTCCCTCATGCTTAGAAAAACGTCTGCATAGAGTAGTCACCTGAAAGATTTTTGATGAATGCAAATGGCTTTTGTAGGTAAAATTAGTGTATTATTTAAGTATTTTTATAAAGGTTTATAGCAGTTATAAGATATGTTAATGATAGAATTATTCTTTTCATATATACTTACCTAAATTCTCAAACAGAATAAAACTAACAAATAAATGTCACATGAAAAAAAAACCTTCCAAAAGTTAACTACTGTCAATACTTTCTGAACATTTTTCTTTTGTCCCTCCCTCTCTCTCAGTATAGATATAGATGAGTAGATATGGATATAGAGATATAAAAAATACATCACACACACACTTTTACTAAAGCAAAATCATGTGATATATGCTTTTCTATAAGCTGCATTTTCAATTCAGTGATATACTACAATACACAGGAGTCCACCACATAAAGAATATTATCACACACCCAAAATGTCAATAGTGCTGAGGCTTATAAGCCTTGTTCTGAAGACCTGGCTTTGTCCTAAAGATAAATGCTGAATTAAAATGACAAAAGGAGGGAGGGGTTAAAATTAAATAATATCATAAATGCTTATTCTATCTGGAAAAAGCAGTGAGAAGACTCCCGAGATTAGTATAAATGCCCCCACATAACTTCCATCCCATCAACAAGACATTTTCATTATAAAACCCTACATTCCACTCACAGGTAATAAGGGTTAAATAGCCCAAAATGAACATTACAAATTAAATGGAAAATCAAACAAACCTCACTAAACCTGGGAGAAACTTTTTTCCTTGAGATGATAGAGACAGGAATTGACAAAAGTGAAGGAAGGAACAAAAAAGGTACCGAAAACAGAAACAGAAAAAATAATGGATGAAAATGACAGTCTTCAATTTCCATAAGTTCAAATTGATTTTGGCATTATGTCAATGGCTGAATTGAAACAGATCAAATCAAAAGCCATAATTCTATTCTCTATGGTCACAAATGTGCACTGCATGGTGGCCTATTCTTTTCAATAAGGAAAAGAATAGAAAAAAACCTAGTGCTGTAACCCTAATCAAATATAACATACCACCTTTAAACAGTAACCTACCGTTAACCATCACCATTTTGAGTCATAAAAATATTGATTGTAAAAGGTGACTTTGTATATTCTAAATCTTAGTGCTCCTTTGTAAAACCAAAAATTGACATTTCCTCTCTCTTCAGAGAAAGGAAAAATATGTCTTCTAACACATACAGAATACTACACATGTGAAAATAGCACTGTTTAAAACAAGCTAAGAAATATTTCTTGGCAGATTTCTTCCTGCAGCTGGATCTGACAGCCAAATTGTAAACCTATCAAAAACGAGTTTGTATAATGAACAGACACAATGTTAAACACTGCATTGCAGAGGACTACTTCAATTAACATAATCTGGGGAGTGGAGATGCAGAATGCGTTAAGCTTTCAGACAATATGCTGGCATCTAGCCTGTGTCAAAAATCCAAGCAGAGGTCCCTCTTCCTCATTACCATCTACCTAACCAGCCCTCAGTAGCAACCACATTAGAAGCCCACATTTCCATAAGCTCTAGACAGCGCTTAAAGGGGGGGCCCTCAGCTATCTACATACTAGATGAAAACAAAAGCTTCCCAGTGGTGTTGCTCTTTTTGGGGAAGGAGTCAGAGGAGGAGAAAAGAGGAGACGGCAAAAAATTTTTTAAGTTTCAAATAGCTTTACATTTTCTCTTTTTCTTTAGAACCAGTCTCAGGTTAAAAAAAAAAAATAGTGACATTAAGGTAAGGAATACCTCAACGTATTTGATATGTGGGATTCTTATATACTAGCATTTTCCCTTTAAGAAGCTATAAATGACTTTTTCCTTAAGGGTAAAAGCCTTCTCTCTTAGTACTTAAAGACTTCTCTGAAGTCACTGAAAATCCCTTATAGAATGCTTTCATCTCCTTTATTGTGTTGTTTACTAACAAGATTATACAGAAAAATCAGGAATAAGATGTAGCTTGTCAAACAGAAGTGGAGAGAACCATTTCATATTTTTTTCCTGGTGAGCACACAAAAAAACTACCATCAGAATTCTTATTTCCAGAATACAAGAAGGAACATTATCTCTGCACACAGAAAAGCAAGCTTCCTTTTAGAAAGTAAATTAAGGTTTTTGTCTGGTTATTCTACAGCAATCAGTGCTTAAAATCAGAAATGAAGATGAACTTAAAATGAACTTCTTATATGTCTTCATTTTCTACCCTAAAGCAAGTCAGATGATTTGCAGTATCTGTTACACAGAAATTTTTTTTCAGGCATCACCCCCACAATGTTATCCATACACCTCTAGGTTAACATACTAAACCAACTGGGGCTAATTAACTAGTTCGGCTACACAAAATCTTTTCTGCTTTTAATTACATTAACCTAATGTGACTTGAATTCAGCAGACCAAAAACGAAACCACTAATTATATTAAGGGCTTCAAAGACGATTTCAAATTGCTAACCACTAAACTGTCATATAATTTATCTCATTTCCTTAAGTAGATGTTGCATTCAAAATCTGTGTTTCTCACTATAAATACTATTTTTAAAATAGATCCTAACAATGGATTAAAAGAACACTGATTTAGAATGCTAGAAGAGAAATGTTTCAATAATACACAAAAGACACAAACAGGTGTCATTATACCTATGGGAAATTGGGCAGTATTGAATTTTTACAATTTTCTGAAAGATTAAAGGCTCAGAAATATTCATTTACAGTAGTAAAGACAACAGCAGGGTTAATATGAGTGGCAGTTTTAAAGCACCTAGGCTTAGAAATTATTTTTTCTGAAAAATGATTCTTTATCATGTTTTCACACTGCTTTGCAAAATAAATGAGCAGAGAGTCTGTGAATTATAGTACAGGGTATCATCCTTAAACAATTCACTACTAAGTCTCTTTGGGCAGAATATCTCTTCATAGCAATGCTGTCAATTCTGCCTGGATCTTTGACCTGAGCAACAGATACCACACTGTTGTCAACTAAAGGAAGAGTACTTCGCAGTAAGATTTAATGACCACAAGACACCAGTACCCCAGATGCCAGTCATAGCCTCCAGACATTCACCATGGTGAACTAAACCTCAGGGCAGTTTTGGATAGTCCTTAAGGACTCCTTTCAACAGAGACATGTTAAGACGAGGCAAGGCAACAGTTTTTATTACTTTAACCTTTAGCATTCAACAACAGTAACAACAAAAACCACCTCCCACCAAAGATATCTTGTTTGATCAGGGAGGAGAGAGTGATAGGAATTGAAACAATACCCATCACTTTCCAGTCTGGTTGCAAGTGTATCAACCATTAATGTGAACAATTCCAATTGAAGCTTCCATGCCTTCTAACATATACCATATCAACTTTCAAAAACAAAGGCTGCATTCTAAATGAAGGGAAAACACTGGTGGTAGTGCAATTATACTACACATATGATAGACAATGAGTTTGATAAAATACATGTCCCACAGCAGTCTAAAAAGTTATAACCAAATAAAAGATAATTCACATAATTTGGATCTTATGTACTATCAAAGCATACAGTCTTTCTTATTTTGCAATATTTCTTATTCACACTCTCAGGTAAGCAGTTCAATAAGAACAGTTAATAAAAAGCCATGCTGAGAATTAAATAATTTTATGTTCTTACTAATCATGGTTTAATATCAAATATAGGTAATTTATACTTTTAATACACATATTCACAGTTTTGCTGTTTTACTTTTTGGAACATAAATTTTAATGGAGTTAGCAAGTAGATTGAAATTTAAATTTTTGTAAAACTTCAGTTATCAAAAAAACATTGATATAAAATAATTTATATCTACCACTCAAATCACCATCAATACTTAAGTATAGACAGAAATTTCAAGAACTTAATCTTTATTCTATTTATCTGTACTAACCTTGTCACACTAATGTTTTTAAAAGTGATTTTGATGTATCCATAACAACATGATTTCATATTAAAATCTCCAACATAAGTTTTCTTTTAGATGAATAAACAAAATAATAAACCATGGTTAGGCAAATCACAGTTCTTCTTCCTGGCTAACAAAGTTTATTTCTGCTCTACTTTTCATAAAGGCTATTGCCTCTTAATATATTTTCCAAAAAAAATTCAACTCTTTCTATTTCTGCTTCATTCTGGTTCACAGGGACCTTTAATAAAAGGAGAGAGAAGAGAGAGACAGAGGAAAAGGAGGAGAAGAAGGAAGAAGAAATGCATTGTCTTAAATACTTCCCACCCAAGCTTCTTGATGAGATGTAACCTGATTTCATGCTGGTTATCCAAAGGCTGTTGTACATAGCTGCCATGTACTCCTGACCAGCTCAATATGGACTCCTCATACAAAATGAGAGACCGTACAACACAGGCGGATTAAACTAAGAAAAATAAATTATATGCTATTGTTTACATTATTTTCTCAGTATAGATTATAAAAAAAAACAATTAGTAAGATTTCCATCACACTGTGAAAATTTTTCATCCGAATGTTACTGATCCATTTGCTTGTCCATTCTTATGCTAATCATCCTTGGTCTTTATAGCCTACTTAATGGTAGGAATGATGTTCACGAGATTTTCACACACAAAACGTCTTGTACAAAAAATGGATGCCCGGGTAAGTACATACACGCTGTAAAGAAATTATGATAATGACAAATTGAAAACAAATGACTATTCTACATTTTACCTGGTCACATTAAAAGGGAAAGTGTTACAAGGGAAAAAAAAAAGTTATTGTAGGTCTTTCAGCTGTTCTCCTAGGTGTGGAATCGAGAGGAAAAACAGGCAATTAGGATCTCTCCACTGGCATTCCATACTTGCTTGGGCGACATGCATACAAGAGAACATGATCCAGTTTCATTTGTTTGCTGGGCCACTTTACAATACCATTTAAAAACCAACATGATTTCTGCCAAGAGTTTAAACACACTCGATCATCAGAGAGAAGCAACAAGAGACTCATGCAGAAAAAAGCAATTATCCCAGTGGGGACACGTGGCTCTCTCCACAGCTTGGGGAGCTTCCAGCTGAGAACACAGGCCTGGGAGAATTGCTGCCTAGGACTATGGCAGCTGCGTTTCTCTGTGATTTTCATTTCTCCAACGAAACTTCTCATTTCTTCCTCATAGCAGTTTATAAATTGGTAGTTGGCTGTTTGATGCCACAGAAGCACACCTAGGATAATTTGATTATAGACTAACAAGGGCTGTACTGCTAACTGAAGGCAAGTGGGAGCCACCCTGCAGAGAGACATGGTTAAGTTAAAGGGAGAGGGTGATTTTCTGTGTGAAAGTATAAATTATTACCTTTCTGTATATCTAGTTTATATCACCAGATGATCTTGCCATGAATCCGAATTTTAACAAGGAATAATACTTAAAAAAAAAAAAAGAAAGGAAGTCCTGACTTCTTAAAAGACACCTATTTTGCTTGCTTAAGTGTGGTTCAAAGTCAATATGAAGACCTGGGTTTGGCATTTTCTCCTGGACACCATGTTATTTAACCAGTCAACCGGGAAAGCCATCTCTAATTTATTGTATTCCAAACCAGGGGCAGACAACTGCCGACTGCTGGTGAAAGAGAGAGCAGATGAGACAGTGAGGGCTTTTAGCTGATTCCCCAGGTGTCTGGTTCCCAAGTCATTAAGATCCGAACCCCAAAGTGAATCCTATAAAAAGGAGGCAATATAAGAGTGGTTTGAGAAGAAAACAGCCTCTGCCAGCCATCCCCGCAAAGTGAGTTAAGTTGATTGATTTTTACCTCTGAAAATTCTGCGTATTACATGGTAGTATTCTACATGCATGTGAAAAATTAATTTAGTTCCCAGCCATTAAAGTTAATGTATTAGTTCCTTCACAGGTCTCATGAAACAATGTCCTGCTGTTTTAAAGGTAAAAACAAAGTCTTACGGGCAATTTTCACTTTCCTACGAAAACAGGATTGCTTTTTATCACCTCTTCCAACCATCTGGCTACAATTCTGAATTTACATACAGTCACTGTTAGGATAGCCTGAAATAAAAATCTATGGAGGAATTATGACTACACTCTAGAAATAAAGATGACAAATGCTCGTCATATTTGAGGGGAGAAAAGCTCATTTTTAAGCACTTGGCTCTTTTGAGTTACATGTTCACCAGCTGAAAATACTTTTTAAACAGTAAATCCTTTTTTTTTTTTCTCACCACGGGTTCTTACGCTTAGCTCTTTTCTACAGTTTTCGTCCAGTATGTGAATTTCCCTTACCACCAAATGCCTTGCTAAGCTAATGTCTTTTCCAGAGACACTATTTTGTTATTTGTGAAATTTAAATTCACTTATATTATGAAGAAAACATATAACTATGGCAGACAAAGTCCAAACCAAGGCTGAGTATGCAATGGATTCTTGGATTCAGAAATGCAGAATGACTTTATAGAAATGAAGTATAGAAATTAAGGAGACTTGTTTGTGTAAATAAATTTGTAACCTGCAAAAATAAATAAGCAATAAAAGCCTTTAATACTTTTTATTTAACATTTAATACTGTTTATTAAGATTCTATAAAAGTAGGAAGATCCCTAAAATAAGCCATAAATTGAAATAAACATGCATCCCTGTTCTGTGGTATTTTAATCTAAAAGAGTCAAGAGAACAAGAAGTGACTTGCATGTGACAAGCTTAATTGATTAATCAGAGTCAGGGCTCATCAGACAGGGTCAGAGATTCAATATCCATATGGTCAGTTGCTTCACTCTCTTTTATTGATCACAAGACTGTGCTGGAAACTAGCTCACTTATTTGGCAAATTTGTGCCTCATTTCGTAAGAGACACATGATAAGACAAAGGATGATAGATAACCCCCTCTTCTCCACCACAATACATGGTAAAACAAATGAAAATATATCTACATACTACCTAAGAGAAAGCAAGTAAGATAATTTACGCATGTGAGGGACAGAATAGAATCTTGGGGAGAAGGGCCTGAGCTAGGGCTTAAAGGAACTCTTTTTCATGTCTTACATTAATCTTCATAATTATGCACATGTACTTCTCACTATTTCGAGAGAACTAATGGTCATCTTGTGGATAAATAAATCAAAATAAATGTACCCTGTCCCTTATATTTCTATAGCTATCTGCAAAAACAAAAGTGAAAATGTCTACCTGAAGAGTATTTCAAACACCATTTGGAATGATACATTTGCAACAGTCTTTCTCCAACTATAAACAGTAAAGTTCTCCAGTGAAGACAAAAACATTCTGAACAGAATATACATGCAAAAAGTATTAATAGTGTTAAGGATTTCAATGTTCTGGATTGCCCCAAACCTAAGGCTATACATTATTTTTGAACTTTGATTTGAAATTCAGAATTTCGTGAATCCTGGGTTTCTTCCATACACACCTAAATAGGAGGTTTCAGCATTCAGAACTTTTCAGGTAAGGTTCTGATGTTTGTGATATCAGTCAGTGGGACAATGAAAGAGTAAGATTAAAGCCAATAAGAAACAAAAAACAAACAAAAAATTCTATCTTGTGCTTACTGTTTCTCTTCTATATAAAATAGAAATTCTACAGTGGTAAGGAGTTTTCTGTATCTCTAGAATCTTGCTCCACTCCCATGGAAAAAGCATACTATCATATTTTTCAAGATTTGAGATGTAGAATACATAGAATTCTTTGATTTTGGTCATCATTTCTTCATTGAAAGGCTTGATATTTGAGAATTTGTTAGAAATACACTCTTTTCTGTTGCTGTACAGAGAAAAACTCCAATTCTGTCGACCTCATACCAAAGTAATACATACATTTAAAGATGCTAACGTTTCAATAGGAGTTTTTAAATGACTTAACAACTGGAAAAAACTGAAAAAAGTTATGTCCTAAGTGTAAAATGCTTTTGGCAGTCTTCTCAAACACATGAAAAATACATCAGTGAATCTGTGGTAAATTTCCTAAGTGTACTACTGTATTTAAACAACAACCTGGAATATCATTACTGTCATGATTAACGAGAACCATGAGGTAGCAACATGTGCTGTGTATATGGCATTGTTGCATGCATCATCATTCATTTTTATAACAGTCTCACAGGTGAGATATATTTTTCTATTAAAGGATGAGAAAACTAATGCTCAGAGCATATCAGAAACTTGCTCCAGATCATTTAGCAAGTGATTGGAGTTCACTCTACATAAATCCAAAGTAAAGTTTACCTAGTGCACTTACTTTTGGGCAGAAAACAAGAGCTCCTATTTTCTGTGCTTCTCATGCCACAAACTACAAATCAGCGATGTCTCATATAGATTGAGAGACTCAGTGGCTTGGGGAAGAAATAGGTACTATTGGTGGACCTCCCTGAGAGCATTGGATTGATGGCCCTCCTTCCATTACACTCCATATTTAAGCCTGAGTGATCCTAATAGCCAAACTAATTGCCATTAATCCACCTAGCTGCCAGTAGAAAAGATGGACCTGTTTACATTTCACTTATGTATTTGTTCTTTGTAGGAGAAATCTAGTTAGGTAAATATCTTACACTAGTTCCTCTATGGAGGGATGGCTCTTCTTTTTCCATGTAAATATGTACTTATTACTATGACATATTTAAAATCTGAACAGGATATGTATGTTTTCCTAATAAAGATGAGAAAATCTGACATGATCTTTTATAAGCATGATGCATAACGTAATATGATGATATGCTGTATCTAGGTGATAGAAGAGTGACACCATGAATGCTAAAAGGCAAAGAAATAAGAAATAATGGATTCCTTAGCAAATTACACTTTATCCACTCAAGGAGACAGAGTTCCATTATTTTCAACTGGTATTATACAGGTTGAGTTCAACTGCTTTTGAAATTTTCCTATACATGATGATGCTCTTAAAGGTGACTTAAACATGAGCCTTTTTCTAGTGTGATCCGCCTTTAAACCTTCATGATCACCTAGATTTGTAAGATTTAGGAAGAGAAAACCTGTGCCATCTGTTAGTAATTTTCTTAATGCACACTGGATTATTCTACAAGTGTATGATTTATCATATTATCAAATTCTCCAGGCTTAAGGAGATAAAACTTGAAGTGGTCAGACGTTACTAATAGAGTATTAGTACTTTTAAAGCAACTTGCCTTTAAACAAAAGAAAGGCAGAATCAGCATTAAATTAGACATCAGCCTCAGCATAAGACTTGGGATTATTTTTTGAGAGAGCATCTTTAAAAGTGACAGTATGAACAAGATGGAGAAATAGATAAAACCAATTTCAGCCAATTACAGGTAATGAAAAGAAAATCCCAATCCCTTTGCTCAGATTAAAAATAATTTTAAATATAAAGGCTAAAAATAATTTATGTGATTTCTGCAGCTGAAACCATGTTTTAAGGGGATAATGCTGTATACTCAAATGCATTTTTCCATTTACTACTTTGTTTTTTAAAGATTACAATTCATTCTTCCTGTGGTAAACGGAAAATTATGTCTGGGTCATCATGAGCAAATACTGAAATTACAAGCATTTAGAAAAGTCAACTTTTTAAAAATAGCGAATTTACAAAAAAAATTCTTATATTATTTAAATTTTTTCCAAATTATAGGCAAGGTTTATAAGCAAGGTTTTAAGATAAATTTTAAAATGGTATTTCTAGAGAAACATTTCATCCATGATTAATAGATATTCGAAAATAAACTGGTTGGGAACCATCCTTGAAACCACAAAAAGATTGTACCTTTAATTTGGCAAACTACTTTAACCTATAATTAAACAAAGTGCTCCCAGACAGTAGTAAAATGCCACTAGTCCTTGGCTATTTGGAGGACTGTAATGACCTGATCAAATATATCAAGGTGATTGGAATGTGAAGAACCCTAGTTGCTTGAATGAGCGTGCATTATGAGGAAGAAACAAAGGGACAACAACATTTGTAAATCAACTCTCTCAGGGCATCATGCTAATCGGAGATGGCTATTACAAGCTCCGTCTCTAACCACGTGTGTTTATTTTGCAGTTACAATACTGATGGTAGTGTACTCCATTGATAATTACTCTGAATTATGAGCTATAACTTTTTCTTAGCTAAACACTCAAATTTCTGAGATGTTTTCTGCTTTCTGCACTATCTTCTCTGATTGAAGGATTCTGGATGCTGAGTGGCTGTGTACATCCACGTCAGGTTTTGGCCCAGTGAATTTTAGGACTTGGCTGAATTCCATATTGAAGGTGCCAGGCGTTCCTGAAACTAATATTTGGCTGAGACTAGCTTTTGGGAAAATATTCAAAACTATTTCAGAGAAAACATATCTGGAAAAAAATTCAGAAGGCCAGAAACATTTTGAGAGATTTGAAAGAGTAGTGACAGTCAACATGAACACAAAGCTGGGTTAAAAAATCAACGTTGTACAATACCAAAACTGTTCAAGAGCATTCTGCCTTTTTCACATGTTAGGACTTTTACTCATGTGAAAGTTCACTATACTTTTTAGAAGAAACTTAAAAGTGCTATAGTATATTGTTTCCTGATGTCACCAAAGATTATTTATTAAACTAGAAAACATTCCATCTGGCACTCTTTAGCCTCTCTACTTTATCTCTGCATCCAAACATACTTGCACCCCTTCTCTGACACTTGAGTCATTTTATATGGACTTACAAGGATTTTATTAGGAATTACAACTAGGTGTCCTAAGGGACCCAGACAAAAATGGGCATGTAGACTATAAATTACAGAGGCCCCAAGAGTATATGTCATATAGAAGGAGACACATTTTATGTACACTTAAAAAAACTGATTGAAAACAGGATATGCCAGTTTTATCAGTGTTGGTTTTTTGGGGGTTGTTTATTTTGTCCTCTAAACTATAAAAAAGGGTTCTTTTTCATTCTGACCTTAAAAGTCTCTGGTCTCTCCCGTCTCCAAGTTATTAATATCAAAGAGGAGAGAACATTAACTGGAAATCAAGAGAGGACTATTGAAAATAACACTTAACAATGAGGCTGTTACTGTGATTGTTCAAAGTACTCTCACCACTCTGGTTTGATTCTCATAAACTTACTAAATAGAGAAGTTATTATTAGCTTAGTATTTGTACCAATTAAAAGATGTGACCAAGGTATACTAATTAATAAAGTTTCAAAAAGAAGCTTCAGACTTCCCCAAAATGGCCATAAGTTAAAGTTAACTTAGTATTTAAATTGCTGTAGTTTATTTTTATTGTTTTGGATGAAATCCTGAGGCAACTTAAGATAATCACTTAAGATTAATTTAGATATGTTCTTAAAAGCATACTTGATAAAGCAAAAATGTGTAGAGAATTATTCATCAAAGTGACACAAGGTCATGTTTGTACCCAATGGATAAACAATTGAAAATAATACAGGAAAATATTGAAAATAATACTTTCTATGATTGGAAATATTGAATTTAGGATACAAAACAAGTAGCAAAATTGTATGAAATGAGTCCAGTAAACCAATTTATCTGTGGATTTCTTTTGTTAGGAAACATCTTAAATGTAAGTTTTTCTTTGAGAAAGGGTGATCAGATGTAGTGTGTTATGGCAAAAACAAAACAGGCATTGAGACACCTGGCTATTACAGCTGACTCGTGATACAGATCCATTAATGACTCGGGCAAATCAACTCCCTGGCTTCCTTTTCTTGCTTAAAAATGAAGGGATTTGCCCATTTACAATTTCGCGTCAGCTCCATCGCTAAGATTCTGTGCATATTTGTAAGGGGCCAATCAACTCCCTGGCTTCCTTTTCTTGCTTAAAAATGAAGGGATTTGCCCATTTACAATCTCTCATCAGCTCCATCTCTAAGATTCTGTGCATATTTGTAAGCCACACAGAAATATATTTACTCACATAATTAACCTGTATAATATCTCTTCCTTATCCTACTAATAAGCCAAAGAAGAAAAGATGTTTTACAAAAAAGAAAAGACATGGATGATACTTCCTTTCCAGTTTGTAAGAGAGTAAGAAAATAAATGTATAAGTGCATATGGAAATAAAATCATGTATGTTCAAATTAGCATTTTTCAGTTCTACATATGCTAGAAGACATTTTTCTGATTTATATTTCATTATTTAATATCTGAAGAAATATGTATTGGGCTCCAACTATAAGATGAGGAAATACTAGTGGCCCTTAGGTGTCTTATGTATACTAGATAAGTAATATGTAAGTAATGATTTGCAACAGGCTCCAAAATCACTGCAGACGGTGACTGCAGCCATGAAATTAAAAGACGCTTACTCCTTGGAAGGAAAGTTATGACCGACATACATAGCATATTCAAAAGCAGAAACATTACTTTGCCAACAAAGGTCCATCTAGTCAAGGCTATGGTTTTTCCTGTGGTCATGTATGGATGTGAGAGTTGGACTGTGAAGAAGGCTGAGCGCCGAAGAATTGATGCGTTTGAACTGTGGTGTTGGAAAAGACTCTTGAGAGTCCCTTGGACTGCAAGGAGATCCAACCAGTCCATTCTGAAGGAGATCAGCCCTCGGATTTCTTTGGAGGGAATGATGCTGAAGCTGAAACTCCAGTACTTTGGCCACCTCATGCGAAGAGCTGACTCATTGGAAAAGACTCTGATGCTGGCAGGGATTGGGGGCAGGAGGAGAAGGGGATGACAGAGGATGAGATGGCTGGATGGCATCACTAAGTTGATGGATGTGAGTCTGAGTGAATTCCGGGAGTTGGTGATGGACAGGGAGGCCTGATGGGCTGCGATTCATGGGGTCGCAAAGAGTCGGACACGACTGAGCGACTAAACTGAACTGAACTGAAAAGCAAAATGGTTATCTAAAGGAAAGGGAACTGATTATAGGAAGATAAATTCAGTGTAGAAGTGCAGGGTAGGGTTTTGCAGTAGGCTCCTCTTTAGAACTCAGCTTTAAGTTCAAACTCGAAACAAGTGAGTTAGATAAAGAGGGTGTAGGCCTCAAAACATCCCAGACAGAGGGAATAGGATAGGCAAAGACTTTCATAATTTGGTACTGCTAGCTCTTAGGATCTAAGCTGTTAATTCACAAGTGAAGTGAAGTTGCTCAGTCGTGTCCGATTCTTTGCGACCACATGGACTATAGCCCACCAGGCTCCTGCCGTCAGTCTGTGGGATTTTCCAGGCAAGAGTACTGGAGTGGGTTGCCATTTCCTTCTCCAAGGGGATCTTCCTGACCAGGGATGGAACCTAAGTCTCCTGCACTGTAGGCAGATGCTTCTACTGTCTGAGCCACCAAGGAAGTCAATGCATATCTAACACACAAATAATGAAAATCTAGAGCAATGATCAAATAAATACCCACTGGGATTACATTAATAATCATATTGCATCTAAACTGATTTGTGTGCTGGAACTGAGAAAGCCTTCTGCTTATTAAAATCCTTTCAAAAGAGTACTTGAGCTTCACAGGTAGTTCTAAGATGTTAGCTTTCATTTTTCTAGTTTCAGCATCCAAACATGAGGAGTGTATGTGTAAATATTTAAATAGAATTACAAGTTTCTGGACAGTCTCAAGATGTTTCTTGGGATGATAAACCAGCGGTTCACAACCAGCACACTTCATCTGAACCACAGCATTTCTCAATTCCCCTGAGAAGTGTACATAACTAGAACTGTTCTTGATGCACAGGAGAAAAGTCTATTTATTACACTGAGTGGATGCCTGAGGGCATTAGGGCTTAATTCTCTTGTGGAGTCCCCCATTGGTTATTGCATTTCACAATAAGGATGAACAAAGATTCAAATTAGTTTCTTAATACCAGTATTAGTCTGAAAAATTACTTACTCATCATATTCACCTGTACTAAGTACTCATGCTGATTCTGTAGAAATCTGTTTTCTCACAGTTGTAAATCAATATAAACAGAAAATCAGATGAAACAAATGCCGAATCTGTTTCATATATACATTATACAAGGTCTTCTTGTTTATTTGGAAAAGTTGATATTGCTATGGCATAAACAGTTCCTGATTTTTTTCCACCCAGTTTTTGATTGCTGAATATATCCAGAGGTCAGGCAGATATACCAACAATAATGAAAACCAGAATACTGATTACTAATCCATAAAGAGTTTGTCACCATTTAAAATGACATATGTATTTTTTCACTGATTTCCCACAAGGACACTGTAAACTAATACAGGTATTATTAGATAATTCATGTCACAGATGGAAACAATGAAATTTACAGAGATCAAATGTCTATAAAATCATGCATATAAGTTTTAAAACCTGAATTTATTACATGTCTTATATAAAACTATATTGACTTTTACTAATACACTGGATTTCAGTGATTAAATTTGAAAATTAAGTAGGATAGGACTTAAGTTTACTTTTTACTCATTTCTTTGGTCCCATGATTCATATAATACATTCATACTGATTAACTTCTATTTAAATCATGAATAAAAATTTATTCTTAAAAAAAGGTGAAATATATAATGTGCATAACTATGTAAGACAGAAAAAAAATTCTGGTTCAATACGCCAGTTTCCTTTGACCTTCACACAACAGAATGACCTATTTACTTTGCAGGAACACAAATTTAACTTCTCAGGCAAAAGGGGCTCTATGACATCAACTGCATAAAGTATGTTGATTTCCTGTCGGGCAACAGAGGGGAAAAGGAAGCAACAGACACTGAACAATGAAAGAAGTTGGAAGACCAGAGGAAAGCACTGATCGAAGGAAGGGAGGAGGAGCAGATGGCTTAGGAGGGAGACATGTGGGAATTGGGGGGAAAGGAAGCAATTGGCAAGGAGAGGGCTGAATGCCAAATTTATGAAGGATCTGGAGGACCCTGGGGATCTGGATGGGATGTGAGTCAGCTGCTTTTTACCAAAATATCACACCAACAAGGGAAATCAAAGAAGCCTACAAAGACACACAGGAAGCAGAGAAGGACTGGAAAAAGAACTGATGACATACTGCATTCTAACAATTGTACCTCGTAGCACGGGGAATGGGAGGTGTTAAATCATCTTTTATGTATAACTGAATTTTTCTCCGAACTTCTCTAATGATTTTCAAACCTTTAACTTGCTTATGAAAGAAATGATACAGATACAACTCTTCTATTTAAACCACATTTTACTGATAGCCTGTATTGGTGTGTTTTCTCTTTCATATCTAAACCAATTACTTTAAACCATCTATAGGGTGACCAACTGTCTCTGTTTTCTGATAACTAAAGGTTATTTTCCTGGGCCTGGGTTTTTTGGTGCTAACACTAGGACAGTTCCCTGCAAACCAGGATGGTTAGTCATCTTATTTAAGTTAAAACCTTAAGAAAAGGCCACTAAATCCCCTTGCTCTTCATGCTAAAACATACAGACACTGAAATTTTCCCCACATTTTTTAAAGAAGAACGAATAAGGTCTTAATACAGGGATATGATAAGTAGATGAAACTGACAATAAAATGGTTTCTGGACTATGGCTTTGATAAGAATAAGTAACATAATGAAAGTATTTCTTTGTAATTTATTTTTTTCAACTAAGTAACAAAAAATCTATAAGACATATAACATATTTGGAGCAGGCTGCTTTGAGGACAGGTAGGAAAAAAATTAAAATTAAAGCACAGCTTATCTCAACAAATAAGACAAGTCATTTAAAAATGCTATGTCAAAGCCACAAACAAAGAAGATGGAAACAATATGTATTATTCATCTCTAGATTTTAACTTAAAAGTTAAGAGTTTCAAACATGAAAGGCTTTTAAACTCTCCTTTTAAATACTAAAATGACAGAATTCTGGGTAAATGACAGTAAAAGGTTATTTGGAAGAAAGTTATCTGGAATTTCAGAAATGAGTACAGGATGATGTTTACCATCTACACTGTATTGTTACTATTTAGCTTTTACAACATTTTATTGTATTTATATAAAATTGCAAAGCTACTACATCAATATTTTTATTTAATTTCCCACTCATTTAATTTCTCATAATTGCTTAAGTTTTCTGCAATAACTTTTGATGTGTGGACAGCTGATGAAATTATAATCTAGCTAATCCACAAATTGCACAATTGACTACACAGTCAGTTAAATCATTCTCTGACTCATTCCCGTTTAATATAAATCCTTCTTTCCTTAAATGCTAAATGGTGAAGAGTCATTTACCATCCCTCTTTAGAAAATCTCCTAATATCTTTTGAGGAAAGACCTCTACTGTCCAGAATAAATGGTTTTAGTTTATTTGAACCCTTAGTTAAACTATAACTGGTTTAGTTGAACTTATTTGATTGAACTTGCCCATTTATAGGTCACTTTTGTGAATGTACCAAACTTCAAATTTTATATGTCTTTGTTATATTACAGTTGTTATTACTGGACATAATACAGACTAATTCTCAAATGCATCTAGTTTAGTTTCAAAACCACTATAACCTCCACTGTGCGAACTAATCTCTCCAGACCCTTACAAACTCAAAGACAATATTTCACAGTGGAGACTAAGAGTTACTGTGATTCTGAGTTGAAATGTGCACTAATAGCAAACTCTGAGAGTCATTATATAAGTGGGAAAATCTATAGGCCCTTTAGAAAATGCTGTCAGTAAACAAAAGGCAGGTGTCTCCACAGCCAATTTGGAGTTAACCATTAGTGGAATTTTAGTATTTATGTGACAGGACTGCTGTGAGGATAAAATGGTCAATATATATATAAAGTGCTTAGAATGGGGCCTGGCACATAGTGTGGCATCAAGTGTTTAATGTCAATATCCTCTTTATCATCATTATCACTAGCGTTAGCCTCCTCCTCATCTCCATTAAGACACAATTGACAGGTATAAGTGTAACATAATGGAAAGAACATAGCTTATTAACTGAGTTTCAAAGGGGATTAAATGAGATAATATAAAATCTGTACATGGCAGTGCTAACACACAATAGCTACTATTATTACTATAGTAGAGTAGTAAATTGTTGGTGTCCTTACAATAACCAACAATCAGGGACTTCCCTACAGCTCAGATGGTAAAGAATCCGCCTGCAATGCAGGAGACCCAGGTTTGATCCCTGAGTCAGGAAGATCCCCTAGAGAAGGAAATGGCAACCCACTC
Organism: Budorcas taxicolor; assembly: GCF_023091745.1. NCBI lineage: Eukaryota > Metazoa > Chordata > Mammalia > Artiodactyla > Bovidae > Budorcas > Budorcas taxicolor. Next base: position 90,985,079 of record NC_068910.1, read on the forward strand.
CAGTATTCTTGCCTGGAGAATTCCATGGACAGAGCAGCCTGGCGGGCTACAGTTCATGGGATTGCAAACAGTCGGACATGACTGAGCGACTAACACACACACACACACAAGTATTATTGCATCACTGATGCAATGGACATGAACTTGGGCAAGCTTTGGGAGATGGTGAGGGACAGAGAGGCTTCATATGCTGCAGTCCATGGGCTCGCAAAGAGTTGGACACGACTGTGATACTGAACAATAACTATTGTGGGGCTTTCCTGGTGGCTCAGCGGTAAAGAATTCACCTGCAATTCAGGCAACTCAGGTTGAATCTGTGGGTCAGGAAGATCCCCTGGAGGAGGAAATGGCAGCTCACACCAGTATTCTTGCCTGAGAAATCCCACGGACAGAGGAGCCTGGGAGGCTACAGTCCATGGGGTCGCAAAAGCGTGGGGCATGACTTAGCGACTAAACAACAACAGGTACAACTGAATACCTTAAATCACTTAACTTATGAATGCATTTGTTTTTATGCTTACAAATGAATTAAATGAATTTTATTTCTATCTTCTATGAGAGATGGGCTATTTCCTTCTGACATTAATGCCTGCCATACCTGTAGCTACCATCAAGAGAATGTTTATTTGGTAGAAAAACAATCAAGAAGATATGGGAAACCTGCTGCAGACATTGGACAATTGTGTGACTCTCCCAAAACTAGCATGATTTTAACATACTTATGTTTTTACTAAGGTAACAATATTGAAATTACCCCAGGTCTACAAATTTAAAAATAAATGGCACATTTTTAAATAAGCTTAATACCAATTCACAATATTTTGGCACTAGTAAGCTTCTATTCTCCTTTTTTTACCAATGATGATTCACTCCGTTCAGAAGCTCAAAATCATGCTAACAATTTTTTCTTGGCCTTTTTGGGTCTACTTGTCAGCAACATAATTCTGTAATTGACAATCTTTATACACAATTATGCCCTTCTGTAGTCTAGGAATTTATTTGTGGTATGTACTTTCAACTGCATTTATCTTTTTCTTTAATTCAAGGGCAATTTTAGTTTTTTTGCTTGAACACAGATTTTTTTTTTCTCAATATATGGTATTGTTCCCCCAATCTTATTAATAACATTCTCAGTTTTCCACTCATACAAAATAATCTTGAGGGGCTTCCCTGCTGGATCAGTGATTAAGAATCCTCCTGCTAATGCAGGAGACACGAGTTTGATTCCTGATCCGGGAGGATCCCACATGCTGGGGAGCAACTAAGCCTGCGCACCACAACTATTTAGCTTGTGCTTCACTCACTGCAACTACTGAAGTCCGTGCACCCTAGAGCCCACACTTGGAAACAAGAGAAGCCACTGGAATGAGAGGTCTGCACACCACAACAAAGAGTAGCCACCACTCACTGCAACTAGAAGAAAGCCCAGCAGCAGTGAAGACCCAGCACAGCCAAAAAGAAATAATTTTTTAAAAATCTTGAATTTAAGTACAATATTTCCAAAACATAGTGAAATAAAAGCAATAGATCACTTTTTATAAAGTATATTTAAATGTTCTACAGCAAAAAAAATAATGTCTTAGGTCCTCTCACTTCTATGGGAAGAATTCATTTATTAATAATACTGGTTATGTCTAAGTTTCAGATATATGGAGTAAATCTATTTAATCCAGCCTTCCCTTCTATTTCTCATTCGCAATATACATGCTCAGGTTTGGGTGGGGGAAGACAAGAAAGAAAGAACACTAGAGACAAAAACCATCTAATGCCTCTTTCAAATTATTCTAAGAAATACATGCCAAAAAATTTCTAAAAGATTCTCCTCTCAGGTAGGAAAATAAGAAAATGCTTTTTATATATTCCTGGTTTATAATCATGATAGATCTAAAATTTGGCTTGGAATACTGGTCAGGGTAAAAAGAAATGACTTAGAACATCAAAAATGCAGGTGCAGTTACAATTCAATTACATATTTTCCTTTTTTGTAGGGTGTGGCTTTGTTCCTACAGCTGGGAGCATTGTACTTTAAATTTTCAACAAAGAAAGCCACCACATTAAAGAACCCTAGAAATTCCTATAACCAAAACTGTAGCAATAATCATGCAATCTTCATATGCCTTTCATAAAGATAATATGTGCTTTAATCTCCTGTTTGTCTGTACTCAACACATTTGGCAAAGTACTTGGACAATAGAAATGAAAACAATCATTCAAGAACAAAGCTGAGGAAAGAAGAACCACAAAAAATATCTAATAACCAACATCTCTTAAGAATTTACTTTGCATTTTTGAAAAAAAAGAATTAGAATTAACATCAGGCATTATGTTTCTGTTTTAAGTTTTTGTTTTAATTACTCAATTTTAATTTGCTTAAGGGAAGAAAATCCAACAAAAACAATTATGATCTAAATAAGAGCAGCAATTTTGTATACAAACTGCTGATTTTTCATCATTTCCCTGCATGTATAAATATGCTTTTTTACCTCCAGTGTTTTATCAGTTTAACAGTCATAATTTACACAAAACACACAGATGGTTTTAGAAACAGTAAAAGTTTCAAAATGTTACAACTTCCTGGCATATGGAACACTATCATGGATCATCATGTTGGCAGCGTTTAAATGATTTTAAAATTATTTATACATTAACATCTTGGCATTGTTTCATAGTCATAGGTTATTTCAACATTAAAGTGTTTGATTCCTGATACGAGGTTGTTTTTATACTGATTTTAAGCTACTAATGTGTGGAGGCATTGGTGTCCTTTATTTATAGGCTAGCATCTTCTACATAGTAAGATGTAAATGAAAATTCTGTAATAAAGCACTTTGGCATAAACCACAACATTTCGTCTAGTTTAATATATAAAAGGAAGTTCCAAGAATTTTTAAAAATATAAAATTTACCATAGCAGTTTTACATATAAAAGGAAGTTCCAAGAATTTTTTTAAAAATAAAATTTACCATAGCAGTTTTACACCTTTTTTGCCACAAGAAATGCATATATATATATATGCATACACACAAAACAAAACCTTTAAGATTAACTAATACTTTCAAAATGTGATGCTACAACACCTTTATGTTTTAACTATTTTATTAGATACCATACAGAAAGAATTGGCTATACAATTCTAACGTGCCTGATTTCAATCTTTCCAATTTCTTTTGAACCAGTTCAGCGAGTTTTAATCCCACTATTAAACTGAAACTGCTATTGTCAAGGTCATTAATGACCACCAAGTTGTCAATTCCAATGATCAATTCTCAATCCTTCTATTATCTGATCTACAGGCTGCAACTGACTCAGTCACTGCAACCTCCTTAAAGCACTATCTTCAGTTGGCCGCCCTTCTGGTTTTCTTCTTTTCTTACTGACTGCTTCCTTTCAGTCTCCACTGCTCTTTCTGCCTCTTTTCCCTGAGAGCTGAACACTGAATCTCTTTCCCTTTCTATGTATAATCACTCCCTTGGTGATTTCAGTCTCCTGTTATTTAAGTAATATGTACATGCTGATGACACCCATATTCATTAAGATAGGCTAATGAGTCTCTGCTAAGAAATTCTCTGTGATTTACGACAACAAAAACTTATTTCTCCTTCTTTCTACATGACCACCAGGGGAAGACAGGAGTTTGAGGTGGAAAGTTCTGCTACACCTAACTCAGGCACCCAGGCTCTTTGGGTGTCCTGGAACATGTGTCTTCCTTGGTTCAGTTCAGTTCAGTCACTCAGTCATGTCCGACTCTTTGCGATCCCATGAACCACAGCACACCAGGGCTCCCTGTCCATCACCAACTCCCAGAGTCCACCCAAACCCATGTCCTTGGTTGCCACATGGTAAAGAGAAAGAGTGCTGGAGAATCACTCACTAGTATTTAACATCTTTAATTTTCACTCTTAGCTCATGAAGCTGAACCAGCCAAATGGGTTGCCCCATAGCAAGGAAACTGGGAAGCAAAACCTTTCTTCTGCCCAGAAGGAGGGGAGGACTGCCTGGTAATGAGTACTTGTTTTGTCTACCACAGCTCAAATTTTTCTCCAACCTCAACCTCAACTCTGATGTTCTGACTCATGTTTCCAACTGCTCATCTGACGTTTATACTTGGATATCTAAGAAGAATTTCAAAATCACAGTGTCTAAAACTGAGCTCCTGATACTTCCCATTTCAAATCTTCTCTTTCTACAATTAATGGCATCTCTGTCAATGGCATCTTGACCTTTTCAGTTGCTCAGACCAATGGACGAAGATAATCCTTTTCTTTTTCTCACAAGCCACATCCAATCTTTTAGCAAATTCTGTTGGCAATTGCTTCACAGCAGATACGGAACATAACCTTTCCTCTTCAATTATCTCCTAAGAGAAATTACTGAAAAAGCTCCCACTGTTCTCAGCCATCACCATTCTTTACTGTGTACTCCAGAGAGTGGAGGACTCTTCTGAGAAATCTCTGATGCTTCATACCTTGTTCTGAGGGGAAGTGAAACTATTTACAAGGTCTACAAGGTCTTAGACAGTCTGGTTAGCTTTTTCTTTTTTTTCTTAATTTTTATTAGAGTACAGTTGCTTCACAATGTTATGTTAGTTTCTGCAGTACAGCACAGTGCACCAGTTACACATATACACACAGTCACTCTTTTTAAGACTCTTTTCCCATATAGGCCATTGCAGAGCATAGAGTAGAGTTCCCAGTGCTATACAGTGGGTCCATGTTAGTTATCTGTTTTGTATATAGTAGTGTGTATATGTCAACCCCAATCTCCCAGCTCCTCCCTCCCTGCCTTCTCTTACTCATAACCATAAGTTTTGTTTCTACATTTGTAACTCTATCTCTGTTTTGTAAATAAGTTCATTTGTACCTTATTTTTTTAGACCCCACATATAAGTGATATTATATGATATTTGTCCATCTCTGTCTGACTTAATTTCACTCAGTATGACAATCTCTAGGTCCCTTACCTGCCTCCTGAGAAACCTGTATGCAGGACAAGAAGCAATAGTTAGAACTGGACATGGAACAATGGACCAGCTCCAAATTGGGAAAGGAGTACATCAAGGATGTATATTGTCACCCAGGTTATTTAACTTCTATGCAGAGTACATCATACAAAATGCCAGGCTGGATGAATCACAAGCTGGAATCAAGACTGCAGGGAGAAATATCAACAACCTCGGATATGAAGATGATACCACTTTAATGGCAGAAAGAGGCTCTTGATGGAAGGTGAAAAGTGAAGAGTGAAAAAGCTGGCTTAAAACTCAACATTAAAAAACTAAGATCATGGCATCTGGTCCTATCACTTCATGGCGAATAGGTGGGGAAAATGTGGAAATAGTGTTAGATTTCATTTTCTTGGGCTCCAAAATCAGTGTGGATGGTGACTGCAACTGAGAAATTAAAAGATACTTGTTACGTGGAAGAATAGCTATGACAAAGCTAGACAGTGTATTAAAAAGCAGAGATATTGCTTTGTTGACAAAGGTTCATATAGCGAAAGGTATGGTTTTTCCAGTAGTCACATATGGATATGAGAGTTGGACCATAAAGAAGGTTGAGTGCAGATGAATTGACACTTTTAAACTATAATGCTGGAGAAGACTCTTGAGAATCCCCTGGACAGCAAGGAGATCAAATCAGTTAGTCCTAAAGGAAATCGATCCTGAATATTCATTGGAAGGACTGATGCTGAAGCTGAAGCTCAAATACTTTGGCCACCTGATGCGAAGAGCCGACACACTGGAAAAAAACCCTGATGCTGGGAAAAATCGAGGGCAAGAGAAGTGGAGGACAGAAGATGAGATGGTTGGATGGCAGCACTGACTCAATGGACATGAGTTTGAACAAACTTAGGGAGATAGTGATGGACAGAGAAGCCCGGCGTCCTGCAGTTCATGAGTTGCAAAGAGTCAGACACAACTGAGCTACTGAACAACAACAGCAACCATTTTGCTATTTCATTCTTTTTTATGACTAGTTGTCATCCTTGATGCCATCTCCTACAAACCTCCCTCTGCTCATTCTGCTCCATCCACAATGACTATTCCGCCTTTTGTTTTGAATGTTAGAGGTACATCCTGACTTAGGGTCTTTGAACTTACTATTTTGTCTGAGCACTCTCTCTCCCTCCTTCAGTTTTTTTCACATCTTCATGTGAAACATTTCTTGTCCTCTATTAATATTTAAAATTGAAATTCTACCCCAATCCTAATTAATCTGTCTACCGCATCATTATTTTCATAGGACTTATTATAGTCTAACACACTACATGTTACACTGTCTACTATGTTTTTACCTGTATAATTAATCACAGACTATAGCTTCAGAAGAGCATTGCCAGATTTCTGTTAAAGCTGCATCTCCAATGCTGAGAAATCTAGCATTAATTTGTATTAAACACAAACAGGAAACAGCTGAGGAGGAGATGGATGATAATGATGTTAATGAGTTTGAATTATTAGGGAGGGAAATGGAAATTACAGATAAGAGTCATCAAATGACTTAAAATATATTTTTAAAGGGAAACTTTATCTTAATTTTCCATAAGTCTAAAAGGAATCTGTTATCAATAACAAAAGGAGCACTCGGCCCTAAACTCTATTCCCCTGTGTTCTTGATTCTTTTTTCCCAAATCAGTGTTTTTGCATATGAGACATCAGAAGCCACTTTGCTATGTGGCTTTTCAGCATCTCATAAAAGTAGAGCTAAGTCCTTCTCACACTAAATCATAAAATTAAAAAAATCATTTGAGAAACTCATGCTAGTTCAGATCAGTGCAGAAAAAAAAAAAGTTTGCTTTACTATAAGGTCTCTAAATCTCTGTCCACCACAACTCTCTCTTTTTTTTTTTCCACTACTTAATTTTCATACTGATCTGTTAACTAGTTGTTCAGAAACAGTACAAGCATTTATTAGGATTACGTGGTCCTATACAATTATTACAACTTTTTTCTTCAACATTAGTGAAGACCTTTGCTTTACACACACATTCTCCTGGGAAACTTTAACTCTTGGTCCATAAATTCACAGGAGATCAAACCAGTCAATCCAAAAGGAAATCAATCCTGAGTATTCATTAGAATGGCTGATGATGAAGCTGAAGCTCCAAAGCTTTGGCCACCTGATGCAAAGAGCTGACTCATTAGAAAAGACCCTGATGCTGGGAAAGATTGAAGGCAGGAGGAGAAGGGGACAACAGAGGACAAAAGATGAGATGGTTGGATGGTATCACTGACTCAATGGACATGAGTTTGAAAAGCTCCGAGAGATGGTGAACAGGGAAGCCTTGCATGCTGCAGTCAAGGGTCGCAAAGAATCAGACATGATTGAGCGACCCAACAACAGCAACATGAACAACAACATCAATAACAACAACAAAAAAAACAGTGAAGGAGAATATTGTACAGTCATAGAATCAACGAGAGTTCAGTTACTTAGGTACTTTGGTCAATTCCTTGTAAGACAAAAAAAAGCAAAGAAGTCTCATCGAATTGCTGTTAACAAGAAAAAAAAAAGCATCATTACTTATTACAGATAGCTTACTTCTCTACTTGTATCACAGCAGAAATTCAAAATCCAACAATCTGGTCACATTATTTTATTTTGCAATGAGGCCAATCCATCATTAACCATCATTCAGAATAAGATTTTACTTTTTAGAAATGACATCTAACTCTATGGAACACAAAAGCAATGTAAAAAGGAGAAAGATAAAAATTCTGAAGTGACTTAAGCTTCTTTCTGGAAATTATACTGTATTTCTGAATACCATTTACAATTTTTTGCTGTAACATCTAGAAATGGGATATGACCAGAGTTACTAAAATAATTATGTCATACATCAAAGTGTTAACTCTCAGACAGTGAAATTATACTTTTCTTTTACTGAGTAGCAAACTAAACAACATGCATATTCCTTTTATTTTTATGTCAATACAGGGAGAATGAAAACATTTCTTTTAAAGAAGAAATGAAAATGAAAGCTGTTGCAGTCCTGTGTTTAAAAGAATCATGTTTTTCTCTTTTTCTTTGTTGGAGACCCATACAGTGAGATTTATAAATGTTCCCCACTGCTGAGTTAAATACTCACAGTTATTCTTTCGTCTTTATCGTCCAGTGGAGAGCCATCTTTCTTCCATGAAATGGTGGGCTCGGGATGGCCTCGTGGGGGCTGGCATTCCATCACTGCAGGCTCTCCCACGGCCACCATGACATCGGAAGGGTTTTGTCTGAAGTCATCCCGTAGTACTGTAGGAACAAGATTAAATCATTACACTCAATGGCGATATATACAGCCCTTATCCCTGAACTTCACAAAGGACATATTTATTGTAGTAAATGACTGCTAACAGCTATCTCAATACATCTTGGAAAATCCATAGCTACTTACAGACGTATGCAGTTTAATAATGATATCTGGCCTTACACACACAATGGGGATAATTTGATATTCTTCATAGGCCAGTGGGCAAGTGTTTTCTGCTGCCTAGTGCCCTGACAGCTTCTGGCTTATCTCTTACTTGCATTTCTTCTCTACCTACTGCCCACATTTTCTCATCCATGTACTAATGAACATAATTGAACCCTCCTTTTACTTACATGACACATTGGGGTGATTCTTTCTATCACTAAATGAATACATATACATGCAAGCAAAAATATTAAAGTAAAATATATTTCCGACATGGATTTGATTGAGGTATTTTAAAGATATTTCAAACTAGTGTATTAGAGTCTCAAATCACTACAATTTATATATGCCCATTATAAAAACTTTAGACATATTTGCAAAATTACTAAATTCAAAATACTGTGTTTTTCATTATCACAGAGTACGGGGCAATGTTAAAAGGCAGCAATGATGACACCAGCATTGCTGCCAATAGTGTCATTTTGTATGTTCTTTACTTTTCAGTTTGTGTGGATTTGGTAGGGGGTTCAGTTCAGTTCAGTCGCTCCGTCGTGTCCGACTCCTTGCGACCCCATGAATCGCAGCACGCCAGGCCTCCCTGTCCATCACCATCTCCCAGAGTTCACTCAAACTCACGTCCATAGAGTCGGTGATGCCATCCAGCCATCTCATCCTCTGTCATCCCCTTCTCCTCCTACCCTCAATCCCTCCCAGCATCAGAGACTTTTCCAATGAGTCAACTCTTCGCATGAGGGGGTACATATTAATAATAGAAGAAAACAACAAAAGTAGAAAGACTAGAGATCTCTTAAGGAAAATTGGAAACATCAAGGGAGCATTCCACCCGAAGATTGGCACAATAAAGGATAAAAATGGCAGAGACCTAGTAGATGCTGAAGGGGTCAAGAAGAAATGGAAAGAATACATGGAAGAAGTATATAAAAAAGATCTTAATGAACCAGATTACTATGGTGGTATGGTTAGTCACCCAGAGCCAGACATTCTGGAGTGAGAAGTCAAGTGAGCCTTAAGAAGCACTGCTAGTGAATGTGATCAAATTTCAGCAGAGCTATTCAAATCCTTAAAGGATGATCCCATCAAGGTTTTGCATTCATTATGTCAGCAAATCTGGAAGAGACAGCAGTGGCCACAGGACTGGAAAAGGCCAGTCCTCATCCCAGTTCACAAGAATGTGCTAACCATTGGACAATCACACTCATCTACCATGCTAGTAACGTCATACTTAAAATCTTGCATGCTAGGCTTCAGCATTACATGAAGCAAGAAATTCCAGATGTCCAACCTGGGTATAAAAAAGGAAGAGGAATTAGAGATCAAATTGCCAACATTCACTGGATTATAGAGAAAGTAAGGGAAATTCAGAAAAACATCTATCTCTGTTTCATTGACTATGCTAAAGCCTTTGACTGTGTGGATCATAACAAACTAGAGAGATGGGAATACCTGTCTCCTGAGAAACCTGTATGCAGGGCAAGAAGCAACAGTTAGAACCCTGTATGGAACAACTGATTGGTTCAAGATCGAGAAAGGAGTACGGGGCTGTCTGTTGTCACCCTGTTTAACCTGTATGCTGAGCACATCATGAGAAATGCTGGGCTGGATGAGTTACAAGTTGGAATCAAGATAGGCAGAAGAAACATCAACAATCTCAGATATGCAGTTTATACCACTCTAATGGCAGAAAGCAAAGTGGAACTAAAGAGTCTAAACAAAAGGAACTAAAGATGAGGGTGAAGGAAGAGAGTAAAACAGCAGGCTTAAGACTAAATATTAAAAAAACTAAGATCATGGCATCCGGCCCCATTACTGCATGGCAAATAGAAGGGGAAAAGGTAGAAGCAGTGACAAATTTCCTCTTCTTGGGCTCCAAAATCACTGTGGACGGTGACCGCAGAAGACAATTGCTTCTTGGCAGGAAAGCGATGACAAACCTAGACTGTGTTGAAAAGCAGACACATTACTCTGCCGACAAGGGTCTGTATAGACAAGGCTATGGTCTTCCCAGTGGTCATGAATGGTTGTGAGAGTTGAACTGTAAAGAAGCCAGAATGCCAAAGAATTGATGCTTTCGAATTGTGGAGCTGGAGAAGACTCCTGCAAATCCCTTGGACAGCAACAAGATCAAACCAATAAATCTTAAGGAAGATCAACCCTGAATATTCACTGGAAGGACTGATGCTGAAGCTGAAGTTCCAGTATTTTGGTCATCTGATGTGAACAGATGACTCACTGGAAAAGTCCCTAATGCTGGGAAAGATTAAGGGCAGAAGGAGAGAAGAGAGCATCAGAGGATGAGATGGCTGGAAGGCATCTCTGATGCAATGAACATGAACTTGGACAAACTCCAGGAGATGACAACGGACAGGGAGGCCTGGCATGCTGCAGTCCACGGGGTCACAAAGAGTCAGACGTGACTAGGTGACTAAACAACAACAGCAACATAATATTTTATTTAATTCTCAAACCTGCTCAGTATGAGAGATATTATTAACATCATTTATATTATTAAACATAGTTTTTAGAAGAGGAAACTTCATACTATAAGCTCAAATGGATATTAATACTAACAAACTCTGAAACAGCATTATTCAGTTTGCAATTATTGGAATAAAATGTGGAAATTAAACATGTATTTGAAAAAGAGTTAATACAGTATAACTGTCCTCATTATCTTGCCAACATTAAGAAATCCTAATTTTTTGGGATTGGTCTGAAATCACAGCTCTGCTGCTTACAGGGTAGGAAATCTCAAACACATTACTTAACACTTCTGTTTCCATGTTTACAAAGCAGGCATGCAGATGCCCTCTTCAATGATAAGTCCAAAAATGTTAGCTACCTTTCTCCCATTTTCCCCCAATGTGTAATAAACATTGACCAATTTTAGTAGTTTAACCTGATACTAAAAATGTTCATTAGTATGTTAAGTGCATAGATTTGAAGTGATAAATATTATTTATCTTTAAAAATCTATTGAATTAAATATCTGATACTACAATTCTGTATTGGAATGAATGTCTTTCCGTTCCAATGTCATTTAAAAATATTTTCATGGATGAAGTACTACAATGAAAAAAAAACCCTATGATTTCAAAAGTCACCCTTAAATTTTGGTTTCAAACCTCCAAATAAGCTTAGAGGCTTACAAAATCCTAATACTTTACTCTTGCAGTTCTCCACTTTTCCTTCCTTGATGCCAGCTAACTGTGTGCATACATCTGAGTAAGCCATAATATTCACTCAAACAAAATCATTTTTTTCATCTATCTATTAAGAAAACCTGGGCACAACAGAACAATTTTAACACTTGGAAAATACCACTTTAAGGAGGAGACCTGTGTCTCCATCTTTGGAAAGATGAGTAAAAGGAAAAAGGAAATATGATCACACCACACTGTTGTTAAGTCTAACTTCAGTAGACACAATATTTATTAATTGTAATAAAATATCTATATCTATTATCTATTACATAGACACACAGATAAACCATGTTGAACTGAAACTTGCAGCTACTGTTAGCACATTATAAATGAACAGAGTACAAAGACTTCCACCATTCATGAACTTATATTACCATTATGTGTTAAGATGTGCCACAAATAAAATGTAAGGTTTATTAAAAAAGCAAATGAATTGACCTTAACAAATAGTAAGTGCTTTTGCTGGATCACATTATTAAATCTAAGATAACACTTTTGAAAATATTTAAAACTCTTGATACATGCAAAAGTGACATAATTTTCAACTAAAAATAAATAGTTTGTACAGCTTTTCTGCTTGGTGAGCTAAAAACCAATTTAGTAACACTAGATCTTATTTACAAATTGAGATCATATCTCAAATAAAGCAATGAATAATAAAATGTCTTTCAAAAATATCAAAGGTCTAAGTCGGATAAATCAAGGTTTTTTTTTCCATTTACTATGTTATTTGGGTTTTTATAGTATATAATGAAAAGCTAACAAAATGTAATCCATTAAAGATCATTGCTTAGATAATGCTCATGTAATTATTTTTGCAGCTGTAAAACATAAAACTCCAGGATTGCCTATGGCTACAGCCAACACTGCATAAAGTTATGAAATTAAGTTTTTTTCTCTCTTCTATAAAAGCAAGTTTTCTTCTTACTTGCCATGAACATTTCCTTTTGGGGGGAAAAAAAGTACATATCACATTATAAAATTATATGAACTTTTAGTTAAATTATCCAATTTTCTTAATTAATGTGTATATTTAAGTGATTAAAATAAAAACTGAATTCAAATGATTGGCAATGTCTTGGCAGAAAAACCAATCATATCCGTGAGTAAAATCAAACCTGGATATTATTTAAAAATCTCCTTTTATTCTCTAACTTCTCTATTGATTGAAGTGTATATTTTCAAATGTTTTTTGACTTGAATAGTATGAAATTTTAAAATATGGAACTAACTTTTGAAAACAAGATTTAATATCAATTTAAATATTAAAAGAGAGCAAATAGCATATATAATAGATTCAAGTAGATATCACTTAAAAACTGTTAAATCCCAGTTCCATCTAATATTATATTTCTTCCATATTTATCTAATTGTTTTATGTTTACAGGTTGGTACATGCCATTTGGCTCAACTCCTCGTTTTCCTTCATTCTGTTAAACTGGAAAAAAAACAAACAAACATAAGCTTCACTGAATCTTTAACTCTTGGGAAACGTTTTGATCTAAAAAGAATGACCAGTTAAAGTTTACTTTTTAAAACAAAATAAAACAAAACACATAATCATTTTTGTTTTCGAAAAGCCATACATCACATATCAATAACCTCAGATATGCAGATGACACCACCCTTATGGCAGAAAGTGAAGAGGAACTAAAAAGCCTCTTGATGAAAGTGAAAGAGGAGAGTGAAAAAGCTGGCTTAAAGCTCAACATTCAGAAACTGAAGATCATGGCATCTGGTCCCGTCACTTCATGGCAAATAGATGGGGAAACAGTGGAAAGAATGGCTGACTTTATTTTGGGGGGTTCCAAAATCACTGCAGATGGCAATTGCAGCCACGAAATTAAAAGACGCTTACTCCTTGGAAGGAAAGTTATGACCAACCTGCTACTGCTAAGTCACTTCAGTCATGTCCGACTTTGTGCGACCGCACAGACAGCAGCCCACCAGGCTGCCCCGTCCCTGGGATTCTCCAGGCAAGAACACTGGAGAGGGTTGCCATTTCCTTCTCCAATGCATGAAAGTGAAAAGTGAAAGGGAAGTTGCTCAGTTGTGTCCGACCCTTAGCATGAACTGCAGCCTACCAGGCTCCTCCATCCATGGGATTTTCCAGGCAGGAGTACTGGAGTGGGGTGCCATTGCCTTCTCCATGACCAACCTAGACAGCACATTAAAAAGCAGAGACATTACTTTGTCAACAAAGGTCCGTCTAGCCAAGGCTATGGTTTTTCCAGTAGTCATGTATGGATGTGAGAGTTGGACTAAAAAGAAAGCTGAGCACCAAAGAATTGATGCTTTTGAATTGTGGTGTTGCAGAAGACTCTTGAGAGTCCCTGGGACTACAAGGAAATCCAACCAGTCCATTCTAAAGGAGATCAGTCCTGAGTGTTCATTGGAAGGACTGATATTGAGGCAGAAACCCCAAAACTTTGGCCACCTGATGTGAAGAGCTGATTCATTGGAAAAGACCCTGATGCTGGGAAAAGATTGAGGGCAGGAGGAGACGAGGACTACAGAAGATGAAATGGTTGGATGGCATCATCGATTCGATGGACATGGGTTTGGGTGGACTCTGGGAGTTGGTGATGGGCAGGAAGGCCTGGCGTGCTGCGGTTCATGGGATTGCAAAGAGTCGGACATGACTGAGCGACTGAACTGAACATCAATTGTAATGCAGTTCTCAGATTAACTGAATGTTTTCAGAAAAGGGTTCTAACATTCAGTGGTGATTTGTCAACCTATTTGGCTAATACTGAAAAGACACGTGGCAAAGTGAAAAAAATAAACAGAAACTTTAAATATCATGGAGATTTTAATATTTGCAACACACACATTGTGGGAAATCTTAGAACTGAATGAAGCATAAAATTACAGAAAGGGCAGTGGTCTTTGATAACATGTAATTCATATCGCAATTAGAGGCAACTGAGTCCCAACTTTGTCACTAGCCTGTGTTATTTGTCAGGAAGAGACCAAAAGAGAACATTTGCATCCTGATTTTCAAGACAGTTCTCTTTTTAAAATGTTTTACTTGTCACCATTTTACTGTAAAATGCAATTTTCCTGTCTAACCTATTTGCAGCAAATCCACTTCATTATTACAGAAGGTTTGATTTACCAGTGATTGTATATCAGTGCACTGCGGTCTCACGACTACTCGATTTTGTTGAGGCTCAAATGCTCCTAAAAGCAATTTTGTTTCCTAATCATGTGGTGAACAGCTGTGAACTATAATACTCTGGTTACATGAATCTCAGAATCTTGGGGTAGTTAGGGGACTAAGAGATGTGGAATTCAAACTTCTTTTAGAAATTAATCATCTAAGCCTCCTCAGGAGGAGAGAAGCTCATCACATAAATAATAACAATGATAATGTTAGCAGTATAATAATAATGTTAGCAATGAGTGACATTTATTGGACACTTACTATATAAGCAACCATGCCAGGTATCCACTCATATAATCCTCATACCAAAGCTATCAAAAAGTGACCTTATTAGTTTCATTTTACAAATAAGGAATTTGTAAAGACAGGAGCAGAGTCTATCAAGGACACTTTTCGACCAACTTGATTACGTCTAGTCTTAGTAGCATGTGCACAATTCTAAATACATAGCTATAATAAATACTTCAGCCTCTTCCCATTAGAACCGAAGTTGCATGAGAAATATCCTTCTTGACACTTAAACAAACGGCTGCCTCTGAATATATTCTGCATTTTTGTATTTTCTCAGACTTTTCCACGTTTGGAAGAGGCCATTGCATACTTTCAGTGGCATACTGAGAATTATAAATCATTCAGAAGACGTGTTGCACTTTTACTACATATGTCATGCTTTTATTCTTCTATTTCAACAACAAAATGATTGGAAAAGCTGTACAATAATATGCATTTTAATTAAATATGGGCATTTTAATTCGAAGCGAGTGTCTTGGGGAAAGCAGAGGAAGATAATATGCAGTCCTGGGAATTTGTCTTTCTATTAAAAAAGATTACTTTGTCAGTGAAATGAAGCCTCACAGCAAATAGGAGTAAGCTGGTCCAGGGGAAAGAAAAAAAAAAAATGAATGAAACCCTTAAAAACAGGGCATAGTTGAGGAGAAAGTAAATAAGGAAGTATATTCCCAAAGAGGACAACTTCAAGGATGCTCAGCCTGCCTGGGTTACAATGTATCACTTCAATTGCTTTCAAAATCACTAATAGCTTATCTTGTCTTTAACTGGCAGAGATTATATTACCTCTTTGATACTTTTAGTTATCTATCTAAATGCCTATCTAACACAAGTAAATAGTACTTAATTTTAAAATAACTATCATTCCCTTTTTAACACATTTGCACTAAGCACATACTTTGTGCTTGGCGTCTGTGCTAAGCTTTTATGAAAACTGGCATAGGTTTTGTATTTTTCTTGCAGTGCAGTTTACATAAATGGTGAAGTAGGTCAAGAAACAACATTAATCTTAACCTTGGATGGAAATGGTAATATAATAAGATTTACTGCAGGTTACTTTGTACTCAGATATATCCTTTAGGATCCAGCTATGGAAGTGTATCAACAATGTTTTTATAACTATTTTGCATTCTTATTTTTTAAGCTCACAACATTACCCAGAAGAGCACAGTGTTATCTGGGGTACAAAAGTTTTCAAAACTCCTTAACATTTCTCAAAATAAAATCATAATTCCAAACTTACAAAAGCATTTCAAGAAAAGGATGAATGTACAGAAAGATATTTTAACCAATTGAAAAAACTGAACTGATAACATATAAAATAATCTTTCATGAAGTACATCTTTATAGCATCATATTCTAAAGCTAAGGCATTTGATTTTTAAAATCATGCATGTACACATCAATTTTGCATACAGTTATGATTTAGTCATGACTGTTTCCTAAAGGGTGCACATTTACTTTTTACAATTTGAATATATATCTATGAATGCTCTTCAATAATTACATCATCTCCCACTTGTGATTTTCATAGCATGCAACTTTATTTTGAAACCTTAAATTATGCTTTGCTTAAGATCCTGGAAGAAAATATGCTGTTTAAAGCACTTATTTTCTCAACTACTGAAGCTTTTAAAGCAGTACTTAAATAAAAAAGTGTACATTCTGAAAAAGTAACATAGTAAGGATGGATGTCAAGTATCACTCTCTTAACTAGCAATGAATACAGAGCCGTGCAAATAGAGAAGTTAGTACCAAAATGGAAGTAACTAATAGTAGTGTATTATTTTTTGCTTTGTTCTTTAAAAAGAATTATTGGAGTTTAGTTCTTTTACAATATTGTGTTAATTTCTACTCTACAGCAAAGTGAATCACCTACATGTATGTGTATATCTACATATCCCCTCTTTTTTGGATTTCCTTCCCATTTAGATCACCAGACACACTGAGTAGGGTTCCCTGAGCTATACAGCAGGTTCTCATTAGTTATCTAGTTATTTTATACACAGTATCAATAGTGTATATATGACCAAACCAATGGTTTTTGTTTTAAACAACATGGAATGGAGTAACAGGCTTAAACGCAGCTGTATGCCTCTGTGCTCTGCTGGGTGGCGGCAATGGGGACAAGCAATCCTTGCTTTTTTAAAAACAACAGCTAGAATTCCAGGTTGGGTCCAAGCTTAACCTACACTCCCATTCTGCAGAAACATGGGCAGCAAAATGATGACACTTCCTAGGAAAAGTCCTCATGGCTCGTTGCAGTCATTGCTTTCTGGTTTCATTATTCTACTTCAGGACTCATGTGTGCTTCAAGAGGCACCCTAGAGTTTATTACACTGGCACCAAGTCATCAAGACAGAGAGGAGGGAAGTTTGGCATACTCAATTTACATTACATACTCGACTTACATTAAACCTATGATGCATTCCAGGGAAAGGTATATGTACCTCAATGAGTATCAACATTCAAACAGTTAATACGCAACAGACTTGCTATCTGGGAGATCATTAAAAAGTGAACTGCCAGAGTTAGGTTGCTAAAATCATATGTTCTCATTTAAAGATGTCAGTAGCTTACTAGATGTTTGAATTTTACACACTTTCAACTATAATCTAAATGGATTTATTAATGAAAAGTACAGCATTTGTAAAACACCATTTGTAGATAGCGCTTATTTGGGAGTCAAAAAAACAGAAGTCAGGAATTTCAGAGTAACCACATGCATCCCGCTACTCGCCCACAATTTTAATTCACAGTGGCTCAGTTATTTCCATACAAAACAGAGAACTTTACACCCTATCTTGTTAGGGTTATTACAAAGACTAATTATTTAGTGTTTATACAGGACTTGCCATTTATATAGTGCATTACATCTGCAAAGAAGTATTACTATTACTCACTATGTAAGGAATTGCCAAATTTCTCAGCTGCCAGTACAAATGGAAAGGAGGACAAAGAATGCCATTGATGAGGGTTTCTAAGTGCCAGAGCAAAAGTCACATTCAGGAGGAGCCTGGCAGGGTTAAAAAAACACAGACATAATGAGGCTATCTGAGGTATGGGACCCTGATTGGGGCAAGAGAGACATGTGTTCTTTCTTTCATAACATCCAACTTTCTGTTTAGCATCCTGCACTGAGATAGTCCTTGATCAAAGGAATATACTTATCTATTTATTGTCTGGCTTTTTGTATTTAACTGTCAGCTCCATGAGAACAAGAAGTTTGTTTTTATCAATCTATGTATCCAGTGCCTAAAACAATGCCTAAGACGTTGCAGCATTCAGAACATAAATGTTTACAATACACCTTTTGAAACTAAGTAAATAGCGCTAACATAAGGAGGAGTCCTACGTTCATAGTGACCAAGGTATGGGGAGGAGACAGACAAGAGTCAACTAAACACACACATAGATACACAACTATCAATGTGCTACATGCCTGAAGGAAAAGAATAGTACTGCTGTGTGAGAAACTAATGAGGGACATAATTTAAATAACAGTTACACTGAAAAAAGTTTAAAGCCTGTTTAATAAACAGTTAAAGCCTGGAAAATGAGTAGAACTTATCCTAGAGAACTGAATTGCAGGCAGAGGAAATAATCTAGGTTGAAGAAAGAATCTTTAAAAAACTCACACTCTGCCTAGGGGGACAGGTTGACGGTGGTGCACCACGACATTGGTAGGGGAAGGGGAACCAGACTTGCTACCCACAGCATTCCTGATAGAGGTTCAGCTTTTATTTCCATTCCCATGGAAAGCCACTTTAGTGGTTTGTAAGCAGAGCTGGAATTATCATACTTAAATATTCGTTTTAGTGGCTCTGACAATGAAATGAAGAGGGAAATAAGAACTGAAGTGGAGCGACCAATTGTAGTAATTAAGGGGAAAAATGAGGACGGTTTATACAACTATAATGACACAGAACAAGTGCAAAGGGAAAAGGGGAGGTATGTGCTGGAAGTAAAACACAAAATAGCTTCTTGAGTGACTGACGTTGAAAGAAAGATGCCAAAAATGATACCCAGGTTTCTGTTTCGAGGAACTGAACATGCCATTTTAAAGTATATATTACATAAAACCATATACCATTTAGGGTATACATTACGTTATATGTGTGTGCTTAGATGCTCAGTCGTGTCTGACTCTTTGTGACCCCACAGACTGTAGTCTGCCAAGCTCCTCTGTCCACGGAATTCTCTAGGTAAGGATACTGGAGTGGGTTTCCATTTCCTACCCCGGGGCATCTTCCCAACCCAGGGATTGAACCTGTGTTTCCTGCATGGGCAGGTGGATTCTTTACCTCTGTGCACCTAGGAAATCCTCACATATACACATATACATGTGCGTATATATATTGTATATATATACATGTACTATATATCTTAAAAAATATATATATAACTAGATAATTTCAGAGATTAATAAGAATACTTCTTTATAGATTAAAAAATACTATGGTTTCAAATTCTGCCCTATAGTATTTAAGGCAGGACTCATTTTTTACCTGTTTAAACCTTTATGCCACCATATTCCAAATCTCAATTGGTAACTCATATCTCTCTATCAGTTAACCTATATTATAATTATTAGGATGACAAATTTTAATTTAGCTTGATGCATAAAATTTTAAACTGAAAATATGAGAAAAACTATTCTACTTTGATTTTATACATGTATATACATATATGTGACCATATATGAGTGAAGTATATGATATATATATATGATCATTAACTATTGTTTTGACCTCCATATTTTGGAGCAAATTAGTAAAAACTCACTTAGTCATTTTGTTCAGAAACGAAAACAACTCAAAACATTAGGGCATTTCTCAGGACTGCCATCAGGTAAGCTTAATTTACTATTTAAATATAAGATAATAAAATAATAAATATTATTACATAATTAGAATAATCAGAATATTCCCGTTTGTCAGAAGTTTACAAAATCTTTAAAGCAGGGTAAAATACCCTGGAAAAATTCTGAATCATGAAATTATTAAGGATAGGTGATTCACTCATTTAGTCATTCATTCAATAAAAATACTAGGCATTGCACTAAGAGGTGGTGGCTAATAAGATAAACAAGACATGGTTGATCTCTGCTTTCAAGGCACTTATTTGGGGTTTTTCTCTTCTTTTTTTTGGTCATGGAGTACCTTGTCCAATCAAAACTTTACAGAAAAGTTTCATGTGCAAAACAGATAAAAGGGATACTGTTTCATTCCTCCAACTGGGGCTGTCCTGCCAAGAAATTCAGTTCTAGTGGTAAACTGACATATGAGAGGGTAAGCACATTTCCCCTGCTCCTATAGCTAATATTGTCTGTAGCTAGTTAGTGATAACCCTGGATTCATGTTTTTAGACCTGGATTCTGTGGGATACAAGAGCCTGCACATTCAGGAGACCCAGTTTCAGTCCCTGGGTTGGGAAGATCCCCTGGAAAAGGAAATGGCATCTCACTCCAGTATTCTCTCCAGCCTGGGAAATCCCATGGACAGAGGAGCCTGGCCAGCTACAGTCCATGAAGCTGCAATGGCGTCAGATAACACTTAGTGACTAAACAATAACTATTAGCCTTCTAGGAGATGGTACTCAGATCTGAGTTTGTCTCCTCAGCAGTTTATAAAAGAACTCCACATTTGTGCCATTTCAAACACTGTCATTTAGAACTGGAATGTG
Organism: Budorcas taxicolor; assembly: GCF_023091745.1. NCBI lineage: Eukaryota > Metazoa > Chordata > Mammalia > Artiodactyla > Bovidae > Budorcas > Budorcas taxicolor. The sequence continues at coordinate 91,005,849 of NC_068910.1, forward strand.
GAGGAGTTTTCATTCCTTGCACTTAAGATAATGCCTAAAATAGGCCTATGAGCTTTTAAAGCTGTAAGTTTATAAACTGTAAGTACAACCCCCCCCACCCTTCCACAGTTACCCTCAATTGCAAACAAGGACCCAAAGTCAGTCACTAACAGGACTCAAGGTTGTACAAATGAACGACTGGACATAGTAGGACTAGATCTTGAAACAATTATTTCCATAGCTTGTTTTCATAAAATCATTTTAAGTGCCTGCGAAAGACCAGAATGTTTTCTAATTGAAATATTTGCTGGGAAAAAAAGAGAAAAGGTGGTTGTAAAAAAAAAAAAAAAAATCCAGGTGTTTGTTTACCCTCTCAAACTCAAGATGCCAGCAGTTAAACAGGAGAAGAATTAAGTTTTCAGATTTTTATGGGGAGTCTAATGGTAACAGTCTCAAGGGAGCAAAATCCTCACAGTTTAAAATGATCTCATTAAAACCTCTCCAGTAATCAGAAAGAGCCAGAGTAAACAGCTATTGGATTTAAAAACAAAAACAAAATGGAAAAAAAAAAGCTACCAAACTATTCTCACTAATGTAGCTTAGAGCAGCATAATTAAATTGCCTATTGAAGGGAATATTTAAGTGACAGGAAAAAAACTAAGTCTAAATAGCACACACACAGACATATCAACTAAACAAAGAAGTCTTTAATTGGTGACAATCTGCCCTAAATCACTGTTACCATTTCCCAACATAATCGGTTTCAGATCTGTTAATTCCTTATATCTTCCCCTATCTCAGGCTGTCTGGGGCTTCAGAATAATAATGCCAAGTAGCTAACAGAGCTTTCAATCTCCAAGGAATATAACAAACACGCAATTGTGTAGCTGTGTGAGCTGCCTTTTCCTAACAAACTACACAGTCTCTGGGAGAATTCACTCAGCCTTCAGCTCTTTGGCAAAGTTTAATACCTCTTTTCGCATGATAGTTAGAGTCATGCTAACAAGCCCTGCCTTAAGGTACCAGGGATTAAATTAGTAGAAAAGCAAATCATTTTATAATTCGTATTAACCATTGCTATCTTTACCCATAACTTTCAATGTTTTACAGAATATAAAATGTATGCCTCCTCAAGAAGTATCAGATGCCAAAGAAACAACTACTGAACATAAAACAATGCAATAAAAATAAAAGTCGCTCTATAAAAAAACTTCCAGTAGTCATATATGGATGTGAAAGCTGGACTATAAAGAAAGCTGAGTGCCGAAGAATTGAGCTTTTGAACTGTGGTACTGGAGAAGACTCTTGAGAGTCCCTTGGACTGCAAGGAGATCCAACCAGTCCATCCTAAAGGAAATCAGTCCTGAATATCCATTGGAAGGACTGATGTTGAAACTCCAATACTTCGGCCACCTGAAGCGAAGACCTGACTCATTTGAAAAGACCCTGATGCTGGGAAAGATTGAAGGCAAGAAGAGAAGGGGTGACAGAGGATGAGATGGTTGGATGGCATCACTGACTTAATGGACATGAGTTTGGGTAAACTCCAGGAGTTGGTGATGAACAGGGAGGCTGCAGTCCATGGGTTTGCAAAGAGTCAGATAAGACCGAGCGACTGAACTGAACTGAACAAAATCTTGAATCGTGAATTACTGCTATTGTGTTTATGTTTCTCTTCACATCAGACAAAGGAAATGAAAACTGTTTACAATGGAGATTCATTCCCTCTTATAGAGAGCACATTTCCACAGCTCTTCCTCTGAATCTCCGTGTAAATCTTTGGTGAGTTTTTGTAAAACACCAGCAATCCACAGTGCAGGAGGCCAGTTTAAATCCTGGGGAGCTATAACCAGCCAGTGAGGCAATGATAAGAACCTCTGGCCAAAGCTGTGTCTCAAGTCAGTTCACAGCAGTTAAAAGAAAGTTTTAGTTGCTCAGTTGTGTTTGACTCATTGTGACTCCATGGCGTAGCCCACCAGGCTCTTCTGTCCATGGGATTCTCCAGGCAAAAATACTGGAGTGAGTTGCCATTGCCTTCTCCAGGGGGATCTTCCAAACCCAGGGATCCAACCCAGGTCTCCCGCACTGCAGGCAGATTCTTTGCCCTTTGAGCTACCCTGGAAGCCCACAGCAGTTAGAAGCTGCTGTGTAACTCTTTCATTTTAAAGTCCTAACTCTGTGATTTCAATTGTATGAAAGCACATTTTACGTGTTGTTCTACTCTACCTAACAAGGCCCAATTTCTTGGTCCTCACAAATCCATTTACTGGGGTCCCTTCCAATAATTTGGAAGACCATGTATTCTTTTGATATCTCAAAACTGATACTTGAAAGTTTAAGTGATGGTAAAATTTAAAATTTCTGGTACATTGTAAACAGTAAATTTAAAATAAAATTTCTGTGTCTCTTTTAAGTGCTTCTAACGAACCATACGGGGGCTTCCCTGGTGGCTCAGCAGTTAAGAATCTACCTGCAAAGTAGGAGACGTGGGAGACATGAGTTTGATCCCTAGGTTGGGAAGATCCCCTGGAGTAGGGCATGGCAACCCATTCCAGTATGCTTGTCTGGAAAATCCCATGGATAGAGGAAGCTGGTGGGCTATAGTTCTTGGAGTTGTAAAAGAGTTGGACACAACTCAGCTCCTTACCACACATGCACACGTGATGAACCATAAAGACCACCCTGAATTAATACCCACCATGACCTATTTAAATAGATATATAAATAAGCTCTTTTTTAAGTTGCAAATTTGATATTAATATTATTCATTTTACTCATTTAAGTTGTGTTTCCATTCCAATTCACACCCAACTTTCTCCTCATGCCATATGCTTGAGGATAAAGCTTGAAAGATTTGCTGTTGGCTATTGATCAGCCAATCACAGTTCTCTGCTTTAAAATTAGGAACCCTGGAACTGGTCTTGTGTTCACCTCCCTGGAGGTTTTTACAGTTCTGTAGGTGCACCATAGACAGATTCAGGATGTTCAGATATGTATCGTGTTGGCTGAAAAGTTCACTCGGAATTTCCTGTTGTAGCATGTTGGAAAAACCTGAACAAACTTATTGGCCAACCCAGTATTTCCCTTTTCGAAGTGAAAGAAGGGCAAACATGGAAACCAAGTAGGGGAGAAAGGGGAATCCACAAGCAAGGTTTCAGGTACCTCAGTTTTAGAAAGGACATAAAAGGAGAATGCGAATCTGGAAAATGGAAAACAATCATACCTATACACCTTTAAAATGCATAGGTATTCTGATTTGAAGAGCACTTGTTCTGAGACGGCTAAGCCCACACGCCCACAAGTCTAGTTACCAGCCTTAGAGAACTCATTTCTAGTACAATGGGAGCCAATACTGAAAGGCCCAGAATGAACAGAACCTCATGAATACACATGAATTATCTTCCTTGGACAAAATTTCCTTAAATGTCATTAATTTCAGCTGATGATAAAATGATTTATATGCTTAATTGTAACATTTGAAGATAAAACAATCCAAACCAAATGTTATTATTATATTCATGAGTTGAATAAATTATCTATGATCTAACGGATCAAAGTACAATTTTAAATGATCAGTAGTCAAAATGGGAACTAAATAAGCAAAAACCCAGTGTAATGGTAAAGAGAGAAAAAATGCTTTCTCTGGAGATTACAAGACTTCTGCTTATAATGAGGAACAAATGGTTCTAGGGACCAGGGTAGCTGACCCATTCTTTAAAATACCCTACAACTAACTTAAATAACTATAAAACCATTAGCAACTTCAAGGAGCTCAAATAATTACAAAAGAACCTCTCAGTTTCTCTGCAATGCTGGCAAGATTTGGATTAGTTTTATTCTTTAACAGACCCCAGTTGGAACAGCAGTATTTCTTGTAAATTAAATGTATATAAGGTTTTGTTTTTCTACAAGGAGCAGCTGTAACTTCTGCTTTTCTGACTAATTTAAAATCTTTTTATTTTCTATGTGCTGAAAGTTGTTACTATTTTTTTTTAACCAAGTAGTTTACAACTAGTCAATAAAATCTCTGATGATCATAAAACTCTTGTTTCTATTTTAATTATGTCGATAAATCTGTTTTCTAAATATGTGCTGTTGCTGCTGCTGCTAAGTCACATCAGTCGTGTCCGACTCTGTGCGACCCCACAGACGGCAGCCCACCAGGCTCCTCTGTCCCTGGGATTCTCCAGGCAAGAATACTGGAGAGGGTTGCCATTTTCTTTCTCCTAGGTTCCTTGAAATATAGTTAGTACAAGTTCTCTCTCAATCTCTCACTTCTTTAAATAAAAGTTACAATAAAAACTAAATAAAGAATGACAACTTTAGCTATCAATTTTAATCACGTATCCTTTATCAATTACTAAAAGATATATAAAAATGGACTATTAATAGTGTATAATCTTCTAAATTGAAATTAAAGATAATTCATTTGACAAAAGAAGGCAAAATTGGTGACATTATAATTTTAAATATGCATAAAAGCTTGATGCCTAAAATCAATATTATAAATTTTTATAGGTAAAAATAAACATTTTTTCACATTGCAAAATTCAGGATTTTTAAAGTAAACTTGATGTTAAGTTATTTGGTGTTCCTATACCTAAGTATATGTGTTCAGTCTCAAACTTCATTAAACTTAATGAAGTTCAGTTCAACTTCATTAAAAATCTATGCAGCTGAAATTCATATTTATTATCAAAATAAGAAATGTTCTTTATTAATAACAATGCAAGATTACATTTTCTTCATAAATTATAAAATAAGTTTTTCTACTTCTAAATATGCTTTCTTGACTCTTTTAACAGATATCTTAGGCCAGTATACAAAGAGTCCATTTTAAATCCATGGTTATTTTTAATTGACAATGACATGATTTAATAAAGATGAAGTTCTGAACTTACAGACATCATAGAGGAATCATGAGGTCTTAATGAGCAAAAAGTTGACTCTCATAAAGGATTACTTACTAGTTAAAAAAAAAAAATGGCAAAACATCAAATACTCCTTTGACCTAAATACTAAAAGGCAAGCAAATAATAAAATTTGAAACACATTTTTGTTCCTACTCTCAATTATATTTCTACTTGCTATTTTATTTGCTTTTGTTTGTTAAACCATTTTCAAATTCACTGTTTAAAAAGTGAAGTTGACATGAACAAATAATAATCTGGGATATACATCAGCTAATGTTCAATGTCACTAAACAAATGATGTGGCAGCTTTTCTTATCACACACTTCTTTAATTAATTTTTTCTTTTGTGTTCTCAAGGAAAGAACTAGAGAGAAAAGTGTTTACTTGAATTATGCATACCAATTTCTTCTTTAACTTCTATAAAATAAAATGTCATGTCCAACATTTCATATATGGAAAAATCAACTAGGTTTTAACTTTCCTGATTGAAAATATAGTTTTTAGAATTACTCACTTTATTGTCTTTACTAATCAAACTATTATCTTTAAACATTTAAATAATAAAGATAACACTATTCTTATTTGTTTAGAAATAAAAGAATCAAAAAAAGGCATTTCAAAGCATCATAACCAGTAAAGAAAAAAATACAACCAGTAATTGTATGATGTTCCAGGATTTGAGATAATACTTACATGTTGAAAAAGGTAATTAAATGTAGAAGAAGATGAAATAAGAACCATAAAACATGATAAGTGACACAAGAAACATGATTTTACTCCCAAACATGTAAATAATTGACAGCTCCTACAACCATTATTAATTGATCTAACACTCTAAAGAAATATATTACCACATTTCTACAAGGCTAAGAGCTGGCTGAAAGTCAAGATTGGCAATTAAAATAGCCTATCTGTATTGTCAGTTGTCAAAGTCGCTCAGTCGTGTCCTACTCTTTACAACCCCTTGGACTATACAGTCCATGGAATTCTCTAGGCCATACTGGAGTGGGTAGCCTTTCCCTTCTCCAGGGGATCTTCCCAACCCAGGGATCGAGCCCAGGTCTCTTGCATTGCAGGCAGATTCTTAACCAGCTGAGCTACAAGAGAAGCCCCTATCTGTAAACATCTGTATTACATGGTCACATAAATTCAGTGTTGGTAACAAAATAATAAGTAAAAGTAAAAACATAAGAAGAACCAAATTAGTAAAGAAATTTCTTGTATGTTTTAGTTTTTGTATAAATGTCTAGAAAATTTACAGCAAGTACCTAAGACTTCTCATGCTTTGAAGCTGTTTTCATATTTTAATCCGTGAACACTGCCTCCAATTTAAATAGTCTAAGATATGTGATAGTTTATCATCTTTATCATAAAAAATAAATGTATAACCTTTCAATCCAGGTCATCACCAAAACTGAAATATATTTGAAGCAGCAGTAAGTTTTAGCTAACCATATATTCATCATGAAGTGTGATACTACAAGCGTCCACACTTTACAAAATAATGCTACTCTCTCTTCATCTCCCAATCCCACCTAGTTAATTGCCTTCCTTTTTATTTATTGACCTTTTATTCTATATCAGTGAATAAGCATATGAGTTCCTACTATTGGGAAGCATTAAGAAACCATCTCCATCTGTGATGCTGCCAATGTTGAAAGCACTTGTTGAAATTTACTCCAGGGGAACTCCTCAGCCAACTCTCCCTCCCACTTCCTTCAGCTCCTACTGCATTTCGTACCTGTAAACCCATTTCCTACTTTCCACTTTACACCTCAAAGACTGGAAGTCTGCCCATAAGGGAATTTGAAGCCAACATAGATAGTGTGAAGTTTAATCAAGTTTGATAGGGTGGAAATATAAGAGATAATTATGCACTGAAAGACTTAATTTTAGAAGCTGCAAAAAAAATAGAAGCTAACTATATTTTGAGTGTGGATTTTCTTCTTTTCCCTTCAGAATTCTTTCTTTTTTAATTGAATATATTGGCACATAACATGTAAATTTAAGTGTACAACACATTACTTTGATGCATTTAATTTATTTTATAATGAATGCCATGGTAGCCATATTTCACATTACATAATTATAGTACAATATTGTTGACAGGGAGGCCTGGTGTGCTGCGATTCACTGGGTCGCAAAGAGTCGGGCATGACTGAGCAACTGAACTGAATTGAACCGATTGTTGTATATATTCATTATACTGTGCATTAGATCAATATAGCTTATTTACTTAAACAGCATCAATTTTATCCCCCACCTTCATCCCCAGGTAACCAAAACTTTGCTAAGATTTTTACGAACTTGAATTTTCTAGAATTTACATATACAGGATATCACACAGTACCTGTCTTCCTCTTTCTGGCTTGTTTCATTGGCATAATGTGCTCAAGATCTATCTATTTTGCTGGAAATGGATGTGGATTTTCAATAGATAGTTGTGTTTTATCTTAAAAGCAGAGGAAAAGTTCTAATAGATTTTCAACTGACTTCAAAAAAGGATTTAGCGAAGTGAGGTTAAAGCGTCTGCCTGCAATGCGGGAGACCTAGGTTTGATCCCTGGGTCAGGAAGATTCCCCTGGAGAAGCAAATGGCAACCCACTCCAGTATTCTTGCCTGGAGAATCCCATGGACAGAGGAGCCTGGTGGGCTACAGTCCACGGGGTCACAAAGAGTCGGATACGACTGAGCGACTTCACTTTCACTTTCACTTCACTTTATCCACTCTAGTATTCTTGCTTGGAGAATTCCATGCACAGAGAAGCCTGATGGGCTATAGTCCCTGGGATTGCAAAGTTGGACACTAATACTATTTTGAAGTTTTATAATTTGGAGGCAAGAGAGAAATAAAAGATAAGCAATCTGCTCTGTGATCTTATTTTATATGTTTATTATTTTGAATTATAAAATGTTTTAGTTAAAAGGAACTTAGCGATCTTTCTACCCACTCCAGTATTCTTGCCTGGAGAATCCCAGGGACGGGGGAGCCTGGTGGACTGCCGTCTCTGGGGTCGCACAGAGTTGGACACGACTGAAGCGACTTAGCAGCAGCAGCAGCAGTGATCTTTCTAGTCCATGTCTGCTTCATTTTATAGATGGGAAACTGATTTGAGCAAGTTTAAGTAATTTGTTTCATGCTATTATAACCCAACTTCTCTGGTGGCTGAGGGTAAAGCGTCTGCCTGCAATGCAGGAGACTTGGGTTTGAACCCTGGGTGGGGAAGATCCCCTGGAGAAGGAAATGACAACCCACTCCAGTATTCTTGCCTAGAAAACCCCATGGACGGAGAAGCCTGGTAGGCTACAGTCCATGGGGTCGCAAAGAGTCAGACACGACTGAGCGACTTCACTTTCATTATAACCCAAATAGATGAAGAAAGCCCATTGATTTCCAATTAGACTATCATTTCTACTGAAAACTAGAACAGAATCTAAAGAAAACAAAAACTCTTAATTTCAAAAGAGTTTTTTTTTTTTTTTTTTTAATTTGAAATGGGATTTTTAGTATTTCTGAAGTAGTTTTTTAACTAGGGCTTTAATTAAAGGTCCTTGGAAGCCATAAGATTTGCTCAAAGTGTTTCACTTGGGAGGGGTTGCTCAATTTGCAGTTCTCTAGCAGGTTCAGCCCCAGAAACTCAACACTTAGAATGGAATTATATTAATATATTAAGCAATATCATTGTATTAAGCATTAACTACACAAGGATATTACCTAAACCCACACCTGTAATAACCACCTAAAATTTTGTTACTCTATCTGAAAGTTTATGTTTACTTTTGAAAACCTTTAAGCTTAGGAATTTCATTCTTAGGCTCATAAATTTAGGTTGAAGACAATATCATCATAATCTCTACCTGTCACAGAGATACAAGGCCTGTACTGATACAATAAATGGTTGATTCTGTCATCATGACAGCTATAAAAAGTGACAGCTCTCTTAAGACCGCATACTTTGGTTTAATAGGAACATGTACAAAGAATAATTTCATGGTTTGAGTGACTTTTTTTAGTAAAAGAATATATCAGGAAAGTTGGGTTGTAATCTGATTTCAATCTTAACACCTCATCAATGAATCAATCAATGTATATTTTTTATTTATTTCAAATTCTTATTTTGGACCAGTCTCTTTATTGTTATTATATATATGCATACATATAAATATTTAAAATTAAGGTATTCCATGATGAAAGAAGAAAACGTCCCCATTCATTTTTAAATTAATTTCAGACCTTCCTCATGTTCTGTACATTTAGATATAATGGGATATTGCTGTTACCCACCCAAGTCTTTCAGAGAAGGCAAATGAATCTTCCATTTGGAACTGGGTCCCATCTAGCAGTTTGATTATACTTGAAAGAGAGGACTAATCTTAAAATGTTAGTTCATTTGTAAGCCAAGCTTTGTGTGTGTGTGTGTGTGCTCAGTCATGTCTGACTCTTTGAGATGTCATGAACCATAGCCCACTAAGGCTCCTCTGTGCATGGAATTTCCCAGGCAAGAATACTGGAGTGGGTTGCCATTTCCTCCTCCAGGGGATCTTCCCAACTGGGGAATAAAAGTGATCATCTTAAAAATTCCTTTAAATTTAGAAACATTAAATTTATTATGAAAAGAGTGAAGTAAGTCAGAAAGAGGAAAACAAATATCTAACCTATTTGCAGGGCAGCAATAGAGACAGAGATGTAGAGAAAAGACTTGTAGACACAGCAAGGGGGAAAGAGAGGGGGGGCGAACTGGAGAGTAGCACTGACATATAATATCGCATATAAAATAGATAGCTAGAGGAATCTGCTGTAAAGCACGGGGAACTCAGGTGTGTGAACTGTGATGGCTGGTGGGGTGGGATGAGGGGGTGGGAGGGAGGCTCCAGAGGGAGGGGATGTGTATATACTTAACGTTGTTGAACAGCAGAAACTAACACAACATTGCAAGACAATTATCCTCCAATTAAAACACAAATAATAATTTTTAAAAGCTTGATTTTAAAAGTACTTATAATTCCACATATACAACAATCTCAATTGTTTTACTAAGAAAGTTACCTTAACTAAAAAAAAAAAAGATACATATATATATATAAACATAAAAAAGCTATTTCTTAAAGATAATCTTTTACCTAAGGAAAAGAGCAGAAGAAAAGCTGTTTTAAAGAGCCTTCATAAAGGGAAAGAGAAAATCAAGTATATTTTTAGGTCATTCTAGTAAGCATTAATAACTAACGGAGTATCACACTAATAAGGTGGTCTTTGGAAATACTGTATAGTGTAAGATAAATAGATGAGCAAGCCAGAGATTTCCAGTCTCATTTTTATCATGTTCTTTACTAGAGGGCAAAGCTAGTTAAACAGATGGCACTCAGGATTTCTCAATGAATTCAGCATCTGTGTGTACATGTTGCATAAATGCCAATTAAAATGTGTCCGAGTAAATTTACGTCTCTTGCTGATAGAAAGTAAGCCAATCCTGCTGGCTCAGGATCAAGGTTAAACTTAATCATCTGCTGAACTTGCAGCAAGTTGCTCTCAAATTGTACAGAAATTCCCAGTGAAATAATAAAAACAGAACTCCTATTGATTTGTATTTATTTACATTCATAACTCATTTCTAAAGCCTTGGGCTAGAGCTCAAAGAGGAAAAAAAAAGTTACTATTTGTATGACTTGGCCAAGTATACTTTTAACCATATTTCCAACAAATACCTCTTTGATTAAGATGCCTGCCTGAATAAATTTTCCTAACCTCCTTCTTGCAACTTCCTAGTTCAGATAATTTTGTTTAAAAATTATCCTTTCAACATGATCTTGAACAAAGGAAAAAGCACGCAGCAGTTGGAATATCATTTATATAAGAAAGAACATAATCTGCTTCAGGGTGACAGGGAGCCATGAAATTATTTGCAACAGTTCCTCCTAGAGGAACATAAAAATGGCTTCACCTGACATCTTTTTGACTCAATATTTTCTGCAGAACCCTCTCATCCCCAGTTCATATGTACCTCCCTAAAGCTTTGCTGGGCTACGATAAACTTGCTCTTTTTGAATTTCAAACTTTCAGTACCCACATTACTCATTCTAAAGAGAAATTTGGGATTTGTTATTTAAAACATTCATCTCATTGCAAGGGGATATTACACAGACATTAAATATAATGTTTTTTAAAAGAACTAATAAAATGCTTAAGATAAAATGTTAATTGAAAAAAGAAAGCATATAAAAATAGGTATAACCGAGTTTCCAAAAGTACACTCTATAAAATACTAGTTCAAAGTGCTCTCACTATGTATTTGCTTTACAAAAGTAAGACATTTATGTTTGGAAAATGTTACATTATAGTCCTCCTTTGGAAAATTACAATATCCTTTAGCATATTAAAAGTATTGTGAAGTCCTATAGTGAAGAAACCCATTTAACTTTGTTACCCTACTATTTTATTTAGCCATGTCAATTTTACTTCATTAAGTCTTTTAAATTATTTGAGAAATGGAATATCAGTGCCCTAGTTCTTTTTTTAAATTGAAATATAGTTAATTTCTCACAAAGAGTCAGACACTACTGAGTGACTAAGCACAGCACAGCACATAGTTGATTTACAATGCTGTGTTAATTTCTGCTGTATAGCAGAATAATTCAGTTATATATATACATACATTCGCCTGAACGTGGAAGAACTGATGCCTTCAAATTGTGGTGCTGGAGAAGACTCTTATGGTGTTGAGAAGACTCTCAACAAGGAGATCAAACCAGTCAATCCTAAAGGAAATCAACCCTGAATATTTATTGGAAAGAGATGCTGAAGCTCCAAAATTTTGGCAACCTGATGTGAAGAGCCAACTCATTGGAAAAGACCTTGATTCTGGGAAAGATTGAGAGGAAGAAGAGAAGGGGGTGATAGAGGATGAGATGGCTGGATGGCATCACTGACTCAATGGACATGAGTTTGAGCAAATTCCGGGAGATAGTGAAGGACAGGGAAGCCTGGCATGCTACAGTTCATGGCAATGCAGAGTCAGACATGACTGAAGCAACTGAGCGCATGCACGCACACACGCACACACACACACACACACACACACACACACACACACACACATCTTTTTTATATTATTTTCTGTTATGATTTACCTCTGAATACTGAATATAGTACCCTGTGCTATACAGTAGGATCTTGTTGTTTATCCATTCTCTCCACAATAATTTACAAATTATTTACAAATTATATCTGCTAACCGTAAACCAGTGCTCCCTCTAAAGTAAAATCCTTAGTAATATACTTTGGGAAAGGCTATGTTTCCAACTTTGCAAAAAAAAAAAAAAAATTAAATACGTATATAGGTAGTAAGCAGAGGCCCAAAGAGAAGAAAAACTGTTAAGAATAGTCAGTTTTGAGTCATGACATTGTAAATGACTTTTAAAATCTTCGTCTTTGCACATTTCTAACTGATTTTCTACTATAATGAACCTACCTTGGTTTTATAAGAGAAAAGGGTCCATTGTACTAAACCCCATGTAATTTCTTATACTGCATAAGTATACACGTTATCATTTCTAATCCCTCACTACAAATGGCTACAAATCTGTCATTCTGTATGTGGAAGACTGTGAATTAAGAACTGAATCTCATATAATAATCACAAAGGCTGACAAAGAGTTTTCACTATTTTACAGATGAAGAAACTGATATTTTGCTTAGTATATGGGCAAATAAGGATTCTATCCTAGGTCGTTCTGATGTCAAATCCAATACTTTTAAACACTAAATTCTGTTAATCTTCAAGGACAAGAATTATGCTTCATATTAGATATTCCTAGAGTATATCAAAATAGTACCTAAAATAATAATCAAATAGAACTAATACTTAATACTCACTGGCTATTAGATACAAGGTATGTTTGTGTGTGTATGTGTGTTAAATAATAACACTAACATTTAATGAATGTATTATGCTGTGCTAGGAACTGGGCTAAATGTTTGTTACAGGTTAATTTCATAAATTCCCACCAGAACCATATGAATTTAATATTATTATCACCAATTTACTGGTAAAAACAAAACAAAACAAAACTAAGAGATATAGGAGTACAAAAACCAGGATACAAACCATGTCAGTTTAATTTTAAAATCAGTGCTCACTAGATCAGTGTGACACCACAGAAGGAATGATTTTTATCCCAATATGCACTTTCTAAATTGAGTTCTTCTTTTAGGAAAAGTTAAAGTTTAGAAGACAAATTCAGTTCAAATTTCTTACATCAGTATATAGATGCTTATTCATTCTACTCGTTTCTTACTTAAAATGATGAAATTAAACTATTATCCAAGAGAGATGAAAAAACCATATCATAAATATACCTACATTTTGATAAATATTTAAACATCTCTTTTAAAAAATATTTTTCAAAATAAAATGGTAAAAAACTACTTTATAGAGCTAATCTTATTTGATTTTCTGACTTACAGATTTGGACAGGAAAGAAAAAAATTTCATTATGAGTGGTTTTATACTACTCAATATGGTATACTAGACAGAACATATACCATATAGTCCCTCAAACAACCTTTCCCATTGGCTATATCTTCTTCCTCTACTCACCCTTATTGAACTGTATCTAACACAACTGGTGTGCAAAAACGTTGGTGTTATCTTTAACACAATAGAGTTTAGAAAACACTATCCCAAAATAAGGCACACTGAATATGTTAAGATGAAGGAATTTGAGAAATGGCAGATAGAATAGGATCCTCTGATCTCCACCTTCTTCCCTGAAGCACAAGACCCTCATGTAAGAGATGCCCCCTTATACCTGGAGAAGAGGCGAATCCTTATCGCTGAAGATGGAGGACCACTGAGAGGAACCTGAACAAACAGGCCTTGCTTATTTCCATCCACTTTACTATTCTTAGCTCACACCTTTTTATCCTATCACATTCTCCATGACTTTCTACTCTTCGTCAAACTTAGTATAAAAACCCTCCCAGGTTTAACTGCTTCTTTAGGTTTTCATTTCCTATGAAGACTTCTGTAACATGTAAAGCTTATATTAAATAAATGTGTATGCTTTTCTCCTATTGGTCTTTTGTCAGTCCAATTTACAGGGCACCAGCCAGCGAACATGGAAGGGTAGCAAGAAAAATAAATTTTCTTCCCCTACACACATCAACCCTGAATATTCACTGGAAGAGGACTGACCCTGAAGCTGAAGTTCCAAAACTTTGCCCACCTGATGTGAAAAAACTGGAAAAGACCCTGATGCTGGGAAAGACTGGGGGCAGGAGGAGAAGAGGGAGACAGAGCATGAGATGGTTAGACAGCATCACTGGCTCAATGGACATGAGTTTGAGAAACTCTAGGAGATTGGGAAGGGCAGCGAAGACTGGTGTGCTGTAGTCCATGGGGTCACACAGTCAGACACGACTGAGCAACTGAACAACAAACACACATCTTATTAGTTTTATGACTGAATTGCTTTAATATTAAGCTCAATGTCCATCTTTTTATCTCCACTAAGCTTCAATACCTTGTTTATCTCAGGATAGCGGGAATCTGGTAGTTACCAAGAAGGACCTAACTGCGTAATTTTCTGCATGAACAAAATAATCCCATTCAATCCCTAAAACAATCAACGAGGAGTGCGCCTTTTTTGTGTGCTCATTTTCTAAGTTAAGAATTTTACCCAGAGAATTGTAGCTATTGTGTGGCAGGTGGGGCGTAAGTAAACCTAGGTGTGTCTAATTCCACAGCCAAGTCCTTTCCATTTATCTGTTCATTATCATTTACTTCAGCTCTGATATTACAAGCGATCATAAAAAATGGAACAATCAAAAGCAGTTCCATAATTTAAATATTCCCACCATCTTTAGTGTTTTCATGAATCACAATGATCTTTTAAACTAAGCTTACATAAAAAAACTCCTTTAGTATTTTATACTTTATTGTAACAAAAATTGTTAAAATAAACTATAATAATAATGATAATAAATAATACGCATTTACTATACAGCACAGGGAACTATATTCCGTATCTTGTTATATACTACAATGGAAAACAAAAGAAGTACAGATATATAGGGATACATACACCTATTAATAACTGAATCACTTAACTGTACATCTGGAGCTAACAACATTGTAAATCAATTATACTTCAATAGAAAAATGATACTCTATCACTCGGATGTACCACAGGAAGCACCCTTTAACTTCTATAACCTGATGAACATTCGTTTTTAGAAAACAAATAGGAAAAGGCATATGCAGTTCACATTTTGCTCCTTGCTCAATAAAAGTTTAGAAACAAGAACCACCAGCAGTCTCCAAAGTGTCTCTATTTACCATGTATAGTGAAAAACATTCAGTAATGACCTTCTGTGCACCTTACAAAGCAATAATGACTTGAAAATGTATTCAGTATTTACCATTTAACAAACTTCTACCAAATATATATTCAGTCACTGTCCAATGGTAATTTGAAAATACTCTTCAAAGCAAATCACAAAAGCTAAAGGTTACTTATAATTTTAATATATTGGAATGATGTTTTCCAAGTTTCCTACATTTAGTATTTAACATTTCTGTGTTTTATATATCATAGGCTTTGAAGAAATCCATTATATATACATATCCCTTTGTGCTGGATCCCAATTTGTAGCCATCATAAAACAAATCTGATTAAATGGTAAACCATCCAATAAAATTCTATCTTTTGGCCAACTTAACCTAAAAATGTTTTTCCACTAAATCACCCAGATGAACACAAATCTTGGACAATTATATCCCACTAGCTCATGTGAGTAATTATGAGGGTGGAAAACTGCAGCAAGGTACAGATGTTCATTTTCAGATGACCAAAATAAGGGGAAAATATTTTTTTCCATACTGAATTCTCTGTACGTAATACACTTTGCTCTAGTTACACTTTTCTGTGAAAGACACCTCTTCATGGTTCTAAATTATAAGTAAAATAATAAAAATGAGACAGGTGAGACTATTAAATCATATACTAGAGGGCTGCAAGTATTTTCTTTGAATTAGCACTTTGGTCAACATCCAATAACGTAGTCACAACTCTGTACAACCAGGGGAGGCCAAGTTATAGGGAAAGTAACACTGGTACCTTCCTTTAAATACCTGTGAAGACTGTCCTGCATCTTGCTGAGAACAAAATACAAGCTATTTGAGCTTTAACGCTTCCAGAATTTTTCTAACGAGCTCACCTTGTTTCCACTGGGGTCCTTTGTGCTACTTGACTGTAATTTAGTCCTCTAGCTCCAGTTCTGTCCTGCTGTTTGCTATAGAATTATTGTCTGGGAACCATTTTTGACCTACTGAAGAGTGATTCTTTTTAGTGGCCTTAGCTATTGTTTTAGCTAGTTTCTCCTGAGGTCTGTGCCACAGACCAATTCAACAATTCACTGGATGGTTGAGAACTTAGCATCTAAATTCATAGGAAATGAGTGAGGAGCCAAGTAAGGCGCTCAGCACTTTCCATTGAAGCGTTCTCTACCGTTCTGAATTCAGGACACACTTATGGAATCAGAATGTTACCCTGTGGTTATATGTATATCACATCATACTACATGATAACATGCTGTATCTCTTTTCTCAGTTGTCTCTCTTCCCCATCCATCTAAAGTCCCAAGAAAGTTTTCTTCCACAGCATACACAGTAGCATCAAGGAGCAGCAGACACTTAATAGTGACTCAATTGAATGACTCAATGAATTAACTCAAAGGACGACTCAATGAATGACCCTCACATCCACCAAAGGTACTTCTTTGTATGAAGAAACCCTTTAACACTCTTTTCACAAGGAATTAGCCCTTCATGGCCTTTAATATGATTCTATAAACAACAAGTAAACCTTTGGTTATTACTGGCAAAAAACACACTCACCTACTGACACTGGTTATTATCCTCTGCAGATTTATTTATATTAAACTAGACTGCATAAATCTGGATAGAACAGTGTTTAAGAGCAGAGACCCTGGAGCCAGACTGCCTGGGTGAGAAACTTGGCTCAGCTGCTTACTTAGTATATGACTTTGGACAAGCTGCTTAACTGTTTTGTGCTTGAATTTCTTCACATATAAAAGAAGAATGAAACACGGATTGATAATAGAAACTCTATCAGAGAATTGTGAGGATTCAATAAGTTACTACATGTGATACACTAAATGGTGCCCAATGCACTCAATAATGATACTACTAATCAATCTTAGCTAGCTATTATGGTTAATATTAATGTAATTCATATTAACATTATTGTAAGAGTGAGTGCAATCTATTACTGTTATTAATTCTATCATTAATCTCATTGAGAAATTGGTAAATTGAACTGGACTTTAAGAGGTTGACTGTATTTCAGTGGATAGCAAAATTTGTTTATTATGGAAAGCTGAGCACCAAATCCGTGGTACATAACTTGATTGGAATAAAATATGTACTCACCATTGGCTAGTAATAAAAACAGCATCAGTAGCATCTGTATATAAATAAGGTCTGCTATGAAAGGATGATAAGTTAAAAAAAAAAAAAAGCACACAGCAATGTCAATTTGAAAAGGATTATAAAATGTGGGTCAAGGACACACCAAAACAGCAGGAATGGAAGGCTCATGAAGACACACTTAGTCTGTGTCACAATTTTCTCCAGTGGGTATACACAATCAAGGACATCTGGTGCCACATCATTTTTCTTACTATTATTATTTGAATGAACAGATATTACTTTCAGTTCAGTACAGTTCAGTAGCTCAGTTGTGTCCCACTCTTTGCAACCCCATGGACTGCAACATGCCAGGCCTCCCTGTCCATCACCAACTCCTGGAGTTTACTCATACTCATGTCCATTGAGTCGGTGATGCCATCCAACCATCTTATCCTCTGTTGTCCTCTTCTCCTTCTGCCCCCAATCCCTCCCAGCATCAGAGTCTTTTCCAATGAGTCAACTCTTTGCATCAGGTGGCCAAAGTACTGGAGCTTCAGCTTCAGCATCAGTCCTTCCAATGAATATTCAGGACTGATTTCCTTTAGGATGGATTGGCTGGCTCTCCTTACAGGCCAAGGGACTCTCAAGAGTCTTCTCCAACACCACAGTTCAAAAGCATCAATTCTTTGGTGCTTAGCTTTCTTTATAATCCAACCCTCACATCCATATATGACTAGTGGAAAAAATCATAGCCTTGACTAGACGGACCTGTGTTGGCAAAGAAATGTCTCTGCTTTTGAATATGCTATCTAGGTTGTTCATAACTTTCCTTCCAAGGAGTAAGCGTCTTTTAATTTAATGGCTGTAGACACCATCTGCAATGATTTTGGAGCCTCCCAGAATAAAGGCTGCAATTGTTTCCACTATTTCCCCATCTATTTGTCATGAAGTGACGGGACCGGATGCCATGATCTTAGTTTTCTGAATGTTGAGCTTTAAAACAACTTTTCACTCTCCTCTTTCACTTTCATCAAGAAGCTCTTTAGTTGTTCATCGCTTTCTGCCATAAGGGTGGTGTCATCTGCCTATCTGAGGTTATTGATATTCCTCCCAGCAATCTTGATTCCAGCTTGTGCTTCGTCTATCCTAGCATTTCTCATGATGTACTCTGCATAGAAGTTAAATAAGCAGGGTGACAATGTACAGCCTTGACATACTCCTTTCCCGATTTGAAAACAGTCTGTTTTTCCACGTCCACTTCTAATTGTTGCTTCCTGACCTGCATACATATTTCTCAAGAGGCAGGTCAGGTGGTCTGGTATTCTCATCTCTTTCAGAATTTTCCACAGTTGATTGTAATCCACACAGTCAAAGGCTTTGACATAGTCAAAGAAGCAGGAATAGATGTTTTTCTGAAAACTCTCTTGCGTTTTCCATGATCCAGTGGATGTTGGCAATGTGATCTCTGGTTCCTCTGCCTTTTCTAAAACCAGCTTGAACATCTGGAAGTTCACGGTTGACGTGTTGTTGAGGCCTGGCTTGGAGAATTTTGAGCATTACTTTACTAGCGTGTGAGATGAGTGCAATTGTGCAGTAGTTTGAGCATTCTTTGGCACTGCCTTTCTTTGAGATTGGAATGAAAACTGACCTTTTCCAGTCCTGTGGCCACTGCTGAGTTTTCCAAATTTGCTGACATATTGAGTGCAGCACTTTCACAGCATCGTCTTTCAGGATTTGAAAGAGCTCAACTGGAATTCCATCACCTCCACTAACTTTGTTCATAGTGATGCTTCCTAAGCCCCACCTGACTTCACATTCCAGGATGTCTGGCTCTAGATGAGTGATCACACCATCATGATTATCTGTGTCATGAAGATTTTTTTGTATAGTTCTTCCCTGTATTCTTGCCACCTTTTTAAAATATCTTCTGCTTCTGTTAGGTCCATACAATTTCTGTTCTTTATTGAGCTCATTTTTCCATGAAATGTTCCCTTGGTATCTCTGATTTTCTTGATGAGATCTCTAGTCTTTCCCATTCTATTGTTTTCCTCTATTTCTTTGCACAGATTTCTGAGGAAGGCTTACTTATCTCTTCATGATATTCTTTGGAACTCTGCATGGGTATACCTTTTCTTTTTCCTTTGCTTTTCACTTCTCTTCTTTTTACAGTTATTTGTAAGGCCTCCTCAGACAGCCCTTTGCCTTTTTGCATTTCTTTTTCTTGGGCATGGTCTTGATCCCTGTGTCCTGTACAATGTCCCAAAACTCCGTCCACAGTCCATCAGGTTGGATTGCATCATCATTCCAACCATCATCATGCATCGTTACAATCCATCATGATGCATCACTGCTCACGGCTGGATTACATCTTTGACTCAATGGACATGAGTTTGACCAAACTCTGAGACATGGTAAAGGATAGGGCAGCCTGGCGTTCTGCAGTCCATGGGGTTGCAAAAAGCTGGACACAACTGAGCAACTGATAACAACAAATCCAAAAAAATAAATAAATAATTGTGTAAAATAATCTGTGCCTAACTTGTCCATTATGTCATTTTTATCTTTCTACTTTAATAATTATTCTATTCCGTATGGATGTATGACTATATTTCTCCATTAGCCAAAGCCATCTCAAACTTTTCTCAAAAGCACTTTCATATTCCTTCCTCCACAGCCAAACATTCTTCAAGTTGAGACACACTAAGCTTTTCTGTCTTCATCCTACTGAAAACACTTCCCAACTTAAGATTTTTAATAATCTCTTAATTGCCACGATTAGAAAGCCTTATTTCACGTTCGTCCTACTTGATTGTTCTGGAGAATTGTTTCTGTGGACCACTGTGCCTTGCTGGCAGGCTTCCCAGGTGATTGGGCGATAAAGAATCTGCCTGCTAATGCAGGACACACAGAAGTAGTGGGCTCAACCCCTGGGTCAGGAAGATACTCTGAAGAAGGAAATGGCAATCCACTTCAGTATTCTTGCCTGGGAAAACCCCTGGACAGAAGAGTCTGGCCAGCTCCAGTCCATGGGGTCACCAAGAGCTGGACATGACTGAGTGATTGAACACACATGCACGCCTGCATGCAAGCTCCTTCTTGGCAGCCTAATCTGTCTTCGGCCTACCGTATTTTTTTCTCTTGCCTTTCTTTCCTTGTCTCCAGCTGTTTCCCTTCTTGATCTTTATGAATTTTTCTCCATATGTTGTCCTTTTAAAGGTTCTATATATATTTTTTTTATTTTGCAAAATACATTTCCTGACTCAATATTATTCAACCATATGATGTTCTCTAGTTTTTTTATGTGGGAAAATAACTTCAGTATTTACAACCCTAGCTGAGATTATTTTTACCCAAGTGCTAAACCAATGATTCCACTTTCATCACATATAACGACTTGGATCCCTCATCCTTCACAGGACTGAATTCTAAACACACATGGTCTTCACCAATACCACTTCTCTTAAAAAATAAATAATAATAACCACTCTTATTCCTTGAGTATTTCCTCTCTCAGTAAATAAGAACACTGAGAAATCCTAGAGTCAACATGAAATGCTCACTCTGCATCAACTTCATATATTCATATTCAAATTTACTGTATTTTATATTTTTCCCCCAAATCAGCAGCTTCTCTCCAACCCCAAATTCCCATATTAAACCAAATCCTAAGGAATTCCCTGGTGGTCTGGTTATTAGGACTCCACGCTTTCAATGCCAAGAGTGCAAGTTCAAACCATGGTCAGGTAACTAAGATCCCAAATTATTTTGATGTAGCCAAAAATAAATTTAATAAATAAACCAGATTGTAGCCAGCTTGTTTGTCTAGGGTAACTATGAGTTTAATTCAATCTTAATGAATTCAAAGCATATAACCCAGATGAATATATATAATCTCTAGAAAGGTGTAGCAATGGATGTAGTTTGAAGTAATTTCCTATGTGATTCTAATATAAAATAATACTCGTCTCTCATGTTTTCTCTGTGCTCAGGGTTGAACTCACTCTTCTAATCCCTTTACATGGTTCGTACCAATGACTTCACTCTAGTATTCCCTGAGATAGAAAAATTCAAATGTATGCATCCCACATCCAGAAATTCAGAAGCAATTGTTTTAGGATGCAATCGGTTCTTTCCAATTCACAGGCAAAGTTGAGACCTCTTTTAAACAAAGAATATCTAAAGTTAGTGAGCAATATTCCAGGTCTACATAAAATATCCATTGGTACTGGATATTAATAGAAATTGTATTGATATGTATTTTAAATCTAACCTTTAATTTTTAATAAAATGTTACATGATGTTTAAAAACATATTTCATAGCTCAGCATCAGTATATAATAGTACACAGTAAATGCTTTTACAACACCTGTAGTGCCAGTTCAATTCAGTCTCTCAGTCGTGTGGACTCATTGCATCCCCATGAACCGCCAGGCCTCCCTGTCCATCACCAATTCCCAGAGTCCACCCAAACCTATGTCTGTTGAGTCGGTGATGGCATCCAAACATCTCATCCTCTGTTGTCCCCTTCTCCTTTTGCCTTACTCTTTCCCAGCATCAGGGTCTTTTCAAATGAGTCAACTCTTCGCATGAGGTGGCCAAAGGATTGGAATTTCAGCTTCAGCATCAGTCCTTCCAATGAACACCCAAGACTGATCTCCTTTAGGATGGACTGGTTGGATCTCCTTGCAGTCCAAAGGACTCTCAAAAGTCTTCAACACCACAGTTCAAAAGCATCAATTCCTCTGTGCTCGGCTTTCTTTATAGTCCAACTCTCACATCCATACATGACTGGAAAAACCATAGCCTTGACTAGATGGACCTTTGTTGACAAAGTAATGTCTCTGCTTTTTAATATGCTGTCTCAGTCAGTTCAGTCGCTCAGTCGTGTCCGACTCTTTGCGACCCCATGAATCGCAGCATGCCAGGCCTCCCTGTCCATCATGAACTCCTGGAGTTCACTCAGACTCACGTTCATCGCGTCAGTGATGCCATCCAGCCATCTCATCCTCTGTCGTCCCCTACTCCTCCTGCCCTCAATCCCTCCCAGTATCAGAGTCTTTTCCAATGAGTCAACTCTTCGCATGAGGTGGCCAAAGTACTGGAGTTTCAGCTTTACCATCATTCCTTCCAAAGAAACTGAGGGCTGATCTCCTTCAGAATGGACTGGTTGGATCTCCTTGCAGTCCAAGGGACTCTCAAGAGTCTTCTCCAACACCACAGTTCAAAAGCATCAATTCTTCGGTGCTCAGCCTTCTTCACAGTCCAACTCTCACATCCATACATGACCACAGGAAAAACCATAGCCTTGACTAGACGGACCTTGGTTGGCAAAGTAATGTCTCTGCTTTTGAATATGCTATGTAGGTTGGTCATAACTTTTCTTCCAAGGAGTAAGCATCTTTTAATTTCATGGCTGCAGTCACCATCTGCAGTGATTTTGGAGCCTAACCTGTAGTTGTAACTGCAAATATTTGTTACTAAACAGGCATATAAAAACTTAAAATTCTAAAACTCTACTTTGAAAATTCTGTAGCTTGCCATCTCTTGATGTACTGTGCAAATGGGTCTCCTTTCACACAGCCTCCAATCTTGTCAGACAAAGCAATTATTCCATTGTGAAAGTGTTAGTGTTAGTCGCTCAGTCGTGTCCTACTCTTTGTGCTCCTGTGAATCGAGCCCACCAGGCTCCTCTGTCCATGGAATTCTCCAGCAAGAATACTGGAGTGGAATACATTACCTTCTCCAAGCGATCTTCCCAACCCAGGGATGAACCTGGGTCTCCTGCATTGCAGGTGGATTCTTTACCATCTGAGCCACTAGGGTATTCCACTGTAAATAACATCTAGTGTCCAAGAGATGGTGTCCTTGTCACTCCCTTGCTTTGAAATCTCTATTAGACTTCCCTGATGGTCCAGTGGTTAAGACTCCGTGTTTCCAATGCAGAGAGTGAGGGTTCAATCCCTGGTCAAGGATCTAGGATCCCACAGGCCACATGGTCAAAAAAAGAAAAAAACAAAAAAACAAAAAAAACTCTATTGATTCCAAGTGGCCTTGTTTAACTTCAAGTTGAAATTTTAACTAGGTGACCTATAAATACTTCCATCCCCATATCCTATGCTTCAATATTTGTTCCATTATCCAAACATACCTCCTCTCTGCTCACATTTGCAATACTCAGTCTACAAGGGTCATTCATTTCCTCCATTGCTACCTAGTACACCTCCATTAAATTTGCAAAAGACAATTAAACAGAGCTCTTTTCTCACACATTCCAGGATTCCTCTAGATAGCATTAATGAAATGACTACCAGAGTATTTATTATATTATATTACAATTATTATCATACATATTTCTTTGTTCCCATTAAATACTGCCATCCTCAAATACTAAAATTGACTGTTTTATCTTCATATTTTCCCAAAATTTAGCATTGAGCTAAGGATACAATAGTGGCTTAATATATGTCTGTGACATCATTCAGTTTTTCAATAAATATTGATTGATCGCCTACTATGTGTCAGAAATTCATGTAGGCACTCTGAAAACAGTGAAAAAATAATCCCTGAATAAACATATGTATAAATAATAAATTTTAAAAGTGATTGTTTCTACCAATTTACATTCCCTCCAACAGTGCAAAAGGGTTCTCTTTTCTCCATACCCTCTCCAGCATTTACTGTTTGTAGGGTTTTTTTTCTTTTAGTTCTACCAGTTTATTGCTACCAACCCATCTCCCTCCACCCTCATGCACACATGCTCAGTCATGTAACCCCATAGACTGCAGCCCACCAGGCTCCTCTGTCCATGGACTTTTCCAGGCAAGAATACTGGAGTGGGTTGCCATTTCCTTCTCCATGTTTGTAGGTTTTTTGATGGTGGCCATTCTGATCAGTATGGGGTGATCTCTCATTGTAGTACTGACTTGCATTTCTCTAATAATGAGCGATGTTGAGCATCTTTTCATGTGTTTATTGACCATCTGGGCCACAGTCCACAGGGTTACAAAGAGTCAGACAAGAGTTTAGTGACTAACACACTCAGAGCATGTCTCCTTTGGAGAGATGTCTGTTTAGGTCTTTTGCCCAGTTTTTGACTGGGTTGTTTGTTTTTCCTTCAATTAAAAATAAATAATTTTAAAAAATGAATGTTATTTGTTACGAGGAAAATCTGAAGAAAAATAGCCATTAGTAAAACAAACAAAAGTAACTCAGCATTTACTACACACCCAGGATTCCATCTACACATACAGTTAATTATATTTTCTCTTAATGGTACTTCACTATTAATGGCAGCTCTAAACATATACCACACAATTAGTTCCATAATAGTGCGTGCTTGCTAAGTCACTTCAGCAATGTCTGACTCTTTGCGACCCCATGGACTGTAGCCCACCAGGCTCCTCTGTACATGGGCTTCTCCAGGAAAGAATACTGGAGTGGATTGCCATGCCCTCCTCCAGGGGATCTTCCCAACCCAGGGATCGAATCTGCATTTCCTAAGTCTCTTGCATTGGCAGGCGGGTTCTTTACCACTACCACCACCTGGGAAGCCCCCCACCACCCACATAATAGCAATTCCAGGAAATTTAAGATTCTAAAATGTTACCTTATTCCAACATTCTTGTTATTTTTCAGTTGCTAAATCATGTCTGACTCTTTCGCAACACCATTGACTGTAGCCTGTCAGCCTCCTCTGTCCACGGGTTTCCAAGGAAAGAATACTGGAGTGGGTTGCCATTTCCTTCTCCAGGGGATCTTTCTACCCAGGGGTCAAACCAATGTCTCCTGCATTGGCAGGTGGATTCTTTACCACTGAGACACCTAAGAAGCTATTCCAAGATTAAGTCAGGTCTATTTTACTCTTACGTTCTACTGCCTTTGTGATATTCTAACTGCAGGAAAAATTCAGACTTAATACAATAATAGTAGTAGAAGACATATATTCATTACTTTACAGAGAAAGAAGCAGATTTATAGAAATAAAATGCCTCGCCTTAGGTCATGCAACTAGTTAATAACTGAAACACCAGTATAAATCACACCTCCAAAGGCTGCACTCCTTAGACCATACTAAATTAATTCTCTTTTGGTGAACTATGATATCTGGGCCTAGATTAAATCATGCCAAATTATACTTCACTGTACAAGGAACAGAGAGTTGTTATGAATGAAACATTGTCGCTCATTGTTTAAATATAGTGCGACTTGAGAAATCTAAAACATGATTATGGCTCTATGAAAATGGCAGCCCACTCCAGTATTCTTGCCTGGAAAATCTCATGGACAGAAGGGCCTGGAAGGCTGCAGTCCATGGAGTTGCTGAGTCAGACAGGACTGAGCAACTTTCACTTGAACTAACTAAGGCTTTTGAGCATCTAAAGCAAGAGTGATTGCTAGGGAATGGTGCCTAGTCAATCAGAAGATATGACATTTTAAATAATAGTTTTATACTTTCTTAAATATGCTAACATATATAAGCATTATCAGTGTATAACAATTGTAACCAAAACATTTATAACTAGTCATACAAAGATAAGAGTGCGCGATTTAGGTTAGCTGAGGTTGAGAGTGAATTCAGGGTCAAACTACACATTTACTATTCAATACCTCAATTTTCTCATCTGTAGAATGGGGATAATGATAGTGATTATTCACTGTTATAACTAAATGAGATTACTCATGTAAAGTCTAAATGTCATTGCTGTTAGACTCTAAAATACTTAATAAAGGTGAGTCACAATTAGTTTTAAGATCAAACACATAAGGAGCCAGTACAGACACAGGTACAAGTTAGGAGCACTGGCACTGAGTTCAGTCAGGCATCAATTCAAAATTCCAGTTCAGAATGTTGAGCTGTATGGAAACATACATCATTTCTAAGGAAACATTAGTTGCTTAGTCGTGTCCAACTCTTTGTGACCCCATGGACTGCAGTCCACCAGGCTCCTCTGTCCATGGGGATTCTCCAGGCAAGAGTACTGAGTGGGTTGTCATGCTCTTCTCCAGGGGATTTGCCCAAACCAGGTATTGAACCCAGGTCCCCCACATTGCAGGTGGGTTCTCTACTCAGAGCCACCAGGGAAGCCCAATACCTGGTAACTCAGCTGATAAAGAATCTCCCAGAAATGCAGGAGACCATGGTTCAATTCCTGGATCGGGAAGATCCCTTGAAGGGAGTGGCTACCCACTCCAGTATTCTTGCCTGGGAAATTCCATGGACAGGGGAGCCTGGAAGGCTACAGTCCAAGAAACTGCAAAGAGTCAGACATGACTAAGTGACTAACACTACTATAAAAACATCACAATTAGCCACCTTTATATTTCTCCTTGTTTTAATCTATTAATTAACAAACTCTTTTATCTTCTTTAATTTCTGTATTTATTTCCTTTCAATCTGAGAACAGTACAACAACGTGGAGACCTCAACCACTTTCAAAGTGGACATGTTCTCCTGGTGAGACTCCAAGCTCTCACTGACTTCTCATCTTTCCCAATCAATTATCATTTATGCTTTTACTATTTCACTCCCCTCAATACACAGAACTGTGCGTTGCTAACAACATCTTAACTGTCTTCACCTTCTTTTACTTCTCAGACAGACCTGTCTTGTGTGCTCATCAATTAGACAAATCTTACAAATTCTGCTTATGATGCAATTACTTCTTATTTGAAGATAAATAAGGAAATTCTTTCTCTCTAGTGAGTACCTTCCCTTTTACAATACTGCTTGAAGTTAACTGATTCCAACTATTCCAATAATTTCTTATACCCAGTGACTTCCACATCTGTCCACCTTGCATTTTCACTGTAGCAATGTACAATGACTATTCTCTGTGTACTTGCATCCATTTAGCTTTGCGGTGCAAATCATCATAAGTATATAAATGCTCTCTTCAAATAATGGATATATTATTTCCCTTTTTTCTTAGTTCATCAGAGTTCACAAAGAGGGCTGTTTGGTTTTCAACAGTAAATCAGAATCAGTACTTTTTAAAATTGCCAATGAAAACTACTAGTTCTCAACTGTCAAACTCTTAATTCAACAAGAGCTAGTGGTAAAGAAACCACCTCCCGAAGCAGGAGACATAAGAGATGCAGGTTTGATCCCTGGATGGAGAAGATCTCCTGGAAGAGGGCATGGCAACCCACACCACTATTCTTGTCTGGAAAATCCCATAGACAGAGGAGCCTGGTCATAAAGAGTTGAACACGACTGAAGCAACTTAGCACATATGCACAAGAATTAAATGAATGTGAACTGTGTTTATTTTTAACAACACAAAATCAGTAAAGAGAAATAGGTAAGAACTCAAGTCCTAAGGTCAGACTTCCAGATTTGAAACTGGCTCTGTGACCTATTACTCATTGCTTTTCTCTGCTTTCCTTTTCCTTTTGTGAAAAGTAAAGTTAATAGGAGTTTCTGTCCCATAAGTTTGATATGCAAGTAACTTAGAAAAGAGAAATTATTCTGGTCACGTATTATGTAACTAGCTTTAGTATGAGCAATGGTAGTGGTGGTAGCATTCTTAAAACCATCATAAATTGAATACTTAGTATGCTTCAAGATGATGCCACATACTTAATATGAGCCTTTGGTTTAATTCTCCTGGCATCTCCGTGATGCAGGTATTATCATTTTACCATTTTACAAGTGTTTGAGATCTGAGTTCTCAGAGAAGTTAAGCAACTCACCCAATGTTACACAGTTATTGAGTGAAAAAGGTAGAATCTGGGCTTTGGTTTGTGTAACTCCAGAGCTGAAACTCCTAAACTAGTGGCCCTCAAACCAGCTCATCAGATTCACCTAAGCATCTATGAAATACAGACCATTGACACACATGCTCAGGGTATTCAATCCAGTTACTTCACTACAGGGCCTGAGAATTTGATTTCTAACAAAGTCCCAGGTGATACAGAAATCTGCTGGCTAAAAAACCATACTTTGAGAATCACTGGCCTAAATTATTAAACATGCTGATTTAATTGTTTCCTTAAGCAACTTATTAAAAAACTAATTAGTAATCCTGTATGCACAGGCTGATATTTCAAGCTTGCTGTAATATGACAATTCATAACGTTATTGTCTTTATATGATTTAGTACTTAAAATTAACTATATTAATTGAAATGAATACAGCAAGTACTTCAATGATTCTTTGAGATGGATTATGGAAAGAGTAATATTTAAAATAGTTAAATCCAAGCATTTATTTAATTGAAGTAAATCAGAAATTTTTTAACAATCCCACACTGATTTTTGGAAACAAGATGTTACTGATTAATTAAAGAAAATGAGTTCAACCAAAGTACATAATAACCATAACTGCTTTCACTTTGATGGGGTTTCCTTTGCCTGCTGCTTCACATTATTTTAAGTAAAAGCCTGATTTAATACAAACTATCACTTCTATGTGATTTTCATGTACTAATATTCATGTACACTGATTTCAGAACAAGTTGAAAGGACAGAATTCAAAAGGTTACCTGTAGGACTTAGAACATCCAGTGTTGCAAATAAAATAATTAGATCTCTTATATTCAAATTCAACTCCCCACTCTGAGTTCAATTATTTTGCTTACTTCTTCTTAACACAGTCTTATTACTGTTATAATTTGAAATTTTTTCACATTATCTAATTGTTAACCATTTCTTGACGTGTTATTGTTTTGTTAAAAAAGAAACAAGTAATTGAAGTGTAGAGTATTTGATTCTACGATTACAAAATGTGAGGGCTTCTTATTCAATCTGGCAGAACCAACACAGCTAAAACAAAACTCTAAATTTATAAGACATTAAAAATTAATTGAGGAATTAGAACAAGATATATCTAAATTACTCTATAATTTCACCATTTTATAAATGTATTACATAAAGAATTAGACCAGATTTCCCACTATGAAATTTTAACAATGCCACAACTAGCTATAATATTCAGGAGACCAGGTAAATGTTTCTACCACTTATCAGAAAAGAATTATGAATGGGCTCATTTCACTAACCCAAAATGGGCTGAGACAAATACTAAGCTATGAAAAGACAAGTATTGTCATCCAAAATAGTAAACCTAGTAATAAAACAGTAACTCTGAATAAAGTGCTGAAATTTATTTCGAATAAGTGTTGACAGATCTTGGCAAATCTAGAGAACTAGACCACACGGAACTAAAATTCAGCAAGTCAACACTGGTTTTGTATCCCAGGGGACCAGGATGGATCAGAGCAAGGTTGTCACTTAATGGTGAAAATACAGAGAAAAATTAAACCTAAAAGATTGTTAATAGTATTCTCCTTTCAAAAACATTAATTTAGGCTTCAACTTTTGGTTC
Source organism: Budorcas taxicolor (assembly GCF_023091745.1). NCBI lineage: Eukaryota > Metazoa > Chordata > Mammalia > Artiodactyla > Bovidae > Budorcas > Budorcas taxicolor. Next base: position 91,035,494 of record NC_068910.1, read on the forward strand.
AAATTGGCCAACGGAGTTGGGGTTCAAGTATGAACTAATCTTTTAATGAATGAGAATAACTACCTTTCCATAATCTCTCAGCACCTTAGAATAAAGAAGGAGATTCACTGTGGGTAATGATTTGTGGCCAACATTTTGAGCAGCACAAGTCATATTTCACATGCAAATAAAAATCACCTCTAAAATATAAATGGTGCACATCATCGTATGGAAACAAAAATTCCCTATATTTTGTTTTTAATACATTCATCCACCTTTTATCTTTCGTCTCTTTCACATTCTTCATATTCTTTTGTCTTCAATAAAGTCTGGTTAACCTGAGAGAATACTGGGAAGCCCGTATTCCCTCAACTTTTCAATGCTAGGAAGGAGTGTGAATATTTCCTTTTCAAGCTCCCTGAGACTTTTAGTTCAGTGTTCTCACACTCTCAAGAACATCCCCCCCCCCCCGCCCCCAATCTTATTCCTCAAACCATTCAAACATACAGCTAGCTATCACTATCACCTCTGTTCAGCTACCACCTCTATTGAATCAGAATTCGGACACTTCAACCCCATGTATTCATCCCCACACCTTCTCCAATTCTACCAATGTCTTGTAGCTCATTATCTATTGATAGCTCACATAAAATTCTGGCTTTTTTTTGCTTTAACTTTTATAATGAAATTCCCTGGTGGCTCAGCAGTAACGAATCCACCCGCCAATGCAAGAGACACGGGTTCTATCCTTGGGTCGGGAAGACCCCCTGGAGAAGGAAATGGCAACCCACTCCAGTATTCTTACTTGGAAAATCCCATGGATGGAGGAGCCTGGCGGGCTACAGTCCATGGAGTGGCAAAGAGTCAGACAGAACTTAGCAACTAAACAACAAACAACAACAACAATAACAACAACTAATCTCCATTTGCAGTCTTGTCCTCCAGTGTCAAGAAACCATGGACCCTGATATAAACAGGAGGCTGTTTGAATTCTGAAAGATAAGTTCTCGAATCTCTCACAGCCTACTTTTCCAGTTGTCTTGCTCTTATGATACTTTGTGTCAAGAAATGAATACTTATCTAAACATCAGGTCTTGGATACCACTCCAATCCTCTCCTCTCTTTTCATATATTCCTCTTTGAGATTTGTAATTTCTCCTATGCAGCTTAAAATTCATGTCCATGGCTTTAAATATTTGTATCAGCAAGGACACTCAGCTCAAAACTGCCAATGCTTCCGACTCTATTGGATTCATCAACAAGGACAGAATATTATCTAACCAAAGTGTCCTGAGGTAGTAAGCTCACGAACTAGTCCATTCTCCAGTTATCAGTGTCCTGCAGATCCAGGTTTTACTTTTCCACTTTCCAGTACTCACTTTATGTGTCTCCTTCCGTGTTATAGTTGACAGATGGCAACTAGAATTCTAGTTCTCATAAGGAGAAGCGATAGGAAAAGGTAGCAGGATTAGGAAATGCCATCTCAGTCTTTTGAAAGAGTCTCATCAGACTTCCCTTCCTATTTAATTGTCAAGGAAGGGGTCAACCATTATTTTTGAAAGCAGTTATTGCTAAGAAGTGTGATAGTACAAAAAAAGGATTTACCCCAGACCTAGTAAGAGGACTGTCCTTCCTTAATTAATTCTTATGACAGAGGGATAAACATAACAGATCAGAACTGAAGCTCCAGCATCAAAAAGGAAGGAAGGGGGGAAGCTGCCTGATACATAACCGGCAGGGTCTGTTTCTCTATTTTCTTGCCAATATCCACTTTCCTGATGTCACTTTTTCTTCCTAAAGTCTCTCATTATAGGCACACTGTTAAGTGAGGCACAAAAAAACAGAAGAATCTTTACAGTATTAACAGTTGTCTGTGATCCTACCCTGTAGGTTATTATTAGAATACACACCAACTTGCTAAATTATCTAATAAGAAGAACAGCATGGCAAGCCAGAGAGCATCTTTGCTTCAATAAAATGAAACAGCAAAATCTCCACGATCACAGTTCAAACCCTGACTCTGATATTTCTGCCCTGGGAAAGCCAGCAACTTTAAAACCCAATCTGCACGAGCGGATTTATCCTGAATCAAATAAAGTTTAAGCTTTAAGGCCTTTCACTGACACAGGTTCCTACAACACTCCTGATTATGCATTCTTATACTGTAAAAAGCCTGAAATTTTCATGAGCTTGAGACTCTTCAAAATCTGTGTCTGCCTGTGCTGATATGTCAGCCTTTTCTACCTGCATGCTGTTGAGCATGTCACTTACCCCTTTATCCATCCATTATCTTATCCTCAAAATTGGCTTCAAAATAGGAGCCCTACCTTGCTTGCATAACCGTGATGAGAATGAGAGATACATATCTAGAAGTGCTATGTAGCAATGTTCAGTGTAATTATTATCAGCATCAATATACAGAGTTCTCTTGTGGCTGCTTTTTTTCCATCAAGAGGCTGCTGTTGCATCTGCTCCTGCAGTTTGTCTCCAGGATATTACAGGAGCTCAGCTTTAAATGAGCGAAGCCATCCCTGACTGCTGTCTAGAATACCGATTCAGCTGCAGGTGTTTTCCAGCTATCTACTGTGATGTTACATTGCTTCAGGCTGTGCTACAGGGGACCCTCCTAGGGCTTCATCTGCCTACCATGTGCTCAACTCCCCTTGGGCCCTGGGGAGCTGACTTTCATGTAGAATGGTTTCAGCTTCTCCGGATTGCATGAGTCCTGGGACCTCACTGTGGGAAACCATGCCTTACCATCTGGCGTGAAGCGTGGTACTAAGAGATGCTGATAGAATTTGTCTCGTAATTGAATGTGGTGATGGTCGGTGTCATTTCCATAAACAAGACTAGACAGCACAATAGCTTTGGAGGCTTTAATTTTGGTCTGGAATGTGTTTCTTTGTTTTCATCATCCTGTCATTCTTGCAAATGTTATGAGTTTTAAAATATGATTTATTACTTTACCCACTAATGTGCCATTATTAGATAGAGAGCTGCTGAAGTAGCAGAATTCAGTAACAAGCAATTTCACCAGTAATTATGCAGTCATGGGTTGAGTGCATCCAAGTGCCGCAAGTGTTGAATGGACAATAGCAAGTAGAAATCTATCAAGAGGTGCAGGGATGAGCAGCCTGCGTATCAGAAAGGACTATTCCTGTCCTGGCTGTCACTATAGCATTGATGAGAACAATCATGTAAAATGGGGACTACATCCAAGACAAATTCTATAATGGTTTCAGTTCCTACCTCAATATTTTATATCAATGAAAGCAAACTAAAACCAGCATTAATAGTCTCTAACATGTGTTAAGTTTATAACATTTGCTATCACATTTAACCCTTCTGATAATCTTAGGAAATAAGTAACAATCTCAATGTTTATGCATGAAGAAAGAGAGGCTTATAGAAGGAAGTTAACTTACAAATTACAGTTATTAACTCATGGAGGTCAAATACAAGCATGAATCCATCAGACTCCAAAGACTTCATTTTAATTCACTGCTTTTTTAGCCATGAATGCATAATGTAACCTCCCATAGAGTTTTTTAAAGAAGATACTCATAACTATCAATTTGACTATCTTGAGCTTGAAATCTGGTTTTAGCATTTAAAAAATACTCTATAGTAATTCCAATGTATACTTTATTTGAAATCCTCATATTATTTTAGCCTTACAAATAACCATCATCAAATGTCACCTAAAGTTTGATGATAAGACAGAGGAAAAACTTGCTAATAATGGGGTCTAAATGCAGGTATATGGGCCAATGTTTTTTTGTTTTTTGTTTTCCTTTTGAAATATAGCAGATTAAGCTTCAATAAACTAAATTTTCTTTAAAAGCAAAATACTAAAACATTTGTTTATTCAAGAAAATACTGAATTATTTTAAAATTTTAAATTTAAAGGAAACTATAAGGAAATTATCTTTATCTTTAAAGGAAATTAACTAATTACTCATCTTAAAAAATAAAATCATATGAATTATCATCACGACTTTTCGTCAAAGTTTGTACATGTAATTAAAGACATGCGCACCACTCAATTTAGAATTAAGAAGCTTTAGAAACTACAAAACTATAGCAAATAAAAATACAGTAGGAGGTGTCTAGTGTACTGGTTAAGAATATAAATTATGAAACTCAGTTGTCTGGATGGGAATCCTGGCTCTGGCTTCAGCTAGGTGTGTCACTCTGGGCAGATCATTTACCTCTCTGTACCTCAATTTTCCTAATTAGTAAAATGGAAATATTCATCATTATGCTTACTTCATTGGATTATATGAAATTACATATAATTAAAATATGTAGAACAGATCTTCCCAAAACACAGTAAGCGCTATTTAGGTGTTTAGTATTCTTGTGTTTGGGTGTTAGTCACTCAGTCATGTCCAACTCTTTGCAACCCCATGGACTATAGCCCACCAGGTTCCTCTGTCCACGGAATTCTCCAGTCAAGAATACTGGAGTTGTTTGCCTTTCCCTTCTCCAGGAGATCTTACCAACCCAGGGACTGAACCCCAGTTTCCTGCATGGCAAGCAATTTCTTTACTGACTAAGCCACCAGGGAAGCACCATTTGGTATCATTACTGTTATTTTAAATGGAAACAGTATGAAACATGTTAGTTGGGAGGAGCCTCTTTATTTTAAAAGAAGGAAATGAAAACCTGAGTCATTTGCAAAAGCTAGTTATAAGACAGAGTTAAAACTAGAACACAGAGTTCTGAACAGAGCAGAAGAGTAGTTCTGCAATGACATCTTTACCAGTGACCAGATTCTCAGAATTTAAAGAAGAAATAGCTTCATATGACTCATTTTAAATACTTTTCAGAACTTATAAATAGTTCCGTATTGTAATCAGACTTAACAGAAAACAAATCACACTAAAAATTAAGTCATGTTTTCAAACTATTGACACGTCATCTGTAGTTTCTTTACAAAAAAAATTGGGTCTATAAAAGGTGCCTTTTTTTTCCAATACCTACCCTAGATAACACAGTACAAAGCTAAACTTTTTTTTCAAAAATGAATTTGATAAATTACACGAGAAAAATAATGAAGCATGATATCAATAAAAGTCAGGGCATCAACTCATACTCCAGGCATCCTTTTAATTATACTCATTAGTAACTAGGAAGCTATTTCTCAGTGCAAAGGATAAAGCCTTTCTTAACATATTCTCAAGGAACAAAATCATAGCCTCCCCTTCCCATAACAGAAAATGTGTAACATCCTGGTTTAAAAGACATATTTTGATAGAAAACTTTTGAAAAGTTCATAGCCTTCATGAACAGCTTTGCATATATAAATAACATGAAGACAGGGCCCAGAAACCATCTTTATCGAGATCTCAAAGAACAAGATATTATGGGAAGATAGAAAAGAAAATACTGAAATCACTTCCTTCAAGTAGCATAAGCTTTCTGGTGAAGGCATTGGTGTAAACATGAAGATGATTTATAATTTCTCATAAAACTTATAAAAGGGAGTTAGTACACAGTATTATAATTTTGTACCAAAAGGAGGAAAAATCAGTCTACAGCTGTTACGGTTGAGTTTACAAGAATACTTTACACAGAAAATTTTTAGAGTCCATGGTTTTGCAAATAGGAGAGGATTTTAAACTCACGCTCATATGGAAGTTACACCTCATCACCAAAGGGAACAGTAGCAGAAGCATGAAGGCATAACTCAAAAAAATGGAAATATATCTGAATACAGAGCAGAATTTGACCTTCACAAATGGAAGGAAAAACTTTCCTTGAGGAGTCACTTCTTTAAATGCATTGATGGAGTTCAAGTCCTTGAGAGATGACTCGGACACAAAAAACAATCTAAGTTTGAATCTCACTTCCACCACATTTTAGAAATGTGATTTTGTGCAAGTTATTCTATCTCTTTCTACTCTTTAATCACTGCAAAATGGAGATGATAATCACAGTAGCTGCCTTGTGTGATAGGGATAAGGATTAAATGACATAATTTAGGTAATATATTTGAGACAAAGTATTCCATCTTACATATACCCAATATCTGTTGCCTGTTAAAGTTATTTTTCTGTTAGAGTAAACCAAAATAATAAGGAACATCTTCCTACAGATGAAGAGAAGAGACATATCCCTTAATCACATTCCACCAAAAGATATGACTACTGAGAGAATGAAACTCAGTACTAGAATAGTAAGAGTGAAGACACACAGTCTTCCTTTGGTATTCATGGGGGGTTGATTCCAGGACTCACCCGCCCCCACCGCCAAGGATACCAAAATATGCAGATGATCAAGTCCCTTATACAAATAAAATGGCGTATTTTGCCTTTAACCTACACACATCCCCCCAGCTTCTCGGACGGTAAAGCAACTGCCTGCAATGCAGGAGACTTGGGTTCGATCCCTGGGTGGGGAAGATCCCCTGGAGAAGGAAATGGCAACCCACTCCAGTACTCTTTGCCTGGAAAATCCCATGGACGGAGACGCCTGGTAGGCTACAGTCCATGGGGTCGCAAAGAGTCGGAGACGACTGAGCAACTTCACTTTCATAACTTTCATTTCATCCTCCTGTCAACTTTAAATCATCTCTAGATTAACTATAATATCTAACACAGTGTAAATGCTATTCAAATAGAATGTAAATAGTTGCCAGAGCATGGCAAATTAGAGTTTTGCTTTCTGGAACTTTCTGGAATTTTTTCTCATCCATATAAAGTGCCAACCTTACTGTGTATGCTTGCACATGCACTTGCTTTCCCTGCTTAGGTTTTCTGTGTAATAAACTAAGTGCCTAAATGCCTAAGTCACATATGTTCAGTGGTGTCTGACTCTTTGCAACCCTTTGGACTGTAGCCCACCAGGCTTCTCTGTCCATGGAATTTTCCAGGCAAGAATACTGGAGTGGGTTGCCATTCCTTACTCCAGGATACCTTTCCTGACCCAGGAATCGAACCTGCATCTCCTGTGTCTCCTGCATTGCAGGCAGATTCTTCACCCTCTGAGCCATCGAGAAAGTCTATCAGAGAAGGAACATAGCTATGCCAAGCCGATGTATCCAACAGACACATAAACTTCCTTATTTCGATCCTCTCACATTGCAAATTGACTATATCCAAAACTGAGCTTCTGATCTTCTCACTCTTCTCTACTACTCCTCCTATTCCACCTACCTTCCCCTAACTCTGTTGTACCAAATCCTGCTCCTCTTCTAATCTACATTTAAGTCAAGAGAAAGGACAGAAGTAGGTAAGAATGGCAGTGGAGTTTTAGCCAAATGAACGGAACTGAGAGCTGGATCAAAACTAAAATTGATAGAACTTGATGGTTTTGATCCAGCTCTCAATTCCGTCCATTTTGCTAAAACTCCACTGCCATTCTTACCTACTTCCGTCCTTTTTCTTGACTAACACAAGCTCATTCCTTATGTCTCCAACCACGTTTCCCCTCTGTAATTTCTCTCTAAAAGTCTGGCCCAGGTTATCCGTCTATTCTGGCATCAGATCATATCCTCTTTCTAAGTTTACGCCTCATCATTATACTCACATGTTGAAATAAGTTGCCCAGAAGACCAAAAGTTTTCAGAAGTTGGGGACATTGTCATTGTTCATTGATACATCCCTAGCTCCTAGCCCAGTGCCAGTTTTACATCAATGCAAAAGAAATTGTGATGGTATTGAATTTTATAGCGTTTTCATCCCACAGTTGGAGGACAGCATGGTTCAGTTATTTCCAAATAACCTATTGTCTTCATTTTAAAGCTCCATATTGCTATCAATCAATCAATTTATCTATCTAGCTATAGAATGAGAGGGGCATCCCTGATAGCTCAGTTGGTAAAGAATCCGCCTGCTATGCAGGAGACACTGGCTTGATTCCTGGGTTGGGAAGATCCACTGGAAAAGGGAAAAAGCTACCACTGCTTCCGCAGTCAGGGTGCTAACATCTATTATGGCCATAATGGAATATCACCACTCCCTTTTTCCTAAAAACCACCACTATGAAAAATTATAATCATATATCATTAAAATATATATGGGATGAATGAAAATATGTGTAATTTTAAACACCCTAAAAATCAGATATTTAGGTGTGAACAAATGCCTCTTGAAATTACATAATACTTGGTATGAGATAATAAAACAAAATGTGATCTCTGTTTGCATATATAATCACTGTTTTCCATGATATGAGGAAACAAAGAACAGCAATGTAGTATGCTATCAGTTACTGCACATTTTGGCTTTTCCTTTCCGTAAAAAACATTAAATAATCCATATCAAACACAACTGTTAATATATGAGTTATTTTCCTCATATTGCACATATGGAATTTAGTTTAAAGAAGATAAATGCTATTTAGAAAACATTCTATAAAATTGGTCTCTTCATTCTTTCTGGAGTTATTTCTCCACTGATCTCCAGTAGTATATTGGGGACCTACCGACCTGGGGAGTTCATCTTTCAGTGTCCTATCGTTTTGCCTCTTCATGCTGTCCATGGGGTTCTCAAGGCAAGAATACTGAAGTGCTTTGCCATTCCCTTCTCCAGTGGACCATGTTTTGTCAGAGCTCTCCACCATGATCTGTCCATCTTCGGAGGCCCTAGACAGCATGGCTCATAGTTTCATTGAGATAGACTAGGCTATGGTCCATGTGATCAGTTTGGTTAGTTTTCTGTGACTGTGGTTTTCACTCTGTCTGCCCTCTGATGGAGAAGGATAAGAGGTTTATGGAAGCTTCCTGATGGGAGAGACTGACTGAGGGGGAAACTGGGTCTTGTTCTGATGGGTGGAACCATGGACAGTAAACCTTTAATCCAATTTTCTGTTGAAGGGAGAAACTTTATCAACAAACATTATCAAGAAACATTATCTCCAAACTATGGTGGAGAAAATGAAGATAATCACTTCAGTTCAGTCACTCAAGTCATGTCCCACTCTTTGCAACCCCATGAATTGCAGCACGCCAGGCCTCCCTGTCCATCTCCAGCTCCCAGAGTTCACTGAAACTCACGTCCATTGAGTCAGTGATGCCATCCAGCCATCTCATTCTCTGTTGTCCCCTTCTCCTCCTGCCCTCAATCCCTCCCAGCATCAGAGTCTTTTCCAATGAGTCAACTCTTCGCATGAGGTGGCCAAAGTACTGGAGTTTCAGCTTTAGCATCAGTCCTTCCAAAGAACACCCAGGACTGATCTCCTTCAGAATGGACTGGTTGGATCTCCTTGCAGTCCAAGGGACTCTCAAGAGTCTTCTCCAACACCACAGTTCAAAAGCATCGATTCTTCAGCGCTCAGCTTTCTTCACAGTCCAACTCTCACATCCATACATGACTACTGGAAAAATCATAGCCTTGACTAGACGCACCTTAGTCAGCAAAGTAATGTCTCTGCTTTTGAATATGCTATCTAGGTTGGTCATAACTTTCCTTCCAAGGAGTAAGCGTCTTTTAATTTCATGGCTGCAGTCACCATCTGCAGTGATTTTGGAGCCCCAAAAAATAAAGTCTGACACTGTTTCCTCTGTTTCCCCATCTATTTCCCATGAAGTGATGGGACCAGATAGATGCCATGATCTTTGTTTTCTGAATGTTGAGCTTTAAGCCAACTTTTTCACTCTCCTCTTTCACTTTCATCAAGAGGTTTTTTAGTTTCTCTTCACTTTCTGCCATAAGGGTGGTGTCATCTGCATATCTGAGGTTATTGATATTTCTCCCAGCAATCTTGATTCCAGCTTGTGCTTCTTCCAGCCCAGCGTTTCTCATGATGTACTCTGCATATAAGTTAAATGAGCAGGGTGACAATATACAGCCTTGACGTACTCCTTTCTCTAGTTGGAACCAGTCTGTTGTTCCATGTCCAGTTCTAACTGTTGCTTCCTGACCTGCATATAGGTCCCATCACTTCATGGCATAAAAAACATACAAAAATTATTTTTATGTTTTGGAAAAACATAAAAGTTTTTTCTTGAATGGCTAATTATAGGTACTGCACATGATATTTTCAGTAAAGTGTCAAGTAAACATGTTAGAACAGACACATCAAATACACAAAATTACTAGGTAGTATGTACAGATGCTATCAACTTTTTGATTGACTCATATTTTATTTACTCTGCATCTAGTTACCAAAGCCGCAAGCTTAATAGTTCTGTTTATTAAAACAAAGCTAGGCAAGCTGAATGCTAAGAACAAATATATGTGAACTCATCTTTTAACTTGTGGATGCATGCACACACATCTTTTTATTATCAGCATGCTCCCAAATTAAAATTGTTACCACATGCTAAGTAAACTTTTTCAGATGTTCAACAAAGGAGATCAAAAGAGATTTCATCATATATTTTTAGATCTTTGACCAGTCAAACATATAGGAACACAGACATGTCAAAACATCAAGTAATCCAAAGGTCCAACAACTTGGAAATTTTCAGTTCAGTGACACTCATGAAGAATAGCTTAGTGTACTCTCGTACTTCCCTTACTGCCTTCTTACAGGTGAAGCTTTTCATGGAAACTTATTTAGTATTATAGTTATTTGAAAGTAAAACTTGAGTAGAGACTAAAGGAAGATAAGAATATAGATAAGCTGGGAAAAGAGGTTTAGCTTTACAGACGGATAGAAAATCACAAAACAAAGTGTGCAGGTGGAAAGCAACATGTTGTATGAGGCCATGAGAAAACTAGCCTGGACGATTTTCTATTGGAGGTATGAGACTGATAAAGTGACCATTTTTAGAATTCTTCTCTTCGCCTGTCCCAAATTGTCTGTTAAACCCCTTCTGTAGTTAGAGGAAGTCTAAGGGATGTGTAGGATCTATTCTCTAGCAGATAAATAACACATCAATTTTATTATATGTTCCATTCTTTCCTTAAACATCCCATGCAGTCACTGAGTTTTGACCTGTTTCTATTTCGAAACCTATTTCCTACTCTAGTTTCAGAAACTGAGCCGTTTTATTCTAGCAGTTTTAAATCGTTGTTTCTCTGACTAGTTACTGGGTTCTGGTCTTCTTTTCTCTAATCTTCTGGATTTCCTCCACCCTCAGCACTGATGATCATATTACCATTTCTCCAATTTAAGCTTCTCTTGGGCTAACCCTTTCCTTGCTGGGACCTCCACCTACCACCCTATGACAGGCTCTCTTAATACCACATATTGTCTGCTATTTCTCACTATTTTGAAACGCTCATTCAAAATCACACTTGTTCTGTTCAAGGATGCACCCTTGACATATTTTTTCCAGTTTATCTTTTTAGCAATAATTTTATTTACTTATTTATTTTTTGGCTGTGCTGGGTCTTTACTGCTGTATGGACTTTCCTCTAGTTGTGGCAAGGGGAGGGGGCTTCTCTCCAGTTGCTTTGTGCAGGTTTCTCATCGTGTTGGCTGCTCTTGTTGCTGAGCCCAGGCCCTAGGTTGTGCGGGCTTCAGGAGCTGTGGCATGAGAGTTCAGGAGCTGTGGTTCCAGGGCTCTAATGCACAGACGCAATAGTTGTGGCACATGAGCTTAGTAGCTCTGCAGCATGTGGGATCTTCCTGGATCAAGGATTGAACCTGTGTCTCCTGCACTGGTAGGCAGACTCTTTACCAATGAGCTGCCAAGGAAGTCTGATAAGCCGATCTTGATCCTGAGTCATAGGCATCCTAACATGTCAAGTAGTGGTGCCAATTCATCCTCATACTTTTCTAGAGTGTTTCATCAAACACAGTCTCCTGTTTGGTAACTGGTTCTAAAGTTGGAAGTCTGGACAGATGTTTTGCAAACAGTATAAAAGTGCCATTGATGTTCCAAAAGGATTTTATGATGACATTTCTAACAGCTGACATTAACAGTTTTCATTATCTTCAGAGTTGATTATATTTTGTTTATATTTTTTAATACATTTTCAAATTCTGTAGTATTTCTGAGACAAAAGGAGATTTAGGAAGCAATGCAGAAACAAATAACAGAAGAAAAAAGATAGCTAAGTCCTTTGATCAGTGGATGTTATGATACTATTTGGATGGTTTTTTAAACTCTTATTAAAAGATAGTTGCTTAAATATGAAGGAGAAAAAAGCTAATGAACACACTTAATGGGTGTGCTTAGGAAAATAAGCTTAAAATGAGGCTGCAATCAAAAGGGATCCTCAAAAAGCCACCTGCCTTGAACCTCAGAATAGAATAACTTAACTTTATTTGTAATATATTATATATATATATATATATATATATATATATATATATATAAGACTCATGTAATGATGATATAATAAAGGTTTTAAAAAGTGATTTTGACCTAGAAATTAAAAGTTGAGAAAATTCTAATCAAGGAAATATTACACAGTTCCTGAATATAATGAATATTGATTATCTTAATCCTCTCTGCTTCATCACAGACTGAATGCCCCCCCATTTCGGGTATGCAAACACAGAGTACATTATTTTACTCAGTTGAAAACAAACTTAAGAGTACTTACTACTGTGAAACATGGAATGGCTAAAAAATCTCCAATTCACATGAGGTTTTGGGCTCATAAATTATAGATCCAGAAGATATTATTAAAGAAAGTGAGGGACTTTTCTAATGTATTCATCCCAAAAGTTCACTGCTATAATTGGCATGGAAAAACTTCTGGATAGCATAAAGTAATGCTTAACATTTTTTTATCACTGCTGAAAATTTATTCAGGATATTGCCAATCATGAAATAGTTTTATAATGCTCTGCTGCTGCTGCTAAGTCGCTTCAGTCGTGTCCAACTGTGTGCGACCCCATAGACAGCAGCCCACCAGGCCTCCCCATCCCTGGGATTCTCCAGGCAAGAACGCTGGAGTGGGTTGCTATTTCCTTCTCCAATGCATGAAAGTGAAAATATACGATTAAAATAGAGGATATTCTGTTCATCTTTTTAATCTTAAAACTACTATAATATCAGATACATTCAATGTTTCATTATATAAATATATTTATCAAAAACATTCAGGTGTAAAAAATCTAAAATTTCAGTGCTACTTCTTTTTTTTATAATTTTCTTTAAAACTTATCCTGATTCTGCCATTAACAAAATGCATACAGACAAAATGACAGTGCTGTATTTAGTTACAATTATTTGAATTGAAGAAAAATCCCTGTAACTACACTATATAAAATATAAATGCCAAACAATTGGCCAATTGTAGATAATCAGAAAACAAATCTGGAAGGATTTTAAGTGTTGTAAACATAATATGGTATTACATTCCACAAGCTACTTGCTTAACAAATGACTATTTTAACTAATTAGTATTTCTCCAGACAGATATAACAAATAGGAATGAAATAAGTTTGAAAATGAAATTCCAGTAAGCAACTTACTAACAGACATTCTGGAAAGATTTGGTAGTACATTTACAACATATATATATATACATACAGGAAAAGGAAATGCTTCCTGTAGGTTTGTGATGAATATTTTAGGGTTTGAGATGACTATAGCAATCAATGTATTTACTCTTTAGTGTGATAATATTGGACCACTTTTATAAGATATTTTCCCATGCTGATTTTTTTCTCTAAAGAGGCCTCATAAATGTCAAGTTTTTCCAAACAGAAGGCAATTTTTCTGGCCATTATTTCTGTTTCTTTGCAATTAAAATCAGATGATTTAACAGGCCAAAAGTTACACCGGGAAGAGATTTTCATAAGAGGCAGAGCAGTTTTACAGGCAATGAGGGGTGTGTCTGCTGGATTCAAAAGAATTTATTGCATAATTTCTCTAGGTAATTTCCTACAAAAGTATATTTTCCATATCTAACCAATTCTATCATCTCTTCCTGAAGACTTCATGTTTTATGGAAGAATATTCTTGCGGTGATACTCTGCTATTTGTGATACTAGATGAAAGAACATAAAAATAAAGAGCTTTTTAAGCTATAACAATCCAAGTTTAAAAATAAGTGCAAACTACACATTAAGATCTTTAGTACAGGAAGAAGCATGTTCTTCAGTACTTCCTAATCCTTGGAAGGCAACACAGAACCTAAATATCTCTTTACTAAGTTATAAAAAGAATACTCCAAATATATAAATAAGATATGTCAAAAGAACTGCACAGGCTCATCAAATGATCTGGTACAGAAACAAAACAAAAAAACACTAGACCACAATTCAGAGATATGTCTTCCTTTTCTTTATTAAACTTGCTTAATTTTAATTTATCAAATAAGTGATTTCAACACCACAGAAGACTTTAGGGAAAAGATGTTATAGAAGGAAACCATGAACTTCACCATCCTCATCGTCATCATTGGATTATATTTTTAAAAGCATTCTACAAACTGCTTTCAAGTTTATTCGTTTCTTTTTAAGGTACAATGTCTTTATAAATAGGCAGATCACATATGTTTTTATCTTGTAGATATGAAAGCTGAAGTATAGAATAGGTATATAATCTTTTTATGATGACTTGACCAAGGACACATAGCTAGTAAATATTCTGAATAAGAACTACCTGAAATAAGATTGCTTTCACTTCATATTGGGGCTTCCCTCATAGTTCAGTCGGTAAAGAATCTGCCTGCAGTGCAGGAGACCTGGGTTCGACTCCTGGGTCGGGAAGATCCCTTGGAGAAGGAAATGGCAACCCACTCTGGTATTCTTGCCTGAAGAATCCTATGGATAGAGGAGCCTGGCAGTTCATGGGGTCCGCAAGATTTGGATACAGCTTAGTGACTAAACCACTGCCACCATCAGTCTATATTAGAAGTATTTATACTGTACCTATATTGAAAAGTAGTAATCTCTGATCTTTGCTTTACCCGGTTCTATTAGGAGAAATTATGCCCTTGTAAACAGAGCAGGGGCATGCGCAAGAGATGCATGTGACTTTAAATTCCCATCTTTCCACTTTGTATCTATGTATCCCTTCAAAGCTAATCAAGGTACTTGACCCTAAAATTCTTCACCTGCATGCTGGAAATAATACCTCTCTTTCCCTCCCCCATAGGGCTACTGGAAAATTAAATGAGATATATATGACAAGGGCTCAGGGCAATGTTTAGAACTAACAATGTGCACACAAAAAACATCTGTTCCTTTCCCGTCAAATGTTATACTATTCTATCAGTTCAGTTCAGTTCGGTTGCTCAGCAATGTCCGACTGTTTGAGACCCCATGAACTGCAGCACCCCAGGCCTCCCTGTCTATCACAGGGTATTTACTGGTATACTAGTCCATACCAGTTACCTAATGTTACACCTAGAGAAAATTTTATACAGTTGGTACTCTTGAGGAAATTTTCATCATTAAGAAGTAAACTTTTCAAACAAAAAATAATATACTAAAATTATACAAATGAGGCACCAATCACTTCTATTATAGAATGCCAAACTCAAGAGAATATGAAGTGTTCTAGATTATTCACTTTCTGCTAGCTATTTTCTGCTAATAATTCTAGTTTCAAATAGCAAATGATTTTTAAATCTTTTTCTACACATCATTATCTGAAGAAAATGTGTCTAGTCTTCTTTAAGAGGTATTTCCATGAAACGCATGGAATTCACTTCTTCCTCATGTTTCCCCTCTAAGCTAGACAACAGTTGCTGTTGAAGCACGATGAGTGACAATATAGGAACAGCCAGTGGACTCAACAATGACTCAGGAAACTAGCAACACATATGGTTTATTTTGCAGAAAACTAAAAGACCATAATAACAAAGAAGGCTAAGTCTATACAATCAAGGAACGTCTCAATGCTCTATCTCGAGAGTGATGACCTCTTAAATGTGCATGTATATTTCAAAAGATATAAAATTGTACAGTAACATTATGTGTTGCAAAGCGTACTTAGATGATTTTCCTTTATGTAAGAACCATATGTACCCAAACCCCTACGCTGCAAAGTTTGGTGTCTCTAAGAGTACACTAAACGATTCTTCTTCAAAGCCCATGTTCTTCAGATTTCCTTGAAGTCAACACCCACCCACAGCACTCTGAAAAATATTCTTTCAAAACTAATACATATTTCCATGTTTATTATGACAGTTAGATTTGGTGGATATGCTGAACTGTTACTTGGAAACTTCTGCTTACTTTTCAGGTTTTCTACTATTGATTCTGTTCTAATCCTGAGAATGAATAGAAATGGTATATTAAGCGTAGCTCTGATCTTCTCCCTCAAACACATAATAGGTTTATTAATAGATTTATTGTTACATTATAAAAGCGGCTAAGCTAGTCTTACTTCTGAAGCATTTTAGCTTCGGTTTCTTCTTTCTTCCACTGAAACATCATCTGTGTATACAACATAATTAAGGAAAACCACAACAGTTGTTTTCTGCCAGTGGGAATGTTTCAAAAATATTACTTCAGAATGATTTCCTTTCTCCCCTCCTCCTTTTTTCGGCAAAGGAGTCTTTTATTAAACCCACTGTACCTCTCAATCATTCCTCCTGCCCTCCATTTTTTAACTCTGAAAAATAGTACTGAAGGGAAAAAAGTTCTGGGGAAGATTTTTTTTTTTCCCATTGACGAATAGTCTGGAATCTAGCAATTGGATGAGAAATTGAGTATCTGTTCCTTGACTCAACTCATGAGCGCAAAAGCAAAAAGAGAAAACTCGCAGGATTTGGCAACAAACTTTTCCTCTGGACTTATTCCATTGGCTTGTGGTACAACTGCTGTACATCTATTAAGAGTTCCAGTGCCTATTGGTTGGGTTCATCTGCTTCAGGCATTTCCCTTTTAAGCTCAGCACTTGCTGGGCTTATAAGAGCTCCTTGAAGGTTCAGTTTCAAAAACCTCTTCTGGTTACAAGAGCTCCTTCTGCTTGTTCCTTTATACAGCTTCCTGTTTGTGCCTGTTTATTAAGCGTCCTTTTCCAAGAACCATTGACTGTTGGAACTTTTACAGGACTCGTGATGATTCACTTGCTCTCCAAATGCTTGGAAAGAATCACAATCGGTCCTGTTCTTATTCTACCACTTGAAAGTCTGCCGGCCCAATTAACACATTCCCAGTCGTCCTGCACTACTAAGGTTTTCTTAGGAAAGCTCATACCACATCAAGAGAAAGTTAGAACTGATGTACGTATTTGTCTTTCCTGATATTCACCATGTTGAGAGATCTATCTGCCAGATTTCTTGTGACAAATTTCATCTCCCTGCCCGCTTCTGGGTCTTAATGACACAGACCACATCAGAAAGTCACTAAGAAACGTGGAACTGGAAATCTCTCCTTAAACTGTATATTTAAATTACTTATACATAGATAATTGTCAGTTAACCATATTTAAAACTATTAGGTATATAATTTTTATCAAGAATCTCTTCTTGATAAATAAATGTATCTCTTCCAATTCTAAATCTAGCTGTAAGATCAACATTACTCAGTTCTTTTCATAATCACTATAGTAATCATAATCATTATCCAAATATGAACATACTTTGGGGTTTGAGAGAAAAATTAATTTCGATAACATTCATTACAGCACCTTTCTTTAGAGCAAATAACTAGGTCTATTGGGAAAAAAATATAACAAATTAGATAATAATACGCAAACTCTCAATGATTCTATATTATGCTATTTCATTCATATTATTTTTTACAAACAACAAACATTTATTTCCCATATTTTTAGGTGCTAGAAGTCAAAGGTCATGGTGCTGGCAAATTTTTGTTTACTAAGGGCCTACTTCCTTGCTGATCCCATTTACTATTTTAAACCTAAAGTTTGTGCTTTCTGTATTTTAAAGTATAACCAAAAGATATGACACAGTTTGATATATCAATCATATATAAATTAAATAATAAAGTATATAACATATATACATGTAGTATAGTATAATCATATTTAATTTAGCCAGTAGTATACTTCAGCTACAATTTATAATTATCATATAGCTTAATAATATTTTACTTCTATAGGATTTATAAAATAAATTTCAAAATTTATCTCTAGTTTTGAAGTTATTTATAGCTGACCCTAACCCCAACTAAGACCATGTGATTCATACTTGAATTATCAGCAACAGTTACTGGAAGGAAGTGGGGTCTAAATTGATAACTGACAGCTGAAAGGAGAGCTGCTGGAATGGAAAGTGGTTAAAGTGTTTCAAGATGAGAATGAAGAACCTGCAAAATGGAAGGACAGAATATGATCTGTTTAGGTACAAAAGCAGTATTTGGAAAAGTAATTAGTGTTTGTGGATGTGGTAAGAATGTTTCAAGAGATAAGATAGTAGATATAAATAAGGGACAGATTAAGCGGGACATATACTCCATATTAAGGTGTCTGTATTTGCAGAATTGAGAACACCTTAAAGCTTTTGATCTGTTTTGTCTTAAGCAGGGGAGCTAAGTAACCAGATTTACATTACAGAACCAGTTTTGGCAGAAGCTATGCAGAAATCTATTCCAGTGACACTGTTATTCTTGTAAAGCAAAACAATGTGAAAGCTCACAACATCTAGAATTAATTTATACATTTTTATACTAAAAGATATGGACTTGATATTATAAATTTCTATAATAATTAATTTAAATTAGAGATTTATATGTGCATGATTGCTAAGATGGCATACTGCTGCTACTGCTGCTAAGTCACTTCAGTTGTGTCTGACTCTGTGTGACCCCATAGATGGCAGCCCACCAGGCTCCCCCATCCCTGGGATTCTCCAGGCAAGAACACTGGAGTGAGTTGCCATTTCCTTCTCTAGTACATGAAAGTGAAAAGTGAAAGTGAAGTCGCTCAGCCGTGTCTGACTCTTTGCGACCCCATCGGCTGCAGCCTACCAAGCTCCTCCATCCATGGGATTTTCCAGACAAGAGTATTGGAGTGGGGTGCCATCGCCTTCTCCAAGATGGCATACTAGTATATGGTATTTTTGCTGTTGCTGTTGTTCAGTCGTTAAGTCATGTCTAATTCTTTGTGACTCTATGGGCTTCAGAACTCCAGGCTACCCTGACCTTCACTGTCTCCAGAGTTTGCTCAGATTCACATCAGTTGAGTTGTTGATGCTACCTAACTGCCTTGCGAAGAGTTGACTCATTGGAAAAGACCCTGATGCTGGGAGGGATTGGGGGCAGGAGGAGAAGGGGATAACAGAGGATGAGATGGCTGGATGGCATCACCAACTCGATGGACATGAGTTTAGGTAAACTCCAGGAGTTGGTGATGGACAGGGAGGCCTGGTGTGCTGCAAATCATGGGGTCGCAAAGAGTTGGGACACGACTGAGCGACTGAACTGAACTGAACTGAACTGTCTTATCCTCTGAGGCCCCCTTCTCCTTTTGCCTTCAATCTTACCCAGCATCTGGGTCTTTTCCAATGAGTTGGAATTTCACATCAAGTGGCCAAAGTATTGGAGCTTCAGCTTCAGCATCAGTTCTTTCAATCAGTATTGGAAGTTTTACTAAATGTGGTAGTTTTACTAAGTGAAAAAAAATGAATTGCTAATTAAGATAGTACTTTATAGTTATTAAAAGTTTCTCACCCACTCACTTAATGATTTACATCTTCTAGAATAGGACAATGAAGCATTTTAAAAAGCAACAGAAGGTCTTTCTATATGGAGTAAGGTAGAGTAAGAAAATTAATAGGATATTTCATTTATTTTCCAAGAGTTTCTCACAGAGCAATCTGTAAGTAGAAATGTACAAAGATTGGCAGGATCAAGAATTCTGGAATGTTAAAGAGAAAAAAGAAATTATACTCAAAATGGATTAAAGATCTAAATGTAACACCAGAAACTGTAAAACTCTTGGAGGAAAACATGGGCAGAACACGCACTGACATAAATCACAGCAAGATCCCCTATGATCCACCTCCTAGAGTAATGGAAATGAAAACAAAAATAAATAAATGGACCTAATTAAGCTTTAAAAAGCTTTGGCACAACGAAGGAAACTATAAGGAAGGTGAAAAGACAGCCTTTGGAATGGGAGAAAATAATAGCAAACGAAGCAACTGACAAAGAATTCATCTTCAAAATGTACAAGCAATTCATGCAGCTCAATAACAGAAAAATAATCGACTCAATCAAAAAATGGGCCAAAGAACTAAACAGACATTTCTCCAAAGAAGACATACAGATGGCTAATAAACACATGAAAAGATGTTCAACATCTCTCATCAGAGAAATTCAAATCAAAACCACAATGAGGTACCATCTCACCGGTCAGAATGGCTGCCATCAAAAAGTCTACAAACAATAAAACCTAGAGAGTGCACAGAAAGAGAACTCTGCTACACTGTTGGTGGGAATGCAAACTAGGACAGCCACTATGTAGATTTCTTAAAAAACTGGAAATAGAACTGCCATATGACCCAGCAATCACACCAGTATTCACTGCAGCACAGTTTACAATAGCTAGGACATGGAAACAACCTAGATGTTCATTGCCAGACAATGGGTAAGGAAGTTGTGGTACCTATACACAATGGAATATTACGCAGCTATAAAATAGAACACCATGCGAGTCAGTTCTAATGAGGTGGATGAAAGTGGAGTCTATTATACACAGTAAAGTAAGCCAGAAAGAGAAACACCAAAACAGTATGTTAAAGCATACATATAGAATTTAAATTTACAAAGACGGTAATGAAGACCGTATATGCAAGACAGCAAATGAGACACAGATGTAAAAAAAAAGACTTTTGGACTATGCGGGAGAAGGCAAGGGTAGGATGATACAAGAGAATAGCATTCAATTCAGTCATTTCTCTCACTTAGTTGTGTCCAACTATTTGAAACCCTTGGACTGCAGAACGCCAGGCTTCCCTATCCATCACCAACTCCCGGAGCTTTATTAAACTCATGTCCATTGGGTTGGTGATGTCATCCAACCACCTCATCCTCTGTCGTCCCCTTCTCCGGACTTCAATCGTGCCCATCATCTGGGTATTTTCCAGTGAGTCAGTTCTTTGCATCATGTGGCCAAAGTATTGGAGTTTCACCTTTAGCATCAGTCCTTCCAACGAATATTCAGGACTGATTTCCTTTAGGATGGACTGGCTGGATCTCCTTCCAGTCAAAGGGACTCTAAAGAGTCTTCTCCAACACTACAATTCAAAAGCATCAATTCTTCAGCACTCAGCCTTCTTTATGGTCCAACTCATACATCCACACATGACTACTGGAAAAATCATAGGCTTGACTAGATGGATTTTTTTGGCAAAGCAATGTCTCTGCTTTTCAATATGCTGTCTAGGTTGGTCCTAACTTTTCTTCCAAGGAACAAGAGCCTTTTAATTTCAATCACCACCTGCAGTTATTTTGGAAACCAAAAAAATAAAGTCTGTCACTATTTCCATTGTTTCCCCATCTATTTGCCATGAAGTGATGCGACTGGATACCATGATCTTAGTTTTCTGAATGTTGAGTTCTTAGCCAACTATTTCACTCTCCTATTTCGCATAATGCATTAAGAAGAGGTGGCATTTCGCATAATGCACTCTGCATATAAATTAAATAAGCAGGGTGACAACATACAGCCTTGACATACTCCTTTCCCAATTTGGAACCAGTCTGTTGTTCCATGCTCAGTTCTAACTGTTGCTTCTTGACCTGCATACAGATTTCTCAGGAGGCAGGTCAGGTTGTCTGGTACTGCCATCTATTAAAGAATTTTCCACAGTTTGTTGTGATCCACACAGTCAAAGGTTTCGGCTTAGTCAATGAAGCAGAAGTAGACTTGTGTGTGTATTTTTGGGTTTTTTTTTTGCAACTTTTTTGCTTTTTCGATGATCCAGCGGATATTGGCAATTTGACCTCTGCTTCCTCTGCCTTTTCTAAATCCAACTTGAATATCTAGAAGTAGTTGGTGCGCTTACTATTGAAGCCTAGCTTGAAGAATTTTGAGCATTACTTTGCTAGCGTGTGAGATGAGTGCAATTATGCAGTAGTTTGAGTAGTCTTTGGCATTGCCTTTTTTGGGAACTGGAATGAAACCTGACCTTTTCTGGCCCTGCGGACACTGCTGAGTTTTCCAAATTTGCTGGCATATTGAATGCAGCACTTTCACAGCATCATCTTTCAGGATTTGATATAGCTCAACTGGAATTCCATCACCTCCACTAGCTTTGTTCGTAGTGATGCTTCCTAAGGCCCACTTGACTTCACATTCCAGGATGTCTGGCTCTAGGTGAGTGATCACACCATTGTGGTTATCTGGGTCATAAAGATCTTTTTTGTATAGTTTTTCTGTGTATTCTTGCCACCTCTTCTTAATATCTTCTGCTTCTGTTTGGTCCATACCATTTCTGTCCTTTATTGTCCCCATCTTTGCATGAAATGTTCCCTTGGTATATCTAATTTTCTTCAAGGGACCTCTAGTCTTTCCCATTCTATTGTTTTCCTCTATTTCTTTTCACTGATCACTGAGGAAGGCTTTATTATCTCTCCTTGCTATTCTTTGGTATTCTTCATTCAGTTAAGTATTTCCTTCCTTTTCTCCTTCACCTTTCGCGTCTCTTCTCAGCTATTTGTTAGGCCTCCTCAGACAGCCATTTTTTCTTTTTGCATTTCTTTCTCTTGGCGATGGTCTTGATCACTGCCTCCTGTACAACATCACAAACCTCTGTCCATAGTTCTTCAGGCACTCTGTCTATCAGATCTAATCCCTTGAATCTATTTGTTATTTCCACCGTATAATCGTAAGGGATTTGATTTAGGTCATACCTGAATGGCCTAGTGGTGTTCCCTAGTTTCTTCAATTTCAGTCTGAATTTGGCAATAAGGAGTTCTCAGCCACAGTCAGCCTCCGGTCTTGTTTTTGCTGACTATATAGAACTTCTCCATCTTTGGCTGCTAAGAATATAATTAGTCTGATTTCGGTGTTGGCCATTTGGTGATGTCCACATGTAGTCTTCTCTTGTGTTGTTGGAAAGGGGTGTTTGCTATGACCAGTGTGTTCTCTTGGCAAAACTGTTAGCCTCTGACCTGCTTCATTTTTTACTACAAGGCCTAATTTAACTGTTACTCCAGGTATCTCTTGACTTTTTACTTTTGCATTCCAGTCCACTATAATGGTGAAGGAAATTGCAACCCACTCCAGTATTCTTGCCTGGAAAATCCCATGGATGGAGGAGCCTGGTAGACTATCGTCCATGGGGTCACAAAGAGTCAGATAAGACTGAGCAACTTCACTTTCACTTTTCACCCTCATGCACTGGAGAAGGAAATGGCAACCCACTCCAGTATTCTTGCCTCGGGAATCCCAGGGACGGAGGAGACTAGAGGGCTGCTGTCTATGGGGTCGCACAGGGTCAGACATGATTGACGCGACTTAGCAGCAGCAGCATCTGCTATAATGGAAAGGATATTTCCTTTAGGGATGTTAGTTCTAGAAGGTCTTGTAGGTCTTCATAGAACCATTCAACTTCAGTTTCTTACTGGTTGGGGCACAGACTTGGATCACCATAATGTTGAATGGTTTGCCTTGGAAATGAACAGAGATCATTCTGTCGTTTTTGAGATTTCATTCAAGTACTGCATTTTGGACTCTTGTTGACTATGATGGCTACTCAGTTTCTTCTAAGGGATTCTTGCCCAGTAGTAGATACAATGGTCATCTGAGTTAAATTCGCCCATTCCAGTCCATTTTAGTTCACTGATTCCTAAAACATTGATGTTCACTCTTGCCATCTCCTGTTTGACCACTTCCAATTTGTCTTGATTCATGGACTGAAAATTCCAAGTTCCTATGCAATATTGTTCTTTACAGCATCAGACTTTATACTTCCATCACCAGTCACATCCACAACTGGGTGTGGTTTTTGCTTTAGCTCCTTCTCTATATTCTTTCTGGAGTTATTTCTCTACTGATCTCCAGAATAGCATTTAAATATGTATATTACCATATGTAAAATAGATGCCCAGTGCAAATTCAATGCATGAAGCAGGGCACCCAAAGATGGCCCTCTGGGACAACACAGAGGGATGGGGTTGGGAGGGAGGTGGGAGAGGGGTTCAGGATGGTGGGACACATGTACACCCATGGCTGATTCATGTGAATGTATGGCAAAACCCACTACAATATTGTAAAGTAATCAGCCTCCAATTAAAATAAATAAATTAATTTTTTTAAAAGACATGAGAAAAAAAGAAATTATAAAATCTTATAAGTATAAAAATTGGTTTTCTCTTAAGAAAACAACAGTTTTAGGTTTAATCAATATCATAGAGAAACCAAGTGATACTTTTCATATTTTAAACTTTTATTTTGGTCCTTTTATTAACCCAAGGTATTTCCCAAAGAAACTAAGAAGCTGTGTGTAGTAAGAGATAACATAGGAAACTAATTTTCAGGGCAAAAGGAATTTTTCTCCCATAGGCAAATGAACCTTTGTTATTCTTTTCCCTTTCAGTGAAAAAATGTTGCCATATTTCATTGAAACTAAAATGCCATCCACTGCAAAATTTACTCAGATTTCAGAGCTGTTAAATGTGAATAAAAAACAGCATACAAGTGATGAAAAACACTCAAGGGACAGAAAAAATGAAGTTACTGTGGAATTTTCTTAAATTATTGTCAGAATCAAAGCAACAATGAAGAGTTTGCTGTATACAAAGAAAGCTTCTGAGAACATATGGGGACACCCTTTTAAGCTCTAATTGCAACATTTGTATGCATACATACAGTACACTCATGTGTATTTGCACGTGTGTGTAAAGACTAAGTTCCAAAGGGAGAATAAATGAGAGAAAGAAAAAGGTGGAAAATAGGAAAATAGGGCACTAAAGAGTTGGCATGCCATACTACAAAATGAAAATAAACCACAACATTATTAGTATTAAACCCCAACAAACATTTGCTGAAACCTTGTAAACACATTAACAAGATTTGTCATTACAGTCCTCTGTCTAGTAACTGAGAGAACAGAAATGAATAATGATGCTTTCATGATGTAAGAACTAAAACATGTCCATTTTCCTCTTGAGGATTTTATGAGCGTTTATTAAGAAATAGTAAACATTTTAATAAGAAAAAGTAATTTTTTCTACAAAGTAATTTATTTCAAAGGCTATTACATGGTTTTCATCGCCCCTTACCCCAAATCTGAATTCTTCTTCCTGACTGATGATGGGGTTTAAACCATCCAAAATTAGTGCTGTAATGTATATTTTAAATGTTATGCCTAGCTAAAGCCAACATCAAGGAAACAATGATGGGTTAAAAAGTAAAGTACAAACATTTTAAAATTAAATTGTAACAATAACCAAAGCAGAGAAATGTAAACGCCATAGCCTCAATGACTTTAAAATACATTGTTAAAAAAAATTCCAATCTTAAAAACAGGTTTCATAATTCAGCACTCATGTTACAAGCAACTGTCCCAGGTTGGAGAGAGATGTAGGAAATTTTGGACCTAAAAATGTAAGACATATGGTCTTGATTGCCTTTCGCAGCTACGTTAAGAGTTCAGTGTAAAGAAAAGCTTTCCAAACGCCAGCTTGCAAACTAGGTTTTTATGTGAAACTCTAATAAAACAGCAGCAGATGTTTCTATGCTATTAATTTGTTTGGGACATTTTTGGCTGGTTCATTCCAAATCAACTGTTATCCCTTGTCCAACAACTGCAGCATTCATTTCTTTTTTACACATGGAGAAAGAGAGAAAGGAAGCTTTTCCCTTGGAATAGATATTGCATCAATTTGCTGTATTCATGGGAAAGTGAATGCTAGCACTTCTGCATTTTTCTTGTTCTAAATGTCCTTAGAAACTGATAAAAGCTAGTTTTTAGTTTTTAATTTTTTTAAACTATTGGGTGATACAGTATGGGTTCACTCTAATAAGGAATTGCAGACTCACAGAACAAATCTTGACTTATTTACTTCTGAAATCTGCTTATATTACTGTACATGATTGATACATTTATTCTGGTCCTGATTTATATGACAAAAAGATCATCACCTTATACATGCTCACACCATCGGAGTCAATTCATTTCCATTCCCCCTCTCTCAACCTTGTAATCCATTCTTGCTGCCACAAAGATCTTAACAGATTGCATTTTATTGGATGTAATATATCTTTTGTTGATTTTTATTAAGACAGTGAACATGCTTTACCTTCAGAAAGAAAACAAATGTGATTTTCAAAATTAAAGCCTTTCTTTAACTTAGTCATTTTCCCAGTTATGTGTTAATCAAATTTTCCTGGCCAAAGTGGGAGGAAACAATAGATACAGCTGGTTCCTTCCAGTGGGGCCAAATGTGTTCACTCTAACCAGTTTTCCTTTGTAACTGGGCTACTGAGAATTCATTTTTAAGGATCATTCTCAGTCCATACAGATTATTAATATCTTTCAAGATTATACAGTAATACTTAATGGGATTTAGATAGAAGCCCTAAAGCCTATTACTCTATGAAATTACTCAGGCTGCTGGCTAAAGTGCCAAAATGATTTGGATTTCAGTTTTGTTTCTAAAACAAATGTAATAAAGTATCATTAACAAATTCAACTACAGTTGGTTCAAGTTCAAAAAGTCTGCACATTTCTAGTGTAATTAGAGACAAGAAAGTTTTAAGGCCCTAATGGAATTTTCTATAATTCTCTCCTTAATTGGAAAACGTTTGCTACTTGGAAGTATTTCCAGGATATACGAGCCAACTAACAAAACAAAGTACCTCATAAGACTCTTTTCCTGTATGTGTCTGCTCTGATCTTTTGACACTGTAGCTGCCCTTCAGGGCCTGTGGGAAAAGCTGAATCCTACAATATCTCTCAACTGCCCTGAGGATAGAAGCCATGCTCTTGTGTAATGAGCATCCTTCTGATCCGGCTCTTCTCCTGTTCAACTCTCCACTTCATCTGCTGCCACTCTGACCTCCCTAGCCACCCTATCCTCCAGGCTGACTGAACTAATTTCAGCTCCTAAACTAGTTACCGCCTCTCCAGCCACTGCTGAGTCTAATATATTATTTCTTGGGCTTCCCAGCTGGTGCAGTGGTAAAGAATCTGCCTGCCAATGCAGGAGATGGGGGTTTGATCCTCAGTCAAGAAGATCCCCTGGAGAAAGAAATAGCAACCCACTCCAGTATTCTTGTTTGGGATATCCCATGGACAGAGGAGTCTGGTGGACTCTCATCTATGGAGTCAGAAAAGAGTTGGACACAACTTAGCAACTAAACAACATATTATTTCTTACATCCCAAGGTCTTAACAATCCTACTCTGTGTTGAATCAGTCTCAAATTAGATCTTTTTTTCACTTATAAATGTCTCCTAATACCTTTAATCCCACAGCATCCACCTGCCCATCAGTCCCACGCCCAACATAACACAGGGGGAATCTCATTTGTATTTGTTCACTTAAAACACAGTTTTTATCTTTGTAAGAGCAGAATATATAGACTTGTTAATCTCACCCAAGTTTTAATGTTATCATAAAATCTTTTCTGAGCATAGTACCTGAATTTTAGAAGCCAACTGACAATTAATGTAGAACTGAACACTCCTTAGGATCACATCAGCATGGATTTTATCATGTGCAGATCCTGTAACTGCATTTCTTGATTCTGCTCATCCTATTAAATCAAGCACTGATTTTCTAAACTTAACTTGTCCCAAGCCAAGTTTCTGCTCTGAACCCTCTTTTAACCCTTCTACCAAACCATCTTTCTCCTACACTCATCACTGATTCAAAAACTCTCCCATTATCTCATCTCACAGAAGAAGCCAAAATTGTTATAATGACCGACAAGACTCTATCTCATTTACTTGCCCTATTATTTCTCTCACTTCTTTAACATACTTCTACCTACTTCTCTGTCCCAACCACGCTGGTGTCCTAGTCATTCCTTAAATGCCTCAGACTTTTGCAGTTACTCTTCGTTTTGTGTGGATAACGATAGGTGGATAAAACCTAAAAGCTCATTCCTTCACTTTCTTCAGACTCTTGGTCAAATGACAATTACTCAGGGAGGCCTATCCTGGTTCCCTTATTTAAAACTAAATGAATACCCTCATATTTGGCATTTTCTATGCCCTCTTTCTGCTTTATTTTCATCTTTCATCATCTAACAAACCATACACTTTACTTACTTATATCGCTTTCTATTTATCCTGGCTTTGGTGCTGCAAACACCATGAAAACAGGGATTTGAAACAGTTTATTTTGTTTTGTTTTTTGTCACCCCAGCACCTATAACAGTCCTTGCCATTAAGGCAATACTAAATTAAAATTTAATTGAATAATATTTGATAAATATTGGGTTGGCCAAAAAGTTTGCATAACATGGAAAAACCCAAATAAACTTTTGGCCAACCCATTATAATAAAAGTGAAGCACATATTTGTATTTCTAAGCATACCTAACTATTCTAAAGTAAACTAAAATCCTGACCATGATCATTGATTTCACTCATACTTTTGTAGCTATTCACATGGTAGAATCGAAAAACCAGTAAACACAAAATGTTAACAGCTTACACCTAATGTACAAAATATTTTTACATATTTTTGTAGCTTTATAAAAATTGATAGAATTTCAATAAAAATTTTCTTTAGATCTCAGAAAAAATATAAACTATGACCTGCTCCAGGTTCCTTAACAAAACTAAAATACACAGCTATTTTGTTAATCATTATATGATTTAATCTTTAGGAAAATAAAACCTTGGTCAAATTTAAACAATCGGGAATAAAACAGTTTTAATACCAAATATTATTCATCTAGAAGTTTTAAATATATATACACACACACATTAACACAGGCACAAATCACATTTTGATAACAAAATAAAAACTGAATGTCTTCAAAGTCATAAAATTTGAAATTCACATCATCTCTGAGCTGAAAGCTCATGTTTACAAAACATCTGTCAAGTTTAAAATCATTTCTTGATTTTTCTGGTTTTCACAAGGGATAAATACATAAATCCAGATGTGTCTTTATTCACCTGGACCAAAAATGTAAATATATAGCCCAAGATTAAAAGTTAATTTATTTTTACACCAAAATATTAGTATACTGTACTTCCAGATAATCTCAAATCAATTAAATAAAATCCTAAGAAAAATTCTGTCTAACCAAAATATATATTTTTGTTAATCATATTAAAAAATAACAGCAAAAGAGACACAGATGTATAGAACAGTCTTTTGGACTCTGTGGGAGAGCATGAGGGTGGGATGATTTGGGAGAATGGCATTGAAACATGTATAATATCATATATGAAACAAGTTGCCAGCCCAGGTTCAATGCATGATACTGGATGCCTGAGACTGCACTGGGATGAGCCAGAGGGATGGTATGGGGAGGGAGAAGGGAGCGGGGTTCAGGATGGGGAACACGTGTCTACCTGTGGTGGATTCATGCTGATGTATGGCAAAACCAATACAATATTGTAAAGTAACTAACCTCCAATTAAAATAAATAAATTTATCTTTAATAAAATAAAATAAAAAAATAAACATATATAATGCTATGTATACAAGTGCCTTTATGTCCAAGGTTACACAATAGGTAGATCCAGAGATCTCAACTCAAGCAGTCTGACTTTGGAGCTCCTTCTTAATCAGGTCTCATTCTTAATTATGCCTCTTGATAGCACTGGCCTAAGGCTATTGACATACATTTCTGCTCTCACTTCTGTCATAATAGCTACCATTAATAGCAGCTACCATTTATTGAATGTCCAATACAAGCAAAACTTACTTAAGTTCTATCTGTAAGCTCTAACCTACTAACTACTTAGGCGTTGTCCTGTTGAGCTGTTTCAGAGAAGAGATCTCCATCCTTCTCTCCCTCCTCCCTTTCTTCCTTCCTTCCTTCTCTCCCTTTCCCTTCAGTCCTTCTTTCAGTCGTTCATTCATTCATTCATATTTAAGTAAATGTTCCACTCCTCCCAAATCCTAGACCCTTCAGCTTATGGGGCTGTTCAGTTAAGTGTATGTCAATTTCTTATTGGTAAATTACAAATGAATATTTCTGTGACAAATATTTAAAATGTGGTGCAAAGTCCTTTAGGCATAGTTATTCCTACTCCTGACAGACCTTTTAATTCTTTATCAGTCTGTGGAAAATGTGGTTTTATGACATTTTTTGCCTTCAAATTTTGAGAACAGAAATAATTTCTAATACATAAAAATATAAGGAATCATGTCAAATTGCTAACAGTCTAGAAATTCAAGGTTGTTTCATCATTACGAAACTCTCTGCATCAATAGATAAGATCGTTAAAAACACAGATGATGTACTCAACCTATTCAGGAAAATCATATCATACAATTCAAACTCACTCATGGAAAAAAAAAAAAAAAACTCAGAAAATTAAAAAAATATACTATATATTGAAATTTTAGACCAAATATTATTCTTAATAGAGAACTATTATAAGCAGTTCTTGAATCTGGAATAAGACAGGGAAGCTTAATAGTTCCATTCCCATTCAACATTGTTCAAGAGCTCCTAAAACACAAAGTTAGAGAATTTCAATCTCAATAGTTCCTATTTGTCATAGGCAATTTTAGTGACCATAGTTCCAACCACCATGGTTCCTAACTAGAACCATGTACCTGGAATCTGGAAAATTAGATAAAAATTAAGGAGTCCAGGACGGACCTTGCAGATCTCCAGAGGTGAGGCTGTCTGCTTTTGGAGTTATTTTATATCACATCCCAAAGTCTTGAATAATTCAGCATGGAAGGAATAACCCCTCAGGTTTCAATTAAAACACTGCTACTTAAAAACTATGAGCAGAACTTCCAAATAAAACCACTTCAAGACCTACAGTTACCACCCAGAAAAGGTAAGAATGAATGAGTCCATCCGCATCACCACCACTGAAAAAACTTTCCTATCCGGACTCCCTCAGTCTAATACAGGGAAGGTTCGAGTAAATCACGGAGGCCCTAGGCTGCCCAGACTGCCAGATGGTGTTTAAGTGGTGGACTCCACCTTGGAGTTTAGCAGGCCAGGGCTCTGTGGAGTTTCGGGCAGAGATGACTGAGGTTCCCAAAGTTCCACAGCCTAATGCTCCTGGGGTGGCATCATTCACGCACCACACTGCTGTGAGG
Organism: Budorcas taxicolor; assembly: GCF_023091745.1. NCBI lineage: Eukaryota > Metazoa > Chordata > Mammalia > Artiodactyla > Bovidae > Budorcas > Budorcas taxicolor. Next base: position 91,066,443 of record NC_068910.1, read on the forward strand.
TCCCTGCAACCTCTGACTCCTTCCATCTCCAAGGGGCTGAAGCTGCCAATGATGGCACCACCATGTAAACCCATGCCTGGGTTTACATTTCTAGCAGGAACCTGCTGCTATTAGCAGTGGAAGCCATGACCGGTCCCCACATCTGAAAGGTGGGGCAGTCAGTGCCCTAAAGGCCCAGGTACAAGAGAAAGTCTAGGTGCTGCTGGGAACATGGTGGTTGGCGACTGAATGACCTAGAGCATTTCTGCATGTTTCTTAACCATTTGGGTTTCAGCTGCCATGAAGGGCTGTCCAACTTTCTCGCCCACTTTTTATTGGACTGTTTGCTACCACAACTCTGCAATATTTAATTTACATTTCAATGCATAGTAAATGTAATATTTGGGCATCCTCGAGAGCTCAGATGGTAAAGAATACGCCTGCAATGCAGGAGACTCCGGTTAGATTCCTGGGTCAGGAAGATCCCGTGGAGAAGGGATAGGCTACCCACTCCAGTATTCTTGGGCTTCCCTTGTGGCTCAGCTGGTAAAGAATCTGCCTGCAATGCAGGAGACCTGGGTTGGCTCCTTGGGAAGATCCCTAGAGAAGGGAAAGGCTACCTATTTCAGTATTCTGGCCTGGAGAATTCCATGGACTGCATAGTCCATAGGGTCACAAAGAGTCAGACAGGACTGAGTGACTTTCACTTTCAAATATAATATTTAGCAATTAAATATTGTATTTAATACACTTGACATATTTTTAATATTTATTTTTATTGTGAATGCTAATCCCTTTTCATATGTGTTGTAAAGACCTCTTGATTCCTGTCAGGTTTTTTTCAATCTCTTCATGGTGTCTATTTGGTAAACTGAAGATTCTAACTTTAATGACAAAGTTGGAGATATTTTTTTCTTTGTGATTAGTTCTGTTTATCTCCTGTTTATCTTTACTCAAAGTCATAAAACTTTATTCGTATATTGTTTTATAGCATCTCTTTTTACATTTATGACTTTTATCTATCTGAAACACACCTTTGTAGAATGTGGAGTAAGTTCCTACCTCTTTATTTTTCCCCATATGAATAAATTTTTGTCTTGGCACTTGTTACTGAAAAGATTATATTTTCTTCCCAACCTGTAATATCTGCTCTGTCATAAATCAATTGCCATTTGCCTTTGGCTTTGTTTCTGAGCTCTTAATTGCGCCTGTTGATCTGTTTACCGATGTCTACACCAGTCTTCACTACTAGAGCCTTATGATAAGATTTTACATCTGATAGGGTAAGATTTCTCATCTAATTCTTATTTTGAGACCTGTTCCGGTTATTTTTGGTTCTTGTTCTTACATAATTTTATATCAGCTTGTCAGCTCCCTCATATACACACATTCACACACTCTTGCCGAGGTTTTAATGGAATTGAAAGAAAATAAACAAAACTGAATCGTTATTTTCATTGAAGAAAAATGATTGTCAGCTAAGATAGCTATTTATTGCCTGATAGGATTTTTTGCAACTTTTTGAATCAGTATATTCTATCATGTACTGATACCACCCGTATGGCAGAAAGCAAAAAAGAACTAAAGAGCCTCTTGATGAAAGTGAAATGTTGACTTGGAACTCAACATTCAAAAGCTAAGACCATGGTATCTAGTCCCATCACTTCATGGGAAATAGATGGGGAAACAATGGAAAGAGTGAGAGACTTTACTTTGGTGGGGGGTGCTCCAAAATCACTGCAGATGGTGAATTAAAAGAAACTTGCTCCTTGGAAGAAAAACTATGACCAATCTAGACAGCATATTAAAAAGCAGAGACATTACTTCGCCAACAAAGGTCCATCTAGTCAAAGCTATGGTTTTTCCAGTAGCCATGTATAGGTGTGAGAATTGGACTATAAAGAAAGTTAAGTGCCGAAGAATTGATGCTTTTGAACTGTGGTGTTGGAGAAGACTTTTGACAGTCCTTTCGCCTGCAAGGAGATCCAATCAGTCCATCTTAAAGGAAACCAGTCCTGAATATTCATTGGCAGGACTGATGCTGAAGCTGAAACTCCAATACTTTGGCCACCTGATGCAAAGAACTGACACACTGGAAAAGACCCTGATGCTGGGCAAGATTGAAGGTGGGAGGAGAAGGGGATTGAAGGGAGGAGAAGAGGATGAGATTGTTGGATGGCATCACCAACTTGATGGACATGATTCTGATCAAGCTTTGGGTGTTGGTGATGGACAGGGAAGCCTGGCATGCTGCAGTCCTTGGGGTCGCAAAGAGTCAGACACAACTAAACGACTGACTTAACCGAACATTCTATCATACCTGGTGGCTCACATGGTAAAGAATCATGCCTGCAATGCAGGAAAACTGGGTTCAGTCCCTGGTTGGGAAGATCCCCTGGAGGAGTAAACAGCTACCCACTCCAATATTCTGGCCTGGAGAATTCAGACGCAAAGCATTGGACATGACTGAGTGACTTTCACACACACACGTCATCTCTATAAACAGTTCTTCATAATGCACCCGGGTTTCTGGGACAGAATTGAAAGAGTGTGATGTAATAAAAACAAATAGTGACCCAATTTGAAAGCTAAAGGATTTCACAGCTAACCCACACTCAGCAGTTTCCTTATTTTCTGTCAGGTTGGGTTCACTTACATGTATTATTTTAATGTATGCATTTTTCTATATGATTAGAGGCAAATTCTTTTATGATAGAGAACTATTTGCGCACTCAAATAAAACCCTTCAGTATTTATATTTTACACCTTTGTTTGATGCTTTCCAGTATTTTGAGTCACTGAGAAGGTCACGACTAGAGAAGAATTAAGTATTTCATGCTTAATCATTCATGTTTATAAAAATTCTACAACATAGATATCAACTTCTCCATTTGATACCTGCAGAAATTAAATCGTAGAGAGGTTAGTTAACTTACTCAAGGACAATCAGCCAGTAAGTGGCAGGACCTGAACAGAAACCCAATTTTTTTCTTAAAGTAGACTGAATAAATGTTTGTTACATGTACAAAAAGTGGTAACAGAATTCAGATTTTGAAGAGACAAACATGGATACATCATAAGTGATTACAGATGTATGATATTAATTGAGATTTTATTTACTTAAATCATTCATTGTTGATAGGTAGAGTCTGCAGCAGACCTATGATCTCCATTTTGGAATTATTCCATTCAGCTGTGGCTTGATCTATGCATTGTTTCTCTTGCCAAGAACTGCAGCAGTCTGGGGAGCCGCTCATACTGGTCTGTAACTATATTAAAACTGCTACAAATAACTGCTGAACAGAGTGTCTCTTATATCATTCAAACCAGAAGTTCAGTGGCAATCTGCCACCACAACCTCTTTCTGATTTGGTAGCTATAAAATTTGCTCTGGGATTCTTTCTTTTGAGGGAAAAATAAATCCCCTTTCGGTCTCTCTTACACACACACACACACGATCTAAACTGCTATGTGATCTTTCCTGACTTAAAATATGATTCTAATTATAGTGAAATTTCTTCTATCTGGCCAACAAATAACTTGTTTCCCTTTTGGGGTGTACAAATTATAAAGCAAAATTTAATCATTTTTATCTAAAAATATCAATTAATATATAGTAGTTCAACTTACGGCGAGGTATAAACAACTGGTCATATCTGCATCTTATAGTGTTTCTCTTTTATCCTATGACATCCCACCTGTAAAGTTATTTTATCTGTTCATATGCACCTATTCTTAACTTCATTTTTTTCTCTAAATTGATAATTTTTCACATGTAGTAAGTTTTAGATACCAGACTATGAACCAGTTAATATTGTTTGTTTATAAATTAATTGTCAACAGATTCATAATAGCATGCCCCACCTTTTCCTCCCCAGCTCCCGTAAGAGCACATAATGAGTATTTGGATTTGGCCCAGACAAATGAGGTTGCAGGATAATTTAATTGAACTGAATTAAATTCTACATAATTTAATTCCTTTTAACAAACTTTTACAGACATCTGTGGCTAGTCCAATACTCCAGGAACCTGGGTCCCTATCCCTAGCACCAGAAGCAGGTACCAAGACAAGATTTTGAGTGCCACTGCCTTTAGAAGAATAGGAAATTTAGACATAGGAGGAAAGAAGGTGAATATAGGATGCATCAGTGAACAGAGGCCCACTGGGGTCCTCTAGGACATTATATGGAATATCCTTTAGAGATATTCCACCAGAGGCGAAAGTAGGATAAGTTATAAATTTGCATCAAATCCTCTCTGGGGAATAAACTAAGGTCTGGCATTGGAAAAGCAATAGTTCTGGACATGCTGATTCTCCCCAATGTCAGGATACCTACATACAATCACACACAGGGCCAGAGAATGAGTCACAGGTGTTTTCAGAAGAAAGTCCTGCACATGTATGAAAGTCCTGCACATTTACATTGTGCAGAAAGGCCACAGTCAGACTACATATTATGTATTTCACAATGGCGGTGGTTTAGTCACTAAGTCGTGTCCGAATCTTGCAACCCCACAGTCTACTGCCTGCCAGGCTCCTCTGTCTATGGAATTTCCCAAACAAGAATACTGGAGTGGGTTGCCATTTCCTTCTCCAGGAAATCTTCTCGACCCAGGAATCGAATCCAGGTCTCCTGCAATGCAGGCAGTCTCCTGCATTGCAGGCGGATTCTTTTACTGACAGAGCCAACAGGGAAGCCAGTACGTATCAGAATATGTCTTTCCCTGAAGAACGAAAATTTCCATAGGTGAAAACAATTATATGGCTTCCTCATTCTGTTACAATTTAACATCTACCTAAAATCAAAAGGAAGCCAATGGAAAAAAGAAAAAAGAAAGGAGGAGGGCTCAAATGATTGTTTATATTTTTTTTAATGTAAATAATTTCCAATGATTGACAATTAATATTTACAAATTTAGTTGAACATGCTTTATTCACACACAATAGTGCATTTGTTAACAGTGACATATTTATCTGGCCTTTCCTCATCCTAGGAAAAAATTATGTCAATTTTCCCTCAGACTGCCTTCCTATTCTGTCACACAAATTATTTCATGAAACATGAATCCAAATGTTCTGTTCTTTTTCAATTTCCTTTCACCACAAATTCCAGCGTTCTGAACTTCATGGCTTTTCAGTAACAATTCAGTCTTTTTATTCTAATAGCAAAAATGCAATACTGCTGTCTTTAATCAAGCTACTTTTGACATTCTTCAATAGCGAAGATTCAGCCTTTTTTGTCAAAGGGAAGCTTTTAAAAATAATTACAATGATTTTAAATGGTTTTTTTTTTCCTGATGCATTGTCAGCTCATGGGATCCTCATTATTATATTATTCCCATCAGTTTCTCCAATGTATTTGCACCTTATTTTTTAATGCTAATCACTATAAATATAGAAATGTCATATTTTAAAGATTTCTCACTGGAAAAACAAAATGTTGTATTTTAAAGATTTCTCATTGGAAAAAAAATATGTGTATAATATACAGAAAGTATCAAGAAATTTAAAATGATTTACTACCCTATCTCTTGTTAACAAGATCTGAGGAAAATAAGTAATAGGGAAAAAATACTGGACACATACCCTTCTTATGTAAGTCAAAGCAAGCAGGATGACTCTAGTCTACTCATTTGTTAACAACAAACCGTAAATATCTCATATATATATATATATGTAGCAGAAAGACTATCACTCCTTCCAATTGGCATCCAAGCAATAGAAATCTGCAAAAGGACATAAGATCTGGGCTCGCCAATAATTCCAGCCTCAGCTCACACTATTTCTCATAGTCCTCCACAACCCCTGTGGTCTTCGAACATGAATAGCTTTCTCTTTATCTTCAGATTTTTAAACTACCAGCATTCCCTTTAAGACTACCCTTTATTTTCCTCATAAATTTTGTTAACAGTTTGCATGTGTGCATGTGCGTTTGTATACGTATACATATTCACAGTATGTATGGCTATGAATCTAGAAAGTGTTTCTATTTCTTACACTATCAGGTATCCAACATCCCTTGCAGTTACTGATGACCCAATTAATATCAGACAAATAAATAAGTAAATAACAATTAATTTTTATCTAGCACTTTGGGATAAATGGAGTTACATTTATTATTCATTGATCTTAATGAGAGATATGACTTGCTGAGTTTCTTAAGGTTGTAGTACACTAACTCTCCAAGAGCACAAACCAGAAATTTTTCATTTTTCTTTCCTCATTTCTAGAATAATGTTTGGTATATTATAGAAACATAAAAAAATGTTTGTTAAATTAAGCAAATCAATGAGCATGTATGACAGTTCCCAAATTTTCACATTAGTCAATGGCAAGGAGTATAAGGGTCTGTGACTTGAGATAAATATTATCAATGCTCTTTATCTTCCATTCTCTAAAAGCAATTATATTTTATTTTGAGATCTTTTACCTGTTTGATTTAATAAAGTCAACATAAAAATCTAGTTAGGAAGGATTGCTTGTGATTATTTGTATTATTCAAAACAGATTATAAAATTTTTCCTGTGTTTAAATAAAATATATTTGTAATGATAAAGGGCAAATGTTAGCTTAATATACCATTTGGAACTGTACTTTATGATGGAAGTCAGGATGTAATAGAGGAGAGAATATAATAGAAGTTCTGAGAAAACAAACTTGGAATCAAATAAACCTAGATTCAAGTCCTGATTTAGCTACCTAAAAGATTTATGATTTTGTGTAAATTATTTAGGGGCTTCAGTTCTGGGTGTTCTTTGGAAGGAATGATGCTAAGGCTGAAACTCCAGTACTTTGGCCACCTCATGCGAAGAGTTGACTCATTGAAAAAGACTCTGATGCTGCAAGGGATTGGGGGCAGGAGGAGAAGGGGACTACGGAGGATGAGATGGCTGGATGGCATCACTGACTCGATGGACGTGAGTCTGAGTGAACTCCGGGAGTTGGTGATGGACAGGGAGGCCTGTCGTGCTGCGATTCATGGGGTCGCAAAGAGTCAGACACGGCTGAGCAACTGAACTGAACTGAACTGATGGTGGCTCAGTTGTAAAGAATCCACCTGCTAATGCAGAAGACACAGAAGATTCAGGTGTGATCCCTTGGTCAGGAAGATCCCCTGGAGGAGGAAATGCAGCCCACTTCAGTATTCTTGCCTAGAGAATCCCACGGACAAAGAGCCTAGTGGACTACAGTCCATAAGGTCACAAAGAGTCAGACATGACTGAGCATGCACTCACAAATTATTTAGGCTCCCTAAAAGAAGAGTCCTTTTATCATCCATTTAGTAAGAATAATAGTACCATTCATATTTTTGTAAGTATTGGAAGAGTCTAAATTAAGCAAGTAATCTAATAGTTACATGCACACAGTAACTTCTTAACAAAGGACAGCTGCACTAACGCTAAGTGCTTCCCTGGTGGCTCATCAGTAAAGAATCCGCCTGCAACGCAGGAGACCTGGGTTCAAACCCTGGTTTGGGAAGATTCCGTGGAGGAGGGGATGGCAACCCATTCCAGTATTCTTGCCTGGAGAATCCCATGAAGAGAGGAACCTGGCAGATTACAGCCCATAGGGTTGTAAAGACTCGGACACTACTGAAGTGACTAAGCACACACGCATGTACAATAATACTAATTATTATTAGCAACTGTTGTTTTACTAGGAAACAGGTTTAAATTTCCTAATCTGCAATTTTATCCCCTTTATCTCTGCTCACCCCTTTATTGCCTAATACTTCTTCTATCTCAGGAATTAGTTTCTATTCCTTCACAAAGTTACTCCTTTCTCCTAAATTCTGTATGTAAGTTTTTCTCACTCTCTCTAAATTTTTTTTTTCTCTAAATAGCACCTTTTCTGCATAAAACCCAAGTTAATCTCCGTTAAGATTATCATTCTAAAAAGACAAGTTTTTTCCAATACATACAGAATGTGTTAGCTACAAATAACCTTTGAATAGAAGTAAACATTTTTTAATTTTTAAAAAGTTGACTCATACAGTTTCCATTCACATTTACAAAAGCATCTTTAAAACTTAAAAACTGCTAGCCTAATGGTAAGGACAAGAATATACAAAGAAAGCCAAACAAATTTGATGTCAGCAGAAAATACACCCTGTAGCAAAATGGTCTCTGGCCAGATAATATTACTCATCAAATAAGCCCTGGTTTAGAATAGCTGAACTCAAAAAAAGAATCTAGAAGTAACGCATGTAAAACTGAGTGGCTGATGACAAATTAACCAAAATCTTCCTCATGAGATAAGTGAAAAATGTCCTCATCCCAATAGAAGTCTATTCCAAGACAGCCACATATGTCTTTCTTCAAAGAGACAGTGTTCATAAAGGCTTGGGCTATCATTTCTCTAGAAAACCAGGAGAGGCAAAAATGCATTTTCTATTGTTGATTTATTTTTTTCCTTTAAGTAATATCCTAAAGAAAGAGACTGGGTGCATGCACCCCTAGAAAGTGTCATTATTCAAATAAAATGTTTAACAGAGGCCCTACCTGACAAAATGCATTTATCTACACATCAGTCCCACTTCAAATTCAAGACACTGTAGCTTTATGTAGATCTGATTTGGATATCAACTGTAAAAGTGAAATTCTCTCTGGGAAAATCATCTCACACAAAATGTGCTGATATTGTTCAATCTCAGTGCTTAATTAAATCTGTCATATCCCAAAGATTTTTATTCAATAAAAGGAATGATGACTGATGCTAAGATTCTGAAAAATGTGAGGTACCCACAAAGATCACTTTGCTAAAGTTCCTACTGGAAGAAAACATTCTCCATTCAAAAAATAATGCCTACTACCTAAGATATCTAAAACTCTCTGAGTCAGCATACCCACATCCCTGTTTGTAGTACAGTCACAGAGCTGTAACATTTTCTATTTTCCCTGATAAGTCCTAAGTCAGCTGTAATTCATGAAGGAAGTTGTTTAAGTCAAATTAAAATTTCCAGAAAGTGTATTATCTGACATAAAGAACTCTGCTTCAGTAATAGATTCAGAAAAAAACTAGCTAGCTTTTCAACATTCTCCTTTAATCTCACGTAATCCTGCAAAGAACATACAATCCACATTATATTCTGTACACTAATCAGCATGTACCAGCACATTATTGCTTCAAAGAACTTTTTGCTTCTTGAATGGTTACTGAAACATCTTTCTCAAAAGTTGTTTTAGCTCTGAAATTTGCCTCATTTTGAAGCCACAAATGCCAGGATTTTTGGATGGAAATGAACAGTTCCTAAGAAAAGGCGACACTTTTTATGATATTTTTAGCATTCGTGGAAAAATTTAATGTTGCAAGAGGTCAATTAGAGAGGCAGAAGCAAATGCTAGGTAAGAGATGCATGTAAAAAGTAGGTAAAAAACTGTAAATAGTGAAAGATGATTATGTAAGGAGTATTTCCTTTAGCAACAACTCTATCATAGTCAAGAGCCAAAGTGGACAATGGAGGCCATTTAAAAACCGTATTTCTTGGACACAAATGCTCCACTGAATTATTTCAAGCATTATTGTGGAGGAAGAGTTAAAGGAAGAAAGATATACAGAGTCAACGGTGCAGGTCTACAACTCTTGCTTCAATCAAAGCAGTTCAGATGTAGCCCTCAGCTATAACATCTTCATATACATACAACTACCACATTCAGACATATTTACTGACACCTTTCAACAGCTTTTTATACTATGAGCACTTTCACCTGAAGAAAACAATGGTGACATGATCTGGCAGCTGACATTTCGAATTTGGTAGCTGCCATCTTTCTCTGAGCGGGATTGCACCTCTGTTTTAATGTGTGATTGTGCATATACATATGTATATATTTTTTTAGTTTTGCTTTTATTTTATGAAAATAAAGAGAAAACAGAAAATTAATATGATGACTCTAGTAGTAAGCACTGATCTAAAATATAATTATAAATATAAACTAACAATATAAGAAGAATTCATTTTAATTTCAATGGAATACTCCAATGGCTATGTTCCAGTAGATAGGAAAAGAATAAAAGAACATGTATGAAATTAAGGGAAAATATGGTCAAATATTTATTTAAACAGTAAGATATAATTAGAAATTACATGCTTTAGCCTTCTTGAACTAGAACCACTTGTCTTATTACTAATGCAAGTCTATTTATTCAATTTTTCCTTTGAGAATATAAGTCTTGTCTATTGTGCCACCCTATGATATTTTATCTCTAAGATTTGAAAACATTACAAATAACAAATCTATTTCAATCTCCTGAAGTAATTATTCAGATAGCTGATGCCCTCAAAATTAGAGACTAATCTAAGTTCACATAACTGGTAAGTATCAATGCTCTTTTTAATAGTTCTCAAACTATATTTGCAGAATAATGTCTTTCTGGTGTGTATTAGGTTTCTCCAGAGAACAATAGAACTAGTGGCATGTGTGTGTGTGTGTTTGTGTGTGTGTGTGTGTGTGTGTGTGTGTGTGTGTGTGTGGCAAGGGAGAAAGACAGATTTTAAGAAACTGGCTCATGAAATTATGACAACTTGAAACCTACAGGGCAGGCCAGCATGCTGAAGACTCAGGGAAGAGCCAGTGTTGCAGATTTCAGTCCAAAGGCAGTCAGGGGGCAGAATTCTCATTCCTTAAGGGACCTGAGTCTTTTTCTCTTAAAGTCATTAACTGACTGAATGAGTTAGTCATTTTTCATTATGGTGGGTAATCTGATTTATTCTAAGTCTACTGATTTAAAACTTAATCTCATCCAGAAAGTATCTTCACAGCAATGCCTAGATGGATGTCTCACAAAATATTTGTGTACCATGGCCTAGTCAAGTTGACCCAGGAAATTAACCATCTAATGGTGCTGAAGGCTTAATTTAGGAAAAAATAAAACCAGATGCTATTAACATTTTGATGTACACCATCGAAAGGTTTAAATTAAAACACAAACTCTGTAGCTATGTTATTTTGCTTTGTAGTCACAGAATGTTAAATATGGAAAGGTGGAAGCCCAGTTCACTATCCAGTAGCTAAAAACTCTTGATTGCAATGTCAATTTTACTTATTCTTCTTCTCAGCATAAAATTCATTTTCTACAAGTTGTTTTTCACTGATGTTGCATTTTTCAGTTCCATGTTACACATATTTAGTCTTCCAGACTATAGTTTTATCTTGTCTAAATGGCCAAATTTTTAGCAAGCTCCAGAGAATTTCCAACAAGGTAAAAAGTGGTCAGTGGAACAGATTGCACTGCTAGAATACATTAATTTATTATTGGAGTCTTCATTTGAAAATGTGTGTTTAATGACCTAGGAAAACACTGCATGAATCCAAGCATAATAACAACGATTTTCTCACAGAGAAGTTTCATGCTACCATACTAACCCTAAAACAAATGTCCATCATTTACATAGAATAAAAAGATGGGTGTATAAATTTAATTACAAAGAAATTAAAATTTTATTTTGAATCTCAAAATACACTACCTCATGATTTTGGTAACTTGGATATGTAAAACTCCCGGGATATAGTATCTTTAAAGGGATCTTGGAGTATTTCCAAACTATACTCTTTATTTTTCAGATAAGGAAACTGTTGCCCTTGACAAAGGTCAAACAGCTTGTTAGGCATGAACCATGTCAGAACACTCTGTGCCTTGTATTCTTTCTGCTCTAATACATGGCTTCCTAGTGAGGAAAGTTCTTGATCCAAGATTACATTAAATCAAGTTTGTAGAAATATTACCTAGTAAAAATCATGCAATCTGGCAGTCAACCAACTATCTAACTGTAGAAAAATAACTTTTATATATTCTCACAATAAAATTTTTATGATGGAAACTGTAGAATGTTTCTCAGGGAACCACTTAGGAGATCATGGAACAGCATTAGGGAAAGTTTGACAGCACAAAAGCATAGTGGTTAAAACCAGGTGAACTGTAAAAAAAAAATCACTCACTGGAAAAGACACTAATATTCTAGTGCTTTCAGCAGTGCAATGAAAACACGGCATTCAGCTTCCATCTATAACATGCTGAATAACAAATCTGTAATTATATAATATGCATTAAAATAACCTAGAACAGTAACTGAAATAGAGGTGGGTCCTCAGTAAATACTTGATGGAGTGAAAACAGCTTTAAAGGATTACAGAGTTATGATAACACTGGCACTTTTTAGAAGCAAATGTAAATCTTCATATATCTGGAAAATCAAACAGACTAAAGATAGACTCATTAAATTTCATTGAGCAGACAGGTCAGGATTAATTCTGTAAGCTTGGTTTTACACCTTTTTGCTTCTGGTCCATCTTTATTACTTAAAAATATCTGCATAATAGGTAATAAGAGCTAGCCAATGTTTACATGCCCTTCCCTGCAACCTGAAAAGAGATCTGTGATAACAAGGATATGGCTGTGTCACCAAGAGCTAATGATTTTCATCCCTACCATTTTCCTTGGGTGGCTTTTAGATTTGTTTTTGCTCTTACAAAAGACCATAAAGCTCCCTCTTGAGATAAGAAGGGGGTTGTAGATAAGAAGAGTTCTAAACCCTCCGTAGAGGGAGAGATTTTATTTAAGCTTGACTGTGTGACTTGCTTCTTCTATGTGTAAATAAGGGTGAGATAGTTACCTGAGTGAATATATTTTATGATGGAAATATAGGTTTATTAGTTATCAGTATTGGAATGTTTGAAGACTGTATTTGTCTTTGAGTTTTAAAAACATTTCAGGGTATTTTTCCTTTTTTACATTTACATATACACACTACTATATATAAACTAGATAACTAATAAGAACCTACTGTATAGGGCAGGGAACTCTATTCAATACTCTGTAATCACCTACATGGGAATAGATTCTTAGAAAAGAGTGGATATATGTATATGTGTAACTGACTCACTTTGATGTACACGAAAACTAAGATATCACTGTAAGTCAACTATACTCCAATAAAAAAAATAAACATTTTAAAAAAGGAGTTGGAAAGAATGAATGGACACAAAGTTATGGGTAAATTTTACAGTTTCTCCCCCAACTTACATGGGCATGGTATAGCTGTATAAAATAACGGTGGCACATATCAAAGTGTGGACTTGTTTAATCATCAGCCAATCTTCACTAAAAGTCTGAAAGGCAAATCCATCCACTGTGGCTAGAGACAAAGACCCAGTCATGTATCTGTCCCATTTTTCTTTCTTTGCATCTCATTTGTCTCTTGGTCTTCATTAAATGATTGAAAGGTCTGGTCCTACATTTCTCAGCATCACATTACAGCAGAACAATGGCCCACTCCCATTACCAGAAGATCCCTCCTAGAATTACCATCTCTCCTAATGCTGTTGATTATATTAATAGATTTAGTGTTGACCTGAACACAAGATACATGTGTGCTCCCCTGCTAGAAGAAACCCTGAAATCATAATTCATAATTTCATATTTAAAAAAGGAGACTCAGACAGAATCATTATTTTCATTAATAGGGGGAGCAGAAATAGAACTCATTTCTCATGAATATTCTGATAGAAAATTTCCAGAATATAAATCTAGAAATAGATTTAGATAATGGCTGGGTTATTTACTGATGGAAACCACCCCACAACTCCCAGTCTGACAATCCTGGGTTATGATTTTAAAGTCACATTCATTGACACAGTGCTTCCCAAACACACGGGCAGATTTGATTATAAGCAATACTAATGACTTCTATCATGTTGGTAATACATATACCAAAGCTGGCTCATCTTAAAAATAATATGAAAATATCTTCTTAAATAAGTATACAAAAATATTCCACAAATAATAACTTGCAGGCTTTCTTTAAATTTTGAATGTAAACTGCATGTAATAGAGACAATTATATAAATTTACATTTTTTTGCTATTTCTCAATGTTTCACAGGATATTTGCTAAATGTTTAATAGAATACAAAGCACAATTTTTTCAACTGCACAAAATATACATACAGAAGAGATATCAGATTATCCTACCAATCAGAATGCTATTAACAGGCAGCATTTTATTTTTTTAATTGGCTTTATTGAGGTATAATTGACATGCTATAAACTGGATACATTTAATGTATACAATTTGAAGAGTTTGGACATAGGCAAACATCCATAATATTAGCACCACAATCAAGGTAGAAAACACATCCACCACCTTTAAATGTTTCCTTCAGTCCCTTTGTTGTTGGCAGTATTTTTTTGTGGTAAGAACATTTAACATGAGATCAACCCTCTTAACAGGTTTTTAAGTGTATGATATGAAGTATTAACTACAGGGACTAAGTTGTACAACAGATATCTAGAACTTACTCATCTTGCATAACTGAAACTTCATACCTGTTTAACAACTCTCCATTTTCCCCTCCTTCCAGCCCCTGGCAGCCACCACTCTACTTTTCCAATGAGTTTGACTATTTTAGATTCTTTATGTAAATGGAAACATGCAATATTCGTCCTTCTGTGTATATGCTTAGTTACTCAGTCATATCCAACTCTTTGTGACCCCATGGACTTTAACCCACTAAGCTCCTCTTATTTCATTTAGCATAATGTCCTTGAGAAAATCGCCACTGAAAGTGAAGTGAAGTTGCTCAGTCATGTCTGACTCTATGCGATCCCATGGACTATAGTCTCTGTCCATGGGATTTTCCAGGCAAAAGTACTGGAGTGGGTTGCCATTTCCTTCTCCAGGGGATCTTCCTGATCCAGGGATCGAACCCAGGTCTCCTGCATTGCAGGCAGATGTACCCTCTGAGCCACCAGGGAAGCCCTTGAACCACTGAAAATCACGCATTAAATGTGCATGACATGTGATAGGAAGTAATGGAGGCAGGTGATGATAAATGAAACTACCCTGGCAAAATATTAACAATTGGTAAGGCTTAGTTGTGGCTAAATGGGAATTAATTTCATTATTATTCTACAGTTGAGGTCATTTTAAATTTGAAAAAAACAAAAAATCATTCACTGACCCTCATCCACCCTTCTATTCAGTTGAAATAGATTCATTTTTTTTCTCAATTGGCTAGCTCATAGATAATTGAATGTTAGTGAATTCAATTCACTCACTAACCTTTCTCCACAGTCATTTTCCTCTCTACATTCAAAATATTTTCTTTGATTCATCCTTTGTTCTTTTGTGTAAACACAGATATTTATACAGGTGCATACTCTCCACCTTTAAACTAGATCTCAGCCAAAATTACTGAGCAACAGAGACTTTGGTTTATCTTGCTCCTTCTTCTGCTTTATTCAGAGGAGGGCTAACTTCTTCACTATGAGACATCTGCTTCTGCTAACTAGCAATGCTTAAGGATAACTATCCATTCATGGTTTCACTCACTTAGTCGAGTATGAACTAAAGGCTAATATTGTGTTAAGAGCCAGGTACACAAAGAAAATTGGACAGAATCTATGTCTTTACCATATAAAGCTGGGTAGCAAATCAATAACAGACTCGTGCTTTGTTGTTTTTCAGTGGCTATGTCATGTCCGACTCTGCGACCCCATGGACCACAGCACTCCATGGACCAGAGCACTCCAGGCTCCCCTGTCCTTCACTATCTCTAGGAGTTTGCTTCAGGGAAGCCTGGAGTGCTGTGGTCCATGGGGTCACAAAGAATCAGACATGACATAGCAACTGAAAAACAACAAAACACATGTCTGTTATTGATTTGCTACCCAGCTATATATGGTAAAGACATAGATTGTGGCCAATTTTCTTTGTGTACCTGGCCCTTAGCACAATATTAGCCTTTAGTTCATACTCAGAAAACATTAGTTGACTAACTGAGTGAAACCATGAATGGTTATCCTTAAGCATTGCTAGTTAACAAAAGGAGATGTCTAATCTATCCAATCATCCCATTCCCTGTTTTAGCAGGCTGTAATATTTTCAGATGAGAGAAGATCTATACCAAAGCAATTCAGATGAATTGGAAGGGAAAACATTTTGGAGGAAGTATTTCCTGAGGACAGTAGTGAAAAATGAATACAAAGATGGAAGCAGGCACACTATGTATAGAGGACAACCCGAGAAGAAACATCAAACAGACAAACACGGTAGTATATGCAGAGAACTGCAAACAGTTAACTTTTAATACAGCATGAGGTAGAATATATGGGATGACTAGAGATGAGGCCACGGACCTAGCAGAAGCAAGACAAAAGAGAGGTTCATGTCACATGTTAAGTATGTTGTTATATCCTGTAGGTAGTTAAACACTACACATTTAAACAACTGAATGATGTAATCAGATTTCCATTCTAGGTAGATCACAGTGACTACTCTATGGAAGTTAGATTTCAAAGAGTTAATAGCAAAAATGCTGTTATAATAGACCAGATTAGAGATCAAAAGGGCTTAAAGTAGGGCAGTGAAAAATAAGGATGAAGGAAAGGGTGAAAATTGTTCTAAAAGTTTGCTCATAAATTAAGTAGTGTTTAATATTTAATTGTATGTGAAAAACAACATAGGAGTGCAGTGAGGAAGAACAAAGGATTCCTCGTGGCTTTTTAGATCAGTTGACCAGGTAAATGGTTATGTTGTTGCTGCTGCTGCTGCTGCTGCTAAGTCACTTCAGTCGTGTCCGACTCTGTGCAACCCCATAGACGGCAGCCCACCAGGCTCCCCCGTCCCTGGGATTCTTCAGGCAAGAACACTGGAGTGGGTTGCCATTTCCTTCTCCAAAGCATGAAAGTGAAAAGTGAAAGTGAAGTCGCTCGGTCATGTCTGATTCTTCGCGACCCCATGGATTGCAGCCTACCAGGCTCCTCCGTCCATGGGATTTTCCAGGCAAGAGTACAGAAGTGGGGTGCCATTGCCTTCTCTGAATGGTTATGTTAATCACTGCTAAAGAGAATACTGAAGGAAATAGATGTTTAATTATATTGATGATTTTAGTTTGGAACTTTCTCTTTTTTTTAAGATTGTTTTGTGTGATATGTGTGCTTAGTCACTCAGTCATGTCCAACTCTTTGCGACCCCCATGGACTGTAGCCCACCAGGCTCCTCTGTTCATGAGGATTCTCCAGGCAAGAATATTGGAGTGAGTCGCCATGCCCTCCTCCAGGGGATCTTCCCAACCCAGGGATCAAATCCAGCTCTTCTGCATTGCAGGCAGATTCTTTACCATATGAGCCAACAGGGAAGCCCATTTTGTGTGATAAGTAAAGTAAAAATGTTGGGACTGGCATACAGGGAATGTTTCATTCATGCTACCTATGATTTAGGTACTTATGCTAAAAAAAAAGGAGGAAATGGTCAACAGACACTTGCCAAAATTTTATAAACTGTGATATCACTTGGGAGAGTTTGAAGGAACTCTGAGACATATGAGATATTATGATTCTAAATAAGTTGAACAGAACAAGCATGTAGAATAAAAACAAACATAGGAAGCTAAATAAAATAATAAACAACAGGCTACATTCTGACCTTTGGCAAACACCAGTTCTGGTTAAGCGGAGAGAAGAAATAGCAAGCTTATATGAGAGGATGCAATTTCACAGAATCTAAGGAAATAATATTGTGAAAGGGCAAAATAGAGTAGAGAGGTCCAAAAAGATGACCAAAACATGCCTGCTTCCTTATTACAAATAGAAGGACATTCATGAGCCAATTAACAAGAACTACAATGGAGTGATGATGATTGAAACCAGATTATAGCAGTTTTCACTGAGAATGGAAGGTTAATAACTGGACTTAATGAGGGTACACCAAGCTTTTAAAAAAAATCCTAATAAAAGAGGAGAGAGAGAGCGAAGTGGGTAAGGAGAGAGAAAACAGACTGCTGTTGAGTTAGTGATTTTGGATGGGGAAGGCTTGGGTGTGTTTACAGAAGGAATTTAACAGGAAATGAGTTTGAAGGGGCAGAGGAAGGAATAACTTGATGGAGGGAGGCCAGAGGAAGTAGAAGATGAAATTGGTAGAAGAGGCAAATGAATATACCAAAGGACACAAAGTGAGTTTTTCTATTTGGTTATTTGAAATACATCTCCAGTATGTCCACAGACATACTAAGGTGCTTATACTACTTAATGATGAAACAAACAATTATTAACATGGAGACAAGCTAATTTCTTTAAGAAACACAAATCAAGTGTTAAAAGGTTAAATATATACTAAATGCATTCACATTCTTCCTTATCTGTCCTTGAATAATTAATTACGTCTGAACTGTCAAATGGAGCTGAGCTAAGGAATTGGCCTGGCAGTCAACTGAAATAGCTGAATTCTTTCAAGTCAATGGTGGACTTAATTTTTAAAAATCTGCCCTGAGAATATTTTAAAGAGTTATACTTCCAGAACATTATAGCACTTTATAATGATCTGTTAATACAAAGTAGGTTTTCTCTCTCCCATATTAATTATGGAAAGTAGTTTTCCCTAAAATGTAAATGTTTTATATATAATGCCATGACAGCTAAGTCTAGAATAAAGCTTCTGTCCCCAGTCAAGCTTTAAAAACAATACATTCAACTTGTTTTAGTAGTGGGATTTATCACATTCAGACAGACTATTGTAACAGAGTAAATCCAAAAGAAGAATCAATGCCTATTCTGTATTTATAGAACAGATGTTTTTGTCATCCAGCATTTTCATTACTCATAGAACAGAAGCCTCCATTGGAATCATCCCCTTAAGTCCAACATTTCAAAAAACTGAATTTTTTTTTCTCTGAGTGATGTCATCACGAATTATGTATTTAATAATATTTTCCAAATGTTGCTTTATTTGGCTTTTCCAGATGAAACAAATGGCCATGAATAGAAAAAAATAGAACCCCTCCCCCAAAATGTAACAAGATAGGTAGTGAAAACAAGAAAAACACTTAGAGATGAGATTTACAACTTGGTAGTCAAGATACCTGAACATGACATTTTTAAAAGACAGTGATTCAGTGCCATGGGTTTATAAGCAACATTATTAATGCCTTCAAATGAAAAAAATCTAAGAAACCGCTATGACACAGTGGCCTATATTCTTCACATTGCAATATTATCTGCTAAATTTCCTACAGGGAACACTTAAGACTGCACTGCAGCTGCTGCTAAGTCGCTTCAGTCGTGTCCAACTCTTAGCGACCCCATGGACTGCAGCCTACCAGGCTCCTCCGCCCATGGGATTTTCCAGGCAAGAGTACTGGAGTGGGCTGCCATTGCCTTCTCCGACTACTAAACAGTAATCTCTAAGTAAAAATCCTACCAAGAAATGAGGTACCCATAGTTACAAAGATAATACATCTAAGAAATCATATCAACTTATGAATTATAAATTCCCACATTTAACCAACTGGGAAATGTTCATTTCATTGTATTTCTAACTGCTACATTAATCTTCTACATCTCAATGTAGCAAGACAGCCAAATTAAACATTTTTAAAGCCATAGTCATATATTCAGGTTTTAAACCAAAAGTATTTCCATTGTAGAAAAGCAATAGTCTAATTAATTATAATCTTAGGGATGACATTTTCCTTACTGTGTCTTAATACTTTTCTTAAGCACTTGAAAGAATATTTTAAACTACCTTACCTATTTCTGAATATTCATTGGAAGGACTGATTGCTGCATCTGAAACTCTAATACTTTGGCTACCTGATGTGAAGAACTGACTCATTTGAAAAGACCCTGATGCTGGGAAAGATTGCAGATGGGAGGAGAAGGAGATAACAGAGGGTGAGATGGTTGGATGGCATCACCGACTCAATGGACATGAACTTTAGTAAGCTCAGGGAGTTGGTGATGGACAGGGAGAGGGAAGCCTGGCGTGCTGCAGTCCATAGGGTCGCAAAGAATAGGACACGACTGAGTGACTGAACTGAGCTGAACACCTATTTCTGAGGTAGAACTGAATCAATTCAATTGGGTTAGGCCAAATTTATCTTAGAGAACTTAGTGATGTGTAAATCTAATAGCCTCCAAAAATAAAATACATAGTGGAACAAACAATAAGGCCCAAATCAACTGATCCGTTTTACTTCCAAACATCAATGAACTATGTTCTATGATAGTTTATTATAAACTAGTACTTAGAACTGCCTAAATTTCCATTTCACTAGTGAAGGAGAGGTTTGGTTCTCTTTCAGAGCTTTCCCCAAATCTCTTTATGAAATTTACAATTTAGGAATTCCTTTCTGCTCTACTCAGTTGTTCAGTCGTGTCCGACTCTTGGTGACCTCATGGACTATAGCCTGACAGGCTCCTCTGTCCATGGAATTCTTCAGGCAAGAATACTGGTATGGGTTGCCATGCCCTTCCAGGTGATCTTCTCAACCCAGGGATCAAACTGAGGTCTCCCACATTGCAGCTGGATTCTTTACCATCTGAGCCACCAGGAATTCCTTCAGAAAGCATGAAAAATGCTCGCTCATATTTAACAGTTTCAATTGAAAACTATATAACAGGTAATTATCAACAATGATCAATAATAATAAAAATAAATAACTTGTAAAATAACCACTTGCTGATTAAGATTGGAAATTAAGTTCTGTTAGGGGACGAATTGGCCTGCCTGATAATAAAGGAAAGCATCATACTCCTTCCAAATTTTCTTTCCTTCCTCCATAAAACTGAGTTGTAAACAAAATTCTCCTTTCGATGTAAGAATGAGACATAAGCATTTTATTTTCTCTAATAAATTTCCCCTATCTATTGCTTTAGTGGCTTCCTGTACATTTTAGTGTGTTGTGTTTTCATTTTTATTCAATTAAGATACTTTGGTAACTTGCTTTCTGATTTCTTCTTTAACACATTGGTTAGTTATAAATATTCAGAAGCATTTTAAAACAACAATTTTAAATTGCTGGGTTCAAATTTAATAATTTTCAAGATTATTTTTTATACCAAAATAAAGAGCCTGTGATCCACAGAGCAACAACTCAAAAAGAAGTCACTGTGGCATCCATGCACATTTCTGTCAATTTATTAAGGAATATACCCATCACATCTTAGGATCTAAATCTAAACACACTACTATTATATTGGGAAAAAAAGAGAAATGAAACAACATAAAATATATATTGTAAAGGAATTATAATTCACAAATCAATTGATGTAGATGCTAGTAAATGAAATAGAATAATTAATAAATGTGGGTTTATCAATGTTCATCACAATTAAAAACATTTAATCTCAATAATTTGCCACGTGTCTGTAACGCTGTTTATAATTAAACTCTTAATTTGAATACAGAAGCTCAGAAAAGAAAAAGTATTGGTACCTTTTTGAAATAACAGGCAGTTTTTATATGTAGAAATTCCTAAATAATGGAGAAGCTGCTTAAAAAGTCTCTTCTATGACACTGCCAAACAAATATTTTAAAAATATATATGTTCTGATTAGTAGAACAATGCTGAGAGAAGAAACAAAGCTGTTGCTTAATATGATCTAAAATGGATGTTTTTAATCTATTAAATCAATACCTAACTCTAGTGTTCTTGCCTGGAGAATCCCAGGGATGGGGGAGCCTGGTGGGCTGCTGTCTATGGGGTCACACAGAGTTGGACACTACTGAAGTGACTTAGTAGCAGCAGCAACATCACAATTAGTGATACACTCTTATTAAATTCATAAGAAAAAATGCATTTATTTTTTTAAAAAATATTATGTTATGTTTTTCTGAATGTGCTATTTATTGCAATTTGATAGGAAAGAATATTTCAAGTACAGATTTGGGGAAATAAATGGCAAGCCTATCACTATTTTATAATATTATCATTTATGAGGCAACCTAAAAAAAACTGGCTATTTTCAAGAATATGTAACCAAGTTTTCAAACTGAATAATGAAAAAAATTTTCCTTCCTATTCATAACTTGTCAGGAACACAGAGAAAATAATTCATTATAGCCACAAAAATATAAAACATACAAAAATAAAAATAACAAAAATTGCATAGTACCAGTATGAAGGAATATATACATGCACACATATACACATGTGTGCACATTCATACAAACACAAGCATGCCATTAAAGAGCAACAGCAAACACCAGATAACTAGATGGAAAACTACATGCCATGCTGCATAATGACATTACGCCTGACTCTAAAGAGAGTAAATCTGTTCAACTTATTAACCAAATGTTATTCAATCAAATTCTCAATTTTGCACATATACCTAAACATTCTCAGTATTTGATTTTTTCTTTAAAGATATATTAAAAATCCAACTTAATTCAAGATAATTAATAGTATTGAACACATGTATACATGTAGGGAAGCCTACTGTGATCATAAATTCAGCTCACAAACTAACATCTTTTGTTTAATCCAAATTTTACAAATTTCAATTCAGATTTAGAAGAATTTATAAATAAGCTAACCTTTCTATGCCCCCTTTTCATTGATTGCATAAATGGCCACTGTGAAAGAAACTACCCCAAAACAAGCTGTCTATCATAAGCAAAGGTCATGTTGACATTGACCACAATCTATGTGTACTTAAAAATCAATACATGCTCAACAGTTTTACTTAGGTTTCCTTCTTTCAGACTGCCATTTGATTCAACTACTTGCAAAAGCCAGTCACTATTTTCAGTTCTTCCACTTAGACACAAGTCAAAAGAAATGACCAAAAAGAGGAGAGGATTCTCAACCTTATTCCCCAACCCACATTCTTCAAACACAGACACTTCTAGCATTCCCTTTACTAAATCTAGATTTTAAAAGATAATGACTACAGACTAGTGCCATGCTTTCCAATTATTTCAAACCATGACCTTGTTTGATAAAGAAACAAGCGGAAAACAAAACAAAACAAAATCCCTGACAGATTTGCTGTGTGGGCATATCTTTTTCTGAAATCTACCCTTAGCTGAGAATCACAACCCAAGGTCTATTGATCTGAGTTGCTAAATTCTTCAGAAAATATTAAAGAGTTAAAAGTTAAGGTTCACTGCATTTCATTCTTACAGTTGTCCAATATTCAAATCAGTTTGGTTGTAAGCCTTTTTGATCAGCTGAATTTGTGTGTGTGTGTGTGTGTGTGTGTGTGTGTATAAAATTGGTGGCCTTCTTTAGTTCATGAACTTGTGTTGGTCTGCACTGAATATTCTTTTTTCAGTAATACTTTTTCAGTAACATTAATGAAATATCATGATAAATATTCATTAGGATAGAAAAAACAATATTTAATAATCAATTATTTTCTGAAACTAATTCTTTTAAAAATGATTAAAGCCCTTTCATTAGGAACAAGTTCTTGTTCATTCTATCAACAACATTATTTTATCACCTTTAATCATATCCACTTCAAAGTAAATCTTCACAGACTGAAAATTCTAGTTTTTTCACTATGCAAGTATATGAAAACTATTTCCTCCCTTGAACCACGTTAGTTTGCTCCCTTTGAACTAAACCCATCGCTTCGATCACACCCATCAACAACAAAAGTACAAAATGCCACCTTCTCTGTTGCCTCTCAGGCCATTTGCAGCTAAAAGGGCTTTGAATGAATCACCCCCACGGATCATCCGTTTACATTTATTAAGATAACAGAGAACAAATGATAACAAAGTGTATTAGCGAAATGATAAATACGCTACCAGCAGCCACACAAGATATCAATGAAATGTCAGGAAGGCAATATGGGACTATGTCTTACCTGTCAAAAGTTATTTCCAAAATGAATGGACCTTAGGCAGCATGGCCAATGATTTCATTTTGGCTGTCTTAATGATCAAAGCAAATCACTGCATGATTGATTCAGCAGTTTCAATCACAATGAGCACCAAAATGAATGGATTAGATGTTCAGCTGTCTTGATCATCTTAAGGAAACAGATATGGCCTCAGAGTTTTTTCTAAAAAAAAAAAGCTGCTATAATCTACTGATAGCTGAAAGTGACTAAAATTGTGTCTTCGTATGGAACAGTCCATGGATTATAAAGTCTACTGGCCGTATGCATCCTCTATCAAATTATCTGACTCTGGATTTCATAAAAGAATATAATGATATAAAAAATGATCACTAACATTTATTGAAGACTTAATGTATGTCATGAATTAGTTTAACTGTTTCATAGGTCTTAATTAATTCACACAACAATCCCCTGAAGTGGGTATAATTATTACCTACATTTTAAAGATGAAGAAATCAACATATCATGAGGTCACACTTGTACTAAGTCATATAGTTAACTGTGCAAAACTGCATAGCTAGTAATTGAGTCACTCTACTTTCAAGCCTTAATCCATCATAATATGACTAAAACACTTAACTGAAATAAATATTAAGCCACAAATTAATGTAGAAAGACAATTTTTATTTATATTGATGTAACTATAAGAACATAAACCTTTTAATTCTAATAAATTATGAGAAGTGAATAAAGTATATATTATAGTTGATTTATAATGCCAATAAGGCAAGGTTATGTGTTAATACAATAACATACTAATAATACATAGTCAATTTCAGATGATCAAAGACAATGGGAGTAAGGGTCATAGATAAACCCAAATCATAAGTAACACTAAGCTATATTTAACTCTGGATGATCAGAGCATGCATAAACTATAGGCAAGGCATAGGAGAAACCTGACATTCACTCATCTCCCCAGCAGGCCTTGAAATTAGTTTCTTACTGCTGACCACTTCAAGCTTAAAGACGGTTCAGTCAAGTGTTGGGGTTGTGTCCTACGAACTCCGTGCACCAGCCCCAAGCATGCTGTATCGGAGAGATGTTATGGGAAGGGAGGTGGGAGGGGGGTTCATGTTTGGGAACGCATGTACACCCATGGTGGATTCAAGTCAATGTATGGCAAAACCAATACAGTATTGTAAAGTAAAATAAAGTAAAAATAAAAATTAAAAAATAAAATAAAATAAAAAAGAAATCACATGTAATAATATAAAAAAAATAAAACTATTATCAAATTCCTTAAAAAAAAATGAAAAAAATAAAGGAACTCCGTTCTTCCTCAAGCAGAACAAAAGAAAGGTCTCTGCAGTACACTGGCCATAATTACTCAGCTAAGTATCATGGTCAGGATTACTGACACTTGTCTCAACCCAATTATCTGATTTGACCATAAATGGAGTGGAAATAATGACGGAAAAACAAATATATACCTTTGGAATAGGGAAGGCCTTTCTAACAATGTCGTAAAAGCCAGTCATAAAAGAAAAAAAAATCAATAAAGTCAGTTACTTAAACCCCAATTTTCTGTACTTCAAAACCACCATAGACAAAATCAAAAGATAAATGACAAACCGTGATAATATTTGCAATTCCTATGATGCATTACAGACAAGAACCAATTTCCCTAATATATAAAGAACTCACACAAATCAATAAGGAAAAGACGGACAAGAGAAATATGAAAAGGTATGTGATCAAATTGTTCATGCACAGACATACACAACACACGTTATATAAATGATTCCTAAGTAGATGAAATACTATTCCATATCATCCAGA
This sequence comes from Budorcas taxicolor, assembly GCF_023091745.1. Taxonomy (NCBI): domain Eukaryota; kingdom Metazoa; phylum Chordata; class Mammalia; order Artiodactyla; family Bovidae; genus Budorcas; species Budorcas taxicolor. Next base: position 91,091,835 of record NC_068910.1, read on the forward strand.
AGGGAAAAATAAAGCTATTCTGATATATCAGATAGGCAAACACTCAACAACAAAAAATTAAAAATTGATTTTACACTATTAGTGAAGTTTTCAGAGAAATGGGAACTAGTTTGCCTAACTGGTGGGACAATAGCTTCTTCAGGTGGTAAGAAGAAAAATTTGGCAATATCTAACAAAGTTATAGATTCATATACCTTTTGACACAGTGACTTAATTCTAGGAATCTATCTTGCCAGTATTCATTGTAGCACTGTTAGCTGCAATAAAGAGATTTGAAACCATATAAATAATATTAGAAAGGAATGAGATGAAGTATTACACTATTCAGACAACTAAGTACTACCCACATAAAATAAAAAAGAGGAAGTTCCTTATGCATTGGTATCAATATGTATAACATGCTATGTGTATGAAAAGCATGCCTTTAATTTTCATACACTTAAAATCATTTTTGGATAAATGATCTCTGAAAGGATTCCCCCCAAAACAAATAATTTGGAGGCTTTCTTGGAGAACTAGGAAATCAGGATACTTTTATCATAGATTCTTCAGAAGATTTTTAACATTAAAATTGCAAATGTCTTAACTATCTAACAATTTATTTAAAAATAGCTATCTTATTTTCAGATCTGATAATCAGTGCTTCATTCACTCCCTGATTAAGAACTGAGACTCACCTTCCATGAGGCCGTATTTAAATTCATGATTTCTTTTCCAGTAATGCAGTACATCTCAGCAAAAGACTGTTACAGAGGAGTGAATCTTTTTTAAAAAAGATACTTTACTCAGTACTCTTGTTTTACATACTTGAACTCCCCAAAAGCTCTTTGGTGTCCCATTATTATATAAGTTATGCTTGTAGAGATAACAGCATTTGGCACCACCTAGGGCAAATAGGTACTAGGTAAACATGTCTCAGAGAAAGTATCTTTCAGTAATAGCTAATTTCTCCAAAATTATTGAAATAATAGCTACAAACAACTTCCCTGTAGCTGAAATGATAAAGAATCTGCCTGCAATGCAGGAGATCAGGGTTCGATTCCTGTGTTGGGAAGAGCCCCTGGAGAAGGGAATGGCAATCCACTCCAGTATTCTTGCCTGGAGAAAAGCCTGGTGGGCTATAGTCCATTGGGTTGCAAAGAGTCTGACACAACTGAACAACTAACACACATACACACACACACACACACACACGCTGTGATTTAGAAACAAATGGTACAATATAAAAGAAAGCCAACTTTCCTTGTTTTTCACAGATCTATAGCAAAACATAATTTTAGAAGCTAAAGTTCAAAAAGAATCCCTTTGAAGGGAATAAAATATATATGCAACAGAGAAATCATCAGGTGACAGGCCAGTGTAATAAATTACACTTTTAACAGACTGAGTGAAATGACACAAAATTAGCTGAATGAAAGTTGAAATCCTGATTTCACATTTATGAAATAAATTCAGTCTCCTGTAGACAATTCAGTCTACCGATATAATCTTTAGTTTATCTATAAATCAGAGTATGTAGGGCTTACCTATGCGTGTGACTAAAAGAAAGGAAAAAAAAAAGGCACAAAGAAGACTGTAAGGAGCTTAACTGAAGTCACACTATATTAGTATCAGCATTTTGAGAAATAAATTGTGATCCTTCAATTTAGATTCACTATACTTCTTTAAACTGCTGTGTTTGTGTTCCCTTTCCATTTTAAAATTAACTCACCTTTTAAAATTCACTTTGTCCACAGTCAGGTACTATGAGTGAAATGCCAATTTGACACACTTTGCTAAGAAACTCAAAGCATATTTAGCTAGGAGCAAACGAAACTCAGACCTCAGCCTTCTCAATCGTTTCCTCCTAAGAGAATGTGTTTGTGATTTTGAACTCAGTAAGGATTTCTGACCTTTAGCAGTCTACAAGTATTTTTGGGGTCCCCCCTTTTCTGGATTATCCAACTGTTTAATATATTCTCACAGAGTCTTTTGGCCTTTTAAAGTTGAAAAGACCTATTAGAAAAGAAGTCTGTGATTCACCATAGTTTACAGGAACAAATAAAAGGTCAAAAGACCCAAGCCCAGAGAAGATAGCTAACTGGCAAATCAATACTAGTCTCTGTGTTGGTCGTGACGAAAGATTTATGAGCAAAGGGCAAGTCAGTTAGAGGGTTCAGGGAAACCTTGTGCTTGGGCAAAACTGCCCTCTCTGATCTTTTATCTCACCTGAAAGTCCACCTGTCTTGCATCACGGTGCTCAGTATACACATCACAAAATACAAGTTTAAAGTCAAACTCTAACGTTGAAAATATTTTAAATGCAAATTTTCCCATATATTTTCATTTAAATCAAGAAAGCATGCATTTCGTAAATACTAGAAGTGATGATGGTCTCATGGTTTAATAATTCAAGAATTCAGCTCCCACTGGGGTATAAGAAACTCCTTGAAATTCGTCCAGATCAGTCTGTGGAAAATGGAAGATGTAGGGTTAAGTGCATCACCAAAAGATGTGTGTATTATCTTAATGGGGCAACACTATTTTAAAAGATGGCTCTATATTTTAAGAAATTTTGTTAAAAGAACACTATATGAAATATGTTATACTTGTAGAAGTTGAAGAAAAAAATTGGTCAAAATTTTACTTGTTTAGAATGCTGACACTCTCCCTAAGGACTTATTTCAAAATAGGTTCTTGTTAGATACATATCCCTACCCTTTCTAATAAAGGAGCCACTGGTATGAATTACCTATCAGTTATGATGCACTGTAAGTATAAAATTCACACAGACTTTGAAGATTTAGTATGAAACAGGATGTTGAGCTCATTGCCCCTGCTGCTGCTGCTGCTAAGTCACTTCAGTCGTGCCAGACTCTGCGACCCTATGGACAGCAGCCCACCAGGCTCCTCTGTCCATAGGATTCTCCAGGCAAGAATACTAGAGTGGGTTGCCACTTCCCTCTACAGTTGAGCTCATTAATCACTTTTATATTGATTAAACTTTAAAATGCCATTACTATTTTGGACATTGAGGTGAAATATATTTGAAATGAAATAGATATTTAAATGAAATGTCTTATTAGGACTAATTTCATTTTTTCTTTGCATTGTGGCTACTATAAAATTTAAAATTTCACTGGAGCTCACATCCGTACCCTACAATATATTTTTATTTTCCATTGAAATCTGATTGCATAGGTTATTGTGTGTGTGTGCATGTATGCTCAGTCACGTCCGACTCTTTGCACCCGCATGGACTGTAGCCCACTGGGCTCCTCTAATCTTCCAGGCAAGAATGCTAGAACAGATTGTCATCTCCTACTCCAGGAGATCTTCAGGACCCAGGCCGTGAACCCATGTCCCTTGAGCCTCCTTCACTGGCAGGCAGATTCTTTACCACTGCGCCACCTGGGAAGCCCTTCTATATTCCTTTATGTATGTTTCAGTGTGAGTAATATATATGCAGACATGTATGTATATACATATACATATATAGATTTCCCAAAGAAGAGAAACATGTTTATTGGAAAGGGATTGACTAAATGATAAAAAATACTTTCATAAAGTGAGTAGAATTTTTTCTTAAGCTACTCTGAAAACTATACCAACGAATGCAGTCTTGGAATGGCAGAGGTTCAAGAACAGTTCACTGGAACTAAGTATAATGCCCAGCATGTCTGGGGAGACTCCAGAGGAGAAAGTGATAGCATGTCTACATGCTTTAATCCCCTGGTAGCTCAGGCAATCTCTCTGGAGGACTGCAATAAGCTGCCTTTCCAGATAAGGTGATACTGGTGCTTATGAAGAAAAGCTTTAAAATCCGTGCAGTAAATCACTTAAAAAAAAAAAAAAAAAAAACCCACACAGTGTGTTCAGAATTCTTAAGGCAAGTAAATTATTTTTCCTGGACTACAGTAGTGTGCTCCACTTTGCTGACTCGTAAAGGTGGCCCTGGGAGACTCTGAAATATTGGAATTCTGTTTATTTTTATATAACATCAACTGGACATCTAAATTAGCTCCAAAGATTTATCTTCCTCTGCCAGTGCCCCAGGATGAGGCTTCTTCTTGCCACTAAACACTAGGTAAATGGCAAGAAAGATATAAATGTAAAATCTAATTAGTAATCTCTTTTGTAATTACAAACATTTCAGAGTCCTTCTTTGGTTAACTCACCACGAAGTCAGAACAAGTGAGGTTTGGAGTGACAATTGCCTCTGTGAAGGCAAGACAAATATAAAACCCAGTTTTCTTCTGGTCCAGACTTGGAGGTCAATGTCACATTTCACTAAAATGACCCTTCATCTTATAAATCATCAGTCACATTTTATTGCACTGATGGCAGATTTAACAAATTATTGTTTAAAGACATGCAGATTTGATCCTCCCCACTCCCCCAGTAAATCAAACTCCAATCTAAAATGTTTCCCTGTGAACACTAGGCACCTTCCCAGTTAAAACAATTAATACCATTCTCATTTGTGATGATGGCATCTTTTCACACAATCTCTAAGCTAAGGGGAAAAGAAATCTATAGGCCTATAGAAAATGTTACCTTATACATAGAATTTTGGAAAACACAACCTTCGATTCATAGATTCCACAACTATGAGATCATTTTAAGGATTCCAATCTTTGCTGTTTCTTTTTTCTTTCTTTCTTTAATTGGTCTATTTAGACAAGCCTACACTATGTTCATAGTGTAGTTAAATACCATGCATTGACTCCTGACATTATGCTGTTATTACCTTAAAATGGAAACATTCATTTAAAGTATATAAGTGGTGTACTTTTAAAGAACCTTTCTGTGGTTTTCCAAAAGCATTCCAAAGAGGTTACTTTCATTGCTTTGAAACTGCTTTGAGTTATGGGAAGGCCATAGCCTCAGATCAGCAGCTGAGACAGCAAAGGAGATGAAAGTTTTCAGCTCGAGATCCAATGGGGAAACACAGCTGCTACAGCTGGCCTGCTCAGATCTCAGCACTCAGCACAGTGATCGAGAAAGCGATAATGCTGTGTCTCGGCTTGAAAAGTGCATTAATAAAAACAACCTGTAAATAGAACAGGGAAATCGATTAATCAAATCTAGGCTCCAGGCTGAAGAGTGAAATGATTTTTTTAAAAAGGCAAGTGAAGGGGAAATCCTCTTAGAATCTTGGAGATAACCACTGAATACACATTATCGTGACTAAAAGACATCCAGCAGAGGATGGAATATAACTCCTGAAGAAACCAAGTTTACCTTGGACAGGTACGTCCAAAAGAGTTTCAAATAACTATAATGGAAAAATTGAAATTTGGTAAATATGTATCTTCCATAATAGATGCCAGAAATGTCTCAGGCCAGAGTTTGTTTCTTTTTCATCACGGTACTGCAGAACACATGTGTAAAGCTGGTAGATCTCAGAGATTAGCTGTGCTGACACGCCGAGTACCTGAAGTCGTCCCTCAAAACAGTTGTCTAAGGAGGGCCAACGTGCTTCCATAAGTCTGTTAGGGAAGCTGGCAAAATATCTGGACCAGGGCATTTTTCCATCAGAAAAATGTAACACTCCTTCTCTCATACACCTTCCTCCTGAGGACTTCAAAGTTCTAAACAGCCATTATCTTATTAACCTTAACAATCCAGTCAGGCAGGTAAGAGAGTGGTTATTATTACACCTATTATTACACCTATTTTAAAGATAAGAGCCCTGGCTTGGTAAAGAGCATGTAACTTCTCCAAGGCCACACACTAAGTTGAAGAGGAAATAAAACTAGACCAGCTCATTTCAGTCTAGAAAACTTTCACTGTTCATTAAGTGCTTTCTGCTTTCAGGTAAAAGAAAAGTTAGGATAATTAAAAACATTACATATATATGTATGAGCCTGGTGGGCTATAGTCCATGAAATTGCTTAGAATAGGACCCAACTTAGCGACTAAACTATATATATATATATATAAAATCGTTTTGTTCGTATAACAACAGTGTGTTTGGAAAAGAGTAACCTGCTAAAAGATTGAGAATTATCAGACAACTAAGTAGCCTGATAAAAAATTTTCCCTTTATTTCTATCATTTTATTTCCATAAAAACAACCTGTACATTGTGAATTCTGAACAACCTTGCTATATTTCTGCAAATATATAGCATCATGGATGATCCAGGAAAGATTCTATAATTTTATGTTTTCTCAGCAACCACGGAAATTGTCTTAGTTAAACCTAACCTAATAGCTGTTTTAAAAGAAAAGGAGAAGTTTTTTATTTAACTTCTTCATCCCATCTAAAAAAGTAAATATATTTACAGAGCTGTATCACAAGTGTGGTAGGAAATATTTTCATTTAATCTATCATTCATTCAACTAAATTTGTTCTAGATCCTGAAGACAAAGCAGTGAACCAAGAAGATAGAATCCTCGCCCTTATGGCAACAAATGCTAAATGGAAAACTAAAGCAGCATGGAGGGGTAATAGTGTGCAGGGTAAGGGTGCAGGGCACCCTGTTAAGCCAGAAATCAGAGAAATTCTATTTTCGTGACCTTAGTGCAGCACCAATTTAAAAAGGTAAGGAAGCAAATAAGTGGACGTCTAGAGATAGAACTGTCCAGGCAGAAGGTATCCTGCTTGTCTGGAGAGAAGTGAGCCCTAGCAGGGAAAACAAGGTCCAGAGGGACTGGGGGAGGGGTGAGAACAGAGATCATATCGGGTTCACAGTTCTGTGCAGACTTCTCTTTGACCCAAAGTGAGACTGAAATTCTTCAGCAGTTCGGAGCAGAATATGAAGTGACTTGCATTCTAAAAGGCTCCCTGGCGCTCGTGAGAAGAGGCAGGGATGTGAGGATTATGCAGGGATGGAAGCGGGAGCCCGCCTGGGTGGTGAATGCAGTAAACCAGGTGAAGAAAATGGTGTCTCAGTTTGCCACAGGAGTGGTGAGGAAAAGGCAGCATGAGAGCCTGGGTACATGTTCAAGGTGGAGATGACAGGATCTGCTGATAAACTGGATGATGCATATGAAAGGAGGAGAGGAGTCAAGGACGGCTGAACAGTATTTCACTTGAACAACAAGAAGATGCAGTTTGTGTTTACTGAGCTGGGAAGCCTGGGACTGGAGCAGTCTTCAATATTAGTTTTGGACACTGTGACCTTGAGGTGTCTTCTAGATCTTGTGGTAAAGATGCTGAGTTGGCAGTTCGATGGAGTTCAGTGGAACAATGCTTTACAGACAGAGGTTCTTAACCAACTCCCTTCAGTTACTTGTAAGGAAGCATTAGCACTGTTTTCATAAACATGTTTATTAGAAGCTTTGGCAGGAATCTGGGTCCCCTGAATCCCTGGTTTATCTCTTCACTTCATCATAACAATATGTCTCACTGCCACCATTACAATGCAGTTGTGGAGATTAAAAGTTATACTCCATGCAAATACTCAGCACAGTTCCTGGTATACAGAGAGCATTCAACAATTGTTGGTTGTTGTTGTTTTTCTTTTACTGGATGTTTATCTATAAAATATGACTAATAATTCTCACAGATAAAGTATGAATTTATCTGGGTAGGGCAACTGAAAGCATTTAAAAATATGAAGATCCATTCTACAAAATGTACATTAGTATTACAAAGCATTATTGATTCAGCCTTACCAAATAAGACATGAAAAATACAAAATATGAGTTAATATAAATATTAAAAAATGAAACAACAAAAAGCATAACTTTTTTAAAAAGTAGACTTTGCTGTTAAAAAAAAGTCAAAATCTCAACAGCAAAGTCTACTTTTTTTAAAAGTTATGCTTTTTGTTGATTTAATATTTATGTTAACTCATTTTTTGTATTTTTCATGTCTTGTTAAGGCTCAATCAATAATGCTTTGTAATACTAATGTACATTTTGTAGAACTAATCTTCATATTTTTAAGTGCTTTTAGTTGCCCTTCTCAGAAAAATTCATACCTTATCTGTGAGAATTATTAGTCACATTTTATTTTGATTAATTCACTTCATTCAACCCAAATAGGGCTTCCCTGATAGCTCAGTTGGTAAAGAATCCACCTGCAAGGCAGGAGATCCTAGTTTGATTCCTGGGTTGGGAAGATCCACTGGAAAAGGGATAGCTACCACCCCAGTATTCTTGTGCTTCCCTTGTGGTTCAGCTGGTAAGGAATCCACTTGCTATACAGGAGACCTGGGTTCGATCCCTGGGTTGGGAAGATCCCCTGGAGAAGGGAAATGCTACCCACTCCAGTATTCTGGCCTAGAGAATTCGATGGACTGTATAGTCCAAGGGGTCACAAGGAGTCAGACACAACTGAGCAACTTTCACTTCACTTCACCCCAAAATAATTTATAGACTGCAAACAAGCATACTGAGTTTCCTATTTTAAAAATACTGAAAATTTAGTGATTTTTTTCAATATAATATAAACATTATAGGGAAACACTTATAGGGTACTTATACTAGTTATCAATAAGGTTATAAATAATGACCTCTCCATATATTGTAAATGTAAGCAATGCATTAAATCAATGTGTAGCTTCCCAGAAATTTAAACCATGTTTTAATTTAGAATCAGTTCCTAGGAAATGAAATATAACTTCTAGTATGCATTCATTTTTAATGGTTTTTCCCTAAAGCCATCTGAAGATCTCATTTAGTATTATAGAATACTTATAATTAAACAAAGCAATTTAATACATGTTAAGCCAAAATGCAAAGATGATTTGCGAGGGGTACTTTAAACCTCTGAAATATATTTGACACCAATTAAGTGAAAATCTTCATCATTATAACAGATTTTTCTTTTCTGTATGATAATGTCAATTCTACTTCCTATAGTATAACAATTCATATTAAATAACAACTGACAAAATTCTCTAAAGGAAACTACCAATTCAAACAATATTAAGAAATCACCCCCAAAATTAGGAAAAATTGTGGTCAGCTGCTGCTGCTGCTGCTGCTGCTGCTAAGTTGCTTCAGGCATGTCCGACTCTGTGCGACCCCATAGACAGCAGCCCACCAGGCTCCCCTGTCCCTGGGATTCTCCAGGCAAGAATATTGGAGTGGGTTGTCATTTCCTTCTCCAATGCATGCATGCATGCTAAGTCGCTTCAGTCGTGTCTGACTCTGTGCGACCCTATGGACAGCAGCCCACCAGCAGTAAGATTTAATTCCTTCTTATAATTTTTCATTAAAAACACTTAATGCTTGCCCACTTTCAATTCTTTGTTATCACTATTTGATGCCCTGTTATTTTAGCAATGAGAAGAAAGGTGTCTATAAGTGAGACAAACAAGATAAGTAGAGGTCAACTTATAAAAGATGTTGGCTAACAGGCTAAGGGGTTTGGATTTTACCATGAGGCCAATAAAAGTGATAATATAAGATTACTATAATGGTTAATCTTATATGTCAACTTGGCTAAGCAATGGTACCTAACTGTGTGGCCAAAGAACCATCTGGATGTTGCTGTAAAGGTATTCTTAAGAGATAAGCAATGTTTAAATCAGTGGACGTTCAGTAAGGCAGAATACCTTTCATAATGTGTTTGGCCCTCAACCAGTCAGTTGAAGGCCTTAAGAGAAAAGGCTGAAGCCCCTTTCGCCTACTTCCCCTGCAACACATAAAGGAATTCTGCCTGCAGAGTCAAGACTGCAACATCAACCCTTCCCTGGGTCTCCCACCCTACACATTTTTCAGACCTTCCAGCCCCACAATCATGTTAGTCTATTCCTTAAAACATATCTTTCTTTCTAACAACGTCCTGTTGTTACGTATCTTCCTATAAATAGATTTCCTTTTGTTTCTGTTTCTCTGGAGAAGCCTAACAGAATCACCTCAGAGTTAAGTATACGTTTATTAAAAAGTATATATGCCAAAATACGAAGAGTGGCTTTCTCTGTGTGGCAGGACTATGGATGAATTGCCTTTTCTTCTTTATCCATTTATGCAGTCAGTGATTCTTCTTGGAAGTGCATATATATTAGTTTTATTTTTATAATCAGAAACAATGAACTCTTTCAGTTTAAACTAAGAATCAAAAATTTACATTACAACTTCCAAATAAATCTTTTATGGCAATTGTTAAAATTTTTCTAAAATTGCACACATGCTGGAAGTATACACAATTTTAATATAGAGGCTTGTCTAATAAAAAATGCAAAGAAGATTATAGGTTCTTTTCATGTTTTTCAATTAACTTCTATGGATTTTCAAAATATTAAACATATTAAAAGGCCTTTGCCTAATGGATAATTTCCCAGGGCACCAAAATTTGCTTACACTTTGATAGAATGGTATAACAAAAAGAAGGTTATAACTCGAAAGGATGGGAGCTGATCAACAAATGAACAGACAAAAAAAGGTTTATTGGGCATTAATCATCCAACCATTGTCCCCTGAAACGGGTGCCAATATACAAAAATGTGATTTTTCTGGCCCTGGAGAACACAAAGTACCTGTGATAAAGCTATTATCATTAAGTTCAGTGAGCCTAATACCACTAAACATTTGAGTTATACTCTGACCACTTACTCTGATGTCATGCACACCTAGCAGCATCTCAAAGAGAGTACGTCTTTGTATTATGGCCACAGAGGAAAAAGTTGGTGTTCAGAAAACCTAAGTGTCCAAGTTAACATTCTGGTTTATGTATTAAGTCTCCAGGAGTTTGATTAATTTGAGTCTACTCTGAGAAACAGATCTATTTTTTTTTAATTGAAGAATACTTGATTTACAATGTTCTATTATTTTCAGGTATACAGCAAAGTGGTTCAGTTATATATATTATATATACATATATATAATTTACTTGTCAACTTTTTTGCAAATATACATATATAGGCTTCCCTGATGGCTCAGATGGTAAAAAATCTGCCTGAAGTGCAGGAGACCCAGGTTTGATCCCTGGGTCAGGAAGACTCCCTGAAGAAGAGAATGGCTACCCACTCCAGTATTCTTGCCCAGAGAATTCCATGGACAGAGAAGTCTGAACCTGGAAGGCTATAGAAAATGGGCCTGCAAAGAGTTGGACATGACTGAGCGACTAACATTTTCACACTTTCATATATATATGTGTGTATATGTATATATACATGAAATATACATATTTATATATATACATATATATATAAATTCTTTCAGATTCTTCTCCCTTATCAGGTATTATAAAATATTGAGTATACTCCTCTGTGATATACAGTAAGTCCTTGTTGCTTATCTATTGCATATATGCGTGTGTATGTTTAGTCGGTTAGTTGGGTCTGACTTTGTGACCCCATGGACTATAGCCCAACAATCTTCTCTGTCCATGGAATTTTCCAGGAAAGGATACTGGAGTGGATTGCAGTTTCCCTCTTCAGGGCATCTTCCCGACCCAGGGACTGAACCTGCATCTCTTGCGTCTCCTGCATTTGCAGGAAGATTCTTTACTACTGTGCCACTTGGGAAGCCCTTCCATTTCATATATAGTAGTGTGTATGTGTTAATTCCAAACTCCTAATTTATCCCTGCTCCCCACTTTCCACTTTGGTATACAAAAGTTTGTTTCTGTTCTGTGAAAGAGATCTACTACTGGAGTACTGAAAAAACGCGTTTCCAAACCAGCAAAATCTGGCAGATTTGCACAAAATCTGGGCAACTGTACACTGAGCAAGGTGAAAACATTTGACTATGCCACCCTGTGGGAATTACCTGGCTCGATAATTTGCCTTAAACAATCACACACCTCTGCACTGCCAGACAACGGGGGTTTTCTCATTAATATTTTCACCATAATTATTCAAATTATATGGTTCTCCAAAGTTAAAGTGACTCAGATAACCTCATTAAACATATTACATATTATTATACATCTTTAAATTTCTCTGCTCAGGCTTCATGCAGTATTATTACAGCTACAGTAAGCATTACTTTAAGCTTAACTTTTAAAACTAGGTCACAGACAAGAGTACAATAAGGAACAAAGTCTCCTTAAAAATCATTAAATAACAATTTTTTTTAATTTAAACATACATCTTAATAGGAACGAAGAATTACTGCAAAAGGAACTTGAATTATCACAGACTGCTCTCTCTCTCAACATAAAATGATGAAAACGTACCAGAATCTTTTTCCTTTTTAAACTCTAAGGAAAATGAAACTATGAAACTTCATCCAGATCAAAAATTACTTTTACATGTTTTTTTTATTATTCTAAGAGGAAAAAAATGTTTAAAAGTTAGAGTATAGTTAGTTCCAAGGGAATATTCAGAAAAGATACACTTCTCGAACTTCCTATTTTTTTAAGCTTCATGGTAACAAATTACACTCTAAAAGAAAGATCTATTTTTTAAGTAATCTACATAATGGCTATAATTCCTTTACAGTTTTAAACATCAGAAATGGGTTTTGAACAAGAAATCTAGATGGCTGTTTCCAGGACTTACTGTAAAATTTTATAGGAAACACAAAATCTTTAGCTAACTTGAGAATTACATTTAATCTAGTAAGCACCATACCCTAGCAAAAAAAAAAAAAAAGTATTAAAAAATTCAGGGGAAAAGGCCAAGAACAAGCACATAAACAAAGTGAATAAACATGTCAACAGAAGAATATAGAAGCTATCTCAAGCTGAATAACTTTCCTATGCTTATTACAAGGATGTCATCTTGGGAGATAAAATATAGTATCATAAATTTAAAGGTCACTGGATTTTTCAAGGTAACCCAAACACTCTAAGGACATATAATTAATTCTCCCAACAGTTAGTGTATAACCAATAATTGCAAGAGCCCAAGCTATGTTTCATAAACTCTGTCTCCTCCTATGTGCTCTGACCTATAGGTATAGTCTAACTTAATAAAAATACACTAAATCATCCGATCTCCTTTGATATAGATTATGTTTAGAGCATACTGAACAAAATGCATTTTTATTTAAAAGTTATATTTCATACAATTAAATGAATTATCTACATTTGATCGAAGTATATTTTACATTCTGGATAGTCAGTGCAATCTATAAAAGATACCATATATTTGAAAATTATCACCATTATTTCTTCTCACCCTAAAGGGCCAGTCCTAAATTCAACCTTTACCCCTTTAAAAAATCCCATTCCAAATGATGTTTTTCTCATTTTCAAACAATGTTTACAGCATTAACTAAAGGTTAATGATATTTTTCAAAGTGACTTTTTCAAACAATTTTATTCATAGCTATATCTATTGAAAATATTTCCAATCAGAACTCAGGTTATAAATATTACTTACAACATTTATTCACAAAATATTCATCCTCCTAAAAGCTGTTTTTCAAGGTTTCAAATAGGTAGTATAATCATTAGACAATATACTTACAAAAACAAATAAATATGACAAGTATTGTGAATGTGTACAGGTAAGCTTCATTTTTCAACCAGTGAACATAGGTGCATACAATATAAGGAAATGTGTTTTTGCAATTGTAGTAGATGGATCGACAGACTTGAAAACCTTGAAATTTTTAAAATTTAACTTTTGTCCGCTTTAGGCAATTAGCCATAAAGGGTTAACTTAAGAGTTAAGCATCAACCGAGTCCTTATTCTGAGCCTCATGTTTAAGTGTGCCCTATTACAACAGCTTCCCTCATAGCTCAGTATGTAAAGAATCTGCCTGCAATGCAGGAGACCCGGGTTCGATTCCTGGGTCAGGGAGATCCCCTGGAGAAGGAAATGCATGCACTCCAATATCCTTGCCTGGAGAATTCCATGGTCAGAGGAGCCTAGCAGGCTATAGCCCATGGACTCGCAAGAGTCGGACACGACTTAGCGACCAAACCAACATTCTTACAATAGACCCACAGAAATGAGCTCTAGACATACCTATTTTTAGATATGAGAAAACAGACTTGAAGAGGTTAAGGCAGTGGTTCTCCCAGTGTTGTCTCTGGACCACCAGCAGCATCAGCATCGTATGGGAACATTTCAGAAGTTCAAACTCTCAGACCCAACTTCAGAACCGCTGAATCAGAAACTGGGGTTATGGCCAGCAATCTGGTTTTATCAAGCCCTTCAGGTAATGCCGACACACTAACATTTAGAACAACTGAAGGGCTGAAATGTTTTGCCTGATGGTACACATCTAGGCTTAAGTGAAGCAGGAGGGGCCTCTCTCTTTTATTAATAAATCTCAAGTTTTAAGTCAGTACTTTCTATATGGCCTTCAGCTGTCAGCAACCCTTGTTTCAAATTCTTATTTTTTTTAAACCTGGATGACTCTTTATAAAGTAAGTATAATGAGTATAATGGAATCTTTGATGTTACAGAACCTTATGAGGCCTCAGGGTCAGCATTCTGACAAATGTTCAACTGTCATGTAGAACACAGGAAACATTTCTAATATATTGTCAAGATATGGAATGGAAAATATTTGATGCCTCCAGCTCCTAGCTGTCAATATGGCTAGACTATCTCTCCATCCCATCTTTCTCAGCCTACAAACAGGCCTTCTTCATTAAACAGGGGTGGTGGGCAGCATTTTAGGACCTGCGCTTTGATAAGGTGAGGGTTATTTTAAGTTGGGCTATTTAAAGCAGAACTGGGACTGTTCATTCTCTTAGACCAGGGGTCCCAACTCCCTGGGTGTATGGCCTGTTAGGAAACCAGGCCTCACCACCGAAGGCAAGTGACAGGCTAGTGATTAAAGCTTCATCTGTATTTACAGCCACTCCCCATGGCTCATATTACCACCTGTGCTCCACCTCCTGACATATCAGGAGGGGCATAATAAATGTAATGCACTTGAATCATCCCCAAACCATCCTCTCTGCCTCCCCACTCCCACCAGTCCATGGAAATATAGTCTTCCATGAAACTGGTCCCTGCTGCCAAAAAGTTTGGAGACCACAGTTTTAGAGAACCCACCAGAGGAAATCAGTAAAAAAAATGGGCCCCACCTCTCAAAATAGCGCCTTCATTCACCTCTTCAGTCACTCTAGACCCTGTCTTCACCAGGACCAAAAGCAGAATTTGAGGTACTATGCCACCACCAAGGTTGATGTCACAGACCAACCCTGATGATGGAACCAATTAGTGCTACCAGGGAGGGTCTCAACATCTGAAGATCCTTAGAAAATGGGATTTTGTAACCAGCTTGGAGAAGTGTCCAGAGCACTTTACTTAAAGGAATACATGTGTGTAAAGTGAAAGTGTTAGTCCCTCGGTCATGTCAGACTCTTTGTGTCCCCAGACTCTTTGTGTCCCCTAGGCCACCAGGCTCCTCTGTCCATGGAATCCTACAGGCAAGAATACTGGAGTGGGTTGCCATGCCCTCCTCCAGGGAAACTTCCCGACCCAAGGATCAAACCCAGGTCTCCTGCATTGCAGGTGGATTCTTTACCATCTGAGCCACCAGGGAAGCCCAAAAGAATACATACGTATGGCCGATCTCGGAAGTAACATTTTCTACAACTTAAGTAAGGGCAGGAAGAGAAGGGGACAACAGAGGATGAGATGGTTGGATGGCATCACCGACTCAATGGACATGGATTTGGGTGGACTCCGGGAGTTGCTGATGGACAGGGAGGCCTGGCGTGCTGTGGTTCATGGGGTCGCAAAGAGTTGGACACAACTGAGTGACTGAACTGCACTGAACTGAGGTAAGTACAAAAACAGTGCCAAAGACTGGACATTACTACTTCAGGACATATCTGGGAACTGCAAATAAATATCCCGAACTTTTCCTTTTTCCTCAACATGTATACAGTCTTTCATTCATTCAACAGCTATGTGTCCCATGCAGGATTCTAGGGAAACTGAACAGAGGCAGGGAGACCAGTCACAGACTCTTGAAGTAGAGCAGGAGAAAGGAACTCATGCCAAGGTGTTCCCGGTAGCGATGGTGAAAAGTATTATAGATGGAGCTCGGTGTGTTTGCAAGTAGTCTTCCTGATGGATTTAAATGTAAGGACAGAGAGTTTGAATTGTAGGTTTCAGAGGAAGTGCAATTTTGGAGGTGATCAGACGTAGGACAGGAACATAGTAATGAGGAGGAAAAGATTAGATGTAGATAAGGTGGTCAGGGAATTGAAAGACCAAGGTGTTGAGTGGATCCTCTGATGCCTAAATCCCCAAGATAGTGACAGAGGTCGAAATTAAAAGAAAATCAACAACTAAGTGTTTAAGTTATAATAAAGTTTCTAGTGTATGAATAATTATTAATCCTTACTATCTGTGGGCTTCTGATTCATAGATTCAGCCAGTCATGGGTCAAAAACATTCAGAAAAAAATTTCTGAAAAATTCCAAAGAGAAAACTTTGAATTCACTACATACTGGAAACTATTCATATAGTGTTTGCATCATATTTACAACTACTTATATAGCACTGACATGGTATTATACGTTATAAGTAATCTAGAGATGATTCAAAGTATATGGCAGATGTATGTATATTATATTCAAATACTATACCATTTTATATGAGGGACTTAAGCATCTGCATCTTTTGGTTATGAGGGTTTTCCTAGAACCAATCCCCCTGAGAGTGAGAGAAAACTGTATATATCAGCAGTGAGGAAGGGTATTAGGAGGTAGAGTCTGTTTAAATGAGCATCAAACGAAGGTTTATGGAAAAAGAAGGAAGAGAAATAATTGAGGTATTCTGAGTGGAAAATAATGTAAAGAAACACTGCTTTTAGAACATAATGATGTTTCTAGTTATTCTGGTCTAATTGTGGTTAAAGACTTTTTCCTTGATTCATAGGAAACCATGATGGATTTTCCCCATGTATCTTTACCAGGAAACTAAGGGAGATGAACAAAACAAAATAATAATAGTAATAAAAGCACAGAAATGAGTAAGCTGAAAGAAGAAAGGCTCCTTAACAAAAGTAACTGGTTTAACCACAGACTGAATTGTCTGGAACCAGGACCGAGCAGTCAGACTTGATTCATTTTCCTTGTCCAGATCCCATGAGGCTAACCGCCAAATGGAGTGACTTCAGCTCAGTTCAAATAATGGTAAGTGTTTAGCCCCTACCAGGACCTTCCAGGTACAGGCCCTCAAGGTGTTCTCTTTGAGCATCTTCTGCTACTTGAAGCTTCCCTCACTCTGGCAAATGGTACCTCTTCCTAGAAGAGGCACGTTCCCATCTTTTCCTAAATTCCTCCTCCTCTAGCTATCGATTTATGGTAAAATATTTAAGTGTACACTGTAGTGATTTTATACACACACACACACACACACACACACATATATGTATTGTGAAAGGGCTTCCCTGGAGGCTCATCAGTAAAGAATTCACCTGCAATGGAGGAGCTGCAGGAGATGCGCGTTTGATCCCTGGGTCAGGAAAATACCCGGATGTGGGGCATGGCAACCCACTCCAGTATTCTTGCCTGGAGAATCTCCATGGACAGAGGAGCCTGGCGGGCTACAGCTCACAGCGTCGCAGAGAGTCAGGCACAACTCGAATGAGCATGAGCACATTGTAAAAGGATTCACCTGCTGGTTAACTAACACATCATCACATGATGTATTAATCCTTTATTTTTTAAGTGAGAAGATTTAACTTCTACTCTCTTAGCAAATGTCAATGTAACAGTTTAACAGTACACACTTATCACTTATAGTCACCTTATGTTATATTACACTCTCAGACTTTTCATTGTGGGAAAAGGAAAGGTTGGTAAAAGTATACAAACTTCCCTCTTCAATTTTGAAGCTCCCCTTGTAGGAAGTTTTCCCCAGTATCCCAGAAGGCTTCATCTTAACTTCCATTACCAATTAAATTCTTGCTACTTCCCCCTCATATGTGGACAATCCTCAATCTCACCAAGAACACTGTGGGTTGCTTCATTTTTTCACCAAATGACCTTAACTCATTCTTTTACCTCAACTATCATACTGATGTTGATAGATTTCCTATAGATACCTTTGGCCTAAAGCCCTCCCAATTTCCTTCTCAAATTACATGATGATAGTAGATGTACAAATCTAAACTCCTTATCTTCTCACTCAGAAACCCTATTCTTCACATCTCCTTTATCTTGGAACAATAACATTACCTTCCTCAGTCTCCAAGGCTAGAAAACCTACATTTACCATCAACCCCTCATTCAATCAGTCAAACACCTTGAAAGAGTTGCTGGATATAATTGCATAATTTCTACCATTTCTACTAAGATTTTCCTCCCTTCTCCTTCCCTTTCTACACAAGAGCCTTCCAACTGGTACTCTCCCTCCAATATATCCTCCACTTTGTCACAAGACTTTCATTTTCTAAAACATGACTTTTAGTCTATTACTTCCTGCAGCCAAAAAGCTTAGATGACTCCTATTATAGAATAAAGTTCTAACTTCTTAGCAAGTTACAAAATCCCATTTTTATTTCATACCTCTATGAATCCCAGACTGCCGCCACATCCTGAATATAGCATATGCCTTTGCTTTTAAGTCTTGTAGTCCTTAAGACAAAAAAATACCTTTCCCTTATTCATCCTTCAGGATATACTTCAAAAGCTACCTCTTCAAAGAAGCTTTCCTTGATCTTTTTTCTCCCCATTAGAAAGAACTGCAATTTCCTTTGGGTCCTGAACATTTCTTTTTAATAGCTCTTGGGAGCCCCGTACATCCTAATAGGAGAATATAGATTTTATTTCCCAACTAGACTGTAAGTTTCTTTGACCTTCAGATATTGGAGATAAACTATTGAAAAAGTGAAAGGGAGAACAGGGGAAATTTTTTCTGAAACTTCTACATTTTATACTTGGATTTAAAATAATAGATCCCAAAGATGTGCTGTGCTGTGCTTAGTCGCTGTCATGTCTGACTGTTTGCAAACCCATAGACTGTAGCCCGCCTGGCTCCTCTGTCCATGGGGATTCTCCAGGCAAGAGTACTGAAGTGGGTTGCCTCCTCTAGGGGATCTTCCCAACCCAGGGATCGAACCCAGGTCTTCTGCATTGCAGGCAGATTCTTTAGCAGCTGAGATACCAGGGAAGCCCAAATCCCAAAGATATCCATGCCTTAATCCTTAGAATATGTGAATGTATTAACCTGAATGGCAAAGGGACTTTGGAAATGTAATGAATTCTTTGGTGTTGGTGGTGGTTTAGTCACTAAGCCATGTCCGACTCTTTGCGACCCCATAGACTATAGCCTGCCAGGCTTCTCTGTACATGGGATTCTCCAGGCAAGAATACTGGAATGGGTTTCCCTTTCCTTCTCCAGGGGTTCTTTCCAACCTGGGGATTAAAGCCCGGTCTCCTGCATTGCAGGCGGATTCTTTACTGACTGAGCCCCCAGGGAAGCCCCAGTGAAGGACACGTATACAATAATGTAGAGAGAGTATACTGGATTATGCATGGGGGCCCAATCTAATCACAGAAGCCTTGAAAGCAGAAAACTTTCTCTGATCAGTATCAGAGAGATACAGCAGAGATCACAGAGGCTGTAAGCATGAGGGACTTCACCAGCCCTTGTTGAATGGGGCTAGCAGTAAAGCAAGGGGAAGAATAAGGGCAATGTACAGGGCTCTAGGAGCAAGGACAGCCTGATTGACAGGCAGCACAGAAACACAAAATCAAAGACTTCATTTCCACAACCAGAACCACAAGGAACTGAGTTTAGCTAACAACTTGAATAAGCCTAGAAGTGAGAATTTCTTTAGAATCTTGATTAGTTTCTGTATACATGGAAAACGACTCAATTTAAATAAGCAAAAATATATATTTTTTAAATTCACATTTATTTTATTTATTTATTTATTTATTTTACTTTACAATATTGTATTGGTTTTGCTATTTTTAAATGGCTTATAAATACGGTCCCTTCTTCTTTTCTATCTGAACATACTTGAAAGATACGATATAAACCTCTTGGCAATCACCAGAAGATAGTGTTGAGTAAGAGGATATGCTGGGCTTCCCTGGTGGCTCAGAGGTAAAGAACCTGCCTGCCAATGCAGGAGATGCGGGTTCGATCCCTGGGTCAGAAAGATCCCCTGGAGTAGGAAATGGCAACTCCTTCCAGTATTCTTGCCTAGAAAATCAAATGGACAGATGAGCCTGGTGGGCTACAGTTCACAGGGTCGCAAAGAGTCAGACACGACTGAGCACACACATGAAGATATGTATATCAGAATTTGCAGGTGGACTATATCCTCTTGGCGAATCTAACACACGCTTTCCCAAATACCCTTCTGAACCCCTGGTCCAGCTAGTTAAGAAACACTGGTTTGGGAAATGTTAAAGACCAAACCTGCTCTCTGAAGACATTGCTGTTGTTGCTGTTCAGTCACCCAGTCATGTCCAACTCTTTGCCACCCCATGGATGGCAGCATGCCAGGCCTCCTTGTTCCTCCCCATTTCCCAGAGTTTGCTCAAGTTCATGTTCACTTCATCAGTGATGTCATCCAGCCATCTCATTCTTGGACGCCCTCTTCTCCTTCCAGCTTCATTGAGTTATGCAAGCCCCTTCACCATGACAAGACAGTGATCCATAAAGGGGCTAAAGACAGTTGCTTAAAGGAATGTAAACTAATCCTAACCTTCTGGAAACTGATCATAATCTGACCCTAAAAGATCCAATTTTCAAAATAACTAACCTTGCCTGTATCAGTTAATATCAATAAAAAGTACTGAAGGCTTGGGGCTGGTGCACGGGGATGACCCAGAGGGATGTTGTGGGGAGGGAGGTGGGGGGTTCATGTTTGGGATCGCATGTACACCTGTGGTGGATTCATGTCAATGTATGGCAAAACCAACACAGTACTGTAAAGTAAAATAAAGTAAAAATAAAAATTAAAAAAAAAAAGTACTGAAGGTATGGAAAGTACTGAATGTTTATTCTGAACCAGGAAAGGTTCTATATGGCATATCTCAATTCTTTCAAAGAATCTCGAGGATAGTCTCTATAATTATTACTCAGATGAGGAAACTGAGGGGGGAAAGTGAACTAACTTGTCCCATATCTCACACTCAGTAAATGATAGTGTTAGTCACTCAGTCATGTCCGACTCCTTGCGACCCCATACACTGTACCCTGTTGGGCTCCTCTGTTCATGGAATTCTCCAAGCAAGAATACTGGAGTGGGCAGCCATTCTCTTCTCCAGGTGATCTTCCTGATCCAGGGGTCCAATTAGAGTCTCCTGCATTGCAGGCATTGCAGGCAGATTCTTTTCTGTCTGAGCCACCAGAGAAGCCCCAGTCAATGGTACAGGTCTTGGTTAATTCAGAAAACTAATATTTTCAAGGTCTGATCCGTTTGGAACTGTAACAGTATCTAACATCCACTAAAACACTCTCATACTTTATAAAGACCATACTTGCAGTTTTACTACAAACCTTTAGATTTTTAAGACTAAGTGAAAGAAGGAGCAGTCAGTCATGAAATATGCAAACTGTATGTGAGTCGATAGTGTGAATACAGAACCCAAGCCAGTGGTAAACCAGCAGGGGAGGCCACTGCAGAGGGCCTGCCAACTTCAGTCTGGTGTCATTCACCAGTGGGCAACTTCAGAAGTGAGGGACCTACAAAGATCTGGGGGAGCAGTTTCCCAACCACTGAGCCAATAGTTCCTCCCAGTTACTGCAGGACTAAAGCCAAAAATGACACTTGTTTTATAGTTTCTTCATTTCAGAAGATTCTTTGAATCTGAAATTTCATATGCTTGGTTTCAATCCACCATGTTCTTTCAGTTAAGTTCCAGCTGCTTTCAGTTAGTAGCCTAGGGAAATATGCCAAAATATACCCAAATGCAGTCACCGTTGCACTGCATGCTATTTCTAGTCCAACGACTGGGAGCTGAAAAGGATGAGGGATGGGAGGGTCTTTCCACCGTCAAGATCATTTTGCCAAATGCTAGACAGATGGATGTCTCATCTGGGATAGTATGAAGAATCCATGGCACACTAATCCTGCTAAGAATAACATAACTTTTTATGTTCTGTAATTAAAATTTATTGTATGACAACCTGTTGTCTCTACAGTGCTAAGAGATCATGCCAACAGAACAGTGTAAGGTATTCCACATAGCTTGCTCCCTGCATTCTATGCTACCTAAATAGTTCACAAATTGCCATCTTATTAGCAACGTAACTAGATTTGCTCCTTCCTCATCAGGAGGAATATGTTACCTTTCAAACTACAGTGATCTACCTTATTTATCCCTCTCCTTCTAAAACAAAACAAACAACAAGCTTCATGTCATTTACCTTTTCCTGAACCTTTTACTTTGCCTGAGATAATCAGTTACTAGCTATTAGCTAAGAAAAATAATCCTGGTCTCCACAATATATATTAAAATGAAAACAAATTAATTGCCTAGTGTAAGCAATGTAATTTGAGGTAATTCAGATATAAATTAATAAAACATATCCCCTGGGAGGCCTATGCATGAAGAAACCATACTTCATAATTTCAATAAATTTTTAAACAAGATTATATACATGGAAATAAATTTTTCAAGGACAAAGTAGGGTAATACAAAATATATTATTTTTTGCATAGCAATGCATGTTTGAAAGTTATTAATCCCCTAACTACTAAATTAATTACACTGAAGCAAAATTAACTTCATTTCAAAATTAGTTTAAGTAAATAGATGCATTTTAAATTGCATATAACCATTTTAGGGTCTATCGATATTAGTAAAAAGGATCTTATACTTCTCACCTTAACCTTTCTTTAAAACATACATAGACAATCTCTTTATGTTTTGCAGATTTATAAAAGACATCTCCTTTTCAATTTAGCCTTTTCTTTAAAAAAGAAAAAAAAAAACGAAAAAATTCAAGAAAGGACAAAAAAGACAAGAGGCGTTTTAAAAACTTCACTACCACACGGTGTTTAACTATAAGATCTATATGATGATAAATGGTAGGGGGAAAAAAGACTGGATTTTGTTTTCTATCATAAATTTTTGTATTTAGGCACTACCTGTTAAAAATGGATGACATTGTCTTTACTAAAATAAAAAACTGGTGAATTTTTTGCAGTACCATTCATTTATTTTAGAATGTAACATATTACCTGAGTGATACTACGCCACTATTTTGCCCACCTGTTTAGATCAGGATGTGTATCTGCACATTATATTTATTAATTTAAGCAAGATTATTCAAGTACTGTTGCCTTTGTGCAGTACTTAAAGGAAAAATAAGTAATTTGAACAAAATGTACCAACCAAATAAAATAATAACAAACAATCAAAATCACCATAAATTTCATAGCAACACTTTGGTGAAAATGCTATTTTGATTTTTATCACAATTGGCAAATATACCTAAAATACCAAAATGACAAAAATTTTCCTGCCAACATGTTCTTTGCTCATTTGTGTTTACATAAATCTGACGTTCCACTCTCAAGCTAACAATGAAATACAGAAATTTAACTGCTTAATTAACTTTTTTTTTTACCATATATATGAATTTTGTCTTGTATAATACAGAGTTATGGTTCATCTGCATTTCTGAGACAAGTATTTGAATACCTTTAATGTCATGAAGAGCATCTTATGCTTATAACTCTTCACTAGTACCTAGAACAATGCTTGACACAGAGCTGACATTCTAAAAATATGGACTGAATTTAACCATGTGTTCCAAGGTTATGTAACTCTTGCTTTTGAAACAACGGAAGGAACAACTGTAAATTTTGGTTGAATTTTATAACGGTTTTCAAGACAGTGGTCAGACAGATTGTGCTATTACAATCTCCTAGGCTACAAGCAAATAATACCAGTTATTACCCATAATACTCCTGATTTTCCAGGAAGACCTTGGTTTTTCTCAATGCTTCCACATAGAATTTTATTTGCTACCTCTCAAAAACACTCTCATACCCCTGAATAGGGGCATAGGTGAAAAATTCTACTTCTATCTGATACTTCTCCTGATTAAGGGTCTCTGTATCTGGCAACTCCCATATCACATGCCAGCTTCACCAGTTACGTACAGGCCCATGTTTTCTGTGCTTATTAGCCATCTAGGTCAATATTTCAAATTTAACAGAAAACCTCAAATGTTTCCCCATTCCCTCCAGTAGAGTGATTTCCTAAATTCCACAACTCATACCAGACATGGTATATAAAAAAAGCTGCCACCAAAAGATTATCATTCAATATGCTTCATAAATAAAATTACCTTTGGGTTAATTGTACTACAAATTTATAGCCATCTCACCAGATGACAAGATGAGTTAAATGTATCTGTGCAAACATATAATTTTAGGTTTGTGTTTCCTAGGTTCAATACAATACACATTTATTGTATTTATTGTATTTATTGTATACACATTATTGTAATTCTGAAGGTCACAGAATTAAAATTCTGCAATAGATTATCTTAAGAGTAAGGTTTTTAGGAAATGGTCCTAAAGGTGAAAGAAAGAAACATGATATTAATTCCAATTTTTTAAAGAAAATTTAGCAAAATACACCAAATTCCATTTACTTGTGGTTTGATGGGGAAAATGTGTTAACTCAGCAGAATAAGAGTCCTTGGTTGACCAGCCAACATTTCAATATAAAATATATTTAGTTTTACATTCAAATGTTGAACATGATTCTCAAGTTATAGATCTTTTAATTATAGAAGTTATAGATCTTTTAATATCTATATCTATATATATCATAGATGGCTTCAACTAAGCTAAACTTTAACAAAAGAACTTGGAAATTCTTCTATTCACCAAACAGTTACAGACTATTATACATTTTGAAAAATAAACACATTTCACTTCTCTATTTTCCTTGCATTATTTTTACATGAACTTTATTTGTATGCTCATTAAAACTATCATTATTCTTGTAATTAAATAAGGAAACCAGAAAAGAAATGGAATAAAGGACAGAAAAGTATTGCAAAAATGTTGTGAATGAATACCAACATTTGCCAACTGAAAGCACTAGAAAAAAATTGGAAAAAAATATCGTCAGTTTATTAATGACAACGTTTGCATGTATGAAAAAAATAAATATGTATAGGGGACAACATTTTCCATGGGTGTTCCTTGAGTCCCCTGTGCCCAAAAAGAAATGTTTCACCTGAAATAAGACAAGAAAGATGGGGACTGCTAAATCCTATCATAAAAAAAGGCTGTTTTGTCTGCTTACTAAATTTATACATTGTAGATATCTGCTTTAAAACCCCACCACCATACCATTTCCATATATACATATACATATAGATAGATAGATAGATATCTTAAAGAAACTGATATTATACAGACATAAAACCAGAAATATATTTTGTAGTAATGCACTGCTGAGGCACAAACTTACGTAGTGACCCAGGTGACCAAAAACACATTTCAAAATCTGGGAACTCTTTATATTGTTTCTAAATATTCATCCACATAACTTCTTTTCTTTTTTTGCTCGGGTGAATACAGACCTATCTTAAATGGTTTTAAAATTGTAATATGCAATGCCAGTTCATACATGGCTTTGTCTAAATTGCATTTATCTCTTGGGACTAGTGGGATGATGGAAAAGAAAAAAGAAATACAGTCCATAAGACCATACCATGAAAGATCTCTACTGGTATCAAACTGTGATACTACACATTGCATCAATTTACACTGGAGCGTTTCAGACTGTAATAGATCCTTTGGTGCTTCAGTTACCACCAACCAAGAATGTGATTAGAAAAAGAAGGCAAAATTGCCCACCAGGTTTGCAGTTCTTTTTGCCAATTTGTTCTATCCTTAATTTTGACAAATTGGGACATTATTCCCATTGAAGTTTCTGTTTATCCTGGAGAATAATTCAGTACCTCATTAAGAAAATTCCTTTTGCTCTTAACTTGAATATTTCAAAGGAGGGTTTCTTTACCACAAAACCAAGCAATCAGTCCCATTCCTGTGCATAAATTTCTTTCCTTCAGATTACTGTTCCATGAAGCTACCTTGTCAGGAAACTGGAAAACTGCCATCTTCATTTATATTACCTTAGATGTATTTGTAGGCTTATGATTATATCTCTTTTCATTCCCACAGGATAGGCACAAATGCTAGCTGTCTGAGGATACAGGAAATTGAAATTTTGTCACCTGCAGAGGACTTAAAGTGCTTGATTTTTTTCCCCTTCAATGTTAAGAAAGGATCTCTTGTGCATGAAAGAAAATTACCTTCACTTCAGTAAGACACATCTGGAAATATTCTTAACTATAGTCTTGCAGAATGACTAAGAAAGCTGATACCAATGTTTTTGTGATTTATTACAAGAATGCAGTAGAGTCTTTCAGGGATGTTTTCTTTTACTCAGCTATTTGCTTGGGAATCACGATGCAACTGATAGCCAGAAACAGAAATTTTTCTTCACTGAAGCTCATTTTTTTTTCCAGATATCTATACACTACATCAAAATGGAATTGAAACCAAATAGCCCAGTGGGCTCTTCAGACTTCCAGAAATGCCTTCTAGCTAGTTTTAAAAGCCAGATTGGCTACAAATTTTCTTTAAGTGGCCCACAATAGAACTCTTCTCTTGTTATGCATCAAATCTTCAACAGAATATTTTCTGCCATCCTCTAATATCTCACACTGTGCAGGCAGAAAATGCGACTACAGAAGAGTAACCCAATTTGCCTTAGAATTGAGACTAATAGCAGAACCTCTCTGTCTATTCTTGTCTTAAAGGCTTGTTAGACTCCCAATGGGGAGGAAAGTTTCCCTGCTGATAGAGTTGTAGCATATCAAAAATGAATCATGAGTACAAAGAAAGATTATTGTGTTCAATGAGACATTTCTTACTCCCTGGCTCAGGCGACAGCGTTTCTGGCTAATTACCCAATTACTACTGATATAAGGTATGAGCAGAGAATTAAGGACAGGAGGAAAGGGAACAAATGGAGCCACAAAGACTTGCTAAGACAATATTTTTATTTCAGTAATATACCATTAGAATTAGAACACAGAAGAAAATAGTTATAATACATACTGCAACATACTCAGTAATGAGATTATTTCCAAATTTCATAGACGATGTGACTACAAAAAATTTGGAAGTTTTAGAGACCAAAAAATGTCAAGGTCTGAGTTAGAACTGAAAAAACAAGTACACCAAAAGTTGGCAATGTTATCCAATGAAAGACTTAAATAGAAATTGGACTGAATTTAATGAGTAGTTTAAAATTATATTGTCTTTTTTATTTCATAGTATTTTTCTTAGATACACAGAACAATGACCACCCTCCCCAACAAAATGGTCTACTATTAGAAATCTTACACTTTAATCCATCATATAACCATGATCCGAAGGTAGCAATAAAACTATAATTGATTCTGATTATTAAAATCCTCATACTAAAATTTCAGGATAAAGTAAACACAGGAAAATTGAACCTTATATAACACTGAAACAGGAAGGGAATTATGCGCTCAAGCACAAGATAAAAAGAGGCAAAAAACACACTTGGTACATCACAGCTGTCTTCTATTACATATAATTATCCATTCTCAGCCTGAGCTAGGGAACAAAAGCTTAGAAAGAACAATGAGTATGTAGATGTCAAAAGGTAATACTTCTCTTCAACTATGTAGCCTTTTATTTACTTATTTTTTTAAAGAAGTGTAGTTAAAACAAGAATAACCTGTTTCTGTATTATAAATTTTGCTTTATTTTGCATGTTTCTTGAAAGTAATGTTTAAAATACTGATCAAGAATGAGTTCTTGCTATCAAACAGTAAGTTTTAAATTATTTTTTCTAGATTAAAAAAATGAAAATTTAATTAAAATAAACATATTGTTAATTCGATATTTTAAAGAAAATCAACTGCAAATGAACATCATAGTTTTTACTTCTTTAAGAAAACTTTGTTTCAACAAATGAATATATGAAACTGAAATATATCCAATTCAAATGAGAGAATCTTTTTTACAAAGTTAAAATCTCAATATCTTTAGAGTTAAGGATTTTTAATTCATCTGCCCTGGTCACTGTTCAGCTTAGCCCAGTAATTAACCCAACTTAATCAGCTTAATCCAATAATTAAACTTTTATGTAATGTTTCTGGGGTTGAATCTCTCCATTTAACCCAACATTTTTTTAGGTGTGATAAAAGTTTCAAAATTTTGTATTTAGCTTTCTATCCACAATTAACAAGCTTTATGAAGAAAGTTTCTATTTCACGTCTGTAACACTTAGACAAATTAATGAGAAGTAACTTTAATAGACAGGTCACCAACATTTGGTCATCCTTTCAAGGACTGAGGTTTTCAATAGCTATTTAAAATAAGATGGTAACTGGGCTTCCCTGGTGGCTCAGATGGTAAAGTATCTGCCTGCAATGCGGGAGACCTGGGTTCAATCCCTGGACCAGGAAGATCCCGTGGAGGATGTAATGGCAACCCACTCCAGTATTCTTGCCTGGAAAATCCCATGGACAGAGGAGCCTGGTGGGCTACCGTCCATGGGGTCACAAAGAGTCAGACATGACTGAGTGACTTTGATAGATGGTAACTGGAAACAAAAAGAACTGTGTATAAAATATGGATCATTACTTTAAAGCAAAGAATAACTTTATTTTTTAGAAGGTATTTTGTCATTCACTATATTCACAGCTTAGTTTTTGCTTTTCATCTGAACCAACTTTGGGTACAACCTTTGCTTGAGTTGGGGTTTGCTCACTTGATCTGCCACTGGGGGCCTGGTCAACTCCATCTACCTGCCTTCAAGTGACAGAGTGCTATGAGGAAAATTTAGTTGGCAGTTAAGTCCAGCAGTTGTTGATGTTAAAGTCTGCTCTGATGCTCAGTGATGCCCTCCCAGACTCTCATTTTTAGTCTTATTTATGTTTACCATGGTTCTCCCATGTGATCAAGTGATGATCCTTGCAGGTGTGAACATCTTATTCTCAAGCAACAAGAGCTTCAGGACAGAAGCACTTAGAAGTAAAAGGCTTTCAAACCTTGTGCTGGCTAACAGGGAAGAAATGATTTGCACACATGTCCTCTGAAAGTCAGAAATGGGTAGGAATGAAGAGGATTTCTCTGGTACTCTCTTAGAGGGAAAAAGTGTTTTCCAGGGGCACCGAGGCAGATTTCCTTTTGTAAACTTCTTTACTCATGGCTGAGCCCTTCATCAGGGACAAGGGGTAAAAGAACTGCCCAAATTGCCCAAACCAATTAGGGCACATTCTCTCAGTCTGGACACATGGCTTCCCAGATACCACTGAGATGCTCGTAAGAAAATCCACTGGGTCTAGGAAAAGGAGAAGAGTCACCAGCAAATCTCTACCAATCTTGGGACCTAAGCCTCCACTTACTAGCTATGTGACATCAAGAAAGTTTCCTTTCCTCTCTAAATCTCAGTTTTCATACCCATAAATAGGAATAAAAACAACATACCTCAAAAGATTATTTTATAGGCTACATGACATACTGTCTATAAAGAATGAAGTGTAATTCCTGAAATACAAAAAGTACTCAATAAACATTGTTTGCTGTTGGCTGTTATGGTGCTATTTCAAATATAAAACAGTGCATTCTATATTAAGAAAAGCTGCATATCTTTGTTTTCTTCTAAGAGTAACCTTCTTGAAGGAAAAAAAAAATCATACAAAGATATTGCAGCCCACGTGAGTGTGTTTGCAGAAGAAGAGAAGGACTCCCACAGAGAAGTCAGTGGCATCTAAGTCTGGTTTACTTTTATAACATTAGATATGATCCTAAACACATGAAAGTTAATAATTAAGGTTTGTGTTTTTAATATGAGTCAGTTTTATTTTTATTTTTATTTATATTATGTAATATACACTGAACTTTACGTTTACATCTTTTAACTTATTAAATCCCATTCAAGAAAAAAAACAAGTTTCCCATCTTCTTAGCTTTGATTTCATACATCATCACCGGATTTCACTAAAGTATGATTTTTTTCACTCACAGTATTACTATTTCAACAAAGCTACATAATTTTTATATGTATTTTCTATATATGTATTTTCTATATATTTATATATAGATATGTTTTAAACTTTCTACTTCTGCACTATTTTCCTCTTCCACATTAGTGAAACCTGAACTTCCCTGGTGGCTCAGTGAAAAAGAATCTGCCTGCCAATGCAGGAGACGCTGGTTTGATCCCTGGGTCAGGAACATCCCCTGGAGAAAGTAACGGCAACCCACTCAAGTATTCTTGCCTGGGATATCCCATGGACAAAAGAGCCTGGTGGGCTACAGTCCATAGGGTTGCAAAAAAGTCAGACACTACTGAACATTAGTGAATCTTAGTTTTTCTATTTTTTTTTTTACAATGTTCTAAAAGAAAGCAAATTAATTTGGGGAAATCTATGCTTCTTCCATAGAGCTAAGCATTTAGAAAAATATATTATTTGTGTTATATGCTTTTACAGCAAAAAGAAATTTATAAAACTAAGGTTCTGGTTTTTTAAAAAGCAACTGCTTAAAAATTCAAGTCTGAAACAGCTCTAGTTAAGAGTTTCTACATCCAACTACCTGAGAGTAGAATGAATCCATCTGTCACCAAAATATCCTACTCCTGATGCTCAGTTGTACTTAAAAAAAAAAAAAAAAAAGGACAAAAATGAAAGAAACCAATCCCTCAAAAGAAAGAAAACTTTTTACTTTAAACTCATAACCTATCAATTATGGATACAAGAGCTTTTCTCTCTCACTTGCTATGTTATCAATAATATGCGACTTAAGACTTGAGTCTAATTCTCCCCAGATCAGATTTTATGGCACCTATTTTATAAGATGTGAGCATAAGCTGCCCTACATTTCATTGTTTTCTGAGACTTGTGACTTTTATCAAATACTCTTGTCTATGATTCCTTGTCTAGATGAACCCCCTCCTCCTCACCGCTTTCCTCACTAAACCTGACTAATGTTACAGTAAGTGGACCCACTCCAGGGGGGAACACAGACAACCTTCCCAGAACCGCCTGTGGGCTTTGATAAGGAATTGACTCCAAACTACATTGAGTTTGGGGGAAGGCACAATGTCTGGTTTGATAAATCTTGTCTGGACTTTCCAACCCTGCTCTTGTTTCAACTTCCCCTGCTGCAATCTGAATCTATTTTGGAATCCTAGAAGATTGCAAGAAGACAAAAGAAATTTCTTTCCTTGTTGTAAGGTTTATGACCTTCTGTTTGATGTTCGACAGTTGAGAAGGGTCATTTTCTAACAATCAGGGACTGTCTTTGAGACCCCGACACTATAGTAAACATTGAAGGACGCATTTTGCTTAGTTAGAAACCCAACATGAAATACAACATTTGAGGCTGGGAGGAGAACAGTGTCCGGGCCTTTGAAAGCAGGCTAGTTTCCAGGTTGTAACACGTTATCAGTGAGCTCTGTAGACAAATCAAGACATTTGGCCTTCCAAAATTCTTATTTAATTCAATAGCCCAAGTCTAAAAGTTTCAAAAATTCCCAAGATATCGATAATTACACAAATACTGTTTTCCACTTCAAAAACTCTTAAAGATTTATTAAAATCTGAAGTCATGAGGACTATTTTTGAGAGAATGTATCATTAGAAAATACACAAATTTTAATTTAGGACTCATTTTAAAATTAGGAAACATTAACACTGAAAATGTTCATTTCCCAACTGAGGAAAAAGAGATCCTGTTTAACTGAAGAGCAGGGAAAGTAAGATTGACCCAGTAACATTCTTTTTACCTATCAGATAAATATTAATAATACTAATATCCTACTAATTTATATTTACTTAAAATTCTTTCCCTTCCTCAAAACAATTAAGGGGAAATGTTACAAACTCTTCTTTCTATAAAAAGGCCAATATTTAAGTTTCTAAGTCAGTCAGTCCCTCTTTCTTTCCTCCCCTCCCTCATCTTTCACTCTGCAAAGGAACGCAGGTAGCTCTGTCATCGGAAAGCGGATTTATTGTGCCACTGAACTTAGATCTCCCTCTGGAGATATCCAATGTTGCCCTATCTCTTCCTTCCAAAGGAAAATAGATGAGCTGGCTAAACTGTTAGATCTTACTTCTGGATTCTCCACAGATTTCTGGCCATGAATTGAAACCCTAGCTGAAACAACATCAAAGACGTGAATTCCAATTTTTTCCCAGAGTGATAGTCTATGCAAGTGTTTTATTAGTTGTCATATGCTTGAGATGAAGGAGATTTCTTTTTACATGTGAGTAAATTAAAAAGGGAATAGCAATTAGGAAAATATCTCTTTAAAAAAAAGGTATTTCTAATATTTGAGTCCTGTAAGGGATCCAATATAAAATTAAACTAAAGGAATATTTCTTGAAAAATTTAAACATATTATCAAGTATATTCCTGATAAAGGATTAAGGGATCTTTAATAAATGCTCTCCAGGGAGAAGAGAAAAGTTGAAGGGTTAATAAATACCCTTTTTGTGTGTTCAACTGTTTCCAGGTGATTTCTATGTGTCATACCTTGTGCTAGATAATTTATATTTCAACTATCTTATTGAATATATACATTAACACTGTTACTAATATGTATATTTTTATTTCAGTTTTGCTGATCATGAAACTAAGCCTTTGGCAATCTACTGACTTTGCTAACAGTTCTATAGTTTGCATTCAAACCCAATATGTTTGTCTCTGTAACTCATATTCCCTATTCCCCTTGGGAGAGAGGGGATATTCTCTAAGATATATGGCTTCCATTACTAACTTTCCCATACTAGCAGTAAGGGTAACCTCAGTTTCCAAAGGAATGTTCTAAAGTAAGCACGAGTTAAAATATCAAATCAGATTAGGTATTAAAATATATTCAATCATAGTATCAACTTGCAGCACGTTTTAAGACAAATTACTTATATCTCCTATGACAGAGTGTAATAATCTAGCACACAGTAGACATTAAACAAATGTTTACTGGGTCACTGCTTATTAAAATGCATTTCTTTCTTCTTAGTTCATTATATTCTATATTGATAAAACTCTGTGATGTGGAAGATGGTTAGCTAGTTAAATCATTACCTCTAAAATATATAAGCCTTTGATACTTTTTGAAAGTCAGCTTAAAACTAGCTTTAAAATATCATAAAACTATTTCATAATTTGTATTATAATATATATGTAATACATATGCAGCAAGAAAATTAGCATTTGGCTTTTAATACTTACATTATACACATATGTGGTATAATAATATATAGTATATAGTTACAGTAACCAATACTTTAAGGCAAACAGTAAGAAGCAATGAAATCATCTTTGAAATAGCTATATTATATATTCAAGTATTTGATATTTGGTTTTACTTCACAACACCATAATACATGATAGAGCTCAGAAAACATTCAATTAGAAAAAACTGAAGTACAGTTGCACAATATAAGAAACTAAAGTAATCATTTTTACTATTATGGGCTTCCCTGGCAGCTCAGCTGGTAAAGAATCCACCTGCAGTGCAGGAGATCCTGGTTCAATTCCTGCGTCCGGAAGATCCCTTGGAGAAGGGAAAGGCTAACCACTCCAGTATTCTTGGGCTTCCCTAGTGGCTCAGCTGGTAAAGAATATGCCTGCAAAGTGGGAGACCTGGGTTTAATCCCTGTGTTGGGAAGATCCCCTGGAGAAGGGAAAGGCTACCTTTTTTTTTTTTTTTTATTAGAGCATCAATCATATTAAATAATTCTGTCATTCATGAGATAAAAATCATAGCTAAAATTCAAAAACTACACTGTTGTGTCAAATTGTTGTTACTTTAACTATATAACTACTGTTATTAAAATAGTTACCTCAAACTAAACACTTCTATTCTACTGAAATTTACTTTAATTCAAAGAAACCCATCTGTTTTACTTCAGAATGAACAAGTTATTCACTAATAACAGATTAGAGCTTCATCATATATTAAACAATAGGACTTTAAAATGAATGAGGTGTACAGAACTGCACTGAAGTGCTAAAATGAAGTATCATATACTTTCAGAAAAATAATGGGAAAATGAGAAAATGACAAAACTTGGAAATAAGAAGTTACACTTCATAGTTTTAAAAACAGAATAAATTGGCTTCAAGATGCAGAAAAATGATCTTGGCAGAAATCTGAGTTATTGTGAAGTGATTCATTTAAATAATAAGTGAATTAGTAATTACTAGAAAAAGAAAAGGAAAATCACAAGGAATCAGTGTGGGTTCACTGAAAATAAGTCATGCTACCTTTGAGGCGATCAGGCCTGGTTGATCAGGAAAATGTGGTAGAAATCAAATGACATGATATTCTTTGTGAAAAATACTGGGATAGAAAATTAGTAAGGTTAAAAGCAAAGGAAACTAAACACAATTAAAATAAAGAAATTGTGAAGTCATATAACTGACAAGTATAATGGTAAATTTAAAAATAATAAATTAGTAGCTAAAGTGACTCTATCTCATTAACTTACAATAAACTAGAGAAGAAGAGAATCAAAATGCATGCATTTAGAAGAGCTTATGGAAGTATTTGCAAAATGCCTACCAGTCCAAAGACTCTAAGAAAGGGGTATGTTACCAATTGAAAAATTATCAGGATGCAGGCCAAGTATTCTGGCAGTCTCCAAACATCAGAACACTCAGACAACTTGGTTTTAAGAAGACAAAACGTTACAGAGAGAATCATGAAAATGTGTCCCACATGGAGATTAAAAGAGGAATCAAAGTGAAAACATATCAAGCATTTATTTGTCAAATGTCAGGAATTAACAATTGGGAGAAGAAAGACGCTATTAATAAATGCCTCACACATATAACATTTGCAATTTAAACTCTGTTTTTCTTTAGTGACAGATTTTCCTGCATGAAATCAATCATTATTTACCCAAAGAACAATGTAAGAGCGTACCAAACACAGACCAGAGCATAGTTAATGAGTATTTTCCAAGAAAGAATTCACTATTAACATACAAAACTTACTCACTTAATAAGTACAGTAAAATGACTAGAGATCACTAAGTGCCAAAAGTGAAAAGGAAAAGTTAATCAAAACTGAGTAATCAATTAAAGATAATAACAAATTCCCAAAATAAGAGATATTATGTCTTGAGAATACGAAACTCACTTGTTTCGTTTTTTGAAAAGTATCATTTAATAAGACAGTGAAATATGCACAGCTCTAATAATAGTATTTTCTCATTGAAAGTCAGTTCAGATAGTGTCACTACACATAAAATAGTTCAAGGAGTCAAATTCCTTGAAGAAATAAAAGCTAAAGTTTATCTATCAGTTCAGTTCAGTTCAGTTGCTCAGTTCTGTCCAACTCTTTGCAACCCCATGAACCACAGTACGCTAAAGCTCCCTGTCCATCACCAATTCCTGGAGTCCACTCAAACCCATTCGCATTGAGTCGGTGATGCCATCCAGCCATCTTATTTTCTGTTGTCCCCTTCTCCTCCTGCTCTCAATCTTTCCCAGCATCAGGGTCTTTTCAAATGAGTCAGCTCTTCTCATCAGGTGGCCAAAGTACTAGAGTTTCACCTTCAACAATAGTCCTTCCAATGAACAACCAGGACTGATCTCCTATAGGATGGGCTGGTTGGATCTCCTTGCAGTCCAAGGGACTCTCAAGAATCTTCTCCAACACCACAGTTCAAAAGCATCAATTCTTCGGCACTCAGCTTTCTTTATAGCCCACCTCTCACATCCATACATGACCACTGGAAAAACCAGAGCCCTGAGCAGACAGACCTTTGTTGACAAAGTAATGTCTCTGCTTTTTAATATGCTGTCTAGGTTGGTTATAACTTTCCTTCCAAGGAGTAAGCGTCTTCTAATTTCATGGCTGCAGTCACCATTGGCAGTGATTTTGGAGCCCAGAAAAATAAGTCATCCACTGTTTCTACTGTTTCCCCATTTATTTGCCATGAAGTGATGGCACCAGATGCCATGATCTTCGTTTTCTGTATGTTGAGCTTTAAGCCAACTTTTTCACTCTTCTCTTTCTCTTTCATCAAGAGGCTATTTAGTTCTTCACTTTCAGCCATAAGGTGTTGTCTTCTGCATATCCTGAGGTTATTGATATTTCTCCTGGCAATCTTGATTCCAGCTTGTGCTTCCTCCAGCCCAGCATTTCTCATGATGTACTCGGCATAGAAGTTAAATAAGCAGGGTGACAATATACAGCCTTGACGTACTCCTTTTCCTATTGGGAACCAGTCTGTTGTTTCATGTCCAGTTCTAACTGTTGCTTCCTGACTTGCATACAGATTTCTCAGGAAGCAGGTCAGGTGGTCTGGTATTCCCATCTCTTTCAGAATTTTCCACACTTTATGGTGATCCACACAGTCAAAGGCTTCGGCGTAGTCAATAAAGCAGAAATAGATGTTTTTCTGGAACTCTCTTGCTTTTTCCATGATCCAGCGGATGTTGGCAATTTGATCTCTGGTTCCTCTGCCTTTTCTAAAACCACCTTGAACATCTGGAAGTTCACGGTTCATGTATTGCTGAAGTCTGGCTTAGAGAATTTTGAGCATTACTTTATTAACATGTGAGATGAGTGCAATTGTGCGGTAGTTTGAGCATTCTTTGGCATTGCCTTTCCTTGGGATTGCAATGTAAACTGACCTTTTCCAGACCTGTGGCCACTGCTGAGTTTTCCAAATTTGCTGACATACTGAGTGCAGCACTTTCACAGCATCATCTTTCAGGATTTGAAATAGCTCAACTGGAATTCCATCACCTCCACAAACTTTGTTCATAGTGATGCTTTCTAAGGCCCACTTGACTTCACATTCCAGGATGTCTGGCTCTAGGTGAGTGTGAGTGATCACACCATCATGATTATCCGGGTCATGAAGATCTTTTTTGTACAGATCTGTGTATTCTTGCCACCTCTTCTTAATATCTTCTGCTTCGGTTAGGTCCATACCATTTTTGTCCTTTATTGAGCCTATCTTTTCATGAAATGTTCCCTTGGTATCTCTAATTTTCTTGAAGAGATTTCTAGTCTTTGCCATTCTATTGTTTTCCTCTATTTTTTTGCATTGATAACTGAGGAAGGCTTTCTTATCTCTCCTTTCTATTCTTTGGAACTCTGCATTCAGATGCTTATATCTTTCCTTTTTTCCTTTGCTTTTCACTTCTCTTCTTTTCACAGCTATTTGGAAGGCCTCCTCAGACAGCCATTTTGCTTTTTTGCATTTCTTTTTCTTGGGGATGGTCTTGATTCCTGTCTCCTGTACAATGTCAAGAACCTCTGTCCATAATTCTTCAGGCACTCTGTGTATTGGATCCAGTCCCTTAAATCTATTTTTCACTTCCACTGTATAGTCATAAGGGATTTGATTTAGGTCATACCTGAATGGTCTAGTGGTTTTCCCCACTTTCTTCAATTTAAGTTTGAATTTGGCAATAAGGAGTTCATTGTCTCAGCCACAGTCGGCTCCTGGTCTTGTTTTTGCTGACTGTATAGAACTTCTTCATCTTTAGCTGCAAAGAATATAATCAGTCTGATTTCAGTGTTGACCATCTGGTGATGTCCATGTGTAGTCTTCTCATGTGTTGTTGGAAGAGGGTGTTTGTTGTGACCAGTGCATTCACTTGGCAGAACTCTATTAGCCTTTGCCCTGCTTCATTCTGTACTCCAAGGCCAAATTTGCCTGTTACTCCAGGTGTTTCTTGACTTCCTACTTTTGCATTCCAGTCCCTTATACTGAAAAGGACATCTTTCTGAGGTGTTAGTTCTAGAAGGTCTGTATAGTATGAAAAGACAAAAGATAGGACACTGAAATATGAACTCCCCAGGTCAGTAGGTGCCCAATATGCTACTGGAGATCAGTGGAGAAATAACTCCAGAAAGAATGAAGGGATAGAGCCAAAGCAAAAACAACACCCAGTTGTGGATGGGACTGGTGATAGAAGCAAGGTTCGATGCTGTAAAGAGCATTTTTGCATAGGAACCGGGAATGTTAGGTCCATGAATCAAGGCAAATTGGAAGTGGTCAAACAGGAGATGGCAAGAGTCAACATCAACATTCTAGGAATCAGCAAACTAAGACAGACTAGAATGGGTGAATTTAACTCAGATGACCATTCTATCTACTACGGCGGGCAGGAATCCCTTCGAAGAAATAGAGTAGCCATCATAATCAACAAAAGAGTCCAAAATGCAGTACTTGGACACAATCTCAAAAATGACAGAATGATCTCTGTTCGTTTCCAAGGCAAACCATTCAATATCACGGTAATTCAAGTCTATGCCCCAACCAGTAATGCTGAAGAAGCTGAAGTTCAATGGTTCTATGAATACCGACAAGACCTTCTAGAACTAATACCCAAAAAAGTTATTTATAATTATACCTTATTTTTCTGAGGACTAATTTACCTGATTATACTATATGATTTCTTGTGCATATTTAGATTGCTATACAGTTTTTTGAAAAGTAAAGGTAGTGAAAGTAAAAAAAAAAAAAGTAGTGAAAGTGTTAGACACTCAGTCTTGTTTGACTCTTGCCAGCCCATGGACCCAAGGAGCTGTGAGGCTACTCTGGCTTTGGAATTCTCCATGCAGGAATACTGGAGTTGGTAGCCATTCCCTTCTCCAGGGGATCTTTCCTGATCAAGAACTGAACCTGGGTCTCCTGTATCGCAGGAAGATTCTTTACCATCTGAGCCACCAGGAAGCCCAAGTACAAGTATGTGTCAAGAGGCATCAGAGTGGTAGTAAGGAAACGAGGATTTTATGTGCAAGTAGTTGTGTTACACACATAACGTATTCCAACTTCTATAATCAATGGTTGTCAGGATAATAAGCTCATATGATCCAATGTGGGGAAAAGCAAAACCATATATTATAAAGTATGTGAAAATTCCACATTTAAGAAGAATAGAATGTCAAGATACTCTGAAATAAGCTGATCTCTAATACCAATGTCTGATTACTTCCTTTCAAGATCAATATAGGAAAGATGGTAAAGAATTTACTAGAGTGTAATTTTAAAGCACATGTACTGTGAAAGCTCTGCTAGATGACAGCTAAAATACTTTTGGTCAAACTAAACAGTAATTTAGATACTTGACTCTAAATTGAAGAAATATCTTTAAAATTACACCACTTCTTTTGTTTTCTATTTAAACTAATGAGAGAATTTACTTATAGGACATATACCATTTTAATCCACTTGGTGTGACTGCATCTCTTTATAAACTCCACTTAATTTGGTTACATAGTGTCAATGCCAATTCCTGTGTCTCCAATAAGCTTCCTGAGGGCAAGAAATTTAATCCATCTGATTCACTGCTAAATCCCAGGGCTTACAGCAATGTCTACCACGTGTGTGTGTGTGTGTGCTAAGTTGTTTCAGTTGTGTCTGAGTCTGTGCAGCCCTATGGGCTGTAGCCCACCAGGTTCCTCTGTCCATGGGATTCTCCAGGCAAGAATACCGGAGTGGGTTGCCATGCCCTTCTCCAGCGGATCTTCCTGACCCAGGGGTCGAACACTGACAGGTAGATTCTTTACCACTAGCGCCACCTAGGAAGCCCAACGTGTCAGTTCAGTCGCTCAGTCGTGTCCGACTCTTTGCGACCCCATGAATCGCAGCACGCCAGGCCTCCCTGTCCATCACCAACTCCTGGAGTTCACACAGACTAACGTCCATTGCGTCAGTGATGCCATCCAGCCATCTCATCCTCTGTCATCCCCTTCTTCTCCTGCCCCCAATCCCTCCCAGCATCAGAGTCTTTTCCAATGAGTCGACTCTTCCCATGAAGTGGCTAAAGTACTGGAGTTTCAGCTTAAGCATCATTCTTTCCAAAGAAATCCCAGGGCTGATCTCCTTCAGAATGGACTGGTTGGATCTCCTTGCAGTCCAAGGGACTTTCAAGAGTCTTCTCCTACACCACAGTTCAAAAGCATCAATTCTTTGGTATTCAGCTTTCTTCACAGTCCAACTCTCACATCCATACATGACCACAGGGAAAACCACAGCCTTGACTAGATGGACTTTTGTTGGCAAAGTAATGTCTCTGCTATTCAATATGCTATCTAGGTTGGTCATAACTTTTCTTCCAAGGAGTAAGCGTCTTTTAATTTCATGGCTGCAATCACCATCTGCAGTGATTTGGGAGCCCAAAAAAATAAAGCCTGACACTGTTTCCACTGTTTCCCCATCTATTTCCCATGAAGTGATGGGACCAGATGCCATGATCTTTGTTTTCTGAATGTGAGCCCAATGTGTAGTATAACTGTATTCTATATGTTTTAAAGTAAAATAAATAGAAGAGAGTAAAGAATTTCTTAACAAAAATTTTAAGAACTCTAAGAATACATCTATTGAGAAAAAGAAAGATCAATGTAAAACTAAAATTTCCATGTGAAAAAATGATAGTCAACAGATTAACAGCATAAAGTGTAAAAGCTGTATCATGTTTGGGAACGCATGTACACCTGTGGTGGATTCATGTCAATGTATGGCAAAACCAATGCAGTATTGTAAAGTAGAATAAAGTAAAAATAAAAGTTTAAATAAAAAAATATAATATAATATAAATTTTTAAAAAAAAAGCTGTATTATGCATTAGAAGAATTCATTGTTAAGAAATACTAACAAGCATGAAAACATCACAATGATAAATGTAAATAAAAAATACACAGCATATTTTTAGGCTAATTTGAAAAAGAAAAATGCATATTCAAATGTTTCCTTAAGGGGTTAGGAAAAATCATTCTGGTATAACAAATAGTTACCTGTAAAAACAGTTTAAAGTAAAATGAGCACTCTTGCACACTTCTAACTAGATTCTTAATTTCAATATCCCCCAGACCAGTCCTGAGTGATATTGGTAAACAGAATTTATTTTGGATACAAAGTAAAGCTACTTGCTTTTCACTCATAGAATGAAATATTATGCAACCTTTAAGAGTGATCTATTCACTGAGAAATGTCTAGTTTGTGCCATGTTACCAAAAAAGAAAGATGGAAATCAGATATATTTGGATGCATTTATCTGAATGCTTTTCGAATCTTGTAATGGATTTAAAAATTTGCATATTTTCAAAACTAAAAAACGCATTTCAGTGAGGATCTCCTATATCATACAGACTTCTGACTTCAGCCAGACTCACGAATCTTATACCTGTTGAATTACACATTTCCTATGTCTATCCTGACACCACCCTACTACCTTTAACTAAAAAAAAATATCAATTTAGGGCCGTTCGTCACAATGAAAACTGTTTTATTACTTTAGGAATGTTCTTGTTTGAAACACCAAGAAGCAAATGATGTTTACTGCTGAGCAATCTAGACCTACTCACAATCCAAACAATTTACTCCCAATTCCATCTTCTAGTTCAGGATTCAACCAAAGCCTCAGTAAAACTCTAATATGTAAAAACCATGAACCTTGGAAAATACCAATAAGCTGCGAAATGTATAATTTTAGATTATCATATAGGTGACATCTTCATTTTAAAATACTTTGAAAATAAGCAGCCAAAATAAAATGGACAAATTGCTTCCTTAATGATAAAAGAGTAACAGTATTAGACAAGCTAAATAGAATATATGGAGCCAATTTTAATGATCACTCATTCATCTATTTTTCTTTATCAGCTAACATATTTACTTATTTTCAAAAGCCTTAAAGAATGCAGTAGAAAATTCATGTGGTGTTCTGTAGAGCCAATGCTGATTAATACCTTTGACTACCGGGCAAAAAATACCTACTTTCTTACATAATATGTAGATAGAAAGAAAGATAAAAACATTATAATTACAGAATAAAAATGTTAAAGCTTGAAGAGGGCCATTTTTTCGTGGAAGTTATCTTTTTAAATACGGGGAAAAATGAGTCAGTGTATTAGCATCATAAGATTGCTGCTCTTATTTAAAACTGTTCATTGTCTTGCCCTAAGGTTGTTTATTCTTCCCCTAAGTCACTGTGCTCTACTATCCTTCTGCCAAAAACATTTTAAACTAAACTAAATAGCATGTGCAACAAATTTCCTCTGTTATGTTAAGTTGGCCTTAATA
This sequence comes from Budorcas taxicolor, assembly GCF_023091745.1. Lineage (NCBI taxonomy): Eukaryota > Metazoa > Chordata > Mammalia > Artiodactyla > Bovidae > Budorcas > Budorcas taxicolor. The sequence goes on from NC_068910.1 coordinate 91,133,682, forward strand.
AAAATTATTAAAGACTACAACTAAAGAATTACAGGGCAGGATAGAAGACTAGGGAAAAAATTCTCATTTTCCCCAACAAAATATCCCTAACATTTTAAATGGCATTTACTTGATCTATATTGGCACATGTGTGGAGAGCAGGGTGTATGTGTCTACACATATATCATTCCTACAAGCTGGCTGGCTAAAATGGCATCATCTATTTATATAAATTTCACATATCTTTCCACCCATGGTCTGACCTATATAGGAGGTTAGGCAAATATAAGCAAAACTCAAGTAGCATTTTTTTTCATCTTATAAAAATTCATGAACATCATTACCACATGCTTTCATTCATTAAAAAAAAAAAGTGACTAAATACCATCTGTGCACGATAGTCTAATTAGGGATTAGAATCACAGACGCTTTGCTGGCTCACATGTTCAAGCACATGCCCCCTTGACCATTTCAGAAAAGAAAATAAAAAGAACAATAAAAACATAGTCAGAGGCATCCCTTTGGATTCAGCTTTGGCTACTAGAGTTAACTAACCCCACAGAATTTAGCTGTCTAGCACTCTCTTTGGAAATTGACTCTTTTTTTTTTCCCCTTGATGTGCATGCCTGCCCCAGCACAAGCCTTAGGATAAATTTGGCATCACATGAACCAGGTTTTAATAAGTTCAAACAACATTTTACAGAAGACTGGTATTTACAATCTGCAACATATAGCAGGGGCAAATTTTTCTAGCCTTGGTACCCCCAACAAAAAATTCAAGTGATAATACTAACTTGTTCTGAAAGAAAATTAACAATTTATAGTTATTAATCAGGAGTGATATAATATAATATATATGACCCTGTACAATATGAATAATAAAACTTATAATACTTATTAAAACATGATAATTTTAGGGTCCATGTATTATAGAAGCTGAATTGATAAAATGAGTTCATAAAGTCAAGATGTCATATTTATTTTCAGTTAGGACTACACTTCTTCCTTATCCTAACTTCTAGTAAAATGACTGCATTAGAAGCATTTTAAACTATAAAGATCATGCAGTCTAATTTGATGTAAATCCTGCTAGTCCCAACAGTGAGGATCAGAAGACTGAATCCTATATAGGCATTTAAGATGTCAACAATTAAATACCTTCTGCGAAAAAAAAAAAAAAAGCAGTGCAATTTTATTGTCTTTCGCAACCAGAAAAAAATGTGTACTTTTTAGATTAAAAGAGTTTTCACTTTAGAAAATGTAGGTGGGGATATTATCACATATAGCAAATGATACCTTTGTGTCCTCTCCATCCAGCATAAAGTAAAAGAAAATAAACACTGAAAAAATAATAATTGAAAGAAAGGAGTGAATCAGTTAAGCCAGCTATATTGTTACAAACATAAATTTTTTAACAGAAAATAAAGTGCAATATCAACAAAAAGGCAAATTAAATGGCACCATCACAGGGCCACTACTCTTTCAACCATCACAGTACCTTGAGACTCAAATTTGTATCTATTTTCTATTCCTAGTCCCATCCCAAAGATCCATAACAGGAGTGACCAGTCTGCTAAAAAGTAGCTATTTATGTCTTGGTTTCATAAGACAGATCCATGTCCAGCTGGAAAAAAAAAAAAAATCCATGCATGTTTAGCCCAAACCAGCTATATAACTAGGTCTCTTCAAGTAAAATTAGGTCTACACAGATTCTTCACATCCAGATCCAAAGAGAGAGGAAAAAAAAAAAGCCCCCATTTAAATACAGCTTGTAAAGTCTGGAATTATAAGCTATTCTTTCAGTGGTCAGACTTGGCTGGTTATTGACTAGTGTATTCTCTTTGGATTCTAAAGGCCATTTCTGATGAATATTGGCTGCTGCAACAATTTCATATTGTCAACAGATGCTGGGGTGCTGCTTATTCAGCTATGGAGTGGTTGCCAGAGGAGGCTCATTGCTTCAGGCTGAAGCAAATTAATCCCAGTGGAGATGAGTTTTATTTGTTTCTCTAATAGTGGGAAGAAATATTGATGAGAGAATTCTGAGCTGTGCTAAGGACAACAGGCTGCTGGAGATTTCACCAATTCATTTCAGCATCTCCAACTTGGAGGCCATGTGTGGTAGGAAGCCCCCTCTCAGGCTGTGTTTCCCGGAGGGCATCTAGCTCATAGACCCCTCTTTCCACAACAAACATACAGCTCTTTGTTCTCCCTCTATTTACAGTGGAAAGTATTAGCCTCGTGTATGAATGTATTTATATCTGGCCATAAAATTTTTTGAAGAAATAATTAAAATGCCACTAAAAACTGTAAACAGCAAGAACTAAAAGCATTTTTCTTTCATGGTTGAATTTTGTATATTATTTTCAGACACTCAACATCCTGCATAAGTTCTCTGCTTTCTTGATGAGAAATTTTCTAACTGAAGACACTGTGGTTCAGATTTTTCTCTTACTTCCTATTTGAGAATTCTTCCTCCTCAGGAATAAAAACTGGCAGATTTTACTAACAACTGCATCAGAGTCATGCTCTAGAACAGCAAAAGCTCACAGTAAGGGGATAGGCAAAGATGGAAAGAGAAATACTTTCCAGTCTTTTAAATAGAAATTCCTTTTAAATTAGCTTATTGGACATCCAATAAGGGTATAGTTATTCAATTTTTTAATAAGAGTTACCAATTTAATATACTTTTAATGGGCACGGTATTGATAGATCAAATGGAAATAAGCACACAAACAGAGGTTATGGATTTTAACTATTTAATTATTGTTAGATGAATAGTAAATAAGTAACACATGAAAATTCAGCAGTAAATTTAACGGTGTTAGGTTTTATGTTTACGTGCATTTCAGCCTTGTTTTTCCATCTCTTTAAGAACTAATGGTAAGTGAAGAAGTGAATTTTAGACATTTCTTCCCCTTGATCTTAAGAGTTACCATCCTCCAAATATTATAGTTTTAATTTAGGGAAATTTTTTAAATTTAAAAAATTTTAAATAGAAATGACTACATTTGGAAAAAGTGTATGCCATAATAATGGCCAATGGAATCTAGCATGAGCTTTACATTTTACGCTCAATTTCCTGATTTATAAAGGTAAAAAGCGTGCAGAAATTGATATGTGAAAAAGACCCCTGCAGAACTAAAATTGCAAATAACTTTTGACTCAAACAATGGAAACTGAATCACATATTCCTCTGCTATACAAGCAAAGCCCATGTAAACATCCTACATGTTCAAAACACCATTGTGTCCTGCCTCTCCTTCTGCTTCTGCTCTCATCTGCAAGAGCTCATCCTTTCTTACTGCAAAATACAAGCTGTTTCGAGTTGACATTTTGAGCATAAGGCCATCATGGTGAAATATCTCCCAAATGTTTCTTCTTCACTGTATCTTTCTCTCACCTCAGGGAATGTGCACTCTGTCTTCTTTCCATGTTTCCCAGCATCTTCTCCTCAACTGTCTATGAATGTCCTCCAGGCTTTATCCCTCCATTTTTTCTTCCCCTCCCTCAGTACACCTTATCTATCACTTCACCTTTCCATCCATTCATATATATTTGTCATAAGCATGACGAAAATACCTCTCAGTCTCTCTCCTCTGTGAGGTAATCCCTCTGTTTTCCTCACCTTTTCTCTCTCCTGTTCTTCTCTACAGTAAAAACACTGAAATAAGCAATTGTGCTTGGTTCCAATAATTTTTTCCTTGGACATTTGTACTCAAGTTTTAAATGTTTTACTTTCTGTTGCTTAAAAACAAAATACCAAAGTGGCATGAGGGGATTTAGTATATGGGGAAATTTTAATATTATGCCAAGACTTCTAGGCATTCTCTTAGAGCAAAAATCACTGACATGATAACAACTGTTTCCCTTCAAGCATAAGATATTTTAATGATTATAATTTTCTGTCCCACTGCATTGATTATTCATTACTACACAGTAGATTTAAGGACATTATATGTTTTCTTGGGTTCACTCAAGAGTCCAGCCACCATTTAAAACTTTCTCTTTCCCATCTAATGGCTGAAATTTCTTAGATGGATAGTTTTTCGATCTGGGAAAGACTTCAGAGTATAACCTTTTTATTTTATGAATGAAGTCCTTGAAACCCCAAAAGTAAACTATTTGACCCAACATTTTACAGCAAACCTAGAATGGTGAGATTACCCTACATGTTTAAAGTCACAGAACCTAACTGCTCTGAGTAGTTGAGTACTGCAAGAGGAAGCAGCAAGAAGAACGAAGCTAAAAAAGAAGAGGAGAGTTAGACCATAAAAACCATGCCTTTATACAACTGGCACACGGCAACTACTCATTACATAATTGACTAATGAATAGTTAGATGCCAAGCGAAGGAACGCAAGTTGTACCATACATCTGATGGGGAATCACTGAAGGATTCTGCTATAGGAAATGGTGATAACAGGCCTGTACTTTAGAAGTCCGTTATTAAAAGCAAGGTTGTAGAAGATGAATTCCTGTAAGATGGAAGTAGAAGCAAGAAAGCCAGTTGAGAAAATGTAATAATTCAGATAAGACATGCTAAAGTCCTGGATTAAAATATTGCCAGGAAGAACAAAAGGAAGATTATATTCATGTGTTTGTGTGTGTGTCTTCTGTAGGCTCCCCTCATGGAATGAAAACTACTTCTTTGTACGAAGGCTGCATCCACCACTTTCAAGACTCTAACCTGATCTATGAGATGCTGTGTGAGTTAATCTTCATAAAAATCAAATAATGCTATGAAAACTTATGAGCGTTTTCAAAAATGCTTCTCATAAAACAATGTTCCGCAAATGCCATTTGCCAAGGTGAGGATTTTCCATCTATGCAAACCAAAGTAATGAAATAATGATACTGATAAAGTAATAATAATAACAACAGTAGCACTTGACACATTAGGAATATACATATGCCAGGCAATATTCTAAGTATTTTACTCATTTGATCCCTGTAGCAATTTTATAATATAGGGATTATGACTACTCTGTGTTATAGACGAATAAATTGAGAAATAGAGAGGTTTACTCACATGTTCAATATTAAACATCTACAAAAAGATGGAGACTGAATTTGAAATTTGTCAGTATAAGTATAGGTCTTACACTGACTATAATTTTCATAAAATAGTGATCGTATAACCTTGCCCATTTTGAAGATTAACAAAATAAAGTAAAATGACATGTTCAAGGCCATACTACTGACAGCAAAAGTGTATATGTATATATGTGTTTTCACACTATAAGTAACTCAAAATTCATTTAATGAATACTATTACCTGGATATAAAAAAGTTCATATATTTGATACACATGATTTTTCTCTTGGTTTTGCTTTAAAAAACACCTTCAAATAGTTATGCATGTGTGCATGCTAAGTCAGTTCACTCGCTTCAGACTCTTTGTGACACTACAGACTGTAGCCCACCAGGATCCTCTGTCCATGGGATTTTTCAGGCAAGACTACTAGAGTGGATTGCCATGCTCTCCTTCAGGGGATCTTGCTGACCCAGGGATCGAACCCATGTTTCCCATGTCTCCTGCATTGGCAGGCAGGTTCTTTACCACTAACACCACCTGGGAAGTCCAAATAGTTACATCACATATTTAATCAGTAATGTTTTTCTGGGCTTCTCCTCTGGCCCAGATGGTAAAGAATCTTCCTGCAATGCAAGAGACCCAGGATCGATCCCTGAGTCAGGAAGATCCCCTGGGGAAGGAAATAGCCACCCACTCCAGTATTCTTGCCTAGAGTATCCCATGGACAGAGTACCCTGGTGGTCTACAGTCCATAGGATCACAAAGAGTCGGACAAGACTGAGCGACTAACACTTTCACTTTCAATGTTTTTTCCACAATGAAAAGTTAACCTTGCTAATCAGATTGTAGAAATTTAGAATATATATCTTTTAGAGGGGAAATAAATACATAAATAAAAATAAGTTGAAGATAAAAACAATAGACAATAAGTCTCTTTAACCCATGTTCATATGTTGCTGACAAATCCAATCCATTTCATTCATAAAAATTTTTGCCTTTACACATATAAATCATGTAAACAGAGTAAAGAAAACCATTGCCATTCAAACAAAGGCATTCATTGAATAAAATTATGATTGCTTTATATACCCCCCATATATACCAGGGTAAAGAAAACTATTGCCTTTCAAAAAAAGGCATTCATTGAATAAAATTATGATTGCTTTATATACCCCCCATATATACCAGGGTAAAGAAACCATTTCCTTTCAAAAAAAGGCATTCACTGAATAAAATTATGATTGCTTTATATAGCCTCCATATATATCAATCTCAAAAAGATAATCTGGAATATTTTTTAAAATACACAAAATAAAACATACTATATGATTCTATCTATGTAAAGGTAAAAACTATTAAAACTGATTTAATATATGACGTTAGGAGTCAAGATAGTAGCACTGTACAGGAGAAAAGCAAGGCCAAGTTTGAGAGGACCTCCAAACAGCTTCTATTTATTGATCTGCACAAGGGTTGTAGAGATATACTTAATTTTTTGTAATTTAGCTAGCTGTATACTAATGATTTATGGAAGCTTCTACATGGACAATTCACTTAAAGTTGTATTTTATAAATCATTCATTATTAATTAATTAGTAAGCATTTTTATCATTGTAATAGAACAACAGGTAATTCCTAGTACTGAAGAAGAAATTACTATGTTGCAATAAAATTAATTAAAATCAGAGATCATGCAGTAAGGGAAGGGAGAGAGACATGACGAAATTACAGCAGGTTAACTTAAGAATATCTTGAATTTTGGAGTCAAACAAGCCTCAGCTCAAAAATTTGCACCATCACTTCTTAGTTTGGGACTTATCTGTTAAAATGCGCTTTTGAGAGACTCAACGAAATTCATTACTGGACTTTAATCAACATTAATTCTCTTGTCCTTATACTGTCCTATAAAGTTGTGTGCAAACACATCAAAAAGTAATTAACTTTAGCTTTAAGGCTAGCAGGCTGGAGAACAGTTGTAAAACTTAATACTTCCCAGAAGTGACAACTGAACAAACACTTGAAGCAGGAGCTGAACTTGACCAGGATGATTTCAAGAAAGGCAAAAATCAGAAAAACATAAGTACTCAAAGATATTAAGCTATTCAAGTCCAGTGATACTTAGTAGTTCTTTGTGAGTAAGTGTGGAAGAGAGAACTAGAGAATGACAGAAGAAGCTGGACAGGTATGTTTAAACCAAATAGTGATGGGACTTGCGTGCTAACACAGGAGTGTTCTGCTTGGTTTACGTTTATCCTATAATTACGAGGTAAATATAAATATTAGGCTTACACGGTTCCTTGAGATCTGAATAAGATCAGTACAAACCTCCTTTCCAAATGCTTGGTGGTTCAAATACCTCCTCTAGCTTTATGCCGAATCACTGAAAATTGCTTCTGTAACTGGGATTTCTGTTTCACACTACATTACCAAATGAGAAACTGAAACGCTACCCAGGTTTGCACATAAGCCCACAACCAAAAAATCCTCTCCAGGAAGTATTTGTGACTTTAGTCCTCTTGCCAAAAATGAGAAGATCATGAGGAGATAAAGTTGCACATATGCATACAACTTCAAGTTCAAGGTTAGACACTGTATTTCTTAAAATGTTGCCTCACAACAAGGGAACTTGGGGCCAGAGGAATTCTTTCCTATTCATCCTTTTTAGAATGCAGTTTTGATCAGTTAAATGTTTTGTTTTTAACAAAATAGACTATCAAAAAACTACTTCTCTAGATAATATATACTTGATTAATCACAATGTCCCTTTCTCTGAGATTTAAATTTTTTTAAAAAAATTAATGCTAACAATGTATTACCAGTAAGTCACTGATTTACAAAATTGAAATGCTTATAGGTGTGTCGAGTTTTAAAATCTAGTCTGATCACGGCTGAAAAATGTAAACTACTATATGTACTACAACAAAGCAGCAATTGCCAGCCTTTTGTGGTAACAGGTTAGAAGTATCTAATGATAATATTCACAAAACAAGTCTTATTTCCACTATTCCTTTTCTTGCCCCAAAATATCACACCATGTTTAGAATGAAAGTCCAGTTCATATTAAGTAACCATGTCGATCCTAAAGTGAGCACTGTCAGCAAACAAACAGGATTATAGAAGTCCTTTCTCCATCTTCAAACAGTAAGTCTTTACATTTCAGAAAGCCCTCTGGGTTGCTTTCTTGTCTTGACTTCAAAGAGCTATATAAACTTAGATCAATTTTGCAGTGGCATAATCTGATGAGAAATGGGCCTGACTCCATTTCAGGTCATAGTGAGCCAACCTCCAAAAAATGTTAAAAAGTGTACAATTTTTATAAAAATTTCCCTTACCAGTGCCATAGAATAGCTAGCTATAACATTAAGATTGATATAAGACCCATGAGTCATTTGAAAAAATAACTGTTCACCCATTGGTTTGATGTTTCTTATGTGTGACACTAGATATATCAGAATATAAATAATGGGTCCTTAAAAAGTACAATACTATTGCCTCCTTTATGACAAGGTAATGCATTCTGAACAAAGGCAACCCCTCTTAAAGGCAATGTTGGAGCCTGTAGCTTTAGGTAACAAAGAGATTTCTAAAACAAACAAACAAACAAACAAAAAATCTGACTTTGGGTAGATGCTGCAATTTCAAGAGCTAAACTATTACTAAGCCTTTAGAAGTGATCATAAATGAATTCAATACAAAAGTGTATTAATATTGCTTGTACAAAGTAAAACAGTGTTTTTGCTTTCCTTGTTCTATATTTACATTGAACCTTTTTTTTTTCAAAATATGCCAGTTTATGTTTATTTCCTAAATTTCAAAAAGAATTAAAGATGAGCCAGGACAGCACATTTTTTCACATATGCTGGAGCAGCATATTAGAGGAATGCTAGAGGCTCTCGCATTCTTTCTTCCCAAATTAAATTACATTTCCAAGTTTACTCTACAGAGGACCCTAAAATTAAATGGCATCCACCAACCTGACTTCTTTAGAGAGCCATAATCAGGAAGAAAGTACACATGTGCACGAGGGTACATACACGCGAACATGGTTCTAATTAGGGTGGACATAGTCTCCCAGTGATTGATGCACACATGATGCCTCTTCCTAGTCAGGCAGAAATGTTAGAAGTCAGCAATTTGGCGGGAACAGAGACAACCATGTATATTGCCAGTTGGGCAGCTTGACAATATGGGGTTTTGATTCCTGCTTGGGAACTGTGTGTTCCGAACAGCACACATCTCATTTGGACTGAAGGAACACAGAAAATAACTCCAACGAGAAGAACTGGGGAAAGTCAGTCACTAAAAAGGGATATATTTAGAATCACACGAAGTTTAAAGATAAACAATTACAACACAGGTTCTAAAAGAAACTAGATTGGAAGAAATAAGATTTTTAATAAAAATACAACTTTCAAAGCTAGTGAGACTAGAACATTACTCTTGTTCTTCCTTCTTTCTGACTGGCTCCCCAAGTAATGTCAAATTTTACTTTAATGTTACGTTATCAGTGAGCTCTCCCAAAAACATCCAAAACTAAACCATCCTTATCTCCACTGCACTCACACCATTTCATTTCTCTATTTTTCTCCATAGCATTATCACCATCTAATATAACTTATTTTACTAAGGTAACTTATTTTACTAAGGTAACTTATATTTTACTTATTTTCTTAATGTTCATCTCTTCCACCTAGATTATAAGATCTGGAAGGACAGGAGTGTTTTCTGTTTTATTCATGACAGTATCTCCAGGACTCAGAAAAATTTCTGAATAGACTAGGTGTTTCATAACCATTTGTAAATAAACAAAGAATTCCCAATAGTGAAATTAGTACACTAAAGAATAGCAGCTGAATGTCTTATTGTCTATTAAGACATATTCTGAACTTATTTTTTCAGTCTTATTTTTAATTATCAGGATATTTTACATGCTGATTACATTTACATTAAACTTTTTTTTTCTGTGCAATCTAAATAATTTGTTCAATTTACTAAGTTTTGTCCATTCTTTTTTCTATGTTCCACCCTGAGAAATAAAATGTTATAAAACATGAATATTAGAAGAAATAAAGGTGGGAACAGATGAGATAATTAAAAAGACTGAGTCAAAAATATGTGATTACAGTTGTAGTTTCAGTAATGGCAAGAGTAGCTCAAATTAAACTAAACCACCCACTGATAATTATTATATACTCTGGACAAAATGTAAGGAACACTTCTTTGAAACCACTGGAAAATGACTAAAAACAGGCATAAAATGGAAAGGATTAAACCTTGAGAGAAAGAAACTGCACTGGGAGTTAATGTGGGGAAGGACACATTAATACAGCTTTTCCACTGAAGGCACTCCCCAGGCCATGCAGAAACAATGAGTTAGAATTCAATTATAGAACTCAAACATAAAGCCACAGTTTACTGGACTGAGATGCAAGAGAATGGAGCTCAGAACTGCCAGAATGGCTAGAAATTGAAGGAGAAAAAAAAATTCTAGAAATGAGAGAGTTACATATGAAGGAGCTACAAAACTGCCTATAACTTCCCCTCAAATCCTTGAATGACCCATGAATTGTAGACAAAGAGTAAAGATGCCAAAGATCCCAATGGGAAGCATTGGCTAGAAGGCCAAAGAAGCAGAGGCTAACGTGGGGAAGATGAAGTTGAAGTCACACCAAGTTACAAGAGCCTCATCTTATGAATTGGAGAAGGAACTGGCAACGCACTCCAGTATTCTTGCCTGGAGAATCCCAGGGACAGAGGAGCCTGGTGGGCTGCCATCTATGGGACTGCACAGAGTTGGACATGACTGACGCAACTTAGCAGCAGCAGCAGCATCTCATAAATAAAGCCCATACCTTAGGCATAAAAGAGTCATCCTGGACTAAACACAAAACCAAAACAAACAAACAAAAAAAGCATTACTAAAAAAGCTAAAACCAAGCCATCATAAAGTTTATGGTGTCTGAGTATAATTTAATTGCCTGCTGTAATAAAAATTAACATACTTCAGGAAAAGAGAACAGAATGCAGACTCACTCCAATGCCTAATTTGCAGTGACAGATTTCTAGACATATAACTAATATACAGAAATATGCTAATGAAATAAAAAGAAGACTACAGAAATAGACCTCAGTATATCGCCAGCACTGGACTTAGCAGGCAAGGGCTTTAAAGTAGCTAATGAAAATAAGTACAGTGACTGAATGGAAAACACAGTCATAACAGTCAAAAAGATAGAAATATTTAGCAGGCAAGTAGAAAATATAAAAAAAAATCAAAATAAAATTCTACAACTGAAAAGAAATAAAAATCTGTAAAGAAAGTCACCACATGAGCTTAACAGCAGATTGGAAATGGCAGAAAGCAGAACTAGAATGAACTCAAAAACTGTTCCCTAGAAATTACCCAACTGAAGATAAATGATTGAAGTCAATTGAATAGAAACATACGGACAGGAGGATTAATAAAGAATGACCTGATATATTCATGAAAATAAAAATGGCAAAAAGAGAAGAGAGGGAAAATGACTGGAAAAGCATTCCATGAAATAATGGCAAAATTTTCCTGAAGCAGAAAAAAAAAAAAAGGCAGCATAAAGCTCCAGGGAACTTTATGAATATCACCATTATGAATAAATTAAAACACCTAAACATATCATGGTCAAATTTCTGAAAAGCTAAAAAAATTAAAGAGAAAGCCTTAGAAGAAACCAAAGGAAAAGATGGACCTAAATTATATCTACTTTCTCCTCAGAATCAGTAAAAACAAGGAGACAATGAAATAAGTAAACTGCTGAAAGGTAAAGGCAAAAACACCAACTTGAAAAAAATCCACAGATTTCTATATCTGGTGAATATATCTTTGAAAGTGAAATAAGGCTGTATTCAGATAAAGGCTGAGAGCATTTATTGCGGAAAAAAAAAAAACCTGTACCACAAAAATGTTAAATGAACTACTTTGGGCCAAAGAGAAATAACACCAGATGGAAACCTTAAACTACAAAGAAAAAGGATAAATTAAAGGCAATTTTTTCTCTCTTAATTTCTTATAAAAACTATTTTAAAGCAAAAATTTGTAATATATTATGTGGTTTATAAACATATCAGTATAAATTATGAGACAACATTACAAAAAAGGAAGTGGAGGTAAACCAAATGATGCTGGTGAAAAGTTTTTATATTCTACTTAAAAAAATACCATAGCAACACCAAGTAGACTATTATCATTTAAGTATGCATATTAAGATATGGCAACCTGCTCCAATATTCTTGCCTGGAAAATTTCCACCATCAGAGGAGTCTAGCGGGCTACAGTCCATGGGTCACGGAGTTGGATACGACTGAGTGACTGAACATTCACACATGCATATATTTATACCTAGCACAATAGTCTAAAAATTAATATTAACAGTATAGCTTACACGTGCATAGTTAAAGATCTAAAAGAGGAATGAAAATGGAATACTAATATTTGTTATGCATGTTTGAATATATACATATGATGACAGAATAACAGACCCAACTATACAAACAATTACGTTAAAACTAAGCTTCCCTGGTGGCTCAGATGGTAAAGAATCTGCTTGCAATACAACCCAAGTTTGAGCTGGGTCAGGAAGATCTCCTGGAGAAGGGAATGGTTACCCACTCCAGTAGTCATGTATAGTTTTTCCAGTAGTCATGTACGGATGTGAGAGTTGGACTATAAAGAAGGCTGAGCACCAAAGAATTGATGCTTTTGCACTGTGGTGATGGAGAAGACTCTTGAGAGTCCCTTTGACTCAAGGAGATCCAACCAGTCCATCCTAAAGGAAATCAGTCCTGAATATTCATTAGAAGGACTGATGCTGAAGGTGAAACTCCAATACTTTGGTCACCTGATGCAGAAAACTGACTCATTTGAAAAGACCCTGATGCTGGGAAAGATTGAAGGCAGGAGGTGAAGGGGATGACAGAGGACAAGATGATTGGATGGCATCACTGACTCAATGGACATGAGTTTGAGTAAGCTCCAGGAGTTAGTGATGGACAGGGAAGTATGGTGTGCTGCAGTCCACCGGGTAGCAAAGAGTCAGACAGGACGAAGTAACTGAACTGAACTGAACTCACTCCAGTATTCTTGCCTGGAGAATTACATGGACAGAGAAGCCTGGCAGGCTACAGTCCACGTGATCGCAAAGAGTAGGACACCACTGAGCAATTAACACTTTCACTTTTCATCCTATTTTATAGGCGTAGACAATATTATTAGGTGATTATATTGATAATATTAGACTAAAATTTAAAAAATCAAGACTACCGAACTTTGAGAAAAGACAAAGTAAAAGTGAAGTCACTCAGTCGTGTCTGACTCTGCAACCCCATGGACTGTAGCCTACCAGGCTCCTCTGTCCATGGGATTTTCCAGGCAATAGTACTGGAGTGGATTGCCATTTCCTTCTCCAGGGGATCTTCCCAACCCAGGGATTGAACCCAGGTCTCCCGCATTGTAGACAGACGCTTTACCGTCTGAGCCACCAGGGCCACAAATATGAATTTACACATAAGTTAAAAGTATGTGGATGGAAAAAAAAGTATAACATTCAATCATTAAGTATAATAAAGCTATATCATTACATTAATACCAAACACTGTAAAAGTGAAGACCAAAAAAGTAAAGGATAGATATTTCACAATGATACAAATGTTAATAACAATCTTAGATTGAAAATAACTTAAAAACTAACAGAACTAAATATATTTACAATTATAAATCTTTACAACTAGATTTACAACTGTAATTGTAGTTGAAAATTTTATCATTCTCTCTTACTGAGAAAAACTTAATATTGTTAAGATGTCCATTCTGCATAAAATGGTCTATAGATTCAGTACAACCCTAATATAAACTTAAGCAGGTTTTTTCTTTTTAGGTATTAACAAAGTTATTCTGAAATTTTTGAAACTTTAAAGAAGCTAGCTATAATAATTTAAAACATATATGGAGGAATAAATCATAATTTTAAGATGTTAATGATATAATAATCAAGAGTATATTTGTTATTTGGCATAACAAAGATAAACAGGTCAACAGAACAGAAGAGAAAGTTTAGAAACAGGCCCAAACATATAATACAAATTGATTTCAACAAAAGTGCCAAGGCAATTAAATTGAGTAAGGAAGGTCTCCTGAATAAATCATGCTGGAATGACTAGATAAATATAAGCAAAAAAAACCCTTTTTCCCCTTCTTCACACTACACACAAAAATCAATTTGATATATATCACTGACTTAAATGTAGAAGTTAAAATGATAAACTTTCTGGAAGACAACACATCCATAGATTCATGCCATTGGAGTAGGCAGATTTTTTTTTTAAGAATAAAATGGCTGTGAACATTTTTAATGGATAAATCAAACTTCAGTACAATTAAAATCTTCTACTCACCAGAAGATACCATTAATGAAATGCAAAGGCAAGTCACAGACTGAAATAAAACAGTATACATATATATTTATATACCCATATATATATACACACATATTAAATATGTAAGAAAGGATTTACATCTAGAATATATTTTAAAATATTCTATGAATCAATAACAGAAACACAAACAGGCTCCCTAAATGGGCAGAAGACTTAGACAACACAAAAGAAGATAAACGTATGGCCGATAACATATGAAGAGAAGTTCAACATCATAAGGTATTAGAGAAAGACAAATGAAACCACAGAAAGAGGTCTTGTATCCTCCAGAATAAATCCTTCACTAAAGATTGTGAAGACGTAGAGCAGTTAGACCAGTTATGCCACTGAAGAGAGTATGAAGCGGCAAAACTGTGTTGGGAAACTGATTATCGTTTATAAACTTAAACATATACTTAACATACAACCCAGCAATTCCACGTCAGACTACTTATCCTCCCCACCCAGGGAAAGAAAACATGTCCGTAAAAGTACTTCTCCAATAACATTTCTAGCAGTGCATTCATAATAGCCCCAAACTGTAAATAATCTAAATGTCCACTAATAGGAGAATGAATGGACACACTGCGATATATTCATACAATATAATTCGACAGAGGATGAGATGGTTGGATGGCATCACCAACTAGATGGACATGAGTTTGAGCAAGTCCTAGAGTTGGTGATGGACAGGGAAGCCTGGCATGCAGTAGTTCATGGGGTCGCAAAGAGACATGACTGAGCAACTGAATTGAACTGATAATTCCACTCAGTAATTAAAAAAAAAAAAAGAATATTGATTTCTGTTAACTAGTGGATGGAGTTCACAAACATGTCAAGTGAAAGAAGCCATATCAAAAGAGCACATGCTGAATCATTCCATTTACATGAAGTTAAAACATAGGCAAAACTAACCTATTAGGATAAATATCTGAACAGCTACTGACTATGGTAAGGGATAGCCTGGAAAAGGGAATAAGGAAACTATTGCAATGACAGATATGTTTTATATCTTGATTAGACTTGTCATGTGAGCATATACATTCATCAATACTCAAACTGGACACTTAGATATATGCAATTCACTGCGTGTAAAATCTCCTTCAATAAAAAGATGTGACTACCTACTCCCTAGTTTGAAATTTATTTTAAAATTAACTTTTAACATATAAGATTTACTAAATGCTATCACACAACTAATACAAAATACCAGCTAATATAAAGTATCAAACAAGTATTGTGAGGCCTACAGTTCCAAAATTAGAAAAGACATCATAATTAGCATTGGAAGTGTTCCTATATTATTTGGAGCTTCTCTGATGACTCAGCAGTAAAGAATCTGCCTGCAATGCAGGAGACCCAATTTCGATCCCTGGGTCAGGAAGATACCCTGGAGGAGGTAATGGCAACTCTCTCCAGTTGCCTGGAAAATTCCATGGATAGAGAAACCGAGCAGGCTACCGTCCATAGGGCTGCAAAGAGTTGGACATGACAGAGCACACATTTCAGATGTATGACTCATTAGGAAAAATAATCCCATGACAAAAGCTACTATCATTGCTTTTTTCTTGAAATATAAAAAGTTGTATTTAATGCATACAAATTGATAGCTCGGGAGAGAATTGTACAGCCATGAAACCAAGACCACAATCTATGCCATAACAATATCCATCACCTCTCAACTACCACTACTTTTTAAATTGGGACAAGTATATTTAACTATCAGAGTGCTTCCTCTTCAGTTGTGTTACAATGATATTTATATGAAGCTGTAATAAAGACTCTTTCAAGCACTTTTTACAATTCTTTCTAGAGTCATTTCTAATGATAAGCTTTTTAATTAGGATATTTGGGAATGTCATGATACTCAAATTTAGGTTTAAAAAACAAAAATTAGAGAAAATAAAACTCTTAACAATTACCAGTAACTACAGTTTTTAGCTTTACATATAATAGCAAATTTTAAACTTAGTAAAATTTCTAATTTTCCCTGACTTAAAATATTAATAATGTTGAATAACTCAGAGGTAGCAGAAGATCCTTACTCTATAAGTAGAAATTTCATTGTAAAAGTCAAGGTTAGATTCAATTTAGATTTAATACAGATCCATGGACTGTGAAGCTAACAATATTTCTGGGACACAAACACGATGAGAAGAAAGGTTTACTTTCCTTTAAAATAAATAAACACTACACTTGCACCAAAGTTCACAGTACACCATTAGGGTCACCCGTATGCTTAAAGTATGGTGTCCTCTGGGGAGAGAGGGAGGGTACTAAGAATAAAAATAGTAACATACCAGAAAATATACTGGGGACTTCACAATAATAGAAGGCAACTATGGAAAGAGCTATTAATATTACCTTAAAAATAAGAGTATACAAATAAGATCAAACTGAAAGAATATAATACTTTGCATCAAAGTATTGTTATTTGAAATAACTTTATTCTGTTTTTTTGGTTATTTAGAAGTGGTTGAGATAGATAATGGTGACAGGCTATAACTTAAGGCCTATGTAAAGGGAAATCTGTGGAGAAGGCAATGGCACCCCACTCCAGTACTCTTGCCTGGAAAATCCCATGGACAGAGGAGCCTGGAAGGCTGCAGTCCATGGGGTCTCTAAGAGTTGAACACGACTGAGCGACTTCACTTTCACTTTTCCCTTTCATGCATTGGAGAAGGAAATGGCAACCCACTCCAGTGTTCTTGCCTGGAGAATCCCAGGGACGGGGGAGCCTGGTGGGCTGCCGTCTATGGGGTCGCACAGAGTTGGACACAACTGACGCGACTTAGTAGCAGCAGCAGCAAACGGAAATCTGAGAATATAAAGCTGTAAAATATCAGCTAGTCTGATGGATAGTCAAATAAAGAAAAAGGGTTGAGGTGCTTCACTGAAATTAAGTGCTTTGTTGCACTGAAAGCAAACTCAAAGATTTGGTTATCTTAAGATAGATCTCTCATAGGGAAAAATAATTGTCAGAGCTTCTCATTAAAAATCAATATGACTGAATCCTTCAAACAACCTAAAAACACATAAACAGAATATGAGAGCATGCATGCATGTTATCTTTTTATCATAGTATGCATGTGACAAGCTGTAAAATGCCTGGTGCAATAAATATTGGGGAATAAAAAGAATGAATGAAATTATGAAAAAAAATTGTTTTCATTTGAGACACGCTAAAAAATCAGTTCATTTCTGACTCTTATGGAGGTTGACGCCTCTAAATAGGTATGACACAAATCACGCCCTGATGGAAAAAATTGTGAGTTTGGTTATTTAGATAGTTAATGAGACACTGGTTGAGATAACTAATGGTGAAAGTGTGGACTCTGGGAGATAGATCTGGTTTGAAAAGACACTGGCCACCTAACCAACTTGGGCAAGCTGAATAATCTCTCTAAAGCCTCCAACTAAGATGGGGATCATAATAAAGTCTGCACAGTATTACACGGAACAATTGGAAAAATTATATAAACTGTTTAGCACAGTGAGTGGTAATAGCAATTGCTCAAGAAATGTTTATCACTAATATTATTAATAGTTATTACTATTACTATAATTATTATTATTATTAGCAGCAGCAGCATTTCTATTATTTTGAGTGCCAAAATAAAAGACTAAAAGGTCTCACTTTAAGTCAATCAAATTAAATGACTGTAATATTCTCAGTGGATAGATAGATCACTGGAGAAAGCACTTAGTTAATATTTTGGAAGAGCTTGGTTCTCTTGATTTTCACGTGTAACTGGACCATTTAGCTGAAACCATTCCTAATTTATACATCTCTGAGTTTCCTCATATCTTTTATATGGTATCATTATCTAGTCCTAGGAATTCTTCTTCCCACCTCCCTTCCCACAGTCCTCTACTCCATCAGGTCAACTGCTATTACCCTGAGTTTTTCCTTCCACCCTTGATCTCCTAGACATCATGAAAAGAAATTCTCATTCCAGCACCAGCAAAGAATCCCTGAAACACCTAGCCCCTCCCTATCCCACTCTTGCCCATTACCACTAGGGCAAGCACAGCTGCTTAGGAGACAGGTTCTTGATTTTTCAAGTTAAAATTCTGAATACATTTGTCATAGAATCACTGACACATCTCACGTATAGGCTGTTTATTAATATTAATTTCATGCCTCAAGTATGTATGGTTGGTTGGTTGGTTTAGTCACTACGTCGAATTTGACTCTTGCGACCCTATGGACAGTAGCCTGCCAGGCTCCTCTGCACACAGAATTCTCCAGGCAAGAATACTGGAGTAGGTTGCCATTTCCTTCTCCTCAAGTATATATATTATTCATAAATTATAAATAATAATTCTTGGACAGATTTAAGAATTAAGTATCATAAACTTTAATTTGAATAATTATCATTTCAAAGTTAAATCAACAGATTACACTTCAGGGGGAAAAAAATCTCTCCTATATAAGTGAAAAAGTACCTAATTCTTCCCTCTTTCACAGAAATAAATTCTTTTTGATATTACAAAAACTGACTTCTCTAAAACATTTTATGACAGATTTTTTTTTCTAGGATCTTGTATGACAAACTTCTCCCTTTTGAAAAAGAGAAGCTTACAGATCATGAATTAATGTGTGAAAGACCAAAAAAGGGCTTCAGCTCTTTCCTCACTGCTCACTAATTCTAACTGACATAACTAGTTTTCTTTAGCTCTCTTGTTCATAAAAGGAGAGACAAGATCTTCTATAAAACTTCCAGTCATAGTTCCAGAATACCAAGAAATAAGATTTCACCATAAATTTTTCATCTTTTCAGCACTTCACTGAATTTAGTTTTTTGCC
Organism: Budorcas taxicolor; assembly: GCF_023091745.1. NCBI lineage: Eukaryota > Metazoa > Chordata > Mammalia > Artiodactyla > Bovidae > Budorcas > Budorcas taxicolor. The sequence goes on from NC_068910.1 coordinate 91,152,956, forward strand.
TTTAAAAAGCAGTTTGTTTACCTATAAATCCAAAGGTCAAAGTAAAATAAACTAAGAACCTACATTAACATTTCCCTCAGCCAACACAATCCCCCTCCCATGCAGGAGAGACAGGAAGTGCAGGTTGAATCCCTGGGTCAGGAAGATGCCCTGGAACAGGAAATGGCAAACCGCTCCAGTATTCTTACCTGGAAAATTCCATGGACAGAGGACTCTGAAGGGCTACAGTCCATGGGGTCCCAAAAAGTCAGACAAGACTGAGCAACTAAGCATACACGCACATACACACACTTACTTGACACGTCACTCAATCTCAAAGGTGTCTGACAACTGGAAAAGAGCAGAGCTATGAAAAATAAGTAAAAATGGCAGCTAGTCTACCATTATTATGGCCATTACAGGGCTTCCCTGGTGGCTCAGGCAGCAAAGAATCTGCCTGCAATGCAGGAGACCTGGATTTGATCCCTGGGTTGAGAAGATCCCCTGGAGGAAGGAATGGGCTACCCACGCCAGTATTCTGGACTGGCGAATCCATGCAGAGGAGCCCGGAGGGCTACAGTCCATGGGGTCACAAAGAGTCAGACATGACTGAGCGACTAAGCACAATTACTGTTCCATGTATACTTTGACTTATTTTTTAAAATTTAAAGAAATGAAAAAAAAAGTTTTACATTTCAAAAATAGACAATACTGAAGAAATACTGAATACTCTTCAAAGCTTACTTAGTTATTTCTCACTCTTCTGATAAAATATAAGCTATTTAGGTATTAAAGGATAAACAGAGTTGTATTTTGTAACCAAAATTCTGTGATTATATTTTCAACTGCCCTTTGATATTCAGTATTTAAGAACAACTGTTAAAACTGAATATGGGCTTCCTAACACATTAATAAAAAGAAGGACAATAACACAGGCAATAAAGAAAAAAAAAGAATCTAATGTGAATTTTTTGTCCAAAAAATAACTGTCAACTACAAAAAGATAACCAATTGGGTTAAAGAAAAAGAATGATACAACAGAAGCAAAATATCATTGAAATTCACCAAAATTTCCCCAAATATGAAGACTTGCTATTCTGCCTATTGTGGCGGCCATATGTGTCTTTCAGCCATAATCCCCAAAGACAAGAATGGAGTCTTTCAAACCTCTGATTACATCCCTGTTTTAGGACCACCTCAGGCAGCCTAAAGGTTCTGTTAATCAATTAGCTGAGGTCCATGCTAAGCCCAGAAAGAGAACACTGTGAGGAGAGAGGCTGAAGCACATGGAACAAAGCTATCTATAGCCATGGACAAGCTTTTCTTGTGCATATGCACACAAGCCATTGTTCCATTCCCGAAGAATTACATTAATCAACGCTCACAGGCTGCACCTCTGGAACAGAGAGTTGGCTGTTCATCAGTGATTTATTACAGAGCCAGGCATGCATTTGACATGAAACAAGTAGGTGGTTTGAGAGCTGCCATTGGAGGGGGGAAGGAAGGAACAGTTTAGAGTGCTGAGGGGTGCTAATGCCCACACAAATCAGTTTCTTTCAGTAGTCAGAAAAATATGGCAGCTGACAATTATGGTTACAAACACCCATGCTTTCCTTGAAGGCTAAGGACATTATTTTGATCAGCACAATGAGGGAAATGCTGAGATTTTAAATTTAAAAAAGAATGGGAGTGGAAAAGAGGAGAGAGAAAGAAAGAAAGGAAGAGAAAAAGGAAGAAAGAAAGAAAAAGGAAATCAATCCAAACGGGCACGGGTTGTAACCAGTGAGAAGGGGTGTCCTTCTTTTTCGGAATGGTTTACATTTTTAAAATGAATCTGTACTTATGGGATGTATTTTTAAGTGCTTTCATTGGAAAGCACACCACACCTATCCATTGTCCTATAGTGTGAGAAAAACTATAAAATAAAGTATAAAATAAAGTAGAAGATTAAAAGTGTGTCACGTTGCATAATTGAAAAGTCTCTTGTTTAACTGGCCAGAAATATGAATGTATCAGTTAAAAAAAACAACATTTTCCTTGGGGGAAAAGGCACTTGTGCTTTGGCAGCGTTTAGCATTCTTGTCATAAAATTTGATAAAGTAAAATTCATTTGAGCAGGAAACAGTGGTTTTGTTGTGGTACTTGCTTTAATTCTCAACATAACTTCTTTTGAACCCAAAGCCATTTTTAGAAAGAACAATCACATATTTTAAAACAAAAATCTGGATACAACAGTTGATGTGCTTCAGATGACCTATTTGGCAATGGAAAATAACTTTTCTGCATTGGGACTCTTCTAGAAAATAAGAAGCATACCTTTGTCATACACTCAGAAGCTATTCTCAAAATTTTCAAAACTGGGAAGAACGAATGTTTAATTAATCCTGTTAGATAAAATTAATTATTCATCACCATTCACATATCTTCAACTGCTTAAGACATCAAAACCTTCAGAGACTTAAGACTATAAGAACAGCTGCTTTTGGCCAATTACTTTCTGGGCTGTCAAGACTCATAATACTCAAACACCATCTTCACCCTATTAAAACTAGGAAAATGTTCAAATAAGTATGATGATTTGTAGCAAGAATTTTAACTTGATTTAAAATATAAAGAAAGGTACCCAAAGAGGATTATATTCTCCTTTCTTTGCTTTAGTTTCCTTAGCTGTGAAATGGAATAATAGTACTAAATGACAGGGTTGTTTTGGTAAGTGTTCAATGAATATTTCCACTTGTTTAAATTATAAAATGTTGATCCATGTAATAATTTTATCAGGGTTTTAAAAATGCTCTTCTTATTTTTATTCATCTTATATTCACAAAGAATAAAAAAAGGTGAGGAACAAAGAAGAGGAATTCCTAGGTCTTAAATTAATACCACCACTAATAGCAACAATGAACACATCTGCCTACATAAAAATCATTCTTAGCTGATAACTGGATAGAGTCAGAAGAGCAAAGGTAAGAAAAGGCAACAATGTTGTATGACTTGCTCCTATCACTTAGGCATGGGAATAAGCATGGGTGTGCATATACTCACACACACACAGACACACATTAGGTTCTGCTATCTATCTACAGATATGTCTCTGTAAGGAAGCAAGCTAGTCGAGTTGTGAATGTGGCCCTTCTCATTCAAACCTCAAAGATCTAGACTAGGGATTCCAAAGCTTGGCTGGACAACAGAATCACCTGGATCTTTAAAAAATTCCAAATTCAGGCCATACTTTTGCTCAACTAATTCAGTCTTGGGTGAGGAGAGTGAAATGGAGTGGGGAACGCAAATAACAGTTTATGGAAGCGCTCCAAGTGATTCCATTGTGCAGATGCATGTGAGAACCATTTATATTTCAGAAGTAATTTCTAGGCAGGTAACATAGTTAGGGGACTTCCCAGGTGGCTCAGCAGTAAAGACTCCACCTGCCAATGAAGAAGATGCAGGGGACAAGTATTCAATCCTAGGCTTGGGAAGATCCCCTGGAGGCGGAAATGGCAATGCACTCCAGTACTGTTGCCTGGAAAATCCCATGTATAGGGGAGACTGGCGGGATGCAGTCCATAGCATCTTAAAGAGTTGGACATGTCTGAGCATGCGCATACACAGCACCCCTAGATTGATCAAGACACCAAATTAGGAAGAATTATTTCAGTGGAACTCACCTCCTCCGATGAACACACTAAAAATACATCTACGTGTGAAACAATTCTCACTGATAACTAACTGGAAACTGGCTGAAAAGACTCCTCCCATACAATCAAGGTTTTAAGAAAGATCCACATGTAATTGGGTTGAAAGGGAAGAAAAGTGATCAGGTCAGGACCTGTGACTCTGGGAGAAGGCGGAAAGGAAAACGCAGCATACACAGTCAGAGACCCACCCTGGTGCGTGAGCGGTGAGAGCCACAGACCAGATGCTCCAGTCCTAGGGTCCTACACAGGAGAGACAAGCTCTCCTGGCTACCTGGAGGGCCACTGGGACTAACAAAAGGCCAGTGGGCAGCCTCAACTCTACTCATGAGGAGCACACAAGTGCTGGTTTGCCCACAGGATAGGCATAGAGGTTTCCTGTGACCACCTTGGTATGCAGCCCAGACCAAGCCAAACAAACACTCCAGGCCAACATAGTCCATGTCAGAGGGCTGGCAGCAGTGGGTCTTGAGCTGCCACAGCTCGGGAGAAAACTTGAGCACAGGACACAGAAGTGACTCAGTCCCGGGGCAATGCCTGGATGAGGCAGCAGTGGTCATCACTGGCACTCCCTCAAGCATTAGAAGCAGCCCCAAACTCTGAAGATGGTAGCTCCATCCTAGTTCATGCCCTGCTACATGCTGAGAGTTCATGAGGGCCCAAAGTGCCCTCCATCCAGGCGGGGGTCAGCGGAAGATGGGTGGACTGGTCAGCTGTGGGGCACAAAAAAAGACTTGGATCCAAGGCTGCATCTGAGCAGAGGAAGTAAAAACAATGGCATCTACACAGGTACCATGTTAGAGATAGCTCGGACCTCTGTCTGTAGCCAACACAATCCAAGTGCCAGCATGGGTCCCCTTTGCCCCTTCCTTCAGCCCCACCCAGCTCTGGGGCAACATTCCAATGCAGGGACAGAAGAAAACAAACATTTAAAAGGAACAGAGCCAACTCAGGCCTGACTCTCAGGGTTTCAGCTGCAGCCAACTTGGGATCAGACCCTGCCCCGACAGATGGCGACAGCCACTGAGTAGAGGAGAAGTCTTGTCTAACACTTGGCTCAAGTTTTAGGCCCTCTTATTCAGCCCCGTCACTTATACTTGACAGCACATCCTGAGCAAAGATGTGAATTGTGTCCCACCAAAGGCAATGCGAGCATCCAGTCTGCATAGGGATAGTCCTACATAAGAATGCTCCTTTAAGACTGCAGTAGGTAACTATTTCACCTAAATTCACAGAAGCAGAGAAAGTTAAGCAAAATCAAAATGCAGAGGAACTGGTCTCAAATGAGAGCATAAGAGAAAACGTCTGAAAAAAAAAAATAAACCAAATAAATAGGAATAAACAATTTAATAGACAAAGAATTCAAAGTATTGATAATGAGAATGTTAACTGAATTAGAGGAAATAATAGATGAACACTGAGGATTTTAACAAGGAACTAGAAAATATTTTTAGAGATCAGAAATAAAGAATAACTGAAATAAAAAACAAACTAGAAGGAATGAACATAAGTGATAAGGAAGATAGAAAAATGAAAATCACCCAACCAGGAAAGCAAAAGAGAAACAAACTTTAAAAAATAAGACAATTTAAGAGATTTTTAAAGGAACCAGAGATCAAATTGCCAAAATCTACTGAATCATAGAAAAAAAACCAGAGAATTCCAAAAAAAAACATCTACTTCTCCTCTATTAACTACACCAAAGCCTTTGGCTATGTGGATCACAACAAACTGTGGGAATTACTTTTTTTTTTTTTTTAATTTTTATTTTTACTTTATTTTACAATACTGTATTGGTTTTGCCATACATTGACATGAATCCACCACGGGTGTACATGTGCTCCCAAGAGATGGGAATACCAAACTACCTTATCTACCTCCTGAAAAATCTGTGCAGGTCAAGAAGCAACAGTTAGAACTGGACATGGACAACAGACTGGTTCCAAACTGGGAAAGGAATATGACACGGCTGTATATTGTAACCCAACTTATTTAACTTATATGCAGAGTACATCATGTGATATACCAGACTGGATGAACCACAAGCTAGAATCAAGACTTCTGAGATAAATATCAATATTCTCAGGTAGGCAGATGATAGCACTTAAGCAGAAAGAGAAGACGAATTGAAGAGCCTCTTGATGAAAGTGAAAGAGGAGAGCGAAAAAGCTGGCTTAAAACTCGACATTTAAAAAACGAAGACTATGGCATCCAGTCCCATCACTACATGGCAAATATATGGGAAAACAGTAGAAATAGTGACAGATTTTATTTTCTTGGGCTCCAAAATCCCTGGAGATGGTGTCTGCAGGCATGAAATTAAAAGATGCTTGTGCCTTGGAAGAAAAGCTATGACCAACCTAGACAGCATATTAAAAAGCAGAAATGCTACTTTGCCAACAAAGGTCCATCTAGTCAAAGCTATGGTTTTTCCAGTAGTCATGTATGGATGTGAGAGTTGTACCATAAAGAAAGCTGAGCACTGAAGAATTGATGATTTTGAACCTTGGTGTTTGAGAAGACTCTTGAGAGTCCCTTGGACTGCAAGGAGATCCAACCAGTCAATCCTAAAGGAAATCAATCCTGAATATTCATTGGAAGGACTGAGGCAGAAGCTGAAGCTCCAATACTTTGGCCACCTGATGCAAAGAACTGACTCCTTAGAAAAGGCCTTGATGCTGGGGGAAACTGAAGGCAGGAGGAGAAGGGGACGACAGAGGATGAGATGGTTGGATGGCATCACCAACTCAATGGACATGAGTTTGAGCAAGCTCTGGGAGTTGGTGAAGAACAGGGAAGCCAGGCATTCTGCAGCTCATGGGGTCGCAGAGTCAGACACGACTGAGAGACTGAATTGAACTGAACTGAAACATTCCAAAATTCTCTAGAAGAAGAAGAAAATGAGCAGGGAGTTGAAAATGCATTAGCCAAAAGTTCCCAGAATCTGAAGAAGGGAAGAGATATCCTGGTACAAGAAGCACTGAGGGTCACAACCAAGATGAACCCAAACAGACTCACACCAAAAAATATCATAATGAAAATGACAAAAGTGAAAGAGAGAATTCTAAAAGGAAGAAGAGCAAAGCAAAGGGCTGTGTACAAGGAATCCTCAAAAGTTTATCAGTTGATTTTTCTGCAAAAACTTTGCAGGATTGTAGAGTGTAGCATGATATATATATAAAGTGCTGAAATAGAACACATGCAACCTAGCATATTCTTCTCAGCAAGATTATCATTTATTATCAAAGGAGAGATAACATTCAGACAAACAAAAAGTGCAAGGGTTTGTCAACACTGATCCTACCATAAATGTTAAAGGGTCTTCATCGTCTCTGAGTGTACAGAAGTAAGAAGCTATAGGAGAGAAGTCCCTGGTAGTCCAGTGTTTTAAGTATTGACACTTTCACCACTGTGAGCAGAAGTTCAATTTCTGGTCAGTTAACTAAGGTCCCACAAGCCATACAGCGTGGTCAAGAAAGAAGAAAAAAAAAAAAAAGAATCTATAGGAAAGGGTTAAGCCTACTAGGAAAGGTAAACATATAAGGAAGAGTTAAGGGATAAACATTAAGATGCAAAGCATAATATTGAAGACATAAAATGTGAGGGAGGGGAGTAAAAACTGTAGATTTTTTAGAATGTGTTTGAACTTAAATAACTTCCAATTTAAAACAAGTAGATGTAGTTATATATCAACATATATGAACCCAAAGTGAAAGTGAAAGTGAAGTCACTCAGTCGTGTCTGACTCTTTGTGACCCCGTGGACTGTAGCCCGCCAGGCTCCTCTGTCCATGGGATTCTCCAGACAAGAATACTGGAGTCGGTTGCCATTTCCTTCTCCGGCGGATCTTCCCAACCCAGGGATTGAACCCCGGTCTCCTGCATTGCAGGCAGATGCTTTATCCTCTGAGCCACCAGGGAAGTTGGTAACCACAAACAAAACACCTATAATAGATACACAGAAACTCAAAAGAAAGAAACACAAATATACTATTAAAAATCATCAAATCACAAAGGTATAAACAAAAAGAAGAGCTAATAAACAGAAGAATTTTAAAACAACCAGAAAACAAGTAATAAACAAGTAATAAAATGATAATAAGTGAATACATATCAATAGCTACTTTAAACATCCATGGACTTAATGCTCCAATCAAAAGACACAGGGCAGCTGACTGAATAAAACTCAAGACCTATCTATATGCTGCCCACAAGAGACACACTTCAGATCTAAAGACACACAAGGTGAAAGTGAAAGGACTGGAAAAAGACATTTCATGCAAACAGAAATGACAAGAAAATGGAGGTAAAAATACTCACATGAGACAAAATAGACCTAAAAATAAAAGCTATAAAAAAGACAAAGAAGGGCACTATACAATGATAAAGGGATTGATACAAGATAAGGATATTATACTTGTTAAAACAGATGCACTCAGTTCAGGAGCACCTACATATGTAAAGCAAATACCCACAAATATAAAATGTAAAAATTGATATCAATACAATAATAGTAGGAGACTTTAGCACCCCACTTAATTCAACAGATAGATCATTCCAGACAGAAAATCAACAAAGTAACAGTGCTTATATGACACAATAGGCCTACTGAATTTGATAGATACCTACAGAACATTCCATCCAAAAGAGCAGAATACACATTTTTTCAAGTGCACACAGAAACTTCCCTAGGAAAGATCACATGCTAGGCTACAAATCAAGTCTCAACAAATTTAAGATGAGAGAAATTATATTGTTTTTTTCCAACCACAATGATAAGAAACTAGCAATTACAGAAAGAAAAATGGGAAAGGAGCTAACACATGAAGACTAAACAGCATGCTATGAAAAACTTAGCCAATGAAGAAATCAAAGAGGAAACTAGAAAACACCTTGAGACAAACGAAAATGGAACATAACTTTCAAAACCCTATGGGATGCAGCAAATGCAGTTCTAAGAGGAAAGTTTATAGCAATAGAAGCCTTCCTCAAGAAGCAAGAAAGATATCAAAGGAACACCCTAACCCATCACCTGATAGAACTGAAAAAAGAAGAACAAGCAAAACCCAAAGTTAGAAGGAAGGTAAAAATAAAAATCAGAGAGAAAATAAATAAGGCAAAATAAATAAAAACAAATATAAACAAGTTTGGACTTAATTAAACTTAGAAGCTTTGCAAAGAAAATGAAACTGCTGATAAAACAAAGACAACCTACTGAATGGTAAAAAACACATGCAAATAATATGGCTATTAATGAGGCTCATATCCAAAACATATGAGAAATTATGGTAAATTCCTTGTCAAAAGAATAAACAACCTAATCAAAAATCAGCAAAAGATTTGAATTTGGAAAATAATAGACATTTTTCCAAAAAAGATATACAGATGGCCAACACCTACATGAAAAGATGCTCAAAAGTGTTAATTACCAGAAAAATGCAAATATAAAACCTGAGATTATCACTTCACACCTGTCAGAATGGCTATCATCAAAATGACAAACTTCGTATGTTGGCAAGGATATGGAGAAAAAGAAACTCTCTTACACTGTTGGTGGTAACATAAATTGGTTCATCTGCTGGGGAAAAGAATATGGAGGTGCCTCTAAAGACTAAAAATAGAAAGTACAGAAATACTATAGGAATCCAGCAAAGTCACTCCTGGAATTTCAGAATAAAACATAATTCAAAAAGATGCATGCACTGCAATGTTCACAGCACTACTATTTATAATAACCAATATATGAAAGCACCTAAGTGTCCATCAATAGATGAATGTACAGAGAAGATTTAATACACACACACACATACACACACAAATGAATACTACTAAGCTATAAAAAATGAAATTCTACCATTTGCAGTGATGTTAATGTACCTAGAGAATATGCTCAGTGAAACAAATCAGAGAAAGACAAATAATTTATGATATCACTTATATGTAGAATCTAAAAAATAAAACAAGTGGATATATACATTTTTCATGTCCAACTCTGTGACCCCATGGACTACAGCACACCAGGCTTCCCTAGATATATACACAGCAAAATAGAAATAGACTTACAGATATAGAAAACAAACTAATGACTACCAAGGAGGAGAGGGAAGAAGGCAGAGGCAAGACAGAAATACAAGATTTAGAAATACATACCACCATGTATAAAATAGATGAGAAACATGAATACATTGTACAGTGCAGGGAATTATAGTCATTAATTACAAGAATTTGTAAGGAAGTACAATCTATAAAAGTACCAAATGACTATGCTACTATGCATCTGGAACTAATATAATAGTGTAACTCAACAATACATCAATAAAAACACTTTCCCCTCCCAATTTTACTGATATAATTGACATAGATCAAGCTTAAGGTGTGTAGTAAAATGGTCTGACCTATGTATATTGTGAAATAATTACCATAATAAGTTTACTTAGCGTCCATCACCTCACATAGATACGAAAAAATAAAAAGAAAAGAGTATGAAAGATTCTCATCCTAGAGTAGGAACAAAAAGATGGTATAACAAGGTATTCTCTGGATTTTTGACTTGGATATAACAAATGCTTTTTAATGGTACAACTTAACATGGTAAATGGTAGAACTCCTGTGTGACATAGTAAACAAAAATAAACAATACAGATAGTTTTTATTTTATACATTATTTCCAAATGTATATAGTTACTATATTTTCCATGTATATTTGGTATAAAATACATATATATTTTATACCAAATATAGACCGTATAGCTCCAGTATTTTGGTCATCTGATATGAACAGATGACTCATTGGAAAAGTCCCTGATGCTGGGAAAGACTGAGGGCAGAAGGAGAAGAGGGTGTCAGAGGATGAGATGGCTGGACCACACCACTAATGCAATGAACATGAACTTGGGCAAACTCTGGGAGATGATTAGGGACAGGGAGGCCTGGTGTGCTGCAGTCCATGGTGTTGCAAAGAGTCAGATATGACTGGGCAATGAACAACTATATATATATCTACTATAGATATATATATGGCAAAAATGAACAAGTTTGACCTAATTAAACTTAAAGTCCATAGCAAAAGAAATCACTGACAAAAAGACACTATTCTCTCCCTACTGAATGGGAGAGAATATTTGCAAATGATATGACCAATAAAGGCCTAATTTCCAAAATTTATAAATAGCTCATACTATAAATATGTATAAATACATACGTGTATACATACAAATATCCCATCTCCATCCAAAAAGTAATTTTTCTATTTTTTGATGTCATATCTCTTTTCAGTTGTTCTGTAAACTGAGGAAATAAAACCAAAGGATGAAGCAGGCACAGTCTAGATATTGGCAGAGAAAGAGAACAGGAAGCCCAAAAGCACCAATAATGTCAGTTCAGTCAGTTCAGTTGCTCAGTCGTGTCTGACTCTTTCCAACTCCATGTACTGCAGCACGCCAGGCCTCCCTGTCCATCACCGACTCCCAGAGTTTACCCAAACTCATATCCATCGAGTCGATGATGCCATCCAACCATCTCATCTCTGTCGTCCCCTTCTCCTCCTGCCCCCAATCCCTCTCAGCATCAGAGTCTTTTTCAATGAGTCAACTCTTCGCATGAGGTGAACAAAGTATTGGAGTTTCAGCTTTAGCAACAGTCCTTCCAAAGAACATGCAGGACTGATCTCCTTTAGGATGGACTGGTTGGCTCTCCTTGCAGTCCAAGGGACTCTCAAGAGTCTTCTCCAACACCACAGTTCAAAAGCATCAATTCTTTGGCGCTCAGCTTTCTTTATAGTCCAACTCTCACATCCATACATGAATACTGGAAAAACCATAGCCTTGACTAGACAGACAATTGTTGTAACGTGCCCAAAATATCCAGGCCCAAAGTATGAGCCAAGGTATTTGTTCTTTACTCTCACTTACAATTCAATTTACTCTGTGTCTGTGCCAGTACTAGTACCCTAGTGTTCACTAAACTGTGGAGTCATTAACTGACTCAGTTTTAAAATAGTAAGTGCCCTTTTGATCTTTACTAATCACAGAATAAACATACTACTTCCTTTTCTTAAAAGTTAAAGCAATTAGAGGGTGAGAGACAACTTAAAGAGATATTTTCTGAGGATGGAAATCCCAACTGTAAATGCCATGCTCTGTGACTTCATATACCTGGCTGCCATTAAAACTGTGGGTACTTTTCGTTGCAAACTATAATTATCTTATTAAATAACTTACAAAACTGACTGTTATTCAATGATAATATTTTAACATTGGAAACAGTTATTTCTTTGCAATTTAATATTCAACAGAAGGATGCATGGTTATGCCACACTATAGGTAGCTAACTTTAATTCCAGTTTATATACTTCTGTTTCTGTATTAGATAATATCAGCAATTGGGAAAACTGGGGATGTTTAGTCTCTGAACATAAGTTTTTAAATATCTGTAAATATGACATGGCTATAAAGCAACAATAACCGAAGACATGCTTTAAAAATAAAAATTTCATATTCAAAAACTTATATTAAACACACTTTCATTTAGATGTAAAAGAAATGCAAATGCTACCACATATTTGCAGATTTTTCCTTACCATTTCTCTCTTTTTTTTTTTTTTGCCTATTTGTTACAGTGTTTGCTTCCTTTAAAATAACATCATCTAGAAAAGCACACATCCTATAGAACCATGGCATCCTCTAAGAATTTCTCAGCATGATAGGTTACTGGTTGGAATTTAGACAATGAGATAAATGCATATAATTATGAATTGTATTATGAAGCAAAACTGCTTTCAACAGTATCACTTTTGCTTTAGGACTTCATGTCTACACCACAGTCTGGAGCACTGCAGTTACTCTGAGTACCTGGCAGGAAAGCCTTTGGGACTCTGGATGTGTGAAGCTATTATTTCTGGGCTTTGGCAGTAAGAAATATGATCTGTGCCCCAGGAAAAACACTGAAACCAGAAGACATGGTAATTTAAAGCCCAACCACAAGAAAACAGAAAGTTCAGTTACACATAATTGCACTTCTAGAAGATAAAACCAATACTGACATATTAACAAGTAGTTGTTAAATTAATATTTAATTTGGTTCAACCAGCTACAATTCTAAATAAATTTAAGATTATTTGATAATTTCTGTTATTCTTCAATGTTGACATAAACATAGACTCTAAACTAAAAAATAACTACTAAATATATAATTATCAAAAAATATATGTATAGATTCACGGGTCTTAAATTATTGTATTGAACATTCAGAGTATTTTGGTAGGCCTAAGAGCATAAACTAAAATTCTTAATCTGCAAATCTGATAAAAGAACATGCATGTTGCTCTTAATGAAAATACTGATTGCCAAATTAACTAAAATATTTATATTAATAAATGCACTGGTATTTTAAAATGAAACCCTATTACACATTTTTAAATTGGTCCAGGATTTAGCTCCATAAAAATAGTTTCAGGAATGACAGTTTATATTCCTTTGCCTACATATGTAGAAGAATGCTTAAGCATGGACATTTTCACTTATGATTTTGGAGTATTGATATGGTTCTAAATTGATTTTTTATATTATCTTTAAAAACAACAAAAAAATACTATTTGGATAATGGAACATGTTAACCAGTTTCCAATATAAAATAAGATGTTATCTCTTTCTCCCAAATAGATGTCATGTTCTAGAATGGAAATAATAAAAAATTGGAAACAAATACTTCTATACTATTAATTTGACAGAAGTTACATAAAAGAAAAAATAAAATAAAAAATGAAATGTAACACCTTTATTCCTCTCATCTGTCTCTTTCTCATTACCCATCCATGGAGATATTAACAGCCTCACTACAGAGAGAGAAATTGCTTGTTCTTTTATTATGAGAATCTTTTTCAGATAAGTGGCAATTTGCATCCTCATGAGAAATATATGGCAATGTCTCATCTGGTCCCAGGCAGTATGTAATTTTGCACACAATGTCACGTTGACCTAAAGTAACTAGGATATATTGCTTGCATAAGAAATATAATGGGTAGGGAAAATTTCCACATTCATGTCTTCCAGCCCACGATTTCATTATCCCATGACAATCAAGAATACAGCAGATGCCACACCTGCAAATATTAGGAAGTTAATTAACCAATGAAACATCATTAGGGATTTTCATTCAGTCAACAAAAATAATAATGTAAAGTTCACGCAAATTAGAACAAAAATCAGCAAAAGTTTTATACAACTCTTCAAAATTTACAAGGATAATAGATCTAATAATTGATGGGAGTGTGCCTTGAAGAAATTTTACTTTAAAATATAGTAAATATAAGAGAGAAGCAATGTAAAATATTAAAACTTGCTACTAATTATAGTAATTTCTGGTATCCAGTAGGGATTTTTAAAATAATGCCATTTATTTTAAAATGCTCTTTTAAATTGTCAGAAAGCTTTTAAAATTATTTTTGACTAAAATCAAGAGGGAAATTTGACTACAATGGAAGTAATGTATCTCTCTAACAGGAATGATTTAAACCTGTGAAAAGTGAGGCCTGACAGGCATAAATTGGCTCCTGTCTTTTGATATTTAGAAGATGCATTAGCTCTCTTTTCTTGACAGAATACAGTATTCCATAGGCAGATTAGACCCCATCAAATGTCTACACTAATAACTTTTGTGATTGCCCATCTTTCCATTATGGTGGCCACTTTTTCCATTGTTTTCTTTCTGTCATTTATTGCTAGGGGGAGGGAAAGATCACTTTGATGCAATATGAGTGCCCTTTACAGTTCTTTTCAGAAATCGACAGTTTCTGTTTCTTACACTGGACTCCAGGTCGATCCACATTCAAGAATCCCTGATAAACAACCACCCAGAAAGCAATGGAACTTAGGCAACCACTCAGTGTCACTAATTCATGACCACTTAGTATTTTGGCATCTTTGATGATTTTCAAAGCTATTGGCAGGGTAGAATATTTTCTGTGCTCCATGAAATAAATATCTACAGTTTTATTTTAAAAACTAAATAATAAAATTAAATAACATGTATGATAACATTTTAATACATAGTGAAACAGAGATATATTTAAACATGTAAATCATGTTTGAAATCAAAGAATCACTTTTAAGCTCTATTTTAGATCAAAGAATTCTCTTATCCATACTACTACCTCCATAGAGAATAAATCCCTTTCTGATTTGCAAAGATGAAGTGATAGAGATTTCTAAAATCTAAACTGATTTTTCTTGCCTTATCTTCTGCTAGTTTCAATACACAATGAATAATTTTTTATATAACTTAATTTTATTTTGTGTTCTCTTAAGGTAAATAATATAAAATTTCTACAGAATAGTAAAATATTAAAATATATTTATTGGTACAGAGATATTTTGTAGTATTGTCCAAAAAGTCCAAGCTATAGAGTTTTATTTTTTCTATAGTTTTAATTTTCTTTTACTTGTAAGTCACAAGAAGATAAAGTAGAGAAAGATTTTGAAAAATTGTTTATTTATATAGACAGGATTAATTATACAGATATTCAATATTGAAGAGGTAGCCACAATTTACACAGGGCAAATAGAAACATAACTCTCTTCAAATACATACAGACAAACAAGTGAAAATTAAAAATATAGTTAAAGTTTGCTACTTTGTATTAACATAATCTTCAATAAGGAATATTCATTGGATCCTCTTTTATAACTTCAAATATACACATCATATACCATAAATATTATGGCTTTTCAATTTGACCAACAGAAAGTCTTAGCTACTAAACAATTAAATGCTTTCTCCATATTTAGTCAATTTTACTTTCAGATGCTTTGCCCCACAACACCTGCCTTCCAGCTTAACTTCAAAGGAATATGTCATATAAAAGCATCTGAAAGGAGGAGACAAAATCTGACACCACACTTGTCTCAGTCTTCATTGTTTTAAAAAGTACCTAATAAGCAAATTTCGATTACTTCTTAAAAGAACACTGAGGCAATTATTAAAAAAAAAAAAAGAAAAAAGGAAAAAAGAAGTATGTTTTGCAAGGGAACTATTAAATGCTTAAACAGAGGAGAAGAGAAAAGCACACATTGCTTTGATCCATACCCAGGCACTGCCAATTACTGATTCCGTGTAAATTGTAAGTTTACTCATCATCCTGAGAGGAGTTTCCTCATCTATAAATGGGAGCATTGATTTTATTTACCTCAGAGGATTACTGTAAGAAGTGACAGTGGTTCCACATGAAGCATTTAAAACAGGACCTAACACAGGGTAGTAAATAAATGTTGGGTAATATGAGGACCTTTTTAGATGACTAAATTTTTAATTTGTGTACGTGTACATATGTGTGTGCTTTTTTGGGTCCACATGTGGGTAGATATTTCATACCCGAGCAATCCTGGTGAAGAAAGGTAACTTGCTAACATTCACACAGTCAGAATGCATTAGGGGCAGGATGTGGATCTGAGTATGTCTGACTGACTTCAAAGCCAGTGCTTTGACCACTGGGATAGATCTGTGATAGATCACCTTCTGCAGCTAACGGCATGCGTGACAGTCAAGAAGTCTGATGGTAGAACTGTTTCACTGTAGAGGTCAGGATAATTTTAATCAAAGTACAGGAATTTTATAAATGTGGAGGAGGAAGGATTGTTGTATGTTTCTCTGTATTGTTTCATAACGATATGATTTAGGTGTCACTAAAAAGAAGCTTCTTACTCCTGAATCCTGAGGTCTTCCCCGCTATATTAAGTTTTCTCTGACAATCATGATGAACAGACCAGCTGTCCAACATTTCTCATAAAACAGTTTCTAATTCACATGGAATCATTTGCTCCAAACTCCTCTCTCTCTCCTCTTCTTTAAAAAAGCGTGCCACAGCTGCATTTCAACCAGCCTCAAGTAGTGCCTCATCTGTGAGCCATCTCAATGGACAACTAACATTTTGAAGTGCACACAAAATGGGACCAGTAGGCCCTTCCTGTTAATTAAACCCCCCCTGACAGCCACTGACTTGGCCTTTATGATGCAGCTTCTCTCTGTGTTTGCCGAGTTGAGTCAACATATCTGCACCTGTAGGCTGGCTCATGATGAATCAAATGTGAAAACTGAAGGGATCCCTAAAACATAGGAGCATTGGATTCCTTTCTTCTAAGACAAGCATTTCTCCTAGACCAAATATATATGGGTACATCCAGTCCAATACTTAGAACATCACTATTATTGATAACAAAGAAATGTTAGACATCCTGATATCTTAAAGCCGCTGTTCTCAAATGATTTGCTGTCAGGAGCCTTTCATACTCTTAAAAATACTGAACTCAAAAATGCTTTCATTTATTAGAATTTTATACATTGATACAATTATAAATTGAAATGGAGAGACATTAAAATATTTATTAATTTACTTTAAATTAAAAACAACCCTATTTTATGTCGGTAAAAAAAGAATTTCTTGAAAAATAACTATTTTCCCAGGCATTTACAGGTATTTTTAATGTCTAATTAATGAGTAGATAGCTGGATATTTTTTTTTCTGTCTACTTCTGCCTTTAGTCTGTTGCAATATATTATTTTGTTGAAATATATGAAGAAAATCCAGCCTTACAAAGACATATAGTTGGGAAACGGAGCAATTAATAGCTTTCTCAGATAATTATGAATATACTTCTTTCTACTACAACATTCAACATGTGGTAGTTCTTTAAATGTTAGTGGCAGTAGCAAATCAGAAAGCACTTCAGTGAACTTTCTGCAATCTGTTATATTAAAATCCATTGTTTCATCCTAAACTTTGAATGGATCTTTTAGCCATACATGATTTTGACTTTATAGACTCCCTGAAAGGATCTCTGGACTACATTTTGAGAATCACTCCTACAAAAATCTCTGAAAAGAATATGAATGCCTTCTTACACTGTTGGTAGGGTTTTAAAATGGTTCATCCACAATGGAAAACAGCATGGAGGTTCCTCAAAAAATTGAAAATTTAACTAGCTTATGATCCAGAAATTTCAACTCTGGGTATTTATCTGAAAAAAAAAAAAAGCACTCTAACTGTAAAATATATATGCACTACAATGTTCAATGAAGCACTATTTAGAGTAGTCAAGATATGGAAGCAAATGAACATTACCCACCAGTTGATGACTATCAAGAGATAAATACATACAGAAAATGGTATATACACACACACAATGCACTATTACTCAGTCATAAAAAATGAAATATTGTTATATGTAACAAAATGGCTGGATCTAAAGAGTATAATGTTAAGTGAAATAAGTTAGACAGAAAAGGCCAAACACTGTATGACCTTGCTTATCTGTGGAATCTAAAACAAAACAAACAAAACAAAATGAAAACAGATTCACAGATACAAATTACAAACTAGTGGCTGCCAACAGGAAGAGGGGTAGCTAGTGTGCAAATCAAGTGTAGGGGATTAAGAGATCCAAACCTCCAATTATGCAATAAGTCACAAAGACGCAGTACACAACATAAAGGATATAGTCAATAATACTGTAATAACTTTGTATGGAGACAGATGGTGTTCGGATTTAACATGGAGATCATTTCATAATGCATGTTCATGTCAAATCATCATGTAGTATACCTGAAACTAACATAATACAACATAATCTGTCAAATATACTTCAATAAACATTTTTAAAGAGTATGAATGAATAAATCTAGCATAGCGACAAAGCAAGATGCAATAATTATACAAAGAACCTTAAAGAAGGGTTCAAGACTTCAGCTAACTTAAAGTAGCATTATATGTTTAGCACTGTGAACCAGCAAACAGGCCCATCTTGGAGATGCAGCCTTGCAAACTTGGCCAAGAAGAATAGAGTCAGTTGGATTCTAGTCCATTTGTTCCCTTGGCCAAACTGACCCTTTGCACTGAACAAACTATGCAACTTTACATGGTAGTCCAGGTTACACTGATACACTAGGAGTGGCAATTCACACATAGCAGGGGAAAAAAGAAGAAAAAATTTGCTCTTCTGAGTTATAACTATTTGAAATAATTCATGATATCCTTCAACTTTTATTCTTTCACTTCTGGGGCATATTCATGACAAGTCTGACAGTTACAAGTTCATGGTCAGTAGATAACAAGATCAGGTTCAGGTTCCTGCAGACTGCTTTTATTTCATGACGTGTATTACTAGCACCAGGAAAAGTGCTTACATAGAAAACATTACAAAAGAAGAAAATCTAATTTTAAATCTTATGATTAAGAGCTTTATTTTTTAAAAGTGAGCAATCCCCTTCAGTTAAAAGGTGTAAAAATACAAATTTCTAACCATCTGACTCTGTCTCATAAGAAACTGCACACCACCCAAAGAAAGCAACATTTCATGAAAATGTAATGAAATGAGAGATTTTAAAATAAAAAACTCTGTAAACATTGAAATAGTTTAATTTTTTTCTTTAAAATGTGATGAGATCACTAATTTTTGCTGGTTCATATCAACTTAAGAGTATATCAGTAAAGAAGGATATTTATAAATTAATATTCAGCAAAAATGTGTTTCTATCTCATTGCTCTTTAATTATTACACCATGATGTATTCCTTACCAAATTCATAATGCTCACTTAATCACTTATTTGTATGCAGTTATAATGTAAATCTGATTTTTAACAACATAATCTACCATCAAGAAAACTGGCTATTTCCTACCGTATCTGGTATCCAGACGGTACAATCCCCAAACCAGGGAAATTGCTAAACATCGGTGTCTTTCAGAGACTTGTGTTATGTGGTAAATATGCAATTTTGCAAAAGACAGGGTTTATAAATGATGACTCATATGTACTGGAGATTACCACTAAGTCTGAGTAGCCATTTAAAATGAATATATTAAAAGCTGGTTATAAGCAGAAAAAATTACTGTATTTGGTACTAATTGCGGTTGTTTTTCCTTTACCACTTTCTGAGCTCATTAGAATCACATGCTATGTGAATCTCTCCCCTGTGGAAATTCATCCCTTATGCAAGTGGTCCCCAACATATTTGGCACCAAGGATCGGTTCTGTGGAAGACAACCACTCACCTCCTGCTGTGTGGCCCAGTTCTTCACAGGCCGCATACTGGTTCCAGTCCATTGCCCGGGGTTCAGAGACCCCAGCCTTATGCTATCAGGTAACCAACTTTAGCTTTCCACTATACCAGTCTGCTATAGGCCTTGAAAGTACATCCTTGCAGCAGAAGTAAAGACAATTTTTATTCTACAGATAAAAATACATTCATGAGCTGAATGGAACATCTGAGTAAACTATACTCTAGGAACTTGCTAAAATCTTTCCAATAGACGTTTTTTTGGGCAGTCTTTCAAAATAGATGCAATAACAACATAAACTACATTCCATACCCTAATCTGAAAAAATCAATTTTTGGAGTTTTACTAAAAAATGAGCATTAAAAACAATAATCCAAAAATGTGAACATGAAGCTTAAAACAATTTAAAGATTTCTTTTAATTACAAGTAATGTTTAAATTATAGGTATATAGGTAGGACGAAAAGAAAATCTGATTATGATCCATGCTTCTTCTAGTAATGGTAACTTATGAAGTGTTGCATTGCAGTATAGGAAAATGGTGATTAGCCTGAACCTCCTAACCTCCAGTTCACTATAGCCCAGTGAGAGTCAAACTCCAGTTGGCACCAGGTATGTTCAAAATAACACATTCTTCTTTAAACAGAAAATTACATTTCACATCAACTTTGGAATTGTTCAGAGAATCAGAATGAAAATAGCCATATATATATATATATATATATATATATATATCATCATTTTCATGTCCACAGAAAGGATTAAGTTACACATTTCATGATCTGTTTATGTGGTTCAGAAAGGAAAATACAGCCAGTGTGAGTCCTATACAGTTTAAAAGCATGAGAGTCTTGCCCAAGAGCTGCAAACACAAGGTTATTCCTCTAGGGGATAAGAAATAGCTCTATTGAACCCACTGAAGTGTCTTAAGCATAGCACACCTTTCATTTAATTATGTGCTCGACAAGAAAACTTATAATGTCATTTCCTGGGAGCAAAAGGATTTATGTATAGTTGTGAATATTTTGATCTCCTAATAAATTAAATCATCAAACTGAAAATTAATAAACTGCTATTCTCATTTCCATTTTCTTTTGAAAGAAGGTATTCATTTGATATTTATACTGAAGACAGATCAAGGATAAAAGAGCAATTCTGGAAAAAAACAAACAAACAAAGAAACCTAGGAACAAAAGGAGTCTTTTTTTCTAAGACCACCAGTATATTTTGTTAAATACTATTTAATTTTTATACCACATATTATGCAATTAAAAGTATCTATGAGTTAATTTTAATAATAATCAATATTTGTTGCTGATTAACCATTAGGTATCCTACATTGATTCTAATACTTAAAACTATAAAAACCACTGATGCCACAATAAAGGAATAGAATCATTTGACCCTGAAACTTTCCAAATTTGAATTAATGTAAGGTCAGAAGTTGGTAAAGAATCCACCTGCAATGCAGGAGACACCGCTTCAATTCCTGGGTCGGGAAACTTCACTGGACAAAGGACAGGCTACCCACTCCAGTATTCTTGGGCTTCCCTTGTGGCTCAGCTCATAAAGAATCCACCTGCAATGCGAGAGACACTGGGTTTGATCCCTGGGTTGGGATGATCCCCTGGAGAAGGGAAAGGCTACCTACTCCAGTAATCTGGCTTGGAGAATTCCACGGACTGTATAGTCCATGGGGTCGCAAAGAGTCGGACACGACTGAGCGACTTTCACTTTACTTCAGATACCAAGAGTGGAATTTTGTAAAGACACTAAGAAAAAAAATATGGATATCAAAATACTGTTGAGTCTTAGTATACACTACCTGATAACAAAGAACTTCCTTGTTTTGAATACCTGAACAAAGGAGGGATCGTAAATCTGCACTTCAGTTGAATGATCCTCAATGTATAAGGCAATCAAAGGCATGTGTATATTTATAAAGAATCTCGCATGGTCCTATTGAGTATAAAGTTTTTCTTAAACTGAAATTTCAAGACACTTTACATATTTCAAAGTTGTCACATTGGTCTTTTATATACTTAACATGTGTAAATGTCAAGACATGTTTCTGTATATGTCTGTGTCCTCGGTAAAAGATGACTTCAAATCATACCAAGATTCCACCTAAGAAGTGGCAGTTTTGAAGAATTCCTGCCAAGGAGACGCAAGAATGTTTCACTCTTTCCTATCCTACAAACATTGGGTTAGCCAAAAAGTTTGTTCAGGTTACATAAAAACCCAAAGGAACTTTCTGGCCAACCCAGTACCAAAACTGATTCAACTTCAAGAACGGATCAATGAAAATATGAAATGCCATTAAGAAATTCATTAGAAAGTTGGTTAGTCAAATATTAGGGAAGTCTTGAATAAAACTACAGAGTAGATAAAGAGAGTTAGGATCGGAGAAAATGGGAAGTGGGAGGAAATGCCCATGGTTTCCATAAATGCCCCTCCCAAGTCAAGAGAGCAAATGCTTTTACAATGCTTTGCTCAAAAGCTATGACAAATATTCTAGGTATTTCTCTGGGTTATTTCCCCATTACATTAGAAGTCATATTTTTGAAAAGTGTTAACTAATTGAAATATGCTGAACGCAAAGCTAAAAGTATTTTATAGAACAGTTCTCTATGTGAGGTCTCTGAACCTGTTTCATCAGCAACACCTGGGAACTCAGGAACACAAATTCTCAGGCCCAATCCCAAACCTGATAATTCACAAGATATGGGGGTCGGGACCCAGGAATCCAGGTTTTAACAAGTCATCCAGGTAATTCTCATAAACACAAAGATTGAGAACTGCTGATCTAGACTTTAGTATGGAAAACCACTATAATATTATAAAGTAATTTGCCTCCAGTTAATAAAGTAGAAATTTTTTTATTAAAAAAAAAACAGAGCTTGAAGGTAATAACACCTTGAGGAGAAAGTTAGGTCTAAAAGATCTTTCATTTTGTCACGGCACCGAATAATGCAAACTGTTCTAAAAACGTACAAGTAAAAGGAGAAATTTACCATTAGAAAACATGGAACTACAGACATGAAAGGACTTAAAGGAATTAGTAGATAATTAGATCCATACTTTGAGAAGCTCTGAAATACAATCTACAGCAAATTATTCATTTCACATCTGTAGTTTTGAAGTCTACTTTTGTGGAGCACAGTTAGATTTTTTTTTTTTTTTTTTTAAACTGATGTAGAAGAACAGAAGCCAGGAAATTTACTAAACTAAAATTGAGCGGTTAAGTAAAAGAGCAGTCACTTGATCCTCAAGAATTTACTGCATGTGCTGGATCCCCTATCATATTTAATTCAGTTACTTTGTGAAAACCTTTACCTATTTTATGGATGTGGACTTTATTAGTAGTACTGACTATTCTAAACTTGGACAGGGAGATGGAAATACTTCCATTATGCTATTGGAAACCCCTGATCCTGACCTTACTAAAATGAGTAAGAGTGTCATGCACTAGTAACCTGACCTTTAACCTGAACTTTCCTTTGGAGAATTTTGAGATGGACTAAATCAATTGATATGGCCATTGCAATTGAAGATCCTGTCAAAATTTTAACAGTATTTGAAGGGGGTAATTGGAATTTGAAATGGCCTGTAAGTAACACGGAACTACAGTTTTCAATATACCAGGAATTCAACACATTTAATTTCTTCTTTATACTGTATAACATGAAGCAAACAAACAAACAAAAAACTTAAAAGTAATTTTCAAGCAGATGCTGAGAGATTCTGCTATTTTGATTCAAATATATTTCTGATGAGTCATTAATATAAGAAATTAAAAATAATTTAGATGAGAGATAAATGATTTTTAAAAATTAAACTTAACAAATATATCTTGAAGGTTGAACTATTATTTTCCCTCATAATTTCATAATTTGGGTGACCATGGAGCACAAGGAAGAGAGTTCTTCTACCTAGTTCAAAGGAAAAATATTTTATAGATAAATATAACCTTTATTTTACATTTTAAAAACAATCAAATTGAAGCTTATGTTCTTTCAATATCAAAATCTAAAATATATATGGACTATATACTGATTTATTCCTGGCCCACAAGGTGCTTTTGATACTGGACAGAAAAACAGGATGCTTTTTAATCAATGTATGTTTTAAATTATACTAATAGGCAGTATATCAGCTGTGAGGTGAGACTACATTGAAAAAGACTGCTTCAGCTTACGGAAAATACCAGCTGTCTCCACTCTGTGAAGATGGATTACCACCTGTCCTGTTATCTTCCATACACAATAAGAGGCACGTTGGCCATTTTAACCAGGATAACTGTACCCATATGTTCTCTAATTCTGGTCTGCATGCTGCCTACCATTAAATATTCGTAATGGATCACTGTAAACAAGAGATTAGCATGGAAGACAAGGTGTTTAAGCAGAGTCTAAGCCTCTGTTTTATTACATCTCTTTCCTTGTTCCCAAAACCTTGCATGAGCTAGATTTGTGATAATATCATCAATTTTAGCTAACTAGTAAAGCACACATGTGAAAACAAAAAAACAGAGAGGGTCTTTTTTTTCTTTTTAATTTCAAGGCATAGTATGTTCAGACTACATGTCGCAACAAATTAAAATTCAGATCAACATAAAAAAATACATTAACGTTTAAAATGATCACATACATAACTTGCTAGAAATAACAAAGCTTGCTAGAATTTTTTGCCCTTTACTCATCATTTATTAAATATTACCTAATCAAATGTACCTGAAAGAAAATAGTATATAAAAAGAAGTTATGAATTTAAATATTATAGCTGGGGGAAAAATACTTTTATTTGCAAAATAATATGCATATTTACAATATATCAGTTCCTTTCCTAAATCTTTAATTAACAAATAGAGATGAATAAATGAATGTGTGTATCTCCTATGGAATAAACAGGGTAAAAAAAAGGTTTCATTATCAAAGGCATATATGCACTTGGTCAGCCTAATTTGTAACCAAAAGTATGTAAAATGCTTAATGATGAGATACTGTGTTCTGTTTTGATGAGCACACAGCTAACTTGACTCTACTAAAATCAAACACAAAGTTGCGGCCCTACAATGTTAACAGTATGCTATAGCCAACTGAACACTGGACAGAACTACAGATCCCCATCAGCCATTTCGCCTAGAGTTCAATATTTTAGTTCCCTGGTCAATATGATTTAGTCCAAAAGATTAATAACCTAAAACAATGCCAAAAAAAAAAAATCTAAAAATACAGAATAAAAATATATGTTTAGAATCCCATTGCTTCATCTTAGAGTAACTAGAAAGATAAAATGATCTCAAAATATAATCTCTGTCACACACAGCTCAGTGTTACAATCTCCCTGCTGTAAATAGTCATAAATTCCAGACCTCTTGGAGGTAAATAATAGACTGATACTTGCAAAATGTATTTTGTCTTACATTGTTGAGTTCCAATTTATATTTAAGTCAAACATTTTATTTCTTTCAAACTAGTACAAGGTTAGAATTCCTGATTAAACTTTGAAATAACAAGAACAGGGACAGGCAAGAAGTGATTAAAGGAACACATTACAAAAGATTTCTTGATTTACAAAACTTTTTCTAAAAGAAAGCAGAAAGCCATTGTAATGGTTAAAGACAGAGCCCTTTTTTGTGTGCAGTTGGGAAGTACTTCTAGAGAGGGTCATATTTCCTTAGGCTAAAGACCAAGAAGACTTAACTGCCCCAGGCCTAGAGCTTTGTAGTGAGAACAATTCATTCATTGAGAGCATTAAGATTCAGTAATCAAAGTATGAGGACAAGGTGTGATTTTCATCTCATCTAAGGACAGTTGACTACCAATTCAAAAGAAACAAATGGCAGTAAAAAAAATGGAAACTCTCAAATGGATAACATTTTTAAATGTGAGATCCTTTACTTCTTCAATTTTAAATTTCATTTTTTATAAATCATTGACTATATAATAAGCCAAAAACACTGTTTAACAATTTCCAATACCAAGCATATATTTTAAAAACCTGTTCAAAGATTAGAAACTATAAAACTATGTTCATCAAAAACTTTAAAAAGATATAGAGAAATTTACCAAATATTTATTATTAACATTCCATAATCAAGAAAATTAATGCAAATTTAAAGGTAACAGAGCCAATTCTTTAAAATACTACTTCACTCAGTGCACATAGTGAGTTTTGTTGAAAAGTTTACTGTTAGAATATTCCTAAGAGCCACATGGAGAAGCTATGTATTAATATACCCACTTAACCCCAAGCCCAATTCACATTCTATTTTTACTCCAATGGACTTCACCAGCTATACTCATTTCCCTGACACTGCTCCAAAAAGAAGAATCTATAATATAAATCAACATCTTTATTAGATGGAACCTGCTAGTTTTTGAACACTAGTTTTAAAAATAAGAAAGAAGGGTTTACAACCTTGCATTTAATGATACCAATTTACATCTGACTAAAATTGCCAATATCTGCTGGATCACCAAAAAAGCAAGAGAGTTCCAGAAAAAACATCTATTTCAGCTTTATTGACTATGCCAAAGCCTTTGACTGTGTGGATCACAACACACTGTGGAAAATTCTGAAAGAGATGGGAATACCAGATCACCTGACCTGCCTCTTGAAAAACCTATATGCAGTTCAGGAAGCAACAGTTAGAACTGGACATGGAACAACAGACTGGTTCCAAATAGGAAAAGGAGTACGTCAAGGCCGTATATGGCCACCCTGCTTATTTAACTTATTTGCAGAGTACATCATGAGAAACGCTGGGCTGGAAGAAGCACAAGCTGGAATCAAGATTGCTGGGAGAAATATCAATAACCTCAGATATGCAGATGACACCACCCTTATGGCAGAAAGTGAAGAGGAACTACAAAGCCTCTTGATGAAAGTGAAAGTGGAGAGTGAAAAAGTTGGCTTAAAGCTCAACATTCAAAAAATGAAGATCATGGCATCTGGTCCCATCACTTCATGGCAAATAGATGGGGAAACAGTGGAAACAGTGTCAGACTTTATTTTGGGGGGCTCCAAAATCACTGCAGATGGTGATTGAAGCCATGAAATTAAAAGACACTTACTCCTTGGAAGGAAATCTATGACCAAACTAGATAGCATATTGAAAAGCAGAGACATTACTTTGCCAACAAAGGTCTGTCTAGTCAAGGCTATGGTTTTTCCAGTGGTCATGTATGGATGTGAGAGTTGGACTTTGAAGAAAGCTGAGCACCAAAGAATTGATGCTTTTGAACTGTGGTGTTGGAGAAGACTCTTGACTCCTTGGACTCCAAGGAGATCCAACCAGGCCATTCTAAAGGAGGTCATTTCTTTGGAAGGAATGGGAATGGGAGGAATGATGCTAAAGCTGAAACTCCAGTACTTTGGCCACCTCATGCCAACAGTTGACTCATTGGAAAAGACTCTGATGCTGGGAGGGATTGGGGGCAGGAGGAGAAGGGGACGACAGAGGATGAGATGGCTGGATGGCAGCACTGACGCGATGGATGAGTCTGAGTGAATTCCGGGAGTTGGTGATGGACAGGGAGGCCTGGCGTGCTGAAATTCATGGGGTCGCAAAGAGTCAGACACGACTGAACTGAACTCAACTGAACTGAAAACAGGTAAGGAAGAAGAGAAGGAAATGGTAACCCACTCCAGTATTCTTGCCTGGAGAATCCCAGGGACGGAGGAGCCTGTTGGGTGCCGTCTATGGGGTCACACAGAGTCGGACACGACTGACGTGACTTAGCAGCAACTTAGCAGCAGAAAAACATGTAAAACTGGAGAAAATGCATTTTTAAGATAACATAGCTAAATAAAGGTAATTTTTATGAAAGGTGTTTTACTACTCTGCACAGCAAAGGAAATCGTAAGCAAAACAAAAACACCACGCTTAGAATGGAAGAAAATATTTTCAAACAAAGCAACTGACAAGGGATTAATCTCCAAAATATACAGACAGCTCATGCAGCTCAATAAGAAAAAACAAACAACAAAAAATGAACAGAAGACTTAAACAGATATTTCTCCAAAAAAGACATACAGATGCCAACAAAGACAATGAAAAGATCAACGTCACTAATTACTGCTGTTGCTGTTTAGCCAGTAAGTCTTGTTTGACTCTTTTTGAGACCCTATGGACTATAGTCCGCCAGACTCTTCTGTCCATGGTATTTCCCAGGCAAGAATAATGCAGTAGGTTGCCATTTCCTTCTCCAGAGGATCTTCCCAACCCAGGAATCCAACCCGCATCTTCTGCACTGGCAGGTGGATTCTTTACTACTGAGCCACCAGGGGCTCAGTAGTTCTCCATAGCACCCACTATGGAGAACAGGATGGAGATTCTTTAAAAAAATAAAAATAGAACTACCATATGATCCATCAATCTCACTCCTGGGCATATACCCAGAGCAAACCATAATTCAAAAATATACATGCACCCTAAATATATAATCTTCCCTGGTGGCTCAGAGGGTAAAGGGAAGACCTGTAATGAGGGAGACCTGGGTTTGATCCCTGTGTCGGAAAGATCTGCTGGAGAAGGAAACGGCAACACACTCTGGTACTCATGCCTGGAAAATCCCCTGGACCGAGAAGCCTAGAAGGCTACAGTCCATGCGGTCGCAAAGAGTTGGACACAACTGAGCAACTTCACTTTCACTTTCATCCCAAATATTCACTGCAACACTATTTACAACAGCAACAACACAGAAGCAACCTCAACATCCATCATCAGAGAAATGGATAAGGAAGAGGTGGAATACATATACAATGGAACATTAGCCATAAAAAGGAACAAAACTGAATCATTTGTAGAGACATGGATTGACCTACAGACTGTCATACATAGTGAAGTCAGAAAAGGAAAAAAAATTAACACATATGTGTGGAACTTAGAAAAATGGTATAGATGTACCTATTTGCAAAGCAGAGACAGTGACAGAGATGTACATAACAGATGTATGGATACCAAGGGGAAAAGGGGGAGGAATGGAATGGGAGATTGGGATTGACTCATATACACCATTATGTAGACAATTGATAACTAATGAGAACAGACTGCGTAGCACAGGGAACTCCTACTCAGTGTTTTGTGGTGACATAAATGGGAAGGAAATCCAAGGAAGAGGGGGTGATTTACTTTGCTGTACAGCAGAAACTAACATAACATTGTAAAGCAGCAATAATTCAATTAAAAAAAAAAGCCTCTGGTATCATCTGTTCTGACGCTTTTGAACTGTGGTGTTGGAGAAGACTCTTGAGAGTCCCTTGGACTGCAACGTGATCCAACTACTCCCTCCTAAAGGAGATCAGTCCTGAGTGTTCATTGAAAGGACTGATGTTGAAGCTGAAACTCCAATATTTTGGCCACCTGATGCGAAGAGCTGACTCATTTGAAAAGACCCTGATGTTGGAAAAGATTGAAGGCAGGAGAAGAAGGGGATGACAGAATGAGATGGTTGGATGGCATCACTGACTCAATAGACATGAGTTTGAGTAAACTCCGGGACTTGGTGATGGACAGGGAGGCCTGGCGTGCTGCAATCCTTGAGGTCGCAGAGTCACACACGACTGAGCAACTAAACTGAAGTGAACTCCATCATCTGCTCTGCATGAAAGCGCTTTCTCTTAAAGGATTAGCACTTGCAAACGCACATATCCCCTTTTTTCATTACCTTTATTGGATGTTTATTAAAACAAAAAGACAAAAAGAGTGGCAAACTGAGAGGACAGAAGGGATATAGAAAATACATGTCTCACCATCTCACATGGCATGATTAAAAAAAAAAAAAGAAGACCATCATCTCTCTAACAAGGTCAAAATGAGCCTTTACTCTTTGGGCTCCTGGAAACATAAAGCTAAAAAATATACAATTAACAGTGGTTAAAATTTAGATCTGCTCACAGTTATCAACATACCAAATTTAAAAAAAAAAACCATTAAGTTTTTTGAAGACTTTAAAATTCTAAAAATATTCAAAATTTAGGGAGATAAAAGTTAGCCCTAAGGGTCTGTTTTGATTTTAAACTACTTCTCTTCAAGGCTCAATTGTATTCAATAGAAATTGTATTCAATTTCTATTTAAAATTAACTTGTTAATAATCCAAGCATATTTTCAAATGAAATCACATTGAGAAATGTAGATAAGATTAACATTGGTTTTTACCTGGTATAACATATTTCCAGTATTTCCACATAGTGACTGATTACTTTTAGCTCCCACATCCTTATGTGTTTCATTTTATGACACTTAAAATATATATTTCTATAGCATAACACTTATTGAGACATGAAGTTTAATTACCAAAGTAAAATTTAGATTATATCCAAAATATGTTAATAAATTTGCCTATTTGAAAACTATATAATTCGGGGGAAAATCAAATAGAAATACATTCTGATTATTTTTTTCCAAAATGGAAATTTTGTTTTTTATATAATATATATAAGATAAATGTATTATATATATATATATATATATCTCATACAAAATACATTAAATAATAATGAGCAAAACCTAATGAAAAATTGGAAGCCTATCATAAGCAATTTTAACTATGACTTTGAGTATAGGATTATAATAACTGGATTTACAATTTATAATCTAGTTAAATACTGTTTTCTAGGAATTATTAATCAGTTTAATTAGAGTCTAGAGAGACATTACCAGATAAGTTCTTTTTTTTTTTTTAAGAAAAAACAAAAAAATCCTAGATGATACACTTAAAGAGTTTAGGACCATCTTCTTTGAACTAGTCAGGACAGGAAAATTTCCACTGTTTATTAGATAAGCCTGCACAGTGAAGAGGAACTAATGAGCCTCTCAGTGAGCGTCAAAGAGGAGAGTAAAAAAGTTGGTTTAAAACCCAACATCCAAAAAACGAAGCTCATGGCATCCAATTCCATCACTTCATGGCAAAGGGATGGGGAAAAGTGGAAACAGTGATAGATTTTATTTTATTGGCTCCAAAATCACTGAGGACAGTGACTATAGCCACGAAATTAAAAGATGCTTGCTCCTAGGAAGGAGAGTTATAACAAACCTAGACAGCATATTAAAAAGCAGAGACATCAATTTGCTGACAAAGGTCCATAAAGTCAAACCTATGGTTTTTCCAGTACTCATGTATGGATGTGAGACTTGGACCATAAAGAAGACTGAGAGCTGAATAACTGATGCTTTTGAAGTGTTGTGCTGGAGAAGACTCTTGAGAGTCCCTTGGACAACAAAGAAATCAAGCCAGTCAATCCTAAAGGAAGTCAACCCTGAAAATTCACCGGAAGGTCTGATGCTGAAGTTCCAACACTTTGGCTACCTGGTGTGAAGAGCTGATCTTTGGAAAAGAGCTTGATGCTGGGAAAGACTAAGGGCAGGGGAAGAAGGGGGCAACAGAGGCTGAGATGGTGGATGACATTACCGACACAATGCACATGAGTTTTGAAACTGTGAGACAGTGAAGGAGAGAAAAGACTTGCCTGTTGCAGTTCACGGGGTCACAAAGATTAGGGCAGGACTTTGCAACTGAACAACAACAAAGAGTAGAAGAATGACTTAAGCATTAGAAAACCAGATAAGAAGACTACAATCAAAAAGTTTTGTCATGAATTCTCAGGCTGTATCATTAAATACATTCCCATTTAATAATGACTAGTATCAGTATAGGCAGCACACTCTCTTATACATGGCTACTCACTTACTTTAAAAATAATCTGAATATTCTGTATTAATATCACCTCAGAAAAACACAAATATTTCTTAAAAACTAGATTAAGCTAAATTACACAAATTTAGGCTATTCATTTTTCCTTTGATACCATATTAAACATAAATGTAACTTGTTGAGGGTGGTAAATTAATTTGTTTTTAATCTAGAAACATAAATCATTTTATAAAATCTCAATTTTCGTCATTACTCTTCATATAAAATACAGAAAAAAGATGCTATATTTAAGGAATGACTGTCAAAACTCCACTCTCAAGAAGGTCTTAGTCATCTTGAAGATTCAAACAGGGCTTGGCATAAACTCAGATCACATCCCAGTAAGATAATTTCTCTGGGGCCATATCATTCACTCAGCTTTGAAGGATTTACCTTACACAGAGTCAGCTGCCCTATTAACAATTTTTATTCAAAGAATCTAAACACAAAAGCAAGCAAAAAGGAAATAACTGGAGGTTTTTCAACCTCAGCTCTCACCTTCCATTCAGAAAATATCTTCCTTCTTTTATCTTTTCCTATGTAAGCTTTTATCAATATTGTTTAAGAATACCAACTATTAGAAGAGCCTAAAGTGTCATATGATTGATTTCTATACTTCTTTAAGTACACAGTATAGTTCTATACCATCCATAGCCTTTCAGTACACAGTAATTGATGCTGAATATTTGATAATAAATTAAATAATAAAGCATAATACTGTAAGCAGCAAAACCAGTTGGTTGTAGATTTTTTAATCAACTATTAAAGAACATTTATAAGTAAACAATTTATGGAAAAATTACAACACAATTCTAATTTATTCTTTCTCCCCTATGATATAAGATTAGACTGTGTTCATGACATTTACATCTATAAATGGAAAAGAAATCTGTAAATGGAAATTATATCTATAAATAAAAAAACATTTTACAGAGAGGAGAAATATTTAAATATTTTGGAATGCTATGGTGCATAAAAAAGTCAGAGTATTAAGTGTGATGAGAGAAATAGGAGAAAACTAACCATGATGGAAGAGCAGCATGAGAAAGTTTAATAACTAGAAAAAATTCTCACATGAAAATATAAGAACTTTTGTTCAATTCAGAGAACACAAATTAGCTATACATTTTAAAGAACTATTTGACACTTTTTTCAGTTAAAGATAAATCATCCTTCCTTATTTGGCAATTTTTATATTTTGTTTCATGTTAATTTGCAGCAATCTTTCCTAACTCAGTGTTTGCTTATTCTTCAGAATATAAAAAAAATCACCAGGTACTCTGTGGTAGGGCAGCCAAAAGAAATAAATTATCAGCTCAATTAGATTCTGGCTTCTTTTCTCAAACTTTCCAAGTTCAGACTATTATACTATTCAGCTGAAACTTCTCAGCTGCCTTCCCAGGTGCCAGAAGGTCTGGTCAATCTGTGAAGCTGAGTGCAATTCATACATCCATTCTTCATACTTTTAAGAAACCTCTTACAAAAAAAAAAAAAAATGCTCACAGATATTGGTAGCCTACCATATAAAACACTCTGATGTGAAAAAATAAGGAATAAATGGCAATTATCCTAATCTGAGGGCTTACTTAATTCTCCACCACAGGTTTCTATAAACAATTTATTGCTCCTTTCCTGTGGTTCTTACTGGAGCAAAGGAACATCATCACATTGACATGATTTTTCATATGCTTACAGATACTTTACCCATTTTAGTTAAAAGTTCAGGGATATAATGACAATGTCATCTAAAAAGTGTTATATGAAAGTGAAATATGACTTTTGTCCTAGACATATATGTCATTTGATATACCAATTTGTGTTTGATTTTCTCAGTGGCTATCATTGCTGACAGTCAGGAGATCATGGTTCCTGAACTTCATACAGTCTCCAGTTAACCCTCAAATGGAGCTTCTGTGGATCCTCTGAACAGGGGAACTCACACATTTATTGGATCAGACAGTGCAAAGCGGGATTGAAATATTGGGATTTTTTTACATCACAGAAACTAAGCCAGTGATGACTGACTCATGTGTTAAGTTGAAAAACTGTGTTGATTTTGACAACGTAAGACAACATGATTAAGAGATATTAAGTAGAATCTAAATACACAATGGCTCTAACAGAATGCTGAACATGTCACAAGAACAAACTCATCAAAACAAGAGGAAGGGGAATTGTATGTATTCACAATGTAAGCCAACTGAAGCTTTATTGCTTTCTAGATATTTCTACATATTTCTAGTGAATGTCGTATCAACTTGTAGGCTTTAAAAGATTACCTATGCCATGTCAGAAGATCCCAAATATTGATGTCATAGACATACTGACCATGTTCTTTAATGAGTCATATTAATTAATGGTCTTTATCTAAAGGCACCCTGTCCTTACATCAGAGAATAAACTGAAAAAAGAAAGGTGACAGGGGGCAAATTTTGGGGTCAATTAAAGGACAATAAAGGCAAAAATAAGGGGGGGAGGGAATGACTACTGATATACCTCTCTTTTTAGCCAATCTCAAATTTTATTGGCGAAGTCTGTTTTTTTTTGGTTTATTTTTGAGTATATTAATTCCATGATACATTAATTCTAAATTTTATTGGAGAAGTCATTTTTTGTTTATTTTTGAATACATTATTCCATGATATACTAATTCCACGATAGATTTGTCAGTAATGCATAGATATCAATGCTAAGCCTTAATCTTAAACATAAAAATGTATAGGTCTTGAACCAATTGACTGTGGCAGGATAAAAATTTAAGATTTTCACATGTAAAGAGGAATTACATGTAAAAATGCTAACATTTTACTGGTTCCTGTCTATTACTGAATGTAGATTAAGGAAACAAAGAAAAATTATAATTTGAAAATTGTATATATAAGAAATTACAACTTATTGGGAGTCATCTTAGCAGTTATTTTCCAAAGGAAATCATATATATAGATACATATCAAGATTTGTCATTATTTTTTTGAGAAGGTAATTATCTCATGTGCAAAATAAACCTGTCTTAAGTTTCACATTAATGATTAAGAATTTCCCTTGACTAGGGAGTTTCATTAAGTGTTAGAAGCAAAATAACATAAAGACCATGAACATGAGCAAAGTTATTTAAACTACCTACGCCTCAGTTTCATCATCTGGAAAGTGAGGATAATAATTAGGCCTACTTCACTGAGTTTTGGTGAGGACTAAATAAATTAATAAAGAATCTGATATATAGTAAGCACGTAGAAGCATTGGTTATCATTACAAATAACATGGCCTTTCACCTCAACTTCTCCCTGAACTTTAAAAAATTTAGATTGTATTCTATAATAAGGTTTTACTAAGGACCAATTTATCCCACTAAGTTAAATATAAAATAGAAATAAAAGAATATTTTAGCTTAAATATTAAAATCTGATATTATTCTTCTCTCGGTTGTTTAGAATTTCAGTAATGACGTTCCATATAGACAAACAAATTATCCATAGCTAAGTACTCTCTCTATAGTGCTTAAAAAGCTTCCAAACAGCCAGGAATGTACTTGCACAGTTTGATTAGCCCCTTATGTGAGATAAATGAGCAGTTTTTGTAAACACCAAATGTGATACAACTCATTTTGAAAGAAGAGATTATCTGTAGGATAATATATATCCCAAATGTAATGTCTCTGAGATAATAGTTTCATTTTTTTAAAAAAAATGAGTATCTTTTTAAAAGCCAGTATTTTAAGATGGTACAAGGATAAAAAGATAAAGGTTATAAGTGGTTATAAATAGGTATGTTTTCACAAAAAATTTATAACAGTTCACTGACACAAAAACACACTTTGAACAGGTAACAAAATCTGGCATACACGATTAAATCTGTAAAACAACTATAATGTAAAGAAAAGACA
Organism: Budorcas taxicolor; assembly: GCF_023091745.1. NCBI lineage: Eukaryota > Metazoa > Chordata > Mammalia > Artiodactyla > Bovidae > Budorcas > Budorcas taxicolor. The sequence continues at coordinate 91,188,252 of NC_068910.1, forward strand.
CAACACATATAAAAGAACAGGATTAACCATGTAGTGAATTAAATATATAAAAAGGAGACTAGGTTTCCATGAGACTAAAGACATGTAAGGTTAGTCATTAGAATAAATGCTGTAAGAATACAATCCAAAAAACTAAGGCTAAACTTGTTCTTCAAAAATAAAGACCCCAAAATAATCTCTTACAGTTTCCCCACCCCATCATCAAGCAGAAATGTCTGGGAAGATCACAGAGGAAAGCACTTTCTGGAAGCAGGCTTCACCACCGCCACATATATAATAAAGGCCTACACACATGCTCCAATTGGCCCTAGACATAGAAGTCCATATCAATAGAATCAAAAATTGGAAAACATTGTCAAAAATGCACAAATTCTTATGAAAAGAATAATTTTAAAGAAAAGATCACAGGAAAACATGAAAGATCATAGAAATGGTCTTCAGAGCTAACTAAATTTAAATCCCTCTCCCTCTCTTCTGGCTTTCCCTCTCCTCTCCGTTTATAGAATCACTGCATTGCGTTCTCTCAGGTATTAAGACTGTATAGTCTTGATAAAGCATTAGAAGTATCAGATGTTCTAAAGATATCATTGATTACTTAATAAAGATAACTACCTCTCATCTGTACAATGCCTATCTCTGACCATTTCAAATTACTTTCCAATAGTGACCAATTACATAATTACTATGTTAGACAGTAAAGAGCGTTGCCTATTTGCAAATAAGAAAATTAACTCAGAATGGTTAAGAGGCATTATCAAGTCCTTAATGGCTTTTCAGGTAGCACAGTGGGCAAGAATTTGCCTGCCAACCCAGGAGAAGCAAGAGAGAAGGGTTTGGTTCCTGGCTTAGGAAGGTCTCCTGGAGAAGGAAATGGCAACCCGCTCCAGTCTTCTTGCCTGGAAAATTCCATGGACAGAGGAGCCTGGTGGGTTACAGTCCATAGGGTCACAAAGGGTAGGACATGACTGAGCTCATGAGGTCCTTAGAGAAGTCCCAGAAAATCAATGGCAAGCATTAGTATAACAGAACAGTCATACAACCAATATTTTAGAACTTTTTCTGTGCCAGGCTCTGTTCTAGCAGTTACCCCAGAGTGATAAGGTCCTTGTCCTTATGTAATGGATATTGGCTGGAAGGAAAATCAAAGGTAAACAATTATATATCATTATTCACATGGCCCTAGCCCTCTTTTGTTATTTGTTTTCATTGTTTGTAAGTCATTTACTACTAAAATTGAAAAGAACCTATTAAGAAGCCCCCTTCCCCAGGGGATGTACACAGAACTGTAAGTTATCAATGGATTCCAAAAACTTGAGCTGAATTGGAAAACTCAGAGATGTGCGTAACCCTACTCAAAAGCAGTTCCTTCATCTGTATAAAATCTAAAGCCTATTAGGGGAAAAAAGATACTGGGATTTCAAGGAAGAGGAGGAGACTGATGATACTTCTTGTTCCAGAAGAAGTTAATCCTCTCTCAAGCCACCTCTCCTACTCATCAACTCAAGCTGACTAAGAAATAGATCCCTCAGGGAAGTCCTGTGCCCTGTCATCTACATGAGTATCAGCAGTTCAAGCGCTTTCATTGTGAACTGATTACCCATGTTCCTCAGTTCAGTTCAGTTCAGTCGCTCAGTCTTGTCGGACTCTTTGCAACCCCATGAATTGCAGCACGCCAGGCCTCCCTGTGATCACCAACTCCATAACCACAAACATGTTAACTAATTGATGAAAAATGGTCCCTTTCAAGAGGACTTGACCTGTGGAATTAGTGACCTATATTTCAAATCGGCAAATATTTATAACCATTACACGTTCTCAAAGTAAAATTATAGAAATATGATCTGAACTCAGGAAACCAATGGAATGACTTCTAAATTTAATCAATTCTGATACTGAGTAAAAAAAAAAGCATATGTAAATATATATATATGTATATATACATGCTTTATTATATATACACATATATATAAAAAATTATACATCTCAAGAAATGGTAGTTTTTGGATAATAAAACAGTGAGTAACAATAAAGATACATATACTCATATACTCAAGTTTTCTAATATATACTTGACATCCTAAAATGTGACATAATTACATCTAAACTTGAATCTGTAAAATAATTTCAAATTAAATATTAATCAAAGATACACTTATCCCAAATCAATTTCATGCATTGCCATCTTACAGGATGAAGGAAAACTAAAGTATAAATTATTTATAAGAAAATAAAATCCATAATAACATTGAGCTAATCATCACAGTAATTGTAGCATTTCAGGGCAAGGGGGGAGGAAGATTTCCTTTATTCATATATTTTTTTTGTTCATATATTTTCAATCCAAAATTTCATGAATAAATCATATGCTTCAACCTATTTTAAAAAACTGAAGAAAATTTGAATCTGGTGTTCTTTAAAACATTAAAAAACAAAGGAGTGCTTTAACCGATTCCATAACGACATATAAAAAGATTTCCTTGATTTATGTATGTCTGTGTGTGTGTGTTGCATGCATCCTCTCTGGCTTCAATAAAATCCCTTTAAAATTGGAACCACTTCACTCAAATTAACATTCTTTCCTGCCTTCCCTTAGAATGTACAACTAACTGTGATAGCTTAAAAAAAAAGGGTTTTCATCAGCACAACTGAGTTAGTCAAAAGAAATAGTTACCAATGTCTCAGATTTCAAGTTTAACTTTAGGCAAACAAGGAGTGTTCTAAAATATTTTAAATATTAAAAACATAAGGGACTTTCTCAGTGGTCTAGTGATAAGACTCCACCTTCCAGTGCAGGTGGTGTGGGTTTGATCCCTGGTCAGGGAACAAGGAATTCACATGAGGTTGGGCATAGACAAAAATTAAAAAAAATTATTTAAAATACTTAATATGCTTATTTACATTTTATGATAATACTAATGTTTTAAAAATCCACAATTTTATAGTGAATGATTTTGGTTTTATTAATTTTTAAACAAAATTTATAAGATAAAAATCTGAATTCTATATTTTGGGGAAGAATTCTATGTGATTATGCCTTTTAAATGATGTTCAAGCAATGCTGATTATTAAAACTAACTTTAGGATAAAATTTTGTACTATATATTTACCTATAAATGTTAATGTGAAGTTATCTAACAGTTTAGAGGGATAATGATGCTTATTACTGTTGATGTATATCCATACATATTTCTTTTGAATACCCATATATAATATCTTCTATTAGTATAAACTCTAAAAACAACTTCACTCTATTTATGACATTAAATCTGTAGTACAAGATATTGATCAGAATACCATGCTAAATAAACTAATGCTATACTTGAAGTTTTTTCCAGAAAAAATTAGCTGAGATATGCAATCATAGACCTGACCTATCACTACAGTAGAAAAAAATTATTTGTTCCTAAATACCAGACCACCTGACTTACCTCTTGAGAAATTTGTGTGCAGGTCAGGAAGCAACAGTCAGAACTGGACATGGAACAACAGACTGGTTCCAAATAGGAAAAGGAGTATGCCAACGCTGTATATTGTCACCCTGCTTATTTAACTTATATGCAGAGTACATCATGAGAAACGCTGGACTGGAAGAAGCAAAAGCTGGAATCAAGATTGCCAGGAGAAATATCAAGAACCTCAGATATGCAGATGACACCACCCTTATGGCAGAAGTGAAGAGGAACTAAAGAGCCTCTTGACGAAAGTGAAAGAAGAGAGTGAAAAAGTTGGCTTAAAGCTCAACATTCAGAAAACGAAGATCATGGCATCTGGTCCCATCACTTCATGGGAACTAGATGGGGAAACAGTGGCTGACTTTATTTTGGGGGGCTCCAAAATCACTGCAGATTGTGACTGCAGCCATGAAATTAAAAGACGCTTATTCCATGGAAAGAAAGTTATGACCAACCTAGACAGCATATTCAAAGGTCCGTCTAGTCAAGGCTATGGTTTTTCCAGTGGTCATGTATGGATATGAGAGTTGGACTATAAAGAAAACTGAGCGTCGAAGAATTGATGCTTTTGAACTATGGTGTTGGAGAAGACTCTTGAGTCCTTGGATGGCAAGGAGATCCAACCAGTCCATCCTAAAGGAGATCAGTCCTGGGTGTTCATTGGAAGGACTGATGTTGAAGCTGAAACTCCAATACTTTGGTACCTGATGTGAAGAGCTGACTCAGCTGGTAAAGACTGTTGGACATGACTGAGCGACTGAACTGAACTAAACTGAAATAGGAAGAAAAAGATTCTCAAAGCACACCAGGTACAAAAAAAAATATATGGATAATTTATGCAATCTCTCATTTCTACTGGGAAAACAAAAATGCCAAATTGTACATTAGCACCTTTAAATACAAGAAAGAAAACATGTTTTCCCATGGTTTTCAGTTGGAGGAGATCATTGTATAGAATTTTTTACTGAAAGAAATTCAGTAAAAACAAACCCTTTGTGACCAGTGACAGGCACTACAAGTTACACACAGTGCTTAAAATAAAGTGGGAAACACAGACAAGTAAACATTTAATTACAATCTGGGACTTACATGCTGTGATCAAGAAATACAAGAGATGGGGGGAGAAGCGGGGTATACAGAAAAGAAGGCTCTGGAGGAAGTCATGACTGCTGGGCTCTGAAGCAATAAATTGCTTTTGGCAGATCAAAGGGAAGGGGGTAGGAGAGCGTAAACTCTAGGCTACCATACCAGGATCACACAAATCCTTGCAAGTCATCTTAAAGAATTTAGATTTTAGGAGCTATTGAGAATCTCTGAGTGAGCAATCAAGAGAGAAAGATCGGATTTTTACTTGTAAAGAGGTATTACCATTATTGAGGTGAGAAATGATGGTGATGCTAATTAGAAAACTAGTAAAGGGATTGGAGATAAGTAGGAAAACTCTAAAGGTATCCAGGAAGAAACATCAGGAAGACTAGATGATCAACCGATGTGATGGAAACAAAAGAAGCAGGAATTGGTCTCAGGTTTCTGATCTGGCCAGTTGGATAGATGGCAGGGCGGTGTCACTGCCACAGTTAGGAAATCATAAGAGGAAAGGCAGGGAGAGGAAGGAAGATGAAGAGTCTCTTTCTGGATACTTGAACAGGAGGTGCGACCAGGGCCTCCAAACGGAGCTGAGTGTAGGGGCTGCCTAGAGAGAACAGAACAGGAATGAGACAGGACAGCTCTGACAACTGAATCCAAGAAGGAAGGTGTGGTCATCCAGGACAGGCCACAGAGCAAAATCCTCTTGGAATATGAACATTTCAGGAAGAACCAGATAAATAAGAAGCAAATCCACAGCATTGGCATGGTAGACCTTGCTAGTTGCCTATTAAATATCCAATCTCTGTTTCTTCCTTCAACAAAAGTTCTGATTTTCTTTGGAGCAGAAATGAGCCCACTAAAAACACATCTCTCCGTGCAACTTTGAAACGAAGGGTGGCCACTGAACATCATTTGAGCCGATGAAATATAATCAAATTCTAGTTGGATGAGACTTCCAGGAACTTTATTATTTTTCTAAAAAAAAAAAAAATAGGCTAATGATGTTTTACATTCCTCCTTCAAGGATAGCACAGAGAGGTGACACTGAGAGGTGCCGCGAGTTCCCTTGCAACCACAAGAAAAAGTTACATACTAAGGATGGCAAAACAGAAAATAATCAAAGGAAGCTGGATTCTTGGTGGTCCCTTGGAGTCATCATACTTTTATACTTTCTCTCTGCAGCTGTCCTCCAGAATAAAATTAAACCTATTTGACTAAATTGTCTGATTTCGGTTACATGAAGTAGGATACAATCCTGATCTAGCTGGGTGCCATGAAATTCTGGGAAAGAGAATATTTCACAAAGAAGGTCAACTGTGTCAAATGGCTGTAAGAGGTAAATTATATCCATAATAGAAGGCAAAGTTTAGAAAGTTGAGGTCAAGGCTATTAAGAGCAACAGGATATTAGTGAGAGAGAAGGGTAGGGAAGGCCACACACTGTGCTCCGCATCTCTTTGCAAAGTTTGGGTAGAGCACCATATTTAAATTGCTTGTTTGGAATACTGAATGGATCCTTGTTAGGGCCTTCCACATGCTGATACAGGAGAAGAAAACATCTCTAGACACAAAACGGAAGCAATAGTATATCACACGCTTATTCTGATGATCTTAAAATCAGGTCATGAAGATGACCACACACCTGAATCTGAGATACACACTTCTGAAACTGTATATTCTCCCACAAAGTACCAAATATTTGTGGTACAAACATTTATCTAAAATGTTTACTATGAAAAGAAATTTTTTCTGAAAACATATTTTGACAGTTCACTTAAATGTGGGAATCACAAAAATTTAGATCTCCTACTTGTGTTTCACATCATTAATATTTTAAACATTTGGGGGTCAGAGAAAAAGATGCGTTTGTAGACGTATTTTCCAAATTATTTTATAACAGCTCATAGAAATAATTCACTGGAATGTATTTTGAGAAAGGCCACAATAAAATATTTAAATGTTAACCATCCCAATAACAATAGTTTTACAAACCCTCAAATATACACTGTCATAAAGACATACTGTATACTGTTGATATATGAAGAATACTTGTCATTTAACAAATACTTCTGTGGATTTCAAATATACTTGTGTATACGATAACTGCCTCAGGGAACAAAAAGCTTTTTTTAAATGTACCCATATATGCTATTAGGTTTTCAGAATCCCCTTTTCGGAAATCAAGAGATACATTCTTTGGGATCATAGGAATGGAAGAAGTAAGCCCCATAATGTGTCTGGCACAGTAAACAGCACATGCAACGAAATCTACCATTCACATAGTGCTTGCTATTCACCAGACAGTTCTAAGCACATTATGCATATTAACTTAATCCTCTCCAAAGCTCTGTACAGTAAGTAGAATAATATACCCACTTTACAGGTGAGAGAATTAGACTATAGAAAGGCTTACTAACTTCACCAAGGCCAGACAGCTATGCTAAGTAATCACTTATTATATGTGTAGGGAATAAAATTTATTTTAACTGGACAAATTTAATCACATCTAACTATGAAGAGTTTCCATAATGCATTCTATGGATAAGAGCCATGGGGCTAATAGCTAAGAGAACCCCTGATATGAAAAGAACACAAACTCTTCTTAGAACATGTCATTAAGAAATGTACTGTTATTCACCTGGAGTTGATGATCAAAATTTTAAATGAGGTTGAAGAATCATAACCCACACAGTCCAGAAAGAACCTATTTCATGGGAAACCACAGAGTGACCTAAGTGATCATTACTTTTTCAAAAAAATTGACTTTACTGCTTACGAATGTCAGGAAGCCTAATCACAGAATTCTGAGATCATTCAAGTTTTAGGCTTTGATTATTTAGACAAAAGATTAGAGAAACAGGGGAAAAGGTAACTATCAGCAGAATCTCAATCTACTGGTCATAGAACACTTCTCCTGTCCTGTGGAATTTTGGTTCACTACTGCTTTCTTTCTTGAGGTGGACCCAAAGAAAATATACTACAATCATATTTTCCAAGAATCTCCTTAAACACAATTCAATAAGGTGACAACCTGTCCTACGCTTCTATTTTAGAGCTAAGGGAAATAATCTGGATGAGGATGACAAGTGCACGATCAAAATGCTCTGTTTGTTCTTCTACATCAAACACAGGCTCCTAATCCATTTTCTAGTGTCAGACTGACATAGGGTAACTTAATGTGACTCGGTACAGATAAAGTACAGTATTATCGAGTGAAGAGATACAGGGTAATGGAGAATATTGAGGCAAAATATAAACCCTTTGTGGGGGTGCTTTTTCTCACTTTATTTTTAACTTTCTAGCTTTCACTCTGAGATTTACTCCATCATTCACTAGAGAAGATTAAAAATGTCCCCGTTCAGGCATCCTAAATAACTTGGTCATAAACTTTTATTTCTCTTGACAAGTGTAAAAGGTCATAAGCTCTATTAAAACTTCAACGTAAACCTTGGGTTAAAAACGACATAACTGAGAATGTTACTAAAGCTACAATTTCCACTTTGGATATTAAGAGACTAATTAGAAACTGTTTTATTATACTCAGAAACCTAAATTAAATATCAGATGCACTTTACTAAAAATCCAGTTCAGTTCAGTCGCTCATTCATGTCCGACTCTTTGCGACCCCATGGACTATAGCACACCAGGCCTCCCTGTCCATCACCAACTCCCAGAGCTTAATCAAACTCATATTCATCGAGTCAGTGATGCCATCCAACCATCTCATCCTCTGTCATCCCATTCTCCTCCGGCCTTGAATCTTTCCCAGCATTAGGGTCTTTTCAAATGACTCAGCTCTTCACATCAGGTGTCCAAAGTATTGGAGTTTCAGCTTCAGCATCAGTCCTTCCAATGAATATTGAATATTCATTGGAATCTCCTTTAGGATTGACTGATTTGATTTTGCAGTCCAAGGGACTCTCAAGAGTCTTCTCCAACACCACAGTTCAAAAGCATCAATTCTTCGGTGCTCAGCTTTCTTTATAGTCCAACTCTCACTGAAAATGACTACTGGAAAAACCATAGCTTTGATTAGAAGGAAAAATTAGGCCTCACTTAATAATGATCTTCAAACAAAAGAGCTGCTGTAATTTAAAAATGGCTTTTCTGTTATCATTTACCATGCAAGATGAAAAGAAAGTCATGCTGCAGAACTTAAGTAAATTCAAGTAATAACTTTGTGTTAACATATCCTGATGCATATAAAGGATACTGATGATCGGGGAGAGATAATCTTTGGTTCTGAATCTCTTTTAATACAACAAATGATCTTCAGGTAATTTCAACTAAAAGTCAGAAGGACAGACTAAATGATTTCCAAATGACCCTTCCAGCACAATTGCATTCTTGTTAATAAAACGTAGTTTGGTTTATTTTACTGTTTTCAGTCTAGAAAAGTGAAGTAAGGAATCTGGAATTTCACTTGTGGATCAGCCTTCCATGAATTCACTTAGAAACATCTAGGATACATTTCACATATTACCTTTCTTGATAAAAATGGTATGGATATTAATAAAGGTTTGAGTATCTTCTTCTCTGCTTAACATTCCACTATCTGTAAATACTCATATGGAGGAAACCATTTTTTCCTTATTCATCCAGGCAAATGGATTTCTCTGCTCTTCCAAGCTTATCCCTACCCTAGTACCCATGGGAAATAGATGGGGCAACAGTGGAAACAGTGTCAGACTTTATTTTTGGGGGGGCTCCAAAATCACTGCAGATGGTGATTGCAGCCATGAAATTAAAAGACTCTTACTCCTTGGAAGAAAAGTTATGACCAACCTAGATAGCATATTCAAAAGCAGAGACGTTACTTTGCCAACAAAGGTCCGTCTAGTCAAGGCTATGGTTTTCCCTGTGGTCATGTATGGATGTGAGAGTTGGACTGTGAAGAAAGCAGAGTGCCGATGCTTTTGAACTGTGGTGTTGGAGAAGACTCTTGAGAGTCCCTTGAGCTGCAAGGAGATCCAACCACTCCATTCTGAAGGAGATCAGCCCTGGGATTTCTTTGGAAGGAATGATGCTAAAGCTGAAACTCCAGTACTTTGGCCACCTCATGCAAAAAGTTGATTCATTGGAAAAGACTCTGATGGTGGGAGGGATTGGAGGCAGGAGGAGAAGAGGACTACGGAGGATGAGATGGCTGGATGGCATCACCAACTCGATGGACATGGGTTTGGGTGAATTCCGGGAGTAGGTCATGGACAGGGAGGCCTGGCGTGCTGCAGTTCATGGGGTTGCAAAGAGTCGGACACGACTGAGCGACTGAATTGAACTGAACTGAACTGAGCCATTTCTTCTCCAGGGGATCTTTCCAACCCAGGGATCAAACCTGGGTCTCCTGCATTGTAGACAGATTCTTTACTTTCTGAGCCACCAGGGAAGCCCAAAAGTAACCACACTGGGCTCAAGTTCCCATCAGGTGTTTGGAGCTCTAGGGGATGAGTGGGGATCTATGAAGTCTCCAGTTCAGCACAATGTATACCAGTGCTTCTCAAACTGGAATTTGCATGGAGTTGCCTTAAAATATTGTTTAAGTATACTGTCTGATTCAGGTGGTCTGAGCAGGGCCCTGCTTTTAGCATCTTTAATTTGCTACCAGGTGACGCCAATGCTGCTGGTCCACGGATCACATTTTGAGCAGGAAGCTACAGTTGCTGCTTGTAGCAGACCCAGTCCTTCCCACATCCTTCCTGAGTCTGCCTGCCCTAAATGGCTGGAGGCATTACCATCCATATGGCTTTCTTTTCTTTCTTATCCATTCCTAGTTATTGCAGCACCCAGATTTCTAGGGGAAATCTTATTCTAACTTTTTCTAGAAAATCTCATCAACCACAGACCACGCCTAAGATTGTAACATGTAAAACATTACTACGCTGTAATTTTCCTTTGATTTCTCATCAAATTTGCTTCATTAAATAAAAATCTATTAGACTCTGAAAAAGCTTTACATATACAGATTACTGGCAAAGTACAGGAATGCAATTAATTCTACTTTAGAGAATAATTATTTTGTGTATGTCCCCTCTATCCAGAAAGAAAAAGTAAGTATGATTAGGTCCTGTTTTGCATATGTAAAGTTTCTTGAGAAACCCCTCAGGTACCATCAATATTAATTGTTTCCTTATCAATCAGGAAGTTTAAAGCTTTTGTTTTTTTATCAGCCAGTTATATTCATATTTATATTTATCTACAATATAAACACAGGGCGACTTACTCAGAGTGGGTCACTTTGCTGAGAGCCTATTCTAGATTTTCTTGTTGTTCAGTCTTTAAGTCATGTTCGACTCTTTGCAACCCACTGGGCTGCAACTCACCAGGCTTCCCTGTCCTTCACCATCTCCCAGAGTTTGCTCAAACTCATGTCCATTGAGTCAGTGAAGCCATCCAACTATCTCATCCTCCGTCATCCCCTTCTCCTGCCTTCAATCTTAGAATCTAAAAAACTCCTTTGACTTTTTGTACTAGGGGAAGTCAACTAAATTTCCTGAGTAATATCATCACCCAAAAGAGCAATTAACTATTGCAAAACCTTGAAAGAAAAACTCCCAGGGAAACAATACTGAGACTGCATTCTAAGAGCCATGGCTTCAAATCAGTGTTTAAGATCATACGAACCACTTGCTTTTACAAAGAAGTGGAAATGAGATTGTTTCTTGAAGTGGCATTCTGATGTTTCATGATGTTAAACACTTCAAGTTACATGTTAGATCACATTGAAACAATGGGCCAAGAATGTCAACGAATACTTGAATCACAGATGGCTCCAGAGGAGGCAAATCTTGAGTTGATTATAACAGAATGACCAGTGAAACAGGAAGAGAAACACATTCCACAATGAGGGTACAGAGGAAAGTGTCATTTCTTGAAAATGTGATGGGCTGCAGCATACTGAGTCACTGTTAGCCAATCACAGCTAACAAAACCCATCCAAACTTTCATTCTCATCTTCAAGGTCACAGACTTAACCTTGACTTCACCATCAGCAACAGTTGCATCTCTTATAAAATCTCAACTTCTACTCTCTCACCCTACGAAGTTAAACCAAATCTTCAATCTACAAATCTAATCTTCACTTTTCACCTCCATTACTACATCTATTTCTAACTGGCACCTTCCCCTATCTGTAATACTGCAATAGCTTCCTAACTGACCTCCCCCAATCATTCTGCAATCCATTCTCTACTCATGTAGCAAGCAAGTATCACATGAGTGAAGTTTTAAAACATAAATCAGATGTCACCTCCACCATTGCTTAAAAACCTTCTGCGGCACTCAATACCATACAATTGCACTCTTTTCACATGATAGCAACATTATGCTCAAAATCCTTCAAGCTAGGCTTCAGCAGTATGTAAACCAAGAACTTCCAGACGTACAAATTCAATTTATAAAAGGCAGAGGAACCAGAGATCAAATTGCCAACATATGGTGGATCATAGAAAAAGCAAGGGAATTTAAAAAAAAAAAAAAAAATCTGCTTTACTGACTACACGAAAGCCTTTGACTATGTGGATCACAGTGAAACAGTGGAATATTCTTAATGAGATGGGACTACTAGACCACATGGTCTGTCTCCTGAGAAACCTGTATGCTGGACAAGAGCAACAGTTAGAACTGGACATGGAATAATGGACTGGCTCCAAACTGGGAAAGGAGTACATCAAGGCTGTATATTGTCACCCTGCTTATTTCACTTATATGCAGAGTACATCATGAGAAACGCTGGGCTGGATGAAGCACAAGCTGGAATCAAGATTGCCAGCAAAAATATCAATAACCTCATATATGCAGATGATACCACTTGAGTGGCAGGAAGTGAAGAGAAACTAAAGAGTCTCTTGGTAAATGTTAAAGAAGAAGAGTGAAAAAACTGGCTTAAAACTCAACATTCAAAAAACTAAGATCATGGCATCTGGTCCCACCACTTCATGGCAAACAGATGGGGGAAAAGTGGAAACAGTGTCAGATTTCATTTTCTTGGGCTCCAATATCAATGTGGATGGTGACTGCAGCCACAAAATGCAAGGACACTTGCTCCCTGGAAGAAAAGGTATGACAAACTTTGACAGTGTATTAAAAAGCAGAGACATCACTTGCCGACAAAGGTCCATATATCCAAAGCTATGATATTTCCAGTAGTCATGTAGGGATGTGAGATTTGGACCATAAAGAAGGCTGAGCACCAAAGAATTGATGCTTTCAAACTGTGGTATTGGAGAAGACTATTGAGAGTCTCTTGCACTGAAGGAGATCAAACCAGGTAATCCTAAAGGAATTAAGTCCTGAATATTCACTGGAAGGACTGATGCTAAAGCTGAAGCTCCAATACTTTAGCCACTTGATGCGAAAAGCAGATTCACTGGAAAAGACCATGATGCTGGGAAAGACTGAGGGCAAGAGAAGAAGGAGCGAAAGAGGATGAGATGGTTGGATGGCATCACTGACTCAAAGGACATGAGTTTTAGCAAAACCAAGGAGACGGTGAAGGACAGGGAAGCCTGGCATGCTGCAGTGCATGGGTTTGCCAAGAGTGGGACACAACCTAGCAACTGAACAACAACAATGTTGTACTGAACATACACTCCGAAAACATTAACCCAGTTACAAGACCCTGAATGACCTGGCCCATATCTCTTAGCTGTTTTCCTTAGTCATAGGCCATATTAGCCATCTTTCATTTTCTCAGATATACCCATTTATCTTTTCTTATGGCCTTTAAGATGCTTTCTTTTACTTTGCATCTTGCTAACATCCACATGTATTTCTGCTCTTGGTTTAACATTAATCCTTCTTGGCACATGTCACAATTTTAAGGAAAAAATATTTATAGGGTTAGTTACTTATTTTCTGTCATCATATCCCGCTCTTTCCACTATATTGTCATTTCTATGAAGGCAGAAACCATTTTCCTTTCTGTTTACCATTGAACAGCAAAAACTAAGCAGAATGCCTGGATAGAGTTATTTTGGGAAAAACCAATTTTTTGGACAAACTATGTTTTGTTATTCTTCATATTTTTTATTTAATGTCTGACTTTTAATGCCCATATTATGTAACTAAGGGAAGAACTTTTATGCCCCCAAAACATTCAATGGGGCTTTATTCTAACATGACAAAAAAAAAATTTTTTTGAATTGATAATTAATGAAAGTTTTAAGTTAATTTATGTTGTATCAATTAAAATTAACTACACTAAGAATGTATACGTATGTTTTATTGAATAAACTTGTCATTGAAGCAAATACTTTAAAATAAATACAAATAATTAACATGTTAGTCTGTGTATGTGGGAAAGATGTTTAACATTGAAATCATAAGTAACAGGAGGATGACAAGGAGCAGTGATATGATGAAAAGATTTTAAGAGATAACCAGATCTAACTGGTTATTTTATTATTTTTTTAAAGACAGCATTGTTGATATGAGACACTGCCAAGGATTTCCCATAAATAAGTAAATACTGGATTGATTTCCTGAAAGCCTCAAGAGACTTTATATTTAAGCATCAAATAGTGTTGAAACAATCATCTTAGTACTTTTCAGCATATATAAACGCCAGCTACTTTTTGAGAAAATAAAAGGAATGGCTCATGAGACTGGTGATGAAATATGTAACCTTTAACCCCAAGATTACTGGATTGAAACTGGTCCAGGATGGTGTATATAGTAATATTCATCAGATGGAAGCTGTTTTGCAGCATCCAATCCAGAGAGCTAAATTCTTCCATTTAGTCTTTATGACACAGTGATATGTTCCAACATAGCTAATGCTTTCCTCTTTTTTTTTTTTTTTTTTTTGCCATCTAAGAAAAGACTGAATATTAATTGAATAGTAAATAGGTTTCCCTAGAGAACGCATAGTGATGTTAGGATATCTATAAGGATATCCACCCAACTTTCAGCAGTGGTTAACTCTGGGCAAATGATATTACAAAAACATGTATTTTAAAAGGGCAAGCATGTTCTCTAAAGAACAAATATTAGTTCTGTTATTTAGAAATAAAAGATAATTTTAAGTTATTTAAAAATGACCCTTATAAACTTACTAATCATATTCTCTAACCTGAGACTGGGAGTAAAAGAAAGACAATGTATAACATGTCCACACTCTAAGATATTTCTACAAATTTGCTAAAGATTAAATATAACAGATTTGTGAGCCAAAGAAAAAACAATAAAAGTTTGCCTAAGAAATCAACTGAACACGTGCCTATAGCCTGTGATTTGTTTAACTAACAAACAGAACATCACCTGTTGGTTATTTATGAATAAATAGTACATTCTCTGACAGCTACCTCCTCTAACACCCACATTCAAGTGGCCAATGGATTTTGTCCTTTTCGACTAAAATTCCACTGGAACTCAAACCTTCTCTTTCTGTTCACTGTCACTGTCATCTCTCACATGGGTGATGGAATACGGGTTTCTGCTTTTCACTTCATACTAAATACTCTTTGCAAAGATAAACCAAAAACAAGAAAAGGAGAAAGAATTTTTATCTAATTTCAAAGAAAATGAAAGCTGTCTCCTCCTAATGAAAAGATGCTGTGCTTACTTATCTCAACAAACACAAAATCCACACTATATTTACTTGAAGGCATAATGTTTCTATCCTCAATTCCTTACACAATTTAAACCTGATATTTGGATGCAACATTTGGTCTGATGGGCTTACTATTTACATCACTGAGATTATGTGATTTTTCTCCTTGGTTTCCTGATTTTTATTTCTCAGTTACTTAAAATGATAAAATAGCTGCAAATCCAAGTTTAAAATCTCCAAATGGGACTTTCATGGTGGTCCAAAGGCTAAGATTCTGTGCTCTCAATACAGGGGCCCAAGTTCAATCCCTAGGCTGGGAACTAGATCCCACATACTACAGTGAAGATCCTGCATGCCCCAAGAGCTGATGCCACAGAATAAATAAGTAAATAAATAATAAAATAAAATCTCCAAATAATTGCTTTTAAAGATAGCTATGGTCACAATGTTTGTGTATCCCTTCTTCCCTCCACTCCACTCAAATGTGTATATTGAAATCTTAATCCCCAATATGATGATATTTGGGAAATATCTGGGAAGGACTTCCTTGGTGGCTCAGATGGTAAAGCGTCTATCTACAATGCGGGAGACCCAGGTTCAATCCCTGGGTTGGGAAGATCCCCTGGAGAAGGAAATGGCAACCCACTCCAGTACTATTGCCTGGAAAATCCCATGGACAGAGGAGCCTGGTAGGCTACAGTCCATGGGATCGCAAAGGATCGGACACGACTGAGCGACTTCACTCACACACTTAGGGTGGAATGAATTTATAGGCATGGAGCCCCCGAGATGGTACTGGAGGGCTTATAAAGGGATAGAAACCAGAACTTTCTCTTCATCAGGAAGAGAAGTCTCACCAGAACCTGACCATGCTGGCACCCTGCCCTTCAACTTCCAAACTTCTAGAACTGTGAGAAATAAATGTTTGTTCAGTAAGTACATGATACTCAGCATTCTTAAAGCAGCCTGAACTAACTAAGAATGGCAATAGTGAACGATTATTATCTATTGGTGGTAAAAACTCAAGTTGTTAGTAAATATAATCATATTACAGAACTTAGCAATACTGCTTCCCTACTTAAGTGAAAAAATATGTGAATTCAAAAAGAATAATTTAATGTTCTTCTAACTGTAAAAGTTATAAAATGAATTATTTCATTAGCCCCTACCTACAATAAAAAATTATTTAAATCAATACTATTTGCATGTCTAGCATTAGCAATGCTAATTAAAGGTAAGGGTAAATCTCTCCTACCAGGAATTCAACTCAAGATGGAATTTAATATACTCCATATGTTCTGTACTTAACCAGAAATTAATTCAAGAAAATTTAATTACTGAAACATTTTATTTAAATTTTATTATATAAGCACAAAAATCTTCAAATTCAAAATGGAATCAGTCCATTTTTGATATAAAAACATTTAGACCCCCTCTGTATAAATGACGCTAGTATCCGACCACAATACAGGAAAAGAAAAAAAAGTAGTGAAACAGACTGACAATTAGATTTACGATTTATTATTCTGCGCCATTCACACTGTGCTACATACTGTACATGCATAATTTCATTTAATCATATGTGAATTTTGCAACAAAAGTCAGCGTATTTTAGAAAGTAAGTGTACAAGAAGGTGGAAAGATATTTTAAAATCACTGAACTAAATGAGTCTTTAACATTTTTCCTTTGAATACTAAAAAGAAAAATCATATATATATGTATATAAGTTTTACAATCTGATCAAAGAATGTAACTGCAAAGTTGCTTAAAAAGATACAGATTAAGTACAGGAGACAAGAAATATTTTCAAAGATGCAATATAGAACTAGCTCAATTTCAAAGGTAAGTCTTTCGGGGAACAAAACATGTGTGTGTGCACATATATATTCAATGAAAAACTAGTGTCTGACCATAACAGGGGTTAGCTTGACTGGATGCATACTCAATCATCAATTAATCAAACAGTATTTTAAATTTGATGGCATATTCTGATTTTATCTGCTTATCTGAACCATTTCACCTAAAGGAGTAATCCTTCCATCTTCCATGATCAGATTTTAGAAACATATTTTAACAGTAAAATATGTTTTACCGTTTAATGCCTGGCTCTCAGCATACATGGTCAGTACGCTTTCTCGTTTTATCCAAATAAGGAAAATCAGATAAATCAAATCCTAAATCACTTTAAGAAGCACTGTTTAATAACAATATCGAGGAAAGATCACAATATATTGACAGTAGTGGGAAAATATTACTTTAAGATATAAACATTCTACCTCAAGGTAATTACTATTAAAAAGCATCCAAGTTAATAAAATCGGGAAAGACTTACTCTCTGATTAATTGTACAAAATTATTTTTTTCTGGAAAGACAGTTCTGTGTTTTGCTGCTAAGACAGCCAGCAGATGACTGCCTAGCCTGAAGGGATTTCTCTTCCTCAGGAGAAGACAGTTTACGTAGGAAACAAATAGCCATATGCTGACTATGCACTGCTTAGCAGATGACATAGAGAGACATGTTCTGCAATCGAAAGCATGAGGGTCAAGGTTCAAATTAACTTTCCCTAAAATTTAATGCAATTACCCAAGATTGAATTACTTATTAATATAACTTGTGTCAAAAAACTGTGCTATCAATTTATGCCAAGCATAAGATGAACTAAATTTAATAACTCAGTATTTAATAATTTGGTAATGTTGGGCATTAAAGAACATACCCATAAAATTTTCTAAACATTCAGTAGACTATCAAATAAAGCTAGTTCAAAACAAATAAGAAATATTACTTGCAAGACTAATTTTTAAAAGTTCAGTTCAAAACTGAATTAGATAAACAGTGAGCTTTTATAAGCCTTAGAAAAAGAAATATATTTTAAATTTACAAATTAAAGTCCTCATCAAGATACATCATTCTTAAAAAAAAAGATATATCATTCTTGGCTTGTAAAGAAAAATAATAATTTTAAAATGTATCTGCAATTAAAAATGATTTTACCTTTAGAGAGATAAGCTTCCAAAGATGGATGGAAACTCTAGGTGTAAGGACTGCCATATATTTCTTAGCATTCCAATTCTTAGAATTTATAATTGTGTGAGATAAATTTAATTGCATCCAAATTGATTTTTCAAGAACAAGAATACAACTTTTACCACATAGCAAAGATCATCACTTAAAGATTGGGCAGTGCTTTTCACTGGGTCCAGCTTTCTTATATGTGCATGTTCAGTAGCTCAGTTGTGTCCAACTCTTTGGGACCCTATGGACTGTAGCCCACCAGGCTCCTCTGTCCATGGGATTTCCCAGGCAAGAATACAGGAGTGGGTTGCCATTTCCTCCTCCAAGGGATCTATTTTCCCAACCCAGGATCTGTCTTCTCGACTCAGGGATCCAACCCGCATCTCCTGTGTCTCTTGTATTGGCAGGTGGATTCTTTACCACTGTGCCACCTGGGAAACCAAACTTGAATGTAATTGGATTTAAATGAAAACAAAAATAACTAATCCTAAAAATAACCAATAAATATAATCCTCTTGGTGTATTATTTAAATTTAAATAGATATTAAAAACATGAAAGACAAGAATATTATTATTTCTATACAAAAATAAAAGTTTGAAATGACATTCCATACCGTTTTTCCCCATTGTTTGAGAGACTGACAATTGTTAGGAACCAAGTACTCCAGTTGTTACAGCTGTAAAACTTGGTTTAAAGGCAAATAAAACACAGATAAGTATTTTTAAAGACATTACCAACAACTGTGGTGTGAAACCAGTGTTGCCTCAAGACACTTTTGTTAATGCTATTACTTTGGGCTAATAGAATCACTAAGAAATTAGATGCAGTCTTTGTCTTCCTGTGTCTGAGCCTTTAGGAGAAAGAATAGCTCTTATTGAACTTCTGGTGCCTAAACTAAGAAAATATAAAAAAATAATAATACTCTCCAGGAAATAATAAAAACAAGCTATAATAGTGCTTTATAGATTTAACCTACAGCAAATATGACCCATGTTTCCCTGTCTACCCTCTTGTCTGATATTTATGTAACATACAAAAGGCTAGTTTTGACTTTACAATGCAAACATATGTTAAAATGGTGAATGAGCAGTAACCATTGGCTAAAATAGATAACTGAAATATATGTGAATTAAATTACTACACATCTATTTGTAGTGTACTGAACCATGATTTTTTAAAAAAATTTAACTACAAAGAAGTTAATGTTTCCCATATAACTTACATGTCCAAACAACACAATTTATCTAAACAAAAACATCCTTTTAATTTTTGCAATTTAACTAGTATAAAAATTATTGGAAGCAAATACTACTTAAGCTTCTTCAAATAATTATTATCACTAATATGGATCCTTATTATTATACTATCCTCATTAATACCAAACTATATTTGGTAAATGTATAATATCTATATACTTTCCCCTTCCCAACTATATGAATTGTTAATGAATGCGATCATATTTTTTAGAGTAGTTTCATTAAATTTTATTCAGTAAATTATAATTTTTTTTTCCTCTGGAGCTTAAACACATTTTGGAATGTGTTAGGACTGTCCCACTAAGATTTGTGAACTATGCATTAAGGGACTGTGTATTAGAATATTTCACTGGTAAAAGTTATATAATGATCTTCTGTCTGGTTTCAATTTCATGATCGTATATTTGTTGACTGAGACTGCAAGAACTTTTCCCATAATGGACTCTCAAGGTTGTGGAATGTCTAAGTTAGGAAAAGAACTTAACTGGAAACTAACAGTACCTTTTAAAATGACTGCACAAAAGCCAGATTAAAACAGACAGGTCTCTAAATCCCAATGCATTAAGGATATCTTGATCATCTAAGGTAAAACCAGAGGTGTTTTGAAAAGGAAGATATAGAGGGTAAGCATTTAGACACTCAATTCAAGTCTATCAACTTTTAAAAAACTTCTCATAATGACAAAAATGCAAGGAGAGTAGATAATAACACAGAAACATCAGATGATCTTCGATATTTCTATTGCTACATATTTCTTATAAAGAATTATACTTCCAGAGAATTTACAATCACTGATTTCCCTCCTGGTCTTTAGTTCCTTAGGTACTACATACAAGAGTTGGCCTAGGTTATTCAGGCCGACATTATCTTTCTTGATTTAAATTTGCTCTCAAATATTAACTTATACTCATCTTCACAGAAAATAATTATTCTTAAATATAATGGTGTCAAGAGTTAGAAAAGTGTTAATGTAAGTTTAAAAGATGTCTTTGGCAAAACATATGGCTTCTTATAAATAATCTGAACCTTTCAATTCTTTTGCTTGTGCTACATTTAAAGTTGAGTTTAAAAAATAAACATACAAAGAAAAAGAAAACTTTCTGTTGTGATTCCAGCTTTTCTACATATCACTGATTTAGCTCTAAGACCTACCCTGAGAATCAAGGCAATAAGAGAAAGTACAGTAAGTTAATTACCAGTTAACTTCAAATAGAGAAATATAAACTTGGGTTTCAAGTAAATGTTTTAAAAATGTGAGTGTCTAGTTTTGATATAGTTTTAAATGATTAAGTGATTTTTATTCTATCTAATTAAGTTTTATGCTCATAGAAGATATCTTTGGCTTTCTGTCTCAAGTATTCAGTACTGCATATCTCTGTGAGTGTGAATCAAATGATCTAAGATTTTGGGACTGAGTCCACATTAATAATATGATTGAGTTGTAATAATCTGTCTGTAAATCACTTTCTATGTTTACAATTTCATAATTATCTGTGATTCTATATAGTCATGTTCTAGTTGAATGTTGAATGTAACGTTAAAAATTATGAAAACTGATTACATAACTAGAATTTTGAACATGAAAGAAAGTGAAAGTGAAAGTCATTCAGTCGTGTCTGACTCTTTGTGACTATACAGTCCATGGAATTCTCCAGGACAGAATACTGGGACGAGTAGCCTTTGCCTTCTCCAGGGGATGTTCCCAACCCAGGGATCGAACCCAGGTCTCCCGCATTGATGACAGATTCTTCACCAGCAGAGCCACAATGGAAGCCCATTATATTAAAATATCAATCACCTCAGAAAACATTATATATAAAAAGACATAGTTACCTATACAGTTTCATAAAGTTATAGATAGTAAAATTTAAAGTGAATTAAATCTAAATTTCATTTGTCTCTCTAATCCCTATACAATTCTCAATTTCTGTCATATATACATATACTCCGCAGGATTCTTTCAAGGGAATGAAATTTTCTGACTCTTGAATGCTTATTGAAAACAAGAAAAGCCTGATTCTAATTCAAATACAATACATTACACATCTAGACTCTAGATATAACAACTGAATCATTAGTTAACCAAATCCTTCTTGAGGTAATTTCAAATGAGTGGCTTTTTTTATCGGTATAAATATACTGAACCATCAACCACCCAAGGATTCCCATCACATGTTTTCCTCTCAGGGTGCACTACAGTGTAGCAAAGATGAGAAAGTATGAGGCATATATATGCATTTCTCTAGATTTAGCTTTACCCAAAGTATAATATAGTTCTGACAACTGGAAACCGTTTAAAACCATAACTTCCACTACCAGTTGAAAGTATTTCTCCTAATGAAGACAAACGAAAAATACCTTACAGTATTCTTCTTACATCCCCATACTCTATATATTTAAAAGGAACAAAGGAAGGGAATAAATCAGTTTCAGTGAGCATCTTCAATAGAAAACGGCTCCAAAAGGTAAAACACAACACAAGGACATTTGCTCAATACTATAAAAAACTTAAAGCAGAAAAGAATTTGAAAAACAATAAATATATGTAAAATTGAATCACTTTGCTGTACACCTGAAAGTAACACACAACTGTAAGTCAACTCATAGTCCATTATAAAATAAAAATGTTCTTAAATTTTAAAAAAATTAGGTAAAACAGTTCACAGCTATGTATGAATCCCAATTTAGCTTGAATAACCAGCTAGGATGAGAAATTCAAAAAATTCAAATAAATAGTGGATGATTACACATAGAAAGCTACCGATCTTCCTCAGGTAAAGCCTGTGATACACATTTAATTTTTTCTTATCATGAACAAGGTAAATGATCCCACGCTGCCATCCCTCCACCAACTCACAGGCCACACACTCCCCAACACTAAAAGCCCATTTTACTTACTGGCTACCTCCAGCGATGCATTGTGACTCACAGCCTCTCCGAGGTAATTCCTTGCTACACAGACATAGACCCCTTCATCAGGCCTACTTTTTCGTCCATGCACTATACGTAAGAAAAATAAAGATCCACTTGGCAGCAACATTCGGTGTGAGCGAGGGTCATCTTTGTCTGTCTCCACTCTCTCCCCACCCTTGTACCATTCGATGGTGGGTGTGGGGCGACCTTCAGCTTTGCAGTTCAAAGTTGCAGGTTCTCCTTTTGAGACAATTAGATCTGACGGGTGTTCAACAATGCGAGGTGGAAAATCTTCCTGACGAAGACGGGAGCCTGCAGAAGAATTGACAAAATAGCTTCATATCATCAACGTGAAAACAATGAAAAGTCTTATTTCAAAAGCCCAGGCATTAGCACTACCATCTAATAAACACTGCATAGTATTGACCTACTCTTCCTAACCAATCCCTCTGGTGTCTACTTTAACTGTACTTTCTAATTCCTGAATCCTTTTGACCCTCCGCTTAGAAAGTGCTCTTGCTAAATCTCTGTCTGTACAAATCCCGTCTACTCTCCAAATCCCCTGTTTCAGAACCCATCACCCTGTCTGTTTGTACCATGTACGTGCCTGTTTTTGCAGAGGAATGTGTTAGAGAATTGCTGACTGTTACAAATAATGGCATGGCTTCCTGGAATCTCCTCCTCAATGCAACATCAGTCAACACTATGCTATAAAACATATGCTATATATTAATGAACAATTTATGTTGAAATACGCATGATGGAACTTTATATAGACTTTTATATCTTTCTTAATAATAATATATGTACATAAATATATTAATACACATATATATATACACATATATATACATATATACACATAAGGATTGCTCAGCCATGTCCGACTCTCTGCAACCCCATGGACTGTAGCCTGCCAGGCTCCTCTGTACATGGAATTTCTCAGGCAAGAATACTGGAGCAGGTTGCCATTTCCTACTCCAGGGAATCTTCCCAACCCAGGGAATCTTCCCAACCCAGGGATCAAACCTGGGTCTCCTGTAATGCAGACAGATTCTTTACCATTAGCATCACCTGGGAAGCCCTATACATACACACATACACACACATATATATACAACACACACATATGTTATATATACATATTTATATATACACATATATATACTTTCCCAGAGTTTTTATTCAATAAATTAAGTTCATTAATCTCCAATCATTATTTTATTACTTTAGTAGATTTCAAAGGTAAAATGTTACATAATTGAGTTTAAATAATTAAATCTTAAATTGAAAAGGATATTAAGTGAGGAGCTACATTATGTATTGCTTAATAAGCGAAGTCCTGAGAGTTCATCTAAATATTTTGTGCCTTATTTTTTCCAGTGAGATTATAATCACTAAAATGGGGATCAACTTTCATATTTTTAATGTTCCTACCTTACTATTGTATAGATTAAATATGTAAAAATCTTAAAGGTTTCTCAACTTCAACAACCACACTTTAAACCTTGTTCTCATCTAGTGTTCCAATCTCAATGAACAAAGAAAAGTAGAAAGCAGTCTTGTTGACACCTCTTTCTGTTCCTTAATCCTCCCTTAAATTTCTCAAATCAATCTACTCATCGAAATCTGTACAGCCAGTTACCATCCCAGATCAAACTGCTGTAGATTCCCACCAGGATTTAGGAAAGCTCTTAAATAGCTTCACTTCAATGCAGCCAAATGAAGGCTTTGAAGTGCAAATAGAATGTGGGTCCTCCCTTATTTGGGTGACTCTTAAAGTCACTGCTCCTAAAGTCTTTAACAAGACCTACTGGAGACGGTGTTCATTTCCCTATCTAGCTCTCAGGACCCTTCCTATTTCACTGCTTTCTCTGCTTTCTTCACCTGAGTTTTCTGTTTGTTCCATATCTATCTATCTATCTATCTATATATATATATATATGTATATATATATAAAGCTTCCTCCTTCCAAGGCCTAAGCCTGCCTTAGGGTCTGGTCTCAAAAAGATCTTATTCTAGTGGATACCCATTCCTCTTTCAAATCTCTACCTTCTCTGACCTTTACCACAAAATTTAAATACTCCTTTTTAGCAAGGGTATGAAATTACCTGTGGTAAAATAATGAGAATTATATTTTAAATTTTTTTGCTAGATGCCTTGAACACTGCCTTTCCCATTACTCTGAAGTTCTGTGTGTCTAATTTTGCTCACGGTTTCTTCTCTTATACTTGGCAGATTGCTCACACTACACATATTCAATAAATACATGTTGAATAAACAAAAAGTGCTAACAGCAAAACCTTATTTGAGTGGAATGATCTGAAGCTTATTTATCATGCTCTGTATGAAAATACTTTAAATATTCCATTTTTATTTTTTATCTTTTATTTTTAATATTTTTAAATTTTATATTTATTTATTGGAGTGTGCCAGGTCTTAGTTTCGGCATGTGGCCTTCGATATTCACTGGGGAATGTGGAATCTTTAGTTGTATCTGTGAATTCTTAGTTGCAACATGCAGGATCTTGTTCGCTGACCAGGGATTGAATCTGGTCCCCCTGGATTGGGAGTGCAGAGTTTTAGCCACTGGTTCACCAGGGAAGTCCCAAAAGATTTTATTTTTAAATTGTAACCATATATACACACTGTTTAACCTCTACTAGACTATAAATTCTGCATGGAGTTTATTTATAGTTCTAATTTGTAATTACTACAGTTACTATTTCCTAAGGAAATGATGAATGATAAAAACTAAAAGATCTATTATTTGCTTATGTCCACCATGAAACAAAAAATATATAATCTGAAATATTGAGTAATAGTTTTATAATCTGAAATATTGAGAAATAGCTTTAGTTCAGTGCATGGTATACAACATATCATAAATCTTTTAAATGAAACCAGGCTCTAGAAGCAGAAGAAATAAGCCAGCAACATGCGGAAAAATTACTTGGAAACTCCTGGTCTTTCACAAAAGCTATACTGATGGCAACTGAAATTTAAATTGAATTTAAGATTACTCAAATACAAATACTGAAAAGCTCCAGAAAATACAGCATTATACAATATTACTGGACTTTATTTTGGCTCTAATTATGAAAGCTGGATGTTAATGAGGATCAACTGCTGAGGCCATATATATTTAATTTAAGCAGATTTTATTTATATTCTTAAAGTGTATTTTAGATAAGAAACTGACATGTATAGGTTGCTATGAGAATACAAACAAATGGGCACTTTAAGACTGCCTGAGAGAGGCATGCCAACATAAGAAACTTGAGGTGAGTCTTAAAAAAATGAGTCAGGAAGAAAAGAAAGATGAGGATTTCATTCAGAGGCACAGATACAGAAGCATACAGGGCACTTGTGTGATCAGTTTCGGTGGACGTCAGAGATTATGATGCCCATGCCTGATGAAGCAGTAATGTGATGGGCTTTGTACATCAAGCCAAAGTTCTGGAACCTAACTGAAGGCAACTGGTTCAGTTCAGTCAGTTCAGTCGCTCAGTGGTGTCCGTGTCAGTTATGACCCCATGGACTGCAGCACGCTAGGCCTCCCTGTCCATCACCAACTCCTGGAGCTAGCTGAAACGCATGTCCATCGAGTCGATGATGCCATCCAACTGTCTTATCCTCTGTCCCCCACTCCTCCTGCCTTCAATCTTCCCCAGCACCAGGATCTTTTCCAGTCCGTCAGTTCCTCCCATCAAGTGGCCAAAGTACTGGAGTTTCAGCTTCAGCATCAGTCCTTCAAATGAATATTCAGGATTGATTTCCTTTAGGATTAACTGGTTGGATCTCCTTGAAGTCCAAGGGACTCTCAAGAGTCTTCTCCAACACCTCAGTTCAAAAGCATCAATTCTTCAGCGCTCAGCTTTCTTTATAGTTCAACTCTCACATCCATACATGACTAGTGGAAAAACCATAGCTTTGACTAGAGGGACCTTTGTTGGCAAAGTAATGTCTCTGCTTTTTAATATGCTGTCTAGGTTGGTTATAACTCTTCCTTCAAGGAGTACGTATCTTTTAATTTAATGGCAGCAGTCATCATCTGCAGTGATTTTGGAGCCCAAAAAAATACAGTCTCTCACTGTTTCCCCATCTATTGCCTATGAAATGATGGGACCAGATGCCATGATCTTACTTTTCTGAATGTTGAGCCAGCTTTTTCACTGTCCTCTTTCACTTTCATCAAGAGGCTCTTGCATTCCTTTTCACTTTCTGCCATAAAGGCGGCGTCATCTGCATATCTGAGGTTATTGATATTTCTCCCGGCAATCCTGATTCCCAGTTGTGCTTTATCCAGCCTGGCATTTCGCATGATGTACTCTGCATATAAGTTAAATAAGCAGGGTGCCAATATACAGCCTTTCCCAATTTTGAAGCAGTCCATTGTTCCATGTCCAGTATTAAATGTTGCTTCTTGACCTGCATACAGATTTCTCAGGAGGCAGGTAATGTGGTCTCCCGCCTTGCAGGCAAACGCTTTAACCTCTGAGCCACCAGGGAAGCCCAACGTGGCAATAAGAACATTCAAATACTGTAAGCAAGGAACTGCATGCTCAAGTTTGGTATTAAAAAAGGTCACTATTGGTACTATGAAACTAGAATGCAGCAGCTAGCTGCTGCTGCTGCTACGTTGCTTCAGTCGTGTCCGACTCTGTGTGACCCCAGAGACGGCAGCCCACCAGGCTCCCCCGTCCCTGGGATTCTCCAGGCAAGAACACGGGAGTGGGTTGCCATTTCCTTCTCCAATGTATGTAAGTGAAAAGTGAAAGTGAAGACGCTCAGTCGTATCTGACTCTTCGCGACCCCATGGACTGCAGCCTACCAGGCTCCTCCGTCCATGAGATTTTCCAGGCAAGAGTACTGCAGTGGGGTGCCATCGCCTTCTCCAAGCAGCTAGCTAGGAAGAGATTTTAGGATACTTTCACACTCTTTCAGTAATAAATTCTGAAAGCTTGTACTTGAATCTTGAGTGACAGAAAGGAAGATAGAAGGTAGAATCTAGAGATAGTTACAATATCAACAGGATCTACTCACTGGCAATTTGGGAAAAGACGGAAATGAAAAATGCACAAGATGGAGGAGAAGCAGCGGGTAGAGAAAGTTCAAGATTTTGGTCTGAGCAATGCGTGAAGGGCAGCCCCAGTGAAAGTCCAGAATAAAACAGTGACTATGGTCAGAGGAAGAAGGACAGAGAAGATTTATTCAGCATGAGTCATGGAGAGTTCGGGATACTTCCAGAGTATACAAATGAAGACAACTAGTTGCCAATGAAATATCCAGACCTCAAGGAAAAATAAAATCTCAGCTGGATCTGTAGATGAGAATCAAGCTGGAGACTGAAACCCTGGGAAAGAATAAAACTGTCTAGGGAGAGTGTATAGAGGAAGTAACGGCCAATTACAGAAACTGGAGATCACCCAGGCTCCATGAAAACACAGCGGAGCTCAGGACTCTCTCCGAGTCTAACCTATGGCCCCATACACCTGGACCACAGCCAGTTTGCCTTTGGAAGTGGAGAACTCGGGCCCAAGTTTTCACCATGATGTTTGTACAGCAGCATTCAGTAAAAGAGTTTCAGCAATAAAAATGCTCTCTGTTCTATTAAAGGCTAAACTTTCAAAATGCTCTGTGGAATACTCTTTTCTCAGCTTGTTTGCTCAAAAAAGAGAACTGTGGTTCTCAGAGTCTTTTAATCTTGCTAATGCACATTATGTGTGCTAGAAGAAGAATATAATATGTGGCATTTCTCAAACTTATTTGGCCATTGAACTGTTTTTATTTTTCTTTTTACAAGACATCCCACTGAACTTTGTTTCTGAGGAATACACTTCAAAAGAAAACACACTCTGTTAGCATATAAGCATCCAAAGAGGATGAACAGCAAAAAAAAAAAAAAGTTATTTGACAGAAGAGCCAAAACCTTTGGAAATCATAACAAAAAACACAGAAATGCAACATTTCTCATAATATAGAATCTTGAAGAAAGGAACTGTCTAATTTCAGTGACATTTATAACATGTGACTAGTTAACCTCAATAGTAGCAATTATAAATGGCAATCATTATCTCTATAAAAACCATAATAAGTTATTATTTATTATCATGTCTAAGCATGAAGAAAACAAATGAAAAGAAAACAAATATGAAATGTCCATCATCTCCTTTATCACAACAGCATCTTTATGAGGTGTGCGGTGTTGTTATCTGATACCCATAAGGGGAGACTGAGATTCTCTGCAGTCACTCAGCTGGAAGGTGACACTGCTGGGATCCAATTCTAAAATCAGATTCAAAATCCTTGCTCTTTCCCACTATTCCATAAACATTGCTAGGATTCATTAGTTAAAATCTAAAGAGAAACAGGCTTTGTCCACTCTTGCTTTCAATGCTACAAGTTGTTAATTTTTAATTTCTAATTAAATTTTTTTTTAATTTTTAAAAGGTAGATAATAAAAACAGCAAGACACAGTCAAACCTGATGACATCTAAAGTTCTTTTCCCACGCAATCAGAATATCCAACTGTAAATCATATGATGTCATAGTCACTTAACTCAGTAAAGACTTTCATGATGAGTGAATGAGAATATAAATCATTCCTTGTACTGTGTAATCTTCTCCAATATGAGCCTGCAGTTCTGAGTAGCTATCCTATATTATCAGTTTTTAATATTTGAGAAACCTCAATTTCTACATACTGTTTGTACAATTAAAGGTAAATACCACTGATTCCTGTTATTTTCCACCAACATGCTTTGAGGGAAAAGCCACCCAACTTCTATGAATCACTATGCCTCACTTTCTCAAAGGAGGACCTTGAGAGAGTTACACCAAGAATAAATAGGGAAGAGCACAGATAAATCTCGGAAGAGAGTTAATGAAAGACCCCTAGTTACTGCAATCTTCTTCCTTAAACATCGTGTCCATCTCCACACTGTCAAAGCAGCTCTCTTTATATAATATTCTTGACACACAATTCATAAAAAGCCTTCTTTCTTCAATCATAAATTCAGAGTTCCTATAAACCATCCAACAACCACCATTCTAGTTATGCTAATTTGAGCACTTTTTATATAATAAAAGGTTTATATTACACTAGGGAAAACCAAATTCAAATTTTGCATAAGAAATTTTAAAAGTTACAAAGAAGAGATGGTAAAATAAGAAATGGGTTGATGGAATGAGGCTTTAACAAGGAACTAGGATGATAATGTCAGCTGCCCTTGGCAAGAATCTTGGTAGAACCTTGGGAATATAACACAATTGACTCCAGGCAAGGGCAGCATCAGGGAAAAAGGCAGGGCAGGATTCCTTCAACAACTGCCCGGCTGGAAGATAAAATATAAACACGAGTGACTGAAATATCTAAATATTTACACAACCACAGCTGGAAAAAGATACACACGTAAGTGCTAAGTATTTCAAGGAAATATATCAAAGTCACATGAGATTTATTACGAGGGAATTAAACTCCTAGTTGGATATAAAGTGTTCCCCCCTTTTAGACACACATTTGCAGAAACAAAAGTAAGTAACCATTTAAGAGACTGACTTTCTAATATTCTACCGAGGTATACAAAACATACAAATATATATTTTTACTTTTTGAAATGTATGATTTTATTCTTTTCTAGTATAAGCAGTAATACATGTTCAGGGTTTTGTCTGTTTATGTTTTCAAGTCTGTTTCTTAGTAGATTGAGAGAAGCAGTATTTTATTAACAAATTGTTGTTTTGATCCAAATTTCTTTTTCCTATTCCTTGGTAGGTAAAATAAGAAAACGTAAAATGATTAAAATATCCATTTGTATCATATATCGTATTAAAACATCTTGCAGCACAAGAATGCTTGTACTATTGCGAAAAGCACAAGAGAAACAAGTTCATGACAGATGTACAATGAATATTAATAGACAATTCAGTCACATGTGCCCAAGGGTGGGGGTAGAATATATACTCCCTTGACAACATACCCATATTTGTGAAGGAGTACCTATATTCTTCAAAGGGCTTTGCCTCTTAACCTTTTTTACTTAAGCTCCATTTACATCTTAAGAAGCAAAAGGCCTCCAATTATTAACATAAATTCTATCATGGGCACCAATCCTATAATTTTCCTGTCAGAATTTCATCGTACAAGGAGATATTTGTTAAAAATAAGAAGACAGCACCTATTAATCACTCACTGTGTAGAGAGCAGACATAAACATTTTCTCTATTGAGTTATCCAGGTTTCCCAAATACTGATGCTTACTCCAACTAGAAACACAGAGCTCATTCTACAGAAAAATTAGGTAATTCCACCTGAAATTATACAGAGTAAAGGAATACAGGATGCATTAAAATAATTATATGATTAATGGATCACGCCATTTTCCTTAGGTACTTTGCTCCATCCTAATTCCCCTTGATTATAATTCTACATAGCAAATGGGGGAAGAGGGATCTTCTCTAATCAAAACTTAGAATAATCTCAATAATTAACTGAATGCCATTGCTACTGTCTGTTACCATCTAAAATGATCACCAAAATAGACCAAAATGAAAATCCAGGAGTGAATCCCTGGTGTTTTTGCAATATTTCTGCAGAATCTAATATCATATGGCGGTTTCCCCAGAGAGGTGAGAAAGACTGACAGCATCATGAGTTAAATTTCAGAAACAATATTGCTTGCCCATCCCCCTATTTTTAATAATATGATCGTACAGAAGCTACTATGGCATTAACTGCAAGAACTACCTCAGCTGACTCAAATCAGCCAGGATTTTGCTATGAGCTGTAACAAAGGGGTTGGAGGGTTGAGCTGTTTGGTTGAGTTCATGCTTGCTATCTGCCCTTTCATAAAACTTCCCATTAACATGCAACTAAGATAATTTCATTCTCAATAAAATGCCAAACAAAAATATTTGCGTATTAAAAGTCTAAATTCTCTCACCTTCTTATCCATCAGTTTAACTGTATATTGTGCCTATATTGCATTAAGAATTGCTGGAGAAGACTCTTGAGAGTCTCTTGGACTACAAGGAGATCAAATTAGTCAATCCTAAAGGACATCAACCCTGAATATTCATTGGAGGGACTGATGCTGAAGCTGAAACTCCAATAGTTTGTCGACATGATGCAAAGAGCCAACTCACTGGAAAAGACCCTGATGCTGGGAAAGACTGAAGGCAGGAGGAGAAGGGGATGACCAAGGATAAAATTGCTGGATGGCATCACCGACTCGCTGGACATCAGTTTGAGCAAGCTCCAGGAGATGGTGATGGTCAGTGAAGCCTGGTATGCCACACACAACTGAGCAAATGAACTGAACTGATAAAATTCTTGGCAAGATCTTGCACAATTCCAGTTAAAAATTGTTCAAAAGAGAATGAAACAAAATAAAAGAAATAAAAGAAAACTAGACAGCTTAGCACAGCCAACTAGATAGCTTTACTACGAATTATCAGATGTTGCCTCTAAGATCATCTATGAGGAAGCATCTTTGTTCCAAAGGGAAAATATTCCATATAGATATACTGATTAAATATATTATTTTCAAGACTTTAAAAGACACAGCAAGGCTTTTAAAATAATATGGAGCAGGGTTGAGAGGCCCAAAATGATGGAACAGAAAGGACCTAAGATCATCTCCTCTCACAGGCACACCAAAATTACAACTATTTACAGGGCAAGTAAAAATCACTGCAGATGGTGACTGCAGCCATAAAATTAAAAGATGCTTACTCCTTGGAAGAAAAGTTATAACCAACTTAAACAGCATATTAACAAAAAGAGACACTACTTTGCCAACAAAGGTCCGTCTAGTCAAAGCTATGGTTTTTCCAGTGGTCATGTATGGATGTGACAGTTGGACTATAAAGAAAGCTCAGTGCCGAAGAATTGATGCTTTTGAACTATAGTCTTGGAGAAGACTCCTGAGAGTCCCTTGGACTGCAAGGAGATCCAACCAGTCCATCCTAACGGAAACCAGTCCTAAATATTCATTTGAGGGACTGATGCTGAAGCTGAAACTCCAATACTGTGGCCACCTGATGTGAAGAACTGACCCTGATGCTGGGAAAGATTGAAGGCAGGAGGAGAAGGGGGTGACTGATGAGATGGTTGAAAGGCATCACCAACTCAATGGACATGAGTTTGAGTAAACTCCAGGAGCTGGTGATGGACAGGGAGGCCTGGAGTGCTATAGTCCACAGGGCTGCGATGAGTTGGACATGACTGAATGACTGAACTATACTGACAGAGCAGGTGTCTATGAGAATGCCCTGAAGACTAGCAGAGAAGATCTTCCATAACTAAAGCTACAAAGCAGGAACAAAAATCAGACAGAAAAGATGGGCAGAGACACAGTACAGTGAAGCCCTACACCTCCAGGTATGTGACCCACAAACAGGAGGATAATCACAATTGCTGAGATTTTCCACTAAACCCCACACTGGACTCTCTAACTCAGCGGTCCTGCTCCAGGAATATGAGCTCCCAGAATATCTGGTTTTGAAGCCCAAATGGCCTTATATTTGGTTACAGACTTTTCCAGTAAAGGTCATGCAAAAATTCACACACTCTAAGTCCCAGCCCAGAAGAAGAAATTTGAAAGGAATCTGGGTTAAACCCACTTGCTGATTTCAGAGAGCCTCCCAGAGAGGGAAGATGCAACTGGAACTCCCCTGAGGACACAGATACTGGTGACAGCCATTTTGGGGAGCTTGTTATGCAATGAAGGCACTGGTGTAGGCAAGCATCTTTTTTGTACCCCTCCCTCTTAGCGTTCTTAGAGCTATGCATGCATGTATGCATGCTAAGTTGCTTCAGTCGTGTCCAACTCTGTGCGACCCCATAGATGGCAGCCCACCAGGCTCCGCCGTCCCTGGGATTCTCCAGGCAAGAACACTGGAGTGGGTTGCCATTTCCTTCTTAGAGCTAAGGGTAGACCTATTAGTGCTAAGGGCTTACCCTGTCACCAGAGGGTCACACCAGTCATTGCTCAAGGTAGGGCTTAGCAGTCAAGCACAACACAGTCCCACCCCGCCTACCAGCACGCCCACAGTGGTCAGCCCTGCCAAAACAAAAGGGCTCATGTTGTCCACACAGGGGGCACCCTAAAGAAAGTAAAAGTGAAGTCGCTCAGTCGTGTCTGACTCTTTGCGACCCAGTGGACTGTAGCCTACCAGGCTCCTCCGTCTATGGGATTTTCCAGGCAAGAGCACTGGAGTGGGTTGCAATTTCCTTCTCCAGAAGATCTGCCCAAGCCAGGGATCAAACCCAGGTCTCCCACATTGTAAGCAAGACGTTTTACCATCTGAGCCACGAAGGAAGTCCAGGGGGCACACTAGGAGCATACAATTCTGTGAACAAAGAGGAGCATGCTGCTGGGACCCATAGGATGTAAGGACACTTCTCCAAGGCTGGGAAACATAACCAACCTTCCTAAATACATAAATACAATCACAGAGAATTATGCAAAATAAGGAGACAGAGGAATATGTGTCAAATGAAAGATTAAGACAAAACCCCAGAAGAAGACCTAAGCAAAGTGGAGATAAGTAATCTACCTGATAATGAGCTCAAGCTAATGATCAGAAAGATGTTCAATAAACTGAGTGAATGAAAAAATAAAAAATAATAATAAAAAAAAATAAACTGAGTAAATAGTTATATTGGCTTTTTTCCCTTTTCATTACCAATATATAAAAATCCTATGCATAGCCAGAAAAATAAAGTTGGTAACTGTGTATAATAACATTTCAAGTCAACTCTCTAGAGATATACTAAGATTATCAAAATTCACAAATAATCCTGTATTTATTAATGCTTATCCTAATGGACCAAGATATTTAGGTCTGAAACTAAAATAGCTTATTTCAGCTTTTAGGATCATTTTTCACAGACAAAAGGGTTTTGGACAATATTTTGAACTGTGAAACAGTATATGGATGGTCCTGTGAATACTTTTATTGCTAAGGAAATTTAGTTCATCCTAATGAATTTTCAACATGTTAAAACAAATTACATGGCATTTCAATCAAAGTTAATCTACACTTCATTTTTTGTATGTAATATAGAAACAGTTAATGGTTATAAATTGTAACCAATTATAACTTGAGTACACAGAACATGAGCAGACTTCTTTACTGAAATGCTAACTCAAAAACACTCTTCTAACTTTATAAAATAAACCTGGCTTATTAATCTTTCTCTGACCTGAATTCAAATTTCTGAGGGGAAAACCTTTTTTCTGAAAATAATCTTATTTTTGTGTTTAAAAATACATATTTAAACCATAAATTATAAGTGTAAAAAAAATACAGATAAAATACAATTTCTTAACTATACAGAAGTTTTTTTTAATGATTATGTAAAGTAATATTTATCAATTCTTTCACTAAAGAGTTACATTAGATTTTTGTAGAATCTGTATAGATATAACTTACTAAATCAATAGACTTAAATCAATTAAAATATTAAAATAAAACTTTCAACTTTAGTTTTTAAATTAGTCAACATGCTTGAGCCACATTTAGATAACTCTTGAATATAGGTAGGTTTTTCATGTCTGCAAGGTAGAGTATGGGATTGCAATTCTAAAAATAATGGTCTAAAGAGTCTAAAGACAATTACTCTTCTAAAAACCAAAATACTTAAAACAACCTTTTAAAAGATTACCGAGAAATCTCTATAGGAATGCAGTCAACTTCACTCATTTTAAAACCCAGTCAATACTCCTGACATGAACAAGAATTTCTAAAGAAACTCTTTTGCACATTAGCAAACTTTCATCTTTACCTCTCTGTAACTTCCACTTTGCTCTCTCATTATATCTCAAATTTAGTTATTACAGATTCTTAAGGGCTCCCTAATAAAAAATGTTGAGAGGCAGATTCTAATCCCTTGATATATGAGATATAAGGATTTAAAAGCTGTTCCATATGTTAACTTAAAAATCTACTCAGTAATCTTTATTTTCTAAAAGGATAAGTAAATAATTCATCAGTCTACAACAAAACTATTTGTAGTTAATCTAACAGAAAAATCCACCATTATATAAATTACTACCATATGTAAATTGTGATGCAAAATGATAAAATTCCAAAAAATTCTTCTAAGAACAATATTTTTCTTCTTTTGCACTCTGATTTGAGATTTGTATATCTCTCTTTTTTCCAGGTATGTGTGGAATATTTTTTTCATATAGAACACTGGTCTGGCATCACTTTTTTTCCAAAGGGTTTTTTTAGTTTTTATTTGTGGTAATATGAGGTTATATATGAATTTATCATTTTGTATGTTAATGCAACTTCAAAAATGAAACATAATACTTTTAATCATTATTTTGATGGTGGTTTAATTAATTTTTAAAGAAGTCACAAAATTAGTTTTTATTAGAAAGCATGTATAATATTGAAATACTTGTGTTTAGTTACTAGTTAAAAAACAACTGAAATTTCCACATCTCCAGCGCTTACAATAGCATCTAGCACTTAGCAGGCACTCAACAGAGTTTGTTGAAAAAATAAACAGGTAATGGGGACAAACTGATGGGTGACCTCACATGTCTTTATAAAGTTTAGAACATGAAATACATGCACATCCCTGCTTGGAGGGAGTTAAGTGTACCCCCTGAGTTCAAGAGACAGTAAGGGGAATCCTTAATCCTGCGCTTGGAGGCAAACATCCACAGATAAGCCGCCTTGAAGTAATGGCCTCCCAGAAGAGGTTTGAAGATACAAGACTTTTGGTCTATCCACAGAAGGGAACTTTCTTCAAAATTAAGAAATTTAATGTGTACCACAAATACAAAGATTACCACAAGTTAATCTGCACAATTCTAGCACAATGAAAGAGAGACAGAGGGAGAAAGAAACCAAAAAAAAAAAAAAAAAAAAAATTCTAAAAGGAATTTTAATTTCAATTTCTGATTCAATCTGAAAAATGGACAGGTCTTGTTTCCTTCTAAGTTTCTCTAGCTTTTAGATATTCCATGACGCTCTTGCCTGGAGAATTCCAAGGACAGAGGAGCCTGGTGGGCTACAGTCCATAGGGTAGCAAAGAGTTAGACACAACTGAAGTGAATTAGCATGCACCTGCATAAATTCTGGTGTTAATTTCACAATAAAATATTTTATTTTAGAACTGTGAAAGCCAATAACATTATCGGAAAATAAGGAGAAAACAAAATTCAACTTTTGCTAACTCTTTCAGTTCAGTTCAGTTCACTTGCTCAGTCGTGTCCGACTCTTTGCGACGCCACGAACCATAGCAAGCCAGGCCTCCCTGGATCACAAACTCCCAGAGTTTACACAAACTCATGTCCATGGCTAACTCTTTAGCATTCACTTATTCACCCAAAATACATGTACTAAGTACTCACACTATAACAGGTCTTTGCTAGATGCAGGTAAAACAAGAGTGCAAACAAACAAGAGTAGTATCTTTCTCTCTCTTTTAGTTGTTAAAGATGCAAGGTATGACCTAAATCAAATCCCTTATGACTATACAGTGGAAGTGAGAAATAGATTGAAGGGACTAGAACTGATAGACAGAGTGCCTGATGAACTAGGGAGGGAGATTCATGACATTGTACAGGAGACAGGGATCAAGACCATCCCCAACAAAAAAAAATGGAAAAGAGCAAAAAGGCTGTCTGAGGAGGCCTTACAAATAGCTGTGAAAGAAGAGAAGAGAAAAGCAAAGGAGAAAAGGAAAGATATACCCATTTGAAGGCAGACTTCCAAAGAATAGCAAGGAGAGATAAGTAAGCCTCAGTGATCAATGCAAAGCAATAGAGGAAAACAATAGAATGGAAAAGACTAGAGATCTCTTCGAGAAAATTAGATATACCAAGGGAATATTTCATGCAAAGATGGGCTCGATAAAGGACAGAAATCATAGGGACCTAAGAGAAGATATTAAGAAGAGGTGGCAAGAATACACAGAAGAACTGTACAAAAAAAATCTTCATGGCCCAGACAATCACAATGGTGTGATCACTCTCCTAGAGCCAGATATCTTGGAACGTGAAGTCAAGAGGGCCTTAGGAAGCATCACTACGAACAAAGCTACTGGAGGTAATGGAATTCCAGTACAGCTATTTCAAATCCTGAAAGATCATGCTGTGAAAGTGCTGCACTCAATATGCCAGCACATTTGGAAAACTCAGCAGTGGCCACAGTACTGGAAAAGGTCAGTTTTCATTCCAATTCCAAAGAAAGGCAATGCCAAAGAATGCTCAAACTACCGCACAATTGCACTCATCTCACACGCTAGTAAAGTAATGTTCAAAATTCTCCAAGCCAGACTTCAGCAATACATGAACCGTGAACTTCCAGATGTTCAAGCTGGTTTTAGAAAGAGGCACCAGAGATCAAATTGCCAACATCCGCTGGATCATTGAAAAAGCAAGAGAGTTCCAGAAAAACATCTATTATTGACTATGCCAAAGCCTTTGACTGTGTGGATCACAATAAACTGGAAAATTCTGAAACAGATGGGAATATCAGAATACCTGACTTGCCTCTTGAGAAACCTGTATGCAGGTCAGGAAGCAACGGTTAGAACTGGACACGGAACAACAGACTGGTTCCAAACAGGAAAAGGAGTATGTCAAGGCTGTATATTGTCACCCTGCTCATTTAACTTATATGCAGAGTACATCATGAGAAACGCTGGACTACAGGAAACACAAGCTGGAATCAAGACTGCCGGGAGAAATATCAATAACCTCATATATGCAGACAACACCACCTTTATAGCAGAAAGTGAAGAAGAACTAAAGAGCCTCTTGATGAAAGTGAAAGAGGAGAGTGAAAAAGTTGGCTTAAAGCTCAACATTCAAAAAATGAATATCATGGCATTCAGTCCCATCACCGCATGGCAAATAGATGGAGAAACAGTGGAAACAGTGGATGACTTTATTTTGGGGGGCTCCAAAATCACTGCAAAGGTGACTGCAGCCATGAAATTAAAAGATGCTTGCTCCTTGGAAGGAAAGTTACGACCAACCTAGACAGCATATTAAAAAGCAGAGACATTACTTTGTCAACAAATGTCTGTCTAGTCAAGGCTATGGTTTTTCCAGTGGTCATGTATGGATGTGAGAGTTGGACTATAAAGAAAGCTGAGTGCTGAAAACTTGATGCTTTTGAACTGTGGTGTTGCAGTAAACTCTTGAGAGTCCCTTGGACTGCAAGGAGATCCAACCAGTCCATCCTAAAGGAAATCAATCCTGGGAGTTCATTGGTAGGACTGATGTTGAAGCTGAAACTCCAATGCTTTGGCCACCTGATGCGAAGAGCTGATTCATTTGAGAAGTACCTTATGCTGGGAAAGATTAAGGGCAGGAGGAGAAGGAGAAAACAGAGGATGAGATGGTTGGATGCCATCACCGACTCAATGGACATGGGTTTGGGTGGACTCTAGGAGTTGGTGATGGACAGGGAGGCCTGGCATGCTGTGGTTCATAGTGATGCAAAGAGTTGGACATGACTGAGCAACTGAACTGAACTGAAAGATGCAAAGCTCATGTTAATGATATACAAGTAATGATGTACTGCGTGCTCTTAATGTAATGGTTGACCAAAAAGTTCATTCCAAGATTTCCTTAAACCTTAGGAAAACATGAATGAACTTTTTGGCCAGCCCTATTTATGCATTTATATACCTTTTCAGTTCAGTCGCTCAGTCATGCCCAACTCTTTGCGACCCCATGAATCGCAGCACGCCAGGCCTCCCTGTCCATCACCAACTCCTCGAGTTCACTCAGACTCACGTCCATCGGGTCCGTGATGCCATCCAGCCATCTCATCCTCTGTCGTCCCCTTCTCCTCCTGCCCTCAATCCCTCCCAGCATCAGAGTCTTTTCCAATGAGTCAACTCTTTGCATGAGGTGGCCAAACTGTTGGAGTTTCAGCTTTAGCATCATTCCTTCCAAAGAAATCCCAGGGCTGATCTCCTTCAAAATGGACTGGTTGGATCTCCTTGCAGTCCAGGGGACTCTCAAGAGTCTTCTCCAACACCATAGTTCAAAAGCATCAATTCTTCGGCACTCAGCCTTCTTCACAGTCCAACTCTCACATCCATACATGACCACTGGAAAAACCATAGCCTTGACTAGATGGACCTTTGTTGGCAAAGTAATGTCTCTGCTTTTCAATATGTTATCTAGGTCGGTCATAACTTTTCTTTCAAGGAGTAAGCATCTTTTAATTTCACGGCTACAGTCACCATCTGCAGTGATTTTGGAGCCCAGAAAAATAAAGTCGGACACTGTTTTCACTGTTTCCCCATCTATTTGCCACGAAGTGATGGACCCAGATGCCATGATCTTCGTTTTCTGAATGTTGAGCTTTAAGCCAACTTTTTCACTCTCCTCTTTTACTTTCATCAAGAGGCTTTGTAGTTCCTCTTCACTTTCTGCCATAAGAGTGCTGTCATCTGCATATCTGAGGTTATTGACATTTCTCCCGGCAATCTTTATTCCAGCTTGTGCTTCTTCCAACCCAGTGTTTCTCGTGATGTACTCTGCATATAAGTGAAATAAGCAGGGTGACAATATACAGCCTTGACATACTCCTTTTCCTGTTTGGAACCAGTCTGTTGTTCCATGTCCAGTTCTAACTGTTGTTTCCTGACCTGCACACAGGTTTCTCAAGATGCAGGTCAGATGGTCTGATATTCCCATCTCTTTCAGAATTTTCCACAGTTTATTGTGACCCACACAGTCAAAGGCTTTGCGATAGTCAGTAAAGCAGAAATAGACGTTTTTCTGGAACTCTCTTGCTTTTTCAATGATCCAGAGGATGTTGGCAATTTGATCTCTGGTTCCTCTGCCTTTTCTAAAACCAGCTTGAACATCTGGAAGTTCACGGTTCACGTATTGCTGAAGCCTGACTTGGAGAATTTTGAGCAATACTTTACTAGCGTGTGAGATGAATGCAATCGTGAATTTGTTTGAGCATTCTTTGCCATATACATTTTAGCCAACATTAAATATTTTGTTGTTGTTTTGAAGACACACATAAGCAATCAGTGAACAAATGAAAAAGAACTGTATTCCACATAGTTAGAATGAGCCTAATGCATGCAAGATATAATGAGCAGAAGCAAATGTCTTCAACCAGAAATAAACCCTGCTGAAAAAGTTGCAAGTCTGTGAAATTTAAATGAACAGAGGCCACAAACCCTGAAGCAAAGAGCTGCTTGGTCATGCACTGTGTGATCACTAGGAGTTTAAAGATTGGATATGGATTTAAATCTATTGACAGTTATGAATCGCCTCTTCTGTTTAGGAAGCAACTAGACCTAATTATTTTACTTATCTTCAATATCATTACGAGGTAATTGCTAGTTTATGCCACTCAGTGAAAGTGACTGTTTTTTCTTTTACATTTGACTATTTATGAGCAATTCTGAGACCATCTGTTAATAATTAATTATGAGTAAATTACATTGCCAATATATATTTACATTTTCCCTGCTCAGCCTGTTAATAACTAGTAGAATATCTCAATATCATAGGTATTTTTTCTAGCTTTCTGCTAGTACTGAAACAAGAACTGAGATAGAGAGGGATGAAGTATAAGGTTGTTTTTGTCTGATTTTTTGTTTTATTCATTTTAGAACTGCATTTATTTAGAACAATATTATATAATATGGTATTTTGAAAAGTAAAAGTAAATCTCTTTTGAAATAAGCATTTTCTTTACTACCTTTATGCATAAAACTGCATTTATTGGATCAGGGGCAAATTAAGGCTCACCAAAATAAAGCCTTCCAAACTATCGGGTACAGGCATTCCAAACTGCAATAGTTAACAAGTCACTCAGTAGGTAAATTTTTAAAAAAATTTTATCTTTAACATTTAATATAAAATGAAAGCAATGTGCCTCAATATGAGACCGTCTTTATTTATTTAAGAGGTTTCTCTAATTTCTAAGTATTCTTTCTTTATTTATCTGCTTTAGAAAAATCTGGGATGAGGTTAAAGGTGTAGGTATATGATCCCTTGTAGCACAGTGGTAAAGAATCTGCCTGCCAACGTGGAGACACATGGAATATGGGTTCCATTAATGGGTCACAAAGAACCCTTGGAGTAGGAAATGGCAAGACACTCCAGCATTCTTGCCTGGAAACCCCATGGACATGAGTCTGGAGTGCTACAGTCCATTGGGTGGCAAAGAATCAGACATGACTGGGCATTGACACACAAATGATCCCTGATCTATTTAGTCATGCCCTTTGGGTGTGATGACGTCTAAGTGGTACTTTACACAGCATGATTTTAATGAAATCTGAAGTTTGAGATTACTGAACTAGAAGTTAAGCCTATGAGGATATAAATCTCTCATATTATTAAGCATTCTGAAATTTTACCATTTAAAAAATATGCAGGGTTCCAATGAATAGCAAGAAGAGATAAGAAAAAAACAAGCTTTCCTCAACAATCAATGCAAAGAAATGGAGGAAAAAAATACAATGGGAAAGGCAGAGATCTCTTGAAGAAAATTACAGATACCAAGTGAATATTTCATGCAAAGATTGGCACAGAAAGGACAGAAATGGTACAGACCTAACAGAAGTAAAAGATATTAAGAAGGGGTGGAAAGAATACATAGAAAACTGTACAAAAAAAATCTTCATGAACTAGACAATCATGATGCTGTAATCACTCACCTGAAGCCAGACATCCTGGAATGCAAAGTCAAGAGGGCCTTAGGAAGCATCACTACGAACAAAGCTAGTGGAGGTGATAGAATTCCAGTGGAACTATTTCAAATCTTAAAAGCTGATGCTGTGAAAGTGCTGCACTCAATATGTCAGCAAATTTGAAAAACTTAGCAGTGGCCACAGGACTGGAAAAGGTCAGTTTTCATTGCAATCCCAAGGAAAGGCAATGCCAAAGAATGCTCAAACTACTGCACAATTGCACTCATCTCACATGCTAGTAAAGTATTGCTCAAAATTCTCCAAGCCAGGCTTCAGCAATACGTGAACCGTGAACTTCCAGATGTTCAAGCTGGTTTTAGAAAAGGCAGAGGAACCAAAGATCAAATTGCCAACATCCTCTGGATCATTGAAAAAGCAAGAGAGTTCCAGAAAAACATCTATTTCTGCTTTATTGACTATGCAAAAGCCTTTAACTGTGTGGATCACAATAAACTGGAAAATTTTGAAAGAGATGGGACTATCAGACCATCTGACCTGCCTCTTGAGAAACCTGTATGCAGGTCAGGAAGCAAGAGTTAGAACTGGACACGGAACAACAGACTGATTCCAAACAGGAAAAGGAGTATGTCAAGGCTGTATATTGTCACCCTGCTTATTTAACTTATATGCAGATTACATCATGAAAAACGCTGGGTTGGAGGAAGCACAAGCTAGAATCAAGATTGACAGGAAAAATATCAATAACCTCAGATATGCAGATGACACCACCCTTATGGGAGAAAACAAAGAAGAACTAAAGAATCACTTGATCAAATTGAAAGAGGAGAGTGAAAAAGTTGGCTTAAAACTCAACATTCAGAAA
This sequence comes from Budorcas taxicolor, assembly GCF_023091745.1. NCBI lineage: Eukaryota > Metazoa > Chordata > Mammalia > Artiodactyla > Bovidae > Budorcas > Budorcas taxicolor. The sequence goes on from NC_068910.1 coordinate 91,231,062, forward strand.
ACTAAGATCATGCAATCTGGTCCCATCACTTGTGGAAAGAGTGGCGGACTTTATTTCTGGGAGCTCCAAAATCACTGCAGGTGGTGACTGCAGCCATGAAATTAAACGACACTTGCTCCTTGGAAGAAAAGTATGACCAACCTAGACAGCGTATTAAAAAGCAGAAACAATGCTTTGACAACAAAGGTCCATCTAGTCAAAGCTATGGTTTTTCCAGTAGTCATAAGGGGATGTGGGAGTTAAGACTGTAAAAAAAGCTGAGCGCCAAAGAATAGATGCTTTTGAACTGTGGTGTTGGAGTACACTCTTGAGAATCCCCTGGACTGTAAGGAGATCCAACCAGTCCATCCTAAAGGAAATCAGTCCTGAATATTCATTGGAAGGACAGATGCTAAAGCAGAAACTGCAATACTCTGGCCACTGTTGCAAAGAACTAACTCATTTGAAAAGACCCTGATGTTGGGAAAGACTGAAGGCAGGAGAAGGGGATGACAGAGGATGAGATGGTTGGATGGCATCATCAACTCAATGGGCATGAGTCTGAGTAAACTCCAGGAGTTGGTGATGGACAGGGAGATCTGGCGTGCTGTAGTCCTGGGGTGGCAAATAGTCGGACATGACTAGACAACTGAACTGAACTGAAAAATATTACAATGATTACTATAATTAATACAATAGTAGTGAAACAATTTCACAGTGCTTACCATGTATCACTCAGTTTTCTATGTGTTTTGAATTCAATTTAACTCATTTAATTATCACACGCAAAACCCTGCAATGCTATTATTAAGCCCATTTTATAGGTGAGAAAATTGAAGCTTAGCAATGTTAAGTAATCCACCTGAGGTCATATTGGTAATATATATAGATATGAATTCATGGTTTCAGGTAAAATGGCTTCAGAATCTAGAACAGCTATTCTCCACTTATTAGCAGAGCCATACCACAATATTTAGCAGGCGCCTTTATTAAAAAATCTAAAATACTAATGACTAACATATACTTGCAAGAATGTGAGTGAAGTCATTCAGTCGTGTCTGACTCTTTGCGACCCCGTGGACTGTAGCCCACCAGGCTCCTCCGTCCCTGGGATTCTCCAGGCAAGAATACTGGAGTGGGTTGCCATTTCCTTCTCCAGGGGATCTTCCGAACCTAGGGATCAAACCCAGGTCTCCTGTGTTGCAGGCAGATGCTTTAACCTCTGAGCCACCAGGGAAGCTCTAACTTGCAAGAATACATTCCTCAAATAGAATAGGAAATAACATTTTACCCAAATATTTGCCCATTATGAAATCAGTGGGAGAGAAAATGGCAAATTTTATTCTAGGGATAGGAATTATAACTTATCTTGAGTAGTTCTATCAATTTTACTGAAGTAAAAAATTACTGATAGTATAAACAAACCCCTCAAAATCAATAACCAAAAAATTATACTTCCTTTCATATATTATTTTTATAAATAAAAATGTACAAACACTAATGCAAATCAAAACAAGTAATAAAAATTGCATTATATGACCTAAATGGAAACAAAATCCAAAACAGAGGGGATATATGTATATGTACAGGTGATTCACTTCACAGGAGAAACTGATACAACATTATAAAGCAAATATATTACAATAAAAATTAAAAAAAAAAAAAACAGAAAGACATTCCTCTAGATGACTAAATAATTTGTGGGTGGCACTAATAAATAATGTCCAGGTCCCAACAAAAATATATTATAGAAAATGTGGAAAGTACAGAGTAAACTAAATAATATAATATTTATCTATAATTCCATATGCTTACAGAAAAAAAAAAACAGGCTATTATTTTAAGTATCCTTCCTTCCAATATTATTTTATCCAGTTTTACACGACATGTTCTAAAATTAATTTTTTGCTTACAGTAAATATTTCTCCCATTCACTAGGAGCTCATGAAAAATGTATTTTTAAAGGTTTATATCTTAGTGATGTGTTACACAACATAACTGAACTTCCTTGAAGGAAGTTTATTTATTTCAAATGTTTAGAATTATCAAAATCTAAAGTTTAGCACCATAGTGTATATACTTTCATTCATACATTAAATTGCTTTATTAATCTCATCTTAGTTATGGAATTTGGGGATCAATGTGTTTTTAAAAGTTTAAGGGTTGATGCCTATCTTCAAAAATGGTCTTTTGAAAGTACCTTTTAAAAATTCCAAAAAATTTGACACTTTCTTAAAAAATGCTAAATTCTAACTTTTTCTTCTATAATCTATTGTTCCCTGCTACTTTGATTGTAATATTGTCATTCTAAAATGCTTCTTTAATTACACAGAGTTGAAAATTGAATATGAATATGCTACTAAATATCTGATTTTTCTTTAATGCTACATTCCTAGTTATATCACCTTTAAAAATCTGTTTATTTGTGCCTTCAATCTGGTTCACACTGATCAGAACCTTCCTCCAAAATACTCATACTTGGTCAAACCACTATTTTCATGTTGGATTATACCATTTAAGGGGTAAACTTACATTTAGACATTTATTAATTCTTAAACAAGTTGAAATTCTAGTCTCAGGAAATCTGCAAGTTCTAATTCTTATAAACCCATTAGCCAAACAATTCGATGTTTTAAACATATAGTTGGATCTGTCTCATAGAATAATGGCAATAAAAACAATAATAAACAGATGGGATCTAGTGGAACTTAAACGGTTTTACACGGCAATGAGAGCTGTAAGCAAAATGAAAAGAAAACCTACAGACTGGGAAAAAATATTTGCAAATGATGCTATTGGCAAGGCATTAATTTCCAAAATACACAAGTTCATATAGCATAACATAAACAAACAAACCAAAAAAAAAAAAAAAACCCATCAAAAAATGGGTAGAAGATCTAAACAGACATTCCTCCAAAGAAGACAGTCAGATGGCCAACAGGCACACAAAAAGATGCTCAATAATATTACTAATTACTTGTGCTTCCCAGGTGGCGCTAGTTGTAAAGAATCTCCCTGCCAATGCTGAAGACCTAAGAGACAAGGGTTCAGTCCCTGAGTCTAGAAGATGCCTGAAGGAGATCATGGCAACCTGCTCCAGGATTCTTGCCTGGAGAATCCCACGGACAAAGGAGCCTGGTGGGCTTTGGTCCATAGTTACACAAAGAGTCGGACATGACTGAAGTAACTTAGCATACATTATTAATTATTAGAGAAATTCAAATCAAAACTACACTAAGATATTACCTCACACCACTTAGAATAGCCATTTATATAAATTATAAATGCTCAAGAGGGTGTGGAGAAAAAAGAACCCTGCTACGCTGTTTGTGGGAATGTAAATTGGTGCAGTCACCATGGAGAAAAAACGGAGTTTTCTTGAAAAACTAAAAATAGTTGTCAAATGATCTTGCAACCGCACGTCCTGGGCATTTATCTGGAGGAAACTATAGTTCAAAAAGATACATGCATGCCAATATTCATAGCAGTAACATTTGAAAGAAAGTGAAAGTGAAGTCGTTCAGCCATGTCCAACTCTTTGCAACCACATGGACTACAGCCTACCAGGCTTCTCCATCCATGGGATTTTCCAGACAAGAGTACCAGAATGGGTTGCCACTTCCTTCTCCAGGGGAATCTTCCCAACCCAGGGATCGAACCCAGGTCTCCCACATTGCAGGCAGACGCTTTACCATCCAAGCCACCAGCAGTGTTATTTACAATAGCCAAAACATGGAAACAACCTTCAACAGATGAATGGGTAAAGAAGATGTGGTAAACACACACATACTCACAGTACGAAGGAATATTACTCATCCATAAAAAGAACGAAAAAACGCTATCTGCAGCAACATGAACAGACATAGCGATCACCATATTCAGTGAAGAAAGTCAGACAAAGACAAATATCATACGCTATTACTTACATGTGGAATCTAAAACAGCAATACAAATGAACCTACTGACAAAACAAACAGATCCACAGACACAGAAAACAAACTTTTAATTACCAAAGGAGAAAGGGGCAGGGGAGACATACACTAGGAGTTTAGAATTAATATATACATACTACCATATATAAAACAGGTAAACAACAATGACCTATTGTACAGCACAGGGAACTTTAATCAATATATTTTAATAACCTATAATGGAAAACTTCCCCCAATGGCTCAGCAGGTAAAGAATCTGCCTGCAATGCAGGAGATGCAGGAGGCATGGGTTCAATCCTAGGGTCAGGAAGAGCCCTTGGAGGAGGGACTGGCAACCCACTCCAGTATCCTTGCCTGAAAAACCCCATGGACAGAGGAACCTGGCGGGCGACAGTCCAAAAGGAGTGCAAAGAATTGGACATGACTGAGCACGTGTGCCACGTAATGGAAAAGAGTCTGAAAAAGAATTTATGCATATATATGTATATATATAAATGGAATCACTTTGCTGTACATCTGAAACCAACATAACACTGTAAATTAACAATGTGTGTATGTTCAGTCACTCAGTTGTGTCTCTTTGTGACCCCATGAACTATATAGCCCTTCAGGCTTCTCTGTCCATAGAATCTTCCAAGCAAGTATACTGGAGTGTGTTGCCATTTCCTACGCCAGGACATCTCCCAAACCCAGGGATGGAACTCACGTCTCTTGTATCTTCTGCATTAGCAGGGGAAGTCTTTACCACTGCACCACCTAGGAAGCACCTATACTAAAATTCAAAAAAAAGGCTTTTACAATTATCTTATTAGTCTTGAATGTCAGAATAGAACAATAGCTAAAAAGTACTTATGTTCCATTTTCATAATTCTCACAGTCTTCAAATGGTTCTGAGGTAGGCCCTATTATTATTATTTATAGATGAGGAAACTGAGGCACAGAAATTAAGAAACCAGTCCAAGATTTTACAGGCACTAAGTGATGAACAGTTTCAGAGCGATGCAGTCAGCTTCAGAATTCAGGCACTTAAGTACTAATCCAAGCTGTAAAGCAGTACAGTTATTTAAGGATTTATCTTGTGCAAGAAAAAATATCATAAATCTAAAGGTTTGTTTTCTTTTTTTAAACTCTCAAGTTAATGTAAGACAAACTGGAAAAAATACTTTGGTTCTACAAGGTACTTGGGAGAAAAGAAAGTAGTGACTTCATATCAGAATACTTGGGCTTTTCTCCTAGGTTTAGAAATTTCTACATGCTCAGTTACTGGGTCAGTTTCTTCATCCATAAAATGAGGTTACTATAGCATGTTTAAGCTGGAATAAGAACAGATGAATTTGTCAACCCTCACATTTTCCAAACAAAAGAAAACTAATCAATGGATCAAAAATAACTGATTAAACTTGACAACAAATAATCCCCTGTAGCCAGCACCAGGACCTGGTTCTTCTGAATATTTTAAAAATGAGTTTAGAAATAAAATCTGTTGTAAAGATTCTAAAGAAGAAGTGCTCTTAACTCATTCAGGATGTGCTTCAAAGTGTCTATGAATTTTGAACATAGATGCAAATTTCTCTAGGCATGCACAGAGATATAAAAATGACATAGTCTTAGGACAGATTCTCATCTTCACAAGAGATGTAAGAATAATAATCTTTACTTTTTGGATGAATAAAGAAAAGCTTGCAGGAGTAAACAACTTGCAGAGTATCTCCCAAATAATTCATGGAGAGCTGAGAATCAAATTTAAAGCCACAGACTGCAGGATCCTCAGGGCTTACAATGCGTTGCCATGCAACACTGTTTCCCTGTCTCCTCATTTTAAACTTCTTTTCACACCTACTCTTCATTTTCTGCTAGACTCAGCACAGGCTGAGCGAAGTAACACCTGTTATTATTATTCCCTTGCCCAAGCAGGAAATTCAAGTTATTTTGTGTGGAGATGTATTTTAGCAGACATTAGTAGTAAAGGAAAAAAAAAAAAAAAACCACTAGCTGGCATTAAGTAGTGAGGACTTAGTAACTTCCAGGCATTTACTGGGAATTGTGAACATGTGATCGCCCCATATCTTATACATATACACACCTGGTAATGTTGGTGAACTAACACTGTATTTCAAAATCTTACAAGGAGTTCAGGACTGAGAAAGACTGGAGTTTCTAAGTTGGGGAGGGCTTATATACGCTGGGAAAGTTCAGGATCCAAGAAGGATCAGGCGAGGATTTCCTGCCCAAAGTGTATGTGTGTTTGTGTTTGTTCAGTCGCTTCAGTCTTGTCCAGTTCTTTGCAACCCCATGTACTGTAGCCCACCAGGCTCCTCTGTCCATGGAATTTCCCAGGCAAGAATACTGGAGTGGGTTGCCATTTCCTACTTCAGGGGATCTCTCGGACCCAGGGATTGAAGACCTGTCTCTTGCATTGCAGGCAGATTCTTTACCACTTGAGCCATCAGGGAATGTATGGAGGTACCCCAAACAAAATACATACCTAGTTTTACATACAGTAAAAACCAAAGAAGAAATGAAAAACCAAATCTGAAGTGAAGTAGGGAGACTGTTTTCACAAAGAAGATGAGGTCTTGGCTGGACATGGAAGGCTGGATGTGATTTGAGTTAACCAAAAGTGCTCTGCACCTTAAATTATTTAGAGTTTTGTGTTTATTTTTATATATTTGCATTTTTCTAAGAGAGATAAATAATCATCCAGCAAAAAAAAACCCATCAGATTCTTGGAGAGGGACACTAAGGCAAAAATAAATACACAACAAAACAGTGAGTTAATCAATTTTCTAGGGTTTCCAGTACAAAGTATCACAAACTGGGTGGCTTAAGCAACAGAAATTTTTTTGTCTCAGAGTTTTGGAGGCTAGAAATCCAAGATTAAGGTTCAGAGGGTTGCTTTCTTCTGAAGGCTGTGAGGCAGAATTTCTTCCAAGCCTTCATCCTAACTTCTAGTGGTTTCCTGGCAGTTCCTTGGCTTTCGTTGTATCACTTCACCCCCAAATTCTGCTTCCATTCTCAAATGATATTTTCCCTGTCTCTGTTTCTATATCAAAATTTACTATTTTTTTAAATGATAGTCATATTGCATTAAGGCCCACTCTAATGACTTCATCTTAACTTACTCATCTGCAAAGGCACCATCTCTAAATAAAGTCACATTCACAGAGTTAACAAAGGGTTAATGAAAGTGAAAGTTGCTCAGTCCTGTCTAACTCTTTGGGACCCCACGGTCTGTAGCCCACCAGGCTCCTCTGTCCTTGGAATTCTCCAGGCCAGAAAACTGGAGAGGGTAGTCGTTTGCTTCTCCAGGGGATCTTCCCAACCCAGGGATCAAACCCAGGTCTCCCGCATCGCAGGCAGCTTCTTTACATCTGAGCCACCAGGGAAGCCCAAGAATATTGGAGTGGGTAGCCTGTCTCTTCTCCAGCAAATCTTCCTGACCCAGGAATCAAACCAGGGTTTTCTGCATTGCAGGAGGATTCTTTACCATCTGAGCTACCAGGGTGGAGGTGGTGGTGGTGGTTTAGTCGCTAAGCTGTGTCCAACTCTTATGACCCCATGGACTATAGCCTGCCAGGCTCCTCTGTCCATGGTATTCTCCAGGCAAGAATACTGGACTGGTTTGCCATTTCCTTCTCCAGGGGATCTTCCCGACCAAAGAACTGAACCCAGGTCTCCTGTATGGTAGGCAAATTCTTTACCAACTGAGCTACAAGGGAAGCCCGAGCTACCAGGGTAGCCCCAGCTAAAGATTAAGACTTCAATATCATTTTTTGTGAGACACAATTCAATATGTCACAAACCCGGGGAAAAGCAAAGATGAGTGAAAAGGATGTTTCAGATAAAATACACAGGGGGAGGAACAGAGAATAATGTCTCAAAAAGTATCCCAGTATCATTTGTGTGAAGGACTTGGGCTAAGACTAGTAGAACATACGAGGTAAAATGCTGCTGCTGCTGCTGCTGCTAAGTCGCTTCAGTCGTGTCCGACTCTGCGTGACCCCATAGATGGCAGCCCACCAGGCTCCCCTGTGCCTGGGATTCTCCAGGCAAGAACACTGGAGTGGGTTGCCATTTCCTTCTCCAATGCATGAAAGTGAAAAGTGAAAGTGAAGTTGCTCAGTCGTGCCCGACTTTTAGTGACCCCATGGACTGCAGCCTATCAGGCTCCTCTGTCCATGGGATTTTCCAGGCAACAGTACTGGAGTGGGGTGCCATCACCTTCTCCGACGTGAAATGCTAATTTGGGCCAAACTCTTTTAAGATCTAAAATTGTTAAAAAATGGTTTCTGGATTCTAGCCTATTACCAACAATGAAGTTCTTGAAAGATTTTGATAAGTAAAATAACATGATGAAAATATTGTTTAGGAGCATTAAACTCACAGGACTAGACAGGAAGAAGAGCAGCGGGAAGAGCCCTGGGACCTGGAAAGATAATCACCCCTCATAACACAGGTGTGAGTCAACAAAGGTAACGAAAACGAAAAAGAAATGAAAAATTCAAAAGCTTTGTGAAGTAAGAATTCAGACAACTCACTCCAACAGCTCTGAGGTTTGTGGTCTGAGAGACAAATAGAAAGCCAGTTTGGGCTTGTTTTCATTTTAAATTTGTGTTTGACTATGAGAAAACAACCAACACTGTCAATTTCAGTTTTTCATACATTAAATATGACATGAGTCTAAGATTTTTTAAAAGCCAACTTGAAGCTCAACAGATGATATTTCAAAAGAATATAGAGGTTTTCCTCCCATACAATTCCCATGGAGATTTTTTACTTCAAAAATTATATGTTTCAAATTATAATCTATAATTATACAATATAGTTTCCTAAAATAACTTCACTCGATAATTTAGAAAGTATATTCACCATGTTCAGGAAAATGCTATCAAACTAGCATAGTTACATTTAAGATCTAATGCTAAATTCCATACCAGTTTAATACAGAAACCATTTTGATGATACACACAAGCTGATATAATGTAACAATATTAGGACAAATCCTCAAGGCTATTTAGAACACTGAGCTTCATTTATTGCAGATGATATTCAAAGCTGTTTTATAAAGTGATAAAATATTGAGACCCCCCTACATCCTTGAGCACAGTAAGAAATGTTCTCTGGGAAAGTTTTTTAGTGGGAAAATCCCACGTTCATCAAAGGTCTTCAGATGATTACCATTCCAAGAGCAAGCCAAAAGCATTGAAGTAATTTATCTTCTTTGAGTGTGTTTATTCTTCTCAGTAAAAGAACAACAAAAAAATGAAGCACGCAATCTTTGTTATTTAATTAGAAGTAGTCTTTAACATGAAAGTTACTATTGTAAAGAAAACTTCTGTTCCCACTTAAAGTGATGTTTAACTAGGCAAACTATAAAAAAATAATTCCCCATACCACAAAAACTATTGTTGCTATTGTTTAGTCTCTAAGTCGTGTCAGTTTTGCCACGCCATGGACTAGAGCCCACCAGGCTCCTCTGTCCATGGGATTTCCCAGGCAAGAATACTGGACTGGGTTGCCCTTTCCTTCTCCAGGGGAACTTCCTGACCCAAGGGATCAAACCTGTGTCTCTTGCACTGTAGGTGAACTTTTTGCCGCTGAGCCACAGGGGCCAAATTTCATTACTCTTACATTCTAACCCAGTGGTCAAGAGAACCTTCTGCAACAATGATTAAAACTTTCCAAATGTGCTCTCTCTGATACAGTATTCATCAGCTATGTGAGGCTTTTGAGCACTTGCAACTCAGCTTGTGTTTCATTTATTTTAATTAATTTCATTTACAAAGTCGCATCTTAGACAACACAGCTCTGATCTACTGATAAGTGACAATAAGTGCAGAGGGGACAATCAAATCTATACTTGTAGCAACACTGGTATATAACATAATGAAAATCACAGTTTATAGCCATGAATCTTAACTGCTTGGGAACATCAGAGTAAACTAGAGAGAGAGGATCTTGTTAATCTTCAGGATGGCAGAGGGCCCCACTACTGATCTACCGGACCAAGTCTTTCAAAACTCTATTTTTAACAAGTACCAGAGGTAACTTTGAGGCACATGAAAGTCTGAGAAAACCTGATACTTCTGCTTCTATTACAAAGTTGAGTCACTATTTCTCTAACAGGAAATATGAATTCATACTAACTACTGAGCTCTAATATTAAAACATATTGTTTTAATTTAAGTAACATTGGCACCTCTTAACCAACATTTTTAACGAGTTCCATCTCTTTAGAAACAACTGGAGAATAAATTATTTCACATTCTAAAATACCACGAAGTATTAACTAATTTCCCTGGACAAATGCTACACTTCATCAGAGCTGTCTCTCTGTAAATCCTATAGTAAGTGAATTATCTGTCTTGATTATTAACACAAATCTTGTTTTATTCCGAGCTTTAAACCCAGGCCTTAATACTGGTTGCATAAATCTATGCAATGTCATTCTCTGATTCTCAAACTGGAATGAAAACTCCTACCTTCCACGATTGGTATGTGGCCAAATATAAAGTGCCTAGCAGAGAGCTAGGCACATAGCTAATAAATGCCATGTATCCAGTTCCCTTTGCCTTCCCAATGAGTGTTTTCTATTTAATTCCCGTTTAACCCATTCATCTGTCAATACTGCTGAAGCTTGCCCCAAACCACTTAAGCTCTATGTTCAGTTTTAAAGCTAGTCGGATCCTAAGAGCACGCTTCCCTTGGGGAGGGGAAATGGAAGGACATGGGCTTCCTCATTAAGCTATGATCTGCTATTGACCTGGTCGCTCTCACCACCTCTCCCCTCCACCCCAACTTGAAAACAGGGCTACTGTCTATCACTCTAACCTAAGTCTTTTTTGCTGTTGTAGTATAGTCACTAAGCCACATTCGACTCTTTTGTCACCCTGTGGACTGTAGCCTATCAGGCTACCCTGTCCATATAATTTCCCAGGCAAGAATTCTAGAGTGAGTTGCCATTTGCTTCTCCAGGGGATCTTCTCAACCCGGGGTTCAAACCCAAGTCTCCTGCATTGCAGGTGGATTCTTTACCACTGTGCCACCAGAGAAGCCCTGAACCAAGTCTAGTCCCTAAAATCAAAACCTTGTTTCCCTCTCATGACTTAATTTTTAGGCTTTTTGTTACACACAACCCTCACTCTTCCATTCCCTCCAGCGAAGAAAAGAATTAGGCAATGAAGAGTTCCCTTCACTTAGACAGGGAGTAAGAGGCCCTCCATCTGGACATAAAGCATTTGACTTATGCTGTTTAGAAGCAGAAAAGCAATGATAACCTCCATCTTTTATTTTCTAGTTGTGCCATATAGCTGTAGGCATATGAATATGGTACACATATTTAAGATAGTCTCGTTTTAAAAGGTTAATCCCTTGCACCAATATGAAAAATTCCTAAAGCAAAGAAATCCTAAATCTAATAAAAGTATTCTGACATTAGGTAAAATTTCTCCAACTTCTAAGAGAAGTTGCTAATCACATACTTGCTAATAATTTGGGGATTAGAATGCAAACTAAATTTTTCTATTGAACTTCACAAACAAGTGCCATTAACATGGATGGACTCAGTGTCATACTGGATGAAGTGAGTAACAGAGAGAAAGAGAAATATCATATGATATTGCTTATATGCAGAACCATGCATAGGCTTATATGCAGTCCATGGGGTCACAACAACTGAGCAACTGAACTGACTGATACGCAGAACCTTTAAAAAATGGTACAAATGAAGGTATTTACAAAACAGAAACAGAATCACATACTTTGAGAACAAACTTATGGTTACTAGGAGGGAAAAGGTAGGGGGAAGGGATAGTTAGGAGTTTGGGGCCAACATGTACACAATGAATATTTAAAATGCAAAACCAATAAGGACTTAGTGCAAGGCACAGAATTCTGCTCAATATTCTGTAACAACGCAACTGGGAAAAGAATTTGAAAAAGAATAGATACATATATATGCATAACTGAATCATTTTGTTTTACACCTGAAACTAATGTAACATTTTTAACCAACTGTTGTAGTTGTTCAGAAGTTCAGGCCTGTCCTGCTCTTTGCGACCCCACGGACTGCAGCACGCCAGGCTTCCCTGTCCTTCACCATATCCCCAGGGCTTGCTCAAACTCATCTCTATTGAGTCAGTGATGCCATCCAACCATCTCATCCTCTGTCGTCCCCTTCTCCTCCTGCCTTCAATCTTTCCTAGCATCAGGGTCTTTTCAAATGAGTCAGCTCTTCACATCAGGTGGCCAAAATATCAGCTTCAACTTTAGCATGAGCATTCCAATGAATATTCAGGAATGATTTCATTTAGAATAGACTGCTTTGATCCCCTTGCAGTCCAAGGGATTTTCAAGAGTCTTCTCCAACACCACAGTTCAAAAGCATCAGTTCTTCGGTGCTCAGAATTCTTTATGGTCCAACATTCACATCCATACATGACTATTAGAAAAACCATAGCTTTGAATATACAGACCTTTATTCCAAAGTAATGTCTCTGCTTTTTAAAATGCTGCCTCAGTTCAATTCAGTTGCTCAGTCATGTCCAACTCTTTGCAACCCCATGAACTGCAGCATGCCAGGCTTCCCTGTTATCACCAACTCCCAGAGCTTGCTCAAATTCGTGTCCATCGAGTAGGTGATGCCATCCAGCCATCTAATCCTCTGTCATCCCCTTGTCCTCTGCCTTCGATCTTTCCTAGTATCAGGGTCTTTTCCAATGAATCGGTACTTTGCATCAGGCTGTCTAGATTTGTCATAGATTTTCTTCCAAGGAGCAAGTGTCTTTTAATTTCATGGCTGCAGTCACCATCTGCAGTGATTTTGGAGCCCAAGAAAATAAAGTCTCTCACTGTTTCCATTGTTTCCCCATCTATTAGCCATGAAATGATGGGACCGAATGCCATACCTTCGTTTTTTGAATGTTGAGTTTTAAGCCATCTTTTTCACTTTCCTCTTTCACTTTCATCAAGAGGCTCTTTAGTTCTTCTTCGCTTTCTGCCGTAAGCATGGTATCATCTGCATATCTGAGGTTACTGATATTTCTCCCAGCAATCCTGACTCCAGTTTGTTCTTCATCCAGCCCAGCATTTCATATGATATACTCTGCATAGAAGTTAAGTAGGCAGGGTGGCAATATATAGCCGTGGCATACTCCTTTCCCAATTTTGAACCACTCCATTGTTCCATGGGCTTCCCTCATAGCTTGGTCAGTAAAGAGTCTGCCTGCAAGGCAGGAGACCCAGGTTCGACTCCTGGATTGGGAAGATCCCCTGCAGAAGGAAATGGCAACCCACTCTAGTATTCTTGCCCAGAGAATCCCATGGACAGAGGAGCCTGGCAGGCTACAGTCTATGGGGTCGCAAAAGTCAGACACAACTGAGCGACTAAGCACACACACACACATTGTTCCATGTCCGGTTTTAACTGTTGCTTCCTGATCTGCATGCAGTTTTCTCAGGAGGAAGGTAAGGTGATCTGGTATTCCCATCTCTTTAAGAATTTTCCACAGTTTGTTGTGATCCACACAGTCAAAGGCTTTAGTGTAGTCAATAAAGCAGAAGTGAATGTTTTCTGGAACTATCTTGCTTTTGCTATGATCCAAAGGATGTTGGTAATTTGATCTCTGGTTCTTCTGCCTTTCCTAAATCCAGTTTGAACATCTGGAAGTTCTCAATTCACGTACTGTTGAAGCCTAGCTTGGAGAATTTTGAGCGTTACTTTGCTAGCCTGTGAGATGAGTGCAACAGTACAGTAGTTTGAGCACTCTTTGACATTACCTTTCTTTAGGACTGGAATGAAAACTGACCTTTTCCAGTCCTGCGGCCATTGCTGAGTTTTCCAATTTTGGTGGCATGTTGAGTGCAGCACTTTAACAGTATCATCTATTAGGATTTGAAATCAACTGCACTTGTTTATAAAATAAAAAGTTTAAAAAGAAACTCTGAGTGGAGGGAAATAAATATTTCATAATAATACAGTTGATTTTTAATGTCCTATTACAAAACTATCAAAAGCTCTTCTGAAAGTTTGACTTATCTCATTTAAGACAGCATGTGATTTATTTGAGGACAGGCCATTTTCATATGTCAACTTCATAAGGAGCTTGAAGAATAATAACAAGATACTCTCCAAAGTCATAAAATGAAAAATATGATACTTTATGGTAACTTCAGAAATACAATTTTAAATAAAATATGGACTTTTAAAATGACAAGATAAACTCTCTGATCTCTTCAAAATACTTATGTTAAAAGGAAGAAACTGAAGAATCAAGTTTGGACAAACTTTAATTTTCTTTTCGAGTTGTTCCTAGGTCAACTCAACAACAATGAGGTATGAGTATTTACATTGTGAGATACACTGCATCTTTGGTGTTTTTTTTTTTTTTTTTTTTTTTGGTCTGACAAGTATCATTCACATGATATACCAGTGAACTTTAGATTATATTTCATCACTGTTATGGGCAAACAAAAATGAATCTTATAATAGTCATAATTAGATGCCAGTCTATTATTTTATAATTTCTTTTTGGTTATGACTTTATTGAAGTATAGTTGATTTACAATGTTGTGTTAATTTTAGATGTACAGCAAAGTGATATATTATGGAGTATCCTTGACGTCATATTTTAAAATATTACATAATGACAAAAGGGAGGCTCAGAATAGCTAAGTACCTTGTCTGAGGTCTAATTTTTGGTAAATTACTTGAGCCTATCTGACACCTCTCCAATAAGATGAAATCAGCTGAATTTTGGGAGAAGGAAATGGCAACCCACTCCAGTATTCTTGCCTAGAGAATCCCAGGGACAGAGGAGCCAGGTGGGCTGCTATCTATGGGGTCACACAGAGTTGGACACGACTGAAATGATTTAGCAGTGGCAGCAGCAGCCCCTGAATTTTAATAAAGCCAAGAAGCACATGAGCAAATCTCAAAATCTTACCTGCATCAAGCATTACACTATGAAGTAAATAACTAATGTTATGCACACAAATGTACTTTTCTAAAAGGTAAGAAAGTAGTTGTTGCAAATTTTCTTTAAAACACTACTCAATTCCCTACAGCTTTCTCTCCCAACTGAAACACTACTAAAAGTATAAAATATAAGTATCTAAAATAGCAGAATAGTCGTCTTTTAGTGTAAATGTTTAGCCAAAATTGAGATTTAGTTCACAATCTGATTATTACAATAACATTCATACCTTCATAAATATATACCAACTATTTTGCTTTGTTTGAAAGTGAAAGGTGAAAGTGAAGTCACTCAGTTGTGTCCAACTCTGCAACCGTATGGACTGTAGCCTACCAGGCTTCTCCATCCATGGGATTTTCCAGTCAAGAATACTGCAGTGGATTGCCATTTCCATCTCTAGGGGAATCTTCCTAACCCAGGGATCGAATCTGAGTCTCCCCCATTGCAGACAGACCCTTTACCCTCTGAGCCACCAGCAGTAATATTGAGCCTCCCTTTTATTATCAAGCAGTAATATATATTGCTTTGTTTATAATAATTCAATTATAATACACTTCAAATTCTTATCTGTGTTATAAAATTGAAAAATCATAAATAAGTCATGGTGGTAATTCAGCAGTTGAGGTTTCGATTATAGGAATTATGTCCTTGTCTCCCTTTCTTTCTCCTTCATTGTCTAATACACTACTAGAAACTCATGACTACTTAACCACATTTTTTGATTTACTGATTAATTTATAAAACTAAAGTGATGAGTCATACAAAGAATAAAATTAAATTATAAATATCACCGTTAAAGAAGATCAGATACTAAAATCAGGTTCCAACATTTATAGATAATGGAGAATGCCATAAAGCACACAGCAAAGGTCTACAAATAGAAAGAATCCCAAACCTGAATGTCCTTCTGAAAGTAACTCTTTTAAATCGCATATCGATCATACTGCTAGTTACTTGGCATAGAACGTTAGAAACATGATAGCTGAGTGTACTCTACTGTACTTAGTCACTCAGTCATGTCTGATTCTTTGCAACCCCATGGCCTGTAGCCTGTGGGGCTCCTCTGTCCATGGAGTTCTCCAGGTAAGAATACTGGAGTAGGTTGCCATGCCCTCCCCTCCAGGGGATCTTCCCAACCCAGGGGTTGCACCTGGGTCTCCTGCATTGCAGATGGATTCTTAACTTTACCAACTGAGCCACCAGGGGTTGTCCATCTTTTACCCTGATTCTGGATCAGGGTACTTGAAAATGCCTATAATCTATCGATCCGTTTGATTCTTCCTAGACATTTCATCAGTGCACTTGGGAAGCATGGTATCATTCCAGTGTGCACACTCAGTGGTGGATGTGTCACGCTGGAACAGCAGCCTAGTGTCATGTGTCTGGCAGCTTCACACGTGGAGGCTGGAAACCCTCATATTTTCTAGTTTGTCTTTCAAAAAACTCAATGCAAAACATATGAAAATGATTATTTTATATAAAAGTCACATAGAGAAACTCATTTTCCATTGCACAAAAAATTAAAAATAAACAACAAGTGAAGTACTTGGTGTTTGCAGACAGACTTAAATCACTATTATTAAACACTGCTAAAAATTAATTGAGTTCTGAGTGAGACATGACTCAGACAAAAACAAGAAAAGAGCCTAAATATGCTTTTCATTGGAAGTTTTAAAAATTTTACATGCTATCTTTTTGGATACATAGGGGAAAAAGAATAATCTAAAAGTGATATATATTTATATAAACCTTCATACTTTAGAGCACATTTTTTTTTTCTCAAATGGAAGGTACTGAGATCAGCCAAAGACTACGTAAAGATAAAGGTAAAAAGAAGTAATAAAACAATATCCTAACTACCCCAATAGGACATTTTACTCTTTTCATACTCAGAATATGATAGCTAATGCTTAAATGAACAAAGTTCAGGCATCAGTGATTCTGCGGAACTGGTGATCATATCTGCTTCACAGATTCAATCATTCAGGAGAAATTGTTAAACCCAGTGTCACACACACAGTACATACTCAGATAATGCTGGTTCCCGTCCGCCTTCCGTCTTTGGCACCAGGTTATCAGAACAAAGTGTTTTCTGGTTAATAATAATACCACACTGTATGATGATGCCAGTAGTTCTTTCATCATTATGGTCTGATCTTCAAACTTCAAACTATATCCATCTCTCTAATCTGTAAGGTATATGATAGTAAGACTCCTTCATACCTTTAAAGAACTAAAAGCATAACAATTGATTAAATATCATCCGCCCAAATTTGAAAACAATAGATTAAGAAGTCCAGATGATTTGTCCAGGGAATTTAATATTAAATCGTCTACAACATAAAATAACTATCATAATATAATTATCTTGAAGAGATCTCTAGTCTTTCCTATTCTCTTGTTTTTAGCATTGATCTCTTAGGAAAGCTTTCTTATCTCTCCTTGCTATTCCTTGAACTCTGCATTCAGATGGGTTCAGTTCAGTTCAGTTCAGTTCAGTCGCTCAGTCGTGTCCAACTCTTTGAGACCCCATGAATCGCAGCACGCCAGGCCTCCCTGTCCATCACCAACTCCCAGAGTTCACTCAGACTCACAGGCATCAAGTCAGTGATGCCATCCAGCCATCTCATCCTCTGTCGCCCCTTCTCCTCCTGCCCCCAATCCCTCCCAGCATCAGAGTCTTTTCCAATGAGTCAACTCTTTTCATGAGGTGGCCAAAGTACTGGAGTCTCAGCTTCAGCATCATTCCTTCCAAAGAAATCCCAGGGCTGATCTCCTTCAGAATGGATTGGTTGGATCTCCTTGCATACCAAGGGACTCTCAAGAGTCTTCTCCAATTCAGATGGGTATATCTTTCCTTTTCTCCTTTGTCTTTCACTTGTCTTTCACTTCTCTTCTTTTCTCAGCTTTTTGTAAGCCCTCCTCAGACAACCATTTTGCCTTTTTGCATTTCTTTTTCTTGGGGATGGCTTTGATCACTGCCTCCTGTACAATGTTACAAACCTCCATCAGCAGTTCTTCAGGCACTCTGTCTATCAGATCTCCTTGGAAGAAAAGATACAACAAACCTAAACAGCGTATTAAACAACAGAGACATTACTTTACCAACAAAGGTCGATATGGTTGATGCTATGGTTTTCCAGTAGTCATGTATGGATGTGAGAGTTGGAATGTAAAGAGAGCTTAGTGCTGAAGAATTGATGCTTTGAACTGTGGTGTTGGAGCAGACTCTTGAGAGTTACTTGGACTGCAAAGAGATCAAAGCAGTCAATCCTAAAGGAAATCAATCCTAAATATTCATTGGAAGGACTCATGTTGAAGCTGAAACTCCAATACTTTGGCCACCTGATGCAAAGCACTGACTCATTAGAAAAGACCCTGATGCTGGGAGAGATTAAAGGCAGGAGGAGAAGAGGATGACAGAGGACGAGATGGTTGGATGGCATCACCAACTCAACGGAGATGAATTTGAGCAAGCTCTGGGAGTTGGTGATGGACAGGAAGGCCTGGCGTGCTGCAGTCCATGGGTCTCAAATAGTCAGACATGACTGAGCAACTGAACAACAATAACAAATATAACTCTCAAATAATTATTAAAATAAAAAAAAAAATTCACAGAAATGAGAAGCAAGTTGTCTTCCAGAAATGTTGTAATTCACCTCACCTAGTCCACAATCAATGGATGGATGCTTTTACCATCTCAAGTTTACCCAGGGTAAACTAAGAGTGATTGGGCCAAGTGACTCACCCATATTATTTAATCAGCTAGTAACTGAAGGAGAACTTGAATCTCATCCATTTGATTGCAAAGCCCTTCTCACCATACATGACACCTCTGGGTATTTACTGTTGGTACAGATTTGCAGAAAATACGTCACTATATTCTCAGGATCCACAAGAACAGAATTAAAAGGAAAAAGCAGTTCTCTGATTTATCCTTTGGAAAGTTTGATAAACCAATTCAATCTAAAGATTCTGACTTGGTTATTTTGAAGTCTGGCTCAGGCACTGAAGTTTGTGAATCACCAGCTCATAACATTAACAAATGACAGAGAACTCGTGATGCACAGAGAAAGCAGTCCCAATGTGAGCAAATGGGTCAGCCCTGACAGCCTGAAATGGGAAGTTAAAGAGGTCAGGCCACCAGCACCAATTCTAATACCCCTCTAACCTAACATAAAATAAACTAAAAAACCTATACATCTAACGGACCAAGAGAATAGGTTCGATGACAATAAAATGAGATTAACAGGTAAAAATATAACACTTTGTACTAATATTTTGACTTCTTTAAATATCCAAAAGGCTAATAAACCCATTCTTTTCATAACTATTCACAGCAAGAGCTATGGCCACTGGCCAGTCAGCCCGCACACAGCTAAGCATGGTCGACAGTGTAATTTTCGGAATTCCTTTTACTTCTTGTATCAACAAAGCCTAAGTTTAAATATTTTCCAAATAGTGTCAAAAGCATATCTTGGAAGGTCTACTAAACAAACAAGAACACCAACACTTTGAAAACCAGGTCACACTATATAGTGTAATCAGATCATTTCTTTCATGAACTTAAAGAAAGACTCAACATATTTACTTTGAAATAGCATAAAAATTTCCATTTTGAGGCTTCAACAATGTAATAATTATAGTAATGATATTGTAACTTCAGAAATTAACAACATATATGGTTCTAATTAGGGCTATATTACCTAGAATTATAAGATCACTAACATATAAAGTAATTAGACACTGAGTAGCATACTTAATTTCACTCAAGAGTCAATATCTGTCACTGATTATTCAAATTATTCACTGCCTTCAACTGTTAAGGAACAAATAGAAATTTTCTTCAGCTGCTTATTAATTCTCCCTGGTGGTGATTTTTTTGGGAGAGTGGAGAAGTCTGTGGCCAGTATGCTTTTCCTTCACTCTTCAAGTAACAGGTTCCATTCCTAGATCACAGTGGTGAGCACAGATCCCAGACTGGTGATAACAATTCCTGGTCTAGGAATGTACCCATGACTAATGCTGGGACAACTGGAATCCTTCGCTGGGATTTTCCTACCTAGAGTTGGCAGGAGAAAGCGATTAGATTGTGAGCTGCCAAACATCATATTTGTTCTTGCAATGGACAAGATTCATCTGTAAAGTAGAAAAATGAAATAGCCACACAAGAGGAAGCAGAGGAGAGAAAACCAGAACACACTGGTACCATTTGGTTACTTGTTTCTTTTGCTACTTAAGTCTGATTCCACCAATGCATTTTCAGTGGCTTGAGGATATAGGTCTACGAATTTTCCTTTTGTTACCAAATGGGTTTCTTTGGCTTGAAACCAAATCATCCTAAATGCACTACATTCCCTACATTAAATCAAGCTTTTCCTCCTCTGGACTGTGTCAGTATGGAGACCCTGCTATGAATTCTACTATCACTTCTCCACTTCTGCAATGCCTTCAGATTTTTCTTCTCCTCTTCTTCCATGAAGCTTTGCCAAAGCAGAATAATCAGTACCCTCTTTACTATATACAAAAAAAATACTATGGTGTATCATCTTTTTATCTATAACAACATTCAAAGCATCTTTTATTATTTAACCACTTTCATGTATATGTCTTTTTATCTAACTAAATTATTAATGGCTTAAGGTGAAAGCCGCATATTATATTTACCAGTCACCTCAGGTGTTCATACGCTTTCAAGCTGTACCAGTATTAGTATAACTGAGGCCATCTTGGGCCCTTATGGTTTCTTCTGTCCTTCTGCTGACTCTACTCAGGACTGTACTGTGCAGTGAGTCATTTCTCTGTTGTCAAGAGAATGTATGTTAATACACATGTATGAGTTAGTCACTCAGTCACCGCCAACTCTTTATAGATACTGTTTAATAATCATTAGGACCAGGGAGTCTCTATGTTCTCTTAGTCCCTAAACAATGACGAAACGTTCCCTGATTTATTTCAAGTGCCCACACGGCTAGTTACCCTTTCATAAGTCTTAACTTAAGGAGTGAAAGTAAAAGTGTTAGTTGCTTCAGGGGTGCCCAGCTCTTTGCAACTCCATGACCAGTAGTACGCCAGGCCCCTCTGTCCATGGAATTCTTCAGGCAAGAATACTGGAGTGAGTTGCCATTCCCTTCTCCAAGGGAATCTTCTAGACCAGGAATCGAATCTGGGTCTCTCCGGTTGCAGGCAGATTCTTTACCATCTGAGACACTAGGAAAACTCTAACTTAGGAAAGCACATCCTATTCCAAGCCACCTACCCCTATACCCTAGTTTAACAATAAAAATGATCCAGGCCTCCTTGGTGCAGAGGGCAGCTGTGAGTGTTTCTGGATCACTGTCTGCCCAATCCAGGTTCCCCACGGTGAGTAGTTAGCCTATAATAAACTGACTCATTGATTACACAGAGCTGCTTGCTCTGATTTCAGTCTCAAGATGCCTTCTCAGCTCAGTGGGCAATTTTTGTTCCTCCATCCTCCAACTCAAGCATACATAGAAAGTAATGGTAAAGGCAAGTGAATGAGCTCGGGCATACTTTTCATATTTTTCTCTGGAAACTGAGGAGGTAGTACTAGCTTAAAAATTTGATTCATTCAAATAAAAGATGTTTCAGAAATACCAAAGATTTATCATTTAGAGTGTTTTCTGAATCCCTACGAAGCATTTATTCTAAATAATAACATCTGAGGTAGGCAGGAGGTACACTTAAATTTAGTTTCTTAAAAAATTTTATTTTCAAAAAATTTAGTGTTTATATTTTTCCATAAAACATATAATCAGCTTTGTATTACTTAAGTCTAAAAGACACTTGTAAGGCTGAATAAATGTTATCCAAATGAAGCCATAAGTTTTCACCAAATCAAAAGCATTTTTCTTAAAACAATATACTTTGCTGTTTAATTACTAAGAAGCATGGACTCATTTAGAGAATTTTTTTTAGAGTTTTTTTTTTAATATAAGTTATACATACATTATTTCCTTTCAAACATGATAGGCATCCTATGTCATATTCATATCATGGGCCAATGTATTAATTTCTATTAACACATCATCAAAATTCATAGTGCTAAACTCTTGAAATTAAATTACAAGACGTTAAATCAATGTGTTTGGATAATGAAAAACAAGAAACAAAGAAAAAGAAAGACTGAAAAATCAAAAGAAAGAAAGGGAAATTCCAATGTGATTCATAACTTTAGACTTACGAAATTAAAAAAAAAAAATTTTTTTTTCTTTCCTGATGGAATGTGTTTCTACTGAAAGCTGAACCAAAAGTCATGGTAGCGGCTGTGGATTCTTTAGACAGATGGTGTCAACAGACCAGTCGATTAGTCAGCTTGGCAATGGAAAAAGGATAGATAGTTTTACAAAATACCACCAAACTCAATTTATGAAAAATAGAAAGGGCCTTGAATCTGTACTCCGATACTTGATCCTGGTTACTGCATGGTTTGTAAAATAGGCTACTCTTGTCACCAGCAGTTTAGAGTTTCCTAGTTAGATTTTCATAGAAATGGGTCTCAGAAAACAAAGCCAAATCCCAGAAGGGACAGCTGGGTTTAACAGGTGAAGAGATCACATCTAATGGTTTTCCTCCCAAAGCCCCATTACTGTTGATTTTCTTTCTTATTTCTTACCAAATATAAACTAACAATGTCTATTTCTATTTTTTAAGATATATCATTTGAGAATTTATTTCTGACCTAAGAGAAAACAAATACTGTGCCCAAAATACAAAGTCCCTATTTACACCTACAAATGCAATAATTTAATTTTTTGCAGCTTAAGGTAAATTCTATATTAGATTATATTTTGTCAAGTTTAAATTAGTGTTCAATAATTCTGTCCCAAGAGCCTAAGACCATCTTTACTAATGCCACCAAATTAAATCACAGCCAGAAAGTTCAATTTGATTAGTCATTTTCCTGGTGAGTCGGGGGCCCTTCCCATATAAATTAGAATTTTCATTATCATGGGAAGAAAACCAGGATATGGGGCCCTGCAGAGAAAAGAGCTGATCTGAGAATCAAGAAAGCTGCTTCTGCTTCTAAAAAGTGAGTTATCTAGAAGTCTCTTACACTCAGTTCCCCTTTACTAAAGACACTGCAGTAAATTATACTTAAAATAAATCTCTTCCAGACTAGATGAGACAGTAAAAGACAGATAAATGAACATTTTTGGTTTTCTGAATGTGTCACAATTGAAAGCTTATCTCCTATTTTCATGACTTTGCCTACATACCAGGGGAATTTGATCAGGTTAATTAAAAACTTTTATAACAATTTTATTTGTAGTTTCATAAAAATAAAACCAGCATGTCTGGAAATTCCCTGGGAGTCCAGTGGTTAGAAACTCTGGCCTTCCACAGCAAGGGGCCTGGTGGGGAATGAAGTTCCCACAAACCTTGAGGTTTGGCAAAAAAAAAATCCAAAAATGACAATAACAACCAAAAACACCAGCGTGCCTTTTGTCTGCTTTAGGGATACTGCCGAAGCACCATATATAAAGGAACAAAGTTCGGACTTTGGAATCCCAACTCTGCCCTTTAACTAGTTGTGTAAACTTGGACCACCAGTTTCTTAACCTCTTTTACCCTTAGTTTCCTGACTTATAAAAAATGAAAAAAAAGTAACTATTGAGAGGAAGCAACGAAATATGGTATGAAAAAGACTTAGCAGAGTCTGACAGGAAAATAGGGCAGCAATAAATGTTTCTTTTAAAAGTAAAACTTTTAGATAACCTATTTCTAGCCAGAAAAATGGGGCTCGGGGAAAAACAGAGTTGTTGAATATGCGATTATATGAAACTGAAATTAATTTGTCAACCTCTTCCATAGCCCAGGGTGTTCAGTAACAGACATAAAAGGGAACGGAAAGTCCCAGCACTTAAGTGGTGAAGCTAATTATGTTTCTATATTCATGTGCCATTTCAGACCATTACTCCCTAACGTTCAACTTTGATCCTGAAAATTCTACCTGCTTGAGGGCACATAAAGACCTTTACTCACTAAATATTTAAAATAAATTATATAAAAGCATACAAGTCTGCCTACTTTTATTCTTCTGTTTTGTTGTTTTTGTGTTTTTTTAATTCAAGGTTTAATCAGAACTGGTTCTTCTTACTAGGGGATGACATGAAATAAGTCCTAAATAGAAGACCAGACTCACTGTAATGAACACATTAGCACTGCCCCAGACCTAGAGGGGTGGGATGGGGGGAGGGAGTGGGAGGGAGGCCCCAGAGAGAGGGGATAAATGTATACATAGAGCTTATTGACATTGTTGTACAGCAGAAACTAACACAATATTGTAAAGCAATTATATTACAATAATAATTTTTTAAATTAAATTATAAGAGGCTAGTTTCCTAATAAAAGGAAAGTCCAGGATCTGAAACAAACAAACAAACCAAAAAAGAACTGCTCCAGCAAGTTGCAGGATCTGAAAATCAAGAGCTAAGGGTATTCCAAAAAGGACCTACTGTACAGCCCATGGAACTCTACTCAATGTTATGTAGCAGCCTGATTAGAAGCGGAGTTTGAGGGAGAAAGGATACATGTATACACATGACTGAGTCCCTTCACTCTTCACCTGAAACTATAACAACATTGTTGATAGCTATATTCCAATATGGCTTCCTTGGAGGCTCAGACAGTAAAGAATTTCAACATCAAATAAAAAGTTTAAACAAAGGAAAAAAAGAAAAGAAAAAAGAAAGAGCTAAGAGTACTGAGAAATAACAGCAGTTAAATAATGCAGCTCCATCCTAAACTAGGGCTTCCCTACTGGCTCAGACGGTAAAGAATCAGCCCACAAAGCAGGACACCTGGGTTCGATCACCTGGGTTGGGAAGATCCCCTGGAGGAGGGCACGGCAACCCACTCCAGTATCCTTGCCTGGAGAATCCCCAAGGACAAAGGAGTCTAGCGGGCTACAGTCCATGCGGTCGCAAAGAGACGGACACGAGGGAACAACTAAGCACACCATATCCTAAACTATGCAATTTGAACTGTGTTGCCCTGTACCTCAAAATGGAGACCTAAGGACTCACCTGAAGATAGAAGAAAAGGAGGGGGCAGAACCCCTCAATGACGCAGTCTCATTAGAATTAGCACCCACAGCTGTCTGGAGCCTGACCTAAGGCTGCTTCCACTCTGCCTACGAGACCCTGTGCCTAGATGATCAGGAACCTAAAGACACAATCCTGACTGCCAGATCCCTCAGGATTCCAGTCTTCCTCTACCTGGATTTTCATGCCGCCTGCTTTTCCTTGACACAGCTTACATCACAGCATGTTCCCTACCTTCATGTTTCCCCGAAACCAAACTCAGGGTCACTCCGTCTTTCCTCTTCGTATCAGCATGTGCCCAATTTTAGTTCTACCCAAATCCAACACTGATTCTATATTTTCACCAACTAACTGATTCTATGCATTTTACTTAACATACAGCTGTAAGTTTCAGAAGCCTTCATTCACTTAACATGACCAAGAAAGAATCCATTCACACAATGGAAGAGAAATAAAAATGAGCCAGAAATCAAAGTGCACAGGGTAATCCTTTGCCAAAGAGAACAAGAACACATAAATTTTCTCTAAAATTTTCTTTAAGACCACAATATATGGTTATCTTGTACATTTTGTGAATTATAGCAAATCTAAGAAACAGCCCCGTCACAGTTTAACAGTGAAAATCTGAACTTTGCCTAACACCAAATTCCCTTTTTCCCTTAAATTTCTTCAAGCAATTTCAAAATGGGAATCAACTGGAATTTTAAGACAAAGAAACTGGTATAAACTATTCCTTTCCTCTTCCAAAGTGACTATGGCTATTTAAACTGAATGTTCTCAATTGTCTATAGGATACATTCCACAGCACTTAGCCCAGTCAGTTAAAAGGTTCCCCAACCTGAACTCAATCTACATTTGTAAACCCCAATTCCCACAATTCCCTTCCTATCTTAAAAAGTCAAATTACTCACTGACATGCAAACATGCTTTGTTCTTTATTCACATACTTCCCTCTTCCTAAAATCCCTTTTCCTTCCCATTGCCATTCTCTTCACTCTTCATCAAGATATACCACTAAAGTGCCTACTCCAGCATGAAATGATTTCTTCCTACAGTTTTGAATCATTTCTTTGTCCTCTAAAATAATGAATTGCATGTATTATTTAACTATTTCTATTTTTTCCACTCAAACTAGACTATAAGCTCCTTGAAAAAAAGAACAGAAATTCTTATTTTTTCTTATTTGAATCAGAATCTAGCAGAGGATCTCAAGCAGCCCATTAGTGGTTTAAAGAAAATTCTAAGGTACACTGGAAAGAAATAAATGAAAGCATAAGAGAAACTAATCATGAGAAAATGAAAATCTTCCTGATATATTTAGAAATAATTATCACAAAATTGGCATCACACATCTGGAGGCTGAAGTCCTGATCAGTAACATATATATGCAAAACTGCTCAAACTAATAATTATGTTCACTTAGAACCTTACTGAAAGTGTAGTCAATCCCTCTAGGCTAAGAATGTATTTAAGTCACATAATTTTTTTAATATTTTACAGTAAGTTGTTTTAATCTATATAAATGAATAAAAGTAATTATAATAGGGCCATCTAAACTCGGAGGAAATGCCACTTAAACATTAAAAAAATATTGCACATAATTTGCACACATACACATCCCACATCTATCTGTGTTTAGGGAACCTGTAGTTATTTTTATTGTAATTTTCTGCGTAGGAGTCTCACCTAGTTCTACAGATTCAAAAATTATCAATAATACTGACTAAATCTGATATTTTGATTTTAGATACTCATATCTATTTATTAAAAAACTATTTATTTAAAGATACAAAACCAATAAAAATATATGCTTCCATCTAGTGGCCAATTCAGTCAACCAAAGTAGGGGCAAAGGAACGAATAAGTGAAATCCGTATGAAGCTCCCAATCTCATTTCAACCAAATAACCCTACACCTGTCTCTTCTGGATCAAAGGTTCTAGACAAAGTATTTTCAGTTTTCACATCTTCCAAATATGCTACCTTATATTTGTTTGAAATGCTCAGAAATAATAATGATAGTAATAATCAGTAATGCCAACAGCTTCTTCAGGGGTCCTTATTGAAACCAGCTACCACCCACAACATTACATATATTATACCATGGATAAAAACAATTTTATAAAATAGATATTTTTATTTTCATTTTTAAGGTAATGAAATTGAAACTCAAAGATGAGAAGTACCTTCCTAATGTTCTACACTAGTAAACTGCAAAGGGATTTTCACCCAGGTCTAGTTTTGTTGACTCCTAGAACTATGTCCTTTCTATAATATTCTGCAGGATTCAAAGTAGGTCAAAGAGAAGGAAAGAGCCAGTGACCCCCAAGTAGACTGGTTTTCCCTATCAATAATTAAAGTCTGGCTGTACTTTAGCAGAAAGAGTTAACTTCAAAGTTCTGCAGATGGTAGTCTCAGCCACTTCCCCTCCAGCGAGGTCACATTCAGCTCAAATCTATTCTTCAACTATTTACAGGCCTCTTTATCAGCATTAGTACCCTTCAAGTTTTGACATCTCTCTTCAGGCCAGAAGTATTTATTTAATAAACAAGTACAGCTTGAGGAACATCAGGCTCTTATTCATGGTTAAGTAATTAAAAACGGAAAACACATCACCAAGTTCCTAATATATGCAAGCGTTAATTGGTTCAATTGGTGAATGTTTCCCCAGACTGCATTTGTTTCTTAAGGATGGGTGCTGTGTTCCTATCCACGCCTCATGGCTTTCAGGGTTTGCTAATTAGTGCTTTCCTAATCCCATTCAGAAAACTGGAGCAAGTTTTTGCCATTCCCCTTCCATAAATGGGTGGTCACTGAGATTAGGTCAAGCCAGCTCAGCCTACAATAGCATCCTTAATCAGCCCATGCGAAATGAAAATGAGGCAAAAATCCTGGCTTTTATCTCACCCTGTCTTTGGAGCTAATTAAAATGCACAGGCTCTTTCTCCTGGTTCAACCCTGCTGTTCTACACACTAATAAGCCAACAAAAGGTGCTGAAAGCAATGGGCTGAATAATTGTTGAAATTTACAGTTCCTTAAAGGCAACTGTTAAAAAGATTTCTCACTCCTCAGCAATGTAGATCACATTCTGATAAAGTATCACTAAGTAAGATCTCCTCTTACATTTATCCTAAGCATTACAGAGATTTGGGGGAGGATCAGGATCCTGTAAATTGATGACTGTTTTGTTGATGCCCTTTTATTTATGTGGCTTTCAACTCACTTTACTAACCAAAGAGTTAAAACAACATATGTTCTTTGACTGAAATCTTCTCCCCCACCTCCCCACCCACTACCCTGGGCCTTTGCTGTTTTAAAAAGTGCTATGAGAGCTCTCTAGAATAATAAACAAAAAGGTGGGGGGGGGGGGAGTGGGATAAGACAGGATATAGGCAAAAAAAAGAAAATGCGCGCACGCGCACGCACACACACACACACACACACACACACACACACACACACCCAAAAGATCTACTTAGGCTCATACCCTTCCCAACCATTTTACCCACCAAAAATAAATCCTTAAATTAATAATCAACCTTAATAAAACTAGCTTCTAAAATACAGTAAGCTTTTGATCTCCCTGTTCCCCTGCCTCGGGGTATTCCTTTATATTTATTAAAATGCACCTTGAGCATGTTACAAGTAAAACAATAATTTCCTACACTTTAATACACGCACAAGCATATAATTTAAGGAAGCATTTGCCAAGGAGAAGCACATGGTCCAAACACATATACCAAATTAAGTTCACGTTATAATTATGTTTAAAAATCAATACATTAAGTAAGAATTCAACATGTTCAAAGGGGCATATTAGCCCAAAACTGTAATTATATGAAAGCAACCTGCCTCCCTAAGACTAAGCAGGATGTGAGACGTCTGGACATAGAGTGAGGATTTAATCACCACCTCCTGCCCCGCCACACACACAGACCCAAAAAGCATGTGCACAAAGAACTTACATATTTTCATCTATGCTTGGCACAATGTCAAAATGCCATGCAATGTGAAAACTTCAGGAGGCACCAACTACTTTTTTGAAGCCACGCAAAAAACTCTAAAAGGACCCAAAAATTAATAAAGCATTCTTTTCCAATAAAGGAACATACTTATATTGAAAACTTCAATATCTTAAATGCCTTCGCCACAGCTCTTTCATGTATAATAAACTGTTTCTCTGAAGCCTGATATTTATTTTAAACAAACAAAACATGCAACAGTGATCACTAGTCTTCATAGCATCTGGAACTGGCTGAAAGATATGCAGTAAAAACTTTCCTCCTTCAACAGAACTTAATTTCTTAGGTTTTTTGCCCAGTGCTGCCTAGTTATTTGTAATTCTATAAATCACCTCAAAACACTTCAATCCATGGGAATGTGTAAAGATTACACCCCTGGTAGATATAGCTTTAAAATGATCCATCAAGAGAGATAATATTAAATAAAAAGAAACAATAATTGAGAATAATTAGTGAGTTTAAAATATGTATTACTTTAAAACTCTAAACCACTACTAACATCCAGGCTATCATTACCTTCTAAATCATCAAAGTAAGACAATAATGACACTTACATAAAACATAGTATACGTGTTAAATGCATTAACTTATTTAATCCTTTCATCATCAACCATATGAAATAGATATTGCTTTATCCACTAAAGAAATGAGAAAGCTCATGAGCACAAAAAGTTTAAGGAATTCAAATTTCCCAAGCTCACAGAGCTTGTAATTAGGCACTGAGTTTCTGCACTTAATCATTATGCCATCCTATATAATTAAATAAATTATAGTACATTGCAGTTCATTTTATTGTACTCTACATAACGGAAATGGTTTCACATTTAGAAAGAGTTAGAGACTACATTAAGCACCTCACACAAATTATCTCATTTAAATCTCTCAACAATCACGCGGTAGATCTTACTACCAGCTCCCTCTTAAGTGACAACATCTTTAAACAAGAAAGACATGTCCCACTTCTACTACACAAAACTCACTAAGCAATGGCATTGCAATAAAAACATGCCCATCTAGATTAAATTCTGAGCTTTCCTCTTTCAACTGTGGTGAAAACACATAACATAAAATTTACGCTTTTAACCATTTCTAAGGGTACACTGAAATAGTGCTAAGTATAGTCACACTTTCTGAAACAGATCTCCAGAATTTTTTCATCTGGCAAACTGAGACACTATACTCAAAGAACAACCTCTTTTTCCCTGCTCCCTAAGGCTGTCAATACAGAGCATTTTTGTATCATTATAAACACCTATCATCAAACATATTTCTATACATTAAAATGATAATAACTAAATTAAAAATTGAGTTTTTTTCTTTAAAAAGTCATACCTTAAAATTATGGAAACATCACAGATGCTGACTTGAAAATCTTTACATGAAAGTTAAGCATTTCTATTACAAATTCCAAGTGTGATATGCAATAGCTGTCTTTTTGTGGTTTTTACATTTTTAGACAAGAAAAACAATGAGGGCACTTTAAAAGGTTTCAATATGCTAATCACAGTTATCAGAATTAAATAACTGACAAACGGAAATTTGAAATGAAAAGGTAGAAACCAAAGAACAAATTTACAGACCCCTTTCTTTCCACCTTATCCTCCATACATGCATGCATAAACCAATTTTCTAAAGGGAAAAATTAGTGATTTTGAATTAAATTACCACTTATACTATCTTTCCCCATTAGTTGCTCAAATACAAACACAAAGAACCCTGGCAGACATTTATAGAATCCATTTCCCAATCCCATAGGTCAGGACATCTGATACTAATGTTAATCAAAAAAGCATTTTAATTCAAATTGCCACAATATTCAAATTCTCAAACTTAATAAAAAGGTAAAATAGTCTATCAGAACTCATAATGTAGTCACTTTTTCTGTGAGCTAGTCATACTCAGCATTGAAAAAAAGTAATATAGGAAAATTACAAAAGTTAAGCAAAAATACACAAATCTTGAATATAAAGGAACATACATATGAGGAAAAAGGGGGAAAGATGTGTGACCAATCTCAACTACTAATATAAATATTTGGATATTTAAGTAATTGAGAAGTGGATACTATCTTGGGTTAAATTGGAGGCAGTTCGGGTAGGGATATGGATACAGTGACACAAGGAATTCTACTGAAAGCAGAAAGGCAAGCTTTAAAGGAGAAGACGTTAAGGGCAATTGGCTCAAAGCAGTTGTAATCTGGGTGGCAAACCTCAATAAGGGGAAATACAGAAACAAACATACAGTTAGCCTGCTATTTGTGCATGCTATCAATCTATAACTGAAAAAATGTTAATAAAGAAAAATATAGAAATAAATTATCAAGGCTTTGTGCCAAACACTGTGTTAATATTTCACTTTACTCTTCCAATAAACTTATGAATAGACTGGGATACTGATGTGATAAT
Source organism: Budorcas taxicolor (assembly GCF_023091745.1). NCBI lineage: Eukaryota > Metazoa > Chordata > Mammalia > Artiodactyla > Bovidae > Budorcas > Budorcas taxicolor. Next base: position 91,262,440 of record NC_068910.1, read on the forward strand.
ATTACAGACAGGGGAACTGAGGCTGGAAGATACCAGGAATGTGAGTTGAGGCTCTGACTCTATAGAGCTTGGGCTACTTACATTATTCAAGGCTGATACATAAGATTAAGAAAATCAGAAGTGAGTGCTAACTTAACCTTCCCCAAATCACAGCTGCGATGCTTCAGAAGGTAGATGAGGAAAAAGAAGGCCAGAGGAAGAGAAGCAAGTCAAGAAGCGGTTTCAATACACATCAAGTTCACAATGAATGATGTGGGAAGTATACAGACAAAAGATCATTAATTGATTATATGAGGAAAATATTACCTGTAAATGAAATAAAAAAGGTATAAAACTCTTCTGGTGCCTTCCAGAACATCATTTGTTTTGTTTTGTTAATTGAGTTGTAATTGACATATAGTGTAAGTTTAAGGGGTATAACGTGTTGATCTGATTGACTCATGTATTGCAATTATGATTAGTATTGCAGCATTAGCTAACACCTTCATCATGCTCACATAATTATCTTTCCTGAGGTGAGGACAATTAAGTTCTTGTCTCCTAGCAACTTTGAAGTCTAGGCTATAGTACTGTTGACTATAGTAACTATGCTATACACTGACCTCCGGAAGTATTAGTCTACTAATTGCAAAGCTGTTTCCTTAAACAATATCTCCCTTATTCCTCACCCTCAGCCCCTGATAATGGCCATTCTAGTCTCTTTGTCTAAAGTTGGGCTCTTTTAGGCATTTACTTACTTACTTACATATACATTTAATTTTATTTATTTTTGGCTGTGCTGGAGCTCTGTTGCTGCACAGGACTTTTTCTCGTGGAGAGTGGCGGCTACTCTCTAGCTGTGTGGCGCGGGGTGCTCATTGCCGTGGCTTCTCTGGTTGCAGAGCACACGCTCTTAGGGCACTCGGGCTTCAGGAGTTGCACTTCCCGGGCTCTAGTGCACGAGCACAGGCTCAATAGTTGAGGCACACGGGCTTAGTTGCTCTGTGGCATGAGGGATCTTCCCAGATCAGGGATCGTACCCATGTCTCCTGCATTGGCAGGCGGATTCTTTACTACTGAGCCACCACAGAGGCTCATTTGGGCTTTTTTTGATTCCACACATACGTGAATCAGCAGCAGCAGCAGCAGCAAGCAGCATTCTTGGCCTTGACTCACTAGATGCCAGTATTCGCCCGGTGGTAACAATCAAAATTGCCAAATATCCAGGCAACTATTTGTGATATAGTTAAGGGTTTTTTGTTTGTTTTGCTTTGTTTGTTATTATTATGACAAATTAGTGTTTCGTGGAGTAATCAAAAGAAGATCTGCAGATAGCAACAAAGGTGGGATTTCAAAGGAAGCCTAGGAAATTTGCACTGCCAAGCATTTGTGGCAATTCTTCCCTATCCAAGTACCAGCTGAACAGAGTTAAGATTCAAGTGATATAAATGGTGAAAACCCCAACAAGGAAAAGAAGAAGATTCAGCAGAAAGTCCAAGTCTGAACTGTGAGTGGGTAACATGGAGTTAATCATCAAGCAAGACATCAGCAGAAAAGTTGTTGAAAGAAAAGAATAAAGCTTATGACATGCCATCTTCTCCAAAGCCAGGAGCCTGAAGAGGGTAATCCAAGACAGAGTTCACATTCAGGTCCAAGAAAACGAGAATGCAGATCACGCTGTGGCTTTCAGTCAAAAGGGAAAAGATGGCTATCTTGGCAAGAGGACTCTAGAAAGAGCATTTCAATTCACCAACTACCATTTGGTGTTGTTATGTGTGTTACTCACTCCGTCGTGTCTGATTCTTTGCAACCCTATGGACTGTAGCCTACCAGGCTCCTTTGTCTATGGGATTCTCCAGGCAAGAATACTGGAGTGGGTTGCCATTCCCTTCTTGAAGGGATCTTCCCGACCCAGGGATAGAACCTGGGTCTCCTGCATTGCAGGCAGATGCTTTACCATCTGAGCTACTAAGGAAGCCCTGGTGTTCTGGAGCAGTCCTTAATTACCATAGTGGAAAGAAAGGGTTAATATGTATTTAAACGTGCTTGAGTTGCCAGCAATTATTATCAGCACAGGCTATCCTTCCACGGTAGCATTCAGCGAGAAAAGAAAGAATAAAACCTAGTCCTTCTGAGTTGTGGGTGCTAACCAGTCAACCATGCTGGCCAAATCCTGCCTATCAAATCTCTTTGTAATATACACTATTCACCCAGCCAGAAGTCTTCAATGACAGCTATTCATGTGTCCTGAGCTGATCAAACGCAGGCAACAGTGATGGTTGAGCACGACTTGCCTTTACTGAATGAACAGAAACTGTTCCCCAACCATCCGTCTGGTGCACAAACTCTACTGTTCTTTTAGGCTTTTAATGGGCTGTCCTCCAAATGGCACATCAGAGAAAACATTCCATCTGAAGAACAGGTATAGAATGCAACTACTTGTTCAGCCACAACCCTGGCCTTTTGGGTTATGTGCAGTCTTAGTTCTGAATAACCGAGGATAAGGGTGGGTAGGGAAGCTTTTCCCTCAATTCTAAACACCCTTTAGTCTCCTTTGAGTCAAAGCTGCTAATTATGCCAGGCAGGCTGTATGATGAGTAGTGGTTTTGTGATCCCAACTATTGTTCAGAAGGGCTGAGATCACCAGTGCATTCTCTTAGTTATAGAGAATTTGAAGGGAAAAGTCTGAGTACTTATTATCTCTTTCTTTTCTTAAACAGTGCCTATTTACAAACTTTTCACTGGTGAGTAAAAACATTTACTGGCAATAAAACACAGCAGTGTTTCAGAATGTTAACCTCTTCCCTCAAAACCTGACAAAGTACTCTGAGTGTTTGGGAGGGAAAAGCTGCTTTCTTTTCTATTCCTTGCTGCAAACACAGGATGAGGAGGGGGAAAGAAAAAAGGAAGAAAATCAGGAATAGCTAACATGCATAGAGATGGATAGATAGATTTCCTAGACAGACATTTTTCTGGAGCTATCTAGACCACAAAAAAAAGCAACTGCACCCTACCTTTATAAAACCTCAATAAAATCAATAAAACAATGGTAGATTCGGGAGGGCTAACTCCTACTCTGCACATAATTATATTGGCAATAAAATATAGGTCAAAAAATGAAAAAAATATAACAACCTGGTAATAAATCCTGTGACCTCTAAGGTAGACTAGCAAGTCTCTTGTCTGGATGTTTGTTTTCTGAGAAGTAGGTGGGACCTTTTGAAAACATCCTTGAGCAGAAGTCATGCTAATAAAGATGCTATATAATTTTAAGATATCCATAACTGTATCCAAAGATATTAAGAAATAATTCATGAACAAGATAACAATGAATTCACGCTTTTTTATATATATGCTGCATGTACTCATATTTTAATTTTTTAATTAGAGGATAATTGCTTTACAGAATTTTGTTTTCTGTCAAACCTCAACATGAATCAGCCATAGGTATACATATATGCCCTTCGTCTTGAAACTTCCTCCCATGTCCCTCCCCACCCTACCCCTCTAGGTTGATACTGAGCCCCTGTTTGAGTTTTCTGAGACATACATCAAATTCCCATTGGCTATCATTTTACACATGGTAATGTAAATTTCCACGTTACTCTCTCCATACATCTTCACCCTCTCCTCCCCTCTCTCCATGTCCATGTCTGTTCTCTGCCTGTTTCTCCATTGCTGCCCTACAAATAAATTCTTCAGTACATCTTTCCAGATTCCACATATATGCATTCAGTTCAGTTCAGTTCAGTCGCTCAGTCTTGTCCGACTCTTTGCAACCCCATGGACTGCAGCATGCCAGGCTTCCCTGTCTATCGCAAACTCCCAGAATTTACTCAAACTTGTGTCCCTTCAGTCAGTGATGTCATCCAACCATCTCATCCTCTGTCATCCCCTTCTCCTCTCGCCTTCAATCTTTCCCAGCATCAGGGTCTTTTCAAATGAGTCAGTTCTTCCCATCAGGTGACCCAAAGTATTGGAGTTTCAGCTTCAACATCAGTCCTTCCAGTGAATATTCAGGACTGATTTCCTTTAGGATGGACTGGCTGGATCTCCTTGCAGTCCAAGGGATTCTCAAGAGTCTTCTCCAGCACCACAATTTAAAAGCATCAATGCTTCAGCACTCAATTTTCTTTACAGTCCAACTCTCACATGCATACATGACTACTGGAAAAACCATAGCTTTGACTAGCAGACCTTTGTTGGCAAAGTAATGTCTCTGCTTTTTAATATGCTGTCTAGGTTGGTCATAACTTTTCTTCCAAGGAGCAAGTATCTTTTAATTTCATGGCTGCAGTCACCATCTGCAGTGATTCTGGAGCCCAAAAAAATAAAGTCTGTCACTGTTTCCCCATCTAATTGCCATGAAGTGATGGGACCGGATGCCCATAAATATTTATTTTTCTTTTTCTCATTTACTTCACTTTGTATAATATATTCTAGGTTCATCCACCTCATTAGAACTGACTCAAATGTGTTCCTTTTTCAGGCTGAGTAATAGTCCATTGTGTATACATACCACAACTTCTTTACCCATTCATCTGTCAAAGGACATCTGGGTTGCTTCCATGTTCTAGCTATTGTCAATAGTGCTGCAATGAACAATGGGATACATGTGTCATTTTCAATTTTGGTTTCCTCAGGGTATATGCCTAGGAGTAGGATTGCTGGGTCTTATGGTGGCTTTATTCCTAGTTTTTTAAGGCATCTCCGTACTGTCTTCCATAGTTGCCGTATGAATTGACATCCCCACCAACAGTGCAAGAGGTACTGGGGACCTTTTATTTTTTAATTATCATTTTTTCTTACCATGCAGTGTGGCACATGGAAACTTCCCTGATCAGGGATCAATCGTATGCCCACTGCAATGGAGTCTTAACCACTGAACTGCCAGGGAAATCCTGCATATACTTTTAATAACATCTGGCCAGTAACTACATGTTCCAATGTCTTCTTCAGCATCAAGGATACTGAAATAAATCTGGGGAAGAGTTGTGAAGATGTGAAGAACTAACTGTACAAATGTTATGTCCTCTTGAGAGTGAAATTTGAAGTCTTGCTGTCAATGTATTTTTCTCATACATGTGTGATTTGTTTCCAAGTTGTCTTTTTGTCAGAGTTTTCACATCAATTAAAAAGAGCTAAGAACTAAATGGGAAATAGATGGGGAATCAGTGGAAACAGTGTCAGACTTTATTTTTTGGGAGGCTCCAAAATCACTGCAGATGGTGACTGCAGCCATGAAATTAAAAGACGCTTACTCCTTGGAAGAAAAGTTATGACCAACCTAGATAACATATTGAAAAGCAGAGACATTACTTTGCCAACAAAGGTCCGTCTAGTCAAGGCTATGGTTTTTCCTGTGGTCATGTATGGATGTGACAGTTGGACTGTGAAGAAGGCTGAGCGCCGAAGAATTGATGCTTTTGAACTGTGGTGTTGGAGAAGACTCTTGAGAGTCCCTTGGACTGCAGGGAGATCCAACCAGTCCATTCTAAGAGATCGGCCCTGGGATTTCTTTGGAGGGAATGATGCTAAAGCTGAAACTCCAGTACTTTGGCCACCTCATGCGAAGAGTTGACTCATTGGAAAAGACTCTGATGCTGGGAGGGGTTGGGGGCAGGAGGAGAAGGGGACAACAGAGGATGAGATGGCTGGATGGCATCACTGACTTGATGCCCGTGAGTCTGAGCGAACTCGAGGAGTTGGTGATGGACAGGGAGACCTGGCGTGCTGCGATTCATGGGGTCGCAAAGAGTTGGACACGACTGAGTGACTGAACTGAACTGAATTGAAGAACTAAAAGAAACTTTTTATGAAGGAAAATGTGTTCACCTCACAAGACTGGCAGACTCTTCTATCTGGTCCACTTTGGGGTGACACTCATTTCAATTAGCTACAATTGAAAGCAAAAGAACTGTGAAGACAGGAAAAGAATGACTCCTGCTCTGACTTTTCCACAACGTAATTTTCCACTCTTGCATTTTTGTGGTCTAACATGTTCCCCGTTAGACACACCAGATCACTAGCTTCATTCCTAGAAACCTTTTATCTCCACCTGCTGGAAGCATGAAACATAACTGGGTTCAAGAGAACCATGGACATATTTCAGAAAGAAAAAATGTTTTATGCAAATTAAGAATTTAAATGACCTATTTTAAACTATGTCCCTTGGTACATTATATCTATCATTGAATTGATTCACCTAAAAACTTCTGTTTTGTGATCATCACAAGGTTTAGTCTTCTTGTCTATATGTCATCAAAATTGTCAAGCAATTACTTTGCAAAGAAAATTATGGAAATACATAATAGGTGAATAACAGTTAAGTTATGGTCCTTAGGAAAGACAACGGTAGGGAAAGATCATTTAACATATATCTTGAGTTATGAGGAATATAATGCTGCATGCATGCTAAGGGGCTTCAGCCATGTTGAACTCTTTGTGACCCTATGGACTGTAGCCCACCAGGCTTCTCTGCCCATGGGTCTCTTCAGGCAAGATACTGGATTGAGTTGCCATGCCCTCCTCCAGAGAACCTTCCCAACCCATGGGTCAAATGCTTGTCTCCTGCGTCTCCTGCATCCCAGGCAGATTCTTTTCCGCTGAGCCACCAGAGAAGCCCTTTAGCTGCCTTAAGAGGTATGGAAACAGAAAACAGCAGCCCGGTTCACCCTCTGTTGTATAAATTAATTGTCACTGTTGATTATTCGCTAATTTACTAAAAACAAATCTACCGAAAAAAACATTGCTCTTTCAGATTGCTTACACATAATTGAATGTAATAAATAATTTAGTAGATGCCTAAAGACTATTATAAAAAGGCAAAATAAAAGTTAATGTGTAATGGGTATAAAAACAAAGTATTTGCCTTTTGGTTAAACATTTTTATACCTCAGTGGTGTTTAATGATAGCCATAGTCACTGCAGGGAAGAAAAAGAAAGAAAGGGGAAACTGCCTGCCAACACTGATTTTTTTCTTTTTAAAACTAACAGTACTTTAAAAAAAAAAAAAGTTTCCTTATAAAATATTTAATATGCTAGAATTTTTTTCCTAACACAGTAGTTTTCTCTTTAATACTCTTTCAATCATTGTTGATTGGCAGTGTGCCATTTCACTCATTTGTATGCATAAGAATCTGCGAAGAAACCATTTTTCCACTAATATTTCAGAATTCTATATATTGTGTATTTCCTCCAGCTTTTAAATAAGAGAAAAGTAGAATAATTCCCTGAAAGTTTACCATGCCACACACAAATGAATCTGAGTCAGTTTTCTGATAAATAAGTCAGTATTCTTTTTTAAGCTAGTTATAAGGAAAGATGAAAATGAATCCACTGCAGTATCACTAACCTGTAACCAATAACAAAGCAATGGGACTGCATTCATTTTCAATATAACTTACGAATGGTTATCACTTACTAGTGCTGTATTTGGCACAGGAGAAATCATGAACAGAAAGCTAAACATCTCCCATCCCCTTCCAAATGTAAGTCTAGCTCACCCTAGAATGAGGACGGTATTCACATTCTTTTTCAAACCTCTCTGTCAGTTCTTTTCCTTTAGTTAGGCTTTATTAAAAGTCAAATTGTTTACATAAAACTAAAGAAAGTATATTTCAGGTCATTCACAGTAACTAGCACTTCACAGAGTTCCATAGATATGTGTTGAATGGATGAAAGAATAGCAAAAGAAATCAACCCTGGATTTAGTTGTTTACAAATTAATCTGATTAAGTAAGCTTGATAAAATAAAATGGTAAATATAAACTATTGCACACACAGTTAAAATAAATACACTTTGTAATAGAAAGCAGTTTGCACTGGTTCCATTTAGGTGCCTATTAAGCACTGTGGAAATATTATTACTATATTCTACCGAGTTATTATTATAAGTAATAACTTACATTAAAAATCTAATTATGCATTATATTATGCAAAGTAGTAGTAACTGATTAAGATGCCTAATCATGCACACACAATGGCCTCCACTCTTTCTAAAGTCCCTGACACAGAAGTTCTGAGATGGGGAAGAGGAATGGCAATCGCCAATAAACAAGAGATATTCATGTGTTTCTGCTGGAAAAAGAAAGAGTGGGAATGTGTTAGGAATTAAATAGAGATTTGTAGCTTAGAATCTGCTGTGAGGAGACTCTGAAAAATGTAGAAGAGGCAGCCTGTCTGAAGTAGCAGGCTTTGGAAATCAAGATTCATCCAGCAGCTACTATGGAAGATGGGTGTGAAAAGGAGCTAAAGATACGGGAATTAAATTAAGGGTCTGTGTAAGGGCAGCTCTCTCACTTGTCACCCCCTACTTTCCAAGTGCAGAAACATCAGGTAGCTGGTATTATCCTCCAGCAAAAATAGCTGACCCTTTCCCAGTGAAACTGAGCAACCTGCCAGGTGAAACCGTGCATAATCCTCACTCTAATTTGAGTGATCCTATAGTCTGACAGCTGGTTTCCTGCTGATCCCCCTCAAGCAAAGTCTCACTTCTGTTTACCTCACACAGAACTCCTAGGGAGATTTCCAAGTGAGAATCAGTTGTAACTCAGAGACTTTTATTAATTACACAGTCCTTCTTTCTATTGGAAGGATGGCTGGACATGCAAGAAAAGCTGCAGAATGAGAAGCTAGAGCCAAAATTTAGGGACTAAAATTTGACCCCAGAGAGAATTAAGGGAACAATCGTGTCCAACTCTTTGTGACCCCATGGACCGTATAGTCCATGGAATTCTCCAGGCCAGAATACCAGAGTATTCTGGATACTGAGTATTCTGAATACTGGAGCCTTTCCCTTCTCCAGGGGATCTTCCCAACCCAGGGATCGAACCCAGGTCTCCCACATTGCAGGTGGACTCTTTACCAACTGAGCTATGAGGCAAGCCCAAGGTAACTCAAGCATCACATAAGAAACTAGGTTGGGAGAAGAAGAAGAATACATTCTTATTGCCAAATAATGTCAGAAATGTTCAGGAAGATATTGCATCTACAAAACAAGAAAAGAATGCTATGAAAAAGGAATAATCAGAAAAAAATTAAACATTCTTGTATAGATTAAAATTATGACTAAAATGATGGCTAAAATTAAAAACGAAAACTGTTCAGTAAGCTTACAGAGAAGACTGTCCAGATTGGAACATGATGATGGATTGCTCTGGGACAGTGGCTTCCACTAATGGGTACAAAATAGAATATGTTTATTTAACAAAGACCATGGTGAGCATACTTTTTCCCCAGTGGCCCTGCAGTCATTCAAGTATCCACTCCTTGCCAGCTTGTCTCAGGTGAAGGCAATTTCAAGTGAACCGTGTACATGGCAGAATTGAGAGGCAGAAAAAACACAGTGGTTTCTGGCCTCTGTGAGCAGCTTATGTCTCCTGGATTTCTGCTTATATGACATAATATTTCTGCTTACTTCTCAAAGCAGTGTGAATCAATCAGTTTATGATGACTTGCCAGGAAAAGCTCCACAACTCCAGGGCCACTTTTCAATAGAAGACACAGACCCTTGGAATTGTGTCCTGTGTCAAGTCTGCCTAAAGTATTAAAGTCAAGATGGCAGGCACAAGAGATTCATGTGGTCTCAATCAAGGTCTAGAAATAGAACGTGATCACAAACTGATCTCAGACAAGAAGAAGTTCTAGTCTAAGAAGTTCAAGCAATCTAAGAAGTTCAAGCATCTCTTGTACATCCAGTGTTTGACAGAGCAACACAAAGCCCTGTTCAAGCAAAGCTCTGAAACAAATCAGATTCTTCCGTATTTCCAAAACAAAAGCAGCAGTAAGGACCAAGGAACACACCAAGACTGGCTTGTACCACATGGATTCAGCGTATTCAGCACATGTATTCAGTCTGCCATAGAGTAGCAGAAAAGCTAAATGATATTTTATCTAAGCGTTTCATTACATTGCGCTGGGACTTTCTCAATGCTCTTCTGCTAATCTCTACCATTATAGAACCGAACTAAATTTAAAACCACTGATGTCATCAGAAAAATTTTTCTGACTACAGGAGGACTGAATTCAAAGAAAATAAAGGTAATTAATGTATGCCCTTGAATTAGGCATGTTCCATAACAACATGTGTATGTGCAAAGATTAATTTTAAGAAGTGTATGCACAGAATATACACACACCATTTATAAGAAAAATCAGCGTTACCAAGCATACTTTAATCCTGAGTAAACCATCCTTTAAGACTTTTTTCCCCTCATAGGTATAAATTCTTTGAATTTGCATCATTTAGCAGGAATACAAAGGCATAAAGCCTTCATGTACTGGTTTCTTTAAGTTCAGGAAAGTGCATAATATATTTATATATGCAGCTGTATACACATGTGCTTAGTCACTCAGTCGTGTCTGACTCTTTGCGACCCCATGGACTGTAGCCCACCAGGATCCTCTGTCCATGGGAATTCTCCAGGCAAGAATACTGGAGTGGGTTGCCATTCCCTCCTCCAGGGGATCTTCCCAACCCAGAGATCGAACCCAGGTCTCTTACATTGCAGGTGGATTCTGCCACCAGGGCAGCCCATACTTGCAGCTGAGCCCAATCAAATCAGTTCTGAGACTTATTAGGGCATGACGCTGTTGACACAAGGCTAAGTGCAAAGCCTTGACCTTGCATTTCCACTTTGACCTCAGGGACCATACCTACTCATCTCACCCCAACCTTTACAACTTGAATGATGTCAGATCAGGCTGCTCTGTTTTTTTAAAGGATCAGTTAGCCGAAATGAAAGCTATTTACTTCGCCCATTATTGTTCAATTCTTGGAGGTTTTTTATTTTTTTTTTCCCCCAGGGCCTCCAAACAAATCTATTCAACTTCTGTAAAAACAAAATGTTCCCAAAATTCTTTAAAGTTTACATCTAAAATCTGTTAAGTCAAAATGTTTTTCCCCACAAAATCCTGTCATATTTTGAAAGACATTCAAACCAAAGCAAAAACTATAAATAAAAATAGAGCTGAATATTAAAGGGGAAGAGAGAAGCCAATTTATTAGATATAAGGATTTTTATTGTCTCAAATATTAGTTTCCAGTTTACCTTGAAAAAAAAATCTGGTCATTTAAGCAAAATGGGTCCACTTAAGCATCAGATTTCATTTCTCATCTGCCTTTAAGATCAATGTAGATACTAAACACAGTATTTCAAGGAAGACTTACTCTTCTAATTCCATTGCTGGGTCACAGGAAGCAACCTTATGCCTTCACACCCCATTCCTCGACTGAAATCCAGTCTCCAAGATTTGAATCTTACTAGGAAAAGGCTATATCAAATTACCCAAAGTACTTACTCAGAGAAATGGAGAGAAATGGAAGCATTTTGGGGGAGCTGGATCTATTAAAAACAGTCAGTGGAGAGAAAAGGGCAATTTTCCCCTCTTGGAGAGTGCAAGTATATTTATTGTGGTAAGTTTCCTTCTTTATGTAAAAGATACAAAATCTGTTGATGCCATTTGTTAGGATAGTCTATCTTAACAAAGGGCAAAAATTCAAGGTCTAAAGTTTCTGAATCTCAGCAACGTTAAACAGGGCTTTACAAGGAATTTTCAATTTGAAATACTGAGTAAATGGGTTCACGCAGCACAGATTTTTATTGTAGACCAACCTAATTTTCACATTTTCCTCTCTATAACAAGCTAGTCATTTGTTCTCTGCACTCATAATGAAAAGAAAACAAGACTTTCTTTGTTTGTGTACATTAATTCCATGCTATAAAAGTCACTCAGTCAAGCTTCACTATACTTTCACCTTTAAACCTTAACCTGACTTGTAACAATATTTGTAGCCTCTAAAATTACACTGGTTGAACCCAGACGGAGTTAATCACCCTTCACTGTCTCAGTGAAAAGTATAATGACCTACCATTTAATGTGAAACCATTAAAATCCTAGAAAGGGCAAGAATTCACATCGTGTGTTTATAAATACCGTGCAGACATGAATCCATACATTCAAGCTACCAAGACACTTTTCATATGACACTTGTTTAGAGAACCAGATGGAAAATAATGACTGCTACACACTCAAAGCCAGAAGTGTCTATTCTGCTGCTTTATACAGTGCACCTTATACTTTTAGCACTGACATAAATTAATTCTAACATTTCATCTGGAACTAAACAAAGAAAATTCAAATCAAAGTTGGGTAATTCACGATATTTTTTCCTTTCCCGAACTACTGCTGCTTTCACACAAGGCAAATCCATCAGCAAGAGCCTTCATGTCTACCTGCAAGGCCTGTTTCAAATCCTACCTTCAGGACCATTCTACTACACAAGTCCAGAAGCCCGTTCCCTCATCACACTCAGGGCCTCTGCTCCAGGGGCTGCGCCTGAAACTGTGCCACACAGAGGCCTAGACCACTGTTCTCCATCTCCCTGGTACCACTTCAAGTCAAGACGCCTTCATCCCCATCTGCAGCATCCTCTAAAAAATTCTCCCCATTTCCACGCTTGTCTCTATAATCTATCCTTCCAGAGATTGCTGAGTAATCTTTTTGTTCTTTTTAAAGCAGATCATGGTACTTAAGAGAATGAAAACTGCATACCTACAGGGACATATATGAATAGCTAATTAATAGGACAACACAGGCTGGGCCTTAGAACCTGAGCACACGCAATATGAGTGGACGGTGCCAAAAAACAAGGGTGTGGGGAGACTGCCTCAATCCAGCTCCAGATGACAGTTTCCACAGCTGAGGACAACTCTGAAGGGATCAGACAATCTAATTTTTCAGGAGAAGCTAGAACTCTTGATTTTCATACAACACTGTAATATTTAAATGTTGCCTAAAATTTTAAACAATGCAAAATAAGCCAAATATCCCTGCCAACTGGCACAGGACATTGTTGGGTGATGACATTTTATAATCTCCCCCTTTGTTACCATCCTTGGACAAAACACCCCTTCTTTTGCTCAAATTTTCTTAGCTTTTTGTTACCTTAGATCCTTAGCACTTACTTTTGTCCATGTTTTTTGCATTCATTCTTATCTTTTAGACCTCAGATCAAAAATCTCCACTTCAAACCTTTCCCTGACTACTTTATCTATTAATATTAGAAGTCCTCCCCACAAATCACCATCATATCACCCAATTTATTTTTTCTTATAGTGTATCTCCTCACAGAAGATGATTTTGATGTTACATTGGTAAATTTAGTCTGTAAGCAATGCGTTTCCTGATACAGTAATAAAACCCACTTTCAATAAAAATCAATACAGAATATGCTAAACTGAGCCAGTTCAGACACACACACACACACACACACACACACACCTTTCAAGCTTCATTACTTCATAAAAGCACATTACCAGGCTGACTGGTTATTGTTTCTTCACTAAATATCTACAATAGTTTTTTGGAAGAAGAGCGAAAAAATGCTGTGTGTTATATACACATCATATATATATAAAATCTGTGTACATACACAAGTTTATTAATGTGCTTATATGTGTATGCTTTCTACTAAAATAGTTAATATGCAAATAAATATTAATCTGCCTCAGTGTGGTTCTGCCAGATGGACCCTGAGGAGTTGAGTCTCCTCACATTGATATAAAGCAGTGGTTCTCAACTTGAGGTAATTTTTTCCCCTCAGAGGTTTGGCAATGTGAGGAGACATTTCTGCCTCTCACAATTAGCGGGATGATATCGACATCTAGTGATACAGGCCAAGTAGGCTGCTAGACATCCTACAAGACACAGGACAGTCTCCAAAAGAAAGAATCAACTGGCTCAACATATCATTAGTGCTAAGTTGAAGAAACCCTTAAGTTTGTCTCACTCCAATTTTGCCAAAAGAAATAAGAACCAACCTATATTTTTTTGATTTGGGATGTAGGGAATAATTTTAAATTAGTTCCTCAATACCATTGCAAATTTTTTTTAACATTGTTTAACTGACTGTCAGCATGTATGCTGGGGCTTCCCTGATGGCTCAGAGGGAAAGAATCTGCCTGCAATGCAGGAGCTGCAGAAGACTCAGCTTTAATCCCTGGGTTGGGAAGATCCCTTGGAGGAGGGCAGGGCAACCCATTTCAGTATTCTTGCCTGGGAAATCTCATGGACAGAGGAGCCTGGCAGGCTACAGTCCACGAGGGTTGCAAAGAGTCACACACGACTGAGGTAACTTAGCACACATGCAAAAAAATTTTGTTGTTGTTTTGATTTTGGTTTACACCCAGCAGAGTACCTGGTCCCTTCTAAGCCTTCAATAAAGAATAAATGAATATAGTACCCGTGATTTGTTATTTTACGCTTCGCATGGACCATGTAACTAAATGTTGGCTGAATACATGAAGCATTCAGGTTGAACTGAAAAATACTGTCGAGTTCCAGGGCATATACAGATGAAGAAGAAAAAAAAAAAATTCTCTTTGGCCTCAAATTATTCAGAATCTGACACTGGCAACAAATAATATAATACAATAAAATTTATACATTCCTATAATAAGGCATACCAGACGAGCACAGTAGGACAGAGAAAGGTCAATTCACCTAGACTGGAAAAATTGGAAGATGGCATGGAAGGGATAGGAGTCCAAAATGTCCCTCTAGACTTGATGCCTGGCCTGCCTCATATGTGTTGAGTACTAATTTAGACAGAAGGATAGGAAGAAGAAACAGCACTTTGAAAGATAAGACTTAAGTTGGAAAGACCAACTAGTTAGCCTTGCTAAAGTAAGTAGGTGACTTTTGCAAGTAAGAAGAGAATTAAGGCCCTAATATGTGAACATAAATGAATTTCTGTCTTAGTAGCCACACACAGACATCTATTGGGCCAGACCTCTCTATTTCCTCCCTACTAAGGGATTCTGTGAGCCTATAATTTCTTCACTCGATTACCACGTGAAGGGCCTGCCCTTAAACATCTTTCTTCATAATGTTTTTGCCACACTTGTTGCCAGAAAGTCTTTCTGAATACATATACCATGACCATGAACCAACACTGTAACCTCAAAATTAGAATAGCTTGTAACTCCAGGAGTCCCCCAGTGGCCTAGTGGTTAGGATTTCAGATCTTCACTGCTGTGGGCCCACAGATCAGTCCCTGTTTGGAAAACTGAGATCCTGCAAGAAGGGTGAACCAGTCAGTTTAAAAAAAAAAAAAGGAAAGAAAAACTTGTAATTCCAAAGAACAAAACTGATCTAAGATCATACATCAGTGTTCCTGCAATCTGGTGTCCGTTGGCCTAAGGCTTTGTCTGAATCACTTTTATGTTTCCAGTGTTTATCCCAGATTATGTTACATGGTGCTTACTCAGCAAATATTTGTGGCTTCAAGTTACAACTTGAATCCACTCCAGACTCCATGTTTTTCCTAAATCAACAGTGCATATCAAAATTGCAATCTAATTGTTGTTGTTTAGTCGCTAAATCATATCTGATTCCTTTGTGACCCCATGGGCTGTAGCCCGCCAGGCTCCTTGTCTGGGATTTCCCAGACAAGTACAAGGAAATCTTCAAGGGATCTTCCTGACCCAGAGATAAAACCCTGGTCTCCTGGATATATTTTTCACCACTGAGTCCCCTGGGAAGCATGCTGAAATTGCAATCTACTTATCAAAGGATGAACCTGTTCAAAATTGAGCTTCGGAAATGATCATTTCCTTTCATTTTCCCTTTAAAAATATGTCCATCTAAATTGTATATACAGGTTCACATTACTGTAACCTTAATAATAATAATAACAAAGTAGGCAGAAGGCACTCTTTATTTTATGTTCTTCTTTCTGATTCTCTCCTAACCTTCTAGCCTCTCACAGAGGAATCTTCTCTTACCACGTACACCAAGGTTTCTCCCAAAGCTGTATCTCTAAGTTAAAGATTCCCTTCAAATCCAGATGAAGGTTTTTTTTCTTTTTTTTTTTTTTTTTTTTTTTTGGCATTTTAGCCATTGTAAAATGCTCCAGTGGATAACTCATTGGCATCATAAGCTCCTTCTACCAATGTACAAATCATAGTTTGTTTCTCTGAATAAATGGTTCTTGCTTATTACTGAAATCCTAGCCCAGGAAGTCTTCTAAGAGTCACATGAAATACCTTAATCTTGCATATATTCTATCAATTCAATTTATTCATTCCACTACCCAAAAGCTCTATACCTTTCCATTTGCTTCATTTCCATCAATACTGTATTTATGTATCATCTCTCCCTCTTATTTTAATAGCCTTCCAAGTCTTCTCGGGGCTTCCCTGGTGGCTCTGGTAAAGAATCTGCCTGCAATGCAGGAGACCTGGGTTCAGTCCCTCGGTTGGGAAAATCCCTTGGAGAAGGGATGGCACTCCAGTATTCTGGCCTGGAGAATTCCATGGACTCAAAAGAGTCCTTGGGGTCTTAAAGAGTCAGACATGACTGAGTGCCTTTCACTTCAAGCCTTCTCATGGCCTATAGTATTCTGCCTGTTCAGTCCACTGGCCATCACTGGTTGGGAGATCTTTCTATCCCACCCAAGACAGCAGGTCTTTTCCTAACGAAAAACCTTTCCTCTGCCACATAATGAAATTCAGTCTACTTAGCATGGAATAAGAGAATCTCCATATTCTGACTACAAGTTTGTCCTTACCAGCACTTGATCTGTAACTAATTCCAAACTAATTCCAGTTTCCGCAGCATTCAACACAATTTATCTTGTTTTTGCTAACACATAGGTGTTTCTTCTGCTTAGTGGGAGGTGCAAACAAGCAGAAAAAAGGATATTCTTCAATACTTACTTCAATTATTCTGTACTCCTGATCTAGGTGGAAGTATATTTTCCCTTCTTGCATTTCTAGTACAACATATGTATTTTTTTCATCACTTTCTGGTTTATCATATAGCTTCCTCAATTATCAAACCATGTGAACTTCATGTGTAGGGACCATAACTAAATCCATCTTCAGATGACCAGTGCTTAGAAGTCTCTCACCTTATCCAGGAATCATTATTTTAAATGGCAAGTACTCAAGCATAAGAGAAAATTGCACCGTATCTTTTATGTCCACCTATTTATGAATGAGTTTCAGTAATGCATCGGTTTTTACATTTTCCTTTTTTAATAACTTGAGGTTCTTGAATTCTCTAGATGTTTCTCTACAACCTCAAATATAGAGCTCATCACTATAGATGCTTAAAAGAAACAAACATTTAAATCTCTCTTCTCAGCACTATTGAAGGTAAACCCAAATATTGTGAGTTCTCTACTATTCCATTTATGGAAAAAATTACATAAAGGACAGCTAAAATATCACATAACATAGCCTTATTTATCTTTCATTTATGGGAGGATTTATTATTTTTTCATTAGATACACTTTTTTTTTTTAAGAATGATAAAATGTCAGTTCAGTCTTTGTCCACTAGACAAATGTTTACTGATTACCTACTATGTGCTAAGTGTGTAGCAACTATTGGTTGTTGTTGTTGTTTGCTGAGTCACTAAGTCATGTCCAACTCTTTTATGACCCCATGGACTGCAGCTCTTCTGTCCATGGGATTCTCCAGGCAAGGATAATGAAGGGGGTTGCCATTTCCTTCTCCAGGGGATCTTCCCAACCCAGGGATCAAACCCTCATCTCCTGCACTGGCAGGTGGATTCTTTACCACTGAGCCACCAGGGAAGCCCAGAGCAACTACTATGCTAAGTCGCTTCAGTCGTGTCTGACTCTTTGTGACCCTGTGGACTGTAGCCCACCAGACTCCTCTGTCCATGGAATTCTCCAGGCAAGAATACTGGAGTGGGTTGCCATTTCCTTCTCCAATAGCAACTACTTGGGGTCCTTAATTCTGTAATACAGTCATGGATCATCCCTCACAGAGATGTGAGACTATGGTAAAAAAGCAGCATTTAAATATCTATGGAAACGAATTAATACTGATGCTAATACAGTGCTTTAAATAAGACAGTACAATGCCTTTAAGAGGGTCTGTGAGTAAAGAAGGAAAAGCAGCTTCCTGAGAAAGTGACTGTGAGCACATGTCAAGTAAGCAGCCGTGACAAGCATACTGGGAATACTGGACCGGGATGAAATACAGCAATATAAAGAGGGATGTGCCATGCTGCAACCAAGAGCAACATGGCAAGATAGACAGACGGCTCCTCTGGCCATGAAACCTCCCCCCAGTTCTCTCTACAACTCTCCCCATTCTCTTCAAAGTTCTTCTGATGTTAGTACTATTAACTCATGCTTAATTAGCATTAAATACCACTATTCTAATATTTTGCTGTTTTCCCAGAAAATACATTTATATGGAGAGATACAATGAGCTAATATTTATAAGATTTATGTGTGCTAAAGCTTCCCTGGTGGCTCAGACGGTAAAGCATCTGCCTGCAATGCGGGGGATCTGGGTTCGATTCCTGGGTCGGGAAGATCCCCTGGAGAAGGAAATGGCAATCCACTCCAGCACCCTTGCCTGGAAAATCCCATGGATGGAGAAGCCTGATAGGCTACAGTCCATGGGGTCGCAAAGAGTCGGACAGGACTGAGTGACTTTACTTTCACTTTCACTTTCTTGTGTGCTAAGGTTTGGAGGTAAAAGTTCTATACATAAATATGGAGATCCAACCAGTCCATTCTGAAGGAGATCAACCCTGGGATTTCTTTGGAAGGAATGATGCTAAAGCTGAAACTCCAGTACTTTGGCCACCTCATGCGAGGAGTTGACTCATTGGAAAAGACTCTGATGCTGGCAGGGATTGGGGGCAGGAGGAGAAGGGGATGACAGAGGATGAGATGGCTGGATGGCATCACAGACTGGATGGACGTGAGTCTGAGTGAACTCCGAGAGATGGTGATGGACAGGGAGGCCTGGCGTGCTGCAATTCATGGGGTTGCAAAGAGTCGGACACGACTGAGCGACTGAACTGAACTGAACTGAACTGATTGTGAGCCTGAGATGATGTCTTTATTTAATAAGTACCATAATGTACAACTTGTCTCATCAACAGACATGCTATTTTACCTTATTAAGCACACGCACACACACACTAGGTCTCAGAAACTTAACAGTGGTTCATTTATATATTATCCATTTTGGACTTTGAACTTCTATTACTTATTAAATATTTCTTATGAGGAAAATGATGCCTGTTTCCATTTAATCTCAAAATTCTTCAAGATACTATCAGATGCGGACTCTCAGGCTCAGAAAACTTAAGTAATATAACCAAGTTTACACAGTTCACTAGTATATTATCTCTAATTTCTTAATTTTTGTTTCGAAGCTCTGGCATCTGGGGCCTTGCTGACTGGGAAAGATGATTGCTAGTCACTTTCTAGAGATAGCGAACCCTCACGGAAGGGCATACTCTTCAAATATAAAGCAACCAACCCAGAGTCCACACGCTGAACCACCTATTCCAGCTGGCCCTTCTGCTCTGATCACCCAAGGCCCTGTTCCTAACTAGAGACCTTCCCTGTGGCTGACAACCTGATGAAGTCATTGGAACTATTCAATCCTTAATCTTCTCAGCTTTCATACTGTGCCTTCCTAGCTCTTTCGCATGAAAACCACAAGAAAGCCTTTTGCCCAAGTTCTCTCCTTCTTCCTTCAGCCTCTCAACCAACCCTGGTGCTTCTCCAGGTAGCAAAGTCCCTTCATGGAAGCCTGTGCCTCCTGTTTCTTGGATTTCTAAGTACAAACCTCACGACAGTCATTTCTGTGTCTGCATGTCTTGCCATACCTGATTAAAACAAATCCTGGGTACTTTCTAAAACAGCTAGGGATAGTGCCAAGATGAGAGCACGGCCAGCCAGACACACAGAATGTGATGTCATTATTTATTAACTGAATGAATTACTCAAGAGGCTGAAATCTTACCCACCTAATTATTCCAAAAATGACACAATCTCCCAAATTTATGTCAATGACTCATCTGAAAATCAGGTCTTTGTACCACAGCATTAATGCTTCTAATTTGGTTTTTCGTTTCTTGAAGGAACGACTTAAGCAGTCCAGAAGGGGGGCTGGATTCAAAGAACATTTTTAACATGGGAAGTTTGTTACTGGTACTCTTCTACTACTCTCCTGGGCCCCGACTTCACCTTTCACTTCCCCAGCCTGCCCCCCTCCCGAATGACACGGGATCCAAAATGGCCTCACCGCTCTCTGCCCCTGACACTTCCCAGTGTCTGTCACCAGCCCACCCTCCAAGGGAAAACTTCCATTCCCCAAGTGCTGAAGAGCTGAACTCCAAGTAAAAGAGGACCTTTAATCTGATTAAAATAATTCACAGTAAATTGCAAATCTCTTAATCCTCTTAGAGGCATTAACATTTTTTTTTAAATTGGGGAGGAGAAAGCAACTTGATACAACCTCTAATTGTTGGCATTTTTGTACAGAGTAAACAATAATATATTTTGCTTTATTTGGATAGAAATGGCTATCACATTGGCATGGCAATCTGCCCAGAAATCTGTCTCCAACCTGTCAAATTAACCCTGAGTTTTCTCTTAAGAATATCTACCCTTCTTCTACTTGTATTTATTTGCTGTTCTTTTAAATTCCTGGTAAGAGGTCTTAAGGTTTGGAGGGATATCTCTGTAGGGATAATTTTTATGTTTCGGGTTTTTAAATCAGAGTCTATACCAAGCAACAATCATAAACCAGTTCCCTTTAAAAAGAGGACAATCAGCAAAATAATAATAAAAACAACACTATTCATACTTAAACAGACTTAAGAACATGTCAAACACTGTTATAAACACTTACTTACTTAACCTTCACAGCAACCCTATTATTCCCATTTTACTGATTAAGAAAACAAAAAGTGAGATGAGCTATTATGGTGACTTGACTGGGGAGCAATGAGACCAGATTTCAAACCTCTGTACCATTTTAACTCTGAAGCTCATTCCCTTAAAATCACTATACTCCACTGAAAGATACACTGATGAAAAACTCAGGGATAAATAATCTAGCTCACTATGCTGTTCTGGGGTTAAAAACTACAGTATTTAAATCCCGGGAGTGACCTAAATATTAGTTTCAATTCCAGCACTTTATAGGTGAAGAAACTAATTCACTCAGGGCATGGTGAAAAGCTACTTAGTGACAGATTCAAAGTCAGGGTCAGTCAAGTCTAAACCCAAGTCATGTTTGCTTCCCTCACTTAAGTACAGTTAGTCTCTAGAAAAATCATAGCAAAACCTACAAACTCCACATAAAGGCAGAATACAAAATTCTGTCCAATCCATTTAGTAGGATCCAGTAAATAGAAACTACTGAGAGCTCCCATTTATAAATTACTTACTAATTTGGCAATTTAGGTTTTTCCTCTTTCCAATTACTCACATGTCTGTTTCTAAAAGAATGGAATTTTATCTCCAAACAAGAAATTTTATCTCCTTTTATAACCCCTGTCGAAGCAAATAAATTCTTGTACCAAATTAATTAATTCACTGAATGTGTTAGTTGTAACACTTAAGTAGATACAGAGCCTCCTAGTTTGAAAGAAGACCTAGGTAAGTAAATGAAACACAGGATGATGGGTAAGGTCACAGTTTTGCAGACTGCTAGGGAAACACATAATGCATGCATGCATGCTAAGTAGCTTCAGTCCTGTCTGACTCTTTGTGACCCCATGGACTGTAGCCTGCCAGACTCCTCTGTCCCATGGAATTCTCCAGGGAAGAATACTGCAGTGGGTTGCTAATCTCTTCGCCAGGGGATCTTCCCAACCCAAGAACTGAACCCTGGTCTCCTGCATTGCAGGCAGATTCTTTATCACTGAACTGCGGGGGAAGACCCCAGGGAAACACAAAAGGAGTACATCAAATCTACACTGGATGGGTGGAAGGAGTGGCAAAGGGTTGCTTCTGGAGAAACAGACACCTCATTTATTCATTAGGCCCAACAGCAGTTGGGATGGGGGAAAAGGGAGGTAAAGGAGGAAAAGAAACATTTAGACAGAGCAGTCCCAATGGGAGGGAGAAACAGTATTAGAAGACTCAGAGGAATAAGAGGCTGAAGTTTGGTTCATAGGCGAGGAACCCAAATTAGGCAGGTGTGCAATCAATATAATCAAATCAATAACGCCAGTACATCCAAAGACAAGGTATTCTCTCACAAGAAAATAAATTGCACATAACATTTCTGTGATTCACAGAAAAGGAAGAGTGTTTATATGGAAAGAATAAGGATAAGAAACAGACAACAGAAATCAACAAGACTTAGGCAAATTAGCCAATAAGTTTTCACTACATTTTCTTAAAGGCTGCAGTTCTCAACTAGAGAAAAAAATTCCAAATACACATGGAAGGGGTGAAGAATCCATTATTATTAGCAAGCTATTTTCTCACAGCATCAAATGATGCTCATCTTTAAACATGCCTCCTGTGGACAATGAAATGTTGGTGACAGTTTCCAGCTTCAGATGAATCAGCTCTCATTGCTCAGGGCACATTACTGCTTCTGACCTCTTCCCCTGCCCGTGGCTTGACCTTCTTCCACTCCAGCATTATTCCCTGCCTCGTGCCTGTGAGCATCTCATATTATTCGCAAGCCATGGCTCTAGAATTTAGCATGAGGAGGGCTGCCCCTGATAGATGTCTAACATGAGTAATGCTCTTAATGACCCCCAATGGGACTCTGCCATATTTTCCCAGCAGGATGAGTCGTTGGAAGACAAAAAAGAAATTCTGCCCACTTTACAGTGAAACATAATGAAGACAAGACATTTCTCCAGAGTGGAATATTTTACTTAGATTTGATAAGAAATGACCAGTTTGGGTTTTGGGGTGTGTGTGTGTGTGTGTGTGTTTTTTTAAGTTAACAAAAGTTTCTCCGTATGTACTTAGCTTTGCAGTATAGCTTGAACACCTGAGGAAACTATCTCATTTTTATGTTACCTAAAGAAACCCCCCAAATGTCATTTTAGAAATACATATGAATTATGCACAAAGTTTCCTCACAGAAATGCTAGATATGCTCTTAAAAGCTGTGCATAAATCAATATCTTGTAAGTTAAATAACATTTTCACTGACAAATTATTTCTGAGATGCTTTATTTTCATTTCTCATTAATATTCAATTGGCAGTGATTACTGACCCTTTAGATTAAGCGTCTCTCCTGATAATATTTCTGTCAAACAGCTAATGATCTATAAAATAAATTATAAAACAAATATGGGAAACTAGGTTTTAGAAATGATCCTACAGCAAATATATGCAGAAGGTAAAGGCTTCTTTGCAATTCAGCCTTAGCCCCAATTTTACTTCTATTTCTTCAGATTTCCTTAATATCCTCTTCAACCTGTAATTCATATGCAACACAGTGGTGTATCTCTTAATAGCAGTCAGCAAACTTTTAGATGCTCTCTGTTGATAATTTCCCCTCTTATTCAAGAATATATTTATTTATTCAAGTTCATCAGAGACTCTTAGCTCATCAAAGGACTTGTGGTTTTGTCTTCTTTGTTTGTTAGCTTTAAGACAAAAGAATAAACATAAACAGTCAAACTGATCACTTTTCCTGGCTTAACAAATACAGTTTGTAAAATGTAAATAACTCCCAATAAAGGCAGAAGCTTTTGGTTAAATAAATAAACCATTATCTAACTACTTAGCCAGTAACAATACAGTAAGGATGACCAAATACCAGAAAAGTAAAAGCTTCTAAAATGCTGAAGATAACAGAGAGTGAGGGGATACTGATGTTTTTAGAGTAGGAATAAACAGCAACAAATAAGTCATTCTATATGAGATGGATGATGTAAAATTATAAATACAAAAGGATGATCTGTTGGTCACAGTTGCTGTGATGACATATTATTGTTGTTGTTGTTGTTGTTATTTGGACTTAAGTGTCCCCATTTGTCAGCTGGGAGATTTTACTTTAAAACATAGACTTTTGCCTCTTCTTGAAAATTCTGAGAGTGTATGTACATTAAGTCCACACATCTCCATGGCAACATCCAGTCAGCCATCCCTTAGACCTGATAGAGGGCCTTGCTCTCATAGGCCCTGTACTGGCATTTGTTTTCAACCATTATAAAATATTATCAGAAAAGAAAAAGAGAATCTCACAAATTAAATGTTTTCTTATCTTCCTTGCCAACAATCATGACTTCAGACCAGGAAGGGCAGTCTGAAGACGGTTCAGCGGTAAATGAAGGTGGGAAGATAAGTATCTAGCTTACTAATATATTTTAAATCTCCTGATCCAGAAAAGCATTATATTGCTAACTACTGACAGAATTTTTAAATGAAATCTTTATTTGAACACTAGGAATAAGTTAAAAGTTATCTACATTTTTACTAAAAAATAAAACAGGATCCTCAACATCCATGTTACACTTTAGGACACTGACAAAATATATATTAAAAACAATAACAACAAAATAACATAACCAAGTGAAATGACTCTTTATGAAAGAAACGAAATTGGAAGAAAATGGATATCTTGTGTACAGAGGATGGAAAATTTAAAAAGAGCTTAACTGTCTCCAAAATGAAAACAGTTTCACGAAGAAACTGGACTGAATTTACCATGGGTAGTTTGGAGAGTAAAACAGAGTTCAGTAGAATAGGAAATAGAGTTGAATTCTAGCTTAATTAATGCAGAAATTTACACAAAAATTATAAATGGAATCTTCTATGATATGAGGAGATAATTCCTGTCATAGAAAGTAATGAGGGTAGGATAAATAATAGTTGTTAGGATATTGCAGAGAGAGTAGAAGCATAGAAATAAAGCTGCTCTAAGATACTGTCCAAATGATTCTCTGATAGGTTAAGAAAAATAAAACATCATTATATTTAAATGTATTTATATGTCTACTGCTATGCATACATACCCTCAGAGAATATACCAAAAAGTAAGTATCTCAGTTTCTAAGAATTATGGTTATCAAATTTATTTTTTATCACCTCTTCTCCACTTGGCAGAAGCTCTTTATGGTCCAAGCATAGGCTCACAAGGCACTCATGTATTAAATTACCTATTGGGCAATCAACCATTTAGCATATTTTCCTTAAGTGCAAGGAATGAGATTTTTTTAAAATAATTTGTTACCTGGTAGGATTGATTAAATGAACGAAAGAATGAATGCTATTATTAATGTCCTTTAAAATAGTATAGGGTCATAAATGAAATTCCATAATAAGTAACTGTAAAATCCATCTCTTCGAACAGTTATATCATTTTTTTCAGGTCACCACTCCTGGATGCACCTTTCTAATAATTCACTTTGCTCAACAAGACATTCTGTTCTTTCTTTCAACACTCTTTGGCAAGCTACTTATTTCAGGGAGAGTTTGCTGACTAAGTAAATCCCCTTACCAGTTCCCAAATGTAATTCTCCCTTCTCCCATCATATGAAAACGTCTTTCATTCATCGACTGCCAACAATTCACTCCTGTGATTCAACGTTCACTTTCCTGTCTATATGTACACAACCTGAATGTTGTGTTAAAAGCTCCTATACATTATCAGGTATGTCTGAAACATGCTTTAAAGTCTCTAAGAGTAACAAAGAAGACAGCTGGTTAACAATAATTTTTCATTATTATCAAGATTGATAATCTTGATTTATGTAATCAAGAAAATCAAGATTGAAAGTCACTTACTGAGGAATAAATAATGTTATTAAGCCCCATTAATAATTAACATAGCATTATCAAATGCAAATGAATGATAGGCTGCAAAGCAGTAAATGCATAGAAATACATTTATTATCAAGTAGATTTGACAGAGTAAAAACTTTAAAGTTGTGACCCCAGGTCTCATATAACAGAGACTTTTAGATATGATACCATTTCGATTATTGGTAAAGGGTAGGAAACTGGGGAAAATGTTCATTTTCATATAAATGTATGTATTCCAGTATTGTTGCCTAGAGACTCCCATGGACATAGGCCTGACTGCAAAAAGTTGGACACGACTTAGCAACTGAACACCAACAACAAAAATCATAAACCTATGGACAGACAGATGAGAACAGAAATGTACCATTCCACCTGCATATTTGGAAATAACTTTGGAAGACTATTGGGTTCAGTAGAGAAAACAACATCTCAGAAATTACAGAACAACCTTAAAGAGACATATCTACTTAAAAGAGTAAGAAGAGCAAAAGTGCAAATTAAAAAAAAAAAAAGACAACTGTATTACTTTTGAGTGTTGATTACAGTATAGGGATCATGTTTCCCAACACTACAATGTATGATTTCTAAAAAACTTGCCATCTGAGGATACAACTTTAAAGCGATAAGTTCAGTTCAGTTCAGTCTAGTCGCTCAGCCGTGTCCAACTCTTTGTGACCCCATGAATCACAGCACGCCAGGCCTCCTTGTCCATCACCAACTTCCGGAGTTCACTCAAACTCATGTCCATTGAGTCGGTGAGCAATCCAGCCATCTCATTCTCTGTCGTGCCCTTCTCCTCCTGCCTCGAATCCCTCCCAGGATCAGGGTCTTTTCCAGTGAGTCAACTCTTCACATGAGGTGACCAAAGTATTGGAGTTTCAGCTTCAGCATCAGTCTTCCAATTGAAACCCAGGACTGATCTCCTTTAGGATAGACTGGTTGGATCTCCTTGCAGTCCAACAGACTCTCAAGCGTCTTCTCAAACACCACAGTTCAAAAGCATCAATTCTTCGGCGCTCAGCCTTCTTCACAGTCCAACTCTCACATCCATACATGAATACTAGAAAAACCATAGCCTTGACTAGACGGACCTGTGTTGGAAAAGTAACATCTCTGCTTTTCAATATGATATCTAGGTTGGTTATAACTTTGTTTCTAAGGAGTAAGCATCTTTTGATTTCATGGCTGCAATCATCATCTGCAGTGATTTTGGAGCCCCCAAAAATAAAGTCTGACACTGTTTCCACTGTTTCCCCATCTATTTCCCATGAACAGATAGACAGTAACACCCCCACGCCCGCCCCCCCACAAAAAATAAAAGATGTCCGTTTCATTATAGGGGACTGGAATGCAAAAGTAGGAAGTCAAGAAACACCTGGAGTAACAGGCAAATTTGGCCTTGGAATACAGAATGAAGCAGGGCAAAGGGTAATAAAGTTTTGCTAAGAGAACGTACTGGTCATAGCTAACACTCTCTTCCAACAACACATGAGAAGACTCTACACATGGACAGACTCTACACATGACCATCACCAGATGGTCAACATTGAAATCAGACTGATTATATTCTTTGCAGCCAAAGATGGAGAAGCCCTACAGAGTCAGCAAAAACAAGACTGGGAGCTGACTGTGGCTCAGATCATGAACTCCTTATTGCCAAATTCAGACTTAAATTGAAGAAAGTGGGGAAAACCACTAGCCCATTCAGGTATGACCTAACTCAAATCCCTTATGACTATACAGTGAAAGTGAGAAATAGATTTAAGGGACTAGATCTAATAGACAGAGTGCCTGATGAACTATGGACGGAGGTTCCTGACATTGTACAGGAGACAGAGATCAAGACCATCCCCAAGAAAAAGAAATGCAAAAAGGCAAAATGGCTGTCTGAGGAGGCCTTACAAATAGCTGTGAAAAGAAGAGAAGCAAAAAGCAAAGGAAAAAAGCAAAGATATACCCATTTGAATGCAGACTTCCAAAGAAGAGCAAGTAGAAATAAGAAAGCTTTCCTCAGCGATCAATGCAAAGAAATAGACGAAAACAACAGAATGGGAAAGACTGGAGATCTCTTCAAGAAAATTAGAGATACCAAGGAAACATTTCATGCAAAGATGGGCTCAATAAAGGACAGACATGATATGGACCTAACAGAAGCAGAAGATATTAAGAAGAGGTGGCAAGAATACACAGAAGAACTGTGAAAAAAGATCTTCACCATCCAGATAATCACGATGGTGTGATCACACACCTAGAGCCTTCACATCCTGGAATGTGAAGTCAAGAGGGCCTTAGGAAGCATCACTATGAACAAAGTTAGTGGAGGTAACGGAATTCCAGTTGAGCTGTTTCAAATCCTGAAAGATGATGCTATCAAAGTGCTGCACTCAATATGCCAGCAAATTTGGAAAACTCAGCAATGGCCACAGGACTGGAAAAGATCAGCTTTCATTCCAATCCCAAAGAAAGGCAATGCCAAAGAATGATCAAACTACCACACAATTGCACACATCTCACATGCCAGTAAAGTAATGCTCAAAATTCTCCAAGCCAGGCTTCAGCAATACATGAACCATGAACTTCCAGATGTTCAAGCTGGTTTTAGAAAAGGCAGAGGAACCAGAGATCAAATTGCCAACATCTGCTGGATCATAGAAAAAGCAAGAGAGTTCCAGAAAAGTATCTATTTCTGCTTTATTGACTATGCCAAAGCCTTTGACTGTGTGCATCACAATAAACTGTGGAAAATTCTGAAAGAGATGGGCATACCAGACCACCTGACCTGCCTCTTGAGAAACCTGTATGCAGGTCAGGAAGCAACAGAACTGGACATGGAACAACAGACTGGTTCCAAATAGGAAAAGGAGTACGTCAAGGCTATATATTGTCACCCTACTTATTTCACTTATATGCAGAGTACGTCATGAGAAACGCTGGGCTGGAGGAAGCACAAGCTGGAACCAAGATTGCTGGGAGAAATATCAATAACCTAAGATATGCAGATGACACCACCCTTATGGCAGAAAGTGAAGAAGAACTAAAGAGCTTCTTAATGAAAGTGAAAGAAGAGAGTGAAAAAGTTGGCTTTAAGCTCAGCATTCAGAAAACTAAGATCATGGCATCCAGTCCCATCTCTTCATGGCAAATAGATAGGGAAACAGTGGAAACAGTGCTAACTTTATTTTTCTGGGCTTCAAAATTATTGCAGATGGTGACTGCAGCCATGAAATTAAAAGACGCTTATGCCTCGGAAAGAAAGTTATAACCAACCTAGACAGCATATTAAAAGGCAGAGACATTACTTTGTCAACAAAGGTCCATCTAGTAAAGGCTATGGTTTTTCCAGTAGTCATGCATGGATGTGAGAGTTGGACTATAAAGAAAGCTGAGTGCTGAAGAATTGATTCTTTTGAACTGTGGTGTTGGAGAAGATTCTTGAGAGTCCCTTGGGCTGCAAGGAGATCCAACCAGTCCATCCTAAAGGAGATCAGTCCTGGATGTTCATTGGAAGGACTGATGTTCAAGCTGAAACTCCAATACTTTAGTCATCTGATGCGAAGAGCTGACTCATTTGAAAAGATCCTGATCCTGGAAAAGATTGAGGGCAGGACGAGAAGGGGACGACAGAGGATGAGATGGTTGGATGGCATCACCGACTCAACTGACATGAGTTTGGGTAAACTGCAGGAGTTGATGATGGACAGGGAGGCCTGGCATGCTGCGGTTCATGGGGTCAGAGAGTCGGACACACGGAGCACCTGAACTGAACTGAATCACAGATTCTAACCAAGCTGTTGCCTAATATATTTTATATATCATATTACTAATCACACTATTTTCAAATTCAAATAAACACTCTTGCGATCCCAAGAATTTGAGCCCATCAGGCTCCCCTGTCCATGGGATTTGCCAACAAGAATACTGAAGTGGGTTGCCATTTCGTTTTCCAGGGGATCTTCCAGACCCAAGACCGAACCAAGGCTCCTGCACTGCAAGCAATTCTTTACTGCTGAGCCACCAGGGAAACCCTGCTTGGTTTTTACTATTAATATCTCAAACTTACTCCACAAACTGAACACACTGAATTCCATCAGATCATGTTATGGGGGTGCACTTATATTTCTGTGATCTTATCATGTATATTATCAGGGTTGCACTCTCTTTTGTTACTTATAGTTTGACAAGCAGAAGAGGGCAACAGACAATGAAATATACCAGAAAAATCCATCATCTAAAAGGGAACTAAAACAGCCTGGTAGCACAAGCAAGCTCCCTCACAAAAAAAGCATCTTGGCCTTGTTATATTTACACATTTTATACTGTTTCATCTACAGTCATTTTCCCAGAAAGGAACAGTGTAGTGTGTATAATGGTGAAGACCCGAAATTCTGGGATCAGACTGGTTTCAAATTATGACTCCACCATCCTATGTGAGTGACCAATCAAGGAAGTAAACTTTTCTGAGCCTCCTTTTTCCATACTGATAGGCAGGGATAACAGCCATGCCTTCATTCTCAATGTGGAATCAAGTAAGATGTGTGAGCACTGTGCCAGCCCATAACTTTATATGTTTAGACTTTATAATAATTATTATTAGAGATATTGATTCCTAGCCTTCAGATTCAGTATACATATTTGGATCCATACCTCATCATTTAATTATTTTTTCATTATCAGGCTATATATGTATGTGTATATATCTATATATATATATTTAATAACTATGTGTGGTTATTAAAGGACTTTGTTCAACATATCAAATACAAAATGGTGAAAGGGTAATTTTGAATATGGGGTCCTAGGAAAGAATGAGTTCCTGGGATGGAATGATGCTTAGCAAGAGAAAAAGACCAAATACTGCAGGGCTCCTCTCGGGACATACTTAATCTAAATAAAAGTGCCTTCATGATGCATCTATTAATTCCAAATTATTAGCTGATGAAAAGCAACAATCTTGTCAGTGAAATGCCCCTCCTCTCTGTGCAGTATCCAAGCTTCTGCCCATCTCCCATTTTCTTTCTACATCTTTAGGTTTTGGCAATATACTAAGTTCATTAATTTAAGCAAATTCCAATTCCAAACTTAACACCAGATTGCTAAGGAAATGTTCACTTCTTTTCAAATATGAGGGAGAAAAACAGATGAGTCTATCTCTCACAGGCTGTACAAGCCAGTTTACTTTAGTCAGACAACTTGCTAATTGAATGGTCTGGAAATACTGAAATTACTTCCCAATCCAGGCAACTGAAGTAGTTTAAAGTTACCCAGAGGTGTGCAGTTAACACTTACAAATGCATTTTAACACTTTGATATATGAACAAACACCATTTTAGTGAAGTTTCCGAGTAATAGAAGACTGCCTTTTAAGTCAAGCCTGAGTAAACAAAATCAGCTTTAGATCAGTAAGACTAAAAAGTATACATTTTATATTTCAGTTATATAGGAAAGGAATTGAAGGCAGACACTTTTAACCAAACTAAAACCTAGAATATCATTATTGAAAGAAAACAATCACGTGCTAGTACAGAAAACAGAGTATGCATGTTATTGAAGTTGTGAGATTTAAATTTTGAGAAAGTACCTCATTAGTACCATCTGATGCCAAATAATCTTGAAACAGACAAGTATAGCCTGATTCACTCACTCATTGGTCCTATTTTTTTTTTAAATTCTACCAGGGATTGCTAATGACAGAAAAGGGCCTCGGTCACATGGGTGGAGAAAAAATAAAACCTAGCCTCTGTCTCCTCTTCTGCTAATAACCAGGAATGAGCTTACCAAGTTGACCTTTTTTTTTCCATAATGGTGCATAAGTTATGACCATACATAACGCACTACAAAGAATCTGATGGTCATAGAAGCATATCTTTTATTATTTTCATTGAAATTTAAGCTAAATCAAGAGAGAGATAACATATGCCTTAAAAATTTTTAAACTACTAAAAGGTCATATGTAACGATTTTATTACTTCTACAATAATTTTCCTCACAGTAAAAGAAGAATCTATAGGGAACTCCCTGTCATTCCCGCGCTTAGGACTCTCTGTTTTCACTGCTGAGGGCCTGGGTTCAATCCCCAGTCAGGGAATTAAGTTCCCATGAGCTGTATGGTATAGTCAAAAATAATAAAATAAAAAACAAGAATACACAGAGTGTTTCAGGGATACAAACTTGGTCTCTTATATTGTTTAGCAGAACCTCTGTCAGACAGAAAGTTAGCCATGAGCCACTAGAGGCATCCAAGTCAGCTGCCATATCCAAAAGCTATTAACCAATGCTGCCCCAAACACGGCATCAGTACTCTAAAACGGTCAGGGGACCGGAAAAAATCCCCCACTAGCCAACTGGAAGGATTTGTGCCCCATTCTGGTACTCACGCATGCCTCACACTAGCTATTATGTCCTTAGATAACCTTTGTTTCATTGGGCTCCTTAAATGTTCATAAATATTCTATGAATACATATATCTAATTTTAATAGGCTGAATTATAGGAAGAACATGCACATCACAGCCTCTGGTTATAAAACCTGCAGCTGTCAATTAAGACTGTCAATCAATGACCAGCTGGATTAAAAACTCTACACCTCAGCGCTATGGGCCGCTGCCTCCCTAGGCCTTGGCCCACCTCTCTCTTGAGGTGTTTTCTCTGTTCTCTCTTAATCTTCAATAAACTCTCTTGCAGCAGGTGAGAACTCAAGATTCTTCTTTGTGTTTTTACCAAGAACCAAGCCCCATGGAAGACGGGTCTCCTGACTCTCTTCCACTAACACCTCTTGCAAATAGCTGAGAGAAAGTTCCAGACGCCATGCTCCTTTCATGGCTGACTGTGGATAAGCTGTCCCTGGTTTTCAAAGCATGTACAGATAAGCTGAACACAGGCATAGGTGACCTATACCTTGAACTTAACACTTTCTGAAATCCAATCAAGGGCATTTTGGGGGCACGAGGAGAAGGGGATGACAGAGGATGAGATGGCTGGATGGCAGCACTGACTCGATGGACGTGAGTCTGAGTGAACTCCAGGGGTTGGTGATGGACCGGGAGGCCTGGTGTGCTGCGATTCATGGGGTCGCAAAGAGTCGGACATGACTGAGCGACTGAACTGGGCTGAACCATGAGCTACAACTTGCCAGAATTGCTTTAAAAATATGTTTTCTAATATGGGAGACTAATGTGATCAAAAAAAAAAAAAAGGTCCCAGAAATATACTGTATTATTACTACTTCCAATATGCTGCATATAAACCACTCACTGGATACAAAAAAATATATATCCCCACTTAAGGCAGAACCACACTGCTCTGCTGACATTTGCTTGTATCCATTGGTGGTGCTTTTTAGTGGTTCATTTACCTGTCAAACTAGGTGACAGGCATTAGGCCTACAGACTATTCGGCATCAAACTCACAATCCAAGAACCATGTCTACCATTGTTTACCTTCTATACACTCTCCTCCTTTAATAAAATAAGTTAATTAAAGAAAATAAACAGATATTCTTTTCTGGCTCTAAGCCATGGACAGCTGTGAACACCAAAGAGGTAAGGTACTTCTCTCGCTGAACGAAGTCTGAAAGATATGCACAGTCATGCTGTTCAAAATATTGTTTTATGTGTGGAACAACATTGCTGTAAGACGTTTGGAAGCCAAGTAAAATCACAGAAGTAAGGGAATTTGTAACAGTCTGTTTTGGTTTAAGCAAAAGGAGATTGAGCTCCCCCATGAAGCAAGCAACATGACACCTTCTAGCATTAGAAATAGCCTTTTGGATGGCTAAAGAGAGAAAGAGAGAGGCAATGGAGTGGGGATCAAAGCTATCTTCCTGTACACTACAGATAATCTTTTTTCCTCCTTTCCTTCAACAGCAAGATTGAAGAAAAGGGCTAAAGGTAGGGGGAGAAGGGGGAAAGGAAACCATCCTAATCCAGAATTGTAAAGGAAGGAGGTGGCCTTTGATCTCCACAGGATGGCAACTTTATTGGCTATGCATAAACAGTTTCCAACCAGCTGATCAACCAGGTATTAACACACAACACCCTTCCATGATCAGTAACCATGAAGTGAGTCATCTGTGAACAGCAGTCAAGCAGAAGGCTCATCTGCTACTAAATGACCACCAGCCCATGCCCAACCCAGAGAGGAAAAAGCAACCCCAGGGGAAATGATTGCTTCTCCACAGGCTCTTCCCTGATAAGCACCAATTATTTGCCTTGGGACTCGGAACAAAATCTTTCCTCAAGTGTGCATGAATGAGGATGGCATTCATTTTTCAAAATACAACGTGGAATTGTGTGTTTCCACGTCACCAGAAGTCATTGTTTTGACTTCTGTTCAGTCTCTATTTTTAAGCATGCCAGAAAATGCAGACATGATAAAGGCTGGATGCCAGTTGACTGAGGGTAAAGAATCATTGTCTTACCTGGTGATCTAAAAATTTGAATATCGTTTACTTAATGGCAGGATAAGAAAAGCTTCCCTTCCAAATTCTCAAGTGTTCAAACCACAGTCTTGTTTGGGTAGATTTGGTGGACATGCTTTAAAATTAAACAATGACTGAACTATAATCTTTCTTCTTTTAAATCCTTCATTTCTCTCTTTCAACTCAGAAAGTGCACAGTGGTTAAGGGTTTTGGAATCAACTTGGTTCAAATCCCCTCTCATCTGTATCTCCTAACATCTCTATGATGTTATAACTATAAAACACAACTATAAAACACAGAGAAAGTAATATTTTACTAATAATAGCACCTACATCATAGGGTTCTTACAAGCATTAAACATGATAATGGTGAATGTTCAACAAATCATAGTCATATCTTCATAGCCACGGTAGTAGTCACCAGCATAAAGTTTCTTAGGGTACCCCAGAATTTGAACATGATCTCATTTTTTTTATTATTATTATTTCTTTCTTTCGCTCTACTGGTCTCCTCTAAGCAAAAACATTGTGATACAGAAGGTAACTACTTAGCTTTTCACTCCACTAAATAAACTGAGGCAATCAATATTCTAAAGTCTTATTAAATTAGCAGCTTTTAAAAAATTATATGAATTCTTTAAAGATTTAGACTACTCCTTTGTTTCCAAATGATTCCATCTTCCAAACTACTCAGTTCTTAAAAACACTGTAGCTCTTTATATAGTTGTTAAACAGACAGCATATACCTTGACATCAATTTTTCAAGAGTCCACTTTTCAGGTTTGCTTCCTGTCCTGTGTGTGGTCAGAGGGGCGCACTCAGATTTGGCTGCTCTATCTACTGCCACTCCTCCTCCTATAGCTTAAAACTTAATTATAGATTAATTCTGAATCTGGTTCTTCTACTGTACTTCTCTAGACTTCTGCTTCTACTGTTTTTTTTTTTCCTTTCTTATTACCAAATTTCTTAATTTATTTAAGATTACCTAAGGCCTAATTTTGAGTAAAATTTTTATTGCCTTGTATTTTTCCCATAAGAAATCAAGCAGTCAAGATAGCTGTAGTTTTGTTTTCAGAATTAAACATTTTTCAAAAGCCAGAAATTAACATGAGCATTACTCTAGCATCGCTTATAAACACAGAAAATGATACAGACTCAACTATTTACAATCTTCACTGGCAAGCTATTATTCTAAATTTCCCAGCCAATTGTATACCTCTTGCCCAGTATTTTAAATTGTACCTATCCATGTAAAATAAATAAACAAATAACTGTGATTACAGGTTTGAAGTTTAGCGTTTCGTATCACTAACTCACACAAGAATATTTCATTTGTCATAGTGAAGACTAAAGGAAAATTTCAGATAAACTTACTGTTCTGAGACATTTTAATTGCAATTATCTCACGAATTAGAGGGCCCATTATCAAGAAATCGTATGCTTTCAAAGATGTCACAGTGTTCAGGCAAGTATATTTAAAAGCTAACAAGTTTATTTTAAAATAAGGAATTACCAGAATTGCCAAAGAATCTTCCAGTTAGAGAGAGACCATAGACCCAGATAAGTGGATTACAGAGTGAAACTCCCAAAAATGTCCCTCCCCCCCCCCCCCCCCAGCAAAAGCAGAAAGATAGGACTAGTGAATTTCCACTTCATTTGAAGTTCATATCTCATCATAAGTCTGAACTGAAATTCAATCACTTTTTTCACTTAAAAGCAGGTTTTAGCAAATGGAGTTGAGGAGGGGAAGTCCATAAAGAAGGAAACAATGTTTAGAATCAGATCCTGAGAGATCACACAGGTCGTTGTTTCTTTTTTTTTCCCCAGTGCTATTTCATCTGCTCCCCTCACCAAAAGTCTAGCTCTCCATAGAAAAGAAATGAGGTATACAGACACGAAAGAAACTCACTGTAAAAAAGTATTTCTGAAGAAATAATTATTTTTTTGAAAATCTTAGTTTCCTAGAATAAAAAGTTATATATTGTAGCATTAGTGTAATAAAAAGTACAAAAAGCAAACATATAATATTTGATGTTAAGTATGATATCAACACATCAACATGAAGTGTATAATCTGTTTGAAGAAAACTATTGGACTTTGTTAAGTTGGCAGCCAGGTTAAAAAAAAAAAAGAAAAAAAAGAACTGACAACCAATAGATGCTTTTACAGGTTAAATCTTGTTGAAGGTCCCTTAGCCCCTCGGTACACTTTGATTTATTTAAACTCACCACATTTCTCTTAAATACACTCCATTAACAAGTGATAGACTGTGATCTTAGGCTTGAGGCAAGATATGAAACACAATCTTTCAAGAACTTCATTCATTCCCTGTCCAGGTGTCTTGAGCACGCCCAACTCGACTTACTTATCTGAGTTTTGTGAAGGTTTACTCAAATCAATAGGATGGCTTTAGAATAGCACACTCTCATGAAATCTTCTCAGCAGACCAGTAATTTGGCCTCCCCAAGTTCAAATGCACAGCAGGAGTTAAAGTCAGCGGAAGAGCTAGGAACAGCTTCAGGTTAAATATGAGAGAGCATCTTACAAGGACACACCTCTGACCCTGCCAACAAAGTAGATGACCACACCTATTAGAAAATTTAAGACTTATGAAAATCATCAGTGACTTCAGTGGAAAATTAACTTAGAAAAACAAAGCCAGAAATCATTTCAGGTCTAAATGATTTATATCTATTTCAACTACAAATCTCCAATACTAGGTACTCATCAAATTA
The DNA here is from genome assembly GCF_023091745.1 of Budorcas taxicolor. Classification (NCBI taxonomy): domain Eukaryota; kingdom Metazoa; phylum Chordata; class Mammalia; order Artiodactyla; family Bovidae; genus Budorcas; species Budorcas taxicolor. The sequence goes on from NC_068910.1 coordinate 91,299,143, forward strand.
CAAAATCTGAGAGGACAGTACACACACTCCAAGATATTTCTCCAAGTGAAGACAGAGAATTCCCAAGCTGACGTGACCAGCTTTCAGTGATACCTTATTAGTGTGACCCTATCTTTAATCTACAGCCATGATAAAATGTCCCAACATATACAAACTCAGCTCAAACAGTGACTAATGACCATTAATCCTCCTATCTTCAGTAATCTGGCTCTCCAGTCATTTATCACACTGACACTTCACTTTACACACGTGAATAAACTTTAACTGAGAAGGTGAATCAACAAAAACCTCAAAGGTATCTGAAGCTGTAAATTAAACTAGGGGGAGACGCAGCAAAGACAGACAAATAGAGAGATCAGATCTGAATGTTTCTGATTTGCATCCTGGCCAGGTCCTGTGGGTGGGGAACTTTTCAATCATTCAGACCTGCGAACTAAGAAGGAAAAAAAAAAAAAAAAAAAAACTACAGTAGAGAAAGGGGAAACTGAAGAAAGAAGAGGTGGCCCCAAAGAGTTGGTTTCATCTATTCATCTTCCATCGTGACATATATGAAAACTTCAGTTTTTTGTTTTCTTCAAAGGAGTAACAATTTAATGAATTCCTCATTTAGTTTCATTGCAAAGGTTCCTTTTAGTCAGAAAGCATATCTCGTGGGCTGAAACTATTTTAAGGGTTTATTCGCTATCATCTGGCTGATGTATGTTTTTCTTTTACATATTTCCTTAAGTAAAATCCTTCTTCAAAATAAACTATAGCCATAGACCACAAAAATCTCAAACCAACCTTTCAAAACTGTTTCATAATCACGGAAACTGAGTGACTCTAACCTACAGGCCTTGATGCAACTTGAAGCTCAGTACAGGACTAAAGAATTCCCTGAGGTGCAGTGCGTGTGTGTGTGTGTATGTGTGTGTGCGCGCGCGCGCGTGTGTGTGGTGCAGTGTGAGTGTGTGTGTGGTGTGTTTTAAGGCCTGAAATCGGATCCTTGATTGAAACCAGAATCTACCAAAAAGAAAGAAAGAAAAGTTGAGTCGTGGCTCTGTTCCCCCATACTAAAAGTGTCTTAGGGAGTGTCAGAAAACTATTGGTAAGTGCAGATGCATTGTACACTCTTACGGTCAGACGTACCCCACTGCAGCATCCTTCCAACGGTTCATATGAAGAGTTTCCATACTATATAATGAATCCCCCAAATCCTAAACCCACCCTTCAGTTTTCCCTTGCCAATGAATATTCCCAGGCAACTAAGTGTTCCCTTTCTGATACTTGCAACCGCCTGTTTCCCTTCTAAACTCAGCCAGCCAGAGTGGCTAGTTTATATCCTACCGTAAGAAGGAGTTATTTCCTGAAGTTTCTTCAGCATCGAATTTAATTACAGACTTTGGTTACATAAAACAACTACTAATAACCCGTTTGCTCGGAAGAGGAGGGGCGAATAGCACGACCAGGTTCAGAAATCCTGACGGGTTTCTGGGCTACCGCTCCCTGGGCGCACAGCTCCCTTCCCCAGGGACGCGGCCGAGCCATCGGACTGACTTTGGCTCATCCTCAGGGCCCAAGCTCACCGCCACCCGCTGTCTCTTCCACCCCGCGCTCAGACGTGCGTTTGCCCGGAGAGATCTGGGCGTGCCTCGAACTTGGCAAAAGGCCTAGGTCTGCAAAAAGGCTTGGAGGGTCTTGGGGGATGGGGGAGTAAGGACAGCACAAAGTACCGTCTAAGAACCCTTTCGTCTAAAACTCCTGCCAGGGGTCGGGCCCCTCCGGCCTTGGAAGGAGGCAGAGGTCGCCAAAATTCAGCTCGGGGTTGATTCGGGAAGGGGGGAATGAAGGGTGAAGAAAGACGACGCGGGGTTACCTGAACAGAGACATATGAATCCAAAGAGGTAAAAGTGAGCAGGCTCCGCGATCATTGTCCTTGGGTGGATCCTGCATTCAGTCTCATGCCAAGAGGAGGGGGTAAAAATGAGCTCCCCAAATTTATGAAGCCACACACCACACACACTACACACAAAGGCTTAATATAAGCAACGTGGGTCAATCCGCCAGGACTTTTCAGGGCAATTACTGGTCCACCTTTCCGGGCGCTTGTCAATATCTCAGAGCCCTTTGCAAACTAAGGATTCCAAGGTTTGCCTTCTCTGGCGCCAGGGTTTCCGAGGCGGCTCGGCCACTTCCAAGGACCATCCAAAGCGAACAACAAAGAGCCGAGGCAGAAGAGCAGTTGTGCGGTTTCCTTCCTCCGCGATCTCTCCAAGCCTCCCGGCGTGCGCCCCCACACTGTGCGCCCGAGCGCCGCGGCGAGGGCCGGAGCGGCGGCAAAGTTGGGGTGTGAGAACGGATTAGGGCGAGCCGAAAAGTGCTTCTCCGTCTATCGGCGAGCCCAGTCAACAGCTGGCCACCCGCGCCGGCGGCAAAGGCAGCGGCAGCACTTCTGGAGAGCAGGCACAGGGTGCCGGGGGTGTGCCTGGGTGACTCCGCGCGCTGGGGGCGAGCAAGGGGGCGGTACGGCGACAGCGGTTCCCTGGGCGGGCCCTTGTTCCCATCACTTGGGGGATGCGGAGGGCACTAAGGACGGCAGCCGGTCCGCGGACACACTCACGCCTGCTGGGCGCTCCCAGCCCAGAGCTGCGCTCACCATCCCTCAGACCCCTCGCCGCTGGGGCGTGCGCGCAAAGCACCCCGAACTCTCCGCGGCTGGGACGCTGGAGCCCAAAGTTCCAAGCGGCGGCTACCCGCAGCCCAGGCTCGTGGTAGCGGCAGGGAGGCAGCTCCCGGACCTCCCCGGGGTAGCGGAGAGGGGCGAGGAGCGTGCCGCTGCGGGTAGGAGTGACGGCCGCCGCGGCTCACCCGAGCTCCGCCGGGATCAGCAGCGTCTGAAGTTTCTGCTCTCACGCTGCCCCTTCTCTGGCTCGGTCGTTTGTGGGTTTCCCCCACCTTCCCCGCGGCTCCCAGTTTCCTCCCTCTCTTTCCCGGCCCGAGAACACTTAAAGGGGCCGCGCGGTCCTTTCCATGCGTCAGGTTACACTCTCCAGACGCCTCCCTGGCAAGTTCTGCTTGTTAATATTTCCATCCACGAGCCAGGGTGCCCGACTGCGCCCTCAGGTGAGAAATCAAATTGCTCAGGATCACAAATCCGAGCGAATGGGAACTTGCCTTGTTTCTCTTGCCACCCCTGGCTCCCCTGCACCTTTCTCCAAATGGAACCTCCCAGCCAAAGACTTCAAAAATCCTCCGGTCCAGCTTAACCTCTTCCCTACCGCTTCCAGGAGTTGGATGAACTTTCAGATAACTCTGTATTCACCCTTCCCTATTCCCATTAAAACAGAAAAAAAAAAAAAAAATCAAATATGGGCAAACGAACCTTTGGAATAGGAAGCAGGGAAATAATTACGTAAAATGTATCAAGAGATGGGCACTGTATTACAAAAATCAGTTTATTTTACACTGTGGTCGTTGAGGCTCTTGTAGAAAGACCACCCAACTCCTCGAGGGGCGCAGGGGTGGGTCCTGGGGGCCTTATTTTTTTTTTTTTTTTGTAACCAAATACCTCTCCTTCAACTTTATTGACTCTATAGAATGCTAACCATGGGGAGGTAACTAAGGAAGAGGAAATATGCAAAAAACATTCTTGACTACTCTGGAGTTTGTGCTTATAGAAGAAGCCATTCGGTGTTTCAAAACCAAAAGGTATGGGCTTTAACATCCCATGCACCTCACCCTAAAATACTAACCAACCAGTTATTATCTCTGTTACCAGGCCAGATCTCCGTTTTCCTTTCTGAAACAGAAACTCTTGAGATATTCACAAATCCAAAGCAAAACAAACCTATCACATTTGATGAGTGTTATTGCATTCATTGATTTACTCATTCGTTTTTCTTCCTTTCTGTTAAAAAACACACTATACAAAAACCACCCAAGACATGGTGAAGTGAAGTGAAAGTCACTCAGTCATGTCCGACTCTTTGTGACCCCATGGACTGAATACTGCAGTGGGCAGCCGCTTCCTTCTCCAGGGTATCCTCCTTCCAACCCAGGTCTCCCCATCACAGGTAGATTCTTTATCAGCTGAGCCACAAGGGAAGTTGCCTGCGTGCTAAGTCGCTTCAGTGGTGTCCAACTCTTTGCGACCCTATGGACTGTAGCCACGAGGCTTCTCTGTCCATGGGATTCTCCACACAAGAATACTGGAGGGGGTTGCCATGCCCTTCTCCAAAGACATGGTGAATGCCCAATAAATGGTAGATACTGGTACCAATACTTTGGCTATCTGATGCAAAGAGACAACTCATTGGAAAAGACTCTGATGCTGGGAAAGATTGAGGGCAAAAGAGAAGAAGGCAGCAGAGGATTAGATGGTTGGATGGCAGCATTGACTCAATGAACATGAGTTTGAGCAAACTCCGGGAGACAGTGAAGGACAGGGGTGCCTGGCATAGTCCACGGGGTCACAAAGAGTCCAACAGGGTTTAGCAACTGAACAACAGCATTGGTATTTAGGGCTGTTATGTGCGTGTGCGTGCTAAGTTGCTTCAGTCATGTCCAACTCTTTGTGACCCTATGGACCGTAGCCTGCCAGGCTCCTCTGTCTATGGGATTCTCCAGGCAAGAATACTGGAATGGGTTGCCATGCCCTTCTCCAGGGGATTATTCCGACTCGGGATGGAACCCATATCTCTTATGTCTCCTGCATTGGCAGGCAGGTTCTTTACCACTGTTATACTTCTCAATAAATTATTATGTGCCAAGTTATTTATAAGAAGTTCAAGATGCTTATTCATCATCTATCAGTAAATACCAGAACCTTCTTTCGGTGATTGACTCTGGAAAAGAGAATGCATGATAGATGGAGAGATGGGAATGGATTTATGCTTTTCTAAATACTGTTGTACATTTTTTAAAGTGAGTACATGCACTACCTAACAAAAGATACAGTTTTAAAAGTGAATCATACATTCATTTTAGTTGCTGATGGTACAACCAATGACCTTGGAGCAGGATTTTGTACAAAGAAACTCTGGTTCACAGCACCTATCTCTGAAAGTGAAAGATAGTTTAATCCTGAGAAAACTGACTGAAAATTCAGTAAACAGGCTGGAGATAAGAATTCAAAGACTCCAGCCAAAACCTTTCCAGCAATAAAAAAAAAAAAAAAAAAAAAGCAAGAATGTGCAGTAAATGCTGAAAAACATACATTGATTCAGGCTTTGTGAAAGGATATTTAGTGAGAAACATAGAATATGTCTTTTCTTTCTCCCCTTTGGGCTAAACCTGCTTTTAAGATAAGCTTACCTAGTAATAGAAAATAAATAACCTAAAGCATGGTACTTGAGAAAGAGAGAGAGGGAGAGAAATTCTTCTTCAAATCCTCATAGTATCTGAGTGCATTTTAAAATAAAGATTTGAATTTAGTAAAGGATGTATGCTTTTAAATGTAGAATATGTGTAAGAATCCCACATGTATTGTTTCCCACAAGAATCCCACTTGTATCCCACAAGAATCCCACACTTGTATTGTTTGCCCAAGGTGAGTCTCCTGGTCTCCAGAAATTTGCTAAGGTTTTTCAAATTTTCCTTTACCATTTATCTCATTGTCATTGAAGGGAAACCATATTAATACTCCCATTTATCCTTTTATTTCTCAACTTCAGTTAGCAACAACATCCTCCCACCCACCACTAGGCTCCTTTTTGCTACTTCTAGAGGCTATACTACCTGGGAGAGTCAGCAGAAAGAATCCTCTGGGAGCTAACTTTTGGCCAGCTGCCTTCCCCCCCGCCACCCACCACCATGAGGGTCCTCATCACCAGCTTATATATGCTGATCCTCTCTGCTTTCCCTGCCTCATCCAAAGTGTAATTTTCTGTCAACTATATCAGTAAAGGTGGTACCTGAAGGCAAGAATTTGTATTCAGAAGGTATAAAGACTCTGTAACAAGTCAAACTAATGGTACCTGAGAACTTTCATAACTTCCTTTCACTCCCTCACTTACTCATACAAACAAACATAGTGAACCTCATCTACATGCAGAAAACATTAAAGGGCTCTGTAGAGGCAAGATTCACAGAGAAACCGATTCCTCAGGCTCTCAAAGCTCTTATACAGGGAGCTACACAGACTCCAGGGTAGAACCTGTAGGAAAAATAAAAACTAGTGTCTCTGGGATTAAATGACAGCTCAGTACATTCCTGGAGGTGGGTGAATCATAGCAACTCATGATTTCACCTTCTCATTTCCACTCCTGCACATTAAGTTACTAGGACAATGCATGAAATAATCATTGTGGCTGTATGACTATGTGTGCAAATGTGTGTGTTCACATGGACATGGTGCCCACAAATGGCAGGTCTTCAGGCAGCGCTGATACATAGAATAGAACTCTGACTCATTCCAGGCTGATTGGTTGGGAGACAAAGATCAAGGTAAGAAGAACATGTTGTAATTTGCACTTAGAAGCTCTATTCTGATCACCATGCTCTAAAGGAGTTGTGGATTCTCCAGTTCCATTTAGACAATTCTGATCATTTAAAGCTTATGAAATTCAAGCTCTCTAAAATAAGAATTGCAAGGAAAGCCTGAAAGTAATACATTCCAGTAGTCTTTCTAAATGAAGGCTTCTCTGGCAGCTCAGCTGGTAAAGAATCCACTTGCAATGCAGGAGACCCTGGTTCGATTCCTGTGTCAGGAAGATCCCCTGGAGAAGGAATAGGCTACCCAGTCTAGTATTCTTGCCTGGAGAATCCCCATGGACAGAGGAACCTGGCGGGCTACAGTCTATGGGGTCAGACACGACTGAGCGACAGAGTTCTGTAAATAGGAGCTTCTTTGACATTCAACATTCTAGAGCAATAAAGAAATATTGAGTCAGTCTGATCTGATTTTGTCTTTCACAGGGGTAGTTATAGGAACTCAGGAAATAACAAAACTCGGAGGATCTTGGTAGCGATTCCAGATATCAGTTACCCAAATCAGGAGGAGCTCAGTTGAGTTCTTAAGGGAAATACAAACCACAACATTTCTCTCTCTTCCACTTTACCAGGAAGCCAGAAACCAGTATAAGCCTGAGATGCAAGGTGAAATTCCAGGAATTCTGATGAGAAGCAGCCTGATACTTACCAAGGCCAGGCTGTACAACCTCTCAGAGTACCACAGCTACATTAGCAACTTTTATACAAAATTGCCAAATAATCTGTGCTGTTTCTAGTATATAAACTGATGAACTACACTGAATATTTGAATAATATCTGAATATTTGGATTCAGTCTAAGTTTGGATATATAACAGAAGTCCCATTTAAGAAAGTAACCTAAAATAACCCCAATAAAGGAGAATAGACACATATCTGTTGGAACATCTACCATATTTTGAAACGCCCTGTCTCTGTAGTAAACATTGCTCAGTATAGGCCATGCTGCTCTTGTAGTAATGTCTTTAATCTCTGACTCCTGAAAATTAAAAGCTTCAGTTTTTCCCACTAAACAACTTATGATAGTTACCTACAGAAAACCTTATTTTTTTAAGTGCTCAATACTTACTGATTCTAAGTGCCATATGTGATATCAGCAAGTCACATGTAATAAATCACATATGGTTGGGTATAGATTTTACATGCAATAGGAGTTCAAGGAAATTTAGGATTAGAATAATGAAAGAGAAAGAAAAAAAGAAAGGGAGGAAGGGGAAAGAAGGAAAAGAGAAAGAAAGGGAAAGAAAAGAAAAGAAGATGCAAGGTAGAATTTTTAAATATGTATAACTTTATTCTGTTCATAAAAGAGCATAAAATTACCTGAATGTTTTCTTTTAAATGTGCGTAGGGCACATTTTAATGGCATTATTTTTGTTTGTTTGCTTCTCTGTTATTTAGAATGGGTAATTATAGGCCCCAAACCAGGAACCACAGGGATAAGAGATTCCCTGGTTACCTGTCTTCACTTATTTAGAGATTTAGTGTGGGGTGGGAGGGGAATAGTTCAAGTGCTGGTTTCTCAGTTGTATCTGACTCTTTGCAACCCTATAGACTATAGTCCACCAGGCTCCTCTGACCATGGGATTTTCCAGGCAAGAATACTGGAGTGGGTAGTCGTTCCCTTCTCCAAAGGATCTTCCCAACCCAGTGATGGAACCCAGGTCTCCTGCAGGCAGATTCTTTACCACCTGAGCCACCAGGGAAGGCTCCAAACAAGGAAACAGGCAGAAGAGATCTCATGGTTTACCAGTCTTCACTTAGTGAAAGACTTAAGGCACTGTCAGGGTTTTCAATCTAGGAAAATGTGGAATAGAACTCCTTAGGCTTCACCTAATCTCCAGTGTCACTAAGGGTCTCTAAGTCTCATTTAAAAACATGAACTATGATATACTGGAGTTCACTATGGAATTACTGTGACTGTGTTTGCCTTTTTGCATCTTAGCATCTTGGAGACATTGTAGCTACTCTACAACTAGATGCTCTTTTGGACTTCGCTGGTGTCTCAGTGGTAAAGAATCTGCTCTGCTAATGCAGGAGATGTAGGAGATGTGAGTTTGATTCCCAGGTCAGCAAGATCCCCTAGAGTAGGAAATGGACACTCACTCCAGTATTCTTGCCTGGAAAATCCCATGGACAGAGAAGCTTGGTGGGCTACAGTCCATGAGGTCACAGAAGAGTCAAACATGACTTAGCAACTAAACAACAAGATGCTCTATTGCTAAGTCCTTCTGATGGAACCTGGGACCCTAACTATTAGCAAAATGGGTCTCACTAGGGTTTAATCCTTTAATACTAACAGACAGTAAGTTTTTTTCAGCTAAAGGAGAGGACACTGGGAAGTAGCATTGACTGAAGGCAACATTTGGGGCACTTCACAAATGTTATCTGATCTAATGCTCACCACAATCACATGAATTGGTATTATCATCCTAATTTAGAGACAGGGATGAAAGAATAAATCATTAACTCGAAGTTCTGAGGCCCAGAAGCCATGAACCTTATATCTGAACCCAAATTGTTTTGAACCAAAATGCATGGGGGGAAAAAAGGCACTTTGGTTCAAACCAAGCTGGTTCAAATACAAGCTTCTGCTCAAAACTCTCCAGTGGTTTACCATCTCACCTAAAGTGACAGCCTACTCTTTTCAGAAACCTACAAGGCTTCACAAGAGCTGTTCTCCCAATGTCCTGACAGCATCTCCTTCCCCATGTACTTGCCCCTGCTCACTTGCTTCACCACAACAGTGTCTAAACTATTCCTAGAATGTTATCAGGCAACCACCAGCATGAGAGATTTTGCACTTGCTCTGCCTGGAACACTTAGCTCCACACATCAGCAAACCTACTGTCTTTCCTCTCTCAGGTTTTCATAAAATCACAGCTTCTCAGGGAGGCTTTTTCTGACCACCAACTTTAAAAGTACATTTTTATGTGATACGTTTTCATGCTTGTTTTTCTGTTTTGTTTTGTTTCCTCCAGAGCACTTATCCCCATCTAAGACACTACGTATGTCCTTATTTATTTTTATTGACTGACTCACTCCTCTTAGAATGTTCTGTGAGGTCAGAGATTTTTATTCCCAGCATCCCAAACACTCTCTGGTAACTTGTCAGCACTCAGATGTTTGTTGAACGACTAAATGAATGAATGAGTCTCATTTCATTGTTTGTTAATATATTTTCTGGAAAAATGCTTCCTTAATAAACCTATTTCTGTAGTTCTAAAGTATCTTTTCTCAGCTATATATGGTTCAATCATTTATCCACTTCAGCTAACAGAGAAGTGACATGAAGGTGAGACCCTGAGTTGCTGTTTCTCAGTGGACTTCAACAACTTGAAAGTCAAGGTTCTGACTAAGTAGGCACATGCTGATTTGGGCCAGGTTATTTGCAAACAAAGAGATTGGAGTCTGAGTTTAAAGTATATAACATTCAAACTGGAAGTGACCTTCACGATTAAATTTTCATAAATGAGAAACCTAAAGTTCAAAGAAACTGACTTTCCCCAAGTTACACCCTTAGTTAGTGTTTTACTCAAAACTAGAACCCAGCCCTCTAAATCACTGGAGATTTCTTTCCACAAGAATAGGTTAATCAAAAATTCTTGGTCAAGATTCTCTAGATTTAGAATACTGTCTATCACTAGATGTGGTATAATACAATTCATATTATATTACTCCTATATTATATATAGAGTTTTACATATTTCTGTTTTATCTTCAGGAATATAAGAACCATAACTTTTTAAAATCCCCATTTCCTAACAGAATAAAACTAACAACAGCCAACATTTACATAACATTATGCACTAGAGGTACTGTTCTAAGAATTTTATGTATTCTACTTCATTTAAATTCTCAAAAGTGTATTAGTAGATCAATTACTATTATATTATCCTATTTCATACATGAGAAGATGTTGAACATTTAACTAACATGAGACTGAACACAGATTTGAACTTTGGCTCCCTGGATCTTATCCCCACGCTAGATTGTGAAATACTAATAAAAATTGTTGTTTAATGTTTTTTCTGTGGATTTGGTTCCAACTTGAGGAAGCCATTGATGTGTAAATTTTGTTTTGTTCATTTAAAGATCTACTTTCATTCCGGAATAAAAAACTAAGTGACATACGCATCTGTACTACTTTTGCTTCTACATGGTATTTAGGTGTTTAAATTTTAGTTTATTTCTAAAGTGTTCAAAGGGTTTTTATGTTTCTCTTTAAGGAGAAGGCATGGAAAAATACATACTACAAGTTTGTTAACTCGTTCAGAATATATTGAAAGACATAAAGATGGATATGTATTAATATCTTACCATAAAAGTTGCTGTCTTTTGGTTTTTGACTTCCAGATATATCTGGAACCAAGTGTATACTATTCGAATCATGAATTAAAATTCTCTTAAATTGGCATCATAGTTAACGCTGTGCAGCTGAATGTCACACTCTATAGGCTTACAATTTGAACACGAACTGACTAGTTTGTAAGTAATTTACATAATGTTTAATTCTGCAGATGTGTTGTACAGAACTGTTCAATGTTTTTGGTTTTTCCCCACTTCTTAAAAAATCCATTCAAGAAGTATTTAGAGGATTGAGGTACATATGTTAGGATTTATGTCTCATTTTGTACATTCATTATATTTAGTCCCACCTGCTGCTTTGTTTATTCTGAATAGTATTTTACCTAGATTCTAACAGTTATTTTAATCAGTGTATTAAAAATGCATTATGTTGACTTGAAATACATTTTAAAATTCTATTACAGTTCCCTATTTACAGGTAACTTTCTGAGATAGTAAATAAAAAAGTAGACCTAAATGTTTAATACTATAATAACTTTTGAAAAAAAGTATCCAAGTCAATCATAAATAATAATGCTATTAAATTATAGTATTGTAGGGGCTTCCCTAATAGCTCAGTTGGTAAAGAATCTGCCTGCAGTGCAGGAGGTCCTGGTTCGATTCCTGGGTCGGGAAGATCCGCTGGAGAAGGGATAGGCTGGCCACTCCAGTATTCTGGCCTGGAGAATTCCCCAGTCCACGGGGTCACAAAGAGTCAGACACCACTTTCACTTTCATACCATACTGAAAGTTTTATGTTATTTGTTTTACAGCCTATATAGTATGTTTCTTTTATGGAAAAATGACTTCTCATTTGAAAAGTTCAATTAAGGATTTAGTATTTAATAGAATTGGCCTGTGAGAACTAGGATTCTAAATATGAGGTGCTCATTCTTACAAATAAATACTAAAGCCATATCCTACAACTGTCTCTGAGAAACAAACTGCTGTTGAAAATTAACATGAAATGTAAACCTACTGTCTTAACAGGGATAATTACATATTTTCCTAAGAGTTTAATCACCTCTTTTCTAACATCCTGGCCACATTCCAAAAGAAATGATCCAATTCCATTATTCTAACTGAAAGTCTTTGTTGATTTGATCTAATCTCACCTTCTCGATTTCCTATCACGATATACTACTTTAAAGCTGCTTTACTACACCTAGAAGGTAGAATTTCACTGGCACAGTACATATCTTGTTGCATTTATGTATCATATGAGTATCTTTGAAATAAAACAGATGTTTGCTGAAGCCAGTAAAACAACCTTACAAAAACATCATACAAAAATTATTCTATTCATTCAAGGATTTCTGAACTTTATTTTTTTCTTACAGTGTTTCAACTACAAAGTTTTAAAAAATTGTTTTACTAATTTAGCATGTCAGTATTTTCCACAAATATTATTTAAGTGCATACTGAAAGTCATATAGCTTGCATCCCTGTATTTAGATGCTAATTGGTTCTAATGAGATTTTATTTATTTTTCTTCAAAATATCAGAGGAATATATTTTTAGAACATTTGGAAAATACAAGAAATAAAATTTGCAATAACTCTCAAATACGATCACATATGCAATCAACATTTTATTATAGCCCATTCTTTTTTTTTCATTTGTTTGCTCTTCATGTATAGACTTTTATTCTTACAATATGGAATAATACTCTAAAACTGCTATGTTACCTACATTTTCACTCAACTTTTTACGTCATAAAATTTCTTCTGTCATTAAATATTCTTCAACACCCTCATTAAAAGAGTGAAGTAAAATTCCATCATATAACTTTATGAAAATATATATAACTAATCTTTGATGGTTAGATAATTAAGTTATTTTCAATTGCCATTAAGGTGCATAGAATCTACTTTAAAAAATCATATTAGGATGTTGTCTAACTAGTTAAATTGTTAATTAGTTTCATTTTAATCATTGATATTTTATTGAGGCAACACATGCCCCATGTGTTAAGTGACTCAATTGTTTTTGGAGTCACTGTGCAGATTGCAAATGGTCTTGGAATCAACGTGCCTTAGGAGTTGAGCATCATAGACAACAATGCACAACTATTATTAAACTGTTCCTAACACCTGCAATTTTAACTTTTTCCCAGTAGGATTATTTTGTTAAGGGGTGCTTTTCCTTTCATTAAAACTGATTTAAAAATAAAAAGTTTGTATTTCACAAGTATGTTTGAATTTCACAGCAAAAAGTAAGTGTTTTCCTTTTAGCAAGGACAATAAATCAAGACATAAGGCTTTTCTAAGCAATTATCTTTTGGAAAAATATAAATTTAAGCCCAATTCACTATGTTACTCATTTGTCTTTCCTGATGGCAGGAAATTATTAACATTTGGTTATAATAATTATATTGACAGTGACCATAATGTGATCATACTTAAATGTCTAAATAGGAATCAACCTAGAAGTGTAATGTGTATCCTACTTTATCCAAATCACTTTGTTTCCATCAGCATCACCTATTTCTTTATTTTCCTCTAAATTCCAGTGACTAATTGTGCAATAGGAGCCTGAAAATTTAATTATCCTAGCTTTTCCTACCAAAAATATGAACTATAAAGTTAAAATAATTAAAGGAAAGACATTATGTCTCATATTGGATGCCTTACTGACTGAAGATGTAATGTCATCATTTTTTGAGGGCAGTAATCTTACCACTTAAAAATCAGATCTTTATCTGGCAAATCCATCTGTTTTAAATAACTGTGATTTTTTTTCTTTTTTTGGTCAATTCTGTTTAACTCATACAGAAATATACAGAATACTTGGCAAAGCTTAATAAATCAGATTATTCACTATACTCGATTTTTTTCTGATCTTTTCTCTTTAATATTTCATAACACTAAGACTACTTGAAAAGGTGATAATGAGTATAGAGGTGTTTCTTTAGACATGTTTATACATTCTAGAACATCATCAAATGTGTTTTCCAGGTGGAAGCTATGTGATTAAGGGAGCAGAAAACAGTCTGAAGAGCTTGCCTTTTAGCCCAGATTTCCCCTGGGTACTTCATACTCATCCTTAAGTCTCTGACGAAAGTCTCCTCCCTGAAAAGCCTTCCCAAACTTGTATTTCCCATCTTCCTCAATAGTTCAGAGGTGTCTCTGTAAAATGCTTAAAGAAACTTTGACTGTTTCTCCATAGCACCGATCAAACATAATTGCTGTGAAATATATATATATATATATATATATATATATATATATATATATATAGTTTACATTTGCTATATTCTTATAACCTCCACTTATAAACTCCCTAGTGGTAGTAATGACTTCTGACTTGTTCACCAATGGTATTTATAGCTCATATCAAAGTATGTACGTGGAACACAACTTTGTGCTTCATTTCCATACAGTATTCTTCAGTTTTAGGAAATACTCAGCTAGACTAAGAGAGGAATACAAAGAAAGTCTAAATGCAGCTATCTGGCCTTCATGCTTTTCTCGCTTAATCTCTCCAGTTCTGAAAGGAAAAATAGGCTATTCCTAGGAGAGTTTCTCTGTTTCAGAGTTCTCACTTGGGGCCGGTTTTGTCCTCTTTCCCTGACTCAGAGGATACTCGGCAATGTCTAGGAACTTCTGCGGTTGTCACAACTGTGTGGAGGAGGAGAAAAGTACCTCTGTCATCTAGCGTCTAAACGCAAAGACTGCTGCTAAACATCTCAGTGTTACACAGGACAGTTCCCCACCCAAATCCAAGAATAATCTGGCCCCAAATAGTAATGGCATCAAGATGGAGAACCACTCTTCCAGTCGCATTCCTTTAGAGGGAAATTTTTTCCCTTGAAAGGATGAAATAACTTAGTGGAAATGTATCTTATTAATGAGGTACAGTTAGGTTTTAAAGTTACTAGGCGAGCTCTGCTGTAAACCTGACTGTATAGGAAAATATTGTAAAATTTTATGTAAACATAGCCCAAAGCATTACTAAATGTTTATATATCTTTAAAAAGAAAATTTAATTACATTCTTCTGATAATTGAAATTTAGATCTTACATAAAGAGGCATTTTTTTTCAATAATATGTTACTTATTCTACATAAACTTGGAATTAATAGAGTAAGAAAGATGATTGGAAGTAAAGGCAAAGTGTAAAGCTTTGAATTGGTGTGGACTTAATGAAATATGACTTATACTATACAAAATAGGGTTTCCCTCATACTCAGTTGGTAAAGAATCCACCTGCAATGCAGGAGACCCGGTTCAACTCCTGGGTGGGGAAGATCCGCTGGAGAAGGGATAGGCTGCCTACTCCAGTATTCTTGGTCTTCCCTTGCGGCTCAGCTGGTAAAGAATCTGCCTGCAATGTGGGAGACCTGGGTTGGATCCCCGGGTTGAGAAGATCCCCTGGAGAAGAAAAAGGCTACCCATTCCAGTATTTTGGCCTGGAGAATTTCATATAGTCCTTGGGCTCACAAAGAGTCGGACACAACTGTGTGACTTTCACTAATGAAACATGAGTTATAGAGAAGTGATTAGAAAATTTCCATGGTGATAGCTCCTAAGTGCTACAAAGTTTGCAATAGGCATTCGTGGGCTTATTGTGTGGATATGAGCATATGGGAATAGTTATATGTTCCAGAGTGTGTATACTTTCATTTATGTCTTTAGGAAAAAATAGATATATAATATATTTAAGCTACTCATCTTCCAGTGAACTACAAGATAAAGGAATGTCTGAGGCAAATTCAAATTTAAGAGCATTTAGTGTTTATTCTCTGGTGGCTCAGCAGTGAAGAATCCATCTACAATGGGGGGGATCTGAGAGATGTGGGTTTGATCCCTGGGTGGGGAAGATTCCCTGGAGGAGGAAATGGCTACCCACTCCAGTATTGTTGCCTGGGAAATCCCAGGGACAGAGGAGCCTGGTGGGCTACCGTCCATGGGGTCTCAAGAGTCTGACATTACTTAGAGACTAAAAAACTACCACCACAGTGTTTATTTAAACTTTGCTGTTTGGAGCAGGAATAGTGATAGAGTTTGGTGCATACTTAGAATACTGACTAATAAGGCACTGTATTTGTTTCTAAAATGCATGGAGATTTCTGCCACTGACTACAGGGTGACCATGGTCATGTCTCCTAAGATGTCTAAGACCTTTTCCCTTTTGTATTAAGTAAAGCGAATAATTGTTCTTACCTTACAGGAGGGTTGCAAGTATTGGAACATAATATGCAAAAAGTGCTTAGCACAGTGCTTGGAATAGAGAAAGCGAATATTTAATATCAATTGGAAATGATTGTTGTGATTTCCTTGTGGAAACAAAGAGCACTATCCTGGGAGCCTCAAGATTAAGTTTACAGTTAGTAGGACAAAACTGAAAACTTTAAAATAAATAAAGCAAAGCATAAAAGGGCTATGGTTTGAAAGATTGCTTGTCAAGCCATAAGTACAGTTTAAAAGACATCTACATATAATAAAGTTCTAGCATAACTAATTTCAAATTAATGTTGTACTTAGAAACCATATTCTTAACTAATAGCACATCAGTGGTGACCTATTTTTGAACAGCCTTAGTGAGTATACGCCATTAATAAGATTAAATTTGCCATGGTATATCTGAAATGTGATGGTCCAATGGTGCTCAGATATTAGTACTGTAATATCCTTAAAGTATATCTGCTCTTCAATGCTACGAGAATACATAAATATGACTTCACAATCAACCAAGGAAACTTAGAATTTAAAAGATGTATACCTTTCCATTTTATTTCTCTGACAAAATGGTAAAATCTATTTAAAGTGATATTCCATAATGAGTTCAGAAACATACAGCCAGGCTTATAAAGGGTATGCAGTCAAGAGAATGAAAAGAAAGTATTCAATGTCTATATTTAGGTGTCATGAAGAGAGCTTTTTAATGCTTATCTATTTGTGGGTAGGTGAGACTTAAGGGTGGGAAACAATAGCTTCTAGAACCAAAGAATCAGTCAGTTAACGCTGGGAGGTCTGGAGAGATTTTTTATGACATTATAATAGTGATATGTATCGAATAAATTAACTTTCTTATACATAGCAAGGAGTGGCAAAAAACTTCAGAACTGATTTAACCTTGAGAGAAAATATCACTTGTTTTTAAATTAGATTTTTGTCAAGTGTCCTTATATTGCATGTGTAGAATCTTCACATACTCTTAAGGTAAATGTCATTAGTCCCTCATAAAATTATTTTGAAACAATAACTAATATAAGAATATAATAAACTGAGTTTAAAACATGAAGCTTAGGGTAAGTACTAGGTAACTATTTATTTCAAAAACATAAATGAGATGAGAAGGATTCTTTTAACTCAAAGATAATTCTTTTGCTATTTTGCCCCTATAATGGGTAACATGATTTTTTGATAGAAACCTCATTACAAATATTGG
This sequence comes from Budorcas taxicolor, assembly GCF_023091745.1. Lineage (NCBI taxonomy): Eukaryota > Metazoa > Chordata > Mammalia > Artiodactyla > Bovidae > Budorcas > Budorcas taxicolor. The sequence continues at coordinate 91,316,347 of NC_068910.1, forward strand.
GAATTTGTAGTTTTTGAAGTTCCCCTGAAAGACTGGATAACATCTTCCACTAAGATATTTCTTATTTCATGTATGTTCCCTTGGATTAATTTTGGATTGTTAATTTACCATAGGTAAATTATCCAAAACATAATTTAAAATTCAAACCACATACACTCACATCCACATCCACATTTTGGTGAAATGGAAGTTCACAGTAGGTCTCTTTATATTTTACTTTGTGTCTTTGTACAAGAGGGAAAAAAAATAATCTCTATGAAATGTTTTAATTGGCTGAGGGTGTTTAGTATACAACGCTCTGTTGCCCTCTGCTGGCTAGAAATTGATAAAGACTTTCCATCTGCTCTTTATCTTTGTGGGAGCCTTAGAAGACTATGAAAAATGCACAGTGCAAAATAATAAAACAATATATGAGAGTGATAGGAAATAATACATTTATAAAACATCCTTATTTTCCTAGATTTCCTAGTTTGCTGATTTTTAATTATTTTTCATATTAGCTGAATAATTTGATTATTTTATATAACCCTAAACACTCATTAATTAAAAAAAAACAAACTCTACTTCATGATTTGAAAGTGGTAATTGCAAAACTCATTATTTGGGGTAGGAATTTTGGGTATTTACCTACAGGATACATGTAATTTTCTCATTGTTGTCACATTTGTGGAATATTTTTATAGTGAAACTATTATATACTAGTGCTTGTATTTTTTATAAATAAAATTTTTTTAGCTAGTTTAAACACTATTTTCAACATATTTTTAGTAAAAGTGTGTAAGATAACTAGAAATTAATCTGAATTCTTCTTTACTAATTAAACAAGGGACTCATCTTGGACATTTCATTCTCTTTTAAAGGATTATTATTTATATGCTGTTCACATATCACTAAAGAAAAACTAACATTGGTGTATAGTGACACATAAATTCTTTAATAAAAATAACAGTGACAAGGCCCTAAAGAACATAAAATGCATAGACTTATGAATTTACCTGGTTTCATTTTAGCACTGCATGCTTCTTTAATGCTTGATTACATTTAGTTAAAAAACATTTCTAGAGCATAACCTACCATCCATGGCAGAAGATGTAGATTTTATTATTAAGGGGGACTTGCTGATATTTCTAAAATATACTTAAGTAAAAAGTTTAAAACAAAGTTGTCACTGAATCTCTTTCACTTTTTTCAAAAATTTGGCTGGTATTTTTAAATCTGGGATTTATTTTATATTTTCAATAGTTTCTCTCAGCTACAATATAAGTAGAAATAATCTGGTTTTCATTTCTATGAGTGTATTTCTTTGGAACATTTATAAAACTTGGGTCATGGTTCTTTGAAATAGGCTTTATTCCATGAGGTCTGCCTTCCTATTTTATCCACAGAACCAGTGTCTATTATGAATCAAGAGGATAATTTTCCCCATGGCTTCCCTGCCAAAACAACTGTCAATCCTTTTTAAATTTTCTGGAGCAAATGGTGTTTTATAACTTTAACTACCTCTGTTCCAGAATATGTGCACATCTCAAAATTTCCCAAAACAAAAGAAAAAACATTTTCAGCACAGTCTGTAAGTCACCAGAAGTCTTTGGCTCTCCACAAACAGAGAGAAAAAAATGTTTCATCCTTGAAAATATAACAGTAAGATGGAAAACAAGTTTCATACTTTCCAAATTATGAGTTTGTTTTTTTTTAAAGAAGATACTCTACATTTTTTCACATTTGAGTCGCATAAAAACACTAGAAATATATATGGGTTTGGCCAGGCAGCTCAGATGGTAAAGAACCTGCCTGCAGTGCAGGAGACTAGGGTTCGATCTCTGGGTTGGGAAGATCCCCTGCAGGAGGAAACAGCAACCCACCCAGTATTCTTGCCTGGAGAATCCTATGGACAGCTGTGTGTCCAACACTTTGTGACCCAATAGGCTGTATGTAGCCCACCAGGCTCCCCTGTCCATGGGATTCTCCATTTTAGGGTAGAAGGTGAAGGTGAAGTCGCTCAGTCGTGTCCGACCCTTTGCGACTCCGTGGACTGTAACCTACTAGGCGTCTCGGTCCATGGAATTCTCCAGGCAAGAGTACTGGAGTGGATTGCTATTTCCTTCTCCAGGGGATCTTCCCGACCCAGGGATCAAACCTGGGTCTCCCGCATTGGAGGCAGACGCTTTAACCTCTGAGCCACCAGGGAAGCCCTATTTTAGGGTAAGGAGTATATATTTATTGCTCTTTTAAAAAGTTTACAATGTTTTCAATATGATTATATTTTCATTAAAATAAGCATTATAAAAATAATTAATTTCAAATTTTAAGTCATGCTTTTTCTTCCTATTTCTCTATCTTGTGGATTTTGTGAGAAATAACTGTTTTATTTTGCTGTTCTTAAAGTAGCTAGCAAGTTACTCTTATAGAACTTAGTTAATTTCTATGGAACATTATTGATAAAACAGAAAAACATTACTGTAGTATTACATTAGTTCAAAATTCATCAATTCTCAAAAATAGCAACTCGAAATTTAGCTTTTGCTTAACAACTTGAATAGTACAAACAAAACTGCCACAACCACTGATGCATTTGACTAATCTCACAGTTTTCAAGCTCTCAAATAACTCAAGTTCTTCAAAGATACCTATTTACTTATAAATTAATATGTACTTTATTCAAAAATATTTCATGTATTTTAAAGAACATTCTCTTTAAAATGGATGAGGCAGTATTTTCTTTTCCTAGTAATATCAGAATAATATTTATAAATTGTGACTATTAATAATCTTGACTTGGGTTACCAAGTCAATCTAAATTAATGGAAATTTCATATGAAAACTAGAAAATGGTATTATCAAAGTTTATTTCTTCATGTTACTGAGATAACTTCTAAATGTTTAGGAAAAATAAAAAATGTTAGTCTTTTTCCTTTCCTTCTCTTTTTTATTATAAAGCACATAGATAAATAAGCTTTTGTGGAAGCAATACATTTTGGGTTTTGTTTGGGTGCTGCCCTCAATAAAAAATGGTGCATGTGAATTTATTCTATCTTTCCCTTCTATTTGATGCCTACTCTTTGGTTCTATGGCAGAAAGAGCTAAACATAAACTTGCTTTAATTTCAACATCAAGTTAGACAGATTTGAATGTGTATTGCCTCTCATGTATAAATATCTTTTAAATCTCATACCTAAAGAAATACATTGCTTTTGAAAGGACTCTATGCATTTGAATAAAGCAAGTGTGTTTTCTTTAGTTGTCAACTTCTTCAGTAGATGGTCTTGTACAAATCAAGGAAAAAGCCCTTAAAAACTTGAAAACATTTATGACTAAAATAATCAGATAATGATGTCAGTATATTATTGAATAATACAAGTATAATAGAATTATCAGTTTCCTTTATTCTCCCGTTCTGAAAAAGAATGACATCGACTGGGAATTCTATAATGGCCCAAAGGAAAGAAGGCCTCTGGTGTGCCTCAAATTTGGTATTTTAAGTTGAAGTCAGCTGTTAAGAATTACTGAATTATCCAGGGCAGAATCTTGGCTATGGCTCACATTACAGTATGCTGGATATGAAAAGTTGAACACAAGAGGGGTGAAAACTTTTTAGTGATTAGAAAGCCCTGTGGGATTGAGTTTTTAAATTCCAGAGCATCACATCAAGAGGAAAGTTGCAGATTCTCAGGTTCGTGCAGCAAATTGTGTCTGTAAATCGATGAAGTGTTTCTGAAGGAACATATCAAGATGGCTCTACAGAGTATCTAAAGTTTCTTTCAGTTCTCATGGGAATGAAAATTAAATCTGATGGGTGAAACCAAATACATAATGAAGCTAAGAAATTGAATGTATCTAGATTTCAGTCAGGCCAGAAAGTAGGATTACTTATTTCCACTTATTTTCTCTTTTAATATCTTTTGTAACAACATTTACTAATGCTTACAGAATTAATTTTAATTGATCTTTATTGTGTCTCAAATACTTTAGGCATTCTGTAGGAAGCAGTGTTTCTCTGTGTGAATATTGTGTCATTGCTTCAGCTCTATTACTCAGATTTCAAAAATTTCTCTGCCATTTTGTATTGATTCTTCTCTGAACCATTTTTCCTCAAAAATGCAGCTGCCATCTAATTAAACATGATCAGTTACTGGATAACTGAGGACATACAGGTATTGTTGATTTAAACATGTAAACCCAACATCAATATTATAAAAGAATCCCATTGTTTACTCAAATAAAATAGTCTTCTTTTGTTTCAGAAGGAATAAACATTGATAAAATTTGTCACAGAACTTGTGTATACTGCACAGGGATTTTATATTTACCAAGTAAATTGTTTAAAATCTATGCTGCTAGATACAGGTTGTTTTTATTTTTTTAATTTATTTTTATTATTTTTTTTTTGATACAGGTTGTTTTTAATGCACATAAATGTGTAAACACATGTGTATATATGCACCTAACTCCAAGAAAAATAAATGTCTAGAGTAAGACATATTTACATTTTTTGGAAAAAAAATAAAATAAAATAAATTTTTTGGTAAAGAATATCATAAAAGTTTGTGAAGTTACTGAAAGTCAACCACAATTACATATTTTCACATTTTATTTCATGTTAGAATTTAACTTTGAGGAATTTGTGAATGAGAACTAAACATTTTAAGAAATGTGTCCTTTGAGATATTTAACTGTCTCTTCATTGTTTTAATTCTTATCAAATAAAGATAGACAATTATTTTAAATAGAGTTCTTTGGGAAAATAAGAGTAGTTATAATTTCAATCATCTCCCCATTGTCCCTTCATTATGATCCAGGAAAGACTTTTCTTTTTTTTTAAAGCTATATCAGCTGAGATTTAAGCTCCACTGAACTAAGAAAGTACTGTATAATAATGTTCAACAATTTTATAGCAATTTGTAATAAAATTTTAAATGGTAAGAAAATTATGCCATAGACTCTAAGTCAAAGCATGGAGCATCTAAAACTAAGTTTAGTAGAAACTCATCTCTTGCATATGGTGATTTACACAACATAACTGAAACAAGAAGCCATTTGACATATGCTCCAGGAAGACTCACATATACTATATTACTCAGGCAACCTTTAAACATACGTGTGGTGGTCTCTTATACCATATACCCTTGTGATGGTGGTGCCCTACCCACAGTATTGCATAGTTGTGAGCTTTTCTTTTCAATCAGTTCAGTTCAGTTGCTCAGTCATGTCTGACTGTTTGCAACCCTGTGGACTGCAGCACGCCATGCCTCTCTGTCCATCACCAACTCCCAGAGTTTACCCAAACTCATGTCTATTGTGTCAGTGATGGCATCCAACCATTTCATCCTCTGTCGTCCCCTTCTCCTCCCCACTTTCAATCCTTCCCAGCATTAGGGTGTTTACAAACGAGTCAGCTCTCCGCATCAGGTGGCCAAAGTATTGGAGTTTCAGCTTCAACATCAGTCCTTCCAATGAATATTCAGGACTGATTTCCTTTAGGACGGACTGGTTGGATCTCCTTGCAGTCCAAGGGACTCTCAAGAGTCTTCTCCAACACCATAATTCAAAAGTATCAATTCTTCGGCGCTCAGCTTTCTTTATAGTCCAACTCTCACATCCATACATGAATACTGGATTAACCATAGCCTTCACTAGATGGACGTTTGTTGGCAAAGTAATGTCTCTGCTTTTTAATAAGCTGTCTAAGTCTTTTCAATAACTTGCTCTAAATTTGAATCTTGCAGAAAGTTAACCCTTTGATCCTTATACTCTCATCTTTATGTACCACAATCAGCCCAAATAAGGAAGAGGAGCTATAGACACTAAGAAGACACACCTTTGCTTTATAGAAATAGATTTCTTAGATGACTTTTCAATGTATTTCTCTGGTGGAAGTGAAGGTGAGGTGAACTTTTTACTTCTGTGATTGCTGATCTTATACTTTTCTTTCCTTGATTTCGTTTCACTACTGGAAACTGAATACCTAGGTGGATTTTAAGATTTGGTAAAATGTTATCTATAAAATATTAAACTAGAAGCAAAGCTCACTTTTATAAAAAGCCTCTACAAAGCTACAGTAATCAAAGCAGCGTGGTCCTGAAACAAAAACAGACACGTGGAGCAATGAAACAGCAAGAGAGAAGAGAGCGTAGCGAGCCTGGAAATAAACCCACACACTATGGGCGATTAATCTGTGACAAGGGAGGCAAGGATATCCAATGGAGAAAGACAATCTCTTCAAAAAATGGTGCTGGAAAAAATTGGATGGCTGCATGTAAAAGAAATTAAATTAAAAGATTTCTCACTCCATAGAGAACTCTGCTCAATGTTATGTGACAGCTTGGATGGGAAGATCATGCCTGGTATTAAAAATGAAATTCTAGTAACCTATCCAATGTCAGATGTGATCATGGGTCAAATTCTACATTTCCTACTCTCAGATCCAGACTGTAGCACTCCCCGTGGCCAGGAATAATAAAAAGGCTCACAAGCATATCCACAGACCAAGAACCAAAATGGCGGCACTCTCTAAGCCCTGAATATAGACAGTGGCCTCCACGCAGAGGTCGCTGATTTCCCTTCAGCAGAAGAAAAGCACCCCTTTGTTAGCAGATATGTCCATCGAATGTAGAAAGACAGCCACACAAGCAGCAAGTTTGCTGTGTGGGGAGTTCCTATAGTGGGGAAGAAAGGTGACTGAAGACTCTGTGGTTTAGACAATGGCCCAGAACTGATATACAAAATGAGTTTTGATCCAATGTTCTGTGTATTTTGGTAAAAATTACAAAAACAATTTTAAAGAATTGACTTTAATACCTATTTAACACCTATTTCAAAAAACACAGACAGTTGTTCTACTTAGAGTAACAATGGAGGTATTTTCTTCTTTTCTTTTTATTTCTCTCTTTAGAACCCAAGTCTCTTATTTTCTGGTGAATATATCTTCCCCTAAAAAAAACACACCCATTTATTTTTCCTGTGAAATTCACCCCTGAAGCTGACGTGTTACATAATTTTAGAATTTAATTGTCAACCAGTATCATCTGTGGGTCAAGAAAATAGGGAGTATTATACTAAATTCTAGGGAGGAGAAGCTGGGAAGTAGAAAGCAGCAATGGTTTTGGATAAAGATGGAAACTGTTTTAAAATTCTAGCCATCTATTTAAATAATATGTGACTACAAGCAACTTTCTTAACTCTCAGTTTCCTCATCTGTAGAATGAGAATAGCATCCTTTCAGAATTGCTGTGAGGATGAAATGAGATACTTGATACCTAGAAAATGTCAGGTGTATAATAGATGACCGATAATTAACCATCATTATTATTACATGGTTGATTTTATGACCTATGGAGAGTTTAAATAGACTGATATGAATAAACCTTGGAGTCAACCACAGAAATATAAAAAATTCTTTCTGATCTAGGCTTTCTAAGAACGTCTCGTCTTTCTGAGTACTCCAGGAAGTCCTAATGGTGGCCACCAAAATAGAAGGGACCAGGGTTCTCCTTAAGCTTTCTCTGGAATCTTCAGCAAGTTTTGTTTCATGTTGTCTCTAATAATGGAGAATGTACCTCCCACCAATGGTTTGCAGATCGGATGACTTAATAGGTCAAAATGCGCTTTGTAACCTTTAATATTAAAAAAAAGTAATACCATCACAGACTTTTCAGTTATTCATACTATTTCATAAACTTAATACCACAACATTCTAAATCAACATTGACATGTCTGTTATTGACACCATTTCAATAAATGCAAGGCAAACTTTAAGAGCTAGCAACAAAAACTAAAACATTAAAACAACATTAAAACAAAAAAGAATAGCTTACTAGAAAAGATGAAATTGCATATTGTGAAATAGTTAATCCTTAAAGTCTAATAATTTATTTAGCTACAAACCAAAAGCACAACTCTCATTTTATTTTTGTGTTTCTAATAGGACACATCAATCTTTTACCATTACTCATATCACATAGCTTTTCCACTCACTCTTTTCTCTTGACATAATATACATTTAATCTTGTTTAGCAATTGTTATTCTTGTTGCTCTACAGCCCCTGATACGGACATGGGCCACCATAAATTATGCTTTAGTTTTCATTTTGCCACTTCAGTGGTTAACTCCTAGCTCCTGATCGCATGAGCCAGAGTCAGAGTCATGTCTTTCTCAACATAAAGCATCTGATTATGTGATACTTCCCTTTAAACTTTGATCTCCCTCTAAACAGCTTACAAGAAACATTCCAGACACTTGATCCCAAAAGGCTCTTCTGAGTCCAGCTCATTCTTTAACCCTTTCCATCTTTTGCTTCCTCGTGTGCCTTGGCAGAAATATCAGGACCCAGAATCTTCTCAGACACCACCCCCACCTCATACTGAGGACGTGTCTTGTATCATAGAGTTCCCCTCGGTTTTCTATTGGGCAGTGAACACCAGCTTAGATGCCACTTCTTCCACCACCATCCTCACCCCTCTGGGAAGAATGGATCTGTTCGGGGAAGTCAGGATTTTGTAGTCCTAGATCCATTTATGCGTTCATCTACCTAGCACTAGTCATGCTTTCCTATTTCTTTACCTCTGTCTTTGGTGGTTACTTGTGTGTCAGTTTCTCTCATTTACAAAGTTAAGTCTTGAATCACCCACACATTGTCTTATTCATCGTTGTGTCCCCACAACTTGGAGATTTCTCTTTTACCTCCTCAACTGACTCTTCGAGGCATTCATATTTGTGAGCCATTGGTTTATATCTTAAAGTTAAAATCAAAACTCCTAAAAGTAATTATTAACCCTAGTTAGTAGAAGTATTATTGTTTTTCATACATACCATAGGATGCTAACAGATATAGTTTTGACTGATTTTTCTCTTCTCCTATTTCTGAAACCACAACAATCAATGAATGAAAGATAAAAGTAGAAGCTGGAATTAAGTAGAATAAAAACAGGCAGAAACAACCATTTACACGAGAATGCCAATCAGAATGCTTTGTTTTCTGACAGCTTTTATGCCCTTCTTCTACCAGATGCCCGTGTTAAAATACAGCTTGGCTAAATGCTGCAAGGACAGATCTGCTTTTTCCAAAAGGAAGGGTTCATATGGTTATCCCACACAGGCAGCCTTTAACATTTTCCTATCTGTGAACAGGAGGTTACGGTGCTGTCAATCACTCTGTGGTCTCTGAGCAGATGTCACACTTGCCCGCACCTTCTATCGGGGATTAGGAATGTGAAGCAACATCATGCCCAAGTTTTGGCCGCATATTCATGGTCACTGTGGTGGTGGAAGTGAACAAAGTCCTGGTGTTGCTTTCAGTTTTTATTCATATCTGTGACAGAAGGAGTAAAGCACCCTGGCAAGATGGGGCTGTAGCACAGACATTTCCCTTTTCTTTGGCTCTGTTTTGTCACATTCTAGGCAGGCGATATTCATAGCACTGAGATCTTAGAGACACTTTGGAGTCATCACTATATTATTTCTCAGAATCATGAAGAAAGAATGATAGCTACCACTTATTAAGCACTTTTATTATCCAAGAACCAGACACACACAGGCACACACGCAACATACGCACAAACTTGCACACACGCACACACTCACACATGCACGCACACACACACTCATTCATTTATTCAACAATATTTTGAGCAGCTAAAATATGCCAGGGTAATATTCTATACACACATATCAATGTGATGTTTATAATATTTCAGTATATCTTTATCTTTTTAAAGTTGAAAATTGAGACAGGAAACTGAGATGCAGAAAGATAAACACTTTCCAAATGGTTAACTAGGAGCAGAGTGCTTTTAAACTCATATATGTCATCAAAATTCTCACTCTTTATACTTTCTGGTGTCACAAAAAGAAACCAATAATTTAATCCTGAAATTTCTAAAAGAGCAAGTCAAATATATTAGTAAGGCAAGGGCATTGATGTTATGAAATTAACAATGGATTACATCAGATTTCTAAAAAGTAATCCCACAGAGAGTTCCATGTACACATTTCATTTTATTGTTGAGTTTCTTGATCAAAACTTCTATATGCGAAAAGTGATAACTTTTTTATTGAATCTTTAGACAAATATACATTAAGATAATAACTTATCTCTACTATGTGATTTAAATGATATATGCTTCCCCAAATGAACAAATCAGTCCATATTTTAGGTATGCTAGGAGAGTGCTACTGAAATAAATTTTATAATAAAATCTGAATTCACAATAATTGCTTCCTGAAGTTCATTTTACCATTTTAATGTTAGATTTTTCTCCCTATTGCTTTTTTCCCTCATCTTTTTGATGATAAAATTCAGACAATGAAGTTGTATTTTATCACACCTTTAATTTTTGCTTCATAATATAAAAACTGCCTTATTCTTATACTCTTTCTTTTTGTTTCTTTTCCTGAGACCATCACACAAAGAGATCTACAATATTAGGCTAATGCAATACATTCCATAAATATATAGCACAACTGTCTAATGCTTAAGAAAACTGTCAATAAGATTCACTAGATACAACACAAATGCTATCAATAGACTTATAATTGGAGACGTGCATATTCCTCTTAATGGAGTACAAAAAATAAATTTCATAAAAAAGAGGGATGTTAATAAATCAATTATATTAACACAAAATTCCATTTCCCCAATAGTTTGACGCTTTATGCTTTTTGAATTTGCTTTTCTCAGGCACAGCAGTCATCTTAGCAACTATTTTCAATTTAAAAATTCTCTTTGGAAAATGATCCATCTGTTTATTGAAACAATCCTTGGCAAAGCCAAGGAGGTCACTTTAGGTCAAAACCCATATCTAAGTTGGTTTAAGCTTAGGGTAACCTTAAGAGTGTGTTAAATTGGACTACTAGATATATAAAATGACATCACATACAGTTTTTTTAAAAACTCCTAGGTTCTGCAGTCCTTGTGTAGAACAGGCTTTAAGGTTAAGGTCTGGGGAGAAAAAAACCTATTGGAGTGCAAAAGTGCATTTAACACTTGTTTATATTTCCACAACATTATTCCAGATTTAAGCTGTCAAACTAAGTTGATAACAAATGTTAAGTATAGAAATGTATACAGCAACCAGTCTACTGCCAAACCAGACAAACAAAGAAGTCTTGTCGGAGGCTTACAGATTCCAAAGTTAAATGCAAGGTAATATTTTCAGGGCAAGGTTTGCTTTTTATCTCTTAATGGAATGATTTCTTTAAATGGTTGCACTTGGACAGCAGAGCAGCATGGATACATTTTGCAGTGGGATTCTGCACAGGGATTTGTCCTCAAAACTAGCTCTTACACATGTGATTATTGCCTGTGTGAACTGAAAATTACCTTGAGAAATAGTATTTGGGATAGATATTTTAAAACTGAGTGACTTTCTACTGCTTGATGTGAGAAAAGTAATTTGCATCTTTGTTCTTTTTTGTTAAACAAGTGAATACATATGACCAATATATAGGATCATGTTTCTCTCATTTAACTTAATAGTCAATGAAAACATTATGTGTATTAAAGCATATATTACATGACCAGTATTCCAGACAAATATGTATGTCTGGTTTCTCCACACAAAGCAATTATAATTTGGTTTCAGATAAAATTCATCAGTCAATAATGCAAACCCCCCCCCCCAAAAAAAAACAAAAATACTAAAAACATGGTAATAAATAGGAGTTTCATGAAAGCACAATTAACTATTTGATGGGAGGGACCTTATATTATTTTCCTCTGGTGTCCAGTACCTATTGTGGCAGTTAGCATGGAATTTGGAGGAAGGGGGAAAATCAAGACTACAATGAAAGATACCTAAGTTTTTAAGGCCAGAAAATTTGTTTACTGCCTGCATGAGGAAATAATTAAATCTGTTTCCTTTTATGCAAATTGAGAATAGCAACACTTAATCAACACATAATATGTAAAACAAATTATATGTATATATTGCACCCCTTCTGAAATACACAAAATTGTTATTTTCCACTACCTACACCTCTTCTAGCATGTTGCATTAGACACTCAGTAAATAACAGTTCTTTGAGTGAGAAGTTCTATGGAAAAAATGAGTTTGAATTTTCAAAATGAAGGGCAATGCCAGAATGAAAAACAAACAAGAAAAAAACAAGAATTTAAAAAATTTTAGAACTATATAAAGCAACCCAGGAAAGATACAAATAAAAATAATTTTTGGATTTTTCCTAAGTTTTACTATTATAATGATGAAAAAAGTGAAAGATAATAACTTTTAGCATGAACAGGAGTTTATAACTGCATGTTTAAGTTTTTACTAAAAAATAATAATGAAAGCGAAAATGGGAATGCTCAGTGATCTGTTGCCATTAAGTTCAAAGCCATCAAACTCATTAACTCGATGTTTCACAAAATTTTCAGGTTAAAATTCCTCCCTTGTAGAAAATTAAACATAGAGATGTGAAAAACAATAAACATAACAATCCTAAAATACTGTATTTTGAAAACTGCTCTCTAGCTTCCTAATCTGCAACTCTTTAGTTATTTTTTTAAGAAACAATCTACTTGTGAGGGGCTAGAATGTAGTCTTGGAGGAGGAAATGGCAACTCACTCCAGTATTCTTGCCAGGAGAATCCCATGGACAGAGGAGCCTGGTGGACTACAGTCCATGGGGTCTCAAAGAGTCAGGCACAACTGCAGAGACTTGGCACACATGCACACAGAATGTGCTCTATCAATACATCAACAAAAAAGAATTTTTATATGAGTGAGTATTTGATCCTCATAAACTAGTCATTGTGTTAAAGTGAACATTTGTCAAACTTCTCCAATTTTGCCAAATAATAGTTTATCAATATGGAAAGGAAAAAAAAAAGTGTTTTTGTGTTTGGGGGTTCTTAACACAAAAGGCCCCTGAACTTTTATGAGGAAAATATATCTTTATTTTTAGTAACCGCTAACTAAATGCTAGCATTTTCTTCAATTATAAATGTACATAATTGTGGTGGGCCATCTCCTGGTATTTATGGCTATGTAAACCTTCTCTTTAGTAGACTCTGGATCTAGTGATTTCTTTCTGACAGATGAAAGACAGTGAAAGTAATGGGATGAGACTTTTGAGATTATGCTTCAAAAAGACTGTGGCTTCCATCTTGCGTGTCCCTTCTTGCCCCCTCACTTGATTACTCTGAGGGAAGCCAGCTGCCGTGTTGTGAGCTGCTCTCTTAACACAGTACTCCAGCCAATAGTCAGTGAGGGCCCGAGGCTCGTTATAGCCTCGTAAAGGAGCTTGCCAAAGAACCTTCCCAGTCAGATCCAGAGGTGATTTCAGCCCCAGTCAACACCTTCAAAAGCCTTAGGAAAGACCCTGAAGCAGAGCCACTCAGCTAAGCTGTAGGTTTCTGACTGAAACTATAATATAATAAATGTCTGCTGTTTAAGCTTGGAGGCCATTTGTTATGCAGCAATAAACAACTATTACAGATTTTGATACCTGGAATTAGGTCCTTAAAAACCTAGAGGTAGCTTTGGAACTAGGCATGTGTGGAAGAAGGAAGAGTATTGAGGAGAACATCTAAATTGCCTTTGAACAGGATTTTAGTGGATGGATGGCATCACTGACTCGATGGACGTGAGTCTGGGTGAACTCCGGGAGTTGGTGATGGACAGGGAGGCCTGGCGTGTTGCAATTCATGGGGTCACAAAGAGTCAGACACGACTGAGCGACTGAACTGAACTGAACTGAACTGAACAACTTTGAGAATGCTCCTGATGAGGCCTCAAGAGGACCTGGGAAACATGCCATTGGAAACTGAAGGAAAGGGAATCTTTGTTACCTAGAGCACAACATAAGGACACTTAAATGTGCCCCCAAACAGGGTGATCTTGGTAAGGAGGTTTCTAAGCAAAGTCTTTAAAAAGTCATATATATATATGAAAGGAAAAAGATGAATTGAAGGAAAAACTATTCTTAAAAAAATGTGCCAGGACTTAAAAGATATCTTGGCCTCTCAAGATCACAGTTGGAATAAACATTACGAAATGGCTTCTGAGCAAAGATCAGATCCAGAACACTGACAGGAAAGGGTAGTCCAGAGATGAATACTCTACATTTGGAGAAACAACCTTATTTGTAAACATTCTCTTCAATTCTGGCTCTAAGGGAAATTTGTATCTTTCCTGAAAATGTCCTTCTAACTCTCCCGAGATACAGCTATTTTCCCTTGCACACTCCTGGTACTGCTTGACATTAATGTCAGGTATGTGTCCTCAAGTTTCCAGTCCATTCATTCTTCCAATTAAAACCCCTCACTTTGATTACCGGGTCTTTAAATTCTACTGTTACCATGCCATCTTAAAGCAGTTATCTACTGATTTTTGGTTACTCCTCCTCCTGCTTTGAAAACTTTTATATGTTTTTTAAAGTTTTAATGTGATGTTGCTGTTGTTTAGCTGTTCAGTCATGTCCAACTTTGCAACCAAATGGACTGTAGCACACCAGGCTTCCCTGTCCCTCACTGTCTCCTAAAGTTTGCCCAAGTTCATGTCCATTGCATTGGTGATTCCATCCAGGCATCCCACCCTCTGATGCTCTCTTCTCCTTCTGCCCTCAATCTTTCCCAGCATCAGGGACTTTCCCAGCTGTTCACATCAGATGACCAAAATACTGTAGCTTCAGCTTCAGCATCAGTACTTCCGAAGAGTATTCAGGGTTGATTTCCCTTAAGATTGACAGTTCGATCTCTTTGCTGTCCAAGGGACTTTCAGGAGTCTTCTCCAGCACCACAGTTTGAGGGCATTATTTCTTTGGTGTTCCACCTTCTTTATGGTCCAGCTTTCACAACCATACATGACCACTGGGAAGACCATAGCCTTGACTATATGGACCTTTGTCAGCAGAGTAATGTCTCTGCTTTTCAACACACTGTCCAGGTTTGTCATCGCTTTCCTGCCAAGAAGCAATCATCTTCTGATTGCATAGCTGCAGTCAATATCCATAGTGATTTTAGAGCCCAAGAAGAGGAAATCTGTCACTGCTTTCAACTTTTCCTCTTTAATTTGCCCTGAAGTAATGGGATTGGATGCCATGATCTTAGTTTTTGTTGTTGTTGTTAGTTTTAAGCTGGCTCTTTCACTCTCTTCCTTCACTCTCATCAAGAGGGTCTTTAGTTCCTCTTTGCATTCTGCCATTAGAATGGTATCATCCTCATATCTGGGATTGATGATTTTTCTCCCATCTCTCTTGATTCCAGCTTGTAATTCATCCAGCCTGGCATTTCTCATGATGTGCTCAGCTTATAGATTAAACTAATAGAGTGACAATCAGTTGTTCCGCACAGGGTTCTAACTGTTACTTCTTGACACACATACAGGTTTCCCAGGAGATAGGTAAGATGGTCTGGTGTTACCCTCTCTTTAAGAGATTTCCATTGTTTGTCGTGATACACACAGTCAAAACTTTAGCATAGTTGATTAAACAGAGGTAGATATTTTTCTGGAATTCCCTTGCTTTTCTCTATGATCCAGCAAGTGCTGGCAATTTGATCTCTGGTTTCTCTGCCGTTTCTAAACCCAGATTGGACATCTGGAAGTTCTTGGTTTGGAAATGCTGAAGCCTAGCATGTAAGATTTTAAGCATGACCTTTCTAACATCGGAGATGAGTGCAGTATCCGATGGTTTGAACATTCTTTAGTACTACTTTTCTTGGAAATTAGGATGAGGATTGACCTTTAATATGATACTTAGTTTTAAATAATTCATTAATTTTAATATATAGTTGATTTTCTATATTAGTTTCAAGTGTACAATGTAGTGATTCAATATTTTATAGACTATAATACATTTAGAGTTGGGCTTCCCTGGTGGCTCAGATGGTAAAGAATCTGCCTGCAAAGCAGAAGACCCAGTTTCCATCCCTGGGTCAGGAAGATCCCCTGGAGAAGGGAATGACTACCCACTCCAGTGTTCTTGCTTGGGAAATCCTGCGGACAGAGGAGACTTTTGGGCTGCTTGCAAGGAGTCAGACACAACTGAGCAACTACCGTTAGCTAACACAGTTAAAGCTACTATGAAATAATGGCTATATTACCTGTGCTACAGTATATCTTTGTTTATTTTATATATAGTCTTTTCTATCTCATCAATCCGTACTCCGATCTCCCCTGTTTTCTCTCTCCCCACTATTAATTTCTAGTCTGTACTCTATACCCGTGAGTTTTTGTGTGTTATATTCACTCATTTGTTTTATTTTTCAGATTCCACATATAAATGATAGCATAGAGTATTTGTCTTTATCTGACTTATTTCACTCCACATAATCCTCTAGGTCCATCTGTGTTGGTGACAAATGACAGAATTTCATTCTTTTCATGGTTGAGTAATTATTCCATTTAAATTTTTTAAAAAATAACTTTTACTATTCCTCTCAACTCATATCCTTTTCCCCTTTCTATTTAATGTTCCTTCACTATCATTATTTCCTTGCATATTCCTTTGTACAGATCTTGAAATCCTTGTCTTTTCTCTTTCACTTTATTTCCCTGATAAGAATCAACCTCCAGTTAAACTTTCCCCTCAGGCCACTGGGCTTCCCAGATGTAAAGAATCCACCTGTAACGCAGGAGTCACAGGAGACACGGGTTCAATCCCTGGGTGAGGAAGAGTCCCTGGAGGAGGGCATGGCAACCCACTCCAGAATTCTTGCCTGGAGGATCCCATGGACAGAAGAGTCTGGTCGGGGCTACAGCCAGCCCATAGGGTTGCAAAGGGTTGGATATTACTGAAGTGACTTAGCACGCATGCATGCATTCAGCACACTACCCACTAATCAGATTTCCTGCTTCAAGGAGATAAGGGACTGATAGCCCCATCTCTTGTCATTTATACATGTGTCACTGAATTTGCAACAAGGACACGGTTTCTCCAAGCTGCTGTCAGCCAATGCTGAAAACAGTGGCAACACTGATGCAGAACTTCTCTGATTGATGAATTTTATCCTGGCCAAAATATTTTACAACTGTAATGCAGCCTGAGAAACGTCTCACCCCACCTTCCTTCTTACCCTTACTCCCTCACAGGGACAGAGCTGCACTGTGATCTGAAACCTCCCACCACATTGTCTGACACCCTCCTCTCTTTCCGTAATAGCTATTTCCCCCAACTATTCTCTGGGATATCCGATTCTATCTTGACACTTGAGTCTTACGGAACATCAGACTAACAGAACTGGCATCCATGCAGCTGAACATGGCTGAAAAACAGTGCACAATATGCTGACTGCATTCTAGACCATGACCATTAGTTTCATGTGACTTACTCATTTAATACGCATTTATGACATATTCATTCATTATTTCTTCTGTCCTCGAGAACTGAGATATTCAGTATGAAAGAAAGGAGATACAGCTACAACACAGAGAAGACAAAGCAAAAACTGTGGATCTGGGGATGTAGCCTCACTTTGCCCACTGAAAAGGCTGGGAAACAATGATTAATCAGTGAGAATCCCTTGACCCAAGCTGTTGTTGTGAAAAGAAGTCCAGGCTTTTTGGAAAAATGGCTGATACTAGGTCTAGGACAGGAATGTGCAAGATGAATCTGGAACATCTTAGCATGCCAGATAGCAAGGATGTTATCAAATATTGCCAGGGTAATGACAATAGGCTTTGGCAACCAATTTAGAAAGACTCTATTGGCCAAAGATGAGACAAATTAATCTTGTAGAAGGACAAGACTTACAGTGGATTGATACTCATCAGATATTTTATTTATCTTTAATGTTTAAATTCATTAATTCATGTTTATATTTAAAATATAATTGTTATCCTCTGGGGATGACTGTGAATCAACTCATTTTTTAAAAACTAGTTAGAGAAAAGGAAAGGGTCTAGCATTTGTCCTGTTTTTCCATATGAACTATGCTACCGGCTAGCCAAATGATACATGATTTTTAAAATTATTCCAGCCAGTTAAGAATACAGAATTAGAATATTACCATTTTTGCATCTCCTAAGGGAATTAATAAAGGGTGAAGACAAAACATAATGTACCTTTGTTTGCAAGACTTTAGGCTTACCAAATAAGTATAATCTGAGTTTGCTCAATCTACTGGATCTAACTGCCAATTTACAGAAAATACAGAGCTCAGGGAAACATACTGAGCTACAAAATGGAAAAGCCAACAGGTCTTGTGTTCCTCAACAGATAACCTGTATCAACAACAAAAAATGGATGGAAGAGAAACCTGTAGATTAGTTGAGCCCTAAAGGATATATTGTGTTTTTTAAAAAGAATTGCCAAGCTAAAGTGTCTAAAGATGCTTACTTGCATGATAAAATAATAAAGAAAAGCATGGAACTGATTATTATAAGAGCCAAAATAGTGGATATTTGGGGCTTGGAATGAGGCATTTGTGACTTGAGGGGGGCACAGTCGAAGAGGCTTCTAAGAGGCTTGGCAATGTACTATTTTTTGATGTAGGTTAGATGGGTATTCTTGAAATTATTCACTAAGGTTTGCATTTATTTGTTTGGTTTACTATGTCTACATTTTATTTTACAACAAAAGACTAAAAATGTTATTCTGATACTTTTAATCAAATTATTTACAAAAGACGGCACAGACTCACTTTGTGATGAGAACACTATCATTGCTCCATGATATTAAATATACAAATGTGACTATAATTGCCAAAACATTCCTTTTTAACATAAAAAAAAAAAATCTCTCAGAATAAACTGCTATGCCAAGTCTGATTTTATCAGTGAAAAATGCAAGCTGGAGGTTCCCACTTACCATCTTTTTTCTCTTTGTTCTTTTTACCATAATAATGAGCTCTTAGAAGACACTTGAAACTCACAGATCACATTTGAAGAAATATCATTCAAGAAGATGTAAGGCAGAGACAATATTTTAGAGGAAGCCCCAGCATGCCTAGAAAACCTGTAATCATTCTCAGCAGATAACTGATTATCTGACTGGAATATGTTTAAAGGAGAAGCTTTGCTCCAAAGTTGGATAAGTAAAGGTGGAATTCAAGCATGACAAAGAACAGTAAGTGGTAGGGGTCAGTAACAAGTATAAAGCCTTTATGATTTCTTTACTATTTCCAGGAATCATATAAAAGGTTTCCAGAGCTGACTAGATATTATTGAAAAATAATTGTGTCTCCCTTGCTGTGAATTACAAGCCTTTTATATATGGAAAAAATTTTGGTGGCCACACAGGCAGGAAAATAAAATTAATTTTACTTCCAAATGCTCTGTGACACAACAGAGTTTTTCCAATTACAAAGATCTATCTCATGACCGTGAGGAGTTAGCAAAGTATATGATACTTATGTAAGAAAATGTTGATTATTCTGTTGTGAATAGTTCCCTTAATGAGTGTTAAATAAACTCTTTATAGAAATGATATTAAGGCAAGTAATACTCAGTCACAGAAGTAATATAAGGTTATTTTTTATTTGGTTAAGTTTCCCATAGGGAAATTTTAAATCTTACAACTTAATGATGCTTTTTAAGTGGTGCTCTTTAAGAAATTAATTTCATAATTGTTACATGCAGTAGTGAAATTGTTCTGAATTGGACGACAGAAGGGGCTTCCCTGGTGGCTCAGATGGTAAAGAATCCACTTGCAATGAGGGAGACCTGGGTTTGATCCCTGGCTTGGGAAGATCTCCTGGAGGAGGGCATAGCAACCCATTCCAGTATTCTTGCCTAGAGAATCCCCATGGACAGAGGAGCCTGGCAGGCTACAACCCAAGGGATTATAAAGATTTGGACACGACAGGGACTAAGCACTGCAAGCGTGGACTACAGCAAACACAGGGTGAAATTCTGATTCCATCAGTTACAGAACTATGTAACTTTGGGCAACTCATTTGACTTGTTTGGATCTCAGAACACTTTCTGCAAAATGAGAGCTGAACGACATATAGCTAAGGTTCTTTCAAGCATGAGTGGTCTCAAGTTAATTAACACATTTAATTTCCGTTTGTTTTGGGGGCAAACTAAATTCCTTAAAGACTAGATGACAAAGAGTTATAATTCCTGTATTGGTTATCCATTGCTGTGTCACAAATTACCGTAAAAACTTAGCTGCTTCCTAAAAACAAGCATTTATTATCGTGCACAATTTCTGAGAGTCAGGAACCTGGCAGTGGTTTAGCTGACTGGTACTGATTAAGGTCTTGCCTGTGGTTGCCGTCAAGATGGTAGCTGAGGCTGCTGTCGTCTGAAGGCTGAGCTGTGCTGGACGATACATTTCCAAGTTCACTTGCATGACTCTCACGCATGTGTGCTAAGTCGCTTCAGTCGTGTCCAATTCTTTGCAAGTCTATGGACTGTGGCCTGTCAGGCTCCTCTGTCCATGGGATTCTCCAGGCAAGAATACTGGAGTGGGTTGCCCTGCCCTCCTCCAGGGGATCTTCTGGACCCAGGGATCAAACCAGCATCTCTTATGTCTCCTGCATTGGCAGGTGGGTTCTTTATCCCTAGCGCCACCTGGGAAGCCCCTCAATTCTTCACTACGTGTTGACCTCCCCCTTTGGCTCCTTACTTTGAGGTCTCTCTCTGGAGCTGCTCACAACAGGGACCCAGCTTCCCCCAGACTGGGAGATTCAAGAACAGAGAGAATGTGTACATGTGAGAAAGTACCCAAGACTGACAGCATAGTCTTTTATAAGCAAATATGTGAAGTGATACATCAATACTTGTGTCAATATTATTGGCCACATGGACCATCAGAGCTACGATGTGGGAGGGTGTGAATACTGCGATGTGTTGATCTTTGGAGGTAATTCTGGAAACTACTTACCAAAGTGCCTATACTCATTATATCATTAAGGCCCAGGTGCTCTCCCCCAACCCTTCCTTCACCCAGTTAGACAAACTGCTCACATACTGAGTCCTGTGGGCACTGCTACGACATTGCTGAAACATGATTCTTATCTGTATTCCTAATCAACATGGGAAAATGTCTTAATTTTTGTATTTTTATTATTTATTTTAATTAATTGTATTGATGTATAGTTGATTTACAATGTGATACTGGTTTTGGCTCTATAGCAAAGTGAATCAGTTATGTGTGGATACTGTATCCAATGGATATATACAGGAGGCTTCCCAGGAGGAGTTAATGGTAATGAACCTGCCTGTCAATGCAGGAGATATGAGAGATATGAGACATTCATGTTCAATCCCTGGGTCAGAAGATCCTCTGGAGGAGGACATGGCAACCCACTCCAGTATTCTTGTCTGGAGAATTCCATGGAGAGAGGAGCCTGGTGGGCTACAGTACATAGGATCTCAAAGAGTCAGACATGGCTGAAGCAACTTATTATGCATACACACATATATGTGTATATATACATATATATATGAATACGGATACATGTACATATATCCACTCTCTTTGGATTATTTTCCTTTATAGATCATTACAGTGTATTGAGTAGAGTTCCCTGTACTATATGCTGCTGCTGCTAAGTCACTTCAGTCGTGTCCGACTCTGTGAAACCCCATAGATGGCAGCCCACCAGGCTCTGCCGTCCCTGGGATTCTCCAGGCAAGAACACTGGAGTGGGTCCCTGTACTATATGCTATGCTATGCTAAGTCGCTTCAGTCGTGTCCGACTCTGTGCGACCCCATAGATGGCAGCCACCAGGCTCCCCCGTCCCTGGGATTCTCCAGGCAAGAACATTGGAGTGGGTTGCCATTTCCTTCTCCAATGCGTGAAAGTGAAAAGTGAAAAGTGACCCCATGGATTGCAGCCCACCAGGCTCCACCATCCATAGGATTTTCTAGGCAAGAGTAGTGGAGTGGGGTGCCATTGCCTTCTCTGCTGTACTGTATAGGAGGTCCTTATTAGTTACCTATTTTACATTTATTTTTTTTTTTTTTTTTATTTTTTTTTAATTTTAAAATCTTTAATTCTTACATGTGTATTTTACATTTAGTAGCGTGTATAACTCCAGTACTCTTGCCTGGAAAATCCCATGGACGGAGGAGCCTGGTAGGCTGCAGTCCATGGGGTCGCTAAGAGTCCGACATGACTGAGCAACTTCACTTTCACTTTTCACTTTCATGCATTGAAGAAGGAAATGGCAACCCACTCCAGTGTTCTTGCCTGGAGAATCCCAGGGACGGTGGAGCCTGATGGGCTGCCGTCTATGTGGTTGCACAGAGTCGGACACGACTGAAGTGACTTAGCAGCAGCAGCAGCAGCGTGTATAGAGTGAAAGTGAAAGTGAAGTTGCTCAGTCGTGTCCAACTCTTGTGACCCCATGGACTGTAGCCCACCAGCTTCCACCGTCCATGGGATTCTCCAGGCAAGAATACTGGAGTGGGTTGCCATTTCCTTCTCCAGGAGATCTTCCTGACCTAGGGATTGAACCCAGGTCTCCCACCTTGTAGGCAGATGTTTTACCATCTGAGCCACCAGGGAAGTCTAGTAGCACATATATGTCAACCCAAATACCCCAATTTATCCCTCCCCTTGTTTTCTCCCTGGTAATTATGTTTGTTTTCTGTATCTGTGACTCCATTTCTGTATTTTTAAATAAGTTCACTTATACCATTAAAAAAACTATACATATAATTGATATCATGTGATATTTGTCTGACCACTCTTTTTATTTTTAAAAGTATTTTATCTTCTTTTTCAGCAAATAGCTTTACCTGTAAATTTATAAAATGTCAATATCTTCAGTTTCTCTCATATAGGCTGTTATTTTACTATACCTTCACTTTTTATAAATTTCCCTCAGAAAGTCTATTTCTTGTACAGTTTAATTTTGTCAGTGGTTCTACATCTATCACTTCATAGTTCAATCAGTTCACTTTAGCCGCTCAGTTGTGTCTGACTCTTTGCAACCCCATGGACTGCAATACGCCAGGCCTCCCTGTCCATCACCAACTCCGGGAGTTTACTCAAACTCACATCCATTGAGCCAATGATGCCATCCAACCATCTCAGCCTCTGTCATCCCCTTTTCCTCCTGCCCTCAATCTTTCCCAGCATCAGGGTCTTTTCAAATGAGTCAGTTCTTCGCATCAAGTGGCCAAAGTATTGGAGTTTCAGCTTCAGCATCAGTCCTTCCAATGGATACTCAGGACTGATTTCCTTTAGAATGGACTGGTTGGATCTCCTTACAGTCCAAGGGACTCTCAAGAGTCTTCTCCAACACCACAGTTCAAAAGCATCAATTCTTCGGTGGTCAGCTTTGTTTATGGTCCAACTCTCACATCCATACATGACCACTGGAAAAACCATAGCCTTGACTAGGCAGACCTTCGTTGGCAAAGTAATGTCTCTGATTTTTAATATGCTGTCTAGGTTTCTTCCAAGGAGCCTTCATAATTATGAATCATGAATTAACTTTTCTCTATCCAATATTCTCCATTTGCTCTCTTTTCTTGGTTTAAGTTATTTCCATAACTTTTTGTCTACCTTGGGTGTGTGTGTGTGTGTGTGTGTGTGTACACATGTGCACGCTCAGTCATGTCCCATTTTTTGCAACCCCATGGACTGTAGCCCTGCAGCACTTCTGTCCATGCAGTTTTCTAGGCAAGAATACTTGAGTGGGTTGCCATTTCCTACTCCAGGGGATCTTCCTGACCCAGGGATCAAACCCAGATCTCTTGCATCTGCTGAATTGGCAAGCAGATTCTTTACCACTAGTGCCACCTAGGAAGTCTCTGTCTACCTTAGAGCTTTCTAATTCACTTCTGAACTTCCCATGGGATTAGACTACACTTTTCTCTCATTGCCTTAACAACTCTGTCAATTCTGCAATCTAACTTTCTCATTGTTTTGAAATGGCCGGTGTCCCTATTTGCCCGATCTAATGACTATGCAAATCTACCCCAATTATTAAAGGGCTAGCTTCATTTTTCTTCTTAAAATTTCCTTCTTCCTATTGTGATATAGTCTTTCCTCTCTTTTCTATAAAATTTTAATATACCTAGGATTTTGCTTTTAGATATCTTTATTTCTCCATTTTTCATCTTATAGCTATCACCTGAATATATAAATAAGACAAATGCTTACTTTGGACCCTTTTCAGATATTAAAATTCTGTTAATTTACTAAAGAATATCTCTAAGTGAATTTACAACTAACATCGAAAATTCAACCAGAATCGAAATATATCCAGACCTTTATTTAGCAGATGCAGAGAATGTCTGTTACTTTGATTAATAATATTTTCATTACTCAACTTATACAAACTTGCAGACTTAAAGTATTTACCTATTGTTTCTATCTATCTATCATTTTCCTCCTGTAGCCTTCCATTTCCACTGTGTAACATACAACATTTTGATGTGCTTGAATTACTGCCATCGCTTTCTTTCTCTTTATTTCTTTGTTTAAACTTAGCCCTCTATTTCTCTCTTGCCCTTTGGGACCTTTCCCTCATGGTCTTCAACTTTTTTCTTTTCATTCTTTTTCAGAGTGTTTGCTATCTGCAACCTCTGTGTCTTCAATTAAGAACAAAAACTTGGCATATCAATGAAAACCTGCAATATTTGGCTTATGCCACCACCTAAACTTCATTTCAAGCTACTCTTTCCTTTTCCCTGTGCTAAGAAAGGAAATAAGTAGTTACTCAATAAACTCTGACGCTTTACTGTCTGAGCCACAAGGGAATTTGCGTGACTCTAGATTGTACTTGGATTCAGTCCAGGTTCTGCAATTTAGCTGTGACTTTGAGCAAGTTTCTGAACCACTCTGCGTTTCTTAATAAGCAAATAATCCAGTAACAATGGTGGCTACTTAATGAATTAATTAGTATATTAACAGCTCCTAAGAAATAATAAGAGCTATGTTCATTATTACTATTTGAACATATATCTGCAATCTTTTATTTTCTAGTTTATTCTTTCTTTTTCTCCATCTCTTTTTTAATCTTTTACTGAATTCATTAAGTTTATTTTATCCTCCAACTTTTTCTTCAAATTGTTTGGAAGTTATTCAAGCTGTTTTAATCTGTTTATTGGTTAACCTTATTATCATTCACTTACTACTTTTAAAAGATGCATGTTTGATTTAACTAAGTTCTAGGTTATTAACCTTCTAAAAAGAGAAGGATCTTTTAACTGTTTAAGTTTAATCACCACCCAATTTTCATATTACTGTTATGAAATCTGTTACTACCAGTCTCATTTTACCAACACTAAAAATTCGTTGTTGTTATTATTATTTGAAATTTTTTTGGAATATCAATATTTGTCCACTTAATTTCTTAATACAAATTGCTCCTTGAAGTCTAGGCCTTCAGTTTTCTTCTAAGTAAAATTATCCTTTTTTTTTTTTGCAATTCTTTCTGTAGATGACTAGGTGATAAACTATGTATTCCCTAAAATCAGTTTACTTTAGTCTTATACTTAAATAAAAAATTTCTGGATAGGGACATTTAGATATATGCAATATTTTCAGTCAGCATGTTGATGATATTATTTCACTGTTTTCTGATATGCATTGTTGCTAATGAGATGTACATTGAAAGGATTTAATTTTCAGTCCTTCTTCATTGATAACCTGTCCTTTGGAAGAGGGGAATAGTTTATAAAAAATTTTTTTTCCTCTAAGGCTTAGTGAGTATCTTTATCTGAGGAGTCATGTACATCTTTAAATTCAGAAATTTCTCAGCCTCTTTCAAAAATTGTCTTTCAGACATCTCTTTCTGTTACCATAGCCATATATTTCATACTCTATTCAATTTTCAATGCCTTTTGATTTTCTAAATGTGTTTTTTGACTCCATAATTTTCAGTGAAATGAACTAGGAAAATAATTTCAATTTACCTCTTCAGTTATCTCTAATCTATTTAATATAGTCATAATGTTTTAATTTTAATTACCATACTTGTCATGTCTAAATATTTGATTTGGTTATTTAAAAGTCAACTTAGTCATATTTCACTTTCTTTTACTTATCATTTTGGTTTTATTCTTTACTTTTAAGATTCTATATAGTTTCTATATGTCTTTCTGGTAATTTCTCTTCTTTAAATTTCTGTAATGATTTTAGATAAAGTGATGCTTTTGAACTGTGGTGTTGGAGAAGACTATTGAAAGTCCCTTGGACTGCAGGGAGATCCAACCAGTCCATTCTGAAGGAGATCAGCCCTGGGATTTCTTTGCAGGGAATGATGCTGAAGCTGAAACTCCAGTACTTTGGCCACCTCATGCGGAGA
Organism: Budorcas taxicolor; assembly: GCF_023091745.1. Classification (NCBI taxonomy): domain Eukaryota; kingdom Metazoa; phylum Chordata; class Mammalia; order Artiodactyla; family Bovidae; genus Budorcas; species Budorcas taxicolor. The sequence continues at coordinate 91,342,495 of NC_068910.1, forward strand.
GTTGTCTCATTGGAAAAGACTCTGATGCTGGGAGGGATTGGGGGCAGGAGGAGAAGGGGACGACAGAGGATGAGATGGCTGGATGGCATCACTGACTCGATGGACGTGAATCTGAGTGAATTCCGGGAGTTGGTGATGGACAGGGAGGCCTGGCGTGCTGCGATTCATGGGGTTGCAAAGAGTCGGACACGACTGAGCAACTGAACTGACCGAACTGAACTGTCACCAGATTGTTCCATTAACTCTAGTACTAGAGATGCTCTGGCTTTTTATGACTTCAGACTCTCTCTCCTGGTATTTCCTTTAATTGTGTGATTTGTACTTTTTCTATGGTGAATTCTTTTCAATGGGTGTTCTATATGTTCATAATTATGGAAGTTTTCCACTCAGTTTTTAAAATATATATATTTCAATGATGTTATGATAATTTCTTAATCTGTTATTCCTATTGTATGTAAAGTAAGTTTGTAATCTCTGTATTATAGACACACTTCTACACATACTCCCCTCGTGGCTCAGAAGGTAAAGCATCTGCCTGCAATTCGGGAGACCTGGGTTTGATCCCTGGGTTGGGAAGATCCCCTGGAGAAGGAAATAGCAACCCACTCCAGTACTCTTGCCTGGAAAATTCCATGGATGGAGGAGCCTGGTAGGCTACAGTCCATGAGATCACAAAGAGTCGGACATGACAGAGCAATTTCACTGGTTCTAACATGTACACATACATCCTCTGAGTATTTACTTAATTTCTGTATTCTCAGCAGCACAGATTCTCATGCATAGTAGGTATATTTTTGGTAAATATATGATTCATGAAAGGGTACATTGATGTTCCATGATTCCTTAAGAAAACAATATGTTGTAACAATGTCTGAACTACTTTCTTTTCTAAAAAATATTCCATGTTTCAAAATCTCGTATCTTACTTGAACTGTTCAGTCTATCCATCATGATAACCTAGAATCTCATTTTTAACTGTTCTCTCCAAAGTTTCTTTGAAAGTTTTGTTAACTTTAAATACATAAGCTTTTCAAATAAATTAAACATTCTTATTTAGGGCTTCCCTGGTGGCTGAGAGGTTAAAGCGTCTTCCTGCAACGCGGGAGACCAGGGTTCGATCCCTGGATCGGGAAGATCCCCTGGAGAAGGAAATGGCAACCCACTCCAGTATTCTTGCCTGGAGAATCCTATGGACGGAGGAGCCTGGTAGGCTACAGTCCACGGGGTCTCAAAGAGTCAGACACGACTGAGCGACTTCATTCATAAATTTCTTCCAGCATTTTTTTGGACACAGTACTATTGATTAGATGTTTGTGTCCCTTGAAAATTCGCAAGTTGAAATCCTAAACTCCGGTGTTACAATATTAGAAATGGGGTTCTTTGGCAGGTGTTAATAATTAGGTCACAAGGGCAGAGTTCTCATGAATGGGATTAATGGCTTTCATAAAAGATTTCCAAAACACTCCTTCGCCCCTTAAAGACTAAAACTGCTGATGTCTTGCTTTTGGACTTCCCAGACTTTCGGAACTGTAAGAAATGAATTTCTATTGTTTATAAACCACCAGGTCTATAATATTCTGTACAGTAACCTGAATGAACTTCAACACTTAGGTTTTAATTATTCCCTGCTCTGTGCACTTTACTAGAACTTTTAGAATATACTTAGTCAAAAAGCTTTATCCTGAAACTATGTCAGGCTTATCTTAACTCTCATGCAGAGGTTCAACTTGTTGACTCAGGGGAGAATTCAATCAGCACAGATGTTCATCTGACACTCAGTATAAAAAATAATGGTAAACTGTCCTCAACATTTAAAAATAAATACACTGGAAATAGAAATATGCATTATTTAGGGTGTGTGTGGGGGAAAAATGTCAGATAAACTGACTGTCACTGATCTCTCTTCCCTTGATCACTGGTTAAAACTGAGATTTGCCGCTGCAATGTTTAAGTGGTTTATGTTTTATCAGTTTTGCCACAGTGTCTCCTTTTTGTTTTGGACTTAGTCATTTTCACTCACTTACATTTCTGCCTGGCTCTTGTAATTATTTACAGTTTGGGGATATGGTGTGAAACATTCTCCATAGCTCAGTGTTGCCAATTATTTTTGCCTAAGGCCACAGGGTGAAATTTTTATGTGCTGCTATCTATTTTAAATTGGTTCATTTAAAATAAAGAATTAATGAACATTAAGTTATAAATATTCCCACTCCAGTATTCCTGTCTGGGAAATCCCATGGACAGAGGAGCCTGATGGGCTATAGTCCATGTGATCGCAAGAGTTGGACACGACTTAGCAACTAAACCACCAAGTTATAAATATAATGATCTCTAAACTGAGTTACATTGCTAACCTTTGTTTCTGTCTACTTTTTTGCCTGTGAAAACTTGCTGTTGTTATTCTAGAAACAAAATTTTACCTTCAAAATTATAGCTTCAAGTTAGCTATAATGCAAGATTCACCTAAATCTGTCTTGGATATTACTAATATTTATTAAGTTAGTAAGTATCTATATATTACAGTTCCAAACTATGCCTTTTTCTTTTATTTCATGTTGTGCCACCCAGCTTATGGGATTTTATTTCCCCAATCAAGGAGTGAACCCAGGCCCTTGGCTGTGAAAGAGTGGATCCTAACTACTGGAATGCCAGGGAAATCTCATAATGCATTCTTAAGGAGAGATGGAAATTTTTATTATAGCGAGTAATGATCAACTGATTAGATTACTGTAAGGTTACTAAAAATTGATGAGATAATAAGCCTGAAATCATGGCATTGAGCCAACTAAGCAGCAAGATAACATTTAGATTCTAAACAAGTAGTCTGAGTACCAGTTTTATTTGTTTTAAGGAAAAAGAGTCCAATTAATTTTAAGATAAATTTAAGCTTACTAATGTTTATAGTACTTAGCATTCGATTAAAATTATGTTAATATATAAAATATCTATTTGAAGTAATTAATATAGGAAATATATTCTATATACATGATGTTAGAAAACAATATGTATTATTTTTCATAATAAGTCTCTAACTCCTTAACTGCATGAGACTAGTGTTTATAAAGGCTGGATCATAAAAGTATTGCTGAGATTCAGATCTGTGGGAGAGCTCTAAATGGATATGTGGGCCATCAAGAATAATAATAATATGAAATCTTAAAACCCCAGTCTTAGGACCTCTTATAGTTACATATCCCAATTATCTGAAGATGGCTTCCTTAGAACAGTGCCACAGGGAGCCCTTCATCTCCCATGCAAACTTTGACAGAGGATGGGATTATAGAGACCACTGAAAGAACATAATCAATATTCAGGCAGAACATAGATTAAAAAAAAATACAAGATCTTAGTTCATGCTACCACTCTCTGGAGAGCCACTATAAAAAGGAGAACAAAGAGTGTAGTCCTAAGCATTCAAAAACATAGCTTGCTCTGTGTAGTCTAACCCTGTCTGAGCACATTTGTGCTTCTAATGCTTTGCAGAAGTAGATCATCCACACATGACAGGAAGACAGTGAATACGACAATATGTTTGCACCCTGGTTCAATCATGATTATCCTCAACAAGGTCTGCTGCAAGTGCCATTGTGTCAGTCCTTCTTCTCTATAGTGGGATATTCTTAGAAATACAGAAGCAAGAACATAAAGATAATGCTAATATTTTCTTCCCTGAAGTGGATGCAAAAGAATTATGTAAAAGTGATTCCACATAGTAATTCATAGATACTCACCCTTACTTACCAATTACTCCTCAAATACACTCCTATTGCTTTTTAGTTGATTGTCCTCCTATTTAAATGAGGCCTATCAGGTGTGGAAATAACCAAAAAGTCCTACACTTTTCTTTTTCTTTTCCTCAAGCCTTGAACACTTTCCAAATCAAACAACTTGGATTTAACTGAGCTTTTTCTTTGTTGCTTCTTGGACTTTGTGCTAAGTTCATGTGTAATATGGGTGCTTCCCAGGTGGCACAGAGGTGAAGAATCTTTAGGCCAAGGCAAGAGGCACACTAGATGCAGATTCAATCCCTGGGTCAAGCAGACTCCCTGGAGTAGGAAATTTAACCCACTCAAGTATTTTTGCCTAAAAAATTGCAGAGTCAGACACCACTGAGCACACATCAACTAATTCTATACTATTTCAAAATATCCTGGTTTTCAGCACTGATATTGATAAAGAAAAATTAAACATAATTAGAGAAGGTGGTTCTATGTACATAAATGCTTTTTGAATGAAGAAGGTTTAGAAAAATAAGCATGGTCTTTTAAGTTCAAAACATATGCTGTTTTAATCTAAGCTGACATTGAAAAAAGCATGCTTTGCTGTTTATTTCCTACTAAATACTGCAAAAGTTTACTACTCTAATTAAAAAACATCAGTTATTTTCTATTAGTTCCTAATAGAAATACTTTAGGAAAATACCTAATAGTAATACCTAAATACCTAATAGTAATACTTTAAAAGACCTAACTTTCTACTGTATTTAGTAATTGTGTTAAGAGTAAAAATTCATTTCACATGATAGAGCAAATTTAGTTGTGAATTTTATCCTTCAAGCACAAAGTAGAGGATGTTAACATAAATGAACCATTTCAAGAAATTTCCAAAACACTTAAAATGTTCTATGATAACCAAGGAAAGAAGTTATTCTAGATTGACATGATTGCTCATTATGGGTTTTTGGGAAGGTTTAAATAAGGTTGTAAAGTTTACATTTGGTAACATCTGCATAGTGAAAATCAACATCATTTCATGTTAATTAAATATTTACATAGCAAAAACTTACAGTATTAGAAGGGTGAACTGAAAAGATGTAAAAAATTCACTATTACCTGACCAGATTCAGAGTATGACATCAGGCTATAGTCTTCTGTATCAGTATGAATTTGAAAGACAATAAATATCAATAACCTCAGATATGCAGATGACACCACCCTTATGCCTGAAAGCGAAGAGGAACTAAAGAGCCTCTTGATGAGAGTGAAAGAGGAGAGTGAAAAAGTTGGCTTAAAACTCAACATTCAGAAAACTAAGATCATGGCATCTGGTACCATCACTTCATGGCAAATAGATGGGGAAACAGTGGAAACAGTGACAAACTTTATTTTGGGGGGCTCCAAAATCACTGCAGATATAAAATTAAAAGATGCTTCCTCCTTGGAAGAAAAGTTATGACCAAACTAGACAGGATATTAAAAAGCAGAGACATTACTTTGCCTACAAAGGTCCATTTAGTCAAGGGTATGGTTTTTCCAGTAGTCATGTGTGGATATGAGAGTTGGACTGTAAAGAAAGCTGAGAGTGAAAGAATTGATGCTTTTGAACTGTGGTGTTGGAGAAGACTCTTGAGATTCCTTGGACTGCAAGGAGATCCAACCAGTCCATCCTAAGGGAAATCAATCAGTCCTGAATATTCGTTGGAAAGACTGATGCTAAAGCTGAAACTCCAATACTTCAACCACCTGATGTGAAGAACTGACTCATTGGAAAAGACCATGATGATGGGAAAGATTGAAGGTGGGAGGATAAGGGGATTACAGAAGATGAGATGGTTGGATGGCCTCACCAACTCCATGGACAAGAGTTTGAGTAAACTCCGCTAGTTGGTGATGGACAGGGAGGCCTGGCATGCTGCAGTCCCTGGGTCACAAAGAGTCAGACACGACTGAGTGACTGAACTGAACTGAAACATTTTTAACTCTATAAATAGAGACCTTTCATTATTTTTTCAAATCAATTTTATCATTTAAAGGGAAAATGTTTATATGTAAAGTAGTAATAAAATATATGGTTTTCTACTTATGCTAATGTATATAAAATTACTCAAAGAGGAACACCCTAGGCAGTATTCTGGTGTCACAGCTAAAAATGATGTTTAGAGCAGATTGATAATCACGGATCTTGTCACAGGTTACAGAAGTTCTATGGCTGTGCTGAGGAGCAGAACAACGATGTATCAGCTAGGAGTGGAGGGGATACAGGCTCTACGTCTAAAAGACATTTCAGGTAAATTTCTGAAAGGCAATTTCAGAGTCCAGAAAGAGTTCAGGAGCAATTCTAAAGCTATGTAGAAATATACTTTAAGAATTAGTAGTTTTAACTCCACTGTGTTTCACCACACCCTGCAGTATTTGGAATAAGACAAAAGCTCTTGTTTCATTGAGTAACTTATGGCATAATAACATAAATTCATAATAATAGAAATGGAAAGGGAGATTTGGATGACCAATGTTATTGGAAATGTTTGCTTGGAGATTTATATTTAAGGAAAGGCAGCATAATATAAAGGTTAAAAACAAGGACCTACCATATAGCACAGGGAACTCTGCTCATTGTTATGCGGCAGTCTGGATGGGAGGGAGGTTTGTGGGAGAATGGATGCATGTATATGTATGCAAGTTTCTTTGCTGTCCAACTGAAACTATCACAACATTGTTAATCATCTACACTCCAATATAAAATAAAAAGTAAAAAAAATATATATATATATATAAAGGTTAGGATTTTTGGCCAGAGGCCAAAACTGCCACTCTCTACCTATGTGGACTTGGGTAAGTAATATTATATTTCTATGCCTTAGCTTCTCATCTATAAAAATTGGATATAATAACACCCACCTAATTGGCTTATTAAGAGGAATAGATTATTTTATACATGTAAAGTACTTAGAATTTTACACAGACTGTATAAAGGGTTTAGGTAAGTGAAACAATAAGTAAATCTGGAATCATGTATATACAGATACATAATTTTTATGCAAACTTGTACGACTTATTTTTACTATTTGCTATTTATTCCCATTATTTTACATATAATTTAACAAGCTACCATACATACAAACTGCTTTTCTCGTGACAGAAAAAAAAGAGATTTAAAAATACTAAGAAACTAAATCTTTCCATATGAAGGTCAAACTCAGTAGTGCATTAGTTGCCTTCATTAATTAAATCAGAATGGCAAAAGTCAAGTTTATAGAGAAAATACTAGTATAAATTGGTAAATTCCACATAAAAAGTTATTACATTCCTGGGCCATCTGCAGTACAATGTTATACTCAGTTCCATATCTTTTCATAAATTTAGTCAGTGGGTTTATTAAAAGAGTGAAAGAAGAACAATACATATAGCCCCTCACGTAGTGGCTTGCCAACACTACATGTTGGCCTAGATAGAAACGTGAGAGCCAATGGCCCCCATTTCTAGGAATAATGAATTTATATATATGAAAGGGCAGTAAAGTAAGTATGGGTTTTCTAAATTGAACAGGCTGCAATTAAGAGATAGTGATTCCCTTTTCCAGCAGACATTTAAGCAGAGATTGGAGGACTTTTAGTACATGATATTGTAGAGGGAAATTAAAGTTGTATATAGAGAGCTGGAAGAGATGATTTGTAATGATTTTCCTACGCCAGGATTCTAAGAACTATATGAAAATGGGAAAAATTAAAAGAAAAGTAAAAGGTGGAGGATTATCATAAAATGCATAGGTTTAAACAGTCACAAGGAAGGGACTAAAATTAAGTAAAAATAAGCTTTCTGACTTAGGTCACAGCTTATATTATACTTGTGATATACCAACATATGAATTCTCAATGCATAGAATTAGTTCTCATGTTAATTAATTTACACATTTAAACTGTTAATTGAATGTTAATGGGATTAAAAAAAATTGAAGGGACACTGAACCATAGTAGGAACTATTCTTGGATATAAAATAGGAGTTTTTTTTAATTTTTAAAAAGTATATGTAGGTGATGTTCTCTAGTGATTCCTAGATATTATTTCCTTTAGAAGAGAGAAAATATACAATGGACATTTTTGTTCAATGTCTATATTTTGGGGACTCCAGTAGCTGAGTTTCAAACCCTTATGTTGGATACTGCTGCCACTGCCAAGTCGCTTCAGTCGTGTCCGACTCTGCGAACCCATAGACGGCAGCCCACCAGGCTCCCCCGTCCCTGGGATTCTCCAGGCAAGAACACTGGAGTGGGTTGCCATTTCCTTTTCCAATGCATGACAGTGAAAAGTGAAAGTGAAATCGCTCAGTCGTGTCCGACTCTTAGCGATCACGTGGACTGCAGCCCACCAGGCTCCTCCGTCCAAGGGACTTTCCAGGCAAGAGTTGAATGGTTCAGGACAAAAACTCGTCTTGCATTTGAACATAAACATTCCAACGAATTGAGGACAATGGGATGTCTCAGCATACATTACTGCCCCTAGAGTTCCAGGGTCTAATAGTCTCTCTAGCCAATGTTTCTCGGAGAAGGCAATGGCACCCCACTCCAGTACTCTTGCCTGGAAATACCCATGGACGGAGGAGCCTGGTAGGCTGCAGTCCATGGGGTCGCACAGAGTCGGACACGACTGAGCGACTTCCCTTTGACTTTTCACTTTCATGCATTGGAGAAGGAAATGGCAACCCACTTCAGTATTCTTGCCTAGAGAATCCCAGGGATGGGGGAGCCTGGTGGGCTGCCGTCTATGGGGTCGCACAGAGTCGGACACGACTGAAGCGACTTAGCAGCAGCAGCAGCCAATGTTTAAAGAATATATTAAGAAACAAGGAGCACTTCAAATAGACATGAAAACACCACGGTAAAAGCATCCTGAAGAAAAATAATAATGTACACTTGTAAAACTATCATTAAATAGTTTACAAAGCATTCCCCACACATGATCACATTTGATACTAAGAGCATTTGATCCCGTACCAGAGACCATAGACAATACTGAATCTTTATCTTCTAGAAGGGAAATTAAGAATCAGTGAAGTTATATTCAAGATCAGCTATTCTGTACACAACTGAAACAGACCTAAAATGTAGGTGTAATGGTCTAGTCACACTCTTTCATCTATTTTACCTTATGGTCTTCTTTCTTACCCGACTCTATTCTACTGAATTTCTACATTCATCAAATTGCAGACCTGTTGAGTTATTCTATTATTCTAAGAAATATAATTATTTCTTATTATTATCCTAAGAAATAAGAAATATTCTATTATTTTATTATTAATAACAATATTCTTATTATTATTTATAGTTATTATTCTAAGAAATAATCTTAGAATTCATGGGTTTAAACATACATATATACCCTAAAAATATCTTGTGAACTCATGATAATGTAAGTTGAAGACAGTGTATATGTTAAACAAATGCTTAGAAGAGAAAATAACATTTGACCTGGAGATAATGGATAAAGAACTCTCGTCAAACATCACAGTACTGAAGCACATAATAAAGTATTTATTGGACAAAATACATTTTCTTTAAAAGACATATAACATATATGTTTTGACATACAGTTGGCCAATAGGCACATGAAACGGATGTTCATCATCCCTAATTATTATAGAAATCCAAATAAAAGCTATAATGAAGTGCAACCTCATACTCATCAGAATGATTATAACTAAAGAATGCAAATAATAATTGCTAGGGAGGGAGGGTGTGGAGAAAAGAGAACCTTCTTACACTGTTGATGGAAATATAAACTGATGCAGCCATTACAGACAAAAGTCCAGAGATGCCTGAAAACACTAAAAATTGAGTTGCCATATACTCCTGGGCATATATCCAGACACAACTATAATTCAAAAAGATGCATACACCACTGTGTTCATAGCAGTGATATTTATAATAGCCAAGATGTGGAAACGACCTAAATGCCCATCAACAGAGGAATGGATAAAGATGCTGTGCATATATATAATGGAATACTACTCAGCCATAACAAACAATGAAATAATGCCATTTGCAGTGAGATGGAAGGACCTAGAGATGATTATGCTAAGCAAAGTAAGTCAGAACGAAGGGAAAGTGTTAGTCACTCAGTCATGTCTGACTGACCCCATGGACCATAGCCTGCCAGGCTCTCCAGTTCATGGGATTTCCCAGGCAAGAAGAGTGGACTGGGTACCCATTCCCTTCTCCAGGGGGTCTTCCTGACTCGAGGGATCAAACCTGGGTTGCCTGCATCGCAGGCAGGTTCTTTACTGTCAGAGCAACCCAGGGAGCAAAGTAAGTCAGAAAGAGAATGACAAACACCGTATGATGTCATTTATATGTGGAATCTAAAATACGACACAAATGATCATATCTACAAAACAGAGACAGACTGACAGCCATAGAGAACAGATGTGACTGCCCAGGGGATTAGGGGAGAAGAGGGCTGGAAGGATTGGGAGTTTGGGATTAGCAGATACAAACTGTTATATGTAGGATGGATAAAAAACGAAGTCCTATTATATAGCACAGGGTATTAAATATCCTGTGACAAAACCATAATGAAAAGAAGTATGAAAAAGAAAATACATATGACTGATTCACTTTGCTGTTGAGTAGAATATAACACAACATTGTATATCAACTATACATCAACAAAATTTAAAAATAAATAAATGCTTTAACGATGATAATCAGTTCAGTTCAGTTCAGTTCATTTCAGTCGCTCAGTCGTGTCCGACTCTTTGCGACCCCATGAATCGCAGCATGCCAGGCCTCCCTGTCCATTACCAACTCCTGGAGTTCACTCAGACTCGCATCCATCGAGTCAGTGGTGCCATCCAGCCATCTCATCCTCTGTCATCCCCTTCACCTCCTGCCCCCAATCCCTCCCAGCATCAGAGTCTTTTCCAATGAGTAAACTCTTTGCATGAGGTGGCCAAAGTACTGGAGTTTCAGCTTTAGCATCATTCCTTCCAAAGAAATCCCAGGGTTGATCTCCTTCAGAATGGACTGGTTGGATCTCCTTGCAGTCCAAGGGACCCTCCAGAGTCTTCTCCAACACCACAGTTCAAAAGCATCAATTCTTTGGTGCTCAGCCTTCTTCACATTCCAACTGTCACATCCATACATGACCACAGGAAAAACCATAGCCTTGACTAGATGGATCTTAGTCGGCAAAGTAACGTCTCTGCTTTTGAATATACTATCTAGGTTGGTCATAACTTACCCAAGTATAAATTTTAAAACTTAAAATATATAAAAATATCTGAATATAAAACACAAACATACAAAATTATTAAATTTTATATAAGAATCACTCATTTCAACAAGACTATTTTCTAAGGGAATGATACTTGCCAAGTTTAATCTATTTCATAAAGCTATTTCAAAGGTTTTAATGCATACATTTAAAATTGCTACAAGTCAAAAGCACGGGCTGAGAGACTACTCTACTGTCAATTTAGAAAGTGATTAAGTAAGCACTGTTTTTGCTGTTTCCACAAAACAAATGAGAACAATGCTTATCAATAATTCCCTTTGGGAGCTGTGTATTTTTGATGAAATGTATTCACTATCCACTGAATTGTTTTGTGATCTAAGATTAAACATCACCAATAAAATTAAACCTAAGTTTAGATGAAGTGAATAATGGCAGACAAAAATAAAATCTGTACTCTCTAAATTCATCTTAGTGTAGTTTTGCAGACATTCATCCAGTAAAGGTGAGAGTCCATTTTAAAGGCACAAGAGTTCTTATCCTGCTTAAAAGATGGCCACAACTGTAAGTTAGAGTACATTTCTTTAATTCAAAATGACAAAAGGAGATGAATGAATGAAGGAATGAATATATGTATATGTAAAACTGATTTACTTTGTTGTATAGCAGAAACAAACACGATATCATAAAGCAATTATGCTCCAATAAAAGAGTCACAGATTTTATTTTGGGGGGCCCCAAAATCACTGCAGATGGTGACAGCAGACACGAAATTAAAAGATGCTTGGAAGAAAAGCTATGACAAACCTAGACAGCGCATTCAAAAGCAGAGACATTACTTTGCCAACAAGTGTCCATCTATTCAAAGTTATGTTTTTTCTAGTAGTCATGTATGGATGTGATAGTTGGATCATAAAGAAAGCTGAGCACTGAAGAATTGATGTCTTTGAAATATGATACGGGAGAAGACTTTTGAGAGTCCCTTGGACTGCAAGGAAATCTGACCAGTCAAAGAAAGTCAACACTGAATGGTCATTGGAAAGACTGATGCTGAAGCTGAATCCTCCAGCTCCAATACTTTGGCCACCTGATGCAAAGAGCCAACACATTAGAAAAGACCCTGATGCTGGGAAAGATTGAGGGCAGGAGGAAAAGGAGATGACCGATAGCAAGATGGTTGGATGGCATCAACAGCTCAATAGACATGAGTTTGAGCCAATTCCAGGAGACAGTGGGAAGCCTCACATGCTGCAGTTCATGGGATGTGACCTAGTGACTAAACAATAATCCAATAAAAAATTAGTTAAAAAATGAGAAAGTTTCACTTTCAAGATAAATACACTATGTCAAAAATTACTCAAGATTAAAGCCTCAGATCATGATGATTTTTAAATGACGTATTTCCCTGTTTCAAAAATTCACATATATTAATATTATAAAAAAAATAGAACATGAACATATACTAGATGATAATGTCAGTGATGAGGCTTCCAGTTGGCTCAGTGGTTAAAAAATCTGTCTGCCAAAGTAGGAGACACAGGAAACATGGTTTTGATCTCTGGGTCAGGAGGATCCCCTGCAGGAGGAAATGCAACCCACTCCAGGATTCCTGACTGGAAAATGCCATGGACAGTAGGCTACAGTCCAATGGGTCACAAAGAGTTGGACATGACAGAGTGACCGAGCACACACACAAAGTCAGTGATAGGCTCATAAAAGTGTTACAGACTTGGACTTAACTGTATGTTTAAAAAGGAAAATAAATTGAGGGTTGATACATTTCATACATTTATTAAAACCATCATGTAAATAACTGCTCTTTAAAAAATGTTTTAAGAAGCTTTTCATGTCTTAATATTAACTTTTAGTGAAGTTCAGTTCAGTTCAGTTGCTCAGTCGTGTCTGACTCTTTGCGACCCCATGAATTGCAGCATGCCAGGCCTCCCTGTCCATCACCAACTCCCGGAGTTCACTCAGACTCGCATCTATCGAGTCAGTGATGCCATCCAGCCACTTCATCCTCTATCGTCCCCTTCTCCTCCTGCCCCCAATCCCTCCCAGCATCAAAGTCTTTTCCAATGAGTCAACTCTTTGCATGAGGTGGCCAAAGTACTGGAGTTTCAGCTTTAGCATCATTCCTTCCAAAGAAATCCCAGGGCTGATCTCCTTTTGAATGGACTGGTTGGATCTCCTTGCAGTCCAAGGGACTCTCAAGAGTCTTCTCCAAAACCAAAGTTCAAAAGCATCCATTCTTCAGTGCTCAGCCTTCTTCACAGTCCAACTCTCACATCCATACATGACCACAGGATAAACCATAGCCTTGACTAGACGGACCTTTGTTGGCAAAGTAATGTCTCTGCTTTTGAATATACTATCTAGGTTGGTCATAACTTTTCTTTCAAGGAGTAAGCGTCTCTTAATTTCATGGCTGCAATCACCATCTGCAGTGATTTTTGAGCCCCCCAAAATAAAGTCTGACAATGTTTCCACTGTTTCCCCATCTATTTCCCATGAAGTGATGGGACCAGATGCCATGATCTTTGTTTTCTGAATCTTGAGCTTTAAGCCAACTTTTTCACTCTCGTCTTTTACTTTCATCAAGAGGCTTTTTAGTTCCTCTTCACTTTCTGCATATCTGGGGTTATTGATATTTCTCCCCACAATCTTGATTCCAGCTTGTGTTTCTTCCAGCCAACCATTTCTCATGATGTACTCTGCATAGAAGTTAAATAAGCAGGGTGACAATATACAGCCTTGACGTACTCCTTTTCCTGTTTGGAACCAGTCTGGTGTTCCATGTCCAGTTCTAACTGTTGCTTCCTGACCTGCATACAGATATCTCAAGAGACAGGTCAGGTGTTCTGGTATTCCCATCTCTTTCAGAATTTTCCACAGTGTATTGTGATCCACACAGTCAAAGGCTTTGGCATAGTCAATAAAGCAGAAATAGGTGTTTTTTTGGAACTCTCTTGCTTTTTCCATGATCCAGTGGATGTTGGCAATTTGATCTCTGGTTCCTTTGCCTTTTCTAAAACCAGCTTGAACATCTGGAAGTTCACGGTTCACGTATTGCTGAAGCCTGGCTTGGAGAATTTTGAGCATTACTTTACTAGCGTGTGAGATGAGTGCAATTGTTTGGTAGTTTGAGCATTCTTTGGCATTGCCTTTCTTTGGAACTGGAATGAAAACTGACCTTTGCCAGTCCTGTGGCCACTGTTGAGTTTTCCAAATTTGCTGGCATATAGAGTGCAGCACTTTGACAGCATCATCTTTCAGGATTTGAAATAGCTGTACTGGAATCCCATCACCTGCACTAGCTTTGTTCGTAGTGACGCTTTCTAAAGCCCACTTGACTTCACATTCCAGGTTGTCTGGCTCTAGATGAGTGATCACACCATCGTGATTATCTGGGTCATGAAGATCCTTTTGTATAGTTATTCTGTGTATTCTTGCCATCTCTTCTTAATATCTTCTGCTTCTGTTAGGTCCATACCATTTCTGTCCTTTATCGAGCCCAATTTTGCATGAAATGTTCCCTTGGTATCTCTAATTTTCTTGAAGAGATCTCTAGTCTTTCCCATTCTGTTCCTTTCCTCTATTTCTTTTCATTGTTCGCTGAAGAAGGCTTTCTTATCTCTTCTTGCTATTCTTTGGAAGTCTACATTCAGATGCTTATATCTTTCCTTTTCTCCTTGGCTTTTTGCTTCTCTTCTTTTCACAGCTATTTGTAAGGTTTCCCCAGACAGCCATTTTGCTTTTTTGCATTTCTTTTCCATGTGGATGGTCTTGATCCCTGTCTCCTGTAGAATGTCACTAACTGCATTCGATAGTTCATCAGGCACTCTATCTATCAGATCTAGGCCCTTAAATCTATTTCTCATTTCCACTGTATAATCATAAGGGATTTGATTGAGGTCATACCTGAATGGTATAGTGGTTTTCCCTGTTTTCTTCAATTTCAGGATGGTATACTAATGAGAAATTGAGAGATATTTCAAATTTTCCAGAAAAATATATCCTTCTAGTCCTTTGCATCGGAGAAGGCAATGGCACCCCACTCTAGTACTCTTGCCTGGAAAATCCCATGGATGGAGGAGCCTGGTGGGCTATCGTCCATGGGGTCGCACAGAGTCAGACACGACTGAGCGACTTCACTTTCACTTTTCACTTTCATGTACTGGAGAAGGAAATGGCAACCCACTCCAGAGTTCTTGCCTAGAGAATCCCAGGGACGGGGGAACCTGTTGGGCTGCTGTCTATGGGGTTGCACAGAGTCAGACATGACTGACGTGACTTAGCAGCAGCAGCAGCAGCAGTCCTTTGCATGAGAAAGCATTTTGTTGAATGTTTATAATTTGCATGAATCAGGTATCTGAAGTTTAACTAAACTAACCACATGAAGTGTGGTCCCATCACTTCATGGCAAATAGTTGGGGAAACAATGGAAACAGTGACAGACTTTATATTTTTGGACTCCAAAATCACCACATATGGTGACTGCAGCCATGAAATTAAAAGATACTTGCTCCTTGGAAGAAAAGTTATGACCAACCTAGACTGCATATTAAAAAGCAGAGATATTACTTTGCCAACAAAGGTCCATCTAGTCAAGGCTATGATTTTTCCAGTAGTCATGTACAGATGTGAGAGTTGGACAGAAAGAAAGAAAGAAAGACAGAAAGAAAGCTGAGCACCATAGAATTGATGTTTTTGAACTGTGGTGTTGGAGAAGACTCTTGAGAGTCCCTTGGACTGCAAGGAGATCCAACCAGTCCATCCTCAAGGAAATCAGTCTGAATGTTCATTGGGATGATTGATGCTGAAGCTGGTAAAATCCGATACATTGGCCACCTGATGTGAAGAACTGTCTCATTTGAAAAGACCCTGATGCTGGGAAAGATTGAAGCCGAGAGGAGAAGGGGATGACAGAGGATGAGATGGTTGGATGGCATCACTGACTCAATGGACATGAGTTTGAGTAAACTCTGGGAGCTGGTGATGGACAGGGAGGCCTGGCGTGCTGCAGTCCATGGGGTCGTAAAGAGTCGGACACGACTGAGCAACTGAACTGAACTGACTGTACACTATATAAATCCCCAAAGACAAAATTACATTATATTTTGTCTATTAAAAATATTAGAATATTTCTCAATTTCTAATATTGTTTCTCAAAATTAAAAACCCTGCCTCAAATTAAATAGGTTTAAACTAAAATTTAAAGACTAAGCATAAATATGTATAAAAATGGAAAAGAGGTATGAAAAACATTTGCATAAAGTATTATTGCTATTAATGCCATTTAAAATATGTTTGATCCTTCAACGAAATGAAAAATAGTATGTAAACATTAGAAAAGGTCATGGCTATGCTAATGCATACAGCCTTCATGTTTCCAAAGTGGTATATTAAAAAGCTTTAGGAGAAATATTCTCTGCCCTAAACAAGTACAATTTCTTCTCAGTTGGTTAGAGCAATTAAGGATTTATATTTATTTAAACATTCAACTTCTTCTTAACCTTTTCTGTAGTATTGACCATGAACTGGCAGTTTACCTTGGGATGTATTTTAGTACACTGCTTCCAAAGGACAAGGCTTTCTGACATGACGAACCAAATCAGGGGCCATAGTTTACTGTGGGTACTGATGCACTTTATCTTATGTGAATACATTTCAAAAACAGGACAAGTGAAGATTTTGTAAGAGAGAATCCATTTAGAGAGTCTCAGAAATCTTTCATCAAAAACCCCATACCCCTTACTCTGCAATCTGTTAAAATACACATTCTTCTTGATAGGGATCTTTTTTTTCTCTCCTTAATTTGTATTCTTGTGAAAAAATGAAGTTAATACAGATATTAGTGGAAACTTCTCGCTAAGATTCTGCCCTTGTATTAGTATATCGGGTCAGTCATTTGGTGGGCATCGTGTCTTTTAAGACAATTCCCACACTCAGATGGCTGTCAGTGGTGGTGCCAGTGAACCGTCACGCAGAGCCCCGCAAACACTTTGTAAGCGCGAATCTTTGAGCACAATGGTAAAGTTCAGAGCTGGAAAGAGATAGTGTACTGAATACACAATACCCAGCTTTGTTTGATGGGGGCTTCTGTGAAGGAGTAGGCTACTTAATCTCCCCATTTGCCCTGGGGATTCTAACTGTTTTAATGCGTCCTTTTTGAGAGTCTGTGAACTGTAGAATATATGCTGGTAACAACTTTCTTTGGGGCTTTCCTTGGAAAAGCCCAAAGCTGCCACACAAGAAAGCTGACACAGCGGTGCTAGCAAACACAAAGGAGACCTTTAGCTGTTTGTGCAAACTGCCTTGCTAAAGCTTCCTGTCATGCCTTGATGAAGGATCTAATTCTCTGGCTCATTTCATAGGAATCTAGCTTTTGTGACAGTGTGGAAAGGATAGCTTCTTCATGGACTTGGGAAAGAATGGAGAAATTGGATGTACCATCAAGAAAATTTCTAAAGGATTAGATTATATAAGACTGCTACTGCTACTGCTAAGTTGCTTCAGTCGTGTCTGACTCTGTGCAACCCCGTAGACGGCAGCCCATCAGGCTCCCCCATCCCTGGGATTCTCCAGGCAAGAACACTGGAGTGGGTTGCCATTTCCTTCTCCAGTACATGGAAGTGAAAAGGGAAAGTGAAGTCTCTCAGTCGTGTCCGACTCTGTGCGACCCCATGGACTGCAGCCCACCAGGCTCCTCCGTCCATGGGATTTTCCAGGCAAGAGTACTGGAGTGGGGTGCCATTGCCTTCTCCTAAATCAAGTGCTATGTACCATCATTATCAACAAAGGGAGAATAAAGTTTAAATTAATATATTAAAAGAGACTGAGTCACTTAAGTCGTGTCTGACTCTTGCGATCCCATGGACTGTAGCCTGTCAGGATCCTCTGTCCATGGGATTTTCTAGGCAAGAATACAGGAGTGGTTTGCCACTTATTGGATATTATATTAACAGTTAACTATGTTGAACACTTACTCAACTGAAGACTATTTTTAGGGTCTATTATATCACTTACTTGGATGAGACATTATAGTGAGATGCCGTTTTTTTCAATATTAAATGTATTCAAATAAAATATGAAGTAGAAAGCTAACTTCAGTGATTCCTTTTAAAATTCAAAGGTAATCATATTGCAACACATAAATGTATTAAATTAACAGGCTATATGCCTTAACTTACAGAATGTTGTGCATCATTTATATCTCAAAAGAGCAGGGAAAAGAATTCAAACTGCTTTTTTTTTTTAATTTTTATTTTTACTTTATTTTGCTTTACAATACTGTATTGGTTTTGCCATATATTGACATGAATCAGGCACGGGTGTACATGAGTTCCCAATCCTGAACCACCCTCCCACCTCCCACCCCATATCATTTCTCTGGCTCATCCCCACAGTCTATGTTCGATACAGGATACAGGATGCTTGGGGCTGGTGCATGGGGATGAGTCAAACTGCTTTAAGTAATTAATGTATTTAAAGTATTGTTCTACTTTTTGGAGAATAAATTATCTCATTCAAGAATATATCTAGGATGCTAAAAAGAAATGTCACAGTTAGAAGTGCTAATTGCTCTAACTATTCAAACAGTATTCCTATTTGAAGGTTGACTAAATTTACAGGAGTCAATCCATCAATACGTTAGAATTTTGCCATCCAGAAAAGTCATATATTGTTGATGAGAGCTTTTTCTACATATGTATTTATAATAATCATTAAAGTTATAAAAATGATTTGTATACATGAGTGCAAAGTAGAAACCATGCTTATGAGTGAAGAAGTGATGATGTATTTTTACAAGCATAGCACTAAATGAATTTTGCAATATAGGATGCATATCAGTTCACTATGATAATCACCAAGTCAATGAGGTTGGATTTTCTTAAAATGAAGAGGATATTTATCCAACAGAGTCTAGGATTAATGAAGAGAGATAGACAAAATTGCATTAGAAGGGTTCATAGTTAAATAAAAGGGTCCTGAGTCCCACTGTGTGATTTTGAATCACAAGTCCCAGTTAATACAAGGTAGGTAAATTTTTTAGTTGTCTTCTTACCTGGCCCAACCATTGCTTCCCTCAGATCTCTCCTCAACACCTTCTCACCTCCGTCCCTCTTTGCCTATTGCATACTAAGCTGTGCGGATTGGAGAGAGGTATGTTCAACTTATCTTGGCTCTCTGGGAATGAAATCTGCCTTATCTCTATAGTGTATTGTTCTGCAGTCAAACAGTTGATATCTAATAAGGCTTTCAGGAATACTGTATAAGCAAATGGTGGAAATGCCTCCAGCTTTTTGAGTGATTTAAAAAGTGTCTACTGAAGTACAGTGACTGGAAAAGAGCTGGAAATGGACATCAAAGAAAATATAAAAAATAAAAAGGCTTAACACAATTTGGCTTTTAAAAAACGAAGTCACAAGCTAGTAATGTTTTCAAAGGTGGTGGTTTTGAAAGTTTTACAAGTAATTTAATATTGCAATATATCTACATGTCTCTTTGTGCCTTTTTGCATTTATTTTTCTGGAGATGGGCTTGATGACTGCCTCCTGTACAGTGTCACAAACATCCTTCCATAGTTCTTCAGGCACTCTGTCTATCAGATCTAACCCCTTGAATCTATCTGTCACTTCCACTATATAATCATAAGGGATTTGATTTGAAACCTAGTAGGTTTCCCCTACTTTCTTCAATTTAAGTCTGAATTCGGCAATAAGGAGTTCATGATCTGAGCCACAGTCAGCTTCTGGTCTTGTTTTTGCTGACTGTATAGAGCTTCTCCATCTTTGGCTACAAAGAATATAATCAATCTGATTTCAGTATTGACCATCTGGTGATGTCCATGTTTCGAGTCTTCTCTTGTGGTTTTGGAAGAGAGTGTTTGCTATGACCAGTGTATTCTCTTGGCAAACCTCTGTTAGCCTTTGACCTGCTTCATTTTGTACTCTAAGGCCAATTTTGCCTGTTACTCCAGGAGTTTCTTGACTTCTAATATTTGCATTCTAGTCCCCTATAATGGAAAAGACATCTTTTTGGGGTGTTAGTTCTAGAAGGTCTTGTAGGTCCTGAAGGAAAAGGTCCCCAAGGAAAAGACCATCCCCAAGAAAAATAAATGCAAAAAGGCAAAATGCTTCTCTGAGGAGGCCTTACAAATAGCTGAGAAAAGAAGAGAAGCAAAAGGTAAAGAAGAAAGGGAAAGATAAACCCATTTGAATGCAGAGTTCCAAAGAATAGCAAGGAGAGATAAGAAAGACTTCCTCAGTGATCAATGCAAAGAAATAGAGGAAAACAACAGAATGGGGAAGACTAGAGATCTCTTCAAGAAAATTAGAGACACCAAGGGAACATTTCATGTAAAGATGGGCACAATAAAGGACAGAAATGGTATGGACCTAACAGAAGCAGAAGATATTAAGAAGAGGTGGTGAGAATATACAGAAGAACTAAACAAAAAAGATCTTCATGACCCAGATAATCACGATGCTGTGATCACTAACCTAGAGCCAGACATCCTGGAATGTGAAGTCAAGACGGTCTTAGGAAGCATCACTACAAAGTTAGTGGAGGTGATGGAATTCCAGTTGAGCTATTTCAAATCCTAAAAGATCATGGTGTGAAAGTGCTGCACTCAATATGTCAGAAAATTTGGACAACTCAATAGTGACCACAGGACTGGAAAAGGTCAGTTTTCATTCCAATTCCAAAGAAAGGCAATGACAAAGAATGTTCAAGCTACTGCACAATTGTGTTTATCTCACATACTAGCTAAGTAATGCTCAAAATTATCCAAGCCAGGCTTCAACAGTACGTGAACTGTGAACTTCCAGATGTTCAAGCTGGATTTAGAAAAGGCAGAGGAACCAGACATCAGATTGCCAGCATCCATTGGATCATCAAAAAAGCAAGAGAGTTCCAGGAAAGTATTAACTTCTTTATTGCCTACCCCAAAGTCTTTACTCTGTGGATCACAAAAAACTATGGAAAATTCTGAAAGAGATGGGAATACCAGACCACCTGATCTGCCTCCTGAGAAATCTGTTTGTAGGTCAAGAAGAAACAGTTCGTACTGGACAGGGAACAACAGATTGGTTCCAAATCAGGAAAGGAGTATGACAAGGCTGTCTATGTCACCCTTAACTTATTTAACTTATATACAGAGTACATCATGCGAAATGCCAGGCTGAACAAAGGACAAGCTAGAATCAAGATTGCTGGGAGAAATATCAAGAACCTCAGATATGCAGATGACACTACCCTTATGGCAGAAAGTGAAGAAGAACTGAAGAAACTCTTGATGAAAGTGAAAGAAGAGAGTGAAAAAGTTGGCTTAAAACTCAACAGTCAGAAAACTAAGAACATGGCATCCAGTCCCATCACTTCATCGCGAATAGATGGTGAAACAATGGAAACAGTGAGAGGCTTTATTTTTGGGGGCTCCAAAATCACTGCAGATGGTGACTGCAGCCATGAAATTAAAAGATTCTTGCTCCTTGGAAGAAAAGTTATGACCAACCTAGGCAGCATATTAAAAAGCCAGAGAAATTGCTTTGCCAACAAAGGTCTGTCTAGTCAAGGCTATAGGTTTCCAGTAGTTGTGTATGGATGTGAGAGTTGGACTATAAACGAAGCTGAGTGCTGAAGAATCAATCAATCCTTTTGAACTGTGGTTTTGGAGAAGACTCTTGAGAGTCCCTTGGACTGCAAGGAGATCCAACCAGTCCATCCTAAAGGAAATCAGTCCTGAATATTCATTGGAAGGACTGATGCTGAAGCTAAAACTCCAATACTTTGGCCACCTGATGCAAAGACCTGACTCATTTGAAAAGACCCTGACGCTCAGAAAGATTGAGGGCAGGGGAAGAAGGGGAAGATAGAGGATGAGATGATTGGATGGTATCACTGACTCGATGGACATGAGTTTGAGTGAGCTCTGGGAGTTAGTGATGGACAGGGAAGCCTGGTGTGCTGCAGTCCATGAGGTTGCAGACAGATAGACATGACTGAGTGACTGAACTGAACTGAACTGATATCTAATTTACATTTTTCAATTGATAAGCAATGGATTTTATATCTATCTACAGCTTACCTTTTTTTTTTTCTACTTGGAGTTGCAAATAAACTGACTAAACAGGTTTTTATGCCTGAAAGGATGACAATTTGAGGCCAAATAAAAATATTTATCTGCCATTTGTAGCATCATGTTCAAAATAGCCAACTTCATCCATCCTGACCATGATATCTCCCCTGCCAGGTAAGTATCCAGTTTCATCTTAACTGATTTTTTTTTTTAAATTAGGAAATCATAGAAACTATTCCAAGTTAGTCTAAATGGTTTATTTTATTCAACATGAGCCAATCTTTGGCAAAGCAAAACACTCTAAAGCAAAAGGAGAGTTCAACTGGGAAAGGATCCTTAAATTCACAGATAGTAAGTACTTGATACTATAGCAAAGAAACGTGCTCTCAAGCTATCTAGACCAACAGATATCTTTGGAGACAGTTCACTAAATGAAGATTTTCATGAAAGAAATTTCAGTTTTGGTCCTGAGACAAACTCTAAGAATCTTTTTTATTCTTACAGAAGAGGGTTTTGCTGCCACACTTTTCCCTCAAACATTATGCTAGAAAATTCCTATGATTTTCATCTTGAAAGCCTGAGCTTTAAAACACTATTCATTTGATTGCATTGCCTGATTCCAGAAGCCAAGTCTGATAATGTTAACATTTCTGAATTATTATGTGGTGACCTAATTTATTTTCTGAAGGCATAGACAGTTGTTGGATTTGAATTCTGTAACAATGAGCAAATAATTTATCTCTCTTAGTTTCAGTTTCCTCATCTGTAAAATGAAGATAATAAAACTTATCAGTTCAGTTCAGTTCAGTCACACAGTTGTGTCTGACTCTGCGACTCTGTGGACTGCAGCATGCCAGGCCTCCTTGTCCATCAACAACTCCTGAAGTTTACTCAAACTCATATCAGTCAGTGATGCCATCCAAACACCTCATCCTCTGTCATCCCCTTCTCCTCCCGCCTTCAATCTTTCCCAGCATCAGGGTCTTTTCAAATAAGTCAGTTCTTCGCATCAGGAGGCCAAAGTATTGGAGTTTCCGCTTCAACATCAGTCCTTCCAATGAATATTCAGGACTAATTTCCTTGAGGATGGACTGGTTGGATCTCCTTGCAGTCCAAGGGATTCTCAAGAGTCTTCTCCAACACCACAGTTCCAAAGCATCAATGCTTCAGTGCTCAGCTTTCTTTATAGTCCAACTCTCACATCCATATGTGACTACTGGAAAAACCATAGTCTTGACTAGATGGACCATTGTTGGCAAAGTAATGTCTCTGCTTTTTTAGTATGCTGTCTAGGTTGGTCCTAGCTTTTATACCAAGGAGTAAGCGTCTTTTAATTTCATGGCTGCAGTAACCATCTGCAATGATTTTGGAGCCCCCCAAAATAAAGTCTGTCACTGTTTCCACTGTTTCCCCATCTATTCGCCTGAAATGATGGGACCAGATGCCATGATCTTAGTTTTCCCAATGCTGACTTTTAAGCCAACTTTTTCACTCTCCTCTTTCACTTTCATCAAGAGGTTCTTCAGTTCTTCTTCAGTTTCTGCCATAAGGGTGGTGTTATCTACATATCTGAGGTTATTGATATTTCTCCTGGCAATTTTGATTCCAGCTGGTACTTCATCCAGCCCAGCATTTCTCATGATGTACTCTGATAAAACTTATCAGTTTATTGCAAATGTTAACATTAGGTAATATTTAGTAAGTGATATGTGCCAGAACTTTTTCTAACTGCTTTTTTATATGTTCTTATAACAAATATATGAAATAGCTTCTATTATTATAGTTGCATTATATTAAGTAATTTGCCCAGTCACACGATTATTAAGTTGTGAAGCTGAGGTTTGAGTTCAACAATTTGGATTCTAGAATCCATACCCTTAACCATCAAATCAGATTCTGCATAAGAAAACATGTGTCAAGTTCTCAGGACTGTGTCCAGTATATAAAGTGAAAGTGAAGTCGCTCAGTTGTGTCCGACTTTTTGCGACCCCATGGACTGTAGCCTACCAGGCTCCTCTGTCCATGGGATTTTCCAGGCAATAGTACTGGAGTGGATTGTCATTTCCTTCTCTGGGGGATCTTCCCGACCCAGGAATTGAACCTAGGTCCCCCACATTGTAGACAGACACTTAACCGTCTGAGCCACCAGGGAAGTCCAGTATATAGCAGAACTCAATAAAAATTTTCCCTGGTAGCTCAGCTGTTAAAAAATCTGCTGACGATGCGGGAGACCTGGGTTCAGTCCCTTGGTTGGGAAGATCCCCTGGAGAAGGGAACGGCTACCAACTCAAGTATTCTGGCCTGGAGAATTCCATGGACTGTATAGACCATGCGGTTGCAAAGAGTTGGACATGACTGAGCGACATTCAATTTCAATAAAAGTCAGTGATTGAGATTCTGACTGGAAAGAACTAAAGAATATGCAATCCTGCTGAGGTAACATAGGACATGTGTGTACTTGTTACTGTCTCATAAGAGAAGCAGTCAATATTGAACACTGTAAACATTGTAAATTAATTCAAATTCAATCTAAAATTATACTTTTAATGTAACAAATGTTTATATATGGCAAATGATGGCAGTTGCCAACATTTACAATCTCCACTTAGAAATATTATTTGAAGTTGTACTTTTTTTGCATGGACACAGAAGATGTGGCTTTAGAAATATGCCCTTCAAGAGTTTTTCAATACAACAGTGATAAAATAAAAATTCACATTTTAAGGCAAGAAAGAAAAATTTAAGCATAAATATTTCTCTGCCTATCTGGGCCTCCTCCCTCCCCACCAGTGTGCATCGTGAATCTGCATTAAGCATTAACCAGACCTCCTCAATAGCAGAAATACCTGCTCAACCATAAAGATCATTTTTTCATCTTCTGGCGCCAGCCCTGTAACTCCCTAGAAGATAACATTCCTTTCTTAATTCTGTAAGGGGTCATGATGACCCACCACTTGCCTTGTATGTGCAGACATATTGTAAGACCTTACATATAATGCCAATATATCATTTCCCTTAAAGATAGAAATTGGTGGAGAACAGACTGAAGAGAGGAACTGAGCCTCATCTAATAGAATTTCTTAGTTTAAACACTTATGACCTTATTAATATTCCTAGCTATGTTAGTTGTACTTTGCCTATTTTATAAGATTGTTGTTTCTTGTGTTACCAACTGTGTGACTCAACCGCCGATAAAATGAATGATGATTAGGAGATCTGAAATAGGTGACCCGACTGTATAGAACTATAAGATCAGTGATTGTAACAGTGTAACTCTAGACATGGGGAGAAGCAACATGAGGAAAACATTGCAGGGGCCATAACAGGATGTTATAGCTTTCTGAGGGACTGTCTCCTGGGTTATAATCCTCAGTTTGGCTTAAATAAAATTCCTAATTCTTCTTAGATTGATATGGATGTCCACAGTAGTATTAACAAAAGCATAAACACTTGCAATTTAGTAAAATTTTCCAAGCTCAACATCTTATTGGTTGTTCAGTTGCTAAGTCATATCCGACTTTTGAGACACCATGGACTGCAGCGCTCTAGGCTTTTCTGTTCTTCACTATCTCCTTGAGTTTGCTCAGACTCTGCCATCTATCCATTTCATTCTCTGTCATTCCCTTCTCCTCCTGCTTTAAATCTTTCCCAGCATTAGGGCCTTTTCCAATGAATTGGCTCATTGCATCAGGTGGCCAAAGTATTGGGGCTTCAGCATCAATTGTTCTAATGAGTATTCAGGGTTGATTTCCTTTAGAATCTCCTTGCAGTCCAAGGGACATCTTATTGTTTATTTAAACAAAATTAGTACTTAAATCATTGTGATAGCATCACTCAAGTGCTTAGAGCTAAATTTGATTTATCTTTCTAATTGCAGTGATTTTAAACACTTTATTTAAGGTATTTACACTGATAGGATCTTTCCAAGGTATCTTTGCAAGGTCCAGAGAATTTTGGCTCCTCTTAACATGACCTAGTCCAGTAATAGCACACTGAGAGGCTTATCAATGAAATCCTCACCTGACCTGGAAATGAGCATTCCTAGGGCAGAGGAGCTCGGTAGGCTGCAGTCCATGGGGTCGCTAAGAGTCAGACACGACTGAGCGAGTTCACTTACTCTTTTCACCTTCATGCATTGGAGAAGGAAATGGCAACCCACTCCAGTGTTCTTGCCTGGAGAGTCCCAGGGACGGGGGAGCCTGGTGGGCTGCCATCTATGGGGTCTTACAGAGTCGGACACGACTGAAGCGACTTAGCAGCAGCAGCAGCAGCACCATGGGACTAAACAGTTGTGATATGCCTCCCCAACCTTGGTCAAAATGAAGACCGAAAGGGAAGGGACTGTGAAAGAAAAATGTTCTAAACAATACAATTCTACAAGAATTGAGTCATTAACCTCTACAATTGCTGACCTATAATATACTTTGAAAGGAACTCAGGGTGAAGACTAAGATGAGTTACTTTATGCTCTGGGAAAACTGGCAGAACAGGCCTTCAAGCAGAGTAAATATTTTCAGGAAAAATGTTTTATGGACCTAGATTCTTGCATGTCCCATACTTAGAAAAGCACTAAAACTATTAACTAAGATATTGGGACCCTGTGACTAGCTGCAACCTTCTATTGAGATGCATGCTTGATTGCACAACTCCCTCACCAAAATCACTCATATACTGACATCAGAATAGTTGTCAGGTCTCTCTGAGAGACTGACTCCTGGGCTATAATCCTCAATTTGACTGGAATAAAATTTCCATTTCTTCTTAGATTGACTATGGATGAATTCTTTTTGTCCACAGCAATATTAACAAAGTCATAAACACTAGTAATTTAGTAAACTCTTCCAAATTCAACATCTTATTAGTATTTATTTAAACAAAGTGAGCACTTAAATCATTGCTATAACATCATTCAAGTTTAGAGCTAAATTCTACTTCTTTATTTCTCTAATTTCAGTGATTCTAAACACTTCTATTTAAGGTATTTACCCTGATATGGTCTTTGCAAGGTATCTTAATCCACAAGAATTTAAGAGCACTATTACACATGATTGGGACATGTTGAGTCATGCAGATTTAAACTACATTGTTTGGGCATAGTTGCCTCACGTGTCTTCATGAAGATCTGATCTAAGATTCAGTTTAAAGGTCTGAAGGACAAGGTTTGGCACTGTGGAAACAAAAAACATTTTCAGATAGGATTTCACAAATTAGATCAAAGTAAAAGGATAAGGAAGAGACTTCCCTGGTTATTGAGACTGAAGTAACACAGTCTCAATACTAACTTTTGAGAGCTCTGAGAGACACAAGAGGCTTTGTGTGTGTGCTCGTGCGTGTGTGCTCAGTCATATCCAACTCTTTGTGACCTGGTGGACTGCAGCCTGCCAGGTTCCTCTGACCATGGGGATTCTCTAGGGAAGAATACTGGAGTGGGTTGCCATGCCCTCCTCTAGGGGATCATCCCAAATCAGGATCAAACCTGAGTTGCCAGGGTCTACTGCATTGGAAGGCATACTCTTTACTGCTAAGCCACCTGAGAAGCTCAGAGAGACAAGAGATAGCATTAAAACATTGAATAACACCTTTTTCTGGATTCAAAGAATTCTACTTTTGTAACTAGGATTTAGGAAAATACAATTTTTTTTATCATATAGAGGAAGCCAAGTGAAACCATGCTTAATCAAATGGCAAAAGCATATACATATGAAGATAAAAATTAATATCTTATGTAGTGTCAGTTCAGTTGAGTTGCTCAGTCATGTCCAACTCTTTGTGACTCCATGAACTGCAGCACGCCAGGCCTCCCTGTCCATCACCAACTCCTGGAGCATGGTCAAATTCATGTCCATCCAGTCAGTATTGCCATCCAATCATCTCATCCTCTGTCGTCCTCTTCTCCTCCTGCCTTCAATCTTTCCCAGCATTACAGTTTTTTCCAGTGAGTCAGCTCTTCGCATCAGGTGGCCAAATTATTGGAGTTTCCGCTTCAACATCAGTCCTTCCAATGAATATTCAGGACTGATTTCCTTTAGGATGGACTGGTTGGATCTCCTTGCAGTCCAGGGGATTCTCACGAGTCTTCTCCAAGACCACAGTTCAAAAGCATCAATTCTTTGGTGCTCAGCACTCATGTGGTAAAGTTTCATAAAATAACTTCATTATTTTAAGTTTCAGCAAATTGATTAATTGTGAATGAAGTCTATCATCTCTATAAACAAGGCATGTCTATAGTTCTAACAAAATTGATGAAGAAAAAACTTTTATAACATTTATGCTCATTAGCTAATATATTCATTAAAAAAACACATCTGGTCAGAGCATATGATTGACCAGCTAACTTGGTAGATCCTAGAAGTCCAAAGATCAAGAGAAAGCCTTTGTAGCCCTTTAGCATCTCTCAGTTAGGTAATGAACAAATGAATTTGCTCTTGTGTAATCTATTTTGTGCAGTTTTATCCAGGTCCAAAGGACTATGATTTTACACTCAAAGAAATTGTTCAAAAGCTTTCTAGTAACAAAGAATCAAAGGTAGTAATACTCTTGTGTGCAACCAGATTGGGTGGTGATCACAAGGCATTTCTGCAGGATGACATTTTCATTCAACTCAAATTCCCTTCGGTGTTTTCTTTCAGTGCATGCCTCTAAGAAAATTAAACTTCTCTAGGAAGCTCCTCAAATTGCCTAAAAAAGTTAATTTGCTCTCTGGATCCTAATCAGTTCAGTTCCTCATCAGTTCAGTCTCTCAGTTGTGTCTGAGTCTTTGCAACCCCATGGATAGCAGCACGCCAGGCTTCCCTGTCCATCATCAACTCCTGGAGCCTAATAGTGAAATTTAAAGGCAATATTTGCTGAATTTCTCAAATACTCTGTGAAGTGATGCGGCTGTTGAGATTCCTGAATAGGGCTCTTGTCATTTCTCAATCCAACAAGAGTCCTATTGCAAGGTATAAATAATTCTCAAAATGCTATATACACACATATGTGTGTTTGTATATATGTGTGTCTGTCAAGTTGCTTCAGTTGTGTCCAACTCTTTGCAATCCTATAGACTGTAGCCCGCCAGGCTCCTCTGTCTATGGAATTCTCTAGGAGAGAATACCGGAGTGGGTTGCTATGTCCTCTTCCAAGGGATTGAGCTCTTTTTCTTATGTATCATGCATTGGCAGGTAGGTTTTTTTTCACCACTATTGCCACCTGGGAAGCCACATATATACACAAAGCCAAATAACAAATATTATTAAACTCATTTTAAGATGAAAGGCAAAACTCCCAAGTAGATTGATAAAGGGACACGCACTAAGTTAAACAGCAGATCAGTGATTATGGCTGACTCCATCAACATAATGAGTAAACTAGAAATGTGTTAAAGTAGACCTTTCAAGTACCAGTTTGATTGATAGTAGCTCTTTTCAGAATTTTAACAGTTTTAACAGCCTTTCTGCAACTTATATGGAAATGAATATTAAATTCTAAATTATGAATTTAAATTTATTTCTAAATTATGAACAGAAGTGAATATTAAATTCTAAGTTATGTTTTAAAATTTGTGTCTTTAAAAATGCTTGCATCATGAACGTACAATTATATTAACATCTGCTGGTTGTTACTAGAGGACATATTTTACATTTGATATAGTGCAAACAACAGATTAAGCTGATTTTCCACGAAAGCTTGACAAATTTGTCTAGGGCTGCTGAGACTGCTGAAGTAACTGCTTCTTATACAACTTTATATGCAGACTGCAGGGTCTCCACTAGAGGGAGACCATTAGGAAATGCAGTGACATTTTCCCATACAGCAGTGAAAACCAGAAATAGAAATCTCCTTTCCATAGAATCAGGCTTTCCCTCACTCTTTACTCATGTAGGTTTGTAAGTGGAAAGAAGCAATCTTTGATTTTTCTGCTCACGTATCTCAAAAAATATTTAATTTAAGAATAAATTCTTAGGTAACTTCTTCTTGAAATATTTCTTGATCATTTTTGGGAAGTAGTGTTCAAATACATTTCCCATAGATTTTAAAAAGGCATGTGTTGATTAATTGACTAAATTGACTAAATTGACTAAAATTATTGAACATTTTCATGTCCACATTTAATAATCTCTGTAGCTGCTGCTAGTAACATTATTAAGAAATGATAAAAATAATCATATTTAGATACTGTGTATTAGCATTCATGAAAAGTATAGTTAACCATCTTAAGGGACAGAAGAGTTGAACTATATAAAGGTATATATTGAATTCCAGACACTTTTCTGTGTCAGAAATCAATCAGAAATACAATTCTTTTTTAAAAAAATCAAAAAATGAATAGCCAATTTTAAAAAGGCAGTAGAAATGTTTCTTTTAATTTTAAGCATGTCTTTCATTTTAGAAATTATGTTTCAATGTAAACCTAACATGCATTGATTTAATATAAATAGCAGTGTTTCTAGGTATTTTAAAAATGTTAATTTTTAATTACCAGATGTGGGTTTCTAAACCCTGAATGATGGGTTATTAAAATATAATGACTCTAACCAATTCCTTTATTTTTCCTTAAGTGACAGGAATTACTTGAACCTGCTCCTTCTTTCCTTTCCTCCTGCCCTTCCTTTCTCTCTTTCTCCTTCTACCTTCCTTTCTTTTCTTTCATTGTTTCATTTCTCTAATAATCTAGCAGAAATGGGCACTAAAGTTAAAATCTTGACTTTTCAAATTTGAATGACTAATGACAAAAATAGGGTAAAGTAAGGGAAAATTTTATAGAAAAGAATATCTTTTTTTGATTAAAAAAAGAGAGTAATAAAGAGACTTTGAGTAACCCGAGTCATTTTAATGTACCTCAGACAGTGTAGATAACTATGTTTATCAAGAGTTAAAATACTGCTTTAAATATGTCTTTTTAAAGACTTGTTAATTAAGTGGACATTTCTGTGATTTTTTGATACCAAGGGAACCCCCATTTACATATGTTTAAAACTTATTTACTGTGACTGTTGGTGGGAGTTCAACGATTTTGGAAAGGAAAAAGGTTCTTTCTGTCGCCTTCTGTCATGGTGGACAATAGCATCACAATACTAAACTCAACTAGTGTTCATGACTCTTGTGTTCAATTTCACACTAAATTTGGTCCCTTTCTCATGGGGGTAAGACTTTAATTCTGTTGGTTATTTGATATGGGAAAGCACTGTGTTATGATAATATCTGCTATGTGATCAACGGATAACAGAAAGACTTTTAAATTGATTTAGAATTATTCATTATAAACATCCATTATTTTGTTAAATGGAATTAATTTATCTCATAAAAATTATTCAGAACTTAAACTACTGTCTTAAAGGCCATAACAGACTATAACTTTGGTCAGAGAAAATATTAGAATGTAGAATGACTTGAAGAAAGCTTATTTTATCTAATAAGCCATATAGTGTATTGATAGTTCTTTGAGTTCACATCTTTTAGTATATATAAATTTTTAGAAATGTGAATATAATACAAATTTAAATTGTGTATTCTGGTTTGCTGGCTTTAACTACTTTTTACGTAAACAAAGTGAGCACATTATAAAGAGGGAAAAGTAAGGAGGAAAAGTAAGATGTATGCCTTTGACTCCAATTAACTTGGTTTACTTATGCAAAAGGATTGCCATCAGCAAAACACTCAATATTTTGAGAACAGTTAGTAATATTTTTAATACTTGTAAAATTTATCTTCATTCCATTGTGGAGAAAAATTATTTCAGTTATAATAATAACAACCGATTGTTGCTGAAAACTAGTTATACTGTAGGCTACCTTTTTGGGTGAATGCTTGTAATTTAAAACTAACATTTTGATTCCTTTAGATTAATGTGTGTGTACTTGTAATGATTTACACACTTGCTAAACTTTAAGCAGAAGAAAATCGAGAATTCAGTCTGGCAAGTTTATCAGGGAAAAATTGGAGAGAAATAATTTAGTATACAACTGAATATAAACTATACTATGACTTATTTATTTTCCAAAATAAAACTCTAGGAAAATTTCTAAAATAATATTTTTCTAGGGAAATAATTTTATTTTTTAATATATTTAGTTTCTTTTATAAAAGGGAAACTCTGTTAGTTATCAGTTAGCGAAAAGAGAACAAATATCCTAATGAAGAAATCTAAACCTCATCTAAATTCTCTTTTAAATTTTTCTACAAAATGTTTCTTAAATCATGCATCAGGGCTTATCTATACAGAAATTCAATCAATACAAAAGCTACAAAACATAAATAAAGCTGATAATTTCTAATCCCAGTGATCAATACTAATAGTTTTAGGTGAACAGCTACTTATCTTACTTTTATTCTCTCTCTAAAAAATGGCAGAAGCAGAATATATTAAGAAGAGGTGTCAAGAATACACAGAAGAACTGTACAAAAAAGATCATCATGACCCAGATAACCATGATGCTGTGATCACTAACCTAGAGCCAGACATTCTGGAATGTGAAGTCAAATGGGCCTTAGGAAGCATCATTACGAACAAAGCTAGAGGAGGTGATAGAATTCCAGTAGAGCTATTTCAAATCCTAAAAGATGATGCTGTGAAAGTGCTGCACTCAATATGCTAGCAAATTTGGAAAACTCAGCAGTGGCCACAGGACTGGAAAAGGTCACTTTTCATTCCAATCCCTAAGAAAGGCAATGCCAAATAATGCTCAAACTATAGGAGAATTGGATTCATCTCACACACTAGCAAAGTAATGCTCAAAATTATCCAAGCCAGGCTTCAGCAGTATGTGAACTGTGAAGTTCCAGATGTTCAAGCTGGATTTAGAAAAGGTAGAGGAACCAGAGATCAAATTGCCAACATCCGTCAGATCACGGATAAAACAAGAGAGTTCCAGAAAAACATCTATTTCTGCTTTGTTGACTATGCCAAAGACTTTGACTGTTTGGATCACAACAAACTGTGGAAAATTCTGAAAGAGATGGGAATACCAGACCACCTGACCTGCCTCCTGAGAAATCTGTATTGCAAGTCAAGAAGCAACAGTTAGAATTGTACACGGAACAACATGCTGGCTCCTAACTGGGAAAGGTGTATGTCAAAGCTGTATACTGTCACTCTACTTATTTAACTTCTATGCAGAAGACATCATGAGAAATGCTGGGCTGGATGAAGCACAAGCTGGAATCAAGATTGCTGGGAGAAATATCAATAACCTCAGATATGCAGCTGATACAACCATTATGGCAGAAAGTGAAGAAGACCTAAAGAGCTCTTTCTTGATGAAAGTGAAACAGGAGAGTTAAAAGGTTTGCTTAATACTCAGAAAACGAAGATCATGGCATCTGGTCCCATCACCTCATGGCAAATAGATGGGTAAGCAATGGAAACAGTGACAGACTTAATTTTTTTGGGCTCTAAAATCACTGCAGATGGTGACTGCAGGCATGAAATTAAAAGATGCTTGCTCCTTGGAAGAAAAGTTATGACCAACCTAGACAGCAAATTAAAAAGCAAAGACATTACTTTGCCAACAAAGTTCTGTGGGGTCAAAGCTATGGTTTTTCCAGCAGTCATATATGGATGCAAGAGTTGGACCATAAAAAATGCTGAGCACCAAGCACTGATGCTTTTGAACTGTGGTATTGGAGAAGACTCTTGAGAATCCCCTGGACTGCAAGGAGATCCAACCAGTCTATCCTAAAAGAAATCAGTCCTGAATATTCAATGGAAGGACTGACGCTGAAAATCCAATACTTTGGCTACCTGATGCGAAGAACTGACTCATTGTAAAAGATCCTGATGCTGGGAATGATTGAAGGCAGGAGAGAAGGGGATGACAGAGGATGAGATAGTTGGATAGCATCACCAACTGGATGACATCAGTTTAAGTAAGCTCCATGAGTTAGTGATGGACTGGGAAGCTTGGTGTACAGTAGCTGATTGGGGCTGCAAAGAGTTGGACACGACTGAATGACTGAACTGAACTGAAAAAATGACACTTTCTATGTCAGTAAATAAAAATGTATACCCTTCTTTTCAATAGCCAACTAATTATTTAACTGATAAATCATTATTTATTTGAGGAAGGGCTTCAAAGAATTTGCCTTCAATGTGGGAGACCCGGGTTCGATCCCTGGCTCAGGAAGATCTCCTGAAGACAGGAATGGCAACCTACTTCAGTATTCTTGCCTGGAGAATCCTATGGACAGAGAACCCTGGTGGACTACAGTCCATAGGGTCACAAAGAATCGGACGGGATTGAGTGACAGCTGCTGCTGCTGCTGCTAAGTCGCTTCAGTTGTGTCTGACTCTGTGCAACCCCATAGACGGCAGCCACCAGGCTCCCCCGTCCCTGGGATTCTCCAGGCAAGAGTACTGGAGTGGGGTGCCATTGCCTTCTCCAATGCATGAAAGCAAATGTGAAAGTGAAGTCGCTCAGTCGTGTCCAACTCTTAGCGACCCCAAGGACTGCAGCCTACCAGGCTCCTCCATCCATGGGATTTTCCAGGCAAGAGTACTGAAGTGGGGTGCTTAATCATAGAAATTTAGTTTGTCTGTATTTTGTAATTATAAATGATATTCCAAAGAGCAATGTTGTGTACATTTTTTGCACTGAATTATAATCTTGTTGAGATTGGGCTTCCCTGATAGCTCAGTTGGTAAAGAATCTGCCTGCAATGCAGGAGAACCCAGTTCAGTTCCTGGGTCCGAAAGATCCGCTGGTGAAGGGATAGGCTACCCCCTCCAGTATTCCTGGGTTTCCCTTGTTGCTCAGCTGGTAAAGGATACGCCTGAAATGTGGGAGACCTGAGTTGAATCCCTGGGTTGGGAAGATCCCCTGGAGAAGAGAAAGGCTACCCACTCTGGTATTCTGGCCTGGAAAATTCCATGGATTGTATAGTCTGTGGGGTTGCAAAGAGTAAGACAGGACTGAGCAACTTGCATTTTCACTTTTCATTTGAGATTAGACTCTAGAAATGAAATTTTTTGAATCAAAGGAAACACACAATCAATAACTTGGTAATTATTACCAGTCTGTTCATTTAAAATATGACTCTAGTTATTATTTTAACAGTTATCACATTCTCAACAAGACTCATGCTTTAAATCATCATGGTATTTGCCAACCTAGAAAATAAATGTATTGATTATTGTTTTTTCATATTTCTTGATTGCAAATAAAGATGAGTGTATTCATATATTTATTTTAATTGTTTTAACTTTTAATTTTATATTGGCATATAACCAGTTAACAATTTTGTGATAGTTTCAGGTGGACAGCAAAAGGACTCAGCCATGAATATACAGGTATCCATTCTCCCTCAAGGTCCCCTCCCATCCAGGCTGCCACATTGCATTGAGCACAGTTCCCTGTCCTATACAGTAGGACCTTGTTGGTTTTCCATTTTAAATATATAATAGTAGTGTCTACATGTGGATCCCAAACTCCCTAACTATCTCTTCCCATTAGACAAAGTTATTTTTTCTTTTGTGAATGTTGTGTTCAAGTCTACTTATCTGTTGGTGTTGTGCATCCTTTTATTAATCAATTTATAAGACTTTGTTGCATATTTGGAGAACTAAAGTTTTGCTGGATACCTTTTCGTATTTTTTTTTTTAAAGTTTTTGGGGATATCTCAAGTCAGTTCATCTTTATCTTTATTGATTTTTGGATAACATATCATAATTAGAAATGTTTTTAGATTCTAATGTACCTAAATATTTTTCCAGTACTTTTTTTGATTTGGATATTAACTTCTTTGGGGGATGCATAAGAAATGAGGACAATATTCCAGAAGTATAATTGTGCTCCCCAAATGACCAGAGAGGCTTTGGATTCTGACATGTCTTACTTCAAATCTTGTTTCTTCCACTCATTATGCCTATGATTTTGGGACTGGCCTCTTTGTACCTCTACTATCTCAGCTGTAAAATGGGGTGATGATTTTTATACATAGTTCACATGCTTGTTGAGATGGTAGAATGAAGCACAGTGATGGACCCATTGTAACCACTTAATAAATTATGGTTTCAGTTATGGGAAGCAATAGTGTGACAGACAATGCCATTTGTCTAACAGAAATGCTTTTCCCTATTGAGTTACAATGTAAGCTTTAACATATATAAAATGTTGATTTATAATTTAGTTTATTTCTGGGCTCTCATATATTTTATCTCTGTCTTCGTCTATTACAAAAAGAATAACACATGGTTTTAATAAGTATAATTTATGCCAAATTTAGATTTCTGAAAGATGTAGCACCTCTTTTAGTTTTCTATTTAAGAAATAATCTGTAACTTATTCTTATATTAATTTTAGGTAAAATAATAGTGCTATATCTTCACTGAATTCATACATATAACCACTAAATGTATGTGTAGTGCATACTTACTATACCAGACAATAATCAAGGTCTGGGCAGTGAGCAAGTAAACAGAACCGAAAATAATTATAACCTTTCTGAATCTCTAATTTTAGTAGAGGAGACAAAAAATAAAGAAATAAAACTATGCACAGTGTTTTGCAGTGATAAGGAACATAGAAAAAATAAAATAGGAAAGTAGTTTAATTAGAACTCAGCCAAGACCTGACAACCCGAGGCAACAAACCATGTGAGCCTGTGGGAAGAGCATTCTGGCCAAAGGAATTTGCAATCTGAGGTTCTCGGGAGGGTGTATTTCTGAGTGATTTAAAGACATTAGAAATTTCACTGTGACTCAACCTGAGTGAATGAGGGAAAGAATAATATTAGAAGAGGTCAGAAAGATAGAGCAAAACAGGTCAGGTAAACATCCTGTCAATCCCATAAGGTGGGTAAGCTGAGAAGCCGTTGAAGAACTTTGGGTGAAGAAGTGATCTAACCTGACTTAACCTGAAAGAAGTCAGCTTGTTTGGTGGGTTGAGAATAGATTGTAAGGAAGCAAATATGATTAAAAGGAAAACAGTCATGAGCTAACTGCAGTGACCTACCTGAGAGATGATGATGACTCGAATTAATGTGGCAGAGGTGGGAAAAGTATTGACGTTCTTAATATACAAATTTGAAGAATTTATTTTTTGATTGGCTGTTGGGAATAAGGATGAGATTGGAGTCAAAGATGATGTCAGAGATATCATCCTGAGCACCAGAAAGGACTTCCCAGGTAGCACAGTTGGTAAGGAATCCGTCTGCCAATGCAGACGATGCAAGAGAGGTGGTTTTGGTCCCTGGGTGGGGAAGATCCCGTGAAGTAGGAAATGGCAACCCACTCCAGTATTCTTGCCTGGGAAATTCCATGGACAGAGGAGTCTGGTGGGCTATTGTCCATGGGTTCACAAAGGGTCAGACACAGCAGAGCATACATGCACACACCAGAAAGGATGAGTTGCTATTTATGGAGATGCAGGAACACCTTTAGAAGAGCAGGCTTGTTGGGGACTGGCAGTTCAAAGATGTTTTTGTTTGTTTTTGTTTTACTGGACATTTATTATTTATTTTTGACTGGAAAACACTGTTTTTATTTAGGGGAGGATGTAGGAGGAGCCGAGGTGGGAGAAGTCCCTTTTTCTAAATATAATTTTTATTTTATACCTGAAGATTATTGCTTCAAAATACTGTGGTAGTTTCAAGTTACAACAAAGTGATTCAGTTATACATATGTTGTTTGTGGTTTAGTCACTAAATTGTGTCTGAGTCTTTCGCAACCCCATGGACTGTATGTAACCTGCCAGTCTCCTCTGTCCATGGAGTTTCCCAGGCAAGCATACTGGAGTGGGTTATTTCCTTCTCCAGGGGATCTTCTAGACCCAGGGATCGAATCCACCTCTCCTGCATTGGGAGGCAGATTCTCTACCACTGAGCCACCAGGGAAGCCCACTTATATATATATTGAACATTTAATTTTGAGAATCCCTTTAGATTTTCAGGTGGAGATGCTTACTAAACAATGGGATATATTGGACTGGAGAGGTTTGGAACAGAGATATAAAACTGGGCATTGCAAGATATAGATGCTATGTAAGGAACTTTGGCATTGTTTATTATTCAAATACATAAAATTTCTCTCTGAAGTACAACAGGGTTTTGCAATTATCTTAAACCAGGAATTTTAATCCAACCCCATTTTAAATATCTTCCTATCATAAATTCCTTCTGTTTAAAGGCCCTTAGAATGCGTTTACACTGTTGATGGGAATGCAAACTAGTTCAGCCACTATGGAAAACAGTGTGGAGATTCCTTAAAAAACTGGAAATAGAACTGCCATGCTGTTGCTGCTGCTGCTGCTGCTGCTAAGTTGCTTCAGTCGTGTCTGACTCTGTGTGACCCCACAGACGGCAGCCCACCAGGCTCCCCCATCCCTGGGATTCTCCAGGCAAGAATACTGGAATGGGTTGCCATTTCCTTCTCCAATGCAAGAAAGTGAAAAGTGAAAGTGAAGATGCTCAGTCGTGTCCAACTCTTAGCAACCCAATGGACTGCAGCCTACCAGGCTCCTCCATCCATGGGATTTTCCAGGTGAGAGTACTGGAGTGGGGACCTGCCATATGACCGAGTAATCCCACTGGGAAACCAGGGAAACCAGAATTGAAAGAGATACATGTACCCCAATGTTCATCACAACACTGTTTATAATAGCCAGGACATGGAAGCAACCTAGATGTCCATCAGCAGATGAATGGATAAGAAAGCTGTGGTACATATACACAAAGGAATATTACTCAGCCATTAAAAAGAATACATTTGAATCAGTTCTAATGAGGTGGATGAAACTGGAACCTATTATAAAGGGTGAAATAAGCCAGAAAGAAAAACACCAGTACAGTATACTAACACATACGTATGGAGTTTAGAAAGAAGGTAACGATAACCCTGTATGTGAGACAGCAAAAGAGACACAGATGTATTGAACAGTCTTTTGGACTATGTGGGAGAGGGCGAGGGTGGGATGATTTAGGAGAATGGCGTTGAAACATGTAAAATATCATATGTGAAACGAATCGCCAGTGAGGTTTGATGCGTGGTACAGGGTGCTTGGGGCTGTTGCACTGGGATGTCCCAGAGGGATGGGATGGGGAGGGAGGTGGGAGGGGGGTTCAGGATGGGGAACACATGTACACTCATGGAGGATTCAAGTCAATGTATGGCAAAACCAATATAATATTGTAAAGTAAAATAAATAAATTAATTGATTAAAAAAATAAAAGCCCTTAATAATAATGGTGTCTCACAATTACATACCACTTGGTTTATGCTAGGGACAGAGAAGTTGAGAAAATAATGTAAATGAGGGAGGTAGTTATAATGATCAATGAAATCAATGATCAGTGCCTATTCAGCATAACTGAAATCCAGAGTGGATCACTTTTTAGTGTCATACTCCACAATGTGACAAAATTATGTTGTCATAATTATGGTAATCAGTAGTTACTATTATTTTCCAGGTTTATTCTTTAGCTGTCATACAAAACATAATGATTAAAAAGGATTAATTTCAGCATTAAGAAGTGAATCAAATTCAGTGAAATATTACCTATGTAAACCAAAATTTACTCTTACCAATTACATTACACTTTAATCTCCTTTGTTGTTTTAAAATTTAAGCACATGAACACACATATTCAAATTCCAGTGGATCACAAAAAATGGGAATAGAAGCAGCTCAAGCTTTGTCTCTTTGTCTTTAATGTCAATATAATCCTAATGATTATTCTAAATTTATACTTAAGTACAAGAATATATGATACCACAGGGTTTGGAGATATAAGAAGAGAGCTCTTCCTAAAAGAGAGCTTGAATGATTCTGAACCTTAAGAATTTTCTCTGCAAATGAACACGTATGACTGAATCCACATGTGCCAACAGTGGGCTGAATACCTTGAAAATTCTCAATTAATTTTCATATAAAACAAACTGTTCACTAATATCTAGGTAATACATACATGTTGATTTTATTAAAACTGGATATTAAGCACAATTACATAGAGTTTATACTAACAAAAATTTTAGAGCAAAAATATTACTGACATTGTTTAGAACTGACAATAATGAAAATAAAATTGATTTAAAATCAGTTTCATCATTGTTTAAATATTATCAACAGACAATGTATCCCTTATTTTCTTTCCCACAGGGCAGACCGTTTTATTACTATGACCTTTGAAAACCACTCTCAAGGATGACATACATGGTTCTATTTTCAGGTAATTGTCTTTGTGACATTGCCTTCAAATAAAATACAGAATACAGAAACTGAAATGGTTAATGGAATGTACATGTTCAAAAGTTCTCCAGATAAATCCTATGCACAATAAAGGCTTGAAACCTACTAGACCTAAGAATGGAAAAAAGAAAGCCAAGAAGGAAGGTTCAGAGGGGTATCAGGAGAACTAGAAGAATCCCAGGAAAATATCATGCACCCTACCCCATCAAAATTCTGCTTGACTCTCTGATTTGCTTTGACTAACAGACGTAAATACAAGTGAGATGGGTTACTTTGGGGCAGTAGGTTTAAAAGTAGGATGTATGTCATCATACTCTGTTTTTCCTCCACCATAATGACTGGTAACACAACATAGGTTGCTCCATTAGCCTGGATTCTGAATTGTGATGATGTAGAGAGGAACCTGCTTTTGTATGTGATGACCAAATACCCTATTACGTGACGTGAGGGTTGTTCATTACTGCAGCATAAACCAACACTTTTTGATTGATATAAATTACTTTAAGAAGAATAGAGTAAGAAAAAAAATTCACTTTTAGAATAAAGTTCAAATAAGGTAAAAAAGATGGAAGACTGTCTAATGAATTTGTCGGTGAGAAGGTCAATGATGTGTTAGCAAGAGCAGTTTCAGTAGAGGGATGGGAGGATAAGTCAGGAAGATTAATTGTCCTGCAAATCATCAGTACCCCCGTGGACATTCTTTGACATGGAAACAGAAAAGCACCTCCAGGTCTCATCTTGCTCATTTCACATGGCAGTTCAAATTGGAAGTATATGAATTTGAATTACAAAGCTACATCTTCCAGAGAAAATTAAAAAAATAATGATATTGCTAACAACATTATGTTAAGTGCTCAAACACCATCAGTTTTTCTTTTTATCAACTTTATAAAAAAATTAGCTTTACATAATAATGTCCTTTAAATAAATGTTTACCTCAGAATTTTTTAAACTGTGAATCTGATGTTGGGGATGGGGAGGAGGGGGATTTCAGACTTAGCAAAAATGAAGAAACAGATGACTAAATGAATTGGCAAAGGACTCCTGAGATGGCAAAATTTACTGAAGTCATCATGCAACTGATCCTTTCCTCTTGATATTTAATATCTAACTACTCAATTTAATACTCATTGCCTTCTGATTTCTGTCATCTCTCTGGAATTATTCTGGGTTCTTCCTTGTGGATAAACTTAACTGACCACAAGATTCATGACAGATACTGTCTCTTAAATAATAGCCCAAATCTTAAAAATAATCAGTCTTATTTTGAGCCTGATACAATTTCAACTATCAAGCTTGCCCATAACCATGGTGCTAGGATGCAACAAACACTTTCAGCAGAAAAGATATTTTATCAAGAGCTGGGAGAACAGTTAAGAAGTTATTCCAGTAATCAAAGAGAGACATGCTGGTGGCTTAGATCAGGGAGCAGTGGAAATAGTAAGCGGTTGAATTATGCATGTATTCTGAAGATAAAACCACATTTGTTAATGCATTGGATGACAAAGGGAGAGAGACAGAGAAATACACACATGCACACAAACACACACAGAGTCAAAAATAAATTCAAAATTCTGGTTATCATTTTCATTTTTGGTTTGTTCATTTTGCTTTGCATTTTGTTCTTTTGAGCCATTGGAAGACAGTCATTGCTGTTTAACGAGTTGAGGAAGATTTTCTATAATCTCCTCACAGTTTATGAATTCATCTCTTTGTACATGATTGTGTTCTATTTTTTATACTAATGAAAAATACCATGAAAAAACCATATTCGGGATCATACTTTTTTTTTTTCTCTTTAAGTGTATCTTGGAATTTTCCCAAAATTATTGTGTATAAAGGTATTGCACTCATTTTACTGGCTGTACAGACAGTCATAAGCTATTGATATAATTTGTGTATTCACCATTTTATCTTAGAGTTTTAACTATTTTCCTTAATTGCACTTTTTGGATTTATTTCTAGTTTTTTTTTTTTTTTAACTAGTATAAAAAATGTTAAGGTGAACATTCATGTACAGATATCTTGACATATATGGAGAAAGAATCTGTAGGATGAATCCTTAGCATCAGAAATTCTAGGTCAAGGTTCTGTTAATTTAAAATTTGGATAAATATGGCACTTTGACTTTGTTAACTTACATTCCAAGAAGCCATGTGAAAGATTTTTTCTGATGCCTTTATCAAGATGCCATCACTTCCCTTTAAATATATACGGAAAATAGTTAATTACACTTTTTTGGATTTATTTCTAATTTTTTTTCTTTTTTCTTTTTAATATAAAAAGTATGGACCTAAAAGAAGCAGAAGATATTAAGAAGAGGTGGCAAGAATAAACAGAACTGTACAAAAAAGATCATCATGACCCAGATAACAACGATGGTGTGATCACTCACCTAGAGCCAGACAACCTGGAATGTGAAGTCAAGTGGGCCTTAGAAAGCATCACTACAAACAAACCTAGTGGAGGTGATGGGATTCCAGTAGAGCTATTTCAAATCCTGAAAGATGATGCTGTCAAAGTGCTGCACTCAATATGCCAGCAAATTTGGAAAACTCAGCAGTGGCCACAGGACTGGAAAACGTCAGTTTTCATTCCAATCCCAAAGAAAGGCAATGCCAAAGAATGCTCAAACTACCACACAGTTGCACTCATCTCACACGCTAGTAAAGTAATGCTCAAAATTCTCCAGGCCAGGCTTCAGCAATACGTGAACCGTGAACTTCCTGATGTTCAAGCTGGTTTTAGAAAAGGCAAAGGAACCAGAGATCAAATTGCCAACATCTGCTGGGTCATGGAAAAAGCAAGAGAGTTCCAGAAAAACACCTATTTCTGCTTTATTGACTATGCCAAAGCCTTTGACTGTGTGGATCACAATAAACTGTGGAAAATTCTGAAAGAGATGGGAATACCAGACCACCTGACCTGCCTCTGGAGAAATCTGTATGCAGGTCAAGAAGCAACAGTTCGAACTGGACATGGAACAACAGTTTGGTTCCAAATAGGAAAAGGAGTACATCAAGGCTGCATATTGTCACCCTGCTTATTTAACTTCTATGCAGAGTACATCATGAGAAATGCTGGGCTGGAGGAAGCACAAGCTGGAATCAAGATTGCCGGGAGGAATATCAATAACCCCAGATATGCAGACGACACCATCTTTATGGCAGAAAGTGAAGAGGAACTAAAAAGCCTCTTGATGAAAGTGAAAGAGGA
This sequence comes from Budorcas taxicolor, assembly GCF_023091745.1. Classification (NCBI taxonomy): domain Eukaryota; kingdom Metazoa; phylum Chordata; class Mammalia; order Artiodactyla; family Bovidae; genus Budorcas; species Budorcas taxicolor. The sequence continues at coordinate 91,385,904 of NC_068910.1, forward strand.
GAGTGAAAAAGTTGGCTTAAAGCTCAAGATTCAGAAAACGAAGATCATGGCACCTGGTCCCATCATTTCATGGGAAATAGATGGGGAAACAGTGGAAACAGTGCCCGACTTAATTTTGGGGGGCTCCAAAATCACTGCAGATGGTGATTGCAGCCATGAAATTAAAAGATGCTTACTCCTTGGAAGAAAAGTTATGACCAACCTAGATAGCATATTTAAAAGCAGAGACATTACTTTGCGAACAAAGGTCCGTCTAGTCAAGGCTATGGTTTTTCCAGTAGTCATGTATGGATGTGAGAGTTGGACTATAAAGAAAGCTGAGCACCGAAGAATTGATGCTTTTGAACTGTGGTGTTGGAGAAGACTCTTGAGAGTCCCTTGGACTGCAAGGAGTTCAACCAGTCCATCCTAAAGGAGATCAGTCCTGGGTGTTCATTGGAAGGACTGATGCTGAAGCTGAAACTCCAATACTTTGGCCACCTCATGCGAAGAGTTGACTCATTGGAAAAGACTCCGATGCTGGGAGGGATTGGGGGCAGGAGAAGGGGTGACAGAGGATGAGATGGCTGGATGGCATCACCGACTCGATGGACATGGGTTTGGGTGGACTCCTGGAGTTGGTGACAGACAGGGAGGGCTGACGTGCTGCAATTCATGGGGTTGCAAAGAGTCGGACATGACTGAGGAACTGAACTGAACTGAATTTCTGAAGAACACTAAAAGACTACAGAAATGTAAATTTGGCACACAGTAAAAGAATAGAGATAACAAGTGAGAAATAGATATGCAGGACTGACCGCTATTGTGCAAAGTCTGAAAAACATATATGAATATGCATTTCAATTGTGCATCCCATCATCATTTATGGGTAGTACTAGTGCTAAGAGTCAGACACGACTGAGTGACTTCACTTTCACACATTGGAGAAGGAAATGGCCACCCCCTCCAGTGTTCTTGCCTGGAGAATCCCAGGGACAGCAGAGCCTGGTGGGCTGCGCTCTATGGGGTCGCACAGAGTCAGACACGACTGAAGCAACTTAGCAGAGCAGAGAGAGTGGTAAAGAACCCACTTCCCAATGCAGGCGATGCAAGAGACCTGGGTTCGGTCTCTGGGTCAAGAAGATCCCCTGGAGGAAATGCCACTCCAATCCAGTATTATTGCCTGGAAAATTCCATGGACAGAGGAGCCTGGTGGGCTAGTCCATGGAGTCACAAAAAGTCGGACATGACTGAACACCAGCATCTCTGATCATCACCATTTATCTAAGTATGTGATCAAATAGAATAACTTAGCATGTGATCTTAGTATTTTTCAGTATTTTATATTGGTGTATAGTTGATTAACACTGCTGTGTTAGTTTCAGGTATACAGAAAGTGATTCAGTTATGCATATATTTATGTATCTCTTCTTTTTCACATTCTTTTCCCATTTAGATTGTTACATAATACTGAGTAGAATTTCCTGTGCTAAATGGTAGGTACTTATTGGTTATTCATTTTAAATACAGCAGTGTGTACATGTCAATCCCAAACTCTAAGCTTTGTACTCTTGCAAAAGAATTACAACTTTCATTTCAGGCCCATAGAGAAATGCACAGTATTGAATATTTTCCTTCTAAAGGCTCCACAAACTCCCTACCTTCAGAGTACGATATATAGCTAAAATTTAACATACTTTAAGTGAATTTAGAGATATTTGTACATTTTTGGCAGTTGGAAGAATTCATTTAAAATAGTCTGTCTATTCTGGCTTGATTCATTCTTACTGTGGTGGCTTATTTCACTTCTTGGGATGAGAGGCAGCTAAATTAGACAGGAAGGAATTTTCTTATGAATGTAAATCTAGTGCTTTATAATTTTAGGAATGCAATACACCCTAAAACCAAAACCATATTAAAATATTCCCATCTGTATTATAGATCACATATATAGAACTGCAGAAATAAATTAATAAAATTTGTGTTAACTGTTATAAAATGATTATGAAATGTCTTATAAGGTAATAGAGAGGTTAAAAATGTTCTTATTTCCTTTTCACCTAATTTCAAGATGTCTTATTGATCTCAGTTTACACTTGAATTCTTAAGATATTTCTAAAACATTTAAATCTATGTTATATTTATTAAATAGAAATTGTTAAAACTCAGGTCTCCTGCATTGCAGGCAGATTCTATACTAACTGAACCACAGGGAAGACCAAGAATACTGGAGTGGGTAGCCTATCCCTTCTCCAGCAGATCTCTCTGACCCAGGAATTGAACCAGGGTCTCCTGCATTGCAGGTGGATTCTTTACCAACTGAGCTATCAGGGAAGCCCTAAGTCTATCTTATATTTATTAAATAGAAATTATTGAAAGCATATGAAAATAGCAATTCTCACTAAGAGAAATAGAAATTTTATTCTTCTCTTGATGACTGAATACCTAGAATCTAATAAAATATATTTTCAATTTTAGATCATCATCAAAAGGAAAGCTGATGCTATTTAGGCTAATTATACATGTAGACATTATGAGTAATCTACAAATTTTAAATATCATGCTTGGTACTTTATATAAGTAGGACAGAGGAGTAATGAAATACTGCCTTGATCTTACATTTATTTTGGAGAAGTAAAGATTAACATTCAGAAGAGCATGTGTATATGCTCAGTTGTATCTACCCCTTTGCGACCCTGTGGACTGTAGCCCACCAGGCTCCTCTGTCCGTGGGATTCTCCAGGCAAGAATAATGGAGTGTGTTGCCAGTTCCTTCTCTAGGGGTTCTCCCCAGTCCTGGGTCACACCCACCTCTCTTGCATCTCCTGCATTGGCAGGCAGATTCTTTACCAACTGCACCACTTGGGAAGTCCAGAGATGGAATTCATTGCTTTACTCTGCAGCATAGGCCCATCAATGGATTGCAATTCATGAATCCTTTTCAAAAGCCTTACCCAGTAGATCTCTGAGATAGGCGTTACCACTGTACTCCTGTTTTCACAGCCATTCTCAGGTTTGGCAGAGGACTGTAGCCCACTAGGGCATTCTCAGTTTTGTTCTAGACTCTCCATGGAAAAGAAGAGATTATTTTCAAAGACATTGCATCATCCCCTGCTCCTGCCTACAATTTCTTATCAGGGTTTAGCCTCTAGTTAATTTTAAGGCTTTGGGGATGGTGAACATGGACTTTCCTTAAGAGAAAACTGGACAATCTTATTATAAGTATGCTTGAGTCCAGACAATGTGAAAAACACTGGGGGCCAGAATGGGAAAGAAACATTTGTCCAGGAAAAAAGACGGGTTTGACTCTCACATTGTAGAATGGGAAAGGACTTATGCAGAGCAATTGCAAACATAGCAGAAAGCATGTGATTCAGATTGTTTTGTTCCCTTGTGTGTGCGTGTGTGTATGTGTGTGTGTCTGTGTGCGTGTGCATGTGCGTAAGTCTCTTCAGTCATGTTTGACTCTTTGCAACCCTGTGAACAGTTGCCCACTAGGCTCTTCTCTCCATGGGATTCTTCAGGTAAGATACTAGAGTGGATTGCCATGCTCTCCTCCAGATCTTCCCTATCCAGGGAATAAATCTGCATCTCTTGTCTCCTACATTGGCAGGCAGGTTCTTTACCCCTAGCACCACCTGGACAGCCTGCTTTGTTCCCTTATTTCTTTTCAAAATACAACTTAGATATAGACATATTTTATTTTGGTTCCAAAAATGGAGGTCAATTTTCGAGAATTAGCTTTTGAAAACTGATCTCAATTGAACAAATCTTACTTTAAAGAGCTGAAATATGGATATAATAGACATTAATAAAAAGATAGACACAATCAACAATAAAAGCATAGCATAAGTAGAAATCTGTGGTCAAAACCTACATAAAGGCATATTTATGAACTCCAATACTTTGGCCACCTGATGTGAAGAGCAGACTCATTAGAAAAGACCCTGATGCTGGGAAAGATTGAAGGCAGGAAGATAAGGGGATAACAAAGGATGAGATGGTTGGATGGCATCACCAACTCAATGGACCTGAGTTTGAGCACGCTCTGGGAGATGGTGAAGGAAAGGGAAGCCTGGCATGCTATAGTCCATGGGGTCACAAAGAGCTGGATGTGACTGAACGACTGAACAACAACAATAAACATATATACAAACTCTGTTATACTAATTTTAAAAAGTGAAGCAGATATACAAGTAGGTAATTTCCAAATTGCTTATTTAATTTTAGAGAGAAGCATTTCATTTACACAGTATGAGCATCATCTAAATAGAAAATCTGGATTCTTCATGGATTTGAATTTTAAAAACAATTTCTGATTTGAAAAATGGGACTAGTGCTAGATTTTCCATTGAGAGGTGAAAGTGGGCTTTTGTTTTAAGTAATACAATTCATATGTTCTTTAAAAACAAAACAAAACATGAGTGCTGAACACAAACCTTTGACATAATTGTGTGGCGTGTGGGTTCTGTTTATGGGAAACGAACTCATTTCCACTTGCAATTTTAGTATTGTATGAATAGATTAATCATTTGCCAAGTCAGTTTAAAACTACATCTTAAAGAACAAAGTGTTGATTCACTAAGCTATATATTATTTAAATACTAATCAAGATGTCAGTGAATGTTTTCAGTGTTGTGTATAAAAGCATTGCTTAAAACTCATGAGCAAAAACACTATTAAACAAGAATGTACCTGTAAATCTATTCTTAATTCATTTTTAGACATTCTTTCTCACATCCATCTAAATCCTTACATTCTGTTACACATGTCATTGTATAGCCATCAGTTTTAGAAAAGATGAACTATTTACATTAAGATTTTTCTTTATCCTGACAAGTCTGTGGAAAAAAGAATAGTTCTAATTTACATGAAACTATCATAGTAAAATATTTTTGCTGTTTTCACATAGGAGTTCTTGATAAAGCATGGCAAATTAATTTGCACACTGTCCAGAAAGCAGAGGCCAGTTGTCTTCCCCTCAGTATACTAGAAGAGTTACTCACTAAAAACAGAAAATAATAAATTGGGAAGAAAATAGTTTGATGACCGAGAACTAAAAAGGATGTCTGTTCATTCTCATATTCTTTTGTGACAACATAGATGAGATTTATAGGCTGAAGAATGACCCATGTGTCAGCTTACTTTCCAATCTTACAGGCTTCTACAATTGTGGACAGGTCAATATGTAAATGCCTTACTTTTTGTTATCCTTCTGTTGAACTGGGTTGCCTGATATGGCTTTATTAGATACAATAATCCTTGTATGGAATTTTAATAGAGAATATTGTCAAATTCTAAGAGAAATTTTAGGAGCAATACTTTCAACACTGGGTTCTTATTGCCATTGTCTTGCTGTGACCACACTGATGACATGATATATTAGGCATGCTGAAAAAGAACCATGATATTGACATATGGGAGGAATATTCTCAGGGGCTGTCTGTCTCAGTGTAGATTATTTACCCTTAAAGCAAAACACACATGGTCCTGGCCTATGCCTGTTAAGCATTTACTGAATCTAGACGACAAAGGTTACACCCAGTGGGAATAAATTTCTAAACTATGTAGCATGACTATATATAAGAAACAGATGAAATATTTTATGTGGTCTTAGAACAGATTACACAGTGTTCTATATAGTTGTTAATATATTGTGATGTGGAAATATAGTACATTAGAAAGAATAACTTTGTTTTTAGGAAGCCATAGAAGAATCCTTGGCTTCCTTTTGAATTAACTAATTAATCATTCCATATATATTTCTCCATATTTCATATTTTTTTTCATATCGTCATTGTCCAAAATGGCAACCACAGATGGACAAAGGTAAAATAAAATGTCTTACAATTTTTGCCTCCATAAATGTTCCTTAAAAATCACTATGATATTTCTCCACAGTAACGAGCAATCAATCGACTACATTTTCTCTACATAGATGATTATTCATTATAAGAAAACATTAAGAAATTTCCTTATAATATGTGGCTAATTCCTTTATATGAGAAAAAGAAAACATAAACACTTGACAATTCTTGTTTTTGTTTTCAAGAACTAACCTTTCTCTTAACTTTAAAAAAGTTTACTTAACATTTTTATTAAAAATGCTCTTGTGCTACAAATACTAAAGAAACATACTTTTTCTCTCTCTAGATAGTTTTATTCTTTTCAAGGCATACTTGCATTTTTTAAATTTGTTTTTGATTCAATTTAATCATTGAAACACTCAGTACCAAAGCTTTATGTGCTGGACAGACCAAAAATGAATAAGACCAAGCTTTACCCCAGAGGTGCAACAATTTAGGGAGTGGAAAGTAGACAAATAGGTAAATTAACAATTACGTGATCTGTGTTATAAACAAGAAGTACCTAAATGCCTTGTAAGAGGCAACTCAAGATTTGTTGGAGCAAGTCAGGTAATCTCTCAGATGAGGTGACATTGAGATTGATTTGAAAAGAAAGGCTATTTTCAATCAGAAACCAGAGGAGAGAAGGGATAGAAGTTTGAAAATGTATATTGAGTATCTGCCTTGGTTTTTAGAGAAGGAAATGGCAACCCACTCCGGTATTCTTGCCTGGGAAATCCCATGGACAGAGGAGCTTGGGGGACTCTAGTTCATGGGGTCACAAGAGTCAGACATAACTTAACAACTAAATCACTACCACCACTATATCATAATTACTTTTGAAGACTATGGTATGTTTCATTATTTAAACATGAGAACTCACAATTATTATCATCAGATGTTATGCACATATTTCACACAGTGAAATACGATTTATGGAGATAATATTAGGGTAGGTGTTGGCAGACTGAATATAAACATTTGTGTGTGTGTGTATATACATACACATACACACACACACACACACACATATATATATATATATATCACTTGGCTGTTCATGATCCTGAAACTCAATTATTTTGTGTGATACTATGATTTACAAAAAGTTTATATATTTGCTTATTCTGATAGCCAAATTTTTATATCTATATATCTCACATGTATTCATATATGTTTAATATTTCATCCATAGTTCCTTGCTCACAGCTCCCAAAATCCTTGAAATTTCCTAAGTATGGAGAGTGATAAGGGCGTTTTATTCTGTTAATGAGATGAATTTTGGAAAGCACCTAAGGATAGTTGGTGGTTGTTAGGAAAATAAACTTTGTGATTAGAGGGCTGGAATGATGAGTCCTACCACCTAATTTCTGGTGAAGAGAGAAGGGCTTGGGTGAAATCAATTCCCATTGGCCAAAGATTTAGTCAGTCATGACTATGTAATGAAACCTGTATAAACAATGGAAAAGAGCAGCTTATTGGACCCTTCTTGGAGTGCTTCCTCTTCAGGCAACCAGAACGCTTGGGAGCAGACTTCACAAGGACAGAAGTTCCTTTGTTCAAGACCTCGCTCTGTATACCTCTTCATCTGGCTGTTGATTCATAACATTCAATATTCTTTTATAATTAAGCAGTGATCGAGTGAGTAAATGCCCTGAATTCTGTGAGCCGTTCTAGTAATTAATCAAACTCCATAAGGGAGTCAGGCAGATGCACAGGTAACAACCAAGCTTGCAACTGGCATCTGGAGTTCAGGATTGTCTTGAGGGGCTGAGCACGGTACCTGTGGAATCTGAATCTATTTCTAGGTAAATAGCGTCAGAATTGAGTTGACTTCTTGGATACCCTGCTGGCATCCTAGAACTGCTTATTGGTATGGAAAAGCTTACACACACACACACACACACACACACACTTGTACACACATGTTTGAATTGGATCCAGGTACCCTTTGGACTACTCTAACTCCAAAAAGATCTCTTAAATATTTTTCTAAATGGGCATCATCATATTCTGGAGGTGGAGAGGGGAAATGACGCAGTTGCATGTATTTTTTAATCTCTCCCAGCAGAAGATGGGAATGAATTGGAAAGAGGTAAGTAAATTCGATGGCAGGTGTACTAAGCCTAAGATTTACTGAATGCCTATTAACTGTCAGGCACTGTACTGGATACTTTATGATTTCAGTTAATGTTCACACTTTTTGAGACATTTTTCCCTTTCATAGAGAAGTTAAGTGATTTTCCCAGAGTCACTCACTGACAGTATAATCCATTTAAACAGAAGACTTGTCTCACTCAAATCTTATTCTTTCTTTCCTAAACCACATTTCTACTTTTTTTCTGCATAGTTTTCAACAGGACAGAAAGAAGAGTGAATAGCTTAAAAGCTGAATTTAAGGACAGTAATAGCTGGCCCCAAAGCACAAGAATCAATAACAAAAGTATAAACAATGAACAAATCTCCTTCAGAGGAATAATAGTATGAATTCACATGATCCTATCTAAATTAAGTCTAACTTTTGCATCATAGCTGAAATAATTGATATTAAGTGACAATATGTGTTCACTAATTCTTCAAACATCCATCTGAAATCATGTTATAGGGATTTGAGGCTTTTGTGGTCATCTGATTCTTATGTATTCTGGGAAGGTCTGTAATAAAGATACTTCCTGGATTTAAGCAGAAGGGCCATCTGAAGGGAAGACTTGGAGATAAGACGATTGTTTGAACTCTTAATTAACAGATGGGTCCCTTTGAAAAGAAGCTCTGGGCACCACTGCTTTGCTCTTGAACAGAAGAAAGATTTCTTCTAGAATAATCCATAATTTACAGGATTTTGAGAGCTGTTTGGATAAATGGAAGGCTATTAGCACCTATGGCAAAGAAGCGGGGGGGAGGTCCTCTTTTTGTAATCAGGCACCATGCCAGTCTAGCAGATGGTCAGAGGTATATATAGAAGATGCTTGTGTATTAGGCCGATTGAGTGGCTTCCAGGGGCAATGGAAGAAACAGCCTCACCATGATTGGAAATCAGAACTCATTTTTAAAACACAGACATAGCTACTCTGGCACCTGAGAATGCTTTGGAGAATTGGGATCAATAGAGCACATAAGAAAGAGGCCTAATGACATTCATGAGTTAAAAGACAAATTTGTTGGCTAAGCCGTGTTTGGGAACAAATGTAGCAGCAAATGGGTTCTGCCAAATCCCATGAGTAGACAGTGCAAACTCTGTTAGCAATTCATGACTCAGGACCCATGTCTTCATGGGAGTCATTGTAAATAAAATTTTACATTTGTAAAGATGATGTTCTATAATGATAATCTGAGGAAGTTGCTGCACAATTAGATTTAACTGAATTAATAATGAATCTGCCACCTGCCTAGAGGTTGCCTCTCCTCCCAGAGTCTCTGAGTTCTTCCCTGTTTTTTTTTTTTTTTTTCTGCCCAGGAGCTCCATGTTACTCTGCTTGTTTCTGCTTAAGGCCCTGATCCTCACAGTTCTTCTTCAGGGTTTTACTCTTGGCAAAGCCCTGCTAATCTGAGAATCACAAGAATCTGAAAGAAGAGAAAAAGCTTCAGTATGTGTGTATTTTAAAGTTGGAGATCTACAAACAGTGTAAGATCAAGAATGGTAAGTAGTCCCATAACGTCTAGGCTGTACTGACACCAGAAATATTTAGGGAATTCAGTTTAGCAAGATTTCTGAGTAATGCTTATTTGCTTGAATCTAAACATTTTAGAGGAGTACAGATAGTCATGTCAGGATTTAAGTTTTAAAGCATGATTGGATGAAATGTCAATAAATGCAAATGAGTTTTGTAAAACAAATTTCATGTGAACCAATATATTGCTCGGCTCACAGAGTCTGCATTTAATTGAGGTTGATCTCATTATACTCTAGGGGATGCAGTCAGAGCTTTGACCTACTAACTTCAATACAGTTATTTAATCTTTTTTCAGTACTAAAGTTGACCTGTGTGTGCATGTGTGTATGCATATGTATACATGTTTATATTCTAATTGTCTACAAAAGAAATAAACATACAATAGATAATATTTTAACATTTACTCCTCAGAAATTAGTACTTTTCACACGATAGTGTATAATGTCAATTAAAAAAATAGATACCATTTCAGAGGCAATGCATGGAAAATTTTGTAACATAGGTAATTTTCTTGTCTTTTAATTATTTCCAAACTTACCAATTTTCAGCTTAGAGAATGTGTTTTACCTGTTATGACTTAAAATAGTGTCAGGCTTAAGTGATGTAACCACAGCTCAAATTATCAGCAGGAAACTCCAAAAGTCAAAGATTGTCAATATGAGAGTGGAATCATGCTGACTGAATATCCTAAATTGCAGCCATAAAACACATAGACAGGCAAATATGTTATTTAGCACTATGAGAAGCAATCACTAGATATCCCAAATACTCTGCTTGCCAATTTTTATGAATCACTTTCATTTGTAACTCTTATAAGAATAAAAAATATTATTGAAATTACAGTTACAAATCTGTGGCAATGATTGGTTGACAAAAATAAAATTCAAACAAGGAGTTGGCAGGCCCTCAGCAAAATTTTTTTTTCTTTTTTGCCTCACTTTGATAAAACCACTATCCTTAGGACTTATTACTGAAAAAATGTCACTAACACAGATATGTGTATGCAAAGAGAAAAGCCTATTAAAGTTACTGGTACTATTTTGCTTTTATAAATTGTTAGATATTTTTCATTATTTATGTTTTATTTTCTGGTTTTCTCTCAAGAAGCTTTTTATAATTCTTCTAATGAAGAATGGTTAACTATATCTATGTATAAAATTAGTAGCTGTGAATCCCTAGTGACCTGGGATGCATTTGATGATAAATTAAGAGGATATGAGAAAGTAAATTATCAAAGAGTTTGAAGAAGCTATCCTAACATTAATTCAAAACCAGAAGATAGTAAGAGATTCAGCCAAATTATTTGATATGTAATGAAAAAAAAAACGCACATGTTTGAGTGAATTTAACTAAAAGCAAACAAATCTAATTAAATCTAATTATATTGGTGCATCAGTTCAGTTCAGTTCAGTCGTTCAGCTGAGTTGGACTTTTGCGATCCCATGGACTGCAGCACGCCAGGCTTCACTGTCCATCACCAACGCACGGAGCTTACTCAAACTCATGTCCATTGATTCAGTGATGTCATCCAATCATTTTGTCCTCTGTCATCCCCTTCTCTTCTTGCCTTCAATCTTTCCCAGCATCAGGGTCTTTTCGAATGAGTCACGTTTTCACATCAGGCGGCCAAAGTATTGGAGTTTCAGCTTCAGCATCAGTCTTTCCAATGAATATTCAGGATTGATTTCCTTTAGGATGGACTGGTTGGAGCTCCTTGCAGTCCAAGGGACTCTCAAGAGTCTTCTTCAACACCATAGTTCAAAAGCATCAATTCTTCGGCTTTCAGCTTTCTTTATGGTCCAACTCTCACATCCATACATGACTAGTGGAAAAACCATAGCTTTAACTAGATGGACCTTTGTTGGCAAAGTAATGTCTCTGCTTTTTGGTATGCTGTCTAGATTGGTCATAGCTTGTCTTCCAAGGAACAAGAGTCTTAATTTCACGGCTGCTGTCACCATCTACACTGATTTTGGAGCCCCCCAATATAAAGTCTGTCTCTGTTTCTGTTGTTCCCCATCTATTTGCCATGAAGTAATGGGACTGGGTACCATGATCTTTGTTTTTTGAATGTTGAGTTTTAAGCCAATGTTTTCACTCTCTTCTTTCACTTTTATCAAGAGGCTCTTTAGTTCTTTGCTTCTACCGTAAGGGTGGTGTCATCTGCATATTTGAGGTTATCGATATTTCTCCCAGCAATCTTGATTCCAGCTTGTGCTTCATCCAGCTTGGCATTTTGCACGATGTACTCTGCATGTAAGTAAAGTAAGCAGGGTGACAATATATAGCCTTGACGTACTCCTTTCCCGATTTGGGACCAGTCTGTTGTTCCATGTCTAGTTCTAACTGTTGCTTCTTGACCTGCATACAGATTCCTCAGGAAGCAGGTCAGTTTTTCTGATATTCCCATCTCTTGAAGAATTTTCCAGTCTGTTGTGATCCACACAGTTAAAGACTTTGGTGTAGTCAATAAAGACGGAGGAGCCTGGTAGGCTACATACAGTCCATGGGATTGCTAAGAGTCAGACATGACTGAGCGACTTCACTTTCACTTTTCACTTTCATGCATTGGAGAAGGAAATGGCAACCCACTCCAGTATTCTTGCCTGGAGAATCCCAGGAACAGAGGAGCCTGTTGGGCTGCCGTCTATGGGGTCGCACATAGTCGGACACGACTGACGTGACTTAGCAGCAGCAGCAGCAGCAGCAGCAAATGTTTTTCTGGAACTCTCTTGCTTCTTTGATGATCCAACGAATATTGGCAATTTGATGTCTGGTTCCTCTGCCTTTTCTAAAACCAGCTTGAACATCTGGGAAGTTCTTGGCTCACCTACTGTTGAAGACTGGCTTGGAGAATTTTGAGCATTACTTTATTAGCGTGTGAGATGAATGGAATTGTGCAGTAGCTTGAACATTGTCATTGCCTTTCTTTGGGACTGGAATGAAAACTGACCTTTTCCAGTCCTGTGGCCACTGCTGAGTTTTCCAAATTTGCTGGCATATTGAGTGCAGCCCTTGCACAGCATCATCTTTTAGGATTTGAAATAGCTGAACCAGAATTCCATCACCTCCACTAGCTTTCTTTGTAGTGATGCTTCCTAAGGCCCACTTGACTTCACACTCCAGGATGTCTGGCTCTAGGTAAGTGATCACACCATCATAGTTATCTGGGTCATTAAGATATTTTGTGTATAGTTATTCTGTGTATTCTTGCCACTTCTTAATATCTTCTGCTTCTGTTGGGTTCATACTCTTTCTGTCCTTTATTGTGCCCATCTTTGCATGAAATTTTCACTTGGTATCTCTAATTTTCTTGAAGAGACCTCTAGTCTTTCCCATTTTATTGCTTTCCTCTTTTTCTTCACGTTGATTACTGAGGAAGGCTTTCTTATCTCTCTGTGCTATTCTTTAGAACTCTGCATTCAAATGAGTATATCTTTTTCTCCTTTGCCTTTAGCTTCTCTTCTTTTCTCAGCTATTTGTAAGACCTTCTTAGACAACCATTTTGCCTTTTTGCATTTCCTTTTCTTGGGGATGGTCTTGATCCCTGTCTCCTGTACAATGTCAGGAACCTCTGTCCATAGCTCTTCAGGCACTATCTCTTTGAGATCTAATCCCTTGAATCTACTTGTCACTTCTATTGTACAATCATAATGGATTTAATCTAATTATATTTGTGCATGGTTTGCATATACTAGTAGCAGTTTATTAGACTTAACAATGTTAAACTTGCATATTTGAGTATACAGCAAACAAAATTGAACATCAGAAGATAAAGAAAGGTGACACAGCTAAAAAATATATATATGGACTAATGCTCAAACAGGAATGAACTACTAGTATTAGTATGTTCATAGGTAGAAATTAGACCCTGGTCTTATGTCCTTTCTGCACTCTTGTCTGATGAGTGGTGATTTCTAGCAGTTCCCACATATGCCGGAAATTATCTCCAGTTGAAAGGCAGTAATTACTGTAATTAACAAAGGCTGACCTTAGTTTAAACAAATGAATGCTTTTTGTTGAGTAAGCAGTTTACAAGTACAAATAGCCCTATGAATTTGCTAATGGTCTTCCATCTTTATATACTTCCCTTGACGTCCACCAAACAACAAAGAGTAAGCTCAGAATAGAAATTCATTACTTCTCCTAATAATATGAAATATCTAGAATTATTAAATGCAAATTGTACTACCTTTATCACGTCTGAAATCTCTTACTAAAAGTATCATCCAAGAAGAATATATATATATACACACACACACACATACACACACGAATGCAAAATATATAATTTAAAATAGAACATAGGAAATGTGAGAATCAAGTTTCCTCTGACTTTTAATGGAAGCAAATTATTTATTCATTATTAACGAAGGTATTTTGCCTTATTGAAAGACAATAAAGGACAGGAATAAATCGAATTGTACTTGAACAAATATGCCATTTGGTTAGTGATTCACAGTTGTTGCAAGCCTGAGACACTGGCATGAGAAGGAGGGAGCCTGCACCAGCAGTGCTATGAGATCAGCGGCTCTCTACTCTGCTGGCACATGAGAATCATCCGGTGGAGATTTTCAAACAGGAATAATCAGTGTTTCCTCTGCACTCCCAGGGGTTCTGAACCCTGGAACAGGTTCTAGATATAGATGTTTGGGCAAAAAATTAGTCACTTGAAGAGTGAAACTAGGTATAGATTTTTCCTCACAATTTTGTGGAATTCTGGATTCTCTCCTGAGGCATTCTGAACTCTTTCATTGTCCTATTATTTGAAAGATATGATAGGCAATTAAAAGCATGTATTTTAATCTAGTGCTGGTTAAGTTTAACATGGAATTAGTAGGAAACTTTTAACATGGATAACTATGGAAATAATACTGAAGAATGACATAATAGCATGAAAATGTATTCTTTCAGATTATTCTTTGTTGACAAATCCTATGTTTTTACTGGATATTGTTAAAATAAAATAGACATGTAATTGTAATGTTATATAGATTATTCCCTAAAAAGAGCAGAAATCTGGTTTAGTACCCTTGAATTATTTTTTTCTATTAGTAAATTTTTAATATTAACATTTGTTGAATACACATGATGCATAGGTCATTTTTTCAGTGATAAGCCTGCACAATCATCTTTTAATTCTCACCAATCATATGTGTTAGTCACTATTAACATCCCGATCCTTAGAGAGGTCACTTAGTTTAAGGTCACATTACTAGATAGATTATCTTCAGTAATATAGACACATCCATGGTCTTGGATGGCATGACTTACAGAGACCATCAACACCTTGTCTATCTTATTTGAAGGACAACTGCAAAATCATATCAATGAAATCACTATAGTATCATAGTGGAAGAACAGAAGCATAGATTAATGTAACAGAGCAGAGAGCTTAGAGGCAGACCCAGGTGGTGCCAATGCAGGAGACGTAAGAGATGCAGGTTTGATCCCTGGTTCAGGAAATTTCCTTGCAGGAGGGCGTGGCAACCCCTCCAGTATTCTTGCCTGAAGAAATCCATGGACAGACTGGGATTCTGCAGACTGGCGGGCTACAGTCCATGGGGTCACAAAGAGCCGGGGACAACTGAAATGACTTAGCACACAAACACTCATACACATGTGGGAATTTGTTCTATGAAAAACTGCTACCAATAGAGAAAGAGTAGATGGCTTGGGTCGATAGTATGGCGAATACTGAATTATTATACGGGGAAAAAAAACCCACCATGTTAAAAGTGGCCTTATCATGCATTAAAATCCAAAATATGAGAGGCAATCCTTGCTCACTGAGAAAATGCAAGAGACTGACTAATTCAAAAGCAAAACTGTAAGACAGATGACATATGAAAATGAAGGACTTCTGTTAAAGACATAAAACAGACAAATAACAAAAAGGAAAAGATATTTAAAATGCATAAAACCAACAAAGAACTCCTGAAAATCAACAGGGAAAAAAAGCAATCACTGTAAGAGGAAAATGGGTAAGCTTATATTGGGCAGTTTACAGACGATGAATCCCCAAAGACTATCATGTAACAAGTGATGTTTGAACTCATTAATGTACAGAGAAATGTAAATTAAGTCATGTAATATGGTTATTCACCTGGTAGATTGGCAGTCTCATCACCTGCAGGTGCAACTGTGGAGTGGTGTAGCTGTTTTGGAATCTGGCAAGTTCAGTTTACTTCAGGTGAAAAACAGTAAGTATTCTTAGACTCAGTTTGGACTGTGCATTACTAATTTTATCTAATAAGCTCCATGCCAACTCTGAGTAGTAGAGGAAGAAAGCACGCTGTGTAAATTTATGTTAACATTGGTATTGTTCAAATATTTATATGTGTGCATTGTTTTCTCTAACTTGAAACAAGAATTGCAGAAGAAAGATGAAAGTGAATTGAAAAAAGTCCGAGTTAACATGTATGTGGTAGAAAGAGCACACCCTGAAGTTATACACAATTAGCCTGGAAGATGCTAATGAATCTCGGTAATGTTAGTTATGGCAATCAGTTGGTATTTATGGGGTGCCTGCTGTGTATATGCCTCTGGAAAACATTGGTTTGTGTAGAATGGATTGCCTGTTTCTGAGGGTCTCTAGAGATTTCAGTTTGGATTCTAATTCTTACTTGTTTTGTTTTTGTTAAATCTGAAATAAGGTAATGTATAATGGAAAGTCCTTGGTTATCCTGGAAAAATCCCATAAATTTAGCTCTAGTAACAGACATACTATTCACATAGCTAGATACCTTGCTTAAAATTAAAGCAGTTTAACATGCTGAAAAAAATACGGTTCTAACAATTATTTCTTTTAAAAGAAGCAAATATTCTAGTTTAAAAATAAAAAAGAACTTGCCATATGAAGGAAAAGATATTATCTTTGTTTTGCTAGTTAAGAGGTTTCTAAAAGCCTGTAAATCAGAGATTTACCATACTTACCATTTATGAGTTCCCTCTGGGAAACATAAAGCTGTATATTTTTCATTAGAATCTACTAGTGGAGCTCATTTTTATTATTGTGATGTCACATTCTTAGAGTTTCATTAAATTAGCAACATTTGTAATGAACCTTAATTGCTTCAAATAGTATTTGTTTCAGTACACTAACATTGCCTGAGCAAATAAGACAAATCTATTTTGCTAATCTGGAACAGACTCTGAACTATGGAAAGAACTGGATTTTTATTAGCATTTTACTCATGTATTTTATGAAATTGAATCAACAAATGACTGTGTTTAGGGCATTCATTATCTTAAAAATGAATTATTTTTGCTGAGACCTAACGTCTTTAGCAAGTGCTAAATCCTTAACCCACATTCAATTTTAATTAGACTACTTCTGAGTAAGAACTCATGGAATGACACAATACATTATTAAAACTTTCATGATATTTAAGGTAGAAAAATTAGATTATAAACAGCATGCATGGATTTTTAAAAGGCACAGTATAAATTAAAGTATAATATGTGAATACCAAAATACAAGAAAGATAAATTGCAAGTACTAACTATCCTCAAGTTATCTGAGTACCCAAAGCATTGAGGTTTCATACAAAAGTGAATTTTGTTATAACAGAAAATATCCATTAACAAATTCATCTATTATAAATATATTCCTCTTAAACATTGTTTTCCACTTGTGTTTAGAACCTGTCTCCACTCTTTTAAGTCAGTCTTTGTAGATCAGTCTCAGCTAATCCAATAATCTGAAGTACACACAATATATATCACTTGTAAAGTAAAATTGCAAATCTTACCATAGATACAGGATCTCACAAAAAAAGAGATTTCCATGAAAGCATTGTTGGAGAACTGCTTGTATTACACAAAAAAATATTGACAGGTGAGATTTTTCAGAGTAAGACCAGTTGAAGGTTTAGACTGAGAAAATCTGTTAAGTATGACAAGATGGTTGCTTCACAAAGAATAAGACAATTCTGATAATATCAAATGTGAGTGATGGATTTCAGATCTTTCTACCACACAGTATTTATCAGAGAAATTGTGTGAGATTAGGTGCTTGATTCATTATCCAAGACAGAGTTGCAAACATAGAACATATTTAACTGAGGATGACATAAATTACTTTTAAAAGTCCTAATTACTTTTTCAATTTTAATAAAATGTACTCTTGCCTTTTGCATCTGGTCCTGTGTGTATGGATTCTCTTTAAGTGAAATTTGTTCTACTATAGATGGATAATAAAGACTGCTTGCATATTAAAATTTGGGGTTTGGTGATAATATTTTCACTTTTTGCTTTTCTTTATTTTTCTAAATTACATGTATTGGTAGCATATTAATTATGTAATCATTAAAACCTTCAAATATGTCATTTTTAGAAACTGGGGGATACTTGTGGATTGCTTAATTAAATGAAGATTATTAACTGACACATGTAAATATTTTTAAATATTATATTTCTAA
The DNA here is from genome assembly GCF_023091745.1 of Budorcas taxicolor. Classification (NCBI taxonomy): domain Eukaryota; kingdom Metazoa; phylum Chordata; class Mammalia; order Artiodactyla; family Bovidae; genus Budorcas; species Budorcas taxicolor. Next base: position 91,403,823 of record NC_068910.1, read on the forward strand.
AATTACCATTTGGCTGACATGAAGTGTTAAAGCATTTTTAAACTCGAAGAATAAAATTTTCCCTTGACAAAAAACAAATTGAATTATAGAGGATACAGGTATCTATGTAAAAGGCACTGTAATTTAATCTTGATAAAACAATCAAATATATTTTTACTCTATGTCAGAATGCTCATTAAATACCAAAAATGCATCACATGTATTTTATTTCATGTTGTAAGTCCTCCCTAAATCTTTGATTTTAGTTGAACTTGTTGATTCTGATGGTTGCTTGCAAAGCAAATTTAAGTGAATTAGTATGAATTACAAAAACAATTATTTTTTATCAACAATACTTTTTCTTTGATGCATAGAAAATGATATAAGATACATCTATACAAATGTCTAATTTATGTAAGGCAGCAGAAGTAATTGGGTAGTTACTGTTACTTGTGTGAAAACTGTACTTCTGTCATTGAAAGTGGCCTTATTTTAACTTTTTCTCCACCTTTCACTTGTTCACCTACCTAGTTACTAATAAACACCAAGAACAAAATCCTAAGTCCATTCAACTACTTTTACAAGTTAACACAATCATTTTAATACTCATTTTGACAAGTTCTAGAGAAATCTATTGGTTTACAATGAAATGGATATAACAGAATTTGTTTCCACAAGCTTCTCTTTAATTTTTACTTTAAAGATAAGGACAATCATCGATTGTACATCGATTGTACAATTCTGAATTTTTTTTCCTTCTACAACTTTTCTCCTTGTAGAAATACTGTTGTTAATGGAAACAAGATAGAAATACATAGAGAAAGGTAGGTTAAGACTTGGGGCTTCCCTGGTTGTCCAGTGGCTAAGACTCAGTGCTTCTAAAGCAGGGAGCCTACGTGCAGCCCTTATCAGGGAAGTAGCTCCTACCTGCCACAACTAAAGATCCCGTGTGCCACAGGAAGACCTGCCATAGCCAAGTAAATAGAGGCTTCCCTGGTGGCTCAGACAGTAAAGAATCTGCTTGCAATGTGGGAGACCTGGGTTTGATCCCTGGGTTGGGAAGATCCCCTGGAGGAGGGCATGAACCCACTCCAGTATTCTTGCCTGGGAACCCCCATGAACAGGTGAGCCTGGTGGGTTACCAGTCCACAAGGTCACAAAGAGTTGGATATGACTGAGCTATTAAGCAAAGATTAAGACTAAACTACAAGGATATTAAAGGCTGTGGTGAATAGGGGTGTCCTGTTTCTGAGTAATGTCTTGGTTAAATTATGGAGTGAATAGTCTGATTCCCTTTAGAACATTTTCACTAATGAGGATTTCTGTGGCTAACTCTTTCCTAGAAATGGTAATTTAATTTTGTACTGTTCTCTGTGAAAGGACTTTGTATGTCTCCACTGGTTAAATTTTAAAATTGAAAATACCTAAACTGCATTTGAAAAATATAATGAACAGACATATTTACTCATAATTACAAGCTGCATATATTTTAAAGCAAACAATGAATCACAGATTATTTGGTGTAGCTCTTCTTATTCTTGATGTTAAGCTACATCGTGATGTCTCTTTAATTTTCTTAAGACAGAAAAATCCATTTCAGGCATTTGTTTCTGGATTAGATCTTTAGAATCTGAGGTCATGTCTGACCTGAATGAACATTAAAACTCAACACATCAAAAACATACTTTATAAGATTTATAAAGTAAAGTTGGGTAAAGTTCATTTCTTCTTTCTTTTGGCTTTATTTTACAATAGCTGTGTAAATTTAAGATACTTTTCCAAAGTTCTATTATATATCATCTTCAAAATGCAGATGCTAGCATAAAACATATGAAAAGCAAAGTATGTCATATTATATAGAGGAATCTGATAGGGCCTTGATAATTCTTAAAAATCAATGTCCCTTTTGTTAAACGCTTTTAATCTCAAATTATGAAATACTTCATATATGCAGAAAACCACACAAATTTAATAAGTACTCACTTACACTTCGCATAAACCATCATTAAATTTTTGCCCCATTTGGATTAAATTCTTTTTTAAATAGAAACTAAAATGTACAGGTTCTGCTATAGCTGTATCCTTCTCTCTTTCTACTCCTCACTTCCCCAGAGATAACTAGCATCTCGAAATTGATGTAAATCATTTCCCACATGTTTTTATACTTTTACTAGATATGTATGTTCTCTTATTTCATCTGTAAAGTTAAAGTGTTATACTTAATAAATTGATATATCATTATTAGTAGTTTTAAAAATTTTATTAGAACCAACTTAATAGCACTAAAATTAAAATCGACTAGACCCCTGCCAAGACTTCAATCTTTAAAACTGATTTCAGGGGAATAAAAAGCCCTTTATGTAACAGTTATGAAGTATTCCATTTTTTTTCATGACCTTTGTTTCCCACTTGTATAATTATTTATACTGAAATTCATTAGCCTGCTCCTGAAGTGAAGCACTAAAGGCTATATAAGTAACTAGAGGTTAATTGGATAACTGTGGTCATTTGAAAGCTTATACATGCTGACTTGCAGTTATTAATAATACATGAAGCTTACTACTGATAACCATTACCTTGATGTGGGAAGTGAATGAGAATAGAAACTAGATTCCCTGTATGTGATGAGTGGCAATTCAGGAAAACTGCTTTAATCTGTTTCTGACTCAGTTTCCTCATCTATGAAGTAAAGATAGTAAAATACACTCTGCCAAGCTGCTGGGAAGATTATATGTGTGTGTGTGTGTTACGTCACTTCAGTTGTGTCTGACTCTTTGTGACCTTATGGACTGTAGCTCACCAGGCTCCTCTGTCCATGGGATTCTCCAGGCAAGGGGGATCTTCCCCACCCAGGGACTGAACCTGCGTCTCTTATGTCTCCTGCCTTGTCAAGCAGATTCTTTACCACTAGCACCATCTGGGAAGCCCCAGGATTGTATGAGAAAATGCCAAACAAACAGTGTTATGTGCATACTAGATTTGTTAGCCCAGGGAATGACAATTGTGTTTATTTTGCACTTTCAGAAATAAGTTCATTTACAGACTTGGAAGACGTAAATATAAAGAATTTTCATTTCTATGTTGCCTCTTGATATCTCATTTCTTAAGTAAGACATAGCTTCTTTGGTATACTTCTTAAGCTGATGTACTGTAGAGGTAATTTATTTTTGGGTAAGACTGCTGGCAGAAATATCAATAACCTCAGATATGCAGATGGCACCACGTTATGAGAGAAATTGAAGAGGAACTAAAGAGCCTCTTGATGAAAGTGAAAGAAGAGAGTGAAAAAGTTGTCTTAAAACTCATGATTCAGAAAACTAAGATCATGGCATCTGGTCCCATCACTTTACAGCAAATAGATGGGGAAACAGTGGAAACAGTGACAGACTTTACATTTTGGGGGCTCCAAAATTGCTGCAGATGGTGACTGTAGCCATGAAATTAAAAGATGCTTGTTTCTTGGAAGAAAAGCTACGTCAAACCTAGACAGCATATTAAAAAGCAGAGATATTACTTTGTTGACAAAGGTCTGTCTAGTCAAAGCTATGTTTTTTCCAGTGGTCATGTGTGGATGTGAGAGTTGGACCATAAAGAAGACTGAGCACCGAAGAATTAATGCTTTTGAACTGTGGTGTTGCAGAATTGAGTCTTGACTGCAAGGTTTGACTGCAAGGAAGTCAAACCAGTCCATCCTAAAGGAAATCAGTCGTGAATATTCACTGGAAGGACTGATGCTGAAGCTGAAGTTCCAATAATTTGGCTACTTGATGTGAAGAGCCAACTCATTGGAAAAGACTTTGATACTTGAAAAGATTGAAGCTAGGAGGAGAAGGATGACAGAGGGTGAGATAGGTGGATGGCATCATGGACTCAGTAGACATGAGTTTAAGCAGGCTGCAAAAGATGGTGAAGGACAGGGAAGCCTGGTGTGCTGCAGTCCATGGGATTGTAAAGTGTCAGACATGACCGAGCGGCTGAACAATGATAAATTTTTTCAGAAGTCTAGCTTCTCTTTTTTCCAAGAGTTTTGAAAGTACCTAATTGCCTATATTAAAGTCCTTTCTTATTAAAATATCTAGAGAAATTTCTTGTTCCTTTAACCCTACCAACCCCTCCCAAAATCCTCAATAGTTTTTGAAAACAGAGACCCACCAGGCAATCACTAGTTGTTACCCCCAGGACCTCCAGGATGAGAATCTGGCATTTGCTACCTCACTTGCTTGATTAGGAGTGAGTATAATCTGAATGCAATTAGAAAATGAGCCTCTAATGTAGATTTTAAAGATCTCATAAAAAAAAAATCTCATCACAATAAAAAATAATTGTAACTTCTTATGGTGATGGATGTTAACTAGACTTATTGTGGCGATCATGTTGTAAACTATACAAATACTGAATCATTTTGTTGTATGTTTTGAAGCTAATATAATATTATCCATCAATTAGATCTAAATTAAAAAAATAGAATAGAAAAAGAAAATGAGAGCCTAGCTATTTGTATTCTAAAGTGACAAAACAGTACCATGATACAACTCCTATGATCACCTGTAATGAAATGCTAACTGAGAAAGGCTTTGATGGGCTTTACAGTTTTTGTAGTAGACTATTATGATATTAGGGATAGAGCCTCAGACATAGAGAACAGACTTGCAGACACTGGGGTCAGGGGAAGGAGAGGGTGGGATGAAATGAGAAAGTTCCATTGACATATATACACTCTGTGTGTGTGTGTTAGTTGCCCAGTCACGTTTGACTCTTTGTGTCCCCATGGGCTGCAGCCCGCCAGGCTCCTCTGCCTATGGAATGCTCTAGGTGAGAATCCTGGAGTGGGTAGCCAGTATCTCCACTTCCCTGGAGATCCCCAGGTGAATCTCCCAGGGATCTTCCTGATCCAGAGATTGAAACTGGGTCTCTGGCATGGCAGGCAGTCTCCTGCATTGCAGGCAGATTCTTCACTATCTGAGCTGTCAGGGAAGCCCCACATATTTACAGTACCACATGTAAAATAGAAAGTTAGTGGGAAGCTGCCGCATAACATAGGGAGTTCAGCTCTGTGATGACCTAGACGGGTGGGATGGAATGGGCGTGGGATGGAGGGTCAAGAGGTACACCTACAGCTGATTCGCCTTGTTGTGAATACAGAAATTAATACAACATTGTAAAGCAATTATACTCCAATTATAAATAAATAAGAAGCACTCAGGGGCTATATGGGTGGGCCTACCTCTTCTGAGTGCACTGAATCATTTAGAGAAGTGACATACCCAACTTCTAAATTCTTGACTCAAGGCCCAACGGGGGCACAGATAATATCTTGTGGCTTATGGCTCTTGTGGTTGAAATTCTGACTCAGCATTGCTGGATTGGGGTCTCTTGCATGAAAATTTAGAGCAGTGACTGGGAAAGTGCAGGACCTGAAAACTGGAATAGAATTATGTGGATGGGTTCAGATAAACTTGAGCCCTCCTCTCGACAGCAGGAAGGGTCTTTTCTTCCCAGGGATGAAGCTGGAGTTGCCTTACTTGGAGTCTTTCAGATAGTGACCACATTAAAGGATATCTATTCACCTTGCACCCTGCCCTACTGCTCCTAATTACCTCCAGAGTAAAGATCAGATTCAATTTCCAACAAGTCACAACTATAACACCTAATTCAGGAAAAGGAGGCTTACTAGATTTTGCTAATTTATACCAACAGACTCCTGAGGAATATCTATGGAATGTGATTCTAAATGTGTTAAAGCAGGAAAAAAGGAAAGTAATTTTAAGGTGGCTGCATTTATTATGATTGGATTTAACAGAAATTCTGAAATCAAGGGCTAGTTTGAGCTGCTGCAAGTGGTTCTAGCTGTCTGCTTGGTATTGACTGAACTTAGCCTCAAGTTATGTGTTTAGTAAGTAAAGTTCAGTTCAGTTCAGTTCAGTTCAGTTGCTCAGTCATGTCCGACTCTGTGCAGCCCCATGAATTGCAGCACACCAGGCCTCCCTGTCCATCACCAACTCCCGGAGTCCACCCAAACCCATGTCCATCGAGTTGGTGATGCCATCCAACCACCTCATCCTCTGTCATCCCCTTCTCCTCCTGCCCTCAATCTTTCCCAGCATCAGGGTCTTTTCAAATGAGTCAGTTCTTCACATTAGGTGGCCAAAGTATTGGAGTTTCAGCTTCAACATCAGTCCTTCCAGGACTGAACACCCAGGACTGATCTCCTTTAGGATGGACTGGTTGGATCTCCTTGCAGTCTGAGGGACTCTCAAAAGTCTTCTCCAACACCGCAGTTCAAAAGCATCAATTCTTTGGTGCTCAGGTTTCTTCACAGTCCAACTCTCACATCCATATGTGACCACTGGAAAAACCATAGCCTTGGCTAGATGGACCTTTGTCGGAAAAGTAATGTCTCTCCTTTTTAATATGCTATCTAGGTGGTCATAAATTTCCTTCCAAGAGTAAGCGTCTTTTAATTTCATGGCTGCAATCACCATCTGCAGTGATTTTGGAACCCAGAAAAATAAAGTCAGCCACTGTTTCCACTGTTTCCCCATCTATTTCCCATGAAGTGATGGGACCAGATGCCATGATGAAGCTTTAAGCCAGCTTTTTCACTCTCCCCTTTCACTTTCATCAAGAGGCTCTTTAGTTCTTCTTCACTTTCTGCCATAAGGGTGGTGTCGTCTGCATATCTGAGGTTATTGATATTTCTCCCAGCAATCTTGATTCCAGCTTGTGCTTCCTCCAGCCCAGCATTTCTCATGATGTACTCTGCATATAAGTTAAATAAGCAGGATGACCATATACAGCCTTGACGTACTCCTTTTCCTATTTGGAACCAGTCTGTTGTTCCATGTCCAGTTCTCACTGTAGCTTCCTGACCTGCATACAGGTTTCTCAAGAGGCAGGTCAGGTGGTCTGGTATGCCCATCTCTTTCAGAGTTTTCCACAGTTTATTGTGATCCACACAGTCAAAGGCTTTGGCATAGTCAATAAAACAAAAATACATGTTTTTCTGGAACTCTTGCTTTTTGATGATCCAGCAGATGTTGGCAATTTGATCTCTGGTTCCTCTGCCTTTTCTAAAACCAGCTTGAACATCTGGAAAATGCCTGAAATTCTTTGTCATAATGGGGAGGGAGGAATCCATATGACTATCAAGCATTTGACATGTGGCTGATCTAAATCAAGATGTCCTTAAAGAGTAAAATAGTGCTATCTTAATGATAAATTTAATATGGATTACATATTGAAATAATAATATCTTGTCTTTATCAGGTTAAGCAAAATATAATTTAAAAAACAATTTCAGTTATTTCTTTTTACTGTGCTTTAAAATATGGCTTTTAGAAAATGTGTACATATACATGTGGTTTGCATCTGTGGTATGCATTTATAATTTTATTGGGCAGTGCTGATATAGAGGGATTCAAATGTTTGAGTGGATTTATCATTTGTGACATATGTACCCATTCTCCAATTTTGTTTCCTGCAAAGGCCCATTAGACAATCCCATCAACAAGGCATTTTGTACTATGCTCCAAAGAGGAGCCTCTGCATCCTTGAAAGCATTGTAGCCTTTGTTCTTTGAAGGCTGGGGATGAAATTAGAAAGCACTGTCATTGTAATGAGCTCCCTGATTTCAATGTGGATGATAGAGTCATGGGGTGAGAAGTGAAAGTCATTCAGTCATGTTAGACTCTGCAACTCCATGGACGATACAGCCCACGGAATTCTCCAGGTCAGAATACTGGAGTAGCCATTCGCTTCTCCAGGGGATCTTCCCAACCTAGAGATCAAACCCAGGTCTCCCACATTGTAGGCAGATTCTTTACCAGGGTCATAGGGTGGCCAAGACCAAATGGTCACAATTAACTATCAGAGACAAAGTGAGCATGGTCTTTCCAACTCCCATCGATTTTGGTCACCCAACTCCCATCGATTTTTGTTGTGGTTTACACATCATGACTTCCTAAAATTAAAATAGTTGTGAAGTGACCAAAGTATAATTAAGTTTTAAATAAATAAAAAACTCTAGGTTTGGTGAAAAAAGACCTGACTGGAGTCCACTACCCAATTGCCACACCATGAGTGGTCACCTAGCGAGTGGGTTTGAACTCCCATAACTGAAGGAGAGGCCTGGTAGTTATGAAAAAGGGTCACACAATACCCTTTACATAAATCAAATTTATGTACTATGACTTTATTTCTGGATTTCCCTAAAAGAAGCCCATTTATCAAGACGTCTGATTTGATGAAAGGGAGATGCAGACTGTGTGATGTTAATATCTAGAGATCTTGAACACAAGTGCGTTGCATCAGTCAAATGACAGAGCTTTGTCTTAACGCATCTGCCAGTGTGCCTGAAAAACCCATCTTGTGACAATCTTTTTAGTTTTTGAAAACATAGTTGAATCAACAATTGGCAAAATAACAGCTGTCTCCTTGACCCATTGAATGAAGGCTTTTAAAATTTATTTATTTAAAAAACCTTTTATTTTCTGGCTGTGCCATGGGGTTTCTGGGATCTTAGTTCTCCAACCCGGAGAAGGCAATGGCACCCCACTCCAGTACTCTTGCCTGGAGAATCCCATGAATGGAGGAGCCTGGTGGGCTACAGTCCATGGGGTTGCACAGAGTTGGACACGACTGAAGTGACTTAGCAGCAGCAACAGCAGTTTCCCAACCAGGGATTAAACACAGGCCGTGGCAGTGAGAGCCCTGAGTCCTAACCATTGGACCACTAGGGAATTTCTGGGGACCATTTTTTTTAATAGTAAGAAGTCTTTAGAATTGCTGCTCTATGTAAAACCAACAAATCAAATGAGGTACCCTATCTCTGTGATTATTTTGCCAACAAAGGCCCATCTCCTCAAAGCTGTGGTTTTTCCATTAGTCATGTATGGATGTGGGAGTTGGACCATAATGAAGGCTGAATTCCAAAGAATTGATGCTTTTGAACTGTGTGTATTGGAGAAGACTCTTGAGAGTCCCTTGGACTACGAGGAGATCTAATGAGCCCATCCTAAAGGAAATCATTCCTGAATATTCATTGAAGCTGAAGCTCCAATAATTTGGCCACCTGGTACAAAGAACTGACTCCTGAGAAAAGATCCTGATGCTGGGAAAGATTGAAGGCAGGAAGTAGGAGATGGTTGTATGGCATCACTGACTCGATGGACATGAGTTTGAGCAAACTCTGGGAGTTGCTGAAGAACAGGGAAGCCTGGCATTCTGCAGTTCATGGAGTCGCAAAGGCAGACACAACTGAGTGACAGAACTGATCTCTGTGAAAACATGAGCCAGTTCCTGCCAATTTCAAGGACTATTTCATTGTACAGTGGGCATTTGACCTTATCTTTTCTCCACTTCCCTGGTGGCTCAGAGGTTAAAGTGTTTCCCTGCAATGCAGGGGACCTGAGTTCGACCCCTCGGTTGGGAAGATACCCTGGAGAAGGAAATGGCAACCCACTCCACTATTCTTGCTGGAGAACCCTATGGACGGAGGAACCTGGTGGGCTACAGTCCACAGGGTCGCAAAGAGTCGGACACGACTGAGTGACTTCATTTCACTTCACTTCACTTCACTTTCTCCATTAAACTAAGTCCTGTGATAACAGAGATAGGGTTTGGAGAAATGACAAGATTACTGTACTTAAATCAGGAGATTTAAGTGTTAAAAATTCTTTCAGATATTTTCTTTTTACCAGAGAAAATTAACAGACACTGGCACATAAAATGCAGCTACTATTCCAGTAAATTCATTCTTCTCCCATAAAGAAATCATACCAGAATAATTTTCCTTTCACTTGGTAGGCATGGTGCTACATATCTTATCTAAGGGTACATCAACCCTCTGTCTTTATTCCTCTGAGATCTTGATCATCTCACTATCCCCAAGTCAACATCCTGGTCCTCTAGATTGTTGAAATCATGCTCATAAATCTTGGTGAGCAGTAAGCAGCATTTACTCTATGACTTTGTAAGAACTAAGCATTCCAAAGGATGTGAGATAAAAATCCCAGTTATAAAAACAGGTCCTGCCTACTATTTCTGTGAAGTTTAATGGTATGTTCCTGTCAGGATATTTTTGCCAAAGTGACCCACATTTTTTAGTAATATGTCTGCTTGTTGGGTATCTTTTAATAATGGCGGAAATATATAACACATTTGGGTCAGCTTTTCCTTCCTATTAATCAACTGCCCTCAATACTATCACTTTTGAGTGTGACACAGAGCAAGAGAAGGCTGCCCTACTGATCCAGTTTGCCATGCAAATCAGATTTCTTGTCTGGGCCACATGACAGAGAAAATCCATTGTGCGGTGATGGGACATGAGTGAGTGAGTGAAAGTTGTTCAGTCATGTCCAACTCTTTGTGACCCCATGAACCATAGCCCATCAGGCTCTTCTGTCCACGGAATTCCTCATGCAAGGATACTGGAATGGGTTGACATGCCCTCCTCCAGGAGAGCTTACAGACCCAGGGATCAAACCTTGGTCTTATGCACTATAGGCAGATTCTTTACTATCTGAGCCTCCAGTAAAGCCCAATGGGACTTGGTCTGATGGCAAATTCTGGCAATAGAATCACAGCATTGAGCACCTTGGGCTTCAGGGGAAAGCAATGTCCTTTAGCTGATTCAATAGTTTCTTGCAGCAATGTAAAGTAATAATAATAAAATAATTTTATAGCAAATGCTATATACTGATTACATGACCCTCCAAGTATTAACTCTTTGGATACCTGAAGTCTATGAATTGTGGGAAAAAAGTCTATAGAAATGACTGTAAGGAGGAAAAAAATGATCATTTCCTATAAATGTCTCTAAAAATTAGAGATCAGGAAAGATTAGCCAATTCTGTTTAAAGTTTCAAAATATTAGTGAGTGACAAATATTATTTCCTTTTTATGAATTGGAGAAGCTAAAACAGAAAAGGTGGAGCATGGTTTCCATAAGACTGTAAGCAGGGTTCTGAAGAAGTGCAGGCATGAGACTCTACTCATGACTGTAAGCTGACAGTTCATGGCTGGAAGCTAAGCATCATGTTGCTGGCACATACTGCTTAGTGGGCTTCCTGGGTGGCTCAGTGATAAAAAAAATCTGCCTGTCAATGCAGGAGACATGGGTTTTGATCCCTGGGTTGGGAAGCCCCCTGGAGAAGGAAATGGCCACTCCAGTATTCTTGCCTGGAGAACTCCATGGAAAAAGGAGCCTGGCAGATTACAGTCCATGGGGTCACAGAGTCGGACAAGGCTTAGTGACTAAACAACAACAATGAAAACTGCTTGGAAGGCTTTGAACTTGGGATTTGTCTTACTAGGTTATGAGGTAGTCATCTCCAAAGTCTTGCCTCCGTAGTCAAAGTGGAGAATAGATAAGCTAAAATATTAATTGCTTTGTGTAAATTGTTGTGTAAATGAAGATATTACTGAGTTCTTGAGATAATTAGTTGTCCATTTTACTGTGGCTGATACAAGACAAGAATTATTTATTTCTTCAAAATTCGTTAAACCTCTCTGAAAACTCTTACTCTGAATCCCTCATATGCATAGGAGCTCTGTCTTCAGAATGTCATTCACACTTAAAAAGGGCCTAATACTTTATTTTGGGGGGCTCCAAAATCACTGCAGGTGATTTTAAAAGGTGAAATTAAAAGACGCTTGTTCCTTGGAAGAAAAGTTATGACCAACCTAGACAGCATATTAAAAAGCAGAGACATTACTTTGCCCACAAAATTCCGTCTAGTCAAAGCTGTGGTTTTTCCAGTAGTCATGTGTGGATGTGAGACCTGGACCATAAAGAAATCTGAGTGCTGAAGAATTGATGCTTTTGAACTGTGGTGTTGGAAAAGACTCTTGAGAGTCTCTTGGACAGCAAGGAGATCCAACCAGTCCATCCTGAAGGAAATCAATCCTGAATATTCATTGGAAGGACTGATGCTGAAGCTGAAATTCCAATACTTTTGCCACTTGATGCAAAGAACTGACTCATTTGAAAAGACTCTGATGCTGGGAAAGATTGAAGGTGGGAGGAGAAGGGGACGCAGAGGATGAGATGGTTGGATGGCATCACTGACTCAATGGACATGAGTTGGAGCAAGCTCTGGGAGTTGGTGATGGACAGGTAAGTCTGGAGTGCTGTAGTCCATGGGGTCGCAGAGTTGGACACCACTGAGCAACTGAACTGAACTGACTTTATGTTTCAGAGTGCATCTACTTATCTACACATCTCTAAAATTTGTTACTTTGGGATATATTCAAAAAAATCAAAAGAAAAGCATTCTTTCAAAAATTCAAATAAAAACTATTCATGCAGTGTTTTCTCCTCTGGAACATCTAACTAAGAAAATAAAGTTAGATGAAATTTTCCTATTAAAGTCAAGGTTTTTCCATTTTATAGAAGCTGAGACACTTTACTCTTTCCTGCTCTACTCAAAATGTGTAGAGACAAGGTTTTCCAGATTGAAAATGTTACAAAATACTAAATATAACGATCAGTGCCTTAGTCAACACCTTTTTGTAATGATTTAAATCTCCAAAACATTCATTACAAACTCTGGGATTATAATTATTGTTAACAATGTTAGGATAACACAAAATTTGATTTTTAATATAAAAATTAATTGAAATAGACTGCTTTGAAATCTTCTTTCATAGAATCCCAATGTTGTTATGATTCAATTTAATTTTCAATTCTCAAATCCACCTGAAGCTTCCATGTTCCATGTCCCTTAAACTTTAGGAAGGCAAAGTTAGGCATGTCTACTCCCTATGTCAATTATCACAAAAATAAAGCCAGTTTTCCTTTTGCTTTAATTCAAAAAGCAAGAATTTCGGAATGGTATACATAAGTGTAACCCGGTATCCCCATCTTCTGTCTCATTTTCTTCCTTCTCATATTTTCAGAGAACTGGCAGAACTGCCTGAAAATTGAGGTCATTCAAAAAACAAACAAACAAACAAAACAAAACAAAACCCACACATTTTACAGCTTTATAAATCTGGGAAAAAAGTATCTCTTTCCCTTTACTTTGAAAGACTAAACCAATTGGTTTAATTGATATGATGCTATGATTTTCTTCCCAATATGGGTTAACAGAAAGTAGAGACGGTTTAACCTATCATTTTAGTGAATGTTTATTAATTCCCTATGATGCGCAAATGTGTGATGCACAAGTTGCAAAGAACAAGTTAATCAGGGATTCATCAGATATAATAATCCAAAGAAGAGTCATGCATGGTACTGATTTTAACAAAATTTAAATCTTAAATACCCCATGTCCCGAGTACAATGCCTTCCCCAGGGTAGGTACTTAATATGAATAAAATTCAATTATTAACTCCAGAAAAAACTGGTTTTGTTTATGTAAATAAATAAATGATCACTCAAATATTTCATAAAGAGTAGCATAGGTATTTTATATGAATTTGCATATTAGTATGTTATTTTCTAGAGCCAAATAGAAAGGGCTTAAAAATATATTAATATGTAACCACTTTAGTGTAGTGTTAATTTTAATGTGTTCAGTAGTTTATTTTCTTATACTTCCTCATTTCCAATTGAAAGTTAAAAAATGCACTAAAAGTCAGATTTGAGAGACATAGTTCTAGTTAAGTTTTCACTGCTAAATGTCTATACTATCATGGTTAAATCATAATAACTTTATGAGTCTCAGTTTTCTCACCTATAAACTGATTATGAAGAGACTTCTAATAACTTACCCATATATTAGAAGACCTAGAAAGGGAAAGTGAAAGTCGCTGTGTCCTGTCCAACTCTTTGCAACCCCATGGACTGTAGCCTGTCAGGCTCCTCTGTCCATGGAATTCTCCAGGCAAGAACACTGGAGTGGGTAGCTATTCCCTTCTCCAGGGGATCTTCCAAACCCAGGGATGGAACTCAGGTCTCCTGCATTGAAGGCAGATTCTTTACCAACGGAGCCACCAGGGAAACCTGAAGACTCAGAGGTTTAGCGTAAAAAGCAGTTGTCAGTAAAATTAGTTTGAAATCTTGACTTACGAAAGTTCTTTAGACATCAAAGGATAAGAAAGACCTCTCAGAAATATATCACAATAAACAGATACAATATTTTGCTAAAAGCATTGGTAGACAATAAATATTAAGGATGTTTCCCAGAAAGTAGGAGAGAAAACAACAAAGAATTAGAAATTAGGAAAGAAAGGGCAAGAGACTTAATAAATCAATGTAAGGGGTTCACAGTCTGATTAACAGCAATTTCAGAACAGGGAATGTAGAGATGGGAATTATCAAAAAGTAATTTAAGAAAATTTCCCTTTGAGTTACTGAACTGAATGACTGATCCAGTACCCAGCATTTGAACAAATAAGCAGGCAAACATGGATAAGCCACAATAAAGTTAATTATAGTAAAAGTTCTTTGTTCTTGATGTTTTAAAAGTTTTATTATGATATATTTTGTAAAGACTAGGCTTCTGTTAATGAGAAGACAAACCAGGAAAGTGGAAGAACTGACTTCTGGGAAACAGGAGAACTAATATAAAAGAGTGATGAAAGAAAGTCCGAAAGTCCCAGGTCTAGAGAGAAATCAGTTTGGGACAAAAATGGAGGCTTTTATGAGAAAGACATCTGAAAAAGCCTCCGATCAATGGAATATTGGACATAACTAAGCACTTGCTGCTGCTGCTACTGCTGCTGCTAAGTCGCTTCAGTCGAGTCCGACTCCGTGCGACCCCATAGATGGCAGCCCACCAGGCTCCCCTGTCCGTGGGATTCTGCAGGCAAGAAGACTGGAGTGGGTTGCCATTTCCTTCTCCAATGCATGAAAGTGAAAAGTGAAAGTGAAGTCGCTCAGTCGTGTCCGACTTGTAGCAACCCCATGGACTGCAGCCCACCAGGCTCCTCCATCCATGGGATTTTCCAGGCAAGAGTACTGGAGTGGGGTGCCGTTGCCTTCTCCAACTAAGCAATTAGGAAGTTAAAATTCAATGATTAGTTCCAGAAAATGAACAGTCTTGTACAAAGATGGCAATGCAATTTTAGTATTTTACTTGTCTCTGTGGTAGATTCACAAAGGGACAGCTTGCTTAAGCCCTACCAGTGTAAACCCTGACTGTTAACTTAACAAAGAATGTGATAGTGGAAGGAGAGGGAAAAAGATTATAAGATAATGTATAAAACTGGCAAGTCAAGAAGTATTTGCAGATTCAATTTATTTAAAAATATAAAGGAAATTATCAGAAGAAATATCTAAAAGAGTAAGAAAATAGATTAAAGGGAGGTAGGTTCAAGAATAAGGAGGGAGAGTAGGGACCTACTTATTTTTGTTTAAAGCTTCTGTCTTATTTGATTTAAACAACATGTGCATTCATTATTGTGATAATAATGAACCTAGGATGAGCTCAGCAGAGACTTAAAATACTGGTTACTAGCACTGGTATTGTTGTGTAGAAGGAACGTGACTAATCTATTTAACTTTTAACTGTGTGCTGAAATATAGCTTATAATTACAACAATCCCTTGCAACCTTTATGATGCTGGAAAATGTAATTAATTTATCTTCTGGAATACTGAAGCAGACATTAGGTACTATCACTATTAATAACAACATCTTTCTGAGAGGGTTGTTATGAGGATTAATTGAATTAAGTCATGTAAAGTGCTTAGAAAACTTCATTGCACCCATTAAGTGAAAATAAATGCTACTTATCAGTATCAATACATAAGTTTTTAAGAGGTGCACACACCACAATGAAGCTTCTGTTTGATTTTAGTCAGGAAGCTATAGCATTAAGAATGTAGAATGACAGAAGAATCAATGCCACCATAAATGAATAGTTACCTGTTGAGATTCCAAAATGTGAGGCAAACAAGGTTTGGGGGATGTTATTTGCGTGCATATGAGAAAACATGCTGGGGCTTCCCTGGTGGCTCAGATGGTAAAGAATCTGCCTGTAATGTAGGAGACATGGGTTCGATCTCTGGGTCAGGAAGATCCCCTGGAGAAGGAATGGCTACCCACTCCAAGGTTTTTTTTTAATAGAGCATATATTTTATTTCTTACCAATCAATTATAACCAAATTTTATTTGGAAGTAGTGTTGATTTATAGAAGACTCCATTATTCCCATTTGAAATTACTCTGCAATTCTGATATTCCATGGCTAGATTTTTACTTAAATTGGTACTGAACATAATTCTGATAACTGTTCAGCTTTAAGATGTTCAAATTTACATTTAGCTTTTCTCCTGATATGCTACTGTAAATATAAGAAACGAATCCTCAAAACAGACCTAGGTTGGTGGGGGACATTATCTTATCCTTAGTATGTAGAAATGGGAAAAAGGATATATTTTAGATATTACTCATCAGATTTACAGACTTTATTCTGGTACTTAAGAAACATATAAAGTTCATTTGTTTTCTAATTAATAATCACAACTTTCTGGAAAGATTAGACATGCTACTAGGATGTCAGCTCTCATTTATTCCCTAAATTTTGATATTGATAAATTTCTGTCTAAATGTTGTGTCACTGACTAAAGCTGTATGTGATTTCTGTATATATTTCAGACATTTAAATATTCTTGGATGTGTTACATAGGTTTTTTCATATTTGTAAAACACCATACGATTTCTAGAAGTCAATAGACAGTGTACTCTTTGTAGAAGCTCCTTTAAAAAAATAATTGATCATTACATATTCAACTTCTTTGGGATGTCTGTCTGACCCCACAAAGTGCTGATTTGAAATCCCACCTCATTTGTTCTTGCAACAAACTCTATATACTTTGACTGTAAAATAATCCCCAATATTTATGACACAATTAGTTAAACAGGAAATGGGCTACTTCTCTTTAAAAAAATGTACAAGTTCACTCTAGTAACACACTGTCTTGCTACCTGAGAAACTATTCTGTATTCATTGATTAATAGAAGAAAGACTAAAATACCTTCAAACCTTACATAACTTTATAGTATTGTATATGAAGATGGCAAGGAGAAAAGGGTCAATTTATTTCTTCCTTAAACTCCATATTACTATATTTTCCTGGGCCTCTCAAATCTCTTATGTAATTTAGATAAGTACAGTATATGGTTTAATAGTAAGTACTATTAACAAAAGATTATCATTTGTGGACTATATCATTGATAAAAATTTCATGTGTATGATATGAGTCCTTGGGTTCTAGTTTGAAGGGTCAGTTTGATAGTGATGGTCCACGTGATTTGAGCAACAGAGCAGAAGTTGAAGTGACAAATTAGCTCGTAGCGGAAATTGTACTCTATGTAGCGGTAGAAAAAGAAAGAATTGGGGATGTGTGGAAGTGAATATTAGTGAACTGGTGATTTTCTTCTTTGGGACTGTTTCATGTTGCTGCAAATATGTTTTCCAGAATTGCATGACTTCTTCTGAGAAACTTTTCTTCTTTAAACTTATGAATGTTAGGAGAAGGAAGGAAAGTCCTACATGTCAGTTCAATAAAATGAAGCAACATGTACTGAAAAATAAACACCTAGTCTACCAGTATATTCAACTTGCACTGTCGTTTTGAGAAATTGTACAAAAAATATAGACACCTCAAACAACATGTGATACATTTACTTGTTAACATTTTTAGAAGTTTATCTTGCAACTAACTCACATCAGTGATTTGACAACTGTTTCATATTCTCTGTGTTGTTTAATATTTATATGTTATTTCTGACAATGCTCTTTCTGTCATATCCAGAGTTACTAAACTCTAGATGTACTAAACTACAGTCAGTTTATGTTAAATATGTAAAAATTTCCTGAACAGATAGGTCATCTTACTTTCCTCTGAACTGACCTCTTATATAAGAAAAGGTTCTAACAATTCAGTTATACACGGTCATAGTAAAAGGAATTCACACACATAGCGACACACAAATAACACAAACTGACATGCATACAAAAAGAAATCTGTAGGTAATTTCATTTAATATTTTTGTGTGATTATGTCAACTTCAGAGGCAACTAAAATCTTTATAATTGTTATCAAGCAGACAAAACACATTTTTTTCCTATTGAATTTTTATCACTTCCAATGGAGGTTTTAATGAGCAAAGAAAAGGTCAGTATGCAAATAAAAGAGACACAAACAGCATGTCTAATTCATATAGTAGAAAAGAAGTTCCTGAATAATTAACTCGACTGAAGTAAAATATATGAGACAAACTTGCTTTGGTGTAAGAGCAGTACAAACTGTTACAGTCTCAGGAAAAAGATCACTCAGGAGATTGTTTTTCCAGGCACTTCACATTAAGTGGCGCTGCTTTAATTAGTTCCCATGCAGAATCTAAGGATGATTTTTAAAGTTATCTACCTCCTCCTATTAACTAATCTAATGATATGTTTCATAGCAGAAATCTGATTACTGAATAACCCAATGAAGAAAAATAAATAAGAATGAAAAATTTGTAAAATGCTACATTTAGTCTTAAATGCATTTCTATTTAGGTTCTCTTAATTCAACACTCCAACATGATTTATGCATTGGTTATAGAGAATTTTCAGAAGATCCATAAAAGACAAAGCGTAAACCCTATTAGTGTGTCTAAACAATGCAGTTTAGACTGGGCGAGCACAAGGAATTGAACTAAGATGCACTGGCACATGAGGCACCCCAGAGAAAGAACACTATGTTGGATTCCTCCTTTCATAAATATGAACTTTCTCAGTAGTGATGCTATTAAGAAATGACATTTACAGCTCTTATTCTATCTAAGTTTCTGAAAAAGTATCATACAAATGCCCTCACCATCTCACCACCAATGGGCTTTGATTGGGTGGTACTTTAATCTCAGTTATTATGTTGGAAGATAGGGGAGAAATGAGAATGAGTTATCTATGACTAAAAGTATTAAAGCTGCTTATAAAAGTGCTATTAATTTTCATAGTTGTTTCACATGTTTGAAACCCTGAATTTTGTAGATGAGGGATAGTATTGGAGATAATTATTACTATGAACATAGTGAAGACGCTTCCAAAGTACCAGTTTATTTTTATACCAAGGTGAAATGTATCTGTTGGTTTATTCTCTTTTAAACTCTAAGATTATAATTATACACATCTCCATAATCTCTAACCCCAGCTACTTTACCACATAGCCACTCTTCCCCCACACACCTCCCTAGTTACAGCCCACAAGCTGGCAAAATCTATGAAACTGTGCTAACAAGAACTTATGAAAAGAACATAATAAACAGCTGCTATTACAACATGACCACTGTCATACCATTTTCTGATCCAATGGATTAAGAGTGCTGTATTTCATTCTTTGCTTTTATCTAAAGATTTAGTCAAATTGTCTCAGAGGCATAATTTATACAGCTATGTTTATAACTATGCTTACAAATTCTGCCTGAAACATTTCCGTTATTTCCAGCATAATCATTCTTAGACATTTGTAATATGAATTATTTCTAATAGATTCAATCAGTTAAATTGTTACTTTTATGCTGACATACACATGCATCTATTTAAGAACTGGTGTGTAGATTAGGTATCAAGAACTCATGCAAACACAATCCGGAGATCTAAGCTGGTAATTTTGATTCATAACACTCTTGTTAAGAGTTTGCTTTCTGTTGTTGGTAAGACTGCAGGCGTATCAACAAAAAACAAAAGTACAGATAATTTTGCTCCTTGATTACTTGAAAGTAGTCTTTTATCTGTTTTGATAGCAATTTAGTTAGATATTAAAACTCTAAGAATGTATGATGCTTCTAAACATATTAGCGACACCAATATTTCAGGCTGATAAGCATCCTTTTACATTAAAAGTAATAGACAACAGGAATGCAAGCAGTTTTCATGTTACATATCTCTTCCCCAGAGTGTTTGCTCTAGCAATATGGTTTCCCAGCTGAAGAATGAATAAAATCTGGAAAATGAGGACAAGAAGTTGTTGGGGTTGTTAGCAGGAAGCAGGGATGATCAGAAAGATAATTTTACACAGGTGGTTGATGACTGATGGAGGTGGATGCATTTCAGGAGAAATGGAAGGTTAGTATCTGGGAAAGAAACACTCTACCTGTATAGCCCAGCGAATTGTCATCGTTATCAGAGGTGGGGCTGGGCGTCCCGTTGTCTTTTCCCCTCTCTACGTCTTCAGGGTCTGTCGAAAACAACACCAGAGCTGCTGATGGGGTCACAGTAGTAACAGTAGTTGCCATTTCGATCACAGCATGTCCAGACACAAGTAAATCCACATGCGACAGGAAAACACACAGGGACAACACACAGCACACGTCCTCCTCGCCCCTCCTGCGGCACACTAAGCCTTGTGAAGGTCTCAGCATCATGGCTTACACTTTCTACTTCTGCTCCTTAATTTCCCTAATGCTCTGCTCTGCCTGCACCTTTGCTGCACTTCAAAGCTGGCGAAAGGGCTCTGCCTGCCCTCTGTGAGGCCGCCAGCGCGGACTGAGAGAGCATATGGAGGAGGGAGAGGGCAGGGTGACTGAATGCTAGCATTGCTAATTTTCTACCTTATTGTTAATCAAAGCTATTGACTGCGATCACTCCCCATCATCGCTTCATCTCCTGCCAATTACAGACTCCAGGGACTGTACCTCATATGGGTGGTGGAGGGGGGGAGGGTGTGGGGAGAAAGAGGGTCTCATCAAAGAAGAGGGCAGATGATAAAAACATCATACTTTTCTGAGCAGCAGTAAAGAAAGCACTGCAACATCCCATCTCTCAAAAGGCAACAATTTGTCATCTTAAAGGACTGAGATAAATTCACTAAAATGAATGCATGTGTAAAAGGAGAACTAACTTTGCACATTTGGGTTTGAATATCTGAAAACTTTCCAAATTGCTTTTGATTCTAGATTGCAACCACCCAGACAGGTACTTTCATTCATTCATTCTCACTTTTCTTGAATGAAAGAAATGGTTTTGTATGTTTTTCAAACTGCACATCAATTTTCCTGTCGAATTTTAGGCTAAGCATGATAGCATTCAAGTCCCGATATTCAGAAGCTGAGCTGCTGTATAAATAGATACCCACACCCAGTGACACCACTAATTTCACTGGTGTTCAGTCACTCTGTGTGTCATATCTCTGTGTGTTAGATAAACATGGGCAGAGTCTCTAAGCTCTGTTGTTGATAAGAAGACACACACAATAAAACCAAGTGCCTACCTCCTAGATCGAATACCAGAGAGTCCTGGGTCATTCAAGTACCACCTTAAACAGCAGCTACAGAGGGTTTCTTAGTCTGAGCAGTGAAGAAGCACAGCTGTTTACTCGAGGAAGGAAAGTCTGTCACTTATGAATGAGGCAGCCAGGACACGCAGGTAATGCCCCTTTAGAAACAGCATAGGGGTCATTAATTTTGTGTCCCTTCTAGTTTTTTTTTTTCTTTTTTTAGCTAGGCTGACACATTTTGGCTTAGACACCACTATTCAAGGAGGCAGTAGAACATTTTAAAAGAGGATAAAAAGTCCCACACGAGTCTGCTTTGTGGCTTTTTGCATGTAACATGTTTAACGACCCTGTCCCTGTCTTCCCTCCTCCCCAGTCCATGTGTCATTTAATTACCCTGGTGAGGTTAAAATGAAGGGGAAAAAAAAAGGTTCAGATCTCTGCAGACTAAAGGGGAAAAAAAGAGGGCTCATTATCACTCTATTCATCCTTGCCTTCTCAGCCATGGTTCTTGTCATGTTTGTCCTTAAAACCAACTCTGGGAGTGGTAGGGCAGGGAACCAGTCCACCAGCTACCCCTCCAGTCTGTTAACGTATTTATATGCACAGATCGTTTTGGTCAGAGATGTAAGTCACAGCAGTAAGACAGAATGGGAACCAAGCATTTTTGTGTATTTTGAAGCAGTGTTAGGACAATGTTCTGTCTCAAACTAAGTAAACTTGCTCAGATAGACTAACCAAATAAAAGAGTTTCATGTAGGAAGATAAACGGAAGGTGCTTGCTCAAATGTATTAAAAGGCTTTTAAGGGACCGCCCCTGTATACAATCGAGTTTTAAAAGATACAGTGTGTTTAGGGTCAACTTTAATTTTACAGACTACTTACTTATAGCAGCAGATGCCCTCTTTCAAAGGAAATACTACTTTCAGTTTTTGATGATATAGTTTATTTAATGTGAAAGCACATATATCTCACCACTCTGTTAAAAATACAGTAAAAATCTGTCCAAATCTAAGTCAATTTGTCTGTAATGGCATAATAAGACTTTGGGGATAAGGCCTGTGAATGCTTCTCTGATGAGAATGAGGACATTATTACAAAAGCAGCAGAGACGAGGAAAGGAAGTTCACTATCATTTGAAACAAGATACCTAAGTCTGCTAAAAGTAGATTTTTCACCTATGTGTAACTTATCCTAAGCAGTTTCTGAATTTGCTTTCCTGTTTCCACTCACCAACATTCTGGCCCCTTCCTAGGCTCAGGAAATAACAGACTTTGCATCAATGAATCTTACCTTAAGTGTGCAGTATATTCTGTCTGCCTAGTATTGTCTTTAATCACTAATATGCATCCCTAGTGGTTTACATGGTAAAGAATATGCCTGGAACATGGGAGACCCAGGTTTGATCCCTTGATCCAGAAGATCCCCTGGAGAAGGGAATGGCAACCCACTCCAGTATTCTTGCCTGGACAATTCCATGGACAGAGGAGCCTGGTGGGCTACAGCCCACGGGGCCGCACAGAGTCAGACACGACTGAGTGACTCACACTTTCACTTTTCATGCTAGACCTTTAGGTCTAGGAAACAAAAGATGCCAGCTTTACTAACTTCACTCTTTAGTGTTCTTCCTTTCTGTCAAAAGGTAATCACGACAGGAAACAACCATTAGACTAACAGCATGTGAGCCGTAGGAGAGAGTCCAAAAGATATTTATTTAAAGTTTTTGTTAACTAGTATTGATTATGTGAGCTGTAGAATAGAACACAAGTGAGGCAAGAGATTATTTAGTGCTTATGTAGAGCCATCCAGGCCTGAAATGAAGTAGGTGTGGCTACAGTTGATAAAAGCCGTCAGGACACTGAAAAATGCACTGGCAACCAGGGGTGCTGGCTTTCGTGCGTCTGTTACCCCACTAGACGGTGAACTCCCTGAAGATCAGGTAATCTGTTTCACATGGGTAGCCTGAAGTCTGACAGTGGACCGGCAACACTAAACAGACTTGAAAAGCTTTCTCTTTCTCTTTTAAGATAATTCATGAATTAATGAAAGGTGATCACCAGAATGTGAATCTCACCCAAGTGATAGGCTTTCAGTCTGAAACAATTTGAAAACACAAAACCTGTAATTTCTGTACTAGTATCGTACTCAGGGCTTCCCTGATAGCTCAGTTGGTAAAGAATCTGTTTGAAATGCAGGAGACTCTGGTTCTGGGTTGGGAAGATCCGCTGGAGAAGGGAAAGGCTACCCACTCCAGTATTTCTGGGCTTCCCTTGTGGCTCAGCTGGTAAAGAATCCACCTGCAATGTGGGAGACCTGGGTTTGATCCCTGGGTTGGGAAGATCCGCTGTAGAAAGGAAAGGCTACCCACTCCAGTATTCTGGCCTGGAGAATTCCATGGACTATAGTCCATGGGGTCGCAAAGAGTCGGACAGGACTAAAAGGATTTTCACTTTCATCATACTCAGAAAAAAAAAAAAAAGATTATAAATTAGATGCTATTGTACTCTCTCTACCCCTAGTACTTGCAAAAGCATATAAAACATCTCTTTCAATAGAAGAAGAATTCTTGAGTCATAAAAGTATAGACACTCAGGGTTAGAAATATGATAGATGGACCCCACAGCAATCTTTCATCAGATTTGCAAATTCATCTAAATTTAGTGGCCACATGATCTTCACTGCTTTTCAAAGTAACCCATTCCAATTTTATAGTTAAGTCCTCTCTTTTATGTGAGGACTCTATTTTTTCTAGATCTAAACTTAAATTCTAATCAATGTGGTCATACAGACCTAGTGATTCATCTATGAAATTCCATTTCTCTCCCAATGCTCTATAAATGCTTGTCTTTCATAGGACTCCAGACCTCATCCATTTCTTGTTCAACATGCTCTCTGTAGCTGTCTTCATTCAGGCTCATGGATTCAGCTATTTTTTTAGAAGATGATGAAACTTTCTTCAGTTCTTAGTTAGATTCTCTACCAATCACCAAATCTAATCTCCACTGCTTATTTCCAAGAAACCTCATGCTTTCTCCTACAAAATACTGAGATTATCATCCTTTCCTTTGACCTACTTACTTCCTATGTTCCCTGTCTATGTTAAGAGAGTTATCACTGTGTTATATTTTTAATATTTTGTAATTCAGTGAAAGGTTAATATCTTTGGTTAAAGCTAGACTCTGGCTTATGGGGTTATTTTTTCTGGTAGATTTTGCTATACAGTTTTATTTCTATTTTTTTTTGAGTGGGTTGTATGCCAAACTTAAACCTACAATATATAAGCAAAATATATATGCACATATATAAAATGCATATGGTTATATGTGTCCACATATACATAATCATATAATATACACATATATTTGTATAAGCTATATAATGTATGAATGGGCCTTCTTGTAACAGTCTTATACCAATTTGATAAGAGCAACAATAATAATAAATGGGAATGAAGACCTATACTTCTCTGTGTCTTTCAGAAAACTTTCTCCACAAATATAATAATGTATTAAAAGTGATACAACTTTCTTTAATGGTACCTTAAGGGTAATTTTGAAATTTGTTATTTTATGTAATAATTTCTTTACTGAAGTTTCCCCAACAGCTATGGCAAACAATAATGGAAACTTTGAATTAGAAAAAAATCATTATATAGCAACCTCTAACAAAATTATTCATTCAGACAAGCATCATCAAAAGATACTAAATCCATTTGGTAAAAAGTGTTAGGGAACAGCATATACAGGGAAAATGTATCACCCCAGATTACTTGCTAATTGCATAAGAAAAAATTCACTTTCATAATGGATAGACTGACCTGGCAGTCACCACTTGCACTCAGTAAGCAAATTTCATATCACCAATAGCTGGTAACTAAAAGTGGGAAGACAGTTACATGATCGAACATACAATAGCACCTAGGAAGTGTCTGGGCTAACAATGCTTGCCCTGAATTCAATCAACACTTAAGATCCAACTTAAAATCTACAGAAAACAAAATATATTCCTAGGATACACAAGTTGAATAAGTAAAGGATGAATTATCTTTAAGTTACTTTCAGATGGTTCAGAAAAGTATATTAAAAGCACTAAAGCAAATATGGCATAACATTAACAATTACTCAATATATTATGAAAAACATTCCCAAAAGTTTAAAGGATTGCAGAGGAAGACTGAGTGGGCCAAAATTTTCTCTATAATATGCAGCAGAAAATCATGCAATGACGTTTCTCTTTCCTAGTGATATGAGTAAAATAGCTAATATTTTTATAGTACAAAGACTTATATTTGTAGGTTTGTACTACCATTCAACCCATATTTCTCTAAACTGTTCATTATATTATGGCAGTCAGTCTTACTTTGTGGAAATGTAGAGGCCTCTGTTGTTTAAATTGTTTCATTTATTTATTTTCATTTTTTTAATTGAGTGTGAATTTCATAGCTTGGAACATTAGGATTTTCTTCTTTATCCTTCATTCTGTCATACTCAGTTATGAAAATATATGCTAAAACTTCTTCCTTTGGCCCTACTGTAAAGTGTCAAGCCAGTTTCTTTATAGATTTGCATTATCACTGTGAGGTCTTTGGCATTAATTGACATTTTGAAGATGACCATTAATAAAAGATTAGGGAAAAGCAAATGAATATAAACTACTATCAATATGAGAATTGTGTTCTACAAATTGAATCAATTCTCATTGATTCTTTCCTACTAATCAAGAGGAATGCAGGGGATGGGTACTTTAAATGAAGTACTGAGAACATTTAATTAGAAACCCAGGCAATGAATTACAAAATTAAGTACAAAAACTATGTCTGTGAAGTTTTAAATTTGTGTCACAATTCTACAAGATCAAATTAAAACTAAACTCAAACTTCTGCTTTAATCAAGTATGGTTAAAATAATTATGGAAAGTACGTTATCATTTTCTCCATTGTTTTGTACTGGGAATAAGAGGATAAATAAGAGTTACATTTATAGAGGTGGAAAGAAAAAAAATGTAGGTGCTTTTAGGAATATCTACTTTAAAAAATTAGAGAATGAAGCAAGTAAAAAAAAAATCATTCACAGTGAAGACTGACTTTTCCAGAAGTCTATACAGTATAGAATATTAACTACAATATGTGTCAGGTTCCAAAATTGTGCTATAAAATATCGAATGAAACCTAACTTTTTAAGCAGCAATATAGCAACAAAGAGAAAACAACATTTTATAGCCGCTTTCAATTTTGCTATTAGAAGGAAAGTCAATGTTGCTGTGTTATATTCTTTCAAAGATAAAAGAATCAGGAATATAATGATCCATGTGGACAATGATTTAATGATTGTTAGAAAATATGCTGAGGTAAAATGAATTTAAATGATAAAATTGATGTAAAATATGTATTCAAATAAAGTTTTTAGTGAATGGGTGTGCTTAGTGGCTTAGTACTTAGTTGCATTAAGCAACTCTTTGTGATCCCATGGACTGCAGCCCACCAGGCTCCTCTGTCCATGAGGATTCTCCAGGCAAGAATACTGGAATGGGTTGCCATGCCCTCCTCCAGGGGATCTTCCAAACCGAGGGATTGAATCCAGATATCCCACACTGCAGGTGGATTCTTAACTGTCTGAGCCATCAGGGAAGCAGAAGAACACTTGAGTGGGTAGCCTCTTCCTTCTCCAAGGGAACTTCCTGGCACAGGAATCAAACCAGGTTCTCTAGTATTGCATATGGATTCTTTACCAGCTGAGCTACCAGGAAAGCCCAGATGGTTTTTCCTAAATTGGAAGATTTTATCATCCATTACCACTGAGAGAAAGAAAAAACATTCAGAGCGGTTTGGTATTTGAAAAAAATATTCTCCATTATAAACCAGGTTATTGTAACAGTGACCTAAGATTCTGGGATTGTATTAAATGAATAAGATTTCATACGATGATTTCAAATTAAATGTTAGTGCTTTTTCTCATTTTCTAGTTTAGTTGATTAGAATGCATAGTATGTGAGAAAACAGAAGTAAAAATTGTTCTGATTATAATCACAAATAATATTCAAACAATGGCTGACTTTATTTTTCTGGGCTCCAAAATCACTGCAGATGGTGATTGCAGCCATGAAATTAAAAGATGCTTACTCTTGGAAGGAAAGTTATGACCAACCTAGACAGCATATCAAAAAACAGAGGTATCACTTTGCCAACAAAGGCCTGTCTAGTCAAGGCTATGGTTTTTCCAGTGGTCATGTATGGATGTGAGAGTTGGACTATAAAGCAAGCTGAGCACCGAAGAATTGATGCTTTTGAACTGTGGTGCTGGAGAAGGCTCTTGAGAGTCCCTTGGACTGCAAGAAGATCCAGCTAGTCCATCCTAAGGAGATCAGTCCTAGGTGTTCATTGGAAGGACTGATGCTGAAGCTGAAACTCCAATACTTTGGCCACTTGGTGCGAAGAGCTGACTCAATGAAAAGACCCTGATGCTGGGAAAGATTGAGGACAGGAGGAGAAGGGGAAGCCAGAGGATGAGATGGTTGGATGGCATCACCGACTCAATGGACGTGGGTTTGGGTGAACTCCGGGAGTTGGTGACGGACAGGGAGGCCTGGTGTGCTGCAGTTCATGGGGTCACAAAGAGTCGGACATGAATGAGCAACTGAACTGAACTGAACTGCATGCTTTAGTTTACTTAAAATTAAGTAAACTGCTTTATGTATATGTATGTTTTCTCATGTCATTTGTACAGCTCTATCAAGATCATAGTCATCATCATGATTATAGTTCACATACAGTATTCCCATTTTAAAGATGGTGAAACTAATGCTCAGAGAATTCCTCTGGTCTCTGTCATGCAATTAGTAAGCAGTGAATTTGGAATATGATTTCAAATTTCTGACTCCAAGGCACCCACATGTTTTCTTGGTACTCTATTTTACTGTACTGTCTTTACTCAATCTAATTCTTGGGACTGGATGGAATTCAGCAGTATATAGGCAATGGAACACCAGGTTAGTGGCTCTTTTCCAGTCACTGAACAGTAAGATTGGGTAATTTCACAAATCTATTTCTGAGCTCCATTAAGCGTCTCACAGGGTTTCTTCATTGTCTTCCTTCATAGACCATACAGAATACACAAGGAAACTGGTTGTGTTTAAGCTAGAAATACACCGTAAAATATTATGAAAATAGGATTTATCATTAAAATAAAGTTTTGCCCACATATTTTTAATTGTAAATTTGGAGATTGAACTACTGACTAAAAAAATTCAAGGTAAATTGAGTCCTTTTTTTTTGACAACAGCCTTTTTTGTTACTCTTCAGGGACAAAGATTTATGTTTTGGTATAAGCTTAAGAGCACTTAAAGCAGGGTCGTGACTTAGATGCCTGACCCTAGCACAGTACTTGGGCTTCCCTGGTGGCTCAGATGGTAAAGCGTCTGCCTGCAATGCAGGAGACCCGGGTTTGATTCCTGGGTCGGGAAGATTCCCTGGAGAAGGAAATGGCAATCCACTCCAGCACTCTTGCCTGGAAAATCCATGGATGGAGGAGCCTAATAGGCTACAGTCCATGGTCCATGGGGTCCCAAAGAGTTGGACATAACTGAGCGACTTCACTTCACTTCACTTCAGCACAGTACTTAGAGCAGAGTAGATAATACACTTTTGCTGAATGAGTGGATGAAAAACTGACTCAGTTTTGCTAGAGTCAAGAGTTTAAGATAGAGGTGACTTTTCTCAATGAATGAATATCAATTATTTCCTTATTTAGGATTTTCTTATATATTTAGGTAAATGTACTATAAATCTAATTCAGAATGGCATTATGGTAAATTACTATTGCTGATAGAATAATAGCCTTCTCCCTTTCCCATTTTCTATGCAAATATATATTCTAGGAAATAGTAAATTGTTAAACTTAAGTCCTATGAGTGTTCTACTGGTGAAAGTTGATCTTCTTGCATATTAAAAAGGGGTGATTTACAAATATCCATCTATGACAAACCGTATATAAAGGAAAATATAATAAATAATGATAATTGTCAAAGCCAAAAGAAGTTGTAATTTAAAGAAAGCTATTAAATATTGCTAGGTAGGTGACCTCTACTTTTGCTTCTATGAGGACTCTCTGATTTGAGTAATTTAAGATATAGACATATAGTAAAAGTACAGATACATCCTGATGAGCAAATGTAAAACATTCTTCAGAGAGGCTATTCTTGAAACTGAAGTAATATACAAATTTGGAATTAATATTTGGTTTGCCAATGTCACATTCTGTTTCTGAATTTGTAAAAATATTACAGTTCTGGAAAAACAATGGAGAAATAGCAACATGAAAATTCTCAAGTATGATTTTGTTTGAGCTAATTTGGGATATATCCCGAGCTGGTGAAATCTGATCAAGTATTAAAGATTAACCTATATTAAAGCAAAAACAGCAAAAAAAATAAAGAGAGAGAGATATATATCTTTTTATATATCTATCTGTAAAATCCTATTAACATAAAATATACTACTGAAAGTTAGGAAGACAAATACATTAATGGATAAGCTTGCAACTCCGAAGAATACAAATATCACCAGAAGATGTTTTTAACTCATTTAAATTCAACTTAATTTGACAAGGCAAGATAAAGTGGCTTCTGCATGGAAATCATTTTACTGATGGAGAAATGCTCATAATTTAAAAACCATTTGTTTCCAGATCTCTTCTGGTGGGAACACTGACAAATTAGAGCTCTTAAAATATTAGGGAAAATTATGCTCTATCATGACAACATTTCTTTTTCTTTGATACCCGGATTTTTTTGTCCGAAAGTCATGGAGGTTTTCATGGAAACAATAAGTAATGACTATCCCGTTATATAATGAAAAATTAAGCCAATTGTCAAACTGAATTCTGCATACATTTAAAATGCTCAAATAAAATCCTCAGTTACCTCCGATGTGACAGAAACCTTGGTGGGATGGAATTTAATCTGCAGAGACTTGCTTCCTTGAACTTTATCTGTGAGAGTTAATTTCCGGTCGATTTTACTAATATTTCTGGCTTTCTCTGTCTCTTGACTTTTTTGTTATTCTCTCCACCCACTTTGCCCTGGTATTCAAGGGTTTTTCTTTTATTGTGCTTAGCATCTGCTACTGTTCCACTCCTTTCCAGTCAAAGCATAGGGTAACTTCAACCCGGTCTAATTAAATGGTGCTTGAAGTTAGTTAATAGGTGGTGGTCCCAGCTGCACCAGCTGTATGAACAGACACATCTTGCATGTTAAGGGCAGAAGTGGCACAATAGTAATACCTGAATTAATGGAATACTCCTTCCGTAGCATTAAAATGATGTTGGAGACCAAGAAGAAATAGATCACTCCTTTTTTTATAGAGAGATAAATTTGGTTTTGAGGTATGGTGATCACATTTGAGGTTCTGAATAAAAACTCAGACATCTTTCTCTTTTTAGCAAATACTCTTTTCTCATCATAGAATGGGTAGATTTACTACCATTTCCCTCAAGTGTATGAATAAAACAATGTTTCCAATCACTGCTGCTAGTTAACACGTTGAATGATATTCAAGTAAGATCCACCTGGTTTGTTAAATTTAGTCAACATATCAAAATGATTTGCTTGGTATTTTGGAATAACTATAAGTATGTATGATTGTTTCTTTAGATATTCAATACAGTGTGATATTTAGGAGGCACCAGTCAACTTTGTGACCTTGGACAAGTCATTTTATCTTTTCATTTTTTGGGCCTCAGTCTCTTCATCTATAAATTGTGAAATAATAGTATTGATTTCATAGAAGTGTTATGAAGACTAAATAAGCAAGGATTTGTAAAGATCTTACTATAGTCTTACTATAAGAAGTCAGCAAATGTTGGCTTTTATTATAATTCATTTAAATTTAAAATCAGCTTCCCTTGTAGCTCAGTCGGTAAAGAATCTGCCTGCAGTGCAGGAGGCCCGGGTTCGATCCCTGGCTTGGGAAGATCCCCTGGAGAAGGAAATGGCAAGCCACTCCAGTATCCTTGCCTGGAAACTCTCATGGACAGAGGAGTCTGATGGGCTGCAGTCCATGGGGTCACAAAGAATCAGGCACAACTGCGCGATTAACACTTAAATTTAAAATCAATATTAAAAGGATCATTTAATGTTCTTAATGGGGGGGAAAAAAACCCCTACATACTCGCTTCTTGAAATGAGAAAAGCACATTCTATTTTTGTTTTAATGTGCCAAGTATGAGTTTATATAAGATAAAAGATGAATAAAGCGAAAGTCACTTAGCCATGTCCAACTCTTTGCCACCCCACAGAGCCTTCCAGGCTCTTCTGTCCATGGAATTCTCCAGGCAAGAATACTGGAGTGGGTTGCCATTCCCTTCTCCAGGGGATCCTCCTGACCCAGGGATCGAACCTAGGTCTCTCGCATTGCAGGCAGATTCTTTACCATCTGAGTGAAGCCCATTCACACAGAATTCCCTGCTAAATCATTCAGGATGTACTTCCACATAGATAGCATTTCATATAAATGGCAAACCTCTTGAACTGCAGGCTTTATTTTTAGTCTGCCTAATTGCTTGGTTGCTTTATGCTGACAAGGAGGAATTCACTCAATTTTATTTCTTAAGGAAAAAAATACAACATGATATTGAAATTACCCTACCGAATTCCTCACTCTTAGGGCAACTTCCTTTCTTTTTTTTTTCCTTGCCCACTGCTGTCTCAACCCCTGCCCTTCTTTTGCTCTCTCCTAAAGACACATAGAAACTGCTGGTAAATTGGAAGAAGGAGGGGAAAGCCTGAAACACTTGCAAGTTGGGCCCAAGGTCACGTGATAAATTCCAGCTCCTCCCCAGCCCACCCTCTCCCAACTGTCCTGCCAGTGATGACCGCTGTCCATCTGCAACCATTATGGGAATCTCTGAGGCAGCATTCACTCAGCTGCTAAAGGGACAAATTTCCTCCATATTCTCTTCATTGTCTGCGTTTTCTAACCATAGTCACGGTTTTGTGCTCTTCATTCTAATGGTGCTTTTGATGATTGGGGTCATTTTATGCCTTCAGCTTCCCCAAAGGTCACGGGGGATTAGCTATGTCCAATTGAGGACCAGAGAGAGCCATGGCTTTCACCCATTCATCCCCCTCCATTGATTCCCCTGCAGTGTAAGAGTGGCAAGGGTGGTAACTTTTTGTCTGGTTTTCATTCTTGCTATTTTCCTTACAGCCCGCCCCTACTTCTCTTTGGAGAAGGTTTGTTTGTTGCCATCACTCTGACACAAGAGGTTTTACTGAAGCAAATCCCCACTGAAAGCAGGGAAGGTACCTTGGGCACTGCTGATCCAATGAGCTTGCACTTGATTCTTCTTTCATTGTTTCAGTTTGCTTAGATCACAGCCTTTCAACATTTACAGTTGATCAAGTCAAGCTTCCTTTGGAAACAGCATTCCCTTTCTTGGTTATGTGTTGCTGAGTGTAATCAGCTACACACATATACTATATAGTCTATTGATTATAATTATGAATGCTATAATAGCATATCCACTGTGCTTTTTTTCCCCTCTGTTTTACTTTGTTGATTCTTTTTTTTTTTTAATGTACTTCCATTATGTTGTTCAGAGTATTCTAGCTTGCATTTGTGTGTGTGTGTGTGTTTTAATAAGAAACTGCCAGCCTTTGTTCTCACAAGTACTTTAATAGTGAGATGATATGTTTCACTTACTAATGTTGTTCCAAAAGAGACTTTCTTATTGTAAATTAATGGAAATTCTTGAAACCTAAGACAATACAAGTAACTTTTTAAGGACTGTGTATATGTGTATGCATGCAGTGGGAATGAGGGTCCTGAACAATAAACACCCCAAATAACCCAAAATACCTTAAAAGACATTAAGCCATTTATGTCATTAATCATATTCAAGTGACAGTGGAGACAGTTTATATAAACGTATTTTCTGGGCCCTGATATTCTTGGCTCATGAAGAAGTCCATTCATTAACAATGGTCAACAGTTTAAAACATGGTAGGAGGCAATCCTCAGTAGATTTTCCTTCTTAATAAAAGTCAAATGACTAGTAGCTTTCTAGTTAGTGAGATTATCTCTTTGGCTCAGAAGAAACTATGCTGCACGTTCATGTTCGAATTTGAAAATATTGCACTAATTAATTTCTGTCTTCTGCAGCTCCTATTTTATAATTCATAACACATTTATGTATGTGGAAATAATGCTCATTTATAGATTCAGTGGCCTCTGCTATTCTGCTTCATTTAACTTTTTCAAGCTTCATTCTTAATGTATGTGTGAACGTGTACACTCAATCATGTCTGACTCTTCTCAATCTCATCTACCAGGCTCTTCTGTCCATGAAATTTTCCAGGCAAGAATACTGGAGTGGGCTGCCATTTCCTCCTCAAGGGGATCTTCCTAACTCAGGGATCAAACCCACATCTCTTGCGTCTCCTGCATTGGCAGGTGGATTCTTTATCAACTGTGCCAACTTTCCATAAATATGTACAGTGGAGACAGCCTAAGGGAGTAGCGAATATAAGATTGCTTTCAATGATGCTGCTCTGTGTGGATCCTCTTGGTCAGCACAAATATGGGAAATGGATGGAAAGCTTAATATTGCAAGTAATATTTTTTTCCATTGAGCTTTTGAGAACAGTTTTTAATAGAAGAGAGAATTTTTTAAAGAAACACATTTTCCTGCAAAATGAGAAAGGGGACTGGAATGCACAGGTATAGAATAAAAATCTATTGAGTTTTACATATTGCCAGAATTATGGTAACTATGCATGAATACCTTAGTGACATATTGTAGAAATTATAAATACTTTAACTCTTGCTGGTAGAGAAAAGGAAAAATAACTAGAGGAAATTCTCTGTAATCTTTAATCTGCAATATTTGGCAGTTGAAAATGTCCTAAGGCTTTAACATTAACCTTAAAACCATAATATATGGCATCAGAAATGACCCTAATATTAGCAATTTACATTTAACAAATTAATGGCCAGTTTGCATTAGTAGTAAATTAATGTATGTAAGTCAAATATCTAAGAATACGTACCTTTATTCTTAAATTCCTGGGGGTGGGATAAGACTAAACTGTTTGTTAACAATAATGTTAAAATTTTATTTTTGGAATGTGTATTTCATGCTTAAATATGATTATAAAAAATGCTTGACAACATAATACCTGGTAACCAAACTTGCCAGTAAATATAACTTTTCCCTTCATTATAAATTGCTTACTTATTTATAATTCTGTAGCTCCCAGGGGGACAAAAAGTCTTTTAATTGTACATAATTCTGCCAAAGATAAACAGATATAAAGCATAATAGTGAATGAGGAAACACAGACAGTGGAAAATGTGCCAAGGTAGTTACCAAATGTAGGTAAGTGACTGATCATTATAAAAATGATAAGAGCATGCTGTATGCCATGATTAGAGGATAAAAATATTAATGTCAACATTTTCATCAATCACATGTATACTTGATTCACCAGGCCATTAATAGCTACATTTGGAGACACAAATGGCAACCCATTCCAGTATTCTTGCCTGGGAAACCCCATGGACAGAGAATCCTGGTGGCCTACAGTCCATGGAGTCACAAAGAGTCAGACATGTCTTGGAGACTAAACAACAAATATAGTTATATTGTATATTCTTCTTGAAAAAATATTATATTCAGAAGGCTACCAATCATAATGAAAGATATCCTGAATCCCACTATAAGAATTTCAAGCTGTACTGCCTTTGCTGTTAAAGTCTGAGAAGCTTGGAAGCTCTAATTTTATGTTAAATATATATATTATTAAATTTTTATTTTAATTGGAAGATAATTACTTTACAATATTGTAATGGTTTCTGCCATGCATCAACATGAATCAGTGACAAGTATACACATGTCTTCTCCCTCTTGAACCTCCTTCTCATCTCTCACCCCATCCCACCCCTCTAGGTTGTCACAGAGCAATGGATCTGGGTTCCCTGAGTCATACAGCAAATTCCCACTGGCTATCTTTCAGTAGATATTTTTAAATTCAACTATTTACTTTGAGATAACTGTATGTTCACATTCAGTTTTAAGAAACAATGTGCGCATATCTCTTATAACTTTTACCTATTTTACCCTAGTGGTAACATCTTACAAATACCACAAACAGGTTGTTAACAATGATTTAAGGGAAGCTAAAAGGCATTTCTATCATGGCAAGGGTCCTTCATGGTACCTTTTCATAGCCACATCCACTTTCTTCCCACCCACTCCCTCCTTTTCCTCTGTCAATCACTAGTTTGTTCTCCTAGTGGTAAAGGACCTGCCTGACAATGCAGGAGACTTAAGAGACACGGGTTTGATCCCTGGCTCAGAAAGGTGCCCTGGTGGAGGAAATGGCAACCCATTCCAGTATTTTTGCCGGGAGAATCTCATAGAGAGAG
Source organism: Budorcas taxicolor (assembly GCF_023091745.1). Classification (NCBI taxonomy): domain Eukaryota; kingdom Metazoa; phylum Chordata; class Mammalia; order Artiodactyla; family Bovidae; genus Budorcas; species Budorcas taxicolor. The sequence continues at coordinate 91,439,367 of NC_068910.1, forward strand.
GAGCCTGGCAGGCTACAGTCCAGGAGGTTGCAAAGAGTTGGACACGACTGAAGTGACTTAGCACACACCATCTACAATGTTATCATTTTGCAGATATTCTATAAGTGAAACCAGGGAGTATGTGACTTTTTGAGAATAATTTTTTCTCAATCACCATAATTTTTTAAAGAGTCAATCCAAGTTGATGGTTCTATCAAGAGTCCGTTCCTTTTAATTGTCATTTAGTATTCCACAATGTGACTATATAATAATTTGTTTAACCATTGACTGATTGAGCTCTATCTTGGTTGTTTCCAGTTTTTGCCTATTATGAATAAAGCTATTGTAAACATTTGTGTATAGTTTTTATTGTAAACATAAATCTTCATTTCTCTGGGATAAATGCCCAGGAGTGCAAGAGCTGGGGCATAGAGTAATTGACTTTCAGTTTTTTGAAAAGTGAAAGTGAAGTCGCTCAGTTGTGTCTGACTCTTTGCAACCCAGTGGGCTGTAGCCTACCAGGCTCCTCCATCCATGAGATTCTCCAGGCAAGAATACTGGAGTGGGTTGCCATTGCCTTCTCCAGGGGATCTTCCCCACCCAGAGATCGAATCCAGATCTCCTGCATTGCAGTCAGACGCTTTACCCTCTGAGCCACCAGGGAAGCCAGAAATTGCAAACTGCTTTCCAGAGTAGCTATACAATCAGTCAGTCAGCTTTAAAAAGCATGTATGTATTCACATGGAAGAAATGCCTCTGTGGCATTAGGATTAAGTTCAAGTTAAACCATTGAAAACTCTCTTCTTCCCTCCTTCTCCTTTCCCACCTCCCTTTCACTTTCTGTCTTCCTTTTTCCTTCCCTCCCTTCTAGATTTTTCCTTCCTTCCTTTCTCCCTCCTGCCCCGCCCCCACATCCCCTCCTTTCTTCCCTTCTTTTCCTCCTTTGTTCCTTCTTATGTATGAATGGAACTGTGATAGAAGGAATGCTTTTGTGAACCTAATCTGAGAACAAGAAAGACAGTATTACAGCTTTGTAGGTTCTTTGAAAGCATTGAAACTTAGTTTTATTAATTTTACAGGCTTTAAATACATAATTCATATCAAGGATCTAGAAAATTCAGAATAATCTTTTAGGTAAATTTTTTCCTGGTGATTGTGACAAGCTAAATGCCAAAAATAATAGTCACTTTAGAATTAAAAAAAAAATCACAAGACAGAAATTTATGTTGTCACTGTGAATAGCAGTCTACTCTCTAGGAGAAAAAAATATCTTAGGTTATTATGTAGTTATGGCTTCCCTGGTGGCTCAGATGTTAAAGAGTCTGCCTACAATGCAGGAGACCTGGGTTCGATCCCTGGGTTGGAAAGTTCCCCTCTACAAGGGAATGGCTACCCACTGTGGTATTCTTGCCTGGAGAATTCCATGGAAGGAGGAGCCTGATGCACTACAGTTCATAGGGTTGCAAAGAGTGACTTTCACTTCAGTTCATCATGTAGTTGAGAGCAAAGCATGTTTGGTATCATTGCATTCAACCAAAAGATTTGCATTCTAGGTTACTGTATAACGGTAGGAAAAAGTCTGAACAAAACAAGTATATAAAATTATGTTCTACAAAAAGTTTGTAGCTTTTGCACATACTGGACATTTTTGCATACTATAAAAATGATGTTAGTATATCAACTTACTAAAAATGATTAAGTTGACTTAGTTGTTGTGGAACTTAGCTGTTGATATTTTAAAAAATCAGTTGTTAAAATATATAGGAAAAGTTACATTGACCAGGAGAGTAATAATAATCTCATGTAATTCACTATAAAAGCAAATATAATTGCAATGGATAACAGATAAAAATAGATTAAAAATCATTTGGCATCTCAAAGTTTTACATTTGTAGAATCATAGAGTTGAAGGAAGATTTACGATTCCAGAAATATATTCCAGAAATATGCGTGCTTGGTTGCTCAGTTGTGTCCGACTATTTGCAATACCACGGACTGTAGTCTGCTAGACTCCTCTGCCCAAGGGATGCTTCAGGCAAGAATACCCAGGTGGGGTGCCATGCCCTCCTCCAGGGGATCTGCCAGACCCAGGGATCAAACCCATGTCTCTATGTCTCCTGCATCGGCAGGCAGGTTCTTTACCACTAGCACCACCTGGGAAACCTATATATATATATTGATCCCATAAAACTGTATAGTCTTAGATTTTCAATATGAAAACTAAGGAATGTAGAATTACTTATGATACTAAAGCTGGTCCCTTGAAATGACTATATCTACCATACTTGAAAAATCTTGTTATAAGATTTTATAACAAACCTATGTCAGTTAATAAATGGATTGTCAAGCTCCTACCATAAAAGATGATGTAAGAAAAAGATGTTGCCCAACTGACCTGATCAATTTCTGTGAAAGAGATTGAAAGAATATTGATGGGGGTCAGACAGTGGATTGTCCTGAATTTAAACTACAACATTTTATTCGATAAACTCTGACAGCTTGGGAGATAAAGTTCAGGTCACACTGGCATTATTGTCTTAACAGTAAGATAAAGCACAGTGAAATGAAATAAAATGAAATGATCACCCTTATGGTGTTCTTTGAATGAAGTGAACAATGACTAAGATAAAGATGTGTGAATAATCCTATTGTAGATGATGGAATTAAAGATCATTTTACTGGTAAGAAATCATATTTGGTGTGTTTTGCTCAACTTCTTAAACCTTTTAGACTTCAAATGGACAAGTTCATAATGAAGTAAGGAGAAAAAAGCTAGTTAAATAAGTTGCCTCAGAAATCTTCATAGAATATTTCTATATATGAAATAGTAAAAATGTATGACTAGTACAATACCAATAGAAAAGGAATACTTTCACAGAGATTTGAACTGTCCCCACCCTGACTTCTAAAGCCCACTTGCCATCAATCAGTCACCTTTTAAGAGTGGCCTGTCAAAGGATGTTTAGAGTATCAGGATAGATCCCAGAAGAATAAAGATGAAGAATAAACCATGGAAACCTTAAGAAAAGGAAACGGTCCATTAAAAAATTCCAGTAATACTATGAACGATATTGATTTCTTATTATTTTCATAAGCATAATTGCAGAAAGATGCTTATTATTATGTATTTGTAGAGCTAAATATAGCATGTCAGATATAGGGATACAAGATATGCATTTATATCCTGAGGTATGCAGATATCTTTTAGCAGAAAACATGATCATAAGGTTCATTTTTTCTTTGCCCTTGAGTTATACAAAAGTAAACGTATTCTACTTTATAGAATTACAATAAAAGTTGGAAACATAGGAAAATACATATAGGGCACTGGAAGAAATAAAGAAGGATTTTAGAAGAAATAGATATAAATGCCCAATTTCAAGGGTCTAAAAAAGTTAACTTATATCTTAGTGCATTTTGACTATTTAAGAGAAGACACAGGAATGAGAAGTCCTAGAATTCAGTAAAAAGACTGACATCTCTAAGCAGAAGAAAATAGTAAGTATATATTTTTCAATAATTGCTTTAGTTACATATTGACATAATTGATATTTCCAAAATGTAGGAATTGGTTTAAGAAATACAAACAAATGTTTATGTATCTGTCCAAAAAAACATAAGAGAATCCTTGGTTAAAACTAAATAGCTTCATAGTAGAAATATTCTGAATTTATTTTTCAAATAGCAAGTCAACTAATGCTGTATATCTGAGCTTAAATTCTAATTTCTTCATTTTTGGTGACAGTATCTCTACACTACCTATCATATACTAACATAAATTGAACACAGTTGACAGATAAAAGCTGATATTATTCTATCTTGAATTCCCAGATATGCCTGCTTGAGAGCTATATTTTGCCAATCAAAATTCAGAAGATACTCTCTGCTTGGGAAGTCCAAGATGTGTTGCCTATGAAATTGTTCATGTTTATGTTATGTAAACTGAGCAGGTGGGTTTTCTTTTCAGAAAATGAATCCTTTTCCAGAGATGAAAAAGGCTGAAGATAATGTATCCCCTAATACATTTAGGTGATGTTAACGAGGCAGCTATATTCCACCCACAGCTGTTGTCCCACGCTGAAATTAGTTGCTTCAGATTTTTGTTAAATAATTCCATACTTGAGAAGACTTTAGGAAATTGGATGTTAGAGGGACCAGCCAGCATCGTTCAGTTAAGTGGTCCTTGAACAGAAAAGTGCTTTCCTTCGAATATGGGGGAAAAGAGTTTGATCACATTTAAGCTAATCTTTCATTTATCATACCCAGTGGGTAAGATAGTTAATGACTATATTGATTTTTTTTGTGTGTGTGCTTAGTTTTAAACACAACATTTAACCAATGTGAAACTGAATATGGGATTTGTTTTCTATTTGCTATTGATGCTTTTAAATTATCTTTATCTCTTTATGCATTGATTTCAAAAGGGTTTTAGGTAGTGTCATGATCTTAAACTGTATTTTAATTTTCTGATTTTTAAAAAAAAACGGATATTTTTCATATCTGTACTTATTTTCAGAGCTTCCTTTATTTTCACTAGGAAGAAAAAAGCATTTAAACTTTGACAACAATGTTAATCACAGACCTTTCAGAAACAGCTTTTTTCTGGTTTCTTTTGCTTTTACACATCTGCCTCTGTCACATCCCCACTGCCCATTTATGCAGGTCCTTGTAATTATTCTTTGATTCCTACATTTTCTTTGAGGATCGTATGAGTCATTTCTAGAAAGCTGTCTTTACAAAAAGACTAGGAAAAGAACGGAAACATAATAGAGATGTAGAAACTCTGAATGTGGTTAAACAGCATCACAAAGGGATGGGAATTCACTGTCAAATAGCTTTAAAACGTTAAAAAAAAAAAAGCAGCAACTAGATATAAGCAGAGCAAGACGTAAAATAGCATGACATGAGAAGAAAAAAAAAATGACTTCAGCATTATATGAGAAGTAGGCAAACCTGTTCTTCCCTCCCATGGCTTATATCATTGCCTTATATTCATTTCATTGGCTTATGTTCATTTCACTTACATATATGCATACATAAGCAATCTGTGTGTGTGTATATATATATATATATGAATATGCAGTCTAATACATTGTTGCTATTATCCTTTTGAAAAGACTATTTGTTTAATCAGTCAATAATAAGAAAAATAACGTTTTTTATTTTTACTTATTCCTTCTTTTGTGCTCTCTTTTTCTTTATATAGACCAGAGTTTCTGATCTATATAATTTTCCTTCTCTCTGAACAACTTCTTTTAATATTTCTTACAAGGCAGATCTATTGGCACTATGTGTCTTCAACTTTTATTTTTCTGTGAAAGTCTTTATTATTTCTCTTTCACTTTTGAACAATAATTTTTAGGGTATAGAAATCTAGATTTGCTTTTTCCAGCACTTTAAACATTTCACTCTACTGTCTTCTTGCCTTTGTGGCTCCTAAGAGAAATCAGGTATAATTCTTATCTTTGTTCTTCTATAGTAAGGTACTTGTTTTCCTTTGTCTTCTTTCAATAATTTTTTTCTTTCTCTTTAACTTCCTATAGTTTGAATATAATATGCCTAGGTGTAGTTTTTTGGCAATTATTCTGTTTGGTGTTCTCTGAGCCTCCTGGATTTGTGTTACGATTCTGACATTAATTTGGAGAAATTCTTAGTCATTATTGTTTCAAATATTGTTTCTGTTCCTTTATCTTTTTATCTTTGTGGTATTCCCATTATGAATACATTACACCTTTTGTAATTTTCCCACATTTCTTGGATAGTTTGTTCTTTTTAAAGTAAATTTTCTCTTTATTTTTTCAGTTTTACACTATCATACACTCAAGCCTAGAGATTTATTCCTCAGTCATATCCAACCCATTGATGAGCACTCTTCATTCTGTTAACAGTGTTTTGAGTCTCTAGCATTTCTTTCTGATTCTTAGAATTTGCGTCTCTCTGCTTACATTACCCATCTGTTCTTGAAAGCTGTCTATTTCATCCATTAGAACTCTGGCATATTAATTGTAGTTGTTTTAAATTCCCAATCTGACAATTTCAACAACCCTGTCTTATCTGATTCTGGTTTTGATGCTCATTAAGTCTCTTCAGATTTTTTTTTTTTTAAATCATTTCATGTGCCTGGTAAATTGTTGCTAAAACCAGATGTGATGTACTAAGTGAAAGGAACTCAAGTAAATAGATGTTCGGAAATAAGGTGGTGAGGTGTGGGGAAGGGGAAGCATTATGCAGTCCTATTACTGATTAGTCTTAGTCTTTTGGTAAGCTGTCCCCTACCATGAACTTCGCCAGCACATCTCAGTTTTTCACCGTGCTTGGGTGGGACAGGAAGGCTGGAAGGGGCTGGGGTTGGGTGTTTCCCTTCTCCCAGGTCTGTTAGGCTCTGATGAAACTCCAGTAGGTTAGGCACTAGAGAAATAATCTACTTTGACGGCGGCGGCTGCTGCTGCTAAGTCACTTCAGTCGTGTACGACTCTGTGCAACCCCATAGACGGCAGCCCAACAGGCTCCCCCGTCCCTGGGATTCTCCAGGCAAGAACACTGGGGTGGGTTGCCATTTCCTTCTCCAGTGCAAAGCAAAATGTGAAAGTGAAGTCACTCAGTTGTGTCCGACTCTCCGCGACCCTGTAGACTGCAGCCTACCAGGCTCCTCTGTCCATGGGATTTTCCAGGCAAGAGTACTGGAGTGGGGTGCCATCGCCTTCTCCGACTTTGACGGCAGGCTATGTTAAAAAGAACAGCGTGCTCCAGCTTCTTTCAAAGTGGTCTTTCCCCCCTGCTCCTGCTGGAAACTTGAGAGGACTTTCATATGATCTTTACTGTGGGAACCTGGTCAAGCTCCTGGTGATAAATCTCATAATACTGTGGAGTACCCCCTATAACTGGGTCTCCCTGGAGTTTTTAACTCTCAGACTTGTCAACATTGAGTCAGCATCAATTCATCAATTACGGTTCAAATTTCCTTCTCTGGCACTGGATTTTGCACAGGAACCAGTGGGTTCCGCTGGTGGGTTTCTGCTCTGTTGTGATGGTCTGTACTTGCCTATTTGTCTCCCCAATTTGGGGGGAGGGGGCAGAGGTTTACCTTGTGACCTTATTTTTCTGATAGTTCTAAGAAAGAGTTGTTGACTTTTCAGCACATACACAGTGAATAGGAAGCAACACTTGATCTGCACATGTAGTTTGAATTCTGTAGGCAAGCTTGTTATTGTTGGATTGCTTTCAGTTCCCAGGTGGTGCAGTGGTAAAGAATCCACCTGCAATGCAGGAGATGCAAGAGATGCAGGTTCCATCCCTGGGGTAGGAAGATCCCCTGGAAGAGGAAATGCGAGCCCCTCCAGTATTCTTGCCTAGGCAATCTCATAGAAGGAGCCTTGTGGCCTATAGTCTATTGAGTCACAAAGAGTCAGACATGACTGAGCAACTGAGCGCAAACACATATAATATATGCCAATAGTGATATTTCAAAGACAAAATTATGGTAGTCAGGAAAAATTTATAGGGGTGTTCTGATAGTCAACATTCAAGAAATAGTGACTTAAGTTATAAAATTTAATATTTATCTTTAGTTACCAAGAGTATTCTTAGAGAATTCAAAGATATAAGCACAAATTAAAATTTAAAATGATTCTAAGAAGAAAAGAACTTAAAGAGCTAACTATAAACACTTCACTTATATTTCAATGAGAACTACAGATTCACATATAAATATTTGCTCTATGTACTTTGATACTTAATTGGTCTCTCAAGTTTACCATATCCAAAAATATCTTGATTTCCATGCCTGTCATCGATACATATTCATGGCAATCTCTCTAAGGAATGTCATCTATCTCATTTTGCAAGCCAAAAACTTAGTCATTCTTGTGTTCCCAATCACCACCCCCCGCCCCCGATTTCTGCATTCACATATCCATCTATTTGCTAAGTGTTCTTGGTTATTTCACCAAATGTATCTCTCCTTCTCTTCATGCCTACTGCCACTACCCTCCCCAAGCATCCTGCTTCTCTCACCTGAACCAGTGTAATAGCATCGCAACTATTCACCCTGCTCCTTGCTGGTCTTCCTTCTTAATCTATTCTCCAAAGAGCCACCAGAGTCATTGGTTTAAAATAAAATCAGACTTTGATTTCCACTTAGAACTTTGAATGACTTTCTATTATATTTAGAATAAAGCAAAACTCCTTTAACACAGCTTGTACCACTCTTAGCATCTTTGTCTTAAGCCAGAATTTGCACATGCATTTCCTTTGCTCACGTTGACCTTTCTCTTCAAACAGTAGGTCAAGTTCATTCTTACTTCTACACATAGCAGTTTTCTATGTCTGGAAATTCAGTATTCTGCTGAACTCCAGCTTATTTTAGGTCTCAGTTCAAATGCAATACCACCAAAATGTTCTCTGATACCTTTTTTTAGCCCTGATTAATGACAACAGCTTTGGCTGGCCCCTAATGTAACTTTACCCACATCTTTCTGTTCTTTCTGTTTTTTTTTAAAAAAGCATTTTCATAACCTGAATTTGTCTTGTATGTATTTATTTGAATACATATTGAGGATTTTTTCACTCCATTGGATCATAAACTTCATGAGAACATGGATTGCATATCTCATCTCAAAAAAAAAAAAAACAACAATTCTAGCACCTAGAGCAGTGTTTAAAGTATGTTCAATAGAGGCTCACTAAGTGACATATTACTGTATTACTTGTGAAATGAAGAAATAAATAGCAAGGACAAATCTTGAAATGGAAACACTATAGAAAATTATGTCCAAGGTGAATTTTCATATAATCAAGCTTCCACCTTCCAGGATACATAGGAATGAATTAATAGCAGCTGCTGATGCTGCTAAGTTGTGTCAGTCCTGTCCTACTCTGTGTGACCGCATAGACGGCAGCCCACCAGGCTCCTCTGTCCCTGGGATTCTCCAGACAAGAATACTGGAGTGGGTTGCCATTTCCTTCTCCAATGCATAAAAGTGAAAAGTGAAAGTGAAGTCACTCAGTCGTGTCCGACTTTTCACGACCCCATGGACTGTAGCCGACCAGGCTCCTCCGTCCAGGGGATTTTCCAGGCACGAGTACCGGAGTGGGGTGCCATTGCCTTCTCCAATGAATTAATAGAAAGGATTCCAAAGACAAGCTACAGAGAAATTATTTAATGGGACTAGCAGTCTATATATGTAAAATTCCTAAAACTTCTGATATCTCAGAAAATAAATTTCATTCCAAGGACAAACTTGACACGTACTTGAGAATGATAGGGAAAGTAAAAAATAGATTTCCACTTCTTCAACATGATTGTCCTCAGTTTTCAAACCAACGATTTAGCATGGTCAAAAATGATTAGTGTTTTTAACTATCAATTTTTAAATTTACAAACAATTTTTTAATTTTCCTTTAGACTCCTTGGTTTAATGAAGTGGTTTTGGGTACTCTTAGTTTTCTTTTTTAAAATCCTAGTTTTGTCACTTAATAGCTGTGCTATTTTAGTCAAATAACCTCTCTGGGCCTCAGTTGCCTCTGTAAAATGGGAAAAATATTGACAGCTAATTGACAGAAAGTTTGTGCAGATTAAGCTAGTATGTATAAGTGCAAAGACAATCGCATAAAGGTCATATAAGTGTTTGTTTTCATTTAGTTCATCGTTTATATCTCTTTCTGCTTGAGTAATAAGATTCTTGATATTCCATGATACCTCTAGGAACTCATGCATAAAGAAGCTTTATTAGATTTAGTGAGAAGGGAAGAAGAAAAGAAAAACAACAGTTTTTAGGATGCAGTAGAGGTGGCTGTGTTCCAAACAACTTTCTCTGGAATCCAGAGGTCAATTTGCTGAGGCAAGCTGCAGATGGATAGATAAACTGTGATTTCCGCATCTTTCTCCAAGTGGTAATTGTGAGCCTTACAGCCAAGGGTCTCTTTTAATGAGTAAAAGGGAATAAAAAGATCACCATTTTTCTTACGTGGCAATCTTGGAGCATTGCTTTTTGAAAATGTCAGGACCCTAAACAAGTTGAAGAAACCTCTAGGATGCTGATCTTAAAATCAGGCAGTGATTTAAATGGAGCCTCCACCATCATTCAGGACACTGTTGCCATGACTAGCCCGGGGCCTCAGGGAACAGAGGCTAAGAGCTGCTGGGCAGTGCACAGCTGTCCTCCAGCCTCTGGGGAGGATATCGTTCTCCAGGGTTAGCACAAAGATGTGCCTGTTTCTCTAAAGAATATATTTTAAAGAGGAAGAAAGTAGCTCAAACAGAAAAAAGAGAAAAATTGTACATCCTTCCCTAAAGTACTCTAAAGAAAAACAAGCAGTCCTTTGATTTTTGTATAACTATCTAAAAAAAAGATAGAGGGAAAAATATATGTGTTGTTAGATAATCTGAAGTATAGATGCTTTGGGAAAATCATACTGATGTTTTTGTTTAATATTTTTACTTTTTCTCTACTATCCCCACTTTCCAATTCTTTTTATGTGTCCCTTTTCGTCTACTATTACTATATGGAAATGATACAACTGAAATCAACTTGGAAGATCACTCCCAGAGAAGTTTTCTTAACCTGAAATCTCAGTTTTTTAAAAAAATTTCCTTCAACATACATCTTGGTCTGGCATATTTCTTTTTGATGTAAATAGTTTGACTGGTTTATTTTCATTACTAGCCTTGATGACTTCTAAGTAAAATGAAATACAAAATTTATAAGATATATTAGTCACTGTGCTAAGCAATTTAGTAAATAAGGCTTGAATAAAATGGGGTCCCAAATATTTAGGAACTCACAACCTCATAATTTTCTTGAAAGTCTCAAATAGTCTATAATAATAGAAAAACACAATGTAAACAAAGTCAGAGCTTCCAAAAATAAAGAATGATCATAAGCTTTTTTTTTTCTATTATAGGAGGAAATAGGTGAATGAGAAAGAAACTGAGAAAAACAAAATGAAGAAAAAAGGTGGAGAACAAAGGGAACAAAGGTGGGAACAAAGAGAAAGGTTGATGTGGTATGGGGATGTGTGCTGACTTTCCAAGATATTTCTACTTTAAAACAAACAAAAAAGAGCACCATCATCTTTAATTGAACTATCAAGAGAAGGAAAATGACTCTGTTTTAAGTATCTATTTGCTAAATGCAAGGAAAATCATGTTTATAACACCTGCATTGTGTAGTAGCTATTCATTCGTTTAAGATATTTAGGCAATCATGTAATAAAGGCTGCATTTATTGTAGGGGAGATGCAGTGAGGAAACAAATGTTTTCTGAATGTATTTAATCTGAGATCTGCAGAATGAGAGATGACTATCTGAATATTTCAATAGAAGACACAGTATGTACAAAGGTCCTGAGGTGGAAAAACCTTAGATGTTTTCAAGGATATAAAAAGCTTTTTTTTAAACCAGCACATTTTAAAAAGTCAGTAAAGGTCAAGTCTGGCAAGGGCCAGGTGATATAGCTCCAGGTAGACTTCTGAAAAGTTTGTCATCTAAGTGCACCAGAGGGTGTCTGGGAGGATATATTTCAATTTATCTTTTAAAAATACTAGCATGTCATGTGGAGGATAAATGTATGCTTTGGGAGTGGGTGGATGGTGGCAGTGATGACATTTTGTAACCCATATCTTACAGATTTGTAAAGCAAAGTTCAGGAAAAAGAATAATTCAAGTCCAAGATTTCCTCATTGTAGAATCAAATCACATGGCATCAAGTATTAATATTAGTGCTCCACCCCTTTTCCCTAACTTTATGAGGGAGCAGGTGGCTGGATCTTCATCACTAAAATTTCAATAACAGCAACCATAAGAATAGCAAATAATTTTATTTTCTATTTCAGTAGGCTCTAAGTTTTAAGTTCTTAAAATATTATAATTAAAGGAATCTTCCAACAATTGCTTCAGAAAAGTTAATACCCAAGAATGCACAGATAATAATAACTGGTCAAGCTTTGATTTCAACTTCTGTTCTTAGAATCCACATCTTACATTCTTAACCAAGATTAAGGAAGGGAGACCCCTATGTGATTTAATGTGTTGGTCTAAAGGCTTATTACAGGAAATGGTAAAAAAGAATAACAATTTGACAAAAAAAAAAAACAAAACAAAAAAAACACAACTGAACTCCTCCTCTAGAAATCTGCTTGTCTGCTTGATAGAACTATGTTTTTTTCCTACAGCCCTTTGCATGTTCATTTATTTGAATGAATATATATTATATATTATTTATATGGGCTATAAATAATTTATAAATCTACTGAACTAAGTTTTCACTTATTTATATAATATATGTTGTCCTTAAAGATATTCTATGTGGTATGCATGGCAATGGCTTCTTTGTCCACTTTACTTCTTAACAAAATAGTCTCATTGAGCTAGGTGACACATTCATGGACATAATCAAACACTTGCTCCTGAGTGGGGCTAGATCTAAAAACCCACCTGAAGTCACATCCATGAGTCATTCTTTATTTTAGCACCTGCACAGCATTACCATCACTTAAAATTATCTTGATTTTAATAGTTCCTTTTTCTGTTTTCTTCATTAAAATTAAAGGCCAATGAAATGCAAGACTAATTATTTTGTTCCTCAGCACCTCAAACTTGTTGGACACAAAGAAGGCTTAGAGTAAACATTTGTTGAATAAACAGTGCTTTAAAACATATAGTATGAAAAAAAAAAAAGGGTAAAGACCTTCACTGGACTGAAACTCTTTAGAATCTTTAATGCTCATTCTATCACATTGTACCATCATCTCAGATCATGGTCATTTGAAATCCTATAAGGTCACTGCTAAATGAAATGGTACTTTGCATTTCAAAAGCAATTTCAGATAGATACATTTTTACTTCAAATTGACCACAGTTACACATCTTGGCAACAGAAGTTTTGTGTTTTTCTTTTCCTTTGTTTTTCTGAGTTGCATTTCACATGAGGGAGATGAGATCAGTCAACAAAGTCACTTGAGACTGATCAAAGCATAAAATATTGCATAAAACAACTCACATTTCACCTCTGCAAATGAATAAGTAAAGGGAAATTCATGAATTCTTAAAGTATTGTCCCTTGATGCGGATATCAGCCTCTTTCTGGTTTCAGCATTAATACACATGGGCATCTTTTCCATAGGCAGTTTTATTTTTCCTGAGCAACTGGTATTGCCATTGAATTTTGTGGAAAAAAAAGGACAAGTTTAAAATACCATGCTTTTTATGAATCCTATAACTAGGAGGAGTATTTAGAAAATAAATTCTATTTTAGTTTTTCAAAAGTAAGCTTTTAAAATTCAAAACCTTAAACATTTGTGTTAAGGCTGAAAACTGTTTCAGCTATCACAAGTTATGTTTGCCATCAGTTTATTTAGCACAAAAGTATGGAAGAAGAATAAAAAATAGTAATCATCTCCCATTTTTTAATATTGTTCTCCATTTTCTGTGGTTGAATTCTGTGACAGCTGCTCCAAAGGCAAGGGTGAAAATAGACTTAAGTACATCTTTGCTTGGGTATACACATGAGTGTCTCTCAAAGGACACATTGACTTCCAGTGCCAGTGATACATGTGGTTCACAAACAAAGACAGAGGACTACAAGCACATCTTAAACCCTGAGGAGCACTAGGTCGCAGCGCACAAAGCACAGGGCAGATTTAGAAAGATCGTATTTTTTTCCAATTTGCTTTCTTGCAAGTCACACTCTCTGAAGAAAAGAAAATAGGACATTTGTTGTAGAAAGAGGGATAAGCAACCTGTATAAAAGTTAATACAGGTATGTGGGGAATAAGTAATCACTTCTGTATTAAACTGCATTTATTTCTTTGAATGAAAACAAATCAAATACTAAAACATTTAAAGTCAAGTATATTCGTATTTGCAAAGGAGAATTTTTTCCATAGATAAAAAAGAGAGTTTTTGCCTAATATTACTTAGTCGATCAAATATTTTCTTCGCATATGGCAAGAATATATCTGGAACTGAAATTTTGTCTTTCTCAAGTATTAGCAAAGTTAGGAAAGGCCAGCCTCTCTTCTCTGCCATGGTTGAGTATGTTGCACGCTGTGCCAGGAACTATGACTAGCCTTTCCCATGCTATTGTTGTATTTACGTCTAAAAGGTAGATCTAGATGTTACTCTCAGTTTATAAGTGAAGAATCAGAGGCTTTGGGAGGTCAAAAAACTGTCAAGTTTGCACAGCTAGAGAGCGGCAGAGACAGAATTTGAACTGGAGACCCAGGTTGTAGACAAATTGCCTCCTGTCAATGCCTGTGAGTCAAGCCTTCATCGTTTCCAATCTTGATTCATACCACAACCTACCACTCACCATGCTTCTAGAATTAACAAGTGCATGCAGGATAATGCAATGCCTAATTTACAATCTTCCATGTCCTCAGAATGAATTTTCAGTTTCTCAGCCATGTAGGAACCCGGTAGGCTACAGTCCATGGGGACGCATAAAGCTGGACACGACTGAATCGACAGCCTGCCCATGTGCATGAAAAGCTACAGGCAGCATTTCTAAATGGTCATGCATGCTAAGTCACTTCAGTCATGTCTGAGTTTTTGAGACCCTATGGACTGTAGCCCTCCAAGCAACTCTGTCCATGGAGCTTTCTGGCAAGTGGAGTGGATCGCCATTTCCTTCTCTAGGGGTTCTTTCCAACCCAAGGATCAAATGCAAGTCTCTATGTCTACCTGGTTTGGAAGACAAGTTCTTTACCACTAGGGCTACCTGGTCACTAATTCCTAAACACCCTTCATTCAGGTATAACCACTCATCATTCTTCAGTAAACCACAGACACCCTTACTCCTTTGCCCCTGCCATTCACGCTCCACATAACATGCCTTTCAATCTATGTTTCTGATGGTAATCTGTTCATCCTGCCTATCTCTGCTTTACTACTTCCATTTCTAACCCCCACATAGAATGATTCATTTTTTTATTGCCGATTCAAAGCAGGCTACCTCTACAGCTATTCTAAAAATAATGCATTGGATGATAAGCTCCAGGTAATGCGCATATCCATTGGCAGTGAAGTAAAGTTTTCAAGTATAGAAAGCCTTTTATTCTGATACTTCTTTCATTTTTCATACGGTTACCTAACAATTGACAAATAAACATGTATTGATTATATGAAATAAAAGTAGATTCTATTTGAGTACATGATTATAAAGAAAAATATTCATTTTTGGCACACTTTTCAAATTGTGTAGTTTAGCATTTTTCCTTATGTAGCAGTTATTCATTTATGGGGTTATGGGGTAAACAATTCATCTATCATCAGAAAATATTTTCTAGTTGCCTCTTGAGCAATACATTATGTGGGATGGTCTGGACAAAAGATATAACTGAAGAACATAGGGAAAGGATGGAAATCAAGAAGAAATAATATTAAAAACAGTAGTTTAAAAATTACATAATTACATAAATGATTTCCATATTTAAGTTGTAAAATATAGTCAAGTGCATAATTACATATGACTTTCTTGATTAAACAAGGAAACTAAACAATTTGGATTGCTGAGCCCTATGTTGATTAGGATACCCACAGATTCCCTTATTTTCTAAGCTTCTTATAATTATAAAGTTCTAAGAGCACCATAATATCTGTTGAGAGCCAGAAAGTATTATCTGGTTATGGATCTGTTCAAAGAGCATGCTTCAGTCTTCATTTTTGGCTGGGGATTCAGTCTCTTGGGGAAATGCAGCAAACTGCATGCCTAGCCCCAAATACTCATTTTCATTATCACCTTTTAAAACTGTGTGTACATTTTTATGTTCATACATAGGTCTGCTGTTTTTCTCTCTGTTTATTTTGTTGCTGCTTTTAAGTTAGGAATAGCCCTCTGGGGAAAATTCTTTTTTCAGCCTCATCCCTGGATTTTCCCTGCTATGATTTGGTGAACACATATAATTTTTTATGGTCCACCATCATTGACAGGCTGGCCCCAAGGCACAGGGTTCTGTGTAGCACATCATGGTTTATTGATGAGCACTGGGACCTGAAGCAGACTGGTGGAAACTGGCACACCAGTTACAGATCCTTGTTTAGAAACCAACTGGGCATTCAGTAATGAGACCGCACGGTCTTGTTTGCAGAGCTCAGCTCAGGCCAGAGATCCATCGAAGCGTGAGTTAGAAGGAAAACAAATTAAACAACCATATAGTTCAAGTAGTTTGTGCCATTGGCAGTTTAAACCTAGCATCATTTCCTATCACACCTATAAAATTATTTAAAGGAAAGTTTAACTAGGATAGTATGGAGTAAACTGGGTTCTTGGGAAAGAGTTATAAATGCATAATAAAAGAATATGAGTATATTTTTGGCCAGAATTATTTATTTTAAAAAGTAGTCCTACTTCTTTGAAAAAGCCATATATATATAGTAAAATTTTTAAAAAATGATGAATGAATAATCTGGGTAACCACAGATAAAGTAACTTTTGCTGCAATTCCTTTCAGAAACACTCCATGTTTATTTACTTTTTAAAGCCAATAAGAGCACATAAATACATTTTCTAAATTTCATGTGTGTTCCCATGTAACAATACATTTTGGATGATGTCTCAAGCAACACACATAAATTTACTTAGTTTATTTTCATAGTTTCCCATTATGAAAATAAACTATTGCTTGTTTCAGGTAATAGAAAATGCTAGAATGAATATATTTGTGCACAAATCATTTTGCAATTATGTGAATATATTTGTGGTGTCATTTCAAAAAAGTGACGGCTAAGTCAAGGAGTATTTATCTTTTATGTCTGTACCAAGATTTATGAAAGCTTATTATTCCGTACTCTTGAAAACACCACAGTTTTAGTTACATTTAGACTGAAAATTAGAATCCCATTGATATTTTAGTTTTGTTGTTTATGCAAAGAACTGAGTGCTTTTCTATCTTTTCCTATGATCTAGCTGAATATGTAGTTTGCAAAATGGTCTGTTGAATTTTTTTTTGTTATTCATTTATATATTAATAACAAAATATATCATATATTGTTACAATATTTACATACAATAGTCTGTAACATGTATATTACTAGTCCCTGTACTATATGCTACAGATATTTTTGTGCTTTGTCTTTTGTATTTTCCTTGGACTGTGAAGAAGGCTGAGCGCCGAAGAGTTGATGCTTTTGAACTGTGGTGTTGGAGAAGACTCTTGAGAGTCCCTCGGACTGCAAGGAGATCCAACCAGTCCATTCTGAAGGAGATCAACCCTGGGATTTCTTTGGAGGGAATGATGCTGAAGCTGAAACTCCAGTACTTTGGCCACCTCATGCGGAGAGTTGACGCACTGGAAAAGACTCTGATGCTAGGAGGGACTAGGGGCAGGAGGAGAAGGGGACGACAGAGGATGAGATGGCTGGATGGCATCACGAACTCGATGGACGTGAGTCTGAGTGAACTCCGGGAGTTGGTGATGGACAGGGAGGCCTGGTGTGCTGCGATTCATGGGGTCGCAAAGAGTCGGACACGACTGAGCGACTGAACTGAACTGAACTGAATACTATCTTTATGAAGATATATTTATATTTATGTTGTAATGTTTTAGTAATTTAATACTTCTGGGTTTTCGGTCTTACTCAGAAATAGAATCCCTACACTAAATTATTAACCATTCTTTTATGTTTTTTCTAGACAGTTCACTCTTTTCACTACTATCGTTTAAGTTTTGGTCCACTTGAAAATGTGTTTTGTAATAATGAGTGAGGTAAGGGTCATCTTTATTTTTTTCAAGATATTGAATTCCTTGCCGTCATACTATTTAATGTGTTCAGTTCAGTTGCTCAGTTCTGTCAGAGTCTTTGTGACCCCAAGAATCGCAGCACACCAAGCCTCCCTGTCCATCACCAACTCCTGGAGTTTGCTCAGACTCACGTCCATCGAGTCCGTGATGCCACCCAGCCATCTCATCCTCTGTCGTCCCCTTCTCCTCCTGCCCCTAGTCCCTCCCAGCATCAGAGTCTTTTCCAGTGAGTCAGCTCTTCACATGAGGTGGCCAAAGTACTGGAGTTTCAGCTTTAGCATCAGTCCTTCCAATGAACACCCAGGGCTGATCTCCTTCAGGATGGACTGGTTGGATCTCCTTGCAGTCCAAGGGACTTTCAAGAGTCTTCTCCAACACCACAGTTCAAAAGCATCAATTCTTCGGCGCTCACCTTCTTTACAGTCCAACTATTACATCTATACATGACCACAGGAAAAACTATAGCCTTGACTAGATGGTGTAATCCATCTTTTTTGCATGTTTCAATATTATCTCTCCACTTTATTACATCATTCCATTTATTCATAAATGAGCTCCATTCTATCTTATTCTGTGTTTATGTGATTCTACTGCCTACATTTACTTACAAATATTAATTTCTTCTGATATTCTCCCATGTGAGGCTGTTGTTTTCAGTTGAGAAGATTGTACTAGAAGTAGTCTTCACATTTAAAAAATTTTTCATCTGTCTCTGTATTCAAAAATAGTTTACAAATATAGATCATGTGCCATTCACTGCTTTGGAATGAAGATAAGACATCAATGCACAACTAGTTTACTATCAAATAAAATAAAATCTTGGTCTACCTCATGGAATTGTTGTCGGGACTGTATGTAGTAATGTGAATTTCATTTCCTAAGGATAAATTACCACTGGAATAGTTTCAGTTGTTCTTAGAATCTTTATAAGTTGTGTGACCTATCCAATCAATAGCTGTTTTCTCTGAGAATTTTTGTCCAACCGTTATTACCCAGGTCTAACTGTGCTCTAGAGGAGTTTAGGCATCAGGGCCACTTTTGCCAGTTGTCTAAGATAATATATGTGTTCACTAGATATGTTGGTGTCATTAGAAATGTTTAAGTTCAGATCCAATATTTGAAACATGGCTACATTTGGTGACTGGAACTGAAAGGGTACAGCTGTATGAATATAAGTGGTCAGGTTTACTAACCAACTTTGTAACACTAATTGTCAAGGTGCAAACCAATTTTCCTCATATTTGACCTATGCCAGGCCCTTCAGTCAACACGAGAAGATGCCTCCCTACCTAACATTTGTGCTATTCATGCCTTCTCATCACTGTAACACTTCTCATGTTCCTGAGTTCAGTGATGGCTCTTGATTGGGTCTGGCCATCAGCTTTGCATTTCCTTACCACAGTGAGTGGTTCACAGATGGGTATGCCACCAGTCAAAGCCAATGAAGTGTGGTGAGGATTTTACTGAATTTTCTGAAAATTACTTCCTATTGTACTTGAATCTGAGTGGATGCTAAGGCTAAGTGTACTCTGGCGACTTTATAGTGTCTGAGAAAAAGAGATAGGGAGTAACCCCTTGAAGACATTTTCAGTCCAGGATCTAGCCATTTGTGATGTAAACTATTCCCTTTTTAGCTGAAATCAGTTTGAATGCATTTTTATTTACAGAATCCTATAAAGAATGTAAGGTTGCTTAGCAAAATTGTAAGTCGTAGCATGATAATTAGTTACTCAAGTTTCACATTCACAATATTATTCCATGTATTTTTTTGTTGCAAATTACAGAACATGTATATATAGGTTGTAGCATGAATATCAAATAAATATTAACATTTTCCCCAGTAAGGTCCCTTAATGAAGACACAATTTTTCAATGTCAATTTTAATTAAGTTATGTAAGGCTTTAGAATCGTCTTTAAAAATCTTGTTTTTAAAGAAAAGATTTCCAAGTTTTGAAATTTTCTCCCTAGAAGCCAATTGACTATTAGCTTATAATTTCTCATTAGTATATGCCAGTGTTTTTATATATAGCAGTCAAAAACTCAGTGTTAACAAAGGGCATATTGTGGATTCTATAAACATTTCACAAACATTGTCAGGAGCAGCTTGTAAGGGAACTGCTGACTAACTCTAATTGTGAATGTAAGTGAGATACAAACTCGTAAAATTTAAAGTTGACACTCCAGCATCTTGCTAATTTTCACATGATTTTATATTATGCAACTAGCTGTCCAGATAAACTATTGTGACTTTCAGAAACCTAATGGGATCACACAATGATCACAGTGTGGATCAGCGGGATGACTGGTGAGAAACGTTAAAAGACTGCATAATACATACTTCTGACAAAGGGAAAATTAAGAGTATTTGATAACACCAAGCTTTCTAAACGCTTCATGCTTTTAAAGAAAAGCTGTTTACTGACTGTAAGTACCTCTCTCTATCCTTCTCCCTCCCTCTATCTCTTTCCCTCTCTTGTTTCTCTCCATCTCACATACACACATGTGCATACACACACACACACACACACACACACACACACCCCTTATAGGTAACATCTAATGTTACTCTAAGACATTTTTACTATTTATATCAGAGAAATTAAGTAAAAATATCCATTAAATATATTTCACTCATGAGATCATTTTTCAAAATCAGTAACTATGTATCATTCTGATAGATATGCTTTCATTTTAACCTCCTCATTAGAATGACAAACAGTCAAAGTCATTTTTGGTAATCAAATGGGAAAGTGGCATGAAACCATAATAAGGGAAAGCCAGCTGAGGAGCCTACTACAAGACAATACCATGTATAATTGGTCCTTAATTATGCAAATTTAACAAATGGCAGAAGGGTGGTTGTGTTTCTTGACCAAGGCTTCCTGCCAAGTCAACAAGCTGGCATCAGTGTAGGAAGAAACTCCCTCTATAATCCTGACTGCAGCATTGCTTTCCACATTGCCAAAATATGTTTCTGTGTGACAAAGAAATTTGTTGATTTGCTAAGACAAGCTAAATTCATATTTTTGGTGTGAGTGGATATCCCCAATTGCATCATTAAAAAAGTTTTCTTAAACACAGACTTAATTTAAAATAAGGATTAAAGACCCCAGAAAAAAGCCCAAGTAATAATTAGCGTATACATTTGTATGTAGGATAAGTTTGCTGCATAGTTCTTTGTGAAAATAATCTTTATGCACATGGAGGCTCTTGTAAGAAAAAAGGTATTGAAAATGAAAATATGAATTATCTTTTAATATATTAGCTTTAAAAGACACACAGGGAATTAAGTATTGCTATGTTTCATTTTTGCACCATGATTTTGTACACATCTTAAAATATATTAAAAGTTATTTACTATTTTTAACAAATAAGGACTTTAAAATTCATTTATTCGTAAGTTTGCATTGGGACTTTATAAGACAGAAATAGCCTTTAGAAACACTGCTCTCTTATTGGCCTCTGATAAACAATGGTCTGAAGTCTCCTTATGCTCTCAAACCTTCTCTTCTTAACTCAGCACCCACAGGCACCTGCTGCTCTGAGATAATGAAGAATATTCTGCAGGGTCTAAGACTCCCACAACTTCAGAATGGTAGATTTGGCTTTTGGTGAAACTCTCTGAACATACTCTCTAATACATCCAAGAGAGAGGTGAAGAAAATAAATTACTTGAATAATTCCTTTCCTTTTCACAGATTTATTTTACTACAGGTGGTTTTTTTGTTTGTTCGTTTCTACTTAATTGAAGTACAGTTAATTTATGACATTAGTTTCAAGTGTACAGCACAGTAATTCAGTATTTTTACAGGTTGCACTCTTTAAAAAGTTATCACAATCTAATGGCTATAATTCCCCATACTATACAATGTTTCCTCATTGCTTATATGTTCTATACATAGTAGTTTGTATCTTTTAATCACATACCCCGAACCTGCCCCTCCCCATTTCCTCACCCCTCTGGTAACCACTAGCTTGTTTTCTGTATCTGTGCATCTGTTTCACTCCCGTTTTGAATGAGGAAGAGAAGTGGCATGTTTTAACATCTTGCCAGTAAAATTTACCTCTCAATGTATTCTAGTTTGTAATAGCCACCAGAATCATTTCCTGCTTCTCAAGCAGCAAAATCTGAAAACCAGAACTTTCATTCAGGTTTTGATCAGAATATATTTCAAAAGGTCAGGGAAAATTACTGAACAGGTTGGAAGAAATAGCATATGCAAAGCTGTCGTCAAGAATTAAAGAAGAGGAGAAAAGCACATGTGGTAGTAGTGATTGAGAGAAAGAGTGAAAGCTAAAGTAGGGTGGAATCAGTAGTAGGAAATGGGTGTAGAAGGATGCCCTTCACTGACATTTTTACCTTCATTTTGCATGTTCATAAAACATGTCTCAGCGGCAAAGAATCTGCCTGCAATTCAGGAGCCACAGGAGACACAGGTTCGATCCGTGGGTCAGGAGGATCCCCTGGAGAAGGGCATGGCAGTCCACTCCAGTATTCTTGGCTGGAGAACCCCATGGGCAGAGGAGCCTGGCAGGCTACAGTCCATAAAGTCACAAAAGGTCGGACATGACTGAAGTGACTTAGCACTCATGCACTTGAAATAGCTTCATCACAGGTGAAATGAAAGAAAAAACTTATACAGCAGTTTTCTCTTTGGAAGGGTGATACTATGCATCATATGTCAATCAATTATCTATCCTATTTATCAATCCTAAATCCTGGGCTTCACAGAAATAGCATCGGAATTTTATAAAATTCTATACTAACATACTTTATTCATTCACAATGGGATTAGCCGAGAATAGTCTTAGTATCTGTGAAACACTGTCTTACTGAAAAACCTATTCATATTTCATTTTATTTAAATATGACCAGATGTATATTCTTAGAAGCAAGCATGGTATTCTGGAAAATAAAGTGAAATAAAGAGAATGTTGGGGACTGCAAGCCATGCGTATCTTGCATCACTGATAGAAAACTGAATATGACCTGAATTCCTAGAACAAATATATAAACAGCATGTTTAAATAGAAGATTTGTGTAAGTTATTTTGCTTCTTAAGACTCATATTTTGAGAGGTTTTCTTTCACTCAGTCTTAAAGGAAAGAATCCTACACAGAGAACTTCAGTACTCACTTGTGAGTGCAGTTCAGAGAGAGAAAAAAACGTCATTATAAGTCTCATTCCCCTGCATCCTCTTACTCTAAATCTTAAAGGAATACTGAAAGTACAATTTTCAGAGAGTCATGTTTTATGAATGGCATTAGCCTGGTAATGTCACGGCTGATTATATTGTAAATGTGTATCAATCACTAAGGTCCAGCCTTACAATTCAAAAAATTGTTAGAAAATGGTATTGTATTGTTTCACAAGGAGTTAAAGAAGGTCAGTCATGTCTGACTCTTTTGTGATGCCATGGACCATATCCCACCAGGCTCCTCTGTCCATGCGGTTTTCCAGGCAAGAATACTCGAGCAGATTGCCATTCCCTTCTACAGGGGATCTTCCCAACCCAGGGATCCAACTCATGTCTCCTGCACTACAGGCAGATTTTTTACCACTGAGCCACCAGGGAATCCTCTTATTGTTTCATAAGAGGAGACTATGATGAAATTCTTCAGTGGGACCATTTTATTATACCATATTTGGTATTTATAATGGTCTAAGGGGGTGGAAAATAAAACACAGAACAAGTGAGTCTTCAACATTACACAGTATAGACTGTTAAAGAAGCAGCTGCTAATAGAAATGAGATCCCAAACCTTTTGAGGATTTCCCTGGTGGCACAGAGGGTAAAGAATCTGCTTGTAATACAGGAGACCTGGGTTTGATCCCTGGGTTGGGAAGCTCCCTGGGCAAAGGAAATCACAACCCACCCCAGTATTCTGCCTGGAGAATTCCCTGGACAGAGGAGCCTGGTGGGCTATAGTCCATGGGGATCACAGAGTCGGACGTGACTGAGCAACCAACACACACAAAATCCTTTAACAAATTCAGTAAAACTGTTTCTGTGTGGTCTCTAATACCAACATCAGGCTGCAAAAATTTGTAGTACTGATGTACTGATGTTTCAAAAGAACATAGCACAGTCTCTTCAGAAGTAAGTCCATCGGATGGATGCATATTTGAAAGACATTTAGAGCAGAGGCTCATGGCATCTGACATCAGGTAACCAATCTTGTGATCACACGATAACAACACAAAGCCATATTGCCACCATCTCTATAACGTAACCAGAACACAAGTACTTTACCCCTCCTCCACGAGCACCATCTTCCTGGTCCACCCCATTATCCCTTGTCTGCCTTACTGCAGTAGCTTCAATTGTTTTCCCATTTACACTCTCGCTCCTTTACAGTACTCTTTCAAAACAACATCTTCAATGATTCAACTAATATATGAGTTAGATCATGCTTCTGTTCTGTTCAGAACTATCCAACGGTTCCTCTTTTATTTCTGAATTAAATACAGAGCTCTCATAGTGGCCTATAAGGGCATTCACAACCTGGCCCCTTCCCTGGTCTCAGTCCCACCTCGCTCCCCTTGTTCCTTCTGTGAATGCTTACTGGTCTTTTTAACTATTTCTCAAATGCCCTTCAAGTTCCTTCTGTTAGAACATTCTCCCTCGGAAAGCCATAAAGCTTATTTTCTTGAATCCCTCCTTTTTACTCTACTGTCACTAGGGAGATCTTCCCTCGTAGCTCAGTCGGTAAAGAATCTGCCTAAAAGGCAGGAGACCCAGGTTCGATTCCTGGGTCAGGAAGATCCTCTTGAGAAGGAAATGGCAACCCACTCCAGTATTCTTGCCTGGACAATCCTATGGACAGAGGAGACTGGCAGGCTACATTCCATGGGGTCGCAAGAGTCAGACACAACTTGGCAACTAAACTGCCCCTGCTGCCATCACAAGGGAGCTGTGGCTGCATGGTGCCCTTGGACTGCAAGGAGTTCCCACCAGTACATCCTAAAGGAAATCAGTCCTTAATATTTATTGGAAGGACTGATGCAGAAGCTGAAACTCCAATACTTTGGTCACCTGATGCGAAATGACTCTTCTAAAGACCCTGATGCTGGGAGAGATGTAGGGTGGGAGGAGAAGGGGATGACAGAAGATGAGATGGTTGGATGGCATCACCGACTTCATGTATATGAGTTTGAGTAAGCCCCAGGAGTTGGTGATGGACAGGGAGGCCTGGCATTCTGTAGTCCATGGGGTCGCAAAGAGTTGGACAAGACTGAGTGACTGAACTGAACTGAATTACTTTCACAAGTCTGATGCCGCATTTAAAATTGCAACACACTCTGTTATACCCCTTCTCTTTTATCCTGATCATATTTTATTTCCATGATACATCAGGTTTACTTTGCTTTAAAATTTACCTTGCATATGTATTGTTTATTTTATATCACTCCCTCTTCATATTAATAGATTGTAAGCTCCATAAAAATAAGAATCTTGACTCATCGTTTAAATTATTGCTCCTCCAGAGCCTAGAGTAGTGGTTGGCATGTAAGAAGATGCTAAATAAATACTTACCATTCATGTAGCATCTTAATTCACATGACGATGAAATTCAGTTACTTTATATAGTTAGCATGTTTTGGCTAGAAGATGTTACTCTGCTTTATTGTTTGTTGCTTTCTGTACATTTAGCTACTAATTGTGGCAGTATCAAAATCAGTTGAGGCAACTCAACAGTATTTTCTTATGTGGAATTTTGCAAAATGTTTGACTTCTTTCTCAATTAGAATGGTTCATCCATTTGAGGTTACAGAGAATGTTGTGAATGAACTTTGAATACACTCTCAGAGAATTTTTCATTTCTTTATCATGAAGGGATGGTCTACAGAACCTTTTGTAAAGGAACTAGGTAAAAAAACTAGGAATCAGTGTCAAAACACCTTTACTGTTTTCAAATAATAAATAGGTAAATAGTAGCTATATGTTATTAAAGGTGTAACACAAATTTCAAAGCCTGGAAAAGCATCAATCCCTCAGGATTAATCAGTTACAAAAATTCAGATGTTACCCATAGGAAACTGTCTGCTGAATCTGGGTATTTACAACTGAGCAATGTACATCAAACCAGTTACACATATCATATAATTCACTGTGATAGTCATTATGATGTGTCATCTTGCTAGGCTGCCATCCCATTATTCAATCAAACACAAATCTAAGGTTTGCTGTGAAGGTATTTTTGTAGATGTGATTAAAGTCCATAATCAGTGGATTTTAATTAATAGATCCTGAATGGATAACCTGAATGGGGCTGATTCAATCATTTGAAAGGCTTTAAAAACAGAGCTGGGTCTTCTTTCTGGACAGCAGCTTAGTTCACAGGAAGGCGCTCCATTCAGCTTTTCTGCTGGCCTGTCTTACAGATTTCAGGCTTGCCACAATCAGGCAAACCAAAAGCTTGCAACAAATGCCTTAATGCATATTCCCTACTGATTCTGCTTCTTTGATTGCACCCTGACTGATACAGCTACTAACGCTTCAAGGTAATATAAGACTTGATGGAGCTAATAAGGGCACAGCAAGCTGCCAATCCACTTCTATTAGAAATGAGCAAAAATTGGAGAATCTTTTCAAACTTGCCCTTGAATACATTTTTGTTGATTATTTATGATGGCATTGCAGAAACTGAATATTCATTACTCAAAAAGTACCTTCAATAGGAATTTTTATTCTCCTAGAATTATCTCCTACAGTCAGAAAACCCTCTTTTTTAAAAATAATTTTAAGCCTAGTAAATCATATATATATGATTTATATATGATATATATTAATATTTAATTTATTTATATATATAAATATTCATATACATATATAAATCGGGAGATAGAAAACTTCCATGCAATCTCCTACTAGGATATGTTACATGATGGAGGGCTGGTCATTAATGTTTGTGTTTGCATACACAATTTACTTGTGTTTTTTTCTGTTCAGGCTCTTTCTCAAATTTTCTAAGCATCCATTGTGCTTTTTTTAAACACTTTTTCTGTCTGCCCTTCAGGACAAAATAACCTAGTATTTTACTAGGTGCTCTTTGAATATTCTCATTCTATTGTATCATATGTCTTATTCACAATGAACTCAACTTTCAGTAAACAAATTAAAAACTTACAGAAAAACTTACTTTTGGAGTCTATTCTTTTTGTTTCTCTATCCATCTCAAGTCCTGTGTGTATGTGTGGGTGTGCATGTATGTGTGGAAGTGTGTACAAGTGTATGTACGTATGTGTGATAACATGTTATAGCAAACAGATATTATTTTTAAAAAGATAAAAGTGGAGACCTCAGGGGGGAAAAATGCATTCACTAATTCATCTTGAGTGACTAGATCAGTAGGAAATAAATATTTGTTGAGTAAATGAGTAGTTTATCATCTTACAGAAAAACACAATACATCCAGGGACATCTTTGGCTTCTGAAGTAATTTCAGTGGCAGTCACATTGATAATGGGCACAATCTATGAATCTCCAGTGTTGAGAACAAAGATTATCCACATTCTGGTACTCAATCTCTGATCGTCTTCTAGTCATATTTCCTAACAGAGGCAACCTGTGCCAGACCATGTCATTTCCTCCTAGTCAGTGCCGTTAGTCACTCTGTCATGTCCAACTGTTTGCAACCCCAAGGACTGTAGCCCACTGGGCTCTTCTGTCCATGGGGTTCTCTAGGCAAGAATATTGGAGTGGGTGGTCCTTGTGGTGGTTTAGTTGCTAAGTCGTGTCCGACTCTTGCGACTGCATGGACTGTAGCCTGCCAGGCTGCTCTGTCCATGGGAATTCTCCAGGAAAGAATACTGGAGTGGGTTGCCATTTCCCTCTCCAAGGGATTTTCTTGACCCAGGGATCAAATACAGGTCTTCTGCAGTATAGGCAGATACTCTACTGTCTGAGCCATGGTCAAGGTATTGTTAATTTAATTGACTATTACACCGAATAATGGTGTCCTAAGTACTAGAATTGATAACACAACAGCATTCCCTAATCCATGCAGAGCATCTATACTCATGTTGGTAATTTTTTGAAGTTAAAAATTTTTTGTTCTGCTCTGTGTATTCTTAGCTACTTTCGGTTGCTCATGTCAATACAATTCCAGGAAGTACAAGGCAGAAATGTATTTTTTGGCAGGAGAAAAAAAACAGAATTTAGCCCACTGTCTGCCCCATTAAACTGCTTTATATACATGCACACAGTGTATCTTTGTCAAGAAAGCAAGGCACTACTCTGCTCTCCTAAATTCCTAAGATTTATATCTTTACAACATCTGTTATGATTATTATCATTTTGAGGAAAACCATTTCACATCAACTGTGAAAGTCTACAATAGTCTTTGATACCACACTTTTCTTCTCATCTATCCTGACTAGTAACTTCCCTTCTCAGTTGCCTTTATCAATTTTTTTAAAAACCCCAAACCCCAAACTTGCATCAACTCACATCACCAGATCTTTCGAGGCCCCTTAATTTTCTACTAACACAATCTCAAAATTCTGCTTTAACACTCAAAGACCTTTTAAAAAACAGGGATTCCTAAATCAGAATTCCTGTGCTTGAATGTATATTTCTCTGTTCATTAGCTGTATGGCTTAGTCAAGTTACTTAAATAAATTGTATCTTCTTCATCTGTAAAACAAAGATAGTAATGGTATACATTTCATGGAGTGGTTAAGAGGATTTAATGAATTAATGCATGAGAAGAATTTAGAATGGTGGCTGTCAAATGGTGATTGCTGAATAAATTTTAGCTATCATCATCATCAGTATTACAGTAATTATTTATAACTTATACCATATGTTGGTTAAGTAGAACCTACAATTTGGGGGAATGTGTACTTTAATACAGATAGAGGCAATTTGCTCAGCTACAGACTTAGAAAAACCAGACATAGGAACATCCCTCTAGCTTTGCGGGCACAACCGTACAAGCCTGTGTGTTACTTGGTTAACAGTACATCCAGAGAAAACACAACAGAGATAGCTTACGCCATCAGAGAAAACATTCAGTTTTAATCATTACCCTGCTAAAAGAAATACTTTGCTGCTGAGTCATGATCTTTTTGTCTCATATAATATAATAAATTCAGTTTCTTCTAAGCTGCTTCTAGTCTCAAAAGTCCTTAAGAGAGTTAAAAAGAGAGAGATGTGAATATCTTGAATTTAAAACTAAATTTAGCAGGAACTCAATTGCTTTCTGAAAACAGATTTCATCTCAAAACAGTAAAGTGCATACCTGTTTTATCTCTCTTTCATTAATCCTCAAAACCACTGCTCTGGTCAGTTCATATTACTATCACCCGAACTCTTGAGTTTAATCTCTGCCACTGCTATTTTATTTGTTACTTTTCCTTTGTAGAAACCTCTTTTTGTAGTGTTTGGAGGTGGAGTTCAATTTCTGTGTCCAAAACTCTTCAGTATTTCTAGCCACTATCAAATTCTCTATTTATGACCACTTGTTTATTTATTTATCCAGTATCGACTCAGTGCCCTCTATGTTTCAGACAGTCTGCTACAAGCAAAGGATATAGGAGTCGAAAGATAACAAAGGTTCCAGTTTGAGGGGAGCTTGCTATACGAAAAAATGTATTGTCATCATTTATACAAATAAAAGACTATAGTTATGGAATGTGTGCTAGGAGAGTATTTAAGGATAGTGTTGTTTAAAGAAGCCTGGTTGTGGAACATTTAAAGCTGAGACTCGAAGAACAAAGATGAGACAGTTAAACAAAGCCCTAGGGATAAAGGGGGAAGCAGACACTTGTAGCACTGAAAACAATGATTTAGGGAGAGGCAATAAGTCTTAAAGATCACAATATGATGAGAATGGAGCTGTTGAAGAATTGAAAGATCACTGTAGCTGCAGCCTAGATTACCAGCAGGACAGCAATGTTATGAGTATTGAACTACTAATAGCCTGGGTCACCCAGAGTATTTAGGGCTTCCCCGATGATTCAGCAGGTAAAGAATCTGCCTGCAATGGGGAAGATACAGGAGATGCAGGTTTGATCCCTGGACAGGGAAGATCCCCCGGAGGAGCGCATGGCAAGTCACTCCAGTATTCTTGCCTGGAAAATCCCAAGGATAGAGGAGACTGGCGGGCTACTGTCCTCAGGCTCCCAAAGAGTCAGTCATGACTGAAGTGACTGAACACACACATACATACACCCACGCACACACACACACACACACACACACACACACACACACACACATATAAAAAGTACTTATGGGTGACAAGCATTTGGATTCTGGATAATGCTGTATAATAGTGATAAATATTCATGTCATTATTTTATTAGAATACATTTATTTTATAGTTCTCCAGCCCATATAAAGATTCCATTCAAGACATAAGATTAGAAATGTAGAGATCTTGTTATTTATTTCTTTTGTTTGCTTCATATGCATATTGTAGCAATAGGTGCTTGTTAAGATTACTCTGTGGGATCCCATTTTAATCCTATTCAATCTTACTTTTTTTGTTTATAGAAATGGACACACACACATACATACATACACATATACACACAAAGGTTTTACATATTCTATGAATAGAAAAGTTTTCAAATGAAACTCAATAGCAGTATAATTACTTGGACTACTTGATTTTAATCAATGCAAAAGATAACCTTCTTCCAAGACTAAAGAATCTCAGTGATTAAGACCTGGAATAAAATCCTCCTGTGTAGGTATTATTTAATCACATCCCTTAGGGCAGATAAACTTGGTAAGTATAATAAAACCACATTAAAAATGATTCAGATCTGGCTTTTCCATTTTAGGAACAGATCAAATGTTAGGAAGGAGTGGTGAGAAATAAACAAGCTAAGTGCATTTTGTTACCTTAATTTAAATTCACAAATTTTAAAAGTCTTTATGAAAGCGATAATTAGCAAAGGGAGTGTCCTAGATTTATTGAGTGTAAAAAGATTAGGATAGGGTCTAAAAACCTCTCCATTTTTAGTTTAGGGGGAAATTATATAAATATTTGAACATTGATACTCTTCATAGTTTTAACTTATAAAAATGTAAATAACAGATTTTAAAACTCTAAAATGTAAATGTTTGATGAAAAAGGGAGTGCTTTACTAACAAAGAAAACAATATGTGCAAGTATTATCAGCATATCCTCTAGTACAGCTCTTTCATAATATATTCTCACTAGATTAGAGTTCAGGGCCATTGTGCCAATCAAGAGTAAGGAGGCAAATGAACACTTCAAGCTTTCATCCTACAGCCTCATTTACTTACTAATTACTGATGAGATCATTACAGGCCTCCATCAGTTAACACAGCACTCATTTCTAAGACATGAATGCTGTCAGAGGCCATGGTGTGCTCTCTAGGTTGCTATTTATCAGAAAATTTAAATGTGTTTCCAGTTCAGCCAGCAATCAAAGGTCACAATTCTATACTTAAAATAACCTAAGTAAAGCAAACATATCAGCATCAATCAATACAAACTACTAACATGGCCCATTATCTAGGTATCTAAGAAGTCTATGTTTAAAAATTGCTCATTTTAACTTGGAAAAGACCTGAAACGTGCAGATAGCTTTGTCCCTAAACTGAAAATTACTGTATTCTCTGTACAGCAACTTAAGTTTAATTTCCTTTCTATCTCAAAACTAAAGTAATGAAAAATTTGGTCAGTTTTGCTACGGATCTATCTTAGAGGAGAAACGTTGCTCCACATGGGATTTTGGACATAGTTCTCATCATTACCTGTGAATTTAACAAGTTGTCTTTTCTCTCTCAGTAATTTAAATGCATATTAAAAAAGCCTTTCAGTAAATAGTCAAAGAAGGCTAAGGAAAAAATGTTAGGAAATATTTACTTTTCATCGATTTTATTTTCATGCTGTTCACTTGCATCTGTTGAAATAAGTTATTGTTTATACTTGTGGTCATTACTTTTTAACAGAGTAATTTGTTTTATATACAATGCTCCTTCATTTAGAGAGATTTTATGTCATTTATATCATGTAGTTGTATGCTGGATCCAGATGTATTTATTCATCAGAGCTGGTGGATACATTTTTCAGGGATTTTATGAGCCAGTTAACAAAATCCATTATTTAACAAACTATTATTAAAATTAAATTATATAAATCAATAATTAAATATGCTAAAAAACCAACCTGATAGATACTAAAAGCTTACTAGTTTTTAAAATCATTTCCTAGTTATTTCACTACAGTTTTACTATTATCAGGCCCATAACGTTGTTTAAATGTATTTATCTGATGGAAGAAATACTGCATAACAGTGTGCTACTGAGCACCACTTCTCAACTTTTCTTTAGGTGATGTCACATTATTGGCTCAAAATACATGGTGCAAGTATACATGCCATGGAAATCGGAAAAAAGATATATATCACTACATATCAGGGCTTAACTTACTGTTTTGTTGGCTATCTAGACTTAGGAAAATCATGGCAAAAATGTTAATAATGAAACTTAAAAATGTATCATGTCAGGAGTCATTACATTGTGAATAACACATACACAAAAGATAAATATTATTCCGTTATTCAAAAATTACTAATCATTTTAGCAAAGAAGTCATTCATATTATTGATTGAGCAACTTTCACTTTCATCCCTGCTTATATGAATATATACAATAAAACAAGGCAATATATAAAAGTATGTGCTAAAGCAAAATGAAAGAAGCAGCAAAAAAAAGGAGCCAGAAGGGAGACTGGTAACAACAGTAAGAACAATCACAATAACAAGAACAATCACATAGGTTACTAAAGATTACTAAGATTCTACATGTATGTATTAGTTGCTCAGTTGTATCTGACTCTGCGATCCCATGGACTTTGGCCTGCCAGGCTCCTCTGTCCATGGGCTTCTCCAGGCAAGAATGCTGGAGTGAGTTGCCATGTCCTTCTCCAGGAGGATCTTCCCAATCCAGGGATCTAACCCACATCTCTAATGTTTCCTGCATTGGCAGGTGGCTTCTTTACCATTAGCACCACCCGGGAAGCCCACCAAAATGTCCTAGTATTCTGCATTTAATGATTGCAGGAGACAGCACCCATGGAAAAGTCTTCTCCCTAGATCTACCCTGTAAGGAATGGCCAAGTTTAATCAAAGAGAGTTGATTTCTAAGTTTCCTGAAGGGTTATCTCACAGACTATCTTCATTTTTGTTAGTTTGGAGCATTCCCAGACTTGACATATAGTTGTCCTGCGGGAGAGTGCAAAACTGCATTGCTCCCAGTTATAAATGTGTATTCCATTATTTTCACCTTTTAAATTTTATATCTTTCTAGCTATTCCATACACTATATCAACCCTGTGAATTGTGTGACTGATTATCCTGATACACCATTTTGAGGCTATGTCACACACAAAAGGCATTTTCTCCTACTTACGACATTTACTCAGTATTTCAGTGTGAAATACTCTCCTAGCTCTTTCTAGAATCAAAGAATTTCTGTTTGCTGTTCAAGACCCAGGCCTAAATATTAACTCCTGCTCCTCCCAAGAAGAGTTAGCAGCTTTTCTTCTCTGCTCCCAAAGCATATTTTTTGAGTCTCTATTTTTTTTTTTCAGGTTGGCATGATTTTTTAAATATAAATTTATTTATTTTAATTGGATGCTAATTACTTTACAATATTGTATTGGTTTTGCCATACATCAACATGAATCTGCCACGGGTATACATGTGTTCCCTATCCTCAACCCCCGTCCCACCTCGCTCCCTGTACCATCCCTCTGAGTATCTATTTTGAAGGATTTTGTTAAACTCAGTAATTCAGCTGTATTCACATTCACCTCTGAAACTGAAGGCTCTTTGAGGTGAAGTTCGTGAACACTGAGTGGAAGTGCTTATATAGATCAGGTACTCATAAACGGATGACAATTGCCCATCGATGTGCAATGATGCGTGAGGCCGATCGCTACCTTTATAATCATTATTAGACTTCTATTTCATACCATAATGGCATAGACAAGTAGCAACACTTGGGCTCATGTTTCTCAAAATGATAACAATTAGTGAATACACTTGCGAATAACCAGATTTCAAGAAAGCTTACTTCCCAATAGGACCAAACTGATTTTTGTATAGAGTTTTTAAACTGCTGGCTTTTAAAGGCTATAGGATATTATCAAGTGAAAACTACATCTTAATAGTCAGATGATTAAAACCAGGGAAGAAAGGGACTAATTTTCATGCATTAAAAAAAAATAAATAAAAAAGTGCCATATAGGTTTTTTCATTTAATTTTGAAGTGTTTGTCATTAATTAGCAATATTAATTTTTTAAGGAAAAGCATATTTCAGATAATACTAATTTGCCATTAGCTGGGTGCTTTATTTTAGGCTTCTCTTTCATCTACAATGGAAACACCAATAGGTTTGGGAATCCTTATTTTTAAAATACAAGGTAAAACCAGTACAGCACTTGTTAGCAGTTTTTATTTATATCCATCTTTTTCTGCCTTAATCAATCTAACATCTAGTTCTAGTACTCTTAAATCAGTTATCGAACTACATAAGTCATATTTATGTAATATGCTTGAATCAAATTCCTAATCTTACCTATATAATTGTTCTTCCTTTTCAAATAATGGAAAACTTCTCTCATGTATGTCTAGGCCACATTGCCCACAAAAAGACTGTCTAAAATGCTTCATTATTACAATTATTACTGGCTTACTCAGAAAAAATAAATCATCCTACAGCAAAGACAATAAAAATTGTGCTTATGACTTTCTTCTAAGTGATTTGTAGATATTCTTCCAGAACATATTCTTCCAGTCTAACCATGAGACAAGAATCATTTTCAGCTGCCAGGATTAATGAAGATAATCACTACTTTATGTATGCTATTGGCATATGACTCTCATTCTGCTATTTGTCTCTCAAAACTATAGATGAAATGTTACAATGCTAAATACATGTTTTATGAATTGTATCACTACATTTAAAAAAGGAAAATTATGATTTTATAAGATAATAAACAAAGGGAGGTCTGGTAATGTTCTGGTTATCTTCCTTTCTCTTCCTCCTGTTTCATACTCAACCCCTTGAAGACTAGGCTAATCCCCTGGCTACCCTGGGACTGGGGTCATTCTGGTTCATATCTAAAAAACAGTGAAAAAATGAAATCGAGCCAGATTTCCAAGCCTAAGGGACCTCTAGCTGCCTGCAGTCTTGTAGGTTATGGGGCTGTCAAGTTCCTGAAGTTTGAGGGTGTGTTCAAATGACACGCTTTTACAAAGTACATATATCTTTTGCCTGAATAGTCTCCAATGAATATATATATATACATATATATATCACTCCTTATGTCCAAAGATAAAGCTACAGAAGTCTGATCTCTGGTTAAGGTCATGACTGAAAAATTATGCATCTTGCTAAACTTTTTAAATAATATTAAGAAATAGCTAGTGTGTAATGTTTTGGCAAAAAAGAAAAACTACACCAGTGATTTTCTTCAATTTTTATTAAAATAATTTGTAGACTTAAGCATATTTGAAGGCTATTATTTTAATCAGTATTTTATTTTTCATTATTCAGAAACTTTTTCAGGATTTACCTAAAAATTCTCTTTTATTTTTCATGAGTATAATTTAAAATCCTGTCATTAGTAAATGTAAGCCCCAAATTT
Source organism: Budorcas taxicolor (assembly GCF_023091745.1). Classification (NCBI taxonomy): domain Eukaryota; kingdom Metazoa; phylum Chordata; class Mammalia; order Artiodactyla; family Bovidae; genus Budorcas; species Budorcas taxicolor. The sequence continues at coordinate 91,474,727 of NC_068910.1, forward strand.
TGCAAAATATTACTAGCTAATTATCTTATAATGCAACTTAACATACTCGATCAGTTTATACAAAACTGACTCTGGGTTTCACAGATTTTGGGGGCAATATTTCCTGCATTCAGGGAAAAACATAGGGTTTATTAAATTATTAATGGGAAAATATTGTAATAAATATTTATTTATTATAAATATTGGCTTCCCTGGTGGTTCAGTGGTAAAGAATCTGTCTGCCAATGCAAGAGATGTGCATTTGATCCTTGAGTCAGGAAGATTCCCTGGAAAAATAAATGGCAACCCTCTATAGTATTCTTGCCTGGGGAATCTCACGTGATAGAGGAGCCAGATGGGCTATAGTCAATGGGGTTGCAAAAAGTCAAATATGACTTAGCAACTAAACAATGACAAAAACTATTACAATGTATATTTATTTATTATAAATATAATAACATTATTCATTTTATCATATTATAGGAGAACTTTGAAAAATTTTTAGTTAAATATTTTATAAGCTTTTAATTAAACAATACTTGGTTCTACAAAATGTCAGTCTTTCTATAAAATTTTCCATGTCAATGTATGGCAAAACCAATACAGTATTGTAAAGTAAAATAAAGTAAAAAAATAAATAAATAAATAAAATAAAATAAAATTTAATTTTGACCATCAGAGACACATTTGAAAAGAAAACATATGAAATAATTAATAATTCATTATTGTATTAAAATACTGTCCTCACATTAAAGAGCTTGACAATCAACATAATAAATAAATAAATAAATAATGTTGTATCATAATTAAAAAAAAAAAATTTCCATTTCCCTATTGCTGCCCTAGTCACTCCTACCATCTTTAAGCAGAGCACTGAACTGAAAGGGAAGCTTAGATTCTCTTTTTCAAATCACCAGAAGATTAACCGAGGTCTCAATGACAGTAAAAATACAAGGTTGTGTCCACTGAATTTTACACTTTTCTAAAGCCAGATAAATATTTGACTCTTTCTGAAATATTTAGGCCTACACTATTGACCTTTATTAGCTGTTCACATTTTGGATTCAGAATTCTTACTGCTTTGCCGAGAAGTATGTTGCCTCAGATGGAAAGTTTTTTCAGAAGACCTGTTGCTGTTGTTTAGTCACTACGTCATGCCCAGCTCTCTGCCACCACAGGGACTGTAGCCTGCCCCATCAGGCTCCTCTGTCCATGGGATTTTCCAGGCAAGAATACTGGAATGGATTGTCATCTCCTTCTCCAGTGGATCTTCCCAACCCAGGAATCGAACCCACATTTCTAGTCTCCTTCATTGGCAAGGGATTCTTTACTGCTGAGCCACCATGGAAGCCCCTATCCTTAACTTTATCTCTTGAGCACTTCCCTGTGTTATTTAAAATCTTCAAAGACAAAGGATAGGCTAGCACTGAAAATAGAGGATTCCGATTGAGGACCCTAAACTAGTGTCCACCCTTTTCCCTCAGTGGAATCTGGCCTTCTGTTGGGCAGGAAATTCAAGAGCTCTTTTTTAGAAAACAATTTTATTTCTAGACACACACACACACACACACACACACACACACACACACAGCACTTTACCACTACCAGGGAGCTTTGGCATTTCATTTCCCACAGCTCTTTCCTTACTCCTCCCCCAACCCCCGCCCCATACCCCTGACATCTAGAGGTTTCAATCCAACCCAGCAGACTAGTCCTCTTTTAATAACCTTCCCCTCCCTACGAGGTCAAGGAGCTTGAGTATATAGGATGGGCGGACCCTCTTATCTCAACCTTTCCACTGCCTCCCGCCTCTGCTGTCACCCAGTGGGTCCATTCCACACCTCCCCCACTGTAGAGGGCTGCAGAGAATGATATCCTCGCGTTGATTAGAGGACTAAAGGATGACTTACAGAGTTATCTTACATTCGAAAGAAACCTAATGAGTTTCAGGAAGTATGAATGGCTTTGATTGCTGAAGCTATTTCTTCATCATGAATTGAACATGGCTTCCACAGATCGCTCCCTTTAGCCCTTCTTGGTTTTCTCGGTCCTCACCTTTGCCTTTCTTGGTTTTCTATAAAGAGTTACCAACTTCTGCTGCCTGAGGTTCTTTCTGAATTATTTTAAAATAATCTTTACAGTGTGCTGCTTATTCTTTAAGGTTATATTTAAACAGAACTACTCCATTTTATTTAAATTTTGGTCTCACTCAAAAGTTAAGAAATTATATCTCATTTTTTTTTCAGAAATCAGATTCTTTTTGAAAAATTGTAAAGAAAATGCATTTGTCTTCCTGTGTACAAAGTCATGTGGCTAATTAGAAGTCTCTAACCTATAAGGGCAGAGGATGTTTTAGAGTAGAAAAATAAATCACTAGCAAAAACTGGAATGGAAGAATCAGTTCTTACCTCAGTTTGACTTTTGTTATCTATTTCCATCTTTAAAATTATACATTTAAAGAAACATTGGCTGGTAAAAGATGCTTACTCAAACTACATGCATTCTATTCATTCTCTCTTCAAGAATTCCAATCTATTTAGAATATGAAATCTAATGAATGAAGTTAACTTTTAAGAGGGTGATATATTTCAGGGATTCTAGTATATGTTTGAAAAAATAGCAATAAATGAAGAAATTATTGGTGATTTAAGAATTTATTCTGAAGAAGCATTGTCAATAAATTAATTGTATACATTTCTACAAATTCCCTCAATGTGCATAAACATCCACATAATGAAAAAGAAATTAGTACCCTGGGCTCTTTTTCCTCATTTGATTAACATACCCATTTTAGAAAAAAAACACTGTGAAAGATACGGCTTTTGAAAGAAAAAGAGGGGAGAAAAAAGCCCTATAGTGTCACAGATGGCTGTCAGAATAAAATGAAGCCTGGGTCTGTTGAGGAAATCAAACATGAGTGTGAAATCCGAACAGAAAGGCACAGAGCAGAAGGCAACATTTCAAAGGGCATTTGGCACTGAGTGGCATTGTGAGGGTTAATTTACTGCCAAGAGCTTCTGGGCCTTTCATTCTCTACAGACACACAATAGACAGATCCCCAAAGTGCCCATCATAATCACAGATGCTGGGGATTAATGCTAAGATGAAAGCTTCATGAATATTAAAAATATCAAAACTGCTAATGATGGAGCAGAGTTTGAAATAACATTCAATCTCAAAATCTAAGAATATGGCACGCAGGCATAGTAAGACACTGTCTTTTAAAAACTGATTAAAACCTACTCAATTTGTAGCAGAAAGAGGCTTATGCATATTAGGACCTGAATTGGCTGCCAAACTTTACAAATTGCACAGGCTAATTACCATAATTAAGCCTTGGATTGAAGAAGAAAATTCCATTTATCTCAGGCTGACTCAGTGGAACTTCAACAAAGAAAGTCCTGACATCAGATGGGCTTTCCCCTCAAATGATATTTCAAAGCCCACTAAAAATAAACAAACAAAACAGGCCCCATCCTCTTAGAAGCAGAAATAGTAACTATTCAGTGTAAAACAGAGTTGAAGGAAAAGAATTGTTCAATATCATAACAGCTTGTTTAGGCAAATTTAAAGTTTACAATGCATGAGAAGCTCCATTAACAACAAAAAAAAGTGGGATTCCTTAGTTTAAAATATTTGAATTATAAAATACATATGCATAGAACTAATAACTTTAAAAATGTGATTAGTAATTGAGACATAATTGACATATATCAGTTTCAGGTATAAAACCTAATGACTCAATATACGTATACTTTGGCAAAGGGATACCACAGTAAACCTGATAAATATCTATCACTATATACAGCTACTATTTGTGATGAGAACTTTTAAGATCTACTTTCTTTGCAACTTTAAAATTTACAATAGTGTATTATTAACTATAGTCACTATGCTGTACAGTACAACTCCAGGACTTATTTATTTTGTAACTGCAAGTTTCTATCTTTTGACCATCTTCACCCACAAAATTGATAAAAAATTGAATGCTTTCTAACTTACTGTGTTGGTTTAACCATAGTTTGTATGATTCAGAGTTTAGTCAGCTTGATTTCTGATAAAGATACATTTATCCTTTGGAAAAGACCCTGATGCTGGGAAAGTTTGAAGGCAGGAGGAGAAGGGGATGACAGAGGATGAGATGGTTGGATGGCATCACTGACTCAAGGGACATGAATTTGAACAAACTCCAGGAGATGGTGAAGGACAGGAAACTCTGGCGTTCTGCAGTTCATGGGGTCACGAAGAGTCAGGACACGACTTACTAATATGAACACTGGTATAAATATAAGTAAATCTGATTAAACCATATCAGCATTTATATATTCTCTAGCTTTCTTAATTTTAAAAAAGCCATGTCAGCAGGTATAAGGTTTGTTTCCCTGAGTTGTCTAGCCTAAATTCATTTAGTTTACTAGTGAGACAGAGAACTTTTTCAGAAACCATGTAATCATCAGGGCTGACATTCTGTATGGGTAAGTAAATTTGCTATATCCATGCCTATTTTTTGAAACTCATTTCTGACACTGAATAAATAATTCAAAAGAGTTACATCTGATTATGGAAAACTATGAACAAATTGCTTTTTAATCAGTGTTGAACATTTGGGTTATATTTTGGAATGGATTGAGCTTGAACCAGACTAAAGCATTTACACTTCGAGTTTACAACAGTTGCTTGTAGAGCTTGCAAAACTGGCCATACTTTAGCTTTACTGGTGCACATGTGGAAATGCCTTTTGGTGTGCTTTATTCTGTATTTCCAAGATTTAAAAAAAAAATGTTGGGAAGCAAAGCTTTAACTTGCCTTTTTTTTTTTTTTTCCATTTTTCAAGCAATATCCTTTAATTTTTCTATTGCCTCCAGTCTTGCTACCATTAACCTATTCTTCCCAGTGATTTATGACACAAAGATGATGAGTTGCATAACTTCCCTCCCCCTAGTAAACCCAAATTCCTAGCACAGCATCCACGACTATTATAACTGCCCACATCTGCTTCTCTATCTTTATTTCTTGTTAACCCTTTTCCCCCCTCTTTTTCTTTCTTTGCCTCCTCCCTTCCTTCCTTCCTTCTTTCTTTCCTTCTTTCCTTCTCTCTTCATATGTTTTTATTCCTATGTTTTAGGCACAGAAATAAGCCACTGGAAATAAATACCTAAGAAAAGAAATATGACTCCTGGCTCAAAGGAGATTGCAATCTAGTGGACAAGAACTAAAATTTAAAACCTTTATTTTTATTTATTTTTTCTCCTCTCAAAGCACCACCATCCCACATATGTACATACATGTATGTAGTTTTTCACTTTCCAACTGCAAGCAGAGTAGAGGTCTAGTGTAATGGCTAAGAATGCAGATTCTGGGCTTGTGTTCAAATCCTGACTTCATCACTTGTGTGCTTAGTCCCTCAGTCATGTTCGACTTTTTGCAAGCGCATGGATTGTAACCTGCCAGGCTCCTCTGTCCAGGGGATTCTCCAGGCAAGAATACTGGACTGGGCTGTCATGTCCTTCTCCAGGGGATCTTCCCAGGGTTCGAACTCAGGTTTTCCACATTGCAGACAGATTCTTTACCATCTGAACCACTCACCATTTAGGAACAGTGTGAATTGTTACACACCATACCCATAAACCCAAAAACCCTTTCTCAAAGGGTTGTTGTGAAGATTAAATAAATAAATACAATCTGGCACATAATAATTGTATTTATTATTAGTGTGGCCAGTGCTACAAAAGAAGGAAATCAATGTTCTGATGGCCTGTGAATGAGTGAGGGATCTAATTTAGTCTGAGGGTGAACAGAGGCTTCTCTGAGGAAGTGCTGAGTTGATTTCTGGAGGGTGCACAATTGAAAGAAATGATGATTAGCCTGTGTTTCCATTCAGAAAGAACTTTCCTGCAAAAACCCCAGAGTAGTCCAAAGTGTCCTGTGGCTCAAGAGAAAGTGACACTGTAGCACACGAAAAAGTATGGTGAGACTGCCACTTTAATTTGTACCTGTGGAGGGGCTGTATTTTCTATTATTTATACATTTCTTAGACTTTCGTATCCCCTGTCCCTCTGTAAGTCACAATCTTTTCTAAAATCTGTCTACCTGTTCTTCAGAACATATATACGGCATTTCCTTCTGGAAGCCCCTTTCTCCTGAAGTTCATCCTCCAGCACCACTTCTTTCTCTGTTGGATCAAGTGATTCTGCTCTGTGTAAAGAATATTCACTGTTCTGAATTCTACTTGTGGGAACAGAGACCTACCTGATCACAAGGCTTTTCTCTTATTTATGTTTGAATTGACACTGTTATGACACCTAGAAAGGTCTCATATACAGTATGTGCCAAGGTGTAAAGGTTTGCAATTGAATAAATGAATTAAATATATACCCTAATAGCATACCCTAAATGTTAAGATGGCACAGTCTAAATAGCAAATTGGGAATAGATAGCGAACAATGCAGGGGGATGCATCAAAAGTTACTTATCCTGTGAAAGCAAGGAGTTCTTGGTGTAAATTAACTCTCATTATAAACACACGCTAATTCTTTTATTTTGAAGTGTAAGACAGTTGAAATTCCTATTATGGATTATTTTAAATGAGGGGTAAAATAAATATAAGATAAATTTAAGAAAGATTTATCATAAACAAGATGAAAAGACAAATTCTGTCTCGGTAAGCACTCATCTACTCAGAAAAACAGTGTGGATTTAACCAAAAACATAGGAGAACTGATAATATTCATTTTTTTAACATATACATTAATTGAAAACAAAAGTTAATTATATATTTTCTTTCTATGTGCAAAGATATACTACATTTTTGTTTGAATTTACCTTTACTTTCTCTTTCCTTGTAGTCTTAAAATTACTAAGCTACAGTTGATATTCTTTAATAATATCATGCAATGCTAAAAGCAAATGAAGCAATCCTTAGTGAGTAAAATTAAGGGGTAACATTGCTTTTGGCTTCTACAGCACTGCCATTCCTTTCACCTTTTTTTCTGTTGAGGGCCATAAGACTTTTTTTTTGATGAGATAAATATTTTATTTATTTTTTAATTGGAAGAAAATTGCTTTATACTGTTGCATTGGTTTCTACCATACAATAATTTGAAACAATTATGTTTATATGGATATCCCCTTCCTGTTGAGCCTCCCTCTCCTCCACCGTTCCACTCCGCTAGGTCATCACAGAGCGCCAGGCTGAGCCCCCTGTGTTATAGAGCAACTTCCCACTAGTTATCTGTTCTACACATGGTAGTGCATATATGCCAATGCTGCCTTCTTAATGTGTCCCACCTTCTCCTTTCCCACTGTGTCTAGAAGTCTATTTTCGACAAGTCTGCATCTCCATTCCTCCCCTGAAAATAGGTTCATCAGTACCATTTTTCTAGATTCCATATATAATGAATACTGAATCAGTTGTAATGAGATGGGCGAACCTAGAGCTTGTTAAGCAGAGTGAATTGAGTCAGAAAGGGAAAAACAAATATCATATATTAAGGCCATATGCCTTTTGCATGGCTGTAGATTGCCTAGCTGATTATTACTGACTGATGGCCAAGCTCGACATCGGAAATGCCCTTTCTCTTCTTAGCATCTGTGTTGTGAGCCTAAGTGCTGAGGACTGTGGCAAAAAAACAATCTTGCCATAATTCTAGTCTATAAATACCAACTGAACATTTACAATCCCCTAAAGAATGACTCATGATGTCGTGAAAAAGATTGGTCTACGACACATCATTACATAGATCTGCTGTTACTGTGTTGGGACACGGTGATACGCATGTGTGTGCCTGTGAGTGTGTGTACATTATTGGTAAGAGAACCTATAGGAGATAAGGCGGGAAAGATAAATTAGATCAGAGGTGTAAAGAGTACAAATTTTAAAACATATAAGGGAGAAGCAGCCATTCTCAACAGGGATTAAGTAAGAAATATAGGTCCAAAAAATTGAAGTGACTGTTATTTTCATTCTCCCAGGAATGGGACATCAGTTAAGTTCAGTCCAGTCTCTCGGTTGTGTCTGACTCTTTGCAACCCCATGAATTGCAGCACGCCAGGACTCCCTGTCCATCACCAACTCCCGGAGTTCACTCAGACTCACGTCCATCGAGTCAGTGATGCCATCCAGCCATCTCATCCTCTGTCATCCCCTTCTTCTCCTGCCCTCAATCCCTCCCAGCATCAGAGTATTTTCCAATGAGTCAACTCTTCACATGAGGTGGCCAAAGTACTGGAATTTCAGTTGCATGAGGTGGCCAAAGTACTGGAGTTTCAGCTTCAGCATCATTCCTTCCAAAGAAATTCCAGGGCTGATCTCCTTCAGAATGGACTGGTTGGATATCCTTGCAGTCCCAGGGACTCTCAAGAGTCTTCTCCAACACCACAGTTCAAAAGCATCAATTCTTCAGCACTCAGCCTTCTTCATAGTCCAACTCTCGCATCCATACATGACTACTGGAAAAACCATAGCCTTGACTAGATGGACCTTAGTTGGCAAAGTGATGTCTCTGCTTTTCAATATACTATCTAGGTTGGTCATAACTTTTCTTCCAAGCAGTATGTGTTTTTTAATTTCATGGCTGCAGTCACCATCTGCAGTGATTTGGACCCCCCCCAAAACAAAGTCTGGCACTGTTTCTACTGTTTCCCCATCTATTTCCCATGAGTGATGGGACCGGATGCCATGATCTTCGTTTTCTGAATGCTTAGCTTTAAGCCAACTTTTTCACTCTCCTCTTTTACTTTCATCAAGAGGCTTTTTAAGTTCCTCTTCACTTTCTGCCATAAGGGTGGTGTCATCTGCATATCTGAGGTTATTGATATTTCTCCAGGCAATCTTGATTCCAGCTTGTGTTTCTTCCAGTCTAGCATTTCTCATGATGTACTCTGCATATAAGTCAAATAAGCAGAGTGACCAGATACAGCCTTGACGTACTCCTTTTCCTATTTGAAACCAGTCTGTTGTTCCATGTCCAGTTCTAACTGTTGCTTCCTGACCTGCGTACAGGTTTCTTAAGAGGCAGGTCAGTTGGTCTGGTATTCCCATCTCTTTCAGAATTTTCCACAGTTTAATTGTGATCCACAATGGGATGGGACATAATGAGCATCAATTTAGATACAAAGGAGAGAAGTTAATTCTTTACCTACAATAGCTGCCTTCAAACTTTAGGACTTAATGAACTTTGATTGACAAGCCCTGGACAGTGATAAGGAAACTGCAGCTAAGGATCCCTCAGTTGCCTAGAGCTCTGCCAAAGGTAGGGTAGGGGCCCTAGCAATACCAGCATATGGTCATTTGCTTTGCACATTTGCCAAAGTGTGATTTTTAACTTTAATCCATTAAAACTCATTTTACTATTTTTATTTCCTTAAGTAAAGTTCTGTACACTCCATATACCTCATGTTCAACAAAAACTAGATCCATCCTAAAAGAGGGATAAAATAGAATATTTTAGATTTAGAAGGTCCAGTGCTTCCTCTGAAACATGTGAAGGAGGGCACTCTGGCAGTCGATGTTGACCATGGAGGTGGAGAAGCTACAGGTTGAGGGCAAGCTCCCCTGCAAAAAGCAAGACTGGTAGAAGTGGCTTGCTAGACTCAAGAAACTGTCCAGACTGGAATATATAGCTGCCTAGGAACATATGTGCTTAGTCACTCAGTTGAGTCTGACTCTTTGTGATCCCACGGATTGCAGCCTCCCAGGCTCCTCTGTCCATGGGATTTTCCAGGCAAGAATATTGGAGTGGGTTGCTATTTCCTTCTCCATAGGAACATATCATCAGGTGAATAAATTCTGGTAAGTGTTGGAATAGGAAGGGCAATCAGAAATATGTGAGCCTCCCTTTTGATTTTTTTTTTTTTTGTAAATGTATTCATCAAATATTTTTCTTTCTTAAGTATTTAGAAACACTATGTATCTCATTCTTTTGCATCTAGGTGGGGCCACAAAGGATTGGGGACAGACGAATGGCTCACATCTTAGAGATTTGATCCCTCAAATCTCCAGAGAGTTTTCCCCCCTCTGTCTTTGTTCTCATGCTTGCCTTCTTCATATGCATGTCTTAAAGGAAAGGGCTTCAAGATTAGTGGAGTCATGTAAAAGAAAAATCCTAGTTCCTTAATCATTCCTAAGGATGGAAACTAGTCATTTCTAAGAGCAGAGTTGTTGAGCCTTCTTATTGACAAACTTTCTCCATCTACAGTGACGGAGGTAGAAGAGCAAAGGAGAAGAGCTGAATGGATGTGTGGTTGTAGAGGACTGCTGTGTTAAGCGGAGAAGGCAATGGCACCCCACTCCAGTACTCTTGCCTGGAAAATCCCATGGACGGAGGAGCCTGGTAGGCTGCAGTCCATGGCGTCGCTAAGAGTCGGACACAACCAAGCGACTTCACTTTCACTTTTCACTTTCATGCATTGGAGAAGGAAATGGCAACCCACTCCAGTGTTCTTGCCTGGAGAATCCCAGGGATGGCGGAGCCTGGTGGGCTGCCATCTATGGGGTCGCACAGAGTCGGACACGACTGAAGCGACCTAGCAGCAGCAGCAGCAGCTATGTTAAGAGGCTAGATGGGAAGGGACCTGCTTAAGAAAATATAGCTGGCAAGCGGCAGAGCCAGCAGTGGGTCCTATATCACTCCTTGAGGAACCCAGCCACTGAAACGAGACACTTAGCTAAGTTGATGATGAGAGTTACTTATAGGTGTGATATTATTCCAGTTGTTAAAGATATAACATTAGAAAATATCTTGAATATCTGTGTGAGACAAAAACAATAAGAATCTTCCCTGAGGGATTAAGTCATGACTTAAGAACCACAAGGAAAGTCAAGTTTGGCTTAACTTCCCTCTCTGCCTTCTCTCATTTGTTTTAGGTTTTATCATTTCTAAACAGGGTGTTATTTCTTTTTTTTTTTTTTTTTCTCATCCATGTTAGTAAGACTGTCCTCTTTGCTAAAGAAAAGAAAAGTAAAAGAAAAGAATCTGTATAATCTCCAGGTAACTATATTGAATAAATAATGGGTATGTAATTGTCAATAATTGAAAACATTGACTTTTAGTAAACGAAATCCATGGCTTCAAATTATATTGCCAATTTATCTTACTATTCTTTCATTGATAGAGCAGGTTGGTGGGTATCACATTAATTCAGCTTAGCAAAACAAATGCTTATCCATACTGTTAAAGTGTGTTAGAATATCAGTGATGCCCAATGTTTGCTGAAAGCTTGTGAAAAATCCCGTTAACATTTGAGTGCATTAACTTCAATGTTCAACCATATCCTTTAAAAATTTCAAGTAGTGTTATTGTCTAAATAATATTGCTGATTGTTCTTTTTCAGTTGGCAAAGACTTAAGTGATGTTTATTCTCCTCGGATACCCTGCCTCCCACCACGAATGCACACAAAGTCAGAAAGAGAGAGCACAATATCTTATCATTTTGTGTGTGTGTGTGTGTGTGTGTGTGTGTGTGTGTGTGTGTGTGTGTTGAGGGGGGGCACTGTACATAAAGGAAAATATTGACAATTATTTTTTTTGACACAAGGAAGTAGAGAATCTAGTATAATTTAATTTCCTCTCTAAGATTTTATTGGAACGCTTGCATTTTCTTTATATGCACAAATAAGTAAGAAAATCCTGACAGAAGAGAGCAAGGGTTCTGCCTTCAGTCATGTTTGATAACAACTTTAGGGAGAAAAGCCAGGGACCAATTTATGATATTTTTATATCACTAAGTCTACTCCACAAATATTTGAAAATACTTGTAGCTGATACAAATAAAACAGAACAGATAGCTCCATCAAAGAAAAAATTTCAACATACTGAAACTTTTTGTAACATTGGTTGCAAGAGTAATCATTGTGCAGGGAGTAACTCATTTTCAATAAGGATCTACTTTTAAGTACAATGGAACATTACATCTTTTTTAACAGAATAGACCATGATTATAAGAAAAAAAACTTCAAGTGTTAAAAATACCTCTATCTATAGAAAGTAGCTTAGCCTAGATTTACAGCAAATAATAACTGAGAGTAACTCTGGTTATTGGCCCTAGAGGATATGTTTTCTATTGTTAACAGTACACATGTTTTATTTGGGCAATGCTTCAAAAATATTTTTTAAAGGTGAATATTTTTGCCACACACATCTGAAATTAATGAGAGCAAACTCATAAACTCAATCGTAGAAAATGGGCTCTACGGCTATTTCATGTGTGTGTGTGTATATATATATTATTATTTATAGTGAAAACAATTATTTATAGTGAAAATTAGCAGAATTCATTTTTTTCTTCACTTTTGGCTTTTTGTTCATTGCATGGTAAAATATTTCTGAAAGACTGCTAGTCAGTTGTCATCCTGCTTTGTTCCTGACTATGATATAATCAGATTTGTAGGAAAAACATATAAGAACCTAAGGCAGTTCCTATAGCAGTTAACTTGATGGGATATTAAAACATCTGTTGTCAATAACTACAAGCATTTTTGGTACTCCAGCCAATACAAACTTGTTATTCAATTATTAATAATATGACAGTTAATGCTTTACTCTGTTTCAAGTTATGTAAAATGCGTTGTTTAAATTCTGTAACCATTTTTTATTTTTCACTTTTTGAGTTTGGCTCTTTAACTGCTGGTTTTATCCAATCACCAGTCACATCAAGGGGGAAAAAAAAATAAGTGTATTGGCAGGATGCAAGGAACAGAATAACATATGACTTTTAAATGCCCCCAAAGAGAAAAGATTAGGCTGTTCATTATTGAAAGGATATTTTACAGATCGTTAATGCCCTGCTGTTTGCTCACATTAGTTTCTATAATCAGGACTCTTTTCCAAAGACAATAATCCCATCAACAGAAACTTGAAATGTAGGTCTTTCTGAGCTTTGGAAAATGAGCTCTGCTCTTACTTAAGACGATATATAGGTTTCCATTGTGGTAATGAGCTATTATGAGCTGCTATGAGCTGCTATGTGAACTGTTACAGTACTTTCTGAGAACTTTATAGAGAGTTGTCACACAATGTAGAGTTGCTTATGCTTTAGAGAAAAGCAGGAAGGTATCGCTCAGAGAGAGGGAGAGAGGTTACTTCTGGGTGAAGAGGCTCCTATTTCTCTTGGCCAGTGTGGACCATGGGGTAAGGTCAGGGCCAGGACTTCTGGTAGGTGAGTCAGCTTGGGTCTTTTGTTGCAGACTGGAGCAGGGCTGAGTTAATGGGAAAGGGGTTTTATGTAAAGCTGTTGGTTTCAGGAAAAGTTTCCTTCAGGTCTTGTAAAAGTTCCTAGACAGAGTGGGAACATGGGAAATGACTCCTGAAAGGTGGGGGAATTGTTGGAGCTTTTAGTGTCTAAGCTCCTTCTAAACATTTCCTTCTACAGTCTCCTTCAGTGTAGGGATTCAAGCTCCATAAGCCAGATCGATTATCAATACAACCCAGAGCATCTCCCAGTTTACTTAGAGCAAAAGTCAGGGTCTCTTTCCCTCTGTCCTGTCATAATGGACAGAGCACAGATCTGAGATCCATCTGGACTCCCACTTCACCATATTCTGGCTGTGTACTCGATTTCAACAAATTTCAGTGTCTTTCTTTGTAGTAGAGTGTTGTTAATGATGACTTCTACTTTATCGTGTTGCAAAAAACCCACAGTATCTGCCGGGCCAGACAGGCAAAACAAGCAAGTTGTAAAACATTTCTAAGTAGTTTATTAAATTTATAAAAGTAACCTAACCAAACCTAGGCAACGCTCTGAGAAGGGAAGAGCTCTGGGGATCCTCTGTTCTTGTCTCTCGACTTCCCTGGTGGCTCAGACAGTAAAGAATCTGCCTGCAATGTAGGAGACCCAGTTTCCATTCCTGGGTTGGGAAGATCCCCTGGAGAAGGGAATGGCCACCTACTTCTGTATTCCTGCTATAGCAAAGAGTCGGACACGGCCTAGCAGCTAACACTTTTTTGTTGTTATTGCCTCTGTTTCTTCATGTGTCTTGGGGTTTTATGCTGATGTCAATAATTTATTTGTTAGACCATGTACCTTTATAAAGATGATTATAGGGCCTATACATTAGGCCAAAATAAGTATTCTAATTATGAAACCTCAGGTGGTAGTCAGCAGAGAGACAGAACAAAAATTCTATTCTACTTGTTTACTCCCATGTGTCTCCCTATTGCACTAATATGTAGAGATGATATTTCAACTGTCAGATAATTCTTACCACATTTGATCTTTAATGACATTTCCTCATCAGAATCTTTACTTATAATTCTGAAAGTTTTGTATGCATGTGTCCTAGGTATGGGCTTCCCTGGTGGCTCAGTGGTGAAGAACCCGCCTACTAATGCAGGAGACAAGGAGACACCAGTTCGATCCCTGAGTCAGGAAGATCCCCTGGAGGAGGGCATGGCAACCCACTCCGGTATTCTTGCCTGGAGAATCCCATGGACAGAGGGGCCTGGCGGGCTATGGGTCCATAGCGTCATAAAGAGCTGGACATGACTGAAGTGACTTAGCGTGCATGCACGCATGCTCCTCCTAGGTATAATAACTGAGTAAAACAGTCAAGAAGATTAGAAATAGTCACGTGGAGATTTCTCTCTTCAAATTACTTGTTTAAGTACCATGAGGTCAATGATGTCAGGAGTCAATATGGACCCATAATGGCAAATTTGAAACATTCATTGCCATTGTGTCCAGTTCTATTTGGAACTTTTGGTTGGTTTTCTTGGAGACACCACACATTAAATATTTCATCCTGTGATCTGAGGACTCTCGTCATTCTGTTTCTCATATGTGCCTTCTCAAAATGAATTTCAGATTTTAGAATTCATAATAAGATACATATATACCTTATTATGACTTATTCTATTATTAATATAACATAAAATATTTTGTATTTATGTAAATTATATATAATATGTATCTGAATACTTTATATCTAACACATATATTTTATTTTATTTTTATTTTTACTTTATTTTACTTTACAATACTGTATTGGTTTTGCCATACATTGACATGAATCCACCACGGGTGTACATGCAATCCCAAACATGAGCCCCCCTCCCACCTCCCTCCCCACAACATCCCTCTGGGTCATCCCCGTGCACCAGCCAGAAGCATGCTGTATCCTCCATCGGACATAGACTGGTGATTCAGTTCTTACATGATAGTATACATGTTTCAATGCCATTCTCCCAAATCATCCCACCCTCTCCCTCTCCCTCTGAGTCCAAAAGTCTGCTATACACATCTGTGTCTTTTTTGCTGTCTTGCATACAGGGTCATCATTGCCATCTTTCTAAATTCCATATATATGTGTTAGTATACTGTATTGGTGTTTTTCTCTCTGGCTTACTTCACTCTGTATAATCAGCTCCAGTTTCATCCATCTCATCAGAACTGATTCAAATGTATTCTTTTTAATGGCTGAGTAATACTCCATTGTGTATATGTACCACAGCTTTCTTATCCATTCATCTGCTGATGGACATCTAGGTTGTTTCCTTGTCCTGGCTATTATAAACAGTGCTGTGATGAACATTGGGGTACATGTGTCTCTTTCAATTCTGGTTTTCTCGGTGTAACACATATATTTTAAATTATATATGCATAAAACATTTGAATTCTATGACAATATTGCAAATACTTTTCACTTGAGCCTCAAATTTCATTAAAAATTACTTAAAGAATAAACTTCAGATAGAGAATCTTGAAAGACTTAGTTGGAAAGAAATACTAGAATTTAATTGCCCCAAACTGTTTGTTTTAATGATAAAGAAGACAAGAGCTAAAGAGACTGAATGAACTATATTCAAGGTGACCTAGATATTTAATAAGAAATTTTGTAGCATTATTCTGCAGCTCTAGTCCTATATTCTGGCCCAATACAAATTTTGAGCTAGAGAATGCTACCTAAGATAAATTTATTGGCTCTTCCACATAGACGGGCATATGTGTTTTTCATGACACATATTTGATGCTCAACTGTTCTCTCCTGAAGGAATCTGTCTCTTCTTTCTTTGATTTACCCTGTTCCTCCTGTAACACACGTATTTGTCTAAGCCTCCTCTTCACAGTCTTATCAATATGTCCTTCATTTCTGCTGTAAAAACCTGCTAATTAGGTTACAAGTCTCTCATCCAAGCCCCTGTGGCTATATCCTCATGCCCACCTTAGTCTTCACATATTCTGCTGGTTGCCTTATGGACGCGTGGCATGACTGCACTATTTCACCCTTCTTTAAGGACGATGTGGACAATAGACATGCATTCAACGAAACGTGAGTGAAGGATGTAAAAGGAAATGCTTGATTCATCATGTCCCTTTTCGTTTTGCAATAGTCATAAACACATGTTGAGATAAGGTCTCCCTCCTTTGGTTTCTGAGTGACAACAATGAGCACAGCCTGTTTCTAACTCTAAGCAGGGCAAGGGTGAAATAAACTGTCTTACGTTCCCTCTTATCTGGACATGATGTTGAATGATAGTGAAAAATGGTAATAAAAGATAATATTAATAAATGGAAACATACTTCTCTGCCAAGTGTATGATAGAGTAAGAGAGAGCTATGGTTTCTCCAAAAAAGCTTCATTGTAGAAGTGTGTTACAATCCAGGCTGTGACATATGTGTAAAATGGGGCAAATATAAATCATAAAGCCATCTGATATGAGTGGAGAGGTGGAGATTATCCTTAGCATCCTGCAACCTTGAGAACAATGAGTTCCCTTTAGTTTTGAGAAGCTCCAAAGGTGCTGAGTCATTCTTTAAAAACATATATATGTTTCATCTCTATCAAACACCAGTGCTCACAGGAAAAGATATGATGCTGTGCTTCAGACAGATCAGAAAATGTGATATATCAAAGAACTTACTGCCTAGTAGAGGTGTACTCAGATGGACCTGGCTCTTTTGTAAAAGGCCAGATCACCATCTGGAAGCGATACAGAAGAAGACTTTATAGACAGTCTCTAAATCTCCTTCAAATGCCAAGATTCTGACATCTTCTCTCTCTACCCTAATTTGTCTAGGTTTTCTCTGGAGCTATATAAATCACAGTCACATGAGAATTTCTTAAATACCATTTGATAATGAGCATCATCCTCTAAAACACAACCATCTCTAATTGAATATTTTTTCTCAATTACTATAAAATTGTAAGCCTGGTGATGAAAATAATTTTTGTCCAACACTGAATAATTCAGTCATTTGAAGAGGAGCCATTGAAATGCAAAATGCTGGCAGAGCTCATTTCAGCAAAAGTTCCCCAAGTGATCCAGAAAACAGATGGCCCTGGGATTAGCTCATGCTGCCAAGATTTCTGGGACACATTTTTAATCTGGGTAGTATATAATCTGACTCGTAAAATAAAAATCTGGTTTCAGGCCCAGGTATAGCTAAATTCCATGAAAATAATTAAAACCCATTCTAGTATCCCTGTAGAAACAAACCTGTATTTATTTTATACTGTTCTCACATACAATATTCAATTCAATTTAGTTCATGTTACTCAAGTGATGGAATAAAAGAAAGCTGAGAAATAAAGGAACCTAGTTTATAATCATGGTTCTGCCTCCAATTCCTGTGTGATCTCAGAGACATCACTGATCCTCTTGGAGCTCATCAGTCTTACAAATGTTAACTTTCACTGAATATAGTATTTCTTTGATTGAAAAATAATGTACCTTTTTTCCCCTCCATTTTAATACTGAGTGCAGAATGCTTACAGATTGCAATAGACATCAGTCAGTCCTAAATTGCTACTGCTCTGAACCAGGTGGAGAAAAGGTAATATGTTTGAATTCTTAATGTAGACAGAAAAGGCAGTTGCTTCTTTAATTTACTGCACAAACACTAAAATTAGCATCAGGTTAAATTAAAGATTGGTGGTGGTGGGCACAGGATACCTTTTATTTTGCTGCTATAATAGTACTATATCATTGTCAGTGAAGAATAAGATACAACAGAAAATACAATATTTTGTTGACATCTTTGTATATATTTGCCTGGACTCTTTAAGACAAGTATTTCGTGTACACATAGACACTTGCATACCTTTTCTGTTTGTAAACATTGCATTTTTTTCATTCATTTTTAAGCTTGCCTTTGCTTTTACATATGCTTTTTTTTATTGAACCAATAATTTTCATACACAGCATAATTTTGCTTACATTTTCAAGTCATGTGCTCTATGAGAGATCTTATTTATTTTTTTCTCCACTATATTCCTTTAACCCAGCAGAATCTATAGTCATTTACTTACTAAATATTTGCTGAATAAACAAGGAATTTGAAAAATGCACTATAAACCCAAGCATTGTTAAAGTTAGGAACACAGGTATTCAGAGAAGATTTAAGGTCACTTCAACATCTAAATTCTTCTGCCTCAAAATTTCCCCTATGACTTTGCTTAATGTCAGGCTTAGTTCACAAATCCAGGATGATGCTTTTTCTGGGTACTTTTGAATAAATTGCTTTTGCTGGTAGAAAAAAGAAAAAGAAAGAAAAGGGATAAAGAAATACTATGTAGAATATACCATAGGGGAAAACACAATTTCTCACTCCACCTTGGGTCCTGCAGCCTCCCCACACACTCTCTCATACACTCTGTGCTCTGTGCGAACTAAGAACCCCTAGGAAGCCCCAGGATTGGGGTGAAGCCTGGCTGGTTCCCCTGAGGCCTAGGGGATTCACTCTGTGCAGGCGGTGGGGTCGCCCTGAGGGACGACGTGAAGCAGGAGTAGTAGGTTGGGCCCTCCCAAGCTTTGGTCCTGAAGCAGACTGGAGCAGGACCCGGGACCCCCAGCCAAGGCCCCGCCAGCCCAGTTGTCAGTCCTCATCATACATTGGATGTTTTCTGGGTCCATGAAGAAGAGGGCCTGTCGGTACCTGCTACAGAGGTACCTGGGCCTCTTCCTGCACGAGAAGCTGAGCCTGGAGCACCTCAGCCTGGACCAGATCCTTGATTTCCTCGTCCAGGTCCTCTGGCAGAAAGGTGCTTGGCTTCCCTAATGGCTCAGTTGGTAAAGAATCTGTGTGCAATGCAGGAGACCCCAGTTTGATTCCTGGGTCAGGAATACCCCCTGGAGAAGGGATAAGCTAACCACTCCAGTATTCTTGGGCTTCCCTGGTGGCTCAGGTGATAAAGAATCCATAGGCCAAGAGGAGCAAGCCCACGTCCAAGGAGCGGCGGCTGCACAGGTGCCGGAGGGCTGAAAGGAGCTACTCCACGTTCAACGTTAGGAGGGGTGGCCATGAGGAGATAACCCTCATCCAACGTAAGGAGCAGCGGCTGCGCTTTGCTGGAGCAGCCGTGAAGAGATACCCCATGTCCAAGGTAAGAGAAACCCAAGTAAGATGGTAGGTGTTGCGAGAGGGCATCAGAGGGCAGACACACTGAAACCATACTCACAGAAAACTAGTCAAACTAATCACACTAGGACCACAGCCTTGTCTAACTCAGTGAAACTAAGCCATGCCGTGTGGGGCCACCCAAGATGGGAAGGTCATGGTGGAGAAGTCTGACAGAATGTGGTCCACTGGAGAAGAGGATGGCAAACCACTTCAGTATTCTTGCCCTGAGAACCCCATGAACAATATGAAAAGGCAAAAAATAAGGATACTGAAAGATGAACTCTCCAGGTCAGTAGGTGCCCAATATGCTCCTGGAGATCAGTGGAGAAATAACTCCAGAAAGAATGAAGGGATGGAGCCAAAGCAGACACAATACACAGTTGTGGGTGTGACTGGTGATAGAAGCAATGTCCAAATCTGTAAAGAGCAATACTGCATAGGAACCTGGAATGTCAGGTCCATGAATCAAGGCAAATTGGAGGTGGTCAAACAGAAGATGGCAAGAGTGAACGTCGACATTCTAGGAATCAGCGAACTAAAATGGACTGGAATGGGTGAATTTAACTCAGATGACCATTATATCTACTGCTGCGGGCAGGAATCCCTTAGAAGAAATGGAGTAGCCATCATGGTCAACAAAAGAGTACGAAAGGCAGTACTTGGATGCAATCTCAAAAATGACAGAATGATCTCTGTTCATTTCCAAGGCAAACCATTCATTGTCAGAGTAATCCAAGCCTATGCCCCAACCAGTAATGCTGAAGAAGCTGAAGTTGAATGGTTCTATGAAGACCTACAAGATCTTGTAGAACTAACACCCAAAAAGATGTCCTTTTCATTATAGGGGACTGGAATGCAAAAGTAGGAAGTCAAGAAACACCTGGAGTAACAGGCAAATTTGGCCTTTGAATACAGAATGAAGCAAGGCAAAGGCTAACAGAGTTTTGCCAAGAAAATGCACCGGTCATAGCAAACACGTTCTTCCAACAACACAAGAGAAGAGTCTACACCTGAACATCACCAGATGGTCAACACTGAAATCAGATTAATTATATTCTTTGCAGCCAAAGATGGAAAAGCTCTATACAGTCAGTAAAAACAAGACTGGGAGCTGACTGTGGCTCAGATCATGAACTCCTTATTGCCAAATTCAGACTTAAATTGAAGAAAGTGGAGAAATCCACTAGACCATTCAGGTATGACCTTAATCAAATCCCTTATGATTATACAGTGGAAGTGAGAAGTAGATTTAAGGGACCAGATCTGATAGATACAGTGCCCTATGAACTATGGATGAGGTTCGTGACATTGTATAGGAGACAGGGATGAAGACCATCCCCATGGAAAAGAAATGCAAAAAAGCAAAATGGCTGTCTGGGGAGGCCTTACAAATAGCCGTGAAAAGAAGAGAAGCCATAAGCAAAGGAGAAAAGGAAAGATATAAGCATCTGAATGCTGAGTTCCAAAGAATAGCAAGGAGAGATAAGAAAACCTTCCTCAGCGATCAATGCAAAGAAATTGAGGAAAACAATAGAATGGGGAAGACTAGAGATCTCTTCAAGACAATTACAGATATCAAGGGAACATTTCATGCAAAGATGGGCTCAATAAAGGACAGAAATGGTATGGACCTAACAGAAGCAGAAGATATTAAGAAGAGGTGGCAAGAAAACACAGAAGAACTGTACAAAAAAGATCTTCACTACCCAGATAATCACGATGGTGCAATCACTCACCTAGAGCCAGACATCCTGGAAAGTGAAGTCAAGTGGGCTTTAGAAAGCATCACTATGAACAAAGCTAGTGGAGGTGATGGAATTCCAGTTGAGCTATTTCAAATCCTGAAAGATGATGCTGTGAAAGTGCTGCATGGAATATGCAAGCAAATTTGGAAAACTCAAGCAATGGCCACAGGACTGGAAAAGGTCAGTTTTCATTCCAATCCCAAAGAAAGGCTATGCCAAAGAATGCTCAAACTACCGCACAATTGCACTCATCTCACATGCTAGTAAAGTAATGCTCAAAATTCCCAAGCCAGACTTCAGCAATATGTGAACTGTGAACTTCCAGATGTTCAAGCTGGTTTTAGAAAAGGCAGAAGAATCAGAGATTAAATTGCCAGCATCCGCTGGGTCATGGAAAAAGCAAGAGAGTTCCAGAAAAACATCTATTTCTGCTTTATTGACTATGACAAAGCCTTTGACTGTGTGAATCACAATAAACTGTGGAAAATTCTGAGAGAGATGGGAATACCAGACCACCTGATATGCCTCTTGAGAAACCTGTATGCAGGTCAGGAAGCAACAGCTAGAACTGGACATGGAACAACAGACTTGTTCCAAATAGGAAAGGGAGTACGTCAAGGCTGTATATTGGCACCCTGCTTATTTAACTTATATGCAGGGTACATCATGAGGAAGAAACACAAGCTGGAATCAAGATTGCCGGGAGAAATATCAATAACCTCAGATATGCAGATGACACCACCCTTATGGCAGAAAGTGAAGAGGAACTCAAAAGCCTCTTGATGAAAGTGAAAGAGGAGAGTGAAAAAGTTGGCTTAAAGCTCAACATTCAGGAAAAGAAGATCATGGCATCTGGTCCCATCACTTCATGGCAAACAGATGGGGAAACAGTGGAAACAGTGGGTGACTTTATTTTTGGGGGCTCCGAAATCACTGCAGATGGTAATTGCAGCCATGAAATTAAAAGTTGCTTACTCCTTGGAAGGAAAGTTATGACCAACCTAGATAACATATTGAAAAGCTGAGATATTACTTTGCCAACAAAGGTCCATCTAGTCAAGGCTATGGTTTTTCCAGTGGTCATGTATGGATGTGAGACTTGGACTGTGAAGAAAGCTGAGCGCCAAAGATGCTTTTAAACTGTGGTGTTGGAGAAGACACTTGAGGGTCCCTTGGACTGCAAGGAGACCCAACCAGTTCATCCTAAAGGAGATCAGTCTGTGTGTTCATTGGAAGGACTGATGGTGAAGCTGACACTCCAATACTTTGGCCTCCTCATGCGGAGAGTTGACTCATTGGAAAAGACCCTGATTCTTGGAAAGATTTGGGGAGGAGGTGAAGGGAACGACAGAGGATGAGATGGCTGGATGGCATCACGGCCTTGATGGACATGGGTTTGAGTGAACCTTGGGCGTTGGTGATGGACAGGGAGGCCTGGCATGCTGCAATTCATGGGGTCACAAAGAGTCAACATGACTGAGTGGCTGAACTAACTGACTAAACATCTAAATTGGTATTTGATTGGTCCTCACCCAGGAATCGAACCGGAGTCTCCTGCACTGCAGGCAGCTTCTTTCCTCTCTGAGCCACTAAGGAATCCCTATTCGATACATTAGACTCATTAAATGTATTAAACTCATAAAATAATTAAGAATAGCAGTGCAAACACATTCCAGCCCAAGAGGACAACTTTTTTGAATTTAAAAAGTGTAAATATGAGAAAGAAATGAATATAAGCAAGAGAGAAAAAAATAAGATTAGGACTAGTTCCAGTGGTCATGTATGGATGTGAGAGTTGGACTGTGAAGAAAGCTGAGCACCAAAGAATTGATGCTTTTGAACTGTGGTGTTGGAGAAGACTCTTGAGAGTGTCCCTTGGACTGCAAGAAGATTCAACCAGTCCATTCTGAAGGAGATCAGTCCTGGGTGTTCATCAGAAGGACTGATGCTAAAGCTGAAACTCCAATACTTTGGCCACCTCATGCAAAGAGTTGACTCATTGGAAAAGACCCTGATGCTGGGAGGGATTGGGGGCAGGAGGGGAAGGGCATGACAGAGGATGAGATGGTTGGATTGCATCACCGACTTGATGGACGTGAGTTTGAGTGAACTCCGGGAGATGGTGATGGACAGGGAGGCCTGGTGTGCTGTGATTCATGGGGCTGCAAAGAGTCGGACATGACTGAGTGACTGAACTGAACTGAACTGAGGGCCATGTTATGTAAGCTTATGCTTTTGCTCCCAAGAAAAAAGTGATAAACTATGTGTACATATATATGCACGTGTATGTACATGTCTTTGTTTCTTCATAATTATAAACTCAAATATTGAAAGCAAAGGCCTGAATCCTCAATTTAAGAAATATTTATACATGTTTCCAAAAGAATAGCAAGGATTTTAGGCCAATATACCTGTATCTTTAGTGTGAACATATTATAACATGAAATATCAAAATAAAGGGGCAGTTTGATATATTAAGCAGCACACCATATTGCTTGAGAAGAATGATAAGAAAAGTAATACAGTGCATTTATAACATATTTGAATTTGAGTTCTGAGTTGAAAGCTCAACTGAGATTTTAGTTTAATATGAAAAATTTTAAAGAAACGTAAATACAGCAATTTTTTTTTCAGAAGAGCAAATATACGATATGGAAATTGGTGAAATAAACAGGCACATGGAATGTCAAGGGGAAAATATTCAAGCAATACACTTAAGGAATTTAAAATAGACTTTCACAACTTAAGGTCAATAAGCAAAAATGAGAACAAATGTTTCTCTATTAGACATCTCTAACTTATAAATGAACTTCCCTGGTGGTTTAGACAGTTAAAGCATCTGCCTACAATGTGGGAGACCTGGGTTCGATCCCTGGGTTGGGAAGATGAAATGGCAACCCATATATCATAGAATTTTATGCAATCACTTATTGTTTTACTTAGAATGCATTTTCCATAAAGAAGTGTTTTAAATAATAGCTCCCTTTCTAAAACAGGGCTTCTCTCGTGGCTCAGATGGTAAAGAATCTGCCTGCATTTCAGGAGACCCAGGTTCAATCAGTGGGTCAGAAAGATCCTCTAGCATAGGAAATGGCAACCCACTCTAAGAAGAAGGCTGAGCGCTGAAGAATTGATGATTTTGAAATGTGTTGGAGAAGACTGTTGAGGGTCCCTTGGACTGCAAGGAGGTCAAATCAGTTAATCCTAAAGGAAATTAATTCTGAATATTCATTGGAAGGACTGATGCTAAAGCTGAAACTCCAATACTATGGCCACCTGATGCAAAGAGCTGACTCATTAGAAAAGACCCTGATGCTGGGAAAGATTGAAGGCAGGAGGAGAATGGGATGATAGAGGTTGAGATGGTTGGATGGTATCACCAACTCAATGTTGTGAGTTTCAGAAAGCGCCAGGAGATGGTGAAGGACAGGGAAGTCTGGCGTGCCTCAGTCCATGGAGTCACAAAGAGTCAGACATGACTGAGAGACTGAACAGCAACCAGTATTCTTGACTGGAAAATTCCATGGACAGAGGAGCTGACAGGCTACAGTCCATGGGCTCATAAAGAGTCACACATGACTGAGTAACTAACACACTTTCAACACTTTGCTAAAATAGTCAGAAAGACTTCTAACATCCTGAAACAATTCTACTACTAATATATTTCTACTAAAATTAATCCCCCATTTATACATTGCTCAGGAAAGCATTCTGAATTCCACATGGAGTTCTAGAAATGTCTCTCTTCAGATACTAGAAATGAGAATGCGCTGGTACAAATGGTGTCCAGTAGAACTTTCAGTATTGATAGAAATATTCTATAAGGCCCACATGGCCTGGCTCTCAAGTACTTGGAATGTGGCTAGTATAAAGAGACTCTAAATTCCTCACTTTATAAAATAGCCACATATAACAGTAATGGCTACCTCATTGGACAGCATGTAACTAACTCATATTTCTAAGACTGTTATAGACTACATTTTAGAGAGTAGGGTAGAGGGGTAGATTACATTTATTTACTCATCGTGACCCATGGAAAAGGTTAGTATATCTCTAACCTTCTTACCCACTCACTGTTTACAAACAAATTGACACTATTAAACAACTTTCCTTTACATTGTATTTCCCTTTTCCCACTTTCAAGAAGGCTTATTCCACCTCAAGATCCAATTTGAATGTTTCTTTTGTAATATCCCACTTGACTCAATTACTATGTTTTTTGCATATATAGATATTAAAGCCTGTCTCATAAAATGTCTCACACTTGTAAGCTTTCTAAAAATATTTTTTTGAATCAACTTTATTTTATACAGATTTTATTATCATTAACATTGCTTTAAGTGTAACTAGAAATTAAGGACTATCTAAATGAATGAATAAATGATAGTATAAAATATAAATTTCCCTCTCAATGAGTTTATAATAGAGATAGACACATTTTCCCCTCTTCTCTCTTTAATCTTCTCACAGATATTTTTTATAATATACTCCAAAGATCATAAACTTAGCTATAGGATATAACCCCATCAGAAGGAATGAAAAGCTCCATATGTAGTGAGAATAATTTAAATATGTACCATCCCTCCTGGCAGGCCACCTCAGCCAGCATCAGTGGTTCCCAAAATAGTTCTTGCCCTGCACCATCAAGCAGGCAGCTCCAGTGCCCTTCCAAAGGAGTTTCAACTCCAGGGGACTATCTCTGGCCGCCAGCACACAGAGCAGTTGCAGCTGAGCCTTACGGCAAGCCAGCCCAGGGCCCAACCCCACCTGGCAGCATGCCCACAGCAATCATGACCCAATCACAGTAGGAGTGCCCATGTAAGTCACACAGAGGATACCCTTAGAGCACTCGGTTCTGGTAACCAGGGGGAACTGCACCGCCAGAACCCAAAGGACACTTGCTACAGAAGGCACTCTTTCAAGTCTGGGAGGTGTATCTGATATACCTAATGTATTGAAGTAAACACAGAGAGTTAGACAAATGATGAGACAAAGGAATACCCTTAAACAAAAGAACAAGACAAAGCCTCAGTAAAAGCACTAAACAAAACAGATAAACAATTTACCAGATGAAGTGTTCAAAGATAAAGTCATAAAAATGCTCACCAAAGTCATGAGAAGAATAGATGAACTTAGTGAGTGTTTAACAAAGAGACAGAAAACATACATGAATCAATCAGGAGTGAAGAATACAATTACTAAAACTGACTGCTGGGGCTTGGCAGCAGAAAACGTAAGAATCAATCAGAAGTGAAGAATACAATTACTAAAATGTAAAATTGACTGCTGGGGCTTGGCAGCAGAAAACGTAAGAATCAATCAGAAGTGAAGAATACAATTACTAAAATGTAAAATTGACTGCTGGGGCTTGGCAGCAGAAAACGTAAGAATCAATCAGAAGTGAAGAATACAATTACTAAAATGTAAAATTGACTGCTGGGGCTTGGCAGCAGATTAGAAGATGCAGAAGAACAGATCAACCATCTAAAAGACAAGGCAGTAGAAATCATTCAAACAGAATACAAAACAGATGTTAGCAAATGAGGATAGCTTAAGAGATCTCTTAGAAAGCGTCAAGTATATTAACATTTATATAATAGGGTTGTCAGAAGGAAAAGAGAGAGAAAGAGACAAAAATCTATTTGAATAAATAATGGCTGAAAACATCCTTAATCTAGTGAAGAAAACAGACATCCAAGTCCAGAAAGCAGAGTCCCATAAAAGATGAACCCAAACAGAGCCACAGTGAGACATTTTACAATTAAAATGTCAAAAGTTAAAGAAATAACCTTAAAAGCAGCAATGCAGGATCTGGTTACATAAAAGGGAATATTCATAAGACTATTAGCTAATTTTTATAGCAGACACTTTACAGGCCAGAGTCATGTCTGACTCTTTGTAACCACCCCATGGACTAAAGCCCACCAGGCTCTTCTGTCCATAGGGATTCTCTAGGCAAGAATTCTGGAGTGGGTTGCCATTCCCTTCTCGAAGTGATCTTCTTAACCCAGAGATCGAACTCAAGTCTCTCACATTGCAGGCAGATTTTTTTACCATCTGAGCCACCAAGGAAGCCCAGAAGAGACTGTCACAATAAAACCAAAATACTAGGAAAAATCAAAATGCAACAAAACAAAATTTACAACCTTGAATACTCTACCAGGTGAAGTTATCATTTAGAATGAAAAAGAGAAAAGCAATTTCCCAGCCAAGCAAAAGCTAAAGCAGCCTATCAACACTAAACTGTCCTTGTAAGAAATGTTAAAGAAAATTCTTTAAACAGAAAATAAAGGAGCATAACTAGAAACAAGAAAGTTATGCAAGAAAAAATTCTCAAAGTTAAAGTTGAACACGTAGCAAAAGTAAATAATAAAGATCAGAGTGAAAGTAAATAAAATAGATACTAAAAAAGAACAGAAAACATCACTGAAACTAAGAGCTGTTTCTTTGAAAAGGTAAACAAAGTTTATAAACGTTCAGTCAGACACTTCAAGAATAAAAAGAGAAAGGGCCCAAATAAATACAATCACAAATTAAAGAAGTGACAACTGATACAGCAAAAATAATCATCATAAAATTATTAGGAACAATTGAATGTCAACAAATTAACAACCTAGAAGAAATGGATAAATTCCTAGAAACATACAATTTCAAATAGAAAATTTGAACAGGTAAATCACTAATAATAAACTGACAAGTAATCAATACCTGTTAGAAAACAAAAGTCTGGGACCAGATGGCTTTACAGGAGAATTCAGTCATACGTTTAAAGACTAGCTAATATCTATCCTTTCAAACTATACCAAAAGGAACACTTTCAAATTAATTCTAAGACCAACATTGCCCTCATAGTAAGGCCAGATAAAGACACTACAAAAACAGAAAATTACAGGCCAGTATCCCTGGTGAATATAGACGCAATAGTGTACAAGTGTTAGTCACTGAACCATGTCTGACTCTGCCTGCCAGGCTCCTCTGTCTGTGGAATTCTCCAGGCAAGAATACTGGAATGGGTGGCCAGTCTCTTCTCCTAGGGGATCTTCCCCACCCAGTGATCGAACCCAGGTCTCCTGCTTATTTATTGTAGGTGAATTCTTTACTGTTGAGCCACCAGAGAAGCTCATAGATGCAATAATCCTCAACAAACTATTAACAAACTGAATTCAATATATATTATAAAGATCACACACCATGACCAAATGGGATTTATCCCTGGGATGCAAGAGGGGTTCAATATACACTAATCAATGCTTTATTGACTATGCCAAAGCTTTTGACTGTGTGGATTACAATAAACTATGGAAAATTCTGAAAGAGATGGGAATACCAGGTCACCTGACGTGCCTCTTGAGAAACCTATATTCAAGTCAGGAAGCAACAATT
The DNA here is from genome assembly GCF_023091745.1 of Budorcas taxicolor. NCBI lineage: Eukaryota > Metazoa > Chordata > Mammalia > Artiodactyla > Bovidae > Budorcas > Budorcas taxicolor. The sequence goes on from NC_068910.1 coordinate 91,503,169, forward strand.
AGAACTGGACATGGAACAACAGACTGGTTCCAAATAGGAAAAGTGGTTACGTATATTGTCACCCTGCTTATTTAACTTATGTGCAGGATACATCAGGAGAAACACTGGGCTGGAAGAAGCACAAGCTAGAATCAAGATTGCCAGGAGAAAAATCAATAACCTTAGATACGCAGACGATACCACCCTTATGGCAGAAAGTAAAGAACTAAAGAGCCTCTTGATGAAAGTCAAAGAAGAGAGTGAAAAAGTTGGCTTAAAACTCAACATTCAGAAAATGAAGATCATGGCATCTGGTCCCATCACTTCATGGGAAATAGATGGGAAATAGTGGAAACAGTGTCAGACTTTATTTTTTGGGCTCCAAAATCACTGCAGATGGTGATAGCAGCCATGAAATTAAAACACGCTTACTCCTTGGAAGGAAAGTTATGACCAACCTAGATAGCATATTCAAAAGCAGAGCCATTACTTTGCCAACAAAGGTCCGTCTAGTCAAGGCTATGGTTTTTCTAGTGGTCATGTAAGGATGTGAGAGTTGGACTATAAAGAAAGCTGAATGCAGAAGAATTGATGCTTTTGAACTGTGGTGTTGGAGAAGACTCTTGAGAGTCCCTTGGACTGCAAGGAGATCCAACCAGTCCATCCTAAAGGAGATCAGTCCTGGGTGTTCATCGGAAGGACTGATGTTGAAGCTGAAACTCCAAAACTTTGGCCACCTGATGCGAAGAGCTGACTCATTTGAAAAGACCCTGATGCTAGGGAAAGATTGAGAGCAGGAGGAGAAGGAGACGACAGAGGATGAGATCATTGGATGGCGTCACCGACTTGATGGACATGGCTTTGTGTGGACCCCAGGAGCTGGTGATGGACAGGGAGGCCTGGCGTGCTGCGTTTCATGGGGTCATAAAGAGTCGGACACGACTGAGCGACTGAACTTAACTTAACTGAATCGAGGAAGTTGATATACCACCTTAACAAAATAAAGAACAAATATAATTTGAGATATGACTATCTAAATGCAGAAAAAGCATTAAAAAAAAAAAGAACGTCCACTTATGATAAAGACTCTCAACAAAGTAGTTAGAGTTAACATGTCTCAACTTAATAAAAGTCATATAGGACAAACCCACAACCAACATCATATTTGATGGTGAAATGCTCAAAATATTTCTTCCAAGATGAGAAACAAGACACTTGAGACTTTTGTTCAACATAGTACTGGAAGTTGTAAGCATAGTAATCAGGAAAACAATAAAAAATGCATACAGATTTGAAAAGAAAAAGTAAAACAGTCACAATTTGCAAATGACATACTGCTACATACCATATATGTATTAGAAAAATGCTAAAGACTTCACCAAAATTATTAGAACTCATAAATAAATTTAGTGAAGTTGCCAGATACAAAATCAATATATACAAATCTGTCACATTTCTATGCTCGAATAACAAACTATCAGAAAAATAAATTAAGTAAACAATCTTATTTGCAATTACATCAAAAAGTAGAAAATACTTAGAAATAAACTTAGCCAATAAGGTAAAAGTTTTATACTCTGAAAACTATAAGATGTTGATTAAAGAAATCAAAGACAAAAAAATGAATCAAAAAAATATAACTCTGCTCATGAACTGGAAGAATTAGTATTAAAATGTCTACATGACTCAAAGCAATCTGTATATTTAATGCAACCCTATCAAAGTATCAGTGACATTTTCCACAAACTGAAACAAATAATCCTAAAATTTCTTTGAAACAAAAAAGACTCTGAATAGCAAAAGCAATATCAAGAAACAAGAACAAAGCTGGAGGTATGATGCTCTATAATTTCAAATTATTCTGCAAAGTAATAGAAGTCAAATTTCTATGGTGCTGGCATAGAAACAGACACAGAGATCAATGGAATAGAATAGATACTTCAAATAAACCCACACTTCTGTGGCCAATTAACTTATAACAAAAGCCAGTCTCTTCAATCAGTAGTGTTGGGAAAATTGGACACTTGTGTGCAGAAGAAACAAACTAGGCCACTTTCTTACAACATATGAGGGGGAAAAAAACCCCCAAAACTTAAAAGTAGATTAAAGACTTAAATACCTCAAACCATAAAATGCCTAGCGGAAAACATGCAAAATGCTTCCTAACATTCTTCTTAGCAGTATTTTTTAAAATCCGTCTCCTTAGGTAAGGGTAACAAAAGCAAAAATAAACAAACAGATTATATCAAACTGAAAAGCTTTTTCAAAGCAAGGGACACCATCAACAAAATGAAAAGATAACCTACTAAATGGCAGAAGATATTTGCAAATGATATATCCGACAAGGGGTTAATACTAAAAATATACAAAGAGCTCATAAAATTCAACACTGAAAAACCAAACAATTCAACTGAGCAATACATATTGATGGCCAACAGACACATGAAAAGATGCTCAACATCACTAATCATTAGGGAAATGAAAGTCAAAACCACATGAGATATCTCCTCAAGTTCATCAGAGAAGCTATTATCAAGAAGACAAAAAATAAAAAGTGTTGGTGTGGATAAAGAGAAAAAGGAAAGCTTATGCCCTGTTGGTGGAAATATAAATTGGTGCAGCCACTATGAAAAACAGTAGGAAGATTTCTCAAAAAATTGAGAATAGAACTACCATACAATCCAGGAATTCCAGTCTGGGTATTTATCCAAACAAAACAAACCATAAGTTCAAAAAGATATATGTGCTCCTTTGTTCACTGCAGTGTTACTTACAATAGCCAAGACAGGGAAGCAACTTAAGTGTCCATCAATACATGGATGGGTAAAGAAGTGGTGGTATATATACAATGGAATATTACTCAGCCATAAAAAGAATGAAATCCTTTCTTTGCAGCAACATGGATGGATCTAGATGGTATTATGTTAAGTGAAATAAGTTAGAGAAAAACAATGCCATTCTGTAGGGTTTCATGTGTGTGTGGAATCTAAAAAACAAAAGAAACAATCAAAACAAAATAGAAACAGACATACATAGAGGGAGCAACCTGATATTCATTGGAAGGGAGAAGGATTAGGAGTTGGGAGAAATAAAGGGGATTAAGAAATACAAACTTCCAATTATAAAATTGTTGTCATGGGGGTATAGGGGACATTGTCAATAATATTGCAATAACTGTAGACAGTGACAGATAGTTATCAGATTTATTGTGGTAATCAACTTGAAAAGTATAAAAATGCTGTGTGTGTGTGTGTGTGTGTGTGTGTGTGTTAGTCAGTCATGTCCTACTCTTTGCAACCCCATGGACTGTCCATGGAATTCTCCAGGCAAGAATACTAAAGTGTGTACTCATTCCCTTCTCCAGGGGATCTTCTTAACTCAGGGACTGAGCCCTGGTCTCCTGCATAGCAGGCAGGTTCTTTATCACTGAGCCAGCTGAAAGGCCTCCACATATAATATATGTACGGGAAAGAAGACACAGAGAAAGACACCTAAACGTTAGCAAGGATATAGGAAATATTAAATATATTAAATGTTGGTTAATTCTTTCTGTGTACAAAGGCTCTCTGAACAAATCATCTTGTTTTACATAGCTGTGTAAGACTACTGATGTTTTCTTGAAAAATTTGCTTGCCTTGTCATATTTTCATTTTTTTTCTACTTTTATATTAATTATTCTGAAATCAATAGAATTTGTTGGATTGATCCTTATATATACATAGCATCTGATTGAGTAATATTAATTACCTGGGGTAAGAAAGATATGAATACTTACTACTTAAGTATCAGATGCACTAAGACATCAAAGTTAGAGTACACAAGAATGGATTCTTATGGAGGAAATGTGTTCACTCATTATAAGTTAGTTTGCAAGCTTCTAACACTTAGGAGAACACGTTTGTGGTAGTCAATTAACCATGTGAAGCCCACATTAAGGATTCAGATAATAAAATATTAACTCAAAATATAAATTATTAATAAACTACACATACTGTGTGAGCAAATTCTGAGCACAAGGATATATATTTACTAATTTCCTTGGGAAATTAATTGTGCAAAAAACAACCCTGCTCTAATCTTATTTCATATTGACCTACCTCCTGGGAGGAATTTGATTAATGAGAACAGTTATGAAAGGTATTATGCTTTGATCAACATATGTTAATTTTTCTCAAAAAAATCAAAAGGGATTTTTTTTGCACATACAACAATAAAATAAGTATATTGTCTAAAATGTCTCATTCTCTTACTTTTGACATCTCTTGATGCAAAAGTTTCTCTGAAAATAACCTGGCAGAAGAATTTACACTTGACTAATGAATTTAACTCAGATGACCATTATATCTACTACTGTGGGCAGGAATCCCTTAGAAGAAATGGAGTAGCCATGATGGTCAACAAAAGAGTATGAAATGCAGTACTTGGATGCAATCTCAGAAATGACAGAATGATCTCTGTTTGCTTCCAAGGCAAATCATTCAATATCACAGTTATCCAAGTCTATACCCCAACCAGTAATGATGAAGAACCTGAAGTTGAACAGTTCTATGAAGACCTACAAGATCTTGTAGAACTAACACCCACAGGGGACTGGAATGCAAAAGTAGGAAGTCAAGAAATGCCTGGAGTAACAGGCAAATTTGGCATTGGAACACAGAATGAAACAGGGCAAAAGCTAATAGAGTTTTTCCAAGAAAACACACTGGTCTTAGCAAACACGCTCTTCCAACAACACAAGAGAAGACTCTACACATGGACATCATCAGATGGTCAACACCGAAATCAGATTGATTATATTCTTTGCAGCCAAAGATGGAGAAGCTCTATACAGTCAGCAAAAACAAGACCGGGAGCTGACTGTGGCTCAGATCATGAGCTCCTTATTGAGAAATTCAGACTTATATTAAAAAGTAGGGAAAACCATTGGACCATTCAGGTATGACCTAAATCAAATCCCTTATGATTATACAGTGGAAGTGAGAAATAGATTTAAGGGACTATATCTGATAGATAGAGTGCCTGATGAACTATGGATGGAGGTTGGTGACATTGTATAGGAGACAGGGATTAAGATCATCCCCATGGTAAAGAAATGCAAAAAAGCAAAATGGCTGTCTGGGGAGGCCTTACAAATAGCTGTGAAAAGAAGAGAAGTGGAAAGCAAAGGAGAAAAGGAAAGATATAAGCATCTGAATGCAGAGTTCCAATAGCAAGGAGAGATAAGAAAGCCTTCCTCAGCGACCAATGCAAAGAAATAGAGGAAAACAACAGAATGGGAAAGACTAGAGATCTCTTCAAGAAAATTAGAGATACCAAGGGAACATTTCATGCAAAGATGGGCTTGATAAAGGAAAGAAATGGTATGGACCTAACGGAAGCAGAAGATATTAAGAAGAGATGGCAAAACACACAGAAAACTGTACAAAAAAGATCTTCATGACCCAGATAATAACAATGGTGTGATCACTCACCTAGAGCCAAACATCCTGGAATGTGAAGTCAAGTGGGCCTTAGGAAGCATCACTACGAAAAAAGCTAGTGGAGGTGATGGGATTCCAGTAGGGCTATTTTAAACCCTGAAAGATGATGCTGTGAAAGTGTTTCACTGAATATGCCAGCAAATTTGGAAAACTCAGCAGTGGCCACAGGACTGGAAAAGATCAGTTTTCATTCCAATCCCAAAGAAAGGCAATGCCAAAGAATGCTCAAACTACCACACAATTGCACTCATCTCACACACTAGTAAAGTAATGCTCAAAATTCTCCAAGCCAGGCTTCAGCAATACGTGAACCGTGAACTTCCAGATGTTCAAGCTGGTTTTAGAAAAGGCAGAGGAATCAGATTTCAAATTGCCAACATCCGCTGGGTAATGGAAAAAGCAAGAGAGTTCCAGAAAAACACCTATTTCCACTTTATTGACTATACCAAAGCCTTTGACTGTGTGGATCACAATAAACTGTGGAGAATTCTGAAAGAGATAGGAATACCAAACCACCTGACCTGCCTCTTGAGAAACCTGTATGCAGGTCAGGAAGCAACAGTTAGAACTGGACATGGAACAACAGACTGGTTCAAAATAGGAAAGGGAGTACGTCAAGGCTGTATATTGGCACCCTGCTTATTTAACTTCTTTGCAGAATACATCATGAGAAATGCTGGGCTGGATGAAGCGCAAGCTGGAATCAAGATTGTGGGGAGAAAGATCAATAACCTCAGATGTGCAGATGACACCACCCTTGTGGCAGAAAGTGAAGAGGAACTAAAAAGCCTCTTGATAAAAGTGAAAGAGGAGTGTGAAAAAGTTGGCTTAAAGCTCAACATTCAGAAAACGAAGATCATGGCATCTGGTCCCATCACTTCATGGGAAATAATGGGGAAATAGTGGAAACAGTGTCAGACTTAATTTTGGGGGGGGGGGGGGGGCTCCAAAATCACTGCAGATGGTGATTGCAGCCATGAAATTAAAAGTCGCTTACTCCTTGGAAGGAAATTTATGACCAACCTAGATAGCATATTGAAAAGCAGAGACATTACTTTGTCAACAAAGGTCCGTCTAGTCAAGGCTATGTTTTTTTCCAGTGGTCATGTATGGATGTGAGATTCGGACTGTGAAGAAGGCTGAGCGCTGAAGAATTGATGCTTTTGAACTTTGGTTTTGGAGGAGACTCTTGAGAGTCCCTTGGACTGCAAGGAGATCCAACCAGTCCATTCTGAAGGAGATCAGCCCTGGGATTTCTTTGGAAGGAATGAAGCTAATGCTGAAGTTCCAGTACTTTGGCCACCTCATGCAAAGAGTTGACTCATTGGAAAAGACTCTGATGCTGGGAGGGATTGGGGGCAGGAGGAGAAGGGGATGACAGAGGATGAGATGGCTGGATGGCATCACTGACTCGATGGATGTGAGTCTGAGTGAACTCTGGGAGTTGGTGATGGACAGGGAGGCCCGGCCTGCTGCAATTCATAGGGTCGAAAAAGTTGGACACGACTGAGCAACTGAACTGAACTGAACTGAGTTCAAAGAGTCAGACACGGGTTAGCTACCATCACTTTTACGGCTACAATCCATGGAGTCACAATAGAGTTGGGCACGACTTACAGACTAAACAACAACAACACAGCTTCGCTAATTGATATCTACTTTATTTTTTAAAAAGGTCTCAATAATACATGTTATTCTGCAATACAATTACTTTATTAAGGGAAATCAAAGAATAGTTTCAATATCTATATCAGAAGAACATGTAATTGTTTAGTACTTGTCCTCTTTCCCCATTATGTTAACAGGTTGGCTTTGCACTCTTTCTGGGGTTGATTTTACTGTTGAAAAATTATCTTTTCAAAAGTTAATCTTACAAACATCTCCTTGTGATTGGCCAAAATCAATTATTTCATTTCTATCCCTAACCTTTATCTTGTGATGGCTTTGGATTGCATTTTTTTTTCAGAACATTTAAAAACGTATTTAGCCAATCACTAGTCATGCTCATTTAGTTAACATATATTAACTGAGTCCATACTATGTGCCAGAATGTATACTATGTGCTGGTGAATAATGTAGTTCCTGCTGTCATTGAAATTATATTCTAGAGGCAGTGACTGATATTAAATCAATACACAGATAATATAAAGTGTATAATTGTAATTAGCAATAAGAGGAAAGGAAAGATGGTGCAATTTAGGTTGATTAAGGGTTTATCAGGGAAGGGTGTTCTAAGAAAATGATGTATGAGTTGAGATAACGAATTAGTAGGTGCCATTCTTAAGAAGTATGATGGAGGGCAAATGTGACGTGTGTTAGGCAGCGGATGTGAAAGAACAGCAGAGGGAATGGAAGATCTAAAAGCCCTTCATGAAAGACACATCTTCTCATGTTTCTGGAACTCTCAGAGGCCAGTGGCTGGAATAAAATGAATGACAAGATGAATTAAAGGAGGAATACCGACGATCATGTAACAATTTTATCTTTGACTTTAGAGTGAGAGAATGACAGCTAAGAGCTGTAAACAAAGTCGTCAATATTTTTTTTAAATGCCCATTCTATTCATTGGAGAATGGATTATAGTTAGGCAAGAATTCACCTAGAGTTCAGAATATTACTTTAGGACAGATCAGTTCAGTCACTCAGTCAAGTCCGACTCTTTGCGACCCCATGAACCACAGCATGCCAGGTCTCCCTGTCCATCACCAGCTCCTGGAGTTTACCCAAACTCATGTCCATTGAGTTGGTGATGCCATCCAACCATCTCATCCTCTCTCATCCCCTTCTTCTCATGTCCTCAATCTTTCCCAGCATCAGGGTCTTTTCAAATGAGTCAGCCAAAATATTGGAGTTTCAGCTTCAACATCAGTCCTTCCAATGAACACCCAGGACTGATCTCCTTTAGGATGGACTGGTTGGATCTCCTTGCAGTTCAAGGGACTCTCGAGAGTCTTCTCCAACACCACAGTTCAAAAGCATCAATTCTTCTGCACTCAGCTTTCTTTATAGTCCAACTCTCACATCCATACATGACTACTGGGAAAACCACAGGTGAGAGGCAATGTTGTTTGAACTAATGTGGTGGCCATGTGCTCAGTTGCTTCAGTCGTGTCTGACTCTTTGCAACTCTAGGAACTTTAGCCTGTCAGCTCCTCTGTCCATAGGATTCTCCAGGCAAGAATATTGGCATGGGTTGCAAGGTCTTCCTCTAGGGAATTTCCTGACCCAGGGATCAAAGTTGTGTCACCTGTGTCTCCTGCATTGTGGGCAGATTCTTTTACTGCTGAGCCACGGAGATGGAAAAAATGGATGGATTCAAGGTACACATAGTTTTATATGAGAGATGAGGACAAAAATATTTTAAGAATGAGTACCAGTGCTTTGGCTTGAGGTGGTTGAATGTGATATTATAGAAATAGAGAAAACTGAGTTTCAGGCTTAGGGGAATAGTTTAGAGCTGAATAGATATGGCAAGAGTTTGGGGCATGCTAATTTTGAGTTATTTGTGAAATACAAAATAGAACCCTAGAGTAGACAGCTACATAAGAAATGTAAAGTTCAGGTGTGAGTCTGGGTTGGATAAAAAATCTTGTGAATCTTTGAATATGGATGGTGATGATGATGCTAGCATATGCAAAACACACTTTTTTCCCAATTACCATTTGAAGCACTTCCATATATTATCTCACTTAATGATCAAAATGATTTTATGAAGTATTTACTATTATCCTCATTTTAAAAGTTGGAAAAACTGAGGCTCAGAAATCACCAGCTAGTCAGTATAGCACCAGCATTAGAACCATGGCACTCTGAATCCAGATTCCATGCTCCCATGTACTACCCTTTGTTGTTCCTAAAAGAAACCGAGATATATTCACCTGTCCTTTATACCATGTAGCTTTGATTTTCTAAGGGAAAGATTGTGCTCATAAAATGATAAGAAGTAGAAATTGCTCCCTACTGTCTTCTGATTTAAGGATATGAATTTAATTGCAATCCTCAGGCTCACATGTGATGAAAATCAATATGGAATTGACCCCAATAAAGTGCAGAGTGAGAAAAAAGACACCCTAGAACTGGTCTTTGGGGAATTTGGGGAATCTTTGGGGGTCTTTGGGGAATCTCAAGCTAGTTTGCTAGAGAAGTTGGCCGTGAGATTGAAAGTTAACCACAGACATAAGAAAACCAGGAGAATGTGGAATCTTATAAGCCAAGAACCAAGGGAAAATATAATTTCAAAGGAATGGAAGACATCAATCGTATCCGCAGCTGCTAAGATATCTAAGTAGGTTTATTATAAAATACAAGTTCCTCATAAATCAATATTAATTTGAAGGAAAGTGTGCTGAAATAGTGTTAAGATCTCATTCTGACCTTAGCCTTGACTTTACTTAGATGAGATCATGGGCAAGTCCCCTAATCTCTTTAGATTTAGGAAATGGCAACCCACTCCGGTATTCTTGCCTGGAAAATCCCATGGACGGAGGAGCTTGGTGGGCTACAGTCCATGGGTCGCAAAGAGTCGGACACGACTGAGCGACTTCACTTTCACTTCACTAACCTATAAAATAAATGTGGAAGGATAATTTCGAGTCCTTCCAATCCCCAAATGTTGTTTTATTATTTAAGGTTTATGAATGTTTCAGGAAAATAATTTTTGTTGTTGTTGTTAAAATGCTTCTTTCTGAGCAAAAATTACTTGCTGTTCACATTCATAAAATAATTTGCAATGGATAACACATTCCCAGTGAGGGAAGTCAGCTTACACACAGATGTCATACAAACAGTCTTTTTTTTATTAGTGGTGGAATTTTAATAAAGATTAAATCATAATAGGATAGTTTCAAATTTCTGCATGGAGCATCACTTTCTTTTTATACTAATATATATAGTCTCCACTTTCAATAGAAAATATATTTGTACCCAAGGGATCTCAGAATGTCCTCAAATGTCTGGCTTTCATCCTTCAAAATTTCAGTTTGGCAAGTTCCTCATGTACTTGTGTGCTGGACATTGGCATGTGTGTAGACATGTAAATGCTGCATTTGCTGAACAATGTGTACTTATCTGCAATTCCAAATGGCACTCACATTTAATTGTATCCTTCTGTCTTCATAAAAATGCACTTAATCTTTTATTAATTTACTGTAATGATGAAAAGAACATGCTATCCTTTACAGGTATGTAAGGGGTTGGTTACCATCTGAGTAAAGGAGGACAACTTATGTAGCCCAATAAAATTGGAAGGGTACCTTCTTCTTCTAGTGCAGACAATTGTGCTGCCTGAATAATAAGTGGATTCAATGTTTTGAGTTATGAGAAGTGAGTGAATTTGATACATTTGGTTATGAGGTTTCTGACTTAGAGGGGCAGGCAGTGCTATGGTAGAGGACTAGCTGGATACAGTGATAAAGGTAACCATCAAAGTCTCTGCTAACACATCAGTGAAGTGAAGTGAAGTCGCTCAGTTGTGTCCGACTCTTTGCGACCCCATGGACTGTAGCCTATCAGGCTCCTCCGTCCATGGGATTTTCCAGGCAAGAATGCTGGAGTGGATTGCCATTTCCTTCTCCAGGGGATCTTCCCGACCCAGGAATCGAACCCTGGTCTCCTGCATTGCAGGCAGACGCTTTACCATCTGAGCCACCAGGGAAGCCCCACATCAAAACAATTCTGCTAATTTCACCTGCAGATATAGAAGATGAATGTAGGGATTATGAGTCACATGGATTCATGCTTTACTTACTGGATCTGCCAAATATAATCTTAGGCAGATCATATCGGGCTTCTCAGATTATCAGTGATGTCATCATTAAAAGGGGAATCACATTAATATCCACCCATAGACCCACTGAGCGAACTCAACAGGGCATTGCACATAAAATTCTAAATATATGGTACATACTAAGTATCCTGTTATTGATATTTGTTTTCATTATCATTTAACTATTACCATTGTTATAGTTGCTCCAACATTATAGAGTGATATGGTGAGGAATGAACAACTAGAATATGGAAATGGCACTAATCAAATACATTATATATTACAAACCAGAAATTGATATAAACTGATGCCAAGAGCAGGGGATGACTGACTGACATCTTGTCACACTGTTCTTTTATTTTCATAAGATGTTTTACTTTGTGAATGTTATCATATAGAAATATATTTATAGATTTTTTTATTGTAGTATGAGAACAAAGACTTGTAAAATAAAAACTGTTTTAAATAAGCCATATCTTGAAATCAAGGACAATTCTGTAGAGTTTCCATTTTGCATTGGGAACAAAATGTAAGTAGAAATTCCGTTCATAAAACTGCTTGTAGTTCCTATCATCAATGAACGCTTGTTGACTGATAAACTGATTCTATGGCATTTAAAATTTTTTCTCTTGTTTTTCAGAAACCCAAAGTTTTATTTAGAAAAATTATACAGCAAATTAGAGGCTAATGTCTCTTTTATCATAAATTTAGGTTATCTTTCCTTATTATTTTTTATTATGTCTTTCCAATTATTGTGAACTCTGAATATTAAAGACAAGAATATTATTAAATCTTTTTAATCTCTAGAATGTTAAGCATGTTAATTAATTAGCTGGCATGCTGAAGTATTTATTCATTAAATAAAAGTTTATTGAGCACCTATTTATGACAGATGTTGAATAAAGCACAGTGGACTTGACTGAGAGATGAGAAATTCCAAGTCTCTATCTGAAAGAATTTCTACATGTAAATATAGTACATATGCTCATATAATATATATATATATAGATAAAATACCCTTGTACTACATGTGAATACAAATCTATACACATATGCAAACAACAAGAGTAGGCTCAACCTGTGAGATCATAAGCAGTGGGAAAGACAAATGTGGGGAAAGTGACTGATGAATCTTTCTCAGAAAAGGTAGCACTTAGCTAATACCAGAAAGATGAGAAGGATTTGACCCAGTTGGAGAAAAGGGACAAGAAAAATAGGATGAAAGGAAGGTTAATCATGAAAGATAAATTCAACACACACACACACACACACACACACACACACACACACATGCACATACATGAACACTCCATAAAATAAAGAGCATGGAGACAAAGGAGTGAGTGGGAACAAAGAATTTTGTCTGCATGGAAGTCATAACAGAGTTCTTCCTCAAGCTTGCTACTAATTTAACTGAAACTGATCACGACACATCCAATTTTTAGTTATATGGGATCAAATGGGATCCCAATTATCGGAGCAAATGGGATCAGAAGTCTTCTAAGACACCAAACACAAATGAATGAAGTTCAGCTTTACAGGAGAAGGGTTTGGGGTTCACTATTAATGAACAACTTACTCTTTTAACTTCTCTCTCTATAGTTTTAAGTCTAGTGTCTCTGGGACCATTCATTGGCAACACTCATGGTGATTTAATAGTTTCTCCAGGTTAGCTCTTCTAGCTTTAAGAATACTGAATATACAAATAGTGACACCCAGATCTAGGAAATGCTTCAGTCTATTTTTGATGTTTCAGTGCTTCAGAGAGGACTTTCTCTCTTGGAGTTCGAATTACTTAGATGATGCTATGCTTTTAAGGTTCCTTATTTTGATGTCTTATTTTTCAGTGATACTACCTTCCTATATTCCCATATGATAAACTAGTAAATATATATTTATATTCCTCATAGAGATATTGTAGTAATCAAGAAAAATGGAAATGAATGAATGGAGCTGTCTTTGAATGGCTTATAAGAAATCCAGGCACAAGTTCAGGCTGTTGTCTGTCAGTCTTCCTGTTGTTTGTTAATGTAGATTTATAGCTCCAAAATACTTAAACATCTCTAAATGTTGATAATTTTTAGTTTATTATTTTTAATCTTTTTTGGACTCTTATAAGGACAGAAATAACCAAAGTAGTCACTTAAAACCAGTTGCAATTTTTAACCAGTATGTCTCCAGTGATGTCTAGGGAAATTGATCCCTCCAACTTAGTACTGCTGACCTGGCTCAAAGTGTAATTTCACAAATTATTTCTCATGCAGATAGATGTATTATCTTACCTTCTTTGGTGGGTTTACTGTGATTTATCTCAGTCTGAGTAGTTTAATTGTGATGTGTATTTGGATCAAGGGTTGTATACTTTTAAAAGCCAATTACCATGTTTTAATCTTTTCTTTTTGAATGCTCCTATAATTAAAATAATATTTCCATGAGATGAATATTTTTAGAATGTGACTTTAATGACACATTTTTTGTGTGCAGCTTGAGAATTCAGTTGCAGTATTTTATTGTCATTAATCATTATACAATTTAGTCAAAATTCAGCTACTTGTGGAACATATGAACTTTTTCTGGCAAAAGAAGGATCTTTTTCAGAAGCGCATAAAGTGAGGGTGACTGATATAAATGTTTCTATATTTCTTTCAACTTTAAAAACTTTTTTAAAATAAATTTGAATGGTTATTCTGGTTGTAGGAATGAGAATGGAAGTACATGGTGAACCTAAATATCAAAGGACAGAGATTTTTAAAAAAAGGAGGTGTGTCAACTTTGTAACTCTAGGAAGACAAAAAGCAGAAACGTTTCTATGAAGGAAAGCAGAGAAATAATCATGGAGAGGGTCAAGGCAGGTGAAGTAAAAGAGTGAAAAGTATTGTAATACGTAGAAACAGAAAAGAATTAGTCATCATTAAATTCAGTGCAGTCTTATGGTTAGTGAGGCGTTTTTTTGTGTGTGTTGAGGAAGATGAAGCATTCATTCAACTCATAAGATATAGTTTGAATTAAAGGATATGCTGTTCTTAGCATATTTGATTATGTAAAAATGTGTTTATGGAAAAGAGATATTTATTTTCTTTTTGTTCATGTTAACTTCAATAGAAAACAAATAGTGACGTTAAAGAACTCCATTTAGAGATTAAAAATATGTTTACATTTCTTGGCACCCTAATTTCCTAACTCTTGTAATGGAAGTCTAGATGCGCTAGACGATGTGGGAAATGATGTAAAAGAAGAATGACAAAGTGCCAAGTTTGTAATAAGAATATATGGCCTGAACATTATTACAAGGATGTACCAACCAAGTTGAAACATCGAGATTACACAGGAGCGAGCAAATGTTTTCCTGAAAGAATGTGTAGAAGAGCACAGAGCTGTGGATATGCCACGCTTGGCTAGGGAATGGTGAATAATTTAATGTAGCATGAAAAGGCCGTTAATCAAAGAGCTATGTTCATCACATTCTTGTGTGCTCAGTAGCTCAGTAGTGTCTGACTCCTTGCGACCCCGTAGAGTCTGTCCACGGAATTTTCCAGGCAAGAATACTTGAGGGGGTTATCATTTCCTCTTCCAGGGGATCTTCCCAACCCAGGGATCAAACGTGCATCTCCTGCACTGGCAGGTGGATTCTCTACCACTAGCACCACCTCTTACATGTGTAAAATGAAGGGGGAAATACATTTGAAAGGACTACTTCAAAAATAGTTTTAAAAAATCTTTAAAGAGATTTTTTAAAAAATTTCAATTTTTTTTAACCTTACAATATGAAAGGTAAATCCTTAACTCTCATGAAAGTGATACTCTGTATTGTATGAAGCACTTTTACATACTTGTTTTTGTTATGATATGCCTTTGTTACATAAGCTGGTTCATGAAAAGCTCTAGATAACTGGAAGTTCATTCTTTTTTTGGAACGAAAAAAAAGATGTTTCATGTTTCTTGGAACATGAAAAGTAGAAACAGACTCTGGACTTATAGGAAATTCTTTGCATTGAATATTTATTTGATTCTCACATTATTTTCATGGCCACAGAGGATAGAACACCATAGGCCCGTTTAACATCAGGAAGGCCATTTGACAGAACTGCATTATGTCATCATATCTGTGCTATATGTTGTCTGTGATAGGTAACAGAATTTAAAAGAAAGAAACTGAATGTCATCATTTTGTTTGGAAGGGTAACTTGCAAGTGCACATAGGGAACATGATAAAAAATTTAAAGGCTTGTTTATTAAAAGGAAATACAGCCTATTCTTAGGATATCTTTAATATTTAAAAACTGTAATAGTAATATACATACAGACATATATTATTATAGCTTTAATATTGTTAATATTGTAATACTATTATACTAACATTAATAATAAAGTGAGTTAATATAAAAGAAGCTGATTCTTTTACATTATGTGAAAGGTTTGGCATTCCATACAAATATGAAAATTAGTGAGAAAAGTCTATTTATAATATTACTCTTTTAAAAATATTAAATATTAGAGCAAGGTACTAACTAATAAAATGTATGTTTTCTTTCAAATTTTGAAATATTAATGAGGAAAATATTGCATTTAGCAAAGGGCATATTATTTACTATATAAATGTTATGACCAGAATGTACTATAAAAAAGTTATTATATCCTGTCTTCTGTTGTAACAGGGGTAAGACAGAAATCTAGTCCTCTATATATTTGAGAAATTATTTTGCATTATCTTCAAAATTAAACACAAGTTCCATGTAACTCACCGTTATTTTTCTATTAACCACTAAAACAATTTCTTAGGTGATTGCTCTATTTTGTGTATCTCCAGGAAGATAAGGCAGCAAAACAAATGCTCTGACACAGTAAAAAGCTTTGTAGATTGAGAAATGGAAAAGGGCAGATTGAAAGTGGGAATGAATCAGTGAATAACAGAATGGTCAAATTTTAGTGCACTTGTGTATGTTTTGGAAATTCAAGAGAAGCATAAAAGAAAGCTTTCATTTCGAACTGAACATAAAAATTATATAAAATTTGTGCATCAATCAAATTTTGCTCTTTTATACCTTAATCACATTCCTAATATCACCAATAAAATACCTAATTCTCAATCCAGTAGATGTTTTAATTCTCATCTAACTTGTTTTCGTTGAAGTGTTTGATGCTGCCGATCCCTCCCTCCTCAAAAAATTCTGTGTGTGTGATTCTGTCAGTAGTTATACCATGGATTTCTCCTTCCTTTTCTGGCTACCACTCTGAAGTTCCTCCTTATCTTGTAAATGTCAATGGTTTTCAGTGTTCCCCGCTCAGGTTTCCTTCCTCAGGGCACACAGTCCTTGAACAATCTCATACAATCCCATGGTTTTAATTACTCTCAGTGTGCTGCCCTACAGATTAACCCCAAACCACTTTCTTCAAATCTAGAAAGATTCACCCAGTTGTCTAGTGAATAGTTCCACTTGAGATTCTTGGAAAGCATTTCAAGCTAAACATATCCCCAGTTGTAAACTTACCTATCCTTGCAATTAACTACTTTTACTTATTAATTTCAGACATCATCGATTCCTTTCTTTGCATCATTCCTCAAATCTAATCAATTATGAATCCCTGTCCACTACCTACCAACTACCTACCATATCTGCCCTCTATTTACCCTTCCTACGCAGGTCCAGTACTTTGACCACCTCCTGTGAAGAGTTGACTCATTGGAAAAGACTCTGATGCTGGGAGGGATTGGGGGCAGGAGGAAAAGGGGACAACAGAGGATGAGATGGCTGGATGGCATCACCGACTCGATGGACGTGAGTTTGACTGAACTCCGGGAGTTGGTGATGGACAGGGAGGCCTGGCGTGCTGCGATTCATGGGGTTGCAAAAAGGCAGACACGACTGAGCGACTGAACTGAACTGAACCCCCATTCTCAATGTCTTAGCTCAGGGATTATCATCATAGTCCTGCTTTTCAAACTGAATGTTTGTGTACTTCACAAAATTAATGTGTTGAAGCCTTAACCCCAATGTGATGTTATTAGGAGATGTGGCATTTGCAGAGTAATTATGTAACTAGGTTCAGATGAGTTCATAAGATTGAAGCCCTCATGATGGGGTTAGTGCCCTTGTGAAATGAGGAAGAGACACCAAAGCTTTCGATCTCTAAGCCATATGAGGACGTAGCAATAATTGGGTATCATTTGTGAGCTAGGAAGTGGGGCCTTACAAGACCCCAACCACGCAGTCTCCCTGACCTTAGACTTCCCAGCCTCCTGAACTTTGAGAAATAAATGTCTGTAGTTTAAGCTATCCATTCTACAGTATTTTGTTAGAGTAGCCTGCTGCTGCTGCTACTGCTGCTAAGTCACTTCAGTCGTGTCCAACTCTGTGTGACCCCAGAGACGGCAGCCTACCAGGCTCCTCTGTCCTTGGGATTCTCCAGGCGAGAACAGTGGAGTGGGTTGCCATTTCCTTCTCCAATGCATGAGAGTGAAAAGTGAAAGTGAAGTTGCTCAGTCGTGATCAACTCTTCGCGATCCCATGGACTGCAGCCCACCAGGCTCCTCCATCCATGGGATTTTCCAGGCAAGAGTACTGGAGTGGGGTGCCATTGCCTTCTCCAATAGTAGACTAAGCAGACTTAAATATCTCAGATTCTTGTAAAAATCATCTAACTGCTTTACATTTAAATACAAAATGATATTTAAAAGTGCTTAACAGATTTTTAACTCTTGTCTTGTAAATGAGTTTCCATTGTTCTTGTAAGAAAATTGCAGTTCTTTCAGTTGGCCCTGGTCTTTTCCCTCGTCGTTGTTACCTTTGCATTTTTATACTTCTGTCGGTAGAGACAACATATTGGTAAGGTTTCATAAAGAGAAAACAATAACAAACACTTTCATAGTGTTTATGTGTAGTGCATTTTCTTTTAAGCATCTTCAATGTATTAACTCATTTAATCCTCACAACAATCCTACAGACAGGTGCTATCAATATTACAAATGTTAATTACTAAGGAAAAGTAAGGCATTCAGGGACTGAGAAACTTGTCCAAGGTCACACAGTTGAAATTCCCTCAGGCAGCATCTTCACATTCATGTCCTGAACCCCATCTGAGCTTTGGAGTCAGCCAGATTTAAATTTAAATGCTAAATCATCCTTTTTATTGGATGGTAACACTGGAAAAATTATTAACACTCTAGTCCTCATTTTTCTCGGCTAAAAAAAATCAGTATAATAGAACTGGGAATATCAATAACACTCTCTAAGTACAAACCAGGGGTCTTAGCACTTAATGAATATTCATAAATTCTAAGTATTGTTATTATTGTTTCTATGACAGTAACTATCATATCCCTTTCAGTATTCTAGCTGATTGTGCTACATAATAATGATGAAATTTGCAATTGTTGGTCCCCTTCCAGTAATATTTTATCCTTCAATTTCCCTTCTTTTGCTTGGATAACTCCTTCAGATCTTAGTGTAGATACTACTACTTCCATGAAACTGTCTATGATTCCTCAAATCTGGAGCAGAAGCATTCTTACAGAATTCTTAACAGAATCCTGTTTGATTCATATGTATTCCCCTTTACTATAATTATATATATACATATATATATATACACATATATCTACCTTTATTGTAATTATATATATATACATTTGGCCTGAGTCCCCAAGAACTGAAAAGTTTTTGATAGTCTTGCTTCTTGTTTATTGTTGGTTTCTCCAGTTTCTGAATATTAGTTGAAATATAGTAGGTTTGGTAAATATTTGTTTGTGGTATGCTAAGTTGCTTTAGTTGTGTCTGACTCTGTGTGACCCCATGGACTGCAGTCTGCCAGGCTTTCTGTTCATGAGATTCTCCAGGCAAGAATACTGGAGTGGGTTGCCATTTCCCTTTCCATTTATGGTATAAATGATGTTATTACATGGAATGATCTACCTTAGAGACTATCTTTATATACTCATGGATTTTATATGAGGGCTTAATATTCTAATGGAATCTAAAATGGATCTGGGAAAATACAAATTCACAGAGAAAGTTAGCATTAATTAAAAAAAATCCACTCTTTTGTTTTTATATCATTTTTTCCACAGGTAATCAGAGAACATGTACCATCAGGAAAATTCTATTAATCTACATGAAAAATCAGAAATGGAATGAAGCCAGCTAAGAAATCAAAAGAAAAAAAAAAAGAGATAGCAGCATCAAAAAGTCATTCTATTTTACAACAAGGCAAATACTTCCAAAGAAGTTATATCCCCTAAAACAGACACACCATGGCCCACATACTTACAAGATTTTGGTTCAACATCTATGGTGTTTTCTTCTTGTTTCACTGATTAAACTCAGTAGATTGGAAAGTGCAATAGAATATTTAAGAAGCACATTTTAAACGTCACAATTTATTTTTCAGTTTCTTAGGCTTTCATTAGCTTTGGTTTCCTAAACCTTGTTCTTCGTTCACAAGCTATAAAATTTCCTTAAAGACTCGTTTAATGGTAGTGTCAAATGAGTTCACCATTTAATGGGATTGGCTGTTCTCCTAAGTGCAAAGGACTTCCTTCCACCCTCTCATGCAGCTGCCTGGCCTTATGTAGTTCTTTATTCCCACTCTCTATTGCCTCCGTTCCTCAAGGGAAAAAAATCTCTGCCTACCTCCTAGAGGTGTTGCAAGGATTAATAAATTGCAAAGCACACTGAAAATTTTGGATAAAATACCCTCTGACAGACTGAAGTATTACCGTGACCACAAGTATCATTTCCAGATGCTGCTGATCCAAGGACAAAAGAGCAGGTCTGGCAATCTCATCCAAGCCTCCCACATGGAGGGTTATTGCCAGGCCAAAGAGTTACATTTTGATATTTAAATATCAGTGGTTTTATATCAAAGCCATCTTGCTGAGAGAGATTTTGTCTGGACACGTAAAGTGCCTGAATTGGCACAACAAAAGGCAACATCCCTGAATCATTAAGCCTTTTAAAACCACAAGCAACACTATTCCCAGGAAAGAGTTTATCTCTATTAAAAATCAAAGACAACTTCCCTTTCCATTTAAACAGATAACTCAAAATTATAAATGGCCAGTTTCCGAAGACTGACTATGTAGTCAAGAGGGTCACAAATTCCTTGAAATTTGAGAAGCTTCATAGAAAGGGATATTGAAGTTGGATTAGTGCTCCCAAGTGAATCTTAGCAGAGTTTTTGTCTGGAAATCTTGATTTTAGATGTGAGCAGACTTATTGTTTCAAGGAGTTTGCTTTAAATCAAAAATAGGAATATGTAGGATAAATAACTTAAATATCAGTGAAAAACCAGTAGATCCCCAAACGATGTGGTTTCCTTATATTTGTATCTCTGTGTATGCAAAAACTCACATTTTTTGTTGTTTGGGGTTTTTTTTTTGGGGGGTGGGGGTGGGGGACATGGGTCCCAGGTGCAGAGAGCTGGGTCAATCATACTTTCTAGTTCCTGGCACCATATATCATTGGTCCCATCCTTTATCTGGCTTATTTGTACATGTCTTTCTGTTCCTGTCCCCATCCCGCTATCCTGTCCCTCTCCTCACTTAGGCAATCATTCTAATGTGTTTTTATGGGTATCCTTTCATTTTAATGTGTTCTTATAAAATACTGTCATTTGGGTGCATGCATTTTAAAGAGCAGATATTGTATTTGCTGTAGGTGTTTTTCTCTTGTTCCTTTTTACTCAGCATTGTTGTTAAGGATCTTCTGCTCTGTAGGAATGTCCAGCATGCTGCCTTTAACTCTTGTGTGGTACTTTGTAGTGTATGCACAGCCTACATCCTCTCCGTCCTCATTCCCCGGGGATAGGCACCCACATTGCCTCAACTCCTTGGAAATATAAATAACACTGTCAAGAACATTCGTATGTGCGTTTCCTCATAGCCTGTATGAAGATTTCTCCAGGTTGTGCCTTGTGGTGGGTGGTGGGGATATAGTAGGTCTGTGAACTTAATTGGATTAAAACTACCTCGGATTGCTTTCCAGGATGGCCACACAGTTTCACATTCTGTGCAGGAGGTTTCCTATTTCCTGCCACTCCTTCCAACACTTGGCATTATGCAGCTTTCTAAATTTTGCTAATCTCATGGGTATAAAGTGATATGTTATTGTTCAAATTAGCATGTCTCTAATTCCCAATGGGTTTGAGCATACTTCATGTTTGTTAGCTTTGGGGTTTTCTACACTGGTAATCTCAAGATCTCCTACAAAGCAAATTGTATTTTGTAACTTTGCCTGTATTTTTCTTGCAGTTCCTGCCCTTTTTTTCTTTTTCTTTTTTTACTTGGAGAAACTACATCTATATTCTAGTTATAAATCCCTAGTGGGTTTTTGACTAAGTATGCCTTCCTGCAATCTCTCATCTGTCTCATAACTTTTCCCATGGGCTCCTTCCTTGAATAGAAACTTTAGGCTACAGTAATTGCTTTCAAACAGCAAATAGAATCATTAGCAAAAAGAATACAAGGACTGGTATTTGCAGATAACTCATCTCTGAAACATACATACAAGAGGGAATATATTATTTAAAGAGATAAAGGAAATATGACAGATTGAAAATTAGTCTAAAAATGGCTGAGAGGATGATTTTGCCATTTTTGGTGACAAAACAAAAGTTCATGCCAAATTATACTATTACTTACTGGCTAGAATATTTAATTAAAGTACAATATAACTCATTTAAATACAAATATATTTCTCTTTACAGTATGTTTCTCATATTAGAGAATGTGAAATAACTTTATTATTATTTTAACTAATTAATGAAAATGTAAAATATTTTCATAAATGTTTTTATATAAATCCAATATTTACATATTCAAAATGAAGTAAAATTGTAAATACACACATACTCAGAATCAGTATGGTTGTCAAAAGACATGCCATTTTGAAAATTTACATTTAGAGAAGTGATAATTAATGTTTTGTGTGTGGTGTGTTAGTCGCTTAGTCATGTCAGACTCTTTGTGACCCCATGGGCATAGCCTGCCAGACTCCTCCATCCATGGAATTCTCCAGGCAAGAATACTGGAGTGGGCTGCCATTTTCTTCTCCAAATTAATGTTTTATTCTCCCCCAAATTCAGCATGAACACATTATTTTTGTGCTCTTTCTTTTACCTGATGAAAAAGCATTTAGAGAACAAAGTTCTATAGGAAAAAAGTCCTGATGAGAACACAGAATAATATTTTTTGAGGAAATATACCATTCTGTTTTTCACACTCAGTAGGCTATCATGTAACCTAAAAGTCAAGTTTTCCATAAAAGATTCAGCAGGTGAATGTGCTGCTGTTAATATGTTGCCCGAAAGGAAGGTGGCTTTTGAGTTTACTTGCTGAAATAGTTTTCAGATAAAATTTCCATTTATTTAGGGAGTGGTTCAGTTAGTCTCTCCAAGTCATATGATTATAGATGCATATAGGTCATAGAAAAACAGGCACTTCATTCAACTTCTAAACTGTCACAGACCATGTACTATCTTACCAGGAGCCAACATTTTGTGAAGCACTCATAAACCTAAAAAAACACTGCCTTCAATGCTTATCCTCTTCATAATCTTCTCAAAAGCCTTGCTTGCTTAATTTATACATCACTGTGAGAACAATATACTCTCAGTCTTTTAAATTCTTCTGTTTTATGTTTCCTTATATCAAGCATAACATAAAAAGGCCTTTTCTCTTAATATTTTCCAGATCATTGTACCACTATGGCCTTAGAGTCTGTAATCTGTGTAAAAGTATATTGGTGAGGAATAGATATTTTGCAAATAGAAGCTGTAAGTCAGAGACTTATCTCATTCCTTTAATTTTTTCTAATCTGCTGTTACTCCTCCCACCTTTGTCTAATTACTCCACTCATCTAGAGAAACACCTAGAGAGACACCTTTGATCAACTTTTCCCTTACTCCAACCCGTATAGTGTGGGTAAAAGTAGGAATCTGACCCTGACCCTGATCCGACTGACATGAATCATTAGACTAACTACAGCTCTGTTCTATTCACTAGGTAGATCACACATCCAAATTGTGATTTCTATATTCTGATGCTATAGGCATCCTACAGCCTTCACCAATTCTCATTCTAGAAATATCAGAAAGAAGGATGATACATGTAAGATTCAACTGTACCATTTTCCTCAACATTCTGGCAGTTAGAGTTCTTATTATAAATTAAAACATCAGTTTTTAAAATGCATTTCTTTATTTACTCAAGATTACATTTGGGTTCAATGAGAACTGAAGACTCAATATTGAAATATAAAGACATCTATTTACTAACACCTCTATGCTTATACTAGTAACTGTTTAGTTTCCACATATGATGCTTTTATTGTGATAGGATATAAATACCAGAACCTACTTATTATGATGACTTTAGGGGTGAGCAAAGTGGAAACACACAGAACATGCTTATTTTACATAAAGTTATTCACGATAACTAGCAGGAAGCTTTCTAATACATACGTATTTGTCAAAGCTCTGTATGCTTCTCTGTGTAAATGCTGATGGTACACACAGGAAAACTTGACTAGCTTTTCCTGGGGAGAATCAGGAAAGACTGCCTAGAAATGTATTATTCTTCAGCTATCCTTTGAAAGATGAGAAGGAGTCGGCCAAAAAGGACAACTCAGAGAGAATGGAAGATTTAAAAACATGGAGAGTTTGGGAAATAGCAAAATGTTGAATGTGAGTGAGGGTTTAGAGAACAGGGGAATGATGTGGTTTGGGATTGTATGTTGTGTTCAGATGAAAGGATCTGTGTATCAAGCTGAAAAGGCTAAACTTAGTCCAATAGTCAACAGGAGGAAGAAGAAGGAAGAGAAGAATATCATAAAATTTGCTATTACTCAATATCATACAACCATGGGGAGGATAAGTTGGAGGAGAAAACCTGGAGGGATCACGATTAAGCAAAAACATGCTGCAAATGTTAGGGTCAAAGAAGCTATGTGCCTAGATTATGGTCTGGCAGTAAGGCTGAAAAATACAGTCAGAATTCAGTCATGTCTTTGGTAGGATCTACTATTAATATTTTATAATCAAAGAATTATCAGATTTTTAAGAAGGAAAGCAAGTTAGAGATCATCAGGCCCAATCTCTTCTTTTTGGAAATGAGAATAGGTGATTTGATTAGGGGATTGTGGAGGTAGGACTGACCTAAAGCTAGCAGTTTCATTTACAAATCATTAAGGTCATGAACTGGACAATCAATTTCTCCATGTACCCATCTCATCACATGTATAACACATAGATAGTAATAGCAGCCTTTTGTCAATGTATGGGAAATGTCTCATACTGGGCCTAAATAAGATAGGGCTAAATAAATATTAATTTTCATTGTTAAAAGATTATATCATTAGTCAGTATCATAGTAGACCATTCTCCCTTTTCTGCTCTTTACAACCCTAAATTTGATTGAACAACTAGTACCCTTTCATTCTCTGGGCATATATTTTCAGAGCACCATTTGCTCAAGAGTGGGAATTACAGATTATACCAATGAGAAAGCAGCAATCTCTTGGGATTGTGATTGATTTAGAATTTAATATGACCCATTTCAGACCATGTGGAATCTACAAGACTCAATTCTAGGACATTGATTGGTGCTATCAGGAAGTAGATGTAAAAATGGAATATAGATGCCACCTTCCCGAAGTGGGATGACAGCTTTTTTGAGAATATTCCTAGACATACTGGGTCCTTGTGACAGGTTTGAGTCCAGTGTAGACCCCGACCTGAAGTCAGATACAAACATGATTTCCAGGTATGTGAAACTAATAAATGCTCCTTTGGATTATGCTAATTTAACTTCTGTTTTCTGTTACTTGCAATGAAAGAGGCCTAAATAAAACAATATGAAAAGAAAAAAAATGGCAACATTTAACTTCTGCTAAGGAAATGGTGAAAATAACTTAGATTCTCTAGTGAAAAAAAAAAATGACAGTAGAGATAAATTACCAAAATCTCTCTCAGGAAAAGCAATCTTTCCAGGAGGGTTGAATAAATAAATTAGTTTTCAGGAAATAATTTAATTTTAACTATGCTATAAAACTATTTTAGAGATAATTACATTGGCTACATATTAAAGAAAACTTGATACATAAAATAGGTTATAATCTGGAGACATAAGACATGAGGCAGTTATATTTTTCAAACTGACACCCTTTCATGAGTTCAATTTACAAAGACATAAAGGTTTCAAGAACATTTATAGGAAACTGCACTGGCATGGTGATATTCAGTAAGATTGAATCAGAGGTACATTTAACGTTACACTATCATATTACATTTAAATCTCATTTAGAGCAAATGAACCACAAGGAAAAATTTTAATTTGTTGTAAGTATAGAATTGTGAGCCTGAGTGTGGGTGGTGGGAGAAACTGAGTAAACAGCTAATTTAATTAGAAGAAATAAGCTGTCTTTTTTATACCACTTGAAAAAAAAATCCAAACTCATTAGTACACAAGGTTTATAGTCTCATACAACAGCACTTCTTATTATTTGTTAGCCTCTTTTGAAGGAAGTCAGCCATGGCCAACTGATCTATAAATTCTTCCAAGATAATCTGTACCAGAGCCTAAATGGGATGGTTCAGTTTCTCTCAACCAAAACTTTGGGATTTCAGTGAAAGGCCAGTCTATCAGATCATGCTGCTGCTGCTAAGTCATTTCAGTCATGCCCGACTCCGTGCGACCCCATAGACGGCAGCCCACCAGGCTCCCCCGTCCCTGGGATTCTCCAGGCAAGAACACTGGAGTGGGTTGCCATTTCCTTCTCCAGTGCATGAAAGTGAAAAGTGAAAGTGAAGTTGCTCAGTTGTGTCTGACTCTGAGCGACCCCATGGACTGCAGCCCACCAGGCTCCTCCATCCATGGGATTCTCCAGGCAAGAGTACTGGAGTGGAGTGCCAGTGCCTTCTCCATGCTATCAGATCATAGTGAGTGCTTAATTTTCTAGTTGTATAGAGTCTAGTCTGATGTTAGGCATATGGAAAGCCAATGCCTCCTCTCTTTCTCTCTCTTGATAAACCAATTTTAACTGAACTAATTGAATTGTTTAGTGTATTTCATAACCTTCCAAAGGTTTCCAAAGGCTTCCAAAGAAGTCATATAACTTCTTTAACATGAAGACTCAGATAAGTGGAATTGCTGACCTCTAAAATGGAAAAAAAAAAAAAGCACCACTGACTTCCATTCATAATAAATTGTTAGTGTATAAATCATTAGAAATCTGATATAATTCCATGTACATACGGCATGCTGAGGCTTGAACATACCATGAGACATGACATAATCTAGTTAGATAAGTCATAAACTATTCCCTTAACTGTTCAAAAAAAAAAAAAAAACCTGATATATTTTTTAGGAACAATCAGTACAAGAAATTTTCCAACAAAATCTTTGTTTGTAAAAAGTTAAGCTACTCTAATGTCAGACAATAATTGATGATAAACAGTCTAAGTTCTGTAACTCAAATCAAGTAATCATTCTAGAATTTTGAACATGAGTATCCAGGATACTTAAAGGAGATTTTCAAGCCTCTCAACACTGTCTGTGCCATATTTCAGACTTCTCTCCAGTAACTTCAGTTTGTGGGCATAGTTCAGGTTACTTGTCCTCTCCACTCTTAAGTTTTGATTTCTTGTCTTGCTTGAAACTAATTGCCAGCTAGATTCCATTTTGCCCTCCCCCCTTGCTTCCCTCCATTCCTTTATTTTGCAAAAACTTTTAAATGCTTACTGTGCCACAATGTACATAAAAGCACAACAGCAAACAAACTGTAGGCCCTGCCATCAAGAGCTTTTCTGGCAGAGTCAGATAAATAAAGAGGTATATTCCATTTGCTTTTATAAGACTTGAAGATATGAAAATGTGCGGCTTGTTGGGAGGACACAACTCAAGAGGGAGTTGTATGAAGGTTTCCTGTAGATAAAGGTGAATGCTCAGTGGTATCTAAGAGAGGGAAGAGAGAGGGACAGCAGAGACATGCATCGTACAAGGGCCCAGAAGTAAAGGGAACACACAAAGCAAGGTTTTCTAAGAAAGTTAATGTGTGTGTTTGTGTGTGTGTGTGTGAGTGTAACTGTAGGGGTGGTTTGGTGTTCATTAAGGACAGGGCTGAGTGATGTAAGAGGTGAGGTTTGAGAACCAAGGCAGAGCCAGCTCACAAATGATTTTTCAAACCTTGCTAAGCATTTTCTACTATGCTGAGAAGGCAAGGGGACGTCACTAAAGAGTTTTAAACACAGGAGTAATAACAGAGTCTGTTCACTCTCTGGTTATGTAAAGAGAGATGGGCTTCAAAACAGATACAGTTCTTTTAAGGTATCCTAAATCTATCGGTCTTCAAGTCTTCCTGGGTAGTGTAGCTGAAGAAACACATTTCTCATTGGCACAATCATCTTTACATATGACAAAAGGAAGACTCAGAGGTTAAGTGATGTGTATCAGGCAACCTACCAAGTTAGCATGAAGTGCAGGAGTGAAAGTACTACCTCTTAATCCTAGAGGAGAACTAATGAATTAAAAAAAAAAAGGCTTATTGTCAGAAAACAATAATTACTTATCAATATTTTTATCTTGAGATGCTATATTAGATGATTTATACAATATAATTGGAAAGGAATTATATTTGCATATGTAACCATTGGTTTGTAAACATAATATGTAAGAAGATAAAGATAGCAAGTCTAAATATCATAATATCATATGATATGATTTAATATCATAATTTACTTTTATTTTTGATCATTGTGATTTCATGTGAAAGATTTAAAAAATGCTGTCTCTGGAAATAAATTGTACTCTCTATCTATAAAATAAGCATATAATATCAATAAAAAACAATATATCAAGTTCTATTTTACTGGATGATCTATATAAGAAAGAATTAAAATATCATGTGTAATTATAGAAAATACATGAAAAACTGTATTCTGTTACAGGATGCTGGACTTAATATTAAAAATTAAAGACTATTATTTGTGTTGCATTGCTTTGTGCAAAAGGAACTCATCATTGTTATTATTTCTGAAAAATATGAGAAAGCTAATCATGGTATATGAGTCAATCGGTACAGGAAGGCCATATCACTATTTTGCGTGGTTATTACTTTTCAACATTCCAGAATCAACTTGCATATTTGAATGTATGTGGTCTACTGGGTGGGATATAATTATATTTTTTATATTATAATGAAAATGAGTTTTATATTTAAAAGAAATATAATGTAAAACATGTTTTATATAAGGGAGGACTAAGGAAAACTTTTTTTCTATTTTTCTTCCCAGAAATGTGAGAGGTGAGAGCTCTGGACACAACCCATCTCTTCTTCACAGTGTATGGAGAGGTGACTATAAGCTTGAAAAGCGGAGTCAGAGAAACTTGAGATATTTTTGCTAGTACTCTATAAGAAAGACAGCATTGTTTTCTTTGTAGACACAATCTGGGCATCATAGCTGTCTGAAGAAGGAATGCCTGGGGGCAGAGGTGCCAGGTGAGGAAATAGGATGGAAAGACACTGGTGAAAAGTAACTTTCCCAAAGGCATTTTGATTTGTTTCGGAAAGCTCCAGACCTATTCTATTTGGTTCTAGATCAGTATCAGTTGCTTCCTTTTCTTCTTTGGCTGATCAAAAGCACAAAGTATTTAACCTCTCTCCACTGCATGTCATTCATGGTTTTCATGTATGCAAAAACATTGTTTCCTGTATGTATTTAAACAAACATCAGACAATACAGGCTGGAGTTAAAGGGCAACTTTGAAAATACTTTTCTGCAAATTAAAAAATCAAACTGATTAACTTGTTTTGTGTGTATATGAATCATTAATATTTAACTGTTGAATATGAAAAGTATCCTAAAATGTGGTAGAGAGAATGAGGATGGCTGCAAATGCAGGTTTTCAGTAATAACCCATGTATATCAGAATATGCAGAGAAAGAAAAACCCAATAATAATATCTGTAAGATAGACATAGCAAATGATGAAGCCAGATGTTATGTGTTAGTAAATAATACATATGAGATTAAAATTCTAATTAAATTTGAATTACATACAAAAATAATACTTAAAGCATTCTACATTTGTAAAAAAAAGTCACTATTGAGGAAGATACTGTTCATAGTCCTTTATGTGGGAATCCTGGTACTCCACTTATTCCTCATGGAGTTTAGCAAGAAATTTTTATTTATCCGGAAACGGTGATCATGATATTTGCTCACCAAGTTTACTTTTACAGTTGGTTGCTTATGCCTGTACTCAGATGCTTAGTCCTGGCTGACTCTTTGTGATCCTTTAGACTGTAGCCTGCCAGGCTCTTTTGTCCATGGAATTTTCCACATAAGAATACTGGAGTGGATTGCCATGCCCTCCTCCAGGGGATCTTCCTGACCCAGGGATTGAACCCACATAGCCTGCGTCTCCTGCACTGCAGGAAGCCATCAGGGAAGCCCTTGGTTTTAGATTAATTTCATGCTCACGGCCACGCCACCTTAGCCTATGTTTCTGGTTCCCATAGCTGCAGTTCTCCACATCCTCCTTTCTTTATATATTCTAATGATATTTCAGAGTTCCAATTTGTGTGTGTGTGTGTGTATGTTTGCGGGCCCAGCATGCTCCCACTGCACAAAACTGCTTGTGTTTTTAACGTTCCTATTATCTCTGAGCCTTTTACTGTAATTCACTTCAAATCTACTTGGGAAGTAAGTGGGATTAAAAAAAATAACAAATTGAAGTTTCACAATACATATTACAGTATTTAAAGAACCAGTCTCTTTATGATTCAGTACTTCTTTAAGTCTTTAAAATATTATTCATGTGTGTTGTGAAACAGTGCTGAAAAAAGCAGTCTGGGAAGGTACTGCTACCAACATGTTTTATGGAAATAAAACTAAACTGTAGGCCTAGTTTAAGCATGTTTATTAAATTCAACTTTCCCTAATAAATCTAAACCTATCTTGAAATTGACAGCCAGCTCATAATACATGTGCCAAGTTAAGACATACCAAATTTGAACTCAGTTTTACGTTACAAAATAGTTTTAACTTGCAACACATAAAAGCACAAATGTAAAGTTTGGCTAGTTTCCTACCTGGAACCGTATATAACTGAACCAGAGCTAATTATCTCAACTTTTACCTGGTAGCTTAGATGGTAAAGATTCTGCCTGTAATGCAGGAGACTGAGGTTCCATCCCTGAGTTCAACAGATCCCGAGGAGAAGGGAATGAGTACCCACACCACTATTCTTGTGTGGAGAATTTCATGGATAGAGGAATGGCTATCCACTCCAGTATTCTTGCCTGGAGAATTTCATGGACAGAGGAGCTTGGTGGGCTACAGTCCATGGGGTCACGAAGAGTTGGACATGACTCACCAAGTAATAGTAACATACCTATCTTTTAGAGTATTATTTTTATTTCTTTTATCATATATTATATTACCTTGTGTTACATTTTATGTCTTCTTCAGTTCAACCACATTCTTTCTGTGGTTTCTTAGGGACTTCTCTTCCCCTCCAACTTTTCCAACTAATAACAGTAAGAGCTACTACTTATTAAGAGCTTACTATGTTCTAGAAACTGTGCTAAACATTCTACTCACTTTTTCACATGTTATATTTTCAACAACACTAAAAACTGAGATTGATATTTTTATTGAATTCACTTAGTGGGTGAATAAGCTGAAGTTTGGAATGATTTCATAACTTCCCCAAGATCATACAGCTACTCTGTGTGAGAACATGGATTCAAATAAAGGTTTTGCCAATAAGCCCATTTTTGGTCCAGCTGAGTATAGACTTTGGAACTTTTCTTACTTGAGATCTTGGCTACCAAAATAATTTCCCTGGTCTTCTTAAATACTAGAAAACATAATTCCTTAAAGATGTATGTTAAAGCTAAGTGAAAATCTCAGTCGTGTCCGACTCTTTGTGACCCCATAGACTATGCAGTTCATGGAATTCTCTAGGCCGGAATACTGGAGTGGGTAGCCTTTCCCTTCTCCAGGACATCTTCCCAGCCTGGGATAGAAACCAGGTCTCCTACATTGCAGGTGGATTCTTTATCAGTTGAGCCACAAGGGAAGCTAAAGCTAAAGTCAACATCAAACCAAGATATATCATGATTGATCAGTGAACAAATTTATGAATTATTTCATTTGAACTTAAAATTGGATCTGAGTTGTAAAATATAAATATTTAGTACATATATTTTTAGGCTAAACTTTCAACAGTTTTAGTGTCAAATCTCTGATTCAATTTTCAACTTAGGTCATTTTCTCTTGTTTTATCCCTAACAACCTTTTTATTGCTTCTGTTTAATTTTGTATTCTTTGTAATCACTCTGAAGGTAGAAATGATATAAATAATTCCTAAATAAGTCAAATTATATTAAATTAGGTCAATCAGTTGACTATAAAGATATGCCATATGCATTAAGGAAAGCTTCACATTTTTTCTGATGTCTTAAGAAACTGAGGGAATTCATTTCATCTCTCTGTGAGAAATCAGGCTCTCTCTCTCTCTTTTTCTCCAGTTTTCTAGATGGCAGTTTCTATAGCAACCATCATCTTAATGTTCCTCCATCCCAACTCCTCTCCCTGAGTGTGAAATATCTGTAAACTTTTTTTTATGCCCACTAAAAGTTTAGTAAGAAATAAAAACAGCAATCCTCCATTTATCATCTGGTGACAGGGGTCAATTTGAGTTGCTGGGTATGTTTCACCTAAGACCATTACTGTGGTAGGAAATTGTTTGTTCAAATATTCTCAATTCTCCTACATATGCACAACAATAAAGGCAATTGCAGGAATAAGAATTTCCAGTTCTTATTGGAAAATCCTCTTGTTTTTCACTGAAGAGTCAAATGTTAGAACCACATAACATAGTGGTTAAAATGTGGAATGTACACTCATTTGGGCCTGGCCCTCCTCCTTGACCATGTGACTTTGATCAAGTTAACTTAACTTCTTGAAGTTAATGGGCACAAGGGAAAAAGTGAAATTACTGACCCTATAAAACTGTAGGAAGAATTCAATGTGCAAATACATATAAAGTATTTAGTACAATTCCTGAGACACAGGAAGTGCTCAACAAATGGGAACTTTGAAGAAAAAGGTGTAGGAGGTGGTTTATATATGCCAGGAGGCACTAAGGTCAAATGCTAGTGGTTTTATTTTGGCTTCAGTTTTTGTTAGTGATTATTATGTGATTATTTTTTATAGTTTTGCAGTATACAATTTACTTTGAGATTAATAGTCTCTTCCTTCACCTAACTGTCTTGAACCCTTGCTCCACCATAAAAGCCATTTGGTTTATGAATGTTTTATAAATGTCCTGCTCCACCAACATAACAATCTCTGAACTGCTGTGCCTCAAATCCCACATCTTAGAAAATGATGACAGGAGAAAAACTTTGTCAAATACACACTCCCTGTCCTAAAATGCGTGTGCATCTTCCTTCATGCTGGCCCGAGCAGGTGATAATCTATAGGTGGGTCACTGGATGCTAATGAATGAGGGCAAAACTGCAGTATCCATGAGCAGTCTGTGAGTCCTGCTTGGCACAAGGGTGTATCAGCTCTGCAGATCATATGAACCTCTGCCAAAATAGCATTATGTCTCCATATTAAACCAATTCTCTTCATTACGTATAGAACTGGATCATGTGCTAACAGTTTCTTTTCCGCTGATGCTCATTTCTTTCATGTGGGGGAATATATATCCTTCATCTGCACAATCTTTCCCTGCCCTGTACCACTTTGAGGACACACCCCTTATGAAAGCAGATATAAAATAATCAGGGGAAGCAGTTTGTAATATATCTTCCCCTCTTTTCCCCACCCCCGCAACAAACAATTTATATGTAAATATGCAGAGCTAAGGCAGACACTAACTTGCCCAAATTAAATGACAAGTCAGTCCCTGAGGACCAGCAAACATTATCCAGGACACCAAGGATTATGGTTGTTTCCTTCAATTGCCTGACAGGACAAAGGGCTGTTTGCATAATAGACGTACAGTCTCACTCCACCCATTTACATACAGAGAAATTTAAGAGAGCATGTGTGCCTGATCAAGGCATGTCCAGAGGACTCATATTGTTTTTCTGTTTTGGCAACACTTATTAAAATATTACCCCCCTTGGACAGCTTGATGTGCATTAGCTCTGTAACTTAAATGTCATACACGGCAGACATTAATGATTCTTATATCATTATGTATGCCATATATGCACATACAAGAACACTGCATTAAGGAAATGAAATCCTCATGCTTTTTAAGAAGAAAAACACTATTTTGGATAGTAAGGGAAAAATAAAATCTATCCTAATATATCATTAGATATTTGTGGAAAATATTTAGTATTAGAACACATCCTTGGAAAGTAAATGGTAACAATGTTTTGCTGATTTTTTCCTCTTTCCTTACAACTCATCAGGCAGAGAGGGTCATAAATCCTCTCTAAGCTGTTTGTTAATTTTATGATTTTTTATTAATGAAATAAACATTGACAATGAGAGACCATAATATGAACTTTTTTAAAAAAAGATTTTCATCAAATAGATTTTTAAAATGCATCTTGTATTTTAAAGACTCAGACAAGTCATTCTGGAAAGCTAATTAGAAAGCTAATTACTAGAATGGAAATGATTCATATCTATCTGGGGGCAATTTAGGTCACAGATATGCTTTAAGGCCAGGAAAAGGGACATCATTATTCAGGTTTTTCAAACTTTCTGATTCTATGCTTAACATTCACTTGGAGTAATATGAATTATGCATGCATGGTTTATTCCTGGATTTCCATAGAAAATTTAGGTGACTTTTTATATGTTTTGTGTAAAGAAATGATGTCTAATGTGAAATTAAACACATTACCCTCTTGCAGGACTATTATTTCTGATGCTGTGAAATGTATAGAATTTTTCAAAGCTATTTGACTAGGAATTTTTGTTTCTCCTTGTGGGCTATCTGCAAAGCATATTATT
The DNA here is from genome assembly GCF_023091745.1 of Budorcas taxicolor. Taxonomy (NCBI): domain Eukaryota; kingdom Metazoa; phylum Chordata; class Mammalia; order Artiodactyla; family Bovidae; genus Budorcas; species Budorcas taxicolor. The sequence continues at coordinate 91,537,374 of NC_068910.1, forward strand.
TTATGGAGTCTGTTAATATATCCACATTATGAATACTCTGCTACTTTTTTTGAAGTCCCACTAAGGCACCTTTTTAAAGAAGTAACAACATTCAAATTAATTATCACTACTTTAATATTACAAAGTTACAGTATTACAAAGTAACTATTACTTTAATAGTTACAAATAAGAAAGCAAGAATTGAAAAGCCACTCCCCATTCTATTCAGCTGGAAAAAAGGTGAAAAATAGGGGGTATTTTAAGCAATCCAGTTCCCCTTTCTGAAATGGGACCACTGACAGAAATCCACCTTGAAGATGGAAGAGTTATGGGGAGGGTGATTTCAGAGGGAGCTGTATCTAATAGTTATACCCTGTGTATTCTGAGAAATCAATAAAATAAGTCAATGCTAACCACATTAACCAGTAATAATCACAAATTTTAGCTAATAAATTATTAATGTAATGTAGACTATTTGTCAGCAGAAAATACTTTATCCAATCTCATTCTCTTCATTACCATTTTGAATAGTCTGATTAACTGTCAGTTACATACATAATTCTTGTTACAGTTTGTTTATTGCTTTTCAGCAACCCAGTAATCCTAGTGGATGAAAATATTTTTCATTTGTCACAGTGACACGTGCTATGAAGTGAAAGTATGAGCAGCTGCAAGATCTCCTAAGCTGATATAAGGGAACATACACATTTTTTAAGATTCCACCTGATTTTTTTTAAACTTCTATTTATCTAAAATTAACCACAGGATTAGACTTTGGTTTCAGACATGGCTTCATTGTGAGAGAACTGTAATTTCGGAAAAAAAAAAAAAAAAAAATCAGCAAAGGCTTTGACCATTCTACTCAAACTTGACATTTTAACAAATACCTTAGAAGGAACTTATCCTCCAACACATTCTTAGATTAGACTTGCCTAACTCATGGCTCTTAAAGAGTTCTTAATTATTCTCTGTTTAGTCCAGCACAGGCACTATTTTCATCAGCTTCCTCTGTGCTGGCGTCTTGGGTGGTAGATTGCATTGCTTTACCCTTAGAATGTTTCTGCATTTCTACATTCCTGCTTGAGCCATGGATCATTACTATAAAAGTAGCCACATGGATAATATAAAAGCCTGTAAAGTGTATTTAAAAAGAGGAGCATTTTGTCAGGGTTGGGGGGCTGGGGCAGGGAATCTTGATTGGATTTGTGCTGAAAAAGAGTTTGAAATCAACATTTTTACTATTATTGGGTTGTTTGTTTTTAAAGAAAGGTTAACTCATAAATATCTTTTAAACAATCATGTTGTATGGGATTCCAAATAAAATCATCTCTAAATAATGTAAATAATCTATGGTTCTACTGGCAGTAATAAAATTCATTTAAAATATGACCTAGAAAAATTCTTCTTATACGTAAACGTGAAAGTGATAGTCACTCAGTCGCGTCCTATTCTTTGTGGCCCCATGGACCATATAGTCCCTGAAATTTTCCAGGCCAGAATATAGTCCCTGGAATTTTCCAGGCCAGAATATAGTCCCTGGAATTTTCCAGGCCAGATTACTGGAGTGGGTAGCCTTCCCTTCTCCAGGGGATCTTCCCAATCCAGGGATCAAACCCAGGTCTCCTGCATTGCAGCCAGATTCTTTACCAGCTGAGCCACAATAGTTACAAAAGCTAGAGATGGGAAATAGTAAGAAAATCTCCTTATTTGTAAAGATTATATAAACAAAAGATAACAGTACAAGTAGAAAAAAATGCTCATGAGATACTGAAATCTTCTTATACAATTTAATTTTTGTACTGTGAATCTTTCTTAGGTGAATGTAAACTGGGATTCTGCATATTGTAAATGGTCCTCTAATATGTTTATTTGTTCAGCACGGTGAATAATATCACCCAATATTTACAAACTGGGAAATTTTAAATACAAGCCTTGGTTACTATTGTCCTTTGAGAAGTGGGAAGTTCTATCCACAATGGGTTGGATTTCTCATATGAAAAGAACTGCTATAGGCAGTAAGCGCTCCCTAAACTCTCCACTCTTTCCTATTTTCTTATATATAGGCCATTTCATGCTTGTACAGTATCTGTCTGGACCCTGTAGGCACTGGTGTTTGAAACTCTTTGTACCAAGTCTAATAAATTCCTTTGGATTGAGTCCAAATTGCACCTCTCCTGTACTGAGTCTGATTTTATTGCTACACTTGTAGTACATGACTAAATATCCATGTTCTAACATGGTTACAAATAAATTATTAACAAGACTATTCTAGGAGCTCAGGATAAAACTACACTTCATTAGTATCTTAGGCATTATACTTAAAGGTTTTCCTACATAATAATGTGTCTTTTATTTTCATAAAATAACAGACAAGGTGACTCTCTTTACCTTAATATGCTACTGTTTGATTTTGCTAAAATAAAATTATTATTGACCAGTACAAATTTACAACAATACCACTATTTATTTTTGTGGGTAATAAAGTCCAGATTCATTTTACGTGATTCTATAGCTCTCAGGAACAAGATAAGTAAAGTAATATTGGTCACTTCTAGGTGAAATAATGTCAGAAATACCTCACAATTGCGTTCATTTCACATGCTAGCAAAGTCATGCTCAAAATTCTCCAAGCCAGGCTACAACAGTACGTGAACTGAGAACATTCACATTCTCAAGCAGGATTTGAAAAGGTAGAGGAACCAGAGATCAAATTGCCAACATCCGTTGGAACAGAGAAAAAGCAAGAGAGTGCCAGAAAAACATCTGCTTCATTGGCTATGCTAAAGCCTTTGACTGTGCGGATCACAGCAAGCTGTGGAAAATTCTTAAAGAGACTGGAATACCAGACCACGTTATGTACCTCCTGAGAAACCTGTATGCAGGTCAAGAAGCAACAGTTAGAACCAGACATAGAACAAAAGACTGGTTCAAAATCGGGAAAGGAGTACATCAAGGCTGTATATTGTCACCTTGCTTATTTAACTTATATGCAGAGTACATCATGTGAAATGCCAGGTGGGATGAATCACAAGCTGGAATCAAAATTGCCAGGGGAAGTATCAGTAACCTCAGATATGCTGATGACACCACCCATATGGCAGAAAGCAAGAGAAACTGAAGAACCTCTTGATGAAGGTGAAGGAGGAGAGTGAAAAAGCTGGCTTAAAACTCAACATTCAAAAACTAAGATCATGGCATCTGGTCCCATCATTACATGGCAAATATATGGGCAAACAATGGAAACAGTGACAGATTTTGTTTTCTTGGTCTCCAAAATCACTGCAGATGATGACTGCAGCCAAGAAATTAAAAGATGCTTGCTCTTTGGAGGAAAAACTATGAGAAACCTAGACAGCATATTAAAAAGCAGAGACTTGACTTTGCCAACAAAGAAAGGCAATGCCAAAGAATGCTCAAACTACCACACAATTACACTCATCTTACATGCTAGTAAAGTAATGCTCAAAATTCTCCAAGCCAGGCTTCAGCAATACGTGACCCGTGAACTTCCTGATGTTCAAGCTGGTTTTAGAAAAGGCAGAGGAACCAGAGATCAAACTGCCAACATCTGCTGGATTATGGAAAAAGCAAGAGAATTCCAGAAAAACATCTATTTCTGCTTTATTGATATGCCAAAGCCTTTGACCGTGTGGGTCACAATAAACTGTGGAAAAATTCTGAAAGAGATGGGAATACCAGACCACCTGACCTGCCTCTTGAGAAATCTGTATGCAGGTCAGGAAGCAACAGTTAGAACTGGACATGGAACAACAGACTGGTTCCAAATAGGAAAAGGAGTATGTCAAGGCTGTATATTGTCACCCTGCTTATTGAACTTATAGGCAGAGTACATCATGGGGAACGCTGGGCTGGAGGAAGCACAGGCTGGACTCAAGATTGCCGGGAGAAATATCAATAACTTCAGATGTGCAGATGACCCCACCCTTATGGCAGAAAGTGAAGAGGAACTAAAAAGCCTCTTGATGAAAGTGAAAGAGGAGAGTGAAAAAGTTGGCTTAAAGCTCAATATTCAGAAAATGAAGTTCATGGCATCTGGTCCCATCACTTCATGGGAAATAGATGGGGGAAACAGTGTCAGACTTTATTTTTTTGGGCTCCAAAATCCCTGCAGATGGTGACTGCAGCCATGAAATTAAAAAACACTTACTCCTTGGAAGAAAAGTTATGACCAACCTAAATAGCATATTCAAAAGCAGAGACATTACTTTGCTGACTAAGCTCTGTCTAGTCAAGGCTATGGTTTTTCCTGTGATCATGTATGGATGTGAGAGTTGGACTGTAAAGAAGGCTGAGCACTGAAGAATTGATGCTTTTGAACTGTGGTGTTGGAGAAGACTCCTGAGAGTCCCTTGGACTGCAAGGAGATCCAACCAGTCCATTCTGAAGGAGATCAGCCCTGGGATTTCTTTGGAAGAAATGATGCTAAAGCTGAAACTCCAGTACTTTGGCCACCTCATGCAGAGAGCTGACTCATTGGAAAAGACTCTGATGCTGGGAGGGATTGGGGGCAGGAGGAGAAGGGGGTGACAGAGGATGAGATGGCTGGATGGCATCAGTGACTCAATGGACGTGAGTCTGAGTGAACTCCGGGAGATGGTGATGGACAGGGAGGCCTGGCGTGCTGCAATTCATGGGGTTGCAAAGAGTCAGATATGACTGAGCAACTGAACTGAACTGAACTGACTTTGCCAACAAAGGTCCATCTAGTCAAAGCTATGATTTTTCAAGGAGTCATGTATGAATGTGAGAGTTGGACCATAAAGAAGGCTGAGCACTGAGGAATTAATGCTTTTGAACTATGGTGTTGGAGAAGACTATTTTGAGTCTCTCAGAGATCAAACCAGTCAATCCTAAAGGAAATCAGTCCTGAATATTCACTGGAAGGACTGATGCTGAAGCTGATATGAATACTCTAATACTTTGGTCACCTGATGCAAAGAGCCAACTCACTGGATAAGACCATGATGCTGGGAACGATTGAAGGCAGGAGGAGAAGGGGACAACAGAGGATGAGATGGTTGGATAGCATCACCGACTCAATGGACATGAGTGAGTGAGCTGCAGGAGATGGTGATGGACAGGGAAACCTGGTGTGCTGCAATCCATGGGGTCCGAAAGAGTTGGACATGACTGAGCAACTGAACAACACTAACAATAGGTGAAAATGTATCTAATTGCAAATGATATTTTCTATAGAATAATGTCTAAGCTTTCCAAATAAGGATTAACTCAGCCTATAATATATAAACTGCATTTATTCATCAAGTTTTCTGAGAACATTCTTTGACAGAAGCAGGGCTGATTGTTTCTCCATTGGCCATTTACTTTTCCTTAGTCTATAATCCAGTAGTACAACTACATTTCTTTCAGTTGGTTTGTTGATGGTTTTAATGATTGATTTTATGATGCTTATCAGAAATAATTATTAAGTAACTTGTATCAAGGTAGAGTTTTGATTCAGTAGAAAAAGCTTTAGAGGTTAAAAGAACTGAGGGTCATTCCACATGCTACCGTTGAATAACTGTGTGCTATCCTTAGTTGCTCAGTTGTATTTGACTCTTTGCGACTCTATGGACCATAGACCACCAGGCTCCTCTGTCCACGGGGATTCTCCAGGTGAGAATACTGGAGCGGATTGCCATGCTCTCCTCCAGGGGATCTTCCCAACCCAGGGATCGAACTCAGGTCTCTTGCATTACAGGTGGATTCTTTACCATCTGAACTCCCAGGGAAGTTAATAACTGTAATCTTGTGCAAATTGCTTAGCCTCTCTGGACCACTGTTTTCTAACTTGAGAACAAAAATTGCTAGAGCAAATGACTTTCTATAGTTTTCTTTGTAATTTTCAACTTTCTGATCATTAATTTTTAAAACTGAATTTAGTAAAGATGAAGAGTTTCTACTATTGGATTGGCTAAAAAGTTCATTCAGGCTTCATAATTATATAGAAAATTAGCAAGACAAGCTTGTTCTTTGTGTTTGTTGATTGTTGCTTTGAAACCATTTAATAAATAAAAATTGAAAGCTCTTAATAAAAATCATGTCCCAAAGTAGTAAGATACAATACATACTATATGACCAACAAAATGTATTCATCTAAACTAGTAAAGAGCTTTTGACTAATCTGGTATTGCTTTTCCCCTAAATTAATTAAGAAAATGTTCAATGTTGACCTAATTATTAGATTTAAAGATGCCTAGGGTTTTAGCATTAAGGAACAAACAATATTTACTTATTTTTTAATTGCTTGCTATTTGGGGGGAAGAAAGTGCTAATTTTTAATCTATGCAATGATAATTGGGTATACAAAGTTACAAAAAGTTCAAAAGTTACATAAAGTTCAAACGAAGATGATAGCATCATAAACATTTATAAAATATATGCCAAGTGAAATCTAATATGATTATTATTATATTATACTGGCCTACCAAAAAAGTATATGAAAGCATGCAAGGCCTCTTTAATGGGCATGTTAACTTGTACCAAGTAATGTGAATCTTCAGCTATCTCTTATCCCATTGTGTATGCTAACAGGATTAGCTAGTATTAGTCTCTCATCCACAAGAAGTGTGATAGGCAGTGTGACCTGCAAATCTCTCCTGGGATTCAAAAGAGCTAAGTTGAACCATGCATGATTTCAAAGCAATTCTCAGAACAATTATCTGCTTGACCTGCAAGATGAACAAGCATATCATTTAATTAATTGCCAAGCTCTTGTGAACAGTGCTGTTCATTTTTCTAGTAATCACATGATGATATGTCCTGGCTGGTTCTTATGGGAATGACCAGAATTGCACATTAGCTGGGCTGATGGCCACTTTCCACATTGCTACCAAACACTAGTTTTAATCTTGACATAAATAATTTTTTATATGAGTCCATAAAAGTATCCAAAGGACAGTGTTAACAGCAGTTATTTCCTTGCTGCAGTGATAAATATTTTTGACCACCTAAAGTCATAATATAAAACATTTCCTTCCCCACTTCTTTATGAGGCACAAATGTAAGCCATATTTTTAAACTGTAAAAGTATTTAGCAACTTAAAAGCTAGTCCTATCTACGGTATGGGAAAGAAGAATGTAGAAAGAACAGAATAGATGAAACAAATATATTCATTTATTCAGCTAGGATACAGGTGAAAGATTTCAATTTCATGTGAGTGTGTGGTAAGAGGAGGGAAAGAGGATTATGTTTTTCTGCTATGAAAGAAAACAGAATGCAGATTTTGCACTGAAATTACCATTATGTTAAAATTCCAACTTGTTATTATATATATTTATACTATGTGCTCAATTAGGAATTTATGAATAAACAAATGGAGGAGCAATATCCAGGCAGAGCAAGGGAAAAAAGAAAAAACTTCCAAAACATTTGGCCACAGACTTTGTCTTCTAGATCAGATTCTCTTCTTTTTGATACATTTATTCATTATGAAATGATCCCACAGTGGGTCCAGTTAGCACTTGCCAGCACACAAAGCTGTTATAATATCACTGGCTATATTCCCTATGTGTACACCACATCCTCTTTATTATTTATTTCATAGCTGGAAGTCTGTACTTAATTTCTTACTATCCAAACTCCTGACATTTTTCATTGGATATTTCTGTTGTTGTGGTAGGGGCATGGTGTGTAAAGTGCAGGGGGTTTAGTATTATTTCAGGTCCCTTCCCCCTAGATGCCAGTAGCAACCCCTCACCACAATCATGACAACCAAAAAATACCTCCAGACATTGCCAAATGTTCCCCAGGAAGGTGAGGGTAAAATCACCCCAAATCGAGAACCTCAACTTCAGACTAACACCTTGAAATGAGAAAATTTGGCCAGCTTCTCCCATTCCCAACACACAGTCAAACACACCATTATGGAAAAGAAGGCATGCTTTTTCCTTCCAGGGAGAACAAATAGTAATGTCCTCTAGACAAGGAAGAGATAATCAAGAAAAAACGAAAAAGAAAATAAGACACATCTCCAAGTACATTATTTACATCATCATTTTGAATCATTCTCAGAATGTGCAGGTACTCTTGGGATGAGAAAAAAGAGGGAATTTGGGTCAGTAATTGAAAAAAATACACTTTTTTAGAAAATTATATGATACATTGACATTGATGAGAAGCAGACTCAGTTCTATATTCAAGTTTTAACTCAGAATGAGTCCATCCTAAGGGGACATACTGTCACACTTGATGCGTCTGCTTAACATACATAGCTTGCTTAACTCTTCTAAATTAGTCAGTTATTTTTTCTAAATTCCCATAGTTTTGTGGTTACTATTTCAAAGTTTAATGTCTAAGTGAATTCATCTAATTTTTAAAAGCTATATAATTAAACTCAAAAATGGCTTTTTCATTTCCAAATAATAACAAAAAATTCACACCATACCATTTTGCATTGAATGCAAAACTTTACATCTAAATCAAAGTTTGAGTGAAGGAAAGAAAAAATAAACTTTTGCTAATAATTTTTGAAGCAATATTTTCCAGGCTGGAGTGAAAACATACAAGGACTCATTACCCCATGGACTATAGCCAGCCAGCCTCTTCTGTCCATAGTATTCTCCAGGCAAGAATACTGAAGTGGGTAGCCATTCTCTTCTCCAGTCCAGGGGCTTTCCCCAACCCAGGGATCAAACCCAAGTCTCCTGCATTACAGGTAGATTATTTACTATCTGAGCCACCAGGGAACACCCAGACTTTAATAGATCTTATGATTATTCCGATTAGGTTAATTCAATTATTTTTGTGGAATTGGGGTGATATCTCTCTGAGATTCGACAAGAGTTAGAAAATGTTCTAAAGTTTGTACACTAATAGGATTCAAATATATAGATTTTATACATCAGTTTCAGTTCTGTTAAAAACATATTGTTTATAAAATGGAAGCTGAGAAATATTCTGGGGCACTCAATAGCGTGGGAAGTAGTTCTTTAATGGAAAGTTGGAGTTTACATTGAGTATATTATGTCTTGCCTTCCTCTCAAGTTGTTTTTCTTCACTGTATTCATCCTTTGTCTGTGATATTTCTCCTGGATCTCCTTTTACTCATCATAATCATCTGACTTTCCAGTTGTTAATGTTGCTTTTCACTTGTTTTTTCCAGGTAAAACCAGAGAAATACTGCATGTGTGAACTAAATTAAAATAACACAGCTTCTATACTGAAATATATGAATGTGGCCGATTTACTAACTCCCTGCAAGTCTCAGTTTTTTCATTTGTAGAATAATATAGTGAAATTATCTCATATGATTAGTATAAGAATAGCAACTACTATTAATTCATGTATATACTAACACATTTTTGGTCAGAGTAGACTCCCCATAAAGAGTAAATATTATTATTCTTCATTAGGTTGAAAATTCAAGAGTATTTTTCCTTCTTTGGGAAAAGGATATTATAGTACACAGAAAATAAAATGTTAAAGAAGTCTAATATAATATAAAATGCGTTTCATACAAACTTAGGGTCAGATATAATTTATGGGCTATGCTAAGTGGCTTTAGTAGTGTCCGACTCTTTGTGACCCTATAGACTGTAGCCCAACAGGCTCCTCTGTCAATGGGAATTCTCCAGGCAAGAATATTGGAGTGCATCACCATGCTCTCCTCCAGGGGATCTTTCCAAATGATTTGCTATGGGTTTTAATTTTTTTCCTTTCTATCATTTTTGTCTTCTAAATTAATTGCATTTGTGGATTTTAAGAGATCTTAAAGAAAAAGACCATAAGGATCTTTTCACATTTGTTTATCACGAATATAATTTTTAGATTTTTCTGGAAATGGCAACCCACTCCAGTACTCTTGCCTGGAGAATCCCATGGACGCAGGAGCCTGGTAGCCTGAAGTCCATGGGGTCGCTAAGGGTCGGACACGACTGAGTGACTTCATTTTCATGCATTGGAGAAGGAAATGGCAACCCACTCCAGTGTTGTTGCCTGGAGAATCCCAGGGATGGGGAGTCTGGTGGGCTGCCTTCCATGGGGTCGCACAGAGTCGGGCATGACTGAAGCGACTTAGCAGCAGTAAAGCTCTGTTGAGCACTAAGATTTACAATGTTAAACACAATACAATCATATTCCATATTTTAATGGTGTTATTACAATATGTTATACAGAAATACTGCAAATATCTGGTGAGTAATTTAAAATATTTCAGCTAAATCACTTATTCAAAAAACATGAGAGATGTTTTCAGATTGGATAGGATTTTTTAAGCCTTGGAAGGTGCTGCTGTTTTCTTCATTTTCCTTCCGGTCCCCAGTATGTCACAGTTATTATCTATCAACAGACCATTAGGATTTAGTAATGAAACCATTCAGAGACATTTTATACAAATGGTATAAACTGAGCCTAAAGTTCTCCTGTGTGTACTGAAGGAAAGAGGGACAAAGAAATTTGGAAGCAAAAGTATCTGTGTCATACCTGCCTTCTGACCTTCCCGCTCAATTTTGTTCAAAAGCCAAGTTTCTTTAAACTTTAAATCCAGTTCCCTTGGAGAGCACACACTTAGAAACCCGGAAGCAAGAGACACAAAAGGAGCAGGGAATACCAGAGAATCAGAGGACATTTATCAGAACCGTGGAAAAATGTATTTCTGAAACAGCTGAACTGTATCTGAAAAATCTAGATTTTCCTCCTCTTTTAAAAAATTGTTCCTTTAACCCTGTAATTACTATTGATGAACAATATCTATCTTATTCCAGTAAAAGCCAGAAAGAAACTGTCCAGCTGTATGCTCCATCCATCTCCATATGCAAATATAAAGAATCTGATCTATCTCCTGATACATGAGACCCAAAGTCAGCCATAGGATTATTCTGGGACCAGTTCCTTCTCCCAAAAGACTTCAGTGAGTCTAACTATGCATTAACAGCAGCAGGCAAAATGACTGATAGCATAAGGCTCATCCATATTTATCTTCCCAGGACTGGACAGACATCCTATTGATTCCGAGGTCATTACACAACATGTTAACAATCCAGTACCATCCAGTTCAAAAGGAAATTTGAAATTAGTGATGGATCTTCTTGCAGGTCTGTGCTGAGGGCATCAGATGAGTAGTCAAGCGTTACTCTCTCTTGACATTACTTCATTCTCCTCTCATTTCATGTCAGTTAGTCTTACACAGAAGAGTGTAGAAGAGGGAAAATATAGAGCTTGTCTAGTTAAAGTAACATTTTAAAGACTGTAACTCTTCATATAACCAATATATGTGTGATCAAAAAATCAGTTCTGGGAAAACTGAAGAAAGAATATATATATACACATATATATGTCTACACATATATGTATATATGTCTATATACACACATACATATATATATATCTACCTACATATATATGTATGTGCATGCATATGCTCTAAAACACACAATCTGAAATAAGGTTAATACATTTATTACATAGAATACAGATGTTTAATTAAAAGTGTTCCAAAAGTGATCTTGCTTTATTCTAGAACTAAAATGTTTCTTACATATGTATCTTTATTGTTGCTGTTGCTTAGTTGCTAAGTATTGTCCATCTCTTTGCAACCCCCTGGACTGGAGCCCACCAGTCTCCTCTGCTTGTGGGATTTCCCAGGCAGGAATACTGGAGTGGGTTGCCATTTCTTTCTCCAGGGGATCATCCCAACTTACGAATCAAATCTGTGTCTCTGGCATTGGCAGGTGGATTCTTTACCACTGAGCCACCAGGGAAACCCATATCCATGTATCTTATATATACGTTATATGTTTAAAAAGAGAGTTTTGCTAAGGTCATTTTTAAAAGAAAACAAGCAAAGCAAAAGATAAAAATAAAATCCTGATGAGAAATCAATAAAACGAATCCCAGATTAGTCACTGTGTTCATCAGTTTTGAAATGTTTATTCAGTAGACAGAAAAAAAAAAAAAATGCCATGGCCATCTTGTTAACCAAAAAAAAAAAAGTTTTGAAAACACTAAAATATGTCTTACATTCAATCAAGTGGAATCTTAGCTACTTTCTGAGAGCAGTGCTGAGGAGTTTATAAGAGTGAAACAAAGCCTTACTTTCTTCAGCCATTCTCATGCTTTCAAAGTTCATGGAACTTGATTTTTGCAGTTGCAGAAACTGGCAGTTAATCTAAACCTAGGCCTTGACATGCCCAGAGGCACTCAGCTGCAAAGTCCGTCTCATGCAGGGTAACAGCACTTGGCTTTATTTGGTTTTGAAAATGAAACTGAAAGGTGACTATTCTGTGGGCTACTTGATAGGGAATTAAGTTCTCAGATGACATTGAAATCATCCTGCAATCCGGAGGTGACTTTGAAATAAAGAGCCCACTTCACAAAACTCATAGCACCATTTATTCATCCACATGTGTGTTGTACCATATAACCCTGGAGGGCCCCACATTTAGTCCAACAATGTATTCATTGATCCAAATATTTGTGTAACTTCTCTTTTGGAATTGTTCTCAGACCCCATTGCATTTCTATCCCTATTATTAATTCATATATGTATTAACTCATCTGTTCAGCAATGGTTTCGTCAGCCTCACTATATTTCAGGCACAGTTCTAGCTGCTAGCGATGGAGAAGGGAACAAAAAAGACAGATGCAAACCTGCCCTCCAGGACTCTGCATGTTAGTGTAAGAAGAGAGGCAACAATAAGCGAGTAAATCAAGGGCCTAACAAAGGACAGAAAGTACTAAGGAGAAAATAAAACTGGGAAGGAGGACACAAAAGGTTTGAATGGGAAGAAGAGTTTTCTGCAAAGGTTCCACTGCAAGAGTGTCATTTGAGCAAGGGTCTAAAGTTGGTGAGGAAGGGAGCCATGTATACATCTTAGAAAAGAACATTCCAGATAGAACAACACATGCAAAACTGTCTTTTATGGCATTTTTTTTTTCAGGTCAATTTGAATGTGGAAATAGAAGCAAAGTTTGAAATTTGGAGGTGGTAATAAAAACAGTCCTTGCAGTCAAATCATTATGCTCTACTCCTTAAACTTGTACAGTGCTCTATGCCAATTGTGTCTCGATAAAAGTGGAAAAAGTTTTCTCCAACTGTGCACATATAACCATACACATGTACACACAGAGACACAGAGAACATACAACAAAGTTTATTATAAGGAAGTCGCCAACTGCTGGGCTTAAGTCTTTCTTTATTGCCAAGATGCTCTCCTTCACACCAGTCCCATGCTTCTCCCCATCTTCATACAGTTTTGTTGTGTGTTTACACCAATACTCCTCATTTTGTAAATCCCAAGTTACCGCTGACTCCTTGGAGTTTCCTCTCCACCTTCTCTCCTTAATTGAAACTTGGCTCACCTCTAGAGACACTACTAAGCCAGCAGCATTCTCAATTGCTGTCTGTTTCTTTTCTAGTACTTTACATATGTCATGTGCTGGTTCTTCCACACTCTTATTTACTGTCTTCCCAAAACCATTACTTCCCTGCCCTCTTGTTAAAAGCAAACCCAAACAAAACAAATCAAGAATATTCCTCCTGCTACTAACAGATCATGGTTTCTGCCTTTTACTGGCTTCCATCCCCAACCTCTTTGTTGCCTTCTTTTATAGAGTTAAAGCTTCTGCCAATGACTCCCAGACTTGTGGAAGCACTGAGACTCCTCAACATTCAGGTTGCTTTCATCAACCATGTACCTTGATCTCTCAGGTCCTCAATCTCCCCACTGAGGGATCATTTCTTCTGTCCTCTTAGCCCCTGGCTTCCCAGGTGGTGCTAGTTGTCAATAACCTTTCTATCAATGCAGGTAGACATAAGAGACACAGGTTTGATCCCTGGCTTGGGAAGATCTCTTGGAGGATGGCAGGGCAACCCACTCCACTATTTTTTCCTGGAGAATCCCATGGACAGAGAAGACTGGTAGGCTATAGTCCATGGGGTTGCAGAGTCAGACAGAGCTGAAGCGACTTAGCTTAGCACACATTCACGCATCTCTCACTGTCACATGGAGGTATTCAGCATCATTTGAGATCTCTGCACATCTGAAATAACAAATTCAAGGACAATTTTCTCTTAGAGTCTGCTTGTCAGACAATTGGTCTACTAACCTCATCAAAACCTACAGTACACAGCCTGGTTTACCTGACCAGACTATGGTCTCTACCCTTCATTCACTTATTTTAAAATTTAGTATAAATTTCTTGATCCTTTATTTTAATAAATGTATTAGAGCATCCAGATTCTTTGGGCTCTTTGTTAAACTAGCCTTGCAAAAACTTACTTTTACATAAACCGCCTACTTTCTCCAGCCTCCTCAGGAATAGCCATCTTATGCTGAGCAATGTGCCACAACAGAAATGTCCCACAACAATGTCTCAAAATAAATGTATGATCTCCAACCTTAAGAGGCCCTGAGCACTGGCTATTGGATGGAGACATACTCTCCCCTTCTCTCCTTCTTCTGAATAACATGTAAGTCTTCTTTGAGCTCCTGGAAACTTCTACTTTCATTTGGGTCCTTACTCTCTACCAGCTCAGTTCAGTTCAGTCGCTCAGTCGTGTCCGACTCTTTGTGACCCCAGGAATCACCACACGCCAGGCCTCCCTGTCCATCACCAAATCCCAGAGTTTACCCAAACTCATGTCCATTAAGTCAGTGATGCTATCCAGCCATATCATCTTCTGTCATCCCCTTCTCCTCCTGCCCCCAATCGCTCCCAGCATCAGGGTCTTTTCCAATGAGTCAACTCTTCACATGTGGAGTTGGAGAGTATTGGAGTTTCAGCTTTGGCATCAGTCCTTCCAAAGAACACCCAGAACTAATCTCCTTTTGGATGGACTGGTTGGACCTCCTTGCAGTCCAAGGGACTCTCAAGAGTCTTCTCCAAAATCACAGTTCAAAAGCATCAATTCTTCTGTGCTCAGCTTTCTTCACAGTCCAACTCTCACATCCATACATGACCACAGGAAAAACCATAGCCTTGACTAGGTGGACCTTTGTTGGGAAAGTAATGTCTCTGCTTTTCAATATGCTATCTAGGTTGCTCATAACTTTCCTTCCAAGAAGTAAATGTCTTTTAATTTCATGGCTGCAATCACCATCTGCAGTGATTTTGGAGCCCCCCAAAATAAAGTCAGTCACTGTTTCCACTGTTTCCCCATCTATTTGCCATGAAGTGATGGGACCGGATGCCATGAACTTCATTTTCTGAATGTTGTGCTTTAAGCCAACTTTTTCACTCTCCTCTTTCACTTTCATCAAGAGGCTTTTTAGTTCCTCTTTACTCTCAATGCAGTGAAGTGAAGTGAAGTGAAGTCGCTCAGTCGTGTCCGACTGTTTGCGACTCCATGGACTGTAGCCTACCAGGCTCCTCCCTCCATGGAATTCTCCAGGCAAGAGTATTGGAGTGGGTTGCCATTTCCTTCTCCAGGGGATCTTCCCGACTCAGGGATGGAACCCGGGTCTCCTGCATTCCAGGCAGATCCTTTAACCTCTGAGCCACCAGGGAAGCCCTCAGTTCAATTCAGTTCAGTCACTCAGTCGTGTCTGACTCTTTGCGACCCCATGAATCACAGCACGCCAGGCCTCCGGGTCCATCACCACGTGATGCCATCCAGCCATCTCATCCTCTGTCGTCCCCTTCTCCTCCTGCCCTCAATCCCTCCCAGCATCAGAGTCTTTTCCAATGAGTCAACTCTTCTCATGAGGTGGCCAAACTAATGGAGTTTCAGCTTTAGCATCAGTCCTTCCAAAGAAATCCCAGGGTTGATCTTCTTCAGAATGGACTGGTTGGGTCTCCTTGCAGTCCAAGGGACTCTCAAGAATCTTCTCCAACACCACAGTTCAAAAGCATCAATTCTTTGGTGCTCAGCTTTCTTCACAGTCCAACTCTCACATCCATACATGACCACAGGAAAAACCATAGCCTTGACTAGACGGACCTTAGTCAGCAAAGTAATGTCTCTGCTTTTGAATAAGCTATCTAGGTTGGTCATAACTTTTCTTCCAAGGAGTAAGCGTCTTTTAATTTCATGGCTGCAGTCACCATCTGCAGTGATTTTGGAGCCCCCCAAAATAGAGTCTGACACTGTTTCCACTGTTTCCCCATCTATTTGCCATCAAGTGATGGGACTGGATGCCATGATCTTCGTTTTCTGAATGCTGAGCTTTAAGCCAACTTTTTTGCTTTCCTCTTTCACTTTCATCAAGAGGCTTTTTAGTTCCTCTTCACTTTTTGCCATAAGGGTGGGGTCATCTGCATATCTGAGGTTATTGATATTTCTTCCGGCAATCCCTAGATGACCCCAATTCCTACCTCCTAATGAAAAGCGAATTGTTCCTAGGGACTCTCAACATTATTTTTCCAAATAACTCTTTCTCCATTTGTGTCTCTCCTTGTCTTTCTCCTTCCTGTTATAATGAAGGGCTGTTTTTGCATCTAAGGCCAGGACCACATCCTTTCATCTAAATCATGATTCTTCCACACCTTTACAAAGAACTTCTTTCAATTAACTTTTCATGCTTCTACACATTCAAACATATCTTTTCAACGTGATTCTTTCCCAAGCCCAGTTACACTCGCTCCAATAATGAAATTTTTTTTTTTTTTTTTTTTTTTTACAGAAAAGCAGTCTTCAAACCTCTCTCAACCTTACAAATCCTTCCAGCTACCCCTAATCTTGTTTCCTCATGGACATTATTAAAAACCCTTGTCTTTTGACTCGGTTTCCTCACTAATATCTTCTCATGACCACTTAGTCCAGTTTGATTTCTGCCCCCATCACTCCACAGTAAACATTCTGGATAAAGTCACCAGAACCACAGTGGTTCCAAAGCCAAAGGTCACTTTTTAACACTTAATTTATTTGTCCTTTCAGCAACTGTGACAGTTTTGAACATTCCTTAATCCTTTAACAGTGCTCTTTTCTAGTCCTTGTAACATCGTCTCTCATGTTTTGTTACTACCCTCGCTGCTGTTTTCCTCCAAGCTCCCTGGCAGTTTAATCATCCTGCACTGGATCCCTTAACATGGGAATTACTCAAGGCTGTGTCATGGGCTCACCTTTCTTCTCTCTCTCTAGAGTCTTCCCAGGCAATTTCTTCAGTCAACTTTTCTACTCTCACCTATAGGCAAGGATTCCCAGAATAATTTTTTTTTTTTTTTTTTTTTTTTGCCTCAACTCTCCTTGTTGAGCTTCAGATCTGTAATGTAAGAAGCATCACTAGCCAAACATCTAAGAAGAGACTGTTTCCCAACTGAATTTTTGACCTGTCTCATAGCTCTCATTGGAAAACACTCTGATGCTGGGGAAGATTGAAGGCAGGAGGAGAAGGGGATGACAGAGGATGAGATGGTTGAATGGCATTACCGACTCAGTGGACATGAGTTTGAGCAAACTCCAGGAGATAGCGAATGACAGGGAAGCCTGCTGCTGCTGCTGCTGCTGCTAAGTTGCTCCAGTCATGCCTGACAATGTGTGATCCATAGACGGCAGCCCACCAGGCTCCCCCGTCCCTGGGATTCTCCAGGCAAGAACACTGGAGTGGGTTGCCATTTCCTTCTCCAATGCATGAAAGTGAAAAGTGAAAGGGAAGTCGCTCAGTCGTGTCCGACCCTCATCGACCCCCATGGACTGCAGCCCACTAGGCTCCTCTGTCCATGGGATTTTCCAGGCAAGAGTACTGGAATGGGGTGCCATTGCCTTCTCCTCAGGGAAGCCTAGTGTGCTGCAATTCATGGAGTCACACAGTTAGAAACAACTGAGTGACTGAAAAACAACTCATAGCTCAGTCTTTATCTTTGGCTGGCTCGGTGAATGACACTGTTGAGTCAGAGATGCAAACCAGGACTTGAGGAGTCATCCTGATCCTGACCTCCAGGTCAACCCCCAAGTTTAATTCATCACTGAACCTTGTCAATTTAATTACAAATTACACTGAAATTCATTTACTTGTATCTCAACTACCAGCAATTTAGCTTAGCAACCATTATTGTCATTAACTATTTGACTGTACAAGGTGATTTCTATATCCCCAATCAACACTAGCCTCTCAGTTAATCACTTGTTTGTGCAAAAGACCTCAGTCTCACTATATTCCTCCAAAATATCAGTGCCATAAAAGACAAAGACATTCAAAGAGGCTGAAGAGACATGAAAACTAAATGCAATACCTGATCCAGGACTGGACCCTTCACTAGTGGTAAAAAAAGAAAAACAAAACTATAGAAGACATTAATGGGTCAGTTGAAAACACTGAAGTACAATTTATATAAAAATGGTTGTATTCATGCTAAGTTTACCAAGGTTGAGAACTATTTGGTTACATAGATAATATTCCTATTCTTGGAAATACAAATCAAGATATTGTAAGAAGCCAGGAAAATTGGGTAAAATGCTAATAGATGAATAAGATTATGGATCATTTTTGCAACATACTTACACTTTGTATTATTCTAATATTGTTCTATACTTTTAACAATGTTTTAAAACTCTTCAGTCTCATAGGTGATTATACTAACTGTATATCAGAGAAAAATACAAAACCACAAATCAACCAACCAAACAAATATAAAACAAACTAAGACAAGCAAAAAGCTCCTGCTCCACCCCTTTCTAATTTTATAACTTTACTGTGTTTTGGGGTTTTCCAGGTGGTGCTAGTGATAAAGAACCCGCTTGAGAATTGAAGAGACTTGAGAGACTCAGGTTCAATCCCTGGGTTGGAAAGATCTCCTGGAGAAGGGTTTGGCAACCCACTCCAGTATTCTTGCCTTGAGAATTCTTTGGACAGAGGAACCTGGCGGGCTACAGTCCATAGCGTCGCAAAGAGTCAGACATGACTGAGCAACTTAGCACACACTGTACTTTAGTTTCCCCAACTATAAAATGAATGCTTGTTCATGGAGTTGTTTTGCAGATCAAATGCATTGATGGTGTAGTATATTTAGAATAGGTATTGATACAGAATAAGCATACACATACACTAAATGACAGCTGTTAGTGTTGTTATTATTACCTTAGTGTCTTAAAGGAAATAATAATAATGGATATAAAAATTCTTTCTTGATACTATATCTCCATCTGTATGGGATTCCTTTAATTTGATATTGCAGATTAATTTCAAAGAAAGTTTACAACTAATGATGTTTTACAGAAGGTCTTTAACTATTATATAGACAAGAATTATGATTTATGATGTAAGACTGGTTTATTGGTTAAAAAAATTGAGATAGGTTTCTGTAGCATTTTGTATTAAAGTTCACTTCTACTAAAATGATAGAGGGAAAAAAGTTAGTGTTGTTAACACACAGAAATTCTGTACATCTCTGTGTGCTTACATGTGCAAAAGACTTTGTTTGCAAGGGATGGGGGTTGGAAATGGAGAAAGAGGGAGAGAAAACTGAAAAGTAGGAAGAGGAAAAAGTAGAAAATAAGAAGGAAATGAAGAGAGATATTGATGGCAGTGTACAAAAAAAAAAGACAAAGGTTAACTCAGCCACAAAAATACAGTATTATTAATTATAACATATAGTTATAGTTCCAGTTGAGCTATTTCAAATCCTGAAAGATGATGCTGTGAAAGTGCTGCACTCAATATGCAAACAAATTTGGAAAACTCAGCAGTGGCCACAGGACTGGAAAAGGTCAGTTTTCATTCCAATCCCAAAGAAAGGCAATGCCAAAGAATGCTCAAACTACAGCACAATTGCACTCATCTCACACACTAGTAAAGTAATGCTCAAAATTCTCCAAGCCAGGCTTCAGCAACATATGAACTGTGAACTTCCAGATGTTCAAGCTGGTTTTAGAAAAGACAGAGGAATCAGAGATCAAATTGCCAACATCTGCTGGGTCATGGAAAAAGCAAGAGAGTTCCAGAAAAACATCTATTTCTGCTTTAGTGACTATGCCAAAGCCTTTGACTGTGTGGATCACAGTAAACTGTGGAAGATTCTGAAAGAGATGGGAATACCAGAGCACCTAACCTGCCTCTTGAGAAACCTATATGCAGGTCAGGAAGCAACAGTTAGAACTGGACATGGAACAACAGACTGGTTCCAAATAGGAAAAGGAGTATGTCAAGGCTGTATATTGGCACCCTGCTTATTTAACTTATATGCGGAATACATCATGAGAAGTGCTGGGCTGGAAGAAGCACAAGCTGGAATCAAGATTGCGGGGAGAAATATCAATAACCTCAGATATGCAGATGACACTACCCTTACGGCAGAAAGTGAAGAGGAACTAAAAAGCCTCTTGATGAAAGTGAAAGAGGAAAGTGAAAGTTGGCTTAAAGCTCAACATTCAGAACACTAAGATCATGGCATCTGGTCCCATCACTTCATGGGAAATAGATGGGGAAACAGTGAAAACAGTGTCAGACTTTATTTTTT
Source organism: Budorcas taxicolor (assembly GCF_023091745.1). Lineage (NCBI taxonomy): Eukaryota > Metazoa > Chordata > Mammalia > Artiodactyla > Bovidae > Budorcas > Budorcas taxicolor. The sequence continues at coordinate 91,557,709 of NC_068910.1, forward strand.
TGGGCTCCAAAATCACTGCAGATGGTGATTGCAGCCATGAAATTAAAAGACACTTACTCCTTGGAAGAAAAATTAGACCAACCTAGATAGCATATTGAAAAGCAGAGACATTACTTTGCGAACAAAGGTCCTTCTAGTCAAGGCTGTGGTTTTTATTGTGATCATGTATGGATGTGAGAGTTGGACTGTGAAGAAATTTGAGCACCGAAGAATTGATGCTTTTGAACTGTAGTGTTGGAGAAGATTCTTGAGAGTTCTTGGACTGCAAGGATATCCAACCAGTCTATTCTGAAGGAAATCAGCCCTGGGATTTCTTTGGAGGGAATGATGCTGAAGCTGAAACTCCATTACTTTGGCCACCTCATGCGAAGAGTTGACTCATTGGAAAAGACTCTGATGCTGGGAGGGATTGGGGGCAGGAGGAGAAGGGGATGACAGAGGATGAGGTGGCTGGATGGACGTGAGTCTGAGTGAACTCCGGGAGATGGTGATGGACAGGGAGGCCCGGGGTGCTGCGATTCATGGGGTCGCAAAGAGTCAGACACGACTGAGTGACTGAACTGAACTGAACTGATAGTTATTTCTATCCTGTACAGGGTCAGTCAGGGTTCTTCAAATGCAGAAAAAGATTAAGGGCCATTCAAACCCATGTGAAACATCAATATCCTCTGACAGTTTTGTAATTGATGTAAATGCAAAATACCCTGTGTCTTGTGATAAGAACAATAAACAATATGAGAAGTCATTTGAGGGTATATTTGAAACAATCAGTAGGTGAGATTTGATTTTGATATACTTAAAATTTAGTGCAAGAGATCAGTATTCTTTCTAGTTGTCATGGTAACTTTTTTTTTTTTCAAACCTTTCTATGTGGAAAGGCCAATGCTTCCATTGGCATGAATGACTACAAATACTTCTCCAAATTAGGAGAGGGCTGAGGTTCATGTCTACAGATGGCTTATTTTATATAGTCATGAAATTTGTATGGTTTACTAATGCACAGAGCCTTGGCTAAATATGGAGTGATTCTTTAACCTCGAATTACTTATGCCATGCATCCTTTCAAAACTGAGTTTTGGCAAGCAGCAAATGATAAAACTTATAAGAAGCTGATGTTTATAAAAGAGATTAGACTAACTATCAGTGATGCCAACTAATTTCACTTTCAAGAATAAAAATCTGTTAGTAAAAATATCTCTTTAGAGATGATCACAGTGAACCTCAAAGTCAATGCAACCTTTCAGTTTCATAAAGTATTTTAATATTAACAAGGATAGTCTAAATAGCATTATATAATTTATATATCTTTTTAATAATGTTATTATAATGAAGATACTCAAATAGCCACAAGAGATATATTTATATTTACTATAATAAAATATATACTCACTGTGTTAAAGTGAAACATGTTTAACATTCTTTCTATAAACGGTCCTTGATTTACTGCATTATGGGGAACTAAGTATATGATTTAATATTTCCAAGTGTGTTAATTTATTTTAATAATCTTTGGGAGACAACTCAACTACTTTTTCTTCTTCTTTTTTGCTTCAATGAACAAAATTCTTTGGTTAAAAATCCTAAGTAAATTGGATTAACTAGGAGAAGCAGCAGTCATAAGCATCAAGAAAGGCTAAAATTTTGTTAGTTGCAGAAAAGGGTCACTTAGGTTTCACAAGTGCCTTCAAAAATTAGGATGCTGGTTTATGTTTATCATTAGCAAAATACCTGAGTGTTAATTTTTGAAAGATATCTTCCAATGTGCTAAGATAAATATAAAAGTAAATTTTAGTCTCTTATTCCTATGTAAGTCTTAGGTTATATTTATTCAAAATATCTGATGTTCTTAATTCTCAAGTCATAATTTTCCATATGAAAGATCTTTCCAAAATTGATTGAGGTGTTTTATTATTTTCTAATTTCAAAAATATATTTTGCCAGCAGGGACTTTTTATCTGTCATTAAAATGTCATCAACAATAAGGTTTTCCAATCAGCCATTTGTGGCGTTCTGACAAATAACTTTAATTTAAATATCTACTATCATTTCTAGTCTTTCACAGAGGAGATCCTCAAGCTCAGTGAAATTAATGCATCTAACATGGTAAAACCCAACCCCTTTATCAAGCTTTTCTATGGATGTAAAGTTATATTTTTCTCTTGCTGAATTCTTATGGCATATATCATATTATAACATCAAAATTATGGCTTTTGATTTTATGTATTTTGGAAGTATTTTAAAATTGTCCTGTCTTTGATTTCTGGTTTTATACTTTCTCTTGGGTAGCTTGCTGTAGTGGAAGAAGCTAAGAAGCAGAGGTTCAGAGCACAGCCTTATGAAGGGGATAAAAAGGAAAATTTTTAACTATAAGGGACAAAAAGAGAAAAGGATCAGTTGGAGAAAGTCAGGCATCTGTATTTTTATTTTTACCATACTTATTTTCTATACTTTATCCATAGGCTGTATCTAAAAGTTAAAACAGTAAATAGCTTATATTATTATTGTTGGTAAATACTGTTTCCAGCAGAGTCTACTGATGTGCTGTGATTGCATTTCTTTGTTTCTGGTTGAATAGTCTCCTAGAGCATTTGTTGTTGTTGTTAATCTCTAAGCATGTCTGGCTCTTTGTGATCCCAGGACTGTAGCCTGCCAGGCTCCTCTGTCCATGGTATTTTCCAGGCAAGAATAGTGAAGTGGGTTGTCATTAGAATATTAAATCTTCCTAATTGCCAACATTTTGAAAAATTGGCTTTTATGATCTATTCTTGCTGCCACTACCCTAGTTCAAATTCTCAACAATTCAAGTCTGATAGTGTTGACAGTTTCTTAATTTTTTCTTCAATATATACTTTGTTACAGATATATGGGATGGGGAGAGGGTAATTACCTCTTTTATTTTTTTAAAGAATTAAATTATTTGTTTTAAAAAGTAGATAATTATTTATTTAGATCATTAACTATAATAACCCCAGGCAGTTCGCTTCAATTTTACTCTTAATGGTTATTTCCAATATTACCTATTCACCTCTAACCTCTGATATACCACTGCCACTACTCTGTTTATCTTATAGCTGAACATACAGCCTCTGATTCACAGAGAAAACACATAGTACACCACCGATTCCTGAATTCAAACATACAGGCATGGCCTGACTTTTGCCAACTGATCCTTTTCTTCCCCTTCATAAAGCTGTATTCTAATGAGTACTTCTTAGCCTCTGGTCATTTGACTACTGACTCTTTCAAAACTAGGACCTTTCTAGTAGCATATGAATACATCCAAGACATTTCCATCTTTGAAAAATCCATAAACAAATTAAAATAAACCACACAAACCACTTCTACTTGCCCTTTCTACCCTCTCTACTTCCTTATCTCCCATACAAATCACTGCACTCCAGCTTCAATCTCAGCACCTTCATAATGCAATGTTTGCTGGTCACTAATGGCTTCCTGTTGCTAAATCCCAAATGGACAGGGGTCCTTTTCAGTTTTTATTTCCTTCTGGATATACACCTGACTCTCAATGCCTTCAACTGATCTACTAATTAAGATCTTCCAAAAACAATCTTTTCTGGGCAGGGTAGGTGGTGGCTACAAGTTAAAATCCATTTGGACTGGGAATGTTTGAATGAGTAAGTAATTTTATAATTCATCTGTATTACATATTCTATAACAAAATTTGTCTTTAAATAAGAATTTGAATGTGTAGTGTGCCCTCTGAAAAATGAGTCACAAGAGAAATACTTAAAAGAAAAAGAAAGTATGGGATCTATGGCATACACAGACTGAATTTGTTTTTTTTTTTTTTTAACTTTTTGTATTAATAGTAACAAGGAACGACTGGAACAATATACATGTTAAACATATTTGAAATAAGAATTACTGAAATATAAAGATAAACAGCACAGATTCAATTTACTGGCATTTACTTACATTTCAAGTTAAATAAAAACAACTGAAGAATATTGAATAGGAATTAACTTTTTACTACAGTAGAAATGAAATTCCTTGACTTAAACTTGATTCTTAAAATTATGAGTTTGAGCACTCTCAAGAAATGGTAGAAACAAAAAAGATGTTACACAACATCTCGTTGCTATACTATAATTGCCCTTAACAGGAAGATTCACGAAGAGAGGCAAACAAGTAGGAAAAATGAAATGTAAGGATTTTCAATCAAACTCAATGTTTTTTTATTAGTAATAATGTTCTTGAAACGTGCTAAAGACTTAGAGACATCCTTGAGGACATGGAATCCACTGAGAATCAAAACACCTATGGGCATAAAAAGCATTATGCTTGATGAGAATGGCCTATGATTGCAACTGCAGGAATTGCTGAAAATCCTGGAGTAAATTTCTCAAGCAATTATTCTATCTGAATCACATACTTCAGTTTTGTCAAGTCCTTGGTGCCAAATGATGCAGAAGAACAACTGTTCGTGAGCAGTCTGTTGCTGCTTTTGAGTACAGAGGAAACAAAAGTGAAAGATCTTACTGAAATAACTAAATCAACCAGTGTGTTTGGATCCAAATTCCAGTAATAGCAGCACTATGATCAAATTTACTTGATTGTAACAAAAGCAGCCCACTCAGGAGCTGATATTGTAAAGACACCACCGCATGTTGTAAAACAGAGCACACTATCAAGGGTTTGTACCAAGAATGTGGGGTGGCCTTCTGCCAAGCATGACTCGCAGGAATCATGCCATTCAGCACTGGCACAATACACTCTCTCGATTCCTGTGGGTTTTTACCTTGCTCAGGCTACACTGTTATTTTAGGAATTAAAATGTGGTCTGTATCTGAAAACAGTCGCATCAAAGAAACAAACTATGAAACCAAGTAAAAATAAGTTTAATTAGTAAACCTTCAATTGTTTTCGAGTATTGGCTAATTTTTAAGTGGAATATAATAATTTCTGAACTAAGGAAGCTATATATAGTGCCTTTTAATCATTGGCTAAAACTGAGATTATGGATGTATAATATAGAGGGTAATGAAAACATGACCTGTATTCCACTATGTCTCCATGGTTTCAGATTTTTAAATGAAAATCCATATATTCAAAATTTCTGAAAATGTAATACCTTTCACATGACTGACAAAGTAGTATTTCTCTTTTTAAAATATTTTCTTTATTTGACTGTGCTGAGTCTTAATTGTGGTATGTCGGTTCTAGTTTCCTGACCAGGGATCGAACTCTGGCCCCCTACATTGGGAATGCAAAGTCTTAGCTACTGGACCACCAGGAAAATCCCCAGAGTAGTATTTCTAAAGTCCTCTTTTTAGGAGGTCCCTCTAGCCTGCCTCCCTAATCTCTTCCAAGGCAAAGTGGACAATTCTTTGCTATGGGTTCAATAGTCTCTGACACTCTGACTTTATGACCTAGAAATTAATGTCTTTAAGTTCCACTTTCCTAATTTACAAAGACAGCAGAGCAGTATCAACAGTTATCACTTGTGCACTGAAGTAACAGATAACAAAAGTTTGGTCAACTGATCAACAAACTAAGTACTCGATTCAGGTGAGCTGCTATGATACTATAGTGATGGTAAAGCAAAAATCTAGGGGTCACTCCAACCTTCCTTTTCACAGCTCCCAATGGATACGCTGGGTTGGCCAAAAAACTCATTTGGGTTTTTCTATAAGATGTTATGGAAAAATCTGAATGAACTTTTTGGCCTACCCAGTAGTTGTTTTCCAAGTTTTGCTGATTTTTAACTCCTTGCTGCTGCTGCTGCTGCTGCTGAGTCGCTTCAGTCATGTCCGACTCTTCACGACCCCATGGACTGCAGCCTACCGGGTTCCTCCGCCCATGGGATTTTCCAGGCAAGAGTACTGGAGTGGGGTGCCATCGCCTTCTCCATTTAACTCCTTAATATCCTTCAAATTTATTTCCTCATATCTCTGTTTGACTTCAGATTCTGTGGCATACACTTGTTTCCTGGTCTCTAGTTTCAAAGCCTCTGCTCCAAATCTGTCATATAGTAGTTTAATCCTATACAATAATTCAGCCATTCAGATATCAATGCATATCACTTTCCTTAAAAATAAAGTGCAAAATCACAAACACAGCACAAGAATCCTTTGGGATCAAGCTACCACATAGTTTTCAGCCTCATTCTTGCCACTCTCTTTTCAGTGCTATACAAATTGATAGTACTGACTTATAATTAATTCTCAACTAACAAAGACTACGTTAAACATTTAACCCTATTTGGCCTTTCACTTTATTCATGCTAAGTGTTTGCCTTTTTCTTGACCTCACATTTTAAAACTGGGGGACAGAACTATGAAGCTAATCTTTCTACTATACACACAAATGCCAAAGAATGTCTCTATCTCCAAATATATTTGTATTGCTACCACTTACATAGATGTGATACTCTTTTTTTACTTTTAAAATAAATACATTTAGTTTTACCTTGAACCCAAGTATATTAGAATTATGTAGAAATAATCAATTTATTTGCAAAATGAGAGAAACAGTCTCATCAGTGTATAATGACACTTCATTTTTGACTGAAATTTGTTTCTACTGGCTTAATCTTCTAAAAGAGTTTTCGTAAATGACCTCATTGTTTTCAAACATAAAGTAAAATCAAAATCATTCTCGTCATTCTCTAAGGCCCATCTCTCACATATTATACATATCTAGAAGATTATTCCACCAATTTTCTAGAGAGCTTCATAAATGGAAAGCCAAGACTTTCTTGATCACTAGAAATACCACCAGAGAAGATGCTTCCTTCCAAGGGGACACAATCATTTTAATTTTTATGTTCCTGTATGTGGGTTTTGCTGATCTGAAGCCTGTTGATGCAAAAAACTGATGTGTTAGAAAAGACCCTGATGCTGGGAAAGATTGAAGGTAGGAGGAGAAGGGGACAACAGAGGACAAGATGGTTGAATGGCATCACCGACTCAAGGGACATGAGTTTGAGCAAGCTTTGGGAGTTGGTGATGGACAGGGAAGCCTGGTGTGCTGCAGTCCATGGGGTTGCAGAGTCGAACACAACAGAGCAACTGAACTGACTGATGTGGGTTTTGTCTTGCAGTTCATCCATTTATTTATGCACATCTACAGCACCTTATACATCAAGAAAATACAAGTATTGCATATTCTTAGTGTTAGGACCAAACTGAAGCCAGGACAGGCTCTAAGGCGCAGGCTAGGCCTGAGGTTTAGTCTCTAGGAAAGCTGAGGCACTGGGAACTCCGCAGGCAGTGTAGCTCGACCAATCAGAAAAAAATCCCCGTAGCCCTCCTCCCGCACCAGACCCGAGCCAATCCGGATAGGCATGCGAGGTTTAAAAGTCCTGTGTGTGTGTATGGTTTAACCAATCAGCTATGCTGTTACAGGAACAAAGAACTGTCTGTATAAAAGTAGATGTGATTCAGAGCTCGGGGCTCTCCTCAAGACTCCACTGCGCTGGATGAGACTTGAGCCCTAGCTCGAGCTAGCAATAAACCCCTTTATGCTTTTGCATTGCTGTGGAGGTCTTATTCTCTCAGTTTTGGGGACTCAGACTTCCGGCATAACACTTAGCATTTATATTCCAAAGAGAAAATGCATTTTTCTCATTTTTTAAAATCTGTAAAGCTAGGGTAATTATAGTAATCTATCTTTAAAAAATGTGGTGAAATTAAATGAGTAAACAGATCATTACTATGTTTAAAACAATGCCTGATAAATTACCAATTCTCATGAGATGTTTTCTATTATAGGCTATTATGTCATAAACAACAATAGTTTTGTAATATGTTTGAAGTGAAGTGAAAGTCGCTCAGTCGCATCTGACTCTTTGTGACCCCATGGACTATACAGTCCATGAATTCTCCAGGCCAGAATATTGCAGTGGGTATCCTTTCCCTTCTCCAGGGGGGAATCTTCCCAACCCAGGGATCGAATCCAGGTCTCCCACATTGCAGGCAGATTGTTTACCAACTGAGCTATCAAGGAAGCCCTAATATATGTTTAGTCTTCAAAACTGGATTTTTAAACTCACTTTATATAAATAGTAATAATCAATAATTTTATAGGATGTAAGATTCATGGTTTACATATAATTTCCTGAAAAATTAGCATGATGGTGTTTTGGGGCAATTTCAAAGGCAAATATTAAAGTAAATGATACTAATTCCATATAAAATCCCTCTTGATTTAAACTCTTGTATCAGAAACTGCTGTGTATGCAGGCTTAGCTGCTTCAATTGTGTCCCACTTTTTGCAACCCCATGGACTGTAGCCTGCCAGGCTCCTCTGTCCATGGAATTCTCCAGGCAAGAATACTGGAGTGGGTTGTCATGCCCTTCTCCAGGGGATCTTTCTGACTCAGGGATCTAACTCAGGTCCCCTGCATTGCAGGCAGACTCTTTACCGTCTAAGGCGAGGAAGCGCTAGCTGTCTTCTAATAACCAATTTCTCCTTCATTCTCTTGGTATTAAGTTCTGGAGTTTTAGCTGTTTTGTTTTCATAAAAGATATATTTTTTGACTCCCTTGCATCTTAGTGTGAAATGGAAATACATTTGGGCATTGCCATATGTAATGAAACAGGGCACAAACTCTGTATGGTAGTCTTGAAGGGAGGATTCCCCTGCCTTCTTTCTCCCCTTTATGTGATTGGAATGTGCACACGATGGCAGGCGTTGGAGCAGCCATTTGCAAGTAACATGTGAAAGTTCTGTTTTGAGGAGGACAGAGGACCAAGATAAATGGAGCCTATGTCTTTTAATCCCATTGTTAGACTGTAATATGAAAAAAAAACCCAAACTTCTCACTTATTTAAGACAATAAGAGACTAAGCACACACATGCAGAAGTCTCTGATAGAAGAGTTTAAGTCAAAAGGGATTTTACATGGAATTAGCATCATTACTTTGATTCCTGCCTTTTAAAGTCCCCCAAGACACCATCATGCCATTTATTTAAGGAAAGTATGTGTAAACCAGGAATCTTATATTCTATGTAAGTATTGATTATTACTATTTATATAAAGTGAGTTTAAAAATCCAATATTAAAGACTAAACATATATCAAAATTCTATTGTTCTTTATGAAATAATAGCAAATATTTCATAGTTTTTGTTGCAGTAGCTATGCCTGTTTACTCCATTTAAAAATACCATAATTAAAGTTCTGGCTTTCCTATCTATGAATTTTTCTTTCTATCCACATAAACATGGTAAAGTAAATAATATTTTTCTGTTTAAATTTAGTGTTTTAAAATAACATCCATTAATGTCTATTCAATTAATTTTCATTTTATTTTAAAGACATAGCTTCAAGAGTATACATTTTTTCTTGAGTGTGATATTAATTTAACTTCAAAGAGAAAAAAACATTCTTGTGACTACTGCTCTCAAATTTTAAAATGTAAATTAATGATAGATGGGTGTAATTTTAAAAATATTAAAATAGATACAATTTAAGAAAACAATGAAAAGTTAGGTGTTTAGAAATGCAGAAAATTTACGAATTAAGAATTCTTTCATTGTTTCCTTACCTAAGTGGGAAGCATTGGGTATATTTAAACGATAGTTCCAAAGGGGCCTCGATATCATGAATGGTAGAATGTGAGTTTGATGATTAAGAAATTCACATTTCTATTTAGAACTGTTCATTTTAGAATAACAAATACAGATGTTATTCGGTACCTATGATGAAACAAATTATGCTTACAGAGAATAAATGAATAGTATGTGTTCCTTCCTTTGAGGAAACATGAGCTTAAGAAAGTTAGCACCAGATGCAGGAATTTTCACGGATGGGAAAGTAAATGCAAAGAGAACACACTCAGATGCTGTAATGGCAAATAAAGAAAGCAATGGATTATTTAAACCTCAGCAAAATCCATAAATTGCATTGCTTATCACATTCACCATATATACACTTCAGATTTTACTAATTATCCAGTGTTGGTTGACAAGTAAGGAGTCTTCCTTTTATCAAATGAAAATGGAAATGTTCACTCAGTCCACCGCTCTCATAATATAGCTGATAATAGTTACTATGCATTGAGTAACTATGATGTCCTAGGCACTTAATCTTCACTGTTTCTCTTGGTTCTACTAATAAACCTATGGGGCCAGTGTTATTATTATTTACATTTTATGAATGAAGTATCCAAGTAGGGATTCAAACCTATGTTTATCAGACTCCATTGTCCATGTTCTTTCCATTATGTCATCTTCATCCTTGATTCACTTCCTTATTACACCATGGGTCCTACCGCATAATAAGAATCCCTTGTGTTAACTGTTCCCTCATCTCCCTCTGACTGTTAGCTCCTTAATTCTTGGAGCCACATATTACTCACATAAGCACTCAATGAATTTTATATAATGAAAGACATGTGCTGAAGAAAATTTTACTCAGACAGTCCTTGAAAGGAAAGGATGCCTCTGCAAATACAATCTGTCTTTAAGCTGCTGTACTTAAATACAGCCTGGATGGTCTAAATATTGTTTTCCCAAACCACAGTCAGCAAGCAGAGGGTTGCCTTCAAAATTCTCCATTGGTCCCTATATTTATCATGCTTTGCTTTGGTAAAAAAAAAAAAAAAAAAAAAGTCGCCAAATATGTTCTTAATAAAACATTTTCTGTTACTGTGTCATGTAGCTACAGCCACAGGCTGTACACCTGTGGTCAAAACACACAGGAGACTGGCATGTTTAGCTCAAACAATGGAAACAATTGAGCATCTATGCTCTGATTCCACATATGAAACTAAGTGGTATCAATTTTAAGTGGACTTAAAAATGATTTCCTTGCTATATTTCTTTATTTGAATAAAATATTAAATATACATATAATCTCTCTTTATATATAGAAACTCCTCAAGATAACGAGTTGTTTTCAGTGTTTTTCTTTGATCATACCTTGCTTAATCTCTCCCCCAGTCTTCTTCTGAGACATAAGAATATTCTGAAAATAAAATGTTAACAGCTCTAACCGTTAGTTACAAGAAATCAGAAGTGGCATGAAAGAATTTGTCTATCAAGTGAACTTCAAATTAACTACCATACATGATTAAAATGTCTGGGTTCACTGCTTAAATGTTTCAAATCCAAGAAAATTCCTCTAGTCATAACATACATATTTTTTAAAGCACTGCATCTATTTAACATTGCTTCCCAAAGATCATATAGTCTGTTATTCTTCAGTAAGAAAATTGGGTTTTAAATTCATTCATCTGGACAGAATAAGATTTTTCTTTTTATTAAGTCCAGATACTCTTTAATACTGAATTTCAAACAAAATATTTTCACTTGGACAACTACTGGAAGGCATTTACATATTCTTCTGAATTGATACTTTATATAGAACTTGTAATAGATCCTTTAAAATTACAGCAGGGTCATGTGAATGTAGCCAGAAACTGTGAAGTCAGATATCTGCATCCTTCTTAATGTTCATTTACACATTCATCCACCAGAGTATTAGAGATTTTCAGGTAACTTAGAATCTGATTTGATTAGGGAACCAGCTGCTAACTTTGCGGTCTTTCCAAATATGGGGGCAGGGAGGTAGGGAGCATGAACCCTGAGAAGGTTATTCCACAAAATAATGAAGTAAAAAAAAATAGGTCACAACTGCAGCAATGAAAAAAAGTGCAAAGAGAAAAAGGCAAAGGTTCAGCATGCAAGGTAAAATGAAACAAAGAAAAAGTAATTAGGAAAACTGCCAGTTCCTTGCACTGGAGACCTTGGGAGAAATGCTTTATCATGCCTAATGACAAGTAACCTGCACAGAGTCAAAACTATATGTGAAAGATTTGTCCTAAATTGATGAAAACAATAATGAAAAAAAAAATTTTATCACTGAGCAATACATTCCCTAAAGAACACTCCCTGACTTACAACTTTAATTCCATTTGGAAGCACATCTCAAAAACATGTTTTTCCCTCAAGTGGGGTATGACTGTGTCTCTGGGCTAGTTGGTCCCTAGTTAAATGCAGTCCAATGATGAGTTGGAAAGAAAAGGTTTAATTAAACTGTGTCTCTGGAATCAAATATTTAAAGTATGTACACTATGCTCTCTGAAAACTGATAATTAAAGTCATTATCTCTAATTTGTGTGTACAGATGGAGTATTTATTTTGGATGTCTTAAAAATTCAAACTTGTAGAGAAAATCCTTAGGAGTAATAATATAACTAAAACATGACTTACAATATTCTGTGCTGTCTTGTATGATTCTATATATATACCATTCAATTTTCACAACAATCCTATGAGGTAGATACTAATTTTATCTCCAGTTTAGAGATGAGAAACATGAGGCAAAGCAGCACTCCAGATCTCAAGAGTTGTCTGTCTGGTAACTGAACTCAGTCTTGCTCTCGTGTTAAGTTCTTGTTTTGATGATGATGGTGAAGAGAAAAGCTTGCACGAAAGTATTTCTACTGATGACTTCTCCTTTGTCTTGATCATAAAACAGCTTAATTTGCAAGTCCTTTGCTCACTGTGGTCTGTACTGGGCAACTCTGGAGCCATCTGGTCTTTCCTCTTATCTGTGTAACTCTTGCTTATGTCCCTTCTGCCCCATTTCCTCATGTGCCAAATATGTACAATAACAGGATCCCAAGTATAACTAGAACCGCATGAGTTTTAGTGAAAATTAAACCAGCTAATCCATATAAAGCACTTATTTCAGGGCTTGGTATGCTGTAAGTACTCAATAAATGCCAGTTATCATCATTGTCACCAAGGTGAGGCAGTCCTTTACCCATCTCATGGTCCTCTAATGCTCTGCAGACCTTACATTTCCTATTATTGCATAAAGCTTTGCAGAAAAACAAGGCTCTGTTTAGTTTTTGCAAGGACCAGGATAGACACAATGGGGAAAACCTATAAACTCAGATCTTTTAAAATACTGCAGGATAGCTGTGGCATCTTTTTCTCTCTGTAAACAAACCATTACCTAGCTCCAAAGTGCATGTGCCACAAAATAGTCAACTCAATAAAATACAACTTTCTACTGTTCTGATAGTCAAACTCCATACCAGAATCATCAAGAGCAGCTTATGAACTTCATCCTTTACAGATGGCTTGAAAGGTTTAAACCAGAGAAGAAAGGAAAAGTCGATTTATTTGGAATGGTAAAATTTAGGACTTGGACGCCATGGCTCTTAGAAAGGTACCTAAGGAGGTACATTTACTAAAAGAACTCTGTTTAAGCAACACAAAATAAACATTTTTGAAGGCAGTGAGGGAAGGAAAAGCAATAACAGAATCTCCTCCACTTTCTTTGCTGTTTCAAGCTTTGCTGACAACAGAAGCTTTTCAGCTGCTGATCATAAAGAGATGAAAATCTTATTTCAGTCTACAACAAGAAAAATTACTCAACATTTTCCATGACAATGCTCACAGGCACCTTCGAACTTCTGTGAGCTGCAAGACCTACTCCTCAAGTAATATATGATGGCATGGAATCAGTGAGAAAATAATTTGTACACCAAATAAAAGTGGACACAGTAATGAGGCAGAAGGACTTATTTAAACTGGAAAGCCCCAGACACAGAATAAATAAGCATCTTGGCAGGGTAGACAGGGACAGACATGAGGGCATGTGGATTTGGGAATGTGCTTCCTTGCCGGAAATCATTCAATTATCAAAATTCTTTCCCCCTGAGACTTACAAACAGAAACCTTGGCCGGTGCTCAAATATTAAACATTAATGATGTTCTCCTGATGTTTAAAGAAGAGAGGGAAAGCTGCGGTCTGCTTTAGTCACTGGAGAAGCAGTGGTGAGGGAATGCTGGATACATTTCGGGGGGAAAAAAAGATACCGCCATCAGCTTCCAGTTTTGTTTTTCTAGTAGGAAGGAAAAGCGTTTCTGGTCTCTCTTAGTTCTTTTCTACTTTGAGATAAGTGATCATGTGTTTATTCTTAGGCTGGTTAGTAGATTTACTCATTCATTTAACATATATTTATCAGATGTCCACTGTGTGCCAGACATAGTAGAAAACTCTGGGAAGGAAGATGACAAGAGTTTATGCCTAAGAGAGAGAACATCCTGGGGAGGGGAGTCAGACAGAAAAGAGTAAAACAGAAAGATAATTGCAATTTTCCATAGGGAATGTGGAAACATCAAACAAAAGGCTGAAGGAAAGGATAACAGAATAACGCTTTATGTAGGGAGGAGGAAAACACTGTGAGGAGTTTCGATTTTATCTGAGGTCTGAGAGAAAGTCATTGGAAGTTTTTAAAAAGTGAAGAATTGTGATCCAATAAATAAGGATCATTTTTGCTACTGAGTGAGGATGTGTATTAGGGCATGGAAGCGGTGGCGGGGTGGGGGAGCAGTTAAGCTTTTGTGGCAATGATCTGGGAAAACAGAGGACATGGCTTGCTCAAAGAGATGTCAAAATAGAGGAAGATAAAACCTCAAATTCAAGCAATATTTTGGAAAGTCAACAGGATTTACTGAGGAATTGGGTGTGAGGACTGACTAAAAGGCAAGAATCTTTGGCAGCTCGTAGATATCTAGTTTGCATAACTAGGTCTATAGTATTTTGTTTTGTTCCCAAGCCAGAACCTCAGGCCTTATTCATCTCATAAGTGAAACATAGCATTTTATTTCATTTACTGAAGATTTTAAGGGCGGGGGGCGGGGGTCAGTTTCTGAGGTGGCTTAGATGGTAAAGAATCTGCCTGCAATACAGGAGACCTAGGTTTGATCCCTGGGTTGGGAAGATCCCCTGGAGAAGGGAATGGCAACTTACTCCAGTATTCTTATCTGGAGAATTCCATGGAAAGAGGAGCCTGGCGGGTTACAGTCTATGTGGTTGCAAAGAGGCAGACATGACTGAGTGACTTTCACTTTCAACTTTTCTTTTCAGGTTTGGGAGAAGAGGGAAGAGAAAGGGTTTCATTTTAAACATACTACATTTCATATTCTTAGGAGGAGTACAGAAAATAGGTATGTTTATATGAGTATAAAGTACTCTTAGTAAAATCTATCCATTACTCAGTTTTATTTTCTTTCTAACAGAACTTATTTTGCTGTGGTTGCAATGATTTCACCTTAAAAAAAAAAGTGCCCATCTCAAAACAGCTACTGTTTCTGCTCTTAAAGTGTACTTATCCATTTATATATTTATTTACACATTTGTTTTTGAAAAAAAGAAATCTGGAACCATGGCTATTGAATTATGGAGGCAAGTAAGTTGGAAAAGAACATTTGGGGTTAAATATTCACTTGACCAAAGAATTCAGATTTTCTTAAGAAAAATCTCATAGCAACTGTAAAGAAAAACTTTGCTGTTATTTTCTTTTTTATTGGAATATAATTGCTTTACAATGTTGTGTTAGTTTCTGCTGTACAATGAAGCAACTCAGCTACATATATCCATATATCGCTTCCCTCTTAGATTTCCCTCCTACCCCATCCCACTCATCTAGGTCATCAGAGAGCACCGAGCTGAGCTCACTATACTACACATTTCCACTAGCTATTTTACCCATGGTAGTGCATATGTCAATCTGAATCTCCCGATTCATCCCACACTCCCCTTCCCCTCACGTATCCACATATACTGTCTCTACGTCTGAATCTCTATTCCTGCCTTGGAAATAGGTGCGTGTGTGCTTATTTGCTCAGTCATGTCTGACTCTTTGCAACCCCATGGGCTGTAACCCACCAGATTCCTCTGTCCATGGGATTTTCCAGGCAAAAATACTGGAGTGGGTTGCCATTTTCTCCTCCTAGGGATCGTCTCCACCAAGAGATCAAACCTGCATCTCCTGCATTGGCAGGCAGATTATTTACCATTTGTGCCATTGGGGAAGGCCAGAAATAGGCTCATCTGTACTATTTCGCTAGGGTCATTTGTAGAGACATGGATGGATCTAAAAGCTTTGATGTTTCTTAGCAATAATTATTTTGTTGGGTGGCAACTATACTCTATTTCATGATGTGTATTTGGAAGAATAATGAATATTAGGATTTTGTAGTTTATTTGTTAACCATTATTTCATTAATTTATTGTTGCATCATTGAAATCATTGAACATTAAATAATTACACAACTTAGTATATGTACTGGATTGCATAGTATCCCCCAGACTTGATGTCCAACTGGAACTGGTGATGATGCATTTATTTGAATACAGGGTCTTGCACATGAAATCCAGTGAAGATGAAGTCACACTGAATTAGGGCAGATGTTCTGATGAAGGGTGTTTTTATAAGAAGGGTGTCATTTGAACTCATACTCAAGGTACATAGGGGAGAATTCCATGTGAAGATGAAGGCAGAGGTTGGACTTAGGCTGTCCTAAACCAAAGGCTGTCCAGGATTGCTAGCAACCCTCAGAAGACAGAAGACCAAGGAAGGATTCTTCACTAGAACCTTTGGAAGGGAGGATAGCTCTACTGACACCTTGATTTTGAACTTTTTGCCTCTAGAACTGCAAAATAAAAACATTTTTGTTGTTTTAAGTCACCCAGTTTGTGGTAATTATTTGTGAGAGCCTTAGGAAACTAATACAGCATGAAATAATAATTTAAGTAGCAGCCAGCATTTAATCAGTGCTCATTATGTCAGCATGGTCTGAAATGAAAGTATGGAAAACATTTCTTATCAAGATTACTTGTAATTTGATGTATATCATTAATATAGGAAAACTTCTTGCCATTTAAAATCACCATCCATTTATAAATCAGAAAATGCACCCTGCAAAGAAGTACATAGTCACACATACACAAGCATCTCATTAATCTACAACTTTTCACATTTGCTCCCCAGGGAGATTTCTTACATTAAATTATATTCCTTTTCTATCAAACTTATTGGGCCATGAAACTGGCCTACAAGACTCAGCTAACCTTACATGTGTGACTTTACTAATGTTAGGGCACTGGGAATTAAACACATACTGTAAGCTTTCTAAAAAACACGTTCACATTTGTTTATGCACTGCAGAAATTTCTATAACTTTTGTTTCTATCTATGAAGCATCAAAATAACCATTAAATGCGATACAAATAGATGATTAGTGTGTAGACCAAAAAGAAATTGGTTAAGTAAATTCTCTAAATTTTAAAAATAATCTGCAGTAGTGTCAAAGTACACAGCCATACAGAGAGATGTTTGTATGGTAACAGGGTCACTAACAGACTCCAGATGTGTCATTAGAAGACCCTGAGGAAAGCTCTCAATAGCTTGGGCATTAAGAGGACTCTATGCTAAAGTAAACATCCTTTGGAATGAAAGAGGCTCTCCTTTGCACTCACAAAAACACACTTTAGTTCTTATAATACTAACAACATGTTCCAATTCATCATCAAACATTTAAAAAGCATTGAATAAAGAAATACAAAGGGACTATTTTAGACTTGGGTCACTTGCTGGATTTTTGGCTACTTTTGGCTTGGTGGCAAAAAAAAAAAAAAAAAAAAGATTGATGGCCTTCAAGGCTTGCAGAAACTCCTCTATGTCTATTAGGAGAAGAATACACAAAAACAACCCTTGAAGGAGAGCACAGCAACCCACTTCAATATTCTTGCCTGCAGAATACCATGGACAAAGGAGTCTTGCAGGCTGCAGTCCATAGGATCACATAGAGTCAGACATAACTGAAGTGACTTAGCACACAGGCATGCATACAAAAGCAACATTAAGTGCTATAGACACTGGGCAAACAAAAGCCAAAACTGATCTGGTCTTAGGGCTTGTTTTCTTTGTTGTTTGTGCACATGCTCAGTTTTGTCCTACTTTGTGACCTCATGGACTGTAGCTTGCCAGGCTCCTCGGTTCATGGAATTTCCTGGGCAAGAATACTAGAGTGGGTTGCCATTTTTCATACCAGGAGATCTTCTTCACCCAGGGGTTGAACCCAATGTCTGACATTTCCTGCATTGGCAGGTGAGTTCTTTACCACTAGCCATCCCTGTTACCCCCTTCAGTCTTGGGGCTAAGTCTTCATAAGATAGGAAACTCCTGCAAGTGCTAAATCTTAACGAAGAGAAGTAAAGAGCGTAGACAGTGAGTAAAACTTAGCCTCTAACACTTAGAGCTTCCCTCTTTCTTCTGTCACATTCTGACTACACTAGGTGACTCTCATGTGTAAGCCATATGGATTTTTTCAAGTGATTAAAGCAGAATGTGACTGTATAGTAATTCCAGTTCTGCCACTTTTCTCATTATGTCGTTTGGGTTGCAATGCGGTTTAATCTCCCTGCAATTCAATTTTCTGGTGTACCTTGTAAGGAGTATATATATCCACCTGGGAAGAAAGCTCTGGAGTGACTTCTTTTTGTTTTATTTATTAATTTTCCTGAAATGCTTCCCTTGACTCTAAAACGGCATCCAGCCCTGGGAAATCATTTCAATATATACTCAGAACAGCTATATTTGCATGTACTGTGGAATGGATTATTGCTGAAACATCTGATCATTTAACTATACCTTTATTCACAAGGTATGAGGTCAATGACATTATTTCTGATATTAGCAATATTGTTCTTTTTTTCATTTACACAGTTAGTATCAACTCACTTTAGCTCAAACCACTTCTTTGCTTAACAGGAACTTGAAGTCTATCTAATTGGCCTCTTTTGTTTAAATTAGTTAATTATATTTTCATTGTATTTGGTGCTCTGAATCTTTTATACTAAGCCTTGAATAACATCTTTATTCCTCCACAGAAAAATACATACACACTAAAAAACCAGAAAGCTAGCATAATTGATGACTGAAATAAGAGAAACTAACAGAGATGATATTTGTTCCAATAAACTTGGGAAATCAGGAGAGTCAAGCATTTTTTGGACATGAATTACAATGCCATATTGTGAAAATAGCAAAGCAATAGCAGAAAGAAAGCTTAATCTGAAATACCAGCTCTCCCATGGACTATGTACCCTTAGGAAAGTCTCCTTTATTGCCTGGACTCCTTTCATGGATGAAAGCCTTTCCCATTAAGAAGTAAATTCCTGTAAGCCTAGATTGTAATACATTTTCTCTATGGTATTCCCAGTATTCAGAGCCATACCTAGGATCATCTAGTAACTTTATAAATCTCTGTAGAATCAGGGAATGAATGAATGAACTTCAGTTTCTTCATTTGTAAAGAGGCATTATAATGTTTATATACAAGGGTTGTTGCAACAATCAAAAAACATATGAAAAATCATCAAAAACAGTAACTGTTGAATGGTAAATAAATAGAATTTCAATATTTTTTTTAAAAATAGAACACTGACAACACAAAAGAACCTCTGTATTTGTTGGGCAATATTATCATCTATCTTATATATTAAAGTAAGGAGCAGAGATTAATTGAATTTGTGAGCCTATCGCCCACACGAAGCTAGGATGGAAGAACGGTTTTCCTCTCACTACTCTCTTTCCACATCCCAAATGCAGCTTAGTCTTAGGACAAGATGATATTGTTCTCCCAGCTGATTTTACTGCTGAGTTAAATAATTTTCTGAATCAATATATAGTGGTTACATTAGGCAAACTATTTGGATTGTCAATAAAGCAGTATTTATATAAAAGCAAAAATAATCCTGCATTTTATTCATTAGCTTCTCTATGTTTTCTCACTTTTATAGTTAAAACAAATTACTGCTCTGGAAGTACTGATACTCTCTCTCTTTCTCACACACACAGTCTTTTGCAGTGATGGCATATGAAAGGAGATTTCAGTAGTCAGAAGTTAGGCTGAGACACTGCAAAACATCAAATATTAATCATTTGTCAGTCCCTACCCCCACCTTCCACTGACAGCAGGAAGAAGTACATTAAGAAAATTACTTCCCCATAAGTGAGGTAACATCTGCCTCAAAGCTGGGTGAAGCTGGAGTCTGGACCATCTCCTCGGCAAGATCTGTTCATGGGGAATGATACAACAGAGCACACAGTCTTGCCTAAGGGCTCTTCCAGCATTTGGAATCTATAATTTGGTAGAAATTGTAATAAAGCAAGCATCATTTAATGTACCAGCAATCTGCATTGAGTAAAGACTTCTGAGTAACCAATTCATACACACAATGTTCATTCTGTTTTTTTTTTTCCTTTCTTTTAACTCCATAAATTATGATGATAAAAAAAAAATCACTCAAGAACAAAGGTTCTTCCATCCACATATTTAAATAATGACTTTCTGGATTTCCTTTTGGAACTTTGCGTAAAAGTAAAACAATCCTTCTTAATTAGGAAGAGTCACCCTTACCTCCCAGCCTGCAGACACATGGTACACATGCTCATTACCAGTCTCACATTTTCAAGCATTTTCAGAAGACAAAACTTGAAAGTGTAATGAATAGAAATGACATGACCATGTTAATCCAGTTGATTAAAACCAATGAGAATGAGTCACAGATTAGAATTAACAAAGTTTGCACATTGTTCCTAAAGTAGGAAGGAGTAGGTCTTCAATAAATGTGGAATCAGGAAAAATAAGAATGTAAATAACATTTTATTGCTATTTGAGATAGAACTTTCATTAATAAAAAACACATCAGTAAAAGTGAGAATAATGTTAGGCCCTTGAATTCACACTAGATTTGTGAATTCATCTAAATTTCTGTCACTGAGATATTTGATGAACTCATAAAAAGACTTTAACTTGTAAAATGAATTACAAGTGAAAAAGTATTTATAGCTACTCAGTTCTGTGACTTTTTATTCTTATAACAATTCTTTGATGAAGATACTTCAGATATAAGTACCTTAACTTCCAAAAGAGAAGACAGAAATGCCCCATTTTAATAAAGCATTCCAGGTAACTCTGAAGCAGAAGCTCAAAATGTACCTTCTACTGTATGGGGAGTTTCTTTTTATAAATTTTTTTTTTATATGGATCATTGTTTTAAAGTCTTTATTGAATTTGATACAATATTGCTTCTGTTGTTTATATTCTAGTTTTTTGGCCATAACGCATGTGGGATTTTAGCTTCCCAACCAGGGATCAAACTAGCACCCCCTGCATTGCAAGGTGAAGTCTTGACCACTGGACTGCCAGGAAAGTCCCTCTGTGGGGAGCTTCTGAGTATAGTTAGAATGTTTATTGGTCACCCCCAAATCTCTCAATTTTAACTGAAGCTCTGTATGTGGTATTCAGTAGTTTTGGTTAAATCAGTTAACATATCTAAACACAGTATTATTTTGAAGGCACAATTGATCTTTTTCATAAAGAGATTATATACTCACAAAGGACGTATTCTAAGACTTACATATATACCATCACTTTCCAGAAAATAAGTTTGAGGTTACAAGCCTTTTGTAATTGTAATAATGTCCCTAAAACTCTTGGGAAAAATAATCCAGTAGCAAACAAATGCTAAAAAGTGAGGTGAAATAAATTAGGATAATTTAAGCATATTTTTAGACTGCCAGTTTGAGAATTCTGGCAACAGATGAAGTAGAGTGTAAACCTGATTTTTGGACTCATGATTGATTTCTATTAAATCCAGTACAAGACTGAGAAAGAAAGAATTTATCATATTTTTAGGGGAAAAAAAATTCTTAAAGTTTTTCTCGCTTGCTAAAAATATCCAGTGGACCATAAAATTACAAATTGAACTTGATTCTCTGGTCAGGGATGGAGCAAATTAGCAGCTCTTGAAATAATCATATAAACTGGAACTGCCACCCTTTTAGGCAGTCTGGTAAATGGACTGCAATGAATCTCTGGTCTGAGCTACTCCGTCAGGGAAGTCCCTCCACTGTCTGGCCCAATTTTGGTTAGTCTGGCAGAGGATAGCACTGCAGTACTTTCAGTTATATTGCAGCTCATATTTTAAACAAATTGTTCACATTCCGTGTGGTCATTATATCCCATAATGATCATTTGAAGTAAGCTGAAAAGAGAACGTTGCCTTCATTTTATAAACAAAGAAAAGAGGCTCAGAAATTTCAAGTTGACTTCCTCAGGGTCACTTGACAAGGAAATGGTTGAACTGATACCAGAACAGTGGTTTCCTAGGCTACTGCTACACCATGACATACTCTGATGTGCTTTTTCTTTTTTCCCACCTAGGAATGATAACCGGAGTCATTTTCCTTAACCATAAATAATTGGAGTAAAAAATCAGGGCAGGTAAGCAGTCACTGTAGATTCAGGCTTGCGCCTTATTTGGCTTAAAACTTCAGACATAAATTAACTTTGTGTTTAGCGTTACAGACATTGCTGAAAAACCAGCTAGACATTAAATGATGTTAAGTCTTTGGACTCTGTTTCACTCTAGCTAAGTTGTTTTATTTATTTATTTATTTGCCGACTGTGGCTGAACGCCGAAGAATTGATGCTTTTGAACTGTGGTGTTGGAGAAGACTCTTGAGGGTCCCTTGGACTGCAAGGAGATCCAACCAGTCTATTCTGAAGGAGATCAGCCCTGGGATTTCTTTGGAAGGAATGATGCTAAAGCTGAAGTTCCAGTACTTTAGACACCTCATGCGAAGAGTTGACTCATTGGAAAAGACTCTGATGCTGGGAGGGATTGGGGGCAGGAGGAGAAGGGGACGACAGAGGATGAGATGGTTGGATGGCATCACCGACTTGATGGACATGAGTCTGAGTGAACTCCGGGAGATGGTGATGGACAGGGAGGCCTGGCGTGCTGCAATTCATGGGGTTGCAAAGAGTCGGACATGACTGAGCGATTGAACTGAACTGACTGACTGACCCTTTAAATGTGTTGGCCATATTTAAACATTTAGGTATAACAATTTCGAGTTAAAAAGAAAGTTAAAGAGTTAGTTGCTCAGTTGTGTCCAACTATTCTCAGTCCCATGGACTTAGCCCACCAGGCTTGTTGCACACAAGAATAATGGGGTGGGTAGCCATTCCCTTCTCCAGGGGATCTTCTCTACCCAGGGACTGAACCTGGGACTCCTGTATTACAGGCAGATTCTTTAACATCTGAGCCATGAGGGAAGCCCATAACAGCTTCAGTCAGAGACTAAGTTAAATGAAGAAATTTTGGAATTTGTTGTTCTTCTCCCACTGCATATCTAGTTTCAGACCCTTACTATACTTATTATACCTATAATTTTATTTCCTTTTGTTTTTATATTTGCTGTTATTTTAACTACTTAATGTTTTACCTGTATGGCAGCAATTGAATATTTCCTCTTCAAAAAATATAGTGTAC
This sequence comes from Budorcas taxicolor, assembly GCF_023091745.1. Taxonomy (NCBI): domain Eukaryota; kingdom Metazoa; phylum Chordata; class Mammalia; order Artiodactyla; family Bovidae; genus Budorcas; species Budorcas taxicolor. Next base: position 91,580,824 of record NC_068910.1, read on the forward strand.
ACAAGTGAAATGTATTTTAATTCATCAGCACACAAGAAATACGTATTTACATTTTGAAATTATGACATAACATGAAAAATGATATTTATAGGTTTACTTTACAGTTTCACCATTTAAAAAGTTGAAAATAAAATAGATTTCCCTTTTCTGTTTTGTCCTTGGTCCCATCTGAACATGCTTTAGGCATATTGTACATAATTCAATTTGCCTCTGAATACCAAAGATCACACTAATGGTTTTATTTACTGCTGTCCAGGCCATTATTATTATTTTAGGTATTGTATCACAGCAGCACCAAGGAAGAAAGAGCTTCAGTATGAATTCAGAGCAAATTTCTTTGGAAACACATCAGTATTTCAGCCTGAAGTACAGCTTTGGATTCAATTGTTCACTTCCCTTGGCTATTGCTTAATCTTGTAAGTATTCTACTTTCATTGGAAGATGCCCAATTTAGATGACCACAAAGTTTGCCAGTTCAAAATATTGATGATCCCAAACTCACACTTTTCTTCAAAGATTGTAGGAGTTAAGAATGGTATTTATAATGTTGGACAATCTGCAGGTAGAGGCTGCTGAGATATTAGACTATCACCTAAAAATACATTTAAAAATGATATTCACCATGGGCAAATCTACTGTAACATTTATGCCAGTGTGTGCCATTTTAAAAATGTGATGATATGTAGAGGTGTTTTTCTTCAATAGTAGAGAAAAAAAATGTGTAGCTAAGAATTTGTAAACTTTTTATCTTGGCCATAAACTTTAATATTCAAAGTACAATTTGTTTTAAAATTTCCCAGTCACTTTGTGTGCTGGCCTTTACTTCTATTGATAAAGCATGATAATCTGCTATTCCCGAGTCTCTGATAAAAATAATCCAATAAGAAGAAAGTATTCACAAAGTTTTTTTTTCAAATGTACAATGCATTGTGTAATTCTTATTTTATCAACACATATTATATTTAGGCTTCCAAGGCCAGTTACAAATCTAACTTCATTCTTTTCATCAGGTTATTAAGTTGTAAAGGAAACATAACATAGAGTAATGCACAGTACACATTTTTAGATATCTAGATCTTTATATATATCTATACCTATCTATTTCTTTTCCATGGGGATGGTCTTGATCCCTGTCTCCTGTACAATGTCACGAACCTCCGTCCATAGTTCATCAGGCACTCTGTCTATCAAATCTAGTCCCTTAAATCTATTTCTCACTTCCACTGTATAATCATAAGGAATTTGATTTAGGTCATATCTGAATGGGCTAGTGGTTTTCCCTACTTTCTTCAATTTAAGTCTGAATTTGGCAATAAGGAGTTCATAATCTGAGCCACAGTCAGCTCCCGGTCTTGTTTTTGCTGACTGTATAGAGCTTCCACTTGTTTGGCTGTAAAGGATATAATCAATCTGATTTCAGTGTTGACCATCTGGTGATGTCCATGTGTAGAGTCTTCTCTTGTGTTGTTGGAAGAGGGTGTTTGCTCTGACCAGTGTATTCTCTTGGCAAAACTACTAGCCTTTGCCCTGCCTCATTCCGTACTCCAAGGCCAAATTCTGAAAGAGATGGGAATACCAGACCACCTGTCCTGCCTCTTGAGAAACCTATATGCAGATCAGGAAGCAACAGTTAGAACTGGACATGGAACAACAGACTGGCTCCAAATAAGAAAAAGAGTACATCAAGGCTGTATATTGTCACCCTGCTTATTTAACTTATATGCAGAGTACATCATGAGAAACTCTGGGCTGGAAGAAGCACAAGATGGAATCAAGATTGCTGGGAGAAATATCAATAATCACAAATATGCAGATGACACCACCCTTATGGCAGAAAGTGAAGAGGAACTAAAAAGCCTCTTGATGAAAGTGAAAGAGGAGAGTGAAAAAGCTGGCTTAAAGCTCAACATTCAGAACACTAAGATCATGGCATCTGGTCCCATCACTTCATGGCAAATAGATGGGGAAACAGGGAAAACAGTGTCAGACTTTATTTTTTTGGGCTCCAAAATCACTGCAGATGGTGATTTCAGTCATGAAATTAAAAGATGCTTACTCCTTGGAAGAAAGTTATGACCAAACTAGATAGCATATTGAAAAGCAGAGACATTACTTTGTCAACAAAGGTCCGTCTAGTCAAGGCTATGGTTATTCCAGTAGTCATGTATGGGTGTGAGAGGTGGACTGTAAAGAAAGCTGAGCACCAAAGAATTGATGCTTTTGAACTGTGGTGTTGGAGAAGACTCTTGAGAGTCCCTTGGATTGCAAGGAGATCCAACCAGTCCATTCTAAAGGAGATCAGTCCTGGGTGTTCATTGGAAGGGCTGATGCTAAAGCTGAAACTCCAATACTCTGGCCACCTAATGTGAAGAGGTGACTCTTAGGAAAAGACCTTGAAACTGGGAGGGATTGGGGGCAGGAGGAGAAGGGGACGACAGTTGCTCAGTCGTGTCCGACTCTTTGCAACCGCATGAATTGCAGCACGCCAGGCCTCCCTGTCCATCACCAACTCCCAGAGTTCACTCAAACTCCCGTCTATTGAGTTGGTGACGCCATCTAGCCATCTAATCCTCTGTCATCCCCTTCCCCTCCTGCCCCCAATCCCTCCCAGCATCAGAGTCTTTTCCAATGAGTCAACTCTTTGCATTAGGTGGCCAAAGTATGGGAGATTCAGCTTTAGCATAAGTCCTTCCAATGAACAGCCAGGACTGATCTCCTTTAGAATGGACTGGTTGGAGCTCCTTGCAGTCCAAGGGACTCTCAAGAGTCTTCTCCAACACCACAGTAATAGTTAAGACCTTATAAATATTGAACCAATTTGTTTGCATTACATTTTACTTTAATGATTATTTTATTTTAATCTTTTTAATGATTATTTTTCTTTCAAATAATATGGTATATCTTATAAAATATAGTATATAATACCTTGCTAATTTGGCTACATTTCAAACCAAAGAACACCAACATGTGAATTTCTCTTTGCAGATTTCCATTTTCACATCATGTAGAAGAGCTGCAAAAACACTTATTCTATGTTGCATTTATTTTCAGGACAAAACATCTAGCAGATATAAAAACTAAACAGTGCTAGTTACTGTAAAATAGGTTGCATATACTCAGTATAATGATTTACAAACATATTATGATTAAAACAAGAAAAAACTATTTTTCTTCCATCATGCATTTTATGGCCATCTTCTTGGGGGCTGGAATTAAATCCACTCTTTTGCAATAGTCTCCATCTCCACCCCCACCCAATGTATTTTTCTGGTTGTCTGACCTATGTTGCTTATATGAATGGTTGGGCTGCCCAGGCATTGAAAAACTTTAATTTATTTTCAAAAGATACTTATAAATATCTTTTGTAAAAGACACTAGAGAAAATATTAGATCCAAAAAGGAATTCAATGTAAGTCAATCAGAGAATTACATAACGTCATCACTATGTAACTGAATGAAGAAATGCTTTGTACCTAGTTTGAAAATAGGAATCAACTGCTATTTCTTTGAGCTGTTCCACTTTTTATCAGACTTAATGAGATTAGAGCTATGATTTACTAAAGATTTGAAACGAGCTTTCTGGACAAATGTGAAATTTGTGCTTTATCTGATATATTCATGTTAGGCAAAATTGATTAACAGTCTTCGATTATATGGGTCTGGGCAGATCAAAACAGAACACATTCTTGGTTGAAAGGCTAGGTCACTAAAATCTGGGAGAGAACAAAACAAATCAAAACAAAAACATATAAGTGCCCAGATAAATAGAATTCCCTAGGTAACTCATTTGGCCTTTATCAAGCCTTATGACCTTTGAAGTATTACCTCTAAGGGATAGCTCTTAAACCACTCCAGTCTTTTTCGTCTAGAAAAAAATTAAAGAAGTTGAGTACTCTTAATTTTAGCTCCACATTTTCATTGACTCTTTCCAAAATTAAGTAAGTAAAATTGGGGGAGAAACAGAAAAGAAAGGTGTTTTGGCAGATAACTTAAATATTTGCAACATTGGTGCCAGAACCCAGTCAATTTGCATCATTGAGAAACTGAAATGTACAGTGACTTTTAAGGCTTGCATTTAGTATCAGTGTAAGAAAAAGATAAACATTTGTTATTTTAAATTATGAGGTTGTTAGTATGTCAAAACTAAGGTATCTTACTGAAAAAGTAGTTTTCCAGAAAAGTGTTGAAGACAGAGGGACTTCAGATTGAATCAGAGAGAAATGAATAGATAAGATAGAATAAAAAAACATTTTGCAAATAGAATTAACGTGTCTTAAAACATTAAAGTACTTCGCATGAGGTACTTTGGCCACCTCATGTGAAGAGTTGACTCATTGGAAAAGACTCTGATGCTGGGAGAGATTGGGGGCAGGAGGAGAAAAGGATGACAGAGAATGAGGTGGCTGGATGCCATCACTGACTCGATGGACATGAGTCTGAGTGAACTCCGGGAGTTGGTGATGGACAGGGAGGCCTGGTGTGATGTGATTCATGGGGTTGCAGAGTTGGACATGACTGAGCGACTGAACTGAACTGAAAACATTAAAAGTGTTAGTTGCTTAGTCGTGTCCAACTCTTTGTGACCCATGGACGGTAGCCCATTGAAAGTTATTAATTTCCAAAAAAAGAACAAATAGTTTTTGAAAGTATTCTACATGACAACTTTCCCCCTCTTTATTATAAAAGGAAGTAATATACTGTATATATTTTATATAAAAATGACAAAATGAAGACATATTGACAGAATTTGCATAGTATGCTCTTACACATTTCATTTATTTTAAAGAGGCCAGACAGCTCTTGAACCTTCCTGAGATATTTAAGATGTTAAACTCTCCAATACTGAATGAAACTGACCATCTTGATGTCCAAACTTGAACCAGAAATTGTTATTGGCAATACCAAAGATAATAAGATTGTGTCTTTTTTAGTGACTGTTTTTAATTAAAATCCAAGATTTAAAACAGCATTCAACATTGAGAGCAGTCTTAATTTATTGTTTCCAAAAGAACTGCTTTCATACACTTTAATATCATCTATTTCATATTTTCTCTTTTTTCAGTTTTCTTACAGCTACTTTTATTTTGCGCTCCCAGTTTAGAATAAAATTTTCAACTTTTTAAAGAAAATGAAAGCTATCAATTAGAGAACATCTTTATCTTCTTGCAACCACATCCTAAACAATATATTATACTACAATTTCTTCACTCTTCTTCCTGTTATAACAAAGTATCTCCTGATGACAAAGACCAATCAATCCCTCCATAAATACATTCAATTCCATTCTTGTAGTTTTCTCTAGAAGTTTGCTCTTCTTCTGGCATTTCACTCTGTCTCCCTTATCATCAGTTTCCCCATTTTGCATCTCCCTTCTTGATTTTCTTGTTTCCTCTTTTTCTTCCCTTAAACTTCCCCTCCCATGTAAATCATTATAAATAACACACATTCTCTAGATCTCATGGCAAATAATAGGTATCTGCATTACTTTGCAGTTATTTACTAAAGCTAAAAATCTGTTGATCATCTTCATTCCACTTTTCTGATTCCTTTTATCCTACTGGATATCAAGTTATTATATTTCTACCTCCAAAATCTATTTTAAACCCATATACCCTTATCATCTCATACCATCTTTTGCCCAGACAACTTTAAACATTTAACTGGTCTTTAAGCTTCTACATATATTCGATTAGCAATAACCATTTTTAAATTCAACAACAACAAACAGAAGAACAAGTCACTACAAGCTTTGTACCATGGCCTTATTTACAGATACAGGACCTATTCACTGTTTTTTTCAGGATCACTAGTTCTGATCATCCAGCACTAATGAAGACGGTTTTACATCCCAAGTATTTCCCACCAGAGTTGCTTTGCATACATGATTCTTTCTAAGGGAAACATAATTGTCCTCTCCCTTAATCTGTCTCATGGCTATTCTGTCTTAACCTAACTATATCAGTGCTCAAGAACCTCCTTTTCTCTAGTTTAAGCAGATCTCATTATCATATATTGTTTAATTTTCTTAATCACAATCTATATCTGTGTCATCTTTATCTTTCTCTCTATACTTATTCATCCATTCTATTAGTTAGTTAATTCAGTCGCTCAGTCGTGTCTGACTTTTTGCGACCTCATGGACTGCAGCATGCCAGGCTTCCCTGTCCATCACCAACTCCCAGAGCTTGCTCAAACTCATGTCGATTGAATTGGTGATACCATCCAACCATTTCATCCTCTGTCGTCCCCTTCTCCTTGTGCCTTCAATCTTTCCCAGCATCAGGGAGTCAGTTCTTCCCAGCTGGTGGCCAAAGTATTGGAGTTTCAACTTCAGCACCAGTCCTTTCAATGAATATTCAGGACTGATTTCCTTTAGGATTGACTGGTTTGATCCATTCTAATATCCGTCTATCTTTTTATTATTTTTCCCTTCACTATCTTATAAAGTCCACAAAAGACAGGAACTATGCCTTTTAATTTAGTATTTTATGTCTACACTTGACTTCATGCCTGGCATACTGAAGGGTGTGTTAAAATAATTAACCCTGAAAATATGACCCTCAACCCAGAGACAGAATACTGGATTAATTCAGGAAGCCTCGGACTGGCTACAGTTTTCTAAAAACATTCTGAGGCTTCAGATCAAAGGTACTGAGCAACATTACTACTTGCTGACATGTAGGGCTGCAATAAATAATGGCCAACCTTTTTACTGCACCAGAAATCAGTCTTTAAAGATGTTCATCAGTTACTAACAATTTCAGTTGTTTTATAAGATGATATGATCAAGATTTAATTTCTACCTCTCCCAGGAACTTTATTTTAACATTAGCTTGATTAAGTTAATTTGAAATTGTTTCTGGGTTATATTGATCACATAATAGGGAGGAAAGGATCTTAGAATTGAAATACTATGATTTCAACTTTCTAACCACGAGGCCTCTGAAAGCTGTTTCTTATTGGCAATAACATCCAAAATCTGATCAAGCCAAAATTACACCATAGATTTCTGAAATTATCAAATCAGAAAATATAAATTATATTCTAAACTGCACAAAGCCTGTGCAACATCTAATTGTTTCTATTATCTTTCTAATGAAACAGGGATGAACATCTCTATTTTCTTGTGGAAAGATGATTAAGATTTAATTTCCAAACTGGAAAAACAGACATTTGCTGAGAGCCTCCCTTGTGGCTCATCTGGTAAAGAATCCACCTGCAATGTGGGAGATCTGGGTTTGATTCAAAGGCTACCCACTCCAGTATTCTGGCATGGAGAATTTCATGGACTGAACAGTCCATGGGGTCACAAAGAGTCAACACGACTGAGCAACTTTCACTTTTTTACGTCAGAGTTTAGCAAACTGTGGTCCTTATTTACTTAAAATTACTTCCTCATTCATGTGTTTAACACATTCTTTTAGGGAATCTTTCACATGCCAAATACTGAGTGAAGCACAATTATTCAATGTGAAAAAGCAAGCAAAGTCCTGCCCTAATGGAGTTTAATACCTAGAGGGGAGAGAAAATTTAAATATATAAGATCACAATTCTTTATAAATGTTCAAGTTGTATGAAGGCAATAATAAGTGATAAATATAAGAGGAGAGGTTTTGGAATTCATTTTTATTTTGTATTAGTAATAATAAAATATAATCACATTATTTTCCATGAATGTGTTCTGCTGACATGGGGAAACCCATATATAATAGTTATATTATGTAGATATTGCTATATAGAGCTCTTACTTACTGGAATAATCACTTAATATATGTATTTTTCATTTATCCATATTAATTAAAATATTTTAAAGTTGCTTTGTATAACTTTATTACATTACAAAGGTTTTATGACATTGTGGTACTTAATGTGCTAGATACATGTTTTATAAATGAGAAAAAAACAATTTATATAATGTCAATTTTACAAAAGAGCAAAGCTTCAGAAAGTTCTAACAAACATTAGTAATGAGTACATAAAATTTTATATACTTTTATTTTCTTCTTAAAGTTTAGGATGGATTTTTGAAAGACAGTGTCACTCTAAATCAGTGCATTCATCTATGAGCTGTCATAAGCACACGTATATAAATAAATCTTTTTTTTTTTCCTCTTGGAAACTTCCCACACACATCTGTTTCTTTCAGCAGATATTCTTTAAGATAATAAACGACTTCAGTTGCATGTCAATTAGAATAAAATTTAGTGAGAAGTCACATGCAATTCCTATCTGTATTATTTTCATTAAGATATTTAACTGCATAAAGACTGAACGAGCAGTAAAGAGAAAGGGAGGAGGTCTGATCAAAATCTATTCGATAATGTGAAAATTATAAGTGGTCATAGTTTTAATCCTCCAGAAAGTGAGAAAAATATGTAAGAGATACAAAACATACTTCTCAGCTACTGGACACTGACACGAGGATGCATTTTTGTCTCTATGGGTGGTGATTGCTATAGCTGTTTTAAGAATCTCAAACATTTTGTGGTGCATGAGAACATAAATGATGGATATAAGCATGGACTTCATACCCTAGCCCAGATATTTTTCTTGTTTTTAAAGATCATTTTTTCTGTCAATGATATTTTTAACAGAAATCCTAAGCACAATGTAATCTGATATAAATTGATGCCCAAAGTCTAAGTAGATGGGTTTGGTTAGTGTCCAATGAACAGTTACAGCTGCATGAAGTCATAATCAACTGGTTTCACAGCCTTCTGTTTGAAAAGGTGCCCAATCCATTTTATAGTAATCAAAGTGGATATAAACTTTGCACTTATTTGGCTCAACATTTCAACATTTAAAAATCCTTTCCAAACATTGACACAATGAATAACTATTTAGAACTTTGCTCTCCCATATTGTGTAGAAAAAATTACTTTTAGTGTGTATGACATCATTCTCCCTTTCATTTATGCCTTGTATTTGCTTATTTAGTTCTTCCTGATGTTGTGAGAAAAAGATATGAACTCTGTATAGTCAAAGAGCACCATCTGATATTGTACTAATTGTTGCAGTATGTGACTATTTAAATTTATGAAAATAAAACTTAAAAATCAATTTCTCAGTTGCACCAGCCATATTTCAAGTACTTGAAAGCTACATTAAAACTTTTCCATTATCATAAAAATTTTTATAGAATTCTGCTGTTCTCAAAGGCTAAGTATAAAAGAGAGAAATATAAAATAAAAATTTATTCTCTCTTACTTATAGCCCTAAACCCAGTGTGAGTGACACTCCATTCTTGGAAGTGCTCTGAGCTAATCTTGCCATTCCATTCTCAGAGCTGAACCCCTTCTAGAACAGAACACTAGAAGTGGCTTCCAAAAATAAAGTGATTTCCATCCAGCCAAGATGATCCTCCAGGTTTTTCAGAAGGTTTTAAACTGTCACAATTTTTGCAGCACCTTACTGCCTTACTCAGAGGCCATCGTACTACAAAGGTTGTGAAACTGTAAGAAGTGACTCAAGTGGTCTAGGCTGATAGGAGAGTGAGAGAATGATGATGGGGATCTTATGCTTGGAAGAAATCTTTCCGTTTTTCACCACTCCACTGTTGAACTCCTAAAAACTTTCCTCTGAAAGACCCATCTCACTTATAAACATGCAGGGAAATCAATCTATTTGAAGCTTTTATTTCTGACTTTTTATAGCCATAATGTAAAACATCAAGTATGACTTTAAAATGTTTCTGTCATTCGTCTGTTTTGCAGTTCCTTAAGTCTTGTTCCTTGCGCATAGAAACTGAAAGTAAATAAAGAGAGCTCTTATGCATGCATGTATGACTCACAGCAGCTTACAGACCCCAGAAGGAATTTCCCTGTGACCCAGAAACAAGCAGCCCACCACCTGCAGCCAGTGAAGGACCAACACAACTCCCCTCCCCCAATTTCCTCCTAACACCTAATAAAAGCAGACTTTCCCTTTGTCTTCTTGGACCTGCCAATGGTTCATCACAGACTGTGTGCCTTGAGTTGCAACACTCTGCCATTTCCAAATAAAATGGCAGGTTGGTAACAGTGAAGTGTTAGTGAGTGAAAGTCACTCAGTTGTGTCCCGACTCTTTGCGACCCCATGGACTGTTGTTGTCCACGGAATTCTCCAGGTAAGAATACTGAAGTGGGTAACTGTTCCCATCTCTAGCGGATCTTTCCAACCCAAGGATCAAACCCAGGTCTCCCACATTGCAGGCAGATTCTTTATGGATCCACCAGGGAAGGCCGGTAATGGTAGAGTATTGGGTTAATCAAAAAGTTCTTACAGAAAATCCTGACCGAATGTTTTGGCCAAATCAATAACTGGTTCTTTTGTTTTATAAGGTCAACATTACATGGCAACTGCAAAGGGCACAAAGGAGATAAACTATCCAGAACCAATAACCTCCAGGACCATGCAAGGGATTTACCTGAACCCCTTGTACTCTCTGCTCCTGAGTTGTCTTTTCGTTTTATTTTTCTGTAAGTGTCCTCTGAGACTCAACTCTCTCCTATTGGTTGAATTCACCAACTTTATTCAGGATCTCCTTTTTGCTTTTATTAAAGCATCACCCTTCCTTGTGAATACTGTTTTGTGAGCTTTAGTTTTAAGTAACAGGCTTCCAGTTTGCTAAATGAAGGAGAGGCCTCCTTCTGGAAACCCAAGTGGTCTTATATTTAAAAACACGATCTCTCCTCAGGTGCAATTTTATCTAATTGGGCCAAATTAAAAATAACTTGGAACTCCAGTGGCTATTATGGAGAACTTTCAATCTCTTTAAGATTTTTCTTATAACCAAATATAGACCATGGATAAAAAATAAAACAAACTGAAAGGGATGTCTATTTCAATTGGCTTCTTACAGCTTCCAAGAATATTCAGGACTCTGAAATTTGCCTCTTTATAAAACACTGAGGCAAACAATTGAAGAAGAGGAAAACACTTTGAGGCCTCATCTGTTCTGGCTCTGTCCTACCTCCTACATTCTGAGTCCTTATTTTAATCCTCCAATTGAGTTTACTATTTCTTCAAATCTCTCCCCAGTATCCCCTCTGAATTCATTAGAACCTGTCCCTTTAAAATCAGACTATCTGAGGATACCAATGCCTAGTCCCTATTTTCCTATATACCCTGGACCAGGACTGAACTACAAGCCATAGTAGAAGATTTTCCCAGAGTTAAGGAAGATCCTCATAGATTTTCCAAGGAATTTAATAGTCATCCAGACTTTGCAACTGGGTTTCTCAGATTTATACCAGCTAGTTCACATGCTTATTGACAAAAGTCAAGACCATTGCTGGATGAAATTGAGCTAACTGAGAAGATCTTAAAAAAAAAAGTCTCTATAACAGCAAATGGGAGACCAATACTCTGCTTTGTTATGTGATCAGACTTAGCCATCACTAAAAAACTTCACCTAGCAATCTTAGGCCTTTCTCAAATCTACTGATTGGAATGAGACTCGGGTTTGTCCTCCAAAATCCAGTGAACCAACACACAACCATTTCAGTACACTCCAAATTTAAGTAAAATTTTAGTCTTCCTATCCATGTTGAATCCACTTGGGTAGCTGTCAACATTCATTAATGGGCTAAACCAGATCTGTTCCTTCTAGTAAAATGGACCAGGATTGAATGAGAAACCATGTCCACTCCAGATTCCATCGATTTAGGAAACCAGCTAACCTCTACCTAGAGCAGGGTCCCCAACTTCCAGGCCTTGGACTGGTATCTCCAGTCAGATCAGCAGTAGCATTAGATTAGAAATAAAGTGCATAATAAATGCAATGTGCTTGAATTGTCCTGAAACCACTCCCCCAACCCCTGGTCCATAGAAAAATTTTCTTCCATAAAATCAGTCCCTGGTGACAAAAAGGTTGGGAACTGATACCTTGGAGTTTTCAACTAAAAGGAAGATCACTAAACCCCTTAATTTTAAATTTCCACCAATGGAGGGCACTAAGTAAAACCAAACACCTCCTGGTCTCTGTCATGATAGTCGAAAACCATGACATTGGAATAAAGAAGGGCTTCCCAGGTGGTACCAGTGGAAATGAACCTGTGTGCCAATGCAGGAGACATCAGAGGCACAGGTTTGATCTCTGGGTCTAGAAGATGCCCTGGAGAAAGATGTGGCAACCCACTCCAGTAGTATTGCCTGGAGAATCCCATGGACAGAGAAGCATGGTGGGATGCAGTCCATGGGGTCACAAAGAGTCAGACATAACTGAAGTGATGTGTATAAGGAGGTATAAAGTTAACTGGAGTCTCTGTTTTATTACAACAATAGGTGACCTGTTTCTCTGTTCCCTTTCTCATTCCTCTTCAGAGGAAGAAAACACCCACTTCTTGAAACTTTTAGCCTTAAATGTCATTCTCCAAGGAAAAATTGAAGTTTGCTCAAACTCAGATTTGATATTTGGGCCACCTGATCTTAGAAAATGACTACATTTAATGCAAATAACCATCATGACATCCTGAATTTTTCTAAACCCAAAGCTAAGTGCCAATTATGAGGTTTTCTACAGCTAGCCTGCTACTGCTGAAATTGTATGCCAATTCTGTATGTAATTTACTAAAAGCAACAAGCCTGACCCTATTATTTGGAAAACCATGAATTATCCTGTAAAACCCTAAAGAAAGCTAAATAAATTCCCCTATATTGAACATCCCAATTATCAACATCCATTTTTTCTTCATGTATTTGAAAAGGAAGGGAATGCCTTTGGGGTACTCACCCCAAAACATGGGGGCCACCATAGACCCACAGAGATTCATGGCCAACAGTGAAACCCTGTGCTACAAGAATATTTTCCTTGCCTCAGAACCATTCCTGCCATAGCCCTTTAAGTCAATCCCACCAAAAAGATAGTCGATCACCTCTAACCATCTCTGTACTTTATATTAAGGAAAGTGAAAGTGAAAGTCATTCAGCCATGTTCAACTCTTTGCGACCTCATGTACTATACAGTCCATGGAATTTTCCAGGCCAGAATACTGGAGAGGGTAGCCTTTCCCTTCTCCAGGGGATCTTCCCAACCCAAGGACTGAATTCAGGTCTCCCACATTGCAGGCGGATTCTTTACCAGCTGAGTCACAAGGGAAGTCGAAGAATACTGGAGTGGGTAGCCTATTCCTTCTCCAGTGGATCTTCCTGACCAAGGTATCGAACCGGGTCTCCTGCATTGCAGGTGGATTCTTTTCCAACTGAGCTAAAGGAAGTGCTCTTAAATACAAAGGAAGTCCTCTTAAATTCTCATCACACTTGACAGTTTTTGGTCAGCCCCCTCACCTCCTGTGAAATCCTCTTGCTAACTTCTTCTCATATAACTCTTTCTCATTGTAATAATCTTAGACTGTCAACCTTCTGACAATCTATGGGAAGCTCTTTTGGATAGCCCTGTTTTATTCAGGGTGTGCAGATGGGTTTGATGAAACCAGCATCATGGTGATAGATAAGACACTTCCTTTGTCTCTTCTCTCTGTTTCAATCTACACCTAGTAAAACAACCATAACTCAAAGGTACCTCTGCCCAACACACCAGGAATCTAGAGATATACAACATCTAGTACATCTGATGGTGGGTTGGAGCACCAGAGGAGGTGAAGCAGAGAAACAGAAGTGGTACCTGCATGTCCAGCCTCCTGGCCACAGTAGCCAAGGTTGTAGCCCCAGAGAACCTAGGTGCAACACGGGAAGTGATGCACACAATTCCAGCCTCTTGGATAATGCCACCCATGGCCACTGGGAATTAAGCATCACTGGCCGTGTGACCCATGACCCTGGTCCCTTTATTAGCAGTGGTGCTCTGGACTCCAGTCTCTATTCTGTGATCCTGGTTCCTTCCCATCTTCTCTCTCCTTCTGCAACAGCAGTCGTGCCAGAAAAACAGGCAACCTTGAATATAGCAGAGTTGCCTGCCATCCTTCACTCACAGCAGTAACAACAGTGACCGCAGTGATACTAAAAATAGCAAAGCACCAAGACCCTGAAGACACAGCAGTGACAGTGAGGACACCTGTGACACCTCTGGCATAAATGGGGGGTAGAAAGCACTGATTCTCAAATACAGCCAAAGGCATTTCAGGTAAGGGAAACCAAAAACATGTGCCATAGAGTCACCTACTCAAAAAAGAAAGGCCTCTAATTCCCAACCTGTTAAATTATGAGAATCACACTAAACAAAGCTTTACCTTGGTGAGAAAGCTGCTGGCTACTTCAAAAGTCCTGACAAAGGAGCAAGTGATTAAGTACCATGAAAAACCATGGTCATGCAATATGACAAAAAGAAAATGACAGTTCTTAAGAAACCAAACTTAACGTCAGGGAAGACTGTGGTCTAACTGAGAGAATTCAATATAGCCATCATGTAGAAACTCAATGAACTTCTTAAAGGCAGTTCAATAAGCTCAGGAATAAAATTAATGAACAGAAGGGAGTACTTTAACAAACAGAAATTCTGGAACTGAATAACTCAATGAGATGAAGGATGCATTAAAAACTACCATATGGTCCAGCAATTTTCCTCAGAGTATTTATTTGAAGAACACAGAAACACTCATTTGAAAAGACGTATGTACTACTATGTTTATCACAGCATTATTTACAATAGTCAAGATGAGAAAAAAACAACAATCCAACAATCCACAGATGAATGCTTACAGAAGATGTCGTATATATAAGCAACAGAACACTGCCGCTGCTGCTGCTAAGTCGCTTCAGTCGTGTCCGACTCTGTGCAACCCCATAGAGAGCAACCCACCAGGCTCCCCCATGCCTGGGATTCTCCAGGCAAGAACACTGGAGTGGGTTGCCATTGCCTTCTCTGAACAGAACAGTACTCAGCCATAAAAAAGATGGAATTATGCCATCTTCGGCAATACAGATGGACCCTGAAGATATTATGCTAAATGAAATAACTTGGACTATAGCCCGCCAGGTTTCTCTGTCCATGATTTCCTCAATTTTTTTTTTTTTAAAGTGGAAATGGTAGCTATTAAGTTTGGTATGTTATTGTAACTCCTTTTGAAGTCATTGAGGCAGTACATTTGCCTTCAGCTACATGGGCCCAGCAGATTGAATTGTACTCTCTTACTTGGGCCTGCATTTTAGCCAATGGCAAAAACTGCAAATATCTATACTGACAGTAGGTATCCATTTGGAGTAGCTCATGACTTTGGAATGCTATGGAAACAGTAAGACTTCCTCATTTCCAGCAGAAACAACATTTAAAATGGCCCTCATGTCCAGTAATTATTCAATGCCATAGTCTTGCCAACTACTTTGGCTATAATCAAGGGCCCTGGGCATTCAAACTCGATTCCAAAGAGGCAAATGAAAACCAAGTCACTGATATTTCCACAAAGAACTTTCCTCTCAAAGAAGCTAACAACTAACCTTTATCATGTTCCTAAGGGATATTAAATCTAATAACTGTTAGCTTAATAAAAATACTTCTGGCTTGGACCAAGTAATAGTCCAGGCTGCCAGAGACTCTAAAATTCCCATTAATGGTTTGTATGTTTTCTCACTGGACTGAAGCCTTCCCTTGCAGAAAGGCTACTGTAACTTCTGCACAAAATTCTACTAGAAAATTCATCCCTTCCTGGGAATTCAGAGTCACTGGGAAATTCACCTCCCTGGTCAAGTGCTTTGATACATCTGTCCTGTTTGGTAGCTTTACAGTACTTTCCCTGTGCTGACCACCCTTGATATTCAGGGCTATTCAAATGCACCAACAGCATCATTAAGACTCAACTGGCAAATTGTAGAGATATTTTAAATACTCTGACCCAAAGCATCAGTCCCTCTAAATCTCAGGTCTACCCATTTTGGAACCTATAAACACTAATCCTTTGAGATAATTACAGGATTCCCAATGCCCTTGGCCCCTGATGCTTTCAATCCACAGTTGGTTAAGGGAGGGGGGCGGTTATAAGTCAATATTGTAAAACTCTTATTGCTTCCGTTGAAAATGACCTACCTTATAGAACATTCTTTCCACAGCATTCCTGGGAGCTGAAGACCTTAAGCATCACACCTTGCAGCCCAGAGATTTTGTCTACTGGAAAAGATATCCCTAGAAAAACTCTCTTCAACCCCATTGGAAAGGCCCTATCAGTTGCTGTTGATCAACCCTTGTGCTGCCAAACTCCAAGGCAAAGACTCTTGGATCTATGTGCCACATTTAAAATAAGGACTAAGTCCCAACTGGACCTGCACACAGAGTGGTCACCTGAAAATAAAGATTTCCAGAAATCGAAGCAGACAACAGTTGAAGGAAACAGTTTTCCCAAGATCACTGGCCAAAGCCTATATACTTGTATATCTTTGCTCACCCTTAATCTGTCCCTCTCTTTCTTGGCCCAGTCTATTGCAAAAAAGGGAAACATTTCTGACTATTGGATTCCCCAGAAACTCCAATCTGTTCCTGATGTTGGAGACCCCTTGGTCTTATCTGTCTCTTTGAACTCAAATTCCACTGTTGATTATACTCGCAAGCCTACAGGTATTACCTATTGTCTTAGGCTGTTATGAACTTATTTCAACCTTTCCATGACCATGAGCATATGAGTTCCAATCCTATGACCTTTGGTCTTCTCCCTCTTTAAATAGGATCTGCTCCCTTGAACCCAAGGAAAATACAAATGGGCTGACTCCTTTTTTGCTAGGCTTTTAGAAAAGACCCCTTTAGGTTGAGATGGTTGCCTGTAGAACATCTGATCCCTATATAATTCTATATAATCATTTTAAACTTTATACCTGTTGCCTGTCAAATCTTGTAGAAACAACATGCCCAATAGAGTGACGCTAGCTCAGTGCTTTGAGACAACTCCAAGGCTTATGACCTAGATAAGATATAGACCTCAGATGAAAAATGCTTGAGAATTCTTCTTCCTACTTTTCCTAGTTACTCAACAGTTTTCAATCTGTGTTCTCCCCTCCAAGCTGGGACATATAGGAAAGGTCCTTCCTGGCATCAAAGGGAAAAAAAAAAAAAGAATTCCACTAAAATTAGGTAAACTGATCCTTGATCAGAGATGCTTTCAAGGAAAGATCATGATCAAAAGGGGGAAGTGAAAGTGAAAGAAACCTCATTTAAAATGGAGTCAGGAAGCCTGTAGGGAGAGCTCTCATGCACCTATCATTTACCAGAGTTTACAGACCTCATCCAGAAGAGTTACTTCTGATCCACCTATGATAAGTTGCCCCCTCAATCACAGCCAATGCAGAACCATTACTGCACTCCTCAATTTTTTCCTAAATTCTCATAAAAGTTGACTTTCCCTTTGTTTCCTTGTAGTTGCGTGTGGTTTGCCATAGTTTGCATGTCCCAAATTCCAATTCCTCTATTGTTCCCAAATAAACTAACTTTGCAGATAATATAACTGGTTCTTTTGTTTTTCAAAGTCAACACAACTCCTCCTGTAATTTCATCACCTTTCCACAACTACTTCTTATTTTGAATACAATTTTCAAATTGACTGTCTTTGGTACAACATAATACTAAAATCAGTGAAACAGAAATCTGATGAAACCAGTCTTTAGGGATTTAATATATCTTCAGAGTCTTTCTTTATGTTTGAAGAAATCATATTTCAGGTTAAATTAGGAGAACGATGTGTTTCTAATCATCCACTCTTCATCAACTGAAAAGAAAAGCAATTAGAAAAATTCATTGCCAAGTTCATTTGTAAACGATTGTGTACTAAGAACAATAATCAGAGGCACATTGTGCCAAGGCTCTTTTCTAGCGGTTTTGAGTTCTGGAAGAGATGCCATCCTTCACATAATTGAAAATAAACTGTAAAACAAATGTTATCATGTCGTTATGACCCTAGTTTTTGATATTAATACTTTAGGATTCATATGCACCAAAAAATCTGGATTTAAACAAAACAAAGCCCTACTACAACACCAACCTTTTATCCACAAGTTCAAAGTTGCCTTGAAAATTATAGTTAAAGGTCCTTAAACTTCTTCTTTATCTCAAAATAAAAGTTTTAGAAATATTTGGGAATGTCCTTTCCCTGTCTCTGACACTTGATGAGAATATTAACAGTATTGTTTAGTCACAGCCACCTAGCTGATGGTTTTTACTTACATAGCTTCACTTCTCCTTTTACATGCCATCTTTGCTTCAAATTTACCTTTTTGGTATCAAGTTCAAGCTTGACCCAAAATCAAGGTATTTACTTGGACTGATTTGCTGCTGTTTAACTCGGCTAGCATTGGGAACTTGATTTTGCCTCTTTTAGATAATCACACAGCCAAGCCATTTCCCCAGATCCTCGGTCCCTAATCTTGTATCACTCTGCTTGGCTGCTACTACCTGCAACAGTCCCAACAACACAGCCAGGGAAGCCTATTGATTAATGAGTCCTGAGTACTACTCAAACTGAGACTATTCTGACTGTAAACTACCAAAGTCAACTATGTTTGCTCAAACAAATATCTGCTATATTATCTTTTGGACATTTGAAATTATTTTGAATACTTCATAATAAAAATGTAGTAAAGCAGTAACTCATCTTTATAGATATTAATTGCAATGTATTTTTCTAGCCCTTTTCCTAGAACTCTGATCACCTTCAAGAAAGGTGCATTTATTCAGTAATGCCCTAAACATTTAGTGGGAATGACTTTTTATTCCTAGTAGAGAAAGCAGATGTGTGTAAAAAAACCCTGACATCTGTCATTTCAGTTCAGTTGCTCAGTCGTCTCCCACTCTTTGCCGCCCCATGGACTGCAGCACACCAGGCTTCCCTGTCCATCACCAACACATGAAGCTTGCTGAAACTCATGTCCATTGAGGCGGTGATGCCATCAAACAATCTCATCCTCTGTCATCCCCTTCTTCCCCCAACTTCAATCTTTCCCAGCATTAGGGTCTTTTCAAAAGAGTCAGTTCGTTGCATCAGGTAGCCAAAGTATTGGAGTTTCAGCTTCAGCATCAGTCCTTCCAATGAATATTAAGGACTCATTTCCCTTAAGATGGACTGGTTGGAACTCCCTGCATTCCAAGGGACTCTCAAGAGTCTTCTCCGATACCACAGTTCAAAAGCATCAATTCTTTGGCACTCAGCTTTCCTTATAGTTCAACTCTCACATTCATACATGACCACTGCAAAAACCACAGCTTTGACGAGATGCACCTTTGTTGGCAAAGTAATGTCTGCTTTTTAATATGCTGTATCGACTGGTCATAACTTTCCTTCCAAGGCATAAGCGTCTTTTAATTTCATGGCTGCAATCCCCATCTGCAATGATTTTGGAGCCCAGAAAAATAAAGTCAGCCTCTGTTTCCACTGTTTCCCCATCTATTTGCCATGAAGTGATGCGACTGAATGCCATGATCTTAGTTTTCTGAATGTTGAGTTTTTAACCAACTTTTTCACTGTCTTCTTTCACTCTCATCAAGAGGCTCTTTAGTTCTTCTTCATTTTCTGCCATATGGTGGTGTTCTGAATATCTGAGGTTATTGATATTTATCCCAGCAATCTTGATTCTAGCTTGTGCTTCCTCCAGTCCAGAATTTCTCTTGATGTACTCTGCATATAAGTTAAATAAGCAAGGTGACAATATACAACCTTGATGTACTCCTTTTCCTATTTGGAACCAGTCTGTTGTTCCATGTCCAGTTCTAACTGTTGCTTCCTGATTTGCATACATATTTCTCAAGAGGCAGGTCAGGTGTTCTGGTATTCCCATCTCTTTAAGAATTTTCCAGTCTATTGTGATGCACACAGTCAATGGCTTTGGCATAGTCAATAAAGCAGAAGTAGATGTTTTTCTGTAATTCTCTTGCTCTTTTGATGATCCAGAGGATGTTGGCAATTTGATCCCTGATTCCTCTTCATTTTTTAATTCAGCTTGAACATCTGGAAGTTCATGGTTCATGTACTGTTGAAGCCTGGCTTGGTGAATTTTGAGTATTACTTTACTAGCGTGTAAGATGAGTGCAATTGTGTGGTAGTTTGAGCATTCTTTGGCATTGCCTTTCTTTGGAATTGGAATGAAAGCTGACATTTTCGAGTCCTGTGGCCACTCATGAGTTGTCCAAATTTGCTGGCATATTGAGTGCAGCACTTTCACAGCATCATCTTTTAGGATTTGAAAAAGCTCAACTGGAATTCCATCACCTCCACTAGCTATATTTGTAGTGATGCTTCCTAAGGCCCACTTGACTTCACATTTGAGGATGTCTTGCTCTAGGTGAGTAATCACACCATCATGGTTATCTGGGTCATGAAGAACTTTTTTGCATAGTTCTTCTGTGTATACTTGTCACCTCTTCTTAATACCTTCTGGTTCTGTTAGGTCCATACCATTTCTGTCCTTTATCGAGCCCATCTTTGCATGAAATGTTCCCTTGGTATCTCTAATTTTCTTGAAGAGATCTCTAGTGTTTCCCATTCTATTGTTTCCCTCTGTTTCTTTGCATTGATCGCTGAGAAAGGCTTTCTTATCTCTCCTTGCTATTCTATTGCTGACATCTATACTTAAGCTCTAAATATGTGATGTGACATCTTTAAATGGTCTAGGTTTTGTATTTATTCAATGGGGAATATGATACCAAAATATGAAGGGAAATAAGTGATACTGGTTTATATATATATATATTTCCCTAGAGAACAAAATGAGTGTCACATTCATCTTAGCATTTCAAGTGTGTAGCAAAGGGTCTGTATTAGAATGAGTCTACTATCTTCATGAATATATGAGTGTGACTTATTACTTATACCATACACTTATTGCCACTTGCTTTCATGTAATATGTTCCGACAAAAGAATTAGTGTAGTGTAAGTCTGCATGGTTTGGAGACAAAGGGATGAAGTATGTGTAGTGCTACCAAGTCAGTTTAGTTAGAATGATTTCACCTGTGAGGATTAATGTCAATAATATAATAGCTTTGAGAACACCGGTTCTTCATATACTTATTAGGGTCCATTCTTTGCACCTCTCCAGTTTATTAAAGGTGAGCTTCAAGACTTTGCTGAAAATTAAAAATGTGTCTGTGAAATCTCAAAAGAACCCATAGGAGCTAAAAATGTAATTAGCACTGTTTTTTAACAAAATTTGAGACTGTCCTTCCCTGAGATACTGTGGAATATGAGCTACAGATGTGTTTACTCTGGCAAAAGGCTCAAGATCAAAACAACTTCCATAAGCAGCGAGCTAAAGAGCCATTTCACCCTAAAACCTCAGATTCCATATCTCATATTACTTTTAGAATGAGTATTTCAGTGCAATTCTGCAGTGTTTACAGAATTAAGTGATACAGATAAAAATGTATCCAAATCTTTCACTAAAAGAATAATTATCTGAAAACCTCCTGCAGTAAAAATAGCATGTGAGGAAATAAATTCATCAATGGGCAGAGTGTCTGATGCTGCTAAGATAACACCTTCACAGTGTAGTTAGTTTTTTACCTCACCTCCAGAATTTGACCCAATATGAAAAGCAACAAATGAGAGCCATTGATGTTCTTTGGGGAATCTGGCTAGACTAAAAGTATTATGTGTTTATACACAAATACATCTGTACACACAATTGCACACACATGTGCACACAACTTCATGGAATTTTAAAGTTATGGAAGTTTTTTTTTTCCCTTTTGTTTTATTTTAGCAGAGGCTCTTGGTATATAAATTTGGGGCATAATCATATGGTTTTAATAACACTAACAATGAGATCTTCAATACGTATGCCTGAGGAAGAAACATGTTTTGCAACATTTATGATTTTACTGTTAAAGAAAGTGTCAGGATTTCTAAATAAGTAAGTAGATGAGATAAGTCAGTGTAATGGCCCAGTAAGGACTGAGCAAAACTTAACTGGCACTCGTGTTCAGTTGCCCAATCACAGTCAGTACTAAAAGGCAGATGAACAGTTTTTCAACTCAGCTTAACATGGAATTGTTGTCATGAAGGAAGGAAGGCCATGGTTATCAGATATTTCCTTATTGCAAAAGAATCCAGAAATCAGAATTTTAGCTTGAAATCTTCTACTTGTTAAATTCCTGCCTTTCCCCCCATTCATGAAGGCTTCAGGAAAAACAAAAAATACATCTGCCAGCTATCTTTAGCTACAGGTATGCCAATTTATAATCTCCGTTTAAGCCAGTCAGTTTCATCTATTTGCAATATAGTGTGCTTGGACATATGCATAAATCCTTGGTCACAATGTAGCATGAGAATGCTTTCTAGCTGGACAAACTACTAAAGGATGCTTTCAGAGCTCTAATAAATTATAATCATATTTACCTTATATAAGTATCTATCTCTAACACAAAAGAAATCATATTTCATAGCAAATAGCTTCTATCATTCACTCAAATTATTTACCACTACTGTTGTTATATGACTCTATATTGACATTTAAATGGCTATGGAAATGATGGAGTTTTATTTTATTTTATTTTATTTTTTATTTTTTTTAATTTTAAAATCTTTAATTCTTACATGTGTTCCCAAACATGAACCCCCCTCCCACCTCCCTCCCCATAACATCTCTGTGGGTCATCCCCATGCACCAGCCCCAAGCCTGCTGTATCCTGCGTCAGACATAGACTAGCGATTCAATTCTTACATGATAGTATACATGATAGAATGCCATTCTCTGGAGTTTTAGATTGAGAAGAAATAATATTATCATGCCATAGCCAATTTTAATGGTTTATTGATTTTATTATTTAGCAGAAGGTAGAAAAATAAGCTGTAAACATATGCACCTTCAAGCAAACTACTCAGTTGTATGCATGCATTCTTTACTTCCTCTCTATTTGAAGAAAACTCAACATATGTAAACAAACCATTGCCAGAATATAGTATTAGGAAGCAAATATGTGATTAAATTTATCAAGGTTATTATTATTTTTGGGGTCTCCTCAGTATCCTTTAGATCATAAGCATTAATCCTCCTTCAGATAATTAAACCCTGAGAATAACCTTTTTTTTTTTTTTAATCTTACTGCTAACTGTGCAGCTGACTCTGATATAGAATTGACCAAATAAGCTAAGCCAACTGCTGGTTGAAGATCTTTGCCATAATAAAGTGACTCAAATAAATTTTTTGAATAGAAAATATTAGGTCAGTCGAAAGAGAACTGATGGTGGTAAGTATCTCTTTGTAAAGATATATAGCACAATTTCCCTCTGCCTACAATGGGTTCCCCTTTTTTTCCTGCCAGGCAGGACTCCTATCTGTCCTGCAAATTACTGATTGCCTCCCATGAAAAGCCTTTCTAAATTCCCACAGAGAACTATTCCCTTTCTTCTCAGTGAGACTCCGATACTATATATGCATGTATAACTTTCACTATTCTCTTATTAGTTTCTCTGGGACTCGTGGTGGTGGCTTAGTCACTCAGTAGTGTTGGACTCTTGCAATCCCATGGACTGCAGTCCCCCAGGCTTCTCTGTCTATGAATTTCCCAGGCAAGAATACTAGAATGGGTTGCCATTTCCTTCTCTAGCATATCTTCCTGACCCAGAGATCAAACCCACATCTCCAGCATTGCAGGCAGTATCCTAAAGTGCAGGCATGTTCTTTATTGCTGAACCACCAGGGAAGCCCTGGATAGGTTTAAATATTACAAGGCTCCCTGCATTTATCTCATCTGGCAGACTGAAGTACTAAATTAGTGAATGTTAAATGAGTGAATGGTTACTCATTTATATATAACATATTATTTATTTATAAATAAATAAGAACTAAAACTTGAGCCCTTAATTACCAAACTTTTACAAGTAAGCTCTTATTTCCCAATATATTTTGAAATATGGATTCTGGAATAAATTATGGAGTAAAAATAATATGAAAATCTACATAATATGGAAACAAGTACAAATGAGTGTGTGTAGCCGTATAACTCTGTAACTGTAAATGCAATTAAGATGTTAAGGAATATAAAAGCAAACGTAAGAATATATCTATTTTTTAAAGGGCAAGTAATTTAACATTCAAAAAATATTTGCTGAACACCTTTAACATGCCATGCACTTTAATGTGTCCTGGGGAAAAGAAGAAAAAATATCTGGAATCATTAAGAAAGGAAGATTTCTAATAAGAAAGAGTGAAGACAGAACCCTTGGGGTATATAGAATCTTTGCATTTGATAGTTATCTCAGTTCAGTTCAGTTCAGTTGCTCAGTCGAGTCTGACTCTTTGTGACCCCATGAATCGCAGCACGCCAGGCCTCCTTGTCCATCACCAACTCCTGGAGTTCACTTAGACTCACATCCATAGAGTCGGTGGTGCCATCCAGCCATCTCATCCTCTGTCGTCCCCTTCTCCTCCTGCCCCCAATCCCTCCCAGCATCAGAGTCTTTTCCAATGAGTCAACACTTCACATGAGGAGGCCAAAGTACTAGGGTTTCAGCTTTAGCATCATTCCTTCCAAAGAGCACCCAGGGCTGATCTCCTTCAGAATGGACAGGTTGGATCTCCTTGCAGTCCAAGGGATTCTCAAGAGTCTTCTCCAACACCACAGTTCAAAAGCATCAATTCTTTGGTGCTCAGCTTTCTTTACAGTTCAATGCTTACATCCATACATGACTACGGAAAAACCATAGCCTTGACTAGACAGACCTTTGTTGGCAAAGTAACGTCTCTGCTTTTGAATATGCTATCTAGATTGGTCATAACTTTCCTTCCAAGGAGTAAGTGTCTTTTAATTTCATGGCTGCAATCACCATCTGCAGTGATTTTGGAGCCCACAAAAACAAAGTCTGACAATGTTTCCACTGTTTCCCCATCTATTTGCCATGAAGTGATGGGACCAGATGCCATGATCTTCGTTTTCTGAATGTTGAGCTTTAAGCCAACTTTTTCACTCTCTTCTTTCACTTTCATCAAGAGGCTTTTTAGTTCCTCTTCACTTGCTGCCTGCCATAAGGGTGGTGTCATCTGCATATCTGAGGTTATTGATATTTATCCCAGCAATCTTGATTCCAGCTTGTGCTTCTTCCAGCCCAGTCTTTTTCATGATGTACTCTGCATGTAAGTTAAATAAGCATTGTGATAGTATACATCCTTGACGTACTCCTTTTCTTATTTGGAATCAATCTGTTGTCCCATGTCCAGTTCTAACTGTTCCTCCTGACCTGCATATAGTTATTTAGCTAGTGAGAAAACATGGAGAATTGTGAATGTAATTCTGTGAGTATGTTACTTAGAGGTTATGCAAAATCTCCATCCACATGTAAAATCTAAAATATTGAAGGCAGCACACACCACAGGTAGGTAGAAAAGTCCTCACTATCTATTTTTAAGGCCCACAGGACACATCTGAGAGAAAGCAGATGAAATACAGCTAATGAAATACAGCTAACTAGGGCTGTTTGGGGGAAAGGAGCATGGTTTACCTAAGATTCTTGTGGAAATGGAGAATTAAGATTTCCTTAAGGGGTGGTCCTAAGATTGCAGAGGAATAGGATAGGGAGACTACTTTCTCCCCCACAAATTCATCTAAACATCATTTGAACGCTAAGCAAATTCCACAAAACAACTTCTGAATTCTGGCTTAGGACACCAGGCAACCAGAAAGGAAGCCCATTATCTTTGCAAGGAGGTAAATCCCAGGGACAGGGGAGTCTGGTGAGCTGCTGTCTATGGGGTCACACAGAGTTGGACACGACTGAAGTGACTTAGCAGCAGCAGCAGCAGCAGGACAAAAAAGATAAAAAGAGAGACAAAAGATTAGGGAGAGAGACCTGACCTGGGGAGGGAGTCATGAAGGAGAAGTTTTCAAACACCAGGAAATCCTCTCAACGGTGGATCTATGGGGAGTTTTGAAATCTCAGAGGCCAACATAACTGGGAGGGAAAAAAACAAAATACAAAAAACCACAGATTACGTGCCTAACTGCAACCCCCAGCAGAGAAGTAACCCAGATGCTTGTGTCCACCACCAGCAAGCAGGGGCTAAACAGGGAGGTGCGGGGGCACGCACTTAGGGTAAAGACAATGTGAATGCCCTGAGGACAATCTGAAGGAGCTAACACCTGATAGCAACCCAAACTGTTGGACTGCCAGAGAGAGCGGGAAAAAAAGAGAGAGAGAGAAAGAATTTTCCAAAAAGCTCTAACCTAAAGCACTGCTGGCCCAGCTCACAGAACAAAGAACTGAGCAAATACCAGAGGAGAGCTAGCCAGCTGCAGACTGGCTTATCCACCACCCGGAGGCAGAGAGGCAAGCGGGCGACAGCCAGAGCTGGAAGGTGAGGGGCAATCGCTGCCCCAGAGATTGCATCCTCCACCAAACTGCAAGCAGGCTCCAAGTTGCTAACCAAGTCTTCCTGGGATCCTGGACAATTGACATCTGCCAGGAGGGCCGCAGCCAGAGATCAGGTCCCCAGAGACACATAGTACACCTGAGATGGTTCTCCAGCTGTGCACTCAGGAGACCAAGGCACTGGGACTGGTGATAAGACACATTGCCCACCTGGGGAGAGTGTGCTCACCAAGCACCTGGTTGCCTGAGCTGCTCGGACCTGGAAAGGGCACAAACTCAGGCCCAAAAGAGTCTGTGTCTTTGTGGAGTACCCGAGAACCTGAACCTGAGTGGTGTAGACCTGGGAAGTGCACGCAACCCAGGGCCCATTTAGACAGTTTCCCTGCAGAGGAACCTGGAGCCTGAGCAATGTAGACCAGGAAGGCACACACGGCATGAACAGAGGCAAACCCAGTGTGACCCAGACACTGCGTGGACACCCCACACATGACAGTGATATTTGTTTGCAGTGTTCCTTCCTCCCCACAGCACAACTGAACAAGCAAGCCTAAATAAGTGACCAACTTCACCCTCTTGTGTCAGGGTGGAAATTAGACACTGAAGAGACTTGCAAACAGAGAGCCAAAATAAACAAAGAGGGAACCACTTTGGAAGTGACAGGTGCAACAGATTAAAAACCTGTAGTTAGCACTGATTATATTGGAAGGGGCCTATAGACCTTGAGAAGAAGTATAAGCCGGAACAAGGAACTATCCGAAAATGAACTGACCCCAAACTGCCATCAACAGCTCCAGAGAAATTCCTAGATATATTTTACTATTATCATTTAAAAATTTTAAGTTCTTTATTACTCCTTTAATTTTCATTTTTATAACCTAGTATTACCTTGCCAAAAAAACCCTAGTTTTAAAATAAATTTCACATATTTTAAAATAATTTTTGTGATTTTGTTTTGTTTTCTTAATATTATTTTTGAGACTAAAGTAATGCTTAAAATTCTCCAAGCCAGGCTTCAGCAATACATGACCCATGAACTTCCAGATGTTCAAGCTTGTTTTAGAAAAGGCAGAGGAACCAGAGAGATCAAATTGCCAACATCTGCTGGATCATTGAAAAAACAAGAAGTTCCAGAAAAAACCATCTATTTCTGCTTTAATGACTATGCCAAAGCCTTTGACTATGTGGATCACAATAAACTGTGGAAAATAAACTTCTGAAAGAGATGGGAATACCAGACCACCTGACCTGCCTCTTGAGAAATCTGTATGCAGGTCAGGAAGCAACAGTTAGAACTGGACATGGAACAACAGACTGGTTCCAAATAAGAAAAGGAGTACTTCAAGGCTGTCTATTGTCACCCTGCTTATTTAACTTATATGCAGAGTACATCAGGAGAAACACTGGACTGGAGGGAGCACAAGCTAGAATCAATATTGCTGGGATAAATATCAATAACCTCAGATGTGCAGATGACACCATCCTTATGGCAGAAAGTGAAGAACTAAGGAGCCTCTTGATGAAAGTGAAAGAGGAGAGTGAGAAAGTTGGCTTAAAGCTCAACATTCAGAAAATGAAGATCATGGCATCTGGTCCCATCACTTCATGGGAAATAGATGGGGAAACAGTGGAAACAGTGTCAGACTTTGTTTTTGTGGGCTCCAAAATCACTTCAGATGGTGATTGCAGCCATGAAATTAAAAGACACTTACTCCTTGGAAGGAAAGTTATGACCAACCTAGACAGCACATTAAAAAGCAGAGACATTACTTTGTCAACAAGGGTCCATCTATTCAGGGCTATGGTTTTTCCAGTAGTCATGTATGGATGTGAGAGTTGGATTGTAAAGAAAGCTGAGCACCAAAGAATTGATGCTTTTGAACTGTGGTGTTGGAAAAGACTCTTCAGAGTCTCTTAGACAGCAAGGAAATCCAAGCAGTCCATCCTAAAGGAGATTAGTCTTGAGTGTTCATTGGAAGGACTGAAGGTTCAGTTTCATTGAAGTTGAAACTCCAATTCTTTGGCCACCTGAAGCAAAGAGCTGACTCATTCGCAAAGAATCTGGTGCTGGGAAAGACTGAGGGCAGGAGGAGAAGGGGATGACAGGATGAGTTGGTTGGATGGCATCACTTACTCAATGGACATGAGTTTGGGTGAACTCTGGGAGTTGGTGATGAACAGGGAGGCCTGGAGTGATGCAGTCCATGGGGTTGCAAAGAGTTGGACACGACTGAGCGACTGAACTGAACTGAACGTCTTCTCTAGATTTTTAATCTTTGCTTTTTAGTATTTGTTATCAATTTTGTACATTTAAGAATACAATCTTCAGTTTCCATTTTTACTTAGGAATGTGATTACTAGCTTCATTGCCCTCTCCCCCTTTTGACTCTCCTTTTTCTCCCCCAGGTCACCTCTATGTCTTCCCTCCCCCTTCTCTTCTCTACCCAACTCTTTGAATCTCTTTGGGTATTCTGAGCTGTGGAGAACACTTAGGGAACTGATTACTGGCCAGATCTGTCTCTCTCCTTTTGACTCCCCCCTCTTCTCATCCCGGTCACTTCTATCTCTTTCCTCCCTCCTCTCTTCTCTATGTAACTCTGTGAACCACTCTGGGCGTTCCAGACTGTGGAGAGCACATAGGGATTGATTAATGGCTAGATTGCTCTCTCCCCTTTTGATCCCCCCTTTTCTCCTCCTGGTCACCTCTATCTCCCTCCTTCCTCTTCTCTTCTCTATGTAACTCTGAGAACCTCTCTGGGTGTCCCTCACTGTGGAGAATCTTTTCTCCATTAACCTTGACGTTTTATCATCAGTGCAGTATGGATGGAAAAGTCTTGTGGCTACTGGAAGAATAGGACTGAAAGAGGCAGGAAGCTTATATCCAAAAACTTAAAAATACCATAAAACTCCTGATTCCAGGGAACATTAATCAACAAGAGCTCATCCAAAAACCTCCATACTGAACTGTACTGAACTGGACTGAAACCAAGCTCCATGCAGGAGCCAACAAGTTTCAGAGCAAGACATATCAAACTAATTTTCCAACAACGGAGGAACATAACCCTAAGCATTAAAATACAGGTGGCCAAAAGTCACACCAAACCCATAAGCACCTCAAAACTCACTACTGGACACTTCATTGCACTCCACAGAGAAGAGATCCAGCTCCACCCACCAGAACACCAATGCAAGCTTCCCTAACCAGGAAACTTTGACAAGCCACTCATCCAACCCCACCCACAGGGAGGAACCTCTACAATAAAGAGGAACCACAAACTTCCAGCATACAGAAAGGCCATCCCAGTCACAGCAATCTAAACAAGATGAAAAGGCAGAGAAATATTCAGCAGGTAAAGGAACATGTTAAATGCCCATCAAACCAAACAAAAGAGGAAGAGATAGGGAATCTACTTGAAAAAGAGTTCAGAATAATGATAGTGAAAATGATACAAAATCTTGAAAACAAAATGGAGTTACAGATAAATAGTCTGGAGACAAGGACTGAGAAGATGCAAGAAATGTTTAACAAGAACCTAGAAGAAATATAAAAGAGTCAATCAATAATGAATAAAGCAGTAACTGATATCAAAAACACTCTGGAGGGAACCAACAGTAGAATAACTGAGGCAGAAGATAGGATAAGTGAGGTGGAAGTTAGAATGGTGGAAGCAGAGAGGAAAAAAGAAAAAAAAAGAATTAAAATAAATGAGAACAACCTCATTTCCTCCCAGGAGATCTCTGGGACAATGTCAAATGCCCCAGCATTAGAATCATAGGAGTCCCAAAAGAAGAAGAAAAAGAAAGGCCATGAGAAAATACTTGAGGAGAAAATCATTGAAAACTTCCCTAAAATGGGGAAGGAAATAGTCACCCAAGTTCAAGAAACCCAGAGAGTCCTAAACAGGACAAATCCAGGGGGAAACTCCCCAAGACACATATTAATCAAATTAATGAAGACCAAACACAAAGAACAAATATTAAAAGCAGCAAGGGAAAAACAACAAATAACACACAAGGGAATTCTCATAAGGATAACAAATGAACTTTCAATAGAAACTCTTCAGGCCAGAAGGCAATGGCAGGACATACTTAAAGTGATGAAAAAGCAAAACCTACAATCCAGATTACTGTACCCAGCAAGAATCTCATTCAAATATGAAGGAGAAATCAAAAGCTTTACATACAAGTAAAAGCTAAGAGAATTCAGCACCACCAAACTAGATCTTCAACGAATGCTATAGGATCTTCTCTAGACAGGAAACACAGAAAAAGTGTATAAACTCAAACACAAAACAACAAAGTAAACGGCAATGGGATCATACTTATCAATAATTACCTTAAATATAAATGTGTTGAATGCCCCAACCAAAAGACAAAGACTGGCTGAATGGATACAAAAACAAGACCCATATATATGCTGTCTACAAGAAACTCACTTCAAAACCAGGGACACATACAGACTGAAAGTGAAGGGCTGGAAAAAGATATTTCACACAAATGGAGACCAAAAGAAAGCAATAGCAATACTCATATTAGATAAAATAGACTTTGAAATAAAGGCTATGAAAAGAGACAAAGAAGGGCACTACATAATGATCAAATGATCAATCCAAGAAGAAGATATAACAATTATAAGTATATATGCACCCAACATAGGAGCACCACAATATGTAAGGCATATGCTAACAAGTATGAAATGGGAAATTAACAGTAACACCATAATAGTGGGAGACTTTAATACCTCATTCACATCTATGGATAGATCAACTAAACAGAAAATTAGCAAGGAAACACCAACTTTAAATGATACAATGGACATGTTAGACGTAATTGATATCTATAGGACATTTCACCCCCAAAACAATGAATTTCACCTTTTTTCTCAAGTGCACATGGGACCTTCTCCAGGATATCACATCCTGGGCCATAAATCTAGCCTTGGTAAATTCAAAAAAATCATTCCAAACATCTTTTCTGATCACAGTGTGGTAAGATTAGATGTCAACTACAGGGAAAAAAAAAAAAAAAAAAAAAACTGTTAAAAATACAAACATATGGAGGTTAACCAACACGCTTCTGAATAACCAACAAATCACAGAAGAAGTCAAAAAAGAAATAGAAAAATGCATAGAAACTAATGAAAATGAAAACACAACAACCCCAAACCTATGGGATTCAGTAAAAGCAGTGCTAAGGGGAAGGGTTGTAGCAATACAAGCTTACCTCAAGAAACAAGAGAAAAATTAAATACATAACCTAACTCTACACCTAAAGCAACTAGAAAAATAAGAAATGAAGAACCCCAGGGCTAGTAGAAGGAAACAAATCATAAACATTAGGGCAGAAATAAATGGAAAAGAAACAAAGGAGACCATAGCAAAAATCAACAAAGATAAAAGCTGGTTCTTTGAGAAGATAAATAAAATAGACAAACCATTAGCCAGACTCATCAAGAAAAAGAGGAGAAGAATCAAATCAACAAACTTAGAAATGAAAATGGAGAAATCACAACAAACAACACAGAAATATAAAGGATCATAAGAGACTACTATCAGACACTATATGCCAAAAAAATGGAAAACTTGCAATAAATGGACCAATTCTTAGAAAAGTATAACTTTCCAAAACTGAACCAGGAAGAAATAGAACATCTTAACAGACCCATCACATGCACAGAAATAGAAACTGTAATAAAAAATCTTTCAGCAAACAAAAGCCCAGGACCAGACGGCTTCACAGCCGAATTCTACCAAAAATTTAGAGAAGAGCTAACACCTATTCTATGCAAACTCTTCAAGAAAATTACAGAGGGAGAGCTAATCAATGAATATAGTAAAGTTGAAGGATATAAAATTAACACACAGAAATCCCTTACATACTTATACACTAACAATGAGAAAACAGAAAGAGAAATTAAGGAAACAATTCCATTCACCATTGCAATGAAAAGAATAAAATACTTAGGAATAAATCTACCTATCTATATATAGAAAACTATAAAACACTGATGAAAGAAATCAAAGATGACACAAATACATGGAGAAATATACCATGTACATGGATAAGAAGAATCAATATAGTGAAAATGTATACTACCCAAAGCAATCTACAGATTCAATGCAATCCCTATCAAGCTACCAATGGTATTTTTCAGAGAACTAGAAAAATTAATTTCACAATTGGTATGGGGGAAAAAAAAAAAAACAACCTTGAATAGCCAAAGCAATCTTGAGAAAGAAGAATGGAACTGGAGGAATCAACCTGTCTGACTTCAGACTATACTACAAGCTTCAGTCATCAAGACAGTATGGTACTGGCACAAAGACAGAAATATAGGTCAATGCAACAAAATAGAAAGTCCAGAGATAAATCCAGGCACCTATGGACATCTTATCTTTGACAAACGAGGCAAGAATATACAATGGAGGAAAGACAATCTCTTTAACAAGTGGTGCTGGCAAAACTGGTCAACCACTTGTAAAAGAATGAAACTAGAACACTTTCTAACACCATACACAAAAATAAAGTCAAAATGTATTAGAGATCTAAACATAAGACCAGAAACTATAAAACTCCTTGAGTTAAATAAGGGCAAAACACTCTCTGACATAAGTCACAGCAGGATCTTCTATGACCCACCTCTCAGAGTAATGGAAATAAAGGCAAAAATAAACAAATAGGACCTAATTAAACTTAAAAGCTTTTGCACAACGAAGGAAACTATAAGCAAGGTGAAAATGCAGGCTTCAGAATGGAAGAAAATAATAGCAAATGAAGCAACTGACAAAGAATTACTCTCAAAAGTATACAAGCAACTCATGCAGCTCAATTCCAGAATAATAAATGACCCAATCAAAAAATGGGCCAAAGAACTAAACAGACATTTCTCCAAAGAAGACATACAGATGGCTAACAAACACATGAAAAGATGTTCAACATCACTCATTATCAGAGAAATGCAAATCAAAACTACAATGAGGTACCATCTCATGCCAGTCAGAACAGCTGCTATCAAAAAGTCTACAAGCAATAAATGCTGAAGAGGGTGTGGAGAAAAAGGAACCCTCTTACAATGTTGGTGGGAATGCAACCTAGTCCAGCCACTACGGAAAACAGTGTGGAGATTCCTTAAAAAACTGGAAATAGAACTGCCATATGACCCAGCAGTCCCACTGCTGGGCGTACACACTGAGGAAACCAGAGTTGAAAGAGACACATGTTTCCCAATGTTTATCGCAGCACTGTTTGTAATAGCCAGGACATGGAAGCAACCTAGATGTTCATCAGCAGACAAATGGATAAGAAAGCTGTGGTACATATTTACAATGGAATATTTCTCAGCCATTAAAAAAAAATGCATTTGAATCACTTCTAATGAGGTAGATGAAACTGGAGCATATTATACAGAGTGAAGTAAGTCAGAAAGGAAAACACCAATACAGTATAGTAATACATATATATGAAATTTGGAAAGATGATAATGATGACCCTATATGAAAGACAACAAAAGAGACACAGATGTAAAGAACAGTCTTTTGGACTCTGTGGGAGAAGGTGAGGGTGGAGGTTTGATGCATGAGACAGGGTGCTCAGGGCTGGTGCACTGGGATGACCTTGAGGAATGGAATGGGGAGTGAGGTGGGAGGGGAGTTCAGGATGGGGAACACATGTACACCCATGGCTAACTCATGTGAATGTATGGCAAAAACCATAACAATATTGTAAAGTAATTAGCCTCCAATTAAAATAAATTAACCAAGAAGGCAATGCCAACCCACTCCAGTACTCTGGCCAGGAAAATCTCATGGATGGAGGAGCCTGGTAGGCTGCAGTCGGTGAAGAGTCAGACACAAGTGAGCGACTTCACTTTCACTTTTCACTGTCATGCATTGGAGAAGGAAATGGCAACCCACTCCAGTGTTCTTGCCTGGAGAATCCCAGGGATGGCAGAGCCTGGTGGGCTGCCGTCTATGGGGTCGCACAGAGTCGGACACGACTGAAGCAATGCAGCAGCAGCAGCAACAGCAAAATAAATAAATTAATTTAAAAAAATCCTTAAACATTAATATATTCACTGTCCTTTAATTTTGAATTTTGAATTGCCCTCTCAGACAATATTCTAACTAGAAAAAAATGATATCCCAATCAACAGATTTTTATCTGCAAATCTCTTACATAGGAATTCTGTCTTAAAATAGATATTAAGGCAGTTGATGGATACTGAGTTTCTCTGTTTAAAAAACTTAAGTCAGTGGATATGTTGTTTTGGAGTAGAAAACTTTGATTAAAAGTGGGGTATAAGACATCTGTTTTGGGATAAAAATGAAAGTTACAATAAGTTAATTAAAAGCAATATATGCTTTTGAAAATCAAAATAGAGCTTCTTATTTTGTTAACATTTATTTCCACTTCACATATTTTATATCAGATGATGGGAATACACTTATATTTTTAAAATTAAGATAAATACTCAAATTTGGTAAATGGGATGATTATGAACAATAATGCATGCTTGGATAAAAATAAACACTTTGGGAAACTTATGGAAGTTTACATTGTGATGTTCTGTACTTAATATATTATTTTAAATTTAATCTAAAATTAATTAGTCTGAATCTTAATGTTTTGCAGATGAAGAAACGAACCTTGGAAATACCAAGGAAGATGCCCATGGTAAAATGGTTCAGACCAATCAAGTTAAATATTTTTGATATATTTTTACATGAACAGTACTTTTCTAGGCAACAACTGAATAATAATGTTCTTTGGGACCATTCATCAGTTTTGTTCATTGTCCATTCAAGAAATAGTGAGCACTGAAAGTACAGGCCCTGCAATAGTATCAGAAATATAGTACAAAGGTGAACAAGGGTGTTTTCAAGGAGTTAATGGTCTAGAGGTAGAGAAGACACGTGAAGTGAAAAATTCAATAAAATATGGTAGATGCCAAGATAAAAATAATCAGCATGCCACTGGGACTACAGACATTTAGCTTAATGTAGTTTTTCAAGGAGAACTTTCTCCTTGATGAAATCTTCAAATTTTGAATTGTGTAACAGTGAAGAAAAGAGAAAAAGACACTCAAGATTAAGGGTACAGAGTGAGCAAGTTTACTCGGCTTATTAATTCAGATTTAACTAAAAATTAAAATGACAAAAACAGTAGTTGTACACTTGTGAGACAGTCTAGGTTGATTAGAATATTTTAGTATTCTTTCTAAAGGGAAACTAAGATATGCAAAAAAGCAAAATGGCTGTCGGAGGAGGCCTTACAAATAGCTGTGAAAAGAAGAGAAGTGGAAAGCAAAGGAGAAAAGGAAAGACATAAACATCTGAATGCAGAGATCCAAAGAATAGCAAGGAGAGATAAGAAAGCCTTCCTCAGCGATCAATGCAAAGAAATAGAGGAAAGCAGCAGAATGGGAAAGACTAGAGATCACTTCAAGAAAATTAGAGATACCAAGGGAACATTTCATGCAAAGATGGGCTCGATAAAGGACAGAAAAGGTATGGACTTAACAGAAGCAGAAGATATTAAGAAGAGGTGGCAAGAATACACAGAACTATACAAAAAAGATCTTCATGACTCAGATAAACATGAAGGTGTGATCACTCACCTAGAGCCAGAAATTCTGGAATGCAAAGTCAAGTGGGCCTTAGAAAGCATCACTGTGAACAAAGCTAGTGGAGGTGATGGAATTCCAGTCGAGCTATTTCAAATCCTGAAAGATGATGCTGTGAAAGTGCCGCACTCAATATGCCATCAAATTTGGAAAACTCAATGGTGGCCACAGGATTGGAAAAGATCAGTTTTCATTCCAATCCCAAAGAAAGGCAATGCCAAAGAATGCTCAGACTATCACACAATTGTACTCATCTCACACGCCAGTAAAGTAATGCTCAAAATTCTCCAAGCCAGACTTCAGCAATACGCGAACCGTGAAATTCCTGATGTTCAAGCTGGTTTTAGAAAAGGCAGAGAAATCAGAGATCAAATTGCCAACATCCGTTGGATCATCAAAAAAGCAAGAGAGTTCCAGAAAAAACATCTATTTCTGCTTTATTGGCTATGCCAAAGCCTTTGACTGTGTGGATCACAATAAACTGTGGAAAATTCTGAGATGGGAATACCAGACCACCTGACCTGCCTCTTGAGAAACCTATATGCAGGTCAGGAAGCAACAGCTAGAACTGGACATGGAACAACAGACTGGTTCCAAATAGGAAAAGGAGTACGTCAAGGCTGTATATTGTCACCCTGCTTATTTAACTTCTATGCAGAGTACATAATGAGAAAGACTGGGCTGGAAGAAGCAGAAGCTGGAATCAAGATTGCGGGGAGAAATATCTATAACCTCAGATATGCAGATGACACCATCCTTATGGCAGAAAGTGAAGAGCCTCTTGATGAAGTGAAAGAGGAGAGTAAAAAAGTTGGCTTAAAGCTCAACATTCAGAAAACTAAGATCATGGCAACTGGTCCCAAAACTTCTTGGCAGATAGATGGGGAAATAGTGGCTTACTTTACTTTTGGGGGCTCCAAAATCACTGTAGATGGTGATTGCAGCCATGAAATTAAAAGATGCTCCTTGGAAGGAAAATGAGACCAATCAAGACAGCATATTAAAAAGCAGAGACATTACCATGTCAACAAAGGTCTGTCTAGTCAAGGCTATGGTTTTTCCAGTGGTCAAGTATGCATGTGAGAGTTGGACTGTGAAGAAAGCTGAGCACCAAAGAATTGATGCTTTTGAACTGTGGTATTGGAGAAGACTCTTGAGAGTCCCTCGGACTGCAAGGAGATCCAACCAGTCCATTCTGAAGGTGATCAACCCTGGGATTTCTTTGAAAGGAATGATGCTGAAGCTGAAACTCCAATACTTTGGCCACCTCATGTGAAGAGTTGACTCATTGGGAAAAATCCACGATCCTGGGAGGGATTGGGAGTGGGAGGAGAAGGGCACGACAGAAGATGAGATGGCTGGATGGCATCACTGAATCTATGGACATGAGTTTGGGTAGACTCTGGGAGTTGGTGATGGACAGGGAGGCCTGGAGTGCTGTGATTGATGGGGTTGCAAAGAGTGGGACACAACTGAGCGAGTGAACTCACTGAACTGAATATACAGCTCTACCAGAAAGGAACAGAAACAATCTTGTGAACACTGGGAATCTTAAACATGTGGCTTTTTGCATCTATGTAAACTCTGTGCCATGTGGCAATAAGTTCCAGGATCATTCTAAACAATTTTAAATACCCAATTAACAAATACATGCCTCAATTCCCCTTCAGGCTTTAAAAATTCTATTTCATTTAAAGTGTCTCAAGAATTTGTACTGTATGTTTTGCTTATTTCTGTCTGAGTCCTAAAAATATTGATTATATAAATAATACAGTTCATTAAGGGCATCCCAAGTTCCACTAGTGGTATAGAACCAGCCTGCCAATGCAGGAGACAAAAGATATGCTGGTTGTATCCCTGGTCTGGAAGACCCCCTGCAGGAGGAAATAGCAACCCGCCTCAGTATTCTTGCCTGGAGAATCCCAAGGATAGAGGAGCCTGATGGGCTACAGTATAAAGGGTCGCGAGGAGTTGGACAGGACAAAATGACTTAGCACGCATGCATAGTTCATTATATTACTCTTTTTAGGCCCAAATCCGATTACCTTAGGGAATATGAAGAAAGTTTAGATTTTATGGCTTAAGAATATTTCAGGCCTGCTCTTTTTATCTCTCCTACATTTACATTCAGTCTGCTAACTCTGCATAGGCATTCTTTTCACTGTCAAGGGATGTGTATCCAGGAAGGGCCACTTACCCAAGAGTATTTAAAGGGGCATTCTGCTCTGAAATTCCAGAACATTGGTGGGCTTCTTTCATGGGATACACCCACCAACATATACACACATGTGCACACATACACATCGGGGATCAAATTTGGAATAAGTAAGTAAGTAAGTGAAAGTCACTCAGTTGTGTCCAACTCTTTGAGACTCCATGGACTATACAGTCCTTGGAATTCTCTAGGCCAGAATATTGGAGTGGGTAGCCTTTCTCTTCCCCAGGGTATCTTCTCAACCCAGGGATTGAACCCAGGTCTCCCACACTGTGGGCAGATTATTTACCAGCTGAGCCATAAGTGAAGCCCTTGGAATAAATACGTCTCTTGAATTTATCCAATTTTCTGCTGTAAATCTGTGACGGTTCTTTATTTTCTAGTTTGTGATGAACTGACAGTCTGAGAATAGTATAGAAAAAAAGAAAGAGTCTAAATAAACTCAACATGTGTTTCTATTTTGCTTGATATAAATTATTCATTGCTCAAAGGTAATATAATGACATAAAGTACTTCTTAAATGCATCTTTTAAAAGACTATAGGTTAATTATAAAGAAACTATTCTTCATTACTTAAAATAAATGCATCTTTGTAGTAAAAATGCATTGTATTATACCATATTAACTTATGTAGTTTTGGTAAGTTAATGTAATTTTGGTAATTTTTGTAAAGGTGACCTGAGAAAAAGGATAGTGATTAAGTTTTGAGGGTACAATTTTGAGTTAGAATTGACATGAAAACACCATCAAACTAAGTATAAAATTAACAAAGGCTGACAACTTAGCTACCGTTATAGAAAGTCTATATTTGATTGAAGTGATACTATGCCTAAAACAAATGTAATAATATGGCTAATGATCAATCTTCTAAATTTGTGAATCTTCACTTGATATAGAAATGAGGTGATAAAACCAAGGGTAAAAGGAACAAAATAAAACCTTTAAATTATTACTCAGAACATTTAGAACAAGCAAGAAAATAAGTCTTAAAAAGAACTCTTTATTCATTTAATTTACAACATAAGTTTGTTTCATGTTATTGCCAATTTTTAAAAATATTTCCCATGCCTACTTCCTGGCTTCCCTGGTGGTATAGTCAGTAAAGAGTCCATCTTCTAATGCAGGAGATGCTGGTTCAATCCCTGCATTGGGAAGATCCCCTGGAGAAGGAAATAGCAACCCACTCCAGTGTTCTTGCCTGGGAAATCCCATGGACAGAGGAGCCTTGTGGGCTACAGTCCATGGGGTTGCAAGAGTCAGACACAGCTTAGCAACAAAACCACCACCATGCCCACTTATGTCTATAAAGTTAGCTTCACTAGTTTATTTGATTTTTGTGTTATTTTATTAGGCAGTGTTGAATAACTGAACATATTGAAAAATTATATTCCCAGTGATTTATAAATCAACATATTATTTGAAAGCATTTATTCAAAAGTCTATGTATGGGCAACTGATTAAAGCTATTCAAAGGTAATATTTTAGCTATAAGAAAACCAATAAGAGGGAGAAAAGTTATTAAATCTCACACTCACTTGACTTAAAATCTATAGCTCCCTTGGAAGAACATGAAATTGTGCAAAGCAAACCAACCTCTGCAGTGTTTTCCTTCCTATTGCCTGCACCTGTATATGATTGTAATTTCCCAAAGCATTACTAAATAGGTCAAAGGTTGCAGAATTACTTCACATGGAATAGCCCTTTAAACCCAGAAAACTAGTGTCTCATTTTAACCATACATGTATAATGTGCCTAAAATTAGAAATGCAAGGAATGTTATTAATATCTGGCCCCTTAGTGGTCATGTCTTATCTGGTACCCAGAGGCATGAAAGAAGTCTTGATCATGGGACAATTCAGGAAAGTTGTGCAATAAAACAGATAGCAGGACCAAGGAGACATATCAAAGCCTTGAATTTTTCCTTAACTCTGCTGACATTTTGTGAAATTCCT
Source organism: Budorcas taxicolor (assembly GCF_023091745.1). NCBI lineage: Eukaryota > Metazoa > Chordata > Mammalia > Artiodactyla > Bovidae > Budorcas > Budorcas taxicolor. The sequence continues at coordinate 91,620,821 of NC_068910.1, forward strand.
CCTAAGGGAGAGGATACAGGAAATTGGGTAATATTTTGCAAAGACCATTGCAGCCTTGTGTCTCTCAATAACCTAACACACAAAAGGCCTAAAATTCCAAGAAGTCAGATAATATAAATCCAATATATGGATCTTTGAGAGAAATACATAAATATTTTAAAACTTCATTATTAATAATAATTTACCAGAAGATATCAATATTTGGAAATATAACCTTATGAAATACAAAAAAGCGAGAGATAGGCAAGGTGAAGGAAAAGACAAAATGAAAAAATATGACAAAGGGGGGAAACTATGCCAATTTCATTTGCATTATATGGGGATGATTCTGGCAATGATTTCAATGCCAGCTACTTTTAGAAGTCATTGATATGTTTGCATAAAAGCCACAAACTCTAAAGTATAAACAAGAGAATCAAATACTAAATAGTTGAATCAACAAACATGCCCCAACATAAATGTTCTTTACTTCCTAGTGATACCTTCTTTCAACTATCCAGTACTCTTCTTCAGTTTATTCACATTTTGAAGAAACAGTTCATGGAGATATAGTTATAGTTAATACCGTTGGTTAAAAGATGACAATTTTTACCCCTTCTGTTAAATGCCACACAAAAGCAGAGGAAAATCAGGTTCAACAGAAAAGAACTGGAAGCATTTATACTCATAGTAAAAAACCCTTTGGCCTTTTATGCACAACAAACTCATCTGGATTTAAAATCTATGTGTTTGTTCTGGAGCTGTGAAGTAATGGGATAGAGGCATGAGAAATGAATGGGTTTCAAATGTTTGAAGGACATTTCCAAAAGGTTGCCTGAGGAAGAAGCTCATGATTACAAAAATGAATATATATATAAATACATGGATATATAATATTTACAGTGTAATAATAATACTACAACCTATACCTGAATGGAAAATAATTAGAGTTGATCTTCATTTTATAAATTCCAGATAAGCATAAGGATTTCATTATACGGTATATAATTTTTCAAATCCACAAGACTTATAAAGATGTGTATAAACCATTTTATATTCTGCCATATAAAGTTTAATCAAAACGCACACAAAATGCTAAGTTAGTTTTCTAAATCTTTCTCCGTCGTTTTTTGCATGCAGGAGGTAGTGACATCATTGCCCATATATGTCCTTTCGCCTGCTGGTTTGGAGAAGATTTTCAGAGCAAAATGAATCGCTCTGTCCTAGAAAAATTTAGCATTATGACATCATGTAACAGTAACACTAAATTCTTCAGTTTGTTGAAGAGGATGCATAATAGACTAGCTCAGCATCTGAATTACATTATGGACATAAAAATTTTTAGATTTGGAAATATTCTGAACTCATGTAATTTTGTTCTTCCTTGCAGATGTAGCCTCTGTCCTGTGTCTGGGACAGACATTCAATCTGATAGCATAACCAATCAATCTCTCTGCTTTGGCCATTGCTTGGGTAACAAGAATAGTTTGAGAAACAGATGGTACATGAGGCGAAGTCCCTAGTCATTCCCTGATATATGCAAACTATGCCGTACTCCTTTTCTTCTATCACTGTATATTCCCATGTCAATGAAGATATTGAAAAATGCTAGCGCAAACATGTTGAAAGAGCACACGAGTCATTTGCATTTCTATTTACAAGTGTTTTACAGGCTCTAAATGACTAAACACAATGCCTAAACAGTTACCCCATCATCCAGATGGCTCCTCTTCTCCAAATATTATGGGAGTGGTACCACAAAAATTTCATGTTAACATATCTTATTCCAGTGTTTCTGACCCATAACCTTGTTCATTTTTCTTCTTTGCCTAGTTCAGTCTTTTCCAACCTCTCCTTTTTAATTTTTATTCCTGACTTCTTCACTTCATTGTATGTAATTAATTTCAAAGGAAAAAAGAAAGTAAATTAAATATATGAATATTTGATTTTGATCTATGCATTTCCATTTTGTTAACTTGTTGTGTAACTCCCATAACTCCCAGGGAAGTGACTTTTACATTTCTTTGCAGCCATTTTTGGTCTTTTTTGTAGGTAGTCATGTTTTATACATGTTGATCTCAATTGAATTCAGATCGATATAAATGAGAGCACAGTGATCATTCAACATGAAACAAAGCAACACTCAACTTTCTATTTTTATGTATGCATACTTAAATAGTAATTTTCTTAAAGACTCAGCTAACTCTACATGATATATTAATTTGATTTGTTATTAAGATATCTAAGCACATTCACTGAAAATAAAAAATCCCATATTCTTCAGTTTCCAAACTCTGCACCTGTTAATAATAGGGGAAAACCCCCACCATTTCCTTTTTCTTAGTGAAAGGTTTAAAAGTCCTAAAAGTATATTCCCCTGATACTTGTAATTTACTATTATTACGCCACTTCAGAAAGTAAGGAAATCCTTTTGAATGACCTCAGTTTTTATTCTTTTCTGAATGACCCACTTTGATGGGGTGTCATAATTCCTAATGGTAAATTTGACGACAATACTTCCAACTTTAAAGCACAGGGCATGGTTATAGAGACTAAATTTCTTATAAATTGTGCCTCAACACTTAGCATTCTCACTTCAGAATACTTCAAACTTGTGACTTCTTTTGATGTGTATGTGTGTTTTGCTGTGTGTTTGTGTTTTTGTAATTGCAAACTTGAGTGCAGTGTTTGCCCAGTTGCAATCTTGGATAACAATCTGGAAATGTTTGAAATCAAGGAGGCCAGATGCAGAAACAATGTTGAACAATCAATCTTTCCTTACTTTCAAAATCTCTGTTATTGGACCAGCTTCCTTTAGTGTTCTACAGCTGCCCAGTAAAATGACCTTCACCCTTCTGTTCATATATATATTACTATTACTAACACCGAGTATTTTATTTCTCCTCACCTGTTATTGTCCTTTCACATCCCCACATTTTTGTTCAATTTCCACTCATTTCAGATAGCACTAAAAGTGTGTAGAACCCAAATGAAAAGAATTTGTTATTCTCATTTGTGTAGAACCATTTTACTACACTGAAAGGAAATGCTTTATTAGTCTTTTTTCCCCTTTAGGAAATGATATTAAATTTTGACAAGGATATTTGATGCCGTTGTACAAACAACACGTGACTTTCTATGAAATGCAAATAGGAAGCCCTTGACTCTTAGCGGGTTTTGTTCCAGTACCAGAGACTACCAAGATTTCAAAACAGAATAGTAGTTAGAAATATTTAAAATGTCTAATGTAAGTAAGTCCACTTGCAATTATTTTCCTATATAATTGAAAACTCTCATAGAATGTAAATGCTTTCTACAGTAGAAGATGCATTAAAAAATGCCCTTCTTTGTTAAAACAATAAAAAAATTTTTAATGTCACACTTTCCGGTAATAATATCAATTGTTTCCATTTCCAGACTACATTCTTAAGCAGATAATTCTATTTTTTTCATGCTCTAGTCTGAACATTGAAGGCCATATGGTTAGTATTAAACCAGTAAGATAGCACACTACCAGCAAGAATATTTGGGTGTGCATGTGTGTGTGTATGTATATATGTATGGGTGTGTGCGTGTATGAGAGAGAGAAGTTTGAAATCAGATTTGTTTTGAGGATTTCTTCAGTGGAGGGTACCTTTAAACCAACAGTTGCCTCTTAATTTCCCTCTATGTAAAATGTTTAGCACTTTCTCTGTCTCATGTCAACAGTGCAAGCACAGTTCTAGCTCCTCCCACCCAGGAAGATATGGGCTTGGATTTGATCCGGGGTGCTATGGTGGTGCTGTCAATAATGCCACAGCTCAGCAGCCTGCTTTAATTTTTATCTTTTAAGCTTCCTGATAGAAATAATATAAAACTTACATTTCAGTAACAACCTGCAAGGAATAATGGTTGTGACTATAGTGGGAAAATTTTCCAGAAAGATAGCTTAATTTACAATTACCTACATCAGCTTGAATTTTTTTCTTTTTATGACATGTTAACCAAGTAAAATATTTTGTTAGGGTGAAAATGCCTAGTATTGCCAAAGGGCATTATAATGAGGAGTCTGTTGTTTTCTCAGACCCTGAGATTTCATTTTCTATCTGTATCCATCAATGGGGAGGATGAAATCTGAATAGTTAAATGACCACTCCGAGGACACACATAAACAGAAGGATGAGAAGAATTTGTCACCAAAATTCGAATGGAATATTTAATCATGCCATCCCTTTCCTGTGTTCCTCTGCCTCACTTCTAATTATTTGCCTGCATCATACTACTGGTCTTGTAGGGGAACAGATGTTGCTTCAAACCTAATCTCTGACAGGCTCAAGTGAAGTGAAGTAGCTCAGTCGTGTCTGACTCTTTGTGACCCCGTGAACTGTAGCCTACCAGGCTATTCCCTCCATGGGATTCTCCAGGCAAGAATACTGGAGTGGGTTGCCATTTCCTTCTCCAGGAGATCTTCCCAGCTCAGAAATCGAACCCGGGTCTCCCGCATTGCAGGCAGAGGCTTTAACCTCTAAGCCACCAGGGATTCCCTCTGACAGGCTCAAGTCCTCTCCTATATTCTTAACATCAGAACTGCTCACCTCAAAGGTATTCTTTTACTATACAGTCCAGTCTTTTATCCTTAACCCACTTAAGGATCCTGTATACTCATTCAATCTTGAAGTCCTTCAATATCACCCTCTAGACATCTCCCTCTAAAATGATCCCACTTTTTAAGCAAATCCTCAGGCTTTCCCTAGAATGTTATCTTTGTCTTTTCATTAACCAAAACCTGCTTCTTACTAAAAAACCCCCCACAATCTAGTAAGCTTAAAACAGGCAGATAGTGGGAATCTGCTGTATAGTGCAGGGAACGCAGCTGATGATCTAGGGTAGGGATGGGGAGGGGTGGGAGGAAAGTCCAAGAGGGAGGGGATGTATGTACACATATAGCTGATTCACTACACTGTACAGCAGAAACTAACACAACATTGTAAAGCAACTATACACTTCATTTTAAAAGAAGGAAGGGTGCTTAATTTTTTACCTTCCTTGGTTCTTGGTACTAGGTGATAGGGACTATGCTCTTTTTGTTTCAGCCTTCTATTTCTAGAGCTGTAGTTTTCCACCATTATGTAAATGTCTTTTATTTTGTGATGTTCATCCTGTCCAGTTAAAACACCTTCCCTCCACACTGTCATATGACTCTTTCCTGATCACTCCCCAGATTAACAAAAGATATTAAGCTAATTGTTGTTGTTTGGTTGCTCAGTTGTGTCTGACTCTTTATGACCCCAAGGACTCCAGCACACCAGGCTTCCCTGTCCTTCCCCATCTCATGGGATTTGCTCAAACTCATGTCCATTGAATCAGTGATGCCATCCAAACATCTCATCCTCTGCTGCCCTCTTCTCCTGACCTCAATCTTTCCCAGCATCAGGGTTTTTTTTCCAATGAGTTGGCCCTTCGCATCAGGTGGCCAAATAATTGGAGCTTCAGCTTCAGCATCAGTCCTTCCAATGAATATTCAGGGTTGATTTTCTTTAGGATTGACTGGTTTGATCTCCTTGCAGTCCAATGGACTCCCAAGAGTCTTCTTCAACATCAGTGTTCAAAATCATCAATTCTTTGGCACTCAGCCTTCTTTATAGTCCAATTCTCACATCTGTACATCACTATGGAAAAGTGATAGCTTTGACTAGATGGACCTTTGTGGACAAAGTAGTGTCTCTGCTTTTTAATGTGTTGTCTAGGTTTGTCACAGCTTTTCTTCCAAGGAGCAAGCATCTTTTAATTTCACGGCTGCAGTCACCATCTGCATTGATTTTGGAGCCGAAGAAAATAAAGTCTTTCACTGTTTCCACTTCTTTCCCATCTATTTGCCATGAAGCGATGAGACCAGTTACCATGATTTTAGTTTTTTGAATGTCGAATTTTAAACCAGCTTTTCACTCTCTTTTACCTTCATCAAGAGGCTCTTTAGTTCCTCTTTGCTTTCTACTATAAGGGTGTTGTCATCTGCATGTCTGAGGGTCATTAATATTTCTCCCAGCAATTTTGATTTCTGCTTGAGCTTCATCCAGCCTGGCATTTCTCATTTTGTACTCTGCATATAAGTTAAATAAGCAGGGTAACAATATACAGATTTGATGTACTCTTTTCCAATTTGGAACCAGTCAGTGTTCCATGTTTGGTTCTAACTTCATTATCCTGGAGTATTTATATATCCATGTGGAAAAGCAATATATGACCCTGTCCTCTAAATTCTAAGAAAAAATCATAAACCTAAACTAAATTTGAACTTTGTCATCAGACATAATTTCATCTCATCCAAATTCTGTGACATTAATATATTGATTTATTTCATATTGATTACTTATTTTGTCCACAATGAAAATATATCTCTTAACTACTCAAAATTCTCCTGATTGCTTAGTTTCAAAATTTAACTAAACCAAAACACTGTTTAACAAGCCTTTGAATTTTAGCTGGTTTCTTCCTTTTGAGTTCTCCATGATAGAAACTTGTACCATATTTGTACTTTATTGGTTCCCTACTCACAGTGTACTGGAACTTTTGCAGTATAACCCATACCAAATTTTATCTCCCTCTCTACATCTGTCAGTAATGATTTCCAGCTCTCATATTTCTTAAATATGGCAGACAGTTTCCTCTGTCTTTGCCTGGTAACCCCCAAAACACATCTTCTAAGAACTATCTTAAGCCTAGCCATTTAATTATATTTTCTGTGGCTCTCTCTAAGACTTGGTACTTCTTCAACAAACTGGTATAACACAACAGATATAGTAATTTCTCTAATTATATACTTTCCCACACCTTTCAGTATCCCCCAGGGGAGTGTAGGTCCTCAATAACAAAGGTTGCTTTAATCATATATTTATATCTTTAGTGTCTAACATAGTATCAAGTTTATTGTAGATTATAAATATAGTATTGCTACCTAAATGCTTATGAATTCTGGTCACTTTTGGACACACCATCATAAACTTTCAGAAAGATTGTGATAGATTAAGATTAACTGGATTCTCACTAATTATACATATTCCTGTGATAGGTGGTTGCAAGTGACAGTAACTTCCATCTGGAAACAAGAAATCCAATCAGTATGTCAAACATTTGGAAAGAGTTTGGAAAGAGCACATATCCATCCTGCAAAGCTGATTTGGGGCAATTAGGAATAGTTGAGTGTGAGTTTCTATTTTCTTGGATTCACAACTATATAAACAACAAAAGGTGATCTTTTACGCTGAAGTTCAAAACTGTGATGTAAGCAAACAGTTCAGATAATTTGAAACTGAACACCCCTATATATTCTCATACTTTGAAAAATGCTTATCGCACAAATAGTTCTTGAAAAAGAAGGTTAAGTGAATGAATTTAATAACCAGCACCATGCTTTATAAGACATTTCTTTGAAGATTGTATAGCTATTTTGTCATTGTCATATACTTATTATTATTTATAACCAATAAGATAGCAAGCATGTGAGCCTAATTCAGAAGAGAAAAGAAGGACAGCCAGCTCAACTCTTAATGAGATGGAATCCTTTCATTCACACTTTCCCAAAACAACAATAAAAAGAACAAAAGACTCAATATCTAAAGTGTATGGATTTTGGGGCTTTAGAAAGTTGAGCTTAAGATTGTGTGATGGTGGTTTAGTTACTAAGTCATGTCTGATTCTTGCAACCCCATGGTCTGTACCCTGCCAGCCTCCTCTGACCATGGGATTCTCCAGGCAAGAATACTGGAGGGGGTTGTCATTTCCCCCTCCAGGGGATCTTCCCAACCCAGGAATCAAACCTGGGTTTCCTACACTGCAGGCAGATTCTTTACCACCAGAGGTACAAGGGAAGCATATGTCTGAATAATAAACCTTATGTTTCAAAATTACAATAGTCTGGGTAATATTTGCATATATAAGGATGTAAAATAGAAAATGAGATTGAGAAATAAGACATAAGCAAGTATGAAATCTAATAGTTATGACTGAATACCAAAATTTTGAGAAATCAAGGTGAAGAATGGAATCATAATATTTCAAACCCATTAAGTGGTGTGGTGGTGAGATAGGACAAAGTTTTCTCCAATCAAATACTGTGTGAAAAATTTCTTATGAGAAGCCTTGCATTAGGCACATGAATATAGGCACAGACACATTTATTTATTTTCTCATTTCAAAGTTAAAATGTGGGCTTCCCTGGTGGTCCAGTGGTTGAGTCCACCTGCCAGTGTAGGGACGTGATTTCAATCCCTGATCTGGGAAGATTCCACCTGCCTTGGGACAGCTAAGCCTAGGTACAGCAAGTACCGAAGTCCACATGCCTAGAGCACATGCTCTGTGGCAAGAGAAGCCGCCGCAATGAAACGCCCGTGCGCTGCAGCTAGAGAGGTGCCCCTTCTTTCCACAACTGGAAAAAGCCCGCGCGCAGCAATGAAGATGCAGCCAGCCATAAAATAAATAAATAATAAAGTCTCTTTTAAAGTTAAAATGTAACTCTGTGAAGTATCAATAATCAATCTTCCTTGGACCAGAGAGCAAGATGTATGGAAATGAACCATCTTTATAGCAGGACACTTGGGTCAATTTCCAGATATACAAGATTTAAATGACTAAAGGTAACATCCTTTGTGTAGACTTAACAATAGATTTGCAATTTGAAGATGCTTTTAGTTTTTAGAACAGGGACTCGTTGGGATCACCTAATGTCCATCAGTTGCATAAACAAGCGTCTCTGTTTGGATCTCACTTGCCCAATTTTGGACATGTTCTGTGAGATCTCCTGAAAGTAATTGAAATGGATTGATCTTATTTAAAAAGAATTTAAAGAGACAGGCTTAGTTTCCAGGTCATATTTACACTTAGAGCTTAAGTTATACCAAAAGAGACCATGGACCATGGGGGTCAGACCAGTCTCTTTGGAAAGAGGCTTTAAATTCTAAAGAGGGTTCAGAAATTAAAACTAAATGCTTATGGAATAACTGACTTTGAATCAGAACCGTATCTGCCATAGTCTTTTTACTGGTCATCATTCCCTATTTTTTTGTATCTACTCTAAAAGGTGTCCAAACTGTAAAACTCATTCTTTTCAGTACATCTAATCTTACAAAAACTAGCTTTTAAAGCCATGTATTTACAACAGGAGAACAGAAAGTGTTAGGTTATCATAGTCCTTAACGTAAGTTTAATTTTTAAGACTCACAAAATCTCAAACTCTAATTCTCAATTCTGCTTTAGCTTTAACAAGTTTGCTTTTGCTTTTTTTATTTTTAAATAAAAGATGTGATTGGCGTTCAGTTGAAACTCTCACATTTACTTCTCTTTCCTCTGGTAAACTAAACAGATAGCCTAATTACACATTTTTTGGGAACTGCATAAAGTATAAACATTCAGAATAAACTGTTGGAAATATTCACTTGAACTCAATTTCCTTTTAAGCAGTCTAGTTTAGCCCAGTACTCTTCAATGGGTCATTTGTAATGTCAACCCACTATAGAGTACATCAAAGGAGCTCGTCACTAATTGATTACATTTCTCTACCACCATGATTCACAGAGCTATAGGGACAATTACATAACTGTTTGGCTTTTGCAAAACTGTGAGTTTAAGTAAACACAATTTTTTGTTATTATGATCTCTAATGGGCATATGCACAGTAAGTATCATAATATGTAACTAGATCTTACTACATTGTCTGTCTGACTTGTGACTCACAAAAATCCCTCTTTTGTGGCAACTGGAGTTCTGGAGAACAGCTGCTGATCTCACACTGAAATTAAAAACATTTGAGTTGTTTTGATTTATGTTAGCTCCCATGGGAGGATAGAAATGAAAAATGGATGCTTTGTGTAAACAAAATACCATTTCTCCAAGCCTTATGAAGAAATTATTCTAAATATATGGATACATTTGTTTTATTGAAATACAGTGAGACCCTGTTACCATATTGTTAGAAGGGAGGATGACTAACAATACTCTGACAAACAAACTCCTAGAATTTTCTTTTAATCAACAGTGTTCTGAAGGTGCAACCTTATTCTCCCATCGCTAAAACCTAAGTCTAAATATTGCATGATGCTCTAATGAAATGTAACCAGCAATGAGGATGAGTAAAATGATACACTCTCAGGAAAGCCTAAGAAAATAATTTTCTCTTCTTCACAGGATTTCTCCCCCCAAATCCAATGTCTTACACTTTAGTGTTTCATACGATGTAAAATCATCTGTGCATGGATGAGTGGAAATAAATAGTGTTCTCATACTGATAATTATTAAATTCACTAATGTAGACTTCTGTGATGTGGATACTTATATTTTTAAATTTCAGTTTACTTTAAATACCTCTTGGTAGGGAGAGGAGCAGGTCCTTTTATATGAGAATTCTCCTAGGATCTTGTGAAAACAGATCATCAAGAGAACCTATAAGCACACCAGCTGGTATGATTGACTGGCAACACACGAACAAAAAGCCTCTGGGTTTAAAGGTACATTCCCCTCCTCCCCCAGCTAGCTCATTCTGTACTGCTTATTTGATTTTTCTTTCTTTCTTTTTTTTTAAAGGGGTCCATGACCTGGTGAGATTATGAAGGACCAAGCACATTATAAATGATAATGTGCCTCCCCTCAGGAAGCAGGGTTTAAGTGTCAGAGTTTTTCAGTAGTCCATGTGGTCTATTTCTCTACTTTATGGTCCCTTTGAAAAGACTGAATCATTCTCTTTAGTGAATAGCAATGAAATATTACTTTAGCATAGGAGTAGAATTTCATCCTTTTCTTTTAGGATGTCCTGAAACAAAATGCCAGCCTATTCTTACACTTCCTCTAAAATGGTTCTCAAATTACCAGTCAAAAAAGTTTTTTTCTGTTACTTTTAATAGATTAAAATACGTAAACCAAGTTTTAAATAATTCAATGAATATTCCAAGTGCAAGTTCTTCATTAGAGTATATATTTAAAAATTTTAGCAAGCAGGAAGATAATTTCTATTTTAATTATACTATTGATCGAATTCCACTAATTAAGTAATCTATAAAAGATTTTATTTGAAAATTTCCATTTTCAACTTTTGAAGAAGGAAGTTATGGGTTAAATGCTATTATGGCCAAAATATCTGAGTAAAATTTTCCAACATATTCAACATAATGACAATGGCTACACAGAGTATAAATAGTTCCTTTGAGTTCACTGTATTGAGAATACTTCTACATATAAACAGATTTAATAAAAACACACAGAGAAGTTGGATACTTTCTTTTGGCTCAATTGAACCTGCTATTTCTATGCATTATAACAACATAGTATGCCATTTGAAATAAAGGGGCTGTATTCTTTTCACCACTAAATATGTGTTATCAGGTGTACTAAAATTTAGGTAACATTAGCAGAAATCAGTTTTCATGCTTTCAGTTAATTATTTTTAGATATAATGGAATTTAGAGAAAAGAGCAGGAGCTTTAGAATTATAGAGGCCCAGTTTGAATTCTGACTGCAACACTGATGAGAGTCTGATGTTTAGTAAATTATTTAATTCTCTGGGTCCTGAATTCCTCATCGGGAAAGGGGATTAATATGTGGTTTAGTGGGAATTATGGAGATATGTAAAGCACATGGTCAAGTTCCTGACACATGGTGAAGATATTGTCATTTTCATTGCTTATGGAATTAAATCATGCATGCTAGGATAACTACTCTATATTTATTGACATTTAATACTTTTAATTACCTTATTTTCAAGTCCAATCACATTAGCAATGGCAACAGTATTCTGAAATTTTATTTGTGCCAATAAATATAGTCATTTTTGGAGGAAATATAAACTTGAGGTAAAATAATTTTTTCACAGAAAGAAATTAAACTGAGAAAACAATATAGCTTTTTTTCTCTTTTTTTTACATATGTGCATGAATTCTTGCCAGTTCAGTAGAATTCATCCACTTAAGAAGAGTTTAGAATTGTAATTAAAGTCCTGAGGTGCATTTGCAGTAGTGTTAGTCGCTCAGTCTTTGTGATCCCATGGACTGTAGCCCGCCAGGCTCCTATGTTCATGGGATTTTCCAAGCAAGAATACTGGAGTGGGCTGCCATTTCCTCCTCCAGGGGAATCTTCCCAACCTAGAGATTGAACCCACACCTTTTACATCTCCTGCATCGGCAGGCAGTTTCATTACCACTAGTGCCACCTAGCAAGCTCTGACGTGCACGTGATCAAGGATCAAAAATGGAAGATAGTTTTAACTGTCAACTACTGTAGAAAACATTAAAAATAGGCGATGAAAAAAAAATCACTGGGACTAAAACATATATTAAATTCTCAAAAAGATGTTTTAACTTGTACAATATTAATTATATAAGAAAAGAAATAGAATTCAAATTAATATTTATAAAACATAAATGAGGATTTCATTTTAACATGAGATAAATGTCTTACAAAGAATAGATGGTGAAATGTGATTGTGTAGATCTTCAATTTAAAAACTGTAGTGTTGACACTTCCTGTTAGAAGGCTTATGCTTATACTTTTTCTTTAAGTAAATCTTTATGTTGAGGAACACCCTTTATTTGAAATAGTTTAAAATTCTATCTTCAGTTTGTCACCCACTTTAGGGTAAATTGATGGTAGTTTGAGCTGATATTTGCCTTGGCATGCTTCATTAGCTCCCTTGAAACAATCATATGCATTCCAATGGGGGGCATATCTAATAAAATTTTCAAAACCAAATACAAAATAAATAAATATCCCAATCAGTATAAATAAGCAATATATGTTCCAAAACAATAATAAAATTGAAAGGTATTTTACCTTTTCCCTTCAAAAGCTGAGAGCTGTCTTTTATCATACTAAATAAGGCATACCCAGAAAAAATAAGAAATGGGTTCATAAAATGAATATAATAGAATCCTAGTATACAGGCATGATATTTTAGAATGGGTGGATAAACCTTATCTTTTTTGACTCTATGCGTTCTACCCACTCATTCACCATCTACAACATTGGCTTTGTGTATGTTACATTCCACAATATTCCAATCAGGAGATAAGTAAAATGGTTAATAAGGACAGATACACCACACAGGGTTTATTTTTGGCCAAAGTAAAATGAAGAGGCGAGACAAAATTCCAGGAACTGAGTGTTAGTACAGGAAATATACACACCATACACATGTTTGAGTAATCTAATCAGCCTCTGTTCTCCTTTGGATACACAAAGCTACTTCCTTCTGAGCATTTCCACATTTACACTGCTCACCATTTGATATGGTTCATTAAGTCAAAATTAAGTGATGAGAACAGAGAATGGAATTCTCTCCAACTTATTCTCTAATTGTGAGCTCATTTCTGAGAGAAGTCAAGATGCTTTAAAACAATGGACTACAATATTTATTTCAGTTTGGTTCATGATACCTTTTGAGCTAGATATCTAATTTGTTGTCTAAAAAATTATGTTTCTAAAGTGAAATATCTCCTAACTCCTTAATTTGGGGCTCCATTATTTTACAGTTTCTGTGTAGGAGTAGCCTTTTGACCAAATTGTATGCAGTTTCCAAAAAAAGTCATTTTGGTTGTTCTTCAGCTTTAAATTCATTTTATCAGAATTGATGGAACACACTATTATATATTTAGATATGAAAAAGAAAACATTGTTTAAAGCTAACACCAGTAGAAGAGAAACTAAAGAGGTCTCCTTTGTTCTTTTAATTTTTGTTTACAACACTATGCAAACTTGTACAACACAGTTTAATTAATTTATCACAGAAAGAGAAAAGAATATATTATTCAAACAACCTACAACCACCAAACTTGGCATCACATGAAGAAATGGAAAAGTAACTTGGGAAATGAGTAGGGGTAATTAAATGTGATATTGAATCTGGTTTGCAAGTCTCATTTTATATTAACTATAGGGGAACTTTGAATCCAATCATGGGTATCCTTTCCTTCACCCATAATTATGGAGAATGTTATTCCTTTTTGTCAGTGAGAAAACTACCCAAGAAATATATTGTTCATTTTGAAATTCTTAAAGCTGGCAGGAGGGCAAGTAAGGAAATACAAAGCTTTTGTTCTATGCTCTGGTGAGAACCACAAAGTGCTTCTAAAAGGATGATGGACCAACATTTCTTGATACCCCTCAGTTTTCAGTCTTTTAAAAGTCTTAGTCTTAAACAATAGAGTGAATCTTCTATCATAAAAACCCGTTGATAATGTAAAGTATTAAGCAGATAGATGCAAGGAATTATTAGTTCATTAAAACAAAAGAAACTGGACTCATTAATCCAGGTTAACAATTATTCTAGGATGATTTTAATATACTCTGAAAGTAGATTAATGTCACATAAGGAATAACTACTTAGTGGATTCATTAAGGACTATTAAGAACAAGTGAGTTTAAACTGTGAAGGTCCATATATATGTGAATTTTTTTCAATAAATACTATGGTACTGTGGGGTCCATGGTGGTGAATCTGCAGATGCAGAACTGCATATGCAGAAAACTTATTGTGGGAATTGAGAATCCTAGGACTCTGGAATTCAAGCAGGTCCTGGAACCAACCCTGAAGGACACACAGGGACCACTGTATATTTAATTTGTGCTGTGTGTGCTTAGTCACTCAGTTGTGTCTCACTCTTTGCCACCCCATGGACTGTAGCCTGCCAGGCTCCTCTGTCCATGGGGATTCTCCAGGCAAGAATACTGGAGTGGGTTGCCATGCCCTCCTCCAGGGAAACTTCCCAACCCAGGGATCAAACCCAGGTTTGAGATCAATTTAAAATTCAGAGGTTTGCAATGGGCTTTATTTCTTTGATGTATACAATTCCATGATATGAAGGTTTTTATTGTTGGAATAAGAAATCTCTGGTTGAGTAGGATTAAGCTTGCCCAAAGTTTCAGTAGTAGTGATGCAAAGTATAAACGAAATTGTCCTATTAATGCTGACATAAGAATAACAACATTCTTATGTCAAGAGTGGAGGGAGGGAATTTATGCACTACTAGCTTATAAGAAATAGAAAAAAATTTCCTTATATGTTAAATTTTTTAATGTACATAGATGAAATTGAGAAAATGGAAAACCTTAGAATACAGGTGAGACTATCAAAATCAGAATCAATTTTGTGGAGTATTCCATCTCCAAAAGGCTTCTGAAAGAGATATGCAGATATTTAAAATTAGTAATAGGATATAAATCTGAGATAGTTTTTCTCAGAGGAATAAGCAAGCTGACACTTACTACATAAATGTTCTTAACACCAAAATACATAAAAATAATACATGGATTATTTGTAGGGCCTTCTTTGAATTGATTTTACTAATCCAGCCTTTTAAAATTTACAGATTTTAAATGAGTCTTTTGTGACAGCTATAAAAATTCTATTACACATTCTTGATAAAATATGGAGTCAGAAGGAGAAGAATATAAGTAGTAAATAAACCAAATAAAACTGACCTTTAAATTCAGAAGCTCAGGTTTTAATCTGGTAAGCATCATTTTTTTTTTTAGCTCTTTCCTTCTCAAGATATCAATAAACTGTATTCTTTCATTCCCAGAACAATCATAGCATTCAACAACATATTTCATCTATGTGATAAAGTAGCTTGAAATTCTTGAAACACGTTCCCAACAAGTTCCCAAAAGGGATAGAAAATTAGTTAAATAGTAATTTTCATCTACTAGGACTGATTAAAGGGTAAAATGGAAACTTTATTGCAAACATCATTTTCAATTACTTTCTAACACCCCATAAAACTGTGAGAAGTGTATATTTCCACATTTGCCTGCACTTGTTGGGACAGATAGCCCAATATTTATTATGAAAAATTATTCAAGGTAAACTTGTCAAACAGTTCATTCAATTGCTCTTTTCTCAAATATAGAATATATATATAAAATAAAAACCAGGCAGAACTTTTCAAAGCAGAATAAAGAGAATTTTTCACTTCTTTAGTTCTCAATTCTTCAGGAAAAAGGAGAGAATGGGGTCAGGGAAGCTCAGGATTTGAAGAAGGGTTTGCAAAAGTCATTCCCCTGCCTCCCCAAGACATTTCCTGCTAGAGAGATGGGAGCATCGATCAGCCAGTGTTACCTGAGCCAATCTGTTTACCTCAGACTGTAAATCACCTCAGTGGATCTTAGTTCTGGAACCCGCTGAGATGTCCTGTTCAACCTATATACATTATCCATTTACAGGCTTTTTTTTTTTTTAAGTGAAATAAAAACCCTATACATTTCAGAAAAAAAAATGTGTTTACACAACCAAATGATTTCACATCTGGTGAAACTGAAGCTGCCATTCTATAAAAACAACTCTACAGTTAGGGTTAGAGTGTTCAGAAAATAGTGCGATGCCCTGTAAAATATCACTGGACTATAAATTGAAATAAACTGTACATTTCAAGATTTTAACAGGTTGATGAATTAACATTTCTTTTAATTCATTTCTCTGATAAGTCCCAACCTGCTGAAGTTATTTTTATTAGGTAAAATTACAGAATTACTATAAAATAATGCATTAAATGTTCTTATTAGAATTTTAAATAATTATTTCAGTGTGGTATTCACAAAATTGAAATCTCTTGGTAACATGTCAAGTATATAGCTAAAAAACCAGTAGAACTAAAATAGATTTGTTTTGTAATGGAGTAATTGCATTTGGAAAAATCCATCTAGTGAACTGATCCACTTTGGAAATAATGTCTATATTGGTATGGATACGTAGTAACAAGAAACAAGAAAAAAAAAAAAAAAGGAAGAAAGAAATTCTATCCAGAAGCATGTGTTCATCTGTGCTGGAAACAATCTTCTATTTGAAAGCAATAGCATGTGTAAATTAATTTTCTTTTATTCTCTTTATAACAATGAGTGTCCTATTTATCGGTAAAATATTTCTAGAATCTGTGGCTAATTTCACACCAATAAATTCCCACAAGCTGTCTGCTACATGGAAGAAACCACTTCTATATCAGGTTACAAAAGCAACAAATATTCTATGTCCTTAAACATATTACATTGTTTTATTATAAATTCTTGTAACATGTTTTTGCCCCACAAAAATGTTTGCACTAATTGGTAAAAGTAGAAATGGCATAAGTTTTGTCTGCAATGTAACGAGTACAGGTGTAGGGAAAGCAAAAATTCAAACAGTAAATAAAAGCCAAAAGATCAAATCACTCCACATTTCCAATAACTTAAACTAGGGACTACAACCAGGACAATAACAAAATCATTCAGACATGGGAAACTTGCACATTTATTTGTGTTAGAATGTATAATTTTTAGCTTGTAAATCTCAAATTTAACTTTCATGCTACACCTCCAAAAGCAAGCATTGACTTTATATTTCTTCCATTCATTCATTCAAATTCACCTGTGGACCTACTATGCTGCCCAGTGCTGTGCCAGTCAGTGTGCAGATGGCAGTGAGCAAAACAAAGTCCCTTTGCTCATGGAGGAAAACAGACATTAGGATGATAAACTATGAACTGCTGCTGCTGCTGCTAAGTCGCTTCAGTCGTGTCCGACTCTGTGCGACCCCATAGACAGCAGCCCACCAGGCTCCACCGTCCCTGGGATTCTCCAGGCAAGAACACTGGAGTGGGTTGCCATTTCCTTTTCCAATGCATGAAAGTGAAAAGTGAAAGTGAAGTTGCTGAGTCGTGTCCAACTGTTAGCGACCCATGGACTGCAGCTACCAGGCTCCTCCATCCATGGGATTTTCCAGGCAAGAGTACTGGAGTGGGTTGCCAGTGCCTTCTCCAAACTATGAACATACACATCATATAATGACAAGTTCTATCAGAAGGAAGAAAGCAGGGTCAAGCAAGGGACTGAAGTGGTATTTTATGTCCTCTGGTTTGAGAGGTTCTTGCTGATAAAATGACATTTGGAAGGAGAACTGAATGCAGTGAGAAACAACCATTGCATTAGGTCCTAAACCTGTTATTTGAAATGATCTTCTGTAAAATTAAATTGCAAACTGATTAGGTGGCCAATCAACAAAGATGACATTTTAGAGATAGTTGATGTTATCCTCAGTTTTTCACTATGATTACTGTATAATGATCGGATCTATTCCCAAACTTAGCATGAAAAAATTGGAAAATATTCAAGGTTAGCTGTTAGTACTGCATCTAGGGGCATCCCTGGTGGCTCAGCAGTAGAGAATCAACCTGCAATGCAGGAGATGCAGGAGACATAGGTTTGATCTCTGGGTCAGGGAGAACCCTGAGGGGATGAAATGGCAATCCACTCCAGTATTCCTGATGGGAAAAGTGCCAAGGACAGAGGAGCCTGGTGGGCTAAAGTCCATAGGGTTGCAAAGAGTCAGACATGACTGATAGACTGAACACACACACACTGCATCTAGAAAACAAATTTTAAAGTGAAGAGCTATCTCCAGGAGATAGTTCCCAGTCAATACATAGCTAAAACATGGCTCCAGAGGCACTGTTTGCACTATAAGCTAATGCTACACTACAAAACAGAAACAAAACAAACCATAACCTCATTAGGTATCAGTAGTTACTAGAGCAATCTTAAGAATCACCTGAAGATTTGTGGAGAGGAAAATCTAGGTCCTCTTAGGCTATTTCATGTTTATCTGTACATGTGGCCGGGAGGCACATGTACCTAGGAGAGCAATGAGGAGCTAAATGGCCATAATACACTTAAGATCTGAGTCATTCTATAAAAATATTAAATAGCTTTCAAAAATCAAACAACTTGAATAAAGAAAACCCCTACTAGAGAAATTTGTGGCCATCTGTATTGGTCAAAGATAATTTTAAATGTTGTATGAGATTGTGAAATATGAATACCTTTTACATAATTATTAGAAGATAATTTGGATGAACATACCACTTCCAAATCCTAAAAATCAGGAGTATTTAATGAAACTTATTGTATTCAGCCAATTGCCCAAACATTGTTTTTTTTTTGGCTGTATATAATAGTAGTCACAGCAAAATAGTAGATATGAAAAAAAGATAAACCGTAAATTTAAAATTTAGAAACAACTCAGAACCTATCCAAACAGATGTGAAATTCTGTTCCTTTGAACCACATTTAACTATTGTTCCATTTGCCTACTTTTTTAACATAACTGTCTAATTGAGCATTCACAACCTAATAAAGTGCACACCAGGACCTACACAGACCTCCTGTTAGGCCCTGAAGGGTAAAGGTTTTGTATCACTTCCAGATTTTCAATTAGATCCTAATTATAACATGCTTCATTTAAAGCTACAGGAATCCCGACCTTGTCAGCACTAGTGGACCATAACATGTCTGTCTTAATTAGATCTGATTAGTTCTGGGCCCAGCTCACATTGTGTACCCTGACTCTGTTAAAAGCTGCTCATCTGTTTGGCAGCTGCTGGTGTGGAAGAACCTTATTCATCATGTTGCAAGAGAGTGTGTTCCTGCACCTTTCCCTCCTGGGATGCTGGGCCTTTTGATATTCCATAACGCCATAGGATCAGCCAAATAATGCACCTCACTTGTCACTGGTAGTATGGTGGAGCTGGAAGTGGAAACCTCAGCTGCTCAGCGGCTACTACTGGAAGCATTGTGAGCTTGTCCTAGTCTCCTAATCAATAACATTCTATTGGAGACTTCAATTTTCCAGCGATTGACTTATCTCATGCATTTTGTAAGCCTGTTTTATTACTGTTGCTGTTTAGTCGATAAGTTGTGTCCGACTCTTTTCCGATGCCATGGAGGGTAGCCTGTCAGGCTCCTCTGTCCATGGGATTTCCCAGGCAAGAATACTGAAATGGGTTGCCATATTCTGCATTACAAGAAGACTATATAAACTAATACTTGGCATGCATTTTCTGAAATCCATTTTCAAATACAATCATCAGTGTTATCAATTTCACACACACACACACACACACACACACACACACACACATATATATATAAAAGCTACTAACTCTTAAACAAAGTGTGTGGTGACATCCATTGGAGTTTTTTCTCTGGCATTTTCAATTTGTTTCCAGAAGCCACCAGATGAAAATTTCTGTATTGATTTTTTAAAAATTTGATACACAAAGCTTATTTCAGGACTAATGATTCACAAGCCATAAGAACATCCTCATTTACTCTGCTTTGTACTTGGGCAGCATTTTGATAATGGTTGAATTAATATGGGGCATTGACATCTTTATCTATAGTTAATGGGACTTCTCATTTACTTGTGAGTAACAGCTGATGGTTATCCGATTCTCCGCTAGGGGATTGAACCCGCCTCTCTTATGTCTCCTGCATTGGGTTTTTTACCCCTAGCACCACCTGAGAAGACCCATGTGTTTTTGCATATACTAATTTAATCCAAATAGCAATTCTTACAGGGATGCACCACTATTTAACACCAGGGAGTGCATAATTTCAATTTTAAAGTGAGAAAATACATAAAATGTGGGATTAAATAAATTTCCCAAACACCCAGTTATGAAATTGCAGAGGTAGGATTTGAATTTCTTTCTACTATAACGGGCCTTATATAAGATTTATTTCGTCTAGAATTTAGAGTCCTAGGGATAGGAGAATGAGTTTTTCCTGACTTCCATTAGAGTGTAACTATAACTTTGGTCTCATTTTAAACCCACCACCTCCTTGTTCATCAAGCTCCAGCCTTCTTTAGAGTTCTCACATACATCACATTCATGTCAACCTAAGAGCCACTGCCCTAGCTGTTCCCCTTGTGCAGAGATCTGTAATCCTGAATGTTGACAAGGTCCTCATTCCTGTTACATCTTATGACTTAGGTCACATCTCAGTCCTTCAGAAAACTTTTTTCGCTAACCTCCTTGCCCCCAAATAGTATTCCTCTAGCCATCAATTCCTCACATTATTCTCTACATTTAAATTTTTGCCACCGCTGATACTATCTCAAATTATCCTTTACTACTCTTACAGAGTCTGAAAAAGTCCGTGAAAGCAGTTACTGATCTTGTTCATGGTTGTTTCCCCAGACTTGGAAAGGTATTAATAGTTGGCACAGGTAGGTTCAATAAATACTTCGAGCTTGTACAGTCAGATAAACTATCAATAGCTATTGAATTCTACCGAAAGGAGAAATTGAAGAATTACGGTTAAGTAGTTCTCTTGCCTGGAAAGTCCCATGGATGGAGGAGCCTGGTAGGCTGCAGTCCATGGGGGTGCGAAGAGTCGGACATGACTGAGCGACTTCAATTTCACTTTTCACTTTCATGTATTGGAAAAGGAAATGGCAACCCACTCCAGTGTTCTTGCCTGGAGAATCCCAGGGACGGCAGAGCCTGGTGGGCTGCCAGCTATGGGGTTGCACAGAGTCAGACACGACTGAAGCGACTTAGCAGCAGCAGCAGTCATTTATCTAGGGCTTCCCTGGTGGCTCAGCAGTAAAGAATCTGCCTGCACTGAAGGAGCCTCAAGAGATTCAGGTTCAATACCTGAGTCAGGAAGATTCCCCTGGAGGAGGGCATGGCAACCCACTCCAGTGTTCTTGCCCAGAAGAATCCCATGGACGGAGAAGACTGGTAGCCTAGAGTCCATAGGGTCACAAAGAGTCAGACATGACTGAAGCAACTTAGAATGCACACATAGTCATTTATCTAACCTCAAGGAATACAGACAGAGCCCACAGTCAGTACTACTGGCTTAATTCATTAAGCTCCAGTGCCCTCACAATGAGAAGTACATACCCGAGCTCCAAGTCTTTTGCCTTTCTTTCTTTTTTTTTTTTTAATACGTCTTGTCTCCAACTTGCAACCTAAACAGGTATACAGTTTCCAGTCTCATTTCTCTGGGCCTGAGAGCTAGTGTTGTAAATCAACTTAGCATACCAAGCTATTCCAGGTAAGTATGTAACTTCTTTTCATTCCCTAACTTCCCACTCAATTCTACCCTACCCCTCCACCCACCAAACCTTTTAATAGGTATTGAAGTACTGCTGCTAAGCATCAATACCAAATTAGGACTGAGGCATATTATGCTATTCATTTTGATGATTACTGCTAATCAGATTGCCTAAATTTTACATATTCTTTGCTCTTCCTCTCATAATTGAAAATTGCCACAATCTAGGACTCCACAGTTAACCTACCATTCCCTAAATATACTGTCTCATAGATTCTCTCTCCTGATGCAGATTTAAAAACCATCCATGAATATCTCCAAATTCCTATATCCATCCCAGATCTACCTGCTTAGCTTCAGATCCACTTATGCAAACTCCCACTCATTTTCACATAGAGAAATAAAATTTTAAGTGTTTATCTCTCTGGTCTTTTACCAACACTCTTCCTCCAGATGCCCCCAAGTTTGATTTAGAAAATATTATCAGCATGTCTTGTAAACTATTTCCAAAAAGTATTTCTCAAATCCAAACACTTCTTTATGTTTCCATTTACACAACCAAGTTTTGTATAATTATCATTGGCTACTTGAATTAATGCACTATTCTTCCCAATATTCTGCTCTCAAAATCACTTGTCTTTCCCAATCTTCATATTTAGATGTAGATCTCCATATCATGAGCCATTTTTAATTTCATTTTTCTACTTCATTTCAATGAAACAATCTATACCAGAGATCACATTCTTTATTATTAAACTCATTTATTGTCTACATTCCCAATGGAATATGAGTTCACTGAGGTCAATTCCAGTGCCCAGAGCAGCTACTGACAGATAATAATGGTTGAAATATTATTTATGGAATAAATATATAAATGAGAGATGTTATACTCTAAATTGCAACTGTTCTTCAAAGTTAAGATACTATACTCAGATCAAACTCCTTCAGGTAAATAGATCTCCTCAAATGGAATTCAGACCAAATGATCAATCTTTTGAGGCATCTTCAGGCCCCTCTGAAATTGGAGAAGGAGTAATTTATTTTCAGGTTGCGATACTGACAGTTCTATATGTCCTCACCTTCACTATACACATATGTGTAAAAGAGCATCTATTCATTCACTACCTCATTCATTTAACATGGTTTGTAACTGTAACAACTGCTTAAAAAGAATAACGTAGAATATCTACCTACCCTTAGATATTACCATTTTTTCAGTGTTTTAATTTCTATTTAATTTCAGCAGATTAGATATTAAAATACATGCATACATACACATATATAACAGATGAAAGAAAAGTCATTCAATAAACTAAATTTGTCATTTATAATCCCCCTAAATACCTCTTAATTTTTCAAAAGTATGATAAACCATAAAAAATATTAGGGGCGTTCCAAATGCCGTTGCTGAAAAAAATCACATAATTAAAAAATAAATAACATTCCAAGGAAGTATTAAGATACTGGCAGAAAAGAGACTGCAATATTATTTATGCCTTTTCACTAGACAATTTAACAAGGGTATAGATTTGAAAGCAACATGCTATTTCACAAACTTTTATCCCTACTTTTAATGTGCAACCTCTTAGGTGATTAAGACAAATGGATTGTCTGCAGACAATGGATTTTGTGTATGAAGCCAAGAAAATTGTCTTTCTTTCAGTACTTTTGGGAGCTTTCTTCTAAAACTTTATAAATCCCTTTCTATATAGCTCAACCAGAAAAGACTGCCAGATTCTAGTATTTCTTTGTGTCTGGCATCCCCAGAAACAGAATGATTACTTATGGCTAATCTTTCAGAGATTACAAGTTATGTGCAAAGATATAGAAAGAATCCTAGGGTCAATATGCAGATGAAACAATCCTCTCTTTTAGCCCCATTTGCCTAAGGTCTGACAACCCAATCCATACATAGGTGGGAAATAGTCCCTTGAGAAAACTTATTTCACATGTTGCTAAGTTACTAACCAGTTAAAGAAAACTACATGAATAACAAAGATTAAAAATGTTTCTATATAGTATATCATCTGCAATATGCATTTATGAGTAATATAGTAGTTATTTAAAGTTACCTCAGAAAACCAGACACTTGAGGATGAGAAATGATAAATAAATGTCTATATAAGCCTATAAGCTTGTGTAAACTTGGCAGCTTAAATTCACTGGCATTATTTGTAAAGATCCTATTCCTTTTGTTTGTCTTTACCTAAAGTTAGAATAAAATCCAGCAAAAAGTTCAGGTTTTAGGCTTATTGGATAGGAAGCTAAGAAGCTTTGGTGTTTCACATAAATTTTAAGACTGTGAATTGTCTATGACCTTCTGAGTCTATCTAAGTCTCATCAGTTCAGTTCAGTTGCTCAGTCGTGTCTGACTCTTTGCAACCCCATGAATCGCACCACGCCAGGACTCCCTGTCCATCACCAACTCCTGGAGGTCACTCAAACTCATGTCCATCGAGTCGGTGATGCTATCCAGCCATCTCATCCTCTGTCATCCACTTCTCCTCCTGCCCCCAAACTCTCCCAGCATCAGAGTCTTTTCAAATGAGTCACCTCTTCGCATGAGGTGGCCAAAGCACTGGAGTTTCAGCTTTACCATCAGTCCTTCCAAAGAGCACCCAGGACTGATTTCCTTTAGGATGGACTAGTTGGATCTCCTTGCAGTTCAAGGGACTCTCGAGAGTCTTCTCCAACACCATAGTTCAAAAGCATCATCAATTCTTCTGCACTCAGCTTTCTTCACAGTCCAATTCTCACATCCATACATGACTACTGGAAAAACCATAGCCTTGACTAGACGGACCTTTGTTGGCAAAGTAATGTCTGTTTTTTAATATGCTATTTAGATTGGCCATAACTTTCCTTCCAAGGAGTAAATGTCTTTTAATTTCATGGCTGCAATCACCATCTACAATGATTTTGGAGCCCCCCAAAATAAAGTCTGACACTGTTTCCACTTTTTCCCCATCTATTTCCCATGAAGTGATGGGACCGGATGCCATGATCTTCATTTTCTGAATGTTGAGCTTTAAGCCAAGTTTTTCAATCTCCTCTTTCACTTTCAACAGGAGGCTTTTCAGTTCCTCTTCACCCTCTGCCATAAGGGTGGTGTCATCTGCATATCTGAGGTTATTGATATTTCTCCCAGTAATCTTGATTCCAGCTTGTGCTTCTTCCAGCCCAGCATTTCTCATGATGTACTCTGCATAGAAGTTAAATAAGCAGGGTGACAATATACAGCCTTGACGTACTCCTTTTCCTATTTGGAACCAGTCTGTTGTTCCATGTCTAGTTCTAACTGTTGCTTCCTGACCTGCATATAGGTTTCTCAAGAGGCAGGTGAGGTGGTCTGGTATGCCCATCTCTTTCAGAATTTTCCACAGTTTATTGTGATCCACACAGTCAAAGGCTTTGGCATAGTCAATAAAGCAGAAATAGAGGTTTTTCTGGAACTCTCTTGCTTTTTCCATGATCCAGAAGATGTTGGCAATTTGATATCTGGTTCCTCTGCCTTTCAGCTTGAACATCTGTAAGTTCACGGTTCACGTATTGCTGTAGCCTGGCTTGGAGAACTTTGAGCACTACTTTATTAGCATGTGAGATGAGTGCAACTGTGTGGTAGTTTGAGCATTCTTTGGCATTGCTTTTCTTTGGGATTGGGATGAAAACTGACCTTTTCCAGTCCTGCGACCACTGCTGAGTTTTCCAAACTTGCTGGCATATTGAGTGCAGCACTTTCACAGCATCATCTTTCAGGATTTGAAACAGCTCAACTGGAATTCCATCACCGCCACTAGCTTTGTTCGTAGTGATGCTTTCTAAGGCCCACTTAACTTCACATTCCAGGATGTCTGGCTCTAGGTGAGTGATCACATCATCATGATTATCTGGGTCGTGAAGACCTTTTTTTGTACAGTTCTTTTGTGTATTCTTGTCACCTCTTCTTAATATCTTCTGCTTCTGTTAGGTCCATACTATTTTTGTCCTTTATTGAGACCATCTTTGCATGAAATGTTCCCTTGGTATCTCTAATTTTCTTGAAGAGATCTCTAGTCTTTCCCATTCTGTTGTTTTCCTCTATTTCTTTGCATTGATTGCTGAGGAAGGCTTTCTTATCTCTCCTTGCTATTCTTTGGAACTCTGGATTTAGATGCTTATATCTTTCCTTCTAAGTCTCATACTGTCCCATAAAAGCTTAAAATTGTAGTCGTATTATCTATGCTTGGATGTTTCCTTTCAGAGTTACATTTTAAAATTTATTTTGAATTTTGATGATGGGTTTACAATATAAAAGTCTGATACAGGCTTCTGAAAGTCCTTGTCACTTATGCTTTCAATAAATGCTCATTGTGCAATGAGAGTTGTTGTGGGCTGTTGTCATAGAGAAGTGAGAAACACATAAAACATCTCTGACTTTACAGAGCTTACACTGTAGTGGGGGTAACGATTGTACCCAAGATAAACAAGAAAATGTATAGTATCTTAGAGAGTGGTGAATGTTAAATGGAATGACTTTTTAGGGAAGAAAATTTGTTGATTTTGGGGGACAATTGTCACAGTATTTTCTGAGAGGAATGAATTCTAGTATAAAAG
Source organism: Budorcas taxicolor (assembly GCF_023091745.1). NCBI lineage: Eukaryota > Metazoa > Chordata > Mammalia > Artiodactyla > Bovidae > Budorcas > Budorcas taxicolor. The sequence continues at coordinate 91,647,224 of NC_068910.1, forward strand.
ACAGTTTTAGTGAGAAATATGGAAAATTCATCCTTGGTACTAGGAGAGAATTTCTGTTGGCCTGCAAATAGGTAGATATATGAATGTGGTATAGGTGGTTTGTTGAAATTATTTTATGGTTGTGTTATGTTGTTAGAGGCTAAGGTGGCATAAAGAAATGTAACCTAAAGGGATGAAAAATTATTAAGTAATTATCTGGAAGGTTGGTAGAACAAATAGATTAGAAATTATATTGCAAATATTCAAGAGCATCAAGGGCCCACCTAAAGTTATTAAAGCATTTTATTCATTCACTTATTTCCTACTTTCCTTATTTTGATTATTTTTGACAAGGTTATATCATTCTGAAATTGCATCAGATACTATAATGATTATCAAGAAAGAATGCAGCTGTCCTGTACATCATAGCACATTATTCATTACTCTAGAATACTGGGACAAGCAAATGAATAAAGATAGTGACACACTCTTATCACATGCTGTAATGCTTAATGTGTGCCATTACAATTTTATCTTCACATACATAAACAATTAAGAACTTATGTTTCTAAAAATGTGTTTTGTCTCTACAATTGATTTGGAAATATTTATATTCTATGAATTAGTTTCTGTTTCTTTATAGTGAGAACTAAACAAATGGCATTTCCATTTTCAAATAAGCAAAAGTTACTTCCTATACATGTATGTATGCATGTATGTTAAGGATGACACCGAGTAGAAAAAATAAATCATCATAAGTGCTATCCTACCCACTGATTACATATTATCTTCCCAGCTCACCATGTAGAAGTGATAACTTTCTTCCTGGAATCCCCATGGTTCTCTATGTACTTGTTAAATATGCCTACCCTCTAACTCTGTTGTGTAGGTTTCTGACAAGTATATTTTAGCTACCCAACTAGATTTTCAAGTCCCTCAGAGAAGTACAGAACTGAGATCAACATCATCATTTCTGGAGCCAGACTATCTGGCACTTTCCTTTTTCTTGCAAGTTATAGCAAATGCTTACTGTACTTCAGAAGTCATACATACTTGTGTGCAGACACACCTACCCACATATACACACAGAAACTAACCAACCAAATACTGCCATTTCCTACTTGAGTAAACTTGGGAAAAGGATTTAATTCTATGAGTGTACTCTTTTGCAAAATTCTCATAATAGTACTTCTTAACTTATAGACTTATGCATGTTAATGTAAATAGTATAATTAAAGGGTTTCAAATATTGTCTGGGAGACCTGTGGATTAAGATGGCAAAGTAGGAAAATTCTGAGCTCACTTTCTCCTATAGACACATCAAAACTATAGCTCTAGACAGAATAAACATCTCTGAAAACAACCTGAGAACTAGTAGAGCACATCTACATGTTATACAACTTATTTAAATGATATAAAGTACAGGAAACATCAAGATAGGTAAAAAAAGCAGAGACTCCATCTAGGCAGAACCCATACTACGAGGGTGGTGACCCATAAGCAAGAGAAATATCATAACAGCAATGTTCCCCTCTGAGGACTGAGAGGTCTGAGCCCCGGAATGGGTTTCCCAGCCTGGGGAACCTGGACTAGGAAACTGAGCCTCAATAACATCTGACTTTGAAAACCAGTGGGGCTTATACCTTTGAGAGCTGAAATGTGGTAGGAAAACAAGACCTGGTTTTAGAAGGGCTTGTGTGCACACTTATTTGCTCTAAATTCCAGATGAGGGGCAACAGCTTGAAAAGCACCTGGGTCATACAAAAAGAAGATTCACTGACTAATATCAGGGCAGGTGCTGGAGAAGCAGGGGTTTGCTGGAATTTTCTAGTAACAGGAGCACCGGTGGGCAGCATTTTTAAAGAAATACTCCTTCATTTAACTGGTCTGATGCTGGAGAGTGGGATTTCTGTCACGCTCAATCAACCTAGTTAACATCGTGCACCCTCACCTTGGTGTTCCCTTGAAGACTTGCTTCAGCCAACCTGCCTGCTCTGGCCATTCTTTTCAAAGGTGCTCCTGTTCTTCTCCACCTGGTGGGCAGCCCTGGCCAGAACTGGCAACCCCCCAGTGTGCTCTATGGGGCCATACCTGTACCTCAGTGTGTTCCCAAGAGTCATGGGCAGGCCTGGAAGCCAGGCAGGCTGGGGGCCAGACACATTCAACACCACACCTGTGATAATCATGGTCAGCACTCACAGAAAACCAGGGTGAGGACCAGCCCTCACAGTTAGGACAGTCATAGCAGTTGTAGATGAGTTATTCAGCCAGCTGAAACAGAGGCCACCCTGCTCACTAATCCACCTGTAACAACTACGGCTTGATCTCACAAGAGGGTGCATATAGATTACACAGAGCATACACCCACAGCATCTGGATCTGGTAATCAGAAGGGATTGTGCCACTGGGTTCTACAGTACACCTCATACATAAGACTACTATTTCAAGACTGAGAATATACTCCCTAGTACATAGAAGCAAACACAGAGAGTGAGGCAAAATGAGGAGATGAAGGGGTAGTTTCCAAATGAAAGAATATGAGAAATCTTCCAAAAAAGAATGAAATGGAGACAGGCAATTTACCAGATAAATAGTTTATAGTAATAGTTATAAACATGATCACTGAACTTGAGATAAGAACAGATGAACTCAATGAGAAACTCAACAAAGAGAAAATATAAGAAAAGCAAATCAGAACTAAGAATACAATAACTGAAATAAAATTATACTAGAAGAAGTCAACAGAAGACCAAAAGATTCAGAAGGATGGATCAGCAATCTGGAAAACAGAATGGTGAAAATCAATCAGACTAGCAAAAAAAAAAAAAAAAAAAAGATAGCTTAAGGGAACTCTGGGACAGTATTAAGCACAGTAACATTTATATAATAGAGGTCTCTAAAGGAAAAGAGACAGAGATGGGGACAGAAACCCTATTTGAAGAAATAATGGCTGAAAACTTCTTTAACCTGATAAAGGAAACAGACATTCATGTCTAGGTAGCACAGAAAATCCCCAACAAGGTGAACCCAAAGAGACTCACATCAAGACACATTACAGTGAAAACACCATGCTTAAAGATAAAGAGAAACTATTAAAAGCAGCAAGGAAAAACATTTTGTTATGAAAAAGGAACTCCCCTTAGGACAATCAGCTAATTTTACAGTAGAAATACAAGCCAGAAGAGGCTGGCATGATATATCCAGGGTGTTGAAAGGAGAAAAAAAAAAGCTTGCAATTAAAAATACTCTATTCAGGAAGGTTATCATTCAGAAATAAAAGAGAAATAAAGAATTTTCTAGATTAGCACAAGCGCAAAGAGTTCATCACTACTAAACTGGTCATATAAGAAATGTTAAGGAGATCTGTTTAAAATAGAGAAAGACTGTGCTAGAAACAAAGAAATTATGAAAGAGAAAGCTCTCACTGGTAAATCAAACATGTAATGAAAGTAGTGAACCGGAATACTAGTTGGAAGCTAGTTTGAAGGTGGACAAAAAAACAACTAGTAAACTCATCTCTATTTAAAATAATCAATATGCAAAACAAAAAGATGCCAAATATGATGTCAAAAGCATAAAATGTGGGGTGAGAGAAGGAATAAAAATGTAGTGCTTTCAGAATATGTTCAAACTTAAGCAATTGTCTACTTAAAGTAGACTGCATTAAATATAGGTTGTTATACATATATGAGCATCAAATTAACCACAAACCAGAAACCTATATACATGCTCAGTCACTTCAGTTTGTGTCCAAATCTTTATGACCCCATGGGCTGTAGCCAACCAGGCTCCTCTGACCATGGGATTCTGGATACTGGAGTGGATTGCCATGCCCTCCCCCAGGGGCTCTTCCTGACCCAGGGATCAAATCCACATTTCTTATATCTGATGCATGGGTAGATGGGTTCTTTACCACTAGCACCACCTGGGAAACCCATAATAGATACACAAAAGATAAATAGGAAAGAATGAAAACGTAACACTAAAGAAAGTCATCAAATCACCTGGGAAGAGAACAAGAAAAAAAGAAAGAAACAGAGAACTACAAAACAACCAGAAAACAACTAACAAAATGGCAATAAGTACATACCTATCAATAATTACTTTAAACGTAATTTGACTAAATGCTCCATTCAAAAGGCATAGGGTGGCTAAATGGATTAAAAAAAGAGTCACATGTATATGCTGCCTATAAGAGACAGTCATGTAAGATTTAAAAACACATATAGACTGAAAGCAAAGGGATGAAAAAAGATATTTCATGCAGAGGGAAATACAAAGAAAGCTATACTTACATCAGACGGAATAGATTTTAAAACGATAACCATAATAAGAGACAAATGAAGGCATGTAATAATTATAAATATCTTTGCACCCCAAATAGAAGAACCTAATACATAGAGTAAACATTAATAAATATAAGGGAAATACTGATAGTAATATAGTCATAGTAGTGGAACTTAACATCCCACTTATATTAATGGATATAGTCCAGAGAGAAAAAAACAATTAGAAAACTTTCGCCTTAAACTACATACTACATTATATTAACCTAATAGTTATATATAGAACATTCTCTTCCCAAACAGCAGAATACATTCTTTTCAAGTGTACATGGAATATTACCTGGGATACATCACATGTTAGGTTACAAGTCTCATTAATTTAAGAAGATTGAAATCATATTTTCCAACCAAAATAAAATAAAACTAAAAATCAATTAATAAGAGGAAAACTAAAAAAAAATCACAAACATATGGAAGTTAAATAACATGTTATTGACCAATGGGTCAACAACAACAACAGAAATCAAATTGGAAATTAAAATGTACCTTCAGACAAATGAAAATGAGAAATAGAATTCTAAAATATATGGGAACTGAAAACTGAGTCCTAAGGGGGAATTTTTTTAGAAATACAGGTTTCCTCGCCCAAACAAGAAAATTTTCAAACAAAAAATAAAATTTTACACCTAGAGAAACTAGAAGAATAAACAAAGCCCAAAGTTAGTGGAAGGCATGAAATAAATAACAGAGAAGAAATCAATGAACTAGACACTTTAAAAGTCACAGAAAATGTGAATGACACTAACAGGTGACTCTTTGAAAACAAACAAAATTGATAAAACTAGACATATTCATTAGTAACAATAACATCAGAAATAAAAGGAGAGAAGTTATAAACAAGAGCACAGAAATATAAGGAATCATAAGAGATTACTATGAACCATTATGTAAACAAATTGGACAACCTAGAATAAAAGAATAAATTCCTAGAAATATACACTCTTTCAAGACTGAATTGGAAGAAATAGAAAATCTGAATAAACTGAACACTATTTTAAAAAATCAAGTCAAAATCAGGCAACTTCCAACAAACCAATGTCCAGGATCAGATGGTTTCATAGGTGCATTCTGTCAAGCATTTAAAGAAGAATTAATATCTATTCTTGTCAAACTATTCCAAAAAATATTGAAGAGGAAAATCTCATTTTATTAAGCCAGCTCAAGAGTGATCAAGAGTTAGGCATTGGAGGTATTAGACATGGAGGTGGCAAAGACGAGAAAGAGGATGCTAGAAGCAATGGTGGAAGAAGAGTGTGAATCCCATGGACAAAGGAGCCTCGTGGGCTACAGTCCATGGGGTTGCAGAATCAGACATGACTGAGCAACTAACATTTTACTTTCTTCATCAAACTGTATACAATATCTGCCCTTAATCTTTTCAGTTACCTGCATCTTGGTTAAGTGAGGACTAGATATGGTAGAGTGGCTGCTGCTGCTGCTAAGTCACTTCAGTCGTGTCCGACTCTGTGCGACCCCATAGAGGGCAGCCCACCAGGCTCAGCGGTCCCTGGGATTCATTTCCTTCTGCAGGGTATCTTCCTGACCCAGGGGTCAAATCAAAGTCTCCTGCATTCCAGGCAGACGCTTCACCGTCTGAGCCACCAGAGAAGCATATATATACTCACACACATACATGCTTCCCTGGTGGCTCAGATGGTAAAGCATCTGCCTGCAATGCAGGAGACTTTGGTTTGATCCCTGGGTCAGGAAGATACCCTGGAGAAGGAAATGGCAATCCACTCTAGTACTCTTGCCTGGAAAATCCCATGGACAGAGGAGCCTGATAGGCTACAGTCCATGGGGTCGCAAAGAGTCAGACACGACTAAGTGACTTCACTTTCACTTTCATACACATATATACTTATTTTCTACTGTGCTAGTAATGTACCATTGTTTTATTTATAGTTATTACACACATGTACACACATACCTAAACATACACAAACATAAATAGCTATAATATCTATAAAGCCTCTTCTGAGTTTAAGAGAATCTTTTTGACTGATTTCTTTTGTAAATGTCAGTTACATATGTGTTTTTACATTTTCTAGTAGCCACATTTAAGAAAGCAATAAGCAGATAAAATAAATTGTATTAACATACAAAAGTACAAAATATTATAATTTCAACATAAAGTCAACATAAAATTATTAATAAAATTTTACATCTTTGAAAACCAGTGTGTGCATTTCTTACAGCACTTCTGAAGGGGCTTAATAGACTCATGTAGCTGGTGGTTCTCAGACTGTACAGTATTAGTCTGAATTAATGTGTGGCTTAATTCTGCTCTTTCTGATAATACTGATCAATATATTTTCTTAATAGAAATAAAGGAAAGTTATCAAAAATGGCTTTGGAATACATCTCACAATATTATTTGTGCAATTGGGAATACAGGCTTAGCAGAATGTCTGGGCTTGCAGGAGGTTCCACATTTATTAAGTCAGTCTGACTACTAAGCTCCTTGAATACTGCTGAGAAATAATTGGACATGATTAATGAATTAAATGGCTTAAGGGCAAAAGAAATATTTCCATAATGTTTATTTTTATTTAAAAAATAAAGTGAAAACTGCCTAAGTAGTAGATATGAAAATAGTTGTCGACTTGGAGCTGCTTCTTCATGTGAAAATATGAAAAACAAGTTAAATGTATTAAATGCTAACATCTAATATAACTGAGATTTCCTGTTTCTGTTATTATAATTATGGCAGACATGCAACTTGGAGTACAATGAAAAGAAAAACAAATGTCTACCATAAAATTTGCTAAGTACTTGAATAAAAGTTAAGAGCTGTCAACTACTGAAGTTTAACAAAGTTCTCTTTACAGTATTTTTTATCCTCCCAGCAGCTCTATTGTTATTTTACTATTTATATATGACAAACTGAGACATTAAATAACTTGTTCAAGGTCAAGATTTGCTAAGATATATAACCAGGGTAGACCCTTCATACATTTTCTAACTTTAGAATAGTAAATAAATTTCAGGGAAAGATATATGTAATGTTTTATGTACTATATTATTATGTTTATAATATGTGTGGCTTCCCTGGTGGCTCAGTCAGTAAAGAGTCCGCCTGCCATGTAGGAGACCTCGATTCCTGCGTCAGGAAGATCCCCTGGAGAAGGAAACGTCAATCCACTCCAGTATTCTTGCCTGGAGAATTCCATGGACAGAGGAGCCTGTTAGGTTACAGTCCACGGGGTCACAAAGAATTAGACATGACTGAGAGACTAACTTTCATTATTATGTTAATATACCTTTAATGTAATTTATATTAATATATATTTAACATATCAAACGGAAGGTTTTACTTAGGGCTACTTAAACTTAGAAGATTAAACCATTGTTTGTTTCTTACCTCAGTGTAGATATAAAGAAATTTCAAATTAACTGGTATGGAAATTTCAAATGAATTTGAGATAAGAAAATTACATTTAATGTTAGATGCTTTCACATTTGTTTCTGTTTAATTTTGAAAATAATAGAACAAGATTGATATTATCATTCCTATTTTATATATTAGGAAACTGGGGCTTGGAAGGGTTTCTGTTCATAGTAGCAAATTGAGATTTTACCATGTTTGCCTGACTACATTTTTATGTTTTTTCATAATACTGTCACTCTAAATTGAGGAAAGTTTTAAATGTAAGACATTTAAGGAAGTGAGTTTAATGGCATGAAAGGAGAGGCAATGTACTGTTTTTTGTTTTCATTTTTTTCTAAAAGAAGTGTTATTTCTAGTCATGTTCAAGATCATAATAGCATGCTTCCAAATAAAGAATATAAATATAGATACATAGTACAATCTTTATTTTAGGTGTTTTAAATATTAGAATACCTGAAAATACAAAGTATAAATATTCATCATCCTCAAAAATTAAAAAATAATATTTGCTTTCTGTCATAATGAAGATTCTCACAAATTCTTCCAGCTGTTCAATTAATGATCTGATCAAATATTTTTGAAATCTCTTATGCCAGACATTTCTGTAGATACTAGAGATATGATTGCACAATAAAGTATTGCCCTTGATAAAACTTGTATTCAATAGACAAGCAATATATAAAAAAATTAGATGGCTGTCAACTTTAGGCAAAATTGGTCATATGATTATCCTTATAAAATATAAACTATTAATACATGGTTGATGTTGCTTAAATTTGCTATTTCATAGATATTTGGGACTTTGAAGCTGAGAATGAAAATTTTCTATGCAAAAATTATTCTAAGTATTAAAGATAAATAATGATGTTAATTAGGCTAAGATGTTCCACTTCAACAGAACACATGGCTACCTGTTAAATTCTAGACTCCAAAGCAAGAACATTCAGTATCTTTCCCTTTGCCAATTGCTTTGTGACCCTATGCACTGTAGCCGGCCAGGATCTTCTGTCCATGGGATTTTCAAGGGAAGAATACTGGAGTGGGTTGCCATTTCCTGCTACAGGGGATCTTCCCGACCTAAGGATCAAACTCATGTCTCTTGTGTCTCCTGCATAGCAGGCAGATTCTTTATTGCTGGAGCCATCAGGGGAGCCCCAGATGAAAAAAAATTCTGCTCATTTCCATTCTTGGTAAGTTTGTAAGGTTTATTGAAACGTGTACTGAATAAATGTAGCCCCTGCTCGTTTTTGAGTTCAGAATCAACTAAAACTGTGAAGTACTGCTGATATATTTTCTAGAAGTATATTTGCATTTGGAAAGCTTTTATCCATACATTTCCCCACAAGTTTAGGTTATCTTATAAATATCTATATAACTTGTAATAATAGTACCTAAAAGCTATTGTACACTTATTCTGTACCAAGCACCAAGTGCTGCATACATATCTTTTGCACTTTCCTTGGCTTTCTTTTATTTGTGATAGCATTAATATTTTATTTAGAGAATTATTTTGATATGCAAATATTAATATTGTAAAATCATGCACTTCTATCCTTCAGAGTGCACTCAACATACACTGGTGTGTTTCTTCCTCACTCATTCAAAATTGCAGACTGCAATTCAGCAAGAAGTGCAAGAAGATAAGGTAAGAGAGTTCTTCCTTTGAAATCAAATTATTACAGCCTTGAATGAAATGAACCCCATTGTAAGCAAGTTAGGAGACAAAGAAAATTCCATTTCAGCTTAAACTGCACTTTGATTTCCTCAAGTAATACTACTTCTTGCTTCATATGTGGATCAAAGCAGAGAAAGAAAAGGGACTGGATATTTGTGACTTTCTCCTTAACAGGCATGAGTCCATATTCAGAAGTAAATAAATACAAACCAAATCTACAGTTTGGGTATAATATAGTCATTGACTGTATATATTGTTAGGGCTTCCCTGCTGGCTCAGATGATGAAGAATCTGCCTGCAATGCAGGAGACTCAGGTTTGATCCCTGGGTTGGGAAGATCCCCTTGGAGGAGGATATAGCAACCCACTCCAGTATTCTTACCTGGAGAATTCCATGGAAAAGGAGCTTGGCTAGAGTCCATGGGGTTGCAGAGTTGAACACAACTAACACACACACACACACACACACATACACACACACACATTTATATAGTTACTCATTCTTATTAGCTTACAACAGTGTTTCCAAACTTTAGTACATATCAGAATCACTTGGCATTTGAGATCAAAAATATCTTCATGGCCCAGATAATCATGATGGTGTGATCACTCACCTAGAGCAAGACACCCTGGAATGCAAAGTCAAGTGAACTTTAGGAAGCATCAATAAAAACAAAGCTAGTGGAGGTGATGGAATTCCAGTTGAGCTTTTTCAAATCCTAAAACATGATGCTGTGAAAGTGCTGCACTCAATATGCCAGCAAATTTGGAAAACTCAGCAGTGGCCACAGGACTGGAAAAGGTCAGTTTTCATTCCAATCCCAAAGAAAGGTAATGCCAAAGAATGTTCAATCTACTGCACAATTACGTTCATCTCACATGCTAGCAAATTAATACTCAAAATTCACCAAGCCAGGCTTCAACAGTATGTTAACTGTGAACTTCCAGATGTTCAAGCTGGTTTTAGAAAAGGCAGAGGAACCAGAGATCAAATTGCCAACATTCACTGGATCATTGAAAAAGGAAGAGAGTTCCAGAAACACATCTACTTCTGTTTATTAACTATGCCAAAGCCTTTGACTGTGTGGATGAAAACAAACTGTGGAAAATTCTTAGAGATGGCGATACCAGACCACCTCTCTTGTCTTCTGAAAAACCTGTATGCAGGTCAAGAAGCAACAGTTAGAACTGGACATTGAATAACAGACTGGTTCCAAGTAGGAAAAGGAGTACATCAAGGCTGTATATGGTCACCCTGCTTATTTAACTTATATGCAGAGTACATCATGAGAAATGCTGGACTGGATGAAGCACAAGCTGGAATCAAGATTGCCAGGAAAAATATCAATAACCTCATATATGCAGATGACACCACTCTTATGGCAGAAAGCGAAGAAGAACTAAAGAGCCTCTTGATGATAGTGAAAGAGGAGAGTGAAAAAGTTGGCTTAAAACTTAACATTCAGAAAACTAAGATCATGGCATCCGGTTCCATCATTTCATGGCAAATAGATGGAGAAACAGGGGAAACAGTGACAAACTTTATTTTTGGGGGCTCCAAAATCACTGCAAATGTTGACTGCAGCCATGAAATTAAAAGATGCTTGCTCCTTGGAAGAAAAGTTTTGACCAACCTAGACAGCTTATTAAAAAGCAGAGACATTACTTTGCCAACAAAGCTATGGTTTTTCCAGTAGTCATGTATGGATGTGAGAGCTGGATCATAAAGAATTGATGGTTTTGAACTGTGGTGTTGACGAAGACTCTTGAGAGTCCCTTGAACAGCTAGGAGATCCAACCAGCCCATCCTAAAGGAAATCAGTCCTGAATATTCATTGGAAGGACTGATGCTGAAGATGAAACTCCATTACTTTGGCCACCTGACTCATTTGAAAAGACTCTGATGCTGGGAATGATTGAAGGCAGGAGAAGGGGATGACAGAGGATGAGAAGGTTGGATGTTACCACTGACTCAATGGACATGAGTTTGAGTAAACTCCAGGAGTTGGTGATTGACAGCGAGGCCAGGCGTGCTGCAGTCCATGGGGTCACAACTGAGTGAACTGAACTGAACTGAGTGGTTCCAAACTAGTACGTATCAGAATCACTTGGCGTGTGAGTTCAATCTCCAGTTTCTCATTTGGTATGATGGATTTGGTGCCTAAGTATCTGTATTTTTTTTTTTTTTTAAATTCAAGATGTTACTAATCCTGCTGGCCCAGGAATCACTGATTTGGATAATGGACATACAATCTGGATTAATGGCTGCTGAGGCTGTGTTTACTTGAACAAAACATCCTATCAATCTGACTTAACCTAGGTACTCAGGCGGTCTCTGTATAGGCCACATGAATACAAAGTCCTACATCAGGAACTGTGGTAAAGCAAATGGCAGGACAGTCTTCTTTTTGAAAGAGTGCTCAGATTTAAGGGGGCTAAAAATCCCCCTATGAAGAATTGCATGGGGGATACACATAAGCTAAAAAAGAAAACCAAAAGTGTAAATTGGTATGTTTAATTCAACGCATATACTGAGGCCATTCTGGGAGGTCAAGATGGAGTCAAGAATGACAGGATGCTTGAAATGAGTCTGAGAGATTAGAGGATAAGTAGGCATCATATAGACTGGGTGGGGGGAGGGGGCAGGTCATATAATTTAATACTGTTCCTGACAAATGCCTGCACTTGCCAGCAAAGGAAACTATGTCAGAAAGCATAAATGGGATAATTATAAAACGCCATTCCCATCACTAGAAAAATACAGCTCAAAGCATATTCCTTATTTATTGACCATTTAGTCCTATACTGGTCCATTTGCTGTCAGATATCTCTGAGCACTGTGTGTCCTTTTTATTCACATCCCTTCAGATGAGGGTTGTCACACAAATACCTAGGAAGTCTTTCATGAAAGGAGAAATGGAAGAAAGGATATGAAGAATTATACCATTTAAGGTGATTATTATTTTATAACAATTCCTGAAGCAAAAACACAACAAGCAAAAATAATTACACATGCATTTCAAGTTTGCAATAACTTAGTTTTCTTTTAAATACATTACAATTGTAGTCAATGACATGTGTAGGAAAAATTACGGTGACTCTGATTTAGGATATCTTCATATTTCATATCATATTTATAATTCCAGAAGTCTAAAGTGCAGATCTCTAAAGCCCTAACTATTAAAAGATTATCTAGAATGTCAAAAGCACTAGAATGCTTTAAATTCTAGCGATTGCAAGGTGATACAGTTTGTCAATTTTTTGAGGTGGTACACTTATTCTAATTTCCAAGTAAAATGATAAATTAAACATATCACTAGTTTATTAAGTATTCATTTCCACAAACAAAACTATGCATGTGTCTGTCCATAAGTACATTGACTAATTGTATCATCAATTCTAAAGTCAAAGCACAAATGAGACTGTTCAACACCATTTTCAAAGAGTAGCACAGTATCACATCGTCTGAATGGTACATTATACTAATGGCAGTCAATATAGCACTGACCTATAATCTGGGGGGGGGGGGTTATAGACTGCTATATCTTTTGATATGATACAGAAATAGAAATCCCTTTTTATAACTATGTTTTGAATTAACTTATAAAAAATTAAAGATTTCTTTCATTAAAAAAGCCCAAATGTAACTGCATCAGCCAGCCAGTGTTGCATGGCAGAGATAATTCAGGTTCCAAATTATGCATTTTTCTTAACTGAGTAGTACAGATATGTGCCCCACAGTACTGCTAATCTCTTTATTGCTTTAATAAATCCTTAAGCATTTGCCCAACTACCATAATTCTTCTGGGAAGAAAAATTTCTGCAAAAACTGCACAAGTGTAACAAGTGCAGTGTTCCAGAAGAAATCATTATTTTTAAACTGTGAAATTCTAACAGATGCTGCCTAAGTAATTGAACCAATAAAAAACACAAAGGGTGTCTGAGTGGGAAAACTTGACTAAAAGCCAGGACGCCTATGCCCTCCTCTCAACCTGGCATCACACTGGCCACCAAGATTTCAGTTAATATTTAGACATTTACCCTCTCTGATAAGGCCTGTCATACAGCTTTACACAGGTTACTGTGGAGACTTTTGTAATGGAAAATATTCAGTAGTTCCGTTCAGTGAATATTTGCTCAGCATCTACTATGGTCTGAGCACTGGAAGGTTCACGTCAAATCAAAGACATGGCCCATGATCTAATAGAGACAAATAGACAACTCTTACAGAGTGGATTAACAAAAACTACTCAGTATATAAAGAAAATTACTGCAGATAGGGCTTAACACTCTAAAATTTAAACTTTACAGAACTTGTGAGCAGACAATGAGGTAGGCAGGGAAGTAGCTACTGTAAATAATGGGAAGGCAAAAGAACCTCTCTAAGGAGTGATAGAAAAATTGAAACCTGAAATATGAGATTGGGAAAACATTTCCCATCCAGAGGATAAATGTATAAGACTCCAGGTAGGTTCCAAGTGTGGGAAAGACAGTGAGATTGCCACTTAGTCATAGTATAGTAAACACAAGAAAGAAAAGTATCAGGTAAGACTGGAATGGTAGGAGGATCTTGTGTGTGCAGTATCTTGTAGCCCAAGTTAAAATGTGTGAGTTTCTTGGGTAGGGGAGGGATAAATTGGAATATTGAGATTCACACACACACAGTACTCTATATAAAATAGACATCTAATAAGGACCTGCTGTATAGCCCAGGGAACTCTACTCAATTCTTGGTAATCTCCTCTATGGGAAAAAAAATCTAAAAAAGAAGGTATATATGTATATGTATAGGTAATTCACTTTGCAGTATGCCTGAAACTGGTATAACATTGTAAATCAAATATCTCCAATAAAAACTTTAAACGTGTGAACTTCAACTTTCATTCAGTGGAAAATTGCAGAGGATTGGAAGCAAAGAGTTATATATTTTGATTTATGCTTTTGAAAAATTATACTTGGTGTCCATGCAGAAAATGACTCTCAGGGAGACAACAGTACAAACAGGGAGATCAGAGAGGAAAGGACCACAATCCTCAGGATGAGAGTTGATTGGTGGCTTCCACAGTGTGGCAGCTGTGAAGAGAGAAAGGATTCAACACACCCTGATCTGTACAAAAGTAGTTTGTACGTGAGCTTCCCTGCTGGCTCAATTGATAAAGAGTGAGTGAAAGTTGCTCAGTCTTGTCCAACTCTTTGCAACCCCTTGGACTATACAGTCCATGGAATTCTCCAGGCCAGAATACTGAAGTGGGTAGCCTTTCCCTTCTCCAACGGATCTTCCCAACCCAGGGACTGAACCCTGGTCTCCCTTATTGCAGGCGGATTCTTTACCAGCTGAACCACTGCCTGAATGTGGGAGATCTGAGTTCAATCCCTGGGTCAGGAAGATCTCCTGGATGAAGGAATTGGCAAACCACTCCAGTATTCTTGCCTGGAAAATTCCATGGACAGAGGAGCTTGGTGGGCTACAGTCAATGGGGTTGCAGAGTCAGACATGATTGAGTGACTAACACTTTCAGTTTATACTTTTTAAGTTTGTACTTAAATGTACAAAGTTGGACATCACAATATTTTAAAATTTCTCTAGACCCAAAGGCCCCTACATTTAAATTCCTAGAATGCTCCTTGAATATCCTGGTTTGGTTAATCCAGCAGAATGTCTCAAATGATCTAATCTTAAAAGTTTCATTTCATTTCATCTTTCACCCCTTAAAAACACACACACACACACACACAAATATCAGTACACTTTGGAGAAGATAAGATGAAGAATGGCAATATTTAACATCTTTTCTAAAAAGGTAAAACAATATTTTGTCACTGTTAGAGTGTCTTCTGGCTTAAATTATAAAAAAAAAAAATACAAATATTGACATAATGGAATGAATTGGAGGAAGTTTCTAATGTTTGAAAATTTAAACGCAAAAGAAAATTAAGACATAGCTCTGTGAGATACCCTAAGGAGGAAAATCAATTTGAATTGTCAGATACATTCCAGGCTCTCAATAGGACAGTGGGCAACTTTTACCCTTCATGGAGAATAAAGATTATTCAGTAGAAGTTTTTCAAACAAAGAAAATTTATTGAAACTTTTTTGGATTATTGTATGGGATTGTGTGGGATTGGATTGGATTGTTTTGATGTTAGGAAGTTCTCTATGAGTATACTCCCCAAGGACAAATATTGGATTGACCAAAAAGTTCATGTGGGTTTTCCCTAATACAACATAATAATTCTGATACACAGGTAATATGGTTGAGGCATGAAGAGTGCTATCTCTGGGGCCAAACTTCTTGGGTTCAAATTCCAGCTTTGTCATTTATCACCTGTCATTTATCATCTGCAAGACAGTTAACCTCTCTGAGCTTCCCTTTCTTCCCCAGTAAAGAGAGACATAGTGATGCTCAAATGAGTAAATTTATGTGCAATACTTAATTACCATTAAGAAAATAAGCACTTATTATTTTCATTATACATAATTGATAGACAAAGAAAAGTAAAACAAACTGGATTTTTTAAGAAAGATAGTTTAGCCACCATGAGACGTATTTGAAGGCTACTTTGTAGTCCTTCCTTTAGAAATATTTATATCTCAGGGCTTCCTGAAATTTTTTTCACATATTTCAGCATATGAAAAATACTATAAATAAGCTCAAATAAAATTAAAGTGCCTGACAATTATTAAAATGTATTTTAGTAAAATTAATACATTATGAAATGTATTATCTGAGTATCAGAATGTATTTTGGCAATTGAATATTTACTCAGTAAGATATATACTTGACTATAAGTTTCATAGTGTTAAGAAAAAAGACAAACTTTAAGCATGACATACATATTGGGGAAAGTATATCAAAATGTTTGCTACATAGTGCCTAATGTGTTTGAACTTTTTATTTTAAACTTAAATAGAGCCTCTGAGTTTCTCAGCTTTGTTATCATACTCAAATCATGCAAACATGTACCACAGCCATTAATCAGCACTCTATAACTGAAGATGGATTTCTTAAAATAAATTTTTAAAATATGGCTAGAGAACAGGAAAGTATGTAATGTCCTCTCTCCTGTGGAAATAAATCACCATTTTGTGGCTCTTCTCATGTGTCAAGCAGTAAATTTCATTGTCAAAATGTACAGAAGAAAGTAGAGATCTCATGATTCATCCTCTAGTCCTCACCAATCCTTTGCTAATGGCTCATTCTTTGGGAATGGTTATGTGATAACTCCCAAACAACAGACAAAAATCTGCTTCTTTTCAATTCCTGCTGACAATGCCATAGTGGAAATACAACTCTGCATGAAACAGAGTATCATGGATCTGGCCACATAATTGTTTGCCTTGGTGGACTAGAACAATTTAAATATTCTATATAATAAATGAAGACATAATGAGAAATGCCAAGTTCTGTCATTCTGTTAGCTAATTTGCACAATTAAAAGGCTTGAATCAAATGCACTTAATCAAAATTTTCTAAAACACATAAACATGATTTATTAGTTAAAATGCATTACCTTATTTTGCATAAATATGGCGGATTAACTATCTCAATATCTCTTTTGTAAAGTGAAAGCTATATTATCAACTATTTTAAATCACAGGAGTTAGATCTAGCATAGGTTTTACTTTAAGGGCAAATATCTCATAAAAAGGAATACATCAAGGCTGTATATTGTCACCCTGCTTATTTAACTTATATGCAGAGTACATCATGAGAAACGCTGGACTGGAAGAAACACAAGCTGGAATCAAGATTGCCGGGAGAAATATCAATAACCTCAGATATGCAGATGACACCACCCTTATGGCAGAAAGTGAAGAGGAACTAAAAAGCCTCTTGATGAAAGTAAAAGAGGAGAGTGAAAAAGTTGGCTTAAAGCTCAATATTCAGAAAACGAAGATAATGGCATCTGGTCCCATCACTTCATGGGAAATAGATGGGGAAACAGTGGAAACAGTGTCAGACTTTATTTTTTTGGGCTCCAAAATCACTGCAGAAGGTGACTGCAGCCATGATATTAAAAGACGCTTACTCCTTGGAAGAAAAGTTATGAGTAACCTACATAGTATATTCAAAAGCAGAAACATTACTTTGCCGCCTAAGGTCCGTCTAGTCAAGGCTATGGTTTATCCTGTGGTCATGTATGGATGTGAGAGTTGGACTGTGAAGAAAGCTGAGCACAGAAGAATTGATACGTTTGAACTATGGTGTTGGAGAAGACTCTTGAGAGTCCCTTGGAGTGCAAGGAGATCCAAGGAGTCCATCCTGAAGGAGATCAACCCTGGGATTTCTTTGGAAGGAATGATGCTAAAGCTGAAGCTCCAGTACTTTGGCCACCTCATGCGAAGAGTTGACTCATTGGAAAAGACTCTGATGCTGGGAGGGATTGGGGGCAGGAGGAGAAGGGGACGACTGAGGATGAGATGGCTGGATGGCATCACTGACTCGATGGACATGGGTCTGAGTGAACTCCGGGAGATGGTGATGGCAGGGAGGCCTGGCGTGCTGCGATTCATGGGGTTGCAAAGAGTCGGACACGACTGAGTGACTGAACTGAACTGAACTGAACTGATCTCATAAAAATAACATCACCTGTATTTGTACAAAGAAGCTCCTCCAATGGTAAGCTCTAATTTACATCATCATCTTTTGAAAATGATATTTGAATAGGATACATGGCAGTTTCGGTAAGAAAATCTGTAAGAAATCAGCCTTAATTATTCTACCTGTCAATCTTATATAGAAAGAATAATGAAAACCTTTAAAATGAAATGTAAATCTTGTTTCCAGTGATTTTTTCAAAACTACTGGCAGGGTATTGGTGTAAAAATAATACTGAAGAGTTGTATTGAGGTAAAATTTAAAATAAAACATTTTAAAATCATAATAAAATTATATATATATAATCAATCTTTAAATAATTAAATTTTGTAATCCATTATCTTAAAAATATTCATGACTATGGATTTTTAGGAACAGAAAGGGCCATAAAAGAAATCCAGTGTGCTTTTACTTCTGTTGTTATAGTCTTCTCTCCTTACACGTTCTAGAAGGATTCACTCTCTCAAAAATAGACCATGCCCCATGGTGCTATCCCATTATTATGAATTCTTCCTTGCATTTTGTCCAAGGCTGTTGCTTATTTGTTTCAGTTCTCTCTTCTGGGCTATAAAATAATGTCTACATTCTCTTCCAACATGAAAAATCTTAAAAAAAAAAATGAGAGTGTTATCTTCTGTACAGTGAGGGTTCTTATCTAGGTCAAACTTTCCCAGTTCCCTTAATCATTTCTCAAATTACCAGGTTACAGAAAACTTTCTTGTTTGTACTCATCAAGATTGTCAATATTCCTCTAAATATGCGGGGCCAGAACAATCTAAATGTTTAACTGTGGTTTATCATTTCCCTTAACAAGTGAAATTCAACAGACCTAGGTTCTGGAATGACACCACAATTTTCAGTTGGGAATGAGTCTTTTTTTTTTCTTGTAAAGTAGATATAATTTTTTTTTTTTATTCTTAAAAATATGTCAGCCCAGCCTAGTTCTCAGAATTGTGTTCTATATTGAATTTAAAATAAATACACAATTGATAGTGCTTTGAGAACTGTAAAGCACTAAAAAGTGTGGAGCAAATATATTGTTATTATTTGTTAGCATTCTCTTAAAGATTAATTCAGTCTTCTTATCATAATTGGCTGAATATCTACTTTTTACTCATAAACTGTTTTCAGATGAGATAATAATGTTGGTTATGTCTTAGTATATACTAAGTTCCAAGCACTGTTGGTGCTTGACCTGTAATATTTATCTAATTGATGCAACCTTGTGGAGGCAGTACAATGAACTTCATTTTATATATTAGGAAGCTGTACTTATATCCCAAGCAATACTCATGCAAGATTATTTTCATATTTTTGTTAAATTTCCCTTGTTTCTTTTGGATCAGTTTTAACATGGACCAATGGACTTCAAAATTTTTTGCAACTCATTATCTGTTAAAAACTAAGCAAATATAGGCCCAGTTAGAAGATGGTGGAGGAATAGGATGGGGAGACCACTTTCTCCCCCACAAATTCATCAAAAGAACATTTAAACGCTGAGTAAATTCCACAAAACAACTTCTGAATGCCTGCAGGGGACGTCAGGCACCCAGAAAAGCAGCCCAGTGTCTTTGAAAGGAGGTAGGAAAAAATATAAAAGACAAAAAAAGAGACAAAAGATGTAGGGATGGAGTTCCATCCTGGGAAGGGAGTCTTAAAAAGAGAGAAGTTTCCAAACACCAGGAAACACTCTCACTACTGAGTCTGTGGTGAGCCAAACTGGGAGAAAAAATAAATAAATAATTAAAACCCACAGATTACATGCCCAATGGTAACTCCCCCACCAGAGAAGCAGCGCAGATGGCTTCACCGGCCACTGGCAAGTGGGGGCTGGGCAGGGAGGCGCGGACTGCATTGCTTAGAGTAAGGACTGGGCCTGAATGCCCCAAGGGCAATCTGAGGGAACTAACTTGGGGTAGCAAACAAGACTGTGGGATAGCTACCACGTGAAAAGTCCTAACCTAAGACACTGCCAGGCCTGCTAACAGAACAAAGGACTGAACAGAGCTAGCCCGCTGCAGACCATCCCCCTCTGGTGACAAGCAGCCAGAGCCAGAAGAGGGCAATCGCAGCCCCAGAGAGACATTATCTACCAAACTGCAAGCAGGCTTCTTTGCTAACTAAGACCTCTTGGGGTTCTGGATGGTCAAAATCCGTCTCAGAAGGCGTGCCCGATGTACACCCAAAAAACCGAGTGGCAGGGACGGGGGAGGCGATAAGTCGCAGCAACTGCGCTCACCAAACACCTCATCACCTGAGATGCTCAGACCTGGGAAGGGCACAAAACTCAGACCCAACCGAGTCTGCACCTCTGAGGACTACCTGAGTGCCTGAACCTGAGCGGCGTAGGCCTGGGAGGTGCATGCCGCCCAGAGCCGGACTCAGACAGTTCCCAGTGGAGCAACCTAGAGCCTGAGCAGTGTGGGCAGGGAGAGCACATGCACTGTGAGTGGGGGCAGGCCCAGTGTGGCTGAGGCACTGCAAGCACACACCAGTGTTATTTGTCAGCAGCGTCCCTCCCTCCCCACGGCATAACTGAACAAATAAGCTTAAAAAAGTGCCCACCACCGCCCCCTTGTGTCAGGGTGGAAATCAGACACTGACAAGACCAGCAAACAGAAGAAGCTAAAACAGAGGGAACCGCCTTGGAGTGACAGATGCAATAAATTAAAACCCTGTAGTTAGTACCGACTACATAGGAAGGGGCCTATAGATCTTGAGAAATATAAGCCAGACCAAGGAACTATCCGAAAATGAACTGACCCCACACTGCCCACAACAACACCAGAAAACTCTTAGATATATTTTTACTATTAATTTTTTAATTTTTAAAAAAATTTTAAGTCTTCTCTTATGCCTTTAATTTTCATTTTTATAATCTACTATTATTTTGCAAAAAAAGACCTATTTTTTAAAGCAAACTTCATATATATATTATAATTATTGTGACTTTGTTTTTTTCCCCTTTGCTTTAATATTGTATTTTTGAAAATCCAACCTCTACTCTAGATTTTTAATCTTTGCTTTTTCATATTTGTTATCAGCTTTGTACCTTTAAGAACCCAATCTTCATTACCCATGTTTATTTGGGAGAGAGATTACTGTCTTGACTGCTCTCTCCTTCTTTGGACTCTCCTTTTTCTCCACCAGGTCGCCTCTATCTCCTCCCTCCCCCTTCTCTTCTCTACCCAACTCTGTGAATCTCTTTGTGTGTTCCAGACAGGGGAGAACACTTAAGGTACTGATTACTGTCTGGATCTGCGTCTCTCCTTTTGATTCCCCCCTTTATCCTCCTGGCCACCTCTGTCTTCTTCCTCACTCTTCTCTTCTCTGTGTAACTCCATGAACATCTCTGAGTGGTCCAGACTGCGGAGTGCACATAAGGAAGTGATTACTGGCTAGCTTGCTCTCTCCTATTTCGATTCCACCTTATCTCATTCAGGTCACCTCTAACTCCCTCCTCCCTCTTCTCTTCTGCATGTAAATCTGTGAACCTCTCTGGGTGTCCCTCACTGTGGAGAAACTTTTCATCTTTAACCTAGATGTTTTATCAACAGTGCTGTATAGAAGGAGAAGTCTTGAGACTACTATAAAAATAAGACTGAAAACCAGAAGCAGGTGGCTTAAGTTCAAATCCTGAGAACACCAGAGAACTCCTGACTCCAGGGAACATTAATTGACAGAAGCTTATCAAACGCCTCCATACCTACACTGAAACCGAGCACCACCCAAGGGCCAACAAGTTCCAGAGCAAGATATACCATGCGAATTCTCCAGCAACACAGGAACACAGCCCTGAGCTTCAATATACAGGCTGCTCAAAGTTACTTCAAACCCATTGACATCTCATAACTCATTACTGGACACTTCATTGCACTCCAGAGAGAAGAAATCCAGCTCCACCCACCAGAACACCGACACAAGCTTCCCTAACCACGAAACCTTGAAAAGCCACCTGTACAACTGCACCCACAATGAGGAAACTCCACAATTAAGAGAACTCCACACACTGCCAGAATACAGAAAGGCCACCTCAAACTCAGCAATATAAATAAGATGAAGAGACAGAGGAATACCCAGCAGGTAAAGGAACAGGATAAATGCCCATCAAACCAAACAAAAGAGGAAGAGATAAGGAATCTACCTGATAAAGAGTTCCAAATAATGATAATGAAAATGATCCAAAATCTTGAAATCAAAATAGAATCACAGATAAATAGCCTGGAGACAAGGATTGAGAAGATGCAAGAAAGGTTTAACAAGGACCTAGAAGAAATAAAAAAGAGTCAAGATATAATGGATAATGCAACAAATGAGATCAAAAACACTCTGGAAGCAACAAATAGTAGAATAATGGAGGCAGAAGACAGGATTAGTGAAGTAGAAGAAAGAATGGTAGAAATAAATGAATCAGAGAGGAAAAAAGAAAAAACGAATTAAAAGAAATGAGGACAATCTCAGAGACCTCCAGGACAATATTAAATGCCCCAACATTCGAATCATAGGAGTTCCAGAAGAAGAAGACAAAAGGAAATACCATGAGAAAATAGAGGTGATAATAGTTGAAAACTTCCCTAAAATGGGGAAGGAAATCATCACCCAAGTCCAAGAAACTCAGAGAGTCTCAAACAGGATAAACCCAAAGCAAAACACCACAAGACACATATTAATCAAATTAATGAAGACCAAACACAAAGAACAAGTATTAAAAGCAGCAAGGGAAAAACAACTAAACAGAAAATTAACAAGGAAACACAAACTTTAAATGATACAATAGGCCAGCTAGGACTAATTGATATCTATAGGACATTTCACCCCAAAACAATGAATTTCACCTTTTTCTCAAGTGCACACAGAACCTTCTCCAGGACAGATCACATCCTGGGCCATAAATCTAGCCTTGGTAAATTCAAAAAAATTGAAATCATTCCAAGCATCTTTTCTGACCATAATGTGGTAATATTAGATCTCAATTACAGGAGAAAAACTATTAAAACTTCCAACATATGGAGGCTGAACAACACGCTGCTGAATAACCAACAAATCACAGAAGAAATCAAAAAAGAAATCAAAATATGGATAGAAATGAACAAAAATGAAAACACAGCAATCAGAATCCAACACATTAAAAAGAACATACACCATGACCAAGTGGGATTTATCCCAGGGATGCAAAAATTCTTCAATATCCACAAATCATCAATGTAATGTATCACATTAACAAATTGAAAAATAAAAGCCATGTGATTATCTCAATAGATGCAGAGAAAGCCTTTGACAAAATCCAACATCCATTTATGATAAAAACTCTCCAGAAAGCAGGAATAGAAGGAACATACCTGAACATAATAAAAGCTATATATGACAAACCCACAGCAAACATTATTCTCAATGGTGAAAAATTAAAAGCATTTCCCCTAAAGTCAGAAACAAGACAAGGGTGCCCACTTTCACACTACTATTCAACATAGTTCTGGAAGTTTGGCCACAGCAATCAGAGCAGAAAAAGAAATAAAAGGAATCCAAATTGGAAAAGAAGAAGTAAAACTCTCACTGTTTGCAGATGACATGATCCTCTACATAGAAAACCCTAAAGACTCCACCAGAAAATTACTAGAATTAATCAATGAATATAGTAAAATTGCAGGATGTAAAATCAACACACAGAAATCCCTGCATTCCTATACACTAATAATGAGAAAATAGAAAGAGAAATTAAGGAAGCAATTCCATTCACCATTGCAACGAAAAGAATAAAATACTTAGGAATATATCTACCTAAAGAAAGTAACGACCTATATATAGAAAACTATAAAACTCTGGTGAAAGAAATCAAAGAGGATGCTAATAGATGGAGAAATATACCATGTTCATGGATTGGAAGAATCAATATAGTGAAAATGAGTATACTACTCAAAGCAATCTATAGATTCAATGCAATCCCTATCAAGCTACCAATGGTATTTTTCACAGAGCAAGAACAAATGATTTCACAATTTGTATGGAAATACAAAAAACCTCGAATAGCCAAAGCAATCTTTGGGTAGCCTTTCCCTCCTCCAGGGGATCTTCCCAACCCAAGGATCGAACCCAGGTCTCCTGCATTGCAGATGGATTCTTTACCAACTGAGCTATCAGTGAAGATCACATTAATATGTAAATTACTAAAATTAGAAATGTAAAAGAATGACCTAAATTTAAATGAAAATTCTAAATGGTTTTCAGTGGAATATCCTGTGTGTCTGTGGATTATAGGTGCTTTAAATTACCCCTACAATTCCTGCTGGCTCAGTGCTAAAGAATCTGCCTGCCAATGCAGGAGACATGGGTTTGATTCCTAGGTTGGGAAAATCCTCTAGAAAAGGAAACAGCAACCCACTCCAGTGTTCTTGCCTGGGAAATCATATCGACAGTGGAGTCTGGAAGGCTACAGTCCATGGGTTCACAAAAGAGTCAGACGTGACTTAGCAATTATGCAACAACAAAAATTATTCTTTTTATCAGGTTAGCAAGCTAGATTTTTAGTTATTTTTTTTAGTCTATCTTTGTACAACCATGAAATCATAATGGCTTTTTAAAATTGTCAAATGGTTGAAATAAATCAAAGGAAGAATACTATTTTGTAGGGAATAAAAATCACATAAAAATCAAACTTCATTGTTTTATTGGAACACAGTTTCACTCTCACCCCCCTGCCCCATCCCTGCCTTTGTACTTTGTCTATGGCTACTTTTATGCTACAACTAAAGAGATGAATGCTTCTGACAAAGATTGGATGGCTAACAAAAGCTTAAAATATATACTATCTAGCTTTTTTTTTTTAATCCCTGCTGTAGACCAATGAAATCTTATATCAGAAGTATAGAGATAGTCACTGGAGATACAATCTTGTGGAGTTAGAGGAACTGGCCTCAGAGTTTGAGACTTAGGTTATACGCCTGATTCTTGTTAGTCTCATGCCCCTTGGAAATGATCTTCACTTTCTGGTTCTTTGATTCTGCATTCGCGAAATGATGACACTGCATTGGATGAGCCCTCTGTGCTCCTAAGTTTTTCAGTTTAATGCTTCAGAAAAAAGCCATGCATAAACAAATACATCTGATATGCATGCACTGCAATCAGAAGCAGATATATATGGTTTTAAGAGTCTTCCCAGGCTTGATGGACTAACTAACTATAGCAATAATAAAAATAAATCTTAGCACTGATAATACACTTGGCATCATTTAGTGTAGGGCTAAGAAACACATTTTCAAATTATTATGCTTGAAAGAACAGAACTGCAATTGGGGAAAACGAATGCTTCATCATAAATAAATTATGACCTTCAAGACCATAAAAATGTAAATCCAAATTTAATGAGGAACTAAATGCCTTAGATTTTACCATTAAATCAACAATTTGATCTTGTTACTATAATGTTTATTTCACCTTTCAGAGAGTCTTAGACAAATTCCTCTGAAAGCCTCTAGTTTACTATCTAGATTTATTTTGCCCTTTCAGTTTTGCTTTCAAAACTGAATTTAATATATTTATTAAAAGTAATTTTAATAATTCAAACTTAAGAATTTATTGAAAAATAATTGACCAAAACAGTTGTATAAGCAAGTCCATATGAAAGGTAATATGAAAAGCAAGCACTTTATAAAAGACTTGATTTTTTTTTTAACAAATAGCACTAAAACTCCTCATTCTTTTAAATATGCAGGCATGCTAATTTCAACTTTCTGAATTATTTCTCTGGATTTATTAATGGTGGCAACAAATACTCTAGACCTTCTAGCACAAAGCATGTAATGGTGATTAAGAAATGTTTCCACTTGGAGCAGTAACAGCTTATAAAAGTATTACAGGAAAAGAATGCCAAATAAGAGAGGTAGATTTTCCAGATGCCTAGGAAATCCCCTCTGTGTGAAAAACATTTGGAATCTAAATGAATTCTTTGAGGCTGATAGGTTACCAGCTTCTCTCCTGCTTTAGAGTTGTTGTCTGACTAAAGTTTCCTGGTGATAATGAAGGAGCATAGCATTCTCAGACATTGAGATTGTGAGTCTATTTGTATAGTGACATAATTTTAGAAGAAAAAAAAAATCTAGTATGTGGGTTCTAACAAGTACTGACATATTTTAAAACACAAGGAGGCAGATATTTAATGTCAGATTTGTCCCAGAAAATTTAAGATGTGCAATTGCAACATCTATATGAAGTATTAAAAATGAATCTTAAAAATGAGCAAATCAATGCACAAAGTAGTTTCTGTCAAAAACAAATAGTCTACAGCTTGTTGAACAATTCTTTGTTTGCTGTTGTGACAGAGAACAAAGCTGATTCCACGCTGAATCTACTCCTTTAACTCTAACCTTTGGCTCTGTTGCCTGTGCTTAGTCACACTGGCTCTGTACCTTTTGTAAAAGAATGTTGCCTGTAGCCTAAAATTTAGAGAAGAGCCCTTTCTCAATGCTCTGACCTTTAAATATATAACTTTTTATTTCATATACAAATAAAAAGTTGCAGAATAGAAAATAACATTTGTCTTGTTGGAGGTTTATAGTTCTACTGTGACCAGACCTGTTGAAACTGTAGGAAAAAAGGATTCCAGCACCAAGAATTTTGTAACAACCAGCCGCACCTCTTCCCTTAGAATATTTAACAAGCCTGAATTCTAACTCAAGCAAGATGTTTCTTTGGGGCACAAGTCTGCCCCAAAATTCTTTTCAGTCTGTTAACTTTTGAAATAAAGTTACTATTCCTCTCCCCAACAAATCCTCTCCTGATGTATTAGCCAGTGGAGCAGGGAGCAATACGAACTTAACACTTGGTAACACCATCAAACCATAGAACAGGAAATGAGAAGAGAAAGCTAATACAATCTCTGACTTCTAGAGTGGAAGCTCTTCCAATAGAGCATTTATATACAACTTGCATGTAGATCTTTACCGCTTTTCCATGTCTATATCCTTTACTTCTAAAAGCATGACTGGCCTGATATAAGCACTCAGTAAACAGTTATTGAATCAACAAGGTGTGCAACGGTGTTGCTACAATGTTAGATTGGAGAATCTGTGCTATGCCAGTGTTTTAAAAATGGCCACATTTGTCTTACTGCCTTAAGTGATTTTTCTTGTTAACAAGGATCCTGCTTGAATCACTTAATTAATTCATAAATAATTTTTGAGTATCAGTTATTTACAAGGTGCTTTTTCTAGGAGGTGGAAATAAAGTAATGAATTAAACATACAACTCTGATTTCCTGGATTTGTACTCTAGTGGGAGAAGTCAAGACTTCAATAAAAATAAAATACTTTAATGTAAACTATGGACTTTGGATTATAAAGTGTGTCAGTTAGGTTAATCAACTATAAACCAATGTACCACATGGTGCTGGATATCAATAGTAGAGGAGGTCATGGATATATGAGTGCAGGGGGTACATGGGAGCTCTTTGTACTTTCCACTTACTTTTGCTGTGAACCACCAACATCTGCTTTAAAACATAACGTCTATTTAAAAATGAATTATTAGATTAGTTGATGATCAGTCCATTGGAGAAAAAGAAAAGAGGATAAGAAGGATAGGAAGTAATAAGAATTATTTGAAAGATACATTATGATCACAAATTTACCTGAAAGTTTTTATATTTATTTCCTTTCTATTTTGTTATTTTATTTTCCTGTTTTTCTCCCTAACCTACAAAATGTCTTTTATTTGAAGCACACATTAGCTAAATTGTTAGGGCATATCTCTATTAATTATCAAGCCTAAAATGACTGCCCATCAGACAGTCCTCATGAATCCACAAAGTCCCACATGATCTGTATCCCACTGGGCTCTATTCCAGTATCACCTACTTCCTTCAACTCCTACCTACACTGTCCTCTAGACTAATCCACCACATACCAAAACTTCCTGTACCTCATGCCTTGCTCTTTTTGTTTCTTATGCCTGGGATGTTTTGGTTACATTTAAGCACCTAGAATCTGGAAATAACTCTCTGGCTTGAATTCTAGCTCCATTACTGTTAGCCTATAACCTTAGCAAAGTTTCTATTCCTCTCTGTGCCTAAGTTTCCTCATCTGTAAAATGGAATCATTAGCTTGCTCACAAGTGGACTGTGTGAAGTAAATGCGTAAGCAAACAGTGCCTGGCACATGGTAAAATTTATGTAAGTGCTTCCAGATTGGCACACAACTCTCCTTCTTTTGCCTTCTTCAGGTCTTCACATAGGGACACCAATTGTGATCTTCTCTTTTAATATTACAGTCTCCTGTGCCTATACCATCCCCATTTCCATTATTTAATGAGTTGTGCAGGACCTAGCACCACCTAATTTATTATTTATTTCTTCTTATTTATTTTAACTGTATTCTACAACTAAAATATTCTGCAAGGTTCCTGACACTGGGCTATAAAGAAATAAGTCATTGTTAATTAATTCCTAGAAAAACTAAAAAATGCTAGTCAAGATTAAACATTTCAGAGTCTACAAAGCAATGAGGCAAAATTTAAATAAATATTTAAGTTAGCTGTATTATGAGCTAACCATGAAAGTAAGACTTTCTTTTCTGGGTAACTGTTGTGTTCCAACAACTATGTCAATAGTCAATGCTCACTAAATCTATGTTTAATGATGGGATGGGTGTATGTAAGAATGAGTCCACTCAGCAGAGAAAACCAGAAAATGTTCACAGATATCTTTGATCCATCTAGATTTGATCTAAAGATATACTGAGAAACACTACTATGATTGTTTCAAATTTAAAGTAAGTCTTTAATTCACTCATTTTTTGTGACATTAAAACAAAAATGAAACTGACTGCTTTCTGTCTTACTAAATTTTCTGGGTTTGTTTTAATAAATTAAAAGTTAAAGAAACAAATTTAGAGGTATCTAAATTCAAAAGATATTAGTTATATATCTTTGGTACCAATTTTTAAAATATATTATTTTTGTAATCATCTTCTATGTTTGTATAGCATACCAAAGAAACAAATATTTACTCAAGAAAATCAGACCAGGGAATGACTGTATCATATTTATTTGGAAATGAGCTAGGAATGTCTTACTCATACTTATAATCTATTTTATCAAAATTTACACAGAAATATTTAATTAAATGTAAGTTAAATCATATTCTTACACGGCCTCAAGATATGCTAAAATATTTATTGCAACTTATGCAGAAATGATAAAATAATGGAGGGAAGTTATCACAGATAAGATAAAACTTTATAATTAATTTAAAAACTTTAATAAATAAACAATTTAAAAATTTCTTTTTATCCTATTTAAAAAATTACTTTTTTAGCTAATAGTTTGAACAAATAGCTTATAAATGTTAAATCAATAAAAACTACAATGAAACTTCATTATACATTGTATGTATAAAGTTCAAAATCAATTGTGATTATTATTATTGTTTTCAATATTTTAAAATTTAAAATTCATTGAAGTTTCAAACAAAAACACTAATTTGAAAAGACTTATGCACCCTGATGTTCATAGCTGCACTATTTACAATAGCCAGGACATGGAAGCAGCCTAAATGTCCATTGACAAAAGAATGGATAATGAAGATGTGGTATATACATGTACAACAGAATACTACACAGCCTCAAAAAGAATGAAAGCTTGCCATTCGCAGCAACATGGGTAAGCTTGAATACTATTATGCTAAGTGAAATAAGGTAGAGATAAAGACAAATACTGTATGATACCACTTATACATGGAATCTAAAAATTACAACAAACTAATAAATATAACAAAAGAGAAGCAGATTCACAGATCTAGTGAATGAACTAGTGTTTACCAGTGGGGAGAGGGAAAGGAGGAAGGGTAGGAGAGTAAAAGGCACAAACTATCAGGTAAAAAATAAACTACAAGGATATATACAAAATGGGGAATATAACCAATATTTTATAATAACATTAAATGGAATATAACCTTTAAAAATATGAAAAACACCTATAACAATATAATATTGTATAGTAGCTATACTTCAATTAAAAATAAAATAAAATTCACTGAATTTCTAATCTTATATAATTTTAAAATGCCAATAAATGCTTGGTGTTAGTATTTGTTGATTTTTAATTTTACTTAAGTAGTCCTAAACCAGTATACTGGCAAATTTACTTAAGAAATTCAGGCATGAATTAAACAAGTGATTACCTTTTAAAGATTGCATTTAATTCTCTTTTGCCTCTGTCAGATGGAACCAGTCTTGTTTTTCAAATAGTTTTACTTCACTCTGAAGAACAGTTCGCAGGAAATTGCCAACTTCTCTCCTGAAATTGCCTATTTATATACTATCACATCACCTTAACTCATACAGAATGATCTCTTTGCACAAAACAGTTGCTTGTTTCTAACTTTTCTTTCCAGAAAATTGTTTCACCTATCAGATTTAGATCCAGTTGTATAGTTCAGAGTGCTTTAATTTTCAGTTTAATACAATTCTGTAAGCATGCTGAAGACTTTTGGTGGATGAAGTGTTAAGGCAAGTGTGTGAATACAAAATTTAAGAACAGTCTGTCTTTAATCAAATGGAGCTCTCCTACTGTGTGTTAAATATTAGCTTCATATGACATGCTATTGACTAGAATAGTCTAAATTAGTCTTCTCCTTGTAAATGATGATGATGATATCTATGTTATGCTACAAATGACACAATGCTGCAAGGTTCCTGACACTGGGCTATAAAGAAATAAGTCATTGTTAATGAACTCCTAGAAAAACTAAAAAAATGCTAGTCAAGATTAAACATTCCAGAGTCTACAAAACAATAGGGCAAAATTTAAACAAATATTTAAATTAGCTGTATTATGAGGCAGTAAATAATTTCAATAATGTTGCCACTTTTTACATAATTTGCACAGCTACTCTTTAGGGATTATCTCCGTAGTACAAATGTATTACCAAAAAAGAAAGTCAGTTTCAACTCCATAAACATATATTCAGTTCAGATAAGTTCAATTGCTCAGTAGTGTCCGAATCTTTGCAACCCCATGGTCTGCAGAACGCTAGGCCTCCCTGTCCATCTACATACAACCCCTGGAGTTCATCCAAACTCATGTCCATTGAGTCGGTAATGCCATCCAAGCATCTCATCCTCTGTTGTCCCCTTCTCCTACTGCCTTCAATCTTTCCCAGCATCAAAGTCTTTTCAAATGAGTCAGTTCTTCACATCAGGTGGCCAAAGTATTGGAGTTTCAGCTTCAACATCAGTCTTTCCAATGAACACCCAGGAAAGATCTCCTTTAGGATGGACTGGTAGGATTTCCTTGCAGTCCAGGGGACTCTCAAGAGTCTTCTCCAACACCACAGTTCAAAAGCATCAATTCTTTGGTGCTCAGCTTTCTTTACAGTCCAACTCTCACATCCATACATGACCACTGGAAAAACCATAGCCTTGACTAGATGGACCTTTGTTGACAAAGTAATGCCTCTGATTTTTAATATGCTATCTAGGTTGGTCAAAATTTTCCTTACAAGGAGTAAGTGTCTTTTAATTTCATGGCTGCAATCACCATCTGCAGTGATTTTGGAGACCCAAAAAATAAAGTCAGCCACTGTTTCCACTGTTTCCTCATCTATTTGCCATGAAGTGATGGGACTGGAGGGCATGATCTTAATTTTCTGAATGTTGAGCTTTAAGCCAACTTCTTCACTCTCCTCTTTGACTTTCTTTCTTTTTTTTAACGATGTTAACATTTTTAATAGAAAGAAAGAAGAAAAGGAAGCTGTAGAAGCATGGGAAACAACCACCCCTAGGCTAAATAAACACACCAGGCTTTAAAGTAATTGGTTACTCGATCAGATTCAAAATATGGCAATATTTCCAATTATAGTTCACCAGCTGCTGCTGCTGCTAAGTCGCTTCAGTCCTGTCCGACTCTGTGCAACCCCATAGATGGATGGCAGCCCACCAGGCTCTGCCGTCCCTGGGATTCTCCAGGCAAGAACACTGGAGTGGGTTGCCATTTCCTTCTCCAAGGCATGAAAGTGAAAAGTGAAAGTGAAGTCGCTCAGTCATGTCCGACCCTCAGGGAACCCATGGACTGCAGCCTTCCAAGCTCCTCCGTCCATGGGATTTTCCAGGCAAAAGTACTGGAGTGGGTTGCCATTGCCTTCTCCGTCCTCTTTGACTTTCATCAAGAGGCTCTTTAGTTCTTCTTCACTTTCTGCCATAAGAATGGTGTCATCTGCATATCTGAGGTTATTGATATGTTTCACAGCAATCTTGATTCCAGCTTGTGCTTCTTCCACCCCAATGTTTCTCATGATGTACTCTGCATATAAGTTAAATAAGCAGGCTGACAATATACAGCCTTGACGTACTCCTTTTCCTATTTGGAACCAGTCTGTTGTTCCACGTCCAATTCTAACTGTTGCTTCCTGACCTGCATACACGTTTCTCAAAAGGCAGGTCAGGTGGTCTGGTATTCCCATCTCTTACAAAATTTTCCACAGTTTGTTGTGGTCCACACAGTCAAAGATTTTGTCATAGTCAATAAAGTAGAAATAGATGTTTTTTTCTAGAACTCCCTTGCTTTTTTGATGATCCAGTGCATATTGGCAATTTGATCTCTGGTTCCTCTGCCTTTTCTAAAACCAGCTTGAATATCTGGAATTTCACAGTGAATGTATTGCTGAACTTAATTTTCCACAAATTGTGTTATCCTATTTGATTGTTCATCCTATCTACCATCTATATCACTAAACATCTCTTGGACTTTGGCAAAAATTACGTTCACGATCAGAGAAAAAACACTAATGTTATGTGTTAATTTTTATGTTGTTAAATTCACTTTTTAATTTTCAGGCCTTAGATCACACCCTCTCCTTGATTTGTTGTCTTTACTTTGATGCCAGGGCATTTTTCTCTTCTAGTTTAGTCTGTACATCTCTGCTCTTTTTCATTCTCATTTTCTTGTACCTTCTCAACTTCTGAACATCTGTTTAACCTCTTCTCTTTTCTATCTTTATACTTACTAGATTGATAACTTCCTCTGGTCTCATGAATTTAAACACCAAATAAATGGTCTCTTATGGTTCTGAAATTAATAGCATTTCCGTTCAGTTTTGTCACCTGAATTCCTCACTATGGTATGCAACTATCAACTTGACATATCCCTTTGTGCGTTTATGCTTAGTTGCTCGTTCATGTCTGACTCTGCGACCCCAGGATTATAGCCTGCCAGTCTTCTCTGACCATGGAATTTTCCAAGCAAGAATACTGGGACAGATTGCCATTTCCTACTCCAGGGAATCTTCCCAACCTAGGGTTCGAATCCACATCTCTTGTGTCTCATGCATTGGCAGATGAATTCTTTACCACTGTACCACCTGGAAAGCCATCCATTTGCACATCTAATACTTGTCTCAGTCTCCATTTAGTCAGCCTTTCTCTTATTAATGAAAGGAAACTTCATTCTTCATGTTGTTCAGGACCCAAATTATGAAATTAGCCTTGACTCATCTCTTTACCTCACCCTGTGTGAAACTGAAAGTCGCTCAGTCATGTCTTATTCTTTGCAATCCTATGGACTATACAGTGCAAGAAATTTTCCAGGCCAGAATACTGGACTGGGTAGCCTTTCCCTTCTCCAGGGGATCTCCCCAACCCAGGGATTGAACCCAGTTCTCCCACATTGCAGGTAGATTATTTACCAATTGAGCTATTAGGGAAGCCCTCACCTTGTATACAACCCTCTAACCCAACAGCAAATATTATTGATTGCATCTTCAAAACATGTCCAGATGCTCAGCACTCCTCACTCCTTCAACTGCTACCACCAGATCTGTACCAACATCTCACAGACGCTTTATTGTAATAGCCTCCTGACTTTTATCAGCTTCCAGTGACCTCTTTTCTCTTCTCAATATAGTAAGTCCCCTACATATGAACAAGTTCCATTCCTAGAGCATGTTCATAAGTTCAGTTTGTAAACTCAACAAAGTTAGCCTAGGTACCCAACTAATACAAATGACTATATAGTACTTTACTATAATAGGGTTTATAATATTTTTCACACAAATAATACATTAAAAAAACACACCAAATAAAACATTTTTAGTCTTGTAGTAGAGAGTGCCTTGAAAAGTAGAGTAGTACAATACAACAGCTGGCATACAGGGGCTATTACTGAGTGAATAGGCAAGAAGAGATACTGACTGGGGGAGGGAGAGGAAGTGAGAAATGGTAGAGCTGAAGGATCATTACTATTAGGAGATGGAGGGCAAGTTGCAATGTCACTCACACCTGATGTTGATGGAACAAGTTCTGTTTCCTTGATGGATTCAATTCTATCTACCTTAGTGATGTTTGGATAGTAGCAAATTTTTTTTAGTCACAGATGACATAGTAGCATTGGATTGAATTCTGAATGGCTGCTGTAATCTCCATGTACTGTTCTACCTATGTGATTGGAGATGTCAATGGATATTTGCATCTTTGAAAGGTCGCAACTTGGTTACTTCTTGAAAAGGCTGAGTTGGTTGAATACAGGAGCTATGGCTATAAAATAACAAAAGGCACATCCATTCATTAGCAAAATTGCTTGTGGAAACAGTTTAAATTTATTTAGACAGGCAACTGAAGCTTTGGCTTCCTGTATCATTTCCATCTGACTCTGTACTTTGCTGTCTCATTCATTTCATATTTTAGCAGAGTCCCTTGGACTGCAAGGAGATCCAAGGAGTCCATTCTGAAGGAGATCAGCCCTGAGATTTCTTTGGAAGGAATGATGCTAAAGCTGAAACTCCACTACTTTGGCCACCTCATGCGAAGAGTTGACTCATTGGAAAAGACTCTGATGCTGGGAGGGATTGGGGGCAGGAGGAGAAGGGGATGACAGAGGATGAGATGGCTGGATGGCATCACGGACTCAATGGACACGAGTCTGAGTGAACTCTGGGAGTTGGTGATGGACAGGGAGGCCTTCGTGCTACGATTCATGGGGTTGCAGAGTCGGACACGACTGAGTGACTGAACTGAACTGAACTGATCTTACTTTTCTCATTCACTTATTACCTAATGATGCTCTGTCTTATTGTTCATTGTGGTGTTTACTCCAACCGTCACACTTATACTAAATTTTAGGTTCACTTATTTTTAATATTTTATTTCACATACTTATACATTAAAATTCTGATTAATATTTTATTGCAGTAATTTTTTTCACAAGTCAATAGGAAAAATTACATACTATTCTAAACTTTATAACATTAGAGGCCCCTTTTATTATTTTTATTCATCTGAATTATAGTTTAATTTGATAATTTGAATCAGTCAGCACAATGATTTGGTGGAAATTTTTAATCAGGAAAATTTTCCTAAAGTAGGTGAGTTGAAAACAAATGCTTATTATATGTTCGGGGTGGAGGGATAAAAAAAGGGGGGCATTCCAATTGATGGGAGACTCAAAGACATGCAAATAAGCAGCATGGAAGAATGGAAAGTTGGCTGGATTTAACTAGAGGGGAGAGTCAGTCTGTAGTGGAAAAAGATAAAATTAGAAAGGTACAAAAGTGCCAGTTGATAGAGGACCTTGAATTATAGGCCAAGAGTTTAGACTTGATACAGTAAGAGTAGCTGATTCTTGAGCAGGAAGGTGATGTGATAAAAATGGCATTCACAGAAGATTATCCTAGCAATTTACAAAGGAATAATTGTACAAAGGAGACTGGAATTAGGATCACCAGCAAAGAAGTGATTGTAACCCGTGTGTGAATAGAACAGACCCGAAGTCACATAAAAAGGGAGAAAATGATGAATATGTCAGATACTATGAAGCAAGAGGTTTCAAAGTTTGGTCCCTGAATCACTGGTATAGAAATCACCTAGCATGTTTGTGAAAAATTCATATTCTTGTACTTCATGTCAAAACTCAACACAATTCTTCAGAGTGATCACTGAGAATGAGCATTTTAACAGATTTTTCTATGTGATTATTTTTCCTTATGCTCTAGAGGAAGAATTAAAAGAACATTATAACTATACTTGAGAATGAAGGATAAAGAAGAGTACAATTACATGGAAGCCACCTAAAGGTTTAGGAAAAATGATAGAGCAATTAATAGATAAAAATTTAAGTAGGTTTTATTTTTTAAAGGAGTTTCAGCTTCACAGCAAAATTGAGCAGAAGAAACAAGAACTTCCCATTTATTTCCTGCCCCTGTACACACACACAGCCTCCTCCATTTTCAATATCCCCCACCAGAGCAGTACAATTATTGCAATCTTTGAACCTACATTGCCAAGTTCTTATCATCCAGAGTCCATAGTTTATATTATGGTTCACTCTTGGTGTTGTATGTTCTGTGGATTTGGAAATACTTTAATGACATATATCCACATTTATAGTATCATACAGAGTAGTTTCACTACCCTAAAAATCCTGTGCTCTGCCTATTCATTCCTTCTTCCTAAAGTCCTAGCAACCACTGATTGCCACAGTTTTGCCTTCTCCAGAATTTCATATACTTGGAATCAACACAGTATGGAGCCTTTTCAGACTGGCATTATTTTTCACATAAGGTTCATCCATGGAAAACATCACACTATTGATGACATCTGAAACCATGATATATGGATGCTGCTTTATACAAAGATAAAGCGTTCAAGACATAGGTGTCCCCAAGTTTAAGTGATAGAAAGAAAAAAATATCAGCAGAAAATGAAGAATAGAAAACAAATATGTAGAAAAGTACCTATGGTTGCCCTTTGAGCAAACCTAGGATAGAGAAATATTAAACATAATTTAAATGGGAAGGAAGTATTTGTTAGGTGTGAACTTTCGGATATCCTTGGATTTTATGTCACAGGACGTAGCTTTCCTAAACTACATTGGATAGGGATAACTTGGTGTGCTTATAAAACAAATTCAGATTCACAGGTCCTGGTCCAGAACTGAGTCAGATTATCTAGGAGACAAGAGTGGGAATTGGTATTTGGCAAGTTTCTCAGGTGATGTCTATGGTTGCCTAGAGACTGATTGTTTCCTAATGAGATTCATGTTTCCCAAACAGTCCCCAGAGGGATGGTGGTTTGTGTTGAGATAATACAGATGTAAAATCTAGACTTGTCTCCAGGCATAGCTAACTGACACTACAAAAGGTGTGGACAGCGGTACTTTTCTAGATTAAAATAGAGCAGTAGTTCTCAGCCGGAGGTCATTTTGTTCCCTGGGGGACATGTGGTAACATCTGGAGACAATTTTGATGGTTACAAATTGGGGTGGAGGGGGCTGTTAACTTGCATCT
Organism: Budorcas taxicolor; assembly: GCF_023091745.1. Classification (NCBI taxonomy): domain Eukaryota; kingdom Metazoa; phylum Chordata; class Mammalia; order Artiodactyla; family Bovidae; genus Budorcas; species Budorcas taxicolor. The sequence continues at coordinate 91,684,478 of NC_068910.1, forward strand.
AGTGGATGCTGAGCAGTGATGCTGCCAAACATCCTCCAGTGCAAAGGGAGCCTTCTTCCTCCCCACAGCAAAGAGTTATTGGCCCACGTGTTGATCCTGCCAAGACGGAGCAACTCTAAAATAAAGGGAAACAATAGTTAAGTGAAATATATGGATCTAATTTTAATTCTAATTTTAAATTAAAAATAACAGCAGCGGCAGCTATAAAAGACATTCTCAGGATGCTTGTGGGAAATTTGTGCCTCGTCTAGTCAGAGTATAATATAGAATTATTGTTCTCTTTCTAAGGAATGATGTTATTATGGTTACAAAAATGAATGCTTATATTTAAGACATGCATGCTGAAGTATGCAACCTAGTTTCAGATGATGGAGCAAAGAAAACTGTACACACACACACAGACACATATATATATCTAGAGAGAGAGAGTATATATGTGATAAAACATTAACAATGTTTAATATATGAAGAGGTATATAAATGTTCATTTTTTTTCCTATCAACTTTTAGATTTGTTTAAAATTTCTTCGTTACAAAGTGTGAAAAGTGTGGGAAACAGAGATTAAGGCAGTTGACATATGATTCAGTGAAGTATCCGACAACTTTGGCCAATCTTCTTTTAATTCACTTCTCTTCCCTTTCTTTTATCTGGATAGTTTTTGCTTTCTGGGGGCAAAACGATTCCTGACTGCCTCACTAGAAGGAAGTCTTTCATTTCCACTGTGGGGTATAATTACCTGTGCAGTACCTGTGAATGGAAAACTCCCCAGCGGCTTGTAGAAACTACTCTTTTAGGCACACAAAATAGAAAAAGAGATAAAGACCCATATCGCTTGGATTTCACTCAAACTATCTAAACTCTACCACAGTCACTTTCTAATCATGATATGATAACTCGAGTGACTAAATTCCTGCTGTGGTGAAGCTGTAATCTTTCCTGTGTTCTCCTTACCCTGCCACACATTCCAAGGCAATCAACAATTTCGCTGAAGCAGATCTTTCACCTTAGTGAAGTTGTTTATAAACTGCTGCCACTTTTATTAAAGACACTGTTTCTTTCTTTTTTTTTTTTTACTCTTTTAAACACTCAAATATATTTTTTTTCAGTGTTGCATAGGACCTTGCATCTTGGTGTACCCTGCTGAAACTTTATGATTTATAATAACATGGTATTTTTCTACAACTGGTTAACATATTCAAACTAACATGACTATATTGTTGTAACTGATTCATTTTGCTTTACATCCAAAACTAATACAACATTGTAAATCAACTATTTTTCAGTAAAAATGATTAAAAAATAAAAATGTCTGAACACATATGTTTAATACAGTGGGATAAGTGAATATGTGACATATAATTGAATATTTCAGGCTTAATTTTTTTCTGTTTAAAGATCAAACCACTTTTCAGAAGTTTTACAAAGCTATCATCAACCTTCCAACTGAAGCTTGACTCTTCTGATAAAATTTCCTAAATTAAAATGCTCCAGTTTGAATCACTATTTCCCTAGGAAAGCTTCATAAACATATTCACCATCTTAGATCACTAAGGCATATCACTTTTTAAAATTAATCATTTTCCAAAATGATACATAAAAAATGTGTATATATTATACTAAAAATTATGTTGCATAATTATTCAGAAAAAGAGTTGGGATATGCTTTAGATTTAGATTTGAAATAGTTTTCAAATTGATACTTTTTGATGCTGTGATAATTATAACAATTTAAGTTGTACATAGGCAAAAAAAAAAAAAAATTAATTTAACCTTCTCTTTGGATGGTATCACCAACTCAATGGACATGAGTTTGAGCAAACTCCGAGAGACAGTGAAGGACAGGGAAGCCTGGCATAATACAGTTCATGGGACAGCAAAGTGTTAGACATGACTTAGTCGAACAACAACAAACCTTCTCTAAGAATTACAATGTGGTGATATGTTAAAAAAAAGTTATCACAAAATAGTATGTAGTTTTTTAAATAGTAAAAGCGTGTGTGTATAAATAGAGCTTTATAGATTGATAGATACATAGACAGACAAAAATATACAAATTTGGAAAGGAATACACCCCAAAATTTAAAGGTATTTATATCAAGGGATTGATAATACAGAAGGGATGGTGGGAGACTAATTTTTCCTTTGTATTTAGTTTTATTTTCTAAATATGTCAGTATCATACATTAAATTATACTGTGTGTATATACCTTTAAAAGCTACTGAATATTCTGAAACTTTATATTAAGATTCTGAACTTTTCTAAAATGTCAGCACATTTGTTAGTTTGAAAATATTTCTGATGACAGTCAAGGTCAAGTATTAGCTTGTATGTAGCACAGCCAAAATTATCCTCTCACCAAATAATGACGGCTGATGGCTAAATAAATCCCTCTTTGTCACTAAGTTAATTAAGGGATTTAACAAAGGTGACACCTGACAAGCCAAATAAATTTGATATATTCAACAACAGACAATAAATGGCAACATAGTGTTATGGGCAAAAACATCTCAGAACACTTATAGAGGAGATAAGATCAGAGAATACCTGAAAATCAGTTGAGCTGATGGTGAACCACCAGAGGCAGAGGCAGAACAACTACTTTAAACTCTTGTTAAAATGTAACAACAAATGTAGCATATGTCATTCAAATGTCAAGATATATCATGTCCTTGGATTGGAGGAATCAATATTGTGAAAATGACTATATTACCAAAGCAACCTATAGATTCAGCAGAGTCCCTATCAATCTGCCAATGTCATTTTTCACAGAACTAGAACAAATAATTTTACAATTTGTATGGAAACACAAAAGATCCCAAATAGCCAAAGCAATCTTGGGAAAGAAGACTGGAGCTGGAGGAATCAACCTTACTGACTTCAGACTATACTACAAAGCTACAGGCATCAAGACAGTTTGGAGCTGGTACAAAAGCAGAAATATAGACCAGCGGAATGAGATAGAAAGTCTGGAGATAAATTTACATACTTGTGGGCACCTCATCTTTGACAGAGGAGACAAAAATATACCATGGGGCAATGACAGCCTCTTCAATAAATAGCACTGGAAAAACTGGACAGCTACATGTAAAAGAATGAAATCAGAACACTTCCTAACAGCATACAAAAAGATAAACTCAAAATGGATTAAAGACATAAATGCAAGACTAAAAACTATAAAACTCTTAGAGGAAAGCAGGCAAAATACTTTTTGACATAAATTACAGCAAGATCCTCTATGACCCATCTCCTAAAGTAATGGAAATAAAAACAAAAATAAACAAGTGGGACCTAATTAAATTTTAAAAGCTTTTGCACAATGAAGGAAACTATAATCAAGGTGAAAAGACAACCCTCTGAATGGAAGAAAATAATAGCAAAAGAAACAACCTAAAAAGGATTAATCTCCAAACTATACAACCAGCTCATGGAGTTCAATACCAGAAAAACAAACAACCCAGTAAAAATGTGGGCAGAAGATCTAAACAGACATTTCTCCAAAGAAGACATACAGATGGCTAACAAACACAGGAAAATATTCTCAAATCACTCATCATTAGAGAAATGCAAAACAAAACTACGATGAGGTATCATCTCACACCAGTCAGTATGGCCAACATCAAAAAGTCTAAAAACAATAAATGCCGAAGAGGGTTTGGAGAAAAGGGAACTCTCTTGCACTGTTGGTGGGAATGCAAAATGATATAGCCACTATAGAAATATTGTATATTAATGCGAATATATGGAATCTAGAAAGATGGTACTGATGAACCTATTGCAGGGCAGCAAAGGAGATGTAGACATAAAGAACAGACTTTAAAGAGGAGGGAGAGGGTGGGAAGACTTGAGAAAATAGTACTGAAACATATATATTATCATATGTAAAATAGATAGCTAGTGGGAATTTGCTCTATGATTCAGGAAACCCAAAGCTGGTGTTCTGTGACAACATACTGGGGTGGGATGGAGAGGGAATTGAGAGGGAGGTTTAAGAGGAAGAGGACATATGTATGCCTATGGCTGATTCATGTTGATGTATGGCAGAAGCCCTCACTATATTGTAAAGTTATCATCCTCTAATTAAAAATAAAACAAAAAATTAAAAAAAGAAAAACTCTCAAGGAAGAAAAGTAGCTTGCACAGTCACCTTAGGCACCAATCAGAAATAAAGAAGTTCATTTTAAAGAATGAGATGGAATGAACAGCAGACCTTAAAACCAAATGTAGTACGTTGTAAATAGGAATTAAGATGCTGTACATGGGAGAACAAACATCTTGATTCAGGTGGGGTAAAATGCAGACTCTGCTAGTTTTGTTACATTGAGACACATATAGATAATAACACAAATATCAGAAACATCTTTGATTATGGCAAACTGACAAGAAATTTTGTTAATACTAAAATACAATTATTTATTTGAACCTCTTACATGTGAGATATTTGTTTTTACAAGCAGAAATGAGGTAATATTTTCCTTTCAAACATTCAGTCCTTTTTTGGGAGGGGGGATGGTGGGAGGTTGCAGGAAACACACCAGTGGAAAAAGTTTCATAATGTAGGTAGGTAGAAAGTGGTTTGGAGGCAAAGGACTAAGAAACTAATTCTAACTGCCATATGGAAAAGACATCCCATTGGATTTCATGTTTGTACTGGATTTTGAATTATAAACAGTTTTCTCTCTCTAAAGACAACTCTCTTAGGCAGGCATTTATTTGATGCTGTATGATATATTTCTTAGCAAAAGCTAGCAGGGAATCATACATTTTATATTTTTGAGTGCAAACAGAGACAAACACATTAGAAATTTCATATGCATATGGCATAAATAATATATGCATATGGCATAAATAATATACACATGCTTTCTCCCATTTCTAAAGGGACAAAACAGGAAGCTTATAATAAAAATTAAAAGTTTCTTCTCCAAAACTAGTCTGGTTATGACTGAATGACAATTTGAATTTAAGACTCAAAATTTAATTAGAAAAATTATATTAGTAGAGTCCATATATAAGCATACCACTGCTTTAATAACATTCAAACCATGTATTATAGCACAATAGTTGCTAACAATCTGGTCAAATCTTTTTCTGTCTTGTCTTGCTTTCTTAGGGCTTCTGATTCTGACTAGACTAGCAAAAATAACTGAAAACATCTTTGCAAAAGAAAGTAATATGTCTATGATATTTTAGCATAAGCATTTATGAATTATGGATTTACTCTAAGACCTAAGTATAGTAAAAGTAATACAATCACAGGGGTATAACAAGCCTGTGAAGATAAATTGGAAGTAAAGGCTTGTTCATATTCATGAAGATATTGAGACCCAAAGAGAATTAAATGGCTTGCCCACCAGATATAGCATTAGATAAATGTTTATTGGAGTTCAGCACTTCAATAATGATTGGACAACTAACTGTTACACTTTCGACAATGGATAGTCTACTAGTAAGAAAGTAAAAAGGAAATAGAAGACTTGAATAACACTATAAACCAAATGGATTTAACAGACAACTGTAGAATATTTCAGTCAACAACAGCAGAATATATATTCTTCTCAATTATACTTGGAACAACCTCTAGGATAGACCATACGCTAAGTCATTAAACCAACCTCATTAAACTTCTAAGAATATAAATAATATAAGGCATGTTCTCCATAGTTAAGTGAAATTAGAAAACAACAACAGAAAAGATGTTGGAAAACTCACAGATATATGGAAATTATACAACACATTCCTAAATAACAAATAGGCCAAAAAAGAAATCATAAGGTAAATTAGGAAATACTTCGATAGTAATAAAAATGAGGGCTATAAAAAGTGAAGGCATCACATATAAAAAGTTATGAGGTGCAGCTAAAGCAACAGTCAGTCAGGAGGAAATTTATAGCAATAAAGGCTTATATGAAAGCAAAAATCAGAAATCTCAAATTAATGCCCTTAAATTCCATATAAGACACTGGGAAAAGAAGAGTAAAGTAAACCTAAAGCAAGTAGTAAGAGAGAAATAATAGTTTAGTGGGAAGTATTGTAATAGAAAAGAGAAAACGATAGAGAAAACAAATGATGCCAAAGATGATTCTTCAAAATATCAGTATAACTGACAGACTTTTAGTCAGATTGACCAGAGAGAGAGAGAGAGAGAGAGAGAGAGAGAGAGAGAGAGAGAGAGGGAGAGACTTCAGTTACTAGAACCAGATATATAAGGGGTGACAGTGATACCAAGCTTACTAAAATAAAAATCATTACAAGGGAATACTCTGAATAGTTATGCACCAATATATTAAATAACTTAGATGAAATGGACAAATTCCAAAAGAGATATACTCTTGAAATTGACTCAAGAAGATACAAACAATTGTAGAAATCTATAACAAGCAAAGAGACTGAATTAGTAATTAAATTTTTTTCCAAAGAAAAGGTCAAGATCATATGGCTTCACTGGTAAATTCTACAATACATTTAAAGAAAAATTAATACCAATTCTTCAAATAGTCTTGAAAAAAACAGAAGACAGAAACTTCCAAACTCATTCTATGAGATCAATAAAACCCTGATACCCAAAACCAGACTAAGACACCACACAAAAGAAAACTACAGATGAATATCTCTGTGAAAGTAGATGTAAAAATATTCAACAAAATACTTGCAAACTAAATGCAGCAAAATATTAAAAGCATTTTTTTTGCACAATGATCAAATAGGATTTATCCCAGTAATGCAAAGTTGGGTTAGCACTCAAAAAAGCAAATGATGTAATATAACATATCCATGAAAGAAAAACCATATGATCACCTCTATAGATACAGAAAAAAAAAAAAAAAACATTAAAAACCTTCAACATCCTTTAATGATTAAAAAAATAAGACAAATTAAGAAAAAGTATTGAAAGGTATTTCATCAGTCTGATGAAGGATATTTAAAAAAATATACCTAGCATCATGATTAATGGTGAAAGGCTGGATGTGTTCCCCTTAAAAGATTAGGAACAACAAAAGGATATCTGCTATTTCTCTGCTTCTGTTTAACATTGTGCTGAGAAAAAAAAAAAAAAGGTATACAGATTGAAAAGGAAGAAATCAAACTACTGTATTCACAGTTAGTATGATTTTGCATATATAAAATATTAAGCAATCCACTAAAAATGATTAGAACTAAGTGAGTTCAGTAAGGCTGCAAAATACAGGAATAATACACACAAAAAAATCAATTCTATTCTTACAACTTCAATGATCAAAAATAACATTAAGAAAATAATTTTATGTCAAAAAGAATAAAATATTTATAAATACATTTAACAAAAGGACTGCAAAGCTTTATATTCTGAAAACTATAGAACATTGTTAAGTGGAAGAAGATTTAAATAAATGGAAAAACAACTCATGGCCTGGAAGGTCTAGTATTTTTAAGATCATAATACCCTGCAAATGGATTTACAGATTCAGGACAATCTCTATTAGAATTTCAGCTGGCTTCATTGTGAAAATCAGCAGGCTAACTAAAAAATTTATGTGGATTACAAGTAACTGAGAATAGCCAAAATAATCTGTAAACAATAAATTTGGACACTTTGCAATTCCCAATATTAAAATTTACTCCAAATCGACAGTATCCATGACAGTATAGTACTGACATAAGGCAGACTGATGAATAGATCTGACACCCCAAAAATAAACCTGTGACTCTATGGCCAACTGATTTTCAATAAAGTACAAAGACCACTGAACAAGGTAAGAACAGTCTTCAACAAATGATGCTGAGAAAACTGTATATTCACATGTGAAAAATCTTAAATTGGCCTCTTACCTCACATTGCATATAAAAATTAACTAAAAATAAATCAAAGACCTAAATGTAAGAGTTAAAACTACAAAACTCTTAGGAGAAACATAGGGGTGAAACTACATGACTTAGGATTTTACCATGAAGTCTTAGATATGACACCAAAATTTGGGCAACAAAGAAAAAAACAGATTAAGAAGAAGTTAATCAAAATTAAAACCCTTTGTACTTCAGAGGATAGTAACAAGAAAGTGAAAATAAAACCCAGAGAATGAAAGAAAATATTTTCAAACCAGTTATCTAATCAGGGACACATATTTAGAATATATAACTTTTAGAACTCAATAATTATACAAACATACGGACAAAGAATCTGAATAGTTGTTCAAATAAGATATACAAATGGTAAGTAAGCACAGGAAAAGATGTTCAACATTATAGTCATCAAAACCTGCAAATTAAAACAAGTGTGATACCAATTCACACCCATCAGGATGGCTATAATTAGAAAAATAGATACTAATTAGTACTGGTAAAAATATGGGAAAATTGGATCTCATATGCATTGCTATTGGTAATGTGAAATGGCATAGTCACTTTGGAAAACACTCTAGAAGTTTCTCAAAATGTTTAACATAAAGTTTTATTTGACACAGCAATTTGACTCCCAAAAGAAATAAAACTATAAGTCCACACAAAACCTTATACACAAATGTGCAATGTAGCTTTATTCCCAATAGACATAAGGTGGTATGTTTATCAATTGATGAATGGATTAACAAAATTTGGTATATAGTCACTGAAAAGAACACACTATGGATACTTGCTACAACATGGATGAACCTTGAAAACACTATACTAAGAGAAAGTGGCTAGTCACAAACCTGCCATATATTATGCTATTGCATTTATATGAAATATCCCAAATAGACTATTCTATAGAGGCAGAAAGTATTTAGCTCTTGTGTGAGGCTGCTGAGACTGGAGAATAGTCAGGTAAAAGCTAAAGAATACAGGAATTTTTTGCAGTGGTATATTTTAAAACTGACTGTGGTGAAAGCTGTACATGAGTATTCTAAAAAACACTCAACTGTACACTCCAAATAGGTGAATTGCAAAGTTCTTAAATTGTATCTCAAAAAATCTCTGAAGGAAATGAGATTCGAGGTCTCTACTAATTAAATGGAAATTTCATGTAATAAAATACTTTTGCTTCATTGTTCTATATTGTCCCAAGCATTTAAAATATATTATCTCATTTGATCTCAGAGACAAGCATGAAAAAAAAAATTAAACTCCATAAAATAGTAAAGGGAACCACCAATGATCTCTCTGTGTGGAGGTTTTCTTTAAAAGATCAATACTATAAATGCTTATTCTGTTAAATGTCAAAAATTTCACTCTAAATTGTCTTTGTAAGCTGATTGGTTCAAAATTGGAAAAGGAGTAATATAAGGCTGTATATTGTCACTCTGCTTATCTAATTTATATGCAGTGTACATCAGGTGAAATGCCAGCCTGGATGAATCACAAGTTGGAATCAAGATTGATGGGAGAAATATCAACAACTTTAGATATGCAGATGATACCACTCTAATGGCAGAAAGTGAAGAGGAACTAAGGAGCCTTTTGATGAGGCTGAAAGAGGTGAAAGAGGAGAGTGAAAATGCTGGTTTAAATATCAACATTAAAAAAAAAAAAAGAAACAATTAAGATTGTGCCATCCAGTCCCACCACTTCACGGCAAATAGAAGGTGAAAAGTAGAAAGGGTGACAGATGTTACTTTCTTGGGCTCCAAAATCACTGCAATGGTGACTGCAGCCATGAAATTAAAAGATTTTTGCTCCTTGGAAGGAAAGCTATGATCAACCTAGACAGGGTATTAAAAACCAGAGATATCACTTTGCCAACAAAGGTTCACATAGTCAAAGCCATGGTTTTTCCTGTAGTCATGTACTGATGTGAAAGCTGGACTGTAAAGAAGGTTGAGTGCCAAAGAATTGATGGCTTTGAATTGTGGTTTTGGAGAAGACTATAGAAAGTCCCTTTGACAGCATAGAGAACAAATCAGTCAATCTTGAAGAAAATCAACCCTGAATATACATTGGAAGGACTGATGCTGAAACTGAAGTTCCAATACTTTGGCCATCTGGTGCAAAGAGCCGACTCATTGGAAAAGACTCATGCTGAGAAAGAGAGAAGGCAAAAGGAGAAGGGGGTGGCAGAGAATGAGATAGATAGCATCATGGACTCAATAGACATGCATCTGAGCAAACTCCAGGAGATGATGAAGGACAAGAGAATCCTGGTGTGTTGCAGTCCACGGGATCACAAAGAACTGGACAGGACATAGTGACTGAATGGCAAAACAACAAAAAGCAGCTCACAGATCTCTGACCACGTTCCTCAGTACAACAAAGTCTTTTTCTGTTTTTTAATCTGTTTGTCTGATTTTGAATGACAGACAGTAAAGAGAAAGCCCAAAAGATACTGTTACAAAATCAAGTTTTGGGGTCCTTCATATTGTAATGATTTTAGGATAACACTCATCATAGTTCTTTCTCTATAAGATGTTTGGTGAGTATTCATTTAATCATTGTCCAGTTAAACTGTTTGAATTTGATGTCTATGTTTAATACATCTTGCTTTTTTTTAAAAAAAAGAAAGATAAAGCTATGTCAAAGCTAACTCTCTATGAAGTGGTTACTGCTAACAAAAGGGATCTGATTTAAACAACAATAGGGGGAAAAAAAAAACTGTGGGAAATTAAAAGAAGGGTACCACATGTCCTTTGCCTGCATGTTTGCACTAGTTTCCATAGCTGGGAAGATGATTTAACACACAGTTTGTGCAACCTGTTTTTCTGGTAATTACAAATTAAGACATATGTCTTTACAGCAGCAGGAAGCTAACTGCCACTTTTAAGTGTTCCTCTGGCCCTGCTGAGTTAACTCCATTACTCAAAATCTCAACAAAGGTAATTTCTAACAGAGCATCCTGCTCCTAAGTTTTCCTTTTGCTGTGTTTCCTCTTTTTGAACTGCAGGAATGCTAACTAGAAATGGTAATATCCCATCAAACTGCTAGGCTTACTTTCCTCTACAGTGCAGGCCTCTATAATATTATATATATATGCCAGAAAGTCATGAAGGAAAAAAAAAAGAAATTTAGGCATCATGTCCAGAAAAATTATAGTCTGCTTTTCTGTTCTTTTGCCTTTCTTTACTATTTAATTCATCAAATAAAAAGATTTTTAGATGCTCATTGTTGGTACACTTATATATTAATTTCATGCATATTAACAGTTTTTAAATTCACATACACAGAACGTGACTACTACATATACTGCAAAGAACCAAAGCTATTTTTAAATTAGTCAATTAACATTACACTGTCTAGAAAGAGTTAAGGAACATACTAACTTTTAAACATGTGCAACTGAAAAACATTAACTCTTTAGTAATAAGTAGGCAGTTTGTTTACTGATAAATTATTTTCCTAAAAGTGTCTATCGATAATAAAAGTTTGAAACCAGAACAAAAGAACAAGGAGACAACGCATTCAATTGGATGCAGTACTTTTTATGTTCAGACTGTAGTGTTCTATTCTCCAAATGTGTAGTTAGTTGATATTAGATATAAAGTACTGTTCTGGGTCCTTGAGACAAATTGTTAAGGACTCAGTTGGAGAGACAAATTGCTAAGTTATGTGGGAAATGCTATAATAGATACATGATAAAAGCAGAAGTAAAGAAAGAGACAAAATTAAATCTGCCTAGCTGAATCAGAAAGAATTAATTTTACAGAGAAGAATATACTCACAAAAACATGCACATATTAAGATAAGCATTTAAGCTAACATGCACACATTCACACAAAAATAATTGTGCATAAGAAATGAAATTTACAATAGTCCTGTGACTTATTATTTTATTATGAATTGATGACAAGTTCAGCCTGGTTGTATCTGATAATCTTTATTTGCACAGTTCCTCAATTCAAGAATGTTGAAGTCCTGGGGCTAAATTCAGAGGGTTCTTTTATACCCAGCTAAATGCCTGTGATTTATTCAGTCAATAGGAAGTCAATAGGAAGCTAATAAGAGTTTTAAACAGAGGGCTAGTATGGCAGTGTGGAGGATATACTGGAAGTCAAGTTGCAAAGAAATAAAAACAAAGTTATCGCCATAATGTAGGAAAGCCACCACACAGTTCCTGTTGCTGCTGCTACTACCATTACCACCACCACCACCACTATTGGATGGAATTGTTGAGTACTTATCTTGTGCCAGTGACTCCTCTAAATTTTTAACATGTACAATAAGCCTAAATCCTTGCCACAGGAATGGCAAGGAGAATGATAAGAAACATTGTTTTCCCCTTTCTTTTTTGCTTTCTGTATCTTCCAATTTAGCTCATCTTACCTTCTTCATCTTAGCTCAATCACCTTCCTCCCGACCTTTCCCACTACTCTACCTTCCAAAGCCCTGATTAGCCATCTGTACTGCCCTCACATCAATATTCTTCATTGCTTCGCATCCCTATTATTCCACTGGAGCTGCCCAGCAAAATTCCAAACATAAACCACTATTGTATCCCACATCTCTGCTCTGCAATTATGTAGCGGAGTACTCAGGATTATGTCACTCATATATGTTGACTGGCATAATAAAAATTCAAGGTTTCCAATCATAGCAGGGCTTTCAGCATCAGTGACTAACCTTTTAGATTTGTCATCTGCTCCTTGTCTCACTTCCTTTCCTGTCTCTTTTGACACATGTGTAGCAATTCATGAGACATCTATTCGAAGAGCTAATGGACATCACTGCAGCAGAGTGGAATCACTAAACCTAATCATGTTGCTCTTCCACTTACAGTTTTTGGGAATAGTAGCAATAATAATAATTATAATAGTTCAAGTATTGAGAGGTAGGTTTTGGAGTCATTAGCATATAGATCTTAATGGAAACTGTATGAATGAGCAGAATCACCATTTTCATAAATGGACTTTCTTTTCATAAATACTACCCATGAGTAGAATTTTCATAAACACTACCCATCAGAGAAGTAGTCACAGTTTCATTTCTATGCTTTAAATATAAGAACTCATAAATTCAGTTTCTCATCCACATGCCACTCATAGTATTTAAATATTTAATGGAGAGAAGGATTATTTATCATTTCAGAAGAAACATTCACAAAATAGATTTTTTGATCTCATATTTTCAGCATTGTTGGACACAATATGTTAAAAGAGTATATTTCAATAGGAAGACCTAATACCTTTTCAAAATATATAAGATTCTCTGATGAAAATACAAACATCGCCCCTTACTACTTCCTTATTTTTAGTATAGGACTTTTCAACAATAAATGCATTCTCATTGGCATTTAATGTTTCTAGGGAACATAAGATTCATAAGTAAACAAAACGTTGACATGATAGAATTTCATTCGAGTAATATATCTGACACTGTAGTTCTGTAAGAAGGCTCTTGATTCAACACCCCCCAACTTTTTAACCTTACATGTCACTGCTTTTGCTTCTTTATTTATGTCCTTGCATATACCTGAACTTCCCTCTGCTTCTCTAATTCTAACACTTGGTAGAAAATGTGCCAAGTCTGTAGTTTCTCTTTTTATTTGTAAAGGAAATCAATGACCAGAAGACATTCTCAGGGCATGTAGGGCAGGTTCATTAGACCAACCAAAACTCTAGAATTTCCCTGAGTTAATAGAAATTTTAAAAACTTCTCATGTTACACTCTGGCATCAGGCAATTTACTTCTTTTTAATTAATGTAAATTTGTTTCTGGGCAATTTCAGTTTTGGCCAAAACATCCTGATTTCTTTTGTTGTGTATTCATTTGAGCTGGGCCCATCAAGAAGCCATAATATGGTAGGTCAGTCAAACTATTAGATTCATTAATTTTTCTCTTTATTTCTGCTTCTAGAAGAGTTTGTCTTTATGATGATCAATGAAGTATCAGAATGTGACATAGGAGAAATGAGGAATTTTACTCTAGAAGTTTAAGAAAATTCTGTAAATGAAATTGTAACCTTCAAAAAATTATAAAATGTGTCATACCATTTGTCTTCTTTGTTGTATCTAACAGGTAGTTGAAGCACACACCTGAATGATGTCATTTTGGGTTTAAAAAGGGATGACCTTAACCTTTCAGAACCTGTTTATAAGTCAAGAAGCTTCCATATATATTTAAGGGGGGAAATTTCTGTTAGACATATAGCCCATGAGCAATTGCAATATGTTGTTGTGTCAGAGAGTTACTGAAAATGCCTCAGGTAATAGAATAAAAAGTGAATCATTATGACAATTAAAAACATTAATTGAGGTAATTATAAAGAGATCATAGTTTATATGGAATTTAGTTACAATTTACACAATTATCTTCAGCTTACAGAAAAAAAATAATGAAGCTGTTTATCTGAAGTATTTACCAAACTGAAAATTGCAACTACGGAGAGGCTACATACATACACACATGCTCAAAATACCAATCTGAGCTGGATCTGCCACAGGTCTAGCTGTGAGCTAATGAATTCCCTGAGGACAGGATGGTTTGGAGAGAATACAAGACTTCTAAAAACACAACATATCGCCAAATCAGATTACTTACTTTTGACTTTGTTTGAAATGAGTCTCATTTAAGTGCAATCACTAACCTTTAGCACTAACCTCTGGTTGTGAATCAGGAAAGTATCTCTGTATACATAAAATATGAAATCTGGTTTTTGACTTTCTTAAACTGAAGAAATGGTATCAAATTTCATCTACAGATCAGTGCAAGCAAGGAATAAAACATAAAATTAAGGAGGTGGGTGGTGACAGCATTCTACATATAAACTTACCAGTTTCTTCTTTGTATTCCCAGAAGGAACATAAGATATGTTTGTTTGCTGGTGTGTGTGTGTGTGTGTGTGTGTGTGTGTGTGTGTGTGAGCATGTGCATGTGTGTAGTTTTGAATACTGAATATTACACAGTCTCTGGAACAGACTTTCTTGGTTTAAGTCCTGTCTGCTTTGCTTACACAGCTTCATGACATTGGTCATGTTGGTTATTCTCTTTGTGTCTGTTTCTTTATCTGTAAAATGAGATTGTAATGATACTACTACCTACCCCATAAGGTTATTACAAGGAATAAGCATTCTAGTAGCTATAAAATACTAAGACTAGTGTTTGGCATAAAACAAGCATTATATAAATGGCAGCTATTATTATTGGAACAGAGAAATGGAGCATGATTCAGGTGTGTTAGTCATTGGGATCAAAAGGAACAAGCAAAGGTCAGAGGGAAGGTGCTACTTGAGTACATTCTCTGTCTCCTATTTGGATTTGGTTTGGAAAGAATGACTGATATCCCAAGAGGCCATAATTGGTTATCCTAAGAATAGTTTGAAGCCAATAGTGTTTTGTGATTGGGGAAGTTCTCCTTTTACCGATTTCCCAGATAATACATTTTGCTCTTGTAAATCTGTCTGGGGATTTCAACACATGTATTGGAATCCAAGGTGTGTCTGGGTATGCTTTAGTTATATTTTCTCATGATAGAAGTCTCACTGCACATTTAATATCACCTGCATATTTGTAACCCATTTTCCATTTTGAAAAAGGAGAAAAATTTCAGAAATGTGATAATTTAAGTATCTCCTTTCTTAAATTTGGTCTATAATTTTAAGAGTGGAATAGCAGTCTCCTTCTTGCACATGGAAAGAACATGAATGATTATATATTTCGCCATTACAGATTAGAAATGTACTGTGCTATTCAGCATGTATTTTATTGTCTCCAACATATTTTTGATCATGAAAATTAAGGAATACTGCAAGTTTGGACAACATGTCATAGTTTAATATCAAGCGAAAAGTTTTTTCCCTCTCCTTACAAGTATCCACCTATAAATCAATGAATTGCTATTTAAAATGTGTTTCTTCAGAAACCAGTCATATCATGTCCTCTGTGTTACTATAAGATTGCCTCTTTATTTATCTGTGCTGCTGAGTTAATTATAAAATGCTTGCAGTGAGTGAACATTTTGCTTGCCTAGTCAGCATCTTAAACTAGATTAATCTTCTAGCAACAGTTAATGGAAACTAAATCACACATCAACATGCTATAACAATATAATGATGAAACAGCAAATGAATCACTCAGTTAACTCCTTGATAAATATCAAAAACATATTTTGTTCCTATAATTTAATAGTCAAAATGAGCCTTTCTGCTTTTAGTCTGCTTTTCTTTTTTTTTAAAAATGGCTAAATTCTAGAGAATGAATATCATGAAATGAACAAGGTAAAAAAAAAAAAGCTGCTTAACTCATTTATTGACTGAGCTTCAAAACCAAGATATTACTTCAAATATAATGTTTTCATTCTTTGATAACAGAGTTGATCTTTAAAACGACATAGTTATAAGTACACATATACACATAAATTACAGTTGGTTCATTTTCTGTCTGTATAAGAATTGTTTCAAAGTATTTCTTATTACTGCATTGGTGGTTGGTGCTGATACTGTTTAAAGAGTTTTAATGACCAAATTTCCATGATTCCGACGGGTCAAACTTTCTGCTTCATTCTAGTTACTCATTACTCAATCTACTGAGTAAACCATGAGAAAAGTTATCCAAATCTCAATCTAGACTTTTCCAGTATTATACATATCAATATGTCTAGGGTTATAAGAAAGCCCTAAAGAGAAAGAAGGGGTTTCCCAGGTGGCTCCAGTGGTAAAGAATCCCCTTGCCCGTGCAAGAGACGCAGATTCCATCCTGGTGTCGGGAAGATCCCCTGGAGGAGGAAATGGCAACCCACTCCAGGGAAATCCCATGGATAGAGGAGCCTAGCGGGCTACAGTTCATGGGGTCACAAAAGAGTCAGATATAACTTAGCAACTAAAAAAAACAACAAAGAGAAAGAAAAATCAGCATCATAAATTCTGATTAAGAGGCTCCATCATGCCAGGGCTAAAAATATCACACTATAGCAGTCATGGTTCTTTGTTCTCTATAGCTTATAATACAATTGGAGACATCACAGCTATATCACCTTAGCCCTACAAAGTATTAATATAATAACCCCAAAGGCCTAAAAACAGAGGGATTGGTGGCCTTCAGAGTAAGTGGTTTATAGGACAGTTGGAAAGATTTATGGAGTTGGTGATACTTGGACTAAGTTTGAATGAGAGAACTTTAATCACTAGATTAAAAAAGAAGGATAATTTCAGGCAAAGGAAATTGTGGAATACTTCTGGACTCCATGGCAGTAGCACCCAAGACAATAGAATAAGAGATTATGATACATGTGCTCTGAGAGAGTTTTGGAGGGAGTCCATATGATCCCAACTTCAAATTTCAGTAAGGTTTAATTACTAAATGCTTCTTTTAAGAAAAGTCTAGCTATAGTCTTAATTTTATGATATTGGCCCATGCCTTGATGATCACATCAGAATATAAATCCCTTATAAATAGAACACATTTAATTTTCCTTTTTTTACTTTTCCAATAGGACTTATGAAATAAACATGACAATGGAAAAAAAGAAAAAGATCTGTAATCAATTCTTCATTATCCATACTTAATTTTCAGTGTGACTAATTTCTTGGTAACTCCAGAAGTTTGCTAAATAATTTATGAAGATTTTATGTGTTTCTTTTAAATTGTTACCTCACTGTCTTCATTCTTTTCTTTATACAATTTAATCCATGTGACTCTCACTCAATGTAAAATAAAAATAAAATAAAATAGATATAGCAAAGTAATATAAATTTTTATAAACTTTTAGCTTATCAATATAGAGGGCAACTATATTTTTACAAGGGTAAATATGCCTAGGAGGAGGGCATGGCAACCCACTCCAGTATTCTTGCCTTGAGACTTCCATAGGCAGAGATACCTGGCGGGCTATGGTCCATAGGTTTGCACAGAGTTGGACACGATTAACTGAGCACACATGTCACAGAACTCATAAGTAGCAGAGTAGAAGCAAGCTGGCTCCAGATTCCAGTGTGGTGAGCTATGGTGCTGGGTGTTTAAGTAAGATCATGCTCTTGAATCAAATTTCCTCTTTAAGAATAATAGTTTTCATCTCTGGCTGCAAACTAAAACACTATATTTAAGGCCTTTAACCAGTACAGATGTCATATTTGCATCAAACATCTTCCAATCCAGTAAATAGGTATTTAGTGGAGTCTGTGTTTCTATACTTTTAAGAAACTCTACAGGTAATTTTGATGAACCTTTCTGGGACCGTGCACCTTGATATAGATTCTTTGTTAGTCCAAAGCATTGTGGTATTTAATGGACATGTTATATTCCAAACTAATTTACCGTATTGCATTTAACTTCATTAGTCCACATAAGGGCAAATTAAAGCTCAGTGAACTGACAAAAATATTTCTAATATTTCTATTGGGAAGAATAACATGTCTGTTTTTTAAAAAATAATGGAATGTTCTTACTATGCATCTTTGTGTCAGATAAAAATTATCTTCCTGTCTAAAAAGTAACATGGAACCAAAGTCAAGTAAACATGATGCAAGCAAGGAATCATATTTTACCTTAAGATTTGTAATGGGTAGCTAAAAGAGAAAGCCAACAAATTCCTTCTCTGAAAAAAAAAAAAAAGTTGATAGACAAATTTGCATAACTTGGCCTATATTAAGTAACTTAAAAATTTTACTCTGGGACCAATAGTGACTCAAAATTGGAAAAAGGAATGAACACTTTTTAAAAGAGATAGTTATGAAGATTGGCAAGGATGAATTTTCAAATTCAACATTGAACTCTTAGTTTCCTGTGGTGTTGGAGAAGACTCTTGAGAGTCCCTTGGACTGCAAGGAGGTCAAACCAGTCAACCCTAAAGGTAATCAGTCCTGAATAGTTATTGAATGGACTGATGCTGAAGCTGAAACTCCAATAATTTGGCCACCTGATGCGAAAAACTGACTCATTGGAAAAGACCCTGATGCTGGGAAAGATCGAAGGTGGGAAGAGAAGGGGACGGCAGAGGATGAGATGGTTGGATGGCATCACCGGCTGGATGGACATGAGCTTGAGTAAGCTCCGGGAGTTGATGATGGACAGGAAAGCCTGGCGTGCTGTAGTCCATGGGGTCGCAGAGTCGGACACTACTGAGTGACTGAACTGAACTGAACTACTTTTTAATCATATTTGTTAATATTAAAAACTCATCGCACACTTAAAAGTTTATTGGTTAAGAAAAGAGTTATATTTGTTGATTAAGTTTTTTTGTTTTTTGTTTTTTGTTTTCCTCTGAAAGCTGGCAGTTTCCAAAGGCAGATCAGTGCCATCTAGTGGCCACATTAGTTAAAAGCGTATCCTTTCTGATCAAGTTCAGTGCGCCTGTGGGTGCCTGTTAAGTTGCTTCAGTACTGTCCGCCTCTTGTGAAACCATGGACTGTAGCCCACCAGGCTCCTCTGTCCCTGGGATTCTCCAGGGAATAATACTGGAGTGGGTTGCCATGCCCTCCTCCAGGGGATCTTGCCAACCCAGGGATCGTACCTGTATTTTTACCTGTCCTGCGTTGGCATGTGGGTTCTTTACCACTAGTACCACCTGGGAAGCCCCATAGGGTGACAAATCCATATCATACATTCATATGTGAGTATAAATTTTAAAATGTATATTTAATTCCTAAAGCTATTTGTTCAACGTATAACAATGAGGCAAACATACAACAATTACACTAAAATAACAATTTAATATTTAACAAATTAATAAGAAATGAGAAATTTATGTATCTAAAGTCATAGTGTTTGAAATATACAAGAAAGCAGTTTAATGGATACACAAGACCTTATACTAGAATATAATAAAATAGTTTTAAAAAATAGTAGACTGAGGATGTTTCTAGTGTCAAGATTGTGCTTATGGATATTATAAATAGGATGGCTAACAATTCACAATGAAAAAAACTATTTGTTTCTCTGTTTCCTTATAGGAGAGACTAGGAAACATTTTTATACAATTTTGGAACATGGTGTTTAAGCTAGAGGAGAGGTTCCTGAGTAAAATACTTAATAACCTATTAGATTTAATATGTCTAATAAAATACTTACTAGATTTATGACAAGTTATATAATTCCTCTCACTATGGATCCTGAATAATAAGATAAAAAAGTATTCCCCTCCAAATGTTCATGAACTGTCTTATCTTGAGGAAAAAGAAATGGACAAGACGCATTGTTTTCTTTCAGAATTCAATTGTATTAAAAAGCAAGTATCCGCCCTCATAATTCATCTTTTTGGTTTTGAGATAATATGCCTGTTTGACCCAGCTGAAGTTCTGCCTTTTGTTAGTTCTTTTCCTGAGACTCCAATTAACTTTACAGAATTTCTCTTCAGGGGAAAAAAGTCTAGGCGAAAGGATTAATTTAGCTAACAATGCTATAATATAAAAAAATCTGTGGAAGCTTTTTCTGACCTATTCCAGGGACTCTGCCAACTTGAAGGCAGGGATGATAAAAGAGCTCTTCATAGCCCGGGAGATAAGGGAAAAACCCATCGCATCAGACCCAATTGCTCTTAGAGGAATTCAAAAGAATCCGAAATAGTCTTAATGTCTAAAAATGCCACATTTTCTATCTAGACACTAGGATCCAAATGGTACAGAAGTTTGACTTATCAGTGATGTAATTTTCTCATCCTGATGAGGATGGCTTTTATGTGTTCCAAATGAGCTGTCAGAACAGGCGTGAGCCATTCTTTTGCTCAGCCACTCGGAGGAAACAGTATGGTTACGTGAAAAACAGAGCTAAGAATAATGCCAGCCATGCAGCTTCTCTTGCCCCCGATTTCAGCCATGATGGCTTTTCTTGGGCAGTCTCTGAAACACAGAAACTGGGGACTTCTTTCCTTTTCCGAATATGACTTAAAGTATGCTCTGTTCAGGTAGGCACTTTGTTCCTTTCTTGCCTTGTATTCAACATGACCATGAAATAAAAAGAAAGAAATTTTGGGAACTGTGGTAATGCTGTCTCTTAAAATTATCTTTAATTTTCTCACTGAGAATACCAATGATTTTATAACTTTTAAGAAACCATTTTCGCACGGACTATTGTTGGATTACACATCATGACTCAAATACAAATGAGAATTACATGGTTATGGTTCCTCCAGAAATTTTACTTGGAAGGCCATATAATTAAAGTGCACATAATTCAGTCATGACTGCTAACTCTTTGCAAAGAAATCAGTGTCACTAAGTCCTTGGCCTATATGTAAAGAAACATATGTACATAAGTCATACATGTGTGTGCACATTTACACACATATAAGCACACACATATGGGTACAGACACTTATTTGCCTTTATATTCCTCTTATCATTCTGATTATCCTGATCATTGGAAAAGACCCTGATTCTTGGAAAGACTGAGAGCAGGAGGAGAAAGGAATGACAGAGGATGAGATAGTTGGATGGCATCACCAATTCAATGGACGTGAGTTTGGGAGACGGTGAAGGAGAGGACAACAACTAAGGTCTGTCTAGTCAAGGCTATGGTTTTTCCTGTGGTCATGTATGGATGTGAGAGTTGGACTGTGAAGAAGGCTGAGCGCCAAAGAATTGATGCTTTTGAACTGTGGTGTTGGAGAAGACTCTTGAGAGTCCCTTGGACTGCAAGGAGATCCAACCAGTCCATTCTGGAGATCAGCCCTGGGTGTTCTTTGGAAGGAGTGATGCTAAAGCTGAAACTCCAGTACTTTGGCCACATCATGCGAACAGTTGACTCATTGGGAAAGACTCTGATGCTGGAAGGGATTGGAGGCAGTAGGAAAAGGGGACGGCAGAGGATGAGATGGTTGGATGGCATCACCGACTTGATGAACATGAGTTTGAGTGAACTCCGGGAGTTGGTGATGGACAGCGAGGCCTGGCCTGCTGCAATTCATGGAGTCGCAAAGACTCGAACACGACTGAGTGACTGAACTGAACTGAAGGACAACCTGGTATGCTGTAGTACATGGGGTCACAAAAGAGTTGGATATGACTAAGCAACTGAACAAAAACAAAATCATTCTGATTTACAAGTTGAAAGCTGCAATCACAAGTTCTACTATAAAATGATAATCATTTTAATCATGATCATTTGCCAAGAAGTAATTTTCATCTTAGGAACCATAAGCCAAATTCTAAAGAATTAGAAAATAATAAAAAATGAAAAATAGAGCTTATGTTCACTTTCAGTGTGGTGAATTATCAAAGTATAAGGAAGGAGGAATTCTAAGTCATTGATAATTATGTATTCTGTAATAATTTTTAACATATTCTCTATGTTTCAATGATGGTTAGACAAATGGTTTTGGTTTTACCATTTGCTTATTATCACATTTCAGAAATATGTTCATTTGGTTTAAAAATTAATGATTCTTCCCTCATGCCACTCATGTACATTACTGTACTCAGATTTTGTTTCCTTTCTTCTAATATCAGCTTTTTATTTTTTTTGACATCAGCTATTTATTTTTGACTAATTGATCTTTTCTTCTTTAGCTTCTACCTATTAAGATTCAGACATTACAAAGCCACTGTTTTGTTTCATTTTTGTATAGATGGCAGTGTACAAGAGCAGTGATTTCCATTTGGGATTATGCAATTTTTATATAATTTTGATTCTTAACCACAGTTTATTAATACATAATTTTATTATTGAAAAGGCATTGGTATCAGGAACTTACATATAATATTTTCATGCTAATAATGTGTCAGAAACTTAAGTTTAACATCTTTAAAAGTCATGCACACTTCCTGAATGTATATTATTTTCTAAGGAATTGGCTGAGGATACACTGTGGTATCTGAGAGAACTATGAAAACCATGAGAGTCAGCCTTCTTAGAAACACTCTCTCTTAGGGGCTATCTTCTGTCCTCATTCCTAGGGGCCACTTCCATTCTGGCTGAGTTCTGATATAATAGCTTCAGTCATTCTTCACTCTAACTATATTCTCAGTGTTTCAGTTCTGCCCCTCAATTTTCAAACATACTTGAATTTGGATTGCCTCAGAATTTCCTGTCCTTAGAATCCTTTACATCTCTATTGGCTCCTTCTGTGCTTCACTTCTTCTCCTCTCCTGATTCAAGTCCAAGGTCCATCTACAACCCCAACTTCCCTTCTCCCAGATTTCTTGATATCCCTACCCACTTGGGTGGCAAAGCCGTAACTGGACATCAGTCCCGCTCTTGGCCTTCACACCTGCGCACGCACACTGCATTCATGGTCAACAGCCTTAACTTAGCCCTGAACGAGGACAAGAGGATGAAATTCTGTATCAGTTCCTACTCCTGCTTCTCATGGTTAAACATTTGCCTGCTCTCTGCTGTTCAGTGTGAAGTTTTGGTTCCTTCAACTCTTTGCTCAGTCATCAGAGGAACTTTATAAACAGATGGAAGCCATCACAGGAAAGTGCCCCGACTTACTTCACTGAGTCTATCAACTTGTGTCTTTACTTCTACTTAAATTATACTTCCCATTGGGGTTGAAATACACTGTCCCACTGGGCTAAGGGGAAGACAGCAGTCTCCTTTATTACTTTTTTTTAAATTTTTAAATTTTATTTTTACTTTATTTTACTTTACAATACTGTATTGGTTTTGCCATACATGGACATGAATCCTCCACACTAGACACCCTATTCTCTGATTTCACTCTTCTACTTCACTATGAAATTTCCTAAAAGAAGTGCTTTCTCCAGTTCACCTCTGAATTGCCTCCCAACTACTCCTGGTCTTAACATTCAATACATCACTATAGGTCCTCATGAAAATCTCCAAGAGTTCCCTGTTGAAAGACTCTTATCTTACTTGTTCTCTTGGAAGACTTAACAATGTTGCATTTGCCCCACTTACTCATCTCCTCTCTTTTCTTGGCTGTCTTGGACTCTCAGTTCAGTTCAGTTCATTTCAGTTCAGTCACTCAGTCATGTCCGACTCTGCGACCCCATGAATCGCAGCATGCCAGGCCTCCCTGTCCATCACCATTTCCTGGAGTTCACTCAGACTCATGTCCATCGAGTCAGTGATGCCATCCAGCCATCTCATCCTCTGTCGTCCCCTTCTTCTCCTGCCCCCAATCCCTCCCAGCATCAGAGTCTTTTCCAATGAATCAACTCTTCGCATGAGGTGGCCAAAGTACTGGAGCTTCAGCTTCAGCATCATTCCTTCCAAAGAAATCCTAGGGCTGATCTCCTTCGGAATGGACTGGTTGGATCTCCTTGCAGCCCAAGGGACTCTCAAGAGTCTTCTCCAACACCACAGTTCAAAAGCATCAATTCTACGGTTCTTAGCCTTCTTCATAGTCCAACTCTCACATCCATACATGACCACAGGAAAAACCATAGCCTTGACTAGACGGACCTTTGTTGGCAAAGTAATGTCTCTGCTTTTCAATATGCTATCTAGGTCGGTCATAACTTTTCTTCCAAGGAGTAAGCATCTTTTAATTTCATGGCTGCAATCACCATCTGCAGTGATTTTGGAGCCCCCAAAAATAAAGTCTGACACTGCTTCCACTGTTTCCCCATCTATTTCCCATGAAGTGATGGGACCAGATGCCATGATCTTCGTTTTCTGAATGTTGAGCTTTAAGCCAACTTTTTCACTCCCTACCAAATGGCTAGCACTCATCAGGGGCACAACAAAGCATACATAATGGTCACTGATACATATGCAGTGCATAACTTAATAATTAATATATGAATGAGAGATCCTGGGTCAGAGTCACCATGGCTTGGGCACAGTTTCCAGGTTTCCCAATGGCCACTTCACTCAAGAAACAGCTGAAGTCCTGAATTCCTTCTAAGGCAGTTCATTTCATATTAAATTCCTGGGAAGAGGCTAAAACCACATTAGTCTCTTAAGCACTCTATATTTAGGATATCCTAGAAACAGAGGGAAGCCCTTGCGTTTATGTTATGTAGCTTTCAAAGCTGTTGCACTTGGTCAGAAATAGGAAACTGAAATGGTGAGACATCTCTATGAAGGCTCAATCACACTATTTTGCAAAGCTTAAAATTTGGCTGTCATTATCCATAAATTACAGCTATATGTTATAATTATTTAATCTACATTTCTTGTTAAACATCTAAATTATGTCACTTCACCAATTTACAGGAATTATGTGATTAGATATAATTATCCTAAATAGCTGAACACAATTAAACGATCTTACATGCAAAAAGTGTTATATATAATATGTTAATTTTTCTATGTTAATTTTTCTTCTCTTGTCTCACTGTCCTTGGTTTCTATCAAAATGAGATAAAGGCTGGTTCACTTTGAATGAGGTAAGGGAATTTCCAGCTTTAGGTGACTTCCTACTCAGGGGTCACACACAGCATTTCTGTCCTTCTAGTAAGCACATTTTCAGACAACTTGTACAGTTAGAGTTCATGAATCTTATAACCAGTAGTATCAACTGTGATGATGCTGTGGTTTTATTTACTGCTTGAAGGTTCTATGCAAGACTTAAGAGTTGGAGGTTTATCCTTTGATTTCTCTGCTTCAGTGACTTGCCGGACTGCTGTCTATATCTATTTCCTTGTGAGGCAGCCGCGTGCATGGGTAAGCTCAGTAAAGCAGAGACCTGGTTCAGATTCATTATGTACTAGAATGTATGACCTTGGACAGTCTTATAACCTCCTGATAACTTTGTTTCTCCATCTACAGTATATGGACAATAGTAATGGACAATGGATGTGGATAATAACAGCACCTCTTAGTGCAGATCTGGAGGAGGGAATGGCAATCCACTCCAGTACTCTTGCCCAGAGAATCCCCATCAACAGAGGAGCCTGGCCGGCTATATCCATGGGGTTGCAAATTGTTGAACATGACAGAGCAACTAAGCATAGCACAGCACAGTGTAGATCTGAGCACATGTTAAGTGCACATTACTATTCAAATCTCAAATTAAAGACTGCTTCTTCAGAGACCTTCCCTGATCAACACTCTCCACGCTTGGCACACTTTGTTGTTAAGTACTATATATTTATTAGTTGAATATTGCTCTCTTTTAAGAAGCTATGCATTGCATGCAAGTAGATAGGATTACGCTTGTTTCATGCCTGTGCACTGCCTATCACTTAGAGAAAGCTGACTGGTGTGTAAATGATATACAATTCCTTTCTTCACTTTCTTCTTTGCCTTTCCTATCTTTTCCCACAATCTGATGGTCAGTGTGTATTTCAGTGACCTGATAAACACATTCACACTAAGGTACTAGAGACTGACAGGATCATAAGAGAGACTTCATAGAAAATAGCTCTCTAAAAATATTTGCAAACTATTATGCAAGTGATAGGTGTTATGGAGGCTCAGATGTTGAAGAATCTGCCTGTAACGCAGTATACCTGGGTTTGATTCCTGAGTCGGGAAGATTGCCTGGAGAAGGGAATGGCTAACCCACTCCAGCATTCTTGCCTGGAGAATTCTGGATGGAGGAACCTGGCAGGAGTCCATGGGGTTGGAAAGAGTTGAACACAGCTTAGCAACTAACAATACTATCTGCACATTGAGAAAGTCAATTGTGTTTGCAACCTATGGAAGCAGAAACGCTGATCTTAATGATTAGCCCAAGGGCTAGTGACAGTTTTCTGGGGGCTCAGAGCTCCCACAAACCAACCTCCTAAAGCCCTGCCAGATGCGAGGCTATTATTCCTGAGCACCAGCCTTGCTCTAACTACAGGAACTTGTTCTGTTGCTGCCAACATCCACTTCACACTCTCCCTCAGGCACCCTTTGCAACTAGTCTCATCTGGCTATCCTCACTTCTCCCCCAGATCCAACTCTGATTTCAGAGTGTGGTTTCAACTACCTGTTCTGATTTGGGCTATTTCAATCCACTTCCACTATTTTTGCTCTTTTCTCATCCAGAAAGAAATTAAATACAGGTGGGTCCTGCTTTTGAGCACTTAGATATGCCATGGAAGATCAAAACACGGGTTAATTGTTTACTTTACAAAAGGCTTGTTTTTTCAAGACAATTCACAGAATCA
The DNA here is from genome assembly GCF_023091745.1 of Budorcas taxicolor. NCBI lineage: Eukaryota > Metazoa > Chordata > Mammalia > Artiodactyla > Bovidae > Budorcas > Budorcas taxicolor. The sequence continues at coordinate 91,711,296 of NC_068910.1, forward strand.
GGGCCTTAAATAATACCTGCTCCTGTGTGCTTTTTAACCTGATTTGACTGCTGCTGCTGCTAAGTCGTTTCAGTCGTGTCCGACTCTGTGCGACCCCATAGACAGCAGCCCACCAGGCTCCCCCATCCCTGGGATACTCCAGGCAAGAACACTGGTGTGGGTTGCCATTTCTTTCTCCAATGCATGAAAGTGAAAAGTGAAAGTTAGTTGCTCAGTCGTGTCCCACTAGTAGCGATCCCATAGACTGCAGCTCACCGGACTCCTCTGTCCATGGGATTTTCCAGGCAAGAGTACTGGTGTGGGGTGCCATTGCCTTCTCCACTGATTTGACTACTGGATGTTTAATTTATAGAACTTTTCAAGAACACACTGATTTTGGATAACTAATGCTTTCAAACATCCTGTGAATTTATACCATGGCAGTCACAGAAGAAACAAGCATGCTTTCACAACTTATGGGGCAAACTAGTGGGAAGCACATTAAAAAATCTTGTTTTGTGTGTGCATCATCAAAATCGCCTTAAATCAATCACATAGGTTAATATAAAAACACAAGAGATCTACAAAACTTAATTCAGGAAGACACTGTCTTTTTTTTTTTTTTTCCTTTCTTCTCTCAGCTTTAAAATACAGCAAGCTATAGAAAATCTTCAAATCCTTAGTCACATAAAAAATCTAAATTCTGCATGTAGAAAAAATACAATATGGACAAACCCAAATATGTTCCATGTGTGAAGTCCCTTTGGCCTGCTTACACAACCAACTTCTTTTACACTTTTTGAAAAAGTCAACTCATAGTACTCAATGAACACTAAGCTTCCAGCCTGAGTATAATTCTCAATATATTTTAATACCTAGAAGGTGCCTGGATCTGGAACCACCAAAAATCCACAGAAAAGAAAAATAATCAGAAGTGGCTTCTTTCCTTTACTGACTTTTCCTTCTCTGACCCCATAAAATTCTTACAAAGGTAATTTAGCTAATCCTACAATAAGAACAGCCTGTTTCCTATTTGCTACATTGGTATGCCATCTGTGGGTCAGTGAGTAGACGTCTCAGAAAACTTTATTAAACTGTTAGGTTTTGTTTAAACAACACATGACTATTTTCATTTTCCCTTACTTCTTGCAAATTTTAAAGAGGTTTTTTTTTTTTTTTTTTTTTTTTTTTTACTGGTGGGGTGGGTCTTAAATGACTGCAGATTTCTAATTTATTTCTAATAGTATGCTATTGTAGCAAGCCACAAAAGACAAAAAACTATGTCACTTACAATTCTTAACTGTGAGTAAAACTGAAATCTTTACCAAAAATAATTGATTAAATTGATAGTTTGAAACATTTTGCACATAGCTGCTGCTAAATTTTAAAATTAGGTAAATATAGGTAAGATACAAGAGGAAATTTTTAAGACCTGATAAAAATGAATGCCAATCTTGCCAAGATTAATTTTTTGATCACATAAAAGTCTGTATTTTCCATGTTTATATGTCTATTGAAAAGAAAAAGAAATTATGAAACCTATTCTTATGCTTAATTGCTTCTCTGAATAATAACTTTTTTGTGTGTGACATGTTACATACACATATAGTCTCATTTTATCTTTGCCACAAACCTAAGAATGGATAGGACAATTATTATATAACTTTCATATTTGTCTATGGGCTTCCCTAGTAGCTCAGATGGTAGAAAATCCGCCTGCAATAAAGGAGACCCTGGTTTGATTCCTTGGTCAGGAAGATCCGCTGGAGAAGGAATAGGCTACCCACTCCTGTATACTTGGGCTTCCCTGGCAGCTTAGCTAAAGAATTTGCTGCAATGTGGGAGACCTGGGTTTGTTAACTGGGTTTGGAAGATCCCCTGAAGAAGGAAACAGCTACCTACTCCAGTATTCTGGCATGGAGAATTCCATGCACTATTCCATGGGGGTTGTAAAGAGCTGGACACAACTGAGCAACTTTCACTTTCATATTTGCCTGCTATGGAAACAGAAACTAGTAGACTCAATGACCAGTCCAAGGTCATACATCCACAACCCTGGGGTTGATATCCAAGTCTTTCCAATGTACTGTAATAATTCTCATCTTCCTTATTTCTCCAAAAGAAGGATACAATTTATATTCAATGGAAAGAAATATTTAACCAACCAGCAAAATAGGTCTTCTGGAATCACATTTTAATATCTATTTTTAGAAGGAGAGAATTTATAGTTTCAGATGAATATAAACCAACATAGCCTTTGCTGCTGCTGCTGCTAAGTCGCTTCAGTTATGTCTGACTCTGTGCGACCCCATAGACAGCAGCCCACCAGGCTCCCCTGTCCCTGGGATTCTCCAGGCAAGAACACTGGAGTGGGTTGCCATTTCCTTCTCCAATGCATGAAAGTGAAAAGTGAAAGTAGAGACATGTAAAAGAAATTAAAGTAGCTAATATATAGATATATTCAATTTATGTAGAAGATAGAAAGTGATGCAAAAGAGAAAAGAGAGTAGATAAGAAAAGCCATTATTCACAGTAAATGTAAATTTAACATGGAAAATTTGAATCTATATAAAGGTAAATATCAAAATGTAACTGTACACATATAAACAAAAAATGCTGATTTTTGAAAGAAAATGAGGTGTAAAGGATAATTCTTAAACACCGGTGATTAAGAATCACTGCAGATGGTGACTGCAGCCATGAAATTAAAAGACAATCATTCCTTGGAAGAAAAGCTATGTCCATCAGCAGATGAATGGATAAGAAAGCTGTGGTACATATACACAATGGAGTATTACTCAGCCATTAAAAAGAATGCATTTGAATCAGTTCTAATGAGGTGGATGAAACTGGAGCCTATTATACAGAGTGAAGTAAGCCAGAATGAAAAACACCAATACAGTATACTAATGCATATATATGGAATTTAGAAAGATGGTAATGATAACCCTGTATGAGAGACAGCAAAAGAGACAGAGATGTATAGAACAGTCTTTTGGACTCTGTGGGAGAGGGAGAGGGTAGGATGATTTGGGAGAATGGCATTGAATCATGTATAATATCATATAAGAAATGAATCGCTAGTCCAGGTTTGATGCAGGATACAGGATGCTTGGGGCTGGTGCACTGGGATGACTCAGAGGGATGGTACGGGGAGGGAATTGGGAGGGGGGTTCAGGATGGGGAACAGGTGTATACCTGTGGCAGATTCATGTTGATGTATGGCAAAACCAATACAATATAGTAAAGTAATTAGCTTCCAATTAAAATAAATAAATTTATATTAAAAAAAGAAAAGCTATGACCAATCTAGACTGCATATTAAAAAGCAGAGACATTGCCAATAAATGTCCATCTATTCAAAGCTATGGTTTTTCCAGTAGTCATGTATGGATGTGAGAGTTGGACCATAAGGAAAGCTGAGCACTGAATAATTGATGCTTTTGAACTGTGGTGTTGGAGAAGACTCTTTAGAGTCCCTTGGACTGCAGGAAGAACAAACCAGTCAATCCTAAAGGAAATCAACCCTGAATATTCACTGGAAGGACTGATGCTGAAGCTCTAATACTTTGGCCACCGGATGCAAAGAACTGGCTCATTGGTAAAGACCCTGATGCTGGGAAACATTGAAGGCAGGAGGAGAAGGGGATGACAGGGGATGAGATGGTTGAACAGCATCACTGACTCAATGGACATGAGCTTGAGCAAGCTCCGAGAGTTGGCGATGGACAGCGAAGCCTGGTGTGCTGCAATCCATGAGGCTGCAAAGAATTGGGCATGACTGAGTGACTGAATCGGACTGAACTGATGATTAAGAAAATATAGGAGAACAAAATAAAAATATATTTACAGGTTTTTATGAAATGAAGTTATGTGTCCTCTCCAAATTCATACCTTGAGCCATAACCTTTAGTGGCTGTAGTTGTATGGGCCCTCCAAGAAAGCTATTAAGGTTAAATGAAGTCATATGGGTGGAGCCTTGATTCCAAAGGATTAGTGTCCTTATAGGAAGAAACAGCAGAAAGCTTGCTCTCTCCCGGCCTCCTGCTAGTGCACAAAGAAGAGGTCATTAGTGAAGTCGCTCAGTCCTGTCCAACTCTTTGCGACCCCATGGGCTGTAGCCTACCAGGCTCCTTCATCCATGGGATTTTCCAGGCAAGAGTACTGGAGTGGGTTGCCATTGCCTTCTCCAGAGGAGCTTCCTGACCCAGGGATCAAACCCAGGTTTCCCCCATTGTAGGCAGACACTGCCATCTGAGCCACCAGGGAAGTGCTAATAGAAATACACATTAGAAATGTAGCCATCAACAAGCCAGAAAGAGAGCTATTACAGGAAATCAACTTTGCCAGCACCTAGATCATGGGCCTTCCAGCATCCAGAGCTATGAGAATATAAATATTTGTTGTTGAAGTCACCCAGTGTGTGATATTTTGTTATAGCATCCTGAACAGACTAAAACAGAGGTTGAAGCTATATTTAATACTAAATTTAACTTTTTAAGCAGACAAGTAAATCCGAACTCCTTCATCTTTTATTAAAAAAACAAATAATTGTTTGGTGGGGTCACAAAGTACTAGACATGAATGAGTGACTGAACAGCAACAAATTGTTCAATATTTGTAACTAGCAAAAAGCAAAACCAATGATGTCTGCTTCAAATTGCTTTATGCTTGAAGTATTACATTTCATTGTTAAATTATAAAATATTGTTTTGGTCCTATGTGAGCTATGTATCTCTTGACTAGGTCTTCAGTTTACTCTTTATTTTTTGTCTTCTGACCCAGAATGTACATAGCAGATGATTTAAGGATTATGATATCGTTTACAACACTGGGAAAAACTGAATTATTAATTCTGACCAGCTAAAAGAGAAAGAGAGTAACAAACCACAAATATTTCTCTATGGTCATAATTTGCAAGCATAGCTAGTCAGGGGAGTTATATCATCCTGCAGTCTATAGAATGCCTGCAGTTCTACAGAGAACAATAGTACACTGTCAAATATTGAGCCACTGAAATTCCGCCATTTCCCTCAAATTATAACTTTGTAGCAGATATTCAGTATTTATAATGGGGTAGATGCCAGCTTATTTGAGGAAGATCTGCAGAGAATTTACTCTGGGCAATTTATTCCAGATTCTGATGGAACTAACTATTTTATATCTTCCTTGGATATAAAGCCAAGAGGGTGCATAGCCTTCTAAGGATCTTTTAGCTCAATCAGAGCTCCCAAATGCAAAATTCAGCATTCTGGGCCACAATGTGTAGATTTATAACATCCCCTGGGGATCTTTAGATCTATAAACCAATCAGCTGATTACCTTTACCCATTTATGCTATTTTCTCTTGTGGATTACTTCCATCTGGGGTTTTAATTGGCTTTTTATCTTATATTGACTATATTTAATAGGATAATCATTCTTATTTTATATTTAGTAAATATATCATGTTTATATTAAAAGCAAGAGCAGGTTTCAGTTAACTATTGAAGAACTACATTAAAAAGTGATGGGAATAGAGAAAGCTTTCTACAAAGTGGAACAAAAGAAAAACTATTTGTCATGGAGCCTCTTAAGGGTAAAATCCAAGGCTTATTCCTTCAGTGTGTCTGATGTTTCAGCTGAATTTAATTTATCATCCAACTCCAAATAGAGTTACAAATATGTAACAAATATGTTACAAATATATAAATGAGTGTCTAGTTAAGATTCTGAAAATTTCACAGACACTTGGATAAAAAATAAAACAAAATAAATATCCTTACAGCTTATACATTCTTTTGCATGGGAATGTTAAAAACAAAGTGATGAGTACCTGTTTTAAAATCCAAGACTCTCTCTTTAGAAATAGAAAACCTACTTCTGAGTATTTAATGACATTGACTAATGAAAATAATTAATTTTTATAAAGAAGAAAAGTGTGATATTTGAATTTACCTTTATTTTTGGAGGGACAGCCATTAAAATATAAATTATTTTCATCAAATTATTTGGATAGGGTGATGAACCATAAAATATTTTAAGTAGCCAAACAAGATGTTAGTCATCATATAGCTGTCCTTACATATACAAGTATTGATAACCTGCAAATTACTTAAATGGTATCACTATATCACTGTTTAATTTCAGTAGTTAGTCTTATGCAGCATCTCAAACTCATGATTTTTAATTTTTTCCTTAAATTGTTGATATTTTAGAAGTTATTTAAAATCACTCTTCATTGGAATAATGGTTGGGTATGTTTTCCAGTTTTACATATTCATATTACTAGGCAATATGTCTAACCTGGGCTTCCCAGGTGATAAAGAATCTGCCTGCCTGGGGTTGGGGAGATCCCCTGGAGAAGGGAATGGATACCCACTCCAGTACTCTTGTCTGGAGAATCCCATGGAAAAGGGAGACTGGTGGGCTACAGTCCATGGGGTTGCAAAGATTCAGACATGACTGAGTAACTAAACACTAGTATATATATATCTAACCTATTTTTTTTCCAAGCGTTTTTGATAGTCAAAAATGATTTAGATTTAATCCTTGGAAAGAATCTGTCATCATCTTTAATAGCTTTTAGAGGACCATCATTTGAAGTTCATATGCAACTAGGAAAAATAATTATACCAGAACATTAGCTTTAGACAGTGAACTTAAGCTTCATGATTCCTTGTTCTTACAGAGGAGATATGTATTTAAGGGTATTTTTAATATAATTTTTACATTTTCACATTCTTTGATTAATTTATTCAATATTTATTCATCCAGTTCTGGCTATATTCAATACATAGTCCTAAACATCACAGGAAGACAAAGTTTGTGGTCTTCAAATCTACTATGAAAATTCAGATATCAACAAATATATTATCAAAGAGATAAATTAAGTGACATAAATTGGACATTAACTAGAATTTAGGTATGGAAAGGGTAACTCTTAGTTGGCAGATCAGGGGAAGCTTCATGATATCCTGTGGGCTGATAGGGCTCATTCAACTTGCTAACTCACTAGTATGATGAGAACAAGATAGATAGGTTTGGGGAGGTTAATAAAGGCAATAATTTGGTGCCAGAAGTAGTGAGACTACTGTGGAATAGACTCCAAGCATGAGAATGGTCAGCTGTCCAACAGGATGGATTAAAACTAGTGTTTCTTAATCTGCAGTGGGATGGTTATTATCTATTGGCCAGAGGAGTACACGTCCAAGCTGGTTCTTGAACAATGGCACAGTGATGGAAATATCCATGCTTCAATTCTAGGGCTCAGAGTTGACATAATTACCAGCCAGTAGCCTTGAAAATGGCTTCCCTTGTAGCTCAGTTGGTAAAGAACTCTCCTGCAATGCAGGAGACCCAGGTTCAATTCCTGGGTTGGGAACTTCCCCTGGAGAAGGAAATGGCAACCCACTCCAGTATTCCTGTCTGGAGAATCCCATGGACTGAGGAACCTGGAGGGCCATAGTCCATGGGGTCACAAGAGTTGGACATGACTTAGAGACTAAACCACCACCACCAGCCTTGAAAATAAAGATATAGTCTATTCTCTTCAGAGAAATTATATGCTTCTTAGGCATCCCCAGGGCTAAAATTCAGCTTTGGGCTACCAGAAAAGAAAGTTTCCAAGAGGAACCTTAATCAGGTGTACTGAGAATACCACTGGAAGAAGTGGAGATGCTGTTATCTGTACAGGGTCAAGTGGAATAGCACTTTAGTCCTTTCGTCCTTACAGTATGAACAGTATTAAAAATTTGCAGATTAGGAAACCAGAGCTGGGAAAAAGTAACTGCCCAATATTACACAACCAGGAAATGACAGAACCAAAACTTTAGGCCAAGTCTTCTCTTTCCCAAATCCTATTTCACTCCACATCAAGTAATATGCTGGAGACTAATATGAAACAAATTTGTTAGAAGATTAGAAATTTAGATAAAATTTGAAAAGTATCTATCATTATAAAACAACCATCAGAATATCTTGAAAGCTCTGACTGGGCTTTGAGTAGAAGGCCACACATAGGCACGTGTGCAGTAAGTTAACATTCATTTATTGTGATTGTATCTGAGTGTGAAGAAACAGATGGGCATGGAAAAACTCACAGAATCAATGAAGTGTCCGGAATTGAAAACTGATGAACATCTGAGATGCTTCTCTTCAGTTTGGCTGGATGATAGAGTATTATGAATTTATTTAGAAAGAATGGAATTTCTACATTTACACGAATGACCACAGGAAAATGTGAAACTAAGAGATTGTTTCTGGTTTGTATTTGAGGTTTAAAATAAATATGAAAGAGTGAAGAGCTTTCTCCGCTATGCCTGACAAGTATACTTTACATTCTAGACCACATTTGGGCATGAGCACAATGAATTTTCACAGAAGTTAGAGGCCAGGTGACATCAGAAGGTCTGGCAGATTCTCTTTGCTTTGGTAGCCACGATCTAAATTGTACATCATTTTCAGTAAATGTAGCTTTACTATCTTAAGGTTAAATAACCAAAGGTGTGATTTTTAATATTTTGTTGTACTTGATAAAATATTCTAAAATATCTTTTAATCTTCATTCTTATTGAGACACTCAACCTATTAAAAACTACATAAAAATTACAAAGTCCTTCTTATATCCTAAAAGTTTGCATTGTTTATAACATTACTTCATCTAGTTATTAATGAAGGGTTAACCTCTTGAAAGTGAAAGAGGAGAGTGAAAAAGCTCAACATTCAGAAAACTAATATCATGGCATTTGGTCCCATCACTTCATGGCAAATAGATGGGGAAACAGGGAAACAGTGGAGACAGTGTCAGACTTTATTTTTGGGGGCTCCAAAATCACTGCAGATGGTGATTGCAGCCATGAAATTAAAAGATGCTTACTTATCAGAAGGAAAGTTATGACCAACCTAGATAGAGTATTCAAAAGCAGAGACATTACTTTGCCAACAAAGGTCTGTCTAGTCAAAGCTATGGTTTTTCCAGTGGTCATGTATGGATGCGAGAGTTGGACTGTGAAGAAAGCTAAGTACCTAAGAACTGATGCTTTTGAACTGTGGTGTTGGAGAAGACTCTTGAGAGTTCCTTGGACTGCAAGGAGATCCAACCAGTCCATCCTAAAGGAGATCAGTCCTGGGTGTTCATTGGTAGGACTGATGCTGAAGCTGAAACTCTAATACTTTGGCCACCTCATGTGAAGAGTTGACTCATTGGAAAAGACTCTGATGCTGGGAGGGATTGGGGGCAGGAGGAGAAGGGGACGACAGAGGATGAGATGACTGAATGGCATCACCGACTCGATGGATGTGGGTTTGAGTGAACTCTGGGAGATGGTGATGGACAGGGAGGCCTGGCGTGCTGCAGTTTATGGGGTTGCAAAGAGTTGGACACGACTGAGTGACTGAACTGAGCTGAACTGAACCAAAGGCCCGTACTATAACTAGGTACCCATAATACTTGTTTTCAGAAGCTTATTTTTTTCCCTTAAGTTCTTTCTTTCATGTGTTTTATGGAGAAGGGGATGACAGAAGATGAGATGGTTGGAGGGTTTCACCAACTCAACTGACATGAGTTTGAGCAAGCTCCGGGAGATGGTGAGGGACAGGCAAGCCTGGCATGCACAGGGTCACAAAGAGTCAGATACAACTGAGTGACTGAACAACAACAACAACAATTTCCATAATTCAAATCCATCTATTTGTTTCATGTTAAAATAAAAATATGTGGTGGGTAGTATTTTACACTCAGTAAGAATGCATTTGTTTCCTTTCAAACTTATCTTTAATTGAGGAGAGCACTGGAATGGATGAAGAGATTATCTCCAAGCAAATTGAACAGGTGAACAAGATTTAAGGTAATTTTTGCCAACCATGTCCATCTTAACTTATCTAATGACAGAAACACATACAAGCAACACTAGTACTATTTGTAGGAAATATGCACTTAGTAACAATAAATTTACTGTACAGTTTAGAACTGAAGACGCCTGGCAAGAAGAATTACATAAACACAGAAATAGTGATAAAGAGATACTTAAGGAAAAGTCAAACTCATTTGGTTAAGATAAACTCGTCTAGCAAAGAATTTGGGACATAAGTTTTGGAAGTTGTGGCATGATCAGATTTTCAAAAGTCTCATATGCAGGACGGAGAGCAGAGTTATAGGTGCTGCTAAGTAATTATACAAATTTCTTGTGAAATAATTTGGTAACACTGACTACAGCTTGGGCTATAAGGAGGGACCTAATGTTTCTAGGCCAGATGCTACTGAAAGTTAAGCTGAGGGCATGATTCTTAATAAGGCTGGTACTTCCCCACATTTTATCTTCAATATATGGCTGCTGAACCAAGTTTTATCACAGTGTCATTTCATGTCCTTATGTATTTGTATCAATAACTGGTCTTTCTTGGTATATAATATCTGTTTCCCTAAAACAACATCTAATTTCAGTTCTTATTATATTCTCTCTATTCTCAATTCATTGTAATCAACCTTTAGTTGAAAAAGTACAGAGATGATGAGACTAGTATTTAGATGCTGGCATCTTTCAGTAGGCCTTGGTGTTTCAGCTGTTTTCCCCTTACACAAAATCTATATCCTAAGAGAATAGAGAAGCAACTCTTAGGAGGACCCTTGTAACAGCAGTCATCAAGGACAGTTGAAAGAGTTGTTGCTAAAGTGAACATATAGTTCATTTTAAGAAAGGGGAGTTCTTAATGGGATGCTGGAGAGAAAAAGAATTACCTATTAGCAATTTTAAAAGAGTTTTCTATTATACAGATCTTTATATATAGGTTAACTGCCCTCCAAGATTTCCTTTTAAATCAAAGTATGCAAGATCAAGGCTATGATTTTTCCAGTGGTCATGTATGGATGTGAGAGTTGGACTGTGAAGAAAGCTGAGCACTGAAAAATTGATGCTTTTGAACAGTGGTGTTGGAGAAGACTCCTGAGAGTCCCTTAGACTGCAAGGAGATCCAACCAGTCCATCCTAAAGGAGATCAGTGCTGGGTGTTCATTGGAAGACTGATGCTGAAGCTGAAACTCTAATACTTTGGCCACCTCATGCGAAGAGTTGACTCATTGGAAAAGACTCTAATGCTGGGAGGGATTGGGGGCAGGAGGAGAAGGGGATGACAGAGGATGAGATGGCTGGATAGCATCACCAACTCGATAGACATGAGTTTGAGTGAACTCCGGGAGTTGGTGATGGACAGGGAGGCCTAGCGTGCTGCAATTCGTGGGGTCGCAAAAAGTCGGACATGACTGAGCGACTGAACTGAACTGAACTGATGCAAGATCAGTGGCTTACTATGAAATGTCATCATTTTGAACTTCTTCACAGGCTGCACAGAGCTTCTGTACTGATTTTATTTTATTGGGAGCTGTAAGCATTTAAAAATTTTTATTTATTATTACTTTTACTGTTACATTCTTTTTATTATAGTTTTTTATTTTTTTAATTTTAAAATCTTTAATTCTTACAAAATCCTGAAACGTTGACCATACAGTGAGAAAAAAATCTCATAAGATTTTTCATGTTTAAAAATAAGAGAATACATTATTTTATCAACATTTTAAAAATAATTGAAATACAGTAAGTGACTTTGAAACATTAGAAACTAAGGACAAAAAATGGACAATGGAGGATGAGATGGTTGTGCCTTCACCGACTCAATGAAAGAATTTGGAACATGAGTTTGAGTGAGCTCCCAGAGATGGAGATGGACAGGGAAGCCTGCAATCCATGAGGTCACAAGGAGTTGGACACGACTGACTGACTGAACAACAATAACAGAAATGGACCTAGAGGTTCAGTTTTATTGTTATTCTCTAAGGATGGAATATTATAAACACGCCCATGACACCTGGTTTCATCTCTTTGTTCCTTTCAGTCCTGCTTTTCTTTAGGAGCTGGAATGACGCTGTATTTGTTCTCCTGTCTCTTCCTTGGCCAAACCATCCCCATGAAGAAACATCTTCTAGTATATTAACCTGTAGCAAACCTCCATAAGAAAAGTAGGCATGAAAGTTTCCAAGTCCCTTTCAAAATTCATATAATTAGTTAACCCATTTCTCACTTGGTTTTCATGCCAATAATTTCTCCTTTCACTTGTTAAGTTTCATTATATGAGTTGCCAGTATAAATGACTGGGCAGGTCTGATAACTGTTCTTTTAACTGTGAGTAGCTTGGTATTTTGTTAATTCCAGTGTAAATGCTTAGTTATGAGTCTTTTATTTCAAAGATTAGACAATACACCAAAGTAACAGCTTGTGCCATATGCCTTATTTAGTTAGTTAGCTCCTTATTTTAAGTACTAGTGGTTTAGATGGGAGAAGGCAATGGCACCCCATTCCAGTACTCTTGCCTGGAAAATCCCATGGAAGGAGGAGCCTGGTGGGCTGCAGTCCATGGGGTCGCTAAGAGTCAGACACGACTGAGTGACTTCACTTTGACTTTTCACTTTCATGCGTTGGAGAAGGAAATGGCAACCCACTCTGGTATTCTTGCCTGGAGAATTCCAGGGACCAGGGAGCCTGGTGGGCTGCCATCTATGGGGTCGCACAGAGTCGGACACGACTGAAGCGACTCAGCAGCAGCAGTGGTTTAGTTTAGAGATGGTTTTACTTATTTTTCTTAATAGATGGGCTAGATGTATCACTAGATGCAGTGCATCAAAACATATTAGCCCTTTAAAAACATGGTATTGAGAGCAATCAACTGCCTAAGAGAAAATATTGGGGGGTTAACTTAAAATTTAATAATATTCCAGAGTCAAAGAAAATATTTTATACTTATATCTTTTAATTTACACTTTCTATAACTAATTATCAGTTTCAATGTTTATTTTTAGTTTTGTCAATTTTTTTTTCCTTCTAAGTTTACAATCCTGCTGTTCAAATATTGTATATTAATGCATATGTATGGAATCTAGAAAAATGGTGCAGATGCACTTGTTTGAAGGGCAGGAAAAGAGTTGCAGATGTAGAGAATGGATGTGTGGATGTAGGGGAGGAAGGGAGGGTGAGATGAACTGGGAGAGTAGGGCTGACATATATGCACTACCATATATAAAATAGCCAGTGTAGAGCTGCTGTATAACACAGGGAGCTTAGCTAGGTACTCTGTGATGACCAAGAGGGGCGGGTTGAGGGGATGTGGAAGGGAGTTTCAAGAGGGAGGGGATATATGTACCGATAGAGCTGATTCACTTTGTTGTACAGCAGAATCTAACATAAATTTGTAATGCATTTATACTCTAATAATAAAATAAAATCCTATTGTTTAAATTTTACATATGAGGTAAAAAACATAATGATCAAAAATTTTAATAAAATTTTGTCCTAGCATACATAGGAAAAACAAACATATCAATATATATCAAGCCAAATATAAACAGTGATGAAAACAATGTATAAATAGGCATTCATCTGTTAAATGTTTATATCATGGAGTAAAGGGTAACTACAAAAACTGGAAGAAAACTAAGAAATCAAGAGGAAGAGAATATATAAATCTGAGAAAACCCAACCAGACATTGAACCCAGGAGATTTTTTAAATTGTTGTATTATGAGGTAAATGAGAGTTTATCACTAAACAATAAAACTGAGTATGATTTCAATGCTTCCTGCTAATGCTTACATGCCCAGTTTCATTTAGATAATCAATATGATATGAAGTCCTAAATGTTGCATTAAGATCTATAAACGTTTAGGTTTTAGGAAGTTAAACATACACACCAGCACACATTTTTAAAGTACAGACATAGTCATGATTCCATGGAGCTAAACACCATGAATCTGTTAAATTAAGGATAACATGATGTCATAATACTGTAGGAGAAAAAGGCATGAGGCTCAATCATTTCTCTGGAAACCTTGTCTGATACAGGAAAGTCTGGCCTTTTCTCTTGCTTTCTCACACAGGGAGGGTGAAACAGAAACTGCTGTGTGAAATTTCGCTGACAGAAGTCTGATGCTACGGAGATAATTATAATAATGTTCTGAACATTAAAGTTAGGTACCCTGAAATGACTGCTACTGCTACTGCTAAGTTGCTTCAGTCGTGTCCAACTCTGTGCGACCCCATAGATGGCAGCCCACCAGGTTCTGCCATCCCTGGGATTCTCCAGGCAAGAACACTGGAGTGGGTTGCCATTTCCTTCTCCAATGCATGAAGGTAAAAATCCAAAGTGAAGTCACTTAGTCGTGTCCGACTCTTAGCAACCCCATGGACTGCAGCCTACCAGGCTCCTTCACCCATGGGATTTTCCAGGCAAGAGTACTGGAGTGGGGTGCCATTGCCTTCTGCAATGCTGAAATGAAGGGTGGTACAAAAAGACCTTTGCCTTGAGTTGAATGTTCACAAAAATCTATTTCTTAAATGAGTGAGAATGCTTTTCATTCATTAGGACTTTGACTACACTTCTATTTTTTTAATATTTTAAATTTTATATTGGAGTATCATTGATTTACAATGCTGTGTTAGTTTCAGGTGTACAGCAAAGTAATTTAGTTATCATATACATATATCTATTATTTTTCCAATTCTTTTCTCATAAAAGTTATTATAGATTATTGGGTAGAGTTCCCTATGCTATACAGTAGGTTCTTGTTTATTATCTATTTTATATATGGTAGTATATATATCTTAATCCCCTCCCCCTGTCTTTCCCTTTGGTAACCATGAATTTATATTCTAAGTCTGTGACTCTATTTATATTTTGTAAATAAGTTTGTTTGTATCATTTGGCACTTGAAGTTGAGCTCAAATTAAAAAGAAAAAAAATGCATACCTTATCAATATTAGATGGTGTCACTTATCTTGATGCTTTCTGTATCTAATCCTGAATCCTATGTCGCCTTATGTGCAAGTGTTGTCACAAATGTTTAGAAATTCCTTTTCTTGGGACTGCAAATTCAAGACGACTAAGACTTTGGCACCTGGAGCTGAAGAGTACAGGGATTTCTATGTTGTTGAAGATAAACTCTTGCTAAATAGGATTTTTTTTTAAATAAGTGAGTATCATCATTGTAATGTTATAGTGCTGCATGAAATATGTCCATGCTTTCCTGGGATGTCTTTCCACAAGACCAGTTAATCCTAAAGGCGACACAAAGCTTGCTGGATAAAAATGGGGAACCTGAGACTCTCATGTGATAATCAGTTGTGTACTTGCAACTTCGTATGAACCCTCTGGTGGGCTGGACATTAAACTTCTATAAAAAAAAAGGATCTTTCTTGGTCCTTGGAAATTGGTTGCTATTGCTATAACATGGAATAAATAAAAATGAGTTAGATGGAAGACTTATTTTCAGGAGAAGGGAAAATATATAAAAATGTACTAGTGAAGAAATAGAAAAAAACAGAGATAGTTTCAGAAATACAGATCTTAAAGAGGTGCAGGCTATAACAAGGAATCAGCTTCACAATATATATTTACAGAGTACAATTCAAATGCTCTTTACAAATTAAACATTTTAATGATTCCCTTTTGAAAAACAGTGAGTAGGGCATAACACTAACTTCAATAAAGTCCTCGCTTCAGGCACTTCTTGAAAAATAACTTGGGGTTTTGAAGTCATTTTTATGTTAGTCGTTAATTACTGAGAAACTATCTCAGTATCAAAATCACTAAATACCATAACATCACAGTAATAGATTGTGTCTTTACATGAGCTATCTGCAGACATTTTAAGTAGAAACAAACAGCACGCTAAAAAGTGTGATTTACACTAAAAAGTACATAAGGAAAAAAGATAGCATGAATGTGAGTTTATCTGGAATTCCAGAGGCTTTTATTCATCTACTAATTACTTATCCAAATAATTTCTATCTTATGCAAACTCACTGAATGTGTAATGGAGAATTTAAGATGCAGTGAAAAGAAGGGGAAACAAATTTTACAGATGTACTGGTAACTGAGGCTGTTTTGTTCATGAAGGGAGGAAAGAATAGAAGATGGTAGGGTACAAAATCTCATTGATTTGAAATGAGGAAGCTCTTGCTATCAACTAATATAGGGAGATCAATAGTGAGTTCTCAGTTAGGACCGTACTCCTCAACACTTACTGTGTTAGCTGTGAGCCAAAGAAAGATGGCTAAAAGATGCTTGGTGCTCTCACATTACAGCTGACATGGCATTCAAGTAGAGATGTAACATGGATGAAAGCACAGATGATGAGGAGAGGATGGCCTGGGCAGGAGAAGAGGAGCAACGCTTCTGAACAAGTACTGCCTGAACTAAGATGGACACATTAGAGTCATGTCATAGAGAAGTTTGAAGCCAGATAAGGGACTTGGGGCTTTATTCCCTGGTACAGTGGAGGACCCACACCTTACAGAGTATGAAAGGTGATGCTTTGGGTGTAAAAAGATAATGATAGTCCTATTTTACTCTTATTTTATATCAAAAAGACAAGAAAACTTAGGCTTTATTCTTATTTATTGCACAGATTTACACTGACTTCTTCAGCCAGCTATATATAAGGATGGTCACTTGTCATATGCCAGAGGCACAACTTCCTGAAGAGAGCAGGGTGGTCATTTTGCAATGTAGATGAAGTGACAAGTGGAACCTCCTTCATCTACTTACTTTCAGGACTGTGTGAATGGTTTGAGAGTTTGGATGTACCTAGGGAAGGAAATTTGGGATTGCCATATTTAGTTTTAACTAAATTAGACCTCTCAACATGAGCAAGTGCATGAAAATATCCCAGCAAAGAAATTAAGGGTTGATGATAAACATCTGGGGCTGTGAAATCAAGTGAGCATTAAAAAGCATTACTACGAACAAAGCTAGTGGAGGTGATGGAATTCCAGCTGAGCTATTTAAAATCTTATAAAATGATGCTATTGAAGTGCTGTGCTCAGTTCAGTTCAGTTGTGCTAGCAAATTTGGAAAACTCAGCAGTGGTCACAGGAGTGGAAAAGGTCAGTTTTCATTCCATTCCCAAAGAAAGGCAATGCCAAAGAATGTTCAAACTACCACACAATTGCACTCATTTCACATGCTAGCAAGGTAATGCTCAAAAGCCTTCAAGCTAGGCTTCAGCAGTGCATGAAATGAGAACTTCCAGATGTACAAGTTGGATTTAGAAAAGGCAGAGAAACCAGAGATCAAATAGCCAACATGCTTTGAATCATAGAAAAAGCAACAGAACTCCAGGAAAACATCTACTTCTGCTTTATTGACTATGCCAAAGCCTTGACTGTGTAGATCACAACAAATTGTAGAAAATTCTTAAAGAGAAACCTGTATGCAGTCAAGAAGCAAGAGTTAAAACCAGACATGGAATATGGCCTGGTTCCAAATTGGGAAAGGGATGTGTCAAGGTTGTACATTGTCACCCTACTTATTTAATGGCAACCCACTCCAGTATTATTGCCTGGAGAACCCCATGGACGGAGGAGCCTGGTGGGCTACAGTCCATGGGGTTGCAAAGAGTCGGACACGACTGGGTGACTTCACTCACTATGCTGAGTGCATCATGCGAAATGCCAGGCTGGATGAAGCACAAGCTGGAATTAAGGTTGCCGGGAGAAATATCAACAACCTAAGATATGCAAGTAATACCACTCTATTGGTAGAAAGCGAAGAGGTACTAAAGAACCTCTTGATGGGAGTAAAAGACAAGAGTGAAAAAGTTGACTTGAAACTCAACATTAAAAAAACTAAGATCATGGCATCCAGTCCTATCACTTCATGGAAAATAGGTGGGGAAAAAGGGAAACAGTGACAAATTTTATTTTCTTGTGCTCCCAAATCATTGTGAATGGTGACTGCAGCCACAACATGAAACATGCTTACTCCTTGAAAGAAAAGCTATGACAAACCTAGACAATGTATTAAAAAGCGGAGATGTTACTTTGCCAACAATATTTTGGATAGTGAAAGCTGTGTTTTTTCCAGTAGTCATGTAAGGATGTGAGAGTTGGACCATAAAGAATGCTGAGAGCCAAAGAATTGATGCTTTCGAATTGCGGTGCTGGAGAAGACTCTTGAGAGTCCCTAGGCGATCAAGATCAAACAAGTCAATCCTAAAAGAAATCACCCCTGAATATTCACTGGAAGGACTGATGCTAAAGATGAAGCTCCAATACTTTGGCCACCTGATGTGATGACCTGGCTCACTGGAGAGACCCTGATGCTGGGAAAGATTGAGAGCAGGAGAAAGGGGCAATAGAGGATGAGATGGTTGGACAGCATCACCAACTCAATGGATGTGAGTCTGAGCAAACTCTGGGAGACAGTGAAGGACAGGGAGGCCTGGTATGCTGCAGTCCATGGGGTCACAAAAAAGTTGGACAAAACTTAAAGATTGAGCAACAACAACAAAAACAATGCAAGTGTAAATAAACCAGAAAATGGCAGTGGAAACTACTGGAGTAGCAATTATTAATATTGTTAGGCTGAGGCCTTTGTCAATCACATACTGGATATAAATGATAGCTATTTAAACATCAGTAGAAATTGTATACAGATTGTTAATTAAATTATGGCTTTACTGTATGCATGTGTGTGTATATATGTAAGTTGTCTTCAAATATTAGCTAATGATTGTAGAGTGCTATCATGGTTAGCAAGATATTTTTATATGACTTATTTCATGTTGATCTCATTATCGCTTTTTCTCCATTATTTATTTTTGTATATTTCACCGTACCCATCAGGACACTGATCCATTTACGTACTTTATAAATAAAATTTAAATTATGCAATGAGAAGTACTCAAATTAAAAAAGAAATAATAATTATGGCTGAGGGACTCCCTGGGTGCCCCAGTGGTTGAGTCTGCAGCTCAGGGAATGATTGTTGGATCCCTGGTTGGGAAACTCAGATTTCACATGCTGCAGAGCAACTGTTGAGCCTGTGCACTCAGGAGACAGAGCTCCACAACTAGAGAGCCTGAATACCACAGAGAAGGATCTCACATGGCACAAGGAAGATCCCACGTGCCACAACTAAGACCTGATACAGCCAAATAAATAAATAAATAAACATTTTAAAAATTATAAGAATGAGCAACAAAAACATTTATTCTATACTCTATCAAGAAAATGGGATGCCATTAAAGGTTTTAGAGAAAAAGAATCCAATGTTGAAAACTTTGCATTAGCAATATTATTCAGGTTGCAGTGCGCGAGATAAATTCGAGTAGCATAGTGACTGTGAGAGATGATGCCAATGTAGAGTCTCTGTGAGCTGCCATGTGGATAGCTTGTGAGTTCTTTGCAAGCAGATGCTGTGTTCTCACAGTATTTTTTGTATACTCAGAAGTATCTCATGTGATGCAGGCATATTGGAGGTTCCTGACACATACTTGTTAAATTGAATGCAATATTCACAAACTCATTTCTTTGCTAAACTTTTGAAAGATCATTGTTAGTGTCATCTTTTGACTGATCCTTCCTACCTGAATTACAATCATCTCTCCCTTTCTCAGAATATTTGGTATTTCTGCTACAGCCCTTGCACTATACTGCATAACACATGGATAAGTTTCCAGCAAAGTTAGAATGTAAAGTCTTTCAAATGGAAACATACAATTTTGTTCCAATTACCTAAAGAGAAATTTACACATTCATGAGCCAGAAACTCTAGTGTGGAGTATCTCTCTCCCACCTCACTTAATCAGCTCCCCTGGGAGAGGTGCAAGAGAGGTAGGTGGAGAGGAGAATATATTTGCTAGAACATCTTCGCTCCAACAACAAAGAAATATGTGACATAGAAAAGAGATTCTCAAGAGTGAGTTTGGAAAAAAAAAAAAAAACAAAAACACTTCACCAAAGGACCATGGATAAATTAGAATGGGCCACTTCTGGAAACCTCATCCTGGTCAGAAGAACACCACCATAGTTAGTAAACTCCATAAAACAGGTACTATTAATCTACCTTAGTCTCAGCTAAATGCTACCCATATGCACAGGTAATACAGGGGAAAACAAGGACCTAACTCCAAATCTTTGAACTTATTATCTGCTTCAGGGTAAGTGCATATACAGGGAGAAAGTCTATTATCTAGAATAATTAGTGAAAGAAACTGAAAGTGAATTTCATTCAGTCGTGTATGACTCTTTGTTACCCCATGGACTGTAGCCTGCCAGGGTCCTCCGTCCACGGAATTCTCCAGGCCGGGATACTGGAGTGGGTAGCGGTTCCCTTCTCCAGGGGATCTTCCCAACTTAGGGGTTGAACCCAGGACCCCCACATTGCAGGTGGATTCTTTACCCTCTCAGCCACCAGAGAAGCTCAAGAATACTGGAGTGGGTAGCCTATCCCTTCTGCAGCAGATCTTTACGACCCAGGAAATAAACCAGGGTCTCCTGCACTGCAGGTGGATTCTTAACCAGCTGAACTATCAGTCAATTCTAACTTACTAACTATAATTGCTGACATCTGATGCAGAGTAACAATAATAGCAAAACTTCATAATGGCAACGTATTCTGTGTCAGAATTAAAAGGTCAGAGAAATATTAGGTTAGTGAAAAAGCAGTTGTGGTTGGTGAAAAAATATTGAGGTTCAAAACTGAGGTTAGTGCAAAAGTCAACCACAATTACTTCTGAATTTGAATTACTTTTGCACCAATAACAATTAATTTTTCACTAATGCAACTACAATTACTTTTGCACCACCACCTGCAATTATTTTTGCACCAACTGAAGTGAATTTTGCATCAACCCAGTTATTTTGCACCAATTCCAATTACTTTCATACCAGCCTATTTCAGAATTTAGAAAGAAAAACATATTTGTTGATACTAGCACAATTGTAAAGGGGAAAGAAATCAAGAAACTTCCTGAAAGTCCAGTAATAGTAGAATCAGCAAGTTGTAAATAAAACAATTAATTAAAGAGTCATAATAATATATTGATTATAATTTCCAAACTACACTACTACACTTTGGTTGGGAGCAAGATTTTTTGAGCATAACTTTTTATTTTTATATTATTTAAATATTTTCCATATTTGGAAATAGTATTTGATAAAAAAAGAAAGAAATGTTAACCTTGAATTTGAATGGAAGTATCAATAAATGAACACAACTATATACAGAGTATAACCACAAGGAAAACCCTTTTCCTAACTTATGAACACAAAATTTGACTTGGCACCTTTAGCAGTCTAGCTTCTAAAGACAAAAAGCACAAAGAAAATTTGAACCATACTTGGTAATATTGTTGTTAGTAGTAGTTGTTTTGAGTGTATTGTAAGGTGGAACAAATTAAGGCATGTATCAGTATGGTTGGGAACCAGGATTCTGACAATGGGAATGGAGCTACCTACATTGAATTGAAGTTAAGGGTATAGAAGATAAATAAGGAAACACAGAAATACACAGTCTGATTTCCAACATTAATGAGACCAAAAAGAAAACAAGACAAAGTCATGAGAAAATAAGTGAGGCAGTATTAGTCAAAATGAGCCACAGTCAATGGAAGTGGATGCACCCATGATCCAATTTGTGAGAAGAACATCCAGAGGGACTAGCAAGCAGAAAAGGCCTGAGATAGGACCAGACTTGTCATGTGTGAGGGTTCTATGTCTGTTGTGTCTGAAGGATGGTAGTAGAAGCTGGTCTTGGATGTATAGGTACCGTCCAGGTTAGAAAGAGTCCTGTGATCGAGAAAGGAATTGGAATTTTTATGTGAATGAAACAAGATGATATTGGATCGTTTAAGTAGGGGAGTGATGTGTTTTTATTTAGAGTTTATTAGAATAATTTTTCTTTCTCTGTGAGAAATGGATTATAAGAACCCAAGAATGGATTAGGATGGTAAGAGGAGAGATGAAGGGAGGATGATTAGCGTAGAACCTATTTTGGAGATAGAGTCAATCAAACCTGTTGCTAGATTAGATGGGAGAGAGTAAGAAATCTCAATATAAATCCAGTATTAAGCTACTGGATAAATGGAAGTGCTGAATACTGGGATGGGGAAGATAGAAGACAAGATTGAGATGAAGGTATTGGAGAATCAAATATTTTATTTTTGGCCATATAGTTCTTGTGATGTCTACTTTACATTCAGTTGGAGATGTCTGGTAAATGGTTGGAGAGAAAATTATAGAACTCAAACCAAAAAAGAGAGAAAGAAAGAGAGAGAGAAAGAAGGAAATAAAGGAAAGAAGGAAGAAAGGAGGGGAAGTGGGGAGGGAGGGAGGGAGGAATGGAAAATCCAGAGACAGAGATATAAAAGTGTGAGTAACAGAAACATAAGATAATATTTATAAGCAAGTGACCAGGACAGAGAAACCTGGCAAGCTGTAGTCCATGGGGTGGCAAAGAGTTGGACATGACTGAGCGACTGAACAACAACAAGAAATCATTTAGAGAATGGTTGTAAACAAGCTGTAAGCCAAGGGAGCACTCATTTAGAGAGACCAGGAAAAGGAGAAGAAATATGAAAATGAGACTGAGAAAGAGTAGCTAACAGATATGAGGAGAACTAGGTCTGTGTGTGGTGGGGTGGAAGCCAAGAGTTGTGTGTTTAAAGAGTGAGTGAGCTATGAGGCCCTACTAAGGTGAGAAGTGACCACTGTACTTTATGTTGATAGCTGATATTTTTAGTATGATCAATTTCAACAGAGTGCTTAGTATGGGTGCCTATCTTAATATGATGAGGAGATAGTGTAGTGAAGAAAGGGCAATAGAAACATAAAGAGCTTAACAATTTTTGCTGAAAAGAGCAAGGAGGGAGATATTCTAAAAGTGAATCTTTTTTTTTTCAAGATGGAGGATCTTAGTAGAGTATAGCTAGAATAATCCTTTTGAAAGAAAGACAGATATTACTGGCAGGAAAAAATGACTGCAGAAAAAATATTCATTAAAAGATGATCATATCTACAGTGAAAGTAGCTTTTAATAAAAATAGGAACACTTTTACATTAGGAAGGAAAGCCGAAAATATAGATTTAATATGAATATAGTTTGGTAGATTTCACAATCGCAAGATGAAGATGATTACTACAGATTATTTTTCATATTTCAGAATGTGAAGTAGGAGAGTATGTATATATTGGTACATACAAGCCTGGGACAGGGGGAATGGTGGAGGGAGGTGTTGGAGGCCTGAAGAGAGAGAGAGAAGAGACTGTAGGAAATCAAACCCAGAAAAGAATATGGAGCAGGGCTTGCAGCCAATTTTCAGTACATATTTGTGCTACTGGCAAAGCAATACTTTTAGTCTGGGTTTGTGTTGAGATTGGAAGCTAGTGTGATGATAGATGGCTATGTTGTGAAGATATGAAACAGATTATGTTCAGAAATGGAGGAGGAAGAATGTTTCAAGGACATCACAAAGCATTACTCTTACAAAATAGCACAGTTTTAAATGAATTATTCACAATAACAGCAACAGATCATACTATAGTTCCTATGGTTGTGCTCACATAGGACCAAAAACTTTGTACACATTTAATATTATTATCACTATAATGCTGAATTTATCTTTCAGTCTAATAAATAGTACAAGTTAGGGCAATTTCAACAGCTGGTGATTCCTAGTCCAGTTATAAAGTGGAACATAATGTTTCTTGGAAATAGTGTAACTATTTTCATTCAGAAACTCCCCAAAGTCCCACTTCCCCATCCTTACCACCACAGAGCATTCTATCACTACAGCCCCAGGTAGGAATACAAAGAACTGAAATGTTTAGTATTATATATATATATATATATATATATGTACTATAAATGGCAGTCTTCCAAGTTAATTTGATGTATATACTTTTGATGATTGGGTTTTATTGTTGATGTTATCACTAGGAGATAAGAGGAACAAAGAGACATATTATGGCCACGTGATACAAGTGAGAAAATCACTTAGTCAGAATTGTAATTTTTTTGAATACCTAATTATTGCCTCCTGAGAATCCTGCATGCAGGTCAAGAAGCAACAGTTAGAACTGGACATGGAACAATGGACTGGTTCCAAATTTGGAAAGGAGTATGCCAAGGTTGTATATTGTCACCCTGCTTGTTTAACTTACATGCAGAGTACATCATGCAAAACACCAAGCTGGATGAAAGACTGCCAGGAGAAATATCAATAACCTCAGATATGCTGAAGAAACCATCCTTATGGCAGAAAGTGAAGAGGAACTGAAAAGCCTCCTGATGAAGGTGAAAGAGGAGACTGAAAAAGCTGGCTTAAAACTCAGCATTCAGAAAACTAAGATCATGGCATCCGGTCCCATCACTTCATTGCAATTAGATGGGGAAACAATGGGAACAGAGACAGACTATTTCCTTGGGCTCCAAAATCACTGCAGACAGTAACCACAGCCATGAAATTAAAAGATGCTTGCTCGTTGGAAGAAAAGCTATGACAAATCTAGACAGCATATTAAGCAGAAACATTACTTTGCCGACAAAGGTTTATCTAGTCAAAGCTATGGTTTTTCCAGTAGTCGTGTATGGATATGAGAGTTGGACCATAAGGAAGGCTGAGTACCGAAGAATTGAAGCTTTTGAACTGTGGTGTTCGAGAAGACTCTTGAGAATCCCTTCATCTGCAAGGAGATCAAACCAGTCAATCCTAAAGGTGATCAACCTTGAATATGCATTGCAAGGACTGAGGCTGAAGTTGAAGTGCCAATACTTTGGCCACCGGATGCAAAGAGCTGACTCATTGGAAAAGACCCTTTTGCTGGGAAAGACTGAAGGCAGGAGGAGAAGGGGACAACAGGACGAGATGGTTGGATGGCATCATGGACTCCATGGACATGAGTTTGAGCAAGCTCCGGGAGATGGTGAAGGACAGGGAAGCCTGGTGGGCTGCAGTCCATGGGGTTGCGAAGAGTCAGACATGATCAGTGACTAACAACTATTGTTTTGCTAACAGAGGCTTTAGTTTGGGTTCAAAAAAAATTGTTACAAGATAAATGAGAATCCACAGTGAAATAAAATTGTGTTTTCCAAAAGGCAAACCAACAAGTATCTCATTTGCCTTAATCTGTATCCAAATTTTTAAGATTCCCCAACTGGTGTGTCCATATATGAAGATGTGTTACCTCTTGCTTGAAGACTCAATCACTATATAACAGGCAAGAACTCTAGACCAGAAACCCAGATTTCTTTTGTTCTGAATACTTCTTTGTAAAGAGGAAATACAAAGAGGAGCCAAAGGGAGTGGTCCATTTCCCATCTATCACTCAAGGAATTGATCCTCTAAGAATGTGTCAGGGAAGCAATCACAGAATGAATGTCCAAACCATCTGCCACAGACCTGCCAACAATGAAGATGGGTAACTTTATCCTGCCTCCCAAAGATCGTCATAATCGGCTGGTTAAACAAAATGATCTTGATCACAAAAAATAAGATGTGTGTCAGAGTTTTACTAAAAGAACAAAACTTAAAGAACATGTTACTTTTTGTAGGAAATAATTACCAGTTTTGGAGAGAATGTTATAAGCCATATATACAAGGTCAATGAATCTGTTGCTGCTATAAATTTCCTTTGACAGCACTTCAAAAGAAAATCAATAAAGTATGAGTGATAGGAATGATACATAGGCTTAATGCATGAGATATTAGAATGAGTTTTAACTTTATGGAGAAAGATATTCTAAAAGTGGGTGGCACTGTTTTATAATAGACAGTGTATTAATGACATTTCTGGTTATTAAATGTAAAAATACACATCTACAGCATCACTAAATAAAACATCTCACGTGAGACCTCAAAGCGAGGACCGATTACACTACCCAGTTAATAATTTCATGTGGTTTCCCTTAAGGCCATAAAACAGCCATTGTTTTTTAACAGACACAGACGGTATATTATCAGATAAAATAAGGAAAAGCTTAAGCAAATACTCAAAACTATTTAGAAACATTATAACTAGAAGAAACATTAGAGATCACTTAACTCAAACTTCTCATTTTACAAACAAGAAAATTGAGACTGAAAAATTAAATATCTTGCTCAAAGTCACAAATCATGGACAGCTGTCAGCAACATGGCCTAACCTAGTGAAATCTGAAAAATCTCTCCCTTTCCCTTTGAAACATAATCTGCTCCCTTCTTCCAAGTAGACTGTTTCCCTTTCTTCCTCTTTCAGTATCTACCAATAACAAATTATTCAAGACCTTCTCTCCACAGAAGTCACTGCCATGTTGGGCTTGTTTTCCATACCTGTCCCATATATCATGCCTCTCAATGCCAACCTATGTGATATAGTAAATTATGTATTGATGAAGGATGGTGCAGAACACTATAGCTTTTCTACTTTGAGGGGTGCATGGGGAATGAGGGACATGAATTTTAATAATCCCTTTTTTTTAAGCAGAGTATCACTCTTTAATAACTCAAAAGGAGTAGTGAGAATTTTGAGTCCAGTCTCTTAACCGCTATATGTTGGTTACTCTTAATGCATGAGAAAATAGCCAACACTCAGGGGTTAAAAGAATAGGCTCTAAAATGGTCTCATGGCTTGAGTACAGGTTCCATTTTTTTTTTTTTTTAAAGCAATAACTGTCTTTTTTGGCCACTCTGTGCGGCTTGTGGAATTAGTTCCCCAACTAAAGATTGAACCTAGGCCCTTAGCAGTGAAAGCGCAGAGTCCTAAACATTGGACCACCAGGGAATTCCCTACAGGCAGTAATTTTAAGCAATGACTTTTTCATCAGAATAGTATGAAGATTACATGAGATTCTCTATGTAAAGCGCTTACAATAGAAATGAGTACATAGCAAAGTTAGGTTACTATTTTATCTAGTGGGTACTATTCAACTCCTCTATTTGTTGTTATCCTGTTAAAATCTGACTTCTGTGTCCTTCCACTGAAGCTGCTCTTGCAAAGGTCACTATTGACCAATTAAATGACAAATCCAGTGGCCCATTTTTAGTACCTGTTCTGTGTCAACACTTTCTAACACTTGACACTGTTTACCTCTCTGAGTGTCTTCAAATTCTTTTCCTCTTTTGACTTGTGTGAACCCAAACTCTCCTTCTTCCCTCTCTTATTTTTTCTCCAATGATGTCATTTACCTCAAAATTTGCAAACATTCACAGTATGCCAGGAGCCCTGATGTCTATTTCTAGTGTTCATCTAACTCTAGAGATTCAAATAGACCTAATTTCAAACTGACTTTTGTGTATTTTTATTTAATGCATGGGGCTGGAAAACAAAACTCATTAAATGGTTCTTGCAACTAATTTCTTCCAAGTTCCTAGTCTTTAGAATTTTTATCTCCATGTACTTCATTAAAGTCCTCACAGGCTTCTTTGATTCTTCTTCCCAGCATACTTTGAAAGACAATTCATTCTTGTTTGGGACAATTTCAATTCATAACTGCCATTTCATTTCCACTATTAATAGAAATTTCTTTAACTCTTAAAGATATTGTGGATGGTAAATTATATGACTATCATAATCATGTTAGGCATCCAATCTACTTCACAGTTATTGTCAGAGCTTGATATTTCTTTCCATCCTTTGTAGTGCAGGTTTCCAAATTTTTTTTTTTTCCTTTCTGGACACTATCATCAGTTTCTTTAAGGATCATTGATACTAATACGTTTCTGATGACTATATTCTCCAATGGTTACTGCAATGATCTTCCTAAACACACACTTAGTATTGTTTTCTACTTCATAGTGTTTTTCATTCTTTCTCAATTGCCTGTAACACAAAATCCAGCATCCTCTTCTATTTTCCAATTGCACATCTCCCTTCCTGATACCTTTAGATTCAAACCTAGGCCACAGAGTAGAGCAATAGCTTTAGATTAGATAATATGAATTAATAAATAAGTAGTAGACCTGGAGTCTTTCTACAATAATATATATGGGATATATGCTAGCAGACTGTGATATTTCCTGGCATGATATACCAGTCATTGAAGGGGGATAATACGCATTCTTCCCTGCCTGACAGGGCTGTTATAAAACTCAAATGTGACAATATGAGCATGTTTAAAGGTTACATGGTGCATGACTGTTGTTTTTGCTATCTGTTTCCTACCCAAACCAAATGGATTTGTGATTCATAGAAACTTTTCTTAAGGACAGAAATAATCACATGACTGTTTCTGTTATTCACAGGGGGGAAATGCATTTTCCAAATAATAAATTTAGGGAGAATTCTGTTATCAAAATTTTCCCTCTGACATAAAACTATGTATTTAGGACTTAATTTCCCCCCAATTTTAATAGCAATTGAAATCCTTATAGCTATAAAATATAACATTTAATATAACCTTTTAAAGATTGTACCTTTTACACATTTATAGACAGTCAAATTACTTTCTTGATTTTTAAAACTACATTTGGGTGGGCTGATACTTCATCAGAAATAGGTCCAAATTTCAGCACTATTACCTTTAGAGAGCAGTGAATTATGGAATGTTAAGAACTGTATTAATTATAGTCCTCATCTTCTAAAACTGACAGCCGAGGATTAGGGATGCACATAAACAGAATATATGAAGATCCAAAATATCCTAAAAATGCAGTAAAGCATATGGGTATATAAATTCTATGCTCAAAAAAATGTGAATGTTGTTGCTCATTTATTTTTCTTCTTTTAGATAATTATATCTGCATTTTATATGTGTGTGTTCATATATATACTGTATAACATATATAAATTCCATAATTTTGTTAAATATATATATTCCATAAATTAAGAGAATATACATGCTCATAAACTGGCTTTTTGGGATTACTGACCATGTACCTATAAATGCAAAGAGTCGGACATGACTGAGTGACTCAACTGAACTGAACTGATAGGAAATTGAACTTTAAAGGGGAAGCTGAATATCAACAGGTTCCTATGGTTCAATTAATAGCAAAGGGAAACTGCCTAAGACCATGTAAATAAATCTGCTCATGAATACCCGGGTAATTTATTTAGGAGAAAAGAGCCAAGAATATACAATGGGGAAAGAAAAATAAACAGTGCAAGGGAAGTTAGATAGCCACATGCAAAAAAAAAAAAAAAGAAAGAAAAAAAAAAAAAGAAATGAAACTGAACCACACCTTAATATCACACACAAAAGCTAAACTCAAATATATTAAACACTTGAATGTTAAGACCTAAAACTATAAAACTAGAAGAAAACATAGGTGGTAAATTCCTTGACATAAGTCTTGAAAATTTTTTGGATTTGATACCGAACCAAAGGCAACAAAAGCAAAATAAACAGGTGAGACAGTATGAAACTAAAGCTTCTGTACAACAAAGGAAACCATCAATAAAATGAAATGGCAACCTAGCAATTGGGAAGAAAATATTTGGAAATCAGAAATCTGATAAGGAGTTAATATCCAAAACATGCAAAGAATTCATAAAACTCAACAGTGAACAAATATATGATTAAAAATGGTCATAATATCTCAAAAGATGTTTCCCCAAAAAAGACATACAGATAGCCAACAGATACATGAAAAGATACTTAACATCATTAAGGATTCAGTTCAATTCAATCGCTCAGTCGTGCCTGACTCTTTGCAACCCCATGAATTGCAGCACGCCAGGCCTCCCTGTCCATCACCAACTCCCGGAGTTCAAATAAACTCATGTCTATTGAGTTGGTGATGCCATCCAGCCATCTCATCCTCTGTCATCACCTTCTCCTCCTGCCCCCAATCCCTCTCAGCATCAGAGTCTTTTCCAATGAGTCAACTCTTCGCATGAGGTGGTCAAAGTATTGGAGTTTCAGCTTTAGCATCAGTCCTTTGAAAGAACACCCAAGACTGATCTCCTTTAGAATGGACTGGTTGGATCTCCTTGCAGTCCAAGGAACTCTCAAGAGTCTTCTATACACCACAGTTCAAAAGCATCAACTCTTTGTTGCTCAGCTTTCTTCACAGTCCAACTTTCACATCCATATTGTTCACAGTCCAACTTCCACAACCATACATGACCACTGGAAAACCATAGCCTTGCCTATACGGACCTTTATTGGCAAAGTAATGCCTTTGCTTTTGAATGTGCTATCTAGGTTGGTCATAACTTTCCTTCCCAGGAGTAAATGTCTTTTAATTTCATGGCAGCAGTCATCATCTGCAGTGATTTTGAAGCCCAAAAATATAAAGTCTGACACTGCTTCCACTGTTTCCCCATCTATTTCCCATGAAGTGATGGGACCAGATGCCATGATCTTCGTTTTCTGAATGTTGAGCTTTAAGCCAACTTTTTCACTCTCCACTTTCACTTTCATCAAGAGGCTTTTTAGTTCCTCTTCACTTTCTGCCATAAGGGTGGTGTCATCTGCATATCTGAGGTTATTGATATTTCTCCCGGCAATCTTGATTCCAGCTTGTGTTTCTTCCAGCCCAGCGTTTCTCATGATGTACTCTGCATAGAAGTTAAATAAGCAGGGTGACAATATACAGCCTTGACGTACTCCTTTTCCTATTTGGAACCAGTCTGTTGTTCTATGTCCAGTTCTAACTGTTGCTTCCTGACCTGCATACAGGTTTCTCAAGAGGCAGGTCAGGTGGTCTGGTATTCCCATCTCTCTCAGAATTTTCCACCGTTTTTTGTGATCCACACAGTCAAAGGCTTTGGCATAGTCAATAAAGCAGAAATGGATGTTTTTCTGGAACTTCCTTGCTTTTTCAATGATCCAGCGGATGTTGGCAATTTGATCTCTGGTTCCTCTGCCTTTGCTAAAATGAGCTTGAACATCTGAAAGTTTACAGTTCACATATTGCTGAAGCCTGGCTTGGAGAATTTTGACCATTACTTTACTAGCGTGTGAGATGAGTGCAATTGTGCAGTAGTTTGAGCATTCTTTGGAATTGCCTTTCTTTGGGATTGGAATGAAAACTGACCTTTTCCAGTCCTGTGGCCACTGCTGAGTTTTCCAAATTTGCTGGCATATTTAGTGTAGCACTTTCATAGCATCATCTTCCAGGATTTGAAATAGCTCAACTGGAATTCCATCATCTCCACTAGCTTTGTTCGTAGTGATGTTTTCTAAGGCCCACTTGACTTTGCATTCCAGGATGTCTCACTTTCGGTGAGTGATCACACCATCGTGATTATCTTGGTCGTGAAGATCTTTCTTGTACAGTTCTTCTGTGTATTCTTGCCACCTCTTCTTAATATCTTCTGCTTCTGTTAGGTCCATACCATTTCTGTCCTTTATCGAGCCCATCTTTGCATGAAATGTTCCCTTGGTATCTCTAATTTTCTTGAAGAGATCACTAGTCTTTCCCATTCTGTTCTTTTCCTCTATTTCTTTGTGTTGATCACTGAGGAAGGCTTTCTTATCACTCCTTGCTAGTCTTCAGAACTCTGCATTCAGATGCTTATATGTTTTCTTTTCTCCTTTGCTTTTTGTTTCTCTTCTTTTCACAGCTATTTGTAAACCCTTCCCAGACAGCCATTTTGCTTTTTAGTATTTCTTTTCATGTAAATTAAAGCAATGAGACATTACCTCATACCTGTTAGAATGGCTATCATTAAAAAAGGGGGAGCTTCCCTCATAGCACAGTGTAAAGAATCTGCCTGCAATGCAGGAGACTGAGGTTCAGTACCTGGGTTGGGAAGATCTCCGAGAGAAGGAAATGGCAACCCACTCCAATATTCTTGCCTGGAGAATCCTATGGACAGAGCAACCCGGCAGGCTATGGTCCATGGGGTTGCAAGAATTAGACACATCTTAGAGACTAAACCACCATTATAAAAAAGAAAATAAATACTGGCAAAGATGTGGAGAAAATGGAACCCTGTGACTTGAAAAAAATATATACACCATGGTGTTCCCTGCAATTAATTTATAATAGTTAAGACATAGAATCAATCTAAGTGTTCACTGATGGATGGATGGATAAAGAACATGTGATATGGATACACACACACACACACACACACACACACACACACACACAGACATATTCACCTATAACAGAAAATGAAATCTTGCGATTTATGACATCATGGATGGATTTTGAAGGCATTAAGTAAGTAAAATAAATCAGGCAGAGAAAGAGGAATAATGTATGATCTCACTTATATATGGAATCTGAAAAGTGTGAAAGGTGGTAGCCAGACCAGAGGATGAGTAGAGTGAGCCAAGTGACTGAAGGAATCAAAACGTACCAACTTCCAGTTATAAAATAAGTAATGGGGGATATAATGCACAGAATGGCAACTGTAGTTAATACCATAGTATGTTTGATAGCTTCTAAGAGAGTAGATCTTAAGAGTTCTCATCAAGAAAAAAATATTTTAACTATGTTTGATGATGGATGTTAACTAAATTTATTGTGGTGATCAGTTCACAATATATAGAACTATCAAAGTCTTATGTTACATACTTGAAACCTACCTAATAGTGTGCATCACTTATAATCCAATACAAAAGAAAACAAAATTATTTAGAAATTGGAAAATCTCAAAATTCACATCTAGGAGAATTCTACTTTAAAAGTAAAGAAGCTAATGTAATGTTAACTGGGAACACATAATTGGAAAATAGATTTATTTATACTATTTATTGCATAAGGTTAACATTTGTGTTCATTTCATCTTTTATGTATAAGCTTGCTATTCTTTGGACAGATAATCATATAAGGTCATTTATGTGAAATAACTTTATAATTTGAAATTTTGTTTAAACTTAAGTAATTTGGAGCATTCTATTACACAGTTATGTTTCAGGAAGAAAGCAGACTCATTTCAAAGACAACAAATTGGAAATTTTTTTCATTTTCATTGTTAATCAATAGTGTGGAGTCTCTATTTGATGAAGTAACAAGTATACCACAATTTTAGGGTGCTAGAAGAGATTTAAAGAGTAAATGAGTGGTCCAAGCCCTTTTATTTTATACATGAAGAAACTGAGATCACATGACAAAATAGTAATTTGGTCATTTGAAGAAACCTATTGGTAATCTGAAGAAGGAGAAACAACAGAAAATAATTGATTTATATAATCAAAGATGTATTTGCATTGGACTTAGTCATACTTTTAGAACAGAATCTATTGACAATGCACTGATTCTGTTAGCTATTTGCTATATAATGAACTGGACAGATCCAGGAAAATACTACTACTACAATGCCATAACCTTGAAAGAATGGATAGGGGTGTGTGTGTGTGTGTGTGTGTGTGTGTGTGTGTGTACATACACAGTAAAATGATAAAATAATTCCTTAATCAATCATAAATTCTCTTGACTCTCTTGGCTTTATGTGGACATCACACTTTCATGTCTAGTTTAAAAGTTTTGATGTTTTATTTATATTTATGCTTTGAACATTGTATATAATATAATATGGATACAGAATTTGATACCACATTGAACTTAATAATTTTTGCATCCTTCAGAGAGTAGTATCATCTCACTAAAACCTTTCCTGGTGAGAGGATGCCCTGACTGATGAGTGCTAGATTGGGCTCTGAGTGTCTGGTGCAAATATGGTATTTCCCTATCAGAGCCTGGGAAGCTAGGCTGATATTTTAAAGGGGAGAGGATAATAAGTAAGATTACAGGACTTCTACACTAATGTTCTAATTGTCAGGACATTTTTTCTTATTTCAAAGAAGAAAATTTTATTTCTTTAGCCATTTCTGTGATATTTTTACTTCTCTGAAAATTCCACTGTTGAAATCTAATTGTGTCCCTCTAAAGTCTTTAAGATGCACAGCTGGTGTAGCTTCCTACTATGCAGTATCAGTTATCATGTAATGCAGTTACATGTATTTTCAGCATTGAATTTTAGAAAAAAGAACATGAAATCAAATGTTATAGGAGTTTAAGGTTAAACTCAGTCATATACTATAGGTGATTACAGTGTGTGATTGTAGACAAGTTATTTAAAATTTTACCCTTTAGTTTACTCTTCTGGAAATTAGGATGATACTAATGACATATAGTTATGATAAACCTACACAGCATATTACAAAGTAGAGATATCACTTTTCTGACAAAGGTCCATATGGTCAAAGCTATCATTTTTCCAGTATTCATGTATAGATGTGAGTCATTTCAGTTCAATTCAGTTGCTCAGTTGTGTCTGACTCTTTGAGACCTCATGGACTGTAGCATGCCATGCTTCCCTGTCCATCACCAACTCCCAGAGCTTACTCAAACTCATGTCCTTCGAATCAGTGATGCCATCCTACCATCTCATCCTCTATCGTTCCCTTCTCCTCCTGCCCTCAATCTTTCTCAGGGTCTTTTCCAATGAATCAGTTCTTTGTATCAGGTGGCCAAAGTATTGGAGTTTCCAATACTTCCAATGAATATTCAGGACTGATTTTCTTTAGGATGGACTGATTGGATCTAATTGTAGTCCAAGGGACTTTTAAGAGTATTCTCCAATACCACAGTTCAAAACCACCAATACTTCAGTGCTCAGCTTCCTTTATAGTCCAACTCTCACATCCATACATAACTACTGGAAAAATCATAGCTTTGATTAGATGGATCTTTGTTGGCAAAGTAATGTCTCTGCTTTTTAATATGTTGTCTAGATTGGTCATAACTTTTCTTCCAAGGAGCAAGAGTCTTTTAATTTCATGACTGCAGTCACCACCTGCAGTGATTTTGGAGCCCCCCAAAACAAAATTTGTTAGAATTGGACATAGATGTAAGAGTTGGACCATAAAGAAGGCTGAATACTGAAGAAATGATGATATAAAAATGTGGTGCTAGAAAAGACTCTTGTGAGCCCCTTGGACAGCAAGGAGATCAAACCAGTCAACCATAAAGGAAATCAATCCTAAATATTCATTGGAAGGACTGATGCTGAAGCTGAAACTCCAATACTTTGCCCACCTCAAGCGAAGAGTTAACTCATTGGAAAAGGCCCTGACGCTGGGAAAGATTGAAGATAGGAGAAGGGGATGATAGAGGATGAGATGGCTGGATGGCATCACTGACTCAATGGACATGAGTTTGAGCAAGCTCTTGGAGGTGGTGAAGCTTAGGGAGGCCTGGCATGCTGCAGTCCATGGGGTCACCAAGAGTGGACACGACTGAGTGACTGAAAAACAACAATGACACACAACCACAAATAGAGGGTTATATTGACAAATAGAAGACCAGTGGGAATAGCCCTTTATAAACTGGAGTACGCAAAGTAAACCCCACTGATGTTTTGAGAAAACAGAGTTATAAAAACATTAACAGTTTGAGAAAAAAAAAGTATTTTGAAAAATATTTTAATGTAACCCAAGCTAATGTGACTATATATGTCTATTAAATGGAAAATTAACGGGAACCTGGTATTTCTAGATAGCATTCTAGAAAGGCATAGTCAACTCTGCCTATTGCAAGTTTGAATAATTTTAAGCAATTAATGAAAATAAGAGCTTCCCTGATGGCTCAGATAGTAAAGCATCTGTCTACAATGAAGGAGACCCAGGTTCAACTCCTGGGTTGGGAAGATCCCCTGGAGAAGGTAATGGCAACTCACTACAGTATTCTTGCTTAGAGAATTCCATGGACAAAGTAGCCTGGTGGGCTACAGTCTTTGAGGTTGAAAAGTCAGACACGATTAATGCAGGCAGGCAGGAAATAAAGGTAAACATAAGAGATGTTGGTCTTATGTTCATTATACTAACCCACACAATACCATTCTAAGGCAATGAATTGTTGCATTAACTTTTTTTACCTAAAGACAGAAATTTCTATTAGAGGTCTTATAATGGAATTAGTTGTTCTTCTTATCACAAAAAGTTGCATTTGAATAAACATCATTCAAAATTTATTACAATCCTCAAAAGAACTGAGTCAGTCTTATTTTAGTACCTAAAAATCTCCTTAACAATTCAATGAATTGCTAATGCAGTTTGGAAATTTTAGTTTATGAAAATTTCTCAATCAGGATTTCTCAATATTTCACTATATAAAGTCACTTGACATTTTATAGTAACACTGAAATGTTTTATAAAATGAGCAACAACAGCAGAAATGATTACAAGACCAGTTAAAACTATATCTTATTTTTCTCTCTCTCTCTCAAAAAAATATCAAATGTAAAAAATATTGTTCTGTGGGAATACTATTTACATTGACTTAAGGAGGCCTAGTGTGCTACAGTCAATGGTGTCATGAAGAGTCAGACATGACTGGGCAACTGAACAACAGCAACCCCAAAGTTTTCGACATGGTGGTCAATGATCAAATAAAAGCACCCAAAAATCAGAGAGAATACTTTTATTTGCCTACAGTGATGGTGGCTCAGCAGTAAAGAATTCACCTGCCCAGCAGGAGATGCAGCTTCAGTCCCTGGGTTGGGAAGATCCCCTGTAGAAGGAAATGGCAACACACCAGTGTTCTTGCCTGGTGAATCCCACAGATAGAGGAGCCTGTGAGCTACAGTTCATGGGGCTGCAAAAAGTCAGGCATGACTTAGTGACTAAACACCATCAACGAATGAATGTTGTATAGGATTAGACAACTGGATATGTCAGTGTCAAGAGATGAGAGAAAACAGGAAGGTTGAAGTGTGAACTATTGGAAAACATGAAAAATTTATGAAATTTGTTTCTGTATATGATTAGAATACAATTAACAGAATAAAAAATATTGTATCTAAGGACATGACAGGTGGTAGGACAATGCTTTCAAGGAAATAAGAACAGAGGGCAGAGAGGGAGGTGAGATGAATTTTTAGGTAGGTCAATAGAAAGATATTTTAAAATCCAAAAATCTTAAAGACAAAACAAAGGAACATTGCCCAAAGTAGAATGCAGTGCAAACACTATTCAGTTAGCCAAAAACCACTTGACATGGAGGAGAAATTTGGGGAGCATTGGGAAGAAAATTTAAAAATTAGCATATTTCAGTTCTAAAAAATCCATTATCTTGCCAATAAATAGAGATGAGGTACTGAAAAAGAAACCTGGAACTCTTCAGAAGAGATAGAATCCTGGAAAGGATTGAAACTTCCCATGGAGTAGGTCTTAAACTAAAGACAGTGACTGGTGCAGTGACTGGCTAAAACTTCCATAAACAAACAGCAGAAACAGAGGAGAAATGATAGGAAGGGAGTGGCAAATATTATGGGGCCATGCTTAAGTGTACTCATTATAAAGAGACCATCCTTTTATCAGGCAATCGATATGTCTAATAAAATGTTTTTTACATAATTAGCAAGAAAGGGAAGGAAAACACCAAAGCCAGCTTTGAAGGAGTGGATAATTAATTTTAGTTTAGTAGGAATGTCACTA
Source organism: Budorcas taxicolor (assembly GCF_023091745.1). NCBI lineage: Eukaryota > Metazoa > Chordata > Mammalia > Artiodactyla > Bovidae > Budorcas > Budorcas taxicolor. The sequence goes on from NC_068910.1 coordinate 91,748,396, forward strand.
AATCCTGAACATCTGGATTAAGTAGAACCCTGAAGAAGCTGCCATAGTTATGATAGAAATTTAATTGAATAGAAACAAAAAAACCCCAAAAACATGTTCGACATCTTGATCAAGACTGAGTGCATCAAGATTTTACAGGGGAAAGAAATAACAGGGTAATGAATAATGACCCTGTGAATTTAGTTGTCTCAGTACCATTCCCTGGTGGCTCAGAGGGTAAAGCGTCTGCCTGCAATGCGAGAGACCCGGTTCGATCCCTGGGTTAGGAAGATCCCCTGGAGAAGGAAATGGCAACCCACTCCAGTATTCTTACCTGGAGAATCCCATGGGCCAGAGCAGTCTGGTAGGCTACAGTCCAGGGGGTCCCAAAGAGTTGGACATGACTGAGGAACTTCATTCATTTCACTGGTACCATGTGAAGTGATTAGATAATTGGGAATACTTGATGAAGCAAGTCCAGAGAAGTTAGATGGCAAAAAAGATCTGTTAAGGTCTGTTATGATCTAGAATTTTCTTTTTAACGGGAGATATTTAAGGAGAACTTTCACATAAGGTAAATTTTCAGATTAGAAAAAGAGTGAATAGTTCGTGTGTGAGGGAGAGCTAAAGATGTGTCTATATTCAATGAACAATCTCTTACTCTTTGATTTTGGTATTCAAATAAATATGCATAATATGAACAAACTTTGACAGGACGCACAAGTAAACTAAGTAAAATTTTGGAAGCCACCTAAACAGTCTCAATATACGTTCTTGCTATTAGAGGGCTTTTTTAAAGAACTGAATCAATTAGATCTAATAATTTGAAAGAAATTATTATGTATACTTTCTATATTATATATACATAATTCTTAAAAATATGAAAAATAACTATAGAATAAAACAAGTAAAGTGCCATGTTTCTATTCATTATTCATTTTTAGTAGTATTGATAGGAACACAATTTAGTAACCTAAATATCACTCATTCTTAGTAGAAAAATGGAGTAAATTATTGCTGGACCTCCTATTCCCTATAGAAATAACATCTGTGAACACTAAGCCTATTATCAACTTCAGGATATTTGTGCACGTGTGCTAAGTCGCTTCAGTTGTGTTCAACTCTCTGTGACCCTATGGGCCATAGCCCACCAGGCTCCTCTGTCCATAGGATTCTCCAGGCCAGAATATTGGTATGGGTTATCATGCTCTCATCCAGGAGATCTTCCCAACCCAGGGACTGAACCTGTGTCTCTATGCCTCCTGCATTGGCAGATGCGTTCTTGACCACTAGTGCTACTTGGGAAGGCTGGACAGGTGCTAGTGAGTGTTAAAACAAAATAGAATACTTTAAAATTACAGGAGTCACAGTTCTGATCAGTGATCTTTCTGTTGCCTTCTAATATGTATGTGCTGATAGATAAATTCTATGTTATTAGCATAGTGCATATTTTTTGATGACACAAAATGCAGTCTTAACTGTATTAATTATCCCTAAAAGAACTTATGGAATCTGAATCAGTAGGATATCAATTTTATTTTTAATAGTTAAAAAAGTATGTAACAGTAATATTTCAGTGCCATGCACTGGATTTTAGAAGCTGAACTGTTTGAATTTTGGCATCATAGATCTCCATATACTTTCTAGAACCTCATAGGATAAAAATTTTCTCATCTTATGAGAGAGCAGATGAAAAGAAATACATATGTAGAAATATATGAAAGGCATTTAATTTTCTCTTTCAAATAAAGCATTAACTATACTCATTGTATGAAGATGGAAACATAAAATTCTCACAGTTTCAACCACTGTTAATAACGGTTAATATCTACATATGTTCTTGTTCAGTTGCTAAGTTGTTTTCAACTCTTTGCAACCCATGGACTGCAGCCCTCCAGACTCCTATGTCATCCACTATCGCCATGTCTACATATCTGCATGTAGTTGGCCTCAACTGTGTCCAGCTTTTTGAGACTCCGTGGAGCCTGATGGGCTCCTCTGTCCATGGAATTTTTCAGGCAAGAATATTGAAGTGGGTTATATCTACATATACTCCCTTCTTATCTCCATATCTCCATATAGTTCATTTCTATCTCTATATCTCTATATCTATATCTATCTCTTTACCTATATATCCCCTCCAATATTTGCCTCTTGTGAGTATGTAGCTTACTACTATGCGTAGGCATGTGTTTCTACATTTATATAGTGGAGATTACACTAAATACAAATCTTTACTTCCTACATCTTTGGATGCATCATGATATGAGATATTCTTACATTTTAAAAAAGAGGCCCTTCATAAGTGTTGCTATATTTGCTATAGAATTCTATTTGGGGATTATCTTCTAATTTATTTAACTAAACGTTTGCCATTGGGCATAGTCCATATATCATTCATGAAAAATATTTCTGATTACAAAAAAGAAAAAAACTCTGAGAAAAGTAGACTAAAAGCATATCTAATGAAATAGCAAATTATTCAAATTTACTGTGTAGGATGATTTCTAGTTTATAAAACATTAAAAGTATTTTGAAGTCTCTCTCTCTATTTTTCTCTGGGCTTCCCTGGTAGCTCAGATGGTAAAGGATGCAATGCAGGATATGTAAGAGATGCACGTTCAATCCCCGGGGAAGATCCTCTGGAGAAGGGAATGGCTCCCAAACCCAGTATTCTTGCCTGGAGAATTCCATGGAGCCTGACAGGCCACATTCCATAGAGTTGCAAAGAATTGGACATGGCTGAGCAACACACACACAGACACACACACTCGTGTGTGTGTCTTCATATATATATGTGTGTGTTCATATATATGTGTGTGTGTGTGTTTACTATAATTACTAGTCAATAAACTCCAAAGACTACAGCTAAATTTGTAGTTCAGAAACTCAACACACTGATTAGCTATTTTGCCTCCGTAAACAATACTGAAATGTTTTTAGTCAGTAACCATTTCACTATCTGGGGTATTGGACAAAACTTTTTCAGGATTTTCTAGTTCTGGAGAAATATTTGAAAAGGCTCAGTACTTTGAACAGGCAAGATTCACTAAGTAAACTTTAATAAGTGATCAGATCCATCCTATTAGATAAGATCTTTACTTATTCAAGAAACAAAAGTTAGCAACTTCATCTTATACTCAAAACAAGAAGTCAAACAAAAAGTCAATCAGATAGGCAGACAATTAATCATGACTTATGTAACTGGTAAGTCTGAAAAATTGTGCTCCTGAATATTTAACGAAAAAATACCAATCATTCAGAGACTATGGAAGCCTAATGCCAGCCACATGACGACAATTAAACTTTAACAAGGGTTCTCTTTTTACATCCCATCTCTACCACTTTTAAGCAATGTGTCTTTAGATTATGTAACCTAACCCCTTTATGCCTCTTATTGTTCATCTTTAAAATGCAGAAATCCTCCTGGGCTAACTGAAAATTTTAAATGAATGAAAATAAAGTATTTACAACAGGGCCTGGTCCAGAATGAGCACTTAGAGTTCAAAGTGTGTGTGTCTATATACAGAGAGAGACAGACACACAGACACACAAAACTGGAAAACTGAGAGCAAAATGAATTATTCTAAAACTATTCATATTTCAGTATATAATGCTTGGGCATATGTTGCTGTAAAGAAATAGTCAAATGTTTGCATCTCTATGTAGAAGCACTGTGAACACGACAGCCTTAGGATGTAGCCTGATACAGGTTATCACTGATTCCAATAAAAAAAGTGATACCTTTGTCTGCAATGTGATCCGAGTAAAATGAAGGACAATTTTACCTTCTTTTACAAGGTAGTTGCATAGTAAGAATTACTCTGGAAAACAGAACTAGCTTCTAAGCTCAAATAGTTAGACAGATTTTTGGTTTTTTTTTTACATGAGTTTCAATGGGATATTTGAAAGGACTGCAAAACATGCAGCATTTCCGGTTTCTACCCAGTGAATGCTAGTGGCAGTGCTGCTTCAGTAATTACAACAACCGAAACCCTCTACAGAATTCTGAAGTCTGCTGAAGGGCAGTGATCCTCATTTTTCACTTTTTACTGACAGCCCTAAGGAGCCTTTTAGATATTGTTATTCTAACGGTATCCTCAATGAAAGTATGATAGCACAGATACACAGATGTAACCGCTTTGCACATATAAAAGTACATTTTCCACCCCTCACCCCCATGATCAAACTTTCTCCCATTTGGGGGTGAAGCCAAGAATGCCTGTCTTAGGAGGACTAGACCACCCTCATTGAGAATCACAGAGAAAGAACAGTTCCTGGTGCCAGAACTGTGTCAGGCCTGCCCTCTGGTGTCCTCTGATCAGTAACATATCGCCATGTTGTGGCTGTGGGCATCAGAAAGTTCTCTAAAACAGAAGTAGATAGAGAAAAATGAGATGCTATCAATTTGAATATAAATATAACCAGAGAGTACTATAAACGTGTTAGATCATTTTCACTCTTGAGCTCAGACTCCTCCCGTGACTTCCCATTCCATTTAGATTAACATCTCGAACCCTTACATTGGTTTACAATGATCCACACGATCTGTCCCCACTTCAACCTCCTTCTGACTTCTGGGCACACTGACTTCTAGGCTTGCTCCTGTGAACAAGCCAAGCATACTCTTCATAACCAAAGCTTTGCATTTACTCTTCCTTCTTTTTGGAACACTTTACCTTTGGATAGGAGCATAGCTCACTCATTCACTTCTTTCAGGTCTGTTAATTTGTTCAGTGAGTGACTATGTAGTGATTAATTATATATTTTGAAATCACAGGTGATTAGGCACATTCTGGCATGTACATGTTGACTTATGGGGACTGCCAGAATACTTCAAATTACTTATAAACTGAAAATGACCACATATATAGCACTCTATAAAACTTGCCTTAAAAACATCAAGATTGTTTTTAATAGGAGAAAAATCTGATGCTTTCAGGTTGACAGGAGAGCCTGGCTCCTTGCATTGAGCATAAATGAAAGGTGTTTCATATTTTTCCACCTGTAGACATTTTCTTTTTCTCTTTACGTAACACTACACGAACATGACTATGAAACACACTGACATTGTCTTTTGCTCTGAAAATTGTGACAGATTTTTACAGATGTTTTCCAAACATAATCCCAACAGGACATTAAAGACCTGAGTTGCTGATTCCATCACACAGGATTCTTGTGTACTCAAGTAGAACTCATAATCCTTAGGTTTATTAGGTGCACATTTGCCCCTGGTTTTATACTTAATTACTTATTCAGAAAAGCTTGCTGTGTGTGGATCAGTTCTCCAGATTATGTCACTAAGTGTAAATTTATCTCAGAATGTGGTAAATGTGAGTTCTCAGCCAATCTTTTAAATTAGAAAAATATTGCCATCAGTTATAGTAAATTCAACATTTTGCATTATTTCCTGGACATAAAAGCCAAAATCTTAAAATATTTTTCCAGGTTTTTCTATCAGTTTCCTGGGTCACTCTATAAGAAATGTACCCATAACAGCCCCACAACACACACACACACATATACACACAGAGACAACAACTGCGTGCTTAGCAAATGATGAAATAAGGGAATATATGTTCTAATTGCATTATTTTTGGTAGAAATCTGGCAAAATGTTGTATATGAATCCCTAAAACTAGGGACCCACCACATTTCAGATCTTTTCTATGTGAGAAGAATTTTTACTTCCTTTCCCCTCGACATATTCAAAATTTGTACTTCTACTTTGAACATTTCAAGTTACAACTCTTAAGACAACCTTTCATAATAATAAAATTCAGTTGTTTTCTCCATCTAAGTATTAATAACGTAAGTTTTAAAGATGAGAACTTGATTTTATAGCATTTATAATTGAATATCATTATGTCATTTTATGGGGCTTCCCTAGCGGCTCAGTGGTAAAGAATCTGCCTGCCAATGCAGGAGACATGGGTTCAATCCCTGATCTGGTGAGATCCCACCTGCCACGGAGCAACTGAGCCTGTGCTCTAGAGCCCATGAACTGTAACCACGGAGTCCACGTGCCACAGCTACTAAGCCCATCACTCTAGAGCCCATGCTCTGCAACAGAAGGCGCTGCAAGGAGCAGCTTGAGCCCAGCAACTTGAGGGCAGCCTCCGCTTGCTGCAACTACAGAAAAGCCTGTGCAGCAATGAAGGCCCAGCACAGCCAAAAATAAATAAATAAAATTATTTTAAAAATGTGAATTTGATCTGCTTTCTTCATCATCAGAAGTGTTTAATAATAGGGGAGGAAAAACTAAGTCCTTTGGAACATGGCTAATAATGCATATACAGTTTTAGACAATGAAGAGAAATGGCAACCCACTTCAGTATTGCCTGGAAAATCCCCTGGACAGAGAAGCCTGGCAGGTTTCAGTCCATGGGGTTGCCAAGAGTAGGACATGACTTAGCAACTAAAGCACTAAAATTTGCAACATTATATTAAGTTCCTGAAAGAATTTAATGTATGTTAAATACTCATACACATTCAATGTATGCTTGCAAAGTGTAGCCCTGTCATGAATGAATGAATGATCAGTGAAGTCAATATATTTTAACAATTTCAGAAAAAGGAGAAGGGTAAGAAATATGGCACTTTGCAAATATAACCAAGTGATCCTCAATCGTTTCTAGCCCAACAGATGAAAATATATGATATGTCAGTTAAAAAAAAAGTGAATTCTTGGCAAAAGACAGAGTATTCTGATTTCTCTCATTTCCTTTAAGAGGTAATCCTGGCATCATTTATGGGTACCCTAAGTGCTCTTTCAAATAAGTTTTCTGAAAGATATAGTTATCTGAATGTTTTATATACATATTATATCATCTAGATATATATGTATTATATATACATATATGTGTGTGTATGCATGAATATGCATACATGTAGAGGACACATTTGTTTGATTTTGAATTCATATTTGTTAAACACATTTGACTCTCTTTTTCATTTTATAATTATTTGATATATGATCTATTATTTATGGTGTGTTTAATTTTTGAGGGTATAAATCTCAACATACAAGATAATTTTCTTTCTCAGCACTTACACATATAAATTTACAATAGATTCAGAAAAAGTATACACAAGTACGATTAGATTTGCATCTCAATTTTTTCAGTCTGGAGAGATATTTTAATTCCATTAGAAATATATTCTCCAGTTTTTTGTTTTAAAAAGTTGCTAACATATCTCTTAATATTGCAGACCATAATAGACATATATCAGCATTCCTTCACTGTCATTGTTACATTTTCTTAATGCATACAGTGATCTGGGCTCTGTACCAAGCAAGTAATATGATCTCAGGAAAGAGCTTTCCTCCTCTTGGTGAGATTCCAGAGAAGTATGTGCAGTAAACAGTAAAAAAGGAATTTTGAGGGGAAGAAAAATTTAATAATCCCAATTGTTGTTGCTTTCAGTCGCTACACTGCATCTGACTCTTTTGCGACCCCATGGACTATAGCCTTCCAGGCTTCTCTGTTCATGGGATTTCCCAGAATCCTGGAGTGGGTTGCCAGTTTCCTTCTCCAAGGGGATCTTCACAAACCAGGGATCAAAACTGTGTCTCCTGCTTTGCAGGCAGATTCTTTACCAGTGAGCCATCAGGAAAGCCCAATAATCACAATACCAATATTAATAATCGTTACAACACTGTAATAGGAATCAGTATTTGAATATCTGTGTATCCAAACTTTATGATCAGTGTGGTAAATCTTCACAATTTGTGGGGGTGGAGAATGTTATCCCCACTTAACAAATAAAAACAGAGACCTAGAGAGATTATGTCAGTTCTCACAACACACATGTAGGTTGAAAGTATGGATTAGGATCTTGGTATGTCTGTTTCTAGGCATAATCTGTCTACTCTTATAACTCTGTATATAATGATTTTGAAACATATTGGAGACTTCTTAACGGTTCTCCCTAAAATTAAATTTGGGGTTGGACAGAATATCATTTACTCTAAGTTTGCATTACATTTCATAAGCAAATTACTTTGATGATTATTTTCATGATGGCTTCATTTATTAAGAAAGAAATTTCCTTGGCAGTGACTGATGAAATTTCTGGCAGAACTCATGACCTTCTGGCCTATAAATTTTGTTCAGGTTACAGTGCTACTCTATAATATTTAGCCATTAAATGCTTCAGATTAATGTCTTCAAAATGTCTTCAAATTATCACTCATTCTCCCTGAGTCCATTTCTCAACTGTACAGTTCTACATCACAAAAAAACCCATTCCTGCCCTCTGTTTCTATTTCACTGTGATTAGAAAATGTAACAAAGCTAGAAATTTTAATGCTAGAAATTTTGTGGATTTCTTTCTTCATGGTAAAAATGAGAGATGAATCAAGACTGCACTACTTTTGAGCCTGCTCAGCAATTTATTACACTATTTAAACACATCAAACTGACATATAGTGTGAGAATCTTAATGGTGAGAGTGTTAAACAGATTCATAGAAGAGAAAGTGGCTACTTTGGCAGGGATTTTGAACCAGTTAGAGCAGTAACATATTCATTACCACATTTCCTTGGGCACGCTGTTCTACTTCATCACACTGTCCAAAACTAACTGAGCTCTAGCACACACACAAAATTTAACACTTCTGTAACCTAAGAACAATTTCAAATGACAAACAATAGGTCATTTCTAAGGAGGATTAGTGAACAGTAAAGTCTTGAACTTGTCTCTTTTCAAAATAGCAAGCTTACAAAGACATTATATTCTTAGGTGTGTTTTTACTATACCCTTGGGCTAAATTTTTTTGAGTTTAAATGTCTAATTTAAAATCAAAGTCAATCGGAAAATAGTAGTCAACTGACAATAAGCTGCATAGCCAAATCTGTTGGCTCACATCTACACCATAAAATGAGAAAAATAAAATTTTATAGACTCCTTATTTCTCAGTGTCCTTCAAATTTATAAATAGATTTATTAGAACCAAAATATTATATTGGAAACTGCTACAGATGAGATAGTTAAAATAATTGTGCTGGAATAATTTAGTGTCAATTCTCTGTGGCAAAAGCCAGGATGGATGTTGGATTTACCAAACCTGAGGTTATATACATTGATCTTATGCATCCTCTCAGATTACACACTGTTTTATAATCCCTGTTCACATTTGATTTATATCATCTTTATCAAAATGGAACCTAAGTTGTCATTTCTTTAATTATTTTCAAATTCTGCTATCATGGAATTTTAACCTTTCAATATGGAATGGTTTGAGAAAGGATTACCTGGGCAATTGCTTTTCTATTCATGTGTGTGTGACAGCTGAGTTCAGCTGTTTTCTTAATCATCCATGGAACAGCTGAGCGCTTTCTCCTGCTCCCCAGATTTGAGACTAAGGGAACTTGAGGCAACAAAGTTACACTGGAATGTATATGATCAAGGAATTTACTTTCTCTTCATTTGCTACAGCTTCAAGTTATTGACCTCTGTGACACATATATAAGCAAAGTCATCTTCTATAACTCCTATCCTCCCTACCTGTGACTGTATATACTGGCATAATTACCATAACTGTGTGTTACAGGCTCAGTGCAATATAAAACACAAAATGGGAAGTCTCCAAAGTGACGTTTCAATCTTTCAGACTTAACTAATTGTAAAGTTCTTATCTGTTCCATGATGTTTTATCCTCAGACAACAGACCTAGAGATCTGGAGATACAGATAGGAGACAAAACAAAGTTAATTTTATGTCTTTGCTCTAGAGTTACTTAGGAGTAGACAAAATGATTTTGTGTCAGCAAGTAAAAACAGCTCATATTCTGCCATCAGTTGAACTTGGTTTTCTGAACACTCAAATATTGATTGAATAGGAAGGGGCCAGGAAGAACAAGCCTGTGCTGTTGAATAGTTATTTAATTATCTGCTAAGCATACCTTTACCATAACCATTTAATAACATTAGAATACACAAAATATTGGCCTTTTAAATATATTATTTTAATAATTGTTAAATGGCTTTAACTCAAAAGCATATTGCGGAAACAAAGTAACAAAATAAATGTGAAAGTGTTAGTCACTCAGTCATGTCCAACCCTTTATGACCCCATAGACTAAAGCCCCACAGCGCCTCTGTCCATGGAATTTTCCAGGCAAGAATACTGAAGTGGGTAGCCATTTTCTTCTTGAGGGTATCTACCCAAATCAGGGATTGCACCTGGGTTTTCTGCATTGCAGGTAGATTCTTTACCATCTGAGCCACCAGGGAGACCTCAACAAAATAAATGTGTATGGGTGTTCAATTCATTTTTTTTCAGTTCTTTTCTTGCTGAACTATTAAAAAGTCTCTCTGTGCCTTTCTTGTATTAAGAAGTGATAGTTTAAATATTATAATTATTCTTCATCACTAAGTTGAATAGAAAGTCCCTAAATTTTCCCACTAAAATTAGGGTCATTTATTTCAGCTATAATTTACAAAGAATAGTGAAAGGGAACACATTAGTTCTTCCAAAAATATCACACTACAAACGATTGTAGACATGCAACACTAGATTTTTCTCCATAAAATGAAATGTAGTACACTTCCCAGAGTTCCATTATGACATACTATATATCTTTAAAGTATCATGATATAAAGATAATCCTCTTGGGTTCCATGAACTTTACTAATGTAATGCATGAAATCTCCACCTTCTGACTGTATATGGTAACTCAGATGGTGGCAGAAAGGAAAACTTCCTCTACAAGGTAATACTGTCAATTATATGTTATGACATCCAGTTCTATGTTTTTATCATCGAGGAAGCACGTTATGCTCTTTCTCTGATAGAGCTCAATCATCCTGGGGCTGCTCACTGGCAAATACTATTAGTTTCTCATGTTTCCAAATGTCTTCTTTATACTGTCAACTTCAGGTTGTGTTTTAGTGAATCTTTAATATCAGTCATTCCCTAGGGGTAACTCACTACCTTTACTTTAGCTCAACATAAATCTATTGATTTTTGGTACCAAATGTATCCTCTAATCAATATTTTAAGACTATGTTCCAATTGCCTACAAAAAAATGGAACAAGAAATACTAAAATCTCTTTCCTCAGTAATTTTATATTGTGGATTTATTCAGTAACTTTATATTATGGTTTAAAGTTGTATATTGCTGTAACTGAATGAACATGCTTAGTCCTTTTTCAAGAAGTATTTCTCAAAAATTTATAAATAAATAACTGAGAAAGAAGAGATACAGAATACACATTGTTAAACATTGTTTTTCAAAAAAAACTTGTAAGCTTATTTAAATGTCTTATAGTTTTACAAAACTAGTTGTTTGAAAGAAGAGTTAAAAATTCGGTCACAGTATTAAGCTCTTGGGGAATTGCGTAGCGTATACTGTCAATAAAGTGGTGAAGATGAAACATAAAATTGGAGAAAGAGCAATAGCAGCTAAGTTGCTTTTAAAGCTTTTAAAATTTTAACTTAAGTGACTTCAGGGTATCTCTGAAGAAATCTGCCCTCAATAATTCTAATAGTATAACGTTTTCTACAAGAAACAGTTGTCCTGGGGTCAGTGACCAAAGTAAAGAAGCAAACGTTTAAAAATAACTGTAGAGAGTTCATTTTAAAATGTGATGGGAAGTTAAAAATAACATATCAAGATAAGAAATAAACCATGGTATACTTATGGACAGATTTTTTTTTCTCTCCAGAGGATAGAAGCTTTGGCAATCTTAAAGTAACTCTACAAATTAGAGAATTATTTTTTCTTCTTTTCTTTATAAAAAATCTTTTAAATTAATCCAAAGCATCAGGTTTATATTATGTTGTGTCTATGACCCAGTCTTTTCCTTGGATGATATGGCTGGCTTAAAAAAAATAGTTTTTTATTTTAAAATAAACATTAAGTCTAAAAAATATTTTTTAAAGTAGAGGTTAAATATAATCACAATATCTAATGAAAAACTTCTAATTTGGAGCATTTCCTTTTAATTTAATTTGTCTTCACACATTATGCAATCATTGGATAAATAGATTTCCTTGATTCTTTACAAAAGCAAGGGAAAGAAACAATAACAAGATAGAATTCTAGCCTTCTTGGAATTTATATTCTATTGGTGGAGAAATAAATATATAGAAATAATTTATGTGAGATAAAGTTAGTTAAAGGTAAGTGCTATTTAAAAAAAACTAGATGATTGAGAGCTACATGGCATGCAGTTCTTCATCTAGGAAGTTTCTTGTGAGTTCTTTTTTTGAGTCATAATGTATATAACTATTTTTTGTACAGCCTTTTCACTAAATGTTCCATTTTAAGCATTTTCTAAGTTGCTATTTTTTAAAACTTACTTTTAATGTTTGAAAATGATTACATTTCTCAGCGTCTACTCTACTTACCTTTCCATATTTTACATTTATATATTTTTGTAATATCTAATATTTTGAAAGATTTCTTTGTACATAAATACTTTTGTCAAAGAATAAGGTCAAATTCAGTAATTTTAAATATTCCAAAGAACTTACATAAATGATATATTAATTTACTCTCAAATTTTTGAAGAATCCATTTATTTAAGTGAATAATCACTGAGTCTTTCCAATGTGTCAGGAACTCTACTAGAAGCTGAAAATGATACAAAGAGCTTCTTCCTTGAGTTCACAATTTCAAGAAATAGACAAACTTATAAACAGATTTAAAAACTAAATAAATACCAAAATTATCAAATTCTAGTTATGAGTTAGTAGTATTATCAAATAATACTAAAATTATCAAATTCTAGTTACTTAAAAAAATATAAAATGAAGTGAAAGTTGCTCAGTCCTGTCAGACTCTTCGTGACTCCATAGACTATACCATCCATGGAATTCTCCAGGCCAGAATACTGGAGTGGGTAGCCTTTCCCTTCTCCAGGGGATCTTCCCAACCCAGGGATTGTACCCAGGTCTCTATTTTTGCAGGCAGATTCTTTACAAGCTGAACCACAAGGGAACCACCCCCAGCCACCCCACCCCCACCCCCACCCCCACGCAAACAACAACAAAATTGCAAGCAATGAGAAAAAATTGTAAGCAACAGAAACACTTAAGTGCATTTTAAGTCTCTCAAAAAACATATGCATTCTATTTTGAAGTAGAAGATAGTCTTTAACAATCTCTAAAATCTTTTTAGTTTTTAGAAGTCTATGAATAGAAAGTGACCAAAAATTAAAAAGATGAGTACAATGTCTGATATACACAACACAAAATATAAATTTCCTTAGACTTGAAGATCCATGCCCAAATCTGTGCCTTGACGTTCTTTGAAAGTTAGAAACTCTGAGATTTCTTACTTTGACTTTTATCACTGCCATTTTAAATTTATTATATAACTCTCACCTAATTAGGAAGTTGAGTATCCCTCTAAATATATTCACAGATTGTCCCAATGGATGCATATTAAGTTGATTATGAGCTTTCTGTCACAATTTAGTCATTATTGGGAGTCACTTGATCTGTAAATCAATAGGAATTGTCTTTGTTGAGAAATTCTCAGTAGATTGCCTCTGCTCTTCTCACCCAAACTCTTCAACACAAGGGTATGCTTGGATCACTCAGTTTTGTGTTTCTTGAGGGCTTATTTGAAAAGAAAAGGTTAAAGCACGAGTTTAAGATGTTGAATTGCCCTCCTGCCTCTTCCGTGTTCTTTTGGGCATTGACGATCACCACGGTAATCATAATACAGGGAATCACAGTTCCATCACCTCTTGAGAAGTCAAATAATTTTAAAACAGAAAACTGTGCGTCTGCATTAGGACAATTGCTTTGTCAAATTCCACCCATTTTCTCCAACCCATCTCCGTCCCCCAATTTTTCTAAGCATTATTTTCTTAAAAACATATATTTTTGAAACTTTGAACCGTACTGTGCTGTTATTCTAAAGATATTTATTTACATCCACATAGAACAAAGACATTGGGATTGTCTACATGAAGGAAGTAACATTTCAAATATTCTCAAAAGGTTTCATTTTGAGGTTATTGTTTTAAAAATGGACCCAAAGTTGACTCAGCAACTGGGATTCCCCACAGTCAGACTGTGCTCTGAGGGAGCTTTGTGCTGTGGAAAGAACACTGAATTAGAAGTCTAAACATGGTCTAGAGAGTTGTGTCCATAACTTAACCAAGTGAATATTCTGGAGAAAGTAATTTAACTTTTTGTTTTATATAGGTTTCTTTTTCTTTAAACAGGAGTAGTCATATCTGTCCTAGCTAATGGTGAGATTACTGTAGATACATTTTCATATAATGGACATGAAAAGTAAGGCTAGATATAAGGTTATAAAAATTATAACAAATATTGTGAGTTAGACTGATTATATTTAAGCCCAAAGTGTGGAATGAGATTGCTGACTCTTGGACTTTGAGGATGAATGAATTTCTCTTCATATTCTCTACTGGGGATGCAAAATTTAGATGTCATGGTGCCACCTTGGAACAGTGAGGGAGAACATCAAGACAATCTTCAGGTCCAGGAAAAAAATGGTCAGTAAAATCAATCCCATTATTTGTGAAATGTATGATTATCAGATGTATATGTATGTCATTTCTGAATCATGAGAAGAAAAAAAAAGAGATTAAAAGAAAAATAAAGGGAAAAGAGAAAGGAAGATAAAAGGCCAGCAATAAGTGATTACTGAGAAATTCAACTGGAAACTGAGCAAATTGAATCTATAACTTTTCCAGCTTACCCGCCTTACAGTCCCCATTGATCTCTCCATTAGAGCACTCAATATGAGTAAAACAAAACTGTAAATCGGCCAATGGCATGATTAAAGCAAAAGCCATAAGCTTAGCAATTAACTCTAAGGTTACTTGAATCTTCTCAATTGTAATTTCAATAAAATAGGTTCATTGGTACACTTCCTCTGAGCACTCAACGATAAATATTCCCCTTCTCCAAGCAGATTCCTTGGTCTACTTCTATATTCTTTTTTGAAGAGAGATACAGAGAAGAGGAACACATCTATTTCTATCTTGGAGAAGAGCAATATAGCTACATCTAAGCTTTCTACACACACACACACACACACACACACACACACACACACACACACACAACCAGTGGGACACTTCTACCTACAGTGGCCTATTGGAGGGTAAAAGTGGAAGAGACAGTGGCTCAGTCTGGCCAAGTAACTCAGAGAGAAACAAATGTCAAATCCATTTCCTTCTCCTGTAATAATACTAGAAATGGATTCAGCTCTAAAACTAAAATAGTAGTTTAAATACTATGTGGCTTAAATACATAGACACATTTAGTTAGTGAAACTGGAGGTCTTGCATTTCCATAGAGAGAAAATAAAGAGGTTAATGACCCTAGAGTAATATATTTATCAACCCACAATTCCCAGTTATAAAGCATAAACTCAGGTTATTCAAACCAAAGCGCCTATGACACTTGCTGTTCCTAAGTTTCCTTTCTTATTACCCACCGAACAAAATGCTTACATGTAAAATATCGTATTACATAGCTAGCATTGGAATATCTACAAATGTGAGCAACATGTTTGAACTTTATATAGAAGAGCTAAAGTTAACTTACATATTCAGCGTTTGGATCTATCTGTTCAAAGTCTCTACAGTCTCAGGAACTGTAAGAGTTAATTAGAAAAGCCAAGCAAAAGTCTTGCAATGAAATCCAGAACAATATTGCAGATGTGTGGAGCCTACAGAAGGTGGAGCCCATTTATTCTGCATGCATATTTAATGTGTAAAATGATTTTTAAGTCTTAAAACAACCTCTTGGAAATGCTATGAACTGCAAAGCTAGGCGAACCCGATGCATTCCTAAATATAAAGAGGAGAGAAAGAAATGCACCAAGAGTAAAAATTCCTGGTTACTCACGATTCTTTTCACCTCTCCACCTTGATCCAGCTTTCATTCTGCCTGAGACACCCACAGGAGAAGTTATTTCTGCCATCAAGAGCAGCAGCAGCAACAGTACAGCCATGCCAGGTAAAAATAACCTCTATGGAGAGTCCTGTCACAGACGAACCTGAAGGCTTTTACTGGGGGTAGAAAACCCTGGAGCCAATCCTGTCATTTTATTCAGCAGAAATGCAAAAAAAAGCTGTTTTCCCATAAATTTTCAAAAAGCAGGTATGTTCTCATCAGGCTTTCCATTTGAATTATTCAGGAAATGTTAAAAAAATTAGAAAGGATGTAAAACCTTCCTCTAGACATAAGCAAAATGTCAGGAGAGATGAGCTGACAATTTTCTCTGGTCTTTTCTGCAGCTATGAATTCCTAACCTACCCCTGCCAACTCTCACTTGTTCCAAATGTTTGTCAACATTTTTCATAACACGATAAAAGGAAAGAGCTGAGATTTCAGCATTTTCCCACCTACCCATTCTGTACCACAGATTATAGTACTTGACGAATCTGAATATTTAATTTTGGCACTGCAAACACACCTCATTTCAAATAGAGGTGGTTGTTAAGGAAAAGAAAAAAAAAAACTCTGCTTTTTCTCAAAGCTCTATCTAATGTCTTGGAGAAGGGATTAGATATATAAATAACTACTGCTAAGACATGATAAAAATACTTCTGAAAAGGGGGAGTGATAAACAATTATCTTTCCTACTTAGCTGTACTATGTAAATTATATATTCAAAGACTAATGTAAAAAGACAATATTCAAAAAATACCCCAGACCCATGAAGCAGGCAAATGTAATGTACATTGTACATTCAAAGATTATCTGCATTTCACTGTAAACACTTGTTTATGAATACATATTGGTATATTCCATCTCTCTTATTTCCTGAAGAATGATTTTTATCACCTTGTGAGCTGAGCAGATTTTTGAGCAAATTAGTCTTCTCTGTTTTACAATTAAGTATATTTCCCGTAGGTAAATTGCAGTGTCTATTGTCTTGAGTGTTTTGAAACTATACCAATATGAGAAGCTCTCTTTGCTTTGGGCAAAAAAAAATTCTTTAATAATAAAAATAATATTCTGGGATCATTAGAGAATAATAATATGCATATGTTTATTTTAACAAGCATATAAATCTATTTTAGGATACCTTTAAACACATAATATTCTACAACCTGACCTAATTCTACAGTTAAATAGTTCACACAGCTGCCAAAACATATTTCTAAAACACATGCCTGAGAATGTGCTGTTTACTGTTAGTCCTCTAGATTGCTGCAGAAGAGGGGAAAAGTCTACAGAAGCCAAGTAAGTAACATAAACAGGTGAAACAGGCTGGGTGGGAGACAAGAAGGAGAGGTGGGGATTGTGGCTCTGTGCAGAGAAAGCCTGGTGAAAGGTGGCTTCTGTCATTCAAGTCCAGATGAATGTCACCCTGAGACATGCAGATTCTGGGTTGCTGGATAGTTTACGTTTTTAACAGAAGCTAAAAATTCAGATTATTATGAGGAATCTCCTGGTTATTAAAGCAAAAGTGATACAACTTTAAAATTCTTAATTAGTCATATAAAGCAGAACATTCTGAATCTGGTTCTAACTTAAATTTTCTAGACTCACTGATCAAGACATAGTCTTTAAATGCTTATAACCTGTCAGATATATCATTAATAGAAAACATCCATAAAATAAGCTAATAGTTTAAAGGGATAGACATTTAAACATAATTTTCCATGCTGTCATTTGCTCTCCTTGGTTATTAGTATTTCAAGATGTTCTAAATAAATAGGAAATCCTACTTGAATATATTCTGTTTCAGTTGAAATCAATTATAATCAAATAAAAGCAGCACCTTAATCTCCCATAATTCACACTACACTAATGAAAGTGCAAAGCTCACATTGTCTATGAACTTTCAGGGCACAAGAATTGGGAGATCAAGTGGGAATATTTATATACATGGGCTGTGCATTGATTTATATGTTCCATTTGCTTTCCTCAGCCATTAACATTACAAGATGTTTTAGATCAATAGAGGTGTCCTTGGTAGCTCAGCTGGTAAAGAATCTGCAATGTGGGAGACCTGGGTTCAATTCCTGGGTTGGGGAAATCCCCTGGAGGAGGGCATGGCCGCCAATTCCAGTATTCTTTCCTGGAGAATACCATGGACAGAGGAACTTGGTGGCTACAGTCCGTAGGGTTGCAAAGAGTCGGACTGAAGTGACTTAGCACACATGCACTTTTCCAGAGGAAAATAAACCGACTAAACTGCAGATGCTATTAAAAGATACAATTTATTCCTATGGCAGTTTGCAAATTGTTTGCATAAACATGACCTCCCATAATCCCTAAACCAGTTTTGTGGCAATAGGCTGATTGTTTTTACATTTTTGGTTAAAAAAATACTCAATAAACAAATAAAAGCAAAAAGTTTGAGAGGTCAAAATTCTTTTCTAACATACAAGATCTAGATTAGAAAGTGGCGTGGTTTTAAAATATTTCCAGAAATTCTTTAATATTCCTTCCTTCAAGAAGAGGACATGAATGTCCAGTCCTGAGTAGGGACAGAGAATCCACTGAAGATAAAGTGACAGTTATGGTGTGGCTCTTGGGCTAGGTTGTGAAAGACACTGAGATTTCCTTTTCCCGCTACTTCTCTCTCCTTTCGCTCCTCAGTCTAGTAATCCAGCTGTCACATTGTGAGGAAATTTAGGCTGCTTATGCAGAGGCTCACAGACAAGGAACTGAGGTTATTAATCAGCAAGCAACTGAGGTCTGCCAACCCCCATGCCAGTGAGCTGATGGACTGTGCCCACTATAGCCTGGCTAACAACTTGACTGCACCTTCATGAGGCCCTGTGCCAGTACCACCAGCTAAGCTATTCCAGATTCCTGACTTTCAGAACCCACATATGACAACAGATATTTATCGTTTTAAGCTGCTGATCTTCAAGTGTAACTTCTATGCATCAGGAGATAAGTACTATAGCCTGGGTAGAACAATCCTCTCATTTCTTTCCGTCACAATTACTTCCAAAACCATGGTTTTGATTCCCACATTAAAAGGCCATGGTAAAGGCCATGGCTGCAATCACAATGTCAAATAATCACATCACTATTTAATTTCGTGTACATGAGTGAGGGGGCTGGGTCAGGTGAAAACACATTAATTCAAGGGACATCAACTTGCGGAACTCTTGACTAATCAGTGCCACAAATTCCTTTTGCTTGATCTGTTTGACCAGCAAAGTGGTTTTGAACATTTGCATTTGCACGTGTTTAGGTCAGGCCCATACACCCCAGTTCACATAGTTCCTAAAGTCCCTAATTTTTCACTCCTGTTAGATGATCTTGCACATTTAGCTTGGTTTAAGGATTCATTTTATAATCAAATTATCATAAAAGTGTCATCAGTGTCTTCCATGAAATACACTATTACATTTTTAGAAAAAATTTCCCCAGCTTTCAGTTCAGTTCAGTCTCTCAGTTGTGTCTGACTCTTTGCAACCCCAGGGACTGCAGCACGCCAGGCCTTCCCCAGCTTTTCTGAGATATAATTGACATATATTACATAAGTATGATGTCTACATGTTGATTTGATACACTTATATGCTGCAAAATGATTACTGTTGAATTAACTAACACCTACAACAAATCAAGTAATTACCATTTCATTTTTTTTATGACAGCATGTAACATTTATTTTCTTAGCAACTTCCAAGTATGCTTATAAGAGTGTAATAGTAACTATACTCACTGTGTTGTACATTAGATCCCTGTACCTTATTCATCTTGTAACTGGGCATTTGTACTTTTTTGGATACCATATCCCCTACCCCCACCACCCTTGGTAACCACCAGTCAAGTATCTTTTTCTAGAGGCTTGATACAATGCCCTACTTCTAAGAAATATCTGGCTATGAGGCCCCAGGATAGCATCTAACACATTGCATGCCCTCAATAAACATTTCATGTAAGTAACTCCTTGGTATATTTGCCTAAGAAGAACATCAACGTGGTGGAACAAAAACTGTGAGTGATGGTGTCCTGTGTTCTTATCTTTTTTATTTTCTCCAGAAAGCCCTAAGTCCATCCTTGGTAACTGCTTTGTTAAAAAAAAAAATGTTAAAAAAATATGTATTTGGCTATGCCCAGTCTTAGTTGTGGCATGTGGGACCCAGCTCCCTGATGATGAATCGATCCCAGGTCCCCTACATTGGGATTATGGAGTCCCAGCCACTGAACCACCAGGAAAGTCCCTGGTACCTGATTTTTAAAGATACATGAGGCTCTTCATTTCTTAAAAGCATTCTGCTCATTGTTTGTTTTTTGATGCCATGTTATAATAATCAATAGTATTATAGGTCATTCAAGATCAGTGAGAATCTAAAACTCAAACATAATTACTCATATCATCTGAACTGGGTTCAGCATACTAAATCTATAAGGATACATGTGGGCTGAAAATAATTTTGTAAAAATGTTTTTATTGTGTCCCTAATGCCATGACTAATAAAAAAATCTCAGCCCTGGTAGCATTTCATTCATTCCACCAATAACTAGAACAGATATTTATACACAATTGTAATAATTATTTAATTGGATGAATAAATTTACAAGTAAAGAAAGAGAACCACTGTTTGCAAATAACAACACCAATTTTCAAGGACATAGGTATACAAAACAGGCTACTAGCAGCCCTGAAATTCTTTTAGTAACTATAGGAGTGTGATTGATACATTCACTTATAGATAAGTGGATAGATAATTGAATGGAGAGAGACACTGTTCTGGGTACCAAACAGGTATTAAACATAATCACGTTCATAAGCTCATAGTTGATCAGACACTGAGCAAACTTAGAAAACTTAAAAAAAAAAAAAAAAAAACACAAAAAAACTATGTCAGGTTCTTAAGAATTAAACATTTAATGCTCTAGGAGTTTGGGAAATGATTTTGTATCAAGGAAATGTATGGAAGAAGTTTTGATTTGGGCAGGACTAAAATTAAATATGGGCTTCCCTGGTAGCTCAGGCAATAATGAGTCTGCTTGCAAAGCAGGGGACCTAGATTTGATCCCTGGGTCAAGAAATCCGCTGGAGAAGAGAATGGCTACATACTTCAGTATCCTTGCCTGGAGAACTCTATGGAGAGAGGAGCCTGGCAGGCTGCAGTCCATGGAGTCACATAGAGTCAGACATGACTGAAAATACTTGTCAAGTACAAATGATGACAAGGGTTAGGTTCTTCAACACATGAGTAAAAAAGATGAGAGAAGAGACCTTTATATGCATCTGTAAAGCTGTATCAAGAGGGCCTTCTGTGGCTGGAACAGACTGATTTTGTGGGAAAGCTGCAGTAAAGACAGATAGTGTCACACAATCCTGAGGAGCAGGAAGTTCAGATGGAGAACAAGGAGGAAATCTTAAAAGTTCTGAGCAAGGCAGTATGAGGAAGAGGCCCACCACAATTGTGAAAAGAGGGATATAGTCTCAGCAAATGAGTAGATCCTTCTTGTTTAATTAAACAAACAAGATGATCCTTTGTCAAGTGTTTAATTAGAAACTCTTCCACACAGGCATCACTTGCCCAGAATATCGCAGGTTTCCCCTTCCCGGGTGTCATCAGTTCCACCCTCTAACGGGTGACAATTCATTTTTTTCAAGTGGATTCTAAGATTGTGTCTACATACAAGAAAAACTACAACTTGAACATGACAGGAAATTAAGTGTCAACTGCTTAGGCTACAGCTGGTAAGCTCCATTCCCATACCTCCTGGATGCCCTCCTTGGAGGTAGAAGTTTAGTTAAAGTGAAAAGGGCTTGGCCCTTTCCAAGGGTTTTTCAAGATCAAGATGGTTTTTGAATTCTAAGTCTGTGTGCTAATCTACTCCAAGTATAAGTCTACAAGAGGGTTTAGGCCAGATAATCAGGAAATTGTTGATAGAGAATTGATGCTCATCTTGTCACTTTTTTGGAAAATGCATCAGAAAAGGAGACTGCTGGTCTCTGATGTATGGAAGGCTCATAACCCTTAAGCATGTCATGGTCATGGCAAATAGATAGGGAAAGAATGGAAATGGTGAGAGAGTTTATTTTGGGAGGCTCCAAAATCACTGCAGATGGTGACTGCAACCATGAAATTAAAAGACGCTTGCTCCTTGGAAGAAAAGTTATGACTAATCTAGACAACATATTAAAAAGGAGAGACAGTACTTTGCTGACAAAGCTCCGTCTAGTCAAAGCTAGTTTTTCCAGTGGTCATGGATGGATGTGAGAGTTGGACTACAAAGAAAGCTGAGCACCAAAGAACTGATGCTTTTGAACTGTGGTGTTGGAGAAGACTCTTGAGAGTCACCTGAACAGTAAGGAGATCAAACCAGTCAATCCTAAAGAAAATCAACCCTGAATATTCATTGGAAGGACAGATGCTGAAGCTAAAGCTCCAATACTTTGGCCACCTGATGCGAAGAACTGACTCATTGGAAAAGACCGGAAGGGAATGACAGAGGATGAGATGGTTGGGTGGCATCACTAGTTCGATGGACATGAGTCTGAGCAAGCTCCAGGAGTTGGTGAAGGACAGGGAAGCTTGGCGTGCTGCAGTCCCTGGGGTTGCAAAGAGTCGGACATGACTGAGCAACTAAACTGACTGCTGTCACAGTCAAAGCACACCTGACATTTGGGCTTGAATATCATTGAATAAAAACTTTCTTAAATAGAGCAGGTTTCAGAAAACTAACTTTCTGACAGCTAGCCTTATGACTCTAGCATTAATATCATCTCATAATGAAATCATATTGAGGGCCAAGACTATCCATAAGAAATCCAGTGTTTCCAGTATTTTCAGCTCTTATCTATGAAATGTATAACTAGCCTTCTAAAAAGCCATAAAAAAATTTTAAAAAAAGAGAGCATTGACAGAAAAATAGAGCATTATGCCAGAAATTAAAGATGAATACTTATGTTAAAAGCAAAACATTATTTTTCATGACATCAGGTATTATCTAATCTATCCAAAAAGTATTGTTATTTTCCTATCTGAGTAGAATTCATGAAATTCTATATTATTAGAGTAATGACAAAGACATAATTTTATCATCAACAGCAGAAAATGAAAGGTTTATATACAAAGGAATACTGAGTAGTCAACATTCATGAACAAAGACTGTATTTTTCAATATAACTTTCTGGTTAAATGAGAGAAAATCAGAGAACATTCAACCCATATTAATCCAGCTTCACTATAATTCATCTTAGCAATTAATATTTAGTCTAGTATGCCATACTCGGAGAAGGCAATGGCAACCCACTCTAGTACTCTTGCCTGGAAAATTCCATGGATCAAGGAGCCTGGTAGGCTGTAGTCCATGGGGTCGCTAAGGGTCGGACACGACTGAGTGACTTCACTTTCCTTTTTTCTTTCATGCATTGGAGAAGGAAATGGCAACCCACTCCAGTGTTCTTGCCTGGAGAATCCCAGGGATGGGGGAGCCTGGTGGGCTGCTGTCTATGGGGTCACACAGAGCTGGACATGACTGAAGTGAGTTAGCAGCAGCAGCAGCAGCAGCATACCATATTTATTTTTCCAGTAGCAACTGAGGATTTTGTGATACGTGAACCTCATCAGTGTTTTGCAAAGACCTGTGAATACAGAGGGCATTTATGAAGATAAAGCGTGCTCCTGAATGGATTGCGGTAGTGCTGGCAAAAGCGATGCAATAGCTCCTGCCACCGTAAAGGCTCATCTGTTTGTATCTTTTGGCAATCCTCCCATGGAGAGGCTTAGTCTATTTCAGTACCACTTGAATCTGGATTAGACTGTTCACTTATTTTTACCAATGAAACACAGCAAATTCATGTGTCTGACTCCTGAG
This sequence comes from Budorcas taxicolor, assembly GCF_023091745.1. Lineage (NCBI taxonomy): Eukaryota > Metazoa > Chordata > Mammalia > Artiodactyla > Bovidae > Budorcas > Budorcas taxicolor. Next base: position 91,772,126 of record NC_068910.1, read on the forward strand.
GTTCATCTTTATGAGACAGCATCTGCTTTTGTTCTCTTGACATTCTGCCCCAAAAATTGTCGCAAAAAGAATCTGATCTATCCTACTGGAGGCTGAGAGGTAACATGGAGATGAATGAGGTATTGCATCTGACAGCTTCCACCAGCTGCCAGCCACGGAGCAAGGAACCACGAACCCAGCTGTTAAAACCAGTATATGTTCTGCCATGGGAAGATTTGGGTTAAACTTACACATGCTCAATTGTGTCCTTGTTTAACCTCTTTTTGGTCTCAGCTTTCTACTTTGTAAAATGAGGATAATTTTATTATCTGACTTGTAGAGAGCTTGAGAATATTAAATGAGTGAATGAAATATCTTAAACTATTACCTGGAATAGCACACATGTGAATAAAATATAAGTAACAATATTAGTATTGCTGTCATTGTTGGTGCAATTCTTATTCTTCTTCTACAGAAAAGGAAACTGAGACTCAAAGGGATTAAATACATTTCTCAAAGCCACAGAGCTGAGGAACCAAGATTCAGACTTTTGGGGTCCAGAGTTTTGTTGTTTAGTTGTTAAGTTCTGTCTGACTCTTGCAACCTTCTAGATTGGAACTGGTCAGGCTCCTCGGTCCATTTCCCAGGCAAGATACTGGAGTGGGTGGCCATTTCCTTCTCCAGGTGATCTTCCTGACCCAGGGCTCTAACCCTCATTTCCTGCATAGCCGGCAGATTCTTTAACACTGAGGCACCAGGGAAGTCAGATTCAGAGTATAGCTAGCTATTAAGCATCATACCTTTCTATATCATTTCTGTGACTGATTTATTCAGAGATACTATGTGCCAGCCATTGTGGTCAGTGAATTCACATATATAATTACTTCAATATTGTAATTATCCTGGTTCAACTAATCTAAGCATTTGAATATGACTTTGTACAACATTCACAGCCTTGTCTAACTCAATGAAACTATGAGCCATGCCATGTAGGGCCACCGAAGATGGATGTCATGGTGGAGAGCTCTGACAAAATGTGGTCCACTGGAGAAGGGAATGGCAAACCACTTCAGTATTCTTGCCTTGAGAACCCCATAAACAGTATGAAAAAGCAAAATGATAGAACACTGAAAAATGAACTCTCCAGGTCGGCAGGTGCCCAATATGCTACTGGAGATCAGTGGAGAAATAACTCCAGAAAGAATGCAGAGACGGAGCCAAAGCAAAAACAACACCCAGTTGTGGATGAGACTGGTGATGGAAGCAAGGTCTGATGCTATAAAGAGCAATATTGCATAGGAACCTGGAATGTTAGGTACATTAATCAAGACATTTTGGAAATGGTCAAACAAGGATGGCAAGAGTGAACATCGACATTTTAGGAATCAGTGAACTAAAATGGACTGGAATGGGTGAATTTAATTCAGATGAATATTATATCTACTACTATGCTCAAGAATCCCTTGGAAGAAATGGAGTAGCCCTCATAGTCAACAAAAGATTCTGAAATGCAGTACTTGGATGCAGTCTTGAAAATGATAGAATTATCTCTGTTCGTTTCCAAGGCAAACCATTCAATATTACGGTAATCTCAGTCTATGCCTCAACAGTAATGCTGAAGAAGCTGAAGTTGAACGGTTCTATGAAGACCTACAAGACCTTCTAGAACTAACACCCAAAGAGGATGTCCTTTTCATTATAGGGGACTGGAATGCAAAAGTAGGAAGTTAAGAAATACGTGGAGTAACAAGCATATTTGGTCTTGGAGTACAGAATGAAGCAGGGTAAAGGCTAACAGAGTTTTGCAAAGAAAACACACTGGTCATAGCAAACACCCTCTTTCAACAACACAAGAGAAGGCTCTACACATGGACATCACCAGATAGTCAATACTGAAATCAAATTGATTATATTCTCAAAAACAAGACTGGGAGCTGAATGTGGCTTAGATCATGAACTCCTTATTGCCAAATTCAGACTTAAATTGAAGAAAGTAGGGAAAACGACTAGACCATTCAAGTATGACCTAAATCAAATCCCTTATGATTATACAGTGGAAGTGATGAATAGATTCAGTGGATTAGATCTGATATACACGGTGCCTAAAGAACTGTGGATGGAGGTTCATGACATTGTACAGAAGGCAGGGATCAAGACCATCCCCAAGAAAAAGAAATACAAAAAAGGCAAAATGGTTGCCTGATGAGGACTTACAAAGAGCTGTGAAAAGCAGAGAAGCTAAAGGCAACAGAGAAAAGGAAATATATACCCATTTGAATGCAGAGTTCCAAAGAATAGCAAGGAGAGATAAGAAAGCCTCAGTGATCAATACAAAGCAATAGAGGAAAACAATAGAATGGGAAAGACTAGAGATCTCTTCAAGAAAATTAGAGATACCACAGGAATATTTCATGCAAAGATGGGTTCAATAAAGGATAGAAATGGTATGGACCAAACAGAAGCAGAGATATTAAGGAGAGGTGGCAAGAATATACAGAAGAACTATACAAAATAGATCTTCATGACCCAGATAACCATGATAGTGTGATCACTCACCTAGAGCCAGACATCCTGGAATGTGAAGTCAAGAGGGCCTCAGGAAGCATCACTACGAACAAAGCTAGTGGAGGTAATGAAATTCCAGTTGAGCTCTTTCAAATACTAAAAGATTATGCTTTTAAAGTGCTGCTCTCAATGTGCCATCAAATTTGGAAAACTCAGCAGTGGCCACAGGACTGGAAAACATCATTTTTCATTCCAATCCCAAAGAATGGCAGTGCCTGATTCCTTGGTGGCTCAGAGGGTAAAGCGTCTGCCCGCAATGTGGGAGTCGCGGGTTCGATTCCTGAGTTGGGAAGATCCTCTGGAGAAGGAAATGGAAACCCACTCCAGTACTCTTGCCTAGAAAATTCCATGGATGGGGGAGCCTGGTGGGCTACAGTCCATGGGGTCACAAAGAATCGGACATGACTGAGCAAATTCACTTCACTTCACTTCACTTCAAGAATGCTCAAACTACCACATGATTTCAGTCATCTCACATGCAAGCAAAGTAAGGCTCTAAATTCTCCAAGCCAGGCTTCAGCTACATGTGTACGATGAACTTCCATTATATTCAAGCTGGATTTAGAAAAGGCAGAGGAACAAGAGATCAAATTGCCAACATCAATTGGATCATCAACAAAGCAAGAGAGTTCCAGAAAAACATCTACTTCTGTTTTATTGACTATGCCAAAGCCTTTGATTGTGTGGATCACAACAAACTGTGGAAAATTCTGAAAGAGATGGGAATACCAGACCACTTGATCTGCCTCTTGAGAAATCTGTATGCAGGTCAGGAAGCAATAGTTAGAACTGAACATGGAACAATAGACTGGTTCCAAATCCGGAAAGAAGTATATCAAGGCTGTATATTGTCATCCCGCTTATTTAACTTATATGCAGAAACAACATGAGAAATACTGGACTGGATGAAGCAAAAGCTGGAATCAAGATTGCTGGGAGAAATATCAATAACCTCAGATATGCAGATGACACCACACTTACGGCAGAAAATGAAGAACTAAAGAACTTCTTGATGAGAGAAAAAGAGGAGAGTGAAAAAGCTGACTTAGAACTCAACATTCAAAAAACTAACATCATAGCATCTACTTCCACTTCATTTGCCTCTTCATAGAAATGACAATGGAAACAGTGAGAGATTTTATTTTTTTGTGTGCTCCAAAATCACTGCATATGGTGATTGCAGCCATGAAATTAAAAGACACTTGCTCCTTGGAAGAAAAATTATGACCAACCTAGACAGCATATTAAAAAGCAGAGACATTACTTTGCCAACAAAGGTCCATCTAGTCAAGGCTATGGTTTTTCCAGTGGTCATGTATGGATGTGAAAGTTGGATTATGAAGAAAGCTGAGCACTGAAGAATTGATGCTTTTGAACTGTGGTGTTGGAGAAGACTCTTGAGAGTCCCTTGGACTGCAAGGAGATCCAACCAGTCCACCCTAAGGGAAATTAGTCCTGAATATTCATTGGAAGGACTGATGCTGAAGCTGAATCTCCAATATCTTGGCACCTGCTATGAAGAACTGACTCATTTGGAAAGACTCTGATGCAGGGAATTATTGAAGGCAGTAGAAGGGGACAACAGAGGATGAGTTGGTTGGATTACATCACTGACTCAATGGACATGAATTTGCACATGTTCTGGAAACTGATGATGGACAGAGAAGCCTGGTGTACTGTAGTCCATGTGGTCACAAAGAGTCAGACATGACTGAGTGACTGAACTGAACTGAACTGTACAACATTCCAGGCCCTCCCTATCCATCTACCATAATCTCTCATGACTCTTTCCCTCCTACTCTCCCTGGATATCAGTCCATCCTTTCCATGCACTTCTGTGCATGCCATTCTCTCTGGTTATGATCCCCTTTCCCTGCTGTTTCTTTCAAAACTTTTACAGTTAATTTTACAACAAGGCCCTACCCTACCTTCTCTTCCTCTGTGAAGACCTACTTCCTTTTCCTTGGAAGGTTCTCAGGTACCCTCTCTGTTCCCATAGTCACTGTCAATGTATTATTGCTAAAATGAAATGTGACTCTTTCGAAAGTTTTGTTTACTTATGTCTCTTTCATTGACTGTGAGCTATAGAAGGCAGGACTTTGTATTTTTTTTATTTTCATATTCCTGGACTTCAGTAAATAACCTCTAGTTGAGTACTTTATTGGGGTGCAACATATACCATTTGTGTTCCTGGATCTTTTTCTTGTGTTTATATTTTTATGCATATATTAACATTTTGTATTGAAAATTACTATTTGAGGTTATAGAGGAGAATTGTGATTTAATGTAAAAAACTGGGTTTAGAAAGAGGCTTGAGTTCAGATTTCAACTCCATCACTTGTTTAGCAATGCAACCTTGAACAAGTGATGCAAATTCTAGGCTTCAATTTAATTCCAAAAAACTGGAAAAATAATAGTTATGCTGAAGACTTCACATACGTATGATTATCTAGAGAAAAGGAAAAGGAAAGTGAAGTTGCTCAGTTGTGTCTGACTCTTTGCAACCCTATGAGGACTGCCTGCCAAGCTCCTCTGTTCATGGGATTCTCCAGGCAGGAATACTGGAGTGGGTTGCCATTTCCTTCTCCAGGGGGTCTTTCTGACTGAGGGATCGAGCCTGGGTCTCTCGCACTGCACGCAGACTCTTTACCATCTGAGCCACAAATTTGAAGATGAATTTCATCACGATATGTAAAGTGCATTGAATATACAGTGGCTCAATCTTCTGGAAAAATTATATCATCATTAAGGAAGATTTTATGGATGGAGAGCTGTTTGCTTTATCAATCTCGTATATGTAAAAGAGGTGAAGTCTTCCTCTGTTCTGAGAACATTAAATTTTAAAAACAATACATTCCTTAGAGAGTCCAAGATTTAAAAGCATACTAAGATGTTAACAGACTCAGAAGATAGGAAAATTGTCCATCGAGATATATTCATTCAATCTTTAAACAGAGAAAACTTATTTTTTATAACCAGGACTTAACTTTTAGTATATATATTAGCATAAGCACACCAAAACAGAAAATGTTTGACAATACAATTATGAATGATACAAATCTACTAAAGAAAGACCCAAACCAATGCACACCACCAGCAAAGTATTTTTATAGCTTGCTTCCTCAGGATTTTACTATTATTATTGTTTTTTGTTCTCAGATGTGTCTGGTCTTTCAAAAATATGACATACAATCAAGTTATAAGTATCTGTATGCATATACTGTATGTATGTTACAATGCATATACACATATAGCATATATGCATATAAATTCATGTATATATGTACATCTGGAGGCTTACCAGGTGGCACTAATGGTGAACCCACCTGCCATTGCAGGAGACGTGAGATGTGGATTTGATCCCTGGGTCAGGAATATCCCATGGAGGAGGGCATGGCAATCCACTTCAGTATCCTTGCCTGGAGAATCCCATGGACAGAGAAGCCTGGTGGGCTACAGTCCATAGGGTCTCAAAGACCTCAGACAAGACTGAAGCAACTTAGCATGAATGCACACACACAAGTACATTTTGAACATACTGCAGATTAAATTACTAACTAATAATATTTATGTTGAGAAAAAGTGAACTCATTTGTATTAGCTTATTGATATAGGAATTCTATTTCTATTACATCACAGGCCTTTATGATTACAACCTTAAATTTAGTGACACTTTATACATCATTAACTGCTCTTAAGAAAAGTTTTATAAACCTATTTCTATCAACTATTCAGCTACCTCAAGTTTCAGTGTCTTTGTTCAATACAATTAAAGCCAATAGGGTTTCTGTCTAAAGGTTCAAGCCTCTTTGTATGGAGAAAAGTCAGTACAACTTTTCATGTATCTTGAGCTTCAAGCTGTATAAAAAGATCTATGCATCCTTCCAGACTTAAAAAAAGGCATATGACTGAAATTGCAGAATATTGTAAGACACTTTTTTCTCCAAATGTTAAAACACTTTGAAAATAAATCCAATAGATAAAAGTTTAACACTAGCTTTTGTAGCTTATTTTAAGAAGACAATATAGAAAAGACAATATTGATTTTTGAAGTAGAAGTATATAGACTTTCACTCAACTTGCCATACACACACATACAGAAAACTGTAATTCTTTAACTTCACTGGTTTTAATTACTGCATTTTGACCTTTTATTGATAATTAAATGGTTTCCTACACAAATGAAACTTTTTATTATAAATCTGAATTGAATGCATATCCAAAATACCATTCTATTAACTATCTTAGTAGTAAATGTATTCTATTCTACATGCCTCCATTACCTCAGTAATTTTTAGAGGCTGGAAAAAAAAACAGCACATTTGATTCACTAAAAACATTTTAACCAGCAACAGAAATTTTGCCTACATCATAAAAAGTAAAAAAAAAAAAAAAGTAGCTAGACTGTTTCTGGCATTGAATTGATTAAGTACCGAAAAAAAATGGAAATGATGTTAATGACATTACTATGTAACTCTACAAAGGGAGCTTCACAAACATTTAAATTCAAAGCGTTTGCTAAGCACTTCAGTTGATGTACTAATTACTTCAATTTAATCATATTCAGGGGCTTCCCAGGTGGCTCAGTGGTAAAGAATCTGTCTGCCAATGCAGGAGACACATGAGACTTGGTTTCAATCCCTGGGTCGGGAAGATCCCCTGGAGTAAATGGCCATACACTCTAGTATTCTTGCCTGAGAAATCTCATAAATGGAGAAGCCTTGTGGGCTACAGTCCATGGGGTCACAAAGAGCTGGACAGGACTTATGACTGAGCTAGTACATACCCACATAACCATCTTCAGGAAAATTATCAGAATGTGCCACTGAATCTGTTATCATGGAAAGCAGAACTATTTATTTATCATCATGTTAGTTAAAAATGTTTGACCCAGTGCCTTTGTGTGACGAGAGTACAAAATAGTAAAAACAGATTTTTCAACGAGTCTAAGGATGGCCTGATGATAAATGAGGGTTCTATTTAAATCCAAACTGGATGTTGTAATCATAGCTTGCTTTGGTTATCAAGTATATCTATATCCCCAAATTATTTTTAAAATTATTGGTGTCATTTTTAAACAGAACAAAATCAGTATGTAAAGATATAATGTAGAAGTAGATTAAGAACTCTCTGTTCACTTTGCGTGTGTATGTGTATATGTGTGTATGTGTTTGTTAAACTTTCCACTTACCCAGAATTCTTCCCTCTCCTTCTCTTTTTATTGCACTGTTTTGGGTTTAATTCATATTATCCTTGTGGTACAAGTCAGTTGGCCAATATAACTTTATTTAGCATATTTCTCCTATTACAGAGAAAAAGGTACCCTGTGTAATTTGAGAATTATCCATTTTACTCAAGTGTCTAATACATTCTGAAACAAACTCATAGATCATAATAGAAAGAAATATTTAAAATCAGAGTCAATCTACAACACTGAAAATTATATATCAATAAAAGTAGATTATTTTCTAAAAAAATCAGCATTCTGTTTTCATCATTTGCAGACTAACAGGCAATCTGAGAATAAGTGGGATCAATCAGAGTTGAGTCAACCTCACCTTTAGAAAATGGGAAGATAACCCCCTTAAGAAATAAAATCTCTCAAGTTGTCAAAATATTTTATTTTTTACTACTAAGGAAACTTTGGGTTTTACATTGACAGTCTTCACTTTCACATTAAAGTGTAAATATTCATAGGAAGTAGTGATATGTTAAATTGTTATCACACTTTCAGGAAGTGTGAAATCTCAAAAGATAGTTTTAGGGTGTTATAAGGCCTACATTCAAATCTTGATGATGTGACATAGACAAATAGATGTGAGCAGGTCATTCCTCCTAGGAAAGCCTCCACTTTCTCAACTTATGTATGTATTAAGAGTACTTGGCTCATCAAATCTCTTGGGTCAATTGAGATGATACATGGTCATTTGATTTATGACTGTAAATAGGCATATTGGAAAGTATCGTAAATAGGCAATAGGAAAGTAATGGATGATTTAGCATTAGCATTTTTTATAATTAAATTTATTTATTTTTAATTGAAGGATAATTGCTTTACAATATTGTGTTGGCTTCTGCCAAACATCAACATGAACCAGCCATGGTTTCCATGGATATGTGCGTAGGGACCTCCACTGGATATTTCCTGAGGCTTACTCTATGTCTTTTCTTCAAAATGCTAATGCTATAGGTATAGAGTAGGTCTCAGGAACTATCCAGAGGAGATCCATACATACATATGCATGGACACCTGCGATTGGCTGAATTGCAGGGAAGTGTATAAAGGACAGGGATGAATGTGGGTGAGATGGAGAAGTACTGAAAATATTCTTTTTGTAATTCTCCTAACTGTCCTTATTAAGGTACACACGTTATGTACACATGATTTCCCCTCCTTTTTGATTAGAATTTCACTGGGACATTCTATGTATAGAGGTTTAGAAGCGTTTTCTTTCTGTATAATTATGGTGCCTAAGACATATCTTTAGTAAGATTATTCTTGAATTTGCTTGTCTTACAGATGCCTCTAAAGGAACATTTCTGGTAGATGGCTGCATGTGGTTCAAAAGACAGAGCCTATACTACCACATTACATGGGAACCAGGTAAATGTTCTTCTGTTATTACTGTCATACTCTAAACAGCAAAATTAAATATTTTTTAGAAGATATCTTCAGATATATTGCACATGACCTGAAAGAAGGTAACTGAGGCACTCTGTTCTATGGTCTGGGTAAGCCTGAGATTTCCCTCCCCTTACTCATGAACAAATTTATTCACTGACTCCACACCTAAACAACCATGTGATGCTGGTTCATGTTGAACATGACCTGGACCTGGTTGGATCTCCTTGTTCCACACTGTTATGAAGTTATTGCATATTCCATAGGCAAATCCAAATGACGCATTAGTTATTTTCTTATTCATGCAGTCAGTAAATATTTAAGTGTTCACATGCAGGCACTATTCTTCATAAAGGAGACAAAGAAGTGTGTTGCAAAAAGAGAAAGTCGTGGCTCTCATGGAGCCTACGTTTGAATTTTCGTTTGTCTCTTCATGAAGATATACAGAACGTCCAAACATGGTGCTTTCCAAGACCACAGCCTCTGATGAAGGTGTAGCCTCAGGAGCAATGTTTTATACTATGTATCTTCCTCTAAGATCTGGCCAATGACCCGTTCTGTGGAGATATATTGAGTCTGATTTTTAATTTTTAAGAATATGAATTAAGGGACTTCCCTGATGGTTCAGCTGTTAAGACTCCATGCTTCCACTGCAGGGGGTGAAGATTTAATCCCTTAATGGGGAACTAAGAGCCCAAATGCCACATGGCCAAAAAAACACCTCCCTTCAAAAGAAAAAAACTCAACAATGAACCTCTGCCTGCAGTGAAAAATTACATGACTCTGTAAATGTACCCCAATTCAGTGACTTGTACAAGTAAAGCAAGTGAATTATATAGGTCAGTTCAGTTGCTCAGTTGTGTCAGACTCTTTGCGACCCCATGAATCGCGGCACGCCAGGCCTCCCTGTCCATCACCATCTCCCGGAGTTCACTCAGACTCATATCCAAAGAGTCAGTGATGCCATCCAGCCATCTCATCCTATGTCGTCCACTTTTCCTCCTGCCACTAATCCCTCCCAGCATCAGAGTCTTTTCCATTGAGTCAACTCTTCACATGAGGTGGCCATAGTACTGGAGTTTTAGCTTTAGCATCATTCCTTCCAAAGAACACCCAGGGCTGATCTCCTTTAGAATGGACTGGTTGGATCTCCTTGCAGTCCAAGGGACTCTTAAGAATCTTCTCCAACACCACAGCTCAAAAGCATCAATTCTTAGGCACTCAGCTTTCTTCACAGTCCAACTCTCGCATTCATACATGACCACTGGACAAACCATAGCCTTGACTAGATGAACCTTTGTTGGCAAAGTAATGTCTCTGCTTTTCAATATGCTGTCTAGGTTGGTCATAACTTTTCTTCCAAGAGTAAGCGTCTTTTAATTTCATGGAATTATATACTAGGTAAATTATAACTCAATAAAAATTTCTTAAAAAGAGTACAAATTAAACATACAGAGACAATACAGAGAAGACAAGAAGACTGAAAGGAATGAAGTAAAGAGAGGTTATGAAAGACAGCAGAGGTCATATTAGGAGAAAGTAGAAAAGGCAGAAAAGAATAAACCATGATACTGAGAGTAGAAGTTGAGGAAACCAGCTGATGGAGACATGCTCCTGAGACCCCTCAAACTGTCTGGACTCTAGAGCTAGGCTGCCTTTGATCAAATCTTAAATCATTTCATCTACTCCTTGACTGTCTTGTGATCTCTACTTTTCCCAAGAAGTATTCCTGAGAACCCATGTGTATGTACTTTTGTAGTAAACTCTGACTACTGAAACCATCTTGAGGTAAATTTCTTCATCTTGCAACAACTAAGCAGCCTAAATTAACCAGAGGGCATATCTGCTAACAACACATATGATTCCTTCTTTCCATTTCTACTATGCACCCACTCACATTTTATTCATTTATTAAGATGTACATTTATGCTGATTCATAGGGAGAACAAGGCCTAGAAAAAAAAAAAAAACTCAGCAAATGAACAATGCTTCCTTGATAACACAGAAGCTATTATTAAAAAAATTTATTGGAGTATAATTTCTTTATAATATTGTGTTTTTTTTCTGCTGTACAGCAAAGTGAATCAGCTATATATGTGCATACATCCCTTCCCTCTTGGATCTCCATTCTCCCAGCCTATCCCACCCATCTAGGTCACCACAAAGCACCAAATTGAGCTTCCTGTGCTATAAAGAAGAGAGAGAAAAGTAAATATCGTGCATTACCACATATATGTGGAATCTAGAAAACCAGTAAAGATGAATCTACTTGCAGGGCATCAAGAGAGATGCAGATATAGGACACATTGGGGCAGGGAGGATGAACTGGGAGACTGGGGTTGACATATACACACTACCGTGTGTTAAACAGATAGCTAGTGGGACCTGCTATATAGCACAGGAAGCAATTTAATGACAAATAATTTTAATCGGTCTATTCAAGAGGCTATCAAAATTGTTTTGTAAACAAATTTCCTTTATATGGGGTGTTCCCGGGTAGCTCAGCTGGTCAGGAATCCACCTGCAAAGCAGGAGACCCCAGTTTGATTGCTGGGTTGGCAAGTTCCCCTGGAGAAGGAATAGGCTACCCATTCCAGCATTCTTGGGCTTCCCTGGTGGTTCAGAAAGTAAATAATCTGCCTGCAATACAGGAGACCTGGGTTTGATCCCTGGGTTGGAAAGATTCCCTTGGAGGAGGGCATGGCAGCCCGCTCTAGTATTCTTGTCTGGAGAATCCCCAGGGACAGAGGAGCCTGGTGTGTTACAGTCCATGGGATCTCACAGAGTCGGACACAACTGAAGTGACTTAGCATCAACAGCAGTGCTGTGCTTAGTCACTCAGTTGTGTCTGACTCTGTGCGACCCTGTAGACGGTAGCCCACGAGGCTCCTCTGTCCCTGGGATTCTACAGGCAAGAATACTGGAGTGGGTTGCCATTTCCTTCTCCTTGCTGTATTCTACTCACTACTGTTTCTGAAGCGGGTCTCTCAGGGAATCTTCTCTGACCTTATCCAGTTGACCTGATTTATTAAATTTCTTTTCTGCAAAGACCAGCTCCATCCCACTCATGTCATTGTTGAGGATGAAACAAACTTTAGATTTGTAGAATTCTGGGTCACCTGTTTGAAAGTACTTGTAATGCATATTTAGTACTATGATTTGGGCCGAGAAAGAACGGGTAAAGCAAGCTCGGACCAACTGCTTGTAGGCTTCTTCTAGACAGGACTCATAGAGACACTTGCCCACCAGGTGCCCTGCAAACTCATACATCTTTAGGAGCAGATGAGTGGGGCAATTAGGGTTGGGGTGCACTAGTGTTTGGTTGGTGTCACTGAATCGGGTGAAGAGCTGATTGGTGGTGTCAAATAGTGCTTTGCAGATTACTTCAAACCGTTCCCAGTGAGGCCCTTCTCAGTCCGGAGCTTCTTCATCCTGAAAAACCGCTTCAAATTTCTTGCTCCAACCTGAGATGGAGAAATTCCGAGTGGCTTTCAGACACGATTCCAACAAGGCATGTCTGCTGACCTTCAGGATGACTTTTAGAACGTGATCTTTTCATATATACCCACTGAAGCTCTCAATGGGAAAAGTTCACCTTGTCCTGAAAGGTCTCGGATCCTCCTATGTACTTATGGAGCAGATGAACGTAGCCGCTGAGATGATCCTCTCCTTAAAGATGAGCTCCACAGGAGGCTGAATGCCGTCATCCACTACAAGGGTGAGCAGCTTAGGGATAGGGTCAGAGCCAAGGTGTGAAAATTTGGTTCCAGGGCACACTCGGAAAGTGTAAAGGTGCCAGGGAATGATTTTCCGGTGGAACTCCTCTGAGAATTGCTTTGGTGACACGTAGCAAGCAGTACAGGTTCTTTGGTTTCTTCACCTTCTCAGGGATGTGACACTCAGAGGGTGAGTCTTCATCTTCCTCCTCCAGAGCCGTGGAGGGCCGGTGCTGGGCAGAGCTTGTGTGCATGGGCGGGAGGTGCCACGGCACGCTGGTGCAGTTGGCAGCATTATACAGATAAGCTTCAAAGTAAATGCTCACTCCTGAGGTGGACACGTTGCATTCAACGTTATTCCTCTTGTTCTCACTTAGGACAATGATGTCAAATTCACCATGGTTGATTGGCTGGTTTTGGTATGAGATGCAGGCATGGAAGCAGCCCTGAGAATTCAGGGTGAGCTGCAGGAACACTTAGAAGGTCTGCGGGTTGGACGTCACCGACACCGGTACTCTCTTCTTCCGGAGGACCAAGCTCATGAATGGACAGGCTGTAGTTGTGCTCATCTCTCAAGGACGTGCACAGCATAGTATCCTTTATATGACAAGCACAGCACAAGCACAGCATAGTATGCTTTATATGACACTAAGAACAGAATGATAAAACATCTTAGATCTATGAAAGCTAGCGGAAATATTGAAAATGTCATGATAGTTCAAGACTTTGGATCCTTTTCAGCTTGTCCCACAATAGTACAATGTAGCAGAAATAGAGGTGGAGAAGTCAAAAGGTATTTAGAGATTCCAGATTTTCCCTGGTTGGCACCAAATAAATAGACACACACACACACACACACACACACACACACACAGCAAATCCAAGAAAGATGCAAACTTTTATATAAGTCTACTTAAAGAAAAAAACTTGAAATATACCAAAACAGTAAAGACCATTACTCATAAAAGCATAGAATAAAAACAGCGTGGGACTCACACAAACACACACGCACATGCACATACACAGTCAAGAGTTTCTAAAATTTGAGTGATGCAGGCCAGACCAGAAGACTGAGAGATCATGTTCCTAACCTCAGTCTGGGTAGAGAGAAAATTGGAAATAAAAATCTGGCTTCCACACTATGTTACTTGTTGATACACTCTGCTCTGCCCTGATAACTATATATATTTTGTTTCCATGCCACACTGTAGCTTCAGCCATTCTCAAAGAAAATTTTTAATCTTCACAGAGATTTGAAAATCACTTGAGGAATATTTACAGAAATCTGGGCAGGGTGCCCCCCTATTTTGCTACATTTATTAAGTATTCAGAATGAATTGAGGAGGTAAACAGTTGCCACAGTTGATACAGTTTCAATCTAGGTATACTGTGCATTATATAAGCACATATCTGAATTTTCACTCTGAATGTTTTAAAAAATCAGTAAGGGTAAAAAATAGCACTGCATCAACACCTGATAAAAACGTGAAAGTGGGAGAGAAGATGTGATGCCTTTTTATATACTGTGACTCAACATAAACAATATACATAATAGAATAAGCCCAGGCCCTTTAGACACCAACATGATGATTACTTCTCTCCTTTCTTCCTTTATTTCTATCAGGCCTATCTCCAAAAATGTGATAACAGCCACGTCTGTGGGATCCATTTTATTCTCTCTCTCTCTGCAGTCAACCAAATGACAAGAAGGGTTTCCCTGGTGGCTCAGATGGTAAAGAATCTGCCTGAAATACAGGATACCCAGGTTCGATCCCTGGGTTGGGAAGATTCGTTGGAGAAGGGAATGGCAACCCACTCCAGTATTCTTGCCTGAAGAATTCCATGGACAGAGGAGCCTGGTGGGCTACAGCTGATGGCCTCACAGAGTTGGACATGACTAAGCAATTAACACTTTCACTTTCAAAGGACACAAAAACCATAAATGAAGCTTGAGAAAAATTCTTTTTAAGTGGTTTTATTCACACTGTCAAAAAATAGACCTTAATTTTTTTCCAAAATAATTAATAAAAATATAACAACTGAGCAACATAAAGGTTCCAAACTATTTAGTGTCTGTCAAATGTCATGAGGACTTTTATGTAATGTAATATGCAAATAAAAATATAAAGTCTATTTTAATTATTCTATTATGTCCTTCTCCTTTTATATGATAAAAACATCAGGTTCTATATCTTTCTCACAATAAATAGAATTTTGTTTGTGCATTGGAGTCTTTCAATGTCATTTCTTATTCTCAAAGACTGAAATTAATTTCCTTTTTGATTATCATTGTAGACCCTTTACATTCAATTCAACGAGATGGTTGGATGGCATCACCAACTCAATGGACATGTGTTTGAGCAAACTCCGGTGAAGGACTAGGAAGCCTGGCTTGCTGCAGTCCATGGGGTCGCAAAGAGTTGAACACAACTGAGTGACTGAACATCAACAATTCAATCTAAACTTATATCAGTGTAAGGAAAACAATTTCTCTTTGGCAAGGGGATTGTGTAAATGCAGAAAAAATCAGGCAACCTGTACATAAGAATAGTTATTGGGTGCATATACTAGTGACATTTTTTTCAAGTTTTTGGATGCTAAATTTTTCAGTTTATGTTCTGCACAAAATGCCTTAAGAACAAATTTTTAGAATTCTTTAATTTTTCTTTAGAGTAATGACTCTATTATTCTTAATGTGTATCTAACCGGTAAGTGAAAAGACAGTAAGACATCATGTTTAGGGAAGGCAATCCAATGGCCAGATTTTCTAGGTTAGAATGAATCTCAAAAGCATTACACTAAATTAAAGAATCCAGGAAGAAAGAAGGAGCTACTCATTATAAAACTTGACTTTATTGATGTTCTAGAAAAGGTCAAAGTATAGGGACAGAAATCTATCTGATTTAAGTTTACCAGGGAAATTGACGACAAAAGGACATAAAGAAACCTTTTGTGGTAATGGAACTATTCTGTCTTCATTCTGGTGATCATCACATTAGTTTATTTTTTTAAACTCATGGAAATATATGACTATAAAGAGTGGCCTTTAGTGTATATAAATTACATTTCAATAACCTGACATTCAGAAAACTAAGATCATGGCATCTGGTCCCATCACTTCATAGCAAATAGTTGGGGAAAGAGTGGAAACAGTGGCTGACTTTATTTTTCTGGGCTCCAAAATCACTGCAGATGGTGTTTGTAGCCATGAAATTAAAAGACACTTGCTCCTTGGAAGGAAAGTTATGACCAACCTAGACAGCATATTAAAGAGAAGAGACATTACTTTGTCAACAAAGGTCCATCTAGTCAAGGCTATGGGTTTTCCAGTAGTCATGTATGGATGTGAGAGTTGGACTATAAAGAAAGCTGAGCCCCGAAGAACTGATGCTTTTAAACTGTGGTGTTGGAGAAGACTCTTGAGAGTTCCTTGGACTGCAAGGAGGTCCAACCAGTTCACCCTAAAGGAGATCAGTCCAGGGTGTTCATTGGAGGGACTGACGTTGAAACTGAAACTCCAATACTTTGGCCACCTGATGCAGAGAGCTGACTCATTTGAAGAGACCCTGATGCTGGGAAAGATTGAGGGCAGGAGGAGAAGGGGACGACAGAGGATGAGATGGTTGGATGGCATCACCAACACAATGGACATGGGTTTGGGTGGACTCTGGGAGTTGGTGATGGACAGGGACCATCTGGTGTGCTGCGGTTCATGGGGTCGCAAAGAGTTGGACATGACTGAACGACTCAATTGAACTGAACCTGACATTAAAGAATGAAAACAGGAATACATACATGCCAAGTTACTACATAAAGTAATGAGGAAATATTAATGTTGTCTTCTGAGGGCCTATATACACTCCCATAAGCTAAAATCTAAGCAATAAGTGGAGACTTTAGTTCACCCTAAAACATAATGTCACAAACAGGCTATATTTACAAAGTTTATGGTTGTGTCTATGATGTTGCTTCCTGAGCCAGGATATTAAGCCAGACCTGCTCAAAGTCCAAGCTCATCACAGTCCTCAGGCTCATGGTCAGAGAATTTGACTCATGAGAGAGAATCCTGAAAGCTACAAAGTCTATTCTACTTTACAGTTATTGATAGAGGTCAATTCAGCAGCTTGAGGGGGTAAAAGAATCAGGGTTGATGTACATCCAGCTAAGAAAGGTAGCTCCTTGTACCAAATTACGAAACAGCCTATTGGCACTGAATTCATGAACTATGCAGTTTGGAGTCACAAAATTTGGTTGGCAACATCCCAATAAATATTGCGGTGGCCATTAAAAAATAAACACTTTAGGGGTCAAATATTTCTCTGAACTATCCATATAGCATCAATTCTTATTGAACTGTGTCTGTTAGCTTCGATACTTTTTACTCGGAAGTCTTTTTTGCAAGCATTTTAGCAAACTATATAGCATTCTTTCGATTTACTTTGTTCTTATCTAATTTTTATTCTTAAATACAAGATATGAGTGATTATTTCATTATTGTTATTACATGCCAGATACTCCTGTAATTGCTTTGTAGACTTTCTTAATTGGTATATTTTTCTTTCTTTTTTCTTTTTCCCCCTTTACTCTTTTTTTTTCCTGTTACTTCCATATTGTCATTTGATATTCACAGTTAGTCAAAGTTTGATGTGTGATGCAATTTTTAAATTAATAATTATAATTTTTAGGGATTAAAAGTTTTCTATCATATTACAAAAATAAAAAAATTGAATAACTCATTAAAATACTATAAGTCATGAAGCTTTCAAAAATTAATCTTAAACTATCTTGATCATTCCATTATGTATAATATTTTGGCTTATATATATGTGTATACTCATTGGAAAAGGCTTTGATGCTGGGAGGGATTGGGGGCAGGAGAAGAAGGGGACGACAGAGGATGAGATGGCTGGATGGCATCACTGACTCGATGGATGTGAGTCTGAGTGAACTCCGGGAGATGGTGATGGACAGGGAGGCCTGGCATGCTGGGATTCATGGGGTCGCAAAGAGTTGAACATGACTGAGCGACTGAACTGAACTGAACTGAACTGAACTGATACATATATACATATCATCAGTGTGCTGTACACTGGAAATTAACAGGACATTATAAATCAACTACATTTTGCTACCATTTACTGATTCATTCAATGTTTGTCCATAGTGAGTATGATAGTTTGGAAAGATCATTATCAAAAAGTATCTAGAATTTCTCATGGCTAATTCAAGGATGTATAATTCATACTAAAATATATTTTAAAAAGTAAGCTCATTTGTCATGAAAAAGGAAAATATTTATTTGTACAGTTTATAAAATTTCAATATTAGCACTTCTGTAATGTTTTATGGTTTTTTTTTTTACAACAGGAAAAAACCTTTTATCTTAGGTGTATAATAACAGTTATCCCTTCCATATTCCACATTTCACCTTCCTATACACACTTTCACCCCTGTGT
Source organism: Budorcas taxicolor (assembly GCF_023091745.1). NCBI lineage: Eukaryota > Metazoa > Chordata > Mammalia > Artiodactyla > Bovidae > Budorcas > Budorcas taxicolor. The sequence goes on from NC_068910.1 coordinate 91,790,464, forward strand.
TTTTATTGTAGAAAAAAATATATAAGATGTAACTGACCAATTTTCAAGGCACTATGGTGATTGAAATTGGAAGGAAAAAGGGAACATATGTACACATATGGCTGATTCATTTTTCTGTACAGCAGAAGCTAACACAGCATTGTAAAGCAACTACACTCCAATAAAAATTAATTAAAAAAAGAAAAGAAACTGACAATTATAACCATTTTAGGTATACAGTCTAGTGATATTAAATGCATTCATTCTTATACACACTTTTAAAGATTTTGTATGCCCTCAGTATGGACTTTGTTAATTCACTGGGCAGTTGTTAAGAGGTAAGTGCCACAAGGTTTGAATCTGTAAGTTCCCAAATGTTGAAATGGCATTTATCTCTTTTAATGTTGAAAACTTGCCAACAGTTCAGAAAGAATTCTCTGATTCCTTATCGAAACTACTAGGCACTTCTTCCAAGAGCATCTCATTCTGCTTCTACTAACTCTTTCTAGAAGAGCAGTTTTCTTTTCTTTTTTTTTTTAATTTTAATTTTTACTTTATTTTGCTTTACAATACTGTATTGGTTCTGCCATATGTTGACATGAATCTGCCATGGGTGTACATGAGTTCCCAATCCTGAACCCCCCTCCCACCTTCTACCCCATATCATCTCTCTGGATCATCCCTGTGCACCAGCCCCAAGTATCCTGTATCCTGTATTGAAACAACCTAGATGTCCATCAGCAGATGAATGGATAAGAAAGCCGTGGTACATATATACAATGGAGTATTACTCAGTCATTAAAAAGAATACATTCGAATCAGTTCTAATGAGGTGGATGAAATTAGAGCCTATTATACAGAGTGAAGTAAGCCAGAAAGAAAAACACCAATACAGTATACTAATGCATATATATGGAATTTAGAAAGATGATAATGATAACCCTGTATGCAAGACAGCAAAAGAGACACAGATGTATAGAACGGACTTCTGGACTCTGAGGGAGAGGGTGAGGGTGGGATGATTTGGCAGAAAGGCACTGAAACATGTATACTATCATGTAAGAAATGAATCACCAGTCTATGTTTTATATTTTATCTTTATCTTAATAATATCAAGATTATATATATATATATATATATATATATATTTTTTTTTTTACCAAATTGCATATAGATACTCCAAGTTCTCTCCACTTTATTCCTGATGGCTATATAAATATTTTTATGGGTTCTGTGTGAAATGGGTTGAGATAACTTTATCAAAAGAGTAGGAAATAAACTTCAGAACATTTAACTGTCTGAAGGGATTTCACACCTAAATGGAGATTAAACCATCCTACTAATTTGATAATTTTCTACTCTGAAAAATATTTCATATACTTAGTACACAGTCCTAATCTTGATACACTTTAAAATATGTTAGGAAATAAAAGAGTTGATGTGAGAAAACCAGACAACTATTTTGAATTACTCAATTCTATGGCAGAGAATTGATGGATGCTTACTAATGACCGCCTCTAGCTCCAATCACAGTCTGAGTAAGAGAAACAAGAGCATACTTGTTCAATGTCCATCTCTCAAAACATATTTCCCTCCAAAAATTTTCTAATTACTGCTACACTGCTTACTGAACCATGTACTTTTTAAAAAGATTAATGTTAAAATATTTATAATGAACCAGGGTTCATTAATGGCATTCTGATTGATTAATTATTATCAATACATGTATAATTTAAATAGGCTATGCATTATTATACTGGCTTTGAAATGCAGAGAATAAGCACTCTCTTCAATATTAAATCTAAAATTTTTCCTAAAAATATATTCTAAAAATAAAAGTTAGGCAAAACAAAATCATTACAGTAATATTTTTTATTGTTTTTAAAAATGTTTTGACTGCTGGGTTGTATGGTAGCCTGATTCCTCCAGTTTGGTTTTCCTTTTTTCAATATCACTTTAGACTATTTATGGTCTTTTGTGTTTTGATAAAAATTGCGAATTTTTTGTTCTAATTCTGTGAAAAATACCACTGGAAATTTGATAGAGATTGCATTGAAACTGTAGATTGCTTTTGGTAGTAAAGTCATTTTATAATACTGATTCTTCTAAGAACATGGTATATCTCTTCATCTGTTTGAGTCATCTTTGATTTCTTTCTCCAATATCTTAGTTTTCTGAATATAGGCCTTTTGTCTCCCTAGATATGTTTATTCTGAGGTATGTTGTGCTATTTGTTGTGATGGTAAATGGGATTATTTCCTCAATTACTCTCACTCCTAGGCATATATTCAGAGAAAACCATAATTCAAAAGGAGGCATGTACTCTGGTGTTCACTGCAGCACTATTTACAATAGCCGCGTGTGGAAGCAACCTAAATGTCCTTTGGCAAAGGAATGGGTACCTATATAAAATGAAATATTTGTTGTTGTTTAGTTGCTAAGTCATGTCCAACTCTTTGTGGACTGTAGCCTTCCCGGTTCTTCTGTCCATGGAATTTTCCAGGCAAGAATACTGGAGTGGTTGCCATTTCCTTCTCCAGGGGATCTTCCCAACCCAGGGATCAAACTTGTATCTCCTGAATTGTCAGGTGAATTCTTTACTGCTGAGCTACCAGGGAAGCCAATAATAGAATATTACTCTGCCATAAAAACGAAAGAGTGCCATTTGCATAGACATGGATGAACCCAGAGATCGTCATACAGAATGAAGTAAGTCAGAAAGAGAAAAACAAATATAATATTGTCTATATGTGTAATCTATAAAAACAGTACAGGTGAACTTACTGGCAAAGTAGAAATAGATGTGCAGATGAATAGAGAAAAAAGTTATGGTTACTAAGAGGGAAGGAATGAGTGGGGAAAATTGGAAGATTGGGATTGACATATATATATTACTGTGTATAAAACTAATTAGTTTCATGGATAACTAATGAAAACCAATAGTTCAGCACAGGGAACCCTACTGAATGATCTGTGGTGATCTAAGTGGGAATAAAATTTTTTAAAAATGGACATATGTATACATATAATTGCTTCACTTTGCTGTACAACAGAAACTAACACAACATTGTAAAGCAACTATACTCCAATAAAAAATAATTAAAAATGTCAGTGGAACAATTTTCTAGACCTAAATCTATTTCAAAGATCTCAATAAATTATAGTTAAGAAAAAAATAATGTTTTGAATCATACATATACTTTTTTCCTCTTAAAATCTGGAACACCTCCTATTAATTTTGAGGAGAGTGGCAGACACATTCTTCTTCAAGTTTATTCTTCTATTTAGATACAAAAAATAATTTTTATAGCACTTGAGGTTAAATCCACTTAGGAATGACAATACATACACAGAATTATAGTAACCACTGACACTATTGAGTCTCTAGAAGGAACAATAATAATTTAACTTGTGTAAAATACTGAACATATTGAATAAAGGCATTTGATTGAAAGCATCCTATAATACTATTTTTTTAAATAAAATTCTGGCTTCCTGACACTGTGAATGTCTTCTTAAATGGAACAAACTTCCTGTTAAACTTGTATCAGAGGGTTGCCCTTCTTTTGAGAGCTCCTAAGTAGGCCAAGAGTAGAGTGAATATAAGATAGTTGAACTCTCCTTGATGTAACTTTTACTACTTTCCTGAGCTTATTTTCTGAGGGGAGGAGATTCCTCCTTAAAATACTACTTTTAAAAAGCTGATTAATTCTAAAGTCTGAAGCCTAAAGAAAGGGAGAAACTATTGTGCAAATCAGAACTCATGGTGAGTTCAGCCACTGTTGAGGTAGAACTTAGCATGAAAGTTTAAAAAAAACTATATTTCAGGAAAACATATTGGACCATTGTAAAGGAAAGATAAGAATTTCTCAGTTTAAAAAACACACAAAAAACTTACTTTTAATATTCTCCTATAGATGACGATTTCATTTGAACTAAGTTAATAATATGAGCTAATGAATAAGATGCCACTTTAAAAATATTAAATGAAACAGATGAACTATGGTTAGCTCGCATTTAGAAAACTGTTATCCTTCAAAGCAATTATATATCTCTACAACAATGGGTAAATCCTTTTATTTTTAGTCTACCAATCTGTACTATGTTTGGTTTGTACTTTTTGGTGAACATTAACATTTTATATTAAAAATTAGAAGTCCCCTTTGCCAGGGACTTATATTTTCTATCAAATTTCAACATGGATAGTTACAGTGTCTGCAGTGTTTCATTTCAATGTATTTATATCCAGTGTGTATTCCCAAAGAACTAGAAGATTAGTCAACTCAATGTCATTTATTTATTTTGCTTTGATCTGTAGGTTGTCATGTAAACTAGGCAGCACGTTTCTTTCTCACTTACATGTGGGCTTGCTGACTGACAGAGCTCTCAGATTTCTTTGTGGCTAAGGAAAGTTATTTTTGATACAGTGTGAGATATTTTAAAAGAGTGTTTGAAGTGTTAAAGCAGATATCTGGGCCAACAAAAATGAAGATCATGTTCTTAATTTTGATCATTCCAAAAACTTCAGGCTGAGTTTCCTGGTATCAGAAGAATCATTGTGAAAAGTCAGGGTAGTTTTAAAAAGATGGTTTTAGCATTTGGGGTTATACAATTAGCTTTCAAAATTACAATTTTATCCCATGCCCTTAGTGTGATTTTTAGTGTTTATTTTTCTCTCTTATTAGGCATATTGGTATCACCTTTTTTGTCTTGTACCCTGATTTTCTGATTAGGTAAATCTCTTGAGTTTTCTTATTCTAGATTCTTGATGTGTCTTAGTATAAAGATACTAACTTTGTGCATTTAAAGTCTGCAGTATAATGATTAACCTATATGTCATCATTAATCTCTAAATCATAACATTGGCACAGACTGCTCCATTCATGTTAGTTACTGCTTGTAAAAGTCAAAGTGAGATCAGATTGATCAAGACTGAGAACAAAGAAAGCTGATATACTTATAACAGATACGAATAAAAGGCCATCAGCTTTATTCAATTTATCAGGAAAGAAAGACCAGATGAGAGACTGAGATAAATGATAAGCCAGGGGTCAATGACCTGTTAATTCTGCCCAAGGTAATATAAATATCAAGTGCCTGCATAGGTAACAGCTTCTGGTCCTTCCTCCTTCTCCCCCTCCTTCTCTTCCCTTTTCTATCCTACCCTTCCCTCCTTTCCACTCATTTTGCTGACAAAAAGTAGCATAAGAATTATCAAAGCTGGTCACAGACACATCCTATGACTTAAAAAGTATATTCCCTGTTGGAATTTATACATAAGTTAATCAAAATAAATTTGCAAGTATGGTCATAAGAAGCTAGATTGCTAACAGGCCCAAACTAACATATATGTGGAGTACATTGTGCAAATTCTGGGCTGGATGAATCACAAGCTAAAATCAAGATTTCTGGGAGAAATTTCAACAGCCTCAGTTATGCAAATGATACCACTCTAATGGCAGAAAGCAAAGAGGAACTAAAGAGCTTCTTGATGACTGTGAAAGAGGAGAGTGAAAAGCTGGCTTAAAACTCAACATTCAGAAAATTAAGATTATGGCATCCAATCCCATCACTTCATGATAAATAGATGGGGGAAAAGTAGAAGCAGCGACAGATTTTCTTTGCTTGGGCTCCAAAATCACTGTGGACAGTGACTGCAGTCACAAAATTAAAAGACAGTTGCTCCTTGGAAGAAAAGCTATGACAAATCTAGACAGTGAATTAAAAAGCAGAGACTTTGCTAACGAAGGTTCATATAGTCAAAGCTATGGTTTTTCCAAGTAGTCATGTATGGATGTAAGAGTTGGACCATAAAGAAGGCTGAGAGGTAAAGAATTGATGCTTTTGAATTCTGGTGCTGGAGAAGACTCCGAGAGTCCGTTGCACTGCAAGGAGACCAAACCAGTCAATCCTAAAGGAAATCAGTCCTGAATATTCATTGGAAGGACTGATGCTGAAGCTGAAGTTGAAGCTCCAACAGTTTGGCGACCTGATGCAAAGAGCCAATTCACTGGAAAAGATCCTGGTGCTGGGAAAGATTGAAGGCAAAGGGAGAAGAGGGCAGCAGAGGATGAGATTGGAGGGCAATTATCAACTCAGTGGACATGAATTTGTGCAAGCCCCAGGAGACAGTGAAGAACAGCAGAACCTGGCTTGCTACAATCTATCGGGTTGTAAAGAGTCAGACACAACTTTGAGACAGGACAACAACAAAAAGTGCACAAATGATTACTAACAGTAAAATGCATAAGTTTGGATACATTCATACAATAAAATACTGCATACAACAACATGGACAACTCACACCCACACATAATGTTGAGTTTATATATACTGTATGATTTCATCTCTATAACATGCAGAAGCAGCAAAAGTCATCTACAGTGATAAATATTAAGATAGTTCTTATGTTTAGTGGAGTTAGTAATTAGAGTGGGGCATGAGAGGCACTTCTGGGGAACTATTGAAATTCTGTTTATTGAATACACAAACTGTGTTTACTGTGAAAAAGTCATTGAATTATACACTTGGGATTTGTATACTTTCATATATATGTCATACTTCAATAAATATATATGCTATACCTCAATAAAATCATATGCTTGTGTAGCAAATTTGAATAATATTAAAAGTAAAAATAAAAAAATAAAGCCTCATAAGCATTATTACTATTAAACTTCTGGTCTTTGAAATAAATGTTAATATAATGCACAGACATAAGTTTGGAATATCTATTTTCTATCTATCTCTTTATGACTCATGTTTTATTTTACATCATGTTGTATAAACTATTTATACATGTCTTTTAAGTAAAATTTTTAATATTTAATGATATCAATGTACCATAATTTAAATATCTGTCTTTTATTCTTTCCTTTTTACTCTTGGAAGGATAATTTATGAGTCAAAGACATATCCAACTTCAAGAGTGTTGATCTTCTAAGGCTCTGGATATTGCCAACCAAAATATCAATTCCAATTAGTATTAACAGTAACATAGTAGTATATTTTTTTAATTCATTACAAAAGAATGTCTTTTTCCCTTAATGCACTTTTAGAAATTTAAATGTGTAATATTAAAATATGGTGTTCTTTAAATCAAATATGGATAATTTTAAAAAATGCAATATGTATATTGTAAAATCTTTTTATCTATATTAAATAAAATATTCTGACCTATGGCAATTTGTACTTCAAGTATAGATGTCAAATTTCTTGATGTGAATTCTTAATCATCCATGTAGAAGCCAGTGAAAGGAACTCAATAGTTCATTTTCAATTTTGTAGGAAAGAGGGACAGTAAGTTATTTCCCCCCCCCCCCAAATTATAATCATGCATTCACTTACACTATGTGGATCAGAATCCTTCATTTTCATTTAAATTAAGATAAAATATTTAGCTATGTATAAAGATTTTCAATGATTTAGGTTTTGTTTTTTTTTTTTCCCTTTCAAGCCAAGGATCTTGGCTCCTGTGGTTGCTGCTTGCTTTAATAACCAGCAGCTGAAAATAATTCATTTATTGGGTGAATTCTAATGATGCCTGCAACTCTGTTTTAATATTTGAAATGGCTAAGAAATCACTAACTTAAGCGTCAATTAGTAAGTCACTGCAGATGCAAGAAGCTTAGAACCTAGGTGGGTCATTAGGATAGCAAGGCTACCAACAGATTGAACGGAAAGACAGATGAGTAAATGAAAAAATCTGTTCAGTTTTCCACATCTATATCATCAGTGTCTTAATGCTTAGATGGGTGAAAGGAAAAATGAATTTGTGTTTTTGAAATATTTTTTAGAAACAATACATTAAGAATGTTTTGGTTAGGCATGCCTATGAAATAATAATTGATAAATATTTAAAAAACTAAAGATAGAATTACCATATGATCCAGTAATCCCACTCCTGGGCCTATATACAGACAAAACTATAATCCAAAAAGATAAATGCACACTTATGTCCATAGCAGCATGTTCACAAAGCTAACACATGTCCATCAACAAATGAATAGACAAAGAACAAAGATGCAGTACATATGTATGATGGAATATAGTCAGATAAAAAAAGAAAAATAAATGAAATAATGCCCTTTCCAGCAACATGAACTAGAGATTATCAGACTAAGTCAAAAAAGAAAAAAAAAGAAAGACAAATATCATATGATATCACTTATATATGGAATCTAAAATATGACACAAGCAAAACTATCTGTGAAATTCTACCTATGAAACAGAAACAGATTCACAAACATAGAGAACAGACTTGTGTTTCCCAAGGAGGGGAGTAGGGGAGGGGTAGACTGGGAGTTTGGGGTTAGCAGACACAAGCAATTATGTATAGAATGGATAAACAACAAAGGCCTACAATGTATACGTATAACTATATTCAATATCCCGAGATGAATCATAATGGAAAAGAATATAAAAAATAATGCATATATATGTATAACTCAATCCTTTGCTGAACAGCAGAAATTAACACATTGTAAATCAACTATACTTTAATAAAAAGTCATCTGTAAAAACTCATAAATATTAATCACTTCTAAGTATGGAACTAATTCACCTTGGAAAAATATGTCTAAAATACTTATATAAAGTAATTATTCTGTTTTACAAAGTGAAGGCAGAAAAATTTAACACTGGAGAATATTATAGTTGATAGTTACCATAAGTCAGTAGAGTCCTAAGTACTTGTTTTTACCCTTCAATTTTAGAAAAAAATGCTTCAGAGTAAGGCAGCCTAGGGAGAATATATTGGTGTGAAATCCACATTTCCTCTAATTTCAAGAAAAAAGTATCATAATACCCAACAGAAATTAATTTATAAGAAAGCATTAATATCATAATCCCTTTTTAGGCACGCCTATGTTCTTCATCATGTACTAAGTAAATTAAAAAGCGCTTGTCTTTTGTCTTTGTTTTCTAAAATCAACAATTATCTGACACAAAAGAAAATTCTTTCCACAGCTAGTGTACACCAGAGAACTGATGAAGCAACAACAGAAACAAACTTAATGATTACAATATTGGCAAGATTTAGAATTAATTTCACATATATAGTTTCCAAAATCTCTCCCTCTTTTGTATCAATATATTATTTTAAGATTTTATTATTAATCTGTCTTTTAAAACACTGAAAATATCCAGTTCTGCAAATATTTATTGAGTAGTTATCCCTTTTTATGTTCATTATTCGTTAAAGAGATAGCCTAAATATATCAATTCTAATGCAAGAAAGATTAAGAAAGTGAGAGAAGGAGAGAGAGACAATATTTTGATGGCCAAAAGATCTAGGAAGATTTCACAGAGAGCTAACATTTGAGCAGACTTTGAAATGTACCTAGGACTCCAAAGTATTGAACTGAAAGACGGAAGCTATTCCAGGTTATGGGGAGTGAATGGGGAAAATCTGTTCAATACTTTGTATCTACAACACCAGGGTCTCAATTCTGAATCCCATCCAAGCCATCTTTCACACTGCTGTAAGATCTTTCAAGGAGGGAAATATTAATGATATCAAGTTCAAAATGGTTCAAAATGCATAAACTCCCTTTAGTATGGCATGGAAACTCTTCAGTATATTTCATTATCAGCTGGACCAAATATATCTCTTCAGCCCCATCTCCCCATCTCCTGCTATTTGCCCTCTCTCTCCCTTCTCCACTCACTCTAGACATACAAAACTATTGTAGTTTTCCATAGACACCACAATCTGACTTCATTTTCTGTTTGGAATGACATTCTGCTCATTATTTATGTCCCTGATTTTAACTCATAGTTTAAAACCAGCTTGAATAAAACTGCAAATTTTAGTAAGCTCTTACTAAAGTAAGATTAAAGCTGCTGATCCATTAGCTTTATGTAGCAGTCCTCTGTGAGGACTTGGAAGTCCTTGTCCTCAGATAAATTCTCGTTTGTATTTTACCCTAAGCACAATTCTTAGCTCTAATATCAATTGCAGTTGACTGCTTGTTTGTTTCTCCTCTGGACCCTAACTACTGGGTGGCCTGGATTTTCTTCCTTTGTAACCTAATATAAAATAAGAGTTCGATTGTTGGACTGTTGTTAATTTAGACTGAATTGAGCAAAATAATTTAAATGGAAGAATGCAGACAAGACAATGTATCAAGAATTGTTTCTCTGTGGTTGGGATACAGAAGAGAAATAAAAAGCCTTTAGAAAGTCGAAGAAAATGGAGGTGAAAATAATGACCTGATGTGAAGGGCTTCAGATTCTACCATGGGGAATTAGATCTCTATTTTCATAGGCATTCTGACAAATGTTTTCAATAGATGAATGATCCAATTATACTTTAAAATCCTAAATAGGGAACATTCATATCAAATTAAGAGTTTTATGCAGAGAATGATTCATCTTGCATTTCTTAACTAAAGTCATGCTTACATTTTTGTTCTCAACCATAAAGCATATATACTACATGGAAATCTTTTTAACTGTGGTTGTTACAGTCTCTCAGTAAGATATCCTGATATTGAAATTCACGACAGTGTAAAACCTGTTAGAGCATATTGCATTTAGTAGTAAAACATAACTTCAACCATTCTTTCAAAAAGGCATTTGCTAACAAAATACTTAATATAAAACGGCATAAAATAGGGCTTCCCTCATGGCTCAGGTGGTAAAGCATCTGCCTGCAATGCGGGAGACTTGGGTTTGACCCCTGGAGAAGGAAATGGCAACCCACTCCAGTATTCTTGCCTGGGAAATCCCATGGATGGAGGAGCCTGGTAGGCTACAGTCCATGGGGCGGCAAAGAGTCGGACATGACTGAGTGACTTCACTTTCTTTTCTTTCTTAAATATATCTATATCATTTTGACGGCCTATGTGTTCCTCAGTCATTGCCTTATTATCATCTCTCACAGTTATTACTCATCAGTTTTAAAGTAAATAATCTTACTTTTGAAGTACCTTTGTTGGTTCTACTCTACGGGATAAGCTGAAGAGCTCAAATAGATCTGTTTTGTACATTTTCACAGCAAGAAAACAGAACATGAGCATGTGAAAAATTCATCATTATTTTCCTTAGTCCCTCAAATAGCCACATCTTGAATTACTAGCCTCAGAAAAAAGCAATTGGTCACCCTAGATATAATGATATGATTCCGATACACCTACATATATAATATGTCAAAAAGAAAAAAAAAAACATGAATGTCATTTCCTAGAGTTTGAAGATTGCTAGCGTAAGGGAAGGTTAAAAGAAAACTAAAATGATTTAGAAGTAGTAATTGGTAAGACACTCTAAAGGAATGAATCTGTGCTCCAGAGATTACTTCAAATTTGCTTGAAGTTTTAACCACAGAATGAAATGGCTGTTTTTAACATAGCAATAGTTCTGTAAGTTTATTTGCTATATAAACTATGCAAGATCTGTGCAGTAAATTATGCAGATCACAGCAGCTTCAGAGGTTGATTTCTAGGAAAATGAAAAGACCAATTTTTCTGAGAGGGAAAAAAAAATGTAATTGAACTAGTTTTTAATTATTCATTTGGTTCCTGTTGTTCAGTCACTAAGTTATGTCTGACTATTTGCAACCCCATGGCCAATACTTTGGCCACCTGATGCAAAGAGCTGACTCATCGGAAAAGACCCTGATGCTGGAAAGGATTGAGGGCAGGAGAAGAAGGGGGTGGCATAGAATGAGAGGGTTGGATGGCATCACCGACTCAATGGACAGGAGTTTGATCAACTCCAGGAGACAGTGAAGGATAGGCAAGCCTGGTGTGCTGCAGTCCATGGGGTTGCAAAGAGTCAGACATAACTTAGTGGCTGAACAACAACAATAACATTTTAGAAAAGACTGAAAGGCAAAAGATTCTATAAATACTAAGATAATATGAATGTTTGGATAGAATAATAGTAGTTTAACAATTTTGCTGAATTAAAAAGCAGAGACATTACTTTGCTGACAAAGGTCTGTCTAGTCAAAGCTATGGTTTTTCCAGTAGTCATATATAGATGTGAGAGTTGGGGCTGAACGCCAAAGAATTCATGCTTTTGAAGAAGCATGGTTAGAGAAGACTCTTGAGAGTCCCTTGGAAATCAAACCAGTCAATCCTAAACAAAATCAATTCTGAATATTCATTAGAAGGACTGAAGCTAAAGCTGAAGCTCCAATACTTTGGCCACCTGATGACAAAAGCTGACTTATTAGAAAAGACACTGATGCTGGGAAAGATTGAAGGCAGGAGGAGAAGGGGACGACAGAGGATGAGATGGTTGGATGGTATCACTAACTCAACAGACATGAGTCTGAGCAAGTGCCAGCAGATGGTGAAGGACCGGGAAGCCTGGCCTGCTGCAGTCCATGGGATTGCAAAGAATCAGACACAACTACGCAACTGAATAACAGCTTTTAAAACAATGTTAGCAGTACTAATTAAAGTGATAATGAAAATCAATAATGATCTGGAGATAATTTTTAATATGATATACATGACATGTAAAGAAATAAAAATATTTTACAAAAAATATTACAGTTTCTCTGAAACAGGTAGAGATATATACAGCATACTTTTGTTAATATAATGAATGTTGCAATGATATGCAATCTCAACAAATTGATCTAAGATTCAATACACTATCAACGAAAATCCTTTAAGCATTTTGCATTGAATTTCACAAGTTTATTCTAAAATCTTCACTGGCCAAGAATATAACAAGGTGCAAATTTATCCTGCTGAATATAAAAAACTTATCTCATCTTAGACAATGGGTTTCTAGCTGAAGCAGAAAAACTTATATACAGAATGGGAAAGAATACAGGAAAACAAGTTAAGCTTATATGGGATGTTGATATATGACAATGGGCATTGCAGTCAGTGAAGAAACTGATGGACTTTATGTAAATAAAGGCAGCAGAATTGACTGACCACATAAAAAAATAAATTGAATCCCAAATTCACAGCAATCATAAAAAATCTATTTTATGTGGATTAAGCATTTAACCATAAATCTAAATGATAAAACTTGAGGAGACTATACAGAATATCTTTATCACTATAAAATGGCATGCTTTTAAAAAAGCATCACACAATGACAAATTATGTAGAGACAATTTCAACTATAAATTATTTTTATAAAAAGATATAAAAAGAACAAAATGAGAAATCACAAACTAAGAGAAGATATTACAGAAGTAAGATTAATGCAAAGGTTATATAAAGAACTACTAACAATCTAAAATAAAATGGCAAAAGAAGTTTTAAAATTTTTGGATATGTAATTAACAAAATCTAAATGGCCTACAAACCTGTGAAGAAAATGAACATAAAAACTGTAAGGGGCAATTACCAGATGGCAAAATTATAAAAGCCAGTTCAATATCGAGTGCTTGTCAGGATATTGATAAGCTGACAATCTCATCTGGCAAAAGTGTAAATTTAAACACAGCATTGTGAAGGTTTTGCATTACTTAAGCAATGTGAACATTCACATGTCCTACAACAAATCAATTTCATTCCTAGACTTACATTTCGAAGAAACTCTTGAACATGAGCCCTAGGACATTGATATTAAAAATTCAAAATCTGCCTAAATTGTATTATTTTTAAATAATGGCAAATGAAATGTACATGAATGATATGATGGAAACATAAAATGTGGTACTTTCAGTTTATTATTATATAACAATAGCAGAAAATAAATAGTGACTTGTGCATCAACATAAGTAAATATTAGCGATAACGTTGAAAGGAAGAAATCAGGGAAGAATACATAAAATATGATTCTATTCATATTAATGTTAACAACTGGCAAAATAAGCAACATTAAAGTCATATGGGAAGACAGCAGAAAGATTCACACACACACACACACAGAAATGACGATGCAATGGCAGGGAGAGTGTGAGAAAGACTATCCAAAAAGTGTACGTCAGGGAGGGACCTGAGTTACAAATGGTTATTGTTTTTTTAACCTCAGTAGTTGATAACCTCAGGCATCCTTGGTGGCTCAGTGGTAAAATATCTGCCTGCCAATGCAGGAGAGATAGGAGATGCGGGTTTGATTCTTGGGTCAGGAAGATCCCTTGGAGAAGGAAAGGTGAGCCACACGAGTGTTCTTGCCTGGAGAATCCCATGGACAGAGGAGCCTGGCAGGCTACAGTCCATGGGATCACAAATAGTCAGACATGACTTAACCATTAAACAACAACAGTTGCTAACCTTGGCAATGTCTATTTTATTATTGTTGGTCCTATGGTATCCTCTTTGTCTTATCCAAGTTACTTACACACATATAAATGCCCATCTATTATCTGCTGCTGCTGCTAAGTTGCTTCAGTCGTGTCCGACTCTGTGCGACCCCAGAGGTGGCAGACCACCAGGCTCCCCCGTCCCTGGGATTCTCCAGGCAAGAACACTGGAGCGGGTTGCCATTTCCTTCTCCAATGCATGAAAGTGAAAAGTCAAAGTGAAGTCGCTCAGTTGTGTCCGACTCTTAGCGACCCCATGGACTGCAGCCTACCAGGCTCCTCCACCCATGGGATTTTCCAGGCAAGAGTACTGGAGTGGGGTGCCATTGCCTTCTCCGATCTATTATCTAATCATTAACATTTCAACCTTGGAGTCCCATTCATTATTTTTTTATTTATGTACAAAATGTTGGGAAAGGCAGTCTTGTGTGTGCATTCTCTTGGCTACCACCTGTCCATGGAATACTGGGTATGAGTTGGGTTTGCAACACTTCCTTAGAAATAGATAAAGAGCCCACACCACCTGTGCCATGCTTATCATCTTTCATGGGTTTATCTTTCTCTGTTTCAGGCTCAGTGAGTGTGCTCTTCTGTCTTTGCTTGAAGAGTGTGTGTCATATGGCACCTGAGTAACCCCACTGTCCAAGGGGTGTGGACTGTGCGTTTCCACTGCAACGCAAGGCAAATTGCTGGGAATGATCCACTGGCCATGGGGGACTGACTTAAGCTACTAAAACTAATCTTGCTCTCTCTCTTCTCTATCTAAGCAAAGCATTGCTTCATTTAGTTCTTGAATGTTTTTCTTGATGATTCCAATACCAAGATGCAACTGTTCAAAGTCCTTCTCCAGGATTGCTAACTGGTGCAAGTACCCTACTTCCTCCAGAATGATAACTGGTGCACCACACTTCACTCAACATAAAACACTGTACATATTTATTTATATCAGATTCAAATTAATGTGTATACATTTATATAAAATGTATTAATAAACTATATAGACACATGGAACCTATTATTTAATCCCAGAGTGAACTTCTGAATTTTTTATTTTAAAAAGCTATATCGGTGACAATGAAAAACTCACATCAATGGGCTTGTTCATTCTTAGAAACTCATGAGTAGAATTATGTTCACAGTAATTTTCAGAGATCATATTCCATTTTTGATTTGGCTGTTTTCCTTAACAATACATAAAACATTTTCTCTTGTTATTTTGTTCCTTTTCTCTAGTACTTGCAAGAACATAAACATCTCATTTTGCCTTTTTCTTTTCCCATTTGAAAATGAAAGTTTTATTTTACCATTTGAGTCTCTATATTTAAATAAATCTTGAGTTAATGTAGTGCTCAATTAAAATTTTTACTTCTGTTCAGTTCAGTTCAGTCGCTCAGTCATGTCTGACTCTTTGTGACCCCATGAATCGCAGCACTCCAGGCCTCCCTGTCAATCACCAACTCCCGGAGTTCACTCAGACTCACGTCCAAGGAGTCAGTGATGCCATCTAGCCATCTCATCCTCTGTCGTCCCCTTCTCCTCCTACCCCCAATCCCTCCCAGCATCAGAGTCTTTTCTAATGAGTCAACTCTTCACATGAGGTGGCCAAAGTACTGGAGCTTTATTGGCTAATATCAAAGCAAATCTCCCAAATCTCTACAAGCCTCTAAAATTTCATTTCTCATAAATCAAATTATGAGTCCCTAATTGCAAGTAATTTTTCCTAAGATAAATGTCTGAAATTTTACTATGCAACATGTCATATATAATTATATTTTAGTACATTTTTTGAACAGTTACTTGAATTTGGTACCATATACGTTATAGCCAGTTTTTAGTGTTTTTGAAATAAATAAGATCATGATACAATTAGTGTTACTTTATAACAGATATGCACAAAACTTATTTAAAATATAAATGGAAGATGTTCCCCCACTAAGCTGTCACATTATTTTTGGAGAACATCTGTCTATTTACAAACCATGGTTTATATCCTGTTCTTGATGTGCATGCTAAAGATATTATAAAAATATGTCCCAATGAACTTTTACAAGATCAACAATTGCTATTTTGGACCGTATCAGTATGTTTAAGTTGACATGTAACTCTCTTAATCTAGTTTCCTTGACTTAAATGCCTAACATTTTTCACTTGTTATATGTTTTTAAAAATAAACAAAATAGATAAACTTTAAAACAATAGGAAAATATTTTAACACTGTATTTTATAATTTCAAATTCTGTTATAATAACACTAATAAGATTTCATAGTGAAAAGCTGATTAGAGGGAGGCATAGCTGGTAGGTGCCCTGACCTCCTCAGCAGATCAACAAAGAAGCAAGTGAGAGAAAAAGTCCAGTGGCAATGTGTAATGTGAAATCTTGAAAATGAGCCTGAAACATGAACTGTTGAGGATAAAACAGGATAAAAATGCATGTTAAATGAGCACAAAGGGAAAAGGCTTAGAAGATATTGCTGACTATAAATTTAATTTTAGTCAACACTGTAACATAAATGCAAACATAAAGTTAAACAAACAAAGGAAAATTAAACTAATATGATCTTGGGTTTCATTAAGAGAAAAAAAAAAAGACGATTTCCAATATTGTAAGGCGACACCTATAGCTGATGCTACACTGGTTTTCAGTTGCTTCACAAGAAAAGTTCGACAGAAGTATCTTCTAACAAAAGAAACTTAAAAAAAATGGAATGTATGGGACTTCCCTAGAGCTTCCCATGTGGCACTAGTGGTAAAGAATCCACCTGATCCCTGGGTCAGGAAGATCCCCTGGAGAAGAGGATGGCAACCCACTCCAGTATGCTTGCCTGGAGAATCCCATGGACAGAGGAGCCTAGAGGGCTATAGTCCACAGAGTCACAAAGAGTTACACACAACTGAAGCAACTTAGCACACACTCATGCATAGGACTTCCCTGACAGTACAATAATCAGGGCTCTCGGCTTTCACTGCAGGGGCATTGCTTCAATGCCTAAGATCCTAAATATTGCACTATATGGAAAAAAAAATTTAAAAAGCAATGTACAATGATATCAATCATAGTATCAATCTGTTCAGCTTTATCTGAACAGATTTGGTGGCACTGAAAAAAAATGGTTCAAGTGTTGAATAGGGATTCAACAAAATAAACTCAGTTTTTCTTCACACGTCAGATTCATTGCTTCTTTATCATACATTATTATAAAATTTATTTGTTTAAGGTATAGCCAAAAGTAATAAGCTTCTGGAATCTAGACAGTTAAAATGTGGAAGGTTTAAACTGATTTGACTATAATATGAATTAATTTGAACCAAATGATTTTACTTGAGTAGAATATATAAAGCTATAAAAACTAGTCTTTTGAAAAACAAACGAAACCAGTCATGAAGTGTACTAGTGTTATATATACATATATCATTTTAACTTATCTGGAATCAAATTGTTTATTATTTTATGTTTAAATATACTAGGAAATATTAATTATACTGTATGCATTAAAAAAAGATACAGCTTACAGAGTTTTTCATCCGCTGTCAATGGCAAAACAATAGATGGGCTCTGTGAATAACTTGTGTCACTGTACTACTCATATTGCAGCTCCTACTATTACCACTACTAAGACTATTAATCCTAAGACCATTTCTATTACTGCTACTGCTACTACTGCTATGATAATTGCTTCTAGTAGTAATACTACTACTACTAACAATAATAAATTACTTTTATTGAGTTGTTATAATATGTTAAGGTGCTCTTATTAGAATGTTAAGTAAATCAAATGATTTATGCTTTAAGGAACCCTAAGAAGTAGAAACTATTACCAGCTTCATTTTAAAGATAGATTTAAGGTAAGCAACTTGTCCAAGAACTTACATGTTAAAAGTGGGATGACCAGCATTCACAATAAGGCAAAGGTTTTAGATTTTATGGTTTTATTAAGCTATATTCTACTCAAAAAATAAAATAAAATGAGTTGTGATGTAAGTGTGATTTTTGACATAAAATTAATATGCATCTGTGGAGGAAGTTTTCTCCAAATATAGCACATTATTCTAATGACATTTCTACACTGTTCTTAATATCTACAAGTTCACTCTCTTCAGTAATGCTCCTCATTGTTCTCACACTTTGTAAGTGTCTTTTCATAACCTAAAAATTTCATAGGATTAGCAGTTATGACTAAGTTAACTGGTCACGCATGTTTGGTATTAGTCCCACACTATGTTTCAGAATTGGTTGCCTATAATAGGGTACCCACCCCCACCCCCCACCACAGTAGAATCCAGGTTTACATTTCTGCAGAGAATAGCTCTGTCTACCATTATACGAGCTTGATTTCATTTGATAGGGATTCTTTTCCTGCTAGTAATATTACGAAGAAAGATTAATGATTTTAAAAATCAGTCATTGTTGTCATATAATTAAGAAGGGAGAAATGTAGTGGCTTCCATGAGTATCAACACACTACCATCTGAAACGTTATGCACTTTTAAAAGAAACTGATTGAATTAGTCATGAAGTCTAGTTCAGCGACAACTCCCCTCTTGGTTCTTTTTGTTTATTTGCTCTTAAGCCATTGGAGGGTTATAGTGATTTCTACCTACAAGCTTTAGCAATATACATAGGGAGATTCTCAGACACAAAGTTGAAAAACTCTTGTGTTTCTTCAAATATTTTATGAAGTTGGGAAAAATCACCAAAATGAGTTCTTTGATTTATTGGAAATTGGTATAATATTCATTTCACCAGATGAACCGAAAAGAACATTGACTAGATATTAATTCATGAACAAGAATTCATTACAAAGGCTCTATTATAGGTTGTACTCTAATTAGAACATGAGGGAAAAAATACTTTGCCTCCATATTGAATATACAGTAAAAAAAGCAAATATCAAATGATGCATATATCGATGATAAAATAGAAATGTGGATATAACTATATAAGTCTCTTCAATCAAGATATGTTTGAGTGTCTGAATTAGACATAAAAATGTAAGTTAGTTCTATCTACATATCAAGAAAATGGAGTCATTCAAAAACTGAAGATAAATATATAAACATTTAACACATTTAGCCTAAAACCTACATTAAAAAAAATGTAATAATGTTTTTAAACAAAAGTCCATTTTGCTACTGAATTTAAGTCTCACATATATATATATATGATGTTTATAGTGTGTTGCGAAATACATGAAGTACTATTATCATCTTCATTTTATAGATGAGGAAACTGAGGCAGAGAGTGTTTAAGAAACTTACCCAAAATTTGACTTCAAAGTCTTGGGTTGTGAATAAATACACAGCCCAAAGTTTGGACTGTGAATAAATCAAGCAAATGATTTCATAGTTGCTCCTTTAAGTCTTTTACAGAGTAGCAAACACTTTCTACTCCAAGAGTTAGTTTATAACTTGAATCTTCCCAATGGGTTTGTGAGTAGAGCTATTGAAAAAAGATGACTGGTTCAAAAATGGGTGTCTGATCCAAGCCAGACCAACTAGAGGTAATTAAATATAGTTTTGAAGGCTTTCCAAGTGTTGAGAGAGAATGTCAAGTTACTTTTACTAGGTTTTCAAAGAGAAATGATTGTAAGTCAAGGCAGACTCTCCCTGAGAATAGAACCAGCAGAAACAGGAAGGAAGGGATGGATTAAAAGGGAAGAAAGGAGGAGGGGAAGAGCATGAGGAAGAAAGAAAGAGTGGGGGAGGAAAAGGAGAGGAAAAAGAAAGGAAAGGGAGAAGAAGGAAAATAAAGAGCAAAGAAAAAGAGCAAAGACATGGCAAGATGAAGACAAGTTTCTTAAACATGCCCAGTCTGAAAAATTAAAAGCTCTCCAAGACCTTTAAGATATAGGAATTACTTATTTTTCTGAGGCCAACTGAGTTGGATTTCTGTTTCATACAAATATAAGCGTGTTGGATAATTAATTTGTTTGGGATAACAGACTAAAGCACCTCAGGGCATATTAAACACTGAAATTCTCATCTTGATTCTTTTTATTAAGAAAATACTACCCTTTATCTCTTCAATATATTAACGTTTTATAAAACTGTTTATGTAAGAAATGTCAATAATCACTAAAATGTTTGAAAACCACAGTTTTGAATAATCTTTCATGCTCTAATATTCTCTAAAAATCTGAATTTCCTTTTTTATAAAAACTGAAGATTAAAATATGGCCATTGATTATTAGAAATTACTTTTTCTCACATGAAAGAAAGAGGGAAAAAATTAGCAATCATTCCACCCTGATTCTATGTCAGACATTATGCTAGGGCCTTTGTACAAATTAACTTGCATTTTCTATTAATTTTTAAGATACTCTCCTTTCAGCTGAATTTACTGAATTTTTCCCAACAATATGAAAGTTATGCATTGCAGATCTTTATTTTCACTCTTGTTTTTTCAACCCCTTGGTTTATAGGCTATATTATACTTTATGTGACATATTTTTATATGTCCATTAAAAATATCAGACTCCTGAAAAATTAGATGTTTATACTATCTAAAATCAATATATAATTTTCATTAAAACTATATTTTAATCACTGAAGAAAATACTGAAAACTTTATATAAAATATGGAAACACTATAAATAAATAACCTTACTTAGGGAGATGAAGCTCAAGTGAATAATTATTATATGAAGAGGCACTCAAGGCCTCTAGTAATCAAAAAAATGCTAATTGTTAAACAAGAGATACTACATAAAATCTATTGCAAATCGTCAGCTTGCAAAGAGGGAAGCCTCACCACATGTTAGTGAGGTATAGGTAGATTAAAACTCTTATGCACGGCTGGTAGGAATGTAAACTGGTATACCTCTTATAAAAAGTTCTCTGGATATATTAAGTGAGGCATATTATGTACATGTTCTAAATCGAACTATTCTGCCACAGAAAAGCTCTTATGTCAATTTGTAAGAAACCAAAATGTATGTTTGTATTCACTGCAGCTGTGTTTAGTGGACAGTTGGGACAATCTGTATGTTTGTCTAGGGGACTGAATAATGAAAGTATCTGTGATGGTTACTATGGAACACCATGCACCGGAATGAAGCAATGGTCTAGATACGCATATGATAGACTGCTTGTAACTGAAAACAGCACTGAGTGAAATCGCAGGAGAAAACAATGAGATTTACAGCATAATATAAATTTTTTAAGTTGAATGCACATAAGCACAACAATTGGATTAAAGATACACTAGACATTGAATGTTTGTGTCCTTTTATATCTTGAAGCCCTAATCCTAAATGTGATGATATTTGGAAATGGAAGCTTTGGGAGGCGAGTAGGTTGAGGTGCAATACAAAATATTTTCAATTTTACATTTTTTGTATGATAATTTGTGGGTTTCCTAGGTGGCTCAGTGTTAAAGAATCTACCTGTCAATGCAGGAGATGCAAGAGATATGGGTTCCATTACTGGCTGGGCAGATCCCCTGGAGGAGGAAATGGCAATCACTCCAGTATTTCTGCCTGGAAAACTTGATGGACAGAGGAGGCAGGTGGGCTACAGTCATGGGATTGCAAAGAGTCAGACATGACTGAGCACACATTCCATGCCACACCACGTTTCATAATTTGGTTACCATCCATGCCACCTTTATAATCTAACTTCTACTAAAATGTAAATTACATCTCCTTTTTGCTTATTTTCTCCCTGTACTTGGCTCACAGTAAGTAGTGAATGAGAATAATTGAAATATTCATTACCTAAACAAAAAGTAAAAACACTTAGTTATGTCTGAAACAGAGACATTAACAAGCATGCAATCTTTACATGCCTGAAGATTTTTATTAGGAAAATACTTAGATTTTTACCTGAAATATATATCACATGAGTGTACATTTTATCTACTTTATTATTTTCCATCTTATATTCCTTCCAAACACACATCCAGGATATGTGTCTCTAGTACTGGGGGATATTTTTATTGTGGGCATAAAACAAAAGTTATTCATGAATAACATACATTTCAGGCTATTGTTTTCCACAATCTTGAAGGTTCTGTGCAAAGAGAGAAGGAATATTGAAAGAGAACAGATCAGAGAGTAACAGAGAATGTAACAGGCAGACAGGGGATACTTACATAGAAATGGAGAGAGGTTGAATTTGACTTCCCAAAGAACGCAAAGAAGCAGCTGAATAGGTGCCTGGAGTATCCAGCATGAAGTTATGAAACCATGTCCCTCTTTCAAAGGTCTCAGGGTAAGACCTTGAGGCTACCTGATGCTCTTACAGAATTTAATTCTAAGAGCTTCTAGACTAAGCAAAACTTTGCCATCAAATTCAAAGGACCACTTGGCATTGCCAATAGACTCATCAGACACCAAGATGGACTAAATAACTAAAACTTTTCTTCTATTTTCCTTAACTTAAGGGAATAGAGTGTCAACAAAAAAGAGAATGATGCTTCTCATAGGGCAGTTTTTGGATCACAGAATCATTCACTTTTGTCAAACAGATTTCTGGGATCCATCTCAGACCACTTAACACAGAATCTTTGGGGTTGTAGCTCTAAATTACATGTTTTATTTAAAAAATATTTATTTGTTTGTTTGTTTGGCTGTGCTGGGTCTTAGTTGTGACATGTGAGATTTTTGACCTTGGGATGTGGCATGTGGGATCTTTCCTTAATTGCGGTGTGTGGAATCTTTAGTTGTGGCATGTGGGATCTAGTTCCCTGACCAGGATTGAACCCACCCCCTGCATTAGGAGTATGGAGTCTTAGTCACTAGACCACCAAGGAAATCCCTAAACTATGTTTTTAAACTCTTCATTTGAGCATACTGAAGTTTAACAATCATTGAGAGGAAAGATGGTGTGGGTCATCACAAGGAAAGAACTTTAGAAACTGACAGCATTAGCAGTTTCAAAGAATTGTTCAGGATTCATACCCATTTCAAAAGTCGAGTACTGTAAACTTGGAACTTGGAACAAATCACACCCAGAGACAGTCAAGCCAAAGGAAGAAAGCAAACCAGAAGAAGAGACCAGGAGGAAATAAGTACTCAAGAACAAGGCAAGCTAACTGCTCAGAAGACTGCAAGAAATCTCAGAAACAAGCTAATCATGTGAGAGACAATGTCAGGGAAGAAGAAGGATCAGACAACAGCAACAATGAGTGATGGATTTCCCAGTATCTATGGATTCTAACTGCATAGCCTCTTTTAGACTTTTCCAACGTGATAGAAACTCCTCCTAGTACCTAATCAGTCTGAGCAAATGGGAGTATGTGACTGGAGTGAGATATGACTTCATGAAAAGAGTCTGACACTCAGCTGAAGTCCAGCTGACTTTTCAAAAATAAGGTATTTTGGTGAGGAACGTTCTACTTAACTATATTTAAGCTTATTTTGTTAAAATATGAAACTCAGTTTGCCTTAGAGAGTACACTACTTAGGACAAACCAGAAAAGTAATTGCAAATGATTTCATTACATGAGGAAAAAAATTAAATATGGCAGCAAGCTATTACTGAGAGATAAAAACAGTAAAGGAAGTGCTGTAAGTGTCTATTTTCTACTCATTTGACAAGGCTTTTTTTTTTTTTTTACTTGACATACTATGTTTTGATGATTGTTCATTCAGTTATTCTATTTCATGTTAACAAGGGAAACCTACTATACTTGACATGAGCTTTGATTTGTAGCCATAAACTGAGGGGAAAAAAAATGCAAATATCACATACACAGAAGCAATTTACTCACACTGTCTACCAGTTGACAGACAGCTTCAAATTCCTAGTAATATGTTCTAGTGTGAGATAAGGAGATGCCATTCAAAGGAACAGGAAGAATACATATTTAGACAAAAAACAAAAAAAACAGTGGTCAGAAACTATAATCTCTGTGAATTAACATCTGAGAAAATTGCAAAGTGGATAATTTGTTGTTTTTTTAAATAAATTTATTTTAATTGGAGGTTACTTACTTTATAATATTGTATTGGTTTTGCCACACATCAACATGAATCCGCCACAAGTATACAAGTGTTCCCCATCCTGAACCCCCTACCCTCCTCCCTCCCCGTACCATTCCTCTGGGTCATCTCAGTGCAGCAGCCCCAAGCATCCCGGAACTATTATTTTCCCTCACTTATTTGATTATTTTTTATTTTAAACTCACATTATCTCACATTCATTCATCATACCTAGTTTTACATTTCTTTCATCAGTTTCAATTTAAAGATTGATTCTCTCAATATCAGTTGCAATATTTCAACTAAAACATGCTCTTTAGAAGTGGGTAAACCCAGATTGCTCTGAGGAGTACTGAAAATAAAGTAAAACATAGAATCTACTGAATAGCATGCAAGATACCGGAATGTCCCTTCTCTTTTGCTGCTTTCCCTCTTCAGTCAAACCTGGCTAACACCCCTGGGGAAAGTCATCAAAACTAGTTTTCAGAGATTTGTCAGAGTTTCTCAGGGAACATTCTAAGTATCCTATTTTCAAGAGGATTACAGTTTAATATGCTCACTCTGAATATCTTTTCTTATTACCTAATTGGTTGAAGTTATTAAAAAAAACTTCTCAGTGAGTTGAGTTTCAATTCACACCTTGTAAAAAAGGCTAAAATATGCGCACAGAAGACTTTTGCAACAGAACAAGCAGTGTTGCTGTTTAGTGTGACTCATTATAGCACAAAAAGTAGGGCCTGAAGCTGGACTATGAGATTTAACACTCACCTCTGTGAAATAGGTGAAGTGCAACATTTAACATCAATCTTTACTTTTCAGTTAATACAGCTCATTATGGACCAGATGGCTGACTGTTCTGCCATTTCCTGCATATTTTTTTTTACAAGACTAGAAATGCAACTCTTTTTCGAAAAAAGTAAAATGTCGTAATCGTAAGGTGAGTGGTTTCAAGGATAGATGCTAAGGGTAATTTTGGATTTATTGAAAAGCAGGTTCTAAATACAGGTAAGCTATTTCACCAGTGAAATGTTTGAAAGAGACATTTGAACAGTCACCTGTAATGCCCTTACGTCTATCATTGTAATTACTTCAAAAACTGCAGGGCTCTGAGTTATTTCCCTGTATTTTGATCATAGATACCAGGAAGAGCTATTTGAGTCATGAGTTGCTAAAATCAAATCTCCAAAGTCTATGCATTGACTCTTTCTCTATGCTCTTGACACAACTGCTTGAAGGACTGAGTCCAAAAGTGAAGTTTTTCTGCTATAATGCCTATGTGATAACAACTGATAATTTCCAATTATTCAAAAAAGTGCTCACATTTGAGCATTACATAAATCTAGCTATGCTGATGATAGCCAGATATCAAACATGACATTCTGTAAAATGTCCAAAGATTTCATGGAACTAAGCTCCCATCTCTATGTCAGAAGCAAAGACATCCAAATAGCACTCCACTTACCTTTATATCTTTTCTTTCTTTTCTGCAAGCATCACCTACTGAGCTCTAGTTAAGCTTCTTACACCTAAACTTTTTTTTCTGCATTCATGCTCCTGTATTACATAAGTACATGTCGAAATCTGCTTGACCATAGGTTTACAGTGTGATTCTCTTGAAGTGTGATTTTTAATTTCTACTGCCCTTTGAAATAGGAGATGCTAATTTGATGTTCAAATATAGCTAATGGAAAAGCAAGATGGCCTTGAACAGTCAGTCAAGCACTGGGTCCTTTATAACAGTTTAATCAAAAGCCCTTTGATGATACAGCTTCAAGCATTTTTCTGAGGCTTTCAGCTCACTCTGTTGACTTAACAGCAAGCCTAACTTACTTTAAAACATCAAAATGTTTACTGATAAACAAGAAAGTCACTGTTTTACCCAAACACAACATGTCAAACAAAAATTCAGTAGGCAGCAATGGAGTATTTTTCAGAGGCAGAGACACAGCATGGAAAACGGTTGTATAGTTTAAAGTTGGGGGAGGGGAAGCCAGGGCCATTAGTTCTATTCTGTTCTGCTATTTCTTGCTTTTAACCATTTTCAGCTGTTTACTATACAAAGTAAAGTAAGTTTCCTGCACAGAAAGTACAATAAGAATCGACATGAAGTTTTCTCTACCTAAATCGGTTACAACTACCAACAATACTCACACAGATTTACTTTTCAGACCTTTTGCCCAAGTTAGAAAATTATGTCTAACCCCTAGTGAGCATTCAATAATATTTGTTAGATAGTTGCTTTAGTGATTTTTATGTCAAGATTACATGGCATTTTAATCCATGTGAATAGTTCCTCCGCTACTTATAATGCTCAAGTTTCTAAATCTTACTCTACAATTACCATAAAACAAAGACTTCTCCAGGAATATTCCTGCCTTATGTTGGGATTTTCTACCTTTTCTGTTTTTTTTTTTTTTTTTTTCTGCTACTTATATATCTATCCCTTCAGGTAAATATATTCCCCAGAGTTAATTTTTTCTCATGCCCCACAAATAATGGCTTAATGTATTTCCACTCCAAAGACTTTAACTCCAAGTACTTAACACTGAGTGCCTAGATTCTCAAAGCATAAATTTACAGATTCTGATGTTGAATTTACTTTGGAAGCATCAGCAGGGAGCCATTACTTTTCCTCATGATGTTCAAGGCATACAGTTACAGGCATATTAAAATTTGAAGCACATAATCCTCAGTATAAACAAACTAAAAATAATGGGCATTCATCAATTAAACTTTTCTTTTTGCAAAGTACTACTTTTATCCAATTTAACATGAATCATTATATTGTATAGTCAGTTTCTGTTGTGGTATGTTATTAGCGATAACTATTGTTTGCACTTACAAGTAGTATTTTTATTCTAAAATATAATTATAAAGATCATTGTGAGATAAGATAAAATCAAATAAAACCCATGTGTGAGTGTGTGTGTGTGTGTGTGTGTGTGTGTGTGAATGCATCCTATATCCTTTCCTCCATCTTCTCAGGTCAGATGTTTGGCACAGATGCCTTCAACACAATGCTAACCACCCACCATTGTCTCCCACGTGGGAAGGGAAAGGAAAGAAGAAGAAGATTAAAGTTAGCTCTGAACTGGTTTGCAAATTTGGGCCTTGAGAAAAAAATGAATTGTGGTTTTTGTCCCACCCAAATCTTCATGAAGGAAAGAGTAATTAGATGATCTAGAATTTAAGAGGCTTCAGAGGGAGGAAAATAATGCATCTTCGCATCTTAGTTTAAACAATAAAAAACCTTCTTGCTTGTTTACACAGAGGAAAAGGTGAAAGGGGATAAATACAAAATAATACAGTTTCCTCATGATTAAATCAATTAGTGCTAAAGTGAAGGAAATGCTCATGAGTAGAGAGATAGATTTGACCACACAAAAGACTGCAGTGGGTGTGGAAGTAAGGTACTGCAGAAATGTTTGCCTAACAATGTTCCTCCTTCAGGAAACCAAAACAACTAGTCTTGTGAAACCCCATACTACCTTCTCCTGGGCTTCCCAGGTGGTGTTAAGTGATAAAGAATCCATCTCCAGTGTAGGAGCTGCAGGAGATGCAGGTTCAATTCCTGAGATAGGAAGATTCTCTGAAGAAGGAAATGGACACCCACTTCAGTATTCTTGACTGTGAAGTCTCATAAACAGAGGAGCCTGGTGGGCTACAGTCGATGGGGTCACAAAGACTCAGACATCACTGAGCAACTGAGCACCGTCTTTCTCCTCAGATTATTGTGTTACAACATTGAGCATGAAAGATTTTGAAGAATAATCCATTCTGAAAGGTTGCTTGAAAAATGGATAGCTATATTTTAAGTTCCGAATGTACAAAAAATGAATAGGGCTATAACAGTAACATAGGTTCACAGGACTACAAAAACACAACTCTTCAAAAATAAGTACTGGGGATTAAAGATTTATCCTGTCAAAAAAGAAGAAAGAACAGAAAGTACAACAAGAAGGTATCTAAGAAATCTATCGGAGAGTGTTTTGCCTATGTTCTCCTCTAGGAGTTTTATAGTTTCTGGTCTTACATTTAGATCTTTAATCCATTTTGAGTTTATTTTCTTGTGTGGTGTTAGAAAGTGATCTAGTTTCATTCTTTTACAAGTGGTTGACCAGTTTTCCCAGCACCACTTGTTAAAGAGATTGTCTTTACTCCAAAACACTCTCTGACATAAATCACAGCAGGATCCTCTATGATCCACCTCCCAGAATTCTGGAAATAAAAGCAAAAATAAACAAATGGGATCTAATTAAAATTAAAAGCTTCTGCACAACAAAGGAAAATATAAGCAAGGTGAAAAGACAGCCTTCTGAATGGGAGAAAATAATAGCAAATGAAACAACTGACAAACAACTAATCTCAAAAATATACAAGCAACTTATGCAACTCAATTCCAGAAAAATAAACGACCCAATCAAAAAATGGGCCAAAGAACTAAATAGACATTTCTCCAAAGAAGACATATGGATGGCTAACAAATACTTGAAAAGATGCTCAACATCACTCATTATTAGAGAAATGCAAATCAAAACCAAAATGAGGTACCACTTCACACCAGTCAGAATGTCTGCGATCCAAAAATCTGCAAGCAATAAATGCTGGAGAGGGTGTGGAGAAAAGGGAACCCTCCTACACTGTTGGTGGGAATGAAAACTAGTACAGCCACTATGGAAAACAGTGTGGAGATTCCTTAAAAAATTGCAAATAGAACTGCCATATGACCCAGCAATCCCACTGCTGGGCATACACACCGAGGAAACCAGAATTGAAAGAGACACATGTACCCCAATGTTCATCACAGCATTGTTTATAATAGCCAGGACATGGAAACAACCTAGATGTCCTTC
Organism: Budorcas taxicolor; assembly: GCF_023091745.1. NCBI lineage: Eukaryota > Metazoa > Chordata > Mammalia > Artiodactyla > Bovidae > Budorcas > Budorcas taxicolor. The sequence continues at coordinate 91,819,435 of NC_068910.1, forward strand.
AGCAGATGAATGGATAAGAAAGCTGTGGTACATATACACAATGGAGTATTACTCAGCCATTAAAAAGAATACATTTGAATCAGTTCTGTTAAGATGGATGAAACTGGAGCCGATTATACAGAGTGAAGTAAGCCAGAAAGAAAAACACCAATACAGTATACTAACACATATATATGGAATTTAGAAAGATGGCAATGATGACCCTGTATGCAAGACAGCAAAAGAGACACAGATGTGTAGAGCAGACTTTTGGACTCGGAGAGGGAGAGGGTGGGATGATTTGGGAGAATGGCATTGAAACATGTATACTATCATGTAAGAATCGAATCACCAGTCTATGTCCGATGGAGGATACAGCATGCTTGGGGCTGGTGCACGGGGATGACCCAGAGGGATGTTGTGGGGAGGGATGTGGGAGGGGGGTTCATGTTTGGGATCACATGTACACCCATGGTGGATTCATGTCAAGGTATGGCAAAAACCAATACAGTATTGTAAAGTAAAATAAAGTTAAAATAAAAATTAATAAATAAATAAATAAAAATAAAAATAAAAAAAGAAATCTATCTATCTATCTGTCTATATATATAGAGAGAGACAGAGAGATAAAATAGCACTATCTAACCATTACACAACAGGTAGAAATACTAAAACAAGACACTGTAAAATTTTTCCATAGTAAAAAATGTGAAAGATAGTCCCACAGTGGGTGGGGAGTGACATTACCAGCACAACCAAATGTTAATTATTATTATCATTTTTTTTCGGTCATGCTATGAGGCTTGTGGGATCTTAGTTTCCTGGACAGGGATTGAACCTAGGCCTTTGGCAGTGAGAGTGTGATTTCCTAACCACTGAATAGCCAGAGAATTCCCATGAATATTATTCACGTGGGGAAAAAAAAAAAAAAAACTGTGAAAATCAAACCAATAAAATACTCAATGTTTTTCAAAAGGAGAAAAAATAATACATATCCAACTTTTCCAGAGTATTACAGTAAAGATATTTAATATCTTTTTAGTCATCAAAAATGCACTTAGAAAAACTATTTTCACCCATAAAAATGGATTTCTAAGTGGTAACAACCAATTTTTGACTAAAGGTTTTAAGATATGTATTGTTTCACATATTACACATTAGTATCGCTACAAATTTTGGGAAAATTCTGAAAGTGAGTTTCATAATGTTTTCAAAAGTTCACTTCTGGGAATCTTAAGGAAACAAGTATATATAGAGAGGTTTAATTCTTAAGTTGTATATCTTGTTATTACAAAAATTGAAAGCTATATGTTTAAATACAGATGTAGTTTTTCCTAATAAAATTCAGTGATTATCAGAGATAATATTATTCAATTATTTTCTTAGTAATTCATGTTTACTGGATGATATCAGCTCAATCATATATATCTAATGTTTTGAAGACATTATGGATGAGTTATACTGAAGCGAATAGTATTGAGTATAGCAAACCACTGGGTTGAATCAGTGCTCTACCAATTACTAATTTGTGATTCTGAGAGATTTAATTTTAATTAACAATCATCCATTAAAATATTTTAAAAAGTTCTTAAAAAAAAAATAAGTGCAAAGTGCTTACAAATGTGCACAGTACCTGCAGTGGATGAAGGCCTTCATCCCCCTAAAATTTGTCAATTGAAAACCTAACCCTCGAGGTGATTGTATTAGGAGGTGTGGCCTTTGAGAAGTGATTAGGCCATGAGGGCTCTGCTCTCATGAGTGAGATTAGTGACTTTATATAAGAGACTCCAAAGTGTTCCCTCACCACTTCCCCCATGTGAGGTTACAGTGAGAAGACTGTGTCTATAAGGAAGTGGGTTCTAATCAGACTCCAAATCTGCTGGTACATTCATCTTTAACTTCTCAGCCTCCAGAACTATGAAAACCAAATTTCTGCCTCTTTTATAAGCCAATCAGTATATGGTTTTTGTTACAGCAGTACAAGGGACTAAGGCAGCAGTTTCCAACATTTCTGGCATTAGGAAACAGTTTCACAAGGGACAAGTTTTCCATGGATTTGCAGGGATAGGGAGGATGATTTCAAGATGATTTTCATAAGTCATAAGGAGTGTACAACCTAAATCCCTCACACGTGGCAATTCACACTAGGGTTCGCACTCCCATGAGAATCTAATACAACCACTGATCTGAGAGGAGGTGCTCAGGTGGTAATGCCAATGATGGGGAGTGGCTTTAAAAACTGTTGAAACTTCACTTGCCTGCCGCTCACCTCCTGCTGTACAACCTGGTTCCTAACAGACCATGGATTGGTAGCAGTCTGTGGCCCAGGGGGCTGGGGAACCTTGGAGTAGGATGAAAATGAAAGTCGCTTAGTCGTGTCCAGCTGTTTGCAACCCCATGGACTGTAGCCTGCTAGGCTCCTCTGTCCATGGAAATCTCCAGGCAAGAATACTGGAGTGTGTAGCCATTCCCTTCTCCAGGGATCAAGGCCAGGTCTCCCACATTGCAGGCAGATTCTTTACCATATGAACCACCAGGAAATTCCCTTGGAGTAATACGGTATGTAATAATAATCATAATATTTTAAATACTATTATAGCTCTCATCATTATTCTTATCAGATCTGAAGTAAAACTCTTTTAATAAAACTTAAAAAAAATTCAAATTGAAACAGATAAAAGATTCTCTTGTAGGTTGTTTACTAGGAAAACAATAATAAGTTTAAATAAACTATCGTATCTAAGAACTAAAAATTTGTACTCTTGTGGCCTTTATAAAACCACATACAACTTTATTTAATTTATTAAATATTCTTTAAGTAAAGAGTTGAATTTTTATTCTTATGATTATGTTGTTTTCTATGAAGTAAAAAGCCATCAATAGACTTCCTATAATCCTTTAATAATTGGGAAAAATATATACCTTACCTTAGATACTTTCCTATGCTCACTTACCTCTTCTTAATTTTATTCATTTTGTAGTTGCTCAATTAATACAAGCACATTTACCTTGAAAACATTGTCAAGCAATCAATAGGCATTATGCAATGATTTCAAAGTCATATAAGAAGCACTGTAAATAATTATTATCTACAGAAAATGGTGATATATATATATATTTTTTTAATGTCAAATGTGTTAATTGTGTGGCTCAAAGTTCTTTTATACCTGCATCTAATTTACTGCACATGTTGACTACAGATTAAGTGAAATTCGTTCTGACAAAAGAATATATGAGGAAGACAAGAACAGGCCATATATAATAAAATTTAATAATTTTAAATTTTAAATAATTAAATTTACCAAATCATTGTGCTTCAATTTCCCCCACTGCCTTATTAATCTATTTACATGTATTTCTTCTCTAAAACTATTGTTTTAAAATAGACTTTCAATTAACAAAAAGCTTGTTGAATTGAGCTCCAAATACTTTAAGATGTCTTTTTAGACATGGAAGATTATATATATTTGAATAATAAATCCACAATAAAATAATCTACATTTGGGGATCATTGACTATATAACTTCTTATTACATGCAATTCACTTTTTAAACAGCAATAGAAATTATAAAATTTCTTATAACATGTTAGAGGAATAAATAAAGTAAGATACTGTGATTCAGAATCTGGCTACAGAGAAAAACAGCAAATGTTAGTGAATTCATTATTGCTATAATTCTGCTTACTAACAATGAAAATGTAAATACTTAAAAATGAATAAAGCTGCATTAGTAATAAATTTAGGTTTTCACATTTTTGTTTACAAGTGATAAGTAATGTATGAATGTGACAAAAATAAAATTAATGATTCATTTTGATCAGAAATCCTGGACTATTTGAGATACAGTTCCTCTTATAAATTCTAATTCTTACCCTTAGAAAATACAAACAGTACTCTGTCTAGTTACCTTTCACTTTAAAAATGTGCCTGGTTGGAAAGAAACAGGAATGCTGATAATTTAGATTTACATTGATAAATCTGACATACCCTTCCCATTTGCTAAGAATTTTGCCATTATTACATGGTAATTCTGCTGTAACACTGAATGTAAATATCCAAATGTGTTTAAAATTTACCATGTAACACGTCGCCCTATTTAGAAAATCTACTGCCCATCTAACACTCTGCAAAGTGGAAGAAAAGCTTTTCATGAGTTAAACAGTGTTCTGATGTGATTGCATAATAAATATACAGCAATAAAGCAAATGCTTCTAAATTCAAAATAGCCACATTTAGGACTAAATGAGATGCCTTTGTGTGGAAGTCTAATGATCCTTAATGTTTATAGATCTAAAAGAGAACTCAGCATACAACAGCAGACAAAGCACTTAGAAATTGCACTGATTTTTCTGAACCAAGCAGAAAATTTAAAGTTAGCCTTTTATAAACCTAATTGGGAACAATCTTTAATGACCAACACACAACAATGTAAATAGCAACCTCACCTGCTTTAGTTACCATAGCATATTTAAATTGGATAGTTAGAAAAATACTAACCCCACATTTGCTCAGTTTAGCTATAGTGATATCAATATAGAATTAACAAAATCATATTGAGCTTACTGGAGATAAAAGCATTGTATCAAATCACTTAATTAAAATAAAAACACATTTTAAAAGGTTTTTAGTCTGACTACAGTTTTTGTTGACCTAGATTGTAGCCCCAAATCTATTTTATCATCATACTAATAAGGTCACAAATTCTTTGACACTCAATGGAGAGTGAGGGGTCTATTTCCCTTCTCTATCTTCTGGGCTGGTCTGTAATTCTTTGACCAAAAAGACTGGGAAAAAAATGACACACACTATCCAGAACTATTTTAAGGTGAATAGCAATTCCCAACTTTGACTTTTAGAGTTGCCATATAAGAGGTCTGACAACTCTACCAGAGAAACCCACAGGAAGTGATCCTAAAAATATGGGAACAGGGCAACGGGCACAGCTGAACGTAGTCTACTAGCCATCCCTACCAAGTGACCAGAATGGAAGTGAAGCTGCCTGGTGCCTCATCTATTAATATATCCTATCTGCCCAGCTGCCAAGTAAATACCAAAGTGACTCCAGCTGACACCACATTAACTAGAAGAAGAACCACCCATCCCAGCCCTGCCTGAAATCCTCAGCCACAAAATTGAGGGATATAATGAAATGGCTATTGTTTTTAGCCACTGAATTTTGACATAGTTTATTAAACAGCAATAACTAACCAGAAAACACCAGTTCTTAGAACTAAGATACCATGCAAAGATAGAAAGAGTATTCTAATATTGGCACTGGAACTTATCTATCCTTTGGCCAGTGAATTAGTACATTCATTTTGAAAAGAAGTGTGGTGAAATATGATCTGTTTCTAGAGCCGTAAAAATTCTTCTATGCTTTGTCCCAAAGAACTTTGAAGAATTTGATCTAAAAAATAATTCAAAATAAATATGTAATGACTATATATAAGTATATGTTAAGTATATTATATTGTATCTAAATATGTTATTATGTATTATGCATGTATCTTACTAAGTGAAAATAATGATTATTTTAATCCAAATATAAATTTTGATTAATAAAAATAAGGTACTAATGAAATAAATGACGGTGCATCAATGAAGCCACTATTGTGTATTAAGAAAATAATAATTTTGAAGACTGTAGCTATTTGTAAAATATTTATGCAAATATTGTAGAGCAGAAGAAGCAGAGGATACACTTGCATATATTATATTGGTAAACATATATATGTTACACACACTACTAAAGAAGAAAGCACGAACAAATAAAAACAACATAACTATAAGGAAGTTTTGGAAAATTTTAAATGTTAATAATTTGTTATATTCCTTGGGTCATAAAGCAGATTTAAAAAAATAATAACCTGGACTTCCTTGGATCAGCGGTGAGGAGTCTGCCTGCCAATGTAGGAGACACAGGTTCGATCCTTGATCCAAGGAGATCCCAACTGTCACAGGGCAACTGAGCTTATACACCACAACTGCCTAGCCTGAGCGCTAGGACCTGTGAGCTGTAACTGCTGAAGCCTGTGTACCCTGGAGCCTGCGCTCTGCAACAAAATAAAGCCACTACAATGAGAAGGTCGTGCACTGCAACTAGACAGTAGCCCCTGCTCTCTGCAACTAGAGAAAAGCCTGAGCAGCACAGAAGACCCAGCACAGCCAAAAATAAATAAACATTTAAAAAATAACAACTTAAGGATATGGACTGATATAACAAGTGCTGTATGTGCATGATCTTTTAAACAGCTGGTAAATTCAAAGAGTTCTGTAGAATTACCAGGCAATGAAGCAACTTTAGAAAGAAAATAAAATCACCCATATACTATAAAAGGAATATGTGAAAGTGATGATAGTGAAAATCACTCAGTCCTGTCTGACTCTGCATCCCCATGGACTATACGGTCCATGGAATTCTCCAGGCCAGAATACTGGAGTGGGTAGCTGTTCCCTTCTCCAGCAGATCTTCCCCATCTAGGAATTGAACCCAGGTCTCCCACATTGCAGGTGGATTCTTCACCAGCTGAGCCACAAGGAAAACCCATAATAGAAATATGTAACTCTTCAAATGTAAGATCTCCTCCGTGTAACTCTAGGAAATCTGACATGTTGGCAATAGGATTTCTACCCTAATCATTCTGTATTTCCTGTGTCTGACATTCTAATATGTAGTTAGCATTCAGAATTTAATGAATGAATGAGTGGATGAATGAATGAAAACCTGTTGCAAATCCTGTTACCACTGGCACAGCTGTCAATGTTAGAATTTGCATATATGGCATACAGTACACACAGATGCACTATTCTTATACTTCAGAAATGACTTATGAGTCCTTTAACCTTCTAAAGGTATAGACTTTTCTTTATGTCAAGTTATTTGACTTACAAGTTGTTTCTTGCTAGAGAACAATTTGAGTCATTTTTATACGTTGGCTTTTTTTTTCTATTTTTTCCTTGTCAACATATTTTCAATGAGCTTCAATAAAATAAATGATTACTCAAGTTACGTGACTTCCTCTCCCACTGCAGAAACTTTAGACAGTTAAAAGAAAGAGAAACAAAGTAATTTATAAAATGTAATTATTTCTTGATAAGTTATTTCCACATAGCAGAGCCTGAAGCCAACTTTAAACTGTAACTTTTTTACTCCTAGCATATGGAAAAATCTATTAACCAAAGCAAAACAAGCCAAAAGAACAACAAAAAATAATGAGTGAATAATTCTTAGGTCCATAATTAATCATTTTTCTTATCAAAGGAGTACGAAGTAGTTGATGTTTGTCTGACAATACTCTAGCTTCTTTTTAAAAATGGCTTTATTGAAATATAATTCATAAAATGTACAGTTTACCTATTCAAATTATACAACTCAATGCTTTTATTATTAGACAGAATTGTACAATTGCCACAATTTTCTACCATTTTCATATGCCAGAAAGAAACACAAATACATTATCAGTCACTTATTTCTTCTAACTCCCCTTGACCTGGGTAATCACTATTTTCCATTTTTATAGATTTGTCTCTCCTGAACACTGCATATAAATGAAATCACACAATTTAAGGTCTTTCACTGGCTTCTTTCACTTAATATAATGTTTTCAATGTTCATTCATGTTATAGCTTATGTCAAGCTCTTCATTCCTTTTTATTGCTTCCTGAAATGTGATATGGATATATGCGATTTTATTTACCTGTTTATCAGTTGATGGATACTTTGGTTGTTTCCACATTTTAACTATTATGAATAATAGTTGCTATATACATCATGTTGCTATAAACATTTATGCACAAGTCTTTTTGTATGAACATATGTTTTTATTTCTCTTGAATATATACCTAAGAGTGGAATTTCTTGGTTGTGTGAACACTTTATGTTTAATCTTTTGAGAAAACTGCCAAATTGTTTTCCAAAGTGACTCTACTACTTTGTTACCCCCAGCAGTGTATAAAAGTTTCAATTTCTCTACAGCCTCATTAGTACTTGTTACTATCTGAATTTTTGATTATAGCCATCCTACTGAGTGTGAAATAGTATCTCATTTGGTTTTGATGTGCAATTCTCTAATGACTAATGATGTTATGCATCTTTTCCTGTGCTTATTGGCCATTGATTATATTCTTTAGAGACATGTCTGTTCAGATCCTTTACCCATCTTGCAATTGAATTATCTTGTATTATTGAGCTAGAAGTATTCGCTAAACTTTCAGGATACAAGTGTCATAGCAATTACAGGATTTGCAAATACTCCCTCCCACTGTGTGTGGCCTTTTCACTTCATTGATGATGTTCTCTGAAATGCCAAAATATATAATTCTGACAAACTCCAATCAATCTACGTTATTTCTTTTCTCATTGATGTGAGATGGATTTTTGAGGAAAGGATTGTGATCAATACTTTGGGTGAACATTTTTACAGCCAGAGGGCATGAATTCTGTCCATGGAGCACAGGTGCCTTGCACATGACTCTAATCCCCCAGCGACTTTTCTTGCCTTAACCACATACCAGAGTCTTTAGGCAGCTGTAGACTCATGGCACCTCTATGGGATTAGAAAGCAAAGAGGAGACAAAGACCCTAATCCTTAAAGAATGTGACATGTTTCTTGTAGTTCAGAAAGCAGAATCCTCAGAGAATCCTGGTTAAACTGGAATTGCCTTTTAAACAATGGAATACAGGTTGCATATGTTAAATTACTTAACCAAGTAGTTTTTCTTCCAGTTGTATAAATTCTTTGAATAAGTATTATTTGATTCACTTTTTATGAAAATACTGTAAGTTATTAGCTGTTTATATATGTAAAAATGATGAGTATTATGAATCAAAGAATGATACTTATTAATATTCTAACAGTGGGTCTCCTATAATGTCAAATGGATCTCTAAACTCAACTCTCTCCATTCAAACTTATCACGAAATATGGTCCTTTCAAACACAGTCATTTATGTCTTCCAATTTCATTTCCTAATGATGCTTTCCTTTATGCATTTTTTATCTATAACTAAATAAATTTACAGGGTTTCCATGTTGCTCTGTTTCAAATGCTAAAGTTGGCAACTTTTTGAATTCCTAAATAATATACTATTTTAATAGCAAGTTAAATATTTACTGTCCCTGCTGGATAGAGTATACCTGTTGAGAGAATTAGAATTCATTTAAATCAATTCTTATATTTTCATTATTTATCATCAATGATCAAATATGATAGCTTGCCAGTTCCATTGTGACCCTGATCTTACACTGTTTCTAAAAATTTATAATCATTTTTGATCAATGCGACCTGGAGGTTCTTTTGTTAAAAATATTTATATGACCAAACTCTTTGAAGTCATGAGAAAATGTTGCCTCATATATCTAAATCATTTTACATGGCAAAAGAGTTAACATCTTGGATTATTTCTTTTTGGAACAGAGAAGCCCTCTGGGACAGAAGACTGCCATTATCTTCTCCAAAAAAAAAAAGAGCTTTTACTCCCTCATTAACTTTTCCTAAAGACAATGACCAGCTTCCAAAAATTAACTGCAACAATGATAGCTAGGTCTCTCTTTCATTTTTCATCTGGTCATTTTTAAACAATTTTAGTTCTAGGCAGCTTATACATGTGATAATGAATTGGTATTAGTATTGTCAATCTTCTTTGAAAGAAACCAGACTTGCCGCTTAATTTAAAAGGTTGAAAACCACCCCAAATCCTCTCTAAAATGACAATTTCTCTTCTCTGTGTCCAAAGATTGTCCTTGCTGCTGAAGACTATGAACATATATTTCACAAAGTCTGTACTCCTAAAAAGCACATATTTTTATAAGAAAACAGATTTTAAAAGAATTCAGACTATAATTACTGACATTTAAAACATGTCACTTTTAAATCTACGTTTCCTTTAAAGAAAGTTTTCAAAATGATCATACACATGGCCATATACATCTTATTTCAAAACCTCGTATGTCACTTCTATTTGTAACTCTTTCCACTTATACTTCAGTTGTTATTCTCTCTAAATTTCTTAAAAGACAAATAGCACTGACCAAAGCCTAATAAGACTGCATCTTTATATCCTAATGACAAAGAGATAAATATAGCCCATTTCACAAGTTAAATGAGCTAGTTTTATTTAAGAGCAACATGAACTCAATTATTATTGTCAAAAAAGATTTCTACCATATAATATAGTAAGTCTGTAGACAGGGAGTGTGTTGTTTGGACACCATTTGTAGATTCAAGTGGATCTCCATGTGTCTTTCTCAATAAGTTAGACCCTGGGGTAATGAGGCATCTCAGACATTAAGACACTTAGGTGGGACTAATGGTTTGATAAATGACTCTGTGGCATATCTCTTAATGTTTGCCAGAAACATTTTAACTCACTTAAGTAGAGGCTTTTGATTAATGCAGAGAAATAAATTATCACTATTTATATTATTTTGGTCAATATCTATTATCAAAAACAGTTTATTTTTCAGGAGTCAGACTATATCAGGAACAGATTAGACCATATCCAGAGGGAGGTATCAGCTCTTCACATCAGGTGGTCAAAGTATTGGAGCTTCAGGTTCAGCATCAGTCCTTCCAATGAATATTCAGGGTTGATTTCCTTTAGGATTGACTGGTTTGATCTAGCTGTCCTCAAGAGCTGACTCATTTGAAAAGACCCTGATTCTGGGAAAGACTGAGAGCAGGAGAAGGGCAACAGAAGAAGAGATGGTTGGATGGCATCACTGACTCAATGGATGAGTTTGAGCAAATTCCGGGAGATAAGCGGAGGACAGTGAAGCCTAATGTGCTGCAGTCCATGGGGTCACAAAGAATTGGACATGACTTAGAGACTGAACAACAGCAAAAAGAGGGAGGTGATCAGAATGACGAGAAGAGTGGAAACTCTAATACGAGAAAAGGTTAAGGGGGTGGGAATCATTCCGCCTAAAAAAAAAAAAGGCTAATAAAAACAGCCAAATATTTGAGCGGATGGCTCACAGAAGAGACATATGGCCCTAGTGAGAAAAATGAAATAATTACTTGAAGGCAGGTGTTCACTCTTTGTAAGAAGTCAGAGCTGCTTAGAAATAGGGGTAGCATCTCAGAAACAACACAGTTTCTAGAAGTATGAAAGAGGATCCTGGGGAAGAAGGGTTTACAGTGGATACTGATCTGGGGAACCTTAGAGAGACCATAAAAATTTCACTTTGGCAACAGCACAAACAAGCAAAGGATTGACTGCATTCCTATTACATGCCTCCAACTGTGCTAAGCACATTTGGGAGCAAAATCTGGACTCTGCTAATTCTGGAGGTTTAAAATATTGATAAAATGCAGGCCTATAAATCATAAAACAAATATGTAATAAAAAATCCCGTAATATTTAAGCCACAGATTTAAAATTACATGAAAAAAGGGATTCTACTGATTTTATTCACTGCTGTGGGTGTAGAATCTACAGTATCTGATACTAAGAACATTCTTTCTTTATTGTGTCAGACTGTATTCTGAGACTACTAGGAAGCATTATGGCTCACTTAATACTTTTAGCAATCCTGTGAGAAGTGTACTATAATAACCCATATTTTACATTTGAGGATACCGAGGACAGAGAGATTAATTTTTTCAAATCACATGACACAATGGAATTTTAACAGTGGCTCAGAGTTCATGCTTTTAGCAGTTACCTTGCCCTAAAATTCACAAAAATTAAATATGTTAATTATTAGAGCTAAGTCACAAGTCATTAAGGGAAAGACAGCTTTTTTTAAGGTGGCAAGCTTGAGAAAGGAAATGAAACTTGAAATTGGGGAGAAAACAAACCAGGTACAAAGTAGAGTCAAAATAGAAAGAGGTTGAAAGAAAACAACATTTACTCATTTATTTAGTGAGTACTAAAATAACCATATACTGTGTGAAGCATTGGAAAAATATGTGAAAGACTAATACCAATTCCTGCCTCCAAAAAGGAAGTATGATGTAAAAAGAACTTGGAATTGGATTTTGACAGACCTTAATTAAACCTATTTCAGGCTTTCACTTACTATGTGTGCGGAAGCCCTTGAACATCCCTGATATCATCCTGGGGCAAAACTATAAAACAGGGAAATTAAATGGCAGGAAAAAGTCAGACAGGTAGATTAATCTGACAGCAGCATATTGAATAATTTGAATTTGATAAACTGGAATAATGACGAATAATTAGGTTTTATTGCAGAAAGCCAGGAGTGAATTCATTAGATAAAAGTGGCCAGGATGTTGGTGGGTCTCTAAGAAATGAAAGCAATCAAGCAAAGACCAAAAAGAAACAAACCCAAATTCAAGAAGGACTGCTATGTGTGTGCATCACTCAGTTGTGTCCAACTGTTTGTGACCCCATGGACTGTAGCCCGCCAGTCTCCTGGGCCCATGAGACTCTCCAGGTGAGATATGGGAGTGAGTTGCCATGCCCACCTCCAGGGCATCTTCCCAACCAGAGGATCAAACCCAGATCTCCCTCAATGTAGGAGGATTCTTTACCATCTGAACCACCAGGGATGTCCATGAATACTGGAATGGGTAGCCTATCCCTTCTTCAAGGGGATCTTCCCAACCCAGGAATTGAACTGCACTGCAGGTGGATTCTTTACCAGCTGAGTTACCAGGGAAACCCAAGGATTGCTCTGGGTTTCCCTAATTATTGAAGGATGTCATACACTTGATTTACAAAATTGGAGAAGAAAAGTTGGTGTAACATTCACGTATATCATGAATTTACAGTGAAGAACAGCAAACAGATTTGAATATCAACTTTGCCACACAACTGAACTTGCCTTGGGCAGCATTCTTCACTAGAGTTAATTTAGTTTTCTTATTTATGAAATAGAAATAATAATTTTGTATAATTTTTGTAAGAATATTTGAAAATAATATATACTTTTTATTCCCCAAGATAATTAGTGCTTCATAAATGTTGATAATTTGTATTACATTTAGGTTAATCTAATATATTCTGAAATAGAAGTGTTTTTAATACAAGTTCACAACAATTAAAACCAATAAGAACCTTTCCAGGATGGCAATTATCAAAAAAAAAACACAAATAAAAAATGCTGGCAAGGATGTAGAGAAAAGGAAACACTCTTATGCTGCTGATGAGAATGTAGATTGGAAGAGCTATGATGGAAAACAGTCTGAAGGTTTCTCAAAAACTAAGAATAGAACTATCATATGACCTAACAACTCTACTTCTGGGCTTTATGAAAAAAAAAAAAAAAAAAAAAAGAGCTAATTTGAAAAGATATATTCATCCCGGCATTTATAGCAGCATTATTTACAGTTGCCAAGATATGGAAGCAACCTAAATGCTCATAGATATGTATCTATAATGGAATAATAATGGCATAATAATAATAATAATAGTCACAAGAAATAAAAGAATGAAATTTTGCCATTGTCAACAATATGGATGGACTTAGAGGATATTATGGTAAGTGAACTAAATCAGATAGAGAAAGACAAATACTGTATGATATCACTAGTATGTGGCACATAAAAAATAAAATTAGTGAATGTAACAAAAAGCGATAGACTCACAGTTAGAGAACAAACTGGCATTTACCAGTGAAGACAGGGAAAGTGGAAAGGACGCTAAAGGGGTAGAGGGTTACCATGCAACAAATAATTATGATGATTAGGGTGTGATGGCCTAGAACATACGGTGAGTCACCTAATCTAGTCTATCTTATAGAGGGTCTTTTTGGAAAAGTAACTTTCAACCAAAAATCTAAAGGAATATTAAGGATTAGTGAGATTAGGGAAATGTATTAGGGAGTGGGATCAGAAGTAGAGGTGTGTTCAAGGCATAAGCTAGCAAATAGATAAAATACATGCTTATTTTTTGTAGCATGGGTTGAACTGTATCTCCCAAGAGATATATGCATGTCATAAATCTGACTCCCTTTTTGGAAAGAGGGTCTTTGCAAATGTAATTAAATTAGATGCATTCTAAATTTGAAGGGAGCCCTAAATCCAAAGATTGATGCCTTTACAAGAAACAGTAGAAGATGTGAGATACGCAGACACAGAAAAGGCACAGAAAGAAAAAGTTCATGTGAAAACAGAGCAAAGACTGAATCCAGTCTTAAGTCAATGAACGCCAAAACTTAAAATCTGTGAAATCTGACCCTCTAGACTGTAGTAAAACTGCAGAAAAACATCTGCTTCTGCTTTACTGACTATGCCAAAGCCTTTGACTGTGTGAATCAAAATAAACTGTGAAAATTCTGAAAGAGATGGGAATATCAGACCACCTGACCTGCCTCTTGAGAAACCTATATGCAGGTCAGGAAGCAACAGTTAAAACTGGACATGGAAAAACAGACTGGTTCCAAGTCAGGAAAGGAGTACATCAAAGCTGTATATTGTTACCCTGCTTATTTAAATTATATGCAGAGTACATCATGAGAAACGCTGGGCTGGATGAAGCACAAGCTGGAATCAAGATTGTCGGGAGAAATATAAACAAACTCAGATATACAGATATCACCACCCTTATGGCAGAAAGTGAAGAACTAAAAAGCCTCTTGATGAAAGTAAAAGAGGAGAGTGAAAAAGTTGGCTTAAAGCTCAACATTCAGAAAACAAAGATCATGGCAACTGGTTCCATCACTTTATAGCAAATAGATAGGGAAACAGTGGAAACAGTGAGGGACTTTATTTTGGGGGGCCCCAAAATCACTGCAGATGTTGATTGCAGCCATGAAATTAAAAGGTGCTTGCTCCTTGGAAGAAAAGTTATGACCAACCTAGAAAGCATATTAAAAATCAGAGACATTACTTTGTCAACAAAGGTCTGTCTAGTCAAAGCTATGGTTTTTCCAGTAGTCAAGTACAGATATGAGAGTTGGGCTATAAAGAAAGCTGAGCACCAAAGAATTGATGCTTTTGAACTGTGGTGTTGGAGAAGACTCTTGAGGGCCCCTCAGACAGCGAGGAGATCCAAGTCCATCCTAAAGGAAATGAGTCCCGAATATTCATTGGAAGGACTGATGCTAAAGCTGAACCTCAAATACTTTGGCCTTCTGATGCGAAGAGCTGACTCATTGAAAAGGACCCTAATGCTGGGAAAGATTGAAGGCAGAAGGAGAAAGGGACAACAGAGGGTGAGATTGTTGGATGTCATCACCAACTCAATGGGCATGAGTTTGAGTAAACTCCGGGAGTTGGTGATGGACAGTGAGGCCTGGTGTGCTGCAGTCCATGGGGTCACAAAGAGTTGGACATGACTGAGTGACTGAACTGAACTGAATAGTGCAGTAATATTTGTACTTATATATGTCTCTAACACTGGACAAGCCCTTCACCTTGATAATCCTCAGTTCCCCCATTTCTAAACTGGAGACTGTATGAAAACACAAATGCAAATTTCTTAAAGTACATGGTTAGTACTCAGGGACTGTTAGGTAGACTCATCTAGTAAAATATATCCAAACCAAGTGTCCTACTTTAAGAAAAAGCACACAGAGCCACTCAAATGTTTTGTTTTGTTTTGTTTTTTTTTTCATGCTTGCTGCTAAGTTAGACTTACAGTATGTTTTCTAGAACACACACCAAAAAATCTGTGATTCAAATTAGTTTGGGAGACACCAACCCACTCCACCATTGAAGATTTAGAATGCATACTGATATTAAAAGACTCCTTAAATTTGTGTAACATAGTGTCTTCTAAATTTATCTGACCATGAAACACTTCTTCCATGAAAGAGGTAATTAACATCTTGAGAATAAAAAACCACTCAGAACACTTGTCTAGGAAATCTGAGGACTTGGTTCTTGTGAAGTTTGGCTCCTTAGTCACTAGATGATTTTGGACATGTTTTAAAATGATGTTATAAACACCATTGAGAAAATCAGAGAAAATAATACCTGAAATAATCTCACCAGAAACTGTCTCAGTGCAGTACTTGACACCAAAAGTAATCAATTTTGTACCCTCTTTTTTTCTAGACAACAAACGTTTTTGATAATAATCATAAAATGAAAAATATTCCAAGAGAATGACAGAAGTAACTCAGGTTCTTCTTTTTTTAACTTTATCCCCACTGAGCTGCAATTGTTTACATTAAATCAACTTTTGAATTCAGGAAGGTTTAGGATCATAGGGGTCAGAAACATAAACACGTTCCTAAAGTAGGCTTGGACATTTCTGAACTATTACATACTTCACCTTGAAATGCACACATGTAGCTTAATTTATCGGAGAAGGCAATGGCACCCCACTCCAGTACTCTTGCCTGGAAAATCCCATGGACGGAGGAACCTAGTGGGCTGCAGTCCATGGAGTCGCTAAGAGTTGGGCACGACTGAGCAACTTCACTTTCACTTTTCACTTTCATGCATTGAAGAAGGAAATGGCAACCCACTCCAGTGTTCTTGCCTGGAGAATCCCAGGGATGGCAGAGCTGGGTGGGCTGCCGTCTATGGGGTTGCACAGAGTTGGACATGACTGAAGCGACTTAGCAGCAGCAGCTTAATTTATATGTAGTTGAGTTTAGGTGTATTGGGATTTTAACTCTGTAATTATGATTTCTTTATATCAATTTCCATGTTGACTACAATGTTTATTAAAAGATTAAGGTGTGCTCATTTTTAGCTTCCATATATATTATTAACACCCAAGGGAGTTCAAATAGCTTGTAATTAAGAAAACTCCTCAGTTATCCATGAAACCATAGAGTGACAATAACATAAGCAATTATAATCACAGAAATTGATCAGAACTTAGAACAAAAGCTGTTTTTGGAGGGGTGTACTTTGGAATATTTTATTACTATATTGTTTAAAATTGCCAAGGTATGGTTATAATAGAAAATAGGATACTTTTAGCCAGTTATGCTTTTGTTTTTAAATTCTGTACAGAAAACATTCTTTACTGCATATACCAGGTACGGACAATTCCTGCAGCCCTTCCCACTAGTCTCACCAAAAAAAAACAAAAAAAAGAAAATTAAGAACAAAGACACACAGTATACATGAAGGTCTTCTGTAAACTCTCAAGTATAACAGAAAGGTAAGGTGTCATCACTAAGGGTCTAAAATTTACCAGAGGTTTTGCTCCTCTAGTAGAGAGGTTTCTTATATGTCTTTTGAATAAACAATCTCTTTGGAAGATTAGTGAAGCTTATAGTTCCCCTTTTCAGAATATTATTTTTAATGCAACAACAAAATACACATGATGAAAGTGATAGTGAAATTTGCTAATGAATATGTTCAGTAATCAGGGATGTGGTAATGGGCTCCTTTACCAACACACGACATGATGTGATCCAGTGACAGAACATTAAATTACCACAATTTTGAAGTACTGAGGAGTAAAAATGATATTTTAAAACACCTATAGTAACTGTCATATAACAAAAATGATCAGAGTTTTATTGGTGACAAACAAGGCTGAGCACAGAAGAAGTGATGCTTTTGAACTATGGTGTTGGAGAAGACTCTTAAGAGTCTCTTGAACTGCAAGGAGATCCAACCAGACCATCCTAAAGGAATTCAGTCCTGAGTGTTCATTGGAAGGACTGATGCTGAAGCTGAAGCTCCAATATTTTGGCCACCTGATGTGAAGAACTGACTCATTGGAAAAGACCCTGATGCTGGGAAAGACTGAAGGCAGCAGGAGGAGGCAAGGACAGAGGACAAGATGGTTGGATGGCATCACCGACTTGATGGCCATGAGTTTGACCAAGCTTCCGGAGTTGGTGATGGACAGGGAAGTATGGTGTGCTACAGTCCATGGGGTGGCAAAGAGTTGGACACAACTGAATGACTGAACGGAACTGAACTGAACTCACTGTATCACTAACACATCTGTGGTTTATCATCACATTCACAATTGGGAAAATGTTATAGTTCAATGAAAGTAAGTAGAAATAATGATGTATCCTTTTTTCCCATTCAAGTTCACAAATTCTCTGAATTCAAGGACTTCTAGGATTCTATGAATCCCAGATAATACTTTCTAAGTAGCCTATGTTGAGCTTTAGTTCAATTCAGTCGCTCGGTCGTGTCTGACTCTGTGCAACCCCATGGACTGCAGCATGCCAGGCCTCCCTGTCCACCACCAACTCCCTGAGTTTACTCAAACTCATGTCCATTGAGTCAGTGATGCCATTCAACCATCTCACCCTCTGTCATCCCCTTCTCCTGCCTTCAATCTTTCCCAGCAGCAGGGTCTTTTCCAGCATGTTGAGCTTAAGAGCTTCCAAAATAATCTTTTCATTTCAAGCACTGAGTCCACATTTTTGCTTGAGAAATTCTCACCAACGAGCTTGTAAATCTCTCATTTTTGAAATTGTGAACTGAGGTACAATGAAGATTTATGATCGGGAAAAAATTAGTCCTGGGACTTTATGTTTTCTTCTTTATTAGATGCAGATAAGAGATGGCTTATGATATGGAAGAAAGCCTTTTCCCAAAAGAACTAAAAAGAGAACACCAAACAAGTGGGAAAAGACACAAGGATGGTATGTTATATTAATAGTTTGGCTAAGTATTGTAGCAAAATGTGAGAAGAAAAGCTGTTCAGAGTAGGTTTCAACATATAATTTGGGTATAATTTTTCATTTTAAATTTGAGGTTTTAGAGGTAAATGAAATATGTAGTATTTTGGTCTAAATTACAAGGTAGATTTCAAATGTACATTTCTTAATGTATCAAGTTTAGATGCATTATATCATTCCCATACTATATTCCTAAAACTGTACATTTACCATTTTGATATCCTTGGATTCCGTTTCCTAACGTATTTAATATTATCTAGTATATTTTTGTTCAAAATGTATATATTAATTATTTAAAATATCAATCTATATTTATTAATATTAATCTACAGGTAAGCTGATTTTAACCTACATGACTAAATATACATTGTGAAAACATTCATGTGTATTTCTCATTCTCATTCATTGAATATATTAATACCTTACTCCTTATGCTATAGAGAGTATATATACTAACTACAGTGTAATTCATGTACTGTGACCAGAATGTAAAAGCAAATGGAGACACCAAATATGGCTGCAAGAGTCTTTGGATCCATAGTAGAAAGTAATTAAATAAAGACCTGAAACTAGAATTTTATTTATTTATTTATTTATTTTTAAAATTTTATTTTTACTTTATTTTACTTTACAATACTGTATTGGTTTTGCCATACATTGACATGAATCCACCACGGGTGTATACAAGCTCCTAATCCTGAATCCCCCTCCCACCCCCCACCCCATATCATCTCTCTGGATCATCCCTGTGCACCAGCCCCAAGCATCCTGTATGCTGTATCGAACATAGACTGGCACTTCGTTTCTTACATGAAAGTATACATGTTTCAATGCCATTCTCCCAAATCATCCCACCCTCTCCCTCTCCCTCAGAGTCCAAAAGAAAAGTTATGGTGCCAAATAATCAATTTCACATATTAGGGGAATCTTGATATTCTTATTAACACAAACCCTGGTAAATTTGCACCTGATTCTAGACTGACAGTATTCTTCAATAACTAAGATCTACAAAATACAGCTCAGCCAACTTGGAACTGAGTCATTGTAGACCAAAGAGAAATCAGACATACGTGTTAAGTTTGTTAATATAAGACAGTTACTGAACAGTGTGCCTGGATTATTTCAACAGTTGTGGTTTGAACTGCTTCCACCCCATTTCTCACACATCAGTTATAAGGAAACTACCTTTCCAACCTCACATTACTCAATTCCCCAAAACTCTCGGCTCTACAGGAGGGTTAGATACTTTCTCAATGTAATGTTTACTTCAAGTTTCTATCCTTTCATTTTACTCTTTTTAATATTAATGTATACCATTCCCATCCCATCTTCTGACCATTTCAAATGTTACCTATCTTTGTGAAGGCTTTCTCACTGTTCTCCCCGAACTGCCAGGTAGAACTGATGCTTCCTGGAAACTTTGCGTAGTGCTTTATTTCGGTCTTCCCCTGATCAATGCATCTATGCATGACTGTGAGATTAGTCAAAAAGTTCCTTGAGTTTTTCTGTAACATCTTATGGGAAACCATGAATGAATTTTTTGGCCAACCCAATATTTCTGTGATTTCTAAACAATTTTTGTGCAATAGAGAAACTGATTTGACCAGGTCCCTACTGTCAACACACCTAAAATCTAGGAGTAGCTACAGATAAACAAAAAAAAAAAACAAACAGAAAAGCACCATACTGAGTACTTATATGGAGAAAATGTAGAGTGTCCTATAGACCTATCAGAAGAGGATTTTAGGCAGTCATATTATGCTATAGCACTTATTTACCTATTTTAGTCCTTCCTATAGTAGCCTGTAAATTGAACTTAATTAACAATTATTGCACAAATCAAGATATAAATGATGATAGAGGGTCACTCACATTCCAAAAGTATCTATGATATAGAGTAGAAAAATTGCAAAGGAAAATGGACCAAAGCTGGTTTCCAGAAGTCACTCTTGAAGAACTCACATCTGTTCAATTCCTTTGATCCTACCTCAAGATGAAGGATAATGAATATTGGAAATCTATAGTATCAAAATAACCTTCATATTTTAATGGAATTCTAAATAACACACTGATTAGTTCCCATTAATTAAGTGGGATTATTGTCTCAAAAATTAATCAAATATATTATTAGGTCAATTGAACTGATGGTTAGTCCTCTGTGATTTTATCCTTCACCAAGCACTTTAGTGTTATACTAGGCCCTAAGCATAAGTAGTCTAAGACATTTTATAAAATTATGCTGTATTTAGTTCAGTGGGCTTCCTTGGTGGCTCAGTGGTTAAGAATCTACCTGCCAGAGATGTGGGTTCAATTTCTAGGTTAGGAAGAACCTCTGGAGAAGGAAATGGCAACCAACTCCAATATTCTTGCCTGGAAAATGTCATGGACAGTTGAGTCTGGCAGGCTACAGTCAATGGCATCGTAAGAGCTGGATGTGACTTGCCAACTAAACAACAATAACATTTACCTCTCAGACCACAGAAACACTGAAGTTCACATTCCCTGGTTTTTCTATTAGAAAACAAATAGTAAATTAGTATTTATATTAGGCATTTTGACTCCTTTGACATTGAAATCTAAGCAAACTCCAATTATAAAGGAAAGATGAATCTAAAAACATATAGTACAATGTAACCCAAAGGTTTTTTTTGGTGCACAAATTCCAATTTATTTCCATAGGCAGGAAAGGTTGATTTTAGCTGCAATTGTTTTTAAGTCTTTAAAAACTGATTTTGCTTTTGTTTTGCCAAATACCCTTTTATTAAAAAAAAATCAAAATTATTTAAGAGACAGTCATCCTTTCCAAAGTACTTTGGCATTTTTGATGTAATTGGCACACTGTATATATTTTGATTCTTAGATGCAGTGAACTGGGTCTTAAGGAATATGTTAGAATATATTATTCAAATGAATTCTAGTTTTTGCTTTAACCTTTACAGTACAATTTATCAAGTGTATCTATTGGGGATTCTATGAAATCAATATGGGCTTAAAGATTTTTCTTGTCTAGACAGGCATAATTCATGTGCAGTTTTTTCCCTTGATCATAGTCAAGCACTGCTGGGTTGTTAGGCAAATTTGTCAGCTCACATAATGTGTATTATTGCATATACCATGATTATCTTTTGTTCAGTATTACTTATATGACATTTCACTGACTAAAGATTTCCAGGAAATATATAATATAGTTTTCGTGTGCATGTATATTTATTAAGCAAATTGTAGTATTAATATTTTCAATGTCATTTTCAAAATTTAAAACTGCAAAAGCTAACTGTGGAAATTGATATTCATTTTAAAAATAGGAGTCTGATTTAATGTAGAGAGGTAGGGCTGTTATCAGCTTTACTCTAACAAAAGAAGCATTTACCTTCATGGGACCATGGTTCTTTTGTTCTTAGATCATTCTAAATCACCACATTACATATGATTTTATTTTATTTCTAATAGTCTATACACATGCCTTTCCAGAGCTATGCGCAATATAGCAATTTCTCTCCAGCACAGAGAGGACATGTGAGATCAATTTTTTCCTCTATACATTTCCTATTTTAACACACAGTAACTAATTTTGCTTGCCAGGTTTTATGGCCTTTTATTGGTTATGCAGTTTTATTTATATTCTTGCTTGTGACTAATTATCACATTCTGCATAATTTATAATGTATTCTACTGATGGTGAAGTCTGAATAATGAAATCCATCTATAGAATAAAATAGACTGCCTCCCAACAAAAATGCCAAGGAGAGTCTGAGCAGAAATTGTAAAAGACTTAGGAATTTATACTTAAAGTGAACTCACTTCCTTTGTTCCACAAAAGAAAATGTCTTTGGGGAATAGAGCCCAGTTGAATTTTGAGTCCAGTGCAATTTTACCTACTTTCTGTAAATTGTATGAGGCCTGTATTGGTAATACTGAGTTTTCACTTTTTACACCCTGTTACTTAGGAAAGAATAATGAAAAATAAACAAAGTGAAAACTAGATATAAGTGAGCATTTTATTAATATACTGGGTTTATCGGTAGAGCTGATCCTATGAGTAGCCTAAGTATACTTATTTGATCATTATTCACATTATTGACACACAAACATTTCAAAAAGGAAGAAAATGATGAATGCATTCCTTTTGTCTGTTGTTCAAGCCACTGGTACAGGAGGAAGATATGTTATAAATAAATGTTTCCCCAATCTAATGTTAAGCCTTTTTTGAATTGGCTACTCTGCTACTGGAACTTCAGGACACTTTCCAAACCATTTTATTTCTTAGTTTGTTCTTTACTGATCTCTAATTATTACCTCATCCCCTGGTTACTCCTCCTTGGTATTGCCTTTCTTTTTGTTTGCTTTAAATCTTAGTTACTGTAGCACATATTCAGAGGAACTTTTGATATTTTTTTCTATCAAACTCAAAACAACAGTGCTATAATGCTTTTTCTTTTCTTAATGTTATGAAAAATTGGACATTTTCTTTTACTTTTGCTGAATGATAAGAATTATGTGTACAATCAGATGGTAGAGAAATAGAAAATCAATTGAGAATTATGGCTCTTCATGTAAATCTTACATAGAAAGTATATATTCTATGTTCTTTCTATTATTGCATTAAAAAATCATATCTGTATCTAGTTTCATTTAAATATTAATTTATGAATATTTGGGTATTCATCCAATCATTCATATACTTGTTCATTCAAATACACATACATTATGTACATTATGAGAATACTGCCAAAAGTATTGACTCTGTCTTAAGTAAAACTAAACTCTTGTACATAATTTTGTTATTTATTTTGGATAATATACTCATAGGCCTTGCCTATTCAAACAGTATAAAATGTGCTCCCTGGTTCCAAAAAACTTAAAATTTGTTTGGGAGTGCATATAAATAATAATAAGAGCTTTACAGAGGCTGAATAAGATAGCATAAGATAAATGGAAAAATGAATGGGAAAGTAAATATTAGGAAACAGCTGCCAAGGCCCTTGATAACCAGAAAGGGAGACAGATCAGGTTTGTTCTTGAAACCTCAGAAAAAAATGAAGAAAATCATGTTAATGATCTATTTGGGCAATAGTGTTTGACTAGTAGGACAAATGTTTAATTTTATCCCCCAATCCATTTTCCCTTTCTTCCACAATCATTATTTTTGCCCTGCTATTATTAATAGCCACTCAGCTGGAGATTTCCCAGCATCCCTTGCAACAGGGTAGGCCAGGTGACTGTTCTTGCCAAAGACGTGATTGGAAGTCACATGTGCAACCTCCACAGCTCTTGCTTCAATCTCCCATATCCCCTTCCCCCATCTCTCCATTAGCTAGAATGCCACATGGCTGAGACAGCTCCTATCAGTATTACTCAGTCAACAACAATCCCTGGGGGCTGAGGGAGCAACTGAAGGAAGCCAAGTGGTTCCTGGAGAGTTTCCCATGTCTTATCTGCCCACTGAACTTGGGCTGTTTCACGTGGAACACACAGATTCTCTCCATGTTAACCAGTGCCATTTTTCTTGTCTGCTTTCATCACAGTAGCTCAGTTTTTGCCCTACCCAATATAACTCCTGGCATGGAAGGTGAAGACCCTATCAGAGGTGCAGCAACAAAGGGCGGATGGCTGAGATGAACTGAACAATGGAGGACTGAACTTTCACTCATGGTAAAGAGCAAGGAGATCCAACCAGTCCATCCTAAAGGAGATCAGTCCTGGGTGTTCATTGGAAGGACTGATGCTGAAGCTGAAACTCCAATACTTTGGCCACCTCATGCGAAGAGTTGACTCGGAAAAAACCCTGATGCTGGGAGGGATTGGGGGCAGGAGAAGAAGGGGACGACAGAGGATGAGATGGCTGGATGGCATCACTGACTCGATGGACATGAGTTTGAGTGAACTCCGGGAGTTGGTGATGGACAGGGAGGCTTGGCGTGCTGTGATTCATGGGGTCGCAAAGAGTCAGACACGACTGAGCGACTGAACTGAACTGAAAGAGCAAGGAAAAGGGAGGAGTGAAAGAAAAGTACTAGGGATTAATAATAGCCATTCTATTGAGAAAGGGCAAAATGGAAATCCAAAGGGCCTTGCTTCAGAAAAAAAAAAAAAAGCTGAAGAGTTTAGTTTTGCTATGTTCCTTCTGAAGCAATAATTTCACATTCAAATGAAAATAAATGGTGGGCGATCATGGGTCCAGGGCTGGATGTCAAAGGGAAAGGCAGGACAGGGATTCCAGATATGGGGTCTGTTCATGAAGAAACAACAGTGATAAATAGACGAAATGCTTTTTCACCCAGACATACAGCTATCAAAAAGATAACTCAGAAAAAGAAACATGGGCCTGGCTGAGCATTGAGCCATAAGCTACAGGGCATTTAGGAGTCAGACGACCATGAGGTCACTCCAGGAAAGTAAACAGATTTCTGACCTGGATCATCTGACATGCAGCTGAATGTTTGTTTTGTTTTAGAGAAGTGTGAGGATCAATTGATTCACAGGTCTTTCTGTCCTTCAAAGTCCTCTTTTATAAAGTGACATGATATATGGTTAAAATGGTGATGAACTGTTCATTTCTCTCTACCCTGACTAATAAATTTCTAGTTACTGTTCAAGAAAACTTTCAGACATCAGCACCTCTGTGAAGCCTATTTTCTGAGGAAAAGACTCACAAATTTTATTCTGTTACCATTATGAACTAATGTATTTGCAGAGAAAATGTCATTTATTCTTGCGGATTAAAGTCACTCTGCTGGTTAGGTACTACTCATTGTATTAATAAAGTCTATTCAGTAGAGGGCACAAATAAGAATTTTAGAGAGAGATATATATATATGATACAGTATAATTAAAATAGTTTTAATAAGCTGGGATTTAGAAAGAATACATTCATTTACAGCTAATAATTTGATGTGCTATCTATTGAGAGTTTGAAAAGCCTCAACATGCATGTAATATTTTGCTCATGTGCTCTACTACAGACCAGCTGATGGAGGGAGTTAATCTTACTGTGACAAACCACACAGTCTGTAAGCCTCTCAGTTCAGTTCAGTTCACTCGCTGAATCACGTCCGACTCTTTGTAACCCCATGAACCGTAGCATGCCTGGCCTCCCTGTTCATCACCAACTCCCAGAGTCCACCCAAACCCACTTTCATCGAGTCAGTGATGCCATCCAACCATCTCATCCTCTGTCGTCCCCTTCTCCTCCTGCCCTCAATCTTTCCTAGCATCAGGGTCTTTTCAAATGAGTCAGTTCTTCGCATGAGGTGGCCAAAGTATTGGAGTTTCAGCTTCAACATCAGTCCTTCCAAGCCTCTATCACTGTATTAAATTCCGTTACTCTTATACCTGATTTTGAAGAACGAGGACAAACATTCATCTTACTCACCACAGTGTTGAGCTGGGTGACTGCTATATAGTGGATACTAAGTAGTCTTTTGTTGAATAAGAGGATGTGTGAATGAGTGAGTGCTTTGGATAAAATGAGAATATTGTTAGTACTTTAATTCAACAGAACTGAATAACTTAAAATAATGTAAATCTGATCCATCCTTCTGATTCATCTAAGTTATCATATTTATTATAATTTTAAGTTGGCAAACATAATTACATATACTGAAAAACATTAGAGTTAATGGCACTAAAACAGAAGATTAAAAATGAAAACCATAACTAGATCCTACACTAATAAAACTCTGGTGGCTCAGTGGTAAAGAATCTGCCTACCAATGCAGGAGATGTAAGAGATGCAGGTTCGGTCCCTAGGTGGAGAAAATCCCCTGGAGAAGGAAATGGCAACCCACTGCAGTATTCTTGCCTGGAGAATCCCAGGAACGGGGGAGCCTGGTGGGCTGCCATCTATGGTGTCACACAGAGTTGGACACGACTGAAGCGATTTAGCAGCAGCAAACTGCCAACAACTGTAAACTGCAGACATATGTTGCAATTAACATGCCCCAAACTTACAGCATTTTATTTTCTCTAACCCCTGACCTTTCTACTCTTTATTCTGTCTCTAAATAGGTGCCACTTGCAACTTAGTTTTTCAAGACTTGAGCTTGGAAATCACTTGCCAAGGCTCTTTCTCATTTCCCACATCTAGTTGGTTATCTGACTTCAGTAAGTCTGTCTGTTACTAACAGAATAAACTCCTAAGTGAAGTTGTTTCCCACCTTGATTTCACCGCCACTACAACCTCATGTAGAACATAAAACACTGGATGAACACAGCCTGGGCTTGACTTTAATGGAATTCAGTTTTGACTGATGGAATTTAGTTTGATGCTTGGTAGTCATGAATCCTGGAAAAATTGTTGCTCTGTAAATACCTCAGCTTCCTCATCCATAAAACATCTATAAAACAGTGCCAACATATTTTCACTCAGGGAAAGCTATCAGTAGAGTGACTAGCATTTAATAAAGAGCTTAAAACTATTAGTTCTTTTTATGTTTATTGTTACATTATTACAGCTCCTTATGCATAGCTTGTCATATGCAAAAAATTCTGAACTCTTGTGGTTCATTAAAGGTATATTTTCTTTAATGTACACAAGTAAATGTAAATAAATACCTTTATACATAGTGCTTTCTTTGCTTGGTAAACTCCTACTCTCCTTCAAAACCTTTCCTGGACACCCCAGAGAGTGTTAGGCATTTGCCTTCCATTTTTCAGAATAAATATCTCTATTACAGTATCTATCATAATCTGTTGCAATTACTTCATTATGTTCTGTCTGTGAACTCATTTCACCTCTCTATCCTCAGGAAAATGCTTCATTTTTCAATATTGCTTGACTAGACAAAGGGTGAAATGAGCACATAAACAGTGGAATATGTATTTTTATAAAGCACTTTCATAAACAAGTGCTGATTTTTTGGTTGCCTAGCAAAAGTTTTATTTAATATAGGGCATGCTTGTATTAGTAACTGCTTCCAAATATGTTTTGGCCAGTATATATAAAATTTGGGGTTGAATGGATAACAGGGCTGAAAACACAGTATGATTTTCTGTTCTCTTTGTTCTATTTGTTTCCCTATCTATAAAGGGTATAAACCAACAATATAGCTAAAGTTGGGCTTCCCAGATGGCTCAGCTGGTAAAGAATCTGCCTGCCAAGCAGGAGACCTGGGTTGGATCCCTGGGTTGGGAAGATCCCCGGGAGAAGGAACCGGCTACCCACTCCAGTATTCTGGCCAGGAGAATCACGGACAGAGAAGCCTTGCAGGCTATAGTCCATGGGGTTGCAAAGAGTCAGACATGACTGATTGACTTTCACTTCACTTCACTTCATAGCTAAGGGTGAGTTGACACCTTAATCTTTTTTTCCCTAATATTAAGTTTGGGCTCCGTACTTTCAAGGTAGGTTTAATTCTAAGCCTTCACCTCAGTTTTCTGGTGTCACCTGGCCTACAGATTTAATAGCTTTCCTAAGCCCATAAGTAACTACTTTAAGAAATTTACCATTACTCTGCTGAATTAACTTCTGAGGCCAAATAGACAGCATCACATTTTAATATACACAAATCATTTCTCAAGATTTAGTAGCTGAGGAATTATATGCATGACAAATGATCATTATATGTATGTTCCTTAGATTTAAAAAGAAGGAAAATAATTTACAGAAAGTTTTCTCTTATTGTAAAAAGGGTTCTATTTAAAACTGCAGAATATTATGAAAATATTTAAAAGTCAGCCAGTGAAAACAACAAACAATTCAGGTGTTAAAATGAGCTATCTTACAAGCAGTGTTACTTTCTAGGGAACAAAAATATATGTATTTAGAATTAGTTAACTCTTACCAAACAAAAAATAACTTGTGCTTTATTTTTGAACTAAAAAAGAAAAATGTAAACAAATTCTGTTAAAATCAAGTTAAAGAAAAAACCCTGAGAGTTATCGAACTCTTAATATATAAGGCCAAAATGAATATCTGAATGGTAAAAAAACAATAATCTCAGTTTTGTTAATCATCTTAATATAATTAGCTTTGTTGTTTAGTTGCTAAGTCATGTCTGACTCTTTGAGACCCCATGGACTGTAAGCCTGTCAGTTTCCTCTGTCCATGGGATCTCCCAGGCAAGAATACTGGAGTGGATTGCCATTTTCCTCTCCAGGGTATCTTCCCAATCCAGTGATCAAACCTACATCTCCTGAATTGGCAGGCAAATTCTTTACTACTGAGCCACCAGGGAAACCCATACTTGGTATTAAGAAATGTATTAACGTCCAATGTTCTCTGTTTTCTATGGCCTCAACAATAGGAAATGTGTTTTTTTCTTCAAGATATCATCATATCACTCAAATATTTGTAGAGTACTTTATCAGGCCAAAACAAATTCATGCTGTTCATGTTACTGTTGACACAACTTGTGTAACAGAAAAGTGTGTACATGAAGATAGAGACTTCAAATTACATGATGAAATCTTCAATTGTATGGTGTATACACGTGTGCTCAGTTGCTCAGTTGTGTCTGACTCTTTGACCCCATGGATTGTATCCCCCAGGCTCCTCTGTCCATGGAATTTTCCCAGCAAGAATACTGGAGTAGGTTGCCATTTCCTCCTCCAGGGGATCATCCCAACCCAGGGATTGAACCTGCGCCTCTGGCATTGCAGGCAATTTCTTTACTGCTGAGTCACTGGGACTTCCCATACATTCTTATGGTGAATATTGCTAAATGCTGTGAAGAAGTGAAGTGAAGTGAAGTCGCTCAGTCATGTCGGACTGTTTGCGACCCCATGGACTGTAGCCTACCCGGCTCCTCTGTCCATGGGATTTTCCAGGCAATAGTACTGGAGTGGATTGCCATTTCCTTCTCCAGGGGATCTTCCCAACCCTGGGATCGAACCCGGGTGTCCCGCATGGTAAACAGACGCTTTACCGTCTGAGCCACCAGGGAAGTCTGCTAAATGCTGTATTTTATAGTTTCCATTCCCTCCTAAAACAACCATATCCTCCAAAATAAAAACAACAAAAATAATGGCAACTAAACAAAAGTAACATTTTCTATGGTATTATTTTTCTTTTAATCTGAACTACTGTCTCAAAATTCCTACTGTCTCAAAATTACACCATATAATATTTTGAACTTGCTATTGGTAAAATAAAAATCCTTTTGGCTGGGCAGCTCTGTGTTGGATTAATATTCTTGGAATGTTTTACAGATCTCTAATTGACCACCAGAGACAATAAATACGATTCTATAAATGTAATAGATTGACAGCAAATTAGGATAAAGCAAATACTAAATCTTAGAGCTGTGCACTTAAGACAAAATATATTTCTTTTAGAACAGACCAAGATCTATATATGCATGCAAAGTGACAAGGAAATCAGATTTAATTTGTTATAGGTCAGCTTCTGTCTTTGGGTGCTTTATGCATAATTTTTCATGAAGTCAATAAGATTTACTCTTTGGTCTACAAGATCCAAATTGAAAAAATAGATCTCTCCTTTCCTGCTTCCACAATAAACAATATTAAAGAAGAAATGACTACAGCCCTAAATATTTAGGCTTAATATTTGATAAAGCTAGGAAATTTCAAATAATTTTGCATATATTAATAATGGATAACAATTAAATCTTAAAATACACACAAATGTAGATATAAGTATTAACATGTGTTTATATGGGTAAGAATATAGCCAGATATTTTTTAAGAGGACTATAGACTCTCAGTTCAGGAGGAAAATATGGCAATTACAATTGTGAAATTTTAAAAAATGGATTTAGTTATTTCTTAAAATGAGTTTGACCATATAGCATAAAGATTTAAAAAATAGAACAGTTTTAATAAGAAGCTTAAACATATTTTAAAATTGTAATGTAATTTGCTCATCAGAAATAGTGTTGTTTAATGTTAAGCAAATAGATAATAGTTTTCTAATTACAAAAAATCCTACTCTTATGAGCTTAGAGTTTATCAAGACATTGATACTAAACAGACTTTGCAAAACCACGTGGTTTACAAGTGGATTGTGTATTTTCCCCTCATGTTAGCAGCATGTCTTCTTCACTCACTATTTTTCCACATGACCATTCCAGGGTAGAGGTGCAATACAGTTCCATATACCATTCATACACACATAGAATATACAATTCACAAGAATATGTCCACAGATGGGTATTTATATAATATATATGTCAAAGAAGTATTCACATGCTAAGGAAGAATTTAGCAACTCTTCTAACAGCTCATTTGTTGATTTTTGAAAAGGTCTCTCTCAGGGACAAATTCAAATCAATTCTGCCCTTGTACAAGAAATTTGAATACCACGTAAACATTTAAGTACCTTATTATTTCTCTTATACTAATTAGTATTCTATTTATTACCTTCAGCCTGGATATTTTCTCAAAATATAAATGTGGTCATATTATTCACTATTAAAAGTTTTCAATAGTTTTACTTAAAAGAAAGAAAATTTAAATTTGTGTATGGTAGATGTGGCAATTCATATTTCAGTCTCTTTAAGACATCTCTTGCATTATACTCTTCACTCCAGTCAAACCTAAGTCACCGTAGTTCTTCTCATTGGTTCAGTACATGCTATTCCTGGACTCCACTCCTTTCCTTCACCTTCAGTGAGGTGGATTTCCTCTTCATCTCGCATAAGGGCTTCCCAGCTAGTGCTAGTGGTAAAGAACCTGTCTGCAAATGCAGGAGACATAAGAGATGTGGGTTTGATCCCTGGATCTGGAAGATCCCCTGGAGGAGGGCATGACAACCCACTCCAGTATTCTTGCTTGGAGAATCCCATGGACAAAGGAGCCATGTGGGCTACAGTCCATAGGGTTGCAAAGAGTCTGGATAAGACTGAAGCAACTTAACATGCATGCACTGTGCATAATAATAAATTAATTTCACCTTCTGACCATAAATCTCTGAACTATTCTAGCTGCTTTGACCACTGTCATATGTTAAAAGAGGAAGAACCCAAATCGGATGCATGAGAGGTGAGAAGAATGGAAAGAGGAAGAGGAAAGGAGTGGCTTCCCTGGTGGCTCAGTGGTAAAAACAACACAAA
Source organism: Budorcas taxicolor (assembly GCF_023091745.1). Lineage (NCBI taxonomy): Eukaryota > Metazoa > Chordata > Mammalia > Artiodactyla > Bovidae > Budorcas > Budorcas taxicolor. The sequence goes on from NC_068910.1 coordinate 91,850,942, forward strand.
CAAAAAGGCTGCCAACGCAAGGGATGCTCATTTGGTCCCTGCGTCAGGAAGATCCCCTGGAGAAGGAAATGGCAATCCACTCCAGTATTCTTGACTGGGAAATTCCACGGACAGAGAAGACTAGTGGGCTACAGTCCATGCATGGTATTGCAAAGAGTCGGACATGACTTAGCAACTAAACAACAACAAAAACAGAGGAAAGGTGATTGGTTTAGAACCTCTCCCCGGTTTGGAGAGGCCTGATCTGAGTCACAATTACAAAGGCAATTACTTGAGAGTCCCTTGGACTGCAAGGAGAGCCAACCAGTCCATTCTAAAGGAGATCAGTCCTGGGTGTTCATTGGAAGGACTGATGCTGAAGCTGAAACTCCAATACTCTGGCCACCTCATGCGAAGAGTTGACTCATTGGAAAAGACTCTGTTGCTGGGAGGGATTGGGGGCAGGAGGAGAAGGGGACTACAGAGGATGAGATGGCTGGATGGCATTACCGACTCAATGGACATGAATTTGTGTAAACTCCGGAAGTTGGTGATGCACAAGGAGGCCTGGCGTGCTGTGATTCATGGGGTCGCAAAGAGTCGGACAGGACTGAGAGACTGAATTGACTGACTGACTGATCTGAGTCACAATTACAAAGGCAATTACTGTAAATCCTCACCTTGTCTGCCTCCCAGGGGACAGCTGCCCTCTCCAAACCAGACTCTGTACATTCCAGCACTGTAGTCTCTGAGTTGCAGTCAAAGAAGTGGCTCCCTATGTCCAGCCTTGTGCTCTGCACAAGTTTATCTGCATTCTTAGCCCAGGTTCCTTCCTTCAGAGGTCTCTTTAAGTGGGGTCTTAGGCTGGGGTTTACAACAGGTGCCTCTGCTGAGGCTTCCTTATTGGGGAGTAGGGGGAATTAGGGGAAGAAGGGAAAGCCTTGAAGACAACTTTTCTTCACTCTGAGTTAGTGCTCACAGATTTTCCACTCCTATCCTTCCCTCCCCCTTTGGCTAATTTTTTTTTTTTTTTTTTTGGATCTTGGGTACATTGAGCATCAAAAGCCTTTTGTTCAGGGCTCCCTCAACACTGAGATAAGCCCAAGTCCATGCTAATCCACCTTATCTTTGATCTGTGCCATTAAATGGGGAAAAATGGAAGGTGAGGTGAGGGAGAGAGGTAATTTTTCTGGTTTCTGCCTCTTACCTATAGGACTGTGGTAAGTGTGTAATGATGGACTGCTAACTTTTGCTTTGGCTTGACCCTTCCAGTACCTGCCAGTTCAGCTCTCTCCAGCTCAGCTGAGCTCCTGATAGTGGGATGCAAAGACAGTAATGAGCTCCAGGGAGCTTCTGTGCAACTAAAAGATGCTAGTAAAAGGAGGTGCAAAATACAACCGAAAATGAAACATGACCCTGGCTTTGTTGTCTTTGCCATTAATAGACTTACGAGTCATGAAATCATAGCATCTTCAGCATATACATAAAAACTAAAGAATAAAGTTGAGGAATGAAAAAAAAATGATGGAGCTGATCATTCTTTTATCTTCTGCAGTAAGAGAGGTACCCCACATTGACTACAGCCATCATCCTTAAAATCGTGACTCTATTTCGAGTTCTGATGGTAATTTTCTTCTGCCTGGGTGGTGGGATAGGAGATATATAATATAATGGTTACATTTTCTTAGAAAATAAGTGAATCTGATATTTTACTATTTTAAAAGTCTAATAAGGGAAGTAAATAGATGCTTGGACAGAAGAGGGGAAGAGATATAATGATCTGAGGTGTGAGCGGCCAGTCAGCCTGCACTGTCACGGCGTTATGAGGACGATTTGTACTTGGTAATCGCTGTTTCACATAAGCTGGGAAATAGGCTGTGGCTCTAAGGCATTTGCCAATACCAAGCAGAAGTCAGAATAGAGGTCCACTGAATTCAACCTAAACACTCTAAGCCAGCTGTTATTTTTCAGCTGTCACTCACATTTGAGGTTTATTCAAGATATAGGGTATATTAGATTCTCTACATGTCAAAGGGACTAGGGATTGGAGAACCCTGAAGTTGCTTTGGGGTATGTTTTTATACCAGAAAAAAAGGCAGTAGGGTGCATCTAAAGTTACATATTTAAACTTCTGTAAGCCATTTATGAGTTCTTTTTACCATAAGCTGAGCAAAGATATTTATATTAGCCTTGCATGAATTAGCATGAGACCCACAATTTATAAATTCTTGAATTCCACCTGGAATTAAGGTATGTGTTTGTAAAACTGATATAATAGTTTAAAAATAGTTTCGTACTGAAAGTCATATGAGTGAGTGAGTGAAGTCGCTCAGTCGTGTCCGACGGAGTTCCGACTCCGTGAACTGTAGCCCACCAGGCTCCTCCGTCCTTGGGATTCTCCAGGGGAGAATACTGGAGTGGGTTGCCATTTCCTTCTCCAGGGGAACTTCCCGACCCAGGTATCAAACCCAGGTCTCCCGCATTGCAGGCAGACGCTTTAACCCCTGAGCCATTCTAAATACTGGTTCCTGTTACACCTCCATAACAATCATTTCACATCAGAAACTGAGAGCACAAGTCAATATTGCTTTGAGTAACTGAATAAAATACAAATTTAGATGTTAATATATCTAAAGGAAGGCAAAATACTAATAATTGACAAATTTTAAAACTTTTGGAAGAAAAGGAGTCAAGTATTAAGTCAAATCTTTAGTAAAATACTCCAAAATATATGCCTAAGATGAAAAAGAGTTGTTGTAGATAAAAATGTAAGATATTACTTAAAATTTAATAACACGTTTTTCTTGGTTTAATATCTATTCATACTCCCTCTTAATTATTGGCTAAATTTCAAAAATATATTTCCTATAAAACATCAAACACTATACTGGATTTAGAATTTCAGAGGCTCAAAAAAAACTATTGTTATATTTTATAATTTATAATATGTGATGAAACTCTGTATTGAATGTAGGAAAAATGATAGAGGTTAATAAAATAAAATTTTAAAATAACTCATTTAGCAAACATTCTTTAAGTACTTATAATATCAGACATCATGCTAGAGCCTAATGACACATATTTTAAAAACGTATTTTTTGAAAGGATCAAATTTAAGTTAAAATTAACTGGTGCTTTCTGATTAAAGTGGTTTTTTTTTTAATTTTAAATATATCAGAAAATTTTTTAGAAAAATCAGTTTTCCATTTCCCATTAATTTAATAGTTGCTTCAAAAATCAAGCTAGTTATAAATTTCATATAAAAGATAAGTTTGATAATCATAGCTGAAATCTGTCTTCCACACATATGACTTTTTGAATGCATCACTTTAAAAGTCATATAAGAACTAAACCTTTGATTTTAAAAAGGCCATGAAGACTATCTGCCAAATGCTAAGAAAAGCAGATTTTGACCTACTACAGAATGTCCTTTCCCATTCCTTCTTGCCTCCATGCCTTACACTTTTTTTTTTTCAGCAAAGAGACAGTCACTTTCAAAAGTGAGTTTTAAGGAGAAAAAAATCAGCAGAAGACCTGCATCAAGACTCAGGAAAAAAAAAAAAAACCAAAACATGAAACAATAACAACAACAAAGATAAGTTAAAAAATCACCATAAGAGGTTCTTTAAATCAATCATTTTCTATAGCCTCAGTGAGGTTTCAGATATTAAAAACAAAAAACCAACAACAACAAGAACCAAAAGGCCTTAAGGAAATGTCAAGGGTGGGGGAAGAAACTACAGAAAGAAGGAAGGAGGTAGTAGTGAGAACAATTTCAACACAAAAGAAGAGGATCAAAAGTGAACAGACATGGCGTGTGGGAAAAAATCTCCGTATTTCAAGGGGAAGAGGAAAGGTAGGGGAAAGAGGAGGGGGAGGATGGGAAGAGAGAAGGAGAAGAAATGCAGCTTAACATAGATCTGGGGCACTCAGGCATGAGGAAGTCACACAAAACAATGAAAAAGGACAAAGATGCACAGTTACTCATTACAGTGCAGCTGGATGACACACTTTTGAAATTTGATTGATTAGTTTTGAAAAAGAAATGTACAAAAATCCAAAGGAAAAGAAAAAAAATTCAAAATATATAACATGCAATACATAAACTTTGAATAAATGAGTGCTTGAATCGACAAATTCAAAGGAAACATTTACTCTAGGAAAAATTTCTATGAAGTCATCACTTTGCAGACTTTTGCCTACAAATACCCTCATATTTAAATCATTCACACGTCACCTAATAGGGAGGGTTTGCTAATGACTTCATCAGATAGTCACTACTGGTCATGATTCCACACCTTGATTTTTTCTAAAGCATTGATCACTGTCTGACATTAGATGGATAGATAGTAGATAGACAAATAAATAGATGTTTGTTAATTTCCTATCTCCCCAATTAGAATGCATGTTCCAAGAAGGCAACCTTTTTAAATTACTATTTAATTTCCAGTAACTACACTGATACATGGAAGATATTTCATGAGTATTTCCTGAGCAAATAATTAAATATTTTAATATATAGTTATTTATTAATATGGCCAAAAAAAGAGCAGATCATGTTCAAGAGTGAAAACTATTGATCTGAGTTCTCCAGAGTAGCACCCCTACTTAAGAACAGAGGGACAAGGAAAGGGTTACTCAAAGCGAATCTTGACAACTAACTTCTAAATGTACAGATAATAGACAAGAATTCACAAGAATGTTTCAGAAATATACATGATCTCTTCTTGAAAAAATATTTTTGAAGATACAAGAAAGTAAAATGAGATTAAACATTACAACAATACTAAATTACTTCCGCTGTGTTTCAAGTCTTTACAATTCCATGGACTGTAGCCCTCCAGGCTCCTCTGTTCATGGGATTCTCCAGGCAGTAAAACAGGAGTGGGTTGCCACGGCCTCCTCCAGGAGATCTTTCCAACCCAGGGATCAAACCCACCTTTCTTAGGTCTTCTGCATTATCAGGCCAGTTCTTTACCACTAGTGAAACCTGGTAAGCCCTCAGTGAAATCCTGATAAAGAATGGGAGTGATCTATTTAAATTCAAACTTAAGGTTAAACAACCTTGTGGATTCTGAACACAGAATGAAATGGGAATGTTATAAACTTGGAAACCACCTAAATAATTAAATAAAATTAATGCTAATTAAGATATAGGGGAGGGACAGTTGTATGCAAAGGCTCTAATTTCTATCATGCATTACTGGGAACTGATACTATAAATTTGAAATATGAGGTTAAAATAATTTAGTTTTTAAAAAAGTTTAGTTTTTTAAAAAGTTCCTTTTAATCTTATTTTCTTAAGAAATTTAGAAATTTTAGAGGTGTCATTGGGATTGTAATAATATTGTATCTATTTATTTGTGCATGTTTATGTATCTCACTATATATATATGTATATCTTTATTCTACCAATTAAATGTATTATTAAGACAGATGCCTCCATTTTCTCATCTAAGAAATGGAGATAAAAATAGTATGTATTGCACAGGGAAGTACAAGGATTAAACAAATGATAACTATTTAAGAACTTAAAACCTGATCTACCTAACATCTATTTGTATAATATGCATGTTAATGCCTGGTTAGATGGATCAAGCTGGAATCAAGATTTCTGGGAAAAATATCAATAACCTCAGATATACAGATCCTAATGGCAAGGAGCAAAGAGGAACTAAAAAGCCTCTTGATGACGGTGAAAGAGGAGAGTGAAAAACTTGGCTTAACAATCAACATTTAAAAACCAAAGATCATGGCATCTGGTCACATCACTTCATGGCAAATAGCAGGGAAGAAAATGGGGTGACAGACTATTTTTTTGGGCTGCAAAATCACTGCAGATGGTGACTGCAGCCATGAAGTTAAAAGACACTTGCTCCTTGAAATGAAGCCCTGGATGGCTCAGATGGTAAACAATCTGCTTGCAATGCAGGAAACCTGGGTTCAATCCCTGGGTTGGGAAGATCCCCTGGAGAAGGGATGGCAACTCACTCCAGTATTCTTGCCTGGAAAATCCCACGGACAGAGGAGTGTGGTAGAATACAGTCCACAGGGGTCACAATGAGTAGGACACGACTGAGCGACTAACACTACTAACACTGCTAACACTGCTCCTTGAAAGAAAAGCCATGACAAACCTAGAGAGCACACTAGAAAGCAGAGACATCTCTTTGTTGAGAAAGGTCCACGTAGTCAAAGCTATATTTTTCCAATAATCATGTATGGATATGAGAGTTGGACCATAAAGAAGGCTGCGCACTGAAGAATTAATGCTTTTAAACTACGGTGCTGGAGAAGACTCATAAGAGTCCCTTGGGCTGTAAGGAGATCAAACCAGTCAATCCTAAAGGATATCAACCCTGAATATTCATTGGAAGGACTGATGCGGAAGCTGAAGCTCCAATACTTTGGCCATGTGATGTGAAGAGCTGACTCACTGGAAATGACCCTGATGTGGGGAAAGATTGGGGGCAGGATGAGAAGAGGGAAACAGAGGAAGAAATGGTTTGATGGCATCATTGGCTCTATGGATATAAATTTGTGCAATATCTGAGAGAAGTGAAGGACAGGAAACCTGGCATGCTGCAGTCCATGGGGTCACAAAGAGTCGGGCATGACTGAATAACTAAACAACTACAACATGTTAAGAATGATAGTTTATCAGGGAATGCTTTGATTATAGTGAAAATAATTCTTTTTTTTAGTAAAATGAGCACCTATTATTTCGAAGATAACAAGATAGCCTTTCTGGAAAAGGTCAGTTTTGATTCCAATTCAAAGAAAGGAAGTGTCAAAGAATGTTCTAACTATTGTACAACTGCACCGATTTCACATGTTAGCAAAGTAATGCTCAAAGTTCTCCAAGCTAGGCTTCAACAGTATGTGAACCAAGAACTTCCAAATATTCAAGATGGATTTAGTAAAGGCAGAGGAACCAGAGATCAAACTGCCAACATCTGTTGGATCATCAAATAAGCAAGAGAGTTCCAGAAAAACATCTACTTCTGCTTTATTGACTATGCCAAATCCTTTGACTGTGTGGATAGCAACAAACTGTGGAAAATTCTTGAAGAGATGGGCATACCAGACCAAATGACCTGCCTCTTGAGGACCTGTATACAAGTCAGGAAGCAACAGTTAGAACTGGGCATGGAACAACGACTGATTCTAAATAGGAAAAGGAGAACATCCAGGCTGTAATTGTCACCCTGCTTATTTAACTTATATTCAGAGTACATCATGAGAAACGCTGGGCTGGATGAAGCACAAGCTGGAATCAAGATTGCTGGGAGAAATATCAATAACCTCAGCTATGCAGATGACCTCATGCTTATGGCAGAAAAAGAAGAACTAAAGAGCCTCTTGTGAAACTGAAAGAGGAGAGTGAAAAAGCTGGCTTAAAACATTCAAAAAAAACAAAAATCATGGGATCCACTCCCATCACTTCTAGGCAAATAGATGGAAAAACAATGGAAACAGTGACAGACTACATTTTCCTGGTCTCCAAAATCACTACAGGTGGTGACTGTAGCCATGAAATTAAAAGATGCTTGCTCCTTCGAAGAAAAGCTGTGACCAACCTAGACAGCATATTAAAAAGCAGAGACATTACTTTGCCAAGTTTGGTCTAGTCAAAGCTATGGTTTTTCCAGTGGTCAAGTATCGATGTGAGAGGTGGACCATAAAGAAGACTGGGCACCAAGGTATTGATGCTTTTGAACTATGGTGGTGGAGAAGACTATCGAGAGTCCTTCAGACTGCAATGAGATTAAACCAATCAATCCTAAAGGGAATCAATCTTGAATATTCACTGGAAGGACTGATGCCAAAGCTGAAGTTTCAATACTTTGGCCACCTGATGCAAAGACCTGACTCACTGAAAAAGAACCTGATGTTGGGAAAGATTGAAAGCAGAAGAAGAGGAGATTGTTGATTGTACCACCAACTCAATGGGCATGAGTTTTAGCAAGCCCTGGAGATGGTGAAGGACAGGGAAGCCTGCTGTGCATAGTCCATGTGGTCACAAAGTGTTTGACAGGACTGAGTGAACGAACAACAGATTAACTAAGCAAGAGCTACTCAGGGGATAAATCACTATTTTATTGCAATTGGTGACAATTACGTCTATTCCCATATAATATCTGTCATAGTTTTAAAATACACTATTCTGTGTATTTTTTAAATAATTATTTTATCTCTAAATATGAATCTATTAAAATCCACAAAATCATTTTCCAAAACTGGTTATGTACCTCCTCCCCATCCCTTTCAATATTGCTTTGCTCTCTTATACAGAAAATATGGCATCACTGACTCAATGGACATGAGTTTTTGAGCTAACTCTAGGATATAGTGAAGGACAGGGAAGCCTGGTGTTCTGTAGTTCATGGGGTTCCAAAGAATCGGACATGAAAATGACAGAAAACAACAGCAGAAAATGTATTTGGAAATATAGCATTATGCTCTTGCTATTATCAGTGTCAGTGACCATTAACTCTATGTAGAATTTTTCTTTAGTGATTTTAATGAGAATTTGAGAAGTAGGGAATTGAAGAGGACGGGCTATAAACAGTGGTGTTTGGGCAGGCTTCTAAAACGTGGAGATGCTGCCAGCTGTAAGCAGATTCCACTTCTCAGCAAGGATTAAGAAAGCTAACCCACACCACTGAACCGATCTTCCTACTCATGGTTAAAATAATCTCTGAGGATGTATAATGAGCAAATGCTTTTATTTCTTCAAAATTGAATTTCAAATTTACGATCAGTATCTCCTATGTGTTTTACTTTATTTTTCTTTAATCTAGAATTGTTTATATATATTTACAACTTAAAACACATATGGCCTTAAATAACTCACCCCATGAACTCATTACATATAAAATAATGCTTTTTTATTTGTTATTTATTCTAGTAATTACAGTAACTGAAAAAATGTTGATTACAACTAATTAAAAGCAGATAGAGGAACACCCATACTACTGTTTTAGAAATGAGACAGTATCCACTCACACCACATGTGCCTCATAAAGATAACAATTAATACTGACTGTGCTAAATATTAAATCAATGACATTTATTCACGATAAAGAATAAAACTGGATATTTTTCCCCCTTTGAAACAAGTGATAAAAACCTTGGTACATGTTGCCCTCTAGTGGAATTTTTAAAATCCACAGTCAAATTATATTTTGGTGCGGTTTCAGTATCTGCAGTAGAAAGTTTACTAAAAGAATGATTTTAAAGACAAATTAACTTATTTCTTTACACTGTAGCACACCAGGCTCCTCTGTCCATGGAATTCTCCAGGCAAGAATACTGGAGTGGGTTGCCGTTCCCTTCACCAGAGGATATTCCGGAGCCAGGGATTGAACCCTGGTCTCCCGCATTTAAGTCCGATTCTTTACCAACAGAGCCACCAGGGAAACCCTTTAAAATGGTTAATATTATAAAATGATTTTCCATTAGTTGTTTGCAGTTGATAGTTTTACTTTCAAAATTTAAGAATTGGAAAAGGAAAAAAGTCTCTTCTAGCCAGTAAAGACCAAGAAGATACGATTCATGTAAAATGGAAAGTAGTAGAGAACAGGTATATAATTTTATTTTCTTAGGATCTTTGGAAATAAATGTTATCAAAGCTGACTATGAAGCTATCATCAAAAATGTACATCTACAACTAGGATGACTAAAACTGTATTTTACTTTCTTGGTGGAAAGTAATAATTTGAAAAGCTCATAATATGAACAGATAAGAAATACTGTTCACTGAAATAGAAAAAAAAATTTTTTTCAGAAGCATTTGTGTTACATTTAGATTTCTTGCAAAATATTTTATTGTGCTCTATTTCTGTAAATTAATTTTTCTTTTGTTTATAACTTCAATAGATATTACCAGATGTATTTTTAAAATTTACATTCTAGTACTGAAGAGTTAAATGTATCATGTATACAAAACTTATTCAATTTATAATAAGCATTTAGGATTATGCATCATTAATCCACCATTTTACATCACTGCTTGATTCTTATTTTATTACTGCTTGTCTTGTATAATGAAGTTTCCCAGGTAGCTCAGCAGTAAAGAATATGCCTACCAAAGAGGAGACTCGAGTTCAATTCCTGGGTCAGGAAGATCCCCTGGAGAAGGAAATGGCCACCCACTCCATATTGCCTGGGAAATCTCATGGACAGAGGAGTTTGGTGGGCTATCACCCATGGGGTCGCAAAGAGTCAGACATGACTAAGTGAGTAAACACATCTTTTACAACACATAAAAGTTTAAATGTGCTTAGAATAAGAGTTGTACTTATGTACTTGTGTCCATTTCCATTCACTAAAAATTAATTTTAAAATATGGTACCCCAAGTAATTGTAGAGATGCCAAGGTCTGTGATTCAACATACCCTATGAAAAATTATGTGATGGGTGTTTGATCAATTATATTTCTTATTCATTAACATACTCCCATTCAAAAATAAAATTTAAAAGCAATTTAAGCTAGTGAACCCAGTTAAATCAAGAAATTATAAAGTCATTAAAAATAGCCAGGACTATTTGACAAATGATAAATATATCTTAAGAAGTCTGTACGTAGGTCAAGAAGCAACAGTTAGAACTGGAAATGGAACAACAGTGTGGTTCCAAATAGGGAAAGGAGTATGTCAAGGCTGTATACTGTCATCTTGCTTATTTAACTTATATGCAAAGTACACCATGTGAAATGCCGGGCTGGATGAAACACAAACTGGAATCAAGATTGCTGGGAGAAATATCAATAACCTCAGCTATGCAGATGACACCACACTTATGGCAGAAAGAGAAGAACTAAAGAGCCTCTTGATGAAAGTGAAAGAGGAGAATGAAAAAGTTGGCTTAAAATTCTACATTCAAAAAAACAAAGCTCATGGCATCCAGCCCCATCAGTTCAAGGCAAATAGATGCGAAAACAATGGAAATAGTGACAGACTATTTTCTTGGTCTCCCAAATCACTGCAGGTGGTGACTGCAGCCATGAAATTAAGAGACGCTTGCTCCTTGGAAGAAAAGCTATAACAAACCTAGACAGCATATTAAAAAGCAGAGACATTACTTTATTGACAAAGGTCTGTATAGTCAAAGCTATGGTTTTTCCAGTAGTCATGTATAGATGTGGGAGTTGGACCATAAAGTAAGCTGGGAGCTGAAGATCTGATGCTTTTGAACTGTGGTGTTGGAGAAGACTCTTGAGAGTCCCTTGGACTGCAAGGAGATCCAACCAGTGCATCCCTAAAGGAAATCAATCCTGGGAGTTCATTGGTAGGACTGAATCTGAAGGTTCAAAACTTTGGCCATCTGATGAACTGACTCATTGGAAAAGACCCTCATGCTGGAAAAGATTGAAAGCAGGAGGAGAAGGGGATGACAGAGGATGAGATGGTTGGCTGGCATCATTGACTCGATGGACTTGAGTCTGAGCAAGCTCTGGGAGTTTTGAAAGAAAGGGAAGCCTGATATACTGCAGTCCATGGGGTCGCAGAGTTGGACATGACTGAGTGACTTAACTGAACTGAAATATATCTATAGCTAAAATTAAAGTTAAAAACTCATTTTTAACTTATAATAATGCATAAGAAAATTAGTTCAATCTGCAGGTCACAATCTGTAGGTCATTTTTTCTCTTTTAAGTAATAAATGTCATTTTCATTTTATATTTTACATTATGATATACTTATTATGGATTAAATGTCCACAATCTTTCTCTTTGTTAAATTCATTTTAAAACAGTGAATACAAGGAAAAAATAAATATAGGTATGATTAGAATTTTTTTAAAAAATAAAGCATAGAAATGTATAGCTTTATTATGAGTTTTCTCATGGGACATGTTGAATATTTTCACTAGGTACCAAAGGTAGCTTTTGATGGAACTAGAAAGTTTTAATTTGTCCTCAGTGAGTAGTTGAACTTCATATTGTCAGTACTTTGATCATTTTCCACTTAAATTACTCCTATAAAAGACCTGCTCTGGCAAGACCCTCACCCTGCTGTTGCCCCTTCTGTGGATGCCCTGACTCCATGTCATCTTCTCTACTGAAATCTGACATGAGTCCTTTTTGCTAGTATGAATTAGAGTTCTATTATTCAAAGCATATTTTAGAAAACATTTCATTTTTTTAACTGAGAAGGGCAGGAAGGGATGGTATTAGTGAGGTCTACAGGGACAGAGGAGCCTGGTGGGCTGCCAACTATGGGGTCGCACAGAGTCAGACACAACTGAAGCAACTTAGCAGCAGCAACAACACATTCAAATAAGATTGAGAAACTCCAAGTGTTTAACCATAGCTTTCTATTAATACTTATCACACTTTCAGAAAGGTTAAATATTAAATGGGTTAATATAGCCTCAATGTTAAGGCTCTATGCATTTGATACTAGGGGGCCTTAGCAAATGAGTAGAGCTCTAATGTGAAATTTCAAGAGATCAGGTCAAAAGAGCTGCGTAATACTGATATATTTAGAATATAATATGTGCATCTCATCTCCTCTGCTCTTCTCTTCCCCCTTCCATCTTTCTCACCTTCCTCACCTCTCACTACCCAGGTAGACACCCTAAATCGTGACATGCATCATACAGTTGTCTGACTAATTTTGGAAGACATCAAAGCGTAGGGCTTCCCTGGTGGCTCAGTGATAAAGAATCCATCAGCCAAAGCAGGAGATGTGGGGTTTGATTCCTGGACCAGGAAGATCCCCTGGAGAAGGAAAGGGCAACCCATACCCAGCAGTCTTGACTGGGAAATCCCACAGACAGAGGAACCTGGCAGGCCACAGTCCATGGGGTCTCAAAGAATTGAGCACAATGGATCACGCAGGACGATGCCTTCAAGCAAGGTCTGGCAAAGCATGGATGGCACAGTTCTTCACCTCTTTTGGTGAACACATACCTATTGCAACACTGTGAGACTCTTTTGTTTATGTATCGCCGTGCCTGTGTTCTTGTTACAGTAGCAGATTTGAGAGGTTGTGACAGAAACTATGGCTCACAAATTCTAAAAGATTTACAGATAACATTTACCCCACTCTGTTCTAAAATAGTTTTGTTATCTCAACCAACCCATGAGGCTTTTCGTGGATGACTCTGTCACTGACCTGACACAGCTCTAGAGATCCTCTCATCTCTCTGAACAGAACAGGGCAGATGTTAATCCAGGGCCTTGATGTCATCTGAGGGTCTCTGGAGTGAAATGTACATCTGACACCAGGACTACTAAAGCTGATAATGCTATTGACCCTTAGAATGGAGTCTCCACACCAATTCATCTACTCTGTCAGTAGACAGAGCGTGTGTGTGTGTGTGTGTGTGTGTGTGTGTGTGTGTGTGCGCTCAGTCACATCTCTTTGCAACTCTGACAGATAGCCTTGTAGATCAAAGGAAATGAAAGAAAAGCAGTCAGCTGTGTTCTCTCCCTTGCATCAGAACTTTTAGAAAAAAATTTCATGCACTGAACTCAGTTAAAGGTTTAGTTTGTTAACCTAAACACATTTGCATTCTTTTTCATATTAGTTTCAGCCGACTCATTAGAAAAGAAACTGATGTTGGGAAAGATTGAAGGCAGGAGGAGAAAGGGACCAAAGAGGATGAGATAATTGGATGGCATCACTGACACAATGGACATGAGTTTGAGTAAGCTCCAGGAGATGGTGAAGGACAGGAAAGCCTCGCATGCTGCAATCCATGGGGTCACAAAGAGTCGGACACATCTGAGAGACTGAACAGCAACATTGAGGCAAGAAGTATTCTTCATCTTATCACTGAAGCTGTAAAACATTTTTTTTTTTTGCAAACCCAACCCCTATATTTCTTAAGTTTCTCGATATATGTTTCCAAGGCTATAAGACTTTCACATATACTAATAATGCTCATTATCAGGTTTGAGTATATTCAACAATGGTTTCTCTGTAGTTGAGTTTAAGAAATATGTAATATGTAAAGTTGTTTTAGGTAACTACAACACTATGTTGACTTAAAAAGGTAAGGTTGGACTTAGCAGTTTGAGTCAGAGAGCTCTAACTGTAACACATATCAACTCAGAGAAAGTACAGGCTTTTGCTTACTTTATATGGGATGAAGCTACTAGAAAGGCTTGAAGGAATAAAGCAAGATGTTGTCCAGTGATAGAGTGTCTCTCAGAAAACTCAGGTCAATTGATGCTGGGTACCCTCAGGTAAGGTACTTCAATGTGTCTTCAGTTATCCCCTTTCTATAAATAACAAAATCATAAGCCCCCTACAGTGGAGGCTATGCATGTAGACAGAGTGATATGATATACTCAAAGAAAGAAATAAGTGAAAAAACAGCAACTACCAAGTCATGTTTATAACTTCATAATTTTCTCTGGAAAATCTGTTTTCAGTCTTACTGTATAAAATCATGATAAATGGAAGCATGTTTTTCCCATCGTATTTTAAAACAATGGTCATTGTCTGGATTTGTCTAAAAAGTCAGAAACTGCTGTGACTTATCCAACAAAGACTTCTGTCATTTGGGAGAAACACTGACAGAATGGCCATCTTACGGTTTGTGAAGGAGGCTTAGTGTTCTTATTATTTAAATTTACGAGCTTTACTTTCTCAAGACACAGAAGGAATTTGATCATAATTAATAGAATTTCCAAGGTCCGGGCTCACTTTGAGGTTCTGTAAAACTGTGTCTTTACATAAGCCAACATGTGATGGTGTACTAAAAGTTCTAAGCTCGGGTCATATTCCTAATATCAATGAATGAACAAAAATTATAAAAATCACATTTGAAAAGCTGTAAGTTGAATTTATATGTAACATTATAATGTTATGGACTGATTATAATACTTCTAATGAACATTTATATTAAAATAACTTCATATATATATCTATATCTATATATCTTTTTATCTTTCCCTTAATTTTGTGAGGTAAAATTTACTGTACTTGGAGCACAAGCTTTTGTGGAAATATTTTGTGCTTAAAAGTATCTGTTGTTCAGATGAGAAAATAATAGCAAAATTCATATTGCAATATAAATGCCTAAATATGTTTTCAAACTTTTGTAAAAATATAGACTTGTATTATAAAATGGTATACATAAAAGGCTTATTTTCTGATTATTTTTGCCCTAAAGAATGCAGAGAACCTAAAACCAAAGAAATTGTAAAACTAGAATTTAAAGCTATCTTTTGTTCCAAACTTGAAAACTTGAAACAAAACTACATGCAGAGTATTTGTCTTTTCTAAAGAAACATTTCAATGAATTAATTTAATGATTATTACAGATTATTCTATTTCAGTATTGTTTAAGGTAAAAATTAAAGGACCCACAATTTGAACTGATACTTATTTTTTAATTGTCTTAGCATATTGGAACGGACAATACAAAATTTCACAGGACAAAAAAGCTAACAATTTTGTCAAGTGAGAACACTGGTCATAGCAAACACCCTTATCCAACAACACAAGAGACAGCTCCACACATGGACATCACTAAATATGCAATACCAAAATCAGATTGATTATGTTCTTTGCAGCCAAAGATGAAAAAGTTCTATATTGTATGCAAAAACAAGACCTGAAGCAAACTGTGGCTCAGATCATGAGCTCTTTATTGCAAAATTCAGGCTAAGATTGAAGAAAGTAGGGAAAAACCACTAGGCCATTCAGGCATGACATAAATCAAATTTCTTATGATTTATACAGTGGAAGTGACAAATACATTCAAGGGATTAGATCTGTTGACAGAGTGCCTGAAGAACTATGGACAGAGCTTCATGACATTGTACAGGAGGTGGAGATCAAAACCATCCCAAAGTAGACGAAATGAAAGAAGGGAAAGCGGTTGTCTGAGGTGAAAGTTGCTCAGTTGTGTCCAACTCTTTGTGACTCCATGCACTATAGACTTCATGGAATTCTCCAGGCTAGAATACTGGAGTGTGTAGCCAGTTCCTCTCTCCAGTGGCTCTTCCCAACCCCGGGATTGAATCCAGGTTTCCTGCACTGCAGGCAGATTCTTTACCAGCTGAGCCACCAGGGCAGCCCAAGAATACTGGAGTGGGTAGCCTATCCCTTCTCCAGGGGATCTTCCTGATGCAGGAATCAAACCGAGGTCTCTGGCATTGCAGGCAGATTCTTTACCAGTTGAGCTATCATGGAAGCCCAAGGAGGCTTTACAAATAACTGAGGAAAGAAGAGATGCTAAACACAAAGGAGAAAGGGAAAGATATACCCAACTGAATGCAGAGTTTCAGAGAATAGTAAGGAGTGATAAGAAGGCCTTTTAAATGAACAATGCAAAGAAATAGAGGAAAGCAATAGAATGGGAAAATCTCTTCAAGAAAACTGGAGATAGCAAGGGACCATTTCATGCGAGGATAGGCACGATAGGGCTTTCCTGGTGGCTCAGCTGGTAAAGAATCTGCTTGCAATGGGAGAGACCTGGGTTCGTCCCCGGGGTTGGGAAGATCCCCTAGAGATGAGAAAGGCTATCTACTCCAGTATTATGGCCTAGAGAATTTCATGGACTGTATAGCCCATTGGGTTCTAAAGAGTCAGACATGACTGAACGACTTTCACTTTCATTTTCACTTTGGGCACAATAAAGGACAGAAACAGTAATGACCTACCAGAAGCAGAAGAGATTAAGAAGAGGTACCAGGAATACACAAAAGAAGTATATAAAAAAGTCGTTAATGACTGGGATAATCAGGATAGTGTGGTCAGTCTAGAATCAGACATCCTGGAATATGAAATCGAGAGGGCCTTAGGAAGCATAACCATGAACAAAGCTAGTGGGAGTGACAGAATTCTAGCTGAGCTATTTCAAATCCTAAAAAACAATGCTATTAAAATGCTGCACTCAAAATATCAGAAAATTTGGAAACTCAGTAGTGGCCTCAGGATTGGAAAAGGTCAGTTTTCATCCCAATCTCAAAGAAAGGCAATGCCAGGGAATGTACAAACTACCATACAATTGTGCTCATTTCACATGCTAGCAAAATAATGCTCAAAATTCTCCAAACTAAGCTTTGATAGTATGTGAACTGAGAACTTCCAGATATACAAGCTGGATTTAGAAAAGGCAGTGGAATCAGATCAAATTGCCAACATGCGTTGGATCATAGGGAAGCAAAGGAATTCCAGAAAAACATCTACTTCTTCTTCATTGACTACGCTAAAGCCTTTGACTGTGTGGATCACCACAAACTGTGGAAAATTCTCAAAGAGATGGGAATACCAGACTTAACCTGCCTCCTGAGAAACCTGTATATAGGTCAAGAAGTAACAGTTAGAACTGGACATACAACAACAGATTGATTCAAAATTGGGAAAAGAGTAGGGCAAGGCTGAATATTGTCACCCTGCTTATTTAACATATATGCAGAGTATATCATGGGACATGCCAGACTGGATGAGACACAAGTTGGAATCAAGATTGCAAGGAGAAATATCAACAACCTCAGATATGCAGATGCTGCTGCTGCTGCTAAGTTGCTTCAGTCGTGTCCGACTCTGTGCAACCCCACGGACTGTAGCCTACCAGGCTTCTCCAACCATGGGATTTTTCAGGTAAGAGTACTGGAGTGGGTTGCCATTGCCTTCTCCTGATATGCAGATGACACCACGCCTATGGCAGAAAGTGAAGAGGAACTAAACAACCTCTTGATGAAAGTGAAAGAAGAGAGTGAAAAAGCTGGCTTGAAACTCAACATTAAAAAAAAGAAGAAGAGGAAGAAGATTATATCATTTGGTCCCATCACCTCATGGCATAGAAAGGGAAGAAGTGGAAGTTGATAGATTTTATTTTCTTTGTCTCTGCAATCACTGTGGACAGTGATTTCAGCCATGAAATCAAAAGCTGCTTGCTCTTTGAAAGGAATGCTATGGCAAACCTAGACAGTGCATTTAAGACCAGAGACATCACTTTGGTGACAAAGGTCTGTATGGTCAAAGCTATGGATTTCTAATAGTCATGCACAGATATGAATGTTGGACTATAAAGAAGGCTAAGTGCTGAAGAACTGATGCTTTCAAACTGTGATGCTGGAGAAGACTCTTGAGAGTCCCTTGGACTGCTGAGAATTCAAACCAGTCAATCCTAAACTAAATCAATCCTGACTATTCACTGGAAGGACTGATGGTGAAGCTGAATACTTTGGCCACCTGATGCAAAGAACCAACTCATTGGAAAGGGCCTTGATTCTGGGAAAGACTGAAGACAAAAGGAGAAGAGGGGCAGCAGAGGATGAGATAGACAGCATCATCAACACAATGAACATGAATCTGAGCAACTCCAGGAGATAGTGGGGAATGCTGAAGTCTATGGGGTTCCAATGAGCTGGACATGATTTAGGGACTGGACGACAGCAAAGATAGATATTTACAACTGCAAAAATTCTACCAATAATACAAAACCTTTAATAAGAAAAAATAGCAGTAGTTGTGTGCATGTGTGTTCACCTTTGTCTTTTTTTTTTCTGTGTTTGCATGTGTGTGTATATATGCAAGAGATGCTTAATAAAGCATCTGAAAGTTCTGAATACTTTCTCTTCTCGGTAAGGTAAATTGTCAGGTGATTGTAATGAGAGGTATATTCCAACATAGGTCTTCAGACACTTCATAGGTGCTAGGAATGCCCCCCAACAGCCTTTTAAATATTTAATTCCATGAAAATTATGTTCCTATATTGAAATTAATTCCTGTGTATTCCATTGTTGAGGTGGAATTAGTGTGAATTTGCTGCATAAAGTGTCCTCATTAATGGAAAAATTCATCTCCAGACAAAGACATTTTAATTTATTAAATTATTTCAATATGTTTCCTTTCCTTTAATTGACTTTCTTGTTTTGTTCAGATCCTCTTCAGTCTTCTAATAAAGAAGAAATATGAAAAAGGAGAGTGAGGTGAAGGAGAGGAAGAGGAGGAAAAAGAGAAAAGCGGAGGAGGCATTAAGTGAAGGAAAAGGAAACAGAGGGAAAAAGCTAGGGGATGAGGGCTTTACCTCAGCATGCAAAATTTTGTGATTTGGGGAGAAAAAAGAATTGCTGCCTAATAACAGGGAAAGCTACTCTAGCTCTGAGTAGTGTGTATCATCTTTTTTAAAAAAATGTATTTATTTACTTGTATGGGTCTTCGTTTTGGTCTGTGGGATCCTGTCTTCCTTATGGCAAGAGGAATCTTTAGATGGTGCATGTGGGATCTTTAGTTGCAGCATGAAAACTCTTAGTTATGACATGTGGGAGCTAGTTACCTGACTGATTAAACCTGGGACCCCTGCATTGGGAGCTCTGAGTCTCAGCCACTGGACCATGAGGAAAATCTCTCTTATGCATCAGCTTAACAGTTCATCTATTAGGGAAAAGATGTAAGAGGAGCAATAAAGTTGAAAGAGAGATATAGATTATGCCTTCCATAGACTTCAGTTCAGTTCAGTTCAGTCGTTCAGTCGTGTCCGACTCTCTGCGACCCCACAAACTGCAGCACGCCAGGCCTCCCTGTCCATCACCAACTCCCGTAGTTCACCCAAACCCACTTCCATCAAGTCGGTGATGCCATCCAGCCATCTCATCCTCTGTCGTCCCCTTCTCTTCTTGCCCCCAATCCTCGAAGCATCAGAGTCTTTTGCAATGAGTCAACTCTTTGCATGAGGTGGCCAAAGTACTGGAATTTCAGCTTTAGCATCATTCTTTCCAAAGAACCCCCAGGACTGATGTCCTTCAGAATGGACTGGTTGGATCTCCTTGCAGTTTATGGGACTCTCAAGAGTCTTATCCAACACCACAGTTCAAAAGCACCAATTGTTTGGCACTCAGCTTTCTTCACAGTCCAACTGTCACATCCATACGTGACTACTGGAAAAAAGCATAGCCTTGACTAGACGGACCTTTGTTGGCAAAGTAATGTCTCTGCTTTTTAACATGCTATCTAGGTTGGTCACAACTTTCCTTCCAAGGAGTAAGCGTCTTTTAATTTCATGGCTGCAATCACCATCTGCAGTGATTTTGGAGCCCCCCCCAAAAATTAAGTCTGACACTGTTTCCCCATCTATTTCCCATAAAGTGATGGGACCAGGTGCCATGATCCATAGACTTACTCTCTAGTAAAGTAGATCAAGGATTTCCCTGGTAGTTTAGTGATAAAGAATTCACCCGCCAGTTCAGGAGATGTGGGTTTGATTCCTAAATTGGAAAGATCCCCTGGAGAAAGAAATGGCAACCCACTCAAATCTTCTTGCCTGGGAAATTCCATAGATGGAGGAGCCTGGCAGGCTACAGCCCATGGGGTGACAAAGAGTCAGACATGACTTAGCAATTAAACAAAAACAACAAACTAGATCAGATGGGTAGACAAAGGATGATAACAGAAGAAAGATTTCTTTCAGTAACACACACAGTGATGGGTTTACATAATCATAAGGTTATTTACTGTTGTAATTTCAAGATACAGTTTCAGGGAAGAGAGCATTTGAGGTATATTTTAAAGGTTGGATATGACACTAGGTATGGATAACAAAGCGGATTCCAGGACACAGGAGCAAGCGCATGAATGCACAAAGCAGGGACCACTGGCACCTGGGGAACTTGCCTCAAGTAGGACAAAATATAAACTAGAATAAGAGGGTGAGTGACTGGCAATACATTTAAAGAAGAGTTTGAAGAATGTCTTGTTGAGCAAATAGAGAATCTGCATTTTATTAAGACATAAGGGGGTTTCAGAAGGCTTTGCTTTTATTAATTTATTATTTTCATATATTTGTTCTTAATATGATGAGTGTGTTGAGATTTCATGATCAGATATTTGTTTTTCGAAAAAAAGTTCTTCCTCATGGCAGTGAGGAAGATTTGAAACAGAAAATGACTGGAGGTAGTAATAGTAATTAGAAGATTAAATATATGGATGATAAACAGTTACCACCACTAATCAGCATGTAGTATGAGAAAAGAAGATGGAACAGAAGTGATGCTAAAGAAAGAATAATTAGAATTTACCATTAGACTGAAAGCAAGAACAATGAAAATGGGTTAAATGTAAACCCACAAGATGTCAACAATAAGTTTCAGACAAAAGAGATAGGAAAATAATGAGACAAAACAAATTTAAGGAAAAATTGGTGACTTTGATTGTGAGTATGTTGAGTTTCAAGTGTCATGGAGATATACATGCACCGTTTGAATTTTAGGTAAGTGAAAACATGAAACTTGTGAGTTAAGAGGAATTTTAATTTGCTCTGCATTAACCAAATATTTAAGGCTCACACCTGAGAAGTTACAGAGACCATAGGCATTTATGTGTCAGGAGAGTGCACATGTGCAGTACTTTATGTAGCATTTTCACCCACATTCTGTGAGTGTCAGTCATTCTATCCATTCACTCAAACTTCCTAGAGCTCCCTCTTGAGACCCAGCACTGTTTCACATCATGAGACAAAAGCTTGTGTTAGATCAAGACTCTAGTAATAATGTTTAGAGTCCATGAACCAGCTTGTTAAAAATAAAAGAGTGAGGGACATGATGGTGTACAAAATTAGGACTGTGTCACTTGAAATCTAATATGACAACTTGGAAGTGGGCCTTTTGATACAAATGCAGCTCATTATCGGCTATACCCCAATGAAAATAAAAAGTTTAATGTTAAAATATGTAGCTCAGAAGCAGCCATCTACCAAGGTCCCTACAGACCTTGAACACAACTGTGCAAGAGCCCCGGGTACATTTAAAGCAGGTCTTCCCAGACATAGTGGGCAGGGGAGAGGGCTCTGTGCATTGCCAGCACATCCTAAATCTACCAGTGGATTCTGAGTTAGCCATTGTATGACTATGTTTAAGTTATAATTTAAGGTATTCTAGATGTATTTGGTCTTCAAGTATTACTACCCTAACTACTAGAAATAAAGAAGGGGAGGGGTTTACCTGTTTATCTCTCTGTTCAAATCACTACATAGCAATGCTCCAAGGATAAGACTGAGCAAAAGGATATAAATTTGCAGGGAAGGTCTCTGTAGGCTTTCAGTAATCTCCCCAAATGTTAATCCCTTATACTGTGAAAATTAGAATGGCAGAACAGTTTTACTAGTCCTTAAAAACACTTGATCAATTTGTCATATTGTTTGTCAGAGAGAAAAATTGGTTTCTTCACATGTTTAACGTTGCATATCTCTGTACTGTCAAACCTTGGTTTCTTTGCAACAACGTGGGTATGATTCTATGAAGTAAGTAGGCAGTGTCATGGATTTACCAACCTATAATTTTTCTTTAATTAATATTGTTTAATAATGCTTATGAAGGTAGTTTACCAAAATCCATGGTGTTATGGGCTGAAATGTGTCCCCTACAAATTCCTGTGTTAAAGCCCTAAGTGCCATTACCTCAGAAGGTGAGCGATAAACTCTTTAAAGGTGATTACATTAAAGCTTGGAGATAAAGTCTTTAAAGGTGATTATGTTAAGAGGAGGTAATACAGAAAGGGCTCTAATCCATATGATGGGTGTCCTCATAAGAAGAAATGAGGACATAGACACAAACAGAGGGGACAAATATGTATAAACCAAGGAAAGAGACCTAGAGGAAACAATTCTGCTATCACCTTGATCTTAGACTTCTAGCCTCCAGAACTGTAGAAAATGAATTTCCATGTTGAAGCCACCCAACATGTGCTCCTTTGTATGGCAAAGTACCCAGCAAATATAATATACAAATCCTAGCAAACTAATAGACATGACAACAAAGATATACTCTCTGAACTACCATTCCCCAATAGATTGCAAGGAATATAATCAATGTTATTATATTGCTTAAATAAAAGCAATTTCCACAAAAATATAGATTTTCATTACCCTAAATGAGAATTCTTAGAAAATATGTTCAATTAAAACTTGTGTTAGTATAACAAAACAAAACGTAGTATCAAGCACTATTTCTATCTCTAAAAAATAAATCAAAATTATACACGAAGCAATTGGATTTAGCTCAACAAAATGAGTGAGCTTGCATTTAGCATAGTTTTTGTTGCAAGCTGGTCAAGAATCACATAGCATCCTCTTATTCAGTAAACAGCCAGTAATTCATAATAAATGTTCTTTATTGGCATAATTGGTTTGCTTTTATTAGAATTCAACTATTTCATTTAAGGAAGAAGCTGATAAAGCAAAGTGTAAATGTACTACAGCACAACTGAAATGAACATGTTAGAAAAAAGAGTAGTTATTTTTTCAGGGTACTTCAAATATCTTTAAGTATTTTTAATAACATATTCATAACTCCTTAGTAAATGTAACTTCTACATGTAGGGGCACATCAGTAATTTATTACAAAAAGATAAAATGCTATTTTGGGGGGACTATTTTTATCATGGAATGAGAATTATCTCAAAATGAAGCAATCACCTAGACTTGTCTTTGTCTTCTGAGAGAACTAGTCTAACATATCCTTGGATTATGGCTGGCTCTCTTTTACTTTTTTTCCAGGAAGGCAGCCAAATTTCAGTAATTAAAAATATTTATGGCTGGGTTCAATCTCACTTGTTGAAGTTTAAACACCTTTCTCTTTAAAGTCTTATTTATGCTCATTTTAAATATGATCTCTTGTTTAAGTCAAAGCTAGTATACAGGCTGTGTCCTGCCTGAAGAAACTTCTGGGAAAGTTGAGAAAACTCAGACTTTAGACATTCAGAAAGTTCACTCTCCACATGGTCATGTACAGTAAACGTTTAGGAATATTGTTGAATTTTCCACTATTTCTCATCATTTCCCCTTTATTGCATATGCAGATTTTAATTCCATATTCACTTATGAGATTATTTGATTACCACTTGTCTCCCTTATATACTAGAGCACATATATTTTTGCTTAATCTTGCTCAAGACTTAGCTCAAACTGGATACATGACAAGCCCTCAACACATCCTGGTTTCTAAACTATCTTGTACAGTTTAATAAATAATGTTGAAGAAACTCTTCCTCAGTCTTAACTTCCCTCCATAAACCACACTAATGTATTTCTTTGAAAAACAGACTTGAATTGTGAATATATTGGCAATCTTTCTTTTTGTTAATTATAAACTGAGTCTACTGA
Source organism: Budorcas taxicolor (assembly GCF_023091745.1). NCBI lineage: Eukaryota > Metazoa > Chordata > Mammalia > Artiodactyla > Bovidae > Budorcas > Budorcas taxicolor. The sequence continues at coordinate 91,874,990 of NC_068910.1, forward strand.
AGGATATTCACTTCAGGGCCATAATATTCTTTCCACTTACTGAATATTTACTAAATATCAGGCATTGTGCAAACCATGTATTATGACACAAAGCATCTGAGGTGTGAAATAGTACAATCCCTAATAAAAGCAAAAAATTAAAAGTATATTCATGTTTAGAAGGAACAGGTAATCTTTAAGACCATACATGTAGGAAATAAGTACAAGATGGGAAGACAGCATCAACAACCAAATAGCCATGTCTGAGTACATGGTTATTTTAAACATCCTTTATTATTATTTTTTTTAATATTTTGGATGAGGAGGGTTGGAGAGCATCTTAAATTCCTTTATTGTTCTAGCCATCCATAGCCATTTGCAGTAACTGGGTCATTCCATTCTGGGAAAAAATATTGCCGTTGATTTCTAAATGCCCCCAACAGAATCAAATGAGCTGGGAGAAAATGAAATTTGTGCAAGATCTAAAATGTCTATGCAATATGAGGAATGAATCTGTTTACATCACATGAATATGTGGGTAGAATTTAACTTATGAAAAATAAATGACTCCAACTGAAACTCCATTTTTGTGAACATGGCTAACATGAACTGAAAAGTCCCACTAAGATTTTATAAACTATGAAGAAGAGATTAAGCTTATTTAAAATTATTTTTTTGATAACTAAAATTTTTTGTGTTTTGTGATTATGCCTTAAATTGTGAAAGCAGAATACCTTCCATATTTATTTTAGCTTACCTTTTCAGGGGGTGTTTTTGTGTGTGCTCGTGGCTCAGTTGTGGTTGACTCTTTGTGACCCCATGGACTATAGCCCGTCAGACTCCTCTGCCCAGGGGATTCTCCAGGGCAGAATGCTGGAGTGGGTTGCGATGCCCTCCTCCAGGGGGTCTTCCAGATCTAGGGATTGAACTAGAGTCTGCTGCATTGCAGGCAGATTCTTTACCATCTGAGCCACCAGGAAGCCCCCTTCAAGGGGTTTACCTATGTTAATTAACTTGGTTCTCGCAAACCCTTGATGTAGCTTGGCTCTGTTTTCACAGATGAGGAAAAGAAATCCTGAGGATCTTGGTGATTTGCCAAAGATCAGTCATGCTGCTGCTGCTGCTAAGTCGCTTCAGTTGTGTTCAACTCTGCAACCCCATAGGCGGGGTTGCAGGCTTCTCTGTCCCTGGGATTCTCCAGGCAAGAACACTGGACTGGGTTGCCATTTCCCTCCCCAGTGCATGCATACCTGCTGAGTCACTTCAGTCATGTTCAACTCTGTGGGACCCCAAGGACAGCAGCCCACCAGGCTCCTCTGTCCACAGAATTCTCTAGGCAAGAGTATTGGAGTGGGTTGCCATCAAGATCATTCATAATAAGGGGCAATTAAGGCTTCTGCTGCTAGAATTCTTTATGCTATATCTCACTCCTTTTCTAAAATTTGAGTGTTATTGCTAATCAACCTTACAAAAGGGAATAAATGAAACAAATGCTAATGAAAATATCCTTTTCCTAAACAGGAAGTATTTTATCACATAGACTTTAATTACTATCATCACAATAGGATAATATATTCCATAACAAAAAATAAATTGGCATCACACTGAAGGAAGAGAAATAAACAAAAGACTGAGAACTTAAAGGGAAAACCTGGTGCTAGACATTCAGAAATAAACAGTCCTAAGCTATAAACAGTACCATAAAAACAAAATATACAGTGCTGGATCTTAATCTAAGCCTTTCAAAGATTTCCTTAGAAAATATGATATGCCTTTCTTCAATAATGCAAAAAACAGAAGTTAAAAATGCCTGTTATGTATGAAAAGAAAGAAAGAAAAAAATAAAGAAATCATGATTTAAAGGCACTGCAAGCTGCTGCTTGTATCAAGTACTATGAATCAACCCTAACCTGACCTTCACATGGAATATTTAATATCTAGCAGAGGACATGGGCTTTGAACATCAAAATCTCATTTCAGATTACTGATCTGTGAAATTCTAGCAGACATTAGAAAATCCCATGGAAGATAACAAATAACCAAAAGGAAATATCAGCAAACAAACCAACAGTGTATTTAATGGAGCATAAGAGACTGTTTTGAAGTGTTCTGACTGATCTGTGGAAATTTGTCTCATATTTTATGAGAAAATATATTAAAACATAATAAAATTTTATATATTCTACCACTGAAAACTAGGAGATGACCTAAAGTAACCAGAATATGTTAAAATACATCTATATATCTACAAAAATATAAATATTCAAGGTATTTCTTCCAGAGATATAATGCTCAGCCATTTTTAAATGACATAATTTTTAAGTTTCAAGAAACATCAATAAAGAAAAAAACACTGCAGTAAAATGATTATCATGAACTCAGACCATATTGTCGGTTACAGGAAAAGTAATTAAATTACCGGTCTCCTGCAAGTCACCCCCCTTTCACCTTCTAGCAAAATCACAAGATTCACTATATAACTGAGAAGTAATTCAATTCATAATGACATCTTTATAGAATAATTAAATCACTTTCTGACCTACATAACCAAGGAGAATGTTGCCTTATCAGAGTTAGCATTTACATGGAAGAAAACTTAATAAGAATAATCTGAATTAACCATTGTAAGGAAGAGAAAGCCCACTCTTTGGGCCTGAGAGAGCTAATGGAGTTATTGCCTTGTCAGCTTATGTTAGTAGAGATTTTTAAAGATAGTGGTACTATTTAATTTACATGAAACTTAGTAACAAGTATGAATACCTCTCTGGCAAAATTATATTACTAAAAGAGCCCAAAGAGATCAGTAGTTTTTCTTTTGTAAATTTTACTGTAGTGTGGTTGATAGTCAAAGCTATGGTTTTTCCAGTAGGCATGTATGGATGTAAGAGTTGGACCATAAATAAAGCTGAGCACCAAAGAATTGTTGCTTTCAAATTGTGGTGCTGGAGAAGATTCTTGAGAGTCCCTTGGACTATAAAGAGATCAAACCAATCAATCCTAAAGGAAATAAACCCTGAGTATTCATTGGAAGGACTGATGCCGAAGCTTCAATACTTTGGTCATCTGATGCAATGAACTGACTCACTGGAAAAGACCCTGATGATGGGAAAGATGGAAGGCAAAAGGAGAAGAGGGCAGCAGAGGATGAGATGGTTAGATAGCATCACCAAGTCAATGGACATGAATTTGAGCAAACTCCAGGAGATAGTGAAGGGCAGGGAAGCCTAGCGTGCTGCAGTCTATGGGGTCACAAAGAGTCAGATACAACTTAGTGACTAAACAACAACAACAGTTGGTCTACAATATTGTGCAAGTTTAAGATATCCACTGAAGTGATTCAGTTATACAGAAACAGATTATTCATTCTTTGCCAGATTCTTTTCTCACATAGATTATTACAGAATATTGAGTGGAGTTTACACTGCTATACAGTAGGTCCTTGTTGGTTATCTATTTCATAAACAGTAGTCTATGTATATTAATTCCAAATTCCTGATTTATCCCTATCCCCCACATTTCCTCCTTGAGAGATGAGTTTTTTAAATAGTGGTATTTCAGAATCTTTAAGGAAAAATCAGTTCAGTTCAGTCATTCAGTCATGTCCGACTCTTTGTGATCCCATGGACTGCAGCATGCCAGGCTTCCATGTCCATCACTGACTCCCAGAGCTTGCTCAAATTCATGTTCATTGAGTCGGTGATGCCATCCAACTATCTCAGTCTCTGTCATCTCCTTCTCCTCCTGCCTTAAATCTTTCCCAGTGTCAGGGTCTTTTTCAATGAATCAGTTCTTTGCCTCTGGTGGCCAAATTATTGGAGCTTCCACTTCAGCATCAGTCCTTCCAGTGATATTCAGGATTGATTTCCTTAAGATTGACTGCTTGGATCTCTTTATAGTTCAAGGGTCTCTCAAGAGCATCCTCCACCACCACAGTTCAAAAGCATCAATTCTTTGGCACTCAGCCTTCTTTATGTTCCAACACTCACGTCCATAATGACTGCTGGAAAAACCATAGCTTTGACTACAGACTTTGTCAACAAAGTAATGTCTCTGCTTTAAAATATGCTGTCTAGATTTGTCATAGCTTTTCTTCCAAGGAGCAAGCATCTTTTAATATTTCATGGCTGCAGTCACCATCTGCAGTGATTCTGAAGCCCAAGAAAATAAAATCTGTCACTGTTTCCATTGCATCCCCATCTATTCGCCATGAAGTGATGGGATGAGACTCCATGATATTTGTTTTTTGAATGTTGTGTTTTAAGCCAGCTTTTTCACTTTCTTCTTTCACTTTCATCAAGAGGCTCTTGAGTTTCTCTTCACTTTAAATAATCCTGTACAATGGGCTTCCCAGGAGGCACAATGATAAAGAATCCACCTGCCAAAGCAGGAGACATGAGGGACTCTGGATTCATTCCAGGGTTGGGAAGATCCCCTGGAGAAGTAAATGACAACCCACTCCAGCATTATTGCTTGGAAAATTCCTTGGACATAGCAGCCTGGCAGGCTATAGTTCATGGGATTGCAAGAGTCATACATGACTGAGCACACACACACACACACACACACACACACGCGTGCGCGCGCATGCACGCACACGTAATCTAGTACAGCACAATAGTAGATACATAGCTTCCTGAGAGCTTCTTCCTTACACTTTTCCTTAGTAAACACAACTTAAATAAACCCTTTATCCACCACCTCTCATCGGGATTGGGACAGAAGGATTCACAGGAAAGTGGGTCTGGAGGGTGAGAGATGCAAAGAAAGGTGCACTTTCCAGGATGCGAGCAGGGTCTGGGAGATGGAAGGAGGTAGGTCAAGGATGAAGACAGATTTCATAGAAAAGGCCTGCCTGCTCCTTTGGAAAGGAGAGGAATACATATTTGTGGCTTCAATCCCAAAAGGTACATTTAACCTGAAACCCACAAGGGTGTGTGGATGGAGAAGTTAGATGAGTTCCTCTGATATTTTTACAGCATGGTTTATAGTCTGTCCCTTTCAAGATGTCTCTTGAAGAATTCAGATAGAGCAGAAGTATGTTCAAGCTGTAATAGCAAAGTGGTAGACATGACTGGAGAAGGAAATGGCAACCCACTCCAGTGTTCTTGCCTGGAGAATCCCAGGGATGGGTGAGCCTAGTGGGCTGCTGTCTCTGGGGTTGCACAGCGTCAGACACGACTGAAGCGACTTAGTAGCAGCAGCAGCAGACATGATTGACCTGTTAAAAGTTCAGTTTGGCCAATTTCATGTTTTACTTTTTTATTTTAATATTTTGGGCCTGGACCTAGTCTTTGGTTTGCTGGGGTCCACACACCCTCTGCTGTCTTATACTTAGTCCTCTTCAAAAGGGCATGAAGGCATATGAGCTTGCAATCCTTTTTCCAGAGCACTTGACAAGGAGTTTAGTGTCTGAGGGTATTAATGCTAGAAACACTATTATCACTGGAAAACCTTTAATCTGTTGGTGTGTGTGTGTGTGGGTGCGTACTTATGAACCTGTAGTGATTTCCATGTAATGTTGAATGCTTTATCCCTAGAAATGTATAATACCAAGCAATAAAGAAGGACAAATGACAGTTTTTACTTAATCTGTATATTTAGCAAATTCATACAGAGAGACTAAAATGTATAGATTTAAAACCTACACATAATATTTTTAGCTACTCATTGAACTTTAATAGAATGTAAAGAATCGCACTTTTGTTCTTAGGGTTCCTTCTCTCTGTATCACAGAATTTTCATTATTTAGCTAATTTTTAATGTTAAGCTATCACATTTTCGACTGCATTTCTCATTTTGCTCTGTAAGACAAAGGTTTCTGTATAACTCATATAAATGCTCAGCCACAGTCTTACTGTTCCTTCCTGAGTACTTTTGATTGCAAAACAGATTCCTGCTACTATCTGTAAGCTTTTCCAAGCCTTGTTTTCTCACTTCTCACTCGGAGCCTAGAGATAGGATGCTTGGTGCCTCACGACGGCATGCGTGCAGTGAGCACAAGAACCTGAAAAAATAGCCCAGGCCCGTCTTTCCCCGCCTCTCCCCCACTACCCTTGCCTCCTCATGCACTATTAACGCCAGCAGAGCTTCCTGGACTGCTGAACAAAGCTCACCATCCTCCACCAACAAATTCCGTCCACAGGCTTCTGAATGTTTGCCAGTGCCCTGTGTTGCCTGCACATGGCAGATATAATTGGCAAACTGAATGAAAAATTTCCTATTCTTACCAGGCGGTATTTCCGATAGAAGATAAGAATAGCCTGAATAGCTAAGCTGGCATGTGAAAGCAGCTCTGCTTTTTGCATAACACTTATTATGAAGATGCAAATTTCGTCTCAACCAGGAGAGGTATTTGTGGCTGCTCAGAAGACATTCCTTTAGCTAGTAGCAATTTGCATCCCCAGTGTCTTATTTTTCAGTATTTTCCAACTCCGTTTTGAGACGATATAGTAACATCATCTCAGAATTCCCTATAGACATAGGTTGACGAACATTTGTAAATTGTATCTAATCATATCCTTCGTGTTGTGTTATTTCTCTGTTCAAAATGCCATAACCAAGGATTTGTCCTACTCCATGTTCACTTCACTGAAACTTAAGTTAGTAAAACTGAATAAAATCATTGATTCAGATATACATTTTCATTATGTAACATTTCATAAAAGAGTTACTAAATATCTGTGTATCATTCTGGCCAGTTTGTATGTAGGCATTTTTTAAAAGTATCTGGCTGATGTGTTGATATGTGTTCATATAAGTGATTTTGTAATTTCATTCCCATCAGTATATTTCATTCATTAAATTATATACTCTGTGCATATACACTCAAATAATCTTTTACAAGACTAAGCTTTTAGAAGACTAAGAAAATATCCTTGGCCAAAATATTTGACTCTCACTCTCCAAATTTCTTCCCTTGGTATTTACAATTACTTGGTTTTCCATCTAGAAATGGTCAATGCATATAAAGGAAAGGTCATAATTTTAGGATTTTATACTAGATTTCCACTTCTTCATTTTTTCACTGTAACCTCTTTTGAAACCTGACAGTGCATATCAAGTTGACAACTAGATTTACTGTTAGCATAGTTGCTAAAGTTTGTTCTTAGATTGAAAGCAGACATATAAATATGAACCCAGTAGACACAGAAATGCTATTCAGTCATTCTTGAACTCACTGCTCATTCAAGACCAGGTGTGTTGTATGCCAACTGTTGCAAAGCCTTCCACTAAGCCTGCTGATAATACGCAGTTCTACAGGTCACCCTCTGCCATCCAGGATCTCACAGCCAGAGGACAGACACCTCTAACCGACTAGCATGGCAAGTTTCTTTGTAGGTCATCTGGTCTCCCATCCCTCCCCTTCCCACTCCCCCTGCAAGCCTTCATTCCTTCATTCTCTGTCCCTGAGCACATGCCTTTCTCATCCTCGGTGTGGCTCTGTGTCCACAGGTAGGTGTTTCCTTCTCCCTTGCTTCTCTTTCTATCCTCCTTTACCTCTTTCCAGCTTCCTTTCTCTTACTCCCTCAGCTCTCTGACTCCTCTCTTCTCCTTCTGTCCTCTTCTGCTCCATCTTCAGAAACACAACATCTCTCTCTCCATCCTCTGCTCACTATTCCCACTGTCTGTCGCATTTCCCACATCTGTACTCCCTTTTCTCTGCCTGCCTCTCTCCTTTCTTTGTAAGTAAATCACCACTTGCTGATCACACTCATCCCCCCCATTCCACCTCACCTGGTCGACTGCTACTTACACATCAAGTCTTAGCATAAATGGTACTTTCAGAAAGCTCTCTCTCTCAACCAGATTAAATAAATTTTAAACCCCCAATCCCATACTCTTTCATTTTTTCTTCAAAGTTTCAACTCATTTATAATTATTTTTAATATATTTTTTAAATTTTTGAAAGAAAACAATTTTAAAATATAAAGGAATGAAGTGGAAAGAACCCACCTACCCATGTTCCCCACCAGCCAAATTTCCACACAATTTTCCATACCACCATCCATCCACCATACAAGGTGACCCTCAGTTTTAGTTACTTCTGAGTCTTTGCATAGCCTCTCTGTCTCTATACAAACAAAAATGAATATCTATTCTGATTCCATTTTCATTATACACGATGTATAATCAGCTTATACATACCATCACTCACTATATTTGTATCATAATGTGTCCTGGAAATCTCTCTGTACTAGTAAATATACAGCTTAGTCATTTGTTTTCTAAAGCTGCATTCTATTTTATTGTTTGTATGTATCATGAATTGGTTAAATCATTGACTATTGATAGGTATGACACTTTACCAAATATGAACAAATTAAATAATCTTGAGTATGCATTGTTTCACATATGTATGAATTTGGGATAAATTTCTAAAAGTGGATATGTTTAGTAAAAGATGATGTGCATTTTTAATAAGAAAAATGTCCCACTGTTGCCTTAAATGGAGTCTATGAGAAATTTACACTCATGGACCATATATGAGAGAAATGTTTTCCCCAAATTTTTGTCAAGAAAGCAAACTTAATGAGTGAAAAACTGCATTGCAGTGTATTATCCACTCTCTCCAACATACCATAAGTCTCTCTGACTATCTTGAATTTTTTCTCTTAGTCTAAGAATATGCTCAGCCTTTCCTTACATTAAACAAAGGAAACTCTCTCTAACTTGATTATTTCTCTGCCTAGCTATCTCTTTCTCATTTTCTTTCACTTCTTTACAACAATTGACTCTGGAACCCATTTTAATGTGACTAGTATTCTTATCACCCCATTGTTATTGTTACCAGTAACATCCCAATTTTCAAATGTATGGAGGATTTTTCTATCCTTATCACACTTGATTTTTTTTTTTTTTTTAATACTTGAAACTAATCATCATGCTCTCCCTTCAAAAATTTCTTACCACTGACTTTTGGGGAAAAACTTTTCTGATTGTTCCAATATCTTTGGTTAATTCTTAGTTGTTCTGTGTCAATCTCTTTGAGAGGCTTGTATTGAAATCCCTTTAAATTTCTGATAGCAGTACAATTTCTTCTTTCTCTTTTTAATTTAGATTCCTCCTGGTACACCTCTTTTACACTCACTGCTTCCAATACATGAGTATGATAGCATCAGTGGCCCCAAATCTTTACCGATGGAGGTAAAGAGCATCTGCTTACACCCTGCTCTGGGTGATTGTATGATACAGAAGGGCACAAAGTACAAAACATTACTCAATTATGGACTTGTTACAAAAATGAGTTGTATAAGTTATTAATAATAAGTAACACGGAGTACTTGGGACATGGCTGGCAAGAACTAAAGTATGAGTTGGAGACATTCTGTTATTATGCTATGAAACAGGTTATACAGCAGAGCCTCATGTAAGCCTTTAATTATTGAGAAATAAATGACTGAATGAACATTCAGTATTCTAGAGAGTTATCATTTAGTCTCTTCCAGAAAAGTAAAAATATGATTTTCTGGAAATACTGATAATATATACTGTATATATAAAGTAGATACCTAATAAGAACCTACTGTATAGCACAGGGAACTCAATACTCTATAATGGCCTATAGGAAAAGAATCTTAAAAAAGAATGGGTATATGTATAACTGATTTACTTTGCTGTATAGTACAGCAGAAACTAACACAACATTTGTAAATGGATTGTACTCCAACAAGAGTTAATTATAAACAAATATAGAATTTTACAAAAAGAAAGTATATACTGAAAAGATCACTTGTATTTATTGAACTGGTAGGTTTGGAGAGCCACCTGGTGGTAAGAGAATATGTGAGGCAAGGTGGAGCTTGCACTGAACCTAAAAACACATGCCATGAGTGGTGTACTGCTTTACTAAGAGTGAGGAGGGCAAGAACTGTTAGGCTCTGCCTAGACTTCCTACAGGATTCTACTCTTCCAGTTTTGCTCTATGAGCATGTTTGATTTTCTTTACACAGTTTCAGAAAAGTATTTATTTTTCTATGGGTTTAATTTATCAACCTGGCAGTAGATACTCAGAACTGGGAGAAAAGATGCATGACCCTGAGGTATGGATACAGGATGTTTGGGGCTGGTGCACTGAGATGACCCAGAGTGATGGTATGGGGAGAGAGGTGGGAGGGGGGGTTCAGGATTGGGAACACATGTACGCCTGCGGTGGATTCATGTTGATGTATGGCAAAACCAATACAATATTGTAAAGTAATTAGCCTGCAATTTAAAAAAATTTTTAAAAATGTAGACTCTTAGGCTGTTAAAAAAAAAAAATGATGGTGAGCTTATCCCACCAGAGGGTTAGAGATGGAGGCAGTAATGGCACAAGTTGCTGCTAAAAGCCTCCTTCTCTTCCTTGTTTCCCATCCTTCTACTGTCTGATGTGGTTTCAAAGTTAACTCTTGCCTAACAACATGCTGCTTCCTGGTGTATGCCAGAAATAGGTACAGAATTATTCATAAAAAAGTGAATCGAACACCCATGAAGATTGCTTTTAAGCTTTAAGAATCAAGGGATAATAAACAAATAAAGAAGTTTCTGCTACATGATTCTAGAGTACTAAAAAAATCCCCAAATCTTAGTAGTTCTCAATCATATACGTTTGTCATTCATGCAACATGCGGGTGGCAGCTTGTAGCTGTAGCTTTACTCTGGTCCAGAAAGAAGTGCTTCTCAATCCAGAACTCAGGCTGAAGGGACAGCTCTCATATGAAATAGGCTATTCCTGTGGCACAGAGACAGATCAAAAGATGTCAAAGCAACTTGCACTGACTCTTAAAGCTTCTTCTCAGAGCCAGGATTGGTCTCTTTAACTCATACCTCATTGGATAAAACATGTCACATGGTCAAACCTGATATTGATGGAGATGTAAATATACTCTCACTTAAGAAGTAAATATATATTATACTAAGTGTAATATAATTTATTATCCAAATCAGGACAATGTTGGGAATGAACATGTTTTTCAATAGTTGAGTCAGGATAATAGGCATAATTTGGGATTGTCCTGACAAACTTGGATATATTGTCACCTTCTTATAATCCTCTTACAGGGGAAAAATGAACAGGCAGTTGAGATAATCTTGATCACAAGCTTTGATTAAAAGATCTTGCAGATATGCATGGATACAGACACTCATGCTAAGGGACACAAGGGAAATCAGACAGGAAGAAGGACTAGACAGGCACATCAAGAAGTCGGATATTATCCTTGGGCTGTGAGATCGTTCCTGAAAGAGAAGTGAAGACAAAGGATGATGAACCAGAGTGCCGTCCTGTGCTGTGCTGCTAAGCATTCAGTCGAGTCCAACATTTTGCAACCCCATGGTCTGTAACCCGCCAGGCTCCTCTGGCCATGGGGATTCTCCAGTTAAGACCACTGGAGTGGGCTGCCATGTCCTCCTCCAGGGGATCTTCCTAACCCAGGGACTGAACCTAGGTCTCCCACATTGCAAGCAGATTCGTTACAATCTGAGCCACCAGGGAAGCCCGATGAACCAGAGTAGTTCTATTTAAAAGGCCTACTTCTCAAAGAAGCATGCTGGCTGTGATGGATCGTGCAGAAGCATGGCCAAGAGGAGCTACAACTCGCCCAAGGTCAGGGGCAGCGGCCGAGAGGAGCTAACCCACGTCCGAGGTAAGAGAAACCCAAGTAAGACGGTACGTGTTGTGAGAGGGCATCAGAGGGCAAACACACTGAAATTATAATCAGAGAAAACTAGTCAATCTGATCACATGGACCACAGCCTTGTCTAACTCAATGAAATAAGCCATGCCATGTGGGGCCACCCAAGACAGGCGAGTCATGGTGGAGAAGTCTGACAGAATGTGGTCCACTGGAGAAGGAAATGGCAAACCACTTCAGTATTCTTACCTTGAGAACCCAATGAACAGTATGAAGAAGCAAAATGATAGGATACTGAAAGAGGAGCTCCCCAGGTCGGTAGGTGCCCAATATGCTACTGGAGATCAGTGGAGAAATAACTCCAGAAAGAATGAAGGGATGGAGCCAAAGCAAAAACAGTACCCAGCTGTGGATGTGACTGGTGATAGAAGCAAGGTCTGATGCTGTAAAGAGCAATATTGCGTAGGAACCTGGAATGTCAGGTCCATGAATCAAGGCAAATTGGAAGTGGTCAAACAGGAGATGGCAAGAGTGAATGTCGACATTCTAAGAATCAGAGAACTCAAATGGACTGGAATGGGTGAAATTAACTCAGATGACCATTATATCTAATACTGCAGGCAGAAATCCATAAGAAATGGAGTAGCCATCATGGTCAACAAAAGAGTCTGTAATGCAGTACTTGGATGCAATCTCAAAAATGACAGAATGATCTCTGTTCATTTCCAAGGCAAACCATTCAATATCACAGTAATCCAAGTCTATGCCCCAACCAGTAACACTGAAGAAGCTGAAGTTGAATGGTTCTATGAAGACTTACAAGACCTTTTAGAACTAACACCCCCAAAAGATGTTCTTTTCATTCTAGGGGACTGGAATGCAAAAGTAGGAAGTCAAGAAACACCTGGCGTAACAGGCAAATTTGGCCTTGGAGTATGGAATGAAGCAGGGCAAAGGCTAATAGAGTTTTGCCAAGAGAACGCACTGGTCATAGCAAACACCCTCTTCCAACAACACAAAAGAAGACTCTACAATGGACATCATCAGATGGTCAACACTGAAATCAGATTGATTATATTCTTTGCAGCCAAAGATGGAGAAGCTCTATACAGTCAACAAAAACAAGACCAGGAGCTGACTGTGGCTCAGATCATGAACTCCTTATTGCCAAATTCAGACTGAAATTGAAGAAAGTAGGGAAAACCACTAGACCATTTCAGGTATGACCTAAATCATATCCCTTATGATTATACAGTGGAAGTAAGAAATAGATTTAAGGGCCTAGATCTGATAGGTAGGGTGCCTGATGAACTATGGAAGGAGGTTCATAACACTGTACAGGAGACAGCAATCAAGACCATCCCCATGGAAAAGAAATGCAAAAGAGCAAAATGGCTGTCTGGGGAGGCCTTACAAATAGCTGTGAAAAGAAGGGAAGCAAAACGCAAAGGAGAAAAGGAAAGATATAAACATCTGAATGTAGAGTTCCAAAGAATAGCAAGGAGAGATAAGAAAGCCTTCCTCAGCGATCAATGCAAAAAAATAGAGGAAAATAACAGAATGGGAAAGACTAGTGATCTCTTCAAGAAAATTAGAGATACCAAGGGAACATTTCATAATGATGGGCTCGATAAAGGACAGAAATGGTATGCACCTGACAGAAGCAGAAGATATTAAGAAGAGGTGGCAAGAATGCACAGAACTGTACTAAAAAAATCTTCACGACCAAGATAATCACGATGGTGCAATCACTCACCTAGAGCCAGACATTCTGAAATGTGAAGTCAAGTGGGCCTTAGAAAGCATCACTATGAACAAAGCTAGTGGAGGTGATGGAATTCCAGTTGAGCTATTTCAAATCCTGAAAGATGATGCTGTGAAAGTGATGCACTCCATATGGCAGCAAATTTGGAAAACTCAGCAGTGGCCACAGGACTGGAAAAGGTCAGTTTTCATTCCAATCCCAAAGAAAGGCAATGCCAAAGAATGCTCAAACTATCGCACAGTTGCACTCATCTCACACGCTAGTAAAGTAATGATCAAAATTCTCCAAGCCAGGCTTCAGCAATATGTGAACTGTGAACTTCCTGATGTTCAAGCTGGTTTTAGAAAAGGCAGAGGAACCAGAGATCAAATTGCCAACATCTGCTGGATCATGGAGAAAGCAAGAGAGTTCCAGAAAAACATCTATTTCTGTTTTATTCACTATGCCAACACCTTTGACTGTGTGGATCACAATAAACTGCGGAAAATTCTGAGAGAGATGGGAATACCAGACCACCTGACCTGCCTCTTGAGAAACCTATATGCAGGTCAGGATGCAAGAGTTAGAACTGGACATGGAACAAGAGACTGGTTCCAAATAGGAAAAGGAGTACATCAAGGCTGTATATTGTCACCCTGCTTATTTAACTTATATGCAGAGTACATCATGAGAAACGCTGGACTGGAGGAAGCACAAGCTGGAATCAAGATTGCCAGGACAAATATCAATAACCTCAGATATGCAGATGACACCACCCTTATGGCAGAAAAGTGAAGAGGAACTAAAAAGCCTCTTGATGAAAGTGAAAGAAGAGAGTGAAAAAGTTGGCTTAAAGCTCAACGTTCAGAAAATGAAGATCGTGGCATCCGGTCCCATCACTTCATGGGAAATATATGGGGAAACAGTGGAAACATTGTCAGGCTTTATTTGTTGGGGGCTCCAAAATCACTGCAGATGGTGTCTGCAGCCATGAAATTAAAAGACGCTGACTCCTTGGAAGAAAAGTTATGACCAACCTAGATAACATATTCCAAAGCAGAGGCATTACTTAGCCGAGTAAGGTCCATCTAGTCAAGGCTATGGTTTTTCCAGTGGTCGTGTATGGATCTGAAAGTTGGACTGTGAATAAAGGTGAGCACTGAAGAATTGATGCTTTTGAACTGTGGTGTTGGAGAAGACTCTTGAGAGTCCCTTGGACCGCAAGGAGATCCAACCAGTCCATTCTGAAGGAGATCAGTCCTGGGGGTTCATTGGAAGGACTGATGCTAAAGCTGAAACTCCAGTACTTTGGCCACCTCATGCGAAGAGTTGACTCATTGGAAAAGACTCTGATGCTGGAAGGGATTGGGGGCAGGAGGAGAAAAGGACGACAGAGGATGAGATGGCTGGATGGCATCACTGACTCGATGGACCTGAATTTGTGTAAACTCCGGGAGTTGGTGATGGACAAAGAGGCCTGGCGTGCTGCGATTCATGGGGTCCCAAAGAGTTGGACATGACTGATTGACTGAACTGAACTGAACTTCTCAAAAGATCAACAGTGGTTAAACAAGCAAACAAAAATCATAGTTTCTCTAGCCCCAGTGATTGAGTCAGATGCCCTGGGGCTCAAGGTCTTCATAGGAGTAGAGAGAACAGGAGGCTATCAAGTATCCAGGTTTGTTGGTTCAATGATTTCAAGTGTTTAATATGTGAAACAATAATATTTATTCAAGTATATCCCCAAATGAAGGAAAAGAATCATTTACTCTAGAAGAGATTGAAGAATTAAGATTAAAAACCCCCAAAATCTTCTCAGTCTAGGCTACTTTTTTAAACAATTAGAAATTCAAAATAGAAGAGATTAATTACCTGGAGAGTATATAGGTGGATATGGAGTGGAGTAGCGATAGGAGCCTGTGAGGGAAAATCAATTAGCCAGCCAATGAATTAGAAGTTAATATATTTCTATTGTTAAAATTTTATTCTAATGAAATTAATGTTTCCTAGCTCTGAAATAATTTTAAAGCATAAACTCAAAAGCAATCCAGAGCCACTTAAAAACAAGTACCTTTTTGGGGCAAAAAATACTATTGAGTGAGAAGGTTAAAATCACATCTTTTGTTCTTATGTGGATGTAGGGCAAAAATATGTGGGTGAAAGACAAGACAAATAGTTAAATGAAATTCTCTAGGCTACAATTCATGGTGTTAAAGAGAGCACATATATTTCAGATATTCTCTAGACATTAGCCTTTGTCTCTGAATGAATTAAACTTTGATCTTGATGCCACTGTATCATTTTTTGACAGCATTGAAATAGCAAGCCTAAACAGATGGTGGTCTTGGGAAAGCATCACCTCCCTTCCATTGCTCATTTACTAATTGCAGCATTTAATTACATTACCTTTCTATCCTTAAATGTATCCCAGGAACTTACAATTAAATTTGCTGTCCTTTCTTTACGTGGTGTGTTAGTCGCTCAGTCGTGTAGGAGTCTGCAACCTCATGGACTGTCGCCCACCAAGCTCTCTGTCCATGGAATTCTCCAGGCAAGAATACTGGAGTGGGTAGCCATTTTTTTCCCAGGGGATCTTCTTGACCCAGGGATCAAACCTGAGTCTCCCACAATGCAGGCAGATTTCTCACCATCTGAGCTCCCAAGGAAGCCCCAAAGAAAGCACTATATTACCTTAAATATCTACATATTTATCAAAAAGCATATGTTTAAAAACAGTGTTCTTAGTGATTCCTATTTATGAAATACTGGAAATTTCCTAAGGTAAAAAAATACTTTATTTGGAAATTGTTGGTGTAAAGAGTTTACTATTTTATCCACAAGGTGGCAGAATAAGCTAGGTGCTTCATGTGCCTTTTTCAAATTTCTCAAAGTGACTTCAAACGCCTAGTTTTACAAAATTCAGATGAAAAATGCTGAAATAAATGTACGACATGCCTTCTTTGACCTGGACACATGTGTAAGGTAAGTACCTATATAAGTAACAGTTTCTGAAACAACTTAAAACAACTGAATACTCTTTCATGTCCTCAAGGCAAACCTCATTCAAAAGGTATTTTAAAGTTGGTTTCTAGTGTAAACATTTGAGTTGGTTTCAAGTAAACACTTTCCCTTAGCATATTTTTCTTCCTTTCTTTTTTTTTTTTTTAAACACCATGACCATACTTGGCCTCCTGCACTGTGAACCCAGGGACTTGTTCTCTCCACAGTCTGCCCCTGGGGAGGGGCCACTGAAAGATGTCTTGAACATCTGTGCCAGTAGAGCAAGGAGGTTACCTCTCTTGTGAAAACACAAAACACACACTTACCTTTGGAAACTCATCCAAAGGCAATAACACACTCATGCTAAAATAATAAAAGATACTATAATTTATGATAACCTCCAATATAGCCAAATGTATGAAGGTAACAAATAAGATGTCACCAGCTAGCATATTTCAGTGCATCTGAAACACTGTTACTCTGTAGAAATCATAATTGAATAATTGTTTTGGTATAACAAATGCTGATTTCTGTATTTTAATGATTTGTTGGTAATTGGATTGCCAGAAGAAAATCCAAACTTCGAATGGCATCCAAGACCCCAGATTACCTGTTTTTCTTAGGCAATCAGTCTCTATATTTAACTGAACAGACTGAAATCTTTCACACCACTGTCTTGGGCAAGACTCATACTTCTTGGAACGTCTGCTCCTCCTCTGTTCCTCTAGAGCAGGTGAACCACATCTAGTGAGCCCGCACACTATAACTAGTGAGTCCGTGCAGTACAATCAGTGACTCTGCGCACCACAACTAGTGAGTCTGCACACGACAACTACTGAAGCCTGCACGCTCTAAGGCCTGCCCACAAGCAGCAACTACTGAACCCGCCTGCTGCCACTACTGAAGCGCATGCGACTAGGTCCTGTGCCCTGCAACAAAAGAAGCCACCACTAGAAGCTAAATTGTATTGTTTATTTAAATTTCAAAAATCAAGAAATGCTTAAAATTAACATACACATATTGCAAAAAGAACTGAAAAAAAGAGAATATCTTTTACAAGTTTCTATGCTCTTGGACAATAAAAAACAGAAAAGCTATACATGGGTTAAAAAGCTGGCTCTGCACTGGTTTTGTGACCATTTGGCAAGTGCCTATATGTGGTAGCTTCCCTCATAGCTGAGTTGGTAAAGAATCTGCTTGCAGTGTAGGAGACCCTGGTTTGATTCCTGGGTCAGGAAGATCCCCTGGAGGAAGGGAAAGTCTACCCACTCCAGTATTCTGGCCTGGAGAATTCCAAGGACTGTATAGTCCATGGAGTCACAAAGAGTCGGACATGACTGAGAAACCTTCACTTTATATGTGGTAACTGAGGCTTAGCATGCACATATACATGCATGTCGTGAACTGGGTACAGTTACACCTGCCTTGTATGCTGCTGCTGCTGCTAAGTCGCTTCAGTCGTGTCCGACTCTGTGCGACCCCATAGACAGCAGCCCACCAGGCTCCTCTGTCCCTGGAATTCTCCAGGCAAGAATACTGTAGTGGGTTGCCATTTCCTTCTGCAATGCCTTGTATAGAGGATTGTTAAGTGCAAGAAAAAGTGAATAAAGTTAATAGCACAGTGCTTACCAGGTAGCAGATATTTTTAAATGTGATAACAAATATCACAAGCTCTCTGTTACTCGAATATGTATGTCATTTGATTTCAGCAGTTCTATTCAGAAACAAAAGTTCAGAGATTATGGCTTACTTGCATTTAACAACAAATGAACACACATTTTGTATCCAGGAGTTTGTGATTTAAAGCCAATACTGCAAAATCTTTTATAACTCATAAGAATTATATGAATTATAAACTATTTCTTTCTAACTATTCACTGATCTAGTACTAGGTAGATTTTCTACTTTTAAGGGCTTTAATTTATAAAATAGGCTCAATTCAGTTGCAATTATGATTCTAAAGAGGTAAGATAAAATTTTAAGAAGATAAAAATAAATCCAGTTGTTAAAAATGTGTGAACCATCATTACAGATTTTGTCCCCATGTTGCAGTCTAACAGCATGTTGTCTAAATATGATAAAAAGTTTACCTAGTGTAAATATCGGAGAAGGCAATGGCAACCCACTTCAATACTCTTGCCTGGAAGATCCCATGGGCGGAGGAGCCTGGTAGGCTGCAGTCCATGGGGTCGCTAAGAGTTCGGCACTACTGAGCAACTTCACTTTCACTTTTCACTTTCATGCATTGGAGAGGGAAATGGCAACCCACTCCAGTGTTCTTGCCTGGAGAATCCCAGGATGGGGGAGCCTAATGGGCTGCTATCTATGGGGTCGCACAGAGTCGGACACGACTGAAGCGACTTAGCAGCAGCAGCAGCAGTAGAAATATGAATTGGGTTTTATCATTCTTTCTATGGGCTTCCTTGGTGGCTCAGAAAGTAAAAGCATCTGCCTACAATGTGGGAGACCCAGGTTCCATCCCTGGGAAGAAGATCCCCTGGAGAAGGAAATGGCAACCCACTCTAATACTCTTGCCTGGAAAATCCTATGGGCGGAGGAGCCTAGTAGGCTACAGTCCATGGGGTGGCAAAGAGTCAGACACGACTGAGCGACTTCATTTTCACTTTCATTCTTTCTATGTATTGGAATCAATTTCCTTCTGAATCCATCGAGGTTTCCATGCATGACTTACATTAAACCTAAGGTTAATTATTTGAAGGAATCAGTTTTATAGCTTCCTTGGAACATATTGCTAAACCAAATTGAATAGATATTAATTTATTTAATTTTACTCAAATAAATCCATTCAACAAGAAGCACATTTTTTCCCACAGAGATAAGCTGAGGTCTATAGCTCAATATTCATGTCAACACTTGATCTTTTTTTTTTTTTAACTTTCAAAGAATTTTAGAAATCTTTACCAATAATTAAAAGAATAATTTTGAGAAATAGAATATTCCCTGCCATATCAGTAAACAAGAACGTCATAGTCTTCAGAGATTCCCACCCTGCCCCCTAACCCTTATGAGCTGGTGAGCCCTGAAGGATACCTGCCATCTAGCAGCCCTTAGACAACAGCCAATCCCTTCAGTGAGCCCCTAGAGCTCAGGATGTGAAAACGCAGGATACAGGTCCAGATAGCTGAAGTACATACCAAAGGGATGATTTCAATGAACCATAGACTTGAATCTTCCGTGCATGAAAAGTGCTAAATCCCTTAACTTAGGTTATCTGGTTTTCTTAATCAATAATAATCTGATGCTCATGCTACCTGCCCTGTGTTGCAAAACTTCTGTGTACCCTGGCTCCTACCCATCCCCCCACCTGTCTTCTTGAAGCAGTTTTCTCAGGATTACTTGAGATGTGGCTGCCTCCCAGGCTTGAAATTCTCCAGATCCCCACCCATTAAAACCTAATCATCAACTTCTAGGTTGTGAATTTTTTTAAGCAATATTTTGTTTAAAGTACTGTAAATCATGTCGATTATAATTTGATTCAGATTTGCTACTACAACGACACAAAATAATTCAGTGGCTAGTTTGGTAACTTTTCTTATAAATTAAATTCCTCCGAATATCTTATGATTAACACTATTTGTAAAACAATAAGATCTAAAAATACAACTTTAACATGTCTCTACACAGAAAATTCTCCCATTCTTATGTATTAAATTCATCTACATTTCAAGGAGACAGCAATTATTTCAATGACAAAAAGAGAGAATTACAGTTTCTTTGAGATTATGAAGGTCCTTTTGGACAACTAATCTCAGCAAAAGGAATAGTAACACTTACAGAAGTATTACCAACCTTCAAACTAAAGGCTTCAAAAAGAAAAGTAATTGGATTTACACATTTTAATAAAGCACTTACAAGCTGTATGAAACAGCTAAATGTCCCTTTATACTCAGATGACTAATATGCTTACATGCAAGATTAAGTCATTTCTTCTGTTTTAAATCTAGCCTTTCCATAAATGGC
The DNA here is from genome assembly GCF_023091745.1 of Budorcas taxicolor. Taxonomy (NCBI): domain Eukaryota; kingdom Metazoa; phylum Chordata; class Mammalia; order Artiodactyla; family Bovidae; genus Budorcas; species Budorcas taxicolor. The sequence goes on from NC_068910.1 coordinate 91,895,306, forward strand.
TGATAGAGCCTCTGGAATGATATTTATGCCAATTTAATGATAATATCAGTTTTCATGGAATTGCTTGAATATAAGGCTGTGGTATGTTCTAGTTTAGAGATATTATAACAAAATGCAGTAGTTACAGGAGAAAGGAGTCTTGACTTTGCTGTATCCTGGAAATATCTATCCCCTGATCCTCGAAATTAGGCCAGAGAGAGTGACAGTTGCTCAGTCATGTCCAATTCTTTGTGACCCCATGGACTATACAGTCCATTGAATTCTCCAGGCCAGAATACTGGAGTGGGTAGCCAGTTCCTTTCTCCATGGGATCTTTCCAACCCAGGGATCAAACCCAGGAATACCACATTGCAGGCAGATTCTTTGCTACCTGAGACACAAGGGAAATCCCAGAATACTGAAGTGGGTAGCCTATCCCTTCTCCAGGGAATCTTCCTGACCCAGGAATTGAACTGAGGTCTCTGGCATTGCAGGAAGATTCTTTACCAACTGAGCTATGAGGGAAGCCCAAAAGTGAAAGTGTTAGTCTCTAAGTCATGTCCCCATGGACTGTAGCCTGCCAGGCTCCCCTGTCTTTGGGATTCTCTAGGCAAGAATACTGCAGTGGGTAGCCATTCCCTTATCCAGGGGATCTTCCTGAGCCAGGGATAGAACCCAGTTCTCCCACATTGTAGGCAGCTTCTTTACCATCTGAGCCAGGAAGCAAGCCCAGGTTTACTATTAATATATTTAATATAACTCTGTTATAGATGGATTTAGTCATTTCTACCCAAATATCCTGTCCCATGCCAAAAGAAAACAGAGCAAAACAAACAAAAGAATAAAACAGGGAACTCAAGTCATGTATAAATAGGTTTATGTTATTTGATTTCTCCCATTCAATTGTGTTTGCTGTAAATTCCTGTGACCAAATTCGACCTATGAAACTTATCATTGTAGACTAGGAGAGAGTGGCAACTTAAACTCTCAATAAAAGATAGCCTTTTATCTTTGATTTTTGATGAAAGAAATGGTTACATTTATTTACCATCTTCCTTAGCTGATTAGGAAATAAGCCTGGAAAAAATACTCCAGAATAATCTACTTAATTTAAAAATGTCAACTACAAATTGGCACTTGCCATCTACCTCCACAAAGAATAAATCATGTACTGCTGCAGCTGCTGATTTTCAACACCCCTTGAAAGGAGTTCAAGGCAGAGAACAGAAATGAGGCACTCTGTGCTGGGGGAGGAGGAGGTTATTACAACTGGCAGGACAGGTCTTCAGAGAGTTAGATGTCAGAAGCTGATTTTAGGAGCCCAATTCTTATACTTCCTCAATCTAGAAAAGCACTAAAATACTTCATGGTGACGAGACTAGGAGAAACCTTCTGCTCAAAATATGTGCTTGATTGCATACACTCCTCGTCAACAAAATTACATATATACTGACCAATCCCCCTGACTCTTTGGAGTAGTAGAGCTATCTGAGATGGTGTCTCCTAGGCAATAGTCTTTATTTTGCCCCAAATAAAACTTGATTCACAACTCTCTTTTTCTGCAAATTTTTTTTTTAAAGTAGACAAAAAAGAGTATACTTATCCACTCCTAACTGGAGTCAAGAAGAAAGAAAAGTATTGTGTAAAGAATGGAAAAAAAAAAATCCAACTTCTTCTCTGTCCCTAGAATTCTTTTTTTTCTTAATGAAAGGGAGAATGAGGAGTGAAGTCCCTCACAAACATCAAAGTTCTTCTGATTCAGAGATGACACAAGCTTGCAAAATAATGAAGAAAATATGGTTATATGTTACTTCATGTACTTTGAAGAAAGACATTTTTGTGCAAAGGAGAGAACCTTAAGTTTAATTTTCCAAGGTTATTCTCAATCTCTCATGACTTAAACACTGAGCTTGGGCACTTATGGTTTGGCTCTCCATTCAGTTGAAGGACAGTGATTGACTAGACGGTGGGGCAGATATTCACACTCATGTGCAAGTTAAATAACAGGTCTCTGCTACACATGGTGAGAAAATAAAGTACGTGTGAGAACTGACTCTCAACAATCAAACTAAAAAGATACTGTACTGTCCAAAATATAAGAATAATTTTCTGAGTACAAAGGTTCAGATTGCATTTCTCAGGGTTTTGGTTGATGATTGTGGAAGACTAGATTACAAGAATATTTTGATCACAATATATAAATATATGTCCAATTATTTATATCTTATAGTAAGTTCATAAAATGCACATAAAAACATTCTTATAATTTGTATTAAAGCAAATGAATCCCAACAAATTAATTATGCAAAATTACAGTCCTTTTGGATCACATTTAGAGATCTTATTGACCTTATATCTGTTTTTCCTTACTTTTTGCTTTGCTTGCTTTCATTGATTCACTTTACAGAGAGTGTTTTCCCAGTTCTTATACAGACTTTGGAGAAGGAAATTGCAACCCACTCCAGTATTCTTGCCTAGAGAATCCTGTGGACAGAGGAGCCTGGTGGGCTGCTGTCCATAGGGTCGCGTAGAGTCGGACACAACTGAAGCGACTTAGCATGCTTTCACGCGTTGGAAAAGGAAATGGCAACCCAATCCAGTATTCTTGCCTGGAGAATCCCAGGGACGGAGCATCCTGGTGGGCTGCCGTCTATGGGGTCGCACTGAGTTGGACACGACTGAAGAGACTTAACAGCAGTAGCAGCAGCATACAGACTTTAGTTTTCCTAACATTGCCATGAGTTTTGGATTAAATAAATTCAGATGAAAAGGTATTAATCCATGTTTCTGGCAATATAAAACACTATGGTATTTGCTTCGTCTACATTTTTCACTATTTGGAATACCTCAGATTGATAACAAAATAAATATGCATATAGAAATAGGTGTGATTTTATCAAAATATTGCACATTCAACTATTGTAATGGTTTGGTTATTACAACAAAGCAGCTAAATCCTTCAGTCTCAGCACTGAGAATCTTTCATGTTTTTAGTAGAAATTTGAGGCCCAAAGATTAGTATTTACTATCTCCATATAATATTTGAATCATTGCAACAGTTATTATCTGTTGAAATAAACAAGGTCCCTGCTCCTAGAGAGCTTCCTCAACCAAATGACAAGGCTTAAAATGATGCTCATTTGTAACTACGTAATTTAAAAATTAGTTAAAAGAAAAAAGCCTCACACTTTTCCTGATCGAATTCAATGTCTTTTGGAAATATTGTCAATGATACAGTTGAATGCCCCAACAACAGAAATGGGGAGAAATATCTTGATATTATAAAGAAGAAACAACTATCTTTCTAGAATATCCTATCTAAAAAACAATTTATGATAATCCTCCTTTATACATTATATATCTTAGACACATAATACCTCCATTATGCATAATTAAATGCATAAAATTATTTCTTCAAAACATATTTTAACTCAATAACAGTAATATCATTTCATAATACCTTTTGTTGGTTTTCAGACAGTGCCTTGCATAATTTAATCTACTGTTAAAAATTCTGTGGTCTCTATTTATGTCAAACACAGCAATAGATTTTTTGGCTTCAATAATGTCTTACCTAAAAATATTTTGAGAAAGGTCTCTCTTTATTAGGGATATTATTAAAACAGAAAGAATTCAAAGTTTGAGTAGGATTTAAGGGAAACTGGGCATTACAGTAGCAGCAGGGCATTAATTCAAAATTAGCTAATAAACAATCACCAAAATTTCCATAAAATCAAATCAGAGTAGTAAACATGTATTATTGATTGCAATATAATAAGTTATTATTAAAATCTTCCAATAATAACTTTTAATAAATTTATGATATACCTGTTTACATTTATAGAGAAAATGCAATTATTTTCATTTTAAAATAAATGTTTAAGAACATGGGGTGGATACTTGGAGAATTCACCCTTCCTTACCAATGTAACCAGAGAGACTTTTGTTCATTTAAGTGTAAAATATTCACATTATACTTTGCTTTAATATAATAGTACAAAATAACACATGATAAAATTGCTATAAAAATAATGATACTTTTGATTCATAACTTCACACTTTTCGTAATATATAACTATTTTAATATTGCATTTTACTACTGCCAAAGCACTCACAGCACTGTATTTTTGTCCTTATTTTATACTCTCTTCCAGGTCCCGATGCAACAATAGGTTTGGCATGAGATTGTACCTACAAACAACATCCCTCAAATAAATATCGTCACCAAATATCTCTCCTCTGAATCCAAAAGAGTTATATTTCCCATGTATCTGTTTGGCATTGCTAATGGGATTTGACATTCTAGACTCAATAACATCCAAAACCAAACTTAAGATCAAAACATACATTGAAAGAATGGCATCACCATCTATCCATAACACACGTAGAATGTTTCAAGTCATCCTAACATTTCCTCCTTTATCACACCCATATCCAGCTATAACCAATTTTGGTCAATTTTACCCCCTAAACTCATTTCAAACCTATCCACTCTTAGTAAACCCTCCCACAACAACTCTGGTCAAAACTGGGTCATGGTTATAGTAGTTTCTTAGATGACTTGGCCTCCCCTCTAGTCCCGTCTTGAGCAGTGAAGTGTGTTAGTTGCTCAGTCATGTCCAACTCTTTGCAACCTCTTGGACTGTAGCTCACCAGGATCCTCTGTCCATGGAATTCTCCAGGCAAGAATACTGGAGTGGGTAACCATTCCTTCGTCCATGTGTGAGCCACCAGGGAAGCCCCACGAATACTGGAATCAGTGCCATTCCCTTCTCCAGGGGATCTTCCCCACTCAGGGATGGAACCTGGGTCTCCCTTATTGTGGGCAGATTCTTTAATGTCTGAGCCTCAGTGAGAATGAGGTTTTTGAATTGCAAATGTTTAACTATGCAGACTGACACCCTGCAAGCACACAAACACAACTTTTTCCATGGATGTTCATTTTCCTTATAATAATGATAGAAGTCCTCTACATAATTTACCAGACCTTGCATGACATGTCCTCAATTACTCTCTAGCCTCATTTTGTGGGACATGGCCCTTCCTTTATTCTGCTCAGCTGTACTAATCAACTTTCATTTTCTTAAATGCATCACTCTTCCTCTTGCTAAATGTTCTGTGTTGCTTCTTTTACCTCAAAACTCTTCCCTGAGGAGTGACCCAGACATTTTTTTTTTTTTTTTTAATTCTCAGATCAGAATTAATTTCTCTAGGAAACCTATCCTTGACCTCTTCATCTCTGCTGGTGACTTTTGTTTTCCACTTGCATTTCAACAGACATGCTCTGCAGTATATCAAATCTTTGTATCCCTCCAAAAGTCTTATGTTGAGATTCTGAGCTGTAACATGATGGTATTAGGAGATAAGGTTCTTGAGAGGTTGATCAGGTCATAAAGGTGGAGACTCATGAATGGGATTAAATTCCTTATAAAAGAGACCCTTGAGAGCAATTTAGCTCTTTCCACATGTGAGGATTTGGAAAGTAAGTAAGAAATAAGAAGATGGCCATCTATGAACAAGGAAGTGGGCTCTCATCAGAAACCAAATATGCTGGCAGCTTATCTAGGACTTCTTAGCTTTTAGAACCGTGAGAAAGATTTGTCTGATATTCAAGCTACTTAGACTATGAAATTTTTGTTTCAAAACAGGCAGAATGTACTAAGCTAGTCTTCATATTATTTATCATACCTCCAACTGATATCAATTTGTATGATCTACTGATTAATTTGGGGCTTCCCTGGTGGCTCAGAGGGTGAAAGAATCTGTCTGCAATGCAGGAGACCCAGGTTTCATCCTGGGGTTGGGTAGGTCCCCTGGAGAAGGAACTGGCAACCCACTCTTGTATTCTTGCCCGAGAAATTCCATGGACAGAGGAACCTGGTGGGCTAAGTCCATGGGGTCGTAAAGAGTTGGACACAACTGAGTGACTAACACTTTTCACTGATTAATCTTCCCTTAAGTCCTAAACTTCTCAAGAACAGGGACCATTAGTAGTTCTGATAGATGCTCAATAAATATACTGAATGAAATCAATGAAATATTATCTAGCAATGAAATATTATCTATGTAATGCTTAACATAAAATTGTAACATTCAAATTGAAATATGGTGAACTTTTATCTGTCTTAATATTTATATGTATATACACAATGTGAATATTATGGTACAATATTGACAATATTGGAAACTCTGAGAAATATACAAATTGATTCTTGATCTCTATTTTGTGTTTTTTACAGGAAGTTATAATCCCAGCGTCTGTTTCAATATACTGGCAGAATTTGATGCTCCTTTATTCAATATGTAACGGAGAAGGCAATGACACCCCACTCCAGTACTTTTGCCTGGAAAATCCCATGGATGGAGGAGCCTGGTAAGCTGCAGTCCATGCGGTAGCTAATAGTCAGACACAACTGGGCGACTTCACTTTCACTTTTCACTTTCATGCATTGGAGAAGGAAATGGCAACCCACTCCAGTGTTCCTGCCTGGAGAATCCCAGGGACGGGGGAGCCTGGTGGGCTGCCGTCTATGGGGTCGCACAGAGTCGGACAGGACTGAAACGACTTAGCAGCAGCAGCAGCAGCATTCAATATGCAAACATGTTATATTAAACATCGTATATGCCTTAAAATGGCATATTGACATATATGCCATCTTTACAGACACAGAGAACACACCTATGGACAGAGAACACACCTATGGGAGGAGAGGAAGGAGAAGGAGAGATGTATGGATAGAGTAAAACAGAAATTTACAATACCACATGTAAAATAAATAGCCGATGGTAATTTGCTGTGTGACTCAGGGAAATCAAACAGGGGCTCTGTGACAGGCTGAAGGGTAGGATGGGCAGGGAAATGGGAGGGAGGTGCAGGAAGGAGGGAACATGGGTGTTCCCTATGGCTGCTTTTTGTTGCTACATGACAGAAAACCACAAAATTTTGAAAAGCAATTATCCTTCAATTAAAAAATTTAAAAAACAAACAAACAAAATAAAATGACATATTGATCTAGGAAAATCAAACTTCAAGCAAGGAACATTAACCATACTATGAGTTTGAAAGTATAAATTAAAAGCTAACACCAGGCAAAGACCTGAATTATTATCAGAAAAGTATACACAGATTGACACAGGAGAATGAGAGGGAATAAAAACTGATAGAACTTGAGAAAGTGGTGTGCTGGAGAGAGGATTTGAAATATGTCCCGAAACACCAAGATGTTTCACTGGCACTGAACTTTTAGTCAAGGTGGATGGTATGCAAATAGAAGGTCTGACCAGAGCTAAGGTAGTTGGTTGACTCTGGAAGCGAGTTTGAATGATATAATATGAACTTATTATTAAATGATAAGGCATATAAGTAGAAATATTTAACAAGTAAAAATAGGAATCTAAAATTTGGTAATTAGGCCAGGAGTGAATATTATTAAATTCAATCTGGAATTTCTCAAACTTTAGAACTGCTAAAGAGAGAAAACCATCAGGCAGTACATAGAGTGAGCCCCTTTCATATGAATGAGTTCCATTCTGAGAGCACATTCATAAGTCCCATTTGCTCATAAGTCCACCAAAGTTAGGTTAGGTACCCAAATAACACAATCAGCTATACAGTATAATACCATTCACACAAACAATACATAAAAAGCAAACACAAAAATGAGGAAGACATATTTAATCTTACAGTACAGCCCCTTGGAAAGTACAGTAGTACAGTACCATAGTTGGCATATGAGGCTAGCATTGAGTGAACAGGCAAGAAGAGTTACTGACCGCAGGATGTGGGAGATGGTAGAGCTGAAGGATCACCAGCAATGGGAGTCAGAAGGCATGCTGCAGTTTCACTCACACCTGATGCAGACGGCACAGGTTCTGAACCCTTGCTGGATTCAATTCTATCTACTCTCTTGACAAAATGATCCAGTAATGTCTGGGTAATAGCTCTTTTTCCTTGTCATAGAAGACATGGTAGCCCTGGATTGTATTCTGAATGGCTGCAGAAAACTTCATATACCATTCTACGTTCAGGTCTTGTGTCTCAAATCTAAAAGTGCCTCCTCAAATAAAGAAAATCCCCTTGCCATTTCCTGTGTTATGAATCTCTTTAGTTCTTCAGCCAGATCAGCTACCTTACTGCTTTTTTTTTTACACTTGCTTCCAGACATCCTGGGCTTAAGCAAAAGACACTGTACTACTATACTCTGCAAGTACTGAACAGTAAAGTGCACAAAAGCACAACCACTTGAAGTCCTCCAGCACACCAGACATGTGAGCTAAGTTAAGTGATTGGACACACAAACTCATGAGAGTTCATATGTAGGGGACTTACTCTATTTAAACCACTGATATATTCTCATATATTGCACAAACATATTCAAATAAAATGCACATCTCTGTTCTTGTCTGTATCTTTGACTGGCTTCACAGGTGGTAAAGCATCGGCCTGCCAATACAGGAGATGCAAGACACTGAGATTCAGTCCCTGAGTGGGGAAGACCTGCTGTAGGAGGAAATGGCAACCCACTCCAGTATATTTGCCTGGAGGATCCCCCTGGACAGAGGAGCCTGGTGAGTTACAGTCCATGTGGTCACAAAGAGTTGGACATGACTGAGAGACTAAGCACATATACACACATTGTCAAATAAACTTGGAACTTTAAAAGAGCCTATATGTTCAGAGAAAGAAGAAACAAGAAACAGGAAGCAAAAATCAGGAACAGTTCAGAAAAGGACTTGTTCTCAAACGTGGCTGACTCAAAATGCTTTCCTTCACTTCAGAAGCCATTTCACACCAATATCCTGTGTTGTCATAAATTCTATGATTTGTGGTTTTATTTAATAATTTTACATTGAATTATGTTTCAGTCAGTTAAGTTGCTTAGTGGTGTCTGACTCTTTGCGACCCCATGGACTGCAGCACACCAGGCTTCCCTGTCCTCACCACACCCGGAGCTTGCTCAAACTAATGTCCATTGAGTCGATGATGCCATCCAAACATCTCATCCTCTGTCATCCCCTTCACTTCCTGCCTTGAATCTTTCCCAGAGTCAGGGTCTTTTCTAATGAGTCAGTTCTTCGCATCAGGCGGCCAAAGTATTGGATATTCAGCTTCAGCATCAGTCCTTCCAGTGAATATTTAGGACTGATTTCCCTTAATATTGACTGGTTTGATCTCCTTGCAGCCCAACGGACTCTCAAGAGTCTTCTCTACTCAGTCATCATTACTCTGCAGTAGTTAAATTAATTGGGTTGGGTTTTTAAAAATATGCTCTAAGTATTTTGAAGAATGATTAGCTTCCTTTAAATATAAGGGGACCTCTTGTAAGAATATTTCCAGGTGCCTGGGTAGGTCTGGGTCATGGAAAGAGCATAGGCAGTGGGTACTGTACCTTTGAGGGAGGGATGGCACACAAAAGGAAAGGGAAAGGAATAAAGTACAATTGTTTTAACTCTAAATTTCAATATTTGGGGATCACCATGATTATTTATATTTATGAATATTTATAAGACCTTCTAGAACTAACAAATTTACATTGAATTATGTAAATAATTTACAGTGAATTATGTTTCAGTCAGTTCAGTTAAGTTGCTCAACCATGTCCGACTCTGTGACCCCATGGACTGAGCATATTAGGCATCTCTGTCCATCACCAACTCCCAGAGCTTGCTCAAACTCATGTCCATCGAGTTGCTGATGCCATCCAACCATCTCCTCCTCCTCTGTCATCCCCTTCTCCTCCTGCCCTCAATCATTCCCAGCATTAAGGTCTTTTCTAATGAGTCAGTTCTTTGCATCAGGTGGTGAAGAAGACCTTATTCTATATTTACAAGACCTTCTAGAACTAATATCTACAAGACCTTATGAACTAACAACCAAAAAATGTCCTTTTCATCATAGGGGACTGCAATGCAAAAGTAGGAAGTCAAAAGACACCTGGAGTAATGGGAAAATTTTGCCCTGGAGTACAAAATGAAGCAGTGCATAGACTAACAGAATTTTGCCAAGAGAACACACTGGTCATAGCAAAGACCCTCTTCCAACAACACAAGAGATGACTCTACACATAAGCATCACCAGATGGTCAATACCAGTATCACATTGATTATATTGTTTGTAGCCAAAGATGGAGAAGCTCTATAGAGTCAGCCAAAAAAAAAAGAAAAAAGGTGCTGACTATGACTCAGATCATGAACTCCTATTTCAAAATTCAGACTTAAATTGAAGAAAGTAAGGAAAACCACTAGACCATTCAGGTATGACCTAATCTAATCCCTCATGATTATACAGTGGAAGTGACAAATAGATTCAAGGGATTAGATTTGATAGATAGAGTGCCTGAAGAACTACAGAAGGAGGTCTGTGACATTGTACAAGAAGCAGTGATCAAGACCATCCCCAAGAAAAAGAAATGCAAAAATGCAAAATGATTGTTTCAGAAGGCCTTACAAATAGCTGAGAAAAGAAGAGAGGTTAAAAGCAAAGGAGAAAAGGAAAGATGTACTCATTTGAATGAAGAGTTCTAAAGAACAGCAAGGAGAGATAAGAAAGCCTTCCTCAGTGATCAATGCAAAGAAATAGAGAAAAACAATAGAATGCCAAAGACTAGCGATCTCTTCAAGAAAATTAGAGACACCAAGGGAATTTTTCAAGCAAAGATGGGCAAAAATAAGTGACAGAAATCATATGGACCTAACAGAAGCAGGAGATATTAAGAAGAGGTGGCAAGAATACACAGAACTATAAAAAAAGATCTTCATGACCCAGATAACCATGATGGTGTGATCACTCACCTAGAGCTAGACATCCTGGAATGTGAAGTCAAGTGGGCCTTAGGAAACATCACTACTAATAAAGCTAGTGGAGGTGATGGAATTCCAGTTGAGCTCTCTCAAATTCTAAAAGATGATGCTGTGAAAGTGCTGCACTCAATATGCCAGCAAATTTGGAAAACTCAGCGGTGGCCACAGGACTGGAAAAGGTCAGTTTCCATTCTAATCCCAAAGAAAGGCAATGTCAAAGAATGCTCAAACTACTGCACAATTGCCCTCATCTCACACGCTAGCAAAGTGGTGCTCAAAATTTTCCAAGCCAGACTTCAACAGTATGGGAACTGTGAACTTACAGATGTTCAAGCTGGATTTGGAAAAGGCAGAGGAACCAGAGATCAAGTTGTCAACATCCGTTGGATCATAGAAACTGCAAGAGAGTTCCAGAAAGACATCTACTTCTGGTTTATTGACTATGCCAAAGTCTTTGACTGCATGGATCAAAACAAACTGTGGAAAGTTCTTCAAGAGATGGGAATACCAGACCACCTTATCTGCCTCCTGAGAAATCTGTATGCAGGTCAAGAGGCAACAGTTAGAACCGGACATGAAACAACAGCCTGGTTCTAAATTTGGAAAGGGCTACTTCAAGGTTTTACATTGTTAACCAGGTTACTTAACTTATATGCAGAGTACCTCATGCAAAATGCTAGGCTGGATGAAGCACAAGCTGGAATCAAGATTTCTGGGAGAAATATCAATAATCTCTGTTATGCAGATAACATAACCCTTATGTCAGAAAGCACAGAAGAACTAAAGAGCATCTTGATGAAAGGGAAAATGGAGAGTGAAAATGTTGGCTTAGAACTCAACATTCAAAAAATGAAGAACATGGCATCTGGTCCCATCACTTCAAGGCAAATAGATGGGGAAACAATGGAAACAGTGACAGACTTCCTTTTGGGCGGCTCCAAAATTTCTGTGGATAGTAACTGCAGCCACGAAATTAAAAGATGCTTGCTCCTTGGAAGAAAAGCTATGACCAACTTAGACAGCATATGAAAAAGCAGAGATATTACTTTGCCAACAAAGGTCCATCTAGTCAAAGCTACGGTTTTTCCAGTAGTCATGTATGGATGTGGGAGTTGGATGATAAAGAAAGCTAACTGCTAAATAATTTATGATTTTGAACTGTGGTGTTGGAGAAGACTCTTGTCCTTTGGACTGTAAGGAGATCAAACCAGTCAGTTCTAAAGGCAATTGGTCCTGAATATTCATTGAAAGGACTGATGCTGAAGCTAAAACTCCAATACTTTGGCCTCCAGATGTGAAGAAATGACCCACTAGAAAGACCCTGATTCTGGGGAAGATTGAAGGCAGGAGGAGAAGGGGACGACAGAGGATGAGACTAATGGATGGCATCACTGACTTGATGGACATGAGTTTGAGGAAGCTCTGGTGATGGACAGGGAAGCTTGGTGTGCTGCAGTCCATGGGGTTGCAAAGAGTCAGACACGACTGAGTGACTGAACTCAACTGAACCATGATTATTAATCTTTATGAATATTTGAAACATTTTCTATGCCACGCATGTGATCATTAATTATGTTATATGTAGGATTTTTTTCCCACTCGCTTTAAAACATTTATCCTATTATTATTTCACTTCTCCAATAGTTTCTAATTCAACATGATGATGTGATAGGATAAAGTTATTTAAATTTTCTTACTTAAAAATTTTTTTTCTTATAGTAAATCAGTGTTTGAAATAATATCATATTACTGGTAAACATATTTACTTATGAGAGTGATAATTCATCTATTGTATTACATTTCTAGAGAAAACTGGAAACATACTTTTATGTCTGTTAGAACGTAAGGATAAATATTGGGTCAATTCTGAACTTCCTTTCATCCCCTTAAGTATTTAACATGATTCTGTAGATATGATAGCCCTTCAGTAAATAATAACAATGTACTTTACTTCTGGCCCTCATAATACATTTTAATCAAATTGTAAGCTCTTTTGAAATACAGAAATGTGTTTTAAGTATAGGACTTCATTAGACATACAGTTTTCTATTCAAGTTTCAAAACAACAGGTAATGCTGCTGCTGCTGCTAAGTTGCTTCAGTCATGTCTGACGCTGTGTGACCCCATAGATGGCAGCCCACCAGGCTCCCCTATCCCTGGGGTTCTCCAGGCAAGAGTACTGGAGTAGGTTGCCATTGCCTTCTCTCAATGTGGAATAGAGGTTTACATTTTGGCAGTTTTTCCACGTGAGAAGTATTAAGACATTTACCCTCTAATTCCTAAAACCTATGATTGCTATATTACATGGAAAATGGGAAGTAAGATAGTAGCAGAAGGAATTAAGGTTGATATCCAGCTGATCTTAAAACAAGGAGACCATTCTAGGTTACCTGATAATCTGGTTATCTGGTAAATCCAGTATACTCACAAGGATCCTTAACTGTGGAGCAAAATGAAAGTGAAAGTGAAAGTGAAGTCGCTCAGTTGTGTCCGACTCTTTGCGAACCGTGGACTATAGCCCACCCAGCTCCTCCATCCATGGGATTCTCCAGGCAAGAATACTGGAGTGGGTTGCCATTTCTTTCTCCAGGGGATCTTCCCGACCCAGGGATCGAACCCAGGTCTCCCGCATTGCAGGCAGACACTTTTAACCTCTGCACCGCCAGGGATGGAGCAAAGCAGAAGGTAAATGTCATAGTGATGAGATAAAAACTCAAAAGCTATTGTTGAATTTGAAGATGAAATATGGGTTTGGCAGACTCTAAAAATGGAAGAGGCATGACAGCTGATCCTTCAAAAAGGAATACAATCCTACTGATAAAGCTGAGTTCAGCCCAAGAAAAGCCATATTGCATTTCAATTTAAAGAAGTATAAGTTAGTAAACTTGTGTTGTTTAAGGCCACTAAGTGGTTGGTAATTTTTCACAGCAAGAATAGAAAACTAACACATCATCATTTCATGTAGAGCGTAAAGGAATTCTAGTATCTTCCACAGCTGGCACTGTGCAGTCTGCTTGTCTCAGTAAGTTCCTGAATGTCCTTCCTAGTTTTTCCCTGGATAATTATTTTCATAAGTCTAGTAGAAACTGCTCAATTCTTCTGCTAATATCAGCTAAGCTAAGGCTTAATGAGTATATTGTTCCATTCTGTCTTTAGATAGAGCCTGAAAAATATTTTAACTCTGCTTTAAAGAAAGGAAGAATGGAAAAAAAAAAGGAAGAATGTATGTTACTTGGTGCTTTCTCTAAAGTAGGAAATCTTAATCTTTCCTTAAATATCAGTGCTTTTCTTTTGGGTGGTTCAAAGAATTAAATGTACAATACACTCATATTCAGTCCTCAGCCTTGGGGGCTGCTGTTCCCTCATCAAACAGCTCATCCATCTATTGACAGATTTATTAGGGCTATTCTAAAATTTAAGCCTTCTAGATTTCCTGTCTCCAAGCAGAATTTGAATCAGATCCTGCAGGCACTCATCTGACCTCCCCTTGAACCGTGATCAGGGGCTTCTTTCTAACTCTGCATTTGACTCCCTGAGTATGCATACTAATAACTATAGCTTTACCTCTGACAAGGTTTAGTCAGTTCTCTGCTTCATTTGTCTTTTGGTTCTTAAGATCTATTGTATTGCTTGTTTATACTTTTCTTAGTTAAATGTTAAGGTAAATCATCTTTTATATAGTCTCTCCTAGAAGACACTGTAGGACTCTCAAATCTCTTACTCCATGAGGTTCATCACTATTTTCCAGAGTTTTTTTTTTTTTTTTTTTTTAAAAGGAGTTTAGTGAAGATTCAACCAGAAGTCTTAAATAACCATTCAGAATATTTAGAGAAGTATCCACTTTCAATAACCAAACTCTAAGGGATGCAGTGGGAATCCAATTGCTATCCATTTTAGGGATCCATTAAAAAATTTAGGCACATTTTTACAAAGCAAAATTAAAAATTCACTAATAAAATTTAAAATTCTATTGTAGAGTTTGGTGTTGGATTTCTTACAGTAAATTGCAGTTATCCCTTCTCTGAAAGTGCATTTAGACATTTTATTTAAGAAACCAAAATTCAGTGTGAGCTACTGAAGTCACACAGAAGAGAGAGGAAACTGGTATTCTTCCTCTCAATGTGTATGAAATGGTAATGAAATATGGCAACATTGCTGGTGGCCAATTTGATAACTAGTCTTCACTGTTTTCTTGTTGCCAGAGCTTCCTCATGATGATGGAGATTGAAATTCCCAGTTACTTGCCTTCCTGGTCTCTTTTTGCAACAAAGTCATAGAATTGGGTATAATCAATGGGATTTTAGGAAAACTGTGCTGAAGGTATCTCAGAAATATACATATATATATACATACACAGTCATATTGTACATGTTTCTGTAATAAAAAAGATGTAGGAGATTTATCCCCTCTCATTGTTCACAATTATGTTGACAGATAAGGACATGATGCCCAGAGCTGCTGCAGTCATTTGTGTCTATGAAGGAATGTCAGGAGACTAGATGAGCAAATTCTTGACTCTTGATTTCCTCTCTCTCAATACCACTCCTTTCATCACTTTGTGGGTGCTATGCACTGAGTTTTTGTGTCCTCTCCCCAACAACAAAGTTCATATGTTAAATCCTCATCCCCTAAAGTGATGGTGCTAGGATATGAGACCTTTAGGAGATGATGAGGTAGAACCCCCATGAATGGGATTAAAGCCCTTATAAAGGAGGCCCCAGAATATCAGAAAGAGAAGATGATAGTCTACAAATCGGGAAGTGGGCTCTCACCAGCCACCAAATCAGCTAGAATCTTGATCTTGTGCTAACCAAGTTCCAGAATTGTGAGAAATAAATTTCCGTTGTTTATAAGCCACCCAGTCTATGGTATTCTGTTATAGCAGCTTAAATAGCCTAAAACAGAGGGTGATTTATTTTTTTATCTTTGTCTATATAGGTATACATTTATTATATATGTATACATTTTTTATAATGTGTTGAGATTAAATACTACCTATCAGTCCTTGGTCTATGACTTGATTTTTCTGTTAATAATATATCCTGGAGACCTGTCCATCAATATGTATATATACATATACTTTTAAAACTGCTACATAATATTTCAAAATAGCTTTGTATAAATATATATATGCAACAAAATATCGTATTGGTATAGGTGAGAGTTCTTTTTCAATCAGGATTATTCTTAAAGGCTCTTCACATTTTCACATTTCAGATATATATCCCAGAGAGCTTTCTAAATTGATATGATCTGTATATACTGATACAAATACACAACCATGCATATATCCACATACATATATACACAAATGCATCCAGATACACCTGAATAGCATAAACTAGTTTGTCCCAAGTCCTATTTGTCTGTATTTAGTCTGGTGTCAGTACCATGAACTGTAGCTTTATGAAATGTTTCTGAGGGAGTAAGTTCCATAAATAATATCAAAAACATGAAAAAAAGTCAGAGATTACACACATTACATAATGTAACATTCTTACATCTGTGTTTGATAGCCTTCAGGACTTCGGATACTTAGCAGTTTCATTTCTGGAAGAGTTAATACAGATTTATCCAATTCATAAGCTAGAAGTAGCACAATAACCAAGAGTGCCTGGTTCACTTTCCCTTAATTTGAAGATGTTAAAGCCAATGAAGATATACTTCAATAATGCATCACAAGGATATTTTAAAAGAATAGTATATCATTTGATAATGCTAAAAATACCTCACAATTTCCCTCAGTCATGTCCAACTCTTTCTGACTGCATGGAATGCAGCCTGCCAGGCTGCATTGGGCATGGAATTTTCCAGGCAAGAATTCTGAAGTGGGTTTCCTCTTCCTCCTCCAGGGGATCTTCCCAATACAGAGATCAAATTTGCGTTTGCCTTTTGTGTCTCTTGCATTGGCAAATGGATTATTTACTGCTGTGCCACCTGGGAAGCCCCATATGCTAACTGGCACTACAAAAAGGCATGACCCAAATCAAGTTGTGTTAGCTGTGCTCAACTTAGGCAGTTACCTTCATGCTTCTAATACATTCACTGCTGGGCAACTGCAACCCCAAATGTATGTTCCTGACCCTGGCACATCAGTGATAGTGAGACCATACACTGCATTAACAAATCCTATCTGACAGCTTTATAGGATCTCTCCTTTCAAACTACTAAACTTCCAAACGATTTTGTCCCCTTTCCCTGCCACTTGGTGAAATGTTATCATTTTTTTCAGTGCTTAAAAATAATGCCTTTTTATTTCTTGAATGCCTAAAACTTATTAATAATGTTTAATTTTAGAGTTGTATGTAAATCCCATATAAGGTTTTATTTTTTGTAATCTCTTTAATCAGAAACAAGGGAATTAGCCAGCTGTTTGGAACTCATGTTAAGATGTAATTAAACATCTGATTGAATTTCTGTGCATATCAAATAGGAGAGGCTAGTGTTTATACATAAGGCATACCATGCTCATTAGAATTAAAAAAAAAAAAGGCCCGGCCTACCAAAGGACAATGGTGTAGTGTTGGTGGGTGTTTTCATCCAATATTTTGTCTGTGATAATTTTTCTAAAAAAAAAAAAAACAATTTTTTTTTTATCAATTAGAACATCTTAACAGCTGACTCCCAATGTATTTTCTGTTATGAAATCTTTTCAAAGAAATATTTCATGTTTTGCAAGTTTTAAAATATTGAATTATTAGATATTATGGAGACATTCTTCAATACCTCTTTCATTTTAGGATAAACAGAAAAATGGAAAAATTTTGAAAAAAGTACTAAATTAACATTTGTATTAGTTGTTTTAGGGAAGATATATGGTGTGTTATCATTTTAGACATGTTGAATATGCTGTGACCAGAATAATTAAGGAATAATATAATTTGAAGTCTTTTGCTAAAGAACCATGCCGCAATATAACCTGGATTTTAAAGTATATGTTTTAACAGATAAATACCAAAAAAAAAAAAAAGAAAATAAAGTATGCATTTTAATTCTTTATGGTAATAATACTAAGACTTTGTTAATTGATTATCATGCTTGGACAAGTAAAGGCTGTTTACTTGAATCATTTAAAGTTTGGAAAAAAATAAAAATGTTATTTCTTTGAGCTTTATATTGGGATTTGCATAGTACATCAGGCTATTAATCTTTTTAATTTAATATCACATATGGGACAATTTTTCATGCTTAAGAAGAAGATTAAGTCTACAAAACAGATATACCTAATCGTGCAGTGAAATTTTGTTTCCTGGACTTCTTCAGAGTAAAAAGTGTCTACTCATCATTATGTTTGATTTTATGACATAGGCTATTGCCCAGAGAAATTCTACAAAAATCTAAAGGCTAATTTTACATGTGGCATCAAGTTGGATTTAAATCTGGGCTTTATTATAATTCTTTCCATAATATGATTACTTTTCATAATTCCTTAGAGGTTACTGTAATTCTAGTTACATGAGCCAACACTGTTTGATAAATTGAAGTGATGACTTATTTCAGAGACTTGAAATTTAGCACATGTTACCAAAGATTTTCAGAGTCTACTCTTACAACAGTTGATAAAACTATAATAACACAGCAGTTCAAAAAGTTTCTATCTTGTATTTGTCCTATAAAATATAATGGAAAGCAGAGTTTAAGAGTACTCAGTAATATTTTCACAATTAATGATTTAGCTTATAAGCTCAGAACTAGAGAGCTACATATTGACCATAAATTGTCCATCAACTATGAATTCAAAAATATGTCTAATAATAATGCAATGCATGTTCAGTTGATAAAATAGATATTGGTTCAATTCTTTTATTTTTATATGTTACATTTAAAGCATCCTAAAGGTGAAGGTTTTCCAGGATTTTTGGTATCCTCAAACCTCTTTAATTGTGTAAATGTATCCAAGTTTTTACTTTTCAGCTCTAGGCCCAATATGTAGTATAGATACACACTAGCATGATTTCTTAGAATGCCTACTTCTTCTATTTCTTCAACAATAAGAGCAAGTGAGTTTCTGTATCCAACTAGGCTGTCTTGATCTTAACTAGGTTGACAAGGGGAGGAAGGTTCAACAATGAGAAATTCACTCCTGGTTGATTATATTCTACTGAATACTGTAGTCCTGTTGTATTTTAAATTCTGCCAATATTGATGAGCTGCACCTGAGGTAGATTACGTGGGCTCCAGCTCACATCCTGCCTACATAAAACTGGGCTTGGGAGTGGGGCACAGATGAGCTTTCAGGAGGTCTGGTATGACCCTGCTCATTCAGGAATATCATTAGCAAAAATGTGTTGATGTGACTATTCCATGAATGTACTTCTGTACCTTTTTTTAATCTGTAAATGTCAAATGAGATATTCTTATCTGCTTTGTCTCTCAGCCTGGGCTTACTACTTGACACATGTCACTGTAGTAATTGAGAACCAACTAAACATGGACGGGACTAAACCTGGTGACTCAGACTATAAAGAATCTGCTTGCAATGTGGAAGACCTGGGTCTGATTCCCTGGGCCAGATAGATCCCATGGAGAATGGAATGGCGACCCACTCCAGTATTCTTGAGTGGAGAATTCCCATGGACAGAGGAGACTGGCAGGCTACAGTCCATGGATTACAAAGAGTCAGAAATGACTGAGTGACTAACACAACACTAATATGGACAATAGCTAAATCCAGTTTCCTGGTGCCCCTGAGTATGTATATGTGAGTGTGAATGTGTGTATGTGTATCTGTACTGAATATTGCAATTTCAAAAAGTTTATAGGATTATGTAATAAGCCCTCATGGATCCATTCCTCAATATCAACAATTATCAACTCAAATCCCACATACCACTCCACCCCATCCCCCACTAAGAAATACTCATGCTCAAGTCATAATAATCCACTTTCTGATAAACACATGCATTGTAGACATTTCTTATACTAATTTATGTCTGAAGTGCTTTTACTATTTCAGGTCTTTATTTCCAGCTCAGGAGATTTTTTTACTGCTTGCTGCTGCTAAGTCACTTTAGTCGTGTCCGACTCTGTGCGACCCCATAGATAGGAGCCCTCTGTCCCTGGGATTCTCCAGGCAAGAACACTGGAGTGGGTTGCCATTTCCTTCTCCAATGCGTGAAAGTGAAGTCGCTCAGTCTTGTCTGACTCTGCGGATCCCATGGACTGCAGCCTACCAGGCTCCTCCATCCATGGGATTTTCCAGGCAAGAGATCTGGAGTAGGGTGCCATTGCTTAGTTTCACTTTTATCTTCTTTGAGAAGTATGACCTGAAAACCACATATGTTCTTTAATATGCCCCCTCAGCATTTTGAAGTTATTCACTAAGTTTTAAGTTACAGTTTTTATGTGCCTGGTGGCTCAGATGATAAAGAATTTCCCTGCAATGCAGGAGAGCTGGATTTGATCCTTGGGTTGGGAAGATCCCCTGGAGAAGGGATACCCATTCCAGTATTCTTGCCTGGAGAATTCTATGAACAGAGGAGCCTGGAGGGCTCCAGTCATGGAGTTACAAAGAGTTGGACATGACTGAGCTTCTAACACACACTATGCTTTTATTAGGTAGTGCTTATTTAAAGCCATGGGGATTATCCTGTCAATGTTTTAACTCTCAGTGTATAACACTCAGGGTTCAAAAGTGTTTGAATTAGTTATTATCACAAATATTTAATATTATCACAAATCTTTAATAATATAGTATTTATTAAATTTTGTGTAACAATGTACACGAAACTCTCTACTATATTTCTCTTTTATTTATTTTTTTACATTTCTCTTTTAGATGTAATGAATGAAATATACTTGTATTTGAGTAAATTTCCTGTGAATAATTCTTCATCTTAATATCTTGGCTAAAATAAAATTATAAAGCAGTATCAACTTCTTATTGCTTATTAAAATACATAGGTAATCATATGCATACTGGCTTCACTTTAATCAAAATTTACATTTGAAACTATACTAAGTCTAAAAATGGCATCAGCAATTCCAGTTACAAATTTCAATGATCTAACTCCACATACATTCACCCACATTTCACTACCTGGTTCATAGGGTTATTGAACCACTCCTTGTAATTTAAGTGAAGTGACAGGTCAATTCAAGCAACTGAATTGACCTTGTTTCTGCTACTTGATTTTGATTGAAATTACCCACAACAATGTTTCAAACATGCTTCCTCCCCTTACCCAGTGGTGTCTCTGACACAGAGCTGGGTAGACATTTAGAGTGTTTGGGGGGAATGTGTGTTTAAGAATAGGGGTAATGTGATTTCACGGCTTCAAGAGAGATATAGTATTCATTTTAAGAAACTGAAATGGCTGCAGTCATATACATGCAAATATAATATTTTCCTTTATAATGTATCTTATCAAATTTTAAAAGTTGAGGTTAAAAAGCTGCAAAAGATTTTGCTAAAAATCTTATCCACTTTCCTTTGCCTCCTCCCAGTTTAGCTGTGCATTGTCTAGAGGAAATATATCTCTATATGTAACTTCTATAACTACCTATAATATATGTACTTATTAATTTACATATTATTTTAAAATATATATGATTTTCTAATTAAAAAATAATTAAGGATGGTGATTTTTAGTGGTTGGTTTCCTAAATTACACTTTAATAGCATTACTAAGCACATTAATCAACAAGGTCATCAACTCTGATTTTATAGGGTTTGCTCTTCAGCTACATTAGATCATCCACTGGTGAAGAATAATATTTTTTCACAGCCATTGGGCTAAACCTGAAAATATAATGATCTTTCATCTCTAAAAGATTGTCAGTAGCAATTAATGAGATTTATTATTAAAGTCTCAAATCACAGATTCTAATTTTCTGCTTCAGTGTATGAGTCTGTACTATTATATTTGCCCACAAATTTACATAATTTAAAAATTTAAGACATCCCCAAACTTAAAGTATTTATCGTCTGTCATCCCAAGTGTACTGTCACATACTTCTCATTTGCTTCTCCAGGTTACAAAATTGTGCCAAGAAAAATTTTCACTGTAACTTTCTGAATAAAGCTATTTACCAGTAATGCATTAAAAATCCTTGACTTTTTTCAAGGTAAATTTAGCTAATTAGAATGAAAGGAAATTCTTTCAAGGTTCATCCACATCTGTACATAATATATATTCAGAGGCTTGCAGTTGATCCACATTTTAAAACAAATAAACTTACTACTAATAATGCATGATTTTGCTTATAAAATTAAAATACTTGCTACTCAATTAAACAGCATGTCTCATCTAATCCTCATGAAAACTCTATTATTTGCATTTAATGGATGAGGTAACTGAGATTTAAAGCCTCTGAGTTCTCAGTCACTCAACTAGTAAGCTGATGAGCCAAGACTCAGACATTGGTCTAATTTCATAGTTTATTTCTTCCCCATTGCTTTATTTTTCAGTAGCCAGGAAGGTATAGAAGTGGCATTTCAGATAGTTCTATATGCCAAATGATCAGCCTATAATTTACAAAATATATTAAAAAATATTAGCTAAATAAGATACATTTGAACGTAATGACCTTTCACAGGGATATACCACAGAATAGAGTATAACAATTCATAACTATCCAGGAGAAAGATGTAAAAATGAAATTAAAAAATTTTTGATATTTACTTGATTAAAATACCAACCTCTGTGTGTATTTATTTCATACAATGAATCGCATATTTCAGATTTAGCTTGGAAAACATTTGTTCATTACACAGGCAGGAGGGAGAGAAGCTATTCATTAGCTATCATTTTCCCCAAGTAATTATAAACTGGAGAACATGCTTGGAGTCACTTTTGGGAATATTTTTCTAGGGGAAAATATATGTATACATAATGGCTATAGCAATCCTAAAGGGTGAGATTTTCTAGATTTACTTTTTTCAAGGCTTTAAGTTTATCCTTAGGAACTGTCATTTCTCTTGTTCTGCATAAAATATGGCATTAAACCAGGCATACTGTTCCTTTCAAGTTGATTTGTGTTCCCTGACTCAGGGGCATCAAATTACTGTGAGATACCCCCTGCTCTTGATTGCCTGGGAGAATAAAATTGGTAAAGAGATAGTGCATAACTGGAAAACCCAATTGAAAGAAAGCGTGAAGCAAAATCATTGATTTGACCTGTTAAATGGATTATTCAAGCTGCATATAAAATTTTCTCATATTTTAAAGTTGTCACTAAATTGATTTATGATTAATGCTGGGTGAATAGTTCAGAATAATAAATCTGGACGTAATCCATACAAAAGCATACATATATATTTTGTCCCCCCCAACAGAAGCAAGCCTTTTTTATTAGCAGTGTTCGACTCTGACTTCTGAAATCCTTCACTCTAAGCAACTCATGATTCAAAGAAGGAACTCATCTAGTTCTCATTCTATTGCTTTGGAGTCCCCATGAGGTTTTCTAAATCTATTTGTGGAAATAGACTCTAGGATTCAGCATAATCATGTGTACGTAAATGTGGTGGTGGATTTTACAGTTTCATTCCAGAGTTCTTTCGTATATTTATCATATTTATTGTCTTTCCTTGTTAGCTTGATGAAAGCAGAAATAAGCAAAAATATCTAGAATAAAATAAAAAAATGATTCCAGAATGCATGGAAATTAAACACTATCAGGTGAGACCCTGTGGTACACACTGCATTGAAGAATATTTAATATAGTACAATGTAGTATTCAGTTGGAGAAGGCAATGGCACCCCATTCCAGTACTCTTGCCTGGAAAATCCCATGGACAGCAGAGCCTGGTAGGCTGCAGTCCATGGGGTCGCTAAGAGTCGGACACCACTGAGCGGCTTCATTTTCACTTTTCACTTTCATACATTGGAGAAGGAAATGGCAACCCACTCCAGTATTCTTGCCTGGAGAATCCCAGGGACGGGGAGCCTGGTGGGCTGCCGTCTATGAGGTCGCACAGAGTCGGACACGACTGAAGTAACTTAGCAGCAGCAGCAGCAGCAGCAGTATTCACTTGGGTTTTCATTAGACTTACCCAACTGAAGACTGGAGAATATAAGTAGTATTAGTAATTCAAATAAATAAAAAATTCATATTTATAATATATAAAAGTTTCTTTTTCCCCCTTTAACCTACTTAAAGGTGCTGGAGAAGCACATGGCAACCCACTCCAGTTTTCTTGCCTGGAGAATCCCATGGACAGAGGAGCCTGGTGGCCTACAGTGCATGGTGTCACAAAGATTCAGACACGACTGAAGTGACTTAGCACAGCATAGCATAAAGGCTACTTTGAAGAAGTATAAAGAAAAATTTTATCATATTCTCTCAGAAAGTATGATAATGTTTCTTTTGTGTGAGAAGACTATTTTATGTCTCATTTTAAGGTTTTAATCTATAACTTATTTTTCCTTTTTATGGTTTTAGTCAACTAGATTATTTCAATATTCAGAAATTTCAGTATTTATATTAATAATTTGAATACTCTATCCACAGTTTATACTAAATAAAATTTAAGCCAATTTTAACCTACCCATATAGATTACTTTGTTTGCAAAGTTGACTTGAAATTAATAAATTAGGAAAAATGTTTAATATAAAGTATTTCACTTGTAAACAGCATTGCAAATATTAACACAAGTGCAGAGACGGGTATGTTCACAAATCTTAATATCTATTGTGGGAAACTTTTGAAATGCAATACATTGCTTATGTTGGGTAGAAATTATACTTTGTATGCTTCCTAAATTTTCAATATATTTTTCCAAAAAAGTAAACAACATATTTTCAAGTTGCAGAAATATTAATCTAAAAATGTACATATATTGAATATTGCAAACTGTATTTTCTTGGCCTCAAAATTTGCATCTAAATACTCCTTCTTGTCACGGTACAGAATAAGGAGTAAGATAGGAGTTATGAGCTAATTACTTAGCCTTGGACTTTGTATTGTTAATTAGCATGAACCTTAAATTTCTATCTCTAAAATGACATTATTTCTGTCCAATTTGCCTAATAATAGGCTTTTTCTGAAACCCAAAGGAAACTCAAAGGAAATGGTAAAATACACATTATATTGTTTTCTTATCTCTAAAAAGCTATTTGGTGATGGTGTCTTAGAAACTGATATTTAATATAATATATTTCTAACTTACATAGATATCTAAATATTAACATCTCTCTAGAAATTGATACACAAAGCAAATGTTACTCAATGAGCAGCATGTGAGCAGAAACAAAAACTGCAGAGCTCCAAGAAAACTGCTAGTGGTCACTGAATGAACCACTACAGAGAACGGAATGATAACTGAAAGACAGTGATGGATAAGCAGAAGTATGCATCAAATAAAGTCCTGAAAATCATATACATGTATTCTTCCAATCTGTAGTCTTCTCAACCACTAAAGCAGTCTGCATGGGAATGCTATTTTCTATTTCCTCACAAACAGATGGGATGCACAGATTAGACAGTAAAAGATGTCATTTACCCCTTCCCTTGTTAGAATTTTTCTTCCAAGTCTTTTTATTATGTAAATTTAACCTATTTTCATAAATATATAGTATTTGTGCTACACGAAATGTGTGTATTTTGTCTGGTTCTTGAATACACCAGTGATGCCCTAGTTTTGAGGGGATCAAGAAAGGAGAAAAAGAAGTGGAGGAAGATTCTGAATTACAGATTCCAAGAATGAGGTAATGATGGGAAAATCATCTGAACAAGTCCAATTGGTAATTTAATCCATTTAACAAATAATTCTACCTAACTACGGGAATTACATTCAATGATCATTTTTTTCACAGTACACGTGGATTTTAAAATAACTACATTTTCCTATTCTCAATCAAAACAACACAGAAGTATCAACTAGTGTTTATTGTTTTTATTTTCTTAATAAATACAGCAATAGTTCTACTTTCTTGTATTTCCCTGGGATTGATTACTAAGGAACAGAACAATCTACTTTGTGAATGACATGTTTGATTTAAGCAGACTTATGGACTAATGCTACATCTATAAAAGTGTTCATTTCTTTTATTCTCACAATTTTTATAACTTTTTCATTCATTTTCAGTATAAATTAAGAACTAAGCAATGATTGAGATCATTGAATGAAGGAGAGCATTCTTTGAGAGCAATGAATGAGATCATTCCATTTAACAAGCATGGAATGACAATTTTTGATGAAAAAGCCTGAAATACTTTTCCAGCAAGCATTTGAGCACTAATCAGAGTAATAATAAAAACAACAATAAGAAGTGCTATTGAACTTTTAATGAAAATCTAGAGATTCAACCATTAGAGTTCATGAAAGTCATTAAACCAGAAACTTATCATGGAGAATCTACTCATTGCCTTCTTTGCTGCTTATAATAAAATACCAGTAGCTTTAATATGGTTTCAAAGGCCCTTGTCTTAGTCTAATAAAATACCATAGACTGATGGCTTAAACAACAGAAATGTATTTCTCACAGTTCTGGAGGCTGGAAATCTGAAATCAGGGTGCCGGCATAGCTGAATTCTGGTGAGAACACTCATCCTGACTTGTGGATGTCAGCTTTCTCTATATCCTCATATAGTGTCCTCTTTTGTGTATTTCTCTTCCTATGAGTCTGCTAATCCCATTACGAGAGCCCCACCTTCTTGATCCCATCTAAATTGAATTCTGTCCTAAGGACATAATCTTTAAATACCACCTTATTGGCAGTTAGAGCTTCAAATATGAATTTTCATGGACATAATTCTGTCTATAGCAGACATATAGGATTCAGGTCCCCAAAACATCATGATGCATTACTGTCAATTTTGCTTAGTAGAGTCCAGCCTCTTTGGCTTGTTTTGGTTCCAGGACCACAAGTTGCTCTTTCCTATCTTGGTGCCTTTCTATGTGTACTTCTTTGCCTAGAACACTTCCTCTGGGCCTGCGCTTGCTTGGTCCTTCTTCATTTGGTTCTCTACTAAGACAGCCTCCTCTGTCAGACTTGCTGACCCCTAACCTCCTCCAGCCTCTCTCATATCACACTATCCTGCTTTAGTTTCTTTACAGCACTTATGAATACCTAGAACTGACTACCTTGCATTCTGTCTTTCAGATTTTTTATCTATTTCTCTCATAGATGTGGGTTTCCCTTGTGGCTCAGCTGGTAAAGAACTTGCCTTCAATGCAGAAGACGTGGGTTTGATCCTTGGGTTGGGAAGATGCCCTGGAAAAGAGAAAGGCTACCCACTCCAGTATTCTGGCCTAGAGAATTCCATGGACTGTATAGTCCATGGGGTTGCAAAGAGTCCGACACGACTGAGCAATTTTCACTTTCGCATAGATGAAAATTTCATGACAGCAACCTACTCTATTGCCTTGCCCTTTGTTCTTTTTCCCAGTGCTTAGTATATAGTTATCACTCCATAAATGTTTACTGAACTAGTTAATAAATAAATGTTATGAATTACAAACAATAACAACAACAGAATTCTGGACCTTAGTACTGGAAATTGGATTCAGACATAAAAGTGATTTCTCTTCCACATCCTCTCAAAAAATTAAGTAATGAAATAATACTTCTATACTCTCAGCCACAGCAAGCTTGGCATTTGCAAAGTATAAAAAGCAACAAACTTACATCCAGTGTCATGTGACAGTTTATTTACTGTGCAAAAAAGAATGAATTCTCTTATTGGTAGACGCTTTTTTAAAAATCAATTTAGTTTATTTTAATTGGAGGATAGTTGCTTTACAATATTATGTTAGATTTTGCCATACATCAACATGAATCAGCCATAGGTATCCATGTGTCCTCTCCCTCCCTCCCACTTCCTATCCCATCTCCCCCAACCCCAGGTTGTCACAGAACACCAAATTTGAGCTCCCTGCATCATACAGCAAATTCCCACTTGCTATCTGTTTTCAATATGGTAATGTATATGCTTCCATGCTACTGTCTCAATTTGTCCCACTCTCTCCTTCCGCCACCATTGTATGCTCAGTTACTCAGCCATGTCTGACTCTTTGGAGCCCTATGGACTGTAGCCTGCCGGGCTCTTCTGTCCATAGGATTTCCCAGGCAAGAATACTGGAGTGGGCTGCCGTTTCCTTCTCCAGGTCCACCGTTGTATATTAATACATATGTATGGAATCTCGAAAGATGGTACTGATGAACCTATATGCAGAGCAGCAATGGAGACACAGACATAAGTGAACAGACTTGTAGCAGATAAACTAAGCATTTTTTTGTGAAAGTGGAGAAGAATGAGAAAACTGATACCACAAAATGTGAAGAAAAAAAGCAGAATGTGGAGAGAAAGACCTTTGTTTGCACTGAGAATGATTAAAAGAGATTGGTGGGCATGCATATTACTATACCTGAGAATAAAAGGCTAAACAATAAAGAGAAATTTAAACCTTCAGTTTGGGCGAGAGGAGATAGGCTCCCTGTACCTCCACATGGTCACTCTTGCTGCCCTTGGCAGAAGACGTCACATGACACCAAGGAGGGATCTTACCGTATCACTTAATCTTCTTGAACAAACATCTTCCATCTGTGAAGTGGAGATTATATCATGGGAGGCTATCTTCATGAATTTTAATCTCAACACTTTATAGCATTAAATAAGTGATTATGATTTTCTAACAATATTTAGTCAATGATGAATAAAGAGCAGGGGGATAGGCATATTCCACATGGTTACAAAACTTGGGATGGTAAGGGTTTTGTAGCTGCCGCAGATATGAAGATGATGTCATTTATGATTTTATTTCTTTACTTTCAGAAACTATCTGAATTCACTAAACCCAAGCAGAGTCCGTCATAAGGTCTGCATAGGGGTTTGCATGGCCCTCCCATGTGGCGCAATGGTAAAGGACCTACCGCCAATGTAGGAGACGCAGAGACAGGGGTTTGATCCCTCAGTTGGGAAGATCTCCTGGAGAAGGAAATGGCAACCCACTCCAGTATTCTTGCCTGGAAAATCCCATGGACAGAGGAGCTTGGTGGGCTACAGTCCATTGGGTAACAAAGAGTCAGACATGACAGCAATTGAGGACACAGGGTTTTTCATAGAGGGCTTGGCCAAGTTAAGAATTAAGCATATGATAGGACTATTACTAGGATTATATTCAGTGAAAGAACTGGTCTTCCAATAGGAAGAAAATACGACTTGGAAAGTAAAAAAGAAAAGAAAAAGTTTTCACTTCTGATCAAATGACTATTAGAACATGATTTGTAAAAGTGAAAATTGGGTGAGTCTTTAAGAAGTTTGCATTATTGCATGACTGCTGCTACGTTATTGCATTATTTCATCCTACTGCTGCCCAGGGCACACTCCACTTTTCTCAGGAAGAGAAAGATGGCTGAAATTCTTACTGATTATGGGGAATTTGTCTTTGAAAGCAAGTTCCAGGGAAATCATTACTGGATGTGTCCACTCAGCCTTATGTTCAGGCTGGCGACAGCAGATCACTGTAACAGGCTATTTAATGATGGCCTCGAGGCAGTGAACAGGTTATGACTAGAATGCTCCCTTTATAACAATTATGCTTCGAAATACTTATCAGGAGTAATTCAAATAGAAAAGTGCTTATTCTTGAAGTGAAAAAACTGAACTCTGAACTAACTGTAATCTTGGTAAGATTTTATTATGCAGTATATACTGAAGTGGGTTGCCATGCCCTCCTCCAGGGCATCCTCCCAAGCCAGGAATCGAAACCAGGTCTCCTGCATTGCACGTGGATTCTTTATTTTACCATCTGAGTCACTAGGGAAGCCAAATAGAACATGCTAAGGTTTTACTTAAATATACTAAGATTATTTAATACACTAAAATTTTATTCTACACAGGCAGTGTAGAATATACTTGATTGGGATTAAACCAAAGCTGTTTAGTTTAGAATTTACAGTAAGAAATGCAAGCAGTTCATTATGGAAGTTGCTAATACAGGTTTAAAAAGTAGTGAATGATTCAGTGATGATGGGTTTTGACCTAGATTTGGAGCACTTTGCAGGGTATTTTTTTTAATATAAAATGGAGGAAAATGAGAAGTAAGTTTATCGAGTGTTGATCAAGGTCTTTCCATATCTTCTTACATTTCATTTCTTCTAATTCTGATGTAGTTATTTTTAATTCTACCTTGCAAATGATGACAGTGAGATTACAAAATTTTAGAAAATTTCCAAGTGTGTGTGTGTGTGTATATATACATATTCTTGATGGTAGGGCCCAAGGAAATGAGAAATTTGTCTTTTTAATCGCATTCTTGAATTAATGCTTTAAAATGAAAATAGCATATGCCATACTGTCTTCCCAGGTGTCTGTACAGTTGTTTGAGCAGAGTTGAAGTTCAACAAGGAGGACTAGTATCTAAATCTCAAGATGATCAACATCTGATGGTTTGACATTTTTTTCCCATCTGCTTTCCCAGCGTGATAAAGATTTCCAGGGGAAATCTTATGGTGATTTCACTGATGTTGAAGACATGTGAGTGAGACTTCCTAATATCAGTGTAGAAACAGTTTCAAATACTCATTATCGAATCACTAGTGAAATGCCCAGTGGATAGGCATTAAAATATCAGAGTGGAAAGCACTCATTATGTGATAGCAGCAGACAGCGTTTTCACTCAAGATTAAGATTCCCTTCCTCCCCTCTATTGATCCTCACTGCACAAGTCCATGAGACTCTGGTGTTAGGAATGAGAATCCATCACCAGGTTCACAACTGATCGGTATGTTCATTGATCTGTTCCTTTTTCATTAAATCTCTTAAACAAATGCTCGCTTGAGTAGTCATAAAACAGAAGCAAGACACTGTGCAATGGGTTTCCCATGTCCCCATGTAGCCTGAATACTCAGCCTAGAGCATGTACTATAGAGTTTCTCTGGGTATGAGAAATCTACCAACATGGTTCACATAAAATTAGACAACTAAAGTGGAACCACACTGTTAAGTGCTTCGTAAAGATGAGGAGCATAGCAATGACCTGAGAATAACAAACTCTTGCTTATTATAGGCTAATGGGTGCATTCATGCAGTAATAAATGGAAGTGAAAGTGAAAGAGTTAGTTCCTCCATCATGTCTGACTCTTTGTAACCCCATGGACTGTAGCCCGCCAGGCTCCTCTGTCCCATGGGATTTCCCAGGCAAGAATACTACAGTGGGTTGCCATTTCCCTCTCTAGGGGATCTTCCCAATCCAGGGATCAAACTCAGATCTCCCACACTGCAGACACATTCTTTATTGTCTGACCCACCAGGGAAGCCTGTAGAAATGAACAGTACATCAAAATTGGTACTTCTTTCTCAATGATAAATTTCAATATAAAATATTAAAAACCAAAGATGTTAAGACAACTTTTATGGTGGGAAGGTTGAAGACTTATTTGATGTGAACAGGACTGGGTTGTATATGTGTGCTGTGTTGTGCTAAGTGAATCTCTTCAGTCATGTTCAGCTCTTGGCGACCCTACAGATTGTAGCCTGCCAGGCTCCTCTGTCCGTGTGGATTCTCCAGGCAAGAACACTGGAATGACTTGCCATTCCCTCCCTCAGGGGATCTTGCCAACCCAGAGACCCAGCCCACAGCTCTTATGACTCCTGCATTGACAGTCAGCTTTATTTTTTACCATTAGTGCCAACTGGGTTGTGTATGCTGCTGCTGCTGCTGCTGCTGCTGTGTCACTTCAGTCGTGTCCGACTCTGTGTGACCCCATAGACGGCAGTCCACCAGGCTCCCCTGTCCCTGGGATTCTCCAGGCAAGAACACTGGAGTGGGTTGCCATTTCCTTCTCCAATGCATGAAAGTGAAAAGTGAAAGGGAAGTCGCTCAGCCATGTCCGACTCTTAGCGACCCCATGGACTGCAGTCTACCAGGCTCCTCCATCCATGGGATTTTCCAGGCAAGAGTACTGGAGTGGAGTGCCATTGCCTTCTCCAAGGGTTGTGTATAGATTTACCTATAAGCACTAGATTCTGTGAAAAGAAGAGGCACATTCTCTAATTCCAATGTGGCCATTCATAAGAATGATTTTCTGCTACTCTTTGAGAGTGGTGACCAGACTTGGATGTCAGTACTCATGCTTGGCAACAGCAGGATTTTGAATCATTGTCTGCGTCCACCATTGAGGGGCAAGAGCTCAGCAAGTTGAGAGTGCTGGCCCATGCACAAGTAGAAGGAAGTGCTGTGAGGAGATTCTTGTGATGCTCTTCTTCTCAGTTTGGTGGAGAGTCTGGGGTCATTGCCAGTGGATATTGAGACAGGGTTTCTGTACTCATTGTTATTAATCAAATTGCTCTTTGAAGGGAAGGTTTGCTTTAGAAAGGATTCTGGTCTCTCATTGGCCAAGAAATACTGTAAAAACAATCCAGCTGTACCAAAATAAACATGAGGGGGGAGAATCAAGATTTCAGGGAGAGCAATTTTGAGTACATTGATTTTACTTGTATTAAATCCATTGATTCATTGTATCTATACAAAGCATCAAG
Organism: Budorcas taxicolor; assembly: GCF_023091745.1. Lineage (NCBI taxonomy): Eukaryota > Metazoa > Chordata > Mammalia > Artiodactyla > Bovidae > Budorcas > Budorcas taxicolor. The sequence continues at coordinate 91,927,512 of NC_068910.1, forward strand.
TATATTTAGGGGTTTCCCAGTTGGCGCTAGTGGTAAAGAACCCATCTGCCAATACAGGAGACATCATAGATGCGGGTTCAATCCCTGGGCCAGAAAGATCTCCTGGAAAGGAAATGGCAACTGATTCCAGTATTCTTGCTTGGAGAATCCCATGGACAGTGGAGCTTGGTGGGTTACAGTCCATAGGATCACAAAGGGTTGGACATGACCCAAGCGACTTAGCAGCACATGTGCAATTATACTTAGATATGAAAAGAATGGGAGTGAGAAGAGGAAAGACATACTGCCTTCAAGAAATCATACAATTTTTGACATAGAACACACACAAAATAAAATATGTAAATAATACTTTATTATATGTTGAGTATGTGTGTATATATACATCTATATACACTAACACAGATATAGCACCTAAGTTAGCTATCTACCATATTGTGACTGTCGTACATAGCGTTACAATGAACACAATGGTACATATGTCTTTCCAGTTAGTATTTTCATTTCCTTCAGATAAACAAATGTATGTGAATGTAATGTACACATAGTGAATATAGCCAACAATATGTACCAGCTTTGTATGGTGACAGATGGTAAATGACCCTTTTCATATTTGAGAAAATATCAAATCACTACTGATATCCTAGTAATATATTGTATACCTGGAAGTAATATAGCATTATACATTAATTATAATTCAATAAAAATAGGGTCTCAAAATTAAGGATCTGTTTTCTTCCTCATCTTGTATATAAGAAACACTACTCCAAAACATTCCTAGGCACAACCTAATTTCACTGAAAAGCTATTGCTGTTTGAATCAGTAGGGCTGAGTAAGCCAAAGTACGTTAACAAGCACAGCTTTTATAGAGCTCTTTTACAGTATGAAGAGAATGGGAAGCACTTTAGGAAACATCTCCATAGATGTCATTGATGTTATTTGGAACATGAGATAACTTTTATTCAACAGTCAGGTCTGCAGTCTTTGTAATGTGAACATATTTAATTATTTTAGTAAACAAAAACCACCTTCTTCCTAAAGTTATGGTTTATGTTTCAATACATGCTTAGAAAATTTGAATAATTTATTGCACAATGGTGAAATATTGGGAAAAACTCATTCCTACTACAGGTAAAGACTGAAATGAACAGTTCAGTCACTGTAAAGCAAGACTCTTGGAATAAGAATTAGTAGAACACATAAGAAAATCCTCCTCCTAAAGGGTTGATAATATATAAATATTTTCTAATCAAGAACTGGATTTTGGAGCTGGGGTGGCAAAAAGTAGATTCACTTACTAAGAAATACATTCACTTTGCAGTTAAAGAGTGAACGCTATTCTAGATTTATATTATCCTAAGTTTTGTAAAGTAAAAATGTATTGCTGAGTTATCTTTACCTCCGGTCAAGGATGGAGACTATGCAGATCCTTTTGGATAGCAAAACAAGCAATGTCTGGGCAGGGGGAGAGAAAGACAGTATGAATCAAGACAAAGAAAAAATTTTAACTATTCAAGATGTATGCCCCCCATTTGTGGTATCCAGCTATCGGCAGAAGAGCAAGTTCTTGGTGACTATGATATCCCTGAAGTAACAGTAATGCATAAACACCTTGTCATTTATGTGGCAAAATAAATGTTATGTAAACCAGGAGTTAAAAGATCTTTGAAAGGAAGATTTTATGAACCCTCTCCTTTTAAACATATAAGGTGGAAGAATCATCTCATTTTATAGATGAGTAAACTGAGGGCACATAGTCATTAAAATATTTTTCTCTCTTTTTGCACTCATGTGTGTGTGCTAAGTCACATCAGTTGTGTCCGATTCTTTGTGACCCTATGGACTGTAGCCCACCAGGCTCCCCTGTCCCATGAGATTCCCCAAGCAAGAATACTAGAGTGGGTTGCCATGCCCTCCTCCAGGGGATCTTCCTGAAGCAGGGATCAAACCCACGTCTCTTAAGTCTCCTGCAATGGCAGGTGGGTTCTTTACCACTAGTGCCACTGGGGAAGCCCCTTTTGCCCTCATATATTCCTATAAACTAACAATATATGGATGATGGGGTAGTTCATCTCACATCCTGTGATCCTTCTCTGGACTAAGAAGAAAAGGATCTGAGACTATTTACCCATAGAGTACAACTAAAGTGACAAAAAGGGCCTTCTTTCATCTTACAACTGTACTCTGACTTAAGAGGCTACCTACTGCAATGGAAAAGTCACGAAACACTGTCACCCAAAATTTGTTCTGCAGCACAATAATTGTGCCCCCAGCCCCTTCCCCCCAACACTAGACTTCTGGTCAAATGTGTTTCAACAACAATACATAGTTTCATGAATGTTCATTGTGAATATTAGCATATTTGTGACACAAAAATATGCATATATTTATTTCTGTGGTTCAAGTTTCACCTGTGAGATTCAAAGCAGCATTCACACAAACTAGTGATTTTTTTCTTTCTATGACTTGTGCAATAAGAGTATTTATTCCCTCCCTCTCAGATGAATTCTTATGCATTTTATCTTTTTAAATTGAATGTGAGCAGAAAAAGAACACTGCCTTGATATAGAGTTTTATAAAAGCAACCTCTATTCCCCTTCCGAATGATAAATTCAGAAATTTAATGGAGAGATAAAGAAGCAGGCATTTTAAATATGCAAAGTATAACCATGTGAAACATTCTAATATTCATTCCCAACTGAATTCTCTGAACCAAAAAGAAATATTTTCCAATTTAATAGTTCATGTTACCCAAACGTTAGCTTGGCATTGGCAGATAGTTGGCAGTTTATGTAGAAAATAAGAAGCAGATCATTTCTGTTTGTTAGGCTTCGATTCCTGCCTGTGTGAGTTAAACCCTAAGAAAAGGCAGCAATGCTCAGTATATGCATTTTGTAAACTTTCATATTGCAATTTCCTAGGGGCTCAGGTATTTATTACTGCTACAGTCAGTACTTAGTTAAAAGGATATAATAACAGATAAATATAATAACATAAATATATGTTGAACATTCACTATTATTAAAGCTATTATGGCTCACAGAAACAAATGGAAATACAAACCTCTGCATTATTTTTCTAACCACCATAACTAAAGAAACAGACTGCTCTCCAGTATGTGTGAAATTCCACTTTAGGATTAAGCTACTACAATTTCACAGTTGAATCTTAAGAACTGTCACGGAGCCCCATTGAGTAAATTTCATCTTTGCATGTATTCAAAGTCACTATTGAATGTGACCGCAATGAGATTCGACACCTTCGTTTATTTGTCAGGGAGTAGGTTTTAAATTTGAACCGACTTTAATTGTGTTTATTCCATAGCAAGCTGGGGTGACTTCTGTCCTGATGACTTGTCATAACAAAATTTCCACTTTTAAAACACAGTCTTACAGCAATTCAACTCTTTGATCAGATTTCCAATGTGGCATTCTGACACATATTGAATTTATATCATGCCACATAAATAGAATACAGGTTTCTCATTTCATGTGATTTCTTTCTGAGAAGATAAGAATATGAACACTTATTCTATTAGCGTATATGTAAAATGCTCATTCAAAAATGAATCTTAATATCAGTTTCCAGGAATTTAAAATAGCATATAAAGAAGACTTTCTCACTCTGTGGTCAGAAAATGCTCTATGTCAGATATGTACCAAAAGCCATTTCTTGAACAGTACAATTGATGTAAACAGGACTGTCATTAAGAATAACTAGTATTGGAACATTTATTAAGCCCTACATTACTACTAAATACAATAAAACTTAAAAGGACAGTTTCCTTTTCAGTGTCAAACATTAAAAAATTACAACTTCTTAATAATATTATGGCCAACATAATCTTATATATTGTAATGTTGATTCCAGTGAAGATGTCAGTTCACACTAATTATTATTCCTTTTTCTGTGTTAAGGGCCTAGACTGTTGCTTTTTGACTATTTAATGTAAATTGGTTCTTACCGCACTGCAATTACAAAAAAAAAATATTAATTTCCTATTGTTCATTATAAAGTTTTATGCTGAGCTAATAAGTAAACAGTGAACTGATGAGTGAGAAATAAATAAACTCAGTGATTTCAAGCATTTTTGGTTGCATAGATAAATAATAATAGAAGCCATAAGTCATTTTCTATTAACACATTTTAAGAGTATTTATTAGCTTCACCCTAATATCTACTTTAGTAATTAAATAAGATTGTTAGCTCAAAATATCTCAATATGTACATTTAATTCCATGTAACACATTTTATATCCCATATGCACTTATTCTGTGCAAGTTTGTGATTTTTGAGCTAGATATCATAGGACCTAGAAAAGGGGAATGATACTGGTACTTAAACAGCTTACAGTTTACTGAGTGATAACTTAAAACTATAAAAACAATAATTCTTTCAGAATAATACAGTATTAAGTCCTAGAAGTGTTGCACATATAAAATGCTTTGGAACTGCACAGAAAGAACTATTCCTAATTGATTACAATAAAGCAAGAGGAATTATGGAGAAAGTGAATATTTAAGCAGTGTATTAAAGGGTGGTTTAAATCTATATTTAAGAGAAATGTACAGAAATTTATCTCAGCAGCGGAAGTGGCATTGGTAAAGACATGGAAAAAGAAAGACATAGCACATATATGGGTAATCGTGTGTGTTCAAACTTAAGATGCACAGTAAAAGATAGATTTGAAAAGATATGTCAAGCTCTAGAAAAGCAGAACAACACTGTAGGAAGAGTTAACTTATTTACAAGGCCAGATTGATGAAGAAGGAAAATCTGGATAGGCCATTTGATGCAGTGGAAAGAACACTGCACTTGGAGCCAGAAGATGTGCACGGCAATCATCTCAGAGGTACGGACAGAGCCCTTAACCGTTTATTTATTTATTATTATTATTATTTTTAAAATTTTTATTTTTACTTTATTTTGCTTTACAATACTGTATTGGTTTTGCCATACATTGACATGAATCAGCCACGGGTGTACATGAGTTCCCAATCCTGAACCCCCCTCTCACCTCCCACCCCTTAACCTTTTAAATACCTCAGTTCTTATCTGCAAAATAGAGCACCTCAGGACTTACTGTGAGAGGTAACTGAAAGAATAAAGGTTTAAAGTTCTCTGAATATGCCATGAAGAAGATATATATCAAAATGTATTAGAGCTTAGCCTTGAAATACTTAAACTCGCCTGTAGGGTATGGAATGACTGAATTTGGGTTCAGAAAGACGCTGGCATTAATTGGTCCTAAGTCTTGGTATTACAATGGCAAAAGAAAATAAAAATACTACTATTGTGTGTCTACAAAGCCTTTAGTCACTACAGTTTCATGTTGTTTCAAGAGAGGTAATTTGTTATTAATTATATTTCATATATCGCCATATGCAATGTTTTACATACTTTTACCACTGAGCCACCAGGGCTCCCCAACAATGTTTGACATATTTTAAAAATATAAATTAGACTGTATTTGAGATTACCCCTCCTACTACCTCATGCTATTTGATCCAGCTTCAGAATGCATACTGGGCTCAGAACCATGGTTGGGAGAAATGCCAAGATTGACCACATTCTTGATGACTCTTGATGGCCAAAGCTATATGAAGCAGGAAGAAACTGATTATTAGGCAGTCAAATTATAGCATGAATAATAACTAATCAAGCTAGTAAGGGTATTTGTATTAATGTCAAATGTGAAATATAGAACTGGTAAGAGGAGAAGAGGGGCTTCCCAGGTTGTTCAGTGGTAAAGAATGCCTGCCAGTGCAGGAGCCACAGCAGACATGGGTTCGATCCCTGGGATGGGAAGAAGGAAATGGCAACCCACTCGAGTATCCGTGCCTGGGAAATCCCGTGGACAGAGGAGCTATAGTCCATGAATTAGCAAAGAATCTGATATGACTGAGCTACTGAGCACACACATACATATGGGGAGAAGAAGCAGAAAGAGAAAATAAAGACTAGGTTTGCTCATTTACATTAATGATTCAGTAGAATAAAGATGGGGTTTCCCTGGTGGCTCAGTTGGTAAAGAATCCGATTGAGCCATCTGCAATCCTGGAGACCTGGGTTTGATCCTTGGATTGGGAAAATCCCCTGGAGGAGGGCATGGCAATCCATTCCAGTGTTCCTGCCTGAAGAATCCCTGTGAACAGAGGAGTCTCTGGCAGGCTGCTGTCCATCAGCTTGTAAGGAGTTGGACACAACTAGGCAAGTTTTCTTGTCCATTCAATATAAAATTAATAAAACAGTATCCTTTCTATTATTAAATGAATGTTACTTCCCACTTCTACTGATAGTTTTGGTCAGATTATTCATATTTTAATAAAATTTAGAACATCTATTTTAATTTCCACTAAATTATAATCAACTCCTCACTCTGCTCCATATATAAAATTTAGACAGTCTCTTTTACAACTATTGTTTATCTCACTTATGTGTTACTATGGACTCTTAGTTATCTCTAATGTTGTATAGAAATTAATCATTGTGCACAAAGATTTTGTCACTTAAGCATTCCTATAACTCTTTAACCAATGTCCATGACTTCTAACTCAAAGACTTTCAATGATTCATTTTCCTTTTATTGTTAGAGAAACCATAAAGTTCCTATAGTTGAATTTAAGCTGTTTCATTCTATGAAAAATGAAATAAAACTTTAGAGTTTTTGCCTCTCTTGATACCTGGTACTATATCTGTGTGATATCAAATTCTTTGGTCAGGAAATTTCAATATTTCAACAATTGACACAAGAAACACTAACTTCAATAGGAGTTTTCTTAATTTGAAAAGGGAAAACATTTTTTATTCTAAAAAATTTGAAATCTTGAAACAGAAAAGAAAGGAGTCCACAATGTCGGAAGATGTTTCAATAAATAAAGCAACTCAATTTTTAAGAAGTATCTTTGTACATACCTTAATCATACTATTAGAGGATCTTTCTGACTGATGTTTAGTCTAGGGTGTGACTCAATTATCTGTGTATATATAGAGAAAATCATGTGGATTTAAAAGGCATATTCTCTGTCATCTTCATTCACTTCGACTTTAAATTTATTATTCACATATGACTTAGTGGCTCTTCAGATACAAAATGTAAAAGAATCACTTTGCTGCAACTTTGTCTATATTTCCTATTAGACTTGAAAAGACAGTATTTTTTTTCTATGAAATGTTTTTCAGAGCCCTCAAGCCAGTGACAGTATGACAAATGAGGTGAAGATACACAGCTCTGTTAAATCTCATCTTTGATAAGCAATCCATGGGACTCATGGTTTGAATCTATAAGCTTTAACAGACTTCAAATTCTTCATTCAAGCATTCAATGTTTGATTCATTGTTACTTAGTTATTATGTAATAATGAGCCTGATTAGAAGAGCCTGTCAAATCTGTAAATTGTTTGTGTGAATTTCCAGCTAACATAGTCTAGTATTAGCTCTAAGCAAACTGGAGCTTAGGGAGAAATATTGCTGTATTTTCATATTTAAACTACATTAGGTATGTTAAAATAATATTGCTTCAAATTATATAATCATACTTTTCTGCTAAAATATGGTCTTGGGTTAAATTAAAACTCTATACTATAATCAAATATAATTTCAAATAAAATTATATTACTGTGTTATCACATTAGGATAACATATGCAGAAGAAAATGTACAGAACACCTAAGTTATACATCTGTCAAAATACCATTTTCCCCCCTTTGAGTGAAACATTTGTTTGGCACACAACACAGGAAATTGATATTTAATTATAGACCATTAATACACCTAATTTGTCATACTATGTTATAAACATAGGCCTTTAAATTACATAATGTTATATTACCAAATGAAAAGAAATTTTGAGCAGATACATAGATTTAAAAGTACTAAAATTTAATACTTAATGATATGGACCTCCTGAAAGATAGATAAGGCTTAGAGTAAGATTGTAAGATATCTCTTACAATAAGAGCCATCTAAGCTGAGTCTTGTGACAATGGGGGCATGGTAAGATATTCAAGGCAGAGTATCAGGTTATGTGAAGCCCTAGAAGTAAGGAACATAAAGTTGGGATTGAGAGCTTTCATCAGTGTACTGCTGTTGGAGTTTGGATTGAAGGCAAGAGTGAAATGTGAGGATGTAGATTTAATCATAGATGAGATCAGGACATTGTAAGTCGTGCTATGGATGGTATATTTTATCCCTAAAGTTCCAAGAGACAAGTAAGTGATTTTGAACAGGAAAGTAACTTGGTTGGATTTATAGTTTTAGAAGACTGCCTGTGACATTATTTGGAGAATGAGTCGAAGTTAAACAAGACAGATGGCAGGTTGCAGTAAATCCAAGTGAAAAATGATAAAAGACAAACAAACAACAGTGTGGATGAAGAGAAAAGTAGTTTGGGCCATTGTGTTCAACAACAGCTAAATGAAGACTGCAGTGATACAAATCACTGGGGTTTAGAAGATTCCCACTTGTCTATTAGACATAAAATGCCTGAGGTGAGAACGAAGGTGAGAGCACAAAGTTGATCACTATCATCTCAGAGTTATTTGCTGACCTCCTGAGGACCAACGTCATTTCTATATGATTAGAATTAATAACCCTTAGGTGACAACTGGCTTTACTTCTTAACTTCCCAATCTAAAGCTTTATACATGTGGCCTCCATAGATAAACTCAGCCATTAATCTTTATACTTCGATAGTTACTTCTTGTCAGGAGGTTCAGTGACAAAAGTCAGAGGCCAAAATGTTCTATCTGAATATAGCCTTTGAACTATGTCATGCGCTGTTATCATAAGATGTCACTTAGTCATAAGTGAAATGTACTTTTGCCACTTTATTTTTTCCTAAAATTATCCTCATCTGTAATGTGGCAAACATTTCACATATGTATGTATATATGTACACACACACACACACACACACACACACACAAGGAATTTTAAAAAAACTCAGAAAAATAGCACAGGAGAAGACATAAAGATTTGAATATCCATTACTATTTTTTAGTATATAACATCTAAAGATCATCTGACAAAGGGTGCTAGACTGAAATATGTTCAAGACAACAAATTTAAGATAGTTGAATCCTCTTCTGTGTTGACGGATGAATATATTCAATGAATATTCAGTTTAATTAAATAGTAATGGGATGCAACCAAAACAGTCATGCAATCAAAACAACAAAATACTGCTTCAACAGATTCCTGAACTGGTTATTTTTAAGGTGCCAAATTTATTTCTCATTGGTTCTCTCAGTGTAAAGATCACAATAAACTGTGGAAAATTCTGAAAGAGATGGGCATACCAGCCCACCTGACCTGCCTCTTGAGACATCTGTATGCAGGTCAGGAAGCAACAGTTAGAACTGGACATGGAACAACAGACTGGTTCCAAATAGGAAAAGGAGTACGTCAAGGCTGTATATTGTCACCCTGCTTATTTAACTTCTATGCAGAGTACATCATGAAAAACGCTGGACTGCAAGAAACACAAGCTGGAATCAAGATTGCCGGGAGAAATATCGATAACCTCAGATATGCAGATGACACCACCCTTATGGCAGAAAGTGAAGAGGAGCTAAAAAGCCTCTTGATGAAAGTGAAAGAGGAGAGCGAAAAAGTTGGCTTAAAACTCAACATTCAGAAAATGAAGATCATGGCATCCGGTCCCATCATTTCATGGGAAATAGATGGGGAAACAGTGGAAACAGTGTCAGACTTTATTTTTTTGGGCTCCAAAATCACTGCAGATGGTGACTGCAGCCATGAAATTAAAAGACGCTTACTCCTTGGAAGAAAAGTTATGACCAACCTAGATAGTATATTCAAAAGCAGAGACATTACTTTGCCGACTAAGGTCCGTCTAGCCAAAGCTATGGTTTTTCCAGTAGTCATGTATGGATCTGAGAGTTGGACTGTGAAGAAGGCTGAGCGCCGTAGAATTGATGCTTTTGAACTGTGGTGTTGGAGAAGACTCTTGAGAGTCCCCTGGACTGCAAGGAGATCCAACCCATCCATTCTGAAGGAGATCAGCCCTAGGATTTCTTTGCAAGGAATGATGCTAAAGCTGAAGCTCCAGTACTTTGGCCACCTCATGCGAAGAGTTGACTCATTGGAAAAGACTCTGATGCTGGGAGGGATTGGGGGCAGGAGGAGAAGGGGACGACAGAGGATGAGATTGCTGGATGGCATCACGGACTCGATGGACGTGAGTCTGAGTGAACTCTGGGAGATGGTGATGGACAGGAAGGCCTGGCGTGCTGCGATTCATGGGGTCGCAAAGAGTCGGACACGACTGAGCAACTGAACTGAACTGACTGAACTGAATGTGGTAAGTAAATACCTCCACATTTCGACTGAATTTCTCATAGTAACATAAGGTAATGTTAATTTCAAAAAGCAAACCAAATGAAAAACAAACTTCCAGTGGGTTTTGACCTTCCTATGTACCTCAAATAGTTTATTTCTATACAAATATCTGTAGCAGATTGGTGATAAGTGAATTACAGAAACTTTGATATATTTGAAGAAATTCACTTTAAAAATAAGAGTTATGAAAGTGTTTGAGATTGTATTCCCAGTATCTGATTCATTTCATCAGTATACGGCATCTCATGGTTCAGACATTTTCACCTGGGAACACAAATGTGGCTACAGTGAATTACTATACTTGATCATCTATGAGGGCATGACCATCTGTGAGCAAGAGACTGTCCCTGGACATTTCACATCCTTTTCTTTCTGGTATCGCTTATTCTGTTCTGTTGTAACTCCCTTCCACTTGTAGCACACAAATCTGATCTTGAAAAGTACAAAATAAATAAAATTGACAACAGGAAGTTTCATAAAAATGATGCAGATAAATTAGTTCATGGTTTCTAAACAAAAGAGATGAGTGTCAACTATAAATGACTAATGTAATCAGAAATACCTCAAAAAGCAAGTCCATCCATTTATGCCTACTGTCTTGCTTATGCTTCAGTGTTTACTGCTTATACTTTTGGTGATAGTAATTTATTTCGTTGGCACTGAAAGTCATTTTGGTGATAACTGTGCTTATACCACATGGCTTTTTACTATCTTTATTCAAAAAATAGCTAGGCTTGTCATACACTTTCTGTAAATATAATGCAAATTGTTGAATAGAGTAGAAAAATTTAAAAAAATCAGTAAAATCTGTTAAAATAGCCAATAAGAAAGAAATTACTATTTACAATTTAGAGCTTAATCATACAACTTAAAAAATATCGTTGTAGAAAATGAAATCATTTTTGTTCATATTACAAAATTACTTACTTTTTTCATGCATTGCACAATATACAGGGAGTAAATTTGGACAATTTTCATAAAAAACACCTCATGTCAAAGTAAAATATATGAATTAAGCTTATATTTAATTTTTGGCAGAAAACCAGGTTTGTCTTGATTTGATGACATTTTTAAAATTAAGATTACTTTATCAATATTTATTTCATAATATAGATCTTAGAAAATTAATACTGAACTTTGAAATAAAAATTATACAGTGGAATGTCATTCAAAAGATACATGTGACATAGAAAAAATAATGAAAAGTGGCAAGAATTGGCAAGGACTCCAATTCCACAGTAAACACACTTAAGTGGAAAATTATCCTTATATATAATTATAAAATTCAGGCTTTACAACCACAGTGGATAAGGCAAAACTGAAAAATATATTTTTTTCTGCAATTTTTCATGTGACATGGCACATTTCTAGTAGAACTCTGAGGTTTCTGTGGTGAACTGATTCTGCCAAATTTCCCTTTACACCAGGTAGTCTATCCCTGGGTAGCATAGAACATGTGGGTTTTCAGTATGGAGCATGGTTCACTGCAATGCCTGCTACTGTACCTCTTATAAGAAACAGTAATCATATGTCATTCTGTGATCTACTGCTGTGTTTTGCTACCAGTTTCATAAATAAAGTTGAGAGGTCATTTCCACCATAAGTTTCTGTTTGTCAGATATCTTCAGTCAAAAGAAAATATGTATTGCAAGATGGAAGGCCAAAGTTAAACACAGATTTTCCACCAAGGTGATCTTTTATATATCTAATACTGGTCAGTGTAATTGTTAAATTAGAGACTGTATCAAAATTATTTCTGTTGTAATTTTGCAAACTTATGTGTTTTCAGAAAGCATGTAATCAGATACCTTTGTGAGAGATTTTACAAAATCCTTTTTTGTATAAAACCATGCTGCTTTGTATGAGGACAAATTCACTTAAAATAGAATGCCAGAGATCTGAGAACAACTGACATACTAGTAAATTAACTGCATATTTCATGCTTTTAAATTTAACACCTACAGATATTTATCAAGTGGTATTAGTTTGTATATAGAAAAAAATAATGCCCTGGTAATATATCTGATGGCAAGCATAGTGAATGGGATAGAATTCACATCATTTGCTAGGTTTCCATCAATAAAGATGAAAAAGCAGTTGTCAACTAAAATGCTAGCTCATGAACTTCAAGTTTCTAGAAAGAATGATTGGGTTCATGTTAACTTATTTATGCTCCATAATATTTTTAAATTAATCTAATCAAGACCAAATCCAATAGAAAATTGCAGAGCTTTAGCCACTAAGTTGGCACCAACTACAAAATTTAACTGCTAGAAGAGATTGAGAAATTCTATTTTCAATTCCTAGAGTCCAGCCTATCAAGATATTGGATTAGGATCCCTCTTAATGGTAGAGAAGAGCACTGCATAGTCATCTTGCTCTCTACCACCAAGAACAAGAAACATGAGAGGCACAGAGTATGGTGGGATGAGCACAGTCTCAGCTATTAATATCAGAAAGACTCATTACATTTCACTACTCCACCTCTTCTCCATGTGTCTTGGAAAGTGACGTATTGTTTAACTTCAGTTTCCTCAAATGCAAAATTAAGAGACTAATACTTAATAATAGAAGAATTTGGAAAATTAAATTTGAAGTTATATATAAAATGCCTCCTGGAACACATGACAAGTGATTGAAAAAAATGCTGATAATAGTTATTAATATGATGACCCTAAAGTGAAAAATTTGAGGTGGACGAAGTATAGGGTCACAAACACACACCTGTTCAAATCTGCTCTATGTCTTTAGAGATAGGTCTTAGAGAATAAATCTGCAAATTACTTTATATCAAAGACTGTATCATACAATGAAAACAGCAAAAAAGGAAACACACCTTCAAGACCAAATGGGACTCAGGAGACTGAAAATTCATTCTGTGCTCTGCTCAGAAAATGTCACATCTGTTGAGAAGTCCTGAAAGGCTGGACAAGCTCCTGAAAACTTTGGTTTCTCCTACCAGCCACCATATGGGCTTCCCAGATAGCTCAGTGGTAAAGAATCTGCCTGCCAATGCAAGTGATGCAGAAGACACAGGTTCAATCCTTGGGCCAGAAAGATCCCCTGCAGGAGGAAATGGCAACCCACTCCAGCATTCTTTCCTGGAGAATGCTCATGGACAGAGGATCCTGGTAGGCTACAGTTCATGGGGTTGCAAGAACACATTCACATGCACACCAGCCAGCATAAAGCACTGCAGTTAGGCCACACTCATAATCAAACCACATCTGTTACAACAACTTTTCCATTGCTAGTAGAAAACATCATGGGACCACTTTGATATGGAGCTATCTTGGAATTTTTGCTGAAGTGACAATATTTCCTCCAAATTCTGCTTAATTCTAGAGTGATTAAAGTCAGAAGACATAAGAAAAGACTGAAAAAAGTGCTACAACAAAGAACTCTTATAGAAATATTTGACTTGAACCCTTGTCTCTTGTTCTTTTTAAACAAACATGAACCTTTGGGTTTTCCTTTTGAGTATTAAAAGTGAAGTCGTCATCAAAACATTACGGTACTGGCACAAAGACAGAAACATAAATCAATAGAACAAAATAGAAAGCCCAGAGATAAATCCATGCACCTATGGACACCTTATCTTTGACAAAGGAGGCAAGAATATACAATGGAGAAAAGACAGCCTCTTTAACAAGTGGTGCTGGGAACACTGGTGCTTGTAAAAGAATGAAACTAGAACACTTTCTAACACCATACACAAAAATAAACCCCAAGTGGATTAAAGATCTAAATGTAAGACCAGAAACTATAAAACTCCTAGAGGAAAACATAGGCAAAACACTCTCTGACATAAACCACAGCAGGACCCTCTATGATCCACCTCCCAGAGTAATGGAAATAAAAGCAAAAATAAACAAATGGGACCTAATTAAGCTTAAAAGCTTTTGCACAATGAAGGAAACTATAAGCAAGATGAATAGACAGACTTCAGAATGTGAGAAAATAATAGCAAATGAAACAACTGACAAAGAATTTCATGTCAATGTATGTCAAAACCAAAACAATAGTGTAAAGTAAATAAATAAATAAAACTAAAAAAAAGAAAAAAAAAATCTCAAAAGTATACAAGTAGCTCGTGCAGCTCAATTCTAGAAAAATAAATGACCCAATCAAAAAATGGGCCAAAGAACTAAATAAACATTTCTCCAAAGAAGACATACAGATGGCTAACAAATATATGAAAAGATGCTCAACATCATTCATGATCAGAGAAATGCAAATCAAATCCACAATGAGGTACCATCTCACGTCAGTCAGAATGGCTGCTATCAAAAAGTCTACAAATAATAAATGCTGGAGAGGGTGAAGAGAAAAGGGAACCCTCTTACACTGTTGGTGGGAATGCAAACTAGTACAGCCACTATGGAGAACAGTGTGGAGACTCCTTAAAAAACTGGAAAAAGAACTGCCATATGAACCAGCAATCCCACTGCTGGGCATACACACCGAGGAAACCGGAACTGAAAGAGACATGTGTATCCCAATGTTCATCACAGCAGTGTTTATAATAGCTAGGAAATGGAAGCAACCTAGATGTCCATCGGCAAACAAATGGATAAGAAAGCTGTGGTACATATACACAATGGAATATTTCTCAGCTATTTAAAAAAATGCATTTGAATCAGTTATAATCAGGTGGATGAAACTGGAGCCTATCATACAGAATGAAAGTGAAAGTGAACTCGCTCAGTCGGGTCCGACTCTTTGCGACCCATGGACTGTAGCCCACCAAGCTCCTCCGTCCATGGGATTCAAGAATACAGAATGAAGTAAGTCAGAAAACCTTCAATACAGCATAATAACACATATATATGGAATTTAGGAAATGGGTAACAATGCCCTTAAATGCAAGACAGCAAAAGAGACACAGATGTAAAGAACAGATTTTTGGACTCTGTGGGAGAAGGCGAGGGTGGGATGATTTGAGAAAATAGCATTGAAACATGTATATTATCATATGTGAAACAGATCGCCAGTCTAGCTTCGATGCGTGAGACAGGGCACTCAGGGCTGGTGCACTGGGATGACCCTGAGGGATGGGATGGGGAGGGAGGTGGAAGGGAGGTTCAGGATGGGGAACACATGTACAACCATGGCTGATTCATGTCAATGTATGGCAAAAATCACTACAATATTGTAAAGTAATTAGCCTCCAATTAAAACAAATAAATTAATTGAAACAAAAGTGTTTGAAGTCAAGAGAACACTCTTCAGCTCTCAGTTTATTCTTTTTAAAAAACATTTTTTAATATTAATCTTTAATTGAAAGATAATTGCTTTACAATATTGTGTTGGTTTCTGCTATACATCAACATGAATCAGCCATAGGTATACATATATCTCCTCCCTCTTGAAACTCCTTTTGAACAACAAAACAAATTGAATAACAATGAATAACAAAAGAAAATATTTTCTCTTGTGTAGAGTGATCAGGAACAACTTAACTATGTTAGTTGATTCAACTTAGATCATAATGTTATCCACTCTAACTTAAGTCTAATCATGTAGCATCAAGTATTTCACAGCAGACCTTAACAACTACACATTTGAAAAAAAAAATATGTAAGTAGACAAATAGAAAAACAAAAGAAATTATAATATGCTTTCATTTTTAAGGTTATCTATTTCACTAATGAAACTAACCTAGTAAATATATTTGCCAGATCTGGATTTAATGGAATATAAAAAATCAGCACTATTTGGTTTAAACAGACTGACAATAATCTTCAAGCCCTCTAACACAAACCATAATGAAAAGGGGAAATATTTACCCTCTTTTCTCATCACTAATTTGGAAGTTTTGAATATTGAAAAAAATAACTGTGCTCATGTGATATTTTTGACAAATATCATTAAATGATATATACCTGGTGTTCTTACCACTTTAAAAGGTATTGACAAACTAAGTTGATTATTTTGGTCCTACTTAAAGTCTTTTCATTAAGGCCATGAATTATTATAACTTCTTAAAAAGCTAGGGCAAAGGATTTGATGCCATTCCTTCTAATGTGTTTCATTCAGAATTTTTAAATTAAGAGATTGATCAACTATTTCTTCCTACAAAAGTATGACTTTTATTCATATGAAAAGAAAGTGAAAGTGAAGTCGGTCAGTCGTGTCCGACTATTTGCAACCTGGTGGACTGTAGCCCATCAGGCTCCTCCGTCCATGGGATTCTCCAGGCAAGAGTACTGGAGTGGGTTGCCATTTCATATAAGTCTACATAAATATATTTTAGACATTAAGTGGCCCAGGACTTCTTTCATAAGTAATGAAAATGGTTTTGTTAAGTGTAATGTTTGATGCAGTGAACATAAATCTGATTCATTATATTGTGAATGATCAACAATCCCATCTCTCTATATAAATACGCTTTAGAAAGTAGACTGACTCAGATGTTATTACTATTTTAAAAAGGAACACAGTCAACCTGCAGTTAAATAGAAATAAAATCTATAAGTAATTCATGCATTAAAAATTAATAGAAAGATAAATCATTTCTTGTCCGTCAGCAAAGTAGAAGACAAGAAGATGGACTTACAGAAGGACAAAAGGAAAATTGATTTGAATGTCTTAATGAACCATAACCAGATCATTCTATTTCAAGCCTTCAGACAATTAGAAAGTGAAAAAGTTGGATTTGGTTATTGTTGATGCCTGAACTTCAATTTCAGTGTTGACTAGCCCATAAAGTTTTTTCTCCTCTATTTTCTACATGAAAAAAATCAGACCACTTGCATAACTTTTTTCTAATTTTAACTCTAGCTTTCTCTCTGAATCATCACTGAATAAATAGGGGGGGGGGGGTCCATGAACCAACTTTAGGACAATCTCTCATTCTCTTGAAATTGTATGTAAAATTGTAAAAAATCATGCCTGAATATCCTTTGTTCTGGAATTAAAAAAAAACACAGTTTCTAGAATTTAATTAGCATTGATCCCTGCCCCCAAAAGGCAAGAAGTTGGAATGACTTGCCATGTCACTGCAAAAGTAAACTTTAAGTTATCCCGAACAGGAATTTGCCTTTTAAATTAAAATGGTTATGAATATAGTATATTTAATTACTATTGTTTTATATTCTGAGTTTTACAAACAGAAAGACCAGCTACAAATTTAGAAAAGGTGTTTGCAATACTTAAAATACTTTTATTTTATGTTTTAACTCAACTTTTTGAATAATATGACATATTAAAAGAAGTTAGGCTACATACCTAGCTATTACATCTTTCAGAAGAATGTGGTATCACATTTTACCTTATTTTAAATCTTTATTGGAATATAGTTAATTTACAATATTGTGTTAGTTTCTGCTGCACAGCAAAGTGAATTAGTTATACATACACACATATCCACACTTTTTAAGATTCTATTCCCATATAAGTCATTACAGAGTATTAAGTAGAGTTCCCTGTGCTATACAGTAGGTCCTTATTAGTAATCTATTTTATATAAAGGAATGTGTTCATGTCAATCCCAATCTCCCAGTAGTATCGCGTTTTAAATTTGCTCCAATAGCCTTGCGTTTGGAGATCTATAAATTCTTCTCTTCTTTATTAATCAGGCTAACCCCCCAACACAGACTCTTGAGAGTCCCTTGGACTGCAAGGAGATCCAACCAGTCCATTCTAAAAGAGATCAGCCCTGGGTGTTCTTTTCAAGGACTGATGCTAAACCTTATTGGACATGAGTATGAGTGAACTCCAGGAGTTGGTGATGGACAGGGAGGCCTGGCATGCTACAATTCATGGGGTCGCAAAGAGTCAGACATGACTGACCGAACTGAACTGAACTGAAACCCCCAATACACACACTCTCACACACACTCGCTCTCTCTCTCTCTCACACACACACACATCCACACACCTTTTGAAAGAAAACAATGCATATTAGGATAGTTGGGCACCCTTTTGATTGAAGTATTAATCAAATATTTTAGTTTATTTGCACTATTTATTCACCAAAGTCTAAAATTTTTATAAGGTTGATTTCTTTTGCTAACAATTTATTAAATATATAGTCTATCAAGCTGATAAAACTAATTCTGAGTCAAAAACCTTTTTATTAAAACTAGGGACTAACATGAATTGAGAAAGGTTGTGAAGGCTTAAGCCAGAAATGTGAAAGCACTACTAATAGCCTTTCATTATATGCTGACAATGGATTAAACCATTAAAATTCTCATAGGATAACAATTCAATTTATAGGAGAGTTTTCAGCCTTATTTATATATTTAAAAATTATTATATTTCCATATCTAGAGAATATTCAGTGTTACTGTATGAACTCAAGTCACTTAAATGCCCATGTTGCAATGTTTACACGTACAATATTTTGACCAACATGAAACACTTTTTTAAGGTGCTACAATTTAAAGTAAAATAGGTCAATGCAACCAATGAAAGAACTGGAAAATACTAATAAGATCAAACCAACTCACCTGAATCACCTCATGTACGTAGATACTTCCCAAAGGTCTGCTGTACCAGACCTCTGGGAGGCAAGCTGAAAGCTGAGGAAGCAGCCAAAAATGATGCCAAGCATCCTCCTCATGACTGCATAACTAGATTCACTATTTAAACAGATGAACTATTTCCTATTACTTCTAGAGAACTGAACTACTGAAATGTGTGCATGTGTGTATGTGTGTCTTATGTGCCTGTGGACGTAAACCTGATTGAAAATTACAGTTAATAGGATTATAATATGCAAAATCTATTCTCTGATTGCAGCTATTTTTTTATCCATGTGTAGTCTCCGAGAGAGAAAGTTTCCATTTTTTGATCGGAGTCATGAAGCTAACAAACTGTGGATTACTAGAAGCACTCACATCATCAAATATTGATTGCCATAACACATCAAAAAGGCAAATGTTGAAACTCAATGATAAGTGAAGCATGGACAACAGATCTCTCTTATGAGTAAGAGAGATCAGAGCATTTGTGTGTAAAATTAAAGAAAAATAAAGACAAAAATCTCACAAAAGTAAATTAAAATATTGTGAAAAGAGTGAAAGTAAATAATTAAAAAAATACAGCAGTAAAAAGAAAAAATGTATATAATAAGCATCACACATTGCTTTTGATTGAGAAAATATAACTATATGGTAATAAAATAACTAGACAGAATCAACACTGTGTTTTGCATTAGTTTATAATGTTCTCTATTACAAATTATTAGTACTAGTATGTGCCTTTTTATAATTACACTGCTGATTATTGTTAATTCACACTACCCTTTGAAAATAAAGTGATTCATCTTAGAATAATTTGAATCAAAGGAAAATTTAGATTTGATTATTATAGTGCAAACCCATGATGAGTTACTTCTCTGGGCTTGAATAGAACTGAGTGATAACTGTCAGTAGAATTCCTAGCTATAAATTAAAGATTATAATAGTGCTGAAATAAAATCAGTCAAGCAGAATCTTGTTTCATAAATAGTACCACAAGCTGAGGGCTAATATCACATGTATATTATTGTTATGTCTGCAGTGTTGAGTGATAATGATTTTGACTGTAATTCATGGTGTGTTTTAGGTTGTAGAAGCAATAAAATATTGATCATAAGCATGTCCAGCCATTATTCAGAAGATTAGATCAATTTATGAGAGGCAATAATGTGTAAATGAGTGACCTTCCAAAGGCCACAAGTAATTCTAAGGTAAAACTACCGTCTATCTAGGGCTCCAGATGAAACCTAAGTTACTAAAAGTCAGATATTGGAATAATATGTAGTTTTGAGCTCAAATTATATAAAAAGTTATTTAGGAACCATTACTCTATAAATATAGCATCAAATATGTTGCCAATCTTTGATAGCATGTGTAGAAAGTTAAACATTATAGACTATTTTTTAAGATAAATACCTTTTAAAACTCAAAGGGGAAAATAAAGCTAATAAGCTATATCATTTAGTGCAATTCAGATTCAAATAGTAAATTTATAAAAAGATGCAGTTTTCTAAAATTATGAAAATAAATGGAAAAGTTGATTTAGAAAATATACTACTATTACTTCATTTATAAAAATGGAAAAAGATGGCAGTTAGTTTCAGAAAATAAAGTGATACAAATGCCCCCAAACATGTTTTGGTTTAGCAAAAATTTCAGTTTAAATTGGTTCGTTACACAGTAGACTATTTTAAATTAAAATTAATGCACATGTCTATGTGATGCATGCTCAATTATTAAGCCTCAGTGGAAGGACAGCCAACTTACTTCTAGTAACAACACTATGATACCTGCTGACAAAATTCATTGTATATTCTGAAAAATCATAGACAGTATTTTTGTAGGCTTTCCAAGTTTAACATGATTTTTGAGCCTTTTGTATTGATACCAGAGACTTAACGGCTTAATACAAGCTAGCAGATTAAAAAAAAGTGGCGGGGGAGTTAATCAAAGAAATACATTTTCACGTGAAAATAAAACTGAAATAAAATGTGTCACTCTCATTTTAAAGTAATTTTTGATAGAAAAAGCAAATGATATCTAAATATATGTCAAATAGCATATGTTGAACATTAAAAAGTTACATTAAAATAATATGATTCTTCAAAAAGACTAAACATGTAATATTAAATGAAAAACCTTACTGTGTATCAGTATGTGTATTCAACACATAATGCACTCAACACAACCCTTGTTTGATTGGATGAAACATGTTAATTTGATCCATGTAATCATAAATATTGACCTAAATATTTGTGACATAATTCTAGAAATGTTAAGTCACAGTTGTTTGATAAATATACTAACATTGCTATGGTTGAATTTTTTAAATGACAGAAAATATATGATTAGGTAAGGAAAATTCTATGCAATGAAAGTTTATTATGATTATAAAAATTTAGCTAAAACTATGCTGATAGTTTTTTCTAAAGTTGTTATGAAATGGTATCTAAGGGAAAACACATAGCATTCTGAAATCATAAAATGCTATCTCAAACTAAACATAAAGTATTTTAAGGCATGTGTACTCTCAATTATAATACCCATTGTCCAGCTAAAGAAGAGATAGTAAAACAAAGAAGTAGTAAAACAAAAGAGTAAAAGTTAGAAACACAAAATTATGTTTCTAGATAAGAAACACAAAAATCAGGAAATCCAGTTAAAAATAATGAAACATGATCTTTTCTTTTTTCCCCTAGAAGAAAAGAGACAGATTTAGCCCAGGAGGGAATCTTTCACCTTTCTAATATACTGTATAGATTATATCCTATCCTACCTGCAGTTAGGTGTATCAAACAAGATTGGAAAATCCTTTGTAACATACTGAGAGATACAGAATGGACTGACATGGGATGGACAATATCATCATGAATTTTGGAGTCAGACAAACCAAGGCAGTTCAAATCCTGGTTTTGTTAATTGTTACAAAGAAATTAATTCTCTTTCATAAAGAGTCTTAAAAAATTGAATGAAATCAGTGCAGAGAGAGCACAAAGTGAGTGCTCAGGTAGTGATATCCATTGATGATAAATATTATTTGTTACTCACAAATTAAGAACACAGTAAACTAGATAAATTATACTCATATTTATTATTAATGTGTAAAGTTTGTTTATAAGATTTATCAACTGCCAGTGTCTAAGCAGTATAACAATGAAGAGAGGTTATTCATGGAAAGGTTATTTTGGAAAAATGTCACAAACTTGTCATTTAATTATTAATATGGAATTATTGATAATTTAAAGAAAAATGACAAATTACCAACACATTCAATCTAAATCAGCTTTTAGTTTTCATTTCAAATATTTATTTCTGCAAATCACCCAAATAATCTGTCACCTCATTAAAATTACCTTAAATCCTCACTAAATAATTTCCAAGGTATATTTTATCAATTAAAAATCTAATATAGAATAAACACCTATCACATAGCAAATTTTACTATATAAAGACCAGATGAAGAGCAACACACTGTCCAAATATGTTATGGGATTTGGCTTTGCTTGGTTAACTTAACTTACAGTGGAAATATAAATATAATATGGAAGCCCCATTATATATATGTGTATGTGTGTATATGTACATATATATACTTACACATAATGTTATAAATAGAATATATATTATATAACATATATATTATATTATGCAGGAACACTTAGCAAAAAATTAGGACTATCCAGAGAAACCTGAGACATGTGTTCATTTGTTTCCACTCATCCACAGTATTATTTTTTTCATACTAAAAGAATTGTATAACAGATAAGCCCTGTCCCTTTTTTTTTTTTTGTTTAGGTAGTTATGTAAAATCGTTCCTCATAAGCTTTGTTGTTACATGACTTGGCTTTTCATGTAATATGATACATTTATAATATATAAAATAATAACATTTTTAGGTCAATGTTTCATGATTTTAATACAGCATTTTCTATATTTTAACTGAATGAGTCAAAGTGGTTCCAGTGATTCTAATTTTCCCAATGATTTGTGGATTTTGATACACTCTATTCATTCATGTTACTACCTGTTTTTGTGTGTTGTGCACTAAACAATTTTTTCAGCATTGATTGAAATTTGACAACTCTAGTTATTTCAACTAACTGTACTAATTAATACTTTCATATTAAACTATACTTTTATTCCTCTTTTAGTGGTCATTCAATTATAAATGGTATTATTTTCTAATTTTTATAACTAATAGGGTCATAAAAATTTAATTAAGTCAATTGAAATTCTACCAAGAAAATAATTATTGTAGTCATCTTTACTTTTACTTTTTATTATCTACTTTAATCAATCAGAATGTATTTATAAATCAAAGATCCTCCTATACTGTGTTCTCCTCCTTTCTATTAATAATATTTAAGTTTTGTGGATCTGTGACTTTTACATCAATTAGAACACTCAGGTTAATCACATAATAAATTTAGCTAAAAACTGCCATTCTTAATAAATTATAGTTTCTTTCCATTCATTAAAATCGAAGTATATTATGATATACCACAAAAGTGAATCAAATTTTGTTTCAGTAATTAAACTTCTCCAGAATTCACATGGACTAAACACAAATAGCTACACATTGATAAACAGACATAATAAAACTAAAAAATTACCTCCTACCAGACAGCATTTGGCTAAAATATACTTTGTCCAATTCTAGTCAATATTTCAAAGTTGCATTGTATGCTTCTCTAGCTTTTTTAGACTAGTAATTTTCAAAGTTTTTTTGCAACTAGTATATATTTTATGTCTTTTTGTGTTTCTTAACGAGGAAATGCAAAATGATACAAATGGTATGTGTGTATAGTTTTCTTGTTGTAAAATACTTCACTAAAAAGCAGTACAAAATTATGAAACTCCTATTACCAAGATACCTGAGAAAATAAATGCTAACTTCTGAGTACCCTTCTGGTTGTTTCGTGGCATCCTTTCAAAAACTAGAGATCTGGGTGACATATTTATAACTTTTAAAAATACTCATTGTATTAAACAATCCACTAATAATTACAACAAAATCACCACTGTGGTCTGAAAATATGTCACAGTGCACAATACAAGCATTCACAATGGTCATTTTCCCCATGTTTTCCCTAAAGCATTACTGTCTGAGTTGGATGTCTAATATTTATGACTTATTCTTATATATTTATAAGCCAGACTTGTACATAGTCTGTTCAATTTGCATTCCTTTCCTTTTTTTGTAATGAAGTTGTACATCTGACATCACACACTAATGGGACCTCAGAGAGGGACTCAAGGCACTGTGTAAGATCCACTATTCTGGAAAATTAGTTAATTATTCTCACATCCATTATCCACAGTAAAATCCATCTCTTTCAGGTCACACTGTTTTCTCTTTTAATTCTTCCATGCATCTGGAGCAACTCACCAAGTACTGTTGGCTTCAATCATTAATATTATCATCTGGGCTCAAAATTATCTGATAATTTTTCATTCATCTATATCACCTGGACCCTTCATATAAGGCTTCCCTTGTGGCTCACTGGTAAAGAATTCATCTGCCAATGCAGGAGACTCAGGTTTGATCCCTGGGTCAGAAAGATTCCTTGGAGAAGAAAATGGAAACCCATTCCAGTATTCTTGCCTGGGAAATCCCATGGACAGAGGAGCCTGGCAAGCTACAGTCCACGGGGTGGCAAAGAGGTGGACACAACTTAATGACTAAACAACAACAACAGCAACCCTTCGTATTCCAAAAACTCACTAGCAACACATGTTTTCAAACGACCGTAGCTACTATTCACTGGGCGCCCTCTGTAAATGAGATATCATATTAGATACTTCACCCTCTTTATGTAACCTTTACAGTTGCACTACAAGGTAAATATTATTTCCTTTAAAAAACAAGAGTCTTGAGTCCCTTGGGCTGTAAGGAGATCCAACCAGTCCATTCTGAAGGAGATCAGCCCTGGGATTTCTTTGGAAGGAATGATGCTGAAGCTGAAACTCCAGTAATTTGGCCACCTCATGCGAAGAGTTGACTCATTGGAAAAGACTTTGATGCTGGGAGGGATTGGGGGCAGGAGGAGAAGGGGACGACCGAGGATGAGATGGCTGGATGGCATCACGGACTCGATGGACGTGAGTCTGAGTGAACTCTGGGAGTTGGTGATGGACAGGGAGGCCTGGCGTGCTGCGATTCATGGGGTCGCAAAGAGTTGGACACGACTGAGTGACTGAACTGAACTGAACCGAACTTAAAAAACCAAACGAACCAAAAAACCACTCTGTATGTTCCCCAAATTCACACATTTCATACAGAATCCAAATAAGCTTGACACTAAATCCAATGCTTTGTTTAATATCATCTAGCTTATTTACTACAATAAAGCAATCTGTTAAAATGATCGATTCCTACATATACTTGATAAATCTATCAAAAATGAAATAGGAAAAAAGGCAGCTCTTCTTGAAAGAGGCAGCATGACACAGATAGAACATGAATTGAGAGAAAGATTAAGTTTAAACCTGTGGTTGAAACTTGAATAAACCATCTACCTTATAATGATTTCATGTGCTGGTCACTTACTCATGTCCAACTCTTTGCAACCCCATGGACTGTAGCCCACCAGGCTCCTCTGTCCATGGGATTCTCTAGGCAAGGATACTGGAACGGGTTGCCAATTCCTTCTCCAGGGGATCTTTCCAAGCCAGGGGTTGAACACAGGTCTCCTGCATTTCAGGCAGATTCATTATCATCTGACCCACCAGAGAAGCCCTTAAAAATCAACTTCCAGACACTCCCAGAGGGTGTGGAACTGCTTCCTTGTGCACCCAGAACACATTAACCAATTTGACCCACATGAATTTGTTCTACCTAAATAACACTTCTGAATTTTCTCTCCTGTCTCCATGAAACTATTGGTTTCTTAAAGAAGTCTTTCCATACATCAACATGAATCTGCCACAGGTATACACGTGTTCCCCATCCTGAACCCCCCTCCCTCCTTCCTCTCTGTACCATCCCTCATGCTGATGTATGGCAAAACCAATACAATATTGTAAAGTAATTAACCTCCAATTAAAATAAATAAATTTATATTAAAAAAAAAGAAGTCTTTCCTTTTCACATAAATTTTCTCTGGTCTTTCTTTTCAAACTTAATTTTGTTTCTCCTTTTTTCCAGCCACATTTAATATTTCACAATGATAAAAAAATCATTTAGTGATGACATAGACTATTATTTCCAATTAATATATAAATTATATTTTATGGTTATCTTGACTAAAATAACATTAATTTTACCATTTTCACATATAATTCTGATTTCATCAATCAGATGATATTCTCTCCAACATCATTTCTTTACAGTGAAAACATTACAAGGAAAATACTATTCTATATAGTCAAAATAAACTCTTTTGTAATGTGGGGTAATGTCACAAATTTAAAAGTTCTTATGGGAAAACCTATGT
Organism: Budorcas taxicolor; assembly: GCF_023091745.1. NCBI lineage: Eukaryota > Metazoa > Chordata > Mammalia > Artiodactyla > Bovidae > Budorcas > Budorcas taxicolor. The sequence goes on from NC_068910.1 coordinate 91,953,775, forward strand.
GATTTTGGATTTGACAATGCATTTTAGAAACAACATAAAAAGCATGATCCATAAAGGAAATATATATATATATATATATATATATATATATATATATATACGCTGGACTTCATTAAAATTAAAAACTTTGGCTCCACAAAAGACAGTGCTAGAAGAATAAATAGATAAGTCACATACTGGGAGAAAATATTTGTAAAAGACAGAACTGATAAAAGACTGTTTCCAAAATACACAAAGCACTCTTAAAAGTCAACAATAAGAAAACAAACAACTTGATTAAAAAATGGACAAAAATTCTAAACAGACACCTCACTGAAGAAGAAATACATATAGCAAATAGACAGATGAAAACATGCCCAACATCAGATATTATTAGAGAACAGCAAATTAAGGCAAAAATCAGATACCATTACACATCTATTAGAATGACTAAGATCCAGAACACAGATGACACCAAATGCTGAGAAGGAAATGGAGCAACACTGAACTTTCATTCACCTCTGGGAGGAGGGTAAAGTGGTACATGGACAGTTTGGCATTTTTCTACAAAGCTAACCTTAGTTTTAGCAAAACAAGTATTTGGTGGTGATGCTAAAAATAGGATTCAATGATACAAGTTTTACACCTTTGGCAAGTGAAATAATCTAATATGAGTAATTGATTGACTAGCATGTTGACTAAGGAGTAACACTAACTTCTTATCAGTGTTAGCTGATCTTTGATTATATATCCACTATTTAACACTTAGAAACTACTCTTCTGTACATAATTTTAGTATACTTTTGAAAATAAAGTATTATAAGGCCATTCTTATATTGAATTGATATAATTATTCATAATAATTATTATTATATAGAATTATTATTAAAAGATTCAGATTTAGAATAGATATCATTACATTGATATTATCTCACCAACTTGTGGATAAACAGCCCAGTAGCTACTATTTTTTTCTACCTAAGATATTCAGTGAAAAAAATACACAGTTATGCTAATAAAGACATATAACATTAATTTCAGCACCGTACAGAGTGCTTAGAAATGTCAACTCTCATTATGGCAGTAGGACTGCAAGTGAATAGTCTTAGTTTTCTGATTAATAGATTTCTAAACCTTAGAAAGACACTACTTCTGGAAGAAAAAAACTATGAGGCTCGGAATGGATAAATTTTAATCATGTTTGTATTCTTATTATACTATTTTTTTTTTCATTTATGTTTGCCAAGCTTGTGGCTTTAAAATAAGGCTTTATTACAAATACCTGGTTGCCAGTGAGTATTGGTACCTTTACATAAAATAGCTTAGAGGAGCACGTGGGCTACATCAGGCTCAATTTCCCTCCATATATCATATTTCATCAACTTGAAGTCATTTTTTCATATTTTGATTCTAAATTATTACAGTTGATGGTATTTTAGAATAGCTATGAGCCAGACAGTGTTTTTGATATGATTGACATTGACTGTCACGCTATTCTTTCGTCAGAACTGTTCACACTGTAGTCATTTCAGTTAAGCTACGTTCATTATGGGGATGTACAAGTTGAGTTTAATTATAATTTATAATGTCTTCCCCAATTCCTGTATAATTGAACATTGTCAGTAAATGCTATTGTTATTTGAAGCTTACAAACAAAAATTTGGGCATAGATTTAACACTGCTGAGAAAGTATTTATTGTCAGAGAAATGGCCAAGAAACTATATTTTCTGTGAAACAAAAATTAAACTATTTAATAAAAGAAGGAAGAAACACTTAGGTAGCAAAAAGTGCCTGATTCCTGAGATACTTCAAAAGGATTGTTTGTCACCACCTAACTAAATGCATGAGAAACTGTCTATTCCTTCAGAAAGGATGAATGAAACTTGAAAGTATTAAGAGGTCGGTCTGATTAATGCATCACACAGAAATATCCTTAAGACATTGTGTCATGGCTTAATTGGTGGTACATTTTTTTCTTTAAAGTTAGATAATAGAGATACTACTGTCAAGTTACATTTGGAGAAATTCAGGTTATTTAAAAAACATAAAATAAGCTATAAATTGTTAAAAATAAATAACACTTCCTCTTCTGAAACTACCTAAAAACCACAATTTTCTCATATTAGAAAACAAAAATCCAGGAAAAGAAAAAGTAGGTCCAATAGAAGAGACAAGAAGTGATTAGCGTCACAAAGTTATAAGAAAAATCTCTGACCCAGTGACAAGGTGAATAATGACATCCTGAAGAAGAAAAACAACATAGGATGTGGGACCACTACCCACAGCTTACTACTTATATCATGCTTATGGTAGCAGTTATACCATGCTTTTGCTTTTGATTGAATTGCATGTCAAGCTGTGAATTTATAAGAGTAAAACATTAATTTACAGAATGACTATTAACATAGATGGAAAAAGTGTCATGTCATGATATTTTATCTTCTAAGAGGATAAAAAATAATTTTTAACCTATAGCAGCCTTTATGTATATAAAGTCTATTTGAATAATTTAGAATGATAAACACAAATAGTATTTTATATGTGAATATAAGTATTTTATATATATACATTCATTCATACATATGTGTGTTATGACAATTATTTCATAGGTATGTATATATGTGTATATATATGTATATATATATGTATATATACACATACATATATAGCTATGTCATATCATTAAATGTCATGTCTTTCAAAATTTGCCTTGTGGATTATTTTTTAGGAAGAATGTCAGTTTTTATACTTTCAAGGCCCATATGCAACTTTTTAAGTTGATTTATTTATATGTTCTTTTTAATAATCTGGGATACCAATTTTATTTAGTAATTATTGAATCAATTAAAAAAATCATCTACCAAGCAATTGTCCCATGTGAAAATATAGCAGAGGCTGAGTCTGTTTCTATAACAAAGGAAACAGGTGTGTGAACAAAGAAAAGCTGCAAGTAAAGAGAAAGAATAAATGAATGCTTACTAGGCAATCTGGGGAAAACAGCTGAATGAAGTAAAGACAGTGTCTCTGGCAAATAGAGAATTTTTTATGACAGGCTTTTTCTACCCTCTGGCACAATTACAACAGCTGTACGATATAGCCTCTATCAGTCATAATCTAGAACAGCGCCTCTTTCTATTAACCAAGCAATAGAGGAGCAAAATTACTTAGACCAGTCCATATGAGACACTCTGTTTGCTGCAATGCATTCTGATGGCTTAATTAGGTGAAGCGTGTGACACATGGGGTTTTTCAAGCCAGGTTCATCACAAAGGCCGTATCATCAAAGCAGAATGGTCCTGGGCTCTACAGCTAGATTACAAAGATGAGCTTCTTCATTGAGTGGCCTATAGCTAATGAGGTCTGTTAGTCTGCTTCCATCTACTTAAACAATTAGAGGAAGCCTTATACTAGTAGACCAAGGCTAATGCAGAGCATGGAACTGAGTACAGCTGGCAAATTCTCTCAAGATCTCATCTTTAGTTGAGTGACATTCTCTTGAAAATAAGGAATGCATTTTACTTTTTAAAGTATTTCTTCTCTTTAGACTTGACCCTTCTATTTCCTATAGAAATAAGATTTCCAGTCCTATTTAGCACCCACAAACACACATATATAAACAAGTAAACAAAGGTCACATCATGAAGCCAAATGACACTCAGTCAAGGAATATTTTAAATGTGCTTGTGTCAGTGAAGTGAGGAAAAAACCTGAGAAACACAATTACACTAAGAGAATAAATCATATATACTAGACATCTTAACAATGATTTATTCCATAGTTTGACTGTAATATTGATCTTATGAACATTAACTTTAACTTGTTTAATTGTCCAAAAATGTTTGAATGGTATTAATATCTATACAAAAAATAATGGTAAATAATGTATATATGTGCATATATACATGAGTGTATATATGAATGGTGACTTTAAATAGTATTATAAAGTCATTCAATGAAAGTCCAGCAAAAAACATAAAGCAAATATTGGTTCTAAAAACCAAATGGAAGTATACCTGAATACCTTTTCTATTTGATCTTATAAAACAACTGTATATTGTAAGTCATCAAACAATAAATATGCAAAAATAAAATCACCTCATAGTATGCTCCTGTCTGCCTAATTTCATTAATGTCACCATTGGCCTATCTTCCGACAATGAGTCTTGGAGTCATTCATGATGTCTCTCTCTCCTTCTTCTCACTTTCTATCATCACCCAGTTTTTCTGACCCTACATCCTACACATTTTATTTTCAAACCTGTCCCTTTCCTGTCTTTGTTGTGTGTATAGTGAGGCATCTGCCATAGTTTTAGTAATCTCTTTCTGTGGTTAATTTATTCATCTATAAATAAACATTCCATGAATAATTCCTATGCACTGCTTACATTTTTTTGTTATGATAATAATTCTACAAACCCCCAACAGTGCTTTCCTCTCTTCTATCATAATGATAATTTATCATTAAAAAATTAGATGTACAATTTTTTTTTTTACTATTTTTTCCTTTACAGAGAAAGATAAAGTAAGACGATACAATGCCCGTTTACATTTACATTGCCTCCTCCAACCTTAAAAAGTACTGTGCAGTGTTAGAAGTCAAATAGGTGTTGGATTAATAAATAAAAATAAAATAAATAATTTGATGATAAATAAATGAAACAATTAGATGGACCACATTTCCACTGAATTACAGTTAAGAAAAAAAAACTTCTTATTTGGCTACTTCCCACCTTAAACTCTCCCATCACCTCCCTTTTGACCAGAGTTTATATTTAAAGCTGCTTAGCTCAGTATATGGAGAAGGCAACGGCACCCCACTCCAGTACTCTTGCCTGGAAAATCCCATGGACGGAGGAGCCTGGTAGGCTGCAGTCCACGGGGTCCGCAAAGAGTCAGACAAGACTGAGCGATTTCACTTTCACTTTTCACTTTCATGCATTGGAGAAGGAAATGGCAACCCACTCCAGTATTCTTGCCTGGCGAATCCCAGGGATGGCGGAGCCTGGTGGGCTGCCGTCTATGGGGTCGCACAGAGTCGGACACGACTGAAGCGACTTAGCAGCAGCAGCAGCAGCTCAGTATAAAAGCTTCCTCAAAATTTGAATTTCAAATTACTCTCTGGACTGTCTGCAAACATCCCTTAATATACACTTTTCCTTTCTACCAGCCGAACAAGACTTCTCCCAGTCACCGTGACTCTGTCTCCTGGCATGAGCCCAAAATTTTCTTTCCTCACTCAGAGAGAACTCCTAAAACTTAGGTACCTACCCCATAGTAGGAACTTAATTAATGGACTCTTTTTGTTCACCTGCTCCCTGAGGTTTTTCATGAGCTCCTCGAATTGTTCTACAGATAAGCTCCTCCTTATTGGACATGTCTTTTCTCCCCTCAATGGCACTTGTAATTAGCTACTGTCCCACTATAACCATATAGTTCAGACTAGGCTAGTGACATTTGATTTTAGACAATAATGAGATTATCATCAATGTTAGTAAGAGCAGCTCCTTATAATAATATCCAAATTGTTTGATCATTTAATCTATAATTCAGATAAAAATAACATGGGATAATTCTGACATTCTTCCTGAGGGGTAAACTGACATAAGGATCATTAATCTATAATTCAGATAAAAATAACATGGGATAATTCTGACATTCTTCCTGATGGGTAAACTGACATAAGGAGAGATGAAGTAATTGGACAAAGTAACATAACTAATACATAGCAAAGACATGGTTCATATACAGCCCTTCTGAGCCAAAAGTCACCTTTTCTCTGCTATAAACTTTTGATACTCTTGATGTTTTCTGAGTTGTCCTTCTTCTCTTCTTTCTTTCCCATCTTTCCTCCTTTCCTTTTCTTCTTGCCATCTACCCTTCTCTTTATGAGTGTGTTCTTTTACTATTTTTAAACAAAATTTGAAAAGCAGTATAAAAAAAAATCTGTTTTTTTATTTAATGATTTTCTTCTAGTTTTCTATAATGCCTATAGAAATGTGTAAAATTAACCTTTTATTCTACTTAATTTGTAGTGACTACTGGTTTTAGATATCATATTCATGCATAAGTCATAAATTCATGCTTTGTCTTTTTAGACAAAGTCCTTAATAGAACTAACTTACTCACTAAACACAGTGACATAGTGTCAGCCAACAATTCAGCTGGGGCTCATGAAAATATTTCATTCATTTGAAAATCAAAAGAAGAAAATAAACATTTACAGTCAAAGATTATATTCATGTTGATACCAACACAATTTTAATAAACAATGTTTTATACTCTTTCATGCCAAGAAACTTCACAAAGACAGAAGTACCTATGGCTCCCATTAGTCATAATGCAACTCTGATTCATAGCCTCTTTTTTTCAGAAAGTTTGCATAACTGATACATTATTCTAATTTGGATATAAATTCCCAGCCACTTAATGTCTGAGACAATACTTTATTACAATTGGGACAAAGTTTAGGAAACCTTTTACCTATTAGGCAAAACTAAGTTAGAACCCTGTAAAGACATTTTTAATTATACAGGTTAATTTTCATGATTGATTTCCTCAGTGGCTATTTTCTTGAGCTATTGCCTCAAAATTATATTTTTCAAACTATAAATAATATTATAAGACAAAATAGCAAGAAATGTAGGTAAAAACAATGCAAAAAAACAGCATTAACCTTAAATCTGTTCCCCCAATTCCTTGCAATATATATAAAATAAATATCTTCAAAAATTTTCATCTCTTTATACAGATAATACAAATATTCAAATATTTTCATCTCTTTATACAGATAAGACGAATAGCAGCAGCCTTGGTTGCAAATCAAGGGCATGATTGTAGGTACACAGAGCTTAGCCCAGGTGGTAACTGACACAAAGGGTGAGCCCTAAATGAAACTGTGAAGACGGTAAAATTCATTTCAGTGCACGCAGCAGTGTCTTTCTTCTTCACCTCTCCTCCTCTGAAAGCTTTCTTAATGCTTGAAGTTTTCCCCTTCTCTGACAACACAAACTCAATTAATCATGTATTCATTCAATGAACAATTTGTAAGAGTCAAGTGCCAGATGCTAGAATTATTAAGATACAGAAGGCATAAATTATGAACTTAATAACTCATATTCTAATCGGGAGAAAGATACGAAATAAATCATATGATAAATACAATTATCAGAGTTCAATACCATGCATAAACATGACTCAAAGAAGAAAGATTTCAACATAAGAAGATTCAGAGAAAGTTTAAAATGGGAAAAGACACTAAACCAGGTCTTTAACCATTAGGTGTGGGGAATAAGAGAAGGAGAAAGAGCATTCTATGAAAATTAACTGAATGTGCAAAAATAGAAAAAGTTATAGCAAACTGCTTCACACTAAGGTATGAAACTAGGATAAAAGGCAAATGTTCAGGTCTATGGGATAAATCCTTAAAATATGAGTTTATAGAACCTGACAAATTAGAAACATTATTTGGCTTTGTAGGGAAACCTTTCCAGAAACCCCAACAAATAATGCTGTTTCCTCTTAAATACAGAAATCCAGTCCTAGTTCTCATCAGGCTTCACAGGTTTGTGTGTCTGTCTCTCCCCCACATTGCCATCTCTCTGTTTTTCTACCTTTATCTCCATTTTAGAACATACAAACCCACACAGTCATTCTTACACACAGTCACACGTGCATAGTAAGCAACACCTGACATGGAGCACAGTGCTATAGAATATGTCATTCCAGGATGACAAAAGTGTTCAGAACATTTGTTTGTTTCCCTGGTAGCTCAGATGGTAAAGCGTCTGCCTCCAATGCGGGAGACCCAGGTTCGATCCCTGGGTCAGGAAGATCCCCTGGAGAAGGAAATGGCAACCCATTCCAGGACTCTTGCCTGGACAATCCCATGGAGGGAGGAACCTGGTGGGCTACAGTCCATGGGGTCGCAAAGAGTTGGACGCAACTGAGCAACTTCACTTCACTTCATACAGATAACAAGTAGTTTTGAACCTGTTTAACTATTATGTCAACTTAAACTTTCTCAAAAGCTATAGTTCTTAAATGTTCTGTGTACTACATTAATAGAGGGTATTTGTAAAACTTCTGGTTCCTTGGGTCAAAACCAGGCTCTCTGCTTCAGTGATTCTATTATGGGCCATTGGCAACTTTAGATTTAATAGACATTCAAAAAAATATATTTCTGAAAATATATTTCTAAAAAAAAATATGGAAAACAGATTGAGAAACACTTTTCTGGTCATACAGATTTATTGAGTAGCATTTATAATCAAACCATGTTTTTAATAGTAAAAATTCTATCAATGCATAATTGGAAGAGTTAAATAACATTTTAAAGTAATTTTAAGTCTGAATATTTTATTCTAGTAGAAGAGACAAGCACCTTTGTAAATTTTTAAAGTTAATTGATACATTTCTGACTAGTCAGTGCAACTTAAAAAAAAATTCCTAAGAACAAGCAATGCTGTAGTCTCCAAAAAATATGCATTTTTCTTATCAATTTCCCATGGCTACTGTGCTATAGAAACTAATAACAACTTTTGAAAAAAAATTGTGGATAAAACCCTTTGTGGAATGCATAAATGAAACATTCTTAGTTAAATAAATTAGTCAGATAAAAAGATTCTATCATATTTTAATGTCAGAAACTTACTTTCTTCTTCTTTTTTTGCATTTACAGAAGATTTTTAAAATTTGAAATAATTCCTCAAATCTACTGAAAATCTACTGGGCATTTAACAAATAAAACTAATCACAAAACTTAGGGATGTTTTGGAGTTGTATGTACAGACTTCCTATTATATCTAGAATTTTGTGTAAAGAATTATTTCATTAACATTTACAATTTATCCATGGATGATTCAAGCCCAGATAACACTTAGCTCCCTGCAATTACCATCCTTTGACTAAAGCATCAAGGAACTGAAGTGGTGGTGGCTGGGGATGGGTGGATGGGTGGGGAGGGTAAGCAGTAAATCATTTCAGACAATTTCACACTCAAGGCTTGTTGACATGAGGCCAGGCAAAGGAAATAACCCTGTCAGCACCTGCATCTTTAATGAAGGACAGCACTGCTGCACAGTCAGAGAAGAGAGAGGGAAAAATAAATCACATTTAACTCTAAAGTGGCTGTCAGATTTATTCAAAGAGAAATGCAACCCTGTGTGCCTTCCCATCCTCACATATCTCCATTTAAAATCTTACAATATACTTAGAATTCAACATTTTCATCACTGATTTCTTCCAATTTTCAATTCAGCCCACTATATATGAAATGTATACTTTTAAAACATATCATTTAACAATTGTCTTTCATTGTTTTTCTGACATTCGTTGCAATCAGAGGTAGATATTCAAAATGGAAGATTGGTAACTGTCAGGGTTCTTTGTAGCAGAGATTAAATAAACATCTGGCTTAGTCCAGGTAAGCATGCCTCAAGAGATAACCACAGTTGGTTTAAGAGTTTTTTATATGTGAATAAGAGATGAGGAAAATTGAAAAGATGAACATTTAACTGGTTTATTACAGAGCCTTTAATGGGCTCTCTATTCACCAAAGGCAACAACTCAAATGGGAGAGGGTCAGTCATTCCTAGGATCCACTTCTTAATTATTCCTTTTCTTTTAAAATGGGTTAAATTTTCACTAATAAGAGTATTTTTTTCATTTCAAATGGACATGTAATTTCCAGTCATTTCTGATCTACCAACCACTTCTCAGACATTATTTTAAAACATAACAGCAGTTTTAAAAATGTGTTATATAGGGGAAAAAATAAAAAGAAAAAAAAATGCTGAGCTGGGTAATCCATCAATTCAAGCATTCTTTTAATATTGAATCACACCTAGTAACCACATCATAGGACTTCCCTGGTGGCTCAGCGGTAAAGAATCTGCCTGCCAATGCCAGAGGTGCAGGTTTGATCACTGGATCAGGAAGATTCTCTGGAGAAGGAAATGGTAACCCACTCCTGTGTTCTTGCTTTGGAAATCCCATGGACAGCAGAGCCTGGTAGACTACAGTCCATGGGGTCACAAAGAGTTAAACGCAACTTATCAACTAAACAACAACAAAACCTCATCACAGTGTGACCGAAAACCTCTTTATTAAGGTGACAGTGATATACTCTTCATTATGATAGCTGTCTTCATAGCTTTTTAATTAGGCATCTTGTACCCTGAGGGATCTTATTCTGGTAGACGCTCTACTCACAGCTCACCAAGTTATATTCTAAAGATCGTATACTCCTCCTTAGTTTCTTAGAAACATGGTACCTTTTTTTTGTTGTTGTTTTATTTTACTTATCTGACTTTTGAAATTAATTTCCTATGAAGGACGATATTCTTTCTTAAGGGAAAGATTGGAAGCAAATTGGCTGAATGAGAAACTGCGTTTTGAAAAAGTCACTAGTATTCAATCTTCTGTCTTTGATCTTCTGAGCTATGTTAAACTCAGCTCAGGGCAAGGGCCTCTACTGAACATAATAAAGCTAGAACAGCAACAGGAAGAATCAGGATCTCACTTCATGTGAGGTCTCACTTCACTTTAATGTAAAGGAGGAGAGATTCTGAGACTGATGACCTCTTTCAGTAGGTTTTCTAATCTCCTTAGCTTGAAACCAATGCTTCTGGATGGAGGCAGTTAAGAAAATCCATTCTGCAGATGTTCCTTTTCAAAGCTAACAGCGTATTTCTTTTGACGGGTAAATCACTTTGAAATAATTCTTGAACTCTCTGGTCCTGAACAGGAAAGACATTTAGGTTTATAAATCCCAGTTTTGGGGGTATCCTTGCTTCTTTTCAAGGCATTTTCTCAAAATAGGTCTTGAGTTTCTAATCAGTATAACATATTTTTGCTAACTGCTAGCCAATCGATCATCTATGTACCTGATCTATAGACTGTATTAAATAAACACATGCATTTTAAGCTCTCTTTAGTTTTGAAATGTTTGCATGTAAGATAGTAAGTTTTGATAAATTTTGGAATTAAGTGTTCAAGTAGATATGTCTTCTCTGAATTTATATATTTTCTTGACTGAAAAGGTAACTTTATGTTTCACAGATAAATGTTACACCCCTTACTTACCATATACTTTGTACACACACTCTAGATATGTAGAAGTAATCTACATATTGTGTAGAAGTAATCTACATATCTAGATTAATAAAGATGACTAACACCACACTAGACCATTTTGAGATTTGATTACCTGGTCAAAAACTATATTATGGGCTAAATTTGTTGACCTGGAGCAGTTATTACCTGATAAGGACAATTGCATCAACACTGTACCTAAAACTATAGTCACAGCTTACAAAACACTTTCATATAATCTTTTTAACCCTGATACTTTGAAATACAACAAACAATTTTATACTTATATTTGCACTTTTAATACACTTAAAAATGTTTAATATTTTTTCATATTGTCACTTTTTGACATTGGATTCATACACTAACTTTAGTCAGTACTCAAAAAAATAGTGGCACAATAATAGAATGGACAGGTTAAAATTAAAAACTTTAGTGGTTTAGTAGTAATTTCAGAGTCAACCTATTAGAGTACAAGCAGCTAAATGGACTTTGCTACAACAGACTAAATTTGCTATATACTTCCACCCTCTGGAAATACTTTTAACAGATCTAAATACACTTTTTGTTAATAACTCCTTATCTTCGAAATAAAGATATCAATTTTAACCCACCAGGGGAAAATTCAAATTCCAAGATTATACATATTTGAAAATCTGTTTTGTATGTGGATATGCATGATAAGTTACAAATAGTTATGAGTATTAAACCAAGGAGAAAAGATAAAATAAAACTCAGGCTTCACATTTTGGTTTAATAAAACACCAAATGTCATTATTTTACGGATAACCTGGCTAAATTATGATGATGTATTAAAATATATCCAAGTTAACTATCATTTTCCCATACTTTTAACTATGAGGAACATTGACATTACATTCTGATTAGTGTGTTAATGTATTTTTTTATTTTTCTCTACCTTAACATGGAATTTAATTAAGTTCCTATAAAAGAGCTTAAGGAAAGCTTTATACAGAACCATTAATGAAATTATGATATCAAGGAACAAGATTTCTAACATTGTGAGAAACAACAGGAACCACAGCAGCAACACACAGCAAGTTTCATTTTTATTCTGACATTGTTCAGCATGTAAATTAGCATATCACTACTCCAAAGGAGGTTCAGGTGTATTTTCCTTTTTCTGATATTTCTTTCCTATGGTACTAACATGTATAGGGACTTTGCTATTCTTTTTGTGTCACCCACACAAGTACTTTGTTCCCAACTCTAACTGTTCTTCCACTAGTCTAACTCACTTAATAATTTTTAACACATTTTAGTAACAGTAGATTTTTGTGAAACTTCTCAGTTTCTCTAGGAAATTAACAAAGTGCTCTATACTCAAGAATAATATTTGATTTCTGAAATTTCTCAGCACACATACTTAAGAAATCATTCACACAGACTTACAAGTTCCAAAGAAAACAAACAAATTCAATTTACAACACACAAAATAAAAATTAATTTAAAGCAAAGAAGAAATGGTGATCAAGGTTTGATGAGACAAACACATGGCACTTACCTGGAATAAGCTGTGCCAGGAACAAGTGACTTTTTGACAAGCTGAGGAGTGATATTATGGCCAAAAAAGGAGCATGTGTCCATTTCATCTTTGTCCCTTCCTTGCATTACACCCAGCCAGTTATACAGATATGTTTTATCTAGGGGGGAAAAAAAACCCAGAATTGTTTTCATGGTTAGCTATGTTGAGATAGAGACAATATTAAAAATATTTTGTGAAAAATCATAGTTCAAATACCTTTAAAATGTCATTTATGAAAATTATAAAACATAGTTAAAATGAATAAAACTTATACAAAGTGTATTTTGGGATATACCTTTTGAACAAGTATAGTAATTATTAATTTTGAAAATTCATTTTTAGCCGATATCAATAGCAAATGATTCCTTGGTCTTCTCTATCCTTTCAGTTCAGTTTCAGTTCAGTCACTCAGTCGTGTCCAACTCTTTGTGATCCCATAAACTGAAGCACGCCAGGCCTTCCGGTCCATCACCAACTCCAGAGTTCACTCAAACTCACGTCCATCGAGTCGGTGATGCCATCCAGCCATCTCATCCTCTGTCGTCCCCTTCTCCTCCTGCCCCCAATCCCTCCCAGCATCAGAGTCTTTTCCAATGAGTCAACTCTTCGCATGAGGTGGCCAAAGTATTGGAGTTTCAGCTTTAGCATCACTCCTTCCAAAGAACACCCAAGACTGATCTCCTTTAGAATGGACTTATTGGATCTCTCTGCAGTCCATGGGACTCTCAAGAGTCCTCTCCAACACCACAGTTCAAAAGCATCAATTCTTCGGTGCTCAGCTTTCTTCACAGTCCAACTCTCACATCCATACATGACTACTGGAAAAACCATAGCCTTGACTAGACAGACCTCTGTTGGCAAAGTAATGTCTCTGCTTTTGAATATGCTATCTAGGTTGGTGATAACTTTCCTTCCAAGAAGTAAGCATCTTTTAATTTCATGGCTGCAATCACTATCTTTAGGGGATGACAGATCAGTGTTTCTGATTTCCTATCACCTGAGTCAGAAAGCTCTCATCAAGCCTAGAAACTTCTACTGTTATTCATTCAGTAAATAAATATTTACATACTATTCATAAAAAGCCAGTCACTTTGCTTTTTTGAGGACACTGCAAAAGAAAAAAAAAAAAGAAACTAAATTCTGTCTTCATTCAGGTACATAAATATAATGTGAGGCCATTTTAGTTAAGTCAATTTATAAACAAATTAAAAAAATAACTATTATAGCTGTTCTATGCTGTTCTACGCTAAACAAGGCACTGTGTATCAATTGTGAAGGGCCCAAGAAACACCAGATAATGCTTGGTAGAAAACAGTGTGGAGAAGGAAATGGCAACCTATTCCAGTGTTCTTGCCTGGAGAATCCCAGGGACGGGGGAGCCTGGTGGGCTGCCGTCTATGGGATCACACAGAGTCAGACACAACTGAAGTGCTTTAGCAGCAGCAGCAGCAGAAAACAGTATTTTTAGTCAATAGGGATTTTGACAAGATGCTGATGCTAAAAAATGGGAGAGTAAAACTACAGATACACAAAGGTAAGCCTGATCCATTTTGCCTGGGAGAACTGACCATAACTACATTGAAGAAATGGCATTTGAGATATGAGATAATGAAGTGATGGAATTCCAGCTGAGCTATTTCAAATCCTAAAAGATGATGATGTTCTTCACTCAATATATCAACAAATTTAAAAAATGCAACAGTGGCCTCAGGACTGGAAAAGGTCAGTTTTCATTCCAGTCCCAAAGAAGGGCAATGCCAAAGAGTGTTCAAACTACCATACAATTGCACTCATTTCACATTCTAGCAAGGTAATGCTCAAAATTCTTCCATCTAGACTCCAGGAATATGTGAACCAAGAAATTTTAGACGTACAAACTGGGTTTAGAAAAGGCCAAGGAACCAGTGACCAAATTGCCAACACTGCTGGATCGTAGAAAAAGCAAGCATCATCCATAAGAACATCTGCTTCATTGACTATACTAAAACCTTGACTGTGTGGACCACAAAAAGTACTGTGGGACATTCTTAAAGAGATGGGAATATCAGAACAACTTACCTGTCTCCTGGGAAACCTGTATTTAGGTTAAAAAGCAACAGTTAGAACTGGACACGGAACAGTGGACTGGTTCCAAATTGGGAAAGGCTGTCAAGGCTGTATATTGTCACCCTGCTTCTCTAACTTACATGCAGAGTAACCTATGTGAAATGCTGGACTGGATGAAGCACAAGCTGGGATCAAGATTATTGGGAGAAATATCAACAACCTCAGATGTGCAGACAATATCAACTCTAACGGCAAAAAGTAAAGAGGAACTAAAGAGACTCTTGATGAAGGTGAAAGAGGAGACTGAAAAAACTGGCTTAAATCTCAACATTCAAAACTCTAAGCTCATGGCATCCAGCTCCATCAATTCATGTCAACTAGAAAGAGAAAATGTGAAAGCAGTGACAGATTTTTTTTTTTTTATTTCTTGAGCTCCCAAATCACTGTAGATGGTGATTACAGCCATGAAATTAAAAGATGCTTGCCTCTTGGAAGGAAAGCTAAGATAAACCTGGATAGCATATTAAAAAGTAGAGACATCATTTGCCAACAAAGGTCCTTAAAGTCAAAGCTATGGTTTTTCCAGTAATTGTGTATGGATGTGAGATTTGGACCATAAAGAAGATGCAGCACTGAAGAATTGATGCTTTCTAATTGTGGTGTTGGAGAAGACTCTTGAAAGTCCCTTGGACTTTTTGGAGATCAGACCAGTCAACCCTAAAGGAATTAACTTCAAATATATTGGTCAGACTGGTGCTGAAGCTGAAACCCTAATACTTTGGCCACCTGATGTGAAGAGCTGACTCATTGAAAAGGACCCCGATGCTGGGAAAGATTGACGGCAAAAGGAGAAGGGGGCGGCAAAGGATGAGATGGTTGGATGTCATCACCAACTCAGTGGACATGAATTTGAGTAAACTCCAGGAGATAGTGGAGAATAGGAGAGCCTGGCATGGTGCATTCACGAGGTCACAAAAAGTCGTACACAACAGTGACTGAACAATAATAACAACCACCACAACAATACATGTGTGTATGTTTTTCCCTAATAGTATATTTATACATTCAGGGAACTCTAAGAGGGGCTGTTTAGCTTGTGATATTAGCCAGGATATAATAAGATAGCAAACTGAAAAGATAAAGAAAGGAGCCAGTATAGAGTTTAATGATAATGATAATATGATCATAACCAAACCTGTCCCTAGGTATCCACAGGGGATTTGTTCTAGGAACCCCCATGGATACCAAAATCTGTAAATGCTCAAGTACCTTATAAAAAAAATGGCATAACATTTCCTGTATTTTAAATCATCTCCAGATTACTTATAATACCTAATACAATATAAATGCTATGTAAGTAGTTGTAAATACAGTGTAAATGCTATGTAAATCACTGCCAGTACACAACAAATTCAAGTTTTGCTTTTCAGAACTTTCTAAATGTATCCTTTAATATTTTTTATCTTTAGTTTAATCCACAGTTATGGAGTCCATGGATATGGAAAATTGACTGCATTTAGAAGATAACTCTGAGAGGAATGTGAAGGATAAAGAAATTATGAGGGAAATTAGCACAGAGGCCATGCTGAAATGTATAATGGATGCTTACAAAGGACAATGGCAGACAAAACAGAATATATGCTGGCATTAGGTGGGAGGCAGGTAGGTGACATTATGCAAATACACTTTGTGGAACTTGGCAATTGATTAGATTTGGGAGATAGGAAGTGGAAGGACATTTATTCATTTATTCAAAAATATATCTATAAACCTATTGCAATATAAAATGTAATTTATTCCAAAGAAAAATAAAATTCTGTCACTCATTTTTGTGACACTCTGAGTTCCACCTTGAAAAAAGGATGACAAACTTCATTCTGTCAGTTTATCTGCACAAAGCTATCGTCAATCTGCCTATTTGAGCTGAGCTGTCCTTACTTTACTACTTACCAATGCAGAGTTAATTGCCAAGTTTTCCTTGAGCAAAGCTGCCTACTCTTGCCAGACAGCTACAATCATCTAACCGTACTGAAGATATCTGAGGATTATTTCTTCTCTCTTTAAAATTCTTCAAGCAACTACTGTCTGAGCTAGAACTCTGCCTCCAAAGAAATATTCTCAATTACTATAGCTTCATATTTGTTGTCTTATCTTCCTTGTTTGGGGTTAATGTCCTTGTAACATTTTTTTTCTAGTTAATTGTTATTGGACTATAATTGATTTATTTTGCAACTATTTTTATCCTGATATATCATTCACAAATGAAATTATATACCCACATTATCTTTCTTTCTTAAGAGTCAAATGAGACCAGAAAGTAAATTAGATTTCTATAGATAGCACAAGCCTAGATATACACTTCTACTCTTCAATTCATACTATGCAGTTGTTAGTTTGTCTAGAGGCTCTTTTCCAGGGTTATCCATTGACTGTTTTGGCTTATAGTCGCATTTTTCACAATGGTTACACAGACACAATGTGACCATGATTAGTTCTTCCAGACATAACGTGTAAATATAAAGCATTCTTCTAGGGGGTCCCCTGGTGACTCAGAAGGTAAAGAATCCACCTGCAATGCAGGAGACCTGGTTTTTAATCCCTGGGTTGGAAAGATCCTTGGAAAAGAGAATGGTTACCTGTTTCAGTATGCTTGCCTAGAGAATTCCATGGACAGAGAAGCCTGGCAGGCTACAGTCAATGGGGTCATAAAGAGTCAGACATGACTCTTGGTTGAACTCCTATAAGTTACAGTAAGAGGTAGATATTTATTTCAAATTTCTAAAATGTTTTAGGATGTTGTTGTTCATTTACTCAGTCGTGTCTGACTCTTTGCAACCCAATGGACTGCAGCATGCAAGACCTCCTTTTCTTTCACCATCTCTCAGAGCTTGCTCAAACTCAAATTTTTATTATCCAAGGACAATTTTGTGAATTTACATAGTCAGTGGCTATTATTATAATATGATTTTGAGTTAGGACCCACAAATCCAAAGTGGCAACTGCATTATTCGCTATATACACACATCACAATACATTGAAGTTTTGATCTTCAAATCTTCTCTGAAAAGGAATGTTCAGTTCATTTCAGTTCAATTAGTCAGTCGTGTCCGACTCTTTGGGGCTGCATGGATTGCAGCATGCCAGGCGTCCCTGTCCATCACCAACTCCCAGAATTTACTCAAGCCCATTTCCATTGAGATGGTGATGCCATCCTACCATCTCATCCTCTGCCGTCCCCTCTCCACCCAGCTTCAATAATTCCCAGCATCAAGGTCTTTTCAAATGAGTCAGTTCTTTGCACCAGGTGGCCAAAGTATTGGAGTTTCAGCTTCAACATTAGTCCTTCCAATGAACACCCAGGACTGATCTCCTTTAGGATGGACTCGTTGGATCTCCTTGCAGTCCAAGGGACTCTCAAGTCTTCTTCAACACCACAGTTCAAAAGTATCAATTCTTCAGCGTTCAGCTTTCTTTATAGTCCAACTCTCACATCCATATATGACTCCTGGAAAAATCGTAGCTTTGGCTAGATGGACCTTTGTTGGCAAAGTAACGTCTCAGCTTTGTAATATGCTGTCTAGGTTGGTCCTAACTTTCCTTCCAAGGAGTAAGCATCTTTTAATTAAATGGCTGCTGTCACCATCTACAGTGATTTTGGAGCCCCTCCAAAATAAAATCTGTCACTGTTTCCCCATCTATTTGCCATGAAGCTATGGGACTGGATGCCATGATCTTAGTTTCCTGAATGTTGAGTTTTAAGCCAGTTTTTTCACTCTCCTGTTTCACTTTCATCAAGAGGCTCTTTAGTTCCTCTTCACTTTCTGCCATACGAGTGGTGTCATCTGCATATCTGAAGTTATTGATATTTCTCCCAGTAATCTTGATTGCAGCTTGTGCTTCATCTAGTCCAGCATTTCTCATGATATACTCTGCATATAAGTTAAATAAGCAGGGTGACAAATATACAGACTGATGTACTCGTTTTCCTATTTGGAAACAGTCTGTTGTTCCATGTCCAGTTCTAACTGTTGCTTCCCGACCTGCATACAGACTTCTTAAGAGGCAGGTCAGGTGGTCTGGTATTCCCATCTCTTTAAGAATTTCCCAGAATTTGTTGTGGTCAAAGGCTTTGTCATTGTCAATAAAGCTGAAGTAGATGTTTTTATGAAATTCTCTTGCTTTTTCAGTGATCCAGTGGATGTTGGTAATTTGATCTCTGGTTCCTCTGCCTTTTCTAAAGCCAGCTTGAACATCTGGAAGTTCACAGTTCATGTACTGCTGAAGGTTGGCTTGGAGAACTTTAAGCATTGCTTTGCTAGCGTGTGAGATGAGTGCAATTGTGCAGCAGTTTGAGCATTCTTTGGCATTGCCTTTCTTTGGGAAAAGGAAAGTACCCTGAGGTAAAATATAAGCTTAATAGAAAATACAATTACCCCTTATTTAAAATCACACCTTTTGACATAGTAGCGATAGGACAATTGATGCTAGTGAAGAATGTGATGTAATTGTGCATAGATTCTGAGTATTACAATATAGTGAAGTCAACAACCACAATCCCTTATAAGAGCACCTCTACCCTTAGATGTGTGTATATATATACACTGCCCACTGTCAAGGGATTAAAATGAAAATACACATAGTTTTGAATTCAAAAAACTATGATAATATGATAAAAAAGGAAGAAGCTATTTATCCCTTTCTGTTGTGAAATATTACACTAAATATGAGATTGCAGAATTATTTAGTAATATACATGCTTTGAAAATTAATTTACTTGTGAATGATAAGTGTATAGAAGCAATATACTGCAGTGTTTTGTAAGCTAAGATCAGAGAATAAAGCTATTCAAGTGTGAATCTCAGCTCCACAAAAGTGAAAACTGGAGTTGTTCGATCGTGTCCGACTCTTTGCGACCCCATGGACTGTAGCCTACCAGGCTTCTCAGTCCATGGGATTTTCCAGGCAAGAATACTGGAGTGAGTTGCCATTTCCTTCTCAGCTCCACAGCTCACATGTTATTTGATTCTGAACAAACAACTTGAGTTCTCTTAGTTTCATCTTTCTCAAATATAAATAAAATATGAAGTAGTTGTAATAGTTACCATATTGGATGAGCTAATATGCATAGTGTTATAAGATTCTGCTTCATCAATTGATATCTATAAATATTAACTTGAAATTGCATCCAAGAGGTTACCAGTGACGATGAACCCAATCTTGGATTTGTATTTACAGGTTGCTTTATATTTGAATAGGCTTTCCAGATGGCTCAGATAGTAAAGAATTTGCTTGTAATGCAGGAGACACCATTCAACCCCAGTGTGGAGAAGATCCCCTGGAGAAGGGAATGGCCATCCACTCCAGTATTCTTGCCTGGGGAATTCCATGGACAGAAGAGCCTAGTATGGTACAGTCCAGCGGGTTGTAAAGAGCTGGACATGACTGAGTGATCAATATTTTCACTTACATTTGAATAGTGTTATGTTTTAGATTTAATTAGCAAACATCAGTGGTTTTGATTTATTGTAATAAACTCTTGGGTGGCCATGCATGGCATGGCTCATAGCTTCAATAAGTACTCAAGCCCCTTTGCCATGGACAAGTTATGAGCCATAAAGGGGAAGATGATATCTATATATGATAAAATAAACCGACTTAAAGTGTGCAAGGTTCAAATTTGACAAACATAGAGATGCAAATGAGTTCCACTCCAACCAAGATGCAAACGATTTCACAGGGGCCTTGATATTGAAAGTTAATGTGTTACATACATATGCTGTGTATATGTACATGTTGCTTATGCAGATTTTCAAATAAGAATAAAGGTAGTAGCCTGGTCTATCCCCTAATTTTAGGAGGATGATTACCTCAAAGAGAGTTTTCAAAAATATATTTTGAGATAATCATGTTCCCCTGATTACTAATGACATTTCTTGGAAAGTAAAAATGTTTCATAAAAATTATTTTGGAAAATGCATGGCTCAACAATATAAAATCATTTCTTTATGCACACATTTTGAATTACTTAAGAGAACATGAACATTTCCTCAGCTTATATCAGTGCCTAATGATGACTATTTTTCAAATTCTTCTAGACTTCATCATAGGTAACTTGCTCCTCCTCCTCCTCCCCATCTTCCTTCTCTTTCTTCTTTTTTTTTAATTTTTAAAGAGACAGAAACTATTTACTGAGGCTTTCTTTGTTATAAACTAAATTTATTCTTTAAGCTATACTACTTTTGCTCGAAAGAATCAACATATTTTTGGAGTCTTGTTTTCTCAGTCTTTTCATTTTATTCAACTTCACTTTTAACTGATTATCATCTAATAAGTCAAAAGTTAGGGAAAAGTTAGAAATGTTCAACAATATAGTAAAATCAATAATTGCTGATGATTTCTCTCCTCAGTTCAGTTCAGTTCAGTTCATTCACTCAATTGTGTCTGATTCTTTGTGACCTCATGAATCACAGCACGGCAGACCTCCCTGTCCATCACCAACTCCCAGAGTTCACTCAAACTCATGTCCATCGAGTTGGTGATGCCATCCAGCCATCTCATTCTCTGTCATCCCCTTCTCCTTCTGCCCCCAATCCCTCCCAGCATCAGAATCTTTTCAAATGAGTCAACTCTTCTTATAAGGTGGCCAAAGTACTGGAGTTTCAGCTTTAGCATCAGTCTTTCGTAAGAACACCCAGGGCTGATCTCCTTTAGAATAGACTGGTTGGATCTCTTTGCAGTGCTAGGGACTCTCAAGAGTCTTCTCCAACATCACAGTTCAAAAGCATCAATTCTTTGGTGCTCAGCTTTCTTCACAGTCCAACTCTCACTCTTAGATAAAAGAAATAATGATGGCAAGTGAAGGAACAGCTGTTTCTCAAAACAGTTTGTCTCTGTAAGGTTAATGATCAGTCAGAAACCCACATGTGGAATAGAGAGATATTCTCCATGTTTACAAATAGAAGAGATGGAAGCTTGGTTTATGAATTTGTTGTTACACAACTGCAAAAACTGGTTAAACATATTTGATGAGAGGACACACGCAGTGTGTAAATAAGTGCAGCTACAGTGAAAGGTTTGTGTAAAATGTAAAAATAAATAATACATAATATATATGTAGTATTTCAAGATTTACTTTACTTTTTTATTAGCTCATAGGATTTAATATTAGGAAAGTAAGTCATAAATTCTACCTTCACGTGAGAATAGAAATCAGATCTTTATGAGACTTATCTGCATAAATGCATGTAGTTAGAAGTGAACTGGAATCAAATCCATTATTTTTCTTATTACAAAATAAAAATGTCAAGGAATTGCAGTCTTGAATGTAAGACTAATTCAAAGCTTTTCTTATCCACAATGTGATGACATAAAGGGAGATGAAGCTTGGTTACAGTTAAATAGCTTGGAAATGAAAGTGAATTAAGACAAAAGAAACTGTGTAGAAAATTATTAATATGCTCTAGTAAGTATGGTGAATAGGATCTTACATAAAAGTCTACTAAGTGGATGAAAAGATGGAATACTTATTAAGACATTGCAAATAAAAGGCAATGGAATTTGATGCTGCACAGAACACTGGAAGTAAAAAAGAAAAAAATGATAACTGTATAGTGCTCTTCCTAAAATTTAAACTTAGAAAACAAAAGTTTAATAAGATGTGTATGTGTATGTGTGTGTTATCTTTGTAAGTGACAGGATAATCGACTCTTACTCTAGAGTTCTCTAGAATGATATGTGTATATATATATATATGCTGCTAAGTCGTGTCCAACTCTTAGCAACCCCATGGACTGCAGCACACCAGGCTCCTCTATCCATGGAATTTTCCAGGCAAGAGTACTGGAGTCCGGTGCCATTGCCTTCTCCATATATATAGTTTACCCTACTGATAGGTTGCTCTTTGACAGTTAGTGTGGGGGGTCCTAAAAAGGCAGGGTATTTTCTTTAATTTCAAGATTTTTCAGGGCCACAGCTCCTGCCCAGATGCCCAGACTGAGCTGGAATGTGTCCAGGTTCACCACATAGTACCCCAAGAACAAGTTCAACACGACCACCGACTTAAACACCATCTTTCTCAGCCATGGTGGATGCCGTACTCCTTCATCCTGAGCCTGCCCTCCCAAGGCGGTGGAGAGGAGCTTCCCCATGCCTGAGGTCAGGGGCAGCGGTTGGGAGGAGCTAACCCACAACCAAGATCAGGGGGAGTGGTGGAGAGGAGCAACCCCATGTCCAAGAATCAGCGGCTGCACAGGCGCAACAGGGCTGAGAGTAGCTACTCCACGTTCAGGGTGAGGAGGGGTGGCTGTGAGGAAATACCCCTCTCCAAGGTAAGGAGCAGTGTCTGCGGTTCGCTGGAGCAGCCGTGAAGAGATACCCCACGCCCAAGGTAAGAGAAACCCAAGTAAGATGGTAGGTGTTGCGAGAGGCATCAGGGGGCAGACACACAAACCATAATCACAGAAAACTAGTCAATCTAATCACACGGACCACAGCATTATCTAACTCAATGAAACTAAGCCATGCTATGTGGGGCCACCCAAGACGGGTGGGTCATTGTAGAGAAGTCTGACCGAATGTGGTCCACTGGAGAAGGGAATGGCAAACCACTTCAGTATTCTTGCCTTGAGAACCCCATGAACAGTATAAAAAGGCAAAATGATAGGATACTGAAAGAGGAATTCCCCAGGTCAGTAGGTGCCCAACATGCTACTGGAGATCAGCGGAGAAATAACTCCAGAAAGAATAAAAGGATTGAGCCAAAGCAAAAACAATACCCAGTTGTGGATGTGACTGGTGATAGAGGCAATGTCTGAGGCTGTAAAGAGCAATATTGCATAGGAACCTGGAATGTTAGGTCCGTGAATCAAGGGAAATTGGAAGTAGTCAAACAGGAGATGATGGCAAGATTGAAAGTTGACATTCTAGGAATCAGCAAACTAAAATGGACTGGAATGGGTGAATTTAACTCAGATGACCATTATATCTACTACTGTGGGCAGGAATCCCTTAGAAGAAATGGAGTAGCCATCATGGTGAACAAAAGAGTTTAAATGCAGTACTTGGATGCAATCTCAAAAATGACAGAATGATCTCTGTTCATTTCCAAGGCAAACCATTCCATATCACAGTAATCCAAGTCTATGACCCAACCAGTAACATTGAAGAAGCTGAAGTTGAACGGTTCTATGAAGACCTACAAGACCTTTTAGAACTAAAACCATAAAAGATGTCCTTTTCATTATAGGGGACTGGAATGCAAAAGTAGGAAGCCAGGAAACACCTGGAGTAACAGGCAAATTTGACCTTGGAACTCAGAATGAAGCAGGGCAAAGGCTAATAGAGTTTTGTGAAGACAATGCACTGGTCATAGCAAACACCCTCTTCCAACAACACAAGAGAAGACTGTACACATGGACATCATCAGATGGTCAACACCGAAATCAGATTGACTATATTCTTTGCAGACAAAGTTGGAGAAGCTCTATACAGTCAGCAGAAACAAGACTGGGAGCTGACTGTGGCTCAGATCATGAACTCCTTATTGCCAAATTCAGACTTAAATTGAAGAACGTAGGGAAAACCACTAGACCATTCAGGTATGACCTAAATCAAATCCCTTATGATTATATGGTGGAAGTGAGAAATAGATTTAAGGGACTAGATCTGATAGAGTGCCTGATGAACTATGAACAGAGGTTCGTGACATTGTACAGGAGACAGCAATCAAGACCATCCCCATGGAAAAGAAATGCAAAAAAGCAAATTGGCTGTCTGAGGAAGCCTTACAAACAGCTGTGAAAAGAATGGAAGTGAAAAGCAAGGGAGAAGAGGAAAGATACAAGCATATGAATGCAGAGTTCCAAAGAATAGCAAGGAGAGATAAGAAAGCCTTCCTCAGCAATCAAAGCAAAGAAATAGAGGAAAACAACAGAATGGGAAAGACTAGAGATGTCGTCAAGAAAATTGGAGATACCAAGGGAACATTTCATGCAAAGATGGGCTAGATAAAGGACAGAAATGGTACGGACCTAACAGAAGCAGAAGATATTAAGAAGAGGTGGCAAGAATACACAGAAACTATACAATTGCACTCATCTCACATGCTAGTAAAGTAATGCCCAAAATTCTCCAAGCCAGGCTTTAGCAATACATGAACCGTGAATTTCCTGATGTTCAAGCTGGTTTTAGAAAAGGCAGAGGAACCAGAGATCAAATTTCCAACATCTGCTGGATCATGCAAAAAGGTAGAGTGTTACAGAAAAACTTCTATTTCTGCTTTATTGACTATGCCAAAGCCTTTGACTGTGTGGATCACAATAAACTGTGGAAAATTCTGAGAGATGGGAATACCAGACCACCTGACCTGCCTCTTGTGAAACCTATATGCAGGTCAGGAAGCAACAGTTAGAACTGGACATGGAACAAGAGACTGGTTCCAAATAGGAAAAGGAGTACGTCAAGGCTGTATATCATCAGTCTGCTTATTTAACTTCTATGCAGAGCACATCATGAGAAACGCTGGACTGGAAGTAGCACAAGCTGGAATCAAGGTTGCTGGGAGAAATATCAGTAACCTCAGATATGCAGATGATACCACCCTTGAGGCAGAAAGTGAAGAGGAACTAAAAAGCCTCTTGATGAAAGTGAAAGAGAAGAGTGAAAATGTTGCCTTAAAGCTCAACATTCAGAAAACGAAGACCATGGCATCTGGCCCCATCACTTCATGGGAAATAGATGGGAAACAGTGGAAGCAATGTCAGACTTTATTTTTTTTGAGCTCCAAAATCACTGCAGATGGTGACTGCAGCCATGAAATTAAAAGACACTTACTCCTTAGCAGGAAAGTTATGACCAAATTAGATAGCATATTCAAAAGCAGAGACATTACTTTGCCAACAAAAGTCCATCTAGTCAAGGCTGTGGTTTTTCCCGTGGTCATGAATGGGTGTGAGAGTTGGACTGTGAAGAAAGCTGGGCGCTGAAGAATTGATGCTTTTGAACTGTGGTGTTGGAGAAGACTCTTGTGAATCCATTAGATTGCAAGGATATCCAACGAGTCCATTCTAAAGGAGATCAATCCTGGGTGTTCTTTGGAAGGACTGATGCTAAAGCTGAAACTCCAATACTTTGGCCACCTCATGTGAAGAGTTGAGTCATTGGAAAAGACTCTGATGCTGGGAGGGATTGGGGGCAGGAGGAGAAGGGAACGACAGAGGACGAGATGGCTAGATGGCATCACTGACTCGATGGACATGAGTTTGGGTGAACTCCGGGAGATGGTGATGGACAGAGAGGCCTAGCATGCTGCAATTCATGGGGTCGCAATGAGTTGGACAAGACTGTGTGACTGAACTGAACTGAACCGAACCGAACCCTACTAATAAATTATTATTGCTTCTGATTATTTGGGATACATTTAATACGAAATAACAAGTTAGAGGTGTATAATACTGTGTTAAAATATAGTTTTAATGTTTTCAAATAGACAAGGAAACTGTAAAATTATAATTTATAAAAATTGTAAATTATAACCATTAAGTTCTCACATATCTTATAAAGACTGTATTATTTGAAAACTGCATAGTACACACAAAAGTCAACCACTTAAAGCACAGATTTAGGGCGTATATGCATAAATTATAGTTATTTTACAACACATTTGACTCCTCATATAATTAAGGAACACTTCTATCACAGAAGGAATGTTTAAAGTATCCCAAATCCCAGATGTTAATTCCTAGGCTTATTAACTTAATCTCTATTAATTTTCTGACTTCATATATATATATATATAATTTGTAGAGGGAAAAAGAAACAAAAATAATCTAAAAACCAAAGACTCTAGACAGTAAGTTTTAAATCAATATGAGAATAAAGTACATGAAAAATATAACAGTCATGAGATAAGGTTAAACAAACCTGGAAAATTGGGCAGAGAGTTAATCAGGAGTAGCAGAAATAAGAAAATTTCCAAGATTCTCAGTGGGTTGTCACCTAATTTCTTGAAGATCCTGGATATGTATGCAAAGCTTCATTGCTATTCACACATCAGTTTTATGTGAATGGGTCATGGACCCCATATCCAATTTTGGCTTTATTCATTTCACAAGAGATTAATTCTTATCAGATTTCCAGGAAACAAAACATTTTAAACATACTGTGAGGAAACTCGGGGCATGGTGATAAACCTCAGGTTGCATATAAGGAATGAGGTTTATTCTATGTCCAAAATGTACTAAAATAGCTTATCAAGTCCTGATGAAGATTCAAAGAAACTTTTTTTTTTTTAATTTACTTAGTTCACTTAACATATTCCTTCTATTAGCCCCAGGTGGACAGATGTGTGCTAAGTCGCTCAGTCGTGTCCGACTCTCCGCGACCCCATGGACTTTGTGACCTCACTGGGCTTCTCTGTTCATGGGGATTCTCCAGATAAGAACACTGCCATGCCTTTCTCCAAGGGAATCTTCCCAACCCAGGGATCAAATCCAAGTCTCCTGCACTGCAGGTAGATTTTTACCATCTGAACCTACAGGGAAGCCAAGGTAGACAGATATGTTACAATAAATTAATAGAAAATAAAGAAAGTTATCTGAGATACACGTTCTTTTGGAATTCTTATTCTGCAACCTATATCAAATTCAGAGAAACTTCCATAGACTGTATCTGCTCAAAATTCTTATGTTGAAATCTAACCTCCACTAGGATGTGGGGCCTTTGGGAGGTGATAAGGTCATGAGGGTGAAGTCCTCATCCACAAGACTAGCATCCTTATAAGAGAGATCCCAGAATAGAAGTGAGAAGAGAAGATAGCACTTTAAGAACTAGGAAGTGGGACCTCATTATACATAAAGTCTTCCTTGAACTTCCTAGCCTCGAATCTGTAAGAAATAAATTTCTGTTCTTTAAAAGCCATCTAGCCTAAGACATTTTGTTATAGCACCCTGAACAGACTAATACAATAAGCATTTTGCCATACTGTTGTTCAGTCGCTAAGTTGTGTCCCATTCTTTGCGAACCTGTGGAGTACAGGATTCCAGTTTCCCCTGTCCTTTGCTATCTCCCAGAGTTTGCTCAGATTCTTGTCCATTGAGTCAGTGATGCTATCTAACCATCTCATCCTCTGCCAACTGCTTCTCCTTTTGCCTTCAATCTTTCCCAGCATCAAGGACTTTTCAAATGAGTCGACTCCACATCAAGTGGTCAAACTACTGGAGCTTCACCTTCAGCATCAGTCCTTCCAATGAATATTCAGGGTGGATTTCCTTTAGATTTGACTGGCTTGACCTCCTTACATTCCAAAGGACTCTCAAGAGCCATTTTCCTAGTGCCACAATTCAAAAGCATCAATTCTTCCATGCCCAGCCTTTATGGACCACTCTCACATCCATAAGACTACTGGAAAAACCAGAGATTTAACTACATGTATCTTTGCCAGCAAAGCGATGTCTCTGCTTTTTAATATGCTGTCTAGGTTTGTCAGTGCTTTCCTTTCAAGGAGTAAGGAAATTTTAATTTCATGGCCGCAGTCACAGTTCTATATTTTGCCATATAAAACTATGTAAATATAATGAGTCTGCTATATTTTTTAAAGATTTCCAAAATTTTGAACTTCTGGTTTGTACATTTCACTGATTAGAATGTTTACAGACATAGCAATGGAATGTATTGTTATTATTTCTTGAAAAGAAAACATTAAAATAAATAATAATAACTAGCAGTTAAAATTAACATCATCATTTCACCAGCCCATTTTGTGTACTAAAGATGTCAATAATTTTAGGAGAATCATCACAAAGCACAGACAAATAATTATTTTATTGCTATAAAATGAGAATTGGGAGCATTATATGGTTCTTAAAACACTATGCTTGGAATATTCAAAATATTGACTGACATTTTCAAAGAAAGCACTGTGAGCAGACCAGACAGTCTAATTAACAGTTAGTAAAAGTTCTACTTATTGCTTGCTCTTCTTTCAGCATGTTGAAGCTGACACTTCAGCAGGGGTTTAAAGCCATGCTAGCATGACTTTTAGATTAGATATTTTAATATAGTTTGTTCCAAGAATTCATATATGTGTTTCAAGATTAAAATAGAAAATCAACAATAACAGTAAAACGGTTGTCAACCACTGACTACACTGTGTTATTAAAATGATGGAAATGTAGTTATATACAAAAATAAACATTATGTGCTATCCACAGGGCATGATGAGATAAACACCAGTTTCTCTACTATAGCTACCATAATCATTAAAGAATCGATGGCAAATTAAACTGCACAAATCCTTAAGGGGAGAGTGGGGGGGAAAAGCACAGTACTAAATGCAGAAAAGTTCAAATCAATTTTTCATGCTAAGCATAGTGAGTTCATTAGTAGTGCTAACATAAAGGCAAAGGTAAATACAGCATAATGGAGATTTTTATCTTCTTTTCAATTTAATTATAAGGTTGCCTAAGTCAACCTACGTTTTTAACTTTTACAAAAGAGTGTATTCATATAGTAGTGGAACTATATTATGAATTAACAAAATAAAAAGATGATTTTATGTAAAGAAATTCTGCATGTGAAGATGTAGAATAAAAAGGGATGCTACCAGGGTTTTCTTTCTTTCTTTTCTTATTTTGCAGCTAACATGAAAGCTGTATAAGTCAGGCAATCTTTTTTCAAAATGAATGCTCAAATTCACAAAGCTGGTTCCTTAAAAGTATACTCATGTACACAAAGACAAAAAGAAAGCAGTTTTCAAACAAAAGCAATTTTCAAAATGCTGTGCTCACACTGCTTCAGTCAGATGAATTCTATGCCCACTTGACCTTCAATCATATTTTTCATTTCATCATTTTGATGAAAATGAGTGGGGCAGATGATGTTTGGTCATCCTCCTTGAAAGTGAATCCAGTTGCAGACATATTTTTCTGTAAAATATCATTTTTCCAGTAATGTAATATGGACATAAACATCAATAGCTTCATTATCCTAAAATAAGTATCACCTTTGATGTTAGATTTATCTCAGCACTGATAACAAAAATAAAGGAAATTGTCTGGGCCTTGGTTTGGTCAAAGTAAAGTTACATATGAAGCTGGTCTGGCTCAACACCTATGTGGAGAGGGAGAAATGTAGAATGATAGAGAGGGCAGGGGATGAGAGAGCCCAAGAATGAGAGAAATGAACAGTTGATCTAGCGAGCATGTTCTGCTGACAATTTCTGGAATGAACAACAAACCTATTGTACAGCAAGTGAGCTAGTCATTTTCTGAACATCTTCAGCTTTTAGAAAGTGCAGTGCTGATAATTCTCTTCTCTGTTTAATCTAATTGAAAAACAATGTCTGGTGACTCATTTTTCACTTTAGACACCAAGACTTAAAGCTAGCTAAATTTCCAAAATAAGATATCTTATGAGGTTTAAAAAAAAAAAGTATAGTTAATGAAATAAAATGTTACGCTGAAGAATTGATGTTTTTGAACGGTGGTGTTGAAGACTCTTGAGAGTCCCTTGGACTGCAGGGAGATCAAACCAGTCAATCCTAAAAGAAATCAGTCCTGAATATTCATTGAAAGGACTGATGCTGAAGCTGAAACTCCCATACTTTGGCCACCTGATGCAAAGAACTAACTCATTTGTAAAGACCCTGATACTGAGATTGAAGGCAGAAGCAGAAGTGGGCAACAGAAGATGAGATGGTTGGATGGCATCACTGACTGGATGGACATGAATTTAAGCAAGCTCCGGGAGTTGGTGATGGACAAGGAAGTCTGGCGTCCTGCAGTCTATGGGGTTGCAAACAGTTAGACATGACTAAGCAACTGAACTGACTTGAATGTCATGATCAGATTATATAAAGCCAATGAAAAACAAAAATCTACCCCCCAAAACGATGATGATATTCATGATGCTAGAGTTGATTCATTTAATACTGTTTGTCCAAGAATCTCTTATGTGGCATCTTAAGATCAAATATTAATAGGACATAGTCCTTACCCAGGAATAACTTAGAGTATGTCAGCAAGAAAAAGACCCAGGTAAACTAAGTACAGCATGGTTTCCATAACATGATTAAATATTTTTCTATGAGATCAAAGAGAGAACAAAGCAACCAGCCTTTTGGTAAACTGGAGAAAGTGTTCATCACAGAAGTAAACATTTCAGATGGATTTTCAAGGAATAATAATTGTTGATTGAGCCAAAAGAGCTTAGGACTGGAGTGAAATATAATTCTAAACAAAGCAACAACTGTGCAAAAGCATGAAGGAATGTGTCTGTCTGTTTGGAGAACAATAAATAATTTTATTTGGATGGGTTTCCAGATGATATACATGTGTGAGGCTATGATTGGACAGGATGCTGTAAAAGTAGAATTAGGCCAAAATGTAAACGGCATTGTATGAATATATATATATATATATATAATAAGAAGAATGAAATGAACAAATGTGGTTTCTAGAGCAAAAATTGAATGATGAAATGGGAAATTTTGGAGACTGACCATGAGGCTGCATGGGTCACTACTGCAGTATTCTGCCATCCAGCACCACACCTGCTATGTAGGAAACACTAAATGTTTGTTGAACTAATGATGGGTGAATGAACACAATGATATGAACACAGTGAAATGCATCTGAACTAATGTACTTATAGAGAAGGCAGAAACACAAAAGCTATAACGTTCACGAAGTCAATGTCTTTGAAAATGGCCATTATGTTAGGTAAGAAATTGTGATGATTAAGACAGAGAATGGTTACAAAGTCAGCACTACTTATGAATATTAAACAGAGGAATGCCTTCAGTTTTCATTGTTACTTGCCTTTATTTTATAAACAAATTGATTTTAAACACACTGCCTTGACTGTGAGAGGAAGCCTAAAATGGGTTCAATTCTATTGGGAGATGAGTCACAGCATCATTTTGAAATGTATGTGACATTTAAATTAAAATCTACTACTTCAGGTTTGAATTTTTTAGTGCCTAAATAATTATTTTTTTTACAGCTATTCACATTAAAGCTCAATATTAATTTCCAAGTTGTGAATACATTGCACATTAGTACTTAAATGGGCTGCAAATTTTTAGACTGCTTAACAGCAAGTCACTTTAGAAATATCATTATCCAAAATGTACATAGAGCCTAGTCAATCTTAGCAAATGCCTTCATGTATGTTGGGTTAGTTTATGAAGATATAGTAGCAGAGAGAGGACAGAAGGAGCAATCAAATTTTAGAGAGAATATAACCAATGCTACAATAAGAAAGACACTAATGAAGTAACAGAAAAGCAGGCCAAATGTAATTTTAATCTGTCAACATGCACAAAGCTGCAACAAAAAAGATTCACACACAAAAGTCTTTGTATACAAGATTGAGGTAAAGGTCTGTGGCTGGCAATTGTGTTGCATGCATTCTAGGAGGTAAGGGTTTTTGAAAGGCATTTAGCTTTAAACTATTCAGTGTTCCTTTGAATGTCCTCAGCAGGACCAGAAATGGAGGATTCAATTTTCAAAGATAATTGTGTCAGATAACTGCCTCATGTCTTTTCAGTAAGAATCTGATAAACACCTAATTGCTAACCAAGTGATTTTAGAGCTATATTACTGGGCTGATGGGAAGGCTACCTACAAATACCTGGTCATTCAATGCATCAGGAGGGAAATGCAGTTGGATTGTAAATTAATTTCATTTATTTGGCTAATGAAATCTTATCAACTCTCCTAAAGAAACAATTTCTTATTGTAACAGAAGAGCAAAAATTTCATCATAAAATCAATTATAACCCCCAAAATAAATTCTCACTACATCACATCTAAAACATCCAAATGAAAATAAAAATAGTTCCATTTGGAGTTTCTCGCAGTTTATCTTCTTTGGCAAGCTTTGTGTAACTTATGGATGCTGTCTATTATGCTGAGAAAAGCACATTTTAATAATTTTGGATATTAGAATTCTGTACAACACAATAAAATATATTAGCCATAAATGCAGGACTATTCATCTTCAAATCTATATGCATGCATACTCAGCTAGACTCTTGACTATTTCTTCATATGATTCCCTTTTATACCCCTAGCCTTTACTTGCTATTTCATGTTGTTATATACAGTGTAAGGCCTAAAATTAAGGTCTAAGAGTATATGCTTCCTTGACATCTGGTGAAATCTGGATTGCCTCAAATGGCCTAACTACAAGTTAGAGAGTTAATTCTTAGGTAGGTTGATAAGAAGCTGGGGTCCCTGCGGAGAATAAAGGTGTCTGGGACTCTCCAGGAGGAGACAGGAGTCTGGGGTTCTGAAGGAGGAGAAAAGAACAAACTTTTTTTTCTACATTTCTTAGCCTTAGTCACATAAAACATTTTTTTTTCTTTTCCTTTAATCCCAGAGTTGATGATTACACAACAAAATAACTCAGCTTAAACTCTGTACTAAGGATTATATACAAGGATGTATCCTGCTTGAGGACAGGTTTCTCCTTGAGAACCTTCTGACTAATCCTATTTTCTTAAAATGGAGATTGTGGGTGTGGGTCTGGTAAAATGATGACAACCTTGGACATTCTTTTAATTTTGATTCACTGTAATAACCAACTGAAAAGTATATAGCTCCCTTGTTAAGACTAGCGAGAGGGCACTCTCCACCTGATGTCTATGTCTCTTTTCACTGTAATAAAATTTCTACCACACAAGAGCCCCGAGTGGTCAAGCCTGTTCCCTAGCCCGGAAGCTAAATCTTCTTCAGAAATCGTGAATCCATCATTCACTGTAAGGTATCATAAACTTCCGTTTCCACTCCTGTGAATGAAGTCCTGTATATAAACTCTGAGAGTGCCAGGCTGGGACAGCACAGGAGCAGCCTAGAGGAGCTACCTCCGCCCGAGGCCAGGGGCGGCGGCTGGGAGGAGCAACCCCACCTCCAAGGAGCAGTGGCTGCATGGGCACAAGAGGGCCTAGAGGAGCTATTTCACATTCAAGGGGGGGGGGGGGGGGGGGCGGGCAGTGTGAGGAGATATCCCTCCTCCAAGGTAAGGAGCAGTGGATGCATTTTGCTGTAGAAGCCATGAAGAGATACCCCACATGCAAGGTAAGAGAAACCCAAGTAAGAGAATAGGTGTTGCAACAGGGCATCAGAGGGCAGAAACACTGAAACCATAATCACAGAAAACTAGTCAATCTAATCACACTAGGACCACAGCCTTGTCTAACTCAATGAAACTAACCCATGCCATGTGGGGCCACCCAAGACGGGTGGGCATGGTGGAGAGGCCTGACACAATGTGGTCTACTGGAGAAGGGAATGGCAAACCACTTCAGTATTCTTGCCTTGAGAATCCCACAAACAGTATGAAAAGGCAAAATGATAGGATACTGAAGGAGGAACTCCCCAGGTCAATAAGTGCCCCAAATGCTACTGGAGATCAGTGGAGAAATAACTCCAGAAAGAATAAAGGAATTGAGCCAAAGCAAAAACAATACCCAGTTGTGGATATGACTGGTGACAGAGGCAACGTCCGATGCTGTAAAGAGCAATATTGCATTGGAACCTGGAATGTTAGGTCCATGAATCAAGGCAAATTGGAAGTGGTCAAACAGGAGATGGCAAGAGTGAATGTCAACATTCTAGGAATCAGCGAACTAAAATGGACTGGAATGGGTGAATTTAACTCAGATGACTATTATATCTACTACTGCGGGCAGGAATCCCTTAGAAGAAATGGAGTAGCCATCACGGTCAACAAAAGAGTCTGAAATGCAGTACTTGGATGCAATCTCAAAAATGACAGAATGATCTCTGTTCATTTCCAAGGCAAACCATTCCATATCACAGTAATCCAAGTCTTTGCCCCAACCAGTAATGCTGAAGAAGCTGAAGTTGAACGGTTCTATAAAGACCTACAAGATCTTTTAGAACTAACAACCAAAAAAGATGTCCTTTTCATTGTAGGGGACTGAAATGCAAAAGTAGGAAGCCAAGAAACACCTGGAGTAACAGGCAAATGTGACCTTGGAACTCAGAATGAAGCAGGGCAAAGGCTAACAGAGTTTTGCCAAGAGAACGCACTGGTCATAGCAAACTCCCTCTTCCAACAACACAAGAGAAGACTCTACACATAGACAGCACCAGATGATCAACATCGAAATCAAATTGACTATATTCTTTGCAGACAAAGTTGGAGAAGCTCTATACAGTCAGCAGAAACAAGACTGGGAGCTGACTGTGGCTCAGATCATGAACTCCTTATTGCCAAATTCAGACTTAAATTGAAGAACGTAGGGAAAACCACTAGACCATACAGGTGTGACCTAAATAAAATTCCTTATGATTATACAGTGGAAGTGAGAAATAGATTTAAGGGACTAGATCTGATAGAGTGCCTGATGAGCTATGAACAGAGGTTCGTGACATTGTACAGGAGACAGCAATCAAGACCATCCCCATGGAAAAGAAATGCAAAAAAGCAAAATGGCTGTCTGGGGAGGCCTTACAAACAGCTGTGAAAAGGAGGGAAGTGAAAAGCAAAGGAGATAAGGAAAGATATAAGCATCTGAATGCAGAGTTCCAAAAAACTGCAAGAAGAGATAAGAAAGGCTTCCTCAGTGATCAATGCAAAGAAATAGAGGAAAACAACAGAATGGGAAAGACTAGAGATCTCTTCAAGAAAATTGGAGATACCAAGGGAACATTTCATGCAAAGATGGGCTCGATAAACGACAGAAATGTATGGACCTAACAGAAGCAGAAGATACTAAGAAGAGGTGACAAGAATACACAGAAGATCTGTACAAAAAAGATCTTCATAACCAAGATAATCATGATGGTGTGATCACTTAGGTAGAGCCAAACATCCTGGAATGTGAAGTAGAATGGGCCTTAGAAACATCACTACGAACAAAGCTAGTGGAGGTAATGGAACTCCAGTTGAGCTATTTCAAATAATGAAAGATGATGCTGTGAAAGGGCTGCACTCAATATGCCAGCAAATTTGCAAAACTCAGCAGTGGTCACAGGACTGGAAAAGGTCAGTTTTCATTCCAATCCCAAAGAAAAGCAATGTCAAAGAATGCTCCAACCACTGCACAATTGCACTCATCTCAGACGCTAGTAAAGTAATGATCAAAATTCTCCAAGCCAGGCTTCAGCAATACATGAACCATAAATTTCCTGATGTTCAAGCTGGTTTTAGAAAAGGCAGAGGAACCAGAGATTAAATTGTCAACATCCACTGGATCATGGAAAAAGAAAGAGAGTTCCAGAAAAACATCTATGTCTGTTTTATTGACTATGCCAAAGCCTTTGACTGTGTTGATCACAATAAACTGTGGAAAATTCTGAAAGAGATGGGAATACCAGACCACCTGATCTGCCTCTTGAGAAATCTGTATGCAGGTCAGGAAGCAATAGTTAGAACTGCACATGGAACAACAGACTGGTTCCAAATAGGAAAAGAAGTACGTCAAGGCTGTATATTGTCAGCCTGGTTATTTAACTTCTATGCAGAGTACATCATAAGAAACGCTGGGCTGGAAGAAGCACAAGCTGGAATCAAGATTGCCAGGAGAAATATCAATAACCTCAGATATGCAGATGACGCCACCCTTATGGCAGAAAGCGAAGGAGAAAGAGCCTCTTGATGAAAGTGAAAGAGGAGAGTGAAAAAGTTGGCTTAAAGCTCAACATTCAGAAAACGAAGTTCATGGCATCTGGTTTCATCACTTCATGGGAAATAGATGGGGAAACAGTGGAAACAGTGTCAGACTTTATTCTGGGGGGCCCCCAAATCACTGCAGATGGTGAATGCAGCCATTAAATTAAAAGACGCTTACTCCTTGGAAGGAAAGTTATGACCAACTTAGATAGCATATTCAAGGCAGAGACATCACTTTGCCAACAAAGGTCCGTCTAGTCAAGGCTACGGTTTTTCCCATGGTCATGTATGGATGTGAGAGTTGGACTGTGAAGAAAGCTGAGCACGGAAGAATTGATGCTTTTGAACTGTGGTGTTGGAGAAGACTCTTGAGAGTCCCTTGGATTGCAAGGAGATCCAACCAGTCCATTCTGAAGGAGATTAACCCTGGGATTTCTTTGGAAAGAATGACGCTAAAATTGAAACTTCAGTACTTTGGCCACCTCGTGCCTAGAGTTGACTCATTGGAAAAGATTCTGATGCTGGGAGGGATTGGGGGCAGGAGGAGAAGGGGACGACAGAGGGTGATGGCTGGATGGCATCACTGACTCGATGGACGTGAGTTTGAGTGAACTCTGGGAGTTGGTGATGGACAGGGAGGCCTGGCGTGCTGCAATTCATGTGGTTACAAAGAGTCAGACACGACTGAGCGACTGAACTGAACTGATACAAACCCCTACCTTATCACCCACAGTCCCTACTTACCATTGACGATAAGGTTTCATCACCGAGCCATCCTCTGAAATTATCCACAGAAGCCAGTCACACCCTCCTAAGAGAACTAGTGCACCTCACTCTCTTGCTACTACAATACCACTGAATCTGGTCTTTCCCTCTGCTTCAGAGTGTAACCGCCATGTGGCCCCACATGGCATGTGATGTCCTCATCCCCTCAGCTGGGAGTGTGAATGATAAATTCCTGTTGCTTTCATCTGTTTAGTGTTAGGTATGATGCGATCAACCATTCCTAAGGTTCTTTGCTGGCAATCTCTTGCTCAACAAAGGGGAGAATACAAAATGATTAAAACTTTAAAGGGCCACTCAGATTGGTCTAAAGCATAGACTTTCCCTTTCTTTAATATGTGTCATGTGATTTCTATATTCCCAGGGTAACTGCCAAATTGTGGAAATCTGGAGAGACAAATAAAATGATTGGAGGCTTCGAGTAAAATGCTTTCTTATGTTAATGAATAATATAAACCATATTGAATATTTTCTCTGCTTCTCTCAGATAGTTCCTATTGGGTTAGTAGCTACATATGTTAAACCATAGAGGATCAAGTCAAAAGAGGAATATATTAACAGAAAAGGAAAACAAGACACTCCATTACCAAAGGATAACCAGAAAAAGGATTCATCCACTGAGCAGTTGAAGCTCACTGCCCCTAAACAAGTTGTACATAATAGATTAAAGAACAGGCTTCATTCTTTAAACATTTGCATCTTAATGGGTGAAACAATAGTCATTCAGTCTTGTCCAATTTTGTGACTCCATGGACCACAGCACTCCAGGCTCCTCTACCTATGGGATTTCGCAGGCAAGAATACTGGAGTGTGCTGCCATTCCCTTCTCCAGGGTATCTTCCTCACATAGGAATTGAACCTGGGTCTCCTATATTTATTGACCATGCCAAAGCCTTTGACTATATGGATCACAACAAATTGTGGAAAATTCTGAAAGAGATGGGAATACCAGACCACCTGACCTGCCTCCTGAGAAATCTGTATGCAGGTCAAGAAGCAACAGTTAGAAATGGGCATGGAACAACAGACTGGTTCCAAATAGGAAAAGGAGTACATCAGAGCTGTATATTGTCACCCTGCTTATTTAACTTATATGCAGAGTATATCATGAGAAATGCTGGACTGGATGAAGCACAAGCTGGAATCAAGGTTGCTGAGAGAAATAACAATAACCTCAGATATGCAGATGACACCACCCTTATGGCAGAAAGTGAAGAAGAACTAAAGAGCCTCTTCATGAAAGTGAAAGAAGAGAGTGAAAAAGTTGGCTTAAAACTCAACATTCAGAAAACGAAGATCATGGCATCTGGTCCCATCACTTCATGGCAAATAGATGGGGAAACAGATTTTATTTTGGGGGGCTCCAAAATCACTGCAGATGGTGACTGCAGCCATGAAATTAAAAGACACTTTCTCCTTGGAAGAAAAGCTATGACTAACCTAGACAGCATATTAAAAAACAGAGACATTACTTTGCCAACAAAGGCCCATCTAGTCAAGCTATGGTTTTTCCAGTAGTCATGTATGGATGTGAGAGTTGGACTATAAAGAAAGCTGAGCACCAAAGAATTTAGGCTTTTCACCTGTGGTGTTGAAGAACACTCTTGAGAGTCCCTTGGACTGCAAGGAGATCCAACCAGTCCATCCTAGAGGAAATCAGTCCTGAATATTTATTGAAAGGACTGATGCTGCAGCTGAAATTCCAGTATTTTGGCCACCTGATGTGAAGAACTGACTCATTTGAAAAGACTCTGATGTTGGGAAAGATTGAAGGCAGGAGGAGAAGGAGACAACAGAGCATAAGATATTCGGATGGTATCATTGACTCAATGGACATGAATCTGAGTAAACTCTTAGAGTTGGTGATGAACAGGGAGGCTTGGCATACTGCAGACCATGGGCCTGCAAAGAGTCAGACACGACTGAGCAACTGAACTCAACTGAACTGAACTCCTATATTGCAGGGAGGTTCTTTTCCATCTGAGCCACCATCTTACAGATAAGAAGATGACTGTTTAGCAGTGTCAATTTTGTTTTCTTTTCATTGCTTTTACATTCTACCACACACGGTCTCTATCTGCCATTATTTCAAAATTGTTAGTTCTCAAGACACTCCTATTCTGGGCCATTTTAGATCAGAGGGTAAAGCCTGATTGGGGTAAAGATAGGAAAAAATCAAAACAAAAATAGCTACAGGAAATAGAAGGAAAGTATATATGTTTTCTTGTTGAAATTGGGATATGATAATTATCTGAATTCCCTTCATGGATCACAGTCTTGTTATGGTGAAAGGGCTTATGAAACTCAGTGAGCCATACCATGTAGTGCTTTACAAATAGCTGACTGAAGAAGAGAAGCAAAAGTCAAGGGAGAAAGGGAAAGATATACCTACCTGAATGCAGATACAAGAGAATAGCAAGGAGAGATAAGACGGCCTTCTTAAATGAACAGTACAAAAAATACAGAGGAAAACAATATAATGGGAAAGACTAGAGATCTCTTCAAGAAATAGGAGATATCAAGGGAATGTTTCATGCAAGGATGGGCATGATAAAGGGCAGAAACAGTTAAGGATCTAACAGAAGCAGAAAAGACTAAGAAGAGATGGCAAGAATACACAGAAAAACTATACAACAAAGGTGTTAATGATGGGATATTCATGATGGTGTGGTACTCACCTAGAGCCAGATATTCTGAAGTGTGAAATCAAGTGGGGCTTAAGAAGCATTAGTACGAACAAAGCTAGTGGAGGAAATGGAATTCCAGCTGAACTGTTTAGAATCCTAAAAGATAATGTTGTTAAAGTGTTGCACTCAATATCTCTGTAAATTTGGAGAGCTCAGCAGAGTCAACAGGCTTGGAAAAAGTCAGTTTTCCTTCCAGTCCCAAAGAATGGAAATGGCAAAGAAGGTTCAAACTACCATACAATTATGTTCATATCACATGCTATTAAGGTTATGTTCAAAATTCTTCAAGCTAGGCTTCAGTAGTATGTGGATTGAGAACTTCCAGATGTACAAGCTGGGTTTCAAAGAGTCAAAGGAATCAGAGATCAAACTGCCAATATTCACTGGATCATGAGGAAAGCAAGAGAATTCCAGAGAAAACATCTACTTCTTCTTTATTAACTATGCTAAAATCTTTGACTGTGTGGATCACAACAAACTGCGGAAAATTATTAAAGTTATGGGAATACCAGACCACCTTACCTGTCTCCTGAGAAACTTGCATGCATGTCTGGAAGCAACAGTTAGAAGCAGACATGTAACAACAGACTGGTTCCAAATTGGGAAAGGAATACGTCAAGGCTGTACACTGGCACCCTGCTTATTTAACTTCTATGAGAGTACCTCATGTGAAATGTCAGGCTGGATGGATCACAAGCTGGAATCAAGACTGCCAGGAGAAACATCAATACCTCAGATATGCAGATGACACCATCCTTATGGCAGAAAGTGAAGAGGAAATAAACAACCTCTGGATGAGGGTGAAAGAATAGAATGAAAACTCTGGCTTGAGACTCAACATTTTAAAAAAATAAGATCATGGCATCCAGTTCCACTACTTCATGGCAAATAGAAGGAGGAAAATGGAAGCAGTGACAGGTTTTTATTTTCCTGGGCTCCAAAATCACTGCGGATGGTAACTGCAGCCAGGAAATTAAACGATGCTTTCTCCTTGGAAGGAATGCTATGACAAATCCTGACAGTGTATTAAAAACAGAGACATCGTTTTGCCAACAAAGTACCTATGGTCAAAACTATGGTTTTTCCAGTGAAAGTGACAATCACTCTGTTGTGTCTGACTCTTTGCAAACCCATGGACTATACAGCCCATGGAATTCTCCAGGCCAGAATACTGGCGTGGGTAGCCTTTCCCTTCTCCAGGATATCTTCCTGACCCAGGGATCGAATCCAGGTCTCCTGCACTGCAGGCGGATTCTTCACCAGCTGAGCCACATGGTTTTGCCAGTAGTCACATATGGATACGCGATTTTGACCATAAAGAAGGCTGAGCACCAAAGAATTGTTGTTTTTGAATTGTAGTGCTGGAGAAAACTCTTGAGAGTCTCTTTGACTGCAAGGAGATCAGACCAGTCAATCCTAAAGGAAATCAACCCTGAATATTCACCATAAGGACTGATGCTTTTGCTGAAGCTCCAATAATTTGACACTCTAATGTGAAGTGTTGATTCACTGGAAAAGCCCCTGATGTTGGGAAAGACTGAAGGCAAAATGAGGAGGTGACAGAGGATTAGATGGTTAAATAGAATCACTGACTCAATGATCACTCACTCAATTGACATGAATTTGGAGACAGTGAAAGATGGGTAGCCTGGCATGCTGCAATCCCTGGGGTCATGGAGAGTCAGACATGACTTAGTGACTGAAAAACAACAACAAATATCACCTGGGATCTCGGGCCCATCAGATTACTATTTTTTAGATCACTAAGGGATACTGCCATGATTTATATCAGTATTATTACGTGCTTCAAGTTTTAAAGCATTTACAACTCAAATATTTGAAAGAAAACATATTCCTCAGTTCAGTTCAGTCGCTCAGTCGTGTCCGACTCTTTGCGACCCCATGAATTGCAGCACGCCAGGCCTCCCTGTCCATCACCAACTCCTGGAGTTCACTCAGACTCACGTCCATCGAGTCGGTGATGCCATTCAGCCACCTCATTCTCTGTCATCTCCTTCTCCTCCTGCCCCCAATCCCTCCCAGCATCACAGTCTGTTCCAGTGAGTCAACTCTTCGCATGAGGTGGCCAAAGTATTGGAGTTTCAGCTTTAGCGTCATTCCTTCCAAAGAACACCCAGGGCTGATCTCCTTCAGAATGGGCTGGTTGGATCTCCTCACAGTCCAAGGGACTCTCAGGAGTCTTCTCCAACACCACAGTTCAAAAGCATCAATTCTTAGGTGCTCAGCTTTCTTCACAGTCCAACTCTCACATCCATACATGACTACTGGAAAAACCATAGCCTTGACTAGATGGGCCTTTGTTGGCAAAGTAATGTCTCTGCTTTTGAATATGCTGTCTAGGTTGGTGATAACTTCTTCCAAGGAGTAAGCGCCTTTTAATTTCATGGCTGCAGTCACCATCTGCAGTGATTTTGGAGCCCAAAAAAATAAAGTCTGACACTGTTTCCTCATCTATTTCCCATGAAGTGATGAAGGATAAAAAGAATAAAAACATGTTCTTAACATATACTGAATTTCTGAAATAAAACTGTATTTTACTATTTTAAAATAGTAACTGAGCTTTATTTACTGGAGCAACATCACTGAAAATATATCAATAATGTTTATACAAAAATTTATCTCTGTTAGTATTCAAATGCCCATGATTATCCTAACTCTGATTCCAGATAGAAATTTCCTTAATGTAGAAGTCAAAGTATTGCATACTTAATTTCTTTTTTATTTTTCGTATGTCATTAAAAAAATACACATAGTTAACAACATTGAAAATTACAATAGTTTTATATGGAACAAAGACTTCCTTTATATATTGTTAATGTTATTATGTTTTAATTTTCTTAATACAATACAAATGTTTATCCTTATGAGTAAATTATAGAAAATGTCTATTCATATTACTAACATTATTTATTACTGCAGTGACCTGAAAATCTATATTTGATCAACCTATTGCTCTCACTGGTGAATATCAGTTTTGTTTTATTTGATAGGCTATTAAATTTGTTAAAATAATCAGAAGAAGAATATAAAGTTAAGGGTATAGTTAGCACATATGAAAATATATTGACATTAAAATATTGCCTGCTCAGTAACAAAATTCCCAAGATATTTATTTTTTTACTCATTATATCATAGAATTATATTCAATTAAAAAGTTGATATTTATGTTTTACAAAGTATTTTCTTTTTCTTGTTCTGCAGTGTGTTCAGGTGCATCCATTTCTTATTCTCCCCTAATGCTTCTTGAATTAATTGTTCATTGATGAAACTGAATGTAGATAAACATGGCAATTTAAGAAGCTGTAAAACTGGACACTAGTTTAAATAGCTTTTAATATTTGAAATAAATTCTTCTTCACTGAGGCTGTCTGTTTAAATGCATACTCACACTCTCTATACTCCCAGGAGAGGAGCCATCTAATTGAACACTATATTTTACAGCCCTAAGACATGTTTGTCATACCCAGGATGTTGAATATTTACAGTCATTATAGAAGTGGCTGCGTAATATAAGTCTCAGAGGATTTAAAACTAAACAAAATCTTGATGCTAAATCCCATTTACACTGTATGCATGTTGTACTATATTACTCCATTAGGTGTAATTTCATCAAATAACTATGTGAATTGTATTCATCACAAAATTTGAAGATAAATATTCATGTTTTCAATTAAGCATAGTCCTCAATACACAATTAAACTATGTTACACGAACATGCTTACAAATTGGTCATTTGGAACTGGGTTATATTTTCTTGTAGAAATTATAATTTGGTTGACTGTGTGGTCCGCAAATAGCTCTCAAGTCTGTTATAATTATAAGCCCTTTAGCCTTTCTTTGGTTTCTATGTTGGTTCAGATTTCTACACTATTTAAGGAACAAGACAGTTTCTGACCCAGAACCACTTTAATTTTGAGACTTACCTTTTTCAAGACGTAGTCATTCTGAATTCTGCACTCTCTCTCTGATATACTAAAAATGAACCTTAAGTGAATTGTGGAAATGTCACAATAGGCATGAGAAAATATTCATATTTTTAGTTAGTGACATAAGAAAGAAAGAGTTGAGTTGAATCAGAATGTATCACAGATGCTGTTTATACAGGTTATTTAAACAACCAGTTCTTAAGATATTTACCTAAATAGACAATTGGATTGTACCCACTCCAGTGTTCTTGCCTGGAGAATCCCAGGGACTGGGAAACCTGGTGGGCTGCCGCACAGAGTCGGACACGACTGAAGTGACTTAGCAACAGCAGCATCCATTAAATTAACCAGATTTTTTACTAAATAAAGAAAATTCACCTGCTATTTTTAACATCATATACAGTGTCACAGTCAAATAAATGATTAAATTGAACAAAGGAATAATTTTCTTTCTAATTCCAAACATCTACATATTTAAAGCATTTTATGTGTTCTCTAATGTATCACTTTTTAGACAAGACTGTGGTCCATGTGATCAGTTTGATTAGTTTTCTGTGATTGTGGTTTTCATTCACTCATTTTCATTCTGTCTACCCTCTACATTCTCTCTACCTGCTTGGTCCTTGGAAGAAAAGATATGACCAACCTAGACTGCACACTTAAAAAGCAGAGACATTCCTTTGCCAACAAAGGTCCGTCTAGTCAAGGCTA
The DNA here is from genome assembly GCF_023091745.1 of Budorcas taxicolor. Taxonomy (NCBI): domain Eukaryota; kingdom Metazoa; phylum Chordata; class Mammalia; order Artiodactyla; family Bovidae; genus Budorcas; species Budorcas taxicolor. The sequence continues at coordinate 91,998,202 of NC_068910.1, forward strand.
TGGTTTTTCCAGTAGTCATGTATGGATGTGAGAGTTGGACTAAAAAGAAAGCTGAGAGCCGAAGATTTGATGTTTTGAACTGTGGTGTTGGAGAAGACTCTTGAGAGTCCCTTGGACTGCAAAGAGATCCAACCAGTCCATGCTAAAGGAAATCAGTCCTGAATACTCATTGTAAGCACTGGTGCTGATGCTGAAACTCCAATACTTTGGCCACCTGATGCAAAGAACTGACCCATTTGAAAAGACCCTGATGCTGGGAAAGATTGAAGATGGGAGGAGAAGGGGACGACGGAGGATGAGATGGTTGGATGGCATCACTGACTCAATGGACATGAATTTGGGTAGACTCCAGGAGTTGGTGATGGACAGGGAGGCCTGGTGTGCTGCAGTCCATGGGGTCCCAAAGAGTTGGACACAACTTAGTGACTGAACTGACTGACTGACTGACCCTCTGATGGAGAAGGATAAGATGCTTATGGAAGCTTCTTGATGAGAGAGACTGACTGAGGTGGAAACTGGGTCTTGTTCTGATGTGAGGGGCCCATGCTCAGTAAATCTTTAATCCAATTTTCTGTTGATGGGCAGGCTGTGTTCCCTCCCTCCTGTTTGACCTGAGTCCAAACTATGATAGAGGTAATGAAGATAATGGTAACCTGCTTCAGAAGGTCCCTTGCAGGCACTCAGTGCCCCCAACCCTGTACCAGACCACCACTGACCCATGCCTCCTCTGAAGACTCCTGGACACTCATGGGCAAGTCTGGGTCAGTCTCTTGTGGGTAAGAGGGGAGTCAAAAGGGGAGAAAGAAATCTAGCCAGTAATCAATTCCTTAAGGGCTCTCTCAAGAGTCTGGAACACCCAGGGAGATTCACAGAGTCACACAGAGACAAGAGGGAGAAGGGAGATAGAAGTGACCAGGAGGAGAAGAGGGGGAGTCAAAAGGGAAGAGACCAATCTAACCAGCAATCAGTTCATTAAGTGTTCTCCACTGCCCGGAACACCTAGAGAGATTCACAAGCTAAGTAGAGAAGAGAAGGGGGAGGCAGGAGATGGAGGTGACCTGGGGGAGAAAAGGAAGAGTCAAAAGGGGAGAGAGCAATCAAGCCAGTAATCACACGCCAAAGTGAAAACGGATACTGAAGATTAGATTCTTAAAGGTGTAAAATTGATAACAAATACCAAAAAGCAAAGATTAAAAATCTGGAGTAGAGGTGAGACTCTCAAAAAGAAATACTAAAAAGACAAAACAAATCAATCACAAAAATTATAAAAATATACATATGAAATTTGCTTTAAAAATAGGGTCTTTTTTGCAAGGTAATAGTTGATTATAAAAGTGAAAATTAAAGGAGTAATAAAGAACTTAAAATGAAATTAAAAAGTGATAATAGTGATATATATCTAGGAATTTCTCTGGAGCTGTTGTGGGCAGTGTGGGGTCAGTTCAGTTTCAGGCAGTTCCTTGTTCCAGCGTGTACTTGTTCTCAAGGTCTATAGGCCCCTAGAATGCTTAGTCAATGTTAACTACAGGGTTTTGATCTGTTGCACCTGTCACTTCCAGGTTGGTGGTTCCCTCTTCTTTGTTTACTTTTGCTTGCTCTTTTTGCAGATCTCTTCAGTGTCTAATTTCTGCCCTGACACAAGGAGGTGAAGGTGGTCACTTATTTAGGCTCACTCGTTCAGTTGTGTTGTGGGGAGGAAGGAACACTGCAAACATCGCTGGCGTGTGTGGGGAGCACTCACAGTATATGGACCACACTGGGTTTGCCCCAGCTCAAGGTGGCCTGTGCTTCCCAGGTGCACATTGCCCAGGCTCCAGGGTGCTCTGCAGGGCCTTGCATTTCGTGCACTTCCCAGGTCTAAGCCTCTCAGTTCTCCCATACTCAGCAAGGGCACAGACCTGGTTTGGCATGCGTTTTGCGCCCTTCCCAGGCCTGAGTGCTCAGGTGACCATATGCTTGGTGAGCACACTGTCCCAGGTGGGGTGTGCATCTTAATCACGTCCCTGGTCCCAGCAGCTCAGTTTCACTTCATGGCAAATAGATCGGGAAATATTTGCCATCACTTCATGGCAAGTGGGGAAACAATGGAAACATTGCTTGAAACTTTGTGTTTTGGGGCTCCAAAATCACTGCAGGTGATGATTGTGGTCATGCAATTGAAAGGAAATTCAATTCCTTTGTAGAAAAGCTATGACCAACCTAGACAGCATACAAAAAGCAGAGACATTACTTTGCCAACAAAGTCCCTCTAGCCCAAGCTATGGTTTTTCCAGGAGTCACATATGGAGGCAAGAGTTGGACTATAAAGAAAGCTGAGTGCCGAAGAATTGATGCTTTTGAACTGTGGTGTTGGAGAAGACTCTTGAGAGTCCCTTGGACTGCAAGGAGATCCAACAAGTCCATCCTAAAGGAAATCAGTCCTGAATATTCATTGGAAGGACTGATGCTGAAGCTGAAACTCTAATATTTTGGCCACCTGATGTGAAGAACTGACTCACTGGAAAAGACCCTGATGCTGAGAGAGGTTGGGGGCAGGAAGAGAAGGGGATGACAGAGGATGAGATGGCTGGATGGCATCAGTGACACAATGGACATGATTTGAGTAAGGTCCAGGAGTTGGTGATGGACAGGGAAGCCTAGAGTGCTACAGTCCATTGGAATCACAAACAGTTGCACATGACTGAGAAACTGAACTGAACTGAACTTACCATAAAATCTAGCAATGCCACTTATATATACTCAAAAGAATTGAAAGCCACGCCTCAAATAGATACTTGTACACCCATGTTCATAGCAGTATCATTTAAAATAGCCAAAAGACAGGAGTAACCCAAATGTCCTTTGGTAGATGAATGGATACACAAAATGTGGAACATACATGTAATGGAATATCATTCACCCTCAAAAAAGAAAATTCTGGCACAAGTTATAACACAGTACAACCTTGAAGATATTATCTTAAGATAAATAAATCAGTCACAAAAGTACAGATAGTATATATTCCACTTACATGAGATGCCTAGAGTAGTTAAATTAAGAGACAGAAAGCAGAATGGTGGCTCTAAAGAACTGGGGTGAGAGAGAAATGGGGAGTTTTTAATTGATGTACAGTTTTATATTTATAAATGAAAAAGCTCTGGAAATTGATGGCGGTGACAGTTGCACATTCAAAAATGTACTTAATGTCTCTGAAGTGTACATTTAAAGATGGTTAAAATGATAAATTTTATGCTATGCATGTTTCATCATAATTTAAATATGTTGCTCTATTAATTATTGAATGAACTAAAATATTAATTAGGTTATTTTAATAATATGTTATAAAATAATGTCATTATGGAATTCCAAATGATCAATATTTTTAAAAAATTGGAGATTTTTTCTTCTGATAATGGAGGCATTTGGATTGACTGAAAGTTTATAGAATATTGGACCACACTTAATTGCCTAAAAACCAATGTCACATTCAAATACTGATAAAACTTTATTCATGAGCACCAAGGATTTTGTGAAGCAAGATCAGTTTCTAGCTAACATAGAAGTTCAGATTCTGATAGAAATCCAGCTCAGTCTACTTATAATATTAAAAAAAAAAAATTAAGGGAAGAGTAGTGGGCTAGTTCTTGGAGTCTGAAGTTTTTTTTCAATGATCATGCTTCAGGAAAGGATAGAAATGTAATATATGTTTCACTGAGAAGAGTAACTCAAAACAGTAGAATTTTATCAGCTATATGTTATTCTCTGAGCACGGGCTTCATCTCCCCTCTCTTTCTTGTCCATCTCTCTACTGAAGTACTTTCTCCACATGGTAAAAAAATATAGTCACTAACAGGATTTGGCTTATTATAACATCTTTAAGCACTGGAGACTGGTCAAGTCTTCTTAGATCTTAAATACCAAAGTCCTACAAGAAGGCATTCATTGCCCTTGCTTGTGTTAAGCAACTAGTTTTTAGATCAATCTATTATCACCAGAATGTGATGTTTTATGAGAACCTCACACCCATATGGATAGAATATTCAAGGACACAGTTTCTGGAAGAAAGTGATGGTGGATGCAAACAGGCTTTTATTTCTTGAATTTTATTATTTCTGTCTATTCTAAATATTTTACTTGTTTATTTCAGATCTCAGGAAAGCTACAAACTGGTTTTCAAATTTGACTAATATAAATCCATCATTTAAAAGAAAAATTCCACAGTTCCTTGGTATTAACATAGAGTATATTTATGATTATGGCACTTAAATACATATAAAAATACAGACTCATTATGCTTATAGCTCATAAAATATAAAAAAAAGTTACAATTAAAAACAAATGTTAGAAAGCTGATCATATTAAAATTAAGGGTATTTGATTTAAATTAACTGAATGTAATGGATGATGCTATCTTTCTGTAATGAAAATGTTTTTGCAATTTGAATATGATTCTGATGATTGTGGAGCAATGTTTTACAGCTTTCCTGGCTATAATGCATATAAATTGTGATGGCAATTCTCTTATGAATATTATCTTTTTCAAACACAGCAGAATTTATTGCTGCAGAGTGCTATATTGTTATTTGGTCTTCACTCACTCATAATTTTTGTATAAAATCTGCCACTGGTACTTTCACATTGTTGTGTAACATTTAAAGTGACACTTTGGCCCCTGCTGACTTCAGAGGGTACAGATGTATCTAGACACTGGGAATTCTACCATCAGGCCCCACAACTTGCTCATGCTGTACCAGAAGGGCATGGATAACTTCTACAACTGGGAAATCCATCAGTAGGTGCTGGGACCCACCCCGTTGTCCTGGAAGGATGCAGGTAACTCCCCCAACTAGGAAAGTCACCCTGAGGAAGAGCTAAAACCACAGGTGAGCCCTCGGGGCTTTGTGACTATAGAAGAAGAGCTGAAATCTTTCTTTGCAGCTGCGTGAAATGCAGAGTTACAACTCTGCTGACAGCTTCCTAAATTCACTGCCTATGAAACATCTGAAAAGACAACAAGTGCTCTTGCAGCTGGGACGGATCTGGCTTTAGCAGCTGTGGGGCTCTGTGGGCATATACATGTAAGGGTAGGCATGGACTAGGGTTTGAGCTGCCTCCAGAGCCCCATAGCAGGTCCAGGTGAGGGAGTGAATACTGCAGTATTGCGGCCTAACCTCAGTTGACCTGCACCTGTGGATGGGTGAACACAATGCCTGAGAGACACCAGAGCCAATTGCTGTCAGCATACCCACAGTGAAGGAGGAACAAAGAGCAGTGCCAACAGCAGTATACTTTGTGAGACTGCACAATAGGTGAAAAGAGAGGCAGCAGAGAACATTAACAGGTGAACATCTCTAAAAGAGGAAAACTCAGTGGTTTCCACCCCAGAGAAAAGTGAAACTGAAAGTCACTCAGTCGTGTCTGACTCTTTGCAACCCCATGGACTATACAGTCCATAGAACTCTCCAGGCTAGAATACTGGAGTGGGTAGCCTTTCCCTTCTCCAGAGGATCTTCCCAATCCAGGAATCAAATTGGGGTCTCCTGCATTGCTGGTGGATTCTTTACCAACTGAGCCATGAGGGAAGCCCCAGAGGGTGTGCTCCAATTCCACGTCCTTCCCATCACAGATCAGAATCACAACTAAGAAACAGATTTGGGCACCTCTAGTCCAACAACTAGGGAGCAGACCTCACCCCTCACAGGGCAGTGAAAACCACAAAGCCAAAGGGAGGTTCAATATCTAAGGCAGACTCTGACCACCAGCATAGCAGTAAAATTCCCTCTCAATGGGATAATAGCACAAGAATCTGAACCAACCTCACTCACCAGGGGGAAGAATCCAGAAGGGAGGGGAACTGCAATCCTGCAGCCTGCAGAAAGGAGACCACAAACACACTGCTGCTGCTGCTGCTGAGTCGCTTCAGTCGTGTCCGACTCTGTGCGACCCCATAGACGGCAGCCCACTGGGCTCCCCCGTCCCTGGGATTCTCCAGGCAAGAACACTGGAGTGGGTTGCCATTTCCTTCTCCAAACACACTAAGTCTGACCAAATGATATGACAAAGAAACATGCTGCAGATAAAGGAGCATGATAGGGACCTAAAAGAATAACTAAATGAAGAGAAGATAGACAATCTAGCTGAAAAAGAATTCAGAGTAATGATAGTAAAGATGATTCAAGATCTCAGAAATAGAATGGAGCTATGGATAGAGAAGATACGAGAAAAGTTTAACAAAGATCTAGCGATGAACAAGGCAATAATCAAAATGAAAAATGCTCTAAAGGAATCAATAGCAGAACAACTGAGACAGAAAAATGAACAAGTAACCTGGAAGACAGAATGATGGAAATCTCTACTGTAGAACAGAATAAAGAAAAAAGAATGAAAAGAAGTGAAAACAGTATTAGAGAACTCTGAGACAACATTAAATGCACCAACATTCAAACTACAGGAGTCCCAGAAGAGGAAGAAAAATATAAATGGCGTGAGCAGATATCTGAAGAGATCACAGTCAAAACCTTCTCTAACAAGGGAAAGGAAATGGTCACACAAGTTCATGAAGTACAGACAGTCCCATACAAGATAAATCCTAGGAGGGACATGCTGAAACATATATTAATCAAACTAACACAAACTAAATGCAAACAAAAAATACTAAAAGCAACAATGGGAAGAGCAACAAATAACATAGCCAGGAATCTCCCTAAGGTTATCAGTTGGTTTTTCAGCAGAAACTCTGCACCCCAGAAGGGAGTGGCAAGATTCATTGAAAGGGATGAAAGGGAAAAAATCTACAACCAAGAAAAATCTGCAACCAAGACTACCTATACTTCCATATGCACAAGCTGGATTTAGAAAAGGCAGAGCAACCAGAGATCAAATTGCCAACATCTGTTGGATCATAGAAAAAAGAAGGGAATTCCAGAAAAACATTTACTTATGCTTCATTGGCTATGCTAAAGCTTTTGACAAACAGGAAAATTCTTAGAGAGATGGGAATATCATACCACCTTATCTGTCTCCTGAGAAACCTGTGTGTAGGACAGGAAGCAATAGTTAGAACCAGACATGGAACAACGAACTGGTTCAAAATTGGGAAAGGAGTACAAGGCTGCATGTTGTTACCCTGCTTATTTAAATTATATGTAAAGTACATCATGCAAAATGTCAGGCTAGATGAATCACAAGCTGAAATCAAGATTGCTGGGAGAAATATCAACAACCCCAGATATGCAGATGATGCCACTTGAATGGCAGAAATAGAAGAGGAACTAAAGAGCCTCTTAATGAAGGTGAAAAAGGAGAGTGAAAAATTTGGCTTAAAACTAAACATTCAAACCACTAAGATCATGGCATCTGGTCCTATCACTTCACGGCAAATAGATGGGAAAAATGTGGAAACATCATTTGATGAAATTTTGGGCTCCAAATCAAAGAGGATGGTGACTGAAGTCACAAAACTAAAAGGTGTTTGCTCCTTGGAAGAATAGTTATGTAAAACCTAGATAATGTTTTAAAAAGCAGAGACATCCCTTTGGCGACAAGGGTCCATATAGTCAAAGTAAGAGTTGACTCATTGGAAAAGACCCTGATTCTGGGAGGGATTGGGGACAGGAGGAGAAGGGGACAACAGAGGATGAGATGGCTGGATGGCATCACCGACTCAATGGATGTGAGTTTGAGTAAACTCCGGGAGTTGGTGTTGGATAGGGAGGCCTGGCGTGCTGAGATTCATGGGGTCACAGAGTTGGACACGACTGAGTGACTGAAATGAACTGAACTGAACTGATAGTCTTTCCAGTAGTCATGTATGCATGTGAGAGTTGGACCATTAAAAAGGTTGAGCTCCAAAGAACTGACACTTTCGAACTGTGGTGCTGGAGAAAACTCTTGAGAGTCCCTTGGACTACAAGGAAATCAAACCAGTCAATCCTAAAGGAAATCAAACCTGAATATTCATTGGAAGGACTGATGATGAAGCTGAAGCTCCAATACTTTGGCCCCTTAAATGTGAAGAGCTGACTCATTGCAAAAGACACTGATGCTGGGAAAGACTGAAGGCAGGAGGAAAATGGGATGACAGAGGATGTGATGGTTGGATGGCATCACTGACTTGATGCACATGAGTTTAAACAAGCTAAGGGAGATGGTGATGGACAAGGAAGGCTGACTTGCTGAAGTCCCTGGGGTCGCAAAGAGTAGGACACAACTGAGCAACTGAACAATAACAAATAATTAAATAGCAAATATAATTTCTTCTGGAATTTAACTTTATACTTCCTTCATACTGCTTGGCAAACATTATCAATTCTATTATACATAATTAAAATTTGGTCATATGCAATCCTGATTTACTGATGACGAACTCCTCCAGTTTTCTTATTTATTTATTTTCCACACCAGAAGGCCCATGTTTCTGGAATGGAATCCAATAAAAACACTAAAAGGAAGAACTGTGAAGGGAACAGTAATAATAAGGAGGGGATGATAATGCAACATTTGTTCATTCTGCAGTTTGCTACCAACCCTGTGGCCATCAGTCCCCTTGATCATGATTATTTTAGAACTTTTCCAGAGCACAGTTATTTTATAAATTTTCCATGAATGAACATATCATTTTTCTAGTATATGGAAAGATTGCATGAATAACAACATGTGTCTCATCCAAATCTGATTTGTGATATCTAAGGTTACCAGCATATTCTTCTAATTAGAAGAACTCAACAATATTATTTTTCTCTCCCAAGCATGGGACATAATTACAAGTAAAAGTATAAGATTTTAGAAGTAAAAAAGATTTAAAAGCCTTTTGGAATCACTTATCATTAAGTGATAATTCACCCAGTATAGTTATTAATGCTCACTATAATTTATATACATATATATGCACACACATATATACATATGCACACACATAGGAGAAATGTAGAGAAGGCTGTCAAACAAAGGACTGAATCATATCCAAACATAAGCAGTTTTATTAGTGACAGGTATCAGATGTTCACTAGTTTCTCTGATGATATGAAAGACAAGGTACAAAAAGTATTAAGTATAAAAGAGAAAAAGTAGGACTCCTTCAAAATTAAACTCTTTTACTTTTCAAAAAGCACCACTAAGAAAATGAAAAGAGAAACAAGAAATGAGGATAAAATATTTTCAAAATATATTTTTGATAAAGGACTTAGATCCTCAAGAAATGAAACAAAAATCCAATAAAAAGAAAACATTTTGAACAGACATACTAATAAAGAAGAGATATGGATGGCAAAAATTCTGATAAAAATTCAATACTGAGTTATAAAAGAAATGCAGAGTAAAACACAATTTTATACTACTACTTACATATTAGAATGACTAAACTTTCAAAAGGGCAATAAAAGTGTTATACAGGGCTATGTACTGTAAGAAAAATAGTCTGGTTTCTATGCACATATATTTGTCCTTATTTCAGAATTATTGGAGTAGATTGCTAACTGAATGGAACTGAAATCTAATGTTAACTCCTGCTAATCCTAGTTTTCTCTCCAAATAGTAGGAAACCTGGAGTAATGACACCTAGTGCAAACCCTATATAGCTCTGGTCCAATAACATATTCTTAATTGTTAATAGCTAAAGATTTAATCTTATTCCCCTGGAATAAAATTTTTTATACTAGTACTGGAATAGTGCTGAAAAAAAAGAAAAATAATATCAGATACCCATCAGTCAATTCTTGAAGTTATTCAGTTTAGTCGTTCAGGTGTGTCTGACTCTTTGATACCCCGTGGACTGCAACAAGCCAGGCTTCCCTATCCACCACCAACTCCCAGAGCTTGCTCAAACTCACAGCCATCAAGTCAGTGATGCCATCCAAACATCTTAACCTCTGTCGTCCCATTCTCCTCCTGCCTTCAATCTTTCCCAGCATCAGGGTCTTTTCCAATGAGTCAGTTCCTTGCATCAGGTGGCCAAAGTATTGAAACTTCAGCATCAGTCCTTCCAATGACTATTTAGGACTGATTTCCTTTAGGCTTCCCTGTTGGCTCAGAGGTTAAAAGCGTCTGCCTGCAATGCAGGAGACCTGGGTTCGATCCCTGGGTCAGGGAAGATCCCCTGGAGAAGGAAATGGCAATCCTCTCCAGTATTCTTGCCTGGAGAATCCAATGGACGGAGGAGCCTGGTGGGCTACAGTCCACGGGGTCAGAAAGAGTCAGACACGACTGAGTGATTTTACTTTCCTTTAGGACTGACTGGTTGGATCTCCTTGCAGTCCAAGGGACTCTCAAGAGTCTTCGCCGACACAATTCAAAGTTATTAACAGATGCCTAATTGAAGTTTTTTTTTAAAAAAATCTTTCTTGTTTGGTAATAGCTCCAGCTTCAACCTCTGAAGCCATGTCCATCTCTGTGGTTCAGACATGTGTGGCCTTGATTGACAACCCTGAGGAACAAGGGCCGTTGGACTTAGGAGCTTCTTTGTTGGGAACTCATTCAGGAAATTTCTTGCGTATTACATTGTTTATTGGACTGAAACAAGAGTTCATTGTGTTCCTTCAATATTTGTAATGCAGCTATAATTTAATCATGTTTTCCCATCTGATAGAAGATTGGGAATATCAACATGGAAACCATTTGTATAAAGCCTACTAGTCCAGGTCCAAGAGAAAGTAGAAGTTAATGCTCTACGGCACTTAATATGTATCAGGTACTCTCCTACACCATTTACTTCTATCTGCTCAACCCTTATAACAATGCTATGATATACCAGATGGATTCTTTGAGAATAATGCAATGTGTCAGGTCTCCTGGATGGTCTGTTTCAACTGTCTATATATTAAGCTATATATTAATACATTATACTTACATAATCCATTCAAATATTAATAGTAAATTCAAACAGAATATAAATTCCAAAAATCTGAAAAAAATAATTTTTTTTTAATTTCCAATGTTATACAAAATGGTATAAATAGACTTGTAATCTTCTTGCCTTCAACAGCCAACAAGTATCCCATTACTGCTAGAGAATATGGTTGATATCTCCTCTTTCTTGATAGAAAATAGTGGGTTACAGCCTTTATTCTTAGATGGTAAGTTGTAAAATTAAATATGAAATCAAGATTATTGAATATCATCTCAAAATACTCACAGTAAATATTTATTCTGAAAAGTGGAAATATTCTCTGAATTTCATGTTTTGTTTCACTCTGGGGCAATTATTTTCCTTCCTAATATGTTACAGGATTATTATTACCTCAGTTGTTAGTACAGCTGTTCACTATTAACAAAAGGGGTAAAACTCAAATGTGTACACAGTCACACAAGCTAGATGTTATACCAGAAGACAGAGATGTGCAGAGGAAACAGAGTGGAGGAGTGTGAATCAGCCTCTGGGGAACAGACAGAGTTAGGCTACTTGACATTCTGCATTACTGCATTAGTTAGATTCTTGTCTCTTCTAACTATAATTCCTTGTAATGAAGGAAAACTAGCAGTAAATAAATAGTGATTAAGATATATGCCCAAATCTTACTTGATTGTTTTTATCCACAGATTTTTCTTTCACTTACTTTTGTCACTCCTACGATGTCCATTATGTTGATATTTCCTACATCCATCATTTTAATCATTTTTTCTGGTTGAAATCTTAGTTAATTTGAATATGGAATTCTTCAGAACAGATTTTATATTATAGAATAATATAATATACTTAGATTTTAGGAAGAATTGAAGCAGAACTTCATCAGAGAAAATTTTCACAGGTACTTTGTCTCCTTTTTAAATATGGAAATCTTGATATTATTATTCAGAGTGATGTTGGGGACTGTCTAGTTCATTTATTCATTGAATACAAAAGTCTCACCTTTGATTTTATTCATAGTGCATATCCACTAGAAAAACAGCAACCAAAAAATGGGGCAAAATCTCTTGAATTTATGTTGAATCTGGAAAATAAAACTGTGTTTCTGTGAATTTTAATGACACTCATTAGGTATTTTTCTCAAAATTCCTGAATACACTAACTTGTCACAGGTTTTCTTTTCCCCATTCTTACACAATCCCCAAGGCAGTCACTCTGGCCATCAAAATATGCTGTCAGAAAGTAATTCTTCTGAAGCTTCCTGTGACAGCCTCTTACTTTTTTCTTACTGCATTATTGGTGAGGTGTTCCTGGTTCAAGGCATTGACAGAACATGTCTCCCTTCACATACACTTTGCATCTATCCTATAAAAGCTATTTTTAAAGAATTGAAAGCTCACTGGATAAAACAGGCAACAACAAATGGTTTGCTTCTGACACGAGTATTGCATGCTCTATCACTCCCTTCAAAGGTGGGTTTGAGGCAATGGCAAGGATGTTACTGAAATAATTTTTGCATGGCTAGGATTTAGAGGGGTGAACAAAACATGTTAGTTACATAATAAAAATCCAAACTATGAATGCAGAATATTTCAATTTTATATCTATACCACTTCTTTATAGATATCATTCTTATATTAAAAAAAATTATGAAATATTTTGATAGCTAAGAAAAAGAAGACAGATTTGTTGAACACAGTCAAAGGCTAAATCATGAATCATGAGTTTGGTGACCATTAAAATAAAAATCACAGTAATTTCAAAAAACTCAGAAGCTGCATATATCTAGAGGCTGTGGTACTAGATATCATGGTGAATATTTCCACCATCATGAAAAGTGCTATTGGAGAGTCCTGATACAGAATAAGCAATTAACATGAAAGTGAATTTTTTCAAATTTTGTGTGGCAATATTGTAAATGTAGGTACTTATTTGTGATGCGCTGTAAAAGTTCACAGTTAACTAATATATAGAAATCGATTGTGTTTCTATACATTTAAAATGAAGTATCAGAGAGATTAAGGAAATGATACTATTTACTACAGCAGCAAAAAGAATAAAACACCTAGAAATAAACACATAAGATTAAATACCTCAGAAAGCAAAAGACCTGTATTCTGAAACTATAAGACACTGATGAAAGAAATTAAAGACAACACAAATAGGTGAAGAGACATGCTATGTTCCTGGATTAGAAGAATTAATTTTGTTAAAATAACCATACTACCCAAAGCAATAAATATCAATGCAATGCCAAATCAGTGATGTTTAGCAACTTATTTCTACAGACTGAAAAATACTTTTTAAAATGTTTCATACTGTTCAAATGTTAGTAATATTTTGGGGAAGAAGTGCATACAATTTTGAAACATTTATATCCCAAACTTTTATGTTGTGTTTCCCACTTCTTAAGATGGTATGTGTGTATGTATTTGTTACTCAGTCATGTCCAGCTCTTTGAAATCTCATAGACTGTAGCCCACCAGGTTCCTCTGACCATGGAATTCTCCAGGCAAGAATACTGGAGTGGATAGCCATTTCCTTCTCCAGGGCATCTTCCCAACCCAGGGATCGAACCCGGGTCTCCTGCATTGCAGGTAGATTCTTTACTGTTAACTAGGGAAGCTCTTAACATAGTATACCTTCATTTTCTGTGAGCAAAAATCAAACCTTTAATGCGACCTTCCTTCACCAACCCCAAGGCTCTGAGAACACATTTCAAAAGAAAAATTTAAATTTGAGTTTTGCACTAGAAAAAAATGGTCTCTGATGATATTTTCAACTTTTAAATGCAATATTATAGAAAAGCTTTAAAATATATGCTGAATAAAGCCAAAGTAATACTGTATGGTGGTGTGGTCTTATTTGCATTTCCAATTTTACAGCTAATGTGCAATCTCATTTTCAGACACATTTAGCTACGCTTGCTGGTTCATCTTAGACCTATATAAATGGGACTGGACTGTGATCAAGCAATGGTTTAACACATATCATGATGTTATACTATTAGAGCATGACTTCTGAATGACTCCATTTCCTAAAGGTGTTAGAGCTGTACTGAGTCATACTAGCAATTTTGCATGAGGCAATAAAATAGCACTATCAAGCACTCTGTTTATACGATAAATAGTATAGAAGCCCACTAATCTTTTTAGAAAAGATTTTTTTTTTTACTTGAGCATATTTTAATCTTTTTTCCTTGATACACATATCAAGGCTAGGATGAAAAAGTGGTTTTTTTATGAATTATTTAATTGTGGGGAAAAATGAAAAGGAAGTAAATGGGATCAAATGCAAACAGATACAGTATTTTCTAATTTTAACGTAAAGCTTCAGAAAGCACAATAGACTTAGGACACTTTATTCAGAAATAAGGTTTAAAACACTGTAAGGGCAGCCATTGAAATCAGCATAGACTGTGTAATAGAGTATTAGTGATATTTAACATGATTCAAATGAAAAACAGCCATATTTAGTACTGCAAAAGATCCAGCATCAGAGAAGCCTCATCTGCCAGATTGTTTGCAAAGGCGGGAAAGAAGACTCTGATTTTCACTACACTAATTCTAATTTATTTAGTGAGAATCTCAGTTTCTAACTTGCCAAAATAGAATCTTGCCTATCTTCTTAATTATATCATGGTCTGATTTTTGAAGAACCTGGCAGGTGGACTAATTTCTGCATAGGTAGATAAGTCTCATTGTGTTTACAAGATAGAGTAAAAGATCAAAATTAAAGACTCCTTGAAAGAAAGAAAAGCTTTTTCAATTTCAGAGCTTGACAGATGATAATGAAATACTCTTCCCTTCCTCACCAAGCTGGAAAACCCACTCACTAAGCACGAAGTAACAGGTACTTTTTAGTTCTTTTCCAATCTTCCTTCCAATCTGGTCCCACATAACCCAATATTGGCACCAGGAAAGAACCATGTGCCTAAGACCCTTGAGATTCAAGAAAAATTCCCTTGCTTTCAGAAATCCCTTGCTTTCACTCTTGCTTTCAGATTCCTTGCTTTTCACCATGCTGTAAAATTCTTGTTAAATTTATTTTTTAATGGTAATATTAAATGGTTCACAATATTGTTTGAACAGTAAAATACATATATACAAAATATCCACTGGCACCAAATCAATGGTTTCTAGAAGAGAGTTTCTACATAAATTTGAATTTTATCTGAAAATTAAAACCTCAATTTCAGATTGCATTCACAATTCTATAGGTGGCATTTTAGGTTTTAATATCCTAGAATAAACAGCCAAAGGACATTTTAAAAACATTTTTTAAATAATTAAAAACAAATTGGGGGGAGGCCACACTGCATAGCATGTGGGATCTTAGTTCACCCACCAGGGATCAAACCTGCAGCCCCTGCAGTGGAAATACTAGAAGTGTAGTTAATCACTGGACTGCTAGCAAAGTCCCTCAGATGATATTCTTGAAATATGTGATAGCTTGGCTTCCCAGGTGGCTAAGTGGTAAAGTACCTGCCTGCCAATGCAGGAGATGCAAGAGACATGGGTTTGATCCTTGAGAGTCGGGAAGATAACTTGGAGAAGGAAATGGCAACCTGTTCCAATATTCTTGGGAAATTCCATGGATAGAGCAGCCTGGTGGGCTACAGCCCATGGGGTCCCAAAGAGTTGGATACAACTGAGCACTCACACAATGCAATGTAATGTGATAGTTTAGAGATAGTGCAACTACATTAAAATTTTATCCAAACAGGACCCTTTATTTCCATATGAGGATGCATTTTTCTAAACATATTAGTATATTGATGCATTCATTTCCTATAGTTTCCTTAAACTGAGAAAAAAGCCTTCTTTTCAGAAGGACTCTATAGTATATATCTATTTTGAAATGATACTCAAAGTATGTAATTAAGTAAACAGTGAGAAAAGGAATATTTTCTAGAAAGGCATAAACCAGTAGCATCTCACATTAAATAAAACTGGGCTGGAAAAAAATTCATAAACAAATGGCAAAAATGTTCTCATCCTTTAATTCATGCTACCAGGGAAATGTTTGGTATATACCTGGATTTGCTACTAGCTTGATATTGTCTTCTCTATACACTCAACTATCACTTAATGATATTTATCAATAATGTAAAAGTAAATATTTCAGGAAAGAAAAAGATATCCTGAGTATTAAAATGGGACGGCCAGCTAGACAGTGCTCCTTTCATTGTTATAGCATGGCTATTTGAAGGGATTCCTATTTCTCCTAAATTATTGAAGTAATACATTTTCATAGGATTGTTATCATCCATTTTTCCAGAATTTTAAATGATTTGATTTCTTAATATTTAGTAACCATCAGTAGCTTTTAAGAGTTAAAAGGAGTTTTCTTCTTTTAAGTATATGCATGTTAAAGTTCTCTTTGCTCCATCACTCAAAGAGAAAGAGAAATAAGAAGTAGAATTAGGTATTGATCCAGCAGTTTTAGTAGCATTGCCATTTCAAGAACAGCACTATGAATTTAATCTACTAAGTTTCCCTTTCTATACCTCTCTCTGTTTCTCAGGTTATTTAGAAATCAGCTGACAGGTTGAGGCAACTGTGAAGCAAAAAGATAATTTGCAGAATATTTATTTGATGTGAGATGTATGTCTCCATTTGTTGAAATAATAAATCATTTGCTTTAGAGTTATTAATACTTATGTTCATTAGATGTTATCCATAAAATTAGTTCTTCTTTTTATAATTATCAGAAGTCAGAAGTGTTTTTCTTGAGGTATCTTCAAGGTATCTTTGCTATATAATGGCAAAGTAGTAAAATTGTATTTTAAAAAGTACAAGATTAATAGTAGAAACTTTCTTCTCCTCTTGCTTATTGTTCAAATACAAAGCTCTGGTTAACTTGAAAAAGCCCTGCACACAACAGAAATTTTTATAGTTTTAAACTTATAAAATTAAAAATTGTTAAAGCCTCTGATGGGAAACATTTTCACAAAAAGAAAAATCATGATTTCTTATTAATTTAGAATATTCTTGGATTCTTCATGGTTTCATTTTATTTTTCTTCCTTTATAAAGTCTTTACTCTTCTAATTATCTTGCACTGAGGAACTGAAGAAAATGTAGACAAGGCATATGATAGATATATATTTTGTCAAGCTTTTCCTACTATGGGAATAGTGAACTCCTTTAAATGGTATCTAACCCTGATCAAAGTTTATAAGACTAGCTCACCGATGTGCTTGGAACTTCTTAACAGAAAGGTAATAAATACAAAACTTTATCAGAGTGGATATGATATTCAGCATTTAGAATCTTTTAAGGAAAACTTTTCATCATACAGAAGTGAATGAATGTGTTGAGCTGAATTTCCTAGGATTCTGAATCATTTGGCCTGGACCTTATCTCAAGTGAGATTGTTTTTAACGGAGATATTTGTTAGAAGCAATCTGGTAAGTCATTATGATGACTTTTAACATATATTGGTAACCAGTTTAAAAATAATTCCAGTTTCTAATATACCTGGAAGTACTTTGCTTTTAGAATCTTTAGTACTTTAGAATCTTTAGTACTTTAGAATCTTTTAGTACTTTGCTTTTCTTTCACTACTTTTATTTAATGATACCCCTACCTCTGTTATATCCCTTTTCCATGAATTTTGCTTCTGTCTGACTTCACTTATAACCTAATTGAGTTTTGATATCAATGATCAGTCATTTCAAATACTAATCACCCTTCAAGGTCTGACTTACATATTTCAACTTCAAGGAAAGCTTCCTTTTAATGTTCTATCTTTATTCAGCTCACATGGTACTTTGAGGGAAGTATCACTGACCATCTGCCATTTTGTATTGCAGGTATTTCTGAAAATATCACAGTCCTGTATTGAACTGCCATTATAAAACCCACTACGGAGTCCCACATCATCCACTGGATTTTTTCACCTTCCGGGAAGTATGAATTTCGAAAGTTAAGAAAGAGTAACTCCTGTGCTAACTACAATTTACAACTAACTACAACTAACTACAGCTAACTACAACTACAAAAAGTTATAACTGCAACTGAACTTCCAGAGAATATACCACTGGATTTTGCCTTTTTAGATTTTGCATTCCTCAACTTTTCTTTAGTGATATGTCTGAGACTGTCCACAATAACTAAAACTGAGCATCCCCTCCTCTTGTTCAGGGTGAATGGATGTAGGGAAGGTGTACTTCCTCCAAGCTGTATGGAATATTTAAGAATAGTCTGTGTCAGAAGAACAAAGAGGGCAGCGATGGTACTGTGGTGGGTCTATTCATGGGATAACCTGAAACAATTTTCTCAAACTTTCTATTGCCTGAGAGTGATAAAGTAAGGCATATGATTAGGCACTTTATTTTTCCATGAAATCTGCTACTCAGAATGCTCTTTTCATCCTCCATTTCTAAACCTTATGTCATGCTCTGAGACAACCTTAACTGGTATTACTTTAAACCACTGTTACTCAACATCACTTACCAATCTCTTTCTCTTTAAATATCTTAAAATACCTAGCTTAAGTATGTAGAATTTTTCACATTTTAAAATATTTTCTCTTTTTATTTCTAAATTATCTGCTTCATAATCTCCATAAGAGTTTAGTCATAGGTGCTGTTGGTAGATTTAAAACCATATAGGAAAAATTAAAACCATATGGTAGATGAATGAAAATATTTTAGTGTATGAAGGTTCATATATATTTAGACAAGATGGTCATTTAGAGAAGATAAATCAGCAACTGATATGTATTCCACTGATACTGTCACTTTAATATTCATAGGTGGGAGAATTATAATATCTGAGTCTGGGTTCACTATAATCAAATTAGATAAATGACAAGTGGCAATTAGTACACAAGAAATAGAAAACAGTAATTGAACTAAAAAAATAGGGGAGCTAAGCTATTATTTGATTGTAGTCACAGAGCTGGTTGGAGGTAAAGCTAACATTTAGAATTAATGATATCTGACTCCCCAGCTGTGCCCCATCATAGAAGATAGCACTTGCTGTATTGGAAATAGATGAATACAAGTGTTCTGTCTAATCAGGCTTATCTAAATACTGTATCAGAATTACTTACCTGACCAATTAACCCATGGTAAAAATTTACCTTCTTGTCACATTATTTCAGATTAAAACAAAAGGTAAAACTCCAGTTTTGACAGCATAGAAAAATTCAATAACTGAACATTTCCCTGCTATAAAAATTCCCTTTAAAATATTAGATAAAATATTATTAGACCTCCTATTACATATGTAAATGAGTTTACAAGAAAGTGAGGGCAATTTCTAGGAGTTGTAAATAAGACCAACTGATAAGCAGACTAGTTAGGACCTGAGCTAATTCAATCATGAGGTTACCCTAGAGGGCTTGCTGATCTCAATAATCTCGGACAGTGGTTTTTAAGTGGGGGAAACTTTGTCCTCAGGAGACATTTGGAAATAGATGGAGACATTTTGATTATCATGACAGGGAACAGGTGTATACAATTGGCATTCTGTGGGTACAGGGTGGACAGCTACTAATTTGTTTACAATGCACAGGATACAAACCTCCCATCTTGCCCATCACCACCACTATTATATAATTAGACCTCCCTAAATTTAATCAACAGTGTTAGTGGAGAGAAATCCTGCTCTGCACCTACACATTGATTCCTAGTTGAAGATGGGAAAGCAAGTCTTGGGCTAATAAGATTTAGAGAGTTAGAACTGAGATACATTGCGTCAGACAGTCAAAGCCTTTTCAGGGCTGAATCTAAGTGGAATAGAAAACTAGAAACAAGTCTACTTTTCAGACAAAAGGAAATTTATGTGTTTTGTCCTGGGACTGAAAATTTGTAGCCATGATATCTTCAGGCATGTCTACATTTCAGGCATCCTGTGTTACTGAATCTTGGATAACTCCCAGCCATACAATTTGTACTATTGTAGTAAAACCCTTGGGATTCCCACAGAAGCAAATGTAAAGAGCAGTGGAGAAAAGTATTTTCAACATAGCAACACATATGTAAAGGCTCACTAAAGATAAACTTAGAATCTAAACCATAAAATACACCATAAGCAAAAGTTCACAGATAGTACAGCAAAAGATTCAGCCCTTAAGTACTTCAGATAACAGACTTTTTTTCAGACATATGTATTTTCAAACAGATATGTTCAAAATACGTAAATATATAAACTAAGCTTTAGAAATAAATGAAAAGAAGAAGGTTCTATCTTAAGAAATTAAACTGGACAAAAATGAATTGGGTATTATTCAAAGAATAAATGGCTGAATTTTCTTCAGTTTTGATAAAATATATGAATCCTTAAATACTCTGCTGCTGCTGCTGCTAAGTCGCTTCAGTCGCGTCCAACTCTGTATGACCCCGTAGACGGCAGCCCACCAGGCTCCGCCGTCCCTGGCATTCTCCAGGCAAGAACATTGGAGGGGGTTGCCATTTCCTTCTCCTGAAAAAAATAATTACAAATCTTACATTTCAAGAGACAGGATAGTGAAACTGCAAAGGACCAAAAGCTCTTTGTTGGGCATTTTCTTTTACTTCTCTAAGCTCTTTTTAAATCTATCTTCGGTCTTTTGCAGTTTCACTATCCTGTCTCTTGAAAGTTCTCAATATCAAGTGGAAGCTCAGATTGATTAAATTAGGATCCCTGTGGGAAGAACTGAGTCACCAATTTTTGCTGTTGTTTTTATTTAAGTTCTATAGATAATTCTAATATAAAACTTAGTTGAGAACCACCAGTTAACATGTATTGTAGCAAGAAAGCAATCAAAACTAGAAGGAAGGCAGAAGCAACAAACTGGCAAGTAAGTAATTGCTGAATATATAACAATAACAATACCTAACAATATTTATGCTGTTTATATCTTTATATTTGCATTGTGTGTATATATATGTATGTCACAAAGTAAATATAAAAATACAGTAAAGACTTGCCATTTATAGACTATATATTTTGTGAATGTAATATAATAATTCAGTCTAAAAATTAGCCCCAAATATACATATTTGAGAATTTCAGAGCCAAATATCTGAAAAAGGTCCCCTAAGTAATGTTAATGTTCAGCCAGAGTTGAAAATTAAACTCTGTAGTCTTTCAGCAAGGAAATTTGGAAATTTAAAAAATTTTAAGTTTTAACTTAAATATATGTAATAGAAATATGGTACATCCAAAGTTAAGATGGTTATTATCTCTTCAAGGTTAGGAAGAGATAATTTCAGGGAGAGGTTTATAGGAGTCTTCAACTCTATCCCTCATAATTTACTTTTAAGGCTTCCAAAAAATTTTCAAATGATAAAATCATGGCAAACTGTTAACTCTGAAGATCTGGCTGATAGTGTAGGAACAGTCATTTTTCTTTTCTGTGCAGTTTTATAAGCTTAAAATACTCCCCAAATTAAAAAAAGAGCATTGTTATTTTTTTAAAGGACCAATGACTAAAATTATGTGTAAGCAAGTTAATTTCAGAGCAGCAGCATCTACATAAATACTGTTGTTCAAATTTATTTCACAATCGGCAGGTTGAAAATTCTCTTCCTAAAACTGAAGTCGACTGATATATTCACAGAAGTCAGTGGTGTATTGTGTAGTCAGCCACCTCTTAGCCCTGTGTGCATCATGAGTGCCCCAGGAGACCAGCCATTGCACCACTTCCCTTCACATTAACTCGGGAGAGCTTGGAGCATTCATGGGTGAAATGGACAGATCCAGAGGCTCTCCTTGGCATGGTTTAATGTTTCATTTGGTACCAAAAGTATTATATTTTCATTCCACTTATATTCTTCTTCTATTTGTGCATGACTGGAAAATCTATTAAATGTCAAAAAGATCACTGAAAAGAAACTAATATTGCTGAAAATAAAATTTATTTTACCATAATTCACCGACATTTTCCCTCCTGCTGCATTATGATTGAAATCCAGGTCACAGTACAGTTCAGCTTATACTTTGGAATGCCAAATTTTTATAGATAGCAAAATGCTTGACTTTCTCTCCATGGATTAATTTCACATGTAAAGCCATACATGTCTGTGAAACAGAAGCCCTCATGTCACATTCGGGATATTAATGATTTATCATTGTATTATTTTATTCTCAAATTGATTTTTTCTGTGATTTTTAAAAATGTACCATACTAGTTCCTTAGAATAGACTGAACAATCACCCTTATAAATCACCATTTAACAACTGGTGGGATTCTTCAGGGACATTTAAATACTTATTTGAATCCTCTATAAGGTGACTGAGCTCTTGTATACTCACAAGAATGACCATAGTGTGTTCTTGCACCCTTCTTTAAAAACCATTTCCCTTCTCATATCTAATCCACCCTAAAAACTATTTCCCTTCTCATATCTCATCCATACTTGTTAGTACTCTACTATTTGCTGAAAGTAATAATCTTGCACACATAACCTACCTGAAAAAAAATAGATTATTATGGTGTCTAAAATTGCTGAGATGAACTTCAGCTCTGGGAATTTTGTTGTGGTTTTGCACAATCTCTATTGCTTTATAGTGTGGGATTATATAGTAAAGTCTACTACGCAAGACTTCTGTGAAACTTCAATAAAATAATCTTATGAAGGTTACGTGGCTCAGGATTTGGCATATATTTTCTATGCAATAAATGTTACCATGAGAAAGAGCTTCGGCGGTGGTGGTATTTGTAGTGATAGTAATAGTAGCAGTGGCGGTGATGGGAGGTGCAGTAATTATTTTAATAAGATGTTAATAACAAATATGAAAAACTGTGAAACAAACTTTCCCATAGGAAACATATATTTTGTGTTACTTTCCAAACTTGAAATTATGCTGAGTTGTTTTTTAAGTATTCTATTTCAAAATGGGCAGCCATAAATAAAGATCAGAGTCCTTATTAATGAAAACAATAAAGGTTAGCTCTGTCACCACAGCATTTTATTTGTGCTGGCTTAAGCAGACTCACATATTCCTCCAATAAATGCTAAATATGTTTATTTACCTAGCCAAAGAAACCATTAAAAATGAGTAATTAGAATTTTTATTTTAGTTACATTTAGATACTGAAAAAAAATTCTAATTCAGGGGATGATTTATTACAGGATTATCATATGTACAAAATTATTATATACATGCTTATATATTACATATATCCTTAAATCATGATCATTTCAGTATTATTTCAAGAAGAAAATAAGTGAGAAATAAGTCCATTTACTAATAATACTTTTTAATACAGAAAACTGTCCTAATGTAACTCTTGACAATGAAACCTATCTCTTAAGAAACTAAAAATCCATATATATTAGTTGGACATATTGTGCTTATCTTGCTCAAGTTCATTTCCCTGGAAGGTGAAACCTCTCTCATATTTCATTGTCTTTAAATTGAATAATAATTTGTTAGTTTGTATTTTATGATTTAATGTCAAGGTTTTTCTTCCTCTACAAAGGATCTGACATTGATGTGAATAGTCATTGTAAAAGGTCCTTTAAAGAACCATACAAAAGAAATGCTTTTCAGGCATTTGACTAAGATCTCAACTTGAAATCATTTGCATTCCAATTAGGGCGTCTTTTCTAAAATGCATAGATCAGGGTCTCAGATTGTTCAAAGGCCATCAAAAGATCTTCTTTTGTGTAATGTGTCTGGAGAAGACCCAGCAAAAGGCAGTTCTTAGGGTAAGGGGTTGTTCAATAATGTCAGATGAATCTCTTGAGTCTTGCACCCTGTCATACTATTTTCTGCTAATGGTGACACAAATGGAATAAACCTTCCATTTCTATTCATCTATACAGTTTTATCAAAAGGCATGGCTGATAGCTATATCAATATGGTAAATGAAGTTTGCAAATTGTAACTGGGAGTGGTGGTGCACTTCCCTAAACTTCCAAAAAGTTAGAGGTTAAGAAAATATTTTGTTTTGTAAAAAACACAAAGCCTTCCTGTTGAAAACTGAAGATAACCACTTGTGATTTTCAAAGCAACATGTCATATAAAGGATTGAATTTGAATTTTACCTTGTATATCTGTTCTCAAATATATAGATGGGCCTAGAAGTAAGTGATCGGAGAAGGCAATAGCACCCCACTCCAGTACTCTTGCCTGGAAAATCCCATGGACGGAGGAGCCTGGAAGGCTGCAGTCCATGGGGTCGCTGAGGGTCAGACATGACTGAGCGACCTCACTTTCACTTTTCACTTTCATGCACTGAAGAAGGAAATGGCAACCCACTCTAGTGTTCTTGCCTGGAGAATCCCAGGGACGGGGGAGCCTGGTGGGAGGCCGTCTATGGGGTCGCACAGAGTCAGACACGACTGAAGCGACTTAGCAGTAGCAGTAGCAGAAGTAAGTGATAAACATACTGATAAAATATACATAGGTTATTAACCCTATATTTATGAGAGGGTATCTTGAGCGTATGGATATAACTTGATATCTGAGAATAATTCACATGTAATTAATCACTAGAGAAGACTGAAAATCAGATATAGTATTACAAATAAATGTTACTAAAAGTCTCACAAATTATAAAATAAAACACTTAAAATCACTATATTTGTGAAGGATGGAAAGTTACTTCAGTCCAGTGGAAATCTATTTCATAGAATCATGCAAATTGATAACTGGAAGCAAATAAGATGGGTATCTATTCCAATATTGTCATTTTACATGAGACAATTAAATATCAAAGACAACAAATGACTTCCTCTTTCAATTTAAAATAAAATGACTTTTGATTAGTTTTAACCATAAAACAACCATAATGAAAAGTAGAAATCACATTCCATGTTTTGAGATATATGTTAAATTTTGCATTAAAGAACAACCTTAATTGATCTATTTATTCAACTTCCTTTTAAAAGATGCATATACAAAGAAAAATTTTCACATTTAACCTCTTGCAAACTGTCTTTCTAATTTCATAAAATTATTAACATATGAATTCTATTCTGTCCAGCTCTTCCATTTACAATCATAGTTTTTCTTCCATTTGCTCACACAGGGCACATTTTCTTTTAGCCTATTATCATTTCGATTTAAGTCCTTTGTTTTCTTAGATTGATTGTTTCTGATAAACTATTCCTTTTTCACCTCTTCTGTTTGACTCTAATGATCCACAGTAATTCTGTAGCCTTTGCTATATCACCACCTCTTAGGTCGGTGTAATGAGGTATGCAATGCCTTCATCTTTCCCCCTTTATGGTTCAATCCTTAAGTATAATGTGAGAAGTGAAATTGGTATTTTGTTAGTTAAGAAACTCACAGAAGTCACATTAATAGCACACTGCTTTATAAGCTATTAAGATGTCACAGGAAAATTTGAGGGTAAGTGTCCTACATAATTATGCCCTCCCTTTCCCTTAATAACAAGGCAATTACATAAAAATATGAATAACTCTGCTTAGACATTTTATCACCAGACCATAAAAAGTGAACCCCAGGACATTACTGAATATTCAAGATCAAAAATGCAATTGACATAAGTTTGTCTGGTTTGCAATCACATCATCTTAATGGCAAACACTATATATTAAAACTTGCTCAAGCCTATCTTCATTTTCTCTGAGAGTATCAACAGACATTGCTGGTATAAATGAGAGACCACTGTTAAACATAAGTACTCTTCTAAGGGAACATTTTTCTGACAGAAAGGAATATAGAAAACAACAATCTAACTTCAAAAGGGAAGATGAATAACATTTACTGCTCTGACATGGAAGCCTAGCAAAGATTTTAGCCTGTGGAATGCACATTAGTGTATAAAAATTAATCAATCAATCAATTTTTAGAGCTCTGATGAAATCTTCAACTAAGTTCTGGACAGCATTAAAGGTGGACACATACCATAATACCTCATTTATCTTAAGATCACTTATCTGGCAACATCAACCATCCAGAAAACACCTGAGAACAAATGATATGTGAATGTTTAATGCTTAATGTGTGCCACAACTTTAAATTTGTAGTAAACTTTATAAGAATAATTTGATGCATATATTTGTGTGTATATATATATATATATATATATATATCTCAATAGAGATTAAATCATAATAATTAAATAAATTTTCATGAACATAAGAACAAAAAATTATGTAGTTGACTCACTTAGATATTTCTAAAACCTATACTTAATCTATATAACTATCCTGTAATGTATACTTAACCTCTATACGGTAAGGCAAAACAAACAAACAAAAAAACTACAAGCATATACACATAAAATACAACAACTGCTGAGATATATGAATAAAGGCTCTGCATTTTTTTTGTGCTTAAATGTGTGTCTTTTCCACATAGGATCTCTAATGCTAACTTATAGGCTCATTTCTTCTCACTTGCTCATTTCTTGGGTAAATTTCTTGTCCATTTATAATATATAGTCCTAAATACAGCCAAGTTTAATTTACAGTTCCTTAAATATAACATAAAACTACTCCTAACTCTTGCAGATTATTTTTTAACCTTTGCCAAGACTTGTTAGGGTGCAAGGGTAATGCATTTACTGAGCTAAACATTTATACCAAAAGCAATCCATGTAGAATTCTAAGAGGTAGGTAAGGAGAAATAAGTAGAGAGGGGCAAAAATGTCTGAATCAACCAAGCTGTTTTCCCAAACCAGACTCAACCACTCTTCCTCTCTTGTTCCAAAGCTATCTAATATTATTAAACAATTTAAACAAATATTATGTGTCAGAGATTCTTAGATTTCCTATTATGGATTGAATGTTGGTCCATATATTGGCATTTGCCTCCTAACTGTTGACAATACTCACTCTTTCAAAATTCGTATACTGAAGACCTAACACCAAATGGAATGGCATTTAAAAGTGGGGACTTTGGAAGGTGATTCGATTCAGAAGAGGTTATGGGGGCCTCATAATGGGGGCAGAGGATGAGATGGTTGGATGGTATCACCAACTCAATGGACATGAGTGTGAGAAAACTCTGAGATACTGGAGGACAGGGAGGTCTGGTGTGCTGCAATTCATGGAGTCACAAATGGTTGGGCACAACTGAGCAAGTGAACAACAACATTAAAAGGGGAAGAGACAGGATATCTCACTTACTACCACTCTGATTGTACATGCATGCAACAAAGAGAGGTGATGTGAGGACCTAACAAAAAGATGGCCCTCTGAAACTAAGAAAGGGCTCTTAGCAGACATCTTAGACCTTTTACTTTCCACTTTCCAGAACTGTGGGAAATGTTTGTTGTTAAACATGGGAAACGTTGTTAAGGCACCTTCTCCATAATATTTTATTATAGCAATTCAAGGTAACAAAGATAGTCCCCTGCCTCTTTCCCAAGTCTTAAATTTTTAAAAGTCAGCAAAAATTGTTCTTTTGTAAAATATAACTATTCTCTCTTGTTGTTTCCAGTTTCAGACAAATTCTAGATATTCTCTGAATTGGCAGTTGGCTCACCCTCTCACCAAAACCACAGAATCCTCTTTGGCAAGCATCTCATTTACTTTTATTCAGCTATCAGTGGGATTCAGAGCTGGCATGTGATTTTGACAGAAGTACCCAGGACATTCATGGAGTCTTGTCATGGCAAAGGGACTTGTGTAACTCAGTGATGCTATGAGATAAGCTGTGCAGGGTCACTCAAGACAGATGCATCATAGTGAAGATTCCTGAAAAAAAAAAATGTCCATTGGAAAATGACATGGTAACCCATTCCAGTATTCTAGCCTGGAGAACCCCATGGTAAGTATGAAAAGGCAAAATATACAATGCTGAAGACAAGTCCCCAAGGTTGGAAGGTGGCCAATATGCTACTAGCGAAGAGCAGGAGGCATTAGTGATAGCTCCAGTAAGAATGAAGCAACTGGGCCAAAGCAGAAACAATGCTCAGTTGTGGATGTGTTGCATCTCATGGTGAAAGTAAAGTCTGATGCTGTAAAGAACAACGTTGCATAGGAATCTGAAATGTTAAGTCCATGAACCAAGGTAAATTGCACTTGGTCAAGCAGGAGATGGCAAGATGAGTATCCGTATCTTAGAAATCAGTGAACTAAAATGAATGGTTATGGGCAAATTTAACTCATATGCCCATTGTATCTACTATACTGGGCCAAGAATCCCTTAGTAGAAATGGAGTTGTCCTCATTTAAAAAAAAAAAAGCCAAAATTCAGTTCTTGAGTGCAATCTCAAAAATGACAGAAAGATCTCAACTTGTTTCCAAGGCAAATCATTCAACATCACAGTAATCTAAATCTATGTCGCAACCACTGATGCCAAAGGAGCAGAAACTGACAAGTTCTATGAAGACCTACAACACCATGTAGAACTAACACCAAAAAAAAAAGTTGTCCTTTTCATCATAGGGGATGACTGAAATGCAAAGGTACGATGTCAGGAGCTACTTACCAAGAATAACAGGCAAGTTTGGTGTTGGAAAACAAAATGAAACAGGTCAAAGGCTAATAGAGTTTTGTTAAGACAACACACTGTTCATAGCAATCACCCTCTTAGAACAACTCAAGAGATGAGTCAATACATGGACATTACCATATGGTCGAAATCAGATTGACTAGGTTCCATGCAGTCAGAGATGGAGAAGCTTTATACTGTCAGCAGAAGCTAGACCTGAAACGAACTATGGCTCAGATCATAAACTCCTTATTGCAAAGTTCAGGCTTAAGTTGAAGAAGGTAGATAAAACCACTAGACCATTCAGGTAAGACCTAAATCCTTATGATTATACAGTGGAAAAATGACTCAAGGGCTAGATCAAGTAGATGGAGTAACTGAAAACCTATGGATGGAGGCTTGTAACACTGTTCAGGAGGCAGCACAAAAATCAACTGAGAGAAAAAGACATGTAAGAAGGCAAAATGGTTGTCTGAGGAGGCTTTACAAAGAGCTGAGCAAAGAAGAGAAGTGAAAGGTAAGAAAGACAGGAAAAGATATATCCAACTGAATGCAAAGTTCCAAGAAAAAGCAAGGGAAATGAGAAGTTCTTCTTAAATGAACAATGCAAAGAAATCGAGGAAAACTACAGAGTAGGAAAGAGAAGAGATCTCTTCAAGACAGCTTGAGTTATCAAGGGAACATTTCATGCAAGGATGGGCACAATAAAGAACAGAAATGATAAGGACTTAACAGAAACAGAAGAGATTAAGAAGAGATGGCAAGAATACACAGAAGGATGAAACAAGAAAAATTTTAATGACCAGATAGCCACAATGGTGCAGTCACTCACCTAGAGCCAAACATCCTGGAGTGTGAAGTCAAGTGTGCCTTAGGAAGAATTACAACAAACAAAAATAGCAGAGGCAATGAAATTACAGCTGAACTATTTCAAATCCTAAAAGATGATGCTGTTAAAGTGCTACAGTCAATATGTCAGCAAATTTGGAAAACTTCAGAGTGGCCACAAGACTGGCAAAAGTCAGTTTTCATTCCAATTTCAAAGAAGGGCAATAACAAAGAATGTTCAAACTATCATACAATTGCTTTCAATTCACATGCTAATAAGGCTATATTCAAAATCCTTCAAGCTACAGCATTACATGAACTTAGAACTTCCAGATGTATAAGCTGGGTTTAGAAAAGACAGAGGAAGAAGAGACCAAGTTGCCAACATTCGTTGGATCATAGAAAAAGCATGGGGATTCCAGAAAAACATCTACTTCTGCTTCATTGACTATGCTAAAGTCTATGACTGTGTGGATCACAAATAACCATTGAAAATTCTTAAAGATATGGGAATACTAGACCACCTTACCTGCCTCCGGAGAAACCTGCACGCATGTCAAGAAGTTAGAGAAAACTCGAGAGTTTCTTGGACTGCAAGCAGATCAAACCAGACAATCTTAAAGGAAATCAACCTTGAATACTCATTGGAAGGATTGTTGCTGAAGCTCCAATATTTTGGCCACTTGATGTGAAGAGTGGGTTAATAGGAAAAGACCCTGATGCTGGGAAAGAAAGAAGGTGAAATGAGAAAAGGGAGGCAGAGGAGGAGATGGTTAGATATCATCACCAACTCAATGGACTTGAATCTAAGAAAACTGCAGGAGATTGCAAAGGACAGAGGAGGCTGTTGTGCTGCAATCTATGGGGTCACAAAGAGTAGGACACGATTTTGTGACTGAATAACAATTGAGATCCATTTACTAAAAATTTAGCAGCCAAGAAAGATGGATTCATGCTTTATGTCATATACTTATAACTTTGGGTAATTCTTGGCTTATCTTCAAAACCTATATCAACTTTATAAGTGAACTTGGTAGATTCATCTTCAACCTGTCTCCACAATCCAGCCACTTTCACGACCTCCACTTTGCCTCTATTGCAAAAGGCACTATTATCTCTAACCTGATTTTATGTAATAGCTTCCTACCTGCTCTCCCGTGTTCCTTTGTGGCCTACCCCCAGACCAGTTTATGTGTATACTGCTGCAGCTGAGTATTGCTTTTAATACATAAATCAGATCATCAAGTCTTGTCTTCTGCTCACAGCTCAGCAACACTTCCTGTTTACTCAGAACAAATGCTAACAGCACTAAGCCTTTATATGTTCAAATGCCTTCATATCTATGACCTCATATTATTCTTCTCCTTCCACATTTGCTCTAGCCACTCTCCCAACCCACTTCATTGTATCTAGAATGGTATTCTTAGCCCTGGGTCTTTAAACTTGATCTTCCCTCTGCCTGAAAAATCTTTTTACCAGATAGCTGTGTGTGATTTTTTTCCTTTTACTCTTCACATATTCACTTCTCAGTGAAGCACTTTTCACTGTCTTATTCAAGATTACAAATGACTTCCCTACACATACGTACTTGAATGCCTGCTTATATTTCTACATCTGTCAGATGCTGGGCTGAATTAGATACATCCATTGATGAAAAATCTCACTTCTACCCATACATTTGCCTTCTGACTTCATTGACATTACCCAATACCTCCCTCTATCATGCCTCTGTTTGCCTAAATCCTTCCAGCCATGCATCGTAACTAGGTATCACACATTCAGGGATGATGTCAAACAAGTAAGTACCTGCACTTACATCATATTCACATTTCAATTTCAGAGTTGCTGGCAGCTGTTTTTCATATCTCTCAACGTAGTTTTCATATTAATTATGCTACTTTGCCTGATGTTTCCGTACACTTAAAGGGGACTGAGCCAGCTCAGACCTAACCCTCAGTTGCTTTTGCTCCAGTAACTTGAGACTGGGCCCTGCCCTAGAAAGGGTGGTGATGACCGCTGAGCCTGGCTCACACCGAGCTCTGGGTCTAGCTCTCCATCTGCAGCCCCTCCTCCGACCAAGGTGATTCGCTGCCAGCACACCCTGAGGAAAGACATGACTCGTATTCATGTCAAATTCAGCAAAATCCTTGTCAAAACTAGGCAAAATGGGAAAACAGAGGAACTGGTCTCAATTGAAAGAGAAAGCTGTGGGAAGAAACAAATAATCAGAAAGAAATAAAGAATTTACCCAGATAAAGGATTCAAAGCATTAGTCATAAGAATCCTAACTGAACTAGGGAAAAGAAAAGATGAACATAATGAGAATTATCTGGTAAATTCAAGTTGTGAAATTTCAAAGGTGGGAACAGGAGTTCTAGCATCCGATCACATAAGTTAGTTCACATACACTGGAGTACACTGTCAGTGCCTGCATCCTCTACAAGCGGTGGTACAGTTACGTACAGTTCTGTATAGAGCACAGGGTAGGAGATGTACATTCGATCCCTGGGTCGAGAAGATCCCCTGGAGAAGGAAATAGC
Source organism: Budorcas taxicolor (assembly GCF_023091745.1). Taxonomy (NCBI): domain Eukaryota; kingdom Metazoa; phylum Chordata; class Mammalia; order Artiodactyla; family Bovidae; genus Budorcas; species Budorcas taxicolor. The sequence goes on from NC_068910.1 coordinate 92,029,740, forward strand.
AACCCCCTCCAGTATTCTTGCCTATAAAATCCCATGGACAGTGGAGCCTGGTGGGCTACCCTCCATGGAGTCACAAGAAGTGGACACGACTTAACGACTCAACCACCACCGCTGAAGGGTGCAGTGGGGCAGTATCTTTATTTCAAGCTAGATCTACAAAAATATGATTTCATTGAACTCTTTGCTGTACAACATGAGAAGCTTACTAATGAAGACCTGGTGGAATTTGAGGCCCAGGCAAAAGGATGAAGAGAAACAAGATGAAGAAGTAACTGAAGAGATTCACAACATAGCAAATGGCAAGAGGATTTTCTTTATTTGCGTAGACACTGTTAGCTTTTGACCCACATGTAGAATAGCATAGAAAGGTTGCAGTGGCCATTTGGAATGCAATCTAGTGCTATCATCTACAACAAGGAAAAAAAAAGCTAGTACAGTAAAGTGTATTTTACTATACACTACTCTAAAGAATACAGTAGTACAGTATCTTTATTTCAAGACCAGGAAGTCTGGAAGCAAGTGTAGAAGCAGTGGTACACAGCCGATTGTGTTCTTTGGGTACCTAGGCTAACTTTGAGTACCTAGCTGAAGATGGAGAAGCTGTATACAATCAGCCTAAACAAGACCTGGAGCTGACTATGGCTCAGATCATCAGCTTCTCATAGCAAAATTCAGGCTTAAACTAAAGAAAGCAGGCAAAACCACTAGGCCAGCCATGTACAATTTAAATCAAATCCCCTATTAATATGCAGGTGAGGTGAGGTGAGGTGAGGTGAAGTCGCTCAGTCATGTCCGACTCTTTTCGATCCCAGGGACTGTAACCTACTAGGCTTCTCTGTCCATGGGATTCTCCAGGCAAGAGTACTGGAGTGGATTGCCATTTCCTTCTCCATTAATATGCAGAGAGGTTAACAAATAGATTCCAAGGATTAGATCTAAGGAACAATGTGCCTGAAGAACTATGGATGGAGTTCTGTAATATTGTACCAGAGGCAGAGAACAAAACCATCCTAAAGAAATAGAAAGCAAGAAGGCAAAGTAGTTGTCTGAGGAGGCTTTATAAATAGCTAAAGAAAGAAGAGAAGCAAAGAGCAAGGGAGAAATGGAAAGGTACATCCAACTAAACACAGAGTTCCAAAGAATAGCAAGGAAAGACAAGAAGGCCCTCTTCAATGAACAGTGCAGAAAAATAGAGGGGGGAAAAAAAAAAAAAAGAAAAACAGAAGGTGAAAGACTAGAGATATCTTCAGGAAAATTGAAAATATCAGAAGAAAACTTTGCCAAAAGATGGGCACAAAAAAGGAAAAAAAAAAAAAAAAAAAAAGGTAGATATCCAGCTGAAGAGATCAAGAAGAAATGGAAAGAATACAGGGAAGAACTGTACAAGGAAGATCTTAATGAACCAGATTACTATGATGGTATGGTCAGCCACCCAGAGCCAGACATTCTGGAGTGTGAAATCAAGTGGACCTTAGAAAGCCCTGTTGTTAATAAAACTAGTAGATGCGATAGAATTACAATAGGACTATTCAAAACCCTAAAGGATGATGCCACCAAGGTGTTGCATTCAGTATGTTAGCAAATCTGGAAGACCCAGCAGTGGCCTGGGAAAGGTCAATCCTCATCCCAGTTCCCAAGAAGGGGTAGTAAGGGGTAGTACCAAAAAATGTTCTAACCATCAGACAGTGGCACTCATCTCCCATGCTAGTAAGGTAATGCTTAAAATCTTGCATGCTGGGTTTCAGCATTATGAGAACCAAGAACTTCCAGATGTTCAAGGCAGGTTTACAAAAGGCAGAACAACCAGAGATCAAATTGCCAACATTTGCTGGATCGTAGAGAAAGCTACGATCACTGCAGATGGTGATTGCAGCCATGAAATTAAAAGATGCTTACTCCTTGGAAGAAAAGTTATGACCAACCTAGATAGCATATTGAAAAGCAGAGACATTACTTTGCCAACAAATGTCCATCTAGTCAAGGCTATGGTTTTTCCAGTGGTCATGTATGGATGTGAGAGTTGGACTGTGAAGAAACCTGAGTGCCAAAGAATTGATGCTTTTGACCTGTGGTGTTGGAGAAGACTCTTGAGAGTCCCTTGGACTGCAAGGAGATCCAACCAGTCCATTCTGAAGGAGATCAGCCCTGGGATTTCTTTGGAAGTAATGATGCTAAAGCTGAAACTCCAATACTTTGGCCACCTCATGGGAAGAGTTGACTCATTGGAAAAGACTCTGATGCTGGGAGGGACTGGGAGCAGGAGGAAAAGGGGATGACAGAGGATGAGATGGCTTGATGGCATCACCCACTCGATGGACATGAGTCTGAGTGAGCCCCAGGAGTTGGTGATGGACAGAGGCCTGGCGTGCTGCGATTCATGGGGTCGCAAAGCGTCAGACACGACTGATCTACTGAAATGAACTGAACTGAGAGAAAGCTAGGGAATTCCAGAAAAATGTTTACCTCTGTTTCATTGACTATATTAAAGCCTTAGACTGGGTGGAACATAACAAATGGTGGAAAGCTCTTAAGAAAAGGGACTTGTATGTGAGTCAAAAAGCAACAGTTAGAACTCTGTGTGGAACAACTGATTGGTTCAAGATTGAGTAAGGAGTACAACAGAGCTGTCTGCTGTTTGTTTAACCTATATGTTGAGCCCATGATAAAAAATGCCAGGCTGGATAAGTTATAAGCTGGAATCAAGAGAGGTGGGAGAAACATCAACAACCTCAGATATGCACATGATTGCACTCTATTGGCAGAAAATAAAGAGGAACTAAAAAGCTTCTTGATGAGGGGAAGGAGGAAAGTGAAGGAGCCAGCTTAAAATAAAATATTAAAAAAATTAAGATCATGGCACCTAGACCCATTACTTCTTAGGCAATAGAAGGGGAAAAGGTAGAAGTAGTGACAGATTTCTTCTGCTTGGTCTCTAAAGGCACTGCAGATGGTGACTGCAATCATTAAATCAGAAGATGATTGCTTCTTGGCAGGAAAGTATGACAAACCTAGATAGTATGTTGAAAAGCAGAGACATCACTCTACTGACAAAGGTCTGTATAGTCAAGGCTATTGTCTTCCCAGTGGTCACAGACAGTTGTGAGAGCTGGACCATAAAGAAGGCAGAGTGCCAAAGAATTGATGCCTTCAAACTGTGGTGCTAGAAAAGACTCCTGAAAGTACCCTGGACAGCACGGAGACCAAACCAGTTAATCTTAGGGGATATCAACCCTGAATACTCATTTAAAGGACTGATGCTGAAACTCCAGTATTTTGGTCATCAGATGCAAATCGCCAACTCATTGGAAAAGTCCCTGATGCTGGGAAAGATTGAAGGCGAAAGGAGAGGAGGGCTCAGAGGACGAGATGGCTGGATGGTGTTACTGATACAATGGACATGAACTCTGGCAAACTTCAGAATTGGTGAAGGACAGGGAAGCTTGGTGTGCTGCATTCTGTGGGGTCTCAAAGAGTTGGACAGGACTGGTTGACTGAACAACAACAAGGCTAACTGTTGAACTTATGAACAAATTGGACTTATGAACAGGCTTTCAGAATGGAACTCTCTCATATGCAGGGGACTTACTGTACTTGAAGCCAAGAGTACAGTCAGTCCTCCATATCCACAGGTTCTGCATCCTCAGATTCAATTAACTTTGAAGTGAAAATACTTGGGAAATAAAAAATTCTGGAAAGTTTCAAAATGCAAAACCTGAATTTGGCATGTATTGGCAACAAGTCACATAACCTTTATACTGGTATTAATTACTAGAAATAATTTAGAGATGATTTAAAGTACACAGGAAAATGTGAATAGGTTATATACGATATAAACACTATGCCATTTTAGAGAAGGAACATGAGCATCTATGGATTTGGGGGGAGGGAGTCCTGGAACCAATATCTCACAGATACCAAGGGAAGAATATTATCTTCAACAGAACATTCCGCACTTGCATTTCATAGAAGTAGGATAGGCCAGAAGCCTAAACAGGATTATCAAAAAGTATAACTAACTGCTACAGAAAGATTCTATATATTTCTGGTTGTGAAATAAGGGTTTTTATTTCCAATAATTAAGAAATTTAAAAAATGGCAAAGCTGGTTAAGAGCTTAAAGACTTTTTAGGTAAAAACCTGTAATTTCACAAAGCAGGAAAGTCAGTTTAAGGGAACACCCCAAATCAAGAAAGGTAGTGATGGAACTATGTTTACCAGCAATATGTCCACTAGAATATTCTCAAAACCTGATCCAGCCACTCCTGCAGCTATCCTTTAAAGCTGTTAGGGTTATTATTTGATGTTTTAATAAAATGAAAATACATATAAGGGTAGGAATTTGAGAATTTTGTGGAAGAAGAGAATCACCAATTGAATCACTGACTTCTATGTTCATTAATTAGTTAACATTTTAAAGTTTTTTTTTATTTGTAAAATAAGGATAGGAACAAGTCCTACCATGATGACTGCATAATATTATGTACACAAAATATTATTTTCTATTGTCTTCGGTGATGCTTTTAAATCAGTTTTTATCATATATGGCCAAATACTGGAAAGGGAATATGATGCCATTTGGATCTTGATTTTTAGTTTCATAAATAATACAAACATAAATTGGGTAAAATATTTGCTTTTTGAAGTAATGATTTTGAATTTTTACCCACTAAGCTGTGGGTAAAATCCAACCAGTCCATCCTAAAGGAGATCAGTCCTGGGTGTTCATTGGAAGGAATGATGCTGAGGCTGAAACTCCATTGGCCACCTCATGCAAAGAGTTGACTCATTGGAAAAGACCCTGATGCTGGGAGGGATTGGGGGCAGGAGGAGAAGGGGACGACAGAGGATGAGATGGCTGGATGGATCACCAACTCAACTCAATGGACATGAGTCTGAGTGAACTCCGGGAGTTGGTGATGAACAGGGAGGCCTGGTGTGCTGCGATTCATGGGGTCACAAAGAGTCGGACATGACTGAGAGACTGAACTGAACTGAACTGAACTGAACTGAAGATGTAGAGAACTGTGAAGAAACTATAAAATTTTAGGATATCAGGGAATGCTTAGGAGAGTTAACTAGTCTTTCTAATCTATATGGATAATAAGAAAAACTGCAAAACAAATTCATACAATAATAGTGTACTGTATCTTTACAGTTTATTAAAGAAATAAACAGGCTGATACTGAAAGATGGGAAATGGTAGAATAAAACTGGTACAAGAAGGACAGAGAATGGAACTATTTAAGAATGTTTGTAATTGCTTATATAAGATTTCTATATTAAAAAAATTGCTGTATAAAATTAGCCTGATAATATAACTTATTGGTTTCCTTTCTTTTGCTTATTTTTCTAATTTATATTCTCAATGAAAAAGTGAATCATATCTAACTTTTGAATGGATCCAAATACTGGTAGAATTAGTTTGGTCTTTTGTTGCTTGAAACCTGATTTGAAGCTTATATACTGAAATATTGCTCCAGGCAGCTTATTCACCATTGATGGAATTAGTAAGTCAATCTACCCTCTATGACTTGAGGGAACTATAAAGAACATCTATCAATGATGGCAGGCAATGAAGGAAAAATTGTATGTAATGTCAGGTGGCTGAATACTGGAAAAAGATATATGGTAATGACAGCATAGGCAGATAACTGCAGGTAAGAAAAAGAATTACTTAAAATGCTGGGCAAAGTAAAAATATACACATTCAGCCATCACAATTTACTTTCTTTGATTGAAAAGAGAAAATCTTACATCTTAAAGATAATGTTTAGATCAAATTTGACAGCTTGAAAAATGATCACTTCACATAATAATTCTAGATGACTTGATGGAGTACCCATATGTCAATGATGGAGTGACCTTAGTTTGAGAGAATAATTTTCTACACTACAGTATCCCTGATGTCATAGTAGAAATGGTTACTTATTCCTTGATAGTAACAGTGGGAATATTTATAATTATAAAGTTGTTGTAAAAATATAAACATGAAATTAATTTTCTAAGCTTCCAATAAATTTAAAAACCTTTAATTTCTATGACATAAAATTATTATTAATTTCTATCTCCACATTTTTGCTTTCCAATATAATATATGATGGTATCATTCAGACTTCTCTTGCTATTAGTGCATTGATTATGTTTTTAGGTGCCTTATTTTTTAATAATGTTACTTAGAATCAATAATTTTTTATTTTCATATGTGTATATCATAATACAATCAGAAATTTTAAGAACTATTTATATGAACTTGTTTATATTAACCATTCAGATTAGTCAAAATACATTTGCATTTTAAAATATCAATATATAAAAATAATGTTTATAGACCATGATTAAAATTTCAAATGTATTGAAATTTTATGACAATCACTCTAAAAGCCTTTTTTAATATGTATTGACCTAGACATATAACTATCAACTAGACTAAAAAAGAGTTTTAATAATTGAAATATAATAATATAAATAGATTTTTAGGATTTAGATTTAATAACTTTAAAAATTCAAATTAAACATAAACATGGTTAGAGTTTCAGTCAGTCAGTTCAGTCACTCAGTCATGTCCGACTCTTTGCGACCCCATGAAGCACAGCACGCCAGGTCTCCCTGTCCATCACCAACTCCCGGAGTTCACCCAAACCCACGTGTATTGAGTCAGTTATACCATCCAACCATCTCATCCTCTGTTGTCCCCTTCTCCTCCTACCCTCAATCTTTTCCAGCATCAGGGCCTTTTCAAATGAGTCAGCTCTTCACATCAGGTGGCCAAAGTATTGGAGTTTCAGCTTCAACATCAGTACTTCCAATGAATACCCAGGACTGATCTCCTTTAGGATGGACTGGTTGGATCTCCTTGCAGTCCAAGGGACTCTCAAGAGTCTTCTCCAACACCACAGTTCAAAAGCATCAATTCTTTGATGCTCAGCTTTCTTTATAGTCCAACTCTCACATTCATGATGACCAGCCGAAAGACCATACCCTTGACTAGATGGACCTTTGTTGACAAAGTAATATCTCTGCTTTTTAATATGCTGTCTAGTTTGGTCATAACTTTCCTTTCAAGGAGTAAGCATCTTTTAATTTCATGGCTGCAATCACCATCGGCAGTAATTTTGGAGCCCCCCAAAATAAAACTATTTGCCATGAAGTGATGGAATCGGATGCGATGATTTTCGTTTTCTGAATGTTAAGCTTTAAGCCAACTTTTTCACTTTCCTCTTTCACTTTCATCAAGAGGCTCTTTAGTTCCTCTTCACTTTCTGCCATAAGGGTGGTGTCATCTGCATATCTGAGGTTATTGTTATTTCCCCTGGCAATCTTGATTCCAGCTTGTGCTTCCTCCAGCCCAGTGTTTCTCATGATGTACTCTGCATATAAGTCAAAAAAAGCAGGGTGACAATATACAGCCTGACGAAGGCTGTATACAGGTGACAAAGTACAGCCTTGACGTCCTCCTTTTCCTATTTGGAACCAGTCTGTTGTTCCATCTCCAGTTCTAACTGTTGCTTCCTGACCGGCATACAGGTTTCTCAAGAGGCAGGTCAGGTGGTCTGGTATGCTCATCTTTCTCAGAATTTTCCACAGTTTATTGTGATCCACACAGTCAAAGGCTTTGGCATAGTCAATAAAGCAGAAATAGATGTTTTTTGGGAACTCTCTTGCTTTTCCCATAATCCAGCAGATGTTGGCAATTTGATCTTTGGTTCCTCTGCCTTTTCTAAAACCATCTTGAACATCTGGAAGTTCATGGTTCACATATTGCTGAAGCCTGGCTTGGAGAATTTTGAGCATTACTTTACTAGTGTTATTAATCCCTTCAGGAATTACCTAACTTCAGAGACCCACTTCACCCAAGGTGATGTACTTCACCGTCATGGCCCAAAACAAATGACTGCGGGCTGCAAAAGTTTTAAAGTTCTTCCTGGCTACTTGCTCCTCTTTTACCTCAAGATTCCACAAGAGTTTATCTGAAAAGTACACCTTATTAAGAATCCTGCATACCATATTCTGACTCAGAGTCCACTTCCCACGGAAACAGCTTGCAATACTGCATGACTACCATATAACAGGTTATTTTAGTCTTATTAAAGTGTTTTCTGAATTACAAAGCAAGAGTTCTGCCCAGTCAAGTAACAGTCACTCCTTTTGTTAATATTTATCCTTATCTCTTTTCTTTCTCTTCCCCTATCCCCCTGGCTCTTTCCTGTTTCTTTCCTTCTCAGATTTCATTGTATTTTTCTCTTTCCCTTCAACAACCAGTCTTTCTTTATTGCTTATCCCTCCTCCCTTTCTTTTCATATTTTACATTTTTATGGAAACAGAGGTCCATGTAGATATATAACAGTGCAGAAAAATTGCCCTAGGCACCATTTTGCCTGCAAGAAAATTCCTTGCTCTGAAGCCATGTGTCTTCTATATCACATTTTACATGTTGAAATTTCATGTCTTTGAAAATAACTTGGATGCTGTCAGCTGGTTAACAGCAGGAAATGTAGCGAATATCCCAGTACAGAGACAATGTGAAATGATTTTCATTGCATTTTTCATGGCACCTTGTTTATATTTTTTCTTTTTGTCTCCTTCAATGCCTAACCATAATAATCCTCTTCCATTAAAACATTTAAAATCTCAGCAGTGCCTCTGAAGTTTAAAATGCAAAGAGCAGTCCTTTTTTTTTTTAACAGGTTTTCTATGATAATACTTAGAATGAGTCATTCATCCTGAAAGTAGCCTTCTAAATTACTGTGAAACAACCATGGATGCTATTACACACACTTACAGATGTGATTTAAATTCTCTGGAACTCCTCTGCACTTTGAATGAGAATTAGCAGCTTTGAAAGATTTAACTTCACATTGAAAAACGATCAAAGGAAGCAGGAAGATGAACTTGAGATTAATCTTCAGATTCGAGATCTACGCTTTTCTTGCCAAATTGCAACCTCCAAAATGTTTTCAGTCTCTTTTAAATGTTTCTCTGCTATAGGTAATTTGACCATCTTAATCAATACCTGCTAATGAAGTATTTTACTTTCATATCATTAAACTTTCCTTCTTGATGATCAAAATAATGTTTTGAAAAAAATCTCAAAAGGAGAGAGAAGAGGAAGCTTCAGTCATTTTAATTAGTGCTCAATGGAATTTCTACCTTGTAAAGGAAACTGCTTCTGCCAATACTCAAGAGGCTTTATCCAGGTATAAGAAGAATTATAGGATCAAAAACTTGCCATTTGAAAGAGACTTCATAAACATCATCATTTGATATTTCTTCTTGCCTGGCCTTTCCTCTCAGCCTCTTAGATTCCCACTGGGCCTCAACGCCATCATCATTTGCTCAGCTAGTAAGGTCACTTGAACAATGGCAAGGAATAGGAATAGAGATACAAAGCTGTGCCTTGGAGCTGTCACATGGCTGTGGAAGAAATGAGTGTCTTTAAAAGACTGTCATTTAGAGTCCTGTGGGAAAATCTGAAAGGGAGTTGTGAGTCTAAAAAAATAACATTGCATTTAGCAAAACTGCAAGATGAACCAAAGGAATTACTATATAAAATCATCACAGCATAAGGTGGTACTAATCACTGACTGGGGATTCCCTGGTAGCTCAGCTGGTAAAGAATCCACCTGCAATTCAGGAGACCTCGGTTCAATTGCTGGGTTGGGAAGATCCCCTGGAGAAGGGATTGGCTACCCACTCCAGTATTTTGGCCTGGATAATTCCATGGACTGTATAGTCCATGCGGGTGCAAAGAGTCGGACATGACAGAGCCACTTTCACTTTCATCATTCACTACTAGAAACAAATAAATGAAATGTGATATTAGAACTTAGAAACTATTATTTTAAGTACAAACAAATAAATACAGAGATCTTCTTTATAAAATAATTTTCATTAATTTGAACATAGTACTATTTTATATTGATTCCTGAATTCCTCATTTTCTACAATTCTATTTACTCCATAGCATACTCATAATTGTTACATACTCCATAATTGTTACACTAATTGTTAATAACATAACTGTTAATAACTCCATAATTGTTATGCTACTCATTTGAAAAAACTATACCATTATCCCATTAATAAAATTATTACAAAAATATTTTCAGTGAAAAATGTTGTGACATAATGGAAAAAATGTTATTTATTGGATTATATTCTTGTCAGAAGGCAGTGCTTGCAAATCTTTATTGATATATACACATACCATGGTGCCTCAGATCTCCCATCTAAAAATTTAAAAAAACATTCTATAACTCCTAATTTTCTCATTTTGTTTCTATTATTGCTTTTAGTTTAATTTGTCATCTGCCCATTGCCAACTATACTACCTGCTTGCTGAGTCTTCTTAACCCACAATGTTTCCTAGTTATGCCTTCATAGCAGTTGCCTTTGTTTCTAGAGGGTTTGCCATAGTCTACCTAGTTGTATCATTTTATAGATGATGGCATCATTGACTGTTCAGTTCTAGAAAATATCTATTCTTTGATTTTCTTCCTATTTATTTCTGTGTTGACCCCTTAATTGTATTTGTTTTCCAGAATCTTGTTCTTGTAGCCTACTTTTCTCAATCTATGTCACTTGTGTTATACCATCGGCTTCAAATATCCAAAGATAGATTCCAACTCATCATCTTCACCACAAACTTGCTCTTTCCCTTTGTTTTAGTATCCACCAACAGTTCAAGCTAAACATTTAGATATATGTTTGAACTACTTTTCTGTATCTATACAGGGAAAGTTTTTATTGATTCTCACAATGAACTTTTAAATACTTACCATGTTGCATGTTTGCTCTATGTGCCTCTAGTATCAAAATGAGTTAGAATTATTTTATTTATATATCCCTTTCCTCTATTAGTCTGGAAATTCCTAGGGGCAATGACAGGGGCAAAACTATCTTAGTAGTTTTGTTTTTAATTCCAATGCCTTCTAGCTTCTAAATTAAATTGTAAGCTCAGCTGTTTATATCAATAAGCATGATGTCTTGCAATTAGCAGATAATTAATACTCACTGCTGCTGCTGATGCTGCTAAGTCACTTCAGTCATGTCCGACTCTGTGCATCCCCATAGACGGCAGCCCATCAGGCTCTCCCGTCCCTGGGATTCTCCAGTCAAGAATACTGGAGTGGGTTGCCATTTCCTTCTCCAATGCATGAAAGTGAAAAGTGAAAGTAAAGTTGCTCCTAGCGACCCCATGGACTGCAGCCCACCAGGCTAATACTTGCTAATATTACTAATAATTACTTCTCTAATACTTGCTACATAGTGTCAATTATATATATGCAGACCCTTACTCTGCTATCACCACTGCTTTAGCTGTGTATAATATTTACTGTATACATGCTACTGATTTCTCAGGTTCCTAAATGTATCAGGTAAGTTTCTTTGTCAGGAGTTCTTATCCATTCCATTCCTTCATGCATTTAATAGACAATTACATACCTTATGTGTGCCACTCACATTGCTAGATATTCAGGATTAATGATGTGTAAGTACAGACAAAACTCTCTGAGATGAAATTTAACTGGTCATTCAAAAAATGTTTTATGCTGAGAACCGAAAAACCTAGAGAGAAGCTGACTTTTATGGGACTCTTTAGAGCACTCATTATGGTCCCCCTGACCAGAGCCCTCTGAAAAAGATAGTTTTGTTGTCTCCTTCTACCTATGTCTTTGAGGAGCCCAGTTTCTCTTTGCTGATTCCTCTAGGAAGCCAGCCTTGGTCCATTTCTTCTCCTCATTTAATGACAGGCATATCCTTTCGTATCTTAATTCAGCTAATATATCTTCCAGGATTGGGTATAATGTGTTTGTTTGTTTGTTTGTTTTTTTCATAACAAGTCACGATTTCTTCTCCACCATTTGAAGCTATTTTTCTCCTAGGTCCCTCAGAGTATACATCTTGTGGTTCCAGTACCTGAACAAAACTGTTCTTGTACGTTCTTGGTGTGTAAGTGTTATATTGAAGCTCTGTGCTGCAATGCACCCTTTTGTCTCCTTTGCTTTTGATTTCTTTAACTTTCTACTGAAATTTTCTGTGGAAACAAAAAATAATAATAAACATTCAATATATTCCTGACTGTAGGCAGGATTTCTGAAGATTAAAGGTGCCATAATGATAAGCATGCTTGACTGATAGATTGTATATCTATCCCTGAATGGAGAATAATAGATGCTTTCTATGTTATGTCATATAAGAAATGAAGAAACATAATACATTAAATAAATATCTTCATTACATTTTGCATATATAATATAATTATTGTCACTTTCTTAAATAACTTATTGAATTGAGTTGCCCAATGAGAAATGATGAATTATTAGAATAGTTTACTCTTCATTCATGTTTCCATTCATTAAGATATAGTTTGAAGATAATTTTGGAAAATATGCTGGCTATGTACTAAAGTATGACTACAATACTATATTATAGGACTAACTTTTCAGCATACATTTTATAGAAATCAGTCCTGAATATTCACTGGAAGGACTGATACTAAAACTGAAACTCCAATACTTATTGAATTTCTATGCAGAGTACACCATGTGAAACACTGGGCTGGATAAATTACATGCTGGAAAAAAGATTGTCAGGAGAAATATCAACAACCTCAGATATGCAGATGATACCACTCTAATGGCAGAAATTGAAGAGAAATTAACAGCATCTTGATGAAGGTGAAAGAGGAGAGTAAAAAACCTGGCTTGAAACTCAACATTCAAAAAAACTAAGGTCATGGCATCTGGTCCCATCACTTCATGGCGCATAGAAGAGGAAAATTGGAAACACCAACTGATTTTACTTTCTTGGGCTCCAAAATCATTGCGGACAGTGACTACAGCCATGAAATTAAAACATACATGCTCATTGGAAGAAAAGTTATGACAAACCTAGATTGCATATTAAAAGAAGCAGAGATATTACTTTCCCAGCAAATGTCTGTATAGTCAAAGCTATGGTTTTTCCAGTAACCATGTAAGGATGTGAGAGAGAAACCACAAAGAAGGCTGAGTGCCAAAGAATTGATGCTTTCAAATTGTGATGCTGGAAAAGACAATTGAGAGTCTCTTGGACAGTGAGGAAATCAAACTGGTCAATCCTAAAGGAAATCAACCTTGAAAATTCTTTGGAAGGACTGATGCTGAAGCCTTAGTATTTTGGCTGCCTGATATGAAGAGTCCACGCATTGGAAAAGATCCTGATCCTCAGAAAGATTGAAAGCAAAAGGCGAAGGGGATGGCAGAGGATGTGATTGTAAGATAGCACCTCTGATTTAATGGACATGAATTTGAGCAAACTCCATGAGATAATGAAGAACAGGGGAACCTGGTGTTCTGCAGTCCATAGGGTAGCAAAGAATCAGACAGGACTTAGAGACTGATCAAAAGAACATTTGAAAGACATGACACCTTTTTAGTTTTTAATACTTTTAGTGAAAAAAAAAATAACTACATGTTTTATTTATGTAGGCCTTATTTGGTTCAGAGGTTATTTGATATAATCAAGATCACTGGATATAGAAAAATATTAGAGATTTTTATCAATGAGGTCATAATGAAGCAACCACTGCCATTATGCCATGTTTTGAAACTTAGTCTATTAGTTTTATTTGTATTTTAATCCTTATGTAAATGAACTTTTGAGTAAAATTTCCAATTTCCTTAAATCACTTATTTTTATTTTTAAAATTATATTCTTTCATGAAGTTCTTATCTGGCAACTGGAAAGAACATATACTTCCCATAAAATAAGGAAAAAAATGTTTTACATTAGTAACTGTGGTATATTGCCTTTCAGCTCTGGTTGCTTTTAGATATGATCAAGAGTTATTTCTACAAAACCTTCAGAATGAATACATCTAGTTGTTTTGATTGATGGCAAAATGAGTGATGATAATATGACATAATGGATTGTGACCTAGTAGGTAATATTAATAAACTTTTCTTTTAAATGCATAAGTCAAGATAAAAATCTTAAATATAGACTATTTGCAAAGCTAATGCAAAAATTTTTCTACTTTAAGTTTTAGTATGAAGAAAATTTTAATTGACTTTCTATATGTAGGATACTGCTTGAGATTATATGCTGAGATCAAAGTGGATTCTGACATTTGGGAGGCATGCCCCTGTCAATGAAAAAGGATACTTGTCCTTAACTGAAAATCATCCTTTTAAAGGATGTTGGGTTCTTTGAGTTAATATTAAGGTTGTTGACTAGATTGGAATGAAATCTCTGTAAAGATAGAAATAGCCAGGGAAATAAAATATTAAAAGATTCCAAGCTACTTATAAAATGTATTTTTTCAAAATATAATAAATTTGACTATGCTAAGACTTTATTTTCTTTTAATTAATTAGTGGCATTCCTTACATCAAAGGACATTCATTCATCCAAGGGAAAGAACAAAACCACACCTCAATCCAAACACACACAAATAAGCAAAACAAAGTAGTAAACTGAATTTTATATATGTATAAATATGTAATATACACATATATTATATATTTACATATATAAGTGTAACAGAGTCACTTGGTAGCCTAGATACTTTCATTTTAGGACCAAAAAGAGACTCTACATTGTGTATCTTGAGTGGCATGAATCAGACGTGGGCTTTGCAGCTTCAAACAGAATGCTGTAGATACTGACAAGTGCACAGATTCCATAATGGGGGAATAGACACCTTTTGTACAATTATAGTATTATAATAGGAGGCTCTAATTCCTATCACACCTAGTAGAAGAAAAAGAGAAGAGGGAGAAAATAAATTCCTGGGTGATCTAAAGACACCAAACTAGTGAGAAACTGGCAACACTCTTGAAGGAAAGAATGACTTTTCCTAAATTTAACCAAAACAGACTTTTTCAAGTTTTAACAAAATAGTGCTTGGATTAGAGTAAATAAATGTTTATTTTATAGTTTTGTCCACCTGAGTATCCATTTTGTACATTTTAAATCTCTACTACTGTGTGAGATTTAAACTAGAAATTCTCTCAAAATACAAAGTGCTCAGAGTAAATTTTCGTATATAGCTTTATATTCTAGGAGATACAACCAACTTTTTTTTTAGCAATAACACACTGAAAAAGTAACCAAATTGTGGGCAGAATTTCTAGTAAAAAGTCTTACAAAATATTGCTTCATCAGGTAGGATGACAATCCACATTCTTATGAATAAAGATGATATATGAAAAGATTTAGGATATTTTCATAAAATATGGTTTATTTATTAGGTCAGTTGCTTGAGTCTTGCCCGACTCTTTGCAGCTCCAGGTACCATAGCCCGCCTGGCTACTCTGTCCATGGGATTCTCCAGGCAAGAATACTGAAGCGGGTTGCCATTTTCTCCTCCAAGAAATCTTCCCGACCCAGTTATCAAAAGCGTGGCTCTTATGTTTCCTGCACTGGCAGGTGGGTTCCACCTGGTAAACGCAGCTTACTTATTTTTTTTTTTTACTGTAGTTTTGTTTTATTTTATTTTTTTACTTTACAATATTGTATTGGTTTTGCCATACATCAACATGAATCCACCACGGGTGTACACGTGTTCCCCATCCTGAATCCCCCTCCCACCTCCCTCCCCGTACCATCCCTCTGGGTCATCCCAGTGCACCAGCTCCGAGCATCCTGTATCCTGCATCGAACCTGGACTGGTGATTCGTTTCTTATATGATATTATACATGTTTCAATGCCATTCTCCCAAATCAACTTGTAATTCACACTCAGCTGATTTAGGAAATTCTTACAAATGTGTGACTTTTACACTTCACACAAGTGTATAAAGTAGATTTAAACCTTCCAGAAATATAGTAAAATAAAGAGAACCATAGTTAATAGTCTTCCATTTGAGCATGGGCAGTAGATTCTTAAGCAAAAATTCTATCCATACAAGAAAATAGTATTTCAAATTGTAATTCAAACAAGTGTAACAGTTAACTGACAATTCGTGGTCATGTCCCAAATAGTCTATCAACTCTAGCATGTACCTCTAAAGCGCTGATCATGGATGGCATTATAGCCCTACTGTAGAAACCATCAGACTGCTAAGCTAGCCAAGTGATCTGGTCCCTGCTTTTTTAAAAAAGCAAAAATTATGTTTGGCACACATTTTAATAAGCTGACCTTTTAGGTGAACAGTGACATTTTTCAATGAAAATTTAAGAAGCACAGGGCACATATAGGCTACACCATTCAAACTGAAATGGTCTGGATAGAATCAGGAGGACAGAAAGCCACATAAGGACACTTAGCCCTGTCAGATAAATATAAACAATAGATTAAAAGGCTATATACAATGTTAAAAATGATTTAGGACTCAAATTCCTAGTGTGGATTTGGGCAGCAATTTATTGAAATATTTCCAACTGTATTGATTCTATGATATACAAGGAACACAACACACACACACACACAAAACCTAATAAAACTGCTTCAATAAACTAGTTTAGTTTTTGACAACCAACTCACTCATTCAGATTATTTAATTAGCTTTCTATGCTTCATTTTATATCATACCTACATATGCTATGGTGGGGAGGTGACTTCTAGTTAACAATGAGGCAGGTATATGGAATTAAAATAGTCAGTAAATTGACAGGTAAAGAAATCAGGACTTCCCTGGTGGTTCAGTCAGTAAAGAATCTGCCTGCAATGCGGGAGACCTGGGTTCAGTCTCTGGGTTGGGAAGATTCCACTGGAGGAGAACATGGCAACCCATGCCAATATTTTTGCCTGGAGAATCTCCATGGACAGAGGAGCCTGGCGGGCTACAGTCCATGGGGTCACAAAGAGTCGGACATGTCTGAGCAACTAAGCACAGCATATAGAAATTAGATACCTAAACAAGTACAGTGTTTAAGACTTAGCACCTGTAACTCATGCTAACTTGGTGATTAGCAATTAATTGCATAAATTATTTTTTTTAAGTTTAGGCCCAATATCTTTGAATAATGGAATATTATAATAAGGGAGCCATGCAAAATACTCACTCTTTTAAATAAATACTCCTTTAAATAGAAATCTCCTTCATAAAATAGAGGAACTCTAGCTGTGAGACTAAAAAATATCATAGAGACTTCCTGAAACAAACAAACATGAATCTCTAACAAAATTTATATGGGAGTCTATTTTTTTTTTCTAAATTCTTCCTTTGAACATATGGAAATGGGATAATTTATAAAAGCCTGACCTCATCCAGGGTTTGAAAAATTTACACAGTTCATGCTTGGAAATAGTTTTCATGTATACTATTCATTTTATATTGAGTTGGTCCATAAAACAATGATATTTATGTCTAATAGAAAATTAGTTAATATTAAAACAATAAAAATATACTTAGAATTGAAAATATACTTAGAAGTTGAACCTAAATGGAAATATAGTTTATAAATAATTAAGTTTCTTAAGTTGGGCATAATATCAAAAGTACAAAAGAAGTGTACAGAGTACTGAAATGTGTTTTACTGGCAGTGTTTAAAGATCGTCTCTGTGTTCTATATTTGTTAATTTTCATATATATATAGTAAACAATAACAGATGCCAATTAACATAATTGAATGTACAGAAAATAAAATTAATGCCTTTATTACTCATAATGTATTCACCCAGAGGTTTCATTAGCTTCCTAATGTAATATTAACAAGGAAAATAACTAAATTATGCTGGTCCCCAAAACTGTGAACTGTAAGCTAATCATGAAACCCCTATTCTCCTTTCACTGACGTTTCTTCTGCACAGGTTTTCTCTTAGATTCTCATTCACAGATCACAAAAGAACAATTTGGGTTACTTCAAGAATTAATTAGACGTTTGTATGAAAGCCACTAGAACAACTGTTCCCCTTGTGAGTTCATAAAGCTGTTTAATTTGCTCTTGTCTTTTCACTCAGAGAACCTGGCAAAGCACAATAAAGCACAGTGTGTACAGACCATAAGCCAATTTTCTGCTCAAATTATTCACTTTCATTTACTAAGCTATTTTAAAATGTGCACACACTAATACCTTTTAACCTTAGTGGGGACACATCTGAAGCACTCTTCACTCAATGAAAAATGATATAGGATAATGTTTTCCTGGCCTATCCTTGAAGACCAGTTCAGCTAGTAGTAGTCTATATTTGGAAAACTAGTTTGAGTATTTCCCTCTGAGTTTAGACAGAATTCTAACACTGATTTATCCAGTATTTAACAATTCATCCAATGTGTTTATTTCTTAGATTTCATTTAATTCAAGAAAGGTGGGCATTCTAATGTCTTTAAATTAAAACACACAGAATAAATTTCAGATTATATTTAAACTCTTAAAAATATGACTGATCTTGGGATAATTCCAATGTATCCCATTATACTATACATTTTAGGGACATAAGAATACATGTTACTAGTAATTCTGTAGCCATATTGCCCAATATGCTTTTCAACCAGTATGAAATCTGAAATAATGCCTACTATAACCCTTCATGAGGATGAGGTGACTTTAGAAATTGTAACTTGACACTCAAGGAGCGAAATCTAGTTCCTCACACTTGAATGTAGTAACAACATTGTCTCTGGGTCATGCCAACACCTGGGCCCATCTGTGAGATGGGCACTGTGCCACACAGAAGGTAGAATGTCAATTTCAACAGCATGTAGATGCCAATATGTGGATGTCAAAGTGATAGCCTGTGGAACTCATCAAATAGCTGATCTTTTGTAAGAAAATCCTCTCAATAGCAAGCAATGCCAAATGAAGGCCAAATGCTTCATTACTAGTCTTCACAGCTGCTGACGCTTGTGGGCATTCACAACATCAAAGAATATTTCTTCCTCTAGTCCTGTTTCCAATCTGCCTGAGAGCTAGTCATTTTACATAAAGAGAAAAGATGATGGGATCGTTTTCAGAAACAAGGACATTTTATTTATCCTGTCATGTAACAACTTCTTTAAATGTCTTAATGTTTTTACTAAATGGCAGATTTAACAATTAGTAATAATGTTGCTTTAATCACACAGTAATAATTTATATAGTTCATGGAGGATTCCCTTGAGGGTAAGATATGAATATTTTATATGTGTGGGTGTGTGAGAGAATGTAAAAATTTTAGGTTGTAATTAACACATTAAAGAATGTGAGCATTTAACGTTCTAGAACTGGCTTACAAAGGTCAGGTATCTTGCTTAAATAAATCCAGACTCAATTCAACTTGAGTAATAATGGATATTGCTAGTACGAATATAAGTTCAATTTGTTTAGGCTAAAGATCCAATCAAATTTCCCTTTAGCTTTGATTTCCTGTTTGGAAGGCAACGTGGTTGTGGGTTTAGAGAATGAAATGAATGCCTTTGTTTTGGAAATTACATTAGGTAGAAAATTTGGTTCTTTATTTGTGAAGAACAACAGTCATTTTAGGGTTTTCTTGGTCTGAGGCATTTTTTTTTTTCCAACCATTTCTAAGCCCAAATCTCTTGCAAACAGCAGTCTCATTTCCTATATCTGAAGTTATTCATGTTTCCTCAGTAAGTAAGCTCCCTGTCAGGGGCCGAGGACATGATTCCATTGCATCCTATGGGCTACATACCAGTTAATGGGTTACTGTAACTCGGCTGTAAAGAGATACAGGTTACAAAACCCTCTGCTTATCTTCAATTTTCCTTATAGGGGAAGACGTTATTACTAACCAAAATAAAACATTTTCACATGGAATTAGCTGTCACAAATCAAAAACCCCACAGAGCTCTTTGTCACTAATAAACAAAAATCATGTGACAATAATTCACTTCTTTCCTGAAAATACAATATTGATATTTTATGAAATGAACAGCAAGTAGCTAAAGTTTCTACTAAGTATACAAAGTAACTAAGAACATGCAACTAACAGTTCTGGGAACATAGACACCGGTTGTTTAAATTATTTTTAAGCCTCATTTCCTCAACTGAAAATGGAAATGACTTTAAAAGAGTTGCTGAGAAAATGGAAATTGCATAATGTTTCTAAAGTATTTAATACTAAGACCAACACTTGACTGTTCTTAGTACATGTAAGCAATTAGAATTAGTAAGCCAGCAATTCACTTTAACCTTCATATATCTTTTAAAATGGTGTTTTTTGTTTTAGAAATTAATATGTTTGTTGCAAGAGTTTTGTAAAATAGAGAAAAACAAAAATGAAAATTAAAATAACCCATGTTACACTGAGATGAAAATTATCATATTTCCCTTGTGATGCACAGTCCACAGCTTCCATTTCTGACCCTCTCCAGAAACAGCCAATCTGAATGCAATCTCTTACCCTGTAAAATTTATCATTTTTATGCAGAGCAAAATGAAATTTGGATTCACTTTATGTATATGTAACTCTTTCATTTCCCAGACAATGATTTAAAGAATACCCTATAATATATGTACAAATGAATACTTGTGTTACACTGTGAAACTGTACCAAAAATATACTTTATTTGTCTCTGCATATGCATGTCTATGTATTTACAGAAAAGAAGAAATATCCATTAAAACAATGCTATTAGCTTTTTTAAAAAAAATATATCAAAAATAAAACTAATATTTAAATTCTAATTACGTTTTCATTTGGTTGAGCATGGTGCTTCTGTTGATGTCATTATAGCTATTTAATGATCTCAAATTTGAGCCAAAATTTCCAGTGGCTATGGGAAAACACATTAAAAGTGCATTTGATCATTAGAATACTACAGTATGTGTGTACCAGCCTGCATGTCCCACAGGAATTGGAATGAAATAAGAGAAAATGAGTATTTTCTGTGTTTGCTTTGAAACTTTACATGCATATCTTAGCTCAGTGTTAAATATTCAAGACTGCAAAAATATCTCTAAGATACATTGAATCCAACTCTCAATTATTCAGTATAATGTGAGGCAGGGATCATATGGATAATTGAAATTCATAGATGATAAAGATGTCAGACAATAGCTGCTCACTCTTTCCTCACAGCTGCATTTACAAGAGCTGCTATTAAGATCGGTTCGAGTTTCCCCTGCTCTCCATGAACTTGGACAGCTTCCAAGGGAGAAGACAAATGACAAAATGGCAGGTAGCTGGAGGCTAAAGGGATATACCAAAGTAATCTGAACAGTCTATATGTGAATAATCAGCATTGCCTAACAGAGAGGCACCTAATGGAGAAAGTACAGGGATAACTTGTAATTAATATTTTTAAAATTATTCCTCTTGACTGCTGAGAAAACGGAGATAAGAATATGCTTAATCTTACAGAACTGTGACTGATATCAACCAATAGAAATGTTGACTAAATCTTCTTTTGATATTCATTGTTTAAAATTTAAATAAAAATTTTTTAAAAGCCTGTGGATGTATTATCACGGAGAAGAAGGCAAACAGTGAAGATGGATTAAGAAGGTTTAAGTCTCCATTTTGTCACAACTGCCTTGGTGACTTTGGGAGAGGAGCTTAATATTTTCTGTTACCATTGTTATTGTAACTACAAAATAGGTGTAACAATAGCTCTTGCCTCAATGGGTGGTTGTGAGAATCAATGAGACTAATGCATATTATATTCTTACCTACTGCTGTATAACAAATCATTGCAAATATTGTTGCTTAAAATAAACATTTTATTTTCTCAGCATTCCCATGAGTCTGGAATCCAGGCACAACTTAGTTACATCCTCTATTTAGGGTCTTCATAAAGTTGCAATAAAGGTGTCTGACAAGAGGCTCAACTGAGGAGTAATCAGCCTCCAGGTTCACTCAACCCGTTGGCAAAGTTCATTTCCTTGAGGACTCATGGCCTTTCCATGGTCTTCAGTATCGTATGACACTGGCCTTCTGCAAATACCGACATGACTTATGAAAAACAAGACTGAAAATGCCAAATCTCTTACCTTTAATGAAACAAACAGATGCAGTTTTAGAGACTGTTCTTCCTTTAGATTTTGTATAATTTTATTTGGTGACCCAACTGTATATATGTGGATAAACTGATTACTAGCAGTTGCAACAATAGTTGTATTACTCAGATGCAAACATTTGATTTGAGGCTGTTTCACTGGGGCATCCCTTGTGGCTCCGGTGGTAAAGAATCCGCCTGCAATGCGGGAGACCTGGGCTTGATCCGTGGGTTGGGAAGATCCCCTGGAGAGGGGAAAGGCTACCCACTCCAGTATTCTGGCCTAGAGAATTCCATAGACTCTGTAGTCCATGGGGTCGCAAAGAGGTGGATACGACTGATCGACTCACTTTCCTTTAACTTTCATTGTGTTTGAAGTACTCTGCTTACAAAAATCTCATCATGTGCTTCTCTAAATAGCTCCAGTTCTAGCACGGAAAAGCTTTATTAGCCAATAGAAATTTTACATAATACGGAACTTGCAAAAAAATTGTTTGAAGGCTGCCTTCAGCTGACTGTTGTTTGGCTGCCCTCTGCATCTTGTTACATAGGTCTGTCAACAAAGTCTCCTCTCTCCTTCAAACACAGTGAGGGAGAGAAAATCTCCAGAGTTAGGCTGTTAACCAGTTAGTTTTTTATCATGTAATGCCATCTTGGTAATAACATTTCATCACCTTTGCCGCATTTTGTTGTTTAGAAGTAAGTTACTGGTTTTGCTCACACTCACAAGGGGGCAATCACACAAGCACATGAACACCAGGTGGCAGGGCTGATGGGAAGCCAACTTAGCTTCTGACCATCACTGACTAAGAAGAACCACACCTGAAGCAGCTCATCCATGCCTCAATCTGACTTGGATGTTGAGATTTCTGGACTTTGAGCAAATACTGTCATGAGATAAGACTCTTGGAAACCTTGGGAAGACATCAATATATTTTGCTTGTGAGAGAGATGTGAGTGATTCTGGTCCAGAAGGAGGCCTGGGATGGACAACTCTAAAGGCCTTCCTGTCATTCCCAATTCCTGAAGGTCACACATTTGTGAATTCCCCTTCCTCTGAATGTGATGAGAATCTGTGTCTTGATCCTAAACAACACAATATGGCGAAGGTGAAGGGATGTGACTCCCATGACATTACATTATATAAAACTGTCTTACTAGTT
This sequence comes from Budorcas taxicolor, assembly GCF_023091745.1. Classification (NCBI taxonomy): domain Eukaryota; kingdom Metazoa; phylum Chordata; class Mammalia; order Artiodactyla; family Bovidae; genus Budorcas; species Budorcas taxicolor. Next base: position 92,052,765 of record NC_068910.1, read on the forward strand.
AACTTTGTCTTGACACCCCCCACCCCCTGCAGGATGGATTAAGTCAACAGCTATGTTAAGCAACCCCCATAGTGTCTGGTAAGTGTTAGTACAGGTGCCCTTAGTAACAGGGATTGATGTGTAGGAGCTGAGAGTGGTGACAGCCAACAAAAGCCAAGATCTTCCATCCTTTAACCATAGAGAAATCAACCCTGACAACAAATTGTGTCAACTTGAAAGTGAATTTATCCCCACTTGAGGCTCTAAATAAGAATATTACCAGTCCAATATCTTGGCTGCTCCCTTGTGAGATCCTAAGCAGCAATGCTATGGTTGGACTCCTGAGCCACAGAAACACTGACAAAATGGACAGGTATTGTTTTAAACTCCTAGAAAGAAAGCAAGAAAAAAAGAAAGTGAAGTCGCTCAGTCGTGTCCGACTCTTTGCAACCCCGTGGACTGTAGCTACCAGGCTCTTCCGTCCATGGGATTCTCCAGGCAAGAATACTGAAGTGGGTTGCCACTTCCTTCTCCAGGGGATCTTCCCAAACCAGGGATCGAACCCCAGTCTCCAGCATTGGAAACAGATGCTTTAACCTCTGAGCCACCAGGGAATTCCTAAGTTTATGCTAATTTGCTACATGGAAATAGATAATGCTCTTGAAATTTCTTTAAAAGTGACTTCTCATGTTAAGAAATCATTAAAGATAAGTGCTTATCTCCACCCCCACCCCCACCCACCACACACAGAGGCAGTATAATATCAAGATTCAGACAGCAGATTCTAGAATGAGACCTTGAGTTAAAAACTTGGCTCTGCTATTGATTGGTTGACTATTGATTGATGCCTCAACAGTGATAGGTAACTTCTCTGAGCCTTGGTTTTCCATCTGTTAGGGAAATAAAAGCAGCATGTACCACACAGAGTTGAATATGAAGACCTAGCAAGTTAATAATGTAATCATTAGAAAATTATGCATACATACAAAGATGCAACAGATTAAAATTATTACTACTATGTGACTAAAAATTTATTATAGTCACTAAAATAGGTATCCCTATAGTCTGCTTTTTAAATCTATTTCTTCTAATAAAATACTAGACAAAATTATTACTTGAAATAATTTGAAGCTACTTTAAAGGACACCAGTAGCACTTATTTTAAAAGTACCAGGTAATTAAAAATCTCCAGTTCCTGTGTCAGAGAAAATTCCTTGGGAATTCACAAATTTAAAAAATGCTTACATTTTCAATATTTTAGTTGTAGATCCTTTGGTATCTCTGAACTACTAGGGAATGTTACAAAAGGGATTTACTTTCTAGTGCATAGAGTTAAACTTGGTGGAAATATCACAATGTGGTAGGTATGGACTATAAGTAATTATAGTTTCAGAAAGGGGTCATTGCTCAGTTCTAATATAAGGAAACTGATAGTCGCTACTGAAAACCAAGCAACTAATAGCTTTCATATGTAATACAACCCAGCATTCTATGTTTCACACTGTTTCCCAATACATTTAAAGAAGTGGTACAAAATGGACATTTAATAAATATTATTGGAAGAGGTGATTTTAAAATGTAATTATTTTCTATTTTATGATTATAGAACTAATACATTAAAATATTAAAACAGTATGGGCAGAAGAAATGAAGTAGAAGCTTCATTTTACTTGAATCCCACAAATTTGAGTACTTCCCATAGTTAACAACTGGTAACTTTTTGATAAGACATATGAACATTTCTATGTGAAAATTTTCTATTTCATATGTGTGTATTGAATGTATTATATTAAGAAAGGGTAGAGAAATATTTAAATAGTGAAAAGTTCTTACATTTTGAGACAACATATCTTTGAGTTAATTTCATGTCAGATATTTTAGTTTCCTCATTCTTTTCTAATCTCTAGTTCAGTTCAGTTCAGTTCAGTCGCTCAGTTGAGTCCAACTCTTTGCGACCCCATGAATCGTGAATCGCAGCACGTCAGGCCTCCCTGTCAATCACCGTCTCCCGGAGTTCACTCAGACTCACATCCATCGAGTCAGTGGTGCCATCCAGCCATCTCATCCTCTGTCGTCCCCTTCTTTTCCTGCCCCCAATCCCTCCCACCATCAGAGTCTTCTCCAATGAGTCAACTCTTCGCATGAGGTGGCCAAAGTACTGGAGTTTCAGCTTTAGCATCATTGCTTCCAAAGAAATCCCAGGGCTGATCTCCTTCAGAATGGACTAGTTGGATCTCCTTGCAGTCCAAGGGACTCTCAAGAGTCTTCTCCAACACCACAGTTCAAAAGCATCAATTCTAAGGCGCTCAGCCTTCTTCACAGTCCAACTCTCACATCCATACATGACCACTGGAAAAACCATAGCCTTGACTAAACGGACCTTTGTTGGCAAAATAATGTCTCTGCTTTTCAATATGCTATCTAGGTTGGTCATAACTTTTCTTCCAAGGAGTAAGCGTCTTTTAATTTCATGGCTGCAGTCATCATCTGCAGTGATTTTGGAGCCAAAAAAGATAAAGTCTGACACTGTTTCCACTGTTTCCCCATCTATTTCCCATGAAGTGGAGAGTATTCTTATTACAGGTATGTCATGATCTACTAATCTTAATTGATGAACATTTAGGTGATGTCAAGTAATTTCTTACTAAAGTACTTCATACTGGACATCCCCTTTTGCAAATATATTAGTGACAATTGTGATATTTACTGTAAGATTTAGAGGTACTAACATTGTGCACAATTTTAGTTAAGAAAGATATGTGTACATGTCTAAATAAGAACTACAGTTAAATAAATGCTTAAATTTAATGTTTTTCTCTTCACCATGTAAATTTAACTCAACTTATCATGTAATGCACTGATAGGGTAATTTTAAAGTCATTGTTTGAATTTCAATTTGTGTTTCTTTTCTGGAAAGAAGCTTTACAGCCCTGATGTAGTCAATGGGAGTAGGGGGAGGGGAAGGGAGAGACACCAGTTCTCCCCAAAAGGAAGGAGTATTTCATTGATGTTTAGAATTGCTGGCTTTGGTCAGTTTTATTGTTTTTATGTTTTTATTATAAAATATTCTTCCTTATAGTCTGAATACAGGGCTGACTGCTCCCACAGGTGTGTGGTCCACCCGACTACTACCCTGACCCACACATACACACATCTTGGTACACCACTGCTGTGTAGTTTGGCTGTGAGCAAGAGAAAATGTTTGCTAATGGTTTTCTCAACAAACTCTGACTAACTGTAAATACTTTTCATGAATCTGACTTTTTTTTACTGGAATATAATTGCTTTACAATGTGATGTTAATTTGTGCTATACAACAACGTGGATCGGGAGGCAGATTCTATACTGTCTGAGAAAACAGGGAAGCCTATACTGTATAAAGGATTTATCTAAAATCCAAAAATTAATTAAATAATGAACTATAAATATACTGTTTAATTCTATACATGTCTACTGACTGTGAAGAAGGCTGAGTGTCAAAGAATTGATGCTTTTGAACAGTGGTGTTGGAGAAGACTCTTGAGAGTCCCTTGGACTGCAAGGAGATCCAACCAGTCCATTCTGAAGGAGATCAGCCCTGGGTGTTCTTTGGAGGGAATGATGCTAAAGCTGAAACTCCAGTACTTTGGCCACCTCATGCAAAGAGTTGATTCATTGGAAAAGACTCTGATGCTGGAAAACATTGAGGGCAGGAGGAGAAGGGGACAACAGAGGAGGAGATGGCTGGATGGCATCACGGACTCGATGGACGTGAGTCTGAGTGAACTCCGGGAGTTGTGGACAGGGAGGCCTGGTGTGCTGCAACTCATGGGGTCACAAAGAGTCAGACATGACTGAGTGACTGAACTGAACTGAAAAAGCAGTTGTTAATATTCACAGTATTGTTAATCTTTCAAAATCCACAATTTGTCAATGAGAGATGCCAAAGATTCATTAATCTCCATTCCTACTGGGGATAAAATTTAATTAGCAAAATTATGTTATCACCCATTACAACTAATTAATCTGTCTTTTGATGACGACACACAATTATGGTTCTTGTCATCATGGTAAAAAAAATATAACATCTTATGTGATGTTGCTAACAATCAAATTTCAATATAAAACATGTTCTTACAAATATTGTATACAGTAAAAAGAAGCATATTTCTTCTTTTTATACAGTAAAAAGAAGCATATTTAAGTGGGGGCATTTTCACTTTATCTTGACAAATATCATTATTTATAAGTAAAACAGATGTAATTACATATTTGGGTGATGGTGATGGGAAAGGTAGGGGGAAGAGCGAAAGTTAAAATACCCTAAAATCTTGTCCTATTGTGAAGTGTATTATAGATATTGATCACTTTTATTTGAATTGGTATAACTGACATGAACATAAATGTTTATGAAATGTGTAAGTGCAAAGTTTATATAACTAGTAATAATGTTCCTAGAGGAGCTATCCCACGTTGAAGGTCAGGAAGGGCGGCAGTAAGGAGATACCCCTCATCCATGGTAAGAAGCAGCTGCTGTGCTTTGCTGGAGCAGCTGTGAAGAGATAGCCCATGCCCAAGGTAAGAGAAACCCAAGTAAGATGGTAGGTGTTGCAAGAGGGCATCAGAGAGCAGACACACTGAAACCATACTCACAGAAAACTAGTCAATCTAATCACACTAGGACCACAGCCTTGTCTAACTCAATGAAACCAAGCCATGCCCACAGGGCAACCCAAGACGGGCGGGTCATGGTGGAGAGGTCTGACAGAATGTGGTCCACTGGAGAAGGGAATGGCAAACCACTTCAGTATTCTTGCCTTGAGAACCCCATGAACAGTATGAAAAGGCAAAATGATAGGATACTGAAAGAAGGACTCCCCCGGTCAGTAGGTGCCCAACATGCTCCTGGAGATCAGCGCAGAAATAACTCCAGAAAGAATGAAGGGATGGAGCCAAAGCAAAAACAATACCCAACTGTGGATGTGACTGGTGATAGAATCATGGTCCAATGCTGTAAAGAGCAATATTGCATAGGAACCTGGAATGTCAGGACCATGAATCAAGGAAAATTGGAAGTGGTCAGACAAGAGATGGCAAGAGTGAACATCAACATTCTAGGAATCAACGAACTAAAATGGACTGGAATGGGTGAATTTAACTCAGATGACCATAAATATATACTACTGCAGGCAGGAATCCCTCAGAAGAAATGGACTAGCATCATGGTCAACAAGAGTCCAAAATGCAGTACTTGGATGCAATCTCAAAAATGACAGAATGATCTCTGTTTGTCTCCAAGGCAAACCATTCAATATCATGGTAATCCAGTCTATGACCCAACCAGTAACACTGAAGAAGCTGAAGTTGAACGGTTCTATGAAGATCTACAAGACCTTTTAGAACTAACACCCCCAAAAGATGTCCTTTTCATTATAGGGGACTGGAATGCAAAAGTAGGAAGTCAAGAAACACCTGGAGTAACAGGCAAATTTGGCCTTGGAATACAGAATGAAGCAGGGCAAAGACTAATAGAGTTATGCCAAGAAAATGCACTGGTCATAGCAAACACCCTCTTCCAACAACACAAAAGAAGACTACACATGGACATCACCAGATGGTCAACACCGAAATCAGATTGATTATATTTCTTGCAGCCAAAGATGGAGAAGCTCTATACAGTCAACAAAAACAAGACCAGGAGCTGACTGTGGCTCAGATCATGAACTCCTTATTACCAAATTCAGACTGAAATTGAAGAAAGTAGGGAAAACCACTAGACCATGCAGGTATGACCTAAATCAAATCCCTTATGATTATATAGTGGAAGTGAGAAATAGATTTAGGGGCCTAGATATGATAGATAGAGTGCCTGATGAACTATGGACTGAGGTTCGTGACATTGTACAGGAGACAGGGATCAAGACCATCCCCATGGAAAAGAAATGCAAAAAAGCAAAATGGCTGTCTGGGGAGGCCTTACAAAGAGCTGTGAAAAGAGGAGAGGTGAAAAGTAAAGGAGAAAAGGAAAGATATAAGCATCTGAATGCAGAGTTCCAGAGAATAGCAAGAAGAGATAAGAAAGCCTTCTTCAGCAATCAATGCAAAGAAATAGAGGAAAAGAACAGAATGGGAAAGACTAGAGATATCTTCAGGAAAATTAGAGATACCAAGGGAACATTTCATGCAAAGATGGGCTTGATAAAGGACAGAAATGGTCTGGACCTAACAGAAGCAGAAGATATTAAGAAGAGGTGGCAAGAATACACAGAAGAATTGTACAAAAAAAATCTTCATGACCCAGATAATCATGATGGTGTGATCACTAATCTAGAGCCAGACCTCCTGGAATGTGAAGTCAAGTGGGCCTTAGAAAGCATTGCTACGAACAAAGCTAGTGGAGGTGATGGAATTCCAGTGGAGCTGTTTCAAATCCTAAAAGATGATGCTTGTGAAAGTGCTGAACTCAATATGCCAGCAAATTTGGAAAACTCAGCAGTGGCCACAGGACTGGAAAAGGTCAGTTTTCATTCCAATCCCAAAGTAATGGAATGCCCAAGAATGCTCAAACTACTGCACAATTGCACTCATCTCACATGATAGTAAAGTAATATCCAAAATTCTCCAAGCCAAACTTCAGCAATATGTGAACCGTGAACTTCCTGATGTTCAAGCTGGTTTTAGAAAAGGCAGAGGAATCAGAGATCAAATTGCCAACATCTGCCAGATCATGGGAAAAGCAAGAGAGTTCCAGAAAAACATCTATTTCTGCTTTAATGACTATGCCAAAGCCTTTGACTGTATGGATCACAATAAACTGGAAAATTCTGAAAGAGATGGGAATACCAGACTGCCTGACCTGCGTCTCGAGAAATCTGTATGCAGGTCGGAATGCAGCAGTTAGAACTGGAGATGGAGCAACAGACTGGTTCCAAATAGGGAAAGGAGTACATCAAGGCTGTATATTGTCACCCTGCTTATTGAACTTATATGCAGAGTACATCATGAGAAACGCTGGACTGGAAGAAAAACAAGCTGGAATCAAGATTGCCAGGAAAAATATTAATAACCTCAGATATGTAGATGATACCACCCTTATGGCAGAAAGTGAAGAGGAACTAAAAAGCTTGTTGATCAAAATGAAAGTGGAGAGTGAAAAACTTGGCCTAAAGCTCAACATTCAGAAAATGAAGATCATGGCATCCGGTCCCATCACTTCCTGGGAAATAGATGGGGAAACAGTGGAAACAGTGTCAGACTTTATTTTTTGGGCTCCAAAATCACTGCAGATGGTGACTGCAGCCATGAAATTAAAAGACGCTTACTCCTTGGAAGAAAAGTTATAACCAACCTAGACAGTATATTCAAAAGCAGAGACATTACTTTGCCGACTAAGGTCCTTCTAGTCAAGGCTATGGTTTTTCCAGTGGTCATGTATGGATGTGAGAGTTGGACTGTGAAGAAGGCTGAGCGCCGTAGAATTGATGCTTTTGAACTGTGGTGTTGGATAAGACTCTTGAGAGTCCCTTGGACTGCAAGGAGATCCAACCAGTCCATTCTGAAGGAGATCAGCCCTGGGATTTCTTTGGAGGGAATGATGCTAAACCTGAAACCCAGTACTTTGGCCACCTCATGCAAAGCATTGACTCATTGGAAAAGACTCTGATGCTGGGAGGGATTGGGGGCAGGAGGAGAAGGGGACGACCGAGGATGAGATGGCTGGATCGCATCACGGACTCGATGGACGTGAGTCTGAGTGAACTCCGGTAGTTGGTGATGGACAGGGTGGCCTGGCGTACTCTGACTCATTGGGTCGCAAAGAGTTGGACACGACTGAGCAACTGAACTGAATTGAACTGAATAATGTTCAGGCTATTCACACAATTAAAATAAAAATGAGAATTATATTAAGATAAACAAGTCAATCTATCAAAAATAAGAAAAAAAAATTTGGTAAGTAAGAAACACTATACATCAAATGGAAAATAACATAATAAACCCATACATATAATTCATTAAATAACTATAACTAGGTAAAAAAATCTTATAAAAATAGGATTTAAATCAGTATCAAATAGCAAACTAAAATCTTAGATGTATACTTTTTAAAAGAAATAAAACAGATGACAACAAAACTTTCAAAATTAAAGGTGGAAAATATATACAAGGTAAATGCTTACAAATAGAAAGCATGAGTAGCAATATTTATAGTAATCAATCTAGAGTCAAGATAAAAATGGAACCAATAGATATTTTATATTGATAAAAGTATTAATAGACAAGAATATTTGACAGATTTTTTGCAGCATTCAAAATAGCTTTGAATTATATTAATCATTATTTATTAAAATATAAAAGGAAAGTTATAAAACCACATAATGGTAGAAGATAAAATTAAATAAAATGATATTATAAATGATTAAGTAAAACTGAGTCTATGAGGCAAGAGAAAATTGAGACCTTCAAAGATGCAAGGAAACTGTGAACTTAACTTTTGCACTGAAAGTTTTTATTAAAATTCTGAACTTGATTTTTATTTTCAATTTCATTGAATAGATCAGAGGGAAGTTAGAGAAACTGCAGTGTTTGCCAAGACTTGCCAATTTTGTGGGAAATGCTTCACAAGAGCTGGATTGTGAAGAACTACACTTAAGAGTGAATTAGAAATATTCCTTGACTTTGCAAGAAATCTGGAGCAAAATATTATTTTTCAAACTTACTACAGAACTAAGAAATGTATTTCATGAGATTTCATGATTAAAAGCTATAAAAGAATGTCCTAAATTTGTTTAAACCAACTGAACACTACCAAGATAATTCAGAAAAACTTCAAGAATATAAATTTATTTAATATTTTTCTGATCTAATAATATCCATGAATATATGGTAAAAAAATTAATACTTTCTTAAATAAACATCTTTATTCCTGGCTTCAAAGAATTTCCACAAAAAAAGTTAAATAATTTCAAGAAAATTGTTCTAAAATTAAACACACATGCATGGCACCATGATTGAAAATAAACAGAAACTCCAGATATTTAAATTATCAGATACAATTTCAATATTTTTTCAGAAAAAAAAAATAATGAAAATATGAGCAAGCAGCATAGAAAAATACATAATTTCCAAAAAGTTTCTTTTAAAACCCACATAGAATGTCTATAAATTAAAAAAAAAAAAAGGCCTTGAAGTCAAAAGCCCATTGAAAAAGAAAGAACAAGAAATAACCACCAAAGGAAAATAATTATTATATATTATCCAAAGTACAATACGAAAGATAAAGATCTGAAAATAATAAACATATGACAACAGACAGGAAAGTCAGAGTAAAGAAGTGTACTGTAAGTCTATCTGGAGTTCCAAACCAAGAAGAAATAGAAATTTGGACTGAGTATTATTTAAAACTGAAATAGCTTAAAAATTTTCAGAAATTATAAAAAATACCAACAGTACAAGTTTTCAATTAATAAAAAATTCCACAAACATAGCTATATCATGGTGTTGATACCTCTGCACACTTATAATCATAAAATTCTTAACTTTGTCTAAGACAAAAGACAGATTACTTTCAAAAGTAATCACCTGATGGTCGATTTCAAAGCAGCAGGAAAGAAAGTCAGATGAAATTGGAATCGTATTTTCAATTTGCTAAGATATATCTGTATCAAGCTACAGCTCTCTTTGGAGGTAACTATCAAGAATGAGGAACACATGAAAAGATGCTCAACATCACTAATTATCAGAGAAATGCAAATCAAAACCACAATGAGGTACCATTTCACGCCAGTCAGAATGGCTGCAATCCAAAAGTCTACAAGCAATAAATGCTGGAGAGGGTGTGGAGAAAAGGGAACCCTCTTACACTGTTGGTGGGAATGCAAACTAGTACAGCCACTATGGAGAACAGTGTGGAGATTCCTTAAAAAACTGCAAATAGAACTGCCTTATGACCCAGCAATCCCACTGCTGGCGAGCAAACCAGAATTGAAAGAGACACATGTACCCCAATGTTCATCACTGCACCGTTTATAATAGCCACAACATGGAAGCAATCTTGATGTCCATCAGCAGATGAATGGATAAGAAAGTACATATACACAATGGAGTATTACTCAGCCATTAAAAAGAATACATTTGAATCAGTTCTAATGAGGTGGATGAAACTGGAGCTGATTATACAGAGTGAAGTAAGCCAGAAAGAAAAACACCAATACAGTATACTAACACATATATATGGAATTTAGAAAGATGGTAACGATAACCCTGTATGCGAGACAGCAGAAGAGACGTAGATATATAGAACAGTCTTTTGGACTCAGAGGGAGAGGGAGAGGGTGGGATGATTTGGGAGAATGGCATTGAAACATGTATAATATCATATATGAAAAGAATCGCCAGTCTAGGTTCGATGCATGATACTGGATGCTTGGGGCTGGTGCACTGGGACGACCCAGAGGGATGGTACGGGGAGGGAGGAGGGAGAGGGGTTCAGGATGGGGAACACGTGCATACCTGTGGCGGATTCATGTTGATGTATGGCAGAACCAATACCATATTGTAAAGTAATTAACCTCCGATTAAAATAAATTTATACTAAAAAACATGAGGAACAAAGAAAAGGGATTTTTATAACATAAACTGCAGGTTTTATGGAAATAATCCATTAGTAAAAGGTAAACAAACAAACAAGCAAAAAACATCCATTCCATTGTTTTCCTCTATTTCTTTGCACTGATCACTGAGGAAGGCTTCCTTATCTCTCCTTGCTATTCTTTGGAAATTTGCTTTCAAATAGGTATATCTTTCTTTTTCTCCTTTGCCTTTAGTTTCTCTTCTTTTCTCAGTTATTTTTAAGGCTTCCTCAGACAACCATTTTGCCTTTTTGCATTTCTTTTTCTTGGTTATGGTCTTGATACCTACCTCCCATGCAATATCATGAACTTCTGTCCATAGTTCTTCAGGCACACTGTCTATCAGATCTAAGCCCTTGAATCTATTTGTCACTTCCACTGTATAATCATAAGGGATTTGATTTAGGTCATACCTGAATAGTCTAGTGGTTTTCCCTACTTTCTTCAATTTAAGCCTGAATTTGCAATAAGGAGTTCATGATCTGAGCCATAGTCAGCTCCCAGTCATGTTTTTGCTGATTGTATAGAGCGTCTCTATATTTGGCTGCAAAGAATACAATCAATCTGGTTTTGGTATTAACCATCTGGTGATGTCCCTGTGTAAAGTCTTCTCGTGTTGTTGGAAGAGAACACAAGAGTCTTTTCTTGTGTTGTGTTGTTATGTTTGACCAGTGCGCTCTTTTGGCAATACTCGGTTAGTCTTTGCCCTGCTTCCTTTTGTACTCCAAGGCCAAGTTTGCCTGTTACGCCAAGTATCTCTTTACTTCCTACTTTTGCATCCAGTCCCCTATAATGAAAAGGACTTCTTTTTGGGGTATTAGTTGTAGAAGGCCCTGTAGGTCTGCATAGGTCCATTCAACTTCAGCTTTTTCAGCATTACTAGTTGGGGCATACACTTGATTTAATGTGACAGTGAATGGTTTGCCTTGGGAACAAAGAACATTCTGTCATTTTTGAGACTGCATTCAAGTATTGCATTTTGGACCTTTTGTTGACAATGAGGATTACTCCATTTCTTCTGAGGGATTTTCCTCACAGTTGTTGATGTAATGTTTATCTTAGTTAAAGTCACCCATTCCAGTCCGTTTTAGTACAGATAGTAATGGTAAGGTTAGGGAGTAAGGAAAAGTGCATGGTTAGAACCCCAAATCCTTTCAAAGGAAACATGGAGCCCTGGGACCCATGAGGACTGAGCGTCCTCTTGACACTCAAATAAATATAAGGAAAGTCCTGAAGGGATACTGTTTTGCCTAGACAACAGAAGAGACTAAAGTTATCATTAAAAATCAGGAAAAACAGATCTTCACATTACCAAGAACAGTATGTTACATTGTGAAGTATCTTGATTTAATTATATCTGTGTGCCTGCTGTAAGTAAAACATGAATTTTTTTCCCTCTATTATATTGTTACAGTACACATAAATCACTTTTACCCTAAAAGTATTTTAAAATTCCAACTGAGGGGCTTTTATAATCTACGCGTTTAACAGAACATGAACCAATCAAAGAAAATGTAATTTTCTCCTTTAAAAGTAAATCTCTGCTTCAGGCATTGAATATTCTGCTTGAGTTTCAATCCAATAAATAATAAACTAATACTATATCTTCAATTAAGCAGACATATTCCTAAAGGGCATTTAACATAGATAACATCACTCTACAGAAACTTACTTCCTATGGATGAAAAAAAAATTAATGGGCTAATTCTCATACCTGAATCTCTACCATTTTTAGCTTGAAAATCAACTCAACTAATATACTTCTTGAAAAAAAGTTAAAAAGCACAGCGTTTGAAAAATGGCAGTGACTGCCTCACATGAAAACCGGCATATGATTGCCAATAAAGCTATAGGTTTTTTTTCCAGTTTCTACTCTCACTAATTTTAACCTAGCTGGCTAATTCACTAAAAAATGGCTCACAGAAGGTGCAAATTAGTGGAGACAGATTATTGCTACAATTCCTAGGATCATATATCAAATTGATCCAGCAACAGTCAGTATGAGAATAAATGGACTTTTTCTTCATCATTTGTACATAAAACTCTATTACTCCTTTTAATGTCAACTGTCAATTTAAGAAAAGTATACCTCTCAAAAATGGCTTACCTTTTCTTATACACATGTACACACACTGATACCAAAATATACAAGAAGATTATTGTAAATGGCTCTTTTTAAATATTAAGAATAAAAATAGAACTAGGTTATGATTTATTGCCCCTACATGGGCATAATTACATCTCTTACATTTCTTTTATTTTTAAGATTTTTAAAGAATATAGAGATACTTCAAAAAGTTTATGAAGTTAGTCAGTGAAAAAGGAAATAAAACCAAGTTACACAATTCTAAGTTCAGACTAGCTTCAGATTGCAGCAATGTGGTTGTCTTGAAGGAAGTGAGTCAGGAAATTAAGAATCAAAGTTATGATCTTATTCAAAAAGGTATTCACTACACTAGCTTTGCTTTTCTTTGTTTCATACAAAATTATAAAAACTTTACCTTGAATTCCAACTTAATTATACTAATTCAATATGTACTATTGAAACCAATTGATTTTACCCCTTTGAAGCAGTGTTGGATTTCTATTATTCTTTTATTAACAAAAACCTCTTAAAATACAGAAAATTCCAGCTACCTGAAAGTGGCTGCTGAAAAACATCAAACTGATTTTGGGGGGACTGAGTCTACATAAGAAGAGAATACACTTTGAAATACAATCTGCTCCAGTATTCTTGCCTGGAGAACCCCTTGAACAGAGTAGCCTGGTATTCTACAGTCCATGGGGTCTCACAGAGACAGACACGACTGAAGTGATTCAGCACACATGCAAAAGTATTTTTAAGAATAAAGCACACAGTGAAATATCCCATTACTAAATGCAGAATTTTGAGTAAAATATTTGACATACAAAAAAATGTGTAAGACATTTTGTATTGTGCTCACTATCTAAAACACTGCTTGCTGGGACAATAATTTTATTATGGAGAATTTATTCTCTAAAATTTAAGTGTATATGGTTGTGGCTTTAATGGCAATCCACTCCAGTACTATTGCCTGGAAAATCCCATGGACAGAGGAGCCTGATAGGTTACAGTCCATGGGGTCGCAAAGAGTCAGACATGACTGAGTGACTTCACTTTCTTTCACTTTCACTTTCCTCCTCTCTAAAATGAAAATAGCATCATTGAATCATTCAAGGAAATATTTAGGTTTTTCTGTCACTAAAATTTTAATATGTGAGTATATATTTGTGATATAGCAATAATTTGTATGCTTTCCTGAAATTTTCAGTTGTACATTTGGATAGTCTTTGAAAGAAAGTGAAAGTGAAGTCGCTCAGTGGTGTCTGACTCTTTGTGACCCCATGGACTATAGCCTACCAGGTTCCTCCGTCCATGGGATTTTCCAGGCAAGAATACTGGAGTGGGTTTTCATTTTCTTCTCCAGCAGATCTTCCCAACCCAGGGACTGAACCCTGGTCTCCTGCTTTGTAGGCAGACACTTTACTGTCTGAGCCACCAGGGAAGTCTTTACCTTTCCCTAAAAGAGCACTGTCAGCCTTAGGTCATTCCATTTAGACAATTTCAAGGTCTTATAGGTTTATTTCCTCCTTGTCCTGGATAATACTGCTTATCTTAATTGCTAACTTGTACTAAGAAAAATATAGCCTATTTTAATACTAACAGGAAAGCCTGTTTTTATGTTGTATAAGATATAAATAACAAAATCTTACTATAATAAGAGTTTATATCTGGAAATCAAGCTATAATTCAATTAAAGTGAGTGATTCATATAAGCAGAGGGTAAAAGGGGAAGAAAGATACTCATGGCAATAAACCACAAATAACAAATTAGATCTACACATTTGTTGTTTTTTATTTTTTTTTTTCCCTCATCAGCTCAAATTCAAATGAGTATAAGACAGTATCATGATATCTGCAGTGGTTTTAGCTAAACTGATCTTTTCAAATGAAGCAGAAATGAACAAAATAGCACCTAGATAATCTGCCTGCTCATTAAGTCTCTCTTTCAAAGCTGTACTTCCTTATACGCTGTCATTACAAAGAGATTCTTGGATTGAAATTACATAAAGTCATCATTACCTTCCAGTGTTTTAAGTGAGGAATTGATAAATATTTATCTTTTCTGAAAATTATTCTGATTCCTCCTTACAGAATGAAAAATATCACAGATAGACATACTGTCTTCAAAAGGATACTGGATTCATTTCTTTAGGAAGAGAACCAACAAATCTAGTGACAGAAAAGTGTTACAAGAAGAGGAAGGAAGAGGTAAATGTCCAGAAAACCAGAAAAATAAAAGGTCTCTCGAGCTAAGAGGGTGGCCCCTGTGGTTTGCTTGATTCTGATTACTCAACTAGATATAACTGGTGGTAGGCTGGTGACGTTGTCAGGCAAGTTGGTGGACTAAGGCTATTCTCAAGAGAGTGACTAAGAAAAATGATACAACATGACACATAATTCACACTATATACTAAAAGTTTACAAGTATTTATTCAAAAACATATAAAAAAAGTAACATATTGAGTGGATAAATGAATGGATGGGTAGATGGATCAATTTATCTGTTCTGAAGTATAACAATACTAATTAAAGAATCACACAAACTAAAGGACTTCAATGTGGAAAAATGGATACAAAGAACAACAAAAAAATGTCCAAAATATAGTGTGACAAATACCGTAAAATTACACACTGCTGCTGCTAAGTCGCTTCAGTCGTGTCCGACTCTGTGCGACGCCATAGACGGCAGCCCACCAGGCTCCCCCGTCCCTGGGATTCTCCAGGCAAGAACACTGGAGTGGGTTGCCATTTCCTTCTCCAATGCATGAAAGTGAAAAGTGAAAGTGAAGTCGCTCAGTCGTGTCCGACCCTCCAGGCGCCTCCGTCCATGGGATTTTCCAAGCAAGAGTACTGGAGTGGGGTGCCATTGTCTTATACATATATTAATAATAAAACTTTTAAGAGTCTCATGGATGATTAAATGCAAACTTCATGAAAAGTTCATGAGAAGGAAACATAAACAAGAAACAGAAAATTTCAATCAAAAATAGAAAAGTATGTACTTAACAACAGCTAACACTTTATTAATTTCTAAAACTTTGAAACAATTGTGTCTAATTTTCTGGAGGGAGGTCTTATTGAAATTTTATCACCCAGAGAGATGGTACCAGGAGGGAGGGGAGAAGGGGGTTCAGGATGGGGAACACGTATATACTTGTGGCAGATTCATGTTGATGTATGGCAAAAGCAATACAGTATTGTAAAGTTAAAAAAAAAAAAAAGAAATATTATCACCCCTTTGTAAAAATCAAATTGGTAATACCATAGAAGACTTAACTATGTACTCATTCCATTCAGTTGCAAAATGTCTATCATAACAAAATAATCCAAAATATTTTTAAATGAAGACATTCATTGCCATATTAAGTATCAAAAATTAGGAGTTGCTTACATTTCCATCAATTAGGAAACAATTATTCATACTACTTTCTCTCAAGAGAACACTATTCAACTAATTAAATGTAGGGATTTTGAAGCTGATGTGGCACAAAATATTCTAAAACACAGTTTAAATAGAAAATAGTATTCCAGAGTATATAGATTCTGACTGCTTACAACTTTTAAAAACTATTAATGGTAATAAACAATGGAGAACATACATCAAAATTGTAATAGCAGGTGTGATTAGTTAATGAAGACATGATTTACTTTGTCATTCATAATTTTCTATGAACTTATTCTGCTTTTATTATTAGTAAAATAAACAATCACAAGCAAATGGATAGGTAATGGAGGTAAATTCATCTTTTTAAATTTGGTTTTCTTGTTTCTAATATATAGGTAAACATAAGACAGATTAAAGTTTAATTAGAACTGAATTTTAGATTATTCTTAATATGGTTTAGTTCTTCCAAACCATGCTTCAGTTGGGAAAATCTAGAAGGTCAATTGTCAGTTTTGTCAGCATTTCCCTCCTGAATTATTTTCCATCTAGTTAACAAAGAGGTGGATTTGTAGCTAAACTGCCATCAAGTTACTTAATTCAGTCTGAACGTATTCCTAAAGGAAAACACTACTAACAGAATTGTTGGCACGATCAAAATTTTTTGAGGAATTAAAGTGTTTAGCAGGCAGCAAGGACATTAATAATTTATAAAGTAAGTCAGCACATAAAGCAGAAAGAGTTGACTTTCAACCACTATAGAATAAATCAAGAAACCTGCTGAGGAGATGTTGAGAGTGCCAATAACCTTCAAAATAATAGGCTTTTTTTTTAAAAACTCTCTAAACAACTGCCATATTTGATCACAAAATGAAAGTTTAAGAAAGGTCTATGTATTTAGTACATATCCTACTGTTCATAACATCAATCATAGACTATGTAGAAAATCTAATCATATTCAAAGCAAGAACATTATATGTTACTTATTAATAAGATTTCTTATTACGAAGATGATTACATATCTATTTATAGGTAGGGCAAGAAATATAACAGAATCTAAAATGAAGAGATTATTTTGCATGAACAAATGCATTTATAAAGAATACCAGTGGCTCAAAATTGAAAAGTATTAATAAAATTGATAGTGAAGGACAGGGAAGCCTGGTGTGCTGCAGTTCATGCGGTTGCAGAGTCAGACATGCTTTAGTAACTGAACAGCAACAACAATAAAATTGATGACTATTTTAGCACCTGAAAATAAACTATAATATGGAAATTCCCTTGATTCCATGATAATTACTAAACAACACAGCAAAAGCATAATGGACTGCCGTACTTAGCAACAGAGCATGAGTTCTGTGCCTTCGAGATTTCTCTGACAACCCCATATCCTGAAATGCCATGAAAACAATAGCAGTCTAAATCAAGGCATGCATCCACACTTTTCTTTTGAAGGAAGCAATGAGACATCTTGGATCCTCTTACAGTCTTCTTCTAAAGGCATATTCACCAGGAATACAAATGCTGAAATTACCTTAAGTCCATGGGTGGGGCCTCAGAGAGCCCAAGATAGGGGCTGCTAATTATTCAAATACTTATCCAAATACTTATCTTCCTTTCATAATTAATGAACTCTCAATTTTCAGCTGACTAACTGGGTGACTACAAAAAAGACTCATTTTCTGGAACTAAGTGCTGGCCAGTGGGATCATTGGAATATAAGTGGAAATGACAGGTGTCAGCCTCTGCGAACATTCTTTGAAAGATGCTTGTATTTACCTTTGATCCATTCTCACCTTTCCTCTCCCTATCCTGCTGCTTGGAACATAAATGCTGCTATTTTAGATAAGATGCTAAGGGCCACCCCAGAGATGAAAGAACTTAGTGAAAATGCGCCTTGATTCCTGAACAGTTTGTGAAACTGAGCCAACTTACTAACAGTTAATATATTTCTAGCCATTTACACTTGCTACTTGGAAGGAAAACTGTGACAAACCTAGACAGTGTATTAAAAAGCAGAGACATCACTTTGCCAACAAAAGTCTGTATAGTCAGTGCTATGGTTTTTCCAGTAGTCACATACAGATGTGTGAGTTGGACCATAAAGAAGGTTGAAGCACCAAAGAATTGATTCTTTCAAATTATGGAGCTGGAGAAGACTCTTGAGAGTCCCTTGGACTGCAAGGAAATCAAACCAATCAATCCTAAAGGAAATCAACCCTGAATATTCATTGGAAGGACTGATGCTGAAGCTCCAATACTTTGGCCACTTGATCTGAAGAGCTGAAAAGAAAAGGGTCATTGGAAAAGACCCTGTGGCTGTGAAAGGCTAAGGGTAGAAAGATAAGAGAGCAACAGAGGATGAGGTGGTTGAATGTCATCAACTCACTAGACGTGAGTTTGACCAAACTTCAGGAGATAGTAAAGGACAAGGCAGCCTGGTGCACTGCAGTTCAGGGGTTGCAAAGAGTCAGACATGGCTTAGCAATTGAAGAACAACAAAGAAAAATTTAAATTACTTATATGGCTTTACATTTCTGTTGGGCAGAGCTCAGAATTACAAAGCAGACTAGCATCTGAACCCATGCCTCTCGGCTACAACATTTCTTTGTCAGATCAAACAACCCATCCTGTGCAGTACAGGGAACAGTTGGGTTATGCTGGTAGATGTCATCAGGACTGAAATTAGCAGCATAAAATGTATATCTACATCTAATTAAAAAAAACTCCAAGTGAAAGGATGTGAATAATTCTAAGAACATGTATATTTGCAGAACAACCTCAGCTGGAATAGACAGAGAATAAAGTTCAAAGGATAAAATTTCCAAACTGGTAAAATTTTAAGTAATAACAATGTTCGTGTGGATTGAACGGGCATGGTTTGCTCAAATAAGATAGGAGATGAAGAGGCTGAGATGATGTGATCAAGGGACTTATAAAGTCCCAGGTTAATCTGTTCTTTTTTAATGTAACTTAATTCTGATAATAATCTATAAATAACTTCCTCTTTTCCATTTTTATTCTTATTGTATTAAGAACACAACATGAGATCTACCCTCAATGAATTTTTAAGTATTTAATACAGTATTGTTGACTATGGGTACAGTTCATTTCAGTGCAGTTGGTTAGTCAACTCTTTGAGACCCCAGTGGACTGCAGCACGCCAGGCTTCCCTGTCCATCACCAACTCCCAGTTTACTCAAACTCATGTCCATCGAGTCGATGATGCCATCCAGCCATTTTATCCTCTGTCGTCCCCTTCTCCTCTTGCCTTCAATCTTTCCCAGTATGAGGGTCTTTTCAAATGAGTCACTTTGTCGCCTCAGGTGACCAAAGTATTGGAGTTTCACCTTCAGCATCAGTTCTTCCAATGAACATTCAGGACTGATCTTTAGGATTGACTGATTTGATTTCCTTGCAGTTTAAGGGACTCTCAAGAGTCTTCTCCGACACCACAGTTCAAAAACTTCAATTCTTTGGTGCTCAGCTTTCTTTATAGTCCAACTCTGACATCCATATGTGACTACTGGAAATACCATAGCTTTAATTAGATGGGCCTTTATTGGCAAAGTTATGTCTCTGCTTTTTAATATGCTGTCTAGGTTGGTCATACCTTTTCTTTCAAGGAGCAAGCGTCTTTTAATTTCATGGCTGCAGTCACCATCTACAGTGATTTTGGAGCCCCCCAAAAATAAAGCATCAGTATGAACAAAGCTAGTGGAGGCAATGGAATTCCAGCTGAGCTATTTCAAATGCTAAAAGATGATGCTGTGAAAGTGCTGCACTCAATATGCCAGCAAATTTGGAAAACTCAGCAGTGGCCAAAGGACTGGAAAAAGTCAGTTTTCATTCCATTCCCAAAGAAAGGCAATGCCAAAGAATGTTCAAACCACCAAACAAATGCACTCATCTCACACACTAACAAAGTAATGCTCAAAATTCTCCAAGCCAGGCTTCAACAGTATGTGAACCATGAACTTCCAGATGTTCAAGCTGGATTTAGAAAAGGCAGAGGAACTAGAGATCAAATTGCCAACATCTGATGGGTCATCAAAAAACCAGAAGAGTTCCAGGAAAACATCTACTTCTGCTTTATTGACTATACCAAAGCCTTTAACTGTGTGTATCACAACAAACTGTGGAAAATTCTTCAAGAGATGGGAAAACTAGACCACTTTACCTGCCTCCTGAGAAATCTGTATGTAGGTCAAGTAACAGTTAGAACTGGACAGGCAACGACAGACTGGTTCCAAATTGGGAAAGAAGTAAGTCAAGACTGTATATTGTCACCCTGCTTATTTAACTCATATGAAAAGTACATCATGCAAAACACTGAGCTGGATGAAGCACAAGCTGGAATCAAGATTGCTGGGAGAAATATCAATAACCTCAGATATGCAGATGACACCACCCTTATGGCAGAAAGTGAAGAAGACCTAAAGACCCACCTGATGGAAGTGAAAGAAGAGAGTGAAAAAGATGGCTTAAAATTCAACATTCAGAAAACTAAGATCATGACATCTGATCCCATCACTTCATGGCAAATAGATGAGGAAACAGTGAAAACAGTCAGAGACTATGGGTATAAATGTTGTATAATAGATCTCTAGAGCTTATCTTCTTAAATTGAAATTTTAGGCTCATTGATTGATAATTCCCCATTTCCTTCTTTCCCTTAACAACCACCATTCCATTCTTTGATTCTATAAATTTATATCAGAAGCCTAATATAAATGAAATCATGCGGTATTCGTCTTTCCGTGACTGGCTTATTTCATTTCGCAGTATGTCTCAAGCTTCATCCATGTTGTTGTATATTGTAGAATTTCCTTCATGTTTAGAGTTGAGTAATATCTCACTGTATGAATATACTACATTGTCTCTATCCACTCTCATTGCTTCCTATTTTTTCAAGTTTAATGCTTATGGTCGATCTTTTCTGACTGATTGAAGTCCACCACTTCTCTCAGGTGGCCCCTGCATACTAAGCTACTTCTCTGGAACACAAAACCCATTTTCTCCTCTTCCCAGTTAGTCCTGCGTGCTAAGTTGCTTCAGTCGTGTCAGACTCTTTTGCGACCCTATGGACTGTAGCCCATCAGGCTCTTGTGTCCATGGGATTCTCCAGGCAAGAATACTGGAATGGGAAACCATTTCCTGCTCCAGTGGGTTTTCCCTACCCAGGGATCCAACCCACATCTCTTATGTCTCCTGCACTGGCAGGCAGATTCTACCACCACCTGGGAAGATTCTTCAGTCCTTAGTATTGATTATCCAATTAGTCTTCACACAAACCTAAGAAAAGGGTATCATATTATTATCTCTATCTTAAAGATGGAAACCAACACAAAAAGACTAAAAAGAAATTCATCTGAGTTCACACACGTAGGAAAGTAGTAGAGCTAGATTTCAATCCAAGTAAAGTGGTTTTAACTTTAAGCACTTAATATTTTATGGTCTATTGTCTCTGACATAGTAGGCAACTATTAATTACTTCTCAGCATCCATTCTATATTTAATTGTTGTACCAAAAATTCAAATATATTTTTGAATCCCTGTTGACTTAGATAGCTGGGTCCACTCGTAAGGAACTCACTCTTTAAGAGCCTACTCTTGGCTTCTGACCTCAATGATTCTTCCAACACTGGCTGTGTGGCCTAAGGCAGGTCAACTAGGATGTCTCTCAGGAATTTTCCTGGGAACAAAGTGACAGCCTATTCCTTTGCTTATGAATTAGAAAGCATACAATCTTAGGAGCTTTAACATCAAGAAAAATGGAGCCCATAAAAATAAATAAAGGGCTAATGTAAAATTCTAGAGAGTCCAAAATCCATGTAGAGTGTCCAAACTTGGAAACATCTTAAAAGTCTGATCTATAACATATATTATCTCCATCTTAGAATAGAATGCATTGTTTTAAAATCTTAATTGCAGTTAATTCCTTGCAAATAAGAATAATTTGTCCCTCTTCTTAAATATAACTTTTGATCCAAGTGTGAATACAAATTTAATCCAATGTATATCTGATAAATATTTTAAATAATCTTCAAATTCTTAATATAATGCCAAAAAGTTATTTTATTTATATCTACAGTAGAAAAATTTGAGTTATCCATACTTTGTACACAAATAATGTTTCTTAAAAAAAGGAAGATTATCTAAGAAAAACTACTTTATCATTATAATTTTAAATAACTCATCACAATAAAAAGTCAAGCAGTATTTAGCATGTATATTGATATTAATATTACCATTGCTCTTAAATTTTACTTGAAAAACTTTAATTTTTAAAAATTGATTTGATCTCTTATGAATTAACACAGAAATACATTTTTTTGGATACATAAGCTTTATATCAATATACAGAAGTGGAACAGTAAAGGACATCTTTGAATAATTAAATTATTTTAAGCCTTTGAGATAAAACTAGATGACAAATTTACCTAATTTATGAAAATAATAGAAGTTTTAGTATATTTTATTCACTGCTATGGTAGAATGTTATGTACATTACAGCTAGAAAGCAAATACTTTTCTTATGTTAGTGAAATTATTGGTCAAAAGAGGGGTTTGATAAAGAGAAATGGGTAGTTTTTCAGCAATATTTTTATTTTGGGCAGTTATACAATTTTGCAGGTGATACCTACAATTATATTTTTTTAACTCTTTTCCTGACCATAAGTAAAGTGACTCTTATCAAGCTGTAAGCTATATCTCTTTTTGTATTGTTATATTTTGAAAACATTTTTTAATACAGACAAAACATTAGTAATTTATATGATGTATTCAAAGGTGCAAGGGGAAAGTTATGAACTTTCAAACTGAAAGTGAAAGTGAATTCGCTCAGTCGTGTCCAACTCTTTGCGACCCCATGGACTGTAGCCTACCAGGCCCCTCCGTCCATGGGATTTTCCAGGCAAGAGTACTAGAATGGGTTGCCATTTCCTTCTCCAGAGGATCTTCCCAACCCAGGGATCGAACCTGGGTCTCCTGCATTGTAGTCAGATGCCTTACCATCTGAGCCACCAGCGAAGGCTTCAAACTGAAGCACACACACAATCTTATTTCCATTTCTTGGTACTAGTGCTGCTGCTAACGCTACTAAAATACACACACAGAATATTGGGATTAATTTATAATAATTATATATTTATGCTATGCATTATACTTTGTGATATGCTTTCTTTTTCACACACCAATCCATGTGGGAAATGTGCCACAGTTTAAAAATTTATCATTCTACATTATTATTATATGGCTAGATAACAGTGCATTGCAATGGAATGACTATATTTAAGTATTCTTCTGCTGGATATTGTGAGTGCCTGTGTGCTAAGATGCTTCAGCCATGACCAACTCTTTGTGATCCTGTGAACTGCAGCCCACTAGGCTCCTCTGTCCAAGGAATTCTCCAGGCAAAAACTAGATACTAAATATTAGATACTAGATCTAAATACTAAATACTAGAGTGAGTTGCCATGCCCTCCTCCAGGGGATCTTCCTGACCCAGAGATTGAACCCAGGTCTCTTAAGTCTGCACTGGCAGGCAGGTTCTTTACCACAAGTACCACCTACGGATCCCAACTGGATATAGTTATCTTCTCAATTCTTACTAATGAAAATAAGATCAAAATACATACTTATAAAATTTATGTGTGAATCTATTTTTCCTTTAAACATAAGGCACAAGGTGCATTGAGCCAAATCCCCTCCAGAAAAGTTATTGAGGTGGCAGGGTATCAACAGAATAGAAAAGTATCAATAAAAATAATCATTTTTCTTAAGTGGCTGGCTTCAAGTATTTGGAAAATTTAATCATGATTAAGTTATTATTATTATATAGGGTTTGCTATTAAAGCTAAGAAATATGGCCATGTTGTGTTATATTACATTATATTAGAAAAAATGAGCATATGAATATTTTTAATTTAAGGGTGATATTCTATATTATATATATATATTAAAAAGACAGTTTACATGAATATATGAATTATAGGTATATTACAAAATAATATATAATATATTGAAAAGTAATTTAGGCTTGTGACATGGCTGTGATAAGCTGGAAATTCTGCAATTCTCAAATATATATTTTTGACTTGGTCTTAGTAAAGCATTGGTATGTTATGTTCTCATTTTTGACAATGATGCCTTTGTAACTAAATAAATTTTTTCATTAGTTTGTTGTATAAACAAAACAGTACCATAAGAATTTTCTAAACTTCCTGGCCATAACTGAAGCCAGCTTTGGGTAATATGTTATTTGTGCCATAGAAAGTTAAAAGGAGTCAGTCTGTCAATGGCAAACATGAAGATGTAGCAAATGTGAATTCAGTTGACCTGATACCAACCACGCTGGTCAACATCCAATAATACCAGCTGCACAAGAACTGGAAGACAGCAGGTGAAACCCATAATCCACAAATAATTTAATAGCACAGCTCATGAATATGAGAGTTGCTGCAGGTCTAAAATTGACTAGGTTATTAAAAGATGCCTGAAGTCTCATGGAAATTTAAAGAAGAGTCAATGATATTTTGTTGGTTAGGATGGAAGAAGATTGAGGTGTGGCACAAAAATTCTAATTGTGAATAAAAAAATATTATATAAATACTCTCAGCAAAATACATAGCCTAGAATTTGGACAAAGATGTGTACATACCTAATCATAGAAGTTTGGGGCTGGATTTTTCTTGAAATTAATAAATTTATCACATAGAGAACCATTTATGAAAATGGTGACAACTAATATCAGTCAAAACTAGACTTTGATTCCTTCTTATCTTTATGTATGGATGTGAGAGTTGGACCATTAAGAAAGCTGAGAGCAGAAGAATTGATGCTTTTGAACTGCAGTGTTGGAGAAGACTCTTGAGAATCTTGTAGTCCAAGGGACTTCAAGGGGATCAAACAAGTCGACCCTAAAGGAAATCAGTCCTATTCAGGACTTCAGTGGAAGGACTGATGCTGAAGCTGAAATGCCAATACTTTGGCCACCTGATGCGAAGTACTGACTCATTGGAAAAGACTCTGATGCTGGGAAAGATTGAAGGCGGGAAGAGAAGGGGACAACAGAGGATGAGATGGTTGATGGCATCACCAACTTGATGGACATAAGTTTGAGTAAGCTCTAGGAGTTGGCGATGGACAGGGAAGACTGATGCGCTGCAGTCCATGGTGTTGCAAAGAGTCAGACACAACTGAGCGACTGAACTGAACTATTTTTAAAGGAATAGTGTCACAGTTCTCCAAAATATTTTCCCCTAGAAAGTATATTTTTTTTCTACCTTAAATGTTATTTTGTTGAAATTTTCTGAATAAAACTTTATCTTCAGATTTTGTTGAACTTTTCTAAATAAAATTTTTATCTTCAGGATTTAGAAGAGTAGATGAAATAATTTACCTGTTTTACTCTAAGAAAGCACAATTTTATAGACAGCATCTCTGAATTTACTTGGTAAGTCACTTAGAATAATCAAATGCCAAATAAATGTGTTTTTATTTGAAAATCTTTAAAACCATTGTAGACCCTGAACATTGAACAATCTTGATGAGCTAGGAAAACACATGGCAGAAAATACACATGGGATGGACATGTGTGTTTGACTATTTTACTTCAAACTCTCATTGCTTGACTTGAAAAAGTGTACAATCAATCTAAAAGATAATTATAAAATAATTTAAAAGAATATTATTTGCATCTCAAATATCTTATTCAACTTTTAAATATTCAAGTCAATTTTACCAGTCACAAAGAAATTATCTTTTACAAAATGTTCTGCTAACTGCTTTTTGGTATATGTTATGTAATGTATATATGTTAGAAGTACACGTCCTTTTTTTTTAACTTTAGCATTACTCTATTGCAAAACTTTAGAGAAAGAAAGAATAGTCACAAATAATTACACTAGATGGTGTGTTTGTGTGTGTATATTCACATGTCTTTGTGTGGTCAGCATGTTTGCCGGTTTCGTGGATTAAATAGGAGGGAAATGAAAGGAATAAAGCTATTTCAATTCCTTTTTTGACATTTGGCAGTCCCACCAATTCTTTAAGGAGCATTGTCCTTGACAGAATAAAGTGGAATGACATAAAGAGACAAAACAAGGGAAAAAAATAAACTGGGGAGGGGAACTGGAAATGTCAAGGAATTCTTGGGAATAGGAGGCTGACAAAAAGGGAGATGAAGAACTTGAGCTGCCTACAAAGGTCCTATAATAGCCTTGTTTTAATACTAATTTCAGAGTCTTGTACACAAAGAAATTCTGATATTCAGAAAATTTCCTTCATCTTAAATACATTCAATTTTCATTATCCATAATGACAAGCATCTATTTCAAGGTAATGATATAATTACTAGTAAGTATAGATATGTTCCAAATTTCTACCAACACTTAAACAATTTAAGCACCGAAACAGAGTATTTTCCAATGTTGTATTCCCTATCTAAAATATATCCAGCTTTACGATATTTTAAATAAGAGAATCAAAGAAACAGTGGAATTTTTCTCTCTGTGATCTAAGATAAACTGAATATGTCAGTAGAAAACTTTTAAAGCAGCATGGAAAATAACTTGTTGCATTTAGCTTTCACATTGAGGGGTGTTAAAATGTGACAGGGAATAAATAACCATAAGCAATGTGTAGGAAACAATATTCTAATAAGGTATAATAGGATGTGGACTCTTTCTTTGATTTTTCTCACCATTCCTTATACTATTGTAGTGTTACAATTATCTACTGGCCACAGGGATAGCCATTGTGTAATTATTTATCTCCTCCACACTGTGTCTAAAGGATGAAGGAAAAAATAACTTGAGCATGCTAAGGATGCTAAATAACCTGCAGACATCAATAAATAATAAACTGGGCTTGGCAACAGAATATTTCTTATTAATTGAAAGAGGTTAAAAGTAAATTTTAGAGATATTTTCATTAAAGCGGTAGAAGGAACATGACGGCATTTCTTTTAAATAAATAATAACATTGCATTTTGCAAAGGAAGCTAATGAAATATTATATTTATGACTTAAAACCTTGAGCTGCAGTTAACATTTCTATAAAGTTAATTTCAGCTAAAAGATTCTGTAGGCTGGAAACCCATTAATTTTGTACTGGTCACTTATTGAGCTCCAAGAAATGATGAAGCAAAAGGTATCTGGAAGGAAAAGAATATTGATAGTCACTGCAGCAAGCATAAATAAGAGTGCCTTGCTGAATGTGTGTGGAAAATAAAGATATTATTTACACTCAATGGCAGGTCCACAATGGTTTTTGGCAAGAAAAGTAAAAAAGAGATGACTTATGGGCTCCTGTGAGAATTCTAGCAGAGTTCTAAGAAACTAGACTAAAAATGAATCAGTTGGGGTGAGATAATTAAACACAGATAGAAAAATTTTTATTCCTTCTAACAAGAATGACGGCATGCGCACATGTATTATGCCTCAGCAGTCCTCTATTTCAATAACATTAATTTAGGTCCATTTTCATGCAGTGTTTATTTGCTAGAAAACCAATTTTCAGCAAACTCTAGTTAAATCATGTTCCACTGACATAATTGACTACAAGGATTGAATCTTAAGTCAGATAAAATTTTCAGAAATATTTAGCCATGCAGTAAATAGTAACACAAAACACTGACTTTCTTTTTAATTCATTCAAGCCTTAAAAAAGAGAACTTTTGTGAAAGAATAAACTTTCTACAAGATTTGTGAATCTCATCATTTTCAAATAACGCTAAAATATTAGCATTAACCAATGTTCCTGAGCTTCCTGGCAGTCAAAGTGAAAAAGGGATGATAAAGTTTTGGGGTCATGTAGCTTTCATATCACATTACAAAAAGCACGTGCTCATATGGAGAGACAAAAAGTTTACTAATTTTAACACCAAAAATTTATCATGAAGTTCTTTCTAAAGGGAAAATATCTCAGAATAAAATCAATGTTGCCAAATGCTTTGCACAAAACATACTGTTAAAAAAAAAAATCAACATTGTGCTATTAAATGTTATTTCTGTTAAACCATGGTTTTTTTTTACTATTGGAGGAACAACATAGATTTCTTTAATAGCGAGATAAAGACTAAACATTCTTCTTAAAGTTATACAAGTGTAATGTCAGAAAATAATCTTGCAAAGGAATCTACATCAAAATACAGCTTTCAAAATATCTTTTATTTACACTGTTATATGAATCTGAGTGAACTCTGGGAGTTGGTGATGGACAGGGAGGCCTGGCGAGCTGCGATTCACGGGGTTGCAAAGAGTCGGACCTGACTGAGCGACTGAACTGATCCGAACTGAACTGAACTGAACTGAATGGTTAGTAGCTATCCTTTAAAGATGGCCATCAGGGAATCACACTCCAGACTATTTACACCATTATACAATTGCTTCTCATGTTGAATCTGGGCTAGTCGGGTTAGTAAATTTAGGACATCAGAAAATTTGCAGCTTCTGCCTTGGTCTCACAGATCAAGGAATATTTTGGAACATTTCCTTTCAGAACTTAGCCACTATTGGGCAGAGAGAAACCAGATGTAGGTCCTCGGGTTGTCAGTTACCACTAATCGAGCAGTCCACTGCCAGCATTGACTGTCAGTCTTGTCAGCGAGTCATCTTGAACATCCAGTCCAGGTGAGCCTTCAGATAACTGCACTCCCAGCTGACATCTGCCTGGATCTCCAGAGAGATCCTCAAGAACCTCTTAGTCCAGTAAAAGCAATGAACTGTGATAAAGGATAAACCACTGCTTTAAGGTACTAAGTTATTGAGTGACTTACTAGACAGCTAGAAATAACTGGAGAAATGTGATTCTCTATTAACATAATAATAAGATCACACAATATCTAATAACGAGTGATTTCAAATTAGTGATGAGGATATTCAAGATTTTTGTCACATTAATAATATTCTTTGGACATATATGAAATTTCTATTTCCATGAAGCTAAAGTCACAGATAACTGCCATACAATATTCTGGTATATTGCTCACATAAGTAATTAAGGGAATGTTAAATTTAATTAGAACTTAGAAATAAAAAATGAACCTTATTTTCCCACTGTATTCCCTGTTCATGAATACTCCTGAATTCTAAACATTCTAAACATTACTGTAGACTCCAAATTAAGAGCTCCTAAGCTAAACCTGGTGGCTCAGATGGTAAAGCGTCTGCTTGCATTGTGGGAGACCTAGGTTCAATCCCTGGGTCGGGAAGATCCCCTGGAGAAGGAAATGGCAACCCACTCCAGTATTCTTGCCTGGAAAATCCCATGGATGGAGAAGCCTGGTAGACTACAGTCCATGGGGTCGCAAAGAGTTGGACACGACTGAGCAACTTCACTTCACTTTAAGCTAAACCATTGCTTGAAGATGTGACAGTTCTAGAGAGGATAACTGGAGGATATTCTAGATAGGATAACTCTTAGTTATTACATAGGTTTGCTTTTTAAATAGGAAAACAATTACAGTAAGATATTTAATTCAAACTCTGAAGAAAACTGTAGGACTCCTTACTGTTTGTGACATAAAAGCTAAAAAATATATGATGATGAAAATAATATACACCACTACAATGATGAATCCTTCTTGACTTTAACTGAATCAGCAGTTCAAATATTGATTTTGGAAGTAGACAAACATTAAAAGCCCTAGATTGACACTTTTTATTTTTATCAAACTTAACTCCATTCAGTTAGCATATGTCTATGCTTACCTTCTCTAGGCTCAATTTCAAATTGTATTGAACTTTATCTTTGAAAATATTAAATGATACAGTATCACTATCCCCTATGTTTCATAGTTTCCCTCAGACGAATTCTAGATTCAAGGTTACTTGAAGTTAATCATGAGTGCTGACTCAACCTGGAATCTTATAAGAATGATTTAAAGGCTAGATCAGAGTCCCAGTGAAGAATAATATGATGAACCATCAATATTTTCCATGTGCATTGGAAAGGTGAGGGGTAAAACCTTTCATAGAATTCCTATTGGTCAAAAGTGGGAAAATAACTGTAGCTTTGTAGGATAGTCTGAAGTCAGGGAGCCTGATTCATCCATCAAAACAGTATGGTAATGGCACAAAACTATAAATATAGATCAATGGAAAAGGATAGAAAATCCAGAAGTAAACCCATACACCTATGGCCAATTAATCTATGACAAAAGAGATAAGACTAGACAGTATTGGAAAGACAGTCTCCTCAACAAATGGTTCTGGGAAAACAGACCAGATACATGTAAAAAATAAAATTAGATCATTCTTCAACATCATACACACAAAAAAGTGCAACATAAATTAGCCTAAATGTGAGACAGGATATTATGAAACTCCTAGAGGAAATCATAGGCAGAACAATCTCGGACATAAATCTCAGCAATATCTTTTTTGAACCACCTCCCAGAATAATGGAAATAGAAACAAAAATAAACAAATGGGACCTACTTAAACTCAAAAGCTTTTGCACAACAAGGGAAATAATAAACAAAAGAGACAACCCACAGGTTGGGAGAAAACATTTGCAAATAATGTGACTAAAAAGGGATTCGTTTCCAACATTTACAAACAGCTTATGACATTTCATAGTATCTAAACAAACAACCCACTTAAAAAATGGGCAGAAGACCTAAATATATATTTATCCAAAGAAGACATACAGATGGCCAAGAGGCACATGAAAAGATGTTCAACATCATTAATTACTGTGTGAATGTTCAGTCGTGCCTGACTCTTTATGACACTATGGTTTGTAGCCCACCAAACTCCTGTGTCCATGGAATTTTCCAGGCAAGGGTACTGGAGTGGGTTGCCATTTCCTCCCCTAGGGGATCTTTCCATCCCTGGGATAGGACCCACATTTCTTGTGTCTCCTGCATTGGCAGGCAGATTCTTTACCAGTGTACCATCTGGGAAGTCCTCACTACTTATTAGAGAAATGCAATTCAAAATTACAATGAGATATTACCGCACACCAGCCATAATGGCTATCATCAAAAAATCCAGAACAATAAATTCTGGAGAGGATGTGGAGAGAAGAGAACCCTCCTACTCTGTTGGTGGGGATATAAACTGGTACACCTATGATGGAGAAGAGTATGGAAGTTCCTTAAAAAAACTAAAAGTGGAGCTACGATATGACCCTGCAATCCAATCCTGGGCATATATCTGGAGAAAATATGATCTGAAAGGATACATGCACCCCAGTGTTCATTGCAGCACTGTTTACAACAGCCAAGCTATGGAAGCAACCTAAATGTCCATCGACAGAGGATGGACCAAGATGTGGTATTAAAAAAAAAGAAATTATGTGCCACTCACAGCAACACAGATGGACCTAGAGAATGTCACTGAGTGAAGTAAGTCAGACAGAGAAAGAGAAATGCCATATGACATTCCTAATATGTGGAATCTGAAAAGAAAATGATACAAACAAACTTCTGCACAAAACTAAGCCAGACTCGCAGACTTAGAGAACAAACTTATGATGCCAGGGGGAAGGGTGTGGGGAAGGTATAGCTAGGGAGTTTGGGATGGACATGTACACACTGCTATATTTAATATGGATGACCAACAAGGCCCTACTGTATAGTACATGGGACTCTGCTCAAGGTTATCTGACAGCCTGGATGGGAGGAGATTTGGGAGGAAAACGGATACGTGAATGTGTATGGCTGAGTCCCTTCACTGCTCACCTGAAACTATCACAACATTGTTTGCAATCAACTCTACCCCAATACAAAATAAAAAGGTTTTAAAAATATAGGAAAATGAAGCCATCTTCCTCTAAAAGTTCAACCAGGTAAGGCAAGTTTAAGATAAATAAATTATGCCAATAAGCAAAATACCTACAATTTCATCTACAGCCTGCTAGTCAAAACAACTTCAAATTCATAATCTTTGCAGAAGTTTGTTTCAGTATCAAGTCAGATCACCAGATAAGACAAGAAGCTTATTTTTTACTGCTATTCATTAGAATATTAGACTACAGAAAAAAAATACCAGAGAGTATTTCAAGGAACCAAGAAAATATGATATCTTCAGGAAACTAATTCAAAATGCTACAAATTATAGATGAAAGATTCAGCTCATCTGTCAGTATGTATCAGAAGCTCAGTATCTAAGGAAAAACTACAAAATAAACTGACCGCTCATGCTTTTTTTTTAAATATAATTTTTTTGTCAAAGAACTCAATTCATTCTCTATTTTCCCCCAATTTTCAAGTTTCTGAACTATAAACATTTTATTAAATGTTTCATTTCCACTTGACCTCAATAAAAGCCATGATACATTGTGTACAAAAAGAGTGAACAAAATACATGTTGCTAGTGGTTTCCTTGCAGCTCACAGGCATTCATGGAGATATCATGATTTAACTGCCAACTATTGCTTTTAGCTAATATGTTGTTTATCCTTAAGAGGCTGGTTATCAAGTTAATTCTCACCATCCTCAGAACAAGCTCCTGTTGCATAGTGAAAACGCAGACTCTTTCTTTGATCAGAGGTAATCTCCTATAGTTTTAAGGAGCATTATCAACAAACAAATAGAAATCATTAAATCAATAGCTGACTTTTTATCATTACATTTGTGCAGTCTCTTTCTCTCTCTACCCATCACTTTATCTTTTCATTTTCACTGTCTTTGTCACAGCAGTGTTCTGATAGCTTACCTAGTAACAACAGCACTTGAAAAAAATAGCATCTAGATGTGAATAACAATATCCAGCATACTCAGAGGTCCAGATTACCATCAATGCCATGTGGAGAGGTCACCTATGCCCTGAGTCTAGTGAACAAGTGCCAGCAGCTCTGTTTATAATCATGGTTACTACTCACAATACTACATTTGACACGTAGATAAAGCATTTTAAAAAGATAGTGATATGTTGCCCAGTCGATTTAGTAGGCAATGTTTATACTTTTAACCACCAACCATAGTAATTTTGGATAAAATATCATTAGTATTATAAATTTTCCTTTTTATAAAAAAGTCCATTCTACACCAATAATACCACAACCCCCACCATTCCCCTGGCAATGCTGAGATGTACAGGGATTTAAACAGATGGAGTGTGTTATGGGAATGCCCTTATTTATGACCTAAAGGCATCCTTCTTTCCCTTGGGATCAAAGGTGAAGTTATTTTCCATGCTAACTCTGTCCTGAGGCAGAGTCTATCAACTCTGCCACATTTCTGCTGAATTATATGATGGTTTTGAAATGCGAGTTGATGTTCCCTTGAGATGGTGCTTTAATCAGATTCATTACAATAAAAAAATGAATCCTAGACTAACAAAATAAAGTGACAGTATTTTATAGGCAATAGGAGGTAAGATGCACTGAATAATACTTAACAGATCCTTAAGATAAATTTACAGTGAATGCAATTAGCCTCATCCCTCATAAAAATAGGCTGTTGCCACTCTCTTAAGAGAGCTGGACATAGTGTGCTTCACATGCTTCAGTGCTTTGTGTACTTCACATTTAATAATATATTAGTCATGCTGAGCTTCAGTGTTTTAGATATTTTGATCCTTTGGCATCTCTGCAATCACAAGGCATCAACAATCACATGAATAATAATTATTTCATTTTTGTCATACACAAGTAACAGAAAACTTTTCTCAGTAACTTAAAGAGTAGTTTTAAGAATTTTTCCTATAACATTTATTTTTCATGACACATACTAAGTTTAACTTTTTGCATTATTAGCCACATTCAATTAGGAACTAAATTATTATATGAGAACTATTATTTAAATTACACAAACATTAAAAGTACCAGAAAAAAGCGTTTAACTGTCTTCTCTAGATTAAAGCATAATAAGTGTTTTTTAAAGACCTCTCTAGTGATGCCTTTATTATTCTAAAGAATTATAATAGAGGATCTTAATTTAAAATATAATTGTCCTAGATCTATGTGTATCTCTTAGAGTATTCCATTTCTCACCTTTTTAAAACATGTCATTAACATTTAATACTATTTCTAAAACTTTATATTGGACAGCTGTGCTTATTATATCAATATTTAAAATTCCTCTTTTATTTCATCTCAACTCTCGTTAAGGCAAAGAACAAACATTAAAACTATTAAATATCCCTTTAAACACTTCATTTTCTCATGGTTAATGAACTAAATTATAAGCAATCAAGAGACCTACAGGGCCCAGGTGGTGCTAGTGGTGAAGAGCCTGCCTGTCAATGCAGGAGAGGGAAGACGGACAGGTTTGATCCCTGGGTTGGGAAGCTCGCCTGGAGGAGGGCATGGTGACCCATTCCAGTGTTCTTGCCTGGAGAATCCCCATGGTCAAAGGAGTCTGGAGGGCTACAGTCCATAGGATTGCACAGAGTCAGACACGACAGAAGCGACTTAGAATCCTAAAACTCATTTTACCGTAAGTATATTTATTAGGTCTTTATATTTCTATGCTATATCTTTTCTCCCTAGAGGAAGCAGCATCTAAAAGGGCCCCCAATGACCACTGCCTCCTGGTGTAGTCTTGTATAATTCCCTCCCCTCAAATATTCTGCTTCCAGTCAACTGATTATGGCAATATAGAGGAAACGGTATGTCCACGACTAGGCTACGCAATATCGAGACAAACATCTTGTCAACAGACTTGATTTATTTCTTGTTGGCTTCTATGCTTGGTGAGACAGTCAGCCATGTTCAAAAGCCCCATACGGCAAAGCCCCATGTTCAAAAGCCCCATACCTTAGGGTAGCCTCTGGCCAGGAGCCAACAAGAAACTGAGACTCTTAGTCCAATAGCCCTCTCAACTATGCTAGTTAACTATGCCAGTTAACTATGCCAGTTAGCTGAGGTTTCAGATGAGACCCCAGTCCCAGGAGACACCTTGATTGCAGCCTCATGAGAAACCAAGAGCCAAAAGACCATAAGGCATGCTTGAATCTGTGATCCCCAGAGAGTCTGAGCCAACTGTGCTTAAGCCACTAAGTTTTGAGGGTCACTAGTTAACTATAGATAGATTAAATAGTACACTTCCTTAGATTTTATTTACCTTGGGATTCCCTGCCACTTTTCAAGAAATCTAGAGGGCTCCTGTAATCCCACTCTGAAGTAGTAGATCCCTTCACTGTCAGTCCTTATCCTTCTCATTTGCCAACCCAGGCTGCATTTTTTCTTTGGTTATCATTATCTCATAAACTCTAGGAAGATGATTCCTTTTCCATTATTCTAGGGTTGCATCAGTATAAACCTAAAACAGTCACTGTAGATTTTTTTTCCCTGATGTTGACAAGTCACTGGTATATGGCTCCATCTTCATCAATGAGATCTGAGTGTCAGTTAACTAGAGAACTCACAGGATTGGTCAGCGAAGGCAATGAAAAAAGGTGAGTAGAAGAATCACCTCTCTTCTTACTAATATTTGCAGGTTATGCCACTATAGTGTAACCACAAAGATGGCCATTGTCATTTTAAGAGTGGCAGAAAAAAATGACAAACATTATGCCTGATAAGTCATGTTATAACTATGATGTAATATGACACAATATGATTTGATATGATGCCACTAAATTAATGACTCTGGAATCATCCTTCCTCCCTTTTTTTTTTTTAATGTGGCACAGTTAAGCTAATTTTTCATGGGTCTTTTGTAACCTGTAGTTAAGAGCATCCTTACTGATATACTTGCTAGAATGTGTGATTTTCAACTGATGCTACTTATATGCAGAGCTTTCTGTTCATGTACCAGGACAGAGTATAAGAGCCATCTTTACACAGCATTAATCACATAATACAATCATCCTCACAATCATCTACCTGCTTTGAAATTTTCCCTTTAAGCCCCAAAATTATATCTGGCAATTATTTGATCTCACCACAACTTGCAGCTCTGCAACTTGAAGAACTCTCATGCAAATAAGTCAGAAATGGACAACAAAAATCAACAAGAGCATAGCAGCTTTTCTCAAACTGGGCTCCTCATCTGAATTGCAGAGCACAAGATGTAATGTGAATGACAATTTTATCAATTCTGCAGAGGATAGCACAAAAGTATTTCACTATTGCCAATCTAGTAGAGAAGTTAATTCATTACAGACAAGGGGTGCCTTCAGGCATTTGGACTTAAGTCACTCCTGGGACACCAGCTGTGAAAGGATGTTCTGGTTGTTAATCCCACACTTGCTCAGCTACACTGACTCCCTCCACCTTTTATTTCATTTTTTGATTTTTCTCCAACAAAACCTGTAGCATTGAAATATTCCTGATTCCTCTGTTCTCAGGATCAAGACTTTATATAAAATTATTTCATCCAGTCATCTTTTTCAGAATTATCTCTTTGTAATGACACCTTATAGGGATTCTAATCCATATCAAAATGCCAGATATGTATTAGGGTTTTAATGAACACTCCATGTTGAAAGATCAAAAAGGGGCAGCTTGTATGTTAGTCCATTATGATTATGGCACAGTCCAGATACCAAACTTCTGCTAAATAAAGAATGATAAAATGATTTTGCTATACATTAATTCAGTATATTTTTGTTCACATGTATTTTAGTTTTTAATTATTTTATTGATATTATATCTGAAAAGAAAGGTCTTTCATATATGCTATTCTATTTACCAACATCAAGCCTTTGATGGTGGTTTTAATTAGGCCAGATATATTTGTGCTAATATTTCTTGCAAAGGGAAGACAGTTTTCAATTGATATCTAATCCTACGAGAATAAGGTATGTAAAAGGGAATCAGCCACATAGGGTACATCTGAAATTAAACTTCAGGGCTCTGTTTATATGCAGGGTGGGAAGAGCAGGGTAAAAAGGGCATTTCAAATGCAAATTCAAGGA
The DNA here is from genome assembly GCF_023091745.1 of Budorcas taxicolor. Classification (NCBI taxonomy): domain Eukaryota; kingdom Metazoa; phylum Chordata; class Mammalia; order Artiodactyla; family Bovidae; genus Budorcas; species Budorcas taxicolor. The sequence goes on from NC_068910.1 coordinate 92,089,635, forward strand.
GTGCTTTGTGACACAGTTTAAGCTCCATCTCATAGTCTTGGCGTTGACTAATTGAATTGCTATTGATAAGATGTCACTTAAAGAGACATCTCTGCATTGAAACATGAGTTTGCTGTAAATGACCCGTCATTAAAGTCATGGGTAATGTCCCTGTCTAGACTGAATTAAAATGTACCTACTAGCGATGTGCTCAGGAGGAGTTAAACCAGCAAGGATGGGGGGAACTCAGTGTCCATGAGCCACTAGAGAATTATGCCTCAGGTGCTATGTTAATTTACTCGCTGGCAAACATTAATTGAAGCCAATCAATAAAGCAGGTAGAAAAGCTGGAAACTGCAGCTACATTAATTACCCAATATACTCAGATATATTTTTACCTAAAAGATGTAGAATACTAGTTTTGAATTTTTAATTATATCCATGTAGATAATATAATTAGTTTTCCTTTAAATTAATTTACTTATTTTAATTGGAGGATAATTATAGTATTGTGATAGTTTTTGTTATACATCAACATGAATCGGCCACAGGTAAAAGGTATAATCAGTTTTGTATCATTTTCATACAAAAGGTAATAATATTGAAATCATAATTTAAAGACATGGTTTTTAAAACGGGTTTTCCCAACTGTTTCACATTTAGCCAGGAATCACTTTAAATAACTGAAATTCAAATTCAGGTAGTATATAAATATTATTCATCAAAACTCAAATATAAAACCCTTTTCCATAAAAATACACATATTATATATATTTTAATCCTTCATATTGGGAATGAATTAATCCTTTCCACCCTGTTTCCACATCTCAGTAGAGATATAAACTATTGGCCATAATTCTTCCTATTAACATGTGTAGTATGTAATACAACCTATTACAAAGAGAATAAACATAAATGCATTTTTCAAGACAGATTTTAGAGATGACATATATTGCCATCCAAAATTTATTAATATGCTTTTCTATAGAGCAAGCTCCATATATTGTATCCTGTTTTTAAATTTAAATATTATTTTTAATTTCTGAGACATTGCTAGGCTGGTGTTCCTCAAGGTATTTTAGAGGCTTCAAATTAAAAAGAATCACTACATTTTAAGTGCCTATCACACTTATATACATGAAGACTCAGCTATGTGAGGAAGCAGATATTATGGCGATACTGGGTGGTCACTTAACAAGGAATAGGTAGACAGCTAATGTCACATCTCAGAAAACTGTAAATTTTTTTCATCTTTATTCATATTTCATCTATATTTATCTTATTATATCACCTCTGATCTTAAAACTAACCTTTATTGTTAACTGAGGGGGATTAGAAAGGTGAAAAATTAAAAAGATGAAATAACTACACTAGCTATGACAAACTCATTTAAAACAAATTTTAATATTGACAATTACCTATATCAAAGTTATATTACCTCTAAAATATAACTGCATTTCCCATTTGGTATAAAAAATGTCTACACAGACTGTCTAGATATTTTTCAATAATCATTTATCTTATCATATCTTAATAGCATATGCCTTTAAAAATGTAATTTCAGTCATTTGAAGTTGTTTCTGGCCAAAATCCAGGATTTTACTGATTTTCTTTTCAAATTCTGTATTAAGCCATTTGATGAAAATCATTATATAGCAAGTTCTCTTCCTGTAAATCACTATAATTTGGCATGATTTTCTTTATTTCTGACTGAAAAGCTTTATGGATGATATAAAAGGGTAATATGAAATAGTATCATCCATTATTTTTAGAAAAATCACACATAAGTGGGCAAAATGATAAAGTATATAAGAAATATATCAAATGATGAGCCTATGAAAAATAAAATATATTTATTTTATTTTTATTTCTAATGTCCATTATTGTTGTTACATATGGTTCATTTTATTTGGGAGTTGCTGAAATTTAATTCTTAATGAATAATCATGGATTGTTCTTAGGGTGTTTTCATTATGTCCATTTCCTTTCTGAATTAATGGTCTTTAAAAAAATTCTTAAGATACATCAATCATTTTGCTTTTTACACTAACTTTTGTCAGAGAAGCAGACTGCCCTTTCCATTCACTGTGTAACTCTAACATTGCATGGCCTAGTTCTCAGAGATTAAGTTAACTTGTAGCTGAGGGGAGGTTAGAGGTTTTGAAAAGAGACCTGTGTCAAAGACTCTGACACGCAATTTTCCTGGCTGAAATGAGCTTCTGAATTAGAGTACATGGAAATTCCAATAAAGCCAATTAAAATTTCCAAATGAGGCAAAAGGCTAAAGTCAAGACCTGTTAGTACATGTCTGTTTGAGAAAAACAATCTTGCTTAGAAAAAAATGCCTTATTAGTTTCAAATTGACCACTTTCAGTACCTGGAAGAACAATGTTTCAGTAAAGTAGAACAAAATCAGAAGGGCATTTTATATTTATATCCACATATAATCTCTGTATTTATTTTACTTTCAATAGTCCAAAGTTTTACTCATAACTTGCTTTTCGTTTTGTGTTGCATCACTGTGAAAATTATGTCAAGCTTTATTAAATAAGGGGAGGAGGTACTGTGAAGAAGAAGCCGTCTGCCACTGCAAGAGAAAGATTGGCATTTGGCTGTGTGCTAACTAATTAAATGTCACTGAGTCCAGAGGCTAAATATGCATCAGTTGATGATTTGGTAGATTTTACTGCTGCATATGTAGATTTAATTATAGTGTGATTGAACTTAATAAAGTGGCAGTACCTCCCAGAAACATATTTTGTGACCCATGATGTCTCTCTTAAAGAGCTTACTAACCATTGCCCTTACATAATGTTATATTTTGCTAAGTTCATTATAGAGACAATTACATAGCAAATTAACAAGTATTCACCTGTGCATTATCCACTGATGATTCTCTATTTGATCCAAAATTAACATCTTTGTTCCATCATCTAATAGGTGTCAAAGATCCTTCCCTAACTATCGTGGTTCTGGAAAGTCTTTTTAATATACATTGTTTATACCTATCTATACATTATGTCTATCTATATATCATATATATATTATACAATGTATATATCTATACATTATCATATATACTCTAATCCAGGAAATTTCTACTTCTCCATTCAGGTTGTATACATACACACTTTTATTTTTTTTTTAAACAATCATAGTACCTAAATGAGTGGAAAGAAAATATGATTTAGGGAATATCCTCTTCTGAATTTTCTTTGCAGTTTTTATCAATTAGAAATGATAGCCAAGAATCAACAATAGAAGACACCCTCTTTGCTAAAATCACAGATATGTTCTTCCTATGTAACTCTTAGGATGTCCCTGGTGGCTCAGATGGTAAAGTTTCTGCCCACAGTTATCCACTGATTGGGCACCATAATGCAAAAAAAAAAATGATATATGTCATCATAATTAGTAATTACCCATAAATTATATTTTAATTTGGTATCCACTTTGTTCATTTTAAGATATCTACAAAGTAATTTTACTTCCCACCTCCTCCACCCCAGTGGTGAACAATAGGGAAATTTAACCTGGAATGAAAAGACTGGTACAAAAAGAGCTAATAGGTAAATGTATTTGAGAATGCTTTCTTCAAAGCATACTTAATTGGTCTTTTGGGCTCTGTGGGAGAGGGCGAGGGTGGGATGATTTGGGAGAATGGCATTGAAACATGTATATTATCATATAAGAAACTAATCGCCAGTCCAGGTTTGATGCATGGTATAGGATGCTCGGGGCTGGTGCACTGGGATGACCCAGAGAGATGGTATGGGAGGGAGGTGTGGGGGGGTTCAGGATTGGGAACACATGTATACCCATGGCAGATTCATGTCAATGTATGCAAAACCAATACAGTATTGTAAAGTAATTAGCCTCCAATTAAAATTAAATAAATTTATATTTAAATTAATTAATTAAAATTTAAAAAATAAATAAATAAAAGAGGAATGGTTAATTTCCTTAAGAAATAAAGTTGGTAACAGCTTTAGTTTAAAAAAATACTTAATTTCCTTAGAATGAATATACATTATCAAATCTCTAACATCTGGCAGAAAGATGTATCAGAAGTTCTGTTCTTCCAAAGACTGGCAGTTGAAATTATGACTTGTAATCACTGTGAAAATGTCTGTTTTGTATATTCAAAGTTAGGTCATTTCCTCCTCCACATCTGACAGTCAGAAAACATGCTATTCTGGTGACTTTTAAAATAACCATGATGTCCCTTTCATATAATTTTCCCCCTTTAATGCATCTTTATCTTTTGTGAGATGAAATTGTGATATCAGGAAAACAATGAAAGAAAGTAATATTTTTAAAAGTGTGTATGGAAGGAACAGTGAGCAACACTTAAATGTTTTACTTTTTTTTCTTGCTCTTCCACTACAAAGCAATTAATTAAATTGTATTTTTGTGGATCTTTTGCAAAAAACAAACAAACAAACAAACCTTTGTGCATACATCAGAATTATTAGCAAAGTCTGAAATATGTCCCTAGACTCTTTCAACCAACTCAAATTCTCTAAGGCTTGGATAAGGTCTCGTTATTTATGTTTTAAAAAGCCCAAGTAGGTGATTTCAATGCTGACCCCTGATTAAAAGCTAGTATATTAAAGAAAGGGAGCGATGAAGCAAATAAGACCATCCGAAACTTTCCATCTCGAAGCATGCCGGACACAATGAAGTTTGTAATCTCTGGAATCTGTATCACGTTCAAAACACAAAGCAAATAAAAACCAATAAAAAACAGTACATATCAAGTGGGCATAAATTTAGCCAGACCTATATTACAGGTTTTATTGACATACAAGTTTTCCAAATTGTTAAACAAAAATACAGTATAGATGGAGCTTCTAGCACATCCAAATGACACAGGAATTATAACCTCTGCCTAAAGGGTTTTGAATGTGTATGTTGTTAATAAAATCCAGGTTTGAGAATCTATATCTGCTCAGCTGTTTTGAAAACAAATATGTGGATGAAATATTTTTAATCTTATGAAATTCCTAGCGGTAGGGGGGTGAAATAAAAATATTTAAAATTTGAGACTGGATCAGCTATTCAAATATAAATATTATATATGTTTTATTTTAAAAATTACATTAAACTATACTAGCCTAAAATAAAGATATTAGAATTCCTTATTAAAAATTATTTTTAAAGAAATGGTTATTTTATGACAAGGAAACAGAACAGAAATTCCTTATTTATTCACAAAAAAGGGGCAGGAGCAGTTCCTCGGGAAATGCAAGAATATTCTGCCATAATATGTACACATAATATGTGTAGACTGTTCTAAACCTTAGCTCATTCTCCCCATTCTCAGCTAATCATGTTGAAAATATTTTCTAAATTTTGTGGTCTACAAGTCACAAATTTGAATCCATACAATCTATGTGTCCTTGTCACTCTGTGAAAATCTATATTATATTCATGAACTTCCTTTATTTGAAATACAATAGTCACTTTTGCTCATTTTTCACATTTCAAAAATTGCTGATAAACTCTTTCTTTGACTTCTGTGACACATATCTATATTTTCTCTCTACTTCTCTCCACTCAATTTAAAACTCTAATTATACCTTAAAGTTGATCTTGTCCTAGGTCCCTCTCCCCCACTTTTTTTTCAGTTTGTATAATATATTCCTAGTGCTACCATTTTCATGGCTTAAAGTTACTCTATCTATGCTGGAAACTCACAATTGGCTTCTCTTTCCTGTATGTTCATGATGATGTCTTCAAACCCATTCACATTACTATCCACAGAATGCCATTATTTCCAAAAACTGCTCATCATCTATAACCTAGATCATCTAACCACCCTGTGCTTAGTAGCTCAGTTATGTCCAACTCTGCGACTGCATGGACTGTCCACAGGGATTCTCTAGGCAAGAATACTGGAGTAGGTTGCTATGTCCTTCTCCAAATGATCTTCACAACCCAGGGATCAAACCCAGATCTCCTGCATTGCAGGTGGATTCTTTACCATCCAAGCCACCAAGGCAGTAGGTCCTAAGATAGCCAACCAACAAAAAGATTTGTGTGTCCTATTCCATGAATGGCATCTTCCAAGAATTTTCCCTGATTCAAACACCTGAGCATCATCCTCACATCTTCCCCATCCCCAATTCATTCAATCTCCAAGCACTACAGGTTTTACTTCTTAAAATCTAGATTTAATTCACCATTTTCCCATCACCACCTAGTTTAGGCTACCATTATTTTTTCCAAATTACTGCACAAGCCCAATTATCTTGTTGCCTTTTGTATTTCCTATTAACCTTACATCAGAAGAGCTTTCTTACATGCAAATATAACTATATTTCCATCAATATTAAAATGTTTTAGTCAAGGGAGAAGCATAAGAAATTTTTTCCCTCAGGAGGGAACTCTCCATAAACTCACATCTTTAATCTTTCTCCACACCCACCTCCTTTCCCTTTTCTGCCCCTCTCTTCCCTTACTTACCTACAGCAGCCCTCAGTACTAACCTTAGGCTGAACTGGATTCACATCCTTATGGGCACCTGTTTCTTCTTAGTTCCATGCCTTTTCCCTTTGTTTTCCTCTAGCAGGATCCCTCTTCCTGTCATCCTCTTCATTTCAGTTGTAGGTCAGAGATTAGTTCTTCCTAGAACCCCTTCTTGACCAATCCCAAATATGGTATAGGATTGTGTATGCTTTTCTGTACTACCATACCCTCTGTTCTTCCCCTATTATATTACTTCTGTTTTCCTGTATTTTCCATTATTGTGTATCCCCCTTAAAAATGGACACCATGGCTTTACTGTTCTCAGTTCAGTTCAGTTGCTCAGTCATGTCCAACTCCTTGCAATCCCATGAATTGCAGCACACCATGCCTCCCTGTCCAGCACCAACTCCCACAGTTCACTCAAACTCATGTCCATCGTGTCAGTGATGCCATCCAGCCCTCTCATCCTCTGTCATCCCCTTCTCCTCCTGCCCCCAATCCTTCCCAGCTTCAGAGTCTTTTCCAATGAGTCAACTCTTCGCATGAGGTGGCCAAAGTACTGGAGTTTCAGCTTTAGCATCATTCCTTCCAAAGAACACCCAGGGCTGATCTCCTTCAGAATGGACTGGTAGGATCTCCTTGCAGTCCAAGAGACTCGCAAGAGTCTTCTCCAACACCACAGTTCAAAAGCATCAATTCTTCGGCTCTCAGCCTTCTTCACAGTCCAACTCTCACATCCATACGTGACCACTGGAAAAACCATAGCCTTGACTAGACGGACCTTTGTTGGCAAAGCAATGTCTCTGCTTTTGAATATGCTATCTAGGTTGGTCATAACTTTCCTTCCAAGGAGTAAGCGTCTTTTAATTTCATGGTTTCAGTCACCATCTGCAGTGATTTTGGAGCCCAGAAACCACCTGTGCCCAATTCTTATATTCTACTCCCCTGTTTAGCACTCTTCTGCCTAATTACCTTGTGATAAGATCCACTATTCTTACCAACATTTAATCCTATTTTAGTCACTTTCCTGTTATTCCTTCTTCTTACTCTCTCTCTCTCTCTATATATATACATACATATATATACATACATCTCATTAAAAATATACAAACAATACAAAAAACATACAACCCCCTCTATACCACTAACCTGCTAAAAAACTTCATGAAAATTTGCATGGCATTGACTATCTCTAGATTTGCATTTATCTCAAACTGAATATTTCACTGACTATAACTTCACTACCATCTTTATTCCAAAACTAAACCAGCATGCAAAATTCACAAATTATCACTGCCAAATGAAAGGAGCATTTATATTTAGTATTTCAGTTCAGTTCAGTCACTCAGTTGTGTCTGACTCTTTGCTACCCCAAGGGCAGCAGCACATCAGGCCTCCCTGTCCATCACCAACTCCTGGAGTTTACTCAAACTCATGTCCATTGAGTCAGTGATGCCATCCAACCATCTCATCCTCTGTCATCCATTTAGTGTTTAGTAAGTGAGAATTTATATTTATCCATAAAGTTCATTCTTAAGCAGTGCTAAAAATTTCCACTTGCAATGCAGGAGATGCAGGTTCAATCCCTGGGTTGGGATGATCCCCTGGAGAAGAAAATGGCAACCCATTCTAATATTCTTGCCTGAAAAACCCCATGGACAGAGAAGCCTGGTGGGCTACAGTTCATGTGGTAACAAAGAGTCGGACATGACAACAACAAAAAGCTCCAGTGAACTCCAGTATTCCAGTGCATACCCAAAACTCGAAAGCTTAGTAAACAACTTCTTGCTCTGAACCAGTACTTCTCAAATTTAAAAGTATATGAAAAAATCACCTGTGGTCTTCTTGAAATGCAGCCAGGACTTCAGCAGGTCTTGGTTGGGGCCCGAGCCTTCACTTTTCAAATCCCCATGCCAAAACTGCTGGTCTTCGATCCATGCGCAGAGCAGCAAGTACTATCTGCAGTTTTTTTGTTGTTGCTGTTCAGTCACTCAGTCGTGTTCAGCTCTTTCGTGACCCAAAGGACCATAGCCCACCAGGCTCCTCTGTCTGTGGGATTCTCCAGGCAAGAATACTAGAGTTGGTTGCCATTTCCTTCTCCAAGAAATCTTCCTGACCCAGAGATTGAGCCCAGGTCTCCTGAATTGCAGGTGGATTCTTTACCACTGAGCCACTGGGGAAGTGCACTATCTTCAATACAGTGTAGTAACTGTGGAATTTTAAAAATGCCACTCCCTGGGCACCCCTGGGGATTGATTTCATTGGTCTGAGTGCGAGTTGGTTTCTGGGAGTTTTCAATGCCCCCCAGTTGATTCTAATATGAAGCAAAGTTCAAGAACAACTGATATAAGTCATGACAACCTCTTATTCCATGAAAATCCTTTTTCTAATTATTGAGGAACAAAACATGAAAATATGAGTGTAAACTAATGCTCGTTCAGACCCTGCTTCTCATAAAGTGTAGATGGATGGATTCATATCATCTGGCTCACCTGGAAGCATTTGTATTTTTATCAAGATGCTTGGGTGATTTGGGTGCACTTTATACTCAAAGGCTTCCCTGGTGGCTCAGAGGGTAAAGCGTCTGCCTGCAATGCAGGAAACCTGGGTTCGATTCCTGGATAGGGAAGATCCCCTGGAGAAGGTAATAGCAACCCACTCCAGTACCCTTGCCTGAAAAACCCCATGGATGGAGAAGCCTGGTAGGCTACAGTCCATGGGGTTGCAAAGAGTCAGATACGACTGACCACTTTCACTTATATTCAAGACGTTCAGGACTGAGGCTTTTCATTAATTCAAATAGGCATTTATTTATTTAGATAATTTTTCAATGATGTACAGTTGACATGGAACATACTAGTTTTAGGTATAGAACAATGGTTTGGTATTATGTATATATTGTGAAATGATTACAACAGAAATTTTAGTTAACATTGATTATTACACACAGTTACAAATTTTTTCTTCTGATGAGAGCTTTTACGATCCACTCTCCTAGAAACTTTCAAATACACAGTACAATATTAGCTCTAGTCACCATACTGTACATTATATCACCAGGACTTATTCCTCTTTATAGCTGGCAGTATTTGGATAAGCATTTAAAGTATCAAAGATTATTAACCTAGAGGGTAATAATTTCATTAGCCCAACAAAGAATTTCTGTACTAATTTCATCTAGAATGTGTCTAAATATGCTGTACATTATATCACCAGGACTTATTCCTCTTTATAGCTGGCAGTACTTGGATAAGCATTTAAAGTATCAAAGATTATTAACCTAGAGGGTAATACTTTCATGAGCCCAACAAGGAATTTCTGTACTAATTTCATTTAGAATGTGTCTAAATATATCTTCAAAAAAAAAAGGAGAAGGCAATGGCACCCCACTCCAGTAATCTTGCCTGGAAAATCCCATGGATGGAGGAGCCTGGTAAGCTGCAGTCCATGGGGTCGCGAAGAGTTGGACACGACTGAGCGACTTCACTTTCACTTTTCACTTTCATGCATTGGAAAAGGAAATGGCAACCCACTCCAGTGTTCTTGCCTGGAGAATCCCAGGGAAAGGGGAGCCTGGTGGGCTGCCGTCTACGGGGTCACACAGAGTCGAACACGACTGAAGTGACTTAGCAGCAGCATAAAATAAGAACATGTGATAGAGAAGGCTTAGGAGAGTATGAGACCCCTTCATGAAGGGAAATATGTTCTTTTAATTTTTGAGATTTAAATGATAGGGAAAAAAAAAATCACCTCTGAAAATCTAGCGAGAAGTCGCTCAGGCAGAGATCTGAGCAGCCACAAAGACTAAAGCACAAAAGATCTTGGTGTGTCCCAGAGACAGAGAGCAGGTTTCTGAGGCTGACACGTAGCAAATGAGAGAGAGAGTACTGAGAAAGGGGCTTCCCGGGTGGCATTAGTGGTAAAGAACACACCTGGTAATGCAGGGAATGTAAGAGATGCGTGTCCCATCTCTCGGTCAGGAGGATTCCCTAGAGGAGGGCAGGGCAACCCACTCCAGTATTCTTGCCTGGAGAATCCCATGGACAGAGGAGCCTGGAGGGCCATGGGTCCATGGGGTCACAAAGAGTCGGACACTACTGAAGCAGCTTAGCACTCACGCATACTGAGAGTGAGACTGGGGGGTTAGGGAAGACCCACATTATTGAGGTCTGTGAGAAAAGAGCAAGGAGTTTGCATTTTACGCTAACTGAGAAGGGGAGACAAGGGAATTTTCAATTAAGATATGATCTTGTTTTCATTATTAAGAAATTGTTCTGGCTGCTGTGAGGAGATGTGACTACAGAGTGAGGAGGGGCTGAAGTGCAAACAGTGGGGCCAGTGATGAGGTTATTCCTTGTAGTGATACAAGTGAGAGATGTTGATAGCTTAGACCCCCCCCCAAAAAAAAATCCTATCAATGCCTGCTATTCATTTTGTGCTTGCTGTGTGCACCTCCTCCAAGTGGGCAGTGCTTCCGACTAACAGATCAGTGCACAGTGTTCGTAACATTCCATATCAGACTACTCTTAGGATCATTCAAGTTCCCACTCAATGATCTAGTTATGAGAAATGACCATAAAGACAGACTACAATACATTTATATACTAATAATCACCAGGTAATTTATAACTGAATTCCAAAGGTTTCCCTAAATGCATAGTTCCATCTCTGTGCCTCAGCAACCATTTAGTGAATGGTAGTGCCCCTGAATTATTATTAACTTCATTCCCAAGGAACTTGGAGAATTGTAATAAGCAGACTTTATTCAGTGTAACTGTCAACTGAATATATTTCGACTGTTACTTTTCTCTGCTTCTAGTCTCCAAAAGGAAGTTTAGGTTTAAGAATAGTATGTGTACGTTTCATTCATTCAAAACTATTTCTTACTTTGCTTTTATAGCTACGTACCAAAGTAAATACTGGGGAAAATTCAGTGGCAAAGCTAACATCCATGGGTGTCTTCATAGATAATATTATTTACTAAGAGAATGTATCCAAAACACAGACAACCCCAATAGAGTGCCATAAGGGGTACTCTCCATGATATAAAGATGATTAGGAAACCTTCCTATAAAAAAGAGGGTTCTAATTATGAACTAAATATTAAGTTGAACAAAGGGAGTGGAGGAGCAAGGAAGAAAACAATGCCCAGATTTGATAAAGACTATGGCACCATCAGTATTTTCTAAATGTGTACACAGAATCCCTCAGCGAGTCAGACAGCTGATACCTAACCTACAAGCCTGTGTTGAAGCAAGAGGAGAGACAGAGATGAATTAATTCATATGTTAATTAATCAGCACATATTATTGAGTGCCTACCATATACTGGACACTAATAACCGGAACACAGATGTGAGCAAGAGAAAAATTCCCTCGAGCTTAACTTTCCTAGATCTTGGGAGACAGAAAGCAGCCAATGGACCAACAAGCCACTTTTTTCCCCCCAGTTCATTGTTTAAAGTCAGATGTGTAAAAATATAACAGATGTCCTTTGTTCTATCAACAAATCCCACCTGTGGGACGCCCTACAGTTTTTTGAAGAGGTCTGTCAGAAAATAAGTGATTCATAAAATCACCTGACAGAACTAAGCACATGAAGCACGTAAGACAAGGCTGTCAGGATTTTTCAGCTCACCCAATGATGAATGTCATAGGAATGAGTCCGCTTTAATTATTTCTCCCTGGAGTCTTTCTACCATTCTAAGGATGATTCTTGCCTTTTTTTCCCCTTTGTTTGACTTGAATTAGTTTTTCCTTTTGCCATCTTATTCCCACATCTTATTCCATTCAACTTCCATACCTACACTGGAAACCAGCCTCTTAGGCAACTGCTTGGTCAAAGATTGACCCAGGATCCCTTTGAGGATTGACATCTTATTTCTTCAAGTGAGTCAAAGAGGAGCCATTCAACCTAGAGAATGCTCAGAAGTTTCATAGGGCCAACTTCATGTTTTCAGCAGCCTTTCTTGAATAACTGACTAGGTTTAACACCAAATAAAATGATGGGCTCTTTTTTTCTTTGAAATTCAATTGTGTGCTATTTTGGAATTCCAGCTTCTACAAGAAATGTATTTTCCCACTAAGAAAAGAAACATTTTACTGAGATTTAAAGACAATGCAAGGTAAGAGACTCTCCAGAAAGGCATTAAAAATTAACTACAGGTTTAAAATTTAAAATTCATAATGGAAATGCCAGAATAAATCTGAATTTTCTCAGATATAATGTAGGTAATACAAATAAATCTCACACATAAAAACTTTAACATCCTGACCACTTTAGCCTGCAGATCCAATTATCCTCCAGCATTTTCAGTTCAACCACGTAGAGCTTATGCACTAGCCCTCCAGTTAGAATATAATAAAAGGTGTGCAGGTGTATTTACACTCAGAGGGAAAAGTTATATGTGAGAACTGCAATAATTTTCTTCAGGGTTATAAACAACAAACAGTGCATGTCTTAAAGGATATCTATGCACAAGTTTGTCTCATCGTATTCATGCTGTTTTGAGTAGAAATGGGGAAAAATAGTTAAAGGAAATATGATATTTTGCCACAGAATTTTGTAATAAAATACTAGGGCTATTGCACTGTGTATTCCATGTCCTTGAGGCTTTTCATGCTTATCATGCATTCTCCTGTAAGCACTCCCAGGCCCAATGCATCCTGAGTAATTGGTTCCCTGCCTACAAGTTACTCAGAATCCACCAGAAGAGATAGACTCCCCAAATAGATAAGGCCAATAAGACAATGCCACACATGTTACAAAACAGGTGCCCACTGTTGCTGGAACACTATGCAAAAAAGCAATTAATTTTGTGCTGGTTTACCTGCGTTGTTTTTGCAAGTGCATAGGAAACCATATGATGCTGAAATGGGTAACTCACACTGTTTCTGATTTTCTCACAATCACTCAGGGTTTGGGAAAATAAACGCATAGAGGTAGGCTTGTATTTGTTCACAGAATATGTTAGTTTATGACATTTTATAGAATTGAGGCAGGGGATATAAGGTTTTACACAAAGGATCAGAGGTTGCCTGAAGTCTAAAGTCATTTGTCTTTACCTCTGGCACATCTGTGTAATGATCAAGAGACTTTAAAGACAAGAGCTGTTAAGATCCTGCAGTCAATTATTAGTGAGCCCAAAGTTGGATAGGCTATTGAGAAGAATCTCTGGAAAAGGTTTAATGGTTGATGGAGCAGATAGAAGAAATAAAGATATGCTTTTTAAACAGTGATTCTGGAGTTAATTCTGCAAATACTATCCTCATGTCAACATTTCCCTTTATATGGTCTTGGTTTGGGATTTGAAGTTTTATTTAAGAAATGTATTGACATTTTCTAAATCAATAAACATTTTTTTTGTTTGTTTTGCTTTGTTTTTTGATCATAGTGTGGCTTGTGGAACCTTAGTTTTCCAACCAGGGATTATTCAGCAGTGAAAGATGGGAGTGAAAGTGTCAAATCATAACCACTGGACTGCCAGGGAGTTCCCAGGACTTAAGTTCTTAGGAAGGAGTGTATTTGTGATGGTAAAGAATCTGCCTGCAATGAAGGAGACCTGGGTTTGAGACCTGGGTTGGGAAGATTCCCTGAAGAAGGGAATGGCAACCCACTCCAGTATTCTTGCCTGGAGAATTCCATGGACAGAGGATCCTGGCCGGCTACAGTCTATGGGGTTGCAAAGAGTCACGTGACTGAACAGACAACACACACAGATTTGGGGGAACACAAAGAAATTGTCATCAAGTCAAAAGAAACAATATGTGAACGATGTTACTATAATAAATTACCACAAAATTCAAAATAAAATATTCAAATTGGTAAACTGAGATCATTCTACACTTATTACTTTTAAAATAATATTATCATACCCCCTTAATTTTAATGATTTCAAGTTTCCAGATTACTCCTTGAGATGTAGATTATCTTCATGTATTAGAGGAAAAAGTGATCCAGTCCAAAATGGCAATGTCAACAGCGCTAAGATCTGTTCCATGCTGACAGTCTCATATAATTTAATTTACTTCTCTGTTTTATGATGAAGTATTTCTAAAATGCACAAAACTCCTAATCATTAGCTCTGATATAAAATAGTAAATAGTACCAATTCTAAAACTGAATGCAAGGTCCTACTACATCCTCTTAAGTTTACCACATCCTGTTATATAAGAAGCACCTACATTGAATTGCATACCCTGATGAATGCAATGAATTACCTATCGCATTGCATACCCTGATGCATATAAATAGGCCTATAAATAGGGCTTCCTTGGTTGCTCAGGCAGTAAAGCGTCTGCCTGCACTGTGGGAGACCAGGGTTCGATCCCTGGGTCGGGAAAACCCCCTGGAGAAGGAAATGACAATCCACTCTAGCACTCCTGTGGTACTGAAAATAAGAATCCCTTAAAAAATGTCAGTGCATTTCATCTCTTAAGTTTGTTAATTTTTAACTCTTACAAAAAACCGTAGTGTTCAATATTTTGAGTGGAGAGCATTTATTTTTTTATGCACAAAAGGTAAATTTAGTTCATTCTACCAGAGTTAACTTTTTGTGCGCCACAGCAGGACTGGCTATATTAATATCCATAAAAAATTATAACTACTAGATACATTTATAAAGAGTCTTTGGTAGATTTAAAAAAAAATCGGTTGCAGATTACTTACTCCCTTTCCTAAGCCCAAACTTTTCCAGGGAGATAGTATAGATTCTCTAGTCAAGAAGTGGTCTGTTTCCCCAGATTCACATCTGGGTTGCCATGTAACCTGGTTTGGTCAAGAAAACATGAACAAACTTAAAACAAGCAAGCCAGGAATGGATTGTGCTTCAGGTCTCCCTCTCTTGGCAATTCTGAAGCAACTTTTTGAAGAGCTCCCGGAATTTGCTGGAGGATGAGAAATCCTTTGGGACACAGACAACCCGTCTCAACTTAGTCATGTCCTACCGCCCCCCCACCTCCCCCCCACCCCCCACCGCCAGCCAACCACTAGCCATTTAGTAGTTCTGATGGTAAATATCAGACCCACTTCACTTTCAGTTCAGTTCAGTCACTCAGTCGTGTCCGACTCTTTATGATCCCATGGATGGCAGCGTGCCAGGCTTCCCGGTCCATCGTCAACTCCCAGAACTTGCTCAAAATCATGTCTATTGAGTCCGTGATGGCATCCAACCATTTCATCCTCTGTTGTCTCCTTCTCCTCCTGCCTTCAATCTTTCTCTGGAGAAGGAAATGGCAACCCATTCCAGTTCTCTTGCCTGGGAAATCCCATGGACAGAGGAACCTGGTGGGCTACCATCCATGGGATCACATAAAGTCAGACACAACTGAGCGACTAACACTGTCAATCTTTCTCAGCATCGGGGTCTTTCCCAATAAGTCTGTTCTTCCCACCAGGCCAATTCACTATGGTACCAGTACAACAACTGGTAAAGCATTGCAGTGGAGGTGTGTTTTTTCTGGTATTTTTCTATCCAGATATTCTTCTATCTAATTCTAATGATTGCTACTGCTAAGTCGCTGCAGTCGTATCCAACTCTGTGCGACCCCAGAGATGGCAGCCCACCAGGCTCCCCAGTCCCTGGGATTCTCCAGGCAAGAACACTGGAGTCGGTTGCCATTTCCTTCTCCAATGCAGGAAAGTGAAAAGTGAAAGTGAAGTCAGTCGTGTCCGACTCCTAGCGACCCCATGGACTGCAGCCTACCAGGCCCCTCCGTCCATGGGATTTTCCAGGCAAGAGTACTGGAGTGGGTTGCCATTGCCATTCTCAATTCTAATTAAGTCCATTTAATTCTGTGTCTTTAATCAGAATTTTTCTAAGCTTTTGTCCCAAACCAGACTGATTGCTTTCTATTATTGGAGCTCAGCTTTTGTTCCCTTGCTAATTCAAACATCAGCCAGTAAACAAAAAGTTCTCTATGTCTGTGGCAGAATTCAACAGCTACTGCTATGATTCCCTTGCTATTTCCTTCTCTAATTATTATTGCAACATTTGGAACTGTTCATATAGAAACTTCCTTCATAAGCAAATGTGCTTGATTAAATTCTCTCTACCTTAAGTATTAATGATAGGAAAAAGAAAAAAAAAAAACACCTACATTGTTGAGTTTGGAGATAAATGCTTAATGGGACCAAGTTACTATAATGAGACAATTATTTTTTTAGGGTCAAGACGAGCCAAGAAGGCTGTCTCCAATACTATTAAATCTCTTGTGCCTACAGTCCTTTCATATTTTCAGCAACATCTTGCCAAAATGCAACTTTCTCCTCTTGAGGTAGAATTTTGCTTCATTGATGTCATCCATACACCCACATATTTGTTTAAAAGAATAATATACAAAATACTTACTTAGAAGCAAGTACCTGTGTGAGATGTTGTATACTTAAAGACTGGTGAGAAAGAAATCCTATCTTCAAGGAAAACTTACCCTCTCTATCTCCAGCATAAAATGTGTTACACATGGAAAAAATAAATATTAACAAGGGGCCCTTTATTAAAAATTAATACAGTGCCTACATTTTAAAACTCGTAGTAGCTTTAGATATGATTAACAAGGAAAATATATTATTCATGTATATCATACATATACACACATATATACACATTTATATACATACACACACACACACACACACACACACACACACATATATATAATCTCCTCCTCTGGAAGATGAATGTCTCAAATGGCCACTTTTCCATAATCCAGGATAAAAATTGGATCCAATGATTATTCCTATTTAAACCTTCTATTTCAGTCAGAAGGGTGCTTGTTAAGTGTCCTTATGGTTTGGAAGGCAAAAAGGTAGCCCTGTAAGCATTCAGAGTGTTTTTGCTTTAAGAACAGCTTACATCCATTATCCTACCCAGTCAGTCACAGAGAAGGTGCTTATTGCCACATTGTCATTGCTTTGTCCTGGAATATTCTAGCTGAGATCAAATTCTTAATCACAGCACTGGTATCTATGAGATATAACACCTAAATACAATACCACTTGCCAGGGTTTTTTTTTTTTTTTTTAAGGAGAAGAATCTTGCTAATTGTCTCCTGTACATTATTAACAGTTACCAGCTCTGACCAAAAAAAAAAAAAAAAAAATACAATCTACTTCCTGCTTTAAAAAGAAAAAGCCAAATAAATTAATGTAATTCTTCAGTTCTTATAACAATTATCGCTGACTGCCAAATGTATCAGAGCAGTCTATAAGGAGCCAACTTGACATTCAAAGGAAGCAATACAAAGGTACGAAGGCTTAGAGAAATCACAGAGGTAGCAGCAAAAGCATACCTCTGCTTCTTACATGTTTTATCTCTAAGCTTTTGTTTCTTTGTATTTCAGAGTGAGTGTAATAATATCAATTCTACGAGTTTGGAAAAACTGGTAGAATTTTTTACAACATAACCATGTAAAAACCCTTGACCAAAACAGATAGCAAAGGTTCAACAAATGCCACATGCTTTCTCCTTTTGGAACATAATACTTTAAGTATAGTTAATTTGAATATCATTAAAATTTTAAGGAAATTAATTAGGGCATTAAGGACTAATAGAACTTATATGTATAAGCTTAATATGAAGTCATTTATTATTTTTTTGTCCTCATGAGTAGCTTTGTTTTCTCCCTTTAAAAATGCTCCTGTTATGAATCCATGTTTTTCTTCACATAATTAGATGTTCTTCTTTATGTAACTGTAATTTATACAATGGTACAATCCTGTAAATTGCTTCAGCTTTGCTTTTGTGCTAGTTTATGGATACACTGACAACAGAATACAAAATCATGCTTTTTTTTTTTAAATAAACAGTAAAGTGTAAAAAGGAAAGTAAACCTTTGAGTCAATCTTTATAATTTCCCCTATTTCTAAAGAAAGTGGGACATTTGGATAGATTCATTTTCCGAATTCATTATAGACTACTATTCAAATCTACCCTGTCCATCCACTGGAAATGAAATAGTGCAGTTTATAAAATGTAGATGGGCTTAAGACATTCTCTTTAATACTTAAAATACTGACATTTTGGAGATAAAAGATTTTAAAAATCTAAATTAATTTTTAGGAAGAAAGAAATAGGCTACTATATAAGATACATGTGTGTGTGCATGCTCAGTCACTCAGCTGACTCAGCTGCGTCCAACTCTTTTCGACTCCATGGACTTTAGCCTGCCAGGCTCCTCTGTCCATGGAATTTTCCAGGCAAGAATACTGGAGTGGGTTGCCAGTTCTTAGTCCAGGGGATCTTCCCGACCCAGGGATCAAACCCATGTCTCCTGCATCTCCTGCATTGACAAGCATATTCTTTGTCAGTGAGCCACTGGGAAGCTATTTAAGATGACTTACTAAAAAATACAAATAATTTGTGATATAAGCATTCTATTCATCAATTCTGCCCGCTTTCCTGCTTTAGTACTTTACCATAAATTATTACAATATGTCTCTTAATTTGGAATTTTCCAACATCTTCTAAAATATGTATATAGAAGATATTTTCAAAACAAACATCATTTCGATCATCAATTTATAATAACATTGAAGTTTGAAAAAGAAAGTTAGTCTCTCAGTCATATCCAACTCTTTGTTACCCAATGAACTGTAGCCCACCAGACTCCTCTGTTCATGTAATTCTCCAGGCAAGAATACTGGAGTGGGTTGCCATATCCTTCTCCAGAAGATCTTCCTGACCCAGGGATCAAAGCCAGGTCTTCCACATTACAGGCAGACTCTTTAATTAAGTCTTCAATTAATTTAAGTTTATAATAGCTCAATTTCTACTTAAGTTTTCCTCCCTTGATGCAACTTTCCATTTCTGGGTCTCTAGCTTCTCAGTAATGGGATCAAGAATACAACTACAGATCCTCTTCCACCTCAAATGTTCTGGAATTTCATACCTAATATTTTTGCTTAATTTGAATGTTTTATATCACTAAAAACCTTTAAAACTGTTATTGAGCCTACAATAAAGCATAGTTTTTAAAAGTCAGAGATAGTCAAAAGTAATAATTTTAATATATACACATTCATCTCAGTAATAGCTTATATTTACATAAGATTTGGTTGATAATTAGATTCCCAGCATAAATTAATTCCTAATCTATGCATTACTTCAATATTATTTTTTACACAAAGTAATACTTCAGTCCATCATCATAATCTCCTAAATAAAAAAGCTGAACTTTTAATTTAATTTCTAAGTTATGAATTCAATGTTATTTTCTTTATACAAAAGAGCATTTCAGCCCACAAATCATATAGTCCTAAGCCAGGAGTATAAACTCATTTTTATTTTACAACTGGATTTTCCTTTTTTTATAAGATACAAGTATATTTCAGTTGTAGATATATTTCACAATTTCAATGTTTGATTAAAGAGAATGTGAGCTGGAAACACAATGTCCTCAATGCATTTTAAAGCATTCAGTCCTTTATTTTAACTTATTTTGGAAATATGTTTATCTGGACTTATATAGGATACTGGAACTCCTACAAGGAGGAGTTTAGAAATAGAAATAATGGGATTCTGTATGTGTATATGTATTGTATACTGTAAAATTCTTGATAATCTGGTTGGAAAAACTGTCCTCATATTTTCATTACTTTATTACTTGGATTTCTGACTGCTCATAAAAAGCATAGCTGTTTAATAACCATTAAAACTATACTTCTGCAGATTTAATTAGATTCAAATATTGATACTTTCCATTTTGAAAAATGTTGTTATACATATATATGTACATATAAAATTATTTCAAATAATATATAAGGGTAAAATTTTAAACAGATCATCAGATTACAGTAAAATGAATTCATGAAACTTGTCTGTGGTGAGTTATGTGCTTAGTGCAATGCTATTTGGAGTATTCAGATGCAGAGGTTACAAAGCAGTAGTGAACAAAATGGAAATGTGTGATATATTGTTACAAATATTTTAAAAAGTAAATCTCAATAATATCATAAAAAGCACAGTTTTATTATTTCTGACAGATGGAAGAGATCGATTATAAGGCATCTGTAGTCTTTACATATGGAATTATACGATTAGAATGGATTTGCATGCATGTTTAAATTATGCTGTTTAAATACAATTGGTTCTATTCCAAAGTTTTCATTTGAAATAACAAACATGTTACCAAACACCAAAGCCTTCATTTCTTTTCAGGTCTTTTCTCTTTTCTTAAATTATCTGCATTTTTAGACAATAAAGTGACTATAATATGCAGGTATTATGAAACAATTTGTGTATATTATATCAAAAATTATATGACTACAACAATTCATTTTATAATATATTTAGTTTTTCTAGCATGCAACGGAGGAATGCTTTTATTTAATGAGTTTTCCCAGGTAGGAATATAGTCTAAGAATATGGAGCAGTAGCTTGCGGTTATGTTATTCTTTCTATTAGGAAGCACTGGCTGATAGTGAGGGTAGAGAACACAGGTGTGGGAATGGTTTTATTGTTCATGCACAAGAGAAAGAGTAAATAAAATATGCTTGAGGAACCTCCCTAGTGGCCCTGTGGTTAAGGCTCTGAACTCCCAATGCAGGAAACACAAGTTCGAACCCTGGTTAGGGAACTAAGATTCCACATGCCTTGCTGTGTAGCTAAAAATAAATAAATAAAACAAAAACCCAAACAAGCAAACAAACATATGCTCGAGTTCAAGTTGTGTGCTAGTTTTATAATTTTGTGCATCATATGAAAACTCTTACTCTTAAATTTTAATACTTTAATATTTTCCTTGAATTTATGTAGTAGTCTATACTTCAGTACACAAATGGAAACTCAGTTGGTCTTTAATTATCTGTAATTAAGTGCAAATTTTATAGAACGTTCATTATTTATGTGCTTTTCATTCTCAAATGTGAATTATTATATCATTGCATTACTACACAAACTAAGTAAGTGCTTGTTTCTCAGTTGTGTCCGACTCTTTGCAACCCATGGACTGTAGGCCACCAGGCTCCTCTGTCAATGAGGATTCTCTAAGCAAGAATACTGAAATGGGTTGCCATGCCCTCCTTTAGGGGATCTTCCCAACCTAGGGATAGAACTCAGGTCTCCTGCACTGCACCCAGATCCTTTACCTGTTGAGATACAGGGGAAGCCCATTAAAGGTGTAAGTGAAGAATAAAGACCATTCCTCTCTCACTCGAAAAGTCAAGGTCCTTTTTAATCTTTTTTTTATAATATCTAAGGATTTTAAAAAATATTTTTTATTTTTTTTTAATATTTGATATTTAAGCACCCATATTTCAACTATCTTGTAAGTTATGGCTACAATAATAAAGTCAAGGGCTTACAAAGTAGTGACAATTGATTATTCAGATAATGAATGCAACAATCTTCCTTACTCATAAGACCATTAATGAATGGTCACAAAGTAGTAGATATTATCCTATTTTTATTTTTTCCCAGAAGAAAGACGTGCAATCTTACCATTAAATTTAGAAGCTGGAATAAGCTAGGCAGTGTCTTTGAACCCCTTCAATAATACGTGAAATCAGAACGTCCATTCAATAAAGGTTACAACTGAAGAATCGACTATATTCCAAGCATCATCACATGTGCAGACGAAACAAACAGAAACAATTTATGCCTCCAGTTCTTCAGCATTCTTAGTTTAGAAGGGACACAAGCCTGTGCATTACTATTTGATAGAATTCCTATTACAGTTATAGGAACAATGCATTGTGGAATCAAAGAGGAAAAACCTACTACATTATTTCTGTCTGGTGAACTCCAGAAGTATTTCAAATGTGTATGTCACATTAAAAGTATGAGTTTACCAGGGAGAGAGAAAGTATCTGATCATTCTATTCCTAGAGGAAATCATGTGAAATGACAGAGTTGTGAAAAGTTCTGCACACCCCCCTTCACATATGTATTCAACACATAACTTTTTAGAAACAACTTCTTTCTGAAAAGCACTCAGCTAACAGCAGTGAACGGAGATGGCAATAGCACCCCACTCCAGTGTTCTTGCCTGGAGAATCCCATGGATGGAGGAGCCTGGTGCGCTACAGTCCATGGGGTCACTAAGAGTCGGACATGACTGAGCTACTTCACTTTCACTTTTCACTCTCATGCATTGGAGAAGGAAATGGCAACCCACTCCAGTGTTCTTGCCTGGAGAATCCCAAGGAAGGGGGAACCTGGTGGGCTGCTGTCTATGGGGTCGCACAGAGTCGGACACGACTGAAGCCACTTAGCAGCAGCAGCAGCAACAACAGTGAAAATACTGAAATATGGATGCCTATCCTTCCCCCATGGTGTTGACAAACCATGGAAAAGACTGACAATGGATAATTGTGAGGCCTTTTTTTTTTTTTTGTAAGGGGAAAGCAGAGTACAGAAGGGGCTTTAGAAGGTAGGGTATTTTGGTCAAGAAAAAGGAAATTGGTGAGGGAAAGAAATGCATCCAGATGGTAAAAGGTCTCATGAAGTTTGTTAATATATGTTAAGTTGTTTAGACTGTATTGTGCAGTCAATGAACAGAGTTTTTAATAAAGAGTGAAACAACTGATGGGATATTAGAAAGGTAACACTGACAGCATTAAACAGGAAAATGAATCAAAGAGAGACCACATGAAGCAAAGAGAGACTCCTTGAGTCGGGGAGTCTGCCACAAAAATCCCATGTGAGAGACAAGGACAGCCTGAATAAATTTACCTACAGAAGTGATGAAGAAAAGAGGGAAGGAAAATGGGAAAAATGTTTCTGAGATACTAATATAATAAAAAAAAAAAATTATCAATTCCCAAACATAAGGTGTTAGGAAAGTCACAATTTGAGAGACTATTGAACAGACTTTACTAACGAGACCTAGAGCAGTAGGGGGTGGGAAAAATTAAGTAACACACAGATTCTAGAAGGCAACTATTTGGGTGGTGATAGGTGAGTTTATTTTGGAAAAGGAGAAATCCCAAAGTGGCAGTAAGGACAGACAAATGAAGTGATGCAGTAAACCCTGGATAATGTAAGTTTAATACTGGGGAGAGAGCTCCATGCCAGACATAAGACTTGAGTATCATCAAAATGTTTACTATAGAACAGTGGTCATCTTTTCTGCTCATTAGAATCACCTAGGAAATTTTTTTAGAAATTGACGACTGCCTCACATCCTAAGGGATTCTGATATAAGTGATGTGGAGTTCAGGTTAGACAATGGGATTACAAAAAAAGAAGAAAGAAAACAAAACTTTCTAGGTGATTTCAATGTGCTGCAAAGTTAAGAAACTTTGCCATGGAGGGACAAATTTGCATGAGGTATCTTAAAGTTAGGAGTTAAACAGAACAGTATTTGAATCAAAGCTCTGCTAGTTATCTATGAAACTGTGCACATGAAAATCACGTTTCTTTTCTGGAAGACAGTGGTGATATTGCCTACTCACTGATTAGTAGGATTATGTGCCAAAAAAGCAATGCTAAATGAGCATCCATAAATATCATCATGTACAAGCATCATTATTAATTATTATGAACACCACATCATCTTATTCTCCATTATTTAAAGGTTGAGGGATTTTGAGTATAACTTTTCTATCATGTGAACATTCTCTGGCATTGCCTTTCTTTGGAATTGGAATGAAAACTGACCTTTTCCAGTCCTGTGGCTACTGCTGAGTTT
Organism: Budorcas taxicolor; assembly: GCF_023091745.1. Taxonomy (NCBI): domain Eukaryota; kingdom Metazoa; phylum Chordata; class Mammalia; order Artiodactyla; family Bovidae; genus Budorcas; species Budorcas taxicolor. The sequence continues at coordinate 92,113,712 of NC_068910.1, forward strand.
CCCAAATTTTCTGACATATGAATATATCACTTTAACAGCATCACCTTTTAGGATTTTAAATAGCTCAGCTGGAATTCCATCAGCTCCACTATCTGTTTGTAGTAATGCTTCCTGAGGCTCACATGAGGTAAAACTCCAAGATGACCAACTCTAGGTTAGTAACCACCACCAAAAAAATATGTCCTTTTCATCATCCAGGATTGGCATGCAAAAGTAGGAAGTCAAGAGAAATATGGAAAAACAGGCAACTCTGGTCTGGGAGTATAAAATAAAAGGGAAACACTAACAGAATTTTGTCAATAGAACACACTGGTCATAGAAAACTCCCTTTTCCTGCAACACAAGAACAACTCTGATGTACATAATGTGGACATCACCAGATGTACAATACTGAAATCAGATTGATTATGATCTTTGTAGCTCAGAATCCTTCAAGTTGGGCTTTAGCAATACGTGAATTGAGAACTCCCTGGTGTACAAACTGAATTTCAAAGAGGCAGAGGAACCAGAGATCATGTTGCCAACATTCATTGGATCAGAGAGAAAACAGGGGAGTTCTAGAAATACATTTAATTCTGCTTCATTAACTTTGATAAAGGCTTTGACAAGTTGTGGAACATTCTTAAAGAAGACAGACACCTTACTTGTCATCTAAGAAACCTGTAGGCAGGTCAAGAAGCAACAGTTAGAACCAGACATGGAACAACAGATGATCAAAATTGGGAAAGTAGTATGACAAGGCTTATTTAACTTATATACAGAGTATATCATGTGAAATGCCAGACTGGATGAAGCACATGCTGGATTCAAGACTGATGGGAGAAATATTAACAGCCTCAGATAACCTGATGATACCACTCTAATGGCAGAAACCAAAATGAACTATAGAGTCCCTTGAGGAGGGTAAAAGAGGAGAGTGAAAAAGCTGGCTTAAAATTCAGTGTTCAAAAAACTAATATCATGGCATCTGGTTCCATCACTTCATGGCAAATAGATGTGGAAAAAGTGGAAGAAGTGACAGATTTTCTTTTCCTGGGTTCCAAAATCTCTGTGGATGGTGACTGTAGCCATGAAATTAAAAGACACTCACTCCTTGGAAAGAAAGGTATGACAAACCTAGACAGCATATTAAAAAGCAGAGACATCACTGTGCCAGTGAAGGTCCATATGGTCAAAAGCCGTGGTTTTCACAGTAGTCATGTATGGATGTGAGAACTGGACCATAAAGACTGAGTGCCAAAGAACTGAAGCTTTTGAACTGTGGTGCTGAAGAAGACTCTTGATAGTACTGTGGGCTGCAAGAAGATCAACCAGTCAATCCTAAAGGCAGTCAGTCCTGAATATTCATTGAAAGGATTGATGCTGAAGCTGAAGCTACAATACTTTGGCCACCTGATGTGAAGAGCCAACTCATTGGAAGAGGCCCTGATGCTGGGAAAGATTGAAGACAAAAGGAGAATAGGATGGCAGAGGATGAGATGGTTAGATAGCGTTAGCAAATCAGTGGACATGAGTTTGAGCAAACTCTTGGAGATAGTGGAAGACAGAGGAACTTACCATGCTTCAGGCCATGGGGTTACAAAGAGTTGGGCGTGACTTAGCGACTAAACAACATTTTTTTTTCCCCAGCAGATGCAATTTTACCTAGATATAGGGGACTTAAAACAAATTTTTAAGGGAAAATTTTTTGAAAGACTTTTGTTTTCCTTGAGTGGAAATAATTATAAAAATAAGTAAAGGAGCCAGTGAATGAAAAGGTTGAAAATACAGGAAAGAGGAAAATGGACAACTTCTTACCCCAATGAGAATGATTGTCTTGGAAGAGAAGAAAAATAGATTTTTCTGATACAACTGTGTGTGAACAGGTGTTACACACAATTAGAGAAGTGGAAAGGAAAGCAGAGAGAAAAGCCTACTGATACTGTTGGGCGGGAGCTACTCCATGCTAGAACTTGAATTTACTGAGGGTGGAGATCACTTTCATTCACTTCCACGCCATTTAATATCCAGTACCTTGCATCATAGAGATTGGTATTTAATATATGTTTGATGAAGTGAACTATGGCTTGTTCATGCTTATTCTGGGAAAGTAATGGAGGACAAGAATTTCAATGTAAAACAAAGATCCAGTGGGGAATTTCCTGTATTCTCTATGTCATTTCCTGGTGTATTTTTATGTCATGTCTTTTATTTTTTTTTCCTTTTTGACACAAATTTTATTTTCTATTACAGTATAGCTGCTTCATACCATTATGCTAGTTTTAGGTGTACAGCAAAGTGATCCAGTCATTCATGCATATATATCCACTCTTTTATAGATTCTTTTCCCATTGAGCTTATTACTGAATATGGAGTACAGATTCTTGTGCTATGCAGTAGATCCTTGCTGACTATCTATTTTATCTATAGTACTGTTTATATGTTTATCCCACCCTCCTAATTTATCCCTCCCCGCGCACCTTTCCCTTTTGGTAACTATAAGGTTGTTTTTGAAGTCTGTGAATCTGTTTCTGTTTTGTAAATGAGTTCATTTGTATTTTTCTTTAGTTTCTACATAAAAGTAATATATGATATTGGTCTCTTTCTGTCTGACTTACTTCACTTAGTATGATAATTTCTCTTTTAAATTACTTCTCCTTTCAGAAAGAGTGGAGAATCTTAATGGAGAAAGAATGAAAATGAAAAAAAGATGAAAGAAAATGCAAGGTGGGAACCTAATATACACAATGGTGCTTATAGTTAAAAATATGGTACTGTATACTTGACACTTGCAAGTGAACCCTAAATGTTCTCATCACAATGAAGAAATTGTAATTATGTCATGTAATAAAGGTGTTAATTAATGCTATGGTGGTAATCATTTTGCATTATATAAGTGTATCAACTCAACATTTTATTACCTTAAAATTGTGCAATGTTATGTACCTTCTGTGTCTCAATTAAAAATCCATAAAGTAGGTGAACTGTAGGAGGATAGGCAAAGCTGTATGGCTTTATGACAAAATATTTCTTTGCTTCTCTGGCAGTAGCAACATTAAAGTAAAATAAATAATATGAAGTTCACCTTCATAAAGTAGGTGAACTGTAGGAGGATAAGCAAAGCTGTATGGCTTTATGACAAAATATTTCTTTGCTTCTCTGGCAGTAGCAACTAAAGTAAAATAAGTAAAATAAAATTCACTATTATATTACTATAACTACAGCTCTAGAAAAATACACAAATTATTTTCTGATATATTCCCTGACCTCTGCTCAAGCTCTCATTCCAGGATACCACTTTAAAAATAGCTTTCTATATACTCCCAAATTATCTTACTGTGCTCAGAATGAAAAAGATTGATTAATCTGTCTAGTCAGAATATTATTCTAATAAACTAATAAAACTGGACTCTTCTTTTTGTACTCTTGCACTCACTAATCTGAATTCAATTTGGTGGAAAAGCACCTGCAATCAACAGCATTTGGCAAAAAAGCAAAACCAAGTCAATCCAATGTATTACCCTCCTAGAAAAATAATTTACACAGCTCAAGGTCTGTTTGCATGGTATATGAATATCTTTGTCTTTGAGTAATGTACCAAGTAAAGTAAATTTCAGGATGTTTTTCTTTTAATTTTTATTTCATATTGGTGTATAGTTGATTAGCAGTGTTGTGTTAGTTTTTAAGTGTACAGCAAAGTGATTCACTTATACATATACATGTATCTATTTTTTAAAAATTATTCTCCCATTTAGGTTATTACAGAACATTGTGCAGTGTTCCTTTGCTATATAGTAGGTCCTCATCAGTTGTCCATTTTAAATATAGCAGTGTGTTCAGGATCCTTTTTATGTGTGACAGATCATCATCTATGAAGAACAGTTATCCATTAGATGCCAAGTTGCACCTGCCTAGAAAATTTAATGGTATCGAATAAGAGGGTGGGTTAAAACAATATTATATAAGAGAGTAAATCATCACATTAAGGAAAGAAAACACAAAATGGGAGGATATGACTCTTGCTTTTTTCCCCAGCATTGAGAGCAATCAGCGTTCTTACCATCTCTACAATAAGACCTTTCCTTGTACACATCCTGCCCCCCAAGGAGTCAGCAAAGGAGCATATGCTCCATAATACGCAATTCTCGATAACCACATACATTTGTGTCACTGGAGTAATCCCATTTGATCATTTGGTCTTTGATCTAGCAGTTTGCATGTGTAGGTGGCTAAGGCAATTGCCTACTGGCCGCTTTGTGTCAACGCCAACACAAAGTCCTCTTGGGCTTCACATTTACTGCACTGCTTCCAGTTATGCAGTGATTTCGTTCCAAAACCTCCATTCACACCTCAGCAACTGTCATATCCAGAAGCACAATGCTCACTGTTAGGGTTTCTTCCCTCCCTCTATTAAATGTGCTTGTTTAATAGAGTACATTCCACAGACCAGATGCACTGCACGTATGTTCATTGTCTATAAAGTTTCTTTTATAGAAATAGGCTGATCACCTTTCTCAATATTAATAAGCAGAGAGACTATTCTATGGGGTTGTATTTTACATTCTAAAGGGCATTGAGAGGCCACATTGGAAGGATGAATATTTTTCTAAGAGATGAAGGTGTCTAACCACGCATTACCTTAATAAATATTTATCAAAATAATTTTTCATGTCGTAAAACATACACATCATAAAGTTTAACATTTTCACCTTTTAAAGTATACAACTAAGTGGCATTAAATACATTCACATTGTTGAGGAACCATCACTCCTATCCACTTCCAGAACTTTCTCATCATCTTAAACTGAAAGGCTATACTCATGAAACAATAACTCCCATTCCTTCTTACCTCAGCCCTTATAACCACTACTCTACTTACTGTCTCTATGGATCTGACTATTCTAAGTACATCATGTAAGTGGAGTCCTACAGTTTTTATTCTTTTATGTCTTACAATGTCAATTAACACAATGTTTTCAAGATTCATCTATATTGTACCATGTATCAGAGACTGTTTCAAGACTGAATAATATTCACTTAGGTATATAACATATTTTAATTATCCCTTTCTATGTTGAAAGATATTTGAGTTCTTCTTACCTTTGGGGAATTGTGAATAATGTCAATACGAGCATGGCAGTAAAAATATCTATTGCATTCTCTGCTTTCAATCTTTTGGGTATATACCTAGAAGTGGGGTTGCTAGATCCTATGGTAATTTAGATTTTTGAGGCACCACCATTCTATTTTCCATAATAACTGCGTCCTTTTACATTCCCATCGTTAATATTAGCATGGCAGTTCTAGGGCTTCCACATCCTTATCAACAGTTGTCTTTTTGTTGATGTTGTTTGTTTGTTCTCTTTCTTTCATACTTTTGGATAATAGTCACCTAATGTATCAGGTGAGTTAACATAAAATTAAGTTTGTATTTATATATTAATACAAAATTCAGTTCCTCCTCTGAAGAAATCTCAGTGTTAAGGGATAGAATTAATACCTCTGGCTCAATCCTATTCTTGCGTGGCTTTGTCTTAAAAGATGATGTTTGCTATACTGCCATCTCAGGTAAGCAGGTCTTGGGTGAATATCTAAGGAATTCACCAAAGATAAACTTGAATACTCCCTTTGATTTCTTTGGTGTTTTATATTGTTATTACCTTCTTGGTCAAGTTGAGATTATCTGTTTCTCTCCATAAAGCTGTGAAATGATCCTCAAAACACAGTCATAGATACAATTCAACACAGTGGCATCTGTCCATTGCAAAGCAAGTGTTAGTAGCCTATCCTGTAGAATTCATTCCTCCATTCATTCATTTGTCCTAAATTCTACTGTACAAGCTTCTACAAGGACAGAAGTATTTTATATCTGCCATACCGAATATGTTAGCCACTAGATATATGTGACTACTGACTATGTAAAATGTTACTATTTCAATTGAAACTTAAAGTAATTCAACTTAAATCAATATAATTAAATATTCAGTTCCCCTGTCACACTCACTACATTCTAAGTTCTCACTAGGCACAAACAAATAGTGGTTAGGGTGTTAGACAGTGAAGGTTTAGCTGGATACACTGTGAAATTGCTTATCATCTTTCTCCTATTTTATCAAAGTCTGGTCATTAAAACACATAAATATTTCTTATAATAAAGGGTAATACATGTAAGTGCTAAGACCTACTGAAACACAAATGAGAGACTAGTTTCCTGGGGGGAAATTAGGAAATGCTTTCAAAAAGAGGTAATAATTAAGTTATACTTTGAAGTTAAGTTATATTAAGTTATGTAATATAATATATGAATCACATGAATCATCCATATGATTAAGGATGATGACTCTTTTCATTAGACAGAGAAGAAAAAGGATATTTAAAGTAGAGAGAAAGGCAAAGGCAATGAGTTGGAACCAAAATGGTGTGTTGAAGGATAGTGAAGTGTGGGGTATATTAAAAGAGATGCTACCCCTAGGTAGAAGAGAGAGAAATGGAAAAAAGTTAGAAGAGTAATCCAGAACGTGTGAAAAGCAATACACTGGAGTAATTCAGACTTGAAACATGTATAGAGGCAACAAAAGAATGAATAAGCAAGAGTGCTTCAGGAGTTTGTTCATTTCCTAAAACAGTTCTTTTCCTCCATCAACATTATTATAAAGAGCTCCAATTAAAAAGACTTGAAATTAATGGCTTGGTTGTAATTTGTATCTGATGTAGAGGTTTTTTTTTTTTTTTTAATTTTGCCTTTCTTCAGGGGAACTTATAAATAAAAGATTCTCTCATTGGCTAAAGTAGGTCATTCTTAAACCCTCTTAAAAAACTACCCAATACTTAAATAATCTAAGACTTGCTTAGCACAAACATGTTTGTTTGTTATTCTGTTGTTCACTGCAGAATAAAAAGCAAATTATTACAGAAACAGCCTATGAGGGTATAGAAGCTGGAGTATTTGTTTTACAGTCTTCCTAGATTCTCATTCCAGAGTAAAGTTTAATATACTATGTACACAGCATACTAATATACTATGCTGCAGCGCACTACAACAATTTCCATTCTAAATTTTTGTGCTTGGATTAATATTTTAGAGTGCTTATTCAACCACACATTGATCAGAAACTCTTGGCTGTTGTGCTAAAATGCTCTGCCTCTGGCTTATAATTCACCTGGCAAATGGTCAATCATGCTTCATCTTAGAGGGAGTCATGATTCTTACTTTGATCTATTGAAGTATATTTCTAAGATCTACCTTTGTTAGAGTCTTATGAAAAAAGGAGTACTTCTTTGGGATATTAATGAATATGTTCTATAAAGAACTAAAATTAAAATGAATAATTAGAGGCATAGCTTATTACACATGAGCAGTTTCCCATACTATTCAAAAAGATTATACAGTTTGTCATAAAAAGCAATTCTTTAATTCTGGCTGAATATACACCTATTTGGGTTGAAATCTTAATTAATGCTTTTAATTCTGGTTCGTTAACATTGTAATGATTCAGTAAGAAGACAATCCGCATACCAACCTGGCAGAAATGACCAGAAAAATGTCTCAAATGAGGACAGACGCTAGGTAGTCTTACAAGCAAAAAAAGTAATTCATCCACACATGGAACATTTGTATATGACAGATTCACTTTTTTAGCATATGGAAACTAAAACCAGTTCCAGATAGATCTTATACCTGATTGTAAAAACCAAAATTTTTAAAACTTTTGGGAAAAATCATATGAGAATATCTTATGATTTCTTGATAATAAATGATTTCTAAAGCAAGATGTAATAAGGAGAAGCCATAATGAAAAATTTATATTATTTTTAATGAAACACAATAAATATATATACATATATATATTAGGTAAAAGACACTAGGTTAAAAAAAGAAAAATATAAGATAGAGCTGAAGAAAAAATATTGACAATGCATATATCAAAAATGTAATAGAATACAGAATAAAGAGATATCTAATAAATCTATAAGAGAAAGATACAGGCCTCAGTACCTATAAAATATATGGCTAAGCAATTCACAGTAGAGGAAATGTGAATTTTCAAAGGAAAGATGCTCACTGCACATATAATCAAAGAAGACAAATTAAAACCATGCAACTGATAAATTTTAAAAAGTAACAATTTCACACACTCAGCAGATTCATAAGGTTATTTGCCTTTAGTGATTTCACTTCCTTACAGTATGAAATGATGAAGGTTGATAAAAGGATAGATTACATTTTAAAAAATAATAAAGAACAGGAAAGGAAAGCTAAAAGAAACAGTAGCTCTAATTTGTTTCCTGTTTTGGCTCTTCAAATCCAGCCTAAGCTAAAATGAAGAGGTATGGAAGATGCTGTTACACATATATATGCACAGTTCCCAAAGAACCCAGTAGGGTAAAGACCAAAAGGAAGCAAAACTAAAAGAAGATAAAACAGGAGAGCTGGGTTCGATCCCTGGTTTGGGAAGATCCCCTGGAGAAGGGAATGGCAACCCACTCTAATATTCTTGCCTGGAGAATTCCATGGACAGTGGAGCCTGGTGGGCTACAGTCCTTGCAGTTGCAAAGAGTCAGACATGACTGAGAGACTTTGATTCACTCACTCAAAAAGTAACAATATTAAATGTTGACAAGAGTAGACAGAATGGTAGTTCTCATGAATGTACTTGCAAATTGCAAATGCTGAAAGTCTACATGGGTTTTGGGCAATATCTGAAAAAAAGAAAGATGTAAATTCCACATTATCAATCAGTTTCATTCATAAGCATATGCCTTAAAAAATCTTGAATATTTGCACAGTAATAAATGTAATAATTCAGAATGATTATTTATATGGTGTTTACTAAAGTGGGAAATTAGAAATGCCTACTAATGAGGCCAAGAATACTGGAGTGGGTAGCCTATCCCTTCTCCAGCAGATCTTTCCAACCCAGGAATCGAAGCGGGGTCTCCTGCATTGTAGGCATATTCTTTACCAACTGAGCTATCAGGGAAACCCACTAATGAGACAGGGAAAAGTAAATTGTAGTAGGTCTATAAAATGAAGTACTGCTGCTGCTAAGTCACTTCCGTTGTGTCCGACTCTGCGACCCCATAGACAGCAGCCCACCAGGCTCCCCTGTCCCTGGGATTCTCCAGGCAAGAACACTGGAGTGGGTTGCCCTTTCCTTCTCCAGTGCATGAAAGTGAAAAGTGAAAGTGAAGTCGCTCAGTCATGTCTGACTCTTAGCGACCCCATGGACTATAGCCCACCAGGCTCCGCCATCCATGGGATTTTCCAGGCAAGAGTACTGGAGTGGGGTGCCATTGCCTTCTCCGAAAATGAAGTACTACACAGTAGTAAAAATTAATGAAGTTGATCGTTCTATACTAACTTGAATAAATCACATGAAATTATATTTCCAAGGAGGTATATAGTATGCTGCAATTTTTATGAATATTTTACTTACTTAATATAATACTGTATGATTGAAAGGGGATAATACACATAGTAAATTCACAAGGAATGGTATGGGAATCATAATATCAAATTGACACACTGGTTACCTCTTGGAGGGAGATACAGTCTGAAAAAGTACATTGAGGGCTTCAATTTTATGTTTAATACATAATTAATCTGGGTGGTAACTCACAGACATTTGTTTCAGCATTTTCTCTGTCTTTACCAAGTGAACATGGCATAATAATAAAAAGTCAGAGTCATTAAAAGTTCCAAGCACTCTGAACAGAAGCACTTCAACTCTAAAGGCCATCTTAGGTGACTTTTTAACTCTGTTCTTGAGAAGGGTGCCTTTCTGATGCAGGCCTCTTTCATTTCGGTAAGAATGAATCATATAATTTAACTGACTATACTGTCTAATCAAATCTTCCTCTGAAACACAGTAATCTAAGAAACTATGCTCATAGCTCTCAATAAGACATAAGAAGCTATGTTGATGATTCCTCCATCAACTGCTAAATTAATCTCCATATGACCTGGCTAGGCTGAGGAATAATCATTGTGATAAACTCTTAAGTGCCTAGTTGCACCTGAAATGCTTGCTAAAATGTAGATTCCAGAATCCCAACCCCATTTGTTCTAATGTATTAAATCTAGCAGAGATAAGGAGTCTAGGGAGTCGTATTTTAAGTGTCATTTTTGTTAATTTGGAGGTCTTTTTGGTTCAATGAACAAAGTTGGAGAATAGCTGCTTCAAGGAATTCACAATCTCATGTTGGAAATGAATAAACAAATGCAATGGAATTTTGGAGCTATTATTGAGAGGATAAAAAGATTTAAATCTATTTGCTTAACAGGAAACTCTTCAAAAGAGAAGTGATGACTGATTCATATTTTCAAAGGTCACCCGGGAATCAAGAAAGTGAGAACTAATCTGGGCAGAAGTTCTAGCATAAACAAAAGCAAAAGTTATGACATATCATGAATATTTGAGAAAATGAAAGTCGATTTTCACAGTGATTGGCAAAGTGAAAGTTGTGTCCGATTCTTTGTGACTTCATGTATTCTCCAGATCAGAATACTGGAGTGGGTAGCCTTTCCCTTCTCCAGGGGATCTTCCTAACCCAGGGGTCAAACCCAGGTCTCCTACATTGCAGGCAGATTCTTTACCAAGGATATTGGAATGGGTAGCCTATCCATTCTCCAGGGGATCTTCCCAACCCAGGAATCAAACCAGGGTCTCTTGCATTGCAGGTAGATTCTTTACCAACTGGGCTGTGAGTGAAAGTTGAAGACTAAAGAGAGGAATTCTGGGTCCAGATGATTGAGTACCTTGAATAATATGATAAGGGGTTTGGATTTCATTGTTTGTGCCTTAGAAAGAAGACTTTGTGGACATAATGTACATGAATTCAAGTGGGGCAAGAATGGAGGTGAGGTGATGGCTTAGAAGGGGGATCCTAGGAAGCATGAGTAGGAACGGGCGGCAGGTCTGTCTCTGGGAAGAAGAGATTAGGTTTAAGAAAAAGAAAGTCATCAGTACATTTTTTTTTTTTTTTCTCACTGTTTGAATGTAGCTGATAAGGCAGTGAAGTGTTAGTTGCTTAGTCATGTCCAGCTCTGCGATGCCATGGACTATCACCTGCCATGGAATTCTGTCCATGGAATTTTCCAGGCAAGAATACTGGAGCGGGTAGCCATTCCCTTCTCCAGAGGAGCTTCTGGACACGGGGGCTGAACCCGGGTCTGCTGCATTGCCGGTGAATTCTTTACCATCTGAGCCACCAGGGGACCCAGAGGAATGTATCAAAGATGGCTGGATGCATACTGTGTTACTTATGACTGGAAATCAGAGTAAACGAGCAGTTTGGCAAGAGAGATAATGTATGTGGCTTCAAATGGTTTTTTCTATTATATTTTCCTTTAAAATACTTGTAATTTGTCTCTACATGAAGATGTCAAGTAATTCCTTGGCAATATAGACATGGCATTCAGGAAAAATATATGGACTAAAGATATAAATTTTTTATTTCATTATTAAAACTCTAGATATGCATCATACTATCTAGGGTGATTGAAGAGAATGAGAAGACAATAAGGCCTAAATTTAGTACCATAATTAGAAAATAGAAAATTCTAGTTGACAGATAATTTATGTAAAATATATAATACAAATTAAAACCAAATTAGATGGCAGATAGAATTGATTGGGAATTTCAGAGGTGTGTAAAAACTATGAGGGTTGGAATAGATAGAGAAATTTCTTAGTGGAGGAGAAATGTCAGTCTTCTAGATGAATGAATAGAGTTTAGCCAAGAGAAAGGGAGACTCTTCTAGATCAGAGAAGCCATGTGTGCAGAAATGCGAAGGTAGAGCTTCACAATTTTCAATCTGAAAATTACTTGATGGATTCTTCCCAGACAGCTTGGCTGTATTTGTCCACATATCAGAGCAAATGATGAAGGCCCTGTTTCATTCCTGTTTTCTGATTTCGAAAGATGACGGTACAGTTGGGGTGGGGGTTAGAAGGGGAGATTTCATACTAAAGAAGCTATGGCTGTGACATCCTTGGAAAGTTGTTAATACTCTTTATAGATGATTGATCTGGAGAAAATGCAAAGAATGGTTTGGACACGGAAAAAAGATATTTAAGAGATTCAGAAATTATAACTGCTGAAACACAATTTTAATTTATTTTTTAATATGAGGGGAAAAAAAATAGGTCCATGGCATCAGGAAAAGCATGTATGTATTATACTATAAAAAAAAGAGCTTTTTTCTAATAGTGAATCTGCCTTTTATTTGCTCAATGGTTATGTATATTTTGTTTAACCTCTCTGAGATTGAGTCTCTTCATAAGTTAAAGAAATCTAATAAAGTCTATTTCAAAAGGGTACTGTAAGGATTGAATGCAATATCTGTGGCATCGAGAGTGTCTAACACTGTGTTTACTATTTCCCCAGTTACTCTTCTAGGACCTTTGTTTCCTATAGGATTAGGATAACTGGCTGGTCCATATAGAACTATGTTTTAGGTATAAACATGAATGTATCAATATTATTATTGCTCACTCAATTCAATAGCAAATTTATAGAGATAAATGATAAAGTGACCAGGTCATAATTCTTGCCTACTAAATGCTATTATGTTTTTCTTTCTGAACTCACAGATCTCAGAGAAAGAGAAAAATAAGTTTAGTTTTCTGGGTGATAAGGAAGGGTTCATTCCCTAGTGTATTGGATGGAACCTCACCTCAAGTTACATTTCAAATGGTGCATTGCACCTGCTCATTTATCAAGCTGCCAAGGGCTAGCTTTGCTGTCTTGCTTTTTTCTGTTAAAATTCACATCTTTGCAGTGTCTTGAATTGTTTAATCTCATAATGTAAGTAACATATTAAATCTTGCCTAAATAAAAATAACTCCTAATGTATCAAGTTTAGACAATGCCAAAAGGTGTGATCACTCAGCTGAGTCTAATGTCAGTTTCCAAATCTAGCATGCAACTGTATAGCTTCCCTTTCATTTCTGATCAATGCTATTTTTATTTGAATTAAATCTTAAACTTTAAAATAAAAGACCTATACAAATCAACATAATTCTATTTGGAGATATTAGGATATTGTTCTTTACTGTGTACCATATAGGGCAAGAAAAAGCCAGCTTTAAACCTATAAGACTCTCTGGGCAGCTCAGAGTCTCTCCTCCAACCCACACTCAGAACAGGTGCTCTACTGCTGGAAATCACTAACCTTTTGTCAGAAAAAGCCTAGAAGATGATAACACTGGTTCAAGGACAGGGTAAGGGAAGGGAAGTAAAAGGAAGTAAGTGGGAAATTATAGCAAACGTGATTAACAGCTGTTTTCTAGAACAAGCCTCTGTCAGGGATCTGCAGCTGTGTCATTGTGCTTCAATTCTTCAGATTATACAACAAGATGCATAAAGCAAAAGATACATGGAGAAAGGTTTAAGCAAGTCCAAAATCCATGGCAACATACGCCCTCACTCCCTACTTATTCTTCAGCTTTATCTTGTCCCTCTCTTTTGGGAACAAGCTAGATGCCTAAGAAACAAAGTCCTCCCACTCCCTAGGTATATGTTCTGAGTTGCTGCTGTTGATTTTGGTATTTTTTTTCTGGTTTTGGAGAGAAAGGGAGGAGGTTGCTAGAACACCAGCAGATCCTTTAATAAACCCCTTTAATAAAATCAACACGCTGTATGCCTTCCAGAATGGTTTCTAAAGAGCTACATGTACCTCCTCAAGATACAGAGGAGATACCAGGATATGGCTGGAAAACTAAGTCGCTCAAAATACTCGGTCCTAAGAGCATCCAATTTGGGTTTTAAAGCCTAGCTGCCAGGTTTCTAGTTGTCTGCCTTATATAAGAGTGGATTCCCATAATAGTATGTTTAATATTACATCCTATTTGCCAAACCACAATGAAATGTAATGCAATGATATTATTGTCTTATCCCACGTGCTCAGAAGAGTATTTCCTCTGAAAGATCCCCTTCAATCAACCAACATCCCCATGTGAACCATTCCATAGGTCCTGAATTTCTGCCCGTTCCTCCAAGTGCTCAGGCAGGGGTTGGCAATACACCTTGGAATTAAACAATCTCCCACCACTACTTGGAAATACAGCCTCTTCACAGAGAGACTTTGTAACACAGAGCTTGGTAAAAATCACTTATAAAGAATCAGAGCCCATGACCCAGAGGAATATACAAGGTCAGGCAACTCCCGGTGGGGGTGAGAAAAGGTGGGAGGTGCTGAGGTCAGGGTTAAATGACACTGCCAAAAGAAGTCCCCCAGCCCGGCCACCTCCTTCCTTCCTTTCTAGGAGTCTCCAGTGAGCTCCGGCTTCTAGAAGCCCGCCCCTTCGTGCCGCAGAAAGGTTAGGAAGCGCATTTCAAAGCCGCATCTAAGGCAAGCCCAGTTAAAAGAGCGAAGGAAAGCCTGGCCCATGACCAGGATTGGCCCAAATCACTTGCTGCCTTTCTCTTCTCGAAGCCTCATTAGCGCTTCCCTTCTTTCCTCGTCGTCCTCTTTACCCTTAGAGTGCAGGTCCCGCTGGGACTCGGGGGTCACCCTACGGTTAGCGCCTGCAGCTCAAACCCCGGGCTGGGCTGACATGTTTTAGCATCCCGTCTGCCTATCCCACCTGTCTGCCTGCGGCACAGTGACCCCTGGAAGGATAAAGCGGGACCTCTGCGGTCAGGTGTGCGCGTCCTGCGCCGGCCCCTCGGGGACCTCGCGGCATGCGGCTGCAGGGTGCAAACGGCCTCCGCAGCGCTGGAACCCCAGGGCGGAACGGCCGCCCGGGCTGCGGCAGCGAGCTTGCCTCACTGCGCTTCCTGCTTCGCCAGTCCGACGGGCTATGCCCGCCTCTCCCCATTGTGTCCGCAGCGCTGCGGGGCTGAGCAGTGCGCCGCCGGCACCCGCGCCAACCCCGGAACCCCAGGCAGGAAGAGCCCGGGAGTGAAGAGAGGGCAGGGAGAAGGAGGCAGAAGGGACCCCAGAAGGGCTTATCGCTTGATCAATAATACAGAGGTGCCTGGACACCCCCCCCCCACCTCCCCCCCGCGCCTGCAATACATTTTCCAGTTAAACGCGATCAACTGGAGCGCTTCCCGGCACGTCCCATGCGTGCGGTTTTTGTGTGTGAAAGATGGGACGCACCTTGTTAATTCATCTATCTGCTCTTCTTCCGCTCTCCTATAGAAAAAGCCCCCTCCTCCCCGCCTTAGCTCTAAACCGCCACCTTCTCCATATCAGCACTCCATTTCCAGGCCCAAACTGCAGGTTGAAAACGCAGATCTTGAAAGACTCCACTAAATACCCTGAAGAGTTTACCAAAATTCACCCAGTAATGCTGATTTTCAAAGCCCCCCTTTTCATCCCCCTTCTTGGAGAATGCTTTCAAAGTTTAGGAGCCCAAATGGCCCTGGACCCGGAGGTTTCTGCACCCCTGTCCGCATCATGAACCGCGGTGCGGTCAGAGACACCGAGATTACGCCGCAAAGTTGCCCAGCATCAACCCAGCAGGCCGCTGATACTAGGAGCAACCTTCGAAGCAGTTTTCCAGTGTTTCCCCGGGAAGCCCAGATGCGCGACAGAACCTCCCAAACAAGGATTCATCCAAACACCTACAACAGACACAAATCGCGGAAACTTCTTTGTGAAGCCAGCTCAAGCCCACACTGAAGGGACACTCAGCACAACTTGCAAGGAAATAAACACACATCTCATCCCTGCGGGGAAACTTGTTGAATCCCGCCCGAGCGTAAGGCTGCAGTTTCCGATGTAGCCTGAAGGTTTTTGATTCTACCCGCAAAGACCCTGGTGCATCCGTCACAATTTCTGGACAAACTGCAGGTTCCTTTACGCACCCATTCTGCACTCCCGCCACCACCGCTGTAAAACGGAGCGTGTGCTTCTAGACAATTCGAAAGCCGGCTGTCACTTCCTTTGCCATCGTTTGGGAGACTTACCCTTTGATAAGACTGTTTTCCACGATCTAGCGGCTCCGGGGTGCAGGCGCAGTCCTCCCAACTTTGCTGGGCACCGAGACCTCCCCGACTTTATTAACCAAGCAAAAGCTGCCTGTGACTTACAAATGTTGAGTGGGAAATAGGGAGTGATTGAAGTCGGGTTTCTTCTCGGTATCAGTACCCTGAAAAAATCCAATCCTTCTTCAGTAGAGAATTCTTTCAACCCCGTTATCTCTATTACTATTAATGCGCAGAGCAGAGGGCATTGCATGCAAATAGGTGCAAGTGCGCGCTTCTATTGGTGGCTGCGGAGGCCCCTGGGTCCTACTGCTCAGGCTCTAAACTACACAGCAACACTACACACGCAGCTTCAGAGGCGCGGAGGGGAAAATGGATTTAATTGATTCGTTACCTCTGGTATTGTAACGCCTGCTGCGATGTTTAACGGAGAGGGGGAAAAAAAACCCTCACATTTAAACTCATGTCTTGTGATCTATCATTTCATATATGCCTTTAATTGCCTGTGTGGAGTGGCTTTGAACATACAAAGGCTTTTTAAAAGAACCTTTTCTGAGGAAAATTCACACAGATGCATTTGGCAGGAAAACCCTCCTTTTTTTTTTCCTGTCATGCCTTATTCGAATGTAAATCCCGGAAATATTTATATAGTCAGATACTTCTGCCTTTTACTTAAATAAAATAGCATCTAGTTTTATTCTTGATAGTGCATGGCTACTCTAAATAACATACAGGTTAAAATGGCAGAAGCTAAAATGTGAATGTTAAGATATTTGGGATCTATTTTTTTTTTTAGAAATGTTCCTGCAAAAAATGGCATCCACGATAATGCCATGAGCATCTCTTTTTTTTTTAATTTTGCAAATTAAGAAATTCAGAAATATTTTATGAGTAAGTATTGACTCCAAAATATAAATCAACATAAAGATATTGATAATGTCACAATATGTCAAGCATTCACTATTAATTGCCACATTTTCTTTTTACAGTTTCTCTCTTGGCGAGCCCATTAGTGATGCAAATTGGCACAAGGAGATTTAAAGTGAGGCAGGCCTGTGGTGACTAGCAATTTGAAATATTGTAACGTGGTGCAAAAACCACTCCAGTACATCATCATTAAAGGTAGCTATGTTTAAAATTAAAGTATTAATAGCTGAATCTTAATATATATGAATTTAAAGCCCTTAATCATGCTCTGCTCTGACCTTTAACTTTTGGAAGGAAAGAAATCCTCATGTAAACTGAAATGACACAGACTCTCCACCAAGTTCCATCTAAGATGTTCTCTGATATTACAATTTAGGAAATAACATAATTTTATTGGGTTTAGATGTAAATGGTGGTGTAAATTTAATTACAAAATTATGTCTATAATTATTAATATTGTGTCTATAACTTACAGCTCACTGCTGGTAGAAACTGATATACTGAATAAGGTCAGCAGCAGCAGCCAACTCATAATTCACCAGCCATGTGTAAACTAAATAAATGAAAACACAAGATGCAAAAATAAAACAATTGAGATCTTATTCCAGACCCACCTATAGCATTTGAATTTACTTAGGTGGTGTGTGCTACAATCCTTCTTCATTTCATAACTCCTTCCCTTGTAGCCTCTTCCCTTCCCTCAATAGTAGCCCTGGAGAGCAGAAGTGTTACTTCAAGTCCAGGTTGCCTTTGCTGCTTTCCAGATCTAATTTATAGATTATATCCTTGTAGGACCCAGAATTAAATCTTTCAGTACTAAGATGTCAAGGAGGACAGTTTCCACTGGGAGTTGGAAAATCCAACATTTTTAGATGTATTTCCAAAGTTTCCATCAAATGTATATATTTGAAATATCTGTGACCACTAATCCAGAGTGAACAGATGTGATCAATTGTCATTATATCAGAGTCAATTTGCTATATTACCCTATTACTCTTATATCTCTGGGACAGTCTTTTGGAAAGACTTTGTAGGCAGAGTTATTACAATCACTCTAGGCCAGCTTATGAAATTTTCAATTTACAATAAAATTAACATAAAAATATCAAGATATTACTATATTCAATATAAGAGTTTAAGAGACTCATTATCTTCAAAAGAAAAAAAAAAGGTTATTATTTGATCTAGTAAGAAAGTATTATGACCATGCAAAGTTGAATGGAGTTGATTGATATTCTCTTCTTTTTTGAAACAAGTGTATTATTGGTCTTTCAACTTCCTGCTACAAGTGGACTTGAAAAAAATAATCATTTGCAGACAGTGCAAATTGAAAGTTCTGCATTTAATGAATATATTTTTAGAATTGAGAAAAGATGTGTTTTATTCAAGCAGAGTTTATACAGAATTAATGCAGTTTATCTATGACTGTAATTTACTTTAGATGTCAAGGATGACAGTTTCCATTGGGGGTTAGAAAATCTAACATTCTTAGGTGTATTTCCAAAGTTTCCATCACACATACATATATGAAATATCTGACCACTAATTTAATATAGATGTTGAATCATGGACAGATAGTGCACAAAAAAAATAAATAAATAGAAGCCAGTCTATTAACACATTTAACATATAATGTTTGATCAATTCTCACTTTCTACAAAAAAGCCTGTGGCAAATATATAGCAAGCAAGCCAGAATCATAAATTCAACTTACCAGTTTTTTAGTTTTTCAGGAAAAAGAACAATTCTACATCTCATCAATAAGTTCCTGGTGTTTATCTCATTCTCATATGTTATGAGATATATAGCATAGATTGCAGGTAATATATATTTATAAATATTGAAAATATTTTACTTCTTATTATATACTGTGGTAATAATTATTTTAAACAATAAGATTGAAGCTACAGTAGTTTTCATCATTCTCAGATCTGTAGGAATATCTTTGATCCATTCTTTACTAGATGAAGCACTGTTGGACCCCCTCATTTTGTTGGTGCAGTTTTCAAGGACAATGTATGCTCCATAAGAAACTGATTTCCATTATGCCCTTGGATCATGATGACAATGCCTTATAGTGGCTAATGTGAATATCTATAAAAGTTGGAAAGCAAAACACACCTGACTTACTCCTGTATGCCATTACTATAATCAGCTCACTTAGGTAAACATGTAATAGGATAACATTTGGTAAAATTTAATGAGCCCTAATGACATTTAGCTAGTAGTCAAGCCATTTTAAACAAATTCTCTGTGTCTTTAATAATTTTGAAATATATATAGGTTAAACTACTCCAAAGCCATAGACAATAATTAGTCTATTTTAAATAGGATATTAATTCATGTTTGATTTTTGACAGATGAAAAGGAAAATTAGTAGACATATAAATTATACTTTGAAAATAGATATATAAAAGTAAGAATGTGGTTAAAAGGGCATTTTTTTCAGATGTAAATCAGTAGTAAACAGAAATATATAAACTAATTGATAACTATAATACTATGATACATTAAATAATATGCTAAAATGTACTATAAATAAGGTAGAAAGTTGCAAGAGGTTACATTTAAATACACAGCTTATAAATTAATTTGGATTAATGGCTAAATCATGTAAAGAAGATACAACTCAGAAGTTAAAAATAAAACGTCATAAGATAGTAAACTTGAGGAGAAATATTGAACTTTAAAAAGATGAACTGAGTTTGATACTAAGTAGAAGAGATGAGAACTTCATGGTACAGTAATGTTGGTAAGACCATCACCATGAATGGAATGTTCATAATATGTAGAATCCTAATACAAATTGGCAAGATAAAGAGACATGGAGGAGGATAGTTTACTCTATATCAATCAAGATTATAAAGTAAGTAAGATAAATTTTGACCATGAAAATGTTGAAGGGAAATACTTTGGCAAACGATAAAAGGACAAACAGCAAAACAGGAGTAAAATTGGGTAGGAGTCTGTTATAGTACCTTGAGACTAGAGAATATGTTAATAAACATCATTTTTGTTCAAGTTCTGAATTCTTAAGCATATTGCTACCTATTATCCTACAAAATCTGTGAATAAAAGCTTCAGATATTTTTTTTTGAAAATGGACAAAAATGTAAATTCACCCAAAATCCTTATAAAATATCAGATAATTTTTTGGTTACAGCAAACAAACAAATGGATATGGACATAGATTATAAAACACTGCTGCTGCTGCCAAGTCATGTCATTGCTCTCAGACTCTTTGCAAACCCATGGACTGTAGCCCAACATGGGATTCTCCAGGCAAGAATACTGGAGTGGGTTGCCATGCCCTTTTCCAGGGGATCTTCCAGACCCAGGTATTGAACCCATGTCTCATGTTTCCTGCATTGGCAGGCAGGTTCTTTACCACTAGCCCCACCTAGGAAGCCCTATAAAACACTACTTCTACTTAAAGTCAGTTTTCTGTATGCTTGTTATAACAAGGCTAATGGGCAGATGTTGTTTGCCCTTCAAAAGACAATTTAGAGGGAACTCTGTACTAATCAAATTCTAACATATTTAAAAGCCATTCATTTAGTCTGTTTCAAGGACTCATTTAGGAGTTGCTTATAAAGCATAATAAAACAATTTTAAACTATGTTCTTATTTATATATTATAGTTCTGAGGTAGTTAAACTCAATTAGTTGTAATGCTATTTGCTTTTGTCCTAGAAAAACCTCTGCCTGTACAAAAGTTAATATTAAAGTTGAGTTGCTTGCTCATTAGTGAATCACAGTCTACTTTCATATGGAATTATGTTGGGCACACAAAAGTAGATAAAGCTATAATAGAAACTAAGAACAAACATTTTTACTTAAAAGAGAAATGAATAAAATTACATTATCCTCTAAGAAGGAAAGGACTGAAAAATACATTTTAATTTTAAATAATAGCAAATATATTAGTCTATGTTTTCTATGCTGAGAGGTTAATAACAGAAAGTGAAGTGAAAGTCACTATACAGTCCATGGAATTCTCCAGGCCAGAATACTGGAGTGGGTAGCTTTTCCCTTCTCCAGGGGATCTTCCTAACCCAGGGATCAAACCCAGGTCTCCCACATTGTAGGCAGATTCTTTACCAGCTGAGCCACAAAGGAAGCCCAGGAATACTGGACCACAAGAACCCTTCT
This sequence comes from Budorcas taxicolor, assembly GCF_023091745.1. NCBI lineage: Eukaryota > Metazoa > Chordata > Mammalia > Artiodactyla > Bovidae > Budorcas > Budorcas taxicolor. The sequence goes on from NC_068910.1 coordinate 92,134,709, forward strand.
CCAAGGGTTCTTCCCAACCCAGGAATCAGAACAGGGTGTCCTGCATTGAAGGCAGATTCTTTACCAATAGAGCTATCAGGGAAGCCTGATCACAGAAAGTTTACTTGCAAATAAGGTTCTGTTCCTTTCTTCACAGGTTTAAAAATAACATTCCCTATCATATCTCTTAGAAAGGAGCATTTTTCTTCAGCAAAGTTCAAGTGTAGATAGCCAGTGTGTGCTATGTTTAGAGCAAAAAATCAAATTTTAATGATTTTCAGTCTAAGTATCAGTACAATAATTTCGCCCAATAAACCCATTTGTTCATTGTTTGGTTTCTTTTCTTCACGTAGTAAATACAACTTATTCTTCAATTGTATGACCCACTTGTTAAATATGAGTTGCTTAGTTGCTCTAGATTGCATAGGCTGGTAGAGAGAGAGGGAGAGATGATGAGTAACTAGTAATACAGTAATAATTGAAAAAAAAGTAGATTAAGAGAAGATTTAAGCTCTGGAATTGGTGATGTAAAATGGCTGTGACATTTTGGTAATATAACTGCATTAAATATAGTATTTTAAAACTTCTGAATATTCATACAATGTTTGTTTTAAACGTAGACCTCTAAAAATGGAATCTGAGTTTTAAAGGGCTGGAGAACCTAATAATTCAAGTCTGACAGGCAAGAAAATTAATATCAAAATTTAGAAATAGAGTAAGATTAACAAATTTTAAAACTAAAGATTGGTTCAGGCTGAAAGAATAGATTTAGAAAGGCTAACAGCTTTCTAGCTGGAGAAGGCTAGGAAAAGCGAAATAGAGTAGCCATACTCTACTTCCGGAGAAAGACAGTACAAAATTAACAGTTACCTAAAAATTGGGAACTACATAGATCCTAAATTTGCTTTTATTCTATTCATTGCAGCAAAGTAATTCCTTATTTAAAGAGATACAGTACTCATGATTAAGAAGAGATTAAACTTGTGGCTCAGCTGGTAAAGAATCCACCTGCAATATGGGAGACCTGGGTTTTAATCCTGGGATTGGGAAGATCCCCTGGAGAAGGGAAAGGCTTACCCACTCCAGTATTCTGGCCTGGAGAATTCCATGGACTGTATAGTCCATGGGGTTGCAAAGAGTTGGACATGACTGAGTGACTTTCATTTTCACTATTCACTTTCAAACATATTCAAAATCACTAATATAAGCATATTCTAATTATGGGTGACTTTTTCTGTTTTTGTTTGTTTAACATTACATAAGACACATATGTTAATTTTACTGTTATGAAATAAGTAAAAATTAAATCAAATGCATATTTCAGTTTTATTTTCTATTATCTTAGGAAAGTCACTAACCTTCTGAACCTCAGATTACTAACGTGGAAGTGAAATCTTCTTATAGTAAGAATAAAATGTGTGATAAGGTTTTTCAGAGTCCATATTTTAAAAGTAATGTTAATCAATATGTAAAAAATACCTAGCTATTTTAACTGTATTCAAATATTTGTTAATGGTACTGGAAACAATTATATATCCATTTTTGTAAATTACAAACATGATCACTAAAAATCTCTTTAATTTTTTTTAACACTTTATAGGGAGATATAAAAAGCATCAAGTATCAAAAATAGTGAATAAACAAAAAAATGCAATGCCAGGGAAATTTCAAGAATAAGCTTTTTAAAATAACCTGTAAACAATTCAGATTTTAGGGCACAGAGAAAGGGCATTGTTTTATTGAGAAGAAATCATGTACAGCAAAACACTCTTTCTATTTTTGCTAAGTTAAGCAGCTTTTAGATCATGAGAATGTCTTAGAAGCAGTTTGTCTTGATTCCAGCTAAACATTTGATGGGAGGTTCATAATTTCATTGTTCACAAGGCAGAGAAAAACTGGATGGATGATAGCACATTTAGGTGAACTTGTAGCTAATGAAACATTTATACTTACTTTGTTGATTCATCAATATCAACCTGAAGGGGTTTCTGATGTCCTGCCACAAACCTGTGTACTTGATCCTGTGAGGTTTAACATATTATCAGTGAGTCTTCATCAAATGCAGATTTGAAGTATAGGACCTGATAGCAAACAACCTAAAAACTGGTTATGAAGCATTTAACTATGCAAACACAAGAAATACATTAAGCACATTCTTGGTCATAAAGTTAGGGTGAGGGCATGAGTTATAAATTTCTGTAAACTCTAAGAAGGTTTACATGCTGTGTGCCTAGTTGTTCAGTTGGGTCTGACTCTTTGGGATCCCATAGACTGTAGCTCCCCAGACTCCTCTGTCCATGGGGATTCTCCAGGCAAGAATACTGGAGTGGGTTGCCATGCCTTCCTCCAGGGGATCTTCCCAACCCAGGGGTCGAATCCAGGTCTTCTGCATTAATGTCTTTTCCCCATTACCAGATGATGGGTTGTGTTTCCAACAGAGGCTTCTTGGTTTGCCTGGGTTGGGAACAAAGCCACAGATGACTCATGATAGGCATATTGTATGAGTGAAAAATAAGCCTTTAGAGACTTTGGAAACATTGGTCGCTGCGGCATAGTCTAGGACATTCTAATACAGTATGGACTTGAAGAAATTAGATTTTTTTTTTTTTTTTTGGATTTTAGAATGGAAGATAAAAGTTTATTTTTTTATTATATATATATATATTAATTTTATTTTTACTTTATTTTACTTTACAGTGCTGTATTGGTTTTGCCATACATTGACATGAATCTGCCACGGGTGTATATGAGCTCCCAATCCTGAATCCCCCTCCCACCTCCCACCCCATATCATCTCTCTGGATCATCCCCGTGCACCAGCCTCAAGCATCCTGTATCTTGTATCGAACATAGACTGGTGCTTCGTTTCTTACATGATAGTATACATGTTTCAATGCCATTCTCCCAAATCATCCCACCCTCTCCCTCTTCCTCATAGTCCAAAAGTCCGTTCTATACATCTGTGTCTCTTTTGCTGTCTCACATACATATCAACTTCTTTCTGTATGCAGCCAGGTAGTAACTAGAAAATATACTCTATTTTTGCTTCTTTTTTTTTTTATTTTTAAAAGTTTATTGGCGTATAGCTGATTGACATTGTTGTATTAGTTTGTTTCTGGTACACAGCAAAGTGAATCAGTAATTCATATACATATATTCACTCTTTCTTCTTAGGCCATTACAGATTATTTGAGAAATTAGATTCTATGAGCTATTTTCAGTCATATAGTAAGTAGAAACTACAACACTAGTAACTGTAACCGCTTTTGAAAAGACTTGAGATACATTGTCCCCATAGCTACATCTTGTGTAGTTGTAAAGACAACAGCTCCAAATCAAGAATAGTCTTAATTCTCCTTTCAAGTCATTTCAAAATTTGAAGTATTTGAAATTTCCATTCAGAGTTTTAATTTAAAAGAATATCTGCTATAGAAACACTAACTTAAGGGGCCTTGATGATCATGCTGTCTAATTCAGGCTCATTTGGGTTTGAGGTTTCAAAACATTTATTTTTCCCATGCAGCGAGCAGAAAGTAGAGGAGATAGAAGTGAAGAGAAGTGAAGTGAAAGTCGCTCAGTTGTGTCTGACTCTTTCAACTCCATGGACTGTAGCCTGCCAGGCTCGTCTGTCCATGGAATTCTCCAGGCCAGAATATTGGAATAGGTAGTTGTTCCCTTTTCCAGGGGATCCTCCCAACCCAGAGACTGAACCCAGGTCTCCCCATTGCAGGTAAATTCTTTACCAACTGAACCACAGGGAAGCCCAGAGGATATAAAAGCATATTCAATTGATTTTATATTTTTGGAAATCTGAGACCCATTATATTTTCCTTTTAGACACAATAAGAATTTTCCACAAATACTTTTATACAAATATTGAATATTTCTTTAAAATAATCAGTCACAAAAAATGGAATTACTGATGTTAAAAATAAAATGAACCTCCTTTCAGATTAAAAATTTATATGAAATACAATTATCAAGTTATAGAATTATAGATTGATTAATGTTCCACTAAAAAAAGAGTCATTAAATCCAAGCTGTTCCAAATAGAAGAAAATGATGGAGGTACTATAAAGGACTAACAACAGACTTTAGAGCACCTAGAATATAATGGAGACAAGTGCTAGAAATAGGTGTAGTTCATGAATAATAAACTGCAACAAAATATGACCACTATTTACTTTAATTATATTACAAAATTTAAAACACAATGCTTAGTAGACTTGCCTAAATAAATAACTCATCTGCAAAAGTATAGATAGACATTACTGTGAAAGCATGTGTGATAATTGATAAGTAAACAAAAGTTATAGAAAACCATGTGATCATGTGATTCATAGAAATATAGTGTTTAAGAGGGTGCTGCAGAAATCTATAGCAAACTCCATTTTAGTGATGATGTTTGTTAATGATTTATGAACTGATATAGAACATAAAGCACACACTGCTTAAACTTGCAAAATCTAAACGACTTACTTTTTGACTGGGCATATGTATTTTAATAGTAGTTAGAGAAAGGTATGCCAAATGGGAAAAATAAAAAAACTTTGATTTTGCTATTATCGTCATCAGGAACAACAATGTAGAATCTCTCAACAAATTTTGAGAACTAATTTTTCAGAGAATTAATAGTATTAGACTTTTAGTCATAATTCAGCTATAATATTTTAAATCTCATATGCTAACATATTATTACTTGTTCAAGTTATAGGACATTCTGAAATCACTGAGCCCATGATCCAAATTGAAATCCCATATTATCTTGAAATCCCACTATTATTTATATCTTCTGAATCCACCGTGTGTTTTTCCATAGAGAGAATTCTATTTGCAAAGTGCTGTTAAAACAACATGGAAAAAATCATAGCCCCATCTTCTTCTATTATTGAGGAAGGATGTGGTTCATACCACATTCTACTCCAGGTTGAGTTCCCAGCATGGTCAGCATTACCATAGATCATATTCAAGAAAATATTATTATTGGATGGCTGGCCTACAGACTACGTGCCAGAGAAAAATTAAAAAAAGGACTCACGATATTTCAACCTGGATTCTTTCTTTGAAATTTATTCTTGTTCATAATTCTTTGAGCATCTGGAAAATGAAGACATTTAGAAAGCTAAGGCAGAAACATATCTTAAAAAGAAATAGATATAACTTTTTTTCTCTACATTTACAACACATTTAAGCCCTCCAGTCTCCTCAACCCTGCCCCTATCCATGACTGTGCAGAGTCCCTGTAAGGGAACAATTGAATCTTGGTTACTGTCTTTCCCTACAGGGAAAAGGAACCCTCTGGATCTGTCTCTTCTCAACCTAACAAACAACCCACTGTACTTTTATTCTCAATATGAGGTGGGATCTTTCCATTGAGATTAAAATATTTCACTTGATAAACATCTCGTTTTCTGTCTGCTTCAAAGATCTGCATTTTTATCTGGAAATCTTCATCAGAGGCAATGGTTCTCTAATTTTAAGCCATAATTCCTGATAGGCTGTGAAATACTAGATTCTCTGGCTAAGTAAGCTTTAATTTCCCTTAAAATTGCTCTAGGTTGGAAAGCCTAGGAGTATTTATTAGTTAAGAAGGAGGTCATTGCTACAGGAATTTAGATAGATAAAGTTAATCCATGAGTCTATTCTTTTTTTTTTTTTTAAGTCTTTATTGAATTTGTTAGAAACTAGTTTCTGTTTTATGTTTTGGATTTTTGGCCATGAGGCCTGTGGGATTGTAGCTCCCCGGCCAGTGATCAAACCCACACCGATTGCATTGGAAGGCAAAGTCTTAACCACTGGACCACTAGGGAAGTCCCTATGGTTCTAAAGTATGGTGTATGTTATTCCTTTTGGGGCTTATGTACGTACAGTTCCTGGCTAAAGTTCATGAACCAGTTTGCTTTCGAAAATGATCTATACATAGCACTTCAGGGAACTATAAGGACCACAAAAAAGAGGAAAAACAAAATACCCTATTAAGATGCTTATGAAATTGCATTGTCAAGTATATCCCCAAAAAAACCCAAACTACAGGATGCATAATTACTAGTATGGTTCATAAATTGCAACCTAGGTGTAAATGTTATTGAGCAACAACAGAAAAGAATCATCTCTGGGAGGTGAGCTTAGGCTAAGCAGAAATAAAACCAGTTAAATTTATTTTAAACTTGACCATAATACAGAGAAGAAATATAGATTTCTCACTGTAAGAAAAATGAGAACAAATGAAATTTCAAGAAAGAACAATGAAAATGATTAAGGGTCTAGATGAAATAATTAATGGGCAGAGATTAAAAGACAGTATCCATTTAATCTGGTGAAAAGACTAATGAGTAATTCAATTACTTGAAAGTATCTGTAAAGGAAAAAAAGAAGGGGAGAGAAGGAACAAATTTTAGGTTAGTCAAGAGAAAATAACCAGAAGTAATGGGATAAAATTGAGGATAGGAAATTTTTGAGTGACTATCATAGAAAAGGCAATGTTGTTAGGTCTATTAGGCTGAGGAATTGCTTCCTAAGGAACATTGTAAAAAACCCCTTTGCTTGAGCCCTTTATGGAGACCAGACAAAGAAGTGGGTAATGTTATAGGAAACAATTCTATATTCACAAATTATGGGCATTATGATCTAATAGCTCCTACCCTCCCAGCACAAAAAGTCTCTAATGCATATAATTCTTTGGCTTCCATTTTTGTATTTTCTCTTTTTAGGAAACGCTGATAGAACACTGAAGAGGGACCTTGAAAATGGACTTCTTCAATGGCTTTTGTCATTGTCCTTATATCCATATATAATGGGTTATATATTGAGGTATTAACTTTTGTGAATTAAGATTCTTTATGAAAGAGAGGATCAAATTTATGATTACTGAATAGATGTCATTTTGCAATACAAGAATCTTAGTGATGTATGTCATCTACTAACAAACCTAAAATTCAATAAAGATTAGTCCCTTTGATCATTCTTTCAAGATATCTTATAATCATAATAAATCTGTAACTTATCTAGTATTCAAACTGAAAAATTTTTAGCATAAAAAAGTCATTTTCTCTACACATTTGACCCATGAAAGTGATAATCATAAAAATGATGCTATGATATTAATACATGTATTACAAGATGTCTTCAGAATCATCTCATTAACAACATTGTATATTTTGGTTTATCCTAGTGTAGTCAATCTTATTTAAAAGGGGGAAATTATGTATTTGATGAACACTGTAAAAAGTTAACTTCTATAATATCTTAAGTCACTAGATATGCTGGATAAACAAAAAATTTTGTCTAAATAACCCGACAATTATTTTTGTTATGAGGGATTTTATCCAGGAATATGAAAGGATTTACTTGACATTATATATGAAGTAAAGTAGTACTGTGCTCCTAAACCTTAAATAATATTTTATCTTTAAAAATATATCTAATATTCTCCTATGTAATCTTCATTATCATTCTCTAAGGAAACTGAAGCTCGACAAAATTAAATGACTTGCACAGTATCAGCAGTCAGTATCAGAATAGGATGCTGATATTATGTCATTAGGATAAACACTTATCTTTATACTGACTCATTTGATCTCTCATAATAAAATAGGCAGTAATCATTTCACTTGTAGTTTGTGGGATTATACTTAGATATGAAACAGCAAGGTATAAATGATGAAGAAACAGACTGAAAGTCAGAAGTCTGGAAACCTAGCACTGGTTTTGCTGCAGGCAGATCTTGGGTAAGTGGTTTAATTTTGTGAGTCTCAGTTTACTGAACTATCACATATTTGGTTGCATAGAATTTAAGAACATTATTCAACTCAAAATCTGATTCAAAGTAATAATGGCCTAGCTTTCAAATATTGTGAGACTGTTTATAGTTGCTTATGTAATTATACTTTTACAATAATTTCTTTAATTCCAAAAAGCTAGTCAGTAAACTTGAAAACATTCCCCATTTGTCCAATAAGTTATATTAACTCATTAGATGATAGGCATTATTTAATGGATAAGTAAATTGTAATTAATAATGGACATTAAACAATGTAAAGATATTTCTAACATTTTCATTTTTAATTTTTTAAAAAAATTTCAGATTTTGAAATGATTGAGATCAATATCTGTATTTTTTTCCTGTTAGATACTGAAAACATGAAGGAAGGAATGTTAATTTCCCATCAAGCTTAGAGATTTATATTTTTCAAAAAGAGCAGAGTGATAGGGTATATGCTCTTGCTGGCATCTGCACTATCAATTTCCAAACTTGGCACTTTAAAAGGAATATAATAACCTAGGCTATTTCCAGAGAAGAATTACTTGGAGGGCAAGGAAAGCCAATATAACATAATATGCTTACAATATTGAAGAAACTAGGGATGATTATAATACAAAAGTAGATGAAAATAATTATTGATAGCCAACAAGGTCTTTTGCTTTTCTATAATCAATATCCTGGAAAAATATATTGTACCAGTAGAGTTGCATGATAAGGCAAGGTCAAAATTTTTCTGTCCCCTTAAAATGAAGGTACGCACTTGAGCAACATTATTGAGTACACACAAAATCAGTATGATATGATCATTATATAGTAGTGAAAATCATGTCTGTCTGTAATTTTTAAACTAACTTATTTATCTGAGAAAAAATGATGCCTCTGGAAGATTCATAAATGTATGTTGCTAGCAAGTATTATGTTAGTCTCTGTAGATATAGATAGAAATAAATCTACAGATTTTCTTCCCCCATGAGTTGGAATAGATAAATAGGAAGACAAATAGAATTCACAGTAACTACAGAACATGACAACTGATATGAAAAAACACAAAGAAAAATATTCAAGAGAAAAAGACCAGAATACACAGGGTGAGCAGAGAAAGAATCTTTGAGGAGATGGCAATTAGCTGAATCATTTCAGTTAAGTTCAGTTGCTCAGTCCTGTCCAACTCTTTGTGACCCTATGGACTGCAGCACTGCAGGCTTCCCTCATCATCACCAACTGCCAGAGCTTACTCTAACTCACGTCCATCGAGTCAATGATACCACCCAACCATTTCATCCTCTGTCGTCTCCCTCTCCTCCTGCTTTCAATCTTTCTCAGCATTAGGGTCTTTTCCAATGAGTTACTTCTTCGCATCAGGTGGCCAAAGTATTGGAGCTTCAGCTTCTGCATCAATACTTCCAATGAATATTCAGGACCGATTTCCTTTAGGATGGACTGGTTGGATCTCCTTGCAGTCCAAGGGACTTTCAAGAGGCTTCTCCAACACCACTGTTCAAAAGCATTAATTCTTCCATGCTCAACTTTCTTTATTGTCCAACTCTCACAATAACATGACTGTTGGAAAAAACAATAGCTTTGACTATAAGGACATTTATTGACAAGGTAATATCTCTGCTTTTTAATATGCTGTCTAGCTTGATCATAGCTTTTCTTCAAAGGAGTAAGTATCTTTTAATTTCATGGCTGCAGTGATTTTGGAGTCCAAAAAAATAAAATATCTCAGTGTTTCTATTGTTTCCCCATCTATTTGCCATGAAGTGATGGGACCGGACGCCATGGTCTCAGTTTTTGTATGTTGAGTTTTAAACCAAACTTTTTCACTCGCCTTTTCACTTCCATCAAGAGGTTCTTTAGCTCTTCTTCACTTTCTGCCATAAGGGTGGTGTCATCTGCATATCTGAGGTTACTGATATATCTTCCAGCAATCTTGAGTCCAGTTTGTGCTTCATCCAGCCCAGCATTTCGCATGATGTACTCTGCATATAAGTTAAATAAGCAGGGTGATAATATACAACCTTGACATATTCCTTTCCTGATATGGAACCAGTTTTTTGTTCCATGTGCCGTTCTAACTGTTGCTCCTTGACCTGTGTACAGTTTTCTCAGGAGGCAGGTCAGGTGGTCTGGTATTCCTATCTCTTTAAGAATTTTCCACAGATTGCTGTAGTCAATAAAGCAGTAGATGTTTTTCTGGAACTCTCTTGCTTTTCTGATGATCCAATGGATGTTGGCAATTTGACCTCTGGTTCCTCTGCCTTTTCTAAAACCAGTTTGAAAATAAAAATAAAATAAAACCAGTTTGAACATCTGGAAGTTCTCAATTCACCTACTGTTGAAGCCTAGCTTGGATAATTTTGAGCATTATTTTGCTAGCCTATGAGATGAGTGCAACAGTATGGTAGTTTGAACATTCTTTGACATTGCCTCTCTTTGGGATTGGAATGAAAACTGACCTTTTCCAGGCCTGTGGTCACTGCTGAGTTTTCCAAATTTGCTGGCATATTGAGTGCAGCACTTTGACAGCATCATCTTTCAGGATTTGAAATAGCTCAACTGGAATTCCATTATCTCCACTAGCTTTGTTCACAGTGATGCTTCCTAAGGCCCTCTTGACTTCACATTCCAGGATGTCTGGCTCTAGGTGAGTGTGAGTTATCACATCATCATGATTATCTGGGTCATGAAGATCTTTTTTTGTGCAGTTCTGTGTATTCTTGCCACCTCTTCTTAATATCTTCTGCTTCTGTTAGGTCCGTACCATTTCTGTCCTTTATTGTGCCAGTCTTTGCATGAAATGTTCCCTTGGTATCTCTAATACTCTTGAAGAGATCTCTAGTCTTCCCCATTCTATTGTTTTCCTCTATTACTTTGCATTGATCACTGAGGAAGGCTTTCCTATCCCTCCTTGCTATTTTTTGGAACTCTGCATTTAAATGGGTATATCTTTCCTTTTCTCCTTTGCCTTTCACTTGTCTTTTCTCAGCTATTAGTAAGGCCTCATCAGACAACCATTTTGCCTTTTGGCATTTCTTTTTCTTGGGAATGGTCTTGGTCACTGCCTCCTGTACAATGCCACTTACCTCCATCCATAGTTCTTCAGGCACACTGTCTCTCAGATCTAATCCCTTGAATCTGTCACTTCCACTGTATAATCATAAGGGATTTGATTTAGGTGACATCTGAATGGTCTAGTGGTTTTTCATACCTTCTTCAATTTACGTCTGAATCTTGCAATAAGGAGTTCAAGATCTGAGTCGCGCAGTCAACTCCCAATCTTGACATTAGTTGATATTAGTTGAATATCTTACACATAAAAAGTAAGTCAGCCATGTGTAGAACTAGAAGCAACACAGTTCAGGTACAGGGATTCTAAAAAGTAGAATTCTAGGGAAAGCAGGGTTCTAGGGAACACAGTGAAAATAGCACTAACAAGGATAGAGGAGTGGGCTAGGAAACGGAGCTATACAAATGGATGGGGAAGAGAGCCCTGTAGTGGATACATGCATTCATGCTAAGTCTCTTCTGTTATGTAGGACTCTGTGCGACCCTATAGAGTGCAGTATTGCAGGCTCCTCTGTCCATGGGATTCTCCAGGCAAGAATACTGGAGTGGGTTGCCATGACCTCCAGGGTATCTTCCCTGCACAGGAATGGAACCAGCAGTGCTTATATCGCCTGCATTGGCAGGGGGTTCTTTTCCTCTAGCGCCACCTATAGGTGATTGTTATTTTATCAGTGGCAGAAATAAATATGGAGGTAAAATATGAGTGAACGATTCCTGCTATCTATGCTGGAGTTAGAGGAGAATGAATTTCAGAATATCATTAAATCGCAGAAAATTATCATAAAAGTACAGGGGCTTTTGAAAATGATTTTCTCCTATTTCTCATATTCATTATCCACACAAAAACCTGCATATAAATGTTGTTAGCAGCTTTATGCATAACTGTTATAACTTGAAAACAATAAAGGTATCCTTCAGTAGGTAAATGGGTAGAAAAACTGTGGTCATATCATATTCCCATCCAGAGAAGGGAATATTAATCAGCATTAAGAAGACATCAAAAAGACATGGAGGAAAGTTCAAAGATGCATATTACCAAGTGAAAGAAGCCAATATGAGAAAGCTACATACTGCATGATTCCATCTCTATGACATCCTGGAAAGGACAAAACTATAGAGACAGTAAGATCAATAGTGGCTAGGGGCTGAGAGAAGGAAGTCAGAGCACAGAGCATTTTTAAAGTAAGGAAACTATTCTGTAGGTTTGTCAGAACCCATAAGAATGTACCTGAGCAATAGTGAACCCTCATATAAACTCAGAACTTCGGCGATTATGACGTGTCACTCTAGACTCACTGATTGTGACAAATGTACCACTCTGCTGGGGGTGGGATGGGGCGGTGGGTGTTGATAGTCCAGAAGATGATGCCTGTGTTGGGGCAAAAAGTATATGGGAAATCTCCGTGTACTCTTCTCAGTTTTTCTATGAACCTAAAACTGCTCGTTATGAAGTTGTAAAAGTTAAACGAAAACAATTTAATAATTCAATTCTCAAATAATATTATTTCAATATGTGAAAGGGAGTGACTTGTGTGTGTCTTGACGTATTCATTCATGCAATATTTACTGAGTACTTCTTATGAGGCAGAGCTCTTCTAGCAGAGCGAACAAAATGAACACAAAAACATTTCATCCTTGAGTTTCTCTTCTAGTGGAAGAGAACTTCAATTACAAGTTAAAAGTTGTACAGCTATGATAGCCATTTTCATATTTGATTTCAAATGCATTTTCTGCCCTTCTCTGCCCTGATCTGTACATCAGGTAATTACATCCAACAGGCTTCCTTAATCTCAGATTTTCAGGGAGGTTTTTTTTCCAATTGGGGTCATTTATGGAAAGCTGGGTGTGAGGAGAGGAAAGCCGTGGGATTTCATGCATACCTCTTTCTACTTTGGGGACTTCTCTCACAGCAGCTGTGTCTCTTGCTTCCTCCAAATCTGCAGCTCCTGCTTGATAGTCCCCCAGAGAAATGCAAATTAAATGTAAATTAAAAACATAATGAGATATCATTTCACATCCAGATAGACAAAAATTTAATAATCTGACAAAACTAAATTCTGAAAAGAATTAAGAGCAATGGAAAGTCTTCTATGCTTTTGATGGAAGCTAAAATATTTGAGGAAAAATCTGAATTTTAGAGAAGTTGAAGATAAACAAACCCCACTACTCATCAATGCTAATTATACACTCTAAAGATACTCTAGCTCATGTGAAACTAGAGAAATGTACAAAAGTGCCTCTAGCAGTACTTATTTCTTATAATAGAAAAAAATCTGCAAGTCATCCTAATAAGCATTTAGAGAATACGTGAGTAAATTAATTTTGTTTCTATGCATTCAATGGAATATCCTATCTAAATATAAATGAATAAGTGAGAGATTTTTGTATTAACAAGGATAAATTTTTAAAATGAATGAAGCAAAGCAATCTAAATACACACATACACATATATTAAAATTCTATTCATGCAATGCTCAAAATGTGTTAAAATAAGTATTTTCCATATATGCAAATGGAAATGCTAAACAGCTTATTAAAAAAAAGGTAAAAACAAAATCCATGGTAAAATTTGGGATAAGGAGAGGGATTAGGGAAGAAGATGAGTTTGAGGATGGAATCAATAACTGGTGATATTTTCTCAAGATGGTAAGTGGATACATGATATTTACTTTTGATTATTCTTTTTCTTTCTTATATCTTATCTAATTATTGCTTTTTTATAATTTTTAAAATAATTTTTCATAATTAGAGCTTTTCTTTGAGATTATTATTAACATGATATTATAATTACTATCAATGATAACATTAGTAAATAATATTTTCTGATATATGAAACACATTTCAAACATATAAGAAACAAATAGATAGCATATAAGTTAGATATATTAAAGCCTGACAAACCAGAGAAGCTATCCTGGCAGAGAAAATACTAAGTACCATGAACATACTAGGAAGGTTCTGCTATTTTCATGGAAAGTGGTTATCTTTGGGTATTTATAATCTTCACTCACTTTTCCAATTAGTTTTAAGTAGGCTATACGTGTGTATATACATATATATGTACATATATACAGTGCAATACGCAGTGCAATGCTTCCCTGGTGGCTCACTGGTAAAGAATCTGCCTGCGATGCAGAAGATGCAGGGAGTTCGGTCACTAGGTTGGGAAGATCCTCTGGAGGAGGGCATGGCAATCCACTCCAGTATTCTTGCCTGGAGAATCTCATGGACAGAGAAGACTGGTGGGCTACAGGCCATATAGTTGCAAGGAATAGGACATGACTGAAGTGACTGAGCATGCGTGCAAGCATACAGGACAATATTCTGAGTACTTTATAAACATAATGGTCAATGTGAGGTTAGGGGAGTATCATTCAGTACCTTGGAAAGTTTCCTGGAAATGTTCAGTTTAACCTCTGCAGAGTCTGATCTGTTGTCTTTCAGCTTTACATTCTCCAAATGTAGAATTAATATTCCTTTCTTGTTTACTCAATATTTGTCTTTTTTAAACTTTCATTTTGAAAAGCTCTCAATCTTCAGAGAAATTTGTAAACGAATAATACAGATGTTATCCCATCTCTAAAACATTTGAAAATAATTATCAGATGGTATGTTCTCTTGGCAAAACTCGGTTAGCATTTGCCCTGCTTGCTTTTGTACTCCAAGGCCAAATTTGCCTGATACTCCAGGTATCTCTTGACTTCCTACTTTTGCATTTCAGTCTCCTATGATGAAAAGAGCAACTTTCTTAGGTGTTAGTTCTAGAAGGTCTTGTAAGTCTTCATAGAACCATTCAAATTCAGCTTCTTCAGCATTAGGGGTTGGGGAATAGAATTGGATTACCGTGATATTGAATGGTTTGCCTTGGAAAAGAACAGAGAGCATTCTGTCGTTTTTGAGACTGCACCCAAGTACTGCATTTTGGACTCTCTTGTTGACTATGAGGGCTACTCCATTTCTTCTAAGGGATTCTTGCTCAAAGTAGTAGATAGAATGGTCGTCTGAATTAAATTCACCCGTTTCAGTCCATTTGAGTTCACTGATTCCTAAAATGTTGATGTTCACTCTTGCTGTCTCCTGTTTGACCACTTCCAATTTGCCTTGACCCATGGACCTAACAATCCAGGTTCCTATGCAATATTGTTCTTTACAGAATCAGACTTCACTTCCATTACCAGTAACATCCACAGCTGGGTGTTGTTTTTGCTTTGTCTCTGCCTCTTCATTCTTTCTAGAGCTTTCTCCACTCTTCTCCAGTAGCATATTGGGCCCCTATTGACCTGGGGAGTTCATCTTTCAGTGTCATGTCTTTTTGCCTTTTCACACTGTTCGTGGGATTCTCAAGGAAAGAATACTGAAGTGGTTTGCCATTCCCTTTTTCAGTGGACCTCATTTTGTCAGAACTCTCCACCATGTCCTGTCCATCTTCGGTGGTCCTACACTGCATGGCTCACAATTTCGTTGAGTTAGACAAGGTTGTGATCCATATGATCATTTGGATTAGTTTTCTGTGATTGTGGTTTTCATTCTGTTTGTGCTCTGATGGATAAGGATATGAGGTTAATGGAAGCTTCTTGATGGAAGAGACTGACTGAGGGGGAAACTGGGTCTTGTTCTGATGGATGGGGCCATACTTAGTAAATCTTTTAGTCTGACATTTTAGGAATCAGTGAGCTAAAATTATGTTCAAACTACTGCATAATTGCACTCATGTCACACGTTAGCAAAGTAATGCTCAAAATTCTCCAAGCCAGGCTTCAGCAGTATGTGAACCGAGAAAGTCCAGATGTTCAAGCTGGATTTAGAAAAGGCACAGGAACCAGAAGTCAAGTTGTCAACATCTGTTGGATCATAGAAAAAGCAAGAGAGTTCCAGAAAAAATCTACTTCTGCTTTTGATTACATCAAAGCCTTTGACTGTGTGGCTCACAACACACTGGAAACTTCTTAAAGAGATGGGAATACCATACCACCTGACCTGTGTCCTGAGAAATCTGTATGCAGGCCAAGAAGCAACAGTTAGAACTGGACATAAAACAACAGGCTGGTTCAAAATCGGAAGAAGGATTACATCAGGACTGTATATTTTCATATTTAACTTATATGCAGAGTACATCATGCGGAATGCCAGGTTGAATGAAGCACAAGCTGGAATCAAGATTGCTGGGAGAAAAATCAGTAACCTCAGATATGCAGATGACACCACCCTTATGGCAGAAAGTGAAGAGGAACTAAAAAGCCTCTTGATCAAAGTGAAAAAGGAGAGTGGAAAAGTTGGCTTAAAGCTCAACTTTCAGAAAACTAAGATCATGGCATCTGGTCCTATCACTTCATGGGAAACAAATGGTTAAACAATGGAAACAGTGAGAGACTTTTTTTTTTTTTTTTTTTTGGACTCCTAAATCACTGCAGCCATGAAATTAAAAGACACTTGCTTCTTGGAAGAAAAGCTATGACCAACCTAGACAAAATATTGAAAACCAGAGACATTACTTAGCCAACAAATATCCACTAGTCAAAGCTATGGTTTTTTTCAGTAGTCACATATGGATGTGAGAGTTGGGCTATAAAGAAAGCTGAGCCCCAAAGAACTGATGCTTTTGAACTGTGGTATTGGCGTAGACTCTTGAGAGTCCCTTAACTGCAAGGAGATGCAACCAATCCATCCTAAAGGAAATCAGTCCTGAATATTCATTGGAAGGACTGATGCTGAAGCTGAAGCTTCAATTCTTTGGCCACCTTATGGAAAGGTGGAAAAGACCCTGATTTTGGGAAAGATTGAAGGCAGGAGGAGAAGGGGACGACAGAGGATGAGATGGTTGGATGGCATCACTGACTGGATGGACATGAATTTGAGGAAGCTCCCCCAGGGAAGCCTGGTGTGCTGCAATCAATAAGGTTGCAAAGAGTCAGACATGACTGAGGGATTGAACTGATCAGGTGGTACATGCTTTTCACTTGTTCCTTTATGAATGATATTAACTTTGATCACTAATTAAGATGATGGCTGATTAGCTTCTCACCTGTAAAATTACTCTTTCTCTCTGTAATTAACAGGATTTTGTTGGTAGTTAGTTTGGAAGTATGTAAATAATTACAGGGTAAATATTAATGCATACAGATGTATTTCCATCATTCTTTGAGTACTTCCTTGCTTTGGGGACAATAAAATGTGTCAATTTGATCTTACAGCATTACTGCCCCAATCCTAAAATCAGAATTTTCTTCAAAATCATGGCTCCTATTATCACATAATGCATACAGAAAGGTATGTACATTTTTGTGTGTTTCTCTATGGATAAATATATGTATAAAGAGAGAGAACTCAGTCTCCTTATATATAACAATTCTCCTTGACTTCTGATGTCCTGTCCCCACTTTTACAGACATTGTCTTCATCCTGCTAGTTCTTTGACACACCACGGTGAGTCACAGTGCCATGAGAAATTCTCATTCTGCCAGGACTTTTACTACTCTGTTCGGATGCCCTAGACTTTTTTTTCTTTCTTTTTTTTTTAAAGATGAATAACTGTAGTATTCTTTCAAAAGTCTTCTCACATTACATTAGATAGAAAAGTTACTTCTCACTTGACTTGATTGACTAAAATGTATAAAACTCCATGTCAGACTGTTATCGAGGTTTCATTAACCTCCTGATTATTAGGTTTTTCATATTATTAGAAGGACCAAACTTCACAGGATTGTGATCCTTCCTCCTTTCAAAATTCTACTCTGCCCAGCGGGGAGAACATGTACATTCTTTTACTCATTGCTAAGAAAGTGGTTGTAAGTTCCAATTACCACATATGAAAATTCAAATGAATATAATAAGTATAAGTCTTCATAGTTTTCTTTAAAACTAGAGTTTTCATTTTTTCTCAGTAAATGGATTAGTGCAGGCATGAGGAATTTTGTAGTCGGATTGGCAAGAAAGAAAATGGAAACATCTTTCATCTTTCAGGATTAAGCTTTTATTGTTTAAAGGACTTTTTTTTTTTCTTTTAAGTTATTATGGGATGGAAAGAAATCAATGAAATGGAGCTTAAAAAATTGGCAATCTTAATATTCTAGGCTCAGGAATTTTTTTCAAGTTTCTAGAAGTCAGTGTGTTTATTTTGTAAAATTATACTTTGATTCATTAAAATGTTGAGTTCATCATGGAAGTTAGTAGCCCACGTACAAAGAAACTTTGAGACAAGGGAGTAGAGATCAACACCTGGGCTATAAATTAAGACAACTTATTCATTGAGAGGCTTATGAGTGAGATCAGCCCATGGAAATGCAAAATCTCTTAAAAAAATAGGACTGAAATAATATTTTATCTTGGCATTTCTAAGACTTTGTTTGATACATAATAGTCATTCAATGTATGTGTATTGAACAAATGAACTCATAAGCATAAGAGCGCTAAGGGGGATCTCTGGCATGTTGTGAAATAAGCAAGATAAGTCTACGTATGTATTACCACCAATACGTGGGTGAGATGTCATGGAATTCAATGCCATGGCCCACAGTGAGCCTGAACCTTGCTCTAACAGCCCTGGATAATGTGAACTAAAGTCTCTGCATTGTGATGGGTCCTTATCTTCCAGATGGAATGTGTTTGGGTGTGTATTGTGTGTTTGTGTGTATATTGTGTGTTTTTCCCATGTGTGTAAAACCATTAACTATATAGCACACAGTCTACTAGAGTCATGGTCACTGATAGTCAAGATATTCTGGTATCCAACCATGGTGATTGGGTATCCACAAATATCCATGGTAATGGAAAGGAAGTATGTCATAGAAATGCTTCAGAAAAAAGATTCAATTTATCCCTAGATAGGTGTTATGCTTTTGGATCTGAATAGAGTACTAAACTAGTCTTTAGTATAAAAATACTCATAGAAAAAAAAAGATTATACTTTAATTGGTGTAAATAAAATCCTTCTTAAGTGACTACTTATCTTTTGCTCCTGCCCCAATTCTTATATCATCTAGTTCCAGTCACCCATGGTAGCTGAAGACATTTTTCAATTTGCTTCTATGTGATAGAATAGAATTTCAAATGATGAGGATGGATATAGATGTCCTATTTTTCAGTGACTTTCAGTTTCTAAATAATCCTAGTTATCAGAATGCACTGCATAAAAGAACCATTACAAAATTAAATTCCACTAATGCTAACACTGTCATATTTTATAATCACATCCTGATATGGTAGAGTGTATTTGCTCAGTGTTAATGATAAAGAGAGGTGCACAGAGTTTTATACAGATGAAACTCTGCTTTTGTAGAAGATAAATATGTTTTCTCATTTGGTTGATAAGCAGGCAAATTAATGCTGTGATTATTTAGTCACCAAGTCATGTCTGACTTGTGACCCCATAGCCTATATCCCCCCAGGCTCCTCTGTCCATGGGATTTCCAAGGCAAGAATACTGGAGTGAATTGCCTTTTCCTGTTCCGGGGAATCTTCCAGACCTGGGGATCAAACCCATGTGCCCTACCACTGAGCCACCTGGGTAGCCCTAGGCAAACTAACAGGAATACAATTGTACTATTTTCGGATTTCCTATTGAAGTTCTTTCTAATGAACTATGTAGGCTTTTAAAGATATATTTGACTTTTCATCTGAATTCAGTTTGAATAATTGCATTTGTTGGTCATCCACATGTAAGTATTTCATTCACTCACTCATTCATCCATTTATTTTACAAATATTTGTTAAACCATTCTTTGAAATTTCCCAACTTGATATCTTTTTCATCCTATAGTATTAGAAAAGATTGGGGAAAGTTAGGGAGTTATATATGTTGCAGATTATGGGTTTTAGTTCAAACATTTCCTTATTTAAGACTGAATAGTTCTGAAAAAGAAATAGTAACTTTATTACAATTGATCTGCACTGTATTTGGGTCTAGGCTCATTGCTCTTCTGGGAGAGAATTTTGGCCTGTGGCTCCACTGAGTTACCAGAAACAGTGATTAGGGATGTGAGGCTGTCATTTTGTCCTAGAAGCTGACTTTAGAGCCAGTAAGATTAACTGGTGCCAGAATAAGAAATAAAATTCAAGAAACTTTAAACAACTTTACCTGAACTTAAAAAAGGTTATGAAGATTCTTTTCTAGAGTTCAAGTTACCTTTAAACCTGCTTTCTCATGTTGGTAACTCATATTTTTTTAAAAAATGATTAGAAAGAAATAAGGACAAAGAAAAAAAGAAAATGCATGAATGGAAGGGGCTATTTTCCATGCAAAATTACTAACTCAAAGACACTCTAAAAAGGGTGCAGTTTACCTCAATGATTTCATCTTAATATCATGACTAGGAAATATCTTGTGTCTCTGTGTTAAAAAACCTTAGATTATTTTTCTGGCAGAACACAGGAGCAAGAATGACAGTACAATATCTCTTTAGAATTCTGAGATTTCTAAGCCACAAGCAAGCATTGTTAGTCTACCACTAATTCATTAAGCCTGTGTGTTCATACTGTGATTTATCCCTGTGGGTGACAAAAATTTGTGCCACAGTTTATTCTGCAGATGACTTTAGGATCCAGAGTCAAATCAGATGAGATAGAATTAACTGTCTCAGGCTTCCAAAGAGCAGACTCATGTAAACGACATATTGTTTTAGCTCCTGGCTGATGACATTTGTCTTAGTAATTTTGGAATATGAATGTGTTCTAGATAACAATAAATGCACTGCAGTGTTCATATAAGAAAAACATAATAAACATAATGTTTGAAAGAAGCTCTCTTTTAGTTGTAAAGTCTTCTTGTCTCAGACTTCTGACTTTTCCTCTTGTAAGTTCTATCTGCATTTATATTTTACTTCTATATGATCCAAAGTTTCATAATAGTTGTCTTCATTCTACTTTGCCCTCATTCTCTCTTTTCTCACTCTTTCTGGTTATCTTGTTTGATGTATTAACATTCTTCTATTCATTGCGTCTTCACTGCCTAAGTTCTCTTCAACCTGGTTTACAGGGCTCTTTCCACAATCCACACATCAGAGGAATTTGATTAAGTATTTATCCATAAAGGATATGGACATATTTATTCTGTAGCTTAATGATGAAAATGTAATAATTATAGAGTTCACACTCAGGAATGATGATCAAAGCATTTATTATTAAGAAGAGCTACTATTTTCCACTAATGGTGGACTATACAAACTAACCCCAATATGAATACTCACTAAATTCTTTATAGTTCTAGTTAAAATGGGGAATGCAAGCTATAATAGAAAATAATAGCTCTGAACTCACCCATGCATCTTCAGGAAATTTCAAAATGAATGTTAAGGACAATGACATTAAATGCTGATAAGCCTCTTCATTATAGACTTCTGTTAATCAAAAATACCAAATAATTCACTTTTAGATGTAACATGCCTTGGTTTTGCACAAAGAAAAGAATCATTCCTACAAATAATGAAAATATCACTATTATGTTTATCTTAGATGTTAAAAATTTGTTTCTGAAAATGTCATTGAGCTGGTTATACAAACTAATTATAATATTTCTATAATTCTAAAGCTATTTGCACTACCTCTTCAGTAACAATTGGTATTTTCTGGGAGATCTAAAGGACAAATGTTTTTCTGGATTTCTTCCAAAGCAGTACATTATATGACCTTGATTGTGCTTAGAATTTCAATTTGAAACCTCTAAGCTTGGATGTGAATTCCAGTTTAGGGTTTTTGTGAAATTTCAACTGAGGCAAGATTTGTAACAATGCAAACCAAATAGTGGCAAAATAAACCTGGGAAATAACATGTCATGGATAAAAAAAATAATAAAAAATAAACTGATTGGGAATAGTAAAAGAAGAACATTTACACATATAGATACATAGTTTTATATTTTAAAGATTCCTTTTAACTGTAACATTGAATAAAAAATTCCCTTTAATATTCATCACATAAACATGTAACAATTAAGAATTCTCTTTAATATTCAATTGGATTGATTTTTTGTTGTTTTTATTTTTTTTCTCCTGAATACTAATAATGCCATTGTAATATAGAAAATCATCTAAGCTGGTCATGAAAGAAGAGGTTTTTAATAAATCCTTTTTATTGTTCTAATTTTCTCACTTCGTACACATTACTAAAATCCCACAAAGCATCTACATTTTTTATGTTGATACCTTGAAGATTACTAGCAGATATTATATAGAAATTAATTAAAACATGTTTTACTGGGTCTCCCTGTGATTATTGCACACAAAAATAAAGGAATATGGGTTTGGCTGTTTCAGAATACTATGCCTGCTGAAATTTCAGGGACTAATGAAATTAGAAGATATGTATCCATGGGAAGCAAGTGACTTTATGCCTACAGATGTTACCACAAGCAGTCCTAGACCACAAATCAATAACTTTGAAGAGTCTATCTAGTAAAGTCTTGAGCTCTTGGTAGGTATACGGTGAATGAGTAAAATAATGAATTTTCAAATCATTTTCATAAAATTAAAAGTTACCTTATGAAACATTTTAATTCAATGGCAGCAAAAACTGTGATAAGTTGAATGAATTTTTCATATTATAAAGTATACAAAGAAAGTATAAAGATATGTCCTTGTAATGCTCACAACTTACTAAGAAAATAATAAGCACATTAATTAGATTAGAATGAGAAAATATTGTGTTAAGTGTTAAACTCTGTGCATATACTCTGTGCAATGGCAATAGTTAAATTTTACTGACTGCTTTACCTTCTTTATCACAACAACCCTATAACGTAGACACTCTTTTGGTTTCTGACTGCATGGATGGTAACTGAATTAAAACAAACTCTTAAGCTTACCCTACAATTTCTGTCCTTTATTGTGCCCATCTTGACATGAAATACTCCCTTGGTATCTCTAATTTTTGAAGAGATCTCTAGTCTTTCCCATTCTATTGTTTTTCCCTATTTCTTTGCATTGATCACTGAGGAAGACTTTCTTATCTCTCCTTGCTATTCTTTGGAACTTGCATTCAATGGGTATATCTTTCCTTTTCTCTTTTGCCTTTATCTTCTTTTCTTTTCTCAGTTATGTGTAAGGCCTCCTTTAGACAAGCATTTTGCCTTGAAAATTAGAGATACCAAGGCAGCATTTCATGCAAAAATGGGCTCAATAAAAGACAGAAATGGTATGGATCTGAAGGAGTACAAGATATTAAGAAGAGGTGGCAAGAATACACAGAAGAACTATACAAAAAAGATCTTCATGACTCAAATAACTATGATCACTCACCTAGAGCCAGACATCCTGGAATGTGAAGTCAAGTGGGCCTTAGGAAGCATAACTCTGAACAAAGCTAGTGGAAGCAACAGAATTTATGTGAGCTACTTCAAATCCTAAAAGATGATGCTGTGAAAGTGCTGCACTCAACATGCCAGAAAATTTGGAAAACTCAGCAGTGGCCACAGGACTGGAAAAGGTCAGTTTTCATTCTAATCCCAAAGAAAGGCAATGCCAAAGAAGGCTCAAACTACCGCACAATTGCACTCATCTCACATGCTAGTAAAGTAATGCTCAAAATTCTCCAAGCCAGACTTCAAAAATACATGAACCATGAACTTCCAGATGTTCAAGATGGTTTTAGAAAAGGCAGAGGAACCAGAAGTCAAATTGCCAACATCCACTGGATTATCAATAACCAAGTGAGTTCCAGGAAAACATCTACTTCTGCTTCACTGACTACACCAAAGACTTGACTGTGTGGATCACAATAAACTGTGGACAATACTTAAAGAGATGGGAATACCAGACCACCTGACCTGCCTCTTGAGAAATCTGTTTGCAGGTCAGGAAGCAACAGTTAGAACTGGACATGGAACAACAGACTGGTTCCAAATAGGAAAAGGAGTACGTCAAGGCTGTATATTGTCACCCTACTTATTTAACTTATATGCAGAGTATATCATGTGAATGCTGGGCTGCAGGAAGCA
Source organism: Budorcas taxicolor (assembly GCF_023091745.1). Taxonomy (NCBI): domain Eukaryota; kingdom Metazoa; phylum Chordata; class Mammalia; order Artiodactyla; family Bovidae; genus Budorcas; species Budorcas taxicolor. The sequence goes on from NC_068910.1 coordinate 92,158,444, forward strand.
CAGCTAGAATTAAGATTGCTGGGAGAAATATCAGGAACCCCAGATATGCAGATGACATCACCCTTATGGCAGAAAGCAAAGAAGAACTAAAGAGCCTCTTGAAAGTGAAAGAGGAGAGTGAAAATATTGGCTTAAAACTCAACATTCAGAAAACGAAGTTCATTGTATCGGGTCCTTTCACTTCATGGCAAATAGATGAGGAAACAAAGGAAACAGTGAGAGACTTTATTTTCTTGGACTCCAAAATCACTGCAGATAGTGACTGCAGCCATGAAATTAAAAGACGCTTGCTCCTTGGAAGAAAAGTTATTACCAACCTAGAAAGCATATTAAAAGCAGAGACATTACTTTGTCAACAAAGGTCTGTCTAGTCAATGCTATGGTTTTTCTAGTAGTCACATATGGATGTGAGAGTTGGATCATAAAGAAAGCAGAGTGCTGAATAATGGCAGCTTTTGAACTGTGGTGTTGAAGATGACTCTTAAGAGTTCCTTGGACTGTAAGGAGATAAACCCAATGAATCCTATAGGAAATCAGTCCTGAATATTCCCTGGAAAGACTGATGTTGAAGCTGAAACTCCAAAGCTTTGGTCACCTTATGGGAAGGACTGACTCATTTGAAAATGCCCTGATGCTGGGAAAGATTGAGGGCAGGAGAAGAAGTGGACGACAGAGGTTGAGATGGTTAGATAGCCTCACCGAGTCAAGGGGCATGAGTTTGAGTAAACTCCAGGTATTGGTGATGGACAGGGAAGCCTGGTGTGCTGCAGTCCATGGGGTCGCAAAAAATTGGGACCCAACTGAATGACGGAACTGAGCTGTGTGTGTGTACACTTGCACTCAGTTGTGTCCAACTTTGCAACTCCATTGATTGTAGCCTGCAAGTCTCCTCTTGTCCATGGAATTTTCCAAGCAAGAATACTGTAGAATGTTGCCATTTCTTAATCCAGGGGATCTTCCTGACCCAGATATCAAACCCTCATCTCCTATGTCTCCTGCATTGGCAGACAGATTTTTTCACTGAGCCACCTGGGAAGCTTGAATAATATTAACAAGCCTTAACAATCTATGGTGAAGACCATTTTTTTTTTTTTAACCAGATGGCTATGGGAAAATCAGAGGCAGAGATGAGTCTAGATTGAGTAGGATAAATTGGGTCAGAATTTTATTGCTTGCATGGTAGTAGCAAATCATAAATTTTACCTGTAAGAGGTGGGAGATATTGACTATTTGGAAGATTTATACAAATTACCTTTAAACATTTCACACACAAGCCCAGTAGTCAATGTTAAAATAAATTACTGCAGTATACCCTGTGAGATATAATGAAAGATACATATAAATATGCACAAGTAAACCAAAAGAGTTACAATAAGGCCCCCAGGTTAGGTCACATCTGAGTTTTGTCTTGAAGACAGTCTTTTGGACTCTGTGGGAGAGGGAGAGTGTGGGATGATTTGGGAGAATGGCATTGAAACATGTATAATATCATATACATTGCCAGTCCAGGTTTGATGCATGATACAGGATGTTCAGGGCTGGTGCACTGGGATGATCCAGAGGGATGGTATGGGGAGGGAGGTGGGAGGGGCTTCAGCATGGGGAACACATGTACATCCCTGGCGGATTCATACTGATGTATGGCAAAACCAATACAATATTGTAAAGTAATTAGCCTCCAGTTAAAATAAATAAATTTATATTGAAAAAAAACACTTCGAACTGAAAAAAAATACTGTTTTAGAAAGATTAATTTGACACTAATGTAGGAATGAATTAAATGAAAGAAAGACTTGATGTTGGGTAGAAAAGATAAGAGACAGCGTAGTAAAAGATATACTGTGTAGTAGAGGCATAATTTGATGCCAATTTCTGTTAAACATGATTTTTGGTCAGAAATAGTTAGACCTAAAGAATTACAGTTTTAGGGCTTCCCCGATGGCTCATTTGTAAAGAATCCACTTGCCGATGCAGGAGACACAGGCTAGATTTCTTGGTCTGAGAAGATCCCACATGCTGCAGGGAAACTAAGCCTGTATGCCACAACTACTGTGCCTGTGCACGAGAGCCCAAGAGCCACAACTACTGAGCCCATGCACGGACACTACTAAAACCCATACACCCTAGCCCCATGTTTCGCAACAGGAGGGGCCACCGCTATGAGAGGCCCACACACCACCACTAGGGAAAAGCCTGTGCAGCATCGAAGACACAGCACAATCAAAACACAAATACAGTTTTATAAAAATATTTATAGTTTTAGATTAATATTGTGCATAAATAATATGACTCAGGGACAGTTTACTTATACTAACCTTGATGCTAATAAGACCAGGGTTATGTGGTTACTCTGTTCTGTGACCTTAGCATAAAGACCAGTCAGAAATTTTAGAAAAGTTTCCCAGAATGACAAAGACAGATAATGTGAAAACTGTCATAAGGTTCTTGCCTATGATGGTCAACACTGACCAAATAAAAAAATACCCTCAAAAACATTTATTCAATTAAGTGTGGACTAAGTGTAGACATCATCACATAGAATTCTAATGCAATAATCAATAAGATTTCCTCTGAACTTTCTGGATAGAGGTGAATATTGGATCACATCTATGTAAGATTTTATTTGTTTTTACGTAGTGCTTCCAGTACTATCACCTAAGTAATATTCACTGCTGCTGCCTAAAGACAATGATAAGAATCAGGAGTAATAAAGAAAATAGTATCTACATTGCCTCAATTAATTTTGGAATATGGTAGAGGACAATCAAATAGCCACAATTTTTTTAATCACATAACTTACTGGCATTGCATACTTTAATTTTTATATTTTATGAATTAGGAAATTTTATAAGCCTACATTGCAGATAAATAAACTGAGATTCTTATAGCTACTGGGTGTCTGAGGTAGGATTCAAACTTGGGATTATCTGCCCTCATTGAAAAAGATCCTGATGCTAGGAAAGATTGAAGGCAAAAGGCAACAGAGGATGAGATATGATTAGATAGTATCACCGACTCAATGGACATGAATCTGAGCAAACTTCGGGAGATAGTGGAAGACAGAGGAGCTTGATGTGTTAGAGTCCATGGGGCTGCAAAGAGTTGGACATGACTCTGAGACTGAACAAAAACAACCTTTCGTTATCTCCAGAATTTATCTTGCTGTTTGAAATTTTTATCAATGGTTGCAAATATTTACTAATAACTTGTTTAAATATCTGGTAAGTAATATATGTCCGGTCCAGTATTGAACAATGGGGTAAAGGACCGAGGAGGACTTATTGCCCTAGGAATCCAGTGAGTATTCTCTATATCTATGGCATATGACCTAAATGAGTCTTACTGGAGGGAAGAGGAATGAGAAAAATAAGTTGAAATTATGTGACATGATTTTCATTGATTTTTCCCCTCCCTGATAGAATAACTTCTGATGATGAGCAAGGCACCAAGGGACATACAATTTGGGTGGGAATGATTGATGACTGGCCATCAAAGTTTGCATTATAAAACTAACTTCAAGTTGTTTTCAAAATATTTCTTTGAATGCACTTCTAGCTAGTGACCAAGAAAGTTTGTTTATTCAACATTTTGACTAAATGATAACAGAGATTCTAGAATCATCTGCCTTATTAGAATGATTATTTTTACTGGCACCAGTCCCAGCTTGGCTCTCATTTGGCAGCTGAACTTGGGTTAGGCGTGCACTTGGGCTTCATTTTCTTGATTGTCAAATAACCCTAGCAGTATTGCTAGGAGAACCAAATAAATTCATGAGTTAAAAGTACTAAGCATGCTATCTTATATATAAAGGATTTTTTTCAGATTTTATTTTATTTTATTTTTACTTTACAATATTGTATCGGTTTTGCCATACATCAACATGAATCCACCACGGGTGTACACATGTTCCCAATCCTGAACCCCGCTCCCACCTCCCTCCCCATACCATCTCTCTGGGTCATCCCAGTGCAACAGCCCCAAACATCCTGTATCCTGCATCAAACCTAGACTGGCGATTCATTTCTTATATGATATTATTCATGTTTCAATGCCATTCTCCCAAATCATCCCACTCTCTCCCTCTCCCTCAGAGTCCAAAAGACTGTTCTATACATCTGTGTCTCTTTTGCTGTCTCGCATACAGGGTTATCATTACCATCTTTCTAAATTCCATATATATGCGTTAGTATACTGTATTGGTGTTTTTCTTTCTGGCTTACTTCACTCTGTATAATCGGCTCCAGTTTCATCCACCTCATTAGAACTGATTCAAATGTATTCTTTTTAATGGCTGAGTAATACTCCGTTGTGTATATGTACCACAGCTTTCTTGTCCATTCATCTGCTGATGGATATCTAGGTTGCTTCCATGTCCTGGCTATTATAAACAGTGCTGTGATGAACATTGGGGTACACGTGTCTCTTTCAATTCTGGTTTTCTCGGTGTGTATGCCAGCAGTGGGATTGCTGGGTTATAAGGCAGTTCTATTTCCAGTTTTTTAAGGAATCTCCACACTGTTCTCCATAGTGGCTGTACTAATTTACATTCCCACCAACAGTGTAAGAGGGTCCATATTTCAACCCAAGTTTCAATTGCTTTTACAGTGATATTTGCTGTGCTCCTTGGAAGAAAAGTTATGACCAACCTAGATAGCATATTCAAAAGCAGAGACATTGCTTTGCCAACAAAGGTCCATCTAGTCAAGGCTATGGTTTTTCCAGTGGTCATGTATGGACGTGAGAGTTGGACTGTGAAGAAAGCTGAGCGCCGAAGAATTGATGCTTTTGAAATGTGGTATTGAAGAAGACTCTTGAGAGTCCCTTGGACTGCAAGGAGATCCAACCAGTCCTTTCTGAAAGGATCATCCCTCGGATTTCTTTGGAAGAAATGATGATAAAGCTGAAACTCCAGTACTTTGGCCACCTCAGGCAAGAGGTGACTCATTGGAAAAGACTCTGATGCTGGGAGGGATTGGGGGCAGGAGGAGAAGGGGACGACAGAGGATGAGATGGCTGGATGGCATCACTGACTTGATGGACGTGAGTCTGAGTGAACTCTGGGAGTTGGTGATGGACAGGGAGGCCTGGCGTGCTGGATTCATGGGGTCGCAAAGAGTTGGACACGACTGAGCAACTGAACTGAATTGAGTAGCATATATAGTATTTAAAAAATTAATTCTAAAAGAGATAAGTACACTAAATGAAAAAAATATTGAAATATGAAACATGGTACATTGATACACAATTAAATTATTGCTTATTCTCGGAAATTTGATGAATTAAATATTTTAGCTAGCTCCATCTTTTTTATTTTGTGTGTGGTTGCTTTTCAATCTGATTTCACCTGAATAACTGCAGAAGCCACATGCTAAGCAGTGACTCAGACATACTTTGCAATAATAGCTCTGTTAACTGACTTTTAATGCTATTTTACTTCCCAGTTGCTTGCCACATGTCCCCAAAGTTTAATAAAGCTGAAAACATTTTATTTTATTGTCTCAAACTATTGATTATCTGTTTAAGGTAATGTTGAAAACTTTGTGATATATTGCCTTTGCCATAATGATTAAATGAATTATCTTAAAGAAATAAGAGTTCTGCTCTAAAGCAAAGAACCCTAATGCAAAATAAAATTGTTTCTTTCCGACATTACTTGTGGCTCCATTAGAAAGCACACAAATCTTATTCTCAGTATTGCAAAGAAAAGAAATTTGATTGTTTCACAACTGATTTACATATTCCTTGGGGCATTACATGACAATTTAGATTTCTACTTCTTGGTTTTATTGCTAATATAAGCTTAGTTAAAGAAATGAATAACAAAATCCCTGACCTCAGAGAAATGGAGACACAAGAAAAAAAAAAAAAACAATTATTTGAATTTTGACCTCATAAAAAAAAAATTTGCCAACATGAAAGCACTGAATATGAGCAAGACAAAAGGTATGTCACAATTTAAACTAATTCTAAGAGTTGTCTAATATTAATACTGGATAATAAAGAACAAATGTGGGTGAAGTGCTGTATTAACTTGCTAGGGTTACCATAACAAAGTACCACAGACTTGGTGGCTTAATGAACAAGTTATTTTCTATAGAAAATAAATTCTAGTTTAGAAGTCAGAGATTAAGATGTCCACAGAATGTTTAAGGCCTCTATTTTTGGCTCAGCAACCTCAAATATGCAGGTGATACCACTCTAATGGCAGAAAGTGAAGAGGAACTGAAGAGCTTCTTAATGAGGGTATAAGAGAAGACTGAAAAAGCTGGTTTGAAACTCAACATTCAAAAAACTGTAATCATGACATTTGGTCCCATCAGTTCCGTCGCTCAGTCGTGTCTGACTCTTCAAGACCCCATGAACTGCAGCACTCCAGGCTTCCCTGTCGTTCACCAACTCCCAGAGCTTACTCAAACTCATGTCCATTGAATTAGTGATGCCATCCAGCCATCTCATCCTCTGTCATTCCGTTTTCCTCCTGCCTTCAATTTTTCTCAGCATTAGGGTCTTTTCCAATGAGTCAGTTCTTCGCATCAGGTAGCCAAATTATTGGAGTTTCAGCTTCAGCATCAGTCCTTTCAATGAATATTCAGGACTGAAATCCTTTAAGATAGACTGGTTGTATCTCCTTGCAGTTCAAGAGACTCTCAAGAGTCTTCTCCAACACCACAGTTCAAAAGCATCAAGTCCTTCTGTGCTCAGCCTTTCTTTATAGTCCAATTCTCACATCCATACATGACTACTGGAAAAACCATAGTTTTGACTAGACGGAACTTTGTTGGCAATGTCACTGCTTTTCAATATGCTATCTAGGTTGGTCACAGTCTTTCTTCCAAGGAGCAAGTGTCTTTTAATTTCATGGCTACAATCACCATCTGCAGTGATTTTGGAGCCACCAAAAGTAGTCTCACTCTTTCCATTGTTTCCCCACCTATTTGCCATGAAGTGATGGAACTGGATGCCATGATCTTAGTTTTCTGAATGTTGAGTTTTAAGCTAACTTTTTCACTGGTCCCATCACTTCATGGCAAATAGATGGGGGAAAAAATGGAAACAGTGATAGATTTTCTTCTTGGGCTCCAAAATCACTGCAGATGGTGACTGCAGCTATGAAATTAAAAGATGCTTGCACCTAGGAAGAAAAGGTATAACAAACCTAGACAGCATATTAAAAAGCAAAGACATCTATTTGCTGACAAAGGTCTGAATAGTCAAACCTATGGTTTTTCCAATAAGCATGTATTGATGTGAGGGTTGGACCATAAAGAATGCTGTGTGCCAAAGAATTGACGCTTTCAAATTAAGGTGTTAGAGAAGACTGTTGAGAGTCCCTTGGAAAGCAAGAAGATCAAATCAGTCAATCCTAAAGGAAATCAACCCTTAATATTCATTGGAAGGACTGATGATGAAGCTGAAACTCCAATTCTTTGGACTATGAATGTGAAGAACTGACTCATTGGAAAAGACCCTGATGCTGGGAAAGATTGAGGATGGGAGGAAAAGAAAACAGCAGAGGATGAGATGGTTGGATAGTATCACTGACTCAATGGACATGAGTTTGAGCAAATTCCAGGAGGTGGTGAAACACACAGAAGGCTGGTGTGCTGCAGTCCATGGTGTCACAAAGAGTCAGACATGACTTGGTGACTGAACAACAACTCCTTGGCTTGCATATGGCCATCATCTTCCTATGTCTTCACATATTCTCCTTTCTGTGTTTGTCTATGTCATAATCTCTTCTTACAAAAACACTAGTCCTATTAGATTAATGTCCACCCTAATGACCCTACTTTAGCTTAACTACCTGCATAGAGACAGTGTCTCCAAATGCTTAAGGTTTCTGCATATAAATTTTTGGAAAATACAATTTAGTCCAAATAACTCGTTAATTTAAACATGACATATATGAGCCTCCTCATCCATCTTGAAACTGTGATGTTGAGTCATGGTATTAACTAACAGAGTTTATTTTCAGGGATGACAAACATTGCAAAAACACACTCCCCTGACATCATAGCCTTGGCAGTAATTGTTTTTCCTCCCAATATCTATTCCTTATCATAGAAATAGTATACACATTTGTCAGGGAACAATTCCTCATCTGTTCACTTTAGTAGCTGAACATTTGCAAATAGAGTTACCCTCTTCTTAAATATATTCAGGTGCCTGACCAAACTGACTGGTTAAGAGGAGAGCATATGAACTAAACCATCCCATTACAGTTTAACATCCAGAACCAAGGGAAGAGACTGCTTCTGGGAAAAAGCTGAGAACACGTAAGCCCAGAGGTTCCAAAGTGTGCCAGTCTGGTCTTATGAAAAGTACCAGTCTGCAAGGACAAAGGATAAAATTAATGTACAGAGATTACAGACAATGGGCAGAGAGTCCAGAAAATTCAAAATTTTTGATCATCTCTAACTCATCAATGCACATTGTGGTCATATGAATTTAAAAAAAAAATCTCCCTTTCTCCTATCCTGGCTCAAATTTATATTTTGGAACTTCTAAGAAAAAGTTACTGGTTTTGTCTCTAAAGAGACTGAAATGGAGAAATACAGCAGCAGAGGTATAATCACTTGCTACTCCATTTTGGAAACAATTTTTGGAAATACTGTGACCTCTGTTTTTTTTGTTTTTTGTTTTTTTGTGAGTCTTGCTATAAGAAAGTGTTTCTACTGGTTCTGTTTCAAAAAAGCTTCCAGAGGTACATTGTATTTATTCAGTTTTACTAATATGGAAGATGAGAAGAAGCAACCTTATCATGGAAATGTGAATTAAACAATAAAGAAAAGAATAAAAAGAATGGGTCAGTCTGTGTTTCCCCATCAGGACCTGTGATGCAGCAAGATCTGACCATTTAAGATTTGACCCAAAGTTACACACTCAACAAATAATTTGGTAAAAATCTGAGACAGTTCTGAATATATCTGTGAATACTACAAAAGTCTTTTAGTGAAGTTGTATTGCAACTTTCTTTGCTAATCTTAATAATAACACCATCCAGATCAATGCTGCCAGAAACAGTTACTTGAATACATCCTATAGCTTGCGTAACATAATTATATTTTACTGGATAAAATGAAGGTCAAACAATTTAATATAATAAATGGGTTGACACTGGCATCTCCACTTTGTTTCCGTGGTAAGTATCCACGTGTTTTCTATGCTAGATGATTTATTTTAAGGAAAGTGCATGAATTCCAGAATGGTGAGAATTAATAATATCTTCCTGATTCATTCGTCCACTTTCAGCATACTGTGTGCAACATGTTTCATTTTTCTTATAATACTTTAACTGTTTTACATTATATTATATGGTTTTAAATAACTTAAAACTAGAAGTAGACATTTAGCTAAAAGAAATCTGCATAGAAAATACAGGTTGATACCAACTACAATAGCACAGACAAACAACAATGGCAAGGTTGATAATGCTAGTGTGGGTCATTCCTCACCTATGTGAGAAAGGTAAAAATAAATCTTAAAATGTTCAAAGCTATTGGCAAATAATTTGGAAAAATGAAAAATTTAAGAGGACAGTTTGAAATAAAATTACATGAAAGTGAAAGTGAAGTCGCTCAATCATGTCTGACTCTTTGCAACCCCATGGACTGTAGCCTACTAGGCTCCTCTGTCCATGGGATTTTTTCCAGGCAAGGGAACTGGAGTGGGTTGCCATTTCCTTTTCCAGGGGATCTTCTCAACACAAGGATTGAACCCAGGTCTCCTGCATTGCAGGCAGATGCTTTACCATCCAAGCCACCAGGGAAGCCAAAATTACATGCCTTATGGCAAATTGTGAATTTCAGCCTAACACTAATATTCATTCTTATATCTATCTAATATTGGTATGAAGTCATAATGACTGGCAAAATATTTTTACTATATTGTTTATAACATTTTAATCTCCTCCTTAAAAGTTTAATGTTTATGTATCTTTTATAATATAAATAATATATTAATTCTTTTCTATCTGAGCCACCAGGGAAGCCCCTAATATTATAGTACCTGCTTATAATTTATAAATAACTATACGTACTCTTGTGCATTTTCAAAAAGTTTTATTATTCTGGTACCCAACTGGAGGTTAGATTCCAAGGAATCTGATTAATGCCAATACCCATGTATAGTGTATATACAGAATTTACTAGCAAGTTAATCTTATTTAATTGAAAAAAACTAGATATACATTTCAGGATGCTTCTTTTCTATAAAGCAACTTGAAAAGATAATAAGAGAAAGGTGCATAAGACAAAAACCAAATTCAAGAGGCTTTCTATAATAGTGTTTTTTTATCTAGGATTTGACAATAGCTATACATAAGGAACCCATTTAAATATTCAGATATGAGAAATTTTCAGCTTAATATAGGCCCCAACAAATGCAGTTCCAAAGGAAAAAAAGAAAAAACAACTTTCCTGGTGTTTCAAATCAATAATTCCCACTTATAACATTATAAAATATTTATTCATATATTTTCATGTATTGATGTATAAATCATCTCTCTCTCTTTATTCTCTTTGTTTCTGGAAATACACCAGAGACAGACCTGGTATGACTTTGTAATCCTTAGCCTATAATGAGTCCTCTGTTGGATGCAGTATTGCATATATCATGACTTACCACTTCTTACTATTTTTTTTTTTTTGCTTTGTTAATAAGGCCTTTTGATGATCAGAAGTTCTAAATCAAATGCAGTCCAGTTTATCAATTTTTTGCTTTATGGTTAGTGGTTTTCTATCATGCTTGAAAATTTCTGCCTATTACAATACTAGAAGTTCTATTTTTCTTTTAAATGTTTTGTTTTCTGTTTTTTTTCTTTAAGTTATATCTGCAATCCAGTCAAAATGAATTTCTTGTATTCAACTCTAGACTTACATAAAACAGTAAAGAGGACCTTCTCCAAAAAAGAGATAGGGTAGCTTGCAGGTAGAAATGGGGCAATAGACTGCTATATTTCAAAGGCCAGAGAAACAAACAGAGGGCATTGTTTTTTTCTTTTTTGCTGTTCCTTATCTGTTAATTTTTTCAGTCCAGTGTCATTTATTTTAGAGAATTATGTATATTCTGAACTTGGTAAATTACATTCATGTAGTAAATCACCATTCTTGTTTCTAAATCTCAGTTTACTATATAAGGTAGTTAGATCTAGAAGAATGATTCAATTCAAGTCCTCCTCCTCTTTTGCCTCCTCCATCCTGTCTTCTTTATTCTATAAGAATACTTTGTAGATGAGCTTTATGTTTTAACTTCTTTCTCATTAAGTTATATAATTTCTGGATATTTTGTTTTTATATTTGTATGTTTTGTGTCACTTGATGTGAAATTGATCAGTGGATCCAGTTTTCATGTGCCAGTTTCATTCATGATAAAATCCTCCATTAATCTTCTGCCTATTAGTTTTATTTTTTGTTGATGATGTTGCCTAGATCCATTATTTCACAGTAGCTTCTTGTGTTTGTTTGTTATGTTTTGGTTTAGCTCTACCATTTCTTTCACATTTTTTATTTGGAATTCTTCTCTAAAGATGATAGCTTTCCTCTCATCAGCTATTTGGGTATAGTAAAATACAGAAAAAAAGAGGAGGAGAAGGATACAGTTTTATTCTTTCATTTTAATTGGCTAATTCTCAGATTAGAGTTAGGTTAAAACAATTTTCAAAGTTAAACAATGATATATTTTTAACATACTAACTCAACAAGCTTTAAAATATTGTTGTTAATAAATTTAATATACACATTTTTTTTTGATGCTTAAAATATTGCATCCTTGAAAACAAAGAGCTATTACATGCTGACTTTTTTGTCCTTTAACTAATCTTCTGTAGTACCTGATAGTTTTGTCTTCTGGAATGAATTTTTTTTTTTTCATGGAGTTCTGATTTGTTTTGGTGGAAATTTTATTTATTAGAGTCCACAATGTAGGTACTTAAGTGTTAGAAATTCTCATTGCTACTTAATATTTTATTTTTTTCTAGCCCTTGTCAGTGTACACAGAAATGTGTTAGGAAATACTTTTTTTAAGAAAGAGAAAAATAAATGAGTTTATATTAATATATATTCCAAATTAAATATTATGATACAAATGTAACATCTATCTTTTATCTCTCTGCCTATCTATCCATCCAAGTTCCCTTGTTTCATTTTTAACTTCTAGGGTTTTTCACTTTTATATCTAATTTGGTTTACAAATTGAATAGTTAAACAAATGAAACACAAAAACACAGTATAATCAAGAAGATTATAAAAATGTGGGCTGAATAACTGGAAACCACAGAAATTTTTATATTAATAATAATTATCATTTTATTATTTACATATTAAATCACCATGGTAGATATGCTAAAAGCATAGGTTTACTCAGTGAAAAGTCACATTGACTAGAACATGTACTGTAATGTAATGTGAAAAAAAAATTATATATTGTTTCCTATGTTTCCAGACTTCAGTCCTTTGCTAAAATTAGGTCACAGGTTTTTGTAGGATCTATAGAATTTGTGTTTTACGAATATTAACTGGTTTCTTGACTCAGTTACTCTTCACTCCTCTTCTGGCTCTAAACTCACATTGCTTTCCTGGGCAAAACTTTCCAAGTGCTTCTGAAGTCTCATAGTAAAAGTCAAAATCCTTTCTATGCCTTGTTAGTTCATATATGACTAACACATCCCAAGACCTCTAATTCACAGTCCTCATCACTTATCACTCTCTTACCACCTCACTGCCCATATCAGCCTCATTTCTAACTGCTAAATGTGCCAGGCACATCTCACTCTCAGTCAGTGCACAAAGCTGGGTTTTAATGGAGATTGGGGACTTTTGTCACCTGGTATTGTAGACATTATCTATGATTCCTTTTGCTTATTTTTGTTTTGCTATTTACTTAAGACTTTCTATGTTCTCTGTTCTTCTGGTGGAGCGACTAAGAAGATTAAAAAATTGCTATTATCCTTTTCCAAAATACAGTCAGCTGTTCTGCTTTTTGAACAAGTGCACGACTATTATTTATTGAATAGAAGTAGATGAGTTTATAAAATTTCACAAAATGTCAAAGAATGTTCCAGGAAGGCAAGATTTCTTTTTGTTAGATAAGTTTAACAACTTTATCAGATCATTGATCTATGTTTTAGCTAAGACCCTTCTTTAGGGAGCAGGAAAAAAGAGGACCCAGGAAACATTTACAAAAAGAACTTTCAGAGAGATAGGAAAGGTCCCAGAGGGATATGATTGCAATATATCAGAAGATGAAAGAGGAAGCACTTCAGAGAAGGACATTGCTAGTATTAGTTACTTCAAGAGGTCAAGGAAACTGGAAAAAGTGGTTGGCTGATTTTGGAGTAATCCTTTTAATAGTATAGTAAAAGTGGAGTCAGAAATTAGCATGTTGCTGTCCAATGTATTATTGAATAGCATTGAACATTAACATGCAGTGGCTATTTCTTTCACAAATTTATTTATATTGCATTCATTATTTAATAGGGTTTAATGCAAAGTCAGAAGATGAAAACAGACTGTCCTATATATGTGGCATTTTTATTGATGTTTAAGTCCAAGGTTGAATTGAATTGTAAGCCATGTCTAAACACATTAAACTCAAACCTTAACTAGGTGTGACTTGCATAAACACAAGATCAGAAGTTATTTTTAAACATAGCTTTAAAGTAAACACCTTAACATGATAAATTTGAATAAATGTTCTCTATCTAGATTCATTTTGGAAAACTTCTCATTTAAAGTAAACATCTACAACACTATTCATTATACTTAGAAGCATTAAAGTAATGTTCATATAAAATTTTTCTTTAAATATAATTTTAGATTAGAGCTATTATATTATATCCAGCAAAGCATAACTACATGTAAAATTTAGACCTAAAAATTAAAAAAAAGTAATATTCCATAATTAGTGAGAGAAACAAATTTATTGCATGCATTTGAAATGTCAAGTATTTAGGTGATGTCGAGATTCTATTTCAGCTATCACCACACTTTTTTAATGTAAGATGAAAAAGAACTAACCTCTTTGTACAGTTTTAGAAACATATAATTCTTCAGATTATTTATTTTGCTATTATAACTATGAATGAATTGTAGAATTTTATACTAAATATTTTTCAAATGAAAGATAAGTTTATTCTGAAAAAAAACACAGAAACATCAGATAACCACTTTTAACATATGGCCTTAACCAATTCTGAATTCTCCTATCACTTTATACTGGACATTAAATTTTGTTCCATGACTTTAAAAATTAAAAATATGTAATCATATTTCCACATGAGGAAATGTGCTCTTACAGTCTTTCTCAATGGCGGCATAATATGCCATTGGATTAGTTCAGAATAATTTATTCAGTCAATTGTTAAATATTGATGTTCATCTATGATGAAGTTTCAGTATATATCACCGTAGCTATGTCTTTGTTTATACGGTGATTTCTTTACAAAACATTTCTAGAACAGAATCTCGAGACTAAAGTGTATTACCTTTTAAAGATTTTTGCTGCAGAAATTGTCCCAGAGAATTTTTATTTGCACTGCAAGTTTTTTTACTCCCTTCTCTTTAACATCACTGCATAGTATTATTCAAGTATGAAACCAGCTATAATAGTCAACTCTGCCACAATAATAGCTAAGTAACTAAATACCTCAAAACTCAGTGAATTTTAGCTACATTCCTTTGTTTATTTACCCACAACATTGATCCACACTGCGGGTTGGTGGTGCTAGATGCAGGCTTCAGAGTGGCTCAAGCTTCTCTCTGGCCCAGTTCTGCTTCACATGTCTCTTCATTCTTTCTGGTCTCTTTGTACTGGGGCATGTTTCTCTCATGATCACAGATTGCACGTGGACTAAGATGGATATCTGATGCCTCCAACTTTGGCTCTGAACTGACTGAAATACTGTTATTTTTGTCAATATCCTACTGAGTACAAGTCATGTGAACATGAAAGTGGTCGGAGAAAGGAAAAGTATTGGAAAGGACATCCACTTTGCTCAAGGAGGGGTGGTGGCATTTGTTGAACAATCTAAAGGGTTACTTTTAGTAATTCATCACTGACTCAATTTGCATTATTTTACCATTAAGCGTGAGTATATGGAGACATTTGTCTTTCTGGTGAATAGTCCATCTAGGATTTAGAAGCTTAAAGTATATGTATTCCAGCTTACAAAGCATTATTCTTTAGGATATCTGACACTGATAGATTTTTATTAGCTACTTCCTAATCAGCACAGGAGGGCCTAGAGGAGCTACTCCACATTCAAGGTCAGGAGGGGCAGCTGTGAGGAGATACCCCACGTCCAAGGTAAGGAGCAATGGCTGTGCTTTGCTGGAGCAGCCGTGAAGAGATACCCCACAATCAAGGTAAGAGAAACCCAAGTAAGACGGTGGGTATTGAAAGAGGGCATCAGGGGACAGACACACTGAAACCATGCTCACAGAAAACTAGTCAAACTAATTACACTAGGACCACAGCCTTGTCTAACTCAACGAAACTAAGCCATGCCCTGTGGGGCCACCCAAGATGGGTGGGTCATGGTGGAGAGATCTGACAGAACGTGGTCAACTGGAAAGGGAATGATAAACCACTTCAGTATTCTTGCCTTGAGAACCCCACGAACAGTATGAAAAGGCAAAATGATAGGATACTGAAAAGGAGCTCCCCAGGTTGGTACGTCCCCAATATACTACTGGAGATCAGTAGAGAAATAACTCCAGAAAAAAAATGAATGGATGGAGCCAAAGCAAAAACAATACCCAGTTGTGGATGTGACAGGTGATAGAAGCAAGGTCCGATGCTGTAAAGAGCAATATTGCATAGGAACCTTAAATGTCAGGTCCATGATCAAGGCAAATTGGAAGTGGCCAAACAGGAGGTGGCAAGAGTGAACATCGACATTCTAAGAATCAGCGAACTAAAATGGAATGGAATGGGTGAATTTAACTGAGATGACTGTTTTTGGGGGCTCCAAAATCACTGCAGATGGTGATTGCAGCCATGAAATTAAAAGACACTTACTTCTTGGAAGAAAAGTTATGACCAACCTAGATAGCATACTGAAAAGCAGAGACATTACATTGCCTACAAAGGCCCGTCTAGTCAAGGCTATGGTTTCTCCTGTGGTCATGTATGGATGTAAGCGTTGGACTGTGAAAAAAGCTGAGCACCGAAGAATTGATGCTTTTGAACTGTGGTGTTGGAGGAAACTCTTGAGAGTCCCTTGGACTGCAAGGAGATCCAACCAGTCCATCCGAAAGGAAATCAGCCCTGGGTGTTCTCTGGAAGGAATGATGCTAAAGCTGAAACTCCAGTACTTTGGCCACCTCATGCGAAGAGATGACCATTATATCTACTACTGGGGGCAGGAATCCCTTAGAAGAAATGGAGTAGCCATCATACTCAACAAAAGAGTCTGAAATGCAGTACTTGGAGGCAATCTCAAAAACGATAGAATGATGTCTATTTGTTTTCAAGACAAACCATTCAATATCACAGTAATCCAAGTCTATGCCCCAACCAGTAATGCTGAAGAAGCTGAAGTTGAACGGCTCTATGAAGACCTACAAGTCCTTTTAGAACTAACATCCAAAAAAAGATGTCCTTTTCATTATAGGGGACTGGAATGCAAAAGTAGGAAGTCAAGAAACACCTGGAATAACAGGCAAATTTGGCCTTGGAATACGGAATGAAGCAGGACAAAGGCTAATAGAGTTTTGCCAAGAGAATACACTGGTCATAGCAAACACCTTCTTCCAACAAGACAAGAGAAGACTCTACACATGAACATCACCAGATGGTCAACACGAAAATTAGATTGATTATATTTCTTGCAGCCAAAGATGGAGAAGCTCTATACAGTCAACAAAAACAAGACCAGGAGCTGACTGTGGCTCAGATCACGAGCTCCTTAATGCCAAATTCAGACTTAAATTGAAAAAAAAGTAGGAAAAACCACAAGACCATTCAGGTATGACCTAAATCAAATCCCCTATGATTATACAGTGGAAGTGAGAAATAGATTTAAGGGCCTAGATCTGATAGATAGAGTGCCTGATGAAATATGGAATGAGGTTCATGACATTGTACAGGAGACAGGGATCAAGACTATCCCCATGGAAAAGAAATGCAAAATAAGCAAAATGGCTGTCTGGGAGGCCTTACAAATAGCTGTGAAAAGAAGAGAAGTGAAAAGCAAAGGAGAAAAGGAAAGGTATAAGCATCTGAATGCAGAGTTCCAGAGAATAGCAAGAAGAGATAAGAAAGCCTTCCTCAGTGATCAATGCAAAGAAATAGAAGAAAATAACAGAATGGGAAAGACTAGAGATCTCTTTAAGAAAATTAGAGATACCAAGGGAACATTTCATGCAAAGATGGGCTCGATAAAGGACAGAAATCGTATAGACCAGACAGAAGCAGAAAATATTAAGAAGAGGTGGCAAGAATACACAGAAGAACTGTACAAAAAAGATCTTCATGACCAAGATAATCATGATGATGTGATTACTCACCTAGAGCCAGACATCCTGGAATTTGAAGCCAAGTGGGCCTTAGGAAGCATTACTATGAACAAAGCTAGTGGAGGTGATGGAATTCCAGTGGAGCTATTTCAAATCCTGAAAGATGATTCTATGAAAGTGCTGCACTGTATATGTCAGCAAATTTGGAAAACTCAGCAGTGGCCACAGGACTTGAAAAGGTCAGTTTTCATTCCAATCCCAAAGAAAAGCAATGCCAAAGAATGCTCAAACTACCACACAATTGCAGTCATCTCACATTCTAGTAAAGTAATGCTCAAAATTCTCCAAGCCAGGCTTCAGCAATACATGAACCGTGAGCTTCGTGATGTTCAAGCTGCTTTTAGAAAAGGCAGAGGAACCAAAGATCAAATTGCCAACATCCGCTGGATCATGGAAAAAGCAAGAGAGTTCCAGAAAAACATCTACTTCTGCTTTATTGACTATGCCAAAGCCTTTGACTGTGTGGATCACAATAAACTGTGGAAAATTCTGAAAGAGATGGGAATGCCAGGCCACCTGACGTGCCTCTTGAGAAACCTATATGCAGGTCAGGAAGCAACAGTTAGAATTAGACGTGGAACAACAGATTGGTTCCAAATAGGAAAAGGAATATATCAAGGCTGTATATTGTCACCCTGCTTCTTTAACTTATATGCAGAGTACATCATGAGAAACGCTGGGCTGGAAGAAGCACAAGCTGGAATCAAGATTGCTGGAAGAGATATCAGTAACCTCAGATATGCAGATGACACCACCCTTATGGCAGAGGGTGAAGAGGAATTAAAAAGCCTCTTGATGAAAGTGAAAGAGGAGAGTGAAAAAGTTGGCTTAAAGCTCAACATTCAGAAAACGAAGATCATGGCATCTGGTCCCATCACTTCATGGGAAATAGAGAGGGAAACAGTGGAAACAGTGTCAGACTTTATTTTTTGGGGCTCCAAAATCACTGCAGATGGTGATTGCAGCCATGAAATTAAAAGACACTTACTTCTTGGAAGGAAAGTTATGACCAACCTAGATAGTATATTGAAAAGCAGGGACATTACATTGTCTACAAAGGCCCGTCTAGTCAAGGCTATGGTTTTTCCTGTAGTCATGTATGGATGTGAGAGTTGCACTGTGAAGAAAGCTGAGCACTGAAGAATTGTTGCTTTTGAACTGTGGTGTTGAAGAAGACTCTTAAGAGTCCCTTGGACTGCAAGGAGATCCAACATGTCCATTCTGAAGGAGATCAGCCCTGGATGTTCTTTGGAAGGAATGATGCTAAAGCTGAAACTCCAGTACTTTGGCCACCTCATGTGAAGAGTTGACTCATTGGAAAAGACTCTGATGCTGGGAGGAATTGGGGGCAGGAGGAGAAGGGGACGACAGAGGATGAGATGGCTGGATGGCATCACGGACTCGATGAACATGAGTTTGAGTAAACTCCGGGAAATGGTGCTGGACAGGGAGTCCTGGCGAGCTGCAATTCATGGGGTCGCAAAGAGTTGGACATGACTGAGCAACCAAATTAACTGAATCAGTATGCTTTGCAAATATTTATTTATAGTTATTTTGGTTTCATAAAAGTTATATGTTGCTATTGTTGCATAATTTATGCTTAAATATTTACTTCATCTGACTGTGTTTTGGTATATGCTGTAAGAAAGAAAACTGGTCTAAAAAATTACCAGTTATTTCAATTTATTATATATTCATTTAATTTATTACACATTTATTTAAATAGTATATTGACTAATTCAAGGTATCCCCTAAATTTTTGCTCGTCTTACGTTATTAAGGACAATATTATGTATATTATTATTACTATCTGCATTTTTTTTTTTTTCCTATTCCTCTTGATTGCAATAGCCAGTAACCTAACTATGGCACTGGTCACTTAAACTAGTTCTTATGTAAGTTCATAAATTGTACCTTCTTTCATTTTCTCTTTTCTCCTTAAGGATTCACTCTAACACCTATCCAATTAATGTCTTTACCTTTACTAGTTCTTTCAACTTAGATTTCTTTTAATAGCTTCTTTAACACATGCTTTCTTTTTTTTAACTCATTTTAAATACAAACAGGTTTAAGGTTATGAATTTTACCCAGTGATGTTTATAAATTCCAATAAATATAGCATTAGTTTAACCATTGTCATTAATATCTAAATATTTTGTATATAGATTAGTTTTCTGTTTAAATCAGAAATTATTTAGGTTGCATCTATCAATCATATATGACCTTGACTTTAATTATTATCAGTTCAGTTCAGTCGCTCAGTCGTGTCCGACTCTTTGCGACCCCATGAATCGCAGCACACCAGGCCTCCCTGTTCATCACCATCTCCCGGAGTTCACCCAGACTCAACGTCCATTGAGTCCGTGATGCCATCCAACCATCTCATCTTTGGTCGTCTCTTCTCCTCCTGCCCCCAATCCCTCCCAGCATCAGAGTCTTTTCCAATGAGTCAACTCTTCGCATCAGGGGGCCAAAGTACTGGAGTCTCAGCTTCAGCATCATTCCTTCCAAAGAAATCCCAGGGTTGACCTCCTTCAGAATGGACATGTTGGATCTCCTTGCAGTCCAAGGGACTCTCAAGAGTCTTCTGCAACACCACAGTTCAAGAGCATCAATTCTTCAGCACTCAGCCGTTTTCACAGTCCAACTCTCACATCCATACATGACCACAGGGAAAACCATAGCCTTGACTAGATGGACCTTAGTCAGCAAAGTAATGTCTCTGCTTTTGAATATGCTATCTAGGTTGGTCATAACTTTTCTTCGAAGGAGTAAGTGTCTTTCAATTTCATGGATGCAATCACCATCTGCAGTGATTTAGGAGCCCCCAAAAATAAAGTCTGACACTGTTTCCACTGTCTCCCCATCTATTTCCCAGGAAGTAATGGGATCGGATGCCATGATCTTCGTTTTCTGAATGTTGAGCTTTAAGCCAAATTTTTCACTCTCCTCTTTCACTTTCATCAAGAGGCTTTTTAGCTCCTCTTCATGTTTTGCCGTAAGGGTGGTGTCATCTGCATATCTGAGGTTATTGATATTTCTCCCGGCAATCTAGATTCCAGCTTGTGTTTCTTCCAGTCCAGTGTTTCTCATGATGTACTCTGCATAGAAGTTAAATAAGCAGGGTGACTATATACAGCCTTGATATACTCCTTTTCCTATTTGAAACCAGTCTGTTGTTCCACGTCCAGTTCTAAATGTTGCTTCTTGACCTGCATACAGATTTCTCAAGAGGCAGGTCAGGTGGTCTGGCATTCCCATCTCTTTCAGAATTTTCCACAGTTTATTGTGATCCACACAGTCAAAGGCTTTGGCATAGTCAATAAAGCAATAATAGATGTTTTTCTGGAACTCTCTTGCTTTTTCCATGATCCAGTGGATGTTGGCAATTTGATCTCTGGTTCCTCTGCCTTTTCTAAAAGCAGCTTGAACATCAGGGAGTTCATGTTCACGTATTGCTGAAGCCTGGCTTGGAGAATTTTGAGCATTACTTTACTAGCATGTGAGATGAGTGCAATTGTGCGGTAGTTTGATCCTTCTTTGGCATTGCC
Source organism: Budorcas taxicolor (assembly GCF_023091745.1). NCBI lineage: Eukaryota > Metazoa > Chordata > Mammalia > Artiodactyla > Bovidae > Budorcas > Budorcas taxicolor. Next base: position 92,179,511 of record NC_068910.1, read on the forward strand.
TTTCTTTGGGATTGGAATGAAAACTGACCTTTTCTAGTCTTGTGGCCACTGCTAAGTTTTCCAAATTCGCTGGCATATTGACTGCAGCACTTTAACAGCATCATCTTTCAGGATTTGATACAGCTCCACTGGAATTCCATTACCTCCACTAGCTTTGTTTGTAGTGATGCTTTCTGAGGCCTGCTTGACTTCACTTTCCAAGATGTCTGGCTCTAGATGAGTGATCACACCATCATGATTATCTGAGTTGTGAAGAACTTTTTGTACAGTTCTTCTGTGTATTCTTGTCACCTCTTCTTAATATCTTCTGCTTCTGTATGTAGGTCCATACCATTTCTGTCCTTTATTGAGCCCATCTTTGCATGAAATGTTCCCTTGGTATCTCTAATTTTCTTGAAGAGATCTCTAATCTTTCCCATTCTGTTGTTTTCCTCTATTTCTTTGCATTGACCATTGAGGAAGGCTTTCTTATCTCTTCTTGCTGTTCTTTGGAACTCTGCATTCAGATGCTTATATCTTTCCTTTCCTCTTTGCTTTTTGCTTCTCTTCTTTTCACAGCTATTTGTAAGGCCTCCCCAGACAGCCATTTTGCTTATTTTGCATTTCTTTTCCATCGGGATTGTCTTGATCCCTGTCTCCTGTACAATGTCACGAATCTCATTCCATATTTCATCAGGCACTCTATCTATCAGATCCAGGCCCTTAAATCTATTTCTCACTTCTACTGTATAATCATAAGGGATTTGATTTAGGTCATACCTGAATGGTCTAGTGGTTTTTCCTACTTTCTTCAATTTAAGTCTGAATTTGGTAATAAGGAGTTCATGATCTGAGCCACAGTCAGCTCCTGGTCTTGTTTTTGTTGACTGTATAGAGCTTCTCCATCTTTGGCTGCATAGAATATAATCAATCTGTTTTCGGTGTTAACCATCTGGTGATGTCCATGTGTAGAGTCTTCTCTTGTGTTGTTGGAAGAGGGTGTTTGCTATGACCAGTGCATTTTCTTGGCAAAACTCTATTAGTCTTTGTCCTGTTTCATTCCGCATTCCAAGGCCAATTTTGTGTGTTACTCCAGGTGTTTCTTGACTTCCTACTTTTGCATTCCAGTTCCTTAGAATGAAAAGGATATCTTTTTTGGGTGTTAGTTCTAAAAGGTCTCGTAGGTCTTCATAAAACCGTTCAACTTCAGCTTCTTCAGCATTACTGGTTGGGGCATAGCCTTGGATAACTGTGATATTGAATGGTTTGTCTTGGAGACAAACAGAGATCATTCTGTCATTTTTGAGACTGCATCCGAGTACTGCATTTCAGACTCTTTTGTTGAGTATGATGGCTACTCCATTTCTTCTGAGGGATTCCTGCCCGCAGTAACAGATATAATGGTCATCTGAGTTAAATTCACCCATTCCAGTCCATTTTAGTTCCCTGATTCCTAGAACTGACATTCACCCTTGCCATCTCTAGTTTGACCACTTCCAATTTGCCTTGATTCACGGACCTGACATTCCAGGTTCCTATGCAATATTGCTCTTTACAGCATTGGATCTTGCTTCTATCACCTGTCACATCCACAACTGGGTATTTTTGCTTTGGCTCCATCCCTTCATTCTTTCTGGAGTTATTTCTCCACTGATCTCCAGTAGCATATTGGGCACCTAATGACCTGGGGAGTTCCTCTTTTGGTATCCTATCATTTTGCCTTTTCATACTGTTCATGGGGTTCTCAAGGCAAGAATACTGAAGTGGCTTGCTATTCCCTTCTCCAGTGGACCATGCTTATATTTTTTTATTTAGAATAGTTTGCATTTAATTTTGTTAAAATTGGCTTTGTTGTCTTAGTTTTGATTTCTTCCTGACTCAAGAGATTTTTGGCAAGAGTGTTATCTTGCTTTTGAATTTCTAAGATGCTAAAGTTGACCTTCTTTTTGCTACTTATTTATAATATTTATGTGAGTTGATCAGGGAATATGGCTTGTAATATTTTTATTAAAATTGCTTGACTTTTCTTTGTGGTAAATTACCTTATATTTTATAAAAGTATAATACATATACTTTCTATAAACACATGTAGTTTCTATTTTTGTGTGCAAATTTATCTATAAATCTAGTTAGTTTCTGTGTTGTTTTATTCCAACACTGTATCCTCATTTATATTCTTTTTATTAGATTATTTTGCATTCTAATTGAAAGGCATGGCAGTCATTGGACTCTCCTTCTTTAGGGCATGAATTGAGATTGCTTTGAAATTAGACTTGCTTGTTACTTTGAACAACAAAATATTAAGGAAAGTGACATGTGTCACTCCTTTTCGGTTAAAAATTTTACTGCTGAAACTTGATTTCTATATTTCCTTTGAATGTGATAATCTTGGAAGAATGAAGAGATTGAATTTTTTCAGCTCAGATTCTTGAATGACTACAGCGAGGATAAGGTCTCTCCAATGCTCATTAGATAAGTGACCTGAGGAAGTAATAAACATTGTGGTTTGAGGCCACTACATTTTTGAGGTTATTAGTTTCCACAACAATTTTCATTGTTGTTCACTGGAATCTTGCCTTAGATTTTAAAATATTGGCATCTAATCAAATTTAAAATAAATCAAAACAGATGAAGGCTAACGTAAGGCAGCTAAAGCAAATATAATTGTGGGCCAAATTTGATCCATGTGCCATCAGAAAAGTATTTCTGTATCATCTTTTCCCACTATGATTGACATTTTGTGTGCTTCTCCTTGAATTTCTAATAGATCTCTTTTATATACTTTTATGCCAAAGATTTTGCTAGTTAAATTTTCAATGTATATTTATTAAAATATACTGTTTCTTTGGCCAAGCAGTTTACAAAGCATAGTGTTTAGATATGAGAGAAGTACTTATAATTTGTAATGGGAGGTATACACATATGTACGTATCATGGATATGTGCCTATAAAAGTGCATGTAATACATATACATGGTTAAAATACATTCCCAGTCCTAAAATGGATCTGCTCTTGCCCGGGGTGCTATGTCAGGAACCCCCAAATTAGACAACTTTCATGTCTCTGCAACTGCTCTGCTTAACCAAAACTGCTGTACATCCAATCAACCAATCCCCAAGTTCCAAGCCTACTCTAGACTCCACACTATTTCTTTGATTTTTATACATTTTCTCTTTCTCTCTTCCTAGTTCCCTATTCTTTATCCTGTAAAAGTTTTCTGCCTTCCTGCCCATTTTGTTGTCACTAAATGAGACTGCCTGCTTCATGAAGTTTTGTGTAAGGTTTGTTTGTATCCAGATATAGCCAAATATGCAAAACAAAACATCAGGACCCATCTATTTAAAGCCATATATGCATGTGTCTTTCCATACCTGCACAACATCTCTGAGCTGAATCTGAGTGATATTTCCTTCTCATCTCCAGCCCCTATGCTGTCTGTTACTGCATAGAATTCTGTAGATGAAGGAATTCTGCCTGAATAAAGAGTGACATAAGATACATACAGAAGAGCAGTCTCTCATTTGTCGTGCAGAGTAATGTCTTGGTGCCCAAATTACACAGTGAAGAAGTTTTCCATCCTGAAGAAGTTAAGGTACCAGTGCTAAGTCAAACCTGAGAATTGCTGGAGGAGCTTGGCCACATGCAAAACCAGCTGGGTAAAGGATGGCAGGAGACTTGGGTTAGGTCCCTTGATCTGGATGATCCCTTGGAGAAGGAAAAGGCAATCCACTCCAGTATTCTTGCTTTTCAGAAAAAGTGACATTTCAACAACTAGAGCAAAAATGAGTATTTTAAGAACTGATTCTGGGACAACTGAATGGCTATTTGGGAAACAAAATTAGACTCATTTATTGTTTTTGTTGTTCAGTCACTACGTCCTATCTAACTCTTTGCAATGCCATTAACTGCAGTACACCAGGTTTCCCTGTTTTTCACTATTTCTCAGAAACTGCTCAAATTCATGTCCACTGAGTCAGTGATGCTATCTATCTCATCCTCTACAGGCCTCTTCTCCTTTTGCCTTCAATCTTTCACAGTTTCAGGGTCTTTTCCAATGAGTTGGCTTTTCGCATAGGTGGCCAAAGTATTGGAGGTTCAGCCTCAACATCAGTCCTTCCAATGAATATTCAAGGTTCATTTCCTTTAGGATATTAAACATCAAACCTAAGAACAAGCCTCAAGATAATCAGGAATTGTATATTGGAAAAGTATTCTGACTATGATTCAAAATCCAGGTGCAATAAAAGTAAGGATTGATATTTATAACTGTCTAATAATAGGTCAGAAAGTAAAAAGCCCCCCCAAAAAGTGCTAAAGTATTTCAAAGGAAAGAGTAATGAGCTTATATGGGCTCTCACTAGGCAAATGTGGATTAATTTGAATAATTAAACAATGATAGCAAAGATTGTAACCCCCACTGAATAAAATAATCCATCAGTCTACACTGACATAAGCAAAGAAATGAGTACATAAATAAATGGGGGCATGGGGAAAGCTTTACATTACAGAAACATGACAATTAATTTAAGTCAAATGATGGAGTTAGAAAATCATCTATTATTTTAATCTCAGTACTAATTGATGTTGGCAAGACTAAGTAACAGATGCTAATAGTAATGGGTAAAACTATGATGAGCTACAGGATATTTTCATGGTCTCAAAGTATTTCCCCACAAATTATTTATTCATTACAAAGAGGAAACACATTTTCATGTGGAGAAACCTAGCAGACACTACTTTGTCCTAGTGATTAAGGTAACATGAGCAATATTAGAACACATTGAAGTTATATGCCTCCTGATGTGAAGCGCAGAGGAAGACAACATCAATTCTGTGATTTTTCTTCCAAAATTGAGGACACAAATCTAATTATGGTAAAATACAAGCAAAAAGGATAAAAAATAAATGGTGAATCGTAGTTAATATATACCTGTTTTCTTTGTGTTTCGCAAATTTCCTCTAAGCTGGAAATTATATAAAAATCAAAGGTACAAAATCTACAGACATAACTGCCAAAAATCACACACAGAAATGCTTGTTGGCTGGAAATAAAGATGTATGTATGAATGCACATATAATTTTACATTACAATAGTTTGTTCCAGATTTAGGGTTTGCATCTATTAATCTTTTGTTTATATCTTGAAATTATTCAGTGAGAAAAATGGTATTTTTATTATGCAAGAGATAAATAATCTGAGGCACATGGATATTTTAAACCAAGTTTAATACCACACTGAATAATCATATGACTTAATATTAAATATTCTGACCTCTAATATAGTTTCTTACTTTTCTATATGGTGACATTTTTTTTTTCTTTTATTTGATGGGAGGGGCCTTGCCCCAGGCCGGAGGCGGGCCTTTCATGGGAGTGTGGCTGGGATCTGTGCAGAGGGGAGTGGAGGGGGAAACCCCAGGTTGGGCTGAGTTCTGAGAGCCAAGTCCTCCTTTGTGGAGGCCATGGCTGTCACAGACCCCGCTCACTGGCACCTTCCTTATCTTTCCAGATAAGCCCCCCGGAGAGACAGCTCAGAGGCGGCCTTAACCCGCAGGTCAGGACCTCGGGGCCCGGGGCTTGTCTGACGTGGGGCTGAGGCCGGACGTGCAGCAAGGGGAGGGTTCCGCTGCCTGTAGGGGGAGGGCGGGAGGGGCCATCCTGAGCCATGGGGTGCCCGGAGTGGGGGCGGGGAGGGGGAGGGGAGCGGGGAGAGGGGGAGGAGAGCGGGGGGAGGGGGAGGAGAGCGGGGGGAGGGGGAGGAGAGCGGGGGGGGGGAGGGGGAGGGGAGGCGAGTGGTTGTGGCGGGGTCGTTGGAGTCAAGCATTGGGGACATGTCTTTTGGGTGGAAACTCTCACTGGAGACGTTTATTCCTACTGTCCAGAGCTGAGACCTAGTTAAGCAATATTTCTTCTCTTGAACAGATTTTGTGTTTGTTTTTTTCCTATTTTAAACTGTTTATGTCAAATTTGGAGTTTGACGTTTTACTTTGGTCTTTAAGTTTCCAACTTTTGTGATATTCAGCCTTTGTTTTGTTCTCCAAAAGTGGTCCATTAAATTGAAAACTTAGTTTACAAGAAATTGACAGCTGCCTGTTTGAGCATTCATTGCTCTGGGCTCTGGCTTTCTTACTGTATTCACTCTCTGAGAATTTCCATTCTTTCTTGCCAGCTCAGCAATAAATTTTGAATGTTTTCTTTAAAGTCTTTAACAAACATTTTTAGAGGTTTGACAATAAGAGAGTTTCAGAAACATTAATTTGATATATTGCCTAAAATGGAATATTCTTTTTCTTTTTTCTCTTTATGGAAAGTAAAATTGGGACAGGGGAGGAAGATTCATGTGTTAACGATCAGTGGTGGCTCAGTTTACCTGGCAATTTGGTACACTTATTACAAGGACAAAAATAAACACACTACATGATTTTCTTAAATTTCACTTACCCACACTAAGATCTAATCAGATTGACTGCAGCTGTCAGAAAATGTGCTGTTTATTTTGATTGCATCAAAATGTTTCAGGTTTTACTAATCAATATAGTACTATATATACGTATATGTATTTATTTTTTAACAATCTACATAGACATTGTCAGAGGAAGCTAATAGTTTCTATAAACCATGACCAATTGATAAAGAAAAGCTCACCAACCTAATAGAAAAAATGGTCAATGTTTATGAAGAAAATTAAATGAAAACACAATAAATACATGTAAGACTATAAATGACTTCATTATAAATGTCATATCTTCTCCTAAAAAAAATAATAAGACCCAATATACCATATTTCTGCCAGAGCTTAGGAAAAACAACACTCTCACATACCAAGGTTCTAATGACAGTTGTTAGTTTCTGGAAAATAGTCTATTATTATCCATAAATTAAATTAAAGTGACAAATATTCTTCAACAAAGCAATCCCATTTCCAGGGAATCTATCATTCTTAGAAAAGTAAGCACCCATAGGAGAAAATGTAGATCAAGGGTGTTTGTGTGTGCTCAATTGTGTCTGACTCTCTGCTATCCCATGGACTGTAGTCCACAGGCTCCTCTGTCCATGGAATTTTCCTGGCAAGAACACTGGAGGAGTTGGTTGCCATTTCCTCCTCTAGGGAATCTTTCCTACCCAGGAATCAAAACTGTGTCTCCTGCATTGGCAGGCAGATTCTTTACCACTGAGTCACCTGGGCAGGGATGTTTACTGCAAATTTTTACTAGCAAGAAACTGCAAATATTGGCAAGTACAAAACATGTGAGTAACTGAAAAAAATTTGATAGAGTTATGAAATTGGCATATTATGTATCTCTTAAAAATAATCATTTTGAAAACTTCATGTAGTGAAAGACATTAATAAGATATTGTGGAGAAGAAAAAAGCTACTTACAATGGAATTTGTACATGCATGCTCCTGTTTTAAAGGTAAGAATGTCAAGAGTTTTATATATAAGATCTTCTGTATCCATATAATAGTCACATAGATATAAACATGGTGTGTACATATAGTATGTAAATGCATGTCTATATTTGTGTAAAATTAAGCTCTGGCAGAAATATGGTATTTTGGGTCTTGTTTTGTTTTTTAGGAGAAGATATGACATTTATAATGAAGTCATTTATAGTCTTACATGTATTTATTGTGTTTTCATTTAATTTTCTACAAAATCTTCTTCATAAACATTGACCATTTTTTCTATTAGGTTGGTGAGCTTTTCTTTATCAATTGGTCATGGTTTATAGAAACTATTAGCTTCCTCTGACAATGTCTATGTAGATTGTTAAAAAATAAATACATATACGTATATATAGTACTATATTGATTAGTAAAACCTGAAACATTTTGATGCAATCAAAATAAACAGCACATTTTCTGACAGCTGCAGTCAATCTGATTAGATCTTAGTGTGGGTAAGTGAAATTTAAGAAAATCATGTAGTGTGTTTATTTTTGTCCTTGTAATAAGTGTACCAAATTGCCAGGTAAACTGAGCCACCACTGATCGTTAACACATGAATCTTCCTCCCCTGTCCCAATTTTACTTTCCATAAAGAGAAAAAAGAAAAAGAATATTCCATTTTAGGCAATATATCAAATTAATGTTTATGAAAAAAAAAAAAAGGAAATATACCTCACATGTAGTTTTAAAAGTTTATATGAACTTAATAAAAGGGAAAGGTAAGGCAAGAAGACAAGCCAAAGGGGGAAAAAAATCTGTATTCTTTAAAATACATAATTACCTGAGCACTTATATGTAAAATATATATATATATATATACACACACACACACACACGTATGCATATATATACTTTACATATATGTGTATATGCATATAAAGGATACCTCAGTTCAGTTCAGTCACTCAGTTGTGTCCAACTCTTTGTGACCCCATGAATCGCAGCACGCCAGGCCTCCTTGTCCATCACCATCTCTCGGAGTTCACTCAAACTCACGTCCATCTAGTCGGTGATGCCATCCAGCCATCTCATCCTCTGTCGTCCCCTTTTCCTCCTGCCCCCAATCCCTCCCACCATCAGAGTCTTTTCCAATGAGCCAACTTTTCACATGAGGTGGCCAAAGTACTGGAGTTTCAGCTTTAGCATCCTTCTAGAATGCCCCAAATATGCTTTATATTAAGCATTGTTTATTTTATTTATTTATTTATTTATTTATTTATTTATTTTTTAATAATGTATATCACTTTTATTCTCTTTGTTAAACATTTACACGCTTATTAAACTGAAGAAATATAAGTGTGAGTTAGGCTTTGTACCACTTTTCTAGTTTGGGGTATCAATGTAACATTATCAAAGTAGTCTTAATTTTCAAGTATTATAGCTTTTTACATTGATGACTATTAAATTTTATGTATACTTTTATTGCATTGGACAGAGTATTTTCAGTGCTATAATTTTTTTTTTTTACTTTCCTCTTTTTTTTTTTTTTTTTTTTTTACTTTATTTAAATTTACAATACTGTATTGGTTTTGCCATACATTGACATTAATCCACCACGGGTGTACATGCGTTCCCAAACATGAACCCCCCTCCCACCTCCCTCCCCATAACATCTCTCTGGGTCATCACCGTGCACCAGCCCCAAGCATGCTGTATCCTGTGTCAGACATAGACTGGCATTTCCCCTAAAGTCAGGAACAAGACAAGGGTGCCCACTTTCACTGCTACTATTCAACATAGTTTTGGAAGTTTTGGCCACAGCAATCAGAGCAGAAAAAGAAATAAAAGGAATCCAAATTGGAAAAGAAGAAGTAAAACTTTCACTGTTTGCAGATGACATGATCTTCTACATAGAAAACCCTAAAGACTCCACCAGAAAATTACTAGAGCTAATCAATGAATATAGTAAAGTTGCAGGATATAAAATCAACACACAGAAATCCCTTGCATTCCTATACACTAATAATGAGAAAGTAGAAAAAGAAATTAAGGAAACAATTCCATTCACCATTGCAACGAAAAGAATAAAATACTTAAGAATATATCTACCTAAAGAAACTAAAGACCTATACATAGAAAACTATAAAACACTGGTGAAAGAAATCAAAGAGGACACTAATAGATGGAGAAATATACCATGTTCATGGATCAGAAGAATCAATATAGTGAAAAGGAGTATACTACCCAAAGCAATTTACAAATTCAACGCAATCCCTATCAAGCTACCAGCCATATTTTTCACAGAACTAGAACAAATAATTTCAAGATTTGTAGGGAAATAAGCATTGTTTAAAATAAGTTATCAATTTACAATGCATTTCTTTTAAAACTTTATTGAAGTTTCTTCACAGAATGTTAGCTAGAATCTTAGAGGTGGAGGAAATTTTAGTTTACAAGTAGATTGATTTGACTTTCTGCAATATAAGGTTCAAATGGTTTAAAAACTGTGTATGTAGATGAACTTTTTACATAATAACTTCGAAAATGCTATAAATGTCAAGCATACATTTTTAAGGGACAAAATTTAAAAAGTAGGCAAACTTATCAGCAATTTCTAACAGTCATGTGAGCATAAGTGTAAGACCTGCCCTTCTCTAAGTCTGTAAAAAGAACCTAGAGTCAGCAATGAGACATCAGTGTTTTAACGGAATTAGAATCTTACAAGTCAGAAGCAAGATCCTGCAGAAACCTCCAACAAGGTGCAGTGAACAGTGGGTGGGGCATGGCAGCAGTCTTCACTCTTGGGGGGAAGGCAAGGTTTACTCATTCGTTCCCAGGGAAATCAGCAGAGAGGCATGCCACTCACTGCTCCTTTGATAAAAATTGGCTGGGCCCAGGGCAAGTATGTGTAAAAATCAGTTGTGTAAGTAGGATATTAGTGAGACAGGCACTGGTCCAGAGAGTACATACAGAGAACAAGAGAAACACCATCTTGAATGCCCTGAGCTTACAGTGAATTAATCCCCACATTTTGGAAATTTCTCAGTTCATATCTCCACTGTTTCTGGGTTTCTCTCCTCACCTCCTCTTGGCAGAACTTTGTGGAGACATGTGGTTGACTGTTTATTATCCTTCTCCTGTCCTGGTGTGCTCATCAGATTTTGCCCCATACAAGATAATGCAAAGGTTGACACTTGCAGTTCTTTTTCCAGCAGAGCCCAAGATGAAAAGAACTTTGCCTCTCTGTGTGAGCTGCTCACTTCTGAGGCCCCAGTGTGGCACAACCATAAGTGTCACATGTCACTGCACCCTTTCAGTCTTCTGTGCTTGAGCTGATATACAAAAATATCATACACTGGGTGTCTCAAGGGATGGAAATTTATTTTTCACAGTTCTGGATTTGGGAAGTCTAAGATCAAGGTGCCAGCCAGCAAATTTGGAAAACTCAGCAGTGGCCACAGGACTGGAAAAGGTCAGTTTTCATTCCAATCCCAAAGAAAGGCAATGCCAAAGAATGCTCAAACTACTGCACAATTGAACTCATCTCACATGCTAGTAAAGTAATGTCCAAAATTCTCCAAGCCAGGCTTCAGCAATACTTGAACCGTGAACTCCCTGATGTTCAAGCTGGTTTTAGAAAAGGCAGAGGAACCAGAGATCAAATTGCCAACATCTGCTGGATCATGGAAAAAGCAAGAGAGTTCCAGAAAAAGATCTATTTCTGCTTAATTGACTATGCCAAAGCCTTTGATTGTGTGGATCACAATACACTGTGGAAAATTCTGAGAGAGGTGGGAATACCAGACCACCTGACCTGCCTCTTGAGAAACCTGTATACAGGTCAGGAAGCAACAGTTAGAACTGGACATGGAACAACAGACTGGTTCCAAATAGGAAAAGGAGTACGTCAAGACTGTATATTGTCACCCTGCTTATTTAACTTATATGCAGAGTACATCATGAGAAACGCTGGACTGGAAGAAACATAAGCTGGAATCAAGATTGCAGGGAGGAATATCAATAACCTCAGATATGCAGATGACATAACCCTATGGCAGAAAGTGAAGAGGAACTAAAAAGCCTCTTGATGAAAGTGAAAGAGGAGAGCAAAAAAGTTGGCTTAAAGCTCAACATTCAGAAAACGAAGATGATGGCATCCGGTCCCATCACTTCCTGGGAAATAGATGGGGAAACAGTGGAAACAGTGTCAGACTTTATTTTTGGGGGCTCCAAAATCGCTGCAGATGGTGACTGCAGCCATGAAATTAAAAGATGCTTACTCCTTCGAAGAAAAGTTATGACCAACTTAGATAGTATATTCAAAGCAGAGACATTACTTTGCCAACTAAGGTCCATCTAGTCAAGGCTATGGTTTTTCAGTGGTCATGTATGGATGTGAGAGTTGGACTGTGAAGAAAGCTGAGTGCTGAAGAATTGATGCTTTGAACTGTGGTGTTGGAGAAGACTCTTGAGAGTCCGTTGGACTGCAAGGAGATCGAACCAGTCCATTCCAAAGGTGATCAGCCCTGGGATTTCTTTGGAATAAATGATGCTGAAGCTGAAACTCCAGTACTTTGGCCACCTGATGCGAAGAATTGACTCATTGGAAAAGACTCTGACAGTGGGAGGGATTGCGGGCAGGAGGAGAAGGGGACGACCGAGGATGAGATGGCTGGATGGCATCACTGACTCGATGGATGTGAGTCTGAGTGAACTCCGGGAGTTGGTGATGGACAGGGAGGCCTGGCATGCTGCAATTCATGGGGTCGCAAAGAGTCGGACATGACTGAGCAACTGAACTGAACTGAAGTGAAGAGAGATCTTCTTGGTTTATAGATGTTCAGCCATTTTCTTTCTTGATCCTTACTTGGTGGAACGAGAGCATGAACAAGCTTTCCAGTGTCTCTTCTTATAAGAACACTAAACTTATAAAATTAGTATCTCAACCTTATGGCCTCATGAACCGTAATTATCTCCATAATGGCTGTAACTCCAAGCATAATTACAAGGCATATTGGGGTGTCAACATGTAAATTTTGGAAGGACGCAAACATTTAGTTCATTGCAGTTATCTCAGGCTTAAAAGCATCATTGCTCTTACTTTCAATCTCACAAAAAGGCTCATGAAAAGCTCTTTGCCATCAGTACTCAAATCTAGAGCACTGAGTTTAGCAGAAGTTAGATGTCATGCTTTTCCCTTGAGTATCTTCATTGCTATCATTTGTCTTTTCCTATGAGCTTAGAAACCATCTTTTCATCTTGAGTACATACATAAGTATATACATACGTACATACACATCTATCTTGTAAATAGAGGTTTAACTTAACAATAGGAAAATGTGGATGGGGATAAGGTAGGTGTAAAGCCTATTCTGGTCCCGAGGAGATTTAATCTTGATTATGGATCACTCAGAATAGCATAACTAGCTAACTTTATATGACAGTGTGTATATAAACTTAAAGCTTAAACAGTTTGTTCTGGGGGAGAACTCCATACTCAGACTACTGGAGCCTAAAATGAAAAGTTAAAGAAACCAAGAATATATAAAATATAATATTGGAATCATGATAAAGAAATATAATTCTTAAAAGAAAAAAAAACATATGCAACAAATACTAATATAATTAGCAAAAGTACCAGGAAAATTGCAACAATGATTCTGTTAGTTTCTGGCTCTGCCATGTGGCACGTAAGATCTTAGTTGCCTAATGAGGTAATGAAGCTGTGCCCTTGGCATTGGGAGTGTGGAGCCTTCACCATTAGACCACCAGGGAAGTCCTTATGACTATGATTCTTAGGGCAAGCATTATTTTATTTTGTTCTTCATTTGGTACGTTTCAAGAGTTCAAAATTCTTAATTAAATAGTTATACAACATCATGGTATACTTTAAAGAGGCAGAACTTGAATGACAAACCATTCAGATTAAATCTCAATAGCATGAAGCACTGTTCATTTATGAAATCATTATTATTACTAGTTAGAGTACTTGACCAAAAGAATCCAATACTGCCAGTGACCCTGTGGAAAGTGACATGTGTGCTTTATATCATAGAACTTCAGAGTAAGTAATAAGTAATGAAGTTGGCAAAGATAAACATCAAATAAAAAACATAAGTAAGTAATTAACTGCAACAATGTTGAGAGGACACATGAGTCTGGGAATTGGGCCAAGACAAAGGTTATAGTCAGTGTGTTTTTCAAAAATGAGGGATAGGACCTAGAAGGTAAAGGAAAATATTGGTGTCAAAAAAGTATGGCCTGATAACTCTTAACTAATGATAACTCTAGACTGAACAGAAAATGTTCAAAGGAAAACAAATTCATTCCAACTGGCCAGCAATCAGATTTCAAAATGCCCAAGTTAATCTTACATTCTTAATAAATATATGGCTTCTCTCCTTATTTTGTAAAGTCAAGTACAATCTCATTGATTTCAAACCAAACATCTCTAAGTTATGACACATGCTTTAGGCAATTTCATTTAATGTGTTAATTCATGCCTTAAGCACAGTGACCGTAAATTTACAATTTAGTATGTTAGAAAGACAATATTATACACCTCTGAGGCAGCCTGAGAGGCTTTATGTGTAAAGAAGAGGGCAGTTAGTGGAGAATAGAAGTCGTTGAACATGTTATGCCCGCAAAGGGCTGTGAATGAATCCAAATGAGGTGATGACACACCAAAGAACATGCAGACAAAAAAGAGAAGGTCAGGATGGCAAAAGTAAAAAAGAGAGAGCCTTCCATGGGGATGTAAACATTTGAAGGGAATTATAGGACTTGCACAAGATAGCAAAGGTTTAAGTGGAAGGAGCTCCAGGAATGCAGAAGAATGGAGCATTATGCTTACATTTCTCACCACACACACATGCACACACACACACACACACACACACGCACAGAGGAACAAGCTACTATCATTGCAATTTGTAATAACTATACTTAATGAAATTCCAATATGTTGAGTTGAGGAAAATGCCAAAGGAAGGATGCAAAACACGTAAGATATATTAATCAATCAATATTATAGAAAAAGTAAAGGAATTTCAGAAAACCATCTACTTCTTCTTCATTGACTATGCTAAAGCCTTTGACTGTGTGGATCACAACAAACTTTGGAAAATCCTTAAAGATATGGGAATATCAGACAACCTTACTTGTCTCCTGAGAAACCTGTATGTAGGTCAAGAAGCAACAGTTAGAACTGGACATGGAACAATGGGCTGGTTCCAAACTGGGAAAGAGTACATTAAGGTTGTATATTGTCATTCCACTTATTTAACTTATATGCTGAGCAAATCATGTGAAATGCTGGGCTGGATGAAGCACAAACTGGAATCAAGATTGCCAGGAGGAATAGCAATAATCTCAGATATGCAGATGATATCACTCAAATGGCAGAAAGTGAAGAGGAACTCAAGAGCCTCTGATGAAAGTGAAAGAGGAGAGTAAAAATTTGGCTTAAAACTCAACATTCAAAAAACTAAGATCATGGCATCAAGTCCTATCACTTCACAGCAAACAGATGCAGAATAAGTGGAAACAGTGGCAGATTTTATATCTTGGGCTCCAAAATCACTGTGCATGGTGACCGCAGCCATGAAATTAAAGATGGTTGCTCCTTGGAAGAAAAGTTATGACAAAACCTAGGGTATTAAAAGGTGGAGAAATTCGCTTTGCTGATAAAGGCCCAGCTAGTAAAAGCTATGATTTTTCCAGTAGTCATGTACGGATGTGAAAGTTGGACCATGAAGAAGGCTGAGTTCCGAAGCACTGATGCTTTTAAATTGTGGTTCTGGAGAAGACTCTTGAGAGTTCCTTGGACTGTAAGGAGATCAAACCAGTCAGTCGTAAAGGAAATCAACCCTGAATATTGATTGGAAGGACAGAGGCTGAAGCTCAAATACTTTGGCCACATGATGGGAAGAGCTGACTCACTGGGAAAGACCCTGGTGCTGTGAAAGATTGAAGGCAAAAGGAGAAGAAGGTGGCAGAGGATGAGATGGTTGGATAGTATCACTGATTCAATGGACATGAACTAGGGCAAACTCTGGGAGATGGTGAGGCACAGTGAAGCCTGACATGCTGCAGTCCACGGGATCTCAAAGAGTCAGACACGACTTAGGGATTGAACAACAACAATACAAATCCCCATGAATTCAGAGGAATGGAGCATGCTGCTTATTTTTCTAACTCCCCTTCCCCGATAGGAGCAAGCTACTGTTACTAGAATGTTTAAGAACTAGACTTGCTTGCATGCTGAGTCACTTCCATTGTGTCAGACTCTCTTTGACCCTATGGACTGTAGGCCACCAGGCTTCTCTGTCTTTGGGGATTCTCCAGGTAAGAATATTGGAGAGTGTTGCCATTCTCTCCCCAGGGGATCTTCCTGATCCAGGGATAGAACCCAAATCTCCTGCATTGAAGGTGGATTCTTTATTGCTAAGCCACAGGGGAAGTCCAAGGACTATAATAAATCACTGAAATTCTAATACTTCAAGTTGAGGGAAACATCACAAGGAAGGATGTAAGATACAGATTTTGAAGAATAACATAACAAGAAATTCCAAAAGAAATACATTTGTTTAGCTTTTAATCAAATTTAACTTCAACTTTCAGTAAAATTTTCTGGGTAAAATGACCTGGATACTCTGTCTACCAGGCTATTTCTAGAGCTCTAAGTAGGTTCTAATGTGAGATTGAATTTGCATTCAGTCTTCTGTCAGCTAAACGAGCTGATGCTACATCTTATGAAGTCATAATTCTGACTTTTCCTCTGACCATGGATAAGTCATTCAGGCTCTGTCAATTCATCTTAGTTAAATTAGAGAAATGGTTATTATTTTCAATTACATTATTTTACAGTTTTCAATTTAATCATACTTTTGACAGTAATACTTTCCAGTTTTACATGCTTTTATTTATTGAAATAGCACTTAAAACAAGGGTCACTGTAATTAAATAGGCCATGACCTTGAACTGATAGATCTATAATTTGAAAATTGCATTTCATAATAGAATTATTAAATACATTTCACATCTATCTAAACTTCATCTTAATTATCGTAAATTCTTTATTATCCAGGATTTGTATATCCAATTTGCATACCAGATCTGTAACTCTTCTTACTATCTTCTTACTAACTCTTTTTATTTTGCCATTTAGCTATTTAATTATTATTCATCAATTTATCACTTTAAAGACTCTTCTCCTGTTTGCAATTATTATGACAAAGTTGTGTGCAAGAGTAGAGTAAAATTAATAACAAATATTTTATGTATTAGTATTTCCATTATTTTTGGGCTACAATTATTGAAAATTTCTATACTAAACTAATAAATAAAAATTAATTTTATTTGCTTTAGTGCATTCTTCAATTATAAAAATCTGCCTATATTTTGAATTAGAACATTGCATATATTTTCACATGCTCATAAAATTTTTATTACAATAGCTACAAACTAAAACAACATCAAAAAGTTGTAAAGAGTTCTTATACTACTTAGGGTGTAAGAAGTATTGTTTAAAAGATGATCAGAAATAAAAGGTAGGGTTTTTAAGTTTTTTCATAACATCAGTGACTTTTATAAAAGACCATGTTCTATGATGAGAAAAGCTTTTTATGTGATATACATCCTGTAACTCCAACTTATAACAAGGAAAAGGCTTTTAACATTAGTTGAATGACAATAAAGTTTGTACGTATTCAAGTAAAGGAGACTTCCAGTCACTCTACCATCCTTATGGGTGGATCAAGGTTAGGATTAGGGATAAGAATGGGGTTAGATTGAAAAACTCTGAGTATCTTGGGAAAAGATCATTATAGACTATATATGAGGAAATGATTGTTTTTTAATTCTTTGATATTAAGTATTTAGGCAACAGAAAGCTTTGAATGAAAGCACAATACACATAGCAACACTAATTCAACGGACATGAACTTGGGCGAACTCTGGGAGATGGTAACGGACAAGGGGGACTGGTGTACGGCAGTTCATGGGTCCCAAAGAATCAGAGAAGAATTAATAACTGAACAACAACATGCAAATGATTAAAATGACTACTTTAAAGAATTATTTCATTGGGAAAAAAGTGCAACTGATGGCAGTATCTTGGGAGAAAAAAATGATTGTTCAGATATGATAATTCCAGCCCTCACCAATATGGGACTGAGAAGAGAGAAGACACCTGGAGTCTGCTCTGGGATGTAGGCCAGTGTTTATGGCTGATAAGAGATCCAACTGTATAAACACTCCTTGCTGTTGGAGGAAATTAATAAAACTAGCCAATATCTGGGCCTTTAATTAGCTGATTTGCTGTTGCTTAGTTGCTAAGTTGTGCTCAACACTTTTGGGAACCCATGAACTGTAACCCACCAGGTTCCTCTGTCCATGGGGTTTCCCAGGCAAAAATAATGGAGTGGGTTACCATTTCCTTCTCCAGGGCATCTTCCTGACCCAGGGATCCAACTCAAGTTTCCTGCTTGGCAGGCAGATTCTTTACCACTGAGCCATCTGGGAAGTCCAATTAGCTGAGCAGATTTTTTCCCTCAGGAATCAAATGAGGGGCCACCGTTTCCTGAGAGACACTTCAGTGTCAGTAGGTAGACTTCAGGTTGTTTTAGGCCTATGCTACAATACTGGGAAGAATGTGGGGTGTCCAAGTAGGGATAAAGTCCTGTGGGCTGACAAATACAGCAAATGAAAATAGTGGAAGGGAGCTACTATACTGGGTGCTTGCTGACTTTAAAGGAGACTTGGAGGTAATATGGTAACAGTTTACATAAGTCTTCCAGTCATTAGATAGTTTTTGAATGTTTAAAGAGAGCATAAGCCAGCCCAAATGTGAGAAATGGATGCCAAGGTCAACTCAGTTAGAACATCGGATCTTTGCCTTTTGTCTTCTTTCTTCCTTCCAGCTGTGTATAGAAAATTCAAGAGCCACAGGTCTTAAGCCAAAGTCATTTCAAAGTTTCTCCTTAATTATGACCGTGGTATTGGGAAACTTCTCCTCTGTCTTTTCTTTTTTTCTTTTTTCCTTCCAGTTATCCTGAGATAGAGCACATGCTTTATCCACTGGCCTTGAAGGAGAAACAAAACAAACAAGACCAGGCAAACCACATCTTGACAGCATTCTCAAAAACATAATATCTCTGGTAAACAAACCAAAAAATAATTTCCCAGGATATTAGATCTCTGGACCTCAATTCTGAAAGAGCTCAGCAGTGATTTTTATTTGTTTGTTTATTTCCTAATGGAAGTGCCAGTTTTCCTATTGATTTTTCAACCTCTCTTGACAGTATTCTCAAATGTCTGTGTAGTCTGCCTTATAATCTATAGGCTCTTACTGATAGAGTCTTCTACACCTATCAATCAGAAAGGATTTATTAAATACAGGCTATGTACCTGGTCTTCCAGGGAGTAAGAAAGAAGTGAAGGACACTCTCCTTCCTCTAAAAGGATGAATCAATATTTTGTCGTTATCAACAGTAAGACTATGACTGTAAATATGAAGTGTATCATCTGGTGAAGAATCTGATTTCCCTAGCTGCTTGAGAAAGTGTGGAAATGTTAATGATAAATTTGGCATATTGAGTTTTTAGATATAAAACATTGCTTTGTTGTTTTTCTTGCTTTTATGTGTGTCTGCTCAGTTGTGTCCCACTCTTGCTTTTAAGTTTATCAATTAAACTTTCTAGAATGTTTCTAACCATTAATTTTTCCAACTACCATTTGGGACACTAATTTTTACTCTCCTCATTGGTCTAATTTTTATTTTTTAATTTTTTTTTTTTTAAAGTTTTGGCTGCACGGGTGTTCATAGCTGCGTGCAGGCTTTCTCTAGTTTCAGCAAGTGAAGGCTGCTTTTCATTGCAGTGCATGGGCTTCTCATTCCAGTGGCCTCTCTTGTTGCAGCAAGTGGGCTCTAGTGCACACTGGCTTCAGTAGTTGCCCATGTGGATTCAGTACTTGTGGTGCACAGGTTTAGGTGCTCCACGGCATGGGAAATCTTCCCGGGCCAAGGATTGAACCCATGTCTCCTGCACTGGCAAGTGGATTCTAATCTACTATATCACCGTGGAAGTCCCTGGTCTGATTTTTAGATGTAACTTTACATATATTGGTACTCCTGCTTTGGGGACCAATGTGATATTAGCACACATGATTGAATGAGTAAACGTATTTGCTTACTTTAGTGTGCTTGCTTATTTCTCTATTCTTTAGTGTCTTAGAGGATAAATTAGAGGATATAAATATCTTCAGTCCTAATCCTTGGAAGTTTACAAATGCAAATTGCAACTTTAACTCCGTACACTAATTTCACTCTCAGAGTATGTTTGACTATGTGGCATCCTGTATATGGTAATACTGTGAGTAGAATTTAATCTATAGTTACTACTACCTTCTAAGTATCTTCTCTCAAGGTTCTAACTTACTTTCAAAACCAGTGGGGTCATTATTTCCCCACATTTCCAAATGGGATAACACCCCCTCTTTGCCTGCTGCTAAGCGGTATTTTTATTCTGCTGTGGATTCTAGTTACAAAATGGGAAAAATCACCCATTTCCCATAATTTATTTAATTTTTACAGATCACTTTGTTATGAAAATATAAAAACAAAATAAATGCACAGACAAGAAAGTACAACAGGGCAGTAACAAGCAAGAATACATGGTATTTTGTTGGTTTAGCTGTTGCAAATACCCAGACACCTATCTATACATAATTCTATCATATACTGACCAGAGCATCTTCTATAGCTCTGTAGCTGTGAGTAGGTCTTCTTCCCTGCAGTTATCTAGTCACCTAATAATGTGTGTGTATTAGTCACTCAGTCCTGTCTGATTTTTTGAAACTCCAAGGACTGTAGCCCTCCAGGGTACTCTATGGGATTTTCCAGGCAAGAATATTGGAGTGGGTTGCTGTTCCCTTCTCCAGGGGATCTTCCCCACCCAGGGATCAAACTCAGGTCTCCTGCATTTCAGGCAGATTCTTTACTGTCTGAGCCACCTAGAAAGCCCTAATAATACTCTGTCTAACTGCTTTCTCCCCATCCCCTCTCTCACTATGTGGAAAAATCTTGTGAACTACCTAATTTATGTCTGATCTATTTCCTATTATGAAATAACATGATTTCATTAGATTGCTCAACTAACTTCTTTGTAATATAGGAGCTTCCCTGGTGGCTCAGGTGGTAAAGAATCTGCCTGCAATGCAGGAGACTATGGTTCAGTCTCTGGGTCAGGAAGATCCCCTGGAGAAGGAAATGGGAACCCACTCCAGTATTCTTGCTTGGGAATTCCATAGACAAAGGAGCCTGGTGACTACAGTCTACAGGGTCACAAAGAATTGGACCCAACTGGGCAACTATCACTCATTCATATATAGGAACTTCCATGGTGGTCTAGTTTTTAAGATTCTGTGACCCCAATGGAGGGGACACAGATTCGATTCCTGGTTTGGGAAATAAGATCTCATATGTTGCTTTCCCCCCAATTCCCTCACTCACTCACTTTGACTATGTTGAAAAATCTTGTGAACTACCTAACTTATGTCTGATCTACTTCCTACTGTGAAAAACATAACTTAGCAGATTGCCCCACTAACTTCTTTGTAACATAAATATATGTGTATATATATATATTTATATATATATTCAAATATGCAATTCTTTTTCTTGAAACTGATTAGAAAAATCTATTGTTTTGTGAAGAATGGGTACCTGAAAGTACCAAAAAAAAAAGGACCTAAGAAACATCCAAGATATGTAATATATTTATATATAAATAACTGTATAATCATTAGGATTAGAACCCTTTAATGGGAAGGAAATTGTGGAACAAAGGAGAAAGAGAAAGAAGCAACAAGATCTGTAGCTAGGAAACTGAGTCACAATTTTGTTGTTTAGTTGCTAAGTCACATCAAACAGAATGGAGGAGCCTGGTAGGCTGCAGTCCATGGGGTCGTGAAGACTCAGACACGACTGAGTGACTTCACTTTGACTTTTCACTTTCATACATTGGAGAAGGAAATGGCAACCCACTCCAGTATTCTTGCCTAGAGAATCCCAGGGATGGGGGAGCCTGGTGGGCTGCCATCTATGAGGCTGTGACTTAGCAGCAGCAACAGCACATCAAACTCTTTGCAACCCCATGGACTTTAGTCTTTCAGGAGCCTCTGTGCATGGGGTTTTCTAGCCAAGAATACTGGAATGGGTTACCATTTTCTCTGCGTGCACTTAGTTACTTGTTTCGGAGAAGACAATGGCACCCCACTCCAGTATTCTTGCCTGGAAAATCCCATGGAGGAAGGAGCCTGGTACGCTGCAGTCCATGGGGTCGTGAAGAGTCGGACATGACTGAGCTACTTCACTTTGGCTTTTCACTTTCATGCACTGGAGAAGAAATGGCAACCCACTCCAGTGTTCCTGCCTGGAGAATCCCAGGGACGAGGGAGCCTGGTGGGCTGCCGTCTATGTAGTCGCACAGAGTCGGACATGACTGAAGCGACTTTGCAGCAGCAGCAGCACATGGGAACCCCTCTAAATGTATACGTGTGTTATCAGTTTTCAGGGATTTATACTTTATTAAATAGATATCTTCTGTTTCTTCAGCCTTGATAGTGTGATCTTTTTCTTTGGATCTTGTTAAATATGGGTGTAAGTGCATTTGAGAAAATAAGTATATGTGTACATATATAGTTATAAATTATATTTATTTATATTATATAATGATATCTATGAAACATAGACTTGTATAGGTAATATATATTATATAAATATGAAATAATATATGTAAACAGTGGGCTTCCCAGATGGCACTAGTGGTAAAGAACCTGCCTGACAATGCCGGAGACACAAGAGACCCAGCTTTGATCCCTGGGTCAGGAAGATCTCCTGGAAGAGGGCATGGCAACTCACTCTGGTATTCTTGCCTGGAGAATCCCATAGACAGAGGAGCTTGGTGGGCTATAGTCCAGTGGGTTGCAAAGAGTTGGACACAGCTGAAGTGACTTAGCACATGCACATGTAAATAACATATAATTTAAATATATGTCTTGTCCATATATTTTAATATATAAACACACACACAAATATATTAAGCTTATACATCTAGTACCAGTGGAGAGCAAATTGGTAGGTCTGACTTCAGGAATGCTGTTTTCCAGACACTAGAATTTTCCATACTTCTATATACAGAATATTGCATAACTGGTATTTATTATATGTTTAATGAAAAATTGGTACGACAGAAAAGAGCACTCTCCTGACCACTTATTCCTAATTATTTGATTAACCTATACATTTTCACAATTCTTTAGAGCAATGAGTTGATGACAGAGATTTAAGAATTCTGAGAATGGTATTCCAGGCTAGGCAATTGCTTTTTGAAAAGTAATTGTGCCTTGATCTCTGGAATAACTGGGTATTCCTCTTTATGCACCATCATTTGTTTAGCCTAAGTGTCACATTTCATCCAGCAACCCATAGAGGTTTGCAATTTGTCTGTAGTTGACACTTGGAAGCTCTTTGTCTCTAATAGTTTCCCCACTGGATTAGAAGGACCAGGCTGATCTTTAATAAACCAGATGCCAAGGACTTTATTATCATTGCTCTGGGTGTACTTGGGACTATCTCAATAATTTGATAATTTCTGCAGTGCTTGCAACAACCCCAGCTGCAAGTCACTCTGAGAACTTGTTTCCTTGACATTGCAGCTGTGCTATAGACATTCTTTTGATCAGAAGTTCATTCATGTGTTTATCCAGAGTGAAAGAAATATTAATATTCAATATTACTTAGTATCTGCTAGGCTCAGGCCATGGTTTGATGTACCAGAAATACATATCCCACTTCCCCTCTATGGAGCTTACATCCTGGTGGAGGTGTCATGATAATTTCAGCCACAGGAATTATGATGCAGAATACGAAAATTATGTTCCGATTACTCAAGAAACATAGGTCATAATGATCTATCTACTATGAGGGATTAAAAATAAATTTATGAGGAAATTTGAACTGATTTTAGAATGAATAAGAATTTAACTCAGTGAAAAAGAAAAGAGCATTCCAAGCAAAGGAGAAAATATACGTAGTAACAGAGTAGTGAAGGGAACTGTGACCATTGTTAAATTGAACTAATACTTATAAAGCTGAAGCCAGCAAATAGAATAGGGAGAGATGAAACTGAGGATATCAATGTTTTGAAAGATTGAACCCATTTAGCACCTTAAATTGAAAGTGTTAATCACTCAGTCATATCCAACTCTGCCACCCCATGAACTATAGTCTGCCAAGCTCCTCTGTCCATGGAATTCTCCAGGCAAGAATACTGGAGTAAACAGCCATTCCCTTCTCCAGTGGATCTTCCTGACACAGGGATTGAACCCATTGGTCTCCTGCACTGCAGACAGTTTCTTTCCCAGTTGAGCCCCCAGGGCATCTTAAAGATCATGCTAAAGTTTTGGTCATTATTTTAAAGGTCATTGGAGATCAACTGTATGGTAGTTTGAACATTCTTTAGCATTGGCCTTCTTTGAGATTTGAATGAAAGCTGACATTTTTCAATTTTGTGGCTGCTGCTGAGTTTTCCAAATTTCCTGACATAATTAGTGCAATCATCTTTAGGATTTTAAATATTAGTAGCTCAGCTGGAATTTCATCTCCTCCATTAGTTGTTTTCATAGTAATGGATCATAAAGAAGACCAAGAGCTGAAGAATTTAGCATTTGAATTGTGATGCTGGAGAAGAAGAATCTCGAGAGTCCGTTGGATGACAAGGAGATCAAACTAGCTAATCCTAAAGGAAATCAACATGGATATTCATTGGAAGGATGTTGCTAAAGGTAAAGCACCAATTCTTTGGTCACCTGATGTGAGGAGCCAAATGGAAAAGACCTTGATGCTGGGAAAGACTGAAGGCAAAAGGAGAAGGGATCAGCAGAGGATGAGATAGTTAGATAGCATCACTTACTCAATATACATGGATTTGATCAAACTCTGGAGTGGGCTTCCATAGCTGCTCTGCAGTAAAGAATCTCCTGCAATGCAGGAGACATGGGTTCATCAGGAAGATCATTTGGGGGAGGGCATGGCAACACACTCCAGTATTCTTGCCATGGAATCTCATGGACAGAGGGGCCTGGTGGGCTGCAGTCTATAGGATTGCAAAGAGTTGGACATGACAGTCACTGAAGAACAAAAAAGGAAACCAATAAGGGATATTATATGCCAAATGTGTGGGTGGATGGCATAGGGAATGTTTAGCCTTTTAGTCAGAAAAGATCATGCCAGTTCCATTGTGAAAGGGAGACTCACTTGAAAAAGGGTAAGAGACTAACTAGTGGTCTATTGCTGAAAGCCAGATTAGAGCTGGCTTAAAAGGATTCAGTTCAGTTCAGTTGCTCAGTCGTGTCCAACTCTTTGCAACCCCATGAATCACAGCATGCCAAGCCTCCCTATCCATCACCAACTCCCGGAGTTCCCTCAAACTCATGTCCATCGAGTCCGTGATGCCATCCAGCCATCTCATCCTCGGTCGCCCCCTTCTCCTCCTGCACCCAATCCCTCCCAGCATCAGTCTTTTCCAGTGAGTCAACTCTTTGCATGAGGTGGCCAAAGTACTGGAGCTTCAGCTTCAGCATCATTCCTTCTAAAGAAATCCCAGGGTTGAACTCCTTCAGAATGGACTGGTTGGATCTCCTTGCAGTCCAAGGGACACTCAAGAGTCTTCTCCAACACCACAGTTCAAAAGCATCAATTCTTCAGTGCTCAGCCTTCTTCACAGTCCAACTCTCACATCCATACATGACCACAGGAAAAACCATAGCCTTGACTAGACGGACCTTAGTCAGCAAAGTAGTCTTAGCTTTTGAATATACTATCTAGGTTGGTCATAACTTTTCTTCCAAGGAGTAAACATCTTTTAATTTCATGGCTGCAGTCACCATCTGCAGTGATTTTGGAGCCTCAAAAAATAAAGTCTGACACTGTTTCCCCATCTATGTCCCATGAAGTGATGGGACCGGATGCCATGATCTTAGTTTTCTGAATGTTGAGCTTCAAGCCAACTTTTTCACTCTCCTCTTTCACTTTCATCAAGAAGCTTTTTAGTTCCTCTTCATTTTCTGCCATAAGTGTGGTGTCATCTGCATATCTGAGGTTATTGATATTCCTCCCGGCAATCTTGATTCCAGCTTGTGTTTCTTCCAGTCCAGCGTTTCTCATGATGTACTCTGCATATAAGTTAAAGAAGCAGGGTGACAACATACAGCCTTGATGTACTCCTTTTCCTATTTGGAACCAGTCTTTTGTTCCATGTCCAGTTTTAACTGTTGCTTCCTGACCTGCATACAGATTTCTCAAGAGGCAAGTCAGGTGGTCTGGTTTTCCCATCTCTTTCAGAATTTCCCACAGTGTATTGTGATCCACACAATCAAAGGCTTTGGCATAGTCAATAAAGCAGAAATAGATGTTTTTCTGGAACTCTCTTGCTTTTTCCATGATCCAGCAGATGTTGGCAATTTGATCTCTGGTTCCTCTGCCATTTCTAAAACCAGCTTGAACATCAGGGAGTTCACGGTTCATGTATTGCTGAAGCCTGGCTTGGAGGATTTTGGACATTACTAGCATGTGAGATGAGTGCAATTGTGTGGTAGTTTGAGCATTCTTTGGCATCGCCTTTCTTTGGAATTGGAATGAAAACTGACCTTTCCAGTCCTGTGGCCACTGCTGAGTTTTCCAAATTTGCTGGCATATAGAGTGTAGCACTTTCACAGCATCATCTTTCAGGATTAGATTTGTAATAAATATATCAGAGGAGTAGAGACATCAGAAAGACTTTAGTAAAGTAATACCTTCATGTTATTCATCAACATGCTGCTCATCAACAATATTGGGAAAAATTAGAAAAAAAAAGACAAGGTCAAAGGTGATTTCCTGATTTCTGGTTTGTGTATTTGATTTTTTTGGCCATGTCAGTTTATTGATATACTGGAAGAGTTATATAAGTTAAGATTATGAGTTCTGTTTTGGAAATAATACATTTCAGATTCAAATACAATTCAAACAGGCAGATTGGGTATAAAGTTTAGCTGTACATGGTTTTGAAACTGAGAGACCTAGGCTATAAATGTGGGTATAGAGTAACAGATAATTGTTGAACCCATTAATGCCATTGATATTGCCTAGAGAAAACCAGATGATCTATTCCAGATCAAATCTTAAAGAACTTCAAATATATTTACTAATTTGAGAAAGATAAATGATCAGAGTACACTGATAAGAACGGCCATGGACTTCAGGAGAATGTGATATCATAGAAACAAGACAGAGTGTTTCTGGAAGGTCAGTGTCAAACGTATCAACTGCTACAAAAAGGTCAAGTAAATACAGACTATTAAATGTCTATTTGCTTTAGTGACAAGGAAACCATGTTTTACTTTAGCAAGAACAATGTCATTGGAGTAATAAGAGCAAAAAACAGATTAGGATAGGTTGAGAAGTTGCTGAGGAATAAAGAGAAAAAGTCTGTGACGTAAGACAGCTTGTTAAAAAGGTTTGATGAAGAGAATCAGGGATATAGAGCTTTGTTTAGGAGTTAAAACACAATTACCATTTTCATGTATGACAGGGTAGCAGCTGGAAGCTCCTTGGCTTGGGGGTAAATCAGAAATTATTTTATGAGCCCAAAGGAAGAAAGGTAGTTATTCTGCTTTTCAGGCTTCTCTGGTGGCTCAGATGGTAAAGCACCTGCCTGCAATGCGGGAGGCTGGGTTCGATCCCTGGGCATGGAAGATCCCCTGGAGGAGGGCATGGTAACCCACTTCAGTATTCTTGCCTGGAGAATCCCCATGGACAGAGGAGCCTGGAGGGCTACAGTCCCTGGTGTCGCCAAGAGTCAGGCATGACTGAGTGACTGAGGACAGTACAGCACATTCTGCTTTTCATGAAGTCCAGTAAAATAATATCATATATAAACAGAATAAAAGATACAGGCAAGGTATTAGAGGGTGTCCTTGAAAATACACACTTATTTTTACAAGGATTTAGTTTGTTTTCCTATTCTTTTCTAAAGAAAGCTGTTTTCTTGGTTTTGTTTGGATGTGTTCTCACCTGGAGGAAAGGAATTGTAACAGATAATTATATTCACAGTTAAGTTTCCTTCATTCTTATTCTCTGATTCTAAATAATGAGATGACAGTATATTAGGTTCTGATAGGAAAAAAAAAAAAAGGATTTTTTTCCCCCTCAAATGAGTATATTATGCCCTGAGTTTATTGAGATTTTGGATAAACTCTGCTTCAGTCCATAAGAGGCAATTCAGTTACAATAGCATGTTGAAAAATTTGAATAACATGTTGGAAAATTTGAGTAACATGTTGGAAAATTTGAAACTCATTCTCACCAAAATATTGCACATATATATTTCTAGAAACAATGTTTTACAGGCAATGATTATTATGTTTGCATTTAAAAAGGTTTATATTTAGTGATACACATATTGGAAATAAAGGAATATTCTTTCTAAATGTGTGATATTTCACATATGAAAACATTGAGATAAAAACATGCACTGTGTTATTTCAATGTGTCATCTCACCTAAGGCTTTTAAAAATATATATTCATGATATACAATATAGAAAATATTATAATAATCTTTACCTATGTAGAACTATTCACAGAACCCTAGGGCAGCATAATGTAACTTTTCAATAGTGGTCCAACTTACATGACTTGAGCAACCATAAAACAAAGGTGCAGAACTTATACCAACTATATACTTTTTCCCATTAAGTTAAAGGCTTAGGAAAAATCCACAAGAAGCAATTAAATTTTTTCTAACTTATATAAAATTATAGAATAAGACATATGACACATAGTGGCTGTTATGATTTTGTTAAAATACTAAATAATATTTTACTGAAGAATTACTAAAGTTGTGTGTTTTGGGAATGAAAATCATTCTAATATTAGTGAAGACTTAAAATGATGTCAGTGATTTCAATTTATTATATAGCATGTTGAAGTCAACTTAATGAGGAAGGTATTGAGTTTCACGGGACTACTAACTTAACTTGTGGCTTTTTTGCCAGTTTAGGATTAGTTTTCTGGGCTTAAATCTAAAGAAGTATGCTTATATTTAAAATTAAATCTGTGGTGTACTGATAAGTAATACATATTTTCCTGGTTTATTATAAAGCTAATTTATATAATTTATCATATAATTTTAACTATCAGCCTTTAAAAAAAAAGAAATGAAGTTTTCTGAAAAGCAAATATCCAACAGACAAATAAGTCATTCTTAGCATTGGGTAAGTACAGACATGATGTATAAATGAGTTACCCTCAGGCACCTCTAAATTATGCAATAGTCTTTTATTCTTAAGAAATTTAAGGATTTAATGACCTGGCAACACAGAAGCACCACTATATACCTATTGCAATATATTATTAGAGAATTAAACATCATAAAATATCTTGATTTCTGGAGGGATCAATTTTCTTTAAAAATTAACTATGTCACAATTATTTATGTGTCTTGTTAGATGTCTAGTCATCTGATAAGCCTCAGGTATACTCAAGGAAAATAGATAAATTGACTCAAAATCAATATAAATTTTATAACTTAAAATAATTTTTATCAAAATATTTAAAAGTGAATTATCATATTTATTAGTCATTTCTTTGCCATCTAAATAATATCTTTTTTACATACATTCTTTGCCCATGAATATTGCCACCCCCAATTTTTCAATGGTCTGGCTTTCAGCTTGTTACAGTTGGTGTTTCCTGAGTTGCAATTCCTCTGATATTCCTCCTCAAAATCATTTTTCTAGTAATTCAAACTTCCTCAGTTTACCTCTTATTTAATTTGACATAAGTGAATGGTAATTGCTACATTCCTACAACAATATATGTTCTTTCTAAATGTGTTTTATAATAACACCTTATAAAATCACTTCTTCTTTTAATCATTTCAGAATTTCCTGTATGTTGACCTGAAATAAATAGTTAGGTTTATTTGAGACCAACAGAGAATTGCAGCTTGGGGTCTGAAACCATGGCAAGCTGTAAGCAAGGTCCCACAAGATGAGGGAAGAAGAGTTTTATGGAAAGGAAAAGGAAGTTGAGAGGACTGTAGTAAGCAAAAAATCCCTGGTTTTTCATTGGCTGAGTCTGTAGCAGAAAAAAAGATGAGTTTTTCTTCTTCCTGTTGAGTTTTGCTATCATCTCAAGGCAAGCGAGTGCCCCATCCTGGTCTCCCATCTATTCAATTGAGGTTTTGTTTACTAATTTTTTGTGTCTGCCACAATACTAAATTTAGATATTTGAATTTGTTAACCTATCTGGGAGACTCATGGAAACTCTTATTCCTTTGCCAATCCCAATTCAATTTCTTTTGACAAATGTAAAACGCTGCTTCATTAATGCATCTGTTCATCATTCTTTGTCAACAATGGTGAACTATGGTTTCAGAGTGTTAAGATTTTAAAAATCATGTGTAACTTGAAGTTAAGAGCCAAGTCTCAGGGCTTGGCTGTTTATCTATTGGTTCATTCCTTAAAATATATTTCTTATATTATGACTTACTATAAGAATATGCATATATTTGGTCTCACACCCATTTCTGGCACAGAGCTTTTAAAACCCCAGAAGCTTCTTAAGTGATGAAAATGGTAAAGGTGTCTTTTGCTAATGAGGTAATTTGATTCATCCCACAAGCTGGAAGATACACAGTTACAATTCTTTATCCACAAAGAAATAGATACTCTAGTCTTCAGCTGTCCCTACATTCTCCCCAGGCTGCCAGGTTGATAATCAGATTAAGGCATATATAATCCCTCCAGGGGATTCATTCCTTGGTGGCTCAGAGGATAAAGCATCTGCCTGCAATGCTGGAGACCCAGGTTTGATCCCTGGGTTGGGAAGATCCCCTGGAGAAGGAAATGACAATCCACTCCAGTACTCTTGCCTAGAAAATTCCATGGATTGAGGAGCCTGGTGGGCTACAGTCCATGGGGTCACAAAGAGTCGCACACGACTGAGCAACTTCACTTGTAGGTAATCCCTCCAGAGATGTGTTGGGTCAACTGAGGGAGGGAAGGGAGTATAATCCCAAAGAAATAAATCTATCCCACATGTACTGGTAGGGCCTGGAACTATCCATGTGACTGTATTGATACTGAAGGTGCTCAAATAAGGAGACCAGAAAAGAAGATCCACCTCGGGAGAGATTACTGACTTGTGAAAACATTCTGGGGATAAATGGATTGCACTCCGTGATTTAGACTGAAGAGGATGTATCTTGAATTTGTGTAAATACAAACTCAAAGTTTAGGTGACTCTTCAGTTCAGTTCAGTCCAGTCACTCAGTCGTGTCTGACTCTTCGCAACCCCATGAATCACAGCATGCCAGGCCTCCCTGTCCATCACCATCTCCCGGAGTTCACGCAGACTCACATCCATTGAGTCAGTGATACCATCCAGCCATCTCATCCTCTGTCATCCCCTTTTCCTCCTGCCCCCAATCCCTCCCAGCATCAGAGTCTTTTCCAATGAGTCAACCCTTCGCATGAGGTAGCCAAAGTATTGGAGTTTCAGCTTTAGCATCATTCCTTCCAAAGACTCTTAGAAACCTCAAAAAAGAGATGGCTCACACTGAGCAAGGTGGAAATGCCTGAGTGAGAAAGAATAAGGGGTTAAAAGCTCACAGAAATTGGTAAACTGGGATGTACATATTATGATAGATATGAAGTTCGACAGGAGAATTACGTTCTATGGGAAAATCCAGGATATAACACTTGGTAAGACCATCAGAAATGTGCTAATGAAAATATACTAGCATCAATAAGATGTTCAGTGATGGTGCTCCTCTGAACACAACTGAACTCACTGATAATTCATATTTTAGGGACTCTGAAAGAATGGAAGCCAATGTTTAGACACTCAAAGTCAGGCATGCCCAATAATTATTATAATGCTTGAGAATTCAGATTGGCAGGCATCTGCCAACTGGCACATGGAAAGTTATAATGATGGCTAAGCATGATGCTCCTTGTTGTTGTTCAGTCACTCAGTCATGTCTGACTATTTGTGACTCCACAGACTGCAGCAGGTCAGGCTTCCCTTGTCCTTCAGCATCTCCTGGAGTTTGCTTAAACTTGTGTTCATTGAGTCAGTGATGCCATCCCACTATCTTGTCCTCTGTTGTTCTTCTCCTCCTGCCTTCAATCTTTCCCAGCATCAGAGTCTTTTCCAATGAGTCAGCTCTTCGCATCAGGTGGCTAAAGTATTGGAGTTTCAGCTTCGACATTAGTCCTTCCAATGAACACCCAGAACCAATCTCTTTTAGGATGGACTGATTGGATCTCCTTGCAGTCATAGTTCAAAAACATCAATTTTTTAGTGTCCAGCTTTCTTTATAGTTCAGCTCTCACATCCATATATGACTACTGGAAAAACCATAGCCTTGATTAGACAGATCTTTGCCAGCAAAGTAATGTCTCTGCTTTTTAATATGCTGTCTAAGTTTGTCATACCTTTTTTTTCAAAGAGCAAGTGTTTAATTTCATGGCTGCTGTGATGCTCCCAGGGACAAAAACAGATGAGTAGTAAACAAGGGCACTGCTTAACATTGTTATTTAAAAGATTTTAAAAAAATGAAAAATTGAGGGCAGTTGCACAAAATCTTTTGACTAGTTTCTGGAACTGATCCAGTTTTCTCACACTAAACCCACTGATAAAAATAGTCCCATTGAAAAGGATTGGATAAGGTCATGAAAAGTATACACTGTAAAGGATTTCTTTGTTCTTCCTCCCAAACATCCACAGCATTACCTTAAATAATTTTACAATGAGAAAAGAATTCCCATCTAATTTACTGTTGGACACAAGCTCTGAGTAGACATTGAAACCTGGGGACCTAAAGCATCACCATGTCTCCTCACTTAGAGGGTATGTAGAGACCAGAAATAAGTGGACCCCTGCCTTGTCTAGTTTACAGTGTGTCTGTATATTTTCCTGGTGATTGTTTCACTGATCCCTGAATATACCTGGAATGTACACACTTGTCAGCTGGAGTAATTCCCACATTGCATCATCATGGGGAAAAGCAGTGGGAATCTCTGAATTAGTCTCTTGACAATAGAATAAATAAAAGCAATATTACATTGGAAGAGGGGGAATGGTAAATAATAATTCCAATCCCAATTTTTTTTTTTAAATGCAAGGATTATGGCCCCTATGATATTTTCTTTTAAAACCTCATTCTGGACTTAGAGGCATTAAGGATCCTGAAGAATGACTGAGGGTTACTGAAAGCTCAAACTTCTAGGAGCCTTGATCACAGCTGCTATAACAGATGTGATACCTTAGCTTGAGAAGGTTAATATGGCCTGAGGTATATGATGTGTGACTATTGAATAAATAAATACATTCTTTTATATTCCAATCAGGAAAGAGAATCATAAAAATTCACATTCATAAAAACATATATTTTTATTTTCCCCCAGAGCTAAGTTAACCCTCCCGTCCTCTGCCATGATGTAATCCAAAGAGATCTTGACCATCTGGATATCCCAGCCATCTGGATATTCTATAGAAAAATCTATAGATCCATTATACCAATGGCATCGTGCCAGTCAGGCACGAACAAGGAGCAGCCAGTATTCTGGACATTCAAACCCAAAGATGGGAAACAAATCTTATAAAGATGTAGTCTCTGTCATTTCAGTGAAGTGTTAGGAGTGCAGTTATCCAGGATGTGCCAGACATCTTCTCCAAAGTAAAGCAGAAATTGATGCCACTTGTATTCTCTACACAAATAGGAAAACTCAAAGCCTGGTAGACATTTTTGAGGTCTGAAAATATATTCCATAACTTGGGGTACTGTTCTGGTCTTTATGCATGACGTAGAAGACTCCTAGCTTTGAGCTGGGCCTAAGGCAGTAAGGAGGAAACTCAGGCTACAAAACACACAGTTCCACCATGTGGACCATACAGTCTGCAATCTTGTAACATCTGGGGTCAGTGATGAAGAAAGATACAGTATACAATTGAGAGTAGGTGCAGCTAGACAAAGTACAACAGGTCCTCTTGAGTCACTGGAACAAGGCCATTCTATATGCAGGAGAGAAATACATGCCTTTGAAAGATGGCTTCCAGGGTTTAACTGAGCTCTTATAGAGACAAAATGCTTGAACATAGGGTACTGAGTGATCATGTACCTGGAACTGTAATAACGTGCTGGGTTGTTTTGGTCTAAGAAGACATAAAGTAAAGTGAGCACAGTGATCATCCATTGTAAGTTGAAAGTGAGAGATATGGGATCAAGCATAAGATCCTGATCAGAGTGCACAAGTAACTTACATGTGCAGTTACTCCAGATTCCTAGATAAACACCATGGTTTTATCAACATCCCTCCCTCTGCTCACACACATTGATCTCTGGAGGCTTCTGGATAAGTGGCATAAAATGAAGAAAAATGCATATATTAGTTTGTGGGTGGGTAAGTTCAATGTGAGGAAGCAATCCAAAAAAGGGCTGTCAGCTGCAGTGCAGCCCCACTCAAAAATGGCCTTAACAGACAGCATAAGAACAAAACCTCAAGAGTTTCAAATGGTTCACCTGGCTATCTACTCTGTGTGGAAGGAGAAATGGCTTGAGTTTTGAATATATATAAACTTATAAGCTTATGCTGGGAAAGATTGAAGTCAGGAGGAGAAGGGGGCAACAGAGGATGACATGGTTGGGTGACAACACCAACACAATGGAGATGAGCTTGAGCAAACTCTGGGAGAGAGTGAAGGACAGGGAAGCCTGGCAAGCTGCAGCCCATGGGGTTGCAAAGAGTTGGACAACACTGAGTGACTGAATAGCAACAATAAAAACTTACAGAAAGTTGAAAATTGCCTGGCTGGCTGGTTAGGGGTCTGGCAGGAAAAAGCAAGTCAAATAAACTACTAAAAAGTTGCATAACTGCCACTTTGCTATTGTTGCACATATTTTTTCAAAAACATTTATTCTGTGGACTTCTGTAGTTAAGCTGAGGTTCATACACACAGTATTTTTGCCAGTTGCAGAAGTCATATCTAGAGTGATATTTAGAGATTTATTCTAAGTAATTGTCACACAGTATCATGGGTACTGGCAGTTATGAAGTTTGTAGGGCAAGCCATGGGCTAGAAATTCAGATAAGAGTTGATGCTGCAATCTTGAGAAAAGCTTCTAGAAACCTTACTTTTTGCTCTTAAGGCCTTCAACTGATTGAATGAGATTAATTTATGGAAGTTAATCTGGTTTAGTCAAAGTCAACTGATTTAAATGTTAATTACATCAACAATGCCTCAGAGCAACATCCAGACTGGTGTTTGACAAAAACAACTGCACCACAGACTAGACAACTTGACACATAAAATTAAACCTGCAGAGTGGTATTTTGTCTGGAGGCTCAAATTTAAATGTATTTTTTCTTTCTGAAATAAAGGAGAAATGTTGGAGTTTTGCTCTCCTAATACCATCAAAAATAAGCTTTCTTAGCTATCTAGGAAGCTACAAAATCACAGTTTGTGATGATTTCAGTTTCTATTGAAGTGAATTAAAGGGTCACCCTGGGGACTGGGTGTGGCCAGTACAATGCCACAGTAAAATGCCCAGCTCCCAGGTCCCCATTTATGAGACAAAACGTCAAGTGATATCTGTGGGTTACAAACACTGCTAATATATTCTCTTTTTTAATGTTTTTTGAACAATAAACCTGTTCAGAATGTTTGATTGAAGTAATTTGAGGATTCATACCTTTCACATATGCAATCTTATGTTAATAGGAAATAAAACATCATTATCTGTTCTTTTTCTTTATCCTTCTTCATTAGACTGCACACATTTCAAATTTATTGCTAAAATATTTTCTTGTAGAGAAATATGGCACTCGGCTGTGTTTTAAACATATTCAGTATGTAGTCTCTGATTCAAGAAGAAAGAAATTTGGTGCTTAGAAAGTTGTTGCTATTGTTTAGTTGCTCAGTCATGTCCAACTCTTTTGAGACCCTGTGGACTGTAGCCCAAAAGGCTCCTCTGTTCTTGGGATTATTCCAGCAAGAATACTAGCTTTTTTGTTGTTCAGTTGCTCAGTTGTGTCCAACTCTTTGCAACCCCATGGACTGCAATGCAGTAGGTTTCCCTGTCTTTTACTATCTCCTGGAGTTCACTCAAACTCATGTCCATCGAGTCGGTGATACCATCCAACCATCTCATCCTCTGTTTCCCCTTCTCCTCCTGCCTTCAATCTTTCCCAGCATCAGGGTCTTTTCTAAGAATACTGGAGCAGGTTGCTATTTCTTCCCCCAAGGGATCTTCCTGAGCCAGAGATAGAATGTGTCTCCTGCATTGCAGATGGATTCTTTACCACTGAGTCACCTATGAAGCCCCATTTAGAGAATGGAGAGGCCAAATATAAAAGCTGTGAGATTTACCCTTGATTTGTAATGCAACCAACCAGGGTCCCATGGAACCTTGGGATAAGGGGGCAGAGGACAAGCCTTCCCTCTTCTTCTCTGCTTTAGCTCCTCTCTGAAGTACCTAGATAATAAAAAAGTGGTTTTGCAGATGTAAAAATCCCTTTTCCAACAAATAGAGGATCCTAATTCCTTGATGACCATAAACACATAGCCCCAGGCCTCCTGGAGCCTAAGGACTGATAATGTTAACCCCTGTGGCACTGCTGTTGCCTCACCATCAGCCAGTCAGAGAATCGGGCACAGGCTGATCACAGATCCCAGGAACTCACCCTTCCACACTCCTAACTCCTGATTTTTAAAAGTGTTTTGTAGAAATCCTTTGAGGAGTTCTGGACTTTTTAAGGTATGACCCACTTGTGTCCTTGCGTGACTCTGCAATAAACTTTTCTCTGCTCCAAATTCTGACAGTTTCGTTTGTTTGGCCTCACTGTGCACTGGGCATAGGAATTTGTGTTAACAGGATTTACTGTTGGGGTTAATTTTATTTTAAAAATAAAGTTGAAGAAAAGTTCTTGTCCAAAGTGAAATTAAAATGAGGCTTAAAAAATGCAGTTAATATTTTGAAACCAGTGATTTGAGTGTAATTTTCTAATATGACACTGAAATGGAAAGTGGAATAATAGAAATAGAGAGTATATGAGAAACTGCATTTGCTTTAGGGCTAGAATCTTTGCAGAGGTGAATTCTCATAAAGTTCTATTGCCCTTTAAATCTACTCTCTAGCAAGGTGGACTAAACAAAAAACAACTCTACTTCATCTTGTCAAGAGATTTGATCTCTCTATCTCATATAAATGTTCCATTTAATTCAATCATGTTTTTGAACTAAATGTTTATTGTAGCTGTACTGTGATTCTCTACCCACCCCCTTTTAAAACAAATGAAACCAAAGCAAAACTGCTCAGGATAGTCTTTATTTGATTTTATAGGACTTTATCTCTTAGCTTTCATTGCCAGATCTTTAATGCAATATACTCTGCAGAAAAAAATTATGAAGATAAAAATGAAGTGAAATAAAATTGAAGCATGAAGGGAAACAGTCAACATTTCAAAGAACAAATCATACATGAAGTCCTCAGAGCACCTCAGGGCACTATGGCAATTTAAGTTGTTCTACAAATGCCTTTGTATTACAGCTAGAATTACTTAAGTAACATTTGACATATTTCCAGATGTAAGAGAATAATAAAGGATTATCCTTGTTGCATAACTTAAAAACAAACAAGGACTTGCTGGGTTTTTGTACTGGAAGGTTTATATAAAATATGTATCATAAGTTATTGCTTTAAACTCAACAGTTTGGTGAGTTAATAGATATTTACTTTGGTAATCTCTTTGTTTGAAAAAGTCTTATTTCTGCTATTTCTGTTTGTGCATTTGCAATGGGATATTTAAAGGATTAGTAACCATACTTGTTATTTCTGTAATTGATGATTTTCACATATTGCTTTTTGGCTTAAAAGGTTTACATGGACATGTTTTATCATACCGCTTTAGTTGTATCTATTTACTTCACATTAAATATGGAGAACATCATGGGTGAGAATCCAGTTTCATATGTAGATATTGACATTCAACCTCAGTAGATATCCTGGTAGTTTTAAGAGTTTACCAACAGTTTTTACTCGAGCCTTCATTATATAGAATGAAAATCTTGCTGAAGAAATCAAAGTCTCTCAACTGACCAATAGAATAGAGGATCCAGAAACCGGCCCACATATATAAAATTAACAGCTAATTGACAAAATGACACTACAGTTTAGTGGTAAAGGATGGTAATTGGAATAAATGATGCAGAGTTATTATATCTGGATTTCCATACGCAAAATAATACAAATTGGCTCCAATTTGAAATCATACCATAAGCAACTAACTCCAGACAGTTTGCAGATCTAAATGTAAAATAGACTCTTTTTGAGGAAAAAGTTATTTACCTGCATATTTACCAGCATTGATCTTCCCTGGTGGCTTAAACGGTAAAGTGTCTGCATACAATTCAGGAGACCCAGGTTCAGTCCTGGGTCAGGAAGATCTCCTGGAGAAGGAAATGGCAACCCACTCCAGCATTCTTGCCTTGAAAATCCCATGGATGGAGGAGCCTGTTAGGCTACAATCTATGGGGCAGAACACAGCTATCCCATTACCTTAGCCACTTCTTTGTTATCCTGATAGCTCCCTGCTCCTTCTTCCTCAGCTAAAGGAATATGGCTTGTAGAAGTGCTTTGATATCCTCCATTAAACCAGCACACCCACCTGTACTTATGCCCTTATTCTTTGTTTTTCCTTTCGTTAAAATAGAACAAAACCAAAACCAGTTTTCTCCTGTGTTTACAAGAGATATCCAAGATGTGTCTGAATATCTAAATTTTGAGTACTCTGGGGCTTGATCTTCTCTCTCTCTTCTATGCCTTCTCCCAGAGACACAACGCCCCCATGGTTACTGACTTCTATGTTTCTATCAACAGCTCAGAACCATCCCTGAGCTCCAGACTTGTATACCTGGATGGCTACTATCATTACATGTCAACATGGCCACAACTGAAATGATACCTTTCCTCTGCAAACCTGTTTTAGTCCTAGGTTCCACACATCAATAAAACATGCTGTTAGACAATTGTTCCTCAAGCCAACATGCTGGTCATTTATCTATTGCCCTTTTTATCAGAAGTCCATCCTATCTCAGAAATATACCTCCAACTCTTGTTCTCCCTGGGTTCAGTGTCAGCTCCCTGATTAGATCATCTTTGATCTCAATTATTCTGCTGCTGCTACTACTGCTACTACCAAAGCATAGCTACCTAAATCTCCTTTCTCAATGAGGTCCACAGCCCCACTTTGCTCTTGCCCTTGTGTTCTCCAAATAACAAAGATGTGTCCATTTTTTCATAAAGAAATTTAATAGATTTGAAATGTAAATTATATATATATTTTTTTCTTTTAAATATTTATTTTTATTTATTCATTTATTTGACGCTCTGGCACGAAGTTATGGCATGAAGGATCTTCCATCTTTGTTGCAGCATGTGGAATCCTTTAGTTGAGGCATGAGGAAGCTAGTTCTCTGACAGGGATTGAACCCAGGCATTGGAAGCACAGAGTCAGCCACTGGATCATCAGAGAAGTTCTTGTGTCCATTTCTAATTTAAATAAACAAATGCTCATTCAGCGAATTTTTATTGATTTTAGAATTTTTTTAAAAATCTCCAAAATCTAAAGGACACTGCAGAGTCTGTCTCCAGCCTACTTCTCCTCCAAATACTTGCTTGACTTTATCTGTATGGGGTGCCTTTCTAACATTTCAAATTCTCTAAATGCTACCAGAAAAGATATTGAACTGAATGATTGCCCTGGAGGCTGTTTTCTTACACCTCAGATAACTGATTCCTTCACTTTTTTCCATTCATTGTTTAATTGCCACTTCCACAGTTCTTCCCTGAATATCCCATATGACCAGTATTCTCCATTTATTCCACAGAATGCATCATGCTTATTTTCTTTATTGTTCTTATCAAAAATTTTAAACTGTTTATATTGTCATTCACTTATTTTCTATTTTCCCCACCAGAATTTAAATCCCATGAATGTGAAAAATCTACATTTTTTTTTTCTGCTTTCTGATTAATCACTAGAGACTGGCATAGAGATATGCTTCATATTTCAGTTATAGTTTATATTCAGTAAATAGTTTGAATAATTGATCATATCTTTCCCAGATGATGTCAGATATCAATGGATTCACACTTTGCTACTCAAAGACGTGGTGGTCTCAGAACAACAGCAGAGGCATCACCAAGGAGCTTGTTAGGTTTGTAGAATCTGCATTTTAACAAAACTCACATTTGTTTGTATGCACATTGAAAAACACTAGATTAACACCAAGAGATTTTTCTTCTAAGCCAATACTAAGAGTCTATTATCTTTGTATCCAAGTAAGTGAAAGTTGCTCAGTCATGCCCGACTCTTTTCAACCCCATGGACTATAGTCCATGGAATTCTCCAGGCCAGAATATTCAAGTGAGTAGCTTTTCCCTTCTCTAGGGGATCTTTCTAACCCAGAGATCCAACCCAAGTCTCCCAAAGTAAGGTCAATTGTAAAATGTTTTTGGAAATGAAAAGTATTAAAAAATACTTGAGGTGGAGCAAATGGGCCAAATGAATATAGAATAAGTAGGTAAGAGAAATGAAGTGTTTTTAAGAAAGGCTGATTGACAGGAGCTAGTGAACTATATATAAATAAAATCAAGACGATACAGAGTTTCATGTCAACAATGGTAGTGGCATAAAATTCAGCATATGGACCAAGTTCATAATTTCAAACGAAAGGCAATTTCAAATGAAGCCAATAACTAGGAACCAAAATATCTTCTCAGACATAAAGAGAAGTGGCAATCACAAAGACACCCAGAACACAATGTTTAACATCACCCGTGAGAAGTTTATAACATATTGCCATTATTGCAGAGGAAGAGGAAGTTGGCCATAGCTTTTTCTAGACATGATTCAATTTGTGCCTCCACCACAATTTTTATATAATGTGCAAAGGAAAAGGATACTGTGCTATAGTGTCCTATTTCCAAAACAGAAAATAACAAAGCCTAAATTTTCTAACATAGGAAAAGTAAAATTGAACAGATGCCAGAAATTAGTCTTATAGCACTCTCCTGGTTGTGTAGTTTAACTGTCTGTTAGAAGTGACAAGAATTTAAGAAACCAACATATTAAACATATTAAACCAACATATTTTCTACAATAGCAATAACACCAACAGAAATTTCAGGTGACATGACTGAGGGTTTTGCATGTGAAAGAAGAAGCAAAAATATACTTACTGCGTTTTTATTTACTTGCTAAAAATACAGGTTAGATAGAAAGGAAGTAAAACTTTAAAGTTTTAAACAGAGCTAGCTAATGAATATATTAGAACATTTCTTGACACCTTTTTTTAAGGAAATTCATTTTCCCAACCGATAGCTACCTGGTATCAAAAAGAATTCCTATATGGACTTTTTTAGTGGAAATATAGGATAATAAAGAATTTTATGATGAAAGCATTGTGCAAGTTTATTATATTTCAAAACTGGATGGAAAATAAATGGCCACATTTCATACATTCAAAATTTTTCAATTTAACAAACTGTAAAGTTGGTCAACCATATGGATCCAGATTTCTCTGAAACAAATTAAATAGAATCAGGAAAAAGATGTTTTCAAATTTGTTTTGCAGAATCCTGCCTCAATGTAAGCCATAGCTCTGAATGGCCTCAATGGTGCTTAGTGCAACTTCCAAATATTTTGCTGTTTCACTGTCTCAAAGTAAGGGGAAATAATTTTTTAAAATATATAAAAATAATTTCAATTCTTCTTTTCTCTGTGTACATGTGGTTTTGCTAATATTTTGACATGTTTCTCAGCTACAGTGAGCTTTTAAACATAACTTAAACAATTTTTTATAATTTCTCTTTTTGCACACATTTTTTTCTCAGCTTAGGATGCTGCTATTATATTCAAGGTTCCCATAAAGTGACTGACCAACTACACAGCCAATTCAAGTGCATGGGACTGATTTCCTGTTATTTATTCAATTACATGTCAGAAATGTGCTCTGGAATGCAAGACCCTTGAGGTCAAAGACCATACCTCATTTATCACTGTACCCCAAGGTCTAGCAAAGTGATCAATACCATTAGGACACTACAATGTTTCCTGAATGAAGGAATAAACACAAAGAATCCATATTTTATAGTAATAATTCACGTGATTGTTTATCTGGGTCTTAGATGGCAGTTTAATGTCAGAGAAGTCTACTTTCCCACATGTATTGGTCAGGAAAAGTTAAAAGTATGATGCAGTATTAACACCTGAAAGTCCTGATGGTTTAAAATGATTAAGGTTGATTTCTCCTTTGTGCCCTGCCTATGCTGATTGGCAGGAGACCCTTCTCTTTGTGGTCCATAAATAACCCAGACTGAGGGCGTGCCAGCATCCTCACTGTTGCCAGAGGCTTTAAAAACTCTCTATGATAACTCAGAGTAATTCTCACATTTGATTGGCCAAAATCAGTTACAAGGTTAAACTTAACTCCAAGATAAGAAGAGCCCAAGGGAAGGAAGGCAACCTAACATGTACCTGAAAAAGCAAAGTAGAGAGTATCTGGCTAAATTACTAAAGATTGTTATGACACCAGATTATTTTCAAAGGGCATTAGGATCGGAATATAATGGTCTTTCACCATTTCTCACATTGGCGAAAAGAATACGTGCAGAGGGTGGAGGAGAGATAGGAAATGGGAAGGACAAAGAGAATCAATTTCTTGTGTGAAATGCTGCTGAAGTTTTAAAACTCAGAAGTTTTAACTGAGATGAAAAGTCCATTGCCAGTTTTAAGACAGATCCATCAAATACTTGAGTAACATAAGCACAAACTTAAGGCATGACAAGCGTGTCTCCTGGGCTGTTTTGTGATGCTTTGAATGTTTTGAGCTATAATTAAATATATATTTATATATGTGTATATATTTACATCTACACATACATACACACCTTTAACATCTCACTTCAGGCCCAAGCAAAAAGAGCATGTAGAAGAGCACCTTGTACATAATTGATGGTTTAACTAAAGTGTTTAACTAAAAACTTATCTCTCTTATTGATAATATAATCTATTCAGATTTCGTATTACTTAATGGTAGTTCAGACTGTAAGGAATCTGTCTGCAATGCAGGAGATCATGGTTAAATTCCTGGGTCGAGAAGTTCTCCTGGAGAAGGAAATGGCAACCCACTCTAGTATTCATACCTAGAGAATTCCATGGACAGACCACAGGGTAGCAAATATATGGGCACAAAACTGAGAAACACAATTTCACACAGTGTCAAACTTTACTAGAATCTTAAACACAATATTACAGGAATTATATTTGAAAACTCTTTTTCTTGTTATGTCCAAATTTATAACTGAAAGATCATAAAATTAAATAGCCTTGTGGTCTTACTTCACAAGCATCATAAAAAGTAAATATTCAGAATTTATAGCACACACACACTCATGTTTTTCAAATGACATTTGTACCAAGAGGGAAATCTTGAATTCAGATTTTTGGTATCAGATCCAATAAACACTATTTATTATGAATAGTAATTATTAATTATTTTAATAAAATCACTAAGAACATTTCTAAACTTATTTAGTTTAGAAGCCAAACAAATGTTCCTTTCATTGGTTGTAATTTTGCACGGCATAGGATCATGAAGCCTGGAGGTATTCCTATTTAAAATATACCTGTGTATCTAAATACCTTGTCAAAATGAGTTATATTCTGGAAAAGAATTTGTGGGACAAATACAGGTCAAATCCCTCCTGCATGCACCATTGCAATAAAAAGTTCACCATAACAAAAAGTTCATGGAAATGCTGGCTGGCAGCCTATGTTAACAGAGCAGATCTAGTGAGGATAAACTCCCTAGCACTGAGTAACTGTATCAAGAAGTTTTCATCTTCTAGAGTCCTGCTGCTGCTGCTGCTGCTGCTAAGTTGCTTCAGTCGTGTCCGACCCTGTGCGACCCCATGGACGTTAGCCCACCAGGCTCCCCTGTCCCTGGGATTCTTCAGGCAAGAACACTGGAGGGGGTTGCCATTTCCTTCTCCAATGCATGAAAGTGAAAAGTAAAACTGAAGTTACTCAGTCGTGTCCAGCTCTTTGTGACCCCATGGACTGCAGCCCACCAGGTTCCTCCGTCCATGGGATTTTCCAGGCAAGAGTACTGGAGTAGGGTGCCATTGCCCTCTCTGTCTAGAGTCCTAGTCATGCTTATTTGCCAAAAGGTTTATTTTTTATTTTGAGTTATTTGCTTATAATTTTGTTGAGAAATTGATCAATTTTTACCTGTGAGAAATAAAGGTAAACTACCTAATTTTCAGCATTTAAAAAATACTTCCTTAGTAGACTCTGCCTGCTAATGCAATACACGGGACACCCAAGTTCTATCCCTGGGTGAAGAACTCCTGGAGGAAGAAATGGTAACCCACTTCAATATTCTGGTCTGGAGAAAGCCATGGAAAGAGGAGACTCACAGGCTACAGTTCATTGGGCCAAAAAGAGCCAGAAATGACAGTGACTGAGCACAATGCATACACATCCAACTGAATCACCTTGTGTACACCTGGAATTAACACAAGAGTTTAAATCAGCTCTCAGTTCAGTCACTCAGTCATGTCTGACTCTTTGTGATCCCATGGACTGAAGAACACCAGGCTCCCTTGTCCGTCACCAACTCCTGGAGCTTGGTCAAACTCATGTCCATCGAGTCAGGGAGCCATCCGCCCATCTCATCCTCTGTCGTCCCCTTCTTCTGACTTCAGTCCTTCCCAGCATCAGGGTCTTTTCAAATGAGTCAGTTCTTCGCATCAGATGGCCAAAGTATTGGAGCTTCAACTTCAGCATCAGTCCTTCCAATCAATATTCAGGATTGATTTCCTTTAAGATTGACTGATTAAATCTCCTTGCAGTCCAAGGTACTCTCAAGAGTCATCTCCAACACCACAGTTCAAAAGCATCAGTTCTTCAGCACTCAGCTTTCTTTATAGTGCAATGCTCACATCCCTACACGACTATTGGAAAAAAACATAGCTTTAACTAGATGGACCTCTGTTGGCAAAGTCATGTCTCTGCTTTTTGATATGCTGTCTAGGTTTGTCACAGCTTTTCTTCCAAGGAGCAAGGGTCCTTTAAATTCATGCTTGCAGTCAACATTTGCAGTGATTTTGGAGCCCAAGAAAACAAATTCTGTCACAGTTTCCATTGTTTCTTCATCTATTTGCCGTGAAGTGATGGGACCAGATGCTATGAGCTTCATTTT
Source organism: Budorcas taxicolor (assembly GCF_023091745.1). Lineage (NCBI taxonomy): Eukaryota > Metazoa > Chordata > Mammalia > Artiodactyla > Bovidae > Budorcas > Budorcas taxicolor. Next base: position 92,224,256 of record NC_068910.1, read on the forward strand.
GTGAATGTTGCGAGTTAAGCCGGCTTTCCATGCTCTTCTTTGACCTTCATCAGGAAGCTCTCTAGTTCCTCCTGCTTTCTGCCATGAGGGTGGTGTCATCTGCATATCTGAGGTTATTGATGTTTCTCCCAGCAATCTTGATGCCAGCTTGTGCTTCATCCAGCCCAGCATTTCCCATGATGTACTCTGCATATAAGTTAAATAAGCATGGTGAAATATACAACCTTGACATACTCCTTTTCCAATTAGGAACCAGTCTGTTGTTCCATGTCCAGTTCTAACTGTTGCTTCTTGACCTGCCTACAGATTTCCAGGAGGCAGGTCAGGGTGTCTGCTATTCCCATCTCTTCAAGTATTTTCCACAGTTTGTTGTGATCCACATATTCAGAGCCTTTGGTGTAGTCATTGAAGCAGAAGCATTTTCTGTGATCCAACAGATGTTAACAATTTGCTCTCTGGTTCCTCTGCTTTGTCTAAATCCAGCTTGAACATCTGGAAGTTCTCAGTTCACATACTATTGAAGCCAATCTTGGAGAATTTTGAGCGTTACTTTGCTAGCGTGTGAGATGAGTGCAATTGTGTGGTAGTTTGAACATTCTTTGGCATTGCCTTTCTTTGGGATTAGAATGAAAACTGACTTTTCTAGTCCTGTGGCAACTGCTGAGTTTTCCAAATTTGCTGGCATATTGAGTGCAGCACTTTCACAGCATCGTCTTTTAGGATTTGAACTAGCTCAGCTGGAATTCCATCACCTCCACTAGCTTGGGATAGAGCAAAATACATATGGTCTCATTCTGTATAAAGTCCATGGGAGAGAGACTTGGCAAATAATCAAGTGCAGTGATAAAACTGGATTGTCAGATCAGTGACATGGGGATGTGAGAAGAGCAGAAGAAAGTTTGCAAATGGAAGGAAATTATTGTTCACCAAACTTGGGAGTTGTGTGAAAGCCAACAAATCACAAAGAAGGCAGAGATTGTGTTCAGTGAGAATTAGGGAATCGGAGCTTGAAAGGATAGGACACAGTAATCTCAGAGGAGTTACAGATCAAAACTTTGGAAGTGAATTGACTTTCTAAGGCAGCAGATATAGCCATGCTGGAAAGAGCTTAGCTTCAGTGTATGCTGAAATCACTGGAACTGGGCAATTGGGAGGTCAGTGGAATAAAGAGGATGCATAATTTCCAGGCCTACTTTCAAAGCATCACTTTGGATTGTTTAGTCCATTAGTCATGTCTGACTTTTTGTGAACCCATGAACTGTAGCCCACCAGCCTCCTCTGTCTATGAGATTTCCCAGGCAAGAACACTGGAGTGGGTTGCCACTTCCTTCCCCAGGGAAAAGGGGTCTTCCTGATCCAGGGATCAAATCTACATCTCCTGCATTGCTGTCAGATTCTTTCTTTACCACTGAGCCACTTGGGAAGCCTACACATTTTGGATTAGTAGTGATTAGATTAGCAGTGATTGCTTTTGAACTGTGGTGTTGGAGAAGACTCTTGAGAGTTCCTTGGACTTTAAGGAGATCCAACCAGTCCATCGTAAAGGAAATCAGTTCTGAATATTCATTGGAAGGACTGGTGCTGAAGCTGAAACTCCAATCCTTTGGCCACCTGGTGAGAAGAACTGACTCATTTGAAAAGATCCTGATGCTGGGAAAGATTGAAGGTGGGAAAAGAAGGGGACAGTAGAGGATGAGATGGTTGGATGGGATCACTGACTCAATGGATATGAGTTTGAGTAAATTCTGGGGGTCGGTGATGGACAGAGAGGCCTGGTGCACTGCAGTCCATGGGGTCACAAAAAGCTGGACATGACTGAATGACTGAACTGACTGACTGAAGGCACAAGAAGAAGATAGCATCAGAGGGTGAGATAGTTAGATGTCCTCACCAATTCAATAGATGTGAACTTGGGCAAACTCTGGGAGATGGTTAGGGACAGGGAAGCCTGGCAGTTTGTAGTCCATGGGGTTGCAAGGAGTTGGACGTGAGTTGGCAACTGAACAATGGCAACAAAGTAACTGATATTTGGAAGGTAAGTTAAAGGTAGAAAAATTCATGCCACTAACAGGCAGAATTTAAGTTGAGGAATTCTTGAATCAGTCAGCCCTGGGCTCTATAATAGATTCTCTCAGTTGCCTAATATTTATTTTCCCATTTTCCCTCTCTGAGACAGTTGTGATTTGTTTTGTGAGTCAGTGTTCCCAGTTATATGCACTCACAGTCAAGCCTGTCTTACAGCTCAGTGTGGCTGTCTGATAAACCTCTTGCCATTGAGATGTAATTGGAAGTACCCATGTGAGCTTTCCTCAAAAGGTTTCTTCATAGTGATTTTGCTTTTGTGTGTGTTTTTAAAAGAAAACTGACAACTTATCTTGCCCTTATCCTTTTGCCCTTTGCCTTTCCCCTTTTAACTACCTGGAACATGGATGGTCTATCTGGATGTATAGAAATAAACTTTTGAATAGCCAGATGAAGGGCTTGGGTTAAGGATGTTTGAGTAGAGATCTAGAAAGAGCCTGGACCCCAGTGGATAAAAGAAGCCACTTTATTATCATCTCTGGACCCTCTTGCTATGTGGGGAAACTGACTCTTATGTGATTAAACTGAAATAGACAAGTATTTGTTGTAGGCAGACAAAAATGACCTCTCATTGGAAAAGAGTCCAGTTGTAATGGTGGTGTTAAGGAAACTCTGTGCCTTGAGGAACAAGAATTGGACTCCTCAAATGACTGACAAGACCTAATTGTGAATTGACTGTTTAAAAAGAAGAGCAGGGTTTGGCTGGTGTCCTGCTATTTCAAATCTGCATCTCCAGGTGTTCAGTAATATTTATAATCAAAAGAATGTTGGAATTCATTTATGATAATTCGTATTGTGCTATTCAGTTTTATTAAAATGTTATTATTCTGTGAAATTGATCCTTAGGTTAATTGGTTGGGAAAAAAACTTGCCAGGTCAAAGTTTGAATAAATTGGAGGATGGAGAATAGCACATGTTCTCAAAAATCTGAAAATTACTTGCAAAGTCACAGTTAATTTAATTATCCAGTTACTGCCTTGGAATAATAATGCAGAATGAGAATTATAATAAAATTAGCCAAAATACAGACCACCAGAAATTTTAAATAAGGAACCTGTGTGACTTGGTTATCTACTTTAAATATAACTGTTTCATTAAAAAAATAATTTTAATGATAATTGTCTATTTACTTCATAAGACTGAATTTCTATTTCTATTGTACAATCTAATGAAATATAATCGCTATGTTCCATTATCTCTCATACTGTCAACTGAATATTTTCAAATACAGATTCTCAAATTAAGTGGATAAGAAACAATGTGTAACTACAGATACTACTAGAACTTATATAAATGTAGCTGAGATAACCAGTAATGTTGATTCTATTTAACATTGATTTATGATTCCAGATAACATATCTAATCAGATCTGGTATTTTGTTTGAGTAAGACTATATACACTGTAGAAATGTATGGTACACACATAATAATTTATAATGCTTGCTTATAAGATGTCTCTGATCAGAGGGTCAAAAAGCTGAACTTGTTTTAATTTAATTTTGTATAAGATAGCTTTGAAAGAGAAGATAAATCTTCCTGATCTATACAAAGTTCAGGCCACCAATCTCCCTCTTAATTTCATTATAAACACAAACACACACACAAATCCATCGTTCATTGTTAAAAAAAAAAAAAAAACACAAAAAACAGGAACTGTTTACAAATTGAAGTACTTTCATCTGTGATTCAGTGCTATTTACTGCTAATAGCTAATATGAGGAGAAGGCAATGGCACCCCACTCCAGTACTCTTGCCTGGAAAATCCCATGGATGGAGGAGTCTGGTAGGCTGCAGTCCATGGGGTCGCTGAGTCGGACACGACTGAGCAACTTCACTTTCACTTTTCACTTTCATGCATTGGAGAAGGAAATGGCAACCCACTCCAGCATTCTTGCCTGGAGAATCCCAGGGACAGGGGAGCCTGGTGGGCTGCCGTCTATGGGGTCGCACAGAGTCGGACATGACTGAAGTGACTTAGCAGCAGCAGCAGCAGCTAATATGCTAATCACCAGGCATTGTGTGATTTAGAGTCCTTAGATTTGATGGTTAAATAAAACCAATGTTATTAAAGTCACTCTGTAAAATAAGCCTCCTTGCCCAGATAAAATCTTTTATTAAAAATTTTAGATCTTATTTCTCCTAGTAAAGCTGATTATATTCAATTCCATAGTTCACAGTGGCTTTTGCACACACATCGAGGGTTCAGAAAAATTTTTCTAGTCCTTTTGTTTATTTGTTAATGATATTCTGTAGTCTGGAATTCCCAAATCTAACATCAGGTCTTCAGTGAAATATGTAGGTTTGAATAAGCAGTTTCTACTACACAATATATGTTTTAAAAGACAAGTCACTGCTTCCCACTCAGCAATAATAGGATATCTGGGGGAAAATTCTCTGATAAATATTTCTCACACATTCATCAGTTGCAGAACAGAGATGCAAACAGATAATAGTTCTAGGCCTAAAAAATACTGTGGCCTTAATTTATCCTCTATAAACTGTATCAGGAAACTTTGTGAATACAATTGTGTCAATGTAAATTAATTTTATTCTTATATTGCAACAACTTTTTGAGCCTTGCATTCTTAGCAATAAGTATTTCTCTTTAAGATTACATCTTCTCAAAATCTGTCTTCAAAACTAGTTAATTTGGATAACTACTAAAAAGTGAAAAACAATCTTTTCAATCAAATATAATACCACAACTCAGAGATAATCTGTTTGGATTTTTATATGATCGTTTTTCTTTTTTCTGTGCATGAAAAGTGAAAGTCTCTCAGTTGTGTCTGACTCTTTGTGACCCCATGGACTACATGGTCCATGGAATTCTCTAGGCCAGAATACTGGAGTGGGTAGCATTTTCCTTCTCCAGGGATATAGATGTTTAAAATAACAGGTTTATTGTATAGCATGTCATATTGTAGTTTCATATTTATTCATTCAGTAATTATTCATGTTGTCACACTTAAAATGAACCAAAAAAACTTAATATCAGGATTTTTTTCCTGGAGATCCAGTGTATAAGATTCACACTTCTCCTGCAGGGGGCTTGGATTTATCTCTGATTGGGGAACTCAGATTACACATGCCATATTGCACAGCCATAAGATTTTAAACAAAACAAAAAACAACCAACCAACTAAACAAGATTTAATATCTTATGGAATTTCATAGTTGGAATGCATCTTAATGATTATGTACTTTTATATTCTTTTATAGCAATCTTCAAAAGTCTTCCTAGCATAATTTCAACATTATAATATCCCTTCAAAATATCCTGAGTGTCCAGTGTCTTAAGGGTAAAGGGATGATTTTGTTGTTGATATGACATTTCATTTTGGATAGCCCTAATTTTGTTAGACTTACATAATCACCACCCATTGGCTATATTTTTATCCTTTAAAATTATGAAAAAGATAAAAAATTCCTCAGAGTAGAAGAATCTCATTTCAGGCTAAAATCTATCATTTTGCCAATGACCATATGTATGGAGTTGTGCTTATCTCTACTTCTGTTTGCTATCCTTTGACAAGTCAAGAGACTTCTAAAGAAGTTTTTCTTCATATGGGCTCTCAAACAGCTTGGAATTGGATCCTGCCTCCCCAAATTGCTAGTTTATTTAATCGTTCTGTGACTCAGTTTCCAAATCTGTGAATCAGGGGTAATTGTACCAAATTATAAGGTTGTGGAGGATTGTATTAGTTAATATACACTAAGCACTTGGTACAGTGGTTGGCACATAGTAAGTGCTTAATGCACGTTCAGTTCAATTCAGTTTAGTCACTCAGTCGTGTCCGGCTCTTTGCGACCCCATGAATTGCAGCACGCCAGGCTTCCCTGTCCATCACCAACTCCTGGCACGTTAGTTATGATTGATTTATCTCAGTTATGTATTAATCACATCTTTTCCACTATCACCAATATGTTAATGATACTATTCATGGTCTTGAAATCTACCAAGCTTCAGATATATATATCCAGCATTTATAGATATGTGAGCCTGGATTTCTTATAAGCACACACATTTGGCATTATCTCTCATGCTTCTAAGGCTTCTTGTCTGACACCAACTAGCCTCTCCTTAGATGGCATCCTGGGAATAATATATGTCTCCTCCCTACTTGTCCCCTGTCTTTTCTGCTTCACCTCCTACATTCAGCTGGCTTAAACTGTCTCCCTCCAAAAGATGTTTTTAAATTTGAAACTCTAGTACTTGTAAATATGATTTTATTTGAAAATAGGGTCTTTACAGATGTAATCAAGTTAAGAGGAGGTCATAATGGGTTAGAGTGGACCTAATTTCAATGATTTATTGCCTTAAAGGAAAAAAAGATCCAGAGATGCAGAAGGCACACTTACAAAGATGAAGGCCATGTGAAGAAGAAAACAAGGATAGGACACCTTCAGCTTATGATTGCCAGCAATCACTTCAATCTAGGAAGAAAAAAGGAAAAATTTTCCTTTGAACGTTTGATGATAGGGTGGTCTTGTTGGCATCTTGATTTCAGACTTCTTGCCTCTAAAATGTGTGAGAATAAATTTGTACTTTATGCCAGTGAGTTCATGGTGATTTGCTCTAGTAGTCTTGCTGCTGCTGTTGCTAAGTCACTTCAGTCATGTCCAACTCTGTGTGACCCCACAGACGGCAGCCCACCCGGCTCCCCCATCCCTGGGATTCTCCAGGCTAGAACACTGGAGTGGGTTGACACTTCCTTCTCCCTGTAGTAGTCTTAGGAAGCTAAAATAAACTGTGTTTTCAGTTTTGCTTTTATAACGTTTCTTGAATTCATGCCCTCATTTCCACCCGCAGTATTGATTCCAATTTGGCGTCCATGTTGTTTCTTCACATGATTCCTCTGCTCCTGATCTTTCGCATGTGCTCAGTCGCTTCAGTTGTGTTCAAGTCTTTTGTGACCTCATGGACTGTAGCCAGCCAGGCTTTTCTGTCCGTGGAATTTTCCTGGCAAGATTACTGGAGTGGGTTGCCATGTCTTCCTTCAGGGCATCTTCTCAACCGATGAAACAAACCCATGTCTCTTGCACTGTAGGAAGATTCTTTACTGCTGAGCCACTGATTTTTCTTTAGGGTCACAAAAATGTGAACAAGGATAAACAAAATCGCAGGTAAATGTGATGGAATATTAAGCTGTATTTTGAAGAATGAAGGCTATGTTCACAGGACAGTAAATGTTTAACTAGGAATCTGACCACGTCATGTGAAGAGTTGACTCATTGGAAAAGACTCTGATGCTGGGAGGGACTGGGGGCAGAAGGAAGAGAGGACGACAGAGGATGAGATGCCTGGATGGCATCACCGACTCGATGGACGTGAGTTTGAGTGAACTCCGGGAGATGGTGATGGACAGGGAGGCCTGGCGTGCTGCAGTTCATGGGATCGCAAAGAATCAGACACAACTGAGCAACTGAACTGAACTCAGGAATTTGAGTTCTGATATGGGATATGTAACTACCCCACAGCATTTGCAATGGATTAATAATAAGCTGTTAGTCTATTAAATTGCTGATTTTTAAAGTTGAAGAAATATTGGTGGGATCAATTGTTTCTTTTTTTAATATAAATTTATTTATTTTAATTAGAGGTTAATTACTTTACGATATTGTATTGGTTTTGCCATACATCAACATGAATCTGCCACAGGTATAAATGTGTTCCCCATCTTCAACCCCCCTCCCTCCTCCTTCCCCGTACCATCCCTCTGGGTCATCCCAGTGTACCAGCCCCAAGCATATAGTATCATGTATCGAACCTGGACTGGTGATTCATTTCATATATGATATTATACATGTTTCAATGCCATTCTCCCAAATCATCCCACCCTCTCCCTCTCCCTCAGAGTCCAAAAGACTGTTCTGTACATCTGTGTCTCTTTTGCTGTCTCGCATACAGGGTTATCATTACCATCTTTCTAAATTCCATATATATGTGTTAGTATACTGTACTGGTGTTTTTCTTTATGACTTACTTCGCTCTGTATAATCGGCTCCAGTTTCATCCACCTCATTAGAACTGATTCAAATGTATTCTTTTTAATGGCGAGTAATATTCCATTGGGTATATGTACCAAGGCTTTCTTATCCATTCATCTGCTGATGGACATCTAGGTTGCTTCCATGTCCTGGCTATTATAAACAGTGCAGTGATGAACATTGGGGTACACATGCCTCTTTCAATTCTGCTTTCCTCGGTGTGTATGCCCAGCAGTGGGATTGCTGGGCCATAAGGCAGTTCTATTTCCAGTTTTTAAAGGAATCTCCACACTGTTCTCCATAGTGGCTGTACTAGTTTGCATTCCCACCAACAGTGTAAGAGGGTTCCCTTTTCTCCACATCCTCTTCAGCATTTATTGCTAGTAGACTTTTGGATCACAGCCATTCTGACTGGTGTGAAATGGTACCTCATTGTGGTCTTGATTTGCATTTCTCTGATAATGAGTGATGTTGAGCATCTTTTCATGTGTTTGTTAGCCATCTGTATGTCTTCTTTGGAGAAATTTCTGTTTAGTTATTTGGCCCATTTTTTGATTGAGTTATTTATTTTTCTGGAATTGAGCTGCATAAGTTGCTTGTATATTTTTGAGATTAGTTGTTTGTCAGTTGCTTCATTTGCTATTATTTTCTCCCATTCAGAAGGCTGTCTTTTCACCTTGCTTATATTTCCCTTTGTTGTGCAGAACCTTTTAATTTTAATTAGGTCCCATTTGTTCACCCTGCTTATTTAACTTATATGCAGAGTACATCATGAGAAACGCTGGACTGGAAGAAACACAAGCTGGAATCAAGATTGCCGGGAGAAATATCAGTAACCTCAGATATGCAGATGACACCATCATTATGGCAGAAAGTGAAGAGGAGCTAAAAAGCCTCTTGATGAAAGTGAAAGAGGAGAGTGAAAAAGTTGGCTTGAAGCTCAACATTCAGAAAACGAAGATCATGGCATCCGGTCCCATCACTTCATAGGAAATAGATTGGGAAACAGTGGAAACAGTGTCAGACTTTATTTTTTTGCGTTCCCAAATCACTGCAGATGGTGAGTGCAGCCATGAAATTAAAAGACGCTTACTCCTGGGAAGAAAAGTTATGACCAAACTAGATAGTATATTCAAAAGCAGAGACATTACTTTGCTGACTAAGGTCCGTCTAGTCAAGGCTATGGTTTTTCCTGTGGTCATGTATGGATGTGAGAGTTGGACTGTGAAGAAGGCTGAGTGCTGAAGAATTGATGTTTTTGAACTGTGGTGTTGGAGAAGACTCTTGAGAGTCCCTTGGACTGCAAGGAGATCCAACCAGTCCGTTCTGAAGGAGATCAACCCTGGGCTTTCTTTAGAAGGAATGATGCTAAAGCTGAAACTCCAGTACTTTGGCCACCTCATGTGAAGAGCTGACTCATTGGAAAAGACTCTGATGCTGGGAGGGATTGGGGGCAGGAAGAGAAGGGGATGACAGAGGATGAGATGGCTGGATGGCATGGCAAACTCGATGGACATGAATCTGAGTGAACTCTGGGAGATGGTGATGGACAGGGAGGCCTGGCATGCTGTGATTCATGGGGTCGCAAAGAGTCGGACACTACTGAGCGACTGAACTGAACTGAATTATTTATTTTTGCTTTTATTTCCACTATTCTGGGATGTAGGTCATAGAGGATCCTGCTGTGATGTATGTCGGAGAGTGTTTTGCCTATGTTCTCCTCTAGGAGTTTTATAGTTTCTGGTCTTATGTTTAGGTCTTTAATCCATTTTGAGTTTATTTTTGTGTATGGTGTTAGAAAGTGTTCTAGTTTCATTCTTTTACAAGTGGTTGACCAGTTTTCTCAGCACCACTTGTTAAAGAGATTGTCTTTTCTCCATTGTATATTCTCACCTCCTTTGTCAAAGATAAGGTGTCCATAGGTGCGTGGATTTATCTTTGGGCTTTCTATTTTGTCCCATTGATCTATATTTCTGTCTTTGTGCCAGTACCAAACTGTCTTGATGACTGTGGCTTTGTAGTAGAGCCTGAAGTCAGGCAGGTTGATTCCTCCATTTCCATTCTTCTTTATCAATGGCTTTGGCTATTCGAGATTTTTTGTATTTCCATACAAATTGTGAAATTATTTGTTCTAGCTCCGTGAAAAATACTGTTGGTAGCTTGATAGGGATTGCATTGAATCTATAGATTGCTTTGGGTAGTATACTCATTTTCACTATATTGATTCTTCTGATCCATGAACATGGTATATTTCTCCATCTATTAGTGTCCTCTTTGATTTCTTTCATCAATGTTTCATAGTTTTCTTTATATAGGTCTTTAGTTTCTTTAGGTAGATATATTCCTAAGTATTTTATTCTTTTTATTGCAATGGTGATTGGGATTGTTTCCTTAATATCTCTTTCTATTTTCTCATTATTAGTGTATTGGAATGCAAGGGATTTCTTTTTATTTTTATTTTTACTTTTTTTTTACTTTACAATACTGTATTGGTTTTGCCATACATTGATATGAATCCACCATGGGTGTACATGCGATCCCAAACATGAATCTCCCTCCCACCTCCTTCCCCACAACATCCTGTGTGTTGATTTTATATCCTGCAAATTTACTATATTCATTGATTAGCTGTAGTAATTTTCTAGTGGAGTCTTTAGGGTTTCCTACGTGGAGTATCATGTCATCTGCAAACAGTGAGAGTTTTACTTCTCCTTTTCCAATTTGGATTCCTTTTATTTCTTTCAAATAGTGGATTGGTAGAGCCAGACTCTTATCCACTTTAAATATTACCCATGCACTGATGACTCTATAATGTGGGTCTTCATAATACCCTAAATATCTATGCTTACTTTACATTTCCACTTGGATTTCTTAAAAGGTATTAAAATTAACATGGGCAAAATAAGACCTCATTTTTTAAATTAAACCAAACTTGCTGTTCCATAAATGTCTCATTTAATTCAATGACATCTACATTCATCAAGTGTTCAGATGAAAATTATCAGTATCTTGTTTTTCATATCTCATCTTCTGACACTCAACTCTTCTTTATTCTATTCAGAATACACCTAGAATGTAATCACTTCCCCAAACCTCCGTGGCTGTCATTCTAATCTGTGGTCCTGTTATTTTGGTGCTAGACTATAGCAAGGGTACTGTCAATGTTGCCTCTACTTTTATTTTGGTCCCACACAAAGCAAAATATTTGTTCTCCATAAACAGCCAGATAGTTATTTAAAAATATAAGTGAGATAATATCACTCACTGCATACTCAAATCCTCTACTGGGTTCTGTTATCTTTAAAAAAAAAAAAAAAAAAAAAAATACAATCTAGGGCCCTTAACTTGCTTATATTGCCCTACTTGACTAATGCTTGCAACTATTCCTGTTAGCTCCTTTTCACTCTTCCTAAGGATCACTTTCCCAGATTCCCAGATAACCTTACCCTTCTTTGAAGAAATCAAAGATTATTCTCTTCAGAATATTTGCACATGCATTTTTCTTTGCCTGAAATATTTGTCCTCAAAATATTTACATGATTTGCTTCTTTCATTTTTCAAAGGTCACCTCTCAAGACAGATTCAACTGATCTTTCAATTAAAAAAAGTCTTTACGTGACTTCAGGATTTACTAGGAAGCTATAGTAATCAAGACAGTGTAGTATTGATAACAGAATAGCAAATAGATCAATGAAACAGAATAGATAGCCTAGAAATAGATTCACAAAAATATAGTCAACAGTCTTTGGCAAAAGAGCAAAGTAAATACGATGTAGAAATGATAGTTTTTTCAACAATTGTTCTGGACCAACTGGACATTCACATGCAAAAAAGCTGAGACAGAATCTCAAGATAGACCTTACATCCTTTACAATATATAACGACATGATTCACCATTATAGTATCATACAGAATAGTTTCACTGCCGTAAAACGCTCTGTACTCAGTTTATTCATCCTTCATTACTCCCAGCCCTTGGTAAACACTGATCTTTTTACTGTCTACATAGCTTCACTTCTTAAGAATGTTATATAGCTGGGATCATACACTATGAAGTCTTTTCAGATTGGTATCTTTCACTTAAAAATATACAGTTAAATTTCCTTGAGATCTTGTCATAGCTATATAGCTCTTTTCTTTTTAGCACTGAATACTATTTCATTGTCTGACTGTAACACAATTTATTCATGCATTCACCTACTGAAGGACATCTTTATTGTTTTCAAGTTTTGGAATTATGAGTAAAGCTGCTGTAAACATCTGTGTGCAGGTTTTTCTGTGGATATAAATTTTCAGCTTTTTTGGGTGAATATCAAGGAGTGCATTTGCTGGATTGTATAATAAGAGTATGGTTAGTTTTATAAAAACTGTCAAAATTTCTTCCACAAACTCATGTCCATCAAGTCAGTGATGCCATCCAGCCATCTCATCCTCTGTCGTCCCCTTCTCCTCCAGCCCCCAATCCCTCCCAGCATCAGAGTCTTTTCCAATGAGTCAGCTCTTCACATGAGGTGGCCAAAGTACTGGAGTTTCAGCTTTAGCATCATTCCTCCCAAAGAACACCCAGGACTGATCTCCTTTAGAATGGACTGGTTGGATCTCCTTGCAGTCCAAGGGACTCTCAAGAGTCTTCTCCAACACCACAGTTCAAAAGCATCAGTTCTTTGGCACTCAGCTTTCCTCACAGTCCAACTCTCACATCCATACATTACCACTGGAAAAACCATAGCCTTGATTAGATGGGCCTTTGTTGGCAAAGTGATGTCTCTGCTGTTCAATATGCTATCTAGGTTGGTCATAACTTTCCTTCCAAGAGTAAGCTTCTTTTAATTTCATGGCTGCAATCACCATCTGCAGTGATTTTGGAGACCCCCCAAAATAACAAATCTGACACTCTTTCCACTGTTTCCCCATCTATTTCCCATGAAGTGATGGGACAAGATGCCATGATCTTCATTTTCTTTCTTTCTTTTTTTTATTGCTTGCTTTGTATTCACTTTCATTTTTTTAATTATTTTTAAAAATTTTAAATTTTGTTTATTTATTTATTTATTTTGATGTTCGTTTTCTGAATGTTGAGCTTTAAGCCAACTTTTTCACTCTCCTCTTTCACTTTGATCAAGAGGCTTTTTAGTTCCTTTTCAGTTTCTGCCATAAGGGTGGTGTCATCTGCATATCTGAATTTATTGATATTTCTCCCTGCAATCTTGATTCCAGCTTGTGCTTCTTCCAACTCAGCGTTTCTCATAATGTATTCTGCATATAAGTTAAAGAAGCAGGGTGACAATATACAGCCTTGACGTACTCCTTGTCCTATTTGGAACCAGTCTATTATTCCATGTCCAGTTCTAACTGTTGATTCCTGACCTGCATATAGGTTTCTCAAGTCGCAGGTCAGGTGGTCTGGTATTCCATCTCTTTTAAAATTTTCCACAGTTTATTGTGATCCACACAGTCAAAGGCTTTGGCATAGTCAATTATGCAGAAAATAGATATTTTTCTGGAAGTCTCTTGTTTTTTCTATGATCCAGCGGATGTTGGCAATTTGATCTCTGGTTCCTCTGCCTTTTCTAAAACCAGCTTGAACATCTGAAGTTCTTGGTTCATATATTGCTGAAGCCTGGCTTGGAGAATTTTGAGCATTACTTTACTAGCATGTGAGATGAGTGCAATTGTGCGGTAGTTTGAGCATTCGTTGGCATTGCCTTTCTTTGGGATTGGAATGAAAACTGACCTTTTCCAGTCCTGTGCCCACTGCTGAGTTTTCCAAGTGAATTTATTCACAAAACAGAAGTAGAGTCATGGGTGTAGTAAACAAACTTACAGTTATCACTGGAGTATGAGTTGGGGGATAAATGGGGAGACTGTGATTGACATATACATATAAAGTGGATAGCTAATAAGAATCAGCTGTATAGCATTGCAAACTCTGCCCAGAGCTCATATCTTGATTAGGTATTTTTCATAAGAAAAGAGGGACCAATTGACGGTTTCTGTTGTAAACTAAAAGACTTTGAAGTATGAAGTACTTGTTATTTGTCTGTAGTTACCAATAGTCTCAAATCAGAATCTGGAAAAGTAGACAAATAAGAATGAATTCTCCTGGAAAAAATCTTTCAAACTCCAGTCCCTTATTCCACTATGACTTTTGGTACAGGACTCACCAGTAAATTATACATAATTACATTTAATTCATTTATCTCCCTTGATAAAATATGATGGAGCCACATGGGATCTGAGACTTGACCTGTGTGAATCCATGTCAGTTGCACAGTGGTATCCAACTCTTTTCCACCCCATGGACTGTAGCCTGCCAGGTTTCTCTGTCCATGGGATTTCCCAGGCAAGAATACTGGGGTGGGTTGCCATTTCCTCCTCTAGGGGATCTTCCCCACCCAAGGATCGAATCCATGTCTCCTCCATTTGCAGGAGATTCTTTACCTCTAAGCCAAAAGGGAAGCTGTGGTTATTGTGCTTCAATTTAATTTCAAATGCAGCAGAGGCCAGCCCCAGTGATGTATCCTGGTGAGCTCAGATGATTTTATTCCAGTTAGTCATGAAGCATTGCCTGGCTCTCAGAAAACACCAACATAGTTGGTACCCTTGCTGTTTGTATCTAGGGAAAAGCTGCAAATTAAATACATATCAAAGGATCCTCAAGAACAAACAGAAAATATTAACAAGATGATCTGTATCTCTAAGGAAACATGAAACAAATCAATATACTTTAGAAAGTGAAAGAAGTCAAATGTGATTTTTCGATAACTTTAATTTTTTAGGAGTTTTCATTCAGTAATTTAAACTTTCCAGTTGAGAAAATCAAGAGGCATAAAGTGGATTGTGACCTATTTAATTTTACTCAGAGTCACATGTTTCTTTTCAAAATAGGTAGTAAGTAACTAATTCATTAAGATCAACGATTTCTTTAAAAAATTTTTTTTGACAAATATTTTAATGGAATAAATAACCTCATTTTTAGGGGTTTATTGTAGAATTCATTTTAGCCATTTTTAGACTGTAATTCACTATAAACTATACTTCCATTCTTTTATTTTATTTTTTCTCTTCTGAGGATATAAATGACCTGGACCTGATATATCTTCAAATATATTTCAAAATTACCAAATATTTTAATCATCTAGGATGGTATTGTGGCAATGCATTCTTACAAGTCCCAAGTAGTTATTGAGGGATGAGATTTATTACTGTTAAAAATAAAATTTCTAAAATATTTAAGTGAAACTTTAGGTTAGTGCATCTCATACTCCTTTCAGATGGTTTCTAAAAAACTAAGTTTGGGAAAAGCTGAATAATTAATTTCCACTCATGGACACATGTACCTTACATTCAGTTCAGGTCAGTCACTCAGTAGTGGCCTCCCCGTCTATCACCAACTCGCGGAGTTTACTCAAACTCACATCCATTGAGTCGGTGATGCCATCCAACCATCTCATTCTCTGTCATCCCCTTTTCCTCCTGCCCTCAATCTTTCCCAGCATCAGGGTCTTTTCAAATGAGTCAGCTCTTCACATCAGGTGACCAAAGTATTGGAATTTCAGCTTTAGCATCAGTCCTTCCAATGAACACTCAGGACTGATCTCCTTTAGGATGGACTGGTTGGGTCTCCTTGCAGTCCAAGAGACTCTCAAGAGTTTTCTCCAATACCACAGTTCAGAAGCATCAGTTTTTCAGCACTGCGCTCTCTTTATAGTTCAACTCTCAGATCCATATGTGACCACTGGAAAAATCATAGCCTTGACTAGATGGATATTTGTTGACAAAGTAAAGTCTCTTCTTTTGAATATGCTATCTAGGTTGGTCATAACTTTCCTTCCAAGGAGTAAGCGTCTTTTAATTTCATGGCTGCAATCACCATCTGCAGTGATTTTGTGATTTAGTGCCTTACATTAGCCTTACATTAAATTATTAACAACATTCAGGAAACTTGTAATGAAAAAGAAAAATAAACCACAAAGGAGTTTGCCCAAACATATTCATTCATAGAGGTCTTTTTCCTAATACAAGTAACATATTTCTGGTTAATAAAAACAACATGAAGAACTATAAAACTGATCCAACTCTTAGATCAATCTATTCACCCTTCACTGTAAGTATTTTAAAGTGATACTAGAGGAATTGTCATGAAGTACCTCTGGTTCAAATGATTGTAATAGATATTTTGAATACTGGAGAGAGAAAAGAAGACCAGATTACTTCTTGGAATTGCTCTGGGGATCTATATTACCATGTTTTCGTAAAGCAAAATTAGTGAGCATTGTCATCAAAGCAGAGTCATCACTATCATCACATTTTTGGATGCTCTTATCATGGGCACTGGGCTAACACTTTATGTTCATTACTTCACTTAATACACACAGCAGATCTATAAGGCAGTCATCCTTAATGTGTCCATTTTACACATAAGGAATCTGGGACCCATAGAGATTATGTTAGGGAAATACTGTTAGAAACAGAAGCATAAACCAAACCTAGGCTGCTTAAACACCAAAGTTTCACAAACAGAGCAATTGTGATTTTATTTCTCAGAACCTGTGTTTCAGATTGAGATTAAGAAAATTTCAATCAGTCCTCTGCTTTTTCTGTTATACTTTGGGGCTGCTGCTATAGTCATATTGACTATTTTAAAATTTTACATATTTTTTAAAATGCCAACTGCCTTAAAAATAAGCATATGTATTTTCACATATAAAATTTATTATATAGAAAAGCTAAAATTTTGGATAAACAAAAATTAAACAAGTATAAATTAATAGAGAAAAACATTGAGACAACTTGCACTTCATCTTTGTTTATTTTCTTCTACAATTTTGCTAAAAAATTATTTGTATACATGCATTATGAATATCCAGCAAAATCGTTGATAGTTGATTTTTATTTACAAATATTTTATGGGGATTCCTGTATAAATGATTATGTGCCATCTCTTAAATAACTAAACAGTATTCCCTGAAATAGATGCATAAAAGCTAATTACCCCTTTCAAATTTCCAATATATATATATTTTAAATTTATATTGAGGATCTTTTTCTCCTCCAAATTTCAGATAACATTTATTAAGCTCTACAAGAACTGATTCTAATGCTTTACTTTGCCTGAGGCAATAGGGGAAAAAATTACCACCCTTTGTGTGTGTATATATATGTTTGATTCACAACACACTGACAATTCTCTCCAAAATAGTCCCCACTCTCCAAGTTTTCAAATAGCTCAGAGGTAGATACTGTGTAATGCATGAATTGCTACCACAGTGATTTGGCATTGACTGCATAGATGATTTAGCATCTTGCTTTATGTGCTTGGGAATTACTGTTTTCAACTTTGAGTCTGTTGAAACACTAAGAAAGGAAGGAAAAATGTTAAACATTTTGCGATGGAGTTCAGACACATTAGCACTGAACTACATTCTTTATCTCTAAACTAGACTCAAAATATGTAATAAATAAAAAATTACAATATCAAACTCTGCTGTTAAATTTTCCACTACATGATTCAGGGTACTGTGGCAGCAAGTATGACCTTGCAGAATGACCCTACCTGACAAACAAAAAGTGGAAAGATAAGATTGCATAAAAGGTTAACAACTACCACTGAAAATAAAAATTGAGAACCAGGCTTGGAATAGACAGAAGATCATCATGCAGACCCAACAGCCACCACTGGGATGCTTGAAATTCAACTGGAGATTAATATTTACAGAAGGAATCAGATGTCAGGAGCTTCCAGGCATTTCATTCCCTTCCACAATGAGAGAAAACAATATTTTGCTTTACATTTCCACTGCTATAATGTACATGGTATGGAAGAGATGATGTTCCAGAAGAAAATTATGTATTGCCATGAATGGATCATAGAAGCCTAGAGGCCAGAAACAGCAAAAGTCAACTACACACTCAGAAACACTTCTGCAACTCAGCATTGAAAACTATTGAAACATTCAAAATCTGAACAAAATGTTCAAACAGTCTAAGAGAATTTACACTAAATAAATTCTATTAGATAGTAGAGTTGATGAGATTTTATACAGCCTACCTAATCAATTTATAGTAACTTTACTCTTATGTAATATAGATAAAATCTCTCTATGAAATGTTTATACCTAAACAATAACTTAGGAAAGAAAATCTATAATAGAAAACATATACCTTGAGTCTACTGCCAAATGACTTAAAGCATAAGAATAGTAATTTAATTTTAAAATATGGCAGAAATCCCTACCATTCAAAATAAACAACCTTAAATGAAGAGTGTCTGGAAAATTTTGTTATAGACCCTTGGTTCTTAATGTTATTTCATATTACCTAGTGAAGCAACATTTGAACATGATGAATTTGCATGAATTACAAATGAAAAAATCAACCCTTACATTTCTCTATGTATCAATCAGAAACTCTCCTGATGATGAATTAATGCTAATCTGGTTTTGTGAGTAAAATGATACACAATATTGTGAAGAGACAACTGTGGTGTCAGTAGATAGGAAACAGTAGGTCTTAGCTCACTAAAGAATATTACTACAGGGACTTTAAATGTAGGAAGCACAAATATTGTAGCACACACAGCAACCTCTGAGGTACCAGTGACCTCAGAAGAATTATTGTTCTTTTTATCATTTTAATATTATATTACCTTAGAGCTTTGATGGACCCTAAGGTAATATAACAGAAAATTTAAAGCCAAGTTGCTCTAGATGGAGTGTTTCAAATGGCTCTGTCTGTCCAATCATACAGGGAAAAAAAAAATTTTCCTCAATGAATTACTATGTTAATGCCATACTCACCCATCTGGAGCACATCTTGGAACTGCTGAATATTACCCCATTACTTAGAATGGACAAGGAGAGGCTGGAATTGAAGCCAAGTGGTGAGGTTCATAGATAAATCTCCAGAGAAAGTTCAGTCTCTAGATTCTTAACCTGTTGTCAGTAGGACAATGGCACATTGAGGATTAGTAATAAGCTAAGATAGGCTTCCTGGGTGGTGCAGCAGTAAATAATCCTCCTGCCAATGCAGGAGACACAAAAGATATGTTTTCCATCCCTGGATAAGAAAGATCCCCTGGAGTAGGAAATGCAACCTGCTTTAGTATCCTTTCCTGAAAAATTCTAGGCTGGCAGGCTAAAGTCCGTGGCGTCATAAAGAACTGGACAGAACTGAGCATGCACCCACTCAGAAAACAGGATTATAAGAAAGGAAATAAATAAATAATAGAATGTGAGGCAGATAGGAAATCTGATGATAGTTTCATACAGAGAAAAGTATCTTTGGGATAAAATAGATATTATTATTGTGTTTTTTTTTTTTAAGCTAGGATTGAGAAACAGATACTAAGCTAAACCAGTATCAACTAACATTGATGTCATAGTGCTGAACCCCAGAATGTAAGCATAGCAATCAGTCCTAATATGCATTTGTTAAAAACTTGTTGAAATTTTGAATGGATTTCCTTCTCCCCTGAATCTTCATAGCTCAAGCAATTTCTCTTGATCTAACAATCTTTCTCTTAAATTTTTCTTATTGTCATATGATTTCTTCCCAATTTGTATGCTTTTGGTGTATACTCAGGGATTTTTTCCTTCTTTGTCCTTTTAGATTTCTGACCTCTTTGGCTTTCTCAGTTGGCAATTTTAGTTAAATGACTTTGTGTTGTGATAAGTTGGTTTAGTCTTGTCTTGTCTGACTCTTTGAGACCCCATGGACTGTAGCCCACCTTGTTAAATAAATGCATATTCATATCTAATGCAGCATGCTAAACACTATCAACTTATTTATATTTCTATTCCTTGGGAATGTTGCTAGGGACTTTCCATCTGAACCCTAGCTTCCATTCAGGAGAGACTGACCATTGTTGCTGCATCTGTGTTGAGACAAATACTTCACAGTCTCAGGACTTGATGACATTAGGCAATAAAATACCCAATTAACTGCTCTTGCTTTATTCCCATGTTGACTGTGAAATCACATAATTATAATTTAACTTGCCTACAGGGAAAGAATATGCTGATCAGTAAATAGAAGTATTCATTCCTCTTGATAGCTGTATGTTTTATTTAATAATAATTAGGTCTCACTTGGTTGTCTTGTAAATTAGACTCTTGTGATTGTGGCAAGTCTGACTTAATGCTCTGGGAATTGAGGAACTCAGGGTGCCCCGACAATTACATTCCTGAGCCTAAAAATCTGAGTGGCTGTGGCTTAGAAATGGAATTCCTGGCAAGTGAGGGTCCTTCAGGAAAGTCACCCTCCCTTCTCTCTTAAATATGTCTTTTTGAATTTGCAGTAATGAGTTAAAATTCATTTTCCTTGGCTTTGAGCCCATAAAAGACACTGAATGTCCAACTGCCTTTATAACCTCCTATATCAACCTATACCCAGTGTACACATTTTGTTGAAAGATTTCATCAGTGTATAGATTTTAACAAAGATTGTTATGTGTCTTAAATATTATGGGGAACTGCACCACCACTCCACTTCATAGGAAAAATAAAATGCAAGAAAGGAGTGAATTGCCCATTGATCTCCATAAAAACACTTTTAGTTGGTTTGAACATTAAGTGCTTTTGGAGGCATATTAAACTTCTGAGCTATAACTTTAGCTTTTATACTAACTCTTTACAGGCATAGTTTCAACCAGAAAGATGAATGGTTTAAATTAGGTGTCCAAGAAAGCCATTAACTTTTTCAGGTAAATTGTGTTACTTCTTTCCCTGCTGTGAGTTATGTAACTAAAAATAATGCTGTGTACACAGACAAAAGAGGTTCATTGTGACCCACAATAAAGGAAGATGCATAATGTGGGGTTTGTGGAATTATGAATTTGTGCTGATGATATGATATCATGTTCTTCTCAGAGTTGCCCTTAGCATATGCCTCTGGGAGATTCACTGAGTCTCATTGAGAAGGCTATAGCTCCTGTCTGACTGTGTTATCAGAATACAAACAAAACCCCTGAGGTACATGTAATCACCATTCCTTCATATAACCAGGTAGAATCTGAGGTTTGCTTACCTGGCTGGCATGCCCAATCACAAGACATTTTCCCTCTTAAAATATTCACTTTATCTGTCTTGCACTTTGATCTCTGGATGGACAGAACAATGAGTTAAGCCAGAAATGTCATGGTTCTCTAAGATAACTTCATTATTCCCCCTACCACACTTAGTCTCTTGAGCAATAGAGCACATATTTAAAACAATTAAGCATAGGTTAAGTATATATTCTGTAACTGTGGGACAGTCCATTCACTGCATACTAAATATATATATATATGTATAAATATATAGTATCTATTGTTCACTTAGGAACAAAATAATTATCTCAGAAAATTCTGGTCTGAAATGGTCTGAATATCAATGGGCTGGTAGAGAAGAATTTTCCACCTAGATAAAAAGAAAATAACAGTGAAATCATTTTCCCCTTACACAGTTTCCTGTGGTTTTTGCCCATAGGAAATGTTAAGAATTTATCATGCAGAAAATTGTAAAGGAGATGTGTCTCATCAGTACTAAGAATGCAATGGCTTTGCAGCTTTTCCACAACTATGGCTAGCATATCTAGGAAGGAAAAAGCCCTTCAGACTGTTCTCAGAGGGAACTAGAAAAGGCTACATTGCTTACAAAGGACTGGAGAGAATTCAAGCCGAATAGAGTTAGCTATAGAAATGTAAGGATAAGAATACCTCTCTCAGCAATGACACAAATCACAGGAATTGCAGAAACAATTCTTTCTAGCTCTACTTACTGCTTCGGGCAATCTGCCCAATGGCAAGCAGTAGCTATTGAAGTCAAAGCAGTTTTAGGCCCTTATCTGTGGTATGTCATTTTGTTGTAGTGAAACTTTCTTTCTGGCGCTATTGTTAAAGGGCTTCCTAGGTGGTAAAGAATCCTCCTGACAACGCAGGACACACAAGAGACATGGATTCCATCCCTGGGTCAAGAAGATCCCCTAGAGAAGGGAATGGCAACCCATTCTAGTATTCTTGCCTGGGAAATGCCATGAACAGAGAATGGCAGGCTACAGTCCTTGGGGTTCCCAAAGAGTTGAAAGTGACTGAGCACACACACTATTGATTAAAACACTTCATTTTAAATTCAGCTGCATCAAGGCATACATATATGTGTGATGCATAGAATATTCATATATAAACATTAAAATACCTATACAATTTTCTATTAAATATATATATATGTCAATATATATATATGTCAATGTGGTCAGTCAAATGGAAAGCAGTTAAAACTCATTAAGTAATATATAAACAGAAATTTATCTTCCCTTTCTGGAATAAAATAAAAACCAAATAAATTTTATCTTTCTAACATAGGCAATTTTATCAAACACTGAATAGTTCTTTCACTACAGCCTATATAAAGTGAAAAAACGGCAACTAACAAGAAAATTGATTTGTTTTGAAATTTTCATTATTTGACTATAATAAAATATTCAAATAAAAGTGTTTTCGACATTCCACAATATTAATTAAATGAATATTTATTTAACACCTACTAGTGCCACTTATCGGATAAGGTGATGGCACCCCACTCCAGTACTCTTGCCTGGAAAATCCCATGGATGGAGGAGCCTGGCAGGCTTCAGTCCATGGAGTTGCAAATAGTCGGACACGACTGAATGACTTCACTTTCACTTTTCACTTTCATGCATTGGAGAAGGAAATGGCAACCCACTCCAGTGTTCATGCCTGGAGAATCCCAGGGACGGCAGAGCCTGGTTGGCTGCCGTCTCTGGGGTCGCAGAGAGTCGGACACAACTGAAATGACTTAGCAGCAGCAGCAGCAGTGCCACTTATGTGAAGAGCATATCATGAGAAACGCTGGTCTGGAAGAAGTACAAGCTGGAATCAATATTGCCGGGAGGAATATCAACAACCTCAGATATGCAGATGACACCATCCTTATGGCAGAAAGGGAAGAGGAACTAAAAAGCCTCTTCATCAAACTGCAAGAGGAGAGTGAAAAAGTTGGCTTAAAGCTCAACATTCAGAAAATGAAGATCATGGCATCTGGTCCCATCACTTCATGGAAAATAGATGGGGAAACAGTGGAAACTGTGTCAGACTTTATTTTTGGGGGCTCCAAATCAGATGGTGATTGCAGCCATGAAATTAAAAGACACTTACTCCTTGGAAGGAAAGTTATGACCAACCTAGATAGCATATTGAAAAGCAGAAACATTACTTTGCCAACAAAGGCCCGTCTATTCAAGGCTATGGTTTTTTCAGTGGTCATGTATGGATGAGAGATTTGGACTGTGAAGAAGTCTGAGCATCGAAGAATTGATGCTTTTGAACTGTGGTGTTGGAGAAGACTCTTGAGAGTCCCTTGGACTGCAAGGAGATCCAACCAGTCCATTCTAAAGATCAGTCCTGGGTGTTCTTTGAAAGAAATGATGCTAAAGCTGAAGCTCCAGTACTTTGGCCACCTCATGTGAAGTGTTGACTCATTGGAAAAGACTCTGATGCTGGGAGGGATTGGGGGCAGGAGGAGAAGTGGACGACAGAGGATGAGATGGCTGGATGGCATCATTGACTCAATGGACAAGAGTTTGGGTGAACTCCGGGAGTTGGTGATGGACAGGGAGGCCTGGCGTGCTGCGGTTCATGGGGTCGCAAAAAGTTGGACACGATTGAGCGAGCCACTGAACTGAACTGGACTGATTGCCACTTAATAGGTTATATAGAGAGAATACAACACACATGAGTAATCCTAGCCTTCAAAACTTCTAGATATATAGCTAATTATAATGTAGTATAAACTATTAGAAAACAAATGAGAAAATGTATTTGGATGAGAACTTCCCTGGTAACTTAGTAAAGAATCTGCCTGCAATGCGGGAGACCTGGTTTCAACTCCTGGGTCAGGAAAATCCACTGGAGAAGGAAATGGCAACCCACTACAGTATTCTTGCTTAAGCCTTCCATGGACAGAGGAGCCTGGCAGGGTACAGTCCATGGGGCTATAAAGAGTAGGACATGACTGAGTGACTAACAGTTTCACTTAACATCATTAAATACTGTGGGAAACATTTTCCTGTGGATAAGTGTGGGTCACATGATAATTCTCTAGTGATGAAGAGCTACAGTTAAAGTGCTGATTTTGTTCAGGTAACCTATCTCCTTGGAGTCATGCTCCAAGTTAAGACGTTATGGTTTGTTTAATTTACACAGACTCTGTTGTCTGTCTTGACAAAGTCTTTCTTTTCCTTTTATACCATATGGACTCAATCTTCTTGGTTGCCACAAAGAAGAGGGAGAATCTTCTCTGATAGTCATAGGTGGTTACAACGCTGACATCCCTATTCTACTCAGGAGCATTGCTAAGGAACTGAACAAACCCGTTTCCTTCTTAGTATCAATCAAAGCAATTCCAATATGTAGAAGAGATAAGGAGAAGGCAATGGCACCTCACTCCAGTACTCTTGCTTGGAAAAACCCATGGATGGAGGAGCCTGGTAGGCTGCAGTCCATGGGGTCACTAAGAGTTGGATACGACTGAGCGACTTCACATTCACTTTTCACTTTCATGTATTGGAGAAGGAAATGGCAACCCACTCCAGTGTTCTTGCCTGGAGAATCCCAAGGATGGGGAAGCCTGGTAGGCTGCTGTCTATGGGGTCGCACAGAGTCAGACATGACTGAAGTGACTTAGCAGCAGCAGCAGCAGAAGAGATAAAACAATTTAAGCTTCATGACACTGCTTATTTACAGATTATTAATGGTCTCAGGAAACTAGGTTAATGGGCACAGGACTTGATTTTCCCAAAAACGCATGCTTTGATTTATGTAATTTATATAAAACATCAACCCCTTCCATTCTTTGTTTTCTGATTAGTTGAGCCTTCCTAACTCTATTGGTTTTATTTTTTTTACCTCCAAAAAGCCTCTTGCTAGTCATGCAGTTGTGTCTGACTCCTTGTGACCCCATGGAGTGTAGCCCACCAGGCTCTGCTGTCCATGGAATTCTTTAGGCAAAAATCCTGGAGTTGGGTAGCCATTCCCTTAGTACCTCCTTTTCTCTATGCTCACACTTTTAAAATTTATCTCTTCAACTTATTTTGTCAATAATAAGGGTGGTATTTTGGGATCCTAGTTTACCCTGTTTGTTTCGTGACCAATATTCCCTGATAATAATCCTAATTCTAAATGGATTTTATCTAAATATGTGTAAACCATAGGATGCTTCTGTATTGATTACTATGCAAATGTCAGGTGCTTCAGTTCAGTTCAGTTCAGTCGCTCAGTCCTGTCTGACTCTTTGCGATCCATTGGACTGCAGCACTCCAGGAGTTTACCCAAACTCATGTCCATTGAGTTGGTGATGCCATCCAACCATCTCATCCTCTGTTGTACCTTTCTCCTCCTGCCCTCAATCTTTCCCAGCATCAGGGTCTTTTCAAATGAGTCAGATCTTCCAATTAGGTGGCCAAAATATTGGAGTTTCAGCTTCAACATCAGTCCTTCCAATGAACGCTCAGGACTGATCTCCTTTAGGATGGACTGGTTGGATCTCCTTGCAGTCCAAGGGACTCTCAAGAGTCTTCTCCAACACCACAGTTCAAAAGCATCAGTTCTTTGGCACTCAGCTTTCTTTATAGTCCAACTCTCACATCCATATATGACCACTGGAAAAAACATACTAT
The DNA here is from genome assembly GCF_023091745.1 of Budorcas taxicolor. Classification (NCBI taxonomy): domain Eukaryota; kingdom Metazoa; phylum Chordata; class Mammalia; order Artiodactyla; family Bovidae; genus Budorcas; species Budorcas taxicolor. The sequence goes on from NC_068910.1 coordinate 92,249,999, forward strand.
TGACTAGATGGACCTATGTTGGCAAAGTAATGTCTCTGCTTTTGAATAGGCTATCTAGGTTGGTCATAACTTTCCTTCCAAGGAGTAAGTATCTTTTAATGTCATGGCTGCAGTCACCATCTGCAGTGATTTTGGAGCCCCCCAAAATAAAGTCTGACACAGTTTCCACTGTTTCCCCATCTATTTCCCATGAAGTGATGGGACCAGATGCCATGATCTTCATTTTCTGAATGTTGAGCTTTAAGCCAACTTTTTCCACTCTCCTCTTTCACTTTCATCAAGAGGCTATTTAGTTCTTTACTTTTTGCCATAAGGGTGGTGTCATCTGCATATCTAAGGTAATGGATATTTCTCCCAGCAATCCTGATTACAGCTTGTGCTTCATCCAGCCCAGCGTTTCTCACGATGTAGCCTGCATATAAGTTAAATAAGCAGGGTGACAATATACAGCCTTGATGTGCTCCTTTCCTGATTCGGAACCAGTCTGTTGTTCCATGTCCAGTTCTCACTGTTACTTCTTGACCTGCATACTGATTTCTCAAGAGACAGGTCAGGTAGTCTGGTATTCCTATCTCTTTCAGAATTGTCCACAGTTTATTGTAATTCACATGGTCAAAGGCTTTGGCATAGTCAATAAAGCAGAAATAGATGTTTTTTTCTGGAACTCTCTTGCTTTTTCCATGATCCAGCAGATGTTGGCAATTTGTCTCCTGTTCTTTTGCCTTTTCTAAAACCAGCTTGAACATCTGGAAGTTCATGGTTCATGTATTGCTGAAGCCTGGCTTGAAGAATTTTGAGCATTACTTTACTAGGGTGTGAGATGAGTGTAATTGTGTGGTAGTTTGAACATTGGCATTGCCTTTCTTTGGGATGCTTATTTCCAATGTATTGTATAGAAAGCAGCTAATTTTATACTGACGAATATATTTCATTCAGTCCTTGTATTTTTTTAAAATTTATGTATTTTTATTCTGCTGAGACTGTGTTGCTTTAGTCAAGCTTTCTGTAGTTGTAATGAGCAGGGGCTACTCTTTGTTGCATTGTACATGGGTTTCTCATTGCAGTGGCTTCTCCTGTTGTGGAGCACAGGCTCTAGGTGCATGGGCTTCAGTACTTGAAGCACACAGACTAAGTAGTTGTGGCTCTCAGCCTCTGGAGTATAGCTTCAGTAATTACAGTACATGGGCTTAGTTGCTCTTCAGCATGTGATTTGTGCCAGAGACCTAACCCATGTGGCCTGCATTGAGGACTGTGCCACCAGGGAAGTCTCCAGTCCTCATATTTTGTAAAACTGTCCTTTGTGTGGTTTAGAGTGAATTTGACCTGCATTATTTTACTCCTTGTCATTCTGAACATCTGACTGTGATTTTTTAATTGGAAAATTTGACAACAAAGTAGGTAATTAGGAAAAAAGCAAAATGGCTATGAATGAGCAGTACTAATATTTATTATGTTACTAATCTGCTTAATTGTCTATCATCAACTTAGCATATTTAGAGACTTTGAAAGACCAAGTTTAAAAATTTGATGATGAGATGTCTATAAAAGTAGTTTATAGATGAAAGCCTGTCAAAATGTGCAAAATGTGAGACAATTTGATGACATATGAATGCCTCCAGTCATATTGAAACTTACTGGTAAAGTTTTTTTGTGTAGATACTACATTCAGGCTTTCAGATATTCTCTTAGTTTAGTTTCTTTTCAAGCACTTCTAATATGAATTGTTTGTTTTCTTACTTATTTGGTATACCCTTTAAATTGAATATGCAATTATAAAGTACCTTATGGGTTTCCCACTTGGCACTAGTGGTAGAGAACCCCCCTGCCAATGCAGAAGACACAAGAAATAGTATGTTTGATCCTTGGTCAGGAAGATTTCTGGAGGAGGGAATGGTAACCCACTCCAATATTCTTTTTTTTTTTTTTTTGATTAATGCCTCTTTATTAAGAATTCCAACGTTAAACAGAGAAAGCAGCAACAAGAAGTTCTCAAAAGGACATAAGGCTCAGCTTTTGCCAGAAAGTTGAGTTGACTGAAAACATGGAAGAGGAACATAAACGAACTAGCGAATGCTGTATCATACATAGGGAATCTCCACATCTTCACCATCCTCATCATTGCAGGACAGCTCAAGCACCAATACTTGTACGTGGTGTCCCAGCTTTTGCTTTGATACTTGATTCACAATTTCCGCCACTGATTGATCCACCCATTCCAGTGTTCTTGCCTGGAGAATTCCATAGACAGACGAGACTGGTGAGCTACAGTTCATGGGGTTGCAGAGTTGGACACAAGGGAGCAAGTGAGCAAGAGTATGTTAGATAAATGTGTAAATCCACACTGTGAGCTCATCTATGTAATCAGCACTCTTTTAATAAGCAAAATATTAGCAGCATCTCAGAAACCACACTGGCCCCTTCCAACAATATCCCTTTTTAAGGTTGGCCAATATCCTGGCTACAGATTAGCTTTACTTGTTGTTGAAACATATATAGTTCAGTACATATTTCTTTGTGTCTGTCTTTTGTCATTCTACATTATAAGTTTTTTTCATGTTTCCTGTGTGCAGTTGTAGTTCAAAATTCTCACTATTGTACAGTATTCCATTTCATTCCTATATCATAATTTTTTATCCATTTTTATGTTGATAACAATTTTGAGTGTCCTGACTTTGCAAATAATGCTCCTATAAATATTCATGCACTTGTCTTTTGTGAATATAGTAATCTTATTTTTGTTGGATATGTATCAAAGAATTGCTGATTCAAAGGATATGCATGAGTAGATGCAAAAAATAGTTTCAAAATTGAAACTTATTTTTTATACTGTCACCCTTATATGCAGAGTTCATCATGCTAAATGCTGGGCTGGATGAAGTACAAGCTGGAATCAAGATTGCTGGGAGAAATATAATTAACATCAGACATGCAGATGACACCACGCTTATGGCAGAAAACGAAGAGGAACTAGAGAGCTTCTTGATGAAAGTCAAAGAAGATAGTGAAAAGCTGGCTTAAAACTCAACTTTCAAAAAACAAAGCTCATGGCACCCAGTCCCATCATTCATGGCAAATAGATGAGGAAACAATGGAAACCATGACAGAAATTATTTTCTTGGGCTCCAAAATCACTGCAGATAGTAATTTCAGCCATGAAATTAAAAGACACCTGCTCCTTGGAAGAAAAGCTATGACCAACCTAAACAGCATAATAAAAAGCAGAGACATTACTTTGCCCACAAAATTTCATCTAGTCAAAGCTATGGTTTTTCCAGTAGTCATGTGTGGATGTGAGACTTGGACTATAAAAAAAGCTGAGTGCTAAAGAATTGATGCTTTTGAACTGTAGTATTGAAGAAGACTCTTGAGAGTCCCTTGGACTGCAAGGAATCAAACCATTCAATCCTAAAAGAAATCAGTCCTGAATGTTCATTGGAAGGACTGATTTTGAAGCTGAAGCTCCAATACTTGGGCCACCTGATGTGAAGAACTGACTCTTTAGAAAAGATGCTGGGAAAGATTGAAGCCAGGAGGAGAAAGGGACAACAGAGGATGAGATGGTTGGATGGTGTCACCGATTTGATGGAGTTTGAGCAAGCTCCGGGAGTTGGTGATTAATAGGGAAGCCTAGTGTGCTTCAGTCAATGGGTTCACAAAGAGTTGGACACAACTGAGTGACTGAACTGAACTGTTACTTGACATTTGCTTGACTCTGAAAGTGAGTGCTTCCCTAAATTAGGTGTCGTAGTCCACAGCCTATTCCTGGTCTTTCATTATCTTACTGAATAATGAAGTTTCTTAATGAATAAAATATATATTGTTTATTTAGATATCCTATTTTGAGATGCATATTCAACTCTTTTACATTTTTAAACTGAATTTTCTGTCTTTTCCTTACTAAATTGAGTGAATCCTTTATACATAATATTCTGAATGTATTTTTTGTCAGAGAAATGTATAACAAATATTTTGTCCCAGTATTAACTTATCTTTCACTTCTTTGATGAAGAATTTTGAGTTAAGTAGTTCCTAATTTATAGAGAATTTTTATTTTTATTTATTTTTGAAATTAATTAATTTGTTTTACTTTACAATATTGTATCGGTTTTGCCATACATTGTCTTGAATCCGCCATGAGTGTACATGTGTTCCCCATCCTGAAGCCCTCTCCCACCTACCTCCCATCCCATCCCTCTGGATCATCCCACTGCACCAGCCTGGAGCACCCTGTATCATGTATCAAACCTGGACTGGAGATTCGTTTCATATATGATATTTTACATGTTTCAATACCATTCTCCTATATCATCCCACCCTCGCCCTCTCCCACAGAGTCCGAAAGACTCTTCTATACATCTGTGTCTCTTTTGCTGTCTCGCATACAGGGTTATCATTACCTTCTTTCTAAATATTTATGCGTTAGTATACTGTATTGGTTTTTTTCTTTCTGGCTTACTTCACTCTGTATAATAGGCTCCAGTTACATCCACCTCATTAGAACGGATTCTTTTTTTAATGAATAGAGTACATAATATGAATGCTGTCAATTTTATCATTTTTTTTCCCTCTGTGCCTAGTCTTCAGTTTTAAAAATATTTGTCTACTCCAAGTTGTGGTAGATATTATCATATATATATATATATATATATATATATATATATATATATATATATATATATTTACTAGGAACTTTATATTTTAACTTTCTAATTTAGATTCACACTTTATCTGGAAATTATTTTTGTTTTAATTTTGAGGTAGAGGTCAAGATTAAATTTTTTCCATATGAACAGTCAATTGACCTAGCACCATTTCTTGAAAATATTATCTTTTTTCATTATTTTTCAGCATCATATTTATCATATATTAATCACTGACATGTGAGTACTAGAGTTTTCATGCTATACAACTGATCAATTTTTAAATTCTTTTATCAATATCATACTGACCTAATTAATATAGCTTTATCATTGGTCTTCATGCAGAGAATGTGATTCTTCCAACTTTCTTCTTTTTACTCTTTAAAATTCCCTTGGCTATTCTTGATTGCTTTTTGCATTTTGCATTTGCATATATCTTTCATAATTTGTCAGTCAATGCCTCCCATTTCTCCCCACCAAAAAAGAAAGAAATAAAATTTTTAAGATTTTAAGATGTTGTATTGGAAGTACTTTCTTATTACACCTGAGAGCAATGTTGAAGTGGCTTTATACTAAAGCATATGTCTTGTCATTTAGGCTTCCACATTTTAAAAATAAATTTATTTCCATTCACAGAGAAGAATGATAAGACTGAATCCTTACTAAAATGCAGTTTAGAATAGTGTCACTGTAGATATTTGTCACTTCCTCTCATTACATATACGGGGTCAGTAAAGAAAAATGACATTTATGAAATATTGCCTGAAGAATATGCAGAGCATCTATGGCTTGTGTAAATTAATAGCATCCAGGCTTTTTTCAAATTCCAGGCTCAGTTGGTTACCAAGTGGTCCCCTGGGGCCACTTATGAACCCAGGCAACAGGATTTAACAATCAGTGAAAGAGATGTACCATCAACAATGGAGACAATGTCAGTAAGGGAGGTAGATGGCTAGTATTTTCCATCCCACACCTGGATCTGATCATCTTCTGCATTAGACTTGGTTTTGGGAGTTTCTTGACTGAATTGTTTTGTTCTGTTTCTTTCTTAGATTTCTTTTTTCTGAATTTCAGTGATGTTATATTTTTCTGCATTAATAGAAATGTATCTAAAATTATTGTCTTACATGGTATATTTTATATCTTACACACATAATCCAATATATGCTGTAGAAATGTGATTTGCTGAACTATACTTTTTTTGTGAGCACAAATAGAAGATATATTATTTTTCAGGTTTCTAACTGAGAGAATTCAGCTTCTGATTCATCTTATTTTTATCTTATGAGGATCATGAATAACATAACTGTTTACATTCTCAAAGAGGAGTTAGAACGTTAAAAACAAATGTATAGCTTATCATAGATAGTTATTTCTGAATCAACTTTTGCCTTAATTTTATTCCTCTATTTACTTTTCTCATCTCTGTGTCCCACTTTCTTTCTCCACCTAGTTTCTTTCATTTAATTCATTTTTTGGGTATAATCATAACTTATATACTCCTGATGAATGAATGAACATTTCAGTGAATAGGAGATAGGTAGAGAAAATCAGGGAGACTGCACAAGAGGGAAAATTCATCATGAGTTAAAAAGGGTTTGTGGGCAATATATTAAACAGAATTTAACCATGGAATCAACAGAGTTATGAGTGAAAAAGAATTTAAATAAAAGGAGAACCTTAAGAGAGGAAGAAATAAGCTGGTGGGAAAAATTTATCAGAGGAAATGGGTCTTTGTCCAGCCACTGAAGGACAACAAATGACGGCTTGGCTATTGCCCAAAGCAAACCATGAGATAGAGGCATCAGGTAGGAATAATGAGCTTTATAGTTTAATGAAAGTAGTTTTATATTCTAAAGCCTTTTACAAGTTGGCTTTTCATATTACAGCAGCACAAAGGTTTAAATTTAGCCTAAGTTCTAGGGTACTCTTTCCTGGCAGAAAATCAAATTACTTGGTCATCAACTGGGAATTGGAGAGATGGCGAGCTGAGTAGTCTCACAGCATGCCTGCATTGATTCTGCTAATGCAAGACACACAAAACATTGATTGACATGAACAGAGTATCCACTGATTGTCATAAATTTCTTAACTGAATCCTGCGATGAAGTTAATCAGGAAATGGAGACTTTCTTTCAGAAGCCAGAAAGAAGCACATGCATATACCACTGAAAACAATATAGGAAAGTGTGTGCTTTAAGAAAAATCTGCTTCCTGATGTAACACAGAGGATGATGAGGCTGGAGCTGCCCAAAGACTAGTGAAAAATGGATCGAGGTACTGCCTGGTAGTGCAAGACTCTCCTGAGGCCTGGCTTGGAATTTCTAAATCTGACCATGCTGGTTCTTAAAAAGAATATTCTGGAGTGGGGATGGAGACGAGTGTGGCTTACATAAATACTACCCATTGTTGAAAAACCAAAAATTAAACCAGTGTAATTCTGCTGAAATGTTTCTATAGAAATTGTTGTTGTTCAGTTGCTCAGTTGTGTCTGACTCTTTTTGACCTCATGGACTGCAGCACACCAGGCTTCCCTGTCCTCCACCATCTCCCAGACTTTGCTCAAATTCATGTGCATTAAGTCAGTGATGCCATCCAACCATCTTGTCCTCTGTCATCCCTTTGTCCTCCTTCCTTCAATCTTTCCCAGCATCAGGGTCTTTCCCAATGAGTTGGTGCTTTGCATCAGGTGGCCAAAATATTGAGCTTCGGCTCCAGCATCGGTCCTTTCAATGATTAGTAAAGGTTGATTTCCTTTTGAATTGACTGGTTTGATCTCCTTACAGTTCAAGGGACTCTCAAGAGTCTTTTCCAACACCACATTTTGAAGGCATCAATTCTTGCGGTGTTCAGCCTTCTTTACAGTCCAACTTTCCCATCCATACATGACTACTGTAAAAAAACATAGCTTTGACTATATGGACCAACGTTGATAAAGTCATGTCTCTGCTCTTTAGCAGGCTGTCTAGTTTTGTCATAGCTTTTCTTCCAAGGAGCAAGCATCTTTTCAGGTCTATAGAAATACTGGAAGGTTGGGGGAAAAAAAAAAAAACCTTTTAGATATAAAACAGTTTTATACTTTATACAAGTACCACATGCATATAAGTCAAAGTATTAAAGACATAGTAATGAATCAAAATCATATGATATTGTAAAGTAATTAGCCTCCAATTAAAATAAATAAATTTAAATTAAAAAAATCCCCCCCCCCAAAAAAAAAAGTAATTCTGGGGGAAATACTGGCTTATTTTAATAAGCAATCTCAGAATATTACTATAAGATCATTTCTTAACCTGAACCACTTAAATTCTCTGAGAACTCAATTGCACATCAGTAAAATAGGTGTGTTTGATAAGATGATCATAAAGATGGCTTCAGCCTCCAAATCTGAAGAATTTTCTAATTGTGTATGACTACTGGTAGTTCAGTTTCCTACACTAATTCACAGACAACCACAGTGAGATACATACTTGGAAGCTAAAAATGTTTAATGCATGAATAGATGTTAGTTTGCAGTGTTTTAATTAAAATAAACTTAGTGAAATATATTTTACAGCAAATTATTTCCCACAAAATACCCTTAAAATATGTCTTCCTCATTCTAAGTTTTCAAAGTAAATATGAACTGCAGTTTACTTTGGCAATATATAACAGAAGTCGCTCAGTTGTGTCTGACTCTTAGTCATCCCATGGACTGTAGCCTACCAGGCTCTTCAGTCCATGGGATTTTCCAGGCAAGAGTCCTGGAGTGGGTTGCCATTTCCTTCTCCAGGGGATCTTCCCGACCCAGGGATAGAACCCAGGTCTCCTGCATTGTAGGCAGACAATTTACCATCTGAGCTACCAGGGAAGCCTATATAACAGATAACAGCATTAATTTCACTCAATGTAAATGGAATACTACACTAAAATGATCTCAAATATTCATGAAGTAGTTGAACAAAGATGCCATGGAGTTATGCCATTCAACCAAATGTGTCATATACAACAAGTGTTTGAAAATAAACACATAATAATAGTAAGGGATTATGCTGTCTGAACAAGGTTTGTGATAAAGGGAGGGGAGTTCAACTTAAAGTTTGCAAAATTTAATCAAATTATAAAGGTTATTGGTTTATAAATTATTGGAAACATCTTGTGCTTTCAATAATAGAATTAGTGGCTGGTAAAAGAGTACACGGGCTTCCTTGATAGCTCAGTTGGTAAAGAATCCACCTATAATACAGGAGACCCCAGTTCGATTACTGGGTGGGGAAGATCTGCTGGAGAAGGGATAGGCTACCTACTCCAGTATTCTTGGGCTTCCCTTGTGGCTCAGCTGGTAAAGAATCCACCTGCAATACAGGAGACCTGGGTTTGATTCCTGGGTTGGGAGGATCCCCTGGAGAAGGGAAAGGCTACCCACTCCAGTATTTTGGCCTGGGGAATTCCATGGACTGTATAGTTCATGGGATCACAAAGAGTTGGACACGACTGTGTGACTTTCACTTTCACTTCACTGTGGGACTATAGAGAAAATACTCATGCTTCTGTGTAACTAGAGTTTTCTGAGTTTGTGGGAACTTGGGTTAACAAATAAGCTTGGAATGTAAAAGATGACTAAACTGATAATGAGAACTTTGGACAGACTGAACTTCCCAGCTGTATTTTCATATCAGAATGTAATGGAACCTGGCATCATGAAGACATTTTTAGGGGTTGTAAATCTGGAGACACTGATTTTATCTCTCCACCCACTTCCCTCCTAAAGTCATGTATTTATATTTCAAAGAGATAGAGTTTAGGGGACTTCTCTTTTCTATTCCTGGAGAGAGTTTATTTCCATTAAGCAGAGATTATTTTTCTCTCTTAATAAGGGGAAAACGTGTATATAAGAAACCAGATTTTATCATTTGGTTTCTCTTCCTTTGGGCACCATGCCCTTTTGTGCACATGTGGGGTCCAATCGACACTCAAAGCACCACCTAATAAAGGGGAAAGGTGGGGTTGGGCAGCCATCACTGTTAGGCCTGTGATAGTGATTTTGACCTCTGCTCCAGAAATTTTTTTGTATTCAGAATATAACATGTTAAGACACTAAAATTTCTATCAGTCACCAAATAAATGAGTGATTTTCTTGTAGAGTTTCTTCCAGTTCTCACTTTATTTCATTCACAAGGAAATCTTTTTGCTCATTACAGTATGTGTAATAACTGGAATTTATCCCAGCATATTTATCCCAGAATAAAAAAAATCACTATAATTCATGATGTTAACAAATTTTTTAAAATCACATGATTATTCAAATAGATGCAGAAAAAGCATTTGGCGATATGTAGAATCCATTCCTAAAACAAACTGTCAACAAATTAAAAGAGTAAAAGATATCTTCCTTAGTGTGATAAAGAGGTATTTCCAAAAAAGCTACAGGGCTTCCCAAGTGGCACTAGTGGTAAATGTTTAGCCATTCAAGTATCGATCAATTTGTTAAAATTTCAACTGTGTCATATACATAAAAGATTACAAAGAAGTGTGAGACCAAGCTTTGACGTGAGAAAAGATATAACTGATCAAAAAAATCAAAACCAAAATCAACCAATTAAGCAAGCAAATAATCCCAACCTTTCTAAACAACCTGATGTACATGGAAGCGTGTTGTAAAACACGTATTCCTGTAGTCCAGAATGGCAAGATAATTTCATCAGCATAAGCTTAAAATGGCATCTGCCTGACAGGTATAGGGACATTTTCTTAGTGGAAGAAGCCTTTAATGGACATCTTTCCCATCAAAGGGAAGGGAAAAATAATTTGTATTAAAATATAACTACCTTGAGAAATGAACATAAAAAGTAATACCTAATTGTTCAACTATATACACTGCTAAACAGTTTTAATTGTAGTAATTATTACAATCAGATATTTTTTCTAGTACATAAATTTTACTTCTTGCATTTAATACAAGTGACTTGCATTTAATATGATTAATTGGGTCAAATCTTAGTTAAGCAACAACAAAAACCTTTAAAATTAAAGTATTTCCTTCCCTAATCATAATAAAATGTAAATTACTTTATTTTCCATTAAGTTCAACTTATTTTTCTTTTTGTAAAATGTGTAGTAAAATACACATGACATAAATTTACTGCTTTAACCATTTTTAAGTGTTCAGTTCTGTGCCATTAAGTACATTTACATTGTTGTACAGCCATTGTTACAATTCCATCTCTGGAATGTTTTTCATCTTCCCCAGATAACACTTTGTACCAATTAAACACTAACTTCCTATTTTTTCCTCTTCCAGTCCCTTTCTAACCATACTTCTACTTTCTGTCTCAATGAATGACTACTCTAGGAACCTCAAAAAAGTGGAATCAAACAATATTTGTCCTTTTGTGACTTACTTCTTTTCTTTTTTTCTTTACTTATTTTCAAGATTTATTTATTTTGTAGAAGTTTTTCCTTTCTTTTTAAGACAATAATATTCAACTGTATGTATGTATCCTATTTTATCTATTAATTCATTCTTGAATACTTGGCTTATATCCATCTTTTGGATATGGTAAATTATATTGCTATGAACATGGCTATACAAATACTTATTTGAATAGCTGCTTTAAATTTGGAGGGGGGAGTATACATCCAGAAGTGAAATTGCTGGATCATATGGTAATTCCATGATTAATTATTTTAGAAATCACTCTACTATTTGCCACTATGGCTGCACCATTTAATATTTCCACTAGCAATGGATAAACAATTTTCTCCACATCCTCACCAACACTTGCCATTTTCTGTATGTTTTTATAATAGTCATGCTAATAGATGTTTAATATTACTTTCCTTTGACAGATATCACGATATCTTCCTTATATCATATTTTTTCTGAGTAATTGAGTGAAGTCACTCAGTTGTATCCAACTCTTTGCGACCCCATGGACTGTCGCCTACCAGGCTCCTCTGTCCATGGGATTTTCTAGGCAATAGTACTGGAGTGGATTGCCATTTCCCTTCTCCAGGGGATCTTCCAGACCCAGGGTTCGAACCCGGGTATCCTGCATTTGTAGACAGACGCTTTACCATCTAAGTAAGTAGTAATTATGTTCTACTCTAATTTCTGAGTTTAAGGACATTGGTGACAAATTTTAATATCTACTATATAATACCATTCTGATAACTTGTGACTAACAAATGATGTTTTTTTATATTATAAATTGTAAGCTTTAAAATGTAATCTGATTACAGTCCATTTTATAATCACATTTCAGAAATTAAGGAAACATTTTTGCTTAGTAGTTTATAGCATAACCAAAGGAACTGCTTACCTGCTAGTAGCATAAACAGTTGATAAATATTACTGGTTAATATTAACCATTAATGTGTCCATATTTAATTGGTCTTCAGATAAAGTACATATTCATGGAAATTAAATAGATATTCAATAATTAATGCCAAATTAAACATAGCTTTCCTTTTGCATTGTATACGTACTCAATTGCTTCAGTTGTTTTGGACTCTATGCGACCCTATGGACTGTATACTACCAGGCTCTTCTATCCATCACATTTTCCTGGCAAGAATACTGCTGTGGGTTGCTGTGCCCTCCTTCAAGGGATGTTCTCATCCCAGGGATCAAATCCACGTCTCATGGTTTCTGTGTTGCAGGCAGATTCTTCTACTGCTCAGCCACCAGGGAAGCCCTTAACATTTCATAATACTTCATTAAAAGCACTGAAGAAAATCCCACAAACATAGGCATGTTATTTTAATCTACCAATTATATTTCCCTTAAACAGGTTATTTACTTTTAAATCAAAAAACGTGAAAAAGTTAATTTCATAAGATTAGAAACCAAAGTGATATTCTTAAAATAATGATGTTTAGTTTTATTTAACAATTAACACCTGAAAATGTAAATCTACTTTGATTTACTCTCAATGAAAGTGTAAAGAAATTAAAAATAACCAATATAAATTTTCATTTAAACGGAAATATTTTCTTTTGTTAACCCAATTGTTTCATAAAGAATGTGATTAGCACTCATAGTTTATAAGTCCTAATTTGAATTAAAATTCATTTCTCTGCCTCTTCTCAAATTGGTAAATTCCACTCCTAGTTTTATGCTGTGTTTCCCAGGTGGCATTTGTGGTAAACAATCTGCCTGCCAATGCAGGAGACATAAGAGATGGGGGGTTCAGTTCCTGGGTTGGGAAGATTCCCTGGATAAGGGCATGACAACCAATTCCAATATTCTTACCTGGAGAATCCCATGGACAGAGGAACCTGGTGGACTATAGTCCACAGGGTCACAAACAGTCAGACATGACTGAAGTGATTTAGTATGCACACACAGGTGTACACCAAAGACAGATAAGACTTTATGTCCAGAAGTATCATTCACAAGAATCTTTATATCAGTACTAGATATAGCAGCTTGAAATTTCAGTACACAAAAATGTGTACACAGTGAAAAATGCCTTAAAATAGATTATTATAGAGCAATGAAAGTAAGTGAATTATACTACATGAAACATAAATAAGTTTCAAAGATTCTACTGAGTAATATATAACCATGAAATTTAAAAACAGGATAAAATATTCTTAGGTGAATAGAATTTGAATAATAGTAACATTTAAGGAAAGTTAGTGACTGAAAGGGGCATAGGAAGGATTCTGAGATGTTTCTATTTCTCTATCTTAATCCTAGTGACAATTAACACAGTTGCATATATTTGTAAAAGTTCATCAAGCTTCACCCTTATAAATGTGACTTTTAGCAAATGATACTTCAATAAACTGATTAATAATAATAAAATAATGTAAAACATTTTTCTATTACCTCTTCCAAATCTAACATTCTATGATTTTATGAAATCCTTAATTATTTTTCTATTATTATTTTTCCTGTCTATGTCTCTATACTGTTCCTTGCTTCATCTGCTTCTCAGTCAGTACAAATTATTCTCATGCCTGGAAATTCCCTAAACCTTCAACGAATAATTTGACTCACAGCAATGCCTTCAAAATTTCCATTACCTCACTCTCAACTTCAGCTTAATCTCACTCTCTTTTTTCCCCAATAAAGTTTTATAATTTAAGTGTTAAACAGACCAAAGTAGCAATGCCATGCATCAATTGTAAGCTGCTTTTCTACACTGGATTTGGAGAAAAGCATTAGCAGATACTAATCCTATAAATTGGTAATATGTTAGTTAAGTACACGTTTAAATGACTGTTATATTCATTGACTCTGATTTAATTTTTGATCTTTTTCTTTTGAAGTTTCAACATCAACATCTGGAAAATAGATTGGGGAATAACTTATTCCTGTAAATTTTAATTTGTAAAAATAAAAAATTAAATTTATACATTAATTTCTTAATAAATCAAGAAATTTAACCTACTTTAATTTCACATTTTACTTTTTAAAAGTGTTCTTAGAAATTAACCATTATTTGTCAATATATGTATATTAATATAAAATGTTTTTGGAAAGCTTAAAACGGAGAAAATTCTACATCTCTTGCAGTATAATATAACATAAAGATTTCTTTTTTGTTTTCTTTCTTGTGCATTTCTGATAGCACTCATCTCACATCAATCTTCACATATAAGTGTGTGTTTTGAATCCCATATTATTTGCAGAGAGCACCTTCTTCATAACAATGTGATAGCACATCTAAATTCAAGGGGATTTTATACCTCAGTAAACATCAATACAATGCAAATGATGATTTGCTGGTTTTCTTTTATCTATGATCTTTTATTCATTGCCTCATGTAGAGCAAATGTGAAATGTAGTCTTTGTTCCTCAAATAGAGAGAGAGGGTGTAGAACTATTGGATCAGCTATCCTTCATTTAAAAAGAAAAAAAAAAAAAAAAGGGAGGTATTCTACATTTTTGCAGTTTATTTTTTATGATACACTCCTTCTAGTATTTACCAGAAAAATTCTAATTATGATTCATCCTGAAAAAAATCAATTTAGTTTTAAATATTATATATAATGCTTTCTTACTCAAAAATGATCTTAAATAAAAATTAAAAGTGTGATTTTATTACATTCAGATATGCAGTGTTGACATTCATAAACCTGCCTTAAGTGCTCTTTACTTGAGCTGTGATGGCAGAATGAGTAGTGAAGAGTGTAAGTATCAGAAATAAAGTCCTGGTGCTAAAAAGAGTGTAGTGCACTTACAGATTAGCAGTGTATTGCACTTAAAGATTAGTAGTGTTCAATATTTAATTTCCAAATATGACAAGTTATAAGTCTCACATCTCAGAGTCAAAGAACACCTTAATTCTCAGCAAAACAAGGGTTTTCTAATAAATGAAGCTCCTTTATAAATGTTTTCCCAAGCATTCACCAGATCTGTCAATGTCTGGCAACAAGCTGCCCATTCTACAGTTGGATAGTCTTTACTTTGTTACTTTGTTTTCTGTGGCAGCTGGTGTTTTGTTTTGTTTTGTTATTTTCATGTTAACACCCTGCCTTCCTGAAATTTCTGTTTAGCCTCTTATAATTTCTGCCTCTTGAGTACACAAATACATGCCATCATGTGACAGCACAGAAAATGTATACAGATAGCCCTCATGACTTTTGAGTCAGCTCCCTTGTGCTAATCATTTTCATCTTCAATTATTTAACCCATCGCTGTCTTTCAACATCCTTTCTCTCTCATCCCCTCTGCCTTTTATTGCTCTTGTCTTCTTTTGTTTTTGTGAAAATTAGTAAACAAAAATTTCAATTAAAATAGAGGTGAGAGGCCAGAAGGGTGAGCTCTAATGCCCTAATAGATAGCTGAGCCCAATGAGAAGCAGAAAGACTCCTCTTCTTGCCCAGCAAGAGCTCAATCTTTGAGAGGCAGTCACAAGTCATCCACTGAAGTGTCATGAACTCTTTGTTTACTATAGCTAGCCCTCCCAGCTTCTTCCCTTTGAGTTCTCCTCTCCATATTTGCTGGGGACTAGCATGTGGCTATTGACTAAAAAAAGATGCACAATGTGAGATTTTTGAGATAAGCTTTATTTCAGGCAATATGAGGACTCCAGCATGGGAGACAGCACCTCATGTAAGTCTGATAAACTGTTCCAAAGAGATAAGGGGAAAAGACAGCATATGTATGATCCTGGTAAAGGGGGAGTACATGCAGTCAAGCACTTTTTTTTTTTTTTTGGTAAAAAGTTTCTCCTGGTCTCATGAAGCTTCTGCAAGTCATGAGAAACAATTGTCACCGTGAAAGATTTTAGTGCTTTTCTAGATATGAAGAAATAAAAAAATTAGACTAATAGAATTTTAGCTCCTGAGAATATCTAACTATATGAAAATCTGTTCTGCCAGTTGGCTGGAGCACAGAGTGCCTCATTTCTACTCTCTACCATGTACTCCATCAGGGGATATTGGAGGTCAGCAGCTATAGCAGCACATGATATAATCCTTGTGCAGGTAGATGGCAAACACCCATGGCAAGAGCCAATTTGTGGTTGACATAGCTCACCCTGGTTGCAGACCCAAACTGCAATTCTCTGATGATCTTGAATAAGCCCATTTTTTGCTGGAGAAATAATTGATGGTCTATTTGTTTTAAGTCAACATTTCAACTAACATTTGCCCCAGATCTGCTATTAACAAACATTGTAGTTATAAATTGGAGTTATAAAAATAAAAATAATAGAGATATTAGTGGCTCAGTGGAGAAAGAATCTGCCTGCAATGTAGGAGATGCAGGAGACACAGGTTCAATCCCTGGGTTGGGAAGAAGGCTGGAGAAGGAAATGGTGACCCAGTCGGGTATTTTTGCTTGAAGAATCCCAAGGACAGAGGAGCCTGGCGGGCTACTGTTGGGGTCCAGCCCCGGTTGATCCAGGGTAATTCAAAGTGGGGATGGAGTCGGTGATTAGGAAAGGATTATTTAAGTAGCTCATTTAAATTATATGCAGAGTACGTCATGAGAAACACTGGACTGGAAGAAGCACAAGCTGAAGTCAAGATTGCCTGGAGAAATATCAATAACCTCAGATATGCAGATGACACCACCCTTATGGCAGAAAGTGAAGAGGAACTAAAAAGCCTCTTGATGAAAGTAAAAGAGGAGAGTGAAAAAGTTGGCTTAAAGCTCAACATTCAGAAAACGAAGATCATGACATCCGGTCCCATCACCCCATGGGAAATAGATGGAGAAAGAGTGGAAACAGTGTCAGACTTTATTTTCTGGGGCTCCAAAATCACTGCAGATAGTGATTGCAGCCATGAAATTAAAAGACGCTTACTCCTTGGAAGAAAAGTTATGACCAACCTAGATAGCATATTGAAAAGCAGAGACATTACTTTGCCGACTAAAGCCCATCTAGGCAAGCCTATGGTTTTTCCAGTAGTCATGTATGGATGTGAGAGTTGGACTGTGAAGAAGGCTGAGTGCCGAAGAATTGATGCTTTTGAACTGTGGTGTTGGAGAAGACTCTTGAGAATCCCTTGGACTGCAAGGAGATCCAACCAGTCCATTCTGAAGGAGATCAACTCTGGGATTCTTTGCAAGGAATGATGCTATAGCTGAAACTCTAGTACTTTGGCTACCTTATGTGAAGAGTTGACTCATTGGAAAAGACTTTGATGCTGGGAGGGATTGGGGGCAGGAGGAGAAGGGGACGACCAGGATGAGATGGCTGGATGGCATCACGGACTCGATGGACGCGAGTCTGAGTGAACTCTGGGAGTTGGTGATGGACAGGGAGGCCTGGCATGCTGCTATTCATGAGGTTGCAAAGAGTCAGACACAACTGAGCGACTGAACTGAACTGAACTGAGGGAAGAATAGTGTAGTGAGAGAGAGGAGAGGAAATAGAGGAGAAAAAGAGCCTGTATTCCTTGCTTTACATAGAAAGCCAAATAAAGTCCCAAGGCAAGGGGCTTACACCATCTACATAAGGCCACAGGAGCCCAGTTGAATAGCGGAGGGTGCCCCGCCTTGGGCTCCCTCTCCCCTGGGTCTTAGAATCCCAGGCAAATAAGTAGACACGGTGATCCTCTATGTTCCAGACGGGAATTCAGCCTGAAAAGGAGAAAAAGAAAAGAAGACATGGGGGAAGCCAGATTTCTGAGAAACTGGTTTGTCCTTTATTTTCCAGGAAAGCTTTTATACTTTTAGTTATACATAGAGATCAATGGATAATAGAAAGTCATGCAGGGTCAGAGCCCTGACCCTTATCAAGACCAGGCTTTCTCTCTGCATACTTAGCTGTATACACAGGTCTTAGGTGATTTACATCAACTTCTGGCCAGGAGGCCTATTAGCATTTTATGGCCCTTTTCTGATAAGGGTCCGTCCACCAGAAAACTTATTTGCCCTAAAAGTGTTGTTCTTACTAAAGTCCGGTGCCACTCTCAGAAAGCACTAATTAAGGTTACATTCTTACATAGCAAGGATACAACAATTTATAACAAGGAAAGAGGAGTACAGTGATTTATAACAAAGAGAAAATTCATTAACTCAAAAGTCTAGTATTGCTAACATCAAACTACTATATTCCTATTTCTGCATCCCAATTACATTGATTAATATCCTCCAGGTGCCTAAAAGATAAAGGGTACGGAGGCCTGGTGGCACTCATTAACTCAACAATGAAACCCTTCACCAATATAATTCTTAGCTCTTTAAAAAAGGCTCTGTATCTTTAAGATGTTTTATGCTTCGTGCCTCTCGAGGTTGGGGGGCTGTAAACAATCACATGCGTAGTTGTAAAAGTCCGGGTAAACCTGTCAGGCAAGTTAGAGCGCCATCAGAGGGGTTTGAGCTGAGACACTCCTTTTATATGCAGGAGACTGTTAACTGGAGCTCTAAGTTAACTTTTTCCAAAGAAAGGTGGCGGGGGATAGCCCCCTGTTAATGTCAGAAGAGTTGGTGACAGGCATAATACAATAAAGCAGACAGACTCTGGTTTTGGGGTAGATGCTCAAGAAGCTCCAGGGGGGCCCCACAAGGCCTGATGATGTCAGGCCCCTTCCTCATGATCTTTGCCATGGGCAGGATTCCCCATACTGGCTACCGGCAGGCTACAATCCATGGGGTAGCAAAGAGTCATACATGACTGAAGTGACTCAGCACACACATTGTCTTCCAAGAACTTTAATAAAGTGTCTAGTGTTAACTAAACAAATGAGTACAACCCTATAAAACAACCTCTATAATGAAAATAAACACATTGGTTATTACTGTAGTCAATCCTGACAATAATACTCTAGAGATAGGTATTATATTTATTTTGCTAAATATAAAGATAATGTATATCCATTGTAGAACATATACCCAATGATAACAATTGCTGTTATTATTATATCACTATGAACATTGATTATGCATTTGTTTTGTCAGGCAATTTACCAATCAGTATACATTTATTAACTAAGTTAAAATGCACATTAAAACTTGGTTACATATTTTATTATCTTATCATTATCCTCATTTTCAGATGTAAAAAGTGAGATAGAGAAGACTTTGCACTCCAATTCTTTGTTGGAGCTAAGGTCATTTGATTCCTAGATTGCATTTTTATAATGCTCAAGTGACATGAATATTAGTCAAGCTGAGTTGGTTGGCACCTTCTGCTTTTGGTCTTTCACTTTCATTGTCCCTTTCCTTTAGCCACAGAATCCTGTTTTTTCAAATTGTGGATCACTCCAAGTTTGGGACTCGCTCCATTCCTTACAACTCCAGGTATGGGCTTTAAAGCAATCAACACCTTCTCATTAACCTCTGTATGGTTTGTAGATGATGTGACACACAAAAGTACATCCATCCTAAGAGATACTGGGTGGGGGCTTCTGAGTAAGAAAAGTCCCTTATTCTTTGGCATGAGAAACATAAATTTCTCCTAAAGGTGAACAAGGAAGAATGCAGTCCTTTGAAGCTGTTGGCAGTCATTTTGTCCATATGACAACTTATGTATCTTGGAAGCAAAACATAAACAGAATTAGGTAAACTACTTCTAAATTATGCCTTGTTTAAGCTATTCAGATGCCTGTGATAATTTTTTTCTTTAACTATGTCAGCCTGTTTGGATTGAGTTTCTGTTATTTGCAAACAAAATTTTCCAACCTGATACATGTAAATAAGCAAGGTATGCTTTTCTTCCCCCATAGTATAAGTAAATACATAGTACAGATAAAACTGTTTATCATCTCTTCCAAAATCTTCTCCAACTACAATCTTACTGACTCAGTCAACCTTGACATAGAATTCTGCCACTTGTCTCCCAAAATTTATATTGATGTTTAAATTTAAATTCTATTGAAATAAAATGGTAAACAGAATATGCCTTAAAAGACTGATACTATGAAATACACAGGAAAGTTCAAAGATAGAGATGGGATTGGTTATATCCATTTATATATTTGTTCAATAATGTTTAATAGCATCTGTTGTGTGTCTGTCCTGGAGATAAAAGCTTGAACAGGTAACCAAAAGTCCCTGTACTCACAGAATTTACAGTTTAATTATTCTCCAACATATACACGAACACTGGAGCTGGTAGCCTATCCCTTCTCCAGCAGATCTTCCTGACCTGGGAATCCAACTGGAGTCTCCTGCAATGCAGGTGGATTCTTTACCAACTGAGCAACACAATCTTTAATAACACCAAATGAACATATAATGAACAAGAAACTTAGAGATTAGTAGGAAATAAACATAAAAGTGTTTAACAGACATTTTTTTCTAGTTGCCTAATCAATCTGGGATACCAAAAATGAATTGAAAGTTCGTGTTTAACAAGTGGTTCTTTACCTACACAGAAATGAAATGACTAATGATTAGAAAAATGTCACAATGGCTTCATGTTGTCTGTAGAAACCTTTGCATCACAGAAGACATGACATACATCTCACTATTTTGATATGATTATGTGTCAAGAGAATGACATTTCTGAGGTTATGTAAGGTTAAATCGCACTGACTAAATATACAGGTTTCTATTAGATGAACTTGAAGGAATATGTATGCATGATATTCACCACTATAAATGGTTAATAATTTAACAGAATTTTAATAGGAAAAAAGATCAATTAAATTAGGGGAAAAACCCTCCAACTCAGACACAAGGTAATAATGTTCTGGGACTATATTATAATTTACTGCATCTATTTTCATTTCAACACTATTACTTATAGATTTTGTGGAAAATAAATATACTGATTTTTTAACACTGGATCAACATTAAAATAGACTGTTGTAAATCAGGCATTTCCAAATAGCTTGCTTTATTTCAATATTATTGCATAACTATTGTTGGTTAAATAATATTAGTTAACTATTCTGTTTGTCTTAATTTTAGACATATTTAAAAATAAAAATGCAAAATATTTTCCTTTCATTATATTTTATTTTAGGGAAAATATTTTCATATATTTATTCTACTGAAAATTTGTTTTGAAAAGAATGAATTTCCCCTACCCATAATTTCAACAAAAATATTATTGTATGGTTGAATATGTAAAAAATCAACAATTTACTAAAGAAAAGTTATCTGAATTTTTTTGTCTTGTATTTGTGAAAAAAAAAAAAAAATTCCTGTTTGCTTTTTCTTTTCCTGTAAAAGTTTGTGGATTTATTTAGGTAAGATTCAGTTAAATTTGTTACTAAATGGTAAGAATATAAAAAAATTGTTTTTTGATTAAAGAAAAAAAAAAAAAAACCTGTGCTTCAATACAGTAGTTTTAAATTACCATTTGGAAGGAAAACCTTTTTTCACCATAGCTTTTGGTGGCCAAAAGCAAAAAAAAATTCTCAGTTCTTTAAAAGTATATATCATTAGTGTCACTGAAATGATTCTCTGACTTGCTCTGCTGAGGTGCATCAGTTCAGTTCAGTTCAGTTCAGTCACTCACTTGTGCCTGACTGTGACCCCGTGAATCACAGCACACCAGGCCTCCCTGTCCATCACCAACTCCCAGAGTCCACCCAAACCCATCTCCATTAGGTCAGTGAGTCGGTGATGCCATTCAACCATCTCATCCTCTATCATCCCCTTCTCTTCCTGCCCTCAATCTTTCCCAGCATCAGGATCTTTTCAAATGAGTCAGCTCTTCGCATGAGGTGGCCAAAGTACTGGAGTTTCAGCTTCAACATCAGTCCTTCCAATGAACACCCAGGACTGATCTCCTTTAGAATGGATGGATCTCCTGGTTGGATCTCCTTGCAGTCCAAGGGACTCTCAAGAGTCTTCTCCAATACCACAGTTCAAAAGCATCAATTCTTTGGTGCTCAGTTTTCTTTATAGTCCCACTCGCACATCCATACATGACCACTGGAAAAACTATAGCCTTGACTAGATGGACCTTTGTTGGCAAATTAATGTCTCTACTTTTTAATATGCTGTCTAAGTTGGTCATAACTTTCCTTCCAAGGAGTAAGTGTCTTTTAATTTCATGGCTGCAGTCATCATCTGCAGTGGTTTTAGAGTCCAAAAAAATAAAGTCAGCCACTGTTTCCACTGTTTCCCCATCTATCTTCCATGAAGTGATGGAACCGGATGCCATGATCTTCATTTTCTGAATGTTGAGCTTTAAGCCAACTTGTTCACTCTCCTCTTTCACTTTCATCAAGAGGTCTTTAGTTTTTTTTTTTTTTTTCACTTTCTGCCATAAGGGTGGTGTCATCTGCATGTCTGAGGTTATTGATATTTTTCCTGGTAATCTTGATTCCAGCTTGTGCTTTCTCCAGCCCAGCGTTTCTCATGATGTACTCTCTGTGTAAGTTAAATAAGCAGGGTGTTTTTTAGGAAACTTGTTTGATTATTAAGAATTATAATAGGAGATTTTTTTCAATCTAAGAAATTTTAAGTATGAAGGGTGCGATGGACAGACTTTTTCCTCCCCTGAAATCCAAACTTTGGCATTCTAACTCCAAATATGAATGCATTTGGAGACAGTGTATATTATTAAAAAGTCATACGAATGGGGTTCTTGAAAAATTAGTGTCCTATACTTTATTTTTTTGGGCTCCAAAATCACTGCAGATGGTAAGTGCAGCCATGAAATTAAAAGATGCTTACTCCTTGGAAGAAAAGTTATGACCAACCTAGATAGCATATTCAAAAGCAGAGACATAACTTTGCCGACTAAGGTCTGTCTAGTCAAGACTATGGTTTTTCCTGTGGTCATGTATGGATGTGAGAGTTGGACTGTGAAGAAGGCTGAGCGCTGAAGAATTGATGCTTTTGAACTGTGGTGTTGGAGAAGACTCTTGAGAGTCCCTTGGACTACAAGGAAATCCAACCAGTCCATTCTGAAGGAGGTCAACCCTGGGATTTCTTTGGAAGGAATGATGCTAAAGCTGAAGCTCTAGTACTCTGGCCACCTCATGCGAAGAGTTGACTCACTGGAAAAGACTCTGATTCTGGGAGGGACTGGGGGCAGGAGGAGAAGGGGATGACCCAGGATGAGATGGCTGGATGGCATCACGGACCCGATGGACGTGAGTCTGAGTGAACTCCGGGAGTTGGTGATGGACAGGGAGGCCTGGCATGCTGTGATTCATGGGGTCGCAAAGAGTTGGACACGACTGAGTGACTGAACTGAACTGAATTGAAATTGAAGAGATGCAAGATACCCCACTCTGTTCAACAGTTGAGGACATCATAAGGTGGTAGTCTTTAAGCCAGGAGGACAGCCTTCACCAGAACTAACTATCTATGCTGGCACTCTCATCTCAGACCTCCTGCCTCTGGAATAGAAGAGAAGAATAAATTTCTGTCATTTAAGACATGCTATGCATGATAATTTCTTCTGATAGCCTGATTTGACATTCACACAGGGAGATATAAAATGGATACTTAAAAAGAACAGCTGAAGACAGAAGAAATAATCAGAGTGGTTACAAAAGTCATTTAAAATGTTCATTAATTCCTTTATTAAGCAAATATTTACTGCATGCTCTGTATGTGATAGGCCAGGAAAACAAAATAAGACTATATTTCTGGATTGGGAGAAGGTGTATTTTAGTGGAGTGGGTAATAATAGAATACATAATATCAGGTAGCTGTAAATGTTGTGAAAAATATAGTTAAAACTGTACATGAGCAAAGAGCTTGACAGGACTGATGCTTTAAATATGTAGTCACAGAAGTCACAAAGAACTGGAGAAAATGGGACTATTAGAAGAGAGCCATATGAATATTTGAAAAAAGTCATCCAGAAAAGAGAAAAAAAAAGCAAATGAAAAAGTCTTGAGATAAAAGGCTTGGCACGTGTAACGTATCTGTGTGAATGTCAAGGAATTGATATGGATGAGCAAGTGTGTGTGTGTGGTGGAAGGAAATAAGGATTGGAGAGGTTGGAAAACATGTTGGATGCTGGATTACTTGGTAAAGGTTTTGGAACTTATTCCAAAAATGTTATTTGCTAGTTTAAATTGAGCATGCTTTATTTAGAAATGTGGAGAATTGAAGAGAAAAATCTGAAGAACAGGTTATTGATTAAAAAATTCTGATTTCTTAGTAATGAAATTCAGGAGGCAAAGAAAAAATAATTTGTTGTTGTTCAGGCATGTCAGGCTTCCCTGTCCTTCATCCCCTGGAGCTTGCTCAAACTTATGTCCATTGTGTAGGTGATGCCATCCAACCATCTCATCCTCTGTTGTCCCCTTCTCCTTCTCCTGCCTTCAATCTTTCCCAGCATTAGGTTCTTATCTAATGAGCTGATTCTTCACATCAGGTGGCCAAAGTATTGGAGTTTCAGCTTCAGCATCAGTCCTTCTAAATAATATTCAGGATTGATTTCAGGATTGACTGGTTTGATATCCTTATAGTTCAAGGCACTCTCAAAAGTCTTCAACACCACAGTTCAAAACCATCAATTCTATGATGCTCAACCTTCTTCATGGTCCAACTCCCACATCCATAGATGACTACTGGAAAAACTATAGCTTTGAGTATATGGAAAGACACTTGCTCCTTGGAAGAAAGCTATGACTAACCTAGACAACATATTAAAAAGCAGAGACATTGTTGACAAAGGTCCATCTAGTCAAAGCTATGGCTTTTCCAGTAGTCATGTATGAATGTGAGAGTTGGAACATAAAGGAAGCTGAGTGCTGAAGAATTGATGTTTTTGAACTGTGGTGTTGAAGAAGACTGTTGAGAGTCCCTTGGACTGCAAGGAGATCAAACCAGTCAATCTTAAAGGAAATAACTCCTGAATATTCTTTGGAAGAATTAATGCTGAAACTAAAGTCCAATACTTTGTCTCCCTGATGCAAAAGCCAACTCATTGGAAAAGACCCTGATTCTGGGAAAGACTGAAGACAAAAGGAAAAGAGGATGGCAGAGGATGAGATGTTTGGATGGCATCACTGACTCAACAGATATGAGTTTAAGAGAGTTCAGGGAGTTGGTATGGACAGAGAGGCCTGGTGTGCTGTAGTCCATGTGGTCACAAAGAGTCAGACACGACTGAGCAACTGAACTGAACTGATACAGACCTTTGTCTGCAAAGTGATGTCTCTGTTTTTTAATACAGTGTCTAGGTTTGTCATAGCTTTTCCTCAGAGCAGCAATGTCTTTTAATTTTGTGGCTGCAGTCACCATCTGCAGTGATCTTGGAACCCAAGAAAATAAAGACTATCACTGTTTCCATCATGAAGCACTGGGGTCAGATGACACGATCTTCATTTTTTTTGAATGTTGAGTTTTAAGCCAGCTTTTTCACTCTCCTCTTTCACTTTCATCAAGAGGCTCTTTACTTCCTCTTTGCTTTCTGCCTTAAGGGTGGTGTCATTTGCATATCTCAGATTATTGATATCTCCTCCTGCAGTTTTGATTCCAGCTTGTGCTTCATCCAGCTAGGCATTTCAGATGATGTACTCTGCATATAAGTTAAATAAGCAGGGGGACAATATACAGCCTTGACATACTCCTTTCCCGATTTGGAACTAGTCTCTTGTTCCATGTCTGATTCTAACTGTTACTTCCTGACCTGCGAGAAGAAAAAACAGTGGTACATAATATTGCCATCTGTTAAGGTAATCAGACATTTGCATGAGGTAATTTTCCCTGATGGCTCCACGGTTAAGAATCTGCCCACAAAGCAAGTGACACAAGAGATTCAGTTTCAATCCATAGGTAGCAATATCCTCCGAAGAAGGGCATGGGCACCCTCTCCTAGAGTCTTGCTGGGAAAATCTCATGACAGAGGAGCCTGGTGCACTATGGGCCATGTGGTTGCAAAGAGCTGGACACGAATGAAGCAACTGAGCATGCATGAAAACCAGTTTTTTGATTTTCTAAAAGGGCTGTTTCCACAAAAACGTACCCTGCTTAAGTTTTCTTCATGGCACTTTTATCTCTCCCGAAAGCCCATCCTGGATTCTATATACAGATGATCCCCACAAACTTATGATGGTTCCACCTTATGATTTTTTTTTTTTTTTTGCCTTTACCATGGTTCAAAAGCAATACACATTTCGTAGAGACTATAATGTTGATCTGCTCATGGGTTAGATACTTTCTTGTGATGATGGACAGAGGCAGCCTCAGCTCCCAGTCAACCACCAGATCACAGGATAAATAACCAATACACTTACAATTGGGCTTCCCAGGTAGCTCAGCTTCTAAATAATCTGCCTGCAATGCAGGAGACCCCGGTTTGATTCCTGAGTCAGCAGTTCCCCTGGAGAAGGGATAGGTTACTCACTCCAGTATTCTTGAGTTTCTCTGGTGGCTTAGATGGTAAAGAATCCAACTGCAATGTGGGAGACCTGGGTTAGATACCTGGGTTGAGAAGATCCCCTGGAGGAGGGCATGGCAACCCATTCCACTATTCTTGCCTAAAGAATCCCCATGGACAGAAAACCCTGCTGGGCTATAGCCCAGAGATCTGTAAGAATCAGATTTGCATGAGTGACCAAGCACAGCACAGCACACTTACAAACTCACGGCTCAGTGGTAAAGAATCTGCATGCGATGCAGGCAGTATGGATTCCATCCCTGGGTGGGCAAGATACCCTGGAGAAGGAAATGGAAAGTCACTCAAGTATTTCTTGCCTGGGAAATCCCAAGGACAGAGGAGCCTGGCTGTCAGGGAGAAGGAAATCCCTCCTCCCAGAGGAGCCAATCCCTGGGCTTGCAAGGGTCAGAAATGACTTAATGATTAAATCACCTCCCCTCTTACAACGGTTCTGCACTCGGACAACCATTCTGTTTTTCCCTTTTAGTACAGTATTCAATAAATTACATGAGATATTTAATACCTTGTAGCAGGTTTTGTGTTAGATGATTTTGCCCAACGGTAGGCTAACATGAGTGTTCTGGTAAGCTGGGTTAAACTACGATGTTTGGTACGTTAGGTATAGTTAAGGCATTTCCTGTTTAAGATATTTTCAACTTACAATGTGTTTATCTAGACATAACTCTTGTAAGCTGAGGAAGATCTGTATTTATTTTTTATCGTCCAGTTCTATTAGCTTTACCATTAGAATGTAAACTCACTAAAGGAATAACTTTTGTCTCTCTTCAGCGTCATATTCTGAATGGCTAGACTGGTGCTCATTAACTGCTGAATGACTGCATTAATGAATCACAATGGAAGAGCAATGTTGGTGTGATGGTGAGAGAAATGTTACAGATAAAATGAAAAGACTACTATAATTGAACATTTGTCTATTTGCACCTCAAAATTTGTCATGAAGGCTTGATTGGAATTTCATCTTTCTTATATGTATAAAAATCACCTGCCATAGATAATGTAAAGAAAAATTAGAACTAATAGGAAAATACTATAAATCAGCTTAAAATAATTTTTAAACTCAGGAAAAACAATTCTGTGATAAGGACACAATAGACTGAGAGCATAACAGGCAGAATAAACCTGTTGAAGTCCATGAATACTGGGAAATGTACTGAATGAAAGAAGTCAAAAAGCGAAGGTCATGAGATCAAAAGAGCAGATGAAATTAAGTAGAAAAGCCATTTTTGTCTGATATTTTAAGAAGAGAGAGTATCAAAATAAACAAGAAATTCCTATTTATTTTAAGTCATACATTTATCAGTCTTAAATAAAGCCAAATGTGATCCCCATTAAATTCCAGCCTACTCTGAGAGAATACTTACAAAATTATTTTCATAGTAGCATTTTTTTAACTTACTGTTGCAGCTGCCTCCATAACTTAACATTTTAAAACATTTCTTGCATATTTAATATAATGGGTCACCAGCTCATTTTCTATATTTTTATATTGCTTACTTTTGAGAATATATTTATCTATGTGGTAATTTATGATGTCTATTTAAAAAGAGAGATGATTAGTGGCCTGTGAGTTCCAACTCGAGGAAAATCTGCATTATTAATTTCAAGAAGAAACTTTGTCTTTGTGATTACTTAAGCCAGACAAAATTTCAGTGTCACTGGGGAATTAATGCGGAGATGATTTAGGGATTTGGATAGTAATTGGTGTGTCACACATGCCACGCTGTCCAGGGCTATGGACACAGATGGTGATGAATATACTTGCCATAGTCTCTGAGATCAGTATAAAAATGTGATGAAACAGATTTTTTTTTTCAATTCTTTGAGGTTTGTAAGTAACCATGCTGGTTAATGAGCTAATTTAGATAGGCTTTAAACAAGAATATAATCACATTAATGGCAATTATTAGAAAGTAGCACAGAATGAAGCTTTTTTAGCTCCCATTCCAAGTTTTAATTAGCAATTAAATGGAAAGTTATTTGACTTTTGATGAAGTTTCAATATCTTCTTATATGTATATATGTAAAACAGTTTTAGAAGTATTATTTCCGTAAAAATGTCTCCAAAAGAAATATCACCAAATATATTTCCAATAGTAAATATTCTAAAGAATACATTTAGATGAAATACTGGAGATACAGCAGTCATGTATATCCTTACATGTAAATTAAAACCAGAAAAAATTCTATATGAAAATGTCATCTAAATTAATCCTGATTTTTAAAGGACTGAAGGATTTCTAACTCACATATTTGCTTTATTGTAATTGGGATAGTGTCTGATGCATGTTGTGACATAATGACTGTCACTTTTAATATAGAAAAATATTTAGAAGTGACAAAATAATTTAACAAATGAAAAACATTTAAATTTTTTTGCAGGCACCTCATTGTCTTTGCAGCCCTAAAATTTATATGGTAAATGTTTTTAAGTATAATGTTATTGTCAAGTATATATGAAATATTAGAAAATGACATATATTTTAGCTTTAGAGGTATATAGTAGATTTCAGTATTATTCTTAGTACCTCTGAACAAGTCCATAGGAAAACCCACAAGAGAGAAAAAATGTAGAAATGTTTACTATTCTGAAGGTTATCTAATTTCTTTTGAATCAAGACCAATTCATCAACAAAATATTTTTAAGTGACACGGAAATTTAATAGCTTACAATTTTCATGTATGCCTATGGACCTTCCTAAATTCACATTCTATTTTACATGTTTATTTTCTGCTTCCACCAGTGGCTTCCCTGGTGGCTCAGACTGGGGGAATCTGCCTGCAATATGGGAGAGTTGGATTCGATCCCCAGCTGGAGAAGATGCCCTGGAGGAGAGGATTGCAACCCACTCCAGAATTCTTGCCTGAAGAATTCCATGGACAGAGAAGCCCAGCATTCTACACAATCCATTGGATTGCAAAGATTTGGACACAATGGAGCAACTATTTTTTTCCTTGCTAACACTGTCCACATCACCACTCCAGGAATATGAGTATTATTCATGTAAGTCACAGTCTGTAACTTAATCATCTTTAAACCTTATTATTATTTTCTTTAAGTTCCTGGAATGTAGAAGGTGCTCAATAAATGCTTACTGACTGAAGGAACATACAGGAAAAGTCACTTCAGTCGTGTCAGACTCTTTATGACCCTGTGGACTATAGCCTACCAGGCTCCTCCGTCCATAGGGATCCTCCAGGCAAGAATACTGGAGTGGGTTGCATGTCTTCTTTCAGGGAATCTTCCCAACCCAAGGATCAAACTCAGATCTTTTAAGTCTCCTACATTAGCAGGTGAATACTTTATCACTAGTGCTACCTGGGGAACAAATCCAGCTTTACTTGCTATTATCTTCAATAAGAACATTTTCAAAGTAATAATTAAGGGGGCATTCATATTTTAAAAACTCTGATATGTTATTAATTCCACTGGCAATTATATAAATTTCACAGAAATTGACAATACTTTTCAAACTTCTATCAATCACAAAGTTTAACCAATAAAACCACAATGCTTTAACAAATAAACTTTTAAGTGTTTTTAAGTATGAAGATTTAAAAATGTAATCTTAGAAATCCACAATACTTAGAAAATATGTACAATTCCATGGCACAGAATTAAGTACTAAAATACTAGCCTTAAAAATACACATACACACACAAACATATATATATATATATATATACACACATATATATCTATGTATAACTTGTACTCTATGCTACCCTGCTTTCTTCAGTAGAAGAATCAGAATATAACTTAATGCTTTCTTGATGACTTGGAGCATTATGAACACATTATTAGTTATATGACATCATATAATATTACAGATATAATGTGACTAAAGATATTGATGGTATGAATTTTGTTACTAAGTTTTAATAGTCTCACATAATGAACTGCAAGGTGCAGGGCAAACCAGCAATTGTTTTGTCTTTTTCCATATTTTAATCACTGTCTTTCATGCTGTTATTATTTGCTAATTCCCTGTAATTAGTTAAGGGAAAAGTTCAGGCTATACTCAAAAGTAAATCTGAGGAAAACATAATCTACTTAAAAATTATCCATAGGTTTGGTACTTGGTACTTACAATGACCTCTAAAACAGTAGAAATTTCCCAAAACACTGGTACCTGCACGTGTTACCAGATGTTTTATTTAACAGATTTGAAACTAAAAATCAATTTGGTTGTCATTCATTGCCCTTTTGAGGATTTAGCCATAAAATGAATCAATGAAAATAAGAGAGAGATATACAAGAGTCTCTATTTAACATTCAATATAAAAGGGATTTTTTTGTAACATAAATCTATAAATGTGACAAGATTTTTTTATATAGATTAATAGTTAATAGGTAAGTACACATATTCATAAACTCCTAACAGTTCTTAAGGGTGTATGCATGCATGCTCAGTCATGTTGGACACTTTGCAACCCCATGGACTGTAGCCCTCCAGGCTTACCTGTCCATGGAATTTTCCAGGCAAGAATATTGGAGTGGCTTGGCATTTCTTAAACCAGGGGGTCTTACTGACCCAGGGATCAAGCCCACATCTCTTGCATCTCCTGCATTGGCAGGCAGATTATTTACCACTGAGTCATCTGGGAAGCCCTACTTGGTATTAAAAATATCCTATATAATAAGAATAATATATTCAAATGTTCTTTGAAAAGGTTATCAAATATTTTAATGTAAATGTTTGAAAATATTTACTTTTACATTTACATTTTCAAGATGCAAAAAAATTATGAATTGAAGAGAATGCTTGCAGTTTGTCTATTATTTTTCCTGTCACTGATGGAGATAGCTGATCTAATCCTATCATAGAATCTGTATAATTTATATCAATGTCATTTTTATTTATTCTATATTATTTTCAAGTAGTAAGTAACCTCACATTGACCTTTACTCACTTCCTGCTTTCTCATGAAACGGCATCCTGTAATCTATAGACACATCTACAGAGGCCAGGAAGGTTAGGGTGTGCTGTCTTCTTTGCAAAATGTCATCAGGTAGAAGATGCCCCAAGGAGAATACAAATCCTCCTTTTTGCTGTGGTCAAGCATCTCAATGATATCTTACTCTGCTCTTAGGTGCTGTCAACTGAGAGGAAATATAATCTTTGGAAAGTAAGGGAGGAAGAAATATTTGCGAACAAGTTTTCACTTTTAAGGTCTTTCCTCAGAAAGATATGTGTTTAGTTCTTAATAAATTATTGATTATTTCTTCATCTGTGCTTTCAGTATTCATTTTCATGCTGGAATTCAGAATTGAGCGCAGTTAATAGATTAAGATCTGGCTTGTGAGAGTGCTTGAATGGAAAGAGTAGCCCTGGGTTCTGGAAAGCTATTTCTATTATCTATTAAAGCTCACTAGGTTTTTTTTTTTTTTTTAAACATCGTAGTTAAATAATTAATTTATATTAATTATTCCTCTCACAGTTTGTCGTGATGGGGATAAAACATACAAAATAAACCAAAGGGGGAGAAAGGAAAAAAAATCAGCATAGACAATCAAGTATGTCAATGCTGATCTGCCCTGCCCTTGACTTGAGTACACAACCTAAAGTTTCAAGCTTGTGATTTAATCTGACAAGTTCAAGGTGTAAGAATATTTAATTTCTAAGTGAGACCATGAAACACTGCATTTGTTTTTCTCAAGTTTACCAAAATCTTTTATAGCTTCAGAGCTTTGCTCATGTCCCTTCATTTTGGAATTATTTCTACCTTTTATTTTGATTGGAGCCAACATCTATTCTTCCTATTGAACTTACAAGAAAGCATATCTATGATTGGAATTAAGTAAGCTCTGTAGCATGAAGGCTTCTCTGATAAATTCATTGCATTTGCTCTATCAGCAAACTTCACCAAACCATATTTCACTTACTTGTTCACTTCAGTTCAGTTCAGTTCAGTCGCTGAGTTGTGTCCGACTCTTTGAGACCCCATGAATTGCAGCATGCCAGGCCTCTCTGTCCATCACCAACTGCCGGAGTTCACTCAGACTCACGCCCATCAAGTCAGTGATGCCATCCAGCCATCTCATCCTCTGTTGTCCCTTTCTCCTCCTGCCCCCAATCCCTCCCAGCATCAGAGTCTTTTCCAATGAGTCAACTCTTCTCATGAGGTGGCCAGAGTACTGGAGTTTCAGCTTTAGCATCACTCCTTCCAAAGAAATCCCAGGGTTGATCTCCTTCAGAATGGACTGGTTGGATCTCCTTGCAGTCCAAGGGACTCTCATAGGCTTCTCCAACACCACAGTTCAAAAGCATCAATTCTTCAGCACTCAGCCTTCTTCACAGTCCAACTCTCACATCCATACATGACCATAGGAAAAACCATAGCCTTGACTAGATGGACCTTTGTAGGCAAAGTAATGTCTCTGCTTTTGAATATGCTATCAAGGTTGGTCATAACTTTCCTTCAAAGGAGTAAGCGTCTTTTAATTTCATGGCTGCAATCACCATCTGCAATGATTTTGGAGCCCCCCAAAATAAAGTCTGACACTGTTTCCACTGTTTCCCCATCTATTTCCCATGAAATGATAGGACCGGATGCCATGATCTTCGTTTTCTGAATATTGAGCTTTAAGCCAACTTTTTCACTGTCCTCTTTCACTTTCATCAAGAGGCTTTCGAGTTCCTCTTCACTTTCTGCCATAAGGGTGGTGTCATCTGCATATCTGAGGTTATTGATATTTCTCCCCGCAATCTTGATTCCAGCTTGGGTTTCTTCCAGCCCAGCGTTTCTCATGATGTACTCTGCATAGAAGTTAAATAAGCAGGGTGACAATATACAGCCTTGACGTACTCCTTTTTCTATTTGAAACCAGTCTGTTGTTTTATGTCCTCTTCTAACTGTTGCTTCCTGACCTGCATAGAGGTTTCTCAAGAGGCAGGTCAGGTGGTCTGGTATTCCAATCTCTTTCAGAATTTTCCACAGTTTATTTTGATCCACACAATCAAAGGCTTTGGCATAGTCAATAAAGCAGAAATAGATGTTTTTCTGGACCTCTCTTGCTTTTTCCATAATCCAGTGGATGCTGGCAATTTGATCTCTGGTTCCTCTGCCTTTTATAAAACCAGCTTGAACATCAGGAAGTTCACAGTTCATGTATTGCTGAAGCCTGGCTTGGAGAATTTTGAGCATTACTTTACTAGGGTGTGAGATGAGTGCAATTGTGCGGTTAGTTTGAGCATTGTTTGGCATTTCCTTTCTTTGGAATTGGAATGAAAACTGACCTTTTCCAGTCCTGTGGCCACTGCTGAGTTTTCCAAATTTGCTGGCATATGGAGTGCAGCACTGTCACAGCATCATCTTTCAGGATTTGAAATAGCTCAACTGGAATTCCATCACCTCCACTAGCTTTGTTCGTAGTGATGCTTTCTAAGGCCCACTTGACTTCACATTCCAGGATGTCGGGCTCTAGATGAGTGATCACACCATCATGATTATCTGGGTGGTGAAGACCTTTTTGTACAGTTCTTCTGTGTATTCTTGCCACCTCTTTTTAATATCTTCTGCTTCTGTTAGGTCCATACCATTTCTGTCCTTTATCGAGCCCATCTTTGCATGAAATGTTCCCTTGGTATCTCTAATTTTCTTGAAGAGATCTCTAGTCTTTCCCATTCTGTTCTTCTCCTCTATTTCTTTGCATTGATCACTGAAGAAGGCTTTCTTATCTCTTCTTGCTATTCTTTGGAACTCTGTATTCAGATGCTTATATCTCCTTTTCTCCTTTGCTTTTCGCCTCTCTTTTTTTCACAGCTCTTTGTAAGGCCTCCCCAGACAGCCATTTTGCCTTTTCGCCTTTCTTTTCCATGGGGATGGTCTTGATACCTGTCTCCTGTACAATGTCACAAACCTCATTGCATAGTTCATCAGGCACTCTATCTATCAGATCTAGGCCCTTAAATCTATTTCTCACTTCCACTGTATAATCATAAGGGATTTGATTTAGGTCATACCTGAATGGTCTAGTGGTTTTCCCTACTTTCTTCAATTTAAGTCTGAATTTGGTAATAAGGAGCTCATGATATGAGCCACAGTCAGCTCCTGGTCTTGTTCTTGTTGACTGTATAGAGCTTCTCCATCTTTGGCTGCAAAGAATATAATCAATTTGATTTCCGTGTTAACTATCTGGTGATATCCATGTTTAGAGTCTTCTCTTGTGTTGTTGGAAGAGGGTGTTTGCTATGACCAGTGCATTGTCTTCTCAAAACTCTATTAGTCTTTGCCCTGCTTCATTCTGCATTCCAAGGCCAAATTTGCCTGTTACTCCAGGTGTTTCTTGACTTCCTACTTTTGCTTTCCAGTCCCCTATAATGAACAGGGCATCATTTACGGGTGTTAGTTCTAAAAGGTCTTGTAGGTCTTCGTAGAACCGTTCAACTTCAGCTTCTTCAGTGTTACTGTTTGGCGCATAGACTTGAATTACTGTAATATTGAATGGTTTGCTTTGGAAATGAACAGAGATCATTCTGTCATTTTTGAGATTGCATCCAAGTACTGCATTTTGGACTCTTTTGTTGACCACCATGGCTACTCCATTTCTTCTGAGGCATTTCTGCCTGCAGTAGTAGATATAATGGTCATCTGAGTTAAATTCACCTATGCCAGTCCATTTTAGTTTGCTGATTCCTAGAATGTCGCCGTTCACTCTTGCCATCTCTCGTTTGACCACTTCCAATTTGCCTTGAATCATGGACCTGACATTCCAGGTTCCTATGCAATATTGCTCTTTACAGCATCGGACCTTGCTTCTATCACCTGTCACATCCACTGCTGGGTATTGTTTTTGCTTTGGCTCCATCCCTTCACTCTTTCTGGAGTTATTTCTCCATTGATCTCCAGTAGCATGTTGGGCACCTACTGACCTGGCGAGTTCCTCTTTCAGTATCCTATCATTTTGCCTTTTCATACTGTTCATGGGGTTCTCAAGGCAAGAATACTGATGTAGTTTGCCATTCCCTTCTCCAATGGACCACATTCTGTCAATGGTTTGCCTTTCCCTTCTCCAGGGGATCTTCCCAACCCGGGGATAGAACCCAGGTCTCTCACATTTCTGGTGGATTTTTTAACAGCTGAGCCACAAAGGAAGCCCACCTGTTCACTTAGTCTAACTATTATGATGGTAGGACTTTCCTCACCAACTGCCTAGGTATGTCTAGCATTGTTCATTTATTTTTTATTTATAATAATTTATTATAGATGTCATTCATTTATTTTTATTTTGTAAAAATTATTTTAAATTTTATTTTCTATGTTTTTAATTTTTTTCTAGATAGAAATTAAATGAATGCATGTTGATGCTATTGTTCAAATATTACAAAAACATTTATATCTCTACTTAATACAGAGGTACTTGTTCCCCTAAATTAGTTCTCTCTGGTTGTTCTATCAGTGGATTTTACCTTCCATTTAACATTTCAGGAACTTGCAACAGGAACGTGAGGATCTTTGCCATCTCAGAAAAGCCCTAGTGT
Source organism: Budorcas taxicolor (assembly GCF_023091745.1). Lineage (NCBI taxonomy): Eukaryota > Metazoa > Chordata > Mammalia > Artiodactyla > Bovidae > Budorcas > Budorcas taxicolor. The sequence continues at coordinate 92,285,831 of NC_068910.1, forward strand.
TTTCCCCGGTTTTCTATTCCTGACTGACACCAGCCAGTTTTAAGATGAAGATTTTTCTTTAATAAGATTTTAAACATAAAATATTAAGCAAGTTTTCATAAGCTCAATCTATTTTAATAAGTATAATAAGATTATTTTCTCTCTAAGATTGTATATTGATATTTTCTTTTTATTTGAAAAAAAATGAGGGAGATAAATGACAGTTTTTTTAATGGCCTTTATTTGGGGAAAAAAGAGATGGTATTAATAAATAAACACCTTTTTTGAATCCTTCTCATTTTTGTGGTTGTTGATGCTGAATTATCCTTGGCCTCTGAGATCTGTACTCTGAGAAGGGCTGTTCTAGATCAGATGCTAAACATTTGCTCCTGGCCATGAATCTTGGTGGCTCCAATCACAGCAATATATCTAAAATGTTTGTTCAGAAGTAGATCTCAGAGTGATAAGTACATGGATGTGACTAAGAAACAATACTTTTTAAGTTCTTTTGTGCAGTTTAGAGTTGTAATATGAATCTTATTTTCAAAAGGAAAGAGTAGCACCTTTTTAGTTCCAAATGGGTTATTTGTGGCCTTAAGGCTCAGGGGAGGCAAGCTTGCATTCCAGCGCTGCTCAGAGTGAAGGCTCAAATGTCTATGAGGAGGCTTCATTGCATTTGCTTTAGACAATTTAATGCCTTGCAGCCACTCAGGAGCTCAGCAAAAGAAAGTCCGTTATGATTATATGTTGGAGGAATAATGAAGTCATGTAAAGCAAAGAAAAAATACTACATAGATCACAATAGCGAAAGAACATAAATTCTCTTAAAACACCAGTTAGCAAATTTAAGCCTTATACCACTAATAATCATGTTGCCAACATGAAACTTTTGCAATTATTATTATTCTTTTTACCATTTTTAATTCAAGATTTCTTTAATTATCATTCAGGATGAGGAATTTTCATATTTTGTATGTAGCAAAGAGCAACATGTTGATTAAGACAGTTTGAAAGGAAATTGTATGATATTTTTGAACTAGCCCTCCTTATTATGTCTGAAAATTCATATATTTATTTTTAATATTGTATATCTACTATCTTATAATCTTTTCTTCCCAAATGTAATATATTGACCATATAAAATGTTTCTTGATTATATTCTTCAAATATTATAAAACGGTTATATGTTAGTAAATATTTTCAGTCATTATATAAAATATGAATTATTTCACCTGACTCAGCATATACCTTAATAAATATGAAATTACTACTACCTTAAGTGGTTTAAATTGAAGAGATAAAAATTTTAAGAAGATTTTTACCATTTAGTACATAATGAGACTTTAAAAGCATTCTAAAATCAAAACCTACGTAAGGCATTTAATAGGAGCAAACTAACCTACATGGGAAAAGAATTTGAAAAAGAATAATGGGCACAAATTAAACTCATAGTTTAAGCCAACTAACTCCTTTCCTTAATTAGGTGTTAGATGAAAGAAATGCACAGAACTTTTTATTTAATTACAGAAAATTATAACTGATATATTATCAATAAATATTAGCTAACTGATCATAAATTACTTTAAAGCACCAAATATGATCACTTAGTACCATTATCATTATAGCATTATAACCAACTTGTTCCAAATCCCAATTTTATTTGCAGTTTGATAAATACGCTTTGTAGTAAGTGATCCAGAGACATATGCTTTTCTATGGGGCTGTGGCATTTAGTCACATCCCTCTAGCTTCATTTACTGCTCACAGTCCTGCTATTTTTGTGTCTCCAACACCCTCAATTAAAGAGCTTATTATAGCATTGATTCCTCAATTTCCTGTGTCTGAGTTTCCTGCAACCACTATCTTTGAGAAGAAACTGAAGTGGAGTGCAGAAATGTACTTGAGATGGACTTCAACCCTATGGGAATCACTTTCTCTCATGAAAAGCAGACTCCTTTTCCCAATCTTGGCTTCTATCTGAGAATCACCATTCCACTACTGGGATGGATTAGGCAGTGGTTATTACAATGCAATAGCTTTGGAAAAGGAAATGACAGGCACCTCTAGTATACTTGGCTGGGAATTTCCAAGGACAGAGGAGCCTGGCATGATACAGCCCAAGAGGTCACAAAGACTCGGACATGACTTAATGACTAAATAGCAGAAGCCACAGCCAATCACTAAAGAATGTAGCTGTTCTCAGCACCACAGTGACTGAGCTTCAGCTTGGTGTCCACACAGGAAGAAACAGGCATCCCTGAGTCCTCCCCAGTCTTCTCAGACCTCTACACAAAGGTAGCCCCAGTCTTCTGCTTTGGCACAGGAATCCTGACAGCACTGAATGTTGTGTGCATGGGAAAATGAGCCAGTAGTAGCCACAGTCTTTCAGAATGTAGGCTCTGGGAGGGAAAAGGAAAAATAAAGAGGAAAGTGACTTGGCCAGTTGGATTAGGTGACTTCTTCCAGCCTGCCAGTTTCTGGGTTGCATTCATAGCAACCAGACTGAAGATGCAAAAAAGCTTAGGAGCAAACAAATCTATGCATATTGGCATAGGCTTGGTGACATCATGCACAAGATGGATTTGGGTAGAAATGCCTGTGCTACATCTCCTTTTAATCATACTATTTCATCTTTGTAATACTTATTTCTTGGAAAAATCCAAAGTGAGGCATCTTGACTTACTAGCTTTTAAAGTCCACCTTCCCCTCGAGGTAAATTAAACAATGTTCATTAAACACTTATGTGAGGTAAGCATCACATGGAAATGCCAGGCCTTGGAAGGTTGGGCTGCACTTTCCCAGCCAGGATGATGGGTTTTATGTTTTGCTCACTTTAAAGCTTGTAGTCCATAAGCCTACCCGGTGAGCTAGTCAGTAGAAGTGAGGGGTTCCAACTCAGAAAGGTCTCCTCAATTATCAAAGATACATGAAGAGAGGAAGCTTTTGCTAGAATCCCCCTTGAGAATTTTCTTGCTGAGGGATGTACTGAGGCAGTGTATCTCCAAGTGTGGTCCACAGATCAGCAGCATCTGCATCACCTGGAGTCTTAATAGAGATGCAGATTCTCAGGTTCCATTTCACATATGCTGAATCAGAAACTGAGGGGCTGGAGAGCAGTGACCTTCTTACAACTACACGAGAAGTTGCCAAAAAACTCAATGTCAGCCATTTTAGATCAGTCATTCAGCATTTGAAGCAAATTGGAAAGGTGCAAAAACTCAGTAAGTGGTTACCTCAAGAGCTGACTGAAAATGAAAACAATCATCATTCTGAAGTGCTATCTTCTCTTATTCCATGAAACAGCAATGAACCATCAGATGGTGACGTGTGACAAAAAGTGGATTTTATAGGACAACTGGATTTTATAGGATGGCCAGCTCAATGGTTGGACTGAGGAGATGCTCCAAAGCACTTCCTAAAGACACACTTACACACACACACACACACACACACACACACAAAAGTCATGGTCACTGTTTGCTGGTCTGTTGTCCTTCTGAACTACTATAGCTTTCTGAATTCTGGCAAAACCATTACATCTGAGAAGTATGCTCAGCAAATCAATAAGATGCACCAAAACCTGCAATGTATGCCACTGGCATCGGTCAACAGAAAGGGCTCAGTTCTTCTCCAGGATAATGCTTGAATGTACATAGCACAACCGATGCTTCAGAAGTTGAAAGAATTGGGCTACAACGTTTTGTTTCATCCACCATGTTCACCTGAACTCTCAACAATGGACTACCACTTCTTCAAGCATCTCAGCAACTTTTTGACAGAAAAAAAGGTTTCTACAACAGCAAGATGCAGAAAATGCTTTCCAAGAGTTTGTGGAATCCTGAAGCTCTGATTTTTACACTACAGGTATAAAATAATTTATTTCTCTGCAAAAATGTATCAATTGTAATCATTCCTATTTTGATTAATAAAGATATGTTTGAGCCTAGTTATAATGATTTAATACTCATCCTCAAAAGTGCAATTACTTTTGTCCCACCCTTATCTTTTAAACACATACGCGCCCAAGAATCACCTAATAAAGGATGAAGGATTCACAGTGAAACAAAAATAAGCCACCAACAAATCTAGAGGCTGGTGACCCAGTGGTCAAGAACCCGTCTGCCAGTGCAGAAGACATGGATTCAATCCCTGGGTTGTGAAGATTCCCTGGATTAGGAAATGGCAACCCTTTCCAATATTCTTGCTTGGGAAATTTCATGGATAGAGAGGAATGTCATGGTCTATAGTCCATGGGGTCACAAAAGAGTTGGACATAACAACTAAACCACAAAAAGTCTACTATCCTAAACTTGACTTCGTTGTCCCACTCTCTCCCTCAAGAAAACAAAAACAAAAAACATAGATGACTTGAGCCTTGTGATTACACTAGCAAAGCAGAGTGAACCCCAGAGATCACTCATCTGTGTGCACAGAGGCTGGTGATGCCAATCCAAGGAATTATGTAAAGTTTGTTAGAAAGTGTTTGCATAAACCTTTGCGGTGATGACATACATCTAATATGGACATAAAGGATACTGTGAATTCTTGCAGCTGAATCATGGGGTGCTTGGGCTTTGGACCCACTGTTTTTGGTTCAAATCCCAGCTCAGGTGCTTCAATCTTGTGTGACCTTAGGAGGTAATTTGCTTCAGCCTTAGTTTTCTCATCTATAAGATCAGAGAGATAATCTAACTCACAAAGTTGCTGTGAGGATGCAAAGAGAGGATTCGATGTAAATGTTAGGATGGTGTCAGGCATATTGTGTGGTTTTAGGAAATGTTAGCTCTGGCAAAGCTATGTTTTTCAGATCATGCCCACAACTGTTTGTTCATGTGTGAAATCAATTTATTGGTTTGCAACAGCATCTTTAGGAGAAGGGGACGACAGAGGATGAGATGGCTGGATGGCATCACTGACTCAATGGACGTGAGTCTGAGTGAACTATGGGAGTTGGTGATGGAAAGGGAGGCCTGGCGTGCTGCGATTCATGGGGTTGCAAAGAGTCGGACACAACTGAGCGACTGAACTGAACTGAACTGAACAGCATCTTTTGAAAGACATTTAAAAAATTGCATTATACTATGTAAACAAATGCAATAGCTTTTCCCCAATTTCTCTGGATTCCTAAAGATGATGCATAGTTTATCTAAAGTCAAGAATTTTTTTCTTAGGTTAAATCTCTGCACGGTGCTTTGTTGGTTATATAATCATTTGTCAGCACCCAACCCCCAACACAAAGGGGTTAATAGTCTAGGAAAAATAGAAATTGAATTTTTGTAAAATCCATTCAAATGTAATTTAATAAAGGAAGAAAAGTAAAATTAAAGAACACTTTTTAAAATAAAATCAATTAAAGAGAATTTTGTCCATGAACACAAAATAATTTACTTCATCCCTAAAATTGGTAAGGTGTTTTTGTATTAGTATTTTTTTTTCCTTTTTAATGAAATGCTTTTCTGATTAAAATATTCTTTAATCACAGTTGATATTTCATGTTATATAAGGAACATCAATAACAATGCAATCTAGCAATGGAATAGAGAAGCCTCATTATGGTGCCCTTGCTCAGACCTTAATTTTGAATTTGACCAGGATATTCATTAAAACTAGTCAATGCAAATTCTGATTCCAAAATAGGTTGATCCTTCTTATCTCACCTAGATGTGATCTTGATTTAATAAGGAGGAGAAAAACAAAAGGGAAAGTAAGAGAAATTAATGGTATTCCCTAGATGTTGAGATATAGAGATCTTGTTTAAACAGGAAGCTCATGTTAACTCAAGATTTTAGTGAAAATGAATAATCAGCAAAGTCTTTCACATTTTGTTGACCATAAAAATCAATTCGTTTGTCTTTTAAAAAATGTAAATCTTTTGCTTGGAAACATTAACTTTTAGACAATATATTCATTGATTCATTGTTTCTTTTATGCATTCATGGAACAAATATTTGAGCTCTATTACACCAACTATGAGTGAAAGCTGATACCTAGCCTTGATTAACTCACAAGATAGGGAAACTGTACTCACAGGTATGTACATTAAAGACAGTATTAAATTTTATATGTATATATAAATTTTATATGCTCTATATTTCATATAGAGCAAATATTTAGGAAGTAACCTGTGCTGACAGACAAGTGCCAAAGAGCATACTACTCACTTAATTAAAATTAGTCATAGTACTCCTCATCAACCCAAGATGGAAAACAGATAAGAATGGAATTTTTTTAATTAAAGCTTAGGTGAATGTCCTGGAAACATTTGCCACATATTTCCATTAGGTTCTTGGCACAAGGCTTTGGATCATTTGAAGACAATATAAATAAAGGACTATTTACAAAAGGGTGTTTCTAGATTGTTGTTGTTCAGTCACTAGTTCAGTTCAGTTCAGTTGCTCAGTTGTGTCTGACTCTTTGTGGCCCCATGGACTGCAGCATGCCAGGCCTCCCTGTCCATCACCAACTTCTGGAGTTTACTCAAACTCATGTCCATTGAGTCAGTGGTGCCATGCAACCACCTCATCCTCTGTCACCCTCTTCTACTCCTGCCTTCAATCTTTCCCCAAATCAGGGTCTTTTCCAATAAGTTGTCTCCTCACATCGGGTGGCCAAAGTATTGGAGCTTCAGCATCAGTTCTTCCAATGAATATTCGGGGTTGATTTCCTTTAGGATTGACGCGTTTGACCTCCTGGCTGTCCAAGGGACTTTTAAGAGTCTTCTTTAGCACCACGGTTTGAAAGCAATTGGGGGAAAGAAGAACATAATCCATTTATTGGGGCCATTCTCACTCTGCATCAGAAGGAATCCGGGAAGAAACACCTTACCAGAAATTGAATCCCAAAGATAGATAGATGTGGAGAGGGCCTTTTGTTGAGGATTATAGCAGCCTTAGTTCTCCTGTGGTAAGCATGCCTGGATATAGACACTCTGACACAATACGAGATAGGACTAAAAAGACTTATGCAGATCACTAGCATTTCTCTCCAGCTAATTCAGTTCAGTTCAGTTGCTCAGTCATGTCCAACTGTTTGCGACTCCAAGGACTACAGCACACCAGGCTTCTTGACCATCACCAGCTCCCAGAGCTTGCTCAGACTCGTGTCCAGTGAGTTGAGAATGCCATCCAACCATCTTATTCTCTGTTATCCCCTTCTTGTCCCACCTTCAATTTTTCCCAGCATCAAGCTCTTTTCCAATGAATCAGTTTGTCTCATCAGGTAGCCAAAGTACCTTTGCTTTATTCTTAAAGGCAAAAATTCAGTTTCGATGACTGGCTTTGTTGCTTCTAGGATTAGCTAAATGAAAACTTCCTATGAGTATTTTACTTACCTAGTTGGTGTTTAGCTTGGTGGGCTATAGTCCATGGGGTTACAAAGAGTTGGACATGACTGAGGTGACTTCAGGAGAAGAAGGAGTTTGTGTTTACTTGGCAATTCATTAATCAAGAGCAATCTAGCCTAGAAAATAGAAAGAGTCAGATGATAAAAAATCTGACTGCAATGCCAAAGACCTGGATTCAACCCTTATATTGGGAAGGTCCCCTACAGAAGGGAACTGATATCCACTCCAGTATACTGGACTGGAGAATTTTATGGACAGAGGAGACTGGCAGGCTCCATGAGGTAGCAGAGTCAGGCAGGACTGAGCGATTTTCACTTTCACTACTTTGAGGAAGAGCCATAAGAGTAATATTGCACAGGAAAATGGAACGTTAGGTCCATGAATCAAGGCAAATTAGAAGTGATCAAACAGGAGATGGCAAGAGTGAACATTGACATTCTAAGAATCAGTGAACTAAGACGGACTTGAATGGGTGAATTTAACTCAGATGACCATTATATCTACTACTGTGGGCAAGTATCCCTTAGAAGAAATGCAGTAGCCATCATAGTCAACAAAAGAGTTTGAAATGCAGTACTTGGATGCAATCTCAAAAACGACAGAATGATCTCTGTTCATTTCCAAAGCAAACCATTCAATATCACGGTAATCCAATTCTATGACGAGTAACGCTGAAGAAGCTGAAGGTGAACGGTTCTCTAAAGCCCTACAAGACCTTCTAGAACTAACACCCCCAAGAATGTCCTTTTCATTATATGGGACTGGAATGGAAAAGTAGGAAGTCAAGAAACACCTGGAGTAACAGGCAAATTTGGCCTTGGAGTACAGAATGAAGCAGGGCAAAGGCTAATAGAGTTTTGCCAAGAGAATGCATTGGTCATAGCAAACACCTCTTCCAACAACACAAAAGGAGACTCTACACATGGAAATCATCAGATGATCAACACCAAAATCAGACTGATTATATTCTTTGCAGCCAAAGTTGGAGAAGCTCTATACAGACAGCAAAAACAAGACCGGGAGCTGACTGTGGCTCAGATCATGAACTCTTTATTGCCAAATTCAGACTTAAATTGAAGAAATTGGGGAAAATCACTAGACCATTCAGGTATTGCCTAAATCAAATCCCTTATGACTATACAGTGGAAGTGAGAAATAGATTTAAGGGAATAGATCTGATAGACATAGTGCCGGATGAACTATCAACAGAGGTTCATGACATTGTACAGAAGACAGGAATCAAGATCATCCCCAAGAAAAAGAAATGCAAAAAAAAAAAAAAAAAAAGGTTGTTAGACGAGGCCTTACAAATAGCTGTAAAACGAAGGGAAGTGAAAAGCAAAGGAGAAAAAAGATATAAGCATCTGAATGTAGAGTTCCAAAGAATAGCAAAAAAAGAGAGATAAGAAAGCCTTCCTCAGCGATCAGTGCAAAGAAAAAGAGGAAAACAATAGAATGGGAAAGACTTGAGATCTCTTCAAGAAAATTAGAGATACCAAGGGAACTTTTTCATGCAAAGATGGGCTCAATAAAGGACAGAAATGGTATGGACCAAAAAGAAGCAGAAGACATTATGAAGACATGGCAAGAATACACCGAAGAACTGTACAAAAAAAGATCTTCACCACCCAGATAATCATGATGGTATGATTCCTCACATTCACCTAGAGCCAGACATCCTGGAATGTGAAGTCAACTGGGCCTTAGGAAGCATCACTACAACAAAGCTAGTGGAGGTGATGGAATTCAGTTGAGCTATTTCAAATCCTAAAAGATGATGCTGTGAAAGTGCTGCACTCAATATGTCAGCAAATTTGGAAAACTCAGCAGTAGCCACAGGACTGTAAAAGTCAGTTTTCATTTCAATCCCAAAGAAAGGCAATGCCAAAGAATGCTCAAACTACTACTGCACAATTGCACTCATTTACAGGCTACTAAAGTAATGCTCGAAAGTCTCCCTGTCAGGCTTCAGCAATACGTGAACCATGAACTTCCTGATATTCAAGCTGGTTTTAGAAAAGGCAGAGAAACCAGAGATCAAATTGCCAACAATTGCTGGATCATGGAAAAAGCAAGAGAGTTCCAGAAAAACATCTCTTTCTGCTTTATTGACTATGCCAAAGCCTTTGACTGTGTGGATCACAATAAACTGTGGAAAATTCTGAAAGAGATGGGAGTATCAGACCACCTGACCTGCCTCTTGAGAAATCTGTATGCAGGTCAGGAAGCAACAGTTAGAACAGGACATGGAACAACAGACTGGTTCCAAATAGGAAAAGGAGTATGTCAAGGTTGTATATTGTCACCCTGCTTATTGAACTTCTATGCAGAGTACATCATGAGAAACGCTGGGCTAGAGAAAGCACAAGCTGGAATCAAGATTGCTGGGAGAAATATCAATAACCTCAGATATGCTGATGACACCACTCTTATGGCAGAAAGTGAAGAAGAACTAAAGAGCCTCTAGATGAAAGTGAAAGAGGAAAGTGAAAAAGTTGCATTAAAGGTCAACATTCAGAAAACTAAGATCATGTCATTTCGTCCCATCACTTCATGGCAAATAGATGGGGAAAGAGCGGAAACAGTGTCAGACTTTTTTTGGGGGGCTCCAAAATCACTGCAGATGGTGATTGCAACTATGAAATTAAAAGATGCTTATTCCTTGGAAGGAAAGTTATGACCAACCTAGACAGTATATTAAAAAGTAGAGACATTACTTTGTCAACAAAGGTCCATCTAGTCAAGACTATTTTTTTTCCAGTAGTTATGTATGGATGTGAGAGTTGAACTATAAAGAAACCTGAGTTCCAAAGAATTGATGCTTTTGAACTGTGGTGTTGGAGAAGACTCCTGAGAGTCCCTTAGACTGCAAGGAGATCCAACCAGTCCATCTTAAGAGAGATCAGTCCTGGGTGTTCATTGGAAGGACTGATTTTGAACCTGAAGCTCCAATACTTTGGCCACCTCATGAGAAGAGTTGACTCATTGGAAAAGACCCTGATGCTGGGAAAGATTGAGTGCAGGAGGAGAAGGGGACAACAGAAGATGAGATGGTTGGATGTCATCACCAACTCAGTGGACATGGATTTGGGTGGACTCTGGGAGTTGGTGATGGACAGGGAGGGCTGGTGTGCTGCAGTCCATGGGGTGGCAAAGAGTCAGACACGACTGAGCGACTGAACTGAACTGAACTGAATACAAGGACAGAATTTTATACTAAAATTGAGTAGGTAGTTTGCTGCTTGGTTAGAGCAGGGTTCACTTCAATTCAGTTCAGTTCAGTTCAGTGGCTCAGCTGTGTCCAACTCCTTGCGACCCCATGACGGCAGTATGCCAGACCTCCCTCTCCGTCACCAACTACTGGAGCCTACTTAAACTTATGTCCATCACATTGGTGATGCCATCCAACCATCTCATCCTCTGTCTTCCCCTTCTCTTCACTCCTTCAATCTTTTCCAGCAACAGAGTTTTTTCCAATGAGTTGGTTCTTCATATCAGGTGGCCAAAGTATTGGAATTTCAGCTTAAGCATCAGTCCTTCCAATGAATATTCAGGATTGCTTGCCTTTAGGATTGACAGGTTGGATTTCATTACAGTTCAAGGGACTCACTAGAGTCTTCTCCAGCACAACAGTTCAAAAACATCAATTCTTTTGCATTCAGATTTCTTTATAGTCCAAATCTCATATCCATAGTTGACTACTGGAAAAACAATAGCTTTGACTAAAGGGAGCTTTGTTGGCAAAGTAATGTGTCTGCTTTTTAATATGCTGTCTAGTTTTTTCATAGCTTTTCTTCCAAGGAGGAAGTTATGGGGGTAGTTGCAACAGTAAGTTAAAAAAAATGGTGCTATGAAAATAATTTTTCAATATTCTTTCAGAGTAGGCCAAAATTTAATGGGGATCATAGGTGGTTTGATTAAAAGGATAAATGTATTACTTAAAATAAAGAGTATTTACCTCTTTATTTTGATACTCTCTTTCTAAAAGATCAAATAAAAATGGCTTTTAATTTCATGGCTGCAATAACCACATAGTGATTTTGGATCCCAAGAAAATAGTTTGTCAGTGTTTCCATTGATTCCCCATCTATTTGCCATGAAGTGATTGGACCAGATGCAATGATCTTAATTTTCAGAATTTTGAGTTTTAAGTCAACTTTTTCACTCTCCTCTTTCACTTTCATGAAGAGTTCACTTTCTTTCATAAGGGTGATGTCATCTGCATATCTGAGGTTATTGATATTTTTCCTGGCAATCTTAATTCTAGCTTGTTTTTCATTCAGCCCAGAATTACTCATGATGTACTCTGCATATAAGTTAAATAAACAGGGTCACAATATACAGCCTTGATGTACTCCTTTCCCTATTTGGAACCAGTCCGTTATTCCATGTCCAGTTCTAACTGTTGCTTCATGATCTGCATACAGATTTCTCAGGAGGCAGGTCAGGTGTTCTGGTATTCCCATCTCTTTAAGAGTTTTCCACAGTTTGTTGTGATTCCCACAGTCAAAGGCTTTGGCGTAGTCAATAAAGCAAAAGTAGATGTTTTTCTTGAACTCTCTAGCTTTTTTGCTCACCTTATATTGCAGCTATATATTGGGGCTGAGGGAGGTAACCTGTGCTGAGCAGACAACTGCCAGTGGTTTGTCTCTGGCCTTCCATTGCTGGGAGAATGGGACAAGCAAACTCGGTTTTCTTTTGCACTTGAGTGATTCCATTTTGGGTCTAATCTGGTTACTTTAAAACACCCTTTCATATCTTCTATCTTTTCTTTATGTTCTTCAAATAGAACATATGTTCTCCACATTTTCATAGCTGGCAACTTTATTCTCCTATTTTTGTTAATTTTTAATTAAAAAAATTGTTTTTGGGCACCACTGCATGGCATATGGGGTCTTAGTTTCCCCAACCAGAAATCAAATCTGCACCTCTTGTACTGGAAGTTTGAAGTCTGAAGCACTGGACTGCCAGGAAATTCCCTTTTTATTCTTCAGGAAAAGAAAGATTTGACAGTTGTTTTTATGCTCCAATGCTTGTCTTGACAAATAGTAAACCAAATAGTAAACCTTGACAAATAGTAAACCGAGGTTTAAAAAAGGAAGTGGTGGAGATGTAAATGCCAAGAGGAGAGAAGCAGTGTTTCATAATCTGGTAAATATTTAAGGTTCTGATGGATAGTATATTTTCTGTTTGTTTGTTTTTTGCTAGTCTCCCTGCCTTACATCCTCTTTTCCCAACTGTATTAAATGATTCATATTAAATGAACAGAAAGTAAGCCTAGTAGCTGCATTCGTCTCTCTTACTCTAACCCTGCCCAGTGCTCAGTTGCTCAGTCATATCTGACTCTTTGAGACACCATAGAATATAGCCTGCCAGGTTCCTCTGTGCATGGGATTCTCCAGGCAAGAATAATAGAGTGGGTTGCCATTTCCTCCTCCAGGGGATCTTACTGACCCAGGGATTGAACCCACATCTCCTGCATTCACAGATGGACTTTTTACTGCTGAGTCACTGGGGAATAGTTCCACAGTGTCTGTGGTTGCCTCAGGCCAGGAACCCCGACTGAGTCGTTCACCCTATGTTCTGCTTTAAGCAATTCTTGTATTTTCCTTTCATTTGTGAGGGTTATCTTCTTTCACTTTAGTTTCTACTTTTCATTTTATTTTTTACTTCATTTTCTTATCCTTCTGCTAGAGCTATTTAATACTCAAATCTGAACATATTTGTTACTTACAAACTCTGAAAAATTTTCCTGCCTTTTGTATTTTCATTGTGTGTTTAATTGTCAGCATCCTCAATGCAACTGTAAATTTCTGCATTCGTTTTACATCCAACAGTCAGCAAAATGACAGGACTTGATTATTCACTTGGTAAGATAATATAAAATTATGTTTGAGATTTGAGTCTTGGGTATTTTCTTTCCATAAATATGTGCTGAACTGTAACCCAGTTCTGTTCTCCCTATATAGATGTATAATCGAGGAAAAAAATCAAAGAAAATATTGTAAAAATAATCATAGAGAAATGCTCTCTCTTATTCATGTGCTTCTGGAATTCTAATGACGTTCACTGACATCACGCAGAGGCTGAAAGAGAGAATTATGATTTTATATTAAAGTTTCTTTTGAATAAGCTTTCAAATGCCAGAAATTATTATTTTTTTTTACATTTCTTTGTTTCATAATAGCTGCTTAGCACTCTATTAAGCATCATGTTTCTTAGCATAATTATTGAATAAAATGTTTGTTTGAAGACTTGCTTAAGGCTGAAAACCTGGTTTCTGGAAATAATCTCTCCAGCAAGACTCACATACACGATTGAACTTCAAGTAGGTTGAGACTACAAGACTCCTTCTGTGCTGCATCTATTGATGGTGAGTGGGAAGTAAAGCACATTACTCTAGATCCAGGCATTGTCCACATGTTTGAAGGTGTCTGAGGATAACCCAAGCTCTTCATACTACTTACTGATAGACACACAGACATACAGGCACACACACTGGAAATTGTTTCATAAAGGACCTTTTAAATTTAAATAGGCTTGTTTTGAAAATAAGCTCCAGTAACTATCATCATTAATATTTTTTCTTCTGATATAGATAATAGCCAGTGTTCTATAGCAACATATACTCCCATATGTTCACACATACACACACACACACACACACACACACGATCACAAATCATTTATTCTTGCAAAAAGACCAAAATTAATATCACTTAACTGTTTACCTACAACTAAGAGACAGCTTATGAACTAGGAAAACATGTGCAATTATACAATCATTATTTTCAGTAAATATTTGCTTGGTGCTGCTGATTTGATTAACTCTCTGTGAAAGAAAAATGAAAGAAAAGTCACTCAGGCATGTCCAACTCTGCAGCCTACCAGATTCTTCTGTCCATGGGATTTTCCAGGCAAGAGTACTGGAGTGGGTTGCCATTTCCTTATCCAGGGGATCTTCCCAACCCAGAGACTGAACCCAGGTCTCCTGCATTGCAAACAGACACTTTACCGTCTGAGCCACCAGAGAAGCCTCTCTGTAACTCTCTCTGACTCACCTCCAAATGTTATGCCCAATATTCATCATTTGAGTTGGGACAATACTAGTTCTTTTAGGTAAACACTCCTATAGTACTTTGTTTTATTTCTATTCTAATATAATATCATGATATTGTAATTATTTACTTACATGTATGATTACATCCAAAACTGTGAGCTTCTCAGTGCAAAAAAGGGGCTTCTTTATTGCTGTATATATAATAACAAAGGAAATTAGCAGGCAATCAACATGTGCTTGTGGAATAAATGTATAAATAAGTGAATGAATGAATAAATAAACAAATTAATAAAATAGTGAACTAGATGTTACCTTATAAATTGTTTTCAAACATTCAATATTTGAAAAGGATTTCAAGCTGTGTGTTGGCTTCAGTTTATATATATCTGCAAGCTTTGATACACATGTGTATGTTTGAGTGCACACACATACACACATACACAATCTGAATTCCTACAATGTGCGAGGCATTTATACACAGTGCTTTATGTCCAATTTTATTGACCTTCACTTTATATATGAGAAAAGTGGCTTAGAGGGATTGAAACTTACTGGAGGTCATTTAGACAAAGAAATGACTTACAAACTATAATTGCATGATTTCGAGGCCTATGAATTTTTATTACAGAATGATTGGAAATTTTTATATTCTCTACTAATATTATACACTGATGAAACAACTTTCCCAAATCCCATCACTGATAATTGGACTTGATAATACAAAAAACAGGAATACCAACAATAGGCTAAATAAAACTGTCATAAAAATGCTTTGTAAAAATGGATCTGTAGAATCTTAACTTCAAGAGACTTTGAAAGTTTATCAGTTAATTAAATATAAACGAATGTCTCTAGATTTGAATCAAAAGCAATCCTATGTTGATAAATATTTGTGGGGAAAATAAATGACAAAGAGTTGAAGCAATAGAGACATCATTAATTGTTTTTAGGAAAATAGTGAATCAAAAGCTTTGTAATAGGTATTACTGTTGTTGTTTAGTTGCTAAGTCATGTCTGGCTCTTTTGAGACCCCATGTCCCCCCAGGCTTCTCTGTCCATGGGATTTCCCAGATAAAAATACTGGAGTGGCTTGCCATTTCCTTCTCCAGGGGATCTTCCTGACCTAGGGATTGAACCCATGTCTCCTGCATTGGCAGACAGATTCTTTACCACTGAGCCACCAAGGAAGCCCTGTAATAGCTATTGGGGAAAAAGAAAATGTTTAGTAGCTAAGCTTCTTGTTTCCTAGTGATAACCAACATTTATTTTCAGTTAAGATGAATTGAGTTGTATCACTGCATTGTATTTTTAACTATTGGTTGAGCACCTATTATGTATCACGATTTTTACTATTGTGCTGGAACACTGCTGCTGCTGCTGCTAAGTCGCTTCAGTCGTGTCTGACTCTGTGCGACCCCATAGATGGCAGCCAACCAGGCTCCCCCGTCCCTGGGATTCTCCAGGCAAGAACACTGGAGTGGGTTGCCATTTCCTTCTCCAATGCATGAAAGTGAAAAGTGAAAGTGGAGTCGCTCAGTCATGTCCAACTCTCAGCGACCCCATGGACTGCAGCCTACCAGGCTCCTCTGTCCATGGGATTTTCCAGGCAAGAGTACTGGAGCGGGGTGCCATTGCCTTCTCTGGTGCTGGAACACTACAGGAAAGTAAAAAGAAATGTTTTTGTTCTAAGAGTTTTTAGACTTTATTACTAAACATGTACATTAAATAAGTGACTATAAACTTATGATAGTATTACAATATGGAAACAGACATAGCATTATAGAAATGTAATAAAATAATATAAAAGTGGGAAAAATAATATAGTCTATGGACCAGGAAAAATCACTCAATGGAGCAAACATTTAACCTGAAACTTATAGGACCCTCCATGAGTCACATGTATTAGTGGTTGTTTAGTCACTAAGCGTATCTGACTGTTGGGAGCTCATGGACTCTAGCCTCTCAGGCTCCTCTGTCCATGGCATGCTCCAGGCAAGAATGTTAGTGTGGGTTTCATTTCCTTCTCCAGGGGATCTTACTGACCCAGGAATCAAACCTGGGTCTACTGCCTTGCAGGCAGATTTCTTTACCTGAGTTATAAGGGAATATATGTGTTTTAGATGTCACCTTAAAATAAGGCTTAGGGTAACATAAGTCTGACTTGCCCTTCTATCAAAATCTAAAGTTTATTACTTATGAGAGCCTGTTCCATCTATGTTGTGCCAGTTAAGTTATCGTCTAAGCAGGCAGCCTTTGTTTTTTAAAGGTTTTTTTGATGTGGAACATTTTTAAAGTATTTGTTGAATTGTTACAATATTAATTCTGTATTGTTTTGGTTTTTTGGCCCCAAAACATATGGGATTATAGCTTCTTGGCCAGGAATAGAATTGCACCCCTGTACTAGAAGGCAGGGTCTTAACCACCAGACCTCCAGGGAAGTCACTAAGCAGGCAAGTTTGTTAAATGCAAAATTCATGAAGTAGAATTTTAAAATGTAGCCATCTTTCTCCTTACCTTCTCCCAGCCTATGATTATTCCTCCTTCACAGAATCTGAAGATTCCATTTCCTTTGCTTCCATAAAAATGTACTCCAATGTTCATTGCAGCACTGTTTATAATATTCAGGACATGGAAGCAACCTAGATGTCGATCAGCAGATGAATGGATAAGAAAGCTGTGGTACATATACACAATGGAGTATTACTCAGCCATTAAAAAGAATACATTTGAATCAGTTCTAATGAGATGGATGAAACTGGAGCCGATTACACAGAGTGAAGTAAGCCAGAAAGAAAAACACCAATACAGTATACTAACACATATTTATGGAATTTAGAAAGATGGTAATGATAACCTTGTATGCGAGACAGCAAAAGAGACACAGATGTATAGAACGGACTTTTGGACTCTGAGGGAGAGGGAGAGGGTGGGATGACTTGGGAGAATGGCACTGAGACATGTATACTATCATGTAAGAAATGAATCACCAGTCTATGTTCGATACAGGATACAGGATGTTTGGGGCTGGTGCACAGGGATGATCCAGAGAGATGATATGGGGTGGGAGGTGGGAGGGGGGTTCAGGATTGGGAACTCATGTACACCCCAGGTGGATTCATGTCAATGTATGGCAAAACCAATACAATATTGTAAAATAAAATAAAGTAAAAAAAAAAAAAAAGATATTTTGTAAACTTTGAGCAACCAAATCCCTCTGGCCTTTAAAGGAGATTGAGTCAAATGATTCCTTTTTCTGCTTCTTTGCTAAAACAGAAAGAAGGAAACTTGCCTCTGCTCCTTCATCATCGTATCCAGGGATTCCTCTGCAAGAATGATGTCAATCTTCATTTTATCTGCCTATCTATCATCTATCTGTCTACCTATCTACTTATCTGCCTACCTATCTGTGAGGTAGGAGGAGATAAAATGTGGGAGGATAGAGTCAACAGGAAAGGAAGATGACAATGAGGCAAGCCAATGGGGCATATACCACTGGAAATGAGACTTCGCTCTTCCCTCACACCACACAGTTATGCAGATATTTCTGGCCTTTTCTCCATGTTATGCTTCTATATATTTGTTCCTAAGATCACATTAGGTTTTTGATTGTGTGCTTTATTGCTTACCAAGGTAAGGCAGTGTTAGAGTCTAGAAATATGTGGTTTAAGTAAATGTAAATGTTTGCTCTTCTGATTCATTTCTATTCTCAGAGAAGAGCCTCTTACATATCAACTTTTATTTATATGCAATTTTGGAAATTACCCATGTGGATGAAGAGTTTAATCCTCTGCTTAAATGAAATACAATGTTTTTTAGAGCTAACATTTTTTTTGGGGGGGATGATATGTGTTCAGTCCTGTCCCACTGTCTTGTGTCCTATGGACTGTTGCCAGGCTCCTCTGTCCATGGGATTTTCCAGGCAAGAATACTGCAGTGTGTTGCCATTTCTCTCTTTCAGGGGATCTTCCTGACCCATGGATCCAGTCTGCATCCCTTGCATCTCTTGCATTGACAGGAGGATTCTTTACCACTGAGCCACCAGGTCTGCCAAGCAACATAGTATCAGTTCAATTCAGTCACTCAGTCATCTCCAACTCTTTATGACCCCATGGACTGCAACACACCAGGCTTCCCTGTCCATCATCAATTCCTGGAGCTTGCTCAAACTCATGTCCGTTGAGTTGGTGATGCCATCCAACCATCTCATCCTCTGTCGTCCCCTTCTCCTTCTGCCCTCAGTCTTTCCTAGTATCAAGGTCTTTTCCCATGAGTCAGTTCTGCTCATTAGGTGGCCAAAGTATTGGAGCTTCAGCTTCAGCATCAGTGCTTCCAATGAATATTTGGTACTGATTTCCTTCAGGATTGACTGGTTTGATCTCCTTGCAATCCAAAGGACTCTCAAGAGTCTTCTCCAACACCACAGTTCAAAAGCATCAATTCTTCAGCGCTCAACTTTCTTATTGGACCAACTCTCACATCCATACATGACTACTGGAAAAACCGTAGCTTTGACTAGATGGACCTTTGTCAGCAAAGTACTGTCTCCCCTTTTTAATATGCTGTCTAGATTGGTCATAGCTTTTCTTCCAAGGAGCAAGCATCTTTTAATTTCATGGTTGCAGTCATAACATTCAGTGATTTTGCAGCCCAACATGGTCTAGCACAGCAGTATAAGAAAGGTATTCTAGAAGACACGATAGCAGCCCAGTCCACACACTATTCCATTTCAGCCTATTTTGTAACTCCTTGACTTTTCAGAAATAAGATTTTTCTCATTTGTAGATACTAATGATACTCTTCAAGAAAACAGTGTTCATTTGGGTATGAGCAGTGTTCTTCACTAATCGGTATACCCTGAGGCTGAATGTAAGTTAAGAATTCCATTATTATATCAATCGTTTTGTGCTAATCTTTGCCAACACTATACTTTTTGTACCATTAACCCATTGACAATTTTGTTACCATATTTTCAGCAATGCAAGTTTTCATCACAATCATGTTATATTGATAGAATTTCTATAGATAGCTTTATTGAGCCATCATGTGAGCAAAAGCCTTAGAAAGTAGAGAAGATAGAACCTTTATAGTTGTTGTTTTTTAGTCATCAGCCATGTCCGACTTTTTGTGACCCCATGGACTGCAGCATGCCAGGCTTCTCTGTTCTTCACCATTATGTGGAGTTTGCTCAAACTCATGTCGATTGAGTCAGTAATGCCATCCAACCTTTTGTCCTCTGTTGTGCCCATCTCCTCCTGCCTTCAATCTTTCCCAGAATCAGGGTTTTTTCTAGTGAGTGGGCTGTTTATAGCAGGTGGCCAAACTTTGGAGCTTAAGCTTCAGCATCAGTCCTTCCAATGAATATTCAGGAATGATTTCCTTTAGGATTGGCTGGTTTGATCCCCTTGCTGTCCAAGAGACAATCAAAAATCTTCTTCAACACCACAGTTCAAAAGCATTAATTCTTGGGGGCTTAGTTTTTTATGGTCCAACACTGACATCCATACATGACTACTGGAAAAACAATAGCTTTGACCAGATGGACCTTTGTTGGCAAAGTTATGTCTCTGCTTTTTAGTATGCTGTCTAGGTTGGCCATAGCTTTCCTTCCAAGGAGCAAGTGTCTTTTAATATCATGAATGCAGTCATTACCTAAAGTAATTTGGGAGCCCAAAAATATAAAGCTTGTCACTCTTTCCATTGTTTCCCCATCTATTTACCATAAAGTGATTGGACCAGATGCCATGAGCTTCATTTTTTGAATGTTGATTTTAAGCCAGCTTTTTCACTGCCTTCTTTCACCTTCATCAAGAGGTCTTTAGTTCCTCTTTGCTTTCTGCCTTAAGGGTGGTGTCATCTGCATATCTGAGGTTATTAATATTTCTCCCAGCAATCTTGATTCCAGCATGTTCTTCATCCAACCCAACATTTCATATGATGTATTCTGCATATAAATTTAATTAGCAGGGTGACAATATACAGTCTTGATGTACTGCTTTCCCAATTTGGAACCAGTCTGTTTTTCCATGTCTGGTTCTAACTGTTGCATCTTGACCTGCATACAGGTTTCTCTGGGGGGCAGGTATGATGGTCTGATATTTCCATGTCTTTCAGAATTTTCCACAGTTTATTGTGATCCACACAGTCAAAGGCTTTAGCATAGTCAATAAAGCAGAAGTAGATGCTTTTCTGTAATTCTCTTGCTTTTTCTATGATCTAATTGATGTTTGCAATTTGATCTCTGTCTCCTCTGCCTTTTCTAAATGCAGCTTGAACATCTGAAAGTTCTTGGTTCATGTACTGTTAAAGCCTAGCTTGGAGAATTTGGGGAATTACTTTGCTAGTGTGTGAGATGGGTATAATTTTTCAGTAGTTTGAACATTCTTTGGCATTGCCCTTATTTCTAATTGGAATGAAAACTGATCTTTTCCAGTCCTGTGGCCACTGCTGAGATTTCCAAATTTGTTGGCATACTGTGTGCAGCACTTTAACAGCATCACTTTTAGGATTAGAAATATCTCAGCTGTAATTTCTTCACTATTTTCTAGGACACCAAAAAAGATGTTCTTTTCATCATAGGGGACTGGAATGCAAATTTAGGAAGTCAAAAGATACCTGCAATAACAAGCAAATTTGGCCTTAGAATACAAAATGAAGCAAGGCAAAGGCTAACAGAGCTTGCCAAGAGAATGTACTGGTTATAGCAAACACACTCCTCCAGCAACATAAAAGAAAACTCTACACACGGACATCACCAGATGATCAATACTGAAATCAAATTGATTATATTCTTTGCAGCCAAAATGGAGAACTCTCTACAGTCAGCAAAAACAAGATCAGATCATGAACTCCTTACTGTAAAATTGAGACTTAAATTGAAGAAAGTGGGGAAAACTACTAGGCTATACAGGTATGACCTAAATCAAATCCCTTACGATTAAACAGTGAAATTGACAAATAGATTCAAGGGATTAGATCTGACAGATAGAGTGCCTGAAGAACTGTGGATGGAGGTTCATAACATTGTACAAGAGGCAGTGATCAAAACCAGCCCCAATAAGAAGAAATATAGTGAAAATGAGTATATTACCCAAAGCAATCTACAGATTCAATGCAATCCCTATCAAGCTACCAGCGGTATTTTTCACAGAGCTAGAATAATTTCACAATTTTTATGGAAATACAAAAAACCTCGAATAGCCAAAGCAATCTTGAGAAAGAAGAATGGAACTGGAGGAATCAACCTGCCTGACTTCAGGCTCTACTACAAAGCCAGTCATCAAGACAGTGTGGTACTGGCACAAAGACAGAAATATAGATCAATGGAACAAAATTGAAAGCCCAGAGATAAATCCACACACCTATGGACACCTTACCTTCGACAAAGGAGGCAAGAATATACAATGGATTAAAGACAATCTCTTTAACAAGTGGTGCTGGGAAAACTGGTCAACCACTTGTAAAAGAATGAAACTAGAACACTTTCTAACACCATACACAAAAATAAACTCAAAATGGATTATAGATCTAAACATAAGACCAGAAACTATAAAACTCCTAGAGGAGAACACACGCAAAAAACTCTCTGACATAAATCACAGCAGGATCCTCTACGACCCACCTCCCAGAATACTGGAAATAAAAGCAAAAATAAACAAATGGGATCTAATTAAACTTAAAAGCTTCTGCAAAACAAAGGAAACTATAAGCAAGGTGAAAAGACAGCCTTCAGAATGGGAGAAAATAATAGCAAATGAAGCAATTGACAAACAACTAATCTCAAAAATATACAAGCAACTTATGCAGCTCAATTCCAGAACAATAAACGACCCAATCAAAAAATGGGCCAAAAAACTAAATAGACATTTCTCCAAAGAAGACATACAGATGGCTAACAAACACATGGAAAGATGCTCAACATCAGAGAAATGCAAATCAAGACCACAATGAGGTACCACTTCACACCAATCAGAATGGCTGTGATCCAAAATTCTACAAGCAGTAAATACTGGAGAGGGAGTGGAGAAAAGGGAATCCTCTTACACTGTTGCAAACTAGTACAGTCACTATGGAGAACAGTGTGGAGATTCCTTTAAAAACTGGAAATAGAACTGCCTTATGACCCAGCAATCCCACTGCTGGGCAGACACACTGAGGAAACCAGAATTGAAAGAGACATGTGTACATCAAAGTTCATCACAACACTGTTTATAATAGCCAGGACATGAAAGCAACCTAGATGTCCATCAGCAGATGAATGGATAAGAAAGCCTTGGTACATATACATAATGGAGTATTACTCAACCATTAAAAAGAATACATTGGAATCAGTTCTAATGAGGTGGATGAAAATGGAGCCGATTATACAGAGTGAAGTAAGCCAGAAAGAAAAACATCAATACAGTACACTAACACATATATATGGAATTTAGAAAGATGGTAACAATAACCCTGTATGTGAGACAGCAAAAGAGACACAGATGTATAGAACAGATTTTTGAATTCTGTGGGAGAGGGAGAGGGTGGGATGATTTGGGAGAATGGCATTGAAACATGTATAATATCAAGTAAGAAATGAATTACCAGTCTAGGTTCGATGCAGGATACAGGATGCTTGGGGCTGATGCACTGGGATGACCCAGAGAGATGGTATGCGGAGGGAGGTGGGAGGGGAGTTCAGGATTGGGAACTCATGTACACCCTTGGCGGATTCATCTTGATGTATGGCAAAACCAACATAGTATTGTAAAGTAAAATAAAGTAAAATTAAAAAAATAAAATAAAGTAAGGAATGGTAAAAAAAAAAAAATTAAAAAAATAAAAAAAAAAGAAATAGAGGAAAACAATAGAATTGGAAAGACTAGAGATCTCTTCAAGTATACTAGAGATACATCACTTCATGGGAAATAGATGGGGAAACAGTGGAAACAATGTCAGACTTTGTTTTTTTGGGCTCCAAAATCACTGCAGATGGTGACTGCAGCCATGAAATTAAAAGACGCTTACTCCTTGGAAGAAAAGTTATGACCAACCTAGATAGTATATTCAAAAGCAGAGACATTACTTTGCTGACTAAGGTCCATCTAGTCAAGGCTATGGTTTTTCCTGTGGTCATGTATGGATGTGAGAGTTGGACTGTGAAGAAGGCTGAGTGCTGAAGAATTGATGCTTTTGAACTGTGGTGTTGGAGAAGACTCTTGAGAGTCTCTTGGACTGCAAGGAGATCCAACATGTCCATTCTGAAGGAGGTCAACCCTGGGATTTCTTTGGAAGGAATGATGCTAAAGCTGAAACTCCAGTACTTTGGCCACCTCATGCAAAGAGTTGACTCATTGGAAAAGACTCTGATGCTGGGAGGTATTGGGGGCAGGAGAAGAAAGGGACGACCGAGGATGAGATGGCTGGATGGCATCACGGACTCGATGGATGTGAGTCTGAGTGAACTCTGGGAGATGGTGATGAACAGGGAGGCCTGGCGTGCCGCGATTCATGGGGTCACAAAGAGTCAGACACGACTGAGTGACTGAACTGAACTGAACTGAACTGAAGGGAATATTTCATGCAAAGATGGGTGCAATAAAGGACAGAAATGGTAGGGACCTAACAGAAGCAGAAGATATTAAGAAGAGGTGGCAAGAATACACCGGACTATACAAAAGAGATCTGAATGACTCCAATAACCACAGTGGTCTGATCACTCACATAGAGCCAGCTCTCCTGGAATGTGAAGTTAAACGGGCTATAATTAATTGAAATATAGATAAAGAATACTGATTTCGTCTTTCTTAAACATTTCCACACTCTTAACACAATGGTATAAATTTATGTAATGACCATAACCCAACAAGTGCTTATGCCAATGGAATTCTCCAGGCAAGAATATTAGAGTGGGTTGTCATTCCCTTCTTCAGGGGATCTTCCAGATCCAGGGATCAAAAGGAGGTCTCCTGCATTGCGGGCAGACTCCTTACCATCTGAGCCACCAGGGGAGCCCCATATAATTACATAAAATGTCTTATTCTCTAAATAATTGATGAAAGAAAAATCAAATGTAAGTACAGATTATACCACTCTAATGGCAGAAAGTAAAGAGGAACTAAAGAACCTCCTGATGAAGGTGAAAGAGGAGAGTGGAAAAAGTTGTCTTAAATCTCAAAATTAAAAAAAAACAAAACCAAAAAACAGATTATGGCATCTGGTCCCATTGTTTCATGGAAAATGGATGGAAAAAGTGGAAGAGAGACAGACTTTATTTTCTTGGGCTCCAAATCACTGTGAATGGTGACTGCAGTCATGAAATTAAAAGACACTTGTTTCTTCTATGAAAATCTATGACAAACCTAGACAGTATATTAAAAAAGCAGAGATACACTTTGCTGACAAAGGTCCGTACAGTCAAAGCTATGGTTTTTCCAGTAGTCATGTATGGATGTGAGAGTTGAACCATAAGGAAGGTTGAGCACCAAAGAATTGACACTTTTGAACCATGGTGCTGGAGAAGACTGTTGAGAGTCCTTTGGCCAGCAAGGAGATAAAACCAGTCACTCGTAAAGAACATCAACCCTGGATATTCATTGGAAGGATTGTGCTGGAGCTGAAGTTCCAATTATTTGGTCACCTGATGAGAAGAGTCAATTCCTTGGAAAAGACCCTGATGTTGGGAAGGATTGAGGGCAGAAAGAGAAGGGGATGACAGAGGATGAGATGGTTGGATGGCATCATTGACTCAATGGACATGAGTTTGAACAAACTCCAGGGAAGTGTGAAGGACAGGGAAACCTGGTATACTACAGTGCATGGGGTCACAATGAGTGGACAGGACTTAGCGACTGAGCAACAGCAAGTTTTGTCTGTATATGTTTTATGAGAAATAATATATCTTTCTTGCAATGCAACTATATGGAAACAAAGGTTCTTGTATTGGTGAAGACAACAAAAAGGAAAAGTAGGGAAAAAATCAGCAAAAACAAATTAAATCTGACAATGCTCTCATACTAGCTGTGGGTTCACTCATATCTTTCATTATATATACTCAGGTCTGTGTCAGAATCTCATCATCATCAGTGGATGAATTCCCTTAAATTACTGAGTGATAACATTGTTTTCAGTCTTTTCTCTTTTCCACTCTTCTTGCTTTTATTTAGAGAACTTTTTATTACAGAAATTATCTACTATATGTTATTCTCCTACTAAAAAATAGTTAATCAGTTACAGTCAAAATAGAAATATCTCAAATGGTAGACCCACTCCTAATACTTATCTATTTTAAATTTAATTGCTCAAATGCTTATGGTTTCTTTCATATTTTGCTTATTTTCTGTTATGCTTCAGTGATTTCCTCCTCATCTTCTCTTTTTTAGGTAAATATGTTCATGTTCCCTTTTCTGGCTCAGCAATCACTGAAACAAAATATTAATATCAATATTAATACAATAATTAATAGTAATACAGACTAGATTTTTACTTTCAAAACCAGTATTGTGCTTATATATGTTGCATGTACAGTGAAAACTAAGTACATTGTTCAATGAGCAAGGTCCAAAATATTTATTTCTTCATTTATTTCTCGACTTTTAATAAATAACTTTTAGCCCATGCTATGTGTCAGACAATGTGCAAGTCAGGATTTAAGGTTATGAATGGGTTAAATTTGGACACTTCATTTGAAAACAAATTTGGTTCATTTGTTGTTGTTGTTCAGTTACTAAGTTGTATCCAACTCTTGGCAACCCCATAGATTGTAGCCTGCCAGTCTCCTCTGTCCATGGAATTTCACAGGCAGAATAATGGAGTGGGTTACCATTTCCTTTTCCAGGAGATCTTCCTGATCCAGGGATTGAATTCTTATCTTCTGCATTGTCAGGCATATTCTTTATTGCTGAGCCACCAGGCATGCCCTGGTTTATTGATAACACATATCAAAATGGTTCATTGTAAGATGGACAAAATATAAACTTTAGCTCAGCTCTATTTCTATTTAGGTTGAATTGAATTAATCTGTTAAATAAACCTGTGCTAGATTTTGTCTTAATGTATGTATTGAACTTGACTAAAGGGGAGGACAGATAGGCTAGATAAAGAAAATGCATTAAGAAATAAGTTGAAGAAATACAGAGAAAAGAAAGTTAGAAATCAGGAAGAGAGAAGGAAGGAAGAAAGAAGGAAGAAAAGTAAGATGAAAACTATCTGGTCCATGCTCTGAAATATTTAAAATCTAGTCAGTTATCTATGCCTGAGCTAGGCAAGAACAGAAACATACAACTAAATAGCTATTTGCAGCTTTCCACTGTGGTCATGTATGGATGTGAGAGTTGGACTGTGAAGAAAGCTGAGCGCCGAAGAATTGATGCGATTGAACTGTGGTGTTGGAGAAGACTCTTGAGAGTCTCTTGGACTGCAAGAAGATCCAACTAGTCCATTCTGAAAGAGATCAACCCTGGGATTTCTTTGGAAGGAATGATGCTAAAGCTGAAGCTCCAGTACTTTGGCCACCTCATGCAAAGATTTGACTCATTGGAAAAGACTCTGATGCTGGGAGAGATTGGGGGCAGGAGAAGAAGGGGACGACCGAGGATGAGATGGCTGGATGGCATCACGGACTCGATGGATGTGAGTCTGAGTGAACTCCAGGAGATGGTGATAGACAGGGAGGCCTGGCGTGCTGCGATTCATGGGGTCACAAAGAGTCGGACACGACTGAGCGACTGAACTGAACTGAGTGCTATTCAACTTCTCTACAGTGATTTCACCAAAGGGAGTTGTAAACACGCAGGCCAGCTGAGAAAGATCAAAGGGGCCCAGAGTTACTGCTGTCTTCTTCTATAGAGAAAGGATCATACTAGCACTCAAGAGTTTACTTACTAACAATAGGTAATTTCCTGCTGGGTCACATTTACATCTTCTGATGGTCTAGTCTTACTGAGTCATTTAGGATACTAGAAAACATTGGGAGTTGATATTTATCAAATTTTAAAACATATGTATGCATGATCTTGAAAGAAAAGTTAAGACCAACCTAGATAGCATATTCAAAAGCAGAGACATTACTTTGCCAACTAAGGTCCGTCTAGTCAAGGCTATGGTTTTTCCAGTAGTCATATATGGATGTGAGAGTTGGACTGTGAAGAAGGCTGAGCGCTGAAGAATTGATGCTTTTGAACTGTGATGTTGGAGAAAACTCTTGAGAGTTCCTTGGACTGCAAGGAGATTCAACCAGTCAGTTCTAAAGGAGATCAGCCCTAGGATTTCTTTGGAAGGAATGACGCTAAAGCTGAAACTCCAGTACTTTGTCCACCTCATGCAAAGAGTTTACTCATTGGAAAAGACTCTGTTGCTGGGAGGGATTGGGGGCAGAAGGAAAAGGGGATGACAGAGGATGAGATGGCTGGATGGCATCACAAACTTGATGGAAGTGAGTCTGAGTGATCTCTGGGAGTTGGTGATGGACAGGGAGGCCTGGCGTGCTGCAATTCATGGGGTCGCAAAGAGTCGGGCATGACTGAGCAACTGAACTGAACTGATGGATGATATTGCTATGGGAATCAGAGAAAGGAAAAGTTCTTTTCTTTTTCTTCTTCAAGTATCATGGTGTATGTGGGTTACAAATTAGCCATGGGTAGAAGTATGTTTCAGTTAATAGATATAAATGAGAAATACATTTTAAAAATATTTAAAAATTTTTTAGCTTGTACTTTTTCTTTTTTAATTTGCAATGTTGTATTAGTCTTAGGTGTACAGCAAAGTGATTCAGTTATACACACACACACATATATTATTTTTCAAATTATTTTCCATTATAGGTTATTATAAGATATTGAGTGTAGTTCCCTGAGCTATACAGTAATTCCTTGTTGTTAAAAGGACATTCCAAATGTCTTGTTTCAGAATGGAATGGTGGGAAATCTGAATTTTGAAGACATATGAAGGCATATCCAAATATTAACCCATCACTTAATCTGATGATTAATTACTTAGATTAGTTAATTTGTTTGCTACTCATTTTCTCCTTTAGAAGATTTCAAGTCATATTACTTGTTTTTTAGAATTGTTTTGTGAATTAAATAAAGTAGCATTTATATCTCTTGTGAAGTACCACAGAGCTTGAACCATGAGAGGTGCTGAAACAATGTTGCTCGATTGATGATGATGTTAAAAATGACAGTAATGAAGATGATAAAGCCTGGTTTAAAGATATTTAATACATACTAGCATGCTTTCCTTAGAAAATATCATATTTTCCTCAATGTAAGATTTTAGGATTGCAAGTAGAAGCCATGCCTGGGGGTCAATTTCAGAATTACTGTGGTAAATTTTGAATTTGAACAATGAAATATTATTATGAGGAATAAATTACACACTGACATATGAGTTATATTGAAAAAAAATTTCATCCAGTTGGTGAATAAAGGGAGGAAGGGAGTGAGGGAAAGACTCAGAAACTGAAAAATGAAAATTCAGATCTTTACTGCCTGAACCATCAGGAAAACCCATAAGCAAAATAGTCAATGATGTAAAGATCAGTTGCTAAGTTGATTTAACTAATTCCCCTAGGCAACATTTTACTTATTGCTATGGGAATCAGAGATATTAGTATTTACTTGATTATATAGAAGAGAGAAATGCACCAAATTATAGTGATAATTTGGTATGATATAAATGAACTGCCTTGGAAAAGCCTTGTTGACCTTTAATGATTACCAAAATACACTCAAACCACTTTGCACAAATAATGAAGAATGTCTACAAAAGAAGATCTTCATTTTTTTCTCATCTTCTAAGCTTTATGACTCTTTGATGAAATATCAGCTCTAATACATAAAGTAATTTTTAAGACAAGTTTTTTTTTGTCCTCTGAGAATAAGCTTCCCCAAAGGAAAAGCCAAAGATCATATGCCGTGATATTAAGTGCTTTCTTCCTGAAAGTTTGGCAGGAGTATGTAAGAAATGTTTGCTCCCCTTTTGAATAAAGTAGGAAGTGCTCATTTTAATGTAGGAAATAAACCAGTTGTGCATTTCAGACTGTGGAAATAAGACAGAAATAATTTTTGTTTTTTACTCTTTTTATTTCCTAAGTTATTTTTTAATTAGAGCATTCTTGTAGATATGTAGAATTCTTACCTTACTGAAATGTCTCAGAAATCCTAAACTAGTAGAACTTCAGAAGATGGAAGAATTTTTAAGTTTTTAAGACAATTCTACAATTTAAATTATGACGAATGGACTTCACTGGCAGAAGAGTGGTTAAAACTCCACACTCCCAAGAGGCACAGGTTCAAGAAAAGATTGCCAACAAAAAGTTACTGCAATACTAAATGGCGCAATGTTGCAGAAGAATTCTTTATTATCTAAGTTCCCAGGGAAACCCAGAAAATATATAGTGGAGGAATTTTGGAAAAGACAAATCAGTCCTGGGTGAGGCTTAAGGAAGAGCAGAGCACTTTGTAGGGGGAGGAGGAATTAAAATGAATTCTGCAAGATATATGCCAGTTAATAGATAACTTTCCACACTGCTGGGAAGAGGAGAGAGAGCAGTAAGGGAGAGTCATATATCTACAGATATAGAGTAAAGGAAAAGAGGACACTGAAATTAGAATTGTGTTCAAATTAAATGAATATTAAAGTTATGATTATTTTATGATCATTTGACTTTTATACTGAAAGCAATGCAGAACCTCTGAAAGACTGAAACAAGGACATGATATCAAGATTTAAGTTCTAGAAAAGTCACCAGCAATATCCACAGTGAGCATTCATGTATGTCAATCTGTCTATTTTAGCAGCTTAGCAGCAATTGAATTTTTTGTGATAATACATCCTCCTTGTTGGATGTTTTGGAAAAAAAGAAAAATATATTGCCTTGAATTGCATTTTCTACACTCTAGTAAAACATAAGCTTCCTGAAGATGGAGGCCATAACTTTTATTCACACAGAGTATTTCACAAAAGAAAATATTAATGACCAGATTTTGAGTTTATTGACAGTCACTCTTGTTTGGGATGTTAGAATATATGCCAGATTATATGGAATGCAGTTTTAATATGTCTTTGTAAATGCTGTTGTTCCCTTCCTTTGCAACGTTCAGTTTCACTGAATTCTACTTTAGCCTTAAAAAAAAAAAAAAAAAACTAAAGAAACATTAATTATAGGTATCTCAGGAAGATAAGAAGATGAATTGACTTTTCTGCTTCCACATACCCGATCTCAATGGTAAAATAAAGTATTTTTCCCCTTGTCTTTTTTAAAGGGGATTATTTTGTAGAAGTCCAATGCTTCCAAGAGATTGGTAGTGTTTATTGCTTGTCTCTAATGGAAATTACATTTTATGGGGAATTGAGATTGATTATCCTTATCTTGACAAGTGAAGATTGAGGGTATATACTATGGAATAGTGTACTGTCTCAGCAGCAAAGTGGAAATATTTAACACCTTACTTACTAAGTTTTAAGACCAGGATTATACAAAGGGTCTATTTAATGTAACCATTTCTAATTTTCAAATTAATGGTACATAAAATCTATATATTTATTGGTCTGTTTTCCTAAAGGCAACAAAAACTCCCATTTAATTGATTGAAAAAAAAATCTAGTTTGGTCTCAATTTTACCTACTTTATCATGAATAATAAGAAACGTGGGATATAATTATGATTATTATGAGAAACTTCAGCATGCAATTCCCTAACATCAGGTATAGGAAGATAGTAAAGAATTTATAATAACATTTACCCTTATAAATTATATTTCTCAAATGTCACTCACAACTTATTTTACTAGAAATTAAATAAGGAATTTACTAGAAGTTAAATTAAAAATTAAATAAAAAGAATATATTGTCGAATAATATAAAATAACATCTTAAAATATAGCTTCTAAGAAATATAAATTTCAAGTTCCATTATATTATAATTTAGTTTATAAAACCAGTGTGGGTCCCTTGTATTATTCATTGTATTAATGCCAATGCCTTAAAAAAATGATTAAAAGTAACCAATGTCCAATTTAAAAATTAAATAAATTCCAGAGATATAATGCATAATATGATAACTATAGTTAACAGTACTGTATTGAATATTTGAAAGTTGCTAAGGGAGTAGATCTTAAAATTTTTCGACATAAAAAATATTATAACTATATGAGCAAAAGACATTAACTAAATTTATTGTTGTAATAATTTCACTACATATATCAAATCATACTGTTGTATATACTATGCTAATACAATATTGTATGCAGTTATATCTTAATAAAGCTGAAAAACTTTAAAAAATAATCAGCAACTGGGAATTCTATCTTATTCCTAATTTGGAAATAAGATTTTAAGGATGTATGAAAGTATATAAATAGGAAATGGCAACCTACTTCAGTATTGTTGCCTGGAGAATTCCATGGACAAAGGAGCCTGGCAGGCTATAGTCCATAGGGTCACAGAGTAGGACACAACTGAGCCACTGTCACTCACTCATAAATACATATTTGATGATAAAATTTCTGAATCTCATTTTATAGTCTCATTGTTTCACTGTTAAGACCACTAGGGATTAAACATAATACAAAACCTTGGAGAATATAATTGAGATAATTTTGAATGGACTGGTGCATAGATTTTTATGACTTAGAGGCATAGGAAAAGACTCACTTTTCTGAAAATATTTTCAGCCCGTCACTTGATATTTCACTGCTTAAGAGTCATTTCTTGTATTCTAAGAAGTCTTTTCAGCTGGACCAGAAATACCTTCACAGGAGGCAATGCAATCATTTTGTACCATTTCATGGCTTTGTTTGTATCTAGTTATCGACTTGTATTCCAGCTGACAACCAATATCTGACACAGTGTATTTTGACACAGGGGAAAGCAGTAAGCATGAAGCATGAAACACTGTCCTAAGAAGGTTCCTCTGATTAGCCACTGCACACCTGAAGTGTAGCCAGGAAGAGCTATCCCACCTAGAGGGACTGAAAACAGGGGTCATTGAGGTCAGGAGCATGGAAGAGGAATACTGATCACCTGGGCTTGTTTCATGATTTTTGCCTAAGGCAGGATTTGACCTCAGGTAGCAGTAAGTATGTACCCATCAATGTTGCACTAGAAATAATCTATAATATGCAGTTAATCTGCTTCACTTGCTGAGCAAGACTGCTTCCTTGGTTATCATTGTAAATATAATATCTTAATGTATAACACATAGGGTCATAGAGAAAACTGAACCTGTGGGAAATCCTTTGGCTTAATAGCATTTTATCTGGAAAATCAATGTACAAATCTCATTGAATTTAAATTATTGACCACCTTTATGTTATTAAATATTTATGCATTGTCTGAAGGGAAAGGTTTATTGGCCATTTATATAATTCAAACTAGAGATAACTGCATTATACAATAGGATACATATTTTTCCTTTTTTGTCTTTTATGTGAAATGGGTATATATTTTTGAAATAGAAGAAAGTGTATTTGTTGCTATTTTACTATGCAATGGCAGCCTGAAATCCAGTTTATTTAGAAGTGTGTCATTGAATAATATATCAACAAATATTTAATTTTTGATATTGAAAACGAGCAAAAAAAAATATGCTGTCTTTTACAGAGCTTCAAAGAGAATTTACCACAATGCTAATTTTAATTGTAGTTTAGAAACAACTTTAAATTGCAATAGTGATGACATAGTTTTAAAAGATCAGCGTATTATATAGACTTAGGGATGTTGAATTAGTACATTGTGATAAGAAATATTAAAACTAGATTTGCATGCAATAGATAGAATTGTCTAAAGTACAAGTGTTATTTGAAACTTCACATGTGTATAGAATGAACACAAAGAATATTTGTTGAATCAAAGTATATATAATTCCTAGGTGAAATATTTTATCTACATTTGCTTCACATGAGCTCCCAATAAATAATGTTAAAATACTAAAATCAGAATTATATAGTAGAAAGGCAGTATATGATTTCATGATTACTGTCAGAGTTTATGAGCTTAGACATTTATCCTTTATTCAAGTAACCAACCACCTCAGAGCCTGATTATGACTCCTTATTTTCACTTATGAATCTGAATAAATGTAGTACTGACTCTGTAGTTATTGCATATTTAACTTTATCCATCGTCACTGTTAATGATTATTTGGCTCTGAGAATTAAATATATCCCCTTCAGTATGCCGTTTCCTATGTTTCCTGAATTCATTAGCCCCTTTGACCTTCCCTAACTGATCAGGGACCCAGTTCTAAGTTGCAGATCTGGGTCAATCCTTTATTTCTTTGATGTTGTCAAAGCTAATGAATAATTGTGAAGTAATTGGGGGTAGAGAATATTTCAAGATATGTGAACTAAAATGTGGGAAATGGATGATAATGATTCTTGTTAATAATGTATCTAGTTTCTCCCTATTAACGACCATTCTGTCCTAAGAATTCTGTGAGCTAAAGATTCTTGTAATTTTAAGTAGAATCCCCCAGAAAGATTGTCTGAGTGAACTCCGGGAGTTGGTGATGGACAGGGAAGCCTGGCATGCTGCGATTCATGGGGTCGCAAAGAGTCGGACACGACTGAGCAACTGAACTGAACTGATGTTTAGTATACTATAAATATGGTATACTATACATATAAATTAATAAATAAAACATGTATAATATATTATAAATCACTAGTATACCATAAATCACTACACATCACTATAAATCACTATACACATATAATCACTATACATATAAATAAATAAATAAATAAAACATACGTATGAAAGAGAGTGAAAAGTGAAAGTGAAGTCGCGACAGAGGAGCCTGATAGGGTACAGTCCATGGGGTCGCAAAGAAAAAAAAAAACATATGTATAGTATGCCATAAATCACTACACATCAGTGATATCAATATACAGCTGACAGTTAATATTTTTTCATGTAAAAAGAGATATTGAAATTAAGCAAACAAAGGCAACATGTAAAATGTAGTATTTGCAGTAAGTAGTGAAGAACAACACATTTTAGAAAGCAAACCCGTATAGCGATTCCATTTTTACTATTCTGGGTCATTTTGGGTAGGGTACTTAACCTTTAAACTTCAGTGTCTTTTGTGCAGTGAAACCATGCAAACCTGCCAAGTTGCTTAAAGGAGTAAATACCATAACATACACAAAGCACCTGCTCGGTACCTGGCACATAGTAGATGCATGGAATGGCCATTTTCTCACTTCATTTTTTTCAATCTTTACCTGGCAAGTCTAATATTTCTCAGTATTTTACATCTATCTTTAGGGAAACCAATCATACTCGCTGAAATTAAAGTAAATAAATACTGTCTCATTTTTGAGCATGGATTCCAAGAAATCTTAAAGCAAGGGGTGTGACATTTGCCTCAACTGTTGTAATAGAGTCAAAAGGGGTATGAGATGTTTAAAACTTTATGATTACTTGATTTCTTTCATTCTTTTCATTATTTCATTTCTTTCATTTTCGCATCCTCCCCCAAACCTTAGCAGGTCTGAAATCTCCTTGAAAACCTGATCAAAATGTATTCCATACAGAAGTTTTCCTTGAATAAATAAATCTGACTGTAAGTTCTCCTTTTATCTGCATTTTATTAGTAATTATGCTGATACTAGAATGACACATCATACATTTGAACTGTAAATTTGATTTTCAGTAATTTTAATAAGAGTTGAAAGGTTGTTACTTCCTTTTACATATTAAGAAAAGGTTTGCAAAGTAAATTGAGAATCTTTGTGGGTGAGGGAGATATTCGAATCATAACAAAATATTTTTCAAACATTTAAAATGTTTTAGAATCATTTTAATACAATTATTTGCTAATTAGACACAATAGCTGTTAATAAATATAATTTTAGCCAATCTATTGGCAACTCCACTACATAGTTTAAGATATTATAAGTAATTAGAAAAATGAAGGCTGAATTCTGTATATGTATCTTTCATTTAAATATTTCATTCATATTGAAAATATATATTCAAATTGTTTCCTATTGGTACCTTTTAGTCTATTAATTTCCACTAAGCTAGTCATTTCTTGTTTAACTACACTTCTTTTGGCCCTATAAGTATTCTCTAATATTTTAAGAAGTAAACATTCTATACCTTATAACAAACAAACAAACAAAAAACCTGGAACTAAATAAAAAACACATTTTCCTCCACTGATGTCTTTCTTTCTGTCCCAGTCCCATGATCTTGGCAAATGGTCTCAAATATTGCTGCATGCCTATCTGGATCAGCATTTTCATTTATTTTTGTACAATTGTTCTTCATTATAATACCTCAGTGAAATCTAATATTTCATTTCTGAATTGAAGATGTAATCATCCACTCAATTGCCTGTGATAGGTTCAGACACCATCCAAACCATTCCTATTTTTTGTATCTCCTTTAACACCTACATAAAGTCAGAGAATCAGCCCTATATACCTGAGAGAGACCTTTCTTATTGTGTTCCTGCTAACAAAACTTGGTTCAGGATATATGTTTTTATTTTAGCTATCATAGGTATCTCTTAAATGATTTCTGTACAGTATTTCTAGTTACTTCTTATCTCCACATCAGTCTCCCATTTTTCACCATCAATAAAATTTTCTAATTCTTCTTCTTCAATCAAATCATACGCTGAATTGCTGAGTAATGTTTGTATGAGGATAATATCTAGACTTCAAAGCATAGTGTGCAAAAAAATATTTTCTATTTTACAACTACTTGTTCTAAATCCATCTATCACATCTGTCTATCAGTTTTTCCAAAGGCATGGTTTATGTTTTAGTCACAATGGCCCCAGTATTCATCAGAAATAACATTGTATTTCATTATCCTATATGTGTATGTGCATATATAATTAATATACATATTATGCTAAAATGTATATAATTTCATGTATTTGCCTCTTTCTGGATTATTCTGTAAACTTACTTTTCTTAAAATGTTCAGGAAATATTTTAACACATGCCTCATATTCTACCAGGTTCTCTTAAAATCTTAAAACCCCTCTCACTCAATGTGGGTTAAGTAATAACTACTCTGGATTCCCAAAGTACTTTATTTCTATATTATAACACTTCCAACATATTTATCAATTTATTTATGAATTTTCTTGAGTCAACTGAGGTCTTAACTCATCATCTTTACCTTGAGGAGCTTCCAGTACAAAGGTATTCAATAAATATTAATTGAATAAATATAAATGTGTTCAACTATTCTATAGAAACCAGCAATATAAGGTGAAAAAAATGATGACTTTATAAGGAAGAAACAAAATCAGTGAGTCATGGAGTTTTTAAAAAAAAATTCCCTTTAGAAATTGCACAGTATAGTACTTAGCCTTTAAATAATCAAATTTAGAATCAAAATTTCATTAAATAATTAGATTAAAATAAGACAATTCTCTAATAGCCCTAAGCTTTTAAGCTTTGAAGTTTGTAAGAGGCTAATTAATTAATTAGAAATATCCCATGTACTTTTGTGTAATTATTTGTCTTTTTAGTAGCAAAGTGGCTAATTCATGTTCCTTGTTAAAATGTTAAAGACTTATAACCATTTAGAAAGTAAATCTTCCATAGTTCTGTCACCCACATTTAACAGTTACTGTATTTCATTTACTCATTTTCTCATTACTTTATTTTGAATTATATTCAGTGAAATATTAATCAGTTGTTTTGACATATTAAGGAATATAGTATTAAATACACTAAGTAACCAACATCATTAACTTAAGCTTTTTTTTTTGGACAGACAGCTAGACTGTGATAAATGTATGGACATAGAAAGAAAGAGTCTTATTCTCCATGGAATATAATTTTGTTTTGTAAAGTTTGAAAAATATAATAGCAATGAATATTTTTTTCAAATTATCATTATTTCTTTTAAACTGAATCTTCGCAATGAAATTACTGGGTAAAGGATAAAGAACTCCTTAGGTTTTGAGAACACATTATCAAATCAGTTTCTAAGATTATATAGATTTGCATCTTTCCAGTAATGTTTAGGATGATACTTTTCTACACTGAGCACCATGAATTTTTCAATCTTTCCTTACTTGAGCATGATATGCTCTCTCTTTATGTATATATGTATTTTTCCACTCTTCTTCAATCCCTATTCCAGTTTTAAAACCTATTTGTAATAATACTATCCAACTTTGATGAACAGTTTTAATAGGCAAGACATTGTTTTCAGGACTTGCATATATTATCTCATATCACCATAGCACTTCTTTAAGAAAATATTGTTATCTATGAGTTTTAATATTTGATGATGCATTTATCTTTTATGTATTTTCTTTATGAAAAAGTAATTTCTATTTATAGGTTTTGCCATTTTACTATTAAGTACTTTCTTTCTTATTTTTTATACGTAGTTATTTTTTGAGTTTTTATTGTGATAAAATACATCACATAGAATTTAATATTTACCATTTTAAGTGTACAGTTCAGTGGTTTTAGGTATGAATATTGTTTGTTCTTAAGAAAGAAGGAAATTCTGTCACATGCTACTATGTGGATAAACATTAAGCATATTAAATTTAATTTACTTTTAATAATTTAACTGTTTTCTCAGTGCCAGTGTTTTATTCTATAATAGAAGAAATGGGAAGTATGACTTGATTAATAAAAATGTCTTAGCCAATTATTTGATAAGATCTATTTACTTTTATGATTATCATTGAATGTGACAGTTGATTGAAAGATTCTGATGTACAGCATCAACTGTATAATCCAGGTGTATTCATAGATCACAAATTAATTGCAGGAAGAGTGTCTCTTGTCAGAAAGAGTCCAATATCTAGTGGTCCTGAGAGTCATAATAATATCAGTATCGATAGGATCATTTATCACTTCCCAAATATCAAGCCAGCTAAAAATTCTGCCTTCCACCGTCCTATTCTTTAATCATGAACCTGGGCAATTATTGTAGCCAAAAATTGGTAAATCTGATTTCAAAAAGGGAGATCAAAGAGTTCCCTAACATTTAATTTAGTAAGATTTATATTCATATCTAAATTTTGAAATATTTCAAGGATTGAAAATTGAAACAGTATATTTTTAAACTTTCTACTCAAGTAGCTATCTTGTTTTATACAAAGACCATTTCACAACTATTTTTCTCTAGTAACCTCCTAATCAGACTTTTCTGCACCTCATCTTTCTCTAGTTCACGGGCTCTGACAGGGAAATAACTCACTATACTATTTTCTAGGCTAATGATATTAGTATGTATAGGTCATTCTGGTTTACAAGTCCAAATGAGTTTCAGTTTCCTGATATATAAAACTCCTTGTAAATAACCTAAGAACAGGCTCTTTCAAATGCTGTTATTTACATCTTGCTAGCCTAAGAAAAAGAATATTGCCATTTTTATGGATTCATTAAACTAGTAGGGGGTTTCTGTATTGTTGATATCTTTCCACTGAAATATAGTCTATATAAAAATTAATCTTTAAAAATAAAAAATCTCTATACAGCATTATTCATTCAGACATGAAATTAAAAGTTATTCCTCAAGAACCATGAGCTACAGCCTAATATTTGATCAAGAAAAAAACAAAACAAAACAAAACAAATGTCAAGGCAAGTAGAAAATGTCCTATTTTTATGAAGCAGTGAGACTTGAGGACCAGGAATAAGGTTGCAAAGAAATTCAGAAGATATTCAGTATTATTTCTGAGGATTAATATTCATTTGCTAGATATTATGACTAAGAAAAGAATAACTTTATATATCAACAAATATATCCAAAATTGAGAAACATTTAGCAATTATGTTAATTTGTAATGAGGAAGGAATAAGCGACTAGGAACTGAATGTGACAAAAAAAAAACAAAAAACAATTGTATAATATATAGACTTATGGGGACAAAATTCAAATAACCCCCCCTTTCAAATCTCAATGAGTTTAGACGTATTTCATCCACATACATTTTCAATATATTTCATCCACAAACAAGAAGTAGAATTAACTGCTTTAATCTTCTCAAGAGTCAAGAGTCTATTTTCCTTAACTTCTACATACCAGATCAAACAATGTCTATTTTCCTGGGTCAGCTCTATCTCCACACCCCATATTACCCAGGTAAGGGCTTTCCACTGTGTTAGCTAAGGGACTACAGCCACCGCATACTCCACATTCTCCCATATCAATTAGCTGGAGGAAAGAGCTGGTCTTTCTAACTGCAACATGGCTTAGGTACAGCTCCTGAAATCTATAATCACAAACGTTCCCTGTTACTCAAATGACCAGAGGAATGTGTTATGTTGACTGGCTTCAGTCAATCGTGGCATGTTCTTAGAGCCTTTGTTGTTGTTGCTCAGTTGCTCAGTCATGTGACCTTTTTGAGACCCTGTGCACTATAGCCCTCCAGGCTCCTCTGTCCATAGGATCTCTCACACAAGAATACTGGAATGGTTTGCCATTTCCTCCTCCAGGATCTTCCCAACTCAGGGATCAAACTTGAGTTTCCTGCATTCCAGGGGGTTTCTTTACCACTGAACCACCTGAGAAGACCACTGTTAGAGCTGAGAATATAATAATTTTCACAGTAATTACACAAATAAGATTGGGAGAGGGGTAAATTTCCCAAACACACAAAAAAACAGGCTAATGTGAGTGGAATAAAGGAAAAATGAGAGCCAAGGAACACTTGTCCATGACAAACAATTTTATTGATACTAGTGGGACTGTCGAATAGAACAAGTGTAAGTGTGATGTAACACAAATGCAACTGTAATTTTGTCTCCCACTTCCCCTCAGCTCGGGAGACATTTTTCTTTAGCCAGTAAATAACAAGTCTGTCAAGACTCATGGCTCTTTTT
This sequence comes from Budorcas taxicolor, assembly GCF_023091745.1. NCBI lineage: Eukaryota > Metazoa > Chordata > Mammalia > Artiodactyla > Bovidae > Budorcas > Budorcas taxicolor. The sequence continues at coordinate 92,326,011 of NC_068910.1, forward strand.
CTTTTTTTTTTTTTTTTTGTCATTTTCAGGTAATAGGGAATCCCAGCATTGCTTTATTCATAAAATGAAGCCTTGATTCCTAAAGTAGAATGTTGGATGCAGTATATTTATCATTTCAACATTTATTCGGGAGTGAGTCTTTCCCAGTATCCTTTTTTCAGAGAAATACTGATTGCTGGTGCACTGCTTGATTTTTAAAAGGAGAAATGATTGGCCTTCCTTGTTCCATATCCATATGTTCACTTGATGCAGTGACTAATCCCTTCAGGTTTGGAAATACCTGGAAAAAGGAAAGACAATGTACTAACCCTGACTTGAACCTGTCTTAAGATGGCTTTGGCTCTTTGGAAATGACAGATGTTTGAAGTTCACTTTGCTCTTTGGTGATGTCATGAAATATACTGAAGTCTCTCGCTAGATTTCTCTGACTATGTACATACCAAAGGAATGGAGATTCTCCCCTTTAGCCACCTCTCCAGTCTTCTTTAGCTTCTTATTCTCAAGGGTTTTCCTCACATTTTTTGACAATTTCTCTTGGGTTAAATTCTATTGTAAATGAGTCTAGGTTGACTTTCCAGGTGGCTCAGTGGTAAAGAATCTACCTACATTTGAATCAGTTCTGATGAGATGGATGAAACTGGAGCCGATTATACAGAGTGAAGTAAGCCAGAAAGAAAAATACCAATACAGTATACTAACACATATATATGGAATTTAGAAAGATGGCAATGACGACCCTGTATGCAAGACAGCAAAAAAGACACAGATGTATATAACGGACTTTTGGACTCAGAGGGAGAGGGAGAGGGTGGGATGATTTGGGAGAATGGCATTGTAACATGTATACTATCATGTAAGAATCGAATCGCCAGTCTATGTCCGACGCAGGATACAGCATGCTTGGGGCTGGTGCATGGGGATGACCCAGAGAGATGTTATGGGGAGGGAGGTGGGAGGGGGGTTCATGTTTGGGATCGCATGTACACCCGTGGTGGATTCATGTCAATGTATGGCAAAAGCAATACAGTACTGTAAATTAAAATAAAGTAAAAAAAATAAAATAAAATAAAATAAAAAAATAAAATGTAAACAGAAATTTAAAAAAAAAAAAATAAAATAAAATAAAAAAGAATCTACCTCCCATTGGGGGAGATGTGGGTTCGATCCCTGGGTTGAAAAGATCCCCTGGAGGAGGAAATGGCTGCCCACTCCAGTATTCTTGCGTGGGAAATACCAATGGACAGAGGAACCCAGCGGGCTACAGTCCATGATTTACAAAAGAGTCGGGCATGACTTAGCAATTAAACAACAAATAAACAAAAACAAAGGTAACGAAGGTTGACTTCCATGGTTGGCCCACACATGAGAGCCACACTGTTATGTTTTACATTGCCATTGTTGAAAAAGCAATTATTTGCCAAATGTTAGTTTCTATTCTCTCTCTGCCCAGCTGTCTTAGGCTGATAGCCGCATCCTTGTATTTTGAGTTTCTTTAGACGTTTCCTACATATCCATCTAGGATGACCTGATAATTCTAACTGGACTCATATGAGCTGTCCAAGGGGGTTTCCTTGGAATTTCTTCTACTTGTACCTTCCCTTCTTTCTGTAAGGCAGTCAAAAGCATTAGCTTTTCTTCAAGAAATTGGCACAGATTCTTGAGACATTTTTAAATGTGTGAGGGGTTCCAAGTGGCAAGAAATACATTCTGATTTCTAGTCCCTCTTACTTACCCGGTTCTTTATGTCTTAATTTGCAACTTAATTTAGAACTTTAGAATCAGTTATTGATGGCATTTCAGCTTAAGTTTTTTCAATTTGAATAAGGTTAGTTATCACTATCCACATTATTTCTTAATGCTTCCTCACCAAAGCAACACATCTGATACATGACACATGAGAAAAAGATCCAAATATTTTTCAATAAGAAAAAACCTTGACTTCTTCCTGTGTGGTAATCTTATTTGAAAGTGCTTTACATATTCTAAGATAGCCAATATTCTGAGTAGTTTATGACATATATACTAATACTATTTAATTTTTCAAATGAGGAAATTACACATAAAAGTTAAAGAAAGCTTGCTGAAAATCACAGGCATTAATATGGCAGATATAGGATTTAATGTTTGATAAATGACTCTGGATCCCTAATTCTTAAAGAAAAGTGAAAATGTTAGTCACTCAGTCGAGTCTGACTCTTTTTGACCCCATGGATTGTAGCCCACCCGGCTCCTCTGTCTGTGGGATTCTCCAGGTAAGAATACTGTGAAAAGTGAAAGTAAAGTCGCTCAGTTGTGTCCAACTCTTTGCGACCCCATGGACTGTAGCCCACCAGGCTCCTCCATCCATGGGATTCTACAGGCAAAAATACTGGAGTGAGTTGCCATTTCCTTCTCTAGGGGATCTTCCCGACCCAGGGATCCAACCGGAGTCTCCCGCATTGCGGGCAGACATTTTTTGACCTCTGAGCCATCAAGGCAGCCTCTGATGGCTCACATGGTAAAGCGTCTGCCTACAATGTGGGAGACCCGGGTTCAATCCCTGGGTTGGGAAGAGCTCCTGGAAAAGGGAATGGCAACCTACTACTGTATTCTTGCTGCCATCTCCCCACCAAAAAAAAAAAAAAGGGGGGGGAGGGGGAGGTGCTCAAAGAATAATTTTCAGTTCAGTTCAGTTGCTCAGTCGTGTCCAACTCTTTGTGACCCCATGAATTGCAGCACGCCAGGCCTCCCTGTCCATCACCAGCTCCAGGAGTTCACTCGAACTCACATCCATCAAGTCAGTGATGCCATCCAGCCATCTCATCCTCTGTCATCCCCTTTTCCTCTTGCCGTGAATGCCTCCCAGCATCAGAGACTTCCAATGAGTCAACTCTTCGCATGAGGTGGCCAAAGTACTGGAGTTTCAGCTTTAGCATCATTTCTTCCAAAGAAAACCCAAGGCTGATCTCCTTTAGAATGGACTGGTTGTATCTCCTTGCATGGGTTGCAATTTCCTTCTCCACCTGTATTATATTTTTCTAAAGATTACCTAATACCTATGTTTCTCAAAGTATGTCATGTTACATAGAAAGCAATGTTGAGGACTTCCATGGTGGTACAATTGATAAGAATTCACCTACCAATGCAGGGAGCACAGGTTTGATCCCTGATCTGGGAAGATTCCAAATGTCGCAGGGCAACTAAATCTATGCACCACAGCAACTGAGCCCGTGCTCCAGAACTTGGGAGCCCCAACTACCGAAGACCATGAGCTACAACTACTGAAGCCTGCATGCCTTAGAGCTCATGCTCCACAGCAAGAGAAGCCACTTCGATAAGAAGCCCAAACCTCACAATGAAGAGCAGCCTCCCTTGCTGCAACTAAAGAAAGCCCACACAGCAATGAAGATCCAATGTGACCAAATATTAAATAAAAACAAAAATTAATTAAAAAGAGAAAGTAATGTTGAAGGAGAGTTACTTTTTTCTGTAAGAGTTAAATGGAAAGTTAAGTACAAAAAGGGAATTAGTCTATGACCAAGTATTAATATCATACCTTTTTTAGCTCCAAGAAATCATTAAGCCCCTTCACTCTGAATTATATTTCCTACTAGCTGATATGTTTATGTGCCACAATTTACACTCTTTGAAACAGATTTTCCTTGGAGGCTGAAACTGTTAGAGGGATGAATTTCCTAGACAGAATATGAGAAAGGACTCCTTCAGCACTGCAGACCCACCCATCACTGGCTAAGTTTAAGGGCTATGTATGGATAAAGACTCATCTCAGTAGCAACATAATGCAACTATACTTTTCCATGATACACAACTTTGCTTGGTTAGTGATAAAAAAGTAATCTAAACAGCTCATCACAGGAAGTTAAGCATTCAAGTAAATATCAGTCTTATTTAGAAGAATCCAGTGGCTGGAGGTTCTTTTCTCTTGTCACAGGGATAAAACTTATTCCATGTAACATAAGCATCTCTTGCTCTCCTTGCACACAAGTTGCAGTTCGGGTCATATGAAGTCATATCCTGCACACAGTGATTGTTTAATGTTGTACTCCCATGCTGCACTAAGTACCATATCATTCATCCTAGATGACTCCCCTGAAAATTGCTTCTAAAAATTTGTGCCAAAAATGCTCATGAAGTGAACAATTTACTATCCATTCGCTATTAAGATACTGAAAACTGTCACTTCAGGAAATTGGATACTGTACCCTGTAAAACATGTTCTGAAGCTTTGCTTTAACAATTACTACCTATCATCCATCAGCTTGTGAGTGTTGTGTTTAGTCAGTTGTTAAATTTAATACCGTAATAACGTTCAGATGTCAGGAAAACAGAAGTACTGAAATATCATTCTATGTTTTAGTGAAAAAACTGAAGGTGTTCATGTTTTGTGTTTTGCTTGCTTTTTATATTTTCTTTATTTAGCTATGGACAAAGTCAAGTTATTTCTGGGTGCATAAAGGTTTGTTCTAAATTTTTAAACATGGTTACTTTCACTGATGTTAGTAGACACTGTTTTGACACCACTTTCTGATAATGTCAGATGTTGAAAACTAAGATTCTTATTTCAAGTATTTCCCAAAACTATCTATCATTATTTTTAATTTCTATCACATAAACTCTTCTTAATCTAGGGTTAACCCAATTTGATTATTTTTAGCCAACTTTAATGCTTGTAACACTGCTTATAACAAGTAAAAATGTATACCAGCAACAATAATTAAAATATTGGATAACAACTCAAATGTATGCCCAACTTTCAAAGTTTGACTTAAAATTTTGTTTCAGCATGAAGACCTTCCAGATATTTTCATCCTACAGTGATTTTTCCCTGTTTCGAAATCTTAGCACTTATCCTTTTTCCTGAAAAGTAATCAAGTCATTAGGTATAACACTTGATATCTTTGAAGTATGATATTGCCATTTAACACGTGTTAATATTTCATGTTTAAATATCAAAGTAATGAACATAATAAATTTGCAGTTTGTTCAAACTCTTCGAGAAAATAGAAATAGAATGATTGATGATAGTTCTGGCACTGAATGAGTCACTCAAAATCTAACTCAAATTTATTCTTTTTTTTTTTTTTTAAAAAGAGTCATATTTTCCTTCCATAAAATGTACAATTATTAAGTGTTCAATAAGTTTTGGTAATTTTATATACTTTATACAAATTTTATATTCTTTATAACCATCACTTACATTTCTATCACCTCATCTTTTCTCCCCCCAGTTTCTACCACCATCCTACTATCTGGGGTAACTAGTCTCTGATTTCTACTACTGTCAGTTAATTTTGCCTGACTTTGACTTCATAGAAACAGAATCATTTAGAATGTATTCTTAATGTATGTCTTCTTTGGTTTAACATTATATCTTTGAGATTAATTCATTTCACTGTATATGTCTGTAATATATTTACTGTTTAGTCAATATGAATTAAACACAATTCGTTTTCATTCCCTGTTCTTTGACATTTGAGTTATTTGAAAATGTTGGTGGACTTCACTGATGGTCCAGAGGTTAAGAATCCACACTTCCACTACAGCAGCCTTGGGACTAAGTAATGAAGGATTAACAAACCAAAATGCAGGAAACTGCATGCTGTGGCATGGCCAGAAAAAAAGAAGAAAAAAAACATGTAGTCTATCTGAGTCTATTTCTTAAACTGTCAAGTAAAATAAATATAAGCATTAGGTCTTCAGTAAATAGTCTAGTTTAGTGTTTTCATTGCAAATAAAATCATATATTGTCTTTGTAATCTTACTAAATTAGCTTATTATGGTAGCTTTATTGGTAGATTCTTTAGGCTTTGATAAGTAGATAATCATTCCATTAGTCACTAGAGAGTTTTTTTGGCAAACTTTAAACTTTTACTTTGTATTGGGTATACCTGACAATGTTGTGGTAGTTTCAGATTGATTTTTTCTTCTCAATCTTTATGTAATTAACTTTTCTTTTGTATTATTGCATCATCTACTAAGTATATTTAGTGCAAAATTGAATAGAATTAGTGTGAGCAAACATCCTCAATTTATGATAATATGGACCATTAAGTGGACTTCCCAGGTGGCGCTAGTGGTAAAGAACCCACCTGCCAATGCTGGAGACATAAGGGTTATAGGTTCAATCCCTGTGTTGGGAAGATCTCCGGGAGAAGGGAATGGCAACTTAATCCAGTATTCTTGCCTAGCAAGTAGACGGTTTTTAATTAATTAAGGGAGTTCTCATATTAATATATTGCTAACAGTTTTTATGATGGCAGAGTGCTTCCGTTCAGTTCAGTTCAGTCAGTCAGTCGTGTCTGACTCTTTGCGACCCCTTGAATTGCAGCACGCCAGGCCTCCATGTCCATCACCAACTCCCGGAGTTCACTCAGACTCACGTCCATCGATTCCGTGATGCCATCCAGCCATCTCATCCTCTATCGTTCCCTTCTCCTCCTGCCTCCAATCCCTCCCAGCATCAGAATCTTTTCCAATGAGTCAGCTGTTTGCATGAGGTGGCCAAAGTACTGGAGTTTCAGCTTCAGCATCATTCCTTCCAAAGAAATCCCAGGGCTGACCTCCTTCAGAATGGACTGGTTGGATTTTCTTGCAGTCCAAGCGACTCTCAAAAGTCTTCTCCAACCCCACAGTTCAAAAGCACCAATTCTTCGGCGCTCAGCTTTCTTCACAGTCCAACACTCACATCCATACATGACCACTGGAAAAACCATAGCCTCGACTGGATGGACCTTTGTTGGCAAAGTAATGTCTCTGCTTTTCAATATGGTATCTAGGTTGGTGATAACTTTTCTTCCAAGGAGTAAGTGCCTTTTAATTTCATGGCTACAGTCACCATCTGCAGTGATTTTTAAGCCCCCAAGAAATAAAGTCTGACATTGTTTCCCCATCTATTTCCCAGGAAGTGATGGGACCAGATGCCATGATCTTCATTTTCTGAATGTTGAGCTTTAAGCCAACTTTTTCACTCTTTTCTTTCACTTTCATCAAGAGGCTTTTTAGTTCCTCTTCACTTTCTGCCATAAGGGTGGTGTCATCTGCATATCTGAGGTTATTGATATTTCTCCTGGCAATCTTGATTCCAGCTTGTGTTTCTTCCAGCCCAGCATTTCTCATGATGTACTCTGCATATAGTTAAATAAGCAGGGTGACAATATACAGCCTTGAAGTATAATTAATTTTGTCAAGAACATTTCCTGCATTATTTGTCCTTTATTCTCTTAACAAGGTAAATTTCATTGATTAATTTTCAAAGAATAACACAATCTTGAAATTTTTGGATAAAACCCAATTGATTATGAGTAATTTTCTCTCACTTTCTCTTTCTCCCTCCCTGTGTCTCTTAATATCTTACTTCTCTTTCATCGTTCTGTGATATCAGAGATAAGCTGGACTTGATAACTTCCTTCCATATTTTCTAAAAGTGGTTTTTTTTTTTTCAAATTGGTATCATTTCCTTCTGTAATGTTTGAGGAATTCCACGGGTAAATCTCTCTGAACTTTGGATTTTTTGTGTGGGAATGTTTTAAACTAGGAATTAGATTAAGGTATGCTCAGGTCAAATAGATGACTCATTGAAAAGACCCTGATGCTGGGAAAGATTGAAGGTGGGAGGAGAAGGGGACGACAGAGGATGAGATAGTTGGATGGTATCACTGACTTGATGGACATGAGTTTGGGCAAGCTCCAGGAGTTGGTGATGGACAGGGAGGCCTGGCATGCTGCAGTCCATGGTGTCGCAAAGACTAGGACACGACTGAGTGACTAAACTGAACTGAACTGATGCTCAGTTCATTTATTTCTTCTCATTTCAGTAATTTGTTTTAGTTTTGGTATATTGTAATTTTCAATTGATTAAAATTATTGAATTTATTGAAATAAATTTGTTGCCAATATATTATTATCCTTTCACTATCTGCTAGATCTGTGGTAATTTTCTTGGTATTGGCAGTTTGTGTTATTTATTTGAATCAGAGTTTCTTGAGGCTTATTAATTTTATTAAACTTATCAAGGAATCTTTTTTTTTTTTTTAGTTTTTTTGCTGTCTTCTATTGCTCTCTTTATTCCGTATAACATATTGCATTTCCCATTATTAACATTTTTATTCTACTAATGTTGCTTTAATTTGCCTTTCAAGTTGGAAGCTAAAAGATGGATGTTGCCTTCCTTTGTTTCTCGTAGCTACATTCAAAGCTATACATTTTTCTCTAATCTCTGCTTTCACTACACCTCACAGCTTCTGAAAGTTGGGTGTCATTATCATTCAGTTCAAAATAGTTTCTACTTTTTTGTGACTTATAGGCAAATGATAAATTAATTGCCCCATTTTAGCTAAAAGAAACAGAAACTTCTATTTATATATGTTTTCTTATAAATATTTTTCTTGGTAAAACTGCAGCTGAGGAATGGAGGGAAAAGATTTATCTATGAGTTTAATTAATGGCCTTTGTTACTAGGACACAAGATAAGAAAAATGAGACACTCAGAGGATTTGGCATGTTTTACAGTGTCTGTACAATTTTGACTTATCCAAAAAAGAGTTTCTATAGTATTCTTGGAATGGAGAACACCATCTTGACAAAGTCAATTTTAGTTTTAAAACAGATCTCCCTGCACTCCCCCATTTTATTACCATGTGAAAAGTCTGTGAACCCTATATTTTATGAGTACAATAATGGGGTTAATGTTCTAAGATTTATATCATCTAGATTTATACATTGGTTTAATTTCTGCAATAAGCAATCACATTTTCCCAAAAATATTATATCTACAAAATATAGAACTATGTGTGTTCTCCTTTGTTATATCAAATTGAAAATTCTGATTTCACTTGAATGTAAATGTGTTTTAGTGATCTTTGGTTAGTTGGATTTATTTAACATAATCTCAATATATATCAAAGAATAAGTGTTTTCCATAACCCAGTTAATGACCATAATGCAATTAAGTTGCAAAAATTAATACATAAATAAAAAGAAAGATAACGAAATACTTCTATAAAATTCGCCCATGTGGTCAGAAATAATGACTTACATGTGTTATGTTTTCAGCCTCAAGGAACTATTTTCAGTTTAGAATTTGCTACCTCACAGATACCCTGGGGTATATTGTTCAACCATACTTTTCATTTATGTTTTGATGTGAAAACAGAAGCTGGGAAGTAAAGAGAGCTGCATCTGTGATGTCACATCTGACATGTTTCTGAGTTTAGATAGCATTCACTTCATTGATTCCCAGGAATCAGGGAGTGGAAGGAGGAAAGAGCATGAGTAAGCTGCTAGGTGGAAGTAATTGTTTCCCCTAATTGAGGTATATTTCACTGTGTGTTAGCACAGTAGCTCATCTATAGCTAAAGAACAAGGTCAAAGATTCTCATTTGTTGTACAATATAAGAATGGGACACAATAACAACAAAGACAAGAATTTCCAGATGTGATGCTGTAAACAGCAGGCAGAAATCATGTCTTCGTACAGATTTTGAGGATGTCAGGTAGGCATGCACTGGACATTCATTTTTTAACTGTAGTCAGAGTGCACAGGGCAGTCATCTTCTACCAAGAGATGCCTAACAGTCCCAGGACCTCTGCTCACTATAGATTTCATATGGTTTGAAATACATAACTGAATTCCAACTGAAAGTATTTTGTACATTTTCCTAGAGCATTGCTTCTCAACAGTGAAGGTATCACCCTCCAAAGAACGTTTTGGAAATTTTGGGGCACTGTTTTTCTTACCAAAATGTGGTGGGAGATACGTATTTGGTGTTAAAATATTTTAATGGGCAGAGGCCAGGTCTCTTAGACAATACTGAACTGTCTGGGACAATTTTTCATAATGAAGAATCACTCTGAATTTCACAAAATTTAAAAATCCTCCTCTGGCTAATCAGTTCTGGGAAAAGCCTATTTAAATATCTGATACACAGCATGCTTTGTAGTCAAATGTATTTGTTCAGTTTTTACTGCATACCAACATTTTAAGAATAGATTACTATAAAATACATTGACATCGGAATGTATTATTTTGTTATTATTTTTCAGAATAACTAAGAATTAGTTTTCACTTCAAGAAACTGAAGTCAGCTGTAATTATGGTGTTTGAGTTCTCCATAGAACATTCTTGTGCCACGATGCATTTGTAGCTGGATTTTATGATGCCTATAAACGTGTGTGTGTGTGTGTGTGTGTGTGTGTGTACAAGCCTCATTCGTGGGATTTTTCTATTGTAGTCAGATTTGAGCATTTACAAATGAAACTATTTTGTTTCATTTATAAGAGGAAAGTGGAAAAAGCTGGCTTAAAACTCAGTATTAAAAAAACTAAGATCGTTTCATCTGGTCCCATCACTTCATGGCAAATAGATCGGAAACAAGTACAGGCAGTGACAGATTTTCTCGTCTTGGGGTCTAAAATTATTGTGGATGGTGACTGCAGCCATGAAATTAGAAGATACTTGCTTCTTGGGAGGAAAGCTATGACAAACCTAGACAGTGTATTAAAAAGCAAAGACATCACTTTGCTGACAAAGGTCCGTATAGTCAAAGCTATGGTCTTTCCAGTAATCGCATACAAATGTAAGTGTTAGACTATAAAGAAGGCTGAGTGTTGAAGAACTGACACTTTCGAATTGTGGTGTTGAAGAAGACACTTAAAAATCTTTTGGACAGCAAGCAGAACAAACCAGTCAATCTCAAAGGAAATCAACTCTGAATATTCATTGGAAGGACTGATGCTGAATTTCCAATACTTTGATCACCTGATGTGAACAGCTGAATCTCTGGAAAAGACACTGATACTGGGAAAGATTGAGAACAGAAGGAAAAGAGGGTGACAGAGGATGAAATGGTTGGATGACAACCTGGATTCAATGGACATGAACTTGGGCAAACTCTGGGAGATAGTGAGGGACAGGGAGTCCTGGCATGCTGCAGTCCATAGAGAAGCAAAGAGTTGGACATGACTTTGTGACTAAACAAAAACAACAAGAAATTTTGTTGTAAATTACATTGTTTTTTCTCATCTTTATATTAAATTTAGTGTGCTTTCAGAATATGTTTGTACAATAAATAAGGTGTTATAAAATATTTACTACTAGAAAGAATTTTTTTTTTTTTCTGAGATACCTGAGAACTATTTTCCTAGACTTTACATGCCTTTGAGGAAGTGATACCATCAACTCTTCCACCATCCTCCTGGATCATCTCTGTCAGGTGCCACCCACCAAAGGGACATATTGTTGAATGGTAGCTAGACTTGTATTGAGTTTACCAAAAATTTTGTTTGGGTTTTCCATAACACATTATGGAAACCCAAATGAACTTTTTGGCCAACCCAATATTTCTAAGCCCTCTGGAAGGGGTATCAAAAACAGCAGTATATTACATTATCTGTTCATGTTGGTAACGGACAGGATAGGTCTGTTTTTCTCAAACATGTATGTTATCCCTGTTCTCCTGTCTTCCCTGGTGGCTCACTTGGTAAAGAATCTGCTTGCAATGTGGGAGACCATGTTCAGTTTTGGCTGGGTCAGGTAGATCCCCTGCAGAAGGAAATGACAACCTACTCCAATATTCTTGCCTGAAAAATTCCGTGACAGAGGAACCTGGTGGGATACAGTCCATGAGGCTGCAAGAGTTAGACATGACTTACCAACTAAACCAGCACCACTACCTCAATCATTTATCCATATTCTCTTTTTTTGAATTCTCTAATTATGTCTCCAGTTGTTTTTTTTAATTAATCTCAACCATCAACTAAATCCATTTGTCTTTCACTGATGGTTCACATTTTCTGAGAAATTACAAAAGTGTCCCCCTCTGTTTAGACTAATATTTCACAATTAATTAAAAATTGATATAAAGGCTCACATAATATTAGAAAAATAAAGCAAACTCTAGAAAATATATCAATCCCCAGTCATCATATTTAATATTACATGAATTATTTCCTTCATTGTTTCTGTGGGAAGCTTTGTTTTTATACCTAACTGAATGAGTAATCTATCATGTCATGTGGTAGGTGATTGGTGGACCATAGCTATATTTGGGTCACTTTATGTAATTTTTTATAGAGGGCCATATAAAAATGCTTTTAGACACATATTATAAAAACAGGCCTGATCTGATGGCTTTCTTTTCATCTCTTTCTCTATTTCTGCATCTCTCTTTTTTGTTTATCTGAAAGTTGGCCTATTTTAAAGCAGTCTGTTAAAGCAACAGTGGTTTTGAAACACTGTATTGAAAGAGCTCATTTTAAAGAAACCACTCAAGAAAACATTAGCAGCTCATATAGAAAAGAAAATATGTATAAGGTATATTTTTATGGCTGAGATCTGACACTCACAACTGAGAGGAAATGTGTGTGTGTGGGGGGGGAGTCTTTCTTCATTAGCAGCATGACCAGAGCACTTAGGGATTTCACTCCCACACATCCATTATTTCATCTATTGTCCTAATTTAATTTTCCATGATTTTCCTGACAGTGAAGGTTGGCAACTCTTAAGTACAGTACAAAAGGTTTGCAGCACTCGTGTTAATAATTACAAAGCTGTTGAAGCTTTTTCCTGAAGGGTGCATTGTCAAAAAAATCAAATTTAAACAAAAGCAGAAGCTACAGATGTGAGTGAAGCTGGAATCCCTGAGTGCCTTTGTTGTTGTTGTTGTTTTTATCCATGGAAAGAAGCTACCTTGTGAAGTCCAAGTGTTATTAAAGCATTCATACCATTTGGAACCTTTTGAGCAAGGAGTCGGATACAACTGAGTGACTGAACTGAACTGAACTGAGAGCTCTAAACAGGAAAACAAGATATTTGGAGAACTGCCATCAAATTGCTGCTGCTATTGTCCCTGCTGTCACATACCAGGATCTTTCTGACAATACGAAACTAAGATTTCTACATTTTCTTCTTAGCCAAATCAATTAGTTTTCTAAAAATGCATTGGCTAGCTTTAGAATAGCTGATCCATATTATAGCCTCCCAAATGTGGATGAAAAGTGAACTCGAGTCCATTAACCTTCTACCTTTTCTTTAAGGATGCCATCAGTTTCCCTTATTTCATTCTTTGTTTTTACAGAAGTCCAAATTCCCCACAGTGTGAAGCTGCCTTGTAACACTGAGGTCCATGTACTACCAGTTTTCCATCAGGCTCATCAGACTCTCTGAGCAAAGAGGTTAATCATGGGTTATTATAAAGAGTCTTTAAATGTCTGTGTCCATCAAATTTTGCTAATAGACTAAAGGAATGTTGTCTCATTCATTTAGTATCAAACCTTCATAACTATATGAAGATGCTTTTATGAAACATAATATATAAATATATTTAAACGTGACAATACAATAGTACTATACAGATATTTGAGATATAAAGCCAAGACATTTTTACTATCATAACCTTACCTTGCCCCAAGCCATTGAGTATATGCTAATTGGTTGAACGAGTTAGCTAGAAGTATAAAAAGAGAACAGCTCATCTGAATTTTCACTTGATTTTTTGAGTCAACTGAGAAATAACAGATTCCCAAAATAGGCTACCTGTAGAGATATTTTTTTTTCTTAAAAATCTTCAGCAGCTAAGCCTGCTATATGTCATTATTTGAAGAGTATAAATATAAGGAACATTCTCCCCCATAGGAAGGAGTGGGAAGTCCTTATACTTCCTGATGATACCATGTCACAATTCTTCCAGAGACTCTGAGCAGGATCCAAGCATACATCAGCTACATCCATCCCTCCATCTAGGTTGAAGAGGAAGCATAAAGTGGAGAGATTTTGTCCCATTTACTTTTTGGAGCTCATGAAAATAGCTGCATTAAAACAGAGGTGATAACAAGAAATGTTTAGGCAGAAAGAATGCCCAAGAGAAGAGTTCAGTTTCCAAATAGACTGCGTGTGAAACTCAATAAAGACTTGGATCCTTGTGGGGCTTTTAAGAAGCTGAGGATTGAGTGATGGTTGTGCCTAGGGTTCAGCTGAAGTCTGAGAAGAGGGTCCTTAACAGAGCCACCTGCTGGGGCAGTTGTAAGCCACAGTTACAAGAAGAACACAGTGGATTCCTTGAGTTTAGCACCACCAGAGGGCTGTGAAAAGGAGTAGGGGGATATCATAGCAGAGTGTAAACTGTATGGACTCAAAGGAGGGACTTCTTGGGTTTAAATCCAGCCATACCTCTTACTAGCTGTGCTAGCAAGTTACCTGACCTCATTAGATCTCCATTCCATTATTTATTTGAGATTATTAATAGAGCCTTCCCTTTAGGACTGTTATTAAACTAAATCGGCTATAACTATAACACACTTGAATATACCTGGGCATGGTAAGTGCTGTGTGTGTGTGCTTGTTAAATAGTAGTGTCAGCAAGGGGTAATGGAAGAGCTTGCTGTGAGTAGTCATGGTGGTTTTGTCCTTCCAAGAGAACAATCAACCACACCAGCTGCAGGCACTTCTGTGGATGCCTACAGGACGGAGATCAATGCTCAGAAAAGATGACATGAGCTTCCCTCACCACTAATTATCCAGAGGAGACAACATGTAACAACATATAGACCAGAGATTACACCTCACAGTGATTGTGCATAAACTTCTTACTATACCAAAATGCTACACAGGAAAAATTAATAAGTTCATTTGAAAGAAAAATCATGAAACATTGAGCATGCACCCTAATAAAAAAGTAAAAATGTTTTTTTCACCTTTTTGTACTCCACTAGGGACATTTATAGGTAAAATCAGAGATGAGATTAATTGTAGTTGAAAAGATTTTTCTTAATTATTTTATTCTTTCACTCAGTTTTGCTACCTCTAATCATGTGTTTGGAGAAGGAAATGGCAACCCACTCCAGTATCCTTGCCTGGAAAATCTCATGGACAGAGGAGCCTGGTGGGCTGCAGTCCATGGATTAAATTTAGATGCTCTAAAATTTTTGTTTTGTTTTTGGTTTTGTTTTAGTCAATATATGCTAAAAGTACAAGTACTCTCCTGAGTCATAGAAGTGCAAACATTTCTTTTCCGTAACAAAGTGTGATCTTGACTCTTGAAATGTTTGGGAATTACACTTTGGACCTACTGTTTCACCTTTGAGCCCCTTCTATCAAAGTTGACCTATATCCATTTCATGACTCTTCACCTGAATTTCAAACTGAATCTGGAATCTCCCACAGTAAGCATTTCAGAAACTATAAAGAAAATAGGGGAGCATGAGCAAAATTTAAATGACATCATATTTTTATGTACCTATCTTGCCTGGAAAATCCCATGGACGGAGGAGCCTGGTGGGCTGCAGTCCATGGGGTCGCTAAGAGTCAGACACGACTGAGTGTCTTCACTTTCACTTTTCACTTTCATGCATTGGAGAAGGCAATGGCACCCCACTCCAGTAATCTTGCCTGGAAAATCCCATGGACGGAGGAGCTTGGAAGGCTGCAGTCCATGGGGTCGCTAAGAGTAGGACGCGACTGAGCAACTTCACTTTCACTTTTCACTTTCATGCATTGGAGAAGGAAATGGCAACCCACTCCAGTGTTCTTGCCTGGAGAATCCCAGGGACGGGGCAGCCTGGTGGGCTGCCGTCTAGGGGTCGCACAGTGTCAGACACGACTGAAGTGACTTAGCAGCAGCAGCAGCAACAAAGATTTTACAGTTTTAGAGAGATTGGAATAATTATAGTTACCTTTCACTGTCTGTATTTAGCTCTTTGATAACTTGAATTGATGAAATAGTTGATATATAAAGCTCCCTAGAATATATCATTAAAACTTACATAAAATATGGAACATTAATTTTTATTTTACAGTCTCTGAAAGTTTTTAAATGCTTCTATTTTTAGAATTTTTGGTTAATTAAGCATAATTATGAATCTTTTAAAATCATTTCAATGAAATATACTTTTATCTGCTTAAATATGAGAAAATTCATGTGAAACCTAAGAACTTTTATGTTAGTTTTTTGGTAAAATAATTAATTGTCATGTTTATATTATTGACAATGACAATCATTATTTGGTTTGAAGTAATATACTAATTCACTATAAACACTCGTGTTAACAAGACCAGGATAGGATAATATGATTTAGTTCCATAGTGCATATGAATCTCCACTCATCTCAGTAAATAAGACAAAAATAAAATCTAGCATAGAAATATTTTTCATGAACGAGAGATATGACACTTAAAAAATATTTTGCTACAGTGTTTTATAATTTTCACAGCATTTGTACACACACCACATCTAAAAGTAAGGTTTTCTACCTCACTTTCTCCTAATATGGCAACTATTTGACATGGCTAGCAGATAAGAGAACAAGGTAAAAACAGAGTAATTAAGCAATTTGTCCAAGGTCATCTTATAGTTAATAGTGGAGACTGGAATAAAAACAAAGATCTTTGGACTAATGTAACATACATATGCTTAGCTAAATGATAGTTAAACAGGAAAAACACAATGAGAAAGAAATTCCAGGGTTCTTAACCCCCATTTATACAACTGTGGCATTTGATAATGATGCTCAGGAATGAATTAAAATGACAAAAACAGGCTGCAAGATCATATTTACCTGCTTAAAACAGACGAGCTTTTCACCTTTTTCATTGCAGCAGTAACATGCATTCTCAGGAGCTACAGTCTTTTCGTTTAAGGGAATTTGTAAAAAGAATTATCAGAAAACACTCACATTCAAAGAGAACAACACTTAGGCAGCTTCATATCCAGCATTTAACAGAATAGAAAACAGGACAATAAACAGCCAGAAAGAGAAACAAAAGCCAAAAAAAAAAAAAAAAAAAGTAGACACTGAAATCTATTTAATACTATTAAGAAGCTCTCTAGGTTTCCCAGGTGGCTCAGTGGTAGAGAATCCACCTGCCAATGCAGGAGACATAAGAGACGCGGGTTCCATTCCTGGGTTGGGAAAACCCCTTGGAGAAAGGCATGGCAACCCACTCAAATATTCTTTCCCTGGAGAATCCCATGGAAAGAGGAGCATAGCGGGCTACAATCCATGGAGTCACAAAGAGCTGGACATGACTGAGCGTACACACACACACACACACACACACATATATATATACAACAAAGAAGCTCTCTATACTAAAATAGTCCCTTGGACCAAATCTAAGACCACCCCACAGTACACATGGTTTATAAGGTCAGGGCTAAAGATCTGCAGGATCAAGAGACATGACCCCATAGAGACTGGGGCCCTCCTGTTGACTGTGTTCTGAGTACCTGGAATCCCAGCTGACCCTGAGTCTGCCTTTCAGGCCTGTGGGACCTCCTTTCCTGGGTAGTTGTCCGGGGGGTAGACCTCTAAGGCCCAAGGGAGGGCCCAAAGAGATCTTTTTCAGGAAAGAGAGGATTGAATAAAACTTGAAATTCCACATGTGAATGTTTGAGACCTTTTATCATGCAGAATGGAGTCAAATTTAGGATGACATCTCTTTGACTTGTCAGTTTCCAGCACGGAACTCCAAAGACTACTAGAATTTCAGTCTTTAATCTGGTCTTTCAAGTCATTATGAAGGTTCATTTCCAAGGTAGAAGGATGGATATATTGTGTGGAATGATTTTGCATCTTAATTTAAAGCTTCTACATTTTTAGACATGGAATATATAACCCTCCCTTAATATTTTTGACCCAAACTCCAAAAATATCAGGGGTAGGTAGATCTTTGGTCTTGTAGTTCCTGTACATCTATCTACAGATTAATATAAACTCTTCCATTTTAATGTCTTGTTTCCCAAAGTCACTATTTGATTCCACTTTAATATTATCAATTCCCAATGCTATCATTTTATTATAGAATCCTGATTATTTCCCACTTGGCCTATGGCACCTGGTTAGAATATGATCTCCTCATCCTCATCTCATCCTTCTTCCAACCCAGGCTTCTACCTTGCTGCTAAATACATTTAATTAAAATGAATTTAGGAAAAAAAATCTGACAATAATATTCTATATTAAAAAATATTATGATTCTCCCCTCATTGAAGGGCTGTATTCAAACTTTTGTGTGCTTAGTCACTCAGTTATGTTCAGCTCTTTGTGACCCTATGAACTGTAGCCCATGAGACTCCTCTGTCCATGGGGATTCCCTGGGGAAGAATACAGGAATTGGTTTCCATGCCCTCCTCCAGGGGATCTTCCCAACCTAGGGATCAAACCCAGGTCTCCCACATTGCAGGCAGATTCTTTACCAGCTGAGCTACCAGGGAAGTCCCATTCAAACTCCTTAATATAGGACAAAAACAGCATATTTCAGTGTCTCAGATTTGCCCATTCTCTGTGATCTCTCAGCTTCCATGCCTTTGCAGTATTGCTTCTTCTACCTGGAAACCGTTTTCTATTTTCTCAGCCTGAATAACTTGTATTCATTCTTCAAGATTCAGTTCGTGTCTTCTGTCCTCTGGGAAGCTTTCTGTTTGTAATTCAGGATGAGATAGGTGCCAAATCTTTGCACTGCTACCTGTGCATTTTTCTGTTAGTGTTCAATACTGTTATTGATTTTCTTGTCTGTCAACTCTGGAGTCTACACAATTTGCGATTAGAGGTACTGTTATTTCACTTTATTCATAAAATCATTCACAAACATTTGCTCAGATCCACTCCAGTCCATATACTGTGCAAATCACAAGCCATGTAATGATAAAATACACAATCCTGCCATTAAGGATGCAACAAATACACATGGTTACAGTCACTAGACACTGTGATGTGGGCTTAGATGGCATTAAGTGTTGGTTGTCATGGAAACTCAGAGACAGGTCACCCAATTTTTTCTGCCTAGATGTTACCTGTATAGGGTGAGTGTCTGGTAGGCCCAGTGTCTGTTGTGTAATATGCATGTAAGATACCCTTTGAAATCCCTGCATTGGAACCATTTTAAGAACATAATAAATCTGGTGTGCTGTGAACTGAACAGCATAAATTAGAGACACAAACAGGGAATGAAAGAAAAGATTCTGATCAGAATTAGGACAAAGTCAGTGTCCAGCCACTCTAAGCTGAGAAAGCATAGTCAGTAGAGTCAGAATAGAGACTGAAAAAAAATGCATAAATCTATAAATCATTTATCTCAGCTTTCCAGAAATGAGGTGGAGTCTGCATATACTGCTAGAAAAAAAAATCTAAAAATACGGTAATATGAATAAATGTTGCTTTAATCAGTTCTACATTTCAATAAATTATTGTTGTTCAGTCACTCAGTCGTGTCTGACTCTGTGACCCCATGGACTTCAGCACACCAGGCCTCCCTGTCCTTCACCATCTCCTGGAACTTGTTTAAACTCATGTCCATTGAGTCAGTGATGCCGTCCAACCATTTTGCCCTCTGTCGTCCCCTTCTCCTCCAGCAGAAGAGTAAATCAGCAATTCCTAATGTCTGTCTATACACAGATTTATGATAACTTTGTAGGACTGTTTAAAATTCATTCTATATGATGAGTTCAGGTTTTCTCAACTCTTTCTTATGTTTCTAATATAATGCATCAATTTAAAAATATCAGTTATTGTCAAGAGATGGAAGTTTAATAATTAAAACATAAATTTGCAGTCCACATTTCCCTTCCCCTCCCTTTTTTAAGGATAGACAATCAGTAAATAGAACCTTGCACTGAATGAAGCAAAAAATGTGGCCATACCTGTTTAAATGTGTCATAGTTAACGTGACCTCTTCCTTTTCTGAGCAAATTACAATTTGGGAGTACATATAACTAGCCCTTAGCAAATCTCTAAGTAAATATAATTGGATCTATAATAAATCATACCATGAGAATAAGGCTTTGCCTACACGACTACTATTGATTTCAGTGATGTCATTTCCCAAAGCAATCTTAATAATAGTTATACTGGTGCATCACACTGAGTACACTAGATTTGATGAGTTACTTCAGGCCATACCTTGGGCCTAAGTCAAATGTTCTGTCGATGTAATTCACTAAAGACACACTGTATAATTTTTTTTTTCTTCTATTTAATCAATAAACCTTTCTGAATATGTGTTGAAGGAAAATAAAATCTTATATTTGTTTGAGAATGTGATTTGGGAAAGGATTATCAAGGGCCAGTTAATAAAGTTTAGCACACACAGTAAATGTATTTAATCCAGTGTTCCTTAAGTGTTACATAGATAAATTTCTTTGATCAAAAATAGTCCTTGTATATTTCATAAAAAGTTTGTGATGGACAGGAGAGCCTGGCGTACTGCAGTCCATGGGGTTGCAGAGTCAGATACGACTGAGCAACTGAACTGAACTGAACTAAAAAAATGTTAACTAAATTATTAATATTTGAGCCATTACCTGCAATATTTTCTGAAGAATGTGTTTCAAAATCTACACATTTTACTTTCAGTTGAAACTAACTCTTTTTATTTATTTGGAGTGGAAACCTACACACTCTGAGTTATTATTCCATTATTTTCTGCAGTAGACAAATTGAACCTTGCTTTCTAATTGTGATTTGTACAGCTCTCTTCTGTGTGCTCACATTCAAATTTTATAACCTACTCTATTTTATAACCCACTGTATAATAGTTGAAACCTAAATTAATGTATTTTATAGCAAAATTAAACATTGAATTTAATATGGACTCTAAAATCTAGACAGATATTAACATTTTAGTGATATCTCAATGTCTGTATGTAAATGTATTTTATTGAAACAAAATAGTAAATTCTTGATAACATAAATCCCAAGAGTTTTCCTTGGAAATTATAAAATGTCTTTGTCTTTAGTTGTGACATATTTTACAATGAGTACTGTCTCAAAATTAAAGAATATAAACAAGTTATGAAATGTATTCTTTCTCAAAATATTTACATTATAACAAACCAACAGACTGGAAATAGACATCAAGCAGACATCCTTTAAATGTTGTAAAACATAACCCTCTAGTGCGACAATTGCCCTTACTGATTGTTATATGTAAGAATTATATTTCCAGCTTTATATGACATG
Organism: Budorcas taxicolor; assembly: GCF_023091745.1. Classification (NCBI taxonomy): domain Eukaryota; kingdom Metazoa; phylum Chordata; class Mammalia; order Artiodactyla; family Bovidae; genus Budorcas; species Budorcas taxicolor. The sequence goes on from NC_068910.1 coordinate 92,346,960, forward strand.
AATTTCTGCTTAGTACTACAAATATTTCTTTTTAATTTGAATATTTCTTTATTTGCAGCTGTCATTTTTGTTTTCTTTATAGAAAATGAGAAAATTATAAGGCCGTTATATTTCTATATCTGAATATATTTTGGCCGAAATCACTTAATCAGTTGTGAAAACAATTCTTACCAGTAGCTAAGCTAGAAGGTGAGTCACATAAAGAACTCAAATATGTAAAAATTTTCTGGTGGGCCTGAAGCTATTTTCTGCATTGATTACTAAAATTATTCTTAGGATAAATATTTGTTCTTGCATTAATTGCTGTAGGTGTATTTTTCTATCTAGCCTCCCATATTTCTTCTTAATAGGTCTAGCTTAAATATTAAAAATGTTGAACTCAATTAACAACCAGGCAATAATTAAAATATAGTATTAAATTTAATTTTTCTTATAATACTAAACATTCAGCAAGAGTAATGTATAGTGTATAATTCATATGACATAGGATACACAAAATTAATGAAATGAATGTCTATTTGCATTTCCCAAGTGGTCCGGCCCAGCATTGTTCCTGGTTACTAAAGGCAGTGGGTTCTTAGTAAAAGCTAACAGGCTCCTACCTGCATGTAACATGATGATTTGGGAGCATAATATCAAGTCAGTGGAATCACTGTCACAGCCTCTGGAATGGTTTCCTCTGTCATCTTTCATTTTATACCCTGTAATGCTGCTTGGATGATCTTCTACAATTTGAATCTGTTAATGTCAGTCTCTAGCTTAAAGTATCATTGAGTTGGTCTTAATAGTCTAATTTGAGAAATATACAAAAAATCAGCTAGTCTGCCAATCCTACCTCCTGCTTTTTACACATATCTGTTCATGTCTCTGATGCTTTGCCCATTCTGCCCCCCACTGCTAGAAAAACGATCTCCATCCTGCTTGGCTCTTGTGCATCCTTTAACACTTGACTCATGTGTCATCTTGTCTGGGAAGCCTGCCAGCCCTCACCCAGATAGAGTTAGCTGCCCATGCTCTGTGGGCACAGAAGCATCCACTAGGATTTGAGATGTGAAAACAGTTTGCCAGAAGAAATCGTACAATATTCATAAGGTTCAAGACTGTCTTCATATTTCTGGGCATCTCAGTTCCTCAGAATAGCCCTTTCGCTGGGTAAGATGTTTCTTCCCTGATTTCAGTGGCTTTTGGTTCAATGAAATCCCCTATAGAAAACATGAGCCGACCTCCAAAGTCAGTCTTGTTTGGCTGGTAGAAAAAGTGGGATTGAAGCTGGAATTAACCAAGTCAATAAATCTCTTTTTCCTGAATGGGGAATGGACATACAAAAAAAAAAAAAAAAAAACCAAACCAAACCCAGTAATTCTTTTGTTATTTGTTTGTTGATTTTTCTGGCCTGTACCTCTAACCTATAAACTCAGGAGATTTGGGCTACTATGTTTTCTGTTTTTTAGTGTTTTGAAAGGGGAAGAACAAATGTATAAAGTTTGCTGTATTAACATTCTTATTTATCATATACTGTTATTTTATTTTTACTATAGATTCAAATCACCACCTGGTGTTCCTTTTCCCGATATAGTTTTGATGACATATCATTGTGTTGTATTTTTTGTTTTCAAATATATTGCATTTATGTATGTTTCAGGCCTAATGTTTATTACAAGTATATGCATATTGTTTATATAGCTGTTTGTAAAATCAGTTCAGGAAAGAAAAGAAAAACACATATTTTGATCTCTTGTCTAAACACATGACTGTCTTTACTGGTGCTGTTGTATTTTTGGGGGGAGGTTTCAGAAGTGACTTGCTGTCACCTTGAGGAACTTCCTTTAGTACTTTATGTAAAAGTGGATCTTCTGGGAACAAAATTATTCAGCTTCTACTTGTCAGGAAATCTCTTTGACTTCTGGTCCCTATTGCTTCTGATAAGACAGAGCTGTTCCTTTTCTTTTTGGAATCCTTTTAAGTGATGAATCATTTTTTCTCTTGTTGTTTTCAAAGGTTGGAATTTTTTGTTTGTTTGTTTAGTCTTGGGATTTCAGCATTTTTAATGTGATGTATTTTAGTGCTTAAAATTCTCCAAGCCAGGCTTCAGCAATACATGAACCATGAACTTCCAGATGTTCAAGCTGGTTTTGGAAAAGGCAGAGGAACCAGAGATCAAATTGCCAACATATGCTGGATTATCAAAAAAGCAAGAGAGTTCCAGAAAAAACATCTATTTCTGCTTTATTGACTATGCCAAAGCCTTTGACTGTGTGGATCAAAATAAACTGTGGAAAATTCTGAAAGAGATGGGCATACCAGACCACCTGACAAGCCTCTTGAGAAACATGTATGCAGGTCAGGAAGCAACAGTTAGAACTGGACATGGAACAAAAGACTGGTTCCAAATAAGAAAAGGAGTACATCAAGGCTGTATATTGTCACCCTGCTTTTTAACTTATATTCAGAGTACATCATGAGAAATCGGGGCTGGAGGAAGTACAAGCTGGAATCAAGATTGCCCAGAGAAATATCAATAACCTCAGATATGCAGATGACACCACCCTTATGGCAGAAAGTGAAGAAGAACTAAATAGCCTCTTGATGAAAGTGAAAGAAAAGAGTGAAAGAGTTGGCTTAAGGCTCAACATTCAGAAAATTAAGATCATGACATCTGGCCCCATCTCTTCATGGAAAATAGATGGGGAAACAGTGGAAACAGTGGCTGACTTTATTTGAGGGGGCTCTAAAATCACTGCAGATGGTGATTGCAGCCATGAAATTAAAAGACGCTTACTCCTTGGAAGAAAAGTTATGACCAACTTAGATAGCATATTAAAAAGCCGAGACATTACTTTGCCAACAAAGGTATGTCTAGTCAAGGCTATGGTTTTTCCAGTGGTCATGTATGGATGTGAGAGTTGAACTATAAAGAAAGATGAGTGCCAAAGAATTGATGCTTTTGAACTGTGATGTTGGAGAAGACTCTTGAGAGTCCCTTGGACTTCAAGGAGATCCAACCAATCTATCCTAAAGGAGATCAGTCCTGGTCTTTCGTTGGAAGGACTGATGAAGCTGAAACTCCAATATTTTGGCCACCTGATGCGAATAGCTAACTCATTGGAAAAGCCCCTGATGCTGGGAAAGATTGAGGGCGGGAGGAGAAGGGGATAACAGAGGATGAGATGGTTGGATGGCATCATCGACTCGATGGACATGGGTTTGGGTAGACTCTGGGAGTTGGTGATGGACAGGGGTCCTGACGTGCTGCAGTTCATGGGGTCATAGTGTCAGACACGACTGAGGGACTGAACTGAACTGAACTGAATGTGATGTATTTGAGTGTGGACTTATTCTTCTTTGAAGAAGAGCCATCTTGGCAACACTGCCTCAGTGTGGAACTCCTGAGAAGCTGGGATAGGGGAAAGAAGGGGATGGATCATGTTTCAGTAAGACTATGCTGTTCTTACTGAGGCTTAGTAGATTTTCTCAAACAAATGTTTCCTCATTTGCTGTATGCCCTCATAATACTTTCCAGAGATTTTAAGTGGTGGCTATTTTTATAATTTTCACGAGTTATGGTTGTTTCACTGGAGAATAAGTCCATGGGGCTCCTTGTAAACACATGTCAGATATTGCCATCCTGCCAATATTTTTACCTATTTCTGAGAACAGTGGACACTATACATCTAGTGATACATACAGGAAGCAGACTCACAGAAAGAAGAAAAAATAAGAAAGAGAGAGAAACATCTCTCTAGAGGTCCCTATGACTTTCACATCTTGGGTTTAGTCTATGAAATTGAGCTAGCTTCTTGCTATTATGTTCTGTGAGACACTGATAACCTCCTTAAAACACATCATCCTTCTTGTGCTGGGATTAATGTCATTTGTGGGCAGCTAAATTTGCTCTATATAGTCAAAGCTATGATTTTCCCAGTAGTCTTGTATGGATGTGAGAGTTGGACCATAAGGAAGGCTGAGTGCCGAAAAATTGATGCTTTGAACTATGGGGTTGGAGAAGACTCTTGAGTGTCCCTTGGATAGCAAGAAGATCAAACCAATCAACCTAAAGGGAATCAAACTTGAATATTCATTAGAAGGACTGATGTTGAAGCTGAAGCTCCAATACTTTGACCACCTGCTGCAAAGAGCCAACTCACCAGAAAAGACCCTGATGCTAGGAAAGATTAAGGACAAGAGAGAGGGCAACAGAGGATGAGATGGTTGGATGACATCATCGACTCAATGAACATGAGTTGAAGAAAACTCTGTAGAGAGTAAACAACCAGAAAGCCTGATGTGCTGTAGTCCATGGGGTCGCAAAGAGCTGGATATGACTGAACAACAACATAGTTGCTCTAGCCAAGTAAATAATTTATGAGTTAAGACATAGAAGTTTTAATATCCATGTAGTAAAGGGCGCAGATTCAAGGATGGCAGTGCCAACAGAGCTTTGCTTATGAAACTCTTATTTTTTAATTGAAGGAAAATTGCTTTATAATTTTTTGTTGGCTTCTGTAATAAAACAATGCAAATCAGCCATATTTATACATATATTACCTCCCTCCCCTCTCCGTATCCACCTTTCTATGTCGTCACAGATTGCCAGGCTGGGGTCTGTGTGTTACATAGCAACTTCTCTAAAACTCTTTTTATAACATTCTAAACTTGGTGAAGTTCCTTGTTACAAATATAGTTCTTTTGAGAATGGTTATTCAGTATGTGTCACGCTTTCCAGGTGGTAGTAATGGTAAAGAACCCACCTGCCAGTGCAGGAGACATAGGAGTTGCTGTTTTGATCCCTGGGTCAGAGAGAACCCTGGAGGAGGGCATAGCAACCCACTCCAGTGTTCTTTTCTGGAGAGTCCCATGGACAGCTGAGCTTGGAGGGTTGCAGTCCACATGGTTGCAAAAAGTTGGACATGACTGAAGTGACTTGGCACACATGTATTCACTAGGTGTATGACCTTAACAATCTTCTTTTCTCAACTTTCCCATCTGTAAAAGAGATGTAATAATGGGATCAACCTAACAGAGTTGTCATGCGAGCTAAATGAATTAAAGGATATAAAGTATTTTAACAGCCTAAGTATTTGTCCTAAGTTCCTTTAGCAAAACTTTGGGGACAGTTTCCTTAACACTTGAAATAGTTAAAAACAATAATGTGACTGCATTAATACACTAATAATATATATTATTATTATTTTTAAATTTTAATCATGGCAATAAAATTATTTAATAAACTTAATTATACTTAGCTAAATTCAAGGTAGGGTCCTAATCTCCCATACTGTGTGCTATCAAACACTGAATCCTTTTTACTATTCTCAAGTCAATAACTTCTAAAAAAATTGCTAATAAAATGTCCCTTTTAATTACAAATAAAATGAAATAATTTTTCCATACCAGTTTAACTGTGTTGGACCATATTAAGTTACATACATTCAGTATTTACCAAATAATAGTTATTGGAAAAATATAGCTACAGGGTCAAAACATAATCTATTCTGGTAAAGAGGGACTGTAGTTGACAAGAGAAAATATCATAGATGATGTCAGTGCACATCTATACTCTGGGCAAATTATAGTTATTCTGAATATAGAGCGTTTTAGAATATGACAAGTTACACAGTTATATCAGTAAAGGACTTGACAGATTTTCTTACTTCCATATTGATTTTTTTTGGTTACTGAATCATAGAAGTAAGAATGCGTCATGTGAGTAAAACATATGAAAGTAGAAGAAATCTTCATTGGTTATGAAGTGAAGTGAAGTGAAGTGAAGTGAAGTCGCTCAGTCGTGTCCGACTCTTTGTGACCCCATGGACTGTAGCCTATCAGGCTCCTCTGTCCATGGGATTTTCCAAGCAGGAGTGCTGGAGTGGATTGCCATTTCCTTCTCCAGGGGATCTTCCCGACCCAGGAATCAAACCCGGGTCTCCCGCATTGCAGGCAGACGCTTTACCATCTGAGCCACCAGGGAAGACCTTCACTGGTTATAGTATACTAATAAATATATAATTTTTCATAGAAAACCAAGTGTGTATCCATATGCCAGATTTAAAGTGAGAGATTTTTAAAAAGATTTTTATTAATGAATAAGTTGTGGAAATGGTAGAGGTCTGGGTAGAAACAGTAGCAAAATCCAATGGTTTCTTTGGGTAATTTTTATTTGCTGTTGTGATGATTTTCCTCATAATCTTGAAATGAATTAAAAAAAAACTATTGAACATTTAAAAATAATGTTCTATTTTTTAATATTTTAGCATTAAAAGTGAAAGTGAGTGAAGTTGCTCAGTCGTGTCCGACTCTTTGCAACCCCATGGACTGTAGCCTACCAGGTTCCTCTGTCCATGGGAAATACATGCAAAAATACTTAATACCAGCTCTGTGTTAATTTTAAAGAATGTAAAATACACTCAAATATATTTAGAATATAATAGAATGGGTTTTTGCTTACTTTTCCTACATATTATAATTATATGCATTATTAAGAGTACAGATTAAAGACAAAGTACCATACATACTTCATAAATTCAGAGAGCTATCCAAATGAGCGCCAAATCCTGATACTTATATGATGCAGCCAAGTCATTTCCTTAATATATTTTGTGGCTTTATATCATTTATTTTCCCCCTCTGAGAATGAAGGAAACAGACTATAAATCAAGCAAATAACTTTTGCATGATAGATTGTGAAAAACATTTGATCTTTTGATCTTGAAACCATACAGCCAAAATGCTTTTACTTCCTGGCATGAGTCCCAGATTCTAAATGTCATTCAAAGGAAACATTTTCTTGATATAGTGTTTGATAGTGAACATCATTTTCTAAATCTCTACTTTTTCTTTACTAGTGGACTTCTTTATAAGTTTTCTTACAAAAAGTATCAGAATATGTTACCAAAAGGGAAAAAAAAAAACATTAATTAAAGCATGATTTCCCCAGGACATCTCATCCTTATAGCTAAGACATTGATGAGGAAGAGAGAGAGTACTAAAATTAAACATGTAACAAAATTGCTCACTGTTAACTTCTAGCTATGCACACAGGTTTCCTCTCAGTCCCTGGACACAGCATCAATCCACCATATCTGTGAACATCATGAATACTTGATAAACCCACAGCAGCAATACCAGAATAAAAACTATGTTAATGTTTGCACAAGCTGGGCTGCTCAAGAATTTTAACTATCCCAGTACTGTAACACCATAAAATAGAGCACAAGTCTCCTGTTTTTTATGATTTCTGAAATTTCCATTAACTTTTCACGCTCTGAAAATGAAAAATTAAAGATATTAATTTGCATCTGTTCATTTATTGATATTTTAAGTATCACTTTTTCATACAGCAGTGGATAAAATTATAAGGATATGAAGTGAATAGTCATGCTAGTAACTAAATTTAATAAATATGTCTGTTCTGGGCATTGGGCCCATTTGTATATTAAAAAATTAAAACATGCAATATGATATAGTAAGTATAATTTGAGGAAGCCCACTAGTTCTTAAATACAGAAAGTTTTATATATTTAAAATATGTATATAGTGTTTCCTTGGTGGCTCAGATGGTAAAAAATCTGTCTGCAGTGCTAGAAACCCAGGTTCAATCCTTGGGTTGGAAAGATCCCCTGAAGATGGGAACGGCTACACACTCCAATATTCTTGCCTGCAGAATTCCATAGACGGACTAGCCATGGGGTCTCAAAGAGCTGGACATGATTGAGCAACTAATTATATTATTATAGCAAAAGTGAAAGTGAAATTGAAGTCACTCAGTCATGTCCGACTCTTTGCGACCCTGTGGACTGTAGCCTACAAGGCTCCTCTGTCCATGGGATTCTCCAGACAAGAATACAGGAGTGAGTTGCCATTTCCTTCTTCAGGGGATCTTCCCAACTCAGGGATTGAACCCAGGTCTCCTACATTGCAGGCAGATGCTTTATCCTCTGAGCCACCTTATAGTGGAATTATTCTTATACATACAATCGTTCCTACTTTACTGAGAAATTCATGAACGTTGCTATTAGATTATAAGATACTCAAAAACATGTAGAAAAACCTCAATGAGAAAAATACATTTGTAAGTCTTACATGTTTATTAAATTTTGATTAATACACATTTATTAATTTACTTTTAGTTAAAATATGTCTTTCTTTCTTTTTTTTACTTTTCATTTTATTGGAGTATAGCCCCGATTAACAATGTGATGGTTTCAGGTGCACAGCAGAGCGACTTAGCAGTATATGTACATATATCCATTCTCCCTCAAACTCGCCTCCCATCCAGCCTGCCATGTAATATTAGGCAGAGTTCCCTATGCTATACAGCAGGAACCTGATGGTTATCCATTTTAATATATCAGTGTGTACCTGCCACTGAAATGAGAAATATATAAAAATATGTATTTCTTATGCTGTTTTGTAGAATAAGAACTTGGGAGACATGATATCTAATCTCAACCTTCTGTCTATCTGAGTAGCAAAGTGAATTGCCTCCGTAGGTCTCATTTTCTTGATTGGACAATGTAAAAACTATGTCTCCTATGTATACAAGCAAATCATTGTTTATATCAAGAATACCACTCTAGTCACATCCTGCATTTTGAGTTCAAGCTACAAGACTACATTCTTTGTGAAACTATCTTTGAGTAGTGCTAAATGGCTGGATGGCATCACTGACTCGATGGACGTGAGTCTGGGTGAACTCTGGGAGTTGATGATGGACAGGGAGGCCTGGCGTGCTGTGATTCATGGGGTCACAAATAGTCGGACATGACTGAGCGATTGAACTGAAGTCCCTTCAGTCGTGTCTGATTCTGTGAAACCCTATGGACTGTAGCCTGCCAGGCTCCTCTGTTCATGGAATTCTCCAGGCAAGAATACTGGAGTGGATTGTCATGCCCTCCTCCAGGAGATCTTCCCAATCCAGGTTTCTACCCAGCAGCTCCTATGTCTCCTGCATTGGCAGGTGGGTTCTTTACCACTAGTGCCTCCTGGGAAGCCCTTCTTTGGTCATATAGCTACAGAATCTTGCATTGTCAAGGACTATTCTAGAACTGTAGCAACATTTGAGGCAGATAGACTTTATGATGATACGACATGATAAGGTAGAAAACTTAAAATTCTTGTGACCTAGCTGAGAAAGCTAAAAGCTATAGAACAGGAAAACTCATAACTTGGTAGATAGTGTTTTTCGACTTTACTAGCAAAGATGGAAAATGCTGCTTGCTGGAGAAATTACAATCTGTGAAGCTGGAGTCAATCAATATTTCTTAGAGCAAAGAAATTTTGAGTTCACTTGCCATTCATAGACATCTGGGAAATCAGAAGCAGGTCACAGAGCAGGAAAGGAAAACCACAGACACTAAAATTAAGTGCAGAAGACTGAGGGGATTCTCAGAAGTAATTAGTTGATTACACAAGGTCCTAGTGGAAGAGGTGAATTATTCAGCTAGCCAGAAATCACGGGGAGCTGAATTAATGGTCACTGAGACCTTAAAAGCGTGACCAAATTTTAAATCAGTGACAATTGTTTTAATCCTTGTTTCTGATTCTTAAGGTCTGCCCTGATCTTATTCTTAAAATAAGCACAGTCTGCATCAGTGAAAGTGCTAGAAGGACACAGAAACCAAACTGGAATTTTGAAGAGAAGCTTACGAGAAGTGTGTGCATGTGTGTGTGTGTGTAACACACATGCACATACACACACACATATCAAAAAACCTCCAGGAACCTCACACACACACGTCAATAAACCTCCAGGAACTAGCAGCAGCAGAAAGCCGCCCATACTCCTGAAGGGACGAGAGACTATTATGTTGTCAGAACTAGTTCAAAGTCAGACCATAGAAATGAAACGATTTCACAGAAGCTTTTGCCCAACCTAGAGGGCTTAACCACTGTTGGAACAAATAGGGAGGAAATAGGGATGAAATATCCTGAACTTGGTCAAACCCTCAAATCTTTTATTCTGAGCCTCCCCCTCACCAAATCCAGTTGGAAGCCAGAGGGCAAGAGAGCCTGGGTGATGTAATTTGCAGGGATCGGTCCTTTAAAGGCATAAGCAGGGCAGAGGTTTTAAGGAATAAGAATATGTATGTGGGTGGAATAGCAGATAAGAGTTGAGTATAAAGGTATCCAGTCTAACTAAAATATAATCTTTTGGAATCATTAAGTGGTTGAGTCGATAAACTTTATGGTTAATATTTAAGAATGAAAGCCGTATACTGAAACTTCCACTCTTGTATTAATTTAATAAAATTTCAAAAAGGATAGGCTTAACCACATATTTTATTATAGACATAAAATATGAAATTTAATTCTTAGGAAATTGATATTCTAAGAATTAAATATATACATATAACATCCCAGTTTAATTCTCAGATATGACATTGAGAATATAATATACCAAGAATTAAATTACATTATATATAAGTATATTTATACACACATACATACATATCTATACATGATTTTTTTTCTTCAACATACTCTGTTCTCAGTGGGAAGTTACTTAGTAAAAACAGAGTTCATTGAAATTGACTCATAGGGTCAAAAGTCTTTGGATCTTGTATAAGGTCAAGTGCGTTATTTAATGTAAGCATTAACACAGGATTAAAAGAGCTTCTGATATTAGATGAAATAGTTTCAAAGGGTCTAAAAGATAGGGGCAAGCACTACTGATTCATTCTGCTAAAGATTGATGATGTTTGTAAAGCAAAAGAGATTTATTGACTTCTTTATTGATTTGATTTATTGGTTTGGAATGATTTTTTACTCAAGAAGCATTCATGAATGTGCCACAAATACAATCAGAGAAAATGCAGCGTCTGCAGCTTGGGGAAGAGTGAAACTCAGCAAGCAGCTGCAAGTGAAGAGGATTTAACAAAGAAGAATGATTTTTGCAGCAGAGATATATTACACAGCACAGCACTGTTCTGAGTCAGTAATGATGACTAACCAACACAGGATGAGAATTAGAGTAGCAAATGTTGCCAGTAGAGTGAATACAGCAAAAGAGAATGAAAAGATATCATGCAATTATAGCTGTTTTCTCTTCCCTCAACTATGGAGTATTACAGCATAAAAATTGGTGAATGGGGAGGAAGTCACACAAAAAAAGCCAAATCAATAAGTCATTTCAGTTTGAATAGGTGTCCAGATAGCAGGCATTTACATTACAAATGAATAAACTAATTTATAAATAATATAACTAGCTTCTGTTTCAGAGTCAATGTGTGATTGGCAGAACTTCAGGTGTTTGTTATTTAACTATAATGAATTGGGATGGTAGCATCCAATATATTCTGGATATGCCTCTAGGGGGAATCTTCATAGTAAGAAGATTCAAATATTGAATGGACAAAGAATCACAAATAGCCTATGAAGCAAATAAACAAATATTGTTTAGCAGCTCAGTCATGTCTGACTCTTTATGACCCTTGGACTGTTGCTGGCCAGGCTCCTCTGTTTATGGGATTTTTCAGGCAAGATCATCATCATTCTATGGCTCTTCTTACAGTCAACTATTTATAACTGAATAGACTTACTATTGCAAATGGAATTTTCCTAGAGATTAAACCAGTGTTGATGGTTTACCTAAGTAACCTAATTAGCCATTGACTTTTGAACCATGTATTAACTGAAAAATAATAACAGCTGCTGCATTGTTTATTATTTCCTAATTTGATGATTCATGCTTAGTCATATTCCATTCCATCCATATGCCACATAAACCAACTCTGGCAATTTCTTAAAAAAAATCTCACTCTCTAGGAGCTACTTCTTTTTTCAACAGTAAACACACCCGTATCTGTCGTAGTACCTTATTTCTTGACCTACCATGGTACTACTCTCTAGTCAATAACATTTTTAAATGTACAGTGTTTATCTCTACTTCTTGTCCTTCAGTGAGATACTCTGAACACCTTCAGTTCAGTCAGTTCAGTTCAGTCACTCAGTCGTGTCTGACTCTTTGAGACCCCATGAATTGCAGCACGCCAGGCCTCCCTGTCTATCACCAACTTCCAGAGTTCACCCAAACTCTTGTCCATCGAGTTGGTGATGCCATCCAGCCATTTCATCCTCTGTCGTCCCCTTCTCCTCCTGCCCTCAGTCCCTCCCAGCATCAGAGTCTTTTCCAATGAGACAACTCTTTGCCTGAGTTGGCCAGAGTATTGGAGTTTCAGCTTTAGCATCAGTCCTTCCAAAGAACACCCAGGACTGATCTTTAGAATGGACTGGTTGGATGTCTTTGCAGTTCAAGGGACTCTCAAGAGTCTTCTCCAACACCACAGTTCAAAAGCATGAACACCTTAGAACTTGAGTATTTCTCTTACTACTTCACTGAATATACTTTCAAGGCAGGTAACTAATTACTGTCATGCCAGTGAATCCAGTGGCCTTTTCAAGGGCTTCCTCCTTCACATTTTTCATCATTTTGTTTGCATTGTCCAAATCATCTTGGACATTTTCTTCCCTTGGCTTCTAGGTTACCTTATAGAACTTATGTTGTTTGCCTCCCTGCCTCTGTGGTCACTAATTTTGGCTCTATTTTCTTTGCTTACATTCTGAATGGAAATACCTTCCCAAATATGAACTCTTACCCTCTTCTTTACATAGGCACCTTTGGTCATTCATTCCAGAGAGGAGTTTGTAGAGTCAATAACAGTCAAGTCTGTGTGTCAATCCTTCTTCCAAGCTCCTGCTCCATTTCTATAAACATTGCAGAGCAAAAATCTTAAAAATTATCAATTTCATCACATTTTCTCCCCAAACTGCTGTTCCTACAGACTTAGTATCATAGGTATGTTAATTTTTGAGAAAAGCCTAGTTGCAAGAAATCTGGTAAAAATAGACATATATTGAATCTTAATCTCAACTTACAGAATCAAGGATTCTGTAACTATTATGTATGTTAAATTTGCCATGTATACTGAACATTAGGCCTGGAAGAGAAGAGAGAGTGCTAACAATTAGAGAATGAGAAGTTTATTAGATCTACTGTCTATCAGCAAGCACACAGCATTTTATTATTTTTATAACTTATATGTAAAAATATATATTTTATCTTGTTAAAAATATAGTTTCCATTGTCCCTTTATACACTTTTTGTAATGAGTCAAGTGATGAAACTGATACTCCATCTTTAAAGAATTTGCAGTTACAAAAATTTCAGTTTCCAACTGTGAATGTCATATCTGAGAGAATTTTTGCTGCTGGTCAACATTTTATGGTATTCAGTTTATTCTGATTCTAGTAAATAACTCTGTGTTCTTCTAGTGATACTTCCTCTTCATCATTTGCTTATTCATTTAAGATATCACACACACACACACAGACACACACACTATATACACACTGCTGCCATGAACCTTTCTGCTGAACACTATGCAATCACTTGCTTTTCAATGAAGAACTGAACATAATACTCCATATGTATTAATTCTACTATAATGATCTGTAATCCTAGATATCGGCAGTATTTTCCAGGTTTTTGTAAGTTGGACCAGCTAAAGCATAGCATTTCAGCCATGACAAATTTTGTCAAGCTAGAGCTGTCAAAAATAAGCCAAAGACAGTGGTCAAACTCAAGTACAATTAAGATGTTGATCAATTGTAATAAATGCATAAACCAGTAAATAAAATTTGAATATTCTATTTTGCAAAGCTTCTGGGATTAGTCACTGAGCTTCTCTCTCACAGCTCACTACTGAGATGAGCCATTTAAACTCATGAGAACAAATAATGTGCCATTTCATTCCCCTTGTATGATACATTTTAGATAGATTTTAAGTGTATTTTCTTAATAATGAATATGAGAACAGTGTCATTGTTACTGATATTTCAGGGCTGAAATTTTCAGTCATTGATTAGTAGTCATGTTTAATTTATCAGGCAAAATGATTGCTAACAGGCATGTACAGGAATAGCTGTTATGAATTAGAAAAATTCTGTTAGAGTTCTATGTTGAGAAGTCCACATTCCTCTAATAGATAAAAACATATGATTTCCAGTGGGATTCAAATACTAGTCATAGGTAAAGAAACTCAATCAGCAGAAAGATGATGTAGTGAATACACTTTTCATCTCTTTCTTATTTAGTTTCCCTGGGATAAAAAAGGAATATTGGATTCTGAGTAGGTTTATTTTTTCCATGCAAAAGAAGACATAGCTTTTGCATTCAAAATTATGAGCAGAAGCTGGTGGCCAAATGAGCAATGGCCATGGGAAAAATATGTAAAGACGGTATTTCTCTTTTTCCTCTCTCTCCTTTTTCTATTAAGAATAAAATTACTTTAAACATTAATAAGAATATTTTTGTTATCCATAAGTTTATAATAATCATGGTATAATGTGAATGATACAAAAAGGCAATATAAACCATATAAAGTGCAAAATAAACATTCTTGTTGTACCCAGCCAAATTTCCACCTGTTTCGAGCCATATCCACCAAAGTGACTTTACACTTTCTATTTTTATACTTTCTGTAGTTATTTCATAACTTCAAATAATGGGCATTTAGATCATCTAGATAAATACTAAACAGTGGGCTGTACTTTATCAAATACTGAGCATTTACTCTGTTTTACTCTTCAGGCCTATTCATCATGTCCTTCTTCCAAATTATACTCTTCTAATACTGAGTTTTAGGACTTTGAATATAATTAAACCACCACTTCTTCATCCAACAACCTTGAACAGAACCTCTATTGAGGGTTGAGCAAAGTGGAATGTGGAATTTCTTAACTCACTCACCATCAATTCACCATTGTTTTTGTGTGAGTTGAATGAGGTCAGCAGGAACAAGTTCTCCAAAGGTGTGTTAGCGTCCTAATCCCTAAAACCTGTGAGAATTACTTTATTCGATCAGAGGAGTTTATGCTGATTTAACTGGGTGGGTCTAAATACAGCTATATATATATGCATGCTGAGTGGCTTCAGTTGTGTCCAACCCTTTGTGACCCTATGGACTGTAGCCCACCAGGCTCCTCTGTCCTTGAGATTATCCAGGCAAGAATACTGGAGTGGGTTGTCGTGCCCTCCTCCAGGGGATCTTCCTGATCCAGAGATTGAACCTGCATCTTTTATGAATCCTGCATTGGCAGGAGGGTCCTTCACCACTAACTCCACCTGGGAAGCCCAAATACAGCTATAAGTATCCTTATTAAAGAGAGGCAGAAGAATTTATCAATAAGTTATATAGACATGCACAGAGAGAAGACTATGTGAAGACAGAAGCAAAGATCCTAGTGAGGCAGCCGTCAAGGAATGCCAATGGCTACAAGAAACTAGAGGGAGTGAGGAAGGATTCTGCCCTGGAAACTTTAGAGGGACTGTGACCCTCTCAACACCTTGGTTCAAGACCTCTGTTTGGCCTCTATAACTGTGATGGAATACATATCTGTTGTTTTAAATTACATGTCTGTTGCTTTAAATCTGTTGTTTAAGGCACAGAAAAATGTATTAATTTCCTGTAGTTGCTTATAATGAATTACAAGTAAGCTTTAATTTGCGGTAATCTGTTAACAAGCAACAACAGTGAGCTATACCTTTGATTCTGTGTTGTCAAGTACTGTGAACAGACTTATTGAAAGAAAAATGCCAGTAAATGTAGGGTAACTGAAGAGTGTTCAAAAATCAATTCTTTTTTCTTTGATTTACTCCTCCAGTTACTCAAAAACACTTCATATTTTAATGTATTTTGTACTTGAATCATGACTTATTGTGTTTAGCTTTTTTTTTCCTTGATTGCTTTCCTCTCCATTCACTAAGTACTGCCATTTCCTCGTTAATCATACAATTTGAATAATAAAATCCACATTATTGTTAAAGACATTCTTAGACTCCTTTGACTTCCTCTTCTGCATTTGATTGATTTTAAGACCACAACACAGTTGTCATCCTGGGCATTTTCTCTCTTTTTTCTTCACTCTTGGATTACTTTCATTGTTTCCTGTCTCATATTTCCTTTTTACTTTAGTCTGTTTTACATTTTCTGGTATTTATTATCAAATGACTTTTTAAAAATACTTTAAAATTCTATGTATCTATATTCTGCTCCCACCCGAAAATATTCATTTTGCAGTTAAATTATAGACTCAAAATTATTTTGCTGATAATTTAAAGACATCATTCTCTCAACTCCTAGGACTTAGAATTGATAAAAATTTGACACATACCACATATGATCATTTTTTTTTTTTCATATTCATGGCCGAGTAATTAGCGTGCTTTCTTTTTTTCTTATTTCCTGTCTCTAAAAGATCTGAAGAGGTGGGTAAACAGGGGCTTTTGTTTTCTTTATATTTTATTATTTTGAAATCGTGCAGGACTGCATCTAGGCAAGCATCTCACTCTAATAATAACCTTCTCAGCCTTTATCCATCCTTGGGAAATTGTCTTCTATTATTTTTTTTTCTTCAAAATTCCTACTAGATGTGTGTGTGTGTGTGTGTGTGTGTGTGTGTGTGTGTGCTCAGTTGTGTCCAGTTCTTTGCAGCCCCATAGACTGTAGCCTGCCAGGCTCCTCTGTCATGGAGTTTTCCAGGTAAGAATACTGGAATGGGTTGCCATTTCCTCTTCTAGGGTATCTTCCTGACCCAGGGATCAAACATGGGTCTCTTGCATCTCCTGTACTGGCAAGCAGATTCTTTACCACTGTGCCACCTGGGAAGCTCTCCGATGAGAAAGATATAAATGTTCTGAATTAGTTTTCAGTGTCTCTTAAAGTTTTGTCCCATTTCTTGTGATTCAACAGAATTTTTTCAATTTAAGTTTTATTGTCAAGTGGTGAAACCAAGTGGAGGAGTGTTGGGTAAGCCATGAATGGCTGTCTACATGGACAGGTAGGTCCAACTTGACCTCTTGTTATGTGTGGGTATGCTCAATACTATTCACAACATGGGATTGGGGAACACAGAAAGTGAGGACAGACAAGTCTAAGCAGGAAATACATACAAATACATAGAATTAAGCAAAACCAATAGGCTCACCCATAGCTTGAAAAACGTTAAGCAATTCATTTCAAAGTGTGTACTGGAGTCCATTTCCAGTCTTACTCAAAACATGCAAGTCATTCTATGGTGCTTAGTGAAATATGATACGAATTCTATTGATGTTGTTGTTTAGTTGCTAAGTCATGTCCAACTCTTTTGCGACCCCATGGACTGTAGCCCACCAGGGTCCTCTGCCCACGGAATTTTCCAGACAAGAATAATGGAGCGAGGTGTCATTTCCTTCTCCAGCGGATTTTCCCAAGCCAGGATTGAACCAGGTCTCCTTCACTGCAGGCAGATTCTTTACTCTTTGAGCCACCAGTGAAGACCTCCTTTCATGTTTATGTACAAAAAGATATTTCCTAAATGATTTACTAAATTCTTTGTGAAATTTTAGAGTTTATCAGCCAACATCAACAGGTTGTTAGAATTCAGTAACTTTACCCTTCTCAAGAAGGACTGAATGCCTGGGTCATGCATCCTGCTTGTGTAAAGTGGATCCTTTTCTCTGAGATGATACTGTGTGGAATCCCATGCTGACAGATCAAATACTCCATAAGCCCTTTGATACTGATGCTGGCTATGGACTGTGAGTGGAAAAAGCTGACCTATGTTTGACAAATGTGTTTATTTCTGTCAGAATCGATGCTGGCAGCTTTAAACAGGTTGCTGTCATCATACTTTGGGGTCTCTGAATATCATTGTCAGGACAATCAACCTCAAAATGTTTGGATATTCCTTTTACATATAAAGTATATACTTCCTTGGGTAAATGGTGGGATTTCACTTTGGGAATATTAATATAATTGTTTCCATGTACACACACATCTACTGTGAGGTCCTTCCTCTTAGGGACTTGGCCTCTTCTCCAGACATGGGGTTCCAGGTCAAAAACTTGCACAGATTGGAAAAGTAGGGAAGAGACTGTGGCTTTTAACCAGGACCAATCCTGTCAGTCTGTTGCCCATTCCCTTTTACTGGATGCCCAGCTATTGTGTACCTCTGGACCTGGTTTTGGTCAACAACTCCATAACTCTTCACTATAAGGCCCCTTGACCACCCCTCAGACGTCATTAGACTTTTATTCAATTGATTTCTAACTGCTGCCATTTGGTCTCATTATTCTGGGGTCCTAATGTCTATTCCCACTGCTATCAGTAGACAAATTGTGTAACCATCTCTCCTACCATCATCCCTGGTGTGCAGAGAAGAACAACCTCCATGCCTCTCAGTGATGCTTATTTTGCTGGTGATGGGCCTCCAGACCATCTGTGAGACAGTGTCATTTCATGGCTTTCCAGGGTGACATAGTATATCAACTCTAGTCTTCGTGCGATTCTGATCCTTTTAATAGGGTCTCCTTTCCATCATGACAATTCCTGGACTTCTGTTCAGCATGGGATCATCATGCTTCCTCACTTCTAAGAGATATACTAGAAGCAAGTTTACGTCACCTCCTGGAGTTCTTGACAGTTTTATATCCCATATCAAGAGAAAAAGCTCTTGAAATTTTTTCTTTATTATACTTTGTTTTTGAATTTCTTCCTTTGATCAAATAACCCTCCAAAACTAATCCCATGCTTACCCTTCTTGCTCCTTCTGATTTTTCTGGCTGGTCTTCAAGTTTATTTAAGATATAATCCTTTTATTTTTTCATTAGGTGACCCACATTTTTGGCTAAGATTTTTTCTTATTTGATCCTATGTGCAATATAAGCATAGAAGCTGCAAGAGAAGTTGGGCAGCAGATTCTAAAGAGGACACTAGTTATTTGTAAAGGAATCTTCTGACGTATTTTCAAGCAGCATACTTGAAAATACTTATTTCAAGGGGATTACTACCACTTCTACAGAAGCAGTAACTTACACATTTGCTTTATGTATCTGTTTCTTTTATAATTAAAAATACAGTGATGGATGATGGATAAATTAGGAGGTTGGGATTAGCAGATGCAACTACTATCTATAAAATAGATAAATATATAAAACATTAAGCACAGGGAGCTATATTCAATATTCTGTGACTATGATGGAAAAGAACATGAAAAACAATATGTATACATATGTGTTCTCAAGGCAAGAATACTGAAATGGCTTGCCATTCCCTTCTCCAGTGGATCACATTCTGTCAGACATCTCCACCATGACCTGCCCGTCTTGGGTTGCCCCACAGGCATGGCTTGGTTTCATTGAGTTAGACAAGGCTGTGGTCCTAGTGTGATTAGATTGACTAGTTTTCTGTGAGTATGGTTTCAGTGTGTCTGCCCTCTGATGCCCTCTTGCAACACCTACCATCTTACTTGGGTTTCTCTTACCTTGGGCGTGGAGTATCTCTTCACGCCTGCTCCAGCAAAGCACAGCCGCTGCTCCTTACCTTGGACAAGCGGTAACTCATTACTGCCACCGTTCCTGACCTTCAACGTAGGATAGCTCCTCTAGGCCCTCCTGTGCCTGCGCAGCCGCTGCTTCTCGGGTTGCTCCTCCCGGTTGCCAGCCCTGCTTTCAGGCGTGGGTGGCTCCTCCCAGCTGCCGCCCCTGGCCTCGGGCTCATGGTGGCTCCTCAGGGTCACCGCCACCTGGCCTTGGGTGCAAGGTGGCTTCTCCCGGTCGCCCCTGACCTCGGATGCAGGGTGTCTCCTCCTGGCTGCCACTGGCCTCGGACATGGGGTAGCTCCTCTCAGCCGTCACCCTTGACCTTGGACGCTGGGTAGCCCCTCTTGGCCATTCCTGCACCATCGCAGCCTGGCACTCTAGGCCGCTGCCCCTAACCTCGGACGTGGGGTAGCTCCTTTCTGCCGCACTTAGTGCACTGGCTCGCCGCCGCCGCTTGCGCTTGGCTTGCCGCCACCCCCTGCGCTTATTGCACTGCCCAATATGCTACTGGAAATCAGTGGAGAAATAACTCCAGAAAGAATGAAGGGATGGAGCCAAAGCAAACACAATACCCAGTTGTGGATGTGACTGGTGATAGAAGCAAGGTCCGATGCTGTAAAGAGCAATATTGCATAGGAACCTGGAATGTCAGGTCCATGATTCAAGGCAAATTGGAAGTGGTCAAACAAAAGATGGCAAGGGTGAATGATGACATTCTAGGAATCAGCGAACTCAAATGGACTGGAATGGGTGAATTTAACTCAGATGACCATTATATCTACTATCGCAGGCAGGAATCCCTCAGAAGAAATGGAGTAGCCATCATGGTCAACAAAAGAGTCTGAAATGCAGTACTTGGATGCAATCTCAAAATTGACAGAATGATCTCTGTTTGTCTCCAAGGCAAACCATTCAATATCACAGTTATCCAAGTCTATGCCCCAACCAATAATGCTAAAGAAGCTGAAGTTGAACAGTTTTATGAAGACATACAAGACCTTTTAGAACTAACACCCAAAAAAGATCTCCTTTTCATTATGGGGGACTGGAATGCAAAAGTAGGAAGCCAAGAAACAACTGGAGTAACTGGCAAATTTGGCCTTGGAATGCGGAATGAAGCAGGACAAAGACTAATGGAGTTTTGCCAAGAAAATGCACTGGTCATATCAAACACCCTCTTCCAATAACACAAGAGAACACTCTACACATGGGCATCACCAGATGGTCAACACCGAAATCAGATTGATTATATTCTTTGCAGCCAAAGATGGAGAAGCTCTATACAGTCAACAAAAATAAGACCAGGAGCTGACTGTGGCTCAGATCATGAACTCCTTATTACCAAATTCAGACTCAAATTGAAGAAAGTAGGGAAAACTGCTAGACCATTCAGGTATGAGCTAAATCAAATCCCTTATAATTATACAGTGGAAGTGAGAAATAGATTTAAGGGCCTAGATCTGATAGAGTGCCTGATGAACTTTGGACAGAGGTTCATGACATTGCACAGGAGACAGGGATCAAGACCATCCCCATGGAAAAGAAATGCAAAATAAGCAAAATGGCTGTCTGGGGAGGCCTTACAAATAGCTGTGAAAAGAAGAGAGGCGAAAAGCCAAGGAGAAAAGGAAAGATATAAGCATCTGAATGCAGAGTTTCAAAGAATAGCAAGAAGAGATAAGAAAGCCTTCTTCAGTGATCAATGCAAAGAAATAGAGGAAAAGAACAGAATGGGAAAGACTAGAGATCTCTTCAAGAAAATTAGAGATACCAAGGGACCATTTCATGCAAAAATGGGCTCGATAAAGGACAGAAATGGTATGGACCTAACAGAAGTAGAAAATATTAAGAAGAGGTGGCAGGAACACATGGAAGAACTGTACAAAAAAGATCTTCATGACCCAGATAATCATGATGATGTGATCACTAATCTAGAGCCAGACATCTTGGAATGTGAAGTCAAAGGGGCCTTAGAAAGCATCACTATGAACAAAGCAAGTGGAGGTGATGGGATTCCAGTACAGCTATTTCAAATCCTGAAAGATGATGCTGTCAAAGTGCTGCACTCAATATGCCAGCAAATTTGGAAAACTCAGCAGTGGCCACAGGACTGGAAAAGGTCAGTTTTCATTCCAATCCCAAAGAAAGGCAGTGCCAAACAATACTCCAACTACCGCACAATTGCACTCATCTCACATGCTAGTAAAGTAATGCTCAAAATTCTCCAAGCCAGGCTTCAGCAATATGTGAACCATGAACTCCCTGATGTTCAAGCTGGTTTTAGAAAAGGCAGAGGAACCAGAGGTCAAATTGCCAACATCTGCTGGATCATGGAAAAAGAAAGAGAGTTCCAGAAAAACATCTATGTCTGTTTTATTGACTATGCCAAAGCCTTTGACTGTGTGGATCACAATAAACTGTGGAAAATTCTGAAAGAGATTGGAATACCAGACCACCTAACCTGCCTCTTGAGAAATCTGTATGCAGGTCAGGGAGCAACAGTTAGAACTGGACATGGAAAAACAGACTGGTTCCAAATAGGAAAAGGAGTACGTCAAGGCTGTATATTGTCATCCTGCTTATTTAACTTCTATGCAGAGTACATCATGAGAAATGCTGGACTGGAAGAAACACAAGCTGGAATCAAGATTGCCAGGAGAAATATCAATAACCTCAGATATGCAGATGACACCACCCTTATGGCAGAAAGTGAAGAGGAACTAAAAAGCCTCTTGATGAAAGTGAAAGAGGAAAGTGAAAATTTGGCTTAAAGCTCAGCATTCAGAAAACGAAGATCATGGCATCCGTCCCCATCACTTCATGGGAAATGAATGGGGCAACAGTGGAAACAGTGTCAGACTTTATTTTTTGGGCTCCAAAATCGCTGCAGATGGTGATTGCAGCCATGAAATTAAAAGACGCTTACTCCTTGGAAGAAAAGCTATGACCTACCTAGATAGTGTATTCAAAGGCAGAGACATTACTTTGCCAACTAAGGTCCGTCTAGTCAAGGCTATGGTTTTTCCTGTGGTCATATATGGATGTGAGAGTTGGACTGTGAAGAAGGCTGAGCGCCGAAGAATTGATGCTTTTGAACTGTGGTGTTGGAGAAGACTCTTGAGAGTCCCTTGGACTACAAAGAGATTCAACCAGTCCATTCTGAAGGAGATCAGTCCTGGGATTTCTTTGGAAGGAATGATGCTGAAGCTGAAGCTCTGGTACTTTGGCCACCTCATGTAAAGAGTTGACTCATTGGAAAAGATTCTGATGCTGGGAGGCATTGGGAGCAGAAGGAGAAGGGGACGACCGAGGATGAGATGGCTGGATGGCATCACGGACCCGATGGACGTGAGTCTGAGTGAACTCCAGGAGATGGTGATGGACAGGGAGGCCTGGCGTGCTGCAATTCATGGGGTCGCAAAGAGTCAGACACGACTGAGCGACTGAACTGAACTATACATATGTGTAACTGAATCACTTTGTTTTACACCAGAAGCTAACACATTATTGTAAATCAGCTATATTTCAATAAAAAAGAGAGAGAGATTTAACTGTATCTTAGTCTACTTTTCAAAACTTAATAACAATATATGTTTATCCTTGTTTTTATCTCTATTTTGATACACATAACAAATATTTGTTGAATATTATATGAGATGCAGGTTTGAGACAAAGATTCTAAAAAGACTTAGAGATCTTAGATTCAAAGGATTAAAAGTATGTATGCTAGCTTGAACAAAATTGATTTTAACATAATTTTCCAGTACTAAGTAAATTCAGATTATAATATTTTACTCTTTCTGCTATCCTAAGTACTTTCATGCTTAAGGCTTTGACTGGTGGCCAGGTGGCTATATTTTATTAATAATTTATATAGTTTGTAATATTTTAAACAATGATGTTCAATTAGTGTGAAATATTACAAGGATATTACAGAAGGTAAGTGTTTCTTCAGCCTGTCAATATTCAGAAAAAATATATTTACCCAATATCCTGAAGAAAATCTATTTATCTGAGTAAATGTGTTAATTTCCTAGGTTTGCTATAATAAAATACCAATAAGTGTGTGACTTAAAAACCTGGTGCTTTGTGACAACTTAGAGGAGTGGGATGGAGTAAGAAGTGGGAGATACAAGAGAGAGGGGAGATATGTATACCTATGGCTGATTCATTTGATATGTTTTAGAAACCAAAACAATATTATAAAGTAATTATCCTCCAATAAAAATATGTAAATTAAAAAAAAATCCCAAACCAGATACCTCTTCCTTGCTTCTCTCCTAGCCTCTTGTGGTTTGCAGCAATCTTTGACTTTCCTTATTTTATAGATGTGTTTCTCCAGTCTCTGCCTTCATTTTCACATAATACTTCCCCTGTATATCTTCACATAGTCTTCCCTTTGTGCAGGTCTATCTTTGTGTCCAAATTTCCTTTTTTATAAGGACACCTGTCATATTGGCTTAGAGTTCACCCTAGTTATATCAACTTGATTACCTTTGTAAAGATCCTATTTCCAATAAAGTCACATTCTCAGGTACTGCAGATTAAGACTTCAACATGTTTTTTGGAGGATACTATTCAACTCGTAACAGAAGAATCAAATTTACTCAAAATTATAACCATGTTGCAAGTCAAAACTATGGACTTTTAAACTCACAGAGAATTTTTAAACTCACAGAAAATTTGTTATGTAGATTTTAAAAAGCAAATGCTTTCACTAGCCTTAAAAATTTCCTATCATGTCGAATTCTTAGGACTTTTTGCACGTTTGATTTCCCTGGTGATGTATAAAAGCTTAAATAATTTAGAAATCTGTGTGTCTTTCATCTGCTCCAGTACACTTCTGTATTCATTTTAAAGACATAATCCATCCCCTCCAATAAGTTTGGCTCTGCAAAGAAATAAGGATACACATCACATTTGGAATCTGTGTTTTTTCTTAATTCCTTTTATATGCCCTATTCTGTCAGACTCTTCTAAACTCTGGGAGATAGTGGAGGACAGAGGAGCCTGGCATGCTACAGTCCATGGCGTCACAAAGAATCAGACATGACTTAGCCACTAAACAACAATAAATATCTATCTACATAATACAGACATATAGTTTGTAGGTTATGTTTTTTTTTTAATTAAATGTGTTTTATTTTATAAGGCAGTGGATCACAGCCTTGGCTGCATTTAATAGTCACTGGGGAAAATAAACGTTGAGAGGTTTGGTCAAAACTTCTTTTTAAATAAATAGTTAGACTACTGTCAGGAAGTAAATAGCCCTGACTTGATTGTGCCATTGGTTTCCAGTGTAGTTTTAAAAAATATCTTTCCAGATAGCTTGTGATACTTTGACATTCAATTACTTTAGAATGGCTTAATGATTCAGTAGGCTTAAGATATCCAGAAGAAAAATCAATGTGGTAATTTCATTCCAGGAAAATAACTTTTTCACAAATACATAGTGTACCATTAGAAGATATATTGTTTTTATATTAATTTTTCAAGTAATTTTTTTTAGTAAAAATAAACACTCTTGATAGACTCTTATTCAGCCTATTGAATCCTCTTTATTCCACTTCAGAAATATAATGAAGTCTTTTATATATTATGAGTCCTCTTTGTCTAGTACTTGTTATCATTATTCATTCTACCTTGGAAGAAAAGCTATGATTAACCTAGACAACATATTTAAAAGCAGAGACATTACTTTGCCAACAAAGGTCCATCTAGTCAAAGCTATGGTTTTTCCAGTAGTCATGTATGGATATAAGAGTTAGATTATAAAGAAAACTGAGCACCAAAGAATTGATACTTTTGAACTGTGGTGTTGGAGAAGACTCTTGAGAGTCCCTTGGACTGCAAGGAGATCCAACCAGTATATCTGAAAGGAAATCAGTCCTGAATATTCATTTGAAGGACTGATGCTGAAGCTGAAACTTCAATACTTCGGCCACCTGATGCAAAGAACTGACTCATTAAATAAGACCCTGATGCTGGGAAGGACTGAGGCGAGAGGAGAAGGGGACGACAGAGGATGAAATGGTTGGATGGCATCACTGACTTGATGGACCTGAATTTGAGTAGACTCCGGGAGTTGATGATGGACGGGGAAGACTGGCATGCTGCAGTCCACGGGGTTGCAGAGTCAGACACAACAGAGTGACCGAACTGAACTGATCAGAATCAGTTCTGTATTTCCTTAAATGGGTTAACCACACACACTCTAAAACATAGTCAAAAAGTTTTTCTCATTTAAATCAGATTTCTGACTTCAAAATACAAATCCAGTAGGATTATCAATTTGCTTACAAATTGTCAATGGTTTTCTATTCCTTTGAATATAAAAATGGTTCCATAATATGGCAGATATGTATCCATGTCCAAAATCTAGGCTAACACTAAGCAAAAAACATTTTGAAGTACTTTTTTGGTGATTCCTCTATCCCCAGATTTTCTCTGTCCCCAGAGAGCTGCAAATGCCTTTATTTTTCATGGCCTGATCACTTTCATCATTATTCAAATTACTAATGCTCTACTTCATGGCCCCAAATGCTTCCTTCAGACTCTTTGGTCCAACTTCATAAGTAAAAACTTAATAATGATATTTTTGTCTTCACATATTATAGAATTTTTGAAAATGTCAACCAGGCTCTGACATTATTTTGGGCAAAATGACAAATTCTTGATGTGAAATTGCTTATTGAAGAGTATTCCAGCAAAGAAGATTTGCTGGGTTCATGGAATTTTCTTTGTGAATGTGAAAACTTTCCATGCATGCAGTCAATCACTTATGGTCACATAAAATATACCTTAAAATAAATGTGGAAAATATTGAAAAAGTATTTTTTGACAAGACAGTATTTTGCATAACAGTGACAGATTATAACCAAAATCTTTGAAAAAATATTCAAATACTCTTAATGTCAAGAAACATATTGAAAGTAAAGATTGAAAATAATTCTATTAAATTTAATCCTATTTTAATTCCTATATATATAATTAATTAATAACACTTTAGTTTTATTTAATGAAATTTTCATTTACAATCTGTAACTTTTGAACATTTTATTGAGTCTGTTCAACGAAATATTCTTGAGTGTATTTGAAAATTAAATGATCTTATTCCAAGGTTAGTGCATATAGATCAATGTAAAATTATACAATCAGAATAAAGTAAAGGTTTATAAATAAATGTTGAGTTATGGTTTAAAATGCAGAAAAATAACATATTCACAAGTACAACTGACATCTAATTTTAATGTATTTCAGAACATTCTTCTTAAATGCATTAAATGTAAGCTTTCCAGTTTTTAATTAGGTCCGAAACAAAATTTCTCAAAAGTATGGATAGAGGCTTTCTCTGAATATCATCCAATGCTGCTCACATCATTTTTATATTTTAAATTACTTGGAAGGTAGATATATTACAAAGCATGCAATTAAGAGGCAAAGATACCTGTCTTCACTTTGATGCTGAGAATGTTGTTTAGTTAGTTTCGAAAGAAACATGAGCAGTTTGGGCAAAACATGAACACTTGTTGAAAGTTGAGAATTATGGAAAGTTATAACTTGTGTAAAATTGTGTAGTTGGTACATTGGGATATGAAATTGATTTGAAGAATCAATCAGGCTGGAAACTGAATAAAAAGATTTGTGTACTATACCAAGGACTATGTTATATTATCCTCTGGAGTGAAAGTTATGACCAACCTAGATAGTATGTTTAAAAGCAGAGACATTACTTTGCCAACAAAGGTCCATCTAGCCAAGGCTATGGTTTTTCCAGTAGTCATGTATGGATGTGAGTGTTGGACTGTGAACATTGAGCATCAAAGAATTGATGCTTTTGAACTGTGGTGTTGGAGAAGACTCTGGAGAGTCCCTTGGACTGCAAGGAGATCCAACCAGTCCATTCTGAAGGAGATCAACCCTGGGTGTTCTTTGGAAGGACTGATGCTAAAGCTGAAACTCTAGTACTTTAGCCACCTCATGTGAAGAGTTGGCTCATTGGAAAAGACTCTGATGCTGGGAGGAATTGGGGGCAGGAGGAGAAGGGGACGATGGAGGATGAGATGGCTGGATGGCATCACTGACTCAATGGACGTGAGTTTGAGTGAACTCCGGGAGTTGGTGATGGACAGGGAGGCCTGGAGTGCTGCGATTCATGGGGTCACAGAGTCGGACTCGACTGAGCGACTGAACTGAACTGAGGAAAGTGAAGTCACTCGGTCGTGTCCGACTCTTTGCGACCCCATGCACTGTAGCCCACCAGGCTCCTCCGTCCCTGGGATTTTCCAGGCAAGAATACCGGAGTTGGTTGCCATTTCCTTCTCCAGGAGATCTTCCCAAACCAGGGACTGAGCCCGGGTCTCCAGCATTGTAGGCAGACGCTTTACCGTCTGAACCACCAGGGAAGTCCTATCCTCTAGAGCAATAGTACTTAATTTTGTTCTATGTAAGAATAAGTAAAATCACTATAAAATGTATGTTCTCAGATTCTGATTTTTTTCCATTCGAGAGTCTTGTTTAGTATGTCTAAGATAGCAAAAAGAATTCATTGTTTTTAACAAACATTCCATGTAATTCTGGTGATAAAGTCTTCTTTGGTATACTGTATTGGTGTTTTTCTTTCTGGCTTACTTCACTCTGTATAATAGGCTCCAGGATTCATGTTGATGTATGGCAAAACCAATATAATATTGTAAAGTAAATAATAATAATAATAAATAAATGATAAATGGTTAAAAAAAAGTCTTCTTTGGGAAATTCTATTCCAGGCCACGAGGATCAGATAGATTGTCTTTAAAAATAAGCCTTGAAAACAGATTGAGCTTTTCCTATTTTATTTATAAAATATAAATAAATAGCTTTTCCTATTTATTGGCTATGTAAGTGATATCTTAGTATATGCATGTGAAAAAGTGCTTATAGTAATTTTTGCCAAAAAACTCACATTTCCACATAAAGAAATAATTTATATATAGTACATGACTGAGAAAATATATAGAATCTATGGCCACATATGCAAATAAATAATAGATTACATATTAGTGACAGTGAATTTATAAACAATTTGTGCTATTGCTATCACATATCAAGACCTCTGAAACAAATACGACTTTTTAATAAGGTGCCATTTTACATAACATTCAATGTCTAAAGCATTTGCATTTATAATTGGCATATAAGTGTTCACAAAAACTGAAATATTCATAAGGCAAGGAATAAGTTTTATGTAGAATTAGAAATCTGATGGATGATTCTGTAAAAATGAACTGTCTGCATTAAAAAGTGACAAGTTTTATAACTTTTCATAATGGTGATCTCTTACTAGCTATAAAGCAGTTAGCGATGTATAAAATTTTGATGATAAAAAGATTCATCACACTTTATGGAATTATAAGACGCTATATTACTGTTTATTATTTTTATTCATATATTTTCTTTCCTTGTATTTTTATTCTATTATAAAAGGAATTATGTGTATTTAAATATTAACCTTGAGATTTTCTGCTTTCAACAAAAAGGAAATCCTAAAACATGGATTCCTATCACTTTCACTGGAGGTTTACTATAATCGTCATGTTTTGTAATATAAAAAGTCTAAGATTTTAAATTTATTCACAGAATATACATTTCTACAACATTTTATTATTTTGTTTAGATGAGAGATTGCTAATTTGGTGTAAATTTACATTCAGTTCAGTTCAGTTCAGTCATACTTTCAATATTTTTTTCTTTCTGGATCTCCATATTATTTTCAAATATTAAAAGATGCTCTTTGTAAAGTTGCCATACACTTATATATTGTAATTCTAGATTTAAATCTTTCCCTGGTGAATACATGCTTTTATTTTCATATAGTGATCAATATATTTTATTCTCAGTAATTCTTACTCCTACTTGATTAAACCATTTCACCCACTGAACCAGTAGGCTTTATTCTTTTACCAAGAAAATGGATCCAAATAGAATAATAAATAGCATTGCTTCATGATTTTCTGTGAAAGATTTCTTGTTTCTAAGGTTGTGGCAAGACAATATTTTGAAATGAAGGTGTTAGATCCAGACTCTTGAAGGACTATTTAAGTTTGATTCTGAAATATTAATTTTAAATAAAAGTTGGAACATTGTTGAATTAAAATATATAGAGTTTTCCCAATGAAACAAAGAGCTATATAGACATTTAAGTAGAATTTTCCCTCCTCAAAGAGAAAAGTCAAAAGGAAGGATGGAATATCTAATGGGAACATTTCCTTAACATAAAGAAAATAAGTATCTAAAATCTCCCTACATTAAGGGTGGGGAAATGAGAGAGAAAACCCACTAGTAAAAAATCCAGAGCAGATGTGGCTGACAGTCTGACTTCTCAGGGTAGAACAATAGACAAGCATGTGCCATAGAAAAACTTCACTTAAGGATGATGCACTAAAGAGTCCCTGAGTCCAGTCTAAAATGTAAGAGGTTGGAAATGACAGAAGATCAAAAGGGACCTTGAAGTTCTTATTAGGGAGTACTTAGCACACGTGACCTTTTTGATGTGTTCCTGAAAGATACATTTGGTTCAAATACATAATAGTGAGCATCAGTGGCTGGTGAGATAAAAAGTTATGGCACTGTGGAGACCAGGAATGTTTCTTTACGTATGAAAGCACATATATTTCTCATTTAAATCTTATGAGTTTGGAGAACAGTATTAGAATCCTATTGGTAGGTTTAAAACTATAAAAATTATTCTAAAAACTATATCATATACACCTTAAAAGTAAGTATAGTGTGTATCACTGAAAAAGCAGAATAAAAGTTATCTAAATTGTTTAACTTGTAAGCAACTTTATCCTCTTCCTCTTGCATATTTTCATATATATGTGATTCACAGCTATAATATATATGCAATATTTTCACATGTATAAAAATTAGCAGTGTGTATTGGGGCTTCCCTCATAGCTCAGCTGGTAAAGAATCTGCCTGTAATGCAGAAGATCTGGGTTTGATCCGTGGGTCAGGAAGATCCCCTGGAGAAGGAAATGGCAACCCACTCCAGTGTTCTTGCCTGGAGAATACCATGGACAGAGAAGCCTGGCAGGCTACAGTCCACGGGGTTGAAAGAGTCGGACATGACTTAGCGACTAAAGAGAGAGAGAGATTGAATACCTGGTTGGGGATATTTTTAGAAAAGATTTAATGGGATTATCTCTGAATCTCTTTTATCCTAAAGGAATATTGTTGTTCAGCCACTAAGTCATATCTGACTCTTTGCAACCCCATGGACTGCAGCTTGCCAAGCTGCTCTGTCATCCATTATTTTACAGGGTTTGCTCAAATTCTTGTCTTTTGAGTCAGTTATGCTATCTATCTCATCCTCTGTTACTCACTTCTTTTGCCTTTGATCTTTCCCAGCGTCAGAGTCTTTTCTATAGCCAGCTCTTTGCAGCAGGTGGCAAAAGTTTTGGAACTTCAGCTTCAGCATCAGTCCTTCTAATGAATGTTCAGGGTTGTTTTCTTTAGGACTGACTGGTTTGATCTCCTTGCAGTTCAGGAAACTGTCAACAGTCTTCTCCAGTACCATAATTCAAAAGCATCAATTCTTTGATGCTCAGCCTTCTTTATGGTTCAACTCTCATATCTGTACATGACTGTTGGAAAAACCATACCTTTGACTTTATGAACTTTTGTCAGCAAATAATGTCTCTACTTTTTAAAATGCTGTCTAAATTTGTCATATTTTTCCTTCCTAGGAGCAAGCATCTTTTAATCTCATGGCTGAAGTCACTGTCTGCAGTGATTTTGGAGCCCAAGAAAATAGACTCTGTCACTGCTTCCACTTTTCCCCTTCTAGTTGCATGAAGTGATGGGACTGGATGCCATGATTTTATTTTTTTGAGAGTGGAATTTTAAGCCAGCATTTCTACTCTTCTCTTTCACCCTCATCAAGAAGCTCTTTAGTTCCTCTTCACTTTCTACCATTACAGTGGTATCATCTGCATATATTAGTTTGTTGTTTCTCCCAACAACCTTGATTCCAGTTTGTGATTCATCCAGCTCAACATTTCATATGATGTACTCTGCATATAAGTTAAACAAATAGGGTGACAATATAACAGCCTTGATGTACTCCTTTCCCAGTTTGGAACTAGTTAGTTGCTCCATGTCCAGTTTTAATTGTTACTTCTTGACCTGCGAACACGTTTCTCAGGACACAGGTTATGTGGTCTGGTATTCCTTTCTCTTTAAGAATTTTCCACCATTTTTCATGATCCATACAGTCAAATGCTTGAGCATAGCCAAGGAAGCAGAAGCAGATGTTTTTCTGGAATTCCTTAGCATTCACAATGATCCTGTGAATGTTGGCAATTTGATCATTGGTTCTTCTGCTTTTTCTAAACCCAGTTTATATATCTGGAAGTTCATAGTTCATGTACACTGAAGCCTAGCTTGAAAGATTTTGAGCATTACCATGCTAGCATGTGAAATGAGTGCAATTGTATGGTATGTTGAAAATGTTCTTTTGCATTGCCCTTCTTGGGGACTGGAATCAAAACTGATATTTTCCATTTCTGTGGGCATTGCTGAGTTTTCCAAATTTGATGATATTTTGAGTGCAACAGTTTAACAGCATCATCTTTTAGAATTTTAAATAGCTCAGTTGGAATTCCATCCCCTCCACTAGCTTTGTTTATAGTAATGCTTGCTAAGGCTCACATGACTTGACATTCCAGGATGCTTGTCTCTAGGTAAGTAACCACACCATCGTGGTTTTCCAGTCATTAAGACTTTCCTTGTACAGTTCTTCCATGTATTATTGCCACCTCATCTTAATCTCTTCTGCTTCTGTTAGGTCCATCCAATTTCTGTTGTTTATTGTGCCCATCCTTGCATAAAATGTTCCCTTGATGCCTCTGTTTTCCTGAAGAGATCTCTAGTCTTTCCCATTCTATTGTTTCCCTCTATTTTTTTGCATTGTTCATTTAAGAAGGCCTTCTTATCTTTCCTTGCTAGTCCCTGGAAGTCTGTATTCAGTTGGGTATATCTTTCCCTTTCTTCTTTGCTTTTTACTTCTTCTCTTTCCTCAGTTATCTGTGAAGCCTCCTCAGATAACGGCTTTGCCTTCTTGCATTTTTTTTCTTTGGGATGATTTTGGTCACTAATTCCTGTACAATATTAGGAACAAATATTTGAAGAGCTAAGGAAAATAAAGCAAAGTCATTGATGTGGTAAAAGGTTTTGTATATCCCCACAACTGAAGAGGTTCAAGATGGCTCGAGCCAATGAGCATGAAGGAGCATAGTATGAATTAAGGTCAAAATACCAGGTC
Organism: Budorcas taxicolor; assembly: GCF_023091745.1. NCBI lineage: Eukaryota > Metazoa > Chordata > Mammalia > Artiodactyla > Bovidae > Budorcas > Budorcas taxicolor. The sequence continues at coordinate 92,379,623 of NC_068910.1, forward strand.
AGGTCAAGATGATGTAGTTGGATGCAGACTTTGGGAAAGAATTTTATTTCTATTCTAAACACAATTATAAACCACCAGAGAAATTTTAGTAGGAGAAAGACATGGTACTATTTACATATTAAAAAGGAAGGGCTGAATGAAAAAAAAAAAGTAACTGCATTACTCTGTATAATGTAGCTATTTATACTGAAGAAAGGGCTTCACAGGTGATGCAGTGATAAAGAAGCTGCTCCCATTGCAGGAGACACAGGTCCAATTCCTAGATCAGGAAGATCCCCTTGAGATGGAAATGGCAACCCACCCCAATATTCTTGCTTGGTAAACCCTTTGGAGAGAGGAGCCAGGTGGGTTACAGTCCATGGGGTCACAAAAATATCTGACATTGCTTAGGGACTAAAAACAACAACAAGAACAACAAACAAACTGTATAAACAGTGAAAAGGTAGCCAATAACCATATGATATGTAGGTTATTATATATATATAATTCGAAGTGATTAGATCATATATTATAAGGCAATGAGGATGGAGATATAAGTTCAAGACTTAAATTGATTCATATGGACCATAGAATGCTTTGAATGTCTTGCTAAGAAATTTGACTGACAGGAAAGTAATGAAATATTTTACACTTTTGAATGATATCATCAAATGTATAACTGGGAAAAATATGTTTGGTATAGGAAGACAAGAGATTTGAAAGAATGTCACCATTTTGTTAATTTTTATTCATTCATTTATGTGACACGTATTTATTGAGCACTGGTCTGGACACTGCAGATACAATTGTGAACCAATGAAATTCTCACCCAATGGAGTTGGGTGATACAGAAAATTCCAGTGGGAGATACAGAAAATAAACAATTTTAAATGCAAATATAAAATCCTGCATAGTGTAAATGCAATGCTGAGCAATAAAATAGGCCAAATGTGGTAATGTCATTAAATTAGAAAACCTCTCTTAGTAAGTTAATTTTGAACAGAAAAGTAAATCTGCTATGGGAGGGAGCTATGATATGATAAATGGAAGAATAAACACACATTTCCCAAACGAGTTGATATTAGGACTCTTTACTCTCTTAAAATTATTGAAGGTCCCAAAAACTTGTATGTGAACCATATCTACTTCTAGCCTATGCCTATGTCTATGTTTATGTGTGTGCATGCTAAGTCGTTTCAGTCGTGTTTGACTCTGTGACCCTATGAAGTGTAGGGTTCCTCTGTACCACAAGGCTTCTCTGTCCATGGAATGCTCCAGGAAAGAATACTGAAGTGGATTTCCATGACCTTCTCCAAGGGATCTTCCCAACTCAGGGACTGAACCCACATCTTTTACGTCTCCTGCATTGGCAGGCAGGATTTTTACCACTTGTGCCACTTGGGAAGCTCATCTGTGTCTATATCTGTATCTATATTTATACCTATAGGTACATTTGTATTATATATTTATATCAAATCACATTCTAAAGTATTAATTCATTTAAAATGACAGGAAAATACATAACATTTTAACATAAATCATTACTGTATTTTCCAAAACCAAAAAAAAAAAATTTATGACAAAGAGTTTTATATTTTGCAAATTTCCTTAATTTCAGGCTAAGTAGATCCTATTTGCATTCTCAAATGAGTTTTCACAACCAATATATTTCAATGTGCTGTTTAGATTGAAGCATATGAAGAAAACATGGCCTCATGTAGATATGCAATCAGAAAGATGAATAATATTTTCATAATAATTTTCAGATAACTATGAATATTTAAGATTTTTTGCTGTTAATACTACATCACAACTGTACAAACAGCAATTTCTTAAAAGTTTGCTTCAATGTGGAATTTGAAAACACATAAGCGAACTTTTCATATTCTGTTCCAATAAAATCCATTTCTATATTTTGTTTGTTGAATGGGTATTATATTCATATATAATATTATAATATCATGTACAGGTCATTTGGAAAATAATGATTAATTGGATTATAGTGTTGGCAGATTTAATTATAAAATATTAAATAGAATTCCATTTGTTATTCCCACCAACCTCATACTAAGCCTTTAAATAATGGGAACTTTGATATCAAGAAAAAATTCCCCAAATTCCAAAAGCATGAAATAAATATGTTGAATCTTTTTCTTTAAAGTGATAGACAGATTCACTCAGTCCTTTGAGAAAGTACCTTTCAAGTCCAAATACCCATAATTTTACAGATGTTCTCCGAACAAAATGGTATTCCATGGTGGTTGGGTAGGGGGCTAGTTTAGCTCACAATTCAAGAAATTGCCCAAATTGTTTCCCTTGAGACAATCGTTTTAATTTGGTATGCATCAGAAATACTTTACATGTGTTTCCTGTTTTATCAAACAGAATATTAAAAAGATACCTACTCAAGAATCAATATTTAAATAATTTATACTGCTTCATCAAGAACCTTTTAAAGTGGAACTCGAACTTTGTTTTGGTGAAGATTGAATGACTTAGTAGAATTTGGTGGTGCTGCCTTGATTCCTGTTAAAATGTTCACTCTTTAACCCCTTTTAGTGCAAGTATTAACATGAGAGAAAAGGCAAATAGCATTGTAATACTGTTACAGAAATGTTTTGAACAGACAGATTCTCTGAAGTTTTCTTACAGAGGAACAAGGATTACTTAGTATGGATGTGAGAGTTGGACTGTGAAGAAGGCTGAGTGCCGAAGAATTGATGCTTTTGAACTGTGGTGTTGGAGAAGACTCCTGAGAGTCCCTTGGACTGCAAGGAGATCCAACCAGTCCATTCTGAACAGATCAACCCTGGGATTTCTTTGGAAGGAATGATGCTAAAGCTGAAGCTCCAGTGCTTTGGCCACCTCATGCGAAGAGTTGACTCACTGGAAAAGACTCTGAAGCTGGGAGGGATTGGGGGCAGGAGGAGAAGGGGACGACCGAGGATGAGATGGCTGGATGGCATCACGGATTCGATGGATGTGAGTCTGAGTGAACTCCGGGAGTTGGTGATGGACAGGGAGGCCTGGCGTGCTGCGATTCATGGGGTCGCAAAGAGTCGTACATGACTGAGTGACTGAACTGAACTGAACTGAACTGAGAAGCACTGGCACACATTTGATACTGGATTGAACAATTTGATACTGGATGAGGGATGAACAGCTATAACCCACTGCTTATCAGCAAGTTTTAAAATGACATTGTATAGATAGAAGGGATATTTTGAAATTAGAAGAGAGATCAGAGAAAAAGCTATAGAAGGCTTACATATAGTTATAAACTTTGCAAATCATCTATCATATGCAGAGTTTCATTTCAAAAAGAGGCTAGTGCCCTAAAAGCTCTGGCTCTGATAGGCATTCCAGTTAGTATCTGTTTTCCAATGTCTGCATATCACCTATAAGGTAGGATATCCGGTGACAGTAGTTTATAATACAATTAAGATATACATGTAGGAAAGCCTCACATTCCTGCCAGTTTGCTTCAGGAACTCTCTGGAATAGTCTTACATATAAGGATGCAGTCAATACACAGAGATGATTTTAATTGTTTCTAACTTGTCTCCTCATTCTTTATGTTTCTTTACCACTTCTAAAGACTTGAGTGGGCACAAATCAGCTTCCTCTCTTTGGAGACTTTGATTGAAGTGGCCATATAAGTTTATCAGATCCTGGTAGAAGCCTAATATAGTCTATCATGCACCACAAATTGGCAATCTACATTGTTCACATAAGATTCTGACAAAACAATATCTGGAAAATTTCCTATCACTGAAATAAAATGCCCTCTATGTTTACTCTGTCTATCAGATCTAGTCTCTTAAATCTATTTTTCACTTCCATTGTATAATCATAAGGGATTTGATTTAGGCCATACCTGAATGGTCTAGTGGTTTTCCCCACTTTCTTCAATTTAAGTCTGAATTTGGCAATAAGGAGTTCATGATCTGAGCCACAGTCAACTCCTGGTCTTTTTATGGCTGACTGTACATCGTTGGCTGCAAAAAATAAAATCAATTTGATTTCAGTTTTGACCCTGTGATGATGTACATGTGTAGAGTCTTCTCCTGTGTTGTTGGAAGAGGGTGTTTGCTATGACCAGTGCTTTCTCTTGGCAGAATTCTATGAGCCTTTGCCCTGCTTCATTCTGTACTCCAGGGACAAATTTGCCTGTTACTCTAGGTGTTTGTTGACTTTCTACTTTTGCATTCCAGTCCCCTATAATGAAAAGGTCATCTTTTTGCTGTGTTAGTTCTAGAAGGTCTTTTAGGTTCTTCTTGTAGTTCTTTACAGAACTGTTCCACTTCAGCTTCTTTAGCATTACTGGCTGGGGCATAGACTTGGATTAGCATGATATTGAATGGTTAGGCCTTGAAAACAGAGATCATTCTGTTGTTTTTGAGATTGCATCCAAGTATTGCATTTCAGACTCTTTTGTTGACTATGATGGCTACTCCATTTCTTCCAAGGTATTCCTTTCCACAGTAGTAGATATAATGGTCATCTGAGTTAAACCCACCCTTTCCAGTCCATTTTAGTTTCCTGATTACTAGAATGTCAATGTTCACTCTTGTCATCTACTGTTTGACCACTTCCATTTTGCCTTGATTCATGGACCCAACATTCCAGATTCCTATGTAATATTGCTCTTTACAGCATTGGATCTTGCTTCTATCACAGTCCTATCCACAACTAGGTGTTGGTTTTGCTTTGGCTCCATCTCTTTATTCTCTCTGGAGTTATTTCTCCACTGATCTCCAGTAGCATGTTGGACACCTACCAACCTGGGGAGTTCATGACCTGGGAAGTTCATGACATTGTACAGGAGACAGAAATCAAGACCATCCCTGAGAAAAAGAAATGCAAAAAAGTAAAATGGCTGTCTGAGAAGGCCTTACAAATAGCTGTGAACAAAAGAGAAGTGAAAAACAAAAGAAAAAAAGAAAGATATACCTATTTTAATGCAGAGTTCCAAAGAATTGCAAGGAAAGATAAGAGAGCCTTCCTCAGTGATCAGTGCAAAGAAATAGAGGAAAATAATGGAATGGGAAAGACTAGAGATCACTTCATGAAAATTAGAGATAAAAAGGGAACATTTCATGCAAAGATGAGCTCAATAAAGGACAGAAATTATATGGACCTAACAGAAGCAGAAGATATTAAGAAGAGGTGGAAAGAATACACAAAAGAACTGTACAAAAAACATCTTCATGACGCAGTAATCACGATGGTGTGATAACTCACACTCACGTAGAGCGAGACATCCTGGATTGTGAAGTCAACTGGGCCTTAGGAAGCATCACTATGAACAAAGCTAGTGGAGGGGATGGAATTCCAGTTGAGCTATTTCAAATGCTGAAAGATGATGCTGTGAAAGTGCTGCATTCAATATGCCAGCAAATTTGGAAAACTCAGCAGTGGCCATGGGACTGGAAAAGGTCAGTTTTCATTCGAATCCCAAAGAAAGGCAATGCCAAAGAATGCTCAAACTACTGCACAACTGCACTCATCTCACACGCTTGTAAAGTAATGCTCAAAATTCTCCAAGCCAGGCTTCAGCAATACGTGAACCATGAACTTCCATATGTTCAAGCTGGTTTTAGAAAAGGCAGAGGAACTAGTGATCAAATTGCCAATATCCTCTGGATCATCAAAAAAGCAAGAGAGGTCCAGAAAAACATATATTCCTGCTTTATTGACTACATGAAAGCCTTTGTGTGGATCACAATAAACTATGGAAAATTCTGAGAGAGGTGGGAATACAGACCATCTGACCTGCCTCTTGAGAAACCTGTATGCAGGTCAGAAAGCAACAGTTAGAACTGGACATGGAACAACAGACTTGTTCCAAATAGGAAAAGGAGTATGTCAAGGCTGTCCATTGTCACCCTGCATATTTAACTTATCTGCAGTGTACATATGAGAAATGCTGGGCTGGAGGAAGCACAAGCTGGACTCAAGATTGCCAGGAGAAATATCAATAACCCCAGACGTGCAGATGATACCACTCTTATGGCAGAAAGTGAAGAAGAACTAAAAAGCTTCTTGATGAAAGTGGAATAGAAGAGTGAAAAGCTGGCTTAAAGTTCAACATTCAGAAAACTAAGATCATGGCATCTGGTCCCATCACTTCATGGCAAATAGATGGGGAAACAGTGGCTGACTTTATTTTTTGGGGCTCTAAAATCACTGCAGATTGTGATTGCAGCCATGAAATTAAAAGACACTTACTCCTTGGAAAGAAAGTTATGACCAACCTGGACAGCATATTAAAAAGCAGAGACATTACTTTGTCCACAAAGATCTGTCTAGTCAAGGCTATGGCTTTTCCAGTATCATGTATGGATGTGAGAATTGGATTATAAAGAAACCTGAGTGCCAAGAATTGATGCTTTTGAACTGTGGTATTGCAGAAGACTCTTGAGAGTCCCTTGGACTGCAAGGAGATCCAAACAGTCCATCCTAAATCAGATCAGTCCTGGGTGTTCATTGGAAAGACTGATGTTGAAGCTGAAACTCCAGTACTTTGACCACCTGATGCAAAGATCTGGCTCATTGGAAACGACCCTGATGCTGGGAAAGATTGAGGGCAGGAGGAGAAGGGGACGACAGAGGATGAGATGGTTGGATGGCATCACCAACTCAATGCATATGGGTTTGGGTGGACTCTGGGAGTTGGTGATGGACAGGGAGTCCTGGCTTGCTGAGATTCATGGAGTCACAAAGAGTTGGACCCAACTGAGCGACTGCACTGAACTATGGTTATTATCAAAAATTTCTAGTGTTATGTGGATATCAATAACCTCACACTGTTTCCATACACGCCAATATCTAGGCTAGTACCAGATAGAAAAGGAAGTTGAAATGTGGTAGGTATATCCACAGACCTCCTCTGAATGGGTTAGCTCTGTTCTTAGTACTAGTGACTCTGTATTCTCCCCAAAGATATATGTTTAGCTGAAAGAGACAGGATCTGTGGCCCAAAGAAAGCCCTACACCTCTACACATTTACTAGATCAAATTGACATCTCCTACCATTGTCTGCATTGATTGTTAGCTAATTATAATTTAAATAAGTTCACTTACATTAGATTCAGTGTGGAAACATTTTAGATGTGGCTAAAAGTTAAATTAAGTCAAACTACCTAGTTTAAGTTCATGAAAAGCCAAGACCTTAACCATGTTACTTAAACTCTCATGAATATAATCACTGTATCTACTTCATAAAGTTGCTTTTGAGATTAAATGAATTAAATATGGATAGAGGACATATTGCTCAAAAGTTTCTCTAGTCACACTGCTCCCTTGATTTAAAAAGAATAAGAGCTTCCCCAGTGTCTCAGCAGGTAAAGAATCTGCCTGCAAAAAAGGAGACGATGGAGACACGTGTTCAATCTCTGGGTCAGAAAGAAACACTAGAGGAGGAAATGGCAACTCACTCCAGTATTCTTGCCTGAAAAATCCCATGGACAGAGTAGCCTAGTGGGCTACAGTCTAAAAGAATCACAGAGTCAGGTATGCCGACACAACAGAAGACAGTGCCTATCCCATAGTAACTGTTTAAAAGTTTTATTTTATTATTTTTATTTATAATGAATAGTTTAAATGTTAGTCTTCTCTTGGTTATTTTGCAAATTTAATTGTAGCATGCCTACATTTATACTTTAATTTTACATATTAATTCATAATGAGTATAAATTATCTACCCACATTATATAAATAGCGGGTTTTTTTTTTCCTTTCTAATTTAGCTTCTAGATTGTTGCCTTTGGTTGCAAATCCTGTGGCAAAAATTGTTCCATTTCAATTTCAAGTATCTACAGTCCAGAATTGGAAGCATCTTCCTCAAAGAATTGTGGAGGAAAAACATATGTATAGCCTGGCCCAAAATTATAAATTTCCTTCCAAGACTATCATTAGCTGGAGAGATTGTGTTTCACAAATAATTAAATCAAGCTTTGGAAGCATATTGTTTAATCTCTTTTACAAAAGAATACAAGCCAAAGCCAAGTCAAATAAAACCTTACAACCATCCTTTGGCTAGATCAAATTAGGGCTGAGAACCCTGTGAAATAAGAGTAATTGCTGAGTCGTGGGTATGTAGTTCATTATTTAAAAAAAAAAAATGCACCTATAATTGAATAAGGATGAAATAAGATTTTAATAAAGCACTGGCAATTTTTGGAGCTTAAAGATAAAGGCTATCATTTCCCTTGTGTGTTGGACAGACATGTGTTTTTGGCAACCATGTTGAATTTTTGACCAGGGCCTATTATAGCCATCCTTATCTATATTCCATACACAGTAATAGGAAAGAAAGAAAAATCCCAGTCTGCTGAGGCAGAACTAAATGCATTGTGCATCTGATATAGTTCATTTACTGAAAAAAATTCTAGCCATTCACCTGCTTGCAGTGAAAAAAGATTTACGTTCAGTTGTGAAATTAATTTCTACAAAAATGGCAAGATTCTTTTCACTAGCAGACTGTTCTTTGTTAAGATGAATAGTAAAACTAAACAAACAAACACAAAAAAGCGCAAAAAGAGAAGAGAAGGAATGTATCTTAACAAAGTGATATGTATATCCCACAAAACAACTTGTTTTCATGTGTTGAGTATTATCTATGGGTGAGATATTTTAAACTAATTCAAAGAACATGGGATTTGAACACTAGAATATTTAAAAGAATTCAAAAAGGTTGATTTGGAGGTGAAGAAGGAATAAGTTAATGTTGAGAGTATTTAAAATGTACATTCTCTTGTATATATGTATTTATGCATAAGCATTATAGTATAATAATGTATGTGAACATTCTTTCCTTAGTTTATTATATATTTTGACTGAATACTAATTATTTCCTCACAGGATGGTTATAATTTATGAAGAAAGTAACCTTCAATTCTGTTATTGATTAGAGATTGATGAAGATTATCAAAGAGAAAGAAATTCTTTCAAGTGACAGGAAACAGGAGAAAGTTTCTTACTAATGATAAGAGTTCTTAATGAGAGTATTTAATTCATGTAACTCTATTCAAGAAGATCTTTCTTATATTTTCATTTATTTATGAAGAGTTCTCAGTGTGACAGGGTGCTAAACACATCTGAAGAAAAGTAGAGGCATAGTTAGGATGTAGGAGAACCAATATCATAATGAGAGAATGAATAAATTAAAAAATCTTAAAGATAGAAGCCAAATAAAGCACACACACACACACACACACACACACACACATTTCCATAACTATGATCTAGCTATGTTTCTTTTTATAAAGATCAATATTTTGATGTCTTGGGTGACTATTTTGTGTGCTTAAATTCTAATTGGCAATAGGCTTTAACTATAATTATTAAAACTCTGAAAAATATATCTTTTCCTCAAAATGTGAACAATGGCTGGCTTAATTTATATATTTATGGAAAGTGCTATTGGATTAAGAAAGTATATTTTAAGTAAATATGCAAAGTTAGTACCTTCTAGCAAAATCATACCTGTATATTCTAGTTAAGTAAGTTACATTTACAAAATTAATTATATCAAATATCTAGCCTCTTAGAGTATCTAAAATGTTTATCGCAATAACTTTTTAAAGGTAAAAAAATAAATATATCTTTATACATTATATTTTGTTATCTCTGACAAAAGAGATTTAAGTCAGATAAAGTATTTCTACAGGAGTTCCTTTCCAGTATTCTGTTATCAGTTAAATATTAATTATCCAGAGTCAAATTGTTCATTTCTTTATCCAATATATATTTATTATGCTGCTTACTAAGTAGTAATCCACATGCTGCATTCACAGGAAAAAAACTAAGATTTTGCTTCTACCTCCAAAACACCCACAGTATGGAATAGGATTTATGGATTATCAATGACTTTTTGGAGTTCCATAATTTCTTTGCTCTTCCTTTAGTTACCTACTTTCCTGATTGCTAATTTTTCTCCACGAAGACCAAAGAGGGAAATTTAAGTGTTGCTGTACCAGAAAATGTAACACTTAAGGTGTATCAGATGCTGTGTGTAAATAGTAATGTTATCTGCTGTTTATCTGTTCTTCCCCATTAAATGTTGAAAACAGAGTGTAGGTGAGTAGAGGAGAAAGAACCTAACCATAAGAGGTTAAAGTAAATGACTTTAGTGAAGGCAAAAGAAAACAAAAATAAAAACAGAAAAGAGCAAAAACAACAAAAAAATGTATTGGACAGAAAAAAAGGAATTGACCTAAACAAAAGAATATACATATGAACATGTAAAGATGGATAGATATGTAATACATAATATGTAAATATATATAATTTAGAAAACAAGTAACAAACCAATTTCTTTGTTAAATTAAAAAAAAAATGAGTGACTTGTTTTATGAGTGTTGTCTGAATGTTGCAGGAATGGGTACTCTTTCTTGGGCCTGAGAGTGGGCTCTTGTCTAACACTCAACAATGAATTGCTAGAGGAAACACATGTGTTGACAAAGCAAGAGAATTAATTGAGAAGGGGAACCTGGGTCAAGAGCTGGAGAGTAAGGGAAACAGCAGGACTGCTCTACCCTGTGGCTCAAATTCTCAGGGTTTATGGTGATTGGGCTAGTTTCTGGGTTGTCTCTATCCTGTCATTCTGACTTAGGGTCCTTTCTGGTGGCATATACATTGATCAGTCAAGATGGATTCCAGCGAGGATTCTAGAAGGTTGGTAGGACATGTGGCGTCTTCTTTTGACTTTTTCTGAATTATTCTGTCTACAGTGCGGGAGACCTGGGTTCAATCCCTGGGTTGGGAAGATCCCCTGGAGAAGTAAATGGCAATCCACTCCAGTACTATTGCCTGGAAAATCCCATGGACAGAGGAGCCTGGTAGGCTACAGTCCATGGGGTCGCAAAGAGTCAGACACGACTGAACGACTTCACTTTTAGTTTGCCCTCTAAATTAAGTAGACTACTAAATGTTACTCATTCTATTAAGAATCTGAATCTACTTATTATTAAATGTTTTAAAATAGCTAACAACAATATTTCAAAAGTACTGGCTTGGATATATGTTCTCAAATTCACTTTTTTTATAAAATAGAAATGTATGGATTTCATATTTGCATATCAGATTTTAAAAGTGTTTACAAAACACAATTTTGCCAGTGAAATTCAGAGAGAAAGGTAGTGACAATAATTCTCCATTACATGTGCTGTTGAAAAGATTACTAGATCCATTAATGAATTAAAAGTGAAATGAAGTCGCTCAGTCGTGTCCAACTCTTTAGGACCCCATGGACTGTAGCATACCAGGATCCTCCCTCCATGGGATTTTCCAGGCAAGAGTACTGGAGTGGGTTGCCATTTCCTTCTCCAGGGGATCTTCCCGATCCAGGGATTGAACCCAGGTCTCCCGCATTCCAGGCAGATGCTTTAACCTCTGAGCCACCAGGGAAGCCCATTAATGAATCAAGAGTTAGATAAAACTACAGAGTGAACCAGAAACCTCAAATAATTCTCAGTTAAAAAATTTTTATAGCTTTTAGAAATGCTTTAAGAAAGATCTTCCACGTTAGAGATAAAATATTTAATGCTTTTGCATTGTGATGGACAGGTCCTGTTCAGTTCAGTTCAGTAACTCAGTCATGTCCAACTCTTTGTGACCCCAGGGACTGCAGCACGCCAGGCTTCCCTGTCCATCACTAACTCCTAGAGCTTACTTAAGCTCATACCCATCGAGTTGGTGATGCCATCCAATCATCTCATCCTCTGTCATCCCCTTCTTCTCCTGCCTTCAATCTTTCCCAGCCTCAGGGTCTTTTCAAATGAGTCAGTTCATCACATCAGGTGGCCAAAATATTGGAGTTTCAGCTTCAGCATCCGTCCTTTCAATGAGCATTCAGGACTGGTTTCCTTTAGGATTGACTGGTTTGATCTTGCAGTCCAAGGGACTCTCAAGAGTCTTCTCCAACACCACAGTTCAAAAGCATCAATTCTTTGGTGCTCAGCTTTCTTTATGGTCCAACTCTCACATCCATACATGACTACTGGAAAAACCATAGGTTTGACTAGACAGACCTTTGTCTCCAAAGTAATGTCTCTGCTTTTTAATATGCTGTCTAGGTTAGTCATAGCTTTTCTACCAAGGAGCAAGCATCTTTTAATTTCAGGGCTGCAGTCACTATCTGCAGTGATTTTGGAGCCCCCCCAAATAGTCTGTCATTGTTTCCATTGTTTCCCTACCTATTTGCCGTGAAGTGATGGGACTGTATGACATGATCTTTGTTTTTTGAATTTTGAGTTTTAAGCCAGGTTTTTCACTCTCCTCTTTCACTTTCATCAAGAGGCTCTTCAGTTCCTCTTCATTTTTTGCCGTTAGGGTAGTGTCATCTGAATATCTGAGGTTATTGGTATGTCTCTTGGCAATCTTTTTTCCAGCTTTTGCTTCATGCAACCCCAAATTTTGCATGATGCACTTTGCACATAAGTTAAATAAACATGTTTCTATGTTGTGATGTGGCTGGTCCTGTTAGCCTCTCAAAGGTCTAATTTCTCTTCCAAAGCACTCAGCTGGATTGCATATCCCAGTTTCCTTAGCATTTAAATGTGGCTCAGTGCCTGCATGTGCGCTCAGTTGTGCCCAACTCTTTGAGATCCCATGTACTGTAGCCCGCCAGGCTCTTCTATCCATGAGATTTTCCAGGCAAGAATACTGGAATGGATTGCCATTTCCTCCTCCAGGACATCTTCACACCCCAGGGATCAAACCAAAGTCTGTGCCGAGTTCTCATGAATAGAATATGAACACTGTGATGTGGATCATGTCCAAGACAGTGTTTCTGAAAGGTGTTTTATACTATAATCTTTGTACTCTTCTGGTGCGAGGTGCCCCAGTGATAATGAGGGCATGGTGGTAGCAGAATCAAAGATGAAGTTGTCTGAATCTATGAATATTAAGTGGCGGAAAACTACCCACAAACCAAGGAGAACTCCCTGCATGCTCTGTATCAAGAAGTGAAGTTCTATCATGGTTAAATCAACAAACACAGGGCTTATTGGTGCCAAAAGCTAAAATAACTCTAACATGGTGAGTCTATAACTTCATAGTTTAATTATTAGTCTTTTTTTTGGAAATTAGCTTATAATCAAGAAATCAGGAAAACCAAGTCATACACATTCTTATTGAATCTAATTCATATGTTCACATGTTCCTCTATTACCATGTGTGACAATCACATTGTGACACATATTAAATTGAAATATAGGAAATTCCCACTTTTTGCAGAACCAATTAGTTGAACATAGTTTCATATGGTTCAATCTTATACTTGAGTTTATATAGAGTACATTTTGATATCAATATGGAAAGCACAAACTAAATTTAAAATTCAACTTTTCACGTTGTAGAATACAAACAAATACCAGTTGGGAGTTCAACACTTTAAATTCCAGGACTCTTAACATACATTTTTTTTTTTTTTCCCTTGAAACAATTTACTATGACTTCCTATTCAAAAATCACTCTATAAAAAATGTATTCATTGAATCTTAGTTTTCCTCTTAGAGCCATAATTATTCCTAACTGCATAAACAGTGCCTCACTGAGTCAAAATGGAATTTTCCTTCAATGGTAACTCACATGTATACCACTATATTGATAGACACTCCTGTCTCATTACAGAAACCCTTCAGGTTCCTTGATTCCTTCTCACCAAATTTGAATTAATATCCAACAATTACAAAGGAATGCATTCCTTTTTATAAACATAGAGTTTTCTCTTTGTTTCACTCAGTCAAGATTCCAGGCCAACGACCTCAGACTGTACCCTAATTGTTTCTCTTATTTACAAACACTATTTCTCCGAACCCATTCTTGCTTCTGACACTATCAAGATATTATAATTATTTTATTTTTAAGATACCTGGATATACTTACGGGTTATCATTCTGCCTTCTTTACAGATGGTAAAGTAGCTTGCAAGAAGAAAATACTCCTAATTTTAAAAGATCGTTGCTAAGGAAGGCTGTAGAGTACAGAGATTAAAACACAGCCTAAGTACAATGAAGTTTAGACTGCCTGAACTTGAATGCTAGTAATCTCTCTACAGTGACATTTCGACCTTAGGCAGATTATTTAACCTTATAAAATTATGGTAATATTTAAATGAACTAATTCTGGTAAAGCACTTAGAACAGTGCTTTTCAAATAGCAAATACTTAGTAAGTCTGAGTTATCTTATTGTTATCATACTAATAGATATGCTTTGGCCAGTCAAATACTATTTGATTGATTTGTAGAACTTTTAATCTCTTTTCTTAATTCCTATTAAGTCAAACAATATTTGTTTCAATTCATCCAAACATAACCTTTGACTTGATAAAGAAAGCTTTTAGTTAAAGATCTTTTTTCTTCGGGACCTAAGCAGATTGAGTCAACAATCTAGCAGCCTTTATTCTCAGAAGAGTGGATGCTTAAACTTCAGTAAGGGAGTTTCAGGTTTGATAGGTTTGTGACCTGAAGGAACTCTTCTTCCTTATTCCATTAAGCCTTGCTAAAGCAAGCTCATTCTCTGTCAGACACTCTGATTCTTAAGTATTCCCAGTAACATCCCTTCTCTTTACCTCCCCATAACCTCTTATCCTTCCAACTTCCATTCACTTTTGTTCACATTCATGTACCTATTAAGGCATCTTTATATAGATGATATAGTTAGCAATCTATTTACTCTTTGCAACTCCATGCAAAGGTTAGGATGGCAGCTCTGAACAGGTATATATTTTCAATATGTTTTGTAGACTGATTATTGACTTAAATGTTTTTCTTTCATTTTAAGGTCATTGTCTCACATTAGAAAGTTTTACATATAAATATTTTGGAACCTAAAAATATGTGATGCAATATATATTTAAAATATATAACTTATATTTAAATAAATATATAACATATATTTAAATAAATATATAACATATATTTAAATAAATATATGTTGCTCCTGCTGCTAAGTCACTTCAGTCGTGTCCGACTCTGTGCGACCCCATAGACAGCAGCCCACCAGGCTCCCCCGTCCCTGGGATTCTCCAGGCAAGAACACTGGAATGGGTTGCCATTTCCTTCTCCAATGCATGAAAGTGAAAAGTGAAAGTGAAGTCGCTCAGTCGTGTTATATATACATATATGTGATGCTAACAAATTGATTTTTAAACAAAGTTTAAATTTTATTAAAAATCTATAGATTTTTTCTTTCACTTCTGTACATTGTTATTGTGTAACAGTGTTGGAAGATAATTTAACTACTCATCCCTTCAGAATGGCTTGTGGGCCCTTTGTAATAATATTCAGCATATGCATTGCATTTAAATAAAGCAGTCATAATTTTCATAACGCCAAAATGATATTAAACTTCCTTGAAGATAAAAGGGAGGTGTAGCTAAATCTTTTATTAAGTGGCTAAAGTCTTATGGGTTAGAATTGGATAAACCTGGCTCTGAATCCTAGAATACTCACTTACAAACTGGCAAGTTTATTCAACTGAAAATTGGAGATACTAATACCAACCTTTTTGGCTTGTTAACTGGATTACGTGAGATAAATTGGTTAAAAATGATAATATTTTTATTAGAGTCAAAGAAAACTGCTCTCTTCCATATCAGCTTTAGGAAGGCCCTGTTCTCAGCTTAGCATTTCACTTCATTTCTGATGAGTCGTTTCAGTTGTCATATTGGCACCAGGGCTGTTTTCATTAGGACAGAGCCCTGTCCTTTTATAGCAGGGCATCCCACTGTGGCTAGGTCATTATTTAACCATGACAAAAGTTTAAAAATTATTAGCATGTGGGACTCGGGCCACCACATTTTGCTTTAGGCATTACTGGTGGTTTGTTGATGCTAATATATGGCACCCTGCAGTGATTTTTTTCCCCTTTACTCTTTGACTTTCTCTTTTGTAACATTTCACATGCGGAGCTGGAGTGATTAATATTTTATGCCGTTGTTCTTATGTGCAGCATGATACTGCGGATTCCATTCAACTCTCCAGTAGCTCTGCTACCCCTGAAAGGTAACTAATAGCTGGAGCTGAGCCTCTCATGGCTCTGGGAGGTCTCCTGTGAAAATGAAACAGACAATATCTTGTCACATCATAAATTTATAAGGAGTTAATGAAAGGCTTTCCCTTGCATCTTAAACACATTCAGAGTCCCATATCACAAAGAATGATTCCTGTTTAATTACCAATGGCTTGTAAAAATTTGCTGCTCAAAGTGTATGTTAATGTCAAGCAGATTATTAGTACAAATGGAAAACTGTCTGGAAAATGTCCAAAGAATATAAACTTGTACCAAACTATGTGCATATATTTTTCTCCTAATTATTTGTGTAGAGAGAGATAGCATTTAATTTTAAAACTTTTGAAACTGTCATCATAAGTATCTATGACTTTATTTTAAAGTATAAGACTGAATATTCATTTATTATATGCTTTGTCATTTCTTAGTATACTCTATTAATTACCATTTTGCCATTTTATTTATTTATTTATTTTAATAAAGGCATGTTCTACAACTATGCTACTGGAGGATATTGTTCAGTTTTTAGAGACTTCCAAGAAATTCTGTGGGGGCATAGGCTTCAGTTCTGATACAGGACAGTGTCAATTATTATATATTTTATTAAGAAGGGAACGTGATGGAAATCAGATTGTAACACAGTTCAGAAAAAGAAAAATTGAAAAGGGAGTTTTAAAAGTGAAGAAATTTACCCTAAAAGACACTTGGATGACCCCTGTTAGATAAATTATTTCCACTAATGTATAATGGATACTCCATTTAAGTGCTCTTAACAGAAGCCCTGAAGCTGTTTATAGTAATCTCAATAGATAACAACTCTTCCACTGACAAGTAAATAATCAAAATTGTAATAAGTAACTATGAAGCATGGTAAAGTTATTAGGTAATATAAACAGACTCTTTTTTTCAG
The DNA here is from genome assembly GCF_023091745.1 of Budorcas taxicolor. Lineage (NCBI taxonomy): Eukaryota > Metazoa > Chordata > Mammalia > Artiodactyla > Bovidae > Budorcas > Budorcas taxicolor. Next base: position 92,396,533 of record NC_068910.1, read on the forward strand.
CATCAGATCATTGATTTTTCAGATGTATATGTTTATTTGAGCAGGCCACTATCGGCACTTGATAACTTACACAGAAGCTTGAGGGTAAAATATATCCCTAAGTTCATTTTGATTTTATTACTTAAATACACAATTTTTTTTTTACTAAGGGTAAAATATAGAATCTAGAAAAATGTCTTTTTGTTACAACGAGATTCTTAAAAGATAGATAATATTGTTAGAGGAAATAAACTTTTTTTGTTTCTTTTTTAACTTACTTAATCATAATATATTTTCACTTCCTGTTTTTAGTTAATACTAATGATAGGAAAGTAACTTTTTTGACAATTCAGACCCTTTTCAGCTTTTATTGAGCAAAATCTGTCTATATTTTGAGAAAGCAAACCGAGAACAACTCACATTTTAATCACATTCATTTATATTGTGTTGGCTTAAGGGTTCATTTGGATTTTTCCATAAATCCAATATTTATGAGCTCTGCTCTCTCAATCTTCTTTGTGACCATGTATAGACATGTGACTTAGGCCCTCATACATCTGCACTAGCCTGTTTTTCGGAAGAACAATGTAAGAAGGAAATGATGTACAGAAATTTTCTTCTAGAAATTCTGGGGGACCCTAAACTTTCAGACACAATGGTGGTGGTGGTCTGAGAGTACAGGGAGGTGCATAGCATCCACAGTAGGAGCATGATTACTGGTAGCTCAGCTACAGCCATCCATGTATGGTTTCACATTGATCCTGGCTGTGTAAGTGTTGTATTTGGCTCTGTATCCTGCAGAGATTTAGTGAGCTCTCAAATACTCTTTGAGAAATTAATTTTTTCTGTCATTCTCTTCAACTGGCAATTTTAGATTCTGCCAGTGACCAAGAAGTTTTTATGGACATTTATATTATACCTAAAAGTGGGCAGTTAATAGGTCATGTAAAATGTCACTATCTTTGAGATGATTAAACCCACATGTCCTTATTAGTAATTAAATTTATTTCATTTAATTTGCACTTTTTAAATTTTAGAATCACTCTTTCTAAACCTCTTTGCTAATTTTTTACAAATTGTACTAGAGTCTTCTCCAACACCACAGTTCAAAAGCATCAATTCTTCGGCGCTCAGCCTTCTTCACAGTCCAACTCTCACATCCATACATGACCACAGGAAAAACCATAGCCTTGACTAGACGGACCTTAGTTGGCAAAATGATGTCTCTGCTTTTGAATATACTATCTAGGTTGGTCATAACTTTTCTTCCAAGAAGTAAGCGTCTTTTAATTTCATGGCCACAGTCACCATCTGCAGTGATTTTGGAGCCCCAAAAATAAAGTCTCACATTGTTTCCACTGTTTCCCCATCTATTTCCCATGAAGTGATGGGACTGGATGCCTTGATTTTCGTTTTCTGAATGTTGAGCTTTAAGCCAACTTTTTCACTCTCCTCTTTCACTTTCATCAAGAGGCTTTTTAGTTCCTCTTCACTTTCTGCCATAAGGGTGGTGTCATCTGCATATCTGAGGTTATTGATATTTCTCCTGGCAATCTTGATTCCAGCTTGTGCTTCTTCCAGTCCAGCGTTTCTCATGATGTACTCTGCATAGAAGTTAAATAAGCAGGGTGACAATATACAGCCTTGACGTACTCCTTTTCCTATTTGGAACCAGTCTGTTGTTCCATGTCCAGTTCTAACTGCTGTTTCCTGACCTGCATACAGATTTCTCAAGAGGCAGGTCAGGTGGTCTGGTATTCCCATCTCTTTCAGAATTTTCCACAGTTTATTTTGATCCACACAGTCAAAGGCTTTGGCATAGTCCATAAAGCAGAAATAGATGTTTCTCTGGAACTCTCTTGCTTTTTCCATGATCCAGCAGATGTTGGCAATTTGATCTCTGGTTCCTCTGCCTTTTCTAAAACCAGCTTGAACATCAGGGAGTTCACAGTTCACGTATTGCTGAAGCCTGGCTTGGAGAATTTTGAGCATTACTTTACTAGCATGTGAGATGAGTGCAATTGTGCAGTAGTTTGAGCATTCTTTGGCATTGCCTTTCTTTGGGATTGGAATGAAAACTGACCTATTCCAGGCCTGTGGCCACTGCTGAGTTTTCCAAATTTGCTGGCACATTGAGCACAGCACTTTCACAGCATCATCTTTCAGGATTTGAAAGAGCTCAACTGGAATTCCATCCCCTCCACTAGCTTTGTTCATAGTGATGCTTTCTAAGGCCCACTTGACTTCACATTCCAAGATGTCTGGCTCTAGATTAGTGATCACATCATCATGATTATCTGGGTCATGAAGATCTTTTTTGTACAGTTCTTCCGTGTATTCTTGCCACCTCTTCTTAATATCTTCTTCTTCTGTTAGGTCCATACCATTTCTGTCCATCTAGTCAAGGCTATGGCTTTTCCTGTGGTCATTTATGGATGTGAGAGTTGGACTGTGAAGAAGGCTGAGTGCCGAAGAATTGATGCTTTTGAACTGTGGTGTTGGAGAAGACTCTTGAGAGTCCCTTGGACTGCAAGGAGATCCAACCAACCCATTCTGAAGGAGATCAACCCTGGGATTTCTTTGGAAGGAATGATGCTAAAGCTGAAGCTCCAGTACTTTGGCCACCTCATGCGAAGAGTTGACTCATTGGAAAAGACTCTGATGCTGGGCGGAATTGGGGGCAGGAGGAGAAGGGGATGACTGAGAATGAGATGGCTGGATGGCATCACTGACTCGATGGACGTTAGTCTGAGTGAACTCCAGGAGATGGTGATGGACAGGGAGGCCTGGTGTGCTGCAATTCATGGGGTTGCAAAGAGTCGGACACGACTGAGCGACTGAACTGAACTGAACTGATACCTTAACCTGGATTTATGATAACTAGTTGGGGTTTGATTTGGTAGACTGGATTAGAGAAAGCCTGAGAGCAGAAGAAATGTTATGTAAGGTGGGATTTTTTAATTAGGGCATCAAAAACCCATTTCATTTCGTTCACAATTTTGTTGAAGACATAAAAATCACATCTATTTACTGTACATCTTTCTCTTATAGGTTGCACTTACATATTTTGTTAATTTTGTTTGTGTCCATATTATATAGCTATTAGAATTCTCATGGAAAACTGAATATATACAAGATGCAAAAGTGTATACTAAGGTATCTTAATCATTTAAACTTTATAACAGTCTCATGAAATATTAGTATTACAGTTTGATAGAAGAGAACTCAGTGTATTTAATGATTTGTTGAGATATGAAAGGTGATAAATCTTGGAGCCTGGATTCAAACTCAGGCTTGTTTGCCTGAAAATTCATGTTTATACCCACCATATCTTTTGCTGTAATGATACACCATGATTTTATTACTCAGTTGGTTGCTAAAAGAGTTTTCCAAATCTATTGGTAACAAATTCCGAAAGATCCTTAGATTTTATTTACCCAAGTAACTGCCTCAAATGTTCAGACCATCAGGGTACTATGTTAGGTCTAGAACCCATAATACTGTGCTAAAAGTAATCCAATAAAGTAAGACTTGGACTAAATGTATGGACTAAATCTGGATACATACTTATCTTTGGTCATCATTTGGTTCTATTATGGAGGACTTTAGAAATAAATGTTAATTCTGCATTTTAATATTTGGAGAAGAAAAACTAATAATCATATGCACATAAACCCAAAATTGATAGTTCAATTCCCGAACTATTACTTAAATTTTAGATCTAAATACCATTGGACAAATTATAGTGGACTGAATAATGACCTCACCCCACTACCCCACCAAAGTTACGTCCACATCCTAAAACCCAGAATCTATAAATATGACCTTACTTGGAAAAAGTGTTTTTGCAGATATGATTAAAGATCTAGAATTGACATATACCTTGGATTATCAGGTCTGACCATAAACCCAGTGACAAGTTTCCTTTTGAGAGACAAGCAGAAGAGAGACAAATGGAAGAGAAAGTGTGGAATGAAAATGAGATGGAATGAAATGGAATGAAAAGATGCAGACAGATACTGAAGTTAAGCAGCCACAAGCTAAGGAATGCCTGAGCCACCACAGGCCATGAAAAGATGAAGTGATTCTCCCTTAAAACCCGTGGAGAAAGCACAAACCCATCAACTTGATTTAGGACTTCTGGCCTCCAGAAGTGGGCTTCCCTGGTGTCTCAGAGGTTAAAGCGTCTACCTGGAATGCAACTTTCTGTTTTTCTAAGTCATCAAGTTTGTGGTAATTTGTTATGTCAGCCCTAGGAAATGAATACATTTGTCTTTTTACATTTTCTGCCACAATTTCAAATGTAATATATACAAATGCACTTATCATTCTTTCTTGCACACTTTTTTTTTTAAAATTGGGGTAGAGTTGCCTTACAACTCTGTGTCAGTTTCTGCTGTACAATGAAGCAAATAATCCATATATAGATACATATCCCTTCCCTCTTGGACTTTCTTTCCATCCCCCTCCATCCCACACTTCTAGGTCATCTTAGAACACTGGGCTGAGCTCCTTGTGCTATAGAGCAGCTTCCCATGAACACTTCATTATTTTTCTGTCTGTTAAGTCACAAGGTTTAAAACTTTAGAGATACTTGACTCCTCTATTATTTCATCACTTCTTTTATCTATCTGCACTTGCTTCCTTTTACAAGTTTTCTTTCTTTGTTTTTTGCTTTGTAATATTTTAAAAAAGAAAAAAATAGTGAACAGAAAACTCCATTAAATAGACCTGGGAGACCTGAAGCAGAGCTCTCATATCTTGTCATAATAGCAGAGCCCAAGAAGAAGCAGAAAGACTTCTCTTCTTCCTGCCAAGAACTCAGTGTGAAAAGCCATAAACAGTTTCTTTACTATAGCCCTTCCCAACTTCCTTTCCTCTCTACAAAAGCATTATCCTTCCTTTGTCCCCTGGAAACCTTCACTTTGCTCTCCATTGTTGCAGACCGACCCCAAAGTGCAATGCTCTGTTCATCCCATCTTTGCTGGATAAACATCTGGCAGTCAGTTTGTTTCATATCAACATTATTATGTACTAATCATTATAAAAGATGCAAGGGATACAGTATTGTAAGAGAAATAGAATCTCAGACCTCACAGAATATTTAGTCTAATATATGCCTTTAACCAATAATTACATAAATAATAAGTCCTGATATTTGGAATCTGAGGAATAGGTTTCCCATCCTCAAGTCAGCCTCATCATCACCCACAAGATACTGACATCCTGCCGTTCCATAGAGACTGGGCAATGGAGAACGTAGACAGAAACAACTAAAAATGAATGAATGAAATAAAGAGGAGCAGGTGGCTAGTGTAGAAAGCTTCTTTGAAGAATTTGGTGAGCAAAGTAAAAGGAGGGGAAGACACAGATTTGAGAAAGCAAGTCCTACTTCACTTGGGACCTTTAAGAGAGAAACTTGCAGGAGTTCTGAGGAACAGTCAAGTCATACATAGTCTGTGCTTGTGTCTGATTGGTCTGGCAGCAAAACTTGACCTGAACTGACCTACATTATTCATCTCTCTCTGTGTGTGGTGTGTGTTGTATATATGGTGGTGCAGGGGTAAAGAATCCACCTGCCCATGCAGGAGGTACAGGCCATGTCAGTTCAGTCTCTGGGTTGGGAAGATCACCTGGAGCAGAATGGCAGCTGGCTCCAATATCCTTGCCTGGAAAATTCCATGTACAGAGGAGCTAGGCAGGCTCAAGTCCATAGGGTCACAAAGAGTAACACATGACTGAGTGACTGAATACATACACATACACAAATTTATGTATACACCTGTATGTGTGTATTCATAATTTTTTTCAAATTTCTTAACCAAGGTGAATGTACATTTGCTTCATAAAAGTTAATGTATATTTTTATGGAGTAGCCCTAAGACTGTACTGGTGATGCTGCATAAAATATGATATAAATATGCTTTTATCTTTTTAAAATTTGGAAAGCCATATATTTCAAAGCCCATCTGGACTTGTGGCAGCTTAAAAAACAGAAGTAAATATTTAGGACATTTTCATTTTCAAAAGTTTGATAGTGTATAGCTCCATAGAAAACACAAAACAGCAGTTTGCAAATGAAGCTGTCATCAAACATAGTACAGCTTCCTTTAGGACCAGTGACATAGGAAGACATTGAATACTTCAGAATGTAATAAGAAAAAAAGCAATAAATGCCTTAGGATCAATCTTTGAGAACTGATATGCATTCCTTGGAGAAGGAGATGGCAACCCACTCCAGTATTCTTGCCTGGAGAATCCCATGGATGGAGGAACTTGGTGGGCTACAGTCCACGGGTCGCAAAGAGTCAGACACGACTGAGTGACTTTACCATGCATCCTACTGTCAACCCAAAATGATGGAAAAGGCAGGAACTCTGAGGTTCTGGGCCTCTCTGACCAAGTGGATTCTTCACTACCTGATCGCTACTTAAATCAACAAAATTGTTTAGTCACAGTGGAGGCAATAGGAAGGTACACTGAATAACTTGAATTCTGGATTGTGAAGACATTTCATAGAGTCTCCAAATGCAAGAATGATTAGACTCTTAGCCTTGGACAGTTTTGTCTCATCAATATTGTTGCTGTGGAATTGTTAATAATTTCGCCTTTTATCCACAAAAGCATCTTGACATATAATAATGTACATGTTTTTAAGGGCTGAGACATGTTACCCCAAAATTTGTATGTTGAAGCCCTAAGCTCAGTACATTACAGTGTTTGGAGCTGGAAGCTTTGTAAAGGGGTGAGTAATTAAAAATGAAGATATTATAATGATCCCATATGACTTGTGTTCTTATAAGAATAATTTTGGACACCCATAGACAACATGGATGTGCCTGCCCCAAGGAAAGACCATGTGAGAACACATCTACAGCCATCTACAAGCCCAGAAGAGAGGTCACAGAAGAGATAATCCTGCTGACACCTTAATCTTGGACTTATATCCTCCAGAACTGTGAGAATATAAGTGTTTGTTGTTTATGACACCCAGTCTATAATATTTTGTTATGGCAACCCTAGCAAGCTAGTACATGGGTTCACTTTACTATTCTCTCTCTCTCTCTCATTGTTGTTTGGTTGCCAAGTCATGTTGAACTCTTCACAACCCCATGGACTTCAGCAGTCAGGCTTTCCTGTCCTTCACCATCTCCTGGAGTTTGCCCTTGCTCATGTCCACTGAATCGGTGATGCCATCCAAACATCCAATCCTCTGTCACCCTCTTCTCTTCCTGGCCTCATTCTTTCCTAGCATCAGAGTCTTTTCCAGTGAGCCAGATGTTTGCATCAGGTGGCCAAAGTAATGGAGCTTCAGCTTCAGCATCAGTCCTTCCAATGAATATTCAGGGTTGATTTCTCATTCTCTCTGCCTTTAATTAATTAACCTAGTTGAGAAATTAATGAGGCAGAACTAATATTTGGGAAGCAATATGGACAGTGTGAAGTAATGTATCTTTTCAGCATTTTGAAAAGAGCAACAGAATAATATCAGATTTGTCAGAAACAATGATCATAGTATTTGTAGGATTTAATAAATCCCTTCTTTCTGTAGATAATAAAACCTAGAAACATGCTGATATAGAGATTTACACTGGGGCACTGGGGTTAGAAGGAGGGCTGGGCTATAGATTTTTCTAATTTTACTTTTAAATAAATATAATAATATTGTTTAATAAAATGGCTCAAGGAAGAATTTATGTAATTTAGTCAGGGCCAGAGTAGGTGGCTGACCTCACATGATCTATTTACACTGACCTTTGTCCTAAACATACTTACAATAAATTCAAAAGCAAGTGCATTGAACACGATAATCCCACTTCTCGGTAGTTAAAGAAATGCTCCAAGGACCTTTCTGAAGAAACAGATGCAGTCTAAGGGGAGATCATATGAGCATTTTGCAAAACTGTGACAGCTGCTTAAAGAGAGGATATAGTCTAAATTCCTTTGGGATTTTAAGCCACATTTCAATGCTCTTTAAAACAATTAACTCTTTAATGACTGGCAAATTATATATTTATCAGGAATTTGATGAAAATCCATGATTTTTGGCTTGTTCATCACTTTTTTGTAGTTTAACCAGTAATTGGAAAATAGAAAGCAGGGCTATCTTTTAAAAGAGAAGAAAGGGACAAATACTCTTTGGTGTGATATTAAGTGTAGAATGAGTTTTCCAATCAATTGTCTTTCTCTCAGTAACACATCAGAAAGCCCACTTCTTGCTATTGGAAGAAAGAGTTTTAGTTAGATTTGAGATAAGACTCTTTAATAAGACCTGATGAAATTTGTGAAACTGTAATAGAAAAATGTTGTTTTTTAGTTGCTAAGTCATGACTGACTCTTTGCAACCCCATGGACTTTAGCCAGCCAAGTTCCTCTTTTCATGGGATTTCCCAGGCAAGAATACAGAAGTGGGTGGCTATTTCCTTCTCCAGGGATAGAATAATGTATTTACATACAAACTCTTCCATGAAATAGCACCAGTAGACCCAAAGATCTGCATTAAAGTTTTAACCTGTCAGATCTTAAAGACTTTCCACAAAGAGTAACTTACAACTATTTATAATATGTACAATCATGTGAAGAGTAACTCCACATGTGATTAGAGTTCCATAGCATAACAAGAAATAGGTGATATTCAGGAAAGCAAAACGACAGTGACACAGGAAATGGTTCCAGGCAATATATCCGGGAAAAAAAAAGGAGAAAAAATAACTAAAAACATTTTGATTTATACGTTTTCTCAGGGGAGTCTGGGATTTCAGTTCTAAGGCTTACTTGTATATATTCACTTTTATAGGAGAAGAGATAGATATAAATAGAATGATATGTCTGTCTATGACTATCTACAGACAAAGACATAAGTATAGAAGGATAGTAAGTGTTAGTCAGCCATGCCCAACTCTTTGCGACCCCATGGACTGCAGCCCACCAGGCTCCAATGTCCATGAGTTTTTCCAGGATACTGGAGTTGGTTGCCATCTCCTTCTCCAGGGGATCTTCCCAACCCAGGGGTCGAACTCAGGTCTCCTCCACTGCAGGCAGATTCTTTACCGACTGAGCTACAAGGGAAGCCTATAGAAACAGAGAGAGATTGAAATATATAACTTATCCAGAAAAAAAAGCTAAATATTTTAGCCTTTAAAGCATATGGAGATTGTTAAGGAATGATGTTTGTCTCCCCCAAAATTCATATGTTGAAGGCTCATTTCCCAATTTAACTGTATTTGGAGTGAGGACATTGGGAGATAATTAGATTATGAAAGCACACCCCTTGTAAGTGAGATCCATGTTCTAATAAGAAGAGACACCTGAGAGATGATCTCTGTCTCAACCAAGTGAGGATACAGCAAGAAGGTGACCCTCTGCAAACCATGAAGAAGGGTCAGATCAGACATTGAATCTACTGGCATCTTGATCTTAGACTTCCCAGCCTCCAGAACTTTGAGAAATAAATGTTCTTTAAAAAGTACTCTCCTCATCTCAGTCTACATTTCTTTTGCTACAGCAATTCTAAGACAATAATAATAGTTATACATCACTTTTCTACTTTCAAATTGGTTGCTTAAACTTCATTCAGTTAATAGAATCTCCACAGAAAAAATTTGATTTAATATTAGTCTGAGACTTTAAGAAAAGAGGTACTAATGCATACTCTTCATTAGAACAATTTGACCTTTAGAAGTTCAGAAAGTACTGGCATATTGACATTTATGAAGAGAACTAATTTTTAAATCCCCAGCTAGCTTTTGTTTTCAAATTCTAGAAATTAAACTCAAAGTGGAATTTTGTTCAAATGATACATACATATATAAATTGTATTGGTCATATAACCCAACAATCCCACAGGCTTGATCTGACTCAGAGACTCATATACTTTCAGATGAATTTGGTTCCTCTGGTATTAATATTTCAGTTCTATTTTTCTTCATGCTGGTGCTTCCTTGCTAGACTGTAAGTGGTGACATGAAGTCTACTGTCTTAATCTGCTCAGGCTACTGTAACAAAATACCTTAGATGGAATGGCTTAAACAGAAATTTATTTTCTTACCATTCTAGAGACTGGAAGTCCTAGATCAAGGGCCAGCGTGTCAAGTTCTGGTAAGAGCTCTCTTCCTTGCTTTCAGACTGCTGCATTCTCTCTGTCCTCACATGGTGAAGAGAGAGTGCTCTGGTATCTCTTCCTCTTCAGATAAGGGTTTATTTAAATAGGGCAGAACCGTTATGATAAACCCTTATTTATCACCTCCTAGGCTACATTTCCAAATACAGTCATAGTGGAGATGAGGGCTTCAGTGTATGAGTTCGGGAGCGGGGCACAGGCATTGAGTCCATAACACTCTTGCTGAGCCCTTCAAATTTATGTCTTTCTCACACACAAGTACGTTCATCCCATTTTAACACCCCTAAAGTCTTAACAAATTCCAGCATCAGCTGTAAAGTCTAAGGTCCAAAGTCTCATATAAGTATCATTTAATCAGATTGGGTGTAACTTGATATGCAATATATCCTGAGGCAAAATTCTTTTCCAGCTGTGAGTCTGTGAACCCAGACAATTTATGTGCTTTTAAAATGTGATGATAGACAGGCAGAGGATAGACATTCCCATTCCAAAAGGAAGAACTACGGGAAAACAAATAAGGGATGACAGGTCTGAAGCAACTCTAAAGGCTGGCAAGGCAAATTCCATTCGCTCTTAAGACTGAAGAATGATTCTCTTTGGCCGGATGTTCCGCCTCCAGGCTGGCTGCGGTGGTACTGTCACCCCATGGGTCTGCAGGCAGCTGTCTCTTCAGCTCAGTGGAGTAGGGCTTCCTCACTTTTCTCTGAGGGTCTGCCCTCTGAAACCGAGGAGAAAGCAAGCAGCCTCACTCCCTGGGCCTGCGGAGGGAGCGGCAGCCCTCATGCTCTGTGAATTGTCTTAGGGGTTACTCTTCCCTTTCCTTGAAAGGTAACTCCTGTGAGCAGGCTTCTTTCATTCCACCTCATTTCTCATTTTCATTTACTCTCTGACAGTGTTTCTGTTGTTATAGTCTCATTTCTTTTCTGGAATCTGCTGCATGGTGGCTGATTAATTTGTCCTTCATATCCATACTAGTTTCCTTCTCAGATGATTGCGGAGCAACACCCTAGTATTCTCTTAAGAATAAGCTTTCTGTTTCTGTTTTTTTTTTTTTTTTTTTTGCAGTATGGATAGGCTGAGAGTTTTCCAAATCTTCAAGTTCTGGTGTCATTTTATTAACTATTCCATCTTCAATTCATGACTCTTCTTTCTCACTTTACTATATGCAGTCAGGAGGACCCAGATCACACCTTCAATATTTTGTGTAGAAATCTGCCTAGCTTCACTGTTTCTATTACCCATTCTTAAATATGGGTATTTTTACAAGTGAGTAAAATAGATGAGTTGAATTTTTTTTCTATTATCTATCACTTTATATAGATTGTCTGTGGTGGTTTAGTCACTAAGTTGTGTCCAACTCTTGAGACTCCATGGACTGTAGACAGCCAGGCTCCTCTGTCCACGGAATTTTTCAGGAAAATGTCCAATATTCCAAGAATACTGGGGTGTGTTGCCATTTCCTTTTCCAGGGGATCTTCCCAACCCAGGGATTGAACCCAGGTCTCCTGAACTGCAGGCAGATTCGTTACCAACTGAGCTACTAGAGGATATCTATACATTAATTAGTTAATTATTTAATTTTAACTAATTAATTAATTAGATACTTTACTTAGTCATTTTATTTACTGAAATTTGCTGAAATATTTTCCCCTGAAAGAAAAAAAGTTTTGATGGATGAAATTTATACTTGTGTAATCAACTGTCTGCAGCAAAAACTGTTGGTGCCCTCTCTCTATTGCTTCAATTCTCTCCATAGTAGTACCCACCAGAGGACTTCCAGCTGCTAATGTCTGCAACTCTTTCCTCTGGAGCTTATTTTGGTGGGAGGAACCCACTCTATGTTGAATAATATCAGAGCAACCTGCCTCCACTTCCCCTCTCTCTTTAGTAAACACCTCTCCTCACCTGCTAGAGCCTCAGCCAACTATTGACAGAGTTATTGTCAATTTCCTCCCTTTCAGGGTGTGGACTGTAACTCTGAGGCTCCAGTTCTCCATGGGTTTCCAGAATTTGCCACTGAGTTCCACCTACTTACTAGGAGATCTTGCTTAATATCGTGCACTTAGTTGACTTCCTTTTGAATAGTGTCCCACCAAATCTTGGAAATGCAGAATATGACTTTACTTAGAAATTATTGCAGATTATACTATTTGTGGACATAGTCAAATATTTTAAAATCACACTAGATTAGAGTGGGCCTTAAGTCCAATGACAGTATTCTTACAAGAAGCAAAAATTACAGACACAGAGTGAAGAAAGCCCTGAGAAGAGGGTGGTAGAGACTGAATGTTTGTTGCTACAAACTAAAGGATGCCAGGAGCCATCAAAGCCTGGAAAAGTCAAGAGATGACTTAACTCTAGAGCCTTTAGGGTGAGTATGGCCCTGACAACACGTTGAGTGAGAGAGGGTGAATATCTGTTATTTTAAGGAACCAAATTTGTAGCAATTTGTCATAATAGACCTAAGAAATAAGTAATTTCCTTTTTCTGCCTCACTTTTGTACTCCCCAATAGAATTTTACTGGAAACATGTTTGAAATAAACTATTCATAATTAAATCATAGATTCAAGACTAGGTAACACAAAATAAGATACTGAACATATTCTTGTGATAAATACTGATTTTTATGAATCTCAATTTGTTCTTCTCAAATTTTCCAGTAACTAGATGCATAATGGTAAGGACATCTTCTGCACATCAGCACTCCCTGGCATCTCTATGGTCCTTGGATGGTTTACAGAGTTGTCATCCTTTGTGGTATAGTCAAAAGTTTGTAAATACCTCTTCTTACACTCTCTCTCACATTTCTGAAAGCCAGGAGGATCACAGAGATGGCAGTTATGCCTCAATTTTTGGCTGGAGCACAAGCTTCAGGATTTCTTGAAGACATGTTTTCAAGAAACTTAGAGATACCAAAGGAACATTTCATGCAAAGATGGGCACAATAAAGGATGGGAATTGTATGGACCTAACAGAGGCAGAAGATATTAAGAAGAGGTGGCAAAAATACACAGAAGGACGACACACAAAAATCTTCATGACCCAGATAACCACGCAGGTATGATCACTCACCTAGAGCCACACATCCTGTAATGTGAAGTTAAGTGGGCTTAGGAAGCATCACTACAAACAAAGCTAGCGGAGGGGATGGAATTCCAGTTGAGCTATTTCATCTATTTCTAAAAGAGAATGCTTTGAAAGTGCTGCACTCAATATGCCAGAAAATTTGGAAAACTCAGCAGTGGCCACAGGGCTGGAAAAGGTCAGTTATCATTCCGATCCCAAAGAAAGGCAATGCCAAAGAATGCTCAAACTACTGCACACTTGCAGTCATCTCACATGCTAGCAAAATGATGCTCAAAATACTCCAAGCCAGGGTTCAACAGTATGTGAACTGTGAGCTTCCACGTGTTCAAGCTGGATTTCAAAAAGGCAGAGGAACCAGAGATCAAATTGCCAACATCCATTGGATTATTGAGAAAGCAAGAGAGTTCCAGAAAAACATCTACTTCTGCTTTATTGACTATATCAAAGCCTTTGACAGTGTGGATCACAACAAACTGGAAAATTCTTCAAGTGATGGGAATACCAGACCACCTTACCTGCCTCCTGAAAAATCTGTATGGAGGTCAGGAAGCAACAGTTAGAACTGGACATGGAAAAACAGACTGGGGCCAAATTGGGAAAGGAGTACGTCAGGCTATATATTGTCACCCTGCTTATTTAACTTAAATGCAGAGTACTTCATGTGAAATGCCAGATTGAATGAAGCACAGCTGGAATTAAGACCTCTGGGAGAAATATCAATAACCTCAAATACACAGATGACACCACCCTTATGGAAGAAAGCAAAGAAGAGCTAGAGTCTCTTGTTGAAAGTGAAAGAGGAGAGTGAAAAAGTTGGCTTAAAGCTCAACATTCAAAAAACTAAGATCATGGCATCTGGTCCCATCACTTCATGGCAAATAGATGGGGAAACAATGGAAACAGTGACAAACTTTATTTCTAGGGGCTCCAAGATCACTGCAGATAGTGACTTCAGCCATGAAATTAAAAGACACTTGCTCCTTGGAAGAAAAGCTACGACCAACCTAGACATCATATTCAAAAGCAGAGGCATTACTTTGCCGACAAAGGTCAATCTAGTCAAAGCTATGTTTTTTTTTTTTTCCAGTAGTCAAGTATTGATGTGAGAGTGGGGCTATAAAGAAAGCTCAGTGCTGAAGAATTAATATTTTTGAACTGTGGTATTGGAGAAAACTCTTTAGAGTCCCTTGGACTGCAAGGAGATCCAACCAGTCCATCCTAAAGTAAGCCAGTCCTGAATGCTCATTGAAAGGGCTAGTGCTGAAGCTGAAACTCCAATATTTTGTTCACCTAATGGGAAGAACTGACTCATTGGAAAGGATCCTGATGCTGGGCACGACTGAAGGCAAGAGGAGAAGAGAACAACAGAGGATGAGATGGTTGGATGGCATCACTGATTCTGTGGACATGAGTTTGAGCAGACTTTGGGAGTTGGTGATGGACAGGGACCCCTGGCACTCTGCAGTCCACGTGGTCATAAAATGTTGGATAATACTGAGCAACTGAACTGAACAAGCTGCCTGAGCCAGGCTTGCTGCTCTCAGAGTTTGTTTTAGAATAATAATTATTGTTGACTTGAGATCTGGGAGAGAGATCCAGATAGCGCTATCCAAGGGTATACAGAAAGAAGAAATTTCTTTTCAGTCTGTGCTGTGAAATGCATTCTCCTAAGTGAGAGATATTTTTATTTTGTAATGTTTCTCCATTTTACAACCACTTGTAAAATATGTCAAAGTTTTCAAATACTTAAGACACAAAATCTAAAAGCAATTCATTTTCTTCCTTTTTAGTTGTGTATGTACAATAAAATAAATGCTCATTCACATTTTTAGTCATATTTTAGCTTTTAACTATAGCCATCATATCCCTGGTATTAATTTTAATGCTTTTTGTATATTTTAGTAATACAAATTAATACAATGTCTTCCCTACTGGCTCAGAGGATAAAACGTCTGCCTGCAAAGCAGGAGACCCGGGTTTGATCCCTGGGTTGGGAAGATCCCCTGGAGAAGGAAATGGCAACCCACTCCAGTATTCTTGCCTGGAGAATCCCATGGACAGAGGAACCTGGCGGGCTACAGTCCACAGGGTCGCAAAGAGTTGGACATGACTGAGTGACTTCAAACAAAACAAACATAGACTAAAAGATTTAGATGTACCAGAAATATAGTATCTAATTCAGGGCACTCAAAAAACTTAAAATATAGGTGAACAAGGTTAAATGATGGTTGGTTTTCATATTCTGATATCTCATGAAACTGTTATCACTGACTTTCAAATGTTTCCATTTATTACTGAATATTGCCATCAAACATTAACCATTTCAGTTGCTACCAACTGGCCTGCATTCGGTACACATTCAACTACTAAAGGGAAATTAGTAAAAAGAAAACAAAAAGTTAACTAGCTCACAGATACCATTTCATGTAAATCTAATTTTGGATAGAACATACTGGCTTCCTAAGATGAAGAGAATTGACTTTTAAACCAATAATTACAGCACTTCATGACTCAGATTCAGCTTTCTAGAAAAACTAGCATATTCTCTTTGTTCCCTTGGAAATCATCAGCTGTCTAAGCCACCCACTGAGCTTTCCCTTGGCCTATGGAGTAATGACTCTTTCATGTTCTCATCCCTTGAATATTGAATATCCTATTTTTAAAATTTGAGGCCAGTGTTTCACCAGTTTCAAGGCAAAAAACCTATGGTTCTATGACAATTATACACATACACATATGTATGTATATATATATATATATGTTTGTTCTTAGGCCTACAGATTACATACCTATCTTTTTGTAAAGCCATGGCTTAAATGTATATATTAAAGTTGAGTCAATTTTAATAGAAAATATACTCTTTTGTGTGTAATATAGGCCCTTACACTTTTATGAGAGAATGACAATTAAGAAACAAAAATATATTTTTATTTGTTTGATTTATTTTTAATACCCAATAACCTCATTTTAAAGATACTAATTTCATAATCACCAGTCCAGGTGTGATGCATGAGGCAGGGTGCTCAGGGCTGGTACACGGGGATGACCCTGAGGGATGGGATAGGGAGGGTCAGGATGGGGAACACATGTACACCCATGGCTGATTCATGTGAATGTATGGCAAAAAACACCATAGTATTGTAAAGTAATTAGCCTCCAATTAAAATTAAAAAAAGAAAAAATAAAGATACTTATTTCATGCAAACCTTATGGCGCATGTATTAATATAACTATTGTTTCCCATGACTGTTCGATAAAATGTATCAAATTTGACAGTGTGTAGTATATGACATGTTTTCTAGTTAACTGCATTTCTTTTTACTTTTTCATTCCTAATTATTTCTTGTTTTAAGAATTAAATTATCTACTAGAAAAGCAGGCTTCCCAGGTGGCACAGATATAAAGAATCTGCCTGCTGATGAAGGAGATGCAAGAGATGTGGGTTTGATCCCTGGGTCAGGAAGATCCCCTGGAGTAGAAAATGGCAATCCACTCCAGTATTTTTGCCTGGAAAATTCCATGGACAAAGGAACTTGACGGGCTACAGTCCATCGTGTCACAGAGCCGGACACGACTGAGCACATAGCAAGTCTCCTGACTTTCTTGCAATGGCAGGCAAATTCTGTACCACTGAGCCACTAGGGATTCCCATTGTTGTTTCCTTATATTTTATTTGCAGCAAGGCGGGAAATCTGCTGGTGAGTTCCAGTGAAATTTGACTACATCAGATCTCATTGTTGGGTATTGATTCTGGACAAGTTTTTGAATATTTTGAATGCTATCCCTAAATATTATAGTGTAAATGTTAAATTTTCCCAGTTATAAGTGGAATGGTTCAAACCTTTTCCATTATGTACAATTAAATATTTTACAAGTTTTACATAGATATCTTTTATTAGATGAAAAAGCTGCTTTTATTCCTCTTTCCCTAAGACCTTACACAATTAATAGTTATTGAATGCATCAAATGTTTGCCTTCCTTGGTGGCTCAGAAGTAAAGAATCTACCTGTGATTCAGGAGACCCAGGAGACACAGGTTCAATCTCTGAGTCAGGAAATACCTTGGAGAAGGAAATGGCAACCTACTCCAGTATTTTGCTGGAAAAATTCAATGGACAGAGGAGCCTGGGGGGTTGCAATCCATAAGATTGCAAAGAGTCAGACATGAATGAATACACATCAAATGTTTGCATCAAAATACTTTCTTTTTTATTTATCTTTGTGTCATCTTACAGGGATAGATTTTTCTGATGATAAACTACTTATTCCTGGGAAAACACTTTTTAGTAATGATTTATCATTTAAATACAGCATTGGAAACATTTTAGTTTGTAGTTTAATTGGAAATTTTGCTTAGTTTCGTAGGCAAATTGACCTGTGTCTTTCATATTTGCACTGCCTTTATCAGTTTCAGATCAAGATTTTATCAGTCTCAAAAATTCAATTAATAGTTTCATTAATGATAGAAACCATTATTATGTATATTGGGCATTTAGCACATAGTATAGGAGAAGGTGATGGCACCCCACTCCAGTGCTCTTGCCTGGAAAATCCCATGGACGGAGGAGTCTGGTCAGCTGCAGTCCATGAGGTTGCTAAGACTGAGAGACTTCACTTTCACTTTTCACTTTCATGCATTGGAGAAGGAAATGGCAACCCACTCCAGTGTTCTTGCCTGAAGAATCCCAGGGATGGGGGAGCCTGGTGGGCTGCCGTCTATGGGGTCGCACAGAGACAGACATGGCTGAAGCGACTTAGCAGCAGCAGCACATAGTAGGTATTATCTATAATCTTCACTTGTACAAATTCTGAAATTACAGAATAATTCAAAGCTTCTTAAAATATGACCATTAAATTTATTTTCTTTTGTATTCTTTCATCAGTTATATAGTGACATCATAATTACTATCATTGTCTTTTCATACAGAAGACCTAACATCAACTAACATTTATTGAGCACTGGTGGCTCAGATGTAAAGAATCTACCTGCAATGAGGGAGACCTGGGTTCCATTCCTGGATTGGGAAGAACCCCTGGAGAAGAAAATGGCAACCCATTCCAGTACTCTTGCCTGGGAAATCTCATAGACAGAGGAGACTGGCAGGCAACTGTCCATGAGGTCGCAAAGAGTTGGACACAACTGAGCACATACTCACTGAAGTCATGTAAGGTTTATACATTTATTAATTCATTTGTTCCTCACAAAAACACTATAAGGTAAGGACTATTTTCATTCTCAGTTTATGTGAGGAAACTGATGGATCTGTCCAAGGTCACGTAAGTGGAATCAGGTTTTCAAGCTAGTGAGAGTGAGTGAAAGTCGCTCAGTTGTGTCCAACCCTTTGTGACCCCATAGACCATATGGTCCAAGGAATTCTCCAGGCCAGAATACTGGAGTGGGTAGCCTTTCCCTTTTCCAGGGGATCTTCCTAACCCAGGGATTGCACCCAGGTCTCCTGCATTGCAGGCTGATTCTTTACGAGCTGAGCCACAAGGAAAGCCCAAGAATACTGGAGTGGGTAGCCTATCCCTTCTCCAGCGGATCTTCCCAACCCAGGAATCAAACCGGGTACCCTGCCTTGCAGGCAGATTCTTTACCAACTGAGCTATCAGGGAAACTCTTAAACATTGTGCTGTATTGTCTTTCTTCTTTTTTTTTTTTTTTACTTTTTATTTTGTATTGGGGTTTAGTTGACTAACAAACAATATTGTGATAGTTTCAGGTGAACAGTGAAGGGACTCAGTCACACATATACATGGTATCCATTCTCCCCCAAACTTCCCTCCCATCCGGGGTGCCACATAACACTGGGCAGAGTTCCCTGTGCTATACAGCAGGTCTTTTCAGTTATCCACTTAGTTTAAGTTTTTTATTTTACTTTTTTTCTTGTTTTCTCTGTTAATTTTACTGTTTTGTCATACATTGACATGGATCTGCCATGGGTGTACACTTGTTCCCCATCCTGAACACCCCTCCCACCACCCTACTCATACCATCCCTCTGGGTCATCCCAGTGCACCAGCCCGGAGCACCCTGTATCATCCATCGAACCTGGACTGGTGATTCATTTCACATATGATAATTTACATGTTTCAACGCTACCCTACCCTTGGACATCTAGGTTGCTTCCATGTCCTGGCTATTATAAACAGTGCTGCAATGAACACTGGGGTACACGTGTCTTTTTCAATTCTGGTTTCCTCAGTGTGTATGCCCAGCAGTGGGATTGCTGGGTCATAAGGCAGTTCTATTTCCAGTTTTTTAAGCAATCTCCACACTGTTCTCCATAGTGGCTGTACTAGTTTGCATTCCCACCAACAGTGTAGGAGGGTTCCCTTTTCTCCGCACCCTCTCCAGCATTTATTGCTTGTAGACTCTTGGATAGCAGCCATTCTGACTGGTGTGAAATGGTACCTCATTGTGGTTTTGATTTGCATTTCTCTGATAATGAGTGATGTTGAGCATCTTTTCATGTGTTTGGTTGGCCATCTGTATGTCTTCTTTGGAGAAATTTCTGTTTAGTTATTTGGCCCACTTTTTGATTGGGTCTTTTATTTTTCTGGAATTGAGCTGCAGGAGTTGCTTGTATATTTTTGAGATTAATTCTTTGTCCATTGCTTCATTTGCTATTATTTTCTCCCATTCTGAAGGCTGTCTTTTCACATTGCTTATAGGTTCGTTTTTCGTGCAGAAGCTTTTAATTTTAATTAGGTCCCATTTGTTTATTTTTGCCTTTATTTCCAGTATTCTGGGAGGTGGGTCATAGAGGATCCTTCTGTGATGTATGTCAGAGAGTGTTTTGCCTATGTTCTCTTCTAGGAGTTTTATAGTTTCTGGTCTTACATTTAAATCTTTAATCCATTTTGAGTTTATTTTTCTGTATGGTGTTAGAAAGTGATCTAATTTCATTCTTTTACAAGTGGTTGACCAGTTTTCCCAGGACCACTTGTTAAAGAGATTTGTCTTTTCTCCATTGTATATTTTTGCCTCCTTTGTCAAAAATAAAGTGTGCATAGGTGCGTAGATTTATCTCTGGGCTTTCTATTTTGTTCCATTGATCTATATTTCTGTTTTTGTGCCAGTACCATACTGTCTTGATGACTGTGGTTTTGTAGTAGAGCCTGAAGTCAGGCAGATTGCTTCCTCCAGTTCCATTCTTCTTTCTCAAGACTGTTTGCAAATGATGATGATTTCTTTCAATTTATTGGCAAGAAGAATTTTCTATTCCTAGCAAATCTGAAGAAACTCCAGTATAATAATATTAGTTTGTACTTTATAAAAAGTAAAATTATTACCAGGGGAATTGATTTAATGGTAGTCTTGTGAAATGTTACAACAATTTCTAGATGATGAAAGCACAGTTAGGATTTTGTCACAATAGCCAAACTGATTAATAATAGATGCTATCCAAAGAATGTTTTCTAGGCATTATGATTTAGGTAAATTGTAGTAGATAAATATGAATTGTAAATCAATACTATAAGGAAGGAATGATATCAGTCTATTTAATTTTATTTATACCTAAATATTAAAATCTTAAAATATTTCTTTAATACTTGTTTGTAGATTTAAGAGGAGTCATTTAAAGTAATGATTCTAGTGGTTTAGCAGTAGTATTATGTTATTATAAAAGATTTAGGTGAAAATGATGATGTTGCTACATTATTGTAAAGTACTTTTTCCACTCACAGCCCAACTCATTGCATTTATAGAAGTGCTTGGTTTCATAATTCATATCAATAGAACCTAAAATGTAATTTTTAATAATGAAATAGCATTTAAATCCTAGGTGCAATGTTTGTATAAATAAGGACAAGTCCATTCTGTTCTTTTGAAAAATGTTACTGGATAAATTTGATCATGATTATTTATTAAACAGCACTGAAGAAATGCATAGTGGGGTTATGACAATAAACAATTGTTTGAAGCATTTCTATCTTATCAGTTTTTATTAACCACTATCTACTGCTGATTTATAAAATTCTTGATGACAGGCAGAATATTTATTGACAATACTGTGGCATTGTGCTTTATCCTTTTAAATCTCCACTTACTGAAGGAGTGAGAAGAAGGTGGCAAAAATTAAGCAGGGCTTTGTAGGAAAAATAATATGACAATTTTTCCCTTACCTGAGATAGCAGTTGGAAAAAAGAAAGAGCAGGAATACAATTTATATGCTACTCACATATCTTTTGGTATTAAATTAAATTACACTAATGATTAAAATTTATGATCTGTATAGTTTTAATTAAAATACTATCAAGCCTTATGATATAAACACATTAACTCAATGCTAATATAAAGGACTAGCAGTCTCTCACATATACAATTCCAAGGGTGTGTTATTTTTTCCTTCTTTCAAATCATACTCAATTTAGCTAACTAAAAATATATGTATATTTTACATGTATATCTGGAAAATATTTAGAAAAGATAAAACTGTGTAACCTAGAAAAAAAAGAACCACATATAATCCTTACAGACTTATAGTGCTAATTAATATAATACTAATGAACACTATGAATATTAATACTAATATTCATGAATCAATGGTTTATTAATATTTATATTTTTAGATTCCCTGGAGGAGGGCATGGCAATCCACTTCAGTGTTCTTGCCTGGATAATCCCCATGGTCAGAGAAGCCTGGTGGGGTCAGTCCATGGGGTTGCAAAGAGTCAGGCATGACTGAACGACTAAGGACACATAATATTTAAAAATTTTTTATATATGCTTTTTCAGTAAATAAATGTTTAAATCAATAGGTATATGTGATTGGCTGAATAGTGGCCCCCAAAGATGTTCACGTTCTAATCCCTGTAAATGTCCTTTTCATAACAAAAGAGCCTTTGCATGTATGACTGTTTTAAGGGTGTTATCCAGGTGAACTTGATAAAATTACAAAGATCCTCCTAAGAGGAGGCAGGCTCAGGGAAACAGCGAAAGTCGCTCAGTCATGTCTGACTCTTTGCAACCCCAAGGATTGTAGCCTGCCAGGCTCCTCTGTCCATGGAATTCTCCAGGAAAGAATACTGAAATGGGTAGCCATTCCATTCTCCAGTTATCTTCGTAACCCACTGATCGAACCCATGTCTCTCACATTGCAGGTGGATTCTCTACCATCTGAGCCACCAGGGGAATCCAGAATACTGCAGTAGGTAGCCTATCCCTTCTCCAGGGGATCTTTTCAAACCAGAAATTGAACCAGGTCTCCTACATTGCAGGCGGATTCTTCACCAGCTGAATTACTAGAGGTTGACATAATTAAGGAAACAGAAAAACATTGGAAAATACTAAGATGCTGACTTTGAGGAAGGAAAATGGAGCCAAGAGGAAAAGAATGCAAGGAATACAGTTCTAGAAGCTAGAAAAGGCAAAGAAACTAATTATTTTCTAAAGCTTCCAGAGGGAGCATTGAAGGGTTAATAGGGTAGCAGAGATGTGCCTGCAAACGGGTCTCTCTGCTCAGCCTGAGCATCCTTGCATACGAGGCATTCTGCCAAAGAGTCTGGACACAGCCTTGAGTTTAATGGTCCCTTGCAAACGAGGGAGCATTCCCTTCTTGAGATAAGAAGGAGATGAGGGCTTTGGGCAGACTCTTCAGTAGACAGAGATTTCATTTCCCTTTGCTATATGATAACATATATGCACCTGCACTGTACTGAAAAGGCTTATTCTTACAGTCTGGAATTCTGCCTAAGGAGGGCTTTATAATAATAAATGGCAATTAGTTAGCCCAGTTGTTCCTCTGGCCAGAGTGGTGTCCTGTCTATCTTTTGTATGTCTTGTATGTTTTATGTCATTTCACTCGTAATCTCCAGAAATCTCCTACAGAGCACGATCTAACCAACAACATGCATTTGGCCCCTTAAAGCTCATTTCAGATTTCCAAGCTCCAGAACTTTAAGATTTACATCTTTATTGTTGTAAGCCACTAAACTGTGGTAATATGTTACAGCAGCAATCTAACAAAGCATCCTATACAAAAAGGAAGGTAAACCCATAATTACGATTTTATTATAGTAACAGCTATTCTGGACTTCGCAGGTGGTACAGTGATAAAGAATCCGCCTGCCAATGCAAGAGATGTGGGTTCAATTCTTGGGTTGGGAAGATCCCCCCAAGAAGAAAATGGCAACCCACTCCAGTACTCTTGCCTGGGAAATCCCGTGGACAGAGGAGCCTGGCATGGAATATGCCTGGCATGGACAGAGGAGTTACAGTCCATGGGTTCGTGAAGTTTTGGACCCAACTGAGCAGCAACAACAGCTAGTCTAGATTAGCTTGCAAATGCTTTTACTACTTTCTCACCTTCCATTGGTCCATCAGCTCTCAGCAACCTCACATTGACTCCTCTTCCTCAATCCAGTTTTACCTGCTTCATAATAGTTGCCAGTTTCTGTGATAAAAGTTTCAAATACAAACAACACATTTATGGACTTTCTTGGCAGTCCAGCAGTTAAGACTCTGTGCTTCCAATGCAGGGGATGCAGGTTTGATCCCTGGTTAGAGAACTAAGATCCCACATGTCAGATGGTGAGGTAATAAAAAATTAAAATAAATAACACATTTATTAAGATATGATCCCTGTTTTGCAAGATTAGCATGAATTTCTAATAGGAAAAATAAAACATAAAAAAGATTACCAATTGAGGCTCTAGAACTATTCTATCCAGTGCAGTAACCACTAGCTAAAGGTGGCTACTGAGCACTTTAAATATGTTTAGTTTGGGTCAAGATGTATTTAACATAAGGATAAGATACATACCTGATATTGATACTGATCCAGGTTTGCTTGTTTGACATACCGCAAACCAACTGCTGAGATTCCAGTGTTTGCAACACAGAAAAGATTTATCCACAAAGCAGTCAAGAGATGAGATAAGAGAAGAAGTCTCAAATCTATCTCCCGGAAGTCTGAGGACCTGTGATATTTATGAGCTAAAGAAACACAGTTGCCTGAGGTGTGGAAAATGTGGGGAAGGCTAATTGGAGATGAGAAAAAAATGAAGTAACAGTCCTTCTGTGCGGGTGCAACTAAGCTCGTCTTCTTCATGAGATATATGTTCAGAAACTGGCAGCTTAACATGTTCAGAGAGTGGATTTTGGGGCACTCCGAAGATAAAAGATCATCAATGGAACATTCACAGGTGCCCAGTTGGATGCTTGGCGGTCCAAATCAGTCTTAGATGGCTGGAGCTTGAATCTGTATACCAGATGATTTCAAGTTCCTGTGATGTCAGATAATTTCATTATATGAAGCCGATGCTACACCTCATCAGTGTAAACCCATACTTGCCACAGTCTCCATAACAATCTAACAAAGTCAGTCAATGACCTTCATCCAAGATTTTCTGTACTGCTATTCTTTGAATCCTCAGTGTCTTGAAGAGTTGATGACCTATAAAAAGAAATCGCAATATGTTGTACAAATAAATGAGATGGTGGATAAGAAAATATATAAAATTTTGCTTTAGAAAGCTGTCAGTGAAGTATACTTGGCATATCTTATGTTAAAATTTGTATTTTTGAAATTTGACAAATATATTGGTTTTAGGGTACTGTGTCATTTTTCATTTTAAGTGGCATTGCAAGGCTATTTTCCAATAGTGTCTAATACTCAGTAGCTCTTCTCTGAAGTAATAATTATTCTGTAGAAGATCTTGGTTGTATTCTTCTCTCCCTTTCTACATCTTTGTCAAATTTGGCTCAAATTTGGCTGCACTCAGGAGAAATCAAGCTGAACTCATTCAGGAAACGAAGAAGGTTCTTTCCAAACCATGTGATAAGGTTAAATGAAAAAGCTGCCTTCAGCAGACAAGAGATTTTTTCTGATGAATTAAATTATACAGTCCATTAGGGTAGGAAATATATATCATGACAATTTGATTTAACACATGGATCATGTATTTAGCCCTAGGACTGAATTATATCATCAATAGTTGCTTTGGGGTTGCTTCCACAAGTAAAATATTAATGTTCAAAGCTCTGAATTACACCACCTTTTCATCTTTTTAGTTATGAAATGAACATTTATTGAGTATACTGTGTAGAATGGAGAAGGAAATGGCAACCCACTCCAGTGTTCTTGCCTGGAGAATCCCAGGGATGGGGTAGCCTGGTGGGCTGCCGTCTATGGTGTCGCACAGAGTTGGACACGACTGAAGCCACGCAGCAGCACTATGTAGAAATAATGCCATAGAGAAGCTTGAATTCTAATAGAAAAGATTGACTTTTAAAATAATGAAAAGATGTGATAATATCTATGAGTATACAATGCTTGTAAAATCCTATGAGTGTACAGAAGATGGGGGAAATCATTTTTTATTAGTACCTAGGCATGAATAACATTGTTGGTTTCCTGAGATGATCCTTCAGGTTCAGTAATGAGTAGAGAAATAGACAAAGAATACCATATAGGCTTCTTTTCTCCATTGTTAAGAATCTTTCTTATTAAACCTGAATATAATATTAAATATTTATCAACATAACAATCCAGACAGATGTTACTAATTAATCACTATTGATTGGTCCTCAAGATAAAAACTTTTCATCATTTTTGCTGATGTAGATAAAATTCTGATGAAACTAAAGCTTTACCAGAGTATTCTGCCAAGAATATATAGCACATCGACCTTAAGAACATCCAGTAAGAAAGTCAAATTTACTTGCCATTATGAATTACATCCAACCATATAAACATGCACTGAATACAAATTATATGTAAGTGTATGTGTATAAATGTGTATTTAGGTAGGTAGGTTTGTATATATGTATCTGTGTCACGAAACTATATGTATGTGTTTATGCTATTTTGGAACTTCTCGATTCATGTTTAAAAGGTATAATGTTGGAATATTAATTTTTATATTCTAAGTACTTTGAATTATTAAATATAATGTGATTATGATAAATATATGGTGAATCCCACCAAACATGTATGAAAAACTAACAACTTCTAAATTAAGGGACACACCAGAAATATTTAATCTTATCAACATTTTATAAAAAATATAACAAAGATACATTATATTATTGAAAAAAAACTTCTCCTAGGAAAGCCAAAATTAGAATTGAAGGTAGAGATATATAAAACCTTATATTTAGAAAATGGATTCATGTCAATATGTGGCAAAACCAATACAATATTGTAATTAGCCTCCAATTAAAATAAAAAATTTATATTATAAAATAAAAAAATGGAATTTAACATTCCAAACTCTTCTTGCATGTAATACTTTTTCATGTGTAACCCTCTAAATATGATTATTGCACATAATATGTTAACAAAGCACAGCATCTCTCAATTTGAATAACTTCTTTGAGATCTCTTGTTTTCCACATTGGATTGTACTTGATTAGCCCACAGCAATTTTTTTCTAATGATGAGTTTCATTCCATTGCCATATTTTTATATCATTTTTGATTAGCCATTAACTCAACATGTGAACTATGAAACTGTTGTTCATAAGGTAAATATTAACTTCATTTATTTCTTATGACATTTTTACATGAGAAACAGAGCTGCTAACATAATTACAAGATGGTCTGAAGCTGTTAATTTCACAAAGTTCATTGTGATTTCATTGGAAGTCTGTGGATTATCATGGTTGCCAATTAATTTATACAGTGTAATGAGTGCTTTATTTCATTCACCAGAAATTAAAAAGATGTCTAGATTACAGTTTTGTGGTTTTACGAAGACTCAGTTATCCTTTATTCCATATATAATGGCAGTGAAATTGGTTTCCAGATATGATGTCTTTCAAATACTCATTAAGAATAACAGAATTAGAAATAAATTTCTGTCATAAAACATTTCCAGTGCAAAATCTTATAACTTACTTTATTATTTTCATCTTTTGAGTTACCTTTGAAAGAGTGTTTTTCAGACAAATGCTGTCACAATTTATTGTACATATTTTCACTACTATATTATCCCTCACACCCTCAAAATACTACTGTTTTGCTTTTACTGAACCTCTCTTCACATACTATTCAATAATCATCAAAACAATATTAAAAGATTGACATATATATTTTCATTGCATAGTGAAATCATAATTTCACTGTAACTTTCCTTTGATATTTCAAGTGATATTTGTGAACAAGTATTTTTGCTGCCTTTATTCTTCACTAATACAATACCTCTTTTTTTTTCCCCAAAGTGAGTCATGAACCATTAGCTTAAACTAACTATAAAATCAAATCCCTGTAGTTCTAATTGCATGCATTTTTATTTTTCAATTTGGAGAGCTTTACAAAGCACACAATGTTCAACTTTTTATAAGCTTCCACTCTTAAAATATTTTATTGTGGTCATAGCTTGCATGTTCCTTGAAAATTTTAGGTCCTTTAGGTTGCTTGAAAATTATAGATCGTGGTTTATGAATACAAAATATGTTAATTTAAAAATCTATCACTATTTATTTTTCTATAAAGAAACCACTCAGATACTTTCTGATAAGTATGGATATTCAGTATTCTCAATGACAGCTATATAGATTGCCTTTTGTTCATGTCCCATTTTTTTCCAGCATTTCTTTCTAATGCTTATTGTTGATTCATTTAATTACTGATGGATAGTCAAAAGCTCACTATAATTTGACTGTCATTGGAAGTCAAAGTAAAGGTTTATTTTTAAAGTAAGTTTAATTACTCTAGTACCTTTGACCTTAGAACAATTGCCAAAAATTCTCCTTGACCAAATTTTAATTAGATAAATCTGAGCCCATTTTTCTGAATAGGCTTCATCGTTGAGTCTGCCCTGGTTTGCCTAGCCCAGCTGAGGCAATTATCATGTTAAGTCAGGTTTGTTTTTGTTGTTCAGTCATTAAGTTGTATCTGACTCTGCAACCTTATGGACTGCAGCACATGAGGATTTCCTGTCCTTCACTATCTTCCTCAGTTCAATTCATTTCAGTTCATTTCAGTTCAGTCGCTCAGTCATGTCCAATTCTTTGAGACCCCATGAATCACAGCACGCCAGGCCTCCCTGTCCATCACCATCTCCCGGAGTCCACTCAGACTCACATCCATCGAGTCAGTGATGCCATCCAGCCATCTCATCTTCTGTCGTCCCCTTCTCCTCCTGCCCCCAATACCTCCCAGCATCAGAGTCTTTTCCAACATGTCAACTCTTCACATGAGGAGGCCAAAGTATTTGAGTTTCAGCTTTAGCATCATTCCTTCCAAAGAAATCCCATGGCTGATCTCCTTCAGAATGGACTGGTTGGATCTCCTTGCAGTCCAAGGGACTCTCAAGAGTCTTCTCCAACACCACTGTTCAAAAGCATCAATTCTTCAGTGCTCAGCCTTCTTCACAGTCCAACTCTCACATCCATACATGACCACAGGAAAAACCATAGGCTTGATTAGAGGGACCTTAGTCAGCAAAGTAATGTCTCTGCTTTTGAATATACTATCTAGGTTGGTCATAACTTCTCTTCCAAGGTGTAAGTGTCTTTTAATTTCATGGCTGCAATCACCATCTTCAGTCATTTTGGAGCCCAAAAAAATAAAGTCTGACACTGTTTCCACTGCTTCCCCATCCATTTCCCATGAAGTGATGGGGCCAGATGCCATGATCTTCATTTTCTGAATGTTGAGCTTCAATTTAAGCCAACTTTTTCACTCTCCTCTTTCACTTTCATCAAGAGGCTTTTTAGTTCCTCTTCACTTTCTGCCATAAGGGTGGTGTCATCTGCATATCTAAGGTTATTGATATTTCTCCTGGCAATTTTGATTCCAGCTTGTGTTTCTTCCAGTCCAGCGTTTCTCATGATATACTCTGCATATAAGTTAAATAAGCAGGGTGACAATATGCAGCCTTGATGTACTCCATTTCCTGTTTGGAACCAGTCTGTTGTTCCATGTCCTGTTCTAACTGTTGCTTCCTGACCTGCATACAGATTTTTCAAGAGGCAGGTCAGGTGGTCTGATATTCCCATCTCTCTCAGAATTTTCCACAGTTTATTGTGATCCGCACAGTCAAAAGCCTTGGCATAGTCAATAAAGCAGAAATAGATGCTTTTCTGGAACTCTCTTGCTTTTTCCTTGATCCAGCAGATGTTGGCAATTTGATCTCTTGTTCCTCTGCCTTTTCTAAAACCAGCTTGAACATCAAGAAGTTCACGATTCACATATTGCTGAAGCCTGGCTTGGAGAATTTTGAGCATTACTTTGCTAGCATGTGAGATGAGTGCAATTGTGAGGTAGTTTGAGCATTCTTTGGCATTGCCTTTCTTTGGGATTGGAATGAAAACTGACCTTTTCCAGTCCTGTGGCCACTGCTGAGTTTTCCAAATGTGCTGGCATATTGAGTGTAGCACTTTCACAGCATCATCTCTCAGGATTTGAAATAGCTCAACTGGAATTCCATCACCTCCACTACCTTTGTTTGTAGTGATGCTTTCTAAGGCCCACTTGACTTCACATTCCAGGATGTCTGGCTCTAGATGAGTGATCACACCATCGTGATTATCTGGGTCATGAAAGTCTTTTTTGTACAGTTCTTCTGTGTATTCTTTCCACCTCTTCTTAATATCTTCTGCTTCTGTTAGGTCCATAAGATTTCTGTCCTTTATCCAGCCCATCGTGTCCATTGAGTCAGTGATGCCATCTAGACATCTCATCCTCTGCCACACCCTTCTCCTTTTGCTTTTAATCTTTCCCAGCATCAGGGTCTTTTCCAATGGGCTGTCCCTTTGCATCAGGTGGCCAAAGTATTATAGCCTCACCTTCAGCATCGGTCCTTCCGATAAATATTTAAGGTTGATTTCCTTTTGGATTGACTGGTTTGATCTCCTTGAAGTCCAAAAGACTCTTCTCCAGCACCACAATTCGAAAGCATCAATTTTCAGCTTGCAATTTTCTTTATGGTAAAACAATATTTTGGACTGTATGGACCTTTGTATGCAAAGTGATGTCTCCACTTAAAAATATCTAGGTTTGTCATAGCTTTTCTTTCAAGGGGCAAGCACCTTTGAATTTCACTGCAGTCACCATATGCCCTGACTTTAAACCAAGAAAATAAAGTCTGTCACTGTTCTCACTTTTCCTCCTTTCTGCCATAAAGTGATGAGGCCAGAAGCCATGATTTTAGTTTCTTGAATGTTGAGTTATAAGCCAGCTTTTCCACTCTCCTCTTTCA
The DNA here is from genome assembly GCF_023091745.1 of Budorcas taxicolor. Taxonomy (NCBI): domain Eukaryota; kingdom Metazoa; phylum Chordata; class Mammalia; order Artiodactyla; family Bovidae; genus Budorcas; species Budorcas taxicolor. The sequence goes on from NC_068910.1 coordinate 92,426,873, forward strand.
CCCTTATCAAGAGACTCCTTAGTTTCTCTTCACATTCTGCCATAAGAATGGTATCATCCACATATTTGAGGTTATTGATATTTCTCGTGGCAATCTTGAATCCAGCTTGTGATTCATCCAGTCCAACATTTTGCATGATGTAAACTGCATACAAGTTAAATAAGGTAATAATATACAGGCTTATTGTACTCCTTTCCCAATTTTGAACCAGTCTATTGTTTCATGTAACATAAGCTCTGCTTATGGTTTCTTGATCTGCACACAATTTCTCAGGAGACAGGTAAGGTGGTTTGGTATTTCTATCTCTTTAAGAATTTTTTACAGTTTGTTGTAAGCCACACAAAGGCATTAGAGTAGTCAATGAGTCAGAAGTAGATGCTTTTCTGAAATTCCCTTTCTTTCTCTATGATCCAACAAATGTTGGCAACTTGATCTCTGAATCCTCTGCTGCTGCTGCTGCTAAGTCACTTCAGTTGTGTCCGACTCTGTGCAACCCCATAGACGGCAGCCCACCAGGCTTCCCCGTCCCTGGGATTCTCCAGGCAAGAACACTGGAGTGGATTGCCATTTCCTTCTCCAATGCATGAAAGTGAAAAATGAAAGTGAAGTTTCTCAGTTGTGTCCAACTCTGGTGACCCCAGGGCCTGCAGCCTACCAGGCTCCTCTGTCCATGGGATTTTCCAGGCCCTCTGCCATTTCTAAACCCAGCCTGTATATCTGGAAGTTCTCAGTTTACATACTGCTAAAGCCTAGCTTAAATAATTTTGAGCATAACTTTCCTAGCATTTGAAATGAGTGCAATTTTAGAGTAGCTTGAATATTCTTTGGCATTGCCCTTCTTTGGGATTAGAATGAAAACTGACTTTTCCAGTCCTGTGGTTACATCTGAGTTTTCTATATTTGTTGACATATTGAGTGCAGCACTATAACAGCGTCAACTTTTAGGATTTTAAATAGCTCAGTGGGAATCCTACCACCTCCACTAGCTTTGTTAACAGTTACCTTTTCTAAGGATCACTTGACTTCACACTCCAAGATGTCCTGGCTGTAGGTGTGTGACCACACCATCATGGCTATCCAGGTTATTAAGGTTTTTTTTCAATAGATCTTCTGTGTATGCGTGCCACCTCTTCTCAATTTTTTCTGCTTCTCTTAGATTCTTTCTGTTTCTGTCCTTTATTATGCCTATCATTTCATGAAATATTCCCTTGATATCTCCAATTTTCTTGGGGAGATTTCTGGTCTTTCCCATTCTATTGGTTTCCTCTATTTCTTTGCATTGTTCTTTTAAGAAGGCTTTCTTATTTCTCCTTGGTGTTTTCCAGAATACTGCATTGAGTTGGGTATATCTTTCCCTTTCTTGCTTGCTTTTCACTTCTCTTCTTTTCTCAGCTGTTTGTAAAGCCTCCTCAGAGAATCAATTTGCCGTCTTGCATTTCTTATTCCTTGTGATGTTTTTAATCATTGTCTCCTATACAGTGTTAGGAACCTTTGTCCATTGTTCTTCAGGAACTCTGCCTACCAGATCTAATCTCGTGAATCTATTCATTACTTCCACTGTATAATTATAAGGGATTAGATTTAGGTCATACCTGAATAGCCTAGTGATTTTCCCTACTTCAATTAAGCCTGAGTTTAGAAATAAGGAGTTTATCATCTGAGCCAAAGTTAGCTCCAGGTCTTGTTGTTGCTAACTGTTTAGAGCTTCTCCATCTCTGGCTGCAAAGAAGGTGGTCAATCGGATTTTAATATTGGCAGCCTGGTGGTGTCCATGTGTAGGGTCTCTTGGGCTGTTGGAAAAGGCTGGTTGCTAGAACCAGTCTGTTCTTTCGACAAAACTGTTAGCTTTTACTCTGCTTAATTTGGCACCCCAAGGCCAAACTTGCCTGTTACTCCACCTATCACTTAACTTCCTATTTTTGCATTCCAATCCCCTATGAAGAAAAGGGCATCTTTTTTTTTTTTTTTTTTTGCATTAGTTCTAGAAGGTCTTGTAGGTCTATATAAAACCAGTGAACTTCAGCTTCATGGTTGGGGCATAGACTTGGATTACTGTGATGTTGAATGGTTTGCCTTGGAAATGAACTGAGATCATTCTGTTGTTTTTGAGATTACACCCAAGTACTGCATTTCAGACTCTTGTTGACTATGAGGGCAACTCCATTTTTTCTAAAGGATTCTTACCCACAGTAGTAGATATAATGGTTATCTGTATTGAATTCTCCCATTCCTTTTCATTTTAGTTCACTGATTTCTAAGATGTCAGTGTTCACTCTTGCCATCTCCTGCTTGACCATGTCCAATTTACCTTGAACATGGACCTAACATTCAGGTTCTTATGCAGTACTGTTCTTTACACCACTAGACTTTACTTTTACCACAAAACATATCCACTGTTGAGCATTGTTTTCCAGTTGCTTCATTCTTACTGGTCTGTGTGTGTGTGTTAAGTCATTTTAGTCGTGTCAGACTCTTTGCAACCTTATGGACTGTAGCTGACCAGGTTCCTCTGTCAATGGGAATTTCCAGGCAAGAATACTAGAGTAGGTTGCCATGCTCTCCTCCAGGGGATCTTCCAGACCCAAGGACTGAACCTGAGTCTCTTATGTCTCCCACTTTGGCAGGTGGGTTCTTTATCACTAATGTCACCAAGATTTTAGTAATTGCCCTCCACTCTTCCCCAGTAGCACCTTCTGGACAGTTTCTGACCTGAGGAGGTCTCATCTTCCACTGACATATTATTTTGCCCTTTCATACTGTCTATGGGGTTCTCTGGTGCTTCCCTGATGGCTCAGCTGTAAAGCATCCACCTTCAATCAGGAGCCACAGGAGACACAGATTCTATCTATGGGTTGGGAAGATCCCCTGGAGCAGGGCATGGCAACCCACTCCAGTATTCTTGCCTGGAGAACCCCATGGACAGTGGAGCCTGGTGGACTACAGTCCATGTGGTCACAAAGAGTCGGATTCAACTGAAGCAACTTGTTAGGCACACATGGCATTCTCCAGGCAAGAATACTGGAGTGGGTTGCCATTTCCTCCTCCAGTGCACCACTGTTTTTTCAGAACTATTCACTCTGACCCATCCATCTTGGGTGGCCCTGCATAGCATTGCTCATAGCTTTATTGAGTTATGGAAGCCCTTTCACCATGACAAGGCTTGTGATCCATGAAGAGGCTTCCCAGATATTGATGCTTTAATTAGAAGTCACATTAGGAAGGAGCTATAAATTGCTTAGTCTGTTTGACAATTTGGCCTTTAGTAATAACTAAATATTTAGGATAGATAGATACACTTAAAGGAATTTGAGGACAGACTGCCTTTGCTTAAAAAAAAAAAAAAAAAAAAAGTATCCATCTTCTCTTGTACCGATAGGAAAAGCACATTTCTAGTGGATACACAAGATGTCAACAGTGAAGAATAAATCTAAAGACTGTTTTTTTGCACTAAACTATTTTTTTGCATGCAATATTATTTTGACTTGCATTCAAGTTAATGCAAGGAAGTAACCATATAATTTTTTTCAAGTAAATTAGAACTGTCATACTGCTATTATATACATCAAGATATATGACAGCTCTGCCATTAAGTTAAATATTACAAAGTTAGTGAGAAAATTGAAATTTGGTTTCCATGTCCAAGCTGACTCAACATATGTAAACATAATTCTCTTAAGATTGAGAATCACAGTAGTATAAACTTATTAAAATAGAAATTCATCAAAAAGCTTCTTTAAAAATAATCAGGATTTAATCATAATTATCATGATAAGAGCAAAGTAAGATTAAATCAAAATGATGCATCTGACAAACCTTTTGAACAAATCTAGACACTATATGTAGTTTGATATATAAATATTTATATACAAATATACTATTTGTTATTTTAAGGTATCTCAAGGGGCTTCTCCAGTACTCAGGAGTAAAGAATCCACCTGCAAGGCAGGAGTCATAGGAGATGTAGGTTCAATCCCTGGGTCGGGAAAATCCCCAGGCATGGCAGCCCACTTCCGTATTCTTGCCTGGAGAATCCCATGGACAGAGGAGCCTTGTGGGCTACAGTCCATAGGGTCAAGAAAAGTTGGATACGACTGAAGCAACTTAGCCACAATCAGAAAGCTATCCTATATACATAAGTATTCTCTTGCTTTGTATTATTATTTTTTCAAGAAGTTGTCCAATATTAGGAAGTTTAGTTCTTTGTAATCTCAAAGGATCTTTTCCTCAAATCTCACATTTTGTTCAATTTCATGATATTGAAATTTACATCTTCAGGTTTCAATTTACTTTCATAAATGTCTGGAGCTAGACATATTTTAAGTTTTCACTGTATGAACTTATATGAAGTTATACTGTTTGGAAGGGGTTTAAAAAATGAACTTTTCAGATTACACAACTCTGTACTGTTTTCACTGTTATTAAAATATATATTTTTTACTATTTTTATAAAAAAAGTTGGAAATGCACCTCATGGCACTAAATTACCATATAAATGAATTCATACAATATCTTGTTCAATTGAACACCATATCTTACTCTTTTTCTCTTTTTATTTCTTCCTTTCAAACACTATTGCAGGGAAATATTGTAAGGTAATAAGTTTATGAAAATGATTTTGAGGTGAATGAGTTAGTTTACAGAATAAATAAATCTTATTCAGTGTATAGCTACTAAAATAAGAATAAAAAGTAAAGTTCCATAATTCATCCAACCTGGAACAAAAACATATTAGACATCTTTACATCCTAATCCATGAAAACATATTAGACCAAAACCATATCAGACATATTTACATCCTAATCCATGCACAGTCTGTGCCTCTTCAGTGTGAGTAAAAGATCCTAGTATTTTAAACTTGCATCTTTCAATCTAACATAAACAAAATATTGTTGACAAATGAAAAAAGAAACCAGAGCAATAGCAGATGACATTATAATTCTTTATATTATAAACTTTTATAAAACTGATGATGATGATAAAGTAAATAGAAGATTTTGGAATCAAAGGAGAATTAAAAGCTCCAGCTATTGTTATAATCATTTTTCAAGATTATCTAATTCATAATAGGCTATTGTTTTCTGAAATTACAAATTAGTTTCATCATGAAATAAAAAAATACTTTGATACTTTTTCTGTTACATAAACAATGATATTTCAAGTAGAACTGGAAGGCAGAACTTCAGTTCTATTTTTGTTAAACCACCAAATATCAACTCAAGTGGTTTAACAATACCTTATCCTATATTTTCTTCTCAGGTTTGAACTGAGTCATAAGCATCAGTTCAGTTCAGTTGCCTTTATTATCTCTCCTTGCTATTCTTCAGAACTCTCCAATTCAAGCTCTGCATTCCGTTTCTCTTCTGCTTTTCAATTCTCTTTTCTTTCCCCTAGCTATTTGTAAGCATTCTTCATACAACCATTTTGCCTTCTTGAGTTTAATTTTCTTTGGGATGGTTTGGGTCACCACCTCCTATACAACATTATGAACCTCCATCCATAGTTGTTCAGGCACTCTGTCTATTGGATCTAATCCCTTGAATCTATTTGTCACTTCCACTGTATAATCAAGAGGGGTTTGATTTAGGTCATACCTGTATGGTTTGACCATAGTTGTCCAATATGCTACTGGAGATCAGTGGAGAAATAACTCCAGAAAGAATGAAGGGTTGGAGCCAAAGCAAAAACAATACCCAGTTGTGGATGCGACTGGTGGATAGAAGCAAGGTCTGATGCTGTAAAGAGCAATATTGCATAGGAACCTGGAATGTTAGCTCCATGAATTGAGGCAAATTGGAAGTAGTCAAACAGGAGATGGCAAGAATGAATGTTGACATTCTAGAAATCAGTGAACTAAAATGGACTGGAATGGGTGAATTTAACTCAGATGACCATTATATCTACTACTACAGGCAGAAATGCCTCAGAAGAAATGGAGTAGCCATCGTGGTCAACAAAAGAGTCCGAAATGCAGTACTTGGATGCAGTCTCAAAAACGACAGAATGATGTCTGTTCATTTCCAAGGCAAACCATTCAATATCACAGTAATCCAAGTCTATGCCCCAACCAGTAATGCTGAAGAAACTGAAGTTGAATGGTTTTATGAAGACCAACAAGACTTTTTAGAACTAACACCCAAAAAAGATGTCCTTTTCATTATAGGGGACTGGAGTGCAAAAGTAGGAAGTCAGGAAACACCTGGAGTAACAGAGATATTTGGCCTTGGTATGCAGAATGAAGCTGGGCAATGACTAATAGAGTTTTGCCAAGAAAATGCACTGGTCACAGCAAACACCCTTTGCCAACAATACAAGAGAAGACTCTACACGTGTACATCACCAGATGGTCAATCCCGAAATCAGATTGATTATATTCTTTGCAGCCCAAGATGGAGAAGCTCTATACAGTCAACAAAAACAAGACCAGGAGCTGACTGTGTCTCAGATCATGAATTCCTTATTCCCAAATTCAGACTTACATTGAAGAAAGTAGGGAAAACCACTAGACCATTCAGGTATGACCTAAATCAAATCCCTTATGATTATACAGTGGAAGTGAGAAATAGATTTAAGGGCCTAGATCTGATAGATAGAGTGCCTGATGAACTATGCAGTGAGGTTCATGACATTGTACAGGAGACAGGGATCAAGACCATCCCCATGAAAAAGAAATGCAAAAAAGCAAAATGGCTGTCTGAGGAGGCCTTACAAATAGCTGTGAAAAGAAGAGAGGCAAAAAGCAAAGGAGAAAAGGACAGGTATAAGCATCTGAATGCAGAGTTCCAAAGAATAGCAAGAAGAGATAAGAAAGCCTTCTTCAGTGATCAATGCAAAGAAATAGAGGAAAACAACAGAATGGGAAAGACTAGAGATCTCTTCAAGAAAATTAGAGATACCAAGGGAACATTTCATGCAAAGATGGGCTCGATAAAGGACAGAAATGGTATGGACCTAACAGAAGTAGAAAATATTAAGAAGAGGTGGCAGGAACACATGGAAGAACTGTACAAAAAAGATCTTCATGACCCAGATAATCATGATGATGTGATCACTAATCTAGAGCCAGACATCTTGGAATGTGAAGTCAAGGGGGCCTTAGAAAGCATCACTACGAACAAAGCTAGTGGAGGGGATGGAATTCCAGTTGAGCTGTTTCAAATCCTGAAAGATGATGCTGTGAAAGTGCTGCACTCAATATGCCAGCAAATTTGGAAAACTCAGCAGCGGCCACAAGACTGGAAAAGGTTAGTTTTCATTCCAATCCCAAAGAAAGGCAGTGCTAAAGAATGCTCAAACTACCACACAATTACACTCATCTCACATGCTAGTAAAGTAATGCTCAAAATTTCCAAGCCAGGCTTCAGCAATATGTGAACCATGAACTCCCTGATGTTCAAGCTGGTTTTAGAAAAGGCAGAGGAAAGAGAGATCAAATTGCCAACATCTGCTGGATCATGGAAAAAGCAAGAGAGCTCCAGAAAAACATCTATGTCTGCTTTATTGACTATGCCAAATCCTTTGACTGTGTGGATCGCAATAAACTGTGGAAAATTCTGAAAGAGATGGGAATACCAGACCACCTGACCTGGCTCTTGAGAAATCTGTATGCAGGTCAGGAAGCAACAGTTAGAACAGGACATGGAACAACAGACTGGTTCCAAATAGGAAAAGGAGTATGTCAAGGTTGTATATTGTCACCCTTTTTATTTAACTTCTATGCAGAGTACATCATGAGAAACGCTGGACTGGAAGAAACACAAGCTGGAATCAAGATTGCCAGGAGAAATATCAATAACCTTAGATATGCAGATGACACCACCCTTATGGCACAAAGTGAAGAGGAACTAAAAAGCCTCTTGATGAAAGTGAAAGAGGAGAGCGAAAAAGTTGGCTTAAAGGCTCAACATTCAGAAAATGAAGATCATGGCCTCCGGTCCCATCACTTCATGGGAAATAGATGGGGAAACAGTGGAAACAGTGTCAGAGTTTATTTTTTTGGGCTCCCAAATCACTGCAGATGGTGATGCAGCCATGAAATTAAAAGACACTTACTCCTTGGAAAAAAAGTTATGACCAACCTAGATAGCATATTCAAAAGCTGAGACATTACTTTGCCAACTAAGGTCCGTCTAGCCAAGGTATGGTTTTTACTGTGGTCATGTAGGGATGTGAGAGTTGGACTGTGAAGAAGGCTGAGCACTGAAGAATTGATGCTTTTGAACTGTGGTGTTGGAGAAGACTCTTGAGAGTCCTTTGGACTGCATGGAGATCCATCAGTCCATTCTGAAGGAGATCAACCCTGGGATTACTTTGGAAGGAATGATGCTAAAGCTGAAACTCCAATACATTGGCCACCTCATGTGAAGAGTTGACTCATTGGAAAAGACTCTGTTGCTGGAAGGTATTGGGGGCAGGAGGAGAAGGGGACGACAGAGGATGAGATGGCTGGATGGCATCACGGACTCGATGAATGTGAGTCTGAGTGAACTCTGGGAGATGGTGATGGACAGAGAGGCCTGGCGTGCTACAATTCATAGGATCACAAAGAGTCAGGCACGACTAAGCGACTGAACTAACTAACTTGATAACTACAAGTTTGTTTCCTATATCTGAGTGTCTATTTCTATGTTTTAAATAAATTCATTTGTACTATTTTTATATTACACAGATTTCAATTCTTTCTTTTGATTTCCTTCCTCTTGTGGTGCTTCTGTATTTTTCAATCACACTATCTCTTATATTGGCTTCATCTTTTTTTGTCTCTTTTCAATTTCACATATTCTTACTTTGTTTGTCTTCACATGCTGTTGCTGAAATTTTTGCCAGTGTCTATTCCTCATCTGCATTCTTAAGTCTCTCAGTAATATTGTTTACTTACTTATGTTCTACTACATAGTAATGATGATGAACCCAAAAGACTTCTTGAAAAGAGTTTTGAGAATAAATTCTTCCAAGTTAACTTCCCATGCATATTTATGTATGTCACTGTCCAATACTTGTACTTGATTAAAGGAGCTGTTGTCAAAACTCCCTAATTTGTATGGCAAGTTGACTTGATACAATTTTATACTAGTGAAAGACAGTTTTTAGTAAACTCAAGTGGGAGCAGTGACAGATTTTATTTTCTTGGGCTCCAAAATCACTGCAGACAATGACTGCAGCCATGAAATTGAAAGACAGTTTCTCCTTTTAGAATAAAAGTCATGACAAACCTACAGAGTTCAACTAGCCCATATTGTTTTACCAAAGATTTCAGTTTTTCATGTGTATAAATGAAATGTCACGAGGTTATTATGAAGACTAAACGAAGTAATGTGTGCAATAAATTAAATAAATAATTTAATTCAGAAAGAAAACAGCCAGTCTCTCAGCCTTATTAAGTATTAATAGATATTTTCTTTACAGGAAACTGCCTAGGATAATTTCTTTTTTAAAGGATTATTTATTTTGAATGTCAAAGGAATAACATATTTTTGTTCTTTTCTGTGTTTTCATTTTTTTTTCCAAAGAGCCAAATATTTCATGTGCCTTGAGTGCAATTTATAGAAGAAATTGTAGAGATGTAAAACACACAAATTGTGGCAGCCATAGAGTTGTGCCCCTTCAGATCTCCTGTCAAGACATTACATTGTGGGAAAGCTTGAGTTAGCTGATGGCTTCCGTTTTCTGCATATTCTGGCTTCACTAAACAAGAAAGTATTTTTTTTTCCAGTAGTCATGTATGAATGTGAGTTGGACCACAAAGATGGCTGAGTGCCAAAGAATTGATGCTTTTGAACTGTGGTTTTGCAGAAGACTCCTGAGAGTACCTTGGACTGCAAAAAGATCAAGCCAGTCAACCCTAAAGGAAATAAACCCTGACTATTCATTGGAAGAACTGATACTGAAGTTGAAACTCCAATACTTTGGCCACCTGAAGAGCAGAGCTGACTCATTGGAAAAGACCCTGATGCTGGGAAAGATAGAAGGTAGGAGAAGGGGATAACAGAAGATGAGATGGTTGGATGGTATCGCTGACTCAGTGGACATGAGTTTGAGTAAACTCTGAGAGATGGTGAAGAACAGGAAAGCCTGGCATGCTGCAGTCCATGGTGTCACGAATAGTCAGAAACAACTGAGTGACTGAACAACAGCAACAACTTGTTTCAGTGAAGTATCTAGGCCCGTGTGGCCACATTTTCTCTTTGTTGTTCTCAGTGGACTAGCGAGCAAATTGAGGGCAACGGACCTGTTTCCTAGTTGATTTCTGCTGCATGTGGGCACCTAGAATGGGAAATCATTGCTGTAGCCTGGACGACACTTTCTAATAGCTAACCTGAAATGTATATTTCCTCCAACCTATCTTCCTCTTTGACCTTGCTCCTCTCTCAGGTGTCATCTAAACAAGTGTTTTAAGACTTTCCCTTCCTATCCCATCTCCTTCTCCTCTTTATCATTCATTGACATTTCCCTCAATATATTTTGCTCTTCTAATTCTCTCCTGGAATCTGCTTCCCAGAGGACATGAGCTGAAACACCACTGATTTGAGGGTTTACTTTGATCTCAATTAAAAAATGTACCCTGCCCTAATCATGTCTGGGTCACCAGAAATAAAATTATGTACATATAAAATCTTGCATTTAATATTATTTGAAATTTCAGTATCATTAAGTGAGGATATAAGATATCACTGTATTTACCATGGAATGGAACCTTCATTGTAGTGTTTTTTTCAAAAGAGTATTATATATCTATGTATAATAATGTTCAATTTGAAAAACAAATCAGTTATTAGAATCATCAGAGAGCGCTAATAATCTCAGAAGTAAATTTAATAAATCATGAATTTTAAAATCTATCCTTTCTTGCCTAGAAGTCTTTTTTTGATAATACAGTGTATATCACCATATAATTTTATATAAAATAGATTGATTTTTTAAAGAGCTCTAAGGGGCCTACAAAATTGTCTTGTATACTCCCCTCATTTTATATAAGATCAAAATAAGATTTTGAGAAACTAAGGTCAGAATCACTAGCAGAACCAGAACTAAAATCCCTATCTCTTGATAGCATCTTTTCATCGACATAGTATAGTATTTTTAATACTGCCTTTCTTAAAAAAAAAAAAAAAAATTATTAAATTATTTTTGGCTGTGCTGAGTCTGTGTTGCTTCTAGGGCTATTCTCTAGTTGAGGTGCATGAGTTTCTCTTTGTGGTGGGTTCTCTTGTTGTGGATCACAGGCTCTAGGGTGTAGACTCAGTAGTTGTGGCACACGGGCTTAGTTGCTTTGCAGTATGTGGGATCTTCTCAGACCAGGGATCAAACCCATGTCCCCTGCATTGGCTGGTGGATTCTTTACCACTGAGCCACCAGGGAAGCCCACTTTTAACACTGCTTTCGATCAGAACACTACTTTAAGGGGTTGCACATGAAGCTTTACTCCTCCTTTAATCATTTCTCAAGCAGAACCCCAAATGGTAGGCTGTCTCGGGGCACAAAAGGCTGAAAAGTTACACAAAGTAAATCCACAGGTATTAAGATTTCAGATAAAGGGGACTGAGGATTAAGAAAGATTTGCTAGTTATTGCAAAATGTCCTGATTTAGCTCAAAAGGGAATCCTTCACAAATTGTAAAACTATGCCAGTGTCATTTATTAGATTAGATGTAAGTGCTAAAATGTATATTTCCTTCCATTCTTATTTAAAATAAGTGTTAATACTCTAAGTTAGTTGCTTTATGTTTTAAACCATTACTTTCTTTAAGACATAATTCATTTCTTTTGCAAATTATTGATACAATCATGAAATTAATAGCTTTTTATTTGATTAATATCCACTCATACCACAACACCTTTTTTTCTCATAGTTTATGCTAATACACACTAATCTTTTAATCCTATAGAGAGCTACAAGTGTGAATTGGGTGGGGGAACAAAATCCTGTGTGCTCAATATATGTTAATGCCAGAGGGATAGAAAATGAGCTGTTCTATATGTAAATTTTATAAAAGCATGCAGAAAAACTTGTTGCTAAAATCTGCTCCAGATGAGAAGGATTTTCATTAATGATGAGAAAACATGGGTCATGGTCTCTGGGGATGCAAGGAAGAATTTACAATGGCAGTCTTGAACAGCAAAGCCTATTAGGCAGATGGTATCGTGGAAGAAAAAATGAGGATCATGCTGAGATGAAGGAAAAGTTCAGAGTCTCTTAGAATGATAAATACAATGGAAAGTGCCCTCCTGGAAACAAGAATATATGAAAACACATCTTCATAGCTAGAAAAAGGGCATTTGAATTACAGCAAACAAGAAAAAAGAGATAAAGGCTAAAAGCCATAAAATGTAAGTACATGAGACGTGTTTTACATATTTGAAAACTTAATTTACTGTTGTTCTGTAAAAATATGAACTGAAACTTGATCAGCATTTAAAATTTTGTTGGAACTGATTTGCCCAGATCACATTTTTTAGGTCCTATAGTAGCCTTGGATATACACTACCTTTTCCCAGGCGAGTGCATACTCCTCAGTTCTGTCCCGTCACAACAAAGATTTGGAGTGAAGGACATTAAAGCCCTCAGCGTGTCACAGCTCTCGGGTCTCGAACAGACCGTGTTATAGCTCTTAGACAAATCAGTGTTACAGCTCTATTTTATTTAGATAATAACAGGAAAATCCATCCTCGAGGCGTGAGGGCATGTCGACCCACGAATCAAAGAGCTCCCCAGCACATGAGGGTGGGGGGAGAGAGAGAGAGAGAGAAACCCCCAGCCTTTTGGCTCCTCTTTTTATATGTTTTTTTCTACTCCCAGGTCTGCCCTATGTAAATTGGGCTAGCCAGGAATGTTGTTTGTTTTACCTGAGGTCCTCACTCCAGTCCTTGGACCTTCTTTTGTTCTATTTTCATGGGCTTTTCTCTTGTCTTTTAGCCACTGCCATTCTGGACTCCTGTTTCCTATTCTAACTACCTAACAATTTTATTTAAAGTTTTATCTAATCATGTAATCCTTACCTTTACTTTTCACCCATATTTTCCAAATAAATTATGTGAATATAACAATAATATTTTTTCAACTGCTAGTTTCTTCTCAAGTAAATTTTTTGATGCAATGCATTACATTTTCTAAAATTAAAATTTCTTCATTATTTATTTTTCAGTCTTAAACCAACTTGATTATCTTAAAATTGTCAAATACTGAGAGATACAAGCAATAAAGTAAAAATAATTTCAAGATTTATTGACCAGTTGTAAATATTCCCAGCATTTTTGAGAAAATCTTTCAGATATCATTCTATGTTAAACATATATATATAAGCAGATAATTAACAAAAAATGGAACAAAATGTGTGCAACTTTATATATTTTTTGTACCTAATTGTTTCCCATGAAATCTTTTTTTATCTATAAAGTGAAGTGTCATCATTTAGTTAATACTTACTATGGTCTAGACATATAGCAATGTAAGCAGCATATAACAGACGCTAAATGGTACTAAGTGAGCTTCCCTGGTGGCTCACTTGGTAAAGAATCTGCTTGTAATGCAGGAGACTGGGGTTTGATCCTTGGGTCAGGAAGATCCTCTGGAGAAGGAAATGGCAGCCCACTTCAGTATCCTTGCTTTGGAAATCTGATGAACAGAGGAGCTTGGTGGACCACAGTCCATGGGATCACAAAGAGTTGGACACAAGTGAGCAATTAAGCCACCAAATATTGGTTATTATTATTATTTCACTTAATCTTTATGAAGGCTTCATATCATTGTATTACTTTATGAAATCATTTTAAGGTCATGCAGTTATAATTTTCTTTGATGTCATAAGCTGTTCTTAACATTTGATTAATGAATGCAAGGTATTTATCCTAAAGTTATCTAGTCAGTTCTCTATTTATGAAGTTCCAGTTTATGTAGAATGACTCATAAAAATTTCATTGCTTGTTTTGCTTTTACATTTTTCTATCTATTCATAATAAACTCCTACAACGAACTGTTAGCTCAAAGGCAATGCAGTGTTATTCAACAGATTTTGAGATATTCACAAATCCTTATTCAAAAGATGTTCATCAAATCACAGTCATATTATTGCCTTCACTGTGATGTAGTCAATATTTTAAACTTCTTACAATCAGATAAGTAAATGAAAGAGATCTTTCATTTCATTATATATTTTTTATATATTTTCATGAATGTGATCATTGACTATTTTTATTATTCTACTGTGAACGTTCTAGTCACTGTTTTCAGGATTTTTCTACCAGGACATTGGCCTTTTAATTGATTTGAAATAACATATATTGGAGATATTCAACTGTAACATACAAATAAATAGCTTTTCTTATTGTATAATCTTATTTACAATGTTTTAATAAAATCAATACTATGCTGATATTTGTATTTTTATTTTGTTCAAAGTTATAAAATATATAAAAATTTATCAAGTGTTTTAACAAAAAGAAAGAAAATTATTTAATTTAGAAATGTGGATTTATCTACTAATCATTTTTGTGCTTAATTTTTAATTTAATTTCACTGCTAAAAGAGAAATTCTCCATCTGATTTCAATATTTTGAAATTCACTGCAGTTTTAATAATCAATAAATTATTAATTTTGACAACTGTATACATTTAAAAATAATGTGTATTCTGATATCACTGCATACCAGGACTACATTAAATACCAGGACCTGGGTGCCATCCCTGCATTGAGAAGATCCCAGTGGATCCAGGGAATTCAAAGCGAGGATGGAGTCAGCGAGGAGACACTTATTTAATTAGAGATACAAAGAGAGATTAGGAAAGCATAGTGTAGTAGGAAAATTAGTGGAGAAAAGAGGCTGAATAACTTGGTTTACACAGGAGACCAATAAAGCTCTGAGATAAGGAGCTTGCACTGTTTACATTAGGGCACCAGTGCCTGCTTAAATAGTGGAGGGTGCCCAGCCTTGGGCTCCCTCTCGCGTGGGTCTTAGAAGCCAGGGCAAACAAGTAGACATGGAGAGCCTCTGTGTTCCAGATGGGAATTCAGCCTGAAAAGGGGAGAAAAGAAAGACATGGGGGAGCCAAGAATTGGTGCCAGACCCACAACTTTATTTTAAAAAGCATCTTATATATGCCAAGTTGTACATAAATAAATAATGGAATATGCAGAGTTATGCAGGGGCAGCAGTCCTGACCCTTATTGAGACCAGGCTTTCTTTTTGCATACCCTCCCATATACAAAAAGTCCCAGGTGGTTTTACATCATCTTCTGGCCAGGGGGACTGTTAACATTTTTATGGCTCTTTTCCTAGATAAATGTCTATCAACCAAAAAACTCATTTTCCCTTGAAGTGTTTTCTCTTTAATCTGCATCACCTCAAAGTACTAAATAAAGTTACATTCCTGTAGAACAAAGGTGCAGTGGGTTATAAAAAAGAAAGTACTTAACTCAAAGATCTAATGTTACTAATACCAGGGCTACTACCTGTTTTTTCTGCATACCAACTATATCAACAAATAAAAGATATGAAAACTTGGCAGCAAGTATTGGCTCAACAAATGAAACCCTTAATCAGTTCTATTCTAATGATTCTGACTCCTTGGAAACCCATACATTCCTAGGATGTTTTAAGCTTCCTCCTGCCTCTCGCGGTTGGGAGGCCGCAAACAATCACATGTGCAACTGTAAGAGTCCGGACAAACCAGTCAGGCAGGCTAGAAAGCCATCAGAGGAGTTTTTGGATAGAAACACTCTTATTATGCCCAGGAGACTTATTATCTAAAAGCTCTAAATTAACTTTTTCCAGAAAAATGTGATGGGGGGACAGCCTCCTGTTAATGTTAGAAGAGTAGGTGGAAAGCATAACACGGTAAAGCAGGCAGACTCTGGTTTTGGGGGTAGATGCTCTAGAAAATCCAGAGGGACCCCTGAGGACTGATCCCGCCTTTGTGTTTTGTCAGGCCTCTTTCCTCATGACCTTTGCCATGGGCGGGATTCCCCATGCTGGCTGGCGGCACCCCTGGAGAAGGGAAGGGCTACCCGTGCCAGTATTCTGTATCATCCGTGGGGTTGGACTGTATCGTCCATGGGGTTGCAAAGAGTCAGACACAACTAAGTGACTTTCACTTTCACCAGGACTGCAACATTAAGGTTTAGGGGACAGTTTGAAAAAAAATAACAAAAAATTGAGAATAATCAGGAGAATCAAAGAAATATGGCCATAATCAAGAATGCTGGTGGGACTATCTTTGTCACATGCTACTGACTGGAGAATAGAGTGATTATATTTGGATTTGTCTTTATAAGTCATTGGGAAATTTGACAGCAGAAGTTTTAAGAACATGGTGATAAAATCATTACCTGACTATCTCTAATGCAGAATGGAAAATAAACATTAGAGAAGAGATGGCTATGAGAATGAAGATTCATGTTTCTATTATTTTACTGGCCTGCTCAAGTCTGAATTCTGAGGAAACTCAGAAAAATTTTCCTTTAGAAATATTGTTTATAGAAAGTCTTAGTTCTAGATCAAACTGAAGTTCAGTTCAGTTCAGTTCAGTCACTCAGTCATGTCCGACTCTTTGCAACCCCATGAATCGTAGCACACCAGGCCTCCCTGTCCATCACCATCTCCTGGAGTTCACTCAGACTCACGTCCATCGAGTCCGTGATGCCATCCAGCCATCTCATCCTGGGTCGTCCCCTTCTCCTCCTGCCCCCAACCTTCCAGCATCAGAGTCTTTTCCAATGAGTCAACTCTTCGCATGAGGTGGCCAATGTACTGGAGTTTCAGCTTTAGCATCATTCCTTCCAAAGAAATCCCAGGGTTGATCTCCTTCAGAATGGACTGGTTGGATCTCCTTGCAGTCCAAGGGACTCTCAAGAGTCTTCTCCAACACCACAGTTCAAAAGCATCAATTCTTCGGCGCTCAGCCTTCTTCACAGTCCAACTCTCACATGCATACATGACCACAGGAAAAACCATAGACTTCACTAGACAGACATTAGTCAGTAAAGTAATGTCTCTGCTTTTGAATATGCTATCTAGGTTGGTCATAACTTTTTTTCAAAGGAGTAAGTGCCTTTTAATTTCATGGCTGCAGTCACCATCTGCAGTGATTTTGGAGCCCAAGAATATCAAATGTGAATTTATCATAATTGTCTTTTAATTCCCTTGTGATTACTATCAACTACCACAGTAATCTAAAAGAAACACATAAAATAGCTTCATCTATTTTTCCTATATTACTTAATTACTTATTTTGATTCCACATCTTTGATTCTGAAGAATTATATTCTTAATTTACTTCCACAGAACAAATGTAAGTTAGGAAAGGACCCATAAAGGGAAAACAATGATAGCAACAATATGAGAATAAGCAAACAAACAAACAAAAACAAAGAAAAATTGATCGTTTATGGAGCCCTTAACCATGAGAACATTCTGTCAACACTGTGATTAAATAACAATATTTCAGCCGTGTAAGCTTTTACCTCCATATCTTTTATATGGGATGTTTTAATTTTTAAAATATGAAACTGTAAACAAATATATTTTACAGTATATGATTCTTCAAAAAGAGAGGTGGTTGTCCTTTAGGTTGCATGGAATGCCTACAGAGAAAATCAAAATAATAACACAGTAAAGATTTTCCCATTGAAGTGAGACTACAAGTGGGAATTTATACTAGGAAACTTCAAAGAATATATGCAAAGCACAATCATTTAAAAACACTATTCTTTCACAAATGTTTTGTATTTTTACCTTGTGCTTGTGTATTGTTTTTATTTAAAATTCAAAACGTTTAATTTTAAGTAGTTAGCATTTGTGGTCGAAAGTAGTTATTAGAGCCAGCTTTATGTATAAGAAAGGCCAGTTTTATGGATCATACTGTATTTGAAGTATTGTAAAAAATTGTTGCACACACAAAAATCTTCCCAACTCTGTCATTATACACCATTAGTAAAATTCTTTTAAAAGTCTGTTTCATTGAACTGTGGTGGGGAGGGTGGTTGTTTTGCTTGTCTGTTAACCTGTGTCATTTTAAATTTTCTTTATATGGATACTGCAATAGGCCGTTAATCTCTTAGCACCAAAAAGTCATGCTCTTTTAGCTTTTGTTATCCGTAAAACAAGGATAGTAATTACATCTTTCTCTATAAGACTGTTTTTAAAATTAGTTTACTTTCTAGAGAGATGCCTGGCATAAAATGTGTTCAATATATGTTAATATTGACTTTTCAAATATACTATTTATTGAAACCTTGATATTTCAGGAGTATTTAAGTAAGCCCAGACAGTAATCTTATTAGTAGGTAACATTGCTGTTCATATTTTACATAATTATATGTAATTTACATATAATTCACAGATCTAGAGAGATAAACTATTTATAAGCTCAACTGCCTACAGAGTTGTTAAATGGTGTAATCATTCTGCTAATCGTCTTTTAGTTAGTCTTCAATGTCCATGCATACTTCATCTCAAACTATCCATAATTTTCTCATGCAAGTACAAAGATTTTATAGAAGAACTCAGGAAGTTCAGAGAAAAAATACTTTGAAGTAACTGAAAGGACTTGTAATATGGGGATTGAATAAAATTTCACTGAATTTGTTAAATGAAAAGTATTTATAATCACTAAAGCAAATTTTTAGTAGAATACTTGAACAGAAGTCAAATGTTTAGGAGTATCCAAAAAAATATTATGTGTTCAGTGAGCAGAAATAATGGTTACGCAATACACTTTGCGGAGAAGGCAATGGCACCCCACTCCAGTACTCTTGCCTAGAAAATCCCATGGACGGAGGAGCCTGGTAGGCTGCAGTCCATGTGGTCGCTACGAGTTGGACACGACTGAGTGACTTCACTTTCACCTTTCACTTTCATGCATTGGAGAAGGAAATGGCAACCTATTCCAGTGTTCTTGCCTGGAGAATCCCAGGGATGGCAGAGCCTGGCGGGCTGCCATCAATGGGGTCTCACAGAGTCGGACATGACTGAAGTGACTTAGCAGCAGCAATACACTTTGCTAATTCCCATTCTTCAGAACATTTGCTCTGGATTAGGAGTAAGTTGTTTGTCAAACACACACACACACACACACACACACACACACACACAATTAGGCTGTATTTAAATTTATAGAGGATATAGGCATACAAGTAAAAAAAGTAAAGTAAAGTAAACTGAAGTCACTTAGTCATGTCCAATTCTACTGTAGCCCACCAGGCTCTTCCATCCATGGAATTTTCTAGGCAAGAGTACTGGAGTGGGTTGCTATTTCCTTCTCCAGAAGCATACAAACATGAGAAAATATATAACATCGACTATTTTATTCATAAAGTTTTCTAATAGTTAGTTCTTTATTCAAAAGAAATTATTTTGTCTTTATTTTCACATGCAAAAAAAAAAAAAAGTACAGCTAGTCTAGATATGAATATTGGCTTTGCTATATCTCAACTTAGAAAGCAGATATACAAACACTTTTATTTTGAGATCAAGGATTTAAAACACTAAAACTACTGAGAAATCCTAAGGGAAATCAAGCCTGAACACTCATTGGAAGGACTGATGGTCAACCTGAAGATCCAATACTTTGGCCACCTGATGCAAAGAACCAACTTGTTGGAAAAGACCATGATGCTGGGATAGATTGAGGGCAGGTGGGGAAGGGGGAAACAGAGGGTGAGCTGGTTGAATGGTGACTCAATAAATAGGAGTTTGATCAAACTCCAAGAGATAGTAGGACAGGGAAGCCTGGTGTGCTGCAGTCCATAGGGTCACAAAGAGTCAGACAAGACTGAGTGACTGAATATCACCTAAGAAATAATTTTAAACTTCCAAGTTTTAAATTTTGCTATTAAATATGTTTTATTTTATTATTTATTATTATTGTTACTTTTTTTTTACTTTACAATATTGTATTGGTTTTTCCATACATCAACATAAACTGGCAAGTCCAGATTAAATTTTAATTAATATCCTTTATCCCTTTAAAAGATACTTTAGTTGTTTCTAAATTTGCTTCTAAGTTAGGTTTAATAAAATTTGATTTTATTTTGACTTTTTAAAATTGATTTTAAGTGTCTGACTTGATAAGAGCTTAAGGAAAAATAGTTATTGTGCAGCATATATTACCCTGAGGGCAAAGTACATTTGCATACATTAATGTTCAACTGTGTAATTAAATATGCTAACATAGTAATTACCTGTTCTAATTATGATACATAATTAGTATAAGTGCATATAATTATGTAGTTACATGAAACATCCATGTGATTAAAAAAACACAGTATTATTGAAGATGAAAGTGAAGAATTAAATAATAAAGTGAATTAAATTTAGAGAAAATACCCGTGGTTCTCACAATATGCTCTGTATTTCTCTTCCTTATTGATTATTGTTTGTATAGCTGAGTTAATTCTTACTATTGTTTTAATAGTTACAAATGAAAGAAAGGAGAAAATAAGTTCAAAATTTTGAATTAAGTAATTGAGGGTTTAAGACTGAATTTTGCATTGAGGATCTCACGATCTGAGCAACAATCATGTTCAGGTCTTGTTTTTTGCTGACTGTATAGAGCTTCTCCACATTCAGCTGCAAAGAAGAGAATCAATATGATTTTGATATTGACCATCAGGTGATGTCCATGTATAGGGTCTCTTGTGTTGTTGGAAGAGGTTGCTTGCTATGACAAGCGTGTTCTCTTGCCAAAACTCTATTCGCCTTTTCCCTGCTTCATTTTGTATCCCAAGGCCAAACTTGCCTGTTATTCCAGGTATTTCTTGTCTTCCTACTTTTGCATTCCAATCTTCTATGATAAAAAGGACATTGTTTTGGGGGTTAGTTCTCTAATGTAAAGAGCTGACTCATTGGAAAACACCCCGATGCTGGGAAAGATTGAGAGCAGGAGAAGGGAGCGACAGAAATAAGATGGTTGGATGGCATTGCTGACTCAA
Organism: Budorcas taxicolor; assembly: GCF_023091745.1. Classification (NCBI taxonomy): domain Eukaryota; kingdom Metazoa; phylum Chordata; class Mammalia; order Artiodactyla; family Bovidae; genus Budorcas; species Budorcas taxicolor. The sequence goes on from NC_068910.1 coordinate 92,447,793, forward strand.
TGGACAGGAGTTTGAGCAAATTCAGGGAGATAGTGAAGGAGAGGGAACCCTGGTGGGCTGCAGTCCATGGGGTCACAAGGAGTTGAACACAACTTAGCGACTGAGCAGTAACTAGAGAGTCCTGTAAGTCTTCATAGAACCGGTCAACTTCAGCTTCTTTGGCATTAGTGTTTGGGATACAGACTGTGATGTTGAATAGTTTATCTTGGAAATGAACTGAAGTCATTTGCTCATTTTTGAGACTGCACACAAGTATTGCATTTTGGACTCTTGTTGACTATGAAGACTACTCCACTTCTTCTAAGGGATCCTTGCCCACAGTAGTAAATGTGTTCATCTGAATTAAATTTTCCCATTCCCATCCAGTTTTGTTCACTGATACCTAAGATGTCAATATTCACTTTTGTCATCTCCTGCTTGACCACCTCCAAAATGTACCTTGACTCATGGACCTAATAGTCCATGTTCCTATGCAATATTGTTGTATACCAGATCAAACTTTACTTTCACCACCAGACACATCCACTTCTGAGCATTGTTTCCCACCTTGGCCCAGTCTTTTCATTCTTTCTGAAACTATTAGTAATTGACCTCCACTCTTCACCAGTAGCATATTGAACACCTTTCAACCTGGGCGGGGGGGGGGGGGGGGGGCGGGGCGCTCATCTTCCAGTGTCATCTTTTGCCTTTTCACACTGTTCATGGGGTTTCCATGGTAGAAATACTGTAGTGATTTGCTATTCATTCCTCTGTTGGACCACGTTTTGTCAGAACTCTTCACTATGACTTGTCTGTCTTGGGTGGCCCTACACTGCATGGCTCATGCATTCATTGAGTTACACAAGCCCCATCACCATGATAAGGCTGTGATCCACGAAAGTAGGGAAAACCACTAGGCCATTCAGCTATGGCCTAAATCCATTATAATTACTCACAGGATGTGATGAATAGAGGATTTCCCAGGTGCTGTTAGTGGTAAAGAACTTGTCTTCCAGTGTAGGAGACATAAGTGACATGGGTTCCTGACAAACAGATCCAAGGGATTAGATATTTTACACATATTACTTGAAGAACTATGGATGGAGGCTAGTAACATGGTACAGGAAGCAGTGGCCAAAATAATCTCAAAGAAAAAGAAATGCAAGAAGGCAAAGTGGTTGCCTGAGGAGGCTTTACAAATAGCTGAGGAAAGAAGAGAAGCTAAAAGCTAGGGAGGAAGGGAAAGATATACTCAACTAAATGCAGAGTTACAGAGAATAGCAAGAAAAGATAAGAAGGCTTTCTTAAATAAACAATGCAAAGAAATAGAGGAAAACAATAGAATGGGAAACATTAGAGACTTCTTCAAGAAAATTGGAAATATCAAAGGAACATTTCACTCAAGGATGAGCACAATAAAGAACAGAAATGGTAAGGATCTAAGAGACACAGATGTGTAGAGCGGACTTTTGGACTCTGAGAGAGAGGGAGAGGGTGGGATGATTTGGGAGAATGGCATTGAAACATGTATACTGTCATGTAAGAAATGAATCGCCAGTCTATGTTCAATGCAGGATACAGGATGCTTGGGGCTGATGCACGAGGATGATCCAGAGAGATGGTGTAGGGTGGGAGGTGGGAGGGGGGGGTCACATTTGGGAACTCATGTACACTCGTGGCGGATTCATGTCAATGTATGGCAAAACCAATATAGTATTGTAAAGTAAAATAAAGTAAAAATAAAAATTAAAAAAAAAAAAGAAGAAGAAATGGAAGGAATACATGGGAAAACTGTACCAAAAGGTCTTAATGACTTGGATAATCTCGGTAGGGTTTTCACTCACCTAGAGCTAGATATCCAGGCATGTGAAGTCAAGTGGACCTTAGGAAGTGTTACTGTGAACAAAGAAAGTGGGAGTTATTGAACTCCAGCTGAGCTATTTAAAATACTAAAAGATGATGCTGTTAAAGAGCTACACTCAAATGTCTGGAAATTTGGGAAACTCAGTAGTGGCCAGAGGACTGGAAAACGTTAATTTTTATTATAATCCCAAAGAAGGGTAATACCAAAGAATGTTCAAAATACCATGCAGTTGCACTCATTTCACATGCTAGCAAGGTAATGCTCAAAATCCTTTAAGCTAGGCTCCATTAGTATGTTAACCATGAAATTCTAGATGTACAAGCTGGGTTTCAAAGAGGCAGAGGAACCAGAGATCAAATTTCCATTGGATCATAGAGAAAGCAAGGGAATTCCAGAAAAGCATATACTTCTGTTTCATTGACTACACTCAAGTCTTTGACTGTGTGAATCACAACAAACTGTGAAAAATTCTTAAAGAGGTAGGAATGTCAGACTACCTTACTTGTTTCCTGAGAAACCTGTATGTGCATCAAGAAACAACAGTTAGAACTAGACATGGAACAACTGACAAGTTCAAAATTGGGAAAGGAGTATGACAAAGTTGCATACTGTCACAATTCTTATTTAACTTATATGCAGATTGCATCATGCCAGATGCTGGGCTGGATGAATCACAAGCTAAATAAAGATTGTTGGAAGAAATATCAACAACTTCAGATACGCAGATTTTACCATTCTAATGGTAGTAAAATAAAGAGAAACTAAAGAGCCTATTGATGAGGGTGAAAGAGGAGAGTGAAAAAATTGGCTTAAAACTCAACATTCAAAAAAAAAAAAAAACAAAAAACTCAACATTCAAAAAATTAAGATATTGGCATCCAGTCCCATTCCTTCATGACAGATAGAAGGAGGAAAAAATGGAAGCAGTGACAGATTTTCTTTTCTTGTACTTCAAAATCACTGCAGAGAGTGACCCAAGCCACAAAATTAAAAGATGTTTGCTCCTTGAAAGAATAGTTATGACAAACCTACAAAGCATATTAAAAAGTAGAGACATCACTTTGCCAACACTGGTCCATGCAACCAAAGCTGTGTTTTATTCCAGTAGTCAGGTATGGATGTGAGAGTTGGACCATAAAGAAGGCTGAACACCAAGGTTTTGATGGTTTCAAATTGTGGTGCTGCAGAAAACTCTTGAGAGTCTCTTGTACTGCAAGGAGATAAAACAGTAAACCCTAAAGGAAATCAACCCTGACTATTCATTGGAAGGACTGATGCTGAAGCTGAAGTTCCAATACTGCCCATCTAAAGGGAAGAGATAATTCTTTGGAAAAGAATGAAATGATGGGGAAAATTGAAGACAGAAAAGAGGGCAGTAGAGGATGAGATGGTAATATAGCATCACCAACTCAGCAGACATGCATTTAAACAAATTCTGGGAGATAGCGAAGGACAGGGAAGCCTCAGGAGATGCAGTCTATGGACTCTCAGAGAGCCAGACCCAATTTAAGGACTAAAAAACAATAACAATTTAGAATTTATGTGATTATCCAAAACATTCAGAATAATTAGTTTCCTAATAGAAAGATATAAAGTTTCCTAGTGTCAACAGTTATCAACAAGAGTCATAATGTAACTGATTTCAGAAACATTAAGATGGACCATTCTAAGATTAAAAGAATTATCTTTAATAGAATGTAGATATCAGTGAAAGACTTTATTTTCTTGGGCTCCAAAATCACTGCAAACAATGACTGCAGCCATGAAATTATGAGACACTTGTTCTTTACCAAAAAATAAAAATATATATACAACTAACTTAGACAGTCTATTAAAAGGCAGAGACAACACTTTGCCTACAAAGGTTCGTATAGTCAAAGTGATGGGTTTTCCAGTAGGCATGTATGGATGTGCAATTGAACCATAAAGAACAATGAGTTCCAAAGAATTGATCCTTTTGAACTGTGTGTCAGAGATGATTCTTGAAAGTCCTTTGGGCAGCAAGGAGATCAAACCAGTCAATCTTAAGTAAATAACTGTGTGTCAGAGAAGATTCTTGAAAATCCTTTGGGCAGCAAGGAGATCAAACCAGTCAATCTTAAGTAAATCAGTCCTAAATATTCATTGGAAGGACTGATGCTGAAGCTGAAGCTCCAATACTTTGGCCACCTGACTCGAAGAGCCGACTCATTAGAAAAGACCCTGATGCTGGGAAAGAGAAGACAGGAGGAGAGGGGGATGACAGAGGACAAGATGGTTGGATGGCATCACCAACTCAATGGACATGAGTTTGAGCAAGCTTTGGGATATGGTGAAGGAAAGGAAAGCCTGGCGTACTGCAGTTCATGGGGTCACAAAGAGTTGGATATGACTGACCATCTGAACAACAAAAGATATGTAGAGTAAATCAATTCATTTATTTTATTTAATAACCATAGTGAGAAACTTGTAAAAAGTGCTTGCAACTTTCTTTGAGGTAAAATCATGGAGGCTATTGCTTAAAGCACATGCATGCCTGCTAAACCACTTCAGTTGTGTCTGACTCGTTGCGATCCCATGGACCATAGCCTGGCAGGTTCCTCTGTCCATGGGGTTCTCCAGGTAAAAATACTGAAATGCCCTCCCCTAGGGTATCTTCCTGACTTAAGGGTCAAAACCACATCTCTTTTATCCTGCATTGACTGGTAGGTTTTTTACCACTAGCTCCATCTGGAAATCCCACTTATAGTGCCAATCAAACAATAATAATAATGAATATATATATATATATATATATATATATAATAATCAGTTAATATAAACATACAACCTGAACAATCACAATGTTGAAAATGACTATCCTTCAATAAAAATAATTACATTTCAATAATTAGAAATATATAAACATACACATCTATATAAATTTATGTTGTATAATTAAGTAATTTATTTAATTAACTCATAAATACGTGAAACCATGTAGAAATAACTCTTGGCCATATTGATGTGCTCATCCCTCTGTTAGAGTAGACTTAAAATTGTCTCTCAGGGAAAAAGTACAGACTGATGTAAGATGCCCTCATATTAAGTTATCCTAAATGGCCTATTCCATATTTTTACAAGCATATCAACCATAGCTCCTGGAAGTTATACAGTGTGACTCTGTCCTTAATTGACACACAAGATGTTGCTACATCAAGTGCTTGTCAGAAAAAGTATAACCCTTTGATAAATTACCTCCAAGCTTATCTGAATATTTATTGAGAATTGCCCAAAGGAGACCCATCCATTCTGTTCTCTAGGTAGCCTGCATTCCACATTTAATCAAATCCTAAAGAGGCAGCATATTTAAACCACATTGAGTTAACCTGTCATAGAATTGCTTTTATGGAACTGTACTTTTTTATGCCTGTGACATTGACCTTCATTTTGAGCTGTAAAGACTCAACCTGGAAATGTCAGAGAAAAATAAAAGGAGAAATTTCCTATGTCAGCTTGCACAGATGTCAATACACAAACAGTTCTGGAGTGTATTGGGTTCAAGGGTCTGAAGAGAACGGAAGCAACAATTATCAGCATTAAAGTATCTTCTAGGTCTGGCAAAAGCAAACTGTGAATATAATGTCCTCTGAACATTGCATAACGGGTCTGAGCAGATTGTAAATATATATAAAAAAAAAATAAGATCATTGTTTCATAAGAACTTGTTACATAGGCAGGAGTCCATAACACGTAATAAATACACACATGTTAAGTCTCAATCCACAATTATAGGACTTTTTTCTTTCTAATGTCTTTCTTCATAGTTAGTAGGTTTCTTGTTGAGTTCCTTAGAAATGTGGAACTTTTCACATTTTCAGCTTAACACCATACTGAATTGCTCCTGTGTTTCTCGTTCCATCTCATATTGGTGATCTTTTATTTAATATGAGATTTATAAGTGATCTGCAAAAAGTTGCCAAGAATATGAGTGTAGTCTTAATTAACAATTCAGTGTTACATGCAAACATAAAGTTAGTTACTCTCATTTTTTAAAATATTCAGTGTGCTCTAAAATGTTGTATTTTGCTCTACATTTTGTCTTCCAGTATTTAAAAGTGCAGATCTCACCCTTGAAATATATTAACCATGTCCTCCTCAAACAAAATATGTTGCATAGGGTGTAGGATTCAGAAAGAGCCTTCGGATATGCAAAAGCAGCAATAATATCCTGTGGCTATTAGAACTTGGCAAATTTGCGGAGTTAATGTTGTCAGCATTCTTCCGACATACTGTTGGTTCACAGCACTTGTTTACTCAAAGCGGTTCATCATATGTCAGTTTTGTGAAATAGTAATCAATAGTAATCATGCTAGAGTTTATGATCATGGAAAGTACTTTTGCTAATTTTGTAGTTATTAAATTAAGAACAGGTAATCAGCTAGCGTAATTCATATTATATCACAAATCTTTTAACCACTTATTCCATCTTCAAATATGACCCAAACAGTGAAAAACATTGAACTTAGAACAGTGAATATTACCAATGCATCTGTTTGTTCTAATCAAAGAATCTAGACTTTATCTTATTCAAACTTCCTAATCGTGTTATTCAGAAATTATAAGTATCTAATAATCTTTAAAAAAATCAACAAATAATGTATCCAACAGCAATCCAAGCAGCTATAAGCACTTTGTATATTAACTCATCTGAAAATGACAAGAATATTCTAGATTCTATTCTTATCATCTGCATTGTACAGAAGAAACAGAGGAAATGAGAGATGAATTGATTCAAAGCCATGCATTAACAAATGGAAGCGGTAGAATTATAACCTGTATAAGATATGAAATCTATACTATCGGAAGGTAGGTTTTTTGTGCTTAATCATCATTTCACTTGGTCATTGAACACTATTTCCAGAACTATACTTCATACATAAAAGTTTTTTTCAGGTAAGGCAAATCTTTTTTTATTTCTGGATTATACTAATTTCTATTTTACATATTTTAGTTCAAGCCCACCTGCAGAGGTACTGTGACTTTCTTTTCTGTGCAGAGGGAGTAGTTTTTGCCTTTTGTCATTGATCATTAGAAACAGACGAGGAGAAAGGGATGGCAGAGGATGAGATGGTTGGATGGCATCACCAACTAAATGGACATGAGTCTGAGCAAGTTCTGGGAGTTGGTGACAGACAGGGAACCTGGTGTGCCTGCAGTCCATGGGGTTGCAAAGAGTCAGACACAACTGAGCTACTGAACTGAACTGACTGAATTAATCACTCAGTAATGAGATAAACATACATGTTCAGTGTCCTCTGTCAGTTTATCTTTAACCCATAAATCATAATTTGTCTAGGCTTCTGTGATAAGGATTCAATGAAATCATGGCAATTTTTTTTTTAAATTTTATAAAATAGCCACAGCCACAAGCTACTTTTCGAGACAGTGAATTTCAGTTTTGCACAGAAGAGAAAATCTATTACTTGTTAATGAACACTCATTACTTATTTTGAATAGTGTTTTGGTGTCTGGTGCTTTTTAAATTTTTCCTTAGAAGGCAAGTTTATGTAAAATAAGTGAAGTGAAGTGGCTCAATCGTGTCCGACTCTTTGCAACCCCATGGACCGGGGCCAACCGGGCTCCTCCGTCTATGGGATTTTCCAGGCAAGAATACTGGAGTGGGTTGCCATTTCCTTCTCCAGGGGAACTTCCCGACCCAGGGATCGAACTCGGGTCTCCCGCATTGTAGGCGGACGCTTTACCGTCTGAGCCACAATGTCTTACCTGCAAATAGATGTTGGGCTTCCCCTGTGGCTCAGCGGTAAAGAATCTGCCTGCATTGCAGGAGCCATGGGAGATGCAGGCTTGATCCCTGGGCCAGGGAGATCCCCTGGAAGACAGCATGGCAACCCACCCTAGTATTCTTGCCTGGAGAATCCCATGGATGGAGGAGTCTGGTGGGCTACAGTCCATGGGGTCGCAAAGAGTCAGACACCACTGAAGTGACTTAGCACACACACAAATAGATGTTACTAATTAGAAGAGATTCTTGGCACTCAGAATACATACATTCTGAAATAGAACACTGAACATAATGCAGAAGGAGATTTATATTCCTTTTGACATTTTTCATTCCATCACTAACTTTTCAGTTCTATCACTAACTTTTATTTAAGGGTTATGATGAAAGGTATGAGTTAATATAGAAATGTTTTATTACAGAAAATGGAAAGTATGCAAAAGTTACAAAGCAAAGAATACTAATACCAGACAAGAACATGGGATACCTATATTGCTGTAGCCACGCATTCCAGGAAACAAATTCACTCAGAAGGACAATGCAGAGAGCGGAGTGCAGTTTATTATACTGGCAGGCCCAAGGCAGAGTCTACTCTTAGCCAAGGACCCCGACCACTTTTTGTGAAAACCTTATATACCCTAAGTGTACGTGCTCAAATCCACATCCCCAAATTCTCTGAAACCAGTCTGAACAAAGGAAAAGAAAGATACAATCAAAGTTAACCTGTGATTCATTTGCCTTAAACCCATGATTTGTATGCCTTAAGCCTAGGTGTTTATCAGTGGACAATTATCTATAGGCCTGTGCTCATACCCCAATAAGCATAATAGAATTTATGATTCTATTCAGTTACACAGATAAGTAGAGTATTATTTTAGGCGATGGAAAGTCTAGGTACGAGTCCTGGGGCTCTTCCATCCGGGGTCGGGGGTCTGGTTTTCTAGTTGCTATGTCATTTCCATAGATACTGGGCATATAGCTCAAAGTCCACAGTCCAGCCCAAGATGAAGTCTTGCTTTCAAGCTGGAGTCTGTTCTGTCTGTTTCTTCCTTCAGTATATACCAACAGTGATTGAGAACAAAAGTTGTTCAAAAATTTTGTCTCAATTTCTCATGTTTGTGAAATTCTTTACCAGCTGTGCTATTAGGGAAGCCCCTGTGAGAGAATAAAGACTGACAATTTTACACTATGGGCTTCCGTGGTGGCTCAGAGGGTAAAGAGTCTGCCTGCAATGCAGGAGACCTGGGTTCGATCCCTGGGTCAGGAAGATCCCTTGGAGAAGGAAACGGCAACCCACTCCAGTACTCTTGCCTGGAAAATCCCATGGACAGAGACGCCTGGTAGACTACAGTCCATGGGATCGCAAAGAGTCAGACACGACTGAGCGACTTCACTTTCATTTTACACTATAATATTTCCCCCAAAGCTTTGCCAGGCTTTTGATGGCATTTATAGTTAGGTTGTTGAGGGGGTATGATATTGTCCAGTGGACTTTCTCCAGTAACTTAGGAGGAAATAATCATTTTCTGCTGTCCCTGTAAATCCTTGTTTTCCTAAATTCATAAAATCCTTATTAGACTCCTCTGAATTTACAATGTAGCCATCATTTGTTGTTGCTGTTTAGTTGCTAAGTTGTGTCTAACTCTTTTATGACCGCCCCCCCCCCCCCCCGGCCCCCCCGGACTGTAGCCCATCAGGCTCCTCGTCGATCGGATTTTCCAAGCAAACTAGTGGAGTGGGTTGCCATTTCCTCCTCCAGGGAATCCTTCCAAATCAGGGATCAAATCCATATCCCCTGGACTGCAGGTAGATTATTTACCACTAAGTCACCTGAGAAGTCCTCTAACCATCATAGCAGGACATAACTGTTTTTAGTATTTCAATGCCTAACACGGATGACAGTGTACCCAGAAATATTTTTGCTATATTATTAAGAGTTTGCTTGACATTTTTTAAATCAGTGAAAGGTAATATACATATATATTATTTATTTCAATCCCTAGTTGTTATATCATTCCTATCATTTTCATTTGATTGGGATAATTTAAAATTTAACTTTCTTGAATTTCTCTTATACATGTTTAAAACTTTACTTGGAGTAAAAGATTTATCACATATTACCTAAGACAAAAATATGCCCTACTACTTTCTCCTAATGCTCTCATAAAATCATGATGAGCAAGCAAGTTAAGTTGCTTCAGTCCTGTCCAACTCTGTGTGACGCCATGGACTAGCCCTCCAAGCTTCTCTGTCCATAGGATTCTCCAGGCGAGATCCTGCGTTGGGCTGCCATGCCCTCCTTCAGGGGATCTTCCTGATCTAAGGATTAAATCCATGTCTCTTATATCTCCTGCACTGGCAGTCAAGATTTTTACTACTAGCACCACCTTGTTACAAATATACAAGCAAACTATTTGAAGTGAATCTGCATGCTCATTGTAACAGGCAGAATAGTTGTGGGATTGATGCCAAGTGGAACAGAAACCTATAGGAGACATCATGGTTGTATTCATAACCCACCATTTTAACAAGACTGGTATATTTTTTTCTATTCTCTTCTGCCATCCACAGCATGTGTGTTTCTTCCTCTGGCTGGTTCCCCTGATGATTGCAAGAAAACTATAGTAGTTTCAGAGCACAAATCCAAGTGAGAGGGTTTAGCACAAATTTTTTCTACCTTTTTTAAAATTGAAGAATCTATTTCCCAGAAGAATTCTTATCAAAAATTCCCTGATATCTCATTGCCCTAACTGCCAAGCATACTCATGCCTACACCAATAACTAGAGAGGGAAACTGGTGATTTCAGCTTATCTTGTTGCTGTGGACTGCTTGTGTCCTCAGTCATACTCATATGTTGAAACACTAATCCTTACTATATAATGTTATTTGTAGGTAGGGCTTTCAGGAGGTCATTATGATGCAGCCTTTATGATGAAATTAGTGCCCTTAGACACAGGAGATGCAGGTGTGATACCTGAGTTAGGAAGATCCCTTGGAGGAGGAAATGGCAATCCACTCCAGTATTTTTGTTTGGAGAATCCCATGACAGAGGAACCTGGTGGTCTATAGTCCTTACAGGGGTCTCAAAGAGTCAGACACTACTGAGCATGCAGGCATGTGAGAGGAGATACAGGTACTTCCTTAGTGGCTCAGTGGTTAAGACTCTGTCCTCCTAATGCAGGGGGCTTGGGTTTGATCCCTGCTCAGGAAACTAGATTTCACGTGTCTCAGTTAAGAGTTTGTGTTTAACAACTAAGAGTTCATTCACATGCTGCAACTAAAAATCCTGCATGTTGCAAAGGAGACCGATGATCCTGTGTGCTATAATTAAAACCAAGGTCAGTCAAATAAATAAATTATATATATATACACACACACACATATTTGTGTATATATATAAATAATATAGATAATATTTCAATTATTTTATTAAATACATGTTATACATTTAATAAACTATATTATTTATTTATAAATAATATATATAAAAAGATACAACAGAACTGATTTCTCACTCTGCTTTCTGCCATGTGAGGAAACATCAAAAAGGTGACTGTAAGAGAACTCTTACCAGATCAAATCTGCCAGCACTTTGATTTTGGACTTCTTGGCTTTAAGAACTGTGAGAAATAAATGTTTGCTATTTAAGTAACCTAGTCATCATATTTTTGTAATAGAAATTTGAATTAAGACAGTCATGCACACTTTGATACTTGGGATTATAACTGCAAGCAATGGCTCTGCACAAAAGTGCAGATTAATAAAACCATGGATCTCTCAAAAAGGAAATCATCTCAAGAATGGAATTTATGCACAGCTGAGCAGAAAAGGAGAATAAGCCTGAGTTTTAAAAATTCTATAAATCTCCAAACCAATCCTGGACTGTTCACCAAAGAATTATGTTGCAAGCCAGAGTAAGTTACTGACGGTTTAAATGTCATCATTACTCATAGTCTTAATTAATGCATAACTGATATGATAACATGAGAAATTTACAAGCATATCTTGTTTTATTGAACTTTGCAGATAATGTAGTTTTTACAAATTGCATCAAGCAAGTTTATCAACACTATTTTCCCAACAGGTTTTGCTTACTTTGTGTCTGTGTGTCATATTTTGATAATTCTTGCCATATTTCAAATGTTTTCAATGCTATTGTGTTTGTTATGGTGATCTTCAATCAGTGATCTTTGATGTTACTATTGCAAATATATTATAATTCATGGAAGTTTCAGAGAATACCCAGCATTTTAAACAATAAAGAAATTTTAAATTAAGATGTATTCATTTTCTAGACAAAATGCTATTGCATGCTTAATAGGTTACAGTATAGTGCAAATGTAACTTTTATATGCACTTGGAAACCAAAAAGTTCATGTGACTCAATTTATTGCAATTTTGCTTTATTGTGGTGGTCTGTAACCAAACCTATAATATCTCAAAGATGTGCCTGTATAAATGCCTATGTAAGTATTGTGTTACATAAGCTAAAAGGTCATATAGATTTCAGAATAAAGTTTTATTAAAAAATATAGTATTTAACAATGTTAAATCATTATCAGAATGGAAATGTTTGAAAATGTAGAATGCTTTGTATTCTTGATTAAAAACATTTTTTCACTGTTATAGAGTTGGGAATTTTCAGTTTTAATAACTACTGAAATGGATATTAATTAATATTTCCTCTGGAGAAATATAGTTCAAAAATACACTGAACCATTTCATCATACATATTTATGACTTATTTAAATACAATTAAATTTTCTGTTTCTCCTGCAGCCAATGATTAATATTTCAGATAAGTTTATCAAGTCATTTTTCAATATGTAAAACTCCCTATATAAAACCTCAAACCAAATAATTGAATAAACCAAAATAATTTTCCCTTCAATACAACATACTTCACTCTACTGAGTACCAAAAAATAAATCCTTATCATAGTTAATGCCTTAAAGAGTCATTTTTTGTCATTTCAACTTAATTATCATTGCTTTCTCTTATTTTGGTGAAAGAGAAATTGGTTAATGGAATGTGATTAAACTTAAATTTTGTTATTTTAATTCTTTCCAAATGAATTCAAACTTTAAACTTCCAAAATATATTCAGATTATATTAATAATATTGACTTCAATCTTTTAAAAATCATGACTAATATTTTTGTACTAAACATATAGTAACATTTTTAGTGAGGATACCATCACTGTCAATGTCCTCTTTGCTTAAAACATCATTTTCTATGAAAATGTCCTGAGTATTTGAAGAATAGTGTGTCACTGGAAATCCACTATCCTGATGTGTAGCAGTGAATGGATGTATGCTATTAACATTAGGAGGGACTTTGGAAAAAAATGAGATATAATTAATAATTCATATTGGCCTATTACCTGTAGTGATTTAATGTGAAGTGGGAGGTTTATAAACCTCTCAAGTCTTGTAAGGGCTAAGTCATCTTGTTTCATATTCCCTAAGGCTTAAAATTTATGCCTCTTGCAGTTAACTGCTTAATAGGTAAAGAGTAACACATCAGATTCAAAATAAAAATTCATTACAAAATATTCAGTGAAAACCTGTTAATTAGATGCAAAGATGTAAAAATAGCAGTAAGAAAGTGATTTGCCTAGCATTTTTGTAAAATACCTAAACAGTGGAATAATGTAGCATTGTGGGCTAAATTCCGTGAATTATGCTTCTGATAAATACATCTTTAAAGAATGAGTAATTTTTTTGGTACTAAAAAGTATGTCCTTGAGTTTCAAGAAATCAAAGACTCCCGAGAACAATCTTATTTAGTTCTCACCTTGAAGATATATTTCAAAACTTAATGAATTTGACCTTAATTTTAATGATTGCACAGGATTACAGATGAAGGAAATAAAGTCGAGTGCTCACTCAGTATAGAAAGTATAGTACCATCACATCCATAAAGGTAAGATCATCAGATATTATACCTCAGTGCAAGACTGAATCAGCCTACAAAGCAGAAATAAGCAGTAATTAAACTTTCCTGTTTTGAGTCAAACACTGGGTAAATGAAGAAAAGTAAAAAAGAAATCTTGGTTGAAAATGAAGATCTATAAATCTGCTCTGGATTCAGGACAGTATTTAAATTTACAATATTTACATTGAGAACACATGGATAATTTAATTTAGTCTCCAATTTACATTGATGTTATACAATTAGTAAAAAGATTGTGGAATATATTTTAGGAGGAAAACAACTTCACATTGACCTTTAATAATTATTTCAATAATGTTCCAAGGGACTTTATAAGCCAAAATTCATACTGCACTCAATTAAAATCAAGCAAAAAGGAAAAAACAAAGAAAGTGAGTCTGAAAAGAGAACAGGCATTAGAAATTAAAATGTGAAGAATTCAGATATTGACAATATGAGACATATTTTGTTTCCTGGTAGCTCAGTTGTTTAAAAATTGGTCTGTAATGAGAGACCCTGATTTGAACCCTGGGTCAGAAAGATCTGCTGAGGAAGGGATAAGTTACCCACTCCAGTTTTCTTCAGCTTACCCAGTGGCTCAGTTGCTAAAGAATCTGCCCTGTTATGTAAGAGACCTGGGTTTGGTCCTTGGGTTGAGAAGATCCCCTGGAGAAGGGAAAGGCTACCCACTCCAGTATTCTGGCCTGGGGAATTCCATGGATTGTATAGTCCATGGGGTTGTAAAGAGTCGGATGTTACTTTCACTTTTGTTAGAGTTAAATGATTTTATTTTATTTTTATTTTTTAATATAAATTTATTTATTTTAATTGGAGGTTAATAACTTTACAACATTGTATTGGTTTTGCCATACATCAACATGAATCTGCCACAGGTATACACGTGTTCCCCATCCTGGACCCCCCTCCCTCCTCCCTCCCCATACCATCCCTCTGGGTTGTCCCAGTGCACCAGCCCCAAGCATCCAGTATCATGCGTCGAACCTGGACTGGTGATTCGTTTCATATATGATATTATACATGTTTCAATGCCATTCTCCCAAATCATCCCACGCTCTTCCTCTCCCACAGAGTCCAAAAGAAAGGATTTTAAATAAAAGAGAATTTTGAGAATGTAATGAATCACCTGGAAAATCTATGAGAACAATTGTTAAAATATGTAACTTGGAAAAGAGCTCAATAGGCCATATGTGTGTGTGTGAAAAATATATAGCAACAAAGTTAAAGATTTAGAGAATTGGATAAATAGCATATTAGATGCTACTGAAGAGGACGATCAGTTACCAGAATTTAAATTGAATTATTCAAATTGTCACTAAGGTAATAAAATCACTTAAAATATGAAAGAGGTAAAGCAATGTACATGATAATCACAACATATATCAGATCAGAGTTCCTGAAGGAACTTGACAATGACAAATTAAAGAATGTTCACAGAAGAGATGTTAAAAACCTTTTCAGAATTGTTAAGTAAAACCCCTATGAATTTCAGATTCAGAAAATCCAATGAATCTCAAGATGGATAATAAACACACACCACAATAAATGGTAAAAACTTGACCAAACTCAAAGAAAAGATCTGGGGTAAGTGGACACGGGGAGATTGAGCACTGCGAAATCTGTTAAATTAGATGAATGCCATACAATGAGCTGAACAAAATGTGTCTTTGGATCCTGCAGTTGGACATGTCTATTATTTGCTGTTTAGTTGCTCAGTGACATATGACTCTTTTGTGACCCCATAGACTGTAGCCTGCCAGGTTCCTCTGTCATTGGACTTCTTCAGGCAAGAATACTGAATTGGGTTGCCATTTCCTTCTCCAGAGGATCTTCCCCACTCAGGGATCAAACCCATGTCTCCTGCGTTGCCAGGCAGATTCTTTACCACTGACTGAGCCACCAGGAATATCATTCTGCATAATATTCCTGCATCCAGAGGATTTCTGATTTTTCTTAAATATCATCTCAGTGTTAAAAAGAGAAATTTCATTGCATTGCTGCTGCTAAGTACAAATACAATATAGGTGCTGCCAATCAGGTATACTCATGACTTATCATTTAAAAGAGAGAAATATGTGGAGAAAACATCCTGAAGATTTCATTTTATTTTATTCTTTGCTGAGGGGACAGTGGAAGCTTTTGCTGTGGTGGCAGAAATCGATGTCTTTCTAGGACATGAATGCCCAGAACTGTTCAAGCTGCTATGTCAGTTTCCCCATTGCAGTTTGGGCTTTGTTCTGAGATCCTGCTTCTCCAAGCCAGATTCTAGTTCACTTTGTGAGTCTTTAAACCAGAAAATACTATTTAGTAAATAAATTTATGGTTAAGCTTGCAAGAATAGGTTTCAGTGTTTACTCATAAAAATACCACTTATTATAGAAATTGACATTCCCTGTGATTTCAGCTTTCAGACAGTAAGGAAATGAGAACCAGGATATATGAGCTGGCTTCTGTTAATTTAAAGAGCCATCAGCTATCCCTCTCATACTGGTGTATGGGACTCTAACAACCTATAACATAGACTGACAGCATGGCTGAAGACAACTCCATTTGAGCATCTATAATGAGGTGTAAATTGAGAGCATGTCCTTGGGAGATCCCATTGGCTTTTGACAAAAAAAAAAACAAACAAACAACATAAAGTTGAAGACAAAAAAGAACTGGCTAACTGGCTCTTCTAAGTATACTGAGAGCTTACAGTATGAACCTGAAGAATACTGTAATTTCAACTCAAATAATATTAAGAGAAATAGGTGCTTTCTATGATTATGCAAAAACAAAACAAGCAAACAAAAAAACCCTAAGCATTTCTTCTAGTTTTAGGGCTAAAATAGCTACAAGTCACAAATAAATCAAACTGAAAATAAATTTAATCCCTAATCCCACTGTATCTCTGATGTAACAGGACACTATTATGGAGAGAAAAAGACTTTTAGAATTAAGGTAGAAACCCATGTCAGAATATAAAAGATGGAATTTGTAAGTATCTTAAACATCTAAATCCCCACGCTGAGCTTTCCTTCTATCATAAGTAGCCTTTTTTCCCCAGTCCCACAGGTTTTATTCCCGCTGTACTAGAAAATCTTAAGACAGTCTTGCAAAGGAGAAACCAATCCTCCTCATGCTCCACATGCAATGCCAGCCACTGTTCCTAAAATAGAGTAAGATTCCTGCATTTCCTCCTTGTGAAATACCGGGTTTCAATTTTGAGAGAAGGAGGCCCAAGTGCCAAATAACTGCTACTTTTGTATGAATCAAAATTCTGAAAATAGGCATAGATACGGATGGCATTGAAACAGAGGAATATATTTTATATAAGATTGAATTTATTATTCCAAATGAAAATATCAAAAGTTCTGAATGTGATAGGCAAAATTTCAGAATTGTGAGTAGTTTCTAATTATTTCCTGGTAGGTTGACTAGAACCTGAATTGTATAGCAGATTACAATAAATGAAATTGAGATTCCAAAATTTCCTTGATCTAATATGGAGACAGTAACCTAAGGATTTAGAGTGATAGGAACATTGAAGTAGAATCACCGTAAATCATCTACTCATCTCCCTCTCAATGATGCCCTAGTAGGAGGCACAGAAATCACTCCCTTCATCATGATTTAGATCATACATTGCTGAAGAGGAATGCCAGTGTTGTAGGAAGGGGTGGCCTGTTCAGGGCCACAAGAGTGGACTCCTGTGTAACACTAGGAAAAGAATTGTCCGAGGAGACATGTGCTGACAAAGCAAGACCCTTTATTGGAAGAGGGCACTGGGACAGAGAGCAGCAGGGTAAGGGAACCCAGGGGAACTGCTCTGCCACATGCCTCACTGTCTCAGGTTTTGTGTTGATAGGATTAGTTTCCAGATTGTCTTTAGACAGTCATTCTGAATCAGGGTCCTTTCTGGCTCAACCAAGATGGATGCTAGCAAGAGATACTCTGGGAGGTGGAAGAACACGTGGTGTCTCCTTTTGACCTTTCCTGAACTCTTCTGGTTGGTGGTGGCTTATTAGTTCCATGTTCCTTACCAGGACCTCCTGTCATAAAACAACTCATGCAAATGGCTACTAGAGAGCCTGGCCAGAGAGGGCGGTTTTAGTCGGTGCTTCCCCTAACACCCTCCCCCCTGCCCTGCCCAGAGAGATTTCATACTCAAAATACTTATTGGGAATCGGGGTGATGGTCTCTTTCTTCTGTAACTTCTTCCTAATGTACATGGATTTAGTCCTGTCTAGCAGAGCAGAAGTCTCTCTCTACCTGATCTAAGTAAGTTGAAGTGTTCCATATCTGAAACTAGCTTCTACCCTTGTAGTGACATCAATTTGGCTTGAAAGTGCTGGAGTCTGCTGGAGATAAATTTTGTAAGGAGTTGGAATATGCAGAGGCCAAATAGAAGACCTAATAAGATAATTATCAATGGACCCAGAAATGGCAGGTGCCAAGAAGGGAAAGAAGAACTCCATACCCCTCTGTTCAGTTCATTTCAGTTACTCAGTCATGTCTGTTTGTTACCCCATGGACTGCAGTACACCGGGCTTCCTTGTCCACCACCAACTACCAGAGCTGACTCAAACTCATGTCCATTAAGCCAGCGATATCATCCAACCATCTTACCCTCTGATGTCCACTTCTCCTCCCACCTTCAATCTCTCTCAACATCAGGGTCTTTTCCAATGAATTAGTTATTCTCATCAGGTGACCAAAGTTTTGGACCTTCAGCTTCAATATTAATCAGTCCTTCCAATGAATATTCAGGACTGATTTCCTTTAGGATTGACTGGTTGGATCTCCTTGCAGTCCAAGAGACTCTCAAGAGTCTTCTCCAACACCACAGTTCAAAAGCATCAATTCTTTGGCACTCAGCTTTCTTTATAGATAACTCTCACATCTGTACATGACTACTGGAAAAACTGTAGATTTGACTACATGGACCTTTGTTGGCAACGTAATATCTCTGCTTTTTAATATGCTGTCTAGACTAGTCATAACTTTTCTTCCAAGGAGCAAGGGTCCTTTAATTTCATGGCTGCAGTCACCATCTGCAGTGATTTTGGAGCCCAAGAAAATAAAGTCTCTCGCTTTTTCCATTCTTTTCCTATTTATTTGCCATGAAGTGACAGGACTGGATGCCATAATCTTAGTTTTTTGAATATTGAATTTTAAGCCAACTTTTACACTCTGCTCTTTCACTTTCATCAAGAAGCTCTTTAGTTCTTTGCTTTCTGCCCTATGGGTGCTGCCATCCTCATATCGGAGGCTATTGATATTTCTCCCAGCAATCTTGATTCCAGGTTGTGCTTCATCCAGCCTGGCGTTTCACATGATGTACAACGCATATAAGTTAAATAAGAGGGTGACAATATACAGCCTTGACGTACTCTTTTCCCTATTTGGAACCAGTCTGTTGTTCCATGTCAAGTTCTAACTGTTGCTTCTTGACCTGCATACAGATTTCTCAGGAGGCAGGTCAAGTGGTCTGGTATTCCCATCACTTGAGAGCAGCTTCTGTCAACCAACAGCAGTCCTAATGCCAGGAAAAGAGGGGTAAGTACTACTGTATGATGTATCTTCTGGTGGGTATATATTGGTAAAGGCAAGGGATGTATTATTCTAGACCGGGTCTATGTGGGATGTGCCAATACCTATGGAGCCAAGTTCCTGATGAGAAAGGTGGCAGGGATAAATAAGCTTTTTCCCCACATACGAAGTAGGCACCATGACTGGGTTCCAGCTGGGCAGAAAAATGGGTTTGCCAAAGGGGAACAGGATTTCCATATGCCTTACAACTTGGGCATGGCATAATGGAACAAGGGCAGTCCTTTAGTAGCTGGGAGGAGACCGTCACTCCACTTGCTGCAAAACCAGCAGCTGTGAGGGCATTTAGGAAGGAATTCAAGTGTTGTAGGCATCCTGGGTTTTGTCCTCAAGGTAGAGAGTATTTCGTTTCGGCTCCCATCATAGGGTTAGGTTTTCAGGAGTGGGTACCCCTACAAGGGAATAACAGGGGTTAGAGTTGCTTGCCCAATTTAGAAACCAGGATGAATGGGTGTGGTGTTTTGGTCATCCAGAACAGAATATGAGTTTTTGAGACTGGCTAATAGCATCTGAGGAGAGTCTCATGCTCAGGGATAGGTATAGCATGTCAGTTCTGCCAGAACCTCTAGTTCCCAGACTTTGGGCTAAATCGTAATACTCTAGAGAAATTTCTAGATCCCAGTTTTCTCCATCAGTTCCTACGGTGAACATTACCCCACATCATGAGTTGTTCAGATTTCCAGTGGACACCCCTGGTCAGGGAGTCACTTTTTAGACAGATAGGGAAGGACACTTGGGGAATGTTAGTCAAGAGAGAAAATAGGGGCTTGGGTGGGATTGCAGATGTTTTCATGGGAGTAAACATAGACAGCTGTTGCTGATACCAAGGCATGAAGTTTTTCTCTCTTATCCCAAAAGGCCATGCCATGACCAGATGGGGTGCACTGGGTGACAGAATGTAGCTGGGCTGGAAAGTTGGGCCATTGATACCTTGGGTTGGGTTGGACATACCCCCAACTTCTACTGTTAATGCAGATCCAGCAAGGGCTGGTTAGGTTGAGTCGAGAAGCAGTGAGGTTTGCAAGCGTATAGGCATCATTTAGGGAGAGATTAATAGCCATACAGGGAGACATGATCAGGAAGAGGAGGAACATTATAGGATGTATTTTACTTATCTGAGGGAG
The DNA here is from genome assembly GCF_023091745.1 of Budorcas taxicolor. NCBI lineage: Eukaryota > Metazoa > Chordata > Mammalia > Artiodactyla > Bovidae > Budorcas > Budorcas taxicolor. Next base: position 92,468,067 of record NC_068910.1, read on the forward strand.
GTTTGATGGGGTTCCACCTGAACAAGAGTCTGAGGTCTTCAACAGGTTCACAGGAATAGTTGTCCTCTGGTTTTGGAGTTTCAGTGTTTGTCTCCCCCTCCTATAGATTTTCATTCTAGTATTGTGGACCCAGGCATATAGACCCTTCACTTTTACAGCAGTTGAGGTTACTAGAACAACCTGATATGGCCCTGTCCATTTCTCAGACAGCTGGCTTGGACTCCCCTTTTCTTGCCAGGTGTTTATGAACATTTGGTCCCTAGCTCTACTTGGGGATTTTTCAAGTCTTCTGTAGTCTAGGGAGGATCTGTTCATCATATCGTCGGAGTTCTTGCTGAAACCTTCCCAGGTCAATTATATGTTTTAAGAGTGTATTGGTGTCCTCATCACAAAACAAATCAGAAGTTAAGAATGGATGTCCATACATCATTTCATAAGGTCTTAATAACAGTGGCCGCTTGGGGGCTGCCTATACCCTCATGAGGGTTATGGGTAGCATATGGATATGTTATGTTTTTCTTGACATAGTTTGATCAGAACCCTTTTAAGAGTCTGGTTGGCTCTCTCCACCTTTCCCAAAGCTTGAGGCCCCCAGGGTAAGTGGAGGCGGTATTTGATTCCAAAGCATGTGGCCAGGTTCTGGGATATCGTGGCTGTAAATGAGAGCCCATTGTCACTCTGAAGTGATAGAGGCAGCACAAACCTAGGCACTATCTCCTTCAGCAGAGTTTTACAGACTTCTGTAGCTTTCTTTATTCTAGTAGGGAATGCTTCAATCCATTCTGTGAATGTGTCAATAAAGACTAGCAAATAAGAGAACGCTTGGGTCTTTGGCATGGCTGTAAAATCCACCTACCAGTCCTCTCCTGGGTATGATCCCTAATGTTGAACAGGTTTAGTTAGAGGAGGTGGCACAGGTCTGGTTTTGGTTTATTTCTTCGAAAGGTATCACAAGTTTGTGTGACCTGTCGAACAACCTTAGCCAACTGGGGATGGTAGAGAATAGGTAGAAAACCTTGCGCAAGGTTTTCAAATTATCTCTTCCAAAATGGGTACTATTATGTAAGGAGTTAATAATTTTCCATACCTGAGAGTCAGGGAGTATTATTTGGGCCTGATCAGTCTGAAACCACCCATGTGACCCCATCTCCCAGCCCCACTCAGCATATCGGGAATGTTCCCCTGGGGTATAATTTGGAGTCAGCTTTTCCTTAGGGAAAAGGGGGCAGATAGCAGTGATGGGGTAGCTTTCCTAGTGACTCATTTTGCCTCCTGATCAGCTTTCCTATTTCCCTGGGCCTCCTTTTCTTATCCCTTTTAGTGACCCTTGCAGTGGATGACAGCTAATTTAGCAGGAAATTTGACAGCCTCCAGGAGCCTGAGAATGAGTTATTTGTGTTTAATAGGAGAGCTTTGAGCATTCACCATCCCTCTCTCCTTCCAAATTGCTGCACGGGCATGCAGGATGAGGAAAGCATGCTTAAGAGTCCAAGTACACATTAATCCTCTTTCCTTCTCTTGTCAGGGCAAAAAGTTCAGCTTTCTGGGCTTAGATGTCTGGGGGAAGAGAACCACTAGTTTCTTCTAGGCTCACTACAGCATATCCTGCTTTCCTCTCTCCTTTTTCTACAAAACTACTGCCATCCGTGTAACCATGCTTTCTCTTGGTCAGATAAAGTAGTCTCTGATAGGCCTGAGTGAGAAGAGTATAATTCATCTATGATTTCCATGCATTGGTGATCCAAAGGGGAAGAAGTGGGATCTGGCATTGATGTGGCTGGATCTAAAGTCTGACAGACACTCAACTTTATTTCTGGAGTGTCAAGGAGGAAGGCTTGGTATTGGAGGATCCTTTCCCCTGTCATTCATCTATCCCCTTTAGTTTCCAAGACTGCTTCCACCTGTGAGGTGTATACAGTGTGGTCATCTTAGATGCCTCTTTAACCATAAGAGTGGTGACTGCTACTGCCCAGAGGCAAGTGAGCCAACCTCTGGCCTCCTCATCTAGTTTTTCTGAGAGGTAAGACACGAGTTGTAAAACAGGCTGCATCATTTTCCCTAACATCCCAAGAGCAGTTCCTATTCTTTCAGAAACATGCAGTCTGAAAGGCTTTTCCAGGTTAAGGAGGCCTAAAGCTGGGGTTTTAGTGGTAGACTCTTTTAGGGCATTAAAGGCAACCTTGCAGGTCTCATCCCAGTCAAGTGGCTCTTCCTCTTTCCCTCTTAACTTCTCATATAGGGGTCAGGCCAGATTTCCATAACCAGGAGTCCAGATCCTGTAAAACCCAGTCATTCCTAAAAATCCCTTAAGCTGTTTTTTTTGTTTTTTTTTTTCATTTTGGGGTACAGGGTATCTAAGATGAAGGATTTCCTCTGGGGGTTGAGCATTCTTTTTCCTCCATAATTATAAATCCAAGGTATTTTACTTGGGTTAAGCTAATCTCAGATTTTTTTGGGGGGGATATTCAATAACACTTTTCATACAGGAAATTTAAAGTTTTAATAGTATCCATCTGAAAGCTGGTTAAATCTGGACTAGCTATGAGCAAGTCATCCATATACTGTATTAGATTGCTCTTTGTTAAAGTTAATTCCCTTAGTTCTCTCCCCAAGGAAGTCCCAAAAATATGACAGCTGTCACTAAACCCTTGAGGTAGTTGAGTCCAGCAAAGTTGTATGGCCTTCCTTGCTCCCAGGTCCCACCACTCAAAGGCAAAGAGGTTTTGGGAATCAGAATGGAGAGGAATGCAAAAGAAAGCATCTTTAAGGTCCAAGACTGAGAAGTACTTAGCATTTCCTGGGAGTTGAGATAGGAGGGTGTACGGGTTTGGGACTATGAGGTGGATGGGAACAACAGCTTCATTAGTAGCTCTTAGATCCTGGGCAAATTAGTTAGATCCATCTGATTTTTAATAGGCAAGACTGAAGCAGTGCAGGGTGACTCACAGGTGATTAGAATTCCAATATCTCAGTATTTGTTAACTAACGGTCTAAAACCCTCAAGAGCTTCTGGTTTTAAGAGATATTGTCTGTTCCATGGGTAGGGAGCATTTGGCCTAAGAAGAATCTTCACTGCTGGCAAATTTATGGTTAGGCCAGAGCTGGAGACATCCCACACCTAGGGATTGATCTCATCTAAGAAAGGGGTGGACTCCTGCTTTTCTACATCTGGCTGCAAATATTCAGACACTAGGCAAAGCAAATTATTGGCTTCTAGCTTTCCCCAAATCACTCTGGTCTGGAGGCAGCAAAGAAGGTCTCTCTCAAGTAGGGGAGCAGGGCAACAAGGGATGTATAAGAAGGGGTGGTTTCCTTGCCAATTGCCTACCTTACAATGGAGGGGCTTAGTAAAATTTCACCTTTGAGGTTTTCCATCTATCCCTATCACCATTTTAGTCAGGGAGTCTAAAGGTCCTAATCACAGAGGAGGAACAGAGAAGGCAGCCGCTGTGTCCAAAAGAAAGTTCACATCCTTGCCTTCTATTTGTAGAGTCACCCAAGGGTCGAGAGGAGTGATCTGGACCTTACCTTTCGCGACGGTTTCTTGAGCTGCTGGGTATCATCAGTCCCAGTTGCCCAGGACTAACACAGAGGGATCTGGTGTAGGGGTCTCTATATATCTTCCCTTAGGGTGATATGGGCACTTCCCTTTCCAATACCCACCCTCTCTGTAGCAAGCACACTGGGCGCATCTCAGCTGTGGTGGATTTCTAAGAGCCTTTTTTCTTCCTTACTTTCCCTGTGACTCTTGCATAGTGGCAGGATGAATCAAGGCCAGGATTTTTGCCTGTTGTTGGACCAAGGCTTGGGTCTGAGACCGAAAGGTCTCCTATCTTTTGGGGCTTCCTTTTGCTTCCTTTTGGCTTCCTCCTCCTGGTCCCTATTCAAAAACACCCTATTTGCCTCCTCCCCCAAATTGGAGATTGCAGTCTCTGGTCCTTTTCCTAGTTTTTACAATTTTCTCCTTATGTCTGGGGCTGCCTGGGTTATGAAGGAATTGGCTAACAGGACTCTTCCTTCCATACATTTTAGATCTGCCTGGGTAGTTTTTAAAGGCTTCTGTGAGTCTTCCCCCCAAAAAGAGCTGGATTTTCATTCTCTCCCTTTGTAAACTCTTTTATCTTATTATAATTAATGACCTTTTGGACACCCTGGATCATTCCCTGTAGTAGGCAAGTAGTGAGGTGTCTTAAGGATTCCTTTCCTGCCCTTGTATTGGGATCCCAATCTGGCTCTGTAGACGGGATTGCCTCTTCCACAGGGGACAGATTGACATCCACCCGCTGTCTTTCATCAGCCACTTATCTAGCCTGATCTGGGATTCCAGCTTTTTCCTCATCATTACAACACGGTGAGGATGACCATTATATCCCGCCAGGTGAGGGAGATGTTAAAGCTAAGACTCTCAAATTCATCCCTAAATTTCTTGGGGTTCCCAGAATACAAACCCAATTGCTCCCTACATTGGGTAATGTCTTGCATAGAAAGAGGAACATGAATGTGCGTAGTTCCCCCCTCCTTATCTGGTACCTCTCTTAGGGGGCAGATTTTGTCTGAGGATGACCTTTCCTTCTATAGAGAGCAAAGCTTACTACCTAATTGTAATCTCATAGGGGAAGGGACATATGGAGGCAGAGCCCAGGCGACTATAAGTGACTTCCCTTCAGGTCCTATGACTTCCGGGCCTAGCCTTCTGATTTCTGGGCTTGTCTGAACTTTCTTTCCCTGTGACCTTCTGCCTGAGCTAAGGAGGTCAAGAGAAGGTCAAGGGGATCTTCTGCTTCAGACCTTGCCAAAAGAACTTTGAAAGAGCATTTATCAAATTCTTCAAGCTTATATTTTCTCTCTTTTTGGAATCCTGGTAAAGGGCTATAAAGGCCTGGACATAGGGAACCTCCTTGTATTTACTCTTGTGTTTTCAGTATTGACTGAGCTGTAAGACGGTGTTGAGTCCAATTGACCCCAACTGGGGCCATTTTTCCCCTCCTTCCAGGGAGTAAGTAGGCCAGTATTGAGGTATTTAATAAATTTTTTTTTTCTCTCTTTTTTAGCCCTTCAAGTTGGTATCCCTCCCAGTGGGCCAAAAGACAATTCAGCAGGGTGTCTAAGGGAAACTAGGCTTATTTCCCATTTTAACAGTGGTATACTTTATATCTGATTCCCAGGGGACCAGTACTAAAGTGGATGCCCCTATATCTGACTGTAGAGAGACTGTAAACTCTCTCTTGGTCCCAAATTGCTTGATTGTATATGTGACACAGGAAATGTTCAGTAGTAAGCAAAGGTCTGTCTACTCAAGGCTATGGTTTTTCCAGTGGTCATGTATGGATGTGAGAGTTGGACTGTGAAGAAAGCTGAGTGCCGAAGAATTGATGCTTTTGAACTGTGGTGTTGGAGAAGACTCATGAGAGTCCCTTGGACTGTAAGGAGATCCAACCAGTCCATTCTGATGGAGATCAGCCCTGGGTGTTCCTTGGAAGGAATGATGCTGAGGCTGAAGCTCCAGTACTTTGGCCACCTCATGCGGAGAGTTGACTCATTGGAAAAGACTCTGATGCTGGGAGGGATTAGGGGCAGGAGGAAAAGTGGATGACAGAGAATGAGATGGCTGGGTGGCATCACGGACTCGATGGACATGAGTTTGAGTGAACTCCAGGAGTTGGTGATGGACAGGGAGGCCTGGTGTGCTGCTATTCATGGGGTCGCAAAGAGTCAAACAGGACTGAGCGACTGAACTGAACTGAACTGAAGCACAATCAATGGAGCTGTAGGACTGGTCCCAAAAGGGTGTTACTTTTCACCAAAAACCAGGTGTGAATATACTGAACCCCATCAATCACTTCCACTTGGAAGCATTCAGACAAATGCTGGATTAAATGGCTGAATTTACAGAAACAGGGCAACCGATGGATGGCTTCTAACACATGATTATCTCCCCAAAAACAGAAAGCACAAATGATAAGGAGGAGAGGGCATAGCCTCTCAGAAAATCTCCTACAGAGACCCAGAATTTCAGACCCAAGTATTGACAGACAGAGTAAACAAATACCTTGGGTCTTCAAAGAGAGGAAAAGAGGCCAGGTTGAAAGAGAAGGAAAGGGGAGAGAAGAGGTCTAAGAGTGTGGAAGAGAAAGAGAAAAAGGGGTGGTACAGATGTCTCCTGCCACTTGCAGATGCCAGGTGTACGGGGCTTTTCCCTGGCCTCCGCAGGAGGACTGGAAGTTGGCCCAACCAGAACCAAAATTCAAGTTCTCTGTCAAGAGGAGGTGATCAGTCTCAAGTCCTCAGCTCAGGCTGAGGATCTTTGACCAGATTCCTGTGTCCAGGACCGGGGGTCAGGAAAAAAATAGGATAGGATAGGAGGGGTTGAAAAGAGGAGTGAGATAAAAGTAGTGAAGAAAATCTCTTGTTCCTTACCTGATCAGTGCACTCTGGCCAGTTGTCCGCATCAGAGGGAGACCAGGGACAAACAGGTCCCAGTGGCAGCTGCTGGGTCAGGTCTGTCTGCAGGTGAGCTGGTTCTGGAGTACCCCGAGTGGTTGTCAGCATTCATGAGAGCTGCAGATGTCAGCTGCAGTAAAAATGGGGTCCTTTCATGGTTACCAGCTGTTGTAGGAAGTAGGGCCCCTTCCAGGGCCACAAGAGTGGGTTCTTGCCTAACACTTGGAAAGAGAATTGTCCGAGTAGACATGTGCTGACAAAGCAAGAGACTTTATTGGAAGAGGGCACCCAGGTGGAGAGCAGCAGGATAAGGGAACCCAGGAGAACTGCTCTGCTATGTGGTTCACAGTCGCAGGTTTAATGTTGATGGGGTTAATTTCCAGGTTGTGTTTGGCTAATCATTCTGGCCAAGAGTCCTTCCTGGTGGTATACACATCAGCCAGCCAAGATGGATGCTAGTGAGAAGAATTCTGGGAGGTGGATGGACACATGGTGTCTCCTTTTGACCTTTCCCGAACTCTTCTGGTTGGTGGTGTCTTTGTTCCATGTTCCTTCAAAACCTCCTTCAGGACCTCCTATCATAAAACAACTCGTGCAAATGATTACTAGATAGCCTGGCCGGGGTGGGTGATATCACTCAGTGTGCTTCCTCTAACATCAGCAACATCAAAAAGATGCTACTGTTCTTCTCTTGATCTAAGATGCTGGCAAAGATGCCCTTGGAAGAGATTACCAAATTTGAATTGGCATGCTTTTATGGACTGTATTTTGTTCTCCTGAATCCAGATACTGAAATCCTAACTCCCCAGTACCTCAAAATGTGGCACTTGGAAATAGGGACATCAGAAAGATAACTAAGGTAAAATGAGTCTTATATGAATGGTCTCTATTCCATGTGACTAGTGTACTTTTAAGAAGAGGAGAGGTGAATACAGGCACTCACAGACCAAGAAATGACCCTTCAAGAACACAGTGAGATTTCTACCTGCAAGAAAAGGAATGATGCCTCAGAAGAAATCAAACCTGCTTATACTTGATCTTGGACTTTTAGCTCCACAATTATGAGAAAATCAATTACAGTTGCTTCAGCCATTCAGTCTGTGGTGATTTTTTTTTTTTTTTTTTTTTTTTTTTTTTGCCAGGCATAGAAAACTAATACAACTGGGTGGATGGATATTGAGCTGACAGAAACCAAGTAACTTCACTTATCTGCCACAGACAAGGGCAATATTTATTGTAACATTCAGCAGGAACAGAGTGCAATCTGACTGGCCTGAATTTTTATAGTAGCAAAAATGTATACCAGAATCGGTCCTGAAGTTTAAAATATATCAGATCCCATTGAAGTCTTACTGGATGTGTATTATTAACAACAACCAAAGTTATATCTGCAGAAAAAAAGACTGAGTCTCAAAATATGCATGAAGAATTCTCATGTGATTTTAAACCTATGCCATCACATTGCAGAGTCAAGGCCCCTTAACAAAAGATCAGAATGGGAGATATGGATGTGAGCATCCATTTATTCATTCTTAAAACTTTTTATTTTACATTGAAGTGTATTTGATTAACAATATTGTGATAGTTTTAGGTGTGCAGCAAAGTGACTCAGTTATACATATACATGCATCTATTCTTCTTCAAATTATTTTCACAGTTTGATTGTTATACAATATTGAGCAGAGTTCCTTATGCTATACAATAAGTCCGTATTGGTTATCCATTTTAAATAGAGCAGTGTGTACATGCTGATCCCAAATGCTTAAACTATCCCTCACCTTACCCCAATAACCATAAGGCCAGTCTCTAATAATAAACTTTGTACCTGTTTGTACAAAAAAATAAATAAATGAAACACTTTAAAAAAAGGTTGGGATGGGAAACTTAAAAAGACTGTGACAAAAACCGAACATTGTGTGGTAATGTTTTCTTCATATTTTTTCCAAAGTTATTTGTAACTATTTTATTACAGAGTCTGTATTGTGGAAAGAGTAATAACTATATATTTCAATAATCATATTGATCAGTTTGGTTCCTTACCCCCCAGTCATCCCAAAACACACTCAGATATGTGAAAAAATAAAAGTGTAACCATGTGTCATATTCTCAGATTTGGGGATTACATCTCAGAACAATAATACACACTTCTCTTCACCAAGCATGAAGGTGCTACCAGCCACAGAAAACCAAGAGTGGACTTAGCTCATGCCAGTCTAACCTTCCAGAAAGTGATACATTCAGTCCCAATGCTTTACTGTATTCATGGGAGACAAGTCAGCCACCTGGTGACAGGTTGAAAATGTAACAGCCTTAAACCATTGAGGGGCAGAAATTTTATGCCATTTAAATTATATCCTATGTTTTATTTGACTTTCTTGAGTAGCTGTCTCTGCCAGTAAAACAAACTGTGGAATTACCGAATACTTTACCCACTGTTACACTAATAAAACATTGCTTCTGATAGTGTGCAGCAAAAGAATTAAGGCAATTAACTACAGCTACCGAACATAATGAAATCTTTGGTATTACTGTCGAACTTATCCATGAGAATAATTAAAATCTTTGCTTAGTTACCGTCCCAGACACTATCTTGCCAAGTTGGATTCCTATCTTACTGCATGTGTTATAGTCTTTGAACCAGAAAATGATGTATTGTCATGTCTCACTTATAGTCCAGATACACAGACTTAGGAACTGAGAACATGGAACTGAAAGTTATATTTTTCACTAAAAAGTTTAATATCTCATTTCACATTTATTTATGTTTCTGTGAATTCAGGTTTGAGTGGTTTAGAGAAGGGAATCTGCAGTCTATAACCTGTGAGCCAAACCTGGTCCACCAACCTATTTTTGTAAATTTTACGGGCATATAACCAAACCTATTTGTTTCTGGCTGTCTGTGGTTGACTTGGAGCAGTAACAGTAGAAACGCTAGTTGTAAAAGATACCATATGGTTTACCAATCATACAATATTTGCTATCTGGCCTGTTAAAGAAACAGTTTGCTTATTCATAGATTTCATGGTATCTAAGGTGAAAATGCATTGCAAGCATTTGCCAGGGAACTCAGTGACTTCATTGAAATAAGAGTTTAAATATCATCATCCACTTTGGGACACATGATGCCACTGTTTGAAGTGGTAAAAAGTGAATTTCTTGTGTTGAATAAGGTAGTTATAAAGGCAAATATGTTTGCTGCTACATAATGAAGGAATAGTGTACATTTGAAAGTGTCTGGAAGACTAAGTGAACACCAATGGGAAGGACTAACATGGATTTACATTTCTTACTTCATGAGCATAAATCTAGCATTCTGATTTTTTTCAGTTTTTCCTAATGAATCGTTTTTTTAAATATGGCTTGTAAATAACATTTCAAAGTTGCAAACATGGATACATAATATTTGTGGCAGTTCTCCAAGTTAATTAACTAATCAGCACACCAAATGTGGCAGTCTGGGCTTTCCAGGTGACTTAGTGGTAAAGAATCCTTCTGCCAGTGTAGGAGATGAGGGTTCAATCCCTGGGTTGGAAAGTTCCCCTGGAGGAGGAATCGGCAACCTCATCCAATATTCTTACTGAGATAATCCCAGGCACGTGGAGCCCGGTGAGCTACAGTCCATAGGGTCACAGAGTAGAACTCAACTGAGTGACTAAGCACACACACACACTGTGTGTGTGTGTGTGTGTGTGTGTGTGTGTGTGTGTGTGTGTGTGTGAGGGAGAGAGAATGATTGGGAAAATACAATATAAATACTAATCCTTTTCTTTACATTTAAAATTTCATAATATTTATGACTGTGTAATGAATAGATAACATATTACAAGCTATGTTTTGCCTTTGAAATCTTTAATGCTTCTCCTGATCTTTATTACTGAAAGCTAACATAGTGAATTTAAATTAGCATGTTCTTTGTATTTTATATAACTGTAAAGCTATCAATGATCTTTTATAATTAAATATGTTGTAGTATAAAATATTCAGCCAAAGATATAATCCAATTAGCCTTTAGTAGAAAAAAACTATTTCAGATTTGAAAAGTAACATTTCAATATCTTCTTATTCAGAATTATGGAAATAGAATTTTATTTGTTAATGTTTTAAAATATATCAGCTTAATTTCTTATAAATTTTAATGAAGTCATCCTCTTTTTAAGGACATTAGGAGTTGCTGATGTCAGCCTCAAACACTTTTGTATAAAGTGGTTTTTAAATATACAAATTAAAGTAAGAAATTGCAACGATAGTTTCATTCCATGAAAGGTAGGCATTTTTATTGATAAAACATTTATTCTACTATTTACAGTACATTTCTGTAGACATCAAATAGACAGTATAAGATATAAAATAGAAATTTAGTATAAGAAAAAAGCAGAGAAGGCAATGGCAACCCACTGCAGTGTTCTTGCCTGGAGAATTCCAGGGACAGGGAAGCCTTGTGTATTGTCGTCTATGAGGTTGCACAGAGTCACACACGACTCAAGTGACTTAGCGGCAGCAGCAGCAGCATAAGAATAGAGACCATAAAACTATAATGAAAAATAACTGTCTGTTCCTTTGCTAATGAAAATAGAAAGGAAACAAATTTGAAATGCTGAAAAATGGTAGAAACGTCCTTCAGTTCTACTGTCCAGCTGGCCAATTAAACAGTGTTTAATAAATTAGGATAGGCAAACTTCTGTTTCCCAAACATATACCTTTGCCACCAATATATCACAGTGTACGTCTGCAATTTCAACACAAACAAACCAAAAAGCAGAAGAGCAATCAGAAGTGATAGAACGTATTTTCTTTTATTTTTATTTTTTATTTGTTTGTTTATTTTTATTTTACTTTACAATACTGTATTGGTTTTGCCATACATTGACATGAATACACCACGGGTGTACATGAGTTCCCAATCCTGAACCCCCCTCCCACCTTCCTCCCCATATCATCTCTCTGGGTCATCCCAGTGCACCAGCCCCAAGCACCCTTTACCCTGTATTGAACTTAGACTGGCGATTTGTTTCTTACATGATTGTATACATGTTTCAATGCCATTCTCCCAAATCATCCCACCCTCTCCCTCTCCCACAGAGTCCAAAGGTCTGTTCTATACATCTGTGTCTCTTTTGCTGTCTCGCATACAGAGTTGTCATTACCATCTTTCTAACTTCCATATATATCTGTTAGTATACTGTATTGGTGTTTTTCTTTCTGGCTTACTTCACTCTGTATAATCGGCTCCAGTTTCATCCACCTCATTAGAACTGATTCTAATGTATTCTTTTTAACCACAGCTTTCTTATCCATTCATCTGCTGATGGACAACTAAGTTGCTTCGATGTCCTGGCTATTATAAACAGTGCTGCGATGAGCATTGGGGTACACGTGTCTTTTTCAATTCTGGTTTCCTCGGTGTGTATGCCCAGAAGTGGGATTGCTGGGTCATAAGGCAGTTCAATTTCCAGTTTTTTAAGGAATCTCCACACTGTTCTCCATAGTGGCTGTACTAGTTTGCATTTCCACCAACAGTGTAAGAGGGTTCCCTTTTCTCTACACCCTCTCCAGCATTTATTGCTTGTAGACTTTTGGTTAACAGTCATTCTGACTGGTGTGAAATGGTACCTCATTGTGGTCTTGATTTGCATTTCTCTGATAATGAGTGATGTTGAGCATCTTTTCATGTTTGTTAGCCATCTGTATGTCTTCTTTGGAGAAATGTCTATTTAGTTCTTTGGCCCATTGTTTGATTGGGTTGTTTATTTTTCTGGAGTTGAGCTGCATAAGTTGCTTGTATATTGTTGAGATTAGTTGTTTGTCAGTTGCTTCATTTGCTATTATTTTCTCCCATTCCGAAGGCTGTCTTTTCACCTTGCTCATAGTTTCCTTTGTTGTGCAGAAGCTTTTAATTTTAATTAGATCCCATTTATTTATTTTTGCTTTTATTTCCAGTATTCTGGGAGGTGGATCATAGAGGATCCTGCTGTGATTTATGTCGGAGAGTGTTTTGCCTATGTTCTCCTCTAGGAGTTTTATAGTTTCTGGTCTTACATTTAGATCTTTAATCCATTTTGAGTTTATTTTTGTGTATGGTGTTAGAAAGTGTTCTAGTTTCATTCTTTTACAAGTGGTTGACCAGTTTTCCCAGCACCACTTGTTAAAGAGATTGTCTTTAATCCATTGTATATTCTTGCCTCCCTTGTTGAAGATAAGGCGTCCATAGGTGTGTAGATTTATCTCTGGGCTTTCTATTTTGTTCCATTGATCTATATTTCTGTCTTTGTGCCAGTACCATACTGTCTTGATGACTGTGGCTTCGTAGTAGAGCCTGAAGTCAGGCAGGTTGATTCCTCCAGTTCCATTCTTCTTTCTCAAGATTGCTTTGGCTATTCGAGGTTTTTAGTATTTCCATACAAATTGTGAAATTATTTGTTCTAGCTCTGTGAAAAATACCACTGGAAGCTTGATAGGGATTGCATTGAATCTGTAGATTACTTTGGGGAGTATACTCATTTTCACTATACTGATTCTTCCAATACATGAACAGGGTATATTTCTCCATCTATTAATGTCCTCTTTGATTTCTTTCACCAGTGTTTTATAGTTCTCTATATATAGGTCTCTAGTTTATTTAGGTAGATATATTCCTAAGTATTTTATTCTTTTCTTTGCAGTGGTGAATGGAATTGTTTCCTTCATTTCTTTTTCTACTTTCTCATTATTAGTGTATAGGAATGCAAGGGATTTCTGTGTGTTGAGTTTATATCCTTCAACTTTACTATATTCACTGATTAGCTCTAGTAATTTTCTAGTGGAGTCTTTTCCAACATATGGAGGCTGAAAAACACGCTTCTGAATAACCAACAAATCACAGAAGAAATTAAAAAAGAAATCAAAATATACATAGAAACAAATGAAAATGAAAACATAACAACCCAAAACCTGTGGGACACTATAAAAGCAGTGCTAAGGGGAAAGTTCAGGCATAGCTCAAGAAACAAGAAAAAAGTCAAATAAATAACCTAACTCTACACCTAAAGCAACTAGAAAAGGAAGAATTGGAGAACCCCAGAGTTAGTAGAAGGAAAGAATTCTTAAAAATTAAGGCTGAAGTAAATGCAAAAGAAACAAAAGAGACCATAGCAAAAATCAACAAAGCCAAAAGCTGGTTCTTTGAAAGGATAAATAAAACTTGACATACCATTAGCCAGACTCACCAAGAAACAAAGGGAGAAAAATCATATCAATAAAATTAGAAATGAAAATGGAGAGATCACAACAGACAACACAGAAATACAAAAGAACATAAGAGACTACTATCAGCAATTATATGCCAATAAAATGGACAAATTCTTAGAAAAGTACAACTTTCCAAAACTGAACGAGGAAGAAATGGGAACTCTTAACAGACTCATCACAATCACGGAAATTGAAACTGTAATCAGAAATCTTCCAGCAAACAAAGCCCAGGTCCAGATGGCTTCACAGCTGAATTCTACCAAAAATTCAGAGAAGAGCTAACACCTATCCTACTCAAAGGCTTCCAGAAAATTGCAGAGGAAGGTAAACTTCCAAACTCATTCTATGAGGCCACCATCACCCTAATACCAAAACCTGACAAAGATGCCACAAAAAAAGAAAACTATAGGCCAATATCACTGATGAACATAGATTCAAAAATCCTCAACGAAATTCTAGCAATCAGAATCCAACAACACATTAAAAAGATCATACACCATGACCAAGTGGGCTTTATCCCAGGGATGCAAGGATTCTTCAATATCCGCAAATCAATCAATGTAATTCACCACATTAACAAACTGAAAAATAAAAGCCATATGATTATCTCAATAGATGCAGAGAAAGCCTTTGACAAAATTCAACATCCATTTATGATAAAAACTCTCCAGAAAGCAGGAATAGAAGGAACATACCTCAACATAATAAAAGCTATATATGACAAACCCACAGCAAACATGATCCTCAATGGTGAAAAATTGAAAGCATTTCCCCTAAGTCAGGAACAAGACAAGGGTGCCCACTTTCACCGCTACTATTCAACATAGTTGAAGTTTTGGCCACAGCAATCAGAGCAGAAAAAGAAATAAAAGGAATCCAAATTGGAAAAGAAGAAATAAAACTCTCACTGTTTGCAGATGACATGATCCTCTACATAGAATGTATTTTCTAAAGTGTGGTGTGAACTCAATCTTTCAGAAATGTAATTTTCAAGATAATAAATTTACTAGAGTCATTGATATATTGCTTTATCTTTTGTTCAAGAAGATTAAAATGAGATTATTTTGTTTAGTTTTCTCTGTAACACAGATAAATAAAGTACATATATTCATTTTATTTTCAGTTTATTATATAATTTGTGTAAAACTGCAAATGATAATAAGAATATAAGGCTTTCAGAGTTTAAAAATGACATTCCAGAATAAAATATTAATTTTCTGAACTTCAAAAAGTCTCAAGATAGACTACATTTACATGTAGTTATGTAAAAACAATGGTTGTAAGATATAGGATAAGATATTTTGATATTCTGAACTTTATCAAGGATCAAATAGTATTCTTACATATAATCTTACTGTTTTCTTCTTGTACCTGTATAAAAAAATTATTTCTGTCTCTCTAGAATTCCTACTACTCTAAATCTGCTGTTTAAAAAAGTCTGTAAATTCTTAATTATTTCGTTTTCCCCAGATTTATACAGAAGGATTCAGTCTTTTAATAAGTGTAATATCATGGGAGGATTTTTGTAGTTACCCTTTACCAATTTAGGAGCATTCTCTTTTATTCCTAATATGATAATGTTTATAATGAATGTACACTGAATTTTGCTAAAGGCATTTACTTCTGTATTAATGTTTTCTTTCTTTACCATGTCAATACTGAGATTACATTTGAAATATTGAATCATTCTTGCATTTTCAGAGTAATGCTACTTGGTTGTCAGGCATTAATATTTTTGCATCTTTATATATCATAAAATATATAATTACTGTATTATATATAGATATATTTTATTTGATAATATAGAGCAATTTACACCTATATTATGATAAATATTGGTTTCTTTTCTACTAATGTCATTTGATTATTCAGTTCATTTCAGTATCTCAGTTGTGTCCCACTCCTTATGACCCAATGGACTGCAGCATGCCTGGCTTCCCTGTCCATCACCAATTTCCAGAGCTTGCTCAAACTCATGTCCATTGATTCAGCGATGCTATTCAACCATCAAATCCTCTGTCGTCCCCTTCTCCTCCTGCCTTCAATCGTTCCAAGCATCATGTTCTTTTCTAATGAGTCAGTTCTTTCCCTCAGGTGGCCAAAGTGTTGGAGCTTCGGCTTCAGCATCAGTATTTTCAATAAATATTTAGGACTGATTTCCTTTACGATTGACTGGTTTGATCTCCTTACAGTCCAAAGGACTCTCAAGAGTCTTCTCAAAACACCACAGTTAAAAAGCATCAGTTCTTCAGCACTCAGGTTTCTTTATGGTCCAACTCTCACATCCATACATGACTACTAGAAAAACCATAGCTTTAACTAGACAGACCTTAATAGGCAAAGTAACATCTCTACTTTTTAATGCTTTCTAAGTTGGTCACAACTTTTCTTCCAAGGAGCAAGATTATGGTATCAGATTAGTGCTGATCTGCTAGTATGGGTTTTAAGTATTACTTCCTCTTTAAATTTCAGGATTTATAGAGCATTTGTACATTTTTTCTTTAACATTGAATATCTTGAAGGCTATCCAATAATTTTGGATAAAATACAAGAAACTGTAGAGACAAAAGTTGAAAAATATATCAAAAGCAGTTTAGACACAGTTTGAATTACATTACTTTTTTAACTCCCAAACATTCTTAGAATCTGATTAATGGAGGGCATCCAAGAAAGTGTTTATTGAAATGTTTCTGTTTAAACTCAAAATAAGTGTTTCTATAATTTGTAGTTTCCTTTTTATGTATGTATTTGTACATATGCATATACAGACACATGCATACATATGAACATATATGTCTTGCTTTTAACAAACTCTGTCAGTTGATCATTTTGAGTTAGCAGAACGTCCCAGGCTGTTCAGATGCAATTATTAATTATGTATGTACTATAATCAAGTATAAATATGTTTCTGCTCCATAGTTTTCCAAAATTAGTAAGGACATTGTGCTTTTACAGGAACAACAATGCTGTGCTCCATCAAAATTTTAGTCACATTATCACCATAGAAATAATTTTTCTTCAATATTGAATTTTCAACATAGTTTGTAAAAATATTATCACCACAGAAACAATTTTTCTTCAATATTGAACTTTCAACATAGTTTGTAAAACCATTCATATCTGATATTTCACCTGCAAAAAATAAACTTCAAAACTCTAAATATTGATTTCATAAATTGAATCAAAGTAAAGGTCTCTTAATGGAATCCATCTAGCAGATTTTATATTTGATGGCATAATATAAAATTGGCAGAATATAATCATCACTAAATTCTTATGGAGCTGAAATATTCAGACTTCATTTGACTGTTTGTATGTGCCAAATTAATTTAGAAAAAAAACTAAAAATGAGCCATATTAGTTTAGGAAAATTTGTTTAAAATTAAAAGTCCCCTTTCATAGAGTAATACGTAAATGCCATTCTACAGATGTATGTCAGACAGGTCTACAGGCAATTTTTTCCTAAATAGTCACTTGAATTTGAATAAATGCTGAAGTTTCTTTGGCATATGTGTTTCATATTGTTGCACATAACTTTAGATACCAACAGAGACTTGATAGTAGATGGTCAATGTCAGTAAATATTTTGTGCAAATTTATTTATTTATTTTTAATATGTGGGGCAAAAGGGACATAGTTCTTGATTTTTTGTCAAGTATAAAATTTATTGGGTTTCCCTGGTGGCTCAGTGGTAAAGAATCTGATGCTAATGCAAGTGATATGGATTTGATACCTGGGTTGGGAAGATCAGCTGGGGGAGGGCATAGCAAACCTCTTCAATATTCTTGCCTGGGAAATCCTAGGGACAGTGGAGCCTTGTAAGCTACAATCCATGGGTTTGCAAAACAGTCAGACGTGACTTAGTGACTAAACATCACCAATATCAGGGTAAAATATATTGGTATATTGTGCTCATTGCTTCTAAAATCTATACCAAAAAAATTTAAAAAAATGATTCCAGAGAATAAAATTAATAAATAGTTTAGAATCAACCCATGAAACAAATGACAAAACTATTATAATTAAAGAGATCATACTATTGTTATTTCCTACAACTCTAAGCCAGGACTACTTGGCCTCTTTTTTCCATACATATTTCATAAAGGTTTATTTTATAATGTAATTTGTCATCTCCCTTGGATTATATGCCTGATGGGGCCACAAGACACCTGGCTAGCATATCAAATGCCCGGCTTGGGTAATAGTATTGAATATTCCTGTCACTAATTCTAGTTATCCCAAGAACTGGTGTCAGAGTACACTTTATTTTATCAGTTAAATTCAGCACGTGGGATAAATCTCCTAATCCACGGTGGCTCAGCAATAAAGAAACTGCCTGCGATGTGGGAGACTTGGGTTTGATTCCTAGGCCAGGAAGATCCTCTGAAGAAGGAAATGGCAACCTACTCCAGTATTTTTGCCTGGGAAATCCTATCGGTGGAGGATCCTTGCAGACTACAAACCACGAAAGTGTCTCAAAAGAGTCAGACACTTAGTGACTAAACAAACAACAAACAACTAACAGTGGTTCATAGATAAGTCAGCCTGGCTAATGATTTTTCCTTTAAGCTCCATTTTATACAAATTTATTTTATATAGTTATATTTAAGTCTATATTTAAGTCAGTAAAAGCTAGAGGTACTATATATGGAATGACAGTCAACTCATCCTCTGATGCGAAAACAGAGATGGCATTATTGGTAATCATAACTATTGCATGAAAAAATTGTAGAAAATTTTAAGCTCAATTATTACAGTAATTTTTTTAAAGCATTTTCAAATGTTCCTAACAATGTCTCAAGCATAGCAGTGAAAAGTGCAGCCTCTAAAATTAGACTGAATTAAAGTTGACTCATTGGAAAAGACTCTGATGCTGGGAAGGATTAGGGATAGGAGGAGAAGGGGATGACAGAGGATGAGATGGCTGGATGGCATCACTGACTCGATGGGCGTGAGTCTGAGTGAACTCTGGCAGTTGGTGATGGACAGGGAGGCCTGGCGTCCTGTGATTCATGGGGTCGCAAAGAGTCGAACACGACTGAGCGACTGAACTGAACTGAACTGAAATTGAGCTATGTTTTTTATTAACTATATGACATGGACAGTTATTTAGACATTCTGCCTCATATTTCTCTTGCAAATTTGAACTAATAGTAGTTCATATTAAGTAAATTTATAGTGATGATTGATATAATACAGGCAAAACACTTAAGGTAAGGATTAAATAAATTGTTATTTATTTCAGTAGTAGTATATTTATGTGATAATACAAATTTCCATAAACCAGGCATAGCTTCTATCTATTTATGATAAATTCAATCCAGTAAATAGAATTGCAACACTTAGAACGAGTGAACATTCATATTTGCTTTATTAATATAAGTGACATCATTCCTTAGGTGGTGTTTATTTTTCTAAATTAGTTATTTAGATGGAATTGGGAGATATACGTAACTTTTAATTTTGCAGCAAATAGGCAGTTAAGGTCAATACTTACAGAATTAATCCCTAGGATTTCAGTGAATACTACCTTGATTTTTTAAAATTACTTAAATGAAAAGTGCACTTCATTTGTCTTTTAAATATATGTGTATACATTATCTCTATGTGTGTGTATATATATATATATCTTTAATAATAGTAAAATGCAAAACTCTCATTTATCAATATAACATATTATTCTAAGTGTTTTAAAGTTATTCCTCCAACTAATCTTTTAAAAAATATACATGGCCCTTTTTATTCTTATAAATAATTTGCAAAAAATTAGCATAAGAATTGGGAGGGGCGTTCATGTTTGGGAGCTCGTGTACACCCGCGGTGGATTCATGTCAATGTATGCCAAAACCAATACAGTATTGTAAAGTAAAATAAAGTAAAAATAAAAATAAAAACTATGAGAAAATACAGTATGTCAGAGGCAATAGTATGAAGACAATTTAATATCCACCCATTCGTTTTAGCATAGCAAAATTTTAACTGAAGCAAATTAGAGGGCAACAATTATGGTGATTTTTTTGGATCTTGTGAAATCTCTATTATACTTCTCAATACAAATGAGTACAGGAAAAACTTGATGGATGATGTAAATTTACTTTGATCACATTTATATGATATGATGGCTTATTACATCACACAGAACTGTATACTAAAAAAGGAAAACACTGCAGGCAAAAATATCACAATTTTTAAATGCTCTGGAATATTAAAGGACAAAGACGAGATGACCTCTTACTGTTGGATTTCACCATAAGCAATATCTCCAAATAACTAAAATATTGATGAAATCAGTGGCTGACAAACGCTGAAGCAATGATTCTAATCAAGATCATCCCTGAATCCTCTGCTTTGGCTAAATTTTATTTTTATTTTCCCTGCCCCATGCTGGCATCCATTATTTTGATTAATATTTTCTATCAAAATATTACTTCTCAATTTTTCAACTGCTTCAGTGTATTTTGCTTTGACTTTTAATTACTCAGCATTTTTCAATGCATGTTGTTCTATTTTTACTCCTGTTTTCCTTATATATTGGTAATCTATAGAAAATAGTTCCTTGGAAATGAGCTCTGATAAGTGCCCGAGTTCAGCTCCAGCAGCCAGGGATTCAACCAGAAGAGATGGATGGTATTGGCAATGATGACAGCCTCTCACTTTTCTTGGACTGCTTCTTTATTTCAAGTTTGTCACCAGACGATGATGCAGCCTATAACTCATAGTACAGGATTATATCGGTGGACAATGATATGGCCTCTGACTCTTAGTACAGGACTACATGTTTATTTCAAGCTTCAGGTTCTTTTTTAATAATTTGACAAAAGCATTAGGTCACAGGTTTCACATTTTTAGTTTCCCCCATCCAGATTTACTGTACTTAACTTGTGATTACATTGTAACTCATGCTACATTACTCAGTTTATTTCTTGTCTTTCTAAATCCTGTTTGCCCCTGGCATCTTAAGATCATTGTCTCCTAAAAAGGCTTCTCAGTCAGTTCAGTTCAGTTGCTCAGTCGTGTCCAACTCTTTGCGACCCCATGAATCTCAGCACCCCAGGCCTCCCTGTCCATAACCATCTCCCAGAGTTCACTCAGACTCACGTCCATCGAGTCAGTGATGCCATCCAGCCATCTCATCCTCTATCGTTCCCTTCTCCTCCGGCCCCCAATCCCTCCCAGCATCAGAGTCTTTTCCAATGAGTCAACATTTGCTTCAGATGGCCAGAATACTGGAGTTTCAGCTTTAGCATCATTCCTTCCAAGGAACACCCAGGGCTGATCTCCTTCAGAATGGACTGGTTGGATCTCCTTGCAGTCCAAGGGACTCTCAAGAATCTCCAACACCACAGTTCAAAAGCATTAATTCTTCAGCACTCAGCTTTCTTCACAGTCCTACTCTCATATTCACACATGACCACAGGAAAAACCATAGCCTTGACTAGACGGACATTTGTTGGCAAAGTAATGTCTCTGCTCTTCAATATGCTATCTAGGTTAGTCATAACTTTTCTTCCAAGGATTAAGTGTCTTTTAATTTCATGGCTGCAGTCACCATCTGCAGTGATTTTGGATCCCCCCAAAATAAAGTCTGACACTGTTTCCCGTTTCCCCATCTATTTCCCATGAAGTGATGGGACCAGATGTCATGATCTTCATTTTCTGAATGTTGAGCTTTAAGCCAACTTTTTCACTCTCCAGTTTGACTTTCATCAAGAGGCTTTTTAGTTCCTCTTCACTTTCTGCCAAAAGAGTAGTGTCATCTGCATATTTGAGGTTATTGATATTTCTCCGAGCAATCTTGATTCCAGCTTGTGCTTCTTCCAGCCCAGCTTTTCTCATGATGTACTCTGCATAGAAGTTAAATAAGCAGGATGACAATATACAGCCTTGAGGTACTCCTTTTCCTATTTGAAACCAGTCTGTTGTTCCATGTCCAGTTCTAACTGCTGCTTCCTGATCTGCATACAGGTTTCTCAAGAGGCAGGTCAGGTGGTCTGGTATTCCCATCTCTTTCAGATTTTTCCACAGTTTATTGTGATCCACACAGTCAAAGGCTTTGGCATAGTCAATAAAGCAGAAATAGGTGTTTTTCTGGAACTCTCTTGTTCTTTCAATGATCCAGCCGATGTTGGCAATTTGATCTCTGATTCCTCTGCCTTTTCTAAAACCAGCTTGAATATCAAGAAGTTTACGGTTCACGTATTGCTGAAACCTGGCTTGGAGAATTTTGAGCATTACTAGAGTGTGAGACGAGTGCAATTGTGCAGTAGTTTGAGCATTCTTTGACATTGCCTTTCTTTGGGATTGGAATGAAAACTGATCTTTTCCAGTCTTGTGGCCACTGCTGAGTTTTCCAAATGTGCTGGCATATTGAGTGCAGCACTTTCACAGCACAATCTTCCAGGATTTGAAATAGCTCAACTGAAATTCCATCAACTCCACTAGCTTTGCTTGTAGTGATGCTTTCTAAGGCCTATGTGACTTCACATTCCAGGATATCTGGCTCTAGGTGAGTGATCACACCATCGTGATTATCTTGGTCATGACAACCATTTTTATACAGTTCTTCTGTGGATACTGCCACCTCCTCTTAATATCTTCTGCTTCTGTTAGGTCCATACCATTTCTATCCTTTATCAAGCCCATCTTTGCATGTTCCCTTCATGAAGAATAGAATTCAGAAGAATAGAAAGGCTTCTAGCTATCCTTAATTAATCCTAAACTCAGCAAACTTGTTTTGCCATAAACATCCCACTCATGAACAGGTCTCAGATAATAATCCTTCCTATGGCCTCAAGCTGCAGCCTACATGCTCATCCTGGGACATTCTATGCAAAGATCCTGAATAAATGTTAATAGTTATTTTATAGATTATTTTCTGGGCACAACTGTAGAAGGCTTTGTGCTTTCTCATGCTTCTCTCAAGCACCTCAACATTCTTTCCAGCCAACTTAACCAAAGAAAGGAAAGAACAAGTCAGAATCACAAGGTCTAACTCCTTCATCCTGGGGCCATGCATGTGAGATGAGGAGAGGGGTTTGGGGCCTGCTTCCATTTTGTCAGTAATGCCTAATGTGGCTCCTGACAGCTAAGGCCTTCTGTAACATACTCCTTGTGCAACTACAACCTGCTAATAATACCAATAATCCATGCAGTGGATTGGATACCTTTCAGTGCTTCAGGATAAGACAAAATGTGAGCTTAATGTTTTCGTCATTTCTACTTCAATCTCTATTTTTTGGGTGTCCTCACTTCATTGGTTATTTCCTTTCTCTTCCTTAAAAATTGCACACAAAAGTGTAAACTCACTAGTCAACCAAGTTAATAAGGCTTTTTACTACTTTCTGGAGTGTTTATATGCAAGGGGTTTACCCAAATAATTGTGTACTGATTAAGAATCTATGAGTAGGGTGGTAGTGAATAAAAGAATGGATAAGATGGAGCCATTGGCATTCACAAATTCTGTCTACCAAGGAGGAATTTATATGCATAGCTGGCATCACTGACTCGATGGAGGTGAGTCTGAGTGAACTCCGGGAGTTGGTGATGGACAGGGAGGCCTGGCGTGCTGCAATTCATGGGGTTGCAAAGAGTCAGACATGACTGAGTGACTGAAATGAACTGAACTGAACTGAACTGAAGGCACAAAAATAACCTATAGAAAATGGCACATGTCACTGGATAGATATGATAAGTGTGGACATTATATCATATTTGGATTAAAATCCAGCCTTAATTTCTGTCTCTTTTTATGGTAATTGATTTTCTAAATTCTCAGTTATACTTTATTCAGTTTAATTTCCCCATCTTGTTGTTTTTCTCATTGTTGAATTTTGATTAATTTTAACTTTTTTGAAATTAATTTTGTCACTCTTTTATCTGTTTATGCTGGTGTCTGGTGAGGCTGTATATATAAAATATCTCCTAATATATACAGAACTTGGAGACAAGTAGTTTCATTTAAATAATGTGTTCTCCCTTTTTAGACCCCATATCCTTGAGTGCTATAGACCAGCAGTTCCCAAACTTTTTGGCACCAGAGTTGGGTTTCATGATGTTTCCTAACTGTGGTGTTGGAGAAGACTCTTGAGAGTCCCTTGGACTGCAAGGCAATCCAACAAGTCAATCTTAAAGGATATCAGTCCTGAATATTCATTGGAAGAACTGATGCTGAAGCTGAAGCTGCAATACTTTGACCACCTGATGCCAAGAGCTAACTCACTGGAAAATAGCCTGATGCAGGGAATGATTGAAGGCAGGAGGACCAGTGGAAGACAGAGGATGAGATGTTTAGATGGTATCACAGACTAAATGGACATGAGTTTGAGAAGTGTCTGGGAGATGGTGAAGGACAGGAAAGCCTGGCATGCTGCAGTCCGTGGGGTCACACAGAGTTGGACATTACTGAGTAATTGAACAACAACAATACATTTCATGGAAGACAATTTTTCCATGAACTGAGATGCAAGTGTGGGGATGATTTTGGGGTGACTGGAATGCCATAAGATTCATTTTCCTATGAGAATCTAATGCCACTACTGATGGGACAGGAGGCAGAGCTCAGATGGTAATGCAAGCAATGGAGAGTGGCTGTAATACATATGAAGCTTCACTCTCTTGCCAGGCACTCATCTCCTGCTGTCAGTCCTGTGGAGGTTGGGGACCACTGCTATACACCATTCAGGTTCTCAATACGGTGTGCATGCTAAGTCACTTCAATTGTGTGCAATCCTATGGACTGTAGCCCATGAGGTTCCTGTGTCCATGGAATAATCCAAGCTAAAATACTGGAGTGGGTTGCCATGCCCTCCTCCAGGAATCTTGCCAAGCAGGTATCAAATCTGTGTCTCCTGTGGCTCCTGACTTGCAGGAGGATTTTTTCACTCCAGAGCCACCAGGGAGCCCCTGGAGCAAGGTTGGTTTATCTTAGCACACTGGAAAGAATTAAATGTTATTATAGCTAGTTGTGCTTACTATAATATATTAAGGAAATCTATTCTGAGAGCAGCCTGGAAAGAAAGAAAACGGATGCTTTTAATCCTTCTCCAAATGAATATATTTAAGCATTCTTTTAAGTTTTATATACTTCATGCCATTGGATAAACAAAATCACAGTATCAAGACTAATGGTTGCTGACTTTGTTCTAATTTTTGTTTATATTGGTTTCTACCAAGTTTTTGACAGTTATGCTTAGTAGTCATGATTTACTTTGACTGTGGTGCAAGATGAATTTATATTATGCTTACTGTTTGAAATATCAGAAAGTGAGCTCCTACACATAGATCCATATCACTTAAGATAAATTGAGGTAATCTTGATTAGAATTGTTGCCATAAATTATTCTTAGGGGTTTCCAACTTTATAGTAAATACAAGATTTAGAAAAAGGAAGGATATATGAATAGCTAAAGTTTGCAATAAATTTAGAAGCTGCTATCTGAGTGATTATCCCTAGAAATTATTTTTTTCAAATTTAGGAAAATTATTTTTGAAAAATTTTCCATTTCATCTAAGTGACACTGCTAACAGTTAATCTGCTGAAAATTAACTAATTAACAAATTCTTTTACTGACATATGTGACATTATCATTCTGATTTTTGTGAATGTTTGTATTTTGGAGTTCTTCCAATTCTTTAAGCATGATTTAGTGCTAATTGATTTTACTCAGACCACTAGGAAGACGTGAGATATGCACTACAAATATTTGCATATTGTGTGTGTGTGTGTTCTAGTATTTTAAATGGAAAGAGGTCAGTTTTCATTCCAATCCCAAAGAAAGGCAATGCCAAAGAATGCTCAAACTACCACACACTTGCACTCATCTCACACGCTAGTAAAGTAATGCTCAAAATTCTCCAAGCCAAGCCTCAGCAATAAGTGAACCGCGAAAGTCCAGATGTTCAAGCTGGGTTTAGAAAAGGCAGAGAAATGAGAGATCAAATTGCCAACATGCACTGGATCATCAAAAAAGCAAGAGAGTTCCAGAAAAACATCTATTTCTGCTTTATTGACTATGCCATAGCCTTTGACTGTGTGGATCACAGTAAACTGTGGAAAAATCTGAAAGAGATGGGAATACCAGACCACCTGACCTGCCTCTTGAGAAACCTGTGTGCAGGTCAGGAAGCAACAGTTAGAACTGGACATGGAACAACAGACTGGTTTCAAATAGGAAAAGGAGTACCTCAAGGCTGTATATTGTCACCCTGCTTATTTAACTTCTATGCAGAGTACATCATGAGAAAAGCTGGGCTGGAAGAAGCACAAGCTGGAATCAAGATTGCCAGGAGAAATATCAATAATTTCAGCTACGCAGATGACACCATCCCCATGGCAGAAAGTGAAGAGGAACTAAGCAGCCTCTTGATGAAAGTGAAAGTGGAGGAGAAAAAGGTGCCTTAAAGCTCAACATTCATAAAATGTAAATCATGGCATCTGGTCCCATCACTTCATGGCAAATAGATAGGGAAACAGGGGAAACAGTCAGTCAGTATTTTGGGGGGCTCCAAAATCACTGCAGATAGTGACTGCAGCCATGAAGTTAAAAGATGCTTACTCCTTGGAAGAAAAGTTATGACCAACCTAGATAGCATATTCAAAAGCAGAGACATTACTTTGCCAACAAAGGTCCGTCTAGTCAAGGCTATGATTTTTCCTGTGGTCATGTATAGATGTGAGAGTTGGACTGTGAAGAAAGCTGAGTGCTGAAAAATTGATGCTTTTGAACTGTGGTGTTGGAGAAGACTCTTGAGAGTCCCTTGGACTGCAAGGAGACCCAACCAGTCCATTCTGAAGGAGATCAGCCCTGGGTGTTCCTTGGAAGGAATGATGCTAAAGCTGAAACTCCAGTACTTTGGCCACCTGATGGCAAAGAGTTGACTCACTGGAAAAGAGTCTGATGCTGGGAGGGATTGGGGGCAGGAGGAGAAGGGGACGACAGAGGATGAGATGGCTGGATGGCATCACTGACTCGATGGACGTGAGTCTGAGTGAACTCCGGGAGTTGTTGATGGACAGGGAGGCCTGGCGTGTTGTGATTCATAGGGTCGCAAAAAGTTGGACATGACTAAGTGACTGAACTGAACTGAAATGGAAAGAAAAAATAAAGAAAAATCTTCCTATTGTTTTAAGATCTCTGAAATCACTTCTACAGACAACCACTCTAAAGAGACTAAGACTCTGTAAGAAGGAAGAACAAATCTGACACCATATTGAATTTGTCTCTTTTACTTTAAGGTTACTTTGTATTCAAATGTTTTTATATCAATTAATCACTAAAGATACATTGCTTATAACTTAAGACATAATGGCCTGGCTATGGGAAACCTGCCTCCTATGCCTGAGTGCTAAACTAAAATACCTTTGTCATGCTTACAGAAATATCTGACCAGGCTCAAACGTGAGTGACTGTGGAAAAGAAAAAATTAGCACATCCCCTCCAGAGTCCAGTGGGATATTTGGAACAATTGAATGCCTTCTTTACTTTTCCTCCTCCCCTCTCTCTGTACTCTACAAATTACAGTAGCATACAAACCCCAAAGACAGTTCTTTGAAACACTAATCCACCATCTTCTCAGTCTTCTGGTTTTCTGAATAAAGTTGCTATTCTTTGTTTCAACAACTTCTCTCTCATTTTTTTGGCCTGACATATATTTAACAGTAGAATCTTGGATGAGGTAGTAACTCTATATGGTCTTGAGATCCAAATCAGGCAATGCATTCTGTTATTCTTGAGAGAATATGAAGATATTTCACTCTTTCTGGATTTGTGTTGTTGTAATCCAGTCCTTTGATAACTCCATGAATGTAACTTATTTCTGACCATCTTTTGTGTTATGCTGTTATCATCTTGAATCACTCACAAATTTCTGACTGTGTAAGTATAAAGGAAATTTTAGCACAATTTAGGTGATATTCATAACATTGCCACCTAAATTCAGCACTGGTAACAAATTATTTAAATGTTTCCTAAGCAGGTGTTCTGGAAAAAAATCTGTTAAAGTACATACTCTGCATAGGATGACCAGACCAACTAACCAAGGGGAAACTTTGTAGAGAAAAATCAGGAAAGACCCTGAGAATCAGGCATATGTGGTTTTGCTCAATCACAAATACTTGTGTTCAAGTGGCAAGTAACTGAATTTTCATGTGAGGGTCAAGTTTTTCAAGTGAAGTATTGCATTCATAATCCCAGGGTTTTTAAGAATATATAAGATGTGTGGATATAAGATAATCACACTGTAAACATTAGTTTTCATCATACACTAGGTTCCAAAGTAGTGTTGATTTCCTAATTCTACAGCTGTCATGCAATATGATGACCTAACAGTGACATTATTTTATAATGATAAAATAATATTTTAGAATAATATAATAATAACCAATTTAAACACATTTTAAAAGATGTTTAATGCTTTTTTCCATGAGTGTCTATAATTGTAGTGGTAAGCTAACACTTTTTATTTTTCTAATGAGCATAATCATGACTTTTATAAAACTGAAAATATGCTTACATACCTTAGCAGCTAATTCACGCATTAACTGGGAATTAGTGTATATCTATTCTCTGACAGCTGGAGTTACATCAAAACTTTGAATGAAATTTTTCTTTAAATATTTTTTTCATGGAAATTTTTTTTTAAAGCAACAGAAGAAATGGATAGTCAGTGCCACATTTCTTTATTTCAGTGTCATGACTCTTTGCAGTATTTATTTATCCATGATATCAAAGTAAATAGAATAGGTCGTCTACATTGACAGAATCATACTTTCCTCAAAAATTTCCTCAAAAATTAGAGGAAGAAAATAGCCATTTATGGAGCAGCAGCTATAGCAATAGCAATAGCAATATTCCTTTTATCTCTGAAATACAAGGTCCCAATAAGGTAACATATATCCAACTTCTCAATGCTTATGAAGTCTCTTGATTCTTACTATAATTCAGGATGTCACTAAGTAGTAATACTAATTGGAAGGGTTTTGAGTCATTCCCTAAGATATTTTACAATTGATCCAGATTCTAATCTTGCTTCTCTGAATGATTTTTCCATTGAGACCAGTTGAGAAATTAAAATTGTTCATTGGAAGGACTGATGTTGAAGCTGAAACTCCAATACTTTGGCCACCTGATGTGAAGAGCTGACTCATTTGAAAAGACCCTGATTCTGGGAAAGACTGAGGGCAGGAGGAGAAAGGGATGACAGAGGATGAGATGGTTGGATGGCATCATCAACACGATGGACTTGGGTTTGGGTTGACTCTGGGAGTTGGTGATGGACAGGGAGGCCTGGTGTGCTGTGGTTCATGGGGTCGCAAAGAGTTGGACACGACTGAGCGACTGAACTGAACTGAACTGAACTACTTTTTAATCATTTTGTTCTTCAGAATCATTATCAAGACTCTCAAATCTAAGGCTAATAATCATATAGATTTTTGCTGTCAAATCATTATTGTTGCTTACAGATATAATCTCATAAGCACTATGCACCTTTTTAAACTTTATGCTCAAATTAAGTTTTTTAAAAATAGATTTCCTAAGTCCCAACAATAATTCTTATTACTTATGTAAGAAGACGTTATAACCAGAATTTGCATTTATGAATATAATATTTTATTACTTTAATATAATACATCTTCTAGGTTTTCTGATGTTACCTAAATTACTGGTTGATGTATATTAAGACAAATTTCATATTGAGCTTAATCTGGTTGTAGAATGAAATAAAGTCTTATTTAAAGAAAAATTACATTTCATAATGCTATAACCACCATAGATGGTGATTCTCCTGATGGATTTGGGGGAAAGAAACAATTGAAAACTGCCTAGAAATAATTCATTATTTTAGATGTCATTAAGAACATTTGTGATTAATGGGAAAAAGTAAATTATTAATATTAACAAGTTAGTTGATTCCAACCCTGTGGATGATTTTGAGGGGTTGAAAATTTCCAGAAGCAACTTCAGATATGCTGAAAATACCAAGAGAACTAGATTTAGAAGTGGAAGCTGAAGATGTGATTGAATAGCTGCAATTCAATGATAAAACTTGAATGGATGAGGATTTGCTTCTTATGAATGAGCAAAGAAAGGATTCTTAAAATAGAATCTACTCCTGGTGAAGATGCTGTGAAGATGTTGAAATAACAACACAAGATTTAGAAGATTACATCAAGTTTGTAAAGCTCAGGCAGAGTTTGAGAGGACTGATTCCAATTTTGAAAGAGGTTTATACGGTGGATAAAACGCTCTTACTGCAGAGACATTTTTTCATGAGTGATAGAGTCAATCAATATAGCAAATTTCATAGTTGCCTTATTTTAAGAAATTACCACAGCCACCCCAACTTTTAGGAATCACTATCCTAATCAGTCAATAGCCATCAGCCTGGAGCCAAGATCTTCCTCCAAAAAGATTATGACTCATTGAAAGGTAAGATGATCATCAGCATTTTTTAGCAATAAAGTATTTTAAAATTAGAGTGTGTACATAGTTTATTTTTTTAGACATAATGATATTGCCCACTTAATAGACTATGCTGCTGCTGCTGTTAAGTCGCTTCAGTCGTGTCCAACTCTGTGTGACCCCATAGATGGCAGCCCACCAGGCTTCCCCGTCCCTGGGATTCTCCAGGCAAGAATACTGGAGTGGGTTGCCATTTCCTTCTCCAATGCATGAAAGTGAAAAGTGAAAGTGAAGTCGCTTAGTCATGTCCGACTCCTCACGACCCCATGGACTGCAGCCTACCAGACTCCTCCGTCCATGGGATTTTCCAGGCAAGAGTACTGGTGTGGGGTGCCATCGCCTTCTCCATTAATAGGCTATAGTGTACTGTAAAGGTAACTCTTATACACACTGAGAAACTTAAAACATTTTTTGTGACTTGCTCTATTATGATATTCGCTTTGTTCAGGTGGTCTGGCACCAGACCTATGATATCTGCTAGGTGTGCCTGCACTTAACTGCTATTTCAGTGCAAAAGTTGCCAGAGACAATAACCTAAACACAAGAGTGTGTAGTTTGACTATGTTCAACTGAACTTCATTTACAAATAAGGGTCCATGTTGGATTGCCTGTCCCAATACAGTGCAGCAATTTGAAGCTCAGCAAATTTGGACTGAAACAATTTTCTAGTTGAAACTTTTGTGAACTGGACCCTTGATCAACATTTATTCATATTCATCCCAATTGTATGATGAAATGAATCATTCTTCACAGTTACAATATTAAGGAGCTCAATTCTGAGCTCCTTTTACAATAGAGTTTTTTCAAATGCGGGGAGTTTTTTTTAAAGGAATGCTACTTGAAAGGGGAAAAGATACAAATATGTCACATCAGAAAATAAATAAATATCTTCAAGCAATCATTTTCTTAGATATTAATATTTCATTATAGTATAGAACTTTATACTATAATACATCAATGAAAACATCAATAAAAATTTAATATGCATATGTCCATATGAATATGTATTCATTCATATGGACACATGAATATTATACACATATGTGTATATATATGTTCGGGCTTGTGTGCTCATGCTCAGTCATGTCTGACTCTTTGTGACCTCATGGACTATATAGCCTGCCAGATTCCTTTGCCCAGGATTTTCCAGACAAGAACATTGGAGAGGGTTGTCATTTCCTATTCCAGGGGATCTTCCTAACCCTGGGATTGAACACATATCTTCTTCCTGAATTGGCAGGTGGATTCTTTACCACTGAGCCACTTGGAAAGCACATGCATATGGAAACATGCATATTATACATACATGTATATGCATATTGTACATACACAGTTTTATACATATATAAGAACATATGTACTGATAATTTTCTAGGTATATATAGTGATTTGCTGGTTAATTTGGTTCCAGAGATATATTTATACTTCTATATTCTTGTATGTTATTCTGAGTTTAATTCTGTTCCTGCTAAATATCTGGGGATATCATTCACATATGATATTTAAGTTTCTACGATGGTTTCCTATTTGCCCGGCACTGAAAGTATAAGCAAGAAATATGAATTCACTAAAGCTGTATTTTTCAGGGGTATCCCAAAGTAGATATAGCATACTGGCTCCAACTCTGTGCAGCTCATATTGGATTTCACTATGTGGCTTTGAAATACCCAGCATAGCACAATTTTCTGAATTATTCACGCATAATCACTCCAAGGGATTATATCTAAGCATGATGAGAAAGTGCGTTAAAGCAGGCAGCCGTGAAGAGTTTGGTCTTGTAGTCGATATTCAGAATACATTAAGGATCATGATAACATAATGTTCATGACCTGAATGTGTTACCTGTTCGGAGATGATGGCAGAGATAATGATGATTTCAGATATCTCAGATAAGCATTTAATCATCATTTTCTCCTCTTACTTGTTGTTAGACAAATATACATTCAAAAAGAAGACTAATTCACTAAGTGGCATTGATTCTACATAATGCATGGTGAGAAATGCCAATCAAAAGCATAGCTATCAGTATGGAAATACTTTAATAAGTAAATTATGTCTCTTAAACTAATAACAGAAGAATATTATTACTACTACTGCTAATAATCATGCTTTTCAAATGAAGGTGCATAGTATTTTCAGAAGCTAAAAAGGTTCACAGAATTTTCAGAATGTAAAAGTTAAAAACAGATAAGCTAAACTTTATTTCAAATAACCTAAAATTTATAATTAAAATATGCACATATTACAAATCTTTGGCAAGATGTGGAGTTTCATATGTTTAATAAACATAAAGCAACTTTTTGGATTTCTAAAAATATTAAATAAAGGAACAAAAATAGTCCAGTGATAAAAATAGGTGAATATTATAATATTTGCATAATTTTAAAACACTTGCTTTTACAGTTTGTTCTCATTCGCAAATCCTGTCTTCTCAAATCCACAAGGTACCCAGAATTTATATCCAAGCATATGGGTGGATACAACTGCTTTTCAAGATTGAAAAATGTAAAAAAAAAAAAAAAAAAAAATTGAGGCTAGAGTGAGCTTGGAATGAATGGCACTTTTAAAAGTACTGGGATGTGATTCATTGATTAAGACTAATGGTAGAGACTCTTGAGAGTCCCTTGGACTGCAAAGAGATCCAACCAGTCCATCCTAAAGGAGATCTGTCCTGGGTGTTCATTGGAAGGACTGATGTTGAAACTGAAACTCCAATACTTTGGCCACTTGCTGCGAAGAGCTGACTCATTTGAAAAGACCCTGATGCTGGGAAAGATTGAGGGCAGGAGAAGAAGGGACGACAGAGGATGAGATGGTTGTATGGCATCACCGACTCGATGGACATGGGTTTGGGTGGACTCTGGGCTTTAGTGATGGACAGGGAGGCCTGGCATGCTGCAGTTCACGGGGTTGCAAAGAGTCGGACACAACCAAGTGACTGGACTGAACTGAGTGATAGAGAATTAAGCTTACACTGCCAGATTCTGTAAGAATTGATAAACTATCATAAATTCCAGTCGCCGTGTGTGCCTATTAGAAGGTTTTAAGTGGCATGATGACATAATATTCAATATTTTAAAAATCATGGGGAACACACTGGTGATGAATTCTTAGGGAGCATAATTGGAAGTTGATAATTGGGAATATTGAAGATAATTTTTGAGCATAGGAAAAAGAATCTGATGGATTGATTACATAGTGTGTTATGGAAAGCAGAAAGCAGAAATGAAACTGGGTAGGAAGAGATTGTAGGAAAGTGGAAGCAGAAGCAATTTCAGTTTAAAATACCAGTGAGACATCTAACAAGAAATTTCATAGCTGTGGAGAGTAAAATTCTGGAGTTTAAAGTAGATGTCTCAAGTCAGGAAATGTAAGCCAACAGCATGGAACTGACAAAGCAAAAAAGGAGAATGGAAATCAAAACTATGTCTATCAATGAATACTGATGGTGTATTAAAAAAGCTAATATTATCTCTCTATTTTTGACAAATATACTTCTGTTTCTTTATGTTAAATCTGATGTTGCCTTTAGTTAGAACTGGAGGCTGCTGCTGCTAAGTCGCTTCAGTCGTGTCTGACTCTGTGCGACCCCATAGACGGAAAAACAGCTTTATTTAGGCAAATATGTTTGTACATTTTCATATTTTGCCACTTAACCCACTTGATGATAGCTAAAATATTTATATGAATCAATTTAATTAAATAAAATGTTTCTTATTGATTTTAGCAAATTTTATTTGCTATATGTAAGAAAGTTGCTTCAGGAAAAAACAAAACTATTATGAGAAGTTCAATTTACAACGAAGTTTAGGTAATTATTCAATATCATTTCTATTGGTTTTATTATATAAGTCTTAGATCATGCTTTTTAACAATTAGTCAAGAAATGAAACCAAGATTCAAAATAAATAAACACATATATCTTAAAAAATTATTTTTTCCTTTAGGTTTAGAGTTAGCAATTGCCTTTTTTCCTTGGTTATTTTCTTCTATAGAAAGCATTATATCTGAGAAAAATTATTTTATGCTCCATGAGTACAGAATTTATTAAATTTCTGGTTGGCTTTAGGCTGAAAGGTATCTTTGAAGTTAAGAAGTAGGAAAATAATAAAATAAAATGACGTAATTTAATCTAAGGGAAAATTATGTTTCCCGGAATTTCCAACATGAAACCACTTTTAAAGAAAGTGGTTTGTAAGTTGTTCAAAATACTTGTTTATTTGACAAAGATTGCCACTTGGTAATAACTTGTTATACTAATTTGAATGTGTACACAAGTATATATCTATGAAAGCATATCTTAATTCAAAATTGTCATTTGATGTGCCTTACCAGTCATTTTAATATAAAAAAAATTATATTTTTAATTGTAAAAGAAAGTACACATGAAAGATGATAAAATTATCTTTGATAATTGACTGAAAGATTTGCTGAGTAGAGATACTCTGCTTATCATGCAATTCTAAATTCAAATTGATAAGTGTTAATAAAATATATTAAAATTTCAAGTAACTGATATTGCATACATAAAGTGTTTGGAATGGTATAGCCAATACACTCTCTTAGGACTCAATAATAAAAAAAAAAACACACACAAATCAATTAAAATATGGGAGTAAAAAATCTGAACATAAGCTTCATCAAGGAAGATACATAAATGGAAAATTAACATATGAAAATGTGCTCAATATCATATATCATTAGAAGAAGAGAGATGCATGCTCAACCATGTCCAACTGTGTGACCCCATGGGCTGTAGTCCACCAGACTTCTCTGTCCTTGGAATTTTCCAGGCAAGAATACTGGAGTGGGTTGCCTTTTCCTACTCCAGGGCATCTTCTCACCCCAAGAGAATGAACCCATGTCTCTTGTGTCTTCTGCATTGGCAAGAGGGTTCTTAACCATTGTGCCACCTGGAAAGCCGTCATATATTATTAGAGGATTCAAAATCAAAACACAGTGAGATACTAGTAGACATCTATTTGAAAGGCCAAAATCTCAAATACTGAAAACATCAAGTCATGGCAAGGATATGGAGCAACAGGAACTCTCATTCATTGCTTATTGGAATGAAAAATACTACAGATACTTTTGGAAGACAGTCTGGAATTTTCTTTCAAATTTAACATGCTTTTACCATAATTTCCAGTAATCATGTTTCTTGTTATTTACCCCAAAGAATAGAAAACTCGCATCCACACCAAACCTACACAGTTTATAGCAGCTTTACTCATAACTGTCAAAACTTGGAAGCAACCAAGATGGCCTTCTAAGAATGAATGGATAAACAAACTGTGGTACATTTATATATCAGAATATTATTCAACACTAGAAAGAAATGAGCCATTAAGGTGCACAAGGACTTGGTGGAAGCTTAAATGCCTATTGCTTACTGAAACAAAACAATTTGAAAATGCTAAATACTGTATGATTCCCATTGCATGACATTCTGAGAAAAGGAAAATCTATGGAGATGGTAAAGAGATAAATGGTTGCTAGGGGTTCAAGGTGGAGAAGGCAATGGCAACCCACTCCAGTACTCTTGCCTGGAAAATCCCATGGACTGGGGAGCCTGGTAGGCTGCAGTCCATGGGGTTACGAAGAGTCAGACATGACTGAGCGACTTCACTTTCACTTTTCACTTTTATGCATTGGAGAAGGAAATGGCAGCCCACTCCAGTGTTCTTGCCTGGAGAATCCCAGGGATGGCAAAGCCTGGTGGGCTTCCATCTCTGGGGTCACGCAGAGTTGGACACGACTGAAGTGACTTAGCAGCAGCAGGGATTCAAGGGGAGA
Organism: Budorcas taxicolor; assembly: GCF_023091745.1. Taxonomy (NCBI): domain Eukaryota; kingdom Metazoa; phylum Chordata; class Mammalia; order Artiodactyla; family Bovidae; genus Budorcas; species Budorcas taxicolor. The sequence goes on from NC_068910.1 coordinate 92,503,988, forward strand.
GGATAGATGGATAGATAGGTGAAATACAGGGGTTTGTATTCATGCAGTAAAACTATTTATTCTATGTGATTCTGTAATGGTAGATATATATCACTATGCATTTAAAAAAATAACATTGTCACCACAAAAAGTAAACCCTAGTACAAACTATGCACTTATTTAATAATATTGATTCAATACTGGTTCATCAGTTCTAAGAAATGTACAATACAAGTGCAGGATGTTAATAGGGGAGACTGAAAAAAGGAAAGAGGAGCTTATGGGAATTTTATATACTTTCCATTTTCCTCTGAACCTAAAACTGCACTGGCTGATTTACCTTGTTGTATGGCAGAAACCAGAACAATATTGTAAAGGAATTATCCTCCAATTAAAAAGAACAAAGAAAAAAAAAATGCAAAAAGGAAAAAACTGCACTAAAATAAGTATTAATTTTTTTTAAAAGAGAAAAACAACAAAAACAAATTTAAGAAAATAAATGAGAAATCTTACCTCTGCATCTTATTATTGCATATCTCTGGGAAATTTCCTTAATATATTGAAGTAGTTAAAATATCCTAAATATTAACAAGAGATAAAACACTTAAAATGGTATATATACCTGGAGTCTAGGAACTTTAAATTCTAAAAAATGCTATTTTTGTTTATTATACTCCTGTGAGGGTTGCTATCTGAAAATCCACAATCAGAATTCAAATTCTATGAGATCATAATTTAAATAGCTTGAGAAAAATTAGAGATATTAAAATATTAATTGGACATTTCTTAACAGGTCATGGAAGCAATGACTGGAGTTGATAAGGCAAAAATAAATAAAAATGGAATACATTTTAGAGTAAGCAAATAGACATTATTGAACAAATAAATAATGAAGCACAAGTTGATGAGCAAGGGCAAGCTCCTGCTTCTCTCTAATTTATTTCACCATCTCCAGAAAAAAAGAATGCAATCAAATTGCTAACAATGCAAAAGTATATTTAAAAGCTTATTATAAATATGGATGCAGAGATGGGGGAAAATATGTAAAAATAATGTAATGTTTACAAGAGAGTCTGTGTCTGCAATTCAGAAGTACAGAAGACTCTTGCATGTGTACTTTCCGAACAATAGTCAATGAGAGCAAAGGGAAGACGTGCCAAAAGAATGAGGACAAACATGATTGCAACATTCCACAGTGGGAAGTAAGGGGATTCTAAAACTACGTATCACTTATCCGAAATGCTAGACATGTATTTTTGGCAAAATTCTAAAACAGCTTATATGAAGAAACAGTTTATGAACATTTCACAACTATATTGTTGATCACTAGGCTCCAACACGAATTCACATGGTGAAAATCATTTGAAAGTAACTGCCTTTCCATTTTCATCGTGGCATGCATGAGGCCCATGGACTAGGGGGACACAAATTTCATAACATCTTGAATTTAGCAAAGAATTTGGCAAAGATTGATATCAAAATGCTTTGTGTGATTATCTAAAATGTTGCCGGGATGAAAATGCTATTACATGAAATTTTTTGCTGAATCAGTAATTCTTGGTATAAATTTGTGGATATATTTGTGAATTAGTGTCATATATCAGAAACAATCATGAAGCAGTTTCTAAAAACATGTGGTTAGTTCCAGAGTCTACTGTAGATATACTAATTCAGGATATCTGATTATGCCTAGATTATTTTAAATAATAACTTACAAAGGAATATAATGCAATTGATTTTTCCCTTTTATATGAGAAAAATAATACTATTTATAATTATTCTTTTAGTTCTGTGGCTGCAGCATTAATGTTTCATAAGTGACTTTATTGTATTTTTATACTATAGCTATTCCATCTATAATTAAAGCTATGATATTATTTTCAGTTTTTAGTTTAAACCTGATTTCCAAGTGTTTATTTTCAAATGAAATGCAGAGTAATCCTTTAAAAGATAAATATTACAGTATTATGAGTCCTCTCAAAACACTTCAAGGACTTTGCCTCTCATAGGGAATAAAAAAACCTTACCCATAAGTTTTAGTATAACTGAACACTTTTTCAGCTCTCAGATCTTAGCTACTAATGACTTTCTCATCCACTCCACTCTAGCCAGACTGGCCTGTTTCATTATTCCTCAAGTGGGACTGTCATCATCTTAGTACTGTGGCATTTGCATTTCTTTCTACCCTAGACATTCTCATGGATTGTTCTATCTCTTAGTTATTTGATTGACTGACTATCTCTCACACAAGGATTTTTGTCTATTTTGTTCAATGCTGTATCCACGGACACTTTGTGGTATCTAACATATTAGGTGGAACATATATCAATAAGTGAATAAAAAAATCAAATGTTTTTGCTCTTATGTGCTCTAAAATATAATACGTGTTTTTACCTGAACTTAATCAGAATGTTGATTACATACATTTTTTATTGTAAGATTATATGAGACCACCGTTTTAGTTAATGTTTCCATCTTTGTAAAAATGTATTTCTAAGAAATTTAACACTAAAGATATAAATACTTCCAAAGACTGTATGTCTTAGTCATGTGATTGCTTTATGTAAATTCCTGCCACTTCCTTGGAGAAGGCACTAACAACCCACTCTAGTACTCTTACCTGGAAAATCCCATGGACAGAGGAGCCTGGTAGGCTGCAGTCCATGGGGTCGCCAAGAGTCGGGCACAACTGAGCGACTTCACTTTCGCTTTTCACTTTCATGCATTGGAGAAGGAAATGGCAACCCACTCCAGTGTTCTTGCCTGGAGAATCCCAGGGACAGGAGCCTGGTGGGCTGCCGTCTATGGGGTCACACAGAGTCGGACACGACTGACGTGAGTTAGCAGCAGCAGCAGCCACTTCCTTTTCTAATTTACCTGTGTCTTTCCTATTGATATATTTGAGAGCATATTGACACAGATTTAATTCATACTTTCTGAAAAAAAAAAAACTGTAAAAATATGTTTTATGTCATAATGTTATCAGTCATATTTAACATTTTAAAGGTTTCTAAAAATCCAATCTATTTCAAATTGGCATTAGGATAAATAGGTTTTAAAATCAAAGAAATAATTTTAATACAAAATGGATCACACAGGTAAGTGTAAGGGTTAAAACTGTAAGAAATCTTGAAAGAAAGCATAGAGCAGGTCTTAGTGACTTGTGTTGCTTAATTAACAGCACAAGTGACAAAACATTAATTGGACTACTTTGAAACTTAAAAAAAAATCAAATATGAAAAGATAACTCACAGAATGGGAGAAAATATTTTCAAATCTTATAAAAAACTTTTAATAGTCCAAATTTCACATCCATGTATCACTATTGGAAAAACCATAGCCTTGACTAGATGGATCCTTGTTGTCAAAGTAGTGTCTCTGCTTTTTAATGTGTTGTCTATGTTGGTCATAACTTTTCTTCCAATGAGCAAGCATCTTTTAATTTCATGGCTGGATCTACAACAGGCAGAAGATATTAAGAAGAGGTGGCAAGAATACGCAGAAGAACTGTACAAAAAAGTAGCTCTTCGCCACCAAGATAATCACAATGGTGTGATCTCTCAGCTAGAGCCAGATATACTGGAATGTGAAGTCAAGTGGGCCTTAGAAAGCATCACTATGAACAAAGCTAGTGGAGGTGATGGAATTCCGGTTGAGCTATTTCAAGTCCTGAAAGATGATGCTGTGAAAGTGCTTCACTCAATATGCCAGCAAATTTGGAAAACTCAGCAGTGGTCACAGGACTGGAAAAGGTCAGTTTTCATTCCAGTCCCAAAGAAAGGCAATGCCAAATAATGCTAAAAATACCGCACAATTGCACTCATCTCACATGCTAGTAAAGTAATGATCAAAATTCTCCAAGCCAGGCTTCAGCAACATGTGAATCGTGAACTTCCAGATGTTCAAACTGGTTTTAGAAAATGCAGAGGAACCAGAGATCAAATTGCCAACATCCGCTGGATCATCAAAAAAGCAAGAGAGTTCTTGAAAAATTTACATTTCTGCTTTATTAATTATGCCAAAGCCTTTGACTGTGTGGATCACAATAAACTGTGGAAAATTTGGAAAGAGATGGGAATACCAGACCACCTGACCTGGCTCTTGAGAAACCTATATGCAGGTCAGGAAGCAGCAGTTAGAACTGGACATGGAACAACAGTTCCAAATAGGAAAAGGAGTATGTCAAGGCTGTATGTTGTCACCCTGCTTATTTAACTTATATGCAGAGTACATCATGAGAAACACTGGGCTGGAAGAAGCACAAGAAGGAATCAAGATTGCTAGGAGAAACATCAATAACCTCAGATATGCAGATGACACCACCCTTATGGCAAAAAGTGAAGAGGAACTAAAAAGCCTCTTGATCAAAGTGAAAGAGGAGAGTGAAAAAGTTGGCTTAGACCCAACATTCAGAAAATGAAGATCATGGCATCTGTTCCTATCACTTTGTGGGAAATAGATGGAGAACCAGTGGAAACAGTGGCTGACTATTTTCTGGGGCTGCAAAATGAATGCAGATGGTGATTGCAGCCATGAAATTAAAAGACGCTTACTCCTTGGATGAAAAGTTATGACCAACCTAGATAGCATACTCAAAAGCAGAGACATTACGTTGCCAACAATGGTCCATTTAGTCAAGGCTATGGTTTATCCAGTGGTCATGTATGGATGTGAGTGTTGGACCATGAAGAAAGCTGAGCACCGAAGAATTGATGCTTTTGAATTGTGGTGTTGGAGAAGACTCTTGAGATTCCCTTGGACTGCAAGGAGATCCAACCAGTGCATTCTGAAGGAGATAAGCCCTGGGATTTCTTTGGAAGGAATGATGCTAAAGCTGAAGCTCCAGTACTTTGGCCACCTCATGCGAAGAGTTGACTCATTGGAAAAGACTCAGATGCTGGGAGGGATTGAGGGCAGGAAGAGAAGGGGACAACAGAGGATGAGATGGCTGGATGGCATCACTAACTTTATGGGCATGAGTCTGAGTGAACTCCAGGAGTTGGTGATTGACAGGGAGGCCTGGCATGCTGCTATTCATGGGGTCGCAAAGAGTCAGACAAGACTGAGCAAGTATCCTGAACTGAAATTAGTAGCATGTGAATTGAGTGCAATTGTGTGGTAATTTGAGCATTCTTTGGCATTGTCTTTCTTTGAGACCAGAAGTCAGAAATCAATGTGTTGACTGGGCCACGCAATCTTATTTTGAAACCTATAGGTTAATCCTTTCTTGTTTCTTTTTGTCTTTGGATTGGTTTCCGGCAATCTTTGGTGTTTCTCAGTTTATAGCTACACAGCTCCAATCTCTGACTTCATCATTACTGACGTTTATCTACATGTCTCTGTGTCTTCACACAAATGTCTCCTTATAAAGCCAGTGATCATAATGGGTTAATGACTCACTTTACTCCAATGTAACTTCAGCTTAATCAATTACACTGGCAATGACCTTATTTCCAAAGAAGACACATTCTTTGATATTAAGGGTTTGGGTGGAGGGGGCACAATTCAACCCATAGCAGTTATCATGACTACATAGTTGTTTACTTATGGCTTTTGTGTTGTGGTTAGCAGCTCAGTCATGTCCAATTTTTTGTGACCCTTTGGACTATAGCTCACCAGGTTCCTCTGTTAATGGGATTTCCCAGTCAAGAATACTGGGGTGTCTTGGCATTTCCTCTGATGCCACCTAAACCCAGTTTCTGCCCATCTGCTCCTCATTCATTCTACAGAGGCCATATGGCCCTCACCGTTGCTCTGTAAACATACCAAAAATGTTTCTACACCAGAGACTTTGCACTTGTGATTTCTTTTTCTTGTAGTAACCTTCCCTGGAGATAGTTATGTGCCTCATTTCTTCAGTTCATTCAGATCTCAGCTCAGATACAATCGCCTGAGAAAGTCTTCCCTGGCCAAACATACTGCCATACTGTATCTTCTTTATTTCTCATCATAGTTTGTTTGATGAGTGTTTTTATTTAATATATATCTCCTTTCAAGAAGACGGGAATATTGTATCTCAAGACAGTAGAATAGCTTGTACATGGTATGTACTTAAGGATTTATATTAAATGAGTGAAAGATAAAAGTCTGAGGAGCTAAGTGATAAATACGTCACTCAGCAGCCTAAGGTTAACCTAAAAACTCTCACACTCATTGCCACTGTGCAGCTCTAGTGCTATGCTCTGTGTCTTCCTTAATTAATGACTGGTTTCTCTCTTATTAGACTGAAGTGTTTGGTTTTTTTTCCCCCCTCCTGATTTTGTTCCTAAAGTTAGAGATTAGAGGAATATTATCCCTTGTATTTTCAAAGTTTTTTTTTTTTTTCTTTTTTTTACCTTAAATGTTCTTTCACTTCAGTTCAGTTCAGTCGCTCAGTCCTGTCCGACTCTTTGTGACCCCATGGATTGCAGCACGCCAGGCCTCCCTGTCCATCACCAACTCCCAGAGTTTACTCAAACTCATGTCCATCCAGGCGGTGATGCCATCCAGCCATCTCATCCTCTGTCATCCCCTTCTCCTCCTGCCCTCAATCCCTCCCAGCATCTGAGTCTTTTCCAATGAATCAACTCTTCACATGAGGTCACCAATGTATTGAAGTTTCAGCTTTAGCATCAGTCCCTCCAATGGACATCCAGGACTGATCTCCTTCAGAATGGATTGGTTGGATCTCTTTGCAGTCCAAGGGGCTCTCAGGAGTCTTCTCCAACATCACAGTTCAAAAGCGTCAATTCTTCAGTGCTCAGCTTTCTTCACGGTCCAACTCTCATATCCATACATGATCACTGGAAAAACCATAGCCTTGACTAGATGGACCGTTGTTGGCAAAGTAATGTCTCTGCTTTTGAGTATCCTATCTAGGTTGGTCATAACTTTTCATCCAAGGAGTAAGCGTCTTTTAATTTCATGGCTGCAATCACCATCTGCATTCATTTTGCAGCCCCAGAAAATAGTCAGCCACTGTTTCCACTGTTTCCCTATCTATTTCCCATGAAGTGATAGGACCAGATGCCATAATCTTCATTTTCTGAATGTTGAGTTTAAGCTAACTTTTTCACTCTCCTCTTTCACTTTCAACAAGAGGCTTTTTAGTTCCTCTTCACTTTTTGCCATAAGGTGGTGTCATCTGCATATCTGAGGTTATTGATATTTCTCCTGGCAATCTTGATTCCTTCTTGTGCTTCTTCCAGCCCAGCGTTTCTCATGATGTACTCTGCATATAAGTTAAATAAGCAGGGTGACAATATACAGCCTTGACATACTCCTTTTCCTATTTAACCACCGTTGAAAGCATGTAATCATTCAGTTCTGATTGTAGAGTAGAAAACTCTGGATAGTAAAATATGTACCTGTGTGTGCGTTAAGTTACTTCAGTTGTGCCAATTCTTTGCGACCCTATGGACTATAGCCTGCTGGGTTCCTCTGTCCAGGGGGTTCTCCAAGCATGAATACAGGAATGGGTTATCATTTCTTACTCCAGGGGATCTTCCCAACCCAGGGATCAAACCTGCTATAATTACATCTCCTGCATTGGCAGGTGGGTTCTTTTCCTTAGTTCCACCTGGGAAGCCCAGTAAAATGTGTATATAGATGGAAAATATGTACTGTAGTTAATAACATATAAAGAGTTCATATTCAAAATAATTTTACAGCATCTACAATTTTACAAATTAGAGAGAGAGAGATTTTGTACAACTGAAATTATATAAGTTAAATGTGAAGATTATTTGATGGCAATCTGTTCCTGACAAGGCGTCATGACATCACCCTCAAGTTCACATCCCTTGTAGTTGTGTCTGTTCAGTTTTTTTCCTTTTTCATAATGATGCACTGTTTTGAAGTGAGACCAAGGTAGTTCATTCACCAAAGTTAACCTTTTTTAATTAGACTACACATGAATATTTGTGCTCCTTTTTTATCACAATATCCCTAGTCAAATATCTGGTTCATTTGATCAGCCCTTTCATTTAATTGGCCCTTTGAGAGCAGCCTTCCCCCTAGGCTATACTGTGAAATCCTTGGCAGGACCAGCTAGCAGCAAACACAATGCCACTCCCAAATTATACCTGCTGATAACCTACTGATGTTACCAAACAGAGCAGTCAACTTACATAAATTCAATTATACAAAATTCCTATTTATTTATGAAATTGTAGATGCTTCACACTGCCTCTTGCCCCTCAGGACACATTGCTTTTCCATTTTAATCACTAGCCCATAAGAGTAGAGGAGAACTTTTGTTCCTTTCCTCCTTACTATTCAGCTATGAAGCCATGGCTTCAGAAAAAAACTTAGCAACTGTAAAACAACAATAAAGCCTGCCACACAATTTCTTCCTATTAGATTCATAGGATTATGTTAACATTGTTCAAAAACATACAACTTTTTTGAGTAACCACATCCTCCTGAACAAATTGCAATGCTTTCTATAAAAGGGGAAACCTATTTCACATTCCCTGCTGCTGCTGCTGCTGCTGCTAAGTCGCTTCAGTCGTGTCCGACTCTGTGAGACCCCAGAGATGGCAGCCCACCAGTCTCCCCCATCCCTGGGATTCTCCAGGCAAGAACAGTGGAGTGGGCTGCCATTTCCTTCTCCAATGCATGAAAGTGAAAAGTGAAAGTGAAGTCACTCAGTCGTGTCCGAATCTGTGCGACCCCATGGGCTGCAGCCCACCAGGCTCCTCCGTCCATGGGATTTTCCAGGCAAGAGTACTGGAGTGGGGTGCCATTGCCTTCTCCCTCACATTCCCTACTTATTATCATAGTTCTAAATCACTTTCTCAAGACTTTCATGTACTTCCTAACTCCTTCTTTCTAATCTCCCTAGACATATGACTTAACTGTGGTCTATAACCTATCCTTGAAACTGAGCATCTTTCCTGTTCCTCTTGATGTGATCTTGGTGCCTTTCAGCAATGAACTTGGATAACCTCCTCAGCTATATAACCCCTAGCTTCCTGGTGTAAATACCCTGCTTGTTTCTGAAACTCCAAGGATACTTCTCCCCAGCATTCCCATGTGTGGGGAAGATACCACCAACTTCAAGAGTTTAGAACTGGGCAGACCTAATAGGTATTGTGATTAACATATTTTTCATAGAAAAGAAGCCTTTCTCTCCCCTTCCTTCTATTCAATCTGCATACAAACACAGATTCAGGCCTCTTGCTATTCATAAATATTCTTGTAATGCTCTGAACAAACAAGACATTTCCATCTACAGGCCATGCACAGCTACTTGTTTTCTCAGTAGTGAAGGGATTTAGCTCATCTGTCCATATGGTCACAGCATCCTCCTGTGACTAGAGAGAGGCATTCATGAAACAGCTGTCCAGCTTTAAACGCTCCTGCTTTGAAATAGAACAAACTCCACAATCTGGAAACAAACCCCAAGACTAGGTCTGTTTTAGGATTTCTCTAATGAAGAGGAATAAATATGCTGAAAGAAGCCAACTGGATCTAAAGCTATGCTGTTTTTCCTTAAACATGCTTTTAAGTTTCATAAAAATGTCTCCGGTTTGAGAATTTCCTGTGTCAACATTTAAAGTTTTCAGAAAATAAAATGATGATTTCAGTAACAGTCCCCAAAGAACAAAAACAACAATATTAGGAATGAATTGAATTTGACCTGTTTGTCTTTAATCCTCAGTGCATAAGCAATGTCATAGAAATTTCTCATTTTGTATCATTCTCTCTCTGATGAATTATTTTTCTCTAAATAGCTACTTGAATCAAGGCATGGAGTGCTTCTATCTCCCCCTAGAATTTACTTTTTGCTTTTTTGCAGCACATATCCATCTCTCAATTCATGGCTTCAAGTATCCACTTGTCCACTTCCTATTGCTATATATTTGCATTTTCTAGGGCTTACCAAGTATAGAATTATTCAGCAGGCATTTTTTAGATGTCTGGCTTTCTTTGTTCAGCACTTTTTTCTTTTTTTTTTTAATCAATCCATGTTTCACCTACCAGTAGTTTGCTCATTTTTGTTGCTGGGTACAGTGTTTGAATATCCCACCATTTGTTTAACCATTCACATATTCTTGGGCAATTAGAATGTTTCCATTTTAGGAACATTACCGATAAAACTGACAAGAATTCCTGTACAAGTTGTTATGTAGACGCCTATCTATATTTCCTTTGGATAAACATCTAGGTGTGGGTTTGCTAAGTTGTATGGTAAGAACTGGAGAAGAAAATGGCAACCCACTCCAGTATTCTTGCCTGGAAAATTCCATGGACAAAGGAACCTGGTGGGCTACAGTCCATGGGGTTGCAAGAGTTGGACACAATTTAGCAATTAAACCACTAACGCCAGAGTAAGCGTATGGTTAAGTTGATGAGATGGACTGATATGCAATCTTATAACAGGGTATGAGAATTCTAATTGTTCCAATTTGTAATTAATACTCAAAAATTTAGTATCTATGGTGCACAATACTTGGTTAAATCTAAGAGACATACTAGATATTAAATTTTTGAGTGCCTAAAGTTTTCTTCCTTTTATGAAAACATTCTTTAATGAGTGTTGTTCTGACAGGTAGTTAATTTAATTATAGTTCAACGTGTTCCACAGACATGTTTCTAAGCTTTATTAGCATGATTTTTAAAGGGGTAACCTTTATTTCAGAAGTAGTTTAGCTTCAAGATAGAGCCTTCTGGAATGTTTCAGATCTTTAATGAGGTCACCTCACTCTTGCTGTATACTTTATCTCGGGTAGAAGGAACAATGTCCCCTAAATATACCTCTTTGACAAGTGAATTACTTTGAGCTGATTATTTTGAGCAACTGCAGACACAGGAGGGACTCTAAAAACAAAGTTATTGTTCAATCACTAAGTCATGTTTGACTCTTTGAGACCCCATAAACTGCAGCACACCAGGCTTCCCTGTCTTTCACCATTTCCTAGAGTTTGCTCAAACTCATGCCCATTGGGTTTGTGATGCCCTCCAACCATCTCATCCTCTCTCACCCTCTTCTCCTCCTGTCTTCAATCATTTCAAGCATCAAGATATTTTCTAATGAGTCAGCTCTTCACATCAGGTGGCCAAAATATTAGAGCTTCTGCTACAGCATCAGTCTTTCCAATGGATATTCGGGACTGATTTCATTTAGGAATGAATGGTTTGAACTCCTTGCTGTCAAAGGAACTCTCAAGAGTCTTTTCCAGCATCACAATTTGGAAGCAACAATCCCTGGGGCTCAGTTTTCTTTATGGTCCAACTTTCACATCCATATGTGACTACTGGAAAAACATAGCTTTGACTAGTTGGGCCTTTGTTGGCAAAGTAATGTCTCTGCTTTTAAATATGTTGTCTAGGTTTTTCATAGCTTTTCCTCCAAAGAAAAGCATCTTTTAAATTCATGGCAGCAGTCACCATCCACAGTGAATTTTAGAGCCCAAGAAAGAAAATTCTGTCACTGTTTCCTCTTTTTCCCCATCTATTTGCCATGAAGTGATGACACCAGATGCCATGATCTTAGTTTTCTGAAAGTTGAGTTTTAAGCCAGTTTTTCAGTCTCCTCTTTTACCATCAAGATGGTCTTCAGAATTTATCTTTTTGTAAAGGAAAGTTGCATGAGAAAGGTGAGTTTTATCAGGAAGAGTGTTATTACTAGAGATCATTTCTTTCTTTAACCTCAGAGACTTATCTGCAAGACAGGCAACATTAATTACCAAACTTTTCCTCTTCATATTTCCCCATGAATTTCCTTCCTCCTTTTGAAGCCCCAGGTCCCTATCCCTTTCCTAAACTGAGTGAAGCCTCAATCATCTAGTAGCTTTTTATAACCTGCTAAGTTGCTTCAGTCGTGTCTGACTCTATGCAACCCCACAGACGGCAGCCCACCAGGCTCCCCCATCCCTGGGATTCTCCAGGCAAGAACACAGGAGTGGGTTGCCATTTCATAACCTAGCAGGATATTATGGTGTGTTCCTGGATAGAACCTTCCCCCACATCCTCTGCCATAGTTCCTCTCTGAAGTATATACATAATAATAATCTCATGCATAGTTCCTGGGTGTTTCATGTGCTAAAAAGTATCTCCAATGGAAGAAATTCACTATTTGCTGATCATGAATACCATAGGCCCCATACTTTCTGCCACCTAAATCATCATCAATCAATGAAAGAATCGTGCAGGAGATGAACACATACTCTGGGATACCCTTCCCTAAACATGCCCTTAAAAATGCTTCCTGAAATTTTTCTGGGACTTTGGGGTTTTTTGGTCATGAATCACTTGTTCTCCTCACATGGCCTTGCAATAAACCTTTCTCTGTCCCAAGCCCTGAAGTTTCAGTATCATTTGGCCTTACTGTGCCTGGGTCATAGAAACTTGGATTCAGTAAATTGTGAGCCTCGTATCATTGTGGGGCAGCCATAAGTACATGCACGCATAATTAATTTGTTTCTGTCCTGTTAATCTGTCTCATATTATAAGGAGGTCTCTGTAAAGAACCTAAAGGGGCAGAAGGGAAATTATTTTTCCTCCTCTACACCTAGTATGTGACCAAACTTCAAGAGATCATTAGGCAAATTTCTGGAATTTTCCTCTGGGTCTCTTTCTCTGTTCTGTAAATTTCGTCTTCCTTCATGTTCCCGAATTCTGATACATCTTATCTAATATCTGTTAATGAGTCATTCATCTTCTTTTGCATTCTGTTCTGTCTCTAAGTGGAAGTGGAAATGTGTCTCCAGACAAATAAGCAGCTCAGGAAATTGTAGGCTTCAGCTAGTTTGTTTTTCTTTCCACTGTGATATCTGAGACCATCAACTATTGTTATCCACTAAGCTGTGCAGTCATAGGTTGAGACTTCATGAGGCCAAGCAAAGAAGAGACTCTGGGGAAAAAATAACATGGAAAGAACAGCTAGAGGGAGTACTTAGAGTTTTGAGACACCTGAGTTCCATAAAAGAGTAAAGTGACCCCACTGAACCCCTAGGACATTTAACAAAGACTTTAGAATGCCCTGCATGAGAGCAGGGCTAAACTACTTCCAGAATAAAAATTAACTATATCTACACTAAAGGACTTCTATGCAGAGTACATCATGAGAAATGCTGGGCTGGATGAAGCACAAGCTGGAATCAAGATTGCTGGGAGAAATATCAATAACCTCAGATATGCAGATGACACCACCCTTATGGCAGAAAGTGAAGAAGAACTAAAGAACCTCTTGATGAAAGTGAAAGAGGAGAGTGAAAAACCTGGCTTAAAACTCAACATTCAGAAAACTAAGATCATGGAATCTGGTCCCGTCACTTCATTTCAAATAGATGGGGAAACAGTGGAAACACTAAGAGACTGTATTTTTTTGTGCTTCAAAATCACTGTAGATGGTGACTGCTGCCATGAAATTAAAAGATGCTTACTCCTTGGAAGAAAAGTTATGACCAACCTAGACAGCATATTAAAAAGCTGAGACATTACTTTGCCAGCAAAAGTCCATCTAGTCAAAGCTCTGGTTTTTCCAGTAGTCAAATATGGATGTGAGAGTTGGACTATAAAGAAAGCTGAGTTCCAAAGAATTGATGCTTTCAAACTGTGGTATTTGAGAAGACTCTTGAGAATCCCTTGGACTGCAAGGAGATCCAACCAGTCCATCCTAAAGGAGATCAGTCCTGAGTGTTCATCGGAAAGACTGATGTTGAACCTGAAACTCCAATACTTTGGCCACCTGATGTGAAGAGCTGACTCATTTGAAAAGATCCTGATGCTGGGAAAGATTGAAGACATGAGGAGAAGGGGATGACAGAGGATGAGATGGTTGGATGGCATCACTGACTCAATGGACATGTTTTTGAGTAAACTCTGGGAGTTGGTGATGGACAGGGAGGCCTGGCATGCTGCAGTCCACAGAGTCACAAAGTGTTGGGTATGAATAAGCGACTTAACTGAACTGAACTGAACACACTCATTCAAAAAAATTACTGAGACACAGAATACTGCCTGATTTAGGTCTTCTCTAAATATTCATTTGATTCATGTGAGTATGACATATTTACTAAAAGATTTAGTTCCTTCAAGAGTGATCAGGTTGTCACTTCAGAAAATAAAGCATTTGAAAAATAACCTAATGTCCTCTTGTCTAAAGGTTGAAGTGCCCATTTGAACACTGAAGAACTGAAAAGAGTTCTCTTGTAATGCAGTTCTGCTCGAAAGAGCTTACTGGTCAGAGAACAGAGCAAGACCTATCCTTCCACAATTCAGCATTATGTTTATGCTCCAGCATCTCATCACCAGTCCTGAGGAACTGAACTTCTTCTGGAGTAAATAAAGGTTAGTGCTGATGATGATAGATGGATCTCTCCTACGATGCCCACCTATGATTTACCTGCGGTCAAATTTCTGGAAACAGTTGAAAAGTAGAGCACCTCTATCCTGTATAGCACTGTAAGGTCTTTATTACCTAGATAGCATATTAAAAAGCAGAGACATTACTTTGCCAACAAAGGTCTGTCTAGTGAAGGCTATGGTTTTTCCGGTGGTCATGTATGGATGTGAGAGTTGGACTGTGAAGAAAACTGAGCGCTGAAGAATTGATGCTTTTGAACTGTGGCATTGGAGAAGACTCTTGAGAGTCCCTTGGACTGCAAGGAGATCCAACCACTCCATTCTAAAGGAGATCAGTCCTGGGTGTTCATTGGAGGGACTGATGCTAAGGCTGAAACTCCAATACTTTGGCCACCTCATGTGAAGAGTTTATTCATTGGAAAAGACTCTGGTGCTGGGAGGCATTGGGGGCAGGAGGAAAAGGGGACGACAGAGGATGAGATGGCTGGATGGCATCACTGACTGGATGGACATGAGTTTGAGTAAACTCTGGGAGTTGGTGATGGACAGGGAGGCCTGGCGTTCTGCGATTCATGGGGTCCCAAAGAGTCGGACATGACTGAATGACTGAACTGAACTGATTACCAGTAATGTGCTTGTTAGCTCAAAGGTCCAGCACCTGTCTGGACTCCAAGGATGATTTGAGAGAAAGTGTAAGCCATATTTCTGCTCAACTCCAGTCTGAAGTTAGAGGTCTGAGAAAGAATAATGTGCATATACATGGAATCCAAGTCTTAGAGGACATCAAGAAAGGGATTTTCAAATTAATTTTTATACAATCGAGATATTCAAATGAACATACAGTTACTGCAGCTTTTCTAAATAAAGCTGCTTAAAAATAGGGATCAGTGTTCAAGACAGAGATTTTCAGACTTTTCCAAAGCTATATATTCTATTGGTTTCTCCTGTTAGACTTATTGTCAGGAAAATGAAAGAGAACTCTGGTGTCTCTTCCTGTTCCTATAAGGGCAGCAGTCCTATTGGATTAGGTCCTTACCCTTATGACCTCATTTAATCTTAATTATCCCCTTAAAGGCCCTATCTCCGAATACAGTCACATTGGGTATTAGTGCTATACATGTGAGCTTTGAGGAAACACTTCAACCCATAGCAACTACTGTTACAGACATCTAAATAAGTGAAATGCAGAACCAGAGCATTAAGTGTAAAAGTTGCAAAAATTATTTTAAAAAATAAAAAAAATTAAAAGCCATACATTACCAAACTATTTGGAGAATATTTTAATGCAATACATAGTATAATACATTTATTAAACTATAATGAAAGAAGGAAAATTATAAAATCAATATTTGCCAACCTTCACTGTAGTGAGAGGAAGATGCTACAGCTGAATGCACAGGGCATCTGCAATAAGGATAATATTCTATTGCTTAACTTGACTGTAAATATATGACAATTTATCTTATAATTTGTAGCAAATTGCATTTCAAATTCTACTTCTTATCCTAATGTTATAAAATATATTCTTAATTCAGATATACTAAAATTAAAAAAAAATCATATTATTATTAAAGAAACACAACATACCCCTTTATACTAGTGGTATTTTACAATTCAGATTATGAAATAATCTCTCTATAAAATTGATTTAGTATCATTAAACATATTTTCTATGAATTTATTGTAGTTAAAAATAAATATTTATCTCCCTGTTTTTGAAAACAATAGAGCATATTTTTTCTCAAAGCCCATTTTTGCTTTCTATTATTTTTAAGCCTGAACCAAATATATCTCAGTATAATTTCACATTTAATCTTCTATTGTTCTGTGTTCCCAATAGTGTGCTTTTTCACAAAAAAATATTTTAATGTGCCTTAGATTTCTATGGGCATATGTGAATTTTCTTTTTCTTACTTTTAATTGGAGATTTGATTGTTTCCATTTCTGTTGGCCACCCAAACCACACTACTCTAGGTTTTTAAATTCCATGAGGAAGTAGAGTGCTGGCCTTTCAGTTTCTGTAATTGGAAGTTGCATCATTTGTCTGTGTCAAGCTCTCTGATTGATTGTAAAAAACATTATGCTTATTTTGTTAATTAACTTTAATCCCTATACAGTCAGTTAAAAATATATTGAACAGCTCTCAGTAATCTACTAAAATATAAGGAATTTAAATGCCTGTCTCTATCCCCAACTCTGTTAAAATCATTTCAGCATAAGAGGTTGTCAAATTTCCAAGTAAACATATCATTATGTAGCATTCATGCATTATGGATTTTTTTTTTTAGTTTTACATCTCATGCATTTCATTATCATTGTCTATTATCCAACTAAAGAGCACACCCACTTTATAAGTTCCACATAGTGCATTCAAGTGGGAGCACAGAGTTGAATTAAAAGTGCAATGCCAGAGTGTCAGAGGTAGGCATTTGTTTCTAAGTATTTTACAATTAATTTAGTGGAACAATGTTAATTTAAGCATTACGATTCCTTTATCAAATGTGCTGAAAATGTAATTGCCTTGTACACAGGACAAATAATAGAAATGGCTTGCCCAATTTATTAGTCTACAAAAGAATTAGTGTGATGGTCAATTAAAGGATGCTTTCAAATATAGTTATTATATTGTTTACCATACAGAATTAACTCACGGAAGGTTAAAGGTGTTACTAAAAACATTAATTTAATTCCTTCTAAAAATGACACAAAATTATCATAAAGCAGAATATATGGTCATGAAAGAGCACTTTAATGAAGTCTTGAGATAATTAGAAGAGTTATGATAATTTGCTACTAATAAAATAAAAAAGTATATTATCACATTTTATTTTTATTATTTTCAAAGGAAAATGATCAATTTAATAAAATTGGCTCTCTACAGTATATTTCATACAGTGTGTATTATGTATACATACATATTCTGTTGGCAGTAGTAACACTTGTTTCTTTTGTTAAAGATGGCTGCATTTATTTCAAACATATGAAGTAAAAAATGCCAATCAGTTCTAATAGTAATACTGACTGTTTTTTTGTCATTTTTCCACACAAAGTGGAGTTAATCACAAACAAGCAAGGATATTGAAAACCAGAATAAATGAGGAAGAAACAAAAACAGTTTCTATTCTCCCCCCTCCGATATGATTTCAGTTCACTGTACAATATTTTGTTAGAACATCGGAGAATAAAGAAGTCTGTCCTTACATGCTTCTATCACTGTTCCTCAGAATCTTTTTGTTTCTTGGGATATTAATTGGCACTCTGTAGGAAAAAAAATTAATTTTGCTGTTATTGTTGTGTTTGTGCCCTAAACAAATGTTACTACAATTAAATTTAACAGCAAGACTCCTGAGATTTTTTTTTTTAATAGATGCTAGTAATCTTTATGGATCTCTAAGAATGGAAAGTAGATTTCATTATAACAATTATTTATTAAAAGAATAAGGCACCAATTAACATTTCTAAGAATACTGTACATCACAAAAGATCTGTACAATTTAGCTAATTTGGAACAAAAAATAATAATAGTAATTGCTGGTTCTCAAATACCTAAACAGTGCATCCTTATGAAGGCTCTGTGCCATGCTGTGCTTTGTCGCTCAGACATGTCTGACTCTTCGCAGCCCATGGACTGTAGGCAGCCAAGCTCCTTTGTACGTGGGGATTCTCCAAGTAACAATACCAGAATGGGTTGCCATGCCCTCCTCCAGGGGATCTTCCCAATCCAAATCAAACTCAGGTCTCCCAAATTGTAGATGGATTCTTTACCTTTTGAGCCACAAGCCAAAATCCAAGAATACTGGAGTGGATAGCCTATCCCTTCTCTAGGGGATCTTCCCCACCCAGGAATTGAACTGGGATCTCCTGCACTGTAGAAGAATTCTTTACCAGCTGAGCTGCCAGGGAAGCTCCCATACAGATGCCATCATATATTATTTAAACACCTCAGGATATCATTCAGAAAATCTCCAGTCAGTAAAATAGCAACAGATGTATAGAGATGATAATGATGCATAGTGATAAAACATGTATTTGAATTTTATCTTTGTCCCTTTACTCTTGAGAACTAGAAATTTGGCAATTATTGCACATAATAATTTTCAAGTATTTTATCTTTAATTTTTTTAGATAGTTCACAAATTGATTGGCTCTAGAAAGCAAGATGAATCCTGGAAGGGCACTTATTTTGTATTTTGATGTGATGAGTCAGCTATTGCAGGGTTGATATTCATATTTATAAGCAACTAAGAAGTCCTGAATACTGGGTGACTATGATTAGCAATTGCTTAAGCAACATCAGAATTAATAATGGGTAAAGCAGATGCTAGTAAGGTAATGCTCAAAATTCTCCAAGCCAAGATTCAGCAATAAGTGAACCGTAAACTTCCAGATGTTCAAGCTGGTTTTAGAAAAGGCAAAGGAACCAGTGATCAAATTGCCAACATCTGCTGGATCATGGAAAAGGCAAGAGAGTTCCAGAAAAACATCAATTTCTGCCTTATTGGCTATGCCAAAGCTTTTGACTGTGTGGATCACAGTAAACTGTGGAAAATTCTGAAAGAGATGGGAATACCAGACCACCTAACCTGCCTCTTGAGAAACCTGTATGCAGGTCAGGAAGCAACAGTTAGAACTGGACATGGAACAACATACTGGTTCCACATAGGAAAAGGAGTACGTCAAGGCTGTATATTGTCACCCTGCTTCTTTAACTTATATGTAGAGTACATCATGAGAAATGCTGGGCTGGAAGAAGCACAAGCTGGAATTAAGATTGCCTGGAGAAATATCAATAACCTCAAATATGTAGATGACACCACCTTTATGGAAGAAAGTGAAGAACTAAAGAGCCTCTTGATATGAACGTGAGAGTTAAAAAGTTGGCTTAATGCTCAACATTCAAAAAACTAAGATCATGGCATCCGGTCCCATCACTTCATGGCAAATAGATGGGGAAAGGGTGGAAACAGTGGCTGACTTTATTTTGGGGGGCTCCAAAATCACTGCAGATGGTGATTGCAGCCATGAAATTAAGGTGCTTCTACCTTGGAAGGAAACTTATAACCAACCTAGACAGCATATTAAAAAGCAGAGACATTACTTTGTCAGCAAAGGTCCGTCTAGTCAAGTCTATGGTTTACCAGTAGTCATGTATGGATGTGAGAGTTGGACTATAAAGAAAGCTGAGCACAGAAAAAGTGATACTTTTAAACTGTGGTGTTGGGGAAGACTCTTGAAAGTTCCTTAGATGGCAAGGAGATCCAACCAGCCCATCCTAAAGGAGATCAGTCCTGAGTGTTCATCAGAAGGATTGATGTTGAAGCTGAAATTTCAATACTTTGGCCACCTCATGTGAAGAGCTGACTCAATTGAAAAGACCCTGATGCTGGGAAAGATTGAAGGCGGGAGGAGAAGGGGATGACAGAGGATGGGATGGTTGGATGGCATCACCGACTCAATGGACATGAGTTTGGTTGAAATCCAGGAGTTGGTGATGGACAGGGAGGCTTGGCGTGCTGCAGTTCATAGGGTCACAAAGAGTCGGACACGACTGAGCAACTGAACTGAACTGATGGAATATTTTCATCTTTAATGTACAGTGAGAAATATTGTAAAATGAATGTATCACTCTGACACCAAGTGACAACTTGTTCAAAATATACAAATTCAAGATGCAGACAATATTTTTCACAAGATGTTACAAACGAGAGAAAGAAAGGTTTCTGTTGAAACTCCAAAGAGATATATCAAAACTTACCCTTACCTCTGTACTATTTTTCTAGATTTCTCATACTTGCGCTAATATTTGATATTTATTTTTCTCTTTTTGACTTACATCACCCAGTATGACAGACTCCGGATTCATCCACATCTCTACAAATGACCCTATTTCGTTTATTTTAGTGGCTATTATTTTATTGCACACATGTACCTATTACCAGGGCAGGAATAGAGATACAGACATAGACAATGGGTACGGGGACAATGTGGGGGGAGGGGAGAGTGGATTGTGGGACAGATTGGGAGATTAGAAATTGGGAGATAATGTATACACCACCATATGTAAAAATAGATGACTAGTGGGAACCTGTTATAAAGCACATGGAGCTCAGCTTGGTGCTCTGTGATGGCCGAGAAGGGTGGGATGGAGGAGGCTCACAAGGGAGTGGGTATATGTATACATATAGCTGATTCACTTCATTGTAGAACAGAAACTAACAAAACACTGTGAGGAAATTATATTCAAATAAAAATAAACATTAAAAAACAGCTACAAAAGACGTACCTATTCCCTTTCTTTTATACTACCTTCTAATATTGTTAAAAAATGTAAGCTGTGCAAATGTGGACTGTGAAAGTCACAATCCCTCAGTCGTGTCTGGCTCTACATAAGCATTATAATAACTGTTTTAATTTAGATATGCACTGATCCTGTTCAAACTAAAAGCTTGCTTTACTTTGAGACATATCTTGGTCTCCAGTTGCTGATTAATAGCATGGGATCAATAACATCTAACAGTCTATAAACCAAACTATTGAATGTCATTTATAAAATTGACTCGAGGGAGACCAAAAGTAATGGTGGTAAGAAGGGCCATTTTCAGTTCCCTATACCATTGTCTGACGATGTCACTCCATCACTGGTTGTTGAGATAGAAGTAATCATCATTAATAATTGATAATATCATACATACAATTTGCCAATAAATAATTTTGAAATATTTTATTCTAAGTCTGTTTTGTGAACCTGGATTACAAAATATGTACTCACTAGAACATTTTATTTTAGCATGGCAAAAAGTAGAGAAATTGATCTCATACTAAATTTACAGCCTGAATTTTTCTTTCCTATCTTTGGCTATCCTTAATCTGTATTTCTTTCTTAGTACTATTTAAGTGACAATAAAGCATCTTTGACCTTTAATTTCATATCCTCACCTTAACTGCAATCTTTTATTTATTTATTTACTTGAAGCTTACTTCAAAAATCTATGAATCTGTCTAAATGTTAAATGAAAACTCATGTATTATGCTATTTGGACAAAGACAAAAGAAATTTAAGAATTAGTAAAACTAATGCCTTCATTTTTGGAAAACCACTCTTGTTTTTCTGTATGCCATTAAGGAATTAATTATGGTAAACTATTTTATTTGTACCACTACCATTAATTTGAACATACTCTTAGATGTGATTGATAATTTAAAAAGTAAGCATTTAGTAATATAATTTTAGTAATTGTTGAATAGCTCATAAATCAATAACAGTTATAGAGTAACTGCTGTTGAGGAAATTGTTTTAACATTGGTGGTGGTAGTTTAGTCACTAATTTATGTCCAACACTTGTGACCTCATAGACTGTAGCCCTTCAGGTTCCTCTGTCCATGGGATTTCTAATATTATGTAGGATTTAAATATATTCAATAGGTCCCTGTCCTTAAAGATCTCAGGGTTTATCTTGAGGTATTTTACAAGGCAGCATTTGTTCTTTTTTATGTTTATTTTGCAAATAATTTATTCCTTAATTGATTGCCTATAAGATTTTTCACTTTGAAAGATATTCTGATCAGTTCAGCTCAGTCGTGTCTGCTTCTTTGCGAACCCATGAACTGCAGTGTGCCAGGCTTACTTGTTCATCACCAATGCCGGAGCTTACTCAAACTCATGCCCACTGAATTTGTGAAGCCATCCAACCATCTCATCCTCTGTTGTTCCCTTCTCCTCCTGCCTTCAATTTTTCCTAACATCAGGGTTTTCAAATGATTCAGTTCTTCACATCAGGTGGCCAAAGTATGGGAGCTTCAGCATCAGTCTTGTCAGTGAATATTCAGGACTGATTTCCTTTAGGATGGACTGGTTGTATCTCCTCATTGTCCAAAGGACTCTCAAGAGTCTTCTCCAACACCACAGTTCAAAAGCATCAGTTGTTTGGAACTCAGCTTTCTTTATAGTCCAATTCTCACATCCATACATGACTACTGAAAAATCTATAGCTTTGAATAGCAGGACCTTTTTTGGACAAAGTAACGTCTCAGCTCTGTAATATGCTATCTAGGTTGGTCAGAACTTTTCTTCCAAGTATCCATTGCCTTTTAATTTCATGGATGCAGTCATCATATGCAGTGATTTTGGAGCCCAAGAAAATACAGTCTCTTAGTGTTTCCATTGTTTCCCCATCTATTTGAAATGAAGTAATGGGAGTAGATTCCATGATCTTAGTTTTCTGAATGTTGAGATTTAAGCCAACTTTTTCACTCTCCTCTTTCACTTTCATCAGGAGGCCCTATAGTTCTTGGCTTTCTGCCATAAGTGTGGCACCATCTACATATCTGAAATTACCTGATATATCTGATATTTTTTAATCTGATATTTCATATCTGATATTTCTTCCAGCAATCTTAATTCCAGCTTGTGCTTCATCCAACTCGCTATTTCTCATGATGTACTCTGCATATAAATTAAATAAGCAGGGTGACAATATACAGACTTGACATACTCCTTTTCCAGTTTGGTACCAGTCTGTTATCAACAACCTCAGATATGCAGATAACACCACCCTTAGGGCAGAAAGTGAGGAAGAACTAAAGAGCCTCTTGACGAAAGTGAAAGAAGAAAGTGAAAAAGATGGCTTAATGCTCAACATTCAGAAAACTAAGATCATAGCAACTGGTCCCATCACTTCATGGCAAATAGATGGGGAAACAGTGGAAACAGTGGCTGACATTATTTTGGGGGCTCCAAAATCACTGCAGATGAAGATTGCAGCCATTAAATTAAATGACATTTACTACTTGGAAGGAAAGTTATGACCAACCTAGACAGCATATTAAAAAGCAGAGACATTACTTTGTCAACAAAGGTCCATCTAGTCAAGGCTATGGTTTTTCCAGTAGTCACGTATGGATGTGAGAGTTGGACTATGAAGAAAACTGAGCACCGAAGAATTGATGCTTTTGAACTGTGTGTTGGAGAAGACTCTTGAGAGTCCCTTAGATGGCAAGGAGATCCAACCAGTCCATCCTAAAGGAGGTAAGTCCTGGGTGTTCATTGGAAAGACTGATGTTGAAGCTGAAACTCCAATAATTTGGCCACCTGATGCAAAGAACTGATTCATTTGAAAGACTCTGATGCTAGGAAAGATTGAGGGCAGGAAAAGAAGGGAATGACAGAGGATGAGATGGTTGGATGTCATCACTGACTCAATGGACATGAGTTTGGGTGAACTCCAGGAGTTGGTGATGAACAGTGAGGCCTGGCGTGCTGTGGTTCATGGGGTCGCAAAGATTCGGACATGACTGAGTGACTGAAATTAACTGTTGTTCCATGTCCAGTTCTAACTGCTGTTTCTTGACCTGCATACAGATTTCTCAGGAAGCAGGTTAGCTGATCTGGTATTCCCATCTCTTTAAGAATTTTCCACAGTTTGTTGTGATCCACAAAGTCAAAGGCTTTGGCATAGAATATGAAGCAGAAGTATATGTTGTTCTGGAACTCTCTCGCTTTTTTGATGATCCAGTGGATGTTGGCAATTTGATCTGTGGTCCCTCTGTCTTTTTGAAATTCAGCTTGAACATCTGGAAGTACTGTTGAAACCTGGCTTGGAGAATATTGAGCATTATTTTACTAGCGTGTGACATAAGTGCAATTTGCAGTAGTTTGAACATTCTTTGGCATTGCCTTTCTTTGGGATTGGAATGAAAACTGAACTTTTCCAGTCCTGTGGCCACTGTGGAGTTTTCCAAATTTTCTGGCATACTGAGTGCAGCACTTTCACAGCATCATCTTTTAGTATTTGAAATAGCTCAACTGGAATTCCATCACCCCCACTAGCTTTGTTTGTAGTGATGCTTGTTAAGGCCCAATTGACTTCGAATTCCAGGATGTCTGGCTCTAGGTGACTTATCACACCATCATGATTATCTGGGTCATGAAGATCTTTTTTGTATAGTTCTTCTGTGTCTTCTTGCCACCTCTTCTTAATATAATCTGCTTCTGTTATGTCCATACTGCTTCCATCCTTTATTTTAGCCATCGTTGCATAAAATATTCCCTTGGTATCTCTAATTTTCTTGAAGACATCTGTAGTCTTTCCCATTCTATTATTTTTCCTCTATTCGTTTGCACTGATCACTGAGGAAGGCTTTCTGATCTCCTGTTCCTATTCTTTGGAACTCTGAATTCAAATAGGTATATCTTTCCTTTTCTCCTTTGCCTTTCACTTCTCTTCTTTTCTCAGCTATTTGTAAGGCCTCCTCAGGCAACCATTTTGCCTTTTTGTACTTCTTTTTCTTGGTGCTGGTTGATTACTACCTCCTGTACAATGTCACGAACAGCCATCCATAGTACTTGACGCACTCTGTCTATCACAACTAATTCCTTGAATTTATTTGTCACTTCCATGTATAATCGTAAGGGATTTGATTTAGGTCATACCTGAATGGTCTAATGGTTTTCCCTACTTTCTTCAATTTAAGTCTGAATTAAAAACACTAATTCAGATTTTGTCATTATAGTCAGTGTTCACTTATTCTGTGAATGATTTCTACCAATTTATATTATTCAGACAGTGAAATAGGTAGTTATTTTTTATCTGCTTCCTTTTTTCTTGGTAGAAAAAAATACTTAATATTGAATGTGAAGGTTGAAATAACAGATATTAAATTTAAGTTTCATCATTAATATCAGTCCCCATTTCAGAAGATAAACTGTGCTTGTCTCCAAGATGATGACCAAAAAAAAAAAAAAAAAAAAAATCTATTTTCCTTAATAAATAGCATGAGTATGCCTTTTTAGGAAATAAAATTTTTCTGTCAGTCAAGATAGTTTTACTCCTTTGTGTGTGTCTTCAAATTGAGTTACAACCTCTGATTTTATGGTGAGGCATGTGAGTGTTGGAAAGCATAATTAAAGAAGAAAAACACCAAAGTAATACTTGTATGCATTTTCATTTCTCTTTAGGTAAACAATGAGAAAAATATAGTCAGATTTATGTTTTCAAAAGCATCATACGCCTGTCACATCATTGGATAATTCTAGAATATCATCTAGGCAAAAGATGGGTACATTATACTTCTAATAAAAGGAATGTGCCTTGAGAATAGCTGCTTTACTATGTATCACTTAATTTCAAATTAGCATAGCTTAAAATTTTCCTATAGTGTTATATGTACATTTGAAAGACTATATTGTTTTAAAATAGCCATCTATGAGAGCCAGCCAGTTTGAAAAATAGAGCATAACGTCTATTTTATTTTTAATGCACACAGTACATCTTTCATCTTTCTAACCCTCCTTGATGACCCCATATAAAATTATAAAGCTAAGTTGGTGTATTTTCATTTAAAAAATAAACAGTTTTGTTTCTTTTTTGCCATATATTTATCTGTGACTTCATTATTTATTTTGCAGTTTATATTTATAATTTTCATCCAAGTAAATTCATTATCTGAACTTTCTTCATTGTTACCTCCTCACAGTATTTTATAGAATGGATATGGAACAATTACTTTATCCATGCTACTGTACATGGATTCTTGTACTGTTTTCAAGTTGTTGCTGTTATTGAACAAGCTCGCTCAGGTGCACCAGTGCAAATATTTCTATGGCATACACACTGGAATACAAATTGTTATATGCATATTGAAATTTATTTAGTAAGAGCACCTAGGGACCTCAACTGCTCAAAAGCTGGACACTGAAATTCATTTCAGTTCAGTCGCTCAGTCACTTCCGACTCTTTGCAACCCAATGGACTGTAACACACCAGGCTTCCCTGTCTATCACCACTCCCATAGCTTGCTAAAATGCATGTCCATCGAGTCAGTGATGCCATCCAACCATCTCATCCTCTGTCATTCCCTTCTCATCCTGCCCTCAATCTTTCCCAGCATCAGGGAGTCAGTTCTTCCCATCTGATGACCAAAGTATTGGAGTTTCAGCTTCAACATTTGCGCACCCAATGAATATTCAGGACTGATTTCCTTTAGGATTGACTGATTAGATCTCCTTGCAGTCCAAGGGACTCTCAAGAGCCTTCTCCAACACCACAGTTCAGAAACAGCAATTCTTTGGTGCACAGCTCTTTTTATAGTCCAGCCCTCACATCCATACATAGCTACAGGAAATGATAGCTTTGATTCAGTTCAGTTCAGTCTCTCAGTCGTGTCTGACTCTTTGTGACCCCATGGACTGCAGCACTTCAGGCTTCCCTGTCCATCACCAACTCCCAGAGCTTATCAAACTCATCTCCATCAAGTCAGTGATGCCATCCAAACCTCTCATCCTGTCATCCCTTTCTCCTCCCACCTTCAATCTTTCCCAGCATCAGGATCTTTTCCAATGAGTCGGCTCTCCGTATCAGGTGGCCAAAGTATTGGAATTTCAGCTTCAACATCAGTCCTTCCAATGAACATACAGGACTGATTTCCTTTAGGATGGACTGATTGGATCTCCTTGCTGTCCAAGGGACACTCAAGAGTCTTCTCCAGCACCACAGTTCAAAAGTATCAGTTCTTCGGTGCTCAGCTTTCTGTATAGTCCAGATTTCACATGCATACATGACTCCTGGAAAACCATAGCTTTGACTAGACAGACCTTTGTTGGAAAAGTAATGTCTCAACTTTTTAATACGCTGTCTAGGTTGGTCATAGCTTTTCTTTCAATGACCAAGCACTTTTTAATTTCATGGGTGCAGTCATCATCTGCAGTGACTTTGGAGCCCAAGAAAATAAAGTCTCTCACCATTTCCATTGTTTCCCCATTTATTTGCCATTAAGTGATGGGACACTGAAATTAGAGCAATGCCATGTCAGCCAAGAGCAGGGAACTTGGCCTTCCTAAACAGGTATAGTGTCAGGGGGATTTGCAGACTCAAGTAGTGGTGCCATTCCTTATACCCAATCTGGTATCATGCCTCCTGGTAGGCAGGCACTACTGCAAGTGAGCTTCTACTGGAAGAGCCTCATAGAATATGGGAGTCTTTCTATAGACTTTGTGGCTGCTGACTCTTTAGAATCTAAGTCATATTTCCACTAGGAGCAGAATTGCTGTGTCATAGGATATATGTGGTTTCAATTTTAATAGTTACTGCCTAAGTGTTTTATTTAAAGTAGTGCACTAACTTACATTCCTAGCAACAGCTTATTCCTAGCAAGTGTTCCAGAATTTTGGCAATACTGGAAATTTTTAGACATTTTAAGTTTTGTAAATTTAAAAGAATTAAGATACAGCAAGTATTTTACATTTCCTGGTTTTTAATGAAATTGACCCTGTGAAATACTTATCCTTGTTTTGTGGCCACTTTTTTTCTTGTTTTTTAAATTGTAAATTTTATGAATTGTTTGTATGTTTTTAATCTTACAATTACAATGTGTGTGAGTTTTCTGTCCACTCCCTTTATGTTGTTTTTTAAAATTAAGAATGTTAGTATTTCAAAAATTTATCACATTTAACTTTGAATTTTTCTACCTCATTGTAAGAAATATGTACCACCCAAGATCTGAAGATAAACTTCAGTATTTTCTTCCAAAATATTTAAATTTTGCCTTACACAATCATGTGTGTGTGCATGGATGCTCAGTTATGTGATTTTTTTTTTGCAGTCCCATGGACTGTAGCCTGCCAGGCTCCACTGTCCATGGAATTTTCCAGGCAGGAATACTGGAGTGGGTTGCCATTTCCTACTCAACTCTTACACAGTAATTTGCTTAATTAATATGTAATTGATTTCCCCCCATTGGATATGTGTACTAATAATCCTTAAAAGATCTAAGGAGAGATCTAAAGAAAGTAGAATTTATTAGAATAAGGGCCAAAGGGACATTATTAACAAAGTGACTTTAAAGCTATTAGCCTGATGCTACAAAGCCTAAGAAGAAGGGAGGATGGAATCCTGTTTTCTATATCTCCATATGGATAAACAGTTTTTCTCATCACATGCCCTTAATGAATTTCCTATCCTCTCTCCACTTATTGGCAATACCAACTCTAGGAGGTGTCAGGATTTGTGGGTTTCTTTCTGAGTTTCCTATTCCTTTTCTTGTTACATTTTTCAATCCTGCTGCTAATACCAAACAGTGGTAAAGCAGAAAGCCTTTATTGTTCTAGGGTCCTGTCTTCTTCTTGGAAACTGAATTCCAATGTTGGCTGTGTGATTCTTTTGAAAGCCTGACATTATTTAGAAAATGAAAAAGACTTGAGGGAAAAGTATATCACATGCTAGTTCTGCTATGATCTGCATGTTTGTGTCCTCTACAAATTCATATGCAGAATTCTAACCTCCAAAGATGGTGATGTTGACTAAAAAAAAAAAAAAATGTGTAACCTAAAAGTTGAGAGTTAGGTTTTATTTGGTGGGAATTTCAGACTCAAGCCTGGGAAACAGTATCTCTGGTGACCCTAAGAGAGCTACTCCAAGGAGGGAAGAGAGGAGCCAGGTCATATATAAGTTTGTAGCAAGGGGGCAGGTAATCTGAATATGAAAAGAGTACTCATAATTAAGAACATAGAAGGCAATGGCAACGCACTCCAGTACTCTTGCCTGGAAAATTCCATGGATGGAGGAGCCTTGTAGGTTGCTAGGAATAGGACACAACTGAGCAACTTCACTTTCACTTTTCACTTTCATGCCTTGGAGAAGGAAATGGAAACTCACTCCAGTGTTCTTGCCTGGAGAATCCCAGGGACAGAGGTCCCTGGTGGGCTGCCGTCTATGGAGTCGCAGAGTCAGACACGACTGAAGCGACTTAGACAAGCCAAATCTCTCACATGAAGAGATTTAGAAATCTTCTATGTATATAGGAAGACGCACGCATCTAGCCTTGCTGAAACCACTCCTTTCATATTTATCTTAGCTATCTGGGACCAATCCTGCCTTCTCTATTGTTAGCATACTAATTCTTTGTTTACTGTAAGAGATGGTGAATGTGGCTGGTAGTCATTTATCACATCCCTTAAGCTCCTCAGAGGTTACCAGGGAGGAAGTAACTGATGGCTCCCAAATAGCTGGCTTTGTTTCACCTCAGTCAGTTCAGCCGCTCAGTTGTGTCCAACTTCTTGCAACCTCATGGACAGCAGCGTGCCAGGCTTCCTTGTCCATCATCAACTCCTGGAGCTTACTCAAACTCATGTCCATTGCATTGGTGATGCCATCCAACCATCTCATCCTCTGTCGTCCCTTTTTCCTCCCACCTTCAATCTTTTCCAGCATCAGGGTCTTTTCCAATAAGTTGGTTCTTCACGTCAGGTGGCCAAAGTGTTGATGTTTCATTTGGAAAAAGCTTGTTTCCAGTTAGAGCAGAAAATACTTCATTTCATGGAGATAGGGCTTTAGGGAGGTGAAAAGGTCATGAGGGCTCCACCCACATGAACTGGACTGTCACCTTTATAAAAGAGGCTCCACGGAGATCCCACTACGTAAGAACATAGGAAACAGTTGGCAGTCTGCAACACGGAAAAAATCCTTCACCAGACTCTGACCAGGTTGATACCCTAATATCAGGCTCTACCTTCTAGAAAAGTGAGAAATAAATTTTTGTTGTTTATAAGAGCCACCTAGTCTGCAGCATTTTGTTGTAACAGTTTTTATGGAGTCAGAGAAGCTAACTTCTCTTGGACTTCTGTCACCCCAAGGTCTTGGCCTCACAAATATTTGTTACTTGGGTAGCTGTCTAGTACCTAGAGCCAGTTATTCATCAGTTGTTCCTGTTCAATTTTTGTATTTGTTCTCAGCAAGAGGAATGGTCCAAAACAAATTAGTCCGTAATTCCAATAGAAAGAACTCTCGGGGAGTTTGTAATTTCCTCCGTTCTGACTCACTGCAACAAAAATTTCAAGCAACAGACAGACCAGAGTTATAGCTCAGTTTTATTGGCAAGCAAAGGAAAATACATCCTCAAGGCACGAGGGTGGGCCAACCCAAAAGATATGAAGGGAAGAGAAGCCCCTGGATCAATTTTGGCTCCTCTATTTACATGTTTTTTTCTCCTGTCCCTGAGACTGCCCTATGTAAACTGGGCTAGCCAGAAGGGCTATTTGTTTTACCTGAGGTCCTCAGTCTGGTCCTGGGATCTTCTTTTGTTCTAATTCCCTGGGCTTTTCCCTTCTTTTTCTTTTAGCCACTGCCATTTTGGACTTCTTTCTTCTATTCTAACTACCTAACAGAACGAACCCGTCTTTGGTGTGTGTGTGTGTGTGTGTGTGTTTTCCTTCTATTTTCACTTCAGTTACAATTTTTAATTCACTTTCTCAAATTCACTTTATGCATTTTGTAAGCTGTTTTTCTTTTATATTTTTATAACCAAGCAGGACCCTATAAGGCCTACATGGGACAGACCCCTCCCTCATACCCTCTGCTGTAGCTCCTCTTTTAAGTACCTAGATAATAGTATGTGATACACACTTTATGAATTGTTTTACAGATGCTAAGGCCCACCAAATAGAAGACATTAACTATTTGATGATCATGAGTAGTAGCCCCCAGACCTAGTAACACCTAAGGATTGATAATATTATTCCCAGTGAGACAGCCTTGTTGCCTCATCATCAGCTGATCTGAGAATGTGTATAAGCTGATTATATACAGGGATACCCCTCCCTCATTTTTCCTTTAAAAATGCTTTGCTAAAATCCCTAATAGAGTTTGGGCTGTTTGAGCACTAGCTATTCAGGACTCCTTGCTCAGCACCCTACAGTAAACTCAGCACCACCCAATGTCTGCTGATTGGATTTAGTATATGCAGATGAGCAAACCCTAGTTTGGTTTCATATCATTTCAAAAAACTTATTCTTAATTACTTTAAATGTATAATTTTTTTAAAGATTCTGCATTTCATAATTCTGCATTATTTATGGGTTTGATTATGTAGGCTTACTTCTGCTTCAGCTCTTAGCTTACTTTCTCAAATGTTTGGAATGTTTTATTATTATAAGCATATTTTCCTTGAACTTTTCTCTGTAGATATTCTCAATGGTTTGAATTAAAATTCTTCAGAGAGGGATTTTGTTTACTTTTGACATGAACCTGGAAACACTGATGATGGACTATTTTATACTTTTTGGTTGGGTATTTAAAGATCATCAAATCATTTTGAATTCTGGGCTCTCTCATAGCTAATTTTTCCCTGAGGGTAAGAATTCCCACATGAAAAGAAATAAAGGAAAGAGATAGAGGAAAACAATATGTAAAGAAATAGAGGGAAACAATAGAATGGGAAAGACTAGAGATCTCATCAAGAAAATTAGAGATACCAAAGGAAACTTTCATGCAAAGATGGACACAATAAAGGACAGAAAAGGTATGGACCTAACAGAAGCAGAAGATATTAAGAAAAGGTGACAAGAATACACAAAAGAAGAAGTTAAGTCACTTAGTTGAGTCTGACTCTTTGCGACCCCATAGACTATAGCTTACCAGGCTCCTCCATCCATGGGATTCTCCAGGCAAGAATACTGGAGTGAGTTGCCATTACCTTCTCCAGAATAACTACACAAAAAAGATCTTCATGACCCAGATAATCATGATGGTGTGATCACTCACCTAGAGCCAGACATCCTGAAATGCAAAGTCAAGTAGGCCCTAGGAAGCATCACTATGAAAAAAGCTAGTGGAGGTGATGGAATTTCAGTTGAGCTATTTCAAATCCTAAAAGATTATGCTCTGAAATTGCTACACTTAATATGCCAGCAAATTTGGGAAACTCAGCAGTGGCCCCAGGACTGGAAAATGTCAGTTTTCATTCCAATCCCAAAGAAAGGTAATGCCAAAGAATGCTCAAAAACTGAAAGTGAAAGTTAACCCCACAGTTGTGTCTGACTGTTTAGGATTCCATTGTCTGCAGCCCGTCCTCTGTCCATGGAATTCTCCAGGCAAACTACCACACAATTGCACTCATCTCACACACTAGCAAACTAATGCTCAAAATTCTCCAAGCCAGGTTTCAACAGCACATAAAAAATGAACTTCCAGGTGTTCAAGCTGGATTTAGGAAAGGCAAAGAGAAGAACCAGAGATCAAATTGCCAACATCTGTTGGATCATTAAAAAAGTGACAGAGTTCCAGAAAAACATATACTTCTGCTTCATAGACTATGCCAAAGCCTTTGACTGTGTGGCTCACAAGAAACTATGGAAAATTCTTAAAGACATGGGAATACCAGGTGAGCTGACCTGCCTCCTGAGAAAGCTGTATGCAGGACATGGAACAACAGACTGGTTCCACATCAGGAAAGGGGTACATCAAGGCTGTATATTGTCACCCTGCTTATTTAACTTATATACAGAGTATTTCATGAGAAATCCTGGACTAAATGAATCAAAAGCTGGAATCAAGATAGCTGAAAAGAATATCAATAACCTCAGATATGAGGATGACACCACCCATATGGCAGAAAGCAAAGAAGAACTAAAGTGAAACAGGAGAGTGAAAAAATTGGGTTAAAACTCAACATTCAGAAAACTAAGTCATGGAATCTGGTCCCATCACTTCATTTCAAATAGATGCGGAGACAATGGAAACTGACAGACTTTATTTTTGGGGGGCTCCAAGATCACTGCAGATGGTGACAGCAGCCATGAAATTAAAGGATGCTTGTTCCTTGGAAGAAAAATTATGACCAACATAGACAGGATACTAAAAAGCAGAGACATTACTTTGCCAACAAAGGTCTACTTAGTCAAAGCTATGGTTTTTCCAGCAGTCATGTATGCATGTGAAATCTGGACTATAAAGAAAGCTGAGCACCGAAGAATTGATGCCTTTGAACCGTGGTGTTGGAGAAGACTCTTGAGAGTGCCATGGACTGCAAGGAGATCCAACCAGTCCATCCTAAAGGAAATCAGTCCTGAATATTCACTGGAAGGACTGATGCTGAAGCTGAAACTCCAATATTTTGGCCACCTGATTTGAAGAGCTGACTCATTTGAAAAGACCTTGATGCTGGGAAAGATTGAAGGCAGGAAGAGAGGGGATGACAGAGGATGAGATGGTTGGATGTCATCACCGACTCAGTGGACTTGAGCTTGAATAAACTCTCAGAGTTGATGGACGGGGAAGCCAGGCATGCTGCAGTCTATGCAGTTGTAGAGTTGGACACAAACGATTTACTGAACTGAACTGAAGAATTACCATGAGATACTTTTTAAAAAAATTACTTTTTCCTCACACCCGTCTGTGAAGTGAAGTGAAGTGGAGTCGCTCAGTCGTGTCCTACTCTTTGAGACCCCATAGACTGTAGCCTATCAGGCTCCTCCATCCATGGCATTTTCCAGGCAAGATTGCTGGAATGAATTGCCATTTCCTTCTCCAGGGGATCTTCCCTACCCAGGAATCAAACCCAGCTCTCCCGCATTGCAGGCAGACACTTTACCATCTGAGCCACCAGGGAAGCTCACAACCCATCTATACCAAAGCTCAAACAGAGTACGTTTCCTCAGTGTCTTCCTCTACTGGGTGATTTTTCCATCCTCTCCAGTTCAGGCTTAATATGTCACAGTTTAGGAGTTCTGGCTTTCTTTAGAACTTTCAGATCCTCTTTTTCACCCTTCAAGATCACCCAAAACTGTCTCACATTTCTGAAATGTGACCCATTAAAATCCAGGCAAGATGCCAGCAAGACTGGAAGTTAACCGAGGGCAAATTCCAACATCATTTTTCCTTCATTCTGTAGAATTTAGGGTTCTTTTTTT
This sequence comes from Budorcas taxicolor, assembly GCF_023091745.1. NCBI lineage: Eukaryota > Metazoa > Chordata > Mammalia > Artiodactyla > Bovidae > Budorcas > Budorcas taxicolor. The sequence continues at coordinate 92,537,937 of NC_068910.1, forward strand.
CTTTCTTTCTTTCTTTTTCTTTTCTCTTTCTATTGAATTTTCTTTCTTTCTTTCTTTCTTATTTTTTCTGGTCAGGATGTGATCTTTGAGATAGTTTAAAGCATACTTTAACCAAAATTTTTTGATGTGCTAAATACATAGATTTTTGTCAGAATCTGAGAAATAATTACAAACATTTCCACCTCACCTTAGTTAAATACAACTCCATGTGAATAGTAATGTGTAAATAATCGTTAAAGATTTAATTAAAGGAATGTTCTTTTGTAGAATATAAACTTTTTGAAAAAATACATTATAAAAATTCAAGAAAATGTTATAGTTTATTTCTACATAGGAATATAATCAAATGACCTTTTAGAAAAGCCTACAAATTGTATTTATGGCTTCATGTTTTAGTTCTAAAACAAACCAAAAGTCTAGCATGCCTAATTAAAATAACATAAAGGCACAATGTTTTATTATTAGAGCATAATTACCATAATTTCCATATTTCAGAGGGTCAACAATGTTTTCTATATTAAGATACTTAAATTGAATTTCTGAAAGAAAGTTTAGGGTTGTAAGCTAACCTTGAGAATGTTTCTATAGCCTCAAATAGGTCAGATGCTTTGAGCCTTGTTTAAATCTTTCCTGCGGCATTAACTCAAGCAATTGCTAAGAAGATACTTGTAACCAGACTGAAATTACATAGAACTCAGATAAGAAGTATCGCTGGACCAATCACTTTTTCTCATTATCAAGTTTGCACATTCAATAACATGTAACTGGCATTGATGAGAGTCAGCTGCATTTGAGAATGGGAACAAATCCTTTTCCCAAGGTAAGAGGTACAGGATTAGCTATGTCTAAAAAGCTCCAAGAGCCAGTAGCATTCTTGAACTTAATGTACCAGGTCAGTCCCACATTTTTGAGAGGGCACAACCCAAGTAGAGGAATTTTGACATCAGAATTTGTATCTGGCAGTCATGAAATTACTACTATAATATTGCTCTATGCCACATTGTTTCTTGCTCCATGTCATTCCTTGCTGTTCTGTCGCTCAGTCATGTCTGACTCTTTGCGACCCTATGGACTGCCAACACACCAGGCTTCCCTGTCCTTCACCATCTCCCAGGGCTTGCTCAGACTCATGTCCATTGAGTCAATGATGCCATCCAACTATCTCGTCCTCTGTTGTCCCCTTCTCCTCCCTTCAATCTTTCTTAGCATCAGGGTCTTTTCTTATTTTTTCTTTTTTTAAAAGAAATGTCTATTTTTATTTCAGTCTTTTTTTTATTTTATTTTACTTTATTTTACTTTACAATACTGTATTGGTTTTGCCATACATCAACATGAATCTGCCATGGGTGTACATGGGTTCCCAATCCTGAACTCCCCCTCACCTCCCTCCCCATACCATCTCTCTGGGTCATCCCAGTGCACCAGCCCCAAGGATCCTCTATCCTGCATTGAATTTAGACTGGCGATTCATTTCTTACATGATATTATACATGTTTCAATGAAAGCTGTGGTTCATATACACAATAGAGTATTACTCAGCCATTAAAAAGAATACATTTGAATCAGTTCTAATGAGGTGGATGAAACTGGAGCTGATTATACAGAGTGAAGTAAGCCAGAAAGAAAAACACCAATACAGTATACTAACACATATATATGGAATTTAGAAAGATGGTAACAATAACCCTATACGCAAGACACCAAAAGAGACACAGATGTATAGAACAGACTTTTGGACTCTGAGGGTCTTTTCTAATGAGTCAGTTCTTTTCATCAGGTGGCCAGAGTATTGAAGCTTCAGCTTCAGCATCAGTCCTTCTAATGAATATTCAGGATTAATTTCCTTTAGGATTGACTGGTTTGATCTTCTTGCAGTCCAAGGGTCTCTCAGTAGTCTTCTCTAACACCACATTTCAAAAGCATCTATTCTTCTGTGTTCAGTCTTCTTTATGGTCCAACGTTCACATTCATACATGCTGCTGCTGCTGCTGCTGCTGGTGTTAAGTCTTTTCAGTCGTGTCTGACTCTGTGTGACCCCATAGACGGCAGCTCACCATGATCCTCTGTCCCTGGGATTCTCCAGGCAAGAATACTGGAGTGGGTTGCCATTTCCTTCTCCAGTGCATGAAAATGAAAAGTGAAAGTGAAGTCGCTCAGTCATGTCTGACTCTCCGTGACCCCATGGACTGTAGCCTACCATACTCTTCTGTCCATGGGATTTTCAAGGCACATTCATACATGACTAAGAGCTAAGTTAAATGCAGTGCTAACTGAAGGCTATCCTGTCTCATATGTAAGACATCAGCCTGAAACCAAGACTACTGTTCCTACCAAAACAGTGGACAAAGGAAGATATCTCAGAGCCAGAGTTAAACTTAAACAAACAAACAAACAAACACACAAAAAACAATTTCATAAGTTGAAGATTTCATAAGTTGAAGACAATTTCATAAGTTGAAGATTTTCCTATAAACTCCCTGAAATAATGTACAGATGAAATATACATGCAATACACAATAACTTTTTTTAAAATTTGATTAAAATGCTCAGTTTAATATTTAGGTTTATATGAGATTTACTAGATAAAGCATTCTTAGGATATGCAAGAAATAGGAATATATTTAATTGCTCTCTAGAGCTCAAACATACATTACATTTATACATTCTCAACAAATTAATTGGATTGATAGCTTTTTTACCACAGACTTCAGTGTCCACAATTATAAGGACTATTGTTCTAAAAGTTTATACCTAGGTAATTCATCTAAAACAAGACAGTTCTTACTTAGGCATTACATGCAGGAGAATGTCTGTATATGCAATAGAAATCCTTAAAAAATATATTATTGAAAGGTTAAATTTCATATTGTGGTTATTTTCTCCCTGTCAGTTATCTCACTACATTGTTGAAGAAAATTATTTTCATTTTTCTCCTGCTTTGAGTTTAACTTAAGAATCCCTATTTTTTGACATCTGACTTGATAGAGAATTGAGATTGAAAAGTTCTATGAACATCAAGCTAACAAAAAAAAAGGGGGAAATGCAAAGAAAAAAGCTTCTGAAGATAATAAAAATCAATAATTAAAACATATCTTTGTTTAAAACATCTAGTATTTAAGGTACATAAGTGAAGGGAGATCATTTCAAATTTATGTTTAAGTAAAATTATGATGTCTGTATATTCATTCTTTTCAATTTTACACCACATACTTAGGCACAGTAACTCAATGTCATGTATCAATAATCCCTATGATTTTGATATGGCCTGCAGACAATTTATATGGAATCAAGATTGCCTGGAGAAATATCAATAACCTCAGATATGCAGAAGACACCACCCTTATGGCAAAAAGTGAAGAGGAACTAAAAAGCCTCTTGATGAAAGTGAAAGAGGAGAGTGAAAAAGTTGGCTTAAAGCTCAACATTCAGAAAACGAAGATCATGGCATCCGGTCCCATCCCTTCATGGGAAATAGATGGGGAAACAGTGGAAACAGTGTCAGACTTTACTTTTGGGGGGCTCCAAAATTACTGCAGATGGTGACTGCAGCCATGAAATTAAAAGACGCTTACACCTTGGAAGAAAAGTTATGACCAACCTAGATAGCATATTGAAAAGCAGAGACATTACTTTGCTGACTAAGGTCCGTCTAGTCAAGGCTATGGTTTTTCCTGTGGTCATGTATGGATGTGAGAGTTGGACTGTGAAGAAGGCTGAGCGCTGAAGAATTGATGCTTTTGAACTGTGGTGTTGGAGAAGACTCTTGAGAGTCCCTTGGACTGCAAGGAGATCCAACCAGTCCATTCTGAAGGAGATCAGCCCTGGGATTTCTTTGGAAGGAATGATGCTAAAGCTGAAACTCTGGTACTTTGGCCACCTGATGTGAAGAGTTGACTGATTGAAAAAGACTCTGATGCTGGGAGGGATTGGGAGCAGGAGGAGAAGGGGATGACAGAGGGTAAGATGGCTGGATGGAATCACAGACTCGATGGACATGAGTCTGAGTGAACTCTGGGAATTGATGATGGACAGGGAGGCCTGGCGTGCTGCAATACATGGGGTCACAAAGAGTTGGACATGACTGAACGACTGAACTGAACTCAACTGAATGTGATCAGTTTGAAAAAGAGTATATATAGGTTCCTGTGTTATCTGTACCTAGTAGTCTGTGTGTATGTTCCTGTGTGTGTGTATTTTATTTGCATTATATTAGATATAATTCATCCCAGAGAAATGAAAATCTTACTGTAATGGATTCTCTTGGTTCAAAAGGTGTACCACCTTTTTCATATTATTACCTTAGAAGTATCCTAGCCATATCTGAAAAAATTTCAAGGCAATCTTCTGAAAAAGTTTGAGAGGAAAACACATATTGATCAGTACTAAGTAGTAAAAATTTATTGCAATGTTGTCAGTTGCTTTATTCCAGATCAATACAAATCTCACCAAAAGCTTCTTAAATGCAATAAGAATCTGACAAGACCTTTTTGTCACAGATTAGTGTTAAAGCAATGAAAGAGCCCCTTAGGAAAATTGTCTTTCTGGCTGAAATGCCAGCTGTATTCTGTTTCTGAAGTGTTCTATATGTGTTCGACATCTTTATTGATGTTGTGGATGTCTAAAAAGAAAAAAAAAAAAGGAGCCTAAACATTTTGTGTGCAGAGTAATGCAAATGAGGATAAGCGGAGAATTTAGATTCACTGCTTCTATCAGAAATCCATGATTTGATGCATATTATATTGCTGAGCAGAATTACATTATAGCAACCCAAGCCCAATTAAATTCTGTAACATTCTTAGACTATTCCATCAGGTTGATGCTAAATTAATTTTTAAAAAGGTAATACAATATTTTCAATAAGATTTAAGAATATGTTAGCAAAATATTTATTTTTCTTAAGAAGAAGAAAGGTTATAAACTGGATACAATGTAAATTTAGATTTTGCTCAACAAAGCATCTACATAGTAGAATAGTAGAATCTAATTTGTAACTGTAAAAGGAGTTCTCTGGAGCTTGAGACAAGGCTGCATTTCATGAATTCTGATAACATGAGAGTGTAGTCATCTTGGCAGTCTTATAATGTCAGTTTGCATAAGCAAACCCATTGAGGCTTGCTTATTTTGGTATATGTTACTCTTGGCACTAACAGTTATTGGGACAGAGAGAAAGCACATGCATCTTCCATGATATTTATGTGAAAATTATTTTATTATAGCTATCAGTTCAACTATGTAAAGATTTATCTTTTTCAAATAAAAGAAAAATCTGATTTTGGAACTCTACCTTTTACTTAACTCCATTATTTTAGCACCCCTTCCCTAGGCAGATAAATGTAGGTATGATTTTTTAAGCCTGCCAGTCTTGTTTTTTTTTGTCTGTGTCTCTTATCTAAATTATTCCCTTTGTGATCTCAAATAATAGTCTTTTGTTAGTGCACTTGTGCAGCTCTATGTATTATAATTTCTAGTAAGTGTTAGAATTAGTATGATTTTAAGCTTTGCTCAATCGCTAAGTTTTGTCTGACTTTGCAACCCCAAGGACTGTAGCCCCCAGGTTCCTCTGTCAATGGGATTTTCCAGGCAAGAATACTGGAGTATGTTGCCATTTCCTTCTCCAATAAAATGCATATGAATATATAATATTGTTTTACAAACATAATATATAAAATATATGATGAAACCAAAGACAGTGATAATAATTATAAATATACATGTATGTAATAAATGTATTTCATGCATGTAAATTATATTAATTATACATTAGATTGTATTACATAATATTATATATCAGTGCCATTGTAAGCATAGTGATACTGTTTTGAAAACTATTACATGATTTGAAGTTAATTTTTTCCAATTGACTTAATGAATGTTGCCACTTTGCAAGAAATTCTAGAATTAAAATTGACAAGATGTGGAATGGAAATATATCTTGCAAATGACAACATAATTCATTTAGCTTCATAACTCAGCTTCAAGGAAAAATGTTCAAAGGCTTATCTTGAATATTATTTACTGGGATGTAGGACAACACAGTGAGAAGCAGTGGGGTTGTTTAGATTATTAGCAAGATCATAGTAGACCTATGTGTATAATCTGATGGAGTTTATTGTGCCCTATTCCAAATTAGTGGGCTCTAATGTAAAGGTAAATAAGCATATGGTTAATGACACAAAGGAGCCTGTCCCTGTATGGTGCTGTTGCCTGTAACACAGCTTTGGAACTCACTTGTATTTAAAGGTTTGAGAAATGCGAGAGGGCAACAAATCATATAAGGAGTGTGGCCTTGGGAGAAGAGTATATCTGGCTTCAAAAACAGGCTCTCTGTGTGACTAGCTCTGTGACCTTATGAAATTTATTTCTGTTCTTTGGCCTCGGGTCCCTGGTTGTTGAAAACAGGAACAGGTATGATATACCTTTCTGAGGAGGTTTCTGTTTCTGCCTGAGTGCCTCTTTGCAACAAGAGAAATAGTATCTTTATGAGAATCTTTCTTTAGTCACTATCATAATAAACACACTGCCTTCTGTCTTGTTTTAATGTCTTGGTGTACCCCCACACCCCAAAATTTTAGTTTTTCTCATCTTTCTTATCTACTAATTCTTAATCATTAGACTTTGTAATCAGATCTTCTTGAGTTGGTCTCCTGGATATAGGATGAGTTCCACAGTGAAATCTGATAGCTTCCAGAAACCTCCAGACAGTGATGAAATTGAAATTCTTGCTGGAACAGAGCCACACCCTTTAGTTTATATCTGTCTTGTTTATGGCTGCTCTCACCTCAAAGACAGAAAATTGTGACAGAGAATTTATGACCCTCAAAGCCAATCTGATCATTTAAAGAAAACATTTGTGAACCTTTGGTCTAGACAATATGGTGACAATCTGGTTTTATGGTGAGTGATTTCAAGTGGAGCATATCTTTATGTGTAGAGAGAAAGGAACTAAACAGCCCATTGCATCCTGCGATTACAGAGCCTCTGCTTTCATAATAGTCATTGAAAATCATTAGATAGACCGAGGTCAAAGGACTGGATTTAAAATAAATAAAAGCTTTCAATTGATCAAATTAAGCACTAAATTCAAGTATTCCTTCCTTATTCTAAAACAGTCTTTAAGTCATAACTATTATTATAACAAGGACACATAGAGCAAAGATTGAACCGCATTTTAACTCCCATGGGAAATTGTGTCTACTTCTAAAATCATTCACAGATGATCTCCACCTTCAATTCCCAAAGACCTGGATTCCCACTTGGGTAGAAAAATCTTTAACTAATAGTCCTAGTTCCTTCAAATTTTTGTTTCTTACACTTAACATGTACTTAACTCTGAGAAAAGGGGCAGGCGGGGCGGTGTGGAGGAAGAACTGGTTTCTATTCTTGTAAATATAACACTTTTTGTGACTATAAAACTAATGTAAGAATCATTAAATAGATGCATTTATTCATTGAGAATATTATGCTCCTGTGGCTATGCACGTGGAATAAATCAGGCTGAGCAGCCCTTACTCTCCCTAAGGGCCTTCAATTGGGTTTAAATATCTCTCTGCCTGAAGTCATATGGTTTAGAACCTAATCAAAATGTGTGGATCAGGATTCCTGAGCATTTTTGACAGTCTAGTGGACAAACAGGAATGAAAAAGGGAGTTTCTGGATAATTTTTGTCACTTCTTTTTTTTCAGATACTGACAATAGTGAAATAAGGATATAGCTTATTTTAATTTCCAGTAAATCAAGTGTGGCTTCTATGGATCATGTCTATGTCTAAGCATGAATGTTTTCTAACTGCTTACAAAAGATAAGATGAGAGATAGAGATGGCAGGAGAACAAATTTATTTTATATTATTTTTGTATTAAAATAAAAAAAAATCATTTATTTGGGGGTGACTTCCTCTCCTACAATACAGTTTTAATCTTTTTTCCACTCTGCTTCCCTTCAGATACATACTTCTTCTTGAGCATACAAAAGCAGTCTTTTCAACTAAAAACTAACAAACTACTATGAATAGTATTAGAAAAAGCTCTCATTGCTAAACATAAGACAGATTTGAGGAATTTGTGGATGATAATATGACACCTTGAATAGTAAACTTTCTTTCTCAAACACCATGATTTTTTTTTTTTTGACTGCTATATACAGAAAACAACCAAAGTTTAGTCATCAAAACCTTAGAATCTTTATAATATACACAATTTTATGGGTTAGAAATGCAAGGAGGGTTAGGGATTATTTTTTGCCTCCAAAACACTCTCCGTTTGTTCTTAGCTTAAATGGATTATATGGTTTGGTTGGGCTTGACTGTATGTATCCTCTGGTCTAGGGCTTCAGCTCTACCTATCCTCCAGGACGTTTGATTTTCCTCCACATGCTGTCTGCTAAGGCAGACATATTCGAGATGGGTTCTTCACTCAAGTTGTGGGGACCAGGTTGGAATGTGTGGGACAGCTGTTGGCTCTTCAGCATCTCTCTTCCTATTCAGACCTCTCCACATGGGTAATGTGGGATTCATCACAGAGTGTCATTCAAGAGAGACTTTTCCCATGACAACCATCTTCTCTCCAAGTCCCAGAGAGACAGATGAACACTATTTTTTTTTTTTTAATTCAGTCTCTGAAGCCACTTCCACTGCATTCTACTGATCAAGCAATGTACCAAGACCAGTTGGAATTCAAGGAGGGTGAGAAGGATAAAATGCATACCCACAATACTCATGCATAGAGGAATAGAAGTGATGATAGTTGGTAGTGGCCATGCCTTTCTCTTTATTAGAGTGAGGAACTTCTCTAGGGACAACAGTATGCATCTAGTAATAAGAAAGAAGGAAAATAACACAGGATTTAGCAGTAGGGAGATATAAACTGTGTTCACTGGCTGGGTGACTTGACGCACCTTACCTTGTCTCTACGATCCTTACTTCCTTAGTCGGGTATATAAACCATGTAGCACTTGGTTAATGCTAACTGAATTGGTGATGTTATAGTTTCTTTCTTAGGTTGAATGATTTTGTTCTCTTTTTACAAAACAGAATTAAGATAAGCCATGCTATTGCCTTTTTAACCCAATATTATTTTGTCTTTTTGCCCTTCTTCAAGCCCAAGTAGGAATACTCTGGTAGCTGATTAGAAATATGAGTTTTTTTTCTCTTAAAACAAATGTTTCAAAGAATGCTGTTCCTTATGGATTTGTAACCATAAGTTTTTCTGTGTGTGGCTTAGAGGTGTTAAAACCAAATTATTGAAGTGTCCTTATGTTAATTGAATTACAGGAAGATTTGCAGCTTTGGTCAATGAAAAGGCCTGAAGCACAATGCCAAGGGACATCTGCTGTGTGCTGTTATGCCACTGGTACATCATAAAACATATAGTAGGGATCGGTCACACTAGAGAGGGAGCTCTCATAATCCAGAACAAAACAGGTAACAGCTTTTTCAGTCAGATAGTCAAACTAAAATATGTATTATAATTGGCATTTGAAGTAGAAAATAAACAAGATTTATATCCTCCATAGTTTTTTAATTACTCTGCATTCAGAAAAGTTTTCACTGTTAAATTTAGTACCCTTATCCAAAGATAGTTGTATCATTTCTGAAGACATCAGTGTTAGACGCTAAATCATGTTGTAACCTTACTATTTATCACTACTTGTTTTATTATATTTCAAAGAAAAAAAATCCCTTGCAGGAGTTAATATAGTTTACATTTTATAACTAACTTGTAGTTTATTTAATATAGTATAGAGTGAATCACTTTAAAATTAACATTTTTAATTTTTGTCATTTAATTTTTTACTCTTTGTATTGAGATATAACTGACATACAACACTGTATTTGTTTCAGGCATAAAGCACAATGATTTGAAAAATGTATGTATACACTGAAAAATGATCACCACAATATCTATTTGATATCTGTTGCTCAGTCATGTCCAACTCTTTGTGACCCCAGGAATTATAGTCTATCAGGCTCCTCCATGCATGGAATTCTCCAGGCAGGAATACTGAAGTGGTTAGTCATTCCCTTCTCCAGGGGATTTTCCGGATCCAGGGACTGAACCCAGGTCTCCTGCAGTGCAAGTAGATTCTTTACCATCTGAGCCACCAGGGAAGCCCATCTATGATCAAACAGACTTACAAAGCTTTTTCCTCATAATGAGAACTTGTAAGATCTACTCTCTTAGCAACTTTCAAATATATAATATATATACAAATATATACAAAGATACACAAATATACAATATACAGTTACTTTTTTCAAATAAATAATTTCTGAGAATTCTTTTATTTTATGACTGGAAGTCAGTACATTTTGACCACCTTCACTAATGTTGCTTCTCCCAACCTCACTTAGTCCCCACCTCTGACAAGCACCAATTTATTAATTCACCTAGTAATGGATCATATTTGATGGTTACTGGCTGTATTTTAGAAGGCTTAACTCTCTCCTTTATTTGGATTTTGCACATGGTGACCTCATAAAGAACCAGAGAAAATTTAAAGAAGGAATAATAATAATTAAAAACAGTGAGTATATTCTTTCAGCTCTGAATTATGCCATAAAATACAGATTCCCCAGACAATGCAGGACTAACAGTGCAACTGAGCGTTATTATTCAACCATGAGGAAAAGGACAATGAAAACTGGTTAATGCATAAACATGAGATAGTCCAGAAATTCTATTTATTTTACTGACCTGAAGAATAAAAAAACTTAAGAGGCTTACTGTAGCTCCATGACAAAAGTGCCATATCCAAGCTGCCCCTCATTAGGTAACCTAGCAGCATCCTTTGTAAATCTGGTTAACCCTCAGGATTATTTTACTCCTACTTACTCGGGAACTCATTTGGAATGCTACTGCTGTGGCTATAGCTGTCTTTTCCCATCCAAAAACTAGCATTGATGATAATTGCCTAGCCTTTATACTGCTTAGTTTTTCCAGGAGTCTTTGACATGCCACCTCCATAATGTTTTCACCACCCATCATCTACAGGGACTACCTCACAACTCACAAATAATTGGACCTAATTGAAGGTGCACTCAAACCTTTACCATATCAAAACAAGAGGCCAGAAACCAGTTGCAGCTCAATTATTGCAGAATGTCACAGCCACATTATGCATCAAGAAAAAGAATTGACAAAAGGGAATGTGCTTTCAAAATATGTTTGTCTCCTTGAATACATCATAATAAGTGTCTATTCTTTATTCCCAGTAATGAGGCCTTGTCTTCTCAGGGTAGCTGCTTACTAACTGCTACACTCAGTGTCCTTTATTATAACAACATTGTATTGAATCTTTCACAACTGGATAAAGTATTTCATCCTTTATTAGCTTCTTTCCTTCACAGACAAAGTACAGCCAGTAAAGATGTCATTCTTGTTCTTTGAACAAGTAGATTAGTGCATTTTCTCATGGGATTTGGCAAAGTCCTTCAAGACGTGACTGGCAGAGGAAGAGGCTGAAGATGCTGGCCCCAGGGAATAGATTGCTGACTTGATAAATCTATGGGTCATAAAAGGTCATCTCTTGATGTCTGGAAGAAAGATTGACTTACTAACAAATATCAGCAAGAAATCTTTCTGTAGTATAAAATACAAAGCAAGCAAACTAACACTAAATTACTATTTGCATGCTAGCAACACCATTGGGCAAACAAACACCATTAAGACATTTTCAATTTTCAATTTATTGTGAGTGATTTTTCAAATTATAAAGTCTGCAGGAAAACACATGCTTTTTGTATTTGTTTAGATTTTCAGTGAGTTGTATGGGGAACAGTCAGTTTTAAGCAGAAGTAATCATAGCCACATCCTAAAAATACTACTTTGAAATCTAGGAATAAAAAAGATTTGAAACTTGGTTAATTTCTAGTAATAAAATTTTTTTAAAAATTGCTGGAAATTAAAAATCACACAGATAGCTGAGGCTGAACTACTCATTATTAATTAATTCATAAACTTCACTGTAATACTTGTCTGCAATATTTTTAGCTTGAAAGAAAATAGTAAAAATTGAGATTAGAAAATGAAAACAAAACAAGGTGATCTAACCAGTTCAGCCCATTAGAAATATTCCACCATCCATGATTCCTAAATTTAGGAAATAAATTCTGGTGTTTTTTTTTTTTTTCCTTTTCTTGCTTTTTTCATTTATTGTAAAATTAAGAAAGTGAAATATTCTAAGTATATGCTTACAATGATTTTACCATTAGGAAACATGCCAGTGATATTGTCAGCAAGTCATTTCCTTCTTTGTTTATATTCCTACCTGGATTTTTAACCACAGGCCATCTCGCCTCTCAGCTCTCCTTAATGTCAGTGCCTTTCCCTTTATCCTTAGTGAATTAATCTCATGTAAGTCTTCAACTTCGAGGCTGTGACCTCAGAAATTTCTTCGGTATTCCACACTGTGATAATTCTTTGTCTGAAAGAACAAAAGAGCATGAGTTAACCCTAAAAGAAGAGCTGGACTGCAGAAAGGAAGCAACTCCAAGCTACTGACCAAGGCAAGCCTCTATCATACCTGTATTTCACCTTTCCCAAAATTTCATGTTTGATGTCAATATTGTATATCTGCATATACACACAGAGATTGCTAGATTGTGGTACCTAACAATAAGAATTTCAACACAGAACTTTGTTTCTAGTATTATCTAAACTCAATACCTGGATGTACCCTCGAGAGTCAACTGAAGTTTAAATAGATATATTTAAACACCAAATATATATATTTAAACTACAACACTATATTGTTGTTTAGTTGCTAAATCATATCAAACTCTTTGCAACTCCATGGACTCTCAGGCTCGTCTGTCCATGGAATTTTCTAGACAAGGATACTGGAGTGGGTTGCCATTTCCTCCTCCAGGGGATATTCAAACCCAGGAATCGAACTCACATCTCTTGCTTTGGCAGGCTGATTCTTTACTGCTGAACTTCCTATATATATATCACATATATTAGTTCAGTAGCAATTTTTAAAATGAGGCAAACATTATATCCAAACAGATGTTTGGGGGGCTGTGAATCATCTGCTGGATCATGGAAAAAGCAAGAGAGTTTCAGAAAAACATCTATTTCTGCTTTATTGACTAAGCCAAAGCCTTTGACTGTGTGGATCACAATAAACTGTGGAAAATTCTGAAAGAGATGGGAATACCAGACCATCTGACCTGCCTCTTGAGAAATCTGTATGTAAGCCAGGAAGCAACAGTTAGAACTGGACATGGAACAACAGACTGGTTCCAAATAGGAAAAGGAGTACGTCAAGGCTATATATTGTCACCCTGCTTATTTAACTTATATGCAGAGTACATCATGAGAAATGCTGGACTGGAAGAAACACAAGCTGGAATCAAGATTGCTGGGAGAAATATCAATAGCCTCAGATATGCAGATGACACCACCCTTATGGCAGAAAGTGAAGAGGAACTAAAAAGCCTCTGGATGAAAGTAAAAGAGGAGAGTGAAAAAGTTGGCTTAAACCTCAACATTCAGAAAATGAAGATCATGGCATCCGGTCCCATCACTTCATGGGAAATAGATGGGGAAACAGTGGAAACAGTGTCAGAGTTTATTTTTCTAGGCTCCAGAATCACTGCAGATGGTGATTACAGCCATGAAATTAAAAGACACTTACTCCTTGGAAGAAAAGTTATGACCAACCTAGATAGCATATTCAAAAGCAGAGACATTACGTTGCCGACTAAGGTCCTTCTAGTCAAGGCTATGGTTTTTCCAGTGGTCATGTATGGATGTGAGAGTTGAACTGTGAAGAAGGCTGAGCACCAAAGAATTGATGCTTTTGAACTGTGGTGTTAGAGAAGACTCTTGAGAGTCCCTTGGACTGCAAGGAGATCCAACCAGTCCATTCTGAAGGAGATCAGCCCTGGAGTTTCTTTGGAAGGAATGATGCTAAAGCTGAAACTACAGTACTTTGGCCACCTCATGTGAAGAGTTGACTCATTGGAAAAGACTTTGATGCTGGGAGGGATTGGGGCAGGAGAAGAAGGGGACGATAGAGAATGAGATGGCTGGATGGCATCACTGACTCGATGGATGTGAGTCTGAGTGAACTCCGGGAGTTGGTGATGGACAAGGAAGCCTGGAGTGCTGCGATTCATGGGGTCGCAAAGAGTTGGACACAACTGAGGGACTGAAATGAACTGAACTGAATCATCCTAAAATTGGGGCAATATTGGGCAATATGGAATTTGCCAAGAGAAATAAAGTGAAAGGCTAAAATTGCGTGAAGAACTTCTGAGATCAGGTATAGATAATAGAAGGAATAGCTATAGTTTTTGTTAGGCCCTTTATCTGCATCACCTCTAATCCTTACACGGGGCTTCCACGGTGGCTCAGTGGTAAAGAATCCACCTGCAATGCAGGACATGCAGGTTTGATCCCTGGGTCAGGAAGATCCCTTGGAGAATGGCATAACAACCCACTCCAATATTCTTGCCTGGAGAACCCCACGGACACACGAGCCTGGAGGGCTACAGTCCATGGATCACATGGAGTTGGACACTACTGAAGCGACTTAGCGTGCATGCAAGCATGCTAGTCCATACACAGCAATGCACACATTCTGACTACTTGTTTCACAGTTGGCATCCAGAGCTGTTTGATTAGTTCCCTTGGGTCACAGACATTTTGAGAGGAGTAGTGGACCTTCACAGAAGGCAATGGCACCCCACTCCAGTACTCTTGCCTGGAAAATCCCATGAATGGAGGAGCCTGGTAGGCTGCAGTCCATGGGGTCACTAAGAGTCAAACACGACTGAGCGACTTCACAGTCACTTTTCACTTTCCTGCATTGGAGAAGGAAATGACAACCCACTCCAGTGTTCTTGCCTGGAGAATCTCAGGGACAGGGGAGTATGGTGGGCTGCCATCTCCGGGGTCGCAGAGTCGGACATGACCGAAGCGACTTAGCAGCAGCAGTGGAACCTTCATTATATATCTTAGGACCAAATGCTTGATCAATGCAAAGGTGATATAATTTATATTTTTGAAATGATATAGAAAGTGTTAACAAGAGTATACGATTAAAAAGAAAGAGATCAGAATTTTCTTGACCTGAATGTGTATGGGTTAGATCTTCAATGGGCCACAAGGACTGAGGGATACGTAAGGAAAAGTTTTTTGGCAAAAATGTTGTTTATAAATTACTGCCTGCAGGAGTGGAAGGAGCCTCAGAAGATGATTATTTCTGTTAGGGTGAGTTTCTGAATTTGAGCTTAAAATAAAATTAACTTATGATGTCCTGTTCTGTTTGGGGTGATTAGTCACCACATCTCGACAGTGAAAGAGGCTTCCACCCAAAGATGACTTGAAATAACTGAATGAGACTGACATACAGAGAGAACATTTTGGGAAACAACTCATTCAAGTATCTCATTTTACACAAAAGAAAATGAAGTTCCAGAGAATGGAAACAATCTTTGCCTGTCAGTCTATGTAGATGCTCACCAGGAAATCTCATACACTCCTTGTCACGTATATTGCTCTTATTAACTTCTCGATCTTTCTCCAAAGGTACACAAGCTATCCCAATCTGGAGGGAATCCGTTTCTCCATTTTGCTTCCTAGAAAATCCCGTGTCACTCTTTTAGGCCAAGAAAAAAAGTACAGTGTATATTCTCAGGAAGATCAATTATTAAGTAAATAAATTAATCATGTAAAAATGAGCCATTCCACATAGCATTCGTAATTTCCTGATGGCAGTTGGACATAGGCATCTATAGCTTGATTCTGTGCATCTATTGTGAAAATTAAAGGCAGAAACAATAACTCAGAGGAACTGAGTCAACAATATGGAAGAGAACTCAGAAAGGAGAAATGGACTCTTGGTTGGTGCATCAAATAAAGGACAATAAAAGATGGCTAGAGGAGCATGTCAATGGAAGCTCTACCTGTGAGGCCAAGACAGTTTACTGCTTTTCCTTAATTTCCACATATTTATAGAAAGATTTTCTATTACATGAGATAAGCTTATCATATCTCTGCCTTGCATTTTGTGTATGGACAGCTGTGAATGAATATGTGAATTCACTTCCCTCATAGCTCAGTTGGTAAAGAATCTGCCTGCAAAGAAGGAGACATGGGTTCGATTCCTGGGTTGAGAAGATCCCCTGGAGAAGGAAATGGCAACCCACTCCAGTATTCTTGCCTGGAGAATCCCATGGATGGAGGAGTCTGGCAGGCTACAGTCCATGGGGTCGAAAGAGTCGGACACAACTTATTGACTTAACTGCTACTACTATATGTGAATGATTCATGAGAGAACAAAATTCATCCACACAGTAGTCATTGTGGGAAATAGCAAAGCAGTAACTTCCTAGAAAACAACAATGCTTTATTATGATGATGATTTTTATATTCTTGTCTTTTTACAGTTAAAATTAAAAAAATCATTAGAGAAAAAAAAATCAAAATTTTAAAATGTTCAAGTCAGTCGTTAAAACCTCTTTTTCATGAGAAAGTAAGAAATCAATTATAATTTAGTTTGTCTACAACTTGTAAGCATATTTAGCAGCTTAGAAAATAAAAGTAAGCCTTTTAACATTTATGACTATTAAATTTGCAAAAAAAAAAAAAAAAAAAGACACAGAGAAAGTGAAAGTCACTCAGTCATGTCTGACTCTTTGCGACCCATGGATTGTAATCTGCCCAGGCTCCTCTGTCCGTGGAATTCTTCATGCAAGAATTTTGGAGTGGGTTGCCATTTCCTCCTCCAGGGGATCTTCCTCACTCAGGGATTAAATTGGGTCTCCCAAATTGCAGGCAGATTCTTTACTGTCTAAGCCACCAGGAAACACTATGGTGTCACAAATTGTTAAAAATATAAATGACCTCCATGTTCCTTCCTATTTCTAATGAAAGTTCTTCATCCTCACTGAACACTATATCTAATAGCATTTATCACCATTCCTTTATCTATAAAATAAAATCCTTCTTCTCTCAGCTGTTTTGAAGTTATATGGGGTAACACATATCAAGTGATACACAGATCTTGATAATTTTTATTTTACTTGTTTCACTCTAATGAAGCAAAAATTGTGACTAAAGAAGGTAAATTATTAAATTATCCTAAATTTTATGAAGTAAGATTCTCATACCTCTTAGAATGATAAAAGGGAAAGTTTACATGGATATAAATGAAATTTATTCTATACATCAAGAAATATATATACTCTAATTTTCTATGTGTTCTTTAGCAAGGAAGGCTTTAAAATAAACAGCAAATTTAATTGCAAAAAAAAAAAAAGATGTATGTTCCATTTCAACAAGTCAAGTGGAAAATAAATGTATTTTATAAAATAGAATGTGATTTACATAGTCATAATATGTATATTACTTAATAATATAATAAATTTGTAAAGCAATACACTAAATTTATTTCCTAACAAATTATAATTAGAAATGTAAATATCACAATTAATAATAGAAGGCACAGGCATTTTGCTACTTCATAAGTAGGAACTAATTTAAATATATTCATGCACTGTAAACTGTTGCTTGGTTTCTGCTTAGAATAATTAGGCAACCATGAAATTAAAGGGAATAATTTCATTTCATTTCCCATCACATTATAATTCTTTTAGGGTTGGAACAGGAGGAATAACAGATAACAGAGTGTTATATTTTCTCTTTACACCGATTTAGTATGATTTCTCAAAAGCATTTTATTTTATAGATAAACATACATGCCTAATTCCATCTACATATTACATTTCATTTTAAATATGGCTTTAAAATAAATAATAGATAGAATTTTCTATTATCTCTTGATTCCTGTTAATTATGTTTAAAGCACAATTTTTACAGGGTGAAAAGAGAATTTGCCTACCTACGTTACTTTTTTTATTTCTATGTTCAGTCCTCACCTTTCCAATGATAACTACCGAGGCCAACATAGTGAATCCTGACACCGGGCGCTGGAGCCTCAGCAGCAGCACTAACTTGGTTTTATTTCTATAGCATTTATCATGTTAAAATATACTATACAACTTACTGCTTTCTGTTTTGGCTTTTTTTTTTTTTTTTTTAATCTGTCTCATTCATGACAAGCTCCTGGACAGCAAAGATCCTTTTCTTTTTGTCAGTGTGTTTCAGCCTCCTTTTAACAGTGCTTATGGGCTTTCCCTGTGCGGTAGTTTGAGCATTCTTTGGCATTGCCTCTTTTTGGGATTGGAATGAAAACTGACCTTTTCCAGTCCTTTGGCCACTGCTGAGTTTTCCAAATGTGCTGGCATATTGAGTGCAGCCCTTTCACAGCATCATCTTTCAGGATTTGAAAGAGCTCAACTGGAATTGCATCACCTCCACTAGCTTTGCTCATAGTGATGCTTTCTAAGGCCCCCTTGACTTTACATTCCAGGATGTCTGGTTCTAGGTGAGTGATCACACCATCATGATTATCTTGGTCATGAAGATGTTTTTTGTATAGTTCTTCTGTGTATTTTTGCCACCTCTTCTTAATATCTTCTGCTTCTGTTAGGTCCATACCATTTCTGTCCTTTATCAAGCCCATCTTTGCATGAAATATTCCCTTGGTATCTCTAATTTTCTTGAAGAGATCTCTAGTCTTTCCCATTCTGTTGTTTTCCTCTATTTCTTTGTATTGATCACTGAGGAAGGCTTTCTTATCTCTTCTTGCTATTCTTTGGAACTCTGCATTCAGATGCTTATATTATTACTTTTCTCCTTTGCTTTTCACTTCTCTTCTTTTCACAGCTATTTGTAAGTCCTCCCCAGACAGCCATTTTGCTTTTTTGCATTATTTTCCAATTCTTTTCCAGTTAGAATTGTACATGGAACAGATTGGTTCCAAATAGGAAAAGGAGTACGTCAAGGCTGTATATTGTCACTCTGCCTATTTAACCTATATGCAGAGTACATCATGAGAAATGCTGGGCTGGAAGAAACACAAGCTGGAATCAAGATTGCCGGGAGAAATATCAATAACCTCAGATATGCAGATGACATCACCCTTATGGCAGAAAGTGAAGAGGAATGAAAAAGCCTCTTGATGAAAGTGAAAGAGGAGAGTGAAAAAGTTGGCTTAAAACTCAACAATCAGAAAATGAAGATCATGGCATCTGGTCCCATCACTTCATGGCAAATAGATAGGGAAACAGTGGAAACAGTGTCAGACTTTATTTTTTTAGGCTCCAAATTCACTGCAGATGGTGACTGCAGCCATCAAATTAAAAGACGCTTACTCCTTGGAAGAAAAGTTATGACCAACCTAGATAGCATATTCAAAAGCAGAGACATTACTTTTCTGACTAAGGTCTGTCTACTCAAGGCTACCGTTTTTCCAGTAGTCATGTATGGATGTGAGAGTTGGACTGTGAAGAAGGCTGAGCACTGAAGAATTGATGCTTTTGAACTGTGGTGCTGGAGAAGACTCTTGAGAGTCCCTTGGACTGCAAGGAGATCCAACCAGTCCATTCTGAAGGAGATCAGCCCTGGGATTTCTTTGGAAGGAATGATGCTGAAGCTGAAGCTCCAGTACTTTGGCCACCTCATGCGAAGTGTTGACTCATTGGAAAAGACTCTGATGCTGGGAGGGATTGGGGGCAGGAGGCGAAGGGGACAACAGAGGATGAGATGGCTGGATGGCATCACTGACTCGATGGACGTGAGTCTGAGTGAACTCCGGGAGTTGGTGATGGACAGGCGGCCTGGCGTGCTGCCGTTCATGGGGTCGCAGAGTCGGACACGACTGAGCACTGAACTGAACTGATGGGCTTTCCTGGTGGCTTAGACTGTAAAGAATCTGCCCGCAATGCCGGAGACCAGAGTCCGTGTGGAAGATATTCTTGCTGGGAGAGTTCCATGGACAGAGGAGCTTAGCTAGCTACAGTCCATGGGGTCACAAAGAGTCAGACATGACTGAGCAACTAACACTTTCACTTTCATTTAATGAATAGACACATATTTGGTAATACCTTTACATTGAATCACGTTTTGTTCATTTATTATGTTAAGGCAAGCAAATCTGGAACATTCAGAATGCTATTTCAAGATTGTTTAGAAAAATGACTATGTAGTAATTTTATGATCTGTCAGTCAATTCTAGCCAAATTGAGAAGGGGAAATAATCACAGAGGTCAATATCAGAAGCACATATTTTCAATGTGATCTGTTTATTAATTGTGCAAATTTGAAATATGTCATAATGAGGAAAAAACAGAATACTTGGGAAATGCAGCCTCATTAATTGGTTGATAGTATTAGCAAAAGGATAACTATTGATATCAAAAATATTTCGTGTTAGGAAGGCCAGATATTAGCTATGAGTTTTCAAAACTATGTCTTTGGATGCTGCTGACATAAATGGTGTTTTTGGAAAGCAATATAATAATTTATCCTTATACATACTCATGCTAGTTGGCTGTGGAATTTCATATCATCAATAAGACAGAAATTTACAATAAAAGAACTGCTTCTGATTACTGTTCAGAAATAATGAGAGAGAGTTTGCCCTCTGTGTCGGGTGAGGGGGAGTTGGGGAAAGGATGGTGGATACTCGTGTGTGGGCGGGCACATGCATATGTATCCTACAACTTGGTGAAGAGTTTATAGCCAACTTATGACACAATCTAAAACCTTTAGAGGTGAAAATTGCCATTTTGATCTAAGGGAAAAAAAAAAATCACTGAATTATAAGCATGGCCATAGGACCAGGAACGATGGGGTCAGAAGGAGTTGTTAGCTGTGCACTCAGGAGTGGTGTCTGCAATGAATTATCACCCGATAAGAAATTCAGAAAGTGCTGGACAACATTCATGATTCTTTTTTTATTTTTATTTTTACTTTACAATTCTGTATTGGTTTTGCCATACATTGACATGAATCCACCACGGGTGTACATGCCTTCCCAAACATGAACCCCCCTCCCACCTCCCTCCCCATAACATCTCTCTGGGTCATCTCCGTGTACCAGCCCCAAGCATGCTGTATCCTGCATCGGACATAGACTGGCGATTCGATTCTTACACGATATTATACACGTTTCAATGCCATTCTCCCAAATCATCTCACCCTCTCCCTCTCCCTCTGAGTCCAAAAGTCCGCTATACACATCTGTGTCTTTTTTGCTGTCTTGCATACATGGTCATCACTACCATCTTTCTAAATTCCACATATATGTGTTAGTATACTGTATTGGTGTTTTTCTTTCTGGCTTACTTCACTCTGTATAATTGGCTCCAGTTTCATCCATCTCATCAGAACTGATTCAAATGTATTCTTTTTAATGGCTGAGTAATACTCCATTGTGTATATGTACCGAGGCTTTCTTATCCATTCATCTGCTGATGGACATCTAGGTTGTTTCCATGTTCTGGCTATTATACAGTGCTGTGATGAACATTGGGGTACATGTGTCTCTTTCAGTTCTGGTTTCCTCAGTGTGTATGCCCAGAATTGGGATTGCTGGGTCACAAGGCAGTTCTATTTGCAATTTTTTAAGGAATCTCCACACTGTTCTCCATAGTGGCTGTACTAGTTTGCATTCCCACCAACAGTGTAGGAGGGTTCCCTTTTCTCCACACCCTCTCCAGCATTTATTGCTTGCAGACTTTTGGCTCGCAGCCATTCTGACTGGTGTGAAGTGGTACCTCAGTGTGGTTTTGATTTGCATTTCTCTAATAATGAGTGATGTTGAGCATCTTTTCATGTGTTTGTTAGCCATCCGTATGTCTTCTTTGGAGAAATGTTTATTTAGTTCTTTGGCCCATTTTTTGATTGGGTCATTTATTTCTCTGGAATTGAGCTGCATAAGTTGCTTGTATATTTTTGAGATTAGCTGTTTGTCAGTTGCTTCATTTGCTATCATTTTCTCCCATTCAGAAGGCTGTCTTTTCACCTTGCTTATATTTTCCTTTGTTGTGCAGAAGCTTTTAATTTTAATTAGACCCCATTTGTTTATTTTTGATTTTATTTCCAGAATTCTGGGAGGTGGATCATAGAGGATCCTGCTGTGATTCATGTCAGAGAGTGTTTTGCCTATGTTCTCTTCTAGGAGTTTTATAGTTTCTGGTCTTACAGTTAGATCTTTAATTCATTTTGAGTTTGTTTTTGTGTGCGGTGTTAGAAAGTGATCTAGTTTCATTCTTTTACGTGATTCTTAAGTATTTGTAAATTGTGTGGCTTTCCCATTTCTGCAGTTTCTTTTTCTAATATCTTGTCATGTTTCCCATAATTATATACAACAGCAGCCTTAAATGAAATGCCCTGCATGTTTGTCTTGGAAGAAATATATTATTAAATAATCTGTCTACTTTCTAGCCAGCCTTGGGAGTAAAAAAGCTTTCCAGTGGTAAATTAGAAGCGAGTAGCTGCCAAAAGTAGAGAAAATTAGTTGTAGTACTTATGAGTAGTAGCAGCAAAAGAAAAACTGGATAAGGTCTGAGACAGGAACTTACACTTTAACGCTTTAAATATCTACTTGTAGTTTGCCATAGTCTCTATCACTCCACATTACTCACAGCAGGCCAATTCATACATTTCCTTCAATTGCCTGAAATGTATGTTTATGGACTCTGTTTTTAGTAGTGCAAAACCACTGTGGGACATACAACCAAAAATTTTAAGGAAGCAAGAAAACTAAGGTTCAGATTTGATTTCAGGACTGCAAAGGAATAAATGATTGCTTTGGGCTTCTCTGGAATGATTATCAATCATCTGTTAACCAGAACCTCATTGCTCTATTTGGCATCATCCATTTTAGAGGAGAAAAATAAAACTCAGTTCAGTTCAGGTCAATCGCTCAGTCGTGTCCAACTGTTTGCAATCCCATGAATTACAGCACGCCAGGCCTCCCTGTCCATCACCAACTGCCGGAGTTCACTCAAACTCACATCCATCGAGTCAGTGATGCCATCCAGCCATTTCATCCTCTGTCGTCCCCTTCTCCTCCTGCCCCCAGTCCCTCCCAGCATCAGAATCTTTTCCAATGAGTCAACACTTCGCATGAGGTGGCCAGAGTACTGGAGTTTCAGCTTCAGCATCATTCCTTCCAAAGAACACCCAGGGCTGATCTTCAGAATGGACTGGTTGGATCTCCTTGCAGTCCAAGGGACTCCCAAGAGTCTTCTCCAACATCACAGTTCAAAAGCATCAATTCTTCAGTGCTCAGCCTTCTTCACAGTCCAACTCTCACATCCATACATGATTACAGGAAAAACCATAGCCTTGAGTAGGCCGACCTTTGTTGGCAACGTAATGTCTCTGCTTTTGAATATGCTATCTAGGTTGGTCATAACTTTTCTTCCAAGGAGTAAGCATATTTTAATTTAATGGCTGCAGTCACCATCTGCAGTCATTTTGGAGCCCCAAAAATAAAGTCTGACACTGTTTCCACTGTTTCCCCATCTATTTGCCGCGAAGTGATGGGACCAGATACCATGATCTTAGTTTTCTGAATGTTGAACTTTAAGCCAACTTTTTCACTCTCGTCTTTCTGCCTCTTGAGAAACCTATATGTAGGTCAAGAAGCAACAGTTAGAACTGGACATGGAACAACAGACTGGTTCCAAATAGGAAAAGGAGTACATCAAGACTCTATATTGTCACCCTGCTTATTTAACTTATATGTAGAGTACATCATGAGAAAGGCTGTGTTGGAAGAAGCACAAGCTGGAATCAAGATTGCTGGGAGAAATATCAATAACCTCAGATATGCAGATGACACCACCCTTATGGCAGAAAGGGAAGAGGACCTAAAAAGCCTCTTGATGAAAGTGAAAGAGGAGAGTGAAAAAGTTGGCTTAAAGCTCGACATTCAGAAACTAGTGTTATCCAGAAAGCCTCTCTTAAATTCTAAACTCTTCAAAACAATTCAAATTATTGTATCTGGTCAAATGTGGACTTAAATCAAATTTGAACATTTATTTCACCCTAGTATAGTTATTCTCCTAGAACTCAAGGCACAACAAAATGATAAAAAAAGATGGGTAAGATTCTTATGGGTTAAAAAGATAAGCTTTGGCCTTGAGCCCTTTTGAGTGTCAATTGCCATTCAAGCCCCATAACTACCCGCCCACCCCTATTTTTCTGGTGATGCTGTAAATGATCGGCTTATTTTACTTGAGAGCCACTTAGAATTTTCTATTGTGACCTTCTGGGGTTTCTCTTTATTCGGCCACCTGGAACCATTTATTATAACTGCTTTCGCCTCTCTGACTCTTGAGTTTCCTTTGAAGTTTCACCTTTTGGTCTCTACCAATCTGGATCTCATTTTTCCTTTTTTTTCCTGTAGCGACCAGGGCTAGTGGCCTCTGCCAAGCCGAATGAAGGGGATTTTGCCTAGTGTTACATCTCCTTAATTAACCAGACTGGAGAATTTGCTCTTTCAGTTCCTCTCTCTTGAAAACCAAACAAGTCACAATAGGTTGGGTCAGCCCAGTGTGATGACTTGGCACACAGCACTCACAGCTGCCCAGTAGTCAAGATGCATGATGCATCCGATGAAATATGCTTAGCTGAGCCTCTTCTGATGAAAAATTTTTCCTGCATAGAGCAGGATGTGCTCTGCAGAGCTAGAGAGTAACTTTGTGAGAGCAGAATATTTTATACATATATTAGTTTATCCTAAGAGCCATCATGTGTATTTGTTGTAATTTGTATTTAAAATAACCTAAAGTAATGAGATATTTTAGAAACTTATAAAGGCAAAGAACTAAAAAAAAAACTGCTAGAATAGGGTCAAACTTGTTTTAACCTGCTTCTAGTGTTTTCTAAGTAAGGATAATATCACACAGAGACAACACAGCAGAACCCTAGGTTCTATAGGATTCACAATGCAATTGAAAGATTTCCTTTAAGAGACAGTTGCCTTTGATGGCTATGTTTACTCTGCTCCTAGACAAGTCAGAGCTGCCAACTGGTGCCCTGTGATGGAGAGGACTGATGTTTTCCCATCTGTTCTACGTGTTGTTCATGATTTTGTCTGTACTCTAGGCTTCTCTTTTTTCCCAAGATATGAAATTTTAGTTGTTCTACAGAAGACTTTTAGCTTAACTAATTATCTACACAGGCAAATAAGTTTAGAAAGCTTGTATTCTAATGATAGTCATATACATACTTATCTATGGCAGGAAACTATAGATGACATTGTTTTCAGTTAAGGAGGTACTCTGGATTTAGAGGGAATAAACTTCTTAAATTCCACTGACTGGTGTAGCTCAGATGGTAAAGAATCTGCCTTCAATACAAGAGACTGGGATTCAATCCCAGTCAGGAAGATCCTCTGGAGAAGAGAATGGCAACCCATTCCTGCATTCTTGCCTGGGAAATCCCATGGACAGAGGAGCTTGGCAATCTACAGCCTGTGGGATTGCAAAGAGTCAGTCACGACCAACCAACTAACAATACTGCCACTACTACTTAAAGTCACAAATGTAAAAATGCATGGAGAAACTTTGGACTGCACTTTAGCTGTTAGTTGTCCAACTGGTGCAGTCTAAATTTTCATTTGTATGATCTGAGGAGAATTGTAACGACATCAAGGCTACATCTTCATTATTGCTAGAGACTCGTGGGATGTCTTTGCTCAATTTTACTTTTTTTCTCCTCCTCTAATATTTCTGCATTTTATCAGGCAGAAAATGAAAAAAATGCATTTAGATTACTGCTAGCTATTTTGAAACGTTTATTACATATTGCTTTATGTTTTTATTTCTATAACTATCTCTCTTTTACAACTTCATTTCCTTTAAAGTTTTCTCTCTTTGCTGCTTGTTATTCTCCATTTTATTAGATGGTGCAGCTCTGGATGCAGTTTTGTAATTTTCAAGTTGGCTTTTAATGGCTTTTTGCAGTTAGAAAATAAGTAAATGCTCTTGAATTTTTAAAAATAATTCTATTTTTAATAAAATGCTAATTAAGTTTTAGTAGCTTAGCATATTGCATTGGTCATGCACTGTCTTGGTCAGATGTGAACAACATGGTGTAAATTGACTTCTGTTCCAAACTCATCTCCATTAAAGAAATGTTATTTTCCTGGATTCTTTTAAACCAGCCCTCACCTTCATTCATAAAAGAAAAATGAAAATAACAACTACATTAGGATATTATGCTAGACCTATCAATGTAACCAAAATCTCCAAATTTAACAATATATTCTGTTGGTAAGGTTGAGGTGCAAGGATGGGGGGAGGGGTGGTATCTTCCTAAATTTTTTGTGGCACTATAAGTTGGCTCATACCTTGAGGAGAAGTATTTGGCAAATCTACCAATATAATCAATTCATATACCTCTTGATAAGCAATTCCACTTCTGGGAATTTATCCTTCAGACAATCTCGGCACACATGCAGAAGACAAATACTCAAGGTCAGTTATTGGGGCATTGTCTTAAAAGCAAAGAATTGGTTTAAATTCTTTTAGTATGTCAATGCAAAATAATATTGGGCAGCCCTAAAGAAGAATGAGGAAGGATTCTATTCACTTAGAGTAAAAAATTATAATTTGACTTCATAAAATGTAAAAGGTAAGACATAAAAAAGCATATTTAATATGTTCATTTTCTATATAAAGGTAAAAAAAGCAATATATGTTTGGTTACATTTGCATAAAATAACTATAAACTCATACACAGAAGTGGTTATTTAATGACAGTTGAATAGAATTTTAGAATATGAATGACAAAAGAAGGAGTGAGATTTCCACTCTATTCCATTTAGTTTAAACATTTAAGTAGATTACTTATTACAAACACAACCACACATATACACACATAGAAACACAGCAGGTCAATACAAAATGAAGATGAAAATTTATCAGAAAACCTGTGGTAAGTCAAATTACTACAATTGAGCATAGAGTGTGGTCCTAAGGAAATTTCTGGTGTGATGGGAATATTTGTATCATGATTGTGGTGATAGTTTCACAGGGGTATATACAGGTCAAAATTCACTGTTTAGTACACTTTAAATTGATACAGGTTATTAAATGTAAATCATATCTCAAAGATTCAGTTGCAAAAGCTTTATTTTGGACCTCTAAAACTAGTACAATTACTACTAACAATAATTGTTATTATTATTGATATTTTATCATTATAAAATATATATTATTAATAATTATTAATATGAATTATATAGAGACAACTCTATTATATAGACATCGCTTCTAGTATCTACTTATACAAAATGGAAGTATTTTTTCACATGCATAATGTTAGATCACATGTGAAATCATTTAAAGTGGTCTGATTTTATCTACGTTTATCAGCTCTTAGAAAGAAGGTCCACATGAGTATTCTATCCTTCCTAACCTGCTTCATTTTCTTCAAATGACTTATCATGACCTGACATATCACAGACATCATTAAGTATCTATCATCTTCCTTTCAATTCAGTTTAGCCACTCAGTCTTGTGCGACCCGGTGCGACTCTATGGATTGCAGCACGCCAGACCTCACTGTCAGTCACCAACTCCCAGAGTTTACTCAGACTCATGTCCGTTGAGTCAGTGATGCCATCCAGCCATCTCATCCTCTGTCATCCCCTTCTCCTCCCACCTTCAATCTTTCCCATCATCAGGGTCTTTTCAAATGAATCAGCTTTCCCTTTAGGATAGAAGTTTTCTGAAGATGCGGACTTTACTTAGTTCACTGCTTTGTCCTTGGCACTTGATGTCTCTAGCATGTAGTAGGCACTCTGTAAATACTTGTTTACTTCTTAAGAAATGGATTAAAATAAGTTACAAATAAAACTCTTAAAAAGTTGCCACATTGGAGAGTTAATTAACTCTCCAAATTAGTTCTGAACAGCCAGGGTTTCCTCCAGGGTTGGAATGGATCACCCTGTCTTTGAGTTCCAGAGGAAGTGGTTAGCTAGTATATACAGGAGAAAGTACATAAAATTCATTAGGATTACACTTTTAACAAAATGATATGTTTCCTATAGGATACATGGAAGCCTAGGCTGGAAGGGATAACAACAGATTCACCTATGCCTTTTCAGGTCACTTCTGGGCATCAACTTTCTAAAGGCTAGGTTTGATGGAAACCAGCAACAGTTTAACTTGCTCTATCTCTCTTGTCTGAAGTCTCTGTTTATTCAGTATGGTTTGTGTCTGTATGTGTGGTGTTTGGTGTGTTGCTTGTTTTATGCCTATCATAAAAGTTAAATTCATTTGTTAAATATGCATTACAGAAGATCTTAACTACCAATGAGTTCATGATCACCCTGTTTTTTGACTGGTTCAACTATTAATTTATGTGTTTATCAATATATTTTTTATCAAGACCTACTAACAGCCTTAAAGAGATAGGAAAATTCTTAAAGATGAGAAAACCATACCATCTTACCTTCCTCCTGAGAAACCTGTATGCAGGTCAAGAAGCAACAGTTAGAACCAGACATGGAACAATGAACTGGTTCAAAATTGAGAAAGGAGTATGACAATGCTGTATATTGTCACCCTGCTTATTTAACTTATATGCAGAGTACACCATGTGAAATGCTGGTCTGGATGAGTCACAAGCTGGAATCAAGATTGCCAGGAGAAATAACCTCAGATAGGCAGATGACAGCACCCTAACAGCAGAAAGCTAAGAGAAACTTAAGAGTCTCTTGAAGTTGAAAGAGGAGAGTGAAAAAGCTGGCTTAAGACTCAGCATTCAGAAAATTAAGATCATGGCATTTAGTCCCATCATGTCAAGGCAAATAGATGGGGAAACAATGGAAACAGTGACAGACTGTATTCTTTTGGGTTCCAAAATCACTGCAGATGGTTACTGCAGCCATGAAAGTAAAAGACACTTGCTCCTTACAGGAAAAGCTATGAAAAACCTAGACTGCATATAAAAAAGGAGAGACATCATTTTGCCTACAAAGATCTGTATAGTCAAAGCTATGGCTTTTCCAGTAGTCATGTACAGATGTGAGAGTTGGACCATAAAGAAGGCTGAGCACCAAAGAATTGATGCTTTCAAAATGTGGTGCTGGAGAAGACTCTGGAGAGTCCCTTGACCAGAAAAGAGATCAAACCTGTCAATCCTGAAGGGAAAAAAACCTGAATATTTATTAGAAGGATTGATGCTGAAGCTGAAGCTCCAATATTTTGGCCACCAGATGTGAAGAGCTGGCTCATTGGAAAAGACCCCGATGCTAGGGAGGATTGAGGGCAAGAAGAGAAGGGTATGATAGAGGATGAGATGGTTGTATGGCATCATCAATTCAATGGACATGAGTTTGAGAAAACTCCAGAAGATAATGAAGGCAGGGAAGCCTGACAGGGGCTCAGAGTTGGACATGACTGAGCAACAGAACAACACATCTAAAAGCCTGGTACTGTTGTAGGCACAGGAAAATCAACAGGGAATAAAAAGCCTGGACTTGTCCTCCAGGTCACATATTTTTCAGGAAGACAGGAAATATTGCCCATATAATCAAGAAATATTAAATGTGAAGATGATATTGCACACAGTCTGTTATCTAATTATTATGTGGAATGCAGACTTTAAAAGGGAAGAATGAAAGCCACAGAGCCCTGTTAGATTTCTAAAGTCCTCAGGAGAGAAATGGCTTGATCTGTATGAGTTAGGGTATTAGAAATGGTAAGAAGTCATTGAATTCAGTGTGTATTTCGTAATCAGAGTGGATATTGTAATGAATTGGATGTGGGGAATGAGGAGATAATAGGAGTCAAGAGTGCATCCTTTATTTTGCCCAAAGAAAGTAGTTTAATGGTGGGGAAGGCAGTCGCTAATTCTGCTTTGGTTATAAATTTGATATGACTATTGGCATCAAATAAGGAATGCTGAGTGGGAAGCTGGAAAAAAATGAAGTTTGATATTAAGAGAATGTCA
Source organism: Budorcas taxicolor (assembly GCF_023091745.1). Taxonomy (NCBI): domain Eukaryota; kingdom Metazoa; phylum Chordata; class Mammalia; order Artiodactyla; family Bovidae; genus Budorcas; species Budorcas taxicolor. The sequence goes on from NC_068910.1 coordinate 92,567,764, forward strand.
GTGTTGGAGAGAATAATGTGAAATTGATCAGCTAGTTAATAGTAATTATTCTATTCACACAAGATTTATAGATCGATTGTAAAGCATGAGATAGTAAGAGATCATCTAGAAAACAAGTGAAGATCCAGAAAGTAGGTGGTGAGACATTTGAACCTTTGGTATTCCATTATATAAAGGTTTAGAAACAAGAGCCAACAAAGGTCTCTGTGGAAGAAGAGCCCCCAAACAGGGATGCAGCTTAAAGTCACTTAAATATCTGTACCTCAATGCTCATTGCAAATCTGCTTGCAATAGCCAAGCCTTTAAAACAACCTAGTGTTAGTCATTCAGTCCTGTCCAACTCTTTTGTGACCCCACGGTCTACAGAGCACCAGACTCCTCTGTCCATGGAATTCTCCAGGCAAGAGTACTGGAGTAGGCAGCCATTCCCTTCTCCAGGGGATCTTTCTAACCCAGGGGTCAAATCCAGGCCTCCTATGGTGCAGGCAGATTATTTGCCATCTGAGCCACTAGGGAAGCCCCTGACGATTAATCAGCTGCAGGAGAACAGAATTCTGCCATGTATTGTAACATGGACCTTGAGGGCAGTATGCTATATAAAGTAAATCAGACAGAAAAAAAAAACAGTTACTGTATGATTTCATTTATATGTGGAATCTAAAATTTAAAAAAAAGAACTATACAAACAGGTAGTAGCTGGGTGATAGGGGAAATGAGAGATGTTGATCAAAGTGTGTAAACTTCCAGTTATAAAAGTTCAATGTGTTCTAAGGATCTAATGTACAGCATGGTGGTTACAGTTAATGGCACTGTATTAAATACTTGCAAGTTGCTAAGAAAGTGGATCTTCAATGTTATCACCAGAAAAGTATAAATATATATGTGAATCAAATCATCACATTACACACCCTAAGTGAAAGTAAAAGTCATTCAGTCATGTCTGACTCTTTGTGACCCCATGGACTAATATAGTCCATGACATTCCCCAGGCCAGAATAATAGAATAGGTACCCTTTCCTTTTTCCAGGGGATCTTCCCAACCCAGGGATCAAACCGAGGCCTCCCGCATTGCAGATGGATTCTTTACCAACTGAGCTATACATCTTAAACATAGTGTTAAATGTTAATTAAATCTCAAGAAATCTGTGGGTAAAAGACAGGCAGGAAAAAAAAAACAAAACAAACTGAAAAAACACCAGTGAGTATGTTGTCCTAGAAGCAAAATGAAAAAAATGCTTTAAAAAGAAGGAACTAAGAACCTGTGTTAAACTCTGCAGGAATTTGAACAATTTGAAAGTAAGAAATAACCATTGGATTAAAGCAGAGATTGGTGTCTTTAATCTTGATAAAAGTCTCCGTGGACTCCTAGGATTTTATGCCTAATTGGAATATACTGATGGATGGTGCTATTTGTAGAGAACCCACCTGTCAACGCAGGAGATATAAAAAATGCGGTTTCGATCCTTGGGTGGGGAAGATCCACTAGAGATGGAAATGGCAACCCACTTCAGTTTTGTTTCCTGGAGAATCCCATAGACAGAGGACCCTGGCAGGATACAGTCATAGGGTTGAAAAGTCAGACACAACTGAGGCGAATTAGCACAAGCACAAGCAAAAGAGACAGGGATTTGAGAGAGTCAATTCCTAGAAAGGTTCATTGTGGCTTTCAGTCTGTCTGCCACCATCAAAGAAAACTAGCCAATCTGACCACATGGACCGCAGCATTGTCTAACTCAGCAAACTATGGGCCATGCCGTGTAGTGCCACCTGAGACAGATGGGTCATGATGGAGAGGTCTGACAAAACGTGGTCCACTGGAGAATGGAATGGTAAACCACTTCAACATTCTTGCCTTGAGAACCCCACGAACAGTATGAAAAGATAAAAAGATAGGACACTGAAAGATGAAATCCCCAGGTCAGTAGGTGCCTAATATGCTACTGGAGATCAGTGGAGAAATAACTCCAGAAAGACTGAAGAGACAGAGCCAAAGCAAAAATGACACCCAGTTGTGGATATGACTGGTAATGGAAGTAAAGTTCGATGCTGCAAGGAGTAATATTGCATAGGATCTTGGAATGTTAAGTCCATGAATCAAGGCAAATTGGAAGTGGTCAAAAAGGAGATGGCAAGAGTGAACACTGACATTTTAATAATCAGTGAACTTGGACTGGAATGGGTGAATTTAACTCAGATGGCCATTATATCTACTACTGTGGGCAATAATCCTTTGGAAGAAATGGAGTAGCCATCACACTCAACAAAAGAGTCCAAAATGAAGTACTTGGATGCAATCTCAAAAACAACAGAATGATCTTCTGTTCGTTTCCAAGGCAAACCATTCAATATCACAGTAATCCAAGTCTATGCCCTGATCAGTAAAGCTGAAATCGAACGTTTCTATGAAGACCTACAAGATCTTCTAGAACTAACACCTAAAAAAGATGTCCTTTTCATTATAGGGGACTTGAATGCAAAAGCAGGAAGTCAAAAAAATACCTGGAATAACAGTCAAATTTGGCCTTGGAGTACAGAATGAAGCAGTTCAAAGACTAACAGAGTTTTGCCAAGAGAATGCACTGGTCATATCAAACACCCTCTTCCAACAATACAAAAGAAGACTCTACACATGGACATCACCAGATGGTCAATACCAAAATCAGTTTGATTATATTCTTTGAAGTCAAAGATGGAGAAGCTCTATAAAGTCAGCAAAAGCAAGACCAGAAGCTGATTGTGACTCAGATCATGAACTCCTTATAGTCAAATTCAGGCTTAAATCAAAGAAAATAGGGAAAACCACTAGATCATTCAGGTATGACCTAAATCAAATCCCTTACAATTATCCAGTGGAAGGGATTAAATCTGATAGAGTGCCTGAAGAACTATAGAAGGAGACTCGTGACCTTGTACAGGAATCAGTGACCAAGACTATCCCCAAGAAAAAGAAATGCAAAAAGGCAAATGGCTGTCTGAGAAGGCCTTACAAATAGCTGAGAAAAGAAGAGAAGCTAAAGGCAAAAGAGAAAAAGAAAGACATATACATTTGAATTCAGATTTCCAAAGATTAACAAGGAGAGCTAAGAAAGCATTCCTCAGTAATCAGCGCAAAGAAATAGAGGAGACCAATAGACTGGGAAAGCCTAGAGATCTCTTCAACAAAACTGGAGATTCCAAGGGAATATTTCATGCAAAGATGAGCTCAATAAAGGACAGAAATGGTATAGATCTAACAGAAGCAAGATATATTAAGAAGAGGTGGCAAGAATACACAGATGGACTATACAAAAAAGATTTTCATGACCCAGATAATCATTATGGTGTGATCACTCACCTAGAGCCAGACATCTGGAATGCAAAGTCAAATGGGCCTTAGGAAGCATCACTATGAACAAAGATAGTGGAGGTGATGGAATTCCAGTTGAGCTATTTCGAATCCTGAAAGATGATGCTGTGAAAGTGCTGCACTCAATATGCCAGCAAATCTGGAAATCTCAGCAGTGGCCACAGGACTGGAAAAGGTCAGTTTTCATTCCAATCCCATAAAAGCAATGCCAAAGGATGCTGAAACTACTGCACAATTGCACTCATCTCACATGCTAGTAAAGTAATGCTCAAAATATTCCAAGCCAGATTTCAATAGTGTGTGAACTGTGAATGTCCAGATGTTCAAGCTGGATTTAGAAAAGGAAGAGAGGAGCCACAGATCAAATTGCCACCATCCGTTGGATCATTAAAAAATCAAGGGATCTCCAGAAATACATCTACTGCTGCTTCATTGAATATGCTAAAGCCTTTGACTGTGTGGATCACAATACACTGTGGAAAATTCTGAAAGAGATGGGAATACCAGACCACTTGACCTGCCTCTTGAGAAATTTATATACAGGTCAGGAAGCAACAGTTAGAACTGGACATGAACAACAGACGTTCCAAATTGGGAAAGGAGTATGTCAAGGCTGTATATTGTCACCTTGTTTATTTAAATTATATGCAGAGTATCATGAGAAATGCTGGGCTGTATGAAGCTTCACCGGCACGATGGACATGAGTTTGAGTAAATTCTGGGAGTTTCTGATGGACAAGGAAGCCTGGCGTGCTACAGTCCATGAGTTTCAAATAGTCAGACGCGACTGAGACTGAACTGAATTTCACCTCACCGGAGGCAGTACAAAATATAAGGGATCATTTACCTCTTAGAGCTTCCTGGAGCAGCTGGTGTCAGATCATGTATGGGATTTTCTTGGTTTCTTTCCCTTTCCTTTTCTGCCTCCCAACTCTCTGCTCATCTTCTTCAGGAGCACTTCTTAAACATATCACTTGCACCTAAATTCTTGACACAGAAAATTCTTCTTGGAGAAGAAACATAAATGTTTGATTTCAGTAATATTAGAATGAAAACTCAGTACATGGAAATGAATAAATTCTGTAATGCAATGGTGTTTGGTTTCATGAAATATAACAGAAGTATTTTCTATTAGGATGTCATCTTGACCTATTTCTAATTTAATCTGCACCACTTCTCTGTGTCAAAAATATAGATCTATTACAAGGAATAATTAAGAAAAGTAAGGAAATACTTTATATGCTAGTGAATTAATGAAAACTTGATTCTTCTTTCTAGCTTTTTCCAAAGTCAACTCAAAAGACCGCATTCACAAGAAATGTTATAAAATGATAATACAATAGCTGAATCATTTATGCTCATAATGCTAAAAAGCAATATGTTTTCTCTCAACCAATGTTCTCCCTAGTGTTATTAATAATGAAATCTATTAGCCTCACAAACACAAATGTGTCAATGTTTTGAGAAGAATAATTAATAATAATAGGGAATTATAAAAATATACATAGTTAAATTTCATATTTTAAATTTCATTGCTACAATTATTGATTTTAGCTTACCAGCATTGACATCTGTTAACACTAAAATTCCATAATACTATTGTGACAATTTCTCACAATTTTAAGACTCTGCAGAAAAATTTTGTGACTGGTGAACTTTATACAAACTGTCTTCCAAAATTATTTCATGTATTTTTCTTATCCTGAAATCTATTATTTGCTATAAAAATTGGCCTACACCCCTATCCTTATATCTTTCCTGATTATCAAAAACAAAACAAAACAAAAACTTCTCTTGTGTTTCATAAATTTTCTTTCCCAGGTTCTTGTCCATAGAGAAATTAGACTCTATCTCATTTTTTAAATGATAATGAATATTTGTACATGGCACATAAAGACTTTCTGAAGAACAATGAGAAATCTTCCTCTATATGTATTTCATGAATGGATCCTCAGGGACAGACGGTGACTAATTTCACAATCAAATATAGTTGGATTGAACCACATTTTTGTATATTTTTCACTTGAATAATACTATAGAGATAACATAATATATTTTAAAATACTTTTACCTAATGTTACCACTAAAGTTTTTTTTATTTTAAGTTTCTTTTCAATTTTGAAATAAAATCTCTGCAAATACTAAGAATAGAGCCATATGCATATATATTTGTTAAATGAACAAGTTAATAAATAAATCATATTTCTGTAAATAAAACATAAATATCTTATTATTTGCCAACTGTGGTCAAAGATGCCTCTCTACAGTAAGTTCTCAGATTTCAAATTAGTCTTTTATGATGAAGGAGAAACCCTGATGATTGAGACCAGATAAGGACCAACTGATAAAATCAGTTTAGGTAATAATTAAAGAGGTGAAAATTGGCTTATTATAAGGTGAGTCCTATTTGGAAAATGTATTTTGACCAGTGTGAAATATATCCATATATAAAAATATAATTTTTGGTTCAATTTAAAGAATATATCTTAAAGTTCAATCAATTAAAATGTGGGAACTCTGTTGGGTTCTTAATTTTTATAATTTTGTCTAAGTACTGTTGGTACCCATGAAAAAAAGTGTGCATGAACCGATTTCCCAGGTTTCTTAGAAAAGATTGTCATTGCAGAGTATAATCTTGTTGCTAACTTAAGGGAAAAGAAAGCATGAAAGAACCATTTCCTGTATTATACATCAATGACAAAATATATCACAACTTATATATTGTGACAATATTTCATTTGTTGACTCTGTGCTTTGTTGATGTGGGGGAAGTGCCGCCTATGAGAACTTGAGTGGTTTAAGGATTACTGCCAGTAAACCTCAAGATGAAACAGGAGTGATAATGGAAAAATTATATTCTGCTGGAAATCTCTGGAGGTTTTACTATATGAGGTATAATTGGAACTGCCTAGAAAACCAGTAATTCAATTTCCAAATCAAGTTTATTAGTAATAAAAAACATGGATACTTCAAATCCAGCTTGGAGTTCTAATCAGTAACAACAGGAAGTAGGAATACAGAAAATTATCTTAATTTTGAAAGTTCCACTAGTAATAAATGCTTCTGAGGGAGAAGAAAAGCCCCTTCATATTCATTATTTAGAGACTTTGACTTACAGATTTGACTTTTTAAGAATAAAGCATGATATTCTGTTGACACAGAGTATTTTCTTGGATTTCTCTTACCCCTTCAACTTCTGGATATAAAATTATTAGGGACAATCTAAGATGAACTATGAACAGATACAATTCAAAATTTTCTGAGGCAGAGATATTCTCTGAAAATGTGTATTTAAATATAGCAAATAAATATAGCTTAATTATTTTCTAAATACTAAAGAATCACTTGGAGCAAAAGGACATTAAGATTAATTTTTGATTTATATAAAATTAATATTATAAAATCTTCTTGAAAATATTTTCTTATAAGTATACAAAGATTTTCTTTTGTCAAATATATAATTTTATAAAACATAATTCACCTCAATTTACATACACACATATTTGTTTCATAATTTAAAATAATAATTAATTTTAAAATGTGTGTCTCTAATATGAAATAAATAGAAACAATAATTCATAAACAAACTCAGAATGTCTACAAAATGATGCCATTATTAACAAGAGTGGGCATTTGCTGTTTTGAGATGGAAGTTCAAGATCCAACCGTCCTAATTTAAAATAAACCTTTACATTCAGTGAATTTCTCTCTATATAAGCTTTGACTTTTCTCTATATTGCCCCTCCCCCATGGCAGGATGTGAAGTGGTTAGAAAAGAAATCATAATACCAATTCACAACTCCGGAACCCAGCTGGGATCAGCTGCTAAAGATATTTCTGATCAGAAATAAAGAAATAACCTTCTGTGGGGCTTTTCAGTTTTGACAGCAGAAAATCTCTTCAATTTTAAAATCTGAGATGTCCAGAAAAATAATTTTCCTGCAATATTCTGACTCGAACATGTGGCTTTAGCAATAAAATATGGCATCATCATGATTTTGTCTTTTGGAATTCGTATGTTACTTCCACGTATGCTTACTGAGTTTTAAGAATTAAAAAATGGAAAACATGGTGTTGTTCTCTTTAACAGTGTTATTTGTCCAGGAAATTTAGTTGTGTAGAGTATCCAAAATAGATTATTATTTTTTTCTCATTTTTAAATTTAAATTATTCCCACTGTGTGCAACTTTCATTTTTTTATAAGAATTTTTTTTTTTTTGAGAAGCAAAGAAGATGCTAATCTCCAAATTTTCATAACTATGCATTGCTTCGTGGTTGAAAATGGCCCAGCAATTCTGAAAAATTATAAAACTGATTGGATTAGAGTGTTAATGCAAATAGTATTAAATTTCTCCCAATTTTTGTCACCTACTTCAGAGAAAAACTTCTCTGGAAAACTTACGGAAGCAGTTCCTGTCCTGCTATACTCAGGGGTGACTCTGGCAGAAACAGGGACCCATCTGGAGAGGTTCCTTCTTTAGAGGGCCAGGTCCACGCACCACCATGTCTGCAACAGTCTAAACTGGGCCTTGTAGCCAGTTAAACTGGGGACCAGCTCCACACATCAGCACATGCAGAGTAGTTGTGGCTGTAACTTTCAGTTAGCCAGGCCAACTCCAGCCACAGGTGCACTGCAACAGTTCCAAGCAGGCCTCAGACAACAAGCGCAAAGACCACCCCTCCATGAGGGTGTTGGCAGCAGTCACAATCAAATTACACAGGCAGCATGCCAGAGGTCAGACCCACTGGCCAGTGCACCCACAGTAATCATGGCTGGACCTCATAAATTTACAATAGCCAAGATAGGGAAGCACACTCTGCCCATTGATGGATGAGTGGGTAAAGATGAGGTACATAAATACAATGGAATACTTCTCAGCCATAGAAACAAATGGAATTGTGTCATATGTTACACCATGGCTTGCCCAAGAGTATATAATTCTAAGTGAAGTAAGTCAGACAGAGAAAGACAAATACTGTATGATTTCACTTACTTGTGGAATTTAAACAAAACAGATGAACAAACAAAACCAGAGACAGATTCATAGACACAGAGAAAAAACTGATGGTAACCAGAGGGGAGGGGAGGGAGGGATTGGGTGAAATTGGTATAGGGGATTAGGGAGAACAGACTTCCAGTTGTAAAATAAATAAGTCGTGAGGAAGTAATGTAGAATGTAGGGAATATCATTAGTAATATTATAATAACTTCATATGATGACAGCTGGTTAGTAAACTTGTGGTGATCAATTCATTGTGTATATAAATGTTAAATCACTATATTATAAACCTAAAACTAATATAATAGTGTATGTTAATTACTCAATTTAAAAAGAATTTACCAAACATTAGATTTAAACACATTCTATTCAATCCAGCTGTCCTATTTGGAGTAATGTTAACAACTTCAGAAAAACAACAACAACAACAACTCTTGTCTCATTTTGTTCTGTCTTTTCCTTTCTTTACTTCCTTTTGTAAACAAACAAAACATCTGTATAACAACAAATAAACCAAGAAAAACAAATTCCTTTCATGCCCTGTCTATGGGTTTCCTCTTAACTACACCTGAAGGGGCCCTGGCAGTATGTATGTATTTACACTCAGAATGCAGAGTTTCCTGCCACAGTAAATGGAGCAATAAGTGTTGTTCCAAATTGTGCTTATTAAATTGTCTTTTGTAGAATGAGAGCAGTCTCCTGGAAGCAAAGCATCTATGATCTGCACTGTGATGAGATGCGAATCTTCTACCTTGTGGACAGAGCAGAGTAAGATTTTTTACAGTGAAAAAAATGGGAGCAGATGTCATAGCAGTGAGAAACAACAACAATAAAACAAGCAAACAAGAAATAAAGCAGAAAATATTGTCTGGTCCTTTCTCAGCATTCCATTCCCAAGCTCTTGTTTCTTCTCCCAGCCTGGCTATAACCTGCCTTGAGTTTTTTAAAATACTCCTGTACCAGAGTAAATGTTTATTTTATTTTCAGTTTGAAATGTTTTCTATAAGCCTCCCAGATCCTCCCCTTTGTAATGTCTTTCCATCCATGGAGATGAAGATAAAGAGGAAGCCTGGATTAATTCTTGACTCCCCAAATTATTAGATTGTGACTGTATAAAATGATCAACTTTCTGAGTCTTAGTTTCCTCTACTGGACAGAAGTCTCTTCATACAGATTGCACAGGATTGGCCCAGGGGATAAATTTGGTGGTTAGGTAAAGCACCTTGCACAGCTCCTAGCATGATTAATAAGTGTCCCTCTCCTTCCCCCTCCTTGTCTTAGCTGCATTCATTAAAATCTCAGGGCCTCAGTACAAAAGAGCAATTTTCTCTCTATTATATCCTATACTTTTGTGGAGTCTTTGGTACTAGAAGAGATAAGAGAGACAGATCATGCATCATTTTAAAAAATCTAAAATATGAAGTTGGCAACTTCTAGCAACATTTTGTAAGTTGTGAACTTTAATGAAGCTAATTGCCCTCTGGCATCTCTGTCACTCAGTGTCTCATTCTTAGAAGTTCCATAGGCTCCCCTCTGTTATTTCTTCACATCTATATTAGCATAAGAAATACCTTTGTCACAGAAAATATGGGAGCAAATTCCTGCTTCTATGTTACTATTTATTAGCCAAATTTTCATGAGGTTTGGCTTTTAAGAAACCGTAGAAGGGGCTTACAAAAATGTATCCAAGAAAATGTAGAATACCAATGAGAAACAGAAACTCAGAATTGGGAAAATGTAAATCAGAATAGAAGAAAAGGTTGGGAAAAGTATATATAGCAGATATTCTAACATGACATTTAGAATAGTTGAGATTAGTCAGGTTGAGTTGAGATCCAAATTCAACTGATTTATTAAAAAAAAATGAATCATTGAGCAAATTAATTACACCATAGAGTTAAAACATATAATTCATATTAGAATGTTGGAAGATGCCAGTCAAATTTAAATATTAATTTATTGTTTAGTTTTTAGAGTAGGTGACATCAAATCACTTTCATAACAATGTTTATATTGAGAGATCAGCTTCCTGTTAATGACCTTATTAGTTTATGAGAGATCAGCACGTGGAATATCAATGTATTCAAGAATACCTTTACATCTTTGTTCCATCTGTGACAGCAAAGTCACAGTTTCCTCCACTTACCACTTTCAGGATATTTTGTTACTTTCACAGAGTTGTTATTGAGGCCAGAATAGGTCGAGGTAATTCAGAGGGCATGGAGGTCAGTTGACAGCTGTGCAAGATAAGCCTCATAAGTAAGTTCCCTTGTTTATTAACCCTGGAGAACGGGATGACAACCCACTCCAGTATTCTTGCCTGGAGAAGCCCATGAACAGAGAAGACTGACAGACTACAGTCTATGGAGTCTCAAGAATCAGACTCGACTGAGAGGCTAAGCACACACACATATACAGCAAACTTGTCCAGCTCTGTCCCAAAAGGAAGACATCATCTGTATTAGCTTGAACAGCAATCAAATCTATCCTCTACTTCACAGAAAACATTATATGTGAACATCCTTGAAAAGATAGTAAAAGTAAAAGGCATTAGTGAATTTTTTAAAAGAAGATTTGAGAAAAGAAATCTCTCTCAAGAGTATGCACAACTTATTATAGGAGAACAAAGAGGAGTTAAACTAGAATGGGAGTTGAGCTTCAGGCAAGATTCATTAAGAAAAATCAAATTTAACATTTTCTAGAGCTTACTATATGGCAGGATGATTAACGTAAATTAAGATGTTACTTAATACTTTGGCCAACTGATGTGAAAAACTGACTTATTTGAAAAGCCCCGGATGCTGGGAAAGTTTGAAGGCAGGAGGAGAAGGGGAAAATAGAGGATGAGATGGTTGGAAGGTATTACCAACTCAATGGACATGAGTTTGAGTAAAGTCCAGGAGTTGGTGATGGACAGGGAATCCTGGCATGCTGCAGTCCATGGGGTGGCAAAGAGTCAGACACGACTGAGAGACTGAACTGAACTGAACTGAACTGAAGATGTTACTGGCATGAACCTCAGCGTATATATGGGAGAAAAGATGTAGAGTTTGAAGTTACTTGTTTAAAGCAGCACATCTTGTAAGTGGAAATTCAATAGAACCTATGTCTACTTAAGAATTTGTAATTATATAAAGTTAGGCATTTCTCCAAAGAACTGTGGATTAACAACAAGTATATGAAAAAAAAAAAAAGCTCAACATAGCCAATTACTAGAAAAATGCAAATCACAAATACACTGAGATATCATCTTAGTCTGGTCAGAATGGCCATCATCAAAAAATCTACAAATAATAAATGCTGGAGAGGGTGTGGAGAAAAGGGAATCTTTATTACACTGTTGGTGGAATTGGTATAAATTTGTGAAGCCACTGTGGAAATCAGTATGAAAGTTCCTTAAGAAACTAAAAATGGAGATATCATATGATTCTGGAATCCCATTCCTGGGCATATATCTGGAGAAAACCATACTTCTAAAAGATGCATGCACCCCAATGATCTTGTGCAGTACTGTTTACAATCGCCAAGACCTGGAAGCAACCTAAACATCCATAGAGAGAGGAACGGAAAAAGAAGATGTGGAATATTTATAAAGTGGATCATTAGCAGCCAGAAGAAAGAATGAAACGATGCCATTTGTGACAACATGGATGACCTAGAGATTATCATACTGAGTGAAATAAGTCAGACAGAAAAAAAGAAATATATATGTTTTATATATGTATACATATGTCATATATATATGTTCATATGTAGAGTCTGAAAGAAAGATACAAATAAACTTATTTCAAAACAGAAACAGGCTCACAAACATAGAAAACAAACTTACGGTTACCAAAAGAGAAGGGCAGGATAAATAAGAAGATGGGATTAACAAGTATACACTACATGTGTTGGTGCTAAATCGCTTCAGTTTTGTCTGACTGTTTGCGAACCTATGGGCTGTAGCCTGTCAGGCTCCCCTGTCCATGGGATTCTCCAGGCAAGAATACTGGAGTGAGTTGCTGTGCCCTCCTCCAGGGGATCTTCCCAACCCAGGGATCAAACCCACTTCTCTTACGTCTCCTGCATTAGCAGGCAGGTTCTTTACGACAGGGAAGTCCCGGGTGGCTCAGAGGTTAAAGCGTCTGCCAGCAATGCGGGAGACCTGTGTTCGAGCCCTGGATCGGGAAGATCCCCTGGAGAAGGAAATGACAACCCAATCCAGTATTCTTGCCTGGAGAATCCCATAGACGGAGGAGCTTGGAGAGCTACAGTCTACGGGGTCGCAAAGAGTCGGACACGACTGATCGACTTCAATTCACTTCACTTCATTTCTTTACGACTAGTGCCAACTGGGAAGCCCAACATATACACACTGCTGTATGTAAAATATAACAATCAAGGATAACAAACAAGGACCTACTGCATAGCACAAGGGAACTGTACTCAATATTTGTAATAACCTATAAAGGCTATTGACTATGTAAAAGCTTTTGACTGTGTGGATCACAATAAACTGTGGAAAATTCTGAAAGAGATGGGAATACCAGACCATCTGACCTGCCTCTTGAGAAACCTAATGCAGGTCAGGAAGCAACAGTTAGAACTGGACATGGAACAACAAACTGGTTCCAAATAGGAAAAGGAGTACGTCAAGGCTGTATATTGTAACCCTGCTTCTTTAACTTCTATACAGAGTACATCATGAGAAACACTGGGCTGGAAGAAGCACAAGCTGGAATCAAGATTTCTGGGAGAAATATCAATAACCTCAGATATGCAGATGACATCACTCTTATGACAGAAAGTGAAGAGGAACTAAAAAGCCTCTTGATGAAAGTGAAAGAGGAGAGTGAAAAAGTTGGCTTAAAGCTCAACATTCAGAAAACTAAGATCATGGCATCTGGCCCCATCACTTCATGGGAAATAGACGGTGAAACAGTGTCAGACTTTATTTTGGGGGGCTCCAAAATCACTGCAGATGGTGATTGCAGCCATGAAATTAAGAGACGCTTACTCCTTGGAAGAAAAGTTATGACCAACCTAGATAGCATATTGAAAACAGAGACATTACTTTGCCAACAAAGGTCTGTCTACTCAAGGCTATGGTTTTTCCAGTGGTCATGTATGGATGTGACAGTTAGACTGTGAAGAAAGCCGAGTGCCAAAGAATTGATGCTTTTGAACTGTGATGTTGGAGAAGACTCTTGAGAGTCTCTTGGACTGCAAGGAGATCCAACCAGTCCATTCTAAAGGAGATCAGTGCTGGGTATTCTTTGGAAGGACTGATGCTAAAGCTGAAACTCTAATACTTTGGTCACCTCAAATGAAGAGTTGACTCATTGGAAAAGACTCTGATGCTGGGAAGGATTGAGGGCAGAAGGTAAAGGGGACGACAGAGGATGAGATGGCTGGATGGCATCATTGACTCGATGGACATGAGTTTGAGTGAACTCTGGGAGATGGTGATGGACAGGGAGGCCTGGCGTGCTGCAATACATGGGGTCACAAAGAGTCGGACATGACTGGGTGACTGAACTGATAAAGGCAACGAACCTGAGAAAGAGAGAGAGTGTGTACATATATATATATATGTATATATATATAAATTCCTTTTCACAGAAATCCTCAGCAATCTCACTGATTGCTCTCAACATCTGAAAAAGTTAATTTTTATAATTGCTCCAGTATCATAGATGATTGTTTTTCGAGATAATTCACACTCTTGTCTCTCCTGCATGACCAGAAGCAAAAGTTTCAGGTAACTGAGTTAAAATAAAAAGTAAATACAAAATTTTAATAAAGAAGGGAATTCTATAATCTGAATATAACAAAAAAAAAAGATATAGGGCATTTATTTTTATCCCTGAGATACCAAAAGTGAATTAGGTAACTTATGAAGAAATCTAGTTGTGGATATTGCGAAATTACACAGGGCAAGCTGTCCAACTTGATCCTTTGTCAACCACAGAACTAAGATTTCAGCAGACTTGCTTTTGTTTCTCCATTCACTTTGAAATCTTCCCCCTTCAATCTGTCATTCCCTTTGAAACTCCCCATTTTGATTCACTTTATTATTCACTTTGAGAACCCTGGAAATGTTCATTCTCTTTGAATCTCACTCTTATTCTGGTCATCCTTAAAATTTAGCTTCAAGTTTGCATTTTAAAAATGTTAAATAAGTCTAACACTAAAACACATTTCAAAATGTTTTACATATATAAAACTTGACTTATGAAAAACATTTACAAATAAAATTTACTAACAAAATTTGATGCCACATTGTTGAAATAAACCAACATTTAAAGTTCTGTGTACTGTATTTGTAAATTCCTGTTTTACTTTACAGGTAAATCAGAAAGTGAAATATATCAACTCTTTCACGCTGCCTGTATGAATTTCTGACATGCTTATATTATTTCTAAAAAGATAATTTTCAAAAAAGTCAATATTTATCTCACTCTGATAATTTCTCTTACATTACAATTGGGTTTTTAGATGGCAGTGTAATAGAGAAGGAACTTTGTATTCTATTGCAATTTAATTACTAAAGAGATGCTGCTTATAAGCTTAAATTATACATTGCCCATATATGGAAACCTTGCCTCCCAAGTAATGACTATTAATCTAGATTATCTTCAATGAAGCTAATTAATATTAAATTTTATAAGTACATATTTTTATTTTTCATTCTTAAATTTTCACTCTTATGATTTTAATGTTTACCTTTCCTTTAATAATAAATAATAATGGTATATACGAGATTCTTGAGACTAAGTATTGCATTTTTTCCCTTTTGCTATTCAATAACATTATCTGTAATTTTGTTGTTGTTGTTGTTATATAGTGAAGAAATTCAGTTTAGCTTCTCAGATCTGTTTACCTTTTTGATATGCACTATGAAATATCAGTTATCACCTTGCATAATGAACATGGAGCGATTCTCCTTGAATCCCTTGTGCCTTTTTGCCTAATCAATATGTATATTAGTTTGCTAGAATTGCCATAAGAAAATACTATGAACTAGATGGTTCAAGCAAAACATTCCTTTTTTTTTTTTTTCAAAATTTTGAATCCTTAGGAGTCTATGATTAAAGTACCCATAGCTTTGGCTTCTCCTGAGGCCTTTTTCCTTGGCTGTTAGATGGTCACCTTCTCTCTGTGAGCTCAATGATCTTTCCTCTGTGCATCTGGATCCCTGGTGTTTCTTTATATGTTCAGATTTCTTCTTAAAAAGACACAGGAAAAGGCAATGGCAACACACTCCAGTACTCTTGCCTGGGAAATCTCATGGAAGGAGGAGCCTGGTAAGCTGCAGTCCATGGGGTCGCTAGGAATCGGACACGACTGAGCGACTTCACTTTCACTTTTCACTTTCATGCATGGGAGAAGGAAATGGCGACCCACTCCAGTGTTCTTGTCTGGAGAATCCCAGGGATGGCGGAGCCTGGTGGGCTGCCGTCTCTGAGGTCGCACAGAGTCAGACACAACTGAAGCAGCAGTAGCAGCAGCAAAAAGACACAAGTCAGAAAACTAGAGTCTAAGCTAATGTCCAAATTTTAAGTTAATAACCTCTTTAAAAACCTTATCTCCTAATACAGTCATAATATGAGGTGTTTGGGGCTCAACATATGCATTTGGAAGGAGCATGATCCAGCTATAGCATTATTATGTAACATTTATATATAATAATGTGTGTGTTCATGTGTATGTACTTGTATATATTTATTTGAAAATTGCTCTACAGGCTTTTTAAATTAAAGTATAATTGATTTGCAATATTATATTGCTTTAAGTTGTACAACATAGTGATTCAATATTTTTAGATTATAATCCATTTAAAGTTATTACAAAATATTGATTGCATTCCCTGTGCTGTACAATATATCCTTGTAGGTTTTTAACTTTATTTTATAAATACTAGTTTGTACCTCTTATCATCTATCCTTATTCTGCCCCTTCCTCCTCTCCCCCCACTGGTGACCATTATATCTGTGTTCGTATTCTCTATATCATGTATGGAAATCAAAGCCAAACTAGCCTACTAAATTAGGGGATGAGAGGGGACTGGCAGAGGTGAGTCTAGCTGGTAGAAGACAGAAGACAGATGACTAAGGTGTGCTAAAGCTATGCTTAGGAGCTGGGGTAGCATTTCAGCTGTAATAGAAAATCATATGTGATTCTAAAGAAAGGTTTGACAAAATCATATCCATACTTTGGAAAGACTGAAAATGAAAGTGAAGTCGCTCAGTTGTGTCTGACTCTTTGAGACCCCATTGACTGTAGTCTACCACACTCCTCCATTCATGGGATTTTCCAGGCAAGGGTACTGGAGTGGGTTGCCATTTCCTTCTCTAGAGGATCTTCCTGACCCAGGTATCGAACCCAGATCTCCCGCATTATAGGCAGACACTTTACCATCTGAGCCACTAGGGAAGGTACAACAAAATGGAAGACAGACCAGAAGGGATGAACTGGGGTCCAATTGTTAAGTGATATAGTAAGCCAAGGAAAAATAACATGAAGAAATAAATGGTGATAAGAGAAATGGAAATGTTTTCTTATTTTTATTATTCTTTTATTTGAAAAACATTTTTACAATAATACAGCAAAAATGTATTTTTTCAGATAATTAGCCTTTAACTAGATTTAGTAGTCTTAAATGTCCTAATAACATTATGCTAATTTATTAACAATTTTTGATAAATTTATTTATAATTCAATTATTTTAAAAAACAATACTTTGTGTGGTTTACATTAAAATTCATAGATGTAATGAAGTCAATATCCTTAATACAAAAAGAAAATTTTAAAAATTAATAAGAAGAATAATACATATATAGCCAACATAAAAGATATCCTTTGAGGCACACCCTATGCTTTTTAAAATAAACATTTTATTTAACTTGTCAGCATCCCTAAGTTATGTGCTATTATGACATTTTCAGAGGGTTTTAGACTTTTAATTTTGGAGCTGGCTGTGAGAATGAGTTTCCTAAGAAACGGCACATATTTTATTTATCTTTACACCACAAACATCTAGCAAAAACTGCCTGAAATGTTAGAAGAATAACAGCAAATCAGCTCTAAATTTCCTAATAGCCAGATTAAAGAATATTATGGAATTTTTACTCTTTACCTTCTTTTACTCTTTTCTTGTAAAAGGGAGCATGACAAAACTAATCTGAAATGGCTCCTAATAGGGAGAAAATATACACAGATATATATATATATATGACACTTTACAAAGGTTTTAGACTTGTTCTATAGAAGGTCATGTCTCATCAGCATTTGGTAAAGGACAAAGTCATAATTGTAATTAATTTTTTCAATCCATTGACTAACTCATTTTTTAAACTACCAATCTCTTAGAACCTCTATTCAAAATTGAGAAAAGATAACTTTCATCAGAAAAGTGTGATGGGGAGCATTTTTCTATTAAAATGAAATCTGATATGTGCTAAAAGCAATGAAAGCAAAGAGGATCTTGAGTACAGAGAGGAACCCAGGAATGACTTTCCAGAAATGATAACACTTAGGCTACAACTTTTTTTTTTTTTTTTAAAGAATGAGAATAAGATTTATGTAAGTTAAGAGAAAGGAAAGATTATTTGTGAGGCAGGTGGGGGTGGCAGGGCAGAAAAAAATATTTCTTCAAAACCTTGTTCCCTTCAGAGAATTTCAAGTAGTTGATATGACTAGATCTCAGTGGGCATGAATTTAGGACTTAATGGGTTTTGAGACCAAAGAGATATACCAAAAACAAAATAAAAAACAAACCACCTCTCAAAACAAACAAACAAACAAACAAAAAAACACATTTACCAGTATCCTTGTATGTGGTACAAGGAGTTGGAATTTAATTTAAAATGTTTGGTTTATTCAAGAAGATCATGCATTTGGATTTTAGAGAGATCACTATAGCAACAGAATGTAATATGGGATCATGTCATCGAAACAAAGTATAAAGAGACAAGGAGACATGCCTTTTGCAATACAGGGGAGACTGATGAATTAATAAAATGGTAAGAGAATGGTAAAGGCAGAACTTGAACTGGAGTGGAAGGAAAGAGCAGCAAGCAGCAGAGCACATTTATAAGTGGCCCTTCTTTAGGAGAGGTTTCAACAAAAACATTTAGATAAAGAAATATTAGAATAAGACAAAAAGATGTTGGAGAACTCAGAGGGGAAATCAATCTCTTTGACATCAAAGAAATTAGTGAAAGGATGAAATGTTATTAAGCTAATTCCCCTGGCATGTTGCAGTCCATGGGGTCACAAAAGTCAACATGACTTAGTGACTGAATAACAACATGGAAACTCAACTGGCCTCCTGTTGCAACTTGACCCGTTTCCATTCCTATGAACATTTCCATATTAGACTTGAACTATGATCCAGGGAGGTACAGGGCAGTTTATCTGCTTCAACCATTGTTGTAAAGAAGAACATAGAAAAATGTTCTAATTAATCTGAAATAATACATAAGCTGGAGTAAACCTGTGTATTTGACCTTTTGTGTATCTTAGATTCACCAGTCCAAAGCAAACTATATTTGAATATTTTTGTGTCAAAAAACTGATTGATACTAAAAGGGAAACAGTGAATTCCAGCCCCTCTGGTACTTAGAAATTGCCATGGTTTTCATTTATTAGACTACGTTCATGACTTTCAAGATCAAATTTTGTAACTCATTCTCAAATGACTACAGAAGGTTAGAAACATATCAAAAAAGGCACAGTGCTGTCTAGAATTGTACTCTAAGAAAATCACTGAGCACTTAAGAAAGAAGTAGGAATATTTTCAAAGATCCCATGGTCTTACATAACAATTATATATATTTTATTTTGAGGTTTAAATATGTATCTTTATTGTGATGAAAATATCTGTTTACATCACAGCACCAGACAACATGAATTTCAAAAACAAATATGTCACTAGGAGTGTAAGTTCTGTGGAATTATTAATATGGAACCAATTTCCTTCTTCATTAACAATACAGAAAAGCCAGTTTCTATTAAGGAATAAAAGTAAATGCAAACATGTCATTTTGTAGGAATCTTTTCTTAATGAATTCTGCGACATTTCTAGCATTTCTGTGCAGTATCAGCTTCTTGACCTTTTTTTGTAGTATGTTACATTATATCTGGGATATTTTGTTGTAATTACACTTACACCATCTAATGAATATCACTTTGTGACCCCATTCAAACTATTCAACCAGAAGCTGTCACTGGAATTTGCTTTATTTCTTACTATATTTTCCAATAAAATATAACCTGAGTGTATCTAAATAAATATTTGTATGTGGAGGGCAGGGGGCAAGGAGACAATGGACACTGCAATGCAAGGTGATAATTCTCTCACCTCCAGTAGCAATGGATACAGTTTACATTCAACGTTTCTGTTTCATTCAGTGCTATTATCTCCCAACCTGCATCATTCATTGACTTTCTACTGCTGCCATAACAAACCACTACAAACATATTGGCTTACAACTAGAGTCTGTTATAGTTCTATATGAACAGTTGCGTGGTGTTCTAAACATTTTCTAAAATCAGTTGTCAGCAAACTGCATGCATTTCTGGAATCTCTAGGGAAACTTGTGATTGTAGGATTGAGGCCTCCTTTTTTGGCTGATTCTGAACTGAGGGATATTTCCAGGTTCTAGAAACTACAGGCATTCATTGGATTGTGGCAAGCCACAATACAGTGAGTCCCCTACATATGAACAAGTTCTATTCCAAGAGTGTGTTCCTAAGTCCAATCTGTTTGTAAGTCCAACATAGTTAGCCTGGTACTCAACAAATATAATCAGCTATATAATACTGGACTATAACAGGTTTATAATACTTTTCACTCAAATATACATAAAAAGCACAATTGTTGGTTACTACGAGTGAAATGACACAGAACATACAAGACATACAAAAGACAGACAGGACACCACTCTGGCCAGAAGAACAACTGGGCTAACTAATTGCCGTTTATTATTATAAAGCCCTCCTTAGGCAGAATTCCAGATTGTAAGAATAAGCCTTTTCAGTACAGTGCAGGTGCATACATGTTATCGTATAGCAAAGGGGAGTGAAATCTCTGTCTACTGAAGAGTCTGCCCAAAGCCCTCATCTCCTTCTTATCTCAAGAAGGGAATGCTCCCTCGTTTGCAAGGGACCATTAAACTCAAGGCTGTGTCCAGACTCTTTGGCAGAACGCCTCGTATGCAAGGACGCTCAGCCTGAGCAGAGAGACCCGTTTGCAGGCACATCTCTGCTACCCTATTAACCCTTCAACAATAAATAAAGAAAACATTTTAAATCTTATAGTTCAGTACCTTGAAACTCATAGTAGTATAGTACAACAGCTTCATACAGGGGCTGGCATCTGGTGAACAGGCAAGAAGAGTTACTGACTGGAGGAGGGAGAGGAGACAGGAGATAGTAGAGCTGAAGGATCATCAGAAATAGGAGATGGAAGGCAAGTTGCAATTTCACTCATGCCTGACACTGATGGCACAGGCTGTTTTCCTTGCTCGAACCAGAGGCATATTTGCATATCTACAAGTTTGCAGCTTGAAGGTTCAGATGCTGGGGATTTACTGTACATGCGGTTGGAGTCTTCCTCTCATGCTCTTTGCTGAGAAACTCTTCTACTTTTCCCTTCCTTACTATACAAAGGAAGATATTTTCAGGTATAACGTCAGTGGATAAAGATCATGGGGGTCAAAAACCTGCCTACTGCACATCAAAAATTTCTAGTTACACATTCTGACTTTATCTTCTATGAACACTTCTTTCATTTATGGACATACCTACATGTACTGGGCTTCCAAGGTGCCTCAGTGGTAAAGAATCCACCTGTAAATGCAAGAGACATAAGAAACGAGGGCTCAATCCCTGGGTACAGAAGATCCCCTGTAGGAGAGCATGGCAACCCACTCTAGTATTCTTGCCTGGAGAATCCCATGGACAGAAGGAGCCTGGCGCACTACAGTCCATAGAGTCCCAAAGGTTTGGACACAGCTAAAGCATTTAGCACACATGCATACATGTACTATTAAATTTTCTTGTAATTATATTATGTTCCCCCAGTAAATCCATCTCTGAAAGTACTTTAACATGCTTATTTTTACTCAAAGCCATTCTTTTTCACAAAAACTTTTTAACCTCTAATTGGAATCAATGCCTCTGTCTACTAGAGTCCTCAGGGAGTAGGATGAATAAGACAAATTAGGAAAAAGGACTAAGATTTATTCTGTGTCTACAATACACCAGGTGCTGTAAACACATTTGCTGCACATACCTAGCCAATGAAGTTGGCATTATTAATCTTACTTTAATAGGTGAAAATGCCCCAGAGAGTGTCATTCACTTCTCTGTTACCGCATAGCTTATAGATGTAGGAGATTGGATGTAACTGCTGATACAGTTGTCTGTAAAACATCTGTGATTTTTCTGCTGCCTAGTGAACTTTCCCCCTGTATTATAGCCCCTATCAGAGCTGCTACTGCTGCTGCTGCTGCTAAGTCGCTTCAGTCCTGTCTGACTCTGTGCGACCCCATAGACGGCAGCCCACCAGGCTCCCCTGTCCCTGGGATTAGCCTATCAGAGCTAATGTAATGCAAAGTCCTAGATGTCAATAATCCCTTAAACTAAAATAATTTGAGCCATGATTCCACATATTGTGAGAAGTCCAGCGCTCAGGAAACTTTGGAACTGTGCTTTGCTAACTTCTCACATAGTAGCTCACTTTGGCGCCAGCCCCCTAGCAGTCCTTGTTTAAATGTGAAATCCTATGGGTGGTTTTTTTTTTTTTTTTTTTTCTCCTAATGCAGGAGGCACAGGAGACTCAGGTTCCATCCCTGGGTCAGGAAGATCCCCTGGAAAAGGAAATGGCAACCCACTCCATTATTCTTGCCTGGACAATTCCATGGACAGAGGAGCCTGGTGGGCTACTGTCCACTGGGTCACAAAAAGTTGGCCATGACTGAGCACATCAGCACATATGGGTGTGTTTAGGGAATATCTCATATCTGCTCCTGGGTCTTACATAGAACCTAAGTCATCTACAGAATCCAGCCTGTGTCTTGCCCATTGTCCTCCTATCCGGCAGCCTCTGCTCCCTCTCTCTTCAGTGCTTCTGTATTATACCAGGTGGTTTTTTCAGAATTTTTCAAAGTATCAAGAATGCATGATTGTTGTGTTTAATGTGTTTTATTTTTTTCCCTGAGGTTTGGGAGAAATAAACCTCAGGAAAAAATATCTTAAACACAATAGTCGTACATTCCTGAGGCTTTGCAAAATTGGGAGAAATGAAGTATTCTAAAAAGCAGAGACCATGATTGAGAGCTAAACATGAGATACTATCATTCTTTTTTTTTTCTTTATATTTATTTATTTATATATTTTTTCTTTATTTTACTTTACAATACTGTATTGGTTTTGCCATACATCAGCATGAATCCGCCATGAGTGTACATGAGTTCCCAATTCTGAACATACTATCATTCTTAAAGCTTCCTTGGTTGTATCTCCTTGAACCCAATATGTTGTCAAGCATCTGACAATTGAAATCTTTCTCCCCAGATCCTTTCTCCCAACTCTAATTCTCTCCTTTTCCCAGATCACCTATAAAGTCTTATATCTTATACCAGTCATTGGAAAAGGGAAATGTTTAATTTATTCCTCATGCAGTACAATTTGGAGGTGTGTGCTAATAAAGTGTTTTCCAAATGGAAAGAGCTGCCTCTAATACAAATTGTGTAGCTCCTCCTCTGAATTAGGATAGTTTGTTTGCTGTTTCCTAGGCCATGTGGCATGTGGGATCTTATTTCCCCAACAAGAATCAAACCCATTCCTCCTGCATTGAAAGGATACCCATATATGTCACCACTAGAATGTGAGCCTTTCATTTTGGGGAGAACATCTCACTTTTATTGTTCTTTTACACCCTGTCTAGTCAGTGCTTTGTATGTTGTGATTTTAAAATTATCAGCACCTGAAGCATTCTCTTAATAGCCTGTTACCTAAATCACCTGGGAAAAGACAATGCTGTGTGCTTCGTGGTTTTCTAAATGATTGTAGGATTTGTACTGATTTAACTATGCCTCTTCTATCAAATTAACTGCAATGATTCTTGTTTTATTTGTAATGTTTTGCTAATCCTTAATTAAGATGCCATTTAATACAAAACCAAAGATTTTCTTGAGAAACAAATTGGTCACAATAGGCCCTCAAATTTAAAATGAATTTTATTTATTGCAGAGGAGTTTTATTTTTCCTTGTGTAAAAGTAGAATAGGCTCAAATACATGTATTATTGAAAAGAAAAGTCTTCTTCAATAAAAATCCCTGGACATATTTAGTCACAACACTTAAAGTGAAAAAAATACATTATTTATTTTAAAGTTGCTATTTTTCTTTTCTATTTTTTTTTTTTTTTTTTTTGTTTAGTGTGTTCCTGAATACTTTGGGAGATGGTCTAACAAAAGAATAGAATTAAAAAGCCTAAACAAAATTTATCCTCACTGTATTTTCAGTCTTAGTGATTTTCAGAATTAATGAACAGTGTAACAGAAAGTCACTTAATTTTTTTATGTTTTGTGAATATGCAGCTGACATGAAATATTTGCTAAAATCCTATGTAATCCCATTTAAAAACCTCTGGATGAAAAGGTTTTAGGTAGAATTATTTTGGCCTATGCAATTTGCCATGGTTGTAATGCCTCTTCAAATACTAACAGAGATGGTGAGTAACTTAACTGATTGGAAAGCATTGCACATAGAATTTGTAAAGTGCAGTGTACTTATTCGACTTTGGAAAACTGCCAAAGCAGTGGGCAAGCAAACTGCCAAATATGTGCATGGGGCACCCGTGAATGACAGACTACAGTGCATGTGAGGATGTGAAAACAGGTGGTCTGGGAGGTCTGGTATCAGCAAAGCATCTGGGTCCTGAAGTGCGACTGCATTATATTTTCTACTCCCAAAGGAGAGCAATGCTAACCATGAGCACAGAGGCTGGCATTGTTCAGAACCCTTTTGTTTTGCAACCTTTGCAGCATATTAGAATAAAAATAGAACCATGCTTTTAATATTTGAAACCTCTAAGTCTCAACTGTAATTGCTTTGATTCATATCTATTCTTACAGCGCTGTCAGTAATCCTGGGTGCACATATGTTAATATAGACACTCATTTGGCTCTTTTTCACTTTCCAGGATGCACATATGCTAAATGGATGGGAAGGCTTTCTCTCTTCATTTTCAGTTCCAGATTTGACCCCTAATAACTGTTACAAAATAAATACTAATTAGAGACATAACGCATTTTTCTTGATTTCTTTGTTTTTCACTTTTCAATTGAAGGAAGTGGGGCTCTTAAGCACCATCTCAAACTGGTATTTTCTGGATATTGGAAACTAAATTGCTTTAAGCTTTCTAGAAAGAGTAAAACACTGTTTCAAAATATGTTTGGAGAGTATTTAAATGTAAGTTTGAACCAAACTAGGCAACTTTTAACTATGCTTAAAAAAAAAAAAAGAATGAGCAAAAAATAAAAGCCACTGGAATGGGACATTTCTATTTGCTTAACAGAGAGGGCAAATTACTTTCTCACTATATTTCAGTGATTCTCATAACTGAGCAAACCTTATAGCCATGAGGGGGAGGGCTTAAAATGTGGATGTGTAATATCTACATGTTCATGAATAATCTGATTTAATCATTTTGGGGCAAGATCCATGCTTCAGTATTTTTAAAAGCTTCCCCAAGTGACTCTAATGTCCATCCAGTGTAAAAACAACTGCTATTTCTGAGGTTCTAATTGAAACTACTTCAATTATTCAATCCCCCATCACATATTGTTTTTGTAATATACCTCTCTTCTTAGTTCTCTGGACTCTATGGAAATGTCTTTTGTTTTCTCCTTTCTTGTTCAGTGTTCTACTGAGTGGAAGGGAGATTTTATTTTAAAAAAAGAAACACTGATTTTGAAGCAATATTATTATCAATTGTTTTGTTCGATGCTCCAATTAGTGAAAAGTGTGTGTATGGAAGAGGTAGAACCTCTTACCTAAGTCTCATTACCACTGTTTTGTTATCTGATAAATGAAATAGAAAGGCATAATCAACTTTCCTTTGGGTTCTATTTGTGAGTTGATCAGAAATTTGTCACTTTTTAAGCATAGCATTTCACAATCAGAAAATTGGTCAGAAATTCAGAAAAAGCTTTTGGTATAAGAAACTTCTGAGCCGCTTCTAGAAACAAACAACATAAGCAATTGTCACCATTGGTATTACTGCTAGATACTTAGATGTATCATTGTAATTTACACATATTGAATTTTAATTTTAACTCAATGTGAGAATACGTACTCTGTTGTTTGATATTTTTATCAAAATAATCTCCATTAAAATTGAAGCAAGCATTTAAATACTAACTGTATAGCCTCTAAATGTTACTGAGAAACAGCAAAGAAAAACATCAATTTCTAAATTGACTTCAGTGATTTTTCTGAAGATTATTACCATCTTCCCTCTTACTTGTCCATCCTTCATTATGTCCTTTCTTCTTTTTTTTTTTCTTTCCCGCATTCTTCCTTTATTGTAGATATAATCCTTAAAAAAAGATATGCAGTAAGGAAAGTGTATGAAACAGATGGCTTTCACCTTCGGGAACCATTTTCCCAGTTTTCTGAGGTTTCCTCTCAACTTTGTTCCATCACATCTGTGTCCTGATTCTTGTTGAAAGCCGGTGTTAGTCTCTCAGTTGTGTCTGACTCTTTGTGACCACAAGGACTGTATCCTGCCAGTCTGTCCTGTCCATGGAAGTCTCTAAGCAAGAATAGTGGAGTGGGCTGCCATTCCCTTCTCCAAAGGATCTTCCTTATCCAGGGATGGAACCCAGATCTCCTGCTTTAAAGACAGATTGTTTACATTCAGATCCATCAGGGAAGCCCTTTCTGATTCTTGTTCATTTCAGTTCAGTTCAGTCACTCAGTCGTGTCTGACTGATTCTTCTTGAGCTTACATTATTCAGACCATTCTTGGGGTATGCATCATATGTGCTGTATCTTTAGATATCAGGCTATATTCTCACATTGTCTGCTTCTAAATATATTGTATGACTGCCTTGGTGGTTTGTGAGCTATCTGTTGTTTTTCAGTCCCTAAGTCATGTCCCACTCTCTGCGACTCCATGAACTGCAGAACACCAGGTTTCCCTGTCCTTCATTATTTCCAAAAGTTTGCTCAAACTCATGTCTACTGAGTTGGTGATGCCTTCCAACCATCTCATCCTCTGTCATCCCCTTCTCCTTCTGTCCTTAATCATTCCTAGCCACAGGGTCCTTTCCAATTTGTTGCCGCTTCGCATTAGGTGACCAAAGTATTGGAGCTTCATCTTTAGCATCAGTCCTTCCAATGAACATTCAGGGTTGATTTTCTTCAGGATTGACAGGTTTGATCTCCTGTCTCTGCAAGGGACTCTCAAGAGTCTTCTCCAACACCACAGTTCAAACTCATCAGTTCTTTGGTGCTCAGCCTTCTTTATGGTCCAACTCACACCAGTACATGACCACTGGAAAAACCATGCATTTGACTATATAGACTTTTGTCAGCAAAATGACGTCTCTGCTTTTTAATGCACTGTGTAGATTTGTCATACCTTTTCTTCCAAGAAACAGGTGTCTTTTAATTACATGGTCACAATCACTGTCTGCAGTGACTTTGGAGCCCATGAAAATAAAGTCTGCCACTGTTTCCACTTTTTCCCCATCTACTTGCCATGAACTGATGGGACAGGATGTCAAGGTCTTATTTTTCAGATGTTGAGTTTTAAGCCAGCTTTTTCACTCTCCTTGGCATCTTGTCCTATCTGTTCATGGGAAATAGATGGGGAAACAGTGGAAACAGTGTCAGACTTCATTTTTTGGGCTCCAAAATCACTGCAGATGGTGATTGCAGCCATGAAATTAAAGACACATACTCCTTGGAAGAAAAGCTATGAACAACCTAGATAGCATATTCAAAAGCAGAGACATTACTTTGCCAACAAAGGTCCATCTAGTCAAGGCTATGGTTTTTCCAGTAGTCATGTATGGATGTGAGAGTTGGACTGTGAAGAAAGCTGAGAGGCAAAGAATTGATGCTTTTGAACTGTGGCATTGGAGAAGACTCCTGAGAGTCCCTTGGACTGCAAGGAGATCCAACCAGTCCATTCTGAAGGAGATCAGCCCTGGAATTTCTTTGGAGGGAATGATGCTAAAGCTGAAAGTCCAGTACTTTGGCCACCTCACATGAAGAGTTGACTCATTGGAAAAGACTCTGATGCTGGGAGGGATTGGGGGCTGGAGGAGAAGGGGACGACAGAGGATGAGATGGCTGGATGGCATCACTGTCTCAATGGACATGAGTCTGAGTGAACTCCAGGAGTTGGTGATGGACAGGGAGGCCTGGCGTGCTGCAATTCATGGGGTCGCAAAGAGTCGGACATGACCGAGTGACTGAATTAGAACTGAACTGAAATTTTACTTTAATCAAGAGACTCTTTAGGTTCCTTTTGTTTTCTACCATTAGAGTGGTATCATCTGTATATCTGAGGTTGTTGATATTTCTCCCAGCAATCCTGATTCCAGCTTTGAGTCATCCAGCCTGGCATTTTGCACGATACTCTCTGCACATAAGTTAAATAAGCAGGGTGATAATATACAGCCTTGACTTACTCGTTTCCCAATTTGGAACAAATCTGTTTTTCCATGTCCAGATCTAATGTTTGCCTCTTGTTCTGCATACAGGTTTCTTAGGAAGCAGGTAAGGTAGTCTAGTATGTTCATCTCTGGGAATTTTCCATAGTTTGTTGTGACCGACACAGTCAAAGGCTATAGTGTAGTCCATGAAGCAGATGTCTTTCTAGAATTCTCTTGTTTTTCTATGATCCAAGGATATTGGTAATTTGATCTCTAGTTCCTCTGCGTTTTCTAAATCTATCATGTACTTCTGTAAGTTTTGGTTCACGTACTGTTGAAGTTCAGCTTGAAAGAATTTGAGAATTATCTTGCTAGCATGTGAAATGAGTACAATTGTATGGTAGTTTGAGCATTCTTTGGCATTGCCTTTCTTTGAGATTGGAATGAAAACTGAACATTTCTGGTCCTGTGACCACTGCTGAGTTTTCCAAATTTTCTGACATAGGTCTTTAAGATGATCATCTTTTAAGATTTGAAATAGCTCAGCTGGAATTCCATAGCTTTCACTACCTTTCTTCATAGTGATGCTTCCTAAGGCCCATTTGACTCTGCACTCCAGGATGTCTGGCTCTAGGTGAGTGACCACACCATCATGGTTACCTGGGTCATTAGGACCTTTTTTGTACAGTTCTTCTGTGTATCCTTTTCATCTCTTAATCTCTTCTACTTCTATTAGCTCCTTGCCATTTCTGTCCTTTATTGTGTCCATCTTTGCATGAAATGTTCCCTTGGTATCTCCAGTTTTGTTGACAATATCTGTAGGCTTTTCCATTCTATTGTTTTCCTTTATTTCTTGCATTGTCCACTTAAGAACATTTTCTTATTTCTCCTTTCTATTCTTTGGAACTCTGACTTCAGTTGGGCATATTTTTCCCTTTCCTCTTTGCCTTTCACTTCTCTTCTTTTCTCAGCTATTTGTAAAGCCTCCTCAGACAACCACTTTGTCCTCTTGCAGTTCTTTTTCTTTGAGATGATTTCAGTCCCTGCCTTCTGTACAATGTTATGAACCTCCAACCGTATTTCTTCAGGCACTCCGTCTATCAGACCTAATCCCTTGAATGTATTCATTATCTCCACTATTTAACCATAAGGGATTTGATTTAGGACATCCTTGAAAGGCTTAGTGATTTTCCTATTTTATACAACTTAATCCTGAATTTTTCAATAAGGAGTTCATGAACCAGAGTCAACTCCAGGTCTTATTGCTGCTAACTGCATACTTTCTCCAACTTTGACTGCAAAGAATATAATCAGTCTGATTTTGGTATTGACCATTTGGTGATGTCCATGAGTAGAGTCATCTCTTGTGTTGTTGGAAGGGGGTGTTTGCTATGACTAGTATGTTCTTTTGGCAAAACTCTGTTAGCTTTTGCCCTGCTTCATTTTGTTCTGCAAGACCAAACTTGCTCTTACTCCTGGTATCTCTTGACTACCTAGCTCTCTATTCAGGCCAACATTTTGTAAAGTGTTAATAGTAAAACAAATAGCCTGTTATAAAATATATTCTTCTTGGTCATTATACATTATGACTCCACAAAAATGTTTGCAGCAGTTAGGCAGAATATGAAAAACAACAAAGGAGAAGCTGAGGCTTATTCCAGTAGCTTTATTTGGTCATTGTATAGCAGGAAGTGACCTTCAACTTTGTAATTCCCAAACTGGTATTATTAATTTATCCAAAGATAATTTCAGTGAGGTGACTCACATTTTCACAGTTTACAAGAGACTGATGTAATAAGAAAATATACAAAGATTATCTATAATGATCACATCTTATTGTTTATCATTTCTCAGTGAAATGACAGGAACTGTCTATTTATTGACCATTATAGCCTCAGTTTCTAGACCAGTGCCTGATACACATTTAAGCATCCAGTGAATAGTATAAGAATGGGTTTTTAAAATAAACATTTCATACTGTGCTATAAAGTCCTCTACTTAACTGTGTCACCCACCACAGTTTAAATTTCGTGCTGGTAGGAAACCTATTATTCACATGTATAATGCTCATTCTAACACAGTGCTTTAAATAATTCTGTAAATGATTTTCTGCAGAAGTTAGAGTTTAAATTATAATGATAGAGATGATAATGTTGATGATGACAAGGCATCATACAGGAATGATGATGAAATGCTAGGGAGAGAAGAGAAGTTTTAAGATCATTTTAGAAAAAAAAAAAAATATTATTAAAGAAATATAAAGAAATCTCCTGGTGGTTTTAGGTACTTTTTGAGGTTGCAGAAAGTTCATTTAATACATTTGCATAATTTTCTCCAGCAGCATTCAGCTTCTCAGTTGCAGCCAAGGAACACACAAATACTCAGTTATAACTAGGACTGGATTTTGCTAGTGGGAAAGAGAGAGACAGAGTTGGGAAGAAAGAAAGAAAACAAGTGAACAAAATACAGAATGATTAGTGAGTGAGAAAGCTGAACTGCATTTATATCAAAGAATCTGAATTTTTGAGAGAGCAAGTAAAAAATTTAGCATTGAAATAATAATGAAAAAACAGCAAATGTGTCTCTGTCATCTGAATACTGAATTGTGTCCCAAAATGTCTGTAAAAGAAAGTGGCTTCAAGAGATAGCAAGTGTCATTTGAGGCATCAAATAGGAGCAATATTTTTAAGAAATATTTCGAAACGTGGAGTAATTTTTATTTTTTTTATAAGATCAAGAGTTTCTAAAGGAATAGGGAAAAAAATTGAGAGAGAAGGAGGAAAAGAGAAAATGACAGAAAAAGAAATTATAGTAAGAGATGTACATAAAGTACAGACATCAAAATCTTCTGATGGATGGACAAGATATTCTGCTAGATGGACAATCTGACAGTGACTGCAATGGACAAGACTGTGAGGCACGTGGATTGTAGATCCACGATGAGCAGGAGTTTCAAAGTCTTGCTACCCCAAAATGAGATTTATATATCCTCCATGTTTTCTTCCAAGTCACTGATAAGTGAAGTGAAGTGAAGTCGCTCAGTCGTGTCCGACTCTTTGCGACCCCATGGACAGTAGCCTACTAGGCTCCGCCGTCCATGGGATTTTCCAGGCAAGAATACTGGAATGGGCTGCCATTTTCTTCTCCAGGGGATCTTCCCAACCCAGGGATTGAACCCGGGTCTCCTGCATTGCAGACAGATGCTTTACCATCTGAGCCACCAGGGAAGTTGTTGATTAAAAGGGACAGATCATATGTATTTGATCCTGGCACAAGAGAATTTGGTCTTGGAATTACCACCAGTGCTTATTATAACTCCTCTTATTGTTATCCATCTTCAGGGTAAAGACAACTATGCTCCTGCCTTTGAGCTTTGTATGTAAAAGGGAAGACACCATAAGCTAAATGTATTGTTCAGCTTAGGACAAACAGATATAAAAGGCCAAGGGCTAATCAGTTGGATTAGATGAGACTATCTTTGAGTAATAACAATCAAGTTGTATGAGGCTCCAAAACTTTTAAAAACACATATACATAAATATATATACTTTTTATTTTCCATTTTTGTGCAAAAGTTATTTACATGCATGAATTATTTATGAGAACAATTTTTAAAACTTATTCTGCAACCTTTATCTTAATATTAATATTTGTCTAAGTAGTCTTTATTATTTTTCCCAGAACCATAGCTAAAATTAAAGCATTATCAGGCACAATAAGAGCATAACTAAAATCCATTTTAACTATAAATGAGACTTCTCTGTGTTAAATTTCAATGCCATAGTAAAAAGGTTATAATCACTTATTATGTGGAATTAAGAACAAAATTTTACTAATGGAGCAATTTTCTTGCTAATTTATTCTTTTTTAATAGGGCATAATTGTTTGAATAGAATTTAATATCATTTCAAAACAGAAAAGGCATTGTGAAGAGACACATTCAAATTCAACTAAACTTTTAAAATTTTAATTATGAAGAAATTTGAGGCTAACATTAATGAGCTCTATACTTGTACCTTTTTACATATTTTTGAAATAACAAGATGTGTGTAATGAGTGGTCAGTTAAAATATTACCAAACTTACTAATCATAAAATACATCAATATAAAGTAATTAATTTGGGAAATAAATTATAGTATGAGGCAACAAAAATGGGACAGTATATCTCAAGATGATTCATTAGTCATGATAATTTAAAAATATTTAGTTCAATCACTCAGTTGTGTTCAACTCTTTGTGACTCCATGGAAAATATTACTTGTGATTTATAAAATTGTTATAAATACTACTTAAAAATTATATGTGTTACTGAATGCTTAGTATCTATATAATAAAGCCAACCTCCTTCCAGGAAAATATCCATTGCTTTTAATAGTACATAATAAAATCTGTAAAGAAAATGTCTACTATCATCAGATACTATAAAACTCCTGGAGGAAAACATAGGCAGAACACTCTTTGACATAAATCCAGTAATACTTTTCTAGATCTGTCCCCTGGACAAGGAAATGGCAACCCACTCCAGTACTCTTGCCTGGAAAATCCCATGGACAGAAGATCCTGGTAGACTAGAGTCCATGGGGTCACAAAGAGTCAGACATGACTGAGCGACTTCACTTTCTTTCACTCCTAGAGTGATGAAAATAAAAACAAAAATAAACAAATAGGGCCTAATTAAACTTAAAAGTTTTTGACAAGCAAAGGAAATTATAAACAAAACAAAAAAAACAGCCTATGAGTTAGGAGAAAATATTTGTTACTGATAAGGGATTAATTTCCACAACATATAAACAGATCATAGAGCTTAATATCAAAAATACAACCCACCAAAAATTAAGCAGAAGACCTACATAGACATTCCTCCAAGGAAACCTACATACTCAAGACGTACATGAAAAAATGCTCAACATTGCTAATCATTAGAGAAATGCAAATCAAAACTACAATGAGGTATCACCTCATACCAGTCAGAATGGTCATCGTTAAAAAGTCTACAAATAATAAATGCTGAAGAGGGTTTGGAGAAATAATACTCCACTGTTGGTGGAAATGTAAATTGGAGCAGCCACTATGGAGAACATTATGGAAGTTCCTTGAAAAACTAAAAATAGAGCTATCATATGATCCTGCAATCCCACTTCTGGGCATATCCAGAGAAAACTCTAATTCAAAAAGATACATGCACTCCTATATTCATAGCAGCACTATTTACAGTAGCCAAGACAAGGAATCAGCCCATGTGTTTACCAACAGAGAAATGAATGAAGGCGATGTGTATAATATAAAGATGAAATAATGCCAATTACAACATGAATGGACCTAGAGATTATCATATTAAGTGAAGTAAGCCAAACAGAGAAAGATGAATACCATATGATATCACATATGTTAAATCTGAAAAAAAGATGATGTAAATAAACTTATTTACAAAGCAGAAGCAGACTCACAGACATAGAATACAAACTTATGGTTACCAAAGGGGATTGTTGGTTTGGGGGGGGGGGCGGTTTAATTAGAAGTTTGATATTAACATATACACACTATTACATATAAAATAAACAATAAAGACCTCCTATATAGCCCAGGGAACTATATTCAACACCTTGTAATAACCTAAAATAGAAAAGTCTGAGAAAATATGCCTATTTGTATAACTGAATCACTTTGCTGCATACTCAAAACTAACACAGGGTTGTTAATTAATTCTACCGCAATAAAAAAAAAAAGTGTCCATTGTCAAATGCACAAATTCAGTCTGCTGTTGAACACTATTTAAACCCCTTTATTTATTTTCTTTTTTCCCATTGATTCATGTGGTAATTATTGAGCACAAATTACAAATTATAATAAGTATTGAAGAAAAAGTTGACTGAAATGAGAGATTATCACAGAAAGAAATAACACAAATATTCTGGGTTTTTGACACTCAGAAATGTTTTATTTGGAAAAGTGCATTATGTTAAATTCTGAAGGATATAGAATAATTGCCTAGAAAATAATGTGGGAATTGAAGATTCTATATCTAGAGAAAATGTGCAAAAATTGATGTTAGCCTGTAAGTCCAAGCTCTGAAGAGAGTCAGGCTTTCATCAGATTGAAATTTTAAAATATGAACCAAATCTTGTAACATGTAAAAAATAAAAATGCTAACCAATTACTAATTCTGGGAAAAGGTACTCTGATGATTAAGAAATAATGCAAAATCTATATTTAAATAGTTTCAACATTCTAATGTTTTTCAACTTTTCTAAATAAGACATAGATCACACATTCTCTAGTTTAAGTTTTAATTATGGAAATACCAGAGAAGGCAATGACAACCCACTCCCGTACTCTTGCCTGGAAAATCCCATGGATGGAGGAGCCTGGTAGGCTGCAGTCCATAGGGTCGCGAAGAGTCAGACATGACTGAACGACTTCACTGTCACTTTTCGCTTTCATGCATTGGAGAAGGAAATGGCAACCCACTCCAGTGTTCTTGCCTGGAGAATCCCAGGGACAGCGGAGCCTGGTGGGCTGCCGTCTATGGGGTTGCACAGTGTCGGACATGACTGAAGCAACTTAGCAGCAGCAGCAGCAGCATGGAAAAAACACTTAAGTTGAAAGGTTAAAGTGTTTCTCCTTCACTTCTATTGCCGATTTTCTTGCACTGTGTACATATACATTTCAATATAAGCAAAAGTTATGTATCAGTGGTTCTGTATAATTCATTAACTAATATCTACTGTGAGGAGATATCCCACTTCCAAGGGCAAAGGAGAAACCCCAGCAAGATGGTAGCAGGGGCAAAATCACATTTAGAAGAAAACCCTATACCCACCAGTGACGTTCGGAGGGGTCAAACAAACCTTGTGTGCACCAGGACTGAGAGACCCCACAGAGACTGAGCCAGAGCTCTGTTTGAGTGTCTCCTGTGAAGGTACGCATCAGCAGTGGACTGCCACAGGCGCAGTGTCTCTGGCTTCAGTAGACCAGGGTATGGCATAAGCCCTCTTGGAAGAAGTCATCATTAACCTCACCATAAGCTGCCAGCATTTACACAGGAGTGGGGACAGACTCTTGGTGGGCACAAACAAAACCTTATATGCACCAGGACCCAGGAGAAATGAGTAGTGACTCCACAAAGACTGACCCAGACTTCCCTGTGAATGTCCAGGAGTGTCTGCCAGAGGTGTGGGTCGGCGGTGGCCTGTTGCAGGGTTGGCAGCATTGAGTGCAGTAGTGCCTGCATGGGACCTTTGAAGGAGGTCACAATTACTCAGTACCTCCACCATAGTTTGGCCTCAGGTCAAATAACCAGGAGGGAATAAGCCCCATCCATCAACAGAAAATTGGATTAAAGATTTACTGAGCATGGCCCTGCCCATCAGAACAAGACCTAGTTTCCCCCTCAGTCTCATATTAAGAAGCTTATATAAGCCTCTCATCTTCCTCCATTAGAGGGCAGACAAAATGAAAACCACAATCACAGAAAACTAACCAATCTGATCACATGGACCACAGTCTTGTCTAACTCAGTGAAACTATGAGCCATGCTGTGTAGGGCCAACCAAGATGGATGAGTCATGGTGGAGAGTTCTGACCACATGTAGTCCACGAGAAAAGGGAATGGCAAACCACTTCAGTATTCTTGCCTTGAGAACCTCATGAATAGTATGAAAAGGCAAAAAGACAGGACACTGAAAGATGAATTCCCCAGGTCAGTAGGTGCCCAATATG
Source organism: Budorcas taxicolor (assembly GCF_023091745.1). Lineage (NCBI taxonomy): Eukaryota > Metazoa > Chordata > Mammalia > Artiodactyla > Bovidae > Budorcas > Budorcas taxicolor. The sequence goes on from NC_068910.1 coordinate 92,603,493, forward strand.
CTACTGGAGATCAGTGGACAGATAACTCCAGAAAGAATGAAGAGATAGAGCCAAAGCAAAAATAACACTCAGTTGTGGATTGGACTGGTGATGGAAGTTCGATGGTGTAAAGAGTAATATTGCATAGGAACCTGTAATTTTAGGTCCGTGAATCAAGGCAAATTTGAAGTGGTCAAACAGGAGATGGCAAGTGTGAACATCTACATTTCAGGAATCAGTGAACTAAAGTGGACTGGAATGGGTGAATATACTCAGATGGCCATTATATCTAATACTGTGGGCAAGAATCCCTTAGAAGAAATGGAGTAGCCATCATAGTCAACAAAAGAGTCCAAAATGCAGTACTTGGAGGCAATCTCAAAAACGAGAGAATGATCTCCGTTCGTTTCCAAGGCAAACCATTCAATATCATAGTAATCCAAGTCTATGCCCCCACCAGTAATGCTGAAGAAGCTGAAGTTGAATGGTTCTATAAAGACATACAAGGCCTTCTAGAACTAACACCCCCAAAAATGTCCTCTACATTATAGGGGACTGGAATGCAAAACTAGGAAGTCAAGGGATATCTGCCATAACAGGAAAATTTGGCCTTAGAGTACAGAATGAAGCAAGGCAAAGGCTGATAGAGTTTTGCCAAGAGAATGCACTGGTCATAGCAAACACCCTCTTCCAACATAACAAGAGAAGACTCTACACATGGACATCACCAGATGGTCAATACCAAAATCAAGTTGAATATATATCAAGTTGATTTTACTACTTGAAGCCAAAGATGGAGAAGCTCTATACATTCAGCAAAAAAAAGACCAGGAGCTGACTGCAGCTCAGATCATGAGCTCTTTAATAAAAAATTCGACTTATTGAAGAAAGTAGGGAAAACCAGTACACCATTCAAGAATGACCTAAATCAAATCCCTTGCAATTATACAGTGGAAGTGACAAATAGATTCAAGTGATTAGATCTGATAGAGTGCCTGAAGAATTATGGATGGAGGTTCTTGACATTGTATAGGAGACAGGGATCAAGACCATCCCCATGGTAAAGAAATGCAAAAAAGCAAAATGGCTGTCTGGGGAGGCCTTACAAATAGCTGTGAAAAGAAGAGAAGTGAAAGGCAAAGGGGAAAAGGAAAGATATACCCATTTGAATGCAGAGTTACAAAGAATAGCAAGAAGAGATAAGAAAGCTTTGCTCAGTGATAATGCAAAGAAATAAAGGAAAATGATAGAATAGGAAAGCCTAGAGATCTCTTCAAGAAAATGTACCAAGGGAACATTTTATGCAAAGATGGGCTCAATAAAGGACAGAATGGTATGGACCTAACAGAAGCAGACGATATTAAGTAGCGATGACAAGAATACACAGAAGAACTGTACAAAAAAGATCTTCATGAGCCAGGTAATCATGATGGTCTGACCACTCACTGAGACATCCTGGATGCGAAGTCAAGTTGGTCTTAAGAAGCATCACTATGAACAAAGTTAGTGGAGGTGATGGAATTCCAGTTGAGCTATTTCAAATCCTAAAAGACAATGCTGTGAAAGTGCTGCACTCAATATGCCAGCAAATTTTTCAGCAGTAGCCACAGGACTGGAAAAGGTCAGTTTTCATTCCAATCCCAAAGAAGTCAATACCAAAAGATGCTCAAACTACCTCAAGATTGCATCATCTCACATGCTAGTAAAGTAATGCTCAAGATTCTCCAAGCCAGGCTTCAAAGTACATCAACCGTGAACTTCCAGATGTTCAAGCTGGATTTAGAAAAGGCAAATGCACCAGAGATCAAATTACCAACATCCGTTGGATTATTGAGAAAGTGAGAGTTCCAGAAAAAAACATCTATTTCTGGTTTATTGACTATGTCAAAGCTTTCGACTATGTGGATGACAACAAACTGTGGAAAATTCTTCAAGAGATGGAAATACCAGACCACCTGATCTGCCTCTTGAGAAATCTGTATGCAGGCCAGGAAGCAACAGTTAGAACTGGACATGGAACAAAAGACTGGTTCCAAATCAGGAAAGGAGTACGTCAAGGCTGTATATTGTAACCCTGCTTCTTTAACTTATGTTCAGAGTACATCATGAGAAACACTGGGCTGGAAGAACACAAGCTGGAATCAAGATTTCCAGAAGAAATATCAATAACCTCAGATATGCAGATGGTACCACCTTTATGGCAGAAAGTGAAGAAGAACTAAAGAGCCTTTTGATGAAAGTGAAAGAGGAGATAATTTGCTCATACTTTGCTATTAGTGCAAAGAAATAGTGATTTTTTAAATAGTCTCTAACAACTTGAATAAGCTAATTCAACTTTAACCTAAGTTTAACCATGGAAATATCCAGGGAAGACTGATTCCACATATCTGGCTGTGATTATTGCAGTCAGAAATTTCTGATCCTCAAACTTTGAAGGACAAAAGTATCTTCCTCAGTTGAGTAGTAAATCATTATAGAATCATTATTTTTTACATATACTCAAGCATTCACATGTTTCTTCCTGCATAAACCTGTGTAAACATAAAAATAATTATTTCCCTACATCAAATTAGTATTATCTTAAATGTTGCCTATATAAGTTTAATGTAATGTACATATACAAAAAAATTCACTCTGAAGAATAAAACCTTTCATTCAAGTTAAATGAAATAATAAAAAAGGAAAATTAGCAACTTTGCAAATTAGGTGCTAACTACTATTAACATTTTTGCCCATAAAATTATGTGTTCTGACATAAGATATTTTAACAATCATTTATTACTCTGCTTTTCCTTTCCCTCATAAATTATATTAGAATGCTTATATACTAAAACAAAAGCTCTAAAGCTTCTGAGATGATATGGCTTGGCAACATATTTTCACACTCTCAGATGATAAGGACATACTTTCTGTTTATGGTAAGGACAGATCCAGCAGTACAGGGAAACCAAAACAAATTCGAGTTTCATGTGTTTATTGTAATAGCAAAAGACCCTTAGCTCCTTATATTTTTGATATTCTAAACTTGAAGATGTCTTCATGTGTAGTATGTGAAAAATGGGCAAGTCCAATGTCATGGAACACTTTTTTTCTAGTAGTCAATAATGTACATTAGGAATGGATGCCATATTTGTGAAACACACACACACGCACACACAACAAGAGCAACACTGTAGAGATTAAATCTGATTTGGAGGACATGCATAATAAGCTGTTTGTGAATTTTATCATGGTAGGATGAATATCAAGAGTTTGACAGCTGACATTTTTATTTAATGTTTTCCATATTAACTCTTATATTGAACCTACTTCCAAAATAGACTTAAGGTGACTTTTAATAAATCACACAAATCCAACAAAACTATGAAATCAAAAATATACAAAACAAAGAATATCCAAGAGCTGAAAGCCCATATATGGATAGTGAAGAGGAGGGGAAAGAACACAGCTATGTCAGAAGAGCATGCATTCAAAATCCTTAGCTTTCTGGGAGTCAGTAGAGGAGGGAAGCAGAATAAGTTTCAATGATATTAAAAAAAATGACTCATTAGGATATTGGATTATCTACTGGACAGTATTTTATTAGCATTGTAAAAATAATAGAAAGTTTACTAGCTTTCTGTTAAGTGATCTTATATTCTGCCTATGGTCATCATGTCATCAAAATTATAGAGTTCTTGAAATCTTAGAAATAATGTTCTACTTAATCATTAAAAATTTGAGGAAAAACAAACCCCAAACCAAAGTATCTTAACCCATATGACTTTGACAAAAATGTTCTTTTGGAATTTTGAGTGCTAGTTATGTATCCCATGTTATTCTAAACATTGATTTCTCATGAAAACATTAAGTACAATTACTATCCCATTTACTGATATCTCATGTACCTGAAGAAAGCCTGGCCTGCCTGTAGTAATAAGGAATAAATGGAGTTTTAAAAAGACTAAGTAACCAGCTGAGTGCCAAACAATATTGAACTGAGATGTGAAAATAGGTCTTTTGACTATAGAATCAATGCTTTATGATATAATGTTACCAGGAAACATCCATAGTTGTCAAGTTTCAGCTACTAAAGACTTTTGGTGATCTGAACCCATAGTAAGACATCAAAGTATTGATATTATTTATTCCACATGTAGGGTGTGGCTATCATTTAACCAAAAGTTCATTGTCCCTATAGTTTCTACAAATTATAACTAAATTTAAATACCTGTAGTCTATACAGTTTTATGATTATTCATTACTAGTTTAAATGTGGCTAATTAGCTACTTTAATACCATATTCCTTTCATGTAAATTGATAAATTGACTGAATCTAAAATAACTTATACTGATTCTCCTCCTGTGTGTATATATTTGATTATTAAAAATGATTTGGAAGTTGGTTTCAGACTTTCTTCAATTTGAAGGCACAAATTGTTCATTTATTCACTTATAATACTGCCTTATTCCTTCATTCCAGGTGATTTAAACGCCATTACATTCCAGATTCTATACAATATATTAGGGAAGTAGTAGTGAAAAAAAGATGTCATTTTGTTTTCCTGAATGTTTACATTAGTGGAAGTAATGAACATGACAAAAAATATAATCAATATAAAATTGCAAGCTGTAATAAATGTTGTGAAGAAAAGATAATGAATGCAAAGTAACCATTTAAAATAGCTGGTATGATAGCATACAAGTTAGAGGTTATGTATGAAAGCTCTAAAAAAATGAATACAAAATGTATTAGGTAAGGGCCTACAGTTAGTGCATTAAACAACAAAGGGAAAACAGACATGTTGCTGCTAGTTGATTCTAGAGGGGTAAGTAGGACTCAGATAATACAGGCAACTTTGGACTATGTTAGTCTTTATCCTACAAGGTTAGTGTTTTTGCTGGATGATGGTGAGGCCAGACAACATATATAAGCAACACTTCTGGCTAGAGAGTGAAGAAAAGCATTGAAGTGGTGTTACCAGTTTGCAGCAGTAGTATTTGTGAGAGATGTAGCGGGTTGAACTTCAATGCCAATGTGCAACATCAACCCTGGCTTCAGGATTGTGGACCTACCTGGTTGTCTACATATTTTTGACTTACCACCCCCCCCCCCCCCACACACACACACACAATTATACAAACCGATCTTTTGAAATTTCTACATTTATTTCTGTTGTATCTGTTTCTGTTTCTCTAGTGATATGAAATTATGAAACATAGATACTTGTTTTGGGAACTGATAAAAGACAAAAAACAAAACAAAACTGAATAGTAAGACAACATCTGGAGGGGAAGTGGAACTAAATGCTAACTGAAAGGCTGAAATAGAAAGGAAAAGAGTGAATACACACAACACAGAAAGAATAACTGGTAATTTTCTTGATGTAAGAAGGTTGTGTGGGTTCAAGGATAAATGGATGTTTGGATCTAGGGCACAGGGCAGATTATTGCCTCTTGTGAAAACTTAGATCTGGGTATTTTTCTGTTGAGATATAATAATGAGTATCTGTGAGCATCTAGTCTTGTGGCTTCCTTGAAGCCTTGAGTGAGTCCCTGTAATGTGAGGAAGAGGAAGTTACAGGTTTGAGAAGAAAAAAAAATTAAATAGAAATTTAGATGGGATTTCAATCCAGGCATGGCTATGTCTGTCGATATTGCCTTCTTTTCTTCATGAAATTACTTAAAGTGAATGAACAAAAGAAAAAAAAAACAACAATTGTCCAAAGGGATAGAATGAAATCTTACAAACTCATTTTCATGTGAAACTAGGAAGCAGATATAATCCGTAGATTTTAAATTATGTGTCAATGCTACCATAATATCTAAAACTGGGCAAAAGCTAGGTGAGAAAATAAAGAAATGTGGGTAATGACAGTAAGAACCAGGGGAGTTTATGTCAGGAGATTCCAGGAAATATACATTTCTAAATATTTATCTCTAGATGTCAACAAGAAATGGGAGAATGGCAGTAAGTGAGAAAGGTGAAGAAAGCTCTTCTGCTAGTGATCTAGTTCTGGATTTGGAGCTGCAGCAAGAAGATTGTCTCCCTCATCAGAGGTGAGTGCATCTTTGGTGTGTAGGAACTTCCCCTGCTTGTGGAGTTATCTAGACCACTTCCTATATATAGAAAACTAAAAGTGATTGGGCAATGTATATTGAACATACACAATGGTGAGTCAAATAATAATAAAAAAATGACATGCTATTATTACAGAAATAATATAAGTAAAGCAAGAATAAAAAGAATACTTTTTTTCTCTACCGAAAGACAAAGTGACCAGAAAAGAGAAAATTCTACCATAGAGGAAACACAAATTTTGGCCATATGCTGTCCCCTGAATTAAAAAACAAACTTAGTAAACAAAAATCACATTGATGAACAAATACCACAATATAAGAAAGAAAAAAAAAAAAAAAGAATCAGAGGATCGGAAATATGGAGGAATCAAATGGAAAATGGAAATACAGCATTCAGGAAGGAAGCAGGAACAATTTACCATAGAAATGAAGACAAACTTGGAAGAAGTACAAATGAAAAGACCCTGTTGATATCACAGTAAGAGACATGGAGGGTAAAACAGAAAACAAACACAAGGAAGTGGAAATAAAACAACTTCAAATGAAATAGGAGGAGAAGTAATAGATATAGAGGACAGACAAAAAGATATATATATAATAGAGTCATTGAAAACCAACTGAAATGATGGAACAGGATTTAATTTAAAAATATAATAATCTGTACAATTAGAAATAATTAAAAGCTACATATAATGAAAGGAAACATTATTTAGCTTTGAAAAACTATTTCTTTGAAGGTAGAAAATTGATTCAGTTGGGACTCAGTTTTTTTCCACAACCTTATTCAGTGTCAGAAGAATGTGGAGCAAGATGTAGAAGAGATACACACAAAGAAAGAGAATGTCACCTGGGACTTAATACTCAGCCACATTTTACCAAAAAGATCCAAACAAAGAAAAAAAAAGAAAAAAAATCATTAAATATAACAGCACATTCTGTTAATGAGGCTTTAGGGAGACACGCACTCACACGATGGTGAAATTATTAACTGGTATAAACCTTATGAATAGTTGATTGCTAACACTGATCAAATTTAAATGTGTACATTTGACAGAGCAAGCTAACTTCTAGGAATTATTCTAATGACATACATATATGTGAAATGCATATGCATATGTGAAATGATACATTTTTATTCAGCTTCCAGTATTACTTTGATTAAAAACAACCTAAATTTGTAAATTATTTATATTCACATAGTGATAAAAGTATATCAGGAAATATTTCCCATGTGGATATATAGATAGATCTCCAAAATATATTGCTAAATAAAAAATTACAGAACTGTATGGGTAATAAATGATACAGGTAATAATAAAATGATGAAATAGGTATTTGTTTCTGCTTGTACATGTATTAATAAAGTCTAGAAGAAACATGAGAAGCCACTAATGACAGTTATTTTGAGGGCAAGCTGTGGATTGGAAAAATAGATAATGGGCAAGACATTAAGATTTTCATTATATATGTTTTTAGAAATTTAAGTGTTTTAATTCATTAGAGTTTATTACATACTCAAAATGAAAGTGAATAAATTTAATGAAAAAGATGTAATAAATATAACAGGTGAACCACCTTAACACATATTCTTAAGCTCATAAATATCTTATTAAGAAGCTTTGGTAAAGTCAACTTAGAAAAATACCACATTCATTTTATAGTCTTCAAAAATACTGGCCATATTCTGCAAAAAAAAGAAAAAAAAAATCAAACTATGTTCAGTAATCCTACCCAGCTGGGTAGCTCTCAACATGTGACAAAACAATGTCACTATAACTGCTTCAATGTAAATTGGAACATGCCCAATTGAATCCTATTGAATAATGAAAACAAACCAATAAAAATAACACCAAAACCAAACCTTGCCACTAGCGTTAGCCATCATTTAAGACTGAAAGTTTTTAAGGACTTGTTGAAATCATTGTTGTTATGTAGCACTTCTGTTCTATCTGTCATCATTTTAATACTGGTGAGTTTTTTAGATGATCTTGAGAGTCCCTTGGACTGCAAGGAGATCCAACCAGTCCATTCTGAAGGAGATCAGCCCTGGGATTTCTTTGGAGGGAATGATGCTGAAGCTGAACTCCAGTACTTTTTGGCCCCCTCATGTGAAGAGTTGACTCATTGGAAAAGACTCTGATGCTGGGAGGAATTGCAGGCAGGAGGAGAAGGGGACGACCGAGGATGAGATGGCTGGATGGCATCACTGACTCGATGGACGTGGGTCTGAGTGAACTCCGGGAGTTGGTGATGGACAGTGAGGCCTGGCGTGCTGCGATTCATGGGGTCGAAAAGAGTCAGACACGACTGAGCGATTGAACTGAAATGATGTCATCTAAAAACTATTGAATCTATTTTAGGGTAGGGTGGTTAGACATATTGCAAAAATCACACTAAGCACCTTACTGAGGAAAAGAGTTCTGTTAAGTTAGACACATACAAAACTCACTGCTGAACACATTCAAAATATGACAAAGGAAAAAATATTGAACTGTCACTTTCCAGATTTACATGGTGGCTCTCATTCTTAAAATAATATATATTTAAAGTAGCAAAATGATAATATTCTGTGAGTCTATTTGTGTATTAAGTAGAGGGTACAGAAATACTAAATGGCATCCCCAGTAATTTTTGTAGATAGAAAAAAATAACATTTTCTTTTGTTTTATTAACCAGGAAATGTAACGAAAATATTATTTCTGGACACCCTTAAATGTAAAATTTCTGGTGAATTCTGCTGACATGCAGCCTTTATAGACAAAGTACAGTATTTAACTTTTGGGTAATACAATAACACACTCATAATGAATCCTGGTTATTATTTCCAAATAGGAAATTAAAATGTAGGGAAAATCTAACAAAAAATCAAATTAATATTTCTAAACTAAAAGCATGGTGATTAAATATCTTAAATGAGGATATTCTTACCTGCTTAATAAAAACCTTTTGTTCAATAATATTATATTTTCAAATAAATAGGATTTTCCAAATCCATTTGTGTTTATTTTTTTTTAAATATAACATTTTGGAATCACTAATGCTGTGCATCTGCTGTGCAATTGCCTAGTATTTTAAAATATCCTTTTGAAAGACTTTTATAAAGTCAAATCATGAGTTTTGCTTTTTTCGCTTTTTATTTCAAGCCTTTTAATTACCATCTGAAGTGAGTCTATATTCTTTATTCAAATGCATGATAATTAACGGGGCTGAAATTATGTGCAATGTATAATAAGTTGCTGTCATATGAAACCTCAAATTGTGAAGCATGGTACAAATCAAAGTAAATTGTCTTCTTGAAATTCATGTATCTTCAGTTTACATTGACAATAATATAAAAACTAAAGCAGCCATTTAGACCAAAGGAATCTGCAAAGTGTATTACTGAGTATGAGCTGTTAAATGAAGACCGAAAGAATATATGAATTTTTGCAATACTTGAAAGTTTGCAATTCTTTATGTGACTGCTCAATAGTTCTGCTTTTAAATTAACAATTATTCTGTTTGTAAATGTTTGTGCGATATATATGTTTTCAGTGTATTTGATATCTAATTGAACTGCTTGTTAATAGAAGTGTATTTTACAAAGTATGTTAAACACTTTTATTTTCTTGAAATAGTAATTGTAGAAGCTGTATTAAACAATGCCTATTCTATTAGAATTGATGAATCCTAATATTCTCCAAAAAGAGGAAAAAAAGCACAATATATTAGAATATAGACATACATATATGGATCATTCAAATACATAACTTTCATGTGCAATTGTAATGTGAAAATTTTAATAGTCATAAGCAAATAATTTTTGCATATACTTGTACTACCCAAGACTTGCTTCCACATGCTTGCCAGAGAAATATGAAAGGCATAAGTAAAATGCCTCTTTCGAAAGGAAGCAATTCTTAATCAATGAAATTTATGAATGGCTTTTATTGTCCACATTTTAAAAAATCTTTGTTTTTGCTGCTTTTGGAAAAGAATACAGGTAAAACTATTAAGAATGAATGACAAAATATCTAGTATCATTGCCTTTTATAGACAATCACCTAAAACAACAAAATACCCTATAACATCAAAATTCTCAGGGTCATGTCAAGCAGGTGGTCACTACTCTGGCTTCTCACTTTATAACTTAGATGGTCTATGCTCATTACTGAAAAAAAAATGAAAATTAAAAATTATTTTAGAAAAGATTCTGGCTCTAGGGCAATGAAATATAAGGCACAACATTGTCTATCATGATCATCTAAAAGTTTTCAATGACAAGCAATTTTGTCTCCTCCAGAGGACTTTTGGTGATATCTGGAAACACTTTTTTATTGTCATGGCATGGGGTGGGACAAATTAACAAAGAATAACTCCTTCATTGAACAAATTTTAATCAGGCTTCTCTGAGCCTTCTTCTAAGCTAGGTCTCTACCTTCAAAGGATGGCCCTGGTGCCCTTGGCCTGACAAGTTCAATTATCAAGGAATTCCACTGTGCTGTGCTTAGTTACTCAGTTGTGTCTGACTCTTTGTGACTCCATGGACTGTAGCCAGCCAGGCCCCTCTGTCCATGGAGATTCTCCAAGCAAGAATACTGGAGTGAGTTGTCATGCCCTTCTCCAGGGGATCTTCCCAACCCAGGGATCAAACCCAGGTCTCCTGCATTGCAGGCAGATTCTTTACCATCTGAGCTGCCAGAGAAATCCACCAAGCCAGTTTACTGAGAGCTTCAGCCTCCCAGCCCTTGATATTTGTTCAGATTCCTCATATTTTACTCTTGATATTTAAATCCTTGCTCTACTATTAGCAAGAAACTTATTAAGCCAGTTTAGCAAGAATTCCCGTATGTTTTGGTACCTAATCAGATTTCCTGTAGTAATTTTTGATCAGCTGACCTTCCCAGGTAGTGCTAGTAGTGAAAAACCTGCCTGCCAACCCAGAAGACATAAGAGATGGGAGTTCAAGCCCTGCATTAGGAAGATCCCCTGGAGAAGGGCATGGAGATCCACCCCAGTTTTCTTGCCTGTATAATCCCATGGACAGAAGAGCCTGGCAGGCTACAGTCCATAATGTCCAAAACAGTTGGACATGACTGAAATAATAGCACAAGGGCGATCACCCCATTCAGCTCCTTGGCTATAAATCCGCAACTGTCTGAGAACTGAGTTCAGTCTTTCTCTCATGGCAACAGTCTTGACTGCTATGGTAATACTCTTGAATGATGTCCTCTTCATGTGTGTGTGTGCACATGTGTGTGTGGTTTAATGTGTCCTATGCAATGTTTTGTAAAAGTATTAGAATAATTTATCTTTAACAGGCATCTAGTAGTGGGCGGGGACAAGAAACGCTGATAAGCATTTTACAGTGCACAAAACAACTCCAAAACAAGGAATTATCCAGCCAAAATGTTAATAATATATTATGTGGTTGAGAAACCCTAGTCTAGAGAGAGATCAGAATGGCTGACAAACACGTGACCTCAGGTGATCTCCTATACCTGTCTGCTTTAAAGAATTAAGTCAGCTTGAATGCAGACTGCTCTTTCTTTTTAACCATCTGTTTGCAGGGGTATGGAGAAGGAAATGGCAACCCACTCCAGTATTCTTGCTTAGAGAATCCCATGGACAGAGGAACCTGGTGGGTTGCTGTCTGTGGGGTTGCAGAGAGTCGGACACAACTAAAGCAACTTAGCAGCAGCAGCAGTACTTGCAGTGGTAATTCATATTCAGTTCTAGAATTTGAGAAATTTGTAGGTAGGAAAGCTGCTGGACCTAGCTTAACATAGCAGTTATTGCTTTGGGAATTAATGGATATGCCTTTCAATAAAATTGAAGAGAGAATTGAAATCTGAACTGTTGGAAGAAAGTAGACTAGCAAGAAAATCCCTGCAGCTCTAGGCAAAGGCTCTATATGGTTAGACTTAAATGAGTGACACTTTGAAGCAGAAATAATAACCATGGACCATTTGTATAATTCAAGACTGAATAAACCTTAGCACTGAAGAAACTCATAGAATGTTAATGTAATTCAAGCAAGGACTTCAAGAAAGAGTCAACTCTTGAACTTTCTGCTCACAAGTGTGAATGTGTAAATAATTGGAAATTTAATCTAAGCAAATTGACAAGAACTAACAAAATATAACTTTATGTGTCAAGTATTGTATCAAATGATATAGACATATTACAGAAATATCAAACATCATAATAAAACAAAACATAATACTAAAGAAACAAAAAAAGTAACAGTCACAGAACTTTAGCCGAAAAGGATAGATTTAGAGATGAATGGCTCGGTGGCATCACAGACTCGATGGACATGAGTCTGAGTAAACTCCAGGAGTTAGTGATGGACAGGGAGGTCTGGCGTGCTGTGATTCATGGGGTGGCAAAGTCGGACACGACTGAGTGACTGAACTGAACTTAACTAATATATGTAAAATATGATTTAGCTCACTTCTGGAAAAATTAGTCCTCAAAAAAAAAAGAGCAGCTATCACTGTTATTCTGTTTTTATTTTAAAGATGTTCAAGTGTAAGTTAGTTAGAAGAAAAAGGAAAGAAATTACCAAGTTACAAAGACTGAACTGAGGCAAATGAAATGGAGATATTAATGTATATAAACAGTGCAGATCGAGCTTAGCATAATGCTTATACAGATGGATCTAAGCATAAAATCATTGAAAATATCAGGTTGTTTGTTTGAATGACTATGTGCATCACTGAGTGACAGCTATTTCAGCTCACCAGTTTACTATCCCATTCTGTTTGGCTGTTGCTGCTATTGTTTAGTCCCTCAGTTGTGTCCAACTATTTGTGACTCCACGGACTGCATCCCTCCAGGTTTCTCTGTCCTATACCATCTCCTCTAGTTTGCTCAAACTAATGTCCATTGAATCAATGATGCCATCCAACTATCTCTTCTTCTATTGTCCCCTTCTCCTCCTGCCTCCAATCTTTCCCATCAAGAGTGTCATTTCCAATGAGTCAGCTCTTCACACCAGGTGACCCAAATATTGGAGCTTCAGCTTCAGGATCAGTCCTTTCAATGACTATTCATGGTTAATTTCCTTTAGGATTGACTGGCTTGATCTCCTTTTCTGTCACAAAGAGACTCTAAAGAATCTTCTCCAGAACCGCATTTCAAAAGCATCAATTCTTCAGTGCTCAGCTTTCATTATGGTCCAGCTCTCACAGCCATACATGATTACTGGAAAAACCATAGTTTTGACTATATGGGTCTTTGCTGGCAAAGTGATGTTTCTGCTTTTTAATACAATATCTAGGTTTGTCACAGCTTTTCTTCCAAGGAGCAAGTGTCTTTTAATTTCATAGGTGCAGTCACCGTCTGCTGTGATTTTGGAGCCCAAGAAAATAAAAATCTGTCACTATTTCCATTATTTTCCCATCTATTTGCCATGAATTGATGGGATCAAATGCCATAATTTTAGCTTTTTGAATGTTGAGTTTTAAGCTAGCTTTTTAACTCTCCACTTGAACCTTCATCAAGAGGCTCTTTAGTTCCTTTCCACATTTTACAATTTGGGTTGTGTCATCTGCGTATCTGAGGTTATTAATATCTCTCCTGGCATACTTGATCTAGCTGTGAGTCATCCAGCCCAGCATTTCACTGATATACTCTGCACATAAGTTAAATAAGCAGGGTGACAATATACACCCTTGACTTACTCTTTTTCCAATTTTGAACCAGTCTGTTGTTCCATGTCTGGTTCTAACTGTTGCTTTTTACCTGCATACAGGTTTTGCAGGAAGCAGGTAAGCTGGTCTGATATTCTCATCTCTTGTAGAATTTTCCAGGTTATTGCTACCTCACAGTCAAAGGGTTTAGCATAGTCAATGAAGCAGATGTTTTTCTGGAATTCTCTTGCTTTTGCTCTGATTCAACAGATGTTGGGGGTTTGATTTCTGGTTCCTCTGACTTTCCAAACCCAGTTTGTTTATCTGGAAGTTCTTTTAGTTCATGTACTGCTGAAGCCTAACTTGAAGGATTTAGAGCATTACTTTGCTAGTGTGTGAAATTAGTGCAATTGTGTGGTAGTTTGAACATTTTTTGGCATTGTCCTTCTTTGGGATTGGAATGAAAACTGAACTTTTCCAGGCCTGGGGCTACTGGTGAGTTTCCAAATTTGTTGGCATATTGAGTTCAACACTTTTACAGCATCATCTTTTAGAATTTGAAATAGCTCAGCTGCAATTCCATCACCTCCACTAGCTTTGTTCATAGTAATTCTTTCTAAGGGCCACTTGACTTCACACTCCAGAATGTCTTACTCTAGGTGAGTGTCCACACCATCATGGTTATCCTGATCATTAAGATCTTTTTGAACAGTTCTTCTGTATATTCTTGCCACTTTTAATCTATTCTGTTTTTGTTAGGTTCTTACCATTTCTGTTCTTTATGGTGCCCATCCTTGCACAAAATGTCCCCTTGATATCTCTAATTTTCTTGAAGAAATTTCTAGTCTTTCCCATTTTATTGTTTTCCTGTATTTCTTTGGATTTTTCACTTAGGAAGCCTTTATTATCTCTCCTTGTTTTTCTTTGGAACTCTCCAATTCAAGCTCTGCATTCCATTTTCTTTTGCTTTTCACTTCTCTCTTTTTTTTTTCCTAGCTATTTGTAAAATCTCTTCACACAACCATTTTGCCTTCTTGCGTTTAATTTTCTTTGGGATGGTTTTGGTCACCACCTCCTATACAACGTTATGAACCTCCATCCATAGTTCTTCAGGCACTGTCTATCGGATCTAATCCCTTGACCTATTTGTCACTTCCACTGTTTAATCATAAGGGGTTTGATTTAGGTCATACCTGTATGGTTTAGTGGTTTCCCATTCTACACTTATGGCAAATTGAAACATTACAAGTCCCTGTTTACCTAGTAGCCCTTGGTCCCCTTCTCTCGTTTGTTAAGACGTTATTTTTTAGAATGTAAAGTGGAAGGAAATGTACACATATCCCATATATTCCTTGTTTCCACACATCCCCAGCTTTCCACATTAGCAGCATTCCCTACCAAGGTGGTACCTTTGTTACAACTGATGAACCTATATTGACAATTCATAATCATTCAAAGCCCGTAGTTTACATTACAGCTCACTCTTGATGTGGTACATTCTATAGGTCTGGATAAATATGTAATGACATGTTTCCATCATTATGGTATTGTCCAGGGTATTTTAGCTGTCTTAAAAATCCTCTGTGCCCCCCCTAATCATCCCTCCCCATCCCTCAATCTCTGGAAACCACTGATCTTTTGACTTTCTTCACAGTATTACCTTTTCCAGAATGTCACAGAGCTGGAATCATATATTATGTAGCCTTTTCAGATTGGCTTCTTTCACTTAGTAAAATGCTTTTCAATTTTCTCCATGTCTTTTCATGGTTTAATAGCTCACTTCTTTTTAGTGCTGAATAATATTCCATAGTCTGTATGTACCACAGTGTATTGATCTTCCCCTTCTCATTTCACATGGTTTTTATCCCTTTGTAGAGCACCTTTTCCTAATCCGTTGCCTTTGGCAACTTCTCTAGGTATAGTTAAGACCCTTACCCTATCATCACCATCTTCTGTAAGTCTACTCTGACTACCCTATGTTTTTATGTCAGTAAAGCAACATTCTTCTTTCTTTCTATAACTTCTCAAGCTCATTATGTTTATCATCCTGCTTTGCAATTGTTTACTTATCTGTGAGGACTTTCTCTTTCATTAATGTCACAGTTCCTGGTACACTGTGTTATATTCTGAGGGGAAGTCAATAAGCATTCCTGACTGACTCTGCTTAAGAGCTTTAGGTAAAATAATTACCTTTAGTAATTACAAATACACCCACACAAAGCAAAGAATTAAAGACAAGGGGGAAAAAAAATTATCAAGGGAAACAAAGAAGGCTAAGGAAAACTATTCTTTAATATTTGTTGTATGTCTTTGTAAAAGATTTTAATTTTCTTTTTTATATTATGAAACATGGAATGCTTTATAATAATCATTAAATATCATTATTTGTTTAATATAGGCTATTAACACAAATTTTAGCATGAAGCACACTTTATAATATGAAAGCATTCTGTATCTAGACTGCCTGGGTTAGTAATCCTGAGTTTCTGCTACTGCTAAGTCGCTTCAGTCATGTCCGACCCTGTGCAACCCCAGAGATGGCAGCCCACCAGGCTCTGCCATCCCTGGGATTCTCCAGGCAAGAACATTGGAGTGGGCTGCCATTTTCTTCTCCAATGCATGAAAGTGAAAAGTGAAAGAAGTCGCTTAGTCGTGTCTGACTCTTTGCAACCCCATGGACTGCAGCCCACCAGGCTCTTCCATCCATGGGATTTTCCAGGCAAGAGTACTGGAGTGGGGTGCCATTGCCTTCTCCAATCCTGAGTTTACTGCTTATTAAAAAATTATTTATTTGCCCAAGTTTCCTTTTCTAAAACCAAACCACAAAAAGAAAAAAAGGAAGGGAGAGGGAATAAAAAATAGTAACTCCATGGAGCATGGAGTTACTGTGTTAAACATTAAGTGAATTGTCTTTTTTATTTTTTTAATTTTTTATTTTCACTTTATTTTACTTTACAATATTGTGTTGGTTTTATAATACATTGACATGAATCCACCACAGGTGTACATGCATTGCCAAACATGAACCCCCCCTCCCACCTCCCTTCCCATAACATCTCTCTGGGTCATCCCTGTGCACCAGCCCCAAGCATTCTGTATCCTGCATCGGACATTGGCATTGAAACATGTATACTATCATTTAGAAACGAATCCCCAGTCTAAGTGAATTGTTAAATACAGAGTTCTTGCAAATGTGTCCAATCAACATTGTGTTCAAAAAGTGTTATATATTATTTTATAATAAAACACATATTTTAATGTAATTGTTTGGCAGTGTCCAAAATACAAGAATAGTTTGTGATGTTGAATGTAATACTTACAATAAGTCTTTATCTTCTCTGCTTTAATTTTAATTTTACTATTAAAAATAATAGTAAAGAAAACAAGTGCAAGTAGGTACACAAGTATTTTTCATTTACCTGATCATATTTTCAATCTGCTTTTTTCCATATTTTTTTTTATGAAGAACATTCTTTGTCTGTTGCTTTGCACTTTTTTTTTTTTTTCCTATCACTAGAAAGGACTTAAAAAACTAGAAGGGAAAAGGGTGAGGTTGGGTATTATTTCTCTAACCCCATTCATGCCACTTCATCAGAAATTAAGAAGTTCACTGAGCCCACAGCTCCTGTTGAAAGGTTCTCCACTAGACACAGAAACTTTCTTCATTTCTAGCAATTTATCTTTTATTTTGCCCACTCAGTCCCTATGTTAGTTTTCTTTTGTTACTGTGGTAAATTACCACAAATTTAGTGACTTCATATGACACAAATGTGCTATTTTTCAGTCTTGCAGATCATAAGTCTGACTGGGCTAAAATCAAGATTCATATAACTTAAATCAGCAGGGTGACAATATACAGCCTTGATGTACTCCTTTTCCTATTTGGAACCAGTCTGTTGTTCCATGTCTAGTTCTAACTGTTGCTTCCTGACCTGCATATAGGTTTCTCAAGAGCCAGGTCAGATGGTCTGATATTCCTATCTCTTTCAGAATTTTCTACAGTTCCAAGGTAAGGAGCAGTGGCTGCACTTTGCTGGAGCAGCTGTGAAGAGATACCCCAGGCCTAAGGCTAAGAGAAACCCAAGTAAGATAGTAGGTGTTGCAAGAGGGCATCAGAGGGCAGACAAACTGAAACGATACTCACAGAAAACCAGTCCATCTAATCACACTAGGACCACAGCATTGTCTAATTCAATGAAACTAAACCATGCCCGCGGGGCAACCCAAAATGGGTGTGTCATGGTGGAGAGGTCTGACAGATTGTGGTCCACTGGAGAAGGGAATGGCAAACCACTTCAGTATTCTTCCCTTGAGAACCCCATGAACAGTATGAAAAGGCAAAATGATAGGATACTGAAAGAGGAACTCCCTAGGTCAGTAGGTGCCCAATATGCTACGGGAGATCAGTGGACAAATAACTCTAGAAAGAATGAAGGGATGGAGCCAAAGCAAAAACAATACCCAGCTATGGAAGTGACTGATAACAGAAGCAAGGTCCGATGCTGTAAAGAGCAATATTGCATAGGAACTTGGAACGTCAGGTCCATGAATCAAGGCAAATTGAACGTGGTCAAACAAGAGATGGCAAGGGTGAACATCGACATTCTAGGAATCAGTGAACTAAAATGTACTGGAATGGGTGAATTTAACTCAGATGACCATTATATCTACTACTGTGGGCAGGAATCCCTCAGAAGAAATGGAGTAGCCATCATGGTCAACAAAAGAGTCCATAATGCAGTACTTGGATGCAATCTCAAAAACGACAGAATGATCTCTGTTCATCTCCAAGGCAAACCACTCAGTATCACAGTAATCCAAGTCTATGCCCCAACCAGTAACGCTGAAGAAGCTGAAGTTGATCGGTTCTATGAAGAACTACAAGACTTTTAGAACTAACACCCAAAAAGATGTCCTTTTCATTATAGGGGACTGGAATGCATACCTAGGAAGTCAAGAAACACCTGGAGTAACAGGCAAATTTGGCCTTGGAAGTGGAATGAAGTAGGGCAAAGGCTAATAGAGTTTTGCCAAGAAAATGCACTGGTTATAGCAAACAGCCTCGTCCAACAGCACAAGAGAAGACTCTACACATGGACATCACCAGATGGTCAACCCCGAAATCAGATTGATTATATTCTTTGCAGCCAAAGATGGAGAAGCTCTATACAGTCAACAAAAACAAGACCAGGAGCTGACTGTGGCTCAGATCATGAACTCCTTACTGCCAAATTCAGACTTAAATTGAAGACAGTAGGGAAAACCACTAGACCATTCAGGTATGACTTAAATCAAATCCCTTATGATTATTCAGTGGAAGTGAGAGATAGATTTAAGGGCCTAGATCTGATAGATAGAGTGCCTGATGAACTATGGAATGAGGTTCGTGACATTGTACAGGAGACAGGGATCAAGACCATCCCCATGGAAAAGAAATGCAAAAAAGCAAAATGGCTGTCTGGGGAGCCCTTACAAATAGCTGTGAAAAGAAGAGAGGTGAAAAGCAAAGGAGAAAAGGAAAGATATAAGCATCTGAATGCAGAGTTCCAAACAATAGCAAGAAGAGATAAGAAAGCCTTTTTCAGCAATCAATGCAAAGAAGTAGAGAAAAAGAACAGAATGGGAAAGACTAGAGATCTCTTCAAGAAAATTAGAGATACCAAGGGAATATTTCATGCAAAGATGGGCTCGATAAAGGTCAGAAATGATATGTATCTAACAGAAGCAGAAGATATTAAGAAGAGGTGGCAAGAATACACAAAAGAACTGTACAAAAAAGATCTTCCTGACCCGGATAATCACGATGTTGTGATGACTCACCTAGAGCCAGACATCCTGGAATATGATGTCAAATGGGCCTTAGAAAGCATAACTATGAAGAAAGCTAGTGCAGGTGATGGAATTCCAGTTGAGCTGTTTCAAATCCTGAAAGATGATGCTGTCAAAGTGCTGCACTCAATATGCCAGCAAATTTGGAAAACTTAGCAGTGGCCACAGGACTAGAAAAGGTCAGTTTTCATTTCAATCCCAAAGAAATGCAATGCCAAAGAATGCTCAGACTACCGCACAGTTGCACTCATCTCACATGCTAGTAAAGTAATGCTCAAAAATTCTCCAAGCCAGGCTTCAGCAATATGTGAACCATGAACTCTCTGATGTTCAAGCTGATTTTAGAAAAGGCAGAGGAACCAGAGATCAAATTGCCAACATCCACTGGATCATGGAAAAAGCAAGAGAGTTCCAGAAAAACATCTATTTCTGCTTTATTGACTATTCCAAAGCCTTTGACTGTGTGGATCACAATTAACCGTGGAAAATTCTGAAAGAGATGGGAATACCAGACCACCTGACCTGCCTCTTGAGAAATCTGGATGCAGGTCAGGAAGCAACAGTTAGAACTGGACATGGAACAACAGACTGGTTCCAAACAGGAAAAGGAGTACCTCAAGGCTGTATATTGTCACCCTGCTTATTTAACTTCTATGCAGAGTACATCATGAGCAACGCTGGACTGGAAGAAACACAAGCTGGAATCAAGATTGCCAGGAGAAACACCAATAACCTCAGATATGCAGATGACACCGCCCTTATGGCAGAAAGTGAAGAGAAGCTAAAAAGCCTCTTGATGAAAGTGAAAAAGTTCGCTGAAAGCTCAACATTCAGTAAACGAAGATCATGGCATCTGGTCCCATCACTTCATGGGAAATAGATGGGGAAACAGTGGAAACAGTGTCAGACTTTATTTTGGGGGGCTGCAAAATCACTGCAGATGGTGACTGCAGCCATGAAATTAAAAGATGCTTATTCCTTGGAAGAAAGTTATGACCAACCTAGATAGCATATTCAAAAGCAGAGACATTACTGTGCCGACTAAGGTCAGTCTAGTCAAGGCTATGGTTTTTCCAGTAGTCATGTATGGATGTGAGAGTTAGACTCTGAAGAATGCTGAGACTAAAGAATTGATGCTTTTGAACTGTGGTGTTGGAGAAGACTCTTGAGAGTCCCTTGGACTGCAAGGAGATCCAACCAGTCCATTCTGAAGGAGATCAGCCCTGGGATTTCTTTGGAAGAAATGATGCTAAAGCTGAAACTCCAGTACTTTGGCCACCTTATGCAAAGAGTTGACTCATTGGAAAAGACTCTGATGCTGGGAGAGATTGGGGGCAGGAGGAGAAGGGGATGACCGAGGATGAGATGGCTGGATGGTATCACGAACTCTATCGACATGAGTCTGAGTGAACTCCGGGAGTTGGTGATGGACAGGGAGGCCTGGCGTGCTGCGATTCATCGGGTTCCAAAGAGTCGGACACAACTGTGTGATAGAACTGAACTGAACTGACACAGTCAAATCTCTTGGTGGGTGATCACACCACCATGATTATCTGAGTTGTGAAGATCTTTTTTGTGTAGCTCTCCTGTGTATTCTTGTCACCTCTTCTTAATATCTTCTGGTTTTTTTAGGTCCATACCATTTCTGTCTTTTATTGAGCCCATCTTTGCATGAAATATTCCCTTGGTATGTCTAATTATCTTGAAGATATCTCTAGTCTTTCCTATTCTATTGTTTTCTTCTATTTGCATTGATTGCTGAGGAATGCTTTCTTATATTTCGTTGCTATTCTTTGGAACTCTGCATTCAAATGGCTATATCTTTCCTTTTTTCCTTTGCTTTTGGCTTCCCTTCTTTTCACAGCTATTTGTAAGGCCTCCTCAGACAGTCATTTTGCCCCATTTCTTTTTCTTGGGGATGATCTTGATCCCTGCCTCCTGTACAATGTCCTGAACCTCCAGCCATAGTTCATCAGACACTCTATCAGATCTAGTCCCTTAAATCTATTTCTCACTTCCACTGTATAATCATAAGCTATATGATTTAGGTCATACCTGAATGGTCTAGTGGTTTTCCCTGCTTTCTTCAATTTAAGTCTGAATTTGGTAATAAGGAGTTCATGATCTGAGTCACAGTCAGCTCCTGGTCTTTTTTTTGCTGATTATATAGAGCTTCTCCATCCTTGGCTGCAAAGAATGTAATCAATCTGATTTCGGTGTTGACCATCTGGTGATGTCCATGTGTAGAGTCTTTTCTTGTGAGGTTGGAAGTGGGTTTTGCTATGACCAATGAGTTCTCTTGGCAAAACTCTAATAGCCTTTGCCCTGCTTCATTCTGTACTCCAAAGCCAAATTATTCTGTTACTGCAGGTATCTCTTGACTTCCTAGTTTTGCATTCCAGTCCCCTATAATGAAAAGGACATCTTTTTTTGTCCTATAATTGCCTAATAACAATTTCAGAAGAAGAGGAAATGGAGGGGCAAAATGGGCTGGGGGGCTGTGGTTGACGTGTCAAATATTCACTGCCTTTCCTATCTGTTGGCTTCCAGAGTGCATGCACTGGAATTAAGATCCGTATGGCTTAGTGTTCATTGTGGAAGTAGCATCCACAGGCAGCAAGAGCTCTGCCCACCAGTTGCCGTGTTGTTAGTGATTGAGAGCAATGCTGTTTAGTCTAAATAATCCCTTACTTCATGTTCCTGCTGTATGTGATTTCATTTTTTTGTCTTCTCTCATTTCTGCCTTTCTCTAATCTGGCTCAGCAGCCGGCACAGTGATGCAGTGAGCTTCCTTGGACCCTTCACATAAATTTCTGTTCTGCTTATGTTAGCTAGATTTGGTTTTTCTTCCTTGTAACTGTGATCAATGAATCATACAATTTACTACCCTTTTAGTACTATTTGACTTTTAGCTATGTGTGCAATAATTTTAAATTTAAAAAAAAAAGAAGAAGAAGAATTACCCTGGAGAAGGGCTTTATTTATAAAAAAATTCTGATAAGTTTGGGTTTAATTTTTCCAAGTGGAAAATAACTTGTCTAATGTTTGTTTTGCCAAGAAAAGCATAGATTAGGTGGTAATAATTTCTGAAGAATCTATGCATTTGGGGGCTGGCATCTGAGGTCTAAGATACTATAATAATTAACAGTTAGTATGCATTTATTAAACTAAGTAAATAAAAATAATTTTTCATTGTATTATAGAGCATCTTTAGTGTTTTCTTATTGTTCTTTTAGGATGTAAATCATTATTCTTTAAAAAACTACTCTGTCCCATCATTTTTTCCGGTTTGATCTTCTGAGAAAACTTACCTCCACTTTGTCAGTAGTCACACGCTTTTTTTCCTAGAAATTCCTTGTATGAACAACAAACTCCTCTGCTCTGGGCAGGTATGGAAGGGCAGGAAGGAAATTGTTAAAGTGTTTAGATTTAAATCTGTCTCTCAGTTTCTTTCTCTTGCACCCACTTTTTTTTTCTCTATCCTTTCCTTCCTTCTGTGCTCTCCCTATCACTACACACACACACACACACACACACACCCATTTCACTGTAATTCATTCTCATTGCTACCTAATGAAGACTTTTGTATAATATTGAACACTAACACTAATTTAGACTGTTATGCAATACATTTTATGCATCTAGGAAAGTATGTGCAAGTTTAAAACCCTGGTTTTCTAATAAACATTTGTGTGACTATATGTGTGACTGTTTGAGATCCCATGAACTGTAGCCCTCCAGGCTCCTCTGCACATGGGATTCTCCAGGCAAGAATACTGGAGTGGGTTGCCAGGCCCTCCTCCAGGGGATCTTCTCAGACCAGGGATCCAACCCATGGCTCTTGTGTCTCCTGCATTGGCAGGCAGATCCCTTACCACTGTGCCACATGGGAAGCCCTCTAATAATCATATATATTATTAAAATTTAAAAACAGTTTTTTCTACTTATGTGATTTTTGTAGAAATGTTTTTCTTATGGACTAATGCTCATTCTAGAATATGTTAATTACTGTGGGAAAACGAATGGAAAAATCAGATAGGTATGCTATTCAAATTATACAAGAATATATCATATTTTGTTTAGTCCTAGGCAAAGCTGCATAGCTTTTTAAAAAATGTTTTGTGATTAGAATAAACATCTGAGCTGTGTACAGCATTTTATGAGAGCATATTATAGTCAATCTAATCCCATTATACTGGGTAAACAAATTAGCCCTAAAATTGCTGAAATTTATCATAGATTCCAATAAATGTTCATGCATTATTTGCTCTGCTTTCCTTAAACATGTGTTGCTAAGCCCATTTTCAGCTTCTACATAAGGACTAACCTTTCCAATCACATTGAAAGCCAGATTGCTTAACTACCGCACAGAGTGTCATGCTACAGATAATCCATGCCCTTGATTAATGCTCTTATAATCAATTGCTGTCTGGAAGTGACTCCTTCCCATCACACTCTTCAAAAAAAAGAGCAGATGGTATTTAAAAGGTTATGGCAAGAGGGCATTACGGAGGTCAAATAGAACATCGATCAAGTGGGCAGAGAAATTGCCTTTTTTCTTCTTATCCTAAGAATCCATAAAGGAATGTGGTATATGAATTATAGTTTGATCTATAGTTCAAGCACCAAGATATTTTCTCGTTTCAAATTTCTGTGTTATTTTGGGTAATGAACCTGGAAATTGGACTCCTTGTGTGCCAATAAAACATTGTACCACTATGAGCAGTTCAAATAAATAATTCTTAGACTCAAGTTTGTTTTTTTTTTTAATTTTTAATGCAGGCAGAAGTTTCCAATTTAATAGAAATTTTAATACAGAATAACTCTTGGATGAATTTTTGCAGAGGTAATGGCTTTATTTCTCAAAAATCACAATAAGTTTTTACTTCTATGTAAAATTAAATGTAGTGCTATGTGTATAGATTTTCTCTCTTTCTGTCCTTTCTCACACTAGTGACAGTTTATCATATATTTTGAAATGATCAGTTTTCTTCTTAATTGGTATGATTAGTTCTAATGAGGTGGAATGATGGTAGTAAGGCTACATTTCCATGTCCGGGTCACAAAGATTGAAATTAAGTAAGAAACTGTCAGCATAAGGTTCTTTAAAAACTGAAATGTGTTATTTTAATAAATGAGTGCTTTCAGATACATAGATTTGGATGTCCTGATCATAAATAGGTCACTTCTACACAATGTAATTATGATAAAGATATTCATTATATAAATAAAGAGAATATACACCCTTGAACTTATGAAGGTAAAGAAAAGCTTTTTGAACAAAGGCTTTGTAAAGGTTTATGATACTAGTTACGTGTGTACCTTTCTATTGTTCAAAGTGCTATTACATGCATTATCTAGGTAACACTAAATAAAGTACCTACTCTGTCTATAAGTGTTACATTGTCTTTGTTGTCAGGTAGTTTAGGTATATTTGAAGAGAAAATAAACTAGCATACAAAAAGTAAAATGGCATTATTTGACTGTTATTCAAGAATATTCATAAGAGAATAGTTGGTTAAATATCAAATGAATCCTCAGTTCACTTCAGTTCAGTCGCCCAGTCATGTCCGACTCTTTGTGACCCCATGGACCTCAGCATGCCAGTCCTCTCAGCCCATCACCAGCTCCTGGAGTTTACTCAAACTCATGTCCATTGAGTTGGTGATGCCATCCAACCATCTCATCTTCTGCTATCCCCTTCTCCTCCCGCCTTCAATCTTTCTCAGTATCAGGGTCTTTTCAAATGAGTCAGCTCTTCGCATCATGTGACCAATATATTGGAGCCTCAGCTTCAGCATCAGTCCTGCTAATGTACATTCAGGACTGATTTTCTTTAGATGGACGGGTTACGTCTCCTTGCAGTCCAAGGGACTCTCAAGAGTCTTCTCTAACACCACATTTCAAAGGTATCAATTCTTCGGCGCTCAGCTTTCTTTAATGATTCCCAGGATGATGCTATTTGATGTCACTAGAGAAAGATGCCTGTGGTCTAGGCTAACCAAAATAAATCAGATTTCTGAAAAATGTTTTATGAATGAATAGCATTTAGAAAGTCAATGAATCGGGAAAGGCATTGTAGAGAAGATAAAGTGGAAGCAAAGACACAAAATGGAATATCTTTGGCTAGTTTAGGTCAGTAGAGCTGCAGTGAAAATTTCACACAGCAGACATGTTTGCAAATCTATTGAAGCCAAATTGTAAAGAAGCTTAAAAGCTGTGAGTAAATATTTGAATGATAGAACATATGCAGATGCTTTTTCTTAGAGGATGTTTTCTATCACCTAAGTGTAGTCCCCTACTTTGGGTTTATACTTCACAGCCCTGTCTACTGAGAAAGTAGACTGCATCCCTACTGACCTAAACTAGCCAAGGATATTCCATTTTGTGTCTTTGCTTCTTTCCTGTGTGATCCTTTGAACCATCTATATTATTCTGGTTTTCTTCATATGAATGATATATAAGAGGCAGTAAATATCTAATGGCATTAAAGTGCAAAAACTTTAAATCTAAACGATAGAAAACAAAATAAAACAAAAAAAATGGGCTGCTATCTGGCTCACACCAATTTCCTCTGAAGACATGTCTGAGCCTGTTACTCTTGGGCATCTCTTCCTCTCTCTTCAATTGCAATCTACATCAGAGAAAATAAATGAGAGGTACTATGATCAACTTGACTTCCCTGGTGGCTCAGATGGTAAAGCATCTGCCTACAATGTGGGAGACCCGAGTTTAATCCCTGGGTTGGGAAGATCTCCTGGAGAAGGAAATGGCAACTCACTCCAATATTCTTGCCTGGAAAATCCCATGGATGGAAGAGCCTGGTAGACTACAGTCCACAGGGTTGCAAAGAGTCTGGACACGACTGAGTGACTTCACCTTCACCTATGATCTACTTTCCTGGCCACAGTGATTAGTTTAAAGGTGTTCATGTGAACAAGCTGGAATCAGTTGACCTCTTTCTCAGTGCTTTTCCCTGAAAAAATGAATCTGGGGTATGGAGATTTCGTACTTTCTCGGTAGACAGGGCTGTGAAGTATAAACCCAAAGTAGGGGATACCCTTTCTGAGGTTCCTATCATAACTTCAGAAAATGATGACAGCAGGTTTGCAGTTAATTATATTAGTAGTAGATAAATCTGTAGGGTTTGACATGCTAATGCCTTATTTTCTTTCATGCATAAACTCAGCCAAACATCTGACAAATATATATTCAGCAACTGCTACAGGCGCAAGATGTTTTTGTACATATGCCTAGGATCTATAGAATCAGATTCATCTCAAGACTTAAAAGTCAGTGTTTGCTGAAGTACTTGTATACATGATGTTTATTACACATTCTTCCCACTGTGATAGCACTTCAGGCTCTGTTAACATTCTCTATGATCAAAACATGCATTACAAAAAAGGATATTCCAATAAACACATAATTTGGTGTGGGATTATTTTGTGCCATTCAAATGAGTATATTTACACATTACTGAGCATAAATGTGAATCTCTATGTTAATAGATAATATCAGTTCTGAAAAACGGAGCTGAGCCTTTGCACATTGCAGATAACTATATTTATATCTTTCACCTACATTATAGTAATAGGCACAATTAATAGTCAATGTTACAAAAATATCTTCATTGGGAAAAAGTGATCTCTGATCAAATTCTTGCAAGGTCATTTACCTGGCAGCCTTACCTTATGATTTTTCATTAATTCTTGTAGCCTTAATAAGGGTGAAACATTTATTAATAAACATGAATTGTCACCATGACTTGTACCAGGTAGCTTTCATGGTAAACAAAAGCATATTAATTCTAAATAATTCATTAATTGTTAACTGCAATTTCCTCAATTTATCCCCAATTTGGTATACAAGTAAGGACATGTAGTTTGTGATGGAGAAATGGCAACCCACTCCAGTATTCTTGCCTGGAGAATCCCATGGACAGAGGAGCCTAATGGCCTACAGTTCATAGGGTCACAAAAGAGTTGGACAAGACTTAGCAACGAAACAACAACAACAATTTATAATACTAGATGGTGGGTCATTTATGTATACTTACAAAAACTCTATAGACCTTGGCAACTCAATGAACCCAAGAGCCAGAGAATACAACCAAGCACCTACCTGTTCCAGATCATACCAAGTGTAGAAAGATTGCCAACTCCTGAGAGCCTCCATGGTGTAGGTTGTGATGTCCCTGCACATTTCTCCTTTAATTAGAATAAAAAAATAGACAAGATCTTCTTGTGTTGTGCACTGCAGGAACAAAGAGCATTAACTACATCAGTGTGATCACAAAATATCATAAAATAATTATAAAATAATTAGAACAATGATGCTTAAGGGAGAGTCTAGTATCAAGTGGATCAAAATTTTTATTCAAGATGTGCTTAAAGAAAAACAAGTCATAAGAAGCAAAACAAAGCATCTTCATGTATATTTGATACCAATACTACCTTCATATTAAATGCTTGGAATACTTTCAACTTTTTACTGATATAGCAATATACAAAGTATAAATAAAATAATTGCTGTTAGTTGACCTACAGTCATTTTTCCCTCTGGAAAGATTTGTGCTCAACTTTGTGAAGGGAAAAAGCAGTCATGCTCAGAAGTTTGTGCTCATCTTTCACAGCTATCAGTAGAGGGAAAAGATTCTGTTCAGGGAAAAAAGTAATTATAGACATTTATATTTATGATTTTATCAAAGAAATATGTATATATGGTGTGGCTCAGATAGTAAAGAATCCTCCAGCAATGCAAGAGACCCAGATTTGATTCCTGGATCTGGAAGATCCCCTAAAGAAGGGAATGGCTATACACTCCAGTATTCTTGCCTGGGGTATTCCATAGACAAAGGAGCCTGGGGGTCTACAGTCCTCACAGTCTCAAAGAGTCAGACACAAATGAGCAACTTCACTTTCAATTGCATATATAAATAAGGTATAGAGAAAGCAGAGGTATGAAACCATAATTCTATTTACTTTATGTCTAACCTCTTAGTTTTTACTCTTTTTATTGATGACATCATAATTCTATAAAATATACTTCAATTTCTAATTTATCTCCTGTAGACTATATACTTCAAAAGAATGAGAATGCAGTTTATTTACACAAACTTTTCTTTGAACTACTCAAGGTGCTAGAGACTTATTTTACTAATTTTGTTATTTTTTGGTAGCTCCTGTAACTAAATCAAACTCCTAGAGCCTCACTCTTATAATGAGGGAGTTAGTATTTGAAATTTGGTGCATTCCTTCAAATGTTGTGTTGTTACTTCAGGGGAACTGGGAAAAGAAAACCGACCACAGTAGAGAAAGGCGCTTAATGAGATGGACTAATCTGAGCAGGAGGATTGCCTACAGGTGGAATTGCAAAACATCAAAAAGTGAATTCAGATCTTGACAAAATTTTAAAAGCTGTTATAAGAATTTTCTACTCTGTAGACAACTGTGGGCAGTAAAGTTTCCTTAAAGCAGGGCAAAGGCTAACAGAGCTTTGCCAAAAGAATTCACTGGTCATAGCAAACACTCTCTTCCAACAACACAGGAGATGACTTTACACATGGACATCACCAGATGGTCAATACTGAAATCAGATTGATTATATTCTCTACAGCCAAAGATGGAGAAGCTCTATACTGTCAGCAAAAACAAGACCAGGAGCTGACTGTGACTCCGAAAATGAACTCATTGGACATTCAGACTTAAATTGAAGAAAGTCAGAAGAATCAGACCATTGAGGTATGACCTAAAGCAAATCCCTAAGGATTACATAGTGGAAATGGCAAATAGATTAAAGGGATTAGATCTGATGGACAGAGTGACTGAAGAACTATGGACAAAGGTTCATAACATTGTACAGGAGGTGGTGATCAAAATCATCCCTAAGAAAAAGAAATAAATAAAGCAAAATGGTTGCCTGAAGAGGCCCTATAAATAGCTGAGAAAAGAAGTAAAAGGCAAAGGAGAAAAGGAAAGATATATCATCTCAATGCAGAGTTCCAAAGAATAGCAAGGAGATATAAAAATCCTTCCTAAGTCATCAATGCAAAGAAATAGAGGAAAACAGTGGACTGGGAAAGACTAGAGATCTCTTCAAGGGAACATTTCATGCAAAGATGGGCACAATAAAGGACAAAAATGGTATGGATTTAACAGCAACAGAAGAGATTAAGAAGAGGTTGCAATAATACACAGAAGAAGTATACAAAAACGATCTTAATGACCCAGATAAACACGATGGTGTGATCACTCACCTAGAGCCAGATATCCTGGAGTCCAAAGTCAAGTGGACCTTAGGAAGCATCAGTATGAACAAAGCTACAAAAGTGATGGAATTTCAGCAGAGCTATTTAAAATCCTAAAAAAATGATGGTTTGATAGTACTGCACTCAATATGGCAGCAAATTTTGAAAACTGCAGATGGGCCATAGGACTGGAAAAGGTCAGTTTTTCATTCCAATCCCGAAGAAAGGCAATGCCAAAAACGTTCAAACTACCACACAATTGCACTCATCACACACACTATAAAAAAATGCTCAAAATTCTCCAAGCCAGGCTTCAACTGTATGTGAACTGAGAACTTTCAGATGTTCAAGATGGGTTTAGAAAAGGCAGAGGAACTAGAGAGCAAATTGCCAATGACATTTGGATCATAGAAAAAGCAGGAGAATTCCAGAAAAAAAGCATCTATTTCTGCTTCATTGACTATGCTAAAGGCTTTGACTGTGTGGATCAAAAGAAACTGGAAAATTCTTCAAGAGATGGGAATACCAGACCATCTGAAAAACCTGAAAAACCTGTTTGCAGGTCAAGAAGCAACAGTTAGGACTAGACATGGAACAACAGACTGGTTCAAAATTGGGAAAGGAGTACATCAAGACTGTACATTGTCACCCTGCTTATTTAACTTCTATGGAGAGAACATCATGAAAAATGCCACACTGAGTGAAATAGAGACTGGAATCAAGATTGGTGGGAGAAATATCAATAACCTCTGATATGCAGAGGACACCACATCAATTCTTTCCATTGATAACTTAGGAAGGCTTTTTTATATCTCCTTGCTGTTCTTTGGAACTCTGCATTGAGATGATATATCTTTCAAGACATGAAATCTTGAACTCTCCTTCTCCCTTTTTCTATAAATTCTGAGTCCCTGCCTAACTCCTTTAAGAGCAAAACATTCTACCATATGTTTTTCTACATATGGTGGAAAACAGAAACTAAAGAGCCTTTTAATGAAAGTGAAAGGGAAGAGTGAAAAACCTGGCTTAAAAGTCAACAGTCAGAAAACAAATATCATGTCATCTGGTCCCATCACTTCATGGCAAATAGATGGGGAAACAATGGAATCTGTGACAGACTTCCTATTCCTGGGCTCGAAAATCACTGCAGATGGTGAAAGCAGCCATGAAATTTAAAGATGCTTGCTCTTTGGAAGAAAAGTTATAACCAACCTAGACAGCATATTGAAAAGCAGAGACATTACTTTGCTACAAAGGTGCATATAGTCAAATCTATGATTTTTACAGTAGTCATGTATGAATGTGAGAGTTGGACCATAAAGAAAACTGAGCACTGAAGAATTGATGCTTTTGAACTGTGGTGTTGGAGAAGACTGTTGAGAGTCCCTTGGACTGCAAGGAGACCAAACCAGTCAATCCTAAAGGAAATCAACCCTGAATATTCATTGGAAGGAATGATGCTGAAGCTGAAGCCCCAATACTTTGGCCACTGGATGTGAAAAGTTGATTCATTAGAAAAGACCCTGATGCTGGGAAAGACTGACAGCAGGAGAAGGGCTCAACAGAGGATGAGATGGTTGGATGGCATCACCAATTTGATGGACATGAATTTGATTAAGCTGTGGGAGCTGGTGATGGAGATAGAGGCCTGGTGTGCTGTAGTCCATGGGATCACAAAGAGTCAGACATGACTGAGCAAGTGAAAGGAGCTGATAGTTTTCTTAGTGACTGGTAAAGTAATGTGTTTTAACAGCTTGTTTCCAGTGCTACCTTATAAGGTGACACTAAACAAGAAGGTGCTAGAGGCAAAACATATCAGTTTAATAACTATTGCAATGATTTAGCACAAAGGTGAAAAATCATGTCTCTGGCAGAGAGAGTAGTCAAGATTTCCAAAAATTAAGTGAACATATCTTTACTTGGATTCAATCACTAGTTGCATGTAAGACTGTGAAAAGTGGGAGTCAGTAAAAAGAAATGTATTTAGAATGACTCTGAAGTGTTTCTGTTAGGGACCAAACGACGGTCTCTAGGACCTGAGTCATGTTTACCAGAAAGAGACAGGATATGCGCTCATCCTGCCTGGCCAATCATGTAACGCCAGCTGCTCCTGTAACTGAGACAATGAACTGCCTGTATATAAGCTGCCATACTCCTTTGTTCGTGGCTCTTGTCAGATTCCCTTGTGCAGGATGAGACTTGGGCCCTAGCGCGCTAGGAATAAACAAACTCCCTTCTTGCGTGTGCAATACTGTGGTGGACTTGCTCTCTCGGTCGGTTCGGAGATACGGGCACGGAGCATAACATCTGGGGGCTCGTCCGGGATCTCCGTCCCACCAGGGAGGACAACTCTCCTGGTAGAAGGAAGTAACCTCGTTAGGAGATAAGAGCTCTGAGCACCGGTGCTAACATTGCAGAAACCCAGATTAAGTCCGGGGCCTAGTATCTTACTGGGGAGGCATCTGGCTGTAAAGTGCAGAGGCAAGTCAGCGTAAGGCCGGGGCCTAGTTTCGTGCTGGGGAGGCAGCTGGCTCTGATACTGGATTAAGTCAGCATAAGGCCGGGGCCTAGCTTTGTGCTGGGGAGGCAGCTGGCTCTGTGAACATCCTGCAGGTAAGATTGAGTGCATTGTCAGTGGCCACCTTGTGTTGTTATCTGTTTGTCTATTTGTGGTGTCTGCGCTGCTCTTTGTGTGCTCTGTTGGCTCCCAGTGTACTTTTCTGTGATCATGGGACAAACAACTTCTACTCCTTTGTCTCTTATGATTAACCACTTCTCTGATTTCAAGTCTAGAGCTCAGAATCTTTTGTTACTGATAAAGAAGAGCAAACTGGTGACTTTCTGTTCTGTCGAGTGGCCCACCTTTGACGTCGGATGGCCACAAGAGGGAACCTTCAATCCCCAAATTATCCAGGCAGTTAAAGAGAGGGTGCTTACTCCTAGTCCTGCCGGGCACCCAGATCAGACTCCCTACATTCTGGTCTGGCAGGATCTAGTGAGGAACCCGCTGGAATGGCTTAAACCCTTTGTTCTCGCTCCTCCTAAACCTCCCTGTCCCTCTTCCCCAACTCCAACCTCACCAAGCCCACAGGTGTTAGTAATGAAGGCTTCCAAAGAAAAAGAAAAAAAAAAAGGACGAAAATCGACCAAAGCCAGTATTCCAGGAATCTTCTCTGTATCCTAATCTGATAGATCTGGAGACCGAATTGTTCCCACCCCCGTATGCGGATCCACATCCGCCCTTGCTTTCACAGGTTTCATCGGGAGAAGCCAGGAAGACAACCGAGCCTTCAGCTCATCCCAGAGAAGGGGGCCCCGCCCGGGGAACTCGGGGAAAAACAGGAGAAATGGCCAATGTAGCGGAAGAAGACCCAGAAGTCCCCTCCTCCACTGTTCACGCATTTCCGGTCCGGGCGGGACCAGCCAGAGAGGGTGGAGAGCGGACATATCAGTATTGGCCCTTTTCCACTAGTGATTTGTACAATTGGAAAACCCAGACTCCCTCCTTCTCTGAAAAACCGCAGGGTCTTGTTGATCTTTTAGAGTCTATCCTTTTTACTCATAATCCCACTTGGGATGATTGTCAGCAACTGTTACAGGTGCTTTTCACTACAGAAGAGCGCGAGCGGATCCTGTCAGAAGCTTGAAAAAATGTGCCAGGGGTGGATGGGAGGCCCACAATACAGCCTAACCTCATTGAGGAGGGATTCCCCTTGGTGCGACCCAACTGGGACTTCAAATGTGCTGAAGGTAGGGAGCATCTCCGGGTATACCGTCAGACTCTTATGGCCGGCCTTAGAGCGGCCGCCAGAAAGCCAACTAATTTGGCCAAAATAAATTCAGTGAGGCAGGAACCAAATGAGAGCCCAGCAGCCTTCCTTGAAAGGATAATGGAAGCTTTTAGACAGTATACCCCTATGGACCCACAGGCAGATGAGTCACGAGCGGCAGTTATGTTAGCATTTGTAAATCAAGCAGCCCCCAATATTAGAAAAAAAATTACAAAAGATAGAGAGGTTAAATGAACAATCCTTGCAAGATCTAGTGAGGGCAGCCAAGAGAGTTTTTAATGATAGAGAGACCCCAGAAGAGAGAGGGGACCGCATTAGAAGAGAAAAAAGAAAATTTAGAGCTGAAGAAAACCGTAAAAATCAAAAAGAACTGGCCCAGATATTTTTTGCTGAGGTTGAAAACAAAAACAGGTTCCAGAAAGGGAAAAGATTGGACTCAAAAACTGAAGAAAAAACGACAAGGCGTAAGCTTGAAAAAAAACAATGTGTGTTTTGTAAAGAGTTTGGACATTGGAAAGATAAATGCCTCAAGAAAAATCTAAAAGAGGGGCCCAAGAACCCCAAAAACGAGACTCCCTCTCCAGACAGTCATATCCTCTACGCGGGTGATGATAACGACTAGGGAGGTCAGGGCTCGAAGCCCCTCCCCGAGTCCTGGGTAACTATAAATGTGGAGGGGAAACTGGTTGGCTTCATGGTGGACACGGGAGCCCAATACTCAGTCTTAAACCAAAAAGATGGACCCATGTCTAAGAAAAGTAGCTGGGTGCAGGGAGCAACCAGGACTAAACGATATGGATGGACTACAAAACGGCATGTGAACTTGGGGGCCCACCAGGTGACCCATTCTTTCCTGGTGATACCTGAGTGTCCAGCGCCCTTGTTGGGAAGGGATTTACTGTCTAAAGTAAGTGCCCAAATTCATTTCGACCACGGACAAGTGTCGGTTTTAAATGGGACCGGGCATCCTCTTCAGGTCTTGTCTCTGGCATTAAAAGATGAATACAGACTCTACTTGCCAGAGGCCCCAGCGACAATAAGCCCCGAAGTACAACCATGGGTTCAAAGATACCCTCAGGCCTGGGCTGAAACTGCAGGAATGAGACTAGCCAAACAGAGGCCCCCTATCATTGTGGAACTGAAAGCCAGTGCTTCCCCGGTGAGGGTACGACAGTATCCCATGAGTCAAGAGGCTCGACAAGGAATTACTCCTCATATACAACGCCTCATAGATGCTGGGGTCCTGAAAAGGTGCCGGTCCCCATGGAACACTCCCCTGTTGCCTGTGAAAAAGCCTGGGGGAACTGATTTTAGACTGGTTCAAGATCTACGAGAAGTCAACAAACGGGTGAATGATATTCATCCTATGGTTCCTAACCCTTATACATTGCTAAGCAACTTGCCTCCAAACTACATTTGGTACACTGTTTTAGATTTAAAAGATGCCTTTTTCAGTTTGCCTCTTGCCCCCACAAGCCAAGAGATCTTTGCCTTCGAATGGCAAGAAGATGGTGGTCAGACCCCTGTGCAGCTGACATGGACTCGCTTACCACAGGGTTTCAAAACCTCGCCCACGTTATTTAATGAGGCCCTGGATGAAGACCTCCGTGAGTATCAGGTTGAACACCCTACCATTGTTTTATTACAATATGTTGATGACCTTATGCTGGCGGCGGCTACAGAAAAAGAGTGCCAAGAGGCAACACGTGACCTTCTCCAAACCTTGGGGACTTTAGGTTACCGGGCTAGTGCCAAAAAGGCCCAGATTGCCAAGCAAGAGGTTACATACCTCAGTTATAAGATAAAACAGGGCCAGAGGTGGCTAACACAGGCTATGAAAGAAACCATCCTCCAGATCCCTGAGCCGGCTAACCCTAGACAAGTGAGAAAATTTCTGGGAACGGTGGGATATTGCCGGTTATGGATCTTGGGGTTTGCAAAAAAGGCCAGGCCCCTATATGAGGGGACCAAAGAAAACAAGGACTGGAAATGGACTGAGCCAATGAAAGAGGCCTTCCAAGAGCTCAGGCGAGCCTTGCTAGAAGCTCCTGCCCTTGCTCTCCCTGATCCATCTAAGCCTTTCCAATTATTTGTAGATGAAAAGTGGGGGATAGGAAAAGGGGTACTAACACAGAGATGGGGACCATGGAAGCAACCTGTAGCTTACCTTTCCAAGAGACTGGACCCAGTGGCAGCCGGATGGCCACCTTGCCTCTGTATCATCGCGGCCACCACGCTCTTAGTCCACGATGCTGATAAACTGACTTATGGACAGAGACTCTTGGTCTACACTCCTCATGCCATAGAGAGAGTTTTAAAGCAACCCCCAGGTAAATGGATTTCTAATGCCCGCTTGACCCACTACCAGGCCTTGCTACTTGACACCCCACGGATTCATTTCCAAACGCCCTGCACTCTAAATCCGGCCACTCTTTTGCCCAATCCAGGGGAAAATAGCCCCCTCCATGATTGTGATGAGATACTGGCCGGGGTAACAGCAATGCGAAAGGACTTAACCGATACTCCACTGGATAACAGTGAGCTAAAATGGTTCACAGACGGCAGCAGTTATGTAAAAAGATGGACAGAGACGGGCGGGAGCCACAGTAGTAGATGACTCTGGACAGACGATATGGGCAGAGGCCCTTCCCCCGGATACCTCAGCACAAAAGGCAGAGTTAATTGCCTTGATTCAAGCATTAGAGAGAGCCAAAGGAAAAAGAATAACTATTTTCACTGACAGTCGCTATGCTTTTGGCACGGTACACATCCAGGGCCCGATATATCGAGAACGAGGGTTTTTGACAACTAAAGGAAAAAAAATTAAAAAACTTGCCTGAAATCCGTAGACTTTTAGAGGCTGTACAGATGCCTCGGGCTGTGTCAATAGTACACGTACCTGGACATCAAAAGGGTGACAGCCCCATGGCACGAGGGAATCGTGCCACAGACCTGGCAGCTCAAAAAGTAGCTGATAAAGATTTCATCACCCCTGTGTTGGCAATCGGACTTCCACCTCCAGGTATGGGAACTCTGCCCCCAACCCCTGAGTATTCATCCACAGACTTTGCTTGGATCCAAAAACACACCAACCTTCAAAAAGATAAAGAGACTCAGACGGCTACTTGATACTCCCTGCTCAGTTGGGACGGCAACTATGTGAGCATTTGCACTTGTCTACTCATCTGGGAGAAAAGAAGACTGTGATGCTCTTTCAAACTGCACGCCTGCGATTTCCCCGGCACCAGACAACTGTAAAGAACATAGTGCATGCTTGTAAGGCGTGTCAACAGATGAGGCCAGAAAAAGGACAACATGCAGGACTGAGGTACCGGGGAGAAGGACCAGGACAGCACTGGGAAATAGATTTCACCGAGGTTGACGGTATCGGGCCTTGGGTGCATTGCAACCACGTATGCCCAGCTGCTTCAGCAGAGCAAGAAGATGCTAAGAAAGAATGGGAAGCATCTCTGCACCTGTCCAACCCCTTGAGGCTAAAGCTTCGAAGGCGCCAACAGGACCAGGACAACTCGGCTGGGCCCTCTTGTGGATGACCCAGTTACTCTGCTCCGGAGTTGCCAGCGAGAACCCGCATCAACCCGTCAAAATCACCTGGAAGCTGCAAAATGGACTAACATGAGAGGTGCTAAACTCCACTACCGCAATACATCCACCAAAGACATGGTGGCTAGACTTGTACTTTGACCTTAAGCCGATGGTAAATGTGCCTTGGGCTAGGGGTTATCTCCGAGAACAAGGGTTCTGGGCATGCCCAGGCGCACCCAGGCATGACTGGAAGACCTGTGGGGGGGCACAAGACTCTTATTGTAAAACTTGGGATTGTGTTACTTCTAATGATGGACCTTGGTGCTGGGAAGTAGGAAATCGAGATTTACTTCATTTTTCATTCACCAAGCCCCTCCCTAGGGTCCTCGGAGATCCAACTTTTAGCTGTGAAAGTTGCAATTATGCACAAGTCAGAATAAGGTTCAATCCAGAAAAAAGCAAAAAAGAGGGGACCTGGATCTCTGGCCTATCTTGGGGGCTACAGACGAGGGAATCAGGAGGGTTTGGGGTTGATGGGAAAGGGATTATAGTAGTGAGCCAGGTCTTAGAGCCAATTCTTGTACACAGTATCAGGCCCAACAAAGTAGAAAAGCTGGCTGTAACCCCCCGCCTAACGACTTCCATGCCAACATCTTTGGCAGTGAGTCCCGAAGCAGAAGTGCTCGCTGAAATAGATCCCCTATGGAAGCTGATTAGGGCAGCTTATGCCACCCTGAATCAGACCCATCCTGAGGCAACTAAATCTTGTTGGTTATGTTACAACTTAACTCCCCCTTATTACGAAGCAGTAGGCCTCAATGCCTCTTATGACTTGGCCAACAGCACCGATCCTCCTCAATGTCATTGGGGGGACAAAAAGGTGGGTCTGACGATAAAAGAGGTATGGGGAAAGGGCTTATGCATGGGCATGGTGTTAGCAGCAAAGTCTCCACTCTGTGTGCATGTCGTCGAGCCTGATGATTTGCCTGTAGCTTAATGGTTAATACCTCAAATGGGGGGATGGTGGGTCTGTTCACACACGGGGCTAACTCCATGCCTGCATAGCTCAATCTTTGACCCCAAAGAAGAATTCTGTGTTATGGTGGCTGTCATGCCAAAGATTCTGTACCGACCAGAAAAAGCAATATATGATTATTGGGCTCAGAAATTAACTCTAAATCCTCCAAAAAGAACTTATAAAGTTAAGAGGGAACCTCTTACCGCCATAACCATAGCAACTATGTTCGGTCTTGGAATAGCCGGGGCTGGAACCGGAATAACAGCTCTGTCCCTGCAAGGCCAAGGATTTAACTCCCTGAGAGCGGCCATAGATGAAGACATTACCCATATAGAGCAATCTATTAGTCATTTAGAATCGTCTCTAACTTCTCTATCTGAAGTAGTTCTGCAAAACAGGAGGGGATTAGATCTGCTCTTTCTGCAACAAGGGGGACTCTGTGCTGCCCTAGGAGAAGAGTGCTGTTTCTATGCGGATCATACAGGAATAGTTAGAAAATCTATGGCCAAAGTGAGAGAAGGACTAGCCCAACGTAAACGAGAACGTGAGGCTCAACAGGGATGGTTTGAATCTTGGTTTCAACAATCCCCTTGGCTGAATACCTTAATCTCCACCTTGCTAGGACCCCTGCTAGTACTTTTATTAATGCTTACCTTTGGCCCATGCATTATCAATAGACTTGTAGCCTTTGTAAAGGAACGCATAAATACAGTACAGCTGTTTGTGCTTCGACAACAATATCAAACTGTGTCTCAGGACCAAGAGAAAGATTCCTCCATATGATCTAAGGACAGGGGGGAATGTTAGGGACCAAATGACAGTCTCTAGGACCTGAGTCATGTTTACAAGAAAGAGACAGGATATGCGCGCATCCTGCCTGGCCAGTCATGTAATGCCAGCTACTCCTGTAACTGAGACAAAGAACTGCCTGTATATAAGCCGCCATACTCCTTTGTTTGCGGCTCTTGTCAGATTCCCTTGTGTGGGATGAGACTTGGGCCCTAGCGCGCTAGGAATAAACAAACTCCCTTCTTGCGTGTGCAATACTGTAGTGGACTTGCTCTCTCGGTCGGTTTGGAGATACGGACACGGAGCATAACAGTTTCCAATTCAACCTTTGACTTTAACCTCTGATTTAAAGGAAATGGAATATGATTAAAACAAAAGGGAATATGATTGGGTGATATTTAATTTTTTTTTTTTCTTGTAAAGTTTTTTGCCACATTGAATAGTCTCCTTAGCCCAGGAAAAGCTTTTCTCTCCAAAGATCCAGAGAAGATGCTGAGACATGAAATCTTGAACTCTTTTCCCTTTTGCTATAAATTCTGAGTCCCTACCTAACTCCTTGATTCATGGACCTGACATTTCAGGTTCCTATGCAATATCGCTCTTTACAGCATCGGACCTTGCTTCTATCACCAGTCACATTCATATCTGGGTATTGTTTTTGCTTTGGCTCTATCCCTTCCTTCTCTCTGGAGTTATTTCTCCACTGATCTCCAGTAACATATTGGGCACCTAATGACCTGGAGAGTTCCTCTTTCAGTATCCTATCATTTTGCCTTTTCATACTGTTCATGGGGTTCTCAAGGCAGGAATACTGAAGTGGCTTGCCATTCCCTTCTCCAGTGGACCATGCTCTGTCAGACCTCTCCACCATGACCCGCCCATCTTGGGTTGCCCCATAGGCATGGCTTGGTTTCATTGAGTTAGATAAGGCTGTGGTCCTAGTGTGATTAGATTGATTAGTTTTCTGTGAGTATGGTTTCAGTTTGTCTGCCCTCTGATGCCCTCTTGCAACACCTACCATCTTACTTGGGTTTCTCTTACCTTGGCGGTGGGGTATCTCTTCATGGCTGCTCCAGCAAAGCACAGCTGCTGCTCCTTACCTTGGACAAGGGGTATCTCCTTACCGCCGCTGTTCCTGACCTTCAATGTGGGATAGCTCCTCTAGGCCCTCCTGTGCCTGCACAGCCACCGCTCCTCAGGATGCTCCTCCCAGCCGCAGGCACTGGCCTCTGGCGTGGGTGGCTCCTCCCAGCTGCAGCTCTTGGCCTCAGGCTCTGGGTGGCTCCTCAGGGTCACCACCCTGGGCCTCGGGTGCGAGGTGTCTCCTCTTTGCCACCACTGACCTCAGATGTGGGGTAGCTCCTCCCGGCCGCCACTGACCTTGGACGCAGGGTAGCTCCTCTTGGCTGCGCTTAGTGCACCGGCTCTCACAGTTGTGGATGTGACTGGTAATAGAAGCAAGATCCGATGCTGTAAAGAGCAATATTTCATAGGAACCTGGAATGTCAGGTCCATGAATCAAGGCAAATTGGAAGTGGTCAAACAAGAGATGGCAAGGGTGAACGTCAACATTCTAGGAATCAGTGAACTAAAATGGACTGGAATGGGTGAATTTAACTCAAATGATCATTATATCTACTACTGTGGGCAGAAATCACTCAGAAGAAATGGAATAGCCATCATGGTCAATAAAAGAATCCAAAATGCAGTACTTGGATGCAATCTCAAAAACGACAGAATGATCTCTGTTCGTCTCCAAGGCAAACCATTCAATATCACAGTAATCCAAGTCTATGCCCCAACCAGTAATGCTGAAGAAGCTGAAGTTGAACGGTTCTATGAAGACCTACAAGACCTTTTAGAACAAACACCCAAAAAAGTTGTCCTTTTCATTATAGGGGACTGGAATGCAAAACTAGGAAGTCAAGAAACACCTGGAGTAACAGGCAAATTTGGCCTTGGAATGCGGAATGAAGCAGGGTAAAGACTAATAAGAGTTTTGCCAAGAAAATGCACAGGTCATACCAAACACCCTCTTCCAACAACACAAAAGAAGCCTCTACACATGGACATCACCAGATGGTCAACACTGAAATGAGATTGATTATACTCTGTGCAGCCAAAGATGGAGGAGCTCTATACAGTCAATGAAAGCAAGACCAGGAGCTGACTGTGGCTCAGATCATGGACTCCTTATTACGAAATTCAGACCTAAATTGAAGAAAGTAGGGAAAACCGCTAGACCATTCAGGTATGACCTAAATCAAATCCCTTATGATTATACAATGGAACTGAGAAATAGATTTAAGGGCCTAGATCTGATAGACAGAGTGCCTGATGAATTATGGACGGAGGTTCTTGACATCGTACAGGAGACAGGGATCAAGACCATTCTCATGGAAAAGAAATGCAAAAAAGCAAAACGGCTGTCTGGGGAGGCCTTACAAATAGCTGTGAAAAGAAGAGAGGTGAAAAGCAAAGGAGAAAAGGAAAGATATAAGCATCTGAATTCAGAGTTCCAGAGAATAGCAAGAAGAGATAAGAAAGCCTTCTTCAATGATCAATGCAAAGAAATAGAGGAAAACAACAGAATGGGAAAGACTAGAGATCTCTTCAAGAAAATTAGAAACACCAAGGGAACTTTCATGCAAAGATGGGCTCAATAAAGGACAGAAATGATACAGACCTAACAGAAGCAGAAGATATTAAGAAGAGGTGGCAAGAATACACAGAACTGTACAAAAAAGATCTTCATGACCCAGATAATCATGATGATGTGATCACTCATCTAGAGCCAGACATCTTGGAAAGTGAAGTCAAGTGGGCCTTAGAAAGTATCACTACCAACAAAGCTAGTGGAGGTGATGGTATTCCAATTGAGCTGTTTCAAATCCTGAAAGATGATGCTGTCAAAGTGCTGCACTCAATATGCCAGCACATTTGGAAAACTCAGCAGTGGCCACATGACTGGAATAGGTCAGTTTTCATTCCAATCCCAAAGAAAGACAATGCCAAAGAATGCTCAAACTACCACACAATTGCACTCATCTCACATGATAGTAAAGTAATGCTCAAAATTCTCCAAGCCAGACTTCAGCAATATGTGAACCGTGAACTCTCTGGTGTTCAAGCTGACTTTAGAAAAGGCAGAGGAACCAGAGATCAAATTGCCAACATCTGATGGATTATGGAAAAAGCAAGAGAGTTCCAGAAAAACATCTCTTTCTGCTTTTTTGACTATGACAAAGCCTTTGACTGTGTGGATCACAATAATCTGTGGAAAATTTTGAAAGAGATGGGAATATCAGACCACCTAACCTGCCTCTTGAGAAATCTGTATGCAGGTCAGAAAGCAACAGTTAGAACTGGACATGGAACAACAGACTGGTTCCAATAGGAAAAGGAGTATGTCAAAGCTGTATATTGTCACCCTGCTTATTGAACTTCTATGCAGAGTACATCACGAGAAATGCTGGACTGGAAGAAGCACAAGCTGGAATCAAGATTGCTGGGAGAAATATCAATAACCTCAGATATGCAGATGACATCACCCTTAAGGCAGAAAGTGAAGAGGAGCTAAAAAGCTTCTTGATGAAAGTGAAAGAGGAGAGTGAAAAAGTTGGCTTAAAGCTCAACATGCAGAAAACGAAGATCATGGCATCCAGTCCCATCACTTCATGGAAAATAGATGGGGAAACAGTGGAAACAGTGTCAGACTTTATTTTTCTGGGCTCCAAAATCAGTGCAGATGTTGACTGCAGCCATGAAATTAAAAGACGCTTACTTCTTGGAAGAAAAGTTTTGACCAACCTACATAGCATAATCCAAAGCAGAGACATTACTGTGCCAACTAAGGTCCGTCTAATCAAGGCTATGGTTTTTCCTGTGGTCATGTAGGGATGTGAGAGTTGAACTGTGAAGAAGGCTGAACACCGAAGAATTGATGCTTTTGAACTGTGGTGTTGGAGAAGACTCTTCAGAGTCCCTTGGACTGCAAGGAGATCCAACCAGTCCATTCTGAAGGAGATCAGCCCTGGGGTTTCTTAGGAAGGAATGATGCTAAAGCTGAAACTCCGGTACTTTGGCCACCTCATGCGAAGAGTTGACTCATTGGAAAAGACTCTGACGCTGGGAGGGATTGGGGACATGAGGAGGAGGGGACGACTGAGGATGAGATGGCTGGATGGCATCACGGACTCAATGGACATGGGTCTGAGTGAACTCCTGGAGATGGTGATGGACA
Source organism: Budorcas taxicolor (assembly GCF_023091745.1). Classification (NCBI taxonomy): domain Eukaryota; kingdom Metazoa; phylum Chordata; class Mammalia; order Artiodactyla; family Bovidae; genus Budorcas; species Budorcas taxicolor. The sequence continues at coordinate 92,646,613 of NC_068910.1, forward strand.
GGGAGGCCTGGTGTGTGCTATTCATGGGATCGCAAAGAGTCGGACACGACTGAGCAACTGAACTGAACTGAACTGAACTGAACTCCTTTAAGAGCAAACAGCTACTGAGGCTTCAGGTTTTTGAGGAAAGGATATGCATAACAACTTAACACCTATAAGAAAAACTAGTCTTGACAAAATGTGGAGATTTTTTCACCCTTTGGACTGCACAAAAGTCCTGTGACCAGTACTAGGAAGATTTACAGCACAGACTGGAACATAGAAAACTGGAACATAGAATATGAGGGATTCTTTTTCTTTGAAAAGAAGACAGTGTTACTTTGTTTGAACTTACTGGATCTTCCTCATTCCAAGGAGGCAGTGGAAAATAATGGATAGATAGATTTATCATTGTCCCTAATATTGCTTCCTGCTAGTACTCCAGTTCCACTAGATGTCCCTAAGGAACTGACATCTTTCACTCTGATACACTGAATATCCACTAAACAGACTGCTATAGGTGATGAACCTGTTACCCATCTAATAGACAAAAGAATAAAGTGTGCTAACAGGGATCATTAGAAAAGAAAGGTACAAATAGAAATATTTGTAATAAGTTCTAATGAAATTAAGCTGCTGAGGAAGACAGAAAAAAACTTTGGACAAAAAAAAATAGTAAGATTTTTTGAGAAAATTTAAAATCACCAAAAGATGAATTTTTGACAAAACAAATAAAAATAAACCTGGTTGTTGACAAAAAAAAAAAAAAAGTAGCAAAGAATACACAACATTGAGAATAAGAAAGGTAAACTGGTTGTACAAATAGAAGAAAATGAAAGAATTATGAGGAAACAACTTCTATAACAAATCTTGTAAATTTGTAACCAAGGAAGTTGAGGATAAGTTCACTTAATCAAGTGATTTCTCAATGGCAGCAAAATCTCAAGTGAGGAAGTATGTTACTTGATGGATATTCATCAAAGTCAAGCTGAACTCAATGGGGGTATATATCAATGTAGAGAAGAGTAGATAAAATTAACTCTTCCAACTGATTAACCACTTTTTATGGAAAATATGTTTTCAAGTTGCATACTAGCAATTCTAGTAATCTCATCCAAATACATGTTTTAAAATTGTCTCCTCATATTTGACCTGACAGCCTCAAACATATCTTGTTTGCATTAGTGTGCATAGACTTCAGTTATAAAGTACTCCTATTCTAACAATAAAAATTTTAAAATATGTACAGTATATAAACTATAAGTTAAATTATAATGTGATAAAGTTAAGTTAAAATGTAAGTTATTATGAAGCTAAAAACAGAGCTACCATATCATCTTGCAGTGGGTCCAGCCACTTCTGCAGGTTTTCAGACTAACATCAAGCAAGTCAAGAGTTTCACCCCTGCTCATGCACTTTAAATGTTGCTCTTTTGCTATGTTTGTGTTCCCTGGAGCTGTTTATTTTGTTTTTTAAATTGACTCTAAAAAAATTACTATCTGTATATACTATTCACTGTTTTATATTTCTGGAGCAGAAGAATAATTTAAAGCATAAAACTCTAAAGCAAACCATCTCAATCAGAAATCATAGCACTTTTTTTGGAGGGGGTGGACATTAGGAACTCTCAATTATGAGAAATGTTATTACAACAAATGGAAGGCTAGCAAAATTCTTGCAATTTTAGCACATGCATGTGTGTGTGTGTGTTCAGTCAGTAAGTTGTGTCCAACTCTTTGCAATCTCATGAACTTTAACCCACTAGGTCCCTCTGTCCATGGGATTCTCCAGGCAAGAATACTGGAGTGGGTTGCCATTTCTTCCTCCAGAGTATCTTCCCCACCCAAGAGTCAAATTGGTGTCTCTTACATCTCCTGCACTCGTAGGTTGATTCTTTACTACTGAGCCACCTGGGAACCCCAATTTAAGTACAAAGTATGCAGTAATTTGACATTAGAGGGGACTGAAACAGAAACATTGGTTCACATATCCAATATAAAAAATTATGTTTTTCATATGCCTGAGATTCAAAACCAGATATCTTGATTCCTTATTTTGTTCATCTTAACCCAGCATATTTACTGTCACATACAGTTGAAAAATCATGGTGGGTGGGCGGTGTAAACATTAAAGAGTAAGTGGAATTCTTTCTTTTAAACTCAATTAAGAAGACTTGGAGAAAATTATTTGTCATTTAGCCAGATAAAGTTTCAGCATTCTAAATAGAAAATATATTGCATGAAAGCTTTCCTGTAACTGTTTGGTGTGTGTGGTTCATGGAATTGCCATGAATAACAAAATGATATGCACATTAATGGCACTGCATGGGGGATACAGGGATGGGGTGTGTAGGGGGAGAAACAAGAAGAGAAGTTATCTCACTATATATTAACCCCCCCCCCCAAAAATTCTTTCTTTCTTTTTTTTTTTTTACTTTGTTTTGTACAATAGCATGCATGATGGCCATATGTAGCACTGAGGAAAGCATACCGTCTCACTCAGAGAGCACAGATAAGGGTTAAGAGGGCCTAAGGTCACATGTTACTGATTTGTTATATGATCCTGGGCACAGCATTTCAATCCTTCATTTAAGTGTTCCCATAGATTACTATTTTGATAAGGAGATTTCCTCAATTTTGTGCCTCTATTCTTTTTATACCTCCTCACTTAGTATTCTTCACCCCTCCTTTAGCGTTTGGAGAAGAGCTGTTTCTAATGCTTTGACCATTTCATTCTTCATGCTCTGCTTCAAGCTCAGAAAGATGTAACTGATAACCGTGCAGAACAAACTTTTCCCAGGGAAATGAATGACTTTTTATGCTCACTGGAATTAACATTTGAAAAGTAGGGAAAAAAAAAAAAAAAAAAAGAAGGGAAAAGAACCTGGATTCTTAGCCTATCTACCTAATAATGAGTTCCTTGCTATAAACCAAATGAGTTAATTGCATCCATAGGAACAATTTAATTTAATATAATTGGAATGTGAACAGAGAGATATCTGAAGGCATCAAATTACACCTGGAAAGTAAAAAGTCGTAATCTCTCCCATTAAGTTAAATGAGGAAAAGGCCTATTTTAAGAATGGCTTGTGATGCCCTCAGCAAAATGACCCACGTTTTCTTTTTAAAATAGCCTACAATGTAAAATTGCTTACTCATTGTCAATGTCCTGTATACAGTTGAAATCTAGATTACTTTAAATATTTATATTAAGGTGGGATTTTTCAAAATATTTGTTTATTGCCTAAATTATTGGCATTTTATAGATAAAGGACAAAGAAGTTGGATTAAAATATGAATTATTGGCTATCTATATTCATTTAAATTGCTGTATTCAGAGTTCTTTCATATGTATTACCTGTTTTTATAGTGACCTATCATTTTACCAATACGAAAACATGAAGCACAGAACTTAAGTGCTTTTCTTTAACATTTTAGTTAATTAATTAATTTATTTGCTTTACTTTTGATCATCCATTTATTTTCTTTTTTTCCAAACTAATAACTAATCACTGGGAAAAAGGAGATGAAAAATGGATTCCTAGTTCCTTAAAGAGAAAGTGGTTTTCTCTAACTCAATTAAAAACAAATGCATTACAATTCAGATTTCCCAATCTGCTTTCTGTTTTCAATTCCACCAGCCAATCAGAAAACATCTACACTTCATAATTATTTTTGTTATTTTATCATCATTATTAATCCATTCACAATCAACTAATGTTAACTTTATTTCAAATATTTACAATTGTGCTTTTGCTACTGTTTTCTTATCCTCTGGGAAGATATATTGCTGCTGCATATATATACACTCTCTTAAATTTATGGAAATAACTGATTTATTATCAAGTAGCTATCAAGTAATCTTCAATTTAACTAATGTTTTTTGTTTATGGTAGTGACTTTCATTAGGAGGGCCTAACTGGATCATCTGCCTCTTCCACAACTGATTGTCTCTGGAAAAGGCAGAGAGTAAATATGTAAATTTATCATCCCATCTCCCAACTCTACTGAGTAAGATAAATTTAAGTTTGAATTCATATATTCATATTCATATATGAATATACTCATATATCCATATATTTCTTCAAAATGATCATGTTTTCTCTGTGTCTTTCATCTCACCCTCTCTCTCACACACACACAGACACACACACACACAAGCACATTCGAGGCCTTCACAGAATTACATTGCTCACTGTCCTTGAAAAGATAGATGGATAACTTATAATCATAATTATCCGTACTCACTGGTGTAATGAAGAGAATTAGAAATGTGTACACAATAGCAGTGCAGGAGACAGGAATCATAATTAGCAACGATTAATCTAATAGGGGGAAAAAGAGACGGCTGGAATAATTAACACATGCCACACAGAGTGATCGTTTATGATAAGGATGTCTGAAAAGACAGCAGCATTACTTAGCTTTCCCCACTGGCAAAGAAATCCAGAGAAAAACAAAATGAATCTTTCGTCTCAGACAGCAGTCATCATGTTTACTGAGCTGTGGTAAGAGTAGCCTTTTTAGGAATCTATTTGGTAATTCTTCTTTAACCCCTACTTTTACTAATATAGAACCATATAATCTTGCCCTTTTTCATAAAATGTGGTCTGCAACACTCTTAAACACTCAAATTACATCTAAAACGACCTTTAGTTAAGAAAATACTTATCTCTCAGAAACAGTCATGCATTTTAGAAGCTCATATGTATTTGCTCTCTCCTTGGCTTTGATTTACTTCTTAAGTATACATCCCATCAAAAATGTCACTATAGATAGTTTTAAATGATCCATAGACAAGGTATACAGTCCTCATCTGTATTAACCCTATTCACATAGCATACATACAGAGGCTCAGAATAGCACAGAACAGGGAGAGCTGAAAATATTTCATGCAGCTGAAATAATAATCATTTGCATCTTCTTTTCACATTCTCTCTACATAGAAATAATTAGATTCTAATGAAATTCAGGCCAGTTCTGAGTTGTGTTTATTTACAGTTTACTATTTTGAATAAGAATTGAAGGTATCATGAAAACTATGAGACAAGTTTGAGAAAAGCATTATTAAAATGCCTTTAAACTAATCCCACAAAGAAACAATCTGTATGTCATTAGATGACAAGTAGTCAAATATATCTTCAAAAGTCTCAATTCAGTTCAAGTCAGTTGCTCAGTTGTGTCGGATTCTTTGCAACCCCATAGACTGCAGCATGCCAGGCCTCCTTGTCCATCACCAACTCCCTGTTTACTCAAACTCATGTACATTGAGTCGGTGATGCTATTCAACCATCTCATCCTCTGTTGTCGCCTTCTCTTCTGATCTTCAATCTTTCCCAGCATCAGGGTCTTTTCAAATGAGTCAGCTCTTCGCACCAGGTGGCCAAAGTATTGGAGTTTCAGCTTCAACATCAGTCCTTTCAATGAATATTCAGGATTTATTTCCTTTAGAATGGACTAGTTGGGTCTCCTTGCTGTCCAAAGGACTCTCTAGAGTCTTCTTCAACACCACTTCAGAAGTGTAAATTTCCAGCACTCAGCTTACTTTACAGTCCAACTCTCACATCCATACGTGACTACTGGAAAAAATATATAGTTTTGACTAGACGGTCCTTTGTTGACAAAGCAACGTTTCTTCTTTCCGATAAGCTGTCTAGGTTGGTCATAACATTTCTTCCAAGGAGCAAGCATCTTTTAACTTCATGGCTGCAGTCACCATCTTCTAAATATTTTCTATGGTTGTATTGAAATGCCTAATGGCCATCATGGACATTTCCTACTATGTCTTCATGCTCAGGCTGTCCCTAGCATTTTATTTCCAAGATTCAATTTATGAACAGTGAAAACAAAGACTATTAAGTAAAAAAAAAAATTTTTTTTTCAATATTTGTGGGATTCAGTGAAACCATTGTTAGAGAGAAACTCATGCTATTAAAGCATACATAGGAAGGAAGAATATTTTAAATAACCTAATTCTGCATCATAAGAAATTATGGACAGGTGATCATATTAAATCTAGAGTGAATAAAATTCAAAACAGGAAATCAATAGAGAAAAATGAGAAAACCAAAATTGTTTCTTTGAAAACATCAATAAAAATGACAAAACTGTATTCAGAATAATGTAAAAATGAGAGAAAAGATACAAGTAGTCAATATCAGAAATAAATGAGGGATTTATTTAGTCACAGAGTCATGTCTGACTGTTTGCACTCCCATATAGTGTAGCCTCCCTGGCTCCTCTGTCCATGGAATTTTCCAAGCAAAAGTACTGGAGTGGGTTGCCATTTCCTTCTCCAGGGGAATTTCTCGACCCAGAGATTGAGCCCAGGTTTATTATATTGTATTCAGATTCTTTACCAACTGAGTTACCAGGGAAGCCCAAATGAGGGAAAACCACTGTTAATCTAATGGGCATAAAAAATATAAAAAGGGACTACATAAAGAATTCCATGCTCACAGATTTGATTACTTAGATGAAATGCCCCAATTCCTTGAAAACTACTGCTACTCACAAAGAGAAAATTAGAGAATGCAGCCATACATCTATCATAGAAATTGAGTCAATAATCAATAACTTTCAAACACAGAAAACAACAGACCCAAATGATTGCACTTGTGAATTCACCCAACAGTTATGATGAAATAGTACTAATTCGATATATTAATAGTATATTCCAGAAAATATAAATGGAATATTTTCCAACTGAGACTAACTTACAGTAATATCAAAGCTGGTAAAGACAGTGAAAGGAAAAAACGGGGGGTTACCAATCAATATTTTCCATAAACTTACACACACACAAAATCATTGATAAAATAGTAGAATATTGAATTCAGAAATATGTAAAGTAGGTTGTTACTGTTTAGTCACTAAATCGTGTCTGATTCTTTGCAACCCCATGGACTCTAGCATGCTAGGCATCCCTAAGCATCAGTATCTCCCCGAGTCTGCTCAAACTCATGTCTGTTTAGTGGGTGATGCCATCCAACCATCTCCTCCTCTGCTACCCTTCTCCTCCTGCCCTCAATCTTTCCCAGCATTAGGGTTTTCTTTTTCTTTTTTTTTTTTTTACTTCTTTTCTATTTCTTACACAAAAATTAACTAAAAATGAGTCATAAACCTGCATGTAAAAGTGTGCAAATATAAAGCTTTCAGAAGAAAATACATGAGAAAATTTATGACATTAGGTCTTATAGTGATTCTAGATAGAACACCAAAATCATGATCCTTGAAGAAAACAAATAAGAAATTGGCCTTTGAATATTAAAATATTTTACTCTGTGAAGGATACTGGCAAAAATGAAAAGATGTGAACCAGATTAAAATATTTTAAAATCACATGTATTCTAAAGGATTTGTACTCAAAGAACTCTTACAAGTATTGTATTCAAAGAACCACCTGCAAGTAAATGCTAAGAAATTAATCAGTACACTTACAAACTGGGCAAAAGACCTGAGTGGTTGCCTCAGCAAAGATATACAGATGAAATGTATATGAAAAGATGCACAGAATCATTCGTGTGTGTGTGTGTGTGTGTGTGTGTGTGTGTGTGTGTGTACTTTATCCCTCAGTCATCTAGTCCCTGACTCTTTGTGACCCCTATAGGTTTTAGCCCACCAGGCTCCTGTGTCCATGGGACTTTTCAGGCAAGCATATTGGAGTGCGTTGCCATTCCCTTCTCCAGGGGATATTCCTGACCCAGGGATTGGACCTGGATCTCCTGCATTGCAGGTGGATTCTTTACCATCTGAGCCATCAGAGAAGCCCTCATTTATCATTAAGAGGATGCACATTTGAAAAATGAGATTTCATTGCATAGTTTTTAATATAGCTAAAATCCAAAAACAAAATAAAAATTACAAAATAAACTGCCATATGGATCATTCTAGTCTCCCTTTGTTTGTATTCTCCTGCTTCAATAGTGAGTAGCCTGCCTTCCAACGTATTTTATCCACTTAATTATACATTCAGTTCCAGTATATATTTATAGTGATTTCAGAATTGATAGGCCATAACCACTGTGGAAACAATTCTATCAACTAGACTGCTGTGCTTTTGAACAGTTCTTCTTACTTTTAGTCTCCACTCATTTTCAAAGTTTCTAGAGTCAGATATCATTATTCTAATATAATCAGGAGAAAAGTATAACGCAAGCTTAAATTGATGGAAAATCTATTAAGTATCTGATCAGTATGTTTCAAAACTGCCAAGGTCCTTAAAAATAAGAAAAATGTGAGAAACTGTTACAGGCAAGAGGAGCCGTAGAAACAGGACAACTCAATGTAGTTTGATATGATGAATAAGATTCTGGAAGAGAAAAAGTACATTAGATAAAATGGGGATGGACTTTCCTGGTGGTCCAGTAGTTAAGGGGATGAGGGGACAAGGGTTCAATCCCTGTTCAGGAAACTAATATACTGCATGTCTTAGAGCAACTACGCCCATGCACCACAAATAGGGAGTCCGTGCAATGCAACGAAAGATCCCACGTGGTACAACCATTACCTGAAACAGTCAAATAAATAAATATGAAAAAAATAAAGTTAATTTTTAAAAAAGATAAAATGAGGACATATGTATAAACTGTGGACTTTAGTTAATAATAATGAATAATGTATCAATATTTGTTCTGTAATTGTGACAACTTTATATTATTAATGTATGCTGTTAGCCAAAGTGAAAGTGTATATGAGGTGTGTGGTCATTTTCTATATCATATTTTCAATTTTTATGTAAATCTAAAACTATTTCTAAATTCAGAAGTATATTTATGAAATATAGGCAAATTACTTGAATAAGCACTTCACCTAGGAATATGTAAGAAAGGCAACTAAGTATCTGCAAATTTTCTCAATTTCTCTGTCATTAAAAATGTATATATAATTAAAACCACAATTAAAAGCTACTACAGACATACTAGAATGAATAATTTCAAGAGATGAACATATCATCTAATAGAGAGGATGTGGAGGAGCCAAAAATGGTGGGGTTTAAAATGACACAACTTTAAAAAGTAATTTGGAAGTCTCTTAAAAGCTAATCATTCACTTTATGATCCAACCCACTCAGACATTCACTCTGTCTCTGCTTTAGTACAACCAAGGTGGAATAACCAGTTAATAATTCTGAAATCTCTCCTTCTCTCTCTGCTCCACTCTATACAATTTAAGCAGTTAGGCTACAAAAAAATCTTATTCAATGTGAAATATTTTATGTATGCTGAGAGGATACTATGTTAATCCTCTTTTCAGATTTAAGCCTATGATTCCTTCAGGAAGATGTAGATATTGGATATCAAGCTAGAAAAAATCTTAGAGATTACCAAGTAAACCTCTCTCACTTTATGCATAGGGCACTTACAAAAAAGCAAATAACCTGTCAGCTCTTACATGGAGTGATGGTATGAGAAGTCTGTCACTTTCTCTTCTTATACTTTGTAGAGCAACTTTGAAATACTATAATTTATTTATATTCATCCCTACAAAATATATTCTTTTGATTTTCATGTTTTATGAAATTTTTACACATATTATGATGATATTTTTATCCATTTTCAGCTTTATTTTTCATCCATATTGAAATGCATATTAGTAATTTATTTGAACTATTTGATAGTATCATGTGATTCATAACACATATAATATAAGCCAAATGACTTGGACTCTAATTTTATGTGAAGCTACTGCTCACAGAATAGGCTAAAACTCTTATTTTCAGTGGAGCCAGGAAAAGAGTCAACATTGAGTGAGTAAACATTGATATTTTGAAGTGACCTCATCATGGACACTGATTAAGTCTTTTTGATGGATATTTAGGGTACTTTCAATTTTTTTGCATATGCACTTCTAATACAGCCTTGATACACATCTCATTCACATATGCAGATCTTTCCATCTGAGAGAAATATTCTTAGAAACAAACTTTTTATTTTCATAAATATGTGCATTTGTAACTGCTAAGGTCAAAATTGGCTTATATATATATATTTTTTTCCAATTTAAATACACAATAGCAGTAAACAGTATCAGATCTTGTGATTTTCCATATTGTTAAGCTTTGGTATACCCTATATATCAAAAATTAAAAAAAAATTAAATATAACTGTTGGACTTCTCTGGTGGTGCAATAGATAGGAATTCACCTGCCAATGCAGGGGACACAGGTTCAATCCCTGGTCTGGGTAGATTTCACATGCTGCTGAGCAACTAAGCTGGGGCACACAGCTACGGAGCCTGCACTCTAGAACTTCCAATCCACAACCACTAAAGATCCTGGGCATAGAGCCTGTACTCTACAGCAACAGAAGCCACCACAAAAAATGCCCACGTATCAAGGAAGAGTAGAGCCACTTGTCACAACTTGAGAAAGTCTTTGCAAAGCAATGATGACCCAGTGCAGCCAAAAATAACTAACAAAAATTACAAAAAAACAAAGTAAATATAGCTATTGTTAAAACATTAGAACATAATATTCATAGAAGAGAAAACTCAATGAATTTATGAAAATTTCAAATATGTTTTTCAGGACTATGAATATATGTTGATGGTGAGATAATCTGTCACATCTAACTATATGTGAGAAGTGAAAAATATTAAAAATAATTTTAAATAGTCAGTTTTCAAAATCTTGTTACTTAGGCAAATCAGCTGCAACCTACATTAAAATATTATGAATTTATATATAAGTTTCTATCTGAATAAGTCCAAACCTCTGACCCTTGGCATTTAATATTTCTCTGTCTCGGCTTCCACCACTGAAAGTGGGAATCTTAGTATATATTTCATATTTTTTTGAGAACTAATTTTTTTACCAGTATGTAAAGAACTTGTGCAACAAAACAAAAAGGAAATGTTTGCCAAAATGTTTATTACTATCAAAGTGATTATTACTAAGAAATACCATATCAATTAATAAAGATATGAATGTTAATCTTCTCTTTCAGCAATGATAGTCCTCAAAAATATTCTTACTGTACTTTATCACAGAAATTTATCCAGGTAAAACTGGCAGTGGGCTAGAATGCTTGGATGAACAAAGAGGGAAGGGAAAAAAACCAAACTGATGCTGGCATAAATTCCTACAGTTATTCTAAAGAGCACAATAGAGTAAATCATGTATAAATCCTTTTTGAGTTGGAGCTCAGTGGCCATCTTGATGATCATTATTTAATAGAATGCTTCTGCATAACATGAGAATCCATGCCTTAGTTTTAAAATACTCCTTCCAGGAGAGCTATGAATCTTTTAGAACATAATTAGATTTCATCATAAATAAAGCACAAAATACATAAAGATTATACAAAGACATGTATTTATTATGTATATAAAGTCATTAGTATATGCATAGATGGTTTCACAAATTGATGATAGATGAATACACTCAAATGCACATATATCAATTAAAAGAGTCAAGTAGCTGCTGAGAAGGAATTATTACAATTACAATCTCATGGCTAAGATTTATAAAATTATTACTGTACAAAGTTCCATATGGTATGCTCAGGTTTTAAATGATGCTTTTTTGACTTAAACATTATAGCAGTTCTGTGACAAAAATACTGTTGGTTTCCCTTATTTGTAAGTGAAAAAACTTAGATATACAGATATTAAATAATTTACTCGAGCCCATAAATAGTGAGAGTAGAGCTGAGATCAAAACCCTGCCCATTCAGCTTCCAAAACCTATGGTCTCAGTCACATTTCATGGTTTAGTAACAAGAATGCCTAAGTCATCTGAAAGATATTCCAAGTAATATTAAAACCAAAGTTTGTCAATTTGGGCTTTGACCATAATATTTAGATATGTTGGTAAATTTGTCATTTATTATTTTTTAACCAAATTAGATAACTTAAATTGGAAGGACCAGGTAGGAGATTTCAACCTTCAAACAATTATGAGATTTCAAAAAGAAGAAAAGAGAGAGGGAAGGGAAGTAGGAAGAGAGGAAGGAAGGAGGAAAAAGAAAATGTCTAAATGTGTCAATGTCTGTATGAACTACATGTACATATTTTGAACTTATTCTTTGTTCAATAAACTAGGATCAAAGATCAGACTTAGTTTGTTAACAATAGCCATTAAAACAGAATTGGGATTCATTTCAGTTAGAATTTTGCTGATTAATTAAATGTGTGAAAGTGCAGACTATGTAACAGTTTCTCTGGATATTGAGGCCTTACGAATTAAACCAAGGAGACTGACTTACATTTTCAGTTCTAATATTTGACTTATATTTTCAGTTCTAATATTCTATGATATTGTTCACACATAATATGTTGGAGGTAGTGTGGAAAGGAAGAAAGAGATTGACACAAGGACAGTTAAGAAAATAAATGGACTAGTGAATCCATAATCATTTTCCTGACTACCACAGGGCATAATGAAGAATCACTGTGATTTTACTCTACAGAAATTTCATTGCTCTCTGCTGTGCTGAGCATTAAGAAAAAAAAAAAAATACAAGTGCTAGTTTCTACATTTACAAATCTATACAGGCTAATTAGCAATTAAATGGAAATTTTAATAAATGCTATGAATCAAGCAATTGTATATTCTGTCAGCTAGTGCTGATGTGAGAAATGCCAATCCATACTTTTCCTCTATTACTCTGAATAATTAAGAACAAAGTGGGTGTGAATTGCACAACACTTCTTCAGTATGTACTTTAAAAAAATCAAGAAATTTCACAACTTTTTTATTTACTATGAAAACATCAATCAATTTCACATTTAAATAGATATGAATATGAAGCCAAGCACTTTATAAAATTATGTCTTATTCTGAATTATGTCACAGTAAAATGAATATACTTTCTGAGAAAAGAGAAATTAGTATTCAAATATAACATTTTTATGTTTTTGCATCAGGCATCCTAGATTATAATGTATGCAGTAGTAGTAGTAATAATGATAATAATACTAAAATAATATAAAAGCACACTTGAACACGATAGCTTATTGTTATCCAAATGTATCCCAGTTTGGTTATAGGAATCATGAGGATATCATTTGACAGGCAAATATCACAATGGAATTCTCTTATTTTTGATTGCTAAATAATGCCCTACAGAAAAGGAATACTATTTTATCTAAAATAATGACATTCAGTTCAGTTAAGTTCAGTCGCTCAGTCCTGTCTGACTCTTTGCGACCCCATCAATTGCAGCACTCCAGGCCTCCGTGTCCATCACCAGCTCCCGGAGTTTACTCATGTCCACCGAGTTGGTGATGTCATCCAGCCATCTCATCCTCTGTCGTCCCCTTCTGCACCTGCCCCAAATCCCTCTCAGCATCAGAGTCTTTTCCAATGAGTCAACTCTTCTCATGAGGTGGCCAAAGTATTGGAGTTTCACATTTAGCATCAGTCCTTCCAAGAACACCCAGGACTGATCTCCTTTAGAATGGACTGGTTGGATCTCCTTGCAGTCCAAGAGACTCTCAAGAGTCTTCTCTAACACCACAGTTCAAAAGCATCAATTCTTTGGCATTTGAAGAAGCTGAAGTTGAATAGTTCTATGAAGACCTACAAGACCTTTTAGAACAAACATCCCCAAAAGATATCGTATTCATTATAGGGGACTGAAATGTAAAAGTAGGAAGTCAAGAAACACCTGGGGTAACAGGCAAATTTGGCCTTGGAATACAGAATGAAGCAGGTAAAGACTAATAGAGTTTTGCCAAGAAAATGGACTGGTTATAGCAAACACCCTCTTCCAACAACACAAGAGAAGACTCTACATATGGACATCACCAGATGGTCAACACCAAAATCAGATTGATTATATTCTTTGCAGCCAAAGATGGAGAAGCTCTATACAGTCAGCCAAAACAAGACCGGGAGCTGAATGTGCCCCAGATCATGAGCTCCTTATTGCCAAACTCAGACTTAAATTGAAGAAAGTAGGGAAAACCACTAGACCATTCAGGTATGACCTAAATCAAATCCCTTATGATTATACAGTGGAAGTGAGAATTAGATTTAAGGGCCTAGATCTGATAGATAGAGTGCCTGATGAACTATGGACTGAGGTTTTTGACATTGTACAGGAGACAGGCATCAAGACCATCGCCATGGAAAAGAAATGCAAAAAAGTAAAATGGCTGTCTGGGGAGGCCTTACAAATAGCTGGGAAAAGAAGAGAAGTGAAATGCAAAGGAGAAAGGAAAAGATATAAACATCTGAATGCAGAGTTCCAAAGAATAGCAAGGAAAGAAAAGAAAGCCTTCCTCAATGATCAATGCAAAGAAATAGAGGAAAACAACAGAATGGGAAGGACTAGAGATCTCTTCAAGAAAATTAGAGATACCAAGGGAATATTTCATGCAAAGATGGGCTCGATAAAGGACAGAAATGGTATGGACCTAACAGAAGCAGAAGATACGAAGAAGAGGTGGCAAGAATACACAGAACTGTACAAAAAAGATCTTGATGACCCAGATAATCACGATGTGGTGATGACTCACCTAGAGCCAGACATCCTGGAAGGTGAAGTCAAGTGGGCCTTAGAAAGCATCACTATGAACAAAACTAGTGGAATGATGGAATTCCAGTTGAGGTATTTCAACTACTGGAAGATGATGCTGTGAAAGTGATGCACTCAATATATCAGCAAATTTGGAAAACTTAGCAGTGGCCACAGGAGTGGAAAAGGTCAGTTTTCATTCCAATCCCAAAGAAAGGCAATGCAAAAGAATGCTCAAACCTCGACACAATTGCACTCATCTCACACACTAGTAAGTTCAGTTCAGTCGCTCAGTAGTGTCCAACTCTTTTTTACCCCATGAATAGCAGCACGCCAGGCCTCCCTGTCCATCACCAACTCCCGGAGTATCACTCAGACTCATGTCCATCAAATCATTGATGCCATGCAGCTATCTCATTCTCTGTCGTCCCCTTCTCCTCTTGCCCCCAATCCCTCCCAGCATCAGAGTCTTTTCCAATGAGGCAACTCTTCACATGAGGTGGTCAAAGTACTGGAATTTCAGCTTTATCATCATTCCTTCCAAAGAAAGCCCAGGGCTGATCTTCAGAATGGACTGGTTGGATCTCCTTGCAGTCCAAGGGACTCTGAAGAGTCTTCTCCAACACCACAGTTCAAAAGCATCAATTCTTTGGTGCTCAGCCTTCTTCACAGTCCAACTCTCACATCCCTACATGACTACTGGAAAAACCATAGCCTTGACTAGATGGACCTTAGTCGGCAAAGTAATGTCTCTGCTTTTGCATATGTCATCTAGGTTGGTCATAACTTTTCTTCCAAGGAGAAAGCGTCTTTTAATTTCATGGCTGTAGTCACCAACTGCAGTGATTTTGGAGCCCCAAAATATAAAGTATGACACTGTTTCCACTATTTCCCCATCTATTTCCCATGAAGTGATGGGACCGGATGCCATGATCTTCATTTTCTGAATGTTGAGCTTTAAGCCAACATTTTCACTCTTCTCTTTCACTTTCATCAAGAGGCTCTTTAGTTCCTCTTCACTTTCTGCCATAAGGGTGGTGTTATCTGCATATCTGAGGTTATTGATATTTCTCCCGGCAATCCTGATTCCAGCTTGTGTTTCTTCCAGTCCAGCGTTTCTCATGATGTACTCTGCATAGAAGTTCAATAAGCAGGGTGACAATATACAGCCTTGACATACTCCTTTTCCTATTTGAAACCAGTCTGCTGCTCCATGTCCAGTTCTAACTGTTGCTTCCTGACCTGCATACAGATGTCTCAAGAGGCAGGTCAGGTGGTCTAGTATTCCCATCTCTACATGAAATGTTCCCTTGGTATCTCTAATTTTCTTAAAGAGATCTCTAGTCTTTCCCATTCTGTTGTTTTCCTCAATTTATTTGCATTAATCACTGAAAAAGACTTTCTTATCTCTTAGGTAATGCTCAAAATTCTCCAAGCCAGCCTTCAGCAATACGTGAACCATGAATTTCCAGATGTTCAAGCTGCTTTTAAAAAAGGCCGAGGAACCAGAGATCAAAATGTCAACATCTGCTGGAACATCGAAAAAGCAAGAGAGCCAGAAAAACACCTATTTCTGCTTTATTGACTATGCCAAAGTCTTTGACTGTGTTGATCACAATAAAGTGTGGAAAATAATGACATTACTAATAATCAATAATTATCTCTTTTTGTTTTTTTTTTACAGTTCTAAGTAATTTTTTAAGAATTAGGATTTCAAAAATAATAAAATTTAGGCATATTGCTTTATAAAACATGATAATGTAGGAAGTAATTTGGTTTAGTAAATAAGGCTTTGACTTGGAATCAAAAGACAAAATTCAAATCCAAATCTATCCAGCTTTATGCACTTGAACTTTGAGTAAGGCAAGTAAACAAAGCCTTCATCTTAGTTGTTAAGTCAGAATAACGATTTCTACTTTAAAAGTAACAGTAAAGATCCTTTGAAATAACTTCTAAACAAGTTTAGATTTTAAATCTCAAGGGAACTGTTAGCAAGCTGATTCCAATAGTCAATTGTGTAAAACAAGTTGAAGTTAATTTTACCAATTATATTGATGTAACAAGTTGGTTTAAATTCAACATTCAGGAAACAAAGATCATGGCATCCGGTCCCATCACTTCATGGGAAATAGTTGGGGAAACGGTGGAAACAGTATCAGACTTTATTTTCGGGGCTCCAAAATCACTGCAGATGGTGACTACAAGCCATGAAATTAAAAGACGCTTACTTCTTGGAAGAAAAGTTATGACCAACCTAGATGACATATTCAAAAGCAGAGACATTACTGTGCCAACTAAGGTCAGTCTAGTCAAGGCTATGGT
This sequence comes from Budorcas taxicolor, assembly GCF_023091745.1. Lineage (NCBI taxonomy): Eukaryota > Metazoa > Chordata > Mammalia > Artiodactyla > Bovidae > Budorcas > Budorcas taxicolor. The sequence goes on from NC_068910.1 coordinate 92,663,375, forward strand.
TTTTCCAATAGTCATGTAGGGATGTGAGAGTTGAACTGTGAAGAAGGCTGAACACCGAAGAATTGATGCTTTTGAACTGTGGTGTTGGAGAAGACTCTTCAGAGTCCCTTGGACTGCAAGGAGATCCAACCAGTCCATTCTGAAGGAGATCAGCCCTGGGATTTCTTTGGAAGGAATGATGATAAAGCTGAAACTCCAGTACTTTGGCCACCTCATGCGAAGAGTTGACTCATTGGAAAAGACTCTGATGCAGGGAGGGATTGGGGACAGGAAGAGAAGGGGACAGCAGAGGATGAGATGGCTGCATGGCATCACTGATTTGATGGACGTGAGTCTGAGTGAACTCTGGGAGTTGGTGATGGACAGGGAGGCCTGGCATGCTGCTATTCATGGGGTCACAAAGAGTTGGAAATGACTGAGCGACTTAACTGAACTGACTGAACTTCTTGACTCAAAGAATCAAATAATGCATATTAACATCATTTTAGAAATATCTATTGTAATTTCTATTGGGTTTATTATTATTTATAAGATACATTTATAAACATTTAGTGTAGTTGAGGAATTCTCTTTTTCCAAGTACAAAGATACTTGTGCTTTAATGACGATTTCATATTAAAATAACATTTGGTACATTCAGTATCTTAATATCTTGAATTTCTTCATATAAATTTAATACTGTAAGTTACATAAGTTGGCCTCAGCAAATTTTCAAAATACGTTCAAACATTCTATTATCTTTTATTTTTTAATTCCCATAACCATACTAGATAATCATATGAGTGTTAATCGCTCAATCAAGTCCTACTCTTTGAAGTGCCATGGATTGTAGCCTGCCAGACTCCTTTATCCATGGAATTCTCCAGGCAAGAATAATGGAGTGGGTTGACATTACCTTCTCCAGGGGAATCTTCCTGACCCGGGGATCCAACCTGGGTTCCCGCATTACAGGCAGATTCTTTACTCTCTGAGCCACCAAGGGATATCACATATTTTAATGAAGAAATATCCCTATCATTTTGATGGTTCGTTCTTTTATTATCAAAGATTTAGATTGTATCCTTAGCTCTTGTTAGTATAAGAAGAACTGATAAGCGTACAATATACCATTCTACAGTAACATAAAATTTTAACATTGTTTCCTGAACCCCTGAAGCTGCTACTGACCTGAAATAAATTGCCATATATTTCTCCAGCAAAAATGGGTTTACTTGGTATCAACAGATAATTGTAATACAGGATCTGCAACCATAATAAGTCACATGTAAATCCTCAGCTTGGCAAGAGAACTCTTTTATAAAGAGTAAAAATTATTTGGGAGGGCTGTAGTAAAGAAACTGTCCATGGCTTTTCATTGCTCTAGTCTTTATCAGCAAAGCAGAGGAGTCTTTCTTCTTCCTGTTGGACTCTGGTATTATTGCAGGTGGATGTGCTGTCCTTCTTGTCTCTTAACTCTATTTAATTGAAGTTTCTGCTTATTAATTTTTAAGCTACACTAATCACCTTATAATACCTAATAATTAAGTAACATAAACTCTTAATAACTGGTCTAGTTTATTTCTTCTGTTAACATTGCAGGGTCAGGGACAAATACAAAAGAACATACAGCTTTGAAAAGAAATGCTATAGCCAGCTCAAAGACAGCTCCCACTGAACCTAACCTGCTGTTATTCAAACAGTTCTCTTCCACAATGTATTGGAGTTGATCTATGTGACCAGTATAATAGAGCATAAGCAAAGTTGTGCACAGCTTCTGAAGCTTGATAGTAAAAGATGTTGCTGGTTCCAGGATACTTCCTCATGCATCACAAGCTCTATCTAAACAAAGCCAATTGACTGTTTTTGAAGACGTGTCAACAGCCCACTGAAAAAGTCTATGCTGAAAGACCCTGACAGCCTCTTACAATAGCTAACACCAACTTGGTAGCTAAGCTACATGAGGAAAGTTGGAAGGAGATCTTCCAGCTCCTCCAGTCAATCTTTAAGATGGTGACAACATGGCTGACATCTGTCTTCACTTTATGAAAGACCTGGAGCCAAAACTACTCTTCTCAGCAACTTCTGAATTCCTGACTCATGGAATCTGTGAAATAATAAATTTTAATTGTAGGAGAACCCACTGAATTTTGAGGTATTGAATATGCATCACTGATAACTAATAGAAATATTTTAAATCTTTATTTTTCATGTATTATGAAGTAATCCTTTTATAAAATTCAAGATTCTGCACTCTAAGATGCACTATCTCGCAGCTTCCCTAATATATTATATCTGAAAATAGGATTTTCATGAATTAACAAACATGAGGTAACACTTCTGGATTTATTAACATTTTCAATTTTTTTTCATTTTCATTTGTGAAAATTAGATCATCTTAATCAAAGTTTCCAAGGCCATGGCATTTTCATTGATACTCCCATTTCATTTGCACATTTTAATACAACATATATTTCATTGATTGGCAGTCTCATTACTTTTGACATTATAAAAATTTATCTATTAAACAGTAAGCAGAATTTAATAGAATTTCTATTAATGCCTTTGTTTTAGAGAAATAAAACTGGAAAGTATTTTTTAAAGATAAAGAAAAAGTAATACCAAAAGGCCTGCAAAAATCTTTCTAAAAGAAAGTGGCAACTTGACTCCCTGTGTTATTCTATAAGAATTATTAATGGACTTTCCTAGTAAATTCACCAAAATAGTGCTTTTTCTGCATTCAGTTTTACTTGTAAAATTTTTATAATTTTTTTATACTAACTAAAATTAGCAGATTTTTGGCACTATAGATTTTAAAACATAATAAAAATAAATTAAATTTTCAATTATGTTTCAGAGATCATTAGGTATTCAATTAATATTTTCAAAAAAAAGTAGAAAATTTTACTTTTTCTCTAACTGAAATGGGCCACAAATAGCATTCTTTTATTCTTTAATTTTGAATCAAGAACTATTTGTTTCTCAGATGGAGTGCTGTACTAATATATAGGTATTAAAATATATTTTAGAAACATTAAAAGTAAAATTTATTTTTATACAATTGACAATAATTTAAAATAAAATCAATTTTATTGAACCTCATTCCAAAGAGGCAGATATAACTTAAAACCACAATAAATACTAATTTAGACTTACTATACAGATGAAAATTAAAAAGTTTGTTATACTAAGTATAAGTAAAAAAAACGACCTCAGACTTTCAAGATGGCATTGTGGTAAATGAAATCAACTTGAAAATGATCTTAGATCATTCATGAAATTAAAGCAGCAATCTCATTCAATGTTCTTAGAGAAATTTTTGTTCAAAAATACATGAGAACATGGCTCAAAATCCATGGTAGCATTTATAGTACAAAAACACTGGAATAACTCAAATATCTATTAACAAAGATTAGAAAAATAAATAATGGAATACTCATACAATGAAGTATTAAATAGCAATAAAAAGTAAGTTAGCTGAAGTTATGTAAATCAATGTGACTGATTTTCAAGAACAGGATGCTGGGTGAAAGAGCAAGTGGCAAATTGTCACATCTAGTAATTTCATGTATTGAAATTTTAAAAGCATACAATACTAAATGTTTGTATTATATGTTAGTTACAGGTATTAAGCAGAGGAATGATAAACACAAACTTCAGGATAATTTTTTTTTTGGTAAAGTGAATGAGTCTTTATGAGGAGACATAAATAAGATATTCTAAAGTTTCTGGTAATGTTTTATTTCTTCCTCTGTGTAGTATATTGGAGAAGGAAATGGGTATTCCTTCTATTATTTTATCATTTATATTTAAATACTCATTTAAATAAATTATGTATGTATGTATGTGCATATATACTAAATGTAATACCGTAAGTAAAAGCATATAGTCATCAAAAAGAACCAATATTATTCTAGAATAAAGCATATATACTTAGAAGTACAACAGTATATTTAATATATGTTTAAATCAATCCATTATAAAAATACATCAGAACATGTACAGATGAAAATAAATAGGAATCCTTTAAACTATAAATATGAATTGAAAATGCCTTAAGAGAAAACAGATGTTGACAAGTAATTAGGAGAGGAAAAAGTCAGTTTAAATTACTCTGGTAAAACACAAATAGGCATCCACACACAATCAGAGTGGCAACATAAGGAACAGATGTGAGAAAAATCAATACAATGTTAGGTTATATTTAATAACGGCTGGTGTGAGTTGCCTTATATGACTTCTTACAACAAGAGCCTAGTTGCTAGAAGAAAGGAAGAGTAGAGCAAGGAGGGGAAAATGATAAAAGGAAAAGAGGAAAAACATAAACCCACAAACTCATAAAGGCAGATAGAAATTCAATATATGAATAATAAAATAAAATGCATTCATTGTAAATTTTCCTATATATATTGCTAAAATTTAATTTATAACTATGCAATTAACATTTGTCAGGAAATAGAGGGAAAAAAAAATCTAACTGGGAAGTATTTAATCTCAGGATAACTGTTACATTACTGCAACTGAATCTAAAGTCAAAATGCTATCTGATTCACCAAAGTAGATGCTGACCTTCTGTATCGGTAGAGCATGACATTATTGTCCCATACATTTTTTTTTCATAATTCTTATTGCTTCCTTAGACAAGAACATACATGAGTATGACTGTAATAAAATGTTCAAGCAGGTCATTTATCTTTGCTTTAGGAGCATACATCAAGAGCACTAAAAGAAGCTCTCTTAGGAGTCATCTACATTAAACAAGGCACCAATATTTTATGGTTAATATGCTATCATAGTCACAGATCATAAAATACAACCACACTTATCAGTGGAGCTATAGTTATCTTCCCAAAACCTTGAAATATACAAATGGCATATGTAGGACTAGCCCTTGAATCAGATCACTTTGAATGAATCAAAGAATTTTAACTATTTAACTTAAAAATTAACCAAAATTTCTAAGTATTTTTAAAATTATATAATCCTTTTATCTCTATATAAAATGCTTCATTGTAGTGTTCAAATAGGCTTTTTGACTTGGCCATCATTTTGCTCCATGGAAGGAGCAGTGCCAAGGGCTGGATCACAGATTTTACTCAAAGCCCTGTGTTTCTTCTGTGAGGCATCCCTAAAGGAGCCCAGGGCCAAGATAAACAATCTTGTGAGCCTAGAGCAAAGTAATTACATGATACAGAACTGCAGTGTAGCCATTTTGTTAAGCCACTTGGGATAATGCTGAAGAAAAACAATTCAAAATTGAACTTTAATGATCTTCAGAATAGTGAGTTCCAATACATCAAGTCCTGCTTCCATCAAGCCTTGCCACTCTAGGCAGCTGCCTAAGGGGTTCCTCTAAGATCTGTCCTTATTCTTCTACTGAATGTACCAGAAACACAGGAGAGATTTTCAAAAGATTTATATACGCTCTACAATTTTAACATTTATGTCTGGAACATCTTTTGAAGGAGCTTATATTTCTGTCATTTCAAGAAACAAGTAGTAAAAATTCCATTTTATTTCATCATATTTCTGGAGGCTTTTTTTTTTCTTTTTAGACAATATATTGGGCAGGTTATTTTAACATTTTTGAAGGAAGCCACCCACCTCTTTCCTCCTATCAAGAATATAGAATATGTTGGCTAGAATGCAAAATGTTGACATAAAAAAACAACTATGAAAATTTATTCCACTACTTACTCTTTCCATCACAGGTCTAATTAATTACCTGAAAAAAATGAGTTTTTCTAAGTTTGACTCTGGTTTTATTTGTATTGTTGTCGTTTAGTCACTAAGTCGTGTCCAACTCTTTTGTAACTCCATGGACTATAGCCTGCCAGGCTCCTCTGTCCATGGGATTTCCCAGGCAAGAATACTGGAGTGGATTGCCATTTCCTTCTCCAGGTATCTTCCTGACCCAAGGTTGAACCTGTGTCTCCTGCTTGGCAGGCGGATTCCCTACCACTGAGCCACCTGGGAAGTCCATTTTAATCTATATACTGTCTAGAAATAGTTGTCTCAGTATTTTTTGCCCTTAAGAAAGGAAAGCTGTGATGTTTGAGAATCAGATTTGGACTAGGATTAAATTTCTAACTAGCAAATTCTCTGAGGTTGGCACTCGTTTCTTTATTTCTTACTATTTCCAGAACAAACATCTACTACCTTTAGTCTCTGGCCTGGTTGGCCAGTATTAACCTCTAAAATAATTCTTATCTGATTACTGCTTCAGTTTACTCTTTCTTTTCAAATAATTGCTGTTTAATTTTTTTAATATTAAAAATATATATTTTTTCTCTCCCATCAATATTTTCATTTTTACCTTAGCAGTTTTGTTAATCAAAATAATGTAAAATGTATAATCCTATATCTTCATGTATTTTCATTTTAATATATTCTGTCAATACAATCAGATGCAATGATATTAATATACAAAAAAGTTATATATCTGTATAATTAGTCATGCCAATGAATATATAGAATATTTCCCTCATTCTAAAGTGGTACCTTGTAGACCACTTTTCATTCAAAGCCTCACATCACCCCCTGCCTTGGGAAATGAATGACTACTACATATTATGCTCATTTATTTTCAGTCTGTTTTTTTTTTTTAGAAATTCATACAAATGGTAGGATATATTGTCTATTCTTTTGCACATAGCTTTTTAATCTAAGAATATTGCTGTTAAATTCATCCATATTGTTGCATGAATCAGTATTTCACTTTTCACTGGTGAATGGCATGTCAATATGTGCATATACTGTCACTTGTTATCCATTCACCTATTAATGGACATTTAGGTAGTTTCCAGTCTTGATTTATATGAGTAAAGATGATATGGCAATCTGTATACAGTGATCTGTGTGGACACACACTTGAAGTCAATCATACTTCAAAACTTTTTAACAAGAACAACAACAACAAAAAACCCTTGTCCTTTCTCTATATACAATTAAAACTACATATTCAACTGTAGCCCTGTTTTAACCTGTTCCACAAATTTTAATATGTTATGTTTTTATTTTTCTTTAGTTAAAAATACTTTCTCTTTCCCCTGTGATTTCTTCTGTTACTTATGAGTTGTTTAGAAAAGTGCTATTTAATTTTCAAGTACTTGGGTTTTACATAGTTTTTTTTAATATCATTTTACAGACAGTCTTTGACTTAAGGTAGCTCAGCTTACAATTTTGCAGCTTTATGATAATGCAAAAGTGATACATATTCAGTAGAAAAAGAACTTTGATTTTTAAAGCTAGCTTTTCCCAAGCCAGCAAGCAATATGCAGTATAATAGTCTCTTGCGATGTTGGGCAGTGGTGGCAAGCCTCAGATTCCAAACAGCCACACAATCACAAAGGTAAGCAACTGATACTCTTGAGATTACTCTGCACCCATATGACCATTCTATTTTTCACTTTCAGTACAGTAGTCACTGAATTACATAACATATTCAATACTTTATTACAAATTAAGCTTTGTGTTGGGTAATTTTGCTCAACTATAGGCTAATGTAAATGTTTTGAGCATGTTTAAGGTAGATTCAGGCAAAGCCAAGATATTAAGTAAATTATCTCAATTGCGTCTTCAATTTATATTTATCAAGATGCAACCCTGCCACAAGTCAAGGCAGATCTGTAATCTGTGAACTCAACCATTTTAAATACTTTGAGACTTTTTTTAGAAATTAATTGAACACATTTTTATTGAGCACCTACTATGTACACCAGACACTGACCCAGATGCTCGTGGTACAGATACAGCAAAAGATAGACAAAAGCTCCAGACTTTACAGAGCTCCTGGAGCTTACATTCCTGTGAAATTAAGGCAAGAAAACTAATACATGGAGAAAAGCACAAGTTATGAGCCAAAGAACAGTTCCTCTGAAGAGCAACAAAATGGATCCCTATTGTTGAAGTCAGAAAGAAACAATGAAGTCCCTATGGGGTCACGCAAAACCACAGGGCCCTGCTGAGCTCCCTGACCCAAGCCTGAGACAGGAGGGGCTCAGTCTCCCCTTTACCACAATCTAAGGGTGGAGGTCAATGCACAGTGCTTCCCAGGAGGTCCGCAAGACCATTTAAGAGTCTATCTCCAAACCAGAGGAAAGCAATGGTTGTGCAAATTTGCTTCAATCAAGACAATAGTCTCTCACATATGAAATTCAATGAAGATGAGCATTACTGCCGGCAATAAAAAAAACACACACACACACACAAAGAACCATTAAACAAAAATTGCTTACAGTGTAATAATTAATGAGAACATAGAGAAGAATTTTGCCTAAGAAAATATGTAATCCTTAAATATTTAATTACAAGTCAGCTTTTCCTGTACCTTATACATCTAACAATTTTGGTAAGATGACGACTGTAAATCTTACAAGTTAACTCCTTCGGTTTAGTTATGTCTTTTAAAGAGCAGGAGGCTTTATTTTAACATGCAGTTACTTGTTTATCAATTTGACCACGTTGAAGCTTATTTTTACGTATTTCAGTAGAAGGTCTAGATTAGCCTTCCCTTCAAGAATATTTCAGTTCCACTACTAAGCTCTTATCCCTTTGTGGTTTCTAACGTATGTCCTGTTTGCTTTCCAAAAGTTCTTAAATCTGATTGGAGTTTGAACGTCTCCTTCTTTTGGGCAAACTCCAGGTTTTGTTCATCTTACAATTTCCTTGTAATTATTTGCCATTATTGAGATTCTCACTGTAATTGAGCATTCAGCAAATAAATTTATTTAAATAAAGCAAACAAACATTTGGAGCTCTTTCTATAAATATCTTCTTCCTTTACTGAACTCTGTCCTATAACTTTAAGTTGCATTAAATCACCTCTCTCCCCTACCCGCAATCTTTGTTCTTTCAACTCAGCAAGGTCTCTAAGTTCTTTAATGTTTTCCTTCCCTGCTCTTTCCCCCAAATATTTTATCCATGTATTATGTTGGGCTGGTCATTGGTCTCACAGTCGTGTTCTGCTATTGATCAATATTTGAAAGCTATTGTTATATCCATTTTTTTAACTTTCTCATTGTTTACAGTGAATATCAAATATAGCCTTTTTACTCCATTATATACTTTAAAAAAGTCTTCTTAGTCAGTTTTTGATATATTTAAACAGATAAAATAGTAGGTGCATGTGTCTGTTAGTATGTAGAATTTGACAAAGGCTCGTCAGTCATCAAAACATTACAACAAATGCTTGTGTACGTGTATGCTCAGTCATGTGCAGCTCTTTGCGACCTCATGGACTGTAGCCGACCAGACTCCTCTGTCCATGGGATTTTGCAGGCAAGAAAATGTCATTTCCTCTGCCAGGGAATCTTGCCAGTCCAGGGATCAAACCCATGTCTCTTGTGTCTCCTGTTTTGGCAGATGGACTCTTTACCACTTTGCCACCTGGGAAGCCCAACAGCAAATACTTAATATTAAAAAAATTAATTAAAACAAGTCTAGTTAAATGAGCATCCAATGTAATACAGGTGCAAGATAGGCATTTTAAATTTACCAATTTCCTGAAATCATCCTTATTGTGAAAGTTAGGCTTCATGTTAATCAGAAAATGAATCCTAAATGAGACTATTTCATGAATCTTTTCAATAAGAAAATTAAAAATAAATCAGTCAGAATTTTAAAATCATATTTTACTATTTTTCACGTATATTATAATTTTTGTGGTACTGCTCATGGGATCAAAAATGAAAATCTATCCCAAAATATGTCCTGCATTTACTCATACAGACATGGAATATTAGATGTGATGATAAATTATATATATGATTGAATGTGGAGCTGAATGATTAAACTTGCAACCAAAGAGCGAGCAGTCAATAAATACTGCTTGACTGATTTATAAGCAAGGTTGTAATCTTAAATGCATCCAAAAGTTAGGGGAAAAAAGCACACAATAAAAGTAAAAAACAAAATGCTGATAACATGTTACTATAAATCTCTTTACCTCAAGACAGCACCCTTTATTAGAACAGGTAAACCCAAAGATAGGTTTGTTTATCTCCGTGATCAATAAACTCATTTTTCTAATATGCCAGTTAGGAAATATTGGAAAAATAGACCCTATCTGAAAATCTATTTATTTTCAATAGCTTTGTGATACTAAATCCTAAGTAAAATACTGAAAAATCTTACTTAGATTTTGAACTATAGGATGTGGATATTAGTAATTTTCAAGTTCTTTGACTTCAGAGCTATTCTGAAGAGAATTAAAAGACATACTGTACATTTTTGCCAGCTTTCATATACTTCCCTTTAATCTTCATCTCTTGAGAACTAAAATGTGCATGTGATCAGTATTTTTCTTTTGTAACAAAGAACATATTCCCACTTAAAAATTTTCCTCCTGTCTTCCAAAGAAGTAAATGTGCTTTCCAATCTCTTAAGGTCTTTTTTTTTTTTTTTTCTTTAAACATGTGGAGTAAATCAATTTGTGGAATAAATTAATCTGCGATTGTTGCTTATATCAAAACAACAATAGGTTGCTTTGCAAAAATAGGTCTTATATCAAAGACCTATTTACTCTATCTATCCAACTCTTTTCCACAATGGGAGACATCTCTATTTAATAGAAACTTTTATTGCAATGACCTCATTTTGTTTTTAACTTGCAGGGGTTGAGAGTTAACCTAGATTTAAGATGTTAATGCTACTAAGCAAAGCAGATTTTATCATGACAGTTCAGCAAAGAATGTTTGGAGAAACATAATCTTGTGGAATTCTAAAACCACTGCACTGGCCTTGTTCCAGGGGTACATTTCTTGTCCAGTTCTCATTTTGTGATGTTAAGCTGGGTAAAGTAATTCATTTCCTGCTCGATTAAGAGCCTAGTTTAAAGAATTCTCTAGCTTTTCTTATGCTAGTATTCAACAAATTTAAACAAGATCCTCTAACCTTTGAAACAAGTTGTACATTAATAATAGCATGTTCAACCTATGCTCATAGAAGTTTCACAAAATGCCTATGAAAGAGTGCAAAATATTGTAACAAAACATATTTTCCTCCCTACTCAGAGAAGTCATTTTGCTAGTTAGGGCTATTTATTTGACGGGAAAAAAAAAAAAAAAAAAAAAAACCCAAAACTTAAAATTAGCAGAAACTAAGCTTATTTTCAGAAACTGTGCCACTTAACTAGAATGAAGAATTTTTCCATGAGATAGTTACATTTCAGTGATTTCTTGAGTCATAGGTCTTGGCTCATTTCTGGCTTTTATAACTTTAGGGAACTTTCACTCAAAGGTCTAATACATTTCATTATGTCTTGACTGCTGAAACACAGGCAAATATATGATTTCTTAATAGGACTTGTCTTACAATAAGAGCAGATACATGAGTTGGCCTAGTGTATGTTCCCAGATGCCTCAGAGAATAAAATGCCCAACTGAGAAAAATTCCAATCAATGGCAATATCTTGGGTGCAGTAAGATCTCACAATCTTGGATTATTGTACAGCCAAAAACTTCTGATTGTCAATTAAGCACAGGAGAGGATTTTCAAATTTCAATCAAGATCTAGAAAAATCTCAAAGCTTGGTCATTTCTTTTTTAAAGAAATTTAAATTTATCTCACAATTATAAGTTCAAAAACAGTAGGAAAAGAGTTTTATGTAAACTTCTTAATAGACACCAGTATCAGAAAAAAAAGTGTTTGTTTAATTGTGTGGCATTAATCTGTACTTTTCCTCAGTAAGTAAACTGAAGTTCCCTCATGGATTCTTCAAACACATTTGAAATTATAATGCTGCATAAAGGTAAAAAAACAAAAATAACACTGATATCAGGCACTTAAAGTACTTTTCATTCTTATAAGGCATATTTTCACAGGTAAGGATATTGTGTGCCATATAAAATACCAGTTTAGGGTTCTTTCTTTTCAGGAACCTTTGAATGTAATGTGTGCTTGAGAAGCACTCTTAACATGATATTGTCATGAAAGGAAGATATTTATTTAGATGACTATACCTATCTTTGTTCTTGGCATATGAACTTAGACATTTCTATGGCAAATCACATACTGTTTAGCTGTTAAGTGATGTCCTACTCTTTTGTGACCCCATGGACTGTAGTGTGTCAGGCTTGTCTGTCCATGGAATTTCCCAGGCAAGAATACCGATGAGGGTTGCCATTTCCTTCTCCAGAAACAGATAGTGTTTTAAGATTTCTCTTTATAATAAACAGTGACTTATTTCATGGCGTTCTCAGTATGTTGCTACAAGAAAATTATTAAGAAAATCTTTGAATTTTATATCATCTAGCTTTTGGAATAACAAAGTATTTGAATGTGATCTAGTCACTAATCTTTAATGGATCTTGCTTTTTTCATAGATAATGAATGAATGTTAAACTAGAGGATTTCTCAAGGTTATTTTTGTTCATTACATACATGAAACAAGAACTTTCTTTCAGAAATACTTTTAAATCTACTGAATTAAAATAGATATAATATTTTAAATTCTTCATATTTTAAAAACTCTCATTGCTGCAAAAAAAAAGAGATATATAAGAACATATTAAAACTTCTTATTTGCAATTTTTTAAGGAATCTCCACACTTCTCCATAGTGGCTGTACTAGTTTGCATTCCCACCAACAGTGTAAGAGGGTTCCCTTTTCTCTACACCCTCTCCAGTACTTATTGCTTGCAGACTTTTGGATCACAGCCATTCTGACTGGTGTGAAATGGTACCTCATTGTGGTCTTGATTTGCATTTCTCTGATAATGAGTGATGTTGAACATCTTTTCATGTGTTTGTTAGCCATCCGTATGTCTTCTATGGAGAAATGTCTATTTAGTTCTTTGGCCCATTTTTTGATTGGGTACACACACACACAACGGAGTATTACTCAGCCATTGAAAAGAATACATTTGAATCAGTTCTAATGAGATGGATGAAACTGGAGCCAATTATACAGAGTGAAGTAAGCCAGAAGTAAAGACACCAATACAGTGTACTAACACATATATATGGAATTTAGAAAGATGGTAATGATGACCCTGCATGCGAGACAGCAAAAGAGACAGATGTGTAGAGCGGACTTTTGGACTCAGAGGGAGAGGGAGAGGGTGGGATGATTTGGGAGAATGGCACTGAAACATATATACTATCATGTAAGAAATGAATCACCAGTCTATGTTCAATACAGGATACAGGATGCTTGGGGCTGGTGCATGGGGATGATCCGGAGAGATGATATGGGGTGAGAGGTGGCGGGGGGTTCAGGATTGGGAACTCATGTACACCCGTGGCGGATTCATGTCAATGTATGGCAAAACCAATAAATTATTGTAAAGTAAAATGAAGTAAAAATAAAAATAAAAATAAATAAATGAAATAAAAAAAAACATAAATGAGCACCATAATTAGAAATATTTTCTGTGGATTTCTTAAGAAAAAATCTTAGTCATCCCTTCCCTCTAAAGCTACAGATAAATGTTATATATTTCAGATGTATATCCTGGAAAACATTATGTTATATGTGACAAAAATTGATTCTGGATCACAAAATTAGCTTTTAGCTATATTTTCCTGAAAGCGATTTCTGTAAGTTCTTCTTCTAGGGTTATCAAGATAGTATAATATCTATTTTTCCTTGTATATAGTTATAAATTCACAGAATTAAATATCATAAAGATACAAAAAAATTATGCTTTCCACTTCATTCTCCAAACTTAGACTTATCTAATTAGAATAGGAAGCAGAGAGATAGTGTCATATATGAAATACAAGAATGCCAGCTTGGTTTTCTGGTTGATAAAAATGCTCAGTCTCTTCAGTCATGTCAACTCTTTGTGACACTACAGACTGTAGCCCATCAGGCTCCTCTGTCCTGAGATTCTCCAGGCAAGCATAATGGAGTGGCTTGCCATGCTCTCCTCCATGGGATCTCACTGACTCATGAATTGAACCTGTTTCTCCTTTGTCTCCTTCATTGGAGGCATATTCTTTACCACTGAGCCAACAGGGAAGCCTTCTGGTTGATACAGACTTCTCTGATTGAGAAGTTAGCTATTTGGGAACTATTTCTGTCTTCTTGGGAACCTTGGAAACTTTATATCTTCTCTTGTACTATTGGTATATTTGGTATATTTGTCCTATAGATTATACTTATAGATTAAAGATTGTTTTATTGTTTAGTTACATTTTCACAATTTCTAGTGAAATTTCTCTAAAATTCAGACATTTCATATTTCAGTACTCTAGTAAGCCTTTATTCTCCTATTAAACAGAAATTATGAAGTGATGTTTCTTGACATAATATTTTAGCTATGTCAAATCAACCACATTTGAATTTCACATTGCATTTCACCAAATGTGATGAATAGATGGGAAGATTCTTTAATCAAGGTTGTTAAGTCTAGTTTTACCTTATCCTTTAAAAATTTATAAAGACCTAGTAAGACAAATAGAGGTAAAAATCACTGACACTTTAATGATACTATGGATAATTTGTCAAGTAAGTCTTTAATTTTATTCTTTAGAATCAGTTATTCATTCATTCAGCATGTTAAGGACATGATCTACATACCAACTAGAAATGGATATTGTTTCTACATAGTAAGTAATTGTTCCTTCACTATAGGAAACAATTCCAAACAATTTCAGATTAGTTATTAACCTGCTAATAGATGCTCAAATGACAATAATTTATTCCTGTCTTGAAAGACAAACTTATTTTGCCAATTAGACTATTTGAGATGCCTTTGATCACTATCTCTAATATGTCCCTTCAGCAAAATATCCCATTGTCATTGGTATTTGGGTTGACACTATTATCTCATCATTAATTTGAGTAGAGTGAATATCCTCTGCATTTATAGATGTGGGAACTATTTATTTACTGTTTTCATAATTTTTTTTGGTAAGTTCTATAGCTATTTTTGTGTTGAAATTCATACTCTTCTTTAATTTGTTTGTTGAACACTGATTGAGGAAATATAAAGGAATGGGTCTAGACTCTTCTCAGATTTGAACACATTCAATAAAGCTAATGCTTGCCTGCTTTACTCAAATCCTATGGCTCTTAATTTGGGAAAATGCTATATGAAGTCTGAATCCTCCATATACTTCTTTATTGGTGACCATGCTTTTCCATATCAATTCTCATGCAGATAGGAGAAAACTGTCTATACAGCCCATGAAATTATCCATGCCAGAATACTGGGGTGGGTAGTCGTTCCCTTCTCCAGGGGATCTTCCCAACCCAGCCAGGGATCAAACCCAGGTCTCCTGCATTGCAGGTGGATTCTTTACCAGGTGAGCCATATGGGAAGTTCAAATTCTAAAACATGTCTTATGTTTATTATTTTATATTTTTAGATTTCTGACAGGTATGTATATACCTTTGCGAACATTTTAAGGTGAATTAGGAGATGGTTTACTAGATAACTTTCCTGCCACTTTGCCCATTTTATTGGAAGATTTTCAATATCTACTTATGGTATGGGTTGAACTTTGCTAAATCGAGTCACTGGACATAGAAATGATGGGTAATGTCATTTTAAAATATGCAGTGTGGCAATTCAGAATAAATAATATATCTGTTAAAGTTTTTGGTATAGATTTTTTGAAAGAATTATTTCAAAATATGGTTTTCTACAGGAAAACCTTAGTAAATTAAGGATAGAGAAAAACAGTGCTTTCCTTTGATAAACATTTAGATGCTTTGGCACCAAAATAGAGTCATACTTTGTTTATGGTATAAATAATAATGTAATGTTGTGTCTATACAAAACTTTTATCTAGGGGAAACAAAGCAATTTGGAGGTTAGATGCATTATTTTGAAACATGGAGATGGGGAGCTGCCCACCTTCCTTTCATTAGCATTTATATTGAGAACCCAACAGAATTTGGCTATCACAAGTGTTGAACACCAATTGCAATTTTTTTTTGGTTTCCATAGAGTCTCATGAGTGCATATCATGTTGTCTTGGAAACAAAGGTATCTATAAACACAATTGTATTCTGTTTAGAGTGTGAGAGCAGCTATGAACACTTTCTTAGATTATAAACTATGCAAGCTGAAAGTTAATATTCATGTTACCATGGTAATAAGGATAGGTGTCAATTAAATAAGATTAAAATTATTTAAAAAATTGATTATTTGAAACCAGACTCATAATTAATGGTAAATCTGTTTCTTTTTTCTTTGTTTCTATTCTTTTTAGAATAGGTATAAATATAAATAACAACCATGACCACATAGTACAGATTCTATATATTTCACTTGTTCTCAGAGCATTCTATCTGAAATATTTGATGATTTTGTGTTCAATAAATAAATTTTCTGTATATTTATTAATTTACTTAATCATGTTTCTGGATTAATTGAATTACTGGCTTAATAATTATTACTATCAGTATTAAATTTATTAAAATAAAATAGTAAAAAAAGATTATGTGAACAAATAATAATTCTATTTGAACCACAATTGATATAAACTTAGTGGTATTTTATATTTATAGTTTTTCCACCTTCCTTCCTGCTTTTATTATAGTCAAATCCAAATTATTAGTGCTTTTATTAAGAGAAATGAGTATTCTTATTATAGAAATGAGTATTAAAGTAAATAAATTGCTAAAAACTGAAAAATTTAGTTCAGTAGGTGCTTTAGATATATTTAATTCTTTGTCATTATAGCAATTGAATTTAAAAAATTATGTCTGCTGCCTATAAGATATATAAATGTAACAAAATTAATGAGTAGAAAATTCCAAACCATACTATTTTAGAAAGATGAGTAATCTCCTTATTTATTCTTTCTCTTATTATAACAAGATACATGTATTTCTTATATGAGCATATCAGTTTTTGTAAATATCTGCATAAATAATTTTTAGTTTATGTATATATATACACACACATATATATATATAAAACATTAATTAAGTAACTAATCCCCTATAAATGGGAATTTAGACTGTTTCCATTATCCTAATAATATTTATATGAATATCTTTACATATAACCTTTTGGCTTACATCTTTATATTTTTCTGTATGATGAATTCCAAAAAAGATTTTGTTTTTCATACAAAACTTAATAGGTAGAGATGATATTGCAAATTATCTTTGACAATGCTTTTGAACTGTGGTTCTGGAGAAGATTCTTGAGAGTCCTTTGGTCAGCAAGGAGATCAAATCAGTCAATCCTAAAGGAAATCAACCCTGAATATTCATTGGAAGGACTGATGCTAAAGCTGAAACTCCAATACTTTGGCCACCTGATGGGAAAAGCTGACTCACTGGAAAAGACCCTGATGGTGGGAAAGATTGAGGGCAGGAGGAGAAGGGGATAACAGAGGATGAGATGGTTGGATAGCATCACAGATTCAATGGACATGAGTTTGAGCAAACTCTGGGAGACAATAAAAGACAAGGAAGCCTAGTGTCCTACAGTATATGGGCACACCTGAGTATGTGTCAGACACGACTGAGTGACTCAACAACAATAATAACTGATAATAATCATGTGACTAGCGTGTATTTTTCATACTTTTCAAAAAATACAGTATACTTGTATAAAATTTATTATATATGTACTAATACTTATAGATGTAGGAAACATTTAAAAAATGTATCTCGCATATGTATTATACACACTGAGAAGGTATTATTTGAGGTATATATATCTACACTGAAAAAACTTCCAGTCATTTTTTAATTCTTCAATTCAAGGAGGTTAAACTTGGAATTAGCAATGAAAAAATCAGTAACAAATGAAATAAATACATTAGTCTCTTTAAAAGGAGGGATAAAACTATCAATTATTATGAAATCCATTAGTGTGAGTTGTTCAGTTCCTCAGTCGCATCCAACTCTTTGGAACCCCATGGACTGCAGCACACCAGGCTTCCCTGTACTTCACTATCTCCTGACGCTTGCTCAAACTCCTGTCCATTGAGTCAGTGATGTCATCCAACCATCTCATCCTGTTATCCCCTTCTTCTCCTGCCCTCAACCTTTCCCACCATCAGGGTCTTTTCCAGTGAGTCAGCTCTTTGAATCAGATGGCCAGAATTTTGGAGCTTCAGCTTCAGCATCAGTCAGTCCTTCCAATGAATATTCAGGTTTAATTTCATTTAGAATTGACTGCATTGATCTTGAGGTCCAACGGACTCTCAAGAGTCTTCTCCAATACCACAGTTCAAAGCATCAACTCTTTGGTGCTCAGCCTTTGTTATGGCTGAACTCTCACACTCATTCATATATGACTACTGGAAAAACCATAGCTTTGACTAGACGGACATTTGTATGCGAAGTAATGTCTCTCATTTTTAATATGCTGTCTAGGTTGGTCATAGCTTTTCTTCCAAGGAGCAAGCATCTTTTAATTTCATGGCTGCAGTTACTATCTGCAGTGATTTTAGAGCTCAAGAAAATAAAGTCTGTCACTGTTTCCATTGTTTCCCCATCTATTTGCCATGAAGTGATGGATCTGGATGCCATGATCTTAGTTTTCTGAATGTTGAGTTTTAAGCTGACTTTTTCACTTTCATCAAGAGACTGTTTAGTTCCTCTTCACTTTCTGTCATAAGGGTGGTGTCAGCTGCATATCTGAGGTTATTGATATTTCTCCCAGCAATCTTGATTCCAGCTTGTGCTTCATCCAGCCCAGCATTTCACATGATGTAGTCTGCATATACGTTAAATAAGCAGGGTGACAATATACAGCCTTGACCTACACCTTTCCCAATTTGGAATCAGTCCATTGTTGCAATCCAGTTCTAACCATTGCTTTTGATTTTCATACAGATTTCTCAGGATGCAGGTAAGGTGGTCTAGTATTCCCATCTCTTCAAGAATTTTCCACAGCTTGTTGTGATCCACACAGTCAAAGGTTTTAGCTTAGTCAATGAAGCAGAAGTAGAGTTTTTCTGGAATTCTCTTGCTTTTCTTTGATCCAGTGTATTCTGGCAACTTGACCTCTGGTTTCTCTGCATTTTCTAAATTCCACTTGAATATCTGGTAGTTCTTGGTTCATGCGCTGTTGAAGTCTAGTTCGGACAATTTTGAGTATTATTTTGCTATCATGTAAAATGAGTGCAATTGTCCGGTAGTTTGAACATTCTTTGGTACTATCCTTCTTTAGTATTGGAATAAAAACTGACCTTTTCCAGTCCTGTGGCCACGCTGAATTTTGCAAATTTGGTGGCATATTGAGTGCCTTTTTTTTTTTTAACCACCAAAGGTCCATCTAGTCAAAGCTGTGGTTTTTCCAGTAGTCATATATGGATGTGAGAGTTGGACTATAAAGAAGGCTGAGCGCTGAAGAATTGATTTTGAACTGTGGTGTTAGAGAAGACTCTTGAGAGTCCCTTGGACAGCAAAGAGATCCAACCATTTCATCCTAAAGGAAATCAGTCCTGAATATTCATTGGAAGGACTGATGTTGAAGCTGAAACTCCAATACTTTGGCTACCTGGTGCGAAGAGCTGACTCATTTGAAAAGACACTGATGCTGGGAAAGCTTGAAGGTGGGAGAAGGGGACGACAGAGGATGAGATGGTTGGATGACAACACCAACTCAATGGGCATGAGTTTGAGTAAACTCCGGGAGCTGGCAATGGACAGGGAAGCCTGGAGTGCTGCAGTCCATGGGGTTGCGGAGAGTTGGACACGACTGAGCCTGAACTGAACTGAGTGCATATTGAGTGCAGCACTTTAACAGCATTATATTTTAGGATTTGAAATAGCTTTACTAGAATTCCATCACTTCCACTAGCTTTGTTTGTAGTGATGCTTCCAAAGGTCCACTTGACTTCCCACTCCAAGATGTCTACTTCTAGGTGAGTGATTACACCATTGTGGTTATCTGGGTCATTAATATATTTTTGCATAGTTGTTCTGTATATTCTTGCCACCTCTTTTTTATGTTGTTGTTTTGTTTCTATTTTATTTTGTCTTTTTAAATATAAATTTATTTATTTTAAATGGAGGTTAATTACTTTAAAATATTGTATTGGTTTTGCCATTCATCGACATGATCTATACCGCCACAGGTATACTTGTGCTCTCCATCCTGAACCCCCCTCCCTCCTCCCTCCCTGTTACCAGACCTCTGGGTCTTCTCAGTTCACCAGCCCCAAGCATCCAGTATCATGCATTGAACCTGGACTGGTGATTTGTTTCACATATGACATTGGACATGTTTCAATGCCATTCTCCCAAATCATCCCACCCTCGCCCTCTCCCACAGAGTCCAAAAGACTGTTCTATACATGTGTGTCTCTTTTGCTGTCTCGCATACAGGGTTATTGTTACCATCTTTCTAAACTCCATATATATGCATTAGTATACTGTATTGGAGTGGCTTCCCTTGTAGCTCAGTTGGTAAGGAATTTGCCTGCAGTGCAGGAGACCTGGGTTTGATCCCTGGGTTGGGAAGATCCCCTGGAGAAGGAAATGGAAACCCACTCCAGTATCCTTGCCTGGAAAATCTCATGGACAGAGGAACCTGGTGGATTGCAGTCCATGGGGTCACAAAGAGTCGGGCACGACTGAGCAACTGACACACACATACTGTATTGGTGTTTTTCTTTCTGGCTTACTTCACTCTGTGTAATAGGCTCCAGTTTCATCCACCTTATTAGAACTGATTCAGATGTATTCTTTTTAATGGCTGAGTAATACTCCATTGTGTATATGTACCACAGCTTTCTTATCCATTCATCTGCTGATGGACATCTAGGTTGCTTTCAGGTCCTGGCTATTATAAACTGTGCTGCAATGAACATTGGAGTTAATGTATCTCTTTCAATTCTGGTTTCCTCGGTGTGTATGCCCAGCAGTGGGATTGCTGGATCACAAGGCAGTTCTATTTCCAGTTTTTTAAGGAATCTCCACACTGTTCTCCATAGTGGCTGTACTAGTTTGCATTCCCACCAACAGTGTAAGAGGGTTCCCTTTTCTCCACACCCTCTCCAGCATTTATTGCTTGTAGACTTTTGGATCACAGCCATTCTGACTGGTGTGAAATAGTACCTCATTGTGGTTTTGATTTGCATTTCTCTGATAATGAGTGATGTTGAGCATCTTTTCATGTGTTTGTTAGCCATCTGTATGTCTTCTTTGGAGAAATGTCTATTTAGTTCTTTGGCCCATTTTTTGATTGGGTTGTTTATTTTTCTGGAATTGAGCTGTAGGAGTAGCTTGTATATTTTTGAGATTAGTTGCTTGTCAGTTGCTTCATTTGCTATTATTTTCTACCATTCTGAAGACTGTCTTTTCACCTTGCTTATAGTTTCCTTTGTTGTGCAGAAGCTTTTAAGTTTAATTAAGTCCCATTTGTTTATTTTTTCTTTTATTTCCAATATTCTGGGAGAGGGGTCATAGAGGATCCTGCTGTGATGTAGTTAGGAGAGTGTTTTGCCTATATTCTCCTTTTAATATCTTCTGCTTCTCCTTTATCGTGCCTATCTTTTCATGAAATATTCCCTTGGCATTTTTAATTTTGTTGAAGAGATCTCTAGTCTTTCCAATTCTATTGTTTTCCTCTGTTTCTTTGCATTGTTCACTTTAGGAAGCCTTCCTTACTCTCCTTGACATTCTTTGGAACTCTGCATTCGGATTAGTATATATTTCCTTTTCTCCTTTGCCTTTCACTTCTGTTCTTTTCTCAGCTATATGTAAGGCCTCCTCAGACAACCATTTTGCCTTTCTGCATTTCTTTTTCTTATGGATGTTGTTTATCACCACCTCCTATACAATGTTATCATCTTCCATCCATAGTTCTTCAGGCACTCTGTCTATCAGATCTAATCCTTTGAATCTATTTGCCACTTCCACTGTATCCAAATCATAAGGGATTTGATTTAGGTCATACCTGAATGGTCCAGTGGTTTTCCCTGCTTTCTTCAATTTAAATCTGAGTTTTGCAATAAGGAGTTCACGATCTGAGCCACAGCCAGCTCCCTGTCTTGTTTTTGCTGACTGTATACGGCTTCTCTCTATGAGTGTAAGAGAAATGTTAAGCAGAGTCTGAATGCTGGATCACCACTCTCACTGAGTAGAGAGAAGGTCATTAGACTAACAAATGTAATCATACCTTTCTAACATGCCTATGTTTAACTCTGTCATCACAAGTAACCCCTCACACGTCAAGTAAGGTTTTATTTCTATACTGATTTGCACATCTCATTCTAACTCAATTCTTCTTTTGCTCATACTCAAGTCTTTTCACTGAAACTATGAAGCTACTTTTACTAAATTTCCAGTTTTTCTCAATTTCTTCTCTAAAAAATTTTTCCACCCTCCCTGGTATTAACTCACCTGAGGATACTGCTTCTTAATATGCAGACTTCTTAATTGGAAGCTCATCTTTTCAATTATCTCTACTTATCTTCATTCTTAAAAGTATAATAACATAACACTCTCTCTTTTTATCTCTTTTATCTACTTCTTTACTTTCCTTTCTCTTTAACATACACCTTTCTCTTGTAAAATCTTGTTATCTTTTTAAGTTTTCAATAACATTTCTTCCTTCTGTCACTGGTTACTCCTAGTGATCATGTAAAATTTTAACTTGAACTTACTCTAGCACATTAACTTAAACTTTGGATTATTAATATGCTATGCACCTCCTTCAATGAGGCCAATTATCCAATAGAGCTAATCTCCATTCTGATTGAATCCAACTCTCTTCCCCACTTCTTGCTATTTCCTGCATAATTTTAGCAATATTACACTTTTATGGGTTTCCCTAATAATCTCTTTTCTCATTCATCCTTCTTTTCTGTAAAATTAAATATGCCTCAGAGTTCTTTACTTTATTCTCTGTTGAATTCACCAAGTCTCCTGACTTTATGTAACACCTATTGGCTTATTATCACTCCTCTTCAGCTCATTATCTCCTCTGTGTTTAAACCTCATATGAAAAGCTACAAATAAAAGACTACATGTCTAACAGGTATCTTATCCTTAATATGACCAAAACTGCATTCTTAATTTTCAATACTCTAATGGAACCTAGTATCTTCTTCAGTTTTTCTCACCTTATTTTATTTTTACCCACCTATTTTCTAAAGCCAACTATCCAAATATCATTCTTAATATCCTCTTTCTCAGTATTATATACATCCAATTATTCAACAAATATTGTTAGCTTCCCATTTATTTATATTTCTACTTTCTCATTCTGTCACTAACGCCTCTACATAAATCATAGTAAACTGAAACACTCAAAAACAATTCCCCAGTTAGTTACATTGTTCTCCAATTTATTTTACCACAATGAATATCCAGAAAGACTTTTGTTACCTTCTATGATGAACATTTTATTATGGATACACTGACTGAACTTTTCTTCTAGAATATTCAAATTTGTTCCCATTTCTGAATTTCTGCACTTGCTTTTACTTGGCTTGAACCACAGTTGTTTTTACTCTTGGTATAGTAAACTACTTTCATATTTATTTTTACTTTCAGTTCCCAGCTGAAATGTTAGCAATTCTGAGTAGTGTTTTTTTTAATTCAGTCATAAAATAACAATTATTCCTCAATAATATTTTAATGTTTTGTTTGTATTTGACTAAAATCTATCACAAGTTATTTTGATATATGTTGTTTATTCATTTTACTTTTTTTTTTTTACTTTCTCATGTTTGCTGAAGCTTTTCAAAGAAATTATACTTTGTCTCTTATGCTTACCAAAATTTTTTTGAAATTAGAAGACTGCCTGCAGACCAATACCAATACTTAAAATTTGTTGAATTATTTAATAAGACATAATATTGAAGAAGGAAGCATGTTTCTAAATTACCTGGTACAGTGTCTCAATATTTGATATTATATCTGGTCCAGAGTACTTTGAAATACCTGTTTAGCTCTACAAATCCTAACACTGCTGGTCCTACCAAAAAGTCTGCATTTTAGCATTAAAATGTTATTCAGTAGACTTTTCATATACCTGCCTAGGCTTTCCTAAAATCTGAGATTAAAGCTCTTTTGGAATGCCAACTGATGATCATATCCAGTTCTAAGCAGGCTTCCTTCTCCAGGTCTACATACTGCTGTCCATACTCTTCTCTCTCTTACATACACCTCTTACCATGAATAAATCTTCTGTTGCTCATAACTTCAACTTCTGAATTAATCATTTGACATAGTGTTCCAAAATTTGGCCACCTAGTATGATTGCCAAAATCAGTGACTTGACTATGACTTTGAGTTTGCCTATGAATTTCTGACTATCCTTGCCAAGGATAGTGTATATATATTGGTTAGTTTTCTGTGCTCAGCTTGATATCTTTTTCTTCATCTGTCACATATTTCTAAGTCTTCATTTACATTTTGTGCTTCAGTTCACAAAATTATAAGCCAATATTTAATATTTGCAGTTTATATTACAAAGACTTTTTAATATCCATACTATTTCATACTTAAGACACCTAGTTAGAGGTTGTTTTAGTTTAAGCTTAATAAGTAGTGATCTACATAGCAAAGTTTCAGAGATGTAGAAAAGTGATTTGACTTGAAAAACACTTTTCTCTTGGCCTTTATAATGTTCAGACAAGACATAAAAGTGCTGCTTGACAAGGGAAAGCAATACACCACCTCCAGACATTAATTGTGGCTTGTTTGGAGCCAAAGGAGACCAAAGGCCTTTTGAAAGTATGCAGTATTCCTAATAAGTGGAACCAAAAACTTGTCTTAATTCTAGATCCAACTGACCTGAAAGTATTTTTCATCCACTTTCATGAACACTACAATATGAGTAATGAACCATGATTTACATTAAATGTCTAGTATCTGCATTAGATACCTGTTTTATTGCTCATTTAAATCCTTATTATAGCATAAATCTAGCAAATTATGCTATCCTTGTTTTTATCTTAAGTAAAATACCATTCTAGAATTTGAGCTATTGATTGAAGAAATATATATTTAAACTTTTTTAAACAAAGACATTTTCCCTTGTGCATTTCAGATTCCAAAAATACCAGCTGGTGCTGCCATGTGTTATAAGATGCTGGTTATAGGCCTTCATAAAATATTTTTTTTCATCTTTTTTTTTTTTTTTTAGTCACAATAAAGTGATCTTGTAATAGTGAACTAGCCTAGTTAGACACTAGGTGAAAGGAGAAGAAACACTTGGAACAAACCCAGCTAATTAAGACTAAGTAAAAGTTTTTAGTTTCAAAAAATCTACTCCAAGGAAAAAACTGTTTTCTGAAAGCACAAATTGAAATCTTATTCTTATGTCTCTCAAATTCATATAACAACAATGTTATTATTGACTTAGATGCTCATATATGAGGTGTGTTTCTAATTTCAAAAATAATTGATTATTAAAAGTTCATTCTGACTCTATAGTCTGCAGATCCATGGCAAGCATCTGTAGGGACCCATAAATCAACCATTTTCCCTTGTGTAGATCAAATGTTGTATCATTAGCTTTTTATGTTACAATTGGAATACTTTAAAAATAATTCTATTTTCCATTGCTTCTCCTGTTGCCTATCTATATGAGCAGAAAAATAATTGCTTATATAGTTTTATTTTTCTAATTTTTTTTCTGAATTCCTAGACACTTGAGGATTTTAAAACAGTGTAACATTTTGAAAACTAGAATTTTCAGGGATATTTTTCTTTTAAACTTTTAAAACATATGATGTTTCTAAATTAACAGCTATTTTATGTTTTGAGACTACATCAATTGAAAGATAAAATATTACAAAAAGGATTTGGTAAAACTAAATATGATTTGAAAGTGAAAGTCCCTCAGTTGTGTCTAACTCTTTATGACCCCACTGACTATATAGTCCATGGAGTTCTCCAGGCTAGAATACTGAGATTGGTAGCCTGTCCCTTCTCCAGCGGATCTCCCTGACCCAGAAATTGAACTGGAGTCTCCTTCATTGCAAGCAGATTCTTTACCAGCTGAGCTACCAGGGGAAAAAACTGATTTAGATATAAATATAAAAGGTAAGTGAGTTTTTAGCTCATTTTTTTTCAATTTTTTATTCTAAAATGGAAAAGTTTCTAGTATAAAATTTTAATTTGTCTAAATAGTATATTTTTGTGCTTTAGTCACATTATTTCAATGTCTTAATTATCATAAAATGTATATTTGTGTATATCTTGAGATATATTTTAATGTTTAATGTTTGTCATTTATTTCTTTATGGATTAATCAAAATTTCTATTCCTTCTGTTGCTTTATGGAAATCTTGCTGTAAATAGATGTCAGTGTTATGATAAATTTAGTCCATGATTAACAATACACTACGATTAAGTAAATATTACATATCACATGATAAATATTTTCTTATTTTGACCATTTCTTTATTCAGTAAAGGATTTTAGATTTGTGGGTGGGGAGGGAAGTGATTTGACTTTTCTAAGTTTTTTATTTTATTTTAACTGTGAATGCAGAAATCTTTGCTGCAAGTAAGAAATCAAACAAGCTAGATTGAAAAATAGGAATATTATTGCACAGCTCTTTATCACTCGCTATGTCCTACCTCTTCTATTCTCTGTTTGTACTCACATTAAGGTTTAGTTTACTTCAAGCCACCAAAGAACACTCACCACCAGTACTTCCAGATTCACATTATTTCAGCAGGTGAACCAAGAAAGAAAGAAAGAAAGAAACAAAAATATTCATGTCTTTCTCCTTCTATCCATTTATCAATAAAAAGTACTTCTTTTACCATCAGATATTTTATCTAAAAGTTTTCTAGGTATATCCAGCTATGCTTCTGCATCTAAAAGGTTCACATATAGGAATAAACCTGGAGAAGGAATGGCTACCCACTCCAATGTTCTGGCTTGGAGAATTCCATGGACCATATAGTCCATGGG
This sequence comes from Budorcas taxicolor, assembly GCF_023091745.1. Classification (NCBI taxonomy): domain Eukaryota; kingdom Metazoa; phylum Chordata; class Mammalia; order Artiodactyla; family Bovidae; genus Budorcas; species Budorcas taxicolor. Next base: position 92,690,151 of record NC_068910.1, read on the forward strand.
GTTACAAAGAGGCAGACACGACTTTCACATAGCAATGAAGGAAAGGAGAACAGTTGTCAGTGTAACCACAGCTTGGTAACCTAGTGTAACAATGAAACAGTGAATATATATCGAAAGAATTAAATAAATCTTATGGAGATGTCCTGTGATTGTAATATTGTAGAAGAAGTCAGGAGATTCTGAAAAAGTCTAGGAAATCTGTTATTTTTGAGTCATCATTATCTTTCTACTTATTACCCACTTGATGTGGTATGATGCCCATGTATCTAGTAGTCCACAAATTTTCTAGGTTTCTGGCATTAGCTTCTGTTTCATATCCAAATGAAATAATTCAAGCCATAATCTCAGCATAATTTTACAAATTTAATTTTTCCCCTGAATATTTAAAAATAAGCAGAATAATTACTAACTTTCCATTCACTGCTTGCTCTTCCCCATCCCTAACTTCTCTGCACATTATTATCTCTATCCATTTCAGAACTACTTTCTTGCTCTTTAGATACTGACATGGTCACTGAAAATATGAAAATGAATGCATATAGATATATTTAAGGGCTATAACATTAAACAATGTTAATACCTAGTTGGATCAAATAACAATAACAAAAAACTTCATTTAAAGCTTTCAGCTAGTTGCTGAAATTATCACACACAAAAATCCAAAATATCCCTTTTCATAATTATGTAAGAGCTTAGCCATTGCTTCTTACTACTTACATGATTACACATTAAATTGCTAGAGTCGGTCTCTCTCAGGTTCCTTCAAAATTACTGTTTTCTTGGTTCTCTCCAATGATAAATAAAAATCATTTAATTATAGAAATAGTTTTATTTCTTTCCTCACCAACCTTTTATAATAGAGCACATCAAGTCTTTACCTTAGAAACGCAAAGGACTCAATCATTTAATTTTCCCAAAGACTCCTAGAAAGTAACTTTGTGTAGATTGTACACTCAGGAAATATTGAAACAATGACTGTTAAGATTTTATTGAAGTAAGAGTGACACATAATAAACTTCCTGTATTAAAAATGAATATTAAAAAACTGAATATATTAAAAAGTAGTTGAAATATTAAAGAGATATATATGGATTATGTATCTAAGAATGTCATTTATGTAAAAATATATATATGTCAGATACTGATGTGTTCACATTTTATCTTTATTTAAAATAATTTTCTAAATAATCCACATCAGTCATTTTTTTTTTAATTTTTATTTTTACTTTATTTTACTTTACATAGACTGGCGATTCGATTCTTACATGATAGTATACATATTTCAATGCCATTCTCCCAAATCATCCCACCCTCTCCCTCTCCCTCTGAGTCCAAAATTTTGCTATACACATCTGTGTCTTTTTTGCTGTCTTGCATACAGAGCATCATTGCCATCTTTCTAAATTCCATATATATGTGTTAGTATACTGTATTGGTGTTTTTCTTTCTGGCTTAATTCACTCTGTATAATCGGCTCCAGTTTCATCCATCTCATCAGAACTGATTCAAATGTATTCTTTTTAATGGCTGAGTAATACTCCATTGTGTATATGTACCAAGGCTTTCTCATCCATTCATCTGCTGATGGACATCTAGGTTGTTTCCATGTCCTGGCTATTATAAACAGTGCTGCGATGAACATTGGGGTACATGTGTCTCTTTCAGTTTTGGTTTCCTCGGTGTGTATGCCCAGCAGTGGGATTGCTGGGTCATAAGGCAGTTCTATTTGCAATTTTTTAAGGAATCTCCACACTGTTCTCCATAGTGGCTGTACTAGTTTGCATTCCCACCAACAGTGTAGGAGGGTTCCCTTTTCTCCACACCCTCTCCAGCATTTATTGCTTGCAGATTTTTGGATCGCAGACACTCTGACTGGTTTGAAGTGGTACCTCATTGTGGTTTTGATTTGCATTTCTCTAATAATGAGTGATGTTGAGCATCTTTTCATGTGTTTGTTAGCCATCCATAACATGGATTCATATAATATTGGCTCTTTATGAATATCTGCTTGAATTTAGCAAAGGAAAATGCTACATTGTTATAAAAGGCATGCTCAAAACTGTAACATAAAAAAATGAATACTGGGACTTAGATTTGGTTCCCCCATGGCTCCCCCATTGAGTTACAGATCTAGTAACAGATTATACTATGTATATTATATTGTATGTATATTGTATGTTATATTGTGTGCATTATATTGTACTACATACAATAACCTCAGATATGCAGATGACACTACCCTTATGGAAGAAAGTGAAGAAAAAAGAGTCTCTTGATGACAGTGAAAAACGAGAGTGAAAAAGTTGGCTTAAAGCTCAACATTCAGAAAACTAAGATCATGGTATCTGGTCCCATCACTTCTTGGGAAATAGATGGGAAACACTGGAAACCATGTCTGATTTTATTTTTCTGGGCTCCAAAATCACTGCAGCTGGTGATTGCAACCATGAAATTAAAAGACGGTTACTCCATGGGAGGAAAGTTATGACCAACCTAGAGAGCATATTCAAAAGCAGAGACATTTTGTCCACAAAGGGCCATCTAGTCAAGGCTATGGTTTTTCCAGTGGTCATGTATAGATGTGAGAGTTGGGCTATAAAGAAAGCTGAGCACCGAAGAATTTATGCTTCTGAACTGTGGTGTTGGAGAAGACTCTTGAAAGTCCCCTGGACTGCAAGGACATCCAACCAGTCCATCCTAAAGATCAGTCCTGGATGTTCATTGGAGGGAATGATGTTGAAGCTGAAACTCCAATACTTTGGACACCTGATGCAAAGAGCTGACTCATTGGAAAAGACCCTGATGGTGGGAAAGATTGAGGGCAGGAGGAGAAGGGGACGACAGAGGATATGATGGCTGGATGCCATCACCGACTCAATGGATATGTGTTTGGGTGGACTCCAGGAGTTGGTGATGGACAGGGAGGCCTGGTGTGCTGCAATTCATGGTGTGCAGAGTCGGACATGACTGAGCGATTGAACTTAACTGAACTGAGTGCCTCAGACAGTCCTGTCACAATAAAGCTGTCACTCAAATGACCTTTGTGGCAATGTTGACTGCCTGAATTTATTTCTGCAATAAAAGAAATGGCTTTGTTTTGATGAAATTTAGTGAAAAATGTGTTTCTACATTTGTAAATTCATAATCACAATGGATAATTTTTTTTTTCACAATGGAGAATTTCTTGAGCAGGCCTCTGACTTAACAATACTAATGAGCATGAAGGCTGTGAAATCATTACTCTAATAAGTTCTAAATGGACTCAATATTGAATATATTGTTCAAAGAGGGGCAAATGAAAACATATAAAAGAAAATGCTTAATAATAACCCAACCATTATTGTATTTCAAAAGTAAATTGACATAGATTTGGAATTATAAAGACTTTTTTTTAGCTTTTAAAGTTTTCTAGATAATATATTTTCCTAAAACCTAAATATAAGTCTAATTAATTTGGACGTGGAATAAGTATTATGAAATCAAGAGTATTTAACATTGCATTTTGTTTAAAACATATCTTCTATTTTAAAACCAATTTATCTGATTATTAAATAATATATGATATATTAGAAGCATTTTATTGTGTATTTTAAATTACATTCAAGCCTGTGCTGTTTTAGAAATATTATCAATATGTTAAAACACATACATGGAATAGAGAATTTAAGCAAAATTGTGGCTTTCAATTTATTCTTTTCCAGTTTTACTGAAATATAATATATTGTAAAAGCTTAAAGTGCACATCATAAAGAGTTGATATATGTATATATTGCAAAATGATTATCACAGTAAGTTTAATTAATACTATCATCTCATATAGCTATAATTTTTTGTTCCTTCTGATGAGAACTTTTACGATCTAATCTCAGCGTCTTTCAAATATACAATATGGTATTGTTGAGTATAATCATCTTGTATATTACATCCCAGAACTTATTTATCTTATATCTGAAAATATATATCTTTTGACCAATTTTACCTGCATCTCTCACCTCCTCCCACCCCCTCTGTAATCATAAATCTGGTCACAGTGTTTATAAGTTTATGTTTGTATTTTTCTTAGATTCCACATATAAGTGAGATCATTTTATATTTATATTTCTTTGACTTATTTAACTTATCATAATGTCCTCTTGGTCCATCCATTTGTTGTTACAAATAGCAGGAATTCCCTTTTTGATGGGTGAATAATATTCTGGTGCATTTGCTTGCATATGTGTATGTGTGTGTAGTCTGTGTGTATAAGATGATACTAAGTGTTCATTAATGAGTAAATGAATAAAAAATGTCATATATATATTTACACACACATACATATATAAAGCTAAAAAAAACATAGTATATATATGTACATATGTGTGTATATATACACGTATGTGTGCTCAGTCACTATGTCATGTCCAACTCTTTGTGACCTCACAGACTGTAGCCTACGAGGCTTTTTTAGCAATGGAATTTTTCAGGCAGGAATACTGGAGTGGGTTGTCACTTCCTACTCAAGGGGATCTTCTGGACCCAGGGACTGAATCTACATCTCCTGCATCTCCTGCATTGGCAAGAGGATTCTTTACCACTGAGCCACCTGAACTTCCCATATACATGTGTATATCACTTTTAACTTTATTGATATATATCCATTGGTGGATACTTAGTATTTCCATGGCCTGGTTATTGTAAATAATGCTACAGTGTATATGTTAATTCAGTATCTCGTCAGGATAGTGATTTTGTTTTCTTCACATATATTAAGAATTGGAATTTCAGTATCATCAAATAGTCTTATTTTTAATTTTCTGAAGAATCTACACCCTGTCTCCAAAGTGGAAATACAAATTTATATTCCAAATAAGTGCACAAATGTTCACTTTTATCTATATCCTTATCAGCATTTATTATCCCATCTTTTTGATGATAGCCATTCTGACAGATATGAGGTGATATCTTATTTCAGTTTTTATATACAATTTCCTGCTGGTTGATGATGTTGAGAACCTTTTCATATACATGGCCATCAAATATCTTCTTTGGAAAAATGTGTCTATTTTGGGTATTTTGGCCATTTTTTAAGTGAATTAGTATTTTTATTGTGATTTTTTTTTTCCCCTGTTGTTGAGTTGTATGAGTTTCTTATATATTTTGGGTATCAGATAACCCTATCAGATGTGTAGTTTGCAAATATTTTCTCACATTCTACAGGTTGCCTTTTCATTTTGTTTTTCATTGGCCATACTGTAAAGAAGATTTTTAGTTTGCTGTAAGCTCACTTGTTTTGTTGCTTCTGCTTTCAGCGTTACATCTAAAAATCATTGCCAAGACTAAAATTTAAAAAAATAAAAGATAAAATTAGGTTTTCATCTAAGAATTTTATGGTTTAGATCTTACATTTAAGTCCTTAATACATTTGGTCTAATTTTCATAAGTACTATAAGATAGAGATCTAGTTTAATTTTTTTTTTTTTTGCATGTGAATATTGAATTTTCCCAAAGCCATTTATTGAAGAGACTGTCTTTTCTCCATTAAATATTCTTGAGTCTCTTGCCAAATATCATTTGACTTGGGTTTATTTCTGGGCTTTCAGTTCTGCTCCATTGGTCTAAATGTCTGTTTTCATGCCAGTACCATACTGTTTTTGTCATTATGACATTGTACTATGGTTTGAAATCAGATTTATACTTCAAAAATAGTAACAAGACTTCTTCTAAATTTAGGATACTTTTCTTAATAGAATCATAATCTTTGCACTTAAATCTTTTAAAGCAAACACTAGCATATCAATTTATGAAGCAATATTCAATAACTTTAAATTGGAGAAAAATAAAATGATTGGTATTTTCTCTCATATCTCAGATTGAAAAATATTTGGTGCTCTGGACATGTACATTGGAAAAAATTATCCAGCATGCTTTGTTTTGTCATAAAGTCATTCAATATAGGGTAAGCACTGAGTATGAACTCCTAATAGTTAAGTTCCAGAGGCTGTATGATAGAAACAAACCAAGCACAGCAAAATTGAACACACACACACATTTTTTTGTGCATGTATGTTTTTGTATATATATATTTATGCATTTAAAGAAATATATTTCCTTTTAGTTATGGCATTACAAATAAATGAATATAAGCAAATAAGTAGAATAGTCTTATGACTCAACTATAATGATTTTAATTAAACTAAAATTAACTCCATCTAACTTTGAACAGATAAACTTAATGTAGCACATTCCTTTAAGCAATGTTATATAATAAATCTTTTTATCATGAAAAGATGTATCTGCACCTAAATTATTGTGTTTTCTTGTGAAAAATTTAGTGGTCATTTTATTCTTAATATCATAGTATATAACATATATATAACATAATGTTACACATGTATTCACATATGTATATGGACATATGTGTGTGTCTGTGTTTTTGTAAACTATTCATGAATGTTTAGATAAATTTAAAATATTTTATTTTTCCTGATGATAGTTTAAGACCAAAATATATTTATTATATGACAATTTTTCATTATGTAATGGATCTTTTAAACTTAAATAATCTTTAAGGATTAAGCCCTTGAAACTACAATGTGCATAAAGCTTTACTTTGAAAAACAAATGTAATTCTTAAAATCTAAAATAATAATACTTCCATCAGTGCATGTGCTTGCACTAGCTTTGTAAGAAAGTGATCAAATTCAGAAAAGAAGAAAGAAGCAAAATAATAAAGAGAGAAATAGCATATTAAAGAAATAATTATATCAAACAAGGCTTGAATTCACTTGTAATATTAATAGATCAAAGTTCTTAAACAATGTGTTGCATCATGTGAGGGCTTCCCTGGTGGCTCAGATGGTAAAGAATCTGTCTGCCAGTGCAGGAGATGCAAGAGATGCTGGTTTGATCCCTGGGTTTGGAAGATTCCCCTGGAGAAGGAAATGGCAAGCCAATCTGGTATTCTTGCCTGGAGAATTCCATGAAGAGAGGAGTCTGGCAGACAACAGTCCACGGGGTCACAGAGTCAGAGAAGAGTGAGCGACTAGCATGTCACTTTTCACATTATGTGAAAATTTCATTGTTCTTAAGGGATTCAGTTGTTTGAAAAAACATAAAATGGTATTCTTAGCTCACAGAATAAACAAGATACAATAAAGAACTTAGATACTAGAATTTGTATTATTATATGGAGATTCTCCTAATTTAACAGATACTGATTTAGTTATGTGATAGGGCCTTTGAAATGTCCAGTTTAGGAGTTCAAATAACATACTATTAGCCTTATTTATTAAACCAGAAAACAGACTAAACATGGTAATAATAATTTCTAGTTAACTTTTTGATCAGAAATTTTCATTCTTCAATCATCAAATATCAAGTAAATAAGACTAGGTCTGTGCTTCTTGCCATGTAAAAGTTAAATCATGGCCTAAAGGATATGTGAAATTAAGGGTGACATATAGATTGCATTTACAGCAGGGATGAGAATGTAATGCTTCAGATGTTACATTAGAGAAAAAAAAAAGGAATCCTTATGAAGACTTTTGTGATTCCAAGTAGCCAAATAAATCAGGATTGTGTGTTTATAAAGCTGAATTATATGCCTATCATGGAATAAATCTAGAGTGTCAGCTGCAGTAATGAGCATATCCAAACTACGTCAATATTTCATTTGCTAATAGTAATGTATAGCACAAGACAGTTTGTAATGTGTTTGCAGAAGCATTCAGGAAAGGAACTTGGGCATGCAGGCTTAATTTGCAGAGCAGAGTACATTGATTATGCTTAGAGATTGTGTATAATCTCTGAGCCTATAAATCTATGTGGAAAAATTGAAAAACAGAATTTGATACGGTATTATTGGAATTAATGGAGGTACAAAATATATAGCTTACATGGAATCCTAGTGAAATAAAATCTATTTTTTCCCATCCAAAAGGGAAGTGATGTTTTCTTTCATATGTTGTATATCTTTTTTCAAAAACATGATTTTAAATAATATAAAATATGTTTTTAAAAACAATACATCTTTAGGAAATTTAGGAAAATCTTATTTTAAATAAAGCCTACTTATTTTGAGATTATATCACATAATTCATATATTTTTAAATTAGAGTAGATAATCCTCTCCACATTATGGAAATCAAGGCTGAACAAAACTTATTACTTATCATTATATATATATGAATGTTCAAGAAACAGAATTTTTACTAATTTTATCAATGAAGAAACAGAATTAGGTTTTACAACTATAAGCCCAGTGACTTTCATTGTATGTCATACTTATCTTTCTTCAATACAAAATGTTAGGATACTATTTGTCATAATAAAATTAATCAAGGGTTGCCCAACATAGAACATTTTTTTTTCTTTACTGCAAAATAAAGATGCTATAATAAGTCATCTTCAATTTTTTTTTTTTTTTTTTTTTTTGCCAATTCTGAAATGCTATGAATTCATTAATACAGCTGTCAGGAAACTGGTACTCATACATTTCTGCTGCAAATTCCAATCTTCTCCCTTATGGAGAAGAATTTGACAAAACATAACAAAACAACATATGTGTGTATCTTATGAAAACAAAATTCACCTTCTAAGATGTACGCTGAAAATATACCTCCAGTAATACAAAAATAAATAAATGTATATATATAAATTCCAGCATTTCTTGTCTTTATAAGATACTAGAGTCTGTGTAAATATTCCATACAAGAAGGGTGATTAATAAACTGGCATATCCACAAAATAGGCATGCAGTTGTAAAATGGAATGAAAAAATTCTTTAAGATCTGATGTAGAATGATTTTTAAGAAAATAGAAAATAATATCTATATATACAAAGAAATAACATGTTTTGTGAAAAAGGAAGGGAAAATAAAACATATATATGTTTGCTTACTTCTGCATAAAGAGATAAACACAGAAAGGATGAACCAGAAACCAATAATACTAGTTACTCTTGTTGAGATGGAGGCATACAAATTAGAAGAATACACATTACAGGGACTCAGAAGGACACTTCTATGAATATATTTTTCATACAATTATGGCTTTAAAAATTGTGTTACTCTTTCACATATCTTAAAAATAATAGACTGAAGAACCAAAAGGAATAGAGAAAATCACTAATATAAAAATAAATGGAAATATATAAATTTGCTGGAGCAGCCATGAAGAGATACCCCACCCCCAAGGTAAGAGAAACCCAAGTAAGATGGTAGGTGTTACAAGAGGGCATCAGAGGGTGGACACACTGAAACCATACTCACAGAAAATTACTCAATCTATTCACACTAAGACCACAGCCTTGTCTAACTCAATGAAACCAAGCCATGCCCGCGGGGCAACCCAAGATGGGTGGGTCATGGTGGAGAGATCTGACAGAATGTGGTCCACTGGAGAAGGGAATGGCAAGCCACTTCAGTATTCTTCCCTTGAGAACCCCATGAACAGTATGAAAAGGCAAAATGATAGGATACCAAAAGAGGAACTCCCCAGGTTATTAGGTGCCCAATATGCTACTGGAGATCAGTGGAGAAATAACTCCAGAGAGAAGGAAGGGATGGAGCCAAAGCAAAAACAATACCCAGCTGGTGGATGTGACTGGTGATAGAAGCAAGGTCCGATGCTGTAAAGAGCAATATTGCATAGGAACCTGGAATGTTAGGTCCATGAATCAAGGCAAATTGGAAGTGGTCAAACAGGAGATGGCAAGGGTGAACGTCGACATTCCAGGAATCAGCGAACTAAAATGTACTGGAATGGGTGAATTTAACTCAGATGACCATTATATCTACTACTGTGGGCAGGAATCCCTCAGAAGAAATGGAGTAGCCATCATGGTCAACAAAAGAATCTGAAATGCAGTACTTGGATGCAATCTCAAAAACGACAGAATGATCTCTGTTCGTCTCCAAGGCAAACCATTCAATATCACAGTTATCCAAGTCTATGCCCCAACCAGTAATGCTGAAGAAACTGAAGTTGAACAGTTTTATGAAACCTACAAGATCTTTTAGAACTAACATCCAAAAAAGATGTCCTTTTCATTATAGGGGACTGGAATGCTAAAGTAGGAAGTTAAGAAACACCTGGAGTAACTGGCAAATTTGGCCTTGGAATGCGGAAGGAAGCAGGGCAAAGAATACTAGTTTTGCCAAGAAAATGCAATGGTTGTAGCAAACACCCTCTTCCAACAACACAAGAGAAGACTCTACACATGGACATCACCAGATGGTCAACACCAAAATCAGATTGATTATATTCTTTGCAGCCAAAGATGGAGAAGCTCTATACAGTCAACAAAAATAAGACCAGGAGCTGACTGTGGCTCAGATCATGAACTCCTTATTGCCAAATTCAGACTTAAATTGAAGAAAGTAGGGAAAACCGCTAGACCATTCAGGTATGACCTAAATCAAATCCCTTATGATTATTCAGTGGAAGTGAGAGATAGATTTAAGGGCCTAAATCTGATAGATAGAGTGCCTGATGAACTATGGAATGAGGTTCATGACATTGTACAGGAGACAGGGATCAAGATCATCCCCATGGAAAAGAAATGCAAAAAAGCAAAATGGCTGTCTGGGGAGCCCTTACAAATAGCTGTGAAAAGAAGAGAGATGAAAAGCAAAGGAGAAAAGGAAAGATATAAGCATCTGAATGCAGAGTTACAGAGAATAGCAAGGAGATAAGAAAGCCTTCTTCAGCGATCAGTGCAAAGAAATAGAGGAAAACAATAGAATGGAAAAGACTAGAGATCTCTTCAAGAAAATTAGAGATACCAAGGGAACATTTCATGCAAAGATGGGCTCGATAAAGGACAGAAATGGTCTGGACCTAACAGAAGCAGAAGATATTAAGACGAGGTGGCAAGAATACATAGAAGAACTGTACAAAAAAGATCTTCACGACCAAGGTAATCATGATGTTGTGATCACTAATCTAGAGCCAGACATCTTGGAAAGTGAAGTCAAGTGGGCCTTAGAAAGCATCACTACGAACAAAGCTAGTGGAGGTGATGGAATTCCAGTTGAGCTGTTTCAAATCCTGAAAGATGATGCTTGTGAAAGTGCTGCACTCAATATGCCAGCACATTTGGAAAACTCATCAGTGGCCACAGGACTTGAAAAGGTCAGTTTTCATTCCAAACCCAAAGAAAGGCAATGCCAAAGAGTGTTCAAACTACCGCACAATTGCACTCATCTCACATATTAGTAAAGTAATGCTCAAAATTTTCCAAGCCAGGCTTCAGCAATATGTGAACTGTGAACTCCCTGATGTTCAAGCTGATTTTAGAAAAGGCAGAGGAACCAGAGATCAAATTGCCAACATCCGCTGGATCATGAAAAAAGCAAGAGAGTTCCAGAAAAACATCTATTTCTTCTTTATTGACTATGTCAAAGCCTTTGACTGTGTAGATCACAATAATCTCTGGAAAATTCTGAAAGAGATGGGAATACCAGACCACCTGACCTGCCTCTTGAGAAGTCTGTATGCAGGTCAGGAAGCAACAGTTAGACCTGGACATGGAACAACAGACTGGTTCCAAATAGGAAAAGGAGTACGTCAAGGCTGTATCTTGTCACCCTGCTTATTTAACTTATGTGCAGAGTACATCATGAGAAATGCTGGGCTGGAAGAAACACAAGCTGAAATCAAGATTTCTGGGAAAATATCAATAACCTCAGATATGCAGAAGACACCATCATTATGGCAGAAAGTGAAGAGGGGCTAAAAGCCTCTTGATGAAAGTGAAAGAGGGGAGTGAAAATGTTGACTGAAAGCTCAACATTCAGAAAACGAAGATCATGGCATCTGGTCCCATCACTTCATGGGAAATAGATGGGGAAACAGTAGAAACAGTGTCAGACTTTCTTTTTCTGGGCTCCAAAATCAGTGCAGATGTTGACTGCAGCCATGAAATTAAAAGACGCTTACTCCTTGGAAGAAAATTTATGACCAACCTAGATAGTATATTCAAAATCAGTGACATTACTTTTCCGACTAAGGTCCATCTAGTCAAAGCTACGGTTTTTCCTGTGGTCATGTATGGACATGAGAGTTGGACTGTGAAGAAGGTTGAGCGCCGAAGAATTGATGCTTTTGAATTGTGGTATTGGAGAAGACTCTTGAGAGTCCCTTGGACTGCAAGGAGATCCAACCAGTCCATTCTGAAGGAGATCAACCCTGGGATTTCTTTGGAAGGAATGATGCTAAAGCTGAAGCTCCAGTACTTTGGCCACCTCATGCGAAGAGTTGACTCATTGGAAAAGACTCTGATGCCCGGAGGGATTGGGGACTGGAGAAGAAGGCGACGACCGATGATGAGATGGCTGGATGGCATCACGGACTCAATGGATGTGAGTCTGAGTGAACTCCGGGTGATGGTGACGGACAGGAAGGCCTGGCGTGCTGCGATTCATGGGGTCGCAAAGAGTCGGACACAACTGAGCGACTGAACTGAACTGAACTGAGGTTTCAAAAAAAATGGTATAATTATTTTAAAAAAGGAGGAAAAAGCCTAGCAATTATTGAACTATATGTTCTGAGGCTAAACACAAATCGTGTACCTTGTTTTATTTTCCTCTTTTTATGTGGTAGACATTCTTAAAGTATTTTCTGTTTATTCTATGGGAAATAAATACATTGATATCTTGTGAGGTCCTGATTTGTTACTGCTAGTTAGACAGCTCCTTGGGAGCTTCCCATGGGACTCTGAAACTGGTCCTTCAGAAGTAGGGAGATGTGAGACTGTAATAAAAGTTTACTTATCCAGATTGTTGGTGGCAGATTTGGAATTGGCAGATGACCGATAGCTAGATATTGAAATAGAAGAGATGTTTATATATGTGCATGAAAGAATGTATATACATTCATTTATTTCATAACCCTGTCCTTTGATGTAACACCCAGAACAGTGTACAGATTTTGGCTTTTATATGCAAGCTTCTACTAAAAGGAGTTAGGGATCCTTCATGAAATGCTGATTCCAAGACTAAATCTAGTATGTCTATGGTAACCCACTGCAATATTCTTGCCTGGAAAACCCCATGGACAGAAGAGTCTGGTGGGTTCCAGTCCATAAGGTCATGAAGAGTCAGACAAGACTGAACAACTAACACTAATACTATGGTAGAAAGACAACTGAAATATATAAAAAGGGTTCTAGAATTATAAAAATGGTTAGTTGACAATCGTAAATATAATAATTGACTTAGGTAAGAATCATCAATGGACCTTTAATGAGCATTTCAAAGATTTATGATTTTTAGTTAAACATAGAAGAGCCTAGAATACTTTTATGTGCTAACGAGTTAGGAAATGCTTAAACAATGATGGAGAGATTTCAAAAGAACTCAAGTGTCAATAATGGAAAGAAGGAGTGCATAATGTAGTCCATGAAGGAGTGGAAAGAAGGAGTGCATGAAGGATTCCATAATGGACAATTTCTGACAATTTAAGTATCAAATAAATAACATAAGTAAGTAATTATAATACAGTGAACACAATAGGAATACATGAATCCATTTGATAAAAATAAATTAATAAATGCAACAAATAATTAAGAAGGAAAAGTTTTTCCATGTTGTAGAAATATATATTTCTGTACTGAAATGTACTAAAATATGTAGAAGGCATGGTACAATTATAAAAATTGTTATTTGTTAATCATAAAATAATAATTGACTTGTGCAAGATTCATCAATAGGTGCTTAATGAGCATTTGAAAGCTTTATGATTATTAGCAAATTGCAATAGTCTCATAGTACCACAATATACTTATTGATTACAATGTGGAAAATGATAATTTCACAGTGGATGAAGCTGAAGTTATCACCTTAACTGAGTGATTAATATTAAGATCTACAGTACTGGGACAAATAGGCCTTATGACTGATGTGATTAAAATGCACTGAGAGAAAAGCATAACATATGTTGAAAGCCTCTAAAAAAGACACTGTGCCTTTAATGAAGAGAAATATCCTTTTGCTGGCTTTGAAGAAGTAACTGCTGCATTGTACAAGAACCTATGAGATGGTCATTATAATAAGAAATGCACAGGGACTCTAGGAACTGAAAGGGACCTCTGACTGATAGCAAGAAGTTAGAGGAGAGCTCAGTCCCACAACTGCAAAGAACTGCAATCTTCCAACAACCTTGGAGCTTGGAAGAAAACACTATGTTCTAGAAAGAAGCAAATCCCAGTCAGTAACTTGATTGCATCACTGGAAGATGTTAAGTGGAGGACTCAGCTAAACTCTGGTCAGGCTCCTGACCGATAGAAACCACGAGATAATAAGCATATGTTAGTCAGACTGCAAGATCTGTGATAATTTGGTATACAGCATAGATAACTATACATATATGTTATGAGTATAATTTGATCTCTACACCAGGCTGCTAAAACATTTGACTCACACTGTCATGTTGTCCTTGATCATAATGAAACTTAAGCTGGAATTTACTTAAATGTTTTATATAGTGTCAAAATGCATTATTTTCATACATTTAAAATTTTGGATTTTTTGAATTATAGAAAAAGCAAGGGAATTCTAGAAAAGCATCTACTTCTGCTTCATTGATTATGCTGAAGCCTTTGACTGTGTGGATCACAATAAATGGTGTAAAATGCCTAAAGAGTTGGGAATACCAGATCACCTTCCATGACTCATGAGAAACCTGTATGCAGGTCAATAAGCAACAATTAGAACCAGAGTTGGAGTAACAGACTGGTTCAAAATTGAGAAAGGAATACATCAAAGCTGTATGTTATAACTCTGCTTTATTAACTTATATGCAGAGTGTACCGAAAGAAGTTTCAGGCTGGATGAAGCTCAAGCTGGAATCAAGATTGCTAGGAGAAATATCAATAACCTCAGATACATAGATGACACCACCTTAATGGAAGAAAGTGAAGAGAAACAGAAGAGCCTCTTGATGAGGGTGAAAGAAGAGCGTGAAAAAACTGGCTTAAATTTCAACATTCAAAAACCTAAGATCATGGCATCCAGACCCATCAATTCATGGCAAATAGATGGGGAAAAAATGGAAATAGTGACAGATTTTATTTTCTTGGCCTCCAAAATCACTGAGGATGGTGACTGCAGCCACAAAATTAAAGACACTTGCTCCTTTGAACAAAAGCTGCAACAAACCTAGCAGCGTATTAAAAAGCAGAGACATAATTTTGCCATCTAGTCATCTTGCCAAGGTCCTCTAAGTCAAGGCTATGGTTTTTCCAGTAGTCATGTATGGATATGAGAGCTGGAGTATAAAGAAGGTTGAGCACCAAGGAATTGATTCTTTTGAATTGTGGTGCTGGAGAAGACTCTTGAAGACTCCCTTAGACAGCAAGGAGATCAATCTAGTCAATCCTAAAGGAAATTAACCTTGAGTATTCATTGGAAGAACTGATGCTGAAGCTGAAACTCCAATACTTTGGCCACCTGATACAAAAACTGACTCACTGGAAAAGAGACTGATACTGGGAAAGATTGAAGGCAGGAAGAGAAGATGACAGAGGATGAGATGGTTGGATGGCATCATCCTCTCATGGACATGAGTTTGAGCAAACTCCAGAATGTGCATAGGAAAGCCTGGAGTGCTACAGTCAATGGGTTTGCAAAGAGTCAGACTCAACTGAACAGCAAACCCTCTACTCTAAGTTTGAATTCTCTTATAACTGTTAAATATGAACCCTAGCACACAGCCAACGTTTAGCTGTCAAATGATTTATTACTAAGAATAGTTTTTAAAAAGTGCATCTTTTCTGTAATAATATATTTATGTATTATTTAAATAATTCTTCATATACTTATATATACAACAAATTATTCACTGATGTCTGTTTGTGTGAGCATACTCTGAAACACAGTAAAATTACTTTTCTAAAAATCACTTTATCAAAGTTTAATTTATAATAGTTTTAGATTTAGTAAAAAATCAGAGAATATAGTACAGAGAGTTCCCAGTTTCCCTGTTATTAGTATTTTATGTCATTATGGTGCATTTGTTACAGTAAATTAACCAACGTTGATACATTAAAATTAAGGCCTACAGTTTATTTTATATTTTATTAGTTTTAATCTAATGTCCCATTTCAGTTGCAAAACCATATTCTGTTTAGTTGTCATGTCTTTTTAGGCTCATCTGAGCTACTAAACCTTCTTCCTTTCTTTTTTAAAATAATTTTGGATATTTTGAACCGTACTTGGGTATTGTAGAAGTTTCCTCAACTGTCTCTAATTCTTTTTTCATGATGAGATTAGTGCTATGAGTTAATGTTAGGAAGACCACAGAAGTAAAATAGCATTGTCATTACATCATATCAACTATACATATTGTTAACATGATTTATGACTTCAATGTTGCTATTCATGTGATAATTAAATAAACAGATGACAGTTGATCGAAGCCAGATTCTCACTGTCGGAGTGGGAGTTTACAGATCAGCAGGGAAAGAAGCTAGAATGATGCATACGGTGATGGATTAGAGACATAAGAATAAACTTCAGTTCAGCTGAATATAAATACAGATGGTTACATACAGAAATATTTATAGATGTGTGTATATATGCAGGTTTGTACAAACACATGTAATTTTGCTCTGTTAGCAGAGAAAGTTAAAAACAAACAAACAAACATCTCCTTGGCAAGGAGCACATCTTACCCAGATCTTGTTTACCTCTACCTTCTTCCAACACAAGCTACTTGGGCTTCCTGTAGAAATACCTGATTCTAAAACTAGGGCAGACAATATACAAGCTGAGCATATAGCATCTTTCAAGGCTAGAATGTAAGAAAATGCCCCCAAACACATATACATACACACAACACATACACACAGTGATAGGGAGTTATATAAAAGGATTTCAGTTGCTAACTGAATGAGTCCTCAGTGTTCAACCAAGGCTGAAATAATGGGAACTATCTTAAAATAGTATTATGACACCAAGAATAAAATAAACGCACGTGCAGGGCAGCAAAGGAGACACAGACATAAAGAAGAGACATTTGGACTCAGTGGGAGAAGGAGAGTGTGGGATGATTTGTGAGAGTAGCATTGAAACATATACATTAGCACATGTAAAACAGACAGCCAGTGGGAATTTGATGTATAATTCAGGGGACCAGAAGTCGGTGCTCTGTGATAACCTGGAGGGGTAGAGTGGGGAGGGAGGTGGGGGACAGTTCAGGAGGGAGAGGACACAAGCCTGCTTATGGCCAATTCATGCTGATCTATGGCAGAAACCATCACAATATTGTAAAGTAATTATCATCCAATTAAAATTAATGAATCTAAAAACCAAATATCCATAAACCAGTATGCATATTAGTTAATGGGATAGAAGAGACAAATGTTTCATGCAGAACTATTCAAAATAATTTTTGAAGACCTTCAATCCTCAGGTTAGGAGAGTATGACTCCCCTTTTCAAGATATCATGTGGAAAGTGAGTAAGTGACTCCACAGAGAAGAAACTTGGTGATTGAGGACAACAAGAAGTCACAAATTCTTTGGTATTTTGAATTAGTTACTCCAGCAACCTATAATAGTATCTGAAATCTATTTTGAATCTGATGGTCAAACTTGTCAGCATAAGCAGTCACAGGATGAACTAGGACTTTAGAACTCAGAATGGGTGCCTAAAATGTACTTTAGTAACTGTATTTTAGTGTACTGTCTTGCTAGACATATTTATGAATTTAGAGACATAATATTTTAGTTATTTAACATAAAAATTGGTAAAAATAATTCTTAAATAATTCTAAATAATGGAAACTATCTTAAAATAGTATTATGATACCAAGAATAAAATCAACGCACATGCAGGGCAGCAAAGGAGACACAGACATAAAGAAGAGACTTTTGGACTCAGCGGGAGAAGGAGAGGGTGGGATGAATGAAAGAATCTACGCATAACTTGTTTCCTAGTATTATGTTCATTTACTTTACCATTTTAAAGCTATTTAACTTCAGTGTTTAATATACTGCATCTATAGATGTCTTATATGCATTTTTTAAATTTGATTTGCTTATGACTTCACCGAAAAAAAGGTACGTGATTCTTCACTTTGGCATATTATTTTCTGCCCTTTAAAAATGGAGATTTATGTATTTGACAGTTGCAGAATTTTACATGATACTACTGTTGATGGAAACCCAGTTGGTCTCTCAGAAAAAAGAAAATGGAAAAGCTATCTTCTTTAGCAATTAAAAATCAAGATAATAAGGATTTTAATAAGCCTCTTGGGAGACATGTCTTTTGTTTCTTTGATAAATACATGATTATAAGAATGAATTATATGAGTAGCAATAATTTCCCGGTAATGTGATCATTAAAAGGGCTCCCAACTGCAATATATCAGTATTAATTGGGGAAAGATTATCACTTTACTGACATGCTCAAGTCATTATCCATATTTCAATACTTCATGAATACCTGAATATTCTTAATGAAGTGATTATTTTTAAAAAGATTTTCAGTGCAACCCTTAATAGGATTATTTACTTTAAAACTAGGAAAAAGTAAAAAACAAAAACATAGAAATAAGTATTGCTGATTAAGATTATTTGAGAAAAGTATTTTGGGAAAATGAGCCAAATATTAACTTTTCATTATTTTTGGGTGTATAATAACACTACAATTATGCTATGCATTACTAGTTTTAGTATGTAAGCAATATCAAACAACATTGATGCCTGTGTCTTGAACCACTGATCTAAATTTAGGAACATAATCTGTTAATTTAAATTAATATTAAAAATACAAAATAATGTACCCCCCAAATCCCTACAAGAATCTTGTATTTCCTAGTGATTATGACTTTTATATAATTTATTTAAGACCTGTGAGCATCTTTGTCCACATGGAAAATTCAAGCTATAATATCTCTGGTATTTGAAGGAATTTCAAAGCAAATCAAGTTTGTTTATGTTTTCCTACTTTCTATAATTAATTGTGCATTTTCTAATTTTTAATATGATATAATAATCATAGCCTATTATTAGCCTTACCAAAATGGCAAAAGAAGTTTTTACTGCAGATTAAGTTCTGAAGGTTCAGTGAGTGCTTTCTTTACTCATAGACTATTTAATATTTAATATCTTAGTATAAATCCAAATTTTGGACAGATTACATTATGCATCTTTCCTCTCACAAAACCAATAATGTTTATCTGCATTTTGCAAAGTTTGTATCCTCTCCATTGTGTTCTTTTGTACCTCTATGTCTGGTTCTTTTCTTTCTACTTTTATCTGAAATTTTTAAACATCAAAATTTTGCATGTTCTCTTAGTTACAGTATTCATTTCTATTTCAATTACCATTCCCATTCATCTTTTTTCCACATTCATTCATTGACAAATTTCAAAATGTTTTCCCTGTCTTGAGCTTCTGTCACCATTTTAAATGTTACAATTCTGTCATCTCATTTAATATTTACAAAACTTGTGGCTGACCAGTGCTATTATTTTTCTCCCATTTCAGATAAGCAGAGATACAGAAATGTTAAGTAACTTGTCGAAAGTCACACAGGAAAGTGACGGAGCCAGGGTTTTTGACCAAAGCAGTAGGATTCCAGTTATTGTATTTGATTTGTGTTTTCCATACCCTAAATTTAATGATTTTTTTCTTTTCCAATAAATGTGCTTTTTGCTAGTCAGTAATCCATTTTCTCAAGATAGTACAATTGTTATTTTCTTCCTTTTTATCCAAATCATTAAATTATTTCCCTTCTCATTCACACATAATTTTTATATCTAACCTCTCCATTCTCATCTTGACTGCTCTGATTTTGGACCTTATCATTTTTTATTTGGGTGATTGCAGCAACAGCCTGACATACGTCCTATGGCTTATTCATTAGTTATTGAACAAATTAGGAATCGCTAAATCTAATCCTGAGCCTTCATTCTCAATTCCCATCTGCTTTGAAACAGGACCACCTTTCATAATGCTCACAGACTTTTAAAAGTCTAAGCCAGAAAGAAAAACACCTATACAGTATACTAACACATATATATGGAATTTAGAAAGATTGTAATGCGAGACAGCAAAAGAGACACAGATGTATAGACCAGACTTTTGGACTCTGTGAGAGGGGGAGAGGGTGGGATGATTTGGGAGAATGGCATTGAAGCATGTATAATATCATGTAAGAAATGAATCACCAGTCTAGGTTTGATGCAGGATACAGCATGCTTGGGGCTGGCGCACGGGGATGACCCAGAGAGATGTTATGGGGAGGGAGGTGGGAGGGGGGTTCATGTTTGGGAAGGCATGTACACCCGTGGTGGATTCATGTCAATGTATGGCAAAACCAACACAGTATTGTAAAGTAAAATAAAGTAAAAAAAAATAAAAATAAAAGTCTTCTGTCTGTGGAATTCTCTAGGCAAGAATACTGGAGTGCCTAGCCATTCCCTTTTCCAGGAGATCTTCCCCATCCAGGGATCAAACCTTGGTCTCCTGGGATGCAGGCAGATTCTTTACTGTTTGAGCCACCAGGGAAGCCCAAATAAACTGGAGTGGCTAGCCTATCCTGTCTCCAGGGGATCTTCCTGACCCAGGGACTGAACAGGGTTCTCCTTCATTGCAGGGAGATTCTTTACCAGCTAAGCTACCAGGAAAGCCCTTCAAATTCTTACCCAAGCAGGATCCTCTATGATCCACCTCCCAGAATTCTGGAAATAAAAGCAAAAATATACAAATGGGATCTAATTAAAATTAAAAGCTTCTGCACAACAAAGGAAAATATAAGCAAGGTGAAAAGACAGCCTTCTGAATGGGAGAAAATAATAGCAAATGAAGCAACTGACAAACAACTAATCTCAAAAATATACAAGCAACTTATGCAGCTCAATTTCAGAAAAATAAATGACCCAATCAAAAAATGGGCCAAAGAACTAAATAGACATTTCTCCAAAGGAGACATACAGATGGCTAACAAACACATGAAAAGATGCTCAACATCACTCATTATTAGAGAAATGCAAATCAAAACCACGAGGTACCACTTCACACCAGTCAGAATGTCTGCGATCCAAAGTCTACAAGCAATAAACGCTGGAGAGGGTGTGGAGAAAAGGGAACCCTCCTACACTGTTGGTGGGAATGCAAACTAGTACAGTCACTATGGAGAACAGTGTGGAGATTCCTTAAAAAATTGCAAATAGAACTGCCTTATGACCTAGCAATCCCACTGCTGGGTATACACACCGAGGAAATCAGAATTGAAAGAGACACATGTACCCCAATGTTCATCTCAGCACTGTTTATAATAGCCAGGACATGGAAACAACCTAGATGTCCATCAGCAGATGAAAGGATAAGAAAGCCTTGGTACATATACACAATGGAGTATTACTCAGCCATTAAAAAGAATACATTTGAATCAGTTCTAATGAGATGGATGAAACTGGAGCTTATTATACAGAGTGAAGTAAGCCAGAAAGAAAAACACCAATACAGTATACTAACACATATATATGGCATTTAGAAAGATGGCAATGATGACCCTGTATGCAAGACAGCAAAAGAGACACAGATGTGTAGAGCGGACTTTTGGACTCAGAGGGAGAGGGAGAGGGTGGGATGATTTGGGAGAATGGCATTGAAACATGTATACTATCATGTTAGAAACGAATCGCCAGTCTATGTCTGATGCAGGATACAGGATGCTTGGGGCTGGTGCACGGGGATGACCCAGAGAGATGTTATGGGGAGGGAGGTTCATGTTTGGGAAGGCATGTATACCCATGGTGGGTTCATGTCAATGTATGGCAAAACCAATACAGTATTGTAAAGTAAAATAAAGTAAAAATAAAAATTAAAAAAAAAAAAAAAAAAAAAACAAATTCTTACCCCAGCTTAACATTTCAGCTCACATCATGTCCCTAACATATCCCATGTGAAATTCTCCACATTCTGAAGACATTGTGGATCTTTTTGTTCCTTGACCTGTGGTATTCAATTCTTTGAAAACTTACTGAAAAACCTACCAAAAATAGTGTCTCATTAATTAAGTTTGTTTCCAGTTTTCTCAAGTAGTCCATTTATCTATACTTTGCAGTGAGTTTTGTCATAGTTTCTCATACTTTATCACAATGTTCTGCCCCCATTCCCATTTTCTACCTTGATAGTTACAACCTTAAGAGCAAAATTTCTGTTCATTTATTCACTCTATATATCATTATTTCTATCCCATTTCTGCCTTTGTATTTTTAAAAACTGATATCATTTGATCTATGGAGAGTAACCAATCTCCTTCATAGATGCCTCTTGTTTTGTGACACAAACATTAACTTACAGTAATTTTTTTTTTGTAATTTCATTTCTTCATGTGATCTTCTGCCCTTGAGATTAAACCAGCAATACTGTGAAGTTAAGGACTTAATCTCACTGATTTTGATTCCCTTTAAGGCCCTAGCATCTTGATGAAAGTGAAAGAGGAGAGTGAAAAAGTTGGCTTAAAGCTAAACATTCAGAAAATGTAGATCATGGCATCTTGTCCCATCACTTCATGGGAAATAGATGGGGAAACAGTGGAAACAGTGTCAGACTTTTTTTTGGGGGGGGGGGGGGGAGGCTCCAAAATCACTGCAGGTGGTGATTGCAGCATGAAATTAAAAGATGTTTACTTCTTCGAAGGAAAAGTTATGACCAACCTAGATAGCATATTGAAAAGCACAGACATCACTTTGCCAACAAAGGTCCATCTAGTCAAGGCTATGGTTTTTCCAGTAGTCATGTATGGATGTGAGAGTTGGACTGTGAAGAAAGCTGAGCACCGAAGAATTGATGCTTTTGAACTGTGGTGTTGGAGAAGACTCTTGAGAGTCCCTTGAACTGCAAGGAGATCCAACCAGTCCATTCTGAAGGAGATCAGTCCTGGGTGTTCTTTGGAAGGAATAATGCTAAAGCTGAAACTCCAATACTTTGGCCACCTCATGCGAAGAGTTGACTTATTGGAAAAGACTCTGATGCTGGGAGGGATTGGGGGTAGGAGGAAAAGGAGTCAACAGAGGATGAGATGGCTGGATGGCATCACTGACTTGATGGACATGAGTATGGGTGAACTCTGAGAGTTGGTGATGGACAGGGAGGCCTGGCGTGCTGCGATTCATGGGGTCGCCAAGAGTTGAACATGACTGAGCAACTGAACTGACCTGATATTGTTAGGTATTCAAGAGGCTCAGAATAATTATCTCTAAAATAATGCTTCTATAACCAGCCAAAATCTGGTTTAACAGATTGTTGATGATCTTCATAATTTAAGCTCTGTTCAGTTCAGTCACTCAGTGTGTTCAACTCTTTGCAACCCCATGGACAGCAGCACAACAGGCCTCCCTGTCCATCACCAACTCCTGGAGCTTACTCAGACTCATGTCCATCGAGTTGGTGATGCCATCCAAAAAATCTCATCCTCTGTCATTCCCTTCTCCTCCTGCCCTCAATCTTTCCCAGGGTCAGAGTCTTCCCAAATGAGTCAGCTCTTCGCATCAGGTGGCCAAACATTGGAGTTTCAGCTTCAACATCAGTCCTCCCAGTGAATATTCAGTCCTGATTTCCTTTAGAATGGACTGGCTGTATCTCCTTGCTGTCCAAAGGACTCTCAAGAGTCTTCTCCAATACCACAGTTCAAAAGCAGCAATATTTCGGTGCCCAGCTTTCTTTATAGTCCAACATTCACATCCATACATGACCACTGGAAAAACCATAAATTTAACTAGATGGACCTTTGTTGGCAAAGTTATGTCTCTGCTTTTTAATATGCTGTCTAGGTTTGTCATAACTTTCCTTCCAAGAAGCAACCATCTTTTAATTTCATGGCTGCAGTCGTCATCTGCAGTGATTTTGGAGGCCCCCAAAATAAAATCTTTCACTGTTTGCATTGTTTCCCCATCTATTTGCCATGAAGTGATCAGACCAGATGCCATGACCTTAGGTTTTTGAATGATGAGCTTTAAGCCAATTTTTTCACTCTCTTCTTTCAACTTCATCAAGAGTCTCATTAGTTCTTCTTCACTTCCTGCCACAAGTGTGGTGTCATCTGTGTATCTGAGGTTATTGATATTTCTCCCAGTGTTCTTGATTTCAGCTTAGCGTTTGTTACAAACTGTCCCACCACCAACAAGAATTCTAATTATTTCCCCTGATGAATACTGTATTTCAATCAAACTGCATTTTTATGTACAAGTTAACTTATTAATAAAATATATATAAAACTGGCCATTAGAGTTGTCATTAATAAAATATAGCTAGTGTTACAATAATGAGCTGAGACAATTCTTACTATAAGAAGGCAAAGAAAGAATGAAGTATTTAGTTCTTTTATGGTATCTTTTCAGAGCTAAATACATTATTTCCATTGAGCATCATATTACTTTAAATAGTACTTTTTCAATAAATTCTCAGACTCTAGTGGTGCTGAAATTAGGACGAGGCATCAAGGAAATGCTAGTCAATGGTCATATTTTTAAATTGTTTCCCCAGGGAAAGCAATAGGTTGTTATTGGCCTATTTCTACTCATATATATATATATATATATATATATATATATGTATTTTTGTTAAAATATAAGTAACCGCAGATAAAATATATACATGTGTATGTGTTTGTGTATTTTATTAGATGAATTAATACAAAAGGGGCATTCAAAACTTTTTGTTTCTACTAAGATTGTGATTAGCTAGTGAGGGACAGAAGAATGACTCAAAAAGGGACTATATCCCTCAAGGCCCTGAATCCAGGTGCAGAGGCAGTACCAACAGGGTAACAGATATGGGACACTGCCGGACTGAAAACTAATATCATAACACTGGTATGACATTGAAAATCCTACTGTAATTTTTTTAATGTATGTTTAAAAAATTTTAACAGAAAAATTGGGAAGATAATAGAGAGATTCCCATATAGCTCACACATAGTTCCCCCTATTATTGATAACTTATCTAATTGTGTCACATTCTTATAATTAATTAATCAATATTAATACATTATGGGCTTCCTTTGTGGCTCAGCTGGTAAAGAATATGCCTGCAACGGGAGAGACCTGGGTTCAATCTCTAGGTTCGGAAGATCCCCTGGAGAAGGGAAAGGCTACCCACTGCGGCATTCTGGCCTGGAGAATTCCACAGACTGTAAAGTCGATGAGGTCGCAAAGAGTCGGACATGACTGAGCAACTTTCACTTTCACATGAATGTATAATGTCTATTTTTTTTCTCCACATTTCCCTAGGTTTGACCTCAAGTCCCTTTTCTGTTCCAGGATCTCATCCAGGATACCACATTACATGGAGAAATTGTATCTCCTTAGGCTTTCGGAGAAGGCAATGGCACCCCACTCCAGTACTCTTGCCTGGAAAATCCCATGGATGGAGGAGCCTGGTGGGCTGCAGTCCATGGGTTCGCTAAGAGTCAGACACGACTGAGCGACTTCACTTTCACGCATTGGAGAAGGAAGTGGCAAGCCACTCCAGTGTTCTTGCCAGGAGAATCCCAGGGACTGGGGAGTCTGGTGGGTTGCCGTCTCTGGGGTCGCATAGAGTCGCACACGACTGATATGACTTAGCAGCAGCAGCAGCAGGCTTCTCTTTGCTCTAACAGTTTCTCAGTTTTTCTTTGTTTTTGATGATCTTGACAATTTTGTGAAGTACTGATAAAGTTTTTGTTCCTTAGTTAGGACATTTGGGACTTTTTTTTTTTTTTATTTTTTTATTAGACTACATATATTTGGTAGGAAGATTACAGAGATAAAGTGCCCTTCACATCATACCAATGGTACTTACTATCAGTATAGTAATTTGCTCATGAATTTGACCTTGATCTCCTGCTGAGTTGGGCAAGTGTTTGTCAGGCTGTTCCACTGTAAAGTTATTCTTCTCGTGTCTTCTCCACACACATACTTCAGACTCATTTTTAGAAGGAAACCCTTATGTGCAGTTCACAATTAAGACTGGGATCTATGCTTCACTTCCTTGAGGTAAAATATCCACATAAAATATTTGAAACACTTTTTCATAGGAGACTTCTCTGGTAAACATCATTTATGTATACAAATTGTTCATTTGTATCAGTGTAGACTCATCAATATTTATTTCATACTTTGGATGAAAACCTAATTGCTATTTTATTTATTTTGTTGATCAAATTGGGTTGACCAATAGGAGCTATTTATCCAGCTCTTTTGTCCCTTGGACATACACCTATCATTGTGTTCATATTTGGTTTTGTTTTGTTTTTTACCTCTTCTTTACTTTTTGACACTACTTGATATTCCAGAATTGTCTATTTCATTTCTCAGTCTTATATTTTATATTATATGCAATTTTTTGAAAAAGTTCTGGTTCCTTTATTGGAAAATAGTATTAGATACCACAAAATAAACATCAGTGTGCTTATTGTGACTGAGATCCCAGTCACTTAGATTACAGAGTAAGGAAATACATGTATGTATACTAACCCTTGCCTCTGTGTGTGTGTGTGTGTGTGTGTGTGTGTGTGTGTGTGTGTGTGTGTATACCTGCTTGTCTGTCTAATCTATCTAGATATTTATGTAGGTAACCAACTGCATTTATATTAAGCTAAAAATAAGTTAATGTATGACTCAAATCTATTACCATGTGTATCATTGTAGTTTCTACCCCTTCTTCACATGTTTCTCTCAGTAAGAAACCCTACTTCAACCATCCATTCTGGTATACATATAATATACAAAAGTAGCAAAACTGTTAACTCACACTCTTATAGGATACTTCTTTATCAGCTAGAGTACAATGCTTAAGTGTGGTTTATTTTGATTTTGTCTCATAGACTCAACTCATTAAGCTTTTGTCCTTCGTCTTACTATACTGACTCATTAACTCCAGGAGTGTTGTTTCTCCTTCCTTTTATTCTTGATTTTTTTTTTTTTTTTTAGTCTATCCTATTTTTCTTCTTTGGCATTGGGAGCTTCTCTTCTTCTAAAGAGAGTATATGATATGCAACAGTTTTGACTATATTCCTTTATCATTTTATGTGAAGTATGTTGGTATCATGGGAAGGGCTAGAAGAGGGAACATATTCACAAGCTTATAGGTAAATCTCAGTTTTTGGTGAGTATATGTCCCTGGGCTGCAACCTTTGCTAGTGTTTTGTTTTTTCACCTTCCTAGCTGGGAAAGAGAGGCTATAGGGAGAGGGAGTGGGAGAAATGCCCTTCCCTATGCTCTGCAGCTGGTAATTGAAGCCATGAAACTAAAAGACACTTGCACCTTGGAAGAAAAGCTATGACCAACATAGACAGCATATTAAAAATCAGAGATATTATTTTGCTGACAAAGGTCCATATAGTCAAAGTTATGGTTTTTCCAGTAGTCATGTATGGATGTGAGAGTTGGACTATAAAGAAAGCTGAGCGCCAAAGAATTGATGCTTTTCAACTGTTGTACTGGAGAAAACTGTTGAGAGTCCCTTGGACTGCAAGGAGATCAAACCAGTCAATCCTAAAGGAAATCAGTCCTGAATATTCATTGGAAGGGCTGATGCTCAACCTGAAGCTCTGATACTTTGGCCACCTGTTGCGAAGAACTGACTCATTTGAGAAGATCCTGATGCAGGAAAAGATTGAAAGAGGGAGGGGAAGGGGATAACAGAGGTTGAAATGGTTGAATGGCATCACCAACTTGATGGACATGAGTTTGAACAAGCTCCAGGTGTTGGTGATGGACAGGGAAGCCTGGCAGGCTGCAGTCCATGGGGTCACAAAGAGTCAGACATGACTGAGTGACTGAACGGAACTGAATGCTCTGATAGTCTTTTCCCTTACAGGGTAAGACTTTGTTGATGAGAATTATCTGGGCATATTTCTAGATGGTTTTGAGGTGGTGGTATATCCAGTGATCACAGTTCTTTGATAGTTCAAAAAATTATATTGATTTGCAGTTTGTTCAATTTTTCTCTTGCTCAAAGGATGAAAGTGATAACCATAGAGCTCTGTACACATTGAAGGTGAAACAAGAAATCTTAAATATTTTAGGTAATAAAAAAACCTCAAAATGAAATTTGCTCCTTTAGCTTTAAGCTTGTTTTTATTTTTCCTTTCAATAATGTAATTATCAAGTAACAAATGCCTTCCAAGCATGTCTCCCATTACTTTTGGAGCACTTTCAGCTTAATATCTCCCCAAATCATGAACATTTGAAACTGCTGGCATGATGTAGTGGGATGGATCTGGTATTCTCTACAGAAAAATGTCACTGAACAGTGTTAGGAGTATATATTCTCTCTGAAAAATAATTTTGTTTCAAATTTTCATTATTGAAATTGCATCTGTTCTCCAGAAGAGCCAGTCATTAAAACAGTCACTGGTAAAATTTATTGTTCAAATGTGGAAATCCAGTATTGCAAGTCTTAATTCTTGATTTTGTATAATCAATGCACAAATGCATAAATAAAAATAAAAATGAAGTGGTACTTTTCAGATAATAGATCTGAGAGAACTATGAGCATGACATCACCAATCAACATTTGCTTTATTTTAAGATAAAGTCTGCCTACGTGACGCTCGAAACTAACTAGTACTCATGAAGGATATTAAAAAAGATCATCCTGCATCGGACATAGGCTGGTGATTCGATTCTTACATGATAGTATACATGTTTCAATGCCATTCTCCCAAATCATCCCACCCTCTCCCTCTCCCTCTGAGTGCAAAAGTCTGCTATACACATCTGTGTCTTTTTTGCTGTCTTGCATACAGGGTCATCATTGCCATCTTTCTAAATGCCATATATATGTGTTAGTATACTGTATTGGTGTTTTTCTTTCTGGCTTACTTCACTCTGTATAATCGGCTCCCATTTCATCCATCTCAACAGAACTGATTCAAATGTATTCTTTTTAACGGCTGAGTAATACTCCATTGTGTATATGTACCACAGCTTTCTTATCCATTCATCTGCTGGTGGACATCTAGGCAGGATACAGCATGCTTGGTGCTGGTGCACGGGGATGACCCAGAGAGATGTTGTGGGGAGGGAGGTGGGAGGGGGGGGTTCATGTTTGGGATCACATGTACAGCTGTGGTGGATTCATATCAATGTATGGCAAAACCAATACAGTATTGTAAAGTAAAATAAAGTAAAAATTAAAATTAAAAAATATAAAAAAAAAAAAGATCATCAACCACTTACACACTTTAAAAAAAAAAAAGCATTACCAGCAAAAACATTCACAAAGCATTGCTGGAAGTCAAAATAAGCCTTATTTTTCAGAATATGGATAAAATCATATTTCAGTTTTAATAGTGTATTATTTTTCTATTGCTGTATAACAGAATGCCACAAATTTAACAGTTTAAACCACACACATTTATATCTCACAGAGTCTGTGTATCAGAATTCAGAGCACATGTTGTCTGGTGTGTTACAAGGTCTTACAGTGCTACAATCAAAGTGTCAGCTGGGCTACACTGATTTCTGGAAATCGAGGTTGTCTTTAAAAATCACAGGTTGTTATTTTGGCTCCTTTTGGATTGAGAGTTCCTCATTCTTTTACTTACTGGTACTCTCAGTTCCTAGAGGACACAAGAAGTCCTATGCCATACTGCTCCTCCAAAGGCTCTTTAAAAAGCACTCAAAATGTTATGAGGATATACCCAATGAGGTCATGCCAACCCAGAATAATCTCTCTTTATATTTACTCAAAGTCAACTCATTTGAGATATGAAGTGCATCTACAAATCCTTTGTCTTATATGATATAACATAGTTATGAGTTAGAGATCCCATCAAATTCACAAGTTCTGCCCTCATTCAAGGGAATGGATTACATAAGATGCATACAACAAAGGCAGGAATCCTAGGGATCGGTTTAAAATTCTGTCTCTGTAAATAAGTTAGCATTATAGTTTTTGTCAGTTTGCTTTTAATTTTCTTTCTATCTATCTTTAAAACAAGCAAAAATAATGAGTATGGAATAGCTACTTCCTATAATTTCATTTTAATTATTACAAGTATCATCTTACATAAAATTGGGGAGTAGTGTATGGTAGGTCTTGCTGTATATTTTTGTCTTCAAATTCAAAATATAAGTAGCATCCTGCACTTAGAATAAACAAGATACTCTATATAAAGTAGCAAAATACTATATGGTACAAAGAATT
The DNA here is from genome assembly GCF_023091745.1 of Budorcas taxicolor. NCBI lineage: Eukaryota > Metazoa > Chordata > Mammalia > Artiodactyla > Bovidae > Budorcas > Budorcas taxicolor. Next base: position 92,720,277 of record NC_068910.1, read on the forward strand.
TACTCCACTTTTCTTCCTCAAAAATTGTCCCATCCTCATCTTTACTGTCAACTGCAGTTAAGAGACTGGTGCTTGATAAATCTCGAATAGGCAAAGAATCTACTTCTTTTAATCCTACTCTTTCAGAAATCTTGTAATGTTAGATTCACTTTGTAATAAGTACTTCTGCCTGGTGTAATTCCAGAGAATGTCTCACTGATTTAAATATTTCTAACAGAAAGACATTTTACTACATACAGTGTAAAGTTATTGATAAAGTGAGGTGCAAGCCACAGTCACAGATCCTGAATCTTATATATAAAGAAGAGCTGGTCAAATATTTCATTACATTTGCTGTCATTAAATTATTTTCAATAAAATATCTATTTTCAGCTCACAGATGTCATGCTGCTGTTCAAACTGCTTTGGCTATCATTTATGTGCATTTTAAGAATAAAAATTTATTGTTTATAGTCAGAATTAGCAAACTCTTTCTGAAAAGGATCAGGTATAAATATCTTTGGCTTTGTGGCCACATTTGGTCTCTTTTGCATAGCCTTCTTTGTTTTTGTTGTTTTTAATTTTAACAAATGTTTTAAAATAGACAAATAATTGTTGGCTCTCAGTCTGAACAAAAACTGGCTCTAATCCACATTTGACTTTCTGGTTGTAGCTTATTGACCCCAATTTAGAGGAATAAAATTATAAACTAAACATCTTCTCGCCTTTGACTGTGTTGATCACAGTAAACTGTGGAAAATTCTGAAAGAGATGGGAATACCAGACCACCTGACCTGCCTCTTGAGAAATTTATATGCAGGTCAGGAAGCAACAATTAGAACTGGACATGGAACAACAGACTGGTTCCAAATAGGAAAAGGAGTACGTCAAGGCTGTATATTGTCACCCTGCTTATTTAACTTCTATGCAGAGGACATCATGAGCAATGCTGGACTGGAAGAAACACAAGCTGGAATCAAGATTGCCAGGAGAATTATCAATAACCTCAGATATGGAGATGACACTACTCTTATGGCAGAAAGTGAAGAAGAACTAAAAAGCCTCTGGATGAAAATGAAAGTGGAGAGAGAAAAAGTTGGCTTAAAGCTCAACATTCAGAAAACTAAGATCATGGCATCTGGTCCCATCACTTCATGGGAAATAGATAGGGAAACAGTGGAAACAGTGTTAGACTTTATATTTTGGGACTCCAAAATCACTGCAGATGGTGACTGCAGCCATGAAATTAAAAGACACTTACTCCTTGGAAGAAAAGTTATGACCAACCTAGATAGCATATTCAGAAGCAGAGACATTACTTTGCCAGCTAAAGTCCGTCTAGTCAAAGCTATGGTTTTTCCTGTGGTCATGTATGGATGTGAGACTTGGACTGTGAAGAAAGATGAGCGCCGAAAAATTGAAGCTTTTGAACTGTGGTGTTGGAGAAGACTCTTGAGAGTCCCTTGGACTGCAAGGAGATCCAACCAGTCCATTCTGAAGGAGATCAACCCTGGGATTTCTTTGGAAGGAATGATGCTAAAGCTGAATCTCCAGTACTTTAGCCACCTACCTCGTGCGAAGAGTTGTCTCATTGGAAAAGACTCAGATGCTAGCACGGGTTGGGGGCAGGAGGAGAAGGGGACGACAGAGGATGAGATGGCTGGATGGCATCACTGACTCGATGGACATGAGTCTGTGTGAACTCCGGGAGATGGTGATGGACAGGGAGGGCTGGCGTGCTGCAATTCATGGGGTCTCAAATAGTCAGACACCACTGAGCGACTGAACTGAACTGAACTGAAACATCTCCACACCTTCACTCCCTAGCCCCCACAGTCTATGAGTACTTGTGTGTGTGTGTTCAGTCGTGTCAAACTTTTTGCAACACCATGGACTGTAGCCCACCAGGTCCTCAGTCCATGGGATTTTTCAGGAAAGAATACTGTATTGGATTGCCATTGTCATCTTTCAGGCGGTCTTCTGACCCAGGGATCAAACTCTTGTCTCATGTGTGTTCTGTATTATAAATGCTGAAGAATTTTTCACTTGCTGCATCACCAAGGAAGTTTATGGCTTCCCTGGTGGTTCAGTAGTAAAGAATCTGCCTGCAGTGCAGGAGCTACAGGCGACACAGTTTCTGTCTAAGGCCAGGAAGATCCCCTGGAGGAGGACATGTCAACCCACTCCAGTAATCCTGCATGGAGAATTCCATGGACAGAGGAGCCTGGCAGGCTGCAGTCCATAGGGTCTCAAAGAGTCGGACATGACTGAAGTGATGTGGCACTGAATTTCATTTCTGAAAAGAAATGCAACCTTGGTTTCCAAACTTTTTCTTTTGTCTTTTAATAAAACTTATGTATTTATGCGTGTGTGTGTATGTATGTATGTATTTATGCTTGTCTGTATTTATTTACTTATGTTTATTTAGAGTCTGGTTTTGCACTGGAGTTAGTATAATTTATACAGGGCTTGAAACTCTACTTCTCTCCCATTCAAAGCAATTTGTCTGAAAAGCTTATTTTGGATCATTAGTAAAGATAACATTACATTAAGGACAATCTTGAAACCACTTAGTGTATATATTTTACATATATGCATAATTTTATAGATTATTTTTATAGGCAGAGGTTTAAGATGGCCCTATGACTTTTAGCCTGGGATTGTGCCACATTAGGACAAATGGAGATGATCTAGAGGGGTCTAATGTAAACATGAGACCTTACAGCAATATTTTTCTATCTCATGTGGTGGAGGTAAAATTTGGAGAAACTTAATGTAAGAGAGATAGTCTGTTCTTGGCTCTGAATACGGAAAGGACAAGAGGTCAGCCAGTAAGAACTGAGAGGGATGCTTGTCCAGCTATCAACAAGAAAACAGAGACTTCAGTAACACAGGAACCTAGATTCTCACACAGCCCAAATGACCCTGGAAGCCAGTTTTCCTCAGAGCCTTTAATAGGACAACACCAAACCAACACCTTGATTTGAACCTTGTGTAACACTAAGCAGAACCCAGACAAGATGTCTCAGACTTCTGATTCATTGAACTGTGAGCTAAGTATTAGGTGCTGTTTTAAGATTGCAGTTATTTACTGGGGAAAGCATAGAAAACTTAGATAGATACCATTTCTGACAAATTACTTGCAATCCTCTACATCTGTGTCATTACCTAGGCCCAACAATTATCAACCCAAAGACTTTCCTAACCCATCACACATTATTTTCAAACAAATGCCACATAATAGATAAATTTTGCTGATGCTAAGTCACTTCACTTGCGTCCGACTCTTTGTAGCCCCATGGATGAACCATAGCTCACCAGATGCCTCTGTCCATGGGATTCTCCAGGCAAGTATAACGGAGTGTGTTGCTATGTCCTTCTCCAGGGGATCTTCCCCACACAGGGATCAGATCCTCATCTCTGTGTCTCCTGGATTGGCAGGCAGGTTCTTTACCACTAGCACCACCTGGAAAGCTAAAATATTTCAAGATATTTTTTCTGTGATGGTTTATTCTGTGATAGGCCACATGGTATTCAGATATTTAGTTAAATATAATTTAAGAGTGTTTGTGAGTGAAATTAGAGTGTAAATCTATGAACTGAGTGAAGTAGGCTGCTGTCTCCAATGTGAGCAGGCATCCTCTTGAGGGTCTAAAGTGAACAAAAAGGCCTCACAATGAAGCTAAGTGAGGCCTAAGTGACTCCTGAGCATGGAGGCCCTTTTGTTCACCTGTTTCTTGTAGGCAAGACTCCAGCTTCCATGACCTAAGTTTCAAAGAGCAGATTTGAATAGCTGCACATCAGCAGAGGAACAGCCAAGGAACCACCTGAGGCAAGATTAAAGGGACCGGGGAAATCCATTCAGATTCTGAGACTGACCACATGAGATGGGATTAAAGGAGTCTATTAGTCAGAGTTCTCTAGTGACAGAACAAATAAATTTCAGAGATAATAAATTTTTTCAATGCAAGACTTCCGTGATGATCATTTACTCAAATGAGACTGTAATAGATAACAAGCTCTTTTTGCAAATCATTAATGGATAATTCTAGGTCTTTCATTTGATCTGCATGAATTTGGGTTTAGTGATATTTCATTTCACAAAATGAAATCATAGCTCATAGCTCATAGTCCAAATCCTTATTTGTAGGTTTTCTTATTTTTTTTCTCTGTTCTATTCAGGGAATGATATTTTTAAAGCACACTTTTGGTATTTTAATACTTAAATTGCTACAGTTCATGGTACACTAACATGTTGATCATTTTGCAACATACATATATATCATCATGATGTACATTTCAAACTTATTCAATGCTATATGTCAATTATATCTCAATAAAACTAGAGCAAAATGAAAAAAAAACATATTTTTACAAGACAAATATTTGCTGGTTCTAACAACATATGTGTTTCCTACCAATGCAGAAGATGTGGGTTCAATCCGTTGGTCAGGAAGATCCCTTGGAGATGGACTTGGCAACACACTTCAGTATGCTTTCCTGGACAATCCCATGGGAAGAGGAGCCTGGTGGGCTAAAGTCCACGAAGTCTCAAAAGAGTGGGATGTGACTTAACACTACTTAGCAACTACCTCATGCACTGTACCTCCTCAGGTTCCTCTGTCCGTGGGATTCTCCAAGCAAGCATACTGGAGTGGGTTGCCATTTCCTTCTCCAGATGATCTTCCTGACCCAGGGATCAAACCTGCATCTCCTGCATTGCAGGTGGATTCTTTACCACTGCATCACTTGGGAAACCCCATAACAACAGCATTCGTGACTAAACAACAACAATAAAGAAACATCAGAAGCAATTTTCTAGGTACCAACTCTTTGTTCAGCTGTCTACTGAAATGTGCTTTTCTAGATACTGAAAGATGGAAACTGAAACCAGGGAAGAAAATGAGTGGTACACTACTTTGCCCATCTCATTTTTTTCCCTATCTAGTATGTTAAGTACATTGCTTTAAAGACTTGTATGGATAGAACAAGATTAAAATATCATTGCTCTTAAGATAACGTCTATGAAGGATGTTGTAGAAATGGGACATTTATAAAACTAAATTGCAGCCATGAAATTAAAAGGTGCTTACTCCTTGGAAGGAAAGTTATGACCAACCTAGATAGCATATTCAAAAACAGAGACATCACTTTGCCAACAAAGGTCCATCTAGTCAAGGCTACGGTTTTTCCAGCGGTCATGTATGGATGTGAGAGCTGGACTGTGAAGAAAGCTGAGTGCCGTAGAATTAATGTTTTTGAACTGTGGTATTGGAGAAGACTCTTGAGAGTCCCTTGGGATGCAAGGAGATCCAACTAGTCCATTCTAAAGGAGATCAGTCCTGGGTGTTCTTTGGAAGGAATGATGCTAAAGCTCGAAGTCCAATAATTTGGGCACCTCGTGTGAAGAGTTGACTCATTGGAAAAGACTTTGATGCTGGGAGAGATTGGGGGCAGGAGGAGAAGGGGACAACAGAGGATGAGATGGCTGGATGCCATCACCGACTAGATGGACATGAGTTTGCATCAACTCCGGGAGCTGGTGATGGACAGAGAGGCCTGGCGTGCTGTAATTCATGGGGTAGTGAAGAGTTGGACATGACTGAACGACTGAATTGAACTGAAACTTATAAATAAATATGCCAAAGTCAAATTGCAAGACTCAATTTCTCTAAAGAAAAAATAAAACTTAGTGAAGAGCGAGAGACAATCTGTCTGACATAGTAACTAATGTGGTATGACCTGCAACATTAGCCAGATTAGAGTCAAGCATGTGTTTGCTATTGCAGGCACAAAAAATCACATGTGGAAAATCCCTAAAGCAGGAATGAATTTAAAATGTTTGAATACAGAGAGAAAACATGTGGTTCAGACATAATGAACAAGATGAGAGCTGCTATTAGAGTTGTTCTGATGGAATTTCACAGGAACTTTTTAGATAGACCCCTGGGGTAGGATATAGCAGGACTGTAGACTTGATTCCCAGCCCCAGTTATAGACACTAAAATATTTTAGCAGAGGAAGGTTGTAGACTTAGGCTGTGGCTTTAAATACATAACCATTCTGTAAACTACCCAATTCTCATCTCTAGTTCAGTTGTTTTCCTAAATTTGGGAGGAAATACAAATGTGTAGCCACGCTTTCCAGTTTGAGGCCTATTAGACATCACAAAACTAAATGTCCAAAATCCTTGATCACCTCCATGTTTGCCTATATCCCCTCAAAATATTCTATTTTTTGAAGTCTTCCTCATTTCATTTTAATATATATAGGAAAAAGATTCACCTCTTTTTCCTCCTTTTCTGTCATTATTCCCAAGCAGGCCACTATCAATTTAATTAGGGTTATTGTAAAAGTCTCCATAATCTTCTGGTTCCCATCCTTGCAGTCACAGTGATCGTTTAAAAATATAAATTAGATCCAGTGATGGCTTTGCAAAAAATCTTTCAATATTTTCATTGGCAGCACCAGATAAAATATAAAAGACTTACCACTGTCAACACAATCTTGCCCTGCATGCTCCTCTGACTACATCATCTTCTAGATCCCTTCTCTGTCACTTTGTTCCAGCCATATCCTTCCAGTAGGTATGTCACAAGCATGTGCCTTCCTTAAAGTTTTGCACTGTTCACTCCACTTGGTAGAATCTTTTCTCAGGTATCCACATGGCTCATTTCCTCATTCCTTCATGTAGCTGGTCAAAATTCATTATATCTGAGAAGCCTTCCCTGACTTATAGTTATCTAACACCAGCTTTCATGCTTTCATCATCACTGTTTATTTTCATTCTTGGCTTTATTTTTCTTCATGACTCTTATCACTGCCCAACATATATATTTCTTATAATATCTCCCTCCAATACAATATAAACGTATTGAAATCAAGGCCCTTGTGTTCTTTGCTGTTGTACAATCAAAACCTAAAGCATCTCTTAAAACATAGCAGATAATCAGTACTTATTTGTCAACTGAATGTTGCCTTAAAAATTATAATCTGCCTACTGTGAGAAAAATATTTCATAGCCAAGAAATTAAATCCTGGGGATCTACTTGGAGAGGTTTTAGAGGAGTAATCTTGAAAAGAAATGATGTTGATTAGGATTACGGTGATAATAGCATAGATGAAAAGATGAGAAGATATTTCTGAAATATGTTAGAGATAAGGAATATAGGAATTATTCCTGGAATTGAGGAGGAAAAAGAGAAAGAAACTGGAATATTTGGGCTCATCATGGCACAATTTACTAACAGATAATAAGTTAAGAGTTGGGTTGAAGTAGAATCAAGACTTTGAACTGCCATTTATTTCAAATGCCTATTACATAGCACATTTGGCTATTTGAGTTTTGAGCTCAGGAAAATATATAAATTTGGGAATCCTGATATAATACATTGCTGTCATTCTTCATTTCCCTCTTCCATATAATGTAGGGATGGCCAGAATGTTCATTCAGGTTTTTCTATAGCATCTTATGGAAAAACCCAAACAAATGTTTTGACCAATCCATTAATATAGTAGATGTAATTTTAAATTACCCCTAAATACAATGACTTTGGACTTGATCATTGTACAGTCAATGGAACATTCAGAAAAGTGATATAGGTGAATTCTTGCCTTGCCAAATTTGTCAGCTTGTACTTCTGCTATCTTCAAATAAAGGACAATGCCCCTAAAACTTGTTCAAGGACAATGAAAAGATACATGAAGCAAGACTGCGCAATGCATCAGAAGATGAATCTAACTGATTCCAGGAGAATTTCAGCTAATTGCACACTCCTCACCCCCCAAAATATTTACTTTTCATTATAGGGGACGGGAGTGCAAAGGTAGGAAGTCAAGAAACACCTGGAGTAACAGGTAAATTTGGCCTTGGAATATGGAATGAAGCAGGGCAAAGGCTAATAGAGTTTTGCCAAGAGAATGCACTGGTCATAGCAAACACCCTCTTCCAACAACACAAGAGAGACTCTACACATGGACATCACCGGATGGTCAACACCAAAATCAGATTTATTATATTCTCTGCAGCAAAAGATGGAGAAGCTCTATACAGTCAACAAAAACAAGACCGGGAGCTGACTATGGCTCAGATCATGAACTCCTTATTGCCAAATTCAGACTGAAATTGAAGAAAGTAGGGAAAACCACTAGACCATTCAGGTATGACCTAAATCAAGTCGGTTATGACTATACAGTGGAAGTGAGAAATAGATTTAAGGGCCTAGATCTGATAGATACAGTGCCTGATGAACTATGGATGGAGGTTCGGAACATTGTACAGGAGGGAGGGATCAAGACAATCCCCAAGAAAAAGAAATGCAAAAAAGCAAAATGGCTGTCTGAAGAGGCCTTACAAATAGCTGTGAAAAGAAAGGAAGCAAAAAGCAAAGGAGAAAAGCAAAGATATACCCATTTGAATGTAGAGTCCAAAGAATAGCAAGGAGAGATAAGAAAGGAATCCTTAGCGATCAGTGCAAAGAAATAGAGGAAAACAATAGAATGGAAAAGACTAGAGATCTCTTCAAGAAAATTAGAGATAACAGGGAACATTTCATGCAAAATGGGCTCGATAAAGGACAGAAATGCTATGGACCTAACAGAAGCAGGAGATATTGAGAAGAGGTGGAAAGAATACACAAAAGAACTGTACAAAAAAGATCTTCATGACCCAGATAATCACGATGGTGTGATCACTCACCTAGAGCCAGACATCCTGGAATGTGAAGTCAAGTGGGCCTCTGAAAGCATCACTATGAACAAAGCTAGTGGAAGTGATGGAATTCCAGTTGCACTATTTCAAATCCTGAAAGATGATGTTGTGAAAGTGCTTCACTCTATATGTCAGCAAATTTGGAAAACTCAGCAGTGGCTGCAGGACTGGTAAAGGTCAGTTTTCATTCCAGTCCCAAAGAAAGATAATGCCAAAGAATGCTCAAACTACCACACAATTGTACTTATGTCACACCCTAGTAAAGTAATGCTCAAAATTCTCCAAGCCAGGCTTCAGCAATACGTGAACCGTGAACTTCCAGATGTTCAAGCTGGTTTTAGAAAAGGCAGAGGAACCAGAGATCTAATTGCCAACATCCACTGGATCATTGAAAAAGCAAGAGAGTTCCAGAAAAACATCTATTTCTCCTTTATAGACTATGCCAAAACCTTTGACTGTGTGGAGAACAATAAGCTGTGGAAAATTCTGAAAGAGATGGGAATACCAGACCACCTAACCTTCCTCTTGAGAAACCTATATGCAGGTCAGGAAGCAACAGGCAGAACTAGACATGGAACAACAGACTGGTTCCAAACAAGAGAAGGAGTGCGTCAAGGCTTTATATTGTCACCCTGCTTATTTAACTCATATGCAGTGTACATCATGAGAAACACTGTGCTGGAAGAAGCACAAGCTGGAATCAAGATTGCTGGAAGAAATATCAACTACATCAGATATGCAGATGACACCACCCTTATAACAGAAAGTGTAGAGGAACTAAAAAACCTCTTGATGAAAGTGAAAGAGGAGTGTGAAAAAGTTGGCTTAAAGCTCAATATTCAAAAAATGAAGATCATGGCATCTGGTTCCATCACTTCATGACAAATAGATGGGGAAAGAGTTGAAACAGTGTCAGACTTTTTTTTTTTTTTGGCTCCAAAATCACTTCAGCTGGTGATTGCAGCCATGGAATTAAAAGAAACTTACTCCTTGGAAGAAAAGTTATGACCAACCTAGATAGCATATTTAAAAGCAGAGATATTACTTTGCCAACAAAGGTCCATCTAGTCAAGGCTCTGTTTTTTCCAGTGGTCATGTATGGATGTGAGAGTTGGACTGTGAAGAAAGCTGAGCGCCAAAGAATTGATGCTTTTGAACTGTGGTGTTGGAGAAGACTGGAGTCCCTTGGACTGCAAGGAGATCCAACCAGTCCACCCTAAAGGATATCAACCCTGGGTGTTCATTGGAAGGACTGATGATGAGGCTGAAACTCCAATACCTTGGCCACCTCATGTGAAGAGTTGTCTCATTTGAAAAGACCTTGATGCTTTTGAGGGATTGGGAGCAGGAGGAGAAGGGGACAAGAGAGGATGAGATGGTTGGATGGTATCACCGACTGATGGACATGGGTTTGGGTGAACTCTGGGAGTTCATGATGGACAGGGAGGCCTGGCATGCCGTTATTCATGGGGTTGCAAAGAGTCAGACATGACTGAGGGACTGAACTGAACTGAACTCAGAGTAATAAATGCCTAGTGAATTTGGGGGTTGACTTTTCTGCAGAATTATTGCAGCAAATAACTGACATATACCATAGCAGTTGGCTCCTAAATGGTAATGAAAATCAAAGTGTAAAATTAGTTCCTCAAGGCAAAGGGACACAGAGGAGGCAAGAGTCTAGAGCCAATACAAAGGTACCCAAGCATTTTGAGGTTACATTCTATGAAAAGGGAGCAGGAGGAGATGAAGATTGGTTAGTCTTGTGTATGTGTATGTAGGAACCCAAGAAAAGAAGGTTGGATTAGTTAATTACTGAATAAGGCTAAAAGATGAAATAATTGATATTAAAATAATTATGTCTTATATTTAATAGCACAGAAATCAGAGCAGCACAAATGAAGATATTCCAAAAAATAGCCACTGAGTTCTCTTGATAATATAGTTCTTTTGTCTTAGAGTTAAATAGATCATCAAATGAGAATAAAATGTCTGTCTTTTTTTCACATTTTATAAGTCTTATGAGGTGAAGCACAGGCACTTGATATGCTGAAATCTGGATAGTTTTCTTTTACTCTTTCAATTTTAACTATATTATTTTAATCAGTGGCACATAGAAATTAGTGCTTGTATGGAATTAAGAAAAATTTAGATAGTCAAATTGTGTTATACTTATGGGCCTAAATCTTTCTCTGTATCTCCATGAATGTTTTCCTGAGAAGTAGGATATATCTGACGTAATATTGTGGTTTTTAATTTAACAACTTCTTTCTCTTTGCAAATGTTCAACTTTGTCTAAAGAATATTTTTATTTTTTTCACAGAAGGCATATGAATCATCTCCCAATGTAAATTAATGTGAAATTAAACATATTAATAAAGCTGTATTCTGTATCTCTGAAATGTGTTTTTCTATAAAATTTTTCAGGGAGGATTTACACATTAATTGATTATTTCCACAGTGTCAGTTACACATGATTTTAATTTTGATCAAACCATCTTATAGTCAAAAGTATTGACTTCATTTCTAGCATTGAATTTCTTAAGTCTTAATCGATTACTGAGTTTCTTTATATTTCCTTTTGCCCTCTCCCAACCTACTTCCTTTTACTTCTTTCTCCTTGGGCTTGCTTATCTTCTGTTATTCTCTTTACCTACCTGCTTCCCTTCTCTCTCACACATATTCACACTTGCGCACACACACAGGCACAAACACTCCAAAAACGCCTATGTATTTCTTCTAACAAAGTAAAAAATCAAAAGGGGGTTTATAGATTTTGGGGAAGTATCATTGAATATTTTATGTCACAATGTGGAGTTTCATCACAAGACACTTTATTACTGATAAGGGGCTGTTATTCATTTTTAAAAAGTTACCACGGAAAAATTGTCCTGACAATGAAATACTTTTTTTTCAAATCATATTTTGAAATAGATTTTTAAAAAGTATTCTGGCAAATTTCCTTGATTTGCTCATGCATGAAAGTAAATTTTTTTTTTTAACTTATTGTACCTTGGTGTAGTGGAGAGGTGACTTAGAAGTACTTTTGTGTTATAGGAAAGTACAATTTCTTCAACATCTGTTGGATATGTTCTGTTCTTTAGTTATGCTTTGAATTTTGAAATATTCAGTTTTAGAAATTATATTCAGCCAAGTCATATCGCATAACTAGACTTTTCCATTGTTATTGGAAAAGGAGAGAAAATACAGGAAAATGGCATAATTTGATAACCTTTTTCTCTGTATTAGTTTTGTACTGACATATCTAAATCTTAAGTATATACTACAATTTTAATGATTAGACAGAAAGGACGATAATGAGGAGTATTTCAGTTGATAGCAGGAGGACTTGTCATTTTCTTGATAACAAGGAATCATATACCTTTCTCCAAATGGTTTATTGGGTTATTTTTATCTCACCGAACCATTCATAAATTGCTGTTTTATTGTTCTTTTGTTAAGATAAAGTAGTTTTCCCTGAAAGGGGTCTGGCCTACATCTATTCTTAACCCAAATTTTATGGATGGACACTGAGATTTAGAGACAATGTAAATAGCGTATAGTTGATCACCCATATGTATGCATCGACACACACATTACTATTGGATTCCAAAGCTCAATTTTATTCTACCACCTTATGGTTCTTTATTTAATGTTTTCTTGACTTTTTCTGGTAATGTTATTTATTCATTGAAGTCAATATCAGCTATAACATTAGCTTTATTCCTAGTCTAAGTGGTCAATTTGAACTTGACTCACTGGGAATAAAATATCTTTAGGGCTGTAATTTATTATATCAACATTAAACTAGTCTTGGTACCACTGCAGTAGTAAATGGTGACCCTCTCTAGTATTCTTGCCTGTGAAATTCCATGGACAGAGGAGCCTGGCAGCTACAGCCCATGGGGTCACAAAGAGCTGAACTTAACTGAACACATAGACACCACACACAGTCTTGAAGTGAAGTGAAGTGAAGTGAAGTCACTCATTCGTGTCTGACTTTTTGCTACCCTATGGACTGGAGCCTACCAGGCTCCTCCACCCATGGAATTTTCCAGGAAAGAGTACTGGAGTGGGTTGCCATTTCCTTCTCCTGGGGTTTAGTACATGTTAAATACTAACTGGGTTAACCAAGTTCCAGTAAATGGAAACCTACACCAGATCCCTGAGTTCTTATCCCTTCCACTTCCATACTAAATTTCCAATCTCCCAGCATGTCCCTTTTCCCTTTTCCTAAACTTCTCTCTCTGCTATTATATACACTGGAGGGCTTCCCAAATGGTGCTAGTAGTAAAGAAGACATCTGCCAGTGAAGGAGACATAAGAGACAAGGGTTTGATTCCTGGGTTGGGTAAATTCCCTGAAGGAGGGCATGTCCACCCTCTCCAGTCTTCTTGCCTGGAGAGTCCCTATGGACAGAGGAGTGTGGCAGGCTACAGTCCATAGCGTTGCAAAGAGGTGGACATGACTAAATTGACTTAGCACACCCAAACATAGGTACTGAAGAAATAAGACTACAAGTCCCTTGTATCTTTTTGCTATTAATTGTTGTGGGTATACACAAACTATCTCTCTGTTTAGCATTATAATACTCATTCCACATTTAATAAATTTATAATTCTTCTATTGTTATTGGAAATAAATACACATTCCTGTAGGTCTATCCAAGAATGATCAATTAACTGGCTCTCTAACTTCAATTAAGGATATATTAGCTGCCCTAAACTTCAAATCCTGGTTTTCTCTGTCTTGTTTTTGCTGAGTGCCACTTATTTAATATTTTTTACAACAGCTGTGTTAGTATGCAGTATCAATCAGGCAGTTCAGTCGCTCAGTCGTGTCTAACTTTTTGCAACCCCATGGACTACAGCATGCCAGGCCTCACAGTTCATCACCAATTCCCGGAGTTTACTCAAACTCATGTCTGTTGAGTTGGTGATACCATCCGACCATCTCATCCTCTGTCATCCCCTTCTCCATCCACCTTCAATCTTTCCCAGCATCAGTGTCTTTTCAAATGAGTGAGTTTTTCATGTCAGGTGGCCAAAGTATTGGAGTTTCAGCTTCAGCATCAGTTCCTCCAGTGAATATTCAGGACTGGTTTTCTTTAGGATGTACTGGTTGGATCTCCTTACTGTCCAAGGGATTCTCAAGAGTCTTCTCCAACACTATAGTTCAAAAGCATCAATTCTTTCATGCTCAGCATTCTTTATAGTCCAATTCTCACATCCATACATGACTACTGGAAAAACCATTGCTTTAACTAGACAGACCTTTGTTGACAAAGTAATGTCTCTGCTTTTTAATATGCTATCTAGGTTGGTCATAACTTTTCTTCCAAGGATTAAGTGTCTTTTAATTTCATGGCTGCACTCAACATATGCAGTGATTTTGGAGCCCAGAAAAATAAAGTCAGCCACTATTTCCACCGTTCCCCATCTATTTGCCATGAAGTGATGGGATCAGATGCCATAATCTTAGTTTTCTGAATGTTGAGCTTTAAGCCAACTTTTTCACTCTCCTCTTTCACTTTCATCAAGAGGCTTTTTAGCTCCTCTTTACTTTCTGCATTAAGAGTGGTGTCATCTGCATATCTGAGGTTATTGGTATTTCTCCCAGCAATCTTGATTCCAGCTTGTGCTTCCACCAGCCCAGCGTTTCTCATGATGTACTCTGCATATAAGTTAAATAAGCAGGGTGACAAGATACAGCCTTGACGTACTCCTTTTCCTATTTGGAACCAGTCTGTTGTTCCATGTCCAGTTCTAACTGTTGCTTCCTGACACACATACAGCTTTCTCAAGAGGCAGGTCAGGTGGTTTGGTATTCCCATCTCTTGTAGTATTTTCCACAGTTTATTGTGATCCACACAGTCAAAGGCTTTGGCATAGTCAATAAAGCATAAATACATGTTTTTCTGAAACTCTCTTGCTTCTTCCATGATCCAGCAGATGTTGGCAATTTGATCTCTGATTCCTTTGCCTTTTCTAAATACAGTTTAAACATTTGGAAGTTCACGGTTCATGTACTGTTGAAGCTTAGCTTGGAGAATTTTGAGCATTACTTTGCTAGCGTATGAGATGAGTGCAATTGTGCAGTAGTTTGAGCATTCTTTGGCATTGCCTTTCTTTGGGATTAGAATGAAAACTGACCTTTTCCAGTCTTATGCCCACTGCTGAGTTTTCCAGATTTGCTGGCGTATTGAATGCAGCACTTTCACATCATCATCTTTTCAGATTTGAAATAGGTAAACTGAAATTCTGTCACCTTCACTAGCTTTGTTCATAGTGATTCTTCCTAAGGCCCACTTGACTTCACATTCCAGGATGTCTGGCTCTAGGTGAGAGATCACACCATCGTGATTATCTGGGTCATGAAGATGTTGTACAGTTCTTTTGTGTATTCTTTCCACCTCTTCTTAACATCTTCTGCTTCTGTTAGGTCCATACCATTTCTGTCCTTTATTGAGGCCATCTTTGCATGAAATGTTCCCTTAGTATCTCTAATTTTCTTGAAGAGATCTCTAGTCTTTCCCATTTTATTGTTTTCCTCTACTTCTTTGCACTGATCACTGAGGAAGTCTTTCTTATCTCTCCTTGCTATTCTTTGGAACTCTACATTCAAATGGGTATATCTTTCCTTTTCTGCTTTGCCTTTTGCTTCTCTTATTTTCATGGTTATTTATTAGGCCTCCTCAGATAACCATTGTGCCTTTTTGCATTTCTTTTTCTTTGGGATGGTCTTGATCCCTCTCTCCTGTGCAATATCACAAACCTCCATTCTAAATAAATACTGTAATATAAACTTGAATAAAATCACTACATTGCCCCAGCTTCAAGCTATCTTTAATTATTAGCAAACACTCTGTCACATATTTAGCTATAGTAATAATGGGCATATTTAAATCTGAAAATATATAAAAACTATTGATATTTTTAAAAATGAATACACATATTTTCTAAAAGAAGTTTATGTGACACTTAATACATCAAGTAAAAAAAGAAAAGTCTACTTCTTTGTTAATAGTACTCTCCACAAGAACATTCAAACATTTTTATATTAATTGAAATTAATGACCAAGGACTGCTTTTTTCCTAAGGAAATTCTTTAGCATATATTTAATTTTCCCTGATGTTTTAGAGATTTTCATGTTCATCTGCAGCTTCTCAGCACAAGCATATCCATCAAGTATATACATATATCCATTTATCAAGTCCTGCTTTTTTGAAGGATAATAAAAGTGTCAGATATAATATTTAAAACAATTTTTGAGAAAGTCAAGTTTTTTTTTTTGCTATTCCATCTGCTGAGATGGTTGTCTTCATTACTCAAGAATTCAATTCTATAATTTTTTAATTGGACAATTTCTCAAACTTGTTATAACAACTGGAAAGAAATTATTCAAACAATGCTTTCAAGTATGTGAATTTATCACTGTTAGTTAATGTTTAATCATGGATTCCTATTTATTGAAGAAAAAAGAATCTGACATTTCACATTTGTACATGTGAGATTATATGATCAGGACACTTAAAACAAAACCATGTGTTCAAATGTTTCAGAAAATATTACTTCAGACAATGTGTCTATCAAGTAATATGAAGGCAGATTGACTGCGAAAAGAAATTAAATACAAATAAGTTTTTAGTTGATTATTGCTTCAATCTTTTTCTAGTAGTTTGTTTGATTTTTGCCTTTTTTATTTTGGAATGCAGAATAAAACATTCCTGAGGGTTATAAATTTCTCTGGGATAGAAGTATTCTAAGATATTTCTTCAAATGCAAAATAATGTACTTTTCAGTTTACTCAAAGATTTGTAGACATAAGATTCTGATTTACAAAAAAAGAAAAGAAAACTCTGTCACCTGACACTGACAATAACAGAAGCAAATAATATGGATTTTAATAATGAACTTTAGTAGCTAATTTAAAAAAAATGCATCTTTCTTAAGTTAAAGGATGATTCAAAGCTATGATTTAAATTTAATTCACTTTTATTTGTTTACACAGGGCTAACAACTTACAAAAAAGTAATACACAGGTTCATGTTATTGAAGCAGAAAGTATAACTTACAGCTACATTGAAGATATATGAAAGGTCTAGGTATTTGGAACATTAGATTATTTTCCCATCTCACATCTACCACCAATATCAGGAAAGTGAAGAAAATGACACAGATAAATTACCCACATAATATATATATAAAAGCTTGTACTCTTAATATATCTTTTCTGTGAAACCTGAAAAAATAGTAAAATGATGAAAGGCTTAAACTAAACAATTTTTGTTTTTCTCACACTTTATTATATAGAAGCAATAAGATACTTGATAAAGTTGAAATCCAATTTTCTTGGGAAAGAGAAAACACACATACATTCTCCTTAAACTGTTTGCTTTCATGTGTGTGTGTCAGAGAAATAAAATAAATCAATTCAAACCAGCAAAAATATACTATGTTAGCCAGAATTTGTCTTATCTGGACTTCATGTCCTGGAGGAAAGTCAAAAGCATTGAAGAAACAAAGGAGAGGGAAGAAAGGAAGAGAGAAAAAGAAAGAGACAGAGACAGCAAAAATGATAGAAAATTCTAGGTAAAGTTAGCATTGGTATGAAAAATAATTTATTGAAAAAGTTAATTTAACTCAGCAGTTTGGAGCCTGGGGAAAATTCTAGTCCCAGATGAAGATCAGCATTATAAATTCAAGTGTTTGGTAATCATAGATTGCTAATCTGTTATCTGGTTTAAAATGCATGGATGCAACAAGAATTTGCTTGTTAAATAGTAGTAAAGTAGAAGTAATTGTTATGCCCAGTGTCTGAGCTCCCAAAACTGAGAGAATAAGACGTCCACAGCAATGCAAGAGCATAAAGGGGTTTATTGCCAGCTCGAGCTAGGGCTCAAGTCTCATCCAGCACAGTGGAGTCTTGATGAGAGCCCTGAGCTCTGAATCACAGCTGCTTATATACAGGCGGCCCTTTGTCTCAGCAATAGTGTAGTTGGCGTCTGGTGATTGACTCAACCTTGGCGTCATCAGGGACCTTGGTGGGGCTTCCTAGAATTATGACTCATGCTTACAAGAACCTGAGGCTTAGGCCTAGTGTGGCCTGTTGAGCCTGTCATGGCTCAGGTCAGGTCCCAACAGTAATAACCCTGGATCTAACAGGCTTAAGCCTGGTTGCAAAGAAAAGTGAAAATGAAGTGAAAGTTGCTCAGTTGTGTCTGACTCTTGTGACACCATGGACTGTAGCTTGTCAGGCTCCTTGGTCCATTGGGATTCTCCAGGCAAGAATACTGGAGTGAGTTGTATTTCTTTCTTGAGGGAATCTTACCGACCCAGGAATCAAACCCAGGTCTCCTGCAATGCAGGCAGATTACCGACTGAACTACACGGGAAGCCCCCATGGACTGTATATTCCCTGGAATTGTCCAGGCCAGAATGCTGGAGTGCCAGAATACTGGAGTGAGTAGCCTTTCCCTTCTCCATGGGATCTTCCCAAACCAGGAATTGAACCCAGGTCTCCCGCATTGCAGGCAGATACTTTACCAGCTGAGTCACAAGGGAAGCCCAAGAACACTGGAGTGGGTAGCATATCCCTTCTCCAGCAGATCTTCCTGACCCAAGAATCGAACCAGGGTCCCCTGAATTGCAGGCAGATTCTTTACCAACTGAGCTATGAGGGAAGCCCACAGAGAAAACAAATATTAATTAAATCATATGCTATCTATATCATAAATTATCAAAGTGTCTAATTACATGAGATTTTCTGAGATTCACATCAGGTATTTAAGAAACTTAGATAATAGCAGGACCACTAAAATCTTGGATGTTTGATATGTTAAATAATGGCTCCCAGAGGTATCCTGGTCCTAATTTCTGGAGTCTGTGGATCTTTCCTTATTTGGCAAAAGAGGCTTTGTGGCTGTGTTTAAATTAAGCATTTTGGAATAAATAGATTTTTCTGGATTACATGAAATGACTCTACATGTGATTACAAGTATACTTTGAAGAAAGAAGTAGAAACTATCAAGTGTAGAGCCATGAAAAACTAATACAGGTGCATTTTTAAACTCACTTGTCATGTATTTGTGAACAACTGTGCTGTGTTATGCTTAGTCCCTCAGTTGTATCCGACTCTTTTCCACCTCATGGACTGTAGCCTGCCAGACTCCTCTGTCCATGGGGATTCTCCAGGCAAGAATACTGGAGGGGTTGCTATGCCCCCCTTCCGGGGATTTTCCAGACTCAGGAATCAAACCTGGGTCTCCTGCTTTGCAGGCAGTTTCTTTACCAGCTGAGCTACAAGGGAAGCCCTTGTTAAAAACTTCATGCTAATAATTCTAGCACTGTTCTATCACTGTAGAGATAAAGTTATCTACAATCATAAAGCCTATATTTTTGGTGAGGTATAAGTGAAGTCGCTCAGTTGTGTCCGACTCTTTGCAACCCCATGGACTGTAGGCTATCAGGCTCTTTCATCCATGGGATTTTCCAGGCAAGAATACTGGAGTGGGTTGCCATTTCCTTCTCCAGGAGATCTTCCCGACCCAGGGATTGAACCTGGATCTCCTGCATTGTAGGCAGACGCTTTACCATCTGAGCCACCAGGGAAGTCCTGTGAGGTATAAACTATAACTAAAAAATCTTATCAGTGAAACAATTTTGGAAAGGATTATGAAAAAAAAAAAAAAAAAACACAGACAGAACAACATGAGAATACCTTTTAAGAGAGTGAAAAACACTCTTCATTGGAAGGAAATGTTTTCCAAATCATGCATTCAACAGAGGACTTTATATCAAAAATGAAAGTGTTAGTCTGTCAGTCATGTCAGACTCTTTGTGACCCCATGGACTGTAGTCCACCAGGCTCCTCTGTCCAGGAAATGTCCTAGGCAAAAATACAGTTGTAGTTGTCATTCATTTCTCCAAGGGATCTTCCTGACCCAGGGATCGAACCCAGGTCTTCCACATTGTGAGCAAATTCTTTACTATCTGAGCCACCAGGGAAGCCCCATGAAATACAGGAAAATCTATCTCAAAACATTAGGAAATAAGCTGCCTAAATTATATATATATAGGAAACACTTAGACTCTTTACCAAAGAAGATATAAGATGTCATGTGAGTACATGCAAGATGTTCAACATTATCAATGTTTAAAGAAACAGAAATTACATTGACAATGAGATAAAGCTGGATACATATCAGAGTAGATAAAATAAAAGCATCTGACAATTCCAAATACCAGTAACAGTGCAGAGCAAATTAAATCTCATACATTATTAGTGGGAATGCCAAATGATATAGCTACTCTGAAAAATTATTTAGCAGTATATTATAAATTTAAATATATGGCTTCTATATGATCCAGGTACCCCACATTTGGATATTTATGCTAGAAAAGTGTTAACACAAAAATGTGTACACAAATGTTTACAGTAATTCTATTCACATTTCACAAAATCTGGAAAGAACTCAAGTATCCTTGAGAAGGTAAATGACATCCAAACCGTAGCAATGGAACACTACTCGTGAATAGAAAGGAATGTGTTAATACTAGTCAAAATTTGGATGAATCTCAAAGGCTGAAGAATGAAACTAGCCTCAAAATATTACATACTACTTGATTCTATTACATGAAATTCTTGTAGAGATCAGTGAATGTCCTCGATCTGGAGTGGCTGGAGAATATGACAATAAAGAAAAAAAAAAAAACACAACAGAATGAGGGAGTATTTTGAGGCTCTAAACAGATGGATTCTAAACATGTATGAGGCCATATACAGAGGGACTAATTTCTTGTGCTTAAACGAGAAGAAGGGCTCATGTAGGCAGAACACAGTGCGGATAGGAAGGAAAGTGGCATTGGCAAGATGTCAGTGAGAAATTAATTAGAGAATCCTCACCAAACTGATAAATTTTAAATAACTAGAACAAATACATAATTGAATAAAATACTTTTCTCCATAAAAATAATCAGAGACCTAACTGAAAAGGTTACACACATATGATTCTAAAATTGTGACATTCTGGGTAAAGTTACATTCTTGGCATGGTAAAAAAAAAAAATATATATATATATATATATATATATGTGTGTGTGTGTGTGTGTGTGTGTGTGTATGTGTATGTATGTATATATATATATGTGTGTGTATATATATATGTATAACATATATATATAGGTTGTCAAGGATTAAGGTGCAGAGGGTTGAATAGGTGGAGTACAGAGGATTTTGATGACAATGAAAATATACCGTATGATACAATGATGATGGCACATGTCATTGTAGATTTGTCCAAACCCACTGATTGTACAAAGTAGATGCTAATATACACTATGGACTTTGGGTGATTATGATTTTTCAGTGTCAATTCATCAGTTGTTACAAACGTCATTCTGGTGAGGAATATTGATAATAGGCTATGCAGGGAGTTTATGGGATAATTCTGCATTTTCTCCTCAATTTTGGTGTAAACTTAAAACTGCTTCCCCCAAAATAAAGCCTTACAAATAAATAAATAACCTAAAACAAAACAAACAAGCAAAAATTTTAATAATCTCCCTGTAGGAAAAGTCTTTACTCTGAACAGTTTTAACACTTCTGCAAAGGTCATTGATTTGGTGAGAAGTTTATGGTACCTTGAAAGCTTTTTTTCTTCCTTTCCTTTCCTACTTCCTTCCCTCTTTCCTTTCATTTGATTCTATCTTTGTTTATTTTTTAAATTTTAATTTATTTTTACCTCTTTCTGCCATGTCACAATAGTCAAAATGCAAATACTTTAAAAGCAAGAGCACATCTAAAACTTACTTCCACTCTCATGATTTAGAATAGAGTCTTCAGCATAACAGACACTTGGTGGATAACAGATTTTTCTTTGCTTTCTATAAAAATGTTCCTATAATTTATATATTCTAGAAAGAAATGTGATATAACATTTTCTTTAAATTTTCTAACTTTTTAGAAAAGCGAATGTTTCTAATACATTTTGTATTTATCTCAGTAATGCTTTTTCCATTTCAACAGGAATAAAAATGTTTTTAAGAACTTTTTTAAAAAAAGTGATTCTATGGAAAAGTACTGAACAGTAGTAATAGATATATTTAGATTAGGAAATAGAAAGTTAGGAGGATAACTGATACTTGTTTTCAAGTATACTAAACTTGATTATAAGAACCGTGTTGACCATGTTTTCCTAATATATGAAGGCCGTGACAAAGATAAAACCATCATAATTTGCTGCAATACTTCTAATTAGACATAGGGAGGAAAAAATGTTTCATCATGATGGTAATTAATTATTCAAACAAGCTATCACGGGGGTCGTAGAATTCTAATCCTAGAAAATGAAAAAAAAGTATAATCTTAGATTATTTCTATTAAAGCAAAAGTCTTGATCTCAGTCCATTTCCAATGTAAACCATTCAACATTACAGTAATATAGGTCTATGCCCCAGCCACTAATGCTGAAGAAGCTGAAAATGAATGGTGCTATGAAGACATACAAGATCTTTTGGAATTAACACCTAAAAGATATATCTTTTTCCTCATAGGGTATTGGAATGCAAAAGTAGCATTCTGGAGATACCTGGAGTAACAGGCACATTTGGCCTTGGAGTATAAAATGAAGCAGGCAAAGGCTAACAGAGTTTTATTAAGAGAACACACTGGTCAAAGCAGAAATATCAACAACCTCAGATATGCAGATGATGCCACTCTAATGGCAGAACGTGAAGAGGAACTAAAGAGCCTGTTATTGAGGGTAAAAAAAGAGAGTGAAAAAACTGACTTAAAACTCAATTCAAAAAACAAAGATCTCAAAAAAATAAAAATAAAAACAAAGATCATGGCATCCAGTCCCATCACTTCATGGCAAATAGATGGGGAAAAATTGGAAACAGTGACAGACTGTATTTTCTTGGACTCCAAAATCACTGCAGAGAGTGACTGCAGCCATGAAATTAAAAGATTTTTGCTCCTTGAAGGAAAGCCATGACAAACCTAGACAGCATAGTATAAAGCAGATACATCACTTTGCCAACAAAGATTTATATAGTCAAAGCTATGGTTTTTCCAAAAGTCATGTATGGACATGAGGGTTGGACCATAAAGAAGGCTGAGTACCAAAGAATTGGTGATTTTGAACTGTGGTTTTGGAGAATCCTTTAGACTGCAAGATCAAACCAGTCAACCCTAAAGGAAATCAACCCTGAATATTCATTGGAAGAAATGATGCTGAAGCTGAAGCTCCAATATTTTGGCCACCTGATGTGAACAGCCTACTCATTGGAAAAGACCCTGATGCTGGGAAAGATGGAGGGCAGGAGGAAAAAGGGAAAATAGAGGATTAAATGATTGAATGGTATCACTGATTCAATAGATATGAGTCTGAGCAAACTCTGGGAGACAGTGGAGGACAAGGAATTCTGCAGCACTGCAGTCCATGGGGTTCCAAAGAGTCAGATGTAACTTAGTGACTGAACAACAGGGTTATAGTTGCACTATCAGAGAAAAATAAAACTCCCTTAAAAGTAGAAATCCTTTGTGAAATTAATCAAGTTGCTTGCCTTTAAAAACTCAGTTTTTTAATATGTAAAGTCAAATTAAAATAATTTTTATTGCAGTAGCTTTAATAATTAAATATTTCTGAGTGCTTTCTAAGTAAATTGAAAGTACTGAAAAAATAAAATGAGTTTATATTAGTCTCTTTATCTTCTGTGTATTGGAAATTTCCAATTAAACATATTTTATATGCAAAGGAATATATTTTATATGCTTTAATTTGTTTAGAAGTTTAGCATACAAATAGCCACAAAGAGGATCATTTCACTGTACTGCATGTTTTAAAGTTATATCCATATTCTAAACATTGATCAAAAGCAATTTACCAAAAACATCCAAAATCGTGGTAGGTTATGTAGGATATTCAAAAGAACTATAAAACAATGTCCTCTATCAAAAAAGAAAGATAAAACATCACAGAATATGATAACTTACATGAAAAACTCATTTTGGAAGAACTTATTAGATGTAAAATTATATTTTAGATCTTCAGGAATGAACAGGTCAGCAGCAAATGAACAGATTTGGGAGTCTTCACTCGCTTATTTATAAAGCACTATTCAGGTTTCACCTGTTTCAGTTTCTTCTGGGTTGATGTTTACCAACACAGAACCCTAGCATCTTATATAGAAGGTAAGACTGAGCAGTGATGAACATTGCGACATGAAGAAAAATGCAAAAGCATAGAGTAGACAAGAGTATACTGTGATTTCAGGATGTTCTTCTAAGTGCTGGAGATAATTAAAAAAATATGTTTGCTGGGCATAATAATATCCGATTTTGGAGGGGTTTATGAACTAGACACTGTGTAGAGAATGGACTAGCAAAGGTTACCTCTGAAAAGGAAAAATTATGTTGGATCAATTCTCCTTACATTATTAAAGGTAGTGAATAACTCTAACATTTAGATGCTTAAATTCTAGTTCAGAGTGACTGTGATATATTAACAGAACTGGTTGAAAACGTTTGACTGTGGGGAGTGGCTGCTGCTGCTGCTGCTGCTGCTGCTGCTAAGTTGCTTCAGTCGTGTCCAACTCTGTGTGACCCCATAGATGGCAGCCCACCAGGCTCTCCTGTCCCTGGATTCTCCAGGCAAGAACAATGCAGTGGGTTGCCATTTCCTTCTCCAATGCATGAAAGTGAAAAGTGAAAGTGAAGACGCTCAGTCTTATCCGACTCTTAGCGACCCCATGGACTGCAGCCCACCAGGCTCCTCCATCAATGGGATTTTCCAGGCAAGAGTACTGGAGTGGGTTGCCATTGCCTTCTCAAAGGAGGAAAAAAAAAATATAATATAATATTATGATAACCTAAAAAATTTTAGCGTATACAAAACAATAGTTTAAAAGACTTGAGGTAATTCTATTTTTTATCAACTGAATATTTTTATTAAAGATTGCTACCAAATAATAGTACAGAACTATCATTACTCACCAAATTCTTATTTATGGATTTGTTTTTTTTCTATGGGAAACTTTCATAAATGAAGTACTATCATACAACAGCCATTAACAATCTTTCAGAAATTTTATTTTTCTATATACCCACTTTAGTTTTCTTTCTGAAAACTTTTTACATAACCTATAAAATAGCCCAAAGAAAGTATGACATTGCCCTACCTTATCTCCAAGAGTTATGCCTAGTTTAAGACTAAAAATGTACATATAAAATCTATGGATAGATAAGAAAATTTCCCCCTGCTTGAAAAGCACAGCCTAATCACAGCAAGATCCTCTTTGGCCCACTTCCTAGAGTAATGGAAATAAAAGAAAAATAAGCAAATGGGACTTAATTAAACTTAAAAGCTTTTGCACTGCAAAGGAGACAATAAGCAAGATTAAAAGACACCCCTCAGAATGGCAAAAATAATTGCAAACTAAACAACTTACAAAAAATTAATCTCCAGAATATATAAGCAGCTCATATACCACAACATCAGGAAAATAAGTAGCTCAATCAAAAAGTGCATGGAAGATCTAAACAGACATTTATCCAAGAAAGGCATACAGATGGCCAATAAAAACATAAAAAGATGCCCAACATCACTAATTATTAGAGAAGAGCAAATCAAAACTACAAGGATGCATCACCTCACACTAATTAGAATTAAGTGAAGTTGCTCAGTCGTGTCCGACTCTTTGTGACCCCATGGGCAGTAGCCTACCAGGCTCCTCCATCCATGCGATTTTCCAGGCAAGAATGCTGGAGTGGGTTGCCATTTCCTTCTCCAGGGGATCTTCCCGAGCCAGGGATCAAACCCGCGTCTTCCGCATTGTAGGCAGACGCTTTACCATCTGAGGTACCAGGGAAGTAGAATGGCCTAGTTAGAATGGCCATCATCAAAAAAAATCTACAAACAGTAAATACTGGAGAAGATGTGGAGAATAGGGAACACGGCTGCACTGTTGGTGGGAACATAAACTGATACAGCTATTATAGACAACAGTATGGAGATTCCTTAAAAAAACAGGAATAAATCTACCACATGACTCAGCAACTCCACTACTGGGCATATACTCTGAGAAAACCACAATTTTAAAAGACGCATGTACCCTGATGTTCATAACAGCACTATTCACAGTAGCCAGGAAATGGACCCAACCTCGATGGCCATTAGCAGATGAATGGATAAGAAGACATATCTTCTCTATATACTATGTAGATATGTATGAAGGAATATTACTCAGCCATAAAAAGAACAAATTTGAGTCAGTTCTATGGAGGTAGATGAACCTAGAGCCTGCTATACAGAGTGAAGTAAGTCAGAAAGAGAAAAACAAATATAATATCAGCATATTAATATATATCTAGAAATGGTATCTAATGGAATCTAGAAAAATGGTATTGATTAATCTATTTTCAGGGAAGGAATGGAGACACAGATGTAGAGAATAGACTTGCAGATGCAGTGGGGCAGGGAGAGAGTGGGACAAACAGAGCAAGTAGGATCAACATACATATACTCCTGTGTGTAAGGTAGACAGCTGGTGAGAAGTTGCTGTGTAGCAAAAGAAGCCCAATCTGGTGCTCTGTGATGATCTGGAGGGGCAAGATAGGGGCATGGGGAGAGAGGTTCAAGAGAGGGGATATATGTATTCAGTTCAGTTCAGTTCAGTTGCTCAGTCGTGTCCGACTCTTTGCGACCCCATGAACCGCAGCACTCCAGGCCTCTCTGTCCATCACCAACTCCCAGAGTTCACCCAAACTTATGTGCATCAAGTTTGATGATGCCATCCAGCCATCTCATCCTCTGTCATCCCCTTCTCCTCCTGCCCCCAATAATTATGGCCGATTAGCACTGCTGTATGGCAAAACCAACACAGTGTCATAAGAATTTAAAAACTTTGAAAAAAATAAATTAATTAAATTTATTTAAAAAATCACAACCTGTTTGGCTAGAAACAGGATGCTTAATTTCATCCATTAAAATGTAATGTTTCTTTATAAAATGCAAACATTTCCTGGATTGGTCATATTCTAAGGCATTATTAATTTCTATCTGAATTGCCAGTTAAAATATCAGCAGGTATTAATTAGCAGCCAAAACCAAAAAGTGATTTCAAAACAAATTCTAGGTTTGTGGAAAGGTTCTTAGAGAAGAGGCAGCCTACAAAAAAGAATATCCTTGTTTATCAGAAGAATGAGAATCACTACATAATGTACACTTAATAAATTTGATGAGAATATGCTATAGATTCAAATCTGATGTTCCTCAGGTCTATGAAATATATATTTATTCTCTTATTCAGGTGGTTCTTAATCCAATTGTCATCATTATTCTAAAATTCTGCTTCAAAATATTCTGGACAGTAATAGATTTTCCATTTTTGAGTCAGGGGCCAAAGTGTGGTAGAGGGAAGGAACCAGTTGAGCACACTACCCCTACCCAGTAGGAAACCACTGTACTTTGGATTAAATCAGCCTGCGGACTCATCTGAGGAGCAGGAGGCATGTAGCTACTGAAAGAAGGGATAAATAAATACTAAACTTTCAAGACCTGGTAACTGTAAGTGAGTGAAGTCGCTCAGTCATGTCCGACTCTTTGAGACCCTGTGGACTGGAGCCTACCAGGCTCCTCTCTCCATGGGATTCTCCAGGCATGAATACTGGAGTGGGTTGCCATTTCCTTCTCCAGAGGATCTTCCCAACCTAGGGATTAAACCCGGGTCTCCTGCATTGGAGGCAGACACATTACCCTCTGAGCCACCAATTTTCAGATTCCCAGGTGTACAAATGAGGCATTGGTTTGATAAGGCAAAATAAAGATCTGAAGAACTGAAGAACTGGTTTGCAATAAGGCACACCAGGACCAAGCTATCACTCCAAGAAGTAGCTTCTGAATAAGCTGAGGTCCCAGGGACCTGTTCATAACAATAATTGTTGTTTGACTGAGGAGAAAAAAGGGCAAGTTGGTTTTAAACAAGAGGTAAACACAGCAGAAAGAATATCACTCTAAGAGAAAAGAAGCAAAAATCTTGTTTTACTTTTTCTTTGTTTTTCTCATCAGCATTGTAACCTTAGGCAAATTATTTCAGATTCACACAGACCTCAGTCGACAGTCCCAGTGTATATGGCCAGGAGTATGTAGGGCACTGGGGATGAAAAAATGAATAAGGCAAGGGACATGATAATATGACACATGCCTGAAGGAAGCTGACTAAACTAGAGGGATTATAAAATCCCTTTATGTCATTTTGTTAAAGATGCAATAGAAAATTCTTTATAACTGGTTGCTGTACCTTTGATTTGTTTTGTTTGTGCTAATAAGCCACCTCAATAAATTGGGTAAAAATGTATTTGCTAGCAGAGAATCTAAAAGAAATATATGTATATGTGTGTGCCCATTAAATTTTTTTCTATAGTTCTTACTTAAAAAAATATATATATATACTCACTTTTATGACTATGCCATATATCCAGATCATTTTCTAATCACAACTAATGTACATTATAGGAAGTGAGAACATTTCCTAGTTTTGATTTTGAGGCTTATTTGAGTTTGTTTTTTTTTTTTTTTTTTTGGTCAAAGTGAGATATGCCTATATTAGACAAAGTTTACAATAGGACTTTTCCCCTTAGATTACAATTTTAAAAATCTGCCTTTTATTTTATTAGGAGCAAAATCCTTGACAGTGGCCTTCCTCTGGCTCCTGTATGCAATAACCATTAAAATATATCATTTTTACTTTCTAAATATGTTTTTCAAATCCATCTACTTCTCTTCAGGCTAAGAAATGATCATCCACAGCTTTGGCTTCCTTTCTAGTGTACTCACATCTATTCCAAATCCTCCTAATTCATTCCTCAAACAATGTAAATGTGATCATCTCACACCAGTGCCTAAAGTTTTTCAGCAGGTTCTTTACTATTTTTAAATATATGTAAATGTTTACACACACACACACACATACACACACTGGCTCGCCATTTCTCTTCTGCTTACTTCTTCAATCCTTTCTCCTTCTATCAATATGGCCCACGGTCTTCTATCAGCTCCTCTGAAGGCATAATATTGCATTTCACTCATGATCTTCTCCTAGGCTAGTTTCCTCTTAACATATTTTCCTTCCGATTAAGTATAAAACAAATTTCTCTACATTCTGTAAGATTTACTTTAAATGTCACTTCTTCAGAAACCTTCATTATCACCTCAACCTAGATTAGGTTTCTCTCTTTTTATATAGTTTAACCATTCTCTATTCATTTATGTTCTATACCTATCAAAAATTATAATTATGATACATTAATAAGAAAGTTAATAAAGTATCTGTTTCCATAGAAGATAACTTAAAAAAAAAAAAAAAAAAAACAGAGCTAGGACTTAGTGTTTTACACATCTGGGCTCATGGGACAGGGAGAGATTTAATATTATTTTATGTGTCACAGATGCCTAATTTTTAAAACATTTCCAGGCTGGCCTTTGTTCTTGTTGCTTTTGTAGGCATTTCCATGTATCTGTTCCCTGAAGAAGAAAACAGAGCTTTCATGTTTCTGTTATAAAACCAGAGAGGAACCAGTTGCCTAAAATACTTTTTGTACTGTCTCTTCCATTGAATATTATGCTCTATGAGTACAAGTACTATGCCTGATTATATTCCCAGACTCTGGTGCTGTAGCTTACATATACAAATAGTTCAACAAATGTTATAAATTGATAAATAGAACTTATTATTCCAATACTAATTCTGCCTAAACTTTTTATCCTACTTCCATTCTTAAATTCACCTCAGTTAATCTTTCCATTACTTACATATATATTTACCACTCGATATAAATATATTTGCTTCAATGAATAACATATGCATGTATAGATTCAAAGTCACAACGTTTATGTATCTATCAGTGTTTTACATTCCACAGTTCTAATATATTTTGAAACCACTAACAGTTTTTAACTCAATAACTTCTAATTAGTTTTTGAAAAACAAAAGAGGCATTAAAGGGTAATTGAATTTATCCAATTTAAGTATTTATGTCTCAAGAGACAGAGCTGGAGAAAGTACTAAAGAAAAAAAAATAGAATAAAAACATTAAGAGAAGAAGAATGGCACAACCAATTTTTTCATTTGAAACATTTTAAGGCATAAATCTGTTTTCACACAATATGTTCAATAGTTCTCACTCCAAACTAAAGCACATTAACTTTTAATCATACAGAAAATGTCAACTCTTAGCCAAAGAACAGAAAAATTCCTTACAAAACTTACCCTGATACATTAAAGCCTGATGTTAGCTCTGTCAAACCCTCTAACAGAATCACTTTAACGAATTTGAATATAACAAAAATGAAGAAGTAACAGTTCAAAAAATTAGTAAAAGATGCTTTAATTTTGAGTTTTCTGCTCTATACCTCACTTGAAAAAAAGAAAACTGGGGAGACAGCGTCTCTAAAATGTATTGCTTTGCAAAATGAAAGCTTATATTAACACTCAAAATATAAATGAAGGTAAAATAGATTTTAAAATGTTATAAAATGCTTTCTTTCTCTCTTACCATGTGTTCTATTTTAACTAAGAATCTCATTAAAAATTGAAATAACTTTGTTATTTATGTAACACAAACACAATTTCTGAAGGGAGGCAAGACAATATTGATTTTTTACTAAGAAACTTAGAAAAAGAGAGTAAGATATCTGGCTTATATTTAACATTTACTACTTATTCTTTTTAAAATGCTACTTAAGCAAATAGGTTTGAAGAATCATTCCAAGCATCTTTTCTGAACATAATGCATTAAGATTAGATCTCAATTACAGGAGAAAAACTATTAAAAATTCCAACATATGGGGGCTGAACAACACACTTCTGAATAACCAACAAATCACAGAAGAAATCAAAAAAGAAATCAAAATATGCATAGAAATGAAAGAAAATGAAAACACAACAACCCAAAACCTGTGGGACACTATAAAAGCAGTGCTAAGAGGAAAGTTCATAGCAATACAGTCATACCTCAAAATACAAGAAAAAAGTCAAATAAATAACTTAACTCTTCACCTAAGCAACTAGCAAAGGAAGAAGTGAAGAACCCCAGAGTTAGTAGAAAGAAAGAAA
The DNA here is from genome assembly GCF_023091745.1 of Budorcas taxicolor. Classification (NCBI taxonomy): domain Eukaryota; kingdom Metazoa; phylum Chordata; class Mammalia; order Artiodactyla; family Bovidae; genus Budorcas; species Budorcas taxicolor. The sequence continues at coordinate 92,751,079 of NC_068910.1, forward strand.
TCTTAAAAATTAGGGCAGAAATAAATGCAAAAGAAACAAAAGAGACCATAACAAAACCCAACAAAGCCAAAAGCTGGTTCTTTGAAAGGATAAGTAAAACTGACAAACCATTAGCCAGACTCATCAAGAAACAAAGGGAGAAAAATCAAATCAATAAAATTAGAAATGAAAATGGAGAGATCACAACAGAAATCACAGAAATACAAAGGATCATAAGAGACTACTATCAGCAATTATATGCCAATAAAATGGAAAATGTGGAAGAAATGGACAAATTCTTAGAAAAGTACAACTTTCCAAACCTGAACCAGGAAGAAATAGAAAATCTTAACAGACCCATCACAAGCACGGAAATTGAAACTGTAATCAGAAATCTTCCAGCAAACAAAAGCCCAAGTCCAGACGGCTTCACAGCTGAATTCTACCAAAAATTACGAGAAGAGCTAACACCTATCCTACTCAAACTCTTCCAGAAAATTGCAGAGGAAGATAAACTTCCAAACTCTTTCTATGAGGCCACCATCACCCTAATACCAAAACCTGACAAAGATGACAAAAAAAAAAAAAAAAAAAAAAAGGAAACTACAGGCCAGTATCACTGATGAACATAGATGCAAAAATCCTTAACAAAATTCTAGCAATCAGAATCCAACAACACATTAAAAAGAACATACACCATGACCAAGTGGGCTTTATCCCAGGGATGCAAGAATTCTTCAATATCTGCAAATCAATCAATGTAATTCACCACATTAACAAATTGAAAAATAAAAGCTATATAATTATCTCAATAGATGTAGAGAAGGCTTTTGACAAAATTCAACACCTATTTATGATAAAAACTCTCCAGAAAGCAGGAATAGAAGGAACATACCTCAACATAATAAAAGCTATATTTGACAAACCCACAGCAAACATTATCCTCAATGGTGAAAATTTGAAAGCATTTCCCCTAAAGTCAGGAACAAGACAAGGGTGCCCACTTTCACTGCTACTATTCAACATAGTTCTGGAAGTTTTGGCCACAGCAATCAGAGCAGAAAAAGAAATAAAAAGAATCCAAATTGGAAAAGAAGAAGTAAAACTCTCACTGTTTGCAGATGACATGATCCTCTACATAGAAAACCCTAAAGACTCCACCAGAAAATTGCTAGAGCTAATCAATGAATATAGTAAAGTTTCAGGATATAAAATCAACACACAGAAATCCCTTGCATTCCTATACACTAATAATGAGAAAGTAGAAAAAGAAATTGAGGAAACAATTCCATTCATCATTGCAATGAAAAGAATAAAATACTTAGAAATATACCTACCTAAAGAAACTAAAGACTTATATATAGAAAATTATAAAACACTGATGAAAGAAATCAAAGAGGACACTAATAGATGGAGAAATATACCATGTTCATGGATCAGAAGAATCAATATAGCGAAAATGAGTATACTACCCAAAGCAATCTACAGATTCAATGCAATCCCTATCAAGCTACCAGCGATATTTTTCACAGAGCTAGAACAAATAATTTCACAATGCATAGAAATGCTAAAAACCTCGAATAGCCAAAGCAATCTTGAGAATGAAGAATGGAACTGAAGGAATCAACCTGCCTGACTTCAGGCTCTACTACAAAGCCAGAGTCATCAAGACAGTATGGTACTGGCACAAAGACAGAAATATAGACCAATGGAACAAAATAGAAAGCCCAGAGATAAATCCACACACCTATGCTCACCTTATCTTCAACAAAGGAGGCAAGAATATACAATGGAGTAAAGACAATCTCTTTAACAAGTGGTGCTGCGAAAACTGGCCAACCACTTGTAAAAGAATGAAACTAGATCACTTTCTAACACCACACACAAAAATAAACTCAAAATGGATTAAAGATCTAAACATTAGACCAGAAACTATAAAAATATTAGAGGAGAACATAGGCAAAACACTCTCCCATATAAATCACAGCAGGATCCTCTATGATCCACCTCCCAGAATACTGGAAATAAAAACAAACAAACAAACAAAAACACAAATGGGATTTAATTAAAATTAAAAGTTTCTGCACAACAAAGGAAACTATAAGCAAGGTGAAAAGACAGCCTTCGGAATGGGAGAAAATAATAGCAAATGAAGCAACTGACAAACCACTAATCTCAAAAATATACAAGCAACTTATGCAGCTCAAGTCCAGAAGAATACATGACCCAATCAAAAAATGGGCCAAAGAACTTAATAGACATTTCTCCAAAGAAGACATACGGATGGCTAATAAACACATGAAAAGATGCTCAACATCACTCATTATCAGAGAAATGCAAATCAAAACCGCAATGAGGTACCATTTCACACCAGTCAGGGTGGCAGCGATCCAAAAGTCTACAAGCAATAAATGCTGGAGAGGGTATGGAGAAAAGGGGACCCTCTTACACTGTTGGTGGGAATGCAAACTAGCACAGCCACTATGGAGAACAGTGTGGAGATTCCTTAAAAAATTGCAAATAGAACTGCCTTATGACCCAGCAATCCCACTGCTGGGCATACACAGTGAGGAAACCAGAATTGAAAGAGACACATGTACCCCAATGTTCATCACAACACTGTTTATAATAGCCAGGACAAGGAAACAACTTAGATGTCCATCAGCAGATGAATGGATAAGAAAGCCTCGGTACATATACACAATGGAGTATTACTCAGCCATTAAAAAGAATACATTTGAATCAGTTCTAATGAGGTGAATGAAACTGGAGCCTATTACACAGAGTGAAGTAAGCCAGAAAGAAAAACACCAATACAGTATACTAACACATATATATGGAATTTAGAAAGATTGTAATGATAACCCTCTATGCGAGACTGCAAAAGAGACACAGATATATAGAATGGACTTTTAGACTCTGAGGGAGAGGGAGGGATGATTTGGGAGAATGGCATTGAAATATGTATACTATCATGTAAGAAATGAATCACCAGTCTATGTTCGATACAGGATACAGGATGCTTGGGGCTGGTGCACGGGGATGATCCAGAGAGATGATATGGGGTGGGAGGTGGGAGGGGGGTTCAGGATTGGGAACTCATGTACACCCGTGGCAGATTCATGTCAATGTATGGCAAAACCAATACAGCATTGTAAAGCAAAATAAAGTAAAAAATAACAATTTTAAAAAATAAAAAAAATAAAATGATCTGGTAAATTCATTAGAATCATAAAAATAATATTCTGGGGAAATAATCATTAAAACCAGAGCTGTTGCTATTACAAAGAGTAAATAAAGTTAAGTTTTCAAATTGATAATTGTACTTTTCAATGATCTTAATTTGTGTCAGGGATAAATATGACCACAGCCATCTTATCATTGTGGATTTAACATCAATGCATGAGTGAACACTAGTGTTCTCTTTGACCAAATCACTTTTTCTTATGTTCTTGAAAAGTACAGTTTTTGAATGTAGCTCAAGTATCTCTTTCTCTGTGAAGCCTTGTTTTTTGAACATCCTCACCTAAGGCTTCCCTGGTGGCTTAGTCAGTAAGGACACCACCTGCAATGCAGGAGACCTGGATTCTATCCCTGAGTCAGGAATATCCCCGGAAAAAGGAAATGGCAATCTGCTCCAGTTTTCTTGTGAAATCCCATGGACAGAGGCCAGGCTACAATACATGGGGTAATAACAGTAGGACATGACTTAGTGACTAAACCACTACCACCAGCACAAGTATCCCTTTCTGTATGAAGCTTTGCCTTTTGAACATCCTCACCTAAATTCCTGCCCCAAATCACATGCTCATTTACGCATAAGGAGCTGCCTTCCCAAATGAGGGCCCACAATACTACTCTCTCAGTACTTACATTTTGTTTGCATGAGCTCTTTTCTTTCACAAACCATCACTCAGAGTATTTGTTTTATACATCTGTGGACTGGGATTTAGCTCAGCACCTGTTCCAAAGTTACACTGCAGACATATTGATTTTAATCCATTATGTAGAATCTAGTTAGTGAAGAGTTGATATAATTAAGAAAATCTATATGCATCCCATTTACAAAGTGCACATTTGTGTCCCATAGAATGTTTCTTTTAAAGTACTTCATTAGTTCCATGTTGAACATATGGAACAGATTATGTTATTTTGATGCGAGGGTGATTTTTTTTTAATATCCACAGTGATAACTTTAAACCAGGGCCAACAAGGTCATACATCAAAAAGAACAAGAAAACTAGTGCAATTGAAGTAAAATAATAAAAATGAATAAAAAATTCTGCTGTACTAATTAGACAGTAGTGAACATGATAGCCAAATAACATTCATTTTTGCCATTCTAAAGGAGGCAGCTATTATTCACTTCCAGATAACTGTTGCACAGAAAGAGAATATTTTTTGCATATTTTGATTTTCTATTAGAAACTAGATCTTCTATTGATTAATTTGCTTCTCACTCATGACATATTTACGGCAAATGTGCCTTCATTTGTTTTTCTTCTGCAACTTCCCAAACTTCGGCCATTACTAGCTTTTCTCTAAACTCTGACCTTAAGAATGACCCTTTTCCTATCCATTCTATTAATAAAATAAAAAGATGTAAATATCTTCAATCTCCTATGTCTAACTACTGTTAAACATCCTCTCAGTTACTACTGCCTAAGAGAGAACTTCAAGATGTCTCATTCTGAGGTTCTCAGGCCTAACACTATTCCCCTAATTCACAGTTGCACATTTTCTCATACTTTTTCTTGGAGCAAACAATCAACCAATCAATAAAAGTTATTATAGAGGCAAAAATTATTTTTTTCTTGCCTTTGAGGTTCTCTCTGTCCATGTCAGTCACTCAGTCATGTCCAACTATTTGTGATCTCATTCACTGTAGCCCACCAGGTTCCACTGTCCATGGAATTCTGCAGGCAAGAATACTGGAGTGGGTAGCCATTCCTTTCTCTAGGGGATCTTCCCGACCCACAAAGTAAATCCAAGTTTCCCACATTGCAGGCAGATTCTTTACTGTCTGAGCCACCAGGGAATGCCCTGTAAAAACACAAGACTTGAAGGCAAACAGACAACTATGGATTGCATGCCACCCTGAGCTACAGAATGGGAGAGGGACTTGGAGTTTGGAAGGGAAAGACGGCAATTCAAGGACTGGAAGAGGATCAAATGTTTATTAATCAGACATTTTCCCAGCCATGCAGTTAATTCTTTCAGATAATAAAGTTACCTCTGGCAATAGTTCTCTCTCTGGGCTAGGCCTCTCATTGAAATTCTTTTAGTCAGCTAGGGTCGAGGTAGAAGTTTTCCTGATTCTGTTGGGCACTGATTGTCCTCAACTTTAAATAATTTACATGCCGAAGTGATATGTTCTGGAGAGTTGAATTCTATGTGCCCTCATTGTCTTTGCCTTTGAGGCTACAGAGCACTCTCTTAAATGCAATCTGCAAGTGGCCTTAAGGAATCTGTTTCTTAATTAACCTAAGATCTACATACTTGATTAAGTGAGGGTCTGATTTAACACATTTACTCTTTGGTTCACAAATTATTTTTCACATATGAAACATATTCATTCTAGAGACTAAAGGAGGAAATATATTTTATGTTTCTAGATTGTTTAGATTCAGAGATTACATGTGTACCTTCAATAATTTTAAAATTTTTTTCAAGTAATAATTTGTATTGAATAATTTTAAGAAGGCCTTGTGGAAGTAGAGAGCATCTTGCTTTTTCTTATTGTCTTCAGTAAGATATCTCCAATTTAAATGAATTGCATATACTTAAAATGAGACCTTGTATCCTTGTTTTGTGATTTTTTCCTTTGGACTTTCATAATTATTGGTAGATAAATATTCTACAACCACTTTTGCATTGCCTTACTAATCATTTTTAACCCAGCACTCTGACAGTTCACAGCATTTGACTCTATAAAATCTTGATCTTAAAGTTTTATTAACACAAATAATTTGTCAATTTTATCCAAAGCCACATTATATTTTATTAAATGTCCTATTTATGAGAATGAAAAGTTTTCTCACTGTTCTTCTAACATGTCTGAAGATGCTTATAACTTCATGCTTCTTATTCCTAACCCTAGTGTGTTATTCACACAGTCATGTCCAACTCTTTGAGATTCCATGGATGGTAGCTTGCCAGGTTTTTCTGTCATTGGGATTCTCCAGGCAAGAATACTGGAGTGGATTGCCATTTTCTTTGCCAAGGGATCTTCCCAACCCAGGGATCAAACTCAAGTCTCTGGAATTGCAGGCGGATCGTTTACTATCTGAGCCACCAGGGAAGCCCCATTCCTAACCCTAACTTCTCCTTATGCAGAGTACATCATGAGAAATGCTGGGCTGGGAAAAGCACAAGCTGGAATCAAGATTGCCAGGGGAAATATAAATAATATCAGATATGTAGATGACACCACCCTTATGGCAGAAAGTGAAGAGGAACTAACTCTTGATGAAAGTGAAAGAGGAGAGTGAAAAAGTTGGCTTAAAGCTCAACATTCAGAAGACAAAGATCATGGCATCTGGTCCCATCACTTCATGGCAAATAGATGGGGAGACAGTGGAAACAGTGTCAGACTTTATTTTTGAGGGCTCCCAAATCACTACAGATGGTGATTGCAGCTATGAAATTAAGACACTTACTCCTTGGAAGAAAAGTTATGAACAACCTAGATAGCATATTCAAAAGCAGAGACATTACTTTCCCAACAAACGTCCATCTAGTCAAGGCTATGGTTTTTCTAGTAGTCATGTATGGATGCAAGTGTTGGACTGTGAAGAAAGCTGAGTGCCAAAGAATCGATGCTTTTGAACTGTGGTGTTGGAGAAGACTTCTGAGAGTCCCGTGGACTGTAAGGAGATCCAACCAGTCCATCCTAAAGGAGGTCAGTCCAGGGTGTTCTTTGGAAGGAATGATGCTAAATCTGAAAGTCCAATATTTTTGGCCACCTCATGTGAAGAGTTGACTCATTGGAAAAGACTCAGATGCTGGGAAGGATTGAGGGCAGGAAGAGAAGGGGACGACAGAGGATGAGATGGCGGGATGGCATCACTGACTCAATGGACATGAGTTTGAGTGAACTCCAGGAGTTGGAGATGGACAGGGAGGCCTGGCATGCTGTGATTCATGGTGTCGCAAGAGCGGGTGGGGTGAGGGGAGATGGGGTGATGGGGGTGGCATTATCTCTGCATGACAGTTTTTGGAGATCTCATTCATATTTAGAGGCTAGATATTGATTTTGACTGTGACATTTTTTGTTTATTGATATGGCAGGAGATAGTCTCATTTCACAATACGATATCTCTGCTGTTATTCTTTTTGATATTCTAAGTTTTCTTCTTATATAACTCTCTTCTGTATGGAAATCTGCTTTAATAATTTTTATAGAATTGATATACTGACAATAACTTCTCTTATTTTTCCTTCATCTGAGAAAAACTTAACCCTCTCTCCTGAACGATATTTTCATTGCATATAGAATTATGGGTTTGCACTTCTTTCAGCAGTTTATTAACAGTCTTGCACTATCTTTTGGCCTCCATGTTTTCTAATAAGAAAACCACAGTTCCTCTCCTTAATATATATGAAACATGGAAGCTCCTGAAAGTCTTCCAGGTCATAGTAATCCATTTTCTTGAACTCTTTGCATTATGTTGTTTTCCACTGCTTGATATTTTAGCCAATTTCCCCCCTCCCCACCCACATTACTGTAATTTAGTAGCATAAGAGCAATTATTTTTCTCTTATATGTATTATAATTAACATGCGTTCAGTCTTGTCTGACTCTTTGCAACCCCATGGAGTGTAGCCTGCCAGGCTCCTCTATCCAGGTGATTTCCCAGACTAGAATACTGGAGTAGGTTGCCATTTCTTCTCCAGGGGATCTTCCAGATTCAGTGATTGAACCCATGTTTCCTATGTCTCCTGTGCTGCAGGCATATTCTTTATCTTCTGAGCCATCAGGGAAGCTCCACAGTACTTTGACTATTATAATTGGTCAAAATTGCATCGGAAAAGGTACCAACAAAATTAGGCTGCCTTTGTAACTTGGAACATAAAATTTAATTAAGGTTTCTAGTAAACAAAACGGAAATGGAGAACTGTTGCTATCATGTCCTCATTATCTAATAAAAGGAAGTAAGTGAACTCATAAGGAAAGGGAAAATACACTTTTACTGGCTCTAAATGTAAAAAGAAATTTATTATGTAAATGTTTTTTTCAAACAATGTAATGGACATGCCTTTAATAGCAGTAAAACAAAATATTGGTCTGATTTTTCATTTACTCGTTTCTTATGTTTATCCACAATAAAAACAATAAACATAATGCAGATTAAAATTCCTATGAGGGAATCTCTGTGAGATTAAAGTTATATTACAGTATAGGTTTGAAGAGCTCTTGCTATGAGAGAAAAAAACAAACAAACAAATATTGAATTATTTTATATTCCTGAAAGGGTAAAACTGTAGGTAGAATAGGATTGAAATGCTAGAAAGGTAGGCTTGGTAAATGATAAAGTTATTTTGACTTAATTATGAAGAAAAAAAATCAAAAGGCTGCAATGTGGGAAACACATGATTAGACTTGTGCTGTAGAAAGATAATTCAGTTATTCGTATTACCACTTCAAGTTGCATATGGTTATCCTATTGAAATAATCATATAGATATATTTCAGAGACTTCTATAGATGTTATGCTTGATCTAAAAATTTAAAATTTGTGAGCATCGATTAGGAACTGATTACATTACATGCTGTAAATATATATATATTAAGAAACACTGTATAGTACAGCAAAATAAAAAAAGATTCATGTTCACAGGTTCAGAAAGATCTAAAAAATTGCTAATTAAAGAAAGAGATTCATCTAATATTTTTACTCCAGAATACAGAATTATAAGCAGACTAACTTTCTCAATGCTTTTAACTCCTTGGGAATCTGAACTTACAGAATAATGAACTGACCCAAAATCTAAAGGGAGATGGTGCCTGCAGAGAGAGAAGAAAGACTGAGCCCAGAAGAGCTGAGCATATAAAATCTGACACACAGGTGAAGGCTGAGTGTGAGCAGGTAGAGAATATGGAGCCTCCAATGTTGCAGAAAAGTGGAAGAATCCATTAACTTCTTGACAACTTTCTCTACAAACCCTCTAAAGACACTAAAAATCTTGGAAAGAGTCCAGCAATCTTCACTGTGGTTCAGTGCAGACTTGCAAGGGAGACCAGCAGTCCTTGAGGAAGGGCAAAAAACTCCATCAGGGATTTTCTCCCATTCTACACTACAGAGCAACATATTCCATTATTCTTGCCTGAAAAATCCCATGCACAGAGAAACCTGGCAGGCTATAGTTCATGGGGTTGCAAAGAGTTGACACGACTGAGTGACTGAAGACTCATACTATAGAGCAGAAACCTGAATGTGCACAGAATTGGTAAATGGGGCCACTGCCCTTAGGGCACTTGTGAAAACTCCATGCAGATAGGTGAAGAGATCAGTGGGGAAAGAAAACCAGAAAACACTTTTGAAAGTTGTCAAGCATTGAATTTAAAGTACCTTTTATTCAATTAAAAAAAAAAAAAAAGTTTAAAGAAAAGGGAGCAAACACACATGAAAGCAGCTGCCCCTAGGGAAGAGTGTGAGTATACACTGTGCCCGGAAGCAGTGAGGCTAAGCAGTACAGACCTCCTGGAAAGTAGGTTGGCAGGCTCTCACAGGGGATTTTATGTGACAAATTCAACCCATTTCTACACATAAGACTATTCTGGTTTTTCATCTCATTTTTAATGAGTTGTGGTTGTGTTCTTTTGTTTTTGAAAGAATTAGTTCATTTCCCTTGGTATATTTTGATGTCTGCACAGTCTGAGTAATAGTGCATCTTTCACTTCTCATTTTGCTAATTTAGGTCGTATTTTTCCAATTTTGCTGGATGTTCATCTGTTTTATTAATTACTTTTCCAAGAACCAGTTTTAGGTTTCTCTGATTTTCTTTATTGTTTCTTTTCAATTTATTTATGTTCTCATCTTTATTATTTCCTTCATTCTGCATACTCAGATTTATTTTATTGTTGTATAGTAGTTTTGTAAGGGGGAAGCTAAGATTATTGGTTTGAGACCTTTCTTCTTTTCTAATATAGGCACTTATTAGAAATTTTCCCTTAAGCATTGCTTTAGCTGACTACCACAGATATTGATATTATAGTTTTAATTTCCTTCACCTCAAGCATGAGTCACTCAATCGTGTCTGACTCTTAGCAACCTCATGGAAAGTAGTCTTTCAGGCAACTCTGTTCATGGGATTCTCCAGCCAAGAATACTGGAGTGGGTTGCCTTTCCCTTCACCTCAAAATATTTTCTAATTATTCACAATGATTTATGTGAATCAAGAGGCAGATGAGCCCCTCCAGGGTAAAGCAATAGGGTATTCATTCTCTATTGACTAAAACTCCAAAACAAAATAATAGCAGGGCAGTAAAGGGAGGAGGCTCGACCTTGCACAGATCATATATTTCTTATTTCTAAAATCAAGAGAGCTCCCCGACCACACAAATACAGAAAGACTCTTTGGAGGCCAATGGGGGGTCATGTCAAGGGATATTCTAACCAGAGGCCTTTTTGGTAGAGTCCATCTTGGTTCAGAGATGCGTGAACACACATTGGAGGATCCGAAGATATACCAAATACGGACTGTGAACCAGGCAAATCTTAATGATTGGCCAAAGGAAATCCAGAAGAAATGCCTTAAAAAAGTATTCAAACTGCCAAGAGGGTGCAGCTCAGTGACTCTCCCTCTGAGGCTGCCCATGTGTCTATTTACATGTACTGTACTCTTTTCCTCCTAATACTTTACTTGCTTCACTATTTTCTTTCTGCAAAGCTGAAGGGCCAGGGCCCTTGTCACTGACCCATGGGTCTAGTGGCTAGGATCTGGCACTCTCACTGCCATGACCCAACTTAGTCTCTGGTTGGGAACCCAGGTCCTCCTCCATTGCAGGCTGAGGCCACCTGAAATCATATGAATTACATAGAAACTTGCAGTGTTTTTCCAAAATGTTTGGTAGGTTTTCCTATTATCTTCTGTTAATTTCATTAAGGTCAAAGAATATCACTCTATGATTTAAATTTTTTAGAAACTTTTGGGTTAGGATTATGATGTAAAACACAGTTTATCTTGGTGACTATTCCACACACAATTGAAAATACAGTGTATTTTGCTGTTGTAGGAGGAAGTGTTTTATACATATCATATCCCTTTGGTCGATGGTGTTATATTCTACACTCTTGCTGATTTTCTGTCTGATATTTCTACATATTACTTTAAAAGGACCATTATAGTCTCCATCTATAATTATGATTTTTTTCTATTTGTCCTTTCAGTTCTGTGAGTCTTTCCATCTTATATATGAAGCTCCTTTATTAGGTAACTATATATTTAGTATTGCTATATCTTCCTGATGAATTTATTCCTTTAGTGTGGCTTTGTCTTTATTAATATTCTTTTTTCTTGTTTATTTTGTTGTTATTTATTGATATACATATAATCACTGCTTTCTTCTGATTAGCATTAAGGTGGTTGAACCATTCTTATCCTTCTACAGTTAACCAACATATATCACTATATTTGAAATGAATCTCTTGTATAATGAATGTATTGGAATTATTTTTCAACCTAAAAGAGTCTCTTTTACTTAATTGATAGATTTAAGTCATTAAATTCAATATAATTTTAACATGTTTTGATTTGATCTTTCATTTCATTATTTTCTGGTTGCTTTATATATATATATATATATATATATATATATATATATATATACATTTCTCTACTTTTCTTTTTCACACATCTTTTGAGCTATTTAAACATATCTTATTATTCCATTTTAAATCTTTGATTATCTTTTAAGTCTTTCTGTTTTTATATTTTTGATGTTGTTGCAGATATTATAATATACATAATTAACTTTTGCATTTTACTACAATCGATATATTAGCACATAAAGTAGCAATTTTACATTAGGAAGTTTCAATCACCTTCCCATTGGTATTGTACTTGTCTCACATATATCTATATCCCTATCTATCTAGCTAGCTAGCAAGCTATTGAAAATTCAATTGGATTGTGATTTTAATAGTCATATAAAATTAAATGACTCAAAAGTAGAAAAGTTTTTCTTATTAGTTCAGTTCAGTCACTCAGTCATATCCGGCTCTGTGCAACCCCATGGACTGCAGCACATCAGGCTTCTCTTTGCATCACCAACTCCCGGAGCTTGCTCAAACTCATGTCCATTGAGTCAGTGATACCTTCCAACCATCTCATCCTCTGTCATCCCTTTCTCCTTCCACCTTCAATCTTTCCCAGAATCAGGGTGTTTTCCAATGAGTTATTTCTTTACATCAGGTGGCCAAAGTATTGGAATTTCAGCTTCAGCATCAGTCCTTCCAATGAACACTCAGGACTGATCTCCTTTAGGATGGACTGGTTGGACCACCTTGCAGTCCAAGGGATTCTCAAGAGTCTTCTCCAGCACCACAGTTTATAAGCAGCAGTTCTTCAGTGCTCAGCATTCTTTATAGTTCAACTCTCACATTCATACATGACTACAGGAAAAACCATAGCTTTGACTAGATGGACATTTGTTGGCAAAGTAATGTCTCTGATTTTTAATATGCTGTCTAACTTGGTCATAGCTTTTCTCCCAAGAAGCAAGCATCTTTGAATTTCATGGTTTGCAGTCACCTTGTGCAGTGATTTTGAAGCCCCCCAAAATAGAGTCTTTCACTGTTTCCATTGTTTCCCCATCTATTAGCCATGAAGTGATGGGACCAGATGCCATGAAGTGATGGGACCAGATGCCATGATGTTAGTTTTCTGAATGTTGACTTTTAAGCCAACTTTTTAACTCTCTTCTTTCACTTCATCAAGAGGTTTTTTAGTTCTTCTTTACTTTCTGCCATAAGGATGGTGTCATCTGTGTATATGAGGTTATTGATATTTCTCCAGGTAGTTTTGATTCCAATGTGTGCTTCATCCAGCCTTGAATTTTGCATAATGTATTCTGCATATAAGTTAAATAATCAGGGTGACAATATAAAACTTGATGTACTCCTTTCCCAATTGGGAACCAGTCTGCTGTTCCATGTCTGGTTCTAACTGTTGCTTCTTGATCTGTATATAGATTTTCCAGGAGGCAGGTCAGGTATTTGGTATGCACATCTCTTTAAGAATTTTCCACAGTTTGTTGTGATCCACACAGTCATATGCTTTGGTGTAATCAATAAAGAAGAAGTAGATGTTTTTCTGGAACTCTCTTGCTTTTTTGATGATCTAACAGATGTTGCCAATTTGATCTCTGGTTCCTCTGTCTTTTCTGAATCCAGCTTGTACGTCTGGAATCCCATGGTTCATGTAATGTTGAAGCCTGGCTTGGAGAATTTTGAGCATTACTTTGCTAACGTGTGAGATGAGTGCAATTGTGCAGTAGTTTGAACATTCTTTGGCATTGCCTTTCTTTGGAATTGGGATGAAAACTGACCGTTTTTAGTCCTGTGGTGACTACTGAGTTTTCCAAATTTGCTGGCATATTGAGTGTGACACTTTCACAGCATCATCTCTTAAGATTTGAAATAGCTCAACTGTAATTCTATCACCTCACTAGCTTAAGGCCCAAGTGACTTCACATTCCAGGATGTGGGATTCTAGGTGAGTGATCACACTGTCATGATTATCTGGGTCATGAAGTTTTTTTTTAATAGTTTTTTTGTGTATTCTTGCCACCTCTTCTTAATATCTTCTGCTTCTGTTAGGCCCATACTATTTCTGTCCTTTATTGTGCCCATCTTTGCATGAAATATTCCTCTGGTATCCTAATTTTCTTGAAGAGATTTCTAGTCTTTCCCATTCTCTTGTTTTCCTCTATTTTTTTGCATTGATCACTGAAGAAGGCTTTCAGTAATCTCTCCATACTCTTCTTTGGAACTCTACATTCAAATGGGTATATCTCTCCTTTTCATCTTTGCCTTTAGCTTCTCTTGTTTTCTAAGCTATTTGTAAGGCCTCCTCAGACAGCCATTTGCCTTTTTGCATTTATTTTTGTTAGGGATGGTCTTGATCACTGCTTCCTGTACAATGCCATGAAATTCAGCCACTCTGTCTATCATATCTAATATTTTGAATCTATTTGTCACTTCCACTGTATAATTGCAAGGGATTTGACTTAAGTCATACATGCCTAAGGTACGTTTTTATTATACATATCTTGAAACTGCTGACAAAAAATATAGCCACCACCTGAAACTAGCATATTATTTTATTTCGTGGGGATGTTTAGTATTCCAAGCCTTGGAGACAGCATCTCGGTTGCTCTGAAAAAATTGCTCCAAGGAGGTGGGAGGGGGTCAGGCCATGTACAGATTTGTAGCAAAGGGAGCAGGTAATCTGAACATCAAAGATCAGATATCAAGTTAAACAATTGAGAGTTCTATTCATGCGAAGAGGCAAGCATCTGGGTTCATTGAATTCATTCCTTCATGCGCACCTCCTCTGTCTGGGGCCAATTCTGTTTCCCTGTTCACTTTGCTTCTTGCATTCCTGGAAACTCTTCAGCAATTATTGTGGAGCGGGGGTGGGGTGGCAAGAATACACAGAAGAACTGTACAAAAGAGAGCTTCACGACCCAGATAATCATGATGGAGTGATCACTCACCTAGAGCCAGACATCCTGGAATGTGAAGTCAAATAGGCCTTAGAAAGCATCACCACGAACAAAGCTAGTGGAGTTGATGGAATTCCAGTTTAGATATTTCAAATCCTGGAAGATGATGCTGTGAAAGTGTTGCACTCAACATGCCAGCAAATTTAGAAAACTCAGCAGTGGCCACAGGACTGGAAAAGGTCAGTTTTCATTCCAGTCCCAAAGAAAGGCAATGCCAAAGAATACTCAAACTACCGCACAATTGCACTCGTTTCACATGCTAGTAAAGTAATGCTCAAAATTCTCCAAGCCAGGCTTCAGCAGTACATGAACCCTGAACTTCCAGATGTTCAAGCTGGTTTTAGAAAAGGCAGAGGAACCAGAGATCAAATTGCCAACATCCACTGGATCATGGAAAAAGCAAGAGAGTTCCAGAAAAACATCTATTTCTGCTTTAGAGACTATGCCAAAGCCTATGACTATGTGGATAACAATTAACTGTGGAAAATTCTGAAAGAGATGGAAATACCAGACCACCTGACCTGCCTCTTGAGAAATCTGTATGCAGGTCAGGAAGCAACAGTTAGAACTGGACATGGAACAGACTGGTTTCAAATAGGAAAAAGAGTACGTCAAGGCTGTAAAATGTCACCCTGCTTATTTAACTTCTATGCAGAGCACATCATGAGAAATGCTGGTTTGGAAGAAGCACAAGCTGGAATCAAGATTGCCGGGAGAAATATCAGTAACCTCAGATATGCAGATGACACCACCCTTATGGCAGAAAGTGAAGAGGAATGAAAAAGCCTCTTGATGAAAGTGAACGAGGAGAGTGAAAAGGTTGACTTAAAGCTCAACATTAAGAAAACTAAGATTATGGCATCTGGTCCCATCACTTCATAGCGAATAGATGGGAAACAGAGGAAGCAGTGTCAGACTTTATTTTGGGGGGATCCAAAATCACTGCAGGTGGTGATTGCAGCCATCAAATTAAAAGATGCTCACTCCTTGGAAGGAAAGTTATGACCAACCTAGATAGCATATTGAAAAGCAGAGATATTACTTTGCCACAAAGGTCCATCTAGTCAAGGCTATGGTTTTTCCAATGGTCATGTATGGATGTGAGAGTTGGCCTATGAAGAAAGCAGAAGGCCAAAGAATTGATGCTTTTGAACTGTGGTGTTAGAGAAGACTCTTGAGAGTTCCTTGGACTGAAAGGAGATCCAAAAAGTCCATCCTAAAGGAGATCAGCCCTGGGTGTTCATTGGAAGGAATGATGCTGAAGCTGAAACTCCAGTACTTTGGCCACCTCATGTGAAGAGTTGACTCATTGGAAAAGACCCTGATGCTGGGAAGGATTGGAGGCAGGAGGAGAAGGGGACAACAGAGGATGAAATGGCAGGATGGCATCACCGACTCGATGGACGTGAGTTTGAGTGAACTCTGGGAGTTGGTGATGGACACAGAGGCCTGGCGTGCTGTGATTCATGGGGTCGCAAGGGTCAGACATGACTGAGTGACTGAACTAGAACTGGGAGTGGAATGAGGGGGGATGGGGTGATGGGGACGGTATTATTTCTGGATGACGGTTTTTGATGATCTCATTCATATTTAGAGTCCAGAAACTGATTTTGGCTGTGAAATTTTTTGTTTATTGATATGGCAAGGGGTACTCTCATTTCACAATATGATTATCTCTACTGTTATTCTTTTTTTTTATATTCTAAGTTTTCTTCTTTTATAACTCTCTTCTGTATGGAAATCTGCTTTAATAATTTTTATAGAATTGCTATATTGACAATAACTTCTCTTATTTTTCCTTCATCTGAGAAAAACCTAACCCTCTCTCCTGAATGATGTTTTCATTGCATATAGAATTATGGGTTTGCACTTCTTTCAGCAGTTTATTAACAGTCTTTCATTTTCTTTTGGCCTCCATGTTTTCTAATAAGAAAACCACATTTATTTATTGTTCCCCTATAACTAATGTCTGATTTTTTGCTAACTACCAAAAAAAAAAAATCCTTTTTTTTTTTTTTTCATTTTTTCTGTTATGAGATTCTGATCTTGTTTACATCCTGTGGAAAAGTTGGCCTGGTTACATGTAAGCTTCAAGTTTCTACCAGCTTTCCAAAGGTTAGGACTTCAGTAGTCATCTTTTTTCCCAGCAAATTTAAGTTTCTTGCCTCATCATGAAAGAATTCAGAGACAAGCAGGGAGGTTAAGAAAGTGAGAATTTATTTAAGGAAGAATACACTCTCATAGGGAGAGTGGGCAAACAGGTGAGGAGCTGGTGCTCTTGATTTCTTTGACAAGTCAGTTATGAAGGACATACAAATGAAAGGGTGGAATACTCACTGGGGAGGGAGGAGTTTGGGGTCTACATTTCTGAGGAGAGGAGGGATTTTTGTCCTTATTTAGCTTAGATCAGAAGTGTCATGGCTTAGGTGCAAGATGAGTACTTTTTACCTATAAGGCTAATTTTATTGTAAAGAGGGCACAATGAGCAACAGGTTATATTGGAACACAGGAGATGTCCACCTTTCCCCATGACTGCTTTCAGGACATTCTACTTCCAAGACATTATCACTCAAAGGGAGTGGTTTCCTGTCAGTCTGGAGGTTCCTGCTTTCCTTTATTATGGACTCCTTCTGTTTATAGGATACTACCTGCCTGCTGTAACAATCTTGTTTTTAAACACTGAAGCGTTACACTACTCTGTCCTGCATTTGTCCTACATTTGGTTACAGTGGCCAGACTGTAACCAAGATAATGATCTGTCACAACTTCAGTTGTCACAATATACAGAGGTCTTTTTGTGATGTTCTCACATGATTGTGAGAGAGCAGATATTTTTCTTCCTCTTCTTGCAAATCCACATACACTCATGCTGTAGTTAGGGCTTCAACATATGAATTTTAAGGAGACATAATTTAGCCCATAGCTATATATAGTTAGATTGTGTGTGTTACTCACTTAGTCATGTTCGAATCTTTGTGACACTAGGGACTGTAGCCTGCCAGTCCATGGGACTTACCAGGCAAGAATACTGGAGTAGGTTGTCATTTCCTTCTCTACGGAATCTTCCCAATCCAAGGATCAAATCCAGGTCTCTTACATTATGGGCAGACTCTTTACCATGTGAGCCACCAAGGGAGCCCATAGACTCAGAGCAATAAATATTGACTTTTTTTCGCCTGGCCTCTTCATCTTTAAAATTTTTAGTGATTACTTGTTTCCTGTTGCTGCTGCTGAGTAGCTTCAGTCGTATCTGACTCTGTGCAACCCCATAGACTGGTTATGTGTAAGCTTCAAGCCTCTGCCGTCCCTGGGATTCTCCAGGCAAGAACGCTGGAATGGGTTGCCATTTCCTTCTCCAATGCATGAAAGTGAAAAGTGAAAGTGAAGTTTCTCAGTCATGTCCAACTCTTAGCAACCCCATAGACTGCAGCTCACCAGGCTCCTCCGTCCATGGGATCTTCCAGGCAAGAAGAGTGCTGGAGTGGGGTGCCATTGACTTCTCCAATTACTTGTTTAGTAGTTCTTTGATCACAATTTCCTGAAACCACTGGACTAGTTTTTGTTCATACCCCTTCTTTCCCACTGTGCTCTTCCTAGAAAGAGACAAACATTTTCATATGTAACTGAGATATGTCAGAGTATTAGTTGTTGGTTCTTTCTGGAAAGATGACAGACATTTAGAAAAGTTAAAGCAAAAGACTCCAGCTTTCTGGTTGCATTCTTGACAAGTAAAGCTCCAGAAGTAAAGAGCTCAGAAGTTATCACTCCCGGTTTTACAACAAGAAAACTGAAAAGAAATGACTTTTCTTGACTCAGCAAAAAAACTAGTGCTACTGGGCAAATTGCTACTCTAAAATCTGGAGAGACAGATACATCAAGAGAAATAGGAACTGAGATTAGGTTACCTAGAGAAGAATTCACTGAAGCTATAAACCAATGGGAACAAATTAATGGTGATTATGCTAAAATGCTGAATACAGAATAGTATCAAAATATTTCTAGGAGCCCCATCAGATTCTGATCGTAAGAACCTGAGAAAGATCCTTTCTTGGCTCTGGCAAGGAAAGGCAAAGCATAAGCCTTGTGAACTACATTTAGTACCTTCTCTATGAAAAACCCTATTTTCCAGGGCCAAAGTCAGTTAGAGCTTATCTCTTCTGGAAATGGGAATTCCTCTGGGTTTAGCTCCTTTCAGCCTTCCTGTCTTGCCTAAGGAAAGAAACACACTACCACCAGGGATCACATGCCCAAGGAAATAGACTGCAAGTGCTGCAACCAGGAACTGCAGTGAGGGAAACAAAGCTCTAGACTGGAGAGGCATTTGTGAGGGTCAGAGACCACAAGGCACAGCCCACATCCCTAACCACCACACCAATGGGGCTCGAGGATAACAATGGATTATGACAGAAAGAGTTGCATGACAAAGATTCTCCTCTCTCTAGGAGGAGAAACAGCAAGAATACCACCAGGAAGAGACAAAAACAAGGAGATCTGAAAAATGTGAAACTTCTGGCATCTATAGCTACACATAAAATTTCAAATCTGTCTAATGAATGAAAAGGAAATATAAAATCCTCCTCAAATTTATGATATCCTTGTATATGTGTGTGCTAAGTCACTTCAGTTGTGTCTGACTCTTTGCAACTCTATGGACCTCTTCTTTTCATGGGATTCTCCAGGCATGAATACTGCAGAAAAGTTGCCATGCCATCCTCCAAAGAATCTTTCTGACCCAAGTATTTAGTCTGTGTTGTCCCTTTTGTGTTCTGCATCGGCAAGTGGATTCTTTCCCAGTAGCATCACCTGGGAAGCCCATCCTTATATATGGTTCTTGCTATATCTAGAATAGGGCTTCCCAGGGGGTGCAACTAGTAAAAGAAAAAAACAAACAAACAAACAAAAAAAAACAGAAAAACCTGCCTGCCAATGCAGGAGACACAGGAGATGCAAGCTTGATCCCTGAGTCCGGAAGAACAGCAGATGTGGGTTCAATCCCTGGGTCAGGAAGATCCCTTGGAGTAAAAAAAGGCACCCCACTCCAGTATTCTTCCTGGGAGAACCCCATGGACAGAGGATCCTAGCGGGCTACAGTCAGACAGGACTGAGCATCTAAGGACCATATTCAGAGTTAAAGTCTGCAGACAATTTCAATTCTGTTTCTACCTCTAATTTGTTTATATCATTTAGTACCTGGTCTCTAACTTGTGGCTTTTCAATTGACATTTGAGGCAGGTAGATTCTTAGTTGTGAGGTGTTTTCCTGAAGACTGCATGCTTTCAGCAGACAGGGATGTATGCACATTTAATCCCAATCAAACCCACAAGTCATTGTAAAATCAAAATTATCCCCTTATTAATTTTTTACAATGCTCTTTGGAAAGAATATAGTGCTCAGATGCTCAGTCCTGTCTGACTGTAGCCTGCTAGGATCCTCTGTCTGTGGGGTTCTCCCAGGAAGAATACTGGAGTGGGGTGCCATTTCCTACTACAGGGGATCTTGCTGATCCAGGGATTCTTAAAGAGTTGGAAATATCAGACCACCTGACCTACCTCTTGAGAAATCTGTATGCAGGTCAGGAAGCAACAGTTAGAACTGGACAGGAAACAAAAGACTGGTTCCAAATTGGGAAAGGAGTACGTCAAGGCTGTATTTTGTCACTCTGCATATTTAACTTATATGCAGAGTACAACATGAGAAATCCCATGCTGAATGAAGCACAACCTGGAATCAAGATTGCTGGGAAAAATATCAGTAACCTCAGATATGCAGATGACGCCACATGTAGAAAGTGAAGAAAAACTAAACAGCTTCTTGATGAAAGTGAAAAAGGAGAGTGAAAAAGTTGGCTTAAAACTCAACATTCAGAAAACTAAGATCATGGCATCTGGTCCCATCACTTCATGGCAAATAGATAAGGAAACAATGGAAACAGTGACAAACTTTATTTTGGGGGGCTCCAAAATCACTGCAGGTGGTGTCTGCAGCCATAAAATTAAAAGATGCTTGTTCCTTGGGAGAAAAGCTAAGACAAAGCTAGACAATATATTAAAAAGCAGAGACATTATTTTGCCAACAAAAGTCCATCTAGTCAAAGCTATGGTTTTTCCAGTAGTCATGTAGGAATGTGAGAGTTTAACCATAAAGAAAGCTGAGCGCCAAAGAATTAATGCTTATGAGCTGTGGCATTGGAGAAGACTGTTTTGAGAGTCCCTTGGACTGCAAGGAGACCCAACCAGTTAATCCTAAAGGAAATAAGTCCTGAATATTCATTGGAAAGACTGATGCTGAAGCTGAAACTCCAATACTTTGGCCACCTGATGAGAAGAACTGACTCACTTGAAAAGACCCTGATGTTGGGAAAGATTGAAGGCGGGAGGAGAAGGGGATGACAGAGGATAAGATGATTGGAGAGCATCATCACTGATTCAAGCGATATGAATTTGAGTAGGTTCTGGGAGTTGGTGATGGACAGGGAAGCCTGGCGTGCTGCAGACTTTGGTGTCACAAAGAGTCAAACACAACTGAGTGACTGAACTGAACTTGGAAGGAAATATTTCTTGAGTTGAAACACATTAATAGATATTGTATTATATCTAGTTCTAAAATTAAGATATTATTATAGTTCAAACAATGTTTTGCACTCTGAACAAAACCAAACCTCTGTGATTTCATCACCAATAACTTGTTTTTATATGAAAGAATGTCATTCAATTATATTCTCATTTTTGAATGTATGGGAATATCTTTGCTTATGTCACTCAAAGCCAATTTTATCTGAAAATGAACAATTTGGAAATCACTAGCTGTTTTTTCTTTCTTCTGGCCAGCACTGATCAATCTACTTCTGATAACCATGTAGGCTATTTAGAAGATAGAGAAATTATGATGTAGATTAGTGATGACTAATACTTCAAATATCTTAAGAAGAAATAATGAGGTTAATCAAGGTTAATTTGTACTAATTTGCACTTAGTAAATTACCAAAGAGTAAATTATAATACCATAATAAACATAATTGCCTTATCTGTATTAGTAGCCGCTCAATAATAACTCTCTAAATTAGACATTGTCATGAACTACTTAATGTTAACCATAAATCCTTAATGATTGTATTATTTATTTATTATTTATTTTATTATTTATATTTTATTATTTCTTTGAAAATAATGCCATATTATAGTGACATATGTGTGTATATATGCATGTGTAAAGTGTTGGCAGTATTCACTTTCTGAACCCTTAATTATCATGTGGAAATCTTTTTATTTATGCCATTTTTAATACTGGTGAGGACTAACAGTGAAGTGGAGAAGGCAGTGGCAACCCACTCCAGTACTCTTGACTGGAAAATCCCATGGATGGAGGAGCCTGGTAGGCTGCAGTCCATGGGGTTGCTAGGAGTTGGGCACAACTGAGCGACTTCACTTTCACTTTACACTTTAATGCATTGGAGAAGGAAATGGCACCCCACTCCAGTGTTCTTGTAGGCTGCCGTCTGTGGGGTCACACAGAGTCGGATACGACTGAAGCGACTTAGCAGCAGCAGCAGCAATGAAGATTCTCTGAAAATCTTCTAAGGCTTATACCTGGGATCAAACGAGAGGAGCTAGCCTATAAAGAATATGTGTGTGTGCTCAGTCACTCAGTCATATCCACCTCTTTGTGACCCCATGGTCTGTAGCCTGCCAGGCTCCACTGACCATGGGATTTCCCAGGCTAGAATACTGGAGTGGGTTGAAATTTCCCTCTCCAGATATTTAATCTTTGGTCAATTATTTTTATTGGAAGATTACTAAAATTTAGTGTTCATTCTTCATTTCACAAATATATATTGAAGGCCTATTATATACAAAGGCTCCTGCTTTTAGAATTACTGAGAGGATGTTATGAACCAAGCATACATGATGTAAGCCTCACTGAGCACAGTAATGTCTGGTGACAGACAATGAAACATGCAAATTTAACGTGAATGTTATTATATTGTCTGGTTTTCAGGTTTCTATGAGAGCACATAGGAGATCAGAAAAAAAAAGCAAGTGAAAAAACAGAAAGACGGAATATAAGAGACTGGAAGCTATTTCCTAAGTCTGTGATGTTAAATGCAAGTGGGTGGGTGGTGAAAGATGAAGCTAGAGAGAAAATCACATTCTAAATCTGAAGTAGCCCTCAGTCTCTGCAGAAGAGTTTGTCCCTCACACTTTCAGAAAGTAAAAAGTCATTGAAGCACTTTAACAAGAAAAAAAATAAAAAAAAATAAAGAAATATTTATTTGGCCATGCAACATGTAGGATCTTAATTCTTTTACCAAGGACCAAATCCATGCCCCCTGCATTGGAAGCATGGAGTCTTAATCACTGGACCATCAGGGAAGTCCCTGAAGGAGTTAAGTTAGAGAAAGGACATGCCCCTTTAGATTTAGATTTCTATGACTTTAGAAAGAGTCCTCTGGATATAATGCACAAAACTTTATAAGCGAAAAAATCCATTACATGTTTCTCATCTTATTAGAGTATCAAATATATGGTTGCAACTATGTTGTTTTAATCTAGAAATATGTTATATACTGCTAAATTCACAGAACTTTACATAGTAGAGTATTTTAAACACTATGTTTCCTTGGTATACTTTTCTATTCCCGCATCTCCTTTCCTTTTATAAAGGCAATTAGCTTCCTTGTGCTTTATTGTATATCTTTTTGACTAAAAAAATCTTATGAGGAAAGGTTCAGTCAAATAACCTTGAATGTCTTCATTTTCTGGTGACAAGTTTGAACCATTGCCATCATCAGTTCAGTCACTTAGTCGTGTCCAACTCTTTGAAACCCCATGGACTGTAGCACACCAGGATTCCCTGTCCATCACCAACTCCTGGAGCTTGCTCAAATTCATGTCCATCGAGTCAGTGATGCCATCCAACCATCTCATCCTCTGTTGCCCACTTCTGCTCCTGCCTTCAATCTTTCCCAGCATCAGGGTCTTTTCTAAAGAGTCAGTTCTTCACTTTAGGCGGCCAAAGTATTGGAGCTTCAACTTCAGCATCAGCATCACTCCTCCCAATGAATATTCAGGACTGATTTCCTTTAGGATTGACTAATTTGATCTCCTTGCTGTCTAAGGAACTCTCAAAAGTCTTCTCCGACACCAAAGATAATTGCCACCATAGACAACTGTTAAATCAAATAAGGCTGGTTGACCACAAATCCTTGGCTACAATAACTGGAACAGGGAAGAGAAGCTGTCTCAGTGTGTGTCAAGCAAACTTTCTCCCATACAGCATTTGAGCTCCTAATCTTAATGATTGAGGTATGTACCTGGGGTCATATTGTAACAGGGAAGAGTCAGTTTTGACTCCTCCATGTTAGATCTGTTCCTTTGGTCACTTTTGTTAGTTATCATAATCACACATAATGCCCTGCTTCAGAGGGAATGGCAACATTCCAGCATTCTTGCCTAGAGAACCCCCATGGACAGAGGAGCCTGGAGGGCTATAGTTCATGGGGTCACAAAGAGTCAGACACAAATGAGTGACTAAGCACAGCACAGCACAGGGAGTACTGCCGCTCTACTTGGCTTTTATGCTGAAGTGCCTTTGTTCAGATGCCTGTCCACCTGTAGCTGGCAAGAAGGAAGAAATGAACACATCCTCCTACCTCAGGCTTATCATCCTAGGAGATACTTTTAAGATTAAATAGACTTTTCAACTTTGTTTTCTCACCTCCCCCATCTCTGATCCATAAAAGAACCTGGCACCCAGTCCCCAACAAGATGGTTGTTTTGAGACTTTGGTCTGCCATCTTCTCAGTAAGCTGGCTTTCTGAATAAAGTCATATTCTTTGCCTCAACACCTCATCTCTTGAATTCATTGGCCTATGATACAGCGAGCAGAGCAAGCTTGGACTTGGTAACAATAAGATTGGTAGAAGATGAAATTTCTTCAAAGGTATTATATTGATGTATTTGGAATAGTATATAATTATGATCTTCTTAGGACAGGTTTGTCAATGCTGCCTTGGGTTTTGTATGACACCAAGTCTCCTTAAAATAAACACAGTTCCCTTGATCTAGTTTGATTTTATTTGCTTCTTAGAAGCAAACTGATATATTTTTTATATTATCAAAATAATTATTTGACAAAAAATTTAATGTTTGCTAGTATTAAAATGTCTACACTCCTGTACACTGCTCTATTTAAAATGGATAACCAACAAAGAAATATTGTATAGCACATGGAGCTCTGTTCAATGTCATGTTACAGCCTGGATGAGAGGGACATTGGACGAGAACGGATACATGTATATATATCCATATATATATAGCTGAGACTATTTGCTGTTCACCTGGATCTATCAGAACATTGTTAATTGGCTGTACCTCAATAAAAATGCTTTTGGTGTTAAAAAAAATAAATAAAATGAATGTCTAGCACATTGGTATATCTTTATGCAGGCAAACATATTGTTTGTGACCAATCAACATTTTTTAACACATACCAGTTAAGTTTAGACGATTTCACCTCTATAAAGCAGAAAAATTCTAATTCACCAACTTTCAGAATTCAGGGGAAAGAATGGTCATATTACTAGAAGCTCCAAGATAAGATGCTAGTTAATTTAGTGGTTCAGTGACATTGCTAATGCTAAAAACCTACATCTCTCTTTCTATGTCTTCAGTCCTCAAACTATCAATTATATCTGTGTGTTGTTCCAACAACATTACAATGTTATGATCATCTCAGCCTCTCACAATAATATCACATTTCTAGGATTCATGAAACCACTTACAAATACCTGTATTTAAAGAGATAACTTAGAACTTAAGATAAAAATAGAATCTTGGAGAAAGAAGCATCTTTGAGATCATCAAATATAGCATTCTCATTTAGAGATCTGAAAATGTATCTCCCATATTTTTACTTATATTATTGGCTCTCCAGTCAATAAATTCTTATATACATAGACAAGAAGTATGAAAGGGGGTCAGCTAAAATTAACTTCAAAGAATAATAAGGTAAATTGTGCACTGAAAAATTTATCCTTCAAGATACTGAGACATAAGTGGTGATTTTGTGCCATGGTGATGAGGAAGATAGGGGGTTAGTTGAGGAAAGTGACAAATATATTTAGTCAGCTTGATACTTCCAATTTGCAGTTGGTACTATGTTGTTTTTATCCTCTCTATATATTCATTTCTAGATATGAGATGTCAAATTCATGCAGAAGTATTCTCAGGCCTCTGGAAGCATGTTTCATTCAGAATTCAGAATGCACATGAAGTTTGGGGATTGCACATGAAGACTTGATTCCTGTTTGTACAAAGTTTATTATAAAATCGGGGATACAGAACTAATACAAGTTATTGTGAAAAATTAGAGTCAAACTAAGTGCTACAGAATTATTATATTCCAAATGAACCCTACAGTGTTTTAAAATTTAAAAGGTCAATTTAGAGATACAGGCTATACTGCCAGTCACTTCATTTCAGCATTGATATTTCAAACTAAGTGATATTCCCCACCACCCCCATTTTACATACTGGGTTTCCACCAAAGATTGCATTTGAAGAAAAAGGGACAAAGAAATTTTGCAAAGAATTAGAAAGTCACAGAGAAGTGGCATTTAAAGTAGCACATAGAAAGTTTGGAAATGTAAATGTAATATTTCATTTTTCTATCTTTTCTTCACAACACCAATGTAATATAAGATTATATATATAATGTATATACACAATATGTCAAAAATATGTGTATATATACATATATGTATGTATAATTATACTTCATCATAAGCAGAAAACATCAGTAGTAGAACACCATTAGTAGAAAACCAATCTTGCTTTTATATTAACGACAACAATGCCTTAATCATAATAGCAAATATCTTTCATGTTTTATTTTAAGCTTTTAAGAAGTTGAGTTTACACATATGTAGCTTCTTTCTCTCTCTCTCTTTTTTTTAATATTCAAAGTTCCCTTTGGTACTTTCTTATTTATACAAATTGAATGAACTATATATGCACATAAGATAAAAGAAATTTTCAGTCAAGATTCTTTATTTTTCAGCCATCTTCTCTGTCTGACCACAACAAGAGTAATAAAATCAATTTTGTGAGAAATTTCAAAGCTGAAGTAACCAATATAATATGCTATCTCAGATCAATAGAAGCTATCCCTCTCTTGTTCTCATTTTCTATTCCACTTTGTACCTCTTGCCTATTGCTGAGCTGAATCCCAAGTGTTAATTTGGAAATCTGCTTTTCATTGTTGAGCATTCTGATGGAAGGGAAGTTAACACTGGGGAGAGAAACACCTTCTCCATTGAATGCAGAAAGTCAGCTTACTGCCATTAATACTATGAACAGTTTTTCTGAAATTGTTATTCCAAAATAGTATTTTATGGAACTGATTTCTTTAAAAAATGACTTTATTTTCTAGAGTAATTTTAGAATCGTAGCAACACTGAGGGGAAGGTATAGCGATTTACCACATACTCAAGCTCCCAACTATGCATTGCCTCTCCATTGTGAACAACCCCCATCAGAGTGTGGTAGATCTGTTACAATGGGTGAACCTGCACTGAAAAATCGTTATCATTCAAAGTGCATAGTTTACGTTGTGGTTAATGTTGTGCATTCTATGGGTTTGGAAAAATGTGTAATGACAAGTATCCGTCATTATTATATCACACAGAGTCTTTTCACTGCCCTAAAAGTCCTCTGTGCATCACCTACCCTTCTACTTCTTTCCCCGAATCTTGGTAACCACTTACCTTTTGCTGTCTCTATGGCTTTGTCTTTCCTAGAATGTCATATGATTGGAATTACACACTATGTAGACTTTTCAGACCATTTCTTTTTCTTTTTTTTTACTAGTAACATGCATTTCAGGATCTTCCATGACTTTTCATGGCTTGATAAATTTTATAGCTCTAAAAATATTCCACTGTCTAGACGTACCACATTTTATATATTTATTCACCTACTGAAGGACATCTTAGCTGTTTCCAAGTTTTGGCAATTATAAAGTTGACATAAACATCATGTGCATGTTTTTGTGTGGACATAAGTTTTCAACTCCTTTGGGTGAATACCAAGGACTGTCATTGCTGGAATTGTATGATAAGAGTATGTATTGTTTTGTAAGAAACCACTAAAATGTTTTCCAGAATGGTTGTAACATTTTGCGTTCCTGCCAGCAGCACAGGAGAGAATATGCTATTCTACCATCTGGCTAGCATTTGGTGTCGTCAGTGTTCCAGATTTTGGCCAAGGATGGCTAGCGTTTAGTAGTACTTCATCGTTGCTTTAATTTGCATTTCCCTAATGAAATATAAAGTAAACATTTTTTTCATATGCTTATTTGCCATCTGTGTATCTTCTTTCCTGACATGTCTATTAAGGCCTTTGGTTCATCTTTTTTTTTTTTTTTTTAATCAGCTTGTTAGTTTTTTTATTGTTGATTTTTAAAAGTTCTTTGTATATTTTGGAGGACCATTCTTTATCAAATATGTCTTTTATAAATATCTTCTCCAAGTTTGTAGCTTTTTTTCTCATTATCTTGACATTGTTTTGCAGAGCATATGTTGTTAGTTTTAATTAAGCTAACTTATCAGAAGTTTTGCAGTTTTGTAGTTTTTAGATCTGTAATCCATTTCAAGTTAATTGTGACAGTGTAAACTCTACGTCTAGATTTTTGGGTTTTTTTGCATGTGGGAATCCAGTTGTTTCAGTTCCATTTGTTGAAAAAACTATTTTGGCTCCATTTTTCTTCTGCGTTTGTCCTTTGTCAAAGATCAGAATTCCTAGTTCTTTTCCTAGAGGGATTGTATTCAAAAACCAAGATGTCTCAGGTCTGGGTATGTTCATTGCTACTGGGTTGTCAAGACCACTGGGAATACATACATAGGAATATTCATATATATGTATATACATGTATGAATATACACACCATTCTTTCTTGAATTATTTCTCTATCTATACCACTATTTCTGAATCTATTCATATATATATATATATATATATATATATATATATGCATATTTTTCCATACTGATGTTTCCAACTCTAATCTCATACCTCAGGTTTCATTTTAGCCTCTCCTTCCTATTTATCTATAACTTCCCTCTCTGTCAGTAACATGTTTAGCTCCCACTTTCTATCACTCATTAGCTTGTTAGTTGATTCTCAGTATACCTCTAAAGCAGGTTCAGAACTGCTAACTCAAATCCCTGTGAAAAAATTATCAGTTAAACTACAGTGCTTTGTGCCATTTCTTTTGTCTTTACTTTTAAAATTTCCCGCCAAAGCACTGTTATCAAAAGTTACCTAGGTCAAGTCCGTTTTCTTCCCCACTGGTTTACAGCTTATTGCATGAACAACTTCATCTATCACAAAGCATTTTCTTTAATTATGAGAAAGCTTGCATCTGATTATGTCAAACAAAAATACATTGGAAAAAAAAAAGAATATTAACCAAGAGGGCTTCAATATCATTTCTCTATTTTCCAGGTGAGAATGAAATAATCTGGAAAATCTGCTTTTCATCAAAGCACGTACTTCAAGCAGAACGGTTGGTACCATGTGGTTTGAGCAGTGGCTAATTTTTACACTAGAAAATCAGTGACAGTCATAGCCAAATACAGCTAAGCTATACATGTCCTGATTCGGTTTGTATGTTCTTTTTCCTGCAGCATGTGATCTTCAATAATCCACTTCCATTCTTCTATTATCTGGTTCCAAACTGCATTGGAAGAGTCAATACCATATCCTAGAATGTTTATTCTATTACACACAATATTACTTTCTTTAAGAAACCCCTCAGTTGCCAATCAACATTGTGTCATATGGATGTAGAATTGATTGAGTATTACATAATGATATAATTATACCTCTTTTCTTACTGTTAACATTTTGTCATTCCACAAATATTGGTAAATTATCTATGAAGTGCAATGCTGGGTTATATTAGTTTTCTATGGCTGTGCAGCAAATTACTTACTACAAGTTTAGCAGCTTAAAAAATACCTAAATGTCTTATAGTTTCTGTGAAGCAGATCTTTTTCTCAGGGTTTCACAAGCCTACATGAAGCTGTCATTTGGCAGCTTTCTCATCTGGAGACTCAACAAGGGAAGAACCTACTTCCAAGCTCATATAGGGAGTTGGCTGAATTTGTTTCCTTGTGGCTGTATGAAGGAGTACCCAATTTTTTATTGGT
The DNA here is from genome assembly GCF_023091745.1 of Budorcas taxicolor. Lineage (NCBI taxonomy): Eukaryota > Metazoa > Chordata > Mammalia > Artiodactyla > Bovidae > Budorcas > Budorcas taxicolor. The sequence goes on from NC_068910.1 coordinate 92,780,996, forward strand.
TGTTGACCTGAGTTCACTCTCAGATCCCAGAGGCACCTCCATATTGTCTTACATCATAGCTCTCCTCATAGGCAGCTTCATTCTTCAAGACCAGCTAGAGGACCCCTTCTTCCATGTTGCTAAGACTGAGTCTTATAGAATATAAAATAATCATAAGATTGACATCCATACCTTTGCCATATACTATTGTTAGGAAGAAACAATAGGCTGTGTTGCTAATTAACATAATTCAGGCAAAATGTGACTTATGGGGGAAATGAAGTTAGGGTGTATCTACCTCATAGGTGTTGTAGATATTAGAGTAAATATAAAACATAAGTTTCCAATACTTGTAAGTTATGTATCCTGTGTGGCAACAGATAAAAATAAAGAGGACATAAAAATAGTTACAGATATCTATGTGTTATATAGTAGAAATAAACAGACTGTTAAGAAAGGGATTCATATAGAGGAAAGCGTATTTAAGGTGGGCTAGTACGGAATAGCATTTGGAGGCCAGACATCTCTCTAAAGACCAAGACCAAAAGGATGAAGAGCTAGCTATGAGAAGAATGAGAAAGTAGGGAGGGGCAGACTTTCATACAGAGGAAACTGTGATCTTAGAAGTAGGGGAAAAAAACTAACTTGCCTCAGAAGCTGCAGTAGAAGTGTGCAATGTAAGTATAATGAAAAAGGGGCATGAATATATATAGACTCTTCATAGATTTTAGGCCAAACAAGGAACTTACGTTTTATTTTAAGAGCAATGGGCATTAGTGCAAAAAAAGTGGTATGATTTGACACATAATTGAATAATCTTACTCTTTTAAATAAATAAGAAATAGTTGGAGACTGGATGGAGGATGACCAATTAAAAAGTTATTGCTTTCAGTACAGTTCAGTCACTCAGTCGTGTCCAATTCTTTGCGACCCCATGAACCACAATACACCAGGCCTCCCTGTCCATCACCAACACCCGGAGTCCACCCAAACCCATGTCCATCGAGTCAGTGATGCCATCTGCCATCTCATCCTCTATTGTCCCCTTCTCCTCCTGTCCTCAATCTTTCCCAGCATCAGGGTCTTTTCAAATGAGTCAGCTCTTCGCAACAGGTGGCCAAGGTATTGGAGTTTCAGCTTCAACATCAGTCCTTCCAATGAACACCCAGGACTGATCTCCTTTAGGATAGACTGGTTGGATCTTCTTGCAGTCTAAGGGACTCTCAAGAGTTTCCTCCAATACCACAGTTCAAAAGCATCAATTCTTAGGTGCTCAGCTTTCTTTATAGTCCAACTCTCACATCTGTACATGACCACTGGAAAATCCAAAGCCTTGACTACACGGACCTTTGTTGGCAAAGTAATGTCTCTGCTTTTGAATATGCTGTCAAGTTTGGTCATAACTTTCTTTCCAAGGAGTAAGCATCTTTTAATTTCATGGCTGCAATCACCAGCTGCAGTGATTTGGAGCCCAGAAAAATAAATTCAGCCATGGTTTCCACTGTTTTCCCTACTATTTCCCATGAAGTGATGGGACCGGATGCCATGATCTTAATTTTCTGAATGTTGAATTTTAAGCCAACTTTTTCACTCTCCTCTTTCCCTTTTATCAAGAGGTTCTTTAGTTCTTCTTCATTTTCTGCCGTAAGGGTGGTGTTATCTGCATATCTGAGGTTATTGATATTTCTCCCGGCAATCTTGATTCCAGCTTGTGCTTCTTCTAGCCCAGCATTTCTCATGATGTACTATGCATAAAAGTTAAATAAGCAGGGTGACAACATGCAGGCTTGATGTACTCCTTTTCCTATTTGGAACCAGTCTGTTGCTCCATGTCCAGTTCTAACTGTTGCTTGCTGACCTGCATACAGATTTCTTAAGAGGCGGTCAGATGGTCTGGTATTCCCATCTCTTTCAGAATTTTCCAATTTATTGTGATCCACACAGTCGAAGGCTTTGGCATAGTCAAAAAAGCAGAAATAGAAGTTGTTCAGGAATTCTCTTGCTTTTTTGATGATCGAGCAGAAGTTGACAATTTGATCTCTGGTTCCTCTGCCTTTTCTAAAACCAGCTTGAACACCTGGAAGTTCACGGTTCATGTATTACTGAAGTCTGGCTTGGAGAATTTTAAGCATTACTTTACTAGAGTGTGAGATGAGTGCAGTTGTGTGATAGTTAGAACATTCTTTGGCATTGCCTTTCTTTGGGATTAGAATGAAAACTGATCTTTTCCAGTCCTGTGGCCATTGCTGAGTTTTCCAAATTTGCTGGCATAATGAGTGCAGCACTTTCACAGCATCATCTTTCAGGATTTGAAATAGCTCAACTGGAATTTCATCACCTCCACTAGCTTTGTTCGTTGTGATGCTTCCTAAGGCTGACTTGACTTCACATTCAAGGATATCTGGCTCTAGGTGAGTGATCACACCATCGTGATTATCTTGGTCATGAAGCTCTTTTTTGTACAGTTCTTCTGTGTATTCTTGCCACCTCTTCTTAATATGTTCTGCTTCTGTTAGGTCCCTACCACTTCTGTCCTTTATTGAGCCCATCTTTGCTTTATGACAGGCTAAAAATGGGTGAAGATTGGCCAATAGTGGTGACAGAAGACAAAAGTGAGGTGAATGAGCCAAAATATATTCTTGTGGTAGAATATATGGATTTGGTTTTCATATTGAGATTGTGATACAGCTAAATTAAATATTGAATGCCCACAAACCTCAGAAGAAATATCAATCATATTCAAAGCCATGAGAGAAGTTAATATTACTTGGTGAATTTTTTCATGTGATGAAATAGGTCTAGTATCCTAATAATAAATGTGTAGTGGATTAAGAGGATATAGCAGTGGGATATGAATAACAATGACTAGTGGAAGAGACAAAACAAAAGAAAATATGAGATCATGAAAGACAAAGAGAAGGTAAGTTTTCCTTCTGAAGAAAAGAACCATCTGTAGCTGCTTCACCTGGACGCTGCATAACATGAGGACAGACAGTACATGCTATGAAAATTATTAATAATGCTGACAGGAGCAGAACTGGAAGTGAAAGATTGATATCAATGCACTAATACAAGCAGAAGGCAGATTGAAGTTGATTGACAAGTGAATTGGACATGAAGATTGCATATGATATTTTACTGTGAGAAAAAGCAAAGAATAGAAATGAACTTAAGAAGGAAATAATGAACATTCAAGGTTTTCTCATGAAATAAAATATGTAGAACACTTCACATTGTGTCTGAGCCATATTAGTGGCTAAAAAATGTGAGTTCCTTTCTTGCCTTTAATGGATACTTGTATAGAGTGCTTATAAAAAGGGACTAGAATTTTTTTCCCTTCAATAGAAAAATGTCTAGATTGAATGCTACTTGAAACAAACATCTTCTATCCACTTACTTTACTTTTCTCCCCATGTCATGCATAAAACCACATGCTTAATCATTGCAATATTACAGTAGTTTAACAATTTCAACACTACACGTTTTTGAGAACTGACAAAGAGATGATACTAAAAGAAATTTTCCAGTGATAACTTCCTTGATATCTTACCTCTCTCTTTTACCTATTTTACGTTACTTTCTTTATTCACACATGCAGTTTGGAGAGACATCCCACTAAGCCCAAGTTAAATCTTGCTGCTGCTGCTGCTGCTGCTGCTGCTGCTGCTGCTGCTGCTGCTAAGTCGCTTCAGTGGTATCCAACTCTTTGTGACCCCATGGACTGCAGCCTACCAGGCTCCTCCATCCATGGGATTTTCCAGGCAAGAGTACTGGAGTGCAGTGCCATTGCCTTTGAGTTAAATCTTAACTTGCGCTAAATCTAATCCTGGAAAAATCAATTTAATTCTCTGGGCCTCAGTGTACTTATATGAAAAATGTAGGCTGTGATCTGACATTTTTAAGTTCTTTTCAAGTTTTCAAAGGCCATGATTTTACTGTTTGAACTGTCTCCTCTGGAAGAAATAAAATAAGAAAGAAAATAGAAGGGTGATAAATCTATTTTTATTATACCTATTTTCATTGCTTCTATGATATTATTTATATAAGAAGAAAATCATTTTAAAAATTGTAATTCCATCAAAAGACTAAAACTAATTGCATTTTATAGTGAACATTGAGGTTCTGCATTGTTTTAGTATGTGGGACAGACTACATTTTTCTTAGCCTACCACTTATTCAAAATCTACGTATTTTCAGTTCTAGATTTAACAAATACATATCACTGCAGATGGTAACTGCAGCCATGAAATTAAAAGATGCTTACTCTTTGGAAGAAAAGTTATGACCAACCTAGATAGTATATTCAAAAGAAGAGACATTACTTTGCCGACTAAGGTCCGTCTAGTAAAGGCTATGGTTTTTCCTGTGGTCATGTATGGATGTGAGAGTTGGACTGTGAAGAAGGCTGAGCGCCGAAGAATTGATGCTTTTGAACTGTGGTGTTGGAGAAGACTCTTGAGAGTCCCTTGGACTGCAAGGAGATCCAACCAGTCCATTCTGAAGGAGATCAACCCTGGGATTTCTTTGAAAGGAATGATGCTAAAGCTGAAGCTCCAGTACTTTGTCCACCTCGTGCAAAGTGTTGACTCATTGGAAAAGACTCTGATGCTGGGAGGGATTGGGGGCAGGAGGAGAAGGGGATGACAGAGGATGAGATGCCTGAATGGCATCACAGACTCGATGGACGTAAGTCTGAGTAAACTCCAGGAGATGGTGATGGACAGGGAGGCCTGGTGTGCTGCGATTCATGGGGTCGCAAAGAGTCGGACACGACTGAGCGACTGAACTGAATTTAACTGAACTGATATTAATTTAAATTGACAGAACATGGTAAAACAAGGCAAGCCGTATTTTAAGAAGGCAAGCTGAATAAACTTGATCAGAATTTTGTTTCTCTTCCAATGAAATCAATATTTCATTCCTCACTATCATTTTAGTTATCATTAGTCTCTCTTACTCTAATAGGTAAATAATTTTAAATTCTATTAACACAATGAGCATCTAATTATATTAACAGATAAATGTTTAAATGGATATGTAAAATGATAGAAGAATGTATATAGACAAACACAAGATCTGAGATCAAGTTAATACATCATCTACCGCGTTTAGTTAGGGTTCTTACAAATTATTATGACTCATGTGCACATTAAATAGAAGAAATTTATTAGGCTGGTGCAAAAGTAATATCAGTTTTAGATCCTGAATTTTAAATCATTATAGCTAGGATGAAACACACGGAGAAGACAATGGCACCCCATTCCAGTGCTCTTGACTGGAAAATCCCATGGACAGAGAAGGCTGGAAGGCTGCAGTCCATGGGGTCGCTGAGGGTCAGACACGACTGAGCGACTTCACTTTCACTTTTTACTTTTATGCATTGGAGAAGGAAATGGCAACCCACTCCAGTGTTCTTGCCTGAAGAATCCCAAGCACGGGGGGAGCCTGGTGGGCTGCCATCTATGGGGTCGCACAGAATCAGACATGACTGAAATGACTTAGCAGCAGCAGCAGCAGCAGCAGCAGGATGAAACATATCTTTATTAAAATCATATTTGGAACCATTACAATCAACAATATTTTGTCAACAAAAATAATTTTTTTTCCTGTAGCATAAAAATACTCATGGAAAGTATTTTCTACTTCTAACTAATTGTGGAAGCATTTTCCCTGAAAAAAGTTGTTGGGATGCTTGAAGAAGTGGTAGTTAGTTGCCAGAGGTGAAGTGAATATGGTAGATGAGGCAAAACTTTGTTGCCCAATTTGTTCAACTTTTGATGCATTGGTTGTGCAATGTCTTCTTGGGTATTGTCACAGAGAAACATTGGGCCCTTTCTGTTGACCAATGCTGGCTGCAAGCAATGCAATTTTTAGTGAATCTCATCTATTTTTGTGAGCCCCCAAGAATAAATTAGTGGGGAATAAAAGTAATCTCAATGGGCAGGATTTTGAACTCAGGATGCAACTAACTATCCACTTTGTCAATGTGGAGATGACTAGTGTTAGCAATATATAGGAGCTTCTCTGGTGGCTCAGATATCTGGCAAAGAATCTGCCTACAATGCAGGAGACCTGGGTTCAATCTCTGGGTCAGGAAGATTCCCTGGAGAAGGGAATGGCACCCCATTCCAGTATTCTTGCCTGGAGAATCCCATGGACAGAGGAGTCTGGCAGGCTACAGACCATGGGACCACAGAGAGTCGGACATGACTGAACAACAAACACTTTCACTAAACTAACACTTTCAGAGATGTATAATAAGAAATATCCTACAATTGTGCTAGCGGTCAAGGACAAAGAAAAAGAATACTAGACAAGTGATGACAAAAGTGCTTGATAAAGAGGAATGTGGGTGGGTCCTTGGAAGGGGTCCCTAGTTGAGGCTTTGTGTACCATATAAATACTCATCAAAGGATTTTTCTAAAGAGAAGGGTGTTAATAATCATCTGGACATCTTGCCCAATTACCACCTAGTCTCCTTCATCTAGACTGCAGTGTTTGGTCAAAGTGCTCATATGAAGATCAGTCAGGGTGGTGTAGGTAAAGGTTATGCCTATGGCATAGTCCTTCAACACAACTCATTTGGTTTCAGAGGTGTTAAGTGCTCAAAGGGCAAATAGCAGAAGCCTTTGAAAGTGAAAGTCGCTCAGTCATGTCTGACTCTTTGCAACTGTATGAACTATGCAGTCCATGTAATTCTCCAGGCCAAAATACTGTAGTGTGCAGCCTTTCCCTTCTCCAGGGGATCTTCCCAACCCAGAGATCAAACCCAGGTCTCCCACATGGCAGGCAGATTCTTTACCAGCTGAACCACCAGGGAAGCCCAAGAATTCTGGAGTGGATAGCCTATCCCTTCTCCATTGGGTCTTCCTGATCCAGGAATCGAACTGGGGTCTCCTGCATTGCAGGTGGATTCTTTACCAACTGAGCTATCTGGAAAGCCCAGCAGAAGCCCTTACTGAACCATTAATATGGTACCACAATTTGGGAAAATAGTTGGCAGGCTAAGTATAGCATAACATCTTAATCAAAAAGAAGGCATCAGTGTATTCTCAATTTAATAATCTAACTCAGGATATGAATTTTCTATTTTCTCATGCAATGCCTTTTTCTACTTCATCCTCATTGAATTACTTGAGGATGTAGTATTCCTTATCCATGACCACAGTAAGGTAAACTACATTTTTCCATATCAAATAACTCATTTTATAGCAACAAAGTGAGCAATAAAGTAGAGCCAATGGAATTTTTTGAATTGTACCATGTGTCTCACTAGCCCAAAGCAGTTGGCTTGTTAAAACGCTGATATCACCTACTGGAAGTTTATTATTTATTAAAGTTATGGCACTGGTATATAGGAAATGTTCTTATTTCATGCTGTTTCACCTGAGCCAGAATATATTGGTACAGAAGAGAACAAATTCAGTGGAACTCTTTTTTTCTTTCTCTCATATCAACTTTCCACAAGTTTGCATTTTGAACAGCTGTTTGCTTGAACTGTAAGAAAAGACTGCCACCTGGCCACTTAAGTCTTTTCATACTACTGAAACATGAGGTAAAGAAGATAATTCATGGCATAATTGATCCTGATTATAATGGAAAATCAGGGTGTTACTACTTAAGATAACAAGGAAACCCATGTATAATTCATAGAATTTTCTGAGAGTTTCTTTTAAATTTTTCGGTTCGGTAGTAAACATCAAAGAAAGCCTATCACAACTGGATGGAGGTAAGGTCATTAATTTTCAGATTCTTTACTCCACCAAGAGAAGAACCTCAGCTAGTTGAATTACTGACCAATGAAAAAGGTATATGGAGATATTAGTGGCAAGTGGATTTGTGTATATCAGGTAAAGCCTCATGTTAAGTTAAAGAAACAAGCATTTATGTAGATATGTTGTTTTTTTTTCTTCCTTGATCGCTAATTTTTGATTTCTACCCAGCCATTTTTTCCTATTTCCTTTCCTCTATTATTTTCTACTGAGAACATTGATTGTGTTAAAATTTGGCATACCATTTCTAGGTTATAGATTTTCTAAGTAATAATTATCATACTTTAATAAAATCCAAAACAAATCCATAATAGGAAAAAATCCCCATGAACAGCTCTATACCTCTGTGCCAGTTTAAGTTTTCAAGGACAATCTGATCTCAACATAGCTCATTTTATTCCCCTTTGCACTGATCCCATAATGTTTTATAAATTTGTCTCTAAGACTGACAAATCAGTCCTGAATATCCATTGGAAGGACTGATGCTGAAGCTGAAACTCCAATATTTTGGCCATCTGATGCAAAGAACTGACTCATTTGAAACGACCCTGATGCTGCGAAAGATTGAGGGCAGGAGGAGAAGGGGACTACAGGATGAGTGACTGGATGGCATCACAGACTCAATGGAGATGAGTTTGAGTAAATTCTGGGAGTTGGTGATGGACAGGACAGGGAAGCCTGATGTTCTGTGGCCCATGGGGTTGCAGAGTCAGACAGGACTGAGCAACTGAACTGACTGACTGACAATGATTTGATCATTGGAATTGAATTAGTCTACTCTACCAAAATTTAAAAAAAAAAAAAAAAAATTTCTTGCTGTTTTACTGTTACCTATCAGATCCAACTCTTTATTGCTTATCATAGTTGAAACGTTGTGCTCAGCTTGGCTCCAGTCTCCCTTTCTAGCTTTATTCCCATCACATGGCTTCTCACTGTTTATGGTAACATCATAGAACTACTTTTTATCATCCCAACACACCATGAACTGTCATTTTCTGGCCCAAGCTCACAACCTCTCACTCTCTGCACAGCAAATTATCACTAAGTCCATCGTTTCACCCATGAAATCCATGATATGAACTCCAGATCAGCTGTTATCTCTCAAAGGGGAACTTCCGGTGCCCTTCAACCTCCTGTGCCCTAAAAAACACTCCTTCCTTTTTTCTCCCACAGCACATTTATTTCCACAGAGCACTAATTGTAAAAAGGTAGGGACTGAGAAGATGAATGCACATCTGCACCAGGGATTCACCTTAATTCACTATTATATTCTCATCATTTGACTCATATGTAACATAGGCTGGCTGAATCAGTGAACTAATGTATGATTTTATGGAGTATCATAGCATTGTTGGTAGTCTAAGTATAGATAAGTATCACACAGTAAATTAGTGATTAAGGGTAGTGAGACCTTTCGCAAATTACATAATCTAGATTATCCTCAATTTGCCTAACTGTGAAATGAGTTTAATAGCTGAATGCCCTTTATCGATTTCTAGTGAGGTTGAAGTGAGAAAATCTGCACACACTTCTGAGCAATGATCCTTCTATATCTAGTAATTTCTCAGTAAATATCAGCTATAAAGGTAATTGGGCTTCCCTGGTAGCTCAGTGGTTAAAGAACCTGCCTGCAGTGCAGGAGACCTGGGTTCTATCCCTGGGTCAGGAAGATCCCCTGGAGAAGGAAGTGGCAAACCACTCCAGTATCCTTCCCTGGACAATCCCACCCAGAGAGGAGCCTGGCAGGGTGCAGTCCATGGGGTCGCAAAGAGTTGAGCACGACTGAGTGACTAACACACACACATATAAAGGTAATTACACATATTCTGGAGCCACCTGTCTAGATGAAAGCCCCACTTTGTCCTTTACTAGCTGAATAACCCTGGGCAAGTCACTTACTCCCAGATCTTTCTCTCTAGTAAAGTGTAATAGCATCAATTTCATCAAGTTTTTGTGACATTAACACACATACAAGATGCTTAGAGAGTGCCTGAAAACAATAGATGTTAAATGATTAGTTCTTATGACACTACCTAGGATAGATTAAGAAATAAGGTATAGTATAATCCACTACCATAACCTGCTTAAAATTTTTTGGGGGTTAGATGATGGTACATTTTCTAATTTGAACTGAACATTAAAAATTAGAAGTATGCATTTACCTCATGAATAACCCCATTATGCTAATTACACTTTAAAGTTTAAAATGTAATCAACTTGGAATCTATTAATATTTCATTAGAACTCAAATTAAAAAAAAACTTGTAGTTCGCACTCATAAGTATCAATCAGAACATTTCCCCCAAAGTGATGCTTGTAGAGTAGAAATTCACACAAACACAAATTCTCTGATCATAATGTTGACTATACCTTGAATTTTCTGCATATACTGCATTAGATGCACTTGTTATGAAGGCAGTCAATTCTTATTTATTCAAGATCCCAAACAACAGCATCAAAAAAGTAGAAGTGACAGCGTCTTTACTGTACCCAAATACCTCAATCAGTAATAATGCAACCACTCTAAGCAGTCTTTAATGGGTATCTATCAATTCCTTTAACTTGATCTCTCTCTTTCTAGAAGATTTGAATAAAGCCTTTTGAGAGCACAGTCCCTAAGGCAGGTGAATTAGTTACATGAAAAATGATCTAATATTGCCACAGCTAAAGCATAAGTCTCAGTTATCATGCCTAAAAAGCAAGCAAATAATAAAAGAAATAAGAACAAGAGAGAGAAAGGTTGCTTCAGAGATGGAGCTCACATGTTCAATAGCTCACATATTCCTCCATGATTTTTCTCCAGGGTTAGTTCTATATTTGGATTTATGATAAGGAGTTCAATATTCTAACATAGTAGCACTAAATGAGCGTTATCACTGTGGATGGTTGTTGAGAATTCAAAGGAGTTGTCATTCACTGAAGTCCCTGAATAGTAAAGAGTATGCTCAAGAGTAAATGCATTAAGTCTCATTATTAAACATTTAGCTAATATCCTTTTTTAACCCAATAGTGCAAAGACTAACACAAAGGTATCCTCCTGATAATGTTAATTAAGTCATCCTCCTGAAGAGGGGATATCCTCCGCTTTAAATGTGAGAAAACTGTGAGATTATTAAGGCGAGTGATACATATAATACCATTTAGGGGATATAATTAGTGGCATCTGAACCATAACTGGGGCTTCCGCGGTGGCTCAGTGGTAATCTTCCTGCAATGTAGGAGCTACAGGAGACACAGGTTCGATCTCTGGGTCAGGAAGATCCTATTTAGAAGGGCATGGCAACCCACTCCAGTATTCTTGTCTGGAGAATTCCATGGATAAAGGAGCCTGGTGGGCTGCAGTCCATGGCGTCACAAAGCATCGGACAAGACTGAAGTGACAGCATGCATGCACGCAGGAGCCATATTATTATTTCTTATCTGTTGTTGTTCAGTGGCTAAGTCATGTCTGACTCTGAGACCCTGTGCACTGCAGCATGCCAGGCTCCTCTGTACTCCACTAACTTGAGGAGTTTGCTCAAATTCATGTTCATTGAGTCAGTGATGGTAGCTAACCATCTCATCCTCTTCTGCCTCCTTCTCCTTTTGCCTTCAACCTTTCCCAACATCAGGATGTTTTCCAATGAGTCAGCTCTATGCATCAAGTGGCCTAAGTATTGGAACTTCAGCTTCTGCATCTGTTCTTCCAATGAATATTCAGGGTTGATTTCCTTTAGGATTGACTGGTTTGATCTCCTTGCAGTCCAAGAGACTCTCAAGAGTCTTCTCCAGCACCACAATTCAAAATCATAAGTTCTTCAGGGCTCAGCCTTCTTTATGGTCCAACTCTCACATCTGTACATGAATACTGGAAAAACCAAAGATTTTATAATACAGCCCTTTGTTGGTGAAGTGATGTCTCTGCTTTTTAATACACAGTCTAGGTTTGTCATTGGTTTTCTTCCAAGGAGCAAGTATCTTTTAATTTTATGGGTGCAGTCACTGTGTGTAGTGATTTTGGAGCTGATGAAAATAAAATATGTCACTGTTTCCACTTTACCTCTTCTATGAGATGCAGTGATGGGACCAGATGCAGTGATCTTTTTTTTTTAATGTTGAGTTTCAAGCCAGCTTTTTCACTCTCCTCTTTTACCCTCATCAAGAGGCTCTTTACTTTTTGTTCTCTTTCCACCATTAGAGTGGTATCATCTGCATAACTAAGATTGTTAATATTTCTCCTGGAAATCTTGATTCCAGCTTGTGCTTCATCCAGCCCTGAATTTCACATGATCTGCTCTGCACAGAAGTTAAATAAGCAGTGTGACAGTACACTGCCTTATTGTACTCTTTTCCCAATTTGGAACCAGTCAGTTATTCCATGTTCCATCCTAACATTGGTTCTTGACCCACATACAGGTTTCTCAGGAGACAGGTAAGGTCGTCTGGTATTCCTATAGCTTCAACAATTTTTCACAATTAGTTGTGATCCACATAGTCAAAGGCTTTAGTATAGTTAATGAAGCAGAAGTAGATGTTTTTCTAGAATTCCCTTGCTTTCTCCATGATCCAGTGAATATTGGTAATAGGATCTCTGGTTCCTCTGCCTCTTGGACAACTCAGCCTGTGCTTCACCCTGTGGAAGTTCTCAGCTGATGCAGTGCTGAAGCTTAGCTTGAAGGATTTGTAGCATAACCTTACCAACATTTGAAATGAGTGCAGTTGCACAGTAATATGAACATTCTTTGGCATTGTGCTTTTTGGAGATTGGAATAAAACTGACCCTTTTTGGTCGTGTTGCCACTGTTGAGTTTTCCAGATTGGCTGACATATTCAGTGCAGCACTTTCACAGCATCATCCTTTAAGATATGAAATAGCTCAGCTGGAATTGTATCACCTCTGCTAGCTTTGTTCTTAGTTATGCTTCCTTAGGATCACTTGACTTTACAATCCAGGATGTCTGGCTCTAGGTGAGTGACCATACCATCATGGTTATTTGGATCATGAAGACCTTTTTTGCATAGTCCTTCTGTGTATTCTTGCCACCTTTTCTTAAACTTTGCTGCTTCTGTTAAGTTGTTAACCTTCTATCCTTTATCATGCCTGTGCTTACACAAAATGTTCCCTTGATATCTCCAATTTTCTTGAAGAGATCTCTAGTCTTTCTATTGTTTTCCTCTATTTCTCTGCATTGCTCATTTGAGAAGGCCTTCTTATCTCTCCTTGCTCTTCTCTGGAGCTCTGCATTCAGTTCGGTATATCTTTTCTGTTTCCCTTGCCTTTTACTTCTCTTTCCTTGGCTATTTGGAATGATTCCTCAGACAACCATTTTGCCTTTTTGCATTTTTTTTGATCACTGCCTCCTGTACAGTGTTATAAACTTCTGTTCATGATACTTCAGGCAGTCTGTCTACCAGACCTAGTCCCTTGAATCTACTTGTCACCTCTACTGTATAATCATAAGGGATTTGATTTAGGTCAAATCTGAATGGCTTAGTGGTTTTCCCTGCTTTCTTCAATTTAAGCTCCTTTGCAATAAGGAGCTCATGATCTGAGCCAGTCAAGGTCTTGTTTTTGCTGACTATATAGAACTTCTCCATCTTTGGCTGCAAAGAACATAATCAACCTGATTTCAGTATTGATCATCTGGTTAAGTCCATCTATAGAGTTGTCTTTTCGGTTGTTGGAAAAGGATGTCTGTTATTTTTTTTAATACAAATTTATTTAATTGGAGGTAAATTACTTTGCAATATTGTATTTGTTTTACCATACAACAACATGTATCTGCCACAGGTATACACGTGTTCCCCATCCTGAACCCCCCTCCCTCCTCCCTCCCTGTACCATCTCTCTGGGTCGTCCCAGTGCACCAGCCCCGATGTCTGTTATGACAAGCATCTTCTCTTCAAAAAACTCTGTTAACTTTTGCCCTGCTTCATTCTGTACTCCAGGTCCAAGCCTGCCTATTATTCTGTTTTTGTTATTGTTTAGTTGCTAAGTTCTGTCCAACTCTTCTGTGACCCTGTGGACCATAGCCTGCTATATTCTTTTATCCATGGGATTTTCCAGTCAAGAATATGTGACAAGCACCCATTGGGAACAATCATTATGAAACAAATAGGCCATTTTTTTTTTTCCAAAATAGGTCCTAAACAATCAAAATTAATTGCTCATTTCTACTGCTCTCTTACTTTCTATATTTAAATATATATATATATATTTAATTTATGCTTTATAGTGTGACAGTTAAGAGTCTCTACATCTCAGTTAGAAGGAATGTCAGCAAGATGTTACATCTGTTGCTGGGAGGCCTGTGAAAGCCATGCATAATTAAAGCTCCTAATATCAACAGGGTGTTTTACACTCTATAAACCAATTTTATATTCAATTTTATTTGCCAGTGTGAATGTGCATTTTAATACTTAGCTATAACTCCCCTGTTTCTAGTATGTCCATCTTTCAATACATGAAAAGTGAAGTCCAGCAGCATTAGTAACAGCTGAAATGACAGAAAATGCATCACTTCTGACCTGGAGGAATGTTCTAGCTGAGTACCAAGGTATCTGAGGACATACTGTAATTCATCCTTACAGTCATTTTCCCTTGTAGTTTCACAGCATGCAACCTCTGCTTCAAATGAGGGAGGTGAATTATGTGTGGCATGGGTGGGAGGAATAGGAGGAAAGAAAATGACATTTCTGTCTTCAAATCTGGCTTGATCTCCAATAGTTCAGCAGTCTTGTCAAAAAAGACCTCAGTACATACAGCTTTGGAACAGGAGGGAAATGAAACAAGAAATAAGTCAACTGAAAAAGTTACTATCAGCTGATCATTTCCCTTTCTTTTTACTAAATTATCTGTTTTCTTCATTTTTTTGAACACTCTCCAGATCATGGGCTTTTGTGGTGTACATATAGAAATATTTCATAACAGTTGATATCAAAAATTATTGGGAATAATACAATTGCTTCATAACAGGCTTTATTTGTTTTTAATTTTTACTTTGAAACAACTATAGACCCACAGTTATTCCCAATTAGAGCCTCATCTTCTCTTGTGTCTTTCCACTGGTTCCTCTCACCAAGTCCCCTAGAGACTTCTGGTTTAATGCTGCCTCATTTGAATGTATTTTTAGTCAAATACACTCCTAAAATTTTCAATATGCTTCTGTTTATCTTTCAACACTCCTCTCACATACACACATGAAAGACTGTTTTTCCAACATTTATTTGTAAATTATTTTTAATTTACAATGCTTTTTTTTTTCAGGTGGCAATTTTTCAGGTTCATCTGTCAAAGCATATATATTATTAAAAGATAGTGATCCCTAAGTGATTCAGACGTTTAGCCAAGCAGTGGGTGAACACTGTTGCCAAACAAGTAATTAAGCAGAAAAATCACAAGTCAACAAAAAGAAAGTAATAATAATAAATGAATGCTAATAATCCAAAGAGAGCATAATTAAACAAAATGACTTTGGTGAGATTTCTGAAAATTTTCTTATATACCTTCAAATGATGCAGATATTGGACATCCTGAATTTAACCATACTTCATTTTTCTTTTCATTTTTTTATATTTGATACAATATACTCTATTATTTGTACAATATGTGTCATAATTAAGGATATTTTAGCTCAGTTTTTATCATGAAGGAAAAGTTTAAGAAGGAATGATTTAACAGAGATGAATAGAAATGGGAGGAATATGTGATGAATGTAAAGATGTGTGCTGGGGGCTTCCCTGGTGGCTCAGTGGTAAGAATCCACTAGATGATGCAGGAGACATGGTTCAATCCCTGGAGAAGGAAATGGCAACCCATTCTAGTATTCTTGCATGGGAAATCCCACAGACAGAGGAGACTAGCGGACTACAGTCCTTGGAATCACAAAGAGTCAGACTCAATTTAGTGACTAACAAACAACATCCAGTGGGAGAAATGAGGACTGATGTAAAACTGTTCTAACTAGAAATTTTAACAAAAAATGAGAATTCATTTAATCTGCTTCACTTTGTGCGTCTTCACTATACAAATATGCATTCAAATGAGCATCTGAGAAAATTCCAAAAGGACTTTACAGAACAATTACCAGAAGCCGTTGTAGACTCAAGGCAGCAGATGCAGATACTTCAACAATAAGAGTCCCTGTGCAGACGCAGCACGGGGAAGAGTGTGCTGTATGCATCTGAACACGTCCTCTTAGGACTTCCACCCTGACGGATTCTCTGGGGAAGGGTGGTGACCGTAGAGTGAGCTGTACAAGGTAATGGGCTGTGTCAGAGAGGACTGCAGGCAATTGGCAAACCTTTTTACATTTTCATCCTGGACACAGAGCTCAGCTATATTTTCCTACATCCTCGGCAGTGAGGTAGGAATCTGCGATAAAGTTTAGAGCAGTGGAACTTGCTTTGTAGAAATATTTGCCATTTCCGCTACCAATGCCTCAAACATCCTGTATGGTCCTCCTTAATTTCTCTCCTCTCCATCTGTTAACAGGATGATGCCAGGCAAATTTTAAACTGCATCTTGAAGACGGCATGAAAAGAGTTCTAATCCCTGAATCATTACTTGGGTTAAAGCCAAAGGGCCCCAGGGAGAGAAAAATAAACTTTTACTATAAAAGTTCCTGAAATATGGAAGATTAGTGTAGCATGTAGTGTTAATTACTCTGACACGTATACAATGGCATATATAGCACAGTTTTTTTTTCCCCAAACTTAAATTATATTACATTCTATGTACAATAAAATTCAAATGTACATTAATTTAATGTGCCTATGGCATTTGCCTCAGATTTAGGGTGACTTTTCTCTCTGGAACCAGTAGATTTAATGCTTTTAATCACAATGAGAAAGAAATGCTAGAGGACCAAACTTTAGAACTCTTACCAAGAGTTTTCCTGGTTCTCATATCACATCTGATTTTTATAGGTTCTGTGCCCAGCCCTCTATCTGAACCTGGAAATTTACACATTCTCCTTGACTAGGATGTAATTTTCACAATTCAAGGAACAAGGGTTGCCACAACTGAGCTTCTGTATTATAACATGTTTGACTGCTTAAGGCCAGATACAAAGGTTTCCTTTTATTATTATTATTAATTTTTCTTGACAGGTCAAACAATAGAGATGATGAAGAAACTATCACAAAGCTTAATTCTGTTATACCTCTGGACAGATATATCAAAAGATCACTGACAGTCTCTGATTTAGTTTAAGAAATCCCAATCTAATGTGACAAGAGTCCTAAAAAAATCAAGGAGACCTCTGTTTGGATGCTAAACCTGATACAGTTTTTTCCTCTTTATGAGTTTTTATTTAGGTTTCAACTATACTTTATTGTGACACAATTTACATTCCATAGGATTCTTCAGTTTTAAGGTACAATTCAAAGATATTTAGTGAATTTAGAGTTGTGTGCAACCATCATTATAACCCAGTTTCAGAAAGTTTCGTTACCCTAATAAAATCTCTAATGACCATTGAGCAGATATGCATTTGATCCTACAACATCATTCATCTCCTTACTACAATTTGGATTATGACAGTTTGGCAAAAAAAAAAAAAAAAAAATAATAAAAAGGGAGGGGGGAAATATCATCAACTCACATGAAAGTTTTAAAAAGATTTGTCTGCTACGTTTTACTGCAGACCTTTTATTGTCTGCTTGATTTGCTCTATTTTTCGTTTGTTTTGTTATATTGAACAGCACTCACATAGAGATAAGTTTATTTCAGACATATTTACTGCCTTGAATCATGTATCTTAGTTTAGTTTCTCTCAAGACAGGGGTTGATTTAAAGACTTTGTTACAAATATCTTCTTTGAATGATAACACCTCAAAGAGGGAAGTGAAAGTGGAAATGAGGGAAAGTTAGTGAAGGACATGTTTAGCTGGTCAGTCCTGTGGGACCCTCTGAGAAATCTATACAACGTGTCTCAGGGATATCCCTTTGAAGGATGAAAAGTAATGTTTAGTCACTTCTTGGTTGAAGGTTGTCCAGTGGAGGGAGTTCTGTATTCACCAAGGCTGTCCTTCATCTATTTGAGCTGGCTTTCATGGCTTCTGAGGAAAGCCATGAGACAGAAAAGTGAAAGATACAGAAGATATTTGAGGTGAAATGTAAGCAGCATATTCAATAGAGCAATGTCACATACAAGTTTCAAGGAGTCATTCAAGGCATCATGATCTTTAGAGTCCTTGCAAAGCATCATTGCTGAGATATTTAATGCTGAGTTCTTGAATGGTATTTCTAGATTGATGGCATCCCCTGCTGTGTTTTTTCCACCTTTGATCCTATTTTCTTAAAATTCATTCCATTTTTTACTGATACACATTCTGTAATATTTTGCAAAATATTTTCTCTAATATTGTGTTGTTGTTCAGATGCTAAGTCATGTCTGACTCTGAAACCCCATGGATGCAGCATGCTAGGCTACTCTCTCCTCCACTATCTTCCAGAATTTGCTCTAATTCATGTCCACTGAATCAGCGATGCTGTTGAACCATCTCATCCTCTGCTTCCCCCTTCACCTTTTCCCTTCAATTTTTCCCAGAATCAGGGACTTTTCCAATGAGTTAGCTCTTTTATCTTCTAATATTAAGGACCATAGTTTCCTGTCTGGGCTATGCTGAACCCTGACCAAAGTTTTTTTTGGAGGTCATGAGGGGAGATCTGGGTGAATTTGAGAATACATCATATCATCCTGCAAGATATCCAAATCAGTTGAAATCTTTGCATGAGCACCAAGAAAGCAGAGCCTTATATTATTTAAAAGAGTGAAGGAGTTGCATTTTCCAGTCTGGAAGATTCAGAATATTTCTCCTGTAAGTTGCCAACTCAGTTTTTGGCATCTCACTCCTTCCCTGTCTAGTCCTCAGCAGTAGGGTCTTGTCATATCAGGTAAGTTATTCAGTTATAGTATCCTACTCAAAGGGTCTATTTTCTAGGGCCACTGCTAGTAGACACTGTTTTTATTTGGGTTTCCCTGAAAAAAAAAAAAATGCCTGAGACAAGGACTTCTGACCAAGTGGTTGCTTTGGTAAAATATTCCTGGAAGCAGAAGTGAGGGGTTTGAAAAATAAGGGGTTTGAAGGTAAGATGAAAAACCAATAAATGCCAAGTCATTGATTTGGTTACTTCTCTTGGAACTCATCCCACTAGAAACACCCTGAAAAACCCAGAATTGACTTTCTTAAAGGCCAGAGGCTGTGACAGTCTCTCTTTGTGGAATGTGGAACACTAACTCTTGTTTCCCGTTTGTTGATTATAACTTCTTGGAAATTCGATAACCATGGGATTCTGTTACCAGTGTTGTGCAGGCTCATGGCTTTATAAAAATCTCATCAGAATAGCAAGAAATGAGAGAGGAGGAGTGGAGTTAGGACATGAGAAACTGGAAAGGAAGTTGGTGGAGTGCCTACATATTTTGAAAATCTATACAGGAGATAGGGAAGTGCAGTATGGCCAAATCTGCTAAAATGTGAATTTGGGAAAAGGTGATGTTGGACCGATCTTATTTAGAAGTTTCTCAAAGTTCCCTACCTCTTTTGAAAGAGACAGATATAGCAATCATGGCTTATAAGTGATGACTGACACTAACTGAAAACGATGGAGATAGAATGTAACTAAAGACCACTTTCTTCCTTCCCTTCACTGGGAAGAAAGTTGTACAGAACAGAGGTTGCTTTGTGGAAGAATACCTTGAATTTGCTGGATTAATTTTGGGCCATTTGGTGGAAACAACTGCAAAGAGAAACCAAGTTTTATCTTTGAAAAACATAAAAGCTATATTCCTTACACTCTGATAGATTGATAGTCATATCTACTTCATATCAGTGAGTCCTTCTGAAATTTTAAAGAATCCCCTTACAGTACATAACAGCAATGCTGCCTGTTTAAAAACCCAGTACTGGAATTAAATGCACATCCCCTGGAAATAAGGACTATCATGCTGTAAAAAAAATGGTGATGTGCAGAGATGAAGTGCCCTCTCAGAAGTCATTCTAAGTATACAAGTAGACTGTGATGATGTTCAATTTGCAGAAATACAAAAGAAAGCTTTAAACTTACACATAGTTTCAAGTGGTCTATAAAAAAAAAGATTCAAATATGACTTTATGTTTATTGAAGGAGTTAAATCATCTGAGTTATAAAGTACCTAAGAAGAAACAGAAAGGAATGCTTGTGTTCCCTCCAAACTGAATGTTTGTGTTTCCCCCAAATTTATATTTTAAGCCACATCTTCAATGTGATAGAATTTGGAAGTAAGAACTTTAGGAGATGATAAAAGAATGAGGATGGAGCCCTCATAAATGGGATTCGTGCCCTTAAAAAGAAACCTCAATAAAGCTTCTCCCCCATCCCCTTCTACCATAGAGGGAGAAGATAGCCCTCAATGAACCAGGAAGCGCTTTCTCACCAAATAACAAATCTGTCAATAACTTGATCTTGGATTTACCAGCCTCCATAACTATGAGAAATAAACTTCTGTTTTTCATAAGCAACTCAGTCTATGGTAATGTGTTACAACAATTGGTACTGGTAAATAAAGGGGTGCTACTATAGCAAATAGTAGAACCATCTAGAAATATCTAGTTTTGAAAGTAGATAATGGGTAGAGGCAGTAAGAGTTTTGAGGTGCATGCTAGAAAAAGATCAGATTGCCACGGATGGACATTTGAAGGCAACTTTGGTAAGGACTCAGAAAGTTAAGAGGAGAACCGCAAAGAAAACCTCAATTTTCTTAGAGAAAATCTAAGTAATTATGAGCAGAATGTTATAAAGAAGAGATTTTGATAATTACTTTTTTCTTTAAAAAGAAGACAGAGTGAAAATTTTCATTAAATATGATTTGCTTATTTTATTCTGTCATAGAAAGTATTGTCCATATTATCAAATGTTGCAGAAAACTTGAGCAAGATGAAAGTTAAATATATATATATATAGAAACTCCATTCAATCCAGGGAGAGTATGTAAATCTAGGACCATCACCAGTGAGCTGAACCTTGAACTGCTTGTTGTCCAGTTTCTCTCCAAAGCCTCAATGAGATCATCAACATTTTAATACAGCAAGCTGAGGAAAATGCTGGTCACTCATTTTATAAAGCTAATCCATGTATCAAGTTTAAAATTTCAGAGTTTAATGGAAAGGATGTGACAGTTCCATCCCCACCTACTAACTGTAGAGAAGGTGATAATAACACCTATTTTACAGGCTGTCAGAAAGATTAGAGACAACGCATGTGATAATGCTGGTGCCATGTCTGACATACATGAGAGTTCCAAAAAAAAAAAGACACTATGACTTTTATCATTAGAAAATTATATCCTGGTCCTCAGTAGTTTAGTTTCCAGAGAATGCTTTTATTAAGCAATGTTTTATCAAGGATTTCATCTAGCACATAATAGAAATGATATTTTCTCCCCGTGGAGAGTATCATCCATTTAGATAAAAATATATAAAAGTGTAATTACAAGCGTCTGGAATAGGAGGTGCCAAGAACTACAAGTGCTTATAAAGAGAAGAACTAGTGTTTAGCATAGTTTCTTGAAAACTCTGGGTACACGTTGTTATGTTCTTTGGAGTGAATAAATAAGCAATTCTGCCATAGACAATTCATTTGCCATAGTCATTAATAACAGAAGAAAATCATTGTGATCATCAAGATAAGTAACTACTGGTAGTTGAAAGGAAAAAGGAAGGCACCCCTGAAGCAGCTACAGATTTGTCAATAGGTCTTTTGCTTGGCTTTACTCTACATTCTCTTTTCATGCTTAGGTATCCTAACACTATATTCACAAAATTAAATACTTTAAACATATCAAAGTAGGATAGGGCAGAGCATTCAGGGAAAAAAATTAAATAAATCAATCATAAATGTTCACTGCACTGTGATTAGATGGTCAGGAAGACTAAATAACTTAAGGAAAAATGCTTATTTGAGGGTTCATTTCAAAGCCCACCTTAAATGATATATATAAAGTACACTTATATTAAAAAACAGTATGAACTGTTCTTAAAATTAAATTTAGTTAATCTGCTCAACTCTTGAGAGTCCCTTGGACTGCAAGGTGATCAAAACAGTCAATCCCAAAGGAAATCAATTCAGAATATTCATTGGAAAGACTGATGCTAAAGCTCCAATTCTTTGGCCACCTGATGCGAAGAGCTGACTCACTGGAAAGGACCCTGATGCTGGGAAAGACTGAAGGCATGAAGAGAAGGGGACGACAGAGGATGAGATGGTTGGATGGCATCACCGACTCAATGGACATGAGTTTGAACAAGTTCCAAGAGATGGTGAAGGACAGGGAAGCCTGGCTTGCTGCAGTCCACATGGTTGCAAACAGTCAGACATAATTGAGTAACTGAAAAACAAATCTGCTCAATAACTTTAAAATGAAATTTGTATTACCTGCCCTCTATTCTTAAATGGAAAAAGAAAGCTTTGTCTCTTCTAAAATCTGCCACTGTTCTTTCTCACGATTCCTTTCTTCCTCTTAAAAAAATAAAAACAGGAACTTTTTCAGAAAATAAATAATCATCGCAACAGAAGCAAGCCTAAGGTATTAGGATATTTAATGTTTCTACTCAGCTTTTTTTTTTTTTTTCACCAGATATAAGCAGTTCAGATGAGTTAAGAGCTGATTTTCAAAAAGAAATCTTAAATGAAACCACTACTTTCCCAAAATACACACTAATCAATCTAAAGAAAAAAATCATACATTTTTAAAAAAAGTGATTTTTATAATTTGCAGAGACCAATGTACCAGACAATAAACTAAATATATAGCAAATGTGAGGCAGAAAAATGTCCACCATTGAAAAGTCTATTCTTATTTACTATATAAAAAATAACTACCCATTTTTCTTATGCAAGGCAATATATAGGGATCTGTTAGTGGCAGATTCTAGTATATTTTCTATATATATAAACTTCTATTATCTTCTGAAAGAGATACTCTGTTAAAAATTTGTTTTTCACCTTGAAAAAAACTTGTGAGGCATAACAAAGAAAACTTTCAATGGACCCAGTGTTTAAATATAAAATTTAGTTTTTAAATAAAAACATGTATCTTATGTTCTGCATCCTCAACAATAGTTATTCAAGAATAATAAAATTTCCTGTCATCATCATCCTCACTTTTCCTTTTGACACCTGGAATTTCTTAGAAATTTTTCATAAGTTTCTGTTATCCTTTTAGCATCGTTTCATTTGTTTTTGTTGAGAGGTTTTCATGTGTTTTCTCTTATATATGTGTATGCAGTGCTAATGTAAGAAAAACATTTACATGTAATTTATATTACAGTCCTTGAATACAATTGAAATAGCTAATTACACATATGTATATAATTAGTATAAAATACTAAGATAAAAATAATTAAAAATACTACTTATGAATTTTTCTAATTATCTTGCATGTTATCAAAATGCTGCTTTTGCCTTAATTAAAGCAGAATTTTAAAATGAACAGACATTTCCCAATATTTTGTTTGTGACAGTTTTTTGGGTTGACAGCTCATATTAAGAGAATTTCTCAAAACTTGTATTCAGTTCAGCTTATCTATATAGCTTTACAGAACAGTTAAAAACAACGAATTTGGTTAAGGATTAGAGGTCTAATTTTTAAAGGAAATTTTAAATCAAATTATAGACATTTTTTTCTACTCAAATAGTTTGATTATCTGCAATATTCAGTACACAAGAATTATTTACATTTGAGCTGTACTGTAATAAGCCATCATTTTAATAATCATTAACATTATCAATGCTTACTTAACTATTACAGTAAATGTTTCATTATGTTTGATTGCAGCTCCATAAAGTCATCTCTACTAATATATCAAGATAATAATAATTTTAATTAACCAATTAATTTTGGTTTATTTTATTAATACAGAGCATCATTGGTAGGAGAGAATGTCTAATAAGATTTCAGGAAAAGTATTAGGAATGAAAAATATGTCAGAAATATTTTTGGAATGGCAATCCAAATATGTAGTTGATGTTTAATTGTGAAGAATAGTCTGAGACTATTCCCAGATGCCATATTCATAGTAATAAAGCTTCTCATTATGTATCTGTCATCTATTCTCTAGCTCACAGCCTAGAAGATAGATATTATAAAAAGAATATATAGAGTAGATATTAAATATGGTATAGATTTTGCTGTTGATACGGCAGTCTGCTTAAATGAAAGAGTTAAATTTAATGATCATGATTTAACAAGGGTAATTATTCTTTATTGAAAAGTACCATACCGTAATACGCATTGTTCTTTTTATGAACCAGTTTTATGATTATAAGTAAGAGCTAAAGGGTATATAACTGTGTATTCCATCTTTTGTCACAGCATGTTGTAAAAGAGGAATAGCAATCACAGATGAAAACCATGTCCCTTATGTTTTTGAAGGAACTAATAGCACCCTTTGGAGTTGCTAATTGGCAAAAATCTGCAACCACAGGCTTTTGAGGTACGGTTACCATGGCAAATTTGCTTTGTAGTTGGCACTTGTGAATATTTGACTTAATTTTCTTTCCAAGTTTAGGGACTGGATGAAAAACATTGTCATTCTTTCACAGACAAGTCATTTTTAAGAAATCTGAAAAATTATTGTCATCACAGTAGTTTTGGGCATTCATAGAAAGGATAAGTGAGCTTATCACAAAACACTTCTTCTAATGTTTGGTAGTTATTTTCTATTTATATTCTTCCTGGAGTATATGTGGTCCATAAAAAGATGAGTAGAAAATATTTAAAGTCATTCTGTATAATTGTACAAGGTGCAGCTATAGGTGGTTCAAATTTCCTTTATTGTAAAAATGCTAAATATCTAGTTCAGAAATAGTGTTTAAAATTTAGAGTCAGTGTTTAATTATTGTGTGATTTATGCATAAAGGTAAATATTAAAATTTTCATCCTTATTAGGATTACTTTGATTTACATTTCAGCAGTAGAATACTAGTTCATTTCCTTTTAAACTTGTCTTTTTATAGGATAAATTACATAAAATATGTGAGAAAGTGTTCAAATCAGATAGATTCATATGTTTGAATAATAAATCTACATTTATACCTATAAAGTAATATATATATTAAAAAGATTTAAGAAAATAGGAAGTAAAGAAAAAACTTAAGGGTGAACAAAATGCTATAATGCAGTAATTCTAATGCAGTCATAGTAAGTCAGTATAGCAAGTATATATTTATATATTCTATTTCCTCCTTTACTTGCCTAGTAGCATTTTTCTGTTGTTTCTTGATACCAACATCAAAATGATAATTTTAAATTTTATGCTAAGATGTATAAATGAATCAGACAAAAGGGATACAAAAATGTGAAAATACATTAAGCAGAAGGCCATATTTGTATTAAGAAAAATAAATACATGTTGGTGCAAAAGGGTTTCAGATTTTAAGATACATAGAGACATGTAGATTGTCTGATAATCATCAATTTTCTGCAAAATCTGAAACATTCATATAAATGGAACCAGTTCATTTCAGTCACTCAGTCAGGTCTGAATCTTTGGGACCCCATGGACTGCTGCACTCCAGGCTTCCCTATACATCACCAACTCCTGGAACTTGCTCAAACTCATGTCCATTGAGTCACTGATGCCATCCACCCAACCATCTCCTCTTCTGTTGTCCCCTTCTTCTCCCACCTTCAATATTTCCCAACATCAGCAACTTTTCCATTGAGTCAGTACTTTGCAATAGATGGCCAAAGTATTAGAGCTTCAACTTCAGCATCAGTCCTTCCAATGAATATTTGAGACTGATTTCCTCTAGGATGGGCTGGTTGGACCTCCTTGCAGTCCAAGTGACTCTCAAGAGTCTTCTCCAACACCACAGCTCAAAAGCATCAATGCTTCAGCTCTCAGCTTCCCTTATGGTCTCTCACATCCATACAAGAATGCTGGAAAAACCATAGCTTTGACTAGACGGACCTATGTCAGCAAAGTAATTTCTCTGCTTTTTCACATGCTATCTAGGTTTGTCATAGCTTTTCTTCCAAGGAGCAAGTGTCTTTGAATTTCATGGCTGCAGTCACCATCTGCAGTGATTTTGGAGCCCAAGAAAACAAAGTCTGTCACTCTTTCCTTTGCTTCCCCATCTATTTGCCATGAAGTGATCGGACCGGATGCCATGACCTTAGATTTAAATGTTGAGTTTTAATATGGTTTTTTCACTCTTCTCTAACTTTCTTCAAGAGGCTCTTTAGTTCTTCTTCACTTTCTATTTTCTTAGCAATTTTTTTTTTTGTTTTAGTTTAGTTTCTTTAACACAGACTAGAATTGAGGAAATAGGATCTGATATTCATTATTGAAGTTAACTTTTTAAAAAGCAAAAATGAAATTATTTCCTCTAATGTTTTAATTTTTTCTCAATTTTATACATTCAATGACTTAAATTATATTGTTTATTTTTATAACATATTAATGTTCACTTTTCAATTTTTATAAAAATTTTAAAAAACAGTTGATTAAAGAGAGTAATAATTATTGTTGTAATAGAATTTATGATCAGTAAACTATTTTTATAAACTTCTTGAAGTTATATTACAAATAAATGGAAAAAGTAAATTAGAAAAACTCTAAAAGGATTAGATTTTAATAATGATACTTTGAAAACAATAAAAATAATAATATAAGCAGTTTATAACATTACTCAAAATGTCTTGAGAAACTGACAGGAAGTCCTGAGTAAAAACAGTAATGATCATGAGTTTGTACACTTTATGAGAATGTAACAACTTGTTACTTGTATTTTATCCTTTCATGTATAGTCTACTGTCTTCCTACTAGGTCTTTAGTATATCTATTTAACATTAGTTGTTGTTTTTTTTTAATAGCTTGGGTAATAACTTAAGGTTTATTTTTAAAGAAAAGAACTGTTACAATATTTTTAGAGTATTTAAGTCATGTACCTATGAGAGTATTTAAAAAGCAGAGACATCACATTGCCAAAAAATGTTCATCAGTTCAGTTCAGTTGAGTTCAATCACTCAGTCGTGTCCGACCCTGCGACCCCATGAATCGCAGCACACCAGACCTTCCTGTCCATCACGAGCTCCCAGAGTTCACTCAAATTCACGTCCATCGAGTCGGTGATGCCATCCAGTTATCTCATCCTCTGTTGTCCACTTTTCCTCCTGCCCCTAATCCCTCCCAGCATCAGAGTCTTTTCCAATGTGTCAGCTCTTCACATGAGGTAGCCAAAGTACTGGAGTTTCAGCTTTAGCATCATTCCTTCCAAAGAACACCCAGGACTGATCTCCTTTAGAATGGACTAGTTGGATCTCCTTGCATCCCAAGGGACTCTCAAGAGTCTTCTCCAATACCACAGTTCAAAAACATTAATTCTACGGCACTCAGCTTTCTTCACAGTCCAACTCTCACATCCATACATGACCACTGGAAAAACCATAGCCTTGACTAGATGGACCTTTGTTGGCAAAGTAATGTCTCTGCTTTCCAAGGAGTAACCATAGACAACGCTATATATATATATATTTTTAGTATGAATGTGAGAGTTAGATCATAAGAAAGCTGAGCTCTGAAGAACTGGTGCTTTTGAATTGTGGTGCTAGAGAAGAGGCTTGAGAGCCCCTTGGACTCCAAGGAGATCCAATCAGCACATCCTAAAGGAGATCAGTCCTGAATATTATTTGGAAGGACTGATGCTAAAGCTCTAATACTTTGGCCACCTGATGCAAAGAGCTGATTTATTGGAAAAGACCCTGATGGTGGGTAAAATTAAGGGTAGGAGAAGAAGAGGATAACATATCCAAGTTAAGGACATGAGTTTGAGCAAACTCCAGGAAATAGTGAACGACTGAGCTGAAGCTGAAGCTCCAATACTTTGGCCACGTGATGAGAACTAAATCAGTGGGAAAAACCCTGATGCTGGGAAAGATTGACGTCAGGAGAAGAGGACAAGATGATTGGATGGCATCACCGACCCAATGGGCATGAGTTTGAGCAAACTCCAGGAAACAGTGAAGGACAGCGAAGCCTGGCATGCTGAAGTCCATGAGGTTGTAAAAGTGTCAAACATGATTTAGCAACTGAACAACAGCCTACAAGGGTATTGCTGAAAAATCAGTTCCTCTGTGAATGACTTCATAATGCTTAAGAAAATAAGTGAAATTGAATCTGGGAGCTGTTGTTTCTGAAAATAATAAACTGGGCATTTGCTTATTCTACAATACCTTTGAGGCTTAGCTTTCTTATCCATAAGTTGAAAGAATAAATTGTACTTAAAATACTGGATACTTGGGAGAGTTAAATAAGTTAATAAGTCTAAAGAGGCTAAAGTTTAAATCTAGCTGAAAGCCAAATTTCAAAATGTTTGGCAAAGTCAAGGAACTATTAATTCATTTGCTGGACAATTTTTTTTTTTTCAAAATAAAATGGAATTATGTTTTTCTTGAACAGTTCCAGAACATTCTATAAATTTATGGTTCATAGAATTTAAAGTGCAGTTTTTAAGAGTTTAGCTATTTCTAAGTTTTTTGAAAAGTAAGTTTTAATAAAACTTTTACTATCAACCACATTTTTTTGTATGAACTATATTAACAGTATAGGCTCAAGGAATGTTATAGCAAAAATGAGACTAAATAACATGTACTATAGGTCTATGGTTTGCATTGAAGTTTACAGTGATTTTTGATATATGATTCATTTAATCTTTACCATGGCAATCATGAATTAAAAACAATAGAAATTAGAATTCTGGGTCCTCAACTTTGTCTGTTTCTTAGGATATGTGGGTGTCTTTGGGTATCTTTGACTGTAAATAAATTAAGAACAGTAAATTTTCTATATGTACATTAACACGTATTATTTATATTAAATATCTGTAAGATAAATACAAACATTCACTGAATGGCGATTATATGTCCATTAATGAGTTTATTCCTGCTGCACCCTGGGGCTGAGGAACTAACATTCTCTTGCTGGGTCTTGCTTCTGTTCCACACAGTACTGTCTCTCCATCAATTCTTCTAGGCCTACAGACCTACAGGGTAAGCTCTCAAGGAGTTTGGATAAACTTGGAGAGATGTTTTATTTTTATAGAAATATCACCTAGAAGGAGTCCAAGGCAGTGATACTCTCAGTGAATATATGTGCAAGTTTTAGGCTTTTCTTCTGAAGAATTCTTCTCCTAAAGATTATTGTGCTGGATTTCAAAGGTAGATGTCCATAATAATACTACTGAGAGATCAGTTCCTTACTTCCACTTTTATAACATTGAGCATATGAGGTTGAGATTGAGTTTGGGGGCCAGTTTCCTGAAAATAAACCTTTCTCTTTAGAGTCTAGGCATGTGTCCAATGCATTTTACTTGGAAGCTTTAGCACTCCCTGAAGAAAAATGTACTAAGGGCTTAATTTATAAACTAAGGTAATCATTCCTGGATCCCCATGTGGTTCAGTGGTAAAGAATCCATCCACCAATGCAGGAGACATGGCAGGAGCAGGGGATTTGATCCTTGGGGTTGGAAAGATCCCCTAGAGAAGGAACCGGCAATCCACTCCAGTACTCTTGCCTGGGAAATTCCATGGTCAGGAGTCTGGTGGGCTACAGTCCATAGGTCACAAAAGAGTCAGAAACAACTAAGTCAGTGACTAAGCAACAAAAACACAATCATTCCTCATATTTCCTCACCTTAGAATAAATGGTTTTTATAATAGACAACCTCCGGGTCCTATGCCAAATGACTTCTTTAGGGTGTGTTTCACAGAATATGTCTAGCAATGTCTGCCTCTGAGCTTGATTTCACTTTCAGGGGAGACTTCAGTTTCCATAAGATTTATTAATGGTTGGGCCCATGACACAAATTTATCATATATGTCTAGGCTTGTTTAAATTCACTTATATTCAAACTGGAAGTCAGATAGTAAATGGCTTAATCATACATCAAAACCATTCTTATACCTCATTGTGTTTACATTGAATAGAACATTATTTTTTATATTTATAATTTATTTGTATGGGAAATTTATGAATTTGACACATTTACTTTGTCAACATGAGTGAATCTATAGCAGAATATGGGCCAAAGACCCTCACCTTTCTAGATGGCTGAACTGCAACTTTAAGCCACTAATATCAATGGATCAAGTTGAAGTTAGTGTTCAAGAGACTGAAAGCTACAAAACCACATCAAGTGCTATTGATTTTCCTTAAGTGCTGAAGCTTTTAAAAGAATCTTACAAAGAAATGTATTGTATAGGACTACGTGCCATTAGTTTTGTTGAATTTTGAAAGTTGGATACAGTTTTGGAAAACTAAACAAATGAAGGGAATTTGGGGGTTAATAAAAGTCGTTTCCAGAGAATTGTTTGGTGGGAAAATGTAAAAACAGCACGACCATTCAGCCTTACTGCAGGGGAATGGGAGAAACTAGAAATTCTATTAGATGCTGTCATCAAGGATAACAGGAAAAGGCTAAGATAGCACATGAGCAGTCATGCTTCACTACTCTGCAAACACAGGGGATGTGGCCGGTTCACCAATCAGGTTCATGTGCTCCAGAACAGCACTGGACATGTGCATGACAAAAGCATCACACACAAGGCTCTGCATTTACAAATACTGTCACCATGCTAAATGATCTGTTTCAACCTGCCGTTATATAAGCTCCCTGTTTCCTGACAATTTACTCTATACATATCACCTAATACATTTCATGGAATATACATGTCCAAGACCAATAAGCAAATCATCTAAATGTAAATTCAAGATGCTTAAATTGTGATCTGATGATGCCTAAGATTAAAATATATTTTAATTCAAGAACTCAAACTCAAGAAAACATTGAAAGGAATCAAAGTGAGTTGCGTCTCTGCCTTCCATTTGTCTTATATATACGTTTACAGTGCAAAGTTACAAAATAATGATGGACCCTAACACTAAAGCAGATAAGCCTAGAATGGAAGCAAAACTAATTTTTCCTGGGCAATGAGGAAACAGGTGATTTATCACTGAACCCATTCCTCTATTTAATTTTTGTGTATAGTAGATGATAACTGGAAAACCTATTCTGGTCTTCTAACTTCTCATTTATAAACTGTTGATATTGAAATACTTTTTGAATCTAAAAACTCAGATTTTTGCACCTTTTTCATAAAATAAATTTTTCTTGATTTTCTCCTTGACTTGATTAAGCAAATTTACAGATATTGCATTTTTATTTTAAATTAAAGGTTTGTGGAACTCTGCTTTGAACAAGTCTGTCTGCACTGTTTTTCCAATAGCACTTGCTCACTTCATGTCTCTGTGTCACATTTTGGTAATTTTTGGAATACTGCAAACTTTTTTCATAATTAACATATTTGTTATGGTGCTCTGTAATCTGTGATCTTGGAAGTCACTATTGCAGCAAGATTATGACCTGACAAAGGCTTGGATGACAGTTAGCATTTTTTTTTAGCAATAAAGTACTTTTTCATTAAGGTACATATATAATTTTTTTAGACATAATGCTATTGTACAGTTAATAGATTAAGGCCTGGTATAAACTGACCTTTATATGTAATGGGAAACGATTACATAAAATTCATGTAACTCACTTGAATGCAAAGGTGTGGCACCAAACCCACAATATCTCTGAGATATGCCATGGTTTCAGATCTGTGATAAATTATCTGTAACCTGTCAATTAAGAACTAAGTCAATGTTTTATTTTTCCTTAACAGGATATAGGGGGACTTGAAAAGGAAAATAGGACACACTTTCACCTTATTACATTATTGATCTTAAGATATTAAGATTCTTAAAATCTGACCACACTATCTGCAGGCATTTTTAGTCTATACGGTTACCATATACACGCAATACTTCAGGTGTAGCTCTAGTTAAAATATATTCATTGATTCTGTCAAACTCAAATTTAACTGTATTTTTTATTTGCTAAAATTGATTACCATTTTATTAGTTTCATAGATCTACTGCTTTAGTCCATTCAGGCTGCTGAAACAAAATACCATAGCCTGGCTAGCTTATAGAGAAAAGAAATTTATTTGCCATAGTTCTGGAGGCTGGAAATTAAAGGTTAAGTTGCCAACATGGTTGAGCTCTGTGCCTGTTGAGGGCACATGCCTCTTGGTTCATGGATGGCCATCTATTTGCTGTAACCTCACCTGACAGATATGACCAGGGAGGTTTCTCAGGCCACTTCTGTAAGATCATTAATCCCATTCAGGAAGGATCAGCCCTCATTACTTAATCCTTTCTGAAAGGCTCCACATCCTAATACTCTCACCTTGGGGATTAGGTCTCAGCATATGAATTTTGGGGGGACACACAATTTAGACAATAGCAGCTACCATAACAAAGTACCACAAACTAGACAATTAAGTAAAACAGCAGAAACATATGAGAATTCCAGAGTCTGAAAATCTGGACCCAGAAGTCTGAAATCAAGGTGTACAGAGGGCCATGCTCCCTCTGAAAACTGCAGTGTTGCCCTTCTTGGCCCCTGGGGTTTGCTGGGTATCTTCAGCATTTCTCGGCTTGCAGCTGCAACATTTCAGTCTCTTCTATGACACAACATGACGTTGTCCCTGGGTGTCTGTCTCTGTATATCTTCTCCTTTTCTTATGAGTGTACTACCCTCCTCCAGTATGACCCTGTTTTATATAATTACATCTGAAATGGCCCTATTCCAAGTACAATTGAACAACACAAGTATGAAATGTGAGGATCCACTTACATGCAGATTTATTTCACTAAATATGTACTACAGTACTACACTGTCCACAATTGGTTGAACCACTGGATGTGGAAACACAGATATAAACAGCTGACTGTAAAGTTATGTGTGGGTTTTTGGCTACACAGCAGGTAGGTGCCCTCAGTTCCACATTGTTCTAGTGTCAACTCTAAGGTCACATTATGATGTACTGAGAATTAATACTTCAACATATCTTTTGAAGGGATACAATTCAATCCATGTAACACTCTTTATAAAGTTATTTCTCTTTATAGAACGGAATGTGGCTAGTTATTTGGAATTAAGCAACAACAATCTGTTAGAAACAGCTCAGTCTCCACCTGTATACCACGATGGTAAATATGTAGGCGTTAGAGTGGTTCTGAATAGTAAATTGACTCCTGCATTTAATTCAAAGTAATCAACATTAATTTTAAGGGATTCATTAACACTAGTTAGTATTTTTTTAATAAGGAAACACTTAATAAGTAAAGAAGTAAACATTTCTACTTTACCAATCCAAAGCTAAAAAGATTGGGTGGTTTCATAGGTTTCTACATCATTTTGTTAATTATAATTTTCATTTATTAAACAGTTATTGACAGCTTTATTTCAGGTGTTGTGCTAAATAAAAAGGATGATGATATGGACACTATCTCTTACTTCTAGTCTGATGGACAAAATAAATGGATAAATAGCAAATATGTAATAAATTAAATGCCATCACATATATATCAATACATCACAACAGATCAACAGAAAAGAAAAATTGTCCCCTCTTTCAGTGTGCCCTTCTTACAGCAGCTCCCATCAAATTTTACTTCTGAGACTCAATTCTAAATAAATAATTCAAAATGTGGGAAAATGCAAAAAGGATAAATATGCTTATTACTGAGTTATTAATCACGGTGGAAAAACAGACACAATCTGAAATAAGTGTATGCTTTAGTAAATATAAGACACTTACTTGCTTTACTTTGCATAAAAATGAAAGCATGGGTAAATTTAGATAATGACAGAACTACAATTTTGTTTTTACCTGAAAATCATGAATAATATGCTTCTTTTTATTTACTTCTCCAAAATTTACATAGCACTTTATTATTACTTACATGGTTAAGAGAAAAATATGCTCAGTTAGAAATTTTACAGGTATAAAAATTTTATAACCAAAATATTGCAAAAATGCAGTTTCTGTATAAATATTTGTTATAAATAGTATATTTGAAATAAAGTACTAAAGCCTTTGAGAAATAACACTGTATTTATAATATTTCATCTTGCTTTGGAACCAGTTATTTTGGATATTCTAGCAGCATATTTAATAAAACAAAATGTATCCTAAATAAAGATGATCTTCCCTTGCAGAGAGCAGGAATAGCATATATCAGTGCAAAGCAATTCACTAATGGAATTTTCCCATTATAAATGGGACAACTTAAACTATTTCTAAATCATCTTTGCATTAACTAAATAGCATTTAGATTTTTCCACTCAATATTCCTTTCATTATGAATATGACTAAAGAGAGAATGGTGAACTGTGATGCCAACAGGATAAATGTTTAAGGTTAATATGTCACTTTGTGTATTTATCCCTATCATTCTTGATCTTTTGTATATGATTCACTGTGCTGATGTCTGTCTGTCTTGAAACACCATTTCCCTCAACCTCTTTATAATGCAGTTGACAGGAGCATAGCATTTTTTTAACACCAAGAATACTTAATAGCATCCCTTTGTGTGATACCATTAAAATATGCTAACCTAGGTAAATTGGAGGAAGAATACAAAGACACTTTGAAAGGTTATGATCTATGATGATTCACAGCTTTAGAGTTGGTTTAATTGAATTAATTGTTGCTCAGAAGAAGAATCTAAGGAATAAAGAACAAAATGACTGAACGTTTTCATGGAAAATTTGACCTTTTCAATATTAGTGCCTTGATTCACAGAGTATTCTTTCTCCCACAACAAAAGAATCTTACAAGGAAAACGTAGAAGTGGTATTTGAAAAGAGAGAAAAATCTCTGCAAAAATGGAAACTTCCACATATAATAGGAATCTGAAAATTACTAGCATATACATTTGTGTGCAATAAAAATTTTAATGTATATATGCATCTTTAAAATTAATATTACATTATATTGTATTCTTTTTCTTAATTTACATGAGTTAATTTACAATAAGATGATCAGAGAAGGGCTTTACTCAGTGATAACACTGGTCTAAAAAAGAAATTAATTTTTTCCTTTTCTTCTGTTTTGCAAAGCAATTCTAAGTAACTGTTTAATGAATTTAAATTCTAAGTAACTGAATTTAATTCAAAGTAACTGTTTTATGAATTTATATTTTTTTTAACTCAGTTACCTTAATCTTTATCTTTATAAAACACATTCCATATGTAATCAAAAGACAGAAATTAAACCCCACCCCACATGAATGTTGGCAAGAAGATATTCAGAAGAAAGGTTTATTCTAGCTTAAATGAGCAGGGAAAGCTACACAAAAGAGGTGACAATCAAGTTGAGTGGAATAGCTTGTAATTTCAAAAACACACCATGCATTTTTATAACTCCTAAACTTGACAATGGCTATTTGATCCTGAAATTCTTAACTTCTAGTGTCTTGTATTCTAGTCAAACCTCTACTTCTAATTCACAACCTCAGCTGTCATCTCTGTGATGGTTTTTCTAACCTTTTCAAATCAAATTAAGAATTCATTCTTCTAATGTTTCCTTACTGATTGCCCACAGTAGCTCCTAAACAGAATTTACTATATATGTGGTAATATTTTATGCTTGTGTCCATGACAGAATGAATTCTTTTTGTCAGGGTTAATATTCTTTTATATTATATTGTTAGTGATGTACAGTTTTTATTTTAATAAAACTGAAGGTTAAAAAAAATTCATGTAAAGACATTACCTTAAGATTTAACAAGTTACTTTATCCTGTTTTTCTTTAAATTTACAATGCTGTTCATCATATTGGTGAGAATTTTTATTCTGAAAAAATGTATTTTAACCATTTATGTTACATAAAGTAATCTGATTTGATAATAGTAAAAGGGTGATTTAAAACAAAGTACATTTGACCCAAGTCAGTAGACTTCTTAGTTGTGAAAATAGGAAAGTGTGAAGCGATAACAGTGGAAGTTTGGGACTAACATGTCCAAACTTCTGTGTTTAAAATAAATAACCAAAAGAACCTATTGTATTAAAAAAAAATCGTTAGGGGACAAAAGAATGATATAGATGAAATGAGATTGGCAATGTGTTGATAATTCTTGAAGCTAACTGATGGACTTATGTGAATTTATTTTTTTATTTTCAATTTAAATTTATTTATTTTAATTGGAGGCTAATTACTTTACAATACTTTTATCAGTTCTGCCATACATCAACATGAATCCGCCACGGGTGTATACGTGTTCCCAGTCCTGAACCCCCCTCCCATCTCCCTCCCCATACCATCCCGCTGGGTCACTCCTTCCACTTTTGTATATGTTTGAAGTTTTCAAAAATAAAAATGCTTTGAATTTTTTTTAAAAAAAGAGAGAGAGAAAAAGAAGGATCTCGAATGCCAGTATGGATTCTAATGCCTCTTGAATACAAACTGACAGGTAAACCTTGATTTAGAATTGAAAACAGAGTTGGTAACTGGAAATGAGCAATTAAAATTCACCTGGCATTTGGCATTTGCAATTAATGCTGATTTTTTTTACTAAATAATAGCATCAAAAATAATAATTGCAAAGAGTAATATGTTCCTCTATGTAATAATTCTTAACAATAGAAGTTATTAAAAGCAGGAGGGTACTAAGATCTCTCTAAAGATTATTATTTACAGTGATCACTTTATTTTCTTCTTAGCATTAGAAGAAGCATTCCCATATTTTGATATAATGATGCTATTAATCAATATTTTTGATCCCAAACTTATCATCTTCCTAAAGACCATTTGTTGTTTGCTAGCAAGACAAAATATAAAAATATCAGTGGTAAGATGAAATAAGATACTCCATAAATTAAAGAAAAAGTACACAAAATGTCAGAAAGAAGAGAGAAATAAAAAAAAAAGAAAACCTCTCATTATAGATCAAATGTAGATGCAGGCTATAATTCTCAGCATCTCAAGATTCTAGGCATCATACATCTAGACTCTTCTATCTGTTTTTCAGGCATAAAGGAATTAAAAACAATAAAATATATTGATGCTAGTTTTGGGGAGGAGGCACTAGAAATTTTGAAAATAAATTCATTTCATAGCTCAAGTTTTCAGTACAAGTCAGCTTTTACTTTGGGCTTCCCTGGTGGCTCAGTGGTAAAGAATCTGCCTACAATTAGGGGACACAGGAGATGTGGGCTCAATCCCTTCAATCTGGAAGATCCCCTGGAGGAGGAAATGGCACTCCAGTGTTCTTTCCTGGAAAGTCCCATGGGCAGAGGAGCTTGGTGGGCTACAGACCATAGGGTTACAAAGAGTTGGATACAACTGAGTGACTGAGCACAGTCGGTACAATTTTTACCTTACTGTTTATTAGAATGGTCTGATTAGTAGATTTTAACAATAAATTTATCTTCAGTACACTTAAGTCCAGGTATTGGACTCTATAAAAATAAAGACATTGTCTACATAAGTTTTTTTTAGCTATATTTTTCAAATTTTAGCTGCAGAATTTATGACCAATTTTTAATATTTTTCTCTATAAGTTTATTGAGCACCTAGTCCATTTCAAATGCGCTGTGCCAGATGGAATGGATAGTAAAAAACACATACCAGTTTCCTTAGAAATTCCACAACTTACTAAGTAAGAGATATGTATAGCCTCAATTACTGCATATTGTGATAACTGAAAGTCAGAATATCTTTTTCTTTCTTGACTATGTACTATCTAGAAATTAATCCAGCACTTGGAGAAATATGCACACTTCAATAAGCAAATCCCTAATTTTCACCATGCAATATATATTTATAAAAGATGGGCACTGATTTTAATAGCCCTCAGAAGACTTATTTTTAACAAAATAAGCTTTCTTTTATTACAGGCACATCTGTATTAGAGATACTTTGGGCCCGAGACCACTGCAAAAAAGTAAATATTGCAATAGAGTCACAAAATTTTTTTGGTTTCCCAGTGCATATAAAGTTATGTCTATATTATACTGTAATTTATTCAAAATACAATAACATTATGTTTAAAAAACAATGTAATATCTTAACTTAAAAAATATATTTTACTTTTAAAGAAATAGTAACAATCATCTGAGCTTTCAGTGAGTCATAATAGTTTTCACCATCCAAGCAACATCCAAGGTCACTGACCACAGACCACCATAACAAATATAACAATAATAGAAGTTTGAAATATGGCAATAATAACCAAAATGTGGCAGAGACAAATGCTATTGCAAAACATGGCACTAACAGATTTGCTCGATGTAGTTGCCATAAGCCTTCAATTTGTAAAAATCTCAGTATCTGTGAAGAGCAATAAAAATGAAGCACAATAAAATGAGTTTTGCCTGTACAACTATCAGCTGTCTATAGATAGTGGTTTCTGATTTTGTTTGAATGGAAGCATTTTACTTTCTATGGAAAAGAAGAAAATTTTCCTTTTATTCTTCCTTTTGCTATTTTTCTATATTCTTCCTTTCTGTTTCCCAATATTTTCTGTACCCCACAGTAGCTGATATGCTAAAACTTAAGACTTAGTTCATCTAATGAAAAACATTAATATTCAACATTTAACTTGTAGTAGGATAGAAAATTTAGTTTGTGGAAATGTCATTTTCATTAAGATTCTGATGAAAAAATCCCAGAGATTTTAGTAACATTTTTTTATATCAGTGTATGTTATTTAGTTGCTCAGTCCTGTCTGACTATTTTGTAACCCCATGTACTATAGCCTCACAGGCTCCTCTGTCCATGGGATTTTCCAGGCAAGAATACTGGAGTGGGTTGCCATTTCCTTCTTGAGAGAATCTTCCTGATCCAGGGATTGAAACTGTGTCTGTTGTGGATTCTTTACCATTGAGCCATCAAAGAAGCCTGCTATCAGTGTATAATTGTGTGCAAAGCAAATCTCTGTGTAATAACTGGTAGCAATTTTTAATGGATCATTCCCTTGAGCCTTTTGTTTCTTAAAAAAAAGAAACCATCAGTTTCAATGAAATATCAAAACCCATAAAGCAGCATTTTACTATTTCTTTCTCTTTAACAAATTATCACAATTCACTGCCTGAAGTGATAATATTTACCAGTAGAGTCATCCTCATTTTCATTTTAATCATAGATCTTGCGCATCTTTTTGGCCAAATAAGAACAGGGTAAATAAAGAATTTAAGTAACAGACAGAACAACCTATCTTGTTTTTTGAATTATAATTCTACGAGTCATTTGTGGAAGGTATTATGAATCACTAGTTCTCAAGTTTATTCTCTACACTGTTAAAAATTCTGGGTGAATTCTGCCTATCACATATTTTAGTCAATAACTAAGCCAAAACTCACAATTTTTACTTAATAAAAACAATCAGTCCATGTTCAGTTTATATTGTTAAGCTATTTAATTACTTGGCAGTTACTATTAAAATGGTAAGGTAATCTTCAAAATTCAAAGATCATTATTAAAATTTTTGCTTGTAAGCTTCACAAGGAGTCATTCTTGAACATATTTTAAAATACAGTTTTAGCTTCTTAATTAAAAACATGAATCTTTTGAATAATGCAATGATCTTATTAAAAAGTTACCCTAAGTACTAGCAACTTAAAATGCCCTAAGAACATTTAGTTCTAGGTTCTCATGATACTTTTACTTCTGAAAATAAGACTGCAGGAAAGAAACATTATTTTAGATTTTTAA
Organism: Budorcas taxicolor; assembly: GCF_023091745.1. NCBI lineage: Eukaryota > Metazoa > Chordata > Mammalia > Artiodactyla > Bovidae > Budorcas > Budorcas taxicolor. Next base: position 92,820,318 of record NC_068910.1, read on the forward strand.
ATATGCATGTATTTCAATAGGATGAATATATGACTAAGGAAATAAAGTAGATATGAAAAATAAAGGCTGTCTAAAGGCTCTTCTTCCTCAAAGGTATCAATATACCTTTGTTTGATGTCTCATTTAATACAAATCCAAAGGCTTTTCTTAGATTACATGTGAGAACAAATTAATTAATGCACTTTAGACTTTAAAAGTGAAAATTAAAGTTTCTGAATTTTATGATGTAACTTTTAATATTTTAGCTATTAAAATTAACTATATTTCATATGTTATAAAATGTGTGATTTCCTTCTATATCCAAATATTTTGCAGTATCAGTACTTGAAGTTTTATATAATTAAAATATTTTTACAAATATATCTGCTACAGTATGACTATTCTCATATATTGGGATAAGTAATGAAACATTTCTAATAAAAAGTTGAAACAATATCTGCAAATGAAATTGTTGAATTTCACTTCAAATGATTCAGATTGAATACACATTTCCCTCACAGTATATTTTTTTATGTGAAGTCCATGATGTTTTACCTCTCAGATGTTCCAGGATATTCAAAAATTTTTAATATTTATTTAGGGTAACACTATTTCATTCTAATCAAAACCCCTCATGAAACGTGTCTAGAGAAGGCACAACTGGGAGAAAATGAGAAAGCGATATTTCATGTTACAGTTACAGAACAATCAATAATACACTCAAATATACTCATTGTACTAATTTTTAATATCAAACATATGCTTATATTAAAATATAAAGTTCAGAGAAGTTGAGTGTCAATGTTTTTAAAATATGCTATGATATATAGTAAATAATACAAAATAGCATGAATATCTTTAAAATATCAAATATATAGGAGGTATATAAATAGTTAATAAAGCAGTGTTCACGTGTGATATTTTATTAAGCCCAAATACTGCATGGTAGTATTCATTTTCTATTATTTTTGCCACTAATCCTTTTCTAGACACAAAGTCACTAAAAATCAGAGGGATTAAGTAACAAGCCTAAAATCAGCAAGCTATTGTTAATAATATAATGTAATGAAGACAGAGAATTTTAATAAAGCACATATAGCTTTAAGTCTCTATTTACTACCTACAAAATAAATTCCAGAAACACGAGTGTCTTAGTTGATTTTGTCCATTGGTGATAAGCATATGCTTTGAGCAGCCCAAACACTAGGGAAGTACTAAGAAGACAGATGTCAGATGACTGTACCTGTGTTGGTTGGGCATGTTAATTGCTTTCTCTTTGTATTGGAGTTATTAATGACTCCTACTGCATTGACTTGCTGTAAGAATTAAGTAAAGTAATACAAGAAATGCATCTAGAAACTGCTCTCTTAGTTGACTTTGAAAAAAATTGATACATTGGTTCTGGGTATGTATTTTGATAGGAGATCCATGCTCTCATCTAAAGGCATTACTAAAAAATAAATTTATGTCCCATTGGTCAGAATAAGGTGATACATTTAAGCAGATTTTCTTACTGGCAACTTTCAAGTTATAAGAGAAAATGCCTTTTTTGCTTATGATATTGAAGGATCCTTTTGAAATTGATGAATATTAATGAGTTAACTATGTGAAGGGAATTGTTAACTTTTTACCATTATTAATTCTCCTCCTTTTACAGTTTATTGTGTCCACATTAAAAGTGTAGAAAGAAAACTGGTGACATTAGTTCTAAGAATATGTTTTATTTAAACAAAAATCCTACTTGCTATTTTAGTATTTAGTCAATAAAATATCATCATGACATTTTATGGGTTTTTTTTTGTATCAAATTTTCATCAAGAAATAAGTCATCTGTATTCAGATTTCACAAAATCTAGATGAAAAATTAGATTCACCTATTCAATATGTTTCAAACATACTTAAACGGTTTTCAATAATTGAATAGAGCATCAGTTTTAAATTTAAATTAAATTACTTAAAATTAAATACAGGTTAATTATACTACCCATATTTCAAGTGCCCTATCATTACATGTGGCTTGTGGTTATTATATTGCAAAGTATAGATATTAATAGAGACAAGACAATTAAAAACAGATGTTTAAAAATCATACTTTGAATGAATATAAGATTTTTAAAAATATGTCACTTAGTATCAATAAATCAATTCTATTAAAATGTCACTTAATAGAAATAGAATTTCTCTATTCATATTTTTCATGTAAGCTATTTACACTAATATTTTCTAAAGGGTAGCAATTTTGCCTCATCTGATTTATTCAGCCCAAAGCTTTGACTCCTCCAAATTATACAAAGGAAAATTTTTGATGATGATGTATAACTCATGCTTCCCCTAAGCTAATTCATTGTATTTATTTTAATAGATGAATACAACGTTTTTCATGTGTGTGACTATATTAGCAGGTACTTATTATTAGGGCTCCAAAAATGGAAAACTGAAAGAGGTTAAAACATTACATAGCCACTACATTGTGAAATCAACATATTGCAAAAGAAAATGTACATTCATGTTTGATAACTTCAAAATTAAAGCTTATCTGTCTCTGCCATAATTTAGTAGCAAATGCTATAATAATTGATAGACATGGAAAAGTGAGGACATTTTTTCAACCTGCCAAAAAGAAAAATGATGAAAGTTAAACTAGGAAGCACAACTAATTCACATTAGTTATTTTAGACTGCCATTATTGATTATTGTGTTTATGGGTATATGTGAATCTAGCATTTAATTTCAAGTGTCAAATTTGATGCTGAGCCAGGTTTGATCTCATTCTTTCTGTCTTTGCCTGATAACATCCTAAGCATATTTGTTCTATTTTAACATCATAAAAACAGATGATAACTTTTGAAATTTGAGTGAGTAGAATATATAGTTGTTGTAGATTGACAAGTTGAGGTTAGAATTGTAGCAAGCTCTCTTTATAATCTGGTGAATTTGTTCAAACACTGCCATCTGTTTTTGCTGGGAAACCAAGAACAATCCCTCAGCTACGAATTGACTCTGCATGGTCACTCAGCTGGTGGAACACAGGAGTAATTTACAGAGAGATGATTGTTCATTTACTTACAAATTTCCTCATTCTTAGGCAAGTGAGCATTCTAAAGGCAATACAGCTACTCACAAATCAGTATACACTCTGACATTTCTTAAGTAATTCAAAATGGGACTCTGGAGTTAGTAACTTTCAGTAGGATCCAATTATATACTTTTCACTTTTTATAAAAGTATAAATGAGAACTTAAAGAGCAGTATGACTCCTAGGCAGAACAACAAGTAGGGTGAAAACTATTACTTTTTTAAAGTACAATAACAAAGATATTTATTCCAAACATTATAATAGTTTGACAGCTAATGTGATTACTTTTGTTGCTTGAAATGAACCAAACCTTTCATTTAATCCCTTCCTTTAATATTTTCCCCCTCCTTTCTCAATAGAATCAGAGAATCTTTCTTGGGTTTTTCAAAAACCCCTAAAAACATAACACTGTCTATAATCAGAATCTATATTCTTTTTTTTTTTTTTTTTTCAAGGCTAGACACTGTCCTTTGGAACTGGTAAATTAATTAAACAAGGAGGCCATTAAGCTGAAGTGGTTTCAATACCTTAGCAGCCTATGTAAGCAAATCCAAATCTAAGCCTATAAATGCTGTAAGGTAAATGAACAAAAACCTAAGGACAATGAATCACAAACATCTGGCTAGACTTTCTTAAATAAGGCAACTGCTTAAGCTACAGCTAATCAATATCTCTTGCTTTTGCTCCTCATCTTCTCTACAAAAGTCTTGCCCCAAGCTCCTATCAGTGGAGCTTACTTCTATTCACTTCTGGTTTGGTGCTCTCTTATGGGAATTGATTTTTGCTCAAATAAACTTTTAAATCTTTAAATATACTCTCATTTATCTTTGAACAAGACTGAGATATTTGGAAAAAAATAATAATGTATTCATTCAATCTCCAACAGGCACTTCATACATATTTGTTAAGTGAATGAAAAAATTGAATTTAACTAAGTTGATCATCTATAAATGTAAAATGGCTTTATTCAATAAGATTTTAATAGTATAAAAAGCAAAAGGTAATTTAGTAAAATATTTGTAATATGTATTATAGTAATTTATTTTTTAAATCTGAGGATGTTTGCAAATTAATAAGAAAAAATCAACAATTCAATTGACAAAAAAGAAGAAGAATATGGACAAAGATAATTTATGAATTATAACAGATAATAAATGTTTTCATCTTCAGTAATCAAAAGAAAGGGAAAAAGTAAAAGAAAGCAATTTGCATACAGTTTCATTTAGTGTATTGTGTAATAGGGAAAACAGCAGTTTTCTTGGATCTTTTGCAATCTATGAGTTCTTTCCTCTCTAGCCAAAGGCAACTTCTGCTCTCTTTCTTACCTCTACAGATTAAATCATATTGTCTATAATTAAAACATTATACTATACAGTATATTTTCTTTGACTTTCTGACTTTCACTCAGCATAATTTTGAGTTTTTTTCTTTTTTCTTTTTACTTTATAGATTCACTTTTCTTATAGAGTATACTGGTATATTTGTGTATAGTATATACAATGCTCATGTTCAAAACATTATTTGACATTACAATATATATGTATATACACACACACAAACATACACAGTGAAAGTCTTTCAGTGGTGTCTGACTCCTTGCAACTCCATGGACTGTAGTCTGCCAGGCTCCCCTGTCCATGGAATTTTCCAGACCAGAATACTGGGAGTGGGTAGCTGTTTCCTTCTCCAGGGGACCTTTCCAACCCAGGGAATGAACTTGGGTCTCCTGAACTGCAGGCAGATTCTTTACCATCTGAGCCACCAGGGAAGCCCACAGATATATATATATATATATCTAAATTTATGTTCTTAAAGATCTGTTAGTACCATCCACTGTGCTAATCCCAGTGCTTAATGTAGGTTTTGGCATAGTAGACAATAAATACATGTTAATAAAAATGTCATCAATGTTTTCTACAAAAAATTTTGTATCTATATACTATGGCTTTCTTAAGATAAATTTCAAAATATAGAATTTTAGATTTCAAACAGCAGGGCCAGCTCTCCATTAATAGGCGAATGCATAAACAATACGTGGTATACTAATAAGGATTTTCCTTAAAGATTGGAGTTAAAATAAATAAATAACATAATACCCTTCAATTAAAAAATAAATTAAAAAAATAAAGTAACATGATACATGAGTTTAAGGTATTCTGAGTTTGCTTTTAAGAATCTGTGTATGAGATACTTTCAAGAGATTATTACCTACTTCCTGTTATCTGTCTATCTATCTATCTGTCATCTGTTTATTTTTGGTCTAAGAACCAGGAATATGCAATTATATATGTATGTTTAAAACACCAAAAGACATACAACAGCACATTACCCATGATTATTCTGTTTACTTTTACAGTGATAGATAGTAATTGTGCTTTATTGCTTTCTATTTGACTGTTTTAGTTCTTTTAAATTTTCTACAGCAAAAATCAGTTACCTTTTTGATAGAAGAATGCTGGCCATATAAATTAAGTCTACTCAAGTGTATGGTTATATTTGTATTTATTTTCTTCAAAATTGAAAGTGTGACCAGTAATTATTTGAGTTCAACTGGGACTAAAGCATCTGGACAGGCTATTTAGAAGACAAGGGATATAAATGGCCAATAAACAAGAAAAATGTTCAGTCTCTCTAAAATCTAACAGGTACAAAATTAGATGAAATAACAATGAACTACCATTTTAAGTTATCAAGTTAATAAAAATAAAATAAATGCAACTTTTTGTTATGATTATTATTTCTGTGATATTTATAAGACATAATTATCATTATGGTTCTTATGTGGTCAGAAAAACAAAAGTCACTTGCTAAAAATGTTGATATTGTTTAATAGAAAAAGGTAACAAAATGTATGTATAAGAATATTATGGGTGGCCATCTCTGATGAGAGCACTGATTTTGTCACTTTCTTAGCATGTTTTTATTATTTTTTGTCAAGTTTTTAAAGAACATATGTTATGCTGAAATGGAAAACAAAATTTTTAACACTTATTTTAACAGCTATTTCCCTTTCATATTACACACATGAAAGCCTCTTTAATGTATTATTCTAAGACTACTGCCATTTTGTATCATGACTTCATGTTACCAAAAGCTGACTCCCTTACAGATTATTTTCTATTATGTAGCAATTTTTTCCAGGTCACAGATATTGTTAGACAGGCTACAATCTGACCATGAAATAGTTCATCTCCTATGTACTGATCTGAATGACAAAATCTCTTTTTGATTTTGTAGTTTCTTCCAAGTTACCAATCTACTATCTCTCAATTTTGTCATCTATAAAATGAGGCCAGTTTTGACACTATTTGTGCAGCAAACTGAATGCACAAAACAAATAAACCTTGTACTAGTTTTAGCTATAGCACTTTCTGAATATTTACTAAATATCAGGAATAGGGTTAAAGACTTTGTAAGGGTTGCATGTGTGCTAAGTTGCTTAAGTCATGTCCAATTCTTTGCAACATTTTGCACTGTAGCCGTCCAGACTTCTCTGTCCATGGGATTTTCCAGGCATGAATATTAAAATGAGTTGTCATGAACTCCTCCAGGGAATCTTCCCAACCCCAGGGAGTGAACTCACATCTCTTACATCTTCTGCATTGGCAGGCAGGCTTTTTAATCCCTAGCGCCACCTGGGAAGCTTTTGGTTTTTTTTAATATAAATTTATTTATTTTAATTGGAAGTTAATTACTTTACAATATTATATTGGTTTTGCCATAATCAACATAAATCCATCACAGGTATACACGTGTTCCCCATCCTGAACCCCCCTCCCTCCTCCCTCCCCGTACCATCCCTCTGGGTCATCTCAGTGCACCAGCCTTGAATTCTAACCACAAATATTTAGTAAGGAATTGCATTTTGCAGATGAAAATATTATTATATCAAAAAGTTTTATATTTTCCCAAATTAAAATAACCACTAAAAGATAAAATCAGTATTTAATATTACACAGTCCAATTTGAGTTATTTTGTTTTAACCCCTCATACTAAGTCACTTCAGTCATATCTGACTCTTTGTGACCCTATGGACTCAAGCCCTCTAGGCTCCTCTGCCCATGAGATTGTCCAGACCAGTGTCTTAGAGTGTGTTGCCTTGCTCTTCTCCAGAGGATCTTCCTGACCCAGGGATCAAACCCAGATCTCCCTCATAGCAGGCAGATTCTTAATCATGTGAGTCCCCAGGGAAGCCCCACTACACCACAGCTCTAACAAAAGCACGATTCTCAATTTGTAATATGCACACAGTCAGTCTGGTAGTCATTTCTTGTGCATCTTTTACCTCTTGGTTTGGATTTTCTATTTGTTTATTCAATCCATTATTAAATTATAGTTGACTTGATAAAAAAAAAAAAACATTATTGGCACTTTTACATAGGAAATAATCATCACTCTTGTAGAAGTTCTCCTTCATTTTTTGACGGAGAATAATTCAAATTGAACACTCAAAAATGTTACAGGCCTTAATAAACAATAAGATAATTTCACTGAGTTTAACTGAGCATCTGGCTTTGCTTGATGTTATAAATATTTTGCATTTTTTCCTTTAATGGTTTTGATGGTAATTTTGTGTGCCAATTGGCAAAGTAGCATTACTTAGTATTTTGGTCAAACACTAGTCTAAATGTTTCTGTGAAGCTATTTTGTAGATGGATTGATATTTACCGTCAAACATTTTAAAGACATTTTCTTCCCCTCAAGAGGCATTGTTTAAAAATTAAATTTAAAATGACCATAAAACAATGTTTCTTATGATACCTTAATTATTTTCTATAGATTTTAATGCACAGACAGAAATTTTTTTAAAAACATGACTTGCCTCTTATGTGCTAGATGAAGTGAGCTTGTTATAAAATACAAATGATGGAGAAAAATACAAATAGTAGGAATATAAACTGGTGCAGCCACTGTGGAGAACAGTATGGAGGTTCCTTAAAAACTAAATAAAATTACCATATGACTTGGCAGTCCTAATTCTGGGCATATAACTAGAGAAAACTGTAACGTGAAAAGATACATATACCCTTGTTCACTGCAGCAATATTTGCAGTAGCCAAGATGTGGAAGCAGCTTAAATGTCCATCGACAGGTGAATGTATAAAGATGATGTGGTGCATATTTACAATGGAATATTGAAAGTGAAAGTGAAGTCGCTCAGTCGTGAATGACTCTTTGCGATCCCATAGACTGTAGCTTACCAGGCTCCTCTGTCCATGGGATTTTCCAGGCAGTAGTACTGGAGTGGATTGCTATTTCCTTCTTCAGAGGATCTTCCCAACCCAGGGCTTGAACCTGGGTCTCCTGCATTGTAGACAGACACTTTACCACCTGAGCCACCAGGGAATATTACTCAGCCATAAAAAAGAAAGAAATAATGCCATCTGCAGCAACACAGATGAACCTAGAAGTTATACTAAGTGAAGCAAGACAGACAAAGACAAATATGATAGGATATTTCTTATATATATAATCTACAAAAAAATGATACAAATGAAGTTATTTATAAAACAGAAAATAATAAACCCACAGCACTGAAAAACCTTATGGTTACCAAAGGGGAAAGGGAGAGGAGGGACAAATAGTAATTTCATATTAACATATATACATGACTATACATGCAAAAAAGCAAAATGGCTGTCTGCGAGGACTTACAAATAGCTGTGAAAAGAGGAGAAGTGAAAAGCAAAGGAGAAAAGGAAAGATATAAACATCTAAATGCAGAGTTCCAAAGAATAGCAAGGACAGATAAGAAAGCCTTTCTCAGCGATCACTGCAAAGAAATAAAGGAAAACAATAGTATGGGAAAGACTAGAGATCTCTTCAAGAAAATTAGAGATCTCTTCAAGAAAATTAGAGATAGCAAGGGAACATTTCATGCAAAGATGGGCTCGATAAAGGACAAAAATGGTATAGACCTAACAGAAGTAGAAGATATTAAGAAGAAGGGGCAAGAATACACAGAAGAACTGTACAAAAAAGAGCTTCATGACCAAGATAATCAAGATGGTGTGATCACTCATCTAGAGCCAGACATCCTGGAATGTGAAGTCAAGTGGGCCTTAGAAAGCATCACTAACAAAAAAGCTAGTGGAGATGATGGAATTCGAGTTGAGCTATTTCAAATCCTGAAAGATGATGCTGGGAAAGTGCTGCACTCAATATGCAAGCTAATTTGGAAAACTCAGCAGTATCACAGGACTGAAAAGGTCAGTTTCCATTCCAGTCCCAAAGAAAGGCAATGCCAGAGAATGCTCAAACTACTGCACAGTTGTGTTCATCTCACACACTAGTAAAGCAATGCTCAAAATTCTCCAAGCCAGGCTTCAGCAATACATGAACCGTGACCTTCCTGATGTTCAAGCTGGTTTTAGAAAAGGCAGAAGAATGAGAGATCAAATTGCCAACATCCGCTGGATGATGGAAAAAGCAAGAGAGTTCCAGAAATACATCTATTTCTGCTTTATTGACTCTGCCAAATCCTTTGACTGTGTGGATCACAATAAACTGTGGAAAATTCTGAAAGAGATGGGAATGCCAGACCACCTGACCTGCCTCTTGAGAAACCTATATGCAGGTCAGGAAGCAACAGTTAGAACTGGACATGGAGCAACAGACTGGTTCCAAATAGGAAAAGGAGTATGTCAAGGCTATATATTGTCACCATGCTTATCTAACTTCTATGCAGAGTACATCATGAAATGCTGGGCTGGAAGAAGCACAAGCTGGAATCAAGATTGCCGGGAGAAATATCAATAACCTCAGATATGCAGATGACACCACCCTTATGGCAGAAGGTGAAGAGGAACTAAAAACCCTTTTGGCAAAAGTGATAGAGGAGAGTGAAAAAGTTGGCTTAAACTCAATATTAAGAAAACTAAGATCATGGCATCTGGTCCCATCACTTCATGGGAAATAGATGGGGAAACAGTGGAAACAGTGTCAGACTTTATTTTTTTTTGTCTCCAAAATCACTGCAGATGGTGATTGCAGCCATGAAATTAAAAGACGCTTACTTCTGGGAAGGAAAGTCATGACCAGCCTAGATAGCATATTCAAAAGCAGAGACATTACTTTGCCAACAAAGGTCCGTCTAGTGAAGGCTATGGTTTTTCCAGTTGTCATGTATGGATGTGAGTGTTGGACTGTGAAGAAAGCTGAGGGCCAAAGAATTGATGCTTTTGAACTGTGGTGTTGGAGAAGACTGTTTAGAGTCTCTTAAACTGCAAGGAAATCCAACCAGTCCATTCTAAAGAGATTGGTCCTGGGATTTCTTTGGAAGGACTGATGTGAAAGCTGAAACTCCAATGCTTTGGCCACCTCATGTGAAGAGTTGACTCATTGGAAAATACTCTGATGCTGGGGGGTTGAGGGAAGGAGGAGAGGGGAACGACAGAGGATGAGATGGCTGGATGGCATCACCGACTCGACGGACGTGAGTTTGAGTGAACTCAGGGAGTTGGTGATGGACAGGGAGGCCTGGCGTGCTGCAATTCATGGGGTTGCAAAGAATCAGACACGACTGAGATACTGAACTGATGACTATACATAAAATAGACAACCAGCAAGGATGTACTATAAAGCACAGGGAACTATACTCAATATTTTAGAATAATCTATATGGGAAAAGAATTTTTAAAAGTGTATATATATAAAACCGAATCACTGTTTTGTACAGCTGAAATTAGCACAACATTGTAAATCAACTACAATTTAAAAAAAGTACAAATGAGTATTAGCTGCTCCTTTCCAGAAAGACCCTCTGCTTGCAAAGTTTGACTTACAGACATATAACAGATGACTATGTTTTTGTGGCTTGGGAAGATATAATTCGGTAAAAGTTTGCAGGTACATTGTCAGAAAAAAAAAAAAAACAAACAAACTACTGAGAACCATAAAGAAACAATCTGTTGTTTTGGCATAAGTGTTCATTTCAATGAAAGAGAAGTATTTCAAAGTAGCATCTTTTGAAATAAAAATCTCTGTGATGAGGGTATAGATTCACTGACTTCCACAGAAATATTGGAATGTCCATTTAGAATACAAATGCCATTTCCCAAACTTCCATTTTATAAAATGAAATTTTCTCTTGCTCTAGATCTTCAGCTGTATATTAAAGGCCTATTTTCTAAACCCTAAATGACTATTATAAATTGTCCAAAATTATTTTTCTAAAGTCAGTATTGCAAAAAATTTTTTTTTAAATTGAGCTAGAAAGAAACTTGTATTTTTAAAACATTATAAACTGACCAAACCATCACTATACAAGTTCCAATAATAATTTATTTCTAGTTAAGATGTTTCTCTTCATATATCACAAACACACAAACTTCTCTAAAGAGCATCTATTTAATTCAGAAAACTAACATGATTCTATAGTTATGTCAGTTCACCTTCAAGATTTCAGTTAATAAATGTTTTAAGGGACATATTTAATCCATAATAATGTTGTGAAAAATTAATAACATGATACTATGCTCAGCATTATTTCATTAAATAAACGCATGAGTAAATGTATTTTTTCTATAATTTTATCAACTACTTCAACAGTCAGGACCTAATGGATACCATTAGTAAACATGTCACTCACTTTTTACTCACTGCTCTTGAAATGGATTCCTTTGTAGTTATTTTGACTTATTTTCCTGATGCTTGGGATATAACCCTGGTTACATTCACATTACATGAATTAGTGCATTTATGTGAAGACAACTTTATCTTCAAAATTTACATTTGAATTATAACTCTTTAATCTGTTCAATAAACTGTTACAACTTTTCTGTTTTATCTCTGAAATGTCTCCAATTTGTTTGTATTTCTCCATATTCATAAGACCAAGACCAAGATCAATACCAAGTGAAGTTGCTCAGTTGTGTCCAACTCTTTGTGACCCCATGGACTGTAGCCTACCACGCTCCTCCATCCATGGGATTTTCCAGGCAAGAGTACTGGAGTGGATTGCCATTTCCTTCTCCAGAAGACCTTCCTGACCCAGGGATCGAACCCAGGTCTTCTGCATTGTAGGCAGACACTTTACCATCTGAGCCACAAGGGAAGCCCTACATCTTCATAGCACCACTTAAATTTAGAATCTTACATATCTAGGGTACGTTCCTCATTCATTTCCCCAGCTCTGGAATATATAATTTCCTACCTTTTCCCCCAAACTAAAAATTTTCTTTTATACAAAAATATTGCTAGAATTGTGCATACTCAGCACACACAGAAACATGCATACAAATACACATGCACATGCCACACTCAGTATTTTGTTGAGTAAGAATTGTGGTCCAAAATAACAGAAGAGAATCCCTCCTCCCAGTAGATAGTTGCTTCCAATAAGAAAAATGAAGAAACTGAGCAAAGAATGCTCAATCTATTCCCTTAAATAACAAAATCAGATGCCATTTAAAATACTCCAGGTAAGAAAGGGGCAGAGAGAGAGCAATCACCTGAAGCTATTTGATCTTACCTCCTACATAAAAATAAAATCAGACTAAAGGGGAGGAGATCCCCTTCACACTAGTCAGTTATTTTCTTTTGGAAACATTTTGTTTGCTGTCAAATAGCTTTAGGGTGATGCCAACTATCTATAGCAATAATTTTAATCCCCCCTTCATAAGTGCATTAATCGAACTAAATCAAAGGTCTCTTTGTAGCCAAGGCTAAAAATTCAACCATATGTTCATTACTCAATACAAACTCTCCTTTAACCATATCTTTAAGAACAAATGCCATAGCAAGTGCTAGTCCAATAATGTTAATTTTTGAAAGAATTAAAGTCCAAAATAAAAATATTTGACCAGGTGCCAATTGTATTCCAAATTAATTAAATTATAAAGTGCATCTTCATTTATTCACTTATAATTTTGAGTCTGAGCCAGAGGACCTCTTTGTATATGAGTAGAGAAGGGTCTTTCAGCAGTTAAAGGCAGAGAATAACATGAAGAGCAATAATTTCTCAGAATCTCAGAAACTGCATTGTCTCAATACCAAATCCCCAGTGAATCTCACTGTTAAGGATTATAATGAGTTACTCAGATACACAACATAAAACCTAGATCTTCATACCCACATTTAGGAAACAATCTTCAGATTCTAGAAGACATAACTCACAAAACATTATGTTCTCAAAACTCAGTTTTAACCATAACCCAGCTCTATCCTTAATTGCTGAGCTATCTTTTTACTTGCCTAGAATCCATGAGTTAACCTGTGTACATAAACTTAATTGGGGGAAATATCTCAGCCAATTGGTTATTGTGCATTTTTTGCAGGGTCGGGGAAGGAAGGTGTCTATTTATTTTTAACATCTTTTATAAGAATATCATATTGGATGGGACTTACTACTGATTTTTTCAAAATTAAAAAATTTGTAATGCTAGAAATCCTGATCACCTTCTCTGTATTAAAATCTTTATATGGTCTTTTTTGAGCTCTTAACTTTTCCATCTCAATGAGCCCTGCCTGGTGAATCTGACAACCATGTCTCATGTGCTGACTGACATTTTATGTCTGGTGCCACAGTTTCTTTAGAATATTTTATAATTTACATATACATCAGTGATTTATGAGAGTGCCTATGTCCACATGGCTTTCCTATCAAGAGGCTCATCACACTTTGGATTTAATAAACTAATTGATTAGACACAATCACTTCAAAGTTGTATCCCTTTTACAAGTAATATTAAAGATATTTTATATACTGAAGCACATTTTGTACTGCTTTCCACGAAATGTCTGTCCATATATTTTGTATAATTATTATCAGATTTTTTTTTTCAAATTTTATGAGCACTTTCAGTTATGGAACTCAGCCCTTTGTAATTTCATTTGCAACTGCATTTGCCTCTGTTTTCATTTACTTCATTATTGGTATTGTCTTTACTATTACCAAAGAGGTTCTAAAAATATTTTTTAAGGATATCATTTACATACAATTAAATTAGCACTTTTTAGTGAAAAGAATCTATAAATTTTGATAAATGCATACAAACATGTAATTACCACAATCAAGGTCAGTTCAGTTCAGTTCGGTCACTCAGTCATGTCCAACTCTTAGCAACCCCATGGACTGCAGCATGCCAGGCTTCCCTGTCCATCACCAACTCCTGGAGTTTGCTCAAACTCATGTTCATTGAGTTGGTGATGCCATCCAACGATCTCATTCTCTGTCATCCCCTCTCCTCCTGCCTTTCCCAGCATCAGGGTCTTTTCAAATGAGTCACTCCTTCACATCAAGGCCAAAATATTGGAGTTTCAGCTTCAACATCAGTCCTTCCAATGAATATTCAGGCTTGATCTCCTTTAGGATGGACTGGTTGGATCTCTTTGCAGTCCAAGGGACTCTCAATAGTCTTCTCCAACACTACAGTTCAAAAACATTAATTCTTTGGCCCTCATCTCTCTTTATAGTCCACCTCTCACATCCATACATGACTACTGGAAAAACCATAGCCTTGACTAGATGGCCCTTTGTTGGCAAAGTAATATCTCTGCTTTTTAATATGCTGTCTAGGCCGGTCATAACTTTTCTTCCAAGGAGTAAGTGTTTTTTAATTTCCAGGCTGCAGTCACCATCTGCAGTGATTTTGGGGACCCCTGCCCCCCAGAAAATAAAGTCTGCCACTGTTTTCCCATTTATTTGCCATGAAGTGATGGGATCAGATGCCATGATTTTAGTTTTTTTTAATGTTGAGCTTTAAGGCAACTTTTTCACCCTGCTCTTTCACTTTCATCAAAACTACAGGCCAATATCACTGATGATCATAGATGCAAAAATCCTTACAAAATTCTAGCAATCAGAATCCAACAACACATTAAAAAGATCATACACCATGATCAAGTGGGCTTTATCCCAGGGATGCAAGGATTCTTCAATATCTGCAAATCAATCAATGTAATACACCACATTAACAAATTGAAAAATAAAAACCATATGATTATCTTAATAGATGCAGAGAAAGTCTTTGGCAAAATTCAACATCCATTTATCATAAAAACCCTCCAGAAGCAGGAATAGAAGGAACATACCTCAACATAATAAGAACTATATATGACAAACCTTCAGCAAACATTATCCTCAATGGTGAAAAATCGAAAACATTTCCCCTGAAGTCAAGAACAAGACAAGGGTGCCCACCCTTACCACTACTATTCAACATAGTTTTGGAAGTTTTGGCCACAGCAATCAGAGCAGAAAAAGAAATAAAAGGAATCCAAATTGGAAAAGAAGAAGTAAAACTTTCATTGTTTGCAGATGACATGATCCTCTACATAGAAAACCCTAAAGACTCAACCAGAAAATTCCTAGAGCTAATCAATGAATATAGTACAGTTTCAGGATATAAAATTAACACACAGAAATCCCTTGCATTCCTATACACTGAGAAAACAGAAAGATAAATTAAGGAAACAATTCCATTCACCATTGCAACAAAATGATAAAATACTTAGGAATATATCTACCTAAAGAACCAAAAGACATATATATATATATATTTATATATATATATATATATATATATATATATATAAAACTATAAAACACTGGTGAAAGAAATCAAAGAGGAAACAGATAGATGGAGAAATATACCATATTCATGGATTGGAAGAGTCAGTATAGTGAAAACAAGTATACTACCCAAAGCAATCTATAGATTCAATGCAATCCCTATCAAGCTGTTGCTGCTGCTGCTAAGTTGCTTCAGTCGTGTCCGACTCTGTGCGACCCCATAGACAGCAGCTCACCAGGCTTCCCCATCCTAGGACTCTCCAGGCAAGAACATTGGAGTGGATTGCCATTTCCTTCTCCAAAGCATAAAAAGGAAAAGTGAAAGTGAAGTCGCTCAGTCGTGTCCGACTCTGTGCAACCCCATGGACTGAAGCCTACCAGGCTCCTCCATCCATGACTACCAACGGTTTTTTCACAGAACTAGAGCAAATAATTTTACAATTAGTATGGGGAAAAAAAACCTCGAATAGCCAAAGAAATGTTGAGAAAGAAGAATGGAACTGGACGAATGAACCTGCCTGACTTCAGTCTCCCCTACAAAGCCACAGTCATCAAGACAGTATGCTACTGGCACAAAGACAGAAATATAGATCAATGGAACAAAATAGAAAGCCCAGAGATAAATCCACGCACCTATGGACATCTTAACTTTGACAAAGGAGGCAAGAATATACAACGGAGAAAAGACAATCTCTTTAACAAGTGATGCTGGGAAAACTGGTCAACCACTTGCAAAAGAATGAAACTAGTGATCAATGCAAATAAATAAAGGGAAACAACAGAATGGGAAAGGCTAGAGATCTCTTCAAGAAAATTAGTGATACCAAGGGAACATTTCATGCAAATATGGGCTCGATAAAGGACAGAAATTGTATGGACCTAACAGAAGCAGAAGATATTAAGAAGAGGTGGCAAGAATACACAGAAGAACTGTACAAAAAAGAGCTTACCACCCAGATAATACAATGGTGTGATGACTCACCTAGAGCCAGACATCCTGGAATGTGAAGTCAAGTGTTCCTTAGAAAGCATCACTATGAAAAAAGCTAGTGGAGGTGATGGAATTCCAGTTGAGTTATTTCAAATGCTCAAAGATGATGCTGTGAAAGCACTGCACTCAATATACCAGCAATTTTGGAAAACTCAGCAGTGGCCACAGGACTGAAAAAGGTCAGTTTTCATTCCAGTCCCAAAGAAAGGCAATGCCAAAGAATGCTCAAACTACTGCACAATTGCACTCATCTCACACACTAGTAAAGGAATGCTCAAAGTTCTCCAAGCCAGGCTTCAGCAATACGTGAACAGTAAAATTCCAATTGTTTAAGCTGGTTTTAGAAAAGGCAAAGAAACTAGAGATCAAATTGCCAACATCCGCTGGATCATGGAAAAAGCAAGAGAGTTCCTGAGAAACATTTATTTCTGCTTTACTGACTATACTGAAGTTTTTGATTGTGTGAATCACAATAAACTGTGGAAAATTCTGAAAGAGATGGGAATAGCAGACCACCTGACCTGCCTCTTGAAAACCCTATATGCAGGTCAGGAAGCAACAGTTAGAACTGGACATGGCACAACAGACTGGTTCCAAATAGGAAAATGAGTACATCAAGGCTGTATTGTCATCCTGCACATTTAACTTAGATGCAGGGTACACCATGAGAAACGATGGGCTGGAAGAAGCACAAGCTGGAATCAAGATTGCCAAGAGAAATATCAATAACCTCAGATATGCGGATGATATGACACTAATGGCAGAAAGTGAAGAAGAACTAAAAGCCTCTTGATAAAAGTGAAAGAAGAGAGTGGAAAAGTTGGCTTAAAGCTCAACATTCAGAAAATGAAGATCATGGCATCCGGTCCCATCATTTCATGAGAAATAGACGGGGAAACAGTGAAAACAGTGTCAGACTTTATTTTTTGGTGCTCCAAAATGACTGCAGATGATGATTGCAGCCATGAAATTAAAAGACGCTTACTCCTTGGAAGGAAAGTTATGACGAATCTAGACAGTATATTGAAAAGCAGAGATATCACTTTCCCCACAAAGGTCTGTGTAGTCAAGGCTATGGTTTTTCCAGTGGTCATGTATAGAAGTGAGAGTTGGACTGTGAAGAAAGCTAAGGGCCGAAGAATTGATGCTTTTGAACTGTGGTGTTGGAGAAGACTCTTGAGAGTCCCTTGGACTGCAAGGAGATCCAACCAGTCCATCCTAAAGGATATCAGTCCTGGGTGTTCATTGGAGGACTGATGTGAAAGCTGAAACTCCAATACTTTAGCCACCTCATGGGAAGAATGGAATCATTGGAAAAAAAACCCTGATGCTGGGAGGGACGGGGGCAGGAGGAGAAGGGGACAACAGAGGATGAGATGGCTGGATGGCATCACCAACTCGATGGACATGAGTTTGAGTGAACCCTGGGAGTTGGTGATGGACCAGGAGGCTTGTCAAAGAGTCGGACACTACTGATCGATGAACTGAACTAAACTGAAGAACACTTTCCAACACCATACACAAAATAAACTGAAAATGGATTAAAGATCTAAATGTAAGACCAGAAACTATAAAACTCCTAGAGGAGAACATAGGCAAAACACTCCTCGACATAAATCACAGCAGGATCCTCTATGACTCATCTCCCAGAATATTGGAAATAAAAGCAAAAATAAACAAATGGGACCTAATTAAAATTAAAACCTTCTGCACAACAAAGTAAACTATAAGCAAGGTGAAAAGACAGCCTTCAGAATGGGAGAAAATAATAGCAAATGAAGCAACAGATAAAGAATTAATCTCAAAAATATACAAGCAACTCCTGCAGCTCAATTTCAGAAAAATAAATGACCCAATCTAAAGTGGGCCAGGCTAAAAAACACATGAAAAGATGCTCAACATCACTCATTATTTGAGAAATATAAATCAAAACCACAATGAGGTACCATTTCATGCCAGTCAGAATGGCAGTAATCTACAAAAGTCTACAAGCAATAAATGCTGGAGAGGGTGTGGAGAAAAGGGAACACTCTTACACTGTTGGTGGGAATGCAAACTAGTACAGCCACTATGGAGAACAGTGTGGAGATTCCTTAAGAAACTGGAAATAGAACTGCCTTGTGATCTAGCAATCCCACTGCTGGGCATACACAGCGAGGAAACCAGAATTGAAAGAGACATGTGTACCCCAGTGTTCATCACAGCACTGTTTATAATAGCCAGGAAATGGAAGCAACCTAGATGTCCATCAGCAGATGAATGGATAAGAAAGCTGTGGTACTTATACACAGTGGAATATCACTCAGCCATTAAAAAAAATACATTTGAACCAGTTCTAATGAGGTGGATGAAACTGGTGCCTAGTATACAGAATTAAGGAAGCTAGAAAGAAAAAACATCAATACAGTATACTAACGCATATATATGGAATTTAGAAAGAAAGTAACGATAACCCTGTATGCGAGACACAGATGTATAGAACAGTCTTAAGGACTCTGTGGGATAGGGCGAGGGTGGGATGATATGGGAGAACGGCATTGAAACATGTAAAATATCATATGTGAAACAAATCACCAGTCCAGGTTTGATGTATGATACAGGGTGCTCGGGGTTGGTGCACTGGGATGACCCAGAGAGATGGGATGAGGAGGGAGGTGGGAGGGGGGTTTAGGATGGGGAACACATGTACACTCATGGTGGATTCAAGTCAATGTATGGCAAAACCAATACAATATTGTAAAGTAAAATAAATAAGTTAATTAAAAATAAGATAAAATTTAAAAAAGTCTCTTTAATTCTTCACTTTCTGCAATAAAGGTGGTGTCATCTGCATATCTGAGGTTATTGATATTTCTCCCAGCCATCTTGATTCTAGTTTGTGCTTAATCAAGTTAGAAGTGTTTTATCTCCCCTTGCATGGAGATATCTCACTCATTTGAGATAGGGTTTCACATAGGAATATTATTTAAGTTATCTCACTCATTTGAGATAGGGTCTCACATAGGAATATTATTTTGTGATTTTAAAATTACTAAGGTCAAGGGGCTTCCCTGTGGCTCAGATGGTAAAGCGTCTGCCTGCAATGCAGTAGACCCAGGTTCAATCCCTGGGTCGGGAAGATCCCCTGGAGAAGGAAATAGCAACCCACTCCAGTACTCTTGCCTGAAAAACGCCATGGGCTGTCGCCTCCATGGACTGTCACCTGAAGAGCCTGGTAGGCGACAGTCCATGGAGCCACAAAGAGTCGGACACGACTGAGAGACTTCACAGAACGGTCAAAGTATCCTCTCTAAACTCTAAAATCCAGATTGAATTCCACATCTTGGTCTGTCTCACTAAACTTTATTATTCTCACTAAACTTTATTATTCTCCTCAAATAGCATCTTTCTTCTTTGTTTCTCCTATCTTTAACCCTTGAAGTAGGAAATATGTTATTTGGGGGGAATATCACCTTTCAGCGGTCTTTATGCCCAGTGGTGATAGGCTGTCACTGTCACACCTACAACCCTGTATTAGTGTTTAATTCTGAAATCTATCACAAATATGATCTTTGTGGCAATAAAGGGGATTACAAAAGATATTAAACTCTTATATCTCTTTCCTTCCTATTTCACACGCACATTCTCTTCAATCTTATTAGCCCTTCACTTGTGAAAGGTGAGTCAGGAAAAATGCCTCCCTTCATGCAGTATTTGAGTGACTTTTCTCTTTAATTTTTTTTGATTGACCAGTCAAGAAAATGATTTATATATGCATTTAGTGAATTTATTTAGAAAATTTGAAAGCAAGTTCATGAACTGTTAAGGTTTTCCCAGTTGTTCCAGTGAAAGCTTGTCTTAAGAACTATTCTCATCTGCTAGTAGGAACACTTACCCAATATTGTGAGACAAATGTGGAGGCTGAGAGTAGAACAGCCACAGCAAGCTGTTCAGTTGCAAACGATATTGTAAAGAATGCAAGTATGAGAGGAGAAGCAGTTTGAATTGTAAGGATCCAGAAGTAGTTCAGTTCAGTTCAGTAGCTCAGTCGTGTCCGACTCTGTGACTCCATGAACTGCAGCACGCCAGGCCTCCCTGTCCATCACCAACTGCCGAAGTCCACCCAAACTCATGTCCACTGAGTTGGAGATACCATCCAACTATCTATCCTCTGTCATCCCCTTCTCATCCTGCCCTCAGTCTTATCCAGCTTCAGGGTCTTTTCAAATGAGTCAGCTCTTCACATCAGGTGGCCAAAGTATTGGAGTTTCAGCTTCAGCATCAGTCCTTCCAATGAACACCCAGGACTGATCTCCTTTAGGATAGACTGGTTGGATCTCCATGCAGTCCAAGGGACTCTCAAGAGTCTTCTCCAATACCACAGTTCAAAAGCATCAGTTCTTCTGGGCTCAGTTTTCTTTATCATCCAACTCTCACATCCATACATGACCACTGGAAAAATCATAGCCTTGACTGGATGGACTTTTGTTGACAAAGTAATGTCTCTGCTTTTGAATATGCTGTCTAGGTTGATCATACATTTCCTGCCAAGGAGTAAGTGTCTTTTAATTTCATGATTGCAATCACCATCTGTAGTGATTTGGAGCCCAGAAAAATAAAGTCAGCCATGGTTTCCACTGTTTCCCCATCTATTTGCCATGAAATAAGTCTGTTGAAAATTATAATAGATGTGTCAGGTTGTCAATAAGAATAACGTTTAAGGGTTTTAGAACATATTTAGAATCTAATTTATGGTGATTATTTCTCATTCCAAATTAATCATTCCCCCATGTAATTACCTGTGTATGTTAAATGTTGTATTCAACTTCTTAAAGGAAGGACCCCAAAATATAATCCTTGTGCTCTCCAAATTTGGATATCCTCTTGCTATGGTCTGAATGTATGTGTCCTGCCAAAACTCTTATGCAGAAATCATAACCCCCACAGTGATGATATTAGAAAACATGGTGTCTTGGAGGTGATTATGTCTACAAGGTGAAGCCATCATGATAGAATTACAGTTTTCATAAAAGAAGCCCCATAGATATCTCGTGTACATTCATTCTGCCTTGTGAAAACATAAGCAAGAAGACAGAAATCTATGAACCAGCAAGTGAGCCCTCTGTCAGTACATTGATCTTGGACTTCCCAGACACCAGGGCTGTGAGAAATAATTTAGTTGTTTATAAGCCACCCAATCTATGGCATTTTGTTATAACAGCCCAAATGGATTAAGATATTAATTGCTCTAATATCAACATCTGTTCAAATTTCCACCTGCCAGGAAGAAAGTCAGAGCCTGTTTTTATTCTCTCGAGCACTTCCTTTGTCATGACTGTTTAGACACTTCTTTGCATGTGAGCTGTAATAAAAACGTTAATATCTTATGCATCTTACTCATGTACTGCGCTCTTCTAGGCTAATGTCATTGTCCTAATTAAATCAATGCCATTTTCATCACCATTCCACAGATAAGAAAACAGAGAAGAAAGAGCTCAATCATATCTAGGTCAAATTTTCATGGTTAGTTGATGTCTAGTACATTTGTGCTTAATCACTGCATTATCCTGAGAATTTGTATTTAATCTCAAATATAAGAACTATGATTCCAAGTTGTCAGTTTACTATTTTATGCCCTTTGCATTTGAACTATGTATCTAAAATGCCTTTTCTTCTTTCTCTCTTATTCTTTTATCAGTATCTTCTCAAAAATACAATGAATAATGTATATAGAAATATTCTATTGCATAATGTCTTATCAAAACTTTGTCCTGTAAGTACCTCATGTATCATTTAACATAATAGAAGACATTAGAAAGAGAAAAGATCTTAACATGTACATAAACTTAAAGAATATGATAACAAGTATGAATCCAGATTTTAAAGCAATTAGCAGGTCAGGATATCCACTAGGAAATAAATATTTTATTCTAACAACAGAATGGATTCAGGGGATTTGGCTCCTTCACACTTCTTGTCAGAAAATAATGAGATGCAATGTTTCATAAATTATAAAACAAGTGCTGGTTTGAGAATGACAAGAGTTTTAGAATGCTTTTGTGGCATGTATGCAGTTATGAATAGCCCTTTGCCATCATTTGTTAAACAAAACTGAGGTGCAATCAGATCTGATTAGTGCACAGTTAGCTGCAATTGAAACTCTTTTATATTGTCTTCCATCTGGCTAGACAATATCCAATCCAGTATATTTTAATAATACCAAGTACAGGGTTAATATATTTAATCCATATTAGAATCATCTCTTGTTGAGTCTACATATTCTCTGATCCCTTAATATCTAAATTAAATTTGAAAATACAAAGTAAAATGAAACTATGAAGAAATGCTTATGTCTTTTCTTTCCCAAACTGCATATTTAAAGCAGTTCTCTGAAAAGGGTCTATATAGTGTATTTCAGGCTTGCTATTACTCATAAATTTAGTACCCAATGTCTTATTTGGCTAGATGAAAGAAATGAGTCAGTTATAATAATTTAGTTTTGTATAACACTTTGAAGCTTGTCAACTATTTCATATATTGGGAGTAGAAAGTGGCCACCCACTCCAATATTCTTGCCTGGGAAATCCCATGGAAGAGGAGTCTGGCAGGCTGCAGCCCATAGGGTTGCACAGAGTCAGACACAACTGAGGACTGAGAATGCACAAATATTTGATGTTGCTATACTTAGATTTGTTATCTTTTTATTTTTATTATTTATTTATTTAATTATAAAATCTTTAATTCTTACATGCGTTCCCAAACATGAACCCCCCTCCCACCTCCCTCCCCATAACATCTCTGTGGGTCATTCCCATGCACCAGCCCCAAGTATGCTGTATCCTGCGTCAGACATAGACTGGCGACTCAATTCTTACATGATAGAATGCCATTCTCCCAAATCATCCCATCCTCTCCCTCTCCCTCTGAGTCCAAAAGTCCGTTATACACATCTGTGTCTTTTTTCCTGTCTTGCATACAGGGTCGTCATTGCCATCTTTCTAAATTCCATATACATGTGTTAGTATGCTGTATTGGTGTTTTTCTTTCTGGCTTACTTCACTCTGTATAATCGGCTCCAGTTTCATCCATCTCATCAGAACTGATTCAAATGAATTCTTTTCAACGGCTGAGTAATACTCCATTGTGTATATGTACCACAGCTTTCTTATCCATTCATCTGCTGATGGACATCTAGGTTGTTTCCATGTCCTGGCTATTATAAACAGTGCTGCGATGAACATTGGGGTACATGTGTCTCTTTCTTTAATATCATTTTATAGTTGAGGAAAATTAAATTTAAAGATGTTAAAACTATGCCTATGGACTTACATCTAGTTTGTGATAGAATTTCTCTTTCTGTCTCTGTCTCTCTGATTTCATTCAGATACTTTTGCTTTCATCACAAAGCTTGCTTTTTAGCTAACCTTCCAGCTTGTAAACATTTCCAAAATATTGTGGTCATGGATATTTTTAAAAAGCTTTTATTTGTGAAGTGGATGAGAAACTAATGTTTATTTTCCTGTATTTTTTATATTTTATAAGGTATTCAAGGGGACTATTATTTTAATGAAATAAATAAAGCTTTATAACATTTCTCTGTGTCATTTGTCATACACTAATAATTCAGTGGATATGAGCTCATGTAAAAATTGTATAAATTCAAGTGAATTTTCCCTTTAATTTGGTACAGTACATGCCATATAATCACTGTGATATATTTGAATACAACTTTTGTGGGAATCTCTGATATAATTTCACCTTTTCTTTTCTGGATATAATTTTAGCTTTGAAATATCATTTCTTTTACTTTTGTGGTGGCATTTCTTTGTTTGGTGTTAATGATAATAGTCCATTTAAGTTTAACACTTTTATCACCAGTACTATCAAAAATTGAAGGGCAACTTCTATCTAAATTATATGAGTTCAAAAAAACTCAGTTTTTATATGTATATAAACATATATATTGCATATTATATTATTGGGCTTCCCTGGTAGCTCAGATGATGAAGAATCTGCCTGCAATGTGGGAGACCCAAGTTCAATCCCTGGGTCAGGAAGATCTTCTGGAGAAGGAAATGGTAACCCACTCCAATATTCTTGCCTGGAGAATTCCATGGACAGAGGAGCCAGGTGGACTATAGTCCATACAGTTGCATTATATTATTAACATGCATATATTCAATAAAAGTAATGCTCATTCATTGTAATTAATGAAAATCACACACCAATTCTTCACTTGTAAATGCTAAACATAAAGTAGGCAATTCCCACGTTCTCTGGTGTTGCAATAATCCTAAAAAGACCATGTAGGCTGAAAACACAAAAAGTCACTTTAATAGGAAAAAATATATATGTTTATTTCAGTTCAGTTCAGTTCAGTAGCTCAGTCATGTCTGACTCTTTGCAACCCCATGAACCGCAGCATGCCAGGCCTCTCTGTCCATCACCAACTCTTGGAGTTTACCCAAGAGTCTCCATTGAGTTGGTGATGCCACCCAACCATCTCATCCTCTGTCGTCCCCTTCTCCTCCTGCCTTCAATCTTTCCCAACATCAGGGTCTTTTCAAATGAGTCAGCTCTTTGCAGCAGGTGGCCAAAATATTGGAGTTTCAGCTTCAACATCAGTCCCTCCAGTGAACACCCAGGGCTGATTTCCCTTAGGATGTTCTGGCTAGATCTCCTTGCAGTCCAAGGGATTCTCAAGAGTCTTCTCCAACACCACAGTTCAAAAGCATCAATTCTTCTGTGCTCAGCTTTTTTTATAGTCCAACTCTCACATACATACATGACCTTCACAAATTCTACTCAGAACATTAAAACTCATTGTAAATGATAAAAAAATGGACTAATAGATGTGAGTATGGGGAGGGAGGTGGGAGGGGGGTTCAGGATTGGGAACACATGTACGCCCGTGGTGGATTCATGTTGGTGTATGGCAAAACCAATACAGTATTGTAAAGTAAAATGAAATAAATAATAAAAAATAAAAAAGGACTAAAAATAGCAAAACTATTATCTATTCAATACATTGTTATTTTAAAACTTCAGTGACATTGAAAAGCTTTTTATTTTTTTTGTGAGAAAAAGCTCATTAAGAGTAGTTTGAACAATGTTTGCCTTCATTATTTGATACATAGAAAACATGGAGCGAAGAATTTCCTAAGTCTCGGCCAATTATTATACTCTTTCTAAGTTTGAGTCAGCTTCCAGCTTTGATATTTCAGTGTTGTGCAGTATGTCTGTAAGTGCCTTTAATGTGAAGGTTTTTTGTTTGTTGGTTGGTTTGTTGTCTAGTCATCTCCTCTAGGATATCTTTATTTTTTTCTTCAAACTACATTCTTTGTTTATGTCTATGTTTGCCTTCAGTAAGGTTCTCTGTATCCATAGTTGGAACCCCCTGAATGACAGCAGTGTAGAGAGCCCAATGTTTAGTTATTTCTTCTGTAATCCCATTCACATGTGACTCAAATTTTCCTACCAGAGCCATCATTGTTTGTTTCTTTGTGCTCTTTTATTTTTGTTGGCCAGTGTCCTCTCCTGACTATTCAGTTTTATATAATATCATGTGAGTTTATTGCTGAGAGACAAGAAGGCAACACAACTGAATGCTTTGTGTTTGTGTGTAAACTAAGTGACAGATGTGCAGACTTTGAGAGAAGTGACACGTTTGTCATAACTGTTTTGACATAATGACTTTTGGACTGAATAGCTCACAGCAAAATTTGTTTTTCATGGAATTACACAGTTTATATACTATGGTAACAGACATTTGAATCTTTTTTGTTGGGAGACTGGAGTTATTTAAACCACTAAACCATGATAATAGAGATGCGCATGCATCAAGATCATGAAAAGTGAGGTCTGCCTCTTTTAGACTTTTGACATATTCTGCTATATTTGTGCTCTACCCAGATAAACTTTTGATACTACAGATATTCTCTTAACAGATTCCCCAAAGCATACATTATGCCAAATTTCCTTCTGGAAAGGCATACCTATTTATATTTTTAACAACTGTACGAGTATGATTATGAAAGAGCCCCTCAAATCCCCCAAATCATCCATTTGTTAGAAGAGTGGTATCTAGTTTAATTATATGAAAAAAATAGTTCAAATCTGCTGATAAACACAATCTATAAATTATCTAATTGATCAAGATTAAAAAAAAATGTTCTTACACTCAGTCTCTTCTGAAGGTGCCACTAATATCTTCCTTGAGGAATAAAAATTACTTCTTATCCTGGATATATTTCCAATATACATTCTTCCTCTATATAAAGGTATAAAAAATTAGTAATAGAAACTTCCACTAAACAGACTTGGGAGATTAGAAGGGAGGATCTCAACCCCGAGGCTTGGCAGAGCCCAACAGGAAGAATAAGAGAATACACTTGTCATAGAAAACACATTCTTCCAATAATACAAAAGGTGACTCTACACATGGACATCACTGGACAGTCAATACAAAAATCAGATTGATTATATTCTTTGCAGCTAAAGATGGAGAAGCTTTATACAATCAGCAAAACCAACCAACCAACCAACCAAACAAAAAGACCTGGAGCTAACTGTGGCTCAGATCATCAACTCCTTATTGAAAAATTCAAGCTTGAATTAAAGAAAGTAGGAAAAACCACTAGGTCATGCAGGGATGACCTAAATCACATATGATTATACAGTAGAATTGACAAATAGACTCAAAGGACTAGATCTGATAGAGTGTCTGAAGAAGTATGGACACAGGTTCATAACATTCTATAGGAGACAGTGACCAAAACTATCCCCATGGAAAGGTAAAGCAAGAAGGCAAAATGGTTGTCTGAGAAGGCCTAACAAATAGCTGAGACAAGAAGAGAAATGAAAGGAAAAGAGGAAAATAAACCCAACTGAATTCAGAGTTCCAGAAACTCGCAAGGAGACATAAGAAAGCCTTCCTAAGTGATCAATGCAAAGAAATAGACTAGAAATAGAAAAAAATAATAGAATGGGAAAGAAATCTCCTCAAGAAAACTGGAGATACCCAGGAAACATTTCATGGAAAGATGAGTACAATAAAGGAAAGAAACATAAGGACCTAACAGAAACAAAAGAGATTTAGAAGAGGTGGCAATAATACACAGACAAATTATTTAAAAAGAAAAGGTTTTTAATGATCCAGATAACCATGATGGTGTGATCACTCATCTAGGGCCAAATATCCTGGAGTGTAAAGTCAAGTGGGGCTTAGGAAGTATCACTATGAACAAAGCTAGTGGAGGTGATGGAATTCCAGTTGAGCGGCTTCAAATCTTAAAAGATGATGATGTGAAAGTGTTGCATTCAATATGCCAGCAAATTTGGAAACCTCAGCAGTGGCCACAGGACTGGAAAAGGTCAGTTTTCACTCCAAGCCCAAAGAAAGGCAATGCCAAAGAATGTGCAGATTACCACATAATTGTGGTTATTTCACATTCTAGCAAGATAATGCTCAAATTCTTAAAGATAAGCTTTAATAGGGTGTGAACTGAGAGTTTCCAGATGTACAAGCTGGATTTAGAAAAGCCAGAAGAACCAGAGATCAAATTGCCAACATCTATTGGATCATAAAAAAGCAAGAGAATTCCAGAAAAATATCTACTCCTGCTTCATTGACTACACTAAAGCCTGTGTGGATGGCAACAAACTGTGAAAAATTCTTCAAGAGATGGGAATACCAGATCACCTTACCTTCCTCATGAGAAGGTCAAGAAGCAACAGTTAGAAGAAGATATGGAACAAGTGCCTGGTTCAAAATTGGAAACGGAGTATGTAAAAGTTGTATATTGTCACCCTGTTTATTTAACTTATAGAGAGAGTACATCATGAAAAATGCAGGATGGATGAAGCACAAGCTGGAATCAAGATTTCCAGGAGAAATATCAATAACCTCAGATGTGCAGATGATGCCATCCTCATAGCAGAAAGTGAAGAGGAACTAAAGAGCCTCTTGATGAACGTGAGACAGTGAAAAAGCTGGCTTAAAACTCAGCATTCAAAAACTAAGATCTTGGCATCTGGTCCCATCACTTCATGGCAAATAGATGGGGAAAAAATAGAAATGGTGACAGACTTTATTTTCTTGGGTTCCAAAATCACTGTAGCTGGTGATTATAGCCTTGACATTAAAAGATGCTTGCTCCTTGGAAGAAAAGCTATGACAAAGTTAGACAACATATTAGAAACCAAAGACATAACTTTGCCAACAAAGGTCCATCTAGTCAAACTATCATTTTTCCTGTAGTCATGTGTGAATGTGAGAGTTGGATGATAAAGAATGCTGAACACTGAAGAACTGATGCTTATGAACTGTGGTGTTGGAAAAGACTCTTGAGAGTCCCTTGGACTGCAAGGAGATCCAATCAGTCCATCTTAAAGGAAATCCGTCCTGAATATTCATTAGAAGGACTGATGTTGAAACTGAATCTCCAATGCTTTGGCCACCTGATGTGAAGAGTAGATACACTGGAAAAGACCCTGATGCTGGGAAAGATTGAAGGCAGGGGGATAAGGGGATAACAGAGAAGGAGATGGTTGAATGGCATCACTGACTCAATGGGCTTGAGTTTGAGCCAACACAGGGAGAGGGTGAAGGACAAGGAAGTCTGGTGTGCTGCACTCCTTGGGTTTGCAAAGAGTTGGACATGAGTGAGCAACTGAAAAACAACAAAAAAACCCACATCTGAGTTCACTGTGACTCATTGGTTTATTGTCAGTCTGAAGTTTGAAGTCTGAAGGTATGCATTTCTTTTTTTTAGATCCAAATTCATGCCCTGTTTGTGTTTGAAGCTTTCCAAGTTTTATTCAGAACCTATTTTAACATTTTATATTTTGGGTTAAGGCCTTGTTTTGTATATGAGTCTCAGTTGGCATTTAGCCCTGATTTTGATATCAGACTGTTTCGACTAAAGCTGTTGACACCTTCGACTCATTCCTTTTGGAATATAGGTTGTTTTTCTGAAACGGTGCTGATTTTTCAACCTATGACCTGTTCCTTCACAAAGGGCTGTTCTCTGGACTGGCTTGGCTCTGCTAGGATCACGCCCTCTCCTTAGAATAGGCTGAGGTTAGCTTTCAAACTGAGCTGTTTGCATTGTATACTGCTAGAGTTCTGTTTACTCTAGAGAAAAACCTCTGAGAAATGGAACTCCAGTTATCTAAATATTTTGTTTGCACTCCTGACCTATGGTTCTTCTTGCTGCTCATTTTTGACAAAATGAACTGACTTGATCAAAGGAAATTTAGAATAGCAATTACCATTATAGGGAAATTTTGAAATCCCCAAATTTAATTTTCTTAAAGCCAAATTGGATAACAATAACTCACAAATTTGCAGAATGGAGTGGAATCCTTATTTCAATTGATAATTTGCAGATTCCTAATCTTAGTTAAAATCTTCCCTCGTGGCTCAGAGGTGAAAGCATCTGCCTGCAACTGGGGAGGCATGGGTTCAATCCCTGGGTTGGGAAGATCCCCTGGAGAAGGAAATGGCAACCCACTCCAGTATTCTTGCCTGGAGAATCCCAAGGATGGAGGAGCCTGGTGGGCTACAGTCCACGGGGTTGCAAAGAGTCGGACACCACTGAGCGACTTCACTTCACTTCACTACAATGTTAGTTAGTGTTAGTTGCTCAGTCATGTCCAACTCTTTGTGACCCCATGGATTGTAGTCTGCCAGGATTCTCTGACCATTGAATTTTCCAGGCAAGAATACTGGTGGATAGCTGTTCCTTTTTCAGGGGATCTTCCCAACCCAGCGGTTGAACCTCCATTTCCTGCATTGCAGGCAGATTCTTTACCATCTGAATTACCAGGCAAACTGGTTTCCCCATGTTGAAACAAAGGATAAAAGAATGATAAAAGGCTCTTTCTCAGCTTATCTCCAGCTCCACGTCTAGCACCATATTATCTCTCTTCCTTGCTTCTCCTGGATGGACAGACTCTATGCAAGGTGCCCTTTCCCTCCCTCTCTTCTATGATCTCACTGACTCCTTTACACCCTCCATCTCCCCATAATAGTTCCCCAGTCAAACTTCCTCTTTACTCAGAAACCCTCCTACTCCCTTTTCCTCTGAACATCTCAGAACCTGTCCCTTTAAAATCAAGCTTTCTGAGGATCCAGAGACAAAACTGTTAACTTCATACATTCCCAGGACTAAAGCTGCACTTCAAGCCATAGTCAAATATTTTCCCTAAATAACCAACGATCCTCACAAATTGACTGAGGAATTTCATATAGTTATTCAAACTCATCTACCTGGTTTCCCTGACTTCTATCAGCTAGTTTATATGATTGCCAGTGAAGAATGGGCCCAGCCTTAGAGGAAAGCTACTAACTGGAAAAATCCTGAAAGGTCTCTAGACTTACAGCTGGGAGACCAGGCTGCTAATTTATCAAATGGTCACTTACAAGAAATGACTAGGTGTCTTTCTTGCACAGTTCCTAAGCCTTTTTCAAAGTATGTTAATTAAAATGAAATTTAAGTTTGCATGCAAATACCTGATAAACTTTTTCATGAAGTGAAAAGTAAAAGCATTAGTTGCTCAGTCAAGTGTGACTCATAGCAACCCCATGACTGTAACCCATCAGGCTCCCCTGTCCATGGAATTCTATTTCTTCAAAACTATTATAATTGGCTTAAAATTGTTTTTAAAGAAAATTCTAGCCTTCATTCAGTTATTGATTCCTCTCATTTCAGTTAATTTCAGTCGATCAATCATGTCCAACTGTGACCCATGGACTGCAGCATGCCAGGCTTCCATGTCCATCACCAGTTCCTGGAGCTTGCCAAACTCATGTCCATCAAGTCAGTGATGTCATGCAAGCATCTCATGCTTTGTCGTCTCCTTCTCCTCCTGCATTCAATCTTTCCCAGCATCAGGATTTTTTTCCATTGATTCAGTCTTTTGCATCAGATGTCTAAAGTATTGGAGCTTCAGCTTCATGATCAGTCCTTCCAATGAATATTCAGAACTGATTTCCTTTAGGATTGACTGGGTTGATCTCCTTGAATTCCAAGGGACTCTCAAGTGTCTTCTCCAAGACCACAGTTCAAAAGCATCAATTCCTTGGTGCTCAGCTTTCTTTATGGTCCAACTCTCACATCCATACATGACTACTGGAAAAGCTATATCTTTGGCTGGATGGACTTTTGTTGGCCAAGTAATGCCTCTGCTTTTTAATATGCTGTCTAGGTTGGTCATAGCTTTTCTTCCAAGGAGCAAGGGTCCTTTAAATTCATGCTTGCAGTCAACATCTGCAGTGATTTTGGAGCCCAAGTTGGGGGGTGGGGGTGAAGTCTCTCACTGTTTCCATTGTTTTCCCATCTATTTTCCATGAAGTGATGGGACTGAATGATATAATCTTTGCTTTTTGGATATTGAGTTTTAAGTCAGCTTTTTCACTCTTTTCTTTCACTTTGATCAAGAAGCTCTTTAGCTCTTCTTCACTTTCTGCCATAAGGGTGCTGTCATCTGCATATCTGAGGTTATTGATATTTCTCCCTGAAATCTTGATTGATTCCAGCTTGGACTTCATCCTGCCTGACATTTCACATGATGTACTCTGAATTTAAGTTAAATAAGCAGGGTGAAAATATACAGCCTTGAAGTACTCCTTTCCCGATTTGGAACCAGTCCACTGTTCCATGTCCAGTTCTAACTGTTGCTTCTTGACCATATACAGATTTCTCATGAGGTAGGTAAGGTAGTCTGGTATTCACATCTTGAAGAATTTTTCAGTTTGTTGTGATCCACACACTCGAAGTTTTAGCTAGTCAATGAAGCAGGACTAGCTGTTTTTCTGGAATTCTCTTGCTTTTTCTATGATCCAACAGATGTTAGAAATTTGATCATTTGTTTCTCTGGCTTTTCTAAACCCACCTTGAACATCTGGAGGTTCTCAGTACACATACTATTGAAACCTAACCTGGAGAATTTTGAGCAATACGTTGCTAGTGTGTGAGATTAGTACAGTTCTGTAACAGTTTGAACATTCTTTGCCATTGCTTTTCTTTGGGATTGGAATGACAGTTGACCATTTCCAGTCCTGAGACCACTGCTGAGTTTTCCAAATTTGCTGGCATATTGAGTACAACACTTCAGCAGCACCATCTTTTAGGATTCGAAATAGCTCAACTGGAATTCCATCACCTCCACTAGCCTTGTTTGTAGCACTGCTTCCCAAGGCCTGCTTAACTTCATACTCCAGGCTATCTGGCTCTAGGTGAATGATTACAGCATCATGTGATCCACTTAGGTAGCTTATAATTTGATTTGTATTAATGAGCTGAATTAGGATCTTTTTATTCCAGTAAAATGGACTAAAATGAAATGAGAAAATATGTTCATTCCCAGATTTAGTTAATCTTATAAACTTGTTTCTTCCACACTAGATGTGCCATTTCAATAAAGACTGCAAAAATTCATTCAATATGAACAAATAAAGGCTTTTCAATAAAACCCTCCTAGGTTCTATTAGTATTAATATTTCAAAGAGTTATGATGTTAGATAATAGATTATTGTAAATTTAAGCACTTTAGAGGCTTTCAGCCCTCTAACCAGCCTTTCCAACATCCTCCCAGTTCTCAGTGTTGTACTCTGAGGAGCTGTAGGGGCTTTTCCCAATACTCCTTTTTAATCATCCTGGAGAAAAATTTCTCCCTATTGGGTTGAATGTCTTCCAGTTCTATTTGAAAACAGAGCTGCATGCTTGATACTGAGCTCCACTACTGTAAAACAGCCCTTGTCTCAGAGTACTAAAATAATTCAACTGTGGGATCTCTAATGAACCTCAGGAGTTCCTGATCTGAACATATTTCCTTTTGTTCAGGCCTTTTTGAGAAATACACATCCTTTTCTCTTTAGTTCTTTTGCCCCTACCCATTAGGATGAGAATTCTTACAGAAGTATCATATTGAAATTTCTCCCAAAAGGGAAAAGTGATTCCTGCAATTGAGAGTAGTCATAAAAAATCCAACCAGGCAAATTAATGATCACCTATTGATATATTTTATTTATTCCATCCCTAATAGTTCTAGAGCTAATTCTGGGATAGTGATTTTTTTTTTTTCCCCACATTGAATCTGCTACCATTTTTCTTATGGGCAAAATCTCTAACTGATATTGGCAAAATTCACAACTTGCCATTAAGATACAAATAGAACCCTCAAAACCTCTGCCCAGAATGAATCAATACTCTATAAGAAGCCCCTCAAGGCACAAAATCCCATAATAGAAGATTTCAGGACCTAAGGCTTCATTATCCCTTGTACTAGCCCCTGTAATGCTCTCATTTTACTGGCAAGGAAACCTAATAGCCTAAAGTAGAGATCTATACAGAACCTCTGAGAAATAAACAAGGTTATCGCTGGATGCCCTATTGTTACCAATCTATATTTGTAACATCCATTTTATCTCCAAAATTCTGTACCATAATTGGTTGTTAAGAATGCAATGTATTCCAGTTGATGAAGGGAGACAATACATTTTGTCTTCACTTGGTAAGAAAAATGATTCACCTGGAAAGTAACACCTCAGGATTTTACTGAGAGTCTTTCTCACAAATCTTAAAGGCTGGTCTGGATGATATAAAGTTCCCTGGAGATTCTACTTCATTGTAACATGCATGCAAATCATTTGCTTTTTTGCTCTCCTTCTGAAGCCTCTACACAGGAGAACAGCATCTACTTGCTAAAGTTCTTAGTACTAAAGAATTTTTAAAAATCCAAAGAAAAATAACAATTTGCCCAAAACCAGGTTTGATATTTAGGGCATCTGGTATCAGAATGATGGCTACATCTAATTCTGGATAGATTTTATAGTGTCTCACATTTCTCAAAATCCAAAATTAACCATAAACTTGTGCTAGTCAGTTATTGCCAAAATTAGATTCCAAATTCCTCTTTTATGGCCAAACTTTCATATGTTGTACTCAACAACAATGCTATCCAATTTTATGGGGGGGGGGGGGGGAATACTCAATGACATAAGATTCAAGGCTTTAAAGGAGAGCTTGATGAACTGACCTTACCCTGGGTAAGAAGGCCACAAAATGTTCCCATCTCACCTATCCCGCTTGTCTGAAGTACAACCCAGGGAAGCCTGTTGCTTCTGTTTCTGGACATTTACAATCACCTAATGGACCATTTGTGGAGAAGGAAATGGCAACCCACTCCAGTGTTCTTGCCTGGAGAATCCCAGGGACAGGGGAGCCTGGTGGGCTGCCATCTATGGGGTTGTACAGAGTCAGACATGACTGAAGCAACTTAGCAATGGACCATTTGAGGTCTGGCAAATGCATTTCATACTACAACCTCCATCTCAGAGGATGAGATGGCTGGATGGCATCACTGACTCGATGGTCGTGAGTCTGAGTGAACTCTGGGAGTTGGTGATGGACAGGGAGGCCTGGCGTGCTGTGATTCATGGGGTCGCAAAGAGTCGGACATGACTGAGCGACTGAACCTCCATCTCATGGATATAAATATATTATGGTTATTTTCCGTATGTTTTCACATTGGACTGAAGACTTCATTAGCAGAGAGGCTATTGTTTCTTCAGTGACTAAAATCTTTTTAGAAAAGACTGTCATGCATTGGAGAAGGAAATGGAAACCCACTTCAGCGTTCTTGCCTGGAGAATCCCAGGGACAGGGGAGCCTGGTGGGCTGCCGTCTATAGGGTCGCACAGAGTTGGACACGACTGAAGTGACTTAGCAGCAGCAGCAGTCCTTACCTATAGAACTCCTCTCAAAGTTCATAGTGACCAAGGAGCCCATTTTACTGTTCAGGAGCTTCAACATATCTGAACTCTTCGGCTGGTTTTATAACACTTTCAGTGTACTTATCACCCTCAATCCTTTGGTTTCGTGGAACATAGCAAGGGCATTTTAAACACTCAGATGTGAATATTTATAGAGTTTCTCCAAACACCTTAACCAAAAGCATTGTCATTGGTTCTTCTAAATCTCAGATTCACTCTTTTGGAAAACATAAACATACCCTTTGAGATAATCATAGATGTCTGATGAAACTGGCTCCTGCTTCTTTCGACTCTCAACTGATAAAAGAAGAAATCCTCCAATAGTGCAGAGGCCAAATTTCTTCCATAAAAATGGCCTTGCTTCTGTGCAGCAATCTATTCATAGTGTGCCCTTGGGAGATGAAGACTTTAAGCATCAACCCCTTGCAACCTGGAAATTCAGTCTATTGGAAAAGACATCTCTAGAACTACCCTTGCTGGAGACATGTGCATCAGAAACTGCTAAACAACCCTTGTACTGTCAGCCTCTAAGGAATAGAGTTGGATTCATGTGATGCACCTAGAGAAAGTTCTGGACCTTTACTCTACATCATCTTGTGACCCAAAAGTAAAGATTTCATGGAGCTGAAGCAGAAGACATTTAATGAGACAGCTTTCCCAAGATATCTGGACCAGGCCTGTTGCTAGTTTGTCAAACATTTGATGATAACATAACGCTTCAGATGATCTGAAAATGTCTACAATATGAATAAAATATAGTCTTAAGATTTTAAAACATGCCTGAGAATTCTCCTAGCTACTTCTCCTTGTTACTTGAATGAGACTTTAATAACTTTCCAATCTGTGCAGTTTTCCTCCCGCATGAGATACTACAAACTAGTAAAATCCTGCCTAATATTGAGGAGCAAAGTGTTGGTGAAACTAGAAAACCAGACTCTTGATCAGTGATGCTGGTAGAGAAAGATATTGATCTATTAAGAAATGTTTTTTTTTTTAATATAATAATAAACAAGGCACAGTAAATAGAGTTGGGAGATCAAAAGGGGGAATTCTCACGCACAGTGACCACAGCAGAATCCAATGAGAAAACCAAGATCCATCTTTCTTCGCAAGGATTCAGCCAATGAAAAGCATGGACTCTGTCTACCACACCTCTCCCAACTTCCTTTTCCTTTCTATAAAACCCTCTTTCCCTTGCTATGTGGAGACTTGCAGGTCAATTGCCATGGTTGCAGACTCTGTAATTGGAATTCTTTGCTAATCTTGAATACATCAGTTTTGTTGGAATACTAATTGGCACTTTATTTGTTTTAAGTCAACAAAGGTGAGAAGAAAAGTTTTCCTCTTGCAGACATGTATATTGGAACAATTTAAGTGGATGACTTAAAAATAGTAAAGGTTGTATAATGATAGCTTCCATTGAACAGTACCAATGCATGGAGGATACAGTGTGTGTGCTCAGTCATTCAGGAATGTCCAGCTTTTGGGGACCCCAAGGACTGTAGCCCACCAAGCTTCTCTGTCCATTTCCCAGGCAAG
The DNA here is from genome assembly GCF_023091745.1 of Budorcas taxicolor. Taxonomy (NCBI): domain Eukaryota; kingdom Metazoa; phylum Chordata; class Mammalia; order Artiodactyla; family Bovidae; genus Budorcas; species Budorcas taxicolor. The sequence goes on from NC_068910.1 coordinate 92,857,175, forward strand.
AATACTGGAATGGATTGCCCTTACCTCCTTCCCAACACAGGCATCTAACCCACATCTCCTGCATTGGTAGGCAGATTATTTACCTTTGAGTCACCTGAGAAGATGGTTCAGTTCAGTTCAGTCTCTCAGTCATGTCTGACTATTTGCAACCCCATGGACTGCAGCACCCCAGGCCTCCCTGTCTATCACCAACTCCCAGAGTTTACTCAAACTCATGTCCTTTGAGTCGTGATGCCATCCAAACATCTCATCCTCTGTTGTCCCCTTCTCCTCCTGCCTTCAATCTTTCCCAGCATCAGGGTCTTTTCCACTGAGTCAGTTCTTCATATAAGGTGAACAAAGTACTGGAGCTTCAGCTTCAGCATCAGTTCTTCCAGTGAATATTCAGGACTGATTTCCTTTAGGATGGACTGGTTGGATCACCTTGCAGTCCAAGGGAAGCTCAAGAGTCTTCTCCAACACCACAACTCAAAAGCGTCAATTCTTCAGTGCTCAGCTTTCTTTATCGTCCAACTCTCACTTCCATATATGACAACTGGAAAAGCCATAGCTTGGACTAGATAGGCTTTTGTTGGCAAAGTAAAGACTCTGCTTTTTAATATGCTGTCTAGGTTGGTCAGAACTTTTCTTCCAAGTAGTAAGCATCTTTTAATTTCATGCCTTCAGTCACCATCGACAGTGATTTTGAAGCCCTCCTAAAAATAAAGTATGTCAATGTTTTCACTGTTTCCCCATATATTTGCCATGAAGTGATGTGACCCGGAGAAGGCAATGGCACCCCACTCCAGTACTCTTGCCTGGAAACTCCCATGGATGGAGGAGCCTGGTAGGCTGCAGTCCATGGGGTCGCTGAGAGTTGGACACAACTCAGTGACTTCACTTTCACTTTTCACTTTCATGCGTTGGAGGAGGAAATGGCAACCCACTCCAGTGTTCTTGCCTGGAGAATCCCAGGGACAGCAGAGTCTGGTGGGCTGCCGTCTATGGGGTCACACAGAGTTGGACATGACTGACGTGACTCAGCAGCAGCAGCAGCAGCAGCAGCAGCAGATGTGACCAGATGCCATGATCTTAGCCTTCTGAATGTAGAACTTTAAGGCAACATTTTCACTCTCCTCTTTCACTTTCATCAAAAGGCTCTTTAGTTCTTCTTCACTTTCTTTCATAAGTGTAGTGTCTACTTCATTTCTGAGATTATTAATATTTCTCCTGGAAATCTTGATTCCAGCTTGTGCTCAATCAAGTCCAGCATTTCTCATGACATACTATGCATGTAAGTTAAATAAGCAGGGTGAAAATATACAGTCTTGATGTACTCCTTTCCCTATTTGGAACCAGTCTGTTGATCTATGTCCAGTTCTAACTATTGTTTCCTCACTTGCACACAGACTTCTCAAGAGGTAGGTCAGATGGACTGGTATTCCCATCTCTTTCAGAATTTTCCATAGTTTGTTGTGATCCACATAGTCAAAGGCTTTGGCATCAACAGGTGGTCAATACTGAAATCAGATTGATTATATTCTTTGCAGCCAAAGATGGAGAAGCTCTATACAGTTAGCAAAAACAAAACTGGGAGCTGACTGGCTCAGACCATGAATTCCTTATTGACAAATTCAGACTTAAATTGAAGAAAGTAGGGAAAAGCACTAGACCATTCAGGTATGACCTCAATCAAATTCTTTATGATTATACAGTGGAAGTGACAAATAGATTCAAAGGATTAGATCTGATAGAGTGCCTGAAGAACTATGGATGGAAGTTCGTGACATTGTACAGAAGGCAGGGATCAAGACCATCCCCAAGAAAAAGAAATGCAAAAAAATGAAATGTCTGTCTGAGGAGGACTTACAAATCGCTGTGAAAAGAAGAGAAGTGAAAAGCAAAGAGAAAAGGAAATATATACCCATTAGAATGCAGAGTTCCAGAGAATAGGAAGGAGAGATAAGAAAGCCTTCCTCAGTGATCAATTCAAAGAAATACAAGAAAATAATAGAAAAGGAAAGTCTAGAGATCGCTTCAAAAAAATTAGAGATACCAAGGGAATATTTCATGCAAAAATGGGCTCAATAAATGACAGAAATAATATGGACCTAAAAGAAGCAAAAGATATTAAGAAGAGGTGGCAATAATACACAGAAGAACTATACAAAAATGATCTTCATGACCAAGACAATCAAAATGGCATGGTCACTTACCTAGAGCCAGACATCCTGGTATGTAAAGTCAAGTGGCCTTAGGAAGCATCATTATGAAGAAAGCTAGTGGAGGTGATGGAATTCCAGTTGAGTTATTTCAAATCCTAAAAGATGATGCTGTGAAAGTGCTACACTCAATATTCCAGCAAATCTGGAAAACTCAGCAGTACCACAGGAAAAGGTCAGTTTTCATTCCAATCCCAAAGAAGGACAATGCCAAAGGATGCTCAAACTACCACACAATTGCACTCATCTCACTTGCTAGTTAAGTAACGCTCAAAATTCTCCAAGTCAAACTTCAACAGTATGTGATCAGTGAACGTCCAGATATTCAAGCTGGATTTACAAAAAGGCAGAGGAACCAGATAAGGTGGTTACAAGTGTTTTATTCATTATAACTTATGTAATGTTCTCAATTAGAAGCATCAGTATGGTTCTTCTAAATGTAAAGAAACTGAGGCACAGAATCATAGAGCAATGTGACTGAGGTCCTTACAGTACATAGTATAATAGTGGGTTTTTCTGTCTTTTTTTGGAACCACGGTTTCATGACTCCAGACAGTGAGCACTATGGGGTCTTTTCACTAAGTTATGTATCCTGACAGTTTCACTTTATTCTATTCTACCAAATCTATGCTATTGAAAAGTCACTAGTTGTGAACAAAGAAATTAGGATTTTTAGTCTAGATTCCCATCAGAGGAAAGTAAGCTATTAAATATAAATTATTACTATCTTACTGATATGAATGTGAAATTGAAACATTGGTCCATTTTGGTCATCTTACATATTCTACTTTTCTTTCAATATATGTTGTCTACAGTGTTTGATATTCATAAATGAAAATGTATAACTATTACCACTCAAGCAAAAATTAGCAAATTGTTGAACAGTTTTATTTTAAGCAATTTTGAATATATCTATAAATTTTCCATATACATAGATTTCTCTTCACTGTTTAATAACATTGTTTAGTAAATTTTGATTTAAATCATTTTTTGGTTTAAATATTCCAGTTGTTTAGAAATCTTCTGAACCACTTTGAAAGGAAGTAAGTGCATAGTGGTTTTAGTTAAATATTCAAATGTATTCATATATTTAAAGCATTTGGATATCAGCTCCCTTATCAGTTATTAAAGCAAAGGGTGTATATAGATGAAAATTATCAAGAAAAAAAATTGAGCTTGATTTATTACTTTCAATATATTAAGTGATAGACATAAAGTTAGCTAAAATGTAGGAAGTGTAAGTAAGGAAAATACTATAAATCAGGAGAACAGACTATAACTGAAGAGCACATTCAAAATGTTGATGAAATTGGAATGTCGTGGGATAACATAGTGAATATTCATTCACCTAGGAAAAACTCATCTAATCATCGTCTAATAATTCAGCATTCTAATTACATGGTTAGATTTGAATTAATATGTTTACCAAGGATCTGCATTTTAATTTTACTTAACCCCATCATAATTTGATTCAAAATATGAATGATTTTATTCTTCTTCTGAATACATGGCACTTTTTTTCATTTACACAAATTAAAGCTTAGATATTGAAATAACTTTGAATTTTATACCAAACCTAGTCTCTTTTCATTGATATTGCATTGTTCATTATATATATATATTTATTGTTATATATATTTATTGATTGATATATATTTATATAAATATATATCCATAATAGAAAATATTTTTGAATTTTTGTATGAAACAGAGGTGAGACATTATCATTATTCTTTAATTTCTAGAAAGCTATACATTTTTGTGATATATTAGGCTTTTTAAGTCTATGCATGGAAAAAAGCCTATGAGAAAGACCTCAGAAGGAATCAATTCTGCTGACACTTTTACATCAGACATGTAGCTTCCAGAATCATGTGAAGTCTTTTTGTTTAAGCCACCAAATCTGTGGTACTTTGTTACAGGATCCCTAGGAACAAATACAAGCAACAATAAATAAAATAAGATGTAACTGCTTATTTTCCACGTTTATTGTGTTTTAATTTTTGCTCCTTTTTCTCCCAAGAATTGCTAGAAGAATCCATACATTTCATGATGCCATTTATTAACTAAAGTAAGAATTTTGGTAAAAATAGATTGCTAGCAGCAAGGATGGTCACAGTGAGTTGATAAAACCCAGAGATTTGAAATGATCAGAACCCAATACTTCTGAAACAAGACCAGTAAAATTATATCTGCAATACTGCAATTATAGTTGATTAAATATGTTTGGCATTGTTAGCCTTTTATGTTAGAAATGTGCCATTGTGAAAAGCCCACATTCACATAATTTTTAAAAACATATTATTCTGAAAACCATAAGAAAATAACCCATTTTAGGGAAATTCTTGAGAATATTTTTGATATTTATTATCTCAAGTTAAAAGGCAACTTGACTATCATACTTATCAGATGACAGAAACTTATAAATATTTACCAACTGAAAGAAATAAGCAGTTTTACTATTCAAAGTGACTGAGGATTCCACTATTAACATTCACGGAAAAGAACAAAATAGTGAATGGGAAGTTTTTACTATATTTTGGATTCCCATTTACCAATTGTGCTGCAACTTTTTCTATTAAGTGTCAAATAAAATTATGAGGATCTAGAGGATCAGGGAAGGGCATGGCAATCCACTCCAGTATTCTTGCCTAGAGAATTTCATGGACAGAAGAGCCCAGTGCACTACAGTCCGTGGGGCTGCAAAGAGTCAGACACGACTGGGCTACTACACTTTCACTTTCTTTCAGAGGATCAGTCAGGCTAAGTCAGGGTCAGAGAGTGAAAGAGGATGTGTGTTTGAATAGGAAGATGATTGAATGCATTATTGGGGTAGGATCACTTAGGGCTAATTTTCCCTAAACTGTCAAAACACAGAGGAAACCCTTTAAGGTTTTAGGCAGCAACATTAAGGGGCGGCAGCACAAGAGTCAGTGAGCAGAACAAAAGTATGATTGGGGGTCTGGCAAAGATTGGCTTATTAGATTGCTTTTCAGCCAACTGTTCCATAGAAATAGGTAGAAATAAAGAAAACTTAAGAGGAAAAGATCATAAGACTAAACATCTCTAAAAGAAATAAAGCACAAAAATAACACTACTTCATGGTCTACTAAAAAAGCATTTCACAGTAGAGGTAGGCTTTCCAGCAGAATAGAGGAGAAACTATGATTCAACAATGAAAGTGAACTAGAACCCCCTCAGTTCCACTCGGAGACATTTTTCTATTGGTTCAGTGAATGCTTTAAAGATGTTATTCAATATTTTATGGAATGGTGGAAATATTCTTAAATTATAACCAATAATCATTATTCAACTTTACTAGAAACATGTGTGCTTAAAATCTTACAGAAAATATGTCAACCTCTGTCTCTGACCTTGAAGCAAATGCCACTGGTGAAAGGGAGCAAGTTAGAGAATTTCCACTTTATTAATACCACTGTGACTCTCTTGTGCCATCCATTTTAGTAATGGATAAACAGCCAGCCTGTTTATATAGGTATACACTAGAAAATGTTTCCTTTACAATTAAGAAAAAATATCAATCCCCTACAATGATTTTCACAACTGCTATGGCATTTTAATCCTGGATTCCCTTTCGGATAAACTACCTATCTTGTCACAACCTGGTTTACACTGAGCCACCATAACATGTTTATACAGGTAATGTAATTTCATCCTGAACTCAGCTGTCAGCTGATTACATTTTCATTAATAACCCATCTCCAGTGCTGTGCTCATTATTTTAGCTTAAAAGGCTTTAGATAAATGAAATATCCATTTACTTACATGAAATTAGATCTGAGTTTTGCATTCTAAGCTACATTAACCCATTCTTAAACCCACTCAAAACTGATATATGAAATCATTTAAAACTCATTGACAGTCAACACAGGGCAAAATATTTAAATAAAGTTGAGTCTTTTGAGATATTACATGGTAATAACATTTTTAAGATGTTGCATCTATTCCTTTTTTTTAATAAGGAAAAAAATCTTTTTAATTACTAGCAACAAATAACAAATTTTGTACCTGTCACAACTTATTTCTTATCTTTCCTCAGGGTCACATGCCTTCAAGTGACTTAACAACCTTTCTTTATAGGATTGGTTATTTTGGGTTTAAAGTGCCATTATTAAGATAATGTTATATAATATTTAAATTGAAAGCCATTCCGAGAAATAAAACTAACCTGATTTTCATTCCCTTACATAGTGTCCATATAAAATGTGCATTTACATGTGCTATTTTGGGTTCTAGGAAAAAAAATGTCATTTGTCATTTTGGCTTGTAAATATATATTAAGGTGAGCATTTTCAGCTGATCTTAATGCCTTGACTAAATTTCAACATATATAAATACTATTTGCCTATGCAAATCACCTCTTTAATTAAAATTGCATAACAGGGGCCCAGTTTCCTGATCTAAATTATGCTAGTGTGTTTTGTTTTTTTTTTTTTTTTTTTTTTTTTTGCAGGATTTTGCAATCACTCAGGCAAAAAATTTAATCATCTTGGGTTGAAGTCTTCTCACGTTACATGAGAATACAAATACCTTCCTCAGAATAGGTAGCCTTGGCATACTTGGTTTTTTTTTTTTTTACATTTTTATTTTTATTTATTTATTTTTTTAATTTTAAAATCTTTAATTATTACATGTATTCCCAAACATGAACCCCCCTCCCACCTCCCTCCCCATAACATCTCTCTGGGTCATCCCCATGCACCAGCCTCAAGCATGCTGTATCCTGTGTCAGACATAGACTGGCGATTCGATTCTTACATGATAGTATACATGTTAGAATGCCATTCTCCCAAATCATCCCACCCTCTCCCTCTCCCTCTGAGTCCAAAAGTCCGTTATACACATCTGTGTCTTTTTTGCTGTCTTGCATACAGGGTCATCATTGCCATCTTTCTAAATTCCATATATATGTGTTAGTATACTGTATTGGTGTTTATCTTTCTGGCTTACTTCACTCTGTATAATCGGCTCCAGTTTCATCCATCTCATCAGAACTGATTCAAATGAATTCTTTTTAATGGCTGAGTAATACTCCATTGTGTGTATGTACCACAGCTTTCTTATCCATTCATCTGCTGACGGACATCTAGGTTGTTTCCATGTCCTGGCTATTATAAACAGTGCTGAGATGAACATTGGGGTATGTGTCTCTTTCAGTTCTGGTTTCCTCGGTGTGTATGCCCAGCAGTGGGATTGCTGGGTCATAAGGCAGTTCTATTTGCAATTTGTTAAAGAATCTCCACACTGTTCTCCATAGTGGCTGTACTAGTTTGCATTCCCACCAACAGTGTAGGAGGGTTCCCTTTTCTCCACACCCTCTCCAGCATTTATTGCTTGCAGATTTTTGGATCGCAGCCATTCTGACTGGTGTGAAGTGGTACCTCATTGTGGTTTTGATTTGCATTTCTGTAATAATGAGTGATGTTGAGCATCTTTTCATGTGTTTGTTAGCCATCCGTACGTCTTCTTTGGAGAAATGTCTATTTAGTTCTTTGGCCCATTTTTCGATTGGGTCGTTTATTTTTCTGGAATTGAGCTGCATAAGTTGCTTGTATATTTTTGAGATTAGTTGTTTGTTAGTTGCTTCATTTGCTATTATTTTCTCCCATTCAGAAGGCTGTCTTTTCACCTTGCTTATATTTTTCTTTGTTGTGCAGAAGCTTTTAATTTTAATTAGATCCCATTTGTTTATTTTTGCTTTCATTTCCAGAATTCTGGGAGGTGGATCATAGAGGATCCTGCTGTGATTCATGTCGGAGTGTGTTTTGCCTATGTTCTCCTCTAGGAGTTTTATAGTTTCTGGTCTTACATTTAGATCTTCAATCCATTTTGAGTTTTTTTTTGTGTGCGGTGTTAGAAAGTGATCTAGTTTCATTCTTTTACAAGTGGTTAACCAGTTTTCCCAGCACCACTTGTTAAAGAGATTGTCTTTACTCCATTGTATATTCTTGCCTCCTTTGTCAAAGATAAGGTGTCCATATGTATGTGGATTTATCTCTGGGCTTTCTATTTTGTTCCATTGATCTATATGTCTGTCTTTGTTCCAGTACCATACTTTTTTGATGACTGTGGCTTTGTAGTAGAGCCTGAAGTCAGGCAAGTTGATTCCTCCAGTTCCATTCTTCTTTCTCAAGATTGCTTTGGCAATTCGAGGTTTTTTGTATTTCCATACATATCTTGAAATTATTTGTTCTAGTTCTGTGAAAAATATGGCTGGTAGCTTGATAGGGATTGCATTGAATTTGTAAATTGCTTTGGGTAGTGTACTAATTTTCACTATATTGATTCTTCCGATCCATGAACATGGTATATTTCTCCATCTATTAGTGTCCTCTTCGATTTCTTTCATCAGTGTTTTATAGTTTTCTATATATAGGTCTTTAGTTTCTTTAGGTAGATATATTCCTAAGTATTTTATTCTTTTCATTGCAATGGTGAATGGAATTGTTTCCTTAATTTCTTTTTCTACTTTCTCATTATTAGTGTATAGGAATGCAAGGGATTTCTGTGTGTTGATTTTGTATCCTGCAACTTTACTATATTCATTGATTAGCTCTAGTAATTTTCTGGTGGAGTCTTTAGGGTTTTCTATGTAGAGAATCATGTCATCTGCCAACAGTGAAAGTTTTACTTCTTCTTTTCCAATTTGGATTCCTTTTATTTCTTTTTCTGCTCTGATTACTGTGGCCAAAACTTCCAGAACTATGTTGAATAGTAGCTGTGAAAGTGGGCACCCTTGTCTTGTTCCTGACTTTAAGGGAAATGCTTTCAATTTTTCACCATTGAGGATAATGTTTGCTGTGGGTTTGTCATATATAGCTTTTATTATTTTGAGGTATGTTCCTTCTATTCCTGCTTTCTGGAGAGTTTTTATCATAAATGGATGTTGAATTTTGTCAAAGGCCTTCTCTGCATCTATTGAGATAATCATATGGCTTTTATTTTTCAGTTTGTTAATGTGGTGAATTACATTGATTGATTTGCGGATATTGAAGAATCCTTGCATCCCTGGGATAAAGCCCACTTGGTCATGGTGTATGATCTTTTTAATGTGTTGTTGGATTCTGATTGCTAGAATTTTGTTGAGGATTTTTGCATCTATGTTCATCAGTGATATTGGCCTGTAGTTTTCTTTTTTTGTGACATCTTTGTCAGGTTTTGGTATTAGGGTGATGGTGGCCTCACAGAATGAGTTTGGAAGTTTACCTTCCTCTGCAATTTTCTGGAAGAGTTTGAGTAGGATAGGTGTTAGCTCTTCTCGGAATTTTTGGTAGAATTCAGCTGTGAAGCCGTCTGGACCTGGGCTCTTGTTTGCTGGAAGATTTCTGATTACAGTTTCAATTTCTGTGCTTGTGATGGGTCTGTTAAGACTTTCTATTTCTTCCTGGTTCAGTTTTGGAAAATTGTACTTTTCTAAGAATTTGTCCATTTCTTCCACATTGTCCATTTTATTGGCATATAACTGCTGATAGTAGTCTCTTATGATCCTTTGTATTTCTGTGTTGTCTGTTGTGATCTCTCCATTTTCATTTCTAATTTTATTGATTTGATTTTTCTCTCTTTGCTTCTTGATGAGTCTGGCTAATGGGTTGTCAATTTTATTTATCCTTTCAAAGAACCAGCTTTTGGCCTTGTTGATTTTTGCTATGGTCTCTTTTGTTTCTTTTGCATTTATTTCTGCTCTAATTTTTAAGATTTCTTTCCTTCTACTAACTCTGGGGTTCTCCAATTCTTCCTTTTCTAGTTGCTTTAGTTGTAGAGTTAGGTTATTTATTTGACTTTTTACTTGTTTCTTGAGGTATGCCTGTATTGCTATGAACTTTCCTCTTAGCACTGCTTTTATAGTGTCCCACAGGTTTTGGGTTGTTGTGTTTTTATTTTCATTAGTTTCTATGCATATTTTGATTTCTTTTTTGATTCCTTCTGTGATTTGTTGGTTATTCAGAAGTGTGTTGTTCAACCTCCATATGTTGGAATTTTTAATAGTTTTTATCCTGTAATTGAGATCTAATCTTAATGCATTATGGTCAGAAAAGATGCTTGGAATGATTTTGATTTTTTTGAATTTATCAAGTTTAGATTTATGGCCCAGGATGTGATCTATCCTGGAGAAGGTTCCATGAGCACTTGAAAAAAAGGTGAAATTCATTGTTTCGGGGTGAAATGTCCTATAGATATCAATTAGGTCTAACTGTTCTAATGTATCATTTAAAGTTTGCATTTCTTTGTTGATTTTCTGTTTAGTTGATCTGTCCATAGGTGTGAGTGGGGTATTAAAGTCTCCCACTATTATTGTGTTATTGTTGATTTCCCCTTTCATACTTGTTAGCATTTGTCTTACATATTGCAGTGCTCCTATATTGGGTGCATATATATTTATAATTGTTGTATCTTCTTCTTGGATTGATCCTTTGATCATTATGTAGTGGCCTTCTTTGTCTCTTATCACAGCCTTTGTTTTAAAGTCTATTTTATCGGATATGAGTATTGCCACTCCTGCTTTCTTTTGGTCTCTATTTGCGTGGTATATCTTTTTCCAGCCCTTCACTTTTAGTCTGTATGTGTCCCTTGTTTTGAGGTGGGTCTCTTGTAAGCAGCATATAGAGGGGTCTTGTTTTTCTATCCATTCGGCCAGTCTTTGCCTTTTGGTTGGGGCGTTCAACCCATTTACATTTAAGGTAATTATTGATTAGTATGATCCCATTACCATTTCCTTTATTGTTTTGGGTTTGGGTTTATACACCCTTTTTGTGTTTCCTGTCTAGAGAATATCCTTTAGAATTTGTTGGAGAGCTGGTTTGGTGGTGCTGAATTCTCTCAGCTTTTGCTTGTCTGTAAAGCTTTTGATTTCTCCTTCGTATTTGAATGAGATCCTTGCTGGGTACAGTAATCTGGGCTGTAGGTTATTGTCTTTCATCACTTTAAGTATGTCTTGCCATTCCCTCCTGGCCTGAAGAGTTTCTATTGAAAGATCAGCTGTTATCCTTATGGGAATCCCCTTGTGTGTTATTTGTTGTTTTTCCCTTGCTGCTTTTAATATTTGTTCTTTGTGTTTGATCTTTGTTAATTTGATTAATATGTGTCTTGGGGTGTTTCACCTTGTGTTTATCCTATTTGGAACTCTCCATGTTTCTTGGACTTGGGTGATTATTTCCTTCCCCATTTTAGGGAAGTTTTCAACTATTATCTCCTCAAGGATTTTCTCATGATCTTTCTTTCTGTCTTCTTCTTCTGGGACTCCTATAATTCGAATGTTGGAGCGTTTCATATTGTCCTGGAGGTCTCTGAGATTGTCCTCATTTCTTTTAATTCGTTTTTCTTGTTTCCTCTCTGATTCATTTATTTCTACCATTCTATCTTCTATTTCACTAATCCTATCTTCTGCCTCCGTTATTCTACTATTTGTTGCCTCCAGAGTGCGTCTGATCTCATTTATTGCATTATTCATTATATTTTGACTCTTTTTTATTTCTTCTAGGTCCTTGTTAAACCTTTGTTGCATCTTCTCAATCCTTGTCTCTAGGCTATTTATCTGTGATTCCATTTTGATTTCAAGATTTTGGATCATTTTCACTATCAATATTCGGAATTTCTTCTCAGGTAGATTCCCTAATTCTTCCTCTTTTGTTTGGTTTGGTGGGCAACTCTCCTGTTCCTTTACCTGCTGAGTATTCCTCTGTCTCTTCATCTTGGTTATATTGCTGCGTTTGGGGTGGCCTTTTTATATTCTGGTAATTTGTGGAGTTCTCTTTATTATGGAGCTTCCTCACTGTGGGTGGGGTTGTATCAGTGGCTTGTCAAGGTTTCCTGGTTAGGGAGGCTTGCGTTGGAGTTCTGGTGGGTGGAGCTGGGTTTCTTCTCTCTGTTTTTGAAGACAATGGTCTGCTTTTCTGGTTGCCTGATATCCTCTGCCAGCCCACAGAAGTTGTTTTGTGGAGTTTTCTCAGCGTTGAAATGTTCTTTTGAGGAATTTGTGAGGGAGAAAGTGATCTTCCCGTCTTATTCCTCCGCCATCTTTACAGTTCCCTCTCCATCCACTTAAAAAGAGATCTTCAAAGTTTCTCTGACAACCGAGAGAGCCCAAAGGAAACTGGAGAGGGAGACTCCAAATGGTGGCTTCTCTCCATACTTGTTAATTGAAGGAACAGAACCACATTCAGAAGTCAGAAGTCTGAAATCGGTTTCACTGGGCTAAAATCGAGGTGTTAACAGGGCTGTACTTCTTTAGGGAGAACGAAGAAAGAATCCATAACCTTGGCTTTTCTAACATCTGAAGGCTGCTTTCATTCCTCACCTTGCGGTCCTAGTCCCCATTTTCAAAGCCAGCAGCAAAGTTAGGAGTCTGAGTCCTTACCATTCTGCCCTTTCTATCTAAATTATGCTAGTTTTTGAATCATTAAATTTCATCAGGGATTGTCCAGGCTTCTGGTGCTAAAACTTCATGAATTTATTTCTAAATCATATAATTGATGAATTGAGACACAGCCATTTTGGTTCAGCAACTTTGTACAAATGATCCTATGAAAATGTGAAAGCACATCATTTTGCAATCCAGCAGTACAGACAAGTGGTATCTAGTATTCATATTCCTCTCCTCACCAAAATTATGACACTTTCGCTTTCTAAATGCCTTTGTTGTTGAATTGTATAGGTATGTGCTATTTATTTAACTAGAAAAGTAACTGCTTTTAATTACATTAGAATAAGGCTAAGTTCTAAGACATTAGCAACCTAATCTTCCCAAATTATTGTTGTAAAAGAATTCCTGAATTAATATTGAATATAATGTACTAGAAACTTAAATATAGCAAAACTTGTGGCAAGTCTGAAATACACGGCAGAAGGAGAAAGTATAGAGATTTTATGCTGTGGATTTACATAAATGGTTAATAATGAGAAAGATATCTCACAAAAACAATGGCAAATTTGTTTTAAAAATTCTCTTTCATGCTCTCTCTTTCCAAAGTTTTGCACCACCTAGCATCAATTAAAGTCCCTCTACCGCACTCTGGGTCTCTACTATCCTTTTACTCTATACGGGTGTATTTTTTTCATTTTCTCTGTGTTTTCTCATCCACATCTACCTGCAGGGTACTGCTCTGCCACTATTTCTGTTGCCCTTTAGTGGTATCCTAAATACCTTACTGGTATTATTAGTATCCCTTGTTCATCTACTGTCCTTACTGCTCACAGATAAATCTTTCAGGTTGTCACATTCCTATTATAAAACTAAGAGTGACATGTATTCTTTCATTTTTTCCATTTAAAAAAAGATTTTTTTTTAAGAATATGAGGGCTTGAGGTTATTTACACATACTGAGTGGAGAAAGCCAGTAGAATTAGAGCAATTGAAAACATAATTGAGAAAGGTGATAATCGGGAGATTCCAGAAGAAAAGGAAGGAGAAATGATCCCGAACTTTGATGAAAAACTAGCTTCAGGCAGGAGAGAATGTGTAACATAGATGCTCATTGAAAGAAAGGGGGAATGCCCAGATAAGATGTTTTGATCTTCTCAGGAAAACAGAGAAGCAGATAATCTCTTAGGAGTGAAGAAAATAGTAGTAGGCTTTTATTGACGTGCAAAGAATAAAACCAACCACTGAAAGTATATGACAGATATGAGTGTGTGCTAAGTTGCTTCAGTTATGTCCAAATCTGTGCGACTTTATGGACTGTAGCCTGCCAAACTCCTCTGTCCATGAGATTCTCCAGGCAAGAATGCTGGAGTGGTTTGCCATGCTCTTCTCCAGGTGATCTTCCTGACCCAGGGATCGAACCCACATCTCTTATACCTCCTGCATGGGCAGGCAGACATTGGGTTGTAAACATCACAAGTCTTCAGCTCATTCAGGTAAAGGAAACCACTATTATTGGTTACACATTTCACTTTTTATCTCACTGTACTTCATCAAGGAAATGAAATCATTCACAACTTCAAGGGTCAAAGGCCCCCAGGAAAGTTAGTATCCAGCCTGTCCAGAAAAGAGATTTCACATGAAGGTTGAATTGATTTTTGAACAACAATTTAATGTAATTCAAATTTCAATAAGTCTTATCCCTCAGTTGCTAGTTCAGTTTCTCTAGCTTCCTACAGAATCCTTTTATTAATAAGAGTCCAAAAAAGCAACAAGGTCTGTATAGTCAAAGCTATGGTTTTCCCAGTAGCCATGTATGAATGTGAGAGTTGGACCACAAAGAAAACTGAGCACTAAAAAATTCATGCTTTTGAAGTATGGTGTTGGAGAAGACTCATGAGAGTCCCTTGGACTGCAAGGAGATTAAACTAGTTCAAATCAAATTCCTACCTGTCATTCCAGTATTCACTAACAATTTCCCTAAGGCCCTTCGAATATCTGCCTGTTGCTTACTCCCAAGGCAATCCTTCTGAAAAAAAGAGAAACAGAACTAATAGGATACCTGTCATTATGTATATATATATACATATATATGGAGAAGGAAATGGCAACCCATTCCAGTGTTCTTGCCTGGAGAATCCTACGGACAGAGGAGCCTGGTTGGCTGCTGTCTATGGGGTTGCACAGAGTCGGACATAACGGAAGCAACTTAGCAGCAGCAGCATATATATACACACATATTAGTTGACAAGTTGACATATATATATATGACTCTGACAAATACAGAGATTCTGTAGAAATCTTTATTTTTATATATGCAGAGATTTATTAAGGGAATTGGCTCAAATGACTGTGGAGATCTCCCATCTGCAAGCTGGAGAAAAAGGAAAACCAGTGGTGTTATTCAGCCCAGGTTTGATGGCCTGCAAATAAATGGGTGACGGTAAAAATCCCAGTCTGAGTCTGAAAGACTGAGAACCTAAAGAGATGAAGTCCAAGGCCAGAAGAAGATGGATGTCTCAGCTGAAGCAGAGAGGGAGCTTGCTCTTCTTCCACATTTTCTGTTCAGATCCTTAATGAATTGAATAACACCCATTCAGGTTTTTGAGACTGATCTTTACTCAGTGTACTGATTCAAATGCTAATCTCTTTCAGGGAAACCCTTACAGACACACCCAGAAACAATGTTTTACCAGTTATCTGGAAATCCCATTAGTCCTGTCAAATTGACACATAAAATTACCCATCAAAATTCCCACCAAGTGTCTCTAGCAGAACTCCTTTTGGCATTTCTATCTTCACCTTGGCAGTCTAAGTCCTCTCTCCAGGTACTTCTTTGCAACTTGATGGTGGTACCCATGCATAAAATCCTTTAAGCAACAAAGCTTTGCAGTAAAGGAATCCCCAAATTATGATGATCTCTGGTATTGGTAACTGAACAGATTACATTTCATGGACTCCTCCTCTCAGGCTCCAGCAAAGAAACATAAGAACCTGTTTTTCTGGGTTTGTGTGTGTGTGTGTGGTTAGATCAAGAGATACAGGTTGATAAAGGCACTGTGCTGCATTCAATATCACTGCTCCCCTTCCGTGTCTGTGGCTTTCCTGATGACCCAAGCTCCTTATACATGGCTACTTCTTGCCTGAAATAACTTCCCAGGAAACACATCAGAGTTAATGCAGATATATTAAGGTCTGGTAAGTCTACTCTACCACTGTTCCAGACATTCATAGAAATGTGATTTCTATGTGATATCCTATCAGAAAAAAATCAAAGACACAAGACATATAGGCCCCCTTGTCCTAAGCAGTCCATTCCTTTGCTCCCATAAAAGTATTAAATTCAAGCTATTAGTATCCTCATATTTATACTCACTATTCTGGTTTTCAGTCTCTTGCTAAACTTGAATCAAAAAGAAACATTACAGTCATCAGTCTGCAAAAAGAAAGGTATTGGTTGATGAGCTGAAGTACTCAGGGAATTCAGTAAAAAGAAAAATCCAAGCATGGGGAGGGGAGGGTGGTAGTCTGTGTATTCAACGGGCTTAAAATTCAGTAAAGAAGTTAATTTCAACTTGATTACTAATTTTCCACCCTTCAAAGAAAAATGAACAAAAGTGTAGAAAATCAAACAGGAAGCTGTTCTCACAGGGGAAGTGAGAATGTGTATTTTGTGTTCCTTTTATATTCCTTTATTTGGCAAAGAAGCAATTAAGCAGGTGAGAGACAACCCCATGGAAACACAGAGAGGAAATCTGTCTAAAACATCTGTTTAAAAATTCTGAAGTCTGAAGATTAGAGATTGATAAAGAGAAATATTCTCTGTAATCAGTTTAACACCTGCTCACTGAATCCCCTAATGCTCTTGTACTGAGCAGCATTCTCCAACTCATGGACAACTCTGTCAATCAGGAAATCCCTTAAATGAGGCTTTTTGTGGCAAAAACAACAGCAATAAAAACTGCAGGGACTACAGAACCTTGAACAATGAAGATGTAAAAATGAAGAGAAATAATGCCTTTTGTTTACATTTTTTTGCAGTCCTTACTTGTGTCCCTCATCTTAATAATTTATATTCAATAGGAAAGATAGATTGCATTCTTCTGTTGAGACTCTTCTTTTCCCTTTCTTTCCTGATATTTTACTAACATATATTCCTAAATTTATAAGTAGAAACTGGATTTCCTTGGTGGCTCAGATGGTAAAAAAATCCATCTGCAACACAAGAGACCTGGTTTCAATCCCTGGAGATCTACTGGAGAAGGGAATGGCTAATCACTCCAATATTCTTGCCTGGAGAATCCCATGGACAGAGGAGACAGATGGGCTACAGTCCATAGGGTCACAAGGAGTTGGACATGACTGAGAGACTAACATTTTCATTTTTTCACTGTAAAAGCACTATCTTCTTCATGTCATGATCAATGTCTACTCATATCTGTTATTCCAGTCTGATGACTTACGGTATCATCTCTGTTTGAAACAAAATAGTTTGAGGAGAAAAATATTCAGCTATCAAAAGTGATTTATAGTTAAAAACAATTATATGAATTTTAAAGACAACTTATAAATTAAAATTTCCAGAAATCAAAATTTCTTTTTCCTGTACAAATTGTTAATAAAATTAACCTTCTTGTGACAGTTTTACTTATTTATAGTTTTAATTTTAACGTATGACTGCTGAAATTTCAGCATTCTAATGAATTCTGCTTTTGCCCAAAGATAAATATAAAATTATGTATAAATATTTTTCTAACTTTTTAATTGCTTTGACTATTTTAATTCTGTTCAAATAAAGATTTGCTTGTTTGGTTTCTCAAATGCTGTCAACAAATGGTAACCAGGCAACAATACAGAAACAGAAAGTCTGTCATATTAAACTTTGAAATGTTAATAAAATTAAACTTGAATTTCATTTTTGAATATGTAAATAATTTTACCATTTTTTTCTTACTAAAATATGTATTTCCATTCAGTTCAGTTCAGTCGCTCAGTCATGTCTGACTCTTTGCGACCCCATGAATCGCAGCATGCCTCGCCTCCCTGTCCATCACCAACTCCCAGAGTTCACTCAGACTCACATCCATCGAGTCAGTGATGCCATCCAGGCATCTCATCCTATGTCATCTCCTTCTCCTCTTGCCCCCAATCCCTCCCAGCATCAGAGTCTTTTCCAATGAGTCAACTCTTCGCATGAGGTGGCCAAAGTACTGGAGTTTCAGCTTTAGCATCATTCCTTCCAAAGAAATCCCAGGGCTGATCTCCTTCAGAATGGACTGGTTGGATCTTCTTGCAGTCCAAGGGACTCTCAAGAGTCTTCTCCGACACCACAGTTCAAAAGCATCAATTCTTCAGTGCTCAGCCTTCTTCACAGTCCAACTCTCACATCCATTGGAAGATTCTAAATTGATAATATTTGCACTCTATGTTTCAGATATGCAAAAAGAATAATAGAAAAAAGTTTGCTTTTTGCATACTTATTTCAAGTTGTCACAGTTGTTATAGTTGGTGAGACTACAGAAGATTGTTGTCTTAAATTTGGACTTTCAGTAAACATAATTTCAGAAATGTTTATGAGATTTGTAGAGACAGTCTCAAATAATGCTTCCAAGACAGCACTCCCAGTACAAGAAAGGATTAAATTCTCCATAACTATTTGAATCCTTCAGCAAAATAAATTTAGTTGTGACACAACTGTCAGCTAGCACAACAAGCACTGAATTTGATGTCAGAAACACTGTGTTCCAGTCATGGCACTACCATTTAATTTCTCTAAATCTTATTTTATCAGCAGCAAAAGTGAAGAATTAAACTGAAGTTGGATTTACATCATGTCAATATCATATGTATTCATTTCCCTCAGTTTCTCCTGCCAGACCACATCCTCTGATGCGTGCTCAACATGGACCCACAGATAACACAGAGTATCGTGTTGGTCTATTCAACCACAGAGAAATCAGAATCCCAAAATATCAAAACCTCTCAGAGGTTTGAAAATTGATTGATCTAGAATGAGAATAAACAGTACTGACCTACACCTAAAGTTAACAGTGACTGACAGTTTTACAGTATTCCTGGCTGGCATCCCAGTTCAAGCGAATGTGAACACTGGACTGCCATTTGACCTCTGTTTTCTCTCCATCCTAACCTACACTCCAGAAGCTTTGCTAGGGCCAGCTTCCTGCATCCATGCTGTCAATTTCTAGACACACTATTTATCAAGTTATGATATAAAAAGACTCCTCATGTAGTTAAGGAGGAAAAGTTGGACAGCATGGACTCCTATGGAACTTTCCATTTATTGATGTTGCAATTGGTAACCAGTTAATCAAAACTATGGCATGCCCTGATTGTTCCTGATTATGTGGATTTTATCTTACATGAGAAAACCTCACAAAGTACAAGATATTATGGAAAAAAAAGCGGGAGTTGAGGGGACTTTGATCACCATTCACGTTTAACCTCTTTAACACAGAAGTGGCAAAATTCAAGTTCAGACACTGCCACCTGTTTGTTGGTTACTTCATGAGTTTAGAACTGATAGCAACTTATCTTCTAGGCAAAAATCTTAATTTATTACAAGTTTTTAAATGATAAAACTTTGCACATGTATAGACGCTTCACTTTTAGAATATCCCTACTCCTTATTTACATATTTTGAAGTAAGTATTACCTAGGCATTCGAAGCTCAGCAAAATGAAGTAAACAGCCCTCTGTTATAATGCTAGCTAGTGGCAAAGTTGACGTTATACAATGTACCCTTTTATCTACAAAACTTATGTTGTTGTTTTCTGCTATTTTCTTTTCATTTTGCTTGAAAAATATCTTATATCTTTATTTCTCCAGGCAACTGTAAATAAAGTAATCTGCTACACATTAACCCCTGTCCCTTTTTTAATGGTAGCTCTCTGCTTCTTGATAACTCTTCCTGGATACCGATTTAGCAGCTGGCTTTTATCATTATTTGAAAGCCTGTAACTTGTTTCTTTCTGATCCTTGCTCATTTTTATAAGACTATATCCTGACTCAGGTAGTCTTTCAGGAGACAGAGAAGAGAGAGCCAGTGTTGAAACTCTGGGCCCCCAGAGTTGTTCTCATGCATGGTAAATAGTAGGTGCTCAATAAGTATTTGAGGAGTCAGTGAGAGATGGACCTAACAAAAATTGTTGCTTTATGAATAGAAATATTTATAGGGCACAATCAAACCTGTTTTCTTTATATTTACCCTTTGACAGATTAGGTCTGTCAACTGTAGAACATGACAAAACAAATACATTGTGGGACTGGGCAAGAAGCATGTCCCCATAATGTCTCTATGTATTTAATCAATCAGATTTAATTTGGGGCATCTGAGGTCTTTTCTTGGGTTACAAATTACTTTAAGATTGTTCAACCTATAATTCATTTATATTTGTGTCAGCAGCCTTAACAAGTGAATGCAAAAGAGGAGATCAGCTTCAGTAGATGTGGAAAAGGAGCAGGAAAGGAAAGGCAAGAAGAATGAGTATATCATCTGGTTTCTTTCCATTTCTTTCACTCCATCATGATTAGCTTACTTGACAGATTTTCCTTCTCCAATGAATTTATGGATGCTATCTTCAAAATTTCATAAATATATATTGTTAAGATCTTAACTAACCATATAATATTATCCCTGAAACATATGTAGGATAAGTAATGTCATATAGACTAATACTTTTTTATAAAGGGGGCAAACATTACTATCACGGTAGTGTTTCTAAAGCTTTAGTTACACGTGGGAAAATAATTACAGGATGATATATTTTGTGAGGAATAAACCAAGACAGGCCTATCTGGTTCAGACTTTTAACTAAATGCTACATTCTCTGTAACAGTTGGTCATAATTGATTTCTTTGGATGGATATCTTTCTAAGTATGTAGAAAAATCTGGATTTTTATAACTGACTAAACAGGAGAATTAATGTCATCAGGTGGCACTTATATTTCTTCATTCATTCACAATTACATAGCCAATATTAATAACATGTCACAGATTCACTTTAGTCTTCACAGACATGTACTTGTAGCCAAGAAATACAGATAATGTTATTCCACTCTAAGGGTATATGCCACAGAAATTACCAATTCAGAGTTTCATTCATCTCACAATGGACAAAATTCCAAGTTAGATTAGCATGGCAATTTGGTAGCACACATGCAATTGATGCTTTTGAACTGTGGTGTTGGAGAAGACTCTTGAGAGTCTCTTGGACTGCAAGGAGATCCAACCAGTCCATTCTGAAGGAGATTAGCCCTGGGATTTCTTTGGAAGGAATGATGTGAAAGCTGAAACTACAGTGCTTTGGCCACCTCATGCAAAGAGTTGACTCATTGGAAAAGACTCTGATGCTGGGAGGGATTGGGGGCAGGAGGAGAAGGGGACAACAGAGGATGAGATGGCTGAATGGCATCACTGGCTCGATGGACATGAGTCTGAGTAAACTCTTGGAGTTGGTGATGGACAGGGAGGCCTGGTGTGCTGCGATTCATGGGGTCCCAAAGAGTCGGACACGACTGAGCAACTGAACTGAACTGATGTGGTTCTTCTTCCATTAGACTTCTGAGAAACTGCATATATTCCCAGTAGAGCAATGTGCAAATTTGAAGTTCTCATTTAAGATTCCCTCCCTGAGCAGGGAGAACAAGTCTTAGGACCTCTGCATCATAGACTGAACAGTAACATCTCAGTAGAGTGATAGTAATTGCTCCTTATTCTAAAACATGGGCAATATTTCTAGTGAATCACAGAGCTGCTCTGGCTCATGGGTAGTTTTCCAAATGCTTTATCTCAGCTCCATTTTGTTTAGCTAGTTATTTACGTGACTTAATAGCACTTTCCAGATGCCAGGGGAGAGTCAAAAGAAGTGGAAATTTTTTTTTCATTAATTTATAGTCAACACAGTAAAAAGGCAGCAAGGGAGCAATCAGTTCAGTTCAGTTCAGTCACTCAGTCGTGTCCGACTCTTTGGGACCCCATGAATTGCAGCACACCATGCCTCCCTGTCCATCAACAACTCCCGGAGTTCACTCAGACTCATGTCCATCGAGCCAGTGATGCCATCCAGCCATCTCATCCTCTGTCGTCCCCTTCTCCTCCTCCCCCCAATCCCTCCCAGCATCAAAATCTTTTCCAGTGAGTCAACTCTTTGCATGAGGTGGCCAAAGTACTGGAGTTTCAGCTTTCTCATTATTCCTTTCAAAGAAATCCCAGGGCTGATCTCCTTCAGAATGGACTGGTTGGATCTCCTTACAGTCCAAGCGACTCTCAAGAGTCTTTTCCAACACCACAGTTCAAAAGCATCAATTCTTCGGTGCTCAGCCTAGGGAGAATATTAGCAAATGTGTAACAGTTTAACTGTAATTTTGAGGTGTCCATGTACGTATTTGTGCGTGCAAATGCTTTTAAAATGTGAAATAACCATTGGTGCAGAACTGTGAGGGCCTCAGCTAAAAAGAAACATCAGCAAGATTTCTAAACACTGAATCTCAATAGGGCCCATTTCATGATTCTTTATTTCAGTTCACTATTTGATTCCTTCATTGTGCTGCACATTTTATAATTATTGCTCCCTTCTCTGTGGTATGCCTCCTCCACTAGATTTTAGATTTCTTTAAGTGAGAGATTCATTGTGTTCACTGTCAACCACCTAGAGATCAATAAAGTTCTTGCTGAAAATAATGTTTGTTAAGTGAGTAAAGTAACAATGATATTGAATTTAAAATTTCATAGCGTTTTTTTTCCCCCTATTCTTTATGCTTGCTCTGTTTCAATTGAAGGTTCAGAAAACTTAAAAAAGAAACAAAAACAAAAAACCCTTGTAGCACTTATGTGTGTAGGAAAAATATTACAGCTAGAGCTGAAAGCCATTGTTTAAGGAGCATGTATTTGTGCATGCTTTCATTAAGTACTCACAAATGCACCAGACTCTATGCTAGATTCCAGATAGAGAAATATGCCCTTGCCAGAAAATGGCCTATAACCAACTGGGAAGATTGGCATCTAAACAAACAACAATATAACACGGCTCTCTGTTGTATGAGAAGGAGCAGGGAAAGACTCTCAGGATGAGATAGACATGTTTTCACAGAGATGACCTTTAGTTTTGGTCATTAATGTTGAACAACTTTTTACTAGTGAAAAGAAAGAGAAAACATGCTCTAGAAAAAGAGACAGCGAAAGGGCATAGCATGGTCACAAATGTCAAGCAATTTACTGCAGCATTTCTTGAACATGCAGGACAGACGGGGATGAAAAGAAAAGAAGAGAAAATGCTTGGTCCTCAATTATATTTTAGATGTTAATCTACTGTTTTCCATCTTCACCAAGATTATGATTAATAGAAATGATTTGAGTGGAAGCAAGTGAAGCTTGGATTAAGATTTTAAAGGAGATTTTAGACTTCAATCATTGCTAATCTTAAAGAGTAGGACAGACAATCAACCTCTTTCTATAGTTTAGATCAGCTTGATAATGGAGAAATAAACTATATACTACTTCAAGGTCTTTTTCTTTCAAATTTTATAGCACTTTATAAAAAATAAATAACTCTGTAATTTACTGCATGAAATTCAAAGGTTAAGACTATAGCTCTGGAAATGTGACGTTCAAAAAGTTGATTCCTTATTGCAGTTGCTTTTCTCTAGTTTACATTTATAGAAGATTGTGAGTTACTGACTGGAACCCAAAGATAAAACCTTATTTGAAATGGGTATAAATATTCACACATCTCATTTATCACTTTTTACTTCACAAGTAAAAACCTTGAATTTTCAGAGACAGGTGCTATTGTTTCAGTGATGCCATAAAAGATGTTCTGCTGCCAATTCTGTATATATTTGGAAACTTTACACAGATCTCTAGATAATGGGTCTTACACATATATAATCCACCTTATTTCAAATTTTGGGATAAATAAGTACCATCCCAAGACAATTTAAATATTCACAATTTACTACATTAGAGAAAAATAATAAGAGGAAAATATGATATTCAACCAGTTCAGTTCAGTCTCTCAGTCATGTCTGACTCTTTGAGAACACATAAACCTCAGCATGCCAGGCCTCCCTGTTCATCACCAACTCTCAAAGTTTACTCAAACTCATGTCCACTAAGTAGGTGATGCCATCTAACCATCTCATCCTCTGTCATCCCCTTCTCCTACCTTCAATCTTTCCCAGTATCAGGGTCTTTTCAAATGAGTCAGCTATTCACATCAGGTGGCCAAAGTATTGGAGTTTCAGCTTCAACACTAGTCCTTCCAAAGAACACCCAGGACTGATCTCCTTTAGGATGGGCTGGTTGGATCTCCTTGCAGTCCAAGGGACTCTCAAGAGTCTCCTCCAGCACCACAGTTCGAAAGCATCAATTTTTCAGCTTTCAGTGTTTTTACAGTCCAACTATCACATCCAAACATGACTACTGGAAACACCATAGCTTTGACTAGACCAACCTTTGTTGGTAAAGTAATGTCTCTGCTTTTTAATAAGCTTTCTGCTGCTGCTGCTGCTAAGTCGCTTCAGTTGTGTCCAACTCTGTGCGACCCCATAGACGGCAGCCCACCAGGCTTCCCTATCCCTGGGATTCTCCAGGCAAGAACACTGGAGTGGGTTGCCATTTCCTTCTCCAATGCAGGAAAGTGAAAAGTGAAAGTGAAGTCGCTCAGTCATGTCCAACTCCTAGTGACCCCGTGGACTGCAGCCCACCAGGCTCCTCCATCCATAGGACTTTCCAGGCAAGAGTACTGGAGTAGGGTGCCATTGCCTACTCCGAATAAGCTGTCTAGGTTGGTCATAACTTTTCTTCCAAGGAGCAAGTGTCTTTTAATTTCATGGCTGCAATCACCAATTGCAGTGATTTTGAAGCCCCCCAAAATAAAGTCTGCCACTGTTTCCACTGTTTCCCCATCTATTTGCCATGAAGTGATGGGACCAGATGCCATGATCTTACTTTTCTGAATGTTGCATTTTAAGCCAAAATTTCCACTCTCCTCGTTCACTTTCATCAAGAGGCTCTTTAGTTTTTCTTTGCTTTCTGCCATAAGGGTGGTGTTATCTGCATATCTGAGGTGATTGATATTTCTCCCAGCAATCTTGATGCCAGCTTGTGCTTCATCCAATCCAGCATTTCTCATGATGTATTCTGCATATAAGTTAAATAAGCAGGGTGACAATATACAGCCTTGATGAACTCCTTTCCTGATTTGGAACCAATCTGTTTTTCCATGTCCAGTTCTAACTGTTGCTTCTTTACCTGCTTACAAATTCCTCAGGAGGCAGGTCAGGTGGTCTGGTATTCCCTTCTATTGTAGAATTTTCCACAATTTGTTGTGATCCACACAGTCAAAGGCTTTGGCATATTCAATAAAGAAGAAGTAGATTTTTTTTTCAGGACTCTCTTGCTTTTTTGACGATCCAACAGATGTTGGCAATTTGATCTCTGGTTCCTCTGCCTTTTCTAAATCCAGCTTGAACATCTGTAAATGCATGGTTCATGTACTGTTGAAGTCTGGCTTGGAGAATTTTGAGCATTACTTTGTTCATAGCACAAGGCTAGATCTTAACTTCGTAGAAATAAGTGGAGGCAACACAGAGAGGAGCTGGGGCCTGCAGGGCTTTTCAACTGCTGCAATTCAGAGAGATGGGCTTCCCCCCATTTTTTTCACTGATGAGATTAAACATACCTCGGTATGGACTTTTCAGTTAGACTGCAATAGTGAGTTGCCTTGACCTTATAAACTTCTAGAAATGGCCCAATTAATTACTCAAATAATGATTCTGTCTTAAATGTACCCATTTTGTTTATTACCTTCTCCCATTTATTTTCCTCTATACTTTGCCTGGGCTTTTCAGACAGCTCAGTGGTAAAGAATCAGCCTGACGGAGCAGGAGATGTAGGAGATGTGGGTTCAGTCCCTGGGTTGTGAAGATCCCCTGGAGGAGGAAATGGGAACCCACCCCAGGATAATTGCCTGGAAAATCCCATGGACAGACGAGATTGTCAGGGTACAATTCATGGGAGTCGCAAAAGAGTCAGACACGATTAAGCAACTGAGCACACACACATACTTTGTCCACTCTATTATTCCTTTTATTACTTACATCATTTCTTTTTCCTTCTCTACTAGCTATTACCCAACATCTCAAAATGTAAGTCTTATTTTTGCTAGGAGCGTAATATCTGTTTAGATACATGCACACCAGCTGTATACACACAGCATATGTTCACACATGTCTCCCTTTGTAAACATTCTCTCCTCCTTATGTCTCTCAATTCCTCAAAGTCAAGTTTCTCAAGACACTCACTATCATTATTTCCTGACGACCCATGGCCTCCCGAAGCTTCACCCCAATTTCTCTGATTACTTATCATTCTAAGGAAAACAGGGACCTACAAACTGAGAATCAATGTAGTGCATATCTCTGTAGCACTTTACTAATGTCACCCCAATGCACACCTTTCCTTCACTTATACATTTTGGTGGGCTTCTAACAAGCTTCCTGACCAGAGATGGGAAGCCATCTCCACTGGTACCCTTCCTCCATGCATTTAAGAAAAGGTGGCATAAAAGCAGGCCTTTATCCCTGTTAGTTCCTCTAAACTCTTCCTCTTCCTTCGGAGACTATGCCTAGTATAGGCTTAGGTGGCTCAAGACCAAATTTCTATAAGACTGTGGTCATCTTACAAAACATTTCTGAGCAAAATTTAACCAAAATAACATCATGAGAGAATCACTCATGACAGTAGTCATGTTCTTGCTTATTTTTTCTGTAATGACTCAAATACTCAACCACTCAGTCAGAAGACCCACCAACATAAATCTGAATGGCAGAAAACTCTGCAGCTCCATGGACCTCTGGGATGACAATATATTACCCATAGTCTACCCCAGGCCAACTACAACCTCTCTTATTCAACTGTTGAAACAGAAGATGAGACATGCATCAATTTGCCTGCCCTGAGGTGAAATGTAAGGAGTAAACACATAAACAAAATCAAGAACCTAAACAAGATTATCAACTGGCTTCCAGAGAGAAAACAGGTACTCTGAAGTGTGGATGACAAGGAGGACTAACATCCAAGAGGAACTTTTTGTAACATTTCTCTCACGTCTTTAAAACAAATACCTATTTTTGAAACTTGATTTTAAGGAGATTCTTTCTAATTGATATTCTAGAAAAATGAAGTCTACAGTTGTATCAACTTGCTATTATAGAGACGGTACAAAGCTAGAATATAGTCTTTCTTGTGACCCATGTCACTGTGCAGGCAAAGAGTTGTTCAGGTGGCTAACACAATAGAGAAGATTAACTATTTTCCTATTATGTCTTTGTGAAAGATGAAGGTGTTATTTTATTTTTACTGAAAAGTACCATAAGACAGTTACAAATGAAACATGTAAAATATTTGTCAGACATTGAAAAAAATAAGTCTATGCCACTCTTGTCATTGACTCTTTAATGTCTCAGAATAATTAGGTTCCAGTAACTAATATCACTTCTAATAATAAAAATAAATATCAGTGCTCTAATCAGTATGTACTATTATAAAATTTTCAAAATATCTCATCTTTGTATGTTTGTTCTAAAATTTTCTAGGTGTTTTAAGCCAAGTAAAGAATCACACTACTTGTAAAACAAAACATTGTTTCATAACTTTATGAATATTGTAATTATAATAATATTATAAAACAAAAAGACTACATAGAACATTCTTATTTCCTTGGAAACCTGTATAGATTGTAGGAAAATAGTGTACAGCTATTTATAACCATTTTTATTTGTCAAATTAAACTAGTATCACTATAGATACTCCTGAGTTTCAATTAAAATAATAAAAATCTTCATTATTATCTCAAGGGAAAATGTATTTTAAAACTAATACATTCAACAATAATTACTTATATACTATATTATTTAGACAAAATATGTAGGTTGCATAACTAGACTTTATTTGCATGTCCTTTTAATATTTGCTTATTAATGAACACTGATATTCTCTTTGCATGAAAAAATTGGGTAATAAAAATATGAGATGTATTTCTAAAACCATATAATCAAGGAATACTGCTATCATTTCAAGCTGCATATGTATGACCTAAGGTAATACTTAAAGTATCAAGTGATATTTAATGCATATACTCATAAAAAGCTTAAAATTAAGTAAGCTTGTCAAAGGTGTGTGTCTATTTATCCCAACTTTATGCACTCCAATTTTGATTTGACTCACTAGTCCACAGGTTTCCACTGATACAGAATTATCTTAATGTTAAAACATTTTATTAAAAGTATACATTTGCTTCCTGTTAGTAAATAGTGACAACTATTCAATTGTAGCTCAGTTGTTTATAAATATGAATTTGATCTAATTGTATGGCTTTTGACAAACTACATGAAAAAGGTTTATCATCAAGTATGAAGTCGCTGACAACTAACTCAGCATTCTGTTGCAAATAATATATATTCATTCTAGTTTATTCACTGCTAAAAATAAATATAGCACTTAAAAAGCATTCACATTTACACTTGAAAAGTATGGACATTATTTGCTACTTTAATTTGGTCCAATGTTGGCTTCATTTATATTAATAATATCTATTTCTAAGGCTGCTTTATTTGCTAATAAGCAAAAAAAAAAAAAAAAAGATAAGATAAAACCTATAGAGGCAAAAGTATAATATAAGGTAAGAAATCAGTATAAAATACTGAGGGAATATTAAAACAGAGGCTCTATGGTCCATTTTCATCATAGAAGATGAAGTGAGGAGAGCTCAAATTTGGCAATTCTGATTCCATTGCTTTTATGAGGGGAAAGTACTGATGTCAAAGGACTTAAAATCTCAGTTCTTATAAATTCATTAGCAATTTTCAATAATTTTAAATGTACCATGCAACCATCTAAATTTAATTTATCTCCTCATGTTTTATTTACAATTGTAAATTAATCATTTGTAATTCTCATTTATCAAAGAAAATTTAGATTGAGGGTCAGTTTTCTATCTAAATATATTGTTTAAATGAGTCATTTTGCCCTAGATAAGGAGCAAGATCCTTTTTTTTTTTTTTTTTGCATTTACAGTTATTCATATGGTTATTTGAGCAAAATTCAAATAAAAAGGTAGAGACTGGGAACAGAGATCAGTTAAAAGAGGTAATTAGTAGAGATAAGGAAGACTATAAGATGTGGGGGAATCAAATGGCTAGGTAAAAGATAAATTAAAAATGAGAGCACACATGTAGCATAAATACAGGACAAGAAATAGAAGAGTAATTTATGGATAAAATAGAGATTAGTTTGGTTTGCTATTTGGTTTGATGTGAATTGTGAATGTCTTAATAGACTCAGAAAAAGAATAAATAAGCATTGTAAGGATACTTTTGGTATAAACTTTAAAAAATGCTATCCATTTAATACTAGAGATTTTAATACAAAATATTAATAACTGAAAATAAATATTTTTACTGTTTTCTTTCCATACTAAAAGGAAATGAAAGGAACCACATAAGTTGAGTTCTTGCATTTTTAGTCTATTTCTCTACTAGGCTAATATTTTTGCACATTAAAAAATTATAATTTCAGAAATAAACTGTGCTGTGCTGTGCTGCGCTTAGTCACTCAGTCATGTATGACTCTTTACAACTCCATGGACTGCAGCCTGCCATGCTCCTCTGTCCACAGGATTCTCTAGGCAAAAATATTGGAGTAGGTTGCTATTTCCTTCTCTGGGGGATTTTCCTGACCCAGGGATCAAACTCAGTCCCCTGCTTGGAAGGCAGATTCTTTACCACTGAGCCCCCAGGGAGGCTGGAGGACATTATGCTAAGTGAAATCATCCAGAAATGAATATACAAATACTGTAGAGTTTTACTTATACATGGAACATAAAATAGCTCAACTCAGGAGCAGAGAGTGCAACGGTGATTGTCAAGAGGTGGAGAGAGGGGAAAATAGGGACGGTAGCCAAAGGGTACACAGTTTTAGTTATGCAAGATAAACAAATTCTAGGGATTTACTCTACAGTATAGTTTCTATAACTAACAATACTTTATTATATACTTAATATTTTCTAAGAGGGTAGATATTACATTAATTGTTTTTACCACAAAATAACAATAAAGAAGGTTGGAGAAAACTTTGGGAAGTGATGAATAATGCATAAGAAATTAAATCTGGTTATAATTTAACAAATATATACTTATCCAAATTCATTGAATTGCATACGTTAAATATGTACAACTTTTTGCATTTCAAATAAGTAAATAAATGCTATTAATTAAGGTACTAGCTTAATAGAAACTTTTTAAGGGCTTTGTGTGAGTTGTAGTTGAAGAGGTTAGAGAGAATTGATTTCAGGCTAGTATACAGGGATCTTCAAGTTTCCTGAAAGATAGATGAAATACATACATTTTTCAAAATGTTCTATTCCTGGGCACACTCCATTTATCTTAATTTTCTCTAATATAGCTGAGGCTCAATGTAGAATACACAATAATCACATATCCTTAAATGTAATTGGTATAGGCATTTTGTGATTAACAGGAGAATGTATCACAGCTGTGGAGATGTTAGTGAGGTGTTGTTATTTGAAAAGGATATCTTTTATTTTATGATAAAGGAGGAACTAAAAATCTCAATCATCTCTAATAACATGGAAAATTTTGGCATTGCTGTTAAATTAGAGAATACCTTATTAGGTTCGGTTTTACTCATATGATAAGATTTCAAAGATTTTCGGGTTTTCTTGTGAAATGATTGGTCTTAAACACCTTTTGTACAGCTGTCAGTACTCATTAACCTTGATCATCTAGTGCTGAGCCCTGAAGGTCATGTTCATGGTTCTGTATGATCTCAAACCCTGAATCTGGTCTTCATGACAGCAAGAGGGTTGGAGTAGTGGTTTCTAGGAGTATTTCTGGAATTGGTTCTTACTCTTACATCTTTAGCAATAATTCAACTTAAACTAGGAGAGACTGAACCACCTACATATGTGAAATAAAATTCAAATGGAATAAATCCTCAACTCTAGCAGAAGCCTCTTGAAGACCACATGGAATTAAAGAATGTGTGACAGAGGGGAAATCAGAGTGTGAAGAAGGATTCTTAACTGATTGTAATTATCATTTTACTTTTGCAAGATTTTACAAAAATAAATGACCATGAGAGTATATTGCTGGAACTTCCCCCTGGGTCTAGAAAGGGGCCAGCAGAAGTGAAATTAATCTTCATTAGTACCATACTAAATTTACCTTTGAGCCCCAGCTGATCTTAGCTGCTCTATGAAGGAGACAGAAATGAAGAACTCATGGAGAAAATGATGCCTGAAAGAGGCAAATCTGGGCTTAAAGAAGAAAGCTTTAAGCCAAGTGTTTAAAAGGGTTTATTTGCCAACAAGTATGAAGAGACATATTGATGTATCTGAGCTGCTTAGGTTTATCAAAGGTCACCTGGATATCTTCAGTTGCATCATCCTTGTATTTAAATTGAGCTTTAATAAATTACTTCAATCCAAAAATTACAGGAAAGGTGTATTCTTAGTTAATGAATGAATTGATCTCTCTTTTTTTTTTTTTTTCCAAAAGGGGACTTTTTTGCATTCTAAAAAGGAAGACATCACAGCAATAGATCCTATAAGTAAGAACATGCTAAACAAATACTTTTTCCAGGCTGTGCTGTGCATTTTTAAAAAGTCTAATTTAATTGCTTTTAATATATGTGTACATATATAAGTTATTTTAACTGTGGAGAATTATTGAAGTTGAAAGACTGGTTTGATTTGCCTATGGTGTGAAATTCTTTGTTATTTTTCTAAAAAACAATTAAAAGGAAATAAAATAAAACTAAGGAAGAGCAAGAAGCTATTTACCCAAAGCGAGCTTTCAGTTTTAGTTTGCATGGCTGTTTGCCTGCCTTTCTAGCCTATGAAAATCCAGAAAACCTTTCTTAAAAAATGGAGTCCTGCTATTTTCACTCCTTGTAGTTAATACAAATTCAGTTTGTCAGGTCGGATGGTGAGTGGGGAGTTGTGATGGATCTCTTGGCAGGTTTTGGATGTGTAAAGAATGATATATATATTAAATAGGTCAATCAGACTATGACAGCTATGTACGACCATTTATATGTGTATCTATGCCAGAAAGAATCTTTATTAAAATATTTTGATAAAAAAAAAAGAAAGAAATGCAGTCAGTGACTGGGAGGGCAGAGTTTAAGCATGAGTATCACAGCTTAGGCATTTCAATGTGTGCTCCTTTGGAAAATCACTTTAGTGACCATGACATCGGATTTGGTGGAAATCACTTCACTTTACAGATACTTACTGAGTGCCTATTATGTTCAATGCACTGACTATTTTTCCTCAATCTATACAACAGGTTAGGATAATGAGATTATGCATTATACAGATTATAAAAACAAAGGCTTCTGTTATGAAAGTAATAAAACATAAATTAGGTATGACAGAGTTGATTTAATGGAGGAAATTATTCTATCTATCCGAGTAGATTGATTTTCAAGTAGTATATAAACTTTGAAGGGTCTTGAAAATTAATAGGTTTAAGAGAAGAAAATCCAATGAGGATAAGAGCACCAACATGAGTAAATTTGTTTTGAAAGTTAAAATTCACAGGGATATATACAGCCTGGCATGCAAGATTTTGACAATTTTGACTTCCATCTGCACTGCTATCACTCAAACACAAGGCTCACTTTCAGACTCCAGTGTCTTTCAACTTCAGTTCTGCATTCCAGGACACCCCAGTCCATTCACCTATGCATGGTTGTCTCCTATCCATGCTTCATATCTCATCTTAGTGCTGCTTTCCTGTGAACTCCTTCTGCCTTATCTATAACATAATAAATTACTCTTCCTTATGCATTTCAATGGGCTTCCCTAGTGGCTCAGTTGATAAAGAATCTGCCTGTAATGCAAGAGATCAGGGTTCAATCCTTGGGTCAGGAAGAACCCTTGGAGCAGGAAATAGCAACCCACTCCAGTACTCTTGCCTGGACAATTCCATGAATAGAGGAGCCAGGAAGTTGTTCATATTTTGGATGTTACATTTTATTACAGTGATATTTTGTGCCTAAGTCTGCCTACTAAACCAAAGTTGTTGAAGTTTTCTGTATGCTTAGTATAGTGCTTTTAGTCCAGAGGTACTTGATAAATGTTAAATGAATTGATAAAGAAAAATGTAAAATATAAAATGGTTCTGCCAATATCCCTTAAGGATCTTCTTTCCTTGCTGTTGCATTTGTGAGGAAAGTAGTTAAACTCATTCTGTTTTACATTATATTTTACTAAAAAGAAACAAAAAAATACAAATTTTCTTAAAAGAGAAAAACAAATACTGAGGTTAGTTTTATGTATTTTGGGGGGTTCCAAAATCACTGAAGATGGTGACTGCAACCATGAAATTAAAAGACGCTTACTCCTTGGAAGAAAAGTTATGGTCAACCTAGATAGCATATTGAAAATCAGAGACATTACTTTGCCAACAAAGGTCCGTCTAGTCAAGGCTATGGATTTTCCAGTGGTCATGTATGGATGTGAGAGTTGGACTGTGAAGAAAGCTCAGTGCTGAAGAATTGATGCTTTTGAACTATGGTTTTGGAGAAGACTCTTGAGAGTCCCTTGGACTGCAAGGAGATCCAACCAGTCCACTCTGAAGATCAGCCCTGGGATTTCTTTGGAAAGAATGATGCTAAAGCTGAAACTCCAGTAGTTTGGCCACTTCATGTGAAGAGTTGACTCATTGGAAAAGACTCTGATGCTGGGAGGGATTGGGGTCAGGAAGAGAAGGGGACGACAGAGGATGAGATGGCTGGATGGCATCACTGAATCAATGGACATGAGTCTGAGTGAGCTCCGGGAGTTGGTGATGGACAGGGAGGCCTGGAATGCTGCGATTCATGGGGTCGCAAACAGTCGGACACGACTGAGTGACTGAACTGAAAGATATATACAGATATATGCATGCATATATATATATATATATATATATATATATATATATATATATACACACACACACATATATATATATATACACATACATAACATATACATACATATATATATATTAAAACCCTAAAGAAAATATGCATCAGGACCATATTTCTCATAAACTAAGAGGATAAAAATGTATAAATCTGCTGAAATTGCTAAACACTACAAATTCTCTGTTCCATCCTTATTTGTTGACTTGCATTTTTATTACCATTATAAAAAGAATAGGAAAGTAACAATGAGTTTTAATATAGTCTACTAAATATACACGCTCAAACACTTCTGTCTCAATCTCTGTGGTGTCCCTGGGTCCTGGTGTGTACAAGGTTTGTTTGAGCCTTCTGAGGGTCTCTAAAGGGAATGGGGTTTGATTCTAAACATGAATTTGCCCCTCCTACCAGGTTGCTGGGGCTTCTCCTTTCCCTTGGGCTTGGAGAAGTCCTCCTCACAGCCTCTCCAGCACTGTGCAGCTGTTGCCTCAGTGCCTATCGTCTTCCCGCGGTTCATCTAACCTTGGACATGGGGTATCTTCTCATTGCCACTCAAGCACCATGCAGCCACCACTCCAGCACCTCACGTGGATGTTGTCCCCTGGCCTCTGTGGCCCATGATGTCCCCAGGCAGAGTAGTGCCCTCGGTCCCTGAAAGGGGGAAGCTGGACACAGCGGGTTGCACATGAAGGCTGTGGGGATGCAGGCACGTGGTGGGAGAGTGTTTTCCTGGCTGGCTGTGGCTCTGGGTGTTGGCAGTGGTGGGTGCAAGCGCAAGGAGGATCACCCCAAGAGGCCCTGAGAGGCCAGTCAGAGTCCTAGGTGCCAAGGGGACTTCCCCTTTGCTGTGGTCTCTGGCGGAATTTGGCCGTGGAGTACAGAAAGAAACAGGAAAAAGATAATAGAGTTTTGCCAAGAGATATGCACCGGTCACAGCAAACACCCTCTTCCAACAACACAAGATGAGTCTCTACACATGGACATTCCCAGATGGTCAATACCAAAATCAAATTGATTATGTTCTTTGCAGAAAAAGAGGTAGAAGATCTATACAGTCAGCAAAATCAAGACTGGGAGCTGATGGTGGCTCAGACCAGGTACTCCTTATTGCCAAATTCAGACTTAAATTGAAGAAAGTAGGGAAAACCACTAGACCATTCAGGTATGACCTAAAACAAATCCTTTACAATTATACAGTGGAACTGTGAAATAGATTTAAGGGGCTAGGTCTGATAGACAGAGTGCCTGATGAACTCTGGATGAAGGATGTGACATTTTATAGGAGACAAGGATCAAGACTGTTCCCAAGAAAAAGGACTGCAAAAAGGCAAAATGGCTGTCTGAGGAGGGCTTACAAACAGCTATGAAAAAAAGAGAAGCAAAAGGCAAAGGAAAGAAGGTAAGATATATGCATCAGAGGGCAGACACACTGAAACCATACTCACAGAAAACTAGTCAATCTAATCACACTAGGACCACAGCCTTGTCTAACTCAATGAAACCAAGCCATGCCTGCAGGGCAACCCAAGACAGGTGGGTCACGGTGGAGAGATCTGACATAATGTGGTCCACTGGAGAAGGGAATGGCAAGCCACTTCAGTATTCTTGCCTTGAGAACCCCATGAACAGTATGAAAAGGCAAAATGATAGGATACCGAAAGAGAAACTCCCCAGGTAATTAGGTGCCCAATATGCTACTGGAGGTCAGTGAAGAAAGAACTCCAGAAAGAATGAAGGGATGGAGCCAAAGCAAAAACAATACCCAGCTGTGGATGTGACTGGTGATAGAAGCAAGATCCAATGCTGTAAAGAGAAATATTGCATAGGAACCTGGAATGTCAGGTCCATGAATCAAGGCAAATTGGAAGTGGTCAAACAAGAGAAGTCAATGGTGAACATCAACATTCTAGGAATCAGTGAACTAAAATGGACTGGAATGGGTGAATTTAACTCAGATAACCATTATATCTACTACCATGGGCAGGAATCCCTCAGAAGAATTGGAGTAGCCATCATGGTCAAAAAAAGAATCCAAAATGCAGTACTTGGATGCAAACTCAAAAACGACAGAAAGATCTCTGTTCGTCTCCAAGGCAAACCATTCAATATCACAGTTATCCAAGTCTATGCCCCAGCCAGTAACGCTGAAGAAACTGAAGTTGAACGGTTGTATGAAGACCTACAAGACCTTTTAGAACTAACATCAAAAAAAGATGTTCTTTTCATTCTAGGGAACTGGAATGCAAAAGTAGGAAGTCAAGAAACACCTGGAGTAACAGGCAAATTTGGCCTTGGAATGCGGAATGAAGCAGGGCAAAGACTAATAGAGTTTTGCCAAGAAAATACGCTGGTCATACCAAACACCCTCTTCCAATAACACGAGAGAAGACTCTACACATGGACATCACCAGATGGTCAACATCGAAATCAGATTGATTATATTCTTTGCAGCCAAAGATGGAGAAGCTGTATACAGTAAACAAAAACAAGACTGGGAGCTGACTGTGGCTCAGATCATGAACTCCTTATTACCAAATTCAGACTCAAAATTGAAGAAAGTAGGGAAAACCACTAGACCATTCAGGTATGACCTAAATCTAATCCCTTATGATTATACAGTGAAAGTGAGAAATAGATTTAAGGGCCTAGATCTGATAGATAGAGTGCCTGATGAACTATGGAATGAGGTTCATGACATTGTACAGGAGACAGGGATCAAGACCATCCCCATGGAAAAGAAATGCAAAAAAGCAAAATGGCTGTCTGGGGAGGCCTTACAAATAGCTGTGAAAAGAAGAGAGGTGAAAAGCCAAGGAGAAAAGGAAAGATATAAGCATCTGAAAGCAGAGTTCCAAAGAACAGCAAGAAGAGATAAGAAAGCCTTCTTCAGCGATCAATGAGGATCAATAGAGGAAAACAACAGAATGGGAAAGACTAGAGATCTCTTCAAGAAAATTAGAGATACCAAGGGAACATTTCATGCAAAGATGGGCTCGATAAAGGACAGAAATGGTATGGACCTAACAGAAGTAGAAGATATTAAGAAGAGGTGGAAAGAATACACAGAAGAACTGTACAAAAAAGATCTTCACGACCCAGATAATCATGATGATGCGATCACTAATCTAGAGCCAGATATCTGAAATGTGAAGTCAAGTGGGCCTTAGAAAGCATCACTACGAACAAAGCTAGTGGAGGTGATGGAATTCCAGATGAGCAGTTTCAAATCCTGAAAGATGATGCTTGTGAAAATGCTGCACTCAATATGCCAGCACATTTGGAAAACTCAGCAGTGGCCACAGGACTGGAAAAGGCCATTTTTCATTTCAATTCCAAAGAAAGGCAATGCCAAATAATGCTCAAACTACCATACAATTGCACTCATCTCATATGCTAGTAAAGAATTGCTCAAAATTCTCCAAGCCAGGCTTCAGCAATACGTGAACCGTGAACTCCCTGATGTTCAAGCTGGTTTTAGAAAAGGCAGAGGAACCAGACATCAAATTGCCAACATCCACTGGATCATGGAAAAAGCAAGGGAGTTCCAGAAAAACATCTATTTCTGCTTTATTGACTATGCCAAAGCCTTTGACTGTGTGGATCACAATAAACTGTCGAAAATTCTGAAAAAGATGGGAATACCAGACCACCTGACCTGTGCCTTGAGAAATCTGTATGCAGGTCAGGAAGCAACAGTTAGAACTGGACATGGAACAACAGACTGGTTTCAAATAGGAAAAGGAGTACATCAAGGCTATATATTGTCATCCTGCTTATTTAACTTATATGCAGAATACATCATGAGAAACGCTGGACTGGAAGAAGCACAGGCTGGAATCAAGATTGCTGGGAAAATATCAATAACCTCAGATATGCAGATGACACCACCCTTATGGCAGAAAGTGCAGAGGAGCTAAAAAGCCTCTTGATGAAAGTGAAAGAGGAGAGTGAAAAAGTTGGCTTAAAGCTCAACATTCAGAAAATGAAGATCATGGCATCCAGTCCAACACTTCATGGGAAATAGATGGGGAAATAGTGGAAACAGTGTCAGACTTTATTATTTTGGGGGGCTCCAAAATCACTTCAGATAGTGAGTGCAGCCATGAAATTAAAAGATGCTTACTCCTTGGAAGAAAAGTTATGACCAACCTAGATAGCATATTCAAAAGCAGAGACATTACTTTGTCAACTAAGGTCCGTCTAATCAAGGCTATGGTTTTTCCAGTGGTCATGTATGGATGTGAGAGTTGAACTGCGAAGAAGGCTGAGTGCCAAAGAATTGATGCTTTTGAACTGTGGTGTTGGAGAAGACTCTTGAGAGTCCCTTGGACTGCAAGGAGATCCAACCAGTCCATTCTGAAGGAGATCAGCCCTCGGATTTCTTTGGAAGGAATGATGCTAAAGTTGAAGCTCAAGTACTTTGGCCACCTCATGAGAAGAGTTGACTCATTGGAAAAGACTCTGCTGCTGGGAGGGATTGGGGGCAGGAGGAGAAGGGGACGACCGAGGATGAGAAGGCTGGATGGCATCACAAACTCGATGGATGTGAGTCTGAGTGAACTCCGGGAGACGGTGATGGACAGGGAGGCCTGTTGTGCTACGATTCATGGGGTCGCAAAGAGTTGGACACAACTGAGTGACTGAACTGGACTGAACTGATATGCATTTGAATGCAGACTTCCAAAGAGTAGCAAGGAGAGATAAGAAAGCCTTCCTCAGTGATCAGTGCAAAGAAATAAAAGAAAACAATTGAATGGGGAAAACTAGAGATCTCCTCAAGAGAATAAGATATACCACGGGAACATTTCATGCAAAGACAGGCTCAATGAAGGACCGAAATGATATGGACCTAACAGAAGCAGAAGATATTAAGAAGAGGTGGAAAGAATACACTGAAAAACTGTACAAAAAAGATCTTCATGACCCAGATAATCATGATGGTGTGTTCACTCACCAAGAGCCAGACATCCTAGAATGTGAAGTCAAGTGTGCCTTAGAAAGCATCACTATGAACAGAGCTAGTGGAGGTGATGGAATTCCAGTTGAATTATTTCAAATCCTAAAAGATGATGTTGTGAAAGTGCTGCACTCAATATTCCAGCAAAATTGGAGAACTCAGCAGTGTCCTCAGGACTGGAAACAGTCAGTTTTCGTTCAATCCCAAAGAAAGGCAATGCCAAAGAATGCTCAAAGTACCACACAATTACACTCATCTCACATGCTAGTAAAGTAATGATCAATATTCTCCAAGCCAGGCTTCAGCAATACATGAACTATGAACTTCCAGATATTCAAGGTGGTTTTAGAAAAGGCAGAGGAACCAGAGATCAAATTGCCAACATCGGCTGGATCATCAAAAAAAGCAAGAGAGTTCCAGAAAAACATCTATTTCTACTTTATTGACTATGCCAAAGCCTTTGACTGTGTGGATCACAATGAACTGTCGAAAATTCTGAAAAAGATGGGAATCCCAGACCACCTGACCTACTTCTAGAGAAACATATATGCAGGTCAGGAAGCAACAGTTAGAACTGGACATAGAACTACAGACTGGTTCCAAATAGGAAAAGGAGTATGTTCAAGGCTGTGTATTGTCACCATGCTTATTTAACTTATATGCAGAGTAAATCATGAGAAACGCTGGGCTGGAAGAAGCACAAGCTTGAATCAAGATTGCCGAGAGAAATATCAATAACCTCAGATCTGCAGAAAGTGAAGAGGAACTAAAAAGCCTCTTGATGAAAGTCAAAGAGGAGAGGGAAAAAGTTGGCTTAAACCTCAACATTCAGAAGACTAAGATCATGGCATTTGGTCCCATCACATCATGGCATATAGACACGGAAACAGTGGGCACAGTGACAGACTTTATTTTGGGGGGCTATAAAATCACTGCAGTTGTTGATTGCAGCCATGAAATTACAAGACACTTACTCCTTGGAAGGAAACTTATGACCAACCTAGACAGCATATTAAAAAGTAGAGACATTACTTTGCCAACTAAGGTCTGTCTATTCAAGGCTATGGTTTTCCAGTAGTCATGTATGGATGTGAGAGTTGGAATGTGAAGAAAGCTGAGCATGGCAGAATTGACACTTTTTGTCGGGAGCTGCATTAGGCATTACTGACAAAATGGAGGCATTGCTCCAACCTCCTCTTTTTGTCCCACAAGCACGGTCCCAGGATGAAGGGGTTAAGCTTTTGATTCTGACTTGTTTTTTTCTTTCCTCAGCTGAGTTGACTGCAAAAGAATATTACAGTGCTTATTGTTCTTGAGAGGAGCATGAGAAGGCACAAAGCCTTCTGCAGCTGTGCTCAGAAAATATTCCAGAAAGTTAGTCATTGACATTTGTTCAAGGACTTTTACAAAAAAGTGTTCCGGAATGAGCACACAGGCCGCAGCTTGAGGCCATGGGAGGGATTGCTATCTGAAGCCTATTTGTGAGGAAAATGTTTATGGCAAAGGAGTTAATTTAGGGCTTAGAAATAATTAAAATAGTTAGAAGTTGAAGATTTAAGGAACGTTGTAATGTTAGCATATTTTACTATAGCTTATAGAGGTTAGGAATTTTAGAGATACTATAGCTAAAAGCCTTTTTAAGAGATAGTGAGCTCAGGATGTTAGGGTCAAACAGGATTTAGAAAGATAAGAAATAAACTGAGGAATGTAGAGCATGAATTACAATGTAATCACAAGTTAACTATAGGACACATAAGAGGAAGTAGATAATAAATGGTAAAGCTGATTCCGAGAGAATCACTGAGGCAGGACCTCTGATGAAGAGCAACAATGATTTATGAAGATAATAAATATGGGTGAGGGGGAACTGAAATTGTCAAACCTCTGACCTAATGCTTTTGTAAAAGTATAAGAGAAAATCTTAAACTTGAAATAAATAGGCAGTCCAAGAAAACTGAGAGGCTGTCTCTTTACTCACTAACACCGTTCCTCCCTTCAGGTTGAATCCCTGGCTGCTGGAGCTGGACTCCAGCAGCTTTTGAGCTGTGGTGTTGGAGAAAACTCTTGAGAGTCCCTTGGACTTCAAGGACATCCAACCAGTCCACCCTAAAGGAGATCAGTCCTGAGTGTTCATTGGAAGGACTGATGTTGAAGCTTAAACTCCCAATACTTTGGCCACCTGATGCAAAGAGCTGGCTCATTGGAAAAGACCCTGATCCTGGGAAAGATTGAGGACAGGAGGAAAAGGGGACGAAAGAGGATGAGATGGTTGGATGGCATCACCAACACAATGTAAATGAGTTTGAGTAAGCTCTGAGAGTTGGTGATGGATAGGGAGGCCTGGCATGCTGTGGCCCATGGGGTTGCAGAGTCTGATAGAACTGAGCGACTGAACTGAACTAAATATGCATGCTGATTGGTCTCCTTTCCAGAGTCTATAATAATTTAAGGAGGTAAAAACTTAATTGCTAATTTATGGTCAACTACACTAAGTGATACATTGATAAGTTCTCAATAAGGATGATCAAGAAAGCTGTACCAAATTCCAAGCTCCCCCCTCCAAAAAGAGAGCACACTTTCCATATTACTGGAACTACTAGGCCTCAATATGAAACTCTTATGAAAGTGAGTGCAAATTGGAAAATGTAAATTAAGTATCAGCTATAGTGCTCTATCCATGATGCGCTGCAGTCCATGGGGTCACAAAGAGTCAGACACAATTGAGGGACTGAAGTGAATTGAACTGATAGTGCACTGAGTTCCTTCTCCTGAAAACTGGAGTAGACATAATTTTTTTTTTTTTTTTTTTGCAATCTATACAAGAAACAACAGAAAATCATTTAGTGATCACATAGAAGTGTTTTCAAATGTTCAGCAGGCTGATGTTGGCTCTCTTAATGTTATTACATTATTTGAAGTGATTTCCTTGGTGGCTCATTTGGTAAAGAATCTGCCTGCAATGCAGGAGACTAAGGTTTGATTTCTGGCTTGAGAAGATCCCCTGGAGTGGGAAATGGCAACCCACTTCAGTATTCTTGCCTGGAGAATTCCATGGACAGAGGAGCTTGGAGGGCTACAGTCCATGGGGTCGCAAGAGTCGGACACAACTGAATAAGTAAACCACGAGCACATTATTTTATTCTTGATACAACTTTAAAACTTCATGGTATAATAATAATATAATGGAACATGCAATATAATTAATATGTAAGATACTTTAAGTATTATAGTTATTATTGCAATTGTAAATTCTTAGAATAAATACAAATGTTCACAGAAACTTTTTATACTTACTACAAAGAGGCCACATAAATTTTGTGAACAAATTCTGTTTTCACATTGCTTAAGTCACATCTCGAACCCTAGCTTAGCAACTTTATTTCTAAACTTTCCCCAGTTTTTATGTGTACAACTAGGGAATGTCACATTATTTATTCTTAATATTTTCATTGAAGATTTGCTTCCCACCTGAGTAAATCTGTGCTGTTTTTACAGCTTCTAGTGCCCTTGAGGGGGGTGGGGGAGAAAGTCAGTGCTCTGAGAGCCATAATCACTCATCTCTACCTCCAAGGAACTAGCTTTTCTAAGGCACTACCCACTCTGACAGTGTGCCAGTGCAGGACAATGGAAAAGTCCTGTTCCAAACACTTTCATCAGCACTGAAATCCACTATGCTTATGCCTTTAGTTTCAAATGTATCAATACTTATCTCAGACTCAAAAGTTCACTCATTAAACCAGCTGCCATACCTCGGATCTCTATGATGCAGTTAAAAAAAAAAAGCCTAAGATCAAAACCAGCAGAAATACCATGTCCTTTCACTGCTCTTGTCTCCACTCTTTGTTCTCTTTGGTACACATGCACACACATGCATACACACAAACACACACAGACACACAAAGTTTCCAAGGTAACTTTGTGTTTCCAAAAGGTAACACAAAATGTTACCACCTAAAAACATTTTAAAATCATGTCTTCTTTTTTCAATCCAAACAAAAATTTTATTACCTGCCAACACACTCAAATATTATTTGGAAAATTTGTCTATCTGCCAATTCAGTAAACAGCTGGACCTTGGATAAAATAATTATATATTTCTCATGTTGAATATTGAGCACCAAAAGATAAAACTGTATTATGATGTATATATATTGTTTTTTATTTTTAATATTATTATTTTATTTTTGCATA
Source organism: Budorcas taxicolor (assembly GCF_023091745.1). NCBI lineage: Eukaryota > Metazoa > Chordata > Mammalia > Artiodactyla > Bovidae > Budorcas > Budorcas taxicolor. The sequence continues at coordinate 92,899,916 of NC_068910.1, forward strand.
ACTCAGCAAAAAATAATTTTAAGTGAATGGGTAGTTCCAAGAGCTGGTAAACTCAAGCCTCATTCTGTATTTAAACCAACTGCTACATGGGGTTTGTTAAAGAATCAAACAAGTTTATAGTCACAGTGTACTTATAACAGTATCTGACAATAATTCATGTTGTATATATGACAGACACAGCAATAGTCTGATTTATGTTGGTAAAAATGTGCCTGGAGGTAAATAGGTAAAAGAAAAAAAATATAAAACAAAACACTATAATTACCAGCCAGATTTATTTTATTTCTATTTATTCTTTAATATCACTCCTCCTGTCTAAGTTCTTTGAACTTGCTCCATCAGACTCCCTCCCATAGTTCAGATTCAGGCTTTCAATGACTGCATCATGGTAATATTTAGAATATTGTTTATGCAGCTACAGTCGCCCAGTTGCTTCTTTCATTTCCTCATCTTCTTGTTCCAATTATAACATTTTGCCTCTGTTTTTTCTTTTATATTACATATAATTATCATTTAAGGTGGCAGATGGCAACCATTTGTTGCTGTTTTTCTGGATTTTTTTTTTTTGGTTTTTCAAAACACCTCTCTTCCTCTCCAGACTCTGAATTTAAGGAGGTAATATGAATTACAGCCAAAGAAATTTTAAGCAAACTTATACCTAAAAATAGGAACTTTGAGCAATTTAAGTTGTTGCAGTGATTGTACTAGTTTACAGTTCTGTAAACAATACATGAGAGTTCCAGATGATCTTCATCTTCTACATGAACAAATTGATTTGATATTTTTAATTTTTGATTTTCATTTTTTAACTCACACTATTGCATGTTATCTATTATTGCTGAGAGTTTGGAGCATATGTGAAACCTCAAAAATATTAATGTCAACAAAAGCCAAGTCTGAAATAAATGCAGGTTGAAAAGAGTTATTTTTATATTGAATAACATTTACTAATAAAATGTACAACTTCTCCCATTCCTGTTTTAGGGTATGTTGTCTCACAATTGGAAAACATAATAAATCATAATTTTTCCTTTCTTCATGAGACTATTTTCAAATCTGAGAAACTGATGCTTTTTCTTTATTCAAAAGCAAATTGATTTTTCAAATTGGGTAATCAGAATTCTCTGTTATCTATTTGCATATACACATATATAATATCTACCAAAGATTGATATACTCATATTTGAGCCATGCAGAAGTTATCTCAGAACTTTTTACATGATGAGTACTCAAATGATGTAGTTTTAGCATAGAATGTGAGTGAAAACAATAGGTAAATAATCAAAATATTGAAAACTGAGCTTGAAAACTGAAATTTATTTAATTAACAAATACTTGAGCAAGGTCTTGAGCAACTTACACAGTTCCTTTCAATTCACTTGTAAACCTTTCTGGTATTTTCTACTGAAAAATTTTGCTTCTTCAAAGTGTACAGTATATATCAAGATATATTGGGTTTTATAGCTATAAATGTAATTTTATACAGTCACACATAAATACAAATATAAACATTTGCTTTTAATGTATTTTGTTTTCTCTCACAGAAAGTTACACTAAAGCAAGTCATGATAAATCCAAATCATTCCCTACTTGGTTTTAATATGAAGTAAAAATTGCGTCACATAAACAGAATTATTATATAGTAGATCCCACCAAGTTATCTGCAAACTTGCAACCAAAGTCATTGATGCTACCCAGGGATATTTAGTCCCTATGAATGATCCTAAGTTATCTCCAACACAACATGTTTGACAGGCCTCAAAAGCTTGATGCACTCATCACCTGAGCTGCTTTGTTTAATTTAGAAATAATGATTCCTTTTTCTGAGTCAAAAAAGAATTCTCTAAATTTGATTTCAAGAGATTTTATAATTCTTATGAGCTTGAAAGCACAATAGGATTCAGGAAAGGAAAAACAGAATTCTGTACATATGTTCTTGTATGCATGAAAAGAACTAGAAACAGTTATATCAAGCCAGTTCTTATCTAAGGCAATGATTTCATTTGTAAAAGGACAGAAAAAGAGTGAGAGTAATTACAATAATCTGTGATACAATTTAATAACAAAAAGAACACAGCATCAACAGTGATGAAAATAACCATCACTGTGTTTATAGTAAATGACATAGAGAAATGTACTAGTAAACTTTTCTTCCCAAATATTCATTAGTAATTTTCCTTATTGTTTTCCTAGTTGACTTAAGTCCCCTGATGGTCATTGTTTGATATATGAGAATCTTTATTTAATAGACTGCCAATATAAGAGAGCATTGTAAATGTAGTTTCTTTTATGTCCATGAAAATAGTAGAAGGGTGAAACATTAACTTATTTCCAAGGGGAAAAAAAAAAAAAAAACAATGAAACATCAATGAAAAACAGACTCTCATATAGTCTTGGGATAACACAAAGCAAAATTAAAGCAGGGTTTTAATATTGAGTGGCCAGGTTGAATTCTTGAAAGTCTAAAGTCACATTTTCATTACAAACATAAATACTATACCAGTCTTTTTCCATGTGGGAAAAATGCCAGGCCCGCAGTATATAATCACTACAGTGAAAAGTTTTAGATATCTTCCTGGGAGCAACCAGTTTTACATTTCCTAGAGATGACAGATCTGATTCTCTTGGAGCATAAAAGGAATATTATTTCCTCTACAACTTGTACATGTGTGAGCATATCAGAAAGCGTTACTGTTAAAATATATTTACCTAATACATAGACTATAATGTATACATCATAAAAAATGAAGCTGAAATTCAGGGTATTATAACATCACCTATAAATGGAAAGATTTAGCTTGTGACATTGTGTAGCCCAGATGTACTTTGCTTACAATGGTCAGTGAAGCCTATGCTTTTTTAGAACTACTTAACCAGCAGCAGTAACAAGAGTTAAAACACATCCAGTTGTGAAATTTTTGAAAATAATCCCAATTAAGGGGAATGACAATGGCCACAATATTAAATTCAATTAAAAAAATTCTTTTATTTTATATAGAGGGTTTTACTTTGTCAAGCAGAGTAAGATGCCCCAGGGGAGGACTCTAGATATATCTGCCCACTGCACCTGGGTATCAGAGTCACCAAGCAAAGCAGAACACAGTCAAGCACTGCACAGAACAATACTTTGCTTAAATCAAGGAGCAAAAGCAAGATAAGCTTCGATAGTGTGTGTGAATCCCTCCACGGCCAGTGAGTCCTTCCCAATAAATGGTAGAGAGTGATTTGTATAAGGGCAGCCTTCTTGTTGGGTGATGGAATCCTGTCCACTCCCTGTGGAGAGCAGATATAACAATCGGGTTGGCCAGGTGCCATGCTACACACATGCTTCAAGCAGAGACAAAGAGCATTCATTGATCTTGAATCAGGGAAAGATATTTCCACACAACCCCACCCATGCTGTGTGGGCTCTTTATCTCTTGCTAAGGAAGTGGTCCAGGCCCAAAGTCCATTCATATGGAACTAAGTGGGGCTGACAGAATGCGTGCAAGAGACTGTATTTTCCAGTGTATTTTGTGCTAAAATTTTAAGATATCCACACCATTTCAATTGCCATTATATTAACTAATTTCATGTTTCCTATTTCTTTGGCAGAACCTGTATAAAATTATCTGGATTTGATATTATTCACATAACCAGGAGTAGATTTTAAAATTTTCAGACTCAAATACTTTAAAAATTTAGGATATATTTATGTTTTGCGCTTATGCTTTCCTAAAAGTATTGCATTTTATGTGATTTTCCAACTTACTAGCAAAAGGTTCCCCATTATTTTCCTTTTTATTAAAAGGAAAAAAAATATATATTATATATATATATATATATATATATATATATCAACTATGTTTACATTTTATTTTTAATATATGATTTTCCCTTCTGTACTTTGTTACTGATAAATTCATTCCAAATTTGATTTTCCTTAGTATTCATCAAAGATCTAACTGAATGTTTCTGACTTATTTGGAATATTCTATTTCATTAATCTTTGTTTCTTTTCTCTAGATAATTGAAACTGGCTATGCAGTTTTAAAAACATAAAGGAATTTTGTGTTAGAAATGTCTTTTCCTAGATTGGTATTTGAGGCTTTATATTTCTTTAAAGTCTCTATTGACCTGTAATTCACAGATGAACAATATAGCATTTTCATTATTGTTCAGTTCTCAGTGTGTTCTAACTTGCTTCATAATTTCATCTTTACCTATAAATACTTTAATTATGACTCTTCTGCTTTAAAATTTTAATGAAAATGATGTTGTTGTTCAGTCGCTCAGTCATGTCCTACAGTTTGCAACTCGAAGAACTGTAGCACTTCAGGCTTCCCTACCCTTCACCGTCTCCTGCAGCTTGCTCAAACTCACATCCATCCTGTCAGTGATGCCATCCAACCATCTTGACCTCTGTTGTCCTCTTCTCTTTCCTTCAGTCTTTCCCATCCTCAGGTCTTTTTTAAAGAATCAATTATTTGCATCAGGTAGCCCAAGTATTAAAGTTTCAGCTACAGCATCAGTCCTTCTAATGGATATTCAGGATTGATTTCCTTTAGACTGACTGGTTTGATCTTCTTGCAGTCCAAGGGACTTTCAAGAGTCTTCTCCAGAACCACAGTTCAAAAGCACCAGTTCTCCAGTTCTCAGATTTCTTTATGGTCTAGCTCTCATATCCATACATGACTACTGGAAAAACAATAGCTTTGGCTATATGGACATTTGTTGATAAAGTAATGTCTCTGCTTTTTAACATGCTATCTAGGTTGCTCATAGCTTGTCTTCCAAGGAGCAAGTGTCCTTTAAACTAATGGCTGCATTCACCACCTAGGAAATAGTCTGTGATTTTGGAGCCTAGGAAAATAGTCTGTCCAGTAATCCCATCTATTTATATGAGTGATGGGACCAGATGCCTTGATCTTCATTTTTTGAATGTTGAATTTTAAGCCAGCTTTTTCACTCTCCTCTTTCACCTTCATCAAGAGGTTCTTCTGTCCCTCTTTGCTTTCTGTCGTAAGAGTGGTGTCATCTGCCTATCTGAGGTTAATGATATTTCTCCTGGAAATCTTGACTCCAGAATGTGTTTCATCCAGCTTGGCGTTTCACATAACGTACATTTCACAGAAGTTAAATAAGCAGTGTGACAATATGCAGCCTTGACATACTCCTTTCCCAATTTGGAAGCAGTCCACTGTTTCATGTCCAGTTCTAACTGTTTCTTGACCTGCAAAAAGGTTTCTCAGGAGGCAGGTAAGGTGTTCTGGTAATCTCATCTCTTGAATAATTTCCACAATTTTTTTGTGATCCACACAGACAAAGGCTTTAGCATAGTCAATGAAGCAAAAGTAGATGTTCTCCTTGAATTCTCTTGCTTTTTCTATGATCCAATGGATGTTGGCAATTTGATCTCTGGTTCCTCTGCCTTTACTAAATCCAGCTTGTACATCTGGAAGTTCTGGTTTAGGTACTGTTGAAGCCTAGCTTGGAGAATTTTGAGCATTACTTTACTAGAATGTGAGATGAGTGAAAATTCATGGTAGTTTGAAATATTCTTTTACATTGCCCTTCTTTGGGATTGGAATGAAAACTGACCTTTTCCAGTCTTGTGGCCACTGCTGAGTTTTCCAAATTTGTTGGCATATTGAGTGCAGCATTTTAACAGCATCTTCTTTTACAATTTGCAATACCTCAGCTGAAATAAAAATGGTATTTATTGAAACTTATCTTGAATCTGATTTATAAATTATTACATTAAAAGTGGAGCTTATGTCTTCTATATATAGTTCATTTATGCTTGATGAGAATAGTTTTGTATATGGTCATTTTTGTATTTCACTTATGCCTGAAAATAAAATATATTTTATATTTGCTATACATAACTTTACATTTATTCATGAAGTTTCTAGGCAAAATTTTATATATTTTTTGCTAATTAAAAATTAATAATTTTTCTATAATAAATTTTCTATATTATTGTTACTTTTTTACTTTTCACTAGTAAGTTTTGAAGTTAGGAGGTATAGTAACAGTTTAAATTAGGAGTAAGTCCTCCAATTTTGTCCTTTCTTATGATTGTTTAGGCTATTCCAGGCACCTTGTATTTCCATGTGAATTTTAGAATGAGCTTGTTAATATCCTCGAGCTTAGAGTCAGGAAAATGGTCTAGGCTCAAGAGGGAAGTTGTGCTCTCTAGGAAACTTGTAGTTAAGTTGTCTAGCCTGGTGAATCTTGGTAAGTTATCCATGTTAAAGGGGCATGTTGGAGAACCCACTGAGAACTTTGGTAGGTGGCTTGGATGTATTTACTTCTGTTAAATATTCTAGGGAACTCCTAATCAAGAAAATCTTTTGCTACATTCTCAGGTTGTAAGTCATTGGATTCTGAAAATAATGTAAATTTAAATTCCAAAACAATACAGGGATAAGCCTCGATCACATATTTTCAGGGGAGACTTTGTTTTCTGCTTAGAGCCTGTACAAAGACAAACAAGTTTCATGGCCATGTTCTTCTGATGATTTCTATTTTTAACTTTATTCTTCACTAAGGATTTGACTTCAAAGGCCTCCACGTTAGATAGTGTGTCATTTTCAATATTCTCCATGGCAGTACCATCTGTTGTTTTTGGCCCTTAAAATCCCATCTTCTTGTTACTTCATATTAGCAAAAGTCTCCAGGACAGCAATACTTTTAGCATTAGAGGTAAAGAGAGAGGAACAAGAGACACAAGAAAAGAGAGGGAGGAAATGGATCCTTTAAGCCTTAGATTTGAGCTCAAAGATTTGATCGTTAACTAATTAATATGAAGAGCTTCCCTGGTGACTTAGATGGTAAAGAATCTGCCTGCAGTGCAGGAGACCTGTGTTTGATTCCTAGGTTGGGAAGATCCCCTGGAGAAGGAAATGACAGCCCACTCCAGTATTCTTGCTTGGGAAATCCCATGGACAGAGGAGCCTGATGGGCTACAGTCCACAGGGTCACAAAGAGTTAGTCATGACTGAGTGACTACACACTTAACCAATATGTAAAGGAAAAAACAAAAGAACACCTCTAGAGAAAATTATGTATTGAATCAGCATGCCTTTATATCTTGTTAACCAAGTTTTTGAAGTAGCAATCTGTATTTAAATCCCTAAGAGAAAAATTAACAAGAGTTTATTCACTTTAATTTCTTTTATTCAGAAAGAAAAAAAATCATGAGACTAATTATAATAAAAATGTCACATAGTGGAAGAACTGTAGTATATTTTAGAACAAAATTTTGCTTGAAATTTGCCATTAATAGCTTTTCTAGTCTCAGATATATTAGGTAGTCAGAAGATAACATTTATATTTCACTGAAATAACTGAGGGGCTTCCCAGGTGGCTTAGTGATAAAGAATATTCCTGACAATGCAGAAGGTGGAAGAGATCTGGTTTTGATCCCTGGGTCAGGAAGATCCCCTCAAGTAGGAAATAGCAATCCACTCCAGTATTCTTGCCTGGAAATTTCTATGGACAGAGGATCCTTGTGGGCAACAGTCAATAAGGTTGCAAAGTGTCAGACATGACTGAGTTACTGAACATGCATACACAAAGTTGCTGAGGCAACAGCACTGTAATTTAGCTTACTATTCCAAATATCAAAAAAGATTTAACATACTAAAAATATCATGCCTCATAACATATCCCTGCCTAGAAAAACAAAGCAATAGTAGTAAAAGAAATGTTGATACTACCTTCTAATTAGGAAAGTTACTGCATAATTTTGCTTTTTACAAAGGGTAATTGAATGAAAAAATATTTATAGTCTCTGAAATCATTAATATTTAGCATTCACATAAGAGCTAATGTTGCAAAAGCAATTAATAAAAAGGATTATTATAAGAACAAATAAATAATTATTAATTAGCTTCCTTTTTTGTCAAATTTCTTTTATTTCTATCAGTGGTATCAATATTGCCAGTGAGATAGATTTTGCAGTTCATATAATTTCTGCACACAGAAACACAATACTCTGCAGAAAAGTCAGTACTAATTTTTAATACATTTCCTAATGTGAAATTACCTCAGGGAAATTTCATATCAGTTGACAGAATATTCAAGGCCCTAGCACAGGGAATGCCTGAATCTATATATGCTAAATGCACCATAAAATGCAATCTTGGAATTATGTTTTGCTTAGGAAGTCACCATGAGCATTTTAGTTTCACTTTATCTTATTTTAAATTATGAATTCTGTCTACATTATGCCTATAACCATTATTTCCTGCAAGCTGAGGCAAGAATAAGATTTTCCATTTTAATAATCTTCTATTTTACTTCCCATAGTGGGCAGTAACAGTGGATATAATTATAATTCATAAAAATGAAAAAGTATTAATATGATAATATGGTAAAGACAAAAGAAATAATGACTGTGAGGATCAAAACACTCACTATGCTAGCTGAAATCATGATATAAAAGTGAGTATTGGATTAACATCACTAAAAATGGTGGGGTTAGGAAATCTAGGGCTCTGTCCCTCTACAAACACGACTAAAAACCTATGAAGAAGTCTCAGAATCATTTGCAGACCCTGTAATCTAGTCAGAAAGCACAACAGGCAGGGGAAAGCTTAAGGAAAATAGAAACTGCTGCATTATGAGGGAAGAGCTCTGTGGCATTTAAAAATGCAGCTGCCATCTCGCTTTCCCCAGATGGGAGCAGCCCTGAAGCCAGAACTTGCACTCCTGGGCATGCTGTGAGTGCCAGAGGTAGCACAGCAGACTGTCTACAAATAATTGTGTGTGGGTTCCCTGAAGGACGGGCAGAAAGGCTTACTTTAATTCGCCAATATGAAACATCCCCAAATAAATAAACGGAATAGCTCTATAACTATGCAGGAAATATAATCCTTAATTTTACCCTCTCAAAAAAAAAAAAATCATCATGCTTGTATGGTTGTATGGTTTTTCTAGAGAATTTTCAGTTCAGTTCAGTTCAGCTCAGTCACTCAGTCGTGTCCAACTCTTTGCAACCCCATGAACCGCAGCATGCCAGGCCTCCCTGTTCATCACCAACTCCCGGAGTCCACCCAAACTCATGTCCAGTGAGTTGGTAATGCCATCCAAGCATTCATCCTCTAACCACAAAACAGTTCAAGGATAAACTATGTTTAAGAGTTCCTTAGTGGCTCATCTGGTAAAGAATCTGCTTGGAATGCAGGAGACCTGGGTTCAATCCCTGGGTTGGGAAGATCCCCTGAAGAAGGGAAAGGCTACCCCCTTCAGTATTCTGGCCTGGAAAATTCCATGGACTGTGTAGTCCATGGGGTCACAAAGAGTCTTTCACAGAGTCCAAAAGATTGTTCTATACCAATACATTATTGTAAAGTAATTAACTTCCAATTAAAATAAATAAATTTATATTAAAAAAAGTCTTTCAGTTTCACTCAACTGTATTTAATAATAAAAGACAATTCTTTCCCCAAAATGTTTTTTTTTAAATAAAATTTTTTAATTTGTTTTTGATTTGATTCTAATTCATGGTGCACCAAAAAAGACTGTAGCCCGTGGAAGAACTCACTGAATTTATGTTTCAAACGGAGAGTTGACTTAAATCTGCCTCATCCTCTATTCCTGGACCACTGACTTATCTGATGGTTATTTTTCTTTCACAGAATATGTAAGAAACATACCTAGCAACTAGTGGAATTCATGCGTCTACTCCATGACCCCAGAAACAGCAGGGAGGGACAAATTAAAATCCAAATAAATGCCTCCTTCAATTAAGATAATAAACAAAAGCAATTCTGTATTCATTGAGGTGATGGCAGAGTTTGGAGCCCTCAGGATATTTTTGAAAATTGTAAGAGTGATCAATATCACTAAATATCTATTGAATATGATTTTGCTATCACAAAACACAGGTAGGTTGTAGAGAAAATTTGTTTATTGACAATCTATCTGATATCATCAAAATGTCTTAAACTGGTGATGTCAATTTTGCCTGCAGTTATGGAGGTGGTGACTTGCCTGGTGGTTCAGATGGTAAGGTGTCTGCCATGCAGGAGAGTGGGTTCAATCCCTGGGTCTGGAAGATCTCCTGGAGAAGGAAATGGCAACCCACTCCAGTATTCTTGCCTGGAAAGAAAACCTCCTCCTATGGACGGAGGAACCTGGTAAGATACAGTCCATGGGGTCTCAAAGAGTTGGACAAGATGGCAAACCATTCAATATCACAGTTATCCAAGTCTATGCCCCAAACCAGTAATGCTGAAGAAACTGAAGTTGAATGGCTTTATGAAGACCTACAAGACCTTTTAGAACTAACATCAAAAAAAGATGTCCTTTTCATTATAGGGGACTGGAATGCAAAAGTAGGAAGTCAAGAAACACCTGGAGTAACAGGCAAATTTGGCCTTAGAATGTGGAATGAAGCAGGGCAAAGACTAAAAGAGTTTTGCCAAGAAAATGCACTGGTCATAGCAAACACCCTTTTCCAACAACACAAGAGAAGAATCTACACGTGGACATCACCAGATGGTCAACACTGAAATCAGATTGATTATATTCTTTGCAGCCAAAGATGGAGAAGCTCTATACAGTCAACAAGAACAAGACCAGGAGCTGACTGTGGCTGAGATCATGAACTCCTTATTACCAAATTCAGACTCACATTGAAGAAAATAGGGAAACCGCTAGACCATTCAGGTATGACCTAAATCAAATCCCTTATGATTATACAATGGAAGTGAGAAATAGATTTAAGGGCCTAGATCTGATAGATAGAGTGCCTGATGAACTATGGAATGAGGTTCGTGACATTGTACAGGAGACAGGGATCAAGACCATCCCCATGGAAAAGAAATGCAAAAAAGCAAAATGGCTATGGGGGGGGGGGGGCTTAGAAATAACTATAAAAAGAAGAGAGGTGAAAAGCAAAGGAGAAAAAGAAAGATATAAGCATCTGAATGCAGAGTTCCAAAGAATAGCAAAAAGAGATAAGAAAGCCTTCTTCAGTGATCAATGCAAAGAAATAGAGGAAAACAACAGAATGGGAAAGACTAGAGATCTCTTTAAGAAAATTAGAGATACCAAGGGAACATTTCATGCAAAGATGGGCTCAATAAAGGACAGTAATGGTATGGACCTAACAGAAGCAGACAATATTAAGAAGAGGTGGCAAGAATACATCGAAGAACTGTACAAAAAAGATCTTCACGACCCAGATAATCATGATGATGTGATCACTAATCTAGAACCAGACATCTTGGAAAGTGAAGTCAAGTGGGCTTTAGAAAGTATCACTATGAACAAAGCTAGTGGAGGTGATGGAATTCCAGTTGAGCTGTTTCAAATCCTGAAAGATGATGCTGTGAAAGTGCTGCGCTCAATATGCCAGCACATTTGGAAAACTCAGCAGTGGCCACAGGACTGCAAAAGGTCAGTTTTCCTTCCAATCCCAAAGAAAGGCAGAGGAGCTAAAAAGCCTCTTGATGAAAGTGAAAGAGGAGAGTGAAAAAGTTGGCTTAAAGCTCAACATTCAGAAAACAAATATCATCGTCTCCAGTCCCATCACTTTATGGGAAATAGATGGGGAAACAGTGGAAACAGTGTCAGGCTTTATTTTGGGGGACTCCAAAATCACTGCAAATGGTGACTGCAGCCATGAAATTAAAAGACGCTTACTCCTTGGAAGAAAAGTTATGACCAACCTAGATAGTATATTCAAAAGCAGAGACATTACTTTGCCGACTAAGGTCCGTCTAATCAAGGCTATGGTTTTTCCTATGGTCATGTATGGATGTGAGAGTTGGACTGTGAAGAAGGCTGAGCGCCAAAGAATTGATGCTTTTGAACTGTGGTGTTGGAGAAGACTCTTGAGAGTCCCTTGGACTGCAAGGAGATCCAACCAGTCCATTCTAAAGGAGATCAACCCTGGGATTTCTTTGGAAGGAATGATGCTAAAGCTGAAGCTCCAGTACTTTGGCCACCTCATGTGAAGAGTTGACTCATTGGAAAAGACTCTGATGCTGGGAGGGATTGAGTGTAGGAGGAGAAGGGGATGACCGAGGATGAGATGGCTGGATGGCATCACTGACTCAATGGACGTGAGTCTGAGTGAACTCCGGGAGTTGGTGATGGACAGGGAGGCCTGGCTTGCTGCAATACATGGGGTCACAAAGAGTCAGACACAACTTAGCCACTGAACTGAACTGAACTGATCTGAGTGACTTAACTTTATAGTGGTGGTATATTTAGCATAGTAAATTAAAGCAGACTTAAGAACGTGAAATTCAGTTGTTTGTCTATGTTTTTCCTATTACTATTAGTAAAGAAAGTCAGAATCGGTTTGTTTTTATGTAGAAAGGACAGTAGTAAGCCTTGATATATATGCCTCAAGGGTATGTCATGTCTGTTTCCTGCGATAATGCAGTCCAAAGGGATCTTGACTATCATGATATTTCACAGAAAATGGTGCAAGTCCATTTCACTGATGAGATTATGCTAATTCCTAGTGAGCAGGAACTAGGAAACACTTTTAACAGCCCTAGTAAAATACATATCTGACACAGAGGATCAGAGATAATCTCCTGGAAACTACAGCAGCTTGACACATTAATTAAGTTGCCAAGGCCCCAGTGGTTTGGAGTGTGTTGCAATATTACTTCTAAAGTAAGAGACAAGTTGATGAATCTTCTGCTGCCCACCATGAAAAAAGAGGCTCTTTTTGGATTTTGATGGCAATATAGATCACATTTGGAATAACCTGTAAGGCTGTCAGCTTGAAATGTTGTAATGAGAAGAAAAAGGTACTTTTTCATTTGTTTCAGCTTGAGTGCTAGTTATTGTACACACGCGCTATGCAATATAATGGCCCAATATTTTCCAGACATATCTTTTTGCTGACAACAATGTTCTATTAGCTGCTGTCAAGCCCCCAAAATGAGAATCCAGTTCAAATACCTAGAATTCTACATTAATGCCATGGTCACTATTATTAAAAAAACAAAACAAAACAAAACTATTTTTTGTTAGAAAACTGGTTCTCAATTCACTCCTAAGTTCTTGGAAGGACTATGTGACTGAAAGACACCAAATGAGTACCCCAAGTGGGAATTATTGATCCAACAAACCATGATGTTAGACAAGAATACTATCTATCATTCTAGATATAAAATGATATGTATGAGACCAAACCAAAGCTTGTTCCCAGAGGCACCAGTACATTGCACAGAAAGGTTTAAAATGCTTATAGCTGCCCCTGTTCCCTCAGTGCATCTTCCCTATCTCAGTTTTATGACACCACGAAGTTGTGTGTCAGCAAGTACCAAAAGCAAACATTTCTATTAGATAACCCTTCTCGTAGAATTACCCTTTCTGCTTTCATACACCAGTTCTTCTCATTGCTCCATAAGGCCGAAGTGTAGTTGTCTTCACGGCACCTAGCCCTGAGGCATGGTACTATTGCTTTTAGTTCTTTACCTTCTGCCCACATTTGTTAAGGATTAAATGCCTTTTAGAATGTTAACTTTAAATGTTCAAACTATTTCTTTCTATGATCAGCTGGACAGAAAAGAAATATCGAATAGTTTCCCATTTCTTATAAAGACTTATAAAAGAATTTTACTGGAAGTGCTAGTCACTGCAACCATAGAAGAAAATAAAACTTACCAAAAAAATTGGCAAGAATGAAATGATGTCATTTTCAGCAACGTGAATGGACCTAGAGATTTTCATACTAAATGAAGAAAGTTAGAAGGAGAAAGACAAATACTATATGAGATCACTTATATGTGGAATCTAAAATACAACACAAATGAACATATATACAAAACAGACATAAAAAAGAGACTTATGATTGCCAAGGGGGATGGAGAGAAAGGACTGGGCATTTGGAATTAGTGGATGCTAATATATATGGGATGTGAGAGTTGGCCTATAATGAAAGCTGAGTGCTGAAGAATTGATTTTTAACTGTGGCGTTAGAGAAGACTCTTGAGAGTCCCTTGGACTGCAAGGAGGTCCAACCAGTCCATTCTAAAGGATATCAGTCCTGGGTGTTCATTGAAAGGACTGATTCTGAAGCTGAAACTCCAATACTTTGGCCACATGATGTGACTAGCTGACTCATTTGAAAAGACCCTGATGCTGGGAAAGATTGAAGGTAGGACAAGGGGATGACAGAGGATGAGATGGTTGGATGGCATCATTGACTCAATAGACATGAGTTTGAGTAAACTCCAAGAGTTGGTGATGGACAAGGAGGCCTGATGTGCTGCAGTCCATTGGGTCACAAAGAGTCAGACACAACTGAGTGACTCAACTGAACTGAACTGAACTGAATATTTATAGGATGGATAAACATTAGGGTAGTACTATACAGCACAGAAAATATATTCAATATCTTGCAATAAACTATAATGGAAAAGAATATGAGTAAGAAGTTACATATGTATACCTGAATCATTTTTGCTATACAACAGATTAATACAACATTATAAATCAACTGTACATCAATAAAATTAAAAAAATAAGAATACAGAAATAAAAAAAAATAAAACTTGTGAGATATTAGTGGCATAAAAACACATTTAGAAAATGGATTCAAGGATAATGCATTGTGCCTTAGGAATTGCTTTCCAATGAAAAATATTACTTAGTGTAGAGTTAAAAAGAAAATCAAACACAAAAGAGCATTCATCAACTATAAAGTAAGTTGTGCTCCTGCCAGACTACTGGTATCTGTCTTGATTCCCAAAACAAACTGCTGTTGAGAATAAAAAAAATAATAGAAGAGATTGGCAAGAAGAAAAAATAAAGTGACATCATTATAGATATATGACTGAATATTTATTACACAGTGCAAAAGAAAAGAACATACAAATCATTACTGGAATCATTCAATTCATTTAGCAAATGCAAAGACAATGTTTATAAATCAGGTGTGTAACTACAGGCTTTGAATACGTGGAAAATTAAAAACAGTTAATTTACTATAACATTAGAAATATGTAAATATGAATGAATCTAATAAGTCATACAAGATTTTCATGGATTAAAAATAATACATTATTGATCTGCATTGAAGAAAACCTATAAAAGTGAAGGATAAATTATATTTATTAATTGCAACATCAACTACTGTAGAAATGTTGGTTGTTCCCAAATGGATATTTATATTTAGTGCATTCCATTCAGAAACACCAAGGTTTCAAGGTTTCTTGTAGACCTGAAAAAACTTTCCTATACTCTATGTGAAAACACAAAATCCAAGAAACACCAAGATACGTTTGATGATGCACAAGTTATAAGATTTTTGATTTACTGTATGTTTTGTAAAACTTTAAGTGGAGTCTAAACTACAAAACTATTAAATCACTATGATGTATGTGTGTGCTTAGTCACTCAGTCATGTCCCACGCTTTGTGACTCCATGAACTGTAGCCTTCCAGATTCCTCTGTTCATGGGGATTCTCCAGGAAATAATACTATAGTGGGTTGCCATGCCCTCCTCCAGGGAATCTTCCCATTCCAGGGACTGAACCCAGGTCTCCCACATTGTAAATGGATTCTTTACTGTCTGAGCCACACAGGAAGCCCAAAGGAAGGCAGACACCAAGTGTAACTCTAATGCCGTGACTCTAATACTAATATAATATTGTAAACTATGCTTTAATAGTAAGTAAATAAGTAAAATATTTCATGTCAAGCTAAATTAGCAAAACCAGCTTGATCTTGGTGTAAGTAAGGTAGAATATATTAATATATCTATATATCTATGTTTCTATCTATATCTGTATGATATATTTGCAGATAAATATACAAGTGATACAAACACACAGGCATATTTTACATGCACTTGCTTTATGAAAAATAATACTGCTGGTGAGTGGAATAGGACTATTTAATATACTGCACTCAAGTATCTGATTAACCATATAGAAAATAATCCCTAACTTACAAAAATTTATTTCAAGTGGATTATAGTTGTAATTGTGAATAGCATAATGATAAAAGTTGTAGAATGTAACAGAAAAATATCTTCACTGGCAAATGGGAAATAAATGTTTTCTTAAATATGACATAATGAGAGAAAAGCCATGAAGTAAGGGAAGCAATTTGCACCACACATAATCTTACCTGGGATAAAAATATTAAAAATTCTGGATAAATGGATTGATGATACTCAAGGGACCTACAATTAAAGTGATAGCAAACTTAACAATAACAAAAACAATGGAAGCCAAAGAACGATGGCAGAATATCGTCCATGAAAAGGAAAGTAAGAAATAGTAACCTAAAAAATATTCATCAAGAATGAATGTGAAATAATTACATTTTTAAATAACAGCAAAAAACAAAACTTATCAAAAGTGGTTCTGTTCCAAAAAATACTAACAATTATTCTTCAGATAGAACAAAGCTAATCCTAGGAGGAATTTCAGTAATGCAGTAAAAAATGAAGGACAATAAAAATACTAAATATATGCTTAAATATAAATTATGTTTTTCATTGATAAACTAATGTCTGTTCAGTAGTTCATAGTTTATCAAAATATATGATGATAATGATCACAAATCAATAGAATACCTGAAGTTAAAATGTTCTAAAAATTTTGCACTATCATGAAAAAAAATTTAACAAATTATCAAGATAAAATGTTCCAGATTAAGCACTAAAATTGTAAAACAATGCATAAATATACTGAGAAAAAAAGAAATATCCCACAATAAATATTACATAGTTAAAGAAGATAAAATAGTATAGAATAAAAAAATAACATAGAAGAGGAAGGGTAGATGCGGAAAGCAAACTGGGTGATAGAAAATTTAAACCAAACATGTTTATAAACTGGGTAAATGCTCTAAATAAAAGACAAATATATTGAGGCTGGAATTTAAAAAAAATATTTTATACATTCATTACATAAGATACATGTAAAATATAAAGATATTCTAAGAGTAAAATAAACAGAAGCAAAAACTTTCTGTGCAAACCCTAAGCCAAAAAGGAGGTGCACAACTATATTAATGCCAGGAGAGGGAAGTGCTATTAGAGTTGCAAACAAAACTTTCAGAAAAATAAAACAGCTCAACAGAAAGCCATAGCAATTAAAAAACTAGTATGCAACAAATAACAGTCTCCCGCTAATACAGTAAAAAGTCAAGCTACAATGTGAATAAAGATATTTGCAACAGATACATTCAACTAAGGCTCATCCCAAATATATAAACAACTTCTACAAAAGACTAGTGATCCAAAAATAAAATTGGCAAGATACTTGAGAAGATATTCACAATGAATGAAGCTGAAGTATTGAGCCTCATTGCTAAATGGGAAAATGGAAATCAAAACTACAGTACAACACCTCTATGCCTCTATTGGGCTTCTGTGGTAGCTCAGACAGTAAAGTACCTGCCTTCAATGCCAGAGACCCAGTGTCAATCTCTAGTTTGGGCAGATCCCCAGGAGAAAGGAATGGCTACCCACTCCAGTATTCTTGTCTGGAGAATCCTAGGGACAGAGGAGCCTAGAGACCTACAGTCCATGGGGTCACAAAGAGTTGGATACAACTGAGCGACTACCCCTTTGAATTTTTCGTGCCTCTACTAGAAGAGCTAATGAAGAAATCTAAGTACAGAGTGTTGTGAGGATGTAGCGGAAGAGGAACACTGACACTGTGGATATGAGTGTAAAGTCCTAAAAGCATATTTCTTAATCGTTAAAATTTTAATTAACTAAATGTTTGCCTTAATATCTTTTCATTTATTACCCTGACTAATATGAAAATTAGTAAACATAGGAAGATTAGTATATAGACTCTTTTTCCCATTCCTTTTAACCATCTCAGTTTAAGCATTATCTACTAAAGGAGTGCACAAACATGTGCTAGGACCCAGAAATCCCTCTAAACGATTTAGACCCAAGAAAAATGTACATATTTTTACTGAGAGACATGTATAAGAATATTCAGAGCAGCTCCATGCTTAATAGCTTTAATATGAATTGGAAACTATCCAAGTGTGGATAAGATTAGAACAGATAAAAAAAAGCATGGAATGGTCATACAATAAAATACTGTACAATAAAGAAAAGAACTCATCTGTATGCAACATGATGAGAGAGAAATCTGGATGGCCTTGAGGGCTGATTTCCTTCCCACTTTTGGTAGCTTAATAGAGAGTAGACTTAACTGGACTTAGATACAGAGGAAGGTTGATTTCAACATTCTTGATTCTGACACTGTTCCTTCCAATGGACCACTGGGATGCAGACCTTGCCCCTCTGCATGTGCAGTGGCTGATGTTTCTGGCCTCTAGGACTTATCCATATATGTATATTCCTTGTTACTTAGAGAAGCTTGTTAATATAGAAATTCCCTATTCCATTTTAGGCTAACCTATAAAAATACAAGGTAGTGTGAGGGCAACTTTCTCATTCTCTCTTGCAGTACCTTGGCGGCATGCTTAACTTGCTGGCTGATCCCTACTCCTCTCTGCTCAAATTTTGGCTACAGATCATACAGAACATGTGTCTTGTGTCTGTGTTGGCAAAAATGAGCTCACCAGACTGCATATGCTCTAATGCCTATCTGATTGAAAGCTTTCCCCCCAACAAATCGCTATCTGATATTTGCACTGTACATGACATGATTCACTTGCCTAACAATTTGGATACATCTCACAAATATAATGTTGAACAAAAAAGTCACTCACAGAAATATAAAACTTGGGTGATTCTGTTTACATGTTTCAAAATAAGGAAAGCTGAAAAAGTGCATTTGACGTTAGGATATTCGTGCCTTTAGGCTGGAAGGAGGGAGTCGTGATTTTTACTGAGCACCAAGGGAGTTTGGGGGAGCAAAGAACATCTTATTTCTTGATCTGTGGGGATAATGTGTGGTTGATAGGTGATAATTATTCAAAAATGTATTTATGTTCTGTGCCTTTAACATTCCCATCACATGAAGCTGTTCCATGTTGATACATTAAACCATACAGTGTTAAGTACATTTAACGTATTAGCCATGATGCAGAAACAGTTTGTGTTCACTACTATTGACTGTTCTCCTCTACTTTGCTTGTTTCCCAATTAATTTTGAGACTTGTAAGTGGAACCAGCATGTGTCACTTCTGGGCTCTAAAGAGCCAGTGTCTTCTTCTGTCTTTCTCTTCGGCTGCTGTAGTGTCCCTGGAGGCCACATATTCCAGATGGTGTCACTAGCAGATTGGAGGAAGCTTCTCAAATTCCATCAATCTTCATGTATGTGAGAAATGAATCTGTGTGGAATTATGCAGCTGAAAATTTTTTGAAGAAACTAAAACTAATTATCCAAATACAAAATGTCAACTCTATGCACAATAAACAAATCAATAAACTTTGTTGGTAAAATGGAAAGGGAGAAAAAGGACATACACTAATTTTTCTTCCTGTTCAAGGTAATAGCAAAACATATTGAAGAGAAAAACTTTTGTACGGTTAAGTTTCAAAAATTGCCATTGGATCAATTTTATCAGTCTCTAAATTATTACAAGAAACATCTGAAAACAAAGCAAAGATAGGTCTTTATGTATGCATAGATAGTACTTGGCAGATATACAAGAACATAGTAACATTGGCTGTCTCCAGAGACAAAACTATGTGAACATATTTTACATATAAGTCCTAAAATAGAATTAAATTTACAAAACAGTACAGCTGATCTCAATAAAAATAAAACATTCTATTCAGATGTGAACTTTCCATATAAGACATCATCCACAATTTCTGTTAGAATGCTTCATTAAATGTGTCTATCCTTCTTATCTGGGCTTCCCTGGTGGCTGGCCTTCCCTGGTGGCTCAGATGGTAAAGAATCTACCTAAAGTTCAGGAGACCCAGGTTCATTCCCTGGGTCAGAATGATCCCCTGGAGAAGGAAATGGCAACCCACTCCATTATTCTTGCCTGGAGAATTCCATGGACAGAGGAGTCTGGTGGGTTACAGTCCACAGAATCACAGAGAATCGGACACGACTGAGTGATTAACACTTTCAATTCTTCTTATCTATTACTAATAATATTTATTCTCCTTGAAAATATCAGTGACATTCAGTTCAGTTCAGTCACTCAATTGTGTCTGACTCTTTGCAATCCCATGGAACGCAGCACACCAGGCCTCCAGGTCCATCCCAACTCCTAGAGCTTGCTCAAACTCATGTCCATCAAGTTGGTGATGCCATCTAACCATCTAATCCTCTGTTGTTCCCTTCTCCTCCTGTCTTCAATCTTTATCAGCATCAGGGTCTTTTCCTGTGAGTCAGTTCTTTGCATTAGGTGGCCAAAATATGGGAGTTTCAGCTTCAGCATCAGTCTTTCCAATGAATATTCAGGACTGACTTCGTTTAGGACTGACTGGTTTGATCTCCTTGCAGTCCAAGGGACTCTCAAGGGTCGTTTCCAATACCACAGTTCAAAAGCAATTCTTTGGCTCTCAGCTTTGTTTATGCTCCAGCTCTCACATCCATACAGGACTACTGGAAAAACCATAGCTTTGACTAGACGGACCTTTGTCAACAAAGTAATGTCTCCGCCTTTCAATATGCTGTCTAGGTTGGTCATAGCTTTTCTTCCAAGAAGCAGCATCATTTAATGTCATGGTATACATATATATACACACACATATATTTATAGAAACAAACAGAATATGATTCATTTTGAAAAGATGTATATCTGGTCTCAGCAAACAACAATTAGATTTACCAAACACTCAATATTTAGTAGGTAAGAGCTCTTTCTTCATAGGTCATTATGCAGCATGTAGTTAAATCCTAAAGATCTATGGGCGTTTTAAAATGCAAGAGAGTATTCCTTCTCTTTTTGAATCTGATTTTCTCTCCAGGTAAAATTTAGTGATGTTTTTAATTCTGAAAGTAAACAGGTAAATGCAATTTGGACAAAGAATTTTATATATAATAATGATTTTGATCCAACATTGATGACAAGATAAAACACATTTATTTTTTTTTTCTCTATCTGAGCATGGATTATCAATTCAAAACAGTACTCTCAAATTCTTTCTCTGCAAGGGACCCAAAACTGCATTTTATATGAAGATGTATTGCCTACCATGAAAAAAAACCTTAACATATTGATGATACACTTTGCATCGTGCCAGATTCTTTTATTATCTAGTTAGGAATACTTATCACCATAATTTTATGTGATTCTATCAATGTTTTCTATAGATAACTCCTCATGGGATAATAATAACTGCCCCACTCATAGATTGAAGGGGCACTTTTAGAGACATACCTTCAAATGCATCTTTTAGAGGTTGAAGCTAGCATCATAGTTCTAATATTATGAAAGTTGGAGAACATATTGTCTTTTTGTGACTTTACAAAGAATTTTGACCCTAGAAAAAGTTAAATCCAAGTCACATTATGATCAGATGATTTAGTTCAAACTCACATGAAAGCTACTTCATCCCTTGCATCATTCTGGCTGCCCTTTTCTGACCCTTTTCAACTCCATTACATCGTCTGATGATATGATATTATTTTGTACTTTGATTGAGGGGTTTATTGATTCCAGCCAATGCTCTCTACAACGTATAAATAGGTCTGAAAGTGAGAGGTTTAAATTCAGTAATGAAAGAGACACCTCTTTCATGACATCCATAAGATTTTCTTCATGTTTCATCATATGTGCTGACAAAAGAGAGTCACATACAGGAAACTCAACACTTGAGCAAGAAAATGACATAGACAATAAACTCCATGGGTGTAGCTCCAGAAATTATATATGTTTTAGAGAGGAAAAAGCTAATAAGAAGTGAGCACTTGAACATGAATGTTTTCATATACATATAGTTTTTTTTTCCTAGAAGCTGAGCACAGGCAAAAGGGTTTTGCACAGATAGTTTACTTGGAAAGTGGTCCAAAGGAGCAAGAGTGGCAAACGTGGAAACAAAAAAGAAGGCAAGATAGGAGGATGTGTTATCCAATTTGCAGCTGCTACATGGGACTGGTGCTTGCTGTGACTAGACAGTGTGAGTAGATTTGTAAAATGTGCTTCAGAAGGGTTGCCTTGGGAAAGCACTTACCTCTTGCCTTTAATTCCCCCACTGATGATAGTGGATGCTTGGGGCTGGTGCACTGAGATGACCCAGAGGGATGGTACGGGGAGGGAGGAGGGAGGGGGGTTCAGGATGGGGAACACGTGTATACCTGTGGTGGATTCATGTTGATGTATGGCAAAACCAATACAATATTGTAAAGTAATTAACCTCCAATTAAAATAAATAAATGTATATTAAAAAAATTCCCCTACTGAATAAAGATGGCCCATTGAACTTAATCCTCCAGCCATTGCTGTTGTATATACCAGAGTGCTGAGTTGGTTCCCTTGGCATCCTGCACCATGGAGTCATAGGAGATCTGGAGCTGGAAGGAAGATTTGCTCTGCATTAGACAAGACCTATCTCTGTGATAAACTGGTTAAAGCCTGCTTGGCACTGATTTTCTGCAACAGTAGCTTGAACAAGAGCTGGGCCAAGAGAATTTTACAAACAATACCATATGTGTCTGACAGAGTTTTCTATTATCAGGTTAAATACAGATTTTGATGTTTATTGATATTTGATCCTGATTATACGAAGAGTCCCTCTTATTTCTGATAATCTGTGGTTGATCCATAAAGAACTATAGAAGATTTGCATGCTTATACTATTGTTAAATGTCTGTAATACAAACTGGGGCTTCCCTGGTGGCTCAGATGTAAAGAATCTGCCTGCAATGCAGGAGACCTGGGTTCAATCCCTTGATCGAGAAGATCCCCTGGAGAAGGGAATGGCTATTACTAAGAGTGAATGAATTAATTAACCAAATTAATTTGATGAAATTTTACTCTTAGGAAAGTACTAGTGATTAAGTATTTTCCTGAATACCTGGGGTACCTCAGTTATAATTTTGGACATGGACTCATTTTTAAACACAAGAACTCTGATGAGATATTTAGAAAAAGTTTGACAAGATAATATAAAGCATTCTAGCAGCTATTACCCAGCCTGCCACACAGCATGGAGAGGGAAATGGCAATCCACTCCGGTACCCTTGCCTGGAAAATCCCATGGTCGGAGGAGCCTGGTAGGCTGCAGTCCATGACGTCTCAGAGTCGAACACGACTGAGCAGCTTCACTCACTTCACTCACTTCATGCTTTATCACTGGAGAAGGAAATGGCATCCCACTCCAGTATTCTTACCCGGAGAATCCCATGGATAGAGGAGCCTGGTGGGCCATGGTCCATATGGTCGCAGAGAGTCGGACATGACTCAGACCGAGCACGCAAAAGCAGCTATTACTAGTAACTGATAACCACTGAATGGCATAGATCGAAAATTTTCATTATCACCTTAAGTAAATATATGGAGACTCATTATGCCATCTGAATGGGATAGCATATTAAACTAAAATCATCCTAATAACTCTGCTCAATAGAATGGAGCATATAAATGATATAATTATATAACCTGACTCAATAAAATGGGATGATGAAGTATTAAACTGTGATTAGAGGAGGAACATCAGTGCATTTGCTATTATTAAACAGTCTCCCATACCCACTCCCTGAGTTTCTTTGGCCTGTATCCCCTGGGAACACCTGATAGATGTAATATTAATTTCAGGTGCTGTGTTGAGTGAATGAACTAATTAATATACAAATATAAAGGTGAATATATTTAGGAGTGTTAACCTAATAGACTTCACAGATCACTAAATCAAAGGAAACATTACTTAATCCCACACTTTTCAAACCTGAACTTTCATACCAATCACCTGTAAATCTTGTATTAAGAATTTTGAAGATTATTGCACACTTTCTGCCTTTGTGACTTAAATTAACTGATATTTGAGATTTTCATCCATTTTCTTAAAGTGGATACTACATAGCAACTTCAAAATACGACTTTTACATGCACACTGGAATCTCAGGGTTTGAATTAGAGCAACCCTGTGTTTAAAGATTTAGTCTTTGCCCTGACAAAGTCCCCCATATGTTTCACATATCCTTTCACTACATTTCCTAGATTATGTGATCCCTCCTGACTCCACCACAAACCTCGAATTCTTTTGTGTGCTTTACAAGCCACAGTAGGACACTATAACCTTGATTCTTCTGCACTTATAATTAGATCTTACTCCACTTTCCTTTATTGACATATTTACTATTTCATATTCTTACTCACTTTGTCTTAAAACAGTGAAACCTTAAAGGTGCTTCTTGAAAAGATATTACATCTGAAAAGAAGAACTGAAAATGATCAATATCTTTGTTCATACTAATATGCACTATTCTTTTCTTTTACTTTCATTTATATACTCCAGAAGTTCAGTAAGGCATTTACTAAAATGAGTGAATATAATAGTTATTTATGATTAAAAATCACCCTATAATTGTCTTAATTAAATTTTGAATCAAATCAATAATCTGATAATAATTAAAACATGGCAGTTTCATATTATGAGTTTTAGTAAATACAACTATAAAAAATTCAGTACCCTAAAACTGTAAAAAGATAATGTCCCTTCAGATTTAAAAAATTACAATAACTAAATTATTTTCTAATTAAAAATGTCATAGTGTCAAGCTTTGGTTTGAATTTCATTTTTTAAACTATCAAAACAAACACCCTAACAGGTAAAGAATAAAAAAAGCAAACCCACAAAGAGAAATGTACTAAATCTTCCAGGTATTATGGTAAATGTCATTATAAAAGAACTACATTTTCAAACAAAATTTGCCATTTTTCAGTGTAGATGGTTTTGAAGGGAAATTAGCTTTTATACTGAAATAGTAATGACATCACAGTATTTTGGGGAACTAATAAGTAGGCCTTCTAAAACTGTTCTATATGCATGGTAGAGATGAGATATAAATTTTCATGTTATGACTGCTGCAAAAGGAAAATTACCCCTTCCTCACCTTTCCCTTACTTGAGATCAAATTGTTGACTCAGTGTCCGATCATGCTTGTGGCTCCATGCCAGATTAGCAATATTGCAAACCTGAGTCTATCAGCTTGAGGTAGTATTGCTGGCAAGAATCTCTACAGCACTTAATTTAATTAGATGAGGCTTCCATTGTTAAAACTGCTGAGCACAGTATTTTTGACTAAGCCAAGGAAGAATCTAATTTATTAGACCTTTGGATCTGTGCTGTAGAACTGTTATTGTGGTGTCTCACAGCAACTGCAATGTTTTGAATATAAATTCTGACTCCCAAGGAAAGCAGCATTTCAGGGATCTATCCTGTCTTTATTGTTGATGTACTCAGCATTTTTCTTTGAAGCTGTGCACTCTGTTATGATCTTGGTTATTGTTGGCTTGCAAGTTAGAATACAGTTTCCTGTTATTATTCCACAAAGAAATTTGGTGCCGTGATACGAGTAGTGAGTGAGGATTAAGAAGGGGACCTACATTTTATTTCATCTTTGTTTTACTGTGTGACTGAACCTGCCATTTCATTACAGCAGGCTTAGATAGAAGAAAAAGGACAGACATTTCTCTAGAAACAAAGCTATTATAAAGCTTATAAAATAAATTTTGTAAGGCGCTTTGAGATATAGAGAAAATTGAATTAATTTTTATTGAGCAACTGCTGCATGCTTGCTATGAAATGGCAAACAGTCAAAGAAAAAGCAAACAACACCAATCAAAAAGCTTGTCTTTGTCTCAAAAGAGATTCTACCAAAAGAAACAGATTAAAAACAATCAATAAGTATGATATGAATATGGAAAGTGAAAGTGAAAGTAGCTCAACAATGTCTGACTCTTTGCAACCCCATGGGCTGTATAGTCCATGGGATTCTCCAGGCCAGAATACTAAAGTGGGAAGCCTTTCCCTTTCCCAGGGGATCTTCCCAGCCCAGGGATGAAACCCAGGTCTCCCGCATTGCAGGCGAATTCTTTACCAACTGAGCTATTAGGGAAGCCCCCATGTTTTGTAAAAGAAATTTAAAATAATTTGTGAATTATATTCAACTTTGGCTTAAGAAGCAACATTCAAGCTTTAGGCTAAATAAGCAGACAAACAAAATTGTAAACATATTCTATAATCTTTTTAGGAAGAAACAAATTTTAGACTCTTCCTTGGAATAGAATTGAAAGTATTTGACTCTGAAAATTGATGTCTGTACAAAAGACAGTGGAAATACAATGTTAAAGTTCTAAGGATTGGGGAAGAATATTCACTGACAACACAAAACCATTGCATTTACATATATCAAGAAGATATTTATTGATTGCATTGTCTGTGATTTAAGCAGTGTCCTAGGTCCTAAAGACACCACACAAAATGACAGATTTAGTTTCTATCCTACATCCCCAATGGGATTTACAATCTAGAAGTGACATTGACATATACAAAAATAATATCAGGTATTACATTACAAAGGATACTATGGTGCCATAAAAGATATAATGGAAAGATCTAACCTTGGCTGATGAGTCCAATGTAGGTTTCCCTGAGGAAATTATGTTTAAGCTGTTATCTGATAGGAGGATAGAAGTTAGCCAAGGGAGTTTTAAGGTGACTAAGTTATTACTGAAACATATATGGCTTTCTATTTTTTCACCTGGAACAGCTCTGTTCTTCATCAAGGAAATATGGAGTAATCATAATGAAAAATGTTAATCTAAGAATAAATGTATAGATTCAAATATTTTAGATTACTTTGAAAGAAAAAAAGGAGCAGAGCATAGTGAAATTATATATTAAAGGTTCATACATTTTGCATAGATTTCTATTATAGAATAAAAGTAGTTAAAACACTCAAATGCCTTAAAAATAAAATGTGCAGAAATTTGTCACTAAGAAAATGTATTTGACTTTAAGAATAGAACTTTCATCTAATTCTATTTTTTTATCTTCATCATCATTATTAAAACAAAAATCCTTTATGACTTTTATTCATCTGGGAAACCCTGGAGAAGGAAATAGCAACCCACTTTGGCATTCTTGCCTGGAAAATTCCATGGACAGAGACTGGCAGGCTACAGTCCATGGACTCACAAAGAATCAGTCACTACTGAGTGACTGAGCACATCTGGGAAAAAATAGAGGCCTTTACTTTTAGCATATTGGAGTTCTTCATTATGAAGGGCCTTCTGGATGGAAAGGTGATCCACAGTCAGGTTAGAAAGAATGTGAAGAGCAAAACTTACTGAGGGCCTTTAACACCAGTGCTTTCAAATTTCAGTGAACATCTGAGTCACCTTGGGATTTTGTCATTATTGTTGTTGTTTAGTCCCTAAGTCATATCTGACTCTTGCAGTTCCATGGACTGTAGCCCACGAGGTTCTTCTGTCCATGGGGTTTCCCAAGCAAGAATACTATAGTAGTTGCCATTTCCTTCTGCAGGGGATCTTCCTGACCCAGGGATTGAACCCATGTCTCTTGCTTGGCAGGTAGACTAGACTCCACCACCCAGCCACCTGGGAAGCCTGGATTTTGTCATATGCCAAAAATAATTCAGTATCACCAGGGTGTCACCTGATAATCTGTAAGTGAAGATTATTTTATGTGATAAGCTTAGGTGAAGACGTGTTCTTTTTTCTTACAAAATATTATTTGAGTAATAGAATCTTAATGTTCTTTAAGAATTTTAGACTTCAGTTTAGAACAATGAGAAAGAATCAAGACATTCTAAGGAGGGTAGTGACATGGTGGGGCTTCCCAGGTAGTGCTAGTGATAAAGAACCCACCTGCCAATGCAGGAGATGTGAGAGATGCAGGTTTGAGTCCTCCTGGAGGAAAGCATGGTAACTCACTCCAGTATTCCTGCCCGGAGAATCCCACGGACAGAGGAGCCTGGTGAGCTACAGAATAGGGTTGCAGAGTCAGACATGATTGAAGCAGCTTAGCACACAGAAGTGACATGATGTGATTTCTATTTTTAAATGATCATGCTTTGAAGAGACATGGAGGAAACTTTAGTGCATATTACAAAGTGAGAGAGCCATTCTGAATAGGCTATATACTGCATGATCCCAATTATATGACATTTTGGTAAAGGTAAAACTATGAAGAGATTAAAGAGACCAGTGTGTGCGAGGGGTCTAAGGGGGAAAATGGAAGGATGAAGTAGTGGCATGGGGGACTTTTAGGGCAGTGAAACTATTCTGCATGTACTGTAATGGTGAAATCATGTTCTCATACATTTGTCAAAATCAATAGACCATACAACACGAAGAGTAAACTCTACTGTAAACCGTGACCTTTTTATTATAGAATAAAATAGTTAAAACATTGAAGTGCTTTAAAAAATAAAACTCAAAGTAACTTGCCACTATGAGAATTTATGTGACCTGAAATAGTACTTTTATCTAATTACTATTTTATCTTCATTATTGTTATTAAAATAAAAGTAATATGCATCAATTTTATTTTATCAGTTGTCAATATGTAACATTAATGCAAGATGTTAATAGTAGAGGGAATTGTACATGCCAGCTGGATCAGGGTTATATGTGGACTCTCAATTTTTCAAACCTAAAATTAAAGTCTATTAATTAATAAAAATATTTCTCTTGCTACAGTGTGACAGGAAGTTTAGAATTTAAAAAAATTATGCAGTGAAGAAACTGATTTTACTTCACAATTATTTCCCAATATCAAGTCAGTATAATATTATCATAAGACTATTACCATATATGCAACATCATATATTCATTCCCCCAATTTCTACATTAGTATGAAAATAAAACACAAAGTAAACATGAGAAGCAAATGAAACAGTTAAAAAGAACACTAATACACCCCAAAATATCGATCTATATTTTATCTGTTTGTACCTTCAGTGTGTGGTTCACATTCTTTAAGTGCGAGGTGATGATGGCTCAGCATGTTGGGATGGGAAAGCAAATAGGGAAAAATATACCTATTAATGATAATTCACAAAACAGTATCTTAGGACTTGATAATTCACAGGACATGAGCAGCCAAGAGAATGAAACATTCAGGATCACTAAATGACTGAGTAGATGGTAGTTTTACTGATACAGAGATTAGAAGAAAATAATAGGTTATTGCAAAGACTGTACTATAAACAATAGATCACAGATATCTGCTGTTCTAAGAGTGAAAACGAAACAGTGGTAATGGGTGCAGAAACATGCGTAAATAATAAAGAAAGCAATTGATGTAATTCTTGAAAAATTGTGTTGATGAAAGTTGGAAAAAGATGATTATCTTGTTTTAATAAATATCATATAAGTTATTAATTTAAGAGGTAAATGAACCTTAGTTGCTAGTAAGTTTCAACATATAAACATAGAACTTTTTATCAGGATAAAAGGCATCAAAATAGTTAAAGGAAGAGGCTACCAAAGAACTGAAAGACCAGAATGTTGGGTAAATCACATATGAGGATGATGAAATCATACTTAAGGGTTGAAGGAGTGACCAGGGAAATTAAGAATGAGTTAGGACCTGATTTCTTAAATGAAAAGAATATGGGTAGCTCAGTATACTGAAAGGATGGAACAAGACTTTTTACACCATGAGAAAGAAATGTTTCCTATCCAAGTTCTATGAGTCTTAAAGCACTAGGATTTTTAAAAATACAATACAGTTTCAATGGTGAGGAACTGGCAATCAGGAACAAAGACCCTGACAAGTATGGGGTGAGCGACTACAGAAGCTTCGCTCCACAGAAAACTTTATGCGTATAGAGGCGGTTGCCAATCATGGAAAAAGAGTTCCAGAGCAGGAGTCCCAAGGGTTTGGAACAGCAAAAAGAGAAAGGATTTTAATTAAAAGATAGGAAGAACAAAGAGGCAAATGCACAGTAGGAAATGAAAGTTACCTCTAGTTTGGACAAACAAAAAATAGACTTCTACTTTTGTCAGACACAGGGGAATACAGGGTGGAAAGGCATGGAAAATGTCACCCCACTAACTTCAGGAGACTATAGGTTGGAAATCAAACAAAGGAAATTGCCGGGGTCCAGCCCCGGTGGATCCAGGGTGATTCGAAGGTGGGGATGGAGTCGGCGTCCTTGGAAAAATACATATTTAATTACATATATAGAGAGAGATTAGAAAAGGACAGTGTAGTAGGAAAATTAGTGGAGAAAAAGAGGCTGAATAACTTGGTTTACGTGGAATAGCATCCATGCTCCAGATGGAAATTCAGCCAGAGAAATGGGGAGCATGAAAGAAGCGACATGGGCGAATCAGTCTTTCTGGAAACTGATCCGATTTCTTTATTTCTGGATTTGCTTATATACCTTTTGTTACATATAGGGATGAATACAGAGTCACAGGGGGGTCAGCAGTCCTGACCTTTACCAAAATCAGGTGCTTCACATAAATGTATAAAAAAAGGTCTTAAGGATATTACATCATCTTCTGGCCATGAGACCCGCTGACACTTTATGATCCTTTCTTTCTAATAACCAAAAAACTTCTTTTTTCCAAGGGTGATTTTTCTTAAACCAGGCACCACCCTCCAAATAAAGTTACATTCCTATAGGATGAGGGTGTAGTTATAATCAAGAAAGGAATTTATTTAATCCAAGGTTAACATGATTAATCTTAAAGGTCAATGCTTATTTCTCCTATATGCTAGTTATATTCATTATAAGGGCAGGGAATATGGAGAGTTAGCAGCAAACATCAGCCAAACAAATGAAAATCCTTTCACCAATGCTCCCCTTAAGATCTATTTAGTCTTAAGATAGTGATAAAGTTACATTTTTACATAGCAAGGACACAGTGATTTATAACAAAGTACAGTGATCTATTACAAAAGAGAAAATTCATTAACTCAAAAAGTCTAGTATTGCTAACTTTAAAAACTACTATATTTCCTTTTCTATATTCCAAATACATTGATTAATATATTCCCAGGTGCCTAAGGATATGGAGGCCTGGCGGCAATCATTGACTCAACAATGAGAAAAGCCCTATGCTAATTAAGACTTTCAAAATACTCCAAAACTCTCTGTGCTGTTTATGGTTGAGAGGTAGTAAACAATCATGTACGTAGTGGCAGGAGTATGGATAATCCTGTCACACAAGCTAAGACTAGCCTGAAACACACTTGTCACACCCAGGGCAGGGAATTAGCAGTAATTATTGGCACAACAAATGAAAAACCCTTCACCAATATAATTCCTAACCAACCCACTATACTAATAATTTCCAACTACCCCCCAAAATTTGCCTTTATTAAGTCTAAAACATCTCGTGCCTCTCAGGTTGGGAGGCTGTGAACAATCACATGTGGCCGGATGAACCTATACAGGTGGGCTAGATAACCTTCAGAGGAGTCCGTAAGCTGAAACACTCTTGTCACACCCAGGAATTTTTATTGCCTTGGAGCTGCACGTTTACTCCTTCTCCGAGAGAAACGGTTATGGGGGAGAGCCCCCCGTAAAGTCAGAGGTGTAGGTGAGAGCATAAAACAGACTCTGGTTTTGGGGTAGATGCTCGGGAACAGGGGGTTTCCTGAGGCTTGATCATGCCTTTGCATATGCCAAGCCTCCTTCCTCATGACCTTTGCCATGGGCAGAGTTCCTCATGCTGGCCCCCGGCAGGAAATGATCTGTGGATACATAGACACAGAGAGAGAATTCCAGTAGCATCTTGTCACTGACTCACAATAGGTCAGTCTATTAGGATGTTAGTGGATACAGAGTCTCTGTTGCAAATGTTTATGAGTCAGTGGGATTGCACAGGTCAGTAGTAAGCACATTTTTAATAGATTACCTCTTTTCTAAATTCATAGCAAGACTATTTTAAAAAATGGTAGTAATTGGAGTTTTCAGTTATGCTCATTTTATGGATTATTAGCAATTAATAGAGTTTGAAAATGCATAATCAGCTATAAAGGTTACATTTTATTACAGTATCATAACATTTATTTGGAAGTTGAGAGTAGAAGGTTTACATGTAAAAGGTTTCTATTTCTTTTAGGAGACTAGAGAATTATAATAAAAGTTTCTTCCATTATGTGGAGTAGTGGTTCAGAATACCTTTAGAGCAATGAGAGTGCCTTTTTAGCCATTCTCATGAAGAGCCCTAGGTCATTTAAAATTTATGCTACACACTCAACAGGAAAGTTATCAGGATCCTTGGCTGTGTGAAAATTGAGAACAGTCATTGATCAATGATGTATGAACTGAATCTACAACTTGTTTATTTGGCTTCACTTGCACTTCACTGACACTCCGATTCATATTCCTGGTTTTATATATATATATATATATATATATATATATATATATATATATATGTATATGTCAGATACATACTTGAAAATAAACCATTTTCATACTCTAATAATATCTAATTTATGCAGGAGCCTAAATCTGACCTCAGTCTTATCCAAGGATCAAAATCATCTGAGTAGTTTTATTTGGAACATGTTCATTAAAATCCTGTGAGAATTTTCTTGGGGTTTACCCTTCTAATAAAACAACTATCACAAAGTCTGGGCATATTTGAAATAAGTATACAGACAGATACCTGCTTATTTAACTCAGAGAAATAAATATACGGACATAGTTGCTTATTCAATTCAGAGAACTTTGCCATAAACATAAAATTGTATAAAATGTGTGAATCTTTTTAAGAAGCAGGATAAATGCATAACAAGGTATTCAGACTATTTTATTAGAAAAATCTAGAAAATCTACTAGTTTTTATTTATTATAATCTGTTTAAGCAATTATCTTTTTGTCATGTTCTGCTTCGATTTAATGCTTCTTACTATTGCACTAAGCGTGATTCCCTTCTGGGCAAATTTTGTCTCTTTTATTGCATGTATTTGGACCTTCGTAGTCAACACTAGTGTTAAAAAGTCCTACCAGCACAGGAGACTCAGGGGATGCGGGTTTGATCCCTGTGCCAGGAAGATCCCATGGAGAAGGAAATGACAAGCCACTCCAGGATTCTTGTCTGAGAAATTCCATGGACAGAGGAGCCTGATGGACTATAGTCCATGGGTCACAATGAGTCAGACACAATTGAGCACTCATGAACACACACACACATTATATGTATTATATCTCTTTGTCAATAAATTAATAGGTTATATCCGACCAGAGTGGCTGCTTCTCTTATCTTAGTGTATCACGTTTTCATAGGGTTCACACTTTTTTACCCTATGACACTTACTTTTGTTACTAAGAAGTTAAGCTTTATTTTACTAGTGTCTCTTACTCTCAAATTTTCTTTTGGTACCTAATTCTTCCAAAGAATGAATGCCCTACCCCTTCATCTTGAGCTGTTGAAACACTGGACTTCAATATGATGTGTCTATTTGGCAAAGCATCCTATAATCTCCAGTGGAGTTCAACTCAGAATTCTGTTGCTCATATCCTAGGGCTTGGATGATTGCACTCTTCAAAAGGTTGACAGTATGTGAACCACTAACTATCTATTTGACCTTGGTTATTTGCTTAATTATATTCTGTATGTCTATATATCTTCTTCTAAAACATTATGATCTTAATAAAAGTGCCTGCCTCCTTGGGTTGTTATAATGTTTAAGAGTTAATAGCTGTGTTTGCAAAATGAAGAACCTACCTAAGTATTTGTTCATTATCTGATTGTTTTAGTTTAGTATTTTTGCTAATAATGTTTATAAACAGCCCAACATGCTTACCCACTATCACCCCACTGTAGACTTATTTCCTCATGTAGAACTCATCTTAGGTTCCATAACTGTAAATCCATTATTTTTTTTCCTGCACTGTCTTTGTCTGTCACTCTTTGTAAATTGCTGCTGGCTTGCATGAGTTACTAAAGATTTTTCATGTATGAAATATTTCCCATACAGTTGCTTCAAAGAAAAAAATAGACAATATATGGTAAAGAAAAAAAAAAAAAAAAAAAACCCATACCAGAGTGCTGAGCACTCAGTAATGATCAATAATGCTTTAGCTCAACACCCCATCCATTATGGCTATTTGAATGATAATCTCTGCTCGTTGTTGTTCACTCAACCAAGTCTGACTCTTTGCAACCCCATGTACTGCAGCACACCAGGCTTCCCTATACTTCACCCCCTCCCAGAGATTGCTTAAATTCATATCCACCAAGTCAATGATGCCATCCAACCATCTCATCCTCTGTTGACCTCTTCTCCAGCCTTCAATCTTTCCCAGCATCAGGGTCTTTTCTAATGAGTCTGCTTTTCACGTCAGGTAGCCAAAGTACTCGAGTTTCAGTTTCAGTATCAATCCTTCAGGACTGATTTACTTTAGGATAGACTGGTTTGATCTCCCTGCAGTCCAAGGGACAGTCATGATTATTTCCCAACACCACATTTTAAAAGCATCAGATCTTTGGCACTCAGTTTTCATTATGGTCCAACTCTCACATCCGTACATGATTCCTTGAAAAACTATAGCTTTGACTATACATACCTTTGTCAGCAAAGTAATGTCTCTGCTTTTTACTATGCTGTCTAGGTTTGTCATAGCTTTTCTTCTAAAGAGCAAGCATCTTTTAATTTCTTGGCTGCAGTTACCATATGCACTAATTTTGGCACCCCCAAAAATAAAAGCTGTCGCTGTTTCCATTGATTCCCCGTCTATTTGCTGTGAAGTGAGGGGACCATACGTCATGATCTTCATGTTTTGAATATTGAGTTTTAAGCCAGCTTTTTCACTCTCCTCTTTTGCCTTAATCAAGAGGCTCTTTAGTTCCTCTTCAATTTCTGCCACAAGGATGGTGTCATCTGTATATTTGAGGTTATTGATATTTCTTCCAGCAATCTTGATTCCACCTAGTGCTTCATCCAGCCTGGCATTTCACATGATGTACTCTGCATATAAGTTAAGCAGCGTGACAATATGCAGCCTTGACATACTCTTTCCCAATCTGGAACCAGTCTGTTGTTTCATGTCCAGTTCTAACTGGTGCTTCTTGACCTGCATACAGTTTTGTTAGGAGGCAGGTCAGGTGGTCTGACATTCCCATCTCTTTAAGAATTTTCCACAGTTTGTTGTGATCCACAGAGTCAAAGAATTTAGGGTAGTCAGTGAAGCTGAAGCAGATGTTTTTCTGGAATCCTTTTGCTTTTTCTATGATCCAACAGACGTTGCAAATTTAATCTCCAGTTCCTCTGCCTTTTCTTATCCCAGCTTGAACATATGGAAGTTCCCAGTTCATGTACTGGTGAAGCCTAGCATGGAGAATTTTGAACATGTCTTTGCTAACGTGTGAGATGAGTGCAATTGTATGATAATGTGAACAGTCTTTGGCCTTTCTTTGGGATTGGAATGAAAACTGACTTTTCCAGTCCTGTGGCCACTGCTTAGATTTCTAAATTTGCCTGCATATTGAGTGCAGCAATTTCACAGCATCATCTTTAAGGATTTGAAATGGCTTAGCTGGAATTCCATTACCTCCACTAGCTTTGTTTGTAGTGATGCATCCTTAGGCCCACTTGACTTTACACTCCAGGGTGTCTGGCTCACACCATCGTGGTTATCTGGCTATCTTGGTCAAAAAGATCATTTTTGTATAGTTCACCTCTCTATTATTGATACCTCGTCTTGACATCTTCTGCTTCTGTTAAGACCATTTCTGTCCTTTATTGTACCCATCTTTGTGTGAAATGTTCCCTTGGTATCTGTGATTTTCGTGAAGAGATTTCTAGTCATTTCCATTCAGTTGCTTTCCTATATTTGTTTGCACTGATCACTTAGGAAGGCTTTGTTATTTCTCCTTGCTGGTCTTTGAAACTCTGCATTCAGACTGGTATATCTTTCCTTTTCTCCTTTGCCTTTCACTTTTCTTTTCTCAGCTCTTTGTAAGGCCTCCGCAGACAACCATTTTGTCCTTTTGGATTTCTTTTTCTTGGGCACAGTTTTGATCACCACTTCTTGTACAATGTTATTATGAACCTCTGTCCATAGTTCTTCAGGCACTCTGTCTATCAGATCTAATGCCTTGAATCTATTTGTTACATCCAATATATAGTCATAAGAGATTTGACTTAGGTCACACCTGAATGGGCTAGTGGTTTTCCCTACTTTCTTCAATTGGTCTGAATTTGCCAATAAGGAGTTCACAGTCAGCTCCCAGTCTTGTTTTTGATGATTGTATAGAGCTTCTCCATCTTTGGCTACAAAGAATATAATCAATCTGATTTCGTATTGACCATCTGGTGATGTCCATGTGTAGAGTCTTCTATTGTGTTGTTGAAGAGGGTGTTTTCTATGACCAGTGTGTTGTCTTGGGAAAATTCTGTTAGCCTTTTCTGCTTCATTTTGTAATCCAAAGCCAAACTTGCTTGTTACTCCAGATATCTCTTGACTTCCTATTTTTGTATTCCAAATCCTGTAATGAAAAGGACATCTCTATTTTGTGTTAGTTCTTGTAGAGATACTGAATGGTTACCTTGGAAATGAACTAAAATCATTCTGCCATTTTTGAGATTGGACCCAAGGTACTGCATTTCTCTTTTGTTGACTATTTGGGCTATTCCATTTCTTCTGATTGATTCTTGCCTGTAAGAGTAGATATAATGGTCATCTGAATTAAATTCACCCATTCCAGTCCACCATTTTGGGCTTCCTTGGTGGCTCAGATGATAAAGAATCCGTCTGCAATGTGGGAGACCTAGGTTCCATCCCTGAGTTGGGAAGACCCCCTGGAGAATGGAATGGCAACCCACTTCAGTATTCTTGCCTGGAGAATTCCATGGACAGAGGAGCCTGGCAGGCTACAGTCCACTGGGTCCCAAAGAGTCAGACAAGACTGAGTGACTTCACTCACTCACTCATTCCAGTCCATTTTAGTTCACTAATCATCACATGTAGATGTTCACACTTATTATCTCCTTTTTACCCACTTCCATTAGCCTTGATTCATGGACCTAACCTTCCAGGTTCCTATGCAATATTGTTCTTTACAGCATCACACCTTACTTTCACCACCAGAGACATCCACACTTGTGCACTGTTTCCAATTTTGCTCAGCCTCTTTATTCCTTTTGGAGCTATTTCTCCACTCTTCTCCAGTGGCATACTGGGCACCTACTGACCTGGGAAGTTCATCTTTAAGTGTCATATCTTTTTGTCTTTTCATACCTTTCACGGGGTTCTCAAGGCAAAAATGCTGAAGTGGTTTGCCATTTCCTTGTCCAATGGACCATGTTTTGTTAGAACTCTCCACCATGACTCATAGTTTCATTGTTAAACAAGGCTGTGATCCATTTGATCAGTTTGATTATTTTTCTTGATTGTGGTTTTCATTCTGTCTGCCCTCTGATGGATGAGGAAAAGAGACTTGTGGAAGCTTCCTGATGGGAGGAACTCGTTTCAGTTCAGTCACTCAGTTGTGTCTGACTTTGCGACCCCACGCACTGCAGCACAACAGGGTTCCCTGTCTATCACTAACTCCCCAGGCTTGATCAAACTTATGTCCATAGCGTCAGTGATGCCATCCAACTATTTCATCCTCTGTCATCCCTTTCTCCTCATACATACCACTGGAAAAGCCATAGCTTTGACAATACTGACCTTTGTCCCTAAAGTAACATCTTCGGTTTTTTAATAGATGGGAGAAACTGGCTGTTGGGGAAACTGGGTCTTGCTCTCTATGCAGGGCCATGCTCAGTAATCCTTGAATATAATTTTTGGCTTATTGGTGGGAATGGATTCCCTCCCTGTAGTTTGGCCTGAGGCCAAACTATGGCAGGGGTGATGGTGGTAATGGTGACCTCTTTCAAGATATTATAACAGCAAGCCACAGCTCCAAGCACTGCTGTATTCAGTGTTCCTGACTCCACCATGGGCCACTGTGGAGTCAAGTCTCTGCTGGAGACTCCTGGACACTTACATGAAAATCTGGCTCAGTCTCTTGTGGGGTCACTACTCCTTTCCCCTGGGTCCTTGTTTCGCACAAGGTTTTGTTTGTGCCCTCCAAGAGTCTGTTTCCTCAGTGCTGTAGAAGTTCTGTAATCAAATCCCACTGCCTTCAAAGTCAAATTCCCTGGGGATTCTCAGTCCCTTTGTCAGATTCCCAGGTTGAGAAATCTGCTGTGGGTCCTAGAACTTTTTCAACAGTTCAAGAACTTCTTTTGAACAGTGTAAGAATACCTGATGCAGAGAAATGACATTTGAAAGGACCCTGATGCTGGGAAAGATTGAGGGTGGGAGGAGAAGAGGACAACAGAGGATGAGACGGTTGGATGGCATCACCGATTCAAAGGACATGGGTTTGAGTAAACTCCAGGAGTTGGTGATGGACAAGGAGACCTTGTGTGCTACAGTCCATGGGGTCACAAAGAGTCGGACACAACTGAGTGACTGAACTGAACTGAACTGAAGAATTTCTTTGGTATAATATTTCTCCTGTTTCTGAGTTGTCTAATCAGTGGCTCTGTTCAGTTCAGTTCAGGCACTCAGTCGTGTCCGACTCTTTGAGACCCCATGAATTGCAGCACGCCAGGCCTCCCTGTCCATCACCATCTCCCAGAGTTCACTCAGACTCACGTCCATCGAGTCAGTGATGCCATCCAGCCATCTCATCCTCTGTCGTCCCCTTCTCCTCCTGCCCCAATCCCTCCCAGCATCAGAGTCTTTTCCAATGAGTCAACTCTTCGCATGAGGTGGCCAAGGTACTGGAGTTTCAGCTTTAGCATCATTCCTTCCAAAGAAATCCCAGGGCTGATCTCCTTCAGAATGGACTGGTTGGACCTCCTTGGAGTCCTAGGGACTCTCAACAGTCTTCTCGAACACCACAGTTCAAAAACATCAATTCTTCGGGACTCAGCCTTCTTCACAGTCCAACTCTCACATCCATACATGACTACTGGAAAAACCACAGCCTTGACTAGATGGACCTTAGTCGGCAAAGTAATGTCTCTGCTTTTCAATGGGCTATCTAGGTTGGTCATAACTTTTCTTCCAAGGAGTAAGCGTCTTTTAATTTCAAGGCTGCAGTTACCATCTGCAGTGACTTTGGAGACCCCAAAAATAAAGTCTGACACTGTTTCCACTGTTTCCCCATCTATTTCCCATAGAGTGATGAGACCAGATGCCATGATCTTCATTTTCTGAATGTTGAGCTTGAAGCCAACTTTTTCACTCTCCTCTTTCACTTTCATCAAGAGGCTTTTTAGCTCCTCTTCACTTGCTGCCATAAGGGTGGTGTCATCTGCATATCTGAGGTTATTGATATTTCTCCCAGCAATCTTGATTCCAGCTTGTGTTTCTTCCAGTCCAGTGTTTCTCATGATGTACTCTGCATATAAGTTAAATAAGCAGGGTGATAATATACAGTCTTGGCGTACTCCTTTTCCTATTTGGAAACAGTCCGTTGTTCCATGTCCAGTTATAACTGTTGCTTCCTGACCTGCATACAGATTTCTCAAGAGGCAGGTCATGTGGTCTGGTATTGCCATCTCCTTCAGAATTTTCCACAGTTTATTGTGATCCACACAGTCAAAGGCTTTGGCATAGTCAATAAAGCAGAAATAGATGTTTTTCTGGAACTCTCTTGCTTTTTCCATGATCCAGCAGATGTTGGTAATTTGATCTCTGGTTCCTCTGCCTTTTCTAAAACCAGCTTGAACATCTGGAAGTTCATGGTTCACATATTGCTGAAGCCTGGCTTGGAGAATTTTGAGCATCACTTTACTAGCATGTGAGATGAGTGCAATTGTGCAGTAGTTTGAGCATTCTTTGGCATTGCCTTTCTTTTGGATTGGAATGAAAACTGACCTTTTCCAGTCCTGTGGCCACTGCTGAGTTTTCCAAATGTGCTGGCATATTGAGTGCAGCACTTTCACAGCATCATCTTTCAGGATTTGAAATAGCTCCACTGGAATTCCATCACCTCCACTAGCTTTGTTCACAGTGATGCTTTCTAAAGCCCACTTGACTTCACATTCCATGATGTCTGGCTCTAGATGAGTGATCACACCATCGTGATTATCCGGGTCGTGAAGATCTTTTTTCTACAGTTCTTCTGTGTATTCTTTCCACCTCTTCTTAATATCTTCTGCTTCTGTTAGGTCCATACCATTTCTGTCCTTTATCGAGCCCATCTTTGCATGAAGTGTTCCCTTGGTATCTCTAATTTTCTTGAAGAGATCTCTAGTCTTTCCCATTCTGTTCTTGTCCTCTATTTCTTTGCATTGATGGCTGAAGAAGGCTTTCTTATCTCTTTTTGCTATTCTCTGGAACTCTGCATTCAAATGCTTCTATCTTTCCTTTTCTCCTTTGCTTTTCACCTCTCTTCTTTTCACAGCTATTTGTAAGGCCTCCCCAGACAGCCATTTTGCTTTTTTGCATTTCTTTTCCATGGGGATGGTCTTGATCCCTGTCTCCTGTACAATGTCACGAACCTCATTCCATAGTTCATCAGGCACTCTATCTATCAGATCTAGGCCCTTAAATCTATTTCTCACTTCCACTGTATAATCATAAGGGATTTGATTTAGGTCATACCTGAATGGTAGCGGTTTTCCCTACTTTCTTCAATTTGAGTCTGAATTTGGTAATAAGGAGTTCATGATCTGAGCCACAGTCAGCTCCTGGTCTTGTTTTTGTTGACTGTATAGAGCTTCTCCATCTTTGGCTGCATAGAATATAATCAATCTGATTTCAGTGTTGACCATCTGGTGATGTCCATGTGTAGAGTCTTCTCTTGTGTTGTTGAAAAAGGGTGTTTGCTATGACCAGTGCATTTTCTTGGCAAAACTCTATTAGTCTTTGCCTTGCTTCATTTCGCATTCCAAGGCCAAATTTACCTGTTACTCCAGGTGTTTCTTGACTTCCTACTTTTGCATTCCAGTCCCCTATAATGAAAAGGACATCTTTTTGGAGTGTTAGTTATAAAAGGTCATGTAGGTCTTCATAGAATCATCCAACTTCTGCTTCCTCAGCATTACTGGTCAGCCCATAGACTTGGATTACCATGATACTGAATGGTTTCCCTTGGAAATGAACAGAGATTATCCTGTCTTTTTTGATATTGCATCCATCCACTGCATTTTGGACCCTTTGTTGACTATGATGGCTACTCCATTTCTTCTAAGGAATTCTTGCCCACAGTAGTAGATATAATGGTTAAATGAGTTAAATTCACCCATTCTAGTCCATTTTAGTTTGCTGATTCCTAAAATGTCAACGTTCACTCTTGCCATCTCCTGTTTGACCACATCCAATTTGACTTGATTCATGGACCTAACATTCCAGGTTCCTATGCAATATTGCTCTTACAGATCAGAGCTTGCTTCCATCACCAGTCACATCCATAACTGGGTATTATTTTTGCTTTTGCTCCATCTGTTCATTCTTTCTGGAATTGTTTCTCCACTGATCTCCAGTAGCATATTGGGTACCTACTGACCTGGTGGGGAGCTCCTCTTTCAGTATCCTATCATTGTGCCTTTTCTTACTGTTCATGGGGTTCTCAAGGCTAGAATACTGAAGTGGTTTGCCATTCCCTTCTCCAGTGGACCTCATTCTGTCAAACCTCTCCACCATGACCCGCCTGTCTTGGGTTGCCCCAAGGGCATGGCTTAGTTTCATTGAGTTATACAAGGCTGTGGTCCTAGTGTGATTAGATTGACTAGTTTTCTGTGAATATGGTTTCAGTGTGTCTGCCCTCTGATGCCCTCTTGCCACACCTACCATCCTACTTGGGTTTCTCTTACCTTGGACAAGGGGTATCTCCTCACCACTGCCCTTCCTGACCTTCAGTGTGGGGTAGCTCCTCTAGCCACTGTTCCTTGGACATGGGGTTGCTCCTCCCGGCTGCTGCTCCTGGCCTCTGGCGTGGGGTGGCTCCTCCTGGCCGTTGCCCCTGGCCTCGGACGCGGGGTAACTCCTCTTGGCTGCCGCCTTTCGGGCATGGGGTCCTCGCGGCTTCTGTCCCTGACCTCAGATGTGGGGTAGCTCCTCTCAGCCACGCTTAGTGTGCCAGTCACAGCCGCCTGCGCTTAGTGTGCTGGTTGCAGCCACCTGCACTTAGTGTGCCGGGCTCTACGGTGGGGCTAA
This sequence comes from Budorcas taxicolor, assembly GCF_023091745.1. NCBI lineage: Eukaryota > Metazoa > Chordata > Mammalia > Artiodactyla > Bovidae > Budorcas > Budorcas taxicolor. The sequence continues at coordinate 92,941,879 of NC_068910.1, forward strand.
TGGCAACCTCCTCCAAGAGGACTTATACCATACACTCCTCCTCCTAGGTCTGCTGGAGCCAGAATCCCCGTCCCCCTGGCAGGCTACTGCTGAGCTGTGCCTCTGCAGGAGACACTTAACTCTCAAAGATTGGTCTGGCTCTGTCTCCTGTGGGGGGTCACTGCTCCTTTCCCTGGGTCCTGATGTACACAAGGTTTTGCTTGCATCCTCTGAGTGTCTCTGGTGAGTATAAAGTTTGATTCTAAATGCAATTTCACCCCTCCTACTGTCTTATTAGGGTACAAAACACCCTTGGACATGGGGTATCTTTTTTTAGCAGGATCCAACCTTCTCCTGTCGATGGTTGTTCAGCAGTGAGTTGCAATTTTGGTGTCCTTATGGGAGAAGATGAGCACATGTCCTTCTAAGGTTCAAGACTTACTAACCCTACTACTAGCCCTACTGCAAACCAAGATTTGTTTATGACATTTATGTAACAGTGATTTAGAGCTAATAAACTTTAGGGCAGTAAGATCTCTTTGCAACTACAACCATGTTTGACACCAAATATGTACTTTTTTTCTCACCAAGTAGTTCTTCAACTCTCTTCATATACCAACTATGTGTCCTAAAAAAGCCAATCCAATCTTGATGCTAACTACCAAGATTCAGAGAAGATTCTACAGGTTAAGGGCTTGATTCCACAAGACCATGTCCACTTCAGGAGTCAGTCACAAGTCTCAGATCTCTTATTTCTTCTGGCCTATTGGCTATAAAGCAGGTGGTGTTAAAACTCCTTCATCAGGGTTTGCTAGAAAGGCTCACTGATCTCAGGAGAAATTTACTTCCCACTACCCCTTGTCTCAGTGGTAAAGAATCCACCTGCCAATGCAGGAGATGTAGGAGACACAGGTTCTATCCTTGGGTTGAGAGGATCTCCTGAAGAAGGAAATGGAAACCCACTCCAGTATTATTGCCTGTGAAATCCTATAGACAGAGGAGTCTGGCAGGATACAGCCCATTGGGTCTCAAAGAGTCAGACGTGACTGAGCATGCACACACACACACACACACACACACACACACACACACCCAAATGCACATCAGTTTATTATAAACAATACTATAAAGCACACAAATGAATGGCCAGAGGAAGTAGTATGAAGGAAGATGTTTGGTAGGGTATTGAGATAGGAGCTTCCGTTTCAATAAAGGATGCCACTTCTGGAAGCTACTTGAACCCATACTGTTTACAGTATTGAGGTTCCATGGTGTAGGCATGACTGACTATTAGCTCAGTCTCCAGTGCCGTTTTCTTCATTGAGGTCAGAGCATGTGGCTAAAAGTTCCAGTTCTCTACTCACTTGGCTGGTTCCTGCTTCAACCATCCCAAAGCTATCCAGGGGTCCTTCAAGGGTCATTTTATTAGATATGCTCAGTTAAGTTTGAAAGGAGCTTATTGCAAATAACAAAAGATGTTCCCCTCTTCCTTGTTACTCAGGACTACAAGTGTTTTATGAGCTCTTTGCCAGGAATCAGGGACATGATGAAGACCAAATACATTTTTCTTACTGTATCACAGCATTATAATGTTGATCAAGAAATGCAGATTGGAGAAGAGTTTATTTGGAGTCTTGGAAATTGTGATTTTGGAGATACAGATTCAGATAAAACCCAAAGAGTGTTCCAAGGAAGAGAAGAGTCAACGGTTTATAAAGGCAAAAACCATAAGGTTGTTAAAGTTGTCTGACAAGAATTATGATTGACCTGATTCAATAAAAGACATGTTTGTCCTAACGGGATATATTGTGAATTATTTTAGGGTAACGATCTGATGAGTTTCTGGAACATTGAGCAGATATTCTGGCTGCCTGAAATAAGACAATAAGTGGTCAAAGTTCAGTTTCCATCCTGGCTAAGAAGTGCATGAGTAACACTTCCTCAGTGGCCTAGCAGCTCCATTTTAGAAAGCTCTCTTATCAATATCGACTGTTTTTATTTTCTTTTCACAATAGGCAGCACTTTGAATAACTATCTCATCTCTTAAACATGACAAACATATTTTTGGCTTTGATTATCTTAGGGATCAGTTTTCCACTAGCTAGTTCTCAGTAAATTTGACCATTTGCCGTAACTGGAAAAAAAAAAAAAAAAAAAAAAGTGAATTGGGAGTGAAGAACAAGGTAATTTTAAAATCTTACATAATTAAAAACATTAAAAGAGCAAATTAAAAAAAAATAACTGCAGTGATAGTAGGTAGCAAGGAAATGTTGCTGTCCTATAGATAAAGAAAAGAAGTCTTTATAATTTTTCCAGTAAAAGAAATACATTTGACAAAGACTGTATTGATCTAAATGGAAACCACTATGGACAAAACACTCAATAAAATATATTCCTCACCTCCAATTGGAATATGTCTTTCCTTTTTTTCTTTAGTCTCTGTGTAGCAACTTAAATTTTCTATGAACTCTATCTGTGCAATATACATGTCAGAAAATACCTGTGTGTAATAAATATAAGATTCTAAATCCTGTCTGAATTCTACTCAAGCATCATGACCTGGTTTTAGGGTATTTTAGAAAATGCAATAATTTTGAGAAATGCACTAATATTTTTTGCCATATTTTGATTGTGTATTATGTATTACCAGCCACATACTTAGAATAGAGTCTAGGAGAGAATTCACTGCTACTAAATAATGGCTAAAGGCATTAAGTATCTTACTAGCAGTTGAGAAAATTGTAACATAATATATAAGGGACAAAATTTCAGTGGAGAAAAAAAAAAAAACACCCAGGCTGATAATTACATCAAAATTTAGTATAAAATTATTGAAATCTTAGGTGTATGAATTAGCAAACATAGCATATTTTGTGATTGTAGCTGAGATACTGATTAATATAGCAACTGAAAGTGAGAGTCATTCAGTTGTGTCTGACTCTTTGCAACCTCCTTGCAATTCTCCAGGCCAGAATACTGAAGTGGATAGTCATTCCCTTCTCTAGCAGATCTTCCCAACCCAGGGATTGAACCCCAGTCTCCAGCATTGCAAGCAGGTTCTTTACCAGCTAAGAGAAGCCTGATTTACCACCAGAAAAGCCTGATTAATACATATATCAAATAAAAAGCAGTATAAATTGCCATTTATTAAATATGCCACTTACTTCATATGAAATTATCCACTTAGAATCTTATGGATCCACAGAAATCTATTATTGTGTTTTCTTCCTTTACACACTAACTTACCTGCATGGGTTATACATTTATTAATATAAATATTGAATGCATTTACTCCTTCAATAAATAATTGTTAAACAACTCACCATGTGTCTAGAATTGCTTCTGTTGTATATATAATATGCTACTTGCCTTGCAATAGTTAGCTAACACTGCTGCTGTTGCTGCTAAGTCGCTTCAGTCGTGTGCGACTCTGTGCGACCCCATAGACAGCAGCCCACTAGGCTCCTCTGTCTCTGGGATTCTCTAGGGAAGAATACTGGAGTGGGTTGCCATTTCCTTCTCCAATGCATGAAAGTGAAAAGTGAAAGTGAAGTCGCTCAGTCGTGCCCAACTCTTGGCGACCCCATGGACTGCACCTACCAGGCTCCTCTGTCCATGGGATTTTCCAGGCAAGAGTACTGAAGTGGGGTGCCATTGCCTTCTCCTGCTCCTACATAAAGAAATAGTTGTTATGATTGCAAAGTAACTAAAACAGCATATGCAAAATTTCAAGATGAGATTTATGCTGTGTAGTATCCCACATAATCTCATCCTCAAGGCAATTAAAATAGGATAGATAGTTTTTAAAAGATTAGCTATGTATGTCAGTCTTAGAAAATGCTAGAGGACTGTTATCATGAGCATTAATTACTTAGAAAATACTAGAGGACTGTTGTCATGAGCACAGTTTTCAGAAATTTATTATGAGTGGAAAATGAGTGTTTTGCAGCTTATAAATGTTAACTGCATCATAGATCCTGAAGTGATTTGTTTTTATCTTTCATCTTAGTGCTTCCCTGGTGCCTTAGAGGGTAAAGCATCTGCCTGCAATTCGGGAGACCTGGGTTCGATCAGAGACCCAGGATCGATCCCTGGGTCGGGAAAATCCCCTGGAGAAGGAAATGACAACCCACTCCAGTACTCTTGCCTGAAAAATCCCACGGACGGTAGAGCCTGGTAGGCTATAGTCCATGGGGTCACAGAGTCAGACATGACTGAGCGACTTCACACTTTCATCTTAGTATATGAAAATATCAGCAAAGCTTATCCATGTCTAGTGGACTCCATGAGATTCAAAATTTCCAATTACTAACTGACTCAATCAGTGCAAAATTTATCATTAAATAACTGAAATTAATTGGTAATACTAGATCAAAATTATGGTGTGGTTCTTGCTGCAATAAACCTGAAATAATTAGAAGTATAAAAACTTGTTATCCCTTCATATAGCAAGCATTTACTTAGCACTTCCCATAATATAGGGATTTTTAATGTACGACTAGATGCTGCATATAAAAAATGATCCATGTCTCCAAGACTGAACAAATGTTAAGGAAATAATCTGAAGCCATCCAAAAGGATTAAATAATTCTCACCTTAAACTCCAAATTTTATTGTTATTTCCTATCACCCATAATTTCATTCTCTTATTGTTTAATGCATCTGCTATTGGTAAACAATCTCCCATACCCCCCTTTTCCTCTCATACTCTGCCCCATATCCCTTTAAAATAGCTGTTAAACGTGACACTAATTTCAGATGATTTATTGAGCAAATTTACTTATTAATACATAAGATAAAAGTGAATATGTTAGGTATGTCATCCTAATGGACTTCACCATCTACTGAATCAAAGGTAATATTGCATAATCCTGTGCCTTCCAAATTTTAACATGTATATCAATCACCTGTAGAATTTGTTAAAAATGAATAATCTGTTTCAGTAAATCTGGGTGGGGCCGAGATTCTGCATTTCTAACTCAACATTCAGTTGTAAGTGCCAACCAGTATTCTCCTTTAACTAGCAAGATCCTTCTGAACATTTTCCCCAAAGCCTTATGAATCTTGAGATCCTTTTGGATTCCTGGGACCAGTTCTAATGTACCAATGTATGTGTTGGCAGGAGGAAGTTCAGGGGTTTTTTTCCACACCAAGGAGCAGTTTTTGAGATTCTAGCTGGGTGTCCTGCAATTCATGTCAATTCTGACACTATTTACCAGATGTCTGGCAGCATCAGACATCACGGGTGAAGAGTTCCGTTCTACAACACTGCCCTCCATCCTCACTTCAGATACTGATCACAAGCTCTGTGCTTCTAACCAAATGATTATAAATCAGAGGTTCTTAGGATCCCTCCTTTGTTTTGATTAAACTGCTGGAGAAGTTTACAGAACTCAGAGAAACATTTGATTCTCTAAGTTATCAATTTATTATAGACAGATATAAATCATGAACAGCCAAATGGAACAGATATATAAGGCAAGGTATAGGGAAAGGGCACTGAGCTTTGATGTATTCTCCAGGCTTGCCACTGTCTCTGCACCTCCACATGTTCATCAACCCAGAAGCTTTCTTTTTAGGGAAAAGGAAAACCCATAAAACTCATCCTTTTAGGGTTTTATGGAAGCTTCAGGCAATAGGCATAGTTGATTAATTCATTAACCATTAGTGACAGTCAACCTCTGGGCTCCTCTCCCTTTCCCAGAAGTTGGTGGTGGGACTTACGTTCCAAACCTCTAATCACATGATTGGCTCCAGAGGCAATCAAACCAGTCTTTTAGGTGCTTTTCAAAAGTCACCTTATTAATATAAAATAAATAAATAAATAAATAAAAGACAACTCTGTCACTCTCATCACTTAAGAAATTCCAACAGTTTTTAGGCATTCTATGCCAAAAATGAGAATGAAGACCATTTATAAATAACTTCTATAAATCACAGTATCACCGGAGGTACCTAGTTTGGCTGGAGGCAAGATACTCTTCCAAGCCTTATGTGAGTTCTGCAATTCTTCCAGTGCTCATATCTCCAGCCTTGATTAGATATTTGCATTTATTTGTGGGTCAGTACTCAATACCAGAGTACTGTGTTGAAAAGGACCCTCTGCAAACTCTAGAGTTCCTTTTCTACCCAGCCCTCCCCTTGCCAGTATTCTGATCTGCAAACTCCAGCCCCTTTCTCTCCCCAAACATGTAGCACTGTCTTCCAGGTGAGGCACTCTACCTTGATTTGGTCTCATTACATCATAGACTAGGGCTTCCCTGGGGGCTCAGCTGGTAAAGACATTGCCTGCAACACAAGATACCTGGTTTTGATCCCTGGATCAGGAAGATCCCCTAGAGAAGGAAATGGCAACCCACTCCAATATTCTTGCCTGGAGAACTCCATGCACAGAGGAGCCTGATGGGCAACAGTCCATGGGGTTGCCATAGTCAGTCACAACTTAGCAACTAAACCACCACATCACAGCCTAAATATTTTCCCAAGACTAAAATCTAGGGGAAAGGGAGACCTTACTTCTTTTGTTATTCATCATTCAGGAATCATTGTCCTTCAATGCCTTTTGTCTAGTATTTTACAAAGTGATTTGGTTTGAGGATATTTCTAGCAGAGCAGTGCCTGTTACTCCATGTTGGTCAGAAGCTGACATCCCAGTAATCCTTAAAATAATTTTTAAAAGTTTTAAATACTTTATTTAAAAGTTTTATTGTAAAATAGTATTAAAAATATACACTGATTTCTGACTATTACCTTATGAACTTGTATATACCCACTAACTACACTTAGAAAAAAAATCCTTTGAAATAGTTCTAATATTCTCAGGTCTAATTTACTAGTGATGTTATACAACATATGAGAATACAAACAAAAATATTACATTGAAAAAAATTTTTTTACCTTTGCATATTTTAACAAACACTAGCAGATACCAATATTTGGCATCAATTGCCAAAAGACATATTAAAGTCTATAAGCTAAATTATATAGATATATAGAGATATATGTATATATGGTGGAGAAGGCAATGGCACCCCACTCCAGCACTCTTGCCTCCCTTAGATGGAGGAGCCTGGTAGGCTGCAGTCCATGGGGTCACTAAGAGTTGGGCAGGACTGAGCGACTTCATTTTCACTTTTCACTTTCATGCATTGGAGAAGGGAATGGCAACTCACTTCAGTGTTCTTGCCTGGAGAATCCCGGGGACAGGGGAGCCTAGTGGGCTGCCGTCTATGGGGTCGCACAGAGTCGGACACAATGAGGCAACTTAGCAGCAGCAGCAGCATGTATATATGGATTTATATGTCTCCTAAACATGCATTTATAACCTAAATAAAATATATTAGACATAAATATGTATTTAGATCTAATTTATACCTTCATTGGATAATATCTAATAATCTTTAATTAGGATTTATTATATATATATATATATATATATATATATATATATATATATATATAGAATGCCATAGTTTAATAACTGTTCCCTTTTAAAATATATTTTAAAAATAAACTTAATGGGATAAAAAAATCATCTAATATTTAATGTGCAAAATCAGGCAGAGTTTACAAAAAAGTGAAACTTTTTTATCAACTGAATTTTTGATACTATCACAATCTTAGATTTTATTGGTTCTTTTTAAAAATGTTATCTTGCAGTTATGTCAGGGCACTCTATGTGAGCATACACTCATCATTGGTTAAACTTTTTATAGATAATCATGTTTACTTCACTTTATCTTTGCAGAATAAGCACATTATGATCTTTTCAAGGGCTTATCACCTTGAGTGCATTCTGAAACTATGTTTTGGCTATTCTTTGTGAGATTTTACAGCAATGTTCTTCCCTAAAATTAAGGTTGGACCAAATGATGTTATTTTAAAACAGCAAAATCATATATATTGTACCATAAATGTGGTACACACATTATATATTTAGTGTTTATTAATCATTTTAGATTATTGAAGCATAGAATAAGGTAGTAAAACTTTAATTTCCTTTCTAAATTACTAGCATTAGAAAATTTCGGAAAGATGTTTAAAGTTAGACATACAACTTTTTAATTCATTAATTTATAGCTGAGTCTGATTTACCTTGGGCTTCTCTGGTGGCTCAGTGGTAAAGAATCCACTTGCAATGCAGGAGATGTGGATATGATCCCTGGGACAGAAAGATTCCCCTGGAGAAGAAAATGGCAACCCACTTCAGTATTCTTGGCTAGAAAATCGCATGAGCAGAGGAACCTGGTGGACTATAGCCCAAGAGGTCACAGGAGTCTGAAACAACTGAGTGACTAAACCACCACCATGAGCACCACCACAACCATATTACCTATGCTTATACCTTCTTTGTACAATGCAAACTATAAAGCCTATTTTGCAGTGGGGCATGTTTTGTAAACCAGTTATTCCGTGCTAGCAAAGCACTTAATATAATACATGGTGATAATTCATTTCCTTCTAACTTTGAGGCTCCTGAGAGTAAAGAAGTGAGGAAAACAGCACTAATGAACACTTTATTGAAAACTTTCAAAGATAGAAATCTCTTTATATATTTTTTGAGGCAACTTTTTCAATACAATTTTTAAAATGACATCTTATTTTATACACTTGAAAGGTTATAAAGTATAAATGTTGATTAATCAGACAAGCTGATTTGGGTTAACATGCTAATGAATGAAAATGTCTTTTGTAGCTTGTATTTATCTCAGATTGCATATTTGTATTTTAACTAGGACTTTGAAAGTATTAACTCAAAGGTATTGTAGAAAAACCAGACAGGTTCACAAAGAATCAAGTTGAGACAATAATCTTTCCAACATACCCCCTACATAGATGCTTACACTCCATAAATGACTGTCACCTTCATGGAATAACCTCATCTAACAACAGATATTTAAAACTGCTCTCCTCACTCAGGAAAGCACTTGATGTTTTCAGTATTAATACAAAACATGAAATACAAAAAGTATAAAGATTGAACCTCCCTACGTAAAGAGTGTGGTATGAGCCTGAAACCTCTCTAGTTCTCAACCGTGAAGTGTAGAGCATTTCTCTTAAAGGGTTGATTTATTACTGACAGGCTTAGCTGTTCTTTCTACAACATTTCTATTTTACAGTTACTCACAACACATTAATTATAATAAGGTAGACACTGATATTTTACTGTTATTGCCAAATTTAATTAAAGAAAACCATCTCATTCAGATGTATTAAAACCTTTAGGAAATCTTGCTCTCCAATGTTATGCATCTTCAAATTTGCTGTTGTGTACATATTCAGTATACTATTTATTTAGGCCAAATGTATAATAACCACAGTTGAGATTTCAGAGAATAAAACATGTTATTCCTTACCTAAGCAAACATGTTGTCAACTTTAAAGAATAAAGATTATTTACAAGGAACACTTTTAAATTATAGTTAATAAAGAGTAGTTAGTATGGTCTGAATCTCATTGCTTTAAACCATATTTTACTCCCCTTTTAATATCATTGAAGGGTTAGGAAATTTAAGAAGTACAAGGATAACTCAATATTTATATTTAGCTTATAACTGCTATAGAAGATAATAGGTAGAGGGATGGAAAGACAGACAGACAGATGGTAGATATGTTTTGAAAAAACTAACGTGTAGTCTCCAACAACATATTGCTTGTTTGACATTTCACTTTATGACTTAAAAAATGTATTTATCCAACCCCCTGTTTTTTAACTTGAATATGTATTCAAATTATTTTCTTTTATAAAAGTGCTGTGAGTTCATTCTTCTGAATATTTGATCCATCTTTAATAATTTCTTTGGGATGAATTTTAAGAAGTGTAGTTGCTCTAGTATGCTCAGCATTTAAAACTATTGGTTGATATTATTTGATTTACATATGCTAAATAATTGTTTGCTATTTTGGTCAGCTAGTATTCCAAGTGGTGAAAGTATAAAAGTAACTGAATTGTATGCACACAAATAGGTGATGCTTTAATTCATTGAACTTATAGCCTAGTGTGTGATGCAGACATATATTTAATTACAGATTGGTATTTGTTTAGAGGACCATGAGGCCAAATGTCAAAGCAACTTGAATTTCTTAGGAAGACTATTCTGGAGAAATAACAGCTACTTTTTCAGATTTCAAGTTGAATAGGAGTTAGAATGGTGATGAAGTGGAGAAGTGAAGGAATGGATAGTGGCCTGTCATCAGAGGGAAGAGCATGGACAAATGCAGGAGCCTAGAAGAGAAAATGTCCTCTTAGATAAATAAGAGAAAACAGAGATTGATAACTGAAACATTCCAAACAGAAAGAGTTGGGAGGAGGCTGAACAAGTAGACCGATATTGAAGGTAATGAAAAGTGAAAAGTACAAACCTAAAAACTTTTTTCCCCCACCCTGGGCAAAAGATAGATCCACTTTCTCATTTTCTCTCCTAAAGAGAGTTATGTGAGAGAGCTATATGGAGATAGATACATAACAACTTCCCATCCTTTCCTTTCCCAACATGTTTGGCAGAAATATTTGAAAAAGAAGATATTCTTGACCACCTAGCATTTAACAAAATTAGCCTTCAGGTATATAAAGGAGATCGAAAAAAAAATCTGTACATAGTTAAAGCTCTACTTTCAGAGCTCCAAATGCAAGCAGTTAGAAAATTTCGCCAGCTAACACCTTTACAGGCACTCACAAAAGATATCCACAAAGCTTAAGTTTGCTTCTATTTGACCTTCTCTTGCTCAAGTCACAGTTCATCTTGCTTCACAACTTAAAAAAAAAAAAAAAAATCCCAAGAAATAGGCCAACTTCCCCTAAGAAAATGGAAGAAATAATTCTACCATGCTTTGCATAGTTTTAACTAAGCATCTGAAATCTAAACTTCATCATTTATCATCACCCAGACTTTTGTCTCTCTTGCTTCTTTTATATTTCTTATTGTATTCAAAATTCCATCCCTTTTGACTCCTATAGCTTCTTGCACTGAGTCTGCTAAACTTCATGATATGTGTTCAAATAAAATTGTATTCGAATCCAGTATTGGCTTGTGAGAATATTGCTTTCTCTGAAATCCTTTCAAGTGTTCAGTTCAGTTCAGTTCAGTTCATTCGCTCAGTCGTGTCCGGCTCTTTGCAATCCCATGAACCGCAGCACACCATGTCCTTTGAGTTGGTGATGCCATCCAACCATCTCATCCTCTGTCATCCCTCTCTCCTCCCATCCTCAATCTTTCCCAGCATCAGAGTCTTTTCAAATGAGTCAGCTCTTCGCAGCAGGTGGACAAAGTATTGGAGTTTCAGCTTCAACATTAGTCCTTCCAATGAACACCCAGGACTGATTGCCTTTAGGATGGACTGGTTGGATCTTCTTGCAGTCCAAGGGACTCTCAAGAGTTTTCTCCAACACCACAGTTCAAAAGCATCAATTCTTTGGTGCTCAGCTTTGTTTATAGTCCAACTCTCACATCCATACATGACCACTGGAAAAACCATAGCCTTGATTAGATGGACCTTTGTTGACAAAATGATGTCTCTGCTTTTTAATATGCTATCTAGGTTGGTCATAACTTTCCTTAACTCTATTAGCCTTTGTCCTGCTTCATTTTGTACTCCAAGGCCAAATTTACCTGTTACTCTAGGTGTTTCTTGACTTCTACTTTGCATTCCAGTCCCCTATAATGAAAACGACATATTTTTTGGGTGTTAGTTCTAGAAGGTCTTTTAGGTCTTCATAGAACCATTCAACTTCAGCTTCTTCAACGTTACTGGAAAGTGTAGACAACTTTAAAGTGTATTCTACAATGCTGCATTACAACTCATCCTCCCGATTGCCTTTTCAAGACTATTATTTCTATTATCTATTTAAGAAATCAGTCTCCTTTAATTTTTTTTAATCAATCCAACTACTCTCTAGAATCCATGTTGAAGAAATCTCTTAAACTCTCATTTCTAGTTGATTCACTAATAAATGCATAATATAGCTCTTCTTCACCACCAGTATCATCATTATTGACAGAATCATCTGACTCGCACAATAAAAAAGTTTAAAATACTATGTTAGTTATTATAGTAAAGTAAAAAAATCAACAAACGTCCAGATTGTTACTGTATTCCCACTCTGATATCCACAGGCTATTGTCTTGCACTAAGTCTAAAGATTGAGACAAGAAAAGAGTGTTACAGGTGATGAGGATTGACTTAAAAAATTACTCAAAATAAGAAATGGAAAATTATGTTCAATTGAAATTTGATTGAAGAGTAGGATGAACCATATGAAAACAGAAATACAGATTCAGCTAGCTGGTAGAAAAAATATGTTATTCAGCAAGCTGGTAGAAAATGTTATTATGATGAACATTTTCTTCAAATAATGGAGATAAGTCTAATTATATTCTGTGGTAAAGAGTAGTGGGAAAACAAAAACATTTTTCTAGTACTGATAAAAGAAATAGAGGGTGAAATAAGGATCATAGCATGAGGTTTTCAAGAATATGATCTAATTAATGTTTAAATTTATATTCCAAATGGAGTCAGAGAAGTAACTGCAATGTTTTATACAGTGACGTCTCCATTTATAAATATTTAATATTGATTTGTTTTCTACTGCTGGAGCTCCATCTTAATTTTTTTCCCATATGGCTTTTAAAGACATTGAAGAGTGGACTTGAAGTATTAAAATGATATGGAGAGGATAAAGAGGAAAATGTGCCATGTGCCAGAGTTTAGATACAACTTCTCTTTCCTTAAATACAGAAATGTCTTTATTATCTATTTTTATTGTTTAAATAGATTATTTATTATTATTTTATTTAAACAGATGATTCATCTTAAAGGAATTACCAAAGAACTAAAAGATTGACTCAAGTTAGATTTTGAAATGTGTATAATGGTTTTGAATATACAAACAAAAGAATATTAAGAATAAACAAGATATGAAATAATACAGCTAAACTAAAGAAAGAAAAAGAGTTTGTAGAATATTTTGCTTATGGATGAAGTTACAAGGACCTGATGATGGCTATTGGAAGTGCTAAGGGAGACGAAGAAACATGATAGAAAAAACGTATACTCTATTGTCGATAAAACATTGAAAGCAAGACCAAATTAGAAATACAATTTGAAGGAAATATTTTGACCTATGACAAAAAAATTGATGACACTTGAAATGTAAACAAGATTACAGATAATTTATACAATTTGGAAGGTATAATATTCTGAAAAAGGGTGAATCTCATTTATCCACACAATAAAACGGTCTATTCTCTTCAAATTTAGTCAAGCAGGAATTTCACAGTCTTGAAATATTTTAGAAATCGTTCATTAAACATGGGATGAAAAACATAGATTTGCTTTTTCCTTGCATATTGCTCTTTGATGCATCTGTTATCTTATGGGAAAACTGTAGAAAAGATGGACAATAAACAATACTATATTATTCTTTAAGTTTTACTTTTGAGGGAGAATCAATAAAATTGAAATGAGTGGAGAAACAGCATAGCTATTTAACATTCTGTGAACTGCTCATATGTGTTAAATTATTTAATATTTAATGAATGTGCATGTTAATAAAATAAGGTTATGCGGCTCTTTTTTGGGCTTGCTGCACCCAGGATATTATTTTTACCGAATAAATATTTCATAATTTTGCTGCAACCAATTTTTTGCAAAGGCATTGATTTATACTACCAAAAATCCAATAAGTCCAGGTATGTACTCATAATTTTATCCTGTCAAACAAAAATATCAGAAGTATTGCTTATACAAAGATAAAGTTGTTTTATATTTATGTGTGAATTAAGTAATGAAAATTATTTACTTTTTGAAGTTAATTCTGTTAAATCATGCTAGCTTCATTGGTAAATATACAAAAACGATACTGAAAATTAATTATATAAAATTATCATTTTTGAAATAGAGTAGTAAATAGCATTTCACATGATGGTAACAAGACTCGTGAGAACTCACTGTGTAGTGATCTAAATGTGATTTAGAGAAATTGCTTTAAAATAAGGTTTTATGATATCATGTCTTCATTGTATAGGAAATCAGAATTGTAATTCTAAAAAAGGTACATTTTCTGTATTTTGTCAATAAAGTTAATGCAACATATCAATGGGGAAAGTAAGGCACCAACATGATATGCCAACTGGAACTGCAATCAGAGAATATTAAAGACACAGCTTTAAATGTACTAACCACCTCACTGCAGAGAGAAGGAAAGGGAAAGGCATTGACCAGTCTCATTAATGTTAAAAACCAAAAAAAACAAAACAAAACAAAACAAACAAACAACAACAACAACAACAAAAACACCACCCTTCTAGTTGTGGGGATAACAGCAAGCAAAAATATAGAAGTCAAAAAATAGTACTGATATATGAGATAGTAAGAAGTCTATGGAAAAAAAATAAACTGAGGAAAGGGTAGTAGGTCTTGTCTTGAGAAATAGGTTTTTGGTTCAAATGAGCATAGGCCTTTCTGAACAGGTGCTATAAATGATTTATGAAGAGGTTAGGAAGCAAGTCATGAATGTATTCGGCCTCATTTATTTAATAATGTGGTGACAATAATATAATTATCAATAGAAGCAAATTCAGTTTAGTTCAGTTCATTTCATTTGCTCAGTCATTCCGACTCTTTGCGACCCCATGAACTGCAGCACGTCAGGCCTCCCTGTCCATCACCAACTCCTGGAGTTCACTCAAACTCACATCCAAAGAGTCAGTGATGCCATCCAGCCATCTCATCCTCTATCGTTCCCTTCTCCTCCTGCCCCCAACCCCTCCCAGCATCAGAGTCTTGTCCAATGAGTCAACTCTTTGCATGAGGTGGCCAAAGTACTGGAGCTTCTGCTTTAGCATCATTCCCTCCAAAGAAATCCCAGGGTTAATCTCCTTCAGAATGGACTGGTTGGATCTCCTTGCAGTCCAAGGGACTCTCAAGGGTCTTCTCCAATACCACAGTTCAAAAGCATCAATTCTTTGGCGCTCAGCCTTCTTCACAGTCCAACTCTCACATCCATACATGACCACAGGAAAAACCATAGCCTTGACTAGACGGACCTTTGTTGGCAAAGTAATGTCTCTGATTTTCAATATGCTATCTAGGTTGGTCATAACTTTCCTTCCAAGGAGTATGTGTCTTTTAATTTCATGGCTGCAGTCACCATCTACAGTGATTTTGGAGCCCCAAAAAATAAAGTCTGACACTGTTTCCACTGTTTCCCCATCTATTTCCCATGAAGTGATGGGAAATGGAAAAATAAATCATGGGATGTTATATATTATATGATATTGATTTGAAATGTACATGAAAATGCAAACAATTGTTTTTAAAGTTATATCCCAATATATTGTTTAGTCTTGAATGGTAGAATTCAAGTCAAATATTGGATGTTTTACTTATCTGAAGTACACGTCATTTCATCAGAAACTGTGCATATTTGTTTCACTTTATTATTTTGTAAATCCATGTAATTTAAATTTTTTCTCAATTTCCCATTTATTAAATAGTAATAGAAATATATTTCAAAATCATAGTTAGCATGTATAGTAAAGTTAATTTAAACCTGTAAATGGACATTAATTAATTCTTAGCTTAGTACAATCTCCCTGGAGAAGGAAATGGCAACACACTCCAATAATCCTGCCAGAAGAATTCCATGGACAAAGTAGCCTGGCAGGCTACAGTCTATGGGTTGCAAGGAGTCAGGCATGACTGAGCAACTAACACTAGCACAATCTATATCTGTAGTAGCCTTTCATTATTTTTAGAATGAATTCTTCTGTGATTTACCCAAGTTGTCTAAAAGGGAGTCATAGCCTCCTTATATGAGCTCTGTCACCATATTCTCAGTTTTCTAGTCAGAGTGATTGACTAAATGATGATATACACATTATCCTTATTGGGCCAACTAAAAGTGACTCCCTAGAGTTTTGCAAACCAAAGACAATGTAAGAAAGGATGTTTATACTATTTACATTGCCAAAAAGCTATAAACATATCACCGTCAAACTGCTAGAGACTTTTACATTGCTGAGAATATTCTCTGGGAGAAAAAAGGAATTCTGTGAGAAATATTTGAGGACGTCTAGAGTGTCGATACGTCAGAGTTGATTTTTTATACAATTCTAACATTCTTGCACTAGCCCAGGAATTTTCTCATTAACTTCCTTAGAATTAAAGTTTGATTTAGCATAAGGAAGATGATATTTTATTAATGAAGACCTAATATACACTGTCTAGAATTTAGTACTTCATAGAAAATTTATTAAGCTAATTGTTATAGGTTGATATTTATATCAAAATTGTTTTTGGAAAGGTTTCATTATATGTGAGGTCTATGCTCCTATCGATTTTATTATAATGTAATTTTTCAGTTGAGTCACTCAGGCGTGTCTATTCTTCATGACCCTATGGACTGCAGCACATCAGGCCTCCCTGTCTATCATGAACTCATAGAGATTATTCAAACTCACGTCCATTGTGTCAGTGACGCCATCCAGCTATCTCATCCTCTGTCGTCCCTTTTTCCTCCCACCTTCAATCTTTCCCAGCATAAGGGTCTTTTCAAATGAGTCAGCTCTTTGCAACAGGTGGCCAAAGTATTGGACTTTCAGCTTTAGCATCAGTCCTTCCAATGAATATTCAGGACTGATTTCCTTTAGAATGAACTGTGTGGATCTCCTTGAAGTCCGAGGGACTCTCAAGAGTCTTCTCCAACACCACAGCTCAAAAGCATCGATTCATTAGTGCTCAGGTTTCTTTATATTCCAACTCTCACATCCATACATGACTACTGGGAAAACCATAGCCTTGACTAGACAGAACTTTGTTGGCAAAATAATGTCTCCTCTTTTTAATATGCTGACTAGGTTGTCATAACTTTCCTTCTAAAGAGTAGGGATCTTTTAATTTCATGGCTGCAGTCACCATCTACAGTGATTTTGGAGCCCCCAAATTTAAAGTCTGACACTGTTTCCAATGTTTCCCCATCTATTTGCCATGAAGTAGTGTGACCAGCTCTCATGATTTTTTTCTGAATGTTGAGCTTTAAGCCAACATTTTCACTCTCCACTTTCACTTTCATCAAGAGGCTTTTTAGTTCTTTTTCACTTTTGACCATTAAGTGTGGTGTCATATGCATATCTGAAGTGATTGATATTTCTCCTGCAATCTTGATTCCAGCTTGTGCTTCTTTCAGCCCAGTGTTTCTCATGATGTACTTTGCATATAAGTTAAATAAGCAGGGTGACAATATACAACCTTAATATACTCCTTTTCCTATCTGGAACCAGTCTGTTGTTCCATGTCCAATTCTAACTGCTGCTTCCTGACCTGCATACAGATTTCTCAAGAGGCAGTTCAGGTTGTCTGTTATTCCCATCTCCTTAAGAATTTCGCACAGTTTACTGTGATACCCACAGTCAAAGGCTTTGGCATAGTCAATAAAGCAGAAATAGATGGTTTTCTGGAACTCTCTTGCTTTTCCCATGATCCAGCAGATGTTGGCGATTTGATCTCTGTTTCTCTGCCTTTATTAAAACCAGCTTGAACATCTGGAAGTTCACAGTTCACATATTGTTGAAGCCTGGCTTGGAGAATTTTGAACATTACTTTACTAGCGTGTGAGATGCATGCAATTGTGCAGTAGTTTGAGCATTCTTTGGCATTGCCTTTCTTTTGGATTGGAATGAAAACTGACCTTTTCCATTCCTGTGGCCACTGCTGAGTTTTCCAAATTTGCTGGCATATTGAGTGCAGCACTTTCACAGCATCATCTTTAAGGATTTGAAATAGCTCAACTGGAATTCCATCACCTCCACTATCTTTTCCTAAGCTCCACTGCATGGCACTGGAGCAGTGAGCGGCCAAGAGGAGATACCCCATGTGCAAGATCAGGAGCGGTGGCTGCACTTCGCTGGACTGGCCATATGGATATACCCCACGTCCAAAGGCAGAGAAACTCCAGTAAGAAGGGAGGCTCTGGAGTGGCTGTGAGGAGATACCTAATATCTGAGGTCGACAGAGAAGCCCAGGTAAGATGGTAGGTGGGACAAATTTGAGTTTAGACTCAAACCCCATTCTTGCCAGAGACGCTCAGAGGGCTCAAACAAATCTGTTTGCACCAGGACCCTGCTGCCCCACAGAGACTGAGACATAATTGTGTTGAGCGTCTCCTGTGGAGGTATGGGTTGGCAGTGGTCTACTGCAGGGAGGGGGCTCTGGATGCAGCAGACTTGGGTATGACATAAACCCTCTTGAAAGAGGTCACCATTAATTCCACTATAGAGCTGCCAGAACTTACTCAGGACTGGAAAATAGACTCTTGGAGGGCACGACAGAACCTTGTACACCAGCACCCAGGAGAAAGGAGCAGTGACCACACAAGAGATTGTCCTGGACTTGCCTATGTGTGTCCATGAGTCTCCGGCTGAGGCATGGGGCTGTGGGAGCCTGCTGCAAGGTTGGAGACACAGAGTGTAGCAGTACTTGCATGGGGTCTTTTGTGGGAGGTCACCATTATCTTCATTATCTCCACCACAGTTAGGTTCCAGGTAAATAGCAGAGAGGGAACACAGTTCCACCCATCAACAGAAAACTAGATTAAAGATTTACTGAGCAAGGCTGAAAGCCTTCTTCAGTGATCAATGAAAAGATATAGAGGAAAAGAACAGAATGGGCACGACTAGAGATCTCTTCAAGAAAATTAGAGATACCAAGATCTCTTCAAGAAAATTAGAGATACCAAGGGAATATTTCATACAAAGATGGGCTCAATAAAGGACAGAAATGGTATGAACCTAACAGAAGCAGAAGATATTAAGAGGAGGTGGCAAGAATACACAGAAGAACTGTACAAAAATGATCTTTATGACCCGATAATCACGATGGTGTGATCACTCATCTAGAACCAAATATCCTGGAATGTGAAGTCAAGTGGGCCTTAGAAAGCATCACTATGAACAAAGCTAGTGGAGGTGATGGCATTCCAGTTGAGTTATTTCAAATCCTGAAAGATGATGCTGTGAAAGTGCTGCACTCAGTATGCCAGAAAATTTGGAAAACTCAGCAGTGGCCACAGGACTGGAAAAGGTCAGTTAAATTCCCTATGTTCAAGCTGGTTTTAGAAAATGCAGAGGAACCAGAGATCAAATTTCCAACATCTGCTGGATCATGGAAAAAGCAAGAGAGTTCCAGAGAAACATCTATTTCTGCTTTATTGACTATGCCAAAGCCTTTGACTGTGTGGATCACAATAAACTGTGGTAAATTCTGAGAGAGATGGGAATACCAGACCACCTGACCTGTGCCTTGAGAAATCTGTATGCAGGTCAGGAAGCAACAGTTAGAACTGGACATGGAACAACAGACTGGTTCCAAATAGGAAAAGGAGTACGTCAAGGCTGTATATTGTCACCCTGCTTATTTAACTTCTATGCAGAGTACATCATGAGAAACGCTGGACTGAAAGAAACACAAGCTGGAATCAAGATTGCAGGAGAAATATCAATAACCTCAGATATGCAGATGACATCACCCTTAGGGCAGAAAGTGAAGAGGAGCTAAAAAGCCTCTTGATGAAAGTGAAACAGGAGAATGAAAAAGTTGGCTTAAAGCTCACCATTCAGAAAACGAAGATCATGGCATCCAGTCCCATCACTTCATGGGAAATAGATGGGGAAACCTTGGAAAAAGTATCAGAATTTATTTTTTTGGGCTCCAAAATCATTGCAGATGGTGAGTGCAGCCATGAAATTAAAAGACGCTCACTCCTTGGAAGAAAAATTATGACCAACCTAGATAGCGTATTAAAAAGTGAGGCATTACTTTGCCGACTAACGTCCGTCTAGTCAAGGCTGTATGGTTTTTCCAGTCGTCATGTATGGATGTGAGAGTTGGACTGTGAAGAAGGCTGAGTGCCAAAGAACTGATGCTTTTGAACTGTAGTGTTGGAGAAGACTCTTGAGAATCCCTTGGACTGCAAGGAGATCCAACCAGTCCATTCTGAAGGAGATCAGCCCTGGGTGTTCTTAGAAAGGAATGATGCTGAAGCTGAAGCTCCAGTACTTTGGCCACCTCATGCGAAGAATTGACTCGTTGGAGAAGACTTTGATGCTGGGAGGGATTGGGGGCAGGAGCAGAAGGGGATGACAGAGGATGAGATGGCTGGATGGCATTACTGACTCGATGGACATAAGTCTGAGAGAACTCCGGGAGCTGGTGATGGACAGGGAGGCCTGGCGTGCTGCGATTCATGGGGTCGCAAAGAGTTGGACATGACTGAACGACTGAACAGACTGACTGACTGACTGAGTATGGCCCCGCCTATCAGAACAAGACCCAGTTTTCCCCTTAGGCAGTCTCTCCCATCAAAAAGCTTACATAAGCCTCTTATCCATTTCCATCAGAGGGCAAACAGTCTGAAAACCACTATCACAGAATACTAACCAATCTAATCACATGGATCACAGCCTTATCTAACTCAATGAAACTATGAGCCATGCCATGTAAGGCCACCAAAGACAGACAGGTCATGGTGGGGAGTTCTTCTCCAGTGGTCCACTGGATAAGGGAATGGTAAACCACTTCAGTATCCCTGCCTTGAGAACCCCATAAACAGTATAAAAAGGCAAAATGATAGGACACTGAAAGATGAACTCCCCAGGTCAGTAGGTGTTTAGTATGCTACTGGAGATCAGTGGAGAAACAACTCCAGAAAGAATGAAGAGATGGAGCAAAGCAAAAACACCACCCAGTTATAGATGTGACTGGTGATGAAAGCCAACTCTGATGCTGTAAGAGCAATATTGCATAGGAACCTGGAATGTTAGGTCCATGAATCAAGCCAAATTGGAAGTGGTCAAACAGGAGATGGCATGAGTGAACGTTGACATTTTAGGAATCATCAAATTAAAATGGACTGGAATGGGTGAATTTAACTCATTTAACCATTATATCTACTACTGTGGGCAAGAATCCCTTAGAAGAAATGGAGTAGCCATCATAGTCAACAAAAGGGTCTGAAATGCAGTGGATGGATGCAATATCAAAAAAGACAGAATAATCTCTGTTAGTTTCCAAGGGAAACCATTCAGTATCATGGACCAAGTCTATGGGCTGACCAGTAATGCTGAGGAAGCTGAAGTTGGATGGTTCTATGAAGACCTACACGACCTTCTAGAACAAGCACCCAAAAAAAGATGTCCTTTTTATTATAGAGGACTGGAATGCAAATGTAGAAAGTCAAGAAACATCTGTATGAAACACATGAATGAGTGAATTGAATGAATTCTTAGTTCTATTTTGGACATAATGATTATAAGAAGGAGAAAGAAAAGAGGGAGGAAGAGAAGCAGGAAGAGGATAAACATGAAAATTTTTCAGAGTGTAATACATAAGTGATAAATGATAAAATATTTTTTTGGGGGGGGAAACATTATATATAAAATTGTATGTATTGTTTTTCCACAGCATTATAATGTGGAACTTAAGTATTCAGGAATAAGAATTGTGGTAAGTTAACTATATTTTCTTTATATAAAATTTAAATTAAAAATAAAATCTGAAGATTTGAGTTTGATAACCTCTTTGAAACAGGATTATAACCCTTGATGACCTCTCTAAAATATGTACTTAGATTCTGTGAATTTGGAGCCCATAACTCATTAATTGCTTTCTACTTAATTTCTCAATTGCTTCCTTAGGTTAAATTAAACAGGATTCTCTTTAATAACTATCACTACACAAAAGAATTATATAAGAAAGATCTTCATGACCCTGATAACCACAATGGTGTGATCACTCACCTAGAGCCAGACATCCAGGAATGTGAAGTCACGTGGGCATTAGGAAGAATTACTAAAAACAAAACTAGTTGAGGTGAAGGAATTCCAGTAGAGCTAATTCAAATCCTACAAAATGATGCTTGGAAAGTGCTGCACGCAATATGCTAGCAAATTTGGAAAATTCGGCAGTCACAAGACTGGAAAAGGTCAGTTTTCATTCCAATCCCAAGGAAAGGCAATGCCAAAGAATGCTTAAACTACCACACAATTGCACTCAGCTCACATGGTAGCAAAGTAACGCTCAAAATTCTCCAAGCCAGGCTTCAACAGTACATGAACCATGAACTTCCAGATGTTCAAGATGGATTTTAAAAAGGCAGAAGAACCGGACATCAAATAGTCAACATCCATTGGATCATTGAAAAAGGAAGAGAGTTCCAGAAAAATAATAATAATCTATTTCTACTTTACAGACTATGCCAAAGTTTTTGGCTGTGTGGATTACAACAAACTGTGGGAAATTCTTAAAGAGATGGGAATACCAGATCACCTGACCTGCCTCCTGAAAAATCTGTATGCAGTTCAAGAAACAAAAGTTAGAACTGGACATGAAACAGCAGACTGTTTCAAATTGGGAAAGAAATACTTCAAGGCTGTATATTGTTACCTTGCTTATTTAATTTATATGCAGAGTACATATGCGAAATGCCAGACTGGATGAAGCACAAACTAGAATCAAGACTGCCGACAGAAATATCAATAACCTCATATACCAACATGACACCAGCATTATGGTAGAAAACGAAGAGGAGCCAAAGAGCCTCTTGATGAAAGTAAAAGAGGAGAGTGAAGAAGCTGCCTTAAAACTCAACATTGAGATAACTAAGATCATGGCATCGGGTCCCATCACTTCCCAGCAAATAGATGGGGAAACAATGGAAACAGTGACAGATATTTGTGGGGGCTCCAAAATCACCTCAGCTGGTGATTTCAGGCATTAAAGTAAAAGACACTTGCTCCTTGAAAGAAACACTATGACAACCTACACAGCTTATTAAAAAGCAGAGACATTACTTTGCCAACAAAGATCCATCTAGTCAAAGCTATGGTATTCCAGTAGTCATGTATGGATGTCAGAGTTGGACTATAAAGAAAGCTTAGCACTGAAGGATTGATGCTTTTGAGCTGTGGTGTTGAAGAAGACTCTTGAGAGTCCCTTGGACTGCAAGGAGATCCACCCAGTCCATCCTAAAGGAAATGAGTCCTGAATACTCATTGGAAGGACTGATGCTAAAGCTGAAGCTCCAATACTTTAGCCACCTGATGCGAAGAACTGACTTATTTGAAAAAACCCTCATGTAGGGAAAGATTGAAGGTGGGAGGAGAATTGGAGGACGGAGGATGAGATGGTTCGATGGCATTACCGACTCGATGGACATGAGTTTGTGTAAATCACAAGATTTGGTGATGGACAGGGATGCCGGGTGTGCTGCAGTCCATGGGGTCACAAAAAGGTGGATACAACTGAGAGAGTGAACTGATCTGGACTGAACAGTGTTAGTGCTGTATGTGCATTCAAATCATAGTGATTAGTTTAGTTCAGTTCAGTCACTCAGTCATGTCTGACTCTTTGCGACCCCATGAATCACAGCACGCCAGGCCTCCCTGTCCAACACCAACTCCCGGAGTTAACCCAAACTCATGTCCATCGAGTCGGTGATGCCATCCAGCCATCTCATCCTCTGTCATACCCTTCTCCTCCTGCCTCCAATTCCTCCCAGCATCAGGGTCTTTTTCAATGAGTCAACTCTTCTCATGAGGTGGCCAGAGTATTGAAGTTTCAGTTTCAGCATCAGTCCTTCCAATGAACACCCAGGACTGATCTTTAGGATGAACTGGTTGGATCTCCTTGCAAGACTCTCCAAGGGACTCTCAAGAGTCTTCTCCAACACCACAGTTCAAAAGCATCAATTCTTCGGAACTCAGCTTTCTTCAAGTCCAACTCTCATATCCATACGTGACCACTGGAAAAACCATAGCCTTGACTAGACGGACCTTTGTTGGCAAAGTAATATCTCTGTTTTTGAATATGCTATCTAGTTTGGTCATAACTTTCCTTCCAAGGAGAAAGCGTCTTTTAATTTCATGGCTGCACTCACCATCTGCAGTGATTTTAGAGTCCCCCAAAATAAAGTCTGATACTTTTTCCACTGTTTCCCCATCTATTTCCCATGAAGTGATGTGACCAGATGCCATGATCTTCGTTTTGTGAATGTTGAGTTTTAACCAACTTTTTCACTCTCTTCTTTCACTTTCACCAAGAGACTCTTTAGTTCCTCTTCACTTTCTGCCATAAGGGTGGTGTCTTCTGCATATCTGAGGTTATTGATATTTCTCCCGGCAATCTTGATTCCAGCTTGTGTTTCTTCCAGTCCAGCGTTTCTCATGATGTACTCTGAATAGAAGTTCAATAAACAGGGTGACAATATACAGCCTTGACGTACTCCTTTTCCTATTTGGAACCAGTCTGTTGTTCCATGTCCAGTTCTAACTGTTGCTTCCTGACCTGCATATAGGTTTCTTAAGAGGCAGGTCAGGTGGTCTGGTATTCCCATCTCTCTCAGAATTTACCACAGTTTATTGTGATCCACACAGTCAAAGGCTTTGGCATAGTCAATAAAGTAGAAATAGATGTTTCTCTGGAATTCTCTTGCTTTTTCCATGATCCGATGGATGCTGGCAATTTGATCTTGGTTCCTCTGCCTAAAACCAGAACTTGAACTGGAAATTCGAGGTTCACATACTTTTGAAGCCTGGGTTGGAGAATTTTGAGCATTAATTTACTAGCGTGTGAGATGATTAAGTTGATACAATTTAAGTAAATTAAAAACTATGAAGCTATATCTCAAGGAAAAAATAAAGTTCTGCTTTAATTCAAAGAATAATTTACTCTTTCCCTCCACTTCTGATTTCAATTCAGGTTTGGTTTATTTCTCTAATTCTCCCACTTCTCCATATCCCCTTAATTATTTCTCTATGAAAAGAATAGAATCAAGTTTATTGTTTTCTCATTACTTCTGATTCAGTATCAATACTTTGCCCCTAAATCACTTTTTAATTAAGAGTCTAGTTAATTATTTGACTTAGAGTCCAAATAATGGTAGCAATGATCAACTTTATTGTGTTTGGTTAAGAAACACAATCAAGACTGCTTTCTTATTTTCTCTTCCTCAATTTCATGCATTGCTAATCTCCTTTTGTTGACAACATTGTCCTATTGTAGCATGGCTTATTTCCCAAGAGACTCAAAACAGCATATAGAAAATTCTTAGTCTAGATCATAAAATTATATTGAGCCAAGACTTGACAATGAATGACATTTGATCATGGCTGATGGCACCCTACTCCAGTACTCTTGCCTGGAAAACCACGTGGATGGTGGAGCCTGGTAGGCTGCAGTCCATGGAGTCACTAAGAGTCGGACACGACTGAGAGACTTTACTGTCCCTTTTCACTTTCATGCATTGGAGAAGGAAATGGCTACCCACTCCAGTGTTCTTGCCTGGAGAATCCCAGAGATGGCGGAGCCTGGGTCATCTATGGGGTTGCACAGAGTCGGACACGACTGAAGTGACTTAGCAGTAGCAGAGGAATTAAAAACTTTTGAGATGAATCTTTAAAAAGGATGTGTTAAAGGAAGAGCTACATAAACTTGTGTAGATATGTGACTACCAATTTTTAGACTACTTATACTACATTATGCTATAACTTAGTGCAGGCTTATATAATATTTTATTTAACATTTTGCTGCTGCTGCTGCTAAGTCACTTCAGTCGTGTCCGACTCTGTGCAACCCCATACGCGGCAGCCCGCAAGGCTCCCCCATTCCTGGGATTCTCCAGGCAAGAACACTGGAGTGGGTTGCCATTTCCTTCTCCAATGCATGCAAGTGAAAAGTGAAAGTGAAGTCACTCAGTCGTGTCTGACTCTTAGCGAGCCCATGGACTGCAGCCCACCAGGTTCCTCTGTCCATGGGATTTTCCAGGCAAGAGTGCTAGTCTCCCATTATCTGTCTTGTCTTCAGTGTTTTTCCATCCTCCCATTTGTTCTCCATAGTGTTAGTGAATTAATCTAAAATTAATAAATAAAATAAATAAAAATGTGTTCTCTCTCTTTACTGCTCAAATAAAAATACCACCATCACCAGCAGCCAACAAATAAAGAATAAACACAAATAGTCTCAGCTCCTTGGTCTAGTTTTGAAATACCCATAAATTTTCTCTCAAACTTATTGATACTTTTCAGCCAGCTTCAGAGCCACTCCATAAAACAAAAACCACTGTCCTACCAATTTCATCATTCTATTCAAAGCAGTGATTTGTTTTCCTGCCTTTTAAATCATTATCTACACTGAAAATTTTATATTTATTTAAGGGAAATCTCTAACATCAACAACTTTCTGTTTCCTCCTGTTGTTAATTAATATGCCCTTGATTACTATTGTGTCCTCCATCTTAAAGCACCCAGATTTCATAACATATTTTCTGATATTTCTGACTCATCAGTTGATGATGAATATGCACATCTTCATTCTGAACTCAAAGATACTTGCCTTCTGAAGTAACCTGATAAAACTATATACTTAGAGATAATTCCTGTCATGTGCACATATGAAGTTATACAAGCTTATGAATGCCAGTCATCTCTTATTCTAGGAATCACACTAGGCTTTGAGATTAAAAAAAAATAAGATAATTCTCCCTTGAAAGAAGTGTGAGAGGCAAGCAAAAACAAGGCAATTTATAGTAATTTGAAAAGAATGAACTGGTATATATACTGGTGATATATATAGATATTGGTATGAGCAATCTGAAGAGAAATTGGTTAAATTGTTTCAAAAGCCTTCAAAATATATATAATGTGATTCAGTAATTATACTTTTTTGCATTTTAGAGATAATCAAAGTTGATTCCAAATAAGCATTCTTGAACCCAAGTGAAGTGAAAGTCACCCAGTCATGTCTGATTTTTTGTGACCCCATGAATGATACAGTCCATGGAATTCTAAAGGCCAGAATACTAGAGTGGGTAAACTTTCCCTTCTCCAGGGGATCTTTCCAGCCCAGGGATTGAACCCAGTTCTCCCACATTGCAGGTAGATTGTTTACCAGTTGAACCACAAGGGAAGCCAAAGGACACTGGAGTGGGTCACCCATCTTTTCTCCAGTGTATCTTCCCAACCCAGGAACAAAACCAGGATCTCTTGTGTTGCAGGCAGATTCTTTACCAACTGAGCTATCAGGGAAGCCCAAAGTATTAGTATAGTTTATATTGAAGAATCTTTCTAGGTAGTAAGCTGGGACAATTGTAAAGCTTAACCCTATGTGTTTCCTATCTTCTAAGGATTATTATTCTTAGTTACCCAAACTTTAATATCTTGAATATCTTTATTTCTTACAGTTTATCTCTCTTTGATAGTCATTTCAAATAGTAAGGTAACTGTTCACTTTTTCTATATCTTACAAGGAATAAACTCATTTATTATATCTATTATATTCATTTTTCTTCTGTGCATAATCATTCTTTTTATTTTTGTTGACGAGTTCTCTTTATCTTTGGTTTTCAATAGTCTTACTTTGATGCATCCTGGTATATATATATATATATATATATATATATATATATATATATATGTATTTTAATGGTATACATGGTATACATATATATATATGTATTTTAATAATTACCTCTACAGACCAAGTTGCTCTCTGAGGACCTGTTCTTCCTCAGGTCAAATCATGCTAGGACAGTGATGGTCATCCCTAGAAGCAGACAGACTTTGCCTCCTATTTTAATAGGAGACTTTAGGCTCTTGGTGCTGGCAGACCTCATCTCTATTCCCAGTTAATTACTACTCTGTATTTATGCTGGGCTTGGGGCACAAATGAGCCCTGCTTAGCACTTCTGTTCCAGTCTCAGAACTCAGCAGGCCCTGTGTGCCTGTACCAATGAGGGGGCTGTCCCAGGCGACCTCTCCTGCTCCCAGTCTTTCTTATAGGCACTTGATGGAGGCCCATTCAGACAGTAAAGAATCTGCCTGCAATGCAGGAGACCTGGGTTCAATCCCTGGGTTGAGAAGATTCCCTGGAGAAAGGAATGGCAACCCATTCCAGTATTATGGCCTGGAGAATTCCACGGACAGAGGATCCTAGCAGGCTAAACAGTCTATGGGGTTGCAGAGTCGGACACGACTGAGCGACTTTCACTTCACCTCACTTCAGTTAGTAACTGAGGACTCCTCTGGTATCTAGGGTTTCTACCAGCTCAAGACTCTCAAGTTAGTCCACACTTGTCCTCTAGAAATTCACTTCATGTTCAGGTGTTTTCTTCTTATTTATTTTTATGACTTGCTCCCTCCTCCTTCAGTGGTCTGCCAAAGTTCAAACAGTTGATATGTTTCCACTGTCCTCAGAGTGGCTCATCATCACTGCTTGGAATTCAGTTTACCTGCTGCCTTGAGATCTCGGTGTTTCTCAAAAGTTCAAAACTTATGATTTTGCATATTGCCCAGATTTGTATCATTGCTGGTTAGGATGAGAGTGACCTTGTTGTGTAGTTTTCCATGTTCTAAGCTAAAGCTGAAGTCATATATATCTAGAAACTTTTGACTAAAGCATGGAGAATATAACTTTCACATTATTGAGTGCTGGGTATTGTTGTCCTCCTTTAAAGAGTAAAGGAGTTGTTTTAGTCAGGCAATTATCAGACTCCTCAATTATCTGTATCCTTTGGAAGCTCATCATACATTCTGTTACTAGGAAATAAAAACAGACCACATCCAGGAATAATTCAAGTTTACTAAGCATGATTTGTATGCACCAGGTGTTCAGGGAGGATTCTCCACCCTGACTATTCATTACTAGAATGTCTCTCAGCCTAGTATGAGCTGTGAAAATTGTTCAACTTGTATCTTTAAAGTCATTCTTTGCCATCCTATTGGGGCTTTATCCTACTTATCTGCAATTCAGTATTGGACAATAGATCCAAGGAGAAATTCATCTAGTTTTTAGAGATTTCCTTTCTGCATACTCCAAAGGTAAAGAATCTGCCTGCACTGCAGGAGACCCTGGTTCAATTCCTGGATTGGGAAAATCCCCTGGAGAAGGAAATGACAACCCACTTCAGAATTCTTGCCTGGAGAATTTCTTGGAGAGAGGAGCCTGGCAGGCTACAGTCCATGAGGTTGCAGAGTTGGAACATCGGAGTGACTTTCACTTTCACTTTTTGCCTACTTTCCTCCTCTTGGTTATTCTGCCTGTGAAATTATAGGTGTATCTGCTTTCTCTGGCTCCATCTCCTCAGTTCAGTGAGGCTGCTATTCTGTACTGTTACGTGGAAAACACCTCCTGGCAGGAAGCCAATGAAATTGTCAGGCTCAACAGGGATCATAAGCAGATCCATTTTTCTAAAGGATTATAGTCAGGTGCTGCCTATTTTTTGAAGACTAGGATAAGTTGAGTTTTTAAAAGTGTACTTTTTCTAGTTTTATAGTTGCTCATAGAGGGGTGTAAGTATGGTGCCAGTAACTCCATCAAGTCCACAAGTAGAAAATTGCTAAACATTATTCACAGAATTTGCCCCCTCAGTTGAAGTCTTCTCGAGAGAATGTGTAAATGTTTTGAGAGCCTACTTGACCTTGTGGGTCAAGACTAGACTTCAAAATTAGTTTCATGTATTCTGGTGAAGTGACTATTACATATGCTTCAGTTTAATGGGAATCTCCTCAAATTCAGATAAAAGCATGAATTAGCAAATGAATATCATGTTACATAGAATTTTATTTCAGAAACGTTAAATGTTTTCTGATTAAATTTAGATTCATAAATGCTGCCCCTTTATTTTCTAAAGGTTATATGTTATACAACTCTTTATTATCTATAACTTTTGATGTTTTTTGTCTGTATAGCAATGCAAAATTCTTTTGGTATTTGTATTTCAGAATCAGCCTACACAGATGAATGTATTGTCTTTAAAAGGCTATATAACAATTATTTTTGCATGAAAATGTAATGGCATAAAGCCACTTATCACTTAAAAAGTAAAGTCTGGCTTATGCAAGAAAGGCACTTACCATATTAAAATGTCCTTTAAGGCACTACTCAATCAAAAAATTGAACATATGGTGAAACAAATCTTTAGCACTTTAATTTAATTGTTACAGAAAATACTATATTAACTGTTGATCCTTTGAGACATATAGAACAAGAGAAAATTTTGCTCTCCATGATAGCACTGGCAACTTCCTATTGAGTGGGCAAAGGCAGCATACACACCTATCAAACAAGCATTAATTTATTGGATCATTTAGTAAAAGGCAATAGTTATTTGAAGAGAGTGGTACTTTATCCATTTCAACTTGAAGCAAACCACAATATGATAAAACAAAAAATATAAAAAATAGGTTATTGATATCTGGTAAAAAAATAAAATACCATATTTTAGAATATAGCTATTAAGTAAAGTATGAAATCAGTGTATTTCTTGGCAAATCAGATTAGTATAGCATGATCCTATGATAGCATAATGACTGAAATGTACTCTGACTCTGAAGACAAGTATGTTTAAATGTTTCATTAGTGCCAGCATGGATGTCAATGTCTTTTTTATTTAATGCAAGTGGATACTTTTTACAAATTTTATTTTCTTCATATCATAAACTAAACACAAGTGACCATGAGTAGCATGTTATAAATTCCTACACATCATTTAGCATTTATTCATACAATATCCTGAGTAAAATTTTGAGCAGTACAGAACTTTATGCAAGATGTGATTTTTTTCAACTAAGTTTTGCTACCTAACACAATATTTATATTAAAATGCTATTCTTAACATAATTTTAGAAAGGAACAAAAGGGAAAAGAATTGGAGAATGGCAGTGCAATTTCTTGATTAGCAGTTTTGACAGCTATCTACTGCCAGCTGCCAGTAAAACTCTTACATACATGCTCAGTTGCTCAGTCGTGTCTGATTCTTTGTGACCGCATGGACTGGAGCCCACCAGGCTCCTCTGTCCAGGGAATTTTTCAGGTGAGAATACTTGAATTGGTTGCCATTTCCTTCTCCAGGGGATCTTCCTGACCCAGGGATCAAACCCAGGTCTCCTGTGTCTCCTGCTTGGTAGGTGGGTTCTTTACTACTAAGCCACCTGAAAATCCTTATATTGCCTACATATTATTCTCAGGTTATCAAATTATAACGTCTGCCTCCCCTATCACTGGCATCATGTAAGTATGTAAGACTAATGCATAGAGACATAGGGTCACAATTTGTTTTTTATTAAGATAATTAGCCTCTTCTATGAGACTGTTCCTTGGAGAAGGAAATGGCAACCCACTTCAGTATTCTTGTCTAGAGGATCCTGTGGACAGAGGAGCCTGGTGGACTGCTGTTCATAGAGTTGCACAGAATCAAACATGACTAAAGTGACTTAGCATGCATGCATGCATTGGGGTAGGAAATGGCAACCCACTCCAGTGTTCTTGCCTGGAGAATCCCAGGGACAGAGGAGCCTGATGGGCTGCTGTCTATGGGGTCACATGGAGTCAGACATGACTGAAGCAACATAGCAGCAGCAGCAGCATGAGAATGTTCTTAGTTTTACAACCTAGTATCTCCATCAAAATATTTGGATTATAAAAGTTTTTTATTTGAAAGTTCACCCAAAGATAGCAATCAGACTGGTCAAAGAAAACTAAATAGGAATTTTTTTTTTTTTCAAATCCATGCATTTTATGACATGAATCTAGTCTTAGAGCTTTGTACCCAAGAAATAATTTTGTAAACAAAATTTCAATGAATATTAGACACAGCCAGTATATTAAAGCTAGACTAAAGCAAATCCATTTTGAAGGAGATCAGCCCTGGGATTACTTTGAAAGGAATGATGCTAAAGCTGAAGCTCCAGTACTTTGGCCACCTCATGCGAAGAGTTGACTCATTGGAAAAGACTCTGATGCTGGGAGGGATTGGGGGCAGGAGGAGAAGGTGAAGACAGAGGATGAGATGGCTGGATGGCATCACTGACTCAATGGACGTGAGTCTGAGTGAACTCTGGGAGTTGGTGATGGACAGGGAGGCCTGGCGTGCTGCGATTCATGGGGTCGCAAAGAGTCAGACACGACTGAGAGACTGAACTGAACTGAACTGAACTAAAAGCAAATCATTAGATATCTCTTTCTTTTTGCCTATTTTTGTAAGCATTATTTACAGACAAATTGATAGAGTTAATAACTGAGAGTGTATTTATTTAATGCTTATAACAAAGTTTTGTTAAATTAACAACCCACAGTTAATTAACAATTTTAATGTGTTAAACTTAACATGCAATACACCATTTATTCATCTCAATCAGCCTATTGAAAATGTTATCATTATTATTAATATTATTGTTAATATTTTAATGATTAAGAGATAAAAGCTTAGAGAAGTTTAATTTGAGGAAAATTACATAGGTGACAAAATCCAAGTCTGTCTGACAGCAAAGACTTGCTCTTAATCTTCATATATATTACCTTTGATTATTCCACACTGTCACCGTTTTGCTGAATTAAACAGTATACAATGTTAATTGACCTCGAGTAGATGTTCTATTGTGAGTATAATATTAGTTGCTTTACTGTCTGTTATTTCACTTGTTGGATTCATATATTTTAAAAAGGGTCATGTCTGCTCTTGAATATGCATGTGTGTGTGTGTGTTTAATCATTCAGTCATTTCTGACTCTTTGTGACCCCATGGACTATATAGCCTGCCAGGCACCACTGTCCATGGGATTTCCCAGGCAAGAATACTGGAATGTGTAGCCATTCCTTCTCCAGAGGATCTTCCCAATACAGGGATCAACTTGGGTCTCCTTCCTTGCAGGCAAATTCTTTAGTACCTGAGCCACCAGGGAAGCCCCTGCTCTTGGGTAGGAATAATATAAGTAACTTACATGGTCAAAAATTACCAACTAAGGATGTATCATCACACTTGGTTAGTTCAAGAGCTGCTGAAAATTAAGGTTTGTTTTAAAACAAAGCATTGATTTTTCTACCAATATAATTTTGAGATGAAGTGTAAAAATAAGAAATAACTGATTTTCATTAATGTGGTAGTTCATGGAATAGTATGTAAAGTACATTGTCGATTCTTTTCTAGCTGTATATGCTATATACCTTTGACATATTATTTCTATTTTTCAGTTACTTTGTTTTAATTAGATGATAGTATTATATCCTTTCTATGCATCATGTACTGGTAATAACAAATTAGAAAAAATAATCTTAAAACCCCACTGGATAAAACCTTTTGAATTTATTAATTATCAATTCCAAAAATTATATTCTGATTGATGAACCATATTATATTTTACTATGACATTGTTGTGAAATTATAATTTATGGATTGGCCACATCACTGTGGCAATTTTAGTATCATTTCTAAGTGTCCTTTTTTCTCTTTACCATATGTATAAACTAGACTTTCATTTGATTTCACTGTTCATATTTTATTCTCTTTTAAACTGTCTTTCTTCCATAAATCATTCTCCTTAGATTGGATATTAGTAATTTCCTACAAGACAAGAACAATTTGATGAGCAATTTAATCTTATTATTGCAAGGTTAAATAAAAGGCAGGTGTCTTAGAAATCTGCCTGAACTAATTTAAATGACCTCATTTCAAGTGGGTACCAATCAAGACTCTTTTATGCTACAAAGTATCAAAATTTCAATGCTTAATATTTGTTCAGAAAATATAAATATTAATTGCTGTGTTTTCAGGCTCTTGCAGTCAGATGTGTATCTGTCATCCTTTGCAACTCTACCTACCAATGCTTTGTACATTAGCATGCTTTAATGAAAAATATAAAAATTCTATACATAGCTACAACAACATTATAGAAAGGTAAAGGTATAGAATATATTTAGAAAAATTGCAGATATAAGAGGAAAACCTGGTAACAATGATTATAAATTTGGAATAAAAATACAATAGACTCAAACCCAAATCACTTTTTAATAGTTTTATGAAAACATAAAATATTATGTTATAAATACATTTTACAGCAAATTCTGGAGTATTCCCTGGTGGTCCAGGTTAGGACTTAGACCTCTCAATTCCAAGAGTTGTGGTTCAATTACTGGTTGGAGAACTAAGATCCCACAAGCCACGATGCATGGCCAAATAATAAATAAATAAACCAGTTGTTTAAAAAGTAAGAAAAAAATTGAATTCTTCATCTGTTAAATAGGCATAATAATAGCTACCATATAGGCTTTGTTTAGCAAGAAACATCTGCTTGCGCCCCCAAAGAAGAAATCCCACCACATACAGGAAAACAAAAGGGCATGGCAATGCCTGCTACCAGGAGCAGCAGTCCCAGTATATCAACCTACTGCAAGTGTCAGAGTTGTTAAGAAAGACATAAATGCAGACAAGGAAAAGAATAACACTTTCTTGACATAAATAAGAGACAGAGTAAGATCAGCTTCAATAGCACGTGTCAGTAACCCCATGGTCAACCCAGCAACTGACACAGAGAGTCTGCATGTAGCCATCATGTGCTGGAGGCCAAGGAGGTATTCCCTCCTCCCTGGGAACAGATACAGGAGTAGACTTGACCAGGTGGCATGTGATGAACCCTCCTAAAGCAGAACAAAGTATAGATCCAGCCCAGAACTGGAAAATATTCTTTCAAACAAGGATATGTGACTTCTATGGCTGTGAAGTCTCCTTACCTCCTTATAAAGAAATGTTCTAGGCATAGGACATGTTCTCACAGGGATGGGCAAACTGTGCAAGTCTCCCTTTCTGATAATCTTAATTTGAATATTTAATAAAATAATGTATAAGATATTTAAAACATGTTAATAAATGGATAAACATATGATAACTCTTGAGCTAGAACAAAGAAGATGACAGAATAGGATAAGAGAGAATAGAAGAACATTCTCCTGAGAGAACACCAAAATAGCAACTAGCTGCAAAACAATGTTGGAACCCACCAAGAAAGATACCCCATGTCCAAGGGCAAAGGAGAAACCACAACAAGACAGTAGCAGGGATGCAATAACTTTTAAAATCAAACTCCATAACCACCGGAGATGTTTGGAGCGTACAAACAAAACCTTTTGTGCATCAGGACCCAGAGAAAGGAGCATTGACCTCCACAAGAGACTGAGCCAGACCAGCCTTTGAGGGTTTGCGTGTCTCCTGAAGAGGCTCATGTCAGTAGTGGCCCGCAGCAAGGGCAGGGGCTCTGGCAGCAGCAGTCCTAGGAGGCAAGGCATGTGGCATAAGTCCTCTTGAAAGAGATTGTCATCAGCCTCACAATAGAGCTGCCAAGAAGGCAATCCATAAACTGGAGAACAATTATACCAAAGAAGCTCCCACACTGTTCCAAAGTTGTAAGGCCCACAACAGATTTTCAACCTGGGAAATGAAACCCCCCAGGGAATGTGAACAGTGAAGAAGTTGGCTTAAAACCCAACATTCAGAAAACTGAGATAATGGCATCCAGTCCCATTACTTCATGCAAATAGATGGAGAAACATTGGAAAGCATGACAGACTTTATTTTCTTGGACTCCAAAATCACTGTGGAGGGTGACTTCAGCCATGAAATTAAAAGATGCGTGCACCTTGGAAGAAAAGCTGTGACAAACCTAGACAGTGTATTAAAAAGCAGAGACATTACTTTGACAACAAAGGTCTGTATATAAAAAGTCATGATTTTTCAAGTAGTCATGTACTGATGTGAGAGTTGGACCAAAAAGAAAGCTGAGCACCAAAAAATGGATGACTTTTTGAACTGTAGTGTTGGAAAAGACTCGAGAGTCCCTTGGATTGCAGCAGAAAAACCAAGTCAATCCTAAAGGAAATCAATCTTGAATATTCATTGGAAGGACTGATGCTGAAGCTGAAGCTCCACTACTTTGACCACCTGATGCAAAGAGCCAACTCACTGGAAAAGAAACTAATGTTGGGAAAGAGTGAAGGCAAGAAGATAAGGAGAAAACAAGGATGAGATAGTTGGCTAGCATCACCAACTTGATTAGTATGAATTTGAACAAGCTCCAGGAGATGATGAAGGGCAGGGAAGCCTGGCCTGGTGCAATCCATGGGGTTCCAAAGAGTCAGACATGACATAGTTTTGCCTAGAGAAAGCATTGATCATAGCAAACACCCTCTTCCAACAATACAAGAGACAATTCTACACATGGACATCATCAGATAGTCAATACCAAAATAAGATTGATTATATTCTTTTCAGTCAAAGACTGAGAGCTCTATACAGTCAGCAAAAAAAGACTAGGAGCTGACTATGACTCAGATCATGAACTCCTCATTGCCAAATTCAGACTTAAACTGGAGAAAGTAGGAAAAACCACTAGACCATTCAGGTATGACCTAAATCAAACCCTTTATGATTAAACAGTGAAAGTGACAAATAAATTCAAGGAATTAGATCTGATAGACAGAGTGCCTAAAAACTATGGACAGAGGTTTGTTACATTGTACAGGAGGCTGTGATCAAAATCATCACCAAGGAAAAAAATGCAAAAAGTCAATCATATGTGAAATGGATCACCAGTCCAGGTTCGATGCATGATACAGGGTGCCTGGGGCTGGTGCACTGGGATGACCCAGAGGTATGGGATGGAGAAGGAGGTGGGAGGGGGGTTCAGGATGGGGAACACAGGTGCACCCGTGGCAGATTCATGTCAATGTATGGCAAAACCAATGCAATATTTTAAAGTAATTAGCCTTCAAAATAAATAGAAAAAAAAGATAAAAATTTAAAAAAGTCAAAATGGTTGTCTGAGAAGTAATTACAAATAGCTGAGAAAAGAGAAGTGAAAGGCAAAAGAGATAAGGAAAGATAATTCCACCTGAATACAGAGTTCCAAAGAATGTAAGGAAAGATAAGGAAGCCTTCCTAAGTGATGAATGCAAAGAAACAGAAGAAAACAATAGAATGGGAAAGACTAGAGATCTTCTCAAGAAAATTAGAGATACCAAGGGAATATTTCATGTAATGATGGGATCAATAAATGATTGAAGCAGCATGGATATAACAGAAGCAGAAGATATTAAGGAGAGGTGGCATGAATACACAGAAGAACTGTACAAAAAGATATTCATGACCCAGATAACTACGATGGTGTGATCACTCACCTGGAGCCAGACACCCTGGAATGTAAAGTCAAATGGGCCTTAGAAAACATCACTATGAACAAAAGCTGAGCTATTTCAAATCCTAAAAGATGATGCTGTGAAATGCTTCACTCAATACGCCAGCAAATTTGGAAAATTCAGCAGTGGCCACAGGACTAGAAAAGGTCAGCTTTCATTCCAATCCAAAAGAGAGGCAATGC
Source organism: Budorcas taxicolor (assembly GCF_023091745.1). Classification (NCBI taxonomy): domain Eukaryota; kingdom Metazoa; phylum Chordata; class Mammalia; order Artiodactyla; family Bovidae; genus Budorcas; species Budorcas taxicolor. Next base: position 92,979,048 of record NC_068910.1, read on the forward strand.
CAAAGAATTGTCAAACTACTGCACAATAGCACTCCTCTCACATGCTAGCAAAGTAATGCTCTAAATTTACCACCCTAGTCTTCAACAGTATGTGAACCAAGAACTTCCGATGTCCAAGCTCGATTTAGAAAAGGTAGAGGAACCAGCGATCAAGTTGCCAACAACCGTTGGATCACAGGAAAAGCAAGAGAATTACAGAAAAATAACTACTTCTGCTTCACTGACTATGTTAAAGCCTTTGGCTGTATATCATGACAAACTCTGTTAAATTCTTAAAGAAATGGGAATACTAGACCATCTTACCTGCTCCTGAGGAATCTGTATGCAGGTCAAGAAACAACAGTTAGAAACAGTCATGAAACAATGGACCTGTTCCAAATTGGGAAAGGAGTACATCAAGGCTGTATATTGTCACCTTGCTTATTTAACGTATGTGCAGAGTACATCAAGTGAAACGTCAGACTGAAGGAAGCACAGCTGGGAAAAATGTCAATAACTTCAGATATGCAGATGACACCACCCTTATGGCAGAAAGTGAAGAGGAGCTGAAGAGCCTCTTGATAAGAGGGAAAGAGGAGAGTGTAAAAGCTGGCTTAAAACTCAACATTCAAAAAATTCTGGCAGATGATGAGGGACAGGGAATCCTGGTGAAATGCTATTCAGTCATAAAAAAGGATAGGGTTCTGGCACTTGCAAAAACATGGCATAACATACTCCTCATTCATCCATGATTTTGCAAATGCCAGCACTCTTATTTTTTATGGCTGAATAACATTCCGCTATATAAACACCACATTTTCTTTATCAATTCCTCCATCAGTGGGCAATTAAGCTGTTCCATTTATTCAGTTCAGTTCAGTTCAGTGGCTCAGTTGTGTCCTACTATTTGCAACACCACAGACTGCAGCACACCAGGCTTCCTTGTCCATCACTAACTCCTGGAGCTTGCTCAAACTCATATTCATTGAGTCCACTGACTCATGCCATCCAACCATCTTATCCTCTGTCATCCCCTTCTCCTCCTGCTTTCAATCTTTCCCAGCATCAGGTCTTTTCCAGTGAGTCAGTTATTTGCATCAAGTGGCCAAAGTATTGGAGCTTCAGCCTCAGCATCAGTACTTTCAATGAATATTCAGGACTGATATCCTTTAGGATTGGCTGGTTTGATCTCCTTGCTGTCCAAGGGACTCTCAAGAGTCTTCTCCAACACAACAGTTCAAAAGCATCACTTCTTCAGCATTCAGCTTTCTTTATGGTCCAACTCTCACATCCATACATGATTATTGGAAAAATCATAGCTTTGACTAGATGGATTTTGTTGGAGAAGTAATGTCTCTGCTTTTGAATATATGTCTAGGTTTGTGATAGTTTTTCTTCCAAGGAGAAAGCATCTTTTAATTTCATGGCTTCAGTCACCATCTACAGTGATTTTGGAGCCCCGGAAAATAAAGTCTGTCACTGTTTCCCCATCTATTTGCCATGAAGTGATGGGACTGAATGTCATGATCTTAGTTTTTTGAATGTTGTATTTTAAGCCAGCTTTTCATTCTCCTCTTTCACTTTTATCAAGAGGCTCTTTAGCTCCTCTTCACTTTCTGCCATAAGTGTGGTGTCATCTGCATATCTGAGGTTATTGATATTTTTATTATCTTTAAAAAAATCCAATCAAATATTTATAAATATATTGTCCATTTTTATTGTGGTCCAAATGTTTAAATTGAGATCTGTTTTCTTAAGAATTGAATGTTCAAAACAGTATTGTTACGTTCACCTCAATCCATGGGGTCATAAAGAGTCAGACACAACTTAGTGACATAAAAGTAATATTTACCTTTCTGTGTCATACCCATTGAGTCAGTGATGCCATCCATGTAGCTACTGTTTAAATGCTTTATCAACATTAAATTGTAAGGTAATTTTACATCATTGGATATAATAAGAATTAGAAGTAACTATTCAAATGAAAACTGGATATAATCAATATTCATGGGTTACTTAAACTGCATTATGTGGGAAAAAAGGAAGAATGATACTTAAAATCTAATTAAAAACACTGCAGCTAAATATTAATAGGTAAGACAAAAGGCATAATAAATGACATTTTTTAAAAAGCTATTCAAATCAAATGATTTTTTTTTTGCAGTTAACAGTGATAGAAGAGTCAATATTTTGTTATAATTTCTGCCCGTACATTTGTCTTTGTTGGTAAAATGAGGACTGTCAGAGATTCAGAGGTGCATTGTCATAGCAAACCTAATGTGTCTTTATCTTTGTTCTGAGGAGTGTATTACAAGAAGAAATATTAAATATATAGAACACATGTAGATCTTCCTTGTTAGTAACATGAACTTTGCAATTCTCTGTTTGCTTTTTTTATCCTTTCTCAGACACAATCTGAGAAAAGGGAGCTATAGTTTCAGGAATAAAGTCAGGGATGACTTCTTTTAATCCTCATAGCAGTGATTATCTTGACACTTTAATTAGAGTTGTGAGTTATGGACTATCATTAGAATACAGACATACAGCTATTTACCAGTCCACAATTATAATATCATAAAATATTATAAAACACATTGAAATTGTGCACATTTTATTTTTTGCCCAAATAAGCAAAAGCTAAAAGAATTCATTAATACTAAACAAAAAATGTAAAGGGGCATCTTTAAGTGGAAAAAGGGTGGCACTAGTTAGTAATAAATTTGCAGGAGTAAAAATATCACTGGATAAGGTCAATATATAATAAAAGCAATGAATCAATCACTTAAAAAACAAGCATAAAAGTTAATACATAAAAGTAGTAAAATTACAATAATTAGTTAAGGGATACATAAAATTATAAATAAAACTGTATCATTAAAAGTACAAAATATAAGATGGTAGAAAGATGGGACTTTGAAATATGTTCAGATCTAAACTGTTATCAGTTAAAACAAGCTGCTATTTACATAGGACACTATTAGTGAACCTCGTTGTAACAAGTAATCATTTATTTTAAACACATAAAAGAAAATGAGAAGAGAATCTAAACATAACAGTAAAGAAAACTATCAAAACACGAAGAGAGAAAGGGAACAGAACTACGAAAACAGCCTGAGAACAACTAATGAAACAAATATTAACATTAAAATATCAACTGGAAATATTAATAGCTAAAATGAAAAATAATATTGAAGAGAATTTCAAACTTATTTATGTGAATAAGAAGTCTTGAATCTCACACACACACACACTCCCCAAAATCCTCTCCTACACGATTAGCATTTTTCTAAATGTAATAGCATCATTTGGTTTATGATAGCCATATACTGTTATGGCTACCATTGTGTTCAGGAAAAACAACTAACTGTTTCTGGTGGCCTACAATTATCTTGAAGATATGATTATTTTTGTTCCTTTTCACCATTTCTGTCTTTGCTACTTATTTTTCAGCCAATATGTCTTCATTCTTGTTTTCTAGACATGCCAAGACGATTCTTTACTCTGGGCTTCTGAACATGACTGCACTCTGGAAGTTCAATTCAGTTACTCAGTCACGTCTGAGTCTTTGCGACCCCATGGACTGCAGCATGCCAGGCCTCCCTGTCCATCACCAACTCCCTGAGTCTACTGAAACTCACGTCCATTGAGTCAGTGATGCCATCCAACCAGCTAATCCTCTGTCATCCCCTTTTCTTCCCATCTTCAATCTTTCCCAGCATCAGGGTCTTTTCAAATGAGTCAGCTCTTTGCATCAGGTGGGCAAAGTATTGGAGTTTCAGTTTCAACATCAGTCCTTCCAATGAATAATCAGGACTGATTTCCTTTAGGATGGACTGGTTGGATCTCCTTGCAGCCCAAGGGATTCTTAAGAGGATTCTCCAACACCACGGTTCAAAAGCATCAATTTTTCAGTGCTCAGTCCAACTTTATCATCCAACTCTCACATCTGACTTCCCTGATGGCTCAGACAGTAGAACTTCTGCCTACAATGTGGAAGACCAGGGTTCAGTCCCTGGGTCAGGAAGATCTCCTGGAGAAGGAATTGGCAACCCACTCCAGTATTCTTGCCTGGAAAATTCCACAGACAGAGAAACCTGTTAGACTATAGTCCATGGAGTTGCAAAGAGTTAGACACAACTGAGCGACTTCACTTCAACTTCTCACATCTAAACATGACTACTGGAGAAACCATAGCCTTGAGTGGGTGGACCTTTGTTAGTAAAGTAATATCTCTGCTTTTTAATAGGCTGTCTAGGTTGGTCATAACTTTCCTTCCAAGGAGCAAGCGTCTTTTAATTTCATGGCTGCAGTCACCATCTGCAGTGATTTTGGAGCCAAAAAAATTAAAGTCTGCCACTGTTTCCACTGTTCCCCCATCTATTTGCCATGAATTGATAGGAATGGATGCCATGATCTTAGCTTTTTGAATATATAGCAATAAGGCAACTTTTTCACTCTCTTTCACTTTCATCAAGAGGCTCTTTAGTTCTTCTTTGCTTTCTGCCATAAGGGTGGTGTCATCTGCATATCTGAGGTTATTGATATTTCTCCCAGAAATCTTGATTCTAGCTTGTGCTTCATCCAGTGTTTACATGATATATTCTGCATAGAAGTTAAATAAGCAGAGTGACAATATACAGCCTTGATGTACTCCTTTCTTATTTGGAAACAGTCTGTTGATCCATATCCAGTTCTAACTGTCGTTTTCTGAACTGCAAACAGATTTCTCAAGAGGAGGTCAGGTGGTCTGATATTTCCATCTCTTTCAGAATTTTCCACCTCTTTCAGAATTTTCCACAGTTTGTGGTGATCCACATAGTCAAAGACTTTGGCATAGTCAATAAAGCAGAAATAGATGTTTTTCTGGAACTCTCTTGCTTTTTGATAATCCAGCAGATGTTGGTAATTTGGTCTCTGGTTCCTCTGCCTTTCCTAAAACCAGCTTGAACATCTGGAATTTCATAGTTCATGTACTGTTGAAGACTGACTTGGAGAATTTTGAGCATTACTTTACTAGCCTGTGAGATGAGTGCAATTGTGCAGTAGTTTGAGCATTGTTTGGCATTGCATTTCTTTGGGACTTGAATGACACTGACCTTTTCCAGTCTCGTGGTGACTGCTGAGTTTTCCAGATTTGCTGGCATATTGAGTACAACACTTTCATAGCACCATCCTTTAGGATTTGAAATAGCTCAACTGGAATTCCATCACCTCCACTAGCTTTGTTCATAGTGATGCTTTCTAAGGCCCACTTGACTTCACATTCCATGATGTCTGGCTCCAGGTGAATGATCACACCATCGTGATTATCTGGGTTGTGAAGATCTTTTTTGTACAGTTCTTCTGTGTATTCTTGCCACCTCTTCTTATATCTTCTGCTTTTGTGAGGTCCATACCACTTCTGTCCTTTATTGAGCCCATCTTTGCATGAAATATTCCCTTGGAATCTCTAGTTTTCCTGAAGAGATCTCTAATCTTTCCCATTCTATTGTTTTCCTCTATTTCTTTGCATTAATCAATGAGGAAAGCTTTCTTATCTCTCCCTCTCTATTCTCAGAAACTCTGCATTCAAGTGGGTATATCTTTCCTTTTCTCCTTTGCTTTTGGCTTCTCTTCTTTTCACAGCTATTTGTAAGGCCTCCTCAGACAGTCATTTTGCTTTTTGGCGTTTCTTTTTCTTAGGGATGGTCTTGATCCCTGTCTCCTGTACAATGTTATGAACCTCCATCCATACTTCATCAATCACTCTGTCTATCAGATCTAGTCCCTTATATCTATTTCTCATTTTCACTGTATAATAGTGAGGCGTTTGATTTAGGTCATACCTGATTGATTTAGGTCATACCTGATTGGTTTAGTGGTTTTCCCTACTTTCTTCAATTTAAATTTGAATTTGGCACTAAGGAGTTCATGATCTGAGCCACAGTCTGCTCCCAGTTCTGTTTTTGCTGACTGTATAGAGCTTCTCCATCTTTGGCTGCAAAGAATATAATCAATCTGATTTTGGTATTGACCATCTGGTAATGGCCATTATAGAGTCTGACCACAGGACTGGAAAAGGTCAGTTTTCATTCCAATCCCAAAGAAAGACAAAGCCAAATAATGCTCTAACTACTGCACAATTGCACTCATCTCACATGCTAGTAAAGTAATGCTAAAAATTCTCCAAGCCAGGCTTCAGCAATATGTGAACCATGAACTCCCTGATGTTCAAGCTGGTTTTAGAAAAGGCAGAGGACCAGAGATTAAATTGCCAGCATCTGCTGGATCATGGAAAAAGCAAGAGAGTTCCAGAAAAAAACATCTATTTCTGCTTTATTGACTATTTATTGACTATGCCAAAGCCTTTGACTGTGTGGATCACAATAAACTGTGGTAAATTCTGAAAGAGATGGGACTACCAGACCACCTGACCTGCCTCTTGAGAAATCTGTATGCAGATCAGGAAGCAACAGTTAGAACTGGACATGGAACAACAGACTGGTTCCAAATAGGAAAAGGAGTACGTCAAGGCTGTATATTGTCACCCTGCTTATTTAACTTATATGCTGATTTCATCATGAGAAACGCTGAACTGGAAGAAACACAAGCTGGAATCAAGATTGCCGGGAGAAATCTCAATAACCTCAGATATGCAGATGACACCACCCTTATGGAAGAAAGTGAAGAGGAGCTAAAAAGCCTCTTGATGAAAGTGAAAGAGGAGAGTGAAAAAGTTGGCTTAAAGCTCAACATTCAAAAAATGAAGATGATGGCATCTGGTGCCATCACTTTATGGGAAATAGATGGGGATACAGTATAAACAATGTCAGACTTTATTCTTGGGGGGCTCCAAAATCACTGCAGATGGTGACTGCAGCCATGAAATTAAAAGACGCTTACTCCTTGGAAGAAAAGTTATGACCAACCTAGATAGTATATTCAAAAGCAGAGACATTACTTTGCCAACAAAGGCCTGTCTAGTCAAGGCTATGGTTTTTCCTATGGTCATGTATGGATGTGAGAGTTGGACTGTGAAGAAGGCTGAACACCGAAGAATTGATGCTTTTGAACTATGATGTTGGAGAAGACTCTGGAGAGTCCCTTGGACTGCAAGGAGATCCAACCAGTCCATTCTGAAGGAGATCAGCCCTGGGATTTCTTTGGAAGGACTGATGCTAAAGCTGAAGCTCCAGTACTTTGGCCACCTCATGCGAAGAGTTGACTCATTGGAAAAGATTCTGATGCTGGGAGGGATTGGGGGCAGGAGAAGGGGACGACCGAGGATGAGATGGCTGGATGGCATCACAGACTCAATGGACGTGAGTCTGAGTGAACTCCGGGAGTTGGTGATGGACAGAAAGGCTTGGCGTGCTGCGATTCATGGTGTTGCAGAGTCAGACACGACTGAGCGACTGAACTGAACTGAGAGTCTTCTCTTGTGTTGTTGGAAAAGGGTGTTAGCTATGACCAGTGCGTTCTCTTGGCAAAACTCTATTAGCCTTTGCTCTGTTTCATTCCGTACTCCAAAGTCAAATTTGCCTGTTTCTCCAGGTGTTTCTTTTCTTTCTACCTTTGCATTCCAGTCCCCTATAATGAAAAGAACATCTTTTTTGGGTGTTAGTTCTAGAAGGTCTTGTAGGTCTTCATATAACCATTCAGCTTCAGCTTCTTCTGCATTACTGATCAGGCCATAGACTTGGATTACCATGATATTGAATTGTTTGCCTTGGAAACCAGCAGAGATCAGTCTGTCGTTTTATCCAGGTACTCTGCATTTCGGACTCTTTTGTTGACTATGATGGCTACTCCATTTCTTCTAAGTGATTCTTGCTCACAGTAATAGATATAATGGTCATCTGAGTTAAATTCACCCATTCCAGTCCATTTTAGCTTATTGATCCCTAAAATGTTTACGTTCACTCTTGCCATCTCCTGTTTGACCATTTCCAATTTGACTTGATTCATGGACCTAACATTCCAGGTTCCTATGCAATTTTGCTCTTTACAGTATTGGATCTTACTTCCACCACCAGTCACATCCACAACTGAGTGTTGTTTTTGCTTTGGTTCTGTTTCTTCATTCTTTCTGGAGATATTTCTTCAGTGATCTCCAGTAGCATATTGGACACCTACAGACCTGGGGAGTTCATCTTCCAGTGTCCCATCATTTTGCCTTTTCATCCTATTCAAAGCAAGAATACTGAAGTGGTTTGCCATTCCCTTCTCCAGTGGCCCACATTTTGTCAGAACTCTTCACCATGATGGGTCAGTCTTGGGTGGCCCTACACAGCATGACTCATAGTTTCATTGAGTCCAACAAGGCTGCGGTCCATGTGATTAGATTGGTTAGTTTTCTGTGATTGTGGTTTTCAGCCTGTCTGCCCTGTGATGGAGAAGAATAGAGGCTTATGGAAGCTTCCTGATGAGAGAGACTAACTGAGGGGGGAACTGGGTCTTGTTCTGATAGGCAGGGCCATGCTCAGTAAATCCTTTATCCAATTTCCTGTTGATGGGTGTAGCTGTGTTCCTTCCTTGCTATTTACCTGGGGCCAAACTATCATGGCGGTAATTAATCTAATGGTGACCTCCTTCAAAAGATCCCATGCATGTACTGCTACACTCAATGCCCCCAACCCTGCAGCAGGCCACCACTGATCCACGCTTCCACTGGAGACTCCTGGAAACTCCCAGGCAAGTCTGGTTCAGTCTCTTGTGGGGTCACTGCTCCTTTCTCTTGAGTCCTGGTGAATGCAAGATGTATCTGAGCATCTCTGGCTGAAATGGGGTTTGATTCTAAATGTGGATTTGCCCCTTTTACCATTTTGCAGGGGCTTCTCCTTTGCCCTTGGTCATGGGGTATCTCCTCACAGCCACTTCAGCACCACACAGCCACCATTCAAGCAGCTACTGTCTTGCTGAGATTTTTCTGACCTTGGACGTGGAGTATCTCCTCATGGCCACTCCAGTGAAGTGCAGCCACCACTCTTGACCTTGATGTGGGGAAAGCCCACTCTGGAGAGCCCCCTCCAAAGTTCCTAGTAGAGCTGATCCACTATTATCTTTCAGATTTGGGTTTAGATGTTTCCCTCTTAAGGACTTTCTGAACAACACTACTAAAACTGACTTCTTTCCATTACTGTGAATGCACTTTGTATTTCATCCATATAGTTTAACATCATCTGTAGCTGATGTTGTTATTGTTCAGTAGCCAAAGTTGTATCCAATTCTTGAAACCCCATGGAGTACAGCATGTCAGGCTCCTCTGTCCACTACTATCTCCTGAGTTTTCTCAAATTTGTGTCCATTGAGTCGGTGATGCTCTCTAACCATTTCATCCTCTTCTACCTCCTTCTCCTTTTGCCACCATTTTTTCCCAGCATCAGGATCTTTTCCAGTGAGTCAGCTCTTCCCACTAGGTGGGCAAAGTATTGGAGTTTCAGCTCCAACATCAGGCCTTCCAATAAATATTCAGGTTTGATTTAATTTAGGATTGACAGGTTTGATCTCCTCGCAGTCCAAGGGACTCTCAAGAGTCTTCTCCAGCACCACAATTTGAAAGCATCAATTATTTGGTTCTCAGCCTTCTTTACGGTCCAACTCTCACATCCATACATGACTACTGGAAAAACCATAGCTTTGACTATACAGACCTTTGTCAGCAAAGTGATGTCTCTGCTTTTTAATATACTGTCTAGGTTTGTCATAGCTTTCCTTCCAAGGAGCAAGTATGTTCTATTTCCATGGCTTCAGTCATCATCCGCAGTGATTCAAGAGCCCAATAAAATAAAATCTGTCATTGCCTCTACTTTTTCCCTTTCTATTTGACATGAAGGACCAGATGCTAGGATCATTTTTTGAATGTTGAGTTTTAAGCCAATTTTTTCACTCTCCTCTTTTTCCTTTATCAAGAAGCTCTTTAATTCTTCACTTTCTGCCATTAGAGGGGTATCATTTTCATATCTGGGGTTGTTGATATTTCTCCTGGCTATTTTGATTCCAGCTTGTAATTCATCCAGCCTGGCATTTCACATAATATACTCTGCATTGAAGTTAAACAAGCAGGGTGATGATATAAATCCTTGTCTGCTCCTTTCCCAATTTGGAATCAGTCAGTTCCATGTAAGATATTAACTGTGGCTTCTCAACCAGCATACAGGTTTCTCAGAAGATAGGTAACTATTAATATCTAAGTTTTACTTATATTTATGTTCATTATATGTCATTACCATAAGAACATAAGCTTCATGATGTTTGTCATTAATTACAGCATTTAAACAAAAGTCTAGCCCATGGAAGAGAGTTTTATACCATTAATTTTGTGTTGAATTCTGTTCATCTCAAATTTTGTAGTTGGTAGCTCAGCATTGAATGGCATCATGTATACAAAAAAAAAAAAAAAAATCCCCGTTTTTGGTAGTATTTCTAATCCAGGAAGAGATGATTAAATTATGCTGAATCAAAAGTTGTTTCCTCTGCCTATCAAGACTATATTTCTATCAAATAAGGTAGACTTGACTTTAGTATGGGTTTTACCCTATTTAATAAATGACAGCTTACCTAAGTTTATTGATTTTTTATAACCTAAATATGCTCTAAACTCTAAATTTCATTATTCAAGAAAATCTAAATAATACATGTTTCTTTGCAAAAGAGAGAACATTCTACAAATTAGTGACACTGTGCTCAGAAAAATGATTTCTTTTTAAAATATTCTGTTGACTGTACTATCAGTGGTTTAATCAGAAGTTGATTCATGGAATTGCCTTCACAGATAAATATATCAAATTATTTGCTCAGAATAAACCATATTTTTTTCTTTATTTAGGGGTTACATCTTTAATAAATAAAATTTACCAAAGAGAGTGAATTAAGTCTTCTGGTTTCCTGTACTCAGATTCTTTAGCATGAAATTCCTAGAGTGACAAGGGTTTTATCTTTCCTTTATGCTTAACACCCTAGATGAATCTGTCTGCCATCTCTTTTAATTTAAACTGGCAACACTGAGGATTCCTAACAATATCTCTGACCCTTGAGAAACAAGATATATAGCAGACCATCAATTAGTTGTTTGAAGTGAAGGGATATGGCACATGGAATATCATGCCTCCCTGCTCCATTGCACAGTATACCCACACCACAATGTCCATTTATATTTCTAACGAGTACCAAAGAGTTAATACCCTTGAGAAACATCATAAGTTAGCAAGTTTGATTGATGTACATTAGGCAGTCAATGACTTGTTCTATCTGGAGTATTTCCCTTTGTGCATGAAGTGAAGATGGTCAAAATATGTATCAGACCTGAATCAAATTAAAGCCCAGAAGATTTCATTGCAGTGCTGCTTTTTGTTTCATACATAAATTTACATAAAATTGAATTACTTAAGATTTCATATCTGTTTCAATTTTTCTTCCATTTTAGACATTCTCAGATGAAAAGTGGTTTCATAGAACACTGCATTAATTGTTTCTGGAAAGTAACACGATCAATCTGGCTATTTTCTAATTTAAGTTCAGGAGATACTATCATTCCTTGTGAATTTTTCCTGGTTATAAATTTATAAATTATTCACACTCATAGTCACTAAAAGAAACATGAAGGGCGAGTGTTATCAAGAGGCAGCAAAATGATGACTGGGAGACCTGCCGTTTTCTTTAATATTTCTAGTGGTCATTTGACCTTCAATGAAGGGAATTTCCCTTCCATAGAATCATCCCAAAAGAATTAATAACTATTACAACTGAGCACTAAAATAGGTATTTTTAAGTCACCTTTTGTGTTGTATTTTGTTTTGACACAAGTAAGCACTGAGGCTATTCATAATGTTAGTACTTTGATACATTAGGAAAAATTCAACTTATTAGAGATATTTTAAATGTGTGATTTAATTCTTAAACATATTTATAGAATGCCAAATTAACTCAACTTAATAATCTGTATCATAAAAGTCTAGAGATGTGATAGATCTAAGCAAACTGGTTGCCACACTCTTAAAATATAGCTTTACTTCCTAATTAAATAATTCTTATATTGATAATTGTGGCTTTGTCTTAAATGATGATCTACTACACTAATCACATATGGATGTAGTTGAAATTTACACAAATCCCCGTTGAGGATGTTGTTGCGTAAGGAATTCACCATGTTGTCTCTGGCCCATTTGCTATTCTTTTCCACCTCATTCGATCAATTTCTATTCAGTATTAGGAACTAACTGTCAAAAGTTCTCAAATATATCATCAATTAATTGTTGCTCTTTTTCCCTTATGATAATCCTTAAATTCATTAATGCCACTTTGGCACCCATATTTCCTGTTTGTTTTGTGATAAATCCTCTACAACAAATACATTACCCAGACATTTATTTACTTCCCCTATAATAATAATGAATTTTTGAATCTTCCATTTTGATGTTTAGAGACTTCTCACATTCCTTTTGATGAGACGGATACATGCCTTTTCTGTTTAAACAGAACCTAAGGGAGCAAATGTACTTTATTAGTAGTAGTATTCAAAAAGGTTAGTCTTATGTGCTGCTAGCTTATTATCTGTTCCATTCCATTCTGTCCTTCAGTTGAACTGAATAAAAGATGTGCAAAAAGATGAATCTTAAAAAGTAGAATAAGTTATCTTTGTAAGCAAATGGAATTCAATTCACACTTTACTGCAAAGTCTAGAAGATAGTCTAGGACCAAATTTCAATCTGCTAAAATATATTTCTCAAATATATTAAAAACTGTAAATAACATTCAATTTAATAGGACCTCCTCACCAGTTATTGCTCACCTAGGTAGTGCAGCTATCCCAGTTAGTAAGGTGGGGGAAGCAAGAGGAAAATACAATGAACAAATAAAGAAGGTGAGTAACCTATATTTGAGGTTTGCAGATCCTGATGCTGAAAGTTATGACTCTTGAACCCTAGCACCTCCTTCCTCACTGACTAAATAGATCACCTTAAAATGATTCAGTAGAGCACTCTGTTTCAATATTCTCAAACAGTGTGTCTTCCTTCCCTTCCAGATTTTGATGAACTCTAAAACAGGTTTAGTGTCATATTTATCTTTGTAGCCCTGGGGCTTAACATGGTGCCTTGCTCTTCACATACTAATAGAAAGGACGGAACAAGGAGGAAATAAGGATGCATGAAAGGCAGCAGGGAGGGAGAAAGGACTGGAAGAAACAGATAGGCACAATGACCTCCCTATATCTCAAAATGATTGTGAAGATAAGATGATAAATTGAATGTGACATGCCTACAAAAAAGAAAATATTTAAATAGAAGTCAATATTTATTAACGTTTGCTCTAAGTCAGACTGTTTAAAATATGTATAAACTAATTCTCACAGTACCCCTATGAAGTTGTATTATAACCTCCACTTTACAGGTGAGGAAATGGAGTCCCAGGTAGGAAAATCAAGCTTCCTCAGGTTACAGAGCTGTGAAGTGCGAGAGCTATGATTTAACAAGTCTGTCAAACACATTATTTTAATATTTTCTGTAAAAAATATGACTGTTGTTTGACTTGATTCTGAGAAAATCATACCCAATTTATTTCAACTGAGAGTAACTCATTACAATGAGAATTCATCAAATTTATTTCTATTTTCCCTTCAAGTTTTCTGTGATTAAACAAGAAACAAAAAGGGCTGAAAATGTGAGAAATAGGGAGAGAGGGAAGGGGTGGGAGAAGAAGGGGAAGAGAAAGATTTTCATCAAAAATGTATGTTGAGTTTTAAGCACAAGCCGGATGAAGCACAAGTTGGACTCAAGATTGCTGGGAGAAACTGCTGTAACCTCAGATATGTGAGATGACATCACCCTTACAGCAGAAAGCGAAGAACTAAAGAGCCTCTTGATGAAACTGTAAGAGTGATGAAAGAGAGTGAAAAAGCCGGCTTAAAACTCTACATTCAAAAGCTAAGATCTTGGGATCCTGTCCTATCAGTTCAGTTCAGCAGTTCAGTCGTGATGACTCTGCGACTCCAAGGACTGCAGCACACCAAGCTTCTCTGACCATCGCAACTCCTGAAGCTTGCTCAAACTCATGTCCATAGAGTCGGTGATGCCATCCAACCATCTCATCCTCTGTGGTCCTTTTTCCTCCTGCCTTCAATCTTTCCCAGCATCAGGGTCTTTTCCAATGAGTCATTTCTTTGCATAAGGTGGCCAAAATATGGGAGCTTCAGCTTCAGGATCAGTTCTTCCAATGAATATTCAGGACTGACTTCGTTTAGGATTGACTGGTTTGATCTCCTTGCAGTCCAAGGGACTCTCAAGAATCTTCTCCAACACCACAGTTCAAAAGCATCAATTCTTCAGCACTTAGCTTTCTTTATAGTCTGACTTTCACACTCATACTTGATTACTGGAAAAACCATAGCTTTGACTAGATAGACATTTGTTGGTAAAGTGATGTCTCTGCTTTTTAATATGCTGTCTAGGTTGGCCATAGCTTTTCTTCCAAGGAACAATCAAAATTTTACTTCATGACAAATAGATGGGGAAACAATTGAAAAACTGACAGATTTTATTTTCCTGGGCTCCAAAATCACTGAAGATTTTGACTGCAGCCATGAAATTAAAAGATGTGTGCTTCTTGGAAGAGAAACTATGAAAACCTAAACAGCGCATTGTCTAGGTTTGACAAACCTACAAACCTAGAAGCAGAGACATTACTTTGCCAACAAAGGTCCACATATTCAAAGCTATGGTTTTTCCAGTAGTCATGTATGGATGTGAGAGTCAGACCATAAAGAAGGCTAAGGGCCAAAGAATTGATGCTTTTTAACTGTGATGTTGGAGAAGACTCTTGAGAGTCCCTTGTACTGCAAGGAGATCCAACCAGTCAACCTTAAAAAAAATCAGTCTTGAATCTTCATTGGAAGGACTGATGTTGAAGCTGAAGCTCCAATAGGTTGCCCACCTGATGTGAAGAACCAACTCATTGGAAAAGACCTTGCTTGATGCTGGAAAAAACTGAAGGCAGGAGGAGAAGGGGACGACAGTGGATGAGATGGTTAGGTGGCATCACTGACTCAGGCATGAATTTGAGCAAGCTTTGGGAGTTGGTGATGGACAGAGAAGACTGATGTGCTGCATTTCATGGGATTGCAAAGAGTCGGACACGACTGAGTGCCTGAACTGAACTGAACATGAGCTGGATTTGGGGGCAGTCATGCCCCTGAGATGACTTGATGAAGAGTGCAGTGAACACTGCCAAGAGGCTGTTAAGTGACTATGATAGCCAAGCTACCAATGAAGGTTCTCTGTTTTGAAAACGATAGACACATTGTTAAAAGAGAAAAGTCACCAGTAACTCAAAGACATGGTTTAAATCAAAATGAGAAATAGCTGTATGTACTTTCATGAAAATGCAAAAACACTTAGTGTTAGATTATAGAAGGTATACCCCTGAAAAGCTGAGTGACCTTGGGAAAATTATATATCCTCTTAGAGCCTCAATTTTTCTTATTGGTAAAATCAAAATTACCGTAGTACTTATATTGAGAAAGATGATTAAATTCAAGCATGAAAATGCTTAGTTCAATGCTTAAATTATAAAATACAATCAATAAATGCTCATTCGTATCAGTATCTGAGTTTGGAAAGAACTGTGACCCATCTTCTTTGGGTAGAGAAATAATTTCTTGCTTTCATATATTGTTAATTATCCTTAAAGTAATCCAAAGAGAGTATGATATAGATATGTCTCTTCCCATGCCTGAGGCCGGGGCAGCGGCTGGGAGGAGCAACCCGACCTCCAAGGAGCAGTGGCTGCCTGGGCGCAAGAGGGCCTAGAGGAGCTATCCCACGTTGAAGGTCAGGAAGGGCGGCGGTGATGAGATACCCCTCCTCCAAGGTAAGGAGCAGTGGCTGCGCTTTGCTGGAGCAGCCATGAAGAGATATCACATGCCCAAGGTAAGAGAAAACCAAGGAAGATGGTAGGTGCTGCAAGAGGGCATCAGAGGGCAGACACACTGAAACCATACTCACAGAAAACTAGTCAATCTAATCATACTAGGACCACAACCTTGTCTAATTCAATGAAACTAAGCCATGCCCATGGGGACACCCAAGACAGGCGGGTCATGGTGGAGAGGTCTGAAAGAATGTGTTCCACTGGAGAAGGGAATGGCAAACCACTTCAGTATTCTTGCCTTGAGAAACCCATGAACAGTATGAAAAGGCAAAATGATAGGATACTGAAAAAGGAACTCCCCAGGTCAGTAGGTGACCAATATGCTACTGGAGATCAGTGGAGAAATAACTCCAGAAAGAATGAAGGGATGGAGCCAAAGCAAAAACAATACCCAGCTGTGGATATCACTGATGATAGAAGCAAGGTCCAATGCTGTAAAGAACAATATTGCATAGGAACCTGGAATGTCAGGTCCATGAATCAAGGCAAATTGGAAGTGGTCAAACAAGAGATGGCAATGGTGAACGTCAACATTCTAGGAATCAGTAAACAAAAATGGACTGGAACGGGTGAATTTAACTCAGATGACCATTACATCTACTACGTAGGCAGGAATCCCTCAGAAGAAATGGAGTAGCTATCATGGTCAACAAAAGAGTGCAAAATGCAATACTTGTATGCAATCTCAAAAACGACAGAATGAACTCTGTTCATTTCCAAGGCAAACCATTCAATATCACAGTTATCCAAGAATATGCCCCAACCAGTAACGCTGAAGAAGCTGAAGTTGAATGGTTCTATGAAGACCTACAAGACCATTTAGAACTAACACCAAAAAAAGATGTCCTTTCATTATAGGGAACTGGAATGCAAAAGTAGGCAGTCAAGAAACACCTGGAGTAACAGGTAAATTTGGCCTTGGAATATGGAATGAAGCAGGGCAAAGACTAATAGAGTTTTGCCAAGAAAATGCACTGGTCATAGCAAACACTCTCTTCCAACAACACAAGAGAAGACTCTACACATGGACATCACCAGATGGTCAACACTGAAATTAGATTGATTATATTCTTTGTAGTCAAAGATGAAGAAGCTGTATACAGTCAACAAAAACAAGGGCGGGAGCTGACTGTGGCTCAGATCATGAACTCCTTACTACTAAATTCAGACTCAAATTGAAGAAAGTAGGGAAAACCGCTAGACCATTCAGGTATGATCTAAATCAAATCCCTTATTATTATGCAGTGAAAGTGAGAAATAGATTTAAGGGCCTAGATCTGATAGATAGAGTGCCTGATGAACTATGGAATGAGTACAGGAGACAGGGATCAAGACCATCCCCATGGACAAGAAATACAAAAAAAAGCAAAATGGCTGCTGGGGAGGCCTTACAAATAGCTGTGAAAACAAGAGAGGTGAAAAGCAAAGGAGAAAAGGAAAGATAGAAGCATCTGAATGCAGAGTTCCAAAGAATAGCAAGAAGAGATAAGAAAGCCTTTTTCAGCGATCAATACAAAGAAATAGAGGAAAACAACAGAATGGAAAAGACTAGAGATCACTTCAAGAAAATTAGAGAGAGCAAGGAAATATTTCATGCAAAGATGGGATAGATAAAGGACAGAAACGGTATAGACCTAACAGATGCAGAAGATATTAAGAAGAGGTGGCAAGAATACACAGAAGAACTGTACAAAAAAGATCTTCATGACCCAGATAATCATGATGGTGTGATCACTCATCTAGAGCCCAACATCCTGGAATGTGAAGTCAAGTGGGCCTTAGAAAGGATCACTATGAACAAAGCTAGTGGAGGTGATGGATTTTCAGTTGAGCTATTTCAAATCCTGAAAGATGATGCTGTGAAAGTGCTGCACTCAGTATGCCAGCAAATTTGGAAAACTCAGCAGTGGCCACAGGACTGGAAAAGGTCAGTTTTCATTCCAATGCCAAAGAAAGGCAATGCCAAAGAATGCTCAGACTACCACACAATTACACTCATCTCACATGCTAGTAAAGTAACGCTCAAAATTCTCCAAGCCAGGCTTCAGCAATACATGTACCGTGAACTTCCTGATGTTCAAGCTGGTTTTAGAAAAGGCAGAAGAACCAGAGATCAAATTACCAACATCTGCTGGATCATGGAAAGAGCAAGAGAGTTCCAGAAAAACATCTACTTCTGCTTTATTGACTATGCCAAAGCCTTTGACTGTGTGGATAACAATAAGCTGCGGAAAATTCTGAAAGAGATGGGAATACCAGACCACCTGACCTGTGCCTTGAGAAATCTGTATGCAGGTCAGGAAGCAACAGTTAGAACTGGACATGGAACAACAGACTGGTTCCAAATAGGAAAAGGAGTACGTCAAGACTGTATATTGTCACCCTGCTTATTGAACTTCTATTCAGAGTACACCATGAGAAGCGCTGAGCTGGAAGAAGCACAAGCTGGAATCAAGATTGCCAGAAGAAATATCAATAACCTCAGAAATGCAGAAGACACCATCCTTATGGCAGAAAGTGAAGAGGAGCTAAAAAGCCTCTTGATGAAAGTGAAAGAGGAGAGTGAAAAAGTTGGCTTAAAGCTCAACATTCAGAAAATGATCATGGCATCCAGTCCCATCACTTCATGGGAAATAGATGGGGAAAAAGAGGAAATAGTGCATGACTGTATTTTTCTGGGCTCCATAATCACTGCAGATGGTGACTGCAGCCATGAAATTAAAAGACGCTTACTCCTTGGAAGAAAAGTTATTACCAACCTAGATAGCATATTCCAAAGGAGAGACATTACTTTGCCAACTAAAGTCCGTCTAGTCAAGGCTATGGTTTTTCCTATGGTCATGTATGGATGTGAGAGTTGGATTGTGAAGAAGGCTGAGCACTGAAGAATTGATGCTTTTGAACTGTGGTGTTGGAGAAGACTCTGGAGAGTCCCTTAGACTGCAAGGAGATCCAACCAGTCCGTCCTAAAGGAGATCAGTCCTGGGTGTGCATTGGAAGGACTGATGCTAAAGCTGAAACTCCAATACTTTGGCCACCTCATGTGAAGACTTGACTCATTGGAAAAGACTCTGATTCTGGGAAGGACTGGGGGCAGGAGGAGAAGGGGATGACATCACTGATTCGATGGATGTGAGTCTGAGTGAACTCTGGGAGTCGGTGATGGACAGGGAGACCTGGTGTGCTGCAATTCATGGGGTCGCAAAGAGTTAGACACGACTGAGCGACTGAACTGAACTGAACTGATGCTGTCTTAAAAAGACATCTTAATATAAGGTAAAATATTAAAAATAAACAGGATTTTCTATTTCAGCAAATAATAAAAGTACGCAGATATATGTGCCTTTCAAAATAAACACATGCACACATAGGCACAGAAAGACATACCTCTAAAGTGTGATCACATTCTTCCGTACAAAAGAGATTCCTTTTCTCTTAAACTTATTTCATTAAAATAATATGGCCTATTCCTGTTCATTGGAATAGCACTAAATAAAAACAGATGAATATATGTACCAAACATTGTAGATTCTGAAATAGCTGGGGCTCATATATTCTTAAAAAAATAACAAAATAAAATAAATACTAAACAATCAACCAAGGAAACATTTAAAAACAATTCACTTTTTAATGAGTATAAGACCCAAAGAATTTAAATTGGAAATACCACAAAGCTTCACATATTTCAGTTCATTTCAGTCACTCAGTTGTGTCTGACTCTTTGTGACCTCATGAATTGCAGCACACCAGGCTTCCCTGTCCATCACCAACTCCCAGAGTTCACCCAAACTCATGTGCATCAAGTCGGTGATGCCACCCAGCCATCTCATCCTCTGTCGTCCCCTTCTCCTCCTGCCCCCAACCCCTCCCAGTATCAGGGTCTTTTCCAATGAGTCAACTCTTAGCATGAGGTGGCTAAAATATTGGAGTTTCAGCCTCAACATCAGTCCTTCCAATGAACACCCAGGACTGGTCTCCTTTAGGACGGACTGGTTGGATCTCCTTGCAGTCCAAGGGACTCTCCAGAGTCTTCTCCAATACCACAGTTCAAAAGCATCAATTCTTTGGTGGTCAGCCCTCTCCACAGTCCAACTCTCACATCCATACATAACCACTGGAAAAACCATAGCCTTGACTAGACAGACCTTTGTTGGCATAGTAATATCTCTGCTTTTGAATATGCTATCTAGGTTGGTCATAACTTTTCTTCCAAGGAGTAAGCGTCTTTTAATTTCATGGCTGCAGTCACCATCTGCAGTACTTTGGAGCCCAAAAAGTAAAGTCTGACTCTGTTTCCACTGTTTCCTCATCTATTGCACATATTTAGTTAGTTGTATATATTAATAATTGTTTTCTTTGCATGTGTGACTTAGAACAAATAATATCCAAGGAATTCAACTTTTTACAGAAGGTTAGTTTCTTAGGTCTTTCTTCTATATTTTATTTGTTAAACAACCTTCTACTGGGAATTTTCTGTAAATTAGTATCCCATTGATGAGCAATATCTCTCAATATTCAGATAGAAATTCATTGAAATAATTTTCTGTCTTCCATGTGTGAGCTCAGTTGCCTTGAACAATGGACATTTGTAGCAAAGCAACCTGCAATTATGCCAATAAAACAAACATTTCTTATAATTATATTAACAGATATGTCTATTTTAAGGGTGCCTTTTTAAATATTCATAATTTGATGATATATACATGTGTGAATGTATAAAGATATATACATATATATATATTTTTTCTGAATAAATATTACTTTAAAAAATAAAAAAATGTTATTAAACAGCTCAAAAATATATTTATATATTTATATTTTAAAATAAGGACAATCTCAATAAGAGGTCATCTCTTTTAGATTTCTTACTGCATATATACTGTCATGGCAACTCTTTATTATGTGTTTTCTTTTCTACCAAACTCGAGTACATTGAAGAGAGAGATTGTGCTCTATCCAATGCTTGTGTTTGGTAAAGCATAGCTGATGGATTTGTGTGTGTGTGTGTGTCACTCAGTTGTGCCCAACTCTTTGTGAGCCCATGACTGTAGCCCACCAGGCTTATCTACCCATGGAGCTTCTCCAGGCAAGAATACAGATTACATTGCCATTCCCTTTTCCAGGAGATCTTCCCAAACCAAGGCTTAGAACTGGAGTCTTCTGCATTACAGGAAGATCCTTTACCCATCTAAGTCACCAGGGAAGCTGGTGTCTAAGTTATGTGCCTATTTATTTTCGCTCAAGTGCAATTAAAATAATTTGGGAGAGCTTCAAAGTAAAGCCATAAAAACAGATTTAATATAGAGAGATTTTTTGTTTTAATTTAGGAAAGGAAGAAAATCAGACCAGAAAATATGTTAGAAAGCATTCATAAAAGTGCTCTTCTAAAATAAATAATGTGTTAATAAATATTTTTGAGAGTTTGAAAATGCTTTTGTTATATTTATTATTCCATAATAATTTAGAAACATATTGGTGAATGTATATCACAAAACTTTTCAAAAACATTCTACTTATAATTGATTATAGTTGCATATATCTTTAATAAGTTATTCACAGGTCATGCAGTGGTAAATAATCCGCCTGCCAATTCAGGAGGCACAAGAGACACAGGTTCAATCCCTGGGTCAGGAAGACTCCTGGAACAGGAAATGGCAACCTACTTCAGAATTCCTGCCTAGAGGATTCCATGGACAGAGAAGTCTAGTGGGCTACAGTCCATGGGATCTCAAATAGTCAGAAACAAAGGAGCAACTGGGCACACACACACACACTAAAGTCAATAACTTATTTTCTTTTTTTTAATTTAAATTTTTATTTTTATTTTATAATACTGTATTGGTTTTGCCATACATTGACATGAATCCGCCACGGGTGTACATGAGTTCCTAAACATGAACCTCCCTCTCACCTCCCACCCCATATCATCTCTTTGGATCATCCCCATGCACCAGCCCCAAGCATCCTGTATCCTGCATCGAACACAGACTGGTGATTCATTTCTTACATGTTAGTATACATGTTTCAATGTCATTCTCCCAAATCATCCCACCCTCTCCCTCTCCCTCTGAGTCCAAAAGTTCTCTCTACACATTTGTGTCTCTTTTGCTGTCTCGCATACAGGGTCATCATTACCATCTTTCTAAATTCCATATATATGTGTCAGTATACTATATTGGTGTTTTTCTTTCTGGCTTACTTCACTCTGTATAATCGGTTCCAGTTTCATCCATCTCATTAGAACTGATTCAAATGTATTCTTTTTGATGGCTGTGTAATACTCCATTGTGTATATGTACCAAGGCTTTCTTATCCATTCATCTGCTTATGGACATCTAGGTTGTTTCCATGTCCTGGCTATTATAAACAGTGCTGCAATGAACATTGGGGTACACGTGTCCCTTTCAATTCTGGTTTCCTCGCTGTGTATGCCCAGCAGTGGGATTGCTGGGTCATAAGGCAGTTCTGTTTGTAATTTTTTAAGGAATCTCCACACTGTTCTCCATATTGTCTGTACTAGTTTGCATTCCCACCAACAGTGTAGGAGGGTTCCCTTTTCTCCACACCCTCTCCAGCATTTATTGCTTGCAGATTTTTGGATCGCAGCCATTCTGACTGGTGTGAAGTGGTACCTCATTGTGGTCTTGATTTGCATTTCTCTGATAATGAGTGATGTTGAGCATCTTTTCCTGTGCTTGTTATTCATCTGTATGTCTTCTTTGGAGAAATCTCTATTTAGTTATTTGGCCCATTTTATGATTGGGTTGTTTATTTTTCTGGAATTGAGCTGCATAAGTTGCTTGTAACCTCAAATAGCCAAAACAATCTTGAGAAAGAAGAATGGAACTGGAGGAATCAACTTGCCTGACTTCAGGCTCTACTACAAAGCCACAGTCATCAAGACAATATGGTACTGGCACAAAGATAGAAATATAGATCAATGGAACAAAATAGAAAGTCCAGAGATAAATCCATGCACCTATGGACACCTTATCTTTGACAAAGGAGGCAAGAATATACAATGGAGTAAAGACAATCTCTTTAACAAGTGGTGCTGGGAAAACTGGTCAACCACTTGTAAAAGAATGAAACTAGACCACTTTCTAACACCACACACAAAAATAAACTCAAAATGGATTAAAGATCTAAACATAAGACCAGAAACTATAAAACTCCTAGAGGAGAACATAGGCAAAACACTCTCAGACATAAATCACAGCAGGATCCTCTATGATCCACCTCCCAGAATACTGGAAATAAAAGCAAAAATAAACAAATGGGATCTAGTTAAAATTAAAAGCTTCTGCACAACAAAGGAAACTATAAGCAAGGTGAAAAGACAGCCTTCTAAATGGGAGAATATAATAGCAAATGAAGCAACTGACAAACAACTAATCTCAACAATAATTTATTTTCTGACAGTAATTAAATGGAATGGTGGGAGGTGAATTAGTATTCTCAGTTTTCTGCTGAGCACACTTGATACAGAGCAAATGTTGCATGATTTTGACAAGTTACTGGTTAATGTATTCTTTTAGAGTTATACTTTTCTCAATTATACATTTTTTTCAAGCTAATGTAATGGCATGGTTATTTTCAGCATTGCAGTGGTCATTTTGAAATGAAGATGGAATAAATTATATCCCTGTTCTGGCAAAATCCCTCCCACAAGTCCCCAGTTCACTCGGGGTCACTTCTGCGACCTACCTCTCCTCCCTTCACTTCCTGGGCCTCAATCAATGGTCTCCTTTCTCTCTCTAATATGTTAATCATATTTCCGATTCATAGCTTTTACAATTTTTTCCCTATGCTTTCAATTTTTTTTCCCTAATATATTTGAATCTTTCATTAATTCATCCAGTCTGAATTCATTCTTATCTGAAACAATACCCCAGTCCACACGCACTATTTCATGCCATTAAGCAGCTTTATTCTTCTTTATTCAAAGCATTTATTACTACTAATATATTATGCATTGACTTGTTTATGCTCTGTTTGCCCCAGTTAAATGTCAACTCCACAAGAACATTGATTTATTTCTCAGCTATATTTGCAGCACCTAAGAAAGTTCCTGGTACAAAATAGGTGCAAAATAAATATTTGCTGAATGGATTGAATGAATAAATAAATGAGAATGTAGTCATTAAGAACTTTACATATTTGATACTTTAAAGAGAATACAAATCTCTGGATAACAGGCAGAGAGAAAATTAAATACTAATAAATTTTGCCCATTTAATATTTTAATCAAGAGAGACAATAAGAAAATTGTACTAGTTAATAACTGCTTCTAGGAATCTGACAATAGAGGCACAAGTTATCTCACAATTAGATGATAAACACAAAAGTTCTTTATCAAATACATTAATTTTTAAAAACATATTGTATAATTTCAGTCTTGATTCTTTCCTCTTCATTAAAAAATAAGAGACTTGATTATATACTTTTTATATGAATATCATTCTAATATCAAGTAGAAATTCTTTCTTCCTATAGAAGTGAATGTAAAAGGAATTTTCTAATCATTACTGAAAACTAGAGAAGTGATCCTCTGCCAAATATGTCAAATTTGGTAGAATTTGATTAGGAAATATTTTGGTTGTAAAAACCAAACAGAGAATGTTGATCAATAATCATAAATTTCATACTTGAAAAATCAAAGGAAAAGGGAGAAAGAGAAAATTATTTTTACAACTTTCTCTTTTGTCCTTCTCTCCCCATCTCTGTCTATGTCTCTGTCACTTTTTGCCTCTCTCTCTCTTTCATGCATGAACACACATTCAGACTCATCAACATATCTTAAATTTGTGGGAGGGCCACTGAAACCAATAGACAAACTCTGTGGAAACTTGTAGACAGCAGAAAACTGAAACATTATCTAATGGGTAGACAGGCTTACAGGAGTAAAGTATGACCTGATGAGAGGAGGCAAACAGGAGTAAGAGAGGCAGCATGTCCCCCAAAACTGGTTTGAAAAGAGGGTCTCTGTTTATTGGATTGACATAGTAAAGCAGCCAAAACTAGGTTGTGCCAGAATAAAAGTGAATTCTCGTGCCCCTCATTATCTACTTACAACTTTATCTCTGTCTATATAGATAATGGTGTCTCTAGGAGGCTGAAAATCACAATGAGTGTAATCTCCTTGCTGTTGCTTCTTCTCTCATACTGAATAAAATATGGAAGATTTCCAAAATCATTGAATTAGTTGGCTTCTACTATGAAATAAAGAGCTCTGCCTAGAAGTTTGAACATACAAGACATAGACAGACAGATTAAAAAAAAAAAAAAAAACTTTGTAGGTTTAATATTAGAAATAATTAATAATAATGTATTCCACAGTTAGTATTGACCAGGAATTGCTTTAAGTACTTTAGTTATTTATAAATCTGTTCACCTTCAAAAACGTTGATTAATTAAATGAATATTTTAAGTGCCAAAGTTTATGAATTGAAGTTTGTCTCTCTTTTTCATTTACACACATAAATATGGATGCATATGAAAATATATAGACAGAATTACAAGTGTATAGGAAGGTTTTTGTTGTATTGGCAAGAAATTATGCCAAGAAAATCATGTGAAACATAATAAATTATGCTTAAATCATATTTAAAATGCTAATTAAAAAAAAAAGGCATGATTTTGGGAAGTATATGACTAGATAATCCAATCCCTTCTTCCAAAAACTAACCCAGGTTACAGCAAAAGACAAAGACTTGAGGCAGATTTTCTACTATACAGATGACAAAATTAATGCAACGCAAGTTTTGTACGTGGTCCATTGTCAAAGGAAAGAAAGATAGTTCATATGCAATCAGTTTGGCTCCATATAAAACAACTCTAAATAAAAAGAAAAGAATCACAAAGCTATATTCAAAACAAATACACCTAAGTCCTCAAAAAAAAAAAAAACTGCTATAGAAAATTACAAAGTAATAAAAGAATGTTAAAATCCTATCAATGAAATTTTAAAGGCTATTTAATTGTTGAAAAATTACAATAGATACCAAAAAGAATCCTGAGAGGTTAAAACTGTAATTTTTGTATTATATTATCACAATAGCAACAACAGCAAAATTAGAGCCAAATTCTAAAAGATTCTGAAACAAATCCTAAGAAAATATGAGAAACTAGAAGGATAGATGTAATCAATGAATATACAATGAATATACAAATAAAATCACCTGTGGAAAAGTTGAAATATTCAATGTTTATATTTAATAAAAAATAAATTTCTAACAACTGAAGAAGCTTCAATACTTCAAGATAACAGGGCTCACAGAGTCCCAATCAGCTTAATAAAAACAAAGAAATAAATAAATGCCAATGTATGGAAAAGCTGTGATACGTGAGTCTACCTTGGAAGTCAAAGAAAATCAGACAACTATTCAACAGTGTAAATCCAAGTTATCACACTTGCATTTTGGAGCATAAAATCTAAAAGAAAATAAAGCAATATGCCCATGTTTGTGAAGGAAAAGGTTGTGATAATATAATGTTCTGAGTAGACTTTTAAAGTAAAAACTCATGTTAAGTCAAAGAAAAAACATTTTCTGAATCTACATTTTGAATATTTTGCCTTATAACCCTCATTAAATTGACTTTATTAAGGGAACTGAACAGGAAAAAGAAGAATCAAGATATATATCTCAAGAACAGATGTAAAATATGTTCAAATTTGACACTAACAATACAACATAAAGGTAATATAAATGAAGAAGAGGCTAAAGCCTAATAAAATTTCTTCTTGTACATTGTTGGGAGATAATAAGAAGTCTATTATTTTATTATCTTTAAAACTTGCAGACATTTAGTTTAATAGGTAGCCAAAAATAATGCAGAAAAATTGTGCCTTATTCTAATCATGGGATAAGATTTAAAACAAAGAAATATGCTAACAATAAAGAAAAACTTCTAATTATAACAAATATGGAAAATTCCCCAAATAATAACACTTCAAGTTACAGAAAAAGGTGATTTTTAAAAATTTCATGTTTGAGATTATTATCTTGTTAGAAAACATCAACAATGGTAATCCAAAGAAAATAATAGACTAAATTCATTTACGAATATAAAAAGAAAATAATTATAAATATCTGCAAAATTATCTACCATTATAAAATGAAAATATATGAGTTTCAAGCAAAGTTTATTCTAAGAATCTGTATTATGGTACATATTAATAATAATATGCATAATTATATGCCTTACTGGAGGGATAGCTTAAGGAATGAAAATGGATGCAGATCATAACAATATGATCTGGAATTGCATTTGATATAATCAAGGATATGTTTCTGAGAAAAACCAAGTTAAACTGGTAACAAGTTTAAAGTGGTAAATTAAGAGGTGTTAGAACTTACATCAAATTTATCTGAAGCCAACAGTGTGGATAAACTAAACTAAACCTGGCTTTTCAAACTTAATACCTATAAGTCAAGCAGGGAAATAAAATATGTAAATCAGTCATTTTATAGATAAAGTTTGTAGAGAAATATGAGGTTACATTACATATAAATAATAGGTTTATCAACTAAAGAGAATATTTATTTTATTTCACTTCATTTAAACATCTGGTGACCAAAAGATGCCTGTGGGTTTGGGGGACAGCACTACTATTTATTTCAACTATACATTTCTCTGTTCTCTAGAATGTCTATTAGTAGTGTTAGATTTCCTAGCTGAATATGTCATGACTTTTGATATTTATTTAAAAATGCTCTTCCTTTTATATTCTGGGAAATTTCCTCAGTTTTGTCTTATAGCTCTTCTCTTGAGTTTTGTTTTGTTTTTTACTTCTAGAAGTTAAATTTTTATCTTTCACTAACCTATTTTTACAAACTTCTCTCTGTCTCTTTTATCAATTGCATTCACTTACTTCGGGTGCTTTTGGTCCAAAGGTTTAACCCCTCCTTTCTAAACTCAGATTCGCACGTGTGATAACCAAGTGAAAGCCTGCAATCAAATATAAACAAAGAGGCTTATTTCTATCTGCCCTATCCATAAACTACTAATCTTTCTACACTGAATCCCAAATATCACTCAGTTCAGTTCAGACGTTCAGTCATGGCCAACATTTTGTGACCCCATGGACTGCAACACACCAGGTCTTCCTATCCTTCACCAACTCCCAGAGCTTACTAAAACTCAGGTCCATCGAGTCAATGATGCCATCCAACCATCTCATCCACTGTTGTCCCCTTCTCCTCCTGCCTTCAATTGTTCCCAGCATCATGGTCCTTTCCAATGAGTCAGTTCCCCCTTCAGTCTGTCTCTCCCATCAGGAAGCTTCCATAAGCCCCTTATCCTTATCCATCAGAGGGCAGACAGAATGAAAACCACAATCACAGCAAACTAATCAAACTGATCATATGGAACACAGCCTTGTCTAACTCAATGAAACTATGAGCCATGCCATGTAGGGCCACCCAAAACAAATGGATCATGGTGGATAGTTCTGACAACACGTGGCCCACTGGAGAAGGGAATGGCAAACCACTTCAGTATCCTTGCCTTGAGAACATCATGAACAGTATGATCAGACATCATAAGAGGAACTTATTCCGCTTCATGGTCGTGGCCTTTCAAGGAACCTGCAACTTTTGACGGATCTCTGCTTCTGGCTGTATCCTATCCACTCCTCTTCACAGTCCTTCCATTTCTGCCTGGGTACTATAGCTCCAGTAGGCACCATCAATCTGACATTTCATCTATAAGGTCGATAAACATTGACAATTCTTTCCAGGGAATTCAGTTCAAGACTGTACAGTTTGATTCTTCTTTGAGGTGGTTGGTTTTAGTTTTGATGGCATATTAGTGAATATTCTCTTTTACCTGATAAATATAGGACTGGATTCTTGACACAAATTCCAGTGCTCTCTAAACAAGAGAAATTTCCAAATGACAGATCTCAATTACCCTTTCTAAAATAAGGACTGAAGCAAAAAGGAAAGGGGTGAGGGAAAAATATCAGGAAAAAGAGAGGATCCTTGAACAATACAGAAGGACATTCAGAAACAAATGGATTTAAGTCTTTGTCTAGTGGAGACCAGCACAGAAGAAAGGAAGCAGGCACTCAGAGCCAGTGATGACCAGAAAAAATACAACCAACCCTCCCCATGTCATCAAGATTCCAGAAAAAACAAAAGGGAGAACAGTTTTCCTATAGTATATAACATGGTGTTTCACCAATTTTACGTGAACTTCAACAGATGGGGTTATTCAAGATGATGACTGTGTTAATACTAATAAACATTGCTCTTCATTCTCCCAATTCTTACATATAATCAGAAACCTAACCTTGTGTCTGAAATTCTGTGTTTCTTCTCTCATAGTTACATCGGGTGTTTTTTGCAATGCCAAATATCACAACCAAACATCAAAATAAAACAACAAATGAAAGCAAAAGAAAAGAAAAAGGAAAACCCTTCACTAATTTAATTGGTAGAGCTATATGACACTTACACAGAAAAGCTATAAAGCAACGGGCAAATACTGCTATTTTTCTTCACATCCTCTACTGACACTGAGCCCCAGAATAGCCCTGGAAAGATAGGCCTTACTGGCCAGCCAGATGTACCCACTGATAATCAGAATTTATTACTTCTCAACCTCTACAGTGTCATTTCAGATCCACCCACCTGAATGGAAAGGGGGAATATGCCACTGGTAAGGCTCAAACACTCCCATGGTCAACCTGTGCACCCAGCCTCTGTACCCTTTGTCAGAAAGTCTACCCATGAATTCCAGCTTTTTTTCCTCTTATGTAATCACTAAACTGAAGCTTTGTGATTGCAAATCTTTGACACCCAAGGACAAATTTCCTAAATACCTGAGTTTCAGTTACTTACGTGTATATTGTGGATTTTGTGTTACATACTCTTAGAATGGGTTGCTCAGGTAGCACTAGTGGTAAAGAACCCTCCTGCCAATGCAGGAGGCAAAGAGGCTTGGGTTTGATTCCTGGGTCAGGAAGATCCCCTGGAGGAGGGTATTGCAATCCACTCCAGCATTCTTGCCAGGAGAATCCCATGGACAAAGGAGTCTGGCAAGCTTCAGTACATAGGTCACCAAGAGTCAGACATGACCTGAAGTGACAGCCTGCACATGCTCTTAGAATATTCTTCAAAATGCAAATATGAGTACCACTATGCTCTAAATAATCAAAACAAACAAAAATGGCTATTAACCATTAAGGAAAGTGACTTGCTTGTCTCTACTCATGAAGGGCATATGTAGTATTATTCCCAATAGGAAAGTAGACAGGACAGGATTATCTGTTTCTTCTTGGAGTATCCCTCTCTCTGGCACCATATAAATCTGATCATCAATGGGCTCTAGTTAACATATAAAATGGTTCTATGTTATCTTCAGGATTAAAAAAAAAAATGTATTTCTTACCACTGTGGTCAGGATTCAGGAAGATCTTGCCCTGGGCATTACTCTGGATTCATTGCTACACATTCCACCATCACCTTTTACTTCTCTTTCTCTTTGGCACGCTATTAATACTTGCATGGCTTAAACAGATTGTAATGTGTATTCTTACTGCAGTGCTATTCCTTTTCCTGCAATGAACTATAGCCTTGTGAGCACTGTAATTCTGGGTCTTGTGATTCTTTAGCAATTGAATCCAGTGTGACTGCAAGCAACAGTGCAAATGTACAAACAGTTCTCCAGCATTTATAGAAGGGAAACTGCCGCATCGTGAGACATAGAATCTTTATCTTTGGTAAATAGTTCTTAACTAATCTCCACTCTACTGTAACTTTCATAAGCTGTGTATGAGTTCTCATTTCTCTAGATATTTTTAGACATCGACATGTGCCAATGTAATAGGTAAAGTCACACCCAATTGTTACTTAATTTTCACTCTCTTGATTGCTATTGTGTTGGATCATCACTGCATAGATTTATAGTCTGTTTGTCTTTTACTAGGAATTTGCTGAAATGTTCTCCCAAGTTGCTGCATGCCTTACTCATTCTCATCTGTCAGTTATTAGCACAAATGGCACTGCTTTAGAAAAACTACCTCTCAGATGTGACTTTCTGGTGGCTTTTCTTCTCTTTTCCCTAAAACCAACTATAACACTGATCACAACCCAAACTGTCTTGTGTATATTTCATTTTTTGCCATCCGTTTTCCAAATCTTATATCAATGTACTCCACATGGACATGTATCCTCTCTTTTCATGCTATATTCCAGTGTCAAAAAGGACCTCATACGTTACTATATGTGTTAAATGAGTCTTTGTTTAATGAATGAATGGAATAATTAATCAATCACTCATAAAACAATTACATCCAATTGCAGAACATTTTCACCAGCATGTAATTTCCAGGAAAAGAAAGATTGTTCAATTCATTGTTGATTTAAAACAATGCCTGGAAGACAGTAGGTATTCAATACAAATTTGTGGAATAGAGTTATATTTTGGTTGCACAGAATTTTCTTTTGGTTAGCTACTGATTTTTATCCATATAACATATAGTCAGAATTGCTAAAGAAAATAGAAATAGCATTACTAATTTTCAAATTAAGTAAGGTAGTTATATCACTCATTTCCACACAGATAGACATACAAGCTTCATTTCAGCAAATGTAATCTGAGGGCTAATCTAAACCATGGTGAAATTTTAGCTAAACAAGAAAACATTAAGAAAAAAGACAAAATAAGTATGACTATAATAGTTCTGTTTTAGTGGACAGTTGAGCATGATTATGAAGAATCATGTCTAGAGCCTTCCTAGGCAATATGAAATTGCTCTGTAATTTTGGCAAGTACATAAAACAGTTCATTAATGAGTTGATACTTTGCAGGTAGCAATTATTGCCTTAGGTAAATGTTTAAATGTTTGCTTTCCTTATGCATCATGAAGGGGAAAGTTCTCGCAGTAAGTAAAAGAGATAATAATGTTTACATAAAGATTATAAAAAGCCATATTTCTTTGAAAAACTGATTGAAATCCTAGCTAAAGATCAAAACCATATTCTACAAAGCACATCTAAATAACGTGTAATCAGACAATGGAGGGGAGTTGTAATGCTATCAAATCTCTACCTGTAGTTTAACTTTTCCAAATATCACTTATTCTTATTTATTTTTTAACAGTTACTTCATAACAATGAAAACTGATTACATTCCCTCCTTAGGCATGAAAGAGGAAGAGATCA
Organism: Budorcas taxicolor; assembly: GCF_023091745.1. Taxonomy (NCBI): domain Eukaryota; kingdom Metazoa; phylum Chordata; class Mammalia; order Artiodactyla; family Bovidae; genus Budorcas; species Budorcas taxicolor. The sequence continues at coordinate 93,011,102 of NC_068910.1, forward strand.
GTCTTTCATTGCTACTTGTTTATGTTGGCTTGAGTGTATAAATACTATTTTCTTATTGTCTGGCTAGGTTCAAGATCTGTTAAGCTGTGCACTTCTGCATAAACCAACCACTTAGCTACAGCTACCGTAGGCACAAGAGGTCCTACTACAGAAGACCTTTTGAGGAACTGGAAAATAAACTTCATGGGACAAATGAAGTTACTCTGCTTGACTGACCTACACTGGGAAGCTCACTCCACTCTGTTCTTCCCTATGCATCTTACATTCTCCTCCCAGGACAGCCCAGCAGCCTAAGAATATCCTCAAGGTAATACTAGAAGACAATGTTGCAAATAGGAACCTTCACAGAGAAATCTCCTTCAAATCTGTATTTCTGCTTCAGTCTCTCCAGCAAATCACATATATTTCCAAACCCAAATGCAAGAGGGAAAGAAGGAACTCTCTTCAAGGAGGAAGGAAACAGTAATTTATCAGTCAAAATAAGTGGAAACAGACCAGACAAAGATGGAAGAAAACCGGGCCATCAGCACTTTGACTGTTCCTTTCTTTGACTTTCTCCAGTGGTGCCATTTTATAATGCTAACACAGGGTAGATCAACAGCATACTTCAGAGAGTTTAGGTCTCTTCACTGTCAGACGCATGGGTCTTGATACCAACATTAGAGTTATACCCACAGCTGTCGTCTGAGTGTTTGGGTTCTCTCCAAATTTGTATGTTGAAATCTTGAGGTCTAATATGATGGTATTAGGAAATAAGGTCTTCTGGAAGTGCTTAGGTCATGAGGATTAAGCCTTCATGAATGAGATTAGTGCCCTCATAAAAGAAGCACCACAGAACCCCCAGCCCTTGCCACCATCTGAGGCAACTACAAAGAAGCATGCTACCCAGAAAAGTGTCCTGACCCAGTCATGAAGACAACCTGACCTTGAATTTCTAGCCTTCAAAACTGTTAGAAATAAATTTATGTTGCTTAAAACCATACAATCTGTTCTATTTTGTTATAGCAGCCAGAACAGACCAAGAGTACTTATGTAAGAAATAGATTAGGGAGAAACAAGTTTTTTTTCAATTTCAATTGCCCTAAACTTCAGGGGTTGTAAATCCCCTTTTCAATCATATGATTAAGCTTGTATAGGCTACTAAGTGGTTGACAAAAATGTATTAATGCAAATATTATCATTAGTGTGAAGGAGTTTTAGATTAAACATTAAATCATTGTATAATTGATTTACTAAGCTGCTTTATAGAAAAATGTGATGTTAATCTTCTCTATACTGAAGTTGAGTACTTATATAGAATTTTGTAGTCTTATTTATTTCTAGGTAAGTGTGTGGCAGGATGCTCTGAGAAATACACAGTTTACTGTATCTACATTTATATAACAACCTCTAAATGGTTAAATTCTCTTTGTAGACTGAAATCCTCTTTGAAACACACATTTCAGAGCTAAGATCTCTGGTTTAAGAAGTATGACATATGCTTACTCCTATGTGATGTTGTGATCAATGTTGACATCAGACTAAAACCTGGAAACAAAATGAAAGAAATATCTGACTTTAACTAGCATAATATTTAATGCAATTGTGGGTAAAATATTTCTCCAAAAAATAAGTGTCCTTGAATTGAAATTTTAAATAATGTTGTTAGATCAAAAGATTTAGTCATAAAACCTGCATACCCAGTTTCTGTTTAATCTGTATTCAAATTTTTCCTGTATATCTAATTCCAAGCTAGTTAAGACATATCCAAACCTGTGAAAACACTGGATAAATGGTTAAAATTAGATGAATTTCACATAAAATTTATACCTAATTAGAAGCATCATCCACATATGGTTGATGTCATCAAAATATTAATAGTCACATCTGGGAAATATGTATGCTGGAGACTTTTACAAACATTCTCTCTTCTTAAAATCCAATTATATGCACAAGCAAGTGTCCTAAGACATAAAAATATGATGACACTGTGCCCATTTCCCCAAGGAGGGTTTCAACAATGCTTTTTAGCCATTACAGATTTGTGTTACTTATTTGTATTAGGGCTATCCAGAGAAAAATCAATCGGGCATGTGTACACCTGTGTATCTATATGTGCGTGTATATACTTCTACCTCATATATATTAATATATACAATTATTTATAGAGTGTGTGTTTGAGAGAGAGAGGAATAGAAATTTATTTTAAGTAATGGGCTCACATGTCTCTGATGATTGTAGAGGTGTGCAAGTCCAAAATTTACAGGGCTGGCTAGCAGGCTAGAGACCTCTAAAAGAACAGAGCTTGCAGCTTGGGTTTAAAGACAGTCTGCTGACAGAATTCCCTCTTCCTTGAAAGAAATCAGTCCCTTTTTCTTTTAAACCCTCAACTGATTGGATAAGACTCATCTATGGTATGGAGGATAATCTGATTTACTCAAAATCTACTGATTTAAATGTAATGTCACCTAAATTACTTCAGAGGTACATTTACACCAATGTTTGACCATATATCTGAGTACTAAGGCCTACCCAATTTACACATAAAGTTAAACATTACAACACTTTAAAAGTGAGGTTTTAAAGTGAGATTTGAATTAATTTTGCTTTCTTCATTAGCCTTTGACTAATCCTTTATAGTCATTTAATTCAAAATTAAATGAGTAATAGATTCAATTGGGAAAATGAGATGTCTGGAATAAATATTACTGTTATTATTATTATCACTAATTTTAATAATTGCTTGCTACATACTGCTGGTATAAGCACAGATTTCCAGGTGATATACTCAATGGCTTCTGGTGTCCTAATATTCCAAAAGCTTGAGCCTAATAAATATCATTAATAAACCAATTCTAATCAAATCTTGGTGAACTCTTATGAGCTCTAAGAAAGTCTTCAAAAACTTACAGAAAAGCAAACAAAAGTTAATCACTGTAATTGTTAAAAGCTTGCTGTGAATATAAAATGAAGGGTGCTTATCCAATACATGGATGAGTGTATGGCAGAAAATAAGCTCATAGTAAATGACACTGTAATTTTGATTACTATTTTATCTATTTGTAGAGAAGGCAATTAATAGAATAAAAATAAGAATCTGATCAATCTGTATAAGGCCCCGTTTTTATTCAAACAGTACCATTGTTTGGACATTATCAATGTCCTTACTCATTGTTTAAAATACCTTTACACCTTTCAAGGTCTTGAATGGAGGATTCACTAGTATAATATCAAAATGTTTAAAATAAATGAACAAAGCAACAACATCACCAAAATGAGCCTGACAGTCCTTTCAAAGAAAGAAATTAACTTCTGAACAATGTGTCCCAAATTCAATGGATGTCTTGCAATTATATATATTTCTTGTCGTAATAAAGATTGATTCATAATAATGCATCCACGTAAAAGTCTAGCTTGTCAGTGTGATATGCCATCAAAGGGGAAAAAATAACTACTTAGGGAGAAATTGGTTAAAGAGCTCTTTAGGTTGACCTTTTGCTGATAAGTTGATGACGTTCTCATTAGCAGCAACCCTGCTGTTTGCCCTCAATAAAAGATAACATCCTGCTGTTAACACAATTTCCATTTTTATGATTTAATGACACAATTATATTAAAGATACTTTTTCAAATGGATTAGGCTTTAAGTGAAGATAAAATGTTTTTAATAAATTTTTATTTTGCTTCCCTGCAAATGGAACGATATTTTTCACATTGTGTTATTATGCAAGATAGATCCAATAAAAAAGGTTGCCAATATTCAACTGACATTACATAACATGCTTATTACTAACAAGGATTTTCCTAGTGGCTCAGATGGTAAAGAGTCTGCCTGAAATGCAGAAGACCTGGGTTCGACCCCTGGGTCATGAAGATCCCCTGGGGAAGGAAATGACAACCCACTCCAGTATTCTTGCCTGGAAAATCCCATTGACAGAGGAGCCTGGTGACCTACAGTCCATGAGATCACAAAAAGTTGGACACAACTGAACAACTAACACTTTCCTAGACCAAATGTAAATTCTTCCATTACTGAAAAGAAGAAAAAGTGAAAGTTGCTCAGTTGTGTCCGACTCCTTGCGACCCCATGGACTATAGAATCCATACAATTCTCCAGGACAGAATACTGGAGTGGGTAGCATTTCCTTCTCCAGGGGATCTTCACAACCCAAGGATAAAACCCAGGTCTCCCACAATGCAGGTGGATTCTTTACCAGCTGAGTCACTATTGAAGCCCAGAGGAAAAAAACAATTTGTCAATAAATTCTTTATGATTCATATTTTAACATTATTTGTGTCAAGTATAGCTAGCATTATTACCCACAGAAGCACCAATTTAATTTCTTTCTGCTATTAAATATATTGCACCTCATTTTTTTGAAACACAGGTGATTCTTTTCTAACTAAATTAAATTGCAGTCATTGCAGAAGTATGGCCTTGAGATATCATTTCTGAAGGGAAGCATCCTATCATTGTGGAAAAATGAAAGAACATGATATCTGGCAGCCTATGGTTGAATTTTGGCTTCACCAGTTATTACACATGTGTGACCTTGAACAAGCTATATTCTACCCTAGAACAATAATAATTGCCTCATTGAATTAAGTAATGAATGGAAAATTAGATAATAAATATAAACCACATGACTCATGAAAACTATTGCCAAAGCATAGGCTGTTTAACTTGGTACATTTTTTAATGAAAAAAAGCTCCAAGGAAGTAGTTTCTTTCATTATTGAGGCTTAGCCCTGACTTGTGAAAATTAAAGAATGTGAAAATTATGAAACATAATTTATTTCCTGTGGCAAGTACTCCTTTATTTTTATTATGACCCAAATGTTTGTCTACAAAATACAATCAAGATACTTCTTAATTTTATTGGTATATCTGTTTGTGAGAAAAAGTCTCTTTTTTTAAAGAAAATGAATAAAAAACAATATATAAACATTGATTGCATGTTTAAGAGCAACCGGCCCCTTCTAAGTGATTAAAAAATAAAATGGATGTCTTTATTGGCCTACCTTCCCACACACATAGAAACATGTGTATGCATACACACACACTTGTACCCCAAATTACATTGTCCCAAGTCTCTTGAGTTTACTGTGTTCGTTCTTTGTTTTGAGAATACTAACTCCAACATATCAGTGTGGACATGAAGATTGGAAACACCATATTGACATGTGACAGAATATATAGGAAATCTGGGCAAGAGTAGATGAACAGCAATAACATTTAAAATACAGTCTTGGTATCAAGTGGAAAAAGACCTGACTGTAAAGCTTCTCTTATAAATAAAACATAAGTAAAGATGAAAATCTCAACTAATATATAGATTATAATAGTATCTAACATTTTTAAAGAAAGTTAAAACCCTTGGAAGAATAGTCTTGTCTTAACCACAGGCAATCAAACTCATACTTCAGGCTCCAGATAGCTGTTGTATACTTTAGATGCAATAACAATACAATACAATAACATCCAGAAGGGAGCAGGAAATGCATTATTATAAAAAAGGATGCAGTTTGTTGAGAGATCAATAGGTAATTTTGTCTATTGACCCTTTCTCTTCTCTTTGCCTACAGGTTCATAAAGAGAAATAGTTATATGCTAAGGCAGTAGCTTCAAAATTTTATTATTGTTGATCCCTCAATTTAGGACTATATTTAGCCATTCATCATATTGTAACTAATGTACCTAAATATATATTTTTCTAAATTCTCTGAATCATAAGAAGAAAGTAAAGCCATCTTTAGGACTTATTTTACTTTGTCAATTCTGATTTAACAAAATCACATTTTTAAGATTATGAAGACTGACTTTATCATGAAAGAAGTGAACACTGATATACCTTGATTTAAAATACATTCAGAAATTCTGATAAATTTAAAAATTTAAAAGGCTGCAGGTAATTTTTATTCTTATAAGTTAATGTATGCTGTATGTACAGTCTAAAATACCTGTGTGACATCTGCAATACCACTTTTCTTATTAGGCACAACCTTATTTAAATATCTATATGAGGTCTTGAAAATACAGTGACTCAATATTGGGATAAAACCAAAAACACATAATAATAAGGCCGTATATGATCAAGGACATCAGGATGGTATCTGAGGAGGGCACTTTCAAGAAGAGTGTAAAAGGAAGGAAGGAATGCAGCAGATAATCCGGGCCCACTTCACAGTTTGGCCAAAGATAGGCTGAGGGAGGTAGCACAAAGTTGATTTTGAAGTTGTTATTTGTTCTTTCTAATTACTAATCAAACATCATTGGGAGAAACCTCTTCAAAGGACTATAAAAATTAATTTAAGAATAAATAAATGCTATGTGGAATCATTATTTTTAATGCTGTTTCAGAAAATTAAACTCTACCAGGAAAAGTTGAAAATAATTATTATTGTTTTTAGATTAAAAATAAATAGAAATGGTATACTAGATAAGAAACACAAAGTTAACGCCTTAGGAAACTTTCTGTTAATTCAGGCTACTAGAGACCTGTAATAACCTTGTGTGGTGAACAAATTCTTTCAAAATATAGTGCTTCTCAAAAAGTAGTTTTCAGTTGTTGAATGCCCTTTATTTCAATACAATTGATTTTTATTTAAATGAATAGTCTTTCAAGTAACTATCTGTTAGATTTCCATTATTAATATAAAAATATTAAGAATCCACTTTAGAATAGAAGTTATAGAACACTTGAATAAACAATAGAAATCTTGGACAATTAAATTAAATATATATTTGGGATTATTTTTTCTACTATTTACCAAATTAAGATAATTAAAATAACCTAAGAATATTATACCTCTCCATAATGGGAAGATTACCAACATTTCTCCTCTCAACTTCATCCTTCCAGTCTCCATATTATAGCAGCTCTATTCCAGGCAAGACCAGCGGACAGGTTGGTTACCATCCTACTCTTTGGGTGGAATATCTATCCCAGAAAGACAAGAATCTTGGACACCAATCACCCCTGTGACAGCTTGCTTAAAGGGCATGAGCTGTGTAACAGAAAGTGGAGAAGACCAGGGGCTATTGCCCCACCCAGTCAACTATGCATAAAGGAGGGCTGCGACTCTGAAAGAAGTGGGTTACTGTCTCTGCCCCAAGCTTTGGAGTAGGACCTGAAAAGATTATGCCAGGAAGAAAGGCAAACTCATTGCTTGCTACAAAAGAAGTGAATTTATGTGTAAAGAAACCACTAGAAAATTGAGCTTTAAAGTGCAGTTTAACAAGGGAGATTTTTAGGAGTTGTTACCTCTATGATAGCAACAGGATAAATCACTGACCAATGAGAAGTTAAAAAGAGAGAAGTAGGGAAAGGAACTGATAAGCAGAACCCTAACCGTATTAAAACAAACCTTTAAACTAGATTCAAAGGCTACTCCACAGAAGTCTGATTTAACTGGATCCAGACTATGGAGCAATTTATGCCCAGGATGTTGACAAAACTGTAAGTATTCATCGGGCAAATGGCAGAGGCTAACAGCTGGGCAAAGTACCAACAGAAGTAGATGAGTTAGAACTTAACAGAAATATCAGGGAAAGAGAAAGTCAAAGAGAGCCTTTTTAAACTACTCTTATCTCAGGATGACTGTGCGTCTGCCCATTTTTGCACTCTCTAAGGAAAGAAATCAGAGGCTATATATTGAGGGGAAATTAAATTTCACCTAAGTAGTCCAGCCAGATCACTAAAAAATACATAAAAGACAATAACAACAAGCCCCAGCAGCGAACTCACTACCTAAAGTTACTATATAATCTACAATGTATAGTTTTCAACAACATACTGTGAGACATTCAAAGAAATAGAAAAGTGTATTCCACACAGGAAGAAAAACAGGCAACCCAACTTCCCTTGAGAGGAGAGTAGTGTCAGCTTAGCAGACAAGGACTTAAAATAGCTATTGTAAGTATATTCAAAGAACCAGAGAAACTATGTTTCAAGAAGTAAGGAAAGTTATGGTGACAATGTTTCCTCAAATCAAGAACCCCAATAAAGAGATTAAAATTGTAACAAAGCTACACGGACATTGCTGAGTTGAAAAGTACAATAACTGAAAAGAAACAATTCACTACAGCAGCTCACCATGGTTGTGAGCTGACAGAAGAAAGAATCATCAAGCTTGAAGACATTGATAGTGATTATACAATCTGAAAGACACAGACAAAAAAGAGAATAAAGAAAAATTAGCAAAACTTCAGAGAAATGTAAAACAGATTTAGGTATACAAACATACTCCTAAAGAGTGGCAGAGAAGAGGAGAGAGAAAGGTACAGAAAGAAATATGTGAACAAGTAATGTCTGAAAATGTCACAAATATGATTAAAAACATTGCTATATACAATTGAGATGCTCAAACAATTACAAACAACATAAATGCAAAGAGGTCCTGTGGATCCAGCTATAGGATAAACAAAATATTGAAAGACAAAGAGAAAATCTTAAAAATAGGAAGAGAAAAACAATTTGTCATACAAGGAGACTAAAATAAGATTAAAAACTGACTTCTCATCAGAAACACTGGAGGTGTTTCTGAAAAGAAAAGACATTTCAAAGTGCTGATAAGAAAAAACAAAATTAACAACAGAAAAACCTGTTGTTAGCAGAATTTACAAGAAATACAAAAGAATACCAGGCAGTAATTTTAAATTCACATAACAATCCACAAAAATAGTGAATATCAGTAAATGTAATTAGTTAGATAATTATAAAGGACATTGAGATTGCATATTTCTTTTCATTTCTCTGTCTGATTTAAAAAACAATTGTATAAAACATAATTGAATATTACTCAGCCATATAAAGGGATGCATTTGAGTCAGTGGTTTTGAGGTAGATGAATGTAGAGCCTATTACACAGAGTGAAGTAAGTCAGAAAGAGAAAAATAAATATTGTATATTAACACATATATAGACTCTAGAAAACTGATGCTGATGAATGTGTTTGTAGGTGTGCAATGGAGACTCAGGCAGAAAACAGACTTATGGACATGGGGGTGGGGGATAGGAAGGAAAGGGTGGGATAATAGAAAGCAGAATGGAAGCATATACACTAACATATGTAAAATAGATAGCCGGTGGGAATTTGTTGTATAACTCAGGGAACTCAAACTGGGGCTCTGTGATATCCTAGAGGGATGGGATGGGGTGAGAGGTGGTAGAGAGGCTCTAGAGGAAGGGGCCATATGTATACCTTTGACAGATCCATGTTGATGTATGACAGGAACAAACACAATATTGCAGTTATCCTTTAATTAAAAATAAGCTAATTATGGGGGAGAAAGCAATTGTATAAAATAATAGGTATATAATCATACTATTAGGCCTATGAAATATAGAAATGTAAAATAGTTGATACTAATACAAAAGATATGGGTGGGAACAGAGCTGATTTGGAATAAGGAAATGACACTAAAAGATAGCTTGAGCCCATGGGAACAAATGAGAACCAGGGATTGTAAATAAGAAAATATATTAAAAATTATAAATATATGCTGGCTCTCCCTTCTTTCAGTGTTTTTAAAGACATGAAATTATATAAATTATACACATATTATACTTTTAACCATGTATTTTAGGGTGTTAAAATATATGGGTATAATACACATAACATTTAGAGAACAAAATGGGGAAGAGGAAATAGATGTTTACAGAAGTAATAATACTATAATCCACTGGAATTGTTAGCATAAATATGAAGTAGATTCTGATAACTAAGGTGTTCATATTCTGTGCTGCTGCTGCTGCTAAGTTGCTTCAGTTGTGTCCGACTCTGTGTTACCCCAGAGACGGCAGCCCACCAGGCTCCCTCGTCCCTGGGATTCTCCAGGCAGGAACACTGGAGTGGGTTGCCATCTCCTTCTCCAATGCACGCAAGTGAAAAGTGAAAGTGAAGTCGCTCAGTTGTGTCTGACTCCTAGCGACCCCATGGACTGGAGCCTACCAGGCTCCTCTGTCCATGGGATTTTCCAGGCAAGAGTACTGGAGTGGGGTGCCATTGCCTTCTCTGGTTCATATTCTACAGAGTAACCATTAAGAACACTTTTTAAAAATACTTTAAAAGTCATTAAAGGAATTCAGATGTTGCAACAGATAAACAGAAGTGAGACAGAAAAGACTATATATTGTATGACTTCATTAACACAAAATGTATAGATTAGGCAGATCTATATATTACAGAAAGTAGATTTGTTTTGCCTAGGTCTTGTGGGAATGGACTTGAAGAATATGAGACACTATTATGTGATATGAATTCCTTTTTGGGGTAAATCAAATGTTTTAAAATTGTGGCAATTGTTGCACAACTCTGAAAATATATAGCTGTTGAATTATAACTTCATGAGAACTATCTTTCACTAACACTGTTAAAAAAGAAATACAATTAACATTTTTGTGTTTATAAGTCTTGCATTTTGTAACTTTCTCAAGTCTTGCTAATATTGACTTCTGGAATGCAGAAACATAAAAAAGACCATTTGAGCTGCATTAAAAAAACATGCACAATATAAAAACAAAATGTGACCTCTAATGACATACTAAGATATATTGGGTTTCAACACTTGTAATATATATATATATATTTTTACTTTTTATAATACTTAAGAGAATTAGCTTTCCAAATAATATTTAACTTATTTATTCAAGATTAAGGAAATAAACAGTCATCAAATAATGAACAACACCAATCTTTGACTAAATGTATAATTTTCTAGCAGCTGCAGGAAAATATACAAGTTCATACCTATTAAAGTTCTTCTATTGAGCCCATTTTTATTTGGGTGAAAAAACAGAAAACAAAAACTATCAAAATTTCTAGACACCTCTCTTCAGTTCTGCTGTGGTTGAAGTAATCTGGAGAAGCGGTTTACCAACTGTTAACAAATGGAGCTCTTACAAGCTAGCTGCAAATCATCTGTATACTGAGCTTTTTATGTTTCCTTTGGGGCTAACAAAGTTGAATACTATTGAGAGGTCAAGCAGAAATGAGTATTCCCAGACAAAGAGAGTTGGGAACAGTGTCAAATGCTTTGGACCACAGTGTAAGAAATAAAGAAGTGAGACGTCATTAAATGCCTGCATGTAATCCCCTGATGGGACTATTTTTAGGGGGGAAAATAAATAAATGAATTTATGTATAAGGCTATTTGTCCCAGGTAATATAAAGCTCTTAAAATAATCCATCCTCCTATATATCAACTTTAAGAGTCCATTATTCTTCAGGTGGGATTTCAATGGATTCTGCATATTCCTTTGTATTTGTCAATATATTTAGATAGATACAAATGAATCATAATAAAGGGGATTTTAATAATGCCAATGATTTAAGTGTTATATGTCTTTCAAAGAAGTTAATGTTTTCTAGCTGAGAATTTCAGATAGATTCTGCTGAGGATGGGTTAGAAATGATCATTGGGAGCCAACTAAATATCACAGTTTCTTTTGTTTAAATAATTAATGATATATTGAATGCATGTTTTTCTCTTTCCAAAGTTTCTTATCACTTACACCTCTACATCATAGACATAGATGGAGAAACGCATATTTAAAATTTTGGTATGTATCCATATGCAGTCAGTGATTTTAACCCAGCAGGATTCATGTAAAATTTTTAACCTACAGAAATGAAGAGAATAAATTCATGCTACTTTTAACCATATTTATGGAAATTTGTTAAAACAACAATATGCAGGTGCAAGATTTTTTTCTTCTACTAGGTTCAAGGGTGATCTCCCAACTGACAAGGTCCTCTGAAGAGACGGTACTCACTGCCTGAATCCCCAAGATAAAGGAGTGTGTTATCTGGAATGGATCTCACATGTAGTCTAAAGAGTAGATGGCGGTCATGACAACTAAATTTGCATTTAACTTTTAACAAATAAGCTTAATCAATTTTAGTTTTCTTAATGCCTTTTAAAATTTATTTGTGTGTGTGTGTGTGGGTTTATTTTTTTATTTTTATTTTTTCCATTTTTTTTTAAATTTTAAAATCTTTAATTCTTACATGTGTTCCCAAACATGAACCCCCCTCCCACCTCCCTCCCCATAACATCTCTGTGGGTCATCCCCATGCACCAGCCCCAAGCATGCTGTATCCTGCGTCAGACATAGACTGGCGATTCAATTCTTACATGATAGTATACATGATAGAATGCCATTCTCCCAAATCATCCCACCCTCTCCCTCTCCCTCTGAGTCCAAAAGTCCGTTATACACAGCTGTGTCTTTTTTCCTATCTTGCATACAGGGTCGTCATTGCCATCTTTCTAAATTCCATATATATGTGCTAGTATACTGTATTAGTGTTTTTCTTTCTGGCTTACTTCACTCTGTATAATCGGCTCCAGTTTCATCCATCTCATCAGAACTGATTCAAATGAATTCTTTTTAACGGCTGAGTAATACTCCATTGTGTATATGTACCAAGGCTTTCTTATCCGTTCATCTGCTGATGGACATCTAGGTTGTTTCCATGTCCTGGTTATTATAAACAGTGCTGCGATGAACATTGGGGTACATGTGTCTCTTTCAATTCTGGTTTCCTTGGTGTGTATGCCCAGCAGTGGGATTGCTGGGTCATAAGGTAGTTCTATTTGCAATTTTTTAAGGAATCTCCACACTGTTCTCCATAGTGGCTGTACTAGTTTGCATTCCCACCAACAGTGTAGAAGGGTTCCCTTTTCTCCACACCCTCTCCAGCATTTATTGCTTGCAGATTTTTGGATTGCAGCCATTCTGACTGGTGTGAAGTGGTACCTCATTGTGGTCTTGATTTGCATTTCTCTGATAATGAGTGATGTTGAGCATCTTTTCATGTGTTTGTTAGCCATCCGTATGTCTTCTTTGGAGAAATGTCTATTTAGTTCTTTGGCCCATTTTATGATTGGGTCGTTTATTTTTCTGGAATTGAGCTGCATAAGTTGCTTGTATATTTTTGAGATTAGTTGTTTGTCAGTTGCTTCATTTGCTATTATTTTCTCCCATTCAGAAGGCTGTCTTTTCACCTTGCTTATAGTTTCCTTTGTTGTGCAGAAGCTTTTAATTTTAATTAGATCCCATTTGTTTATTTTTGCTTTTATTTCCAGAATTCTGGGAGGTGGATCATAGAGGATCCTGCTGTGATTTACGTCTGAGAGTGTTTTGCCTATGTTCTCCTCTAGGAGTTTTATAGTTTCTGGTCTTACAATCACCCTAATACCAAAACCTGACAAAGATGTCACAAAAAAAGAAAACTACAGGCCAATATCACTGATGAACATAGATGCAAAAATCCTCAACAAAATTCTAGCAATCAGAATCCAACAACACATTAAAAAAGATCATACACCATGACCAAGTGGGCTTTATCCCAGGGATGCAAGGATTCTTCAATATCCGCAAATCAATCAATGTAATTCACCACATTAACAAATTGAAAAATAAAAACCATATGATTATCTCAATAGATGCAGAGAAGGCCTTTGACAAAATTCAACATCCATTTATGATAAAAACTCTCCAGAAAGCAGGAATAGAAGGAACATACCTCAACATAATAAAAGCTATATATGACAAACCCACAGTAAACATTATCTTCAATGGTGAAAAATTGAAAGCATTTCCCCTAAAGTCAGGAACAAGACAAGGGTGTCCACTTTCACTGCTACTATTCAACATAGTTCTGGAAGTTTTGGCCACAGCAAACAGAGCAGAAAAAGAAATAAAAGGAATCCAAATTGGAAAAGAAGAAGTCAAACTCTCACTGTTTTCAGATGACATGATCCTCTACATGGAAAACCCTAAAGACTCCACCAGAAAATTACTAGAGCTCATCAATGAATATAGTAAAGTTGCAGGATATAAAATCAACACACAGAAATCCCTTGCATTCCTATACACTAATAATGAGAAAGTAGAAAAAGAAATTAAGGAAACAATTCCATTCACCATTGCAACGAAAAGAATAAAATACTTAGGAATATATCTGCCCAAAGAAACTAAAGACCTATATATAGAAAACTATAAAACACTGATGAAAGAAATCAAAGAGGACACTAATAGATGGAGAAATATACCATGTTCATGGATTGGAAGAATCAATATAGTGAAAATGAGTATACTACCCAAAGCAATTTACAAATTCAATGCAATCCCTATCAAGCTACCAGCCATATTTTTCACAGAATTAGAACAAATAATTTCAAGATTTGTATGGAAATACAAAAAAACCTCGAATTGCCAAAGCAATCTTGAGAAAGAAGAATGGAACTGGAGGAATCAACTTGCCTGACTTCAGGCTCTACTACAAAGCCACAGTCATCAAAACAGTATGGTACTGGCACAAAGACAGACATATAGATCAATGGAACAAAATAGAAAGCCCAGAGATAAATCCACACACATATGGACACCTTATCTTTGACAAAGGAGGCAAGAATATACAATGGAGTAAAGACAATCTCTTTAACAAGTGGTGCTGGGAAAACTGGTCAACCACTTGTAAAAGAATGAAACTAGATCACTTTCTAACACTGCACACAAAAATAAACTCAAAATGGATTGAAGATCTAAATGTAAGGCCTTTTAAAATTTAAATTTTCATTTCTGTCCAATTTAGTTCACCTGTGAGGAAAGATTTAAACAGCTGCAATAAGCAAATTTCTAACATTAAAAGCATTTTGGTAGCTCTAAACGCATAGGAAAACCTCCTCTTAAAATTTATCAGGAAAGATCATGACACGTTAAACATCACTGGACCTCCAATAAGCGAGGTAAGAAATGAGAATTTCTTCAGATTTCTTCAGATTCTCTGCGTCTAGTATGTAAACAAAGGTTTTAGGCCCATCAAGAAAGAAAAGTGTACTGGAAAGCATTTTGCTGACTGTATTGGTACCAGTTCTACACTAGAAAAGAATCATTAGGATGAATATGTATCTAGATATAGGAAGAGATCCATTTTAAAGAACTGACTCATGAAATTGTGGATTCCTGACAGATTCAGAATTTGATAGGAAAGGCTTATAGACTGGAAACTCAAGAAAGAGTTATAGTTGAGTCTAACCACGGTCTACTGGATAATCCCCTCTTGCTCAGGAAAGTTCAGTCTTTTGTTCTTTTCAGTTCTTCGGCTAACTAGGTGAGATCCATGCACATTACAGAGGGCAATCTATACTATTCAAAGTCCAACAATTTGAATATAAATCTGACCTAAAATTACCTTCACAGAAATATCCAGAATAATGTTTGACCAAATATTGAGACACTGTGGCCCAGAAACGTGGACACTTGAACCATCACAATCACAAAGAGTTACTTTACTGATGGTTCAAGAACAAAGAAATTAACAACTGTGGCTTATCAAATAGCCCTGACTGTCATCTCAGTGACAGTGCATTATCTATTGATTTTTATTTAATTTAGAAATTTTCTTAGAATACACTTATTTCACAATTTGTAAAGACACTTTTAAAAAGGAAATAAAATTCTATATCCAGATTTGCATAACCTGAAGATCACTGCATTGTTCTAAGACACATGATCTGAAGCATCGCTTTCAATAAAATTTGTACTTTTACCGTTTACTAGTTAGATTACTTTCCACAGTGTTAATTCTATTTTGCAGTGCATTGTCCTTCTTAGGAGCAGTTGAAAGTGTACCAATTAATTACTTTTCTTTTCATTCTAGTTCACAATGAGTTTTTTTTTTTTTCCTTTTCATAACCCCATGCTAATTTTCCACTTCAGTGAATGTAACGCAAAATGAATCAGTCCCTTTCAAATAGGCAAAAAGTTAACCCAGTATTTTTTTTCCCATTAAAAGACACAACAGCTCTGTTAACTATTTTAATTCTTTTATATTACAAATTTAAATTTAAATTTCAGCCAGTAACAAAGGTTAACACTCTTCTATCATTTCTGCTTATTTTAGGCCACTCTGTTATTTTAGTGATTGCATTATTTTAAATAAAGTTATTAAATGGTATTTCACTGCAGCTTGACAATGAAAGATAAAGGGTATGGCTTGAAGGACCAGTTATTGCCACCAAAGGCTTAATGAGGTCAATTTTCTGGTGTGGTCACCATATAATACAGTGTACCTCCCTCTCCCACTGACTATGTAGCCAATATGAAAACTTGACATTGTCCAGATCCAGAAATGCTATTTGTTCCCTCACTCATTCAAGACATTGAAAATAGTGTCAGTTTGAATACTAAAGGAAAATATAAACTTTCTTATAATCAGATTGCTTATGTTTGATACTAAATGCTTCTATTTCCTGAGATCAATAGATTTTGGAGCCAGGATTTTCCTTCACAATGTTGATTTGTAAACATAGAATCAGACTGTGTTGAAAGACCTTTCATACAGATGGGGATTAAACCTGCAAAGCTACTCGTGTATTACCAGAGAGTATAAACTTTGTGGTTGTCAGAACATGTATCTGCCAGATTACAAATCTTCCCTGTGTAGAATTAGATGTCAGTTCCACATTTTTGTTCTTTGTCTTTCTGATTTTTGGAGTGGGATAGAGAGAGGATCCAAACTGATCATCCCTCCCCTCCAAAGGTAGTGCTTCTTCAAACTGGGTTTGATCCAGTAGGCTAAGGAAGAATTACATAAAATGAATAAAGGAATAATCTAGACAAGAAATCCAAATATAATTAAAATACCATATTTCAATAAAATTGAGAGCTATAATATTGACCAAAGACATTACTAGTGATAAGTTTAGAGCATTTGGAGAGCAATTTTATATTATTTAAATCTACATAAATAATAAAAATCTGATTCATTGGTAACTATAGCAAGTTTAGAGATGTTTTTCTATAGAAGAGAGTAATCTAACAGGACAGCATCCTTATAAAAAAGATGACCAAAAGGCCACATGAAGACAGAGACACAGTGAGAATGCCACATGAAAACAAGTGAAGCTGAAGTCAAGGAATACAAATGTCGCCAGTCAAGCACCAGAAACAAGGAAGATACAAGGAAGGATTTTCCTTAGAGATGTCTAAGGAAGGACGGACCTATGGACACTAGGAGTTCAGACCTGCAGACTCTGGCACTGTGAGTCAATGCATTTACATTGTTTTAAGCCATTCAGTTAGTGGTACTTTGTTTTGACAGGTGTAGGAAATTAATATAGAATCTAAAATGCTTTCTTTTTTAAATATAAATTTGTTTATTTTAATTGGAGGTTAATTACTTTACAATATTGTATTGGTTTTGCCATACATCAACAAGAATCCGCCACAGATATATACGTGTTCTCCATCCTGAACCCGCCTCCCACCTCCCTCCCTGTACCATCCTTTTGGGCCATCTCAGTGCACCAGCCCCAAGCATCCAGTATCATGCATCAAACCTGGACTGGCGATTCGTTTCATATATGATATTATACATGTTTCAATGCCATTCTCTGAAATCATCCCACCCTCTCCTTCTCCCACAGAGTCCAAAAGACTGTTCTATACATCTGTGTCTTTTTTGCTGTCTCGCATACAGGGTTATTGTTACCATCTTTCTAAATTCCATATATATGTGTTAGTATACGGTATTGGTGTTTTTCTTTCTGGCTTACTTCACTCTGTATAATAGGCTCCAGTTTCATCCACCTCATTAGAATTGATTCAAATGTATTTTTTTAATGGCTGAGTAATACTCTATTGTTTATATGTACCACAGTTTTCTTATTCATTCATCTGCTGATGGAGATCTAGGTTGCTCCCATGTCCTGGCTATTATAAACAGTGCTGCGATGAACATTGGGGTACATGTGTCTCTTTCAATTCTGGTTTCCTCTGTGTATATGCCCAGCAGTGGGATTGCTGGATCATAAGGCAGTTCTATTTGCAGTTTTTTAAGGAATCTCCACACTGTTCTCCATAGTGGCTGTACTAGTTTGCATTCCCACCAACAGTATAAAAAGGTCCCCTTTTCTCCACACCCTCTCCAGCTTTAATTGCTTGTAGACTTTTGGATCGCAGCCATTCTGACTGGCATGAAATGGAATGATTAATTATTCATGAGAAAGTCTAGGTAAGTGAAGATTTTATCACTGTCCTGAAGAATGGTTTCCCTCCAAGCCCTACGTTATCTCCTGAAGGCAGAAGTAGTCTAGCAAAAATGTAGTGTTACCTGCTGTGCTATTCCTACTGGGATGAGAGAAAGAACAAAGACTAAGGAAATTCTTTTGTGTATATAGTGAGGGAGAGAAAGAGAGAAATTTACATATATGCATAACATCTCTCTCTTTCTGTGTGTGTGTGTGTGTGTGTGTGTGTGTGTGTGTGTGTGTGTGTGTGTGTGTAGATCCTTAGAACCTTCAGGCCCCAATCATGCAATGAAATTACAAGCATGTAGGTAAAAAATACATCTTGCCAATCCATGTCCAATAATCTTACAAATGACTCCAGACAGAGTTGCCATTCTTCTGTAACCATCGAGAGACCAAAAGTTTGAAGCATCTGGGCGAGTGACTGAGCCATCAGCAACATGAGTAATAACAAACTGTTGTTTTGAGCCACTAAGTTTTGAGGATGGTTTGTAACATAGCAATAAATAATCAAAGAAGAAACTGATTTGTGAAACTGGATTGCTACTATAAAAATGTTTTTAAATGAAAATATGGGATTGCCTTTGGAGCAAGCAACAGACAGATATTAGAAGGACCTTAGAAAAATTGTTAGCGAATACTGTAATGACAGGTAGGAATTTGAAGTTTCTTTTAAGAAAAAAATGCTTTTTAGTGGGAAAAATTTATGATATTCAGTTAAGTTCAGTTACTTAGTCATGTCCAACTCTTTGCGACCCCATGAACGGCAGCACACCAGGCCTCCCTGTCTATCACAAACTCCTGGAGTTTACCCAAACTCATGTCCATTGAGTCGGTGATGCCATCCAACCACCTCATCCTCTGTCATCCCCTTCACCTCCTGCCTTCAATCTTTCCCAGCATCAGGGACTTTCCAAATGAGTCAGCTCTTCACATCAAGTGGCCAAAGTATTGGAGTTTCTGCATCAGCATCAGTCTTTCCAATGAACACCCAGGACTGATCTTTAGGATGGTCTGGTTGGATCTCCTTGCAGTCTAAGGGACTTTCAAGAGTCTTCTCCAACACCAGTTCATAAGTATTGATTCTTCAGTGCTCAGCTGTCTTTATAGTCCAACTCTCACATCCATACATGACCACTGAAAAAAACCATAGGCTTGACTAGGTTGGCCTTTGTTGACAAAGTAATGTCTCTGCTTTTTAATATGCTGTCTAGGTTGGTCATAACTTTCCTTCCAAGGAGTAAGTGTCTTAATTTCATGGCTGCAATCACCATCTGCAGTGATTTTGGAGCCCATGCACATGCGTGATAATGTAGAAATGGAACTTTTTTTTTTTTTTTTTTTACTGAATTTGTGGATTTGGCTAAGTATTTTCCAGGCAGAACCTTATAATGGTCCACTAATTTATTATTTTGCTGTATCTGATAATGAGCAAGAAGAGAGAAAAACTAAAGAATGAATTGTTCAGTCTCAAAGTAAAATCAAGAAGAAACTTTCTGAGGCAGGATTTGCTGTGTTCTAAAGTAACATATTTTCTCACCTCCATCTCTCCCAGGGAAATACTCTGAAAGTAAGAAAGTTCTTTAAGGCAATGAATAAATTTAGGGCACTGGTCATGTTTTCAAGAGTAAGGCTGTAATACCAATGATAAGCCCTCAGAAACATGTAATTCTGTGGCTCATAAACCCTCCTAATTACATAATATCACCAAAGACCCCGAAGGATGTTGCCCTCTTCTTTTCAGACCCTCAACCCAGTGTACTGGAAGAGGTCTCTGGGGATGACTTGCTTACTAATGTGAGTTATAAATTTAAGCACAAAGATTTTAAAAATAATTTTACTGACTTTAGACTAAAAGGGAAAGATTTTAAACTGTAAAGAGATATTCCAAACTCAGGTCTTCAACTTTTATGGGCAAGAAAACTACTCAGGTAAAAGGAAAGAAGTGGGGCTGCCCTGGTGGCTCAATGGTAAAGGATCTTCCCAACAGTGCAGGAGACACAGGTTTGATCCCTGATCCAGGAAAATCCCACACGGCATGCAGCAACTAACCCTGAATGAGACTGTTTCTAGAGCCCAGGAGCCACAACTACTGAACCCATGTACTGCAACTACTGAAGCTTGGGTGTCCTAGAGCTTGTGCTTGGCAAGAAGAAAAGTCCCTGCAGTGAAAACTGTGCCACAGCTAGAGAAATGCTTGTGCAGTAATGAAGACCTTGCACAGTCAAAAATAAATAATTAAATAAACATATTTTTTAAAAAAGTAAAGAAGAGAAAAAAGCAAGTGAGGGAAGGAGGAAGGGAGAAAAAAAAAAAAAGAAGAGAGAGAGAAAGGAAGGAAAGAAGGAAGAAACTGGGAGGGAAGAGGAGAGGACCTTTTGTGAAAGGAAATGGGACTCAGATAGGAGAGCCCAGAGCTCAGAGGGCAGAGCCAAGATCCAAAGAATCCATTCACACAGAGCAGGGCTGGGATCTAATCAAGGAACTGGTGACATGTAACTGGCTGTATTCCAGAACAGTTCTGTGCCTGTAACTGCCCACATGACCTGAGCTCTCCTGAGTCTGGAATAGGCACGTCAACTGCAGTCATCCTATGGCTCTCCTTTTTGTATGTCAGATGCAAGAAAGACAGATAACGTGTCCTTTGGGTTCAGAGCCTTCAGATCAATAGGAACAATAATCCAGAAGGAACTGCACCCGAAGATTTTTATTTTCATCTGGAGTTGATTTAAATGACAAGATCTTGGAACTAAAAACTGAATTTGATATCATAATGTAAGGAAATTGTAGGCATTTTAGGAGGGGTGAGTGTATTTTGAATTGATGAGAAATGGAAATAGCACATGTCCAGAGGCTGGATTAAGACAGACAGAAATTTTTGATTCCTCTCCCCACCAACAGCTAAATCTGGTCTTGACCTGTGACTGCTTAACTAGTAGAATGTGTCACAGTGATGTATTGTTTCCAGTTCTAGTACTTAAAGGAAGAGTAAGAAGTCCTACTAACCTGAGAACAGTGTCCTGTGAGATCAAGATTATCTTATGAAGCAGCCTTGGGGAGAAGGAGAAAGAGAGATCCAGTTCGACCTCAGCTCTCTCACCCAGCACAGTGGTGTTATTCTGTTATCACAGCTGTAACACATTCCCCCAAAGAGTGTCTTTAAGCAAGGCAATTTATTATCTTACCATTCTAGAGGTCAAAAGGAAACATTAGTTACAGCAGGCTAACATCAAAATATCAGTAGGGCCGGTTCCTTTTGGAGTCTTTGAGGGCAGAGTCTGTTTTCTTTCCTTTCAGAGCATCAAGAGGCTACCTACAATCCCTGGCTCCTGGCCACTTTCTCACCATGACATCACTTCAATCTCTACTTCCTTGTTTCATCTTTTCTTTCTCTGACTTTCTTGCCTCTCTTGTAAGGACCTTTATGATTACGTAAAGTCCATTGGGGTCATTCAGAATATTCTCTTCCATTTCAATTCCCTTACATTAATCACAAGTGAAAAGCCGTTTTATGGCATATCCACACTTGCAAGGGACAATTATAATGTAGACTTTTTTTGAGGAGTGCTATTCTGTGTATCATATACTACCTGAAGGATAGTATAAGTATGTAGATATGTTAGTAAATAAGCTACCTTGTCTATCCAACTAAGTGAGCCTTCAGATAACTGCAACTTTAGCTACCATCTGACAGCAATGACACTACAGATCGTAAGAAATAGATGAGCTGACTCCGGCAATCCACAATCAATCCAATGAAAGATTAAAGATTGGGGTACTTTTTATACAGCAATAGGCAACCATAATTCTACATTTGAAAACAGCTTTTTCTCACTAGGTATCAAGGAAGAAAAACAAGGCCATATACTGGGCCCTAGTTGGATTGGTAGTGGAAAGCAGTATTCCTGTGAAATTCTCTAAACTGAGGCTTAATACAATCATGCCCAGACACTATGGAAAAAAGGAGCAATTCATTAAAAAAAAAACAAAAAAAAAAAAACAAAAAAAAACCTGTTAACATATATTTTAAGGATTAATGTTGTTATTCCAAAAATAAAATACTATTGATGTCAATATAGTTCAGTTCAGTCACTCAGTCATGTCTGACTCTTTGTGACCCCATGGACTGCAGCACACCAGGATTTCTTGTCCATCACCAACTCCCAGAGCTTGCTCACACTCATGTCCATCGAGTTGATGATGCCATCCAACCATCTCATTCCTTGTCATTCCCTTCTCTTGACTTCAATCTTTCCCAGAATCAGGGTCTTTTCTAATGAGTCAGTTTTTCACATCAAGGAATGAATATAAAGCATTGCCATGTCTATCTAAATAAGTAGACTATAGATGTCTTCTTTGCCTATATTGAATTATTCCTTTTGAATGCAAAAGTAACAAAGATGCAGAATATGCAATTTAGAAAACATAGATTACCTGGCAGACCACTAACTGTGCTTCGCCTGCTATACTTTTCTGCTTTACTTTGTGTATTCAGAGTACCAACTGAACATTGCCAAACTTCCACTATGTGTGAAATAGAGATTATTCTGAATTCAGTCATGGAACTGCTCTAGCTATTGATTTTCCTCAAAGAGTTTAGAGACGATATCCTAAATCTCTATGGCAAAGATGTCTGAGGACCTGAGTATAGTTTCCATAGTCCAAACATATGTTCAGTTGAGGCAATTCTATGAATTAAACATGAATTGAAAATTTCCTCCTATTTCAGGTAAAATACTGTTTTCAAAGAGTAAAGCATATATAGTTAAAGGAAAATATAACTATGGAGATATAGAAAATATACAGAAGAAAATAGTGCTGAAATTATAACTATCGCATATAGTCTGCAGTGTTTTATAATGAAACTAGATTTATATTATTATAAAATTAAAAATAAAAAGAACTTGTGGCCTGTTGTAAAAATGTGACATTTTCTTTACATATTCTTTTCTACCTAAGAATTATAAGTAGTTCAATAATCCATATGAGCATTGACACCCTTGAATTTTTTCATGCTCTATGACTATCTGGAAGATAATAGTCTATCTTTTCAATACCAAAAACTGAAGAAAAAAGGCAGACTTGAATTTTCACATAGGGAGAACATATACCATATGTCTACTGATATTTTAAGAAATCCAAATAATAAATATGAAAAAAGTAATTACTCTTTCATATTTTCATAATGCCTTCCTTCTTAAATTGCTTTTGAGGAAATAATTTATAAGACCTGATAAGATGATTTACTCAGATAATATATTCTTTATTCCAGTTGGCTTTCTAGTGACTACATCCATTTTCTTATTTCAGAAGTCTGGAGGAATCTTGAAACATCACTATCTTCATGCAGTTACTGATTTATTTATTTATGTCAGCATTTTTTAAACAAATATTTATTTCTCACCTACGGTGCTCATAGCACTGTGTTATGTAATGACAGCAAAACAAAAATGAATCAGACAAGGACTTGATCCCAAAGGAAGAGAACATTAGATGTTCTTAAAAATATCCACAAACATAGATCAAATGAATTATATATATGTAATCCTACTAGATTTAGAAGGGAAAAATTCTTCATAATGGGAAAATTGAGAGATGATTGGAAGAGAGATGGATAAATTTAGTTTAAAAAAAAAATCCTATTTGATGTGAATTTGTCTAAGAAAAAAATTTGTCCACAGCCTATCATTTTTCTCAAGCAATGTTTAGGCTTGGAAGGGAATTTGGCGAGAACATGCACACAAAATTCCCTCCACTGAGTTATCATGATGCAGCTGGTGTACAAATTAAAAATATATTTGCTGTATAATTTACAAATAAAAGCCTATAACTGAAGGAGTGAACAAATAGAGATCACCTGATAATAACGAAATAAAGAAAAATTACTGAAGATGGCAAAGGAAATAGCAGACAGTTTCATTACAAGTGGCATGTATGGTACTGACATATTAGCTTTTGATAGATTTGGGAGAACACACCTGTGTTTTCTCTATGTCTTATTAACAGGTTACAAATTAAACAAAACTTTAGCCTTAATTATGTGTCTTATTATTATTATCTTTAGAATAGTTTAAAATTGTATTGTAGTATCAAGGCAAGCATTCTTCAGCCAAACACATCTCACTACTTTATTCCTAAATTTTTCCTTAACATTTTTAATAGGGTTATTTAAGGTATATTTATATACAGATAAGGAAATGATTTTTACTGTACTTTTTCAAAAGTGTAATGCAATATATAACTCCAAATTTATAATTCTCCCCGCATGACAACCGACCTAAGTTGCTTTGATGAAAGGTAAAAGAAATATAAATGACTTCTTTTTCAGAGCTTAAAGAGGTGCAGCTGTTCTAGCTAGAGTAAATTATTATAAATTATTAGTGCCAATCAAAGACATGATTTCCATCTCCTGATTAAATCTATACAAAAGGTCTTCAAACACACAGTTCAGCTGCCACCAAGTGACATATCAATCAAGAAAGACAATACAAGTGAGTGACTGGGCTGCAGGCAAAACACAATGGTTTGTGGGTGGCATTTCCCCTCTCATTCAAAGCCCTGTTTTCAATCAGAAAATGGGAGTGACCATTTATTGCATGTTGCATTTACTTTTATTGAAACATTAAAATGTTTCAATATGAGCATTCTGTACCCTACAAACATTGAAACAACAAAGGAAAAGGCTTCAGTGGATTTTAAATATGTTTACTTAAGAAAAAAAAATTATAGGCTTACAGCAAAGCATTCAATAAGTGTGGGTGGGTCAAAATTGCTTTAAAGCAAACAAACCTGGGTGGGGGGGGGGGGGGAACAACAACCCTGCCCCAAACCAGAAACTTAGATCACTTAATTAAGCAACAAAAAATGTCAAGCTTTTTTCACATTTTCTAGACCAGTTTACACCTTTAAGTTGGTTGTCATGTCCAATGGGACTTGATTTCCATCATTAAAGTAAAAAGACTTCAGGCAACAAGACAAATGAAATCCAAAAAATACTAGCAGGAATGAATTCATAGCTCAAAGAAAAAATTAATTTTAGGAAGTTAAGCAACTATTGGTTTGATTCTTATTTGTAAATAATTTTGAGAAGTCATTACCCCTCAAACATATTTGTTTAATAGCATCTATACTTGAAAAGTTTTTGAATATGTATTATGTAAAAACTTCAACCAGTTTTAGTATAGTGAATTTTATATCTATTATTTATACATCCATTGTATAATCTCGATATTTAAAAACTTTATTTTAAAACAGAATATTTTATATCTCATTTTGAGAATGACTTAAAACTACCTTCAGAAAAACATTGCCAATATAATAGTATGCAAACACTTTAAAAATAATTATCAAATGGATAATTTCCATTCAAATTCATGATTACAAACTACTATTGCTTTTTAAACTAGATAGCATATTAAAAAGCAGAGACATTACTTTGCAAACAAAGGTCCATCTAGTCAAGGCTATGGTTTTTACAGTAGTCATGTATGGATGTGAGAGTTGGACTGTGAAGAAAGCTGAGTGCTGAAAAATTGATGCTTTTGAACTGTGGTGTTGCAGAAGACTCTTGAGTCCCTTGGACTGCAAGGAGATCCAACCAGTCCATTCTAAAGAAGATCAGTCCTAAGTGTTCTTTGGAAGGAATGATGCTAAAGCTGAAACTCCAGTACTTTGGCCACCTCATGCAAAGAGTTGACTCATTGGAAAAGACTCTGATGCTGGGAGGGATTGGGAGCAGAAGGAGAAGGGGACGACAGAGGATGAGATGGCTGGATGGCATCACTGACTCAATGAACATGAGTCTGAGTGAACTCTAGGAGTTGGTGGTGGACAGGGAGGCCTTGCGTGCTGCGATTCATGGGGTCGCAAAGAGTTGAACACGACTGAGCGACTGAACTGAACTGAACTGAACTGAGCTCAGGATGTTACGGGCAAACAGGACTTAGGAAGATAAGTAGTAAACTGAGGAATGTAGCATGAGTTACAATGTAATCACAAGTTAACTATAGGACACATTAGAGGAGGTAGATAGTAGATGATAAGGTTGATTCCAAGAGAATCGCTGAAGCAGGAACTCTGTTTGAGGAGCAACAATGATCTATGGAGATAATAAATCTGGGAGAGGGGGAACTGAAGATGTCAAACCTCTGGCCTAATGTTTTTGTAAAAGTATAAAAGAGAATCTTAAACTTGAAATAAACAGGCAGTCCATAGAAAATTGAGAGGCTGTCTCATTTTTCTCACCAACACCGTTCATCTCTTCAGGCTGAACCCCTGGCTGCTGGAGCTGGACTCTGGCATGAATTGATTGCTTTTAAAAAGACAGACACTTTGTGATTTTTTTATGTATAACATACTAAGAGGTCTTAAGCATTATTTATAAAATTACTTAATACATATATGAAATAAAAATCGTACTACTAGTAGGACTAGCTAGGAATTATATTAAGTATTTACTTATATTTACTTGTAATAATAGCACTTCAAGATAAATAATTTCTCACTTCATACTGTGGTACAATTATTTACTTAGTCATACAGGTAGCTAGTTACTACAGTAATTTTTCAAATTACCCCCTGAATCCATTTTAAACATTGGAAGAGTTCATAGTGATTTATACAGAAATATGAGAATAAGCAATAAATGGAAATACTTCAGGTTCAGGAAATGCAACAACATTTTTCCTGAGAGTCAGAAAATGCCAACAGCACCCTCATAGTATTTTGTGCTCTAAATGGCAACCCACTCCAGTACTCTTGCCTGGAAAACCCCATGGACAGAGGAGCCTGGTAGGCTACAGTCCATGGGGCTGAAAAGAGTTGGACATGACTGAGTGACTTCACTTTCTTTTCTTTCACTTTCCCCACATACTTTTTTTTTTTTTAATTGGTCTGCAAGATGATCACAGTGAGAATAAGCCAATCCATTCACCACTGACTTATATAACTATTTTCACTCTTTTATTGTGTTCTGTACATGTTTAAAATATCACCAGCTCACCATCCTTCAGTATCATTATTTTGGTAACTCTCTGAAAGTACTTTTTTTTTTTTTTTTTTTCCTTCCTGAGTAACCACTAGGAAGTAGCATTAATGTGAAGTTTCAGGTTTTATATGCCTAGAATATATATACATTTTTAATAATGTGCGTGAGCATGCCCTTGTGTTTTGCATGTAAATTTTGAAAAGGTGGTTTTGGGTTTTCCACAGAATTACTGCCTTACGAATCAAAATTTTAATTTATTTAAATTTTATTTTAAACTCCAAAGTATTTATTATTTATTTTTATATAAAGTGTCCTCACTACTAACTCTACTAGAGGCTTATACTAGAGTATACACTTAGTACTTAGTATGAAGATGAATCTTAATCTCAGTTCAGTTCAGTTGCTCAGTAGTGACCAACTCTGTGATCCCATGGACTGCAGCACACCAGGCCTCCCTGTCCATCACCAATTCCTGGAGTTTACCCAAACTCAAGTCCATTGAGTCAGTGATGCCATCCAACCATCTCATTCTTTGTCTTTCCCTTCTCCTCCCTCCTTCAATCTTTCCCAGCATCAGGGTCTTTTCAAATGAGTCAGCTCTTCACATCAGGTGGCCAAAGTATTAGAGTTTCAGCTTCAACATCAGTCCTTCCAATGAACACTCAGGACTGATTTCCTTTAGGATGGACTGTTTGGATCTCCTTGCAGTCCAGGGGATGCTCAAGAGTCTTCTCCAACACCACAGTTCAAAAAACGTCAATTCTTTGGTGCTCAGCTTTCTTTATAGACCAACTCTCACATCCATACTTAACTACTGGAAAAACTATAGCCTTGACTATTACTTTGTTGACAAAGTAATGTCTCTGCTTTTTAATATGCTGTCTAGGTTGGTCATAACTTTCCTTCCAAGGAGTCAGCGTCTTTTAATTCCATAGCTGCAATCACCAGCTGCAGTGATTTTGGAGACCCTCCCAAAATAGTCTGCCACTGTTTCCACTATTTCTCCATCTCTTTGCCATGAAGTGATGGGACTGGATGCCATGATCTTAGTTTTCTGAATGTCGAATCTTAACCTACAGAGTTTTTAATTTCACCAAGCCCAACCTATTCCAGTAGTACACACAGAGTAGCAGCAAATGTTAGCTTATTATTGAATTACCAATTAGTCTTTAAAGAAATCTTGTAGCCAGAAGAGGTTTACCCTCTGTACCAGTTCCTTTGTATCAGTATTTTTCAGTGTCTTGGGCTGAATAGCTTTGGAGGTCTGATGGGTTTTATATGCATCATTTGTTATGTGTGTGTGTTGTGTGCTCAGTTGCTCAGTCATGCCTGACCTTTTTGTGACCCCATGGACTGGAGCCCACCAGGCTCCTCTGTCCATGGGATTTTCCAGGCAAGAATACAGAAGCGGGTTGCCCTTTTCTACTCCGGGGCATTTTTCTGACTCAGGGATAGAACCCATGTGTCTTGCATTGGCAGGCAGATTCTTTATGACTGTGTGATCATTTATTATACAGAAAAATACTTTTACTCAACATTTTGTTTCAAAAAATAAGCATTGAAAGACATCACTCAGGATCTAAATTAGGCTACTGTGGTGGTTGTACGGTTATGAAATATTCCTTTCCCTTTCTTATAAGATAATTACATGCATCATCTCATTGATGTCAAACTTGGTCACAAAATAAGATGCCAATTCTGAGCAGAAACTTTCACATCTGTTGTTTAGTTCCTGCAAGTTCTCCTTTCTCTGAGCTATGATGTATACAGTGACCCAGACACGGGCTATTTCTTCAGTTTTAGCTTCCAAATAGAGATAAGCCACAGCAGAACCAGTGCTTGTGAACCAGGAGACACATATCTTTTTTTGTGTTGTTGGAAGCCCTCAAGTTTTTGTGGTTGTTTGGGACCATCACCCTAGCATAAAGTGACTGATAGAGTCAAAAGAAACATTTTATTTGAAAGTCATTATTTTCCATAGCTGCATGAATTTTACATTATATTAATAACAAAATAGCATTTGGTTACATTCACCAATACAACAATACATATTTGAGTGCCTACTACATATTAATACAAACAACTGGACTAAATATTTAAATTATACAAAATTTGTAAACAAATAGGGTTGCATACAGGGCCTAACATTATGGTTTATGTGATAAAGAAGGAACATAAATTATAAGAAATGCTATGGGAAATTCATTATTCCTTGCCAAGTGAGTTCAGAAAAGGGAGAGCCTTATGGATTGTAGAGTAAGCAACTATTACTGAACAATGTGAAAAGCTGTGCATGTGTGCTGCGTTGTTTCAGTCATGTCCAGCTCTTTGCAATCCTCTGGACCGTAGCCTGCCAGGCTCCGATGTCCATGGGATTCTTCAGGCAAGAAAACTGGGTTGGGTTGCAATGCTCTCTCCAAGAGATCTTCCCAACCAAGAGACTGAACCCAGGTCTTTTGTATCTCCTGCATGGGCAGGTTGGTTCTTTACCACTATCACCACCTGGGGTTTAAATTTTAGAGGGAGGCCTGGATAGCCAAGTGAAGGATTCCCTGTTAGCTCAGCTAGTAAAGCAGCTGCCTGCAATGCAGGAGACCCTGGTTCCATTGCTGGGTCAGGAAGACCCGCTGGAGAATGGACAGGCTACCAACTCCAATATTCTTGGGCTTCCCTTGTAGCTCAGCTGGTAAAGAATCCACCTGCAATGTGAGAAACCTGGGTTCCATTTCTGGGTCAACGAAAGTGAGGAAAGGCACAGATATAAGCAAAAGGTATGATCAGAATTAAACTTAGGGTTTCTTTGGACCTGTAGTAGAATATAAGACTGAAAACTTGGTCTTTTGAATCTTTGTTTCCCTAAATGTTCTACCACAGAACACTTTTCAACAGAATAAATGTGCCCCATAATTAGGGTTCTACACTCAAATTTAGGTAGCAAGTCTCCTAAGGAAACAATGACCATTTTTATTCATGCTGAGTTTCTCAAAGAATTCACTGCACTGATATACACTGTCAATCTCCATTGTGAGATAAAATTTATAATTTTTCCTAAAATCAAATGGCCAAAAAATAACTCTTTTACATCACATCTTTATTAATATTTGAAACACATTACTTGAAATTCAAGTCAGGAAATTATTGTGTCATAGCTGTAAATACCATACAAAGTAAGGGCAATTAAATGCTTAACTCTCTACAGTATTGGATTGCATATTTTTCAAGTACGAGTTGTCTTTTTAAATAACAAGTTTCATGAGCCCCCATAAAAGAGTAACTGTACTAGGTGGGTGATTTAAAGCATTCACAGTTGAGTTGAAATTCCTGGCTTCAAATTCCAATTTCCTATTTACTTACAAGGCATGTGACTCTGTACAAATTATGTAACTTATTTTAATTTCATCTTCTCAGTTGCAGATTGAAGATAGCAATCCTATGTATCATTCTTGTGTGTGTATTTGTATGTCAAGGTGTCCATGTGTTTGAATGGGTGTATGTGTGGTTATGCAGGGGTTTTGAGAGAGAAATAAATTGAATTAGTCTATGGAAAGCTGACTGGAACAAAATTCAAAACATATTAGTGTGGGTTACTGAGAAATATGTGAAATCGCTCATATTAAAAATTGACTAGCATTTGAAACTTATATTTAATTAACAGCCTCACACACATTTGGAGAATGGTAATGCCTACTTGTATAGCTCTGTATTTAGTGTGCCCTCCACTTTTGGTGTATAGGTGGATTTACAATTCTTTGTAACACTCTGCAGAGTGGCTGCTCCAGGCACCACAGAATGACTAAAGATTTTTGAAGAGAGGAATGACAGAAAGAAAGGTGTATTTAAGAAGATAAATTTTGTGGAAAGAATGTAGAAAGGAACCAGGCTATAGGAGAAAGTTGGCAACAAGATCAGTGAAAAGACTATACCGTTCCTCAGGCGTTGTTGAGCATGTAAGCATTATTTCACTACAAAGTCAATAAATGATTTTGAGGCAAGAATTTTATCATGTGCTTTTAAAAAATATCCTCAAATAGCTTCAGAATAATGGAATAAATCAAGTGAAAGACAAGTCTATAAAGGAACACAAATGGGGAGATAGAAATTATGAAGTGTATGATTCTTGATATCTGAAACTAATCTTAAAACTATTTTTCACTAGTAACAAAACTACTATTCATTGAGGAAGAATAAATTTATGAAAAATTGTTCATAAAATAGCACCATTAATATTGATACATGAGTGTTGAAAAGACCTTATTGAAAATGGGCCCCCAGTTTTGCTTTGTATTGTATTCCAGACCATCTTCATTTTCAACAAGGCCTAGTTCTAGCTACTAGAATTTATTTTATTCTGAAATATAACGTGGTGATATTTTGGTTCCTCTGTAGGCACATTATGCCCTCCAACTTGAAGTAACTCAAGAAAATTTATGGCTCATACACACAAGAGTTGCTAAAACAAATGCTATATTTAACTTTAGTGAGATGCATTGTTAGTAAAGGCTGTTATTTAGATATAATGGAAATAATTAAAACCATGTTATCAAATAAAGTTGAATGCACTAAAATAACATATGGGCAGCAGATGTATTTATTTTTCATAACAAGAATTTAGGATAAAATTGTAATTCTTCCAAATATTTTATAATTTAAATTTAATTCTTTAATTTAAAATTTATGATTATTAGTTCACAAGTGTCTGCCAGTACAAAAAGACTTCTCTTCCTTAGCGCTATTCTTAATTTTCCTTCTTTTTTCAAGAGAATACCCTGGAATTTAAATTATCTTAATAAGATGCAATTAAAATAGATTACTTTATCTAATAAGTAACAAACTTGAGATTTACCAATACTACAATAAACATTATGTTGTCTCTTCTCTGAGAGGTTGTTAACATTTCTACATTATTTATCTAAATTTTGTTTCTATGTATTCTCTGATTCCATTCCTTAATTCTGCAAAAATCAATACAAGTCAACCATAGACTTTTCTTTATTCCAAGATGAAAACTGGCATTGCACCAAGTCATCTGCTTTAGAAGATGCTTTGTGAAAATACTAAATAAATGCAGGTATGGTATGCATAGGCTTGTTCATCACTTATTTTGTTCCAGACACTGACTCAAGCATTTGGTGTATGTTATCTTTTTCAAATCTCAGAACGATTTTTGAGGTTGTTAGTTATCTAATTTCATAGATGAGGAAACTAAGACTCAGGCATGTCTCACTTGCTAATGTCATGAACTAGTTGGTATGTGAAGCCAAGGTTCAAAGTGGAACCCATCGCCAAACCTGGTTAGCTCTCCATAATAATTTATTATTCTCAAGAAAAATTGGTAGACATAGTGAGGAGTTTATAAACTTATGTCTTTGTCCTGCCTTGTAAGAATTCACTATGTGCTGAAGAAGTAAGAAAGGGCAACAAACTAGAATCTCTCACATGACAAACTGTATACTCTAAATATGAGGACTAGAGGTAGATGCTTAATGTGGTTTAGGGGAGTTTAATAAATGTAACAGTTGTTTCTTTTCATTTTCTTTTGCCTAAATCTACACATTAAATAAAAATGTTCCTGGCTTTCAGGAAACACTGTTTATAGATATTATTGATAAGAATTTATTGAATTCAATTGCCTAATAAAAAGAAACAGATAATCCTAGCAGTTGTAAGATCATTCTATGGACATTAACTTTTTATTAAGAAATCTCTCTGTTCCATCCTGGACTCCACACACATATAAACTATATCAGTTCCGTTCAGTCACTCAGTCATGTCTGACTTTTTGCAACCCCATGAACCACAGCATGCCAGGCCTTCCTGCCCATCACCAGCTCCCAGAGTTCACCCAAACCCATGTCCATTGAGTCGATGATGCCATCCTACCATCTCATCCTCTGTTGTCCCCTTCTCCTCCTGCCCTCCATCTTTGCCAGCATCAGGGTCTTTTCAAATGAGTCAGCTCTTTGCATCAGGTGGACAAAGTATTGGAGTTTCAGCTTCAATATCAGTCCTACCAATAAACACCCAAGACTGATATCCTTCAGGATGGACTGGTTGGATTTCCTTGCAGTTCAAGAGACTCTCAAGAGTCTTCTCCAATACCACAGTTCAAAATTATCAATTCTTCAGCACTCAGCTTTCTTCATAGTCCAACTCTCACATCCATACATGACCACTGGAAAAGCCATAGCCTTGACTAGATGGACCTTTGTTGATATGTCTCTGCTTTTCAATATGCTGTCTAGATTGGTCATAACTTTCCTTCCAAAGAATAAATGTCTTTTAATTTTATGGCTGCAATCACCATCTGCTGTGATTTTTGGAGCCCAGAAAAATAAAGCCAGCCACTGTTTCCACTGTTTCCCCATCTATTTCCCATGACGTGATGGAACCAGAAGCCATGATCTTCATTTTCTGAATGTTGAGGTTTAAGCCAACTTTTTCACTCTCCTCTTTCACTTTCATCAAGAGGCTCTTTAGTTCTATGGTGCATCACATATAATTGTGGTTCTTTAATTGATAAGTTGTGTCCGACTCATGCGACTCCATGGACTGTAGTCTTCCAGGCTCTTCTCTCCATGGGATTCTCCAGGCAAGAATACTGGAGTGGGTTGCCATTTCCTTCTCCAGGGGATCTTCTTGACCCAGGAACCGAACCTGGGTCACCTGCATTGCAGGCAGATTCTTTACTGTCTGAGCTAATAGGGAAGCTCTTCACATATAATAAGCATGCAATAATCCTCATAGTATGGATTCTGGGAATTGAAGGGAGACCAAAAGAGGAGCAAACTCCATTATCGATCATTCTTAAAAACAAAGAATGAAAGGTTAAATAATGGTACTTAACTCCTGTGCTTTTCAGAGCCTTTTAAAAAGATGCACAGTGATATTTTCTCAATATCATATAAATGCTTTCCTTATGAGAAATTAGAGAAAGATGGGCCTGTAGGTTTCAAAAAGTATGGTAAGGATATTAGTATGTTAGGTTATATTGTTATTACCCAATATTCTATGTGTGTGTTGTTTGTTTTGATTTCTTTGTCTTCCACCGAGCTATGTGGAATTACAATTGGTTCTTGTGGACACAGGGTCTAGAGCTTTATAGAGCAAGTCATGCTCTCATCACCAGTCCCCACACAAGACAACAGGGTATTGCAATGGCAAGCAAAAGCTTCCTAGAAGAGGATGGCGTGAAATTAAAGTTAGTTTTGCCATTTCAACAATGAATTCCATTAAGGAGTTCTCCTTTCACTGACAAATTTAGGAACACTCTTGTCAAGGAAGGTAGCAATGTTTTTACTTTTAAAAATGACCAGTGTTTTCTGGAAGATGAGTTTCACAAAATTAGTTTTTTTGGATATGGTTTTATGAAAGTCAGTTTGAAATTTTCATTAATGCAAGAGATACATTATGCAATATTTTCAGTATTGTAGTGTTAGGTAGTTAGAATAGTAAAAAGGAGTACAGAATGGCAGGGGCTAAAAGACAAGGGAAAAAAGCCCACAAAAAATAGAACAAAGGGAGGTCCAAGGACTAGAGTGAGAACCTCAAGTAAAACAACAGCCCTCCTGGATAGCCCGGTTTACATAGGGCAGGCTCAGGGGAGTAGAAAAAAACATATAAAAAGAGGAGCAAAAATTAAGCCCTGAGCTTCTCTTCTTTTTGCATCTTTTGGGTCCACCTGCCTTCATGCCTTAAGAATGCATTTTCCTTTGTTTGCCAAATAAAACTGAGCTATAACACAGAACTGTAACACTGATCCATCCTTCGCTTCAAACTTCTGCTTGTGGTGAGACAGAACCAAGGAAATTACAAACTCCCCCATATCTATGGTGCTATGACTTAGATTTAACCTGGCTGAAACAACCTCGTCTCGGCCCCCATGAGGCAGAGGCCAAACACAGCAGAATCCCAGCTCAGCAAATTTCCTGCAGTGGAAGCTGAACATGAAGAAAACCAGTGCAAGTTACGAGAAGTTACAAGAAGCCCAGCATGCTGGAAACTGGGACAGCAAAAATAAACAAACAAACAAACGAACAAACAAATAAATAAATAATAACTCAGCAGGAAGCTCACACAGCTCAGTCCCAGATTCTAGAAGACCTCCGGTTGAGGTGGGAAGTCCTCAACCCTATGGCTGGAAGGAACCCATATGGCTAACAAAATCTTAATTCCTTTATAATCTCTTATTTCTTGTTCCTTGAACCTCCCGTGGACAGGAGAGCTGCAGTGGTGCAATTGAGGGTAGTTGTTGCCCAGGTGAGTGGGGGTTCTTCTGTGCTTGGTCTTCTTTATGCCAAGGATCAGGCCAATGAAAACTGTGAGCACAGGTCAGGTATTTAGCAGATTTTACAGCAAGTTATGAAGGGGATTCTTTGGCACATTTCCCCCTCTACTTTTTCTTCCTGTCCTTCATCTCCTCTTTCCTGGGACTTGAGCCTGGCCAAAACCCATGGTGCCTGGCTTCAGGACCTAATGAAGTTCAGACTCTTGATGTCTCATTGCAAAAATTTAGTGAGAGACACAGCTATTGATAAGAGGTGGGTTTGTTCAGATTCAGAGAGAAGCGTACTTCAAGAGTGTAGGCCATCACAGAGGGGAGCAGCCATGGAATTCACATTGTGGTTAGTTTTCCAGGGCTGGGTGATTTCATATGCTAATGAGTGGGACGAACATTCCAACAATTGGGGAACCACCCACTCCTCTGTCTTTTGACAGTGCCTTGGAACTATCTTGGCACCTCTTGGTGTCATTTAGCTTACAGATTGAGGATCAAGCTTTAGTTGAATTTGACTTGTCATCTTGGACACATTTGATTTTTTAATTGGCTTATGCTATGCCCCTGGGCCATGTCATTCTTTCCAAAGTTATGCCCTGCTCCCTTTCCTCCT
This sequence comes from Budorcas taxicolor, assembly GCF_023091745.1. Taxonomy (NCBI): domain Eukaryota; kingdom Metazoa; phylum Chordata; class Mammalia; order Artiodactyla; family Bovidae; genus Budorcas; species Budorcas taxicolor. Next base: position 93,046,997 of record NC_068910.1, read on the forward strand.
GTTCAATGCTCTTCTCCTGAGCCCTGTCTAGGTGCACAGTGTTGTGTTTACAGTCTTCTTGGGGGACAACCAGAAAATAGCTGGACCCTTTGGGGGATGGAATGCTGTATAATATCCAAACCTTCTAGATATTCAGGCCTTCATCTTCTGTGTTTTCTACAACATGGGCCACAGTAGCATCTCTCAGTGAACTGGCTAGGACTGGTGACAGGAATACAATGCTTGCTAGAAGCCCATCTGTTGGTGGCATCTCTTCAAGGGCAATTGGGTTTCCAGGGATAGTGTTTGCCACTTTGAGAGTTAGCTCTGCAGGCCATTTGGGCCCAAACCCTTGCCACCCTTCTCCAAAAGTTACAAACATAACCCCACATCAAATCTCCACTTCACTTTTATAGAACATCTGGTTTGTTGCCTCTTATCAACTTGTTCTTAAGCCACTTACTAACTCCTACAACCAGGACCCTGCCCCTTATAGGCAACACTGCTCCACCTCACATATTATTAAAATACTCTTAATGCTCCTAACAGGACCAGATAACTCACTCCTTTGTCATTACTCCTGTTATTATGTAAAGCGGGTCTAAGACAATGAAATATTTACCATTAGTGACACCCTGGGAGGTGAAAGACTAGGGGAGTAAATCAATGACTTACATTCCCTCAGTGAAATAGGAGGATAAAGGTTATAGCTGTTTCCCCAAGTTTCCAGTCTCAAGAAACAGACTTGTATTGCTTTCCATCATGATAGCTATTCCTATCCTCTGGTAGACAAACCAGAAAAGAGTTAAGATTACAACTCTTCAATCCCACCCAGCACTAGTCATGCTGGAGACTTGGGGGCACCCAACTCCAGCCTGGGGGTCCCAGGAGCTCGACCTGCCTCGACCTGCATAGGAATCTGGCCCTTGAAAGTGTGTCACGCCTCAACCTGTTTGGGGATCTGCCAGTCCAGGAGTCCCAGGAGGTTGACATGCCTTGACCTGCCCAGGGACCCAATTCTCAGGATGCCAACCTGACTCGACCTGCCCAGGGATTCAGTCTCCAGGAGGCTGTCATGCCTCAGCCTGCCTGGGGATCTGCACTCTGACCCAGGACTCCTGGCTCTCAGATTGCAACAGTACTTGGTAGGATAAGCTTCAAAAAGACTCACCCCTAAGGAAATCCACCCATGGAAATAGAAGGAGGCAATTAGTTTTTTTTCTTTTCTCTTTTCTCCCCTGTCATCACTGTCTTTCCGATGGAGAATAACCAATCCACTTCCCAACAGGTGCTCTTGAGATGCATCCTCGATAACTGGAAGTTATTCGATCTTTAAAATTCTTTTGTGCCACTGCGTGGCTACCATATCCTCTGAGGGACAAGGAACTCAGGATAAAGTTACAACAGCTCCATCAGAAGGACCCTGCTGCCTCTTTAGATGAGATGGTCCAGACAGCCACCAATACCATATACCACAGAGAAGAGAAGAGGGAAGCCAAGGCCCAGGAAAGGGAGAAAAGGAAAGAGACAAATCATGCCCAGATGTTGGCTGCCCTCCAGGGAAGTCCCATGGCAAGCCCTGAGTCCTTGAAGGACAAGTCATGAGGCAAATGCCTAATCTGTAGACAGGCAGGACATTGGGCCAAAGAGTGTCCAAACCATGACAAGTCTCCTAAAATGGTTTGCTAAAAATGCCATCAATTGGGACGTTGGGTGGCACTCTGCCCTCAGTATCTAAGAGCCTCAAGTGTCAAGCTTTCCCTCATGATAGTTCAACAAGACTGAAGCAGCCCGCTCCAGCCAGCCCACTTGTCTGGATAACCATCACGGGGCTGGAGCCAAGGGTGCAATTGGATGTGGCAGATAGGTCTGAGAATTTCTTGGTTGACACAGGGGCTCCCTACTCTATTCTGACTCTATTCTCTACTCTGGAGCCTTCTCCTCCCAAACCTGTACCATTTTGGATGCTACAGGAAAAACAACTACAAAAAGATATGCCATTCTATCATGTATACAATCATGTAAGAATTGAATCACCAGTCTATATCTGACGCAGGATACAGCATGCTTGGGGCTGGTGCATGGGGATGACCCACAGAGATGTTATGGGGAGGGAGGTGGGAGGGGGGTTCATGTTTGGGAACACATGTAAGAATTAAAGATTTTAAAATTAAAAAAATAAAAAACTATTTAAAAAAATGAAAAGGACAGTCAGGGACAGCCTCTAGTGGACTGACAAATTTTATTATCCATCTTTTTGCAGATATATGATCTCAGGGAGCAGAGCATAAAGCAGACTTGCATGTAGCCTTTCTCAATAAAACATCAGAGCATTAAAAAAAAAAAAAAAAGATATGCCTGAGTACTTCTTTGTTGCTGGGATGGACAAATATTATCCCACCAGTCTCTGGTGGTCCCTGAGTGTCCTACTCCCCTATTTGGGAAGAGATATACTCACTAAACTGGCAACTACCCTTGTGTTGGGGAGCTTTTCGTCCCCTAGAGCCCTACAGCTTCTGGTTACTACTGAGGAGCCCATTACACCCTCTCCAATAGGAAAGGATGAAAATCTATGGGAGGACAAAATTAACCCCCAGGTTTGGGACCAGGGGACTCCTGGATGAGCCCACCAAGCTGAACTGGTCGGCATTGTCCTCCGTGATCCCACTTGGTTTCCAAACCAGAAACAATATCCCTTCAGAAGAGAAGCTTGGGAAGGATACAGCCTCTAATAAATAAATTCCTTGCCTGTGGGCTATTGGTCCCTAACAATTTGCCATGTAACATCCTGATCCTCTCTGTAAAGAAAAAGGACAGGACTTGGTAAATGATTCAAGATCTCCAGATCATAAATGAAGCTGTAGTTCCCCTCCATCCCACAGTACCCAATCCCTATGTAATCTTGAGAGAAATCCCTCCCAGTGCCAAGTGTTTACAGTTCTGTATCTCAGAGATGCATTCTTTTGCATACGACTAGCTAAAGAATCCCATTATCTTTTTGCCTTCAAGTGAGAGGCTCCAGAAGAAAAACACCAACAGATGGCTTGGACAGTATTACATCAGAGGTTCAGAGATAGCCCCGATATATTTGGGCAGGCTCTTAGCTGGGTCTCCTAGATCTGGACCTGAGACCTAATGGGGAAAATATTACAATACATAGATGACATACTAATCTGCTCTCCAGGTGAGAAAAATGCCCCAAAACATGCAATTCAGGTTATAAACTTTTTGGATGAGAGGGGATATTAAGTCTCCCGTGCTAAGGCACAGATGATCAAGACAGAGATCAATTAATTACCTGGGAGTTCAGATTACACATAGGTCCAAGAGGCTGTCCTCTGATCAAGTACAAGGAATCCTCCAGTTGCCCTCCCCCATGACTCGAAAATAAATGCAAACTCTCCTGGGGCTAAATGGGTATGACAGACTCTGGATACCCAACTATAGTCTAATTTCCCAGCCCTTATGTGAAAGCTTGAAGGGACAGGATGATTTAATCCCACTGATGTGGGGACCTCCTCAAAAAAAGGCAGAGGCTACACTAAAATAAGCTTTAACTCAAGTACCTGACTTGAGGTTGCCAGACCCAGAAAAAGCATTCCAACTTTATGTCCATGAAAAGGAAGGAATAGCTTTGGGAGTGTCGACTTAAGGTTGGAACCTGAGCCCCAGCCTGTAGCTTACTTATCCAAGAGGCTTGACCCAACAACCCAAGACTGGCCTCCCTGCTTTCAAAATCGTGCAGTTATTGCAATCCTGATAGAAGGAAGATGCATTAAAATTTTCTTTTTGGGGCAAGCTAACTATTTGTCAGTCACTAAGTGAAACAACTCTTAAATGGGTGAGGCCATTTATGATGTCTGATCAAAGAATCCTCAGATACCAAGTAGTGCTAATGGAAAATCCAAGCCTCACTATATCTGCTTCTGAGGTTCTTAACCCTGCCACCTTCCTGCCTACCCCCGAGGAATCTCTCCCCTTTCACTCTTGTCTAAAAATCTTGGACCACTAGACAAAACCCTGAGAGGGATTGTGAGAAGATCCTCTGACCAACCCTGAAGAAATCTGGTACACTGATATAAGCAGCTTTCTCTTTGAATGAAAAAGAAGAACTGGATAAGCAGTAGTCTCCAACTTTGAGACCATAGAGGCTAAATCTTTGCCACCAGGTACTTCAGCCCAATTAGCTGAGCTCATAGCCCTGACTCAAGCTTTAGACTTGGGAAAAGGGAAAAGAGTAGGCATTTACACTGACTCCAAGTATACCTTTCTGGTGCTACATGCACATGCTGCTATTTGGAAAGAGGCCACTTGACCACCCGTGCATCCCCATTTAAATATGGTGCTAAAATCCTTAGGCTCTTTGAGGCAGTATATCTGCCCACCAAGGTTTCAGTCTTCCACTGTAAAGGGCACCCAAAAGGGAGTACAGGAGTGGCAAGAGGGAACCAAGAAGCCAATCAGGCAGCTAAGAAAACAGCATTGCAGAACGATGATTTAATACGGTTTGCCACCTTAGTTCGACAGACTGATTTGCCAGAAACTCCTTCATACACTGAAGGTGAGACTCTTAAAGCTAAGAGGGAAGGCTTCCAAGAAGATCATATGGTGTGGTTCTAAAAGGAGGGACTCCTTTTTCTGCCTGGGAACCTCAGCGAAAGTTGGTTATCTCCTTACGTGCCACCACTCATTTATGGGAGAAGGCCCTCCAAAGATTACTAGAAAGGTCCTTCAGAGGAACAGGCCTTCAAACGACTCTAAGGCAAGTGGTCTTCTCTTGTTCCAGTCACCAATTAAACAGCCCTCAAGGAGCTTGAAGACTCCAGCTGTCCCAGCCCATTCAGCGATGTGGGACCTACCCAGGAGAGGCCTGGCAAATGGACTTCACCCAGATGCCAGTTTCTCAAGGGTATAAATACCTGTTAGTCATGACAGATACAGTCACAGGATGGATTGAAGGCCTTCCCACCTGGACTGAGAAGGCTCAGGAGGTGGTAAAAAAACTGCTCCATGAAATCATTCCAAGATTTGGTCTGCCCAGGTCACTACAAAGTGACAATGGGACACCATTTACTTCTAAGGTCACACAAGGCGTCTCTAAACCATTGGACATTACTCATTATCTTCACTGTTCCTTGAGGCCTCAGTCTTCAGGAAAAGTAGAAAGAGCCAACCAATTGTTAAAATCAGTAATAAAAAAGATAACCCAGAAAACCTCCTTGGGATGGAAGGATGATTTACCAATAGCTCTCCTCCGCACCTGTATTGCCCCTAAGGAACAGGTTGGTCATTGGTCTTAGTCCATATGAGATGCAATATGGGAAACATTTTGTTTATGCCAATGACCTATTCCTAGATCCAGAGGCTCAGACCCTCCAGTCTTATACCAGTACCGTTGGGAAATTCCAACAGGATGTACACTTGTTGGGTGTCAACCAAGACCCAAAAGATTCTAAAGAGTCACCACTATATGCTCCAGGGGCTCAAGTCCTAATTAAAGTCTGAGAAGATGGGTCTCCAAAGGCTCAACTCCAGCCCACATGGAAGGGCCCCTACCCTGTAATACTTTCTACCCCCACAGCAGTCAAGGTACCAGGACAGGACTCCTGGATTCACTACTCATGAGTGAAGACATGGAAGAAAGTGGAAGAGGACAGTCAATACACCTGTGAGCCCCTGGGAGATTTCAGCTACCTATTCAGGACTACAAATGAGGGCCATTCTCATGATCACCCCCAAAATCTAGTTTCTGGGGATAAGATTTCTCAGGATAGTGCTGAAGAGCCAACACAGCTTGGAAGTGGTTGTACTCCAAAATGGACAGGAGATAGATCTCCTGATCCCTGAACAAGGAGGGGCTTGAGCCATCTTGAATCAGACGTGTTGTTTCTGGGTAAATACCTCCAGCTGAATTTAAAAAAATCTCACAATCCTCAAGAAAAACATTCAGATCCTACTGTATCTCAAAGAACAAAATGGAGAGTTCTCAGGGTGGCTACAATCTCTTTTAGGGTGATCCTCTTCCTGGTGAGGGGAAATTTGCAGTTGGCTAATGCTCCTGCTAATCTTTGTTGTCAATATATTGATGCTGCTTGTGATTGCTCCATGTATTATCAATTGTCTAACCTGTTTTGTCTCTGCCCAGGTCAACAACATGCAGTGCTAGTTCAACAAGGATATATAAAACTACAGCTGACCATGAAAAATATCACTCGCCCTTTGATGGACACCACTATAAGAATTCTGAGGCTTGAGACTAGCAAGAGGAGAGGCCCAATGCCCCTCGCCATCCCAGTGCAGCAGGAAGTAGCCACAGAGACCTCAAAGCCCATATTCCCAAGAATCAGGCCTCCCATCTCTTGAGGGCGGAGTGTCAAGTAGTTAGAATAGGAAAAAATGAGTTCAGAATAGCAGCGGCTAAAAGCAAAGATGGAAAAAAAGCCCATGAAAGTAGAACAAAGCAATGTCTGAGGACCAGAGTGAGATCCTCAAGTAAAACAAACAGCCCTCCTGGCTAGCTTAATTTACATAGGGCACATTCAGGGGGAAGAGAATATATATATATATATATATATATATATATATATATATATATATATATATATATATAATGGAGAAGGAAATGGCAACCCACTCCAGTATTCTTGCCTGGAGAATTCCAAGCAGCCTGGTGGGCCACAGTTCATGGGGTTGCAAAGAGTTAGACATGACTGAATGACTTCACTCACTCACTCATATGACTTTCATATATAAAGAGGAGCCAAAATTGAGCTAGGGGCTTCTCCTCTCTTCGCATCTTTTGGGTGGCCTGTCCTCACACCTCAAGGCTTCAATTTCCTTTGTTCACCAAAAAATAACTTAGCTGTAACACAGAGCTGTAACACCAATCAGTCTGTCACTTCAAATTTTTGCTGTGGCGAGACAGAACCAAGGAAATGGCAAACTCTCCCAACAGGAGTATAATAAAATAAATCTTTTATATTTATTTAGGAAAAATGTATTATTATTGTATGACTTCTTTAAAAGATATTTTAAAGTATGTTTTAGAAGCCTAGGTATAGTAACCTTGCACACAAACCTTATTTTTTAAGTTACATTTTAGATGAAGTTATCTAAAATGAATGTGTGGCTCATCCAATGTTACTCTAAGATTGAGAAATATCAAAGAAAAAATATTTGCTCAGTGGTGGTGGGAGTTGGGGTGGGGGGGCTCTTCCTAAACTTCTTTGTATTGATATTACAGTAAGGTGCGTATGGAACTCTTGCTCTATGGATTTCACTTCTAGGTTTTGTTATGTAGATTTAGATTTGCTCTGCAGTAGCAGCTGAAGGCTTTGCTTTTGCAGATAGCTAAACTAGACACTCTTGACTTTAGAAGTAGTTATTGACTTTCTGTATCCTAGGCAGTTTCATATTGATCCTGAGGCAACTCAATTACCCAAACCTGGAAGAGGCAATGAATTTGAATAGTGTTCATGGTTTCTTTTATATATCTATTTTTCCTTTGTGGTGAAGGGCAAAATGAATCAACATGGGGATACTCTGGTTCTTTTCTTGAAGGTAACAGAAAAGAACAGTAATAGAAAAATATCTTCAAAAATCTTTAAGATAAAGCATTCACTAGTACAGTGTGGAGATTATTTATGAATACTTATTCTATTTAATTTTTATAGTAAGTTATTAAAGCATTTTCCTTTTTTAAAAGAATTCTAAACTTCAAATAGTTGAGATTTTAAGGAGAAACTAGTCTCTTTTTTCCAAAATTAATTGTAAGAAAAATGTTATATCCAGAGGAGAGGTGAGATATATTGCAGGACAATTGAATTACTTTTTCTTGAGCCAGGACTAGGTGACTTCTTCTTTTTAATGTGGAACTATAGAATTTCAGAGGTCTAAAGACATTAGAGAGAGAACTTTCTAATAAGTGACTTGGTGGTGACTCCACTAGATGCTATCAATGTGATGGCTGGTAAATTACTTGACACTATGATTCAAGTAACTCCAGGGCTCCTGGAATCAATGTTGATAATTTCCACATCATCTCATACGGGTTGTTATGAAGAATAAATTAGATAATATACACAGTTGCCTTATCTCAGTGCCCAATCATACATGTTATTCACATGTTCAACTGCAGTATTTAACAGTTAAGAGAGGTGCAAGTATGTTATATCACTTAATGAAGGTAACAAAGCTAACAAACAGCAAAATGGATTAGAAATACTACTTCTAGCATTTTGAAATTTATCATTATAAATTGATGTATGCTTAATTCTCATATTTATGCATCTAGATAGTTTTCAAGTTAAGCGCCATGCATATTTATTGAGCTTCTATTCTGCTCAAAGCGTTCACTTAAACCCTGTGGGAGATGCATTCATAAATCAGCACTATCATGAAGCTTATCATTTAATAGAAAAAAATAAGAATATAAGATGAGGATTATAAAACAGGCACAACATTCTGCAAAAAGATCACTTACAGTTAAAAACAGTTTGAAAAGATTCCCTACATAAATTGTTATTGAGATATATTTTAAAAATAGGTTTAACATATCCTTGACAAAAGCTTCTTATAACTTCTTGGGCTACTTGCACTTCCTTCTAAGAACAGGTTATGCTTACACTGCTGTGCTTTCACTCATTGGATTCCCTATGCTTTTCTCTTGTTGCCATAAATACTTCATTTCATGCTAAAGATACAAAATCACTGCAGATGTTGACTTCAGCCATGAAATTAAAAGAACCTTACTCCTTAGAAGGAAAGTTATGACCAACCTAGACAGTATATTGAAAAGCAGAGACATTACTTTGCCAACAAATATCCGTTTAGTCAAGGCTATGGTTTTTCCAGTGGTCATGTATGGATGTGAGAGTTGGACTGTGAAGAAGGCTGAGCGCCAAAGAATTGATGGTTTTGAACTGTGGTGTGGAGAAGACTCTTGAGAGTCCCTTGGACTGCAAGGAGATCCAACCAGTCCATTCTAAAAGAGATCAGCCCTGGGTGTTCTTTGGAAGGAATGATGCTAAAGCTGAAACTCCAGTACTTTGGCCACCTCATGCAAAGAGTTGACTCATTGGAAAAGACTCTGATGCTGGGAGGGATTGGGGGCAGGAGGAAAAGGGGACGACAGAGGATGAGATGGCTGAATGGCATCACTGACGCGATGGACGTGAGTCTGAGTGAACTCCGGGAGTTGGTGATGGACAGGGAGGCCTGGTGTGCTGCAATTCATGGGGTCTCAAAGGGTCAGACATGACTGAGAGACTGAACTGAACTGAACTGAACTGAAAGATACAATTGCTGAAGAGTCTCAGTGTTTAAAAGCTACCATCACAAAAAAAAAAAAATGGGCCAAAGAACTAAATAGACATTTCTCCAAAGAAGACATATGGATGGCTAACAAACACATGAAAAGATGCTCAACATCACTCATTATTAGAGAAATGCAAATCAAAACCACAATGAGGTACCACTTCACACCAGTCAGAATGGCTGCGATCCAAAAATCTCCAAGCAATAAATGCTGGAGAGGGTGTGGAGAAAAGGGAACCCTCCTACACTGTTGGTGGAAATGCAAACTAGTACATCCACTATGGAAAACAGTGTGGAGATTCCTTAAAAAATTGCAAATAGAACTGCCTTATGACCCAGCAATCCCACTGCTGGGCATACACACCGAGGAAACCAGAATTGAAAGAGACACATGTACCCCCATGTACATTGCAGCACTGTTTATAATAGCCAGGACATGGAAACAACCTAGATGTCCATCAGCAGATGAATGGATAAGAAAGCCTTGGTACATATACACAATGGAGTACTACTCAGCCATTAAAAAGAATACATTTGAATCAGTTCTGATGAGATGGATGAAACTGGAGCTGATTATACAGAGTGAAGTAAGCCAGAAAGAAAAACACCAATACAGTATACTAACACATATATATGGAATTTAGAAAGATGGCAATGATGACCCTGTATGCAAGACAGCAAAAAAGACACAGATGTGTATAGCGCACTTTTGGACTCAGAGGGAGAGGGAGAGGGTGGGATGATTTGGGAGAATGGCATTGAAACATGTATACTATCATGTAAGAATCGAATCACCAGTCTATGTCCAATGCAGGATACAGGATGCTTGGGGCTGGTGCACGGGGATGACCCAGAGGGATGTTGTGGGGAGGGAGGTGGGAGGGGATTCATGTTTGGGATCGCATGTACACTCGTGGTGGATTCATGTCAATGTATGGCAATTTCAATACAGTATTGTAAAGTAAAATAAAGTAAAAAAAAAAAAATTAAAAAAAAAAAAAGCTACCATCACACCATGTTTTAAAAACATTAAAAACAACCTAGTAATAAAATTATGTGGTTTCAGAAGTTTTCCTGGTCTTCTGTTCGATTACGTTTATTTTTGCACCATTTTCATAAAAGCCACATACAGGAAACAACCTTTCATTTATCTCTTATTATTGGTTTATAAATATATATATATATTAGTCTTTGTATATGAGCAACTCCACATTTCATTTAAAATAATTTTAAAAATAAGAAGGTTTGTTATAATGTTTAATTTACTTTTATGTGTTGTTTTCTTAAAATATAGTTTATTTGAAATGCTCTGTTAGTTTCAAGTGTATAGCAAAGTGATTCAGTAACATATATATGTATATTCTTTTTTAAATTTTTTTTTTCCTGTATAGGTTATTACAAGACATCGAGTATAGTTCCCTATGCTATACAGTAAGTCCTTGGTGGTTATCTATTTTATATATACTAGTGTGTATATTGGGGCTTCCCTGGTGGCTCAGAGTTTAAAAGTGTCTGCCTGGAATGCAGGAGACCCGGGTTTGATCCCTGAGTCGGGAAGATCCCTTGGAGAAGGAAATGGCAACTCACTCCAGTATTCTTGCCTGGAGAATTCCATGGAGGGAGGAGCCCTGTAGGCTACAGTCCATGGGGTTGCAAAGAGTCGGACACAACTGAGCAACTTCACTTTTATTTTAGTGTGTATATATTAATCCCAATCTTCTAATTTATTTCTTTTTAATTGCTCTTTATAGCTTAACTCATCTTCAATAATCTGTCCTACTCTCCATACCTGATCTCACATATCTGAGGAATCCTTTCAGTTCTTTGAGGTTCTCAACACACTGAATGGTCATTACATGTTCCTTATACTAGAAAATGAGATGTTGAAAGGCTGAATCTGTGTCCTTTACCTTTGACATGTAATTTTTTTTTAATGAAGCAATCAAATGGAGCTCTTTTATAAGATGGAGAATTTACCCTCTAAAACTGGAGTCCAAAAGAGATTTTAAAAATCAAGAATAAATAAGAACATAATTTATATATAATTTTAAGAAAGGACATAGGAAAATACATAGAGTAGGGATTCTTCTGCAGCAGGGGAAAAATGAAGGCAAAAAAATATGAAGAAATCTAAGGTGTTAGTAAGAAATATATTAAAATGGCTTGCTTACTTTAATTTTCTCATTTAATCATAACATTCCTGTTTGTTCAACATACACAGAGGAATAGCAATATTGCTTGAGTGTGTTTTATAAATATTAAAGCAAAAGCTAAGTAATAGTTACAAAGAGAACAATTTTAAAAAATAAAACTCACTTTAAAAGGAAATAGCTAAAGAAGCTTTCAATAAAAGCTACAATGCCCTCTGGTGTGCATACATTTTAAAGCCAGTCTAACACATAATTTTCATATATATTTTCTAAGCACTAATTGCTAAAAACATTCCATTAGTAAGTGCAACTGTTCACGCCATATTTAATTCCCAAAGACCCTAAATACTCATATAAAGATACTTGATGAATTGTTCAAATATAAATGCAAATCAGCTTAGTCTTTTTGTTTGTGAATGAGGGTAAAAATTTCTGACTAAAATGCCGAAGCCTTAAGTTCTCCATTAGCTTGTCTGCAACTCATCACAGGATTATGAATAACCATGACTGGAGAACTATGCAGATTTCCTAGTAGAAAAGCCATGAAATTTTTAACACCCAGGGGTTCAAATTATAATAAAGGAATAGCACCTGTCACTGGAGGCCAACTACAAGATCACCTTTGCAATCCCTGGAGCAATTAAATCGCCAACAAGTTAGCCTTTTTCTGGCAGTCTCCAAAGACACCAACATACCTATATATCTCAGAGGGCCACAGGTAGGACAATTGCCTTCAATTACACTTATTCATTTTGAAGCACTATTTTTCAAATATCAAAGCTTTTTTTTTCCCCCCCAAAGATCCTAAGGGTGATTTCCTGTATTTTATTAAATTGTTAGAAGAGAGATTACATGGTCCCTTCTAATATCACTGATAAAGTATGACCTTTCTATTTCAATAAAATATCACTCTATATAGCATGCATGCAGATGTAATTTCAGCATTACTGTTTTTGTAAAAATGCTTCAATTCATCTTATGATAAACATTTACAGGAAAAATACAGAGAAAGATTATACTGGATGCTTTAGAGGAAATTTGCAGAGAATTTACTGATTATGTTTGTGCATCTGAGAAATGGTGTTCATGCTTCCAGCCCCATTGTGAGGGATTACTTCTGCAGAGTTGCCTGTGTCTTCAACACCAACATGCTGACCACCACTTCTAACTCTAGGGATACCTGGTATAGGAAGAGCTCCCTGTGATGGAGACTGGTACCTGGCCTCTCACCCACTCACAGCAGTAAATGAAATAATGGGGAAAACAGAGGACAAAAATATAAGAATCCAGAAGTCAGCAGAAACCCTCAGGTGGAAGGAGACGCAGTGAAACAAAAACACCAGTTGCTTAAACACCTCAAGGAAGATCTCTGTAGTAAAGAGGGAAAGTCCCTTCTTCTAAGGAAAATCTCTACATTCTACTCAGTGAGTCCAGGCTGGGTGGCAATGCAGACAGTTTTCTCTTTGGCTTGTGTGCATACTCAGTCAGCTTGCTATTCTCAATAAAATTACATTAACTGAGTTACCTTAGTAACTACCCTCCTTTAGAGCCTAAAATGCCTTGTTAAAGCACTTCTCTGTACTCTAGAGATTTCAGCATTTGCACATCATATGTTTAATAGTGTTGTTTAAAGATGATCAATTACAAGGCAGGAGAAAAGAAAATAAAAAGAGCTAAAATATAAGTAAATAAGTTGTTTGAGAGTATACAATTAATGACTATTTAACAGCATTCGATACTGAGAAAGAAAAATTTTAAACCTACAGTGCTGGTAAATTTACTGAATAAATGCTGGAAGACTAGCAATTGGGAATTAATGATATTCCATACAAAAATTTCCCATAAAAAGGCAATGCCAAAGAATGCTCAAACTACCACACAATTGCACTCATCTCACACACTAGTAAAGTAATGCTCAAAATTCTTCAAGCCAGTCTTCAGCAATACGTGAACCGTGAACTCCCTGATGCAAGCTGGTTTTAGAAAAGGCAGAGGAACCAGACATCAAATTGCCAACATCTGCTGGATCATGGAAAAGGCAAGAGAGTTCCAGAAAAAAATATCTGTTTCTGCTTTATGGACTATGCCAAAGCCTTTGACTCTGTGGATCACAATAAACTGGAAAATTCTGAAAGAGATGGGAATATCAGACCACCTGACCTGCCTCTTGAGAAACCTATATGCAAGTCAGGAAGCAACAGTTAGAACTGGACATGGAACAACTGACTGGTTCCAAAAAGGAGTACATTAAGGCTGTATATTGTCACCCTGCTTATTTAACTTATATGCAGAGTACATCATGAAAAACGCTGGGCTGGAAGAAGCACAAGCTGGAATCAAGATTTCCAGGAGAAATATCAATAACCTCAGACACGCAGATGACACCACTCTTATGGCAGAAAGTGAAGAGGAACTAAAAAGCCTCTTGATGAAAGTGAAAGAGGAGAGTGAAAAAGTTGGCTTAAAGCTCAACATTCAGAAAACAAAAATCATGGCATCCGGTCCCATTACTTCATGGTGAATAGATGGGAAAACGGTGGAAACAGTGTCAGACTGTTTTGGGGTGCTTCAAAATGACTGCAGATAGTGATTGCAGCCATGAAATTAAAGGATGCTTACTCCTTGGCAGGAAAGTTATGAGCAAACTAGATAGCATATTCAAAAGCAGAGACATTACTTTCCCAACAAAGGTCCATCTAGTCAAGGCTATGGTTTTTCCAGTGGTCATGTATGGATGTGAAAGTTGGACTGTGAAGAAAGCTGAGTGCTGAAGAATTGATGCTTTTGAACTGTGGTGTGGAGAAGACTCTTGAGAGTCCCTTGGACTGCAAGGAGATCCAACCAGTCCATTCTGAAGGAGATCAGCCCTGGGATTTCTTTGGAAGGAATGATGCTGAAGCTGAAACTCCAGTACTTTGGCCGCCTCATGCAAAGAGTTGACTCATTGGAAAAGACTCTGATGCTGGGAGGGAATGGGGGCAGGAGGAGAAGGGGACGACAGAGGATGAGATGGCTGGATGGCATCACCGATTCGATGGATGTGAGTCTGAGTGAACTCTGGGAGTTGGTGACGGACAGGAAGGCTTGGCGTGCTGCGATTCATGGGGTCTCAAAGAGTTGGACACTACTGAGCAACTGAACTGAACTGAACTGAACTGAATAACCAGTCTCTATATTCAGTTCAGTTCAGTTGCTAACTTGTGTCCGACTCTGCGAACCCATGAATCGCACGTCAGGCCTCCCTGTCCATCACCAACTCCCGGGGTTCACTCAGACTCATGTCCATCGAGTCGGTGATGCCATCGAGCCATCTCATCCTCTGTCATCCCCTTCTCCTCCTGCCCCCAAACCCTCCCAGTAATAGGGTCTTTTTCAATGAGTCAACTCTTTGCATGAGGTGGCCAAAGTATTGGAGTTTCAGCTTTAGCATCAGTCCTTCCAGTGAACACCCAGGACTGATCTCCTTCAGAATGGACTGGTTGGATCTCCTTGCTGTCCAAAGGACTCTCAAGAGTCTTCTCCAACACCGCAGTTCAAAAGCATCAATTCTTTGATGCTCAGCTTTCTTCACAGTCCAACTCTCACATCCATACATGACCACTGGAAAAACCATAACCTTGACTAGAGGGATCTTTGTTAACAAAGTGATGTCTCTATTTTTTAATATGCTGTCTAGTTTGGTCATAACTTTCCTTCCAAGGAGTAAATGTCTTTTAATTTCATGGCTGCAATCACCATCTGCAGTGATACTGCAGCCAAAAAAAAATATCAGACACTGTTTCCCCATCTATTTGCCATGAAGTGATGGGACCAGTTGCCATTGTCTTAGTTTTCCTACTGGAAATTGAAACATTACATAATGATATTCTACATGAAAAATATACATGTTAGTAGAACACAGTGTAAAAAGAAGTATATAAATGTAAAAATCATCAGTGAATATAACAAATGCATAACAGAAAAAATCTTGAGGTCAAATTTGAAAAAACTAAAGCTGTGGATGAAGAGGCATAAGAGGAACATAAAAACATGCCTTTCAAATAACCTGAAAAAGCAGTCTGCCAGGTTCCCATATACAAAAATGAAAATAAATAATTATTTAATTTTATATATGGGTATTGAGGGTGTCTCAGATGGTAGAGAATCTGCCTGCAATGCAGGAAACCCAGGTTTAAACCCTGGGTCAGGAAGATCCCCTGTGGAAGGGAATGGCAACCCACTCCAGCATTCTTGCTTGGAGAATTCCAGGGACAAAGTAGTCTGGCAGGCTACAGTCCATTGGGTTGCAAAGTGTTGGACATGACTGAGCAACACACACACACACACACACACACACACATTTAATTTCTGCCAAATCTATATAGACATTTACCTCCCTAAAATACAGACCAATAGGCATAAATTCCCTGGCTAGTACCTCATTAATTATTACCATACAAGATAGCTATACTGCACTAACATTAAAGAATTACCAAACGTTAAGAATATTAGTATAAGATGAAGAAAAATATCTAGAAAGAAATTACCAATAAAAAAAGAGTTGAACAACAAATATTTTAAATTAACATTAACTCCACTCATTTAATTGTAATTTGGTCCCAAGCATCCTGTATCCTGCATCGAACCTAGACTGGCGATTCATTTCTTATATGATATTATACATGTTTCAATGTGCACTGGGATGACCCAGAGAGATGGTATGGAGAGGGAAGTGGGAGAGGGGTTCAGGATTGGGAACACATGTGTACCCGTGGTGGATTCATGTTGATGTATGGCAAAATCAATACAGTATTGTAAAGTGAAATAACGTAAACTTTTACAAAAGAGAGAAAAATTAAACAAAAAACAAACAACAACAAAAAAACCCTCTGCACTACATTACCAAAATTCATACACCAGTACCATTAAAACCTAACCCAAAATTTAAATTAAAAAAATAATAATAATTGTAATTTGGTGTGCAAGATACTTCATTAATGATCAGTTGCTAAAATGGATGAGATGGCTGGATGGCATCACTGACTCGATGGACACGAGTCTGAGTGAACTCCAGGAGTTGGTGATGAACAGGGAGGCCTGGCGTGCTGCGATTCATGGGGTCGCAAAGAGTTGGACACAATTGAGTGACTAAACTGAACTGAACTGAATGAATGTTTTCACATTCTATCATTTTGCATTTTATATAGCAATTCTATGTTTTAAAAATAGAAGTGGAACTTTTTTATACTAAGTTGTGAGAGGCTAGAGACTTTAAATAATTGCTCTGTTTAAAAAAAAATGATAACTTAAAAGAGGAATAAAGCTTTACTTAGAAAAAGAAACCATATATGCATGTGTGTGTTAACGTGTATGTGTTTATGCAACAATAAACGTTTCACAATCAGTCACTGTTTAGTAGGAAGTTGAAGATTTTGTCACCTAGAAATGATAGTTTTGTTGAAAATGTTTAGCCATTATGTTTGTAAAACTTAAAGACATGCCTTGTCATGTATATTACCAATATTCCAGTCAGAATGAGGAATGTACTTGTATGTATATAAATTATATTGATTTCAAAAAAGGTTATTTAGTGTAGAATTTCTTAACTTTCTAGGCCATTATAAATTCTTGGGTTTCCCCTGTGGCCCAGTGGTAAAGAATGCCCCTGCAGGAAATCTGGGTTTGATCACTGGGTTGCATAAATCTCCTGGAGAAGAAAATGGCAACCCACTCCAGTATTCTTGCCTGGAAAATCCCATGGACAGAGGAACCTGGTAGGCTACAGTCCATGGGGTTACAGAGTCAGACACGACTGAGCAACTTCACTTTGAAGTTACATGGACAGAGGAGCTTGGCAGGCTATCGTCCACGGGTTGCAAAAGAGTCAGACATGACTGAGCGACTAAGCACACAAACATAGTTTGTCCACTCTATTATTCTCTTTATTCCTTATATCATTTCTTCTAGGTTTGCTCTTGCATGCACTTATAGTCTTTGCAAACATTCCATGTGTGTGTGTGTGTGTGTGTGTGTGTGTGTGTGCGTGCGCGTGCATGCTCAGTCATGTCCAACTCTTTTCAGCCCCATAGCACTATCTCTATGATTCACTGAATAGCAGTAGTCAACCCAATTATAGGCATAGCACCTGAGGTACTTTGCACTTTAAGAAGTGAAGGGTTAATGCGGCCACAATAGGGAAAGTGGAGATGTGCTGCTTGCAAACAGGATGTTCTGCCAAGGAGATGGACACAGCCTTGAGATTAATGGTCCCTTGCAAATAAGGGAACATTCCCTTCTTGTGATAAGGGCTCTGGACAGACTGTGCAGTAGGCCGGAATTTCACTCCCTTTTGCTGTATGATAACATTTATGCACAAGCGCTGTACTGAACAAGTTTGGTCATATAGTATGGAATTCTGCCCAGGGGGGCTGTATAAAAATAAACCGTGAGCCTGCTTGCTTGCACAGTTATTATTTTTCCTCTGGCCAGAGCGTGTCTGTCTCTTGTATGTCTTATGTCTTGTTCTATGTCATTTCACTCGTAATCTCCAGAAATCTCCTACAAAGAAGCCTTTAAATAGGTAATATTGGGGGTATATTAACTTCTGAAATTTAATGTAAAATTTTCTCCATGTATGTATGCATGTTCAAAAATTTTTGAGTAGAGTGTCCATTGTTATTATCAGATTGATCAGAGGGGTTACCGATCCCCCAAAAGTTTAAGAATTATAGAAGATGTGACTTACACATTCAAAATAGTTCAGATCTTAGTCCAAGGTTGTATTAGTTGTATTGTTATTATCAATAGCTGCTATAACAAATTGCCTAGTTGTGACCAACCTAGATGGCGTGTTGAAGGGCAGAGACGTTACTTTGTCAACGGGGGTCCACTTGGTAAAGGCTATGATTTTTCCAGTGGTCATGTATGGATGTGAGAGTGGGACTGTGAAGAAAGCTGAGCACTGATGAATTGATGTTTCTGAACTGTGGTGTGGAAAAGACTCTTGAGAGTCCCTTGGAGTACAAGGAGATCCAACCAGTCCATTGTGAAGGAGATCATCCCTGGGATTCCTTTGAAGGGAATGATGCTGAAGCTGAAACTCCAATACTTTGGCCACCTCATGCAAAGAGTTGTCTCATTGGAAAAGACTCTGATGCTGGGAGGGATTGGGGGCAGGAGAAGAAGGGGACAACAGAGGATGAGTTGGGTGAATGGCATCACTGACTCGATGGATGTGAGTCTGATGGAACTCCAGGAGTTGGTGATGGACAGGGAGGCCTGGTGTGCTGCGATTCATGTGGTTGCAAAGAGTCGGACACGACTGAGTGACTGAACTGAACTGAACTGAAATATGTCTAAATGTATTCTTTCAATACATTTAATAAAATAGAATCTAAGATTAAAAAAAAAAAAATACAAAAAAAATTGCCTAAAATCAGTGGCTTAAGACCACACAAATTTGTTCCCCTATAGTTATAGAGACCACAAGTCTGAATTCTGTTTGGGCAAAAGTCAAGTGTCACTTGGGCCTTTCCTTCTCCAGGCTCCAGAAGCAATTTGTTTCCTTACTTTTTCTAGCTTCTAGAGACCCTCTTCATTCCTTGGCTTGTGGCTCCTTCTTCCAGCTTCAAAGCGCATCACTTAAACCGTTTGTTTGCCTCATCATTTCTCATATCTGATCTTCTGCTTCTACCTTATAAGGATCTGTGTTAATACATTAAGGGCATGCCTGAAAAATTGCAGGGCAAATTTTCTTATCTCAAGATTTGTAACAACTACTTCTTCTATGTCTTTTTTTGTTTGTGTGTTTTACCATGTAAGTAACATGTTAATTCTGGGGATTCAGATGTAAACATTTCAGGGGGTGGAGGGCAATGGAAATATTTATGAATGGTTGTTCAGTTACTTATAATCACTGACATCATAAATTCTAGGTTGTCTTCTCCTTGCAGTGCTTACACCTATAAAGTCATTCAGTCCCTTCCTACTCAGGAGGTTATATAGCACAAAATAGGTTACATTAAGAATTGGCAAATTTTTCTCTAAAGTAACTATTTTCAGTTTTACATTTTAGCTAAGCAACTCTGCTACTATATGAAAAAAGCAGCTCTAGGCAATATGGCAATAAATGAGGAGAGATATGTTTGAATAAATCTATTTACAAAACCAGGCCTGAAGGGGATTTGGCCCATAGTCCAGGCTTGGCCTCTGGTTTAGATAAGAGAAACGTAAAGAATATATGAAGCATCTATTTTATGTGAGGTTGTTTGGTAATAAGTTTGGAGCATATTGAATAACCTGGTGTTTGAACACATACTTAGATTCAAGCATCACTTCTCTCATGTATAAGCATTATAAAATTAGAGAACTTTATCTAAACAACTACTTACATGCTGCTGCTGCTGCTGCTGCTGCTGCTAAGTCGCTTCAGTCGTGTCCAACTCTGTGCGACCCCAGAGACGGCAGCCCACTAGGCTCCTCTGTCCCTGGGATTCTCCAGTCAAGAATACTGGAGTGGGTTGCCATTTCCTTCTCCAATGCATGAAAGTGAAAAGTGAAAGTCAGGTCGTTCAGTCATGTCCGACTTATGTGCAATAGACACATTTACTGAATTGGGTTATTTTTTAAAGTGTAGTCACTCAGTCATGTCCAACTCTTTGCGGCCCCATGGACTGGGGCTCACCAGGCTACTTCATCTATCAAATTTTCTAGACAAGAGTACTGGAGTGGGTTGCCATTTCCTTCTCCAGGGGATCTTCCCTACCCGTGGATTGAACCCGGATCTCCCAGATTGCAGGCAGATGCTTTACCATCTGAGCCACCAGGGAATCCCAGGGTTATTTTTAAGATGATATCTTATACTTGAAGGTCATGACCCTGAACTAGGCATGTATTTAGCACCCAATAAATATTATTTTATATTATGTACAGGCATACATTATGGGATATTGACATTATCTCACTTGACTATAGAGAGATGTCCATAAACTTAATCAATAATAAATAGAGTAAATGTATATTATTTTTATCATGGGTAGTTACTTATATTTTCAAAATCTACAGTTAATATTTAGATATATGTTTGAGATTTTAAATGAGTTTAAAAAACTGATTAATGATTATAGAGAATACAATTTAAAACTAGACTTATTTACCTATTCCCATTTTAGCAGTAAAAATAATTCATATTTCTGATTTAAGAATAATTCAAGTTGAAAGTGCATATTGTGCTTCCCTGATGGCTCAGACAGTAAAGGATCTCCCTGCAATGCAGGAGACCTAGGTTTGATCCCTGGGTTGGGGAGATCACCTGAAGAAGGGAATGGTGACCCATTCCAGTATGCTTGCCTGAAGAATCCCATGGACAGAGGAGCCTGTTTGGCTTCAGTCCATGGGGTCACAAAGAGTCAGACACGACTGAGTAACTAAACTTAAAGTCCATATTAAATCTCCCAAATTTATACTTACATAATATGGCAGAAAGTGAAGGAAAACTAAAAAGCCTCTTGATGAAAGTGAAAGTGGAGAGTGAAAAAGTTGGCTTAAAGCTCAACATTCAGAAAACGAAGATCATGGCATCCAGTCCCATCACTCCATGGGAAATAGATGGGGAAACAGTGGAAACAGTGTCAAACTTTATTTTGGGGGGCTCCAAAATCACTGCAGATGGTGATTGCAGCCATGAAATTAAAAGACACTTACTCTTTGGAAGAAAAGTTATGACCAACCTAGATAGCATATTCAAAAGCAGAGACATTACTTTGCCGACTAACGCCCGTCTAGTCAAGGGTTTGGTTTTTCCTGTAGTCATGTATGGATGTGAGAGTTGGACTGTGAAGAAGGCTGAGCACCAAAGAACTGATGCTTTTGAACTGTGTTGTTGGAGAAGACTCTTAAGAGTCCCTTGGATGGCAAGGAGATCCAACTAGTCCATTCTGAAGGAGATCAGCCCTGGGATTTCTTTGGAAGGAATGATGCTAAAGCTGAAACTCCAGTACTTTGGTCACCTCATGAGAAGAGTTGACTCATTGGAAAAGACTCTGATGCTGGGAGAGATTGGGGGCAGGAGAAGAAGGGGACGACAGAGGATGAGATGCCTAGATGGCCTCAGTGACTCAATGGACTTGAGTCTGAGTGAACTCTGGGAGCTGGTGATGGACAGGGAGTCCTGGCGTGCTATGATTCATGGGGTCGCAAAGAGTCAGACACAACTGAGCAACTGAACTGAACTGAATATTTTCATTATTCAAAAAGTACCACTGACATTATGACAGATGGACTTGGCAATCAACTAAAAGTCAAATCATCTCTCCATTTATGATTATAAAGCCTTCACAGATACTTTTTAAGGAGGATTCAATTTGAACTGACAGTGCTGATTGGTGATTTGGTATTTTAATACATAGTCTTTTCTAATTAAAAAATCACATTTTCTTTGTTTAAATTACAGCATTATTCATGTGAAAGTCCATTTCATATTTTATAGACTGGGAAATGGCAATCCACTCTGGTATTCTTGCCAGGCTACGGTCCATTGGGTCACAAAGAGCCAGACGAAACCAAGAATGAGTACAAATGAAGCATAATATTGACAAAGCCCAACTGCTTTTCTAACTTTATAATATGTATAAGCTAGGAAGAAAACATTCACTTTTGTAACGATAATATATGAAATTACTTTGACCAAGCATTTCAACATTTCCTGTAGAGACCTATTACTTACGACTGTCTGATGTAAAAGTACTTGTTTCAGATATTAATCCTGATATATCACTGATAATGTTGAATAATGACTAATATATTTAACTAAAAGTTTCACTTAATTTTGTGTGTCAGTTACTTTAATGTTATTAGCTATCATTTGTTATAAACATGTAAAAACTTGTAAAGTATATTTTATTTTTTTATATTGACATTTCATTAATATTTGATGGTATGGATACCAAAGAATTGAGTATGCATTGATCCTTCCCCTTAAGTAAAAAGGATTGTAATAACATAACAGAAAACATTTAAGTTATATAATCGTATTCATTCAATGTTCATCTACACCAGGTTCTAGAAACACAAAAATGAGAAAACAATGTCTATCCATGGCAAAGTTAGGTTCTTAGTAAAGAATTATTAACAATACTTAGAAAGTGTAGAGTTTTATGAAGATATTTTAGGACAGTTGCATAACCATTCATATATGGTAAGAATAGGCATCTATGATGAGTATGATGATAAGAAACATAAAAAATGATAGATATTTGATATGAGAGTTGCAAAATGGAATATATATATACATAATAAAACATAATATACTACGAATATATATTATGGAATATGTAAACATGAAAGAACTGCTGAGAGATTTCTGGCTTTTTTCATGAATGACATGGCATTTGAATTGGGACTTACTGGATAGACAGTATTCTAACAAACCAAAGTAAAAGAGAAGATCTTCTAAAAAGAAGAGACAGTTGAATCAAAGAGAGGAAAGTGAGGGGAAACGTGAGTCATGCTTGGGGAAAGGTGAATGGTTCAACTTTGTTTGAGTCAAGGCTCAGGTTATATGATATAGAGTTAGGATAGAGTTGATTAAAGGTGCCTCCATAAAGAATCAGTGCTTCATTGAATAAGGAAGAGCAAGTCTTATAGTTTCTGGGAAAGAGATATGATATAGAAAGTGATTCAGCTCAGTTCACTTCAGTTGCTCAGTCGTGTCCGACTCTTTGCGACCCCATGAACCACAGCATGCCAGGCTTCCCTGTCCATCACCAACTCCCTGAGTTTACCCAAACTCATGTCCATTGAGTCGGTGATGCCATCCAACCACCTCATCTTCTGTTGTCCCCTTCTCTTCCTGCCCTCAATCTTTCCCAGCATCAGGGTCTTTTCAACTGCATCAGCTCTTTGCATCAGGCGGCCAAAATATTGGAGTTTCAGCTTCAACATCAATCCTTCCAATGAACACCCAGGACGGATTTCCTTTAGGATGATTTTGTTGAATCTCCTTGAAGTCTAAGAGACTCCTCAAGAGTCCTCCAACACCACAGTTCATATGCATCAATTCTTCAGCACTCAGCTGCCTTTATAGTCCAACTCTCAAATCCATACATGACCACTGGAAAAACCATAGCTTTGACTAGAAGGAACTTTGTTGACAAAGTAATGTCTCTGCTTTTTAATATGCTATCTAGGTTGGTCATAACTTTCCTTCCAAAGAGTAAGCATCTTTTAATCTCATGGCTGCAATCACCATCTGCAGTGGTTTTTGAGCCCTGAAAACTAAAGTCAGCCACTGTTTCCACTGTTTCCCCAT
This sequence comes from Budorcas taxicolor, assembly GCF_023091745.1. Taxonomy (NCBI): domain Eukaryota; kingdom Metazoa; phylum Chordata; class Mammalia; order Artiodactyla; family Bovidae; genus Budorcas; species Budorcas taxicolor. The sequence continues at coordinate 93,070,727 of NC_068910.1, forward strand.
CTATTTTCCATGAAGTGATGGGACCGGATGCTCTCATCTTAGTTTTCTGAATGTTGAGCTTTACAACTTTTTCACTCTCCACTTTCACTTTCATCAAGAGGCCCTTGAGGCTAATAGAGTTTTGCCAAGAGAATTCACTGGTAATAGCAAACACCCTTTTGCAACAACACAAGAGAAGACTCTACACATGGACATCATCCAATGGTCAACACCAAAGTCAGATTGATTATATTCTTTGCAGCCAAAGATGGAGAAGCTCTATACAGTCAGCAAAAACAAGACCAGGAGATGACTGTGGTTCAGATCATGAACTCTTTATTGCCAAATTCAGACTCAAATTGAAGAAAGTAGGGAAAACCACTAGGCCATTCAGGTATGACCTAAATAAAATCCCTTATGATTATACAGTGGAAGTGAGAAGTAGATTTAAGGGACTAGATCTGATAGATAGAGTGCCTGATGAACTATGGATGGAGGTTCATGATATTGTACAGGAGACAGGGATCAAGACCATCCCCAAGGAAATGAAATGCAAAAAAGCAAAATGGCTGTCTGTGGAGGTCTTACAAATAGCTGTGAAAAGAAAGGAAACAAAAAGCAAAGGAGAAAAGGAAAGATAAAAGCATTGGAATGTAGAGTTCCAAAGAATAGCAAGGGGAGGTAAGAAAGCATTCCTCAGGGATCAATGCAAAGAAATAGAGGAAAACAACAGAATGGAAAAGACTAGAGATCTCTTCAAGAAAATTAGAGATACCAAGGGAACATTCATGCAAAGATGGGCTTGATAAAGGACAGAAATCGTATGGACCTAACAAAAGCAGAAGATATTAAGAAGAGGTGGCTAGAATACATAGAAGAACTGTACAAAAAAGGTCTTCACGACCCAGATAATCATGATGGTGTGATCTCTCACCTAGAGCCAGACATCCTGGAATGTGAAGTCAAGAGGGCCTTAGAAAGCATCACTATGAACAAAGCTAGTGGAGGTGATGGAATTCCAGTAGAGCTATTTCAAATCCTGAAAGATGATACTGAAAGTGTTGCACTCAATATGCCAGCAAATTTGGAAAATTCAGCAGTGGCCATGGGACTGGAAAAGGTCAGTTTTCATTACAATCCCAAAGAATGCTCAAATTACCGCACAATTGCATTCATCTCACATGCTAGTAAAGTAATGCTAAATATTCTCCAACCCAGGCTTCAGCACGATGTGAACTTCCAAATGTTTTAGCTGGTTTTAGAAAAGGCAGAGGAACCAGAGATCAAATTGCCAACATCTGCTGCATCATGAAAAAGCAAGAGAGTTCCAGAAAAACATCTATTTCTGCTTTATTGACTATGCCAAAGCCTTTGACTGTGTGGATCACAGTAAACTGTGGAAAATTCTGAAAGAGTTGGGAATACCAGACCACCTGACCTGCCTCTTGAGAAACCTATATGCAGGTCAGGAAGCAACAGTTAGAACTGGGCATGGAACAACAGACTGGCTGCTAATAGGAAAAGGGGTACGTCATCACTGCAGATGGAGACTGCAGCCATGAAACTAAAAGATGCTTACTCCTTGGAAGAAAAGTTATGACCAACCTAGATAGTATATTCAAAAGGAGAGACATTACTTTGCCAACTAAGGTCCGTCTAGTCAAGGCTACGGTTTTTCCTGTGGTCATGTATGGATGTGAGAGTTGGACTGTGAAGAAGGCTGAGCACCGAAGAATTGATGCTTGTGAACTGTGGTGTTGGAGAAGACTCTTGTGAGTCCCTTGGACTGCAAGGAGATCCAACCAGTCCATTCTGAAGGAGATCAACCCTGGGATTTCTTTGGAAGGAATGATGCTAAAGCTGAAACTCCAGTACTTTGGCTACCTCACGCAAAGAGTTGACTCATTGGAAAATACTCTGATGCTGGGAGGGAATGGGGAGAGGAGAACAAGGGGACGACCGAGGGTGAGATGGCTGGATGGCATCACGGACTTGATGGACGTGAGTGTGAGTGAACTCCAGGAGATGGTGATGGACAGGGAGGCCTGGCGTGCTGCGATTCATGTGGTCACAAAGAGTTGGACACGACTGAGTGACTGAACTGAACTGAACTGAACTGAACAAGGCTGTATATTGTCACCCTGCTTATTTAACTTCTATGCAGAGTACATCATGAGAAATGCTGGGCTGAAAGAAGCACAAGCTTGAATCAAAATTGCCGGGAGAAATATCAATAACCTCAGAAATGCAGATGACACCACCCTTTGGCAGAAAATGAAGAGGAACTAAAAAGCCTCTTGATGAAAGAGATAGTGGAGAGTGAAAAAGTTAACTTAAAGCTCAACATATAGAAAATGAAGAGCATGGCATCTGGTCCCATCACTTCATGGGAAACAGATGGGGAAACAGTGGGAAAAAGTGTCAGACTTTATTTTGGGGGGCTTCAAAATGACTGCAGATGGTGATTACAGCCTTAAAATTAAAAGGTGCTTACTCCTTGGAAGGAAAATTATGATCAACCTAGATAGTATATTAAAAAGCAGAGACATAACTTAGTAACAAAGGTCCGTCTAGTCAAGGCTTTTGTTTTTCCTGTGGTCATGTATGGATGTAAGAGTTGTACTTTGAAGAAAGCTGAGCACCAAAGAATTGATGTTTTTTAACTGTGGTGTTGGAGAAGACTCTTGAGAGTCCCTTGGACTGCAAGGAGGTCCAACCAGTCCATTCTAAAGACGATCAGTCTTGAGTGTTCTTTGAAAGGACTGTTGGTAAAGCTGAAACTCCAGTACTTTGGCCACCTCATGTGTAGAGTTGACTCTTTGGAAAAGACTCTGATGATGGAAGGGATTGAGGTCAGGAGAAGGGGACGGCAGAGGATGAGATGGCTGGATGGCATCACCGACTCGATGGACAGGAGTTTGGTTGAACTCCGAGTGTTGATGATGTACAGGGAAGCCTGGTGTGATGCAATTTATGGAATTGCAAAGAGTTAGACACGACTGAGCGACTGAACTGACTGAACTCATTTTCTCCCATAAGTGTGGTGTCATCTGCTATCTGAGGTTATTCATATTTCTTCTGGAAATCTTGATTCCAGCTTGTGCTTCTTCCAGCCCACCATTTCTCATGATGTACTCTGCATATAATTTAAATAAGCACGGTGACAACATACAATGAGAGGTTAGTGCCCAGCAATACCATGTCATTTATCGGGTACTGGTGAAAATAGTAGTAGCGTATTTGGTGCCAAATTAATGAATGGTAGAAGCAAAAGATACAATAAATTGAATGTGACTGAGGTTTCTATTCTGCAATTGAGCTATTAATAGAAATAGAAAACTTGGACGAGAAGGAGGGCAATAAGGTGTAGAGTTAACCATAGAATTAAAAATCTACACCTATTCTTCAAATATCTTGCTTTGTTATTATTATTATTTATCAACTATCTTGACTGCACTTTGCTATTTTTTCCAAACTAAGTTACTTTACTCAATGACACAACTGTTTTTATTAAAACTTTCTGGTATTTTGCCCCACTTTTTGCTACCATAAACAGCAGCTGGCTTGCTTCTGTCCCCACAGGTTTTCTTGTCATTCATCGCCCTCTGCTCTATTGATTAAATGACTTTTTTGTGATTTTGCATTCAATCTAACACCTTCTTTTCTAAAAGGTAGACCTAGACAAAAGATGCTGTTTCTGGGGCCAGTTAGACTGTGGCACAGTAGATGCTTTGTTCAAAATCTATAATGACTGCAATAACTGGATCAATTATGTAGCCATCTGCATTGATTGGTAAGACTGCTGACAATTCGAATTGAATGTCATTTTGCAAAAACCTCTATGATAAAAGCACTTTGTTTTAAATAGAAGGCAAAAGAAAAAGAAAAAACTCATCAGGGAAGAAAAAATATAGTAACTCTGAATGAGAAAAATAGTACCATTATTTTACCAACATCACTATAACCAGTACACATTACTAAGTCTATGGTCCTGTTTAAGGAATTTGAATATAATATGCTTAAAATGAGAGTTTTAAAAATATAAGGATAAAATTAATGATAATTACAGGTATTTAGAAACATAGAGCTCTACAGAAAATGTAGAATGAAATATATAGATATGACTTGTTAATTATGCAACATCAAATGTTTAAAATTGAAGAAATACTGCTGTTGTGTTTCTGTCTTTTTCTGCTTACAAATATGAAGCTAATGTTCTACCTAAAAACATGTATAGATATATGTATCAATTTTAATGCCTAAAAATATAATATTTGTCTATGATACTGTTAAGTTCAAAACTAAATTTTCAGAAAGCTTGGGTTCATATCATGGTCCCTTCTACTGTTTAGATGAAATATTAATACATGTTTCAAATAATACTTTGGTTCATTAAGTTTAAAAAGTAAAAAGTGTTTTGTGAGCAGGAGGACTAGAGCAATGGTATTCATTTTTATTCAAAATATGTTAAATTTTCACTATTCAGAAAATGATATCTACTTCTGGAAGTAGCAATGTGAGCTCAAATATATGTGACTACCCATTACAAGCTGCCACCAACAACTTTCAAATAACAAGGCAGGTCAATCAATAATATAAATTATTTTCTTTGATTTTATTAACCCATTTCTATTTATGAAGCAAATGATTCAAATACTAAATCTTTCATTTACTTTAGAATGTTTTCCAGTGTTTTAATTGACTTCTTAGCAACATTTCAGCCATATATTGGTAAAATAAATTAGCTATATATTTAAATTATCTGCATGTCTCGATTTTAGTGTCAAAAAATTCTATGTTTGAAAACTATCCAAAGTCATTTAGTGATCAATATTTTAATTTTAAGAAAATGAAAACCACAAATACTATTATAATACTGTAATCATAACTGAGAAATAGAAGACACATTATTCTTAGCTTATAGAATTTATTAATTTTAAAAAATTGAAACACTCAATACACCAAAACTTAGTAGAAATGAGTAAAATAAAATTTTAGTATACAATATTAACTATTTAATTACTGATTTTTACTTAAATCAGTGCATATTTTCTTTTCTCTATTTTTCTTAATAAAACTAAATTTAGTGAGCAATTTAAAAATTAAAACTTATACCCTTATGGGTGATTCTTATTGCTATTTAGTAGAAACAAGCACAATAAGGTAAAGCAATTATCCTTCAATTGAAAATAAATAAATTTAAAAAAAACTAAAAATGTATATCCTAAGGAAATTTTCAGTTGAAACTATCTTCAGTAGAAATCTTTGTATTAATTTAATTTCTTAAAAATCTACTTTTTCTAGTGTAAATATATTATTTATTTACTTTTACTTAATATTTAAATCTTAAAGGTAAAACACATTCAAGCATTTGTATTTCCAGTATCAGATTATGTGTGTTAGTTGCTCAGTCCTGTCCAACTCTTTGCGACCCTGTGGACTGTAGTCCGCCAGGCTCCTCTGTCCATGGGATTCTCCAGGCAAGAATACTGGAATGGGTTGCCATTTCCTTCTCCAGGGGATCTTCCCAGCCCAGGGATAGAATCCAGGTTTCCCACATTACTGGCAGATTATTTACTGTCTGAGCCACCAAGAAAGCCCATTGGTAGAAAGCTCATTGGATAATGCATGACAGTCTAAAAATGAATTTACTTTATTTAAAACTCATCTTTACTTTATTTAAACTCATGAGTATTAGAGGATGATTCCTCATTGTTGCTAAAATTGACAGTGTGAAGGTCACAGCTTCTACATTTATTTATTCTTCAAGTGATCTGTTATGAACAAAGAACATGAAATACATTAATTCATATTCTTCTGATGAATATATATCACACTGGGATTAATGAATAGATAAAACATCTTTTTTCAATTAATATTTATTAAAATAACATTCTCTATACTCACTGATTAAGTCACAATTTTATCACAAAAATAAATCAGGACAAATTTCTTAACTCTAATAATTCACATAAGAGTTTTGGTTGTCTGATCAATATCATTCACTTCTGTTCTTTATCAGATGGATTAAAATTAAAAAAATAGCATAACAGAAAGTAGTTATGTGAAGCTAAAATAAATGCACGTCTTTATCAATTTCCATGTAAATTCAAAATTTTGATTTTAGTGATTTGTTAAAAAGTCATTATTTGCATTAAATGCTCTATCCCTTTCCTTTAAAAATATTTTAAGAGAAGTGTGATATCAAACCATCAAAAATGATTTGCATCCTCCATCCTCTCACTCTCACACATCCCCTCACTCTCAGTGTGCTGCACTGCTTCATTCATGTCCAACTCTTTGTCACCCCATGGGCTGTAGCCGCCAGGCTTCTCTGTCCGTGGGATTCTCCAGGCAAGACACTGGAGTGGGTTGCCATGTCCTTCTCCAGGGAATCTTCCCAACCTAGGGACTGAATCCATGTATCATACATCTGCATTGGCAGGTGGGTTCTTTACCACGAGCTCCACGTGGGAAGACTCACTATCATCTTTCTATCATCAATAGTTTATCTATTGATGACTGCTTTTCTGTATGTATATTTATGTATCTATAGCTGCTTTTATCATAATATTTATCTCCTATGTATGATTATTGATAGCAATCTTTGTAATTACATAGCATAGCTAACTGATAGACTTGCTTAATTAAAATTAATTTAATTTCCTGCTATCTCTGTAAAGAAAAATAATGTGTTTTATCACCCAAAACAGGAACTGAAATGAAAAATATTTGAGGTGGAATTAATTACCAAAGAAATTAAAGTTTTATAAATTAAAAACAAGAAAATAGCTTAAAACATATGTAAAAATTATATATATTACTTATCTAACTATCTTGCCATTATCTCAATTAAAATTGAGCAAGTCTGTCATTCAGTTATGCTATATAATTACAAAGATTGTTATCAACAAATCATACACAAAAGATAAATATTGTGACAGTGAAATGAGCTATAGATACATAAATATACATACAGATAGATGATCATGGATAGACAAATTATTGATGGTAGAAAGATGACAGCAAGATAGCTAGATAGATAACAGATAGGTATTTACATATGTTTAAAGCTGTTAGCTTGTTTATAATTTATGAGTTTAATTTTCTGTAGTAATTAATCCCACCTCAAATATTTTTCACTTCAGTTTCTGCTTTGGGAGATGAAAGCACATTCTTTTTCTTTTCTAAATAAACTGACAAAGCAATACAGGATTATGGAAAAATGTACACAGGGAATTAGTTCAGGTTTTCTTCATAGCAGGAAATTGGTGCCCTCTACTGTCTATTTGTAGATTATTTTAGACTGTATTTTCCTGCTATTTCTGAAAATATTAAAACTGTAAAAATTCAGCATTGTATCATGAAATAGCATGATATTATATATACATACTATATAATATATAAATTTTAATTTATATAATTGACAATATTTTTCAGTATTAAGATAGTACATATGAATGTTAGAAGGGCAAACGGAGGAGTTGGATGGACTGTCAATTGTCTATTGGAATTTATACAATAGTAAGCAAAAGGAAAAAAAGCACAAAACTTTTAAATGAATGAAAAAGCAAAGCAGTGAGTTTTACATAAGCATTAAAGTAACTTTTTAAATAATCCTTAATTTTTACTTTTATCAGCACTTAACATATTGTATGGCACAAAGAGTATTTTTTGAATTAGTAATTCATCAAAATAAGAAAAGAAATATTATCAGATCAGATTATAATTGATCATTTAATATTTTAAAAATATTTTTTCTTAATTCTTCCTGCACCTTTATAAAAATTTACAGAAATGTGTTAAATAAAACAATTGTGAATATTATACAATAGGTCGTAAACATAATGAAAACATTTTCCTCATCTAATTTTCAGCTTTTACGGTTTACTCTCAGGTTTTCTATATCCTTCATATTGTAGCATAAATTAGAAAATATAATGTGACTAAGGGCTTCCTTGGTGGCTCAGTGATAAAGAATTCACCTGCAATGCAGGAGATGCATATTTGAACCCTAGCTTGAGTAGATACCCTGGAGAAGTGAATGGCACCCACTCCAGTATTCTCTGTCCCATGGACTTAGCACTAAATTTAGCGACTAAACAACAATGTCACTAAAAGCTCACATTTACAGAAAAAAAAAAAAAAAAGATATTTGCACACATTTCAAATAATTTTCTAATTATAACTTTTAATATATTAATATATTGATTCAATAGCTATTATCTATCTGTAAGCCTAATAACTCAGCTAAATTTAAGATTAAAACTATGAGATAAGTAAGCATGTTGCTTTCAATGAGTAGTTATTACAATCATATAGTTTACTTACACTACTGAAAAGTCACCAGCCATTATATGTAAAAGATCAGAATATATATTTAAAAGTTTTATTCCAAAATTTTAATTATTTTTTACCCTAAATTACCCTTGTGTAATTCCCTGGTTGCTCAGACGGTAAAGCGTCTGCCTGCAATGCAGGAGACCCGGGTTCGATTCCTGGGTCGGGAAGATCCCCTGGAGAAGGAAATGGCAATCCACTCCAGCACTCTTGCCTGGAAAATCTCATGGATGGAGGAGCCTGATAGGCTACAGTCCATGGTGTCACAAAGAGTCGAACACGACTGAGCGACTTCACTTCACTTCACTTCACTTCACCCTTGTGTATGCTTAGTCGTTCATTTGTGTCCGACTCTTTGTGATCTCAGGAACTGTAGCCCGACAGGCTTCCCTGTCCGTGGGGATTCTCCAGGCAAGAATACTGGAGTCAGTTGTTCATGGCACCCTTCAGAGTATCTTCCCAACCCAGGCACTGAACCCAGGTTTCCCATATTGCAGGTGGATACCCTTACTCCATGTCAAAACTCAACAAAGACATATTATTAAATACATATGGGTATTTACATATGTGTACTTGTATGTATATATAAACAGACAGACAGATAGACACATTGTGCAGTAGTTTGAACATTCCTTGGCATTGCCTTTTTTTGGGATTAGAAAGAAAATTGACCTTTTCCAGTCCTGTGGCCACTGCTGAGTTTCCCAAATTTGCTGGTATGTTGAGTGCAGCACTTTCACAACATCATCTTTTAGGATTTGAAATAGCTCAGCTGGAAGTCCATCACCTGCACTACCTTTGTTCATAGTGATGCTTCCTAAGGCCCAGTTGATTTCACATCCCAAGGTGTCTGGCTCGAGGTGAGTGATCACCGCATCCTGGTTATCTGGGTCATTAAGCTCTTTTTTGTGTATTTCTTCTGCATATTCTTGTCACCTCACTGGACATGGGACAACAGACTGGTTCCAAATTGAGAAAGGAGTACATCAGGCTGTATATCGTTACCCTGTTTATTTAACTTATTATATGCAGAGTACATCATGAGAAACTCTGGGCTGGATGAAGCACAAGCTGGAATCAAGATTGCTGGGGAGAATATCAATAACCTCAGATATGCAGATGACACCACTCATGGCAGAAAGTAAAGAACCTCTTGATAAAAACTGAAAGAGAGTGGAAAAACTGGCTTAAAAATCAACATTCAAAAAATGAAGATCATTGCATCCAGTCCCATCACTTCATAGCAAATAGATGGGGAACAATGGAAACAGTGACAGACTTTATTTTCTTCGGCTCCAAAATCACTGCAGATGGTGTCTGCAGCCATGAAATTAAAAGACACTTGCTCCTTGGAAGAAAAGCTATGACAAACCTAGACAGCATATTACAGAGATATTACTTTGCCAAGAAAGATCTGTCTAGTCAAAGCTATGGTTTTTCCAGTAGTCATGTATGGATGTGACAATAAAGAAGTCTGAGCACCGAAGAACTGGTGCTTTTTAACTGTGGTATTGGAGAAAACACTGGACAGTCCCTTGGACTGCAAGGAGATCCAACCAGTCAATCCTAAAGGAAATCCGTCCTGAATATTCCCTGGAAAGACTGATGTTGAAGCTGAAACTCCAATATTTTGGCCACCTGTTATGAAGAGTCGACTCATTAGAAAAGACCCTGTTGCTGGGAAAGATTGAAGGCAGGAGGAGAAGGGGATGACAGAGGATGAGATGGTTGAATGGCATCACCAACTTAACGGACATGAGTTTAAGCAAGCTCCATTAGTCAGTGAATGACAGGGAAGCCTGGAGTGCTACAGTCCATTGGATTGCAAAGAGTTGGACACAAATGAATGACTGAACAACAATGACAAGACAGACAGATAGATATACAGGCAGACAGACTGATATCAATTTAAAAGGACATTGTACAAATCCTTGTCAAGTATTCCGAAAAATCATTATAAGTGACTGCCTCAATATCTCATGATTCTACCAAACCCAAATTGTGCAAAGCATATTTATTTTCCTATCTCAACACAAAGCCTATATATATATATATATATATATGTATATATATATGAGCTAATACAAAGTCTATATTTATATGTGTATATTCATATGTATATATTTAGAGAGCAAGATAGAAATTATTCTTGAATATAACTTCTGACAATTTTATACACATTTATCTTATAAAAACCTATAAGGAAGTGTAATCTTCAAAAACATTGAGTCATTATGCTCTAGCACTATATTTAAATAACCCATATATTTCAATTTAAAAAGGAAATCAGAAATTCAAATAAGATATTAGCATAGTACTATTCCATAAAATTAAATAATATGTACCTACTTCCACTGTTATATTTATGTACAATTTAGAAAAATATTCTCTTCCCATGACTGATCAAAAACATTTTGCCACATTTTTAATATTAAACATAACATATTTTTGATCATATATTCACTTTTGAGGGGTGAATAAGACATTTCCTAAGACATTTTTATCCAAACTGTGAAGAAACTATGTTCAAATATAACCATACCTCTGTTCTTTTTTAAAATGTCCAAAGAAAAATGTCCTTAATATCACTGCCCATTTATTTTGATGTATCTTGAGGTACATTCCTATTTGGAACCAGTCTGTTGTTCTATGTCCAGTTCTAGTTGTTGCTTCCTGACCTGCATAGAGGTTTCTCAAGAGGCTGGTCAGGTGGTCTGGTATTCCCAACTCTTTCAGAATTTTCCACAGTTTATTGTGATCCATACACTCAAAGGCTTCAGCATAGTCAATAAAGCAGAAATAGATGTTTTTCTGGAACTGTCTTGCTTTTTTGATGATTCATCGGATGTTGGCAATTTGATCTCTGGTTCCTCTGCCTTTTCTAAAACCAGCTTGAATATGTGGAAGTTCACGGTTCAAGTATTGCTGAAGCCTGGCTTGGAGAATTTTGAGCATTACTTTCCTATCATGTGAGATGAGTGCAGTTGTGCGGTAGTTTGAGCATTCTTTGGCATTGCCTTTCTCTGGGATTGGAATAAAAACTGACTGTTTTTAGTCCTGTGGCCACTGCTGAGTTTTCCAAATTTGCTGGCATATTGAATGTAGCACATTCACAGCATCATCTTTCAGGATTTGAAACAGCTCAAGTGGAATTCCATCACCTCCACTAGCTTTGTTCATAGTGATGCTTTCTAAGGCCCTCTTGACTTCACATTCCAGGATGTCTGGCTCTAGGTGAGTGATCACAACATCATGATTATCTGGGTCATGAAGATCTTTTTTGTATAGTTCTTCTATGTATTCTTGCCACCTCTTCTTAATATCTTCTGATTTTGTTAGGTCTATACCATTTCTGTCCTTTATCAAGCTCATCTTTACATGAAATGTTCCCTTGGTATCTCTAATTTTCTTGAAGAGATCTCTAGTCTTTCCCAAAAATCAATAATCTCAGTTATGCAGATGACACCACCATTATGGCAGAAAGTGAAGAGGAACTAAAAAGCTTCTTGATGAAAGTGAAAGACGAGAGTAAAAATGTTGGTTTAAAGCTCAACGTTCAGAAAACAAAGATCATGGCATCCGGGCCCATCACTTCATGGGAAATAGATGGGGAAACAGTGCAAACAGTGTCAGACTTTACTTTTGGGGGCTCCAAAATCACTGCAGATGGTGATTGAAGCCATGAAATTAAAAGATGCTTACTCCTTGAAAGGAAAGTTATGACCAACCTAGATAGCATATTGAAAAGCAGAGGCATTACTTTGCCAACAAAGGTCCGTCTAGTCAAGGCTATGGTTTTTCCAACGGTCATGTATGGATGTGATAGTTGGACTGTGAAGAAAGCTGAGGGCCGAAGAATTGATGCTTGTGAACCGTGGTGCTGGAGAAGACTCTTGAGAGTCCCATGGGCTGCAAGGAGATCCAACCAGTCCATCCTAAAAGAGATCAGTGCTGGGTGTTCATTGGAAGGACTGATGCTAAAGCTAAAACTCGAGTACTTTGGCCACCTCATGTGAAGAGTTGACTCACTGGAAAAGACTCTGATGCTGGGAGGGACTGGGGGCAGGAGGAAAAGGGGACGACAGAGGATGAGATGGCTGGATGGCATCACTGACTCGATGCACATGAGTTTGGGTGAATTCCAGGAGTTGGTGATGGACAGGAAGGCCTGGCGTGCTGCGATTCGTGGGGTCACAAAGAATCGGACACGACTGAGTGACTAAACTAAACTGAACTGAACTGAGGTACATTAGACCCACTATCCTGGTTTGATGAAGTAAAGAATTCATGTAAAAGTTATAGACACTGAATTAAGTTCCTTTTTAAATTTACCACACACTTTTTATTGTTTCCTATTTATACTTTGTTGCTTGAATATTAATCATAAAAAGGCAGAAAAGGGATAATTATATTGTCCATTTCTAGAGAATTATTTCATTGAAACAGAGCAAGGTTTCTTTAAGGAAATACTGTCTTAATGTAGCAGCTCATGCATGTAATCATTACTTTCTATGGAAGTAGGAGCCTGATGTAGAATATGATTTAAATTGCCATTCTTTCCCATATTTTCTTTAAAAATCAATATATAATGGCTTAAAGTACATTAGGTTTCCCATAGAAAAGGAATAAGAACTTTTGCTTAATATGTCTGCTCAAGAATCTCATACATGCCCTATTATTTCTGAATATGATTGGCATAAGTTATAATCTTCCCTCTCAAGTCTTAGCTTTAACCTGTCTTCTGACTATCAACAGTCTTGTGTTAGTGTCTGGTGATCAAAATACTACCTATGAATCACTATCACTCAAAAGGCATAATCATGTAATCACGATAAGATAAAGAGGTAGTGGCACTGGGAAGCAGAAGGTCTCTATTTAGGTGTTATTGTTTAGGTGTTATACAAATGCAGAATGAAAAGAAAGGACCTTCTGAGTAACTGTTAATACAACCGTCTCAGTGCAGCATCCCAGTGCTCTGGTCCTATCTCCTTATTCACTCCCTCCACACTTTTTTTTTTTTCTTTTTTTAATTATAGACAGTAACAGTGCTGATACCTATTTATTCATTGAATTTACAGTTTTCATTTCTAGACTACGTATATCTTATGTATTTATACACAAAATATGATTAATCAGAGAATGCCTGAAGTAGATTTCCATTGTAAATTGCTCAAACCGTCTTAGAGAATGAGAATACCTCTGAGATGCAGCGCTGAGATTCTCCGACAGCTGGGGCAGCAGACAGTGCTGATGTCTTTCTACCTATGAACTAAGAGTTTTATCCGACGGAGGTGGTGACCGTGATTGCTCTCTGAAGGATGCCTGAATGCCAGCCAATGCTGTATTAGGATCTGACACACCACCTGACCCATCTAAGAGCAGATAGAAGAATAAGATTTTTCAAAGGTCACTTTGAAACCATGCAAAGTGTTTTACGTGTTTTTGCTATGGCTGAAGATTGTGTTTAAGACAATTATAACAAACGCAACAAAAATCAAAATGAACCAACAAACAGAATGAAAATAGATAAAGAAAGGGAAAAAAAGGAGGGAGGGGAGTTTGGGGGAGAATGGATACATGTATATGTATGACTGAGTCCCTTGGATTATTCACCTGAAACTATCACAACATTGTTTGTTAATCAGCTATACTGCAATAAAAAACGTTGGTTTTTTTGTTTGTTTTTTGAAGAGCTTCTGCATTCTCAGTGCCCTGAAATTAACTAGCTGTCCTCAGAAAGTCTACCACAGATCCCACATTTGGAGAATTATGGTAAATTTTATATACACTCTTGACATTCATAGCAATATAGTAACATGGTTAAGAGTCAGACTATCTGCTTTAGAATCTCTATTTCTAATTTTTACTATTAATAACTATGGACCTTTACTTAAACTTCACCAAGCCTCAGTTTTCATCTTTGCACATTTAGGACTTGCTCTGTCATTCAATGAAGTATTTTATGTTAAGCTCCAGACACAATAAAACACCCAGTATGTATTAGCTATCATTAGTTATTGTTCTTATTAGCTTTTCAGTTAACAACTTAATAGGAAAATAATAATTATTTTAATTGAGGATATTATTTAAGTTGCAAATGTGTGGTAGAATATAAGAACTTTCTGAAATATCAGATGTGAGAAACTTGAAAGTGGAAGAAGGCCAGAACATTTCCCGAATTTATTGATAGGTTTTGTGTTGATAACATTAAAGGAAATAGTTGAAGTAGGCTTGTGTTTAGGGATGCAAGCAAAATGAATGTGGTTGGTTTGGAGTATTTGGGGTTTGACAGCACCATGAAACATTAAGATAGTCATCAGTGATGAATATGGGGAATACTCGATTTGTTCAGATGCCCTTTTAAGTTGATAGTAAGAGAATTCCCCATGGTATGTAAATTGCTTTCTTTTTTACATAGACAATATTTTTTAACTTGAATTTTCTCACTTCTTTCTCCAAAATTATTTTTTTAATGAATTTTAAGTGGTCATGTTAAAGAAAATACCCTATGCCATTTAAGTCACTGGAATTTGATCAGGGACTTTTTTATAGGGAATTCTAGAGTCCTTCAGGTTTAAACACTTACAAACTGTTCTTATCTGATACCATATAACTATGCTGTTCTATGAGTGGGATGTTGAGAAGTGAAACATCACTTCATCTTCATTATAGGTCACAATTTGTTCTCAAGGCTCTGGAGTATTACTGTTTGAACCCAGAAAAAAAAAAAAAAATTCTGTGAATACATAACCTTTTCAGGTTCTAACAAAAATGTTCAACACATTAGGTCTTAAAAACACTTACTCATTCATTATATAATGAAAACACAACAATGTTTCTGGATTTCTGACATCCTCTGGTTAAACAATGCTAAACAAAACACATTGTCAACACTCCCTGCTGATATAGAAGTAGCCCTTGAGAGTCAAAACCAATTTTAATTAATAATGCTGAAATTAATGTATTTATTCCCTCAGTTTACTCAACAGATACTTATTTATTCATTTTATCCAGTACATATTTATTTGGTTCCTGTTCCAGATACTGCTATAGAGATGTAAATAAAACAAAATCCCTACTTATGTGGAGTTCAAGTTCTATTATAAAAGGCAATAACACAGGGAGCTTAGCTCTGTGCTCTGTGATGACCTTGATGGGTGGGATGAAGGAGAGAGGAAGGCTGCTCCCAGAAGGAGCTATATGTGCAAACATATGTCCGTACATGTAACTTCATCACTTAGTTGTACAGCAGAAATTAACGCAGCATTTTAAAGCAAGTATACGCCAATAAACAAAAGGCAATCACAAAAAACAAATTAAGAAATAAAGTATTTTGAATGAAAAATAAAGAGTATTTTGAAAGAAAAGAGAATAACAAGGAGAATTACTCAATAGGGAAAGAAATCAGTCTATTTTTTCCATTAACATTCAGACTATGAATTCTTGCTAAGCATTATTTTTCATTTTACCTCTGTGACTATATTAAAAAAAAATACACAGAAGTTCAATATCATTTGATACTATGGAGAACTGGGTGGGCTTAACACAAGAAATAGACATTTGAGTGCAACACAACTACGTATACGTGTGTGTTAGTCACTCGATCATGTCTGACTCCTTGCAACCCCATGGACTATAGACCACCAGGCTCCTCTGTCCATGGAATTCTTCAGGCAAGAATACTGGAATGGGTTGCTATTATCGCAATAATTTCAAAAATTAAGGATCTTTCAAAATCCATTCTTCACTTTCATATGCAAAACAGAATGAGAAATTGATCTCTTTCGTAAGACCTATTTTCAGATTCCTTCCTTTATTTTCAATACTTTGTCACATTTGCTTTTATTTTCTAGTAATATCTGTACAATTTTAATTTATCCATCATGTGGTTTTAAAATAAAATCTGCCTTAAGTAATAATGATACTATTTCTATATCATACTTTCTTTCTATAAATATATATGATTCTGACAAGAAACACATAATGGCCAACTCTACCCCTGATATTTAGTAGGTTTTGGAAGTACAAAGAAAATCATATTTTGTCTATATCATTCACTATGCCAAAGTGTAGTGTAAGAAAATGTTTTCCAAAGCACTGCCTGTAAGGTCATGAAGGTGCACCATAGAAAGATCCAAACTGATGAGCTAGTGTTAAATGTAGTGCATGAGTGCATCCTCAGTCATGTCCAACTCTTTACAGCTCCGAGGACTGTAGCCCACCATGCCTCTCTGTCCATGGATTTCCCAGGCAAGAATACTGGAGTGTGTTGCCATTTCCTCCTCTAGGAGAGCTCCCCAACTCAGGGATCGGACCCATGTCTATTTTGTCTCCTGCACTGGCAGGTGGATATATACCAATGAGCCACCTGGAAGGCCCCTGCTTAATGTAGTAAAATTAACTAGTTCATGTAGTAAAAAGGTAGAGTCTATACAAGAAGCTATGAAAGTTATATTCAAAATGTGGCATTATTGAAACTCCAAAAAATAATGAAACTGAAAGAAAGGTATAATATGATATAGGAAGATAGGACATTTGAAATTTTAACTTTATTTTGTGAATTTGGTAAAAGCTCACCAACTGCATTAGCATATCTGGTTTCAACTTTGGGGTTCACCACATATTTCTTGGCATTGTTTATTAACCCTTTATTTTTTAAAAGTTTGTATGGGCACTTAGCATAATGTATGCAGAGTATATCATGCAAAATGCCAGGCTGGATGAGGCACAAGCTGGAATCAAGATTGCTGGGAGAAATATCAATAATGTCAAATACACAGATGACACTACCCTTATGGCAGGAAGTGAAGAAGAACTAAAGAGCCTCTTGATGAAAGTGAAAGAGGAGAGTGAAAAAGTTGGCTTAAAGCTCAACATTCAGAAGACTAAGATCATGGCATCTGGTCCCATCACTTCATGGCAAATAGATGAGGAAATAATAGAAACAGTGGCAAACTTTAATTTTAGGGGGCTCCAAAATCACTGCAGATGGTGACTGAAGCCACTAAATTAAAAGACTCTTGCTCCTTGGAAGAAAAGCTATGGCCAACCTGGACTATATATATATATATATATATATATATATATATATATATATATATATTGAATTTCAAGATTGTTTTATTGATACTTTGATGCTTTACAAAACATTAATCTGGTTAAATCCAACAGCTGTGTATTGAACATCTATACACAAAATTGTAAAGTAAAAGATACTGTAAAGTAAAGGATGTGATTTTTGCTTTACACAAAATTGTGTAACAGGATATTGTAAAGTAAAGGATATGATTTTTGCTTTAGACAAAATTGTAAAGAAATTGTAAAGTAAAGGATATGATTTGTGCTTTCAAGAAGGGAATATGCTTACTAAACCCCATTGCTTTCTCTTGGGACATGATCCAACATACTATTGATATTTAAATCTATATTTCTCATTCTCACTTTATTTTATTTATTTATTTATTTATTTTTATTTTTTTTTAATTTTAAAATCTTTAATTCTTACATGTGTTCCCAAACATGAACCCCCCTCCCACCTCCTTCCCCATAACATCTCTGTGGGTCATCCCCATGCACCAGCCCCAAGCATGCTGTATCCTGCGTCAGACATAGACTGGCGATTCAACTCTTACATGATAGTATACATGATAGAATGCCATTCTCCCAAATCATCCCACCCTCTCCCTCTCCCTCTGAGTCCAAAAGTCTGTTATTCACAGCTGTGTCTTTTTTCCTGTCTTGCATACAGGGTCATCATTACCATCTTTCTAAATCCCATATATACGTGTTAGTATACTGTATTGGTGTTTTTCTTTCTGGCTTACTTCACTCTGTATAATCGGCTCCAGTTTCATCCATCTCATCAGAACTGAATCAAATGAATTTTTTTTAACGGCTGAGTAATACTCCATTGTGTATATGTACCAAGGCTTTCTTATCCGTTCATCTGCTGATGGACATCTAGGTTGTTTCCATGTCCTGGCTATTATAAACAGTGCTGCGATGAACATTGGGGTACATGTGTCTCTTTCAATTCTGGTTTCCTCGGTGTGTATGCCCAGCAGTGGGATTGCTGGGTCATAAGGTAGTTCTATTTGCAATTTTTTAAGGAATCTCCACACTGTTCTCCATAGTGGCTGTACTAGTTTGCATTCCCACCAACAGTGTAGGAGGGTTCCCTTTTCTCCACACCCTCTCCAGCATTTATTGCTTGCAGATTTTTGGGTCGCAGCCATTCTGACTGGTGTGAAGTGGTACCTCATTGTGGTTTTGATTTGCATTTCTCTGATAATGAGTGATGTTGAGCATCTTTTCATGTGTTTGTTAGCCATCCGTATGTCTTCTTTGGAGAAATGTCTATTTAGTTCTTTGGCCCATTTTATGATTGGGTCGTTTATTTTTCTGGAATTGAGCTGCATAAGTTGCTTGTATATTTTTGAGATTAGTTGTTTGTCAGTTGCTTCATTTGCTATTATTTTCTCCCATTCAGAAGGCTGTCTTTTCACCTTGCTGATATTTTCCTTTGTTGTGCAGAAGCTTTTAATTTTAATTAGATCCCATTTGTTTATTTTTGCTTTTATTTCCAGAATTCTGGGAGGTGGATCATAGAGGATCCTGCTGTGATTTATTAAAAGCAGAGATTTTACTTTACTGACAAAGGTCCATCCAGTCAAAGCGATTATTTTTCTAGTAGTCATGTATGGATATGAGAATTGGACTGTGAAGAAACCTGAGCACCAAAGAATTGATGCTTTTGAACTGTGGTGTTGGAGAAGACTCTTGAGAGTCCCTTGAACTGCAAGTAGATCCAACCAGTAAATTCTAAAGGAAATCAGTCCTGAATATTCGTTGGAAGGACTGATGTTGAAGTTGAAGCTCCAATACTTTGGCTACCTGATGTGAAGCACTGACTTATTGGAAAACGCCCTGTTCTGGGAAAGATTGAGGGTGGGAGGAGAAGAGGATGATGGAGAACGAGATGTTTGGATGGCATCACCAACTCAATGGACATGAATTTGAATAAACTCCAGTAGTTGCTGATGGACCGGGAAGCCTGGCATGCTACAGTCCATGGGCTTGCAAAGAGTTGGAGATGACTGAGTGACTGAACTGAACTGAACTAAAGAGTAATCTACAGATCATTCAGTGCATGAAAATCATGTTGTTTAAAAATCAGAATACAATTATTGTTAGCTTTACAAAGTATCACACTCCTTTAGGGACAAAAATTTTGACAAAGTACGTTTTGACATGAGGATCCATAGAGTAAGGTTGGATTAGTTGCAATAAAAGGGGGATGGAGCGGGGAAAACGCATCAGATTCTGATGGTGACTGCTTAAAAATACTTGATAATAACAGAAAAACTGTGAAGAGGGAATGGGTATACATTAGCGGGAAGTTACAAGGGATATAGGAGTTTATTTTGCATGAAACAAGGCATTCATAAATAGGTTGCCACATCTCTGGAAAAATACTAATTCTAAATATTTGTCTCATTGTATTTAATGACTAAAATTGCAAGGAGAAATTGTATAAATTTTGCAGAGCATTTACAAATAATGTTCCTTGTAAATAATTATGTTTCTAAAGTTTTCTTAGCTTACTGCAGAAAAGAAATGTTATGCTATAGCTGATATAAGAGAACAGTGTAGTACACTAGTGTTTCCCATAAAAATTAATTTGAACTTTTAAATGTAAATAAAAATTTAAATAACTTTCTTAATATTAATGATTCTAATTATTATGAGGTTATATTCAACATATTTAATTGACTGTAGGTTCAATATTATTGTTTATAATTTCTCCTTTACATAATTTTCCATTCTTATTTTTGTTTCTGCTTAACATTGGACTAAACATTAGTGACAAATTTATTCCAATAAAATTGTCATTTTATCATGATTTTTAGTTTTCTGGAAAGTATTTTTAAGAGCCTAGTCAGAACAAATCCTTATTCTTGCTGTGCCAGAGTTAAATATTCAAAATCTGTCCCCCCACTTCCCATAATAATAGAAGCTGAAGAAACTGGCAGACTGTTTTTCTTTACCTTAAATTTAACAAAATAAGGTTAATTGTTAAAGTAATTAAACAAGGAGATGAGGTGAAAAGTAGCAATAATATAAAACCTGGTAGAGACTGTCAATTTAACAAATGATTTGTAAGTTACAAAGTCTTTTATTATCAAATATATCCACCCTATCTCCTGTGGAATGTTGTTAGAAAGCAGTTGTCTTTGAGTGTTTGTGTTGTTAGTGTTGTTCCCTGGGGGGGGGGGGGGGAGTATTTTTTCCATAATTAAGACCCCAAAATAAAATTTTCCTCAGAGAGTTCTTTTTGAAAATAAACATACATTGAAAGAATTGCATGAGAACGTGATGCGAAGAGTTGACTCATTGGAAGAGACCCTGATACTTTGAAGACGGACACGAGTTTGAGCTAACTCTGGGAGATAGTGAAGGACGGGGAAGCTGGACATGCTGCAGTTCATGGAGTCGCAAAGAGTCCACACAACTTAGCGACTAAACAACAACAAATTCAAGATGTAACAATGAGACTGAAGTGTTCAACAGAGAGGAAGAATTTGAGAATGAGAATGCTAATTAAGGACTTTTAAATTTACATATTCTGAAGGATCAGCTCAAAGTGTTCTTGCAGAATTCTGATTGCCTAGTCTTGGCATCACCACTGTCATTTGTACACAAACAGCCCAGGAAAATGGCATAACCAATTGCCCATGTGCCTCTTGTCTGTACTGGTCTTCATTAGTCAGACCATTGGTGTAATTGAGATAACGACCCCCTGCATGATCAGCTGCTACATGGCAAAACTTATCTAATGTTTTTAATTTCACAAATCAAGTCAAGCAATGCTGAAAGAAAATTAAACATATTATTTAAAAGACAATTTAAGGAGGGTGGGATGTATGATAGTTGTCAGGCGAGTGTTTACTCCTTGGTTCTCTCTCATCACAACAAAGATTTGGAGTGACGGACATTAAATCCCTCGGCGTGTCACAGCTCTCGGGTCTTGGACAGACAATGTTATAGCTCTCAGATCTCAGACAGACTGTGTTATAGCTCTTAGAGAAATCAGTGTTACAGCTCTGTGTTATAGCTCTATTTTATTTAGATAATAGCAGGAAAATCTATCCTCGAGCTGTGAGGGCATGTCGACCCAAAGACGTGAAGAGGAGCGCCCCAGCACGCGGGAGAGAGAGAGGGAGACACCCGGCCCTTTGGCTCCTCTTTTTATATGTCTTTCATCTCCGTGGGCCTGTCCTAAGTAAACTGGGCTAGCCAGGAGTGTTGTTTGTTCTACCTGAGGTCCTCACTCAGGTCCTCAGATCTTCCTTTGTTGTATTTTCGCGGGCTTTTCCCTTCCTTGTTTTTTAGCCACCACCATTCTGGACTCCTTTTTCCTATTCTAACTACCTAAAAATAAGATTGAAAGAATCCTAGTGGTCCCTTCTGGGCCCAAGTTTTGCTGAATATCTGTATCCTTATGTCTATATCTATTTATCTATACACAGATGCTCATAAACATCTACTGCACCTTTTTGAGCATCAGTTTCTACAAAGTAAAAAGTATATTGTAATTACTTTCAAGTCCACATCCTGTATGAGGTCATATTAGCTAAAATATATAACAATATTATTCAAAACTAATGTTTTATCTTTGGAGACATTTTCTTCAAGTTCTACACAAAAGAAATTATCAATCATTGTGGGTATGTTGTAGGCATATTTTCTCACTGAGAATAGGAAATAAATAATTTCTCAAACCATGCATTTTTTCATTCATGCATTCATTCATTCTTTACTAAATAATTAGTGAGTGACTTCAGTGCTTTAGCCAGTGTGATTGGTCCTGGATACAGAAAAAGTCTGTGTCCCCATGGAATTTTCACTCTACTGGCAGAGAGAGACAATAGTCACTAGTGTCGGGGGAGTGTGTAATTTCCTTGGTTCTGTCTTATCACAACAAAAATTTGAAGCCACGGATATACCAGCTTTACAGCCCTCAGACAGACCAATGCTACAGCCCTTGGGTGGACCAGTGTTACAGCTCTGTGCTGCAGCCCAGTTTTATTTAGAAAGTAAAGGAAAATACATCCTCAAGGTGTGAGGGCAGGCCAACCCAAAGGCTCAAAGAAAAGAGAAGTCCCTGGCTCAATTTTGG
The DNA here is from genome assembly GCF_023091745.1 of Budorcas taxicolor. Taxonomy (NCBI): domain Eukaryota; kingdom Metazoa; phylum Chordata; class Mammalia; order Artiodactyla; family Bovidae; genus Budorcas; species Budorcas taxicolor. Next base: position 93,093,225 of record NC_068910.1, read on the forward strand.
CTCCTCTTTTTATATGCTTTTTCTTCTCCCCCTTGGCCTGCCCTATGTAAATTGAGCTAGCCAGGAGTGCTGGTTGTCTTACCTGAGGTCCTCACTCCGGTCCTCGGACCTTCCTTTGTTCTATTTTTCTGGGCTTTTCCCTTCCTTGTCTTTTAGCCACTGTCATTCTAGACTCCTTTGTCCTTTTCTAACTACCTAAAATTCCCCCCTCAATAAATGGGAGACCAAATTTTTTGGGAATAGGGGCTTTGAGGTCTTTCTGGCTACTTCCTGCTAAACTGGGACAGCGAGAGACATAGGGCCTCCCCCTCATGCTGGTCTCAAGCCTCAGAGTCCTTATAGCAGTGTCCATCTAAGGGTGAGTGATATTTTCTGTGGTCGGCTGTAGTTTTATATATCCTGGTTGAACTGGCACTGCATGTTGTAGCTTGTTGACCAGGCAGAGACAAAATGGATTAGACAATTGATAACACATGGAGCAATCATAAGCAGCATCAATATGGTGATAACAAGGATTACTAGGGGCATTAGCCAATTCCAAATTTTCCATCGCCAGAAGAAGGATCCCCTAAAGAGATTGTAGCCACCCCAAGAAATCTCCAGCAAGTTTTTGAGGTCCAGTAGGATCTAGAATGTTTTCCTTGAGGACTATGAGACTTTTTAAACTTAGCTGGAGGTATGTACCCAGAAACAACACGTCTCATTCAAGATGGCTCAAGCCCCTCTTTGTTCAGGGATCAGGAGATCTATCTCCTGTCCCTTTTGGAGTACAGCCACTTCCAAGCTATGTTGGCTCTTTAGCGCTATCCTCAGAAATCTTATCCCCAGAAACTAGATTTTGGGGGTGATCATGAGAATGGCCCTCATTTGTAGTCCTGAATAGGTAGCTGAAATCTCCCAGGGGCTCACAGGTGTATTGAGTGTCCTCTTCCATTTTCTTCCATGTCTTCACTCATGAGTAGTGAATCCAGGAGTCCTGTCCTGGTACCTTGACTGCTGTGGGGATAGAAAGTATTACAGGGTAGGGGCCCTTCCATGTGGGCTTGGAGTTGAGCCTTTGGAGACCCATCTTCTCAGACCTTAATTAGGACTTGAGCCCCTGGAGCATATAGTGGTGACTCTTTAGAATCTTTTCCGTCCTAGTTGACACCCAACAAGTGTATATCCTGTCAAAATTTCCCAACGGTCTTGGTATAAGACTGGAGGGTCTGAGCCTCTGGGTCTAGGAAGAGGTCATTGACATAAACAAAATGTCTCCCATACAGCATCTCATATGGGCTAAGACCAACCTGTTCCTTAGGGTCAATACAGGTTCAGAGGAGAGCTATTGGTAAAGCCTCCTTCCATCCCAGGGAGGTCTTCTGGGTTATCTTTTTTATCACTGATTTTAAGAATTGGTTGGCTCTTTCCACTTTTCCTGAAGACTGAGGCCTCAAGGAACAGTGAAGATAATGAGTAATGTCTCTAATGCTTTAGAGACCCCTTGTGTGACCTTAGAAGTAAATGGTGTCCCATTGTCACTTTATAATGACCTGGGCAGACCCAATCTCAAAATGATTTCATGGAGCAGTTTTTTTACCACCTCCTCAGCCTTCTCAGTACAGGTGGGAAGGCCTTCAATCCATCCTGTGACTGTATCTGTCATGACTAACAGGTATTTATACCCTTGAGAAACTGGCATCTGGGTGAAGTCCATTTGCCAGGCCTCTCCTGGGTAGGTCCCACATCGTTGAACGGGCTGAGACAGCTGGAGTCTTCAAGCTCCTTGGGGGCTGTTTAGTTGACAACTGGAACAAGAGAAGACCACTTGCCTTAGAGTCGTTTGGAGGCCTGTTCCTCTGAAGGACCTTTCTAGTAATCTTTGGAGGGCCTTCTCCCATAAATGAGTGGTGGCATGTAAGGAGTTAACCAACTTTCATTGACGTTCCCATGCAGAAAAAGGAGTCCCTCCTTTTGGAACCACACTGTATGATCTTCTTGAAAGCCTTCACTCTTAGCTTTAAGAGTCTCACCTTCAGTATATGAAGGAGTTTCTGGCAAATCAGTCTGGCGAACTAAGGTGGCAAACCCTATTAAATCATCGTTCTGCAATGCTGTTCTCTTAGCTGCCTGATTGGCTTCTTGGTTCCCTCTTGCCACTCCTGTACTCCCTTTCTGGTGTCCTTTAAAATGGATGACTGAAACCTCATTGGGCAGATGAACTGCCTCCAAGAGCCTAAGGATTTTATCATCATATTTGATAGGAGATCCATGGGTGGTCAAGTTGCCTCTTTCTTTCCAAATAGAAGCACGTGGAAAGGCATATTTGGAGTCAGTGTAAATGGCTACTCTTTTTCCTTTTCCCAGCTCTAAAGCTCAAGTCAGGGCTATGAGCTCAGCTAATTGGGCTGAAGTACCTGGTGGCAAAGGTTTAGCCTCTATGGTCTCAAAGTTGGAGACTATTGCTTACCCAGCTCTTCTTTTCCCATCCAAGGCAAAGCTGCTTCCATCAGTGTACCAGATTTCTTCAGGATTGGTCAGAGGATCTTCTGACAATCCCTCTCAGGGTTTTGTCTAGTGGTCCAAGAGTTTTAGGCAAGAGTGAAAGAGGAGAGAGCCCTCGGGATAGGCAGGAGAGTGGCAGGGTTAAGAACCTCACAAGGGGATATAGTGAGGCCTGGATTTTCCATCAGTTCTACTTGATAAGGGCATATAGAGAGAAATACAAGGTTTAAATGAATGGAAAGAAGTGTAATTTTTTTTCTTTAAAATGTTGAATAACAAACAGCAATTAGAAGCATCTATATAGTGCTTTTATCTTATTAAACAAATAAACTATCAAAATTTGAAGCATGTAACAACAGTTGGGTATAAGTGAATTTAAAAGTCAGGTGATTAAAATAGTGACCTCTTAAGAAATACAAAGTTGCTATTAAATGATTTATTTTTCCTTTAATAAATAATAGAAACATGGAATTTTAAAATATTAGAGAAACAAGAGTTTTCTAAAGAAAATGTTGGTATTTCAATGTTATCAAACAATAAATTAGATCTGATTTAAGGATAAACAAATAATAAAGATTTCCTTTCACGTGCAACTTGACCTAAACAGTATACACATTGCATGAAAGAAACTATATTGATTCAACACCTATTTCTTCTTATATAAATAAATTTTGTACTTGGGACAAAATTTTTGAAATCAGTAAATAAAAAATCAATTTAATAATATTTTTCTGAAACTATGAGTTACAGTATGAGAGTGTGTATATGTATATACCACTCATACACACACACAAAATGTAGAGTTGCAAATAATCTGTATTCATTCAAATGCCTATGCTGACTCTCTTCAATAAACTGCATGGCTGAGTTTCCAATAACTCTGGGTGGAATAGGCGGTTCTAGATGCAGTGCTTTCATAATTGACTATTGCTATGCTCATTTTCACCTGATGGAGAAGTCTATTAGAACAATTTTAAACCCTTCAAAGCATTCACTGGCCTTTGTTATTATTATTACTTTTGTGGTCTCTTAGATTGTAACCACGTATGGACCAGAATACATTGCATCGATGTATAAAGTCAAAGCTTTAATTCCTTTTCAGAAACTTTTCCTGTAACAGCATCTCGATAAGTTAAGCGGGTCACATGAATTCTTAAGAGAATTTTCACTATTAAATGACAAAAAACATATAGGTCTATGCCCTAGGACACAGTTGCAAAGTTTAGATAAACTTCAGCCTCACTTTTCAACATTCTTGCATGAAAGAGAATATCAGGAAAAACACTTCTGTTTCGATATGGTATTACTCTTGAATTCCATGGTTGGTTTAAATTGATGTTTATTGTTGTTCAAAAAGTACCAAATAGAGAAACAATAATAGCACTGCTATTTTGTCACCCTGCTTATTTAACTTATATGCAGAGTACATCATGCGACATGTCAGGCTGGATGAAGGGCAAGCTGGAATCAAGATTGCCGGGAGAAAATATCAATAACCTCAGATATGCAGATGACACCACCCTTTTGGCAGAAAGTGAAGAAGAACTAAAGAGCCTCTTGATGAAAGTGAAAGGGGAAATGGAAAAAGTTGACTTAAAGCTCAATATTCAAAAAACTAAGATCATGGCATCTAGTCCCATCACTTCATGGCAAATAGATGGGGAAACAATGGAAATAGTGACAGATTTTATCTTTGGGGGCTCCAAAATCACTGCAGATGGTGATTGCAGCCATGAAATTAAAAGACACTTGTTCCTTGAAAGAAAAGTTATGATCAACCTAGACAACATATTAAAAAGCAGAGACATTACTTTGCCAACAAAGCTCCATCTAGTCAAACCTATGGTTTTTCCAGTAGTCATGTATGAATCTTTCCCAGCATGTGAGAATTGGACTATAAGCAAAGCCGAGCAATGAGGAATTGATGCTTTTGAGCTGTGGTGTTGGAGAAGACTCTTGAGAGTCCCTTGGACAGCAAGGAAATCCAAGCAGTCCATCCTAAAGGAAGTCAATCCTGAATATTCATTGGAAGGACTGATGCTGAAGCTTAAACTCCAATATTTCGGCCACCTATTGTGAAGAACTGACTCATTTGAAAAGACTTTGATGCTGGAAAGATGGAAGGCAGGAGGAGACGGAGATGACAGAGGATGAGATGGTTGGATGGCATCATAGACTCAATGGACATGAGTTTCAGTAGGCTCCAGGAGATGGTGAATGACAGGGAAGCCTGGTGGGCTACAGTCCATGGGGCCACAAAGAGTCTGAAACTACTGGCAACTGAGCTGACTGACTGACTAATAGCACTGCTGAAATATATCACTGTTTTTGCTGATACTCTGAAGAGTTATATTAAATAATCATTGTTAACTATAAGTTTTAAATGAATACTTCAACTTTTGTACAAAAAAATTAATTAAATTATCATGTTGAAATTGTTTTTAGCACTTCTACCTAAGGATTTGCATTGAATGCCATCAAAAATTTCACACTGATATACTCTCTTCTAAATTTTCTGAAGGTTATGTCTGAAGGGTCAGTTGAGTCTGTGTTCCAAAACGAGTAGATCTCAAAAGACTTATGTAAAAAAATCTTGGCTTTGCTTTGAAATACTTAGATCTTCCACTTTTGTGCAGAAAATACAATTAAACATTTTGTTATTGTTGTTATTAACATCATGTAATATTCAAAAGCTAATTCAAGCTGTGATTAAAAATAATTATAACAGTGTGTGTGCGTTCAGTCACTCAGTCGTGTCCTACTCTTTGTGGCCCCATGTACTGTAACCCACCAGCTCCTCTGTCCATGGGATTTTTTGAGGAAATAATACCAGAGTGGGTTGCCATTTCCTACTCTGGAGAATCTTTCTGACCCCAGGATTGAACCCATGTCTCTGGCCACTCATACATCAGCATGCAGATTCTTTACCGCTAGCACCATCTAGGAAGCCCAATTAGAACTGTGGTATTATCAATTGTGAGGCTTCCCTGGTGACTCAGTAGTATGGAATCTGCCTGCAATGCAGGAGACATAAGTTCGATGCCTGGGGTCAGGAAGATCCCCTGAAGGAGGAAATGGCAATCTGTTCCAGTGTCCCCGCCTGGGAAATCCCTTGGACAGAGGAGCCTGACAGGCTCCAGTCCATGGGGTGGTAAAGAGTTGGACACAACTTTGAAACTAAACAACATTATCTATTGCATTTGTCAGAAACAGTACATTGTCAAGATGCCAGTGGACTCAATATTCTTGTTAATGACAATCCTTTCTCCCCACCCTAATGATAGCCACTTCTCCAGCTTCATGAATATCACTGGTTGTTTTTTATTTGTTAGTTTCTTAATTAGCAATCATATTTCTATTTCTAAATAGTAGCATGCAATATTGTTTGTTTTGGGAACTCTATATAAATGAACATAGATGGATATGCTGGGGGGGGGGTTGTTCTGTTTAATACCAAGCTTTTATGATATCATATTTTGTTTTATGTAATTAGAGTATATTCATATTCATTATGAATAGTATTTGAAACTTTAATTGTATAGAAAAATAATAACTTGGCCCATTTTATGACTTCTATGTATTCAGATCAGGAAGATCCCCTGGAGAAGGAAATGACAACCCACTCCAGTATTTTTGCTTGGAAAAATCCCATGGACATAGGAGCCTAGTGGGCTACTGTCCATGGGGTCACAAGAGTCCAATATGACTTAGCAACTAGACCACCACCACAACCAGGGGATGGAAAGCTGAAAAATACCAGAAAGAAGACCAAATTTATAGTTAATAACTGTGAAAAGCATCTGTTTCCCAGAGATCTGGGAAAACAAATCCAGATGATGTTGTGATATCCGAACTGGGAAGGTTGAAGAGGGACCCTGGAGGGTTAGAAATCAACTTTCCAGAAGGGTTGTGGGCTTGGAGGTAGCGCTCACAGAGCAGGACCCAGGCATCCCTCTATGTGGCAGTACTGTAGCGCTGCTGCTGGTGCCTCTGGGGAGTCTAGAGGACTTGTTTCACTAGAGTAGAAAGAAGCTAGACACTGTGACAGACTATTGCTCTCAGGGAGAAGGGTTTTGCTCAGTTAATGACAGCAGGGGCAGAAAACACAAGGGAGAAGCAGGTTTTCTTTGACTCTTTCAGCCTTCCAGTCTCACTCTATGCCCTCTACTGACAGGCCATAATAGGGAATTTCCTGGTAGCTCAGTTGGTAGAGAATCTGCCTATAGTGCAGGAGACCCAGGTTCAATCCCTGGGTTGGGAAAATCCCCTAGAAAAGGAAATGGCAGCACACTCCAGTATTCTTGCCTGGAAAATCCCATGGGAAGAGGAGCCTGGTGGGCTACAGTTCATGAGGTCTAAAGCCAAATGACAAAGAAGAAATATAACTTTTAGACTTTAGTGCTAGCATGACAAAGTAAAGAAAGACATATTTGGATCTGGGAAATCATGGTTTAATAACTCACATAAAAATTTTAATTGTACAATTATGCTTGGGGTGCTCAACTAACATGAGGCTGAGGATGACTGGGTTGATAGAGACTGAGAATATAATCATTCACAAAAATAAATTTGAACTATGAAAATATTGGTACATAATGATAGAGTGTAAAGTTTAAAATACAAACAATGTAATAAACGTACTTCCAATGGGTAGATTTTTCAGTTCTTTTATGTAGTAACTCCAAAGAATTTAATCATAAGTTTTTGTTTGTTTGTTTCTTGCCCAAACTTAAAGCTTTTTATTTGGTATTGAGACGTTGTGGTACTTTCAGGCGAATAGCAAAAAGACTCAGGCATACATATACATGTATTCATTCTCCCCAAATCCCCTCCCAACAAGACTGGCACATTATATTGAGCAGAGTTTCCTGTGTTACACTTTAGGTCCTTGTTGTTTATCCATTTTATATATAGCAGTGTGTATATGACCTTTCCAAATCTCTACCTATCTCTTCCCCTAACAACATAAGTTTGTTTTCTAAGTCTTTGAGTCTTATTCGACTATGGCTCAGATCATGAACTCCTTATTGCCAATTTAGATATATTGAAGAAAGTGGGGAAAACCACTAGGCCATTCAGGTATGATCTAAATCAAATCCCTTATGATTATACAGTGGGAGTGAGAAATAGATTTAAGGGACTAGCTCTAATATACAGAATGCCTGATGAACTATGGATGAAGGTTTGTGACATTGTACAGGAGACAAGAATCAAGATCATCTCCAAGAAAAATAAATGAAAAAAAGCAAAATGGCTGTTTGAGTAGGCCTTACAAATAGCTGTGAAAAGAAAAGAAGTGAAAAGCAAAGGAGAAAAGGAAAGATGTATTCATTTGGATGCAGAGTTCCAAAGAATAGCAAGGAGAGATAAGAAAGCCTTCCTCAGCGATCAATGCAAAGAAATAGAGGGAAACAATAGAACACAAAAGACTAGATATCTCTTCAAGAAAATTAGAGATACCAAGGGAATATTTCATGCAAAGATGGGCTCAATAAAGGACAGAAATGTTATGGACCTAACAGAAGCAGAAGATATTAAGAAGAGGTGGCAAGAATACACAGAAGAACTATACAAAAAAGATCTTCATGGACCCAGATAATCACGATGATGTGATCACTCACCTAGAACCAGATATCCTGGAATGTGAAGTCAAGTGAGCCTTAGGAAGTATCACTATGAACAAAGTTACTGGAGGTGATGGAATTCCAGTTGAGCTATTTCAAATCAGCATCAAAGATGATGCTGAAAGTGCTGCACTCAATATGTCAACAAATTTGGAAAACTCAGCAGTGGCCACAGGACTAAAAAAGGTCAGTTTTCATTCCAAACCCAAAGAAAAGCAATGCCAAAGAATGCTCAAACTACCGCACAATTGCTCTCATCTCACACACTAGTAAAGTAATGCTCAAAATTCACCAAGCCAGGCTTCAGCAATACGTGAACTGTGAACTTCCAGATGTTCAAGCTGGTTTTAGAAAAGGCAGAGGAATCAAAGATCAAATTGCTAACATTCTCTGTATCATTGAAAAAGCAAGAGACTTCCAGAAAAACACTTATTTATGCTTTATTGACTATGTCAAAGCCTTTGACTGTGTGGATTACAATATACTGTGTAAAATTCTGAAAGAGATGGAAATACTAGATCACCTGACCTGCCTCTTGAGAAATCTATATGCAGGTCAGGAAGCAACAGTTAGAACTGGACATGGAACAACAGACTGGTTCCAAATAGGAAAAGGAGTACGTCAAGGCTGTATACTGTCACCATGCTTATTTAACTTATATGCAAAGTACATCATGAGAAATGCTGGGCTGGAAGAAACACAAGCTGGAATCAAGATTGCCAGGAGAAATATCAATAACCTCAGATATGCAGATGATACCACCCTTATGGCAGCAAGTGAAGAAGAACTAAAGAACCTCTTGATGAAAGTGAAAGAGGAGAGTGAAAAAGTTGGCTTAAAACTCAACATTCAGAAAACTAAGATGATGGCATCTGGTCCCATCACTTCATGGCAAATAGATGGGGAAACAGTCCAAACAGTGGCTGACTTTATTGGGGGGGGGGGCTCCAAAATCACTGCAAATTGTGATTGTAGCCATGAAATTAAAAGACGCTTTCTCCTTGTAAGGAAAGTTGTTACCAACCTAGACAGCATATTAAAAAGCAGAGACATTACTTTGCCAACAGAGGTCCGTCTAGTCAAGGCTATGGTTTTTCCTGTGGTCAGGTATGGATGTGAAAATTGGACTATAAAGAGAGCTGAATGCAGAAGAATGGATACTTTTGAACTGTGGTGTTGAAGAAGACTCTTGAGAGTCCCTTTTTGTAAAAAAATAATTTATTTTAATTGGAGGCTAATTACTTTACAATATTTTAGTGGGTTTTGTCATACATTGACATGAATCAGCCATGGGTTTACATGTGTTCCCCGTCCTGAACCCCCCTTCCACATCCCTCCCCATCCCATCCCTCTGGATTATCCCAGTGCACCAGCCCTGAGCACTCTGTCTCATGCATTGAACCTGGACTGGCGATCTCTTTCACATATGATAATATACATGTTTCAGTGCTATTCTTTGAGAGTCCCTTGGACTGCAAGGAGATCCAACCAGTCCATCCTAAGGGAAATCGGTCCTGGGTGCTCATTGGAACAACTGATGTTAAAGCTGAAACTCCAGTATTTTGGCCAGCTGATGCGAAGAGCTGACATTTGAAAAAACCCTGATGTTGGGAAAGATTGAAGGCAGGAGGAGAAGGGGGCAACAGAGATTGCGATGTTTAGATGACATCACCGACTCAATGGACATGAGTTTGGGAAAACTCCGGGAGTTGGTGATGGATAGGGAGGCCTGGAGTGCTGCGGTGCATGGGGTTGCAAAGAGTCGGACACAACTGAGAGGCTGAAATGAACTGAACTGAACTGATAGTGTGCTTTATAAATTCTTGTGTGACTAGTGAAGAGTAAATTTTATATAATTAATTGATTTTAATTGACACCTTAATTCATATAAAAATAATTGTATTTGAATAAGAAAACCTCATATATGGAGTTTTTGAGATCAAGTGAAATAGTAAGAAATAATTTCACCTTCTATATGTAGTCAGAGTCCTAGAGAGAGTAAGGAAAAAAAGCATCTTTTTTCCCCTAGAAGATGCTTCCAGATGTTTCTTTGCTTATGTTGGCAAACCTTCCCTAGAATTTTATTTTATACTTCTCTGAAAAGAAAGTTTTAATTTTTTAAAGATAAGCTTAGCAGTTGTCATAGCATTCCCACATGAAAGACGTACCAGTACTTCTTGTAAAGTTAGCAGTTACAAGCCTTCTTGGGCAGAGCTGTTTACTGAGGAGATGAGCCAGTTTTAATAGGGTCCAAGAAGCTGTCTCCAAGGAATGACTGAGATCCTTTCCTTGCTATTACTGCAAATTGATGGGTTAAGATGGTTCCAACGAATCAGTGTTAGAAAGAAAGATTCAAAAAATTCCAAAATGGATCACACCAAGAAAGAAGTTTGTCTATACTGACTTTAGACACAATTCCAACATTAGAGGTTTATAGGAAAGAGCTAATTTAGCGCATATGTGAGCTGAGGTGGAAACATTTCAACATCCTTGTATGCTTTCCTTGAATTTGTGGTTTGGGAATATATGCTGAGCATGAGTGTGTAAATTAAGACTTCCAGTGTTGGGTACCCTGAGGTCTGAGCAAGGATGAAGCAGAGCAAGAGTGAGTCTGAAGTTGTGAATGACCTGTTTTTAAGAGCAGAAAATGAGAGCAATATAAATGGTTTTGTTGTTCTTTAGTAAAAATCAGGATTCTGTATGTTGATAAAAGTTTACTCTCCCTATTTGGAAATTAGAAACTGGACTAACACTATTGTCAAAGGAAGTTCTAATATTTTGCGACAATTTTAGATTATGAGGATTCTTAATAAGATTATATGGCAAGGACCGCATAATTAATAGGAAACATAAGAGAGAGAATTACATTTGGACTTCAATCTAATAAAATATGTCCTAATAGTTAATAGACATGTGAGTCTCATACTAATTTTGGCATTACAAGTTTTGCTGGTTGTGGTTACCTAAGAAATAAAGAATTTCTTTATTTTCCAAGAGTGTGAGTAGATACATAGAAGTTTGGCAAAGAATCAAATACCTAGTCAGGGGCAGACGTGCACTGAAAAAAAAAAAAAAAAAAGAAGCTGATGTCATCTACAATTTATTCCAGAACAGTCACTTGAGACTCAATATATTCAGTAGAAGCATATAGTTTAAAGCTGCCATTCAGCACCATCACTCTTCAACATAAAAAAAAACAAAAAAGAGGGATGATGTAATATCAACTTAGTATTTTATGTGTATTAAAGCGAGGGCAAACATCTCATTTATCTTCTGATATTACAAATGTTTAGTAAATAGAAAGTAATCAATAAAGATTTGTTGAAAGGAAGGAAGAGAAGGGAAAAGAAAAGAAAGGTCAAGTTGCACGTTTATCACTATCACTTCAGGATCAATTCACAAACCAAAAAAAAAAAAAAGGTGTAACTATGAACTGCTCCCTGAGTTTACACCTAACTGGAAGCATTAAATCCTTATGCTAAATAGTCGTGTGCACCTAATTTCATTTTAGAATGACTTATCACCTTTATTACACATTGAGTAGCTGAAGAAATTGTACTGAAGGCATATATCATAAAGGAAAAGGCTAATGTACTTCATTATATGAAAATTGAAAATTTTGTTCATAAAATTTGAAATACCATGGAATAAAATTAAAGATGTAAATAACAAACTGAATAATAATTGTGAGAAACACAACAGATAACAAGATAAAGCCTTCATATATAAAAAAACTTTTTCAATGAATTCAGAGACAAAGGGAACAAAGGAAGAAGGGTGTGTGATAAATAGATATAGATAACAGGTAAAATTTCAGGACTTGTAAAGATAGCCATGATATGCTATGTTAAAAAAAAGACATTATTATACAGTACATAAAACACCATAAACATGTATAGACTCACAATGATCTCTGGAAAGATTAAATATCAAGACTGGATAACTAAACATAAAAGGCTGTAATATTTTATGATGATGATTATATTCTCTTTCTCTTTCCACCTCCTCTCTTAGTAAGTCTTTCTTTACTGGTTAAAAAAAAAAAAGCAATAACAAGGAAAGCTTAGGGAAGAAAAATAACTGAACAATGAAGGACATTTAGAATGTAGCCATTTATTTGAATCTAATTCATACTTATAACTCAAAGAATGGAATAGACATAAAGAAAAAGAGCTATATATTAGAGAAACATCATGCTCTATAACAACAGATAGAGTCATGGTACGCTATAACAACAGATAGAGTATCAAATAAAACTGGATTCAAAATATATTTTTGTGCCGCCTACCTGTATAGACATCAATATGTCACCATAGGATTGCAGCCATGAAATTAAAAGACTCTTACTCCTTGGAAGGAAAGTTATGACCAACCTAGATAGTATATTCAAAAGCAGAGACATTACTTTGCCAACAAAGGTCCGTCTAGTCAAGGCTATGGTTTTTCCTGTGGTCATGTATGGATGTGAGAGTTGGAATGTGAAAAAAGCTGAACGCTGGAAAAATTGATGCTTTCAAACTGTGGTGTTGGAGAAGACTCTTGAAGTCCATCCTAAACAAGATCAGTCCTGGGTGTTCTTTGGAAGGACTGATGCTAAAGCTGAAACTCCAGTACTTTGGCCACCTGATGCGAAGAGTTGACTCATTGGAAAAGACTTTGATGCTGCGAGGGATTGGGGGCAGGAGGAGAAGGGGATGACAGAGGATGAGATGGCTGGATGGCATCACTGACTCGATGGACATGAGTTTGAGTTGGTGATGGACAGGGAGGCCCGGCGGGCTGCAATTCCTGGAGTCGCAAAGAGTCGGATAAGACTGAGCGATTGAATTGAACTGAACTGATAGGTCCTCTTATCAGCTGTCACTATAGTCTTTAAGCTTCTGTTCTTTACATTTATTGTGCTAAATTAAAGTTGCTTTTATTTTTTAAAATTATACTTGTTCTGGTCTCTGTGATCTGTAAGAATTTCACTATATGGCAGTAAAATCTAACCACTATTTCCTTGATGACTTAATTAACCTTCACCTTTTCTGTTACTGTTATCTGTTGTTTAAAAAAGTCTTTTCAGGTTAAAAAGTAGAAAAATAGTTGTGAAATATTCTCAGGTTTTCATCTTCTACATTTCCCCCCAGTACAAATGAAATTTATTCTACTTCATTGTAAGAAACGAGACTGTTCCTTGTTTAAACAGAGAAATTATTTCCCAGAAGCAACTTTAATCTAGTAACTTCAAAATGTCCTCTAGTAAAGAAGAAAATAGAGCTTCTCTGATGGCTCAGTGGTAGAATTTGTCAGCAATGCAGGAGATAACAGGTTCTATCCCAGGGTCAGGAAGGTCCCCTGGAGAAGAAAATGGCAACCCACGTCAGTATTCTTGCCTGGGAAATCCCATGGAGAGAGGTTGACTACAGCCCATGGTTGACTACAGTCCATGGGGTTGCAGAGGAGTTGGATACTACTTAGTGACTAAACATCAATAACAAACCAGAAAATAATGTATATCTTTTAGGGTAAAAGGATTAAATAGTATAATGTATGTAGTGTATACATCCAAGTGCCTGGTACATGGTGCTGTTTAGTTAATTGCTGTCATCTATGAATGACTTTAATAATTGTATAATAATCAATTCATTGTCCTTGAGGATTAACAAAATGTGCTATATTTAAATTTATATTTTGGGGGAAATAATAGACTGTTTTAGTCTGTTATTCCTTAGCTAAGATAACGTCTAAACTCCTCAAAGAAAACTAATCATGTGGTCTTTTACGAAAAGAATCCTAAGGTTCCTTTGCATTTCAGGTTCTACAATTTCATAATGACTTTGAATCAGCAAGACTTTGATATATTCTGAGATATTTTTAGTGATATTATATATATATATATGTATATTTATAATGATCCAAGGTCTCACTGGTGGCTCAGCAGTAAAGGATCCACCTGCAATACAGGAGATGCAGGACACACATCCCTGGGCCGAGAAGATCCCCTGGAGGAGGGCATGGCAATCCACTCCAATATTCCCACTTGGAGAATCCCAGGGTCAGAGGAGTCTGACAGGATACAGTTCAAGGGGTCCCAAAGAGTCAGACATGACTAAAGTGACTGAGTGTGCATGCATATTGATCCAAAATGCACCATCTATATATGGCTACTATGTGTAACTATACTATTCATAATCATTTGTAAATGGCTGGTACACAAATGCATTCTGTAATAAACACCAATGAGGTAAATCTTTTCAGTGATATTCCTGTTGATGTTAACGTAAAAAAAGGCAAAACACTAAGTGAGTTTCATTTTGGGGGATAATATTTGGTCTCAAATCATCAGTTCACTTCAGTTACTCAGTCATGTCTGACTTTTTGCGACCCCATGGACTGCAGCACGCCAGGCCTCCTTGTCCATCATCAGCTCTCGGAGTTTACTCAGACTCATGTCCATTGAGTTGGTGATGCCATCCAAATATCTCATTCTCTGTCTTCCCCTTCTCCTCCTGCCTTCAATCTTTCCCAGCATCAGGGTCTTTTCTAATGAGTCAGTTCTTCAAATCAGGTGGCCAAAGTATTGGAGTTTCAGCTTTAGCATCAGTTCTTCCAATGAATATTCAGGACTGATGTCCTTGAGGATGGACTGGTTGGATCTCCTTGCTATCTAAGGGATTATCAAGAGTCTTCTCCAACACCACAGTTCAAAAGCATCAATTCTTTGGCATTCAGCTTTCGTTATAGTCCAACTTTCATATCCATACATAACTAACTACTGGAAAAACCATAGCTCAAATCATAAAACCTAATAAATTCTCTTAACTATACTTAGACTTCTTTATAGCATGCACATTTCACCTTATTTTATTCAATAGAATTTCTGCTAAAGTTTATAACTTGAAATAAGAGCCTCTTGATATTTCCTTCTGAGATAAAGAGAGCCACAAATTCTTTGCCTTTTTTTCCTCCCAGGAAAAAAAATGACCTTCTTCCCATCTTTGAATTTGGACAGCATGTGTCTATTGTGTTCAGTGGTGTGATAAAAGACACTACATCTGCTTGGGGCTAGAGTTTGAAAGGACTGCAAGATTCTGCAGTGATATCTTGGAACCCTAATCTGTCATGTATAAAACAAAATGGAGAAATGTGGTGATGGCACTGAAAGGGAAAAGTTCCCTGTTGAGTCCAATCTTGAGGCCATGTCCAACAAAGAGTTAAGCAGATACATGAGGGAAGAAACCAGCATGGAAATTGATTGTTCATTCTCAAACACTCCAGTTTATGATGCATAAATTAGACACGAACTTTCTAGCCAAGCCTTTTCTGACTTTCTATCTCAAAAATGATGACCACATGTGTTCAAACCCATAGACTGTGCAACAGCAATAGTGAACCCTGAAGGAAACCATGAACTTTGTGTGGCTATGATGTGTCAACATGGGTTCATCAATTCAACCAATGTTCCCTCTCTAATGGGAGAATTTGATAAAGGGAGGAAGCTGTGCATGTGTGGAAGCAGAGGGTATATGTATATACATAAGCAGTGTGTGTTTCTTCTTTTCAGTTCTGCTGTGAATCCAAAGCTGTGCTAAAAATAAAGCGTTAATTTAAGAAATTAGGAGAAAAATAAAACTTTTCCAAAACCAAATATCTAAAATTTGCATGATTTAAAAACAGTTTATTCTTGTTAAAATTTGTTAAGGAATTATATTTTGACAAGAAAAATTAAGTAGGAATATGGTTTTGAAACACAGGGAATTTTTGAATGTTTGAAGCCTTTTTAAATCTGAAACCTGAAATGCACAGATTACTTTGAACACCCAGAATATTATTCTTATAATGAAATAATGAAATACAAAAATTAGATGTATAAAATTAGATATAATGAGCTTATCTAGTTTACTTGTATATATGTACTCATACAACTAGTAAGTCAAATCAAAAATACAAATTGTTATCAAATAAGCCTTTAAAATATATAACCGTGCAATAATAACAATGTTGTAGTTCTCAAGCTGTGTGTGGACTCTAGCTTGAGAAACTATTTCAACTAATTCATTTGGTTTACAAGGTTAAATTATTGTTATTATGTAATCTTTTCCCAATATGCAAAATCTAAGCTTTTATAATGCTAATTATAAATTAACATGAAAACAGAAGTGCTTCCAGGCAGTAAGTCAGTCACTCAGTCAGTTCAGTCACTCAGTCATGTCCAACTCTTTGAGACCCCATGAATCGCAGCACGCCAGGCCTCCCTGTCCATCACCAACTCCCAGAGTTCACTCAGACTCACATCCATCGAGTCAGCGATACCATCCAGCCATCTCATCCTCAGTTGTCCCCTTCTCCTCCTGTCCTCAACACCTCCCAGCATCAAAGTCTTTTCCAATGAGTCAACTCTTTGCATGAGGTGGCCAAAGTACTGGAGTTTCAGGTTTAGCATCATTTCTTCCAAAGAAATCCCAGGGCTGATTTCCTTCAGAATGGACTGGTTGGATCTCCTTGCAGTCCAAGGGATTCTCAAGAGTCTTCTCCAACACCACAGTTCAAAAGCATCATTTCTTCGGTGCTCAGCCTTCTTCACAGTCCAACTCTCACATCCATACATGACCACAGGAAAAACCATAGCCTTGACTAGACGGACATTAGTTAGCAAAGTAATGTCTCTGCTTTTGAATATGCTATCTAGGTTGATCATAACTTTTCTTCCAAGGAGTAAGAGTCTTTTAATTTCATGGCTGCAGTCACCACCTGCAGTGATTTTGGAGCTCAAAAAAATAAAGTCTGACACTGCTTCAACTGTTTCCCCATCTATTTCCCAGGAAGTGATGGGACCAGATGCCATGATCTTTGTTTTCTGAATGTTGAGCTTTAAGCCAACTTTTTCACTCTCCTCTTTCACTTTCATCAAGAGGCTTTTTAGCTCCTCTTCACTTTCTGCCATAAGGGTGGTGTCATCTGCATATCTGAGGTTATTGATATTTCTCCTGGCAATCTTGATTCCAGCTTGTGTTTCTTCCAGTCCAGCGTTTCTCATGATGTACTCTGAATAGAAGTTAAATAAGCAGAGTGACAATATACAGCCTTGACGTACTCCTTTTCCTATTTGGAACCAGTCTGTTGTTCCATGTCCAGTTCTAACTGTTGCTTCCTGGCCTGCATATAGATTTCTCAAGAGGCAGGTCATGTGGTCTGGTATTCCCATCTCTTTCAGAATCTTCCACAGTTTATTGTGATCCACACAGTCAAAGGCTTTGGCATAGTCAATCAAGCAGAAATAGATGCTTTTCTGAAACTCTCTTGCTTTTCCATGATCCAGCGGATGTTGGCAATTTGATCTCTGGTTCCTCTGCCTTTTATAAAATCAGCTTGAACATCAGGAAGTTCACGGTTCATGTATTGCTGAATCCTGGCTTGGAGAATTTTGAGCACTACTTTACTAGCATGTGAGATGAGTGCAGTTGTGCGGTAGTTTGAGCATTCTTTTGCATTGCCTCTCTTTGGCATTGGAATGAAAACTGACCTTTTCCAGTCCTGTGGCCACTACTGAGGTTTCCAAATTTGCTGGCATATGGAGTGCAGCACTTTCACAGCATCATCTTTCAGGATTTGAAATAGTTCAACTGGAATTCCATCACCTCCTCTAGCTTTGTTCGTAGTGATGCTTTCTAAGGCCCACTTGACTTCACATTCCAGGATGTCTGGCTCTAGATGAGTGATCACACGATCGTGATTATTCGGTCGTGAAGATCTTTTTTGTACAGTTCTTCTGTGTATTCTTGCCACCTCTTCTTAATATCTTCTGCTTCTGTTAGTTCCAGACCATTTCTGCCCTTTATCGAGCCCATCTTTGCATGAAATGTTCCCTTGGTATCTCCAATTTTCTTGAAGAGATCTCTAGTCTTTCCCATTCTGTTCTTGTCCTCTATTTCTTTGCATTGATTGCCGAAGAAGGCTTTCTTATCTCTTCTTGCTATTCTTTGGAACTCTGCATTCAAATGCTTATATCTTTCCTTTTCTCCTTTGCTTTTCACTGCTCTTCTTTTCACAGCTATTTGTAAGTCCTCCCCAGACAGCCATTTTGCTTTTTTGATTTCTTTTCCATGGGAATGGTCTTGATCCCTGTCTCCTGTACAATGTCACGAACCTCATTCCATAGTTCATCAGGCACTCTATCTATCAGATATAGTCCCTTAAATCTATTTCTCACTTCCACTGTATAATCATAAGGGACTATGTATATATTGGACAAAATGTCTCATCAAAATATTTATTTTATCCCCTTGTAACTGATAAGGTAGCTGTAGTTGCTAAAGGTAGATATTTTATTACCATATTACAATGCATGTAAATGGACTGTCAAAAAGCAGAATTTGAGATAATAGTCCATAGAGAAGTGACTCTCCTTGAGTGTAAAAGTCAGCAGAGATCCATAGATATCTGACCACTTTGATGACAATAGGGTGGGTTTGGGGACAGAGAAACAATGAAAAAATGCAATTTATTAATCTGAAAGGCTGTTGCTACCCTGGCAAGCAAATTAATATCTCTGGGTAGTTGAATTTCACATGAATATCTACATGAAAAATTGTATTTTCAAAGCATTGGGAAATTCAAAATCTAAAAATTTTGTATGAAAAATTACCCTTCTATTATTTTGTTAGGATACATTCCCCTAATGAGTAATGAAGTAGAACTGTTTCCATCAAATCTTTTCAATCTTAAATAATACAAAGATCATAATATAAGTTCAACTATATTATCAATATGACTAAGGATCATAATGATACACTCTCTTGATTTGAGTATATTCCTAATGGACTTCTTTCTAATGTGACAAAATATATTTGACAAAAATAATTTGACTTAAGATTTTTTAAAAAATGTTTTGTTTTGTTTTTTCTGAAGAAATGATTTCACTTGCTTTCACCACATATGATGTAGATACTAAATTAGTAATGTGAATTATCAATGCGAGTCTTCTAAATTTAAGGTGTTTTTTTTTTTTTTTTAAAGAAGTCATATTCTAAATACCTTGAAAAATATATTTTTTCCTTAGGTTTTCTTGGGAACAACTAACAAAACACATTTAACCACAAATTATTCCTGCAAACATTATGTAACAGTTCATATGATAAAGCAAGCTGCAGCAATGAGATACGTATTTTAATAAGGTGTTTAGATTATATTCCCATTGCATACTTGCAAGTGTTTGCCAAAGTAAATTGAGCTGGAAAGTTATCATTTTCTTGTTACTGATAGAGCTCATCTATATTCACTTGCGTTTCCTTTTTAATATACATTTTACTATCAAATTCCTTCAATCTCTTTCATTTCTTTGGACTAACCTTCTCTTACTCTCTCTCATTATGATGATCTTAGAGAGCAAAGCATATCTTATGAACCCTTACAAGGGTGCTGAGAAAGATAATTAATTTTCATATTTTTGTTCCCAAATGTTAATCCCATTTTAATAAACATAAACTGAAAACTGTATTTATTTTCTTTAAGTGATTAAATATGCCCTAGTCCTTCAACTTGTTCAGTTAACATCTGACATCAAGAGTACCTAATTTTGTATAAACCTTTATAGGCATAAATAAAAATAAGAAAGCTGGGCCAAGTCCTGTGTACATAATATAGTTATAATAATTATCACATTGATTTCCAATTATTCACTTTTGTATCACATATCTGCAATGAAAAGAATATGTATTATTCATGTTCGGTATCATCAAGGCAAATCTCAGTGTCTGCTACACTGAGTTCTGTAAAAATCATGGCTGAATAAATGGGTGGGTGAGTGGGTTGTTGGATGGACAGATTGTTGAGTGAACAGCGTAATGCATTAATTCCATTCAAAAAGAAAATTCTGATGGAAAACTAGATTCCAGATATAAAAATGCTATATAGCAGTATATATTGTTAGAGAAATAAAGTGTCATAATACTTAGCATAAATTTGGCCCACTTTTGTTCAGCATAAGCAAAACTAATTATATATAAGAAGGCATGTGAAGTAATTCTGAAATACAATCTAGAATAAAATCTTTAAACCCTTTGATGTCATCTCTCAAAAAGCAGCACTTAGACATGCATACAATTATGCAAGTCAATCATTTACAAAGAGAAGCAAAAAAGCACCCTGCAGAGGCAGAAATTTAATACGAATCAACAATTAACCTTATTTCATCTATTCAAACATCTTAGATTTTGAAATATAAGTTTCCACACTGCACAATATCCTTTGGAATTTAGAGTGATGACACTAAGGAAAAGGAACCATTATTCTCCCCCATTCAAAGCTATTGAAAGGAACAGCAAAAATCAAAGAGTTATATATATAGTTTTAAAGGGTTGTCACAACAATGCATTTCACCTGACTGCTCAGCATTCTTTCCATGTGCCATGTTGTGTAGCCCTCCCTTCACATTCACCTATATTTTGTTCATCCTCACACTATGACACTCAGGTAGAACTGCATTCTACCCTTATAAATGCTCATGATAGATGAAGCTGGCATTCACTCCATGTGTGACTTCTCCAGATTTTATCAGTAAAGTGCCCACCTGGCCAAGCTGTTTAATTTACATTCACAGAGAACACCTATGCCTATATAAAAGAGAACACTTTTATGCCAAAAAGCACCTTAAATTACCACTGTTAACTTTCATACCTCAAAACTGACTCTACCCTCACAAATAGTTTATTCATTTTCTTCACATAGTTCCTCTCTCCAGAAGTTGTACCAAGCTCTACAAACCTGGCTGGAGTATCAGTTACTGAGAAAGACTGAGGGATCCTTTGTCAATTATCCAGACAAAACAGCTTCATCATTCTCTCTGAGCTGTAAATTCAGATGAAACTTGATTCATAGGAGGTCTCACACAAACTAACCTGGCATTGACATTTATTGAAGAAATATTTAATGTACTGGACACTGTACAAGGCACACAGAACAAACCAGTAAACAGAAAAGACAATGTATTTGCTTCCTGGAGCATACATTACTGAGACTGAGTGAAGGTCAAATAGAGAGTTAAATTGATATACAAAAAAAAAAAAAAATCAAAAAGTGAGCAATATGTGGAAGACAGAAACCAGATAGTAGAATATCTTTCAGAGAGACAATACTGTGGTCTAGATAACATAATACTTGCATGTCCTATTACTAAAGAAAAGACCATTCTCAGACATGTTCAACCTTTAGTAATTTATTTCACTTGGAGAAACAGTGTCCAGCACAGAAAATATGGAGGAGGGGGGGAATGTTTGCTTGTAGGAAAAAACCCAATGTCACTGCCAGAATCTGAGTATTCTGAGCCATAGAAATGGAGAAAATATCTGTCTAATTAAATAGAAGAAGAGTCAACAGCAAAGAACATAGCTAACAAACCTCCGTGGAATCACAAATATTCATATCATGAAAGAATATTTATGCTGAAAAATGGAAGATGAAAAAAGGAAGTTACAACTTCAGAAAAAGAAGAAAAGACTTTCCAATGTAGAAAGAGACCCTAAGTGAATTAGTGAATAAAATGTAGCTATTGTGCTCATTACTTTGCTAACAGAGTCATCAAGTCAAGGTTATGGTTTTTCCAGTAGTCATGTATGGATGTGAGAGTTGGACCCTAAAGAAAGCTGAGCACAGAATTGATGCTTTTGAACTGTGGTGTTGGAGAAGACTCTTGAGAGTCCCTTGGACTACAAAGAGATCCAACCAGTCCATCCTAAAGGACATCAGTCCTGAATATTCATTGGAAGAACTGATGCTGAAGCTGAAACTCCAATACTTTGGCCACCGGATGCAAAGAACTGACTTACTGGAAAAGACCCTGATGCTGGGAAAGAAGGTGGGAGGCAAATGGGACGAGAGAGGATGAGATGTTTGGATGACATCATTGACTCAATGAACATGAGTTTGAGTAAATTCTGGGAGTTGGTGATGGACAGGGAGGCTTGGCGTGCTGCAGTCCACTGGGTTGCAAAGAGTCGAACACGACTCAGCAACTGAACAGAACTGAACTGATTGTGCTCGTGCTCAGTGGTCAGTTGTGTTTGACTCTTGTGACCCCACAGACTGTAGTCCACCAGGCTCCTCAGTCCATGGGATTCCCTAGACAAGGATACCTGAGTGGGTTTTCAGTTCCTCTTCCAGGGAATACAAGGATCCTAACTGGGAATAAATTCAGCGGATTCTAGGAACATAAAGACCAGTGTGATGCTTAAGAATGCAGTGGTGTTAAAATAGGAAAGAGAGTTACAAAATGTCCAGAAATACCAGGGTAAAGAGGCGGGGCTTTATTTTACAATGACAGACATCTACTGGATAATTTTAAGTACGGTTGTGACAACAGTTAAGTTCTTTAGTCGTGTCCAACTCTTGGCGACTCCATGGACTACAGCACATCAGGCTTCACTGTCCATCACCAACTCCCAGAGCTTGCTCAAACTCATGTGCATTGAGTCGGTGATGCCATCCAAACATCTCATCCTCTGTTGTCCCCTTCTCCTCCTGCCTTCAATCTTTCCCAGCATCAGGGTATTTTCCAATGAGTCAGTTCTTCACATCAGGTGGCCAAAGTATTGGAGCTTCAGCTTCAGCATCAGTCCTTCCAATGAATATTCAGGTCTGATTTCCTTAGGGATGGACTGGTTTGATTTTGCATTTTCAAGAGTCTTCTCCAACACTACAGTTCAAAAGCATCAATTCTTCAGCATTCAGCCTTCTTTGTGGTCCAACTCCCACATCCATACATAATTGCTGGTAAAACCATAGCTTTGACTAGACAGAATTTGTTGGCAGAGTAGCATCTCTGCTTTTTAATATGCTGTCTAGGTTTGTCATAGCTTTTCTTCCAAGGAGCAAGAATCTTTTATTCTCATTCCATTTAGGCTGCCATAAATCTGCTACTTCACTCTCAGTCTTAAATGTTTCTCCTCTGACCCAGACAATTGCCCCAGTGTAGCGGTCAGATCCCCGCTTCAGTTCCCCTATCTGCCAAGCGCAGGTCCAGTCCTACTGACACTTCTTTTTTCCCACTAATTCCTTCATCCTACTGAGTTTTGTGTGGTCCTATCTATCCTTTTCCAGTGGTCAGGTACTCCTGTCTGCTCTTAGCTGATGTTCTGCAAGCACTGCTGTGGATGAAGTTGTATCCCTAATGTATCCATGGAGGGAGATGTAATCCACATTCACCTATTCCTGCACCATCTGTTCTCTTCTGCAAGCGTCTTTTAATTTCATGGCTGCAGTCACCATCTGCAGTGACTTTGGAGCCTCCAAAAAATAAAATCTCTCACTGCTTCCATTGTTTCCCCATCTGTTTTCCATGAAGTGATGGGACCGGATGCCATTATCTTAGTTTTTTGAATGCTGAGTTTTAAGCCAACTTTTTACTCTCCCCTTTCACTTTTATCAAGAGGCACTTTAGTTCCTCTTCACTTTCTGCCATAAGGGTGGTGTTATCTGCATATCTGAGGTTATTAATATTTCTCCTGGTAATCTTAATTCCAGCTTGTGCTTCATCCAGTCTAGCATTTTGCATGATATACTCTGCATGTAAGTTAAATAAGCAGGGTGACAATATACAGCCTTGATGTACACTTTTCCCAAGTTAGAATCAGTCTCTTGTTCCATTTCTGGTTCTAACTGGTGCTTTTTGACCTGCATACAGTTTTCTCAGAAGGCAGGTAAGGTGGTCTGGTATTCTCATCTCTTGAAGAATTTTCCAGTTTGTTGTGATCCACACAGTCAAAGGCTTTGATATAGTCAATAAAACAGGAGTATATGTTTTTTTCTGGAATTTTCTTGCTTTTGCTATGATCCAATTGATGTTGGCAACTTGGTCTCTGATTCCTCTGCCTTTTCTAAACTTAGCTTTAACATCTGGAAGTTCTCAGATCATGTACTGTTGAAGCCTAACTTGGAGAATTTTCGGTATTATTTTGCTAACGTGTGAGATGAGTGCAATTGTGCAGTAGTGTGAACATTCTTTGGCCTTGCCTTTCTTTGGGATTGGAATGAAAATTAACCTTTTCCTGTCCTGTGGCCACTGCTGAGTTTTCCAAATTTGCTGGCACATTTATTGCAGCACTTTCACAGCATCATTTTTTTAGGATTTGAAATAGCCCTACTGGAATTCCATCACCTCCACTAGCTTTGTTCCTAGTGATACTTCCTAAGGCCCACTTGACTTCACATTCCCGGATGTCTGGCTCTAGGTAGTGATCACACCATCATTTTGACATAGCTTGTCATAATATTTAAAAATAGTAAAGATCATTTAGGATTCTATGTACAGTTGTACCAGCATGAGACAGAAGAATAAAAGCAAGAAGAAGAGCTAGGACACTGCTGTGGAAGTTCATGTAAAAAATGATTATGGCTTATGGCAGGGGGATGAAAAAGAGTGAATACATTGTGGAAATGCTATTATAAATTGTGATAATTTAGTTAGATATTGGGTGGTTGGAAAGGGTCATGGATAACTGTAAAATATTTGGCTCTCCCAACTGACAAGATGGTTGTTAAACATTTTCTGAAACAAGGATGCCTGGGCGTAGAGAATACTTTGTTCATGTTAAGTTTAATTTGCATATTAGACATTAAAGGTGTGGCATAAACCAAGCTGAATATATGAGATTAAACTCAGTAAAAGGTAAGAGTTGGAACAAATTTAAACTTCATGTAAATGAAATGGATGGTTATGATAATCGAGGTAATCACTAATGGAGATGTAGAGGCTGGGGAAAAAAAAAAAAAAGAGGTCTCTGGGATGATTCATAAGGCAATATAATGTTTGGCTAAATGCACAATTTTCCTATCGAAGTTGTAAGATATTACCAAAAACTTAAAGTATTAAAACAAAACAAATTTATTTTCTTAAAACGTTGGGTATCAGAAGTCTAAAACGTATCAGCAAGTTTTCTGGAGTCTTTAGAAAAGAACTTTTTTCTTCCAGAATCTGTTCATATTCCTTTGTGCTTGACTAAGGTACAAAACTCCTACCTCTACTTACATCATCACATCACTTTTTCTGATCCCCTGTCTCCCTCTTTATCACACAAGATTCCTTTTGGTTACATTGGGCTCACTTGGATAAACCAGGGTTTTCTCCCCACCTTGAGATCCTCAACTTGATCATATGTGCAAAGTGCATTTTGCCATATAACTTATTTACAGATTCTGGAAACAGTGTGGATTCAGCTACATGGACTATGACTTCAGAGTCCACATGCTAGCTTTTTCTGGATATCAATAACCCTTGGAATTACTGTGGAGAGAGGTATAATCTGGGAAAGAAATTGTGCTAGGATCCAGCAGTAAATTTATGGGATTTTTAAGTTGAAAGGAATATTAAATATCACCTGCTGTTGCTACTGCTGCTGCTGCTAAGTCGCTTCAGTTGTGTCCGACTCTGTGCGACCCCATAGACAGCAGCCCACCAGGCTCCCTCGTCCCTGGGATTCTCCAGGCAAGAACACTGGAGTGGGTTGCCATTTCCTTCTCTAATGCATGAAAGTGAAAAGTGAAAGTGAAGTTGCTCAGCCGTGTCCGACTTAGCGACCCCATGGACTGCAGCCCACCAGGCCCCTCCGTCCACGGGATTTTCCAGGCAAGAGTACTGGAATGGGGTGCCATTACCTTCTCCAAAATATCACCTAGTTCTCCCAATTATTATACAGATGAGAAAAACAATACTAGCCATAATTAAATGGAGTTAGATCTCCATAAATAGTGGTAAAACTAGAACTTAAATTCAGGTCACTTATACATGCAGTTTATAACATTGCCTTCACCATAATACATATTAGTGTTTAATAAACTTGTGTTGGGTTGTAAACTATCATTTGCCAGACAGACTGTTTGAGTTTGAATTTTGGTTCCATTGATTATAAGATATCTGACCCTGGTTATCTCTGTTCCTACTTTTTACCTTTGCGAAACCAAGACAATAATAGCCTAGGAGTAGCAGAGACATTACTTTGCCAACAAAGGTCTGTACAGCAAAGCTATGGGTTTTCCAGTAGTCATGTACCAATGTGAGAGTTGGACCATAAAGAAGGCTGAGCATTGAAGAACTGATGATTTTGAACTGTGGCATTGGAGAAGAATTTTGAGAGTGTCTTGAACTGCAAGGAGATCAAAACAGTAAATTCTAAAGGAAATCAATCCTAAATATTCATTGGAGGGATTGATGTTCAGGCTGAAGCGCCAATACTTTGGCCACCTAATGTGAACAGTCAACTCATTGGAAAAGACCCTGATTCTGGGAAAGATTGAGGGGACAACAGGATGTGATAGTTGGATGGCATCACCAACTCAACAGATATGAGTTTGAGCAAGCTCTGGGAGATAGTGAAGGAGAAGGTTGCTTCAGTCCATGGAGTCACAATGAATCAGACATGACTGAGCAGCTGACCAACAAGTATCTAATATAGGATTTTTTATATGGATTTCAATATATGAAACTATGGAAAATGCTGGGGAAATGAAGGCTCAGAATGGGGATTATGAATGTCCAATCAGGAGTTACCATTCAGCAGTCTAGCAAGATATCCAGCAGTGGAAGTGAAGCTGGACATTAGATTTTGTGAAGAGGGAAGCTATGGTGCCTACATACTTTTTGCATCAGTGGATCCACAACCCAGGCTCCAGTATTTGGGAAGATAGCCTCCCGGCTGAATGGAGGGCAGCAAGGACATTCTAAAGTCCATTGGTAAATTCTGTCTGTCTCGTCTCGGCATCAAAGGGTCTCTTAAAAGTATAACTCACTTCACTTCTGCATTTCAAATCTCACACAAGTTTATATAGTGGCCAATTTTAACTTGGAACTATATTTATAAAGGGCTTCCCAGGTGGCACAGTGGTAAAGAACCAGTCTACAAATGCAGGAGATGTAAGAGACATGGGTTCAGTCTCTGGGTTGGGAAGATGGCAACTCACACCAGTATCCTTGCCTGGAAAATTCCATGGACAGAGGAGCCTGGCTGGCTGCAGTCCATGGGGTCACAAAGAGTCACTCATGACTGAGTACCACCACTATATTAAGAAAGGAAATTCTTGGAAATATATTCCCCAGCTTAATTAAGTTGATGCAGTTAATATGCACTTAGTTTTATTGGCATACACAAAATTATTTTTTTGCAAGTTAGAGTCTAATAAATTCAATGCAAAAATCCAATATTTAAAAATTGATCCAAAATTGTCAATTGATGACATTCTTTAAAATTCAAAAGGCTATTTAGAAATAAATTATATAAAAGGCTATATATATATATGAAAAGTTTCACTGTTGAAAATTAGAACAGAAAACTTATTTATATAAAAACTGCATTGTTTAAGAAATATTTTGTACTTTTGGATAATGTGTATTTCTCTGTAACTATACTCTTTTGTTTGATTTCTGTTTTAAAAAAAGCACATTTTTTTCCAACAGGTTAAATATTTTTGAAACTTCAGTTACCAGAGATACAGAAATGCTCATTTATGCTCAGTTTCATGATCCAACATTCTCTACAGTTTCTTTAAAGATTAATCATTGATTTGCAATTTACCTCTGTAAATACAGAATGAAGCTGTGTGGCTGCAATTTTTACTTAAGAACCTATTTTTGATCTAAAGTACTTTGATTTTTCTACAAAATAAAGAATAATATATGAATGTCCTTAGATTCAGTTTTAATGGCCTTATTGTTTTCTCCGGATTTTTTATAATCATAGATCTAGAATTCATTGCAAAACTTTATCAAACTTTAAGGAAAATAGTTATCTAATCTTGCACCAAATTTAGAATATTGTGAATGAGAGTTATTACTTCCGAATTTCAAAATTAGATAGCTGTTTAAACTTTGAAACCTAGGGAAGTTATTTTTCATATATATCATTCATTTTTGGTATAACTGTTCTAACTACAACTTTCCAGTTTCATAAGTTTGGAGCATGTTTCAATGTGGATCATCTTTGCTCAGAAGAAAACATCACTTCTAAAATTCTTGTTATACAAAATAACTGTGTATACAAAGGATTTATTTATCATCTCCTGGTAAATTATATTTTTTATAACTGAAATAAAGATTCTTTTACAAATCTTAAAACTGAAAATTAGAATGTTCAAATCTCATTTTGAAATATAAATCCTGGTATGAAATTATAAAATGGAAGGTCAGTAACAAGTATAGTATCTTTTATACTGTGTCAAGTATATTTTTGTAAAATTGGATATTTTTAAATAAATACTTTACCTCTATCATAATTGCATTGTTCTTTCAGCTTGTGTGTGTATAACCAGGTGCTCAGTCATATCCGACTCTTTGCAACCCCATACAGAAACATATTTCTTCTACAGATATTTTTATGTACAGAGTTTCAGACTCCATTTATCAGTATTCATGTATTTTTAGGAGACATATTCACAGCTAACTGAGCAACCAAGTATTCTCCTGTATTTCCTGGACTCATTTGAAGTATTAAGAATTGTTAAAGAAGTTTAATATAATGAAATACTAATTGGTATAACTATTAACTGTGAAATTACTTGCACTTAGCTGATAATATTATGGTTCCACAAACATGAATCTTAAAATGTATCACTTGGGTACTTATGGAAAAAGATCGGAAAAAAGACAGGGAATAAAATCATAGTTAAGTAAAACTTAAGAGCATACTTAAATGTTCTTCATTGCAAGAATAATCCATAAGACCCAAATTCAAATTATTTTTTAACAGCTTTTCCCTTTGAAAATTTTGTTATAGAATATAAAGAAAGGAAATGAAGTATCCTCAATTGCAATCTGGGGTATTCTATTTTGCATTTCTCTCTACCATAATATTTCATTTTACTTCTCGTAATATATGACTTAGTCTGGAGGTATTTTCTATGTGGAAATATAGAAACCAAAAATTGGAGAGTACATTTAAAATCATCTGGGAGAACATTCGTGCTATCTGAAGTGAATATCCTCAGTATAACATTACTACTAGTGGATATCTAGTATATATTTGAGTACTTCAGGGACAGGAAGCTCACTGGTTACAGAAAAACACTTTTCTCCCTTTGATCAGGTAAGTCATTAGAAATTCTCCATTATTCAGAATCTGAGTTAGTTTTCTCTATATCCATTGCAGATATATAGGGCAAGACAGTTCTTCATGGCTACTTGTAGCAGCAATAAAATAATATGTGTGTATGTACTTCTCATAAGCTAGTCGCAATAGCACCTCCTCATTAGTATAATGGTTAGTATCCCTACCAGTCATGTGGGAGACTGGGGTTCAATTCCCCAATGGGGAGGTTGGCAATCTTTTAGGGTTTTCTAGTATGGTTTTTCCAGTAGTCATGTATGGATGTGAGAGTTGGACTGTGAAGAAGGCTGAGCACCGAAAAACTGATGCTTTTGAACTGTGGTGTTGGAGAAGACTCTTGAGAGTCCCTTGGATGGCAAGGAGATCCCACCAGTCCATTCTGAAGGAGATCAGCCCTGGGATTTCTTTGGAAGGAATGATGCTAAAGCTGAAACTTCAGTACTTTGGCCACCTCATGCAAAGAGTTGACTCATTGGAAAAGACTCTGATGCTGGGAGGGGTTGGGGGCAGGAGAAGAAGGGGACGAGAGAGGATGAGATGGCTGGATGGCGTCACTGACTCGATGGATGTGAATCTGAGTGAACTCCGGGAGTTGGTGATGGACAGGGAGGCCTGGCGTGCTGCGATTCATGGGGTCGCAAAGAGTCGGACACGACTGAGCAACTGAACTGAACTGAACTGAGGAGGTGCTAGTGGTAAAGAATATGCCTGCCAATGCAGGAGACTTAAGAGACACGGGTTCAATTCCTGTGTCAGGAAGATCCCTTGCAAGAGGGCACAGCAACCCACTCCAGTATTTTTGCCTGGAGATTCTCATGGACAGAGGAGCCTGGCAGGCTACAGTTCATGGGGTCCCCAAGAGTGGGGCACAACTGAAGTGACTTAGCATGTATGCAGTCCCAATATGTAAGCATGGCTTCCTGTAATCTCATCTAGTCTTTTTTTGTTGTTATTTTTATTTTTTTGGAATTTCTTTTTTTTTTAATTTATTTATTTTAATTAGAGGCTGATTACTTTACAATATTGTAGTGATTTTTGCCATACATTGAAATGAATCAGCCATGGCTATACATGTGTTCCTTATCCTGAACCCCTCTCCCACCTTCCTCCCCATCCCATCTCTCTGGGTCATCCCAGTGCACCACCCCTGAGCACCCTGTCTCATGCATCAAACCTGGACTGGTGATCTGTAATAGAAAGTTCCACACAAAATTTCAACTAGTCTTATTTATCATCTAGTTAGGCAGATTTGTAATAGGAATTTTCTACTAATTGAACTCCATCATTGACTCAATGGACGTGAGTTTGAGCAAACTCAGGGAAACAGTGAAGAACAGGGAAGCTTGGCATACTGCACTTCATGGGGTCACAAAGAGTTGGACACAGTTTAGTGACTGAACAACAATAGAAATGCAATATCAATTGTCTGTTAGGAAATATGAAAGGATAGAGCATTCTGCCTTTTCAAATGCTATATCCACTAAACTACACCAGTAGAAAATGAATAAATAAAAAATTTAAAAGGTAGAACTGAGTTAGAGAACTGTAAGTAGGACGAATTCATGAATTCATTTATGCCTTTGGCAAAAATACATTACTCTTTGAGTCAGTTTGAAGCTGTTTGCACAGTAGGGTAGTTCACCTACTAATGATATCACAGCTGGCACGTGCATGGCATCAATGTTTATTGGCATCTTCAATGTCAGTTATTTTTAAAAAGCTCTCTTCCAGGACTCTGAATAAATTATCTATCAAGTGCAGCAGCGCATGACAACACCCACATTACAATTTGCAGTCTTATGCAAGCTCTCATTATTTGGTGTAAATGAAATCCCAAGTCATTAAACTTTTTAAAAAATGAAGCCACCTTGTATTAAAAATAAGAGCAACTGAGAGACCTGCTAGGTCATTCTTTCAGTCTATCATATGCATAGTAATGAGCCAAGAAATAGGTTCAATCCCTCAACAATTGTTTACTTTCCTTTAAAAGACAAAAGTTTCTGTCAAACATCACAGAAAAAGTTCAAGCAGGCTAGTTTCATCTATTCCACTGGGAATATGCTTAGAAAATTGGCCTAGAGAAAAGACAACACACGCAATGATGATAAGAAATAACATACTCTGAAATTTACAAAGTTATCAGTCAACAAAAAGTGTATGGAGTCTTCAGAATAGCTATGAGTGATTCATATGTCTATTTGTCAGAAAGTCTTTTTTTTTTTTTTTTCTCTCATATGCTGTAAGATTTATTTTTAAAAAGAGAAAGAGAGATGGAAAGAAATTTCTTTAATCTGGCTGTATGGGTCTTATCAATTTCAGGCAAGATGGCAATACTTTCTCGACAATGAGTTTAAACATATCTCAGTCTCTCCTGCTATGTTTACTATGAATTTTGATGATGCTTTATATGAACCTCAAAGCTATTGATATTGCTATGCTTTTAATCCATGAAGTAATGTTTATCACTCATCAAAACACATTTAATCGCAAATCAATAGGTGGTAAATGTTGCTTACCACAGCTTGTTTTGTTGTTGCTTTTCCTATGCAGTAAACATATACAATGATACAGTGTAACATCTTAATAATGTGAATGTTGAGGAAAAATATAAACACTCACTTATAAACTAAGGAAGTTTAGACATGATTCCATCCTGCATTACCAATATGCTTTAGACCTTCCCCCGCCAAAATTTAACCCCCTTGGTATACCTGAATCTGTAGAATTGTTTTTAAAAAGAAAGAGAAAGAAGGAAAAGGCTCTAACAGTTTTAGCCAGGAAAGTCTAAATGCAATCAAACATTTGATCAATGTGGCTGTTTCCTATTATTGTTAAGTTCCATACAAGCAAACACTCATTTGTTTTCCTTCTCCAGTTTATTTTCCTCACTTGACATGTTCCTAGTGTGGCAGATTGACTGTCACTAAGTAGTGCCCAACTCTTTGCAACCCCCTAGACTGTAGCCCACAAGGCTCTTCTGTCCATAGGATTTCTCAGCAAAAATACTGGAATGGGTTGCCATGTCCTTCTCCAGGGGATTTTCCTGACCTGGGGATCAAATCCCTGGCTCCTGCATTGGTGTGCTGATTTTTTACCACTGACTCATCAGGTAAGCCCCAATTCAATTTAGCATGACAGATGCTCAGCAATACTTGTTAAATGAGTGAATAAATAACTGAACCTCATTCCATAGTTCATCAGGCACTCTATCTATCAGATCTAGACCCTTAAATCTATTTCTCAGTTCAACTGTATAATCATAAGGGATTTGATTTAGGTCATACCTGAATGGTCTAGAGGTTGTCCCTGCTTTCTTCAATTTAAGTCTGAATTTGGTAATAAGGAGTTCATGATCTGAGCCACAGTCAGCTCCTGGTCTTGTTTTTGTTGACTGTATAGAGCTTCTCTATCTTTGGCTGCACATAATATAATCAATCTGATTTCGGTGTTGACCATCTGGTGATGTCCATGTGTAGAGTCTTCTCTTGTGTTGTTGGAAGAGGGTGTTTGCTATGACCAGTGCATTTTCTTTGCAAAACTCTATTAGTCTTTGCCCTGCTTCATTCCGCATTCCAAGGCCAAATGTGCCTGTTACTCAAGGTGTTTCTTGACTTCCTACTTTTGCATTCCAGTCCCCTATAATGAAAAGGATATCTTTTCTGGGTGTTAGTTCTAAAAGGTCTTGTAGGTCTTCATAGATAGAGTGCCTGATGAACTATGGAATGAGGTTTGTGACATTGTACAGGAGACAGGGATCAAGACCACCCCATGGAAAAGAAATGCAAAAAAGCAAAATGGCTGTCTGGGGAGGCCTTACAAATAGCTGTAAAAAGAAGAGAGGCGAAAAGCAAAGGAGAAAAGGAAAGATATAAACATCTGGATGCAGAGTTCCAAAGAATAGCAAGAAGAGATAAGAAAGCCTTCTTCAGAGATCAATGCAAAGAAATAGAGGAAAACAACAGAATGGGAAAGACTAGAGATCTCTTCAAGAAAATTAGAGATAGCAAGGGAATATTTCATGCAAGGATGGGCTCGATAAAGGACAGAAATGGTCTGGACCTAACAGAAGCAGAAGATATTAAGAAGAGGTGGCAAGAATACACAGAAGAACTGTACAAAAAAGATCTTCATGACCAGATAATCATGATGATGTGATCACTAATCTAGAGCCAGACATCTTGAAAAGTGAAGTCAAGTGGGCCTTAGAAAGAATCTCTATGAACAAAGCTAGTGGAGGGGATGGAATTCCAGTTGAGCTATTTCAAATCCTGAAAGATGATGCTGTGAAAGTGCTGCACTCGATATTCCAGCAAATTTTGAAAACTCAGCAATGGCCACAGGACTGGAAAAGGTCAGTTTTCATTCCAATGCCAAAGAAAGGCAATGCCAAATAATGCTCAAACTACCACACAATTGCACTTATCTCACATGCTAGTAAAGTAGTGCTCAAAATTCTCCAAGCCAGGCTTCAGCAATATGTGAACTATGAACTCCCTGATGTTCAAGCTGGTTTTAGAAAAGGCAGAGGAACGAGAGATCAAATTACCAACATCCGCTGGATCATGGAAAAAGCAAGAGAGTTCCAGAAAAACATCTATTTCTGCTTTATTGACTATGCCAAAGCCTTTGACTGTGTGGATCACAATAAGACGTGGAAAATTCTGAAAGAGATGGGAATACCAGACCACCTAACGTGCCTCTTGATAAATCTGTATGCAGGCCAGGAAGCAACAGTTAGAAGTGGACATGGAACAACAGACCGGTTCCAAATAGGAAAAGGAGTACGTCAAGGCTGTATATTGTCACTCTGCTTATTTAACTTCTATGCAGAGTACATCATGAGAAACGCTGGACTGAAAGAAACACAAGCTGGAATCAAGATTGCCGGGAGAAATATCAATAACCTCAGATATGCAGATGACACCACCCTTATGGCAGAAAGTGAAGAGGAGCTAAAAAGCCTCTTGATAAAAGTGAAAGAGGAGAGTGAAAAAGTTGAGCCTAAAGCTCAACATTCAGAAAGCGAAGATCATGGCATCCGGTCCCATCACTTCATGGCAAATAGATGGGGAAACAGTGGAAACAGTGTCAGACTTTGTTTTTTTGGGCTCCAAAATCACTGCAGATGGTGACTGCAGCCATGAAATTAAAAGACACTTACTCCTTGGAAGAAAAGTTATGACCAACCTAGATAGTATATTCAAAAGCAGAGACATTACTTTGCCGACTAAGATCCGTCTAGTCAAGGCTATGGTTTTTCCAGTGGTCATGTATGGATGTGAGAGTTGGACAGTGAAGAAGGCTGAGCGCTGAAAACTTGATGCGTTTGAACTGTGTTGTTGGAGAAGACTCTGGAGAGTCCCTTGGACTGCAAGGAGATCCAGCCAGTCCATTCTGAAGGAGATCAGCCCTGGGATTTCTTTGCAAGGAATGATGCTAAAGCTGAACTCCAGTACTTTTGCCACCTCATGCGAAGAGTTGACTCATTGGAAAAGACTCTGATGCTGGGAGGGATTGGGGGCAGGAGGAGAAGGGGACGACTGAGGATGAGATGGCTGGATGGCATCACGGACTCGATGGATGTGAGTCTGAGTGAACTCCGGGAGATGGTGATGAACAGGGAGGCCTGGCGTGCTGCGATTCATGGGGTCACAAAGAGTCGGACACGACTGAGCGACTGAACTGAACTGAAATAACTGAAAGTAAAGGTCAAATTTTTGAGTCTTATTAATTTCAAATGACCCTGCTTTGACAGGGGTTGCTTTGAAAATGTGTTTAACAAATAAATGCAAAGTTTTATAAAATTGGTATTCCAAGTGATGATAAATTTATTAGAAAAATTCCAGCAGTGAAAGAAATTTGAGCTGACTCTTAAAAACCACGTTCAAATTGCATGTTTTTGCTCATGAGGATATAACTGACAGAGATAAGCTAAAGGATTTTCCTAAGGACACAGATCTAGTTCCCAGACAAGCTGGAAAAAATGAAAGTGCTATTTTCATTATCCTGTGCTCCTTCTAGTTCTCTGTGGAGTCTCTGTCATTCTATGACTCCCACAATTCCAGCACCATCTTCAGTCTTCACTATTATCTTCATTAACAAATTTTACTCAGCTAAGAAAGTGACTAGAGACCTTAACTAATACCCTTGTATATAGAGTTAGATTTTAATCAAATGGTCTCAACAGAAAGAAGTGGAAAAGACAATGTGAGAGGACTTATTCAGTGATTTAGTAGAATCATGTATATAACAATACATGCTTGGGTCTAGTAGCTCTGGACCCTCCGCCCCTTGAAGCTGCCTTATCTATCTTCCTTGATGTCTGCAACACTATAATCTCCTAGAAATTATTCTAACTTTCTGCTGTCCCCTCAGAATTATTTACTGTTTCGTCTTTTCCCTTCTTTATATCCAATAGCATAAATCACAAAGAATGAACTCTCAGTTTTCTTTTCCATGTTGCACCTGGGAAATGCCATCTAATAACCTATCTTAAGCTCTCCCAGTTCTGTGAACTACTTCCATTTTTATAGGACTAACCTTATATTTTTCCATGCTACTGTTGCATATCCCATTGGAATGTTTATTAGCAATATTCTGAATAGCTATTCTATCTTTCTTATTCACTATGTCTACACTCTATTTCCTCTCTCTCTCTTGTGCGCATGCACACACACACACACACACACACACACACACACACTGCTAACCATCAGCAAAAACCTCCATGATTGTGTCATTTGACCACCACATCTACCCACTGCTAATTCCTAACAATATACACACTATCTTTCCTCTCCATTTGTATGATTACTATCTTAATTTAGAAATTCACTAATGTATCCTTGAGTTACTGAACTATATTGAAAATACAGTCTTTCTGTAGTGTCTCTTGCCTCTAGAGTACTTTATATACCCGTCTCTTTGAAGAACATATTACTTCTTTGTTAAACACCCTCCCCAGCCAGAAGCAAATACTAATTTACCATCTGTATCTATAGATCTGCATATTCTAGACATTTCGTTTGAATGAAATCTTACACCATGTGGTCATTGCGACAGGCTCTTTTGATTTGGCATAATGGATGCAAGTTTCATTCATGTTGTATGTTGTAGCATGTATCAGTACTTCAATATATTTTTATTATTTAATAAATATTTCTTTGTATGGAGATACTCCATTTATATATATATATTAATCATTTAATGGACAGAAAATTCCATTTTGATTAGGGGTCCTGACAGAAAGTGATAGTGAGGAAATTATTTATAAATCTTTGAAGGTTGGTATTTTCAATGTGACTGCCGCTGCTGCTAATCGCTTCAGTCGTGTCCAACTCTGTGTAACCCCATAGACCCCAGCCCACCAGGCTCCCCCATCCCTGGGATTCTCGAGGCAAGAATACTGGAGTGGGTTGCCATTTCTTTCCCAATACATGAAAGTGAAAAGTGAAAATGAAGTCATTCAGTCCTGTCCAACCCTTAGAGACCCCATGGACTACAGCCTACCAGGCTCCTCCATCAGTGGGATTTTCCAGGCAAGAGTACTGGAGAGGGTTGCCATTGCCTTCTCCATTCAATGTGACTATTTACTCTCAAATTTAATATAAACCTCTTAACAGACTTTAGCATCAAGACAAGAAGAATAGAACCGGTACAGCAGTTTCAGACTGAGTTGCTGGTAATTACTGAAATAATTTTGCATTGTTGAAGAGAGATGGAAGTTGAGTAGTTTCTGAAGAGTGAAGAAAGAGCAGAGATTTAGTGTAAGAAGGTGTTGATTATTCATTTCTCCCCTTTTACAAATAAGATAGTTGTTAATAGCCCAGCTTTAAAAAAAAAAAAAAGTTTATACCTTGACCAAAATAAAGAGCAACACCAAGAGCAATCTCTTTCATAATGGACTACATTCAGTCCTTATTAGTAGGCTGAGTCATGTGAAATTGTCATTTTTATAGATGGAGAATGATTGCCTAATGCATGGTCAGATCTACTAGAAATAACTAAAAAACCATTGGTGAGAAGAAATATTTCCCTTGTGGTGAATTTATAATAAAATGAAAGAAATATAAAAGTATTGTTGTTAAACAAATACCACAACAAATCAAATTCAAAATATTTAGTGTCTTTTTTTTTTCATATTTTGTTCTAAGAGTGTTTCATACTTGCCCATTCTTTTTGAATTTACACACACAATTCCTTTTATGTGGGAATTCAAACTTCACAGCACTAAATTCAAAGGTCCTGACTGCATAAACCAAAGTTAGTTTTTTAATAGGCTGGCTGTTAATTTATGACTTGGCTCAAAAAGATAGTCTTGGATAAACATAGTCAACAAGAATATTCAATAACAGCAAAATGAAATATAAGGGAAATGCATTGAGGGAAAAACAGGCAAAAAAAAGTAACTCATACCAAATCAACTGCTATTTCTCTACTATTGTTCTTCAGTCATGTCCAGTTCTCTTCAACCCCTTGGACTGCAGCATGCCAAGGCTCCCTGTCCCTCACCATTTCCTGGAGTTTGCCCAAGTTCATGTTCATTGCATTGGTGATGCTGTCCAGCCATCTTATCCTCTGATGCCCTCTTCTCCTTCTGCCCTCAATCTTTCCCAGCACCAGGGACTTTTCCAATGAGTTGTCTCCATAACAGATGACCAAAATACTGGAGCTTCAGCTTCAGCAGCAGTCCTTCCAATGAGCACTCAGGGTTGATCTCCTTTAAGACTGACTGGTTTGATTCCCTTGCTATCCAAGGGACCTTCAGGAGTTTTTTTCCAGCACCATAGTTCAAAGGCATCAATTCTTTGGTGTTCTGACTTCTTTATGGTCCATCCCTCACTACCATATATGACCACTGGGAAAACCATAGTCTTATCTATACGGACTTTTGTTGGCAGAGTCTCTGCTTTTCAACACACTGTCTAGGTTTGACATTGCCTTCCTGCCAAGCAGAAATTGTCCTCTAAATTTCAAAGCTGCAGTCAACATCTGCAGTGATTTTGGACCCCAAGAAGAGGAAATCTTCCACTTTTTCCTCTTCTATTTGCCATGAAGTAATGTAACCAACCTAGATAGCATATTCGAAAGCAGAGACATTACTTTGCCGACTAAGGTCCATCTAGTCAAGGCTATGATTTTTCCAGTGGTCATGTATGGATGTGAGAGTTGGACTGTGAAGAAGGCTGAGCGCCAAAGAATTGATGCTTTTGAACTGTGTTGTTGGAGAAGACTCTTGAGAGTCCCTTGGACTGCAAGGAGATCCAACCAGTCCATTCTGAAGGAGATCAACCCTGGGATTTCTTTGGAAGGAATGATGCTAAAGCTGAAACTCCAGTACTTTGGCCTCCTCATGCGAAGAGTTGACTCATTGGAAAAGACTCTGATGCTGGGACAAATTGGGGGCAGGAGGAGAAAGGGACGACAGAGGATGAGATGGGTGAAGGGCATCACCAACTCGGTGGACGTGAGTTTGAGTGAACTCTGGGAGTTGGTGATGGACAGGGAGGTCTGGCGTGCTGTGATTCATGGGGTCGCAAAGAGTCAGACACGACTGAGTGACTGAACCGAACTGAACTGAATGGGGCCAGATGCCATAATCTTAGTTGTTGTTGGTTGTTGTTTGTTGGTTTGTTTGTTTGATTGATATTTAATCTTAAGCTGTTTCTTTCACTTTCCTCCTTCAGTCTCATCAAGATGTTTTTCAGTTCCTCTTTGCTCTCTGCCATTAGAGTGGTATCATCTGCATATCTGAGGTTATTGATGTTTCTCCCGCCTATCTTGATTCTGGCTCTTAATTCATCCAACTTGGTGTTTCTCATTACGTACTCATCATACAGTTTAAACAAACAGGGTGATAGCAAACTACTGTCTGCCATACTCCTTTCTCGATCTTGAACCAATCTGTTCTTCCATACAGGGTTCTAATTTGTAGTTTCCATACAGGGTTCTAATTTGTAGTTTCTCTACTACACAACCTTATTTTTTCCTTCTAAACTGTCATAATAAATGTATGCATCCAAAAATAAACATGTTTTTTTCTATATATTATATTATGCTTATAGCTATATTTGATATCTATATCTATATATATATATATTAATACATAGATTGACAGCAGCAAATATATGCAATGTAAGCTAAACACCATGAGGCCAGGATATTATTTGGGATGTTATCAGAAATTAAGTATATATATGTATATTATAGGAACTGTCATTCTTCTCATCTGATAATGCACAGACAAATAGCTTCCAGATATTAATATAGAGATTTGGGTGTATACCCTTCATTTACAAAAACAAAGAAAATTTTCAAGTTCTATTTGCGGTGATAAGAAAACTTATCTTGAAGAGAAAAGTGAAAGTTAGTCACTCAATCATGCGACACTCTTTGTGATCCCATGAACTATAACCCACCAGGCTGCTCTGTCCATGGGGATTCACCAGGAAAGTAAACTGGATTGGACTGGCATGCCCTTCTCCAGGTGATCTTTCCAACACAGGACTGAACCAAGATCTCCTGCATTGCAGGCAGATTCTTTACCATTTAAGCTACCCAGAAGATTGAATTATAGACAAAAAAGATTCATTGTCTTTATTAAGTGCAAACAATTTAATAACTACTTTTTGTTTAGAGAATCACTGTGCTCTTTCTAATAGCTCTAAAGTGCCAGCAGGGTTTCAGTGTAATGGTCATTAAGTGTATGGGCGGGGGTGGGGGTGGGGTGGGGTGGGGAGTGCGGAAGGACGTAAAGTGATATTGATTTAGAAATAGATCTGTTGTTTTTAATGTTCTACTGTAGCGTGTAAACCTTCTGTATAACTTACAACCAAAAGTATAAGTATCACGTTATAAAGTAACTTGCTTTTCAAGTTAGTATGCCTTAGTGCTCACTTTACAAACATGAAATACAAAAATAATATACCTATTCTTCACCTTTTTTTCTGAAGTTTAGAATCAGTCTTCTTATCAGCAGATGTAAAATGGATTACTATAGAAACGTATTAAAATGTGGACCTACAGCTTAAAAGTATGAACAAAGGGGATGAATGTTAAATAATTTCTAAACTATATTAATTTCAGAAAATCTTAAAAATCCCGACAAAGTAAAAGAAGACATTTAGATGATTCATCTGAAATCTATCAGATAGGAGTAAATATGGTTAATATTTTGATATGTACTTTAAAAATATTTTCTATGTATATGTAGAATTTCTGGATATATACATACTTGCATGTATACACAGGTACATGCACATTATACAGAATGGGTTACAGAGTACCTTTTGCTTTGTAAATATTTTTTCTCAACAACGTTTTACCATTTATACCTGTGCCCATAATAAATT
The DNA here is from genome assembly GCF_023091745.1 of Budorcas taxicolor. Taxonomy (NCBI): domain Eukaryota; kingdom Metazoa; phylum Chordata; class Mammalia; order Artiodactyla; family Bovidae; genus Budorcas; species Budorcas taxicolor. The sequence continues at coordinate 93,133,755 of NC_068910.1, forward strand.
TTGATATATGTAGCTATCATTTAGGATATTTTTAAATAACTGCCTAACAAGGAATACAACTAACAAATGTTTGATCTTTGTCAAATTTTCTCACTTTCCTCTTTATTTACCATTATGAAGTGAGACTCTGACGTTATCCAAACTGATCTCTCTCTCTCTCTTTCTGTATCTGTATATGTACTTCTTTTCCTGAGTCAACTACAATAAAGTTTCTAAATGCCTCAGTATCTTTATCTAGCACTGTGCTGTGTTCTAAATTTTCCTAGTCATTTGTAAGTTAATTTCTTTGTAGTTACAGTAAAGAAGTGATTCATAGTGAAGACCACATAAATTTTTGTAATTCCAGATTCAAAGAGGCCATTTGTTTTCTCTGTGTGTGCTAAGTCACTTCAGTCATGTCTGACTCTTTGTAACACTTTGGACTGTAGCCCACCAGGCTCTTCTGTCCATGGGATTCTCCCGGCCAAGAATAATGGAGTGGGTGGCCATGCCCTACTCTAAGGGATCTTCCCAACCCAGAAATTGAACTCATGTCATATAACACGTGCACTGCCAGGTGGATTCTTTACCATTAGTGCCACCTGGGAAGCCTCCAGCTACATAAAAACATAGACACCAAAGCCTTACAAGAGACACAATTTTTCTTTATATTCACATGGTTCACTTAAAATTGACTGTGTCATCCTTAGCTAGAATTAAGTACTTCAGATGCTACTGAATTTTTGACATGACTAAAAGAAAAAAGCTTTTAGACCCATAAAGGTTTATTCTCAGCGAAGAGTAGTAAAAAGGAAAGGAAAAATTATATTGATACCTCTTTTTATATTTCAGGACTTGCTTTCTCAAGGACACAGGAAAATAAGAAGGTAAATTAAAATTTGATCAAATTACTTTGGCCAAAATACATCTACAATGTATGCATAGAGTTTGGAGTTAATTAGTAGCCAGTACTAAGTTAAAAAAAAATAACTATTTGGAAAATAAAAATTACTGAGTGGCCTCTGTACAAAGTTCAGAGAACAACCTATGGAAAGTTTATCTCTATGAATGACTAAATTCATAATTATCTGTGAAATCATCAAGAATGACTAGAGTTAAAACATTAAGATATTACATTAGTAAATATGGTCAGAGAACTGGTGTTTTATAATCTCATAAGTCAAAAAAAAGGAAAATGATTTAGATAATTCGTATTTGGCTTTTGGCTGTCTTTTCATTTTGTTGTTGTTGCTTTGTTATATTGAAAATGAATGCCACTACTGCTCTGAATGGTCTCTTCAATTACAATAAAGAAGAACCAAAGGTGAAGATAACTCAGTAAGCATTTGAAACGTATCTGCTCTACCTTAACTCCTGTTTATCATCTGTATTTACCTCAGTGCGTAATAGGAAAGATTGGGCATTTCCTACATAATGACAAAGTCTTTAATAAAGCTAATTTGTATTCTCTCTAAACTTATTAGAAGGTTTAAGAGCTTCCACCTGAGATGAAAAAGCATACAATTTTTAAATAGTATATAATAGATATATGGGTAATAAAATACAAATAAAACAAGCAATTTTGTGGTATTAATTATTGTAAAATCAAATCACATTTTATTTGCAATGTTTATCACTAAGAAATTGAGTTGCCTTTATTTAAATAGTAATTTTTAGATTAAAGTGACACATTAAAACAATCAAAAATACTGTTGATAGGGGAAATTAAAATTCCAAACAAATTTTTTGAAGCATGCAACCCTAGAGAAAACAATAATAAGGCTGATTAATTATCAATGTGAGTCCTAGTAAAGTGTACAGACATGACTTTTTCAGTTTAGCTAGATACTATAAAATAATTTTCAGCATCACTGTGAAAGATTTAGTTAGTGTGTGACTGTGCTGCAGGCTGAAAATACTGATGGGAATATCCCCAACTATTTATATAATCTACTGTTGATGCACTAATCCATGAAATTTCATAATGAGCTTGCATTTTCATCCATATTGACTTCTAGTATCTTTTCTTTTTTTTTTAATCTTGAAAGCACATCAAGCCTGAAATCCACATCCGATGAAAGGAAAGTTGGTGTCGTTGTAAGGTAGTCAAATACATTCTGTGAGATGAAAATATATATCACGAAAATTATTCCCATTTCCTCTGAAGAATTTTCTTTCAGAAACATTTAAAAAATCATGTTAGTTTCTTTTCTTGAAATGATCTGAACGATTGAAAACATCAATAGAGGGCACTAACAGGCTGTTCTGGAAAGCCTTTCATTTCATTGCTTGTGACAATGAAACCAAGCTGAGAAAGCAGTGCCTTTTAGCAGCATAAAGTTGCAGTTGCTGTGGTGGAAAGAACAAAAAGTCTGCATTGTCCTTGAGCCAAAAGATAATTTCACAAACCTAATCCTTTACTGATTCACTTCTCAATATCAGATATTATCGTCCACTTCTATGTATTCCCTTTCTAATATACCTAACTTTGTCTGTGGCTCTTTCAAATGAAATGTATTTCTAGTTTTAGACCTCATTAGTGATAATTACAGAGCTTCCCAGGTGGTGCAGAGGTAAAGAATCCACCTGCCAATATAGGAGATGCAAGAGACATAGGTTCAATCCCTGTTTCAGGAAGATCCCCTGGAGGAAGAAACAGCAAGCTCCCCTGATATTTTTGCTTGGAGAATTCCATGAACAGAGGAGCCTGGTGGGCTACAGTCCTTGGGGTTGCAAAGAGTCAGACACAACTGGGCACACATGCACTGATAGCTAACCTTAACCCAGGAAAATACTTAGTCATGCAGTCAGTGCTTGGTGATCTATATTGATGGAGCTATATCAGGATATTCTCAAATAAGAACTATTTATAAATAATTATTGGTTTGACAGCCTACCTTTATGTTTTGCTTTTGATGTCATTTTTATATTAAACTAATAATGATTATAGAAGGAAATCTATGGTGACATCTAAAATTTAAAACAAGCAGTAGTAATGGTGATCCAGAGATGGTTATTTAAACTCTTTGGAACCATAAAACATGAGTGAGTTTAGGAACAACTAATGTTCTCCAGAATTTGTGGAAATTAATGAAAATCTTTCTGATTTTAAGGAAGTTGACTTAGTCAACCATGGGAAAGCAAGGGAAATGGAACATTCATGAACATTCATGAACGTGGTCCTTACATGAGTTGGTAAGGACTATGAGAACTTCTCTGGTGGCTCAGATGATAAAGAACCTGCCTACAGTGTGGGAGACCCAGGTTCGATCCTGGTTTGGGAAGATCTCCTGGAGAAGGGACTGGCAACCCACTCCAGTATTCTTGCCTGAAAAAATTCCATGGGGTCACAGAGAGTCGGACAAAACTGAGCAACTAACACCACAAAACAAATTTCATCAGCTAGCCATTTAGTGGATATAAACTAGTGTTATATCGTGGTATTCATCTACATTTTCCTTATAAGGACGTTGAGTACCTTTGTATATTTTGTCACTTGTAAATATTTTTATGGGGAAAATGTCCATTCAGATTAACTGTTATTTTTTGAGTTGGATTATTTGTTTTTAATTCATTGAATCGAGATGTTCCTTTATACATTCCAGTTGCAAATATTTTCTTCCATTCTGTGATTTATCTTATCACTTTCCTATTAACATTCTTTAGACCGCAAAGGTTTTAAAATAGTCTCTCCTTTCCTTGGTAGTTATTCTGTTTATTGTCTACAAGTAACTTGATGCATATAAAATGCTGTATTAGGTTCCCGGGGCTGCCATAATAAGGTACCACAAATTAGGTAACTTAAGCAACAGAAATTTATTGTTTCACAGTTTTGGAGACTAGAAGTTCAAAATCAAGATGACTGTAGGGTTAGTTCCTTCTGTTATAAAAAATCTATTCCAGGCCTCTCACCTAGCTTCTGTTGGCCTCTTGGTAATATTTAGTGTTTTTTGGCTTATAGGAGCATGTAGGATTGCTTTGATCCCTTCCTTCATTTTCACACAGCATGCTCTGTGTGTATGTGTGTGTGTGTGTGTGTGTGTGTGTGTGTGTGTGTGTCCACTCTCCCTTCACCTAAATGCAACTAATTTTATCAGCAACAACCCTAATTTCAAGTAAGGACACTTAGCTCCTTTGGATTAGGACTTTTAACATATGGGTTTTTATGGGACACAGTTAATTCATCCCACAGCAGATATATTTTCAAATAGATACTTAATTGTACTTACATAGACTTAGTAAAATCTTGAAATTTACATAAATATTTGCAAGGTTTTGTTCGTACATTGTATCCTTTACTTTTCTTATAACCATTTGGTGCGACCATCAGTATTTATAGCTTATTTCCCTTTTGTAGATAAAGCATCACTTCCCTGGTGGCTCCCTGGTAGCTCAGTTGGTAAGGAATTTGGTTTGATTCCAGGGTTGGGAAGGTCCCCTAGAGAAGGGATAGGCTACCCTCCCTATTCTTTGGCTTCCCTTGTGGCTCAGCTGGTAAAGAATCTGCCTGCAATGTGGAAGACCTGTGTTTGATCCCTGGGTTGGGAAGATCTCCTGGAGAAAGGAAAGGCACCCACTCCAGTATTCTGGCCTGGAGAACTCCATGTACTCTATAGTCCATGGGGTCACAAAGAGTCAGACATGACTGAGCAACTTTCACTTTCCCTGGTGGATCAGATGATGAATAAATCAACTGATGTCTACAGAGAGATTTCTGATTTGCTTTAGTTTACTAAGTTTCATGTAACAAAAACACAGGGGTACAATCTCCCATTCTACATCTTTTCTAGGATCTTTCACATCCTAGAGTGATGCCTATGACTACATTTATCTATTTAAAAGAAAGGTAATACAAGTAAAAGTCACTATATATATATATATATATATATATATATATATATATATATATGAATATGTGAGAAATAAGCCTTATAGATAAACTGGCATACATTTCTATTCAATAAGCATAATGCCTATTTGCTTTAAGTTCTACTCAGCTAGACAACCTGGGACATACAGAAAGAATAAAAAGCATTATCTATACTTTCAATATACATATTGTCTATCAGGGAAGTTAAAAATAATATAGAAAATAATGAATAAGAAAACAAGGTCAGAGAAACTATGATGAATTGCTCAACTGCGTGATTGAGACAGTGGTCAAAGGAGGATTAAATCTAGGTAGATTGGATATTCTGGGATGCCTTTCTTATGATAACTGAACTTGAATTAGGGCTGATATAAGGGGATGGAGCCTGATGTCATAGAAAGGAGGAGGCATTCCAGTTGAGAGCAAAAACGTGACCCCAACTAAAATATTGGAATTATGAATACCTTCTCTGAGGAAGTATGACAATTTGAATTACAGGGGATGAAGGAAAAAAGAACTGCAGACTTGATAATTAAAACATGAACTTTGCAGTTCTCATTTCATTACTTATATTTATTGATTAATAAGTGACTGCACTGAATAACTTTAAGATTCTATACTAATTCCAACACATTCATTCAGAAAAAAGAGAACCACTCTCAAAAACAAAATCAAGTTTTTCCTTCATGGTATTAAGAAATATTAGAGCATATTCAAAGTAATGAATTGGAAACACTAATAATTTAAGTGGTTCTTTAGTCTACATACTGAGGAGGTATGGAGTGTGGAACAAGAAAGAGCAAAATTTCTCTCCAAGGAAAGTCAACTCTAACCTGGTGGGTCAGTACTTTAACCTCACAGCCTACTCAATCCATCTCTATTTTTCTGGAACTAACAACAAGGCTGCCAAATGTGATCCATGCACTTGTCCACTAGAAACTGAATGGGAGCCATCAACTCATTTCACACAGGTCAGCAAACAGCAATCAAAGGCTAATGGCTTTCTGTCACCACCAGCCCAGGCTAGGTGCAAAGGCCAACCTTGAGGTCAGAGGCTCTGCATCCCATTACTATCCCAGGAACTGTCTAGTCCCCCTTTAAAAGGCAATTTACTTGGGGCAAAATTGGAAGTACCACCTGATTTGCTGTTTTCTCGGTGCTGCTTTCAAAAATATTGAAAAGTTTCTAAAGTGACAGAACTGATGGGCTGGCCTCTTTGTTAAATGTTTGGCAAGTTTGAGGGAACAATCATGAAAGAACTAATAGAGAAAAGTCAAGTCACACAATGACAAGAGGTGAATCAACATTAAATCCATGACAAAGACTCAGGCTAAAATGTTTTTATAGTCGTTAAGTGTAAAATACAGCCACAAAAAAGTGTTTCCAAGAGAAGCATTTTTTTGGCCACAAAGTAACCATTAACTGACATTAGTGATTAGCAGTAGATTGGTTGAAAATTATTACTTTTCTGGCTACATCATTAAAAATTTGAAATTATATGGAGTAGTTTACTTAATACTTGAGTCTAGAAATGATATTTTTTCAGAAACCATTTGACTCAAACTGTTGCATAAACAAGTTCTATATGTCTTATCATAGACTTTTAGATCACTTTGTCTTAAAATTAATGCAAAAACTGTCAACAAATGCAAAATCAAAATTGAAGTGAATATACTCTAAAATTAATGAAGATAAAGCTTCAGGCACTCTCCTCAAAACATAGGTCATATCTAAAGCTCTAGTAACTTTTTGATGATTCATTTTGTTATTTTTCCCCTATAGAAAACCTTTTAAATTATGTAAAATTTAGGCTACATAACTAGGGTGCATCCCTATCAACTGATTAATCCTATCATGAATCTATAAAAACCTACAAACACTATATCTAACTGTGCATTCTCAGTCTACACAAAAACCACTAGAAACAATATTTGAACAGATACTTCTCTGTGGGCCTCTTGGGGGAGACACAGCCCAAATAGTGGTTGCAGCATATTCTCATATTATTTCATAGCAAAACTACTCAGAGATCCACGCACAAACACAAGAACAAATGCAAATGCAAAGACAAAGGCAGAGTGAAAACAGGCACTAAGATCTGGAAAATGCTAAACAATTCCATTTAGGAAGGACTGAAAATATCTCATTCACTATGATGTTTAACTGCAATTAATAAGATATAAAACTATAGTTAGTTAGAAATTACATGACTTTCAATCAAAAATATACCAGCTTGTCAGTACTGTTTTGAGGTATGAACTAATTAATAGAATTCATGCTTTACAAGACCCTATGTAATTTATTCTATAATTTATATGCAATAAAAACCATCATAATTTATCACAGCTATTGACATTTTGCATAAATTATGTATACATGGATGTATTATATATTATTCAAAGGCATATATATATATACACACATATGTGTGTGTGTGTATACATACACATGTATATATATATGTGTGTGTGTATATATATATATAGGCTTCCCTGGTGGCTTAGAAGGTAAAGAACCTGCCTGTAATACAGGAGTCACATGTTTGAACCCTGGGTTGGGGAGATCCCCTGGAGAAGGAAAACCACTGGCAACCCACTCCAGTATTTTGCCTGGAAAATCCCATAGACAGAGATCGGTGCAGCTACAGTCCATGGAGTCCCAAAAAGTTGGACATGGCGGATCACCTAACACACACGCGCGCACACACACACACACACACACACACACACACACTTATATGTGTGTAATAAGAACTGAAGAGGGAACAGACTGGTTCAAAATTGGGAAAGGAGTTTGTCAAGCTGTATATTGACACACTGCTTATTTAACTTACATACACAGTGCATCATGCAAAATGCTGGGCTGGATGAGGCTGATGTTGGAATTGAGATTGCCAGGATAAACATCAACAACCTCAGATATGGAGATTATACAATCCTAAAGGCAGAAAGTGAAGAGGAACTAAAGAGCCTCTTGATAAAGGTGAAAGGGTAGAGTGAAAAAGCTGGCTTAAAACTCCACACTCAAAAAGCATCATGGCATCCAGTCCCATCACTTCATGGCAAACAGGGAAAGAGTGACACACCTCATTTTCTTGGGCTCCAAAATCAATGTGGTTGGTGACTGCATCCATGAAATTAAAAGAAGCTCGCTCCTTCAAAGAAAAACTATGACAAACCTAGACAGCATATTAAAAAGTAGACCCAATCAAAAAATGGGCCAAAGAACTAAATAGACATTTCTCCAAAGAAGACATACGGATGGCTAACAAACACATGAAAAGATGCTCAACATCACTCATTATTAGAGAAATGCAAATCAAAACCACAATGAGGTACCACTTCACACCAGTCAGAATGGCTGTGATCCAAAAATCTGCAAGCAATAAATGCTGGAGAGGGTGTGGAGAAAAGGGAACCCTCCAACACTGTTGGTGGGAATGCAAACTAGTACAGCCACTTTGGAGAACAGTGTGGAGATTCCTTAAGAAACTGGAAATAGAACTGCCTTATGACCCAGCAATCCCACTGCTGGGCATACACACCGAGGAAACCAGAATTGAAAGAGACACATGTACCCCAATGTTCATCGCAGCACTGTTTATAATAGCCAGGACATGGAAACAACCTAGATGTCCATCAGCAGATGAATGGATAAGAAAGCTGTGGTACATATACACAATGGAGTATTACTCAGCCATTAAAAAGAATACATTTGAATCAGTTCTAATGAGATGGATGAAACTGGAGCCAACTATACAGAGTGAAGTAAGCCAGAAAGAAAAACACCAATACAGTATACTAACACATATATATGGAATTTAGAAAGATGGCAATGACGACCCTGTATGCAAGACAGCAAAAAAGACACAGATGTGTATAACAGGCTTGTGGACTCAGAGGGAGAGGGAGAGGGTGGGATGATTTGGGAGAATGGCATTGTAACATGTATACTATCATGTAAGAATTGAATCGCCAGTCTATGTCTGACGCAGGATACAGCATGCTTGGGGCTGGTGCATGGTGATGACCCAGAGGGATGTTGTGGGGAGGGAGGAAGGAGGGGGGTTCATGTTTGGGAACGCATGTACACCCGTGGTTGATTCATGTCAATGTATGGCAAAACCAATACAGTATTGTAAATTAAAATAAAGGAAAAAAAAATTACCAAAAAAAAAAATAATAAAGGAAATGAAAGCAAAAAAAAAAAAAAAAAGTAGAGACATCACTTTGCCGACAAACGTCCATATAGTCAAAGCTATGATTTTTCCACTAGTCATGTATGGATGTGAGAGGTGGATTATAAAGAAGGCTGAGCACTGAAGAACTGATGCCTTCAAATTGTGTTGCTGGAGAAGATTCTTGAGAGTCCCTTGGACTGCAAGGAGATCAAACCAGTCAATATTAAAGGAAATCACCCCTGAATATTCATTGGAAGGACTGATGCTAAAGCTCTGATACTTTGGCCACCTGAAGCAAAGAGCCAACTCATTCGGAAAAGATCCTGATGCTGGGAAAGATTGAAGGAAGGAGGAGAATGAGATGACAGAGGATGAGATGGTTGGATGACATTGCCTATTCAGTGGACATGAGTTTGAGCAAATTTGGGGAAATAGTGAGGGACAGGGAAGTCTGGCATGCTGCCATCCATGGGGTTGCAAAGAGTTGGACACAACTGAGCAACTGAATAACCACATATATATATATGTATATATATATATAATATATATACATACACATACATACATATGTGCATATATGTGTGTATATATATATATATATATACATATAAAACTAGGAATACATCAGTCATGTTTTTCAACACAGCACAGAAATCTATTTCTAGAATTATCTTTAAAATATGTACCTATGAAAAATAACTTAGAGTCATCAAAGTTTAGTAATAACCTGAGTTATGCTGTTTTAACAGATACTGTTCAGATTCTAAAATAACTTGCCTTGAAAGCTAGTTTTTTCCTAATGCTTTTAAATAGATTTTATTTAGAGAAAAGTTCAAAAACATATAGGAAGTTCTTGTATACCCTTTAACCAGCTTTCCTTAAAGTTAATATCATATACAATCATCGTATATCTATCAAAAGCAGGAAATTAACAGAGGTCGATACTACTAACTAAACCACAGAGCTTATTTTAATTTCATTCATTTTTTCCCCCTAGTGTCTTTCCAGGATCCAATCCAGAATCCCACATTGTACTTCATTTCTGTTTCCCTAGTATCTCCCAATCTGTGACAATTCTTCAGTCATTCTTAATCTTTCATTCTGAAGCTTCCCTTTTAGTAGGAATTCCATTTATTTTCTCAAATAACAAGATAGACATCAATTTCCACTATTGCCACAATGATGTTATTACTATGCCAAACACTCACTTCAATGTGAAATTATCATTCATTTTGTGAAAATGAAACTACACAAATATTTAGGGTCATGAAAGGAAGAATAATTTCAATATAAACATTGCTCACATATAATCATTTTTTTTCATTCTTTCACTAGCATAATATCTGTTTGAAATATGTCTTATTTAATCTCATTTTATAAGTGATGAAATTTTGTCTCAGAAAAGGTACTTTCTACAAATTACTTAACTGATGAGCAGCAAACCAGAATTTTAAAATTGTTTTTGTATTAAAATTTATATGTTCTAGATAATCTCCCGTGCATGCCAACTAGGTATGATTAGGTCTTTGTAGACTGTAACACCTAACTCCTAAAGCATCTACATCTTTTTTTGCTGTCTTGCAAAGCTTTAGCTGCTCACTCACAATAAAATATGACACATCTGAATAGAACTGTTGGTTGCCAAGTCCTAGCATGATCAATAGATTGTCAGGTTTGTATTAATTTTTTATTTTTCCATTCAGTTCCGTTCAGTTCCGTTACTCAGTCGTGTCCGACTCTTTGCGACCCCCTGAATTGCAGCACGCCAGGCTTCCCTGTCCATCACCAACTCCCAGAGTTCACCCAAACTCATGTCCATCGAGTCAGTGATGCCATCCAGCCATCTCATCCTCTGTAGTCCCCTTCTCCTCCTGCCCCCAATCCCTCCCAGCGTCAGAGTCTTTTCCAATGAGTTAACTCTTTGCATGAGGTGGCCAAAGTACGGGAGTTTCAGCTTTAGCATCATTCCTTCCAAAGAAATTAGGCAGTGTCAAATACTACATATATACAAATAATAAGTCTTCCTAACATCATTCACAGGAATTTCAATGAGCCAAAAAGTCCCTTTCTGAACACCAGTACTAAATTTCTCCCTTCACGTTGCCTCCTAGTTTTGAAAGGAATTACATTCAAAGAGGTCTACACACATACCTTTCTCCAGATTTCCTTGTCACCAAATTACTATGCCGTCTGATCTATGCATCATGGACTGGGTGTTTCCTGTTCAAAAAGCCATAAAGTTGTGTACACACACCAGCACTTAATCATCAAACAGAAGTGGTATATACGTAACTGACTAGTCTATACAGGCCCAAGAAGGACCTGAGGGTACAAATAAGTTACATGAAGAGTGGTCCAAAAACCTAAGGTGCCTACACCTCCCACACTACCTTTTACTCAGCCTATATCTAAGGCTTCATGTGGAGCTCCCTACAATCAGCACACAGAAGAAAAAAGAACTTGGGCCTGGTTTCGAGATGGTTCTACATAATATACAGGCACCTCCCCAAAGTGGACAACTATAGCACTGAAGCCCATTTCTGGACATCCCTGAAGGACAGCAGTGAAGGGAAATCCTTCTTGTGGGCAATACATTGAGCAATTCACTTGGATGATAACTTCACAAGAAAGCAGAATCAGAGAAATGGCTAGATATGCGATCTTTTACCAGTATACGGGCAATGGCCAGTGTTTTGGCAGGATGGTCAAGGACTTAGAAGAATACAGTTGGAAAATGGGTGACATGGTAATCTGAGGAAGAGGTATGTGGATAGACCTCTCTGAATAGGCAACAAAATGTGAAGATATTTGTGTACCATGTGAATGCCTACCACAAGGTAATTGTGTGAATGCCTACCAGAGTTTGTTTGTTTGTTTTTAATAATTCTATGCCTATGACCTATTCTGTGTATACCAGTGTGCTTTTTCCCCAGCCGCCCTAGTAAGCACCTAAAAAGCTTATGAACAAAGTGGCCAGAGTGGCAAGGGCATAAGTTACATAGGGGCTTCCCTGGTAGCTCAGCTGGCAAAGAAGCCGCTTGCAGTGCAGGAGGCCCTAGTTCAATTCCTGGGTCAGGAAGATCCACTGGAGAAGGGATAGGCTAACCACTCCAGTATTCTTGGCCTTCCCTGGTGACTCAAGTGGTAAAGAATCCACCTGCAATGCAGGAGACCTGGGTTCAACCCCTGGGTTGGGAAGATCTTCTGGAGAAAGGTATGGCAACCAACTTCATTATTCTTGCCTGGAGAATGTCCATGGTCAGAGGAGCCTGGGGAGCAATAGTCAATGGGGTCTTAAAGAGTTGAACATGACTGAGTGACTAAACACAGCACAGCACACAGCAATATGGACTTCCACTCATCAAAGCAGGCTGCCTACAGTCAGTGGCCTCTCTGCCAGCTGCAGAGGCCAATACTGAGTTTCAGAATATGGTACCATTCCCTGGGGGTGATCATCCAGCCACTTTCTGGCAAGTTGATTACGCTGGACTGTTTACATCATGGCATCATGGAAGGAGCAATGTTTTATGTTTATGTTTAATGTTTACTCGAACAGTCACTTACTCTGGATGCAGATTTGTCTATCCTGCACACAGTGCTTCTGTCGAAAATACCATCTGTGTGGACTTAAAGAGAATATTTTATCCACAATTAGAGTATTCCACTGAATTGCTTCTGATCAAAAATTTACTTCCTAGAATCTTCCCATTGTCATGAGAAAGCTGGCTTGATAGAACAATAGCATGATCTTTTGATGACCCAGATATGGTACCTGCTATGTGGCAATACGTTACAGGATTGGACAAGTTTCTCTAGAAGACTATATATGCTATGAATCAGTATCCGACATATATTGCTGTTTCTTGCATAGCCAGAACTAATGAGTCAAGAAGTGGAAGTGAGAATGGTGACACTCACTAACCCCTTAGTAATTCACTGGCAAAACATGTGTTTTTTGTTCCCATGACCTCATGTTCTGTTAGCCTAAAAGTCATTGTTCCTAAGGAAGGAATATTTCTGCCAGAGGACACAACAATGACTCTACTAAACTGGAAGTTAGGACTGCCACTTGGCCACTCTCAACTCTTTCTGTCACTCAAATAATAGACAAAGAAGAGCTACTGTACTTGGTGGGGTGATTGATCTTGGCTACCAAGGGAAGATCAGACTCTTCCTGCAGTGGAGGTATGGATGAGTATGTCTAGAATACAGGAGATCACTTTGTGCTTGTGTGCTCATGCTTAGGCACTCAGTCATGTCTAACTTTTTGCGACCCCATGGACTATAGCCCACCAGGTTCCTCTGTCCATGGGCATTCTCCAGGCAAGAATACTGGAGTGGGTTGCCATTTGCTTCTCCAGGGGATCTTCCCAACCCAGGGATCAAACCCAGTCTCCTGCATTGCAAGTGAATTCTTTACCATCTGAACCACCAAGGAAGCCACTTGAGAGATCATTTTGGGTTTCTCTTACAATTACCATGCCTTTGGATTGAATTCAATGGAAACTTACAACAACCAAATCCAGGCGGGACTCATAAACTCTTCAGGAATGAAGTTTTGTGTCACCCAATGTGGCAAAGAAACATAACCTTGCTGAAGACAAGCGGCATATAGAATGAAAAGTGGAAGGAGGTAGTGATAAGCAACAGTTACTAGTTACAAAAGCAAATAGTATAATTTTTAGGAGTGTTCTTCCTTATTTGTTTGTGAATATGTTTGCATGTGTGTGTATAGCAAATATCTTTGTTTTCTTCTCTTTTGTTTCATCATATAACATAAGATGTATTATCATTATAGTATTTAAGTATTGTTAACTTTATATCATAGTATTCACGGTATGAAATATCAAGGAGAAGAGTAAATACAGCTCAAACCCCTCCTCTTCTGGAGAACGGATTACTGGGTATCTGGTTACATGCAAGTGAAGTGAAAGTGAAGGTCCTCAGTCATGTCTGACTCTTTGCGACCCCATGGACTATACAGTCCATGGAATTCTCCAGGTCGGAATATTGAAGTGGGTAGCATTTCCCTTCTCCAGGGGATCTTCCCAACCCTGGGATGAAACCAAGGGTCTCCTCCATTGCAGGCAGATTCTTTACCAGCTGAGCCTCAAGGATTACATGCAGGATAGTTGTACAATAGTAGGTGGAATTCTGATGGTGTTATTGTCTTTATTTGGAGATTAAGTATCATTAAGAAGATATACATGTGCTCTATGTCGATAAGAAGTGAACTTGTATTTGAAAAGAGTATTTCAACATATGAGTTTTATGGGCCCTCATCATTCATACTATAACATATAAAAATAAATCATACACACACAGCTAATTCTTGACTTGAGTTTTAACCTGGTAAGTCCACTTATATGAGGATTTTTTCAATAAATACTATAGTACTATACAATTGGCCATTGGTTGAATCTGCAGAGATGTAATCATAGATTTGGAGGGCCAATTGATTATGGTAATTGAGGACTGGTGGAGTTTGGTATCCACAATAGGTCCTGCGACCAATGCCTTTTGTATACTGAGAAATGACTTTGTATTCTTTACATCAATTATAAATGTGTGTTTGTGTGTGTGCATGCATGTGCACATACGATTGGATTTATTTCTCAGGAGAAGTTAGACTAATGCAAATGACCATTGAGAAGGAGGTCTCTGACTGAGAAGGAGACCAAGGAGAAGGTAGTGAAAGCCAAGGAGAGAGACCTCAGAAGAAAACAAATTACTGACCCCTTGATGTTGACTTCTGGCCTCCAGAATTGTGAGAAAATAAATGTGCTAAGTTACACATTCTGTATTATTTCATTATGGCAACCCTAGTCCGCTACTAAAATAAAATACAGGCTTTCACTGTCATAAAAATAACAAAAAATTCAGACCTGCATTAAAACACAAAATATGTGGAAGAATGCAGAGTTGAGTAATAAATAACTTTCCCAGGCAACAATATGTCACTTCTTGTCTTCCCATCTTCTAATTCCCCGAGCTCTATAGGAGAGCTTTTTGAGTTAAGTGAACCTAGTATACATTCACACTTGAGCCTATTTCCTCAAATGGACTTACTATATGGACCCCACACCACAATGAAGAGGATGTCTAAATAAGGATATTCCTGACTGTTTCACACATTACACATATCATACTAGATTTATATTGCATATAACAAATTGCCACCAATTCAATGACTTCAAACACTATTCATCTGTCATCTCAGTGTTTCTGTAGGTCAAAGGTCCAAGGACTGATTAACTGTGTCTTCAGATAAAGATCTACTAACGCTGAAATCAGAGAGTTGCTCAGGTTTGCACGTTCATCTTGAGCTTGGAATCCTCTTCCAAACCCATTCACACTACTGGCAAAGTTCAGTTTCTTATGTTTGTAGGACTGAGACACTGTCTTCATGCTAGATAAGGGCCAAAGGTTACTCTAAGCAATTAGAGTCTTTCTTCAAGTCCTTGACACATTGGTCCCTTCATCTTCAGGGTGAGCAATGTAGAATGCTTCTACTATAGTATTTGACTTTATGAAGGCCCCAGTCTCTTTGACAGGCTTACCTGGTAGTGTTAATAAAACCAGATAGTCTCTCTTTTCCAAGATATTAAAATATTCTTACTTTAGACAGTATATTAAAAACCAGAATTGAAAGAGACACGTGTACCCCAATGTTCATTGCAGCACTGTTTATAATAGCCAGGACATGGAAACAACCTAGATGTCCATCAGCACATGAATGGATAAGAAAGCTGTGGTACATATACACAATGGAGTATTACTCAGCCATTAAAAAGAATACATTTGAATCAGTTCTAATGAGATAGATGAAACTGGAGCTGATTATACAGAGTGAAGTAAGCCAGAAAGAAAAACACCAATATAGTATACTAACACATATATATGGCATTTAGAAAGAGGGTAATGATGACCCTGTATGCGAGACAGCAAAAGAGACACAGATGTATAGAATGGACTTTTGGACTCTGAGGGAGAGGAAGAGGGTTGGATGATTTGGGAGAATGGCACTGAAACACGTATACTATCATGTAAGAAATGAATCGCCAGTCTATGTTTGATACAGGATATAGGATGCCTGTGGCTGGTGCACGGGGATGATCCAGAGAGACGATATGGGGTGGGAGGTGGGAGTGGGGCTCAGGATTGGGAACTCATGTACACCCGTGGTGGATTCATGTCAATGTATGGCAAAACCAATACAGTATTGTAAAGTAAAATAAAGTAAAAATAAACATTTAAAAAAAAAAAGCAAAAAACACAGAGGCATCACTTTGACAACAAAGATCCAGATAGTCAAAGCTGTGGTTTTTCCAATAGTCATGTACGAATGGGTGAGTTGGACCATAAAGAAGGCTGAGGGTGAAAGAATTGATGCTTTTGAACTGGGGTACTCGAGAAGATACTTGAGAGTCCTTTGGATGGCAAGGAGATCAAACCAGTCAATCCTAAAGGAAATTAACCGTGAATATCCATTGAAAGAATTGATACTGGAGTGGAAGTTCCAATACTTTGACCACCTATGATGCTGACTCATAGAAAAAGATCTTGATGCTAGGAAAGATTGAGGGCAAGAGGAAAAAGGTATAACAAAAGATAAAATAGTTGGATGGCATCACTGAATTCATGGACATGGGTTTGACAAAACTCAGGTAGATAGTGAAGGACACGGAAGCCTGGTGTGCTGCAGTCCATGGGATCACAAAGAGTCAGACATGACTGAGCAACTGAACAACAAACAGACAAACAAAATCTCTCTTTTAACTGACTCAAAGTCAACTTATCAGAAGTCTAATCACAAAAGAAATATTGCATCATATTTACAAGGGGAGAGGATTTTAAAAGGTGTATACATCAGATGTTGAAAATCTTTGGGGCTATCTTAAGCTTCTTTTTACCATGCACATAATGTGGGTAAAACATATCCTAGTGGTTAAAAACATGAATTTTAGAGCTGGACATACTGAGTTCAAACCCAATTATATTGCAAATTAACTAAGTAATATTATGCACCCCCTGTAGCTCAGATGTAAAGAATCTGCCTACAATGCAGGAGACCAGGTTCAATCCCTGGATCAGGAAGATCCCCTGGAGAAGGGAATGGCAACCCATTCCAGTATTCTTGCCTGGAGAATTTCATGGACAGACTATGCAGTTGCAAAGAGCTGGACACAACTAAGCAAATTTCATTCATCATTGCAATCTTGTGCAAGTTACTTAAATTCCATGTGCTGTTGTTTCCCTCATATGTAATATACCTGGTTTATAAGTGTTCCTGTTTTGCAGGTTGTTGTGAAGATTCAAATGTATATATAGAAAGAGAAAATGAAAAGAAAGCTTGGAAATGTATATGCACACAGAAAAAAACTGTACGCATTTTAGGAATTTTATTATTAGAATAAAAATATGTTGAACCAAAGTGAGAAATCACATTTTATTAAACTGTGCTGCCCTGCTCTTAACTCCAGAACTCTTTCACAACTCCCTACTCATCAATTTCTTCTCCAGTGCTGTGATTGCCCTACCTAACTGCCAATTCAGATTTTCTAATATGTTTGCTAAGTTTAATAATTGTTTCTTAAATTATGTCTGGAATTATTTACATTATGATGGGTTATGGTTTTTCTAGTAGTCATGTACGAATGTGAGAGTTGGACCATAAAGAAGGCTGAGGAGTGAAGAACTGATGTTTTCAAAATATGATACTGGAGAAGATTCTTGAGAGTCCCTTGGACTGCAAGATCAAACCAGTCAATCCTAAGGGAAACCAACCCTAAATATTCATTAAAAGAACTGATGCTGAAGCTGAAGCTCTAATATTTGGCCATCTTATGCAAAGAACAAACTCATTGGAAAAGACTGTGATGCTGGGAAAGATCAAAGGCAAAAGGAGAAGGGCACAGCAGAGGATAAGATGGTTGGATGGCATCATTGACTTCATGGACATAAATTTTACCAAAGTCCAGGAGATAATGAAGGACAGGAAGCCTGGTGTGCTGCAATCCATTGGGTTGCAAAGAGTCAGACACCACTTAGCAACTGAACAACAATAACAAAGGGTAGAAAATGGCAGTTAAAAGCCAAAAAAAAAAAAAAAAAAACCACCCTACAATAATCAAACAGAATAAGCCTTTCATGTTCTAATCTGATAACTGATCTGGACAATATTTTGAAAGAGTTTCTCATTCAAGTATTTATAATAGTTCTTGAGTCCATATTATTCACAATAAAAGTTAGAAGCTATGGTTTCTTAATATAATTTGATACACATTATCAAAACATGACATTAGCAGTGCAAACATGCTGTTGGAAATGAAGAAATTGGAAATCAAAGCATTTAGTTTCTAAAGTCAGTTCCCCATGTAACTTTTCTGTGAAACTGTGAAAAATCTGTAAACTACTATTGGATTCTTCACAGCAATTCAACAGCAACAAAATAGTGAACAAAGATCAAAGACTCTTTCAGTTATAAATTCTCTATTTTATGAGTAAAATATATCAATATTAGCTTCATTGGTTAAATTTGTAAGAAATAGTAATTACTGGGTTGTTTGGTTTTTTTTTTCATTTTCAATCCATAAAGCCACAAAATCCAGAGCAAACTCCTTTTATAATAGATAATCATCTCATTGGAGTTTATTTTTTTCCTTTTTAAAAAATTATTTTTTGCAATTTTAAAGGTAACTTTGTTCAGTTATTTAAAAATTTTGTCCATATTTCCCATGTTGCACAATAAATACATCCTTATGGTCTGTCTCACACTAAGTATCTCACATCTTCTTTACCCATTCATCTGTTGATGTATCTCTTTAAAACAGCTTTCATATCCATTATCTCATTTCATCTTACACACACTACAGTATTCTTGCCTGGAGAATTCCCATGGAATCCCCTGCAGACTGGCAGGCTGAAGTCCTTGGGTCGCAAAATGTCAGACACGACTGAATGACTAACCACAGCACAGCACATACACCACAAACACACACAGAATGTGGTCAATAGAACTGATATTAGCCCTACTTAAGCAGTCCAAGGGGTCACAAAGAGTCAGACATGACTGAGCGACTGAACTGAAGTATTATCTTTACTTTGTAGAGGGAATAAAGATGATTCAGATAAGTAAGTTGCAAAAGACACAGTTAAAAGTGCTGGTGCCATGACTAAAATTTAAATTTCAGTGTTTGCTTTTTTCAGCATAAAACCATTTTCATGTGATTTTCACTTTAAGGGGACATAGTTTAATACTTCTATGCTTTAATCTTTAAAGAAAATAAGACAAAAATCATAACACAGTTGTTATGAGGCACAAATGGCAAAATATTGCACACTGTGTTTTCTATTTAAGTGATTTTTAAAATCATAGATTTGGCAGTCAGCGAGTAGATATTGTGTTTCCAAGACAATAGATTAACAATGTACAATGCTAGGTTAAGACAAAATTTCTGTCTCATTAAGCATTTGTACTTGGGGGATATCAAAAAAAAAAAAAGCTATTATCATTTCTTTTTATTTTTGTCTGAATAATATTGGAAGTCTTGTGCAGTCACCTAATATGCAAGATACCTTATGAAAATAGGTATCTAGAATCACTAGACATTCTACAATGAGATAAAACTCTTAAAATTAAGTGAATAAACAGTGATAGGGTCCAACGTTTGAATAAAGTTGAAAAAATATTTTAAAATAGATAATTGTGCTTTTTACTCCACTCAACTATTTTCTTATGTCTTCCTTCAGTTCAGTTCAGTCACTTAGTCGTGTCCGACTCTTTGCAACCCGATGAATCACAGCACGCCAGGCCTCCCTGTCCAGCACTAACTCCCGGAGTTCACTCAGACTCACATCCATCGAGTCCGTGATGCCATCCAGCCATCTCATCCTCAGTCATCCCCTTCTCCTCCTGCCCCCAATCCCTCCCAGCATCAGAGTCTTTTCCAATGAGTCAACTCTTTGCATGAGGTGGCCAAAGTACTAGAGTTTCAGCTTTAGCATCATTCTTTTCCAAAGAAATCCCAGGGCTGATCTCCTTCAGAATGGACTGGTTGGATCTCCTTACAGTCCTAGGGACTCTCAAGAGTCTTCTCCAACACGACAGTTCAAAAGCATAATTCTTCGGTGCTCAGCCTTCTTCACAGTCCAACTCTCACATCCATACATGACTACTGGAAAAACCATAGCCTTGACTAGACGGACTTTAGTCGGCAAAGTAATGTCTCTGCTTTTGAATATGCTATCTAGGTTGGTCATAACTTGTCTTCCTTAATGGGAGTTAATTCAAAAAGTCTGCCTAAGTATATTTCAATCTTGAGCTTATAAAAATTTACCAGTCATAGAGATGATTCAAGAGAATATCTTTAAGAAATAAAATATATTGTTTGCAGAGAAGAATTATATTTACCTGTGGCACACATAAAAGGTAAATTTTATCAATCTTGTCAGCCAATTCAGGTTAATGCAGAACCAAATATAAATTGAGTTTTCTTTTTGTCCAAATGTAAGGCTTACTTAAAGATGAAAGTGAAAAATAATGCAAATTTGGAACCTTAAGTGTTGCTACCTAAACATTTTCAAAATGTGAGTAAATATAGTTATTTGATAAACACAAAGAGTACATTTTAAGGACTGGTTTACTGAGATATTGATTATAATGTAATAATTTCTAAAAAATTTTGGTTTCATAGTAACTTGCAATAACTCTAATGATCTCAGCCTTTGTCCTGTAAAGTCTTTACTTTTTCCTTTAAGAAATATGAAATAGCTAAGTTTCAGAGGTGCCACTGTGTTGATACTGAGGCTAATATAAATGTAATAACCTATAGGTATAAATAGTTAATGATAAGATAATTGAGCAACATATCTCCTCTTGTATCATCCCTAATTATCACATTATTCATATATGAGAGATAATTTCCAACATCATTGCTAACTAAGACTTAACATGGTGATTGAACCAATGATATTTTATGTTATTTCTTATAATCTATGATTATTTCTTATATTATATGGGACATCTTCTCAGATAATCTTATGATTTTATTTATAAAAGTTCAAAAAGAGACAAATATAGTATAGTAAAATCACCAAACTATAACTTCAGTATTAGCTACATGAATTATAAGGAATATTTCTAAACACAGAAGGAAAAAAAAAAAATTTATCAAGCTTTCCCACTGATTAATTATGTGATTTGGGACAAATAATTTAACTTCTGTGTTCTTTCATCTCCATCTGTTAATTTATATTCCATGAAGCATTTTTATGACTTAGATATTTGCAAGGTAAAGTAATGTTAAAAAGGGAAAAAAAGAAAGTGTCATCTGGAAAATGAGGATAATGATATAGTAATTGTCAGTTAAACAGTTTGAATTTTTGGAAGAAAACTATGAAGCAATTTGAAGCATTATTATTTAATGAAAGCAGCTATTCTGTTACTAACATTCACATGAACATAATGGTATAAATTATAAATGAATCTTTCTACTTTGGAAAGAAAGTGGGAGGTAGAAAATTGTCATTCAGAAACAACTTGATATGTAAAAAGTAAAGAACTTAGCATTATCTAGTGGTTTAATAGCAGATCAACCTAAGGGTGAAATATCTTTCCTCCAATATAAGAACAAAGGTTGTTATACGAATCTTTTTGGCCTACTGCTATCTTTTCAGTTAATGTAAAGGTTAATGCAAAATACTTTATCCATAGTTTGGTTGTCTCCTGTCTTGAAATGGGCTTCCCTGGTGGCTCAGAGGTTAAAGCGTCTGCCTGCAATGTGGGAGACCTGGGTTCGATCCCTGGGTCAGGAAGATGCCCTGGAGAAGGAAATGGCAACCCACTCCAGTATTCTTGCCTGGAGAATCCCATGGACAGAGGAGCCTGGTGGGCTATACAGTTCACGGGGTTGCAAAGAGTCGGACACGACTGAGCGACTTCACTGTCTTGAAATAGCTCAGCTTTCTTTGCATTTTCACTTAGGCTCTCTTGTCTCTCCTCGCTATTCTTTGGAACTCTCCATTCAGATGGTATATTTTTCCTTTTCTCCTTTGCCTTTCTCTTCTCTTCTTTTCTCAGCTATTTGTAAGGCCTCTCAGACAACCATTTTGCCTTTTGATTTCTTTTTGACAGGGATGGTTTTGATGACCACCTCCTGTACAATGTTATAGGCCTATGTCCAAGTTTTTCAGGCACTCTATCAGATCTAATCCCTTGAATCTATTGGTCACTTCCACTGTGTAGTTGTAAGATATTTGATTTAGGTCATACCTGAATGGCCGAGTGGCTTTCCCTACTTTCTTCAAGTCTGTATTTTGCAAAAAAGAGTTCATGATCTGAGCCACAGTCATCTCCTGATCTTCTACATCTGTGGCTTCAAAGAATAAGATCAATCTGGTTTTGGTATTGTCCATCTGGTGATGTCCATATGTAGAGTTATCTCTTGTGTTGTTAGAAGAGGGTTTTTGCTATGACCAGTGTCTTCTCTTGGCAAAACTGTTAGCTTTTGCCCTGCTTCATTTTGTATTCTAAGGCCAAACTTGCCTGATACTCCAGGTGTCTCTTGACTTCCTACTTTTGCATTTCAATCCCCTATGATGTAAAGGACTTTTTTTTTTCCTGAAGTTAGTTCTAAAAGGTGTTGTGGGTCTTCATAGAATGGTCAACTTCAGCTTCTTCAGCATTAGTTGTTGGGGCATAGACTTGGATTACTGTGATATTGAATGGTTTGCCTTTTAAGTGAACAGATATCATTCTGTCATTTATGAGATTGCACCCAAGTACTATGTTTTGGAATCTTTTCCTGACTATGAGACCTATTCCATTTCTTCTAAGGAATTCTTGCCCACAGTAGTAGACATAATGGTCATCTGAATTAAATTCACCCATTCTGGTCCATTTTAGTTCACTGATTCCTAAAAAGTTGATGTTCACTCTTGCCATCTCTTGTTTGACCACTTACAATTTACCTTGATTCAAGGACATAATAGTCCAGGTTCCTATGCAATATTGTTCTTTACAGCATCAGACTTTTCTCTCACCATTATACACATCCACAACTGGGCACTGTTTCCACTTTGGCTTCATCTCTTCATTCCCTCTTTCTCCACTCTTCTGTAGTAGTATACTAGGCACCTACTGACCTGGGGAAGCCATCTTTTAGTGTCCTGTCTCTTTGCCTTTTTATACTGTTCATGGGGTTCTCAAGGCAAGAATACTGAAGTGGTTTGCCATTACCTTCTCGAGTGGACCATGTTTTGTCAGAACTCTCCACCATAACCTGACCATTTTGCCTGGCCCCATATGTCATGTGCATTGAGTTAGACAAGCTTGTGGTCCATGTGATCAGCTTGATTAGTTTTCTGTGATTGTGGTTTTCAGTCTGTGTGTCCTCTGGTGGAGAAGGATAAGAGGCTTATAGAAACTTCCTCATGGAGAGATGACTAAGGAAGAAAGTGGGTGGTGTCCTAAGCATGTAGGAAAGCCTATGCTCAGTAAATCTTTAATCCAATTTTCTGCTGATGGCTGAGGCTGTGTTCCCTCCCTGTAGCTTGGCCTGAGGCCAAACTATAGTAGTGGTAATGGCTGTAATGGTGACCACCTCAAAAGGTCTTATGCCAGCATGCTGAAGCTCCCAGGACTATTGTAGTCAGTGTCCCAGACTCCATGATAGGCCACTATTTACCCACACCTCCACCAAAGACTCCTGGACACTCACAGGCACATCTGGCTCAGTCTCTTTTGGGGTCACTGCTCCTTTCTCCTGGGTCCTGATGTACACAAAATTTTGTTTGTGCCCTCCAATAGTCTTTGTCCCCAGTTCTGTGGAATTTGTTTAATCAAATCCCACTGGTCTTCAAAGTCACATTCCCTGGGGCTTCTCAGTCCTTTAGCCAGCTCCCCAGGTTGGGAAATCTTTTGTGGGTCCTAGAAATTTTGCGAAAGTATGAGAACTTCTTTGATATAATTGTTCTCCAATTTGTGGGTTGTCTGCTTGGCAGCTCTATAGTGTAGCTAATGCTAACCTCCTCCAAGAGGATATATGCCATACACCATGCCTTCCAGGTCTGCTGCAGCCAGAACCCCTGTCAATGAGGCAGGTCACTACTGACCCATGCCACCATGGGAGACACTCAAACATTCAAAGACAGATCTGGCTCAGTCTCTTGTGGGGTGTCACTGCTCCTTTCCCTCTGTCCTGATGCACACAAGGTTTTGTTTGCACCCTCCAAGTATCTCTGGTGGGCCTGAAATTTTATTTTAAATGTGATTGCATTCCTCCTACCAACTTATTGGGGCTTCTCCTTTGCCCTTGGATGTGAGGTATTTTTTGGTGGGACCCAACAGTCTCCTGTTGGTGGTGTTCAGCAGCTGGTTGAAATTTTGGTGTTTTCATAGGAGAAGATGAGCACACATCCTTCTACTCTGCCATCTTCTTAAGTCAAGTCTCTGAGAAGTGGTAAGGGATTATAAGAATTGAAATAATATATGCATTTTATTCATTCTTTTAAATAAAGCATTGCTATGTGTAAAGAAAGATGTATATTTTTATGAAATCAAGTTAGGCTCAAAGAGTCATTTACAATGGGCATATGACATTAGTCATCCTCTTGAAAATAGATGTAATAAAATGTTTAGGTGAAAATAAGTAAAATAAAATATCCCATGTATTTTTTTAATCCATCTCAATTTTCCTAGAGAAGGTGGTAGTTATATTATGTATAAATTACTCATGAGGAGAACAATATACTCTTAGCTGTCCATGTATTCAGAGTAAGACATAACATTTTAGTTTTAAAATTGTTTAGAGCATGTTCCACAATAGGATAAAGAATTATAACAACATACAAGAAATTTAAATAATCTTTATTATTTTGTATATTTATCTTCTGTTTTAGATAGAAATTGTAAATATAATTCCATTTCATACAAAAAGTTGGATAAGGAGATTTTTAATATTTTAAACTATATAAAATTGTATACTATTTGTTTACTATATGTTACTATTGTATACTATATGTTTTTAAATGAGATTTTATTCTGTAAGAATTAAAATGACCCCATCTGTGCATTTGTAAATCAATAACCATCAAATCAAATGCACCACCATTAAATGGTAATATAAGCCTATCATGGGGACTGTGAATAAGTTTGACCCAATCTTGTATTTCAAGATGTTACAGTTTGTAAAGCTCATTAAACAGAGTGAAAAAATACAAATGCAAATAATACAGTCTAATGCTTTAATGATGACTGTCAAAGAGATATTTTATTAGAATCCTGCTTCACATTCAATTTAGAATGGTAGATTGTAAACAACATTAAAGAATTATATTGAAAATAGCATATATTGAAGATCAACCAAGATGGTAGAGTAAAAGGATATAGAACTTGTTATTCCCCATGAACACATCAAAATTACATTTACATGTGAAAGAATTATCACTGAAAACTAACTGGAAACTCCAATACAGCCAAAGTTGTAGGAAAGATACACAAGTAATTGGGTACGAAGGGAAGAAAAGCAGTCAGGTCAGGACCTGTGTCTTTGGGAGAGTACTAGGGGAAAAGGGAGAATAAGTAAAAAGACACCACCCTGAGGAGTAAGCAGTGAGAGCCACTTAGTGAATTCCACAGTCATGGTGTCCAGCTCAGGGGAGATGAACCTTCTTGGTTAGCCCCTGAGGCAGGGCAGAGAGAAGTCTGCTCTAGCAACTGCTGGGTTTGCCATGACTGCCTTAATGAGTGACCTAACCCAAGCTGAGTTACAGCTCTGGCCCTGCTCACTCTACATCACATCATGACACTGCATAGGATGGCCACAATCTGAGAGAAAACTTGGTCTTGGGATGCAGAGGTGGTCCAATCTCAGGGTGAAGTCTGCATGGGCTTTCAGTGGGTATTCTTGGTGCTTACTCAAACAAGACCCCACCACTCCACCACAGGTCCTGCAAATATGCACCAAGAGTCCATGTGTGCCCTGTCAACTCTACAGTGTGCCTCCACAAAGGGATAGGGGTGGTGGAGGCTGAGGGCAGTGATGGACTATGAGAGACAAAGGGGACCTGACCTGAGGCTGTATCTAAGCAGAGCAAGGGAAATAAACATAGGCACTTGCACAGGCAATGCATCAGAGAGAGCTCAGAACCCTGTCTACAGCCAACAGAAACAGAGAGTCAACACAGGTCCTACTTGCTTCAGGACTCTTCCTCTCTGTTGCAAGAGTCCCAGTTCAGGGAAAGGGGAAAACATGTACTTCAAGGAAAGAGAACCCCAAGCCCAAGTTGCTTCTGTTCTAGCAACTTGCCTAGACCCTATACCCAGTAGGGTGCTAATGGTCACTGAATGGATAGGAAGTCTTGCCTCACAAGCACCTCTGCTCTAGTTGTTCCATCTCCAGCCTCAGTGCTTACAAGGTGATATTTGCTGACACATCCTAAGGAAAGATTTAACTTGCATCCATGTCAAATCCAGTTCTCCCACCAAAAGTATTGGGCACACCCGGTCTGTACAGGAGCTCCTATATAGGGTCACCATGTCAAACTGTAAACTGAAGGTAATTGTTTCATCTAACTTTAGAGAGGTGGAGAAAATTAAGCAAAATTAAAAGACATAGATATTAACATGGAAGTAAACAATTAACTGGATAAATAATTCAAACTATTGATTATAAAAATGGTAAGTACATGAGTGAGAAGAAGTGATCCACACAGTGTTAATTTTAATAAAAATTTAGAAAATATTTTAAAAAGATCCAGTCAGAAATAAAGAATTAAATAGCTGAAATAAACACAAAGAAGGAATGAACAGCACACTAAGTGATAGAGAAGAACACATGAAATATCTGTAAAACAGAAAAATGGAAGCTGTCCAATCAGAACAACAAAAAGAAAAGTTAATTAAAAAATATGAAAACAGTATATGAAACCTCTGGGATAACATTAAGTGTACCAATATTTGCATTATAGGAGTGCCAGATGGAGAAAAGAGAGAAATGGTTCACAAATTCATTTGAGGAAATTATGGCTGAAAACCACCCAAACTTGAGGGAAACAAGTCTGCAAGCATAGGAAGTATACAAGGTCACAAATAGGATGAACCCAAACGAATCCAAAATAAGAGATACAATCATTAAAATGGCAAAAGTTAAAGATAAAGAGAAAACTTTAAAGACAGCAAGAGGGGAAAGAAAAAAAACAGTCATATTAAAGCAAATAATCATAAGGCCATCAACAAATTTCTTTGCAAAAAAATTGGAGGCCAGATTGGAGTTGCACAATATATTCAAAGTATACTAAAAGGGGAAAAACAGCAACCTAAGATAATCTACCCAGAAAGTTAATTAATTAGAATCTTAGGTAAAATAAAGAACCTCTCAGATAAGCAACAACTGAAAGAGCTCATCAACCCCAAAATAAATGTTAAAGGATTTTCTGTAAGAGGAAAAAGAAGGAGCATTAGAAAAGGGCTAATCCAACTAGGAAAGGCAAATATATAGAAATAAATGAGGATCAATCACTTAAATAAGCCAGTAATAAAAGATTTGTAAAAGCAACTGTAGTTAACAATGCCAAATTAAAGAATACAGATGAAAATGCAAAATAGGACGCCAAAAATATAAAATGTAGGGAAGGGGAGTAAAAAGTGTAGATCTCGTAGGTCTACATTTAAGCAGTTTAAAACAATTATCAGTTTAAAACAAGTAGTTATAGACCCACATATATGGAATGCATGGTTACCACAAATCAAAACCAATAATACACAAAAACTTAAAAGAAAGGAAGACACATATACTACTAAAGAGATTTATCACACCACAAGGGAAGAAACAAAAAGAAGAAATGGAAAGAGAAGAACCACAAAAACAACTGGAAAATAAGTAATAAAATGGCAATATGTACACACCTATGAATTATTACTTTGCCTGTCAATGGACTAAATGCACCAATTAATAGATATGGTATGGCTTATTTGACCAAAAATAAAAAAAGAAAACTGCTTCTGTACCCTGCCCATAAGAGACTTATTTCAGACCTAAAGACACACACAAACTGAAAGTGAAGGGAAGGAAAAATACTTCATCCAAACAAACAAAAGTGTGCATATTAATACTCATATCAGGTATAACAGATTTTAAGATAAAGTTTATAATAAATGACAAAGAAGGGCATGATTCAGTGATAATGGAATCAATAAAAGAGAATCTTATGCTTATTAACATATATACGAATATAGGAGTACTTGTGTAAATACTAACAGACATAAAGGGGAAATTTGATGATAATACAATGACAGGAGACTTTAACACCAACAACAGACAGATCATCCAGACAGAAAATCAGTACACGCAACAGCAGACTCAAATGACAAAATTGACTAGTTGCACTTAATAGGGCATTTCATTCCAAAACAGAGGATATATATATATATATACACAAATGGAATATTCTTCACAGGAGACCACATGCTAGACCAAGAAAAAAACAAATCTCAACAAATTTTAGAGGATAGAAATCATATGAAGCATTTTTTCCATCCCTACTGGTATGAAACTAAAAATCAACAACAGAAAGAAAAATGGGAAAATAATATATACATGGAGACTCAACAATGTACTACTAAAAATACAGTGGTTCTATGAAGATATCGAAGAAAAAATCATAAAACACTGTGAAACTAATGAAAGGCAAACACAACATTCCAAAATCTATAAGATGATCCAAAAGCGATTATAGGAAGAAAGTTTACAGCGAATGGACCATCCTTAAGAAACTAGAAAAACCTCAAGTAAACAACCTAATTTAAAAACTAAAGGAATCAGAAAAAGAACAAGCAAAGTCCAATGTCAGCAGAAGGAAAAAAAATCATAAAGATCAGAAAGGAAATAAAATAGAAACAAAATAAATAATAGAAAAGATCAATGAAACAAAGACTTTTTCGGTAAGATAAACAAAATTGATAAACCTCCACCCAGGCTCACAAAGAAAGAAAGTGAAGTCATTCAGTCGTGTCCGATTCTTTGCAACCCCATGGACTGTAGCCTACCAGTCTCCTCTGTCCATGGGATTTTCCAGACAAGAATACTGGAGTGGGTTGCCATTTCCTTCTCCAGGGGATCTTACCAGCCCAGGGATCGAACCTGGGTCTCTTGCATTGTAGGCAGACGCTTTTACCATCTGAGCCACCAGGGAAGTCTCACAAAGAAAGAGGGATGATCTAAT
The DNA here is from genome assembly GCF_023091745.1 of Budorcas taxicolor. Taxonomy (NCBI): domain Eukaryota; kingdom Metazoa; phylum Chordata; class Mammalia; order Artiodactyla; family Bovidae; genus Budorcas; species Budorcas taxicolor. The sequence goes on from NC_068910.1 coordinate 93,163,007, forward strand.
TAAACAAAATAAGAAAACAAAGAGTAGGATTAACCAACACTGCAAATACACAAAAAAAAAAAAAAAAAAACAAAATAAATCATAAAAAAATACTACAAACAATAACTATGCCAACAAAATGGACAACCTAGAAGAAATGAGCAAATTTCCATAAACATACAACTTTCCACAAGTGAATCAAATAAAAAAGAAACAAACAAATTGAATAAATCAACCACTACTAATGAAATTGAATTTGTAATAAAATAGTCTCAGCAAACAAAAGTTCAGAACCAGATGGCTTCACAGGGAAATTCTACTAAACACATTAAGAGTTAATACCTATACTTCTCAAACCATTTCAAAAACTTGAAGAAGAGGAACCATCTTGAATTCATTCAATGGGATCACCAATACCAATACCAAAATAAGACAAAAACACCACAAACAAAATTTTTAAGAAAATTATAAGACAATATATTTGATAAACATAGATGCAAAAATCCTCAGCAAAACATTAGCAAACTAAGTCCAATAATATATATAAAAGGAGACTTCCCTGGTGGCACAGTAGATAAGAATCCACCTACCAGTGCAAGAGACATGAGTTCAATCCCTGGTCTGGGAAGATTCCACATGCAGCAAAGCAACTAAGCCCATGTGCCACAGCTATTTAGCCCACGTTTTAAGACCCACAAGCTGCAACTACTGAGCCTAGACACCTAAACTACTGAAACCCAGGAGCTCTAGGGCCTGCGAGTTGCAACTGTTGAGCCTGTGTGCCACAAGTAATGAAACCTGCACATCCTAGAGCCCGCATGTTACAACTACTGAAGCCCGCACATCTAGAGCCTGTGCTCTGCAACAAAGAAGTCAGTGTGATGAAAAGCCTGTAAACTACAACTAGAGAAAGCCTGTGCAAAGAACAGAGACCTAGTGCAGTGAAAAATAAAATATAAATAAATAAGTAAACATATATATATGTGTGTGTGTGTGTGTGTGTGTGTGTGTGTGTGTATAAAGGACCGCATACTATGATCAAACTGGATTTATTCCAGGAACACAAGGGTGGCTTGTCATTTGGAAAGGAAATCAATCCATGTGATACAACAGATTAATCAAATAAAAAATAAAAATCACACCATCATCTTAATAGACATACATAAAGCATATGAAAATATTCAGTCACAATAAAAACCCTCATCAACGTGGGTATAGAGTGGAAATATCTCTACACAAAAGGCCATTTATGACAAGCCTACAGCTAACATCGTACTCAACCCTGAAAAGTTGAAAGCCTTTCCTCTATATCCAGGAGGGAGACAAAGATGCCCATTCACCATTTCTATTTAACATAGCATTGTAAGTCCTAGCCACAGCGATCAGAGAAGAAAAAGAAATTAAAAAGCACCCAAATTGGAAGGGATGAAGTAAACCTGTTACTATTTGCAGATGACATGATATTTTATATAGAAAATCCTAGTCTCCACCAAAAATCTATTATAATTAATAAATTAATTCAGTATAAGCTGTAAGGTACAACTTTCAGAAATTTCTTGCTTTTCTATATATCAGTAATGAAATATCAGAAAGAAATATTTTAAAAACTCATTTAAAATAACATCAAAAATAATAAAATATGAATAAACATATCCTAGGTAAAAGATCTGTACTCTGAAAAACATAAAACATTGATCAAGGAAATTAAAGATAATACTAAGAAATTGAAAGATATCTCATGTTTTTGGGTTAGAAGGATTAACATTGTTAAAATGGCCATACTTCCAAAACAATCTACAGATTGTACACAATCCCTATCAAAATACCCATTTATTTTTAATAGAACTAGAACAAACAATACTAAAATTCATATAGAATCTCAAAAGATCCCAAACCGCCAAAAAAATCTTGAGGGAAAAGGAAAAAAGCTGGAGGTATCAGTCTCTAAGAATTCAGATTATGCTACAAAGTTACAGTAGTCAAAACAGAAAATTACTGGCACAAAAATAGAGACAGGTCAATGGACAGAACAGGTTGTCCCAAAATAAACTCATGCACCTGTTGTCACTCTGTGACAGAGGAGGAAAAAAATTTACATGGGAGAAAAGACAGTCTCTTCAACAAGTGGTGCCTGGAAAACAGGACAGCTACATTAAAATACAACTAACTAAAATAATGTAAGATTAGACTATTTTCTCATGCCATGTACAAAAAATAAGCTCAAAATGGATTAAAGACCTAAATGTAAGACCTGAAACCATAAAACTCCTAGAAGATAATTTAGACAGAACACTCTCTGACATAAACCATGGCAATTTTTTGGATCTGTCTCCTAAGACAAAACAAATAAAAGCAAAAATTAATAAATGAGATGTAATTAAAAGCTTTTGCACAACAACAAAACTAATCAACAAATGAAAAGACAGCCTGTGTAGTAGCAGAAAATATTTGCAAACATTATTTCCTACTGTCTTATTCACTTTCTCATTTTCTTACTCCTGATGGAATGTATCAAGTTAGATGTTTCCTTTACCAAAATCTGATCTAATGCATGATCAGGGCCACTAATGTAGTTTTATTTCAGTAATTATGGTTTTTATCACTATATTTTTCACTGATGGACGATCGTTGCCTCTTAGTTCTAGTTTCATGGGTGTAGCACAATCCTCAATTTTATCTCAATATAAATGAGAAATCAGGGTAAATTTATACAGAAAACAAAGTTTCTCTTTTCATTCCAGATGGACTTTTACTTTTGAAGTATAGTGCTTTCATAAAGCTGGAGATATTTGCTGATTATTTTTATATGGTACTCTATATTTGCCTTTTAATGGCTTAAACAAAAAAAAGATCTGGTTTTTGATGGGCATTATAGGTAATGTAATAAACTCATCATGTCCAGAAGAAAAAGGAATATAGTACAGACTGGCCAAATATCCACATGCAATGCATTGATCCTAAAATCTTCTACAGACTAAAAAGGAAATGGGGATAGGATTGGCCAAAGAGTTTGAAACCAAGAACCCTAGGCAATCTCTATAAAATTCTTCACTTGCAGGCATATTTTTTTCCTTTCCAAGTTAGTAGAATCACATACACTAAAAGCAAGTCTTAGCAGTTCTGTTCTATTCCCTTTTATTGTAAACTCATCCAGAAACAAGACCCATAAGGATGCCATAGCTCTAAGTCCAGAATGCACGTTTACATGAAACATTATAAGATATGCTTCTGTCTAGTAGGAGTTCTGCTTCCACCCAGGATGCAGAAACCTGGAAAGAGCATTGCCGCATCCTAATAACAAAAGAAAAATAGCCTGAAATCCACAGAAAGACGGGCACTTGTAAAGAGGGACAGGATATGAGAATTGACACACATATAACAGAATAAGGGAGAAGTGGTTCCGGGTAGCATACGAGAAGGTAAGAATTTAAGTTTAATAAATTGCTAATGTCTAAGTGTAGTTTAAGAGTACAGAAAACAATAAAAGTCACAGATAAGAAGGTTCTACTCATTCTTATGTTCTTCTCTTCCAAACTCCCCAATTGTACATGAGAAAGATTGGACACAGGGTGGGAGATGAAAACATCAGTGGTAGTGAAGGTTTAGAAAAAGAGGGGGGACTCCTTTTTGGAAAATCAAAAAGACCCACCCAGGCAATTCTACTTTAAGTAGGTGGTAAAGGTAACTTAGCTCCTCAAGGACATAGATAGAAGTGCATAGGAAAGGGCATTTATTACCCGTGAGTCCAGAAAAAGAAAGGATTTTTGTTGGTAGGAGAGGAGAAGAAAACTCTTTTTCTGACAAAAGCCACCAAAGATACAAAGCACAGTTTGACCACGAGCAGAATCACTGAGAAAGTTATCTTCAGAATGCAGAAATGACCTAAAATTGATGTTGGACCAGGATGAGAGAGAAAATATTTCTACCTCCAGCCCATGTGCGTAAGTGTGCGCACACGCGCATGCATGCACACATGCACACACACACACACACACACACACACACACACAGACCAGTACTAAATAACAAACAACAGAGTCAACTACTGAGGGAGGGGCAAGAGTACAGGGAGAAATCTCATCTGAATCATAGACACATATGGAAGACATAAAGTTGAGGGTGAATTGGAGCTATTGAGAAAGACAGCTTGCCAACCAGCCTTTACCTTTAAATCACCTCTGTTAACATAACTGGTTCTTTTCTATCAAGGCTGAAAGTAAAATTTATTAGAGAAAGAACAGTTTTTTAAACAAATGATACTAGAATAAGATGTTTAAATGTAAAATGAATGAATGAAAGGATAAATGAAAGATATATGTTTAAAACTTCAAAGACACACGGCTGAGAGGAAACATTTGCAAGCACGTATCTGACAAAGAACTTGTATTCACGGTATATGAAGAGTGCTAAAATCAAAACAAATAAGGCAACTAAAATGGGCACAACATTTCAAGACACTTTCATAGAGATATGATGGCAAATAAGATAAAAAAGCTATACATAATTAGTCATTGTGAAAACACAAATGAAACCATAATAAAATTCTACTACACATATAATGATAACCGAATGAGAAAACAAAAGCCAACCAAACAAAAAATTCCAAGTGCAGAAAATTATGTGCACTAGCTAGAACTCTCCTAAAATACTGATAGAAATGCAAAGTGGAACAGGCAGTGTGAACTAAAGTTAGGCAGTTTATTATCAAAAGAAAATATTCACTTACTATAGAATCATATAATCTACACTTTAGTGTTACTAAAAAAGATACATGAACAATGATTTGCACACAAAACAGTGAACACAAATGTTTATAGATGCTATATCCATAACTGTCAAAAGTGGTAATAACACAAATGCTCTTCACATGATGAATGAATACACCAATTAGCGCATGTCTATACAATGGAATACTATTCAACAATAGGAAAAAATAAATTATTTATAAAAAGAATAACTTTTCCAATGCATTATGCTAAGTGAAAGAAGTTGATCTGAAAAGGCTCCACTCAGATTTACTCCCTTTGTATTCCATTCTGGAAAAAGCAAACAAATTAGCATCTGTCAAGATTTGGGGTAAGGACAATGGTTGATTATAAAGGGGCAAAAGAAAACTTTTTTTCAATAATGGAAACATTCTATGTAATTTTGTTTTCATAGCTCTAAAATGTCAAAACTCATAGAAGTGTATGCCTAAAAGGGCAAATTTTCTGATTGTTAATGAAACCTTAATTATCTGACTTAAAACAAGTGTTCAAGATAAGCACAATTGTTTCTTTGCAAAAGTTAAATGAAGGACAATATTTCAAGCATTTCTATTAACACTAAATGAAAAATATATTTATAAAATATGATACATTTCATAGTGACAGAATTTTAAGCCTAGCAAGTTGAGATCAAGAACATATGTTTTTCTAAGTCAGTAATCTGAGTACTCTACAGTGGATCACACATCTCATGCCTAAAAAATGCAAGTCATAACAAAGACTAAATTTAATAATGATAATATTCAATGGAAATGAGCCACTTAGCGCCCATTAATATTCAGTGAAAGAAAAGGACGTATACCAACTCTTCCATAGTAAACTTTTAACAATTATTCTTTTCATAAAATGACATTGAAGAAATAAAACACAAATCATAGGTTTAGATCCTATCAGGTTCATTCTGAATTAAAATACTTCAATATAGATCACATCAAAGCTAATGATCAATGACTAAATATTGTTCATAGATCCCTTCCCACACAAGAACATATTACTACCAAAAGTTAACTTTAGTGGAACAATTAATGTTAAACATAAATGCAAACATGTTAACAAATGGACTTTGCCCAACTACCTAGTATTAGGAAGTCTTGCTGGTTTTTAATAACAATTGAATTTTTTTCAATGTGGAATAATTTTTTTCATGAACCTCACCAAGTTTCTAATAGTCCTATTGAAATTAAGTATCTGTTAAAAAGTCAGATACAACTGAGCGACTTCACTTTCACTTTTCACTTTCATGCATTGGAGAGGGAAATGGCAACCCACTCCAGTAATCTTGCCTGGAAAATCCCATGGATGGAGGAGCCTGGTAGGCTGCAGTCCATGGGGTCACTAAGAATCGAACAGGACTGAGTGACTTCACTTTCACTTTTCATTTTCATGCATTGGAGAAGAAAATGGCAACCCACTCCAGTATCCTTGCCTGGAGAATCCCAGGGACGGGGGAGCCTGGTGGTCTGTCGTCTATGGGGTCGCACAGAGTCGGACATGACTGAAGTGATTTAGCAGCAGCAAGAAGTCTGATATCAATTCTGAGTATATTTTATATCTTTGAGCAAGTATACCTTTGCATAGCAATAATGTTTTTAAAAATGTATTATTAAGTCCTGTAGAATAATCATGCCATAAATCTCACTTTATTTTTCCAATGCAATCAGTGAAAAATAGTAAAATAAAGCATGAATGCAAACCTAGTCCTCTAAACAATTGTTTCTTTGGAATGCTTTATTGTTTTGTCTTTTTCTGAGGGAAAGGATATTTTATGTATACCTAGAAAATCTTCTGGTTACCTTAATATTTCCTCCTAGTACTGTGAAATAAAGTACATAGAACAAAATTACTTCTCCAGTAAGTAGTGATTTGCTGTGCTATTATATTTGCATCACTATTTTCAGTATTATAGTAAAGTTACATTTTAGCTGTGCTTATGGGTTTCTCAGGTGGCTCAGATGGTAAAGAATCCTCCTGCAGTGCAGGAGATCCAGATTTAATCCCTGGGTCAGGACGATCGCCTGGAGAAGGGAACGGCTACCTACTCCAGTATTCTTGCCTGGAGAATCCCATGGACAGGAGTCCGGCAGGCTATAGTCCATGAGGTAAAAAAGATTGGCACACAATGGAACAACTAAGAACACATACACACATACACACATACACACATGGGTTTCCCTAGTGGCTCAGTGGGAAAGAATCTACCTCTCAATGCAGGAGATGTGGGTTCCATCCTTGGGTTGGGAAGATGCCCTGGCAAAGGGCATGGAAACCCACTCCAGTATTCTTGCTGGGAAAATACTACGGACAGAGGAGCTTGATGGACAATGGTCCAAGGGGTCCCAAAGAGTCAGACATGGCTGAAGTGACTGAGCATGCATGCACACAGGGGACATTAATGGATCATCTAACACCAACAGCACTTATTCATGGCTGTCTTAAAAAATCAATTTGCTGTATGAAGAGAACTTCTAACCAAAGAGTCTAGAAATACGAGATGTGAGTTTTGTTTGTGTCAACCTACAATCTCTGCAATACAAAACATACACTCTCCAATGTTTTCATATCTGCATTGATAAGAAGTTAGAAAATATCAGAAATCACAAATAACTTTTTGATGAATCCTTTTCTGCAGTTTGCCAAGGAATATTTTTACTTTTTCTATGAAATTAAATGTAAAATGAAATATTTCTACATCTAAAGCCACTGTTTAAAAAATTACAAACTATAAACCAGATCCCCAAAAGCTGTTTACTCACAATGTTTTATAAGAATGCTATAGAACATTAATATTATAGAACACCCTAAATCATCCTTTCCTAGATATTTAGAGTTTTCACTTAGTTCTTTTAATCCTGTGTTTTCTAAGTGATTTTCTGATAATTTTTCAAAAAAGTTATTCTGCTTAGGTCATTTTCCTTTGATAGTGTATTTTTATTGTTCCAAGATTAAAAACAGCACAGGCTGGGAGATATGCTACAGTTTTCTAAAGAAAGTTTTTGTGTGCACTGTTTTAATTATTGATTTGATAATTATTAGGTTTGAAGTTTGTTTTCTTATTCTTCAGATTATCTTCTAAAATTTGAAAAATGTGACATAGGTCTTTTTGTCTTAATAGCTGTAATTATTTCAATTCAGAATAAGGAATCAAAAAAGTATAATGTGGTAAGAAGAAATTATATTTTCTCGATAGAAGGTAGAGAAACCAGGAATTTCTCCAAAGTGGTTCTGTGTATCTTAGATGCCTATCCTATTGTAGTTAAGAGTTAAACTAATTATTGGAGAGTATATTTGAGTAAAGAGGGAACTAGATTGGAAAAGGCACTGTAAGAATCATCAAAGGGTAAAATTGAGGCTCTAAATTATTTTCCTTTTCTTGCTGCTTTCAACTGAAAATTTGATCCCGAATTCATTTCTCTTGATAATTTAAATGCAAAGTGGTTTGGGCAGCAAGCTTCTCCTAACTTTGACCATTGCTTGGGATAGACTTATCAGGGTTTAAATTTTATAAGATATGAAAATCTTCCACCAGAAATCAGTTAGTGTAGTGTAGTGTAAAATTAAGAGTAAATTTGCCTTTCCTGGGAATGTTGGATTTTACATCTTATAAGTTTTTGAGGCAAAAGAATACTGCTGCTCAATTAAACATCTTAGGCTTTAGGTAAGAAAACATCTCAGACACTCTAAATTGATGCTGTGCAAGCTGTCTATGCTCCATCCAGGCCAATCATATTTGTTTTCATTGACACATTTGTTGAATCCTGATTAAACAAAACTTCTGTAACTGCTTCAAACAGTATCAGTCAGAATTCTGTATAAATCATTTGTCACCCTTCCCCCACTACTGCCCAGCAAAAGCCCAAACCCCTGAGTTTTGTGTAACATCTTTCAGCTGAAAGGACATTTACAGAAAAATATGTACATGCCATAAATTTCAGCAAACACCAAGAAACAATCTGCCTTCATAATTTAGTGCGCAGGCGAGGGAAAAAACAGACCCTCCTGTGAATTATTGTTCCCTGTAGTCATAATGTACCTTGTTTCATGGCCATAAACCAATATGAAAAGTGGCACTGTGATGGATTCAGTAGTTATACCATATGCCAAGATATTTTCTTGAAAATACCTTCCCTTAAGTATCTAACAAAACAGGTAGCTCATCATGGCTGATTCTTATGCAAGTCTAAAATAGTTTCTGCATACTTGAAAAGGCCCTGAAGGATAATAAAAGGATAATAGGTGGTTAGCATTATTCCAATAATTAAATGCTCAGGAAGTTAGATAGTGGCACTTGTAGGCTTCTAGTATTAGATTCCTAGTCACATAATCATATCTTGCCAAGGATATCTGCCCATTATATTAGGTCAGGATGCTAACATACTGGCTGTGGTAAATACTCCAGTGTGTCAAGATGCTCAACATTTAGGAGGTGATGCTATTCTGTAATGATGATAATATTTGCAAAGTAATTCAATGTTTGATAAAAATATCTCCTTTTGTTTTCACAATGTTACTGTAATAATGATAAATAAATTTAAAAAAAAATCAAAGCAAGAATCTGTCCATGGGGGTGGACAATTAACCTCTTACAATTTTTCAATAATGATTTAACAAGATAAATTCATTTGAAATGGATGATACAAATATTTTCAAGCCTTACTTTAAAACACATAGATGAATATGGTTAACCATGGGAAAATGGCAACCGACTCCAGTATTCTTGCCTGGGAAATCCCATGGAGAGAGGAGCCTGGCAAGCTAAAGTCCATCGGGTTGCAAAGAGTTAAATACAACTTAGCAACTAAACAACATATACCCCAAATAATCAGGAGACATTCTAAACTTACAAAAAATTCTCAACTGAATTTTCATTGTATGTCTTTTATCTGCTACTCTATATCCACAGAAAGAATATCAGTTCAGTTCAGTTCAGTAACTCAGTCATGTCCGACTCTTTGCGGCCCCATGAACTGCAGCATGCCAGGCCTGCCCTGTCCATCACCAGCTCCCGTAGTTCACTCAAACTCACGTCCATCGAGTCAATGATGCCATCCAGCCATCTCATCCTTTGTCATCGCCTTCTCCTCCTGCCCCCCCATCCTTCCCAACATCAGAGTCTTTTCCAATGAGTCAATTCTTCACATGAGATGGCCAAAGTACTGGAGTTTTAGCTATAGCATCATTCCTTCCAAAGAACACCCAGGACTGATCTCCTTTAGAATGGACTGGTTGGATCTCCTTGCAGTCCAAGGAACTCTCAAGAATCTTCTCCAACACCACAGTTCAAAAGCATCAATTCAGCTAAATATATTTTCGAAGAGAATACTTCAAGTAAATGAACGATTAAGTGAAAAAAAGTATTTTTTCTTAGCATTAAAGTTACTTTAAAAATTATGTTCCAATTATTTCAAGTCCATTAAATTAATGCCATCTGTCATTTCTACTTTTTTCTCATCTCATCTTTTTCTCTTTCATTTTATTTTTTCCTGTGTGTTCTTTTATTTTCCACACTCTGTCCTGGCAACTAATGATGAGCAAGAAAGGCCAAAGACTAGATTTTAAATTTTATTAAAATAAAATTATCTCATAATTTGAAAAAAATTAATTAGAAGAAAATTGTTTCATAAAGAAAAAAGGGCTGTGTGACTATAAAATTAGTCTAGTTAATTGAGAGCAATCTGGCATAGGTTTGATCTTTTTAGGAAAAAAAATAAATAAAAAGTAGGGAATAACTTTTTTGTGAATATTGTGAATATTTCAAAGAGAAATAGTCTTCTCTTTGAAAAGCATACATAAAAGACAATCTAAATTGTCATAATTTCAAGGTTTTATTTTGTTTTTATTTTCACAGGAGTTAACAAGATGTATGCTTCACACTAAGTACTTGATAGATTTTTTAATTGATAAGCATAATACTCAGTAATTTTCTAAAAATAAAGGCTGCCTACGTTAGCTCACAGTTGTACTGTAACATGTCATAAAATCATGCTAAAATGGTACATAACCAAAAGTTCACTAGAATAGAATATTTGGGCATAAAGGTTGATTTATTTGTCTTCACAATTTGTTGCTTGATCTTGGGGAATTCATTCATGGTCTGAGGTTTTTTCATCTGTAACTGAGGGCATTATCTGTATGTTCTTCCAAATTAATCATGATAATTAAGAAGACAAAGTACTGTGCACAATGTACATAGTAAACCAATCATTTAATAAAACTACATTTATTTTTCTTCTTTGGAAAAAACTTGGGCAGCTGTGAGATTCTTGGCAATTTTCCATAGGATGATTGTGGAAATAAAATTTGGTCAAGAAGTAAGCATAAATTGTAACTTGGAGAACATAGTACCAAGAATCTTGGCTAGTCAATCCCAAGACAATTAAAATGACACAGAGACATAGCATACTTGTAAAGCATTTCTATCCTGTGCTATGTCAGGATACGCTGGGCATGTTGGGTACTTCATAAAATTTTTACTGGACATTGAGGAAGCTGCTTTTGTGTGCAACACACCCTCAGGAATCAAAATGGGAAAGAAAAAGATGTACTAGGATGTGCTGACTATCAATGGTTTGGGGTTTTAAAAAGATGGCCAAGTAACCTTACTCATAGGAAACACTGACTGTATCTTGTATGTGAAGTCTGTCAATAGATAAACTGAAATATTTGACCCTCTTAAGACAGTAGGAGAGGATTCTTTCTTGTTAAGAGCTTGAAACTATTGAAGAATTCTCCCTCTAATAGTAAGACTGTAAGTTAATATGTTCTAGAGTAGAAAATAAATTAGCTTTGTTGAAAAATGACATGACTTGTGTGATGACTCACAACCCCATGAATAGAAACTATTCATTTGGGGCTTATCAAGAAGCAAATCTGAAATCTGGCCATAAAACCTCTTCAATAGTGTCATAGTCATTTTTAGATGATTAAAACTCTCTTCATATTATAGTAGTATATTATTCTGACAACATTATATTAGTTGGACCACACTGAGCCTAAGTGCTAAAGTTTAATTTTGCATGTTTTCAAGTAAGCTAACAATTTGGGAGATTTGACAGCTACCTTCATTTAATCCTTACATAATCACAATTTCTTGTTCATAGAATGTGAAATTTCTTCATCTTAAAATTATTCTTTTAATTGAGATTTATCTGAATGCAGAATTCCAAAGAGTAGCAAGGAAAAATAAGAAACCTTCCTAAGTGAACAGCACAAAGAAAGAGAAAAAAACAATAGAATGGAAAAGACTAGAGGTCTCTTCAAGGAAAATAGAGATACCAAGGGAACGTTTCATGCAAAGAAGGGCACAATAAAGAACATAAATGTTATGCACCTAACAGAAGCAGAAGACATTAAGAAGAGGTGGCAAGAATACACAGAAGATCTATACAAAAAAGATCTTCATGACCCAGATAACCATGATGGTGTGATCACTCACGTAAAGCCAGACATCCTGGAGTGAGAAGTCAAGTGAGCTAGTGGAGTGGCAGAATTCCAGTTGAGTTATTTCAAATCCTAAAAGATGATACTGTGAAAGTGTTGCACTCACTATGCCAGCAAATTTGGAAAACTCAGCAGTGGCCACAGGAGGGGAAAATGTCAGTTTTTGTTCCAATCCCAAAGAAGGGAAATGCCAAAGTATGTTCAAACTACTGCACAATTACTAGGAAACCATCAAATATCTTAATTTTTCTAATATGCTTTAAAAGTCCCAGTGAGCATCATATCTTAACCTAGTATAACATAATACATTGTGTTAATAAGAGCCTGAGTATAATGTAACAAGCACATAATGATAATACAGGTTGTACCATGCAACTATGTATTGAATTGAGATATTGACTTTAGTATGATTTTCCCTTTAAATTCATTTTGGGGTCACAAAGGGTTGGAAATGACTGAACAACTGAACCAAACTGAATTGACTTCTAGATCTTATGGAAGCCACCTACTTCTCTCCAGAATATTCATCTAGTTTCTTGGTCTATTGAGACAGATCTCTTGAGAACACAGGGTTATTGACAACTGCAATATCTGTTTCTCCTAATAAATTACTTTACTGTAATCTAATGATCAATTATTATAATAATTAAATTATGAGGTAAACTCTTTAGTAGTGCCCAAAATGCTAAGCCACTAATATAAGCAAGATGTGTTGTGTTTGCTCAGTCATGTCTGACTCTTTGTGATCCAATGGACTGCAGCCTTCCAAACTCCTCTGTCCATGAACTTTCTCAGCAGGAATACTGAAACTAGTTGCCAGTTCCTACTCCAGAGGATCTTTCCAACCTGGGGATTGAACTCCAGTCTCTTGCATCTCCTGCACTGACAGGCAGATTCTTTAGCATTGTGCCACCTGAAAAATATGGAGCAAAATAGTTCACATTTATGACCTACATATTTCATAAGGAATAAATATGTCATCACAATTTGTATGCTATAAAATATTGAAGCCACTATGTGTCATTTAGGATGGGCTCAAAGTAGTATTACCACCTGTTTACTAATATAAAACTGAAATTAGTATAGTAAGTTACTTGAGAAAGTTCTTTCAGGTCAATCTGGAGCCTGACTACTCCAAAACCTTGGGATAATTAGAAGAATAAAGTATTTTGCATCATGCATAAATTATCCAGCACAGTATGGTTGATCAATATATATTGATGCTATCTTTTTTCTTCCACCTTATTGAGATATGATTGGCATGCTGCCATTTTTATATATTTACACATTAAAAATTTAAATAAGAATATGAGACTATATTAAGGGCAAAATTAGGAGGATCTTTTCAAAGTTTCCAAGATTAACAACTTTTATCCTTATTATTTTGAATAACTATTATCAGAAAAAAAGACTAATACAACTTCATTAAGACTCAATTGAGCTATGATACTATGGACAATGTATAACAGAACTGTAATTATGAGATTAAACAATATTTAATTTAATTAAATGTCTTCAACATTAATTTACTATTACACATATGACTAGATATGAATAATGATGTAAAATGGACTTTAATTTTAGTTCTGTCATTATTCAAAGATAAACTGCACTCCTAATATATTAACATATTAATATGTCCTTAAGAATAATGCACTGTATTAAAAAAAAAAGTAAAAATAGATAGACATATTAAATAGTAAGACATTCAGAGAATTCTCTCATCTAAGCTTTTTCCCCCAAACATTATTGATTTTGGCCCAGAGATAAACTCAGTCACTGTGAGTGATAAACTATCACCAAGTCCCATTGACTTTTTTCCTCTTTTTGCTGTAGTTTTTGTCAGGTCAATGAATTATCCTTGACTTATACTTTGTTCTCTAAGGCATAAATCAAGATTTTTTTTTTTTTAATGTTGGATCCTCACAAGTTTGGAGGAATAAAGTCAAATGTAGCCTGAAAAGAATATCTCTACTTTTGTTTATTTGAAATGTCTTGCTCTGATTCATAGAATGTCAATATAACTGCTTTTATTAATGATTAGAAGTGGCTTGTTTTCATGAATTTTGAATTTGTTAATGAACAGGAAGAAAACAGTTTTTCTTCCTATTCATTTTGACTTCAATGGCCATAACATATTGGTGAAAATAACTTCTGTAATTGTAATTAGTTGAGATTAAACTATATAGCCACACTGTTGTTAATAATAAAAAACTTATATTAAATTTTTAGCTTTTTCCAGTGTGTTTGCATGCTCAGTTACATTTGACTCTTTCTGACTTTATAGACTGTAGCCCACCAGACTCCTCTGTCCATGGAATTTTCCAGGCAACTATACTGGAGTGGGTTGCCATTTCCTCCTCCAGGGGTTCTTCTGGCCCCAGGGATTGAAACTGCAACTCCTGTGGCTCCTGCACTGGCATGCAGATTCTTCACCACTGAGCCACCTGAGAATCCCTATATGTGTGTATACCTGTCTGTCCATCTACCATCATTATCAGAATCACCTACTGATAAATCCTATATTTAAATGAATTCCTTTAAATTTAGGAAATAAATACTATTATAACTCCATTCCATAAAGATAAAAGCTGAGGCATGATGAGGCTATGTATTTGCCCATGTTAAACTATTTAGTATCTAGTAAGACAAAATCTGAATGCAGGACATCTTGTTTAGTGCCTATAGGCTTTTACATAATATATTATATATACAGTTTCTTTGACTTAATAGCAGACCTAAATATACATGATGGTTATTAAATATTCTATTTAAAATTTAAAAGTACTCATATTTAGGTTAACCTGCCTCAGATTGGCATTCTATTAAAAGACACCTAAAATAACAATAAAAAGATACACTAAAGATAAAATTCTGGGGGGCTCCAAAATCACTGCAGATGGTGATTGCAGCCATGAAATTAAAAGATGCCTCTCCTTGGAAGAAAAGCTATGACCAACCTAGAAAGCATCTTAAAAAGCAGAGACATTATTTTACCAACAAACGTCCATCTAGTCAAAGTTATGGTTTTTCCAGTAATCATGTATAGATATGAGAGCTGGACTATAAAGAAAGCTGAGCTTCGAAGAATTGTTGCTTTTGAAATGTGGTGTTGGAGAAGACTCTTTAGAGTCCCTTGGAGTGCAAGGAGATCTATCCAGTCAATTCTAAAGGAAATCAGTCCTGAATATTCATTGGAAGGACTGATACTGAAGCTGAAACTCCAGTACTTTGGCCATCTCATGCGAAGGACTGACTCATTGGAAAGGACCCTGATCCTGGGAAAGATTGAGGGCAGGAGGAGAAGGGGACGACTGAGGAAGAGTTGGTTGGATGTCATCACCGACTCAATGGACATGAGTTTGAATGAACTGCAAGAGTTGGTGATGGAAAGGGAAGCCTGGTGTGCTGCAGTCCATGGGGTCACAAAGAGTCAGACACGGCTGAGCAACTGAACTGAACTGAAAAATAAGTGATTTGATCCAAAACAAAGAATGTACTATTTTGAAGCACTTGATTATTCTAACAGGTACTACAATAGCTTTAGAGTAATTAGATAGCTAGTAAAGCATTTAAATAGGAAAAGGAATATGTCAAGATTGTATATTGTCACCCTGCTTATTTAACTTATATGCAGAGTACATCATGAGAAACGCTGGACTGGAATAAAGACAAGCTGGAATCAAGATTGCTGGAAGAAATAACAATAACCTCAGATATGCAGATAACATCACCCTTATGGCAGAAAGTGAAGAGGAACTAAAAAGCCTCTTGATGAAAGTGAAAGAGGAGAGTGAAAAATTTGGCTTATTGCTCAACATTCAGAAAATGAAGATCATGGCATCCGGTCCCATCACTTCATGGGAAATAGATGGGGAAACAGTGTCAGACTTCATTTTGGGGGGCTCCAAAATCACTGCAGATGGTGGTTGCAGCCATGAAATAAAAAGATGCTTACTCCTTGGAAAGAAAGTTATGACCAACCTAGATAGCATATTGAAAAACAGAGACATTACTTTGTCAACAAAGGTCCGTCTAGTCAAGGCTATGATTTTTCCAGTGGTCATATATGGATGTGAGAGTTGGACTGTGAAGAAAGCTGAGCATCAAAGAATTGATGCTTTTGAACTGCGGTGTTGGAGAAGACTCTTGAGAGTCCCTTGGACTGCAAGGAGATCCAACCAGATCATTCTGAAGGAGATCAGTCCTGGGATTTCTTTGGAAGGAATGATGCTAAAGCTAAAATTTTAGTACTTGGCCACCTCATGCGAAGAGTTGACTCATTGGAAAGGACTCTGATGCTGGGAGGAATTGTGGGCAGGAGGAGAAGGGGACACCAGAGGATGAGATGGCTGGATGGCATCACTGACTTGATGGACATGTGTCTGAGTGAACTCCAGGAGTTGGTGATGGACAGGGAGGCCTGGCGTGCTGCAATATATGGGGTTGCAGAGTTGGACATGACTGAGCTACTGATCTGAACTAAACTGAAAGCATTTAACTTTTCTGTAAGGCTGCAGTTTGACCCACTCTCTGACCCAGTAAACCGCACTAGTTCATTCACATTTTTTCATTGTCATAGGCCTAATGACTTGTCATTAGACTAACAAGCAGGGATTCTATTTTATAGTCAATATGCTTTGAATTTGGTTTACTTGATATGTACCTCATTTGACAATATCTCTGATATTCAATGAATCTGCAAAACTCTGGCATAAAGAATCTTACAGTTGAACTGTAATATAGACGGTAAATGATTCATACTCTTCTGTACATAAGAATTTCTTTTATAGATTCTTTCCCTAAATTAAACTTTGCATCTCTCCTTTTGAGATTACCTGGTGGCTCAGTGGTAAAGAATCTGCCTGCCAAGATGCAAGAAACACAGGTTTGATCCCTGGGTTGGGAAGATCTCCTGGAAAAGGGAAAGGCTACCCACTCCAGTATTATTGCCTGGGTAATTGCATAGGCAGAGGAACCTGGTGGGCTACAGTCCAGAGGGTTGCATGGATGGTAAGTGAGTCACATTCTTCTGTACATAAGAATTTCTTTTACAGATTCATTCTTTAAATTAAAATTTGCATCTATCCTTTTACTTCCATCAACTGCTAGCATCACTTTAGTTTAAACGTACATGTGTTTATATACTGTTACACGGTAATGATATCCCAATATTCCTGTTATCATTTTGTACCTTTGTTGCATTAGTTTCTACCTCCAGGCTAGCTTCTTTCTTCTTTTCTACCTAAAAAAAAAATCTTCCAAGATCTAGTTTTAAGTTAAACACAGACATATCTATTAAATCTTTATCCTTTTCCATGACATTCTCCCTATCAGAATTAATTGTCAGGATGAACCTTGCTATCAAATACTTTAAAATCCACCAATGATTCAAAGAAAGAAAACTTCAGAAGATGACTCATGACATGATCCAGGGCCCAAGTGGGTGATATAAACTTTTAAGTGCCTATCTGAGGCAAGAGAGATCACCAGGATTGGCACAGGATTTGTGTTTATTGAAAAATGGCAACACATCCACAAAGAGGAATGCTGAAGGTTTTAGAGATATAATCAGGAAATAATAGCTTGGAAATAGATATAAATGTGAGAAAAAATCTACTATTATTCATCTGCAAACAATTTGTGAGAAAATATACATGTGCTCTATATTAAAGTTCATGCAACTAAATTATTTTTCCCAAATAACCAGGGTTGCAAAGATTTATCCCAATATAATTGCAAAGAGAAGATACCAGTTCATGATTAAAAAAAAAAAAAAAATAGACGCAATCTGAATCATTGCTAACCTGCAATAGGACTCTTGTAATGGCAGAAACTTTGTTTGCATTATAAGAATATTGAAAACAGAGCTAGATAGTGGATATTTGTCTGGATATCCCCAGCATCATTCAAAAGAGAAATAAACTGATTCTGCATGGTTTGTCCCAGGTATTCCAACAGGAAATTCTCTAGAGGGGAGAAGGGAAATTCATTACAGTACTATAGCATGATAGAAATATTTCTTAAAGAACATTAAATTTCCTTTGTTCCAATTCAGTGCTCTCCAGATAACAATCTGATCCATCATTTATTTTTCTGAGGAGATATTCTAAACCCCACTACAACAGGGTTTTTTATGATCCACTCCAATTAATTGGGTGATATCACTCACTGCACACTAAAAAGCAGGCATCATGCTTCATTAATCAGTCTCCTGTGAAACTGATTAATTTTATCTGCCCCCATTTTTATAATACCTCAGAGTAAGGTAATAGAACAAAGACCTTAAAAATGGAACACCTAGAATATGTAAACCCTCACAGCATTCTGAAAAATCTTAAATAAACTATTTGAAGTAATCTAATCCCCAAATGTATGTACCATCAAATAATCAGAAAGAATTTAAAAGGAAGATTTTTCAGTGATTTTGGCATTAGCTTTCATTAATGCAAAAATGAAAATTAGTTATTAATAAAGAATAGACTATTTTAAGTATGTTACAGGTTTTACATTTTTAAAATTATTTATAATGGTATTTTGACCTTGGTCCTCTTCAGTCAGCCGTATAATCATATGTATAAGTGTTAAAGATGAACAGAACTGAAAATACAATAGGAGTTTTGGAATCCAGTTTTTGAATAATTGTACCTAAAATTAACTATTCAATTATAATTCATAAATGTCTTCTAAGAGGTGAAGAAAATGGAAAACAATTTAATAGATCTTGGAGGCTATACTTCACCAATATTCTAACAAAGGAACAAGCTTAACTGTAGCTAATTGGTAAGTTTTCAAAATAAGTAGCACCTAAAGTAAATATCCCAAATCTTCCTTTCTATAAAGGATGTGATCTGCTAAAGTTACCCATTTGGCATATCATCTAAGTAATTTCAAATATATTCATAAACACTGAAATTCTTTTTTGGCTAATGAAAGTTATTTGTCAGTCAGTTAGTATAATGATTACTGGCTTTCTCATTCCTTCAAATTTTATTTTCACATTTAGAGGAATTCTTAACAATGAAGCAAAGTTATGCAGATGGTAAGTTAATACCGTTAATACTGCTAATAGTTCTGCTCTCCTCTATTGTTCATCACTTGGTTTATTTGAATAAAAATAGAGCTTCTGATTTTTAAAAATTCATCTGCATGAAATGTCTCAGCACACAAAGTCACAAGCTCCTCATTATGAAGTACAACCAACTGTAGGATCATACACCTATATAATGCAAAGGTGAATAGGACTCCAGAGATAATACATGTTACTCTTTACACAAATGAGGATAGTGAACTTCAGAAAATGAAATACAAGATAACTTTGTATTTTTAACAAAGGCAGAATTCTGCTCAACTCTTCCTGAATTCCAAAATATTATTTGTATTACATTACAAAACGTGTCACCAAGGTATTTAAAGGGCTTCTCTGATAGCTCTGTTGGTAAAGAATCTGCCTGCCATCTAGTAGACCCCAGTTTGATCCCTGGGTTGGGAAGACCTGCTGGAGAACGGATAGGCTACCCACTCCAGTATTCTTGGGCTTCCACTGTGGCTCAGCTGGTAGAGAATCCGCCTGCAGTGCAGGAGACCTGGGTTCGATCCTTAGTTTAGGAAGATCCCCTAGAGAAGGGAAAGGCTATCCACTACAGTATTCTTCAGTTCAGTCGCTCAGTCGTGTCTGACTCTTTGTGATCCCATGAACTGCACCACACCAGGCCTCCCTGTCCATCACCAACTCCTGGACTCCACCCAAACCCATGTCCATTATTCAGTGATGCCATCCAACCATCCCATCCTCTGTCGTCCCCTTCACCTCCTGCCCTCAATCTTTCCCAGCATCAGGGTCTTTTCCAATGAGTCAGCTCTTCACATCAGTTCAGTTCAGTTCAGTTGCTCAGTCGTCTCTGACTCTTTGTGACCCCATGAATCGCAGCAGGCCAGGCCTCCCTGTCCATCACCATCTCCCGGAGTTCACTTAGACTCAAGTCCATCAAGTCAGTGATGCCATCCAGCCATCTCATCCTCGGCCGTCCCCTTCTCCTCCTGCCCCCAACCCCTCCCAGCATCAGAGTCTTTTCCAATGAGTCAACTCTTCGCATGAGGTGGCCAAAGTACTGGAGCTTCAGCTTTAGCATCATTCCTTCCAAAGAAATCCCAGGGTTGATCTCCTTCAGAATGGACTGGTTGGATCTCCTTGCAGTCCACGGGACTCTCAAGAGTCTTCTCCAACACCACAGTTCAAAAGCATCAATTCTTCACTACTCAGCTTTCTTTATAGTCCAACTGTCACATTCATACATGACCACTGGAAAAACCGTAGCCTTGACTGGATGGACCTTTGTTGACAAAGTAATGTCTCTGCTTTTTAATATGGTGTCTAGTTTGGTCATAACTTTGCTTTCAAGGAGTGTCTTTTAATTTCAGGGCTGCAGTCACCATCTTCAGTGATTTTGGAGCCCCAAAAAATAAAGTCAGCCACAGTTTCCACTGTTTCCCCATCTATTTCCCATGAAGTGATGGGACCAGATGCCATGATCTTCGTTTTCTGAATGTTGAGCTTTAAGACAACTTTTTCACTCTCCTCTTTCACTTTCATCAAGAAGGTTTTTAGTTCCTCTTCACTTGCTGCCATAAGGGTGATGTCATCTGCATATCTGAGGTTATTGATATTTCTCCCGGCAATTTTGTTTCCAGTTTGTGCTTCTTCCAGCCCAGAGTTTCTCATGATGTACTCTGCATAGAAGTTAAATAAGCAGGGTGACAATATACAGCCTTGACGTATTCCTTTTCCTATTTGGAACCAGTCTGTTGTTCCATGTCCAGTTCTAACTGTTGCTTCCTGACCTGCATACAGGTTTCTCAAGAGGCAGGTCAGGTGATCTGGTATTCCCATCTCTTTCAGAATTTTCCACAAGCCTGGAGAATTCCATGGACTGTATAATCCATGGGGTTACAAAATGTGGGACACGACTAAATGATGTTCACTTTCACTTTCAAGATATCTAAAGGACTTATTTTTAGATCTCAGGATACAATATCTTCCTTTGATCATGATGCTTATTGATGATGTTTTGAATGTTTTTCATTTTCTCTTAGTATTATTTGGTAGCTTTAGTTAAAGAATGGTTAGTTTATGCTAGTCATTCCTATTTTAATAATCCCATTTAATGAAAAATGGAAGAACAAAACTGTAAAGTCTATGCTAATCTTTTCCTATATTAATAACAGTATTTAATGATAAGTGGACAAAATAATCTTTAAAGAAATGTACAAGCAGCTTTATTTCTAGGTATTGAATTTTGGAAAGTTTCTTACAGAATACGGATAGCACAATAAATGCTTATCCAATTTTAAATATTAAGTTGGATTTTATTTTATATTAATAGACTTTTTATTAATAGAAAATGTTTAGGTTTTCAAAAAATGAAGGGAGAATATTAAGGGTTCCCTATAGCGCTCTCCCTGTTCCTACCCTTTCACCACAAATTGTGTAGTGCATAATTTCCCCTATTATTAACATCT
This sequence comes from Budorcas taxicolor, assembly GCF_023091745.1. NCBI lineage: Eukaryota > Metazoa > Chordata > Mammalia > Artiodactyla > Bovidae > Budorcas > Budorcas taxicolor. The sequence goes on from NC_068910.1 coordinate 93,184,708, forward strand.
TTCAAGAGAGAGAGGTTATATGTATACACATAGCTGTTCACTTCATTCTACAGCAGAAACTATCACAATGTTGTAAAGCAATTATACTCCAAATAACTAGTCTATTTGCCAGTTAAAAATAATCTTTTCTTTTATTAACTCTTCATCAGTATTTCAACATGTTCAAAATCTCCCATATTAAACATCATTCCCATCATCTGACGTACTACTTTATGAAAAGAAAAACATAGTTAATATTATATAATTTTCTAAGTGCTCTGAATATAATGATAATTGATACTCTTTGACTTTCATTTATTATTTTATCATTTTTAGAGTCATTAAACTGATATTTTCTAAGTCTTTGTTTCTGCCCTTAAGTCTCTCCTGAGCTACAAAAGTACAAACCCAAAGACAAACTGGACATCTCGATTTATTTTCCCCAACACCCGGTTCTTCTTCTAATGGGTTTCCCTTGCAAAATTCTCTACCTTAGTAAATACAATTTACCCCACAGTGAAAATTAGAAATGTTCCTGTATTATTTGACTTCTTATTTCCCAGGACTAACCCTCAATCATCACCAGGCCCTGTTGCTTCCTTAATATCCTCTTTTCAGCCTTCTGAATTCTCTTCTTACTCATGTTCATGGCTATGGTCCAAAACACCATGATTTATCACCTGGTTTTTGACAACATTCTCCTAAGAATTGTCTTCACTCAACTGACATCTATAATTTATAGGGCAGCCAGAGTGATGTTTCTAAATCACACAGCTGATGGGGCTGGCTGAAAATCTTAACACACTTCAAAGGCTCATTGCCTTCAGGAAAAATACAAATCTCTTAGTGTAGCACAGAATGCTTTTGTCAACCATAAAGTTAATTTTTTATTCCAAGACTCCAAAATTTCTGGCTGGCCTCTGAAATCTAATTTGGGATTCTTCTTATTCTTTCTCTTTTGCTTTTGCCAAACAGAAGCAGAAGGCTGATGAAGTCTCCAGAACTCTAAAGAATGACTGAAACACATTATGGAAATAATCTTTCTCTGTGAAATGGGGAATCTTCAATTATCTGAAGTGGACAATAATATGAGAAGAGTAAATTATTTTTTGTGTTTAGTCAATGAGATATGGTATTCATTTATTAAAACAATTGATCTATCAATATACAAATGATATATTTAGGAAAAATATTGTGAATAATATACTCAATAGATGGTTGACTAACACAATGGGTTAAATGAATATGAGATTTTCTTGTCACAAAGTATAATTCCATGAATACTCTTAAAATGTAGTACAAGATACAAATAGATGAAAACTATAAAATAAATACTACTGGGGATAGAAAATTCCCGATGTAGTAACTTGCATGTCAATTTGTTTCCAGAGTGATATGAGAGAAATGGAGAGGAAAAGAATCACTGGAAAAATTTTAAGGAAAATAAAGTTCCCCAGCTTAAGACACAGAATTTCAAATTTAAATTGCTTATTAAACAGCAAGCAGAATAAATTAAAGAGACCATAACTAGACTTGCCTTTGGGAAACATCAAAGTTCCAAAGATAAATGAATCCTAGATGCTTACAAAAGTGAGAAAAAAAAGGTTTTTTTTCTTTTTTTTTAAAGTTCACTTATTGACTAGTAGTCACACTTTCCCCAGATTTCTTACCAGTAATACTGAATACAAAAACAGCAGTTTTCTTCAAAAGGATACAGGAAAATAGGAAAATAATGTTCACTCAATGAACATTCTATCAGCCAAACTGCAAACTGTTAGGACAGAAGAAAATGTTCCGGACAGGTAAGATCACAAAGAATTTATTTTCATTCACATGCTCTTTTGAAAGATACTATATTTCAGGGAAATAAAAGTGTAAAGCAAGGAGGAGACCTTGCTATACAAAGAGGTTAGTGTGGAGTGGGGAAGGACTCATTGTGGTAGGCAGATGATTAATAAACAGTGTTAAAACAAGGTAAATTGCCTTAGAGATTAGGGGGAAAAAATCTATAAATTCCATGAGAACAAATTTCAGAGTTGCCTGTTTCACACAGTTTTCATTCTTTTGGTAAATCTATTGTTTGTCTTAAGTAAGGAAAGAGCACACTTTGAAGAACAAGAAACTAAAGCTTAATCTTTGAATCTCCTCTACCTCAATAAACACTGGTTTTGATCCAAAAGAAAAAGATAAATCTCTTTACAGTACAGGTTATGAAGTGTCTATATATAATGACAGAATCCATTTGTCAAGAGTACAATAAATTTTAAAACATATTAATCTAGAAACAATGAGATTGCAAGTTATGTAAGTTTTAAACAAACTTGTCCTTTAAATATGTCCCTATTTTGTCTTAAGACAGAATTTGTTTACAGAATGAACATAAAATATGTAGTTTTTGCTGACATCTTTTTAATGTTTTAATATAAAGCCTTATATATTCTGGATTAAAATTTATAAGATGAAAGATAGCAGGTGCTGGGCATACACACCGAGGAAACCAGAATTAAAAGAGACATGTGCATCCCAATGTTCATCGCAGTATTGTTTATAATAGCCAGGACATGGAAGCAATCTAGATATCCATCAGCAGATGAATGGATAAGACAGCTGTGGTACATATACACAATGGAGTATTACTCAGACATTAAAAAGAATACATTTGAATCAGTTCTAATGAGGTGGATGAAACTGGAGCCTATTATACAGAGTGAAGTAAGCCAGAAAGAAAAACACCAATACAGTATACTAACACATATATTTGGAATTTAGAAAGATGGTAACGATAATCCTGTATGCAAGACAGCAAAAGAGACACAGATGTATAGAACAGTTTTTTGGACTCTGTGGGAGAGGGCGAGGGTGGGATGATTTGGGAGAATGGCATTGAAACATGTATAATATCATATAAGAAAATAATTGCCAGTCCAGGTTAGATGCAGGATACAGGATGCTTGGGTCTGGTGCACTGGGATGACCCAGAAGAAGGGTACTCGGAGGGAAGTGGAAGGGGGTTTCAGGATGGGGAACATGTGTACACACATGGCAGATTCATGTTGATGTATGGCAAAACCAATACAATATTGTAAAGTAAAAAAATAAATAAAATAAATAAAATCTTAAAAACAGAGAAAATGAAAGGATATATAATTAAAATGTCATAATTATCACTAAAATAGCATGCTGATTACTAAATACAAAGTTAATAGCAATTTTAACTCATTAGGTTTAACTGATATTAATTTGTTTTGGTCTTAAAACAGAAGCTTTTTATTTATTTATAAGTTTTATCTGATCTTAAATACATATAGAAGTGAAGATGTTATCTTGTGTCCCTGAAATACGAAGGAAATGAATAAATTGATTTTTTGGTTCACATTCAAATATGAAGAAGACCAATTTTTTCTTTCTTTCTTAAAATTCTGGAGTGATATGAATTCAGGCAATGGAAACAAGTTCTATGTGTGAACATAAATGTTGTGGTCTCTATCATTGTGCTTTGATTTCCACGATACAAAAGGGAAAAAAAAAAAAAAAAAACCATGATAGGAACTAGCAAAATGCTTCTTGATGATGGTGAGGAGGAGGAAGATGCAGCTGTCTGACTAATGCACCCGTACATTCTCTGAGTGGCAAGCTCTGAAAGAAGAGAAGTTGCTAGCATGTGTAGCCTAACATGGTATTGATCAGCTACAGAGAATAAAGGGCAATGAAAACAAGAAGCTAATGGAGTAGCAAAGGAAGAGAAATTTTATTCTGACAAACAGATAAAGCCTAAAGTCATAATAGAGAAGCTGACTATAAAGAATGTTGCAAGCTCTAAATACAAAAGAGAGTTGAGGTACTAATCATGCCAGTTCCTGTTTTCATATTTCATATTCAAATAATGTCTATATTCCTAAATATTGAAAGGAAAAAGTATCACCCCAGGAAGGGACATAGGGTGCTACTTCTGTACTGCGTACTACTATTGGACCTGAATGTGTATTGGTGGCTGGGAGAAAAATGCTGTTATGATTCTATCAAACTTTCCTCTTAGTGAAACAAGCCAAAATGGTGTGTGTCTTGTGGACATGATTTTTGTCATTTTCTCGGAAATCTGCCACAAGGACTCAATATTACCCTACTGTGTAATGTAGATTATGTTACTTTTAGCTCACTTTTTTAGTTTATTCTCAGCCTCTAACTGGTGGCCGCTTCTTGGCCCTTCAGATTATTAAGAATAAAATGTAGAACAGTGTAACATGTATCAGAGAAAATAGTTAAAGATAAAGAAGACTGTTGGATTGACAAATTAGCCCTTGAAAATCAACTGCAGTATAATGCATATTTGGAAGGTGGAAATGAGGGTGAAGCCAGACTGGGCCAGGCTGTCTCGAAAAGAGGAAGAAGGAAATGAAAAAAGTGGATATCTAATTTTAAGTAATTTTATGCTAAATGTTTTCTACTCATTTTTTGAAGTTGGAATTAAGAACATAGGCTATGACTATTACTAATTAACAATTCACAAGCTACTGAACACCAAATACACTCTGTGTTCATTGAAGCTCATGACTATCTTATGGGGAAGATACAGCTGTTATCTTCGTTTTACAGATGAGGAAATTGAAATTGAAAACTAAAGCATCTAGCAGATGACCACAAACTTAGTAAATGGTAACTTTGCTTCAGAGTCTGTGTTGTTAATTAGTAAAATCAATTACACCTCAAAATTAGGAAGCAGTGGTATAGTATAGGGGTTATGTATTTCGGTCATAGTTTGCAGCAGTAGAATTACACTTCAAATAATGGGGGAGAGGAGGGATTACATGAACTTTGTTTAGTTTTAAAGGCTCTCCTAATGTGAGGACTAGAGATTTTGAATACCATTGATCACATTATTGTGTAAATTTCCTTTTCATTTTTCAACAAAATATTGTATTTTAATCAGGTACTACAAGAAAGATGAGCTTAGGAAAAATACTTGGCAAGTGTAAAAATAGCACAATTTAGAGAAAATATAGAGTTCAAGCCACAGGGGTTGGAAAGTAAAATTCTTTCTTATCTCCAATTACATTAGTTTTCTAGGGCCATCATAACAAAGTACCACAAATTAGATGAGTCTGAGCAACAGAAACTTATTTTCTGATACTTCTGGAGGTTAGAAGTCAGAAATCAAAGTGTCAGCAGAGGCACACTCCTTCTGAAACCTAAAGGAAAAGAGTCCTTCCTTGCCTCTTCCAGCTTCTAGAAGCCTAAACATTTCTTGATTTGTAGCAATGTGTGCTGCGGTTCATGGGGTCGCAAAGAGCTGGTCACTTCAGACAGCGACTGAACTGAACTGAACTGAACTCCAAACTTCCTCTGGCCATTCTCTGTTTTTCCTCAAGATCTTCTCTCTGTGCATATCTGACTCTGTGTTAACTGTCACTTTTCTTATAAGGACAGCAATTGCATCCAATTAAAGCCCACCTTAATGACTTCATTTTAACCTCAATGACCTCTGTAAGACCCATTTCCAAATACGATCTTTAGTGGGGACAGTTCAACTCATAACAACAATATTTCCATTCAGAAGAAGATTCTCAATAATAGCCTAGAGAATCATTAAAAGAATTAAGATATATCGAGTGGTGTACAGACCGAAACAAAGGCAAGCTGTTCTGCCTTAACTAGAACCTCTTAGTGAACTATGACTGCTTCCATTAGAGCTCCTTGGATAGTAAAAACTGCTTATAGAGAGATTAAAAGCATGGTTCTCACTTCTAATGGGCCAAAATATTCATGGCTAAGCATGTTTTTAAAAGAGTTATATGGTTTTTGGATTAAAATAAAGTGCCTTGAAGATTTTTAACTTTTTGAAAGAACTTTACTGGCAAAATCAAAGTCAGCCTAGAATAAAGCAGAATGAGATTAAAATAAGGACTCTAGAACCCAAATTTTTACATAAGAAGTGTGTTGAGAAAGCTGTTTCATTGCCAAAAAGGAAATAATATTCAAAACTATTTTCAAATACAACCAAGCAGGATAATTAAAGAAAGTTCCAGAATACTAATAGTGTGTGAAGCAAAATGAACTACGGAACCACTACTAAAAGGTCTAAAGAAAGTATGTTTTTTAAAATCCAAGGTAGAGAGATCTGATAACATTTTCTCACTGAGATTTTGGACTTGCCATGAATCAGTGACTGCTATGCTTCCCTGCTGTTTCCTTCTCCAAAATTAGCTGTTCATTACTATCTCTCTCCTGTTTTAGCATTATATGATAGATGCTTGGTACTTAGATATAACTTGCTTCTTTATATTATAGGTCTTCATTTTAAAATAAATACTTTATTTTATTTTTTTAGACAGCTTTTTTTAAATTTATTTATTTTTTATTTTTACTTTACAATATTACATTGGTTTTGAATCATGTAGATCATATAGATCATGAAATACTGGATTTCAAGTTTATGTATTTGGATGAGACTTCTAGCATTTATGGAATACAGTCAATGAACATTGCAATTCACATGGAAGTAAATAAGGAAAACACAACAATGAAGCAGATGATATCATTCTGAAAAAAAATTCACTTCTTTTCCTTAATATTTCCTGGAGGCAAAATACATTTCCCCCATCAAACCCCAGACCTGGGCTTTCCAAGCACAGGATAAAGTATCCCCCTGCCAATGCAGGAGACATAGGAGACACATTTTCCATTCCAAGGTCAGGAATATCCCCTGGACTAGGAAAAGACAACCTACTTCAGTATTCTTGCCTGGAAAATCCCATAGACAGAGGAGTTTGTTGGGCTGCTCCCAATACAGGCTCATAAAGGGTGAGGGACTGAGCGCGCGTGCACACACACACACACACACACACGCAGCCCAGTCACCCCTCAGTTTGAGACTTCCTCATGTGATTTACCTTGCCAAACAGGACACAGAAGAGGCTTCAGTATCTTACTGGAGTTCTGTTTTCTCTCTTGTACTTTGGGGGTGGCAGAGGATGAGATGGTTAAATAGCATCACCCACTCGATAGACATGAATTTAAGCAAACTCCAGGAGATAGTGAAGGACAAGGAAGCCTGCCATGCTGCAGTCCACAGGGTTGCAAAGAGCTGGACACAACTTACAGACTGAACAACAACTTTTCCCATTGCCACAGAAAAGCCTTCCTTGAGTAGCTGCTGCTCTTTTCTCCTTAATTCCCCAAGTGAACACACTTGAAGCAAACTTGAGCCTGGCCATGCGGTAGCCCGGAGGAGCCAAAACCAGTCAGATGCACTTCCTGAAATTGAATTGCCCTGTGAACATCAACCTCTATCAGCTGAGCCCTAACCAGCTATGACACCTGCAAACCAGCCCAGAAGAGGTCAGTGAAGCTGCATTTGCTGACTGGATTCTATGGTTGCTTGTTATTCAGCTTTATGTAGCAATATCTAACCAATGCTTTCTCAGCTGCAAAGAAATACGGTAGTGAAGTATATACCTACTCTGCTATATTAAGTACTGATGAACTATTCTTTTTTCTTTCTCTTTTATTCATATAACTTTTGCTATTATATATTTTTAAAATTCACACGAGTAAGTTAACATTTGTGATTTATTTTTTGTTTTGCTTGTTTTCTTTTAAATCAACTAATGATTTCTCATCTAAAATAAGATCCTGAGTTGTTAATTATTATTATATTACTTTCTCCTATATTTATTTTAAAATATTATGATGTCACTCTGGAAAGTGAATGGATTGAGGATATTATGATCCTTCTTTCTTATGCACCTATACTTGAATTTTAATCAGTTAATTAATTTCTTTTAACATTCCTTTTCATGTCCTCCTATTTATGGCCATAAGTCACGAATACTAAAAGTACCAATGTGTCTTTTGCATGGAAATCTTCTGAATTGTTTCTTATACAAATGCTAGGCAACACCAGAGCTTCTCTCCTTCACTGTGTAAAAGGAAGGATACTAAAAATATTTAGGTATATTTAAACTTCTCTAAATTTTAATTAGTTCAATCATGTTTTAAGAGCTATCCTATTTTTCAAATATACAATAATATAGGAAATTGGTTGAGTCAGAAAGTTAGGATTACTCTGTTCTAGCTTAATTTTATAAGGTCAAAGTTTCTTAATATAAATGGATTTTGCTTGTTGTTTACATGTTCTTGGATTAATAGAGTCATATATTTTGCATATCTATGTGCAAATTTTCACACAATGACCACTAATAATTTGACTTAAGTATTTTATTGCTGACTTAAAAACCCTTTCCTAATTTTGAGGCTTGAAAGTGAAAGTGAAGTTGCTCAGTAGTGCCAGACTCTTTGTGACTCCACAAACTGAGTGTAGCCTACTAGGCTACTCCATCCATGGGATTTTCTAGGCAGGAATATCTGGAGTGGGTTGCCATTTCCTTCTCCAGAGGATCTTCCCGACCCAGGGATTGAACCCGGATCTCCTACATTGTAGGCAGACAGTTTACCATCTGAGCCACCAGGGAAGTCCTCAAAATGAATTTGTTTTGTTTATTATTTGGCCATACCATGTGCAGGTGGGATCTTAGTTCCCTGATCAGGGATCAAACCCATGGCCCCTGCAGAGCAAAATAGGAAGTCTTATTATATAGCTCACCATTTTTTCAGGTCAAACTGAAAGGCCCTAGAGGTTTCTCAATGCCTTCACAGTCTACAATAATTCCTTAAACTCAGGATCAGTTCAGTTCAGCCGCTCAGTCGTGTCCGACTCTTTTTGACCCCGTTGACTATAGCATGCCAGGCTTCTCTGTCCATCACCAACTCCCAGAGCTTGCTCAAACTCATGTCCATTGAGTCGGTCATGTCATCCAAACATCTCATCCTCTGTCATCCCCTTCTCCTCCTGCCTTTGAGCTTTCCCAGCATCAGGTCTTTTCCAGTGAGTCAGCTCTTCGAATCAGGTGGACAAAGTATTGGAATTTCAGCTTCAGCATTTGACCTTCCAATGAATATTCAGGACTGATTTCCTTTAGGATTGACTGGTTTGATCTCCTTGTAGTCCAAGGGACTCTAAAGAGTCTTCTCCAACACCACAGTTCAAAGGCATCAATTCTTCGGTGCTCAGCACTTTTTATGATCCAACTCTCACATCAGTACATGACTACTGGAAAAACCATAGATTTGACTATACGCACCTTTGTCGGCAAAATAGTGACTCTGCTTTTTAATATACTGTCTAGGTTTGTCATAGCTTTTCTTCCAAGGAGCAAGCATTTTTTTATTTCATGACTGCACTCACCATCTGCAGTGACTTTGGAGCCCAAGAAAATAAATATCTCACTGTTTCTATTGTTTCCCCATCTATTTGCCATAAAGTAATGGGACTGGATGCCATGATCTTAGTGTTTTAAATGGCAAAAAGAACTCAGGATGATTATTACTTTAGTTCTTAAAAAATACAGATAAATCCACATACTTCTGTAATATATTCAGTGAAGAATTCAACTTTTTTCTGTTCTAATAATCTTTGGTTCTGTAATAAATTTACTCAAGTATTAATGGTCACTTTCCACCCATATTTATCAGAGTGGAAAAGTTTGGTCTTTGGGGAGAAAACCTAGAGCCTCAGATAAAGAGTATATAGAATTCTCAGATGATTTCACCATGAAATAACTTTCTGCAGTAAGCACTAATTAAAAGAACTTCAGAATATAAAATTGATAGAAAAATGTTAATTTTGCTTGCTTATCTTGAGAAGTTTTGAGTACTATTATTGGCATTTTGTATTACAGTAGTATCACATATTATCTTCATCCTTGTTCTGTCTGGGCTGGTTGTAATACAGAGATCTGACTCCAGTTGGAGCCATAAAATATCTACAAGTTAGTTTGTAAATAGTTTCAGCTATGAAATAGAATGTTCTGAGTCAGAATCACAGTATGGTTTAGTATAAAATAGCATGCTCAATACTATGGGACTAGGTATCTAGTGGGCTGGAGTGATGCTTAATTTTATGTGTTAATTTGACATAGATCATGGTGTCCAGTTATTGAGTCAAACAACAGTCTAGATTTTGCTGTGAAGGTACTGTTTCTCTGTGATTAACATTAAAATCAAGGGCCATTGAGTCAAGTGGCTTACTCTCCATAGTGTGGGCGGGACTTGTCCAACTGGTTGAAAGCCTTAAGAGCAAAGACTGAGGTTTACCCTAGGAGGAAGGTATTTGAACATAACTGAAACACAGAAACATCCCCTAGGTTTCCTATCTGCCTGCTGTCCCCAAAAGAATTGGGAATCAAAATCACAACTTCAGTTCTTGAGTTTTCAGCTTGCTGGCTCGCCCTGATTTTGGACTTGACAGTCCCACAATCTGTGAAATAATTCCTTAAGATAAATTTTTCTTTCTCTTTATATATATATATATATATATATATATATATATATATATAGTAATATAGTAATAATTCCTTAAAATAAATCTTTCTAAACATATATATATATAAAATCTCTCTATATACACATATATATATAATATCTTAGCATGCATTATATATATGTGTGTATATATAGTTCAGTTCAGTTCAGTTCAGTCGCTCAGTCGTGTCCGACTCTTTGCGACCCCATGAATCGCAGCACGCCAGGCTTCCCTGTCCATCACCATCTCTCGGAGTTAGATAGCTAGATATCCTACTGGTTCTGTTTCTCCGGAGCACCCTGACTAATAAAGCCAGTAACCAGGACAGACTGCATTTTAATAATGTAAAAGGAGAGTTTGGCTCTAAAGATACCCACATGTGTAAGTCATTACAGAGTTCTAGGTAAACTCAGAGCAGTGAGTGCCGCGATCCATTCAGGCTCACTCTATCCTTTCTCTCTACGCTATATGATTATGTGCTCTTACCATTATATACCAATTCAGTTAGAACTCTTTATCATTTTAGCATTACTATCTTCTGCATTTAAGCTTTTGAATCTAGTAGGTTATCAAATGATTAGAGTTGCTCTTACTAAATTTATACAACTAAAGTTTGTGTAAATTTACACAACCAGGGACAATGCAACTAGCGACAATATAGTCAAAGAAATAGCCAACAGTCCCACAGGATTCTAACAGTGGAAAATACTGATACTATTACCACACTCTATTTTGTAGCTACGGTTCTATTTAATAGATGTTTGCAGAGGAACCTAGAGGAAATAGAGACTTCTGTCATTATGCTCACAAGATGTCTCAGTCTTCCAGCAGCCATACTTTACTCCTCCTTTCTATATCCAAATCTCAGGAGGGGCCCGGTGCAGCCAAGCTTCAAGATAATTTGGAAAATGTACTTCTTGCTTTTTACTTCTTTTTATTTTAAAAATATCTATCTTCCTCTTTTATGTTTAAAATATCTATTGATATTTTATTGATACCTAGAAGAAAGGAAACTGGAAGACTGTTGAGTGGGTGTTGAATTAGAGCAACCAGGAGAGTGGACTCTGTTTGCCTTCTTGACTTGAATTTGCACAAACCTTTTCACATTTACAGCTTCCCTGGTGGCTCATGGTAAAGCGTCTGCCCGCAATGCGGGAGACCCAGGTTCGATCCCTGGGTGGGGAAGATCCTGTGGAGAAGGATATGGTAACCCACTCCAGTACTCTTGCCTGGAAAATTTCATGGACTGAGGAGCCTGATAGGTTATAGTCTATGGGGTCCCAAAGAGTTAGACATGGCTAAGTGACTTCACTTTCACTTTCACTTTTCATACTAACACTTAAGAAAGAATGCTAACAATAGTATAATCCTACCTAATATGAAGTATGAATATTTTGTAGACTGTCCATCAGTTTTGGTTTGCATGGTATTTTCTATAGATATTTTCTCATGGTTATATTGATGTTACATAATTTTATAAAAATAACTCAGAATTAATGTGCTCTTCTCAATAAATCAGATCAAAGGGTGCTTTCTATTCAGATGTCTCATTATGAGCTATTTTAACCTTAATTGTATGGTTAAGGTGCCCTCTGGTAGGTTTCTCCACTGTCGAGTAATTTTCTCTTTGTAATTAATCAATGTTTTGAGGAAGATATATCTTTTTGAAATACATAAATATTGTATTTCTTCTTAAATTTTTACTCACTGAGTTTTAGCACACATCAGTAGGTTTCCTGTAGCAATTATTACTGTGTTGTCATCCATTGTTTTTTACCATTCTGGTTGGCAGTACTAAATGACCTGCTATTTGAGGGTTTTTGAGGATTGAGGGTTAAGGACGTATCCTGCCTTGCACATATTTTGTGGCATCATTCCTATCTTCCTTTGTAACTAAAATTAGTCACCTCATCCAAGTAAAAATAAAACCTATTTTTCTACTGATATGGTGATATGAGGAGTCCAAAAAGTCATATGCATACAGTACAATAAAACTATTGCTGTACTTCTTGGTAGAAAAAGGCTTTTTGCTTCTGAGAACTTAAATCATAAGATCATATAGTTCTGGGATGGCAAACATTTGCTGGTAACTCATCTGGAATAGCTCCCAGACTATATATTTTGTTAATGAGAGAAAGAGCATCATATATTGGCCACTAATTCAAAGCAGGTTCTGTATCCTGTAGGTAGGCTCCACAACCCTGCAGGGCATAGGCTTACAGATGATGCCATAACTGAGGTTTCACAGGCCATTCCACTACTTTGTAAGGTCAACTGCTTCTGATAATGTGGCACATGCAATAATGATGGAACATATAAATGTCAGAGCAAAGATACCAATATTAAGCTGAATACAAAACTGAAGATTGTAGCATTGAATAATCTACTGATGATGATGCTGATGCATAGCAGTCTTTTGGATGATTTGAAAGTCCACTGTCATCAATTCATTACACCTGGTATACCACAAGGCTTTTGCCACATTGATAACTAGACATTTGTTGAGCACATCCAGAACCAATATTTCTGGTACCAAATCTACATATCCATGAGCTCACTGAGCAAACCCTGGGGAGTCTGGGGAAAGAGGCAGATTATATTGTCAGCTGATTCAAATGCCATGTGGAGGGAGCATTCTCATTTTACACAAATATTCTCAAGGCCTGGTTCCACTGTGAGAGGTACATCTTTATATTTCTTGATGTATCTGTCACTTTGTCACTGAAAGTTCTATCTTTTCTTTAAAAATCTTGTTAATGTAGCAAAACAGATAGCCACTACTTATTAGTCAGCATAGATTATAATTCCTGTCTGTGCCCCTTTAAGTCAATATAGATTCTGTGTACAGTTCCTAGTTCTATTCAGGAAGAGTTTTACTTATTTACAGTCCATCTGGGTCACCATAAAACAGTGCTATTTTAGCTCATGTCAGCATATTAGTTCTTAAAACAATCTGTAAACCACTCTTGATTTTTTCTCATTCATTCATTGTGTAAAAATAACTGCTATGATAAGAATTCAGATGCTAGTGCAGCAAGCATATTCACATTAAGAATCCATATGTTAATACAACTTAATTATAATTTTTCAGCCTTCTTGAACCAGGATATATTTGCTGCTGGCCATGCCTGCTTCATGGGTTGGTAGTAAGAAAGCACCCACTTCAAGAAGAACAGCTCAAATTAAATGGCTACTTTATATTACATGTTTAAGTGTCTCTGGCATGACCCAATACCAAACCTTGACCTCCATCTCAGAAGTAGAATAATTATTTACCAAGGAAGGCATAGCTTGGTGATAAAATAAATAAGTCATGGGAATGTAATATACATAAATGTGACTATAGTTAATAATACTGTGGTGCATATTTGGAAGTTGCTAAGAGAGTAAATCTTATAAGTTTTCATTACAAGCAATACAAAATTTTGTTAACTATGTATGGTAACAAATATTAACCTGACTTATTGTGGTGATCATTTCTCAATAGATACAAATATTTAAACATTATGTTTTATACCTGAAACTAATACATTATATGTAAACTAAAACTCATTTTAAAATAAAAAGAATAAAGCATGACTTCATCTCAAACTCAAATTGTCCGTATTGTAAACTAAAACTCATTTTAAAATAAAAAGAATAAAGCATGACTTCATATCAAACTCAAATTGTCCATATTGTAACTACTCTATGTAGGTTTCCACCTGAGCTATAGAGCACAATTGTTGCTATTCAGTTGCTAAGCCATGTTAGACTCTGTAACCCCATGAACTGCATTACCCCAGGCTTCTCTGTCCTTAACTATCTTCCTGAGTTTGCTCAAACTCATATCCATTGAGACAGTTATGCCATCCAACCATCTCATCCACTGTAGCCTTCTTCTCTTGCCCTCAATCATTCCCAGCATCGGAGTTTTTTCCAAATGAGTCAGCCCTTGGCATATGGTAGCCAAAGTATGAGTTTCAGCTTCAGCACCAGTCCTTCCAAAGAATATTCAGGTTGATTTCCTTTAAGACTGACTGCTTTGATCTCCTTGCTGTCTGAGGGACTCTCAACAGTCTTCTTCAGGACCATAATTCAAAAGCATCAGTCTTTGCCACTTAACTTTCTTTTTTGTCTTTAGTTTACTTTTATTTTATTTTTTTAATATAAATTTATTTATTTTAATTGGAGGTTAATTAGTTTACAATATTGTATTGGTTTTGCCATACGTCAATGGTCCAACTCTCACATCTGTTCGTGACTACAGGAAAAAAATATAGCTTTGACTATATGGACCGTTGTGGGCAAAGTGATGTCTCTGCTTTTTAATATGCTGTTTAGGTTTGACATAGCTTTCCTTCCCAAGAGCAAACATCTTAAATTTCACAGCTTCAGTCACCATCTGTAGTGATTTTGGAGTCCAAGAAAATAACATCTATTCCTACTCCTACTTTTTCCCCTTCTATTGGTCATAAAGTGATGGGATGGGATGCCATGATCTCAGTTTTTAGACTGTTGAGTTTTGAGCCAGCTTTTTCACTCTCTTCTTTCACCCTCATCAAGAGGCTCTTTAGTTCCTCTTCACTTTCTGCCATTAGAGTGGTGTCATCTGCATATTTGAGGTTGTTGATATTTCTCCTGGCAACCTTCATGCCATCTTGTGAGTCATCCAGCCCTGCATTTCTCATGATATACTCTGCATAGAAGTTAAATAAGCAGGGTGACAATATGCAATCTTGTCATACTCCTTTCTCAATTTTGAACCAGTCCGTTGTTTCATGTCCAGTTCTAACAGTTGCTTTCTGTCCTGCATACAGGTTTCTCAGGAAACAGGTAAGGTGGCCTGCTGCTATTCCCATCTCTTTAAGAATTTTCCACAGTTTGTTATTATCCACACATTCAAAGGCTTTGGCATAGTTAATGAAGCAGAAGCAGAAAAAAATTCAGATATTTTTTGAATGTCCTTGCCTTTTCTGTGATCCAACGGATGTTAGCAATTTGATTTCTGGTTCCTCTGCCTTTTCTAAATCCAGCTTGTACATTTGGAAGTCTGCTGTCCACATGACGCTGAAAGATTTTGAGCATAATCTTGCTAGCACATGAAATGAGTGCAATTGAAATGTAATTTGAATATTCTTTGGCATTGCCTTTCTTTGGGATTGGAATAAAACCTAACCTTTTCCAGGCCTGTGGCCACTGTTGAGTTTTCCAAATTTGCTGACATACTGAGTGTAGCACTTTAACAGCATCATCTTTTAGCATAATAAGTTACTCATATATGGGCTTCCCAGGTGGTGTTAGTAGTAAACTAATCCAAGCAAGAATACTGGAGTGGGTTGCTGTTCCTCCTCCAGGGAATCTTCCCAACCCAGGGATTGAAACTGTGTCTCCTGTACTCTGGCATTGTGGTCACATGCTTTACCCATTGAGCCACTGAAGCCTTTTACTAACCATAGGTAAGATAAATGTTATAGCTACAAAAGGCCCCAAACTCTTTCTGTCCTTGGAGCTCTCAACCCAGGGATTCCCCAACTTACCGTTGATCTGCATGACCTGACAAATAAACCTGCTCTAAACTTCCGCTTCCTCCTGTGGAGGTCCCTTCCGGGGACCTATATCCCTTCTAGATTGTGACCTCTAGCTTCTATCTCTGGAAGGTCTCTTATTCAGGGACTTCCACTTTCATAAACCCCTGTCCATCACCGTTTAATAAAGCTTATTGTATGTTGCTTCCTCTTGAGGTCCTTTTTTTCCAGAGCAATTTTGAAATTCACTAATTTACCAGATGCTCTCAAAATTTAGCAAACTTCCAATCATGTGGCTATCAATATACTTAACTTAGAAGTTTTTGAGGCCATTTTATTCATTCTCAGCATCTTCAAAAACTCATGGGAAAGAGAATAGTCTCTAAGCACTGAGAGGCAATAGGAAGGACATAAATCTAAGTTATGAACTGCCAAGGGCAACAGGCAAACTCTGTCTCCTCCTAGCATGAAGAGAAGTCACTTAGTGTTTGAAACATCAGAAATATTGGTGGTAATAAGAACTTGGTGTGTGTGGAAGAGAAAAACTACATACAGAATTCAGATAATTGCAATTCTGAATAAAGCAGGGGGACTTTAGTGCACGACAGGGGCAGCAGAGACAACCACCAATAATACAGGGAAAAATAATTGTGTCCTAAAGTGCTCCCTGTGTTGTTAATTATAATACTTCTATGAAACCAAATGTGATTTCTATCTGTGCCAGTCTCATTTTTTTCCAGAGCTGTTGGCTCTATGAGTCCTGTCCTGAGATTCTCTGCTGAAATAGTGAGAAAGAAAAAATACAAACACTTTTGTTCTTTTCTCTAAAGTACTGAAATGAAACAGAGAGAGAGAAAAAAAAAAGGAAGATGAAGTGTTGATTATATGGTAGGCTGAGATGAGGGCAGAGAAAGGATGATTTTTATGAGCTCATGTTCTTGCAACCCAATTCATCAGTTTGAAATTCAAACACTTGTCAAATAGGACAAGTTCTGCATGGTTATAACTTGGAAGCACTATAGCTATTGATTTTTATATTTAGATTCTTTTTTTTTATTCCTAGGAATACACTGAGTTTTGTAAAATTTACTGCAATTTCAGTGGGAAGAAAATGACAGTAAATACAAGAACATAATTCAAGAAAAATGCTCAAAAAGTATTTTTCAGAGAACTGTCTATACACACAGGACAAGCACATGTGTCATACTTTCCAATAGAGAGCTGATTATAATGCTCTGACTTTTTTTGAGATGATTCACTGTATGTCCAAATTTTTCCTCTGAAAATCTAATTGCTACATGTGCATTTTTCATGCAACTTAAATAGGAAACCTACTAAAATGTATCCATGTATTTTATATTCATTGAGTGAGTCTGACATAATATTTATTTATCAGGTTATATAATCTAAAATATTATATTTGTAATAGGTTACAATGAGGCTAAAAATAAACAATGTCAAAATTTATTACATTCTTAAAGACACAACTTGAACATTAGTTGAAAACATAAATCAAAGGAATACTAACAAAGTTATTATAGCTTACTATTATATAAATAATATAATTCAAATTAGTTTAGAAATTAGTTACACACTAGCAAGTAAATTAAGATATGAAATTGTTAAAATCAGCTCTGTCTTTTCAAGCTTGAGTTTTCCCTATTTATGTTATAGTCTAACTTTGTTCACCAAGGAAGTTTGAGGAGATATGAAGGCTAATCATTAGATTACATGTGTATACACATTTTGTTCTCTTTGCTCTTCTGTGCATAGGCACTACAATCAAATTTTGAAATACTATCTTAATTCTATCCTAATACTTCATTTAGGGCTTCCCTGGTGGCTAAATGGTAAAAAATTTGTCTGTAATGCAGGAGACACTGGTTAGATCCCTGCATCAAGAAGATTCTCCAAAGAAGGGAATGACTACCCACTCCAGTTGCCTGGAGAATTCCATGGAAAAAGGAGCCTGGTGGGCTACAGTTCATAAGGTCACAAGGAATCAGAAATAGC
This sequence comes from Budorcas taxicolor, assembly GCF_023091745.1. Lineage (NCBI taxonomy): Eukaryota > Metazoa > Chordata > Mammalia > Artiodactyla > Bovidae > Budorcas > Budorcas taxicolor. The sequence continues at coordinate 93,202,564 of NC_068910.1, forward strand.
TGAGTGACTAACACTTTGATTTTCAATACTGTGAAGTGAAGTGAAGTTGCTTAGTCATGCCTGACTCTTTGCAACCCCATGGACTGTAGCCTCCAGGGCTCCTCCCTCCGTGGAATTCTCCAGGCACGAGTACTGGAGTGGGTTGCCATTTCCTTCTCCAGGGGGATCTTCCCGACTCAGGGATCAAACCTGGGTCTCCTGCATTCCTGACAGACACTTTAACCTCTGAGCCACCAGGGAAGCCCCTTCAATACTGTATTTGAGAGTTATTCCTTTATTTATTTATTTTATTTTTTGCTAGTTATTTTATAATCAGTACAAGGAAATTGACCTAGCAACTCACTTTTAGTGACTAGTATATAAAAAACAGTGGCCGGATGTTACTCCAGGATTATCTTATAAAAATGTTCTGCCATTCATTCTGCTCACTGTTCTTGATCTCTTATTTGCTCTCTTGAATAAAAACCAGTTGGCAAAGACATTTGCTGCCCTATAGAGAGACCAATTTGGCGAAAAAAAAAGAAAAAGGAAAGAAGGGAAGAAGCCAACTAAGGTGTTCTCTGTTCAAAGATCAGTGAAAACCTGAAGCATTCAATTCAGTGACAATCCAGCAGGCTATGAGAGTGGTCTTGGAAGTGGACACTTCCTCAATCAAGCGTTTAAGATGACCACAGCACTGACCACCATCGTGAATGCATCCTTATGTGAGACCCTGAGTCAGAAGGCCCAGCTAAGCCATATTCCAATTCCTGACTTACAGAAACTATTAGAGAAAAAAAAAAAAAAAAAATGTTTTCTGCCCTAAGCCACTACATTTTGGGGTAATTGATTATATAGCAACAAAAATTTAATCCATGTGGTTTCCAAGATGACTGTATATGGGTTACAAAAGAGAAAAAAAAAATAAAAATGAAAAATAACCTTGGTGACTACAAAATGTGAATGCTAGTGATAGACATGATGCATTTGGGAGCAAAAGCACCTTGGCCCCAGGAGCCAAATAAAATTTGCTTTTGGTTGAAAATGTAGGGTTAGAAATGAGGTCACAGCTGAAAATAGATATTTAAGAGAGGTTTATATACTTATAAATATATAGCAGCTTAAAGCTTTTCTCATTCAATACATCAATTAAAATATGACAAAAGATTCCCAGTAAGTTGTTTTCTATGAAAAATACCATCCTGTTATTTGAAGATTTAGGACTGGGGCTTCTGATTTGATTCAACAGATAAAGCATTATTTATTTATTTCTTTATTTCACTATCGTCAAGTGTATCAAAAAGGAACTATTAGATTATGTGGCTAAATGCTGCTTTCATAACTTTCTATACTTTAAGAGGATATTTTCATTATATGTACAAATATATATATGACTAAAATTAGACAAGTAAAAACACTAGAGATCAGCATGTGTGACTGAAAAATGGGAGTTTGAATGAGAGACATGGAAATCAAAACTATATTTTTACATTTGAGAACAAAATGTTTCTTAGATTGAGTCTGGCAATGAGGTCTAACAAATTAAATTCTAAAATGTTGCATTTTTATATATGATTTGTCATAATCACCCTTATTTTTTCATAATTAGAACAACACTACTCAGATCTGATAAAGTCAACTTCAAAATCCTGATTTCCCCATTCCAACCTGAATAGGCTGTTGAGTTTGGGAACTTTACTAATGTATTAATATTTTCTAATATTTCTTAAGCATAAGTTTACTTGTAAAACTAATATATTCTAATAAAACAAATATAATATATTCTAATAATTATATATTAGGTACTACTAATCTAGTTCAATGAAGAAATGCAAATAAAATGCTTAGCACAAATATTATATATAATTAATACTTAATCAATATCAAATATTATTTTTTCTCTTCAAATTCTGTTGCTCAAAGCGCTTATCTTTTGGGGAGATGTCAATTAGCAACTAAATGAAAAAAAAATAAATAAACAGTCCAATTGAAAAAATGGGCAGAAGACCTGAATAGACATTTTTCCAAAGAAGACATGTAGATAGCCAACAGACACATAAAAAGATGCTCAACAATGCTAATTACCAGAGAAATGCAAATCAAAACCACAATGAGATATCAGCTCACACCTATCGGAATGACCATCATCAAAATGAACAAAAATAAATGTTGGCTAGGATGTGGAGAAAAGGAAACTCTCCATAAAACAACTAGTTTTGCTTCATTGACTACACCAAAGCCTCTGACTGTGTGGATCACAGCAAACTGGAAAATTCTGAAAGGGGAATACAAGACCATCTTACATGTTTGGTCCCTGAGGAAACCTGTATGCAGCACAAGAAGCAACAGTTAGAACTGGACATGGAACAACAGACTGGTTCAAAATTGAGAAAGAAGTATGACAAGGCCATATATTGTCACCCTGCTTATTTAACATTTACACAGAGAACATCATGTGAATGCCAGGCTGGATGGCCCACAAGTTGGAATCAAGATTGCCAGGAGAAATATCAGTAACCTCAGATATGCATATGACACCACCCTAAAGGCAGAAAGCATATTCAAAAGCAGAGACATTACTTTGCAGACTAAAGTCCGTCTAGTCAAGGCTATGGTTTTCCCAATAGTCATGTATGGATGTGAGAGTTGGACTGTGAAGAAAGCTGAGCACTGAAGAATTGATGTTTTTGAACTGCGGTTTTGGATAAGACTCCTGAGAGTCCCTTGGACTGCATGGAGATCCAACCAGTCCATTCTAAAGGAGATCAGTCCTGGGTGTTCTTTGGAAGGAATAATGCTAAAGCTGAAACTCCGTTACTTTGGCCACCTCATGTGAAGAGTTGACTCACTGGAAAAGACTCTGATGCTGGGAGGGATTGGGGGCAGGAAGAGAAAGGGACGACAGAGGATGAGATGGCTGGATGGCATCATCGGCTCGATGGACATGAGTTTGAGTGAACTCCGGGAGTTGGTGATGGACAGGGAGGCCTGGCATGCTGCAGTTATGGGGTCACAAACAGTCGGACACGACAGAGCAACTGAACTGAACTGAACTGAAAGGCAGAAAGTGAAGAGAAACTGAAGAGCCTCTTGATCAAGGTGAAAGAACAGAATGAGAAAGCTGGCTTAAAATTCAGCATTCCAAAAACTAAGATCATGGCACCCAGTCCCATCACTTCATGAAAAATAGATGGGGGAAAAAAGGAAACAATGACAGACTTTATTTTCTTGGGCTCCAAAATCACTGCTGATGGTAACTGCAGCTATACAATTAAAAGATGCTTGCTCCTTAGAAGAAAAACTATTACAAACCTATATAGCATATTAAAAAGCAGAGACATTACCTTGCTGACAAAGGTTCATATAGTTGACAAAGCTATGGCTTTCCCAATAGTCATGCATGGATGTGAGAACTGAACCATAAAGAAGGCTGAGTGTCAAAAAAATGATCCTCTCAAAGTCTGGTGCTGGAGAAGATGGACTTTTCAGCATCCCATGGACAGCAAGGAGATCAAACCAGTCAGTCCTAAAGGAAATCAACCCTGAATATTCACTGGACGGGCTGATGCTGAAACTGAAACTCCAATACTTTGGCCACCTGAAGTGAAGAGCCTACTGATCAGAAAAGACCCTGATACTGGGAAAGATTGAGGGCAGGAGGAGAAAAAAGCAATGGAGAATGGGAAGGTTGGATGGCATCATTGACTCAATGGATGTGAGTCTGAGCAAACTCTGGGAAATAGTGAAGGACAGGAAGCCTGGTGTACTGTTATCCATGGGGTTGCAAAGAGCTGAACATGACTGAGCGACTGAACAACAGCATACTATTGATGGGAATGTAAGTTGGTGCAACAACATTTGAAACAGTTTGGAGGTGCCTCAAATGACTAAAAATAGAATCATGATATGATGCAGCATTTCCACTAGTTGGTATATATTTGAAGGAAAGGAAAATACTAATTCAAAAAGATATATACACCACAATGATCATAGTAACATTATTTACAACAGATATGGAAGCAACCTCAGTGTCCATCAACAGATGAATGAATAAAGAATATATTGTATATATTAAACGTTGCAAAGCATAAAATTCAGTAATTTGATTGGTTGTATATTTTGATATGTCTGCCTTTACTATATGAAAATATGGCAGTTTGATTTTATTATTTCTTAAGTATGAGAAACTTCTCTATGTTAATGATTTTAAATAAGCAAATATATTAAAACTCATTGCTGATAGTGTCATAAATATAGAAATTTAAAAAAAAAATTATCTCAGACATGTCTTGATAACTCTGGAACAACTAAAAATGTCATAATAAAACTAGATAAAAAGATTATTTCTTGGAAAAGAATCTCAGCCCACAAAGATTGACAGTAGTTAAATTGGAAGGAAAATAGAATTGCCAAGAATAACTTAGTTAACACTGACATTCTATGCAAAAAGTATTTAAAGTATTTCAATTTTTTGTTCATATATGATGGGGAGGTTAAAAATAAAGAGATGCTTAAATCAGGCTCACAATTGTGATTTACATATAAAAATGCAATGGCCTTCAAAGTTAATACCATCCATACAATTAATTCAGAAACTAGATAAAACTGTATGAATTAAATGAACCTTTTCTAGGCAATAAAACTTGCTTATAACTTTAATCACTGAGTTGAAAGAGATATTTGAAAATTCCTAAGAGAAATCCTAGGGTTTATTTTTAGAATGGTATCAATGGACATGTTTGATTTATTTTCTTCAAACTGACACTTTGTACAAAGTTTTCATGAAGTCTGCTAAGTCACTTCAGTCCTGTCCGACTCTATGTGACCCCATAGACGGCAGCCCACCAGGCTCCGCCGTCTCTGGGATTCTCCAGGCAAGAACACTGGAGTGGGTTGCCATTTCATGAAGTCTAGGAAAAGTTAATTTAAATAGTTGCATTAAATAAGAAGACAGACAATAGCCTTGTGAGCTGCCTGGTAAGGAACTTGGGGTTCTGGCAACATACTGTGACAGTGTAATAGAACCAAATACAGAAGTACACAGAAATGTCTGGTTAAAAAAATAGCTCGATTAATACAATCTCCAGGCAATGCTAGAATGAACTATAATGGTAGAACTATTCTAGTCCCCTAAACTTCAAATCATAGAAAGGATCAAGGAGTTCATTTTATAAATGAACCAAGAATAACTTAGGAGGTCAGGAAAATTCCCTAAGATCTTTAATAATTAATGCAAAGTTCAAATCTTATCTCAAGGCTTCAAAATTCTAGTCTAATGTTCTTTTTGCCTTTATCATCTCATTTTTCAAAGATGTAGTATCTGAAGTGTGGCTTTTTAGAAATTACTAAATTCTTTAAAACATGTTTTCTTGTGATAGCTTAAAGTTCATACCAGTGATTTCAACAAGCTACTAATTATTTCCTTAATTAAGTACAAAAATAAACATTATCTTTATAATTCATGAAGGGATATTAATTAGCATCTTATCTATAAAGAATAAATTAATATGAGTTAAAATTGTATTATCTATATCTGATATCATGCCTTCCCTTGTGGCCCAGACGGTAAAGCATCTGCCTGCAATGCAGGAGACCCGGGTTTGATCCCTGGGTCGGGAAGTTCCCCTGGAGAAGGAAATGGCAACCCATTCCAGTATTCTTGCCTGGAAAATCCCATGGACAGAGGAGCCCAGTAGGCTACAGTCAATGGGGTCACAAAGAGTCGGACACGACTGAGCAACTTCACTTCACTTCACTTCATATCTGATATCTGCTTCCCTGGTGGCTCAGATGGTAAAGAATGCCTGCAATGCGGGAGACCTGGATTTGATCTCCTGGGTTGGGAAGATCCCCTGGAGAAGGGAATGGCAACCCACTCCAGTATCCTTTTCTGGAGAATTCTATGAACCAAGGAGCCTGGTGGGCTACAGTCCATGGGGTCACACAGAGACTAACAATGACTTAGTAACTAACAGTTTCACTTTCACTTTCATATCTGATGTTTAGAATAAGTATGGCAGTTCAACTATGCTAGAAACTTCTTTGCAATAAAGTGAGAAATGTTTATATTTTTCACTACACTTGTCTTAAAATATCAAGGATCAAAGAACATCTTTTAAACTGTACACACATAGGCCTTCCCTGATTAAGTAAAGGAGATAGACAGATAAAGCCATGAAAATGCCATCTTGTCTTTCTTATTCCCATAGAAAATTAGATGAAACCAAAAGATTATCTCATTTGTTAAAATCCCATCACCCTTCTCTACTCTGGTTGTTTTCAAACTTAAGCTGTAATGAAGAATCTAAGCTACTCCATTTTGTTAACAGAAAAGCTCCATTTTGTAAGGTTCCAGGAAAAGAGCCTTTGGAAATCCCCTGACCTCACCCTACCACCCTCGAGCCAATCGGACCCCAGACCAGAATCTCCTGACTTAACGTTCAGTAACTCGTGGTCTACCTAGGTAATGGGAACCAATCAGAACCCGTGGCCAGCCTGGGAAATGAAAACCAATCAGAAACCAACATCTAACCCTTCCACAGAAGGTAACCAATTAGACGTCTCCCAACCCGGAAACTCCTGTTTTTCAAATTTCTCGCGCAAGAATACCCCATATAAGCAATGTAACCCAGAGCTCAGGGCTCCTCCCTATAGCTGCTGCGTCGTTATCGGTGGGAGCCCCAGCTCGAGCTTGGTGATAAAAACTCTCTTGCTTTTGCATTGGATATCGGCTCCCTGGTGGTCATTGGGAGATTTCGCGACTTGGACATAACAGTATCAGAATCATATTGTTGAAGGAAAATTGCTGACCTCACATACAACGTTTCAGATTTAGTAAATATGAGATGGAACCTGAGATTAATATTTTAATCAAACTCCTTAATGGTGCTGATGCTGCTTGTCTGATAACACACTTCAAGAATCACTGCTTCACTCCACCTAGTTTATGTGTATTCTCATTTAAGCAGTTATACATAATTATGTAAATTAGTTATTAATGTAATTGTCAACATATGTTTCTTTTTTAGGCTATTTTTCTGTTTAATAAATTGAGAAAAATCTTGACCTGGATTTATATTCATATCCACACTCCCCCATTGTTTAAAAACACAGTGTGCTTCAACTTGTTCAAACAGTTATTATGAGATCCCAATTCCATGTGATTTTAACCTATATGTCTCACTTTAATATGAGGCCATTTCTTTCCTTTTAAATATATCTCTAAATGGGAAATATAGTGCTTTTGCTTTATAACAATTATTTTTGTGTATTTAATGATTTACATTGAATAGATAATTGAGTATCTCCTCAAAATTTCGCCCGTGAACAAACACTGATTGCAGGTCTTGATGGAAGAGAACAAAATGGTGAGTTGTGAAATACAGCCTGCCAGGGTGCTGTGATATCTATTAAATCACCTTGGTTTTTCTTCTACAGCCTGAATTACCAGCTCATTTATTTTTTCTTCCTTCAACTTCTCAGAGATTTCACCTGTTAAATTGCTCTCTCTTTGATCCTACTCAGCTTTTCACAATCTAATTGAAATGTGGAACCAAAAAATGGACTCACAGAGAGTGAAATATTTTTTGAGTTTGTACATTCACTAAAAGAGTTGAAAGTGTGTGTGTGTGCATGTGTGTAGCTTCTTCTCAACTCTTATGAGGGCAGTGAATTTTTTCTGATATAACTCATCCTCAAAAGTACTCCTGATTTACTTTTAGATCAAGTCATTAATAATTTAATATTATTTAATGGTCTATCAAATATGGAATTGTTGGGGAACAAAATAAAATCTTTGTAGACATGACAAAATTCTTACAAGGATAGTACTGAAATTTACTGGCAGTAAATTTCATGATAAATACAGTGCCATAGGTATTTCTGCAATAGCACCCCATTCCAGTACTCTTGCCTGGAAAATCCAATGGACGGAGGAGCCTGGTAGGCTGCAGTCCATGAGGTCTCTAAGAGTTGGACACGACTGAGTGACTTCACTTTCACTTTTCAGATCATGCACTGGAGAAGGAAATGACAACCCACTCCAGTGTTCTTGCCTGGAGAATACCAGGGACGGGTGAGCCTGTTGTGTTGCTATTTGTTGAATTATGAAACTCACAGGACAATCCCTAAAGTCAACTGTGATTATTATCAATATGTACAGTGTTTGGAGTTTACTTGAAAAGGATCATTCTTAATGAACTGCTTTTAGAACTCAGGCTAACCTTGTGTTCTGTAAAATGCTGAAATACATGGCTTCTAGGCACTAAAGATCACAAAGAACTTGCTGTGGGGTTATTTGAATGAAAGCTCTTATTCTTAAGTTCAAAACTATGAATATGTAAATAGAGTACATTTCCTTTGCAAGATTCCTAGAAATTAGAGTTGCCAGGAACATTAGAATCTATTCTGCAGTATCTGAAAAGGTAACCTCCAGGTCATGAAAATCTTAAGAAGTACCATTGCTTACCCACATTTTTTACCCACTTGCAAATGGGCTTCTCTGCTACCAGAATTTTAAGAACTTTATTACTGAATTCTTTTTTAAATTTATATTTTGCATTATAAATCACAAATAAAGTGAATCAGTGTAATCCCATTATAAAGTTAACAAAATTATTTATCCTAGAGTTATTTTACAATTAACATAATAATGTATTTTTAAAAAGAAGTGAATATTTGCTATGCACTATAGCAAAAATGAAATATTCTGCCAAGGCTTATAGAGAAGCCTTGGTCAATGCAAATAATCTATTAACAATCTTTTACACATTACCAATCATCTAACTGGCTTATTTTCTTTTTTGAATATGTTTTGTGTTATCCAGCTTAATAGAAAGAGGAAGGAAAGGGGAAAAAAGAAACTTCTCTTTGCTTTTGCTATAGTAAACCAGTACAAATAATTACCAAAAGTGTGGGTTTTAGCTCTAATCTTACATATTACAAGTGTGATTTTGCTCTTGGCTCTGATGTTTTGTTCCACTTTGATGAAGGAATACTTCTCTGCACCCAGGACAAAGCTCATAGTGGGCATTTATGATCAAAATAGCAGGCTCATATAGTATTTATTTATGTCTGATATGTTACTTTACATTTAAAAATAATTAGAAACTATTTGCAATAGAATGACATGTTGAAAATGAATAACTTTAACTGGACTAACACTTATTTTTTGCTCCAATTCTGATAGCTTATGGTGAATAATGTTGGAGTAGTGATCTCTGAAGAAGATTTAGCTTCGGGACCAGGGACCAGGCTTGATCACGTAAGAAATTTTATGTAGCAGAGTCTTATTAAGGTGAAAGATGACAGAGAATGCTTTCTTACATAGACATCAGAAAGGGGATGGAGAGTGCCCCCACTGGCTAGTCATATCAAAGCCTTATATACTTCTCCAGACCCACTCCCCCAACATACATCTTAAAATAACAAGATTTTAGAACTAACAATAGAAAAGTCTTACCAGACTCTCTCCAACAACCAACCTCTTAAGATAACAAGATTATTATGAAATTTCTTGTTAAAGAGAACCCCACTCCAGTACTCTTGCCTGGAAAACCCCATGGACGGAGGAGCCTGGTAGGCTGCAGTCCATGGGGTCGTGAAGAGTTGGACATGACTGAGTGACTTCACTTTCACTTTTCACTTCCATGCATCGGAGAAGGAAATGGCAACCCACTCCAGTGTTCTTGCTTGGAGAATCCCAGGGACGGAGGAGCCTGGTGGGCTGCCGTCTATGGGGTCGCACAGAGTCTGACATGACTGAAGCAACTTTAGCAGGAGCAGCAGTCCTTGAGCAAGATACATTGATATATTGACTAAGACAAAGCAATGTAGGAAAAAAATGTTTGTCCTTTTCTCTTCCTCGAGAGCCCCAGACCACTTTCTCTTCCTCAGGGACCTGGACTTTGTATCAACCTACCTAAGAATTGACTTTTAATTCCTGGCCATTTTAGAGATTTCAACACAATGAAATAAAAAAATCATTTTTTATAAAGTAAGTAGACTTCCTTCATGCCAAGAAAGTAGTATATTTCAATAACATAAAGGCTTACATAATTGTTCTCTTTGCATTAACTGTAGATTTTTAAGAGTTTTGTGTTACACTTTTGGTTTAGGTTGTATTATCTACTTTGTAGGAGGTAGTGGAAAAATACGATAAATATTTCAAAAGATTAGAAAAGGAGTGAGTATAAATATGTCTCAACCCCATTTTCCCAGATTTTCTTCTCAGCAATAGCTATATTATCAACTTCTTATGGTCCATTTAGAAATAAGTTTTACAAATAATATAAGTATTAAAAAAATTTTCAAGTGGATCTCCTGTCATACCAAGTAAAGGAAGTATATTTTAATAGCATATAGATCTCCATAATTACTTGTTCTCTCTAAACATGGGATTTGACTCTTTGCTTAATTTGAAGTGTATTCTGCAATATATTTTTTAAATCTACTTTCTTGTATATTAACAAAATTTTAAGATATTTATTGTAATAAATAAATATATTCTAAAATATTTCAATGTTTCCCAGCATCAGGGTCTTTTCAAGTAAGTCAATTCTTCTCATTAGATGGCCAAAGTATTGGAGTTTCAGCTTCAGCATAGTAATATATTTTCCTATTTCTTAAACATTTAGTGAGTTAGGATTTGAAGGAGTGGTTGAGAATAAAAATATCAACTGTCACTTTGTCCTAAACCTTGGAAAAATAGTGTTAATTAAATTCTATTTCATAAAATTATACATAACTCTGATATTAGATAATGATGAATTAAATATATCATCTGTGGAATTTTCAGTTAATTTACTATCTTTACCTGTGTGCTGTGCTTAGTTCTTCAGTCATATTCAACTCTTTGTGACCCCCATGATGTAGCCTGTGTAGATACTGTTAAAGCACTGCACTCAGTGTGCCAATAAATTTGGAGAACTCAGTGTGTCCACAGGACTGGAAAAGGTGCATTTTCATTCTGATCCCAAAGAAGGGTGAAGGTGAAGTTGCTCAGCTGTGTCCGACTCTTTGCGACCCTGTGAACTGTAGCCTACCAGGCTCCTCCGTCCATGGGATTTTCCAGGCAATAGTACTGGAGTGGATTGCCATTTCCTTCTCCAGGGGATCTTCCCGACCCAGGGATCGAACCCAGGCCTCCCTCATTGGAGGTAGATGCTTTAACCTCTGAGCCACCAGAAGGGTAATGCCAGAAAATATTCAAACTACCATACAATTCTGCTGATTTCACAAGCTAGCAAGGTAATGCTCAAAATCCTTCAAGCTAGGCTCCACCAGTACCTGACCCAAGAATTTCTAGATGTATAATCTGGACTTAAAAAAGGCATAGGAACCAGAAATTGCCAACATCCCCTGGATCATAGAAAAAGCAAGAGAACTCCAGAAAAACATCTGCTTCATTGCCTATACTAAATCATTTGACTGTGTGTATCACAAAAACCTGTGGGAAATTCTTAAAAACGTGAGAAGAGCAGAGCACTTTATCTGCCTCATGTGAAACCTTATAAAGGTCAAGAAGCAACAGTTAGAACAGTTAGGGCATGGAACAATGAACTGGTTCAAATTTTGGAAAGGAGAACATGACTATCTACTGTCACCCTAGTTATTTAACTTCTATGCAGAGTACATCATGGGAAATTACAGGCTGGATGAAGCACAAGCTGGAATCAGGATTGCCAGGAGAAATATCAAAAATCTCAGATATGCAGATGACACCAATCTAATGGCAGAAAGTGAAGAGGAACTAAAGAGCCTCTTGATGAAGGTGAGTTAAAAAACTGGCTTAAAGCTCAGCATTCAAAAAAACTAAGATCATGTCACCAGGTCCTGTCTCTTCTTGGTGGGGAAAAAAATGGAAACACTGGCAGACTTTATTTTTTTGTGCTCCAAAATCACTGTGAATGCTGCCTGTAGCTATGAAATTAGAAGATGCTTACTCCTTGGAAGAATAGCTCTGACAAACCTAGATAGTGTATTAAAAAGCAAGGAGATTAAACCAGTCAATCCTAAATGAAATCAACTTTGAATATTCACTTGGAAGGACTGATGCTGAAGCTGAAACTCCAATACTTCAGCCACCTAATGGGAAGAGCTGACTCATGGAAAAGACCCTGACACTAGGAAAGATTGAAGGCAGGGAGAGAAGGGGACAACAGAGGATAGATGATTGGATGGCATCACCAAATCAAAGGACATGAGGTGGATCAAACTCCAGAAGATGTTGAAGGACACGGAAGCCTGGCATGCAGTAATTCATGGGGTCCCAAAGATTCAGACAAGACTTAGCAACTGAAAAATGACAACAACATCTATCTATCTATCTATCTATCTATCTACCTGAAGGAATCTCAAATACAGGCATTTCAGTTGAGTAGAAGTGAGTTGCTTGTACTGCATTCACTGTGTCTTATTATCAACATTCTACTCATTGTGGTTCTCATGTATCTCTTTAAACTAATGTTCTGATTGTATTCCTCTTCCTGACATCGATACCCACTCTCACAGATTTCTTGAATTTATGTCTAAGTGATATATGGGTATACATAAATATATAACATACTGTATGGAGTTTATTTATATAAAATTTAATGTTTTCTCACTTCTCAGTTCAGTTCAGTCACTCAGTCGTGTCCGACTCTTTGTGACCCCATGAATCGCAGCACGCCAGGCCTCGCTGTCCATCACCATCTCCCGGAGTTCACTCAGACTCACATCCATCCAGTCAGTGATGCCATCCAGCCATCTCATTCTCTGTTGTCCCCTTCTTCTCCTGCCCCCAATCCCTCCCAGCATCAGAGTCTTTTCCAATGAGTCAACTCTTCGCATGAGGTGGCCAAAGTACTGGAGCTTCAGCTTTAGCATCATTCCTTCCAAAGAAATCCCAGGGCTGATCTCCTTCAGAATGCATTGGTTGGATAGGTGTAAGGTAATATATCTCTGAGACTTTAATTTGTACTAATATATCTCTGCCTACTCATAAGATTATATATCTTTCTAAATATTGTTGGCTATTTGAATTTTCATTTATAAAATAATTATTCATTTTCTGATAGTTTTTATTTGATCTCTTTTGAAGTAATTATGTATTCTTTTCTGTTGGTGTTTTGTTTTCAATACTGCAATGATTGCTCCTGTTAACTTTGTCAATATATTTCAGTAATGAGATATTAATTTGATCTAGTTCATTTACATATATAAATATGCATAATATATTATATACATACTATGCCATACTGCCATGCTGAGTCGCTTCAGTTGTGTCCGACTCTGTGTGACCCCTGGACAGCTGCCCACCAGGCTCCCCTATCCAAGGGATACTGGAGTGAGCTGCCATTGCCTTCTTCATATATACATATATAATTATATGGTATATATTTATATATATATATACACATATATAATTTAATTTTGGATTTTGAGAATCTTGTTGAGTATCTTTCTCGATCTTTTAGTAAAAGTATTCCTATACGTTTTTCTATTGATTTTGTTGTTTTAATTTCATAGTCAAAGTAATATGGACTTTTGTTTCATGTGATTGGAGATAGACTGCTAATTTTACTTTTCTTTATCAATTATTTTCCATTGCTATGTGACATCACAAACATAGATATATCAAAGTCCAAAATACTTCTTTTTCTGGGCTCTTTGTTATGTCCAAAAGTCTCACTGTCTCTGTGCCAACACTATAGAGTTTTATTGCTCCAGCTTTGCAGCATAAATATCTTAAATATCTGGTGGAGCAGGCTTCATTCCCTCAACGCCACCCTATGGTATAATTTTTACAAAATAGTTTTTATTGATCCATGGGTACTTATAATTGCTTATTAATTTAGAAGTATTTCCTCAGAATCCTTCAAAAATTCTACTTGTTTAATAGACGGTATTTCATTGAGTTTTATAATAATTGGGGGAAATATGTATCCCTACGTTATTAGTCTCAGTTCCAATATAGCATTTTTGCTTTATTTAAATTTTTAGAAGTAAGTCTGAATGGAGTTTGAAAATGTCACCCAAGTCTCTGTGGACTCCCTATTCTACCCCTAGATCCATTATGCTGCTGCTGCTGCTAAGTCGCTTCAGTCGTGTCCGACTCTTTGCGACCCCATACACGGCAGCCCACCAGGCTCGCCCATCCCTGGGATTCTCCAGGCAAGAACACTGGAGTGGGTTGCCATTTCCTTCTCCAATGCACGAAAGTGAAAAGTGAAAGTGAGGTTGCTCAGTCGTGTCTGACTCTTAGCGACCCCATGGACTGCAGCCTACCAGGCTCCTCTGTCCATGGGATTTTCCAGGCAAGAGTACAGGAGTGGGGTGCCATTACATGTTGTTCTTTCCACTAGGAAGAGCTACCCATCATACTTTGTCCAGCTAATTTCTATTCTTTATATAGGGATCATCATAAATACATATTTCCTCAGGGTTACCATTTCTTTAAAGCTAACTATATAAAATGCCCATCTTCATATTCAATAAGTATTTGTTGTTATTGTTGTTTAGTTGCCAAGTCATGTCCGACTCTTTTGCAACCCCATGGACTGTAGCCCACCAGGCTCCTTTGTGCATGGAATTTTCCAGGCAAGAATACTGGAGTGGGTTGTCATTTCCTTCTCCATCACTAAAGTATAATTTATTAAAATACTGCTCTCATGGTACTTGGTACCACCAAAGGTCATCATTCTTGACAAAATAATGTAGAATATACTCGTAAATACTACTGGATACAGTTTCAGGAGTTAATTCATATCTTTTTTACCCTCAAATGCTCTCAACAAAGACATGAAGATTAAAATATTGAAGTTAGTAAAATGCAGTCTCAAGAAAAACATAGTAATATGCTTACTCTGTGCCAGACAATTGACACATAGATCTAAATAATTATACAATAATATAATAATTATACATATATTTTACATAATTATATAATACATAAATGTGTTATATATAGTGGCAAAATTATAAAGTGCTCATTTCCCAGGAGATCCAACCAGTCCCTTCTAAAGGAGATCAGCCCTGGGTGTTCTTTGGAAGGAAAAATGCTAAAGCTGCAACTCCAGTACTTTGGCCACATCAGGCGAAGAGCTGACTCATTGGAAAAGACTCTGATGCTGGGAGGGATTGGGGGCAGGAGGAAAAGGGGACGACAGAGGATGAGATGGCTGGATGGCATCACCGACTCGATGGACGTGAGTTTGAGTGAACTCTGGGAGTCGGTGATGGACAGGGAGGCCTGGCGTGCTGCAATTCATGGGGTCGCAGAGTCAGAAACAACTGAGCAACTGAACTGAACTGAACTGAATCCAGGAGTTTTAAATATATTAATACAATCATTATGGCAACTCTATGAGGTAGGTACTATTATTATCATACCCAGTTTGTAAAAATTGAGAAAGAAAATTGAAATTAACTAAATTATTCAGGTCACACTGCTGAAAAGTGGTGAAGCTAATAGTTATATCTTACAGTGTGGCTTGAAGTCTATACTTTTAAGCATTTTGCACTTTTGTTTTTCACTGTAGGTTCCATATTAGTTAATATTCACCATAACCTGGCATAGTAAATAAAACATTGAATTCATTTTATAAATGAGGAATCTCAGAATTCATGTTTAAAAAGGCACATACATTTCTGAAGTACTTAGACCTGTCAAACTTTATATACCAACAGTTATTAGGTAAATGAGAAGTCAATATTATATTATATCATGTAGAATATGATAATAAAACACAGAAATTTTATTAATTTCTATATATTTTCAAAATACCATTGTTCATACTAATATGTGCTTTTCCTTGTTAGACTGCCAAGATCCAAAATGATAATTTCAAAAACTTCTCCATTATGGAACAACTCATGTGATTTTAAAAAGAATGTTAATTAACAATGAAAACATAAAATTTCAAAACCTCTTTTTAGCAACTTTTCTTAATCTATGCTTACTCCCACTGTTATTATAGGATTACAAAGCAAGTATTGAAAGGGGTACCTAATTTAATAATTGAATATTAGATTCCCTAGATATTGTCTAAATATTAAAATCCTAGAAGATTATAAAATATAAAATTTTCATGTGTCCTGAGCACAAAACTGACTTTCTTCATCACTCAGAGAAAGCCGTCTAAATCCAAAGTCTTTAGCTCATGTCTGTTCTGAAGTATGGGAATTTAGGGTAAAACAATAGTATTAAGAATTGCATACAAATTTAATAAATTGTTAGGTTTGTTCAGCAAGGATTTGTTTTGAGGTAAAGATATGTAAGGTCTTACATATTGCCACAAAATAATTATTAAAACATTCTTTGAAGTTCAGATGTTTGCAATTCCAGAAATTATACTTTGACATGATATAAAACAACTTAAGTCATTTTAAGAACCTGCTGTAAAGTCTAAGATTGCAAAGAGTTCTTAATTTTAAATATATATATTTTCATTCATAGATGAAAAAGTACAACTTTTCAACATTTTTATCTCTTTTATAATCATTCTAACTCTTAATACAGGAAAGTACATGGAATATTAATGGCAGAAAAGAACACAACAGCCTAGTCTTAGTTTACTAAGTGATATCAGAAATTAAAGCAACAGCTAAGAGAATAACATCATATTCATGTTAACAAGAAAAAGTAGTAAACAATCTTTATCATAAAAAGAGGATTTTCTATGAAATATGAGTTATATCTTTACTATTCTCAACTGAATATTTGTATTCTCAACAGAAGTTCATTTTATTCCTAAATGTAAACTTTACATTTTATTTTTTCCACGTTTTAGTATAAAAGTTTCCAAACATGCATGAAACTTAAAATAACCACTCAGTATATATACCATATACCCACCACCTCTTAAATAATGGTTAGATTTTGTTATGTTTCCTTTACGATCCACCTATCATTCTTCAAATTATGATAAATATATATATTATTCTTCGATCATCATTTTTTGATGTATTTCACATAGTTTATTTCCATGTACTTTAGACTGCATATATAAAATTGTAATGTTTCTGGGAGCAAAATTTACTTGCAGTGATATGCACAAAAATTAAATGCATCTAAGTACAATTTTAAGATGCCTTAGTCTGTCTGCTCTAAGTTTTGCATCCTCATCTTACACCAGATGTCCCTGTTTCACTATAATTCATATAAACTAAATGAGAGAAATCACAGAGAATCCTGTTGTTTCCCCAGCCCTTAGCCAATATGATGCTTATTCTTATCGGGATACTAATATGTCATTTAGGTTTGTATGAGGCTGTTCTCTGTCACATTCTTACAAGAATATTGAACCGAAGCAGCCAGCCATCAGCATTAGTTGGAACAGAGGAAAATAGATACAACACAAAAATGCCAAAGCATAATATAATTAATCCCTAAATGAAAGGTCATTTATAATTTAGGTAAACAAAGTGACATTGCTAAAATTAATAACTGGGACTTCATACATAGGATCTATTTTCCTGACAAAAGCTAGCCTATCTCTACTTGAGTTGTATTAAAATGTGCTATTAAAGACAACTTTGTTAGCCTAAAGACATGGAACATTGCTAATGTGAAATGTTGCCTTAGGTTTATAAACGATAACACTTGACTTTAACAGGCTATCCTATAAAATCAATTACCCTGCTCTAAATAAAATTTTAGTGGCTTTATAAATAATTTAAACTAATGGATATATAGTACCTGAATATTTCCAGTGGCCTCAATAATGTTTTTGTCATTGAAGTCTTATATCTTCATTAAAAGCCATTTTTCATAGAATTGAAAAAATGTTAAAACAGTGTCTACAATTTAAATACCTACAAAACATGCCACTTCTTTCATTATCTAGATAGTCCTATAATCAGACAATGTTAACAGAAGTTAGAGCCAAACCACCCCATCACAATTCTTTCTGTGTTTAGGGGAGCTCACAATAAACATAAAAAATATCTCTATCATACCTTAAGGAAAAAATATGTTCTAAGATATCAGAATGACTCAAACTCTTAATGAATATGAAACACCATTAGGTGAAACTGTAGTTTGCTTATATGTATAATATGAGCTGAATAATAATGTCAGTATGATGATCCAACTCTTATATGTTATCAACAGTTAAAAGATGCCAAGAAGTTAGACAAGGGCCGTTTACAAATAAAGTACTAAACTTAACAGTTTATCATTTAATTTCAAAAGGGGATATTCCAAGTATTTAGAACTTAAATATTTGCTATTTTATGAATTATAATTCTCCATAACCATTTTTCTTTGCAATCTTTTACTTTTCAGTTATATTCAAAATAAGAGCAGTTCAGAAACATGAATTAAATATTCGAGACCATGAGACTGAGCTCCAGTGTTCTGTTTTACAGGTTCATGGTAGTCAGCTCAGAATTTTAAGTATGCAGTCTCTTTCACCATTGTAATCTATTGAATGTAATAAACTTTAAAATTCATTATTTTACTCCTGCTGTGAAGCTCCCACATTTCAAAACTATTTAAGTCAAACAATCTTCATCTTGTCTAATAATACCAAAATGAATGGGAAAAAATGGTGCCAAATAAAGTAATAGAAAGAGAAGAAGTGAAGTGTTAGTTGCTCAGTTGTGTCAAAGAAAAGAGGATGACAATTGTTCATAATACTGTTGTTGTTTAGTCACTAAGTCATGTCTGACTTTGTGACACTATGGACTATAGCCTGCCAGGCTCCTCTGTCCATGGCATTTCCTAAGCAAGAAAACTGGAGTGAGTTGCCATTTCCTTCTCCAGGGGATCTTCCCGACCCAGAGATCGAAACTCCATCTCCTGGTTGTCAGGCAGGTTCTTTACCACTGAACCACTGAGGAAGCCCAGTCGTTCATATACCCATAGTTTTATTCCAATTTGGAACAATAGTGTATTCAAATGTAGGCTACAATAATAAAGCTTCTTTTTCAGTTACTAGAATTTTTCCTAAAATAATAAATTGAATATCCACTAAAAAATAACTGAAATGTGTTCTACCAGCAAAGGTTAACTATTATCTGAAACAAAGTAATAGTTGTTTTTTTTTTTTTTTTCTAATTTTTCTTTTAACTTTACTATGTTTATTCAGCAATGCTCTTCTAGGCAATGTGGCATTTCACTTTTAGTGAACAGCAGGAAAGGCTGTAGGAGGCAAAGCTCTATATGTTAATAGAAACTTTAAAATAGACCCCAAATAAAAGTGCTGCTCATTCATCCTTTCATGACTTTATCCTGAAAATGGTCTTTTGATTTAGTCTGTAAATGGATTTTGTAGTAAAGGCCAAGGCAAACTACCCTGCTTCAGAAGTTGATTTATTCATGAACCAAACCTAAGATATGGTCCTGTCCAATTCAGCCCAGAAAGGAAAATTCACCTCTGTATGGAAGTGGCCTTTGCCTCCAGTTCAGTTCAATCGCTCAGTCGTGTCTGACTCTTTGCGACCCCATGAATCACAGCACGCCAGGCCTCCCTGTCCATCACCATCTTCCAGAGTTCACTCAGACTCACGTCCATCAAATCAGTGATGCCATCCAGCCATTTCATCCTCAGTCGTCCCCTTCTCCTCCTGCCCCCAATCCCTCCCAGCATCAGAGTCTTTTCCAATGAGTCAACTCTTCTCATGAGGTGGCCAAAGTACTGGAGCTTCAGCTTTAGCATCATTCTTCCAAAGAAATCCCAGGGCTGATCTCCTTCAGAATGGACTGGTTGGATCTCCCTGCAGACCAAGGGACTCTCAAGAATCTTCTCCAACACCACAGTTCAAAAGCATCAATTCTTTGGCACTCAGTGTTCTTCACAGTCCAACTCTCACATCCATACATGACCACTGGAAAAACCATAGCCTTGACTAGATGGACCTAAGTCGGCAAAGTAATGTCTCTACTTTTGAATATGCTATCTAGGTTGGTCATAACCTTTCTTCCAATGAGTAAGCGTCTTTTAATTTCATGGCTGCAGTCACCATCTGCAGTGATTTTGGAGCCCAAAAAAATAAAGTCTGACACTGTTTCCAATGTTTCCCCATCTA
The DNA here is from genome assembly GCF_023091745.1 of Budorcas taxicolor. Lineage (NCBI taxonomy): Eukaryota > Metazoa > Chordata > Mammalia > Artiodactyla > Bovidae > Budorcas > Budorcas taxicolor. The sequence goes on from NC_068910.1 coordinate 93,222,556, forward strand.
TTTCCCATGAAGTGATGGGACTGGATGCCATGATCTTCGTTTTCTGAATGTTGAGCTTTAAGACAACTTTTTTGCTCTCCTCTTTCACTTTCATCAAGAGGCTCTTTAGTTCCTCTTCATTTTCTGCCATAAGGGTGGTGTCATCTGCATATCTGAGGTTATTGGTATTTCTCCCGGCAATCTTGATTCCAGCTTGTGTTTCTTTCAGTCCAGCGTTTCTCATGATGTACTCTGCATATAAGTTAAATAAGCAGGGTGACAAGATACAGCCTTGACGCACTCCTTTTCCTATTTGGAAACAGTCTGTTGTTCCATGTCCAGTTCTAACTGTTGCTTCCTGACCTGCATACAGATTTCTCAAGAGGCAGGTTAGGTGGTCTGGTATTCCCATCTCTTTCAGAATTTTCCACAGTTTATTTTGATCCACACAGTCAAAGGCTTTGGTATAGTCAATAAAGAAGAAATAGATGTTTTTCTGGAACTCTCTTGCTTTTTCCATGATCCAGCAGATGTTGGCAATTTGATCTCTGGTTCCTCTGCCTTTTCTAAAACCAGCTTGAACATCAGGAAGCTCATGGTTCACATATTGCTGAAGCCTGGCTTGGAGAATTTTGAGCATTACTTTACTAGCATGTGAGATGAATGCAATTGTGCGGTAGTTTGAGCATTCTTTGGCATTGCCTTTCTTTGGGATTCAAATGAAAACTGACCTTTTCCAGTCCTGTGGCCATTGCTGAGTTTTCCAAATTTGCTGGCATATTGAGTGCAGCACTTTCACAGCATCATCTTACAGGATTTGAAATAGCTCAACTGGAATTCCATCCCCTCCACTAACTTTGTTCATAGTGATGCTTTCTAAGGCTCACTTGACTTCACATTCCAGGATGTCTGGCTCTAGATGAGTGATCACACCATCGTGATTATCCTGGTCATGAAGATCTTTTTTGTATAGTTCTTCTGTGTTATCTTACCACCTCTTCTTATCTCCTGCTTCTGTTAGGTCCATACCATTTCTCTCCTTTATCGAGCCCATCTTTGCATGAAATGTTCCCTTGGTATCTCTCATTTTCTTGAAGAGATCTCTATTCCTTCCCATTCTGTTCCTCTATTTCTTTGAATTGTTCGCTGAAGAAGGCTTTCTTATCTCTTCTTGCTATTCTTGGGAACTCTGCATTCAGATGCTTATATCTTCCCTTTTCTCCTTTGCTTTTCACTTCTCTTCTTTTCACAGCTATTTGCAAGGCCTCCCCAAGCAGCCATTTTGCTTTTTTGCATTTCTTTTCCATGGGGATGGTCTTGATCACTGTCTCCTGTACAATGTTATGAACCTCATTCCATAGTTCATCAGGCACTCTATCTATCAGATCTAGTCCCTTAAATCTATTTCTCACTTCCACTGTATAATCATAAGGGATTTGATTTAGGTCATACCTGAATGGTCTTGCAATTTTCCCTACTTTCTTCAATTTGAGTCTGAATTTGGTAATAAGGAGTTCATGATCTGAGCCACAGTCAGCTCCTGGTCTTGTTTTTGTTGACTGTATAGAGCTTCTCCATCTTTGGCTGCAAAGGATGTAATCAATCTGATTTTGGTATTGACCATCTGGCGATGTCCATATGTAGAGTCTTCTCTTGTGTTGTTGGAAGAGGGTGTTTGCTATGACCAGTGCATTTTCTTTGCAAAACTCTATTAGTCTTTGCCCTGCTTCATTCCACATTCCAAGGCCAAATTTGCCTGTTACTCCAGGTGTTTCTTGACTTCCTACTTTTGCATTCCAGTCCCCTATAATGAAAAGGACATCTTTTTTGGGTTTTATTTCTAAAAGGTCTTGTAGGTCTTCATAGAACTGTTCAACTTCAGCTTCTTCAGCATTACTGATTGGGGCATAGACTTGGATTACCGTGATATTGAATAGTTTCCCTTGGAAATGAACAGAGATCATTCTGTTGTTTTTGAGATTGCTCTTTTCTGATAAAACTGTTGGTGATTTTAGTTTCTCTTTTTGGGGCATTTGTGGTTGATAAGTAATATGTTATACTACTCTTGGAAATACTTGTAAGCCAAAAGGTACATTATAATGCTGTTTTGACTTGCACATGCCAGGTGTAAGGAAATGTCACAATAATTAGGTTTCTGGCTGAATCACACTGACTCCATTTTACAGCTTAATCTTAGGGCTGCAGGACTGTACCCCTCCCTTTTCTGAGGAATGACTGAGCTTTAGACTATTCACAAGCAATGCCTCCAAGCCAGATCAGTTTCCAATCAACTTTTATTCTTGCCTTCATCTGATCTATGAAAACAGAAAGAATGCCTTTTGTTGATGAAGATGGCTAAATCATGATATCCCCAGGTTCCATTCAGTAGCAGTACACTTCTCCTTGGGCTTCCCTGGCGGCTCAGGTGGTAAAGAATCCACTTATCAATGCAGGAGACTCAGGAGATGCAGGTTCAAACCTTGGGTCAAGAAGATTCCTTAAAGGAGGAAATGACCACCCACTCCAGGATTCTTGTCCGGGAAATTCCATCGACAGAGGAGCCTGGTGGTCTACAGTCCAGGGGGTCACAAAGAGTCAGGCACACACACTTCTCCCCAGTAGTCAGATTCTGTTTTTAGCTTTGGCTTCTCCACCTTCCCCAGTACTCCTTTTGACACATGGGAATACAGCTGCAAATGCCTGTGGATCCTTGTCTGCCCAACCCTGCCTGTAAGTAAGCAATTCACAACAGACTTTATGACTGTGTTTTATGGAGGTACCTGCTTTGTTTTTTGGTTTAAAATAACTTCTCAGTTCAAAGGATATTATTCAATATCTCCTCATTATTCAACGCCTTCCAACATTAGTCAAATGGCTCTGAAACCAACTGAATAGGTCTATATCCTGCATCTATTAGGCAGCAAGTTAGCCAAGAGCAATGAGATGTGGCTCCATAGGCCAAATGTCCAATGGCTGCCTAATCAAACAAAGTTATTTACCAACCCCACTCCAAATACAGTACCCCATCAGTACTCCAAAATGGTCAGGGGACTGGCTGACTGGGATGTTCCCTACTCTGACACATGTGCACAGCTCACAGTATCATTTACTTAGGTAACCTCTGGCAGCCATCGGGCTCATTAAATGTTCATACACATTCCACGTATACATATATGTAATTACAACAGATTGAATTATGGGAAGTACACACACATTACAGCCTTTTGTTATATAACCTGCAGCTGTCAGTTAAGACCGTCGATCAACAATCTCTTGGATTATGCATATAACCTTGCCTTAAAAACTCTGCACCCCAGCCCTCTGGAGCCATTGCCTTCCTTACTGTGTCTCACCTCTCCTTTGAGGTTTTCCCTCTGTTCCGTTTTTCCTTATCTTCAATAAACTCTCTGAGGCAAGACTTCAGATTCTTCTTTGCATCCTTACCAGGAACCGAGTCCCACAGGAGTAAATGTCTCCAGACTCCTCCACTAGTAGATGTACTTTTTGCCATCAGGTAATATTAAAGAATGTCTGTATTTTTATATCTGTAAAAAAAATTTACAATTGTAGGACTTATCTCACAGAGCCATTGTGAGAGGTAAATAAAATTTGTGTTTCAAATACTTAGGAGAGAGTTAGGTGCATAGCATGTTCTAGCTATTTAAGGCAAAAACTGCACATGACCTTTGTTATTTAGATCTTAATATAATGGACATGACCGCATGTAATTTTATATCTCTCTTATCCTTTCTTCTAAACTTTCAAGAGAACGTGTTTCTTTTGGGGGCTCTTAGGGGATGATTTTCTTTAAACTAGGCCTCGAGTTCAGAAGAGGATCTATAGCTCTTCTAGTTCCTGGATTCCTGAAACACCCCCCAAGCTGAGGCTTCAGGAATAAGTATAAGAGGCCTGTGTATGGATTTGCCTATTAATGAGGTTGACAAACATATTTATTCATTTAAAATCAGTCATTCAGCACTTCATCCTCCAGGAGTTTGTATTTCTAAGGCGAGCCAGGGACAAAGCAAATATTAGAAAATAATATGACCTTGCTATTGATACAAAGAAAGTCTTTGCTGGTATTGAAACACATCACAAAGTCCCCACCTGAATCATAGGCAGTCAGGGAGAAGGGAGGTGCGAGAGCATGAACAGTTGTTATCTAAGTGGAATGTGAAGAAAAGAGAAGATAGTAGGCAGAGGAACAGCCCATTCAAAGACAAATGGTTTAGTATAACTAGAAAATTAAGTGCAAGACTGAAAGTAATTGATGAGGATGCTAGAGATGGTCAAAAGAGGCTGTTAGCATGTGATCTAGCATGAAGGGGAGAATCTGGTATGAACAGTCAAGACTACATATTTTGATATAAAAACAAGAGTTGCCAAAGTTGTTCTGCTTTGTCTTGAGCACTCACTCTGGAAAATCGATAAAACAGGAACTAGGAACTTACTGAGAAACTTAAAAGTTAAGCATCTAAGTAGAGAGTCTACCCAACAAAATGCCTCACCATGAGTACTGACTACCAAAAAACAGAAAAAAAGAAAGAGAGAGAGAGAGAAATACTCAAGCTGTATTATTGAATGTAGTAGAAAAACAGTATAAAATTGTAAGAAGGATAAGCATGGGTCAGATTTTTCTGGCCAAGCTAATAATTTAGACAACATCCTTAAAGCAGTTTGAAATAGTTCAGGCTTTTAAACAAAGTTTGAGTCATTTGCCTTAAAAAAAAAAAAAAAAAGTCTGTCTGAAAGCAATATGCAAGACTTACAAGAGGTTTCAAGGCCAGGGTTTTTTTTTTTTTTTTTTTTGGACATGATTCTGGTGAGAAATGATCAGAGACTGAGCTAAACTACACAGCATTGATGCATTTTTAGAGATAGTAAAGGAATTAGCTATGTTATAGTAGGACGTTTACCCTATTTGAACTCAGTGTCTCCCTCTGCCCTAAACTGGATACATGATCACAGACTCTGATATTCATGTGTGCACTTTTATTTTCTAATAAGAAATTAGACTGATCCTTAAGTCAAAAGGAAAGATGACTATAGAGGATAACATGATTTCAATATCTTCAAATATGACTCATTGAGAGCTGACTCATTGGAAAAGACCCTGATACTGGGAAAAACTGAAGATAAAAGGAGAACGGGGTTCATAAGTGGGATGGTTATATAGCATCACTGACTCAATGGACATGAATTTGAGTAAGCTCTGGGATATAGTGAAGGACAGGGGAGCCTGGCGTTTTGTAGTCCATGGGGTGCAAAGAGGCAGACATGACTTAGAGATTGAACAACAATAACAAATAGTGAACTGTATCCATGACCAGAATCTTCTAATGCTCACACGTTAATGATTTCAGATGTAACTTCTTTGAAGTCCAGGTGAATAAGAATGGAGTGAGAGCCCTACTGTGTGTGTACCTCCAGCCCAGACCAATCCTTGCAGGCTGATGATTGTATGAAGGGTCTACAATAGGTTTAACGAGCACTGAGTGAGTGAGTGAAGTCGCTTAGTCGTGTCCGACTCTTTGCGACCCACCAGGCTCCTCCATGCAGAGGGTTTCCCAGGCAAGAATACTGGAGTGGGTTGCCATTTCCTTCTCCAGGAGATCTTCCCGACCCAGGGACCGAACCCGGGTCTCCTGCATTGCAGGCAGACGCTTAAATCTCTGAGGCACCGGGAAGCCCTTAATGAGCACTAAATATCTACAAATGGAATTGCAAAGAGAGGAAGGAGACTGATTCCTCCTGGTAGCTGCAGTATACAGATTGTTAATCAAAATTAAAATATTTCTTAACAAAGGAATAAACATGTAAAGATATAAAATCAACACAAAGACTGATTATAATACAAAAGTAGTTCCTTCCTTTCTATTTCTACCCCTTCAATCCTGCCTTCAAGAAGATATCACCATTCACTTCTTCAGATGTTTCATTAAGCATTAATTCTATGTTTCTAAAAATATGCTAATATTGTTATTTAATGATTTATCAATTTAAAAAATATTATAGGTGCTTCCTTATGGAGGATTAATGTATACTTATTTAATTTCCTACTTCCTCCCCAGACTCCTAATTTATTTATCTTGATGAATGAATCACCAATGTTTATATTTTTTGCATTTCAAAAAAATAATGTTCACTGCAGAGCCAAAAAACTTACTACAATTACATTTTCTTATATGTGCTACATTTCATGTTCTATAAAAAAAAAAAAAAAAAACTTCTTTTTCTTAGATTATTTGCTATCAGAAAGCCGTAATTGTAGAAGTGCTCACTCATATCGTGTATTCCATTGCCCCTTCCCCTTTATATTTATTTTCATGAAAAAGCAATAATGGTCACTGGTTAGAAGCACAAATCATGCCTGGAAAAAAAAAATAAACCCCATTATATTTAAGTACTCTATCTCCCAACTAGAAACAAAACTGAGTCTTCAATAGACCATTAATAGTGGAATTCCATGCGTCAAGCTCATACGGAGCTTATATTTTTGCTGCTATGCCCACATTGATCAAGCACTAGGAAGATGGGAAATGAGATTTATCAGCATTTACAAAATGTATTATCTTGACAAATGCTTATTCAGAGCCTCCTATTAAGCAGATGTCCTTTGTTAAGTAGTCACCTATAACACAGATATTTGTGTATTTCAGCCCATCCTAAAATATCCATCTATAAACTTCTTCCCCAGATACCTTTGGAATTACTGTTCCAGTCCTATTCTTTCCACATTTCTGCTCATCAGCCCCAAACATTAACATTAGTCTCAACTTTTTTTTTTTTTTAATCCTTGACCTTATTTAGCCAAGAAGCAATTCTTAAATAAAATGCCATTACCACTTTTAAACCTATACCTCACTGAACACAGCACTGTACGGGAAGAAGTCACAAAAAAAGAATCTAGAACTATTTGTAATGCCACTTGACCCTCCTTCTAGAGATTTTAAAGAAACTGTTATGCTATTGAGAAGGCAAGTAATGAAATTAGGTATTAGTTCTATGAGCTGATAATACGGCTCCAACTCCAAGGTGAAGAACCACAGCTTATACTTAGGCTTGAGACCAACTTAAAACTTCAAAGAAGAAGGAAAATCAAGGTGATCAAGTCTTGGATTAAAGATGCTTCTATAAAAAATTTTCAAACCATGCCTAAATATCAAGCTACTTAATTTAACATTTATCATCTGCTCTGAGTCACCATAAAAAATTAATTATTTGCAGGTTTGTATAAAGTAAAAAACAAGATTTTGGTAAAGGTAATGACTGTAGCCAATAAAAGGAGCATTGAGAACAGAGAAATTCATATAGAAAGTAGGTTTAAAGGATTCATGTACAGGTTTCATAGAAAATATAATTCTCAAAAACAAGTGAGTTTAATTTTAAAAATTAATAAGTTAAATTTTAAAATGTTGGCTGGGTTTATAATTGCAAATTGCTTGAAAGAGAGAGTTGAATCTAAACTTTATGTTTTGAATTCATAGACTAAAACACAAAATAAGAAGTTTGATTTATGTAAAGTTTTCACTGGTTATTAATTATTTAAAGAAATAAAATATATTATAAATAAAATAATGACATATAATATAAAATATATTATTAATATATTATAAAATGGCAACCCACTCCAATATTCTTGCCTGGAAAATCCCATGGATGAAGGAGCCTGGTTGGCTACTGTCCATGGGATCGCAAAGAGTCGGACACGACTAAGCAACTTCACTATCACTATATTATATATAATTATATTTGTATATAATTATAATTATATAATATAAATTTATAATTTATATATTTATTATATAATTATAATATTTAATAATAATAAATATATTGTAAATAAAATATTATAGTGAAGCTAAGCAGAAAAAAAAATACAGGTAATTTTCAATATTGAGAATAAACAAAGAGACATTTTACTACTTGGTCCAGAGTAAATACTGGAAGAAGTAACCACCGTCAAGCTAAACTGAGATGCTGTTTGTATTCAGAGTCCAACCTGATAAGGTCACGGGCCAGATGGTTTACCCAGGAAAAAAGACAATGTTATAAAAATTAGGCCATCAGGGTCTTTGATTGTTTTATTGAGCTACACTGAGATGAAGTGAGGGAAAAGTGTTTTTCTCAGTAAGCCTTGGCCTCTGGAATCTCATTTGTTGTTTGGTAAGAATGGCTTAACACAGTTACATGCTGAGCTGCTAGTAAATTCAGCAAATGAAGACTTCTGTCTCAGTGAGGGCCTTGCCGCCACTTTTGAAAAACAACTGTCCCAAAGCTAACAAGGGACTTTGGCAATATAATAAATAGAAAGGGCCAGATTTTACAATACTGAGCGTCTCTTCGATTTCCTTCCAGAATGTTTTCATACAATTACATTATTCTTACAGTTGCTCCCTAATGGATGAAAGAAGATGCCTCAAAGAGTGTTTACCTTTTAATAAGACAGATGAAAGAAAGGCCCTTTGGGCTGAAAAGTGTCCACCCATAGCCAGGCCATCTTTTTGATTTTGGTGTTCTTCAGTTTCCCCTGGGCCATTATTAGGACCATCAGCAAATGTTTTCAGTATTACAGGGATGAACACAGATTAAAAGAGATCTACTTTGTAGACACAACTGAGAAGCTGTAAGAACTTTCTGTGAAGAAATACTGCCTAATAATTTCTCCCTGACCAGTTTATAATAGGAAATCCAAACTAGCTTGGGAAAAGATCATGGAAATGAAAATATTTTAGAGACAACCTAAATTGTAGAAAGCCTAAGGTCCCAGTTGATAACAAGAGATATTCAGAATGCTGTGATAAATGCTCCTGTTGATGAAGAATGCACGATATTGACTTGACATAATTAGCCTGACTCATCTAGAGCCAGACTGTTGTTTATTAACTCACAGCAGTTTGTAGCCCCTGAGATTCATAAAGGTGTATCTCAGGGAAACATTAAATGCCCTCAACCCCTGAGTCAACCCTTATTTCCATAGATAACCAGGTATTTTTAAAAATATTCACTCATATATTAGTTTGTTACTATTTTGAGATGTAGTCAGATCATATATGTAGATTTCCAATAAGTTTGAAATGCCACACTATCACCTTATATGTGCCTTGCTCTTTGTAAAATTTTTATTGTTTTTATGTCTAGTATTTTCACAAATTTAAAGTTAGCCTATCTTATTATTTCACTAGCTGTGGATACAGAAAAATCAGAACTTAGGATGTGTAAAGTATAGAAACAATGTCAGCTAAACTAAACAAAGGCCAACATGAGGCCCAGAACCTGCAAGACATTGGCCCTGGGTACCAATAAGTAGACACTGATAAAAAAGAATGGTGAGCTAAATTAAAAAATGGACTTTGAAATGGGATGAGTTGTTGTGTAAAAACAAGATTCTACAAACCTTGGCAGGAATGATACTCAGAATATGATGGGACTACATATGCATACACAAACACACACAGAGGCATAAAGGTAAGTGTATGAGGAAATGTATGTATGAATTAATTTGATTGTGGTAATCATTTACATACATGCATATATATGTGTACACACACAGTTGACTCTTGAACAACTCAGGGTTTGGAGCAGACTCCACGCAGTTGAAAATCTATGTGTAATTTTACAGTCGGACTACCATATCTACAGTTTCACATCATCAGATTCAATCAATACTGGTTCTGTGGGCTGTGTATGTGTTTATTTTAAAAGATCCTCCTGTAAGTGGACCCACACATTTTAAAACTGGGTTGTTCAACAGTCAACTGTATGTCAAGCCATCTTAAATACATACAGTTTTTATTTGTCAATGATACCTCAGTAAACTTGGAGAAAAAATACATGATGAGATCAAATTATCAGAACAGGCACTATCAGAATTGGTGCTGCATGCAGTGCTGAAGCAGAGTCCTGCAGGCAAGGGCAAGGGTGGTACTGAGTCTCATAGGACTCAAGGAAGTGGCTGCATTCAGGAAAGAGGTTTTCCAACATTTAAAAACTATTAAAGCCACACCAGTTAAATGGCAGCTATGCCAGCACCATCCTGAGCTGGCTCTCTTAAGCAGAGGTTGTACACACATACTCAGCACTAACTACCACATGACTGAGTGTCTCAGTGCCAAAGACTAAGGCATTCAAGGATACGCCTGGGAGTCAACCCCTCATCACACCTCTGAGGCATTTGGACTTTCGTTTCTCTCACCCCTCCATACTAAAGCAGTCACCAGATCATAATCATCTGTTTACCTTCTAGGTGATAGTCAAATCTGTTCACCTATTTTGCCTTAGTCATCTCTCTACAACTAATCTGACAGAAGCCTTTATCCTATCAAAACTTTGCACTACTAATACAGCTGACTAATCGTTTTTCCCTCAAACGCTTATGTTTTCCTCCACTTTCAAAAGGCATATTTATTTAACAAACCTTTTCTAGCACAATGAGCCCAAAAGAGGCTTATAATTTAATGAAAGGTTTTAATTCAAGAACCTCACCATTTCAGTGGGATGTCGAACTCAATATACTAAAATTATCAACACTGAATGTTAAAATTTTCAGTTAACTTTAAACAAAGTCTATGTGGATGTGCCTTATAGGATATTAAATAAAAGAGATAAAACTAGCATGGCAAATGTTTTTCTTTGATTGCAGGCCCAGCTCCTCTGTTTTACAGTTTTAAAAATGACTGTATTGACACCATGCAATGTAATGTGGTTAGAAAAATACAATTGAAGATGCTTTAGCAAAATATACTTACTACCTAAGTAAACCTCAGTTTTTGTGTTGAAAAATACTGAAGTTGAAAATTCCAAAAACAAATTCTGATTTCTACATGCGATGAGTTTTACTAACAATCATAATTATATAAGCCAAGTGCCTGAGTACGTTTTATATTCAAGACACCAATCTATGCATTTCATATGAGTTTTTTCATTCAATTTTTGCAAAAACCCTTTGAAGTAGATATTATTATTGCTATATTGTTTCAGCAATAAGGAAATGAGAGACTAGTTCATTTACCCAAATTCAAATTCTAGGAAATGGTGTGGTTAGAGTTGAAAATCAGGCATGTGGAATACACTGTCTTTTCTAAATGTTTAAAATATACTTGTCCCTTTCATAAAATTGTTTTAGTTAAGTTGATAACCAAGATTAATTCCATTGTGCAAACACATTTTACTTAAAACATTAGTATCTTCCTTTTGCTCCTTTTGTTCCTTCAAGTATGTAGCTTCCACTGACAACCATATATATATATATATATATATATATATATATATGTCCTTGGTTACCTATGCAGTTACTTTTGAAAGGCAATGGTATCTTTCTGTAAAATATCCACCAGTCCTGTCATCTCAAGCTGCCCAAATCTAACCTGTGAACTGCTATAGGACAAATCTGATTACATTAACTGGTTTAGTTGTAAGAAGCCCTTCTTGACATCTTAGAAAATCTAGTCAGCTACCATTGGAGGCCTGTCCTGACCTCACAAAGTTAGATTTGTATGCTGGTTGGAAGCAAAGCCTATACTTGTTCAAACCAATCTATGCACTGTTCTCAAACCACTTCTATTTTACCAGTGCATTTCTGCTTCCTATAATAATTTTCTCATTTCTGTTTATTGCAATAATTCCATTTTATCAGATTTACATTTTCTCTTGAGTCTTCACAATCCACTCAGAATAACCTCTTCAAATCTTTTTCTGCAATCCAATACTATTCATATTTTTGATACCTTTTTTATCACAAAGAATTATGCAAATACATTGTCCTTGATTAACATATGATTTTTTGTTCTGTTCCTCCAGATAAAAAAACAAATATTAACTATCTTAGCCATCGTTTCATGATTTAATTTGAATGTTTATATAAGAATGTGACTTCTTAAATGTCTGTTTTTCAAATATGAAATTATTTGCTTTATTTTTAGACCATTATTGTTTTCAACTCTGTCCTTCCTTCATTGTGTAGATAATTACTTTCTTAAGCACTTTTGAAAAAGTTTGTTTCAAATGACACTAAAGGTAAAGAACCTGCCTACCAATATGGGAGACAGGTGTGGGTTTGCTCCCTGGGTTAGGAAGATCCCCTGAAGGAGGGCATGGCAACCCACTCCAGTATTCTTGCCTGGAGAATCCCATTGACAGAGGAGTCCAGTGAGCTACAGTCCCTAAGGTCGCAAACAGTCAGACATGATTGAGGGGACTCAACATACACACAGGAATAATAGGTGAAGTGATATCAATAAGCATGAACCAAGTTCTTAGAATAATTGGTAGCAATCTGTGCTGGAACTTTATGCTTCATATGGTGGATCCAAGTGGAGAAATGGCACTAAAAAGAGACAGTCAAGGTAGAATAAAGCTTTATATACTACAGTATATTTGACAGGTTTTTTATTTTATCTGTTCACAAAATGATGGCACAATTCTCTTTTTTTTCAGTACTTTACTGTTATAGTTCTACAAGTTTGTCTTATAAAAGCATATCTGTTTTACCCACATACAGGTCAATTCTCTTGAGAATGTCAATAATAATAGAGAATCTTAGTGCTCAATATTATTGACAATCAGAGAGAGAGCACTGAAGACAATCTTTCTTTAGTGAAGAAAGTGAAAGGAATCAAAACTAATTGATATTTTTCCCACAACGATGAAATTTCCTTTCTTTACATAATTGTTTACCTTTGTTCTCTGGTTTTCTTGGTTACTGTCAAAACCAGAATCACTGGGCAAATGATTGTCAGTGTTGGCAAACACTCAATCATATATTTTGAACTCTCATTTTTATCCCTGTTTTATAAGGATGATGGAAGACATAATCCAAAAGAAAAAAAAAAAAGATTTTTATACCTAAAAGAGATTGTCTTTTAAATCAGTCATTAGTCTTTCCTACAGTAATTTTTTCTGTTACTATTATGTTTGTTCAAAACTGTTCAAAGTTAGTAACAGGAATTACCTATAGCAACCACTACAACAAGGTCACTTTCTGTTCCAGATGAATAATTTCACAAATATTCAGGTGCATTCTTTCCTGTGTCTTCTAATGTTTTGGCAAGTGGACCATAAAAAATTGGATGTCCTTTTTGGTCTAATAGTTACATCTCTCCTATATTCCCTAGGTGCATTTTCCAGATTTTCTTTTTTTCCTCCCTAGAGGAAATTTGGTTAGGTTTTAGTTAAGAATAAATATTCATAATAAAATAAATGTATCTCTTGTATGATACTTATCAAGTGATAAGATTCTCTGAAACATGGTAAATTTAATTAAGTAAAAACACAAAATTAAAGGACTAGAAAGTTTAATAATAATAGAGATGTTAGTATAACACGTTTGATAGTAAATAGAAAACGTAGGCAGAAGGTCAATAAGAAAATAGAACACTTAAACAATATTAAAAAACAAATAGATCTAACAGGTACATATAAGATATTCCACCCAACAACAGCAGAATACATGTTCTTTTCAAGTGTCTATGAATACTTTCCAGGAAACACACACACACACACATATGCTATAATATAAAGCAAACTTAATGGTATTAAAAAGGATTGAAATATTTCAAAGTATATTTTCTGACCACAATGAAAATAAGTTAGAAATCAACAATAGAGGATGATCTGGAACACTCTTGAATATGTGGAAATGAAATACCACATCTTAATAGTTAATAGCTCAAGATATCACAGCTCAATATATCACAGGTAAATTTTAAAATGCCATGAGGTATGTGAAAAAAATCATAAGAAGAAACTAGGACTCTGCTTAAAGAGAAATTTATAACTACAAATACCATTACTAAAAAAGAGATTTCAAATAAGTAATCTAACCTTCATTTTAAGACACTGAAAAAATAAGAGCAAATTAAACCAAAGCAAGAAGAAAAAGTAAATAATACAGATTAAAATGGAAATTTAAAAAAATAGATGTTAGGAAAAACAATAGAGAATATTGATGAAATCTACAATTGACTTTTCAATAAGAACAACAGAACTGAAAAAAAGTTTAGTTAGACTAACAAAAAGAAGAGAACAAATTCAAATTATCAATCTCAGGAATCAAATAGGAGGTACTACTACCGTCCTTGGGCTTCCCTGTTTATTCAGATGGTAAAGAATCTGGCTGCAATACAGGAGACCTGGATTCGAACCCTGGGTTGGGAAGATGCCCGGGAGGAGGGCACGGCAACCCATTCCAGTATTATTGCCTGGAGAATCCACATGGACAGAGGAGCCTGGAGGGCTACAGTTTATGGGGTCACATGATTGTTGGTATGCTGCTGCTAAGTCGCTTCATTCGTTTCCAACTGTGTGTGACCCCACAGACGACAGCCCAACAGGCTCCTCCGTCCCTGGGATTCTCCAGGTAAGAACACTGGAGTGGGCTGCCATTTCCTTCTCCAATGCATGCATGCATGCTAAGTCGCTTCAGTCATGGCTGACTCTGTGAGACCCTGTGGACAGCAGCCCACCAGGCTCCTCTGTCCTCAGGATTCTCTAGGCAAGAATATTGGAGTGAGTTGCCATTTCCTTCACCAAACTGTTAGTATAACTGAGTGTTAATAGTCTTGACCTCAAAGTGTTGTAAGGACTGAGTAAGATGATTTAATTTCATATTTATTTTATCTGTTTTATGATATTTACTCAAAACCATTAAATAATATTTTAAAAATGTTTAAATAAAAATCAAAGACAAAATATTTACTGTATACTCTTATAAATGTAGTCTAATACTAACTCCTTGCCTTTATATGAATTTCTTTTTAAAGTTATTATTATGACTGTTGAGTGACAATACAGTTATATTCTTTTAGAAAATGCCTTATTTTGGGTAAGTTAACAGTGTATATGTTTCTGAATTATTAATATTTGGTAGTTTGTTTTTGTTGCTTACATGGATATTCCTTGCATTGGCAACACTATCAATTTAAGAGATACTTCCTTTGTATAAGACAACAAACTTTAAAAATTGTTATTTCTCAGTATGACTCTCTCCTATGGAGATCCTTTCTCAAGCTTTGGCACCAAGGGAGAGGAATCTTTTCTCTGGCGACAGCGTTGAGGGCCCAGGTGGTTGTGTTGGTCCACATCTCTTTGCAAGGGAGAGCGATGATCCTTCCCAACCCCAGAAGCCTGTTACGCTACTCTTTCATCAGCAGAGCCAGAAAACTCTCTCTGATAGAGCCCCATCGGTATGTATACTGACTTTTCTCACATCCTTCTCTTTTCCAGGATGACATATTTTTTTTCTCCCATTAACTACATTTTATGACTACATTAAATTAGGAATGGCAACCCACTCCAGTATTCTTGCCTGGTAAATCCCATTGACAGAGGAGCATGGTGGGCTACAGTCCATGAAATCGCAAAGAGTCAGACACGACTGAGTGACTAACAGTACTACCACTATGGTTGCATTAAATTAGACGGTGATTCTATAGTTTCAGGCAAATTGTTGTCAGGTAGCCCTCATTCGGTCTTTGAAAGCTTCCTCAGTGCCCTCTTTTATGTATGCATGCTCAGAGGCTCAGTTGTGTCCATCTCTTTGCTACCCTCTAGCTCCTCTGCAGCCCACCAGACTCATCTGCTCATGGGATTGTCCAGGCAAGAAAACTGGAGCAGGTTGCCATTTCCTCTTCCAGGGGATCTTCCTGAACCACGGTTCAAACCCGGTCTCAGGCATCTCCTGCACTGGCAGATGGAATATTACCCACTTAGCCACCTGGGAAGTCCCCTGAGAAACCACCCTATTTTATTTATCACTCTAATTTCCAGAGGCTTGTGATCTCTGACTGAAGATATGTTTTTACAATTACACTGTCCCAACTCATTCTGTCCCATACCCTGCTGAAGCTATATGCTGTGTATATGTTTCATTTTCAGTTCTTGTACTGCTTATGTTCACTTTCTTCCCAATCCTTTATTCTTATTCTTCTGAAGAATACTTTGGGTGTGTTTTTCCCTAATGACTATTTTCTTTGCCTTACTAATTTGGATACAATAAATTTGGAATTTAATTCATCTGATTTTCCATGGCAGACTGCAACAAATTCCTGTATTATTTAAACTCTGTTTTTTCTAAACATTTAAGACTTTCATATAAAATGCTAATCTAGATTTTAGGGAGCACATCAACAGCACTCTGGAAGAAAAGCACATGAATTCAACCTGTTAATATGCTTTCCAGACTTTTGTTGTTTAAAATGAATTATTTTATCAATTAAAAATAACAACAATAAAAAATCTCCTTTGGGTTTAAGCAAGTTGGAATTTATTTCTGTGCTTTGCAACCAAAAGATATCCATTTGTTTTCTTGTAATAGAACAGATTTTCAACAGGCACCACTATCATAACTTTCACAGTGTCAATCATTTTATTACTCTGGAGAATTAAAGGAGCTACTGAGTAATATGAAAGTAATATTGAGAAGCATGTCTTTTTTTCTTTAGATAATGACCTACAGTAACAACTTCCCCAAACATATAAATAATGCTTATTAGCTGAAGGGCTTCACCGGTGGCTCAGATGATAAAGAATCTGCCTGCCATACAGGAGATGCATGTTTGATTCTTGGGTGGGGAAGATCCCCTTTAGAAGGAAATGGCAACCCATTCCAGTATTCTTGCCTGGAAAATCCCATGGAAAGAGGAGCCTGATGGGCTACAGTCCATGGGGTTGCAAGAAAGTAAGACACGACTTAGCAACTAAACGACAACAATTTGCTTAAACTCTAAAACAGCTAACCTTATACATCAATTTCTCTTGAGGTTTTATACAAACACACACATACACACATATATATATATTTATATACATATATATACATTTGTCCTAAAGTTGCCATTAGAAGTCAAAATTGTTTGTAAAGTAATCTCAGCCCAGATGATGTGTGCCTGGCATGGGAAATGGGACCCTAAAAGTTCTCCTTTACTATTTTTTTTAATGTTCTCTGCACTAGTCACAATTAGGAAAGCTACAGTGGCTTCCACTTATTGCCTGACTATTTCAGAATTACCCTGTACATGGATGATAATGTGCTTCCTATTACCTTTTTATGGACCACGCAGCCAAGTCTGAAAGAGAGCAAGGAACATATGAAAGCATCTTGCTTATAACTGGTTAATTCAAAAGATTTGGTAGTGTTCATAACTGGTTAGAGCTCCTAGTAACTGAGAACGTTGTTCTCTCTGTGATACACAAAGAGAGTGAGAGATGTGAATACTCTAATTAAAAAAAAAAAAAAAAAAGTATAGGCGTGCTGTCAGGCTAGAAGGGATTTTAATATACAAACAGTAACTGCATGTGTTTGACATGCACAGTGACAGTTTGAAAGGCTTTTTACATTCACCACATTTTCATTAAAATTGAGCATGTAAAACTAGACATTCTATTACCAGATCATAAAACCAATATATCCTTGGTTGTTTCTTGAAACGAGATTTTCACAAATTTGCAATTGTAAGAATGTAACCTCAGGAAAGGTTCTGAGAAACCAATCAAAAGTAAATACAAAAATGTGCTCAAGGTAAAGATTTTACTAAAAGAAAAAAAGTTGTCTTGTTCCCCAAACAGCATTAGTCAGTAGAAACAAAATTCTAAGTTTGCATGAAGGTAGGCAAAAATCATATATATTCTGATATCTATCAATTTAAAGATGCATTAAAATTTCAGTTTATAATAATGCCATTATATAGAAGAAATCTATTTTTAATCTGATTTTAGGAGAAAGAAAAGTCAATTTAAAAGTCAGAAAAATAAATTCTAGAATAAACTTAAAGTAGGTTATATTCTGAATTTGTATCTGTAATTTTGATTCTATCTTTTGTTATTACTGCTCTAATGTTGGCATTATTCTTTCATTCTATCAATAAGATGATGGTTTCTGACTTAGGGTATTTCTGTAGATTTCTTTAACAAAAGTTGATATTTAAAAAACTTTTAGTTTAACCAGTTATCTTCACAATAATTATTCCTAGTGGTTCATTTTTAACTGAAAATTAAATGAAGGCCACGTGAAGGATGAGAAACATTTTGCACTCATTATCTAGGATTGTGCTTTTGGCATTTGCTTTGATGGCAAAGAAAGTTACTTCCATTGTAACTACAGAAACAGATTTACTATACAATACATTACTATATAATATACTCTGGATTACAACCATTTCTATCTGCTGGCTGCCCCGGGAGCCAGCATGAGGAACTCCGCCCATGGCAAAGGTCATGAGGAAGGAGGCTTTGCATACGCAAAGGCGTGATCAGGCCTCAGGAAACCCCCTGTTCCCCAGCATCTACCCCAAAACCAGAATCTGTTTTATGCTCTCACCTACACCTCTGACTTTACGGGGGGCTCTCCCCCATAACCATTTCTCTCGGAGAAGGAGTAAACGTGCAGCTCCAAGGCAATAATAATTCCTGGGCGTGACAAGAGTGTTTCAGCTTATGCACTCCTCTGAAGGTTATCTAGCCCACCTGTATTGGTTCGTCTGGCCACATGTAATTGTTTACAGCCTCCCAATCTGAGAGGCACGAGATGTTTTAGACTTACTAAAGGCAAATTCTACTGGGGAGTTGGAAATTATTAGTATAGTGGGTCAGTTAGGAATTATATTGGTGAAGGGTTTTTCATTTGTTGTGCCAATAATTGCTGCTAATTCCCTGCCCTGGGTGTGACAAGGGTGTCTTAGGCCAAACCTCTCTACTGACAGACTAGCTTGTGTGACAGGATTATCCATACTCCTGCCACTATGCACATGACTGTTTACTACCTCTCAACCATAAATGGCACAGAGAGTTTTGGAGTATTTTGAGAGTCTTAATTAGCATAGGGCTTTTCTCATTGTTGAGTCAATGATTGCCGCCAGGCCTCCATTTCCTTAGGCACCTGGGAATATATTAATCAATGTATTTGGAATATAGAAAAGGAAATATAGTAGTTTTTAAGGTTAGCAATACTAGACTTTTTGAGTTAATGAATTTTCTCTTTTGTAATAGATCACTGTACTTTGTTATAAATCACTGTGTCCTTGCTATGTAAAAATGTAACTTTATCACTATCTGAAGACTAAATAGATCTTAAGGAGAACATTGGTGAAAGGATTTTCATTTGTTGGGCTGATGTTTGCTGCTAAATCTCCATGTTCCCTGCCCTTATAATGAATATAACTAGCATATAGGAGAAATAAGTATTAACCTTTAAGATTAATCATGTTAACCTTGGGTTAAATAAGTTCCTTTCTTGATTGTAACTCACTACACCCTCATCCTATAGGAATGCAACTTTATTTGGAGGGTGGTACCTGGTTTAAGAAAAAACACCCTTGGAAAAACACCCTCAGAAAGAAAGGATCATAAAATGTCAGATGGTATCATCCTGTTTGGACAATCAGATTTGAATAGTAATTTGAACTCTCCTGCACTTCTGACAGTGTTAACTCTTACTGATTTCATAGCAAATAATGAATAGGAACCTATGGTAATCCAGGGGCTGAGCTAATTACTATATAGAATTAATATAAATAATAGCCAATAGAGTTATAAGAGCTGGAGAAGACCTATAAAATCTAGAAATTGGATGAGTAAAATGGAATTAAGGGAATGGTGAGTAACCAAGTGAGAAATCAGATAACTCTAAATCCTAAAATAAGACAAAGGAAGCACAGTGGTGACCCAACAGTTAGAAAACTGTTGGGCATGGCCAGAGGACTGGAAAATGTTATGAAGGGGCCACTATGCTGAACACCATTGCAGAGATTTTAAAAGCCCATTATTCAGACAACACATAAAGTTATTATAGGCTTTTATAAGGTAAATATTTCAGGTGGTGGTATCCTAACATTTTTTTAAATTTTTGAGATCTTAAAAATGATTTGAAGTCATTACTGGATATAACATAAGTTCTTGGTGTGGGAGAAGAGGTTAGAATAGTGGCATTGAAATAGGAGAATAAAGTAAAATGAAAATTTACTTACTTTACCCTTTCACTTAAATCAGGAATGAAAAATATGGAATACAAGAAACCTCTAACCCCAGCCCTCTAACTATGGCAATCTTTAGTTGATCAGAGGTTTGTTTGTTTGTTTGTTCCTATCAAACTTGGATGCTTTTAAACCCAACTGTTGATCCATTTTTGTGGCTCAGCATGGGTAAAAATGAGCTGAAATCTAGTTAAGTGACTAAACATTCAACAGATAACAAGAAACAGAAAAACAAAAAACTAAACCAAAAAAACCTGGCTTAAATCAATTAGTACAGTAATATTATAGATCAGCAGGCCAGATATAGGGCTGAATAGTACAGAACTACCAAAATAACAGTTTCATTAATGCCAAGCCTTGTGTGTGTTGGCAGCAGATGCACTTGCTAAGTTGCTTCAGTCATCTCTGACTCTGCGCAACCCTGTAGACTATAGCCCACCAGGCTCCTCTGTCCATTGGATTATCTAAGCAAGAATACTAGAGTGGGTTATCATGCCTTCCTCCAGGGGATCTTCCCAACCCAGGGATTTTGTTAATGTCAAGCTTTGTGTATGGCGGCAAGAGATGCCAAGGTATGCCCAGATATCCTGGTGTTTAAATAACAGAGGACCATTTGGCTGTTTTTGGTGGCTCAGACTGCAAAGAATCTGCCTGAAATGCAAGAAACCTGGATTCAATCCCTGGGTAGGGAAGATCCTCTGGAGAAGGAAATGGCAACCCACTGTGGTATCCTTGCCTGGAGAATTTCATGGACAGAGGAGCCTGGTGGGGTACAGTTCATGGGTCTGCAAAGAATCAGATATGAGTAATCAACTAACACTGACATATGTTTACATCCATAAAATATGCTAGAGTTTCTTCTTGTTCTGGATTCTAAGATTTTAAAAATATTGTTCTGGATCCTAAGATTTTAAAAATATCTGCTCTATTTTACCCACTGATCTCCAAGTTAATGATAGGAACAGTCTTAAAAAGACCTTTTATGAATGACACAATGGAGATCAAATTAAGTTCCTCAAAAGTAAGCAAACTATATCTATCAAAACTTGAGAATTTATTATTGTTGATAGAATCAATACTCTGTACTTAATGACTCATATTTAACCCAAGTCTAAAGATGCTGCTTGCTCTGTGTATAAAACTTTACCCAGCTTCCACCTCTCCCAAGTATATGATTCCTATAGCATTCAATTTAAAACTATACTTCCCCCACAGAACTGTTTCCCATTTGTCCAAGTAACATTGGTTTGGTGGTTTACTCACTAGGTTGTGTCTGACTCTTGTGACCCCATGAACTGTAGCCTGCCAGGATCCTCTGTCCAGGGGATTCCCTAGCAAGAATTTTGGAGTGGGTTGCCATTTCCTTCTCCAGGGGATCTTCCTGACATAGGGGCCAAATCCGGGTCTCCTGCATTGCAAACAGATTCTTTAATAACTGAGCCATGAGGAAAGCCCAAGTAGCATTAGGTGCCAATTATCCAGGAACCTCTAAAACTCTAAAAATTTTATTTTGATAGCATTTTTCATGTATTTTTGGTGTAGTAGCATTTTTGGTGTAGTTACTTTACCACAATGAGCCCTGAGATCCTTAAGCATATAACATATTTCTGTGAGATACTTTTAATTATAACTGGTAATATATAACAAACAAAACTCATGTGCACCAGGACCCAGAGATCCCACAGAGACTGAGACAGAACTGTGTTTGAGTGTCTCCTGTGGAGGTACTAAGCAATGGACTGCTTCAGGGTCAGCGGCTCTGGGTGCAGAAGACCTGGATATGGCATAAACCCTCTTGGAGGAGGTTGCCCTTAACCCCACCATAGAGCCACCAGAACTTACACAGGACTGGGGAGACAGAATCTTGGAGGGCACAGACACAAACTTGTGCATACCAGGACCCAAGAGAAAGGACCAGTGATCCCACAAGAGACTGACCCAGACTTGCCCATGAGTGTCCAGGAGTCTCTGGCAGAGGCGAGAGTTGGCGGTGGCCTGCTGGCAGGGTCGGGGGCACCGAGTGCAGGAGTGCATGCATGAGATCTTTTGAAGGAGGTCACCATTATCTTCATCCCTGGTGGCTCAGAGGTTAAAGCTTCTGCCTCCAATGCAGGAGACTCGTGTTCAATCCCTGGGTCGGGAAAAGATTCCCTGGAGAAGGAAATGGAAACCCACTCCAGTGTTCTTGCCTGGAGAATCCCATGGATAGAGAGGCCTGCTAGGTTACAGTCCACAGGATTGCAAAGAGTCGGACAAGACTGAGCGACTTCACATCACTTCACCATTATCTTCATTAACTACACCATAGTTTGCCCTCAGGTCAAAAAACAGGGAGGGAACACAGCTCCACCAATCAATAGAAAATCGTATTAAAGACTAACTGAGCATGGCCCCCACTTCAGAATAAGACCCAGCTTCCCCCCTAGTCAGTCTCTTCCTTCTAGAAGTATCGATAACCCTTTTATCCTTATCCATCATCCCAGAGACAGAATGGAAACCACAATCATGGAGAACTAACCAAACTGATCACATGGACCACAGCCTTGTCTGAGTCAATAAAACTACGAGCCATGCTGTGTAGGGCCACCCAAGATGCATGGGTCATGGCGGAGAATTCTGACAAAATGTGGTCCACTAGAGAATGGAATGGCAATTCACTTCAGTATTCTTGCCTTGAGAACCCCATGAACTGTTCAGTTCAGTTCAGTCACTCAGTCGTGTCCAACTCTTTGCGACCCCATGAATCACAGCATGCCAGGCCTCCTTGTCCATCACTAACTCCCGGAGTTCACTCAGACTCACGTCCATCGAGTCAGTGATGTCATCCAGGCACCTCATCCTCTGTTGTCCCCTTCTCCTCCTGCCCCCAATCCCTCCCAGCAGCAGAGTCTTTTCCAATGAGTCAACTCTTCGCATGAGGTGGCCAAAGTACTGGAGTTTTAGTTTCAGCATCATTCCTTCCAAAGAAATCCCAGGGTTGATCTCCTTCAGAATGGACTGGTTGGATCTCCTTGCCATCCAAGGGACCCTCAAGAGTCTTCTCCAACACCAAAGTTCAAAAGCATCAATTCTTTGGCATTCAGCTTTCTTCACAGTCCAACTCTCACATCCATACATGACCACTGGAAAAGCCATAGTTTACTGTGACCAGTTTTTCCAGTGAATAGACGGACCTTTGCTGGCAAAGTAATGTCTCTGCTTTTCAATAAGCTATCTAGGTTGGTCGTAACTTTTCTTCCAAGGAGTAAACGTCTTTTAATTTCATGGCTGCAGTCACCATCTGCAGTGATTATGGAGCCTCAAAAAATAATGTCTGACACTGTTTCCAATGTTTCCCCATCTATTTCCCATGAAGTGATGGGACCAGATGTCATGATCTTCGTTTTCTGAATGTTGAGCTTTAAGCCAACTTTTTCACTCTCCTCTTTCACTTTCATCAAGAGGCTTTTTAGTTCCTCTTCACTTTGTGCCATAAGGGTGATGTCTTCTGCATATCTGAGGTTATTGATATTTCTCCCAGCAATCTTGATTCCAGCTTCTGTTTCTTCCAGCCCAGAGTTTCTCATGATATACTCTGCATATAAGTTAAATAAGCAGGGTGACAATATACAGCCTTGACATACTCCTTTTCCTATTTGGAACCAGTCTGTTGTTCCACGTCCAGTGCTAATTGTTGCTTCCTGACCTGCATACCGATTTCTCAAGAGGCAGGTCAGGTGGTCTGGTATTCCCATCTCTTTCAGAATTTTCCACAGTTTATTGTGATCCACACAGTCAAAGGCTTTGGCATAGTCAATAAAGCAGAAATAGATGTTTTTCTGGAACCCACTTGCTTTTTTGATGATCCATCAGATGTTTGCAATTTGATCTCTGGTTCCTCTGCCTTTTTTAAAACCAGCTTGAATGTCTGGAAATTCACAGTTGATGTATTGCTGGAGGCTGGCTTGAAGAATTTTGAGCATTACTTTATTAGCGTGTGAGATGAGTGCAATTGTGCAATAGTTTGAGCATTCTCTGGCATTGCCTTTCTTTGGGATTGGAATGAAAACTGACCTTTTAATAAAAAAAAAAAAAAAAAAAAAAAGAAAACTGACCTTTTCCAGTCCTGTGGCCACTGCTGAGTTTTCCAAATTTGCTGGCATATTGAGTGCAGCACTTCCACAGCATCATCTTTCAGGATTTGAAATAGCTCCACTGGAATTCCATCACCTCCACTAGCTTTGTTCGTAGTGATGCTTCCTAAGGCCCATTTGACTCCACATTCCAGGATGTCTGACTCTAGGTGAGTGAACACATCATAGTGATTATTGGGTTTATGAAGATCTTTTTTTGCATAGTTCTTCTGTATATCCTTGCCACCTCCTCTTAATATCTTCTGCTTCTGTTACACCCATACCATTTCTGTCCTTTATTGTGCCTATCTTTGAATGAAAAATTCCCTTGGTAGCTCTAAGTTTTTGAAGAGATATTTAGTTTATCCCATTCTATTGCTTTCTTCTATCTTTTCATTGATCACTGAGGAAGGCTTTCGTATCTCTTCATGCTATTCTTTGGACCTCTGCATTCAAATGGATATATGTTTTCTTTCCTCCTTTGCTTTCCCTTCTCTTCTTTTCATAGCTGTTTGTACAGCCTCCCCAGACAGCCATTTTGCCTTTTTGCATTTCTCTTTTTCATGGGGATAGTCTTGATCACTGCCTCCTGTACAATGTCAGGAACCTCCATCCATAGTACTTCAGGCACTCTATTAGAAGCTATTTGTCACTTCCACTATGTAGTTGTAAGAGATTTTATTTAGGTCATACCTGAATGGTCTAGGTGGCTTTCCCTACTTCCTTTAATTAAAGTTTGAATTTGGCATAAGGCTTGCCTAGAGAATCCTGTGGACCGAGGAGCCTGCTGGGCTGGGCTTCTGTCTGGGGCTGCTGCCCAGAGCTGGGCTGGGCTGGGCTGCTGTACATGGGGTCACACAGAGTCAGACACTAGTGAAGTGACTCAGCATAGCATGGCATAAGGAGTTCATGATCTGAGCCACAGTCAGCTCCCAGTCTTGTTTTTGCTGACTGTATAGAGCTTCTCCATTTTTGGTTGCAAAGAATATAATAAATCTGATTTCTGCATTGATTATCCAGTGATGTCCATGCTTAGAGTCTTCTCTTGTTTTTTTGGAAGAGGGTGTTTGCTATGACCAGTGTGTTCTCTTGGCAAAACTCTGTTAGGCTTTGCCCTGCTTCATTCTGTACTCCAAGGCCAAATTTTCCCATTATTCCATCTCTTGACTTCCTACTTTTGTATTGTAGTCTCCTATAAAGAAAACATCTACTTTGGATGTTAGCTTTAGAAGTTATTGTAGGTCTTCACAGAACCGTTCAACCTCAACTTCTTCAGCATTATTGATCAGGTTATAGACTGGAGTGGCATCTATGTGGTGCTGGAGCGACTGTGAGGAGATATTTCACTTCCAAGGCACAGAAGCCCCAACAAGGTGGTAGAATGGGTGAAATCGCATTTAGACTCAAACCTCATACCTGCCAGAGATTCTCAGAAAGCTCAAACTTACCTTGTGCACACCAGGACCTAGAGACCCCACAGAGACAGACAGAGCTGTGTCTGGGTGTCTCCTGAGATGGTATGGATCCGCAGTGGACTGCTGCAGGGGGAGGGGCTCTGAGTGCTGTAGACCTGGGTATGGCATAAGTGCTCTTGGAGGAGGTTGGCATTAGCCCACCATAGAGCCGCCAGAACTTACACAGGACTGGGGAAACAGACTCTGCAAGGGCACAAACAGAAACTTGTGTGCACCAGGACCCAGGAGAAAGGACCAGTGATCCCACAAGAGACTGACCCAGACTTGCCCATGAGTGTCCAGGAGTCCTCAGAGGAGGTGTGGGTCAGCAGTAGCCTACTAAAGGGTTGGGGACACTGAGTGTGGGAGTGCATGCATGGGGTCTTTTGAAGAAGATCGCCAGTATCTTCATTACTTCCACCACAGTTTGGCCTCAGGTCAAATAACAGGAAAGGAACACAGCCCTACCCTTCAGCAGAAAATTGGCTTAAAGATTTACTGAGCATGGGCTGTTGCACCAGGACAAGACCCAGTTTCTTTCTCAATCAGTCTATCCCATTAGGAAGCTTCCATAAGGCTCTTATCCTTCTCCATCAGGCGGCACACAGACTGAAAAGCACAATCACAGAAAACTAACCAAACTGATCACATGGACCACAGCCTTGTTTAACCCAATGAAACTGTGAGCCATGCCATGTAGGGCCACCCAAGATGGACGGGTCACGGTGGAGAGTTCTGACAAATGTGGTCCACTAGAGAAGGGAATGGCAAACCACTTCAGTATTCTTGCCTTGAGAACCCCATGAACAGTATGAAAAAGCAAAAAGATAGGACACTGAAAGTTGAACTCCCCAGCATAGGTGCCTAGTATGCTACTGGATATCAGTGGAGAACTAACTGCAGAAAGAATGAAGAGATGGAGCCAAACAAAAACAACAGTCAGTTGTGGATGTGACATGTTATGGAAGTAAAGTCTGATGCTGTAAAGAGCACTAGTTCATAGGAACTTGGAATGTTAGATGCACAAATCAAGTGAATTGGAAGTGGTCAAACAGGAGATGGCAAGAGTGAACATCACCATTTTAGGAATCAGTGAACTAAAATGGACTAGAATGTGTGAATTTAACTCAGATGACCATTATATCTACATTATGAGCAGGAATTCCTTTGAAGAATTGAAGTAGCCATCATAGTCAACAAAAGAGTCTGAAATGCAGTACGTGGATGCAGTCTCAAAAATGACAGAATGATCTCTGTTTGTTTCCAAGGCAAAGCGTTTAATATCACAGTAATCCAAGTCTATGCCCCAACCAGTAATGCTGAAGAAGCTAAAGTTGAATGGTTCTATGAAGACCTACAAGACCTTCTAGAACAAACACACAAAAAAGATGTCCTTTTCATTATAGAGGACTGGATGCAAAAGTAGGAAGTCAAGAGATACCTGCAGTAACTGTGAAATTTGGCCTTGGAATACAAAACAAAGCAGGTCAAAGGCTAACAGAGTTTTGCCGAGTGAACACACTGGTTATAGCAAACGCCCTCTTCCAACAACACAAGAGAAGACTCTACACATGGGCACCACAAACTTGTCAATGCAGAAATGAGATTGATTAAATTCATTGCAACCAAAGATGGAGAAGCTCTATATAGTCAGCAAAAACTAAGCCAGGAGCTGACTGTGTTTCAGATCATGAACTCCTTATTGCCAAATTCAGACTTAAATTGAATAAAGTAGGGAAAACCACTAGACCATTCAGTTATGACCTAAGTCAATTCCCTTATGATAATACAGTAGAAGTGGCACAAAGATTCAAGGGATTAGATCTGATAGACAGAGTGCCTGAAAAACCTTGGATGGAGGTTCATGACATTGTACAGAAGGTAGGGATCAAGACAATCCCCAAGAAAAAGAAACACAAAAAGGCAAAATGGTTGTCTGAGGAGGCCTTACAAATAGCTGAGAAAGAAGAGAAGCTAAAGGCAAAGGAAGAAAGTTAATATATACCCATCTGAATGCAGAGTTCCAAAGAATAGCAAGGAGAGATAACAAAGCATTCCTCAGTCATCTATGCGAAGAAATGGATGAAAACAATAGAATGGGAAAGACTAGAGATATCCTTAAGAAAATTAGAGATACCAAGGGAACACTTCATGAAAGATGGGCACAATAAAGGACATAAGTGGCATGGACCTAACAGAAGAAGAAGTTATTGAAAAGAGGTGGTAAAAATATACAGCAGAATTCTACAAAAAGATCCTTATGACCCAGATAACCATGATGATGTGATCACTCACCTGGAGTCAGACATCCTGGAATGTGAAGTCAAGTGGGCCTTAGGAAGCATCAGTAAGCACAAAGCTAGTGGAGGTGATGGAATTCCAGCTAAGCTATTTCATGGTGACTGTACCCATGAAATTAAAAGATGCTTGCTCTTTGGAAGAAAAGATATGGCTAACCTAGACAGCATATTAAAAAGCAGAGCCATTACTTTGCCAACAAAGGACCGTCTGGTCAAAGCTATGTTTTTTCCAGTAGTCATGTATGGATGTGAGAATTGAACTATAGAGAAAGCTGAGTGCCAAATAAGTGATGCTTTTGAACTGTGGTGTTGAAGAAGACTCTTAGAGTCCCCTGGAATACAAGGAGATCCATCCTAAAGGAGATCAGTCCTGAATATTCATTGGAAGGATTGATGCTGAAGTTGAAACTCCAATACTTTGGTCACCGGATAGGAAGAACTGACTCACTTGAAAAGACCCTGATGCTGGGAACGATTGAAGGTGGGAAGAAAACTGGATGGAGATGATGTGATGGTTGGATGACATCACCAACTTGATGAACATGAGTTTTAGCATGCTCTAGGAGTTGCTGATGGACAGTGAAGCTTGGCATGCTGCAGTCCATGGAGTCACAAAGAGTTGGATACCACTAAAAGACTGAACTGAACTGAATATATAACAAATGGAGGCAAAAGGCATCAAGAAAGGAGAGCTGAGAGATAGAGAGTGGTAGGTAATAAACAGAAATCTCAGACATACTAAGCACACAGCAGATCACTTGACTCTCCAAGTCATATCAATAGTGTTCCTCCCTCATATATTTTTGGCCCCTGAAATGGCATAATCTTTCATTCATTTGTCTAGATCTGGATTATTATAACTAGGAGTTTGTCTCTATTTTTGATGCTTGAGTGATGATCAACTTTCTCCTTTTCCATTGTGTCCCACTTCTGAGCAACCTGATAAGAAACCCCAACTGTTCCCTCTTTGGCACAAACAAGAGATTTGCACTACATGTGAGATTTCTTTCTCCAGCCCCATGCCTGTGTGTGTCTTGGTTGACCAGCCATGTCCTACTATTTGTGATCCAATTGACAGTAGCCCTCTAGGCTTCTCTGTCCAGGGGATTCTCCAGGAGTAGGTAAACATATTGGAGAATACTGGAGTAGGTAGACATTCCTTTCTCCAGGGGATCTTCCCGACTCAGGAATCAAACTTGGTCTCCCACATCACAGGCAGATTCTTTACTGCTTGAGCCAACAGGGAAGACCAACAAGAGCCTACCTGCAATAAAATCCTAAGCCAGTCTCTTTTCCTGGAGTTCTCAAGACATGTTGGACTTGCTTGAGAGGCCCGCCCTACTCTCGCTAGTGTCCTCAATTACATGAGTAAGGAAATGTTTCCTATTTTCTAAGTATGTATCTGGCATTACCAGTCGGAATAATTTTAAGTGGTGTTCCTTCCTGCTTTAGAGATTGGTGGTGGTTTAGTTGCTAAGTCATGTCTGACTCTTGTGATCCCATGAACTATAGCCTGCCAGGCTCCTCTGTCCATGGGGTTCTCCTGGCAAGAATACTGGAGTGGGTTGCCATTTCCTTCTCCAGGCAATCTTCCCGACCCACAGATCGAACCCAGGTTTCCTGCATTGATTTCAGGCAGACTCATTACCAGCTGAGCTACCAGCGAAGCTTTAGAGATTGACTACAATGATTTTACAAATTGTCTTTAATCCCCTTTTTATTCATACACCTTCTTAAATCCTTTACCCACATCTATCCATTATACCTTCAAATTTATATCCCTAATCTGTCCCCTTTTTACTGTCTCTCAAGTTCAACCCACCATTATAACTCACGGAGCGTTTATCACAGTTCTTCCAATTTTGCCTCTCAGGAGTTCATTTGTCACACAGTCATCACAGAAATGTTTAAAATAGAT
The DNA here is from genome assembly GCF_023091745.1 of Budorcas taxicolor. NCBI lineage: Eukaryota > Metazoa > Chordata > Mammalia > Artiodactyla > Bovidae > Budorcas > Budorcas taxicolor. The sequence goes on from NC_068910.1 coordinate 93,252,283, forward strand.
ATCTGTTGGACTTTCAGAACATTTAACATAAAAGCCTAATGATTTTATCCTGAATGAAGTAAACCTTGCCCTCTGATCTGGCCTCAATATTCTCCTACTCTCCACCTTCCACAAGATTAGCTTCAGTCCCAGTGTTCTTACTGCTCCTCACACACCCATCTTATTCTCCCCTCAGGAGCTTTGCAGAGGCTCCCTTGATCATGAGTGTTTAAATAAGTGTTCTTTAGACAAAGAAACAAGTATATATATTATGTGTACCCATAGTAAATTGTGCAATTTGCTTTACTTAGTATACTGATTCAAATGCTAATCTCTTCTGAAAACACCTTCATATAGATTCAGAATAAAGTTTAATCACATATTTCATCACTTGTGACCCAGTCAGTTTTGACACATAAAACTAACCATCATATAACTGTTATCTAAACTATTCATCACCAATTTATATCACATTCCATCCTTTATCCTGCTTTATTGTATATCTCATTTATTAGTTCATTTAAATTGCTTTACATTTTATTTTTTACCTTGTTAAATATATTTCCTAGGAGAATATATACTGCCAAGGGGCACAGACTTCATCAGTCTTCAGCACTGGAATAGATCCAGTACCCTGAACAGTGTCTAGTTCATAGTATACACTCAATAGTATATTTCTTGATTTAATGAATAAATTAACAAATGTATTATTTTATCTCTAAGCACCTCTATGTATCACACATATGCACACAAATAAACTTTGGTAATGAGTTTGGAATGAGATGGAATAAAAGAGGAAACAACCTGAATCAAACCTAAAAATATAAAAATTACAGCCAGCAAGCTTTAGAGAACAGTATCAAACCAATGTCTAGTTACTTGCACAGCTTCAGCCTCAGCAGATTCATAGTAAGTCTTCCCTTGCTCATCAGTGCTAAAAGAATACAATTTCAGGATAAAGCATTGACTTGTGCTTATGTTTTTGCTCTAGCCTCTGCATAATTGAGAAGCCAAGTTACTGCACAGAAGTTTCTTCAGTTCCATCTTATATTCAAGTAACCCATTTATGAAAATTATTTTTTAATTTTCATTAAAGTATTCATATATTTAGTCACATAAAGAAACCTCTGACATTCTTTCACCTCACACTAACCCTAAGAAATTGGATGAAGTCTAACCTAAGAATATAGGCAGGCTAGTGTCAGGCTAGTCACCGATGGTAGAACTCCTTATGCTCCTGGAAGGAGAAAGAAAACTTAGGGGAATGTGCAGGAGAAAGGTTAGGACTCTGGAAAGGAGCTTTACTAGATTGTTCCCAGGAAGTAAGAAGTGAGCAGGTATCAAATGCATAGCTAGAAAAGAAGGAAGTTGATCTGTTAAGTGAGGGTTAAGGTTTAAGTCAAAGTGAAGCCAGGTACTCAAAGTAGATTACCTAAACAGAGGAAGGTTTCTAGTCAACACAAACACTTGAATACTTGAACAATATAAGATTGGTATAGTTATGATTCTCATGTATGTTTCTTCTAGTTTTGTACTTAGAAACTTCACTTAGAAAACTCTGGCCAGAATCAACAGTGCTTAAGAAGAATAAAAACAGATTACTTTTGTCTTTTCTCAGACCAAAGTTTTACAGCAAAAGACCATCCCCAGTTTCTTCGAATTCTTATTAGCAAGGAAATGTGGTAATAGTGACTGTTTTTATGGATGAAACTTGAGTATAAGGTAAAAGACAGCCGAGGAAATCCCTGTAAAATGCTGTGGTTGAGCTTGGACATCATGCAGCACAGCATTCAAATTCTGCTTCTCTCATTTATTGTAAGATATGGAAAGATGATTTCACTTAGCAACCTCAGTTTCTTCAAGTGCAGAATAATTCTAACACATCGCACCTCATTAAGTTAGTGTAAGATAAATAAAATAATGGGCACAGAGTGTAGCACAGAACTTAGCACATGGTAAGAGCTATGTCACAGGAAGTCATTTCTATATCATTGATCAATATAAAAATGCACTATCTCCTCTAAAATTTTATTGTCACAAAGAACTATATATTATGTTTTGTGAAATGAATGTTTCACTTCCATGCACATATATGCCAATAAACCATACTTTAACATAGTTGTAATTATTTGCATATAGAAATTTACCAGCAGTATGTATGTATGCAGAGATGCCCATAAGTACGCAATAGATTACATGACCAAATACCTTTACTAAAATGATGAAAAAGAGAAGCATTTTTTAAAAGTTATTTTTCTTGGCAGTCTCAATTTTCTTTGTTTGGTTTATTTTGTTTAAGGTCCATGTCTATCATCCCTAGACTTCACTGCCTGAATGTCTTTAAGGTTGCTACTTGACAGGGTTCTTTGATAACCACAACAAAAGAACAAATTAATTTCACTTTATTTAAGACTTGAATCAATAATTTTTAATGTCTTATACATGATTATTATATTCTAGCCAAAGAGAAAGAGAGAAAGATCTATATAGCAAATTTTAATGAAGTTATAATGTCAATATATACTGTACTGTTTCCCACAAATTTATTTTCAGACATATGGATATAAAGTCAGCTAAAGCTTAAGGGTTCAACTGTCATAAGATAGGTCAAAAAAAGTGAACAAAGCTAAAAGAAGCTGTTCTTTTTGTTGACATTGTTTCCATGGACAAGATTCAAGAAAACAAAGAAATCCAAGCCAGGCACTGATTGCCATCTAAGCATTCAATTAAAATTGTGCACCATGGTATGAAGTTATCAACAAAGCCGCTGATGAGAATAAATGCTTAGCTTCAGCCATCTGCTCCTTTGTGGGGGAGGGGGCACATCCTCAATCAATAAGTTGTTTCGTTTGATCCATAGCCTGTTTTCCTGAGTTATCACAGTAATCAAGCCAGGCTTCAAATTCAACTCATTGCCTGTTTAAGTCTCTGATATTCTAGTATATTTCATTTTAACCTGCTTATGTTGGTTGACTTAGAAGTACTTCTTCCAGTATTATAATATTAAAGTATTTATTAATGATATGCTAATAAACATAAATGTAATAAACAGTAATCCTCTTCTAACCTTAGTTACACTCAAAATGGTATCTATTTAATCTCTCATTTTATAAATAATTTATTCTTCACACAGTTAAACATCAGAATATAGAAATTTAACCTAAGTTTGAAGAGTTTAGTTTCATATCTTGTATCTCAATAATATGTGGTAACACGTCATTAAATATATATTTATTAAACTTTGAACCTGGATATATAGTTCATTTCATTTCTGGAAAGTATGTGCTATAGAAAGGAGTTGACAAAGTTCATTTACATGATAAAACCATTCAACCAAATCAGAAATAATTTATCTTAGAATAATCCATTTTTTGACTCTAATAAATAGGTTAATAAGTATCCTGTGAAAACTTCCCTTTTCTAAATTCAAGTTTCAAAAGAGAAAAAAATGCCAACCTGCTCAGAATATCTTGGCAAATCTGTCTGACTTTACTTCAGAGGATCTTGGATTTAGGAACAGTGCATTCCTGACTGTGCTTTCGGTTATTCACCTGGAGTGTTGCATACCTAATGTAACAGACAATAATAAAATGCCAGTGAGAAGAATGCCTTTCCTCTGCAAAACAGAAGCATGGCCATGGAAGGAGAGGTGGAGATCAACAGCTAGTAGATTGATTCAGTTTCGGAAAAGTCTACTTGTGGAACTGAGAATGTGGAGTGTGCTATCCACACCTCTGCTAACATCTGGAAAGTCTTCCTTTTCTTTAATGTGAAGACTATGACTTAAAATCTTCTACCTTGTTTTTTTCCACAATCTGTTAAGTTTTATTGTCATCATTTAGAAATACTAGCTTGCAGAATGCCTGGAGAGAGGCTGTGTTGTCTACACATTTTTTATTAAAGCAGGAATGAAAGTAAATTTTGAAAATTACATTTACATGTCGGAATTTAATGTCATACAAAAGGTGACTGTCTTCCCTGGTGACTCAGACAGTAAAGAATCTGCTCACAGTATAAGAGATTGGGGTTCAATCCCTGGGTTGGGAAGATCTCCTAAAGAAAATGGCAACCCACTCCAGTATTCTTGTCTGGAAAATCCCATGGACAGAGGAGCTTGGCAGACTACAGTCCATGGGGTTGCCAAGAGTTGGACACAACTGAGCAACACAGACAAAATGTGCCCAAATTGTTAAATAGTTGATTTATGGGGCCCAGGATAACAGTTGTTCAGCCACATCATATTGACCTTATCTCTGATTCCTTACTTCAGGGTAAATGGTACCAGTGCAGACCTCTGAGTCCAAGATACACTTTAAGCTGGCAGGGCCTTCCTTCATGTGCCAACAACACTTCATTTTCAGCCTTGAGACTCCTCCTACACAGTGGACCCTTATAGCAGCAGGAGGGCCTCCAAAACATGGGGAAGGAGTCATTCGGGGGCAATTCTCAACCTATAGAAAACAAGAGCTGATGGGAGAGGCAGCTAGCATTGGGAGTCATTCTGTGTGCTTCTCAGAAGGTCCCAGCTAAAACAAGGCTTTCATGACAATGACCTGAATAATTTGCCTTTATATGGAATTGTTTCCTTCTCCATCTCACTCTCTATTCTCTCCAACTCTTATTTTCTTGGGGTAACATAATGAACTAATTTCACCCAACACCCTGTTTCAAGATTTTCATTCAGAGGAACACAAGCTATGATATTATTAATAGCAGTAACCTTACAACAGATGCTCAGGATTCTAGAACTGTTTTACTCATTGATAAAACAGTAAAGGAAGACTACCCAGATGGTGGGGAGCAAGATTATGATAACCCATTCATAATCATTAAGACACTCTCTATAATGAATTTGGGATAAAGTACAGGTGGATTATGCACTTGAAAATGTTTTATTTGCTTTCTTCTGTAACTCCTTTGGTAACTTCATTCATTGCTTTGTTAACTATTAACTGCTTTGTTAATTTCTTTTAGAAGTCAAGAATAAGGAGAAATGACAAGTTCAGTTCAATCAAGTATCAACTTAGGAAATGCTGTGAAATCCAGAATTTCTGCAAGGCAGTGTTTAAAAAAGACCATTATCTCAATGATTTGGCTTAGACTGGGACACAGCCTCTCACTTTTGTGTCTGAAAATGGATTGCTGCTGCTTTACAATCTTCCTCATCTTGCCTGGAGAATCTCAGGGACGGGAGAGCCTGGTGGGCCGCCATCTATGGGGTTGCACAGAGTTGGACACAACTGAAATGACTTAGCAGCAGCAGCAGGAATATTCTGAGTCATGAGTTGTGTATGCATATATTGTATATATAGGGCTTTCCTGGTGGCTCAGAGGTTAAAGCGTCTGCCTATATACATATATATAATTTGTTGTATATATAATATATGCATATAATATAGAGGAAAGATTATCCCACTGGATACATAACTGTCTTGTCAGTAATGAATATCTTGAATGGTTGAGGTCTTGGGAGATCTGATAAAAGGAGACAAGAGAAATATGAATGACATAGAAAATTCATGTGTATTTTTGTATCTCATGTTAATGCCCATGGAAGATCATTCACTGCACAAAAAGCACTTAACCAACCAGGGGACTAGAGAATCTTTTCTTTAAAGAAAGGATCATTACATCTCATCCTTACCACTACTTGTGTGATAAGCCATTAAAAAAGTGAATCGATTGTAGAAGGGATCAAATATATGCTTTGGTTCAACAGCATGGGGTACTTCTAATCAAAGCTTACCCCAGAACTGCTGCTGCTGAATTTTCAATCTGTCACCATAAACATAAATTGATAGGTCACTTGTCCTTGTTATTAAACAAATACATAAAAATATGTGACAATAAGAAAGGTAGAAATTTGTGTTACAAGAAAAAGCAACAGGATATGCAGATAAGGTCTGAGGGAGAGGGATGTCTTTTTATGTGGATGAAAAAGAGTTGCTTATCAGAAAAGGTGAGATTAGAGCAGAGATCTAGAAGAAAAGAGGGGGCAAATAATATGAATACCTGGGGAAAAAACGTTTCAGGAAATGAGAAATTCAAGTTCAGTTCTTGGTATGGAAACAGGCCCAGTGTTAAGGATTAATAACTGGAGGCCAGTGTGGCTGGAGTATCTTAATGAGGAGGAGAGTATTGAGATATAAGTTCTAAAACAAACAGGGAGGGGGATGAGTTTAGGACCATTTATAAAATCCTAAGCTCATGAGTATTATTATGAGTGAAATGAGAAGCTACTAGAGATTTTGAGATTCTGAGGAGGGTAAAGTGAAAGTGAAAGTACCTCAGTCATGCCCAGCTCTTTGAGACCCCATGGACTATACAGTCCATGGAATTCTCCAGGCCAGAATACTGGAGTGGGTAGCCTTTCCCTTCTCCAGGGAATCTTCCTAACTCAGGGATCGAACTGAGGTCTCCTGCAATGCAGGCAGATTCTTTACCAACTGAGCTATGAGGGAGCCCCTCAGGAGGGTAGTCTTGACCTAACTGACAATTTAAAAGGATCTCTCTGTGAGGAATGCCTCCTCTGTGGGTTAATATTAATAACACACACACATTATATAGGAAGCTATTCTAAGACATCGACCCATGATCATGACTTAGACTATGTTACTATAGGGAAAGGTGAAAAAGAAGAGATTAGCTCTGGGTATGAATGTGTAAAGGAACATTCATGCACACGTTTGCAAAAGATTTACCAAATTAGAAGGCATATTAGGAAGGATAAACGTAAAAGACCTCTTTCACTCTCAAATTTCTTGCTTATTAATGTCAAAGATATTAATTAGAATACACCTTTTTATCTGAATATTTAATTAGTAGCCTAATTTAGATTAAGTACACATTCACATAAATATACATAAACATATGCATATGCAAAAATACATATCTCTTGATTAAACTCACAATTCTTTTCCTTCTATCTTTTGATTAAACATAAATATTAGGGTAAATATGATTTGTGACTTGAATCTTTTTTTTTTTCACCGTATGTCTCTGATATTTCCTAAAATCTTACATTTTAAATTAAGAATATTTATTTATTTATATATGTTTGTCTTGAATGCATATGTACTTTTGAGGAATTGTGTTCTTTATATTGACAGTCTTTTAATATTCAAAAGGAAATATGAAAAAGGAGGAGACTTTTTAAACCTTACAAGTTTCTGCTTAAAAAACAGGCAATCTTACTGTGACTTTTGGGAGAGATTGTTTTTATGTCATGATTTCAACTGATGTGCTTTCAGATAGCCTGCAACCTGGATACATCAACATGATGTGTGAGATGCCACAACTGAGATGTGATTCATTTCCATGTAGACACACTGTCTTCAACTTTCCAATAAAGTTTATTGAAAAGTGCTTTTGTTAAAGAGATCAACTTTCTTCTCTCAATAATCTTTTTTCCTTTCCTTTGATGTTAATATTTGTAACCCTTTGCACTGGTTTTCTATTAGTATTTTAAATTGGAACTTGAAATGGCTTCTCTAAAGATAAGAGTCCAGGCACCAGGGATGCTGACCCCCATTCACCCTAGGGAGTTCATGGGGAGTTCTTGCCTCTCAGAGTTTTTCTACTGAAAGCTGCATATTCTTGGCCACTAAAACCTCCTGGAGACTTATGTCATTCTGAGCTCTCCCTGGTGGTTTGTTCTAGCCCTCCCTTGCTGCAGTTGCCACTTATATATTTTCTATCACTTCATGGTTTAGCAGAAGGAGAAATTAAAATACAATGAATTTGTAGAGCTGAACTCAGCACAGTAATGATGTTTCACATAAATGCTCCTTCTACCAAGAACAATATGCATAGTTGGCGCAATGGTTCTGCAGTTAAAACACAGAAGAGAAAGCCGATGATTGATTCTGTGTGCGTTACCTCAAGATACCCAAATAACGTTTTTCAAGTCACTACCTACTTTCTTCTGTCTGTGTTTTCATAACATGTATATGTATATATGTGGTGGATGTATTTTTATACAGGATTAATTAGGATGCCTTTTTGGATAAGGTGAAATTAGAGCAGGGACCTAAAGAAAAACAAGGAACAAAAATATAGATATCTAGAAAAAGAACATTTCAGGAAGTGGGAAGTTCAAAATTCTTCAGGTTAATATGGGCTCAGTGTGAAGGAATAACAGCCAGGAATTCAGTGTGGCTGGGATATCTGAATAAGAAAGAGATTATTCAAATCAGAGGTCCAAAACAGAGCAGGCTAGGTCAATATAAGACCATTTATAAAATTCTAAGTTTAGAAGTGTGCATTCATATATTTATGAGCTATTTCATATGTATTCATAATTATCTGAGTGATGCCTTAGCTCAATGTTCATAGTATTCACATACACACACAGGGTATGTGTGTGGGGTTGTATGTAACACTGAGAGAAAAGACAACTTTGATTAGCAAATCTATGACTCTGGTTACCTATTTTGTCATGGAAAAAAAAAAATTTTTTTAGATGGGAAGGCATAATAGATTGAATCCAAATCTGATATTCAATTTATACACAAGGAAAACAAATTCCAAAGAAGTGAAGTGACTTATCCCAAGACAGATAACTAGTCATGGCAGAACAAGGATTAGCATTCAGATCCTCTGGCTTTCATTTAAACATCTTTCATGTACATAGTTATTAATTGACTGGGATGTAAAGACTAACAAGAAAATGATTTGGCTCTGAAATATGTAAAATTTACAGGAATAATTAATAAAGACATCTATAATTTATTATTATGAAAAATATGCAGCATGCAACATACTTGTAAATTCTTGAATTGTGAACAGAACTGAACATCTTAATAGCATCATCAAAACTAAACTAGTAAATCACATGCATTTATATTCCATCTGTTGAAACAAGCTTTATTTGAGAGGAGTAGCCCAGTTTTCCACAGGAGTGGACAGAATGTTTGAAGTCAAAATACTGCCTCAAGCTAAGATCATGTCTGCCGTGCAGACTTCAAGATTTTTCTCAAACTTCAGCAACAACAATGTGAATCATTGCCTGGATAAATAATGATTGTTGACTATAATCCTTCACTCCCCCAAGACAAGGTGTTTCTCTGGATAAGACATAATAAAAGCTTTTGTTCAGGAAACTATGCTAAAATGAGGGGAGTATGAAGAATCTGGACCACTACACTGAAGTTAACCTAAGAGGAAACCGAAATACCTGTGCTCTACTGAATCACCATAGCAAAAATGAAGAGGCTGACAAATCTCAGGAATCAAGTTAAGAATCATTTACAAAGGACAGAGGTCCTACTGAAGACAGTGGGAAAAACAGGATCATCTGCCTTGGAATGCCATAGAAAAGAAGCATAAAATTAAAGGAACACTCCAAACACACTAGGGGTAAGATTTGAAAAAAGAAGGTGAAAAATAGTCCTTTGGAATGTATTCAAAATTCACACAGGACAAATTGTCTCAGCCATATACATTTCATTTATCTGAATTTCTTTATTTTAAAGTAGGTACTTATTTAAGAACTTCAATATGGCTGAAAGATAATGTAAAGTAATGTAAGGGTCTTTCAGCTTTATGTAAACACATTGTCCTTTACCTCCATAACAGCTGAAGAATTGTCCATTTGTTTCCCCGGGAAATATGTGAATCTTGTACCTTATTCTTGTATGTATTCTTGGAGGGGCCTAATGTTTAAAATGAATGTACTGCTAAATTCCTGCATAATTTGTATTAGATGACTTTGAAACATAAGAATCAACTCTAAAATTCTTAACCCATTCTATTTTCATCCTTTAAATCTTGGGGAATGGTGGTGGAAACAGATATTAAAATTGTCTTTCAGATGTATATGTCATAAGGTAGTTGCACAACCCACCTTTTAGTGAAAATATTTCAAATACATTTGCACACACTGTTTCCACAGTCAAACGGCTAGCCTGAAAATCATTGAAATCATTAAAATTTGTGTTATATATTCTTAAACTATTTAGTGATCATATCCAAATATATGAATACTGGTCTAAATGGAAAACTCAGCTCATAATTACTGCTTCCCTGGTGGCTCAGATGGTAAAGAGTCTACCTGCAATGTGGGAGACCTGGGTTTGATCCCTGGGTAAGGAAGATCCCCTGGAGAAGGAAATGTCAATCCATTCCAGTATTCTTGCATGGAAAAGTCCATGGATGGAGGAGCCTGGCAAGCCACAGCCCATGGGGTCACAAAGAGTCAGATGACTGAGGAATGAACACACACACACAGACTCCTGCATCCAGATCCTGCTTTTGCTCATGAATTAGACACAAGTACTCATTGTAAGATCGTTCAGACTCTGATTTGTAATAGGAGTAAACTTTCTAGCTGCCATGAAACTGTTGAAAATCTCCTGAGGTTTTCTTTTAAAATATTTTGTATTATCTTTTTTATTTTTTATTTTTTTAATTTTTATTTTTACTTTATTTTACTTTACAATACTGTATTGGTTTTGCCATACATTGACATGAATCCACCACGGCTGTACATGCATTCCCAAACATGAACCCCCTTCCCACCTCCCTCCCTATAACATCCCTCTGGGTCATCCCTGTGCACCAGCCCCAAACATGCTGTATACTGCATCGGACATAGACTGGCGATTCGATTCTTACATAATAGTATACATGTTTCAATGCCATTCTCCCAAATCATCCCACCCTCTCCCTCTCCCTCTGAGTCCAAAAGTCCGCTCTACACATCTGTGTCTTTTTTGCTGTCTTGCATACAGGGTCATCATTGCCATCTTTCTAAATTCCATACATATGTGTTAGTATACTGTATTGGTGTTTTCCTTTCTGGCTTACTTCACTATGTATTATCTTTTTTAAAGCTTTATTTTGGTTGAAAAATAAACTTTTTTAAAAACTAGCATATGAGGTTTTAAAATTACGTTAACAATTCTAAACCCAAAGTAAGTGTGAATTGTGTTACTTAATAGGAATGAAACTTTAGGCCAACATTCTTTTCTTAGAAAAGTATTTTCATTAATCATAATCCATTAATTAGCAAGCATCTCAATTATTGGTGGGTAAGAGTTCTTCAAAGATGACCGGGCAATGTTATCCTTGAGACTAGAAAGAAGTTTTGGTGGCTAGGTTCACTGGATAGAGAAATGGAATATTCTGGTTTCTGAATTACCACATCAAAGTAGTGAAAACACAAGCATTAACAGAGTAAAAATAAAGTTCACAAATGTTAACAGGAAACATTTCCTTGGCTCAAGACTTCCTGATAAATTGTAACTTGAGCGTAGAGAATTCTAAGATTTCTTAATTGGTGGAGTCTTATTGAAATCCTGTTGGCATGCCAGCCACCTCTACTCCCAAGCGTATGTTCTTAACACACTGTTAATCTTTCCTCCTGGGCATCCTGGGAACACCTGCCAAACTCATTGACCAACAATGCTTAATGTGGAGGGTGCTAATGCTTGCCATGTTTAATGCTGCAGCCAAAGTTGCTGGCGATGCTGTTATTGCAAAAGTTGCTGGCACCAGTACCATGGCTGCTATCTGCTCTCAAAGTCCCAAGGAGATGTTTGCACTTTAATTCAGTTGTTAATTACAGGCTTTTAAGACACAAACCTGAAGGGGATCAGAGAAAGAATCTCTGAATGACTTAGTTCTGATTTAGAATCATTCCTCTTGTTCTAGTCTTTGAGCAGCAACCAATTTTTGAACCTATCATCATACTTTCACTAGAAGTTCTACATTTCCTTCTCTAGAAATGCCTGAATGTGTGAGAAAGCTTAAACTCAAGCAAAAATGTCAGCTCTAGGGAAGGAAAAATCTAAAAGAACTACTAAAGAGTGTAAAAGTCAGAAGAAATCTCCACTTCTGGTGACTGGAAGTAGCTATGGAAAGAAAAATAGTCCAGGATAATAAAGGTATTTGCAGCTAAACAATTTCAGCTCAGTAGCCTATGAAACGGTAAGAAATCTGTACAAAATGTTCTGGACATCTTATCTAGGAGAAACAGTTTAACTTATCAAAAAAATTGAACTGAAGCTTTGGATTAAAATTAAAATTTACTGAATACGGCATTGAAAACAATTATTAGTTAAAAATAAAATACTAAATTTATTTTCTCATCAATCATAAACATTAGTCATCAACCTGAGACTTTATTATTTTAAAGTTCTGTTTTTAACTTCAAATTTTTCTATGTGGAAGATTCTAAATTCCTGGTGTATATGAGTATCACTCTGAAAAATACTGTTACTTGAAACTAAATCCTAAGGACTCCTGTGTGACTGCAGATGGAAAATGTCACCTGCCACATCAGTAAACAAAAGATGCAGCAGTCACCCCCCAACTGTGCCTCCTGAGGGGATTCAGAAGGGAGAAAAACAGAACACTGGAAACAGAACTGCCACATGACCCAGCAATCCCACTGCTGGGCATACACCCCAAGGAAACCAGAATTGAAAGAGACACGTGTACCCAATGTTCATCCAAGCACTGTTTATAATAGCCAGGACATGGAAGCAACCTAGATGTCCATCAGCAGACGAATGGATGAGAAAGCTGTGGTATATATACACAATGGAGTATTACTCAGCCATTAAAAAGAATACATTTGAATCAGTTCTAATGAGGTGGATGAAACTGGAGCCGATTATACAGAGTGAAGTAAGCCAGAAAGAAAAACACCAATACAGTATACTAACACATATATATGGAATTTAGAAAGATGGTAATGATAACCCTGTATGCAAGACAGCAAAAGAGACACAGATGTACAAAACAGTCTTTTGGACTCTGTGGGAGAGGGAGAGGGTGGGATGATCTGAGAGAATAGCATTGGAATATGTATATTATCATATGTGAAACAGATCTCCAGTCCAGGTTTGATGCATGAGACAGGGTCCTCAGGGCTGGTGCATTGGGATGACCTCCCCATTGGGATGGGGTGGGAGGTGGGAGAGGGGTTCAGGATGGGGGACACATGTACACTCATGGCTGATTCATGTCAATGTATGGCAAAAAATGCTACAATATTGTAAAGTAATTGGCCTCCAATTAAAATAAATAAATTTTAAAAAGAATTAAAAAAAAAAACCAGAATACTGGCCCTAGATATTTAAGGTGCATATTAAAGGAATGGTTTCATTTATTATTTATTTATTTATTTTTATATTTTACTTTACAATACTGTATTGGTTTTGCCATACATCAACATGAATCCACCACGGGTGTGCATGAGTTCCCAATGGGCTCAGATTCTTTTACCTTCCTAAACATAGAAAAGTGCTAAATTTAACTTCAGATGTCTGTTTTTTCTTTAATTAGAAGTAATATTTTGATTTTCTACTTCCTGTTTTGTTGATATTGTTTGCTTGTTCTGAAAAGCTACTTTATATCCTGTCTCCTCCTTTACTTATTCTGAGCAGTCCTTCAGAGCTGAGAAGAGGCCTTTCAGGCTAAGTTCTCTCTGAGCCTCCTGAATACAGTTTAACTCTAAACTTTTAGTTTGAGCTTTTTTTTTTTTTTTTTTTTTTTTTTTTTGCAGCCAACAGGATACAAAATATAAGAAACATTGAGTTTCTCACTGTCTCATTCAACCTGCTTGTGGAATATGTACCCTGACACTAGAAGAGAACTGGAGAAATTTCCATGATTACTTTAGTAGAATTTTTTTTTTTTTTTTTTTTGGTAACTAAAAGTTCTCAGTCAGTTCAGTTCAGTCGCTCAGTCGTGTCCAACTCTTTGCAACCCCATGAATTGCAGCATGCCAGGCCTCCCTGTTCATCACCATCTCCCGGAGTTCACTCAGACTCATGTCCATCGAGTCCGTGATGCCATCTAGGAATCCCATCCTCGGTCGTCCCTTTCTCCTCCTGCCCCCAATCCCTCCCAGCATCAGAGTCTTTTCCAATGAGTCAACTCTTTGCATGAGGTGGCCAAAGTACTGGAGTTTCAGCTTCAGCATCATTCCCTCCAAAGAAATCCCAGGGCTGATCTCCTTCAGAATGGACTCGTTGGATCTCCTTGCAGTCCAAGGGACTCTCAAGAGTCTTCTCCAATACCACAGTTCAAAAGCATCAATTGTTAGGCACTCAGCCTTCTTCACAGTCCGACTCTCACATCCATACATGACCACAGGAAAAACCATAGCCTTGACTAGACGGACCTTAGTCGGCAAAGTAATGTCCCTGCTTTTGAATATGCTATCTTCGTTGGTCATAACTTTTCTTCCAAGAAGTAAGTGTCTTTTAATTTCATGGCTGCAGTCACCATCTGCGGTGATTTTGGAGCCCAAAAATATAAAGTCTGACACTGTTTCCACTGTTTCCCCATATATTTCCCATGAAGTGATGGGACCAGATGCCATGATCTTCGTTTTCTGAATGTTGAGCTTTAAGCCAACTTTTTCACTCTCCTCTTTCACTTTCATCAAGAGGCTTTTTAGTTCCTCTTCACTTTCTGCCATAAGGGTGGTGTCATCTGCATATCTGAGGTTATTGATATTTCTCCTGGCAATCTGGATTCCAGCTTGTGTTTCTTCCAGTCCAGCATTTCTCATGATGTACTCTGCATATAAGTTAAATAAGCAGGGTGACAATATACAGCCTTGACGTACACCTTTTCCTATTTGGAACCAGTCTGTTATTCCATGTCCAGTTCTAACTGTTGCTTCCTGACATGCATACAGATTTGGAGGTGATGGAATTCCAGTTGAGCTATTTCAAATCCTGAAAGATGATGCTGTGAAAGTGCTGCACTCAATATGCCAGCAAATGTGGAAAACTCAGCAGTGGCCACAGGACTGGAAAAGGTCAGTTTTCATTCCAATCCCAAAGATAGGCAACGCCAAAGAATGCTCAAACTACCACACAATTGCACTCATTTCACATGCTAGTAAAGTAATGCTCAAAATTTTCCAAGCCAGGCTTCAGCAATACATGAACCGTGAACTTCCTGATGTTCAAGCTGGTTTTAGAAAAGGCAGAGGAACCAGAGATCAAATTGCCAACATCCGCTGGATCATGGAAAAAGTAAGAGAGTTCCAGAAAAACATCTATTTCTGCTTTATTGACTATGTCAAAGCCTTAGACTGTGTGGATCACAATAAACTGTGGAAAATTCTGAAAGAGATGGGAATACCAGACCACCTAACCTGCCTCTGGAGAAAACTAAAAGTTCTATGTCAACTTAAATCATAAACACAGCCTTAATAATTAAAATTTTGCTGTTGTTTAGTCACTAAATAGTGTCTGACTCCTTTGGGACCCCATGGAATGTAACCCATTAGGCTTCTCTGTCCAGGGGATTTCCCAGGCAAGAATACTGAAGTGGGTTGCTATTTCCTTCTCCAGGTGATCTTCCCAACCTAGGGCTTGAACCCATGTCTCCTGGATATCCTGCATTGGCAGGCAAATTCTTTACCACTGGGTCATTTGGAAAGTCATAATAATTAAAATACAGCTGATTTAAAATAAAATGCACAATGTGAGAATTGCAAGTTAAGTTTTATGTGTGCAAAATGAGGACTGCATCCCCAGATAGCTCTGAAAAACTGCTCCAAGGAGGCTGAGGAGAAGGTCAGTAGATATGTGATTTTACGAGAGGGGATACTTGCACTCAAGCACATATTTTTCCAGAAGGTTTCTGCTGGTCTCCTGATGTTTGTTAGTCATGAGCAACAGCCATCAGCATGAACGATTTTGGTACTTTTCTAGATATGAGGAGATACAAGAATTGGGTTCATAAAATTGGCTTCTGAAAATGTCTTTCAGGAGGGCTTCCCTGGTTGCTCAGCTGGTAAAGAATCCATCTACAATCCAGGAGCTCATGGGTCGAGAAGATCACTTGGAGAAGGGATATGCTACTCAAAGCAATACTCTTGGGCTTCCCTCGTGATTCGGACAGTAAAGAATCTGCCTGCACTGCAGGAGTCCTGAGTTCGATCCTTGGGTTGGGGAGATCCCCTGGAGGAGGACATGGCAACCTACTCCAGTATGGGAAAGCAATACTGGATTCAGAAATCTATACTGGAATTGGAAATCCACTCCAACCCATTCTCGCCTAGGAAATCCCTTAGACAGAGGAGCCTGCGAGCTATAGCCCATGGGGTCACAAAGAGTCAGACACGACCGAACAACTGAGCATACAGCCCAGATATATGGATATAAAAGAAAAGTGAAAGTGAAGTCGCTCAGTCGTGTCTGACTCTTGGTGACCCCATGGGCTGTAGCCCACCAGGCTCCTCTCTCCATGGGATTCTCCAGGCAAGAACACTGGAGTGGGTTGCCATTTCCTTCTCCAGGGGATCTTCCCGACACAGGGATCGAACCACGGTCTCCTGCATTGCGGGCAGATGCTTTAACCTCTGAGCCACCAGGGAAGCCGAGGCCACAACAACTGGGTTCATAAAATTGGCTCCTGAAACTATCTATCTGAATTCGCCACCTCGCCCTTCCCCAGCGCAGAGTGACTGACTCACTTGTGCTCTCCACCCTGAACCCCTTTCAGGCGGTGTTGAAGGTCAGCAGCTGCAGCAGCACATGATTCAAGTGCCTATGGCAAGCACCAATTTGTAGTTGAAAATACCAGCCCCAGAAATTAATTAATTCATGAATTTCAAGTGTAGATTCTCACCTCAGTGATCTAAGGCCTGCAACAGCCAGGTAATTGCCCTAGGAAAAGGAGTCATTTTGGATGCTTCTAGTTTTCTCACTCTGATGCTTCTTTCATCTTAATTAGCTTTGGTCCAGGATCAAGTTCATTAATCTTTAAAACAGATTTTTTTAAAAATTTTTGTGTATAATTTGCACAATTTATTGATTTCCATTCATAATTTATTATTTCCTCCTTTATACTTATTTTAAGCTTAATTTCATCTTTCATTTCTAGCACCTTAATTTGAAATATTAAATCCTTATATTCTAGTATTAGTATTTTAACTTGTAAGATTTAAAACTAAAATATATATATTTTTTCTAAACATTGATATAGATAGATGTATGGATAAACACATAGCTAAATACATTTGTAGATAGATATATTTTCTGATGCTATATTTATCAGTCAATTTGAATTGTTTTCTAATTTGCCTTATTATTTCTTATTGGAGCTATGGATTATTTAGAATGAACTTAATTTCCATATAATTTAAAAGCTTTAGGTAGCTTTTGTATTGCTTTGAATTTAATTCAGTTATGGTCAAAGAATATATTCTGTATGGTTTAAATACTTTGAAATGTCTAAATAGATTTGTTGTAGGGTCTTTCATACTGTCTATCTCATTTAGTTTTCCATTTATGTTAAGAAAACAGAGTTTATTTGCATAAGCTGAGTATGGTGTCACATAGCTATATTTAGATGCCCAATTAGGTCAAGCAGTTGATAATATAAGAATTTTTACAGCTTTATTCTTATGTGTCTCCTTATTTAGTTCCTGAAACAGAAGTGTTTAAAACTTAATTTTGCAAGCAGCTTTTCTCAGGAGGCCCCTTTGTCTTGTTACTAACCTTAAACCAGGCACCTTTTACTCCACTCATCTCCAGCCATACCACAGCTTTCAAGTATGTTGACCACACAATACCACGCCTAATGTGCTGTTTCTTCCCATAGATGAAAGAAGAATAAATGAAGAATAAGTAATTAACACATGACCAGATCTCTTCCATAGTTTCCGCTTTAGTAATCTCATAAACAAACTGTGTGAACAAGATAGTATGTAAATAACAAATCACAAGAATTGCAAAAGCTTACAAACAGGTCTGCACCCAGCAAGGGATACTGATAACTCTGAACCCCTGTCTCAATGATTAACTGAGTTTTCTCCCCCTTTTTCACTTTAAAAATTTTCCTGGCTGAGCAGAATTTTTGGAGGTAGTTTCTGGAGAACACTGAGTCTACTAACTCCCCAGATTGTCAGTACTCATTAAAAACAACTTTCCTTTCTACCAACATTTCTTTTTCACTTGTATTGATTTTCCAGTGGCAAGCAGCTGGGCCTGAGTTAGGTAACAATTTTACTTCTACTTTTGTTTCATTTCTTCTGGCAACATTTCCTTTCAGTTCAGTTCAGTTCAGTTCAGTTGCTCAGTCCTGTCAGACTATTTGCGACCCCATGAATCGTAGCACGCCAGGCCTCCCTGTCCATCACCATCTCCTGGAGTTCACTCAGACTCACGTCCATTGAGTCCATGATGCCATCCAGCCATTTCATTCTCGGTCATCCCCTTCTCCTACTGCCCCCAATTCCTCCCAGCATCAGAGTCTTTTGCAATGAGTCAACTCTTCACATGAGGTGGCCAAAGTGCTGGAGCTTCAGCTTTAGCATCATTCCTTCCAAAGAAATCCCAGGGTTGATCTCCTTCAGAATGGACTGGTTGGATCTCCTTGCAGTCCAAGGGACTCTCAAGAGTCTTCTCCAACACCACAGTTCAAAAGCATCAATTCTTCAGGGCTCAGCCTTCTTCACAGTCCAACTCTTACATCCATACATGACCAGAGGAAAAACCATAGCCTTGACTAAACGGACCTTAGTCGGCAAAGTAATGTCTCTGCTTTTGAATATACTATCTAGATTGGAGTAACAGGCAAATTTGGCCTGGGAATGTGGAATGAAGCAGGGCAAAGACTAATAGAGTTTTGCCAAGAAAATGCACTGGTCATAGCAAACACCCTCTTCCAACAACACAAGAGAAGACTTTACACATGGACATCACCAGATGGTTAACACCAAAATCAGATTGGTTATATTCTTTGCAGCCAAAGATGAAGAAGCTCTATTCAGTCAACAAAAACAAGACCGGGAGCTGACTGTGGCTCAGATCATGAACTCCTTATTGCCAAATTCAGACTTAAATTGAAGAAAATAGGGAAAACTGCTAGACCATTCAGGTATGACCTAAATCAAATCCCTTATGATTATACAGTGGAAGTGAGAAAGAGATTTAAGGGTCTAGATCTGATAGATAGAGTGCCTGATGAACTATGGAATGAGGTTTGTGACATTGTACAGGAGACAGGGATCAAGACCATCCCCATGGAAAAGAAATGCAAAAAAGCAAAATGGCTGTCAGGGGAGGCCTTATAAATAGCTGTGAAAAGAAGAGAGGCGAAAAGCAAAGGAGAAAAGGAAAGATATAAGCATCTGAATGCAGAGTTCCAAAGAATAGCAAGAAGATATAAGAAAGCCTTCTTCAGTGATCAATGCAAAGAAATAGAGGAAAACAACAGAATGGGAAAGACTAGAGATCTCTTCAAGAAAATTAGAGATACCAAGGGAACATTTCCTTTACACATATTTAATCTATGATATCAGTGAATAACAGATTGAAGAAATATTGATGAAAATGAAAGAGGACAGTGAAAAAGTTGGCTTAAAAACTCAACAGTAAAAAAACAAAGATCATGGCATCAAGTTCCATTGCTTCATGGCAAATAGATGGGGAAACAATGGAAACAGTGAGAGGCTTTATTTTCTTGGGCTCCAAAATCACTGCAGATGGTGACAGCAGCCATGAAATTAAAAGATGCTTACTCCTTGGAAGGGAAAGCTATGACAAAACTAGATAGCATATTAAAAAGCAGAGACATTATTTTGCCAAAAAAGATGTGTCTAGTAAGAGCTATGGTTTTTCCAGTAGTCATGTATGGATATAAGAGTTGGACTATAAAGAAAGCTGAGTGCCAAAGAAATTATACTTTTGAACTGTGGGTTTGAAGAAGAATTGAGAGTCCCTTGGACTGAGAGGAGATCCTTTAAGTGCATCCTAAAGGAAATGGAGGAAAACAATAGAATGAGAAAGACTAGAGATCTCTTCAAGAAAATTAGAGATACCAAGGGAACTTTTCATGCAAAGATGGGCTCAATAAAGGACCTAACAGAAGCAGAAGATATGAAGAAGAGGTGGCCAAAATAAACAGCACAGTACAAAAAAGATCTCCACGACCCGGATAATGACGATGGTGTGATCACACACCTACAGCCAGACATCCTGAAATGTGAAGTCAAGTGGGCCTTAGAAAGCATCACAACGAACAAAGCTAGTAGAGGTAATGGAATTCCAGTTGAGCTATTTCAAATCCTGAAAGATGATGCTGTGAAAGTGCTGCACACAATATGCCACCAAATTTGGAAAATTCAGCACTGGCCACAGGACTGGAAAAGGTCAGTTTTAATTCCAATCCCAAAGAAGGGCAAAGCCAAAGAATTCTCAAACTACCGCACAATTGCACTTATCTCACACGCTAGTAACGTAATGCTCAAAATTCTCCATGCTAGGCTTCAGCAATACGTGAACCATGAACTTCCAGATGTTCAAGATGGATTTAGAAAAGGCAGAGGAACCAGAGATCAAATTTCCAACATCTGCTGGATCATGGAAAAAGCAAGAGAGTTCCAGAAAAACATCTATTTCTGCTTTATTGACTATGCCAAAGCCTTTGACTCTGTGGATCACAATACTGTCAAAAATTCTGAGAGAGATGGGAATACCAGACCACCTGAACTGCCTTTTGAGAAACCTGCATGCAGGTCAGAAAGCAACAGTTAGAACTGGACATAGAGTAACAGACTGGTTCCAAATAGGAAAGTAGTACGTCAAGTATTGTCACCTTGCTTATTTAACTTATATGCAAAATACCTTATGAGAAATGCTGGGCTGGAGGAAGCACAAGCTGGAATCAAGATTGCTGGGAGAAATATCAATAACGTCAGATATGCAGATGACACCACCCTTATGGCAGAAAGTGAAGAAGAACTAAAAAGCCTCTTGATGAAAGTGAAAGAGGAGAGTGAAAGAGTTGGCTTAAAGCTCAACATTCAGAAAACTAAGATCATGGCATCCGGTCCTATCACTTCATGGCAAATAGATGGGGAAACAATGGAAACAGTGGCTGACTTTATTTTGGGGGGCTCCAAAATCACTGCAGATGGTTATTGCAGCCATGAAATTAAAAGATTCTTACTCCTTGGAAGGAAAGTTATGACCAACCTAGACGACATTTTAAACAGCAGAGACATTACTTTGCCAACAAAGGTCCGTCTAGTCTAGGCTATGGTTTTTCCAGTGGTCATGTATGGATGTTAGAGTTGGACTATAAAGAAAGCTGAGCACAGAAGAATTGATGCTTCTGAACTGTGGTGTTGGAGAAGACTCTTGAGAGTCCCTTGGACTGCAAGGAGATCCAACCAGTCCATCCTAAAGGAGATCAGTCCTGGGTGTTCATTGGAAGGACTGATGTTGAAACTCAAACTCCAATACTTTGGCCACCTGATGGAAGAGCTGACTCATTGGAAAATAACCTGATGCTGGGCAAGATTGAGGGCAGGAGGGGAAGGGGAAGACAGAGGATGAGATGGTTGGATGGCATCATGGACCCAATGGACATGGGTTTGGATGGACTCTGGTTGTTGGTTATGGACAGGGAGGCCTGGCATGCTGCAGTTCATGGGGTTGCAAAGAGTCAGACACAACTGAGTGACTGAACTGAACAGAATTGAAAGGAAATTAGTCCTGAATATTCATTTAAAGGATGGATGCTGAAGCTGAAATCCAATACTTTGACCACCTGATGCAAAGAATTGACTCATTGGAAAAGACCCTGATACTGGGAAAGATTAAAGGCAAGAGGAGAAGGGGATGACAGAGGAAGACATTGTTGGATGGCATCACTGACTCCATGGACGTGAGTTGAGCCATCTCCAGGAGTTGTTGATGGGCAGGGAAGCTTAGTGTGCTGCCATCCATGGGGTGGCAAAGAGTCGGACACAACTGAGTGCACTGAACTGTTCAGTGAATAAATATTAAAGATTATTATATTAATATTTTCTGAATGAATTGATACTTTATCTTTGTGAAGTTTCATTCTTTTACCCTGCTAACTTTCTTTGTCTTGAAATCTACTTTATCTGATGTTCACATAGAATCATTCTTATGAATAGGACTTCTGTAAGATATTTTCCATCTTTATCATTTTATTCTACCTGTAATTTTATATTTAAAGCCTTTCTCTAATAATAGGCACATAGATTGATCTTGCTTTTTAATCCAAACATACAATCCTATGGAATGTTTAGTCAATTTACATTTCCATATTTATTAATGTATTTAGGATTAAGTTAGTCATCTTGTTATTTTTTACTGTTTGTCTCATCTGGTTTTTGTTTTATTGTTCCATTTTCCCTGCATTATTCTTGATTAACCAAGCAATTTTTTAGTTTTTCATTATGTCTATCCAATTTTCAGCTTCAATTATTTGTTTTATTTATTTAACTCTTTCCACTCTTTAGTCTTATTTTTGTCATGTATTTAATTTTTACATAAATTACAAACAACCTGGTACATGTCATTATTTAATCATTAAGTAGACAATTTTTTTAATATGAAAAAAAACATGTTTTGACACATTTTTACCCTTTGTGAAAATCTTGATTCCTTCCTGTAGACCTTCCAGGCTGTACCTGTTCTCTTCAGTATGAAAAAAATCTCTTTTACATTTTTTGTAACGAAAGTGTACTAGTAACAAATGATCTAAGTTTTATTTAAACTAAAACTGTCTTGATTTAGCCTGTATTTATATATTAAAAAAAGAAAATTTGAAGAAAACGAAGTTCTGAATTGGTCATTTTCCTCTTAGACCTTTAAAGATACCATTTCAATATTTTCTAATGCAAGATATCTGAGAAGATATTCACATCTGGGTCTATTTCCCCTGCATATATTATGTATTTTTATTCTTGATTCTGTGAGGGTTTGTGGTTCATTTTTTTCCCAATATTTTCAATATAGTGAGCTTAATTTATAGTTTTCTAGCTATTTCTAATGCTTGGGCTCTACTGAGCTTCCTGGATACCTGTGGTTAGTCTGAATTCAAATTTGAAATATTTTTGGCTTATTTCAGAATGCACACATACACACATGTTAATTATGTTATTGAATGATCTGAATACCTGCTTCTGTTGATTTTCTCTTGATTCTAATGGTTCCAATTTCTTTGGTTCCTGGAATTTTTTCTTATATTTTTATATTATATTCCATACACTCTGTCAAAGGACAGTAGGAAATAACTCACAATCATTAGGTCTAACAAGTAAAATTTCTATCCTCTCCTCTACTGGGGACAGTAATCATCATTCAGATTGCTCTAAGAGTGAAACTGAACTGATTCTTGGCCTTCAGCTATAAATGTGTTAAATTTATCCATGAGCAACATCCAATTATTGGTGCTATCATCATTTTTAGAATGTCACTATTTGAGTTAAAGAAGAGTCATTGCCTGGAGTTCTCATGACTTGGCAGATGTTTACTCATACCTGCAAAGTCTTTCTATTTATGACAGGTCTGCTTCTCTGCCTAACTTTGCCCAGGCTAAAAACCCACATAAAGTGTAAAAGCTGCCAGAGCTCACTGTCTTCTTATAAGGACTCCTTTTTGTCTGTAATTCAGGTTATTGAAATTCCCTGGCATGTACCATTCTTTATTAACTCTGCAAAAAAATACAATTTTAAATATTCCATATTTTTCTTATTATTATCAAGGTATTAACCATCTTTCAATACTTTCTTCATCCTGTCTAGAAGTAGAAATTCTTCTTTGGCATCTCTATTATTTCTTTTGTTTGATAACTGAAGTTTCTGGTTCTTTCCAACATTTCAGTGGAGAAAACAGAGGATATGATGAACAGGAATTTCTACAAGGCTGATAATATCACAAAATAGCTATGCTTTCTGGTCTCAAGATATACAATATTTTTTTTAATCTTAATTTTAGGCCAATCACACTGTAACTCTTATATAGAACCAATATTTCTCCAACATTTAGATGAAGCAGAACTTTGGGGCTTTTATTTACAACTGGTCTTATTTGTAACTTTAAAAATTTAGAGATTTGGCCATAAATTAATATTATTTTGCTGCTGCTGCTGAGTTGCTTCAGTTGTGTCCGATTCTGTGCAACCCCATAGACGGCAGCCCATCAGGCTCGCTAGTCCTTGGGATTCTCCAAGCAAGAACACTGGAGTGGGTTGCCATTTCCTTCTCCAATGCATGAAAGTGAAAAGTGAAAGTGAAGTTGCTCAGTCATGTCTGACTCTTAGCGACCCCATGGTCTACAGCCCACCAGGCTCCTCCATCCATGGGATTTTCCAGGCAAAAGTACTGGAGTGGGGTGCCATCGCCTTATTTTTAGTTAATCCCAAATTTTCCAATCCTACTCCATATTACCCTGTATGCACTGATGCTAATCAACTAGTTTTTTGTTTGTTTGTTTTGTTTAGTCACTAAAAATGACTCCTCTGTCCATGGGATTTCCCAGGAAGAATACTACAGCGAGTTGTCATTTTCTTCTCCAGGGACTCTTTAGACTTAGGGATTGAAACTAGGTCTCCTGCTTTGAAGATGAATTCTTAACCACTGAGCCAGTTGAGAAGCCCAATCAACAAGTACACAACATATACTCTATTTATGAAAAAAAATATGTATCATTTTGCCTCTCTTTACCTGGTCTAACATTTTCAGTTTAAGTGTGCTTTAAAAATCTTTATGGTAAGATTAGTATAATTTGTAACTTTGTAGGATGATGCTATTACTGGAAAAAGGAGGTTTTAACATTTGAAAATATTTCTGCCTTGTTTTTTTTGCACTTAGCTACATGGAATGTGGAAGAATTTGGAGCATGGAACTATTCAACAAATAATGAAAAACTTTTCTTTCTAATACTTGACTGTATAAACTACATATTCTGTTTAACAGATACCTAGATGAAAACAAGTAAATAGCTTACATAAAAAGTAAATAGATGTATTTATGATCCAGTAAAAAGTTAAAAACCTGTGGAAACCAAACACATACACCATATGTATGCCTTGAAACCTGGTATTAGATTAAGCAGGAAAAAAATTCACTATCAATTTATAAATATAAATTCACATGATTTGGGTGTGTTAAGAATCCCAAGCTACAATATAAATGCAAAACTTTTTTCCAACCATAGTTTTAAAATATTTGCAAAGAAATAATTTCAATAATCATGAGCATACTGTTGCAAATAAAAACAAAACAAAACAAAACAAAAAACTGCACACACACATTTACAATAGATCATTAATGAGATCCAGAAACATGAAACAAAATCAGATGAATAAACATTGTAGGTATCTGAATGACTAGATTTAGGATATGGAATAATTATGTGTAAAATACTTTAAAATAAATGAGGTTAAAATAATTAGTGGGTTTCCCAAATGGCACTAGAAATAAAGAATCTGCTTGCAATGCAGGAGACATAGCAAATGTGAATTCCATCCCTGGGTCTGGAAGATTCCCTAGAGGAGGGCATGGCAACCCACCCCAGTATTCTTGCCTGTAGAATCTCATGGACAGAGGAGACTGGACGGCTACAGCCCATAGTATCACGAAGAGTCGAACATGACTGAAGTGACTTAGCATGCACATAAAATGATTAATAACAGGCAAGACACTTAAAAAATAAGTGTTTAGATACATCAAAGTGAGACAAAGCATATATCTGAAGAAGTTACTCAGAATTTAATATTGAAAGATAAATAAATGGCAAATGCAGAAGATTTAAAGTATATTTCCAGAAGTAGTGAAGAGAGAAGAAATATGAAGGAGCCAATATTTCAGGTACTTGAAAAAATCAGAAACAGAATCTAGGGAAACTTCAACCCAAGAAAGGAAAGAAACACACTGGATTATGTTAATATATTAATTCAGTTTGCACCATAAGGGAACTACTTAGCCTAAGGCATACAGGAAAGAAAGTTTAATAAGAAAGACATAGTCTTTTCGATGTGGGAGATCAGAAGTCAGAATTTCAGGATGCCAAGAGCTAAAAAGGAGCTTATATTCAATCAAAGTAGGAACCAAAGAGTAAGCCCTTTCAAATTTATGTTCATACTACACTCAGTTTGAACTAAGAATAAAGTGAGAGTCCCACTCAGAGGAAAAAAAAAAAAGGGATAAATGATTTTAAAGTTGTGAAATGATTTAAGCAGCTACTTAACACTGGAAGTCCAGATTTTTTAAAGTTCAATTCTTGAGAAGTAAAAGGAGTTTGACTTAATAATTCCATTAAACTTTGGATATGACCACAATTTAGTGATAAGAACCATATTCTAAGACTTAAGTTTTCACCCTAGGAATATGAGCAAAGTTGAAATCTATCCACTCTAGGAAAATTTAAAACCAAGCTTCTGCAAGGTCAAGATTAGTTTTAATTCAACTCAACCTTCTACAGAGAGTTAAGAGAATCCAGAATTGCAACATATATCATCTGTAGTGTGCAATACACAACAAAAAGATACTAGATATTTTTTAAAAAGTAAAATAATAATGTATAGTAAAAAAAAAAAAAACAGTAGAAACAGACTAACAGATAATCCAGATGGCATAATTAACATAAACAGACTTTAAAGTAATTATAATAAATAAAGAACCTCCAGGAAAAATGAAAAAGAAAATGGATTGAGGACTTGGGGAAACTGGAGGAAGATACTAAGTCTCTTAAACCAAATGGAAATTCTAAAACTAATAAGTGCACCATCTAAAATTAACATCAATTGTATGGGAATATCCATATTGCCAACAATAGAAGAAAAAATAAGTGAATTTGGAGATAAGTCAATGCTAATTATCTAAAACTTAGTTGATTAAAAATAAACAAAGCTCGATGCTCTGTGGGTATTGAATGGGCAATCATATATGAAATTAGAATTCCAGAAGGAAATGAGAGACAAAAGTGGGGGTGAAAAAATACGGAGATATTGGATGAAATTTTCCAAATTGTATTAAAAATATCAAACTGGTCCAAGAATCTCAGCAAACTTTAAATAGAATAAACATGATGAAAACCAGACCAAGATAGGTCACAGTTGGACTATCAAACATTAATTATAAAGAAAAAAAATCTTAACAATGTCAAATAAAAGGAGAAATATAACCAGGAAATAACAATGACAGTTGGAAGTTTTCATTATACACAGTGGTACATATATAGTAAGACAATTTAAAGTTTAAATGCAATTTTTAAACATGATCAGCAGATGAGATGGTTGGACGGCATCACCGACTCAATGGACATGAGTTTGAGTAAACTCTGGAAGTTGGTGATAGACAGGGAGGCCTGGAGTGCTGCAGTCCATGGGGTTGCAAAGAGTCAGATGCGACTGAACTGAAACATGATATTCTATTATAATTACACTAAAAGTTAATTTAAAAGCAAATTCTAGAACCAGGAATATAAATGATCATTAGGATATCACTGTAACAGCTAATACAGTTGGTCTTCCATATCTGTGGTTTCCGAATCTGCAGATGCAGCTAACTGTGGTCTGAAAATATCTAGAAAAAAACAGTTCTAAAGAGTAAAATTTGAATTTGATGCACTCTGGTAACTATGTAACATTTATATCACATTATGTAAGTAATCAAGACATGATCTAAAGTATGCAGAAGGATGTGGGTAGGCTGTATGCAAATCTGATGCCATTTTATGTAATGAACTTAAGCATATACAGATTTTGGTGTCCATGGGCTTATCCTAGAACCAATTCCCTTGCAGATACTGAAGGAATCCTATACTTTGTTGGCACATTAAGGTCACGTTTAGAATTTAAATCTATCAACATAACATATAATAGAAAGCTAATTCACACCACTTTATGTGCTTTATAATATGAAATATTATGAAATATATATATGTATATAAAAGACACAGTATGGTTATGTGAAGTTTAATTTTAAAATATAATATCCCTATTAAACTAGAAAGGTGTGATCTTAGTTTTAAGTATTATCTAATCTATAAAGGTCTGTCTAGTCAAGGCCATGGTTTTCCCAGTGGTCATGTATGGATGTGAGAGTTGGACTGTGAAGAAAGCTGAGCAGTGAAGAACTGATGCTTTTGAACTGTGGTGCTGGAGAGGACTCTTGCAAGTCCCTTGGACTGCAAGGAAATCCAACCAGTCCATCCTAAAGAAGACCAGTCCTGGATGTTCATTGGAAGGACTGATGCTGAAGCTGAAACTCCAGTACTTTGGCCACCTCATGCGAAGAGTTGACTTATTGGAAAAGACCCTGATGCTGGGAGGGAATGGGGGGCAGAAGGAGAAGGGAGCGACAGAGGATGAGATGGCTTGATGGCATCACCAACTCGATGCACATGAGTTTGGGTGAACTCCGGGAGTTGGTGAGAGGCCTGACGTGCTGCAGTCCATGGGGTCATAAACAGTCAGACATGACTGAGCAACTGAACTGAACTGAATCTATAAAGCAGTTATCATTGAACAAATTATGCAGGTATTTGGGATGACTTTAGATACAATAAGAATACTCAATATTTCTATCTTTATTTGGTAGATGAAATGGTAATATGCCCATTAAATTTTTATAATATGCTAAACTTAAAATTGCTAAGGCTTTATAATGGGAAATGATATATTTAAAAATCAATAGGTAGTCCATTATAAATTAGGATAATTATGGAATTCATAAAGGTATAAGCCAGAATATATGCTTTCTCTTGACCTCAAGCAAGGAATTTTTTGTGGTAAGACATAAATACCTCAACATAATTGGAAGTGCCATCTGTGCATTAAAAAAAAAAGAAAGAAATAATGGTGAGTATTAAGCGATGAAAAATGTAAACTATTTCCAATATACACTGGTCTTTTTAATTCAGATATCTTCTCAGAATCATATTTTGTCAAATAAAAAATATATAATGTATATGTGAAAAAAACTGCAAAATATTAAATATTAAAAACATGATTACACATTCATTAAAAAATTTAATGGAACTAAGAGTATTTAATACTGCATAAATATCTTAAATATTCCAAGAATCACTTTCAACTTTACATGGCTATTTTGAAAAACAGAAAATTACTCAATAGGGTTTGGATTACACACAGTAAGTAGCACTCTAGTAATAATAGATGTAGAAATTGTTGCCCTGAATACTTAATGTCTTTCATGTGACAGAGTCCTAAGTAATTTAAACGCATTTTCTTATTTAATTACTAGAATATTGCTATAAAACATATGATACCTTTTTTTTTATTTAATAGATGAGAGGATGTAATTAGAGAAAGGTTAAGAATCTTGCCCAAGATTACAGTGAGTAAATGGCAGACTGAATCTAGATACAGGCAGGAAACCATTATGGAATGCAGATACAATGCTTGGATTTTCCTCCAATCATAACAACATTTACTTGAGTGCATTATACTTTTGAGCTTCCCCAGAGGCACTAGTGGTAAAGAACCTATCTTCCAAAGCAGGAGACTCAAGAAATGTGGGTTTCATCCCTGGATTGGAAAAATCCCCTGGAGGAGGAGGACCTGGGAAACCATTCCAGCATTCTTGCCTGGAGAATCTAGGGACAGAGGAGCCTGGTGGGCTACAATCCATAGAGTAGCAAAGAGATGGACGTGACTAGTAGCAGCAGCATTATACTGTAAACTTTTCAAAAACAATGAATTGAATTACGTTCTCTCACATGCTTCTTAAATGCTCATGATTACACTGAAAATTATGAAGCATAGTTCAACCTAGAATAATTTAGTAAATGTTTTCTCTGTCCAAGAAAATTTGTGATTTGATCTAGTATTTTTTCTTGATTTTGTGTTACCCTTCTATCTTATATATCAGAAGGTAAACAAAACCCAAATAGAAGTATTGAATGGACAGCTTTTTTTTAGAGCCTATAGAGTCTTTATAATGTCA
This sequence comes from Budorcas taxicolor, assembly GCF_023091745.1. Lineage (NCBI taxonomy): Eukaryota > Metazoa > Chordata > Mammalia > Artiodactyla > Bovidae > Budorcas > Budorcas taxicolor. The sequence goes on from NC_068910.1 coordinate 93,281,966, forward strand.
TTTCCACTTTTATGCATAAGTAGTGTATTCCTGAGAAAATAGTTGTAAATATAGGTAAATAAATAAATAAATAAAATGCTCTAGGAAGTTGGAAAATATTACAAACTTTTAAAGTAAAACAATTTGGATTTTAGTCTATGTAAGTGTTACCTACTTTACACATGAGAGAATCACAAGTTTAACATAGGCAACATTCAAAATTATTTTTGGAGCTCAGTCCTTGTCTTAGTATGGGCTGCTAAGATAGAATACCATAGACTGTGCGACATAAATAAAATATTTTTCTCATCACTGTTCTGAAGAACAGTGGGAACTGGGAACTCCAACATCAAGGTACTGGCAGACATGGTGCATGATGTGAACACACCTCAAGGTTTGCTCATGGCTTTCTTTTAGGAGTATCTTCACATGGTCAACTGAAAAATCATTGGTCATGTCTCTTCAGTTCAGTTCAGTTCAGTTCAGTCGCTCAGTCGTGTCCGACTCTTTGCAACCCCATGAATTGCAGCACGCCAGGCCTCCCTGTCCATCACCATCTCCCAGAGTTCACTCAAGCTTACGTCCATTGAGTCAGTGATGCCATCCAGCCATCTCATCCACTGTCGTCCCCTGCTCCTCCTGCCTCCAATCTCTCCCAGCATCAGAGTCTTCCAATGAGTGAACTCTTCACATGAGGTGGCCAAAGTACTGAAGTTTCAGCTTCAGCATCACTCCTTCCAAAGAACACCCAGGGCTGATCGCCTTTAAAATGGACTGGTTAGATCTCCTTGCAGTCCAAGGAACTCTCAAGAGTCTTCTCCAACACCACAGTTCAAAAGCATTAATTCTTCGGCGCTCAGCTTTCTTCACAGTCCAAATATCACAATCATACCTGACCACTGGAAAAACCATAGCCTTGACTAGAAGAACCTTTGTTGGCAAAGTAATGTCTCTGCTTTTTAACATGCTCTCTAGGTTGGTCATAACTTTCCTTCCAAGGAGTAAGTGTCTTTTAATTTCATGGCTGCAATCATCATCTGCAGTGATTTTGGAGCCCCCCAAAATAAAGCCTAACACTGTTTCCACTGTTTCCCCATCTATTTCCCATGAAGTGATGGGACCAGATGCCATGATCTTAGTTTTCTGAATGTTGAGCTTTAAGCCAACCCTTTCACTCTCCTCTTTCACTTTCATCAAGAGGCTCTTTAGTTCTTCTTCACTTTCTGCCATAAGGGTGGATTCATCTACATATCTGAAGTTATTGATATTTCTTCCAGCAATCTTGATTCCAGCTTGTGCTTCCTCCAGCCCAGCATTTCTCATGATGTATTTTGCATATAAGTTAAATAAGCAGGGTGACAATATACAGCATTGATGTACTCCTTTTCCTATTTGGAACCAGTCTATTGTTCCATGTCCAGTTCTAACTGTTGCTTTCTGACCTGCATACAGGGTTCTCAAGAGGCAGGTCAGGTGGTCTTGTATTCCCATCTCTTTCAGAATTTTCCACAGTTTATCGTGATCCACACAGTCAAAGGCTTTGGTATAGTCAATAAAGCAGAAAGAGATGTTTTTCTGGAACTCTTTTAATTTTTCCATGATCCAGCGGATGTTGACAATTAAATCTCTGGTTCCTCTGCCTTTTCTAAATCCAGCTTGATCATCTGTAATTTCACGGTTCACATATTGCTGAAGCCTGGCTTGGAGAATTTTGAGCATTACTTTAGTAGCGTGTGAGATGAGTGCAATTGCGCAGTAGTTTGAGCATTCTTTGGCATTGCCTTTCTTTGGGATTGGAATGAAAACTGACTTTTTCCAGTCCTGTGGCCACTGCTGATTTTTCCAAATTTGGTGGCATATTGAGTGCAGCACTTTCACGGCATCATCTTTCAGGATTTGAAATAGCTCAACTGGAACTCCATTACCTCCACTAGCTTTGTTCATAGTGATGCTTTCTAAGGCCTACTTGACTTCACATTCCAGGAGGTCTGACTCTAATGCACTGGTCATAGCAAACACCCTTTTCCAACAACACAAGAGAAGACGCTACACATGGACATCATCAGATGGTCAACACCAAAGTCAGATTGATTATATTCTTTGCAGCCAAAGATGAAGAAGCTCTATCCAGTCAGCAAAAACAAGACCGGGAGCTGACTGTGGCTCAGATCATGAACTCCTTATTGCCAAATTTAGACTTAAATTGAAGATAGTAGGGAAAACTGCTAGACCATTCAGGTAAGACCTAAATCAAATCCCTTATGATTATACAGTGGAAGTGGGAAATAGATTTAAGGGACTAGATCTGATAGATAGAATGTCTGATGAACTATGGATGGAGGTTCATGATATTGTACAGGAGACAGGGATCAAGACCATCCCCATGGAAAAGAAATGCAAAGAAGCAAAATGGCTGTCTGGGGAGGTGTTACAAATGGATGTGAAAAGAAGAGAAGTGAAAAGCAAAAGAGAAAAGGAAAGATATAAGCATCTGAATGCAGAGTTCCAAAGAATAGTAAGAAGAGATAAGAAAGCCTTCCTCAGCAATAAATGCAAAGAAGTAGAGGAAAACAACAAAATGGGAAAGACTAGAGATCTCTTCAAGAAAGTTAGAGATACCAAGGGAACATTTCATGCAAAGATGGGCTCGATAAAGGACAGAAGTGATATGGACCTAACAGAAGCAGAAGATGTTAAGAAGAGGTGGCAAGAATACACAGAAGAACTGTACAAAAATAATCTTCATGACCAAGATAATCACAATGGTTTGAGCACTCACCTAGAGCCAGACATCCTGGAATGTGGTCATGTCTCTTAACAGGATATAAATTTTGCTCATCAGAGATCCATCTTCATAATATACATTTGACCCTTGAACAGCTGAGTTAGGGGTTTTGACCCTTTCCATGTTGGAAAAGCTGAGTGTAGCTTTACAGCAGGCCTTCCATATGGTTCTGCATCTCAGACTCAAAAAATCACAGATATGTAGCACTGTATGTAGTTATTAAAAGCAAACAAACAAACTTGTGTTTTTGTTGTTGTTGTTGTTTACTCAACAACTGTTGAGTTGTCCAAGGTCAGCTACAATTATCTCCTAAAGGTTCTGCCTCCTACTACCATGACATTGGAGGTTAGGATTTCAACATATAAACACAAGTGTTGGTTGCTCAGTCATGTCCAACATTTTGTGACCTTATGGACTGTAGCTTGCCAGGCTCTTCTGTCCATGGAATTTTCCAGGCAAGAATGCTGGAGTGGGTAGCCATCCCCTTCTCCAGGGGATCATCCTGACCCAGTGATTGAACCTGGGTTTCTGCAGATTCTTTACTGTCCGAGCCACAAGGGAAGCCCAGTGAATAGGGGAGGCATAAACATTCTTTTGGTAACAAATCTGTAACTCAGCCCTAATTCATCCAATATTGAACACATGAGTATGGGCAATTTTCTAATTCTATATCCTATTTTTTTCATGTATAAATTGGGAATGACATTAATATATGCTTGATAGTGTTCTTGGGAAGATAAAGAAAAATAGATGTAATTCTTTGGCAAATAATAAAGAATAATAGAACATTTCAGTGTTATTTTACAAACATTATGGTCAGAAATCAATATAGACATTTAAATATTCTTTATATGCAAACAAATTTTGTGGCTAGTGGGACTGAGATATTTACCATGAAGGAAATTAATTTCTTGACATTTATATCATAAGAAAGGAGGATGGAAGTCTATAAATTTTGTTTTCCTCTATAGTTCTGAACTTGTAAGTTTTGTTAATTTTCCTCACAATCAATGAGTTAGAAGGACTTAGAGTCATTTAGGTAGGGGTTTATTTGCTTATTCAGTGGCAGACTGAAAGTGGCTTTGAGCTATGTCCACTCAGGCAATCTTCATCTTCTAATAATTGCATGAATAACTTTACTGAGCTGAAGAAACTTATGACAAATATAATCTTTTCTAATAGTCTGTGCCTATGTGATTATTCAAAGGCATTACTCAACAGTTTCAATGCTAATGTACAAATCAGAAGATATAAAGGTATAACCTACCATACATATGTCTATTCAAACATGAAGCAAATGAGAGTTCAAATTACTCTAAGAAAATGTACAAGAGATTTTATGCTTGTTATATCATTGTATTCTTATCATTTGGCATTTCCTTGTATGTAGAGGCCCCACTTTGTCTTTATTTCCAACTATATTTTAGCAGCACAATAAGTGTCTTCTCAGTTAAAGGATGAATAAATTAGTGTACACTTTTCCCAGTGGATATTTTGAAGTTTTGGGGTTTTTTTTTTGTTTGTTTTAATTTTAAATGAAAAAAAAATCCAGGATAATGTGCAGGAATATAAAGTAATATCTATTATATATATTCTGATTTAACTCTAATTCTAGATTTTATGGGAGAAAGAGTTTTATATCTGAATTTAAATAGAAATAGCCAAGTCACAATATTTCTTCAAGGGAGTTAAGATTAGTTTGAAAGTAATTGCTTAAAATAATTTCATACTTGGTACAACTTGCATTCTCCTAAGAAGCTCCTTGGCTCCTTTTGTTCCTATTTAAGTATTGTCTTGGGAGGGATTGGGGGCAGGAGGAGAAGGGGACGACAGGATGAGATGGCTGGATGGCATCACTGACTTGATGGACATGAGTCTTGGTGAACTCCGGGAGTTGGTGATGGACAGGGCGGCCCGACTTGCTGCAATCCTGGGGTCACAAAGAGTCAGACATGACTGAGTGACTAAACTGAACTGAACTAAAGTATTGTCCCTCACCTTATTCCACTAATTCTCTCATGATCATTTCTTGTATTTAACAGATCTCATAGAAAGTAGGAAGAGTCCAGTTCTAAGCTGAAAAAAAAAAAATTAGTGAATTAAGTAACTCCACATTCAAGGAATATGACTAGTTAACAATCTTGATCTCTTATCCACAATAGTGTAGTGTCCATTTGTCAGAATTAGTAGGGGAATTCAATTCTTTACTTTTAACAAGGTGACTGATAAAACATCAGGCGCTTAAAGTGGGAGGTGAAAACAAGTAACAGAGGGAAAGGAGAATGGGAGTAGAGAATAAAGAAAACAAAAGAAGGTTACAATACATGTCTATCAGACCCAACTGTTCCTAAGAATTTATTTCCTTAAAATTTTTGTCTTTCCCAATTATTGTCATATTTTTGATGAATGTGTGTTGCTTTATAAATAAGTAAAATTCAATGCATGAGCTCTCAACATAAAATAATGAGCAAATGTATTCAAACCTTGTCATTGCACATGAAGCCTTCAAACTCAGAGGTTACATTTGCCAGAAAAAAGAGGAACTGACTAATTGCTTTTCAACAATGAAATAAAATGCTTCCTCTCTAGGACATTTCAGTTTTGTGTGTTGATGCACAGTGGGCAGAGGTGACACCACTGTTAAGTTGCTAACTACTGTTAGGAAAGGTTTCCTAGGGTTAAAAGTATAATAAGTCAGTCAAAAAACATTATTTGTGGTGAGTTACCACCAGTATTAAAGCTGATGTGCCTCCTAGGTTTAATGTTGCATTAACTTCATCTCACATTAACTGCAAAGTCATTACTGAATTATGGGTCCACAGTATCCTTTTTTTGCCAGCATTTATTTGTAAGATTCTTCTGATTGCATCAAATTTCCTGTGCTGCCTTCCAATAATGACACGTTTCAGCTGTGAGAACTTATTAGGAAATATATGATGCTTGCAGTTTTGCAGAAGTTGATTCCCCCCTGTGGAATAATCTCCATTCTAATTTGACTGTACAATTCCCATAAATTATTTCAATCTCATTTTAGATCAGGACATATTTCATTGATTGGTAATAGCTTTAAATTACTTTATATTGTGATTGTAATGTTTTCTTGTCAAATAGCAGGAAACAGTAAATTATAGAGTAATTTAACAGGTGGAAATATACAGAAGCAAGAATTGTTAGAAACAAAGATAAACCATTAGAACAAATTGTAGTCTGCACATACCTAATCAGTTCTTTCATGTCTATGCATTAAGAAATCAGTTCTTTCTTCCACAAAGTTTAATTGATTTGGAAATCTGAACTAGTATGCAAAACAAAACCTGTGTGTTTGGGAACCATGAAATCATAAAATTAGAACACAACACAATAAACTTGATGGCATTTATTTGGGGATGAGAATGCTTTCATTTTAATACCACAAATGCTATATTGAAGGACCAGTACTAAACTGTAAACCAGTAAATACCCCTTGGCCTTAAATAATTTTTTCCCACTGCACACACAGTCAAGATAACATCATCACTCTTGATAAAAAAGAAGTGAATTGTACACAAGGAATATAATTGTCCTCAGAACATTGTAAGCATTGGGCTTTTGTGGAATTTCTGTACACTTCAGATGGAAGCCCTAAGGGATTTCTAGTTGGCTCTAATCAGAAGTGAACATTTATGAAAATCAGTTTTCTTTCATGGAAAGGCTGAATCTGCAAAACTTCCCAGGCATCTGAGTGGCACTGTTATTTAATCTAGCATGAGTACTCTATTTCTAAATCTAAATGAGATCCACTTTAATGTCCTTAGAAGATACTCTGACTTTTCCAGAATACAGGAACATACAAGAAAACAGTTTTAGAGATTTTCCCCAACTATTTAGTCATAGGCTTGTCTTTTGAAAATTTTTAAATTATTAAAATTTACCAAATTGATGGAATTAAATTGGCAATAGTTGGTTCCTATGTAACCAAATCAGTGAAGAAATACAAAATTCAAAACAATATGCCAAATACTAAAGTATACAAAAGTATGTTTTATTTCAGAAAATGTTGAATGCCTGTATAAACGAAAGTACGTGAATGTGTATGTGTGACTGTATTTGTGCTTTCTATATATAAGTAAAATCTAAACTCTTCACTTAAATTTACCATTATATTTTGACTACTAGAATAGTACATGTTGGCATTAATTTCAATTAAAATAAATTCACGTTTATATAAGTTTATGAGCCAAAAAGGACTCGATCCCATTCCCAGTTCTGGTATATACTCTTTGCACAGTCTATTTATGGAATCCTTTCTACATAAATATAAAATGGGCAGGATAGCACTTAATTTGAATTATGTTTTGGAGATTAAATACAATGTTTACAGATGCCTTAAATTTGTCCTGAAACAAATAAATAATGCCATAGTTTGTTTAGCATAGGCAGTATGCTCAATAAATTTTAACTAAATTTTAAATTTGATTTCACTGAATCCAAGCTATGCACTTTTAAGACACACTTTATATTCCAATTATTAAAAGCAAGTAAATAATGATTCTAAAATATAAAAGTAGTCCAGTATGGCATATGTTTTGAACTAATTAACTTCTACTTGCTTTGAAATGCCTCCTCTCTATTCTGAGATACTGGAAATTTCTTACGAACTCATTTATTTCGTTTCAATAACAAAATATACATAGTTTCAAGTACTTGTATCTCCTCTTTTCGGTGTCATAAATCACTCTGTAATTGACTTGTTTCATTAATAAAATGTATCACCTTCTATTATTTTCCATAACTGTTTGCATTCTCAATAGCTTTTTGTTTCAATGCAAATTCAGTGAATGGATTTTTCATTTTTTAAGTAATTGTTTGAATAATTTTAATGGAAATTACACTCAACATCGCAAATGCCAATAATGCATGCAAGCCAACAGCAGTGGCTACAGTATGAACTCTGACCAAATTGATGCCTGCATAGATGGTATTTAAGTCATGACTATCTTCTGGTCAATAGAAAGTATACAGTGCTGTTAATGGTAAATAGCAATTCAGTTCTGAAGACAATAAAATGTTAAGTATATTGCATCTTAGAATGGATGACATATAGGATAATTACTGTCACAGGACATTTAACACCTGTTGAGTTTGTATTATATTTCATTAGTTTTTCTTAGAACTCTGCATGGCCCTAAGGGTAGACAAAAGAAGGATACATATCCTGTATCCTAGAGAGATTGATTTAAATGTCGTCATGGCTATAACAACACATCCTAACTCTCATTGAGCTCAAGTCTACCTCCAACTCAGTATATCTCCCAGTGGAGTTACCACTGGTTTCTATAATTGAGTCTCACTGTTGGTTCTGACTGCAGATCTTTTAATGAAAGAACTTTTAAATAGGATAATTTATTTTAGATTAGTGTGAGTAGTTTCTCCATATAGCTGATGTGATGAAATATCCCCTTGAGAAGAAGCAATCTAGCCCTTAAAATATCTAATCAAAACCGGGTGGATATAGAACAGTTAGAGCTTCCATTAATCCAGCTATTCAAAAAATACTAACAATCTTAAAAGTGAGTGGCCATTCACATTTTTCTTCATAAAAAAATTCATTGAATTCCTACTATGTGTGTCATTATATTAGGTACTTGAGATACAGCATAGTTAATGGGCTGGAAACAAAATGTGTTTTAAATATAAAATTTTTGCTACTAATAAAAAACCTGTGAATTTTTTTGAACATATGTTTTCTATATTTTTGTGGTGGACTTGAGGTAGCTATGAGTATTTAGATGAGGATTTGGTAATCTAATAGTATTTTTTCAGAAGGTTAATGGTAAACCATATACTTTAAGACAATATTAGAATTCATAGATTTATATATATATATACATATACATGTATTTTCCTATGTTTCATAAAGTTTCAACTGGGTATGATTTTCATATAGTTAAATCAAAGAAGATGAAATTATCTATTAAACCAAGTGTCCTTCATCTGTTCATCCATAAAGGTTGTTTGACATTAACAGACAATAGGTCAGAAGGGACATGTTATAGATTATGAGGTGTAATTTACCTAAGGAAAGGTCTGAGTCATATGGAAGTACTATGAAGTCTATAAAGTTTGTGCTAATGAAATATTACAGAAGCGAACAAATAATTTATGGAAACCTAGTGAAATGCTATGTCAATGACAACAACAACAAAAATATATAAATGAAGGGACAAATAACTATGAGAATATCAAAGACAGGTATTAGATGAAAATAATTAACAAACTGCAATAATTGTGAATGATCAAAACAATAAAAAGTGGTTTCTTCTTTTAAGTAGTACAATGATTTGGGTGTAATTTGCATGGCATTATATTTCTCTTTCCATAAGAATATTTCATATCAAAATTTAAAAGTTATTATATATTTATCCATTTCTATAACCATGCGTGGGACAAGTCACATGTTTGAGAGAACACATTTTGAATAAGTGAAATAGAGATCAAGTATATATCTGTTTCAGGATTTTACATTGGGACTTCTCATCTGTAATACCTGAGAGGACCATATAATCAACTAGCAGTTCTCTGAAAACTCCCGTAGAAGTAAATATATGTCCTAGAAATAACTCTTTCTCTTTTTTCAAAGGCGAGTTTCAAAATATCAAGTTAGAAGTCTTGACCTGTACCTTTTGCCAATGTCAGACAAATACCATCATTTTTGTGTGCTGTGATCAGTAATTTATTTTATGAGTGCAAAAGTTGGGAGTGTTAATAATTAAAAATTGAAAATATTGATGTTGTAAGGAGGAGAAATTTCTAGTTTTGCCTCTGGGTATGGGATTACAATGAGCTATTGACATGAAACAAATCATTAAGCAGCATCATGAAAGACATAACCTTGAGCATTTCCCTTAAAGTCTGAGATTTTTCTCTTATAAAATTACACTGACTTGAGGGACTGGTTTCCCAGGATATAAAAAGGCCTTAATCCTCTAGAACATTTATTCCTACACTTCTATGTGTCCAGTAGGTATTTCTCCAATTGTCTAGCCCATAATATCCATAGAACATAGACATATTTCATTCTGCTATTACCTCTGTAACTGAAATAAGCAAAGCTACTTTTGGTTTTCCATATTTAGCAGCCAAACTAAACTTTAAAAGCCCTTCAGGAGAATTTTCCCTTCAAGCCTTAACAATCACATCATCTACCTGATTCATAAATTTTATCTCTTCACTGAGAGTCTGTCCCTGATGCTTCAGCACTTTTATTGCTTTGAAAAGATAGGTTACCTCTCAGAGCCATCATGAGAGCATAGCTTGAATATTTTTTCTTTTTTTTTTTAAACAAAATTAATATCACAAAATAATTTTAACTTCAGTGAGTTATAGCAAAACTCCAAATGTCTTTTATAGTGTATTTTCTCATTTTTGCTTCCATTTTGACCTAGAAGTTTACTTGGTATACTTTAATGATTGAGTTCTGGCTGAGAGATTTAGTTCTCTGATTTTGAGGTAGGAGATAGATGGGCCTCTGGACTGAACACCTGGTATATGTCCAGTGTAATAAAATTCAAGCCTTGTTGTCACTCAGACACTGCAAGGATAAAGCTAGTGGAAAAAGCTGAGCCTTGCTAAAGAGATAGGAGCAGGAGATGGCAACCCACTCCAGTATTCTTGCCTAGAGAATCCCATGGACAGAGGAGCCTAGCGGGCTGCTGTCCATAGGGTTGCACAGAATCAGACATGTTTGAAGTGACTTAGCATGCATGCATGCATTGGAGAAGGAAATGGTAACCCATTCCAGTTTTCTTGCCTGGAGAATCCCAGGAACAGAGGAGCCTGGTGGGCTGCCATCTATGGAGTTGCACAGATTCGGACACGACTAAAGCGGCTTCACAGCAGCAGCAGCAGCTAAAGAGATAAGGTCCTGAGGTCAAGGAAGACTTCTCTACCTGCACACATACAAGAAGGCTTCTTGAGGGTCAAAAATGGAAAGGGCCCCACCACATAATAGTCATAGACATGCACCCATAGACCTCTATAGTGGAATCCATTATAGAAAAAAATTGCACACACATCTATGGGAGCATCCAAGAATCAGTCAGGTGTGGAGAAAGAAACAAGGTAATTGACTAAAAGTAAATAAAGTCCCAGATGGACTGTCTTATAAAAGTAATGTAAACGCCTCTTCACTGCACCCCTCATTATTCAGGACACTCCTCTTGGGGTGTGGCTCTCTGCCTAGTTTCTGACTTACTGCACTGCTCCTCATTAGAGAGGATGTGCATACCTTTCTCTCTGGTGTGTATCTCTGCCCTGCTTCTGCCCTAAATAATCAAACAGTTTTTCTGCATACTCTCCTATATATTATGCTGTATCTCTAATAATAAACTGTGTACCTGCTTTTATAGTTTTTCCTCCTGGAAACATTCTTGCTTTCAAATGGAGGAAAGAGCCAGGACACTTTGCTTCTAGCCTTGAGGCCCTGGTGATTTAGTGGCTAGGATTCTTGGCTTTATCCAGGTTACCCAGGATCAGTTTCTGGGCAGAAAGCTAAGATTTGTCTTCAGGACCACTCATTGCTTTTCTTTCAAGATCAGTTTGACACAGAATTAAGTTCTTATCCTAACCAAGTATCGATATATAAGTTAATTTAGCAGATTTGACTAATGATCCCAGATAAAAAGTCAATTTGTAGCCTGAGATGTAAATTTTGACAATCCATTTTAAACTTTTTTGGCATAGGAAATTGATGTGTGAGAATATAGAAACCAGAGTTGCCAGGAGAACCAGAAAGGACAAATCTATTTGGGGGAAATGATGAATTTGAATATATTTGCCCAAATAAATACTTTTGAGTGATGACAACAAACATAAAACGTTGCACCACTTTAAAAATAACCCATAAATCTATAGACTCAGTAATAAACACCTAGAAAAAACTTCAGTTAAATATGTAGGTGTATTGAATGAATGACACTGGTCATCAGAATATTTCAAAAGTTTCTTAGGAATTATGTATTTAAACTCTTGAACGTGAAAGTGAAAGTCACTCAGTCGTGTCTGACTCTTTGTAATCCCATGAACTCTACAGTCCATGGAATTCTCCAGGCCTGAATACTGGAGTGGGTAGCTGTTCCCTTCCTGTTCCATTCTTCAGGGGATCTTCCCAAACCAGGGATCAAACCCAGGTCTCCCACATTACAGGCAGATTCTTTACCAGCTGAGCCACAAGGGAAACCCAAGAATACTGGAGTGGGTAGCCTATCTCTTCTCCAGCAGATCTTCCTAACCCAGGAATCGAACCAGGATCTCCTGCATTGCAGGCAGATTCTTTACCAACTGAGCTAAGTGTTTACCCATTTAAACACTTGGAAAATGCAAAAAACATTTTTAATATCCCCTACAAATAGATTTTGAGTAAATTCTTTACCTGATAAAGATTTCATTTATAATTTCCTGAAGGAAACAAAGAGTTTAGAGATTTATAAAACTTTAAATGAAAAATTTATTTCAAATCATTACATGTGTCAGCAATTGCTCAAGAGTCTAATATGCATTTTAAAATTCTCATTATATGGAGTAGGAAAGGGATTGCTGATTATCCAAAACCTTTTTTAAAATCTTTTCCTTCATTGGTGTAGTTACATCCAGTACACTTGATCTGACTCATATCTATTCTTTCCTTTACTTTCTTGCTTTAGTGAAACCTGATTCTCTCTGAGGACACTGGTTTCTCTTTGCTCTTAGTCTTGACAGATATTTCTCCCACAGCCTCTATACCATTATACTAGCTTTTTGTTCAAACCGTCTCTCTTCCTTCTCTCTAACAACTTTCAGCTCCAATCTAACATAATCAACCTCCTCACATCAGTTTGGTTCAGTTCATTTGCTCAGTCATCTTACTGTTTGTGACCCCATAGATTGCAGAACGACAGGCCTCCCTGTCCATCAACAACTCCCAGAACGTGCTCAAACTAATGTCCATCGAGTCGGTGAATCCATCCAACTATCTCAGCCTCTGTCGTCCCCTTCTCCTCCTGCCCTCAATCTTTCCCATCATCAGGGTCCTGTCCAATGAGTCAGTTCTTCAATTCAGGTGGCCAAAGTAATGGAGCTTCAGCTTCAGTAACAGTCCCTCCCATGAATATTCAGGACTGATTTCCTTTAGGATTGAGTGGTTGGATATCCTACTGTCCAAGGCACACTCAAGAGTCTTCTCCAACACCACAGTTCAAAAGCATCTTTTTTTTGGTACTCAGCCTTCTTTATGGTCTCGCTCTCACATCCATACATGACTACTGGAAAAAAAAAAAAAAACACCTTTGACTCGGAGGACCTTTGTTTGCAAAGTAATGTCTCTGGTTTTTAATATGCTGTATAAGTCTGTCATAGCTTTTCTTCCAAGGAGCAAGAGTCTTTTAATTTCATGGCTGTAGTCACCATTTGCAGTGATTTGAGATACCAAGAAAATAAAGTCTGTCACTGTTTCCATAGTTTTCCCATCCATTTGCAATGAAGTGATTGGACTGGATGCCATGATCTTAGTTTTTTGAATGTTGAGTTTTAAGCAAGCATCTTCATTCTCCTCCTTCACTGTCATCAAGAGGCTCTTCATCTCCTCCTCACTTTCTCTTATAAGGGTGGTGTCATCTATATATCTGAAGTTATTGATATTTCTCCTGGCAATGTTGATTCCAGCTAGTGCTTCACCCAGCCCAGCATTTCACATGATGTACTCCGCCAAAAAATAAATAAGCAGGGTGACAATATAGAGCACAGTCTTGATCTATTCCTTTCCTAATGTGGAACCAGTCCATTGTTCCATGTCCATTTCTAACTGTTGCTTCTTGACCTGCATACAGATTTCTAAGGAGGCAGGTAAGATGGTCTGGTATTTCCATCTCATCAAGAATTTTCCACAATTTGTTGTGATCCACACAGTCAAAGGCTTTGGCATAGTCAATAAAGGAGATGTTTTTATGGAATTCTCTTGCACTGCCTATGATCCAAGGATGTTGGCAATTTGATCTCTGATTCCTCTGCCTTTTCTAAATCCAGCTTGAATATCTGGAAGTTCTCCGTTCACGTACTGCGGAAGCCTGGTTTAGAGAATTTGGAGCATTACTTTGCAAACGTGTGAGATGACTGTGTAGTAGTTTGAGCATTCCTTGGCATTGCCTTTCTTTGGGATTGGAATGAAAACTGACCTTTTTGAGTCCTGTGGCCACTGCTGAGTTTTCCAAATTTGCTGATATATTGAGTGTAGCACTTTCACAGCATCATCTTTCAGGACTTGAAATAGCTCAGCTGGAATTCCATCACCTCCACTAGCTTTGTGCGTAGTGATGCTTCCTAAGGCCCACTTGACTTCAGACTCCAGGATGTCTGGCTCTAGATGAATGATCACACCATCATGATTATCTGGGTCATGAAGATCTCTTTTGTACAGTTCTTCTGTGTATTCTTGCACCCTTTACTTAATATCTTCTGCTTCTGTTAGGTCCATACCATTTCTGTCCTTTATTGTGCCCATCCTTGCATGGAGTATTCCCTTGAGGTCTTTAATGTTCTTTAAGAGATCTCTAATCCCTCCCCATTCTATTGTTTTCCTCTATTTCTTGCACTGATCACTTAGGAAGGCTTTATTATCTCTCCTTGCTATTCTTTGGACCTCTGTATTCAGACGGGTATATTTTACCTTTACTCCTTTGCCTTTAGCTTCTCTTCTTTTCTCAGCTATTTGTAAGGCCTCCTCAGACAACCATTTTTTCTTTTTTGCATTTCTATTTCTTGGGTATGGTCTTGATCACTGCCTCCTATACAATGTCATAAATCTTCATCCATAGTTCTTCAGGCACTCTGTCTATCAGATCTAATCTCTTGAATCTGTCTGTCACTTCCACTGTATAATTGTAAGGGATGTGATTTAGGTCATACCTGAATGGTCTAGTGGTTTTCCATACTTTCTTCAATTTTAGTCTGATTTTGGCAATAAGGAGTTCATGATCTGAGCCTGGTATCTGTGAAACTACTCCCAGTTCTCAATTACTCAAATTCCTGACATTCCATTTTCTTTCTTGGTGCTTCAAATAAACAAACAGATGATGCCTTCCATACTTTAACTTCTCGATTCCTTCAAATTTTCTCCTTCATTTACTTTTCTACCCTTCCTCAGTTTCTGTTTCCCTAGGTCATCCCCTAGAACTCCTCATTAATGATAAGCACATCTGGTTTAAAAAGTTAATTCCACATATCTCAGAGACCATCAGCTTCCAATCTTTCAAGAAAATTCATTTTCACCTGTTTCCAGCACTTTTCATTCAAGCTAAGCACATTAATCTTTCAACCATGCCTCTTCCCTCCTTGTACTGTTTCTGGGCTTCACAGGTGGCACTAGCGGTAAAGAACACACCTGTCAGTGAAGGAAATGCAAGAGACATGGGTTTGATCCCTGGGTCAGGAAGATCCCATGGAGAAGGGCATAGCAAACCACTCCAGTATTCTTACTTGAAGAATCCCATGGACAGAGGAGCCTGGTGAGCCACAGTGCATAGGGTCACAAAGAGTTGGACATGACTGAAGGGGCTTAGCACACACACACTTATACTGAACTAAGCTGAATTCGGATGGCATCACTGACACAATGGACATGAATTTGAGCAAGCTTTGGGAGTTGGTGATGGGCAGGGAAGTCTGGCATGCTGCAAACCATGGGGTCACAAAGAGTTGGACACTAGTGAGTAGCTGAACTGAACTGAACTGAAGCTGAATTTAATACTAATCATTGTAATCATTCCTTTACACATGCCTTAAAGTCTTTTTCCTCTTGGCTGTAAAACCACATCCAAGTAATTTAACACTTGAACTACTCCACATCTGTACCTAGGCAGATGAATATGGCTGCAACCACATAAGTGGCTTCACTTTACATTTATCAATTAACCCTTAGTGAATCACAGTTCTGTCATCCATTCACTTGAAATCTCTCTCTTGGGCATTCCTTTCATTTTCTATGACATGCATGCATGGGGGCTAATTTGCTTGAGTCTTGTCTGACTCTTTGTCACCCTATAGACCATAGCCTACCAGGTACCTCTGTTCATGAGATTTTTCCAGGCAAAAATACTGGAGTGGGTTGCCATGCCCTCTTCCAGGGGTTATTCCTGATCCAGGGATCAAACCTGTGTCTCATGTCTCCTGAACTGACAAGAGGGTTTTTACCACTAGCACCACCTGGGAAGCCCAATTTTCTAGGACAGCAGTTACTAAATGTTTTCTTAAAGGGCCAGATAATGAATATTTTTGGCTTTCAGACCATACATATTCTGTTGTAACTACTCAGTTCTACCTTTGTAGCTTGACAGAGTCATACACAATGTGTAAAGAAATGGGTGAGGCTACATTTTAGTAAAAATTGAACTGGACAGTTGTCTATGGACCGTAGATTTCCAACCCGTGTACCAAAAAGACAGTGTCACAGACAGCTTCTCTCTCTCTTCAAACGTGCAACACCTGCTCTACCTTCTCACTCAATGGAAGGTTTTGCTTTTAATCTCACTGAGAAAATGGAAGCAATCAGAAACAAACTTCCATAAAACATCATCATTATGATAGCTTATGGTGAACCGTGTCGGATTCGTGATTTCTGAAGAGGAAGATTTAACTTCGGGACCAGGGACCAGGCTTGATCACTCAAGAGCTTTTGTATCAGTTCAGCTCAGGTGCTCAGTCATGTCCGACTCTTTGGGACACCATGAACCGCAGCACGCCAGGCCTCCCTGTCCATCACCAACTCGCGGAGTTTACCCAAACTCATGTCCATTGAATCGGTGATGCCGTCTAAGTATCTTATCCTCTGTTGTCCCCTTCTCTTCCTGCCTTCAATCTTTCCCAACATTAGGGTCTTTTCAAATGAGTCATCTCTTCGCATCAGGTGGCCAAAATATTGGAGTTTCAGCTTCAACATCAGTCCTTCCAATGAACACCCAGGACTGATATTCTTTAGGATGGACTGGTTGGATCTCCTTGCAGTCCAAAGGACTCTCTAGAGTTTTCTCCAACACCACAGTTCAAAAGCATCAATTCTTCTGTGCTCAGCCCTTTTTATAGTCCAACTTTCACATCCATACTTGACTCCTGTATAACCATAGCCTTGACTAGACAGACCTTTGTTGACAAAGTAATGTCTCTGCTTTTTAATATGCTATCTAGGTTGGTCATAACTTTCCTTCCAAGGAGTAAGCATTTTTAAATTTCATGGCTGCAGTCACCATCTGCAGTGATTTTGGAGCTGCCAAATATAAAGTCAGCCACTGTTTCCAATGTTTCCCCATCTATTTGCCATGAAGTGATGGGACCGGATACCATGATCTTAGTTTTCTGAGTGTTAACCTTTAAGCGAACTTTTTCACTCTCCTCTTTCACTTTCACCAAGAGGCTCTTTAGTTCTTCTTCACTTTCTGCCATAAAGGGTGGTGTCATCTGTATATCTGAGGTTATTGATGTTTCTCCTGGCAATCTTGATTCCACCTTGTGCTTCCTCCAGCCCAGCGTTTCTCGTGATGTATTCTACATATAAGTTAAATAAGCAGGGTGACAATATACATCCTTGATATACTCCTTTTCCTATTTGAAACCAGTCTGTTGTTCCATGCCCAGTTCTAACTGTTGCTTCCTGACCTGCATACAGGTTTCTCAAGAGGCTGATCAGGTGGTCTGGTATTCCCATCTCTTTCAGAATTTTCCACAGTTTATTGTGATCCACACAGTCAAAGGCTTTGGCATTGTCAATAAAGAGAAATAGATGTTTTTCTGGAACTCTCTTGCTTTTTCCATGATCCATCAGATGTTGGCAACTTTATCTCTAGTTCCTCTGCCTTTTCTAAAACCAGCTTGAACATCTCAAATTTCATGGTTCAGTTATTGGTGAAGCCTGACTTGGAGAATTTTGAGCATTACTTTACTAGCTTTTGTATAGCAGAGATTTACTAAAGTATAAAGAGGGACAGAGAAAGTTTCCGACATAGACATCAGAAGGGGGACAGAGGAGAGCCCCCTTGCTAGGGTTATCAAGGGAGTTATATACTTTTTAATTAGTTATTACAATAAATCAAAAGAATGTCTCATGGTTGTAAAGATCTTACTAGATCCACTCCCATAATTTACATTTTAATATAACAGGATTAACCAGAAGGTTTTCAGGAAAGAGAAACTGTCCTCAAGCAGGATGCATTGTTGTTGTATAACCCTTCGTACAAATTAAACTGAGCTGTTTGTTGTACAATCATCAGTTTGAGGCTTAAAGAAAAAAACATTTTATGTGACTAAGACTAAGGAATGTAGAGGGGGAAAAAAAGAGTTTGTCCTTTCCTCCTCCTTGAGAATTCCAGAACTCTATCTTCTCCTCAAGAATCCAGACCCCTTCCTCCTCCTCAGGGACCCAAGACTTCTTATCAATCTGCCTAGGAATTTACTCTCAATTACATCAACTTATTTTTCATCTTGTGCTGCCATATACTCTTTATTTTACAACAGATGTACTATCTATGTTCCTTTATAAAGCCAGCTCCTTCACTTATTTCGAATATTTTATTCTCTATTTCTTAAACACATCTCTCAAGGAATTCCTTATTATCTCTGATAGCATTTGTTATTCACTCTTTGTGAAATTATAGCATGTTATTACTTATCCTATTTTAAAAAAATAATTGGTCTATGTTATCTCTAATTTCTTTTATACACTCTAATCAGGTGTTTGCCCCACTAGACTACTTAATTGTTTTTGTCAATGACATCGTTAGGTTTCATATTATTAAATCCATTGCTCTGTTATTGTCTTCATTTTACTCAATCTGTCAATAGCCGTTCACATAATTCACCATCCAAATGGAGACTTTTTTGAGAGTGTAAAGGAGCACCATAATCACTTATAAAAAAACACAAACATAAACCAAGAATGGCTTGGAAAAACAAATATATCTTCAACAGCCTTTCACAGAGTTAGTTAATCTTTCCCGCTTGATATACTTTCTACATAGCTTCCAGAATAACACCTCTCCCTGACCTGCTCCTACTTGACTGCTCACTTCGTTTTCAACTCATGTAGTTGATATCATCTCATCTTCCTTATCTCAGGCTTGAATTTTTACTGCCACTTGGCAGACTTCTGGACCAACTCTTCTATCTACACTCCTTCCCTTATTGATCTTACTCATTATTATTTCAATGCCTTTATTGACAAAAATTCAATTAACTATGAAGTTGAAAAAAAAAAAAGGAAAGCTTGAGCCAAACTGAGCACTATAACCTGAGAAGCAGATTCTCAGAAAACTTTAAGAACTATTCTTTTAGAAATCAAAGGTGCAGTCATATACATTTTTGAAGCAAAGGATCTTACATCAAAATGAGATACTGATATCTTTCATAAAGTTCACCAAGGATACATAGTGTAGGTAAGAACATGTAAAGTGAACAGCAGCAACATGACCCACTACACAACGGAGAAAGAACATTATTCTATTAAGTTACACTGATAGCATCAGAAGAATGGGGGCTGGGAGATAATATGATCTTTATGGTTGAGCAGGTGCTCCCATCTTTGAGGGACACTGGTTAACATATAATGGCTTATGTGTAACTTTTCCTGTCCTTCCTTAAAATCTAAGCTTTATTTCTTCACCATAGATATGCCAATGATTCCCAAATTCATAGTGAATGTATATTCCTCTTCAGCCACAGTAGTCATTTTGTTCTGTTAATTAATATGACAGACATACTCTAACCTTAGTGATTTGATTTGGACTATTTTATCATCCTTGAAAGGACTACCTAAACATATCCCTATGGACTCTGATGACCTCCTTCAGGTCTTTGGTCAGTCACCTTTTTGTTAATGAGGCCTACTTGGATAACTTATTTTAAAATTTTACCTGTTTTTTGTCATGCACATCTTAGCTTTGCTTTTTATTTTTTTCCTGTTCAAAACAATGGGCTTTTTTTTCTTTTCTTTTTGCTCTACTAGAATGTAAGTACCACTAATGCATCAAATAACAGTAACATTTTTTTTCTTATTTAGTATATACCAAACACATATTTCCCAATAGTCAGAAACAATAATTATTTATTTAAAAATGGATGCTTAACCTAAAGAATGTCTTACCTTCATTATTTATGTAACATATAAAACATTTTGTGAATCTAGTTCATCTTAGGTAAACCTAGGAAGATTTTTTCACTTAAAGAAAAATGCAATTTATATTCTTACTTTTGTAAAATATCTATTCTGGTTTTAGATGAGAATATTTTTAACTCACAAACAGAACTTACACTACAAACAAGTCTTGTCCTTTAAAACAATTGCCATGGAAAGCCAAATATTTTACTTTAGCTATCCTGCCATATTTGGAAATCATTTTTAAAATATCTGCTTTTGGAACCAATTTATAAAGCATATGAAGAAAAACACCCTCATAACTATGTATTCACATTTGTTTCTTTTGAGCAAATTATACTCTCCTGTTTGATAACTCATCTCATTCTCTATGTTTAAAATAAAATCTGTTTTTTACCTAATTTAAAATCTTCTCTCAAGGCATAATTATTTGCACCATTTAGGATGTTCAAAAGAATGAGCTAGAGATTTGGAAGGCAATTCAAAAAATACCTCTCTAGAAATAGCAACATCATTTAAATGCATTTTTAGAAGAAACAGTCATTTGAATAGTTGAATTTTAGAATGTTTTGTTAAAATATGGGTAGCACCACTGCATATATATACTTTGTGTCCTCCATTGACATCCAGACACAGGCTCTTTAAAAATATTAACTAAGACAATAGCAAGAAATTCAGCATAAAATTTCTTAATAATAATAACATTTATGATAATATCACCAACACTAAAACAGCAATAAAAGATGAATTTGCTTTCTCCTTTTTTACATGTAAACATTATATGTATATCCACATTTTTGTCTTTTTCTAACCCTTCTCATCTACTACTATTCTGAAAATATCAGTTTCTAAAATGTTTAATATACTAACATTTCTTTAAACTGTATATGGTACTCTCTAATCCTTTTCCCACTTATGATAAATCTACTAATTATGTATAATTTAAGGATATACACTTCAGACAAATTTATGACAAATTTTAAACTACAAATAACCAGCATTTAAATTGGAAATTATAAAGAGTAACAGTATTTGGGGAAATATCTGAATTATAACATACTTAAAAAAATTTAACTTGTTAATATAATTTCCCTTAAGCTATTGTGTTTCAACTTTTTAGGTCCATTAGCCACTTTTTGTTGGACATATGAAGTTCATGTTCACCTTTTGGTTTATCAGGTATTAAAAAATAAAACTAAGAGAAATATAATACTATCAATAATCGCCAGTTTATTTATACTTGCCTCACTTAAGATTGTCATCTATTTCCATTTTATAGTATGAGTTAAATATATTCAATTTAATATAAAAACATAAGGTTGTAATATAATACATTCATTTCCATATAACATCATCTTGTTAATGCTTTCTTAGATCACAGTTCAATTAAAACCATATGTTTAAGATAAATATAGGCACTTAAATTAAAACAATATATTAAGATAAATAACTCACTTTTAATAGCTTTTCTTTCAAATGGCATTTTTCCAAGAAATAAAGCAAACAATCCTAAAATTCATATGAAACCACAAAAGACCCTGAATATCTAAAGCCAACTTGAAAAAGGACTTCCCTGGTGGCTCAGACGGTAAAGTGTATGCCTAAAAAGTGGTTTTTGTTTTTTTAAATTTTTTAAAAACTTGAAAATGAAGAACAAAGCTGGAGTCATCATACTTCCTGATTTCAAACTATATTATAATGCTATAGTAATCAAAACAGTGTGGTATCAGCATAAAAACAGACACAGATTAACGGGACAGAACTGAGAATACTGAAATAAACCTACACATATATGGCCAATTAATTTACAGCAAAGAAACCAAGAATATATAATGGGGGAAATAACAGTCTCTCAATAAATATTGTTAGGAAAACTGGACAGCAAAATAATAAAACCAGATCACTATTTTAGACCATATACAAAAATTATTTAAAAATACTAAAGATTTGAACATAAAACCTAAAACTATAAAACTCCTAGGGAATAAAAAACACAAAAAGCTCTTTCCATTGGTCTTGGTGATGACTTTTTTTTTTTTTAATTTGACACCAAAAATAGAGGCATTCAAAGAGAAAGTAAATAAATGGAATTGCAACAAACTAAAAAGCTTCTTCAAAGTAAACGAAACCATTGACAAAATAAAAATACAACCTACCAAATGGGAGAAAACATTTGCAAACCATACATCAGATAATGAATTCATATCCAAATATACAAAAAATGCATACAATCTGATTGCCAAAAAATTAATTTAAAATGAGCAGTAGAGTTGAATAGACATTTATTTCTAAAAGACATACAGACAGCCAATAGGTACATGGAAAGATGAACAAAATCATTAAACTTTTAAGGACATGCAAATAAAAAAAAAAAAAAAAACACAATGAGATATCACCTCACACCTGTTAGAATGACTATTTTTGGAAAAGATGAGAAATAACAGGTTGTTGAAAAAGTGGGGAATGGGGAAACCTTGTGCATTGATAGCTATGGTGAACAATATTAGATCTATGATCTCCCAATAATATTTAGCTTTGGGCTGAGGGACCAGACTTAATCATTCAGAGCTTTTGTGTGTCAGGAGATTTATTAAAGTGAAAAAGGACGGAGAAAGATTCTGACATAGACATCATAAGGGGGATGGAGAGTGTCCCCCTCATTAGTCTTATCAAGACCTTATATACCTTTTCAATTGGTTACTAACAATAGATGAACACAATAAAGGACAGAAATGGTATGGACCTAACAGAAGCAGAAGATATTAAGAAGAGGTGGCAAGAATACACAGAAGAACTATATAAAAAAGATCTCAATGATCCACATAGCCATGATGGTGTGATCACTCACCTAGAACCAGACATCCTGGAATGTGAAGTCAAGCGGGCCTTAGGAAGCATCATTAGGATTAAAACTAATGGAGGTGATGGAATGCCAGCTGAGCTATTTCAATTCCTAAAGATGATGGTGTCAAAGTGCTACACTCAATATGCCAGCAAA
This sequence comes from Budorcas taxicolor, assembly GCF_023091745.1. Lineage (NCBI taxonomy): Eukaryota > Metazoa > Chordata > Mammalia > Artiodactyla > Bovidae > Budorcas > Budorcas taxicolor. The sequence continues at coordinate 93,304,877 of NC_068910.1, forward strand.
TTTGGAAAACTTTAGCAGTGGACACAGGACTGGAAAAGGTCAGCTTTCATTCCAATCCCAAAGAAAGGCAATGTCAAATAATGTTCAAACTACCATACAATTGCACTCATCTCACTCACTTGCAAAGTAGTGATCAAAATTCTCCAAGTGAGTTTTCAACAGTACATGAACCAAGAACTTCCAGATGTCCACACTGGATTTAGGAAAGGCAGAGGAGCCAGAGATCAAATTGCCAACATCGTTTGGATCAGAGAAAAAGCAAGAGAGTCCCAGGGAAACATCTACTTTTGCTTTATTGACTATGCTAAAGGCTTTGATTGTATGAATCACAACAAACTGTGGAAAATTTTTCAAGAGATGGGACTACCAGACCACCTTACCTGCCTCCTGAGAAATCTATGTGCAAGTCAAGAAGCAATAGTTAGAACTGGACAGCAACAATAGACTGGTTCCAAATTGGAAAAGAGTATGTCAAGGCTGTATGTTGCCACCCTGCTGATTTAACTTACATGCAGAGTACAACATGAGAAACGCTGGACTGGAAGAAACACAAGCTGGAATCACGATTGCCAGGAGAAATGTCAATAATGTCAGATATACAGATGACACCACCCTTATGGCAGAAAGTGAAGAAGAACTAAAGAGCTTCTGATGAAAGTGAAAGAGGAGAGTGAAAAAACACTGGCTTAAAACTCAACATTCAAAAAATGAAGATCATGGCATCTGGTCCCATCACTTCCTAGCAAACAGATGGGGAAACAATGGAAACAGTGAGAGACTTATTTTTTTTGGCTCCAAAATCACTGCAGATGGTGACCGCAGGCAGCATCCATGAAATTTAAAACATGCTTGCTCCTTGGAAGAAAAGCTATAACCAACCTATTAAAAGCATATTAAAAAGCAGAGACATTACTTTACTGACAAAGATCCATCTACTGAAAGCTGTGGTCTTTCCATTAGTCAAGTATGCATGTGAGAGTCGGACAATAAAGGAAGCTGAGGGCCAAAGAACTGATGCCTTTGAACTGTGGTGTTGGAGAAGACTCTTGAGAGGCCTGCGAGGACATCGAATCAGTCAATCCTAAAGGAAATCAGTCCTGAATATTCACTGGAGGGACTGACGCTGAAGCTGAGCTCCAATAGTTTGGCCACTTGATGTGAAGAACTTTATATTTCCTTTGTTGCATAGTATAATTTTGTAGCTTATTTTATACACAATAGTTTGTACTCTCATTTCCCTACACCTATGTTGCTCCTCCCCTCTTTATCTAGTCCATAGAAGCAACTTACATCTCCATTGATGAATAACTGAATTAAGAACATATGATGTGTGTATATATGTACATAAATATGTATGCAATGAAATATTACTCAGACATAAAACAGAAAGAAATCTTACCATTTACTACAACATGGGTGTATCTTGAAGACGTTATGCTAAGTAAAGTAACTTAGAAAAAGGCAAGTACCATATGATCTCACTATTATGAGAAATTTCAAAGCAAAAAAACAAAACAATCTAAACTCATAGGTTCAGAGAGCAGATGGGTGGTTACCAGAGACAGGGGGGTGTGTTAAATGGGTAGAAGTAGTCAAAAGGTACAAACTTCAAATCATAAAATAAATAAGTCCTGGGGATGTAAAGTAAAATGTAGTGACTATAGTTAATATTGCTGTTTTGTATATTTGAAAATTACTAAGACAATCAAGTTCTCACCACAAGAAAAAAAAAATCTAGGATGTTAACTGTTAATTAGACTTATTATGATGATCATTTGGTAATATATATATATATATATATAGAATCATCATGTTGTACACTTGAAACTAATATAACATTACATGTCGATTATACGACAACTGAAATAAATTATATTTCACTCAGGTTGATCACTACATATACTGTTTATTTAATTATTCATTGCAAGAAAAAAACTTTAAAATTATTGCTAGAATTAATAAAAGAGCTATTATTTTATCAGTATTCATGACCTCTATAGATAAAATCAGATTTGAAGAAATTTAGAGCAAGTTTGTTTACATAGCCCCAAAACCAAGGAAAGCATGAAATATGAAAAATTTATAATCCCCATGGTGTTATCTTTTATTTCCCAAATCAATTTAAGCTGAAATTAAAAACCTTGATTTAATTTATTAATTTACTTAAAGACAGAGGACTGAGTCATATTTTTCAAGGTCTCTTATATAACTACAAGGAACAGAAAAATACCAATATTCACTGATTTGTAGCAGAGACCATGTTATTTCACTTTTTATTTTGTACAGTAATGACTTTGCAAAGCAAATAAATTACACAGTATACCTAGATAAAATTAACTCTTTACATCCTTACGTATTACATGACATGGAAACTGATGGGAATTACTGCTAATCTGGAATATGACTGTTGCAGTTCTTCAAATGCAGAATCAGGATTTCCCTTTAGGAGGGAAGATAATGAACACATTGATTGGAGAGCTGATGCTCAGGCACTTATTCACAAACTGGTATCAAGAGTAATCAAATTCTAAAATGAACATTTCAAAGAAAGAAGTAAATGTAATTGGGGCAGTCTTTAATCTGATCCTTTGGAGAAGAAAATGGCAACCCTCTCCAATATTCTTGCCTGGAGAATGCCATGGACAGAGCGCCAGGCAGCTACAGTCCATGGGGTAATAAAGAGTTGGACACGACTGAGAGACTAATTTTTTTTTTTTAACTTACACCAAAATCTTACTCTGTTTCAAGTGCTGTGTTAGGTGTAAGGATAAATCTGTGAATAATTAAGACCTGGAGTTATCACACAAAAGACAGCTGACTAATCTATCTAGGACCTTGGATTAGAAGCTTCACTGAAAATAACTGAGGGCCACGTGTGCTGTTCTAAGTTGCTTCAGTCATGCGTGACCCCACGGACTGTCGCCCACTGGGCTCCTCTGTTCATGGGTCTTTCTGGGCAAGAATAATGGAGTGGGTTGCCAGGCCTTCCTCCAGGGGATCTTCCAGATCCAGGGATCGAACCCATGTCTCCTGCAGTGGCAGGCAGGTTCTTTACCACTAGCACAATCTGGGAAGCCCAATTGAGGGCTAAAATCTAAGTTTATTTAATTGATCGTCTTATTGCCTAGAAATTTCTAAGGCCATTAGGAATGTCTCTCATTTATAACAGGCTTGTTTCCTATGAGGCCATCAAGTAATTCTCATTCCCACAAAAATACCCCTGAAATGGAAATCCAGAGGGTGTCTCTTTTATTTGGTAATAGTTTAGTTTGCTTAACTGTATTTTCATTGTATTTTTATGTGTTCTTTACAATTGAAGATAAGAGAGTTGAGGGAGAAAAAAAAGGTTTGAGACTGAGGATGGTGAAATCTTAATTTAAAGTGGGTGAACTGTTGAGGATTCCTCAACAATGCAGCAGCTGTTAGAACAGCTGTTGATTTATCAATGAATGAAGCAGTTTCTGTTGAACAACTTGTGAATGGATTTTCCTTCTTTGTTTGTTTGTTTGTTTTTTCCCAGAAAGTTGTTTTCATATAGCATAACTGGGTGACTCTTGTTTCAAACTCAACCAAGAATTCCCTGGAATATATCTCCTATTTCCTACCTTTAGTTATCGATTCTCCTTTAGCAAGAAAGATTTTGAAATGTCCATGGGTAAACTGTCAGAAAGTCTAGGTAGTCTTGAATGTTTGCAAATTTTAATGACGTTTATTTTTTAGAGCATCTGTAGTTTTACAATTGAATAGACAATAGTAGACAAAATTTCCAGACCTCCTGTATCTCTCATCGCACATAATTTCTTTTATAACATCTTGCATTAGTGCAACACATGTGGTGCTTCTCCAGTGGCTCAGCTCTAAAGAATCCACCTGCAATGCAGCAGCCACAGGAGACATGGGTTGGATCCTTGGGTCAGGAAGTTCCCCTGGAGGAGAGCAGGGCAACCCACTCCAATATCCTTGCCTGAGAGAATCTCATGGACACAGGAGCTTAGTGGGCTACAGTCTATAGGGCTGCAAAAACTTGGACATGACTAAAGCAACTGAGCATGCACCCACACAACACATGTTACAGGTGATAAACCAATACTGTGACATCTATTATTAAATCTAAATACATAATTGACATTAGGGTTCTTTGTTCTACAAGTCTGTGGGGTTTAACAAATGATTAATACTATGTATATATCCCATGCAAAATCACTTTGCCTCCCTAGAATTGTCCTGTGCTCCATCTATTCCTTCCTCCAATATTCTTCTTGACCTTTGGCTACCCTTAGCTTTGCACTGTCTTTATACTTTTGCCTTTTCCAGAATATCATATAGTTGGAGTCATGCAACTTATAGTCCTTTCAGGCTGGTTTCTTTGACTTCTCAATATGCATTTAAGATTTCTTCAGAGTGTGTGTGTGTGTGTAGCTTGATGGCTCTCTCTCTCTCTCCTCTCTCTCTCTCTCTTTTTTTAAAAAGTGTTTAATAATACTGCATTGCATAGAAGCACTACAGTTTGTTTACCCATTTACCTACTGAAGGAAAATATTCTTGCTTTCCAATTATTTAAAACACTGCTATACACATTCATATGAAGGCTTTTGTGTAAACAGAAGCTTTCAACTCATTTGAGTAACCTAGAAGTTCTACTGCTGGATCTTAACGGTAAGCCTATATTTAATTCAGCTTTGTAAAAAACTACCAAACTGTCTGTCCATATAACTCTAGCATTTTGTATTCTTACCAGCAATGAATAAATATTTCTGATCTTCCACATGCTTCTCAGCAATTGGTGCTGTCAGTGTTTTATATTTAACCTAAAATCTAACAATTTGGCATTTTCCTAATGATTATGATGTGGAGCATCTTTTTCATTTGCCATCTGTGTATCTTTTTTGGTGAGTTGTCTTACTTGTACATTTTTCAAAAACCTCTATGATATGAACGTATGTGTGTGTGTATGCTCAGTCACTCCATCATGTCTGAGTCTTTGAGACCTAATGGATGGTAGCTCACCAGGCACCTCTATCCATAGAATTTTCCAGGCAAGAATACTGGAGCAGCTTGCCATTTCTTACTCCAGAGGATCTTCGCAGCCCAGGAATCAAACCCACATCCCTTGGCCCTCCTGCATTGGCAGGTGTATTCTTTATCACTAGTGCCACCTGGGAATCCCTTTATTATGTGAATAGTATATAAAAATTACCCTTGCTGTCCCCCTCCACAAGTAACAGTGAACTTTTGAAACACTGGACAGTCTCTGGGAGGGGAGGCATTTTTCAGTTTGAAAGAAGTAAAGTAATTATTTAGATAACACAGGGCAGATTATAGCTGACAAAATTCTCCTCTCTGCTTTCTCTTTCTGTTCTGCGCTACACTAAATTGTTTTGCCTCTTCACAATTAGGTGTAATATATACCTGATGATGGGTAGATATACTCTCAGACCATCCCAGGTCTAGTCCATAAGAGACATTATCTAATGATTCCGTTCTTCCTGCTTCTGCTGCCTGGGCATTGATTAACTTTGAAGTTAAATGTTGAAGATTACATTTCCACTAGCCTGGGGTTCTGAATGACCATGCATGCCACCATGAGCACAATGAACATAACCCATCACATACAGAGTAATCTGTTAGCAAGAGGCAAACTTCCATTGTCTTGATAACTGAGATCTAAAGATACCAAGATAAAGTTGCTTAAAGACATATCTACTCTCAAATGTGAAACGTTTTTTCATTTATTTGCATGTTTAAATTTTCTTTGATAGTTTTGAGATTCAATATCAATAAATTATGAACAGAAAAACAAAACAGTGCAAATAAATTGCTAACAATGAGCCAAACACTTGTATATCAACGGAAATCACTGTATTCATTAATAGCTTGATAAACCTGGCTGAAGTTTCCATTATTCTTGCAAATAATTGTATAGCATTCTAAGATTTCTTCAAAATCTAAGGGTCTTACGTCACTTTGGTGACTTCCAAGCTCATTGATAACCTTCCATTCATGCTTCTGTTAACTTACTTCAGTGCATTAATCATCTGTATTTTCTTTCTTTTTTTTTTTTTTGTGGACAGAAGCAAACGCATAATGTAACCTATTTATATAATAAATATGCAGATATTCCCACATACATTCATACATGCGTTAAACTACCACACCCCACCACACACACACACACACAAATATATACTCTCTCTCACTCAAGGTTTCCATATGTATACCAGAATTCACTGAAGGTTTCTCAAGATAATCATAACACAGAAAAACCGGCAACTTAAATTTGAATTAGAAAACTCTATATATCTTAAAGTTAATTCAGCCATCCTTTAATGCTGTTGTTCAGTTGCTAAGTGGTGTCTGACTCTTTGCAACCCCATGGACAGCAGCACACCAGGCTTCCCTGACCTTCACTATCTCCCTGATTTGCTCAGATTCATGTCCATTGAGTCACTGATACTATATAACCATCTCATCCTCTTCTGCCCCCTACTCCTTTTTGCCTTCAATCTTTCCTGGCATCAGTCTTTTTCCAATGAATCGACTCTTTACATCAGGTGGCCAAAGTATTAGAGCTTCAGCTTCAGCACCAGTTCTTTCAATTAATATTGAGGGTTGATTTCCTTTAGGATCAACTGGTTTGATCTCCTTGTAGTCCAAGGGACTCTCAAGACTCTTTTCCAGCACCACAGTTTGAAAGTATCAATTCTTTGGTGCTCAGCCTTCTTTATGGCCCAACTCTCACATCTGTACATGACTATGGGAAAAACCGAAGCTTTGAGTATACATAACTTTGCCTGCAAAGTGATATCTCTGCTTTTTAACACACTGTCTAGGTTTGTCATAACTTTCCTTCCAACAAGCAAGCATCTTTTAATTTTGTGACTGCAGTTACCATCCACAGGATTTTGGAGTCCAAGAAAATAAAATCTGTTACTGACACTGCTTCCACTTTTTCCCTTCCTATTTGCCATGAAGTGATGGGACTGGATGCTATGGTATTAGCTTTTTGAATGTTGAGTTTTAAGCCAGATTCTTGGGCTCTTTAGTTCCTCTTCACTTTCTGCCATTAGAGTGATATCATCTGCATATCTGATACTGTTGATATTTCTTCTGGTAATCTTGATTCCACCTTGTGATTCATCCAGTCTAGCATTTTGTATAATGTCCTCTGCATATAAGATAATAAGCAGAGTGGCAATAAACAGCCTTGTCATACTCCTTTCTCAGCTTTGAACTATTAGTTGTCCCATGTCCAGTTCTAACAATTGCTTCTTGACTGGCATACAGGCTTCTCAGGAGATAGGTAAGGTGGTCTGATATTCACATCTCTTTAAGAATTTTTCACAGTTTCTTATGATTTTCGCTTCACTGTTCTTAGCACAATAAAGCTGATCTCACCCTCTGTCTACCTTTTGATTCTTTACTGTGTCCTCCTGTTATGCCCTCTTTACCCAGACTCCAGCTTTTCATACACTCATGAGCTATTCATATCTTCACATCATTATCTTCCTAAACAAGACTTCTTTTTTTCTGTATCGGTGCCAAAAGAAATGAGTTTATATTACAACACCTCTAAGAACAGTTATACAAAAAAAAATAACCTTCAGTGCCCGTTGCTCCCATTGAAATAGCACACTAATACTTGGTTCATTCTTTCTTTTGAATACTAACACAAAACATAATCGCATAATAAATGTGATATTTATTTTAAAATTTTATTGTTGACCTCTTAAATTAAGCTTATAAAACTGCTAAATATCCCATTTGAATATTTGAAATTGTCACCTATAAAAAACAATAGTTATTAGAATAATTGATGAAAAGTCATTTTTTCATTTTGTTGTCAAAGCATACCTAAAAAACAATAAAATTTAGTAAACCATGTACATCTTGCACGTGTTCTTATCAGGAATTGTCTGTTTCTTTATTTTTAAGGTATATCTCTTCTAAGCAGATTATGCATGACTTATTTGTGTATATAATTTGAAAGTTGCCTTATGATTTGAGCAATTAGTCCATTTTTTTAGGGTCAGGAAGATCTTCTGAAGGAGAAAATGGCAACCCACTCCACTATTCTTGCCTGGAGAATCTCATGGTCAGAGGAGCCTGCAGGCCATAGTCCATAGGGTCACAAAGAATTGGACATGACTGAGCATCTAATATTTTCATATTTTTTCTCACTTTCCATTTGTGTTAGTTATGTTAAATTTTATGTCCTATATTTTGCTAGATGTTTCCTATTAAATCTATCTGTATTATGGTTTTTCCTCCTCTGCCTTTTCTTTGCTTTGTCTTCTTGAAGATATATCAAGTAATTTATTGCAATTTATATCTCTGCATGCCTATCAACTAAGTCAAATGCCCTACCACATTTTTCAAACATTTGTAGTTGATGCCATAGTCTCCTGAGAGCTTTTTCCCTTTTTAGCAGATAAAGAGTTGAGTTTGATCACCTTACTCCAATCAAGGAGTGGCAGGTTCATAACTTACAATTTTGGCAAGGCTGTGTTTACTTTATTTGCCCATAAAATGCATTACTCCAGGGTTTTGAGCTGAAAAACTAAAATGCTCTTGGGTCTTAAATTTTGTCTTCTCATCATGAAACAGGCAAAATTCCCACTACATTCTTCAGTGCATTTTTTGCCTATTTTTAAAATGCTCCTACTTTCACAACTTTTCAACTTTGTAAGTGTTTTGAGAGAAAGACTAGCTTGTATGAAGCTCTTTTCTCACTCACAGCCCACCCAGAATTCTCTCCAGTATTTTGGCCATCAAGGTTCTAACTTGTCTTACTATTTCTATGAAACTTCTATAATCTCGTAAATATTAATCTTTTCAAATCCATCCCTTCATCCTTTTAACTTCCCAAGGTGTAGGTTGCTATTTGCCCTGGTTCACTGGATACTTTCCTAGTATTGGCACTAAAAGTGCCAGGTCCTGGAAAATTATTTATTTTTATGCAACCTTCTAGGAAGCAAATATTTGGCTACTAATAATGAATACATTTTATTTGGCTTTTAATCATAGCATTGGGATGGAACTAAATGCACAACAAAATAATCACAGAGTATTTAACATCAAACCCTGAGTTGTTTAGAATATGTTTCAAGTATCAAGAAATCAAGCTTGAGAACAGAGAAAAGCCAAAGGAGTAGCACAGTGAAGGGAAGGGGGAGATGGAGTAGAAATTGGTCACAGTTCATTGAGAAAAATGAATATACCCGATGGTTGAAACAACTTAAATAGCAAATGAAGTTTGCTTGGTTTGGAAATTACATAAACATAGATGTTGTCTTAATTTGCTGAGGCTGCCATAATAAGATGCCACAGTCTGAGTGGCTTAAAAGACAGAGATTTATTGTCTCACAATTGTGGAGACAGGAAGTCTAAGATCAAGGTATCAAGTGAGTCTGGTTCCTTTAGACAACTGTGAGAGAAGAACCTTTTCCTGGGTTCTGTTCTGGGTTTGCAGATGGCTTTGTTCACCCTGTGTTTCTTAACATCATCTTCCCTCTATTCATGTCTGTCTGTGTCTTAATTTCTTCCTTTCAAGGACATGAGTCATACTGGATTAGGGCACATCCTAATGACCTCATTTTAAGTTAACTAATTGCATCTGCAATGACACTATTTCCAAATAAATTTACATTTTGGAGGCTATGACTTATACATATGAGTTTGAGGGGACCCAGTTCAACCCACTCCAGTATTCTTGGGCTTCCCTAGTGGTTCAGTTGGTTAAGAATCTTCCTGCAAAGTGGAAGACCTGGATTCAGTCCCTGGGTTGAGAAGATCCCCTGGAGAAAGAAACAGATACAGCTACCTGCTCCAGTATCCTGGCCTGGGGAATTCCATAGACTGTATTGTCCATGGCGTCGCAAAGAGTTGGACATGACTGAGTGACTTTCACTTTTGCTTTCAATTCAACCTGTAAGAGATGACAATTCCATATGTCACCTGTGAGGAAGACTAAGTGTAGTAATGGGGTAGGAAAAAGCCTGAGAGATGAATTAACAATAAATGTCTCTTATCAGCAGAGAAGGCAATGGCACCCCACTCCAGTACTCTTGCCTGGAAAATCCCATGGACTGAGGAGCCTGGCAGGCTGCAGTCCATGAGGTCGCTAAGAGTCAGACATGACTGAGCAACTTCTCTTTCATTTTTCACTTTCATGCATTGGAGAAGGAAATGGCAACCTACTCCAGTGTTCTTGCCTGGAGAATCCCAGGGATGGGGGAGCCTGGTTGGCTGCCGTCTATGGGGTCGCACAGAGTCGGACATGACTGAAGTGACTTGGTAGCAGCAGCAGCATGTATACATGGAAGTGTTGGACTATAAAGAAAGCTAAGTGCTGAAGAGCTTATGCTTTTCAACTCTGCTGTTGGAGAAGACTCTTGAGAGTCCCCTGGACTGCAAGGAGATAAAACCAGTCCATCCTAAAGGAAATCAGTCCAGAATATTCATTGGAAGGACTGATACTGAAGCTCAAACTCCAATACTTTAGCCATCTGATGTGAAGAACTGACTCATTTGAAAAGACCCTGATGCTTGGAAAGATTGAAGTTCAGAGGAGAAGGGGACGATGGTGGATGAGATGGTTGGATGGCATCACCAGCTCGATGGACATGAGTTTGAGTAAGCTTCGGGAGTTGGTGATGGACAGGGAAGACTGGCGTGCTGTGGCCCATGGGGTCACAAAGAGTCAGATGTGACTGAGCAACTGAGCTGAACTTACATTTAGAGAGAGGCAACTTTTTGACTCATCAGTTAAATGACCTAGGTTTTGAATTGTCCCCAAAATTGTAAATTTGTAAACTGTTATTTAACTAGAATATTTTGGGGGACTGAAAACAAGAAGATTTCCAAATACAAACCTGTTTGTCTAAAATTTTCATATCATACCAAGATATGAGCCGTAAGGAGTTGATTAACCAAAAGGGCTCTCTTGTTCCAGATCATGAGAAAGTGTTGTTTATATAACTGCCTGCCTCTTGACATTGTAGTTGCTATTTTAAATTAATAAGTGTTGAAGTCATTAAAATATTCATTTAACTTTTAAAGTTCTAATTATAATTCTCAGTGATTATATTAAATTTCTAGTGAGTTTTAAAATGGCTTAAAAGGCTGTAATATATTATATGAAATGGAAAAGATTGTATGAAACTGTTATTTGAAAAATGTTCAGTTTGACTTTGAGTCCCTAATTTCTCAGCTTAAGAAAGCCTGAAATTACTTAATGTGTAAGAAAGATTTCTAAGCCATTATTTTCAAGCTAATTAATTCAAAATTGCTTTAAGTTTATACCCTACCCTTCAATTTGCTAAGATAGGAAATAACTTTTTCTAACAAAAAAATTGTAAAATCTCCTTTAGCTTGCTAAGAGAAGTTTTAAAATCAAAATTAACAGAAAAAAATGTGACAACTATTTACATTTTATACACAAAGAAATTATTTCCATTTTCATGAAGAGGGGAGAAGACATTTCTGTAACTTTCATTTTTTTTTTTCTTTAGAAGCATACCTGTTTAGATTTTACTAAATGGTACTATCCACTTGTTTTATGAAAATATAATATAACTTGACCTTCCAGACATATTTAATCTCTTAAGCTGAAATCCATAACACTTCATCTCTCTACTAACTGCTAAATTTGCTGCCATACCATATGTCTGCCATACAATTTGCATCTGAATTGGGAAATGTAAATGATGTTTTAATGATTTCACTTACTAAAGAATAAGGTAAATGGCAAAAAAGAAGAACAACACACATTTAATAGTCTTCTCATTTGTGATAGCCTTTCAGTCATTACACTTTGCCAAGGAAAGGCTATATTCTCTACAGCTCCTAATGAATAATCTTTGAAAATAAATATTGGGTTTAAAAAGAATTAGGAGTTATGCCATAATACTCTTATGAGAGGTCAGCTGTAAAGCCATGTTAAATTGAGCATTGACTATCTATTTTCACTAAGATGAATATTATGATTAGATAATAACTGAAATTTCATTTAATGCTTCACATATAAAAAATTGACAACACTTCCTCAAGGTGCTTTTCAAAAATGAAACACAATTTATTAGTACTTTACTGTATACTTACCAAAAAAAAAAAAAAATCAACACATTTCACAAAGAAACTAAAAAGCAACCCAGAATATGTCATGTTTCTATTAAATGACAAATATTCCTGAGATAATCAAATGTTGATAATTCAGTTTTTTGTTTTCTAAATAAGTACTGAAAATCTATGTAATTTTATACCTTATTTAAAAAGATAATATATATAAATAGATAGCAATATATAGTGATTCATATGCTAAAATTCTATTTGAAATGAAAATATTTTGAAAAAATATATGTCATAGTTCATAAAGATATTAACAATTACTTGAATAAAAATATTCTGTAGGATGATATAAGACTTACCCAGATAGTAGAGCAATAAAAGAAATATATGAAAGAGATAACTAAGAAATAATGAAGAAAAAATAAAAAATAATATGTTTTCTTAAGACAATAAACAATGAATTATGTAGACTATAAGGCAAAAAAAATTGAGGAATAGAAATGAAAGGTATAAATTTACTCTAACATGCTTTCTTATTCTGATAGCTAATACTTGATTTTCCTTCTCAAGGAAACAACCACTAGAAAAGGTTCAGAATGCAGTTGATATGAATGCACAATGTTACAGCTTACTATGACATTTGTTTTCACCTTTTTCAACCCCATGGTCTGTAGCCTTCCAGGTTCCTCTGTCCGTGGCATTTTCTAGGGAACAATACTGAAGTGGGTTGCCATTTCCTTGTCCAGGGGATCTTCCTGACCCAGGGACTGAACCTGCATCTCAGACATTGCCAAACAGACTCTTTACCGCTGAGTCACCAGAGAATACCTTATCTTTAATATGTGTCAGTAAATAGCTGGATATCCAGCTTTAACTGGGTTTTAAATTAGTGTCACAGTATCTTCAACTGTGCATTAGCAAAGAGACAGATTTAGAGTCCTATAACTTTACACTTAAAATGTACTGTGGCAATATTCTAAACCAGCCCTTCTTTTTGTGGTGGTGGAAACTGAAGTACATCAAGGTTATAAGGCATGACCATAATTTCACAGGACAGACTGTGGTCAAAACCTAGGTCATCTGACTGATGAGTCAAAAAGTTGCCTCTCTCTAAAAATGTAAGTTCAGCTCAGTTGCTCAGTCACATCTGACTCTTTAGTGACCCCATGGGCCACAGCACGCCAGTCTTCCCTGTCCATCACCAACTCCCGAAGCTTACTCAAACTCATGTCCATCGAGCTGGTGATGCCATCCAACCATCTCATCCACCATCGTCCCCTTCTCCTCTGAACTTCAATCTTTCCAAGCATCAGGGTCTTTTCAAATGAGTCAGTTCTTCACATCAGATGGCTAAAGTATTGGAGTTTGAGCTTCAGTATCAGTCCTTCCAATGAATATTCTGGACTGATTTCCTTTAGGATGGACTGGTTTTATCTCCTTGCAGTCCAGGGGACTCTCAAGAGTCTTCTCCAACAGCAGAGTTGAAAAGCATAAGTTCTTCAGCACTCAGCTTTCTTTATAGTCCAACACTTCCATGTATACATGCTGCTGCTGCTACCAAGTCACTTCAGTCATGTCTGACTCTGTGCGACCCCATAGACGGCAGCCAACCAGGCTCCCCCGTCCCTGGGATTCTCCAGGCAAGAACACTGGAGTGGGTTGCCATTTCCTTCTCCAATGCATGAAAGTGAAAAGTGAAAGAGAAGTTGCTCAGTCATGTCTGACGCTTAGCGACCTCATGGACTGCAGCCTGCCAGGCTCCTCAGTCCATAGGATTTTCCAGGCAGGAGTACTGGAGTGGGGTGCCACTGCCTTCTCCACATCTATACATGACTACTGGAAAAACCATAGCTGTGACTAGACAGACCATTGTTGGCAAAGTAATGTCTCTGCTTTTTAATATGCTATCTAGGTTGGTCATAGCTTTTCTTCCAAGGAACAAGTGTCTTAATTTTATGGCTGGAGTCACCATCTGCAGTCATTTTGGAGCCCCCCAAAATAAAGTCTGCCACTGTTTCAATTGTTTCCCTATCTATTTGCCATGAAGTGATGGGACTGGATGTCATGATCTGACTAAATGTGGTCCACTGGAGAAGGGAATCAGAGAAGGCAATGGCACCCCACTCCAGCACTCTTGCCTGGAAAATCCCATGGATGGAGGAGCCTGGTAGGCTGCAGTCCGTGTGGTCGCTAAGAGTCAGACACGACTGAGCAACTTCACTTTCACTTTTCACTTTCATGCATTGGAGAAGGAAATGGCAACCCACTCCAGTGTTCTTGCCTGGAGAATCCCAGGGACAGAGGAGCCTGGTAGGAGGCCATCTTTGGGGTCTCACAGAATCGGACACGACTGAAGTGACTTAGCAGCAGTAGCAGGAGAAGGGAATGGCAAACCACTTCAGTATTCTTGCTTTAATAACCCAGGAACAGTATGAAAAGGAAAAAAGATGGAACAATGAAAAATGAACTCTGAAGATTGGTAGGTGCCCAGTATGCTACAGGAGATCAGTGATGAAATAACTCAAGAAAGAATGGAAAGATGGAGCCAACACAAAAATAACCCAGTTGTGGATGTGATTGGTGATGGAAATAAAGTCTGATGCTGTAAAGAGCAATATTGCATAAGAACCTGGAATGTTAGGTCAATGAATCAAGATGAATTGGAAATGGTCAAACAGGAGATGGTAAAAGTGAACAACATTTTAAGAATCAGTGAACTAAATGGACTGGAATGTGTGAATTTAACTCACATGACCATTACATATACTATTGTGGGCAAGAACCCTTTAGAAGAAATGAAGCAGCCATCATAGTCAAGAAAAGTCTGAAATGCAGTACTTGGATGCAATCTCAAAAATGACAGAATGATCTCTGTGCACTTTCAAGGCAAATCATTCAATATTACAATAATCTAACACTCTGCCCCAACCAGTAATGCTGAAGAAGCTGAAGTTGAATGGGTCTATGAAGACCTACAAGACCTTCTAGAACTAACACCCCAAAAAAAATGTCCTTTTCATTATAGCGGACTGGAATGAAAATGCAGGAAGTCAATAAATACCTGGAGTAAGAGGCAAATTTGGCCTTGGAGTACAAAACAAAGCAGGTCAAAACTAACACACTTTTGGCAAGAGAATGCACTGGTCATAACAAACACTCTCATCCAACAACAAAAGAGAAAACTCTGCACATGGATATTACTAGATGGTCAATACTGATTATATTCTTTCCAGCCAAAGATGGAGAAGCTCTATAGAGTCAATGAAAACAAGACTGGGAGCTGACTCTGCTCAGACTATGAACTCTTATTGGCAAATTCAGACTGAAATTGAAGAAAGTAGGGAAAACCAGTAGATCATTCAGGTATGACCTAAATCAAATCCCTTAAGATTATACAGTGGGAGTGACAAATAAATTCAAGTTATTAGATCGGGTAGAGTGCCCGAAGAACTATGGATGGAGGTTCCTGACATTGCACAGGATGTAATGATCGAGACCATCCTCAACAAACAGAAATATGAAAAGGCAAAATGATTGTCCGAGGAGGACTTACAAATAGCTGAGAAAAGAAGAGAAAGTGAAGGCAAAGGATAAAAGGAAAGATATACCCATCTGAATGCAGAGTTCCAGAGAATAGCAAGGAGAGACAAGAAAGACTTCCTCAGTGTTCAGTGGGAGGGGGGTTCATGTTTGGGAACACATGTAAGAATTAAAGATTTTAAAATTAAAAAAACAAAAAACTAAAAAAAAAAAACAAAGATATAGATGAAAGAAAAAAAAATAGAATGGAAAAGACTAGAGATCTCTCCAAGAAAATGAGAGATACCAAAGGAATATTACATGCAAAGATGGGTACAATTAAGGACAGAAATGGTATGGACCTAATGGAAGCAGAAGGTATTAAGAAGAGGTGACAAAAAAAACACAGAGGAACTATATTAAAAAAAAAAATTCTTCATGACCCAGATCATCACAATGGTATCATCACTAACCTAGAGCCAGAGAACCTGAAATGCTAAGCCTTAGCATCACTACAAACAAAACTAGTGGAGGTGATGGAATTCCAGCTGAGCTATTTCAGATCCTAAAAGATGATACTGTGAAGGTGCTTTGCTCAATATGACAGCAAATTTAGAAAACTCAGCAGTCGCCACAGGACTGGAATAGATCAATTATCATTCCATTCCCAAAGAAAGGCAACGTCAAAGAATGCTTAACCTATGGTATAATTGCACTCATCTCACATGCTAGCAATGGCAACCCACTCCAGTACTTTTCCCTGGAAAATCCCATGGATGGAAAAGCCTGGTAGGCTACAGTCCCTGGGGTCATGAAGAGTCGGACACGACTTCACTTTCACTTTTACTTTTCACTTTCATGCATTGGAGAAGAAATGGCAACCCACTCCAGTATTCTTGCCTGGAGAATCCCAGGGAAAGAGAGCCTGGTGGGCTGCCATCTATGGGGTCGCACAGAGTTGGACACGACTGATGCAACTTAGCAGCAGCAGCAGCACACGCTAGCAAAATTATGCTCAAAATTCTCCAAGTCAGGCTTCAACAGTATACGCACCATGAACTTTCAGAGGTTCAAGCTGGATTTAGAAAAGGCAGAGGAACCAGAGATCATATTGCCAACATCCATCCGATCATAGAAAAAGTCAGAGAGTTCCAGGACAACATCTACTCTGCTTTATTGACTATGCCAAAGCCTTTGACTATGTGGATCACAACAAACTATGGAAAATTCTTAAAGAGATGGGAATACCAGACCATTTGACCTTCCTCCTGAGAAATCTGTATGTAGGTCAGGAAGCAACAGTTAGAACTGGACATGGAACAAGAGACTGGTTCCAAATCAGGAAAGGAGTACATCAAGGCTGTATATTGTCACCCTGCTTATTTAACTTATATGCAGAGTACATCATGAGAAACGCTGGGCTGGAAGAAGCACAAACTGGAATCAAGATTGCTGGGAGAAATAGCTTCAGATAAGAAGATGACACACATTTATGGAAGAAAGTGAAGAAGAACTAAAGAGCCTCTTGATGAAAGTAAAAGAGGAGCATGAAAAATCTGGCTTAAAACTCAACATTCAAAAAACTAAGATCATGGCATCCTGTCCCATCACTTCATGGCAAATAGATGGAGAAATGATGGAAACATATAAAGCTCACTGGAAAAGGAGTTGCCATGTGTTTATCACCAAGAACAGGATATAATGCTGTGAACCCAAATTAATAGCAAATATGTGGTTTAATTTCCTAACAAGTAAATCTAAAATTTTTTGATAAACTGTGTCTCTACATACCAATTTTCAGGTTCTTTTTATTATATTTCTTTCATCTCTCTCTCTCCCTGACTCCCTCCCTCTCTCTCACTCTACAATTCAATTTTCTCTTTTCTTCCCTCCTTCCTGTCTTTCTTCATTCTTTCCTTTGCTTTTCAAGAACAGATTCTACCCTTCACTACTTCACCTCTGTTTAAGCTTAGGATACAGATTAGTTCAGTTCAGTCACTCAGTCACATCTGACTTTTTGCAACCCCATGGACTACAGCACATCAGGCTTCCCTGCCCATCACCAATGCCTAGAGCTTACTCAAGCCCATGTCCATTGAGTCAGTGATGCCATCTAACCACCTCATCCTCTGTCCTCCCCTTCTCTTCCTGCCTTCAATCTTTCCCAACATCAGGGTCTTTTCAAATGAGTCATCTCTTCTCATCAGGTGGCCAAAGTACTGAAGATTCAGCTTCAGCATCAGTCCTTCCAATTAATATTCTAGACTGATTTCTTTTAGGATGGACTGGTTGGACCTCCTTGCAGTCCAAGGAACTCTCAAGAGTCTTCTCCAAAAACAGAGTTCAAAGCCACTATTCTTCAGCACTCAACTTTCTTTATAGTTAAACACTCACAGCCATAAATAACTATGGAAAACCCATAACTTTTGTGAGACAGACCTAGGTTGGCAAAGTAATGTCTCTGCTTTTTAATATGCTGTCTAGTTTGGCCATAGTTTTTCCTCCAAGGAGCAAGCAGCTCTTAATTTCATGGCTACAATCACCATCTCCAGTGATTTTGGAGCCCCCCAAAATAAAGTCTCTCACTGCTTCCCTTGCTTCCCCATATATTTGCCATGAAGTAATGGGACCAGACACCATGATCTTAATGTTCTAAATGTTAAAATTTAAGCCGACTTTTTCATTCTCCTCTTTCACTTTCATCAAGAAGCTCTTTAGTTCTTCTTCACTTTCTACCATAGGGGTAGTATCATCTGCATATCTGAGATTATTGATATTTCTCCTGGAAATCTTGATTCCAGCTTGTGCTTCATCCAACCCCACGTTTCTCATGATATACTCTGCATATAAGTGAAATAAGCAGGGTGACAATAGACAACCTTGACGTACTCCTTTCCCAATTTGGAACCAGTCTGTGTTTTCATCTCCAGTTCTAACTACTGTTTCTTGACCTGTATACATATTTCTCAGGAGGCAGGTCAGGTGGTCTGGTATTCCCATCTCGAATAATTTTCCACAGTTTGTTGTGATCCATATAGTCAAAGGCTTTGGCATAGTCAATAAAACAGAAGTAATTGTTTTTCTGGAGCTCTCTCACTTTTTGCATGATCCAAGAAATGCTGGCAATTTGATCTCTGGTTCCCCTGCCTTTTCTAAATCCAGCGTGAACATCTGGAAGTTCATGGTTCACATACTGTTGAAGCCTGGCTTGGAGAATTTCAAGCATTAATTTGCTAGCATGTGAAACAGCTGCAATTTTTCAGTAGTTTGAGCATCCGTTGGCATTGCCTTTCTTTGGGGTTGGAATGAAAACTAACCTTTTCCCGTCCTGTGGGCGCTGCTAAGTTTTCTAAATTTGCTGGCATATTGAGTCTAGCACTTTCACAGCATCATATTTTAGGATTTGAAATAGCTCAACTGGAATTTCATCACCTCCACTAGCTGTGTTCGTAGCGATGCTTCCTTAGATCCACTTGACTTCATGTTCCAGGATGTCTGGCTCTAGGTGAGTGATCACATCATCGTGGTTATCTGAGTCACTATTATCTTTTTGTGTAGTTTTCCTGTGTATTCTTGCTACCTCTTCTTAATATCTTCCACTTCTGTTAGGTCCATGCAGTTTCTGTCCTTTTTTGTTCTCATCTTTGCAAGAAATTTTCGCCTGGTATCTCTAATTTTCTTGAAGAGATCTCTAGTCTTTCCCATTCTATTGTTTTCCTCTGATTCTTTGCACTGATCACTAAGGAAGGCTTTCTTATCTCTCCTTGTTATTCTTTGAAACTCTTCATTCAAATGGGTATATCTTCCCCGTACCATCCCTCTGGGTCATCTCAGTGCACCTGCCCCAACCAATTAAAATAAATGAATTTATACTTTTAAAAAATGGGTATATCTTTCCTTTTCTCCTTTGCTTTTGGCTCCACACATTCAGCTCTTGGTCTTGTTTTACTAACTTTATAGAGCTTCTCCATGTTTGGCTGGAAAGAATATAATCAATCTGATTTCGGTATTGACCATCTAGTGATGTCCAGGTATAGAGTCTTCTTTTGTGTTGTTGGAAGAGGGTGTTTGCTAGGATTAGATACCAAGCTAAAGAGTATATTTCTTGGACTCTATAGCAATAAAATGCAGCTTTATGACTTTCATGGATCCATAAGTGTATGGCTGGTAATACTGTAAATAATTTCCTCACTATTGCATTATTGTCAGAGTTTCTTGGCCAGGGCTTGTTTTTTCCTCTTCCTTCCTGGCTGGGAAAGTCTGTGATCTGGAAGCAGATCATGACCTGCAATTTAGTATCCCTTCTATAACTGAAATTTTTGTAGGGCAGTATATAAATAATATAGTTTTCAACCTTGTGATAAACATTCAAAATTTGTTCCGAATTTTTTAGTCATTGGTTGACTCTAATAAAATCATTTAAAAGATACAGAAATTTAAAATGTGTTAAAGAGAGTTTATATCCAACTACTTTGTTCAGGGTCTTCCATATTCATTGCTAACAGAAATACATAGTTAGAGTTGAATACATAGTAGAGTTTGTCAAAATGCCCACATGAGTTAAAGCTAATTTTGCATTGGTATATTGTTAATTTCCATAAATATTTTAATTTAGATAATATATTTTAAGATATATGTTCATGTTTATTGGCATCATTTTGGAGAACAGAATATATGATAGATCAACCTATAGATTTTTACCTAGTGAAAAGTGGAATCCATGTATTTGATGAGAAGAATGAAAGGATACGTAAAGTCAGAATATAGTCCCGGGTCATCAGTAGACCAATATAATCATGGATCCCTACATAACTTTAAGAAAGATACACAAAAATATCTTTCTTGGCTTAATATATGTTAATTATCATTGTAAACAAAATATATTAATTAATTAGTTCATTTAATTTTCATCATATTCTATAATAGTATTTTATTATCATTATCATTAATTTGTAGATAAGGATATTAATGTCCACAGTTTGAACCCAGTGAATATTAGCATTGCAAGCAGATTCTTTATTGTCTGAGCCACTAAGGAAGTCCAGTAAATATTACCACTGGGACTTAAACTTCAGGTCACCTACTCTTAGCTGCAATCTTGAAAAGCCTCCCATATTATTACAGGGCATCTGAGACATTGGTAATCATGTGTCTGCCGTTTGAAAATTAAGAGAGAACACTGAAACTGGCTGTTGCCTCTCCTGTTACACTCAGCAGCCACCCTCAAGTTTTCAAACTGAACAACTGGTCTTCCAGTATGGATAGGTCACTTTGAGGGTCCCAACTCTGTGACTCCAAAGTTAGAGGGTCTTACTGAGACAACAGGCTGCAAAATCAATCTCAGTTGAGAAAGTGATTCAAACAGCAAGAACGAGAGCAGACATGCATATGTAAGCAATGCAAGTTAAACACAATCAACGCATTTGCTAGAATATCTTAAACTAATTGAAAGATATTTGAGGGAAGTAGCCCAGAGTCGCATAGATACAGGCTAGATGCTAAATCAGCATCACAGGAATCTTGCTCTGTGCCTGCTCATTCTCCATATGAGGCCTGAATCACTAAGCTTAGACACTCTTATCCATGAGCATGACCTTCCTGCTGAGATTTAAAATAGAAAGAAAAGCACTCAGAAAATGTTCCAGCTTAATCAGTAATACTTGGGAAAGCTAGCCAACATGCATACCCATCATCCATCTGGGCAAAAGGCTTTACAGCTTTTAGACATTAAATGACTCACTCTGCAAAGCTCTTTCCAGACTAATGGTGACTCTAATTTCTCTATTAGATGGACCAGAATATGAGGGAGGCAAATCTTTACTATTATGCTCCCAGAGAATGAACTCCCCCAAAGCATCAATGAGTATAATAGCTGACAAAACCTTGAAAATACAAGGTTAAAATTGTGTTTATCTGCACCATGCCATCTGTATCCCCTAACAGCTTGAACAGGAAGGATTTGTTCCTTAAGCATTATTAGTTTTGCTAAAAATTGTCCTTGTTTTGAGCTACCCTCAGGAAATAAATGGCACTGTAGAAATGAGGCTGCACTTATTATAACCTAACCTATGGATCACTTTTTCAAAAGTAATTTGGTCATTTGACATCATATACCTCCCAACGAGAATAAAAACGAGAATAAATAGAAATAATGTGTTTTTTTTTTTGGTTCTTTTCAAGTTCAATGTGCCCTTTATGTCAGCTTTCCTTTAGTGTTCTTTTTCATCCAGTTTATATCATGATTGGTTTATATTAAATAAATCTCTTCTCAAAATATTCCTGAACTTACTTGTCAAATTTAATATTTTATGATTTTATTAACATAAACGTGTTATGTGTTTTGTGTTATGTGTTAGAAGTCACAATGCAAGTTTTCTCTTGAGAAGTACTTACTAGTTTGAAAAGGGTCGAGGGGAACTTCTGGGTGCTGATAAAATTCTACTTTTTGGTGTTGGTGATGATTATGCAGTAATGTTTCTCTAAGCAAAAATTCACCAAGCCCTGCACTTGGCGTATTGCTACCTTTTCTCTGTAAATATTATATTTCAATAAATTCCATGGAATTCTCTCAGCCAGAATATTGAAGTGGGTAGCCTTTCCTTCCTCCAGGGGATCTCCTTAATCCAGGGATCAAACCCAGGTCTCCCACATTGCAGGGGATTCTTTACCAGCTGATCCACAGGTGAAGCCAAAGAAATCTGAAGTGGGTAGCCTATCCCTTCTCCAGCAGACCTTCCCAAATGGGGTCTCCTGCATTGCAGGCACATTATTTACCAACTGAATTATCAGGGAAGCCCAAAATCTACCAAAAAGATAGTCTTTTAATAAAATGTAATAATACTAAAAACATAAGTTCAATAAAAGTTAACAGCATTTGGCAAGAGGAACATTTTCTGAGAAGGCATAAATAGTACATTACATCTAAGATTTGCTTTTAAAGAAATTACAAAGCACTACACCATCCTAGTTATCTCCAACTAAATTAATAAGCTAGGATAAGCAGAATGTTTAAAGCTATATTTTTTACTTCTCAAAATAAGCTGTCATAATGTGCTCTGAATGCTGTGCTTATACCCTGGCAGCTATACTTATAATAAATATGGAGCAAAAACAAAAGTTTTACATATTCCATGGATGCATATGAGAAAAGTTAGAGTAATACTACTCCAAAACATCCAGGCTGGTTATGGAGCATCCTACTGTGATCACAGTTCATTTATGATGCATAATATAAAAAATTTAGTTTTCAACTTTTAGCAACATGAGACATTCTGAAAGGCATACTCTCAAAGTGCCTTTACCTTGACTAGGAAAGAGAATGCTTTCAACCTTACAGTGCTTTTTGAAAAGCAATACATTCTTTCTTTGGCAGTATTAAAAATGAATTAAATTCCCCAAATTATCTAGTCCACTGTTTCATTAATATGACAGATTACCTGGGGTGCTTGTTAAAAATGCATAAGTTTCTGGGACCCGTCATGTACTTCAATACACAGTATATTGAAGAATTAAGAAAGAAACCATAGAATACCTAAGAATAATTTCAGACATTATGTTAATCAGGAAAATTAGAGGAAAACTGGTTTAGAATTCAGGTGTTCTAAATTTCTCTTATCAATTCACTGGGCGGAAGAAAATTCCCCAAATAAAGAATCCGTCCACCTGAAGATATTTTAAAGGTGAATATGTCTCCTGGCAAGGCAAGATATTTGATAGCCTCTGTGCATATTTGCATAATTGTTAACAAAGTGATCTTCTTAAGACTGGCTAATATCAAGAGTAATTCGTGAGGAGAGTGTATTAGTTATGAAATATACACTGAATAAATAATTATTGCTAGTGAAGTAATGGGTGCAAGTGAAAGGCTAACATAAATATAATTTAAAGTTCCAATTTAGCTTCCTTGTCATTTAAGGAGTATTTATAACCACCTTAACCTGCCGCAAAATGCTTAAGATAAAGTAAATAAGTAATTATAGACGCCAGACTTGAGGAATTAAACTAGAGAAGAGTGTTGAAGTTCCAATTTCCTTGTGTTTCATAGTGTGATAATCATTCAGTTCAGTTCAGTCGCTCAGTCGTGTCCGACTCTTTGTGGCCCCATGTATTGCAGCACGAGTGGTCATGTATGGATGTGAGAGTTGGACTGTGAAGAAGGCTGAGCGCCGAAGAATTGATGCTTTTGAACTGTGGTGTTGGAGAAGACTCTTGAGAGTCCCTTGGACTGCAAGGAGATCCAACCAGTCCATTCTGAAGGAGATCAACCCTGGGATTTCTTTGGAAGGACTGATGCTGAAGCTGAAAATCCAGTACTTTGGCCACCTCATGCGAAGAGTTGACTCATTGGAAAAGAGTCTGATGCTGGGAGGGATTGGAGGCAGGAGGAGAAGGGGACGACAGAGGATGAGATGGCTGGATGGCATCACGGACTCGATGGACGTGAGTCTGGGTGAACTCCGAAGGTGGTGATGGACATGGAGGCCTGGCCTGCTGCGATTCATGGGGTCGCAAAGAGTCGGACACGACTGAGCGACTGAAGTGAGTGAGTGAGTGAGGCCTCCCTGTCCATCACCAACTCCCGAAGTTCATTCAAACTCACATCCATCGAGTCCGTGATGCCATCCAGCCATCTCATCCTCTGTCGTTCCCTTCTCCTCCTGCCCCCAATCCCTCCCAGCATCAGAGTCTTTTCCCGTGAGTCAACTCTTTGCATCAGGTGGCCAAAGTACTGGAGTTTCAGCTTCACCAGCATTCCTTCCAAAGAAATCCCACGGCTGATCTCCTTTAGAATGGACTGGTTGGATCTCCTTGCAGTCCAAGGGACTCTCAGGATCTTCTCCAACACCACAGTTCAAAAGCATCAATCTTTGGTGCTCAGCTTTCTTCACAGTCCAACTTTCACATCCATACATGACCACTGGAAAAATCATAGCCTTGACTAGATGGACCTTGGTTGGCAAAGTAATCTCTCTGCTTTTGAATATGCTATCTAGGTTGGTCATAACTTTTTTTCCAAGGAGTAAGCATCTTTTAATTTCATGGCTGCAGTCACCATCTGCAGTGATTTTGGAGCCTAAAAAAATAAAGCCTGACACTGTTTCCAGTTTCCCCATCTATTTCCCATGAAGTGATGGGACCAGATGCCATGATCTTCATTTTCTGAATGTTCCTTCCAGTCTTCATTACCCTCCCAGACACATGGTAGAATTGTACTCTCTTGCCCAATAATAGCAAGAAGGAACAGCCCTTTCTCACCCTCTCTCATGTGCTGATTGATGCTATAAATAAGTGAAAGATAAACCTTTTTTTTAATTAGCAGAGACTTTTTATGTTCATTATTACTGCAAGATAAATTGGTCTAGACTTAGTCATATACATAAACAAAGGAAAGCAATTCATTTAATGTTTGTAAGTGAAGGATCAGAGGCCTAGTAGGTACATACTTTATACCAAATTATAAATGTAACTTAATAATGACCTAAAAACCATCTTTTGGATGGTTGGTTGTTCTGTTTGGTTTGTTTAAGACAGGACATGCCAAAGTATGTTTGTAAACTGGAGTGCAAGTTCCAAAAGAAAGAAGGAAATCAAATACAGAGGGCAATGTTCAGAGTGAAATTCATGAGAAAGCAATGGATGGGCATTGAAATACTGGTAGTTCTATTTATTGGGTTTCTCAGGTGGCTCAGTGGTAAAGAATCTGTCTGCTAATAATGCAAGAGACACAGGGGATGTGGTCTTGATCCCTGGGTTCGGAAGATTCCCAGGAGGAGAAAATGGTAACCCACTAGAGTATTCTTGCCTGGAAAATTCCATGGACGGAGGAGACTGGCAGGCTACAGTCCATGGGGTCACAAAGAGACATGACTGAGCACACATGCACAGTGGAATTTGTTATCAGTACAGATGGGAAGCCAAGGTTTATGAGAACAAAGGCACATAAACTGGTAGTTCTGTGGTAGGAAGATAAGACACATACAACAGAAAGCATTGTTTGTTTGCATCTCTACTTTTAAATAGAGGAGAATAATACGTGAGTTTAGAGAAGGATGTTAGGAAAGGAAACACAGGAGGTCTAAGAAGAGGGAAGGCAAGACACTTTATGTTTTCACCAACTTTATGTTTTAGGGCTTTCAAATAGGTGTTTTCTCTTTTCTTGAAGTAATTGGGATAAATTCTTGAAACATTTTGAATAGAAGTAATGAAGTAGAAAGGTACTGGAATTTCAATCCAGGTGTCCTCACTAAATGCATGAATTTGGACAAACTATATAACCATTTTCAATCCCAACTTTTCCATCTATTAAACATGAATTGTTTTTCACCCTATAGTCATTGTGAAAGTTAATCAAGACTGGATATAAACATCGATGGTCTCTCATGACACCTCAAAATTTGTATTATAAAATCCCATGTTCCTTCATGAAAATCAGACTTATGTGAGTAGTTTTGAACAATATGAATCATTGATTTTTATAAAATTATTCTTATCAGTTTAAAAGTGCAGTGTGGAATCCTGGGAATCTGCAGACCTAACAGTGAGAGTGATAGCATTTATTCTGGTGGGAGTACATCCTCAGATTCTTGAATCAAAAGTGAGCAAAGGAAAATGTTTCCCTTTCTCTCTCTCTCTTAATCTTGATTCATATTCCCACTTTCCTCCCACTAGTTATTTGTTTTTCCTTTTATTCTTCTTCTGCTGAATATTCTGTGAGTTTGCTCCTTTTAGAAGATCAGTGGAGTGGATGAGTGGAAATATAATTAGTAGAAACATGTTATTTTCATTTGCTTCCTCCAGCTCCAGCTCTCAGCGGCTCCCTATGGCTACTGAAGTAGCAAGAGAGATCACAGCTAGTTACCTGGAAACATCTTGGTAGGTTTCAACACTATGTGAGGGCATTTAAGGCCTCAGAGAAATGAGGAAAGAATCAAAGCACCGATGAGATTGTAAAGACTGGTGAAAAAAGAAATTGACCCAAATTCTTCATTTTATTCCTCCTCAGCACAATTCTCTGTTTTCTACTCTGCTCAAAGTCCTATCAACTTGAGTAATGAGGCTAAAAACCAGCACAAGATTAATTGCTCTAAGCCAAGTGAGTTATAGGCTGGGAGCAGCTTTAGATGGATTAACCACCAAACTTCATAATAGGTGGCACAGAGCAGTGAGGGAAGAATAGAAAGTAATGCACACATAAGGAAACTTATACCAATCTCATTTTTAGGTAATATAAAAAATGAATATAAATATCCACAAGTATGTACAAAATACATAACATTTCCATCTGGTAGATAAACTTAGGTTTGGAAAAGATCTAGGGTCACAGAATTTACTAATTGTTAGTAAAATTACTCAGACCCAAATTTTCTACCTTACTTTAGCTCCAATAATTGTCTTGCTGAAAGTCAAAGTCACTCAGTAATGTTTGACTCTTTGTGATCCCAAAGTCCATGGAATTCTCCAAGGCAGAATACTGGAGTGGGTAGCCTTTCCCTTCTCTAGGGTATCTTTCCAACCCAGGGACCAAATCCAGGTCTCCCACATTGCAAGTGGATTCTTTACTGGCTGAGCCACCAGGGAAGCTCAAGAATACTAGAGTGGGTAGCCTATCCCTTCTTCCAGCAGATCTTCCTGACTCAGGAATTGAACCAGGGTCTCCTGCATTGCAGGCAGATTCTTTATCAGCTCTGATACCAGGGAAGCCTGTCTTGTTAAAATCTCACTAATCAAATTTTGAATGAGTCATAGAAAAAGTTCTGGGATGAATTAGAAACTGTTTTACTTTCATATGCAAGTTTTACATAAGAAAATTTAATAAATGTTTCATAAAAATTGTAGAAAAATGTTAATAAATTAATAAGAATTATATAAACTATCAAAATAATTATCAGGAGATAATTTACAATGTAGTTAACATTTTATGGACAAATGATCTTTGTAAACAACTCCATGTTGAGCTACTTTGCCTATAAGAAGTTGTATGTATGTTTCCTTTAATCTTCTATAAACATAACTATTTAACTCTGAGCATTTCTCACACCCTCTTTTCCCCCACCCAAAACAAAAGAAAATTGTTCAAAGCATCCAGCCTTTTGACTTATTGATTGTTACACACCAGGACACAGAGCAAAAGGCAAATTACACCCATGCTGTAAAATTTTCAATTAATGCTCCACCAAGCTAATAAATATCAATAACCTCAGATAGGCAGATTACACCACCTTTATGGCAGAAAGTGAAGAGGAACTAAAAAGACTCTTGATGAAAGTGAAAGAAGAGAGTAAAAAAGTTGGCTTAAAGCTCAACATTCAGAAAACGAAGATCATGGCATCCGGTCCCATGATTTCATGGCAAATAGATGGGGAAACAGTGGAAACAGTGTCAGACTTTAATTTTTGGGCTCCAAAATCACTGCAGATGGTGACTGCAGCCATGAAATAAAAAGACAGTTACTCCTCGGAAGAAAAGTTAAGACCAACCTAGATAGCATATTGAAAAACAGAGACGTTACTTTGCCAACTAAGGTCCGTCTAGTCAAGGCTATGGTTTTTCCAGCAGTCATGTATGGATGTGAGAGTTGGACTGTGAAGAAAGCTGAGTGCCGAAGAATTGATGCTTTTGAACTGTGGTGTTTACTTACTTTTAATTGAGATATAAGTGACATAATATGCTAGTTCAGATATAACAAAAACATAATGATTTGTTATTAGTATACGTTGGAAAATCATCATAAGTTCAACCTATTATCTTACATAGCTCCAAAAAATTGCATTTCCTATAATAAGAACTAATATCTAGTCCCTTCAGTCAGTCAGTCAGTCACTCAGTTCAGTCACTCAGTCGGATCCGACTCTGCAATCCCATGAATCGCAGCACGCCAGGCCTCCCTGTCCATCACCAACTCCTGGAGTTCACTCAGATTCCCGTCCATCGAGTCGGTGATGCCATCCAGCCATCTCATCCTCTGTCGTCCCCTTCTCCTCCTGCCCTGAACCCCTCCCAGCATCAGACTCTTTTCCAATGAGTCAACTCTTCGCATGAGGTGGCCAAAGTACAGGAGTTTCAGCTTCACCAGCATTCCCTCCAAAGAAATCCCAGGGTTGATCTCCTTCAGAATGGACTGGTTGGATCTCCTTGCAGTCCAAGGGACTCTCAAGAGTCTTCTCCAACACCACAGTTCAAAAGCATCAATTCTTCAGTGCTCAGCTTTCTTCACAGTCCAACTCTCACATCCATACATGACCACTGGAAAAACCATAGCCTTGACTAAACGGACCTTTGTTGGCAAAGTAATGTCTCTGCTTTTGAATATGCTGTCTAGGTTGGTCATAACTTTTCTTCCAAGGAGTAAGCGTCTTTTAATTTAGCAACTGTCAAATATGCAATACAGTATTCCTAGCTATAGTCACCATGGTGTACATTACAATCGCATGACTAATTTATCTTATAACTGAAAGTTTGTGCTTTTTGACTCTTTTCATCCTCAGTTCAGTTCAGTTACTCAGGTGTGCCCAACTCTTTGCAACCTCATGGACTTCAGAAAGCCAGGCTTCCCTGTCCATCACTCAAACCCATGTCCATCGCGTCTGTGTTGCCATCAAAAATTTCATCCTGTCGTCCCCTTCTCCTCCCACCTTCAATCTTTCCCAGCATCAAGGTCTTTTCAAATGAGTTGATTCTTCCCATTGGGTGGCCAAAGTAATGGAGTTTCAGCTTCAGCATCAGTCCTTCCAACGAATATTCAGGACTGATTTCCTTCAGGATAGACTGGTTGGATCTCTTTGCTATCCAAGGAATTCTCAAGAGTCTTCTCCAACACCACAGTTCAAAAGCATCAATTCTTCGGCACTCAGCTTTCTTCATTGTCCAACTCTCACATCCATTCATGACTACGGGAAAAAATATAGCTTTCACTAGATGGACATTTTTGATACAGTCATGTCTCTGCTTTTTAATATGCTGTCTAGTTTGGCCATGGCTTTTCTTCCAAGGAGGAAGCATTTTTAATTTTGTGGCTGCAGTCACCATATGCAGTGATTTTGAAGCCCCCAAAAATAACATCTGTCACTGTTTGCATTGTTTCCCTATCTGTTTGCCATAAAGTGATGGGACAGGATGCCATGCTCTTAGTTTTCTGAATGTTGAGTTTTTAGTTAACATTTTCACTCTCCTCTTTCACTGTTCAAGAGGCTCTTTAATTCTTCTTCACTTTCTGCCATAAGGGTGGTGTCATCAGCATACCTGAGGTTATTGATATTTCTCCCAGCAATCTTTATTCCAGCCTGTGCTTCATCCACCCTGGCATTTTACATGATGTACTCTGCATATAACTTAAATAAGCAAGGTGACAAACTCCTTTCCCATTTGGAACCAGTCTGTTTTTCGATCTCCAGTTCTAACTGTTGTTTCTTGACCTGCATACAGATTTCTCAGGAAGCAAGAGGTGTGGTAGTCCCATCTTTTAAGAATTTTCCAAAGTTTGCTGTGATTCACATAGCCAAAGGCTTTGGTATAGTCAGTAAAGCAGAAATAGATGTTTTTCTGGAACTCACTTGCTTTTTTGATGATCCAAAAGATGTTGGCAATTTGATCTCTGGTTCCTCTGTCTTTTCTAAATCCAGCTTGAACATCTGGAAGTTCTCAGTTCCCATACTGTTGAAGCCTGGCTTGGAGAATTTTGAGCATTACCTTGCTAGCTTGTGAGATGAGTGCAATTGTGCCATATTTTGAGCATTCTTTGGCATTGCCTTTCTTAGGGATTGGAATGAAAACTGACCTTTTCCAGTCCTGTGGGCACTGCTGAGTTTTCCAGATTTGCTGACATATTGACTGCAGTACTTTCACAGCATCATCTTTTAGGATTTGAAATAGCTCAACTGAAATTCCATCACCTCCACTAGCTTTGTTTGTAGTGATGCTTCCTAAGGCTCACTTGACTAAGGCTTCCTAAGGCTAACATTCCAGGTTGTCTGGCTCTAGGTGAGTGATAATACCACTGTGATTATCTGAGTCATGAAGAATTTTGTTTATATAGTTCTTCTGTATTTTCTTGTTACCTCTTCTTAATATTTTCTGCTTCTGTTAGGTCCATATCATTTCTGTCCTTAATTGTGTCCATTTTCACATGAAAAGTTCCCTTGGTATCTTTGATTTTCTTGAAGAGATCTCTAGTCTTTCCTATTCAATTGTTTTCTTCTATTTCTTTGCACTGATCACTGAGGAAGGCTTTCTTGTCTCTCCTTGCTACTCTTTGGAACTCTGCATTCAAATGGGTATATCCTTTTCTCTTTTGCTTTTCACTTCTCTTCTTTTCTCAGGTATTTTTAAGGCCTCTTCAGACAACCATTTTGCCTTTTTGCATTTCTTTTTGTTGGGGATGGTCTTGATGGATGCCTCCTGTACAATATCATGCACTTCCATCCATAATTCTTCAGGCACTGTCTATCAGATCTAATCTCAGTCATATCTGCGTGGTGTTGCATTTTTTCCTGCTTTCTTCAACTTAAGTATGAATTTGGCAACAAGGAGTTCATGATCCGAGCCACAGTCAGTTCCAGCTCCTGTTTTGCTAACTGTATAGAGCTTCTCCATCTTTGGCTGCAGAGAATATAATCAATCTGATTTTGGTATTGACTATCTGGTAATGTCCACTTGTAAAGTCTTCTCTTGTGTTGTTGAAAGTAGATGTTTGTTATGACCAGTGCATTCTCTTGGCTAATTGTGTTAGACTTTGACCTGCTTCATGTTGTACTCCAAGGCACTTGTTTTTTTAGGATATCACATATAGTGCTTATATACTGCAAAATGTACAGGTAAAATTCTAAATATTTTTACTGATACTCAGTTATTTATTCTCAAGTCTTATTTTGGGTCCCTCAAGTATCAGACACCATCATAGGATGAGATATGAAAACCATTTATGATGGGAAACGTTCTGTTAAGGAAGCAGGAGTTTGTTAGAGGAGCCTTCAGACTTAAATACAGCTATGACATCTGGAAAGGAGAAGGGAAAGGAAGGATAGTGGTGCAGAGAGAGAGTCTCAGATTGTACCACATGCTGGGAAGGTTCCACAAGGTGGATGGTAGCCCCTGAGCCAAAGTTATGAGTAAGTGAAGCCCTGAGTCCTTCAGGAAAGTGTAGGCACCAGGATCCCCCTGTCATGGTCAGTCATGGACTGGAAGCATCCTGGGAAAAGGATGGCTTCCATGTAAATACACTGATGGATCCAGAGGATGGCATCTGGGGAAAACAGTCAGCATCACTACTCTTTGCAGCCAGTTTTAATGAACATAATCTGAACTGTAACCCCATGCATTCCACTTCTCATAACAACACTGTGAGTTATGTTTTACAATTGTTCCAGTCTAATTATAAGAAAACAGAGAAATAAAGGTTAAAGCATCCAAGTTCATATCTCAGTGCCCAATCAATGTATACAAATTTTCTTAATTTGTTATGTGATTTCTTCATACATTATCTTACAAAATTACACATGCTACATATCTCTTTCGGCTAATTAAATAATTTAAAACATCACCAGCTAATTCTACTACTGTATATGTTAGCAGAACATTTGATCTCCATTAATCTGTTTTTAAACCACACTCAGTAGAAATTGCACTATAAAACAAGAGATTGTGAAGTTTAAAAATAGATGGAAATACTAGAAACTGCCTGCAATAGTAAATAAAAATTCTAAAGAAACTCAGATGCTTGCTGCTTAGAAGAAAAGCTATAACAAACCTAGACAGCATATTAAAAAGCAGAGACATCACTTTGCTGACAAAGTTCTATATAGTCAAAGCTATGGTTTTATCAGTAGTCACGTACAAGCATGAAAGCTGGATCATAAAGAAGGCTGGCACCAAAGAATTGATGCTTTCAAACTGTGGTGCCAGATAAGACTCTTGAGAGTCCACTGGACAGGAAGGAGATCAAACCAGTCAATCCTAAAGGAAATCAACCCTGAATATTCATTGGAAGGACTGATGCTGAAGCTGAGGATACAATACTTTGGCCACCTGATGTGAAAAGCCGATCTGTTGGGAAAGACACTGATGCTGGGAAAAGTTGATGGCAGGAGGAGAAGAGGGCAACAGAATATGAAGTGGTTGGATGCCCTCATCGACTCAATGGACATGAGTTTGAACAAACTCTGGGAGAAGTGAAGGACAGAAGCCTGAAGTGCTGCTTGCAGTCCGTGGGGTCACAGTCAGATATGACTTAGTGACTGAACAACAACAAAAGAAACTCAGATAGAGTAAAACTCACTTTGTCATTAATTTTCATCTACCCTTTTATATCAAAGTAATATTGATAACAGTGGATAAGGAGGAACTTAGACTCTATGATGATAATATAAACTTGCTAAAATAAACAAATTGAATCATCTCCCAAAGCCAATACCCTATGATCAAAATGTTAATTTTATGTTGCTAAATTTAACACCCTTAATAATCTGTGTGTATTGTTTGCACCAGGAAAATATGATAAGCAGCATGCTAAGCCACGTAACAGGCACAAATCTCTCTTTGAACATTTGTCTTAGCTCTCTAGATTTCCAGTTCCACATCAATCCACAAGGAGATGGATTCTATCAGAAATGTGAAGAAAAGATCATCAGTCACCAGAGACACTAATTAAAAAAATGAGTAACAGGTTTTCTGGTGCAAATGTAGAGAATCAGATTAAGAAAAACAGAGTGAGGTCAGGGAATAGTCTCAAAGTACATTACAATAGGCTAGGTTTGGGAGTTGCTGAATTGGATGATCTGTAGTTATAAAACTGAAGCTACTTAGCAGCAGCAGTTATAAAACTATCCTTAAAACTCTCTACTTAATGTTCACATTAAAAATTTCCTTTATATAAATGTTTACATTTGATTGTTTTTCACAAATTTTTTCATCTATACCATGAGATAGAGTACCCAAAAATACTACAATAAATTTTTAGCCAAATATCATTAATGCCTAATGTAAATTACAAACAAACATAAACCACCTACTCAGTAGAATAATTAATTTCTGGATCAAAATTTAATTATATGTATGTGATATATATGTGTATATACATATATATATATGGTCTAAAATGGTATGTTAATTATCAGTAGAAACACTTGTCATCTATTAAGAATGGAATTTCATATAATGACTCCAATGTAAAAATTTTGTCAAAGGGTAGTGCTTGTGCATTTTGAAGCCCAGCCTTCTATAATATACTCTAACATTGCAGTTGAATGATGTTTTTAAGTTTCTCTATTTTCTTGTATCAGCAGTACATTACCAGTTAATGTTACAATTACTCACTGTGTTCATCTGTAAACAAAATTTAAAAAACATGATGTGAATATAATGCACTGCCAGAACAAACAGAGAATAACTAATTCTTGCTCCTATAACACCTTATGTCAACAAGCTCATTCATAATAATAAAAACTACACCTTCCAGTACATAATTTGATTAAACCTTACCAGAACACCTAACATTTCCTATTTTTGTATAACATTTAAAATACTCCAGATCTTGTAAGCTGATCTACATAGCAGTGAAGAGCATCATGGCAGCATTTTTCAACACACATAAAAAAGACATTGAGTTCTGTTCTTGTCTCTGCTGCTGTCTCCATGTGACATTGCAGGTGTGCAGCAAAAATAAAAAATAAAAGGTAGCATTTTTCTTGCTAACTCTTACAATTACTGCTTAAAGCCTCCGAATTAGACAGCTTCATTCAGTTCAGTTCAGTTTAGTCTCTCAGTCATGTCCAACTCTTTGCGACCCCATGAACCACAGCACGCCAGGCCTCCCTGACCATCACCAACTCCCGGAGTTCACCCAAATTCATGTCCATTGAGTCGGTGATGTCATCCAACCATCTCTTTATCTGTCGTCCCCTTCTCCTCCTCTTTCCCAGCATCAGGGTCTTTTCAAATGAGTCAGCTCTTCGCATCAGGTGGCCTAAGTATTGGAGTTTCATCTTCAACATCAGTCCTTCCAAAGAACACACAGGACTGATATCCTTTAGGATGGCCTGGTTGGATCTCTTTGCAGTCCAAGGGACTCTCAAGAGTCTTCTCCAACACCACAGTTCAAAAGCATCAATTCTTCGGTGCTTAGCTTTCTTTGTAGTCCAACTCTCACATCCATACATGACTACTGCAAAAACCATTAGCCCTGACTAGACAGACCCTTGTTGGCAAAGTAAAGTTTCTGCTTTTTAATATGTTATCTAGGTTGGTCTTAACTTTCCTTCCTAGGAGTAAGTGCCTTTTAATTTCATGGCTACAATTACCACCTGCAGTGATTTTGGAGGCCAAAAAAATAAAGTCAGCCACTGTTTCCCCATCTATTTGCCATGAAGTGATGTGACTGGATGCCATGATCTTCGTTTTCTGAATGTTGAGCTTTAAGCCAACATTTTTACTCTCCTCTTTCACTTTCATCAAGAGGCTCTTTAATTCTTCTTCACTTTCTGCCATAAAGGTGGTGTCATCTGCATATCTGAGGTTATTGCTATTTCTCCCAGTAATCTTGATTCCAGCTTGTGCTTCTTCCAGCCCAGCGTTTTTCATGTACTCTGGATATAAGTTAAATAAGCAGGGTGACAATATACAGCCTTGATGTACTCTTTTCCCCAATTTGGAACCAGTCTGTTGTTCTATGTCCACTTCTAACTGTTGCTTTCTCACCTGCATACAGGTTTCTCAAGAGGCTGGTCAGGTGGTCTGGTATTCCCATCTCTTGAAAAATTGTCCACAGTCTATTGTGATCCACACAGTCAAAGGCTTTGGCATAGTCAATAAAGCAGAAATAGATGTTTTTCTGGAACTCACTTGCTTTTTCAATGATCTAGCAGATGTTGGAATATTGATCTCTGGTTCCTCTGCCTTTTCTGAAACCAGTTTGAACATCTGGAAGCTCATGGTTCACATATTGCTAAAGCCTGGCTTGGAGAATTTTAAGCATTACTTTACTAGTGTGTGAGATGGGTGCAATTGTGCTGTAGTTTGAGCATTCTTTGGCATTGCCTTTCTTTGGGATTGGAATGAAAACTGACCTTTTCCAGTCCTGTGGCCACTGCTGAGTTTTCCAAGTTTGCTGGCATATTGAGTGCAGCACTTTCACAGCATCATCATACCAAATAACTTAATCCTGCTTCCCGCTGCTACTACCACCAGCTACTGCCCAAACATATATGGTTCATATTATTTTAGTCCAGCATTTATCACTTTCTTATGAAAAGTCATTAGAAACACTGCTATTGTGCTAATAAGCCACTAATTTGCTAATTGCCCTACCCAGTTCCGCAATCAGAAAAAAAAAACTCTATAGTGAAATGAAGATGAAAGAGACAAATGAAGAAACAAGTTATGTCAGCCTTCTAGAGATTGTAAGGAAAATATATTTTAAATACATTTGAATTTGCATTATGTAATTAAAAGAGCAACTCATAATCTTTGCAATAAATAAATCAATACCAATACCAATCATATTTGATCATCACCCCACTTCTTTGTTATCTGAACCCCATTCCAGTTCCATCTCTCTAATCAGTATTAACTATTGTATGTGTACTCTGTCACACCTTTTTTTCCCAATTAAAAAAAAATAGTGTAATTGTTTTGTTGACACACCTCTCTTCATGTTCTTTAGAGATGTAGAGATTTTTGAAGTTTATACATGTATTTTAATAAAAAGTACATAGTATCTAGTAACTTGCTTTTTTCATGTAACCTATTCTATCTCTTTTTTCTCTTTCTCTCTTTCTCTCTCTTTTTAATTTTCCTATGACTCTGTGCATGGAAGGGGTGTTAAATAGTGTTCCACCAGGAAAATGGGAAGTAATCTAGATTTTCTAGCACCAAGAAAGTAGCGTGCATGCTAAGTTGATTCAGTCATGTTGGAGTCTTTATGACCCTATGGACTGTAACCCAGCCATAGCCAGAGCAGGCCCCTCTGTCCAGGGGAATCTTCCCGGCCCAAGGATCAAACATGTGTTTCATGTCTGTTGCATTGGCAGGCAAGTTCTTTACCACTAGTGCCACCTGGGAAGCCCCCCCTCCCCCCCCACCGAAGTAGGAAAGCAGTTAAATAAAAACTGCTCTTGGTTTTCAGGATACCTAGGGTACAAGATTTGGGAGCAGTTCACACATAATTCACTGCAAGCCCTGTGCTCTTGTTCCAATGAAAAGGGGGAGAAAAAAAAAAAAGAGGCATACAGGGTTTTTTGTGGTTTTTTTTTTTCTGTCTTTCCTTTTCCTGAGAACAAAGCAAATAAAGAGAACAGTGAGAAGGCCTAAACATTCCTAACTATTTTAACTGCTCCTAAGTCTGCATGCCTGTTACTAAGTTTACTTTTCTGCCCCCTAACTCTACAGGAGCTACAATTCACACCTATTTCCCTTTGACTGTATGGTAAATACAGCCTGTATCTGGTGTTTACCCTTACAACACTCTTCCCCTTATAGTTCTTTTTTTTTTTTACATGTCAGAAAGAAGTCCACACAGTCACTTAAATGCCAGACTCAATTACTGGGTTACTGACCCCAGCTGATGACTATCTTTGAAACAATACAAGAGGGAGAAATCAAGATCCTAACACCTTTGTCCTTCATCACCAGCTCCTGAGTGTGAGCCTTCATCTTACATAAGCTCCTAGACTCCTCATGGAGTGGGAGGGACACAGTTCTTGAGACATGAGCATACTGTGTTCCCGTGTTGCCTGGCTGAGCTGCTGGCTGAGAATTAAAGCCACCAAATTCCAAACTCTGTATTTTTTATTTGATTTTGGTGAGCAGAGAAAGCCAAGATTTTGGCCAGCAATACTCTCTATTCTTCCATCTGGAAATTGCCACCTATTTCTAAAAGATGTATAATAGCCTTTCATTGGTAACATCTAATCCAGATGTCTAATGTAATGTGAGTCTGGGAAATCTAGATCAGAGTATGATCCTTGAAGTACACTGGAGAGTATGGAAGCAGAGTAATGTTGAAGTAACAACAAACAATCCAGCAAAATTGTAAAACCATTGAAATTTGAATAGCTATAAATTTATTTATATCATAAATAATCAAATATTGATTAAGGACAAGATTTATGTTTGAATTTTTTTTTCTCTCTCTGTACCTCACCCTCAAATTTTACAATTATCAACTTCTGTGCTCATATTTCTCTTTGGATTCAGCTCAGTTCAGTCACTCAGTGGTGTCCGACTCTGTGCAACCCCATGGACTGCAGCACACAAGGCTTCCATGCTTCACTGTCCATCACCAACTCCTGGAGCATATTCAACTCATGTCCATCAAGACAGTGATGCCATCCATCCATCTCATCCTCTGTTGTCCCCTTCTCCTCCCTCTTTCAATCATTTCCAGCATCAGGGTCTTTCCCAATGAGTCAGTTCTTCGCATCAGGTGGCCAAAGTATTGAAGTTTCAGCTTCAGCATCAGTCCTTCCAATGAATATTTAGGACTGATTTCCTTCAGGATAGAGTGATTAGATCTCCTTGCTGTTCAATGGACTCTCAAGAGTCTTCTCCAACACCACAGTTCAAAAGCATCAATTCTTCAGCACTCAGTTTTCTTTATCCTCCAACTCTTATGTGACAGACCATTGTCGGTAAAGTAATGTCTCTGCTTTTCAATATGCTGTCGAGTTTGATCATAAATTTCCTTCCAAGGAGCAAGCGTCTTTTAATTTCATATCTGCAGTCACCATCTGCAGTAATTTTGGAGCCCCCCCCCCCCAAAAAAATAAAATCCGTCACTGTTTCCATTGTTTCCCCATTTATTTTCCATGAAGTGATTGGACCGGATGCTATGATCTTAGTTTTCTGAATGTTGAGCTTTAAGCCAACATTTTCAGTCTCTTCTTTCACATTTATCAAGAGGCTCTTTAGTTCTTCACTTTCTGCCAGCAAGATTGGTGTCATCTGCATATCTGAGGTTATTGATATTCCTCCTGGCAATCTTGATTCCAGCCTGTGCTTCATCCAGCCCGGCATTTCACATGATGTACTCTGCATATAAGTTAAATAAGCAGGGTGACAATATATAACTTTGATGTACTCTTTCCCCAACTTGGAACCAGTCTGTTGTTCCACGTCTGGTTCTAACTGTTGCTTCTTGACCTGCATACAGATTTCTCAGGAGGCAGGTCAGGTGGTCTGGTATTCCCATCTCTTTAAGAATTTTCCACAGTTTGTTGTGATCCACACAGTCAAAGGCTTTGGCATAATCAATAAAGAAGAGGTAGATGTTTTTCTGGAAATTTCTTGCTTTTTCGATGATCCAGTGGATGTTGGCAATTTGATCTCTGGTTCCTCTGCCTTTTCTAAATCCAGGTTGAACATCTGGAAGTTCTCAGTTCACATATTGTTGAAGCCTGGCTTAGAGAATTTTGAGCATTACTTTACTAGCGTGCGTGATGAGTGCAATTGTGTGGTAGTTTGAACATTCTTTGGTGTTGCCTTTCTTTGAGATTGGAATGAAAACTGACCTTTTCCAGTCCTGTGGCCACTGCTGTTTTTCAAGTTTGCTGGCATATTGAGTGGAGCACTTTCAGCATCATCTTTTAGGATTTGAAATAGCTCAACTGAAATTCCATCACCCCACTGGCTTTGTTCATAGTGATGTTTCCTAAGCCCCACTTGACTTGGCATACCAGAATGTCTGGCTCTAGCTGAGAGATCACACCATCATGGTTATCTGGGTCATGAAGATCTTTTTTGTATAATTCTTCTATGTATTCCAGCCACCTCTTCTCAATATCTTCTGGTTCTGTTAGGTACATGTAATTTCTGTCCTTTACAGTGCCCATCTTTTCATGAACTGTTTCCTTGGTATCTCTCATTTTCTTGAAGGGATCTCTAGTCTTTCCCATTCTATTGTTTTCCTCTATTTCTTCGTACTGCTCACTGAGGAAGGCTTTCTTATCTCTCCTTGCTATTCTTTGGAACTCTCATTCAAACCGGTATATTTTTCCTTTTCTGCTTTGCCTTTGCTTCTCTTCTTTTCATACCTGATTGATTGTAAGGCCTCCCCAGACAACCATTTTGCCCTTTTGCATTTCTTTTTCTTGGCGAAGGCTTGATCACTGCCTCCTGTACAATGTCATGAACCTCCATCCATAGTTGTTCAGGCACTCTATCAAATCTAGTCCCTTGAATCTATTTGTCACTTCCACTGTATAAGTGTAAGGGATTTTATTTAAATCTTACCTGAGTGGTCTGCTGGTTTTCCCTACTTTCCTCAATTTAAGTCTGAATTTGGCAATAAAGAGTTCATGATCTGAGCCACAGTCAGCTCTGGTTTTGTTTTTGCTGACTGTATACAGCTTCTCCATCTTTGGCTGCAAATAATATAATCAATCTGATTTTGGTACTGACCCTCTGGTGATGTCCATGTGTAGAGTCTTCTCTTGTGTTGTTGGAAGAGGCTTTTTTCTATCACCAGTGTGTTGTCTTTTTCAAAACTCTATCAGCCTTTGCCCTGCTTCATTTTGTGCTCCAAGGCCAAATTTTCCCAATACTCTAAGTATCTCTTGACTTCCTACTTTTGCATTCCAGTTCCCTATAATGAAAAGGATAACTTTTTTGGGTGTTCTAGAAGGTCTCATAGGTCCTCATAGAATGGTTCAACTTCAGCTTCTTCAGCATTACTGTTTGGGGCATAGACCTGAATTACTGTGATATTGAACATTTTGCCTGGAAACAACCAGAGATCATTCTGTCATTTTTGAGATTGTATCTAAGTACTGCATTTTGGACTCTTTCATTGACTATAATGGCTACTCATTTCTTCTAAGAGATTCTTGCCCACAGTAGTAAATATAATGGTCACCTGAGTTCAATTCACCCATTCAGTCCATTTTAGTTCACTGATTCCTAAAATGTCAATTCTTGCCATCTCCTGTTTGACCACTTACCTGATTCATGGACCTAACATTCCAGGTTCCTATTCAGTGTTGCTCTACAGCATCGGACTTTACTTCTATCACCAGTCACATCCACAACTGGGTATTGTTTTTGCTTTGGCTCCAACTTTGTTTGGATTATATATTTTACTTCACTGCCTTAAGCACTAAGTGGGCCATACACCCTGAAAACTAGTGTTTTCTCAAAGTTAATGTCTCCTTATATACTTTTATTTGTTAATTTCTCAACAATATTTCTATGTTGCTTTCAGAAGCTCCCATACTTGGATATATGCCTTACTGACTTTATGCATCTATTTTTTTTTTTAGTTTCCTTGTTTTCCATTTATTTTTTTCACCTTTTATTTTCTAGACTTCCTAAAATTTGCAATTTTTAATAACTTGAAATGTTCCATAATTTTATACTTAAGAAAAATCACTGATTTATAGCACTTTTCCCCCCACAGATAGTGAAATATCTTTTGTTAGATTTTGCAGACATTAAGTATACACGTGTTAAAATTCTCCTTTTCTCCTGAGTCTTCTCAAACTGTTTTATCTCTCTGTTATGTGGAAGGACTGATTGGAATCTCTGTTGATCCAAGAGATTATTGGATCATTCTTTACTTAGTAGTGAGGTACTAGAAAACACTGTGAATTGTGTGAGAAGTGTACATGGACAGGCATCATTTTACAGTGACAGGCACCAAGATTTCTCATTGGAGGATACCAAAGTGTGTTCTGACTAGTAAGGCAGGCACTTTCCAAAGAAAGATGCTCAAAATCATATGTCTGGGCTATTTTCCTGTTACATTTTAATTAATTATCTAGGAATATTAATTTTAGTACACTTTTTAAACAATTCTGAATCTTTTTTCTCAGTTTTTTTATGGTAAAATAACACCTAATCTTTTCATTTTTGTGTACCAAATGTTCTTCACTAATCAACTTAAAAAAAATCATAACCTAAAAGTTGAAAGTTGTTTTACTTGGTGGGAATTTTTAGAATTTCAAACCCAGGAGATAGTATCTCAAGTGAACTTGCTCTGAGGAGGTGGGGGAGGAGGTTAGGTTATATAGAAGTTTACAACAAAGGGCAGGTAGTCTGAACATCAAAATATTTTTGTGAATTAAAGAAAACCAGATATCTCAAGTTAAGGAATTTAGCACTTTCCTATGTATGGGAAGATGCAAGAGTCTTGCTCACTAGAAGCATTTTTTTCATATACATCTCAGTTATCTGGGGCCATCATCCTTTGTTTTTCCTCAGTGTTCACCTTAGGGAGTGGCTGCAGCCCAATGGCTACTGGATATTATTATCCTTCCTGGTTGCCCTGGAAGGATGAAATTGCTAATGACTGTGACAACCTTCTTTATTAATATTGCAGGAAATACTCCATTTCTCACATTCATGACTTTTGACTCTTCACCTAACAACTTGACCTTTCTGAATGTAAACAAAGGTTCTTTAACAGTTTTGAATATTTATTATTTTATTTTTAAAGCATAAATATTTGCTCCATTTATAAGGGTTTTTTTTTTCTTTCAGTTTATGGCAATTTATGCTAATAATAATTATCAAGTTAAGCATAATTTTACACACATTTAAAATACCAACTTACTCATAAATTGAGTTCACAGAAATACTGTATTACATTTTAATAATTTTAGTAATTACTACACAATTTGTAATTTGAGCTAATCAGTATAAAAAATGAAAATTTTTAATAGTAACATTATAGGACCTGTTACTGTCAGGTAAGAAAAATCTTGCTTCATTTTCTTTCTTTTGAAAATTTCCACATTCTATCATTAGATAATAATAGAATTATCTCCCCAATCTAAATTTCTTCTGAAATAAAGCAGAATTTTGAGGACAAAATGCTAAATATTTATATAGTAATATTTTCTAACTTAAAAACTTGCAGAAATGTGCCCACTACAATATGAATTTAATATCTGACCAAAGAGTATCTTTCTCCCTGTTCATATTGATGTTAAACTGGAAAACCTTAGCTATTTTAAAACTAATGCCATTTTTTAGTTAATAAACATATGATAATATATACAGAAAAGTCATTAATTTCTAGGTAATATGATAACCACTTCATATAAATTATTTTGTTTTAGTCTCACAGTGTCTCATGAAGTAAGCATTGTTTTTTTATACATTTGTCATAGCAGCAAAATCTATCTGCTATCTCTTATGTTCCCTCTCCTTGAACTATAACTTCTACTATTTGCACTTGGAAGGTTGGCATCCACTCACCAGTTTATTCATTTATTTTATTTGCAGTTTAGTTTGTTTGGTAAAAAAAAATCTTCCATTTGCTTATCTGAAACCCAAGTTCTATCCTCTTAAATTTAACTTTTATTTCCTGAGGATACACTTTCCTCCATCGCAGTACTGAACTGAGCTCAGGCAATAGGGAAGCAGCAAGGAGAATATGGTATTCTAGTCAGTGGCCACTGCACTACCAATCTTTCTTTTGTTAGTTGTATCATGTTTAATGGTATTAACAGTGGCATCAGCAAAATATGCTTCTCCAGAGGTAGCAGACTATGTCGTTGAAGATGTCTAGTCTTTCTCTCTGTTCTGCCACCTTCAATGACTGACTTATATTCAGAGTAGCTTCATTGTCCAGAAACATTTATAATGTTCCAACCACCATGTTCAAATTCCGGCAGGGTATTGGATAAATAAAGAAAAGTTAAAAACTCCTTTCTCATAAGTTTCTACTACTAATTCTTCCTTAAGTGTCTTTGATCAGAACATATTCACACTGCTATAATTATTTGCAACGAGTCTGGGAAGTGTTTGTGTTGTGTGTGTGTGCATACATTCATGTTTGAAGATACTTCTTAGCACAATAATATAGATTTCTGTTTCTGTGTAAATTTAATCCTCCCACAGTCCATCCCTTTGGCAAACTAGCTATCAAAGGAGGTGCTGATTCCCAAATACTGAAAGATTCAGCCTTTTTACAAAAGTATCAGACTCAAAATTTCACCCAGTTACTGAACAATCTCAAAGCCCTGGATGTTTGCTTCTTGTGTGTTTGTCTCATGCTGGATAGTAGATAACATCTCACAGTCCATTGGTCTGAAACTAATATTAAATGAATCCTCTGTTTTCAATAATAATTTAAGCACAGTGGTAGGGATGAAATAATATATCTGTAATAAAAATCCCCATTTAGAAGACATATGCAGAAATTACTAGTGCATAACTTTTAGCAAATATAGCTATGCAGCCACAATATAAACTCCTGCTTTGAGTCAGGCTCTGTCTCTACTCTCTGGGAGCCCTTTCTTGTCAATATTCACTTGTCTACAATAAAGCTGAACAATGGATAGGATATCCAGAATCCCTAAGGTACATATAGTTTGAATAACTTGCTTTGTGATGGTATAGCTTTAAAGAGCTTTACTTTTTTTTTTCTTTTTTTAAGTTTCTTCCAGTCACTGGCTACTGTAGGACAGGAATGAAGTGTCTTTTACAAAGAAAGCAATAACAGTAAAATATTAATACTCTCATTCCCAAATATAATAGATTTAAAATTTTCCTTTACAAAGTAACATCAGTGGTTATAATTTAAGGTATATGCCACCCTCGTGAGACATCTGGTATCTTGGCGAGAGGTTTAGAATATTTTGGAACACTTAATTTTTAAAGATCTAAGTAAGTATAATGATGAAAGTATGAAATAAAATGTCACAAGATCTAAGTTTGTCTCTACATCT
Organism: Budorcas taxicolor; assembly: GCF_023091745.1. Classification (NCBI taxonomy): domain Eukaryota; kingdom Metazoa; phylum Chordata; class Mammalia; order Artiodactyla; family Bovidae; genus Budorcas; species Budorcas taxicolor. The sequence continues at coordinate 93,349,117 of NC_068910.1, forward strand.
ATATTTACCAGATATTTGGCTTTGAACATGAAACAGACATTCCTTAACTTAGTTTTGCCTTCTTTAAAATGCTATTAGCCTCCACAAGAAACAAATGAGATAATATGAATAAAAAGTGTTTTGTGGACTATAAATAGCTCATTATATCAGGTATTATTGCTATGACAGCAATCACTGAAGAGCACCCACTATAATAGAAAATTTTCTCTATATAAAATATGTCATAAAAGAAAAGAATTATGTAATGTGCTGAGCATACTATCAAGTATTGTATATTGCTCAAGGGACATTTCTGTGAGAACTTGGCATTGCTATTCTCTCAGTGTCAAATGCATCATTGTGGCTGCATTATAGAACATCATTATTTGTGGCATCTCTCACAAATTTCACATATAATGAATATATATAATTTTCCTTTTTGAAGCACAAATAGAAAATACTAGTTTCTTAGAATTGAAAGAGTTGCAATTTATTGTAGAAATAAATTCTTATCAAGGGCTGTGTGTCCTTGTTTCAACAAGCCTTTAGATCCCAGCTCAAATATATTCTTTAATAGCCGATAAGCTGTACAAAGAGATACTGAACACTGGGAAAAACATGGGGCTGTTCAGAATGCGCAAATATAGCTATCCCAGTTTTGCTTCCTATTGTGCAGATGGATTTTTCCCTAGTGCTTCTGGAAAGAGTCCATAATATTCTTCCATGTACACACATCTAGGACTCCAGCCCAGGGCAATCTTTTCATTATCAAGAACCAGTGTCAAAACACTGACATCAGTTTAGGAAAATGAGGACAGCAAGTTAAAATTTAACCACTTGGACAGAAAATGTCAGATTGACTACATAGATACTGCCTTTGTGTAGAGGTAATTACTTAGAAAAAGAGTGAATGACTCATTTTCATATAACCCAGGCAAATATTTTCAACTTAATTTTCAGTGGTTTGTCTATTTCAACATCATATATGCATGGGGACTTGTGGCATGTATTTGTGGTATCATATATATTCATGCACATACATGTTTGCACATATAACATATTATTTGTATGAATTACATATTATATTTATATATAATTACTATACAGTGAAAAATCCCTCACATTCTCACCCCCATCTAACCTACACATACACAAAAATAATGATTATTACTGTTTTTTGTCTTTATCTCTTGATATATATATTTACACAAGTGACAAAAATATATGCCTAAACCCCCTTATTTCATAAGAAATGGCACATTATCACACTCTTTTGTACCTTGATTTTTTCATTTAATAATAGGTAGTACATTCATATCAATACATATATACCTCATTTTTTATACAAGTACATGAATTCTATTCTATGATAATCTATAACGTAACTGGCCCCTTCTTGATAGACAATAACATACTAAATATAATATAATGTTTAAAAATCACCTCAATGGAAACTTTCAATGTGTTATTTCCTAGAGTGCAAGTAGCCATGTTGGTCAATCTAGACAAACTAGAAAAACTTGATTTCTTCCAAGACAATATAGAAGAAATGGATAAATTGTTAGACACATACAACTTCACAGCACAGAATTAGGGAGAATTAGAAAATCTAAGTGAACAAATATGGATTAAGGAGATTAGATCAGTAATCAGTAGCCTCTTGACAAAAAGCCCAGGACCAGATAACATCACTGTGAATTACCATCAATCCTTCACAAATTCTAAAAAAAAAAAAAAAAAAAAAAAAAACCCTGAAAAAGAGGGAACTCTCTCAAACTCATTTCATGAGACAGGCATTATTTTGATAACAAAAGCAATTAAGGTCAGTATGAAGAAAGAAACTTACTAGCCAATATCTTAATATAAATGCAAAAATTCTCAATAAATATATTAGCAAACAGAATTCAGATTCAAGGGATATCCTTTTAATGTGATAATCTCACATTATCTAGTGGGATTTTATTTGGGATGCAAAGATGTTTCAGTGTACTCAAATCAATAATTGTGATACGTCACATTAACACAGTGAAAGATAAAAATCACAACAGATGCATAAAAAATATTTTACAAAATTCAGTATCCATACATGATGAAAAACTCAACAAATTAAGTATAGAAGAAATGTACTTCAACATAATAAATGCCATATATGACAAGCCCACAACTAACATCATGTGCATGAACTCTCAATCATGTCTGACTCTTTATTACCCTAGGGACCATAGCCCACCAGGTGCCTCTGTCCGTGGGATTTTCCAGCTAAGAACACTGGAGTGGGTTTCCATTTCCTTCTCCAGGGGATCTTCCCAACCCAGGGTTCAAACCATGTCTCTTGCATCTCCTGCACTGACAGGCAGGTTCTTTACCGGTTGAGCCACCCACTAAATGGTTAAAGGTTGAAAACTCCTCCTTTACGATCAGGAACAAGACAATGGTGCCTTCTCACATCACTCCTATTCAGCAGAGTATCAAAAGTCCTAGCTAGAGCAATCAGGCAAGTAAAAGAAATAAAAGTCATCAAAATTCAAAAAGAATTAAAATGCAGATGACATAAATTTATATCCAGAAAATCCTAAAGACTATATCAATAAACTATTAGATCTTAAAAATCAACAAATCCAGTAAACTGCAGGATAAAAAACCAATACTCCATAATGAGTTTTATTTCTATACACTAACAATTAATTATCTGAAAAAACTAAAGAAAGCATTTTTATTACAATAGCATTAAAAATATAAAATTCTTAGTAGCAAATTTAACCAAGGATGCAAAAGATCTCTACACTGAAAGCTATAAGACATTGAGTAATGGAAATACACCCTATGTTTATAGGTTGTTGGAGAAGGAAATGGCAACCCACTCCAATATTCTTGCCTGGAATATCCCATGGATGGAGGAACCTGGCAGGCAATAGTCCATGGGGTCACAAAGAGTCGGACATGACTAAGTGACTTCACTTCTATTTTATAGGTTGGAAGAATTCATACTGTTAAAATGTCCATACTACCCAAAGCTATCTATAGATTCAATGCACTATCAAGACTCCAACTGCATTTTTACAGAAAAGGAAAAAAAGAAAAAAAAACTGCTAAGATATGCATAGAACCACAAAAGACTCCAAATTGAAAAAGCAATTTTGAGAAAAGAAGAACAAAGCTGGAGGCATCATATATCCTGATTTTGAACTGTATTAAAAAGCCATAGTATTCAAAACACTATGATACAACCTTAAAAGCAGATACATACCAATGGAACAGAATAGAGACCCAGAAATAAATGTGTAAGTATATGGTCAACTCTTATTTAACAGGCAAAGCAAGAATAGTCAAAGAAGAAGAAGTAGTTTCTTCAATAAATGGTGTTAGGGAAATTGGAGAGTCACATGCAAAATAAAGAAATTAAGCTCCTATCTTACACTACTCACAAAAATTAACTTAAAATGGTTTGTTTAAAGATTTAAATGTTAGACTTGAAGCCATCAAACTCCTGGAACAAAATTGGGAAACAAAACTTGGGACATGGGACTTGAAAATGTTTTTTGGGGATATGACATCTAAAGCAGAAGCAACAAAATCAATAATAAATAAGTGAGACCACATCAAACTTAAAAGCCACTACACAGGAAAAGAAATGATCAACAAAACAAAAAGATGGTTTACAAAATAGGAGAAAATATTTTCAAACCACAAAACTGACAATGGGTTAAAATCTAAAATATATATGAGTAACCCATACAAACAAACAAACACAAAATTAATCCAAATTTAAAAATGGGCAAAGTACCAAGAGAGATATTTTTCCATTGAAGACATACAACTGACCAACAGGTACACAGAAAATTGTCCAACCTCATTAACTAGTGGGGAAGTGAAAATGAAAACCTCAATGAAATATTACATCACATTACACATCTGTTAGAATGTGCTATGCTAATTCACCCCAGTCATATCCAACTCATTGCAACCCCATAGACTGTAGCTCACCAGGCTTCTCTGTCCATGGAATTCTCCAGGCAAGAAAATTAGAGTGAGTTGCCATTCCCTTCTCCAGGGTATCCTCCCAATCCAGGAACTGAACTTGCATCTCATGTCTCCTGCATTGGCAGGTGGATTCTTTATCACTAGCTCCACCAGGGATTGCTCTATTAAAGTGGCTGTTACCAAAGAGACAAGAGAACAAAACCTGGCTAGGATGTGGAGAACTAGAAACCTCTGTGTACTTATGATGGGAATGTAAATTTGTACAGTCACTATTGAAAATAGTATGAAGTTTCCTTAAAAATTAAAAATGGGAATACCATAAGGTTCAGAAATTCCACTTCTGGGTATGTCTGAAGAAAATAAAATCACTACCCCAAAGAGATATTCACTCCCATGTTCACTATGACAATATATAAAATAAGATAGAGAAGACATGGGAATGACCTAAATATCCACTGATGCATGAATAGACAAAAAACAAACAAACAAAAAAGATGTGAAATATTGTTTGGCCACCTGATGTGAAGAACTGATTCATTTGAAAAGACCCTGATGCTGGGAAAGATTGAAGGCAGGAGGAGAAGGGGGCAACAGAGGATGAGGTGGTTGGATGGCATCACCAACTTGATGGACATCAGTTTGAGCAAGCTTTGGGAATTGTCGATGGACAGGGAAGCCTGGTGTGCTGCAGTCTATGGGGTTGCAAAGAGTCAGACACGACTGAGTAACTGAACTAAGTTGATATTGTTGTTTACTTGCTAAGTCTTATCTGACTCTTGTGACCCCATGGACTGTAGCCCACCAGGCTCCTCAGTTCTTTGGATTTTCCAGGCAAGAATACTGGAGTGGATTACTATTTGCTTCTCCAGGGGATCTGCTCAACCCAGGAATCAAACTCACCCCTCCTGTGTTAGCGGGCAGATGCTTTACCACTGAGCCATGAGACAAGTCCATGTGATATATTCAGTTCAGTTCAGTTGCTCAGTCATGTCCAACTCTTTGGGACCCCATGAACCGCAGCACACCAGGCCTCCCAAGTTCCAGACTCCACCCAAACCCATGTCCATCGAGTCAGGGATGCCATCCAGCCATTTCATCCTCTGTCGTCCCCTTCTCCTCCTGCGCTCAATCTTTCCCACCATCAGGGTCTTTTCCAATGAGTCAGCTCTTTGCATCAGGTGGCCAAAGTACTGGAGTTTCAGCTTTAGCATCAGTCCTTCCAATGAACACCCAGGACTGATCTTTAGAATGGACTGGTTGGATCTCCTTACAGTCCAAGGGACTCTCAAGAGTCTTCTCCAACACCACAGTTCAAACAAATAAACAATTTCAATATTTAATTAAAGAATTATCTAACTTACTTTTAATTTAATACCAATCATTAAAAATACAGAGAAATAGAACAGAATATGCATCATCAAATTGGGTTTTGACCCATATCCAGACTTAAACAGTTCTGGAAATCCCATGTCACAGCAAATCCAGAGTTCTAATAGGAAAATGTCCCAGGTAACAGGTCCACTCCATGGGTGAGACTTCAAAGTTTCAATTTGGGGGGTTCTGTTTTATAATCCCTGGCCACAAACTGATATCATCACCAGTCTGTATCATCAGTCTGTGACTAAATTGCTGCTCTGGTTTCATGTTAATACTGTTTGCTTTATCTTGTAAGTGTTGACATTCTCAAGCCCAGGAGACTGGTCAGATCTCTGGGGCTCAGGAGGATTCCAAGACTCACCCCCAATATTACCTATGATGCCACCTAACTGGCTGGTAACACTCTGTGCCCGTGCAGGCAGGCACACAGCCTGGGTGGCATCTAGGCAGAAGCAAGGTGAGAGGCCTACTCTGCTTTGTCTACTGAAGCCTGAACAAGACTTCAATTTTAATTTCCCTAAAGGGTGTTACAGTAAGTGAAATCAATCAAAAATGAATACTGTATAATATCACCTACATGGAATATATATATATAATATATATTATATAATATATAATATAATAATATTATATATATTATAATATATATATAAATGTTATATATAAACCTCAGAATCTTCCTGCAATGCAGAAGACCTGAGTTCTATCCCTGGTTTGGGAAGATCCCCTGAGAAGGGCATGAGAACCCACTCCAGTATTCTTGCCTGAAGAATTCCATAAACAGAGGAGCCTGGCAGGCTACAGTCCACGAGGTCACAGAGTCAGACACGACTGAGCAACTAATGCTTTCTCAGACCTCATAAAAACAAATATCAGATTTGTGGTTGCCAGAGGTGGAGGATAGTGAAAGTGGAAGAGAAGTCACTCAGTCATGTCGGGAGGCAAATAAGTAAAGGTGGCCAAAGGTACAAACTTACAGTCATAAGATAAGTTGTGGATATGTTATATACAATATATTGCAGCATGGATATGTTACTTACAACACAATGACTAGAGTTCACAATATTGTATTGCATATTTAAAAGTTGCTAAGAGAGCAAATCTTAAAAGTTCTCATCACTAAAAAGAAGGGTAAACACATGAGATTATTTATGTTAACTAAACTCATCACAGTAACCATTTTGTAATACATACAATCCCGTGGACTTCAGCCTGCGAGACTCTTTCTGTCCATGGGATTCTCCAGGTAAGAATACTGGAGTGGGTGCCCATTCCCTTCTCTAGGGGATCTTCCCCACCCAGAGACAGAACCTGGATCTCCTGCACTGCAGGCAGATTCTTTACCATCTGACACACCAGGGAAGCCCCCTTCACAATATATATGTATATCAAATCATCATGTTGTACATTTACAACTAGCACAACATTATATATCAATTATATCTCAATAAAACTAGAGAAAAATAAATTTAAATCAATATATATATTATCTGTATTGATATTTTTCACAATATATAGTTAAAATTGTTATGATTACAAATGAAATATTTTTCTAAGGTTTTGTGTAAAGAGGTAACACAGAAATGGTGCTTCTTAGGTGGTATGGTGGTAAAGAATCCACCTGCCAATGCAGGACATGCCAAAGGTGTGGATTCAGTCGCTGGGTTGGGAAAATCCCCTAAAGAAAAACTGGCTACCTGATTCCATATTCTTGCCTGAAGAATTCCAAGGACAGAGGAGGCTGGTGGGCTACAGTCCATTGGGTTGCAAAGAGCTGGACACGACTGAATGAGCATACACAAACACATCACAGAAATACCCTAGATGTTTCCATTTTTATACTGATCTTCTATATAACCATAAAATTCTCATATTTATGGAAGCTACAACAGAAACTAACACAACATTGCAAGGCTCCACCTCCAAATACCATCACATTGAGTACTAGATTTTAACCACTGAATTTTTTCTGTTTTTTTTTTACCTTGCCAAAGATTTTATTTTATTTTTTATTATAAATTTATTTATTTTAATTGGAGGCTAATTACTTTACAATATTGTAGCACTTTTTGCCATACATCAACATGAATCCACCACAGGTATACACGTGTTTCCCATCCTGAACCCCCCTCCCTCCTCCCTCCCCGTACCATCCCTCTGGGCCATCTCAGTGCACCAGCCCCAAGCATCCAGTATCATCCATTGAACCGGGACTGGCGATTCGTTTCATATATGATATTATACATGTTTAAATGCCATTCTCCCAAATCATCCCACCCTCGCCCTCTCCCACAGAGTCCAAAAGACTGTTCTATACATCTGAGTCTCTTTTGCTCTATTACATACCGGGTTATCATTACTATCTGTCTAAATTCCATATATATGCATTAGTATACTGTATTGGTGTTTTTCTTTCTGGCTTACTTCACTCTGTATAATTGGCTCCAGTTTCATCCACCTCATTAGAACTGATTCAAATGTATTCTTTTTAATGTCTAAGTAATACTCCATTGTGTATATGTACCACTGCTTTCTTATCAAGTCATCTGCTGATGGACATCTAGGTTGCTCTCATGTCCTGGCTATCATAAACTGTGCTGTGATGAACATTGGGGTACACGTGTCTCTTTGAATTCTGGTTTCCTTGGTGTGTATGCCCAGCAGTGGGACTGCTGGGTCATAAGGCAGTTCTATTTCCAGTTTTTTAAGGAATCTCCACACTGTTCTCCATAGTGGCTGTACTAGTTTGCATTCCCTTTTCTCCACACCCTCTCCAGCATTTATTGCTTGTAGACTTTTGGATAGCAGCCATTCTGACTGGCATGAAATGGTACCTCATTGTGGTTTTTATTTGCATTTCTTTGATAATGAGTGATGTTGAGCATCTTTTCATGTGTTTGTTAGCCATCCATATATCTTCTTTGGAGAAATGTCTACTTAGTTCTTTGGCCCATTTTTTGATTGGGTCGTTTATTTTTCTGGCATTGAGCTGCAGGAGTTGCTTGTATATTTTTGAGATTAGTTGTTTGTCAGTTGCTTCATTTGCTATTATTTTCTCCCATTCTGAAGGCTGTTTTTTCACCTTGCTGACAGTTTCCTTTGTTGTGCAGAAGCTTTTAAGTTTAATTAGATCCCATTTGTTTATTTTTGCTTTTATTTCCAATATTCTGGGAGGTGGGTCATAGAGGATCCTGCTGTGATGTATGTCGGAGAGTGTTTTGCTTATGTTCTCCTCTAGGAGTTGTATAGTTTCTGGTCTTACATTTAGAACTTTAATCCATTTTGAGTTTATTTTTGTGTATGGTGTTAGAAAGTGTTCTACTTTCATTCTTTTACAAGTGATTGACCAGTTTTCCCAGCACCACTTGTTAAAGAGATTGTCTTTACTCCATTGTATATTCTTACCTCCTTTGTCAAAGATAAGGTGTCCATAGGTGCATGAATTTATCTCTCGGCTTTCTATTTTGTTCCATTGATCTATATTTCTGACTTTGTGCCAGTACCATACTGTCTTGATGACTGTGGCTTTGTAGTAGAGCCTGAAGTCAGGCAGGTTGATTCCTCCAGTTCCATTCTTCTTTCTCAAAATTGCTTTGGCTATTCGAGGTTTTTTGTATTTCCATACAAATTGTGAAATTATTTGTTCTAGCTCTGTGAAAAACACCTTTGGTAGCTTGACAGGGATTGCATTGAATCTATAAATTGCTTTGGGTAGTGTACTCATGTTCACTATATTGATTCTTCCTATCTATGAACATGGTATATTTCTGCATCTATTAGTGTCCTCTGATTTCTTTCACCAGTGTTTTATAGTTTTCTATACATAGGTCTTTAGTTTCTTTAGGTAGATATATTCCTAAGTATTTTATTCTTTTCATTGCAATGGTGAATGAAATTGTTTCCTTAATTTCTCTTTCTATTTTATCATTATTAGTGTATAGGAATGCAAGGGATTTCTGTGTGTTTATTTTATATCCTGCAACTTTACTATATTCATTGATTAGCTCTAGTAGTTTTCTGGTGGAGTCTTTAGTGTTTTCTATGTAGAGGATCATGTCATCTGCAGACAGTGGGAGTTTTTCTTCTTTTCCGATTTGGATTCCTTTTATTTCTTTTTTTGCTCTGATTGCTGTGGCCAAAACTGCCAAAGCTATGTTGAATAGTAGTGGTGAAAGTGAGCACCCTTGTCTTGTTCCTGACTTTAGGGGAAATGCTTTCAATTTTTCACCATTGAGGATAATGTTTGCTGTGGGTTTGTCATATATAGCTTTTATTATGTTGAGGTATGTTCCTTCTATTCCTGCTTTCTGGAAAGTTTTTATCATACATGGATGTTCAATTTTTTCAAAGGCTTTCTCTGCATCTATTGAGATAATCATATGGCTTTTATTTTGCAATTTGTTAATGTGGTGTATTACATTGATTGATTTGCAGATATTGAACAATCCTTGCATCCCTAGGATAAAGCCCACTTGGTCATGGTGTATGATCTTTTTAATGTGTTGTTGGATTCTGATTGCTAGAATTTTGTTAAGGATTTTTGTATCTATGTTCATCAGTGATGTTGGTCTGTAGTTTTCTCTTTTTGTAGTATCTTTGTCAAGTTTTGGTATTAGTGTGATGGTGGCTTCATAGAATGAGTTTGGAAGTTTACCTTCCTCTGCAATTTTCTGGAAGAGTCTGAGTAGGATAGGTGTTAGCTCTTCTCTAAATTTTTGTTATAATTCAGCTGTAAAGCCATCTGGACCTGGGCTTTTGTTTGCTGGAAGATTTCTGATTACAGTTTCAATTTCTGTGCTTGTGATGGGTCTGTTAAGATTTTCTATTTCTTCCTGGCTCAGTTTTGGAAAGTTATACCTTTCTAAGAATTTGTCCATTTCTTCCACGTTGTCCATTTTATTGGCATATAATTGCTGATAGTAGTCTCTTATGATCCTTTGTATTTCTGTGTTGTCTATTGTGATCTCTCCATTTTCATTTCTAATTTTATTGATTTGATTTTTCTCCTTTTGTTTCTTGACGAGTCTGGCTAATGGTTTCTCAATTTTATTTATACTTTCAAAGAACCATCTTTTGGTTTTGTTGATTTTTGCTATGGTCTCTTTTGTTTCTTTTGCATTTATTTCTGCCCTAATTTTTAAGATTTCGTTCCTTCTACTAACACTGGGGTTCTCCAATTCTTCCTTTTCTAGTTGCTTTAGGTGTAGAGTTAGGTTATTTATTTGACTTTTTTCTTGTATTTTGAGGTATGCCTGTACTGTTATGAACTTTCCCCTTAGCACTGCTTTTACAGTGTCCCACAAGTTTTGGGTTGTAGTGTTTTCATTTTAATTCATTTCTATGCATATTTTGATTTCTTTTTTGATTGCTTCTGTGATTTGTTGGTTATTCAGAAGCGTGTTGTTCAGCCTCCATATGCTGGAATTTTTAATAGATTTTCTCCTGTAATTGAGATCTAATCGTACTGCATTGTGGTCAGAAAAGATGCTTGGAATGATTTCAATTTTTTTCAATTTACCAAGGCTAGATTTATGGCCCAGGATGTGATCTATCCTGGAGAAGGTTCCTGTATGCTTGACAAAAAGGTGAAATTCATTGTTTTAGGGTGAAATGTCCTATAGATATCAATTAGGTCTAACTGGTCTATTGTATCATTTAAAGTTTGTGTTTCCTTGTTAATTTTATGTTTAGTGGATCTATCCATAGGTGTGAGTGGGGTATTAAAGTCTCCCACTATTATTGTGTTATTGCTAATCTCCCCTTTCATACTTGTTAACATTTGTCTTACATATGGTGGTGCTCCTATTTTGGGTGCATATATATTTATAATTGTTATATCTTCTTCTTGGATTGATCCTTTGATCATTATGTAGTGTCCTTCTTTGTCTCTTTTCACAGCCTTTGTTTTAAAGACTATTTTATCTGATATGAGTATTGCTACTCCTGCTTTCTTTTGGTCTCTATTTGCATGGAAAATTTTTTCCAGCCCTTTACTTTCAGTCTGTATGTGTCCCCTGTTTTGAGGTGTGTCTTTTGTAGACAACATATATAGGAGTCTTGTTTTTGTATCCATTCAGCCAGTCTTTGTCTTTTGGTTGGGGCATTCAACCCATTTACATTTAAGGTAATTATTGATAAGTATGATCCCGTTGCCATCTACTTTATTGTTTTGGGTTCGAATTTATACACCCTTTTTGTGTTTCTTGTCTAGAGAATGTCCTTTAGCATTTGTTGGAGAGCTGGTTTGGTGGTGCTGAATTCTCTCAGCTTTTGCTTGTCTGTAAATCTTTTGATTTTCTCCTTCATATTTGAATGAGATCCTTGCTGGGTACAGTAATCTAGGCTGTAGGTTATTTTCTTTCATCACTTTAATTATGTCTTGCCATTCCCTCCTGGCCTGAAGAGTTTCTATTGAAAGATCAGCTGTTATCCTTATGGGAATCCCCTTGTGTGTTATTTGTTGTTTTTCCCTTGCTGCTTTTAATATTTGTTCTTTGTGTTTGAATCTTTGTTGATTTGATTAATATGTGCCTTGGGGTGTTTCGCCTTGGGTTTATCCTGTTTGGGACTCATTGGACTTGGGTGATTATTTCCTTCCCCATTTTAGGGAAGTTTTTTACTATTATCTCCTCAAGTATTTTCTCATGGCCTTTCTTTTTGTCTTCTTCTTCTGGGACTTCTATGATTCAAATGTTGGGGCATTTAACACTGTTCTGGAGGTCTCTGAGATTGTCTTCATTTTTTTTATTCGTTTTTTTTCCTCTCAGATTCATTTATTTCTACCATTCTGTCTTCTAATTCACTAATCCTACCTTCTGCTTCTGTTCTTCTACTATTTGTAGGCTCAAAAACAGTGTTTTTTTATCTCATTTATTGCATTATTCATTATATATTGACTCTTTTTTATTTCTTGTAGGTCCTTGTTAAACCTTTCTTGCATCTTCTCAATCGTTGTCTCCAGGATTGGAGATAAGGATTTATTTATTTGTGATTCCATTTTGATTTCAAGATTTTGGATCATTTTCACTATCATTATTTGGAATTCTTTATCAGGTAGATTCCCTATCTCTTCCTCTTTTGTTTGGTTTTGTGGGCATTTATCCTGTTCCTTTACCTGCTGGGTATTCCTCTGTCTCTTCATCTTGTTTATATTGCTGTGTTTGGGGTGGCCTTTCTGTATTCTGGCAGTTTGTGAAATTCTCTTTATTGTGGAGTTTCCTCGCTGTGGGTGGGGTTGTACAGGTGGCTTGTCAAGGTTTCTTGGCTAGAGAAGCTTGTGTCGGTGTTCTGGTGGGTGGAGCTGGATTTCTTCACTCTGGAGTGCAATGAAGTGTCTAGTAATGAGTTATGAGATGTCAATGGTTTTGGAGTAACTTTGGGCAACCTGTATATTGGAGCTCAGGGCTGTGTTCCTGTGTTGCTGGAGAATTTGCATTATATGTTTTGCTCTGGAACTTGTTGGCCCTTGGGTGGTGCTTAGTTTCAGTGTAGGTATGGAGGCGTTTGATGAGCTCCTGTCAGTTAATGTTCCCTGGAGTCAGGAGTTCTCTGGTGTTCTCAGGATTTGGACTTAAGCCTCCTGCTTCTGGTTTTCAGTCTTATTTTTACAGTAGTCTCGAGACTTCTCATTCTATACAGCACCATTGATAAAACATCTAGGTTAAAGATGAAAAGTTTCTCCACAGTGAGGGACACCCATAGAGGTTCACAGAGTTACATGGAGAAGAGAAGAGGGAAGAGGGAGTTAGAGGTGACCTGAATGAGATGAGGTGGAATCAATAGAGGAGAGAGCAAGCTAGCCAGTAATCATTTCCTTATGTGCACTCCACAATTTGACCACTCAGAGATGTTCACAGAGTTATACAGAGAAGAGAAGAGGGAGGAAGGAGACAGAGGTGGCCAGGAGGATAAAAGAGGGGAATCAAAAGGAAAGAGACAGATCCAGCCAGTAATCTGTTCCCTAGATGTTCTCCACCATCTGGAACACACAGAAATTCACAGAGTTGGGTAGAGAAGAGAGGGGGTAGGGAGGAGACACAGGTGACCTGGTGGAGAAAAAGGAGAGTCCAAAGGGGGAGAGAGCAGTCAAGCCAGTCGCTCCCAAGTAAAAATGAGTACTGAAGACTGGATTCTTAAAGGTACAAAATTGATAAAAAATACCAAAAAGCAAAGATTAAAAATCTAGAGTAGAGTTTAGAATTTCAAAAATACAATATTAAAGAAAAGAAGAGAAAAAGAAAGAGAAAAAAAGTCACAAAAATAATAAATATATATATATGAAGTTTGCTTTTAAAAAATAGGGTCTTTTTTTTTTTTGCACAGTAATAGTAGGTTATAAAAGTGAAAATTAAGGGAGTAATAGAGGACTTAAAATCTTCAAAAAAATTTTTTTTAAAAAGAATGATCATAAAAATAGTAAAAATATATCTAGGACTTTCTCTGGTGTTGTTGTGGGTATTGTGGGGTTCATTTTCGGATAGTTCCTCGGTCTGGCTTATATTTCGCAAGATCTATAGGCTCCTTCCTATGTAGTCGGTACTAATGACAGGGTTTTAATCTATTGCACCTGTCATTTCCAAGGCGGTTCCCTCTGTTTTAGCTTCTTCTGTTTGCTGGTCTCTTAGTGTCTGATTACCGCCCTGACACAAAGAGGGCAGTGGTGGACAGTTTTTTTAGGCTCACTTGTTCATTCGCTCAGTGGGGAGAGAGGGACGCTGCAAACAAATAACACTGGCGTGTACTCACAGTGCCTCAGCCACACTGGGACTCCCCCCACTCATGATGCCTGCATCCTCCCTGCCAACACTGCTCAGGCTCCAGGTTGCTCCAGTGAGAACCGTCCAAGGCTGGCGCTGGGCTGCATGCACCTCCCAGGTCTAAGCCGCTCAGGTTCAGGCACTCAGGTAGTCCTCAGAGGCGCAGACTCAGTTGGGCCTGCGTTTTGTGCCCTTCCCAGGTCTGAGCAGCTCAGGTGATGAGGTGTTTGGCGAGCGTGGTCACTGTGACTTATCACCTCCCCTGTCCCTGCCACTCAGTTTTCTGGGTGTACAACCAGTGCACCTTCTCAGGAGGATGTTGACCATCCAGAGTCCCAGGAAGTCTTAGTTAGCAAAGAAGCCTGTTTACAGTTTTGTAGATAATGTCTCTCTGGGGCTGTGATTGCCCCCCTCTGGCTCTGGCTGCCTTTCACCAGGGGGGGATGGTCTGCAGCCGGCTATCTCTGTTCAGTCCTTTGTTCTGTGTGTGGGCCTGGCGGTGTTTTAGGTTAGGGCTGGCTTTTAGTGTGGTAGTTATCCCACAGTCTGGTTTGCTACCCCAGGTTATTTCAATCTAATTGCCCTTGGGGTATTCAGGCCAGATCCTTACTCTAAGCAATGTAGCCCGTGCCTCCCTGCCCAGCCCCCACGTGCTAGTGGCGGGTGCAGGCGTCTGCGCTGCTTCTCTGCTGGGGGAGTTACAGTTGCACTCATAATCTGTGGGGTTTAATTATTTATTTTTCCTCCCTGTCATGTTGCCCTCTGTGCTTCCAAGACAGACTCGGCAGTGGGAGTGTTTCCTGGTGTTTGGAAACTTCTCTCTTTTTAAGACTCCCTTCCCAGGACAGAGCTCCATCCCTACCTCTTTTGTCTCTTTTCTTGTCTTTTATATTTTTCCTACCTCCTTTTGAAGACAATGGGCTGCTTTTCTGGGTGCCTGATATCCTCTGCCAGCATTCAGAAGTTGTTTTGTGGAATTTACTCAGCGTTTAAATGTTCTTTTGATGAATTTGTGGGGGAGAAAGTGGTCTCCCCATCCTATTCCTCTGCCGTCTTAGGACCACCTCCTAACCACTGAATTTTAGAGGAACACAAACTTTCAGTCTATAACAAAATAACAATTAAAATGCCACTAAATTAGTTGGTTTTAATACTTGAAATACATTCTTCTATTTTTTATTCATTAAAAAAATTGTTGATATGTCATAGACATATATTCACACTTATTTAAGCATAAATAGATAAGTAGACACAAACAGACATGCAAAAGACTATATCCAATGTCATTGAACAGTTTATAGAATTTTAGGAAAATCTGAATACAACCAGATCTCCAAAAGTATAAGATTTTTAACTGTATAAAAAGAGGCACTCATTTTTAAGTTCTTAAAATTTGAATATTACTTGATTTAGGATTATTATTCTAAAGAGAAAAAAGTCAGGTTAGTTTAGGGTTTTGTTTTGTGTGTGTGTGTGTTTTTTGCTTATCAATTCTCACCCTCAGGTACACTGTGCTATTAGAAATTAAATAATTAGGAAAGAGCATAACCACTAAGAAAAAGTGCTGCTATCACCAAAAGAAAAGCAAGTGTTGTTTCTGGTTGTTAAGGTCACATATAGAGAAAACCTTTCAAAATTGTAAATTGTTTTAATTAATAATTTTATTTATATATCAGTATATATATATATATATATTCCTATTTATAAGAATATTACAAACATGTGATTATCATTTTGTTTCATTTCTCAAACCATTAGATGTTGCATAATTTTACCAAAAGTAACAAATAATAACAACATATATCAACCTTTTGCTATTAAGAAATGATTTATTTCAAACTCTTCAGTTATGTGAGACAATTACAAGATTAATATCTTCACCTTCTCTTAGCATTAAGGAACATGTTTGTGTTATCTTCTAAAAATTTTCACAGTAATATACTTCATTTTATTAAAAATTTTTAACATCTTAATGTTTTCTAATATAATTCAACATTCACTTAAAGCTCATTTCAAAAAAATATGTAAAACATCAATAGCCAAATGGGCACAATAACATTTGTTTTTAGAAAACAAGGAATATGAAACTGTAAATTTTCTGGAATAATATATATACCCCAAATGTCAGTCTAGATATATATTAAAGTATGACTTTTATAATAAGGTTATTGAATAATAATCAGAGTGCCTTCTTATCAAATAATTGACCCTCTGATACATGGCTCTGTTTAGAAATCCTTGCTAAAAGGTTAATGGTTATAGACACAATGCAAACTATTTCATCATAATTTAATTCACCATTCTGAATATGATATGAGATGCTGAGAGTAAAATGGAGCAGAGACTATATTAAAAGCCTAAATTTTTAATTAGCTTTATATAAAATAAATCATTAAAGACATTAACTGCAGAGTTAATGTTAGGCCCCCGTACAAAACATTGGAAGTATAGCTTTAATTGTTCTAATTAAAAAATCTTTTAGTTGCAATTATATCCTTAATAGAAAGTAAGTTTAATTTTATAGAGTAGCACAGGAGCTAAAATTAGAACTCTGATTTTACAAACCTACACAAAGTCAATTCACATACATCTTATCATAACTTTGGTTTCCATATATCTACACCTTCATTACTAAGGGACTTTTATTGGAAAAATTAAACAATGTCATAAACACAAAACTCATTTGCACAAGAACAAAAAAAAGAGAGTTAAATATCATGCTTTACATTATGTGGTAAACATTTTTTGTGAAAGAATTAAATTGTAATTTATTTCAATATGGGACTCATATATGCAAGGACTTAATCCTCGAATGCCATTTCTGTGACTTAAATTTTATTTGTTGGCGTTTTGGGCAGAAAGTGATTGGGGACCTTGCACTTCAGTGGTGAGAAATCCAATTCAAAGTAGCTGAAGCCAAAGGCAAAGGATTGTCTGTCATGAAACGAAGCCTGAAATGTATTTTAGCCTCAGAAATACAGAACCAGGTTCTTAGATGCCACTGGTGTTCCCTTTCTCATCTCTCATTCCCTCTGTTTAGCTCTAGACCTGCTTTCTCTAACTTGAAAGAGAACATGGCTTTTAGCAATTTTTGAGCTTTAGG
Source organism: Budorcas taxicolor (assembly GCF_023091745.1). Classification (NCBI taxonomy): domain Eukaryota; kingdom Metazoa; phylum Chordata; class Mammalia; order Artiodactyla; family Bovidae; genus Budorcas; species Budorcas taxicolor. The sequence continues at coordinate 93,366,313 of NC_068910.1, forward strand.
TTTGGTAATCTGAATAACCTGCAATAAGAATAATATGCTCCAACTTTAGAAATCTCATGGAAACTATTCAGTGCCAAGTCTAAAACTGATGCCCACCCATCCTTTGCTCAGTCAAACAACTAGGCTTCAGGTGAGGTGGGAAGCATATAACTCTGCTAAGGAACAAACAAGTCACATGATTCTCAAACAGGTAATCCCCATGATAATCAGGAGACTGAGAAGGAAATAATTGCTAAAGAAAGGGGGTCACAATATCAATAAGTCTAACAATTAAAAGAAAATTTTAAAAAATTTAAATTAATCTATTATAGCAAGCAGTGGTTGCACAGCGCTTGAGTAGCTGAGAGGAGATACCCCACGTCCAAGGTAAGGAGCAGCAGCTGCACTTTGATGGAGCAGCCCTGAGAGATAACCCACGTCCAAGGTAAGAGGAAGCCTACTAAGATGGTAGGCGCTGAGAAAGGGCATCAGAGGGCAGACAGACTGAAATCACAATCACAGAAAAATAACCAATCTAACCACATGGACCACAGCCTTCTCTAACTCAATGAAACTAAGCCATGCTGTGTGGGGCTACTCAAGATGGAAGGGTTATGGTGGAGAATACTGACAAAATGAGGTCCAGTGGAGAAGGAAGTGGCAAGCCACTTCAGTATTCTTGCCTTTAGAATCCCATGATTGGTATGAAAAGGCAAAAAATAGGACACTGAAAGAGGAACTCCCCATGTTGGTAGGGGCCCAATATGCTACTGGAGATCAGTGGAGAAATAACTCCAGAAAAAATAAAGAGATGGAGCCAAAACAAAAACAACACCCAGCTGTGGATGCAACAGGTAATAGAAGCAAGATCTGATGCTATAAAGAGCAATATTGCATAGGAACCTGGAATGTTATATCCATGAATCAAGGCAAATTAGAAGTGGTCAAACAGGAGATGGCAAGAGTGAACATCGACATTTTAGGAATCAGCGAATTAAAATGCACTGGAATGGGTGAATTTAACTCAGGTGACCATTATATCTACTACTGTAGGCAAGAATCCCTTAGAAGAGATGGAGTAGCCATCATAGTCTACAAAAGAGTCTGAAATGCAGTACTTGGATGAAATCTCAAAAACAACAGAATGATCTCTGTTCTTTTCCAAGGCAAACCATTCAGTATCACAGTCATCCAAGTCTAGGCCCCAACCAGTAATGCTGAAGAAGCTGAGGTTGAATGGTTCTAGGAATATCTACAAGACCTTTTAGAACCAACACTCAACAAAGATGTCCTTTTCATTATAGGGAACTGGAATGCAAAAGTAGGAAGTCAAGAGATACAGTAACAGGCAAATTTGGCCTTGGAGTACAGAATGAAGCAGGGCAAAGGCAAATAGAGATTTGCTAAGGGGATGCACTGGTCATGGCAAACACCCTCTTCAAACAACACAAGAGAAGACTATACACATGAATTTCAACACTGCAAATAGATTGATTATATTATTTGCAACAAAAGATGGAAAAGCTCTATACAGTCAGCAAAAACAAGACCAAGAACTGACTGTGCTTCAGATCATGAACTCGTTATTGTCAAATTCAGACATAAATTGAAGAAAGTGGAGAAAGCCACTAGACCATTCAGGTATAACCTAAATCATATTCCTTATGATTATACAGTGGAAGTGAGAAATAGATTTAAGGGACTACATCTGGTAGACTGAGTGCCTGATGAACTATGGATGGAGGTTTGTGACACTCTACAGGAGACAGGGATCAAGACCATCCCCAAGAAAAAGAAATGCAAACAAGCAAAATGCCTGTCTGAGGAGGCCTTACAAATAGCTGTGAACAGAAGAGAAGCCAAAAACAAAGGAGAAAAGAAAAGATATACCCATTTGAATGCAGAGTTAAAAAGAATAGCAAGGAGAGATTAAAAAAAAAAGTCTTCTTCAGTGATCAGTGCAAAGGAATAGAGGAAAACAATAGAATGGGAAAGACTAGAGATGTATTCAAGAAAATTAGTGATACCAGGGGAACATTTCATGCAAAGATGGGCTCGATAAAGGACAGAAATGGTATGGACCTAACAGAAGCAGAAGATATTAAGAAGAGGTGGCTAGTACACATAGAAGAACTGTATAGAAAAGATTTTCAAGACCCAGATAATCACGATGGTGTGATCACTCTCCTAGAGCCAACATCCAGGAATGTGGAGTCTACTGGAACTTAGGAAACATCACTACAAACAAAGCTAGTGGAGGTGATGGAATTACAGTTGAGCTACTTCAAATCCTAAAAGATGATGCTGTGAAAGTGCTGCATTCAATATGCCAGCAAATTTGGAAAATTCAGCAGTGGCCACAGGACTAGAAAAGGTCAGTTTTCATTCCATTCCCAAAGAAAGGAAATGCCAAAGAATGCTCATTCTACTGCACAACTGCACTCATGTCACATGCTAGTAAAGTAATGCTCAAAATTCTCCAAGTCAGGTTCAGCAACACATGAACAGTAAACTTCCAGATGTTCAATCTGGTTTCAGAAAAGGCAGATGAACCAAATTGTCAACATCCGACGGATCATCAAAAAAGCAAGAGAGTTTCAGAAAAACATCTATTCTGCTTTATTGACTATGCCAAAGCCTTTAACTGTGTGCATCACAATAAACAGTGGAAAATTCTGAAAGAAATGGGAATACCAGACCACCAGACCTACCTCTTGAGAAACCTGTACGCAGGTCAGGAAGCAACAGTGAGAACTGGAAATGGAACAACAGACTGGTCCCAAATTAGAAAAGAAGTATGACAATGTTGTATATTGTTACCCTGCTTATTTAACTTATATACAGAGTACATCATGAGAAACACTGGGCTGGATGAAGCACAAGCTGGAATCAAGATTGCTTGGAGATATATCAATAACCTCAGATATGCAGATGACACCACCCTTATGGCAAAAAGTGAAGAGGAACTAAAAAGCCTCTTGATGAGAGTGAAACAGGATAGTGAAAAAGTTGGCTTATAGCTCAACATTCAGAAAACTAAGATCATGGCATCTTGTCCCATCACTTCATGGGAAATAGATGGGGAAACAGTGGAAACAGTGTCAGACTTTATTTTGGGGGGCTCCAAAATCACTGCTGATGGTGACTGCAGTCATGAAATAAAAAAACACTTACTCCTTGGAAGGAAAGTTATGATCAACCTAGACATATATTACAAAGCAAAGACATTACTTTGCCAAATAAGGTCAGTATAGTCAGGGTTATGATTTTTCCAGTACTCATGTATAGACGTGAGAGTTGGACTATAAAGAAAGTTTAGTTTGTTAGTTAGTTCAGTCACTCAGTCATGTCCGACTCTTTGAAACCCCATGAATCACAGCACGCCAGGCCACTCTGTCCCTCAACAACTCCTGGAGTTCACTGAAACTGATGGCCATCGAGTCGGTGATGCCATCCAGCCATTTCATCCTCTGTCGTCCCCTTCTTCTCCTGCCCTCAATCCCTCCCAGCATCAGGGTCTTTTCCAACGAGTAAACTCTTCGCATGAGGTGGCCAAAGTATTGGAATTTCAGCTTTAACATCAGTCCTTCCAATGAATGCCCAGGACTGATCTCCTTTAGAATGGACTGGTTGGCTCTCCTTGCAGAGTCTTCTCCAACACCACAGTTCAAAAGCATCAGTGTTCAGCTTTCTTCACAGTCCAACTCTCACATCCATACATGACCACTGGAAAAACCATAGCCTTGACTAGATGGACCTTTGTTGGCAAAGTAATGTCTCTGCTTTTGAATATGCTATCTAGGTTGGTCACAACTTTCCTTCCAAGGAGTAAGCATCTGTTAATTTCATGGCTGCAATCACTATTTGCAGTGATTTTGGAGCCTAAAAAAATACAGTCTGACACTGTTTCCACTGTTTCCCCATATATTTGCCATGAAGTGATGGGACCAGATGCCATGATCTTAGTTTTCTGAATGTTGAGCTATAAGCAAACTTTTTCACTCTCCTCTTTCAGTCTCATCAAGAGGCTCTTTAGTTCCTCTTCACTTTATACCATAAGGGTGGTATCATCTGCATATCTGAGGTTATTGGTATTTCTCCTGGCAATCTTGATTCCAGCTTGTGCTTCATCCAGCCCAGCACTTCTCATGATGTACTCTGCATAGAAGTTAAATAAGCAGAGTGACAATATACAGCCTTGACATACTCCTTTTCCTATTTGGAGCCAGTCTGTTGTTCCATGTCCATACAGATTTCTCAAGAGGCAGGTCAGGTGGTCTGTTATTCCCATCTCTTTCAGAATTTTCCACTGTTTATTGTGATACACACAGTTAAAGTCTTTGTCATAGTCAATAAAGCAGAAATAGAAGTTTTCCTGGAACTCTTTCTTTTTCAATGATCCATCGGATGTTGGCAATTTGATCTCTGCTTCCTCTGCCTTTTCTAAAAGCAGCTCAAACATCTGGAAGTTTACAGTTCACCTACTGCTGAATGCTGTCTTGGAGAATTTTGAGCATTACTTTAGTAGCTTAGCACTGAAGAATTGATGCCTTTGAACTTTGGTGAACAAAGGGTCTTGAGAGTCCCTTTGACTGCAAGGAGATCCAACCAGTCCATCCTATAGGAAATTAGTCCTGAATATTCATTGGAAGGACTGATGTTGAAGCTGAAACTGCAATACTTTGGTTACCTGATGCAAAGAGCTGACTCATTTGAAAAGACCCTGATGCTGGGAAAGATTGAAGGCAGGAGAAGAGGACGACAGAGGATAAGATAGTTGGATGGCATCACCAACTTGATGGACATGAGCTTGGGTAAACTCCAGGAGTTGGTGATGGGCAGGGAGGCCTGGCATGCTGCAGTCCATGGGGTCACAAAGAGTCGGACACAACTGAGCGACTGAAATGAACTAAATTGAACTGATAGTTGTCCACTGAAAGGTTTTTTCTCTGGGCTCTGTTTAAATAATTCCCGTGAGAATTTATTATTTTGGTAAATATATCTGCAAAATGAAACCAACTAACTTGAGTTTAAAATTTGAGTTTACCTCATGTTCTATGTGTGATTTTTAACAAAAAGCTTAACTTACATAATCAATTTCCTCACTATAGTAGCAGTTTATTGCACTTCCCTCATAACAGTGCTATAATAATTAAGCATAATATCGTGGCAGAATACCAAATCCTTATCAGGACAAAGATTCTAAAAATATTAGTTCTTTCCTGTCAAAAATCCTTTCACGTTCTGCTACAGACTACCTTGATCTTTGTTTCACTCTCCTATTTCTGTCTTGGAGATCGATACAAACTGCATCAAACTTCTCTTCTTCATAAAAAATACTTCAAATATTTGAGGTTGCTTAATATGCTCTCTTTAGATGCACTTGGTAGTTTTGAACTGAATGCAAACTTTAATCTGCATGTAAAATTTTATCTTGGTATATTTGACATCTGTCTGTCCGGATTTTTAACTATGGATTCTGGTGTACAGAATACTGTCAATCTTAGCTTTGTGTATCAGACAACCATAACTTATATATCTTTATCATATTCATTAGTAATAAATATTTAAAAGTGTAGAACAGAACAAACTCTGATCTCACTATAAAAATATATCAAAGTTGACATCAATCAACATACTTTAAGTAAACATATTTAGTAATCTACAGATCATTCCATTTGCTTTATAGTCCAGCTCACATCTTTCCATCTTATCCAAAAGTTGTAATGAAAGACTTTATCAGTGCTTTTCTGCACCTAAGATTTATATAAGAGTTTATGTAATGTCAGTAAATCTAACTGTGTAAATGCATGTTAGTCTCTTATTATTTCAGGATTTCAATCTTAAAAAATTAAAAATGGATTATTTCCTAATATTCAGAATTATAGTAAATATCACACACAATATATTTATTTCCTAATATTCAGAATTATAGTGAATATCACACTATATATATATATATATATATATAAGTGCTTTTCTATCAAGCACAAAAAAAGATAAATTAGTATTATTGTCATGCAAATTTCATTTATCTTATATGAAAAGTCTACCAAAAAAGTAAATAGTTTGTCCCAACCTGTACTGACCAAGTCCATGTTGCTTCCTACTAATCACTCCTTGCTGGTCTCAAAATCTGTTTAATTCCCTCTAAATTATGTAGAGGATTGATGATACTAAATACTGGATTATAAAATTGTTTCTTGGAAACAATATTACAAGTATCACTAGCTTCACGAATTAGTCTTTAGAGGACTAAATATATATAGTTTCAGTATTTTTATCTTTGATGTATAGTAAGATCCCCTGTGTGTTTGTGAGCTCAGTCATGCTTGACTGTTTGCAATCCCATGGACTGTAGCCCACCAGACTCCTCTGTCCATGAAATTCTCCAGGCAAGAATACTGGAGTGGGTTGCCATTTCCTTCTCCAGGCATCTTCCCAACCCAGGGACTGAACCCACATCTCTTGCATCTCCTGCATTGGCAGGAAGGTTCTTTACCACTAGTGCCACCAGGAAAACACAAGATACCCTGAGGAATTTTAAAAATTCTAATGATCAAGCATTGGATGTAAAATAATTAAATCATAGTCTCCTTGAGAATTATTTTTAAAGCTCTCAAGATTGGTTCTAATAGTCAGACTTGAGAACTACTGAGACCACCATTTCCTAGGATTCTAATGCTAGAATGGCAGGACGAACATTTTTCCACAGCCAAAGGTAAATTGATAAAATAGGAAATGTCTGTCTTTAACTTCAAAACACCCTTTGTCCAAACTCTTTCCCCCCTCCCTTTGATGCTACACTCTCCAGGTAACCAATCTTTATGGCTCTTTACTGCAAGGCTTTTGCAATTTCTACAGATAATGCTTTCCCCCACCCCCCCCCCCACCCCAGAAAAATCATTTTTATTTGTCCTTCTCCCCATTCAAAATGCTCCTCCTCTCTCAACTCCGAATATATGTGTCTTTGAATGTAGCTTGTTTGTGAGTTGTTTGTTGCCTAATCCATGTCTTATTTAAGGTAAGGTGCTTGGATCATGAGAATGTAAATCTATCTTGTCATTAAGCACATCGTTTAGTTCATCTGTCATTCTTTTCTTAACAAGTTTCTCCATGAAGGAAGATGGACACTGATTTACATCAGTACCAACAAGTTTCTCACCTCATTGCAGAAGAGTAATAGTTTCTATATTGCTTTAGGTCCACAGACTATGATGCTATGGCATTATTAATGATTACCCCTTCAGTTGAGTTCAGTCGCTCAGTCGTGTCCGACTCTTTGCGACCCCATGAATCGCAGCACGCCAGGCCTCGCTGTCCATCACTATCTCCCAGAGTTCACTCAGACTCACATCCATCGAGTCCATGATGCCATCCAGCCATCTCATCCTCGGTCGTCCCCTTCTCTTCCTGCCCCCAATCCCTCCGAGCATCAGAGTCTTTTCCAATGAGTCAACTCTTCACATGAGGTGGCCAAAGTACTGGAGCTTCAGCTTTAGCATCATTCCTTCCAAAGAAATCCCAGAGCTGATCTCCTCGAGAATGGACTGGTTGGATCTCCTTGCAGTCCAAGGGACTCTCAAGAGTCTTCTCCAACACCACAGTTCAAAAGCATCAATTCTTCGGCTCTCAGCCTGCTTCGCAATCCAACTCTCACATCCATACATGACCACAGGAAAAACCATAGCCTTGACTAGACGGACCTTAGTCGGCAAAGTAATGGCTCTACTTTTGAATATGCTATCTAGGTTGGTCATGACTTTTCTTCCAAGGAGTAAGCGTCTTTTAATCTCATGGCTGCAGTCACCATCTGCAGTGATTTTGGGCCCCCAAAAATAAAGTCTGACACTGTTTCCACTGTCTCCCCATCTATTTCCAATAAAGTGATGGGACCGGATGCCATGATCTTCGTTTTCTGAATGTTGAGCTATAAGCCAACTTTTTCACTATCCTGTTTCACTCTCATCAAGAGGCTCTTTAGTTCCTCTTCACTTTCTGCCATAAGGGTGGTGTCATCTGCATATCATATTGATATTTCTCACAGCAATCTTGATTCCCGCTTGTGTTTCTTCCAGTCCAGCGTTTCTCATGATGTACTCCGCATATAAGTTAAATAGCAGGGTGACAATATACAGCCTTGATGTACTCCTTTTCCTATTTGGAACCAGTCTGTTGTTCCATATTCAGTTCTAACTGTTGCTTCCTGACCTGCATATAGTTTTCTCAAGGGGCAGGTTAGGTGGTCTGGTATTCCCATCTTTCAGAATTTTCCACAGTTTATTGTGATCCACACAGTCAAAGGTGTTGGCATAGTCAGTAAAGCAGAAATAGATGTTTTTCTGGAACTCTCTTGCTTTTTCCATGATCCAGCAGATGTTGGCAATTTGATCTCTGGTTCTTCTGCCTTTTCTAAAACCAGCTTGAACATCAGGGAGTTCATGGTTCACGTATTGCTGAAGCCTGGCTTGCAGAATTTTGAGCATTACTTTACCAGCATGTGAGATGACTGCAATTTTGCCATAGTTTGAGCATTCTTTGGCATTGCCTTTCTTTGGGATTGGAATGAAAACTGACCTTTTCCAGTCCTGTGGCCACTGCTGAGTTTTCCAAATTTGCTCGCATATTGAGTGCAGCACTTTCACAGCATCATCTTTCAAGATTTGAAATAGCTCAACTGGAATTCCATCACCTCCACTAGCTTTGTTCATAGTGATGCTTTCTAAGGCCCACTTGGCTTCACATTCCAGGATGTCTGGCATGGTCTATAGTACAGCAGCATCAACATCACTTCAAAGTATGTTAAAACTGCAGATTCTCAGACCTCACCTGAGTCTGAAACTGAATTTTAATAAGATCTCCAGGAGATTCATATGCACAATAAATTTTGAGAAGCAGTGATCTATAGTATACATTTTATTTAAAAGAAAACAAGCAGAAGGAAAAATCTACATATGCATTGCTGGTTGACATTCTGACAGAGAAATTACATTCCTCAAATGAAGTAAAGGGATGGAATAATATTAGAAAGTATGAACAGAATACCATTTTTATACATGAAGAACCCCAGCTCTTCTGTTTTGTGACACTAGGCTAGAAATTTAACTGTTATGAGTCTCATTTTCTGGTCATAAAAAGAAGTTAATATTACTTATGTCAAGTTTTTTATGAAACTTAGTTCTAATGTATATAAAGCACTTAGTAAAGGCTCAAGGCATCACAGATGGTAAATCTAGAGTTTTTTAATAATATTGAAAAGTTATTCAATTTGGAAGGTGGGCCCTGGGCCAAGGTAATCATTTGATTTAGCATCCTAAGCTTATGCTGCTGCTGCTGCTGCTGCTGCTAAGTCGCTTCAGTCGTGTCCGACTCTGTGCGACCCCATAGACGGCAGCCCACCAGGCAACCCCGTCCCTGGGATTCTCCAGACAAGAATACTGGAGTGGGTTGCCATTTCCATCTCCAATGCATGAAAGTGAAAAGTGAAAGTGAAGCCTCTCAGTCCTGTCCGACTCCTAGCGACCCCATGGACCACAGCCTACCAGGCTCCTCCGTCCATGGGATTTTCCAGGCAAGGGTACTGGAGTGGGTTGCCATTGCTTTCTCCATCCTAAGTTTATAATGTCACTTAAAAACACTGAGTTGATTGTCAGGAGATGTGGATTCTAGCAAATAAATTTATAGTTATTTGCCCTTGAAAAGTTTTGAATATTATAGTTGAACAATAGTTTACCTCTTTAATTGTATCAGCAATTTCTTTCCATATCTTAAGCTGCATTTTGATCACGAAGAATTGAAATTATTCAAAATAGCTCTAAACTGGTAATGGTGGTATTATCTGACCTCTTAACTTGGGTCTGCTCTTTGCATGTGAATATTATCATTTATGATAGGAATGACTTCGTAAATTATTGGATGTATTGTTTTACTTTCTCTGTCATCTGTTAATAATCCATATTTTATTTAGTAATAGGCCATTCCGCCATCTTAAAAAAATTTTGACCTTAAAATCCATGATCAGTGCCTTTAGAGATGCTTTTTTTTTTAATTGATGGATAGCACACTGCTAGCTTGACTTTTTCTGGAACTTTCATACCAGGTTAGTGCCTCTTCTTATATTTATAAAACAAAAATATGTCTTTTCCTAAATTCTGCATTCATTCTCTCTGAGAAGAGACATCTACCTAATGGATTACCTTGATGCTGTGGGAGGGGAAAGAGTCATTTTTCCTCTGCTCTTCTGAGTTCTTGCCTGTGAACCCTGTAATAAAAGGCAAATTGCTTGTGTCCTAAGTCGCTTCTGTCACGTCCAACACTTTGCAACCCTATGGACTGTAGCCCACTTGGCTCTCCTATGTCCATGGGATTCTCCAGGCAAGAATACTGGAGAGGATTACCATGCCCTCCTCTAGGGGATCTTCCCAACCCAGGGGTCAAACCCATATGTCTTACATCTCCTGTGTTATTAGGAAGGTTCTTTACCACAAGCACCATCTGAGAAGCCCAAAAGATAACAAGAAGCAAATTAACAGAAGTTTATTAACATGTATGTTTCATATACAAGGGAAATACTCTGGGGGGAAAAGAGTAATTCTCTGAGGTAGCCTAGGCCACTAGTTTAATACCATTTTCAACTAAAGACAAAAGAAGAAAAGATGTGGAGAGGTCAGTTATCAAGAGGTTACCAGGAAAAATAAGACTTTTCTGAAAAGGTAAGGGTTAGTTCAGTTCAGTAGCTCAGTCGTGTCTCACTCTTTGTGACCCCATGAGTCGCAGCATACCAGGCATGCTGCAATTCATGGGATCACAGAGAGTCAGACACGACTGAGCGACTGAACTGAACTGAGGCCTCCCTGTCCATCACTAACTCCCAGAGTTTACTCAAACTCATGTCCATCGAGTTGGTGATACCATCCAGCCATCTCATCCTCCGTCATCGCCTTCACCTACTGCCCTCAATCCTTCCCAGCATCAGAGTCTTTTCCAATGAGTCAACTATTTGCATTAGTTGGCCAAAGTACTGGAGTTTCAGCTTTAGCATCAGTCCTTCCAAAGAACACCCAGGACTGATCTCCTTTAGAAAGGACTGGTTGAATCTCTTGCAGTCCAAGGGACTCTCAAGAGTCTTCTACAACACCACAGTTCAAAAACATCAGTTCTTCGGTGCTCAGCTTTCTTCACAGTCCAACTCTCACATCCATACATGACCACTGGAAAAACCATAGCCTTGACTAGACAGACCCTAGTCGGCAAAGTAATGTCTCCGCTTTTTAATATGCTATCCAAGTTATATGCTATATAACTTTCCTTCCAAGGAGTAAGCATCTTTTAATTTCATGGCTATAATCACCATCTGCAGTGATTTGGGAGCCCCAAAAATAAAGTCTGACACTGTTTCCACTGTTTCCCCATCTATTTGCCATGAAGTGATGGGATCAGATGCCATGATCTTAGTTTTCTCAATGTTGAGCTTTAAGCCAGTATTTTCACTCTCCTCTTTCACTTTTATCAAGAGGGTTTTTAGTTCCTCTTCACTTTCTGCCATAAGGGTTAGGTTTGGTACAAAGACTTAAGTTGGGGCTTCTTCACTGCTAAGATGTTCTTATGATTTAGAGCTGCCCTTTTCCTGCACAAGCAATTGCCAGTAGCTCAGATGGTAAAGAATCTGCCTACAATGTGGGAGACCTGGATTCGATCCCTGGGTCAGGAAGATCCCATGGAGGAGAGCATAGCAACCCACTCCAGTATTCTTGTCTGGATAATTCCATGGACAGAGGAGGCTGGTGGGCTACATACAGCTCATGAGGTTACAAGAGCAGAGAGGGAGACACCTTTGTAGATGGAAGTCCCTCTATAGTTGGAATCTTCCTCACAAAAAGTAACTCCCACTGTCTTTTCAGAGCTTCTCTTACATCTGCTGTTCCTCAAAATAATCAGTTCAAAATCATCCTTATTCCAAAGATACATATTTGGGGGTGGTATATCCTGCTATGCTTCCTGGGTACTTTTCCTATTTTACTCACAACACTGCAGATTCTCTTCTACTGTCTATGAATTAGCAACTCTCATAAACTGAAAGCAATGAGAGGGCTACATTTTTTTAGACTCTAAAAATAATGGGGACTGTGGGAGAAGACTTCAAATGACAAATTAAGATTAAAATCTGAAGTATGCTGGAGATACTTATTTTACTACATTTTGTAACATCTCTTCCTCCAACTATAATTGAAAATATAACTAATCAAAATAACATCATACTCTGCATTTGAAACCTTTTGAGAGGGTGAGGAGACTTGGTCATCCTGACTCCCTTCACTTTCTTGAGAACTACTTGGAATATACTATATTTCTCTTGTTTTCTCCTTTGACTCATGACTTTAACGTGGATTATACATGCATCATGCCTAGTGATTAATTAGCATGAAGCAAAGTTTTCTCCACTTTTAAAAATATTCTCTTATGGCAGGGAGACAGGCTTTCTTGTACATATACCCAGTGGACCTGGTAACTATTACATCAGGTAAAAGGTTTCCAGGCAAATAGACAGGAGTCACAATATAGGATATAGCTGCCAGCCACTGGAAATCTTTTTGAACTATCTATAGTTTTGAAGTCTCAAACTAATCTCAGATTTGTTGTGAATTTCTTTAAAAATCTCCTTGTTAAATTTTTTAGTCAAATAATTCTTTAAAAAACAAATCTAGAAATGCTATTTAAATCATTCCTGTGTGTAGTTACCTGAGTAGAAAGAGATCTTTCACCTATTTTATTTAGGCTTTCATTTTTCAAATTTTAACTAAGAGCTAAGTATAATTTTAAGCTGGGATGTACTAGTTTTACTCCAAAGAAGTATAATTATTCAAATTATCTGCATTAAAAGAGTAAATCTCTTAAAGCAAAGCTTTACTTAATTTAAAAGAGAAAGCACTAGAGAGGAGAAAATCATACAGCAGTCTCTTTGTATGTTCATTGTACAAAACAAGTTTTGCTTCTAGAATATTGACACTCAAATTTTTTCTTACATGTCTATGACTAGCTAGATGTTGGAGATTTTTGGTTTCTATGAGGGAAATGGATGACATAATTCTTTGATAAAGATGGAGTGGGTTAAGAATGTGATAGATACAGAACAAAAAAATAGTGTTTATTTTCAGGCTTTAGCTTCTAAGATATGTTTTATTATAATTTACAAACAGAAGCATTTGTCTTGAACAGCCAATTTTTTTCATGCTGAGACATGTTAAATGGAATAGCATTATTACTCAATAATACCACTTAATATGTATCAACAATTTAAGTAGCCCACTTCAGGGATTGGCTATGCAAATTATTTGCCACAACAGACAAGAGAAAATAGCAGAGGAGACAAAAGGAAATACACCCTTAGCTGTTCACTGGGGCCAATTAGTTTTGTGTTTATTTATGCCAAAATGAAATGTAAATCTCTAAAATGTCATATGCAATTCTTGTTCCCATTCCATTGTAACAGATCTCAAAACATTTGAAAATGAAGTCAGAACTAAATCTAACTAAATCTGTTTTAACCAAAACACCTAAAAAATATTAATATTATATTTCTCCTCAAAAACAATTCCAGGAAGTCTTTGTGACTCTAAGAATATTGAAAGTCAAACATACACACATGCATATAAATGCTGGACTATAAATCATGCTCATATATTGCACTGTAAGTCATGCTCTTCCCTTCTTTCCCTGTAATTTTGTTCCACGGGAACAGTCATTAGCCCATAGCTTAGCCTCATCCCTTTTGATATCAACAGGTATTCATAAGCCATGTGAAAAATATATTAAATTGTTAGGTTAAATTCACCCAAATTTTAAGTTTGAATTTTTTTTCACAATATTTACTTGTGATTGTTGGAGCAGAATGTGGGTTCTTGTAATTCTTGAGAGCAGGATATTTTTTATATCCCAGAAAATAATAAAAAAGAAAAAGAAAGGAAGAAAGTGAAATCCCTCGGTCTTGTCCAACTCTTTGCGACCCCATGGACTGTAGCCTTCCAGGCCCCTCTGTCCATGGAATTTTCCAGGCAAGAGTACCGGAGTGGGTTGGCATTTCGTTCTTCAGGGAATCTTCCCAATCCAGGAATTGAACCTGGGTCTCCTACATTGTGGGCAGATGCTTTACCATCTGAGCCACCAGGGAAACCTCAAAGCTTTTTCTTTTTTCCATGGAAATGTTGTTATTCAAAGATTCTACTAAAAGTGCTGGAGCTATTAAACAGATTTAAGCTGTCCTGTATATTTAATGGGACTCATTTCTGCAGCATCTTTCAGCCACAGTCTTTTCAAATTCTCCAAAACCTTGTGTGAAAATTTCTGTGTTCACTTAAACTACCTCAGCATCAGTTTATAGTATTTATTACCTTAAACTTAAAAATAATATATGACTTCTTCATAGAATTAAAAGAGCTTCTATTATATTTATATAATATAATATGAAGTATGAAAAGCTAGATGTACTTTACATTTACATCCAACTTTTATAATCAACTCTCCTCACTCCTAAAGGAGACATATAAAGAATTGGTTATATCTGGTACATCATCATAGGCTCAATATTGTTATTAATACATTAACACTTAATCCTTGCACTTCCCTGGTGGTTCAGTGGTAAAGAATCCACTTGCTAATGCAGGAGATGTGGGTTTGATTCCTGGATTGGGAAGATGCTCCAGAGAAGTAAATGACAACCCACTTCAGTGTTCTTGCCTGGGAAGTCCCATGGACAGAGGAGCCTGGCAGGCTACAGTCCATGGGGTCACAAAGAGTCAGATATGACTTAGTGACTTAAATAACACCAACCGTTAATCCTTACAGGTTGAAGTTGCATTTGCATCCTGCCTTGCCCAGATCGAGTGAGTCTGAGTGAGTTATTCCCTCACATTTTACCAGTTTTATCATACACCCTTTTCAGTTGTTCTTTCAGTTGTTACTGGTGATTAGATATAACAAGTTCGATACTGTCCATCTTCCTTGCCCCAAACTCAGGTCTATCCAGAAGCCCAGAATATGAATTTACATGGAAATAGGATCTTTGCAGGTGTAATTACTCAACATGAGGTCATACTGAATTAGAGGCGGTCCTAAATCCGATTGTTGTATCTTTATAGGAAGAAGATGAACACCTAGGTATATGAAAGAGAAGAGGGCCACGAGACGATGATGGGAGAAAGTGGAGTGATAAAGCTGCAAGCCAAAGAATGTCAAGGATAGCTGGCAATCACCAGAAGCTAGAAGAAAGGTGTGGTACAGATTCTCCTTGTAGATAACTCCAGAAAGACTAGCCCTGCCTCTAGCTTAGTTAGAGATCTTTGACTTTGTGAGCTGTGAGAGAATATATTTCTATTGTTTTCAGCCAGCCAGTTTGTGGTAATTTATTATCTCAGCCCTAGAAAACCAACCCATTAAGCTATTTCCATTATAGCTCCTATGCTTAAGTTTATTAATCCCCAGATTTATGTGAGACTATGATTTCTATTCGGAGAAGGAAATGGCAACCCACTCCAATACTCTTGCCTGGAAAATCGCACTGCAGCCTACCAGGCGGAGGAGCCTGGTAGGCTGCAGTCCGTGGAGTTGCGAAGAGTCGGACAAGACTGAGAGACTTCACTTTCACTTTTCATTTTCATGCATTGGAGAAGGAAATGGCAACCCACTCCAGTGTTCTTGCCTGGAGAATCCCAGGGACGGGGGAGCCTGGTGGGCTGCCATCTATGGGGTCGCACAGAGTCGGACGCAACTTAAGTGACTTAGCAGCATCAGCAGCAGCACGATTTCTATTACTGATTCTACTAAAGGCAGAGAACTTCTTCTGAAAATAGTGAGGCTCAAGTTTCAGAGTCCCCACAGTTTCACATCTCAAGAGTTCTTTCCAAGGCCCTATATTAGTACAGTAAATACTCTGTTAAAATGAATTTGTTTTCATCAAAGCTGGTCTACAAATAGTATAAGCATCGAGTACCATAAAACCTTTGTTAACTCTTGGTAAAGAGGTTCCTGGGCACCTAGTAGAAGGTCAATAGATGATTACTGAATGAATGAATATTAAATAAGTGAATAAATATCACATTTATATGATATTCTTTAAACTCAACCAGCTAAAAAGTCAAATTTAAAACTAAAGTTATGATCGTTGGATATTCTTAATTCTCATTGGCATCATCCTTCTTTTCTAGGAAAAAAAAAAAAAAAAATGCAAGGAGGAGTATCCAGAAGTAGGAATTAGGAAAAAATAACTTAAGGAACCAAAATAATAAAGGGACCAATCAGTAGGGAAAACTAAAATCAAGGTAAGTATGGATGATAATATATATTCTAAATGACTTTATCTTAAATACTTCATCAATTACCTGATTTTTAACACAGAATAAAATACAATTTATTAACATTTATTCTTTGAAAAATGCATGTCATCTAGTTTTTCTCATTAATGTTAAAACTACCAGAACACTGTGTCAACAAATATACCATATATAGCCAATTCTCATTATCTGCAGTAATTATGTTAGATAGATTCCATGAACACCAACTCAGCAAATACTAAACCATTGCTGCTGAGGGGAATGCAGGGTTGGATTCCTAAAAGTCTCTGACCATGAGTTTTTTTGCCAAGTGATAAATACATAATCTGGTCTTAGGGACATCTTATTTAATATATATTATTGATTCATTAACATTGAACTCATGTCCAACAACACCATTACTCATGCCTGAAAGATGCTTATTTAAGACATATTGTTCCCCCATAAGGCACATCACAGTCCTCTTCTGCCATGGGAAACTAAACACCACTTTAAAACTATTGTTTGGGAACACATGTAAGAATTAAAGATTTTAAAATTAAAAAATTAAAAAATAAATAAAAAATAAAAAAAATAAAAAAAAACTATTCTTTGGGACCATTTCAAAGAGTGAAATTACCAAGGAAAAGAACAATACAATTTTTTAAAATGTTGCTACTAAATATACCACAACAATGACACTCACTTACATTATGAGATCAGAAAGAAGGCAAGGCATTACTTTGTCCAAGCTGTGAATGTTCACTTTGTTTTTGTTCAGTCACTCAGTTGTGTCTGATTCTTTGCAGCTCCATGGACTGCAGCATGCCAGGCTTTCCTTTCTTTCACCATGTCCCAGAGTTTGCTTAAACTCTTGTCCATTGAGTCGGTGATGCCATCCAACCATCTCATCCTCTGTCATCCCCTTCTCCTCCTGTTTACTTTGGACAACTGAAGTTTTTCAGTATTCTAAGATGTCCATCATATAATCGTGAAAGTGTCTCAAGTATTGCTTTTGGGGTTGTAAATAAATTTTAGGGGTAGGTGAATTTTCAAATACAGAATCTTTGAATAATGAGAACCAACTATATTATGATTTTGTAATGAATGATACTTCTCTTAGTTTCCATATTCTGTGATAATTTCTGTTATCACCCTCTTATTTTCCCTCTTATTTTTGTCAACTTTTATTACCTACTTACTACCAGGGCTTTTTGTTATGCTCCTTATCACTATTTTTAATATCAAGGTCCAATGCTTCATTTCCTAATGTCCACCATAAAATTCAGCATGGGTAGTCTATTAACATTTTGGTTTTGTCCTGCTACTTTCTTTGTAAGGGCTGCAACTTCTCCTTACTCACTATTCTAGTCAATGACAGTATGATGGTTAATTTTATGTGTCAACCTGTCTGAGACAATGTGTGCCCAGACATTTGGTCTGAGACTGTGGGGGGTTTTGAATGAGACTAATATCTGAATAAATAGACTGAATAAAGCAGATTGTCCTCTCTAATACAGATGAGCACCACCCAATTCAGGCTAATTCAAAGTCTGAATAAAATAAAAAGTCTAAGAGGGAATTGGCCTGCCTGACTGCTGAACTGTAATATCAGTCTTCTCCTGCCCTTGGACTGGAATTTATATCATCAGAAAATCTGACTTCTTCAGATTTGGTCTCCTGGGTCTCCAGCTTGTTAACTGCAAATCCTGGAACTGCTCAGCCTCCATAATCATATGAGACAATTCCTTAAAATAAATCTACCTGCTATCTATGTCTATATCATTTATATCTATGTCTCCTATTGGCTCTGTTTCTCTGGAGAAAGCTAATAGAGGCATGACTATCCTTCAGTTCAGTTCAGTTCAGTCTCTCAGTCGTGTCCAACTCTTTGTGACCCCATGGACTACAGCACGCCAGACTTCCCTGTCCATCACCAGCTCCCAGAGCTTGCTCAAACTCATGTTCATTGAGTTGGTGATGCCAACCAGCCATCTCATCCTCTGTCATCCCCTTCTCCTCCTGCCTTCAATCTCTCCCAGCATCAGGGTCTTTTCCAACGAGTCACTTCTTCGCATCAGGTGGCCAAAGTATTGGCACTTCAGCTTCAGCATCTGTCCTTCCAGTGAAAATTCAGGACTGATTTCCTTTAGGATTAACTGTTTTGATCTCCTTGCTGTCCAATTTTTGGACTTAGCTTTGCTTAGCCTCTTGCTTCTCTCTCTCAGAACTAAATTTGTCGACCCCTCTCATTTGTCTCTTTCATTAAATGTACCCTGACTATGATGACAGTTCTCTAACTAGATTCTGTTTTAGATATTCTGAACAGTGGATTATAAATACAAATTTCTTTAAAATAGAAGCCTATATAACAACGATTTATAGAAGCACATACCCTAACAGTACTATATGTGAGGATGTTGCACATTCTGTGGTACTTATCATCATTTTATAAAAGTTCAACTAATAGGAAACTAAACAGTAAGCAAAATAAAACAAGTCTCCATTGTAAAGGTGAAAGTTCAGTTAGATATTTAAAGATGCATAATATTTAAATAACAGGAAAGGATGAGAAAGCACCATTGGTAGTGAGAATATGTGCATAGTCCCAGAGTAGTAATGTCAAGAGTATATTCAGTGAGAAATCTGCCAGAATGAAGTGAAGTTGGTTTGCGATAATGACAAATTTTAATGTGTAAAAGGCAGAAATTACCAGTTTATGAATGTACATGGAATTCAAACAGGACGACTGATACTATGAATTCAGAAATAGTGTGCTACAACTTGGTTATCTAATAAAAGTACTATGTAGTAGTGGTCTGGCAGGAGTATGCAAGATTGCTTGGAGTGAAGAAACACCTGAAGAAGAGCTTGGAATGAAGTAGTTCAGCACATGCAGTACTGAGTCCCAAGTGATAAAATCTGGATTAGCTTCAGAAAGCTGGAAAAGGAGGGGGGGGAAATATAAAGGTGGTATTAATATAGTTTTATTTTTGTTGCTTGGATGTCATCTGGAAGCAACTAAAATAAAATTATAATAATAGCACCTGTATATTTTCCCTTCTCCATTTCCAACTTTCTACTGCTAACCCAGATTTTATCACTTGGGACTCAGTACTTCCCAATGACAGGTGGGCTTCCCTGATGGACCAGCAGGTAAAGAACCTGCCTAAAGTTCAGGAGACACAGGAGATGTGGGTTTGATACCTGGGTCAGGAAGATCTGCTAGAGGAGGAAATGGCAACCCACTCCAGCATTCTTGCCTAAAAATTCCCACGGACAGAGAAGCCTGGAGAGCTACAGTCCAAAGGGTTGCTAAGAGTCAAACATGACTGAGTGACTAAGGACATAGATGACATACGTTACAACATTTTTTTTTCTTTTTTAAAAAATCAGAAACTACTCAAGAGCAATAGTTCTCAACAGGGACTGCAAATGCCTTCAAAATCAGACTCTGAAAATATCTTGGAGATTTTTAGATGCTGTAATGTCTGGAGAGTGTTATTGGTATCTAGCACACTGAAGTAAAAATCTTAATTTTCCTTCATTGTTAGTGGAGTCACATAAGACAAAGACATGCTACACCCAAAATGTCAGTAGCGTCCCCTCTGAAATGCCCTGAAAGTGGTCTTAATTAGAAATCTTTGGCAATTTAAAAATATTCTGCACTTTGATTCACACTGTTTTATTTACATAATACACTTCTCCCAAATCTGTCGACCAATGCAGGTCCTGAATCTCTGGTAAGACACAGATAAGCCCAGTTCAAATGGCATCAGCTTGGAGAAGTCTCCCCAGTCTCCAGTCAGTGTTGACAGCTTCCTTTGTTGGGCTCTGTTAGGCCTTGCTAATCTTTTAAAACATACATATGTCTTTTAAAACATATGTTCTGGAATGCGAAGTCAAGTGGGCCTTAGGAAGCAGCACTAGGATCAAAGCTAGTGGAGGTGATGGAATTTCAGTTGAGCTATTTCAGATCCTAAAAGATGATGCTGTGAAAGTGCTGCATTCAATATGCCCACAAATTTGGAAAACTCAACCGTGGCCACAGGACTGGAAAAGGTCAGTTTTCATTCCAAATCCAAAGAAAGGCAGTGCCAAAGAATGTTCAAACTAACACATAATTGCACTCATCTCACACACTAGCAAAGTAATGCTCAATATTCTCCAAGCCAGGCTTCAACAGGATGTGAACTGAGAACTTCCGACGTTCAATCTGTATTTAGAACAGGCAGAGGAACCAGAGGTCAAATTGCCAACATCTGTTGAACCATTGAAAAAGCAAGAGAGTTTCAGAAAAATATCTATTTCTGCTTTACTGACTATGCCAAAGTCTTTGTGCCAATCACAACAAACTGTGGAGAATTCTTCAAGAAATGGGAGTACCAGACCCCCTTACCTGCCTCTTGAGAAATCTGTATGCAGGTCAAGAAGCCAACAGTTAAAACTGGACATGGAAAAACAGACTGGTTTCAAATTGGGAAAGGAGTACATCAAGGCTGTACATTGTCACCCTGCTTATTTAACTCATATGCACACTACAACATGCGAACTGTGGAGCTGAATGAAGTACAAGCTGGAATTAAGATTGCCAAGAGAAATACGAATAACCTCAGTTACGCAGATGACACCACCATTATGGCAGAAAGCAAAGAGGAACTGAAAAGCCTTCTGATAAAAGTGAAAGAGGGGAGTGAAAAAGCTGACTTAAAACTCAACATTCAAGAAACTAAGATCATAGCATCTGGTCCCAACATTTCATGGCAAATTGATGGGAAAACAGTGGAAACATGGAAACAATAGCTGACTTCATTTTTGGGTGTCTCCAAAATCACTGCAGATCGTGACTGCAGACATGAAATTAAAAGATGCTTGCTCCTTGGAAGAAAAGGTATGACCAATCTAGATAACATATTACAGAGACATTACTTTGCCAAGAAAGGTCCATTTAGTCAAAGCTATAGCTTTTCCAGTAGTCATATAAGGATGTGAGAGTTGGACTATAAAAAAAAAAAAAAAACTGAGCACAAAAGAATTGATGCTTTTGAACTGTGGTGTTGGAGAAGACACTTCAGAGTCCCTTGACCTGCAAGGAGATCAAACCAGTCAATCCTAAAGTAAATCAGTCCTGAGCATTCATTGGAAGGGTGAATGCTGAAGCTGAAACTCCAATACTTTGGCCTCCTGATGAGAAGAACTGATTGATTGGGAAAAACCCTGATGCCGGGAAAGATTGAAGGCAGGGGGTGAAGGGCACAACAGAGGATGGATGGTTGGATGACATCACCAACTCAATGGACATGAGTTTGAGCAATCTCCAGGAGTTGGTGATGGACAGGGAAGCCTGTCATGATACAGTCCATGGAGTCACAGGGTCTGATATGACTGAGCGACTGAACTTCACTGAACGGATGCTATATTTATAATAGCTAGAACAGGGAAGCAATCTAGATGCCCATTGATAGATGAATGGATAAAGAAGTTGAGGTGTATAACACGGTAGAATATTACTCAGCTGTAAAACATGCATTTGACTCAATTCTAATAAGGTAGATGAACCCAGAGCCTATTATACAGAATGGAGCAAGTCTTAGAGGAAAACAAATACCAACAAAATATTTATTAATAAATATTAATATTTATTCATTAACATTTATTATTAAATAATAACAAAAATATTAACAAAATATAAAGTATCATCAAATATTATCAACAAAAATAAATATTAATGCAAATATATGAAATCTTAAAAGATAGTACTGTTGAACCTATCTGCAGGGCAGCAATGGAGATGTAGCCATAGAGAACAGATCTGTGGACACAGAAGGGAAAGGGATGATAGAACATAATAAGAAAGCAGCACTGTACATTAATACATTGCCATATGTAACATTAGATAGCCAGTGGAAATTTTCTGTATGACCCAGGGAGCTGAGATCTGGTGCTCTGTCACAACCTAGAGGGGTGGGATGGTATTGAAGGCTGGAGAAAGGTTTAAGAAGGAGGACATACGCATTCCTATGGCTGATTCACATTGTTGTATGGCAGAAACCAACCCAATATTGTAAAGCAATTATCCTCCAGTTAGAAATAAATTTAAATTTTGCTCAAAAAAAATAAATAAATAAAGTATGCTAAATACAGACAGTACCCAGCTTAGTTAGGATGGTTCCACTTATGGTGGTTTGACTTGAGACTATTTGACTTTATCATAGTACAAAAGTTGTACACATTCAATAAAAACTGTTTTTCAGATTTTGAAGCTTGATCTTTTCCCCAGGCTAATGATGTGCAGTGATACTCGATGCTGGAGAGTGGCAGCCAGTCAATACAATCAAAATTGTGGACAATTCATACACATTTAATCATTCTGTTTTTAACTCTCAATAGAGTTTTCAATAAGTTACATGAGATATTCAATACTTTATTGTAAAATAATGTTGGTGTTAAATAATTTTTACCCAACTACAAGCTAATGTAAGGATTCAGAGCATCATCAAGGTAGCCTAGGCTTAAACTACAATGTTCAGTAGGTTAGGTGTATTATATTAAATACATTTTCAACTTAAGATATTTTCAATTTATAATGAGTTTATCAAGACATAATGCAATTTTAAGTCAAGGAAGTTATATATTAACATATGATTAATATATAATATATCATATACTTGGAGAAGGAAATGGCAACCCACTCCAGTATTCTTGCCTGAAAAATCTCATGGAAAAAGGAGCCTGGTGGTCCTGGGGTAACAAAAAGTTGGACATAACTGAGCAGACATTATTATCTTATATAATATAATATATATTATATGAAATACTATATATTGATGTATGTTAAATAATATTGATTTATATAAGATATCATATATAATAGTGATTCTAGTTACATGTTTAGCAATCTAATTCCATTATAACTGAGCTTTACTGGGTAGGAACTGTGCTTTATTAATGCCAACTAAGGTCCGTCTAGTCAAGGCTATGGTTGTTCCAGTAGTCATGTATGGATGTGAGAGTTGGACTGTGAAGAAGGCTGAGTGCTGAAGAATTGACACGTTTGAACTGTGGTGTTGGAGAAGACTCTTGAGAGTCCCTTGGACTGCAAGGAGATCCAACCAGTCCATTCTGAAGGAGATCAACCCTGAAATTTCTCTGGAAGGAATGATGCTGAAGCTGAAACTCCAGTACTTTGGCCACCTCATGTGAAGAGTTGATTCATTGGAAAAGCCTTTGATGCTGGGAGGGACTGGGGGCAGGAGGAGAAGGGGACGGCCGAGGATGAGATGGCTGGATGACATCACTGACTCGATGGACATGAGTCTGAGTGAACTCCGGGAGTTGGTGATGGATAAGGAGGCCTGGTGTGCTGCGATTCATGAGGTCACAAAGAGTCAGACATGACTGAGCAACTGAACTGAACTGAATCTATTCCTACAAGCTAGACAAGATATTAAAAAGCAGAGACATTACTTTGTCAGCAAAGGTCCGTCTAGGCAAGGCTATGGTTTTTCCAGTGGTCATGTATGGATGTGAGAGTTGGACTATAAAGACAGCTGAGTGCCAAAGAATTAATGCTTTTGAACTGTGATATTGGAGAAGACTCTTGAGAGTCCCTTAGACTTTAAGGAGATCCAACCAGTCCATCCTAAAGGAGATCAGTCCTGGGTGTTTATTGGTAGGACTGATGTTGAAGCTGAAACTCCAATACTTTGGCCACCTGACGCGAAGAGCTGACTCATTGGAAAAGACCCTGATGCTGGGAAAGATTGAGTGCAGGAGGAGAAGGGGACAACAGAGGATGAGGTGGTTGTATGGCATCAGCAACTCAATCGACATGAGTTTGGGTAAACTCTGCGAGTTGGTGATGGACAGGGAGGCCTGACATGCTGTGGTTCATGGGGTTGCAAAGAGTAAGACACAATTGAGTGACTGAACTGAACTGAACTGAACAACACTCTGATGTTTAGCTGGCATTTAAAAAATGATTGTTTAATGAGCAAATAACTAAAGATTAAGTTGTTTTATGTCCATTGGCTAAGTAAATTGACAAAGGATATATACTAAAAACTCCACACAAACAAGTAGTAGCTTTCCATGCTTGGTTAATAGTTAAGGTTTCTTTAAGTTATTTCTTATTTACACAGTGAAGTTACTCCCATTTCAAAGCTAGGATTTGGGCCTAGTTTTATGATCAAAAGTAAAAATGTCTAGGAAATAAGAAAGGCAATGATTTGTGTGGGCATGCCTATTGAAATGTACTTTAGCTATTAATTGTGCATATACTAGATACTTGTGTTCTCATCTTCTTTTTAGAATTATTTCTAATTTCATGTGATTTTTTTACCTGTTTCTTCTAATTCTCAACCATGACAGTGTGAATTGTATCTAGGATTACCCTGTGGATAACAGGGATTATTCTAATACAATCAAAATACATGACAGAGTAAATTAGAAAACTTATTTTATGATCCCTCTAAATGCTAGAGAAGGCTTTCCAGGTGGCACTAGTGGTAAACAACCTGCCACCCAGTGCAGGAGACACAAGAGATGTAGGTTCGATCCTTGGGTCAGGAAGATCACCTGGAGGAGGAAATGGCAACCCACTCCAGTAATCTTGTCTGGGAGATCCCATGGGCAGAAGAGCCTGGTGGGCTACAATCCATGGGACTGCAAAAAAGTTGGACACGACCGAGCGCACACACACTAAATGTTAAAGAGAGTAAGTCTTTATGCTGTCTGAGATCAGATAATTTTAGAATTAGGTATTCTTGCATATCTAGGGGCATATTTTTTGGCATGTGAAGAGAACTTGAAAGAAAATAGAACACAATAGAGAAAAGATCCACTGTAACACATTGAGAAAGAGAGGATGCATGTATCAAGAAGAAAGATTTCTAAAACTATCACTTGATCACTTGCATATAACGATGCTTGAATCTATCCATTCAAATCTAAGACACTGCAATTAAGTGATTTTATAAATTTCTTTTGGTTATGCTGGTTTCAATTTGTTCTGGCTTCCACTAGAAGGGTCATGATTATGCTTCTCCCTCTTTCTTTCTATTATCATGATTCTTTGAGTAGTAATAACATAGTTGGTCTGATTTTATATTCTAGAACATGGTGACTAATATTAAAAATATTTTTAAAATCTGTAACTTTGGCTTCACTAAACATATACTAAACAGTATTTGCTAACATGACTTCCACATTCTAATAGAATCTATGGCCAAAAGAACCTTGATATCGCCTACTCTATTTCTGAGATGAATCACTAATTTCAATTTTCATACATCCAGTGAGTGGGAGATCTCAACTTTAAAATGTAAACAACACCAATGAAGAGGAGATCATGGAAAATTCTTACATATGTTGATTCATAATCTGTGTTCTTATAACTTTTAACTTCAGGGCAATACTGAGTAAGCACCCTCTTTTTGCATTTGACAACTCCTCACACATTTGAATACCTATATTTACTTTTCTCAAATTCTCTTATTTCTGAGTTAATTTTATCTCATTTTCTCAATTATTTTTATTAAATAAAATTCAGATTATATAATATTTTCCTTCCTTTTCATGGATGCTTTCTGTTTTGACTATGTCATTTATCCTTAAAATGTATTACCTTGAATTGAAATCAATTTGTAAAATGCTTTTCTGGCTAGCTTAGTATATAATGAAAACATTCCAAATCATGATTAGAATGCAACATAGTTCTTAATATAGTCTAAGGCTATGCTGTACCTTAAAGACTCAAGGTAATATTGAACTGTGGTTAGTTAGAACCTAAAGATCATGTACACACAAATCACTGCAAACACTGAGGTTTACTAACTAAGATGACAATGGGGAGAACTAAGCAATGCATCCAGTATTTGCTTTTCTGCATAGTTCATTATTAATCAGTACAGATCAAGTAATTATAAGTTATTCAGTAGTATTATTTTGAAGATTCTTAGCAGAGTATTTTACAAAGACAATTTAATCTGTTGACTAAAATAATCATCATATACATATAGCAATCTTACAAATGGCTAGTGGATTGCCTTTTCATTTTTAGCTGAACTGTGTAGTTCCGCTTAATACATTAAATAAATCAATAAGTTAATGATTGTAAACTCCAATTGCATATTATATCATATTCTGAAAGCTATATTTTCAGTAACATCTATTTTACATGTTTCTGACTATGAAATTTAAAGATGCTTATTTTGAAAAATTTGGAATATAAGCAAAGGCATAAATGATTTAAAACATTTTTCAACACTAAAAGAGGGCAATTAGTAAGGCTTATACACATATACCGAGGAAAAAACACACAATATACGCAACTCTGAAAACTGTTCTTCTCTGTAGCTCATTAAATTCATTCTATTTTACTTATAGGCAGCTTTTAAATGTACTTCATCCTCAGTAGCACTCTTTCTAGCTCTAACTAGTTCAAACTGAAAACCTAACTGCCCAGAGCTTATCTCATAACAATTTTACTTTCTGTCTTGGATTTGTATATCTTTGTAAAGGAGCCTAGTTATATCTCCACTACTATGTTACAAAGCCCTATTATTATTCTGATTTTGCCTGTTCCATATTTTCAAGACAACCAATAACTTGAGAAGCACATGCAAATGCTCATTTGGCCTCAGGGGCATCTCTGACATTAAACAGTGAAGCAACCACTACAAAACAGAAACCTCCTTTCCTCCTAAAACATGGCTCCCTTGCTTTACCATGCTTAATAATCAAATGTCTATTACATTAACCAAGGACAGTCTCTAAGAAATACAGAACTGGAATTGCTTTTTACTTCTTTCTCTCATGCATTAAAACTCAGATACCAAGTCTTTAGCTTCCACAGCTTAATCTGCACATTAACACAACTTCAGTGATGACTATCCATTATACCATTGATTCTTAAAGTGGGATTGAAATCCTTTGAGTATTCATTCTCCCTCAAATCAAACCCACATCCCTATTCTTTTAAATATGTCTCCCTCTCTCTAGAGTTTGAGAACACGTCAATGCCATCAATTTCAAGTTTTTCTTCTACATGTTAAATTTCTGAATTTCAGTGATTTTCATTGTTATTTTTTTTCCTTAAGGGACTATGAGGCACATCTTAGATATTTATATTCTAGCCTGGAATAACTAGGAAAGAAGCTAGCTATGAGGATAAATTGTCCTCTAAAAAAGAGTAGAAGGAAACATTTTTCTCTCCAAGAATAAAAATTTGAGTTTATAAGTGAAACAAAATGACATTAATTTAATAAATATGAATAATTGGGGCAGTGTTTTCAGTATAAAAATGGTCAGGAAAAAATGGAAAGGCTTGGAAATGGGACAAAAATATTACTGAGACTTCCTTAAGACAATGCTGGATATTGTCCAGTGGACTCTCTGGGGTTATCTGGTGCTGTAGAATGTGTACCTTTAAATATCTTTGACTAAACTACTTTATAGGGACTTCCTTGGTGGTCCAGAGGCTAAGACTCTATGCACCCAGGGTAGAGGGCCGAGGTTCTATCCCTAATCAGAGAACCAGATTCCACATGCCATAACTGTTTGTATGATGCAACTAAAAATACCCCACATCCCACAACTAAAATCTGGCACAGCTACTAATAAATAAATAAATTCTTTAAAAAAAAAAAGCTATCTTAGAATTCTGAAGGGATAGAAATTAACTTAAATTTAGTAGAAAACTAAAAGCAAAACAAGTATTTCTTGATCATAGCAATGAAATATTTCTCATTTATCCTGATGCAAAAGAAGTTTAACTGATAGAGGATGTAAATGTCTGTGATCCAAGTCTTTATTTTACTGATTTTAAACTCTTACTAGTTTCCTATGTAGTTAAGTGAGTTAGAAAATATTTGATATGTTTATTTTATATTTATATGAGAAGCTCACCAGCTGCAATGGATCACGCAGCAGAAGCGCGCCAGCTTCTGCTTGGCCAGCAGAAGCATGGCCAAGAGGAGCTACCCCTCGCCCGAGGTCAGGGGCAGCAGCCAAGAGGAGCAACCCCACGTCCAAGGAGTGGTGGTTGCCCAGGCGCAGAAGGGTCAAGAGGAGTTACTCCACATTCAAGGTCAGGAGGGGCAGCTGTGAGGAGATACCCCTAGTCCAAAGTAAGGAGCAGCAGCTGCGCTTTGCTGGAGCAGCTGTGAAGAGATACCACACGTCCAAGGTAAGACAAACCCAAGTAAGGTGGTAGGTGTTGCAAGAGGCATCAGAGGGCAGACACACAAACCATAATCACAGAAAACTAGTCAATCTAATCACATGGACCACAGCCTTGTCTAACTCAATGAAACTAAGCCATGCTGTGTGGGGCCACCCAAGATGGGCAGGGCATGGTGGAGAAGTCTGACAGAATGTGGTCCACTGGAGAAGGGAATGGCAAACCACTTCAGTATTCTTGGCTTGAGAACCCCATGAACAGTATGAAAAGGCAAAATGATAGGATACTGAAAAAAGAACTCCCCAGGTCGGTAGGTACCCAAATTGCTACTGGAGATCAGTGGAGAAATAACTCCAGAAGGAATGAAGGGATGGAGCCAAAGCAAAAACAATACCCAGTTGTGGGTGTGACTGGTGATAGAAGCAAGGTCTGATGCTGTAAAAAGCAATATTGCATAGGAACCTGGAAAGTTAGGTCCATGAATCAAGGCAAATTGGAAGTAATCAAACAGGTGATGGCATATTGAATGTCAACATTCTAGGAATCAGTGAACTTAAATGGACTGGAATGGGTGAATTTAACTCAGATGACCATTATATCTACTACTGTGGACAGGAATCCCTGAGAAGAAATGCAGTAGCCATCATGGTCAACAAAAGAGTGTGAAATGCAGTACTTGGATGCAATCTCAAAAATGACAGAATGATCTCTGTTCGTCTCCAAGGCAAACCATTTAATTTCATGGTAATCCAAGTCTATGCCCCAACCAATAATGCTGAGGAAGCTGAAGTTGAATGGCTCTATGGAGACCTTTTAGAACTAACACCCAAAAAAGATGTTCTTTTCATTCTAGTGGACTGGAATGCAAAAGTAGGAAGTGAAGAAACAACAGGGGTAACAGGCAAATTTGGCCTTGGAATATGGAATGAAGCAGGGCAAAGACTAATAGAGTTTTGCCAAGAGAATGCACTGGTCATAGCAAACACCCTCTTCCAACAACACAAGAGAAGACTCTACACATGGACATCACCAGATGGTCAACACCGAAATCAGATTGATTATATTCTTTGCAGACAAAGATGGAGAAGCTCTATACAGTCAGCAAAAACAAGACCGGGAGCTGACTGTGGCTCAGATTGTGAACTCCTTATTGCCAAATTCAGACTTAAATGGAAGAAAGTAGGGAAAACCAGTAGACCATTGAGGTATGACCTAAATAAAATCCCTTATGATTATACAGTGGAAGTGAGAAATAGATTTAAGGGCCTAGATCTGATAGATAGAGTGCCTGATGAACTATGGATGGAGGTTCATGACATTGTACAGGAGACAGGGATCAAGACCATCCCCATGGAAAAGAAATGCAAAAAAGCAAAATGGCTGTCTGGGGAGGCCTCACAAATAGCTGTGAAAAGAAGAGAAGTGAAATGGAAAGATATACGCATTTGAAAGCAGAGTTTCAAAGAATAGCAAGGAGAGATAAGAGAGCTTTCCTCAGCAGTCAATGCAAAGAAAGAGGAAAACAACAGAATGGGAAAGACTAGAGATCTCTTCAAGAAAATTAGAGATACCAAGGGAACATTTTGTGCAAAGATGGGCTCGATAAAGGACAAAAATAGTATGGACCTAACAGAAGCAGAAGATATTAAGAAGAGGTGGCAAGAATACACAGAAGAACTGTACAAAAAAGATCTTCATGACCAAGATAATCACGATGGTGTGATCACTCACCTACAGCCAGACATCCTGGAATGTGAAGTCAAGTGGGCCTTAGAAAGCATCATTACATACAAAGCTAGTGGAGGTGATAGAATTCCACTTGAGCTATTTGAAATCCTGAAAGATGATGCTGTGAAAGTGCTGCACTCAACATGCCAGAAAATTTGGAAAACTCAGCAGTGCCCACAGGACTGGAAAAGGTCAGTTTTCATTCCAATCCCAAAGAAAGGCAATGACAAAGAATGCTCAAACTATCGCACAATTGCACTCATCTAACATGCTAGTAAAGTAATGCTCAAAATCTCCAAGCCAGGCTTCAGCAATACGTGAACCGTGAACTTCCAGATGTTCAAGCTGGTTTTAGAAAAGGCAGAGGAACCAGAGATCAAATTGCCAACATCTTATGGATCATGGAAAAAGCAAGAAAGTTCCAGAAAAACATCTATTTCTGCTTTATTGACTATGCCAGAGCCTTTGACTGTGTGGATCAGAATAAACTGTAGAAAATTCTGAGACAGATAGGAATACTAGACCACCTGACCTGCCTCTTGAGAAACTTATATGCAGGTCAGGAAGCAACAGTTAGAACTGGACATGGACAACAGACTGGTTCCAAATAGGAGAAGGAGTATGTCAAAGCTGTATATTGTCACCCTGCTTATTTAACTTTTATGTAGAGTACATCATGAGAAATGCAGGGTGGAAGAAGCACAAGCTGGAATCAAGATTGCTGGGAGAAATATCAATAATCTAAGATATGCAGATGACACCACCCTTCTGGCAGAAAGTGAAGAAGAACTGAAGAGCCTCTTGATGAAAGTGAAAGAGAAAAATGAAAAAGTTGGCTTAAACCTCAACATTCAAAAAACAAAGATCGTGGCATCTGGTACCATCACTTTATGGGAAATAGATGGGGAAACAGTGGAAACCATGTCAGACTTTATTTTTTTGGTCTCCAAAATCACCTCAGATGGTGATTGCAGCCATGAAATTAAAAGACACTTACTCCTCAGAAGGAAAGTTATGACCAACCTAGACAGCATATTCAAAAGCATAGACATCACTTGCCAACAAAGGTCCGTCTAGTGAAAGCTATGGTTTTTCCTGTGGCCATGTATGGATGTGAAAGTTGGACTGTGAAGAAAGCTGAGTGCCGAATAATTGATGCATTTGAACTGTGGTGTTGGAAAAGACTCTTGAGAGTCCCTTGGACTGCAAGGAGATCCAACCAGTCCATTCTGAAGATCAGCCCTGGGATTTCTTTGGAAGGAATGATGCTCAAGCTGAAGCTCCAGTACTTTGGCCACCTCATGCGAAGAGTTGACTCATTGGAAAAGACTCTGATGCTGGGAGGGATTGGGGTAGGAGGAGAAGGGGACGACAGAGGATGAGATGGCTGGATGGCATCACCGACTCGATGGACATGAGTTTGGGTGAACTCCAGGAGTTGGTGATGGACAGGGAGGCCTGTTGTTCTGCAATTCATGGAGTCACAGAGTGTCGGACACAACTGAGGAACTGAACTGAACTGAACTGATGAGATAACAGTTTAGTTCATTGAAAGTCCTACCTTACAAAATTATTTAAAAAATTACACATGTGGAAAATAAAATAAGTAAGGTTCTGTTCTTCCTCTAGTTATTAAAAAAATAAAATTGCCAGATCTTGTTATACTATAAGCAACCCAAACCATTTATAAACATGTTGGAGAAGCTGTGATTATAACAAAGCAAGTTGTGTGTTGTGTGTGTGTGTATAATTATAAATGATCCTCTGTGATTGAGGTAAAATTGCGTTTTTGTATAATACTTCACCTTTTAAATACCTTTTCACCCAGTTTTCTTTTGTTCAAGCTGTTGCCTCAGTCCTCAGTACTTTAGTGGAATAAGTCAAGATAAACATTGTTTATCTCTCTTATATGTAGAATGTTAAAAAGTCAAACTCGAAGAAGCAGAGAGTAGAATAGCGGTTACAGCAGCTGAGAGGTGACGGAGGGCAGGAAGGAAGTTAGCTGTTTGTCATAGCATACACACTTCCAGTAATAAGATGAATACTTTCCAGGGAGCTAATGTACAGCATAATGATTACTGTTAATGATGTTATATTTTATATTTGAATTTGCTGAGAGTAAATATTAGATATTCTACTACACATACATGAAAAATGAGGGTAATTATATGATGTGATGAATGTGTTAATTAACCTTTTGTGGTAATTGTTTCACAATACATATGTATATCAAATCATCACCAACTTGTTCACCTTATGCTTGCACAATGTTATATGTCAGCTATATCTCAATAAACCTGGGGATGGAATAAGCAATACATTCCTGGTGTGTGGCTAGCAGTAGCTTCTGGGCAAATAAATATTAACAGGTAGAGCTTAATGGGACAGTTCTTCAAACTCACCTGAGAAATATCACTAAAACACACTGTTTCCTCTCTAGACAAAATGAGGTTATGAGATCTTAAGGGGAAGCCTAAGGTTTTATTAAGCCTTGCAAATATGGACTTTATTCTTATGAACTCTTTTGTTTCCATAAACTTCTAAGGCTTGAAGGACAATCTATGGGATGATGACAAAGGCATGGAGATACTGTATATTAAATGTACAGTGTCTTGCAGAGGGAGGACTTTCATAGACTCTCTTGTTTTAAGTAAAAGAACTTTAATTAAGACATTCTCCAATTATTAATAATTTTTTCCTAAAGTTGTTTTTCTTTTCCACTATCAAAGTTTTCATTACTCATAACAGATTAAGATAAAATTAATATATATATTGCTTTGTTGAGGTTTTTACTTTCTCTTTCTTATATTTGAGCTGCATGAACAAAACTTTATAAGTAAAAATTTCCAGTCATAAAATAAATAAAAACTAAGGATATAATGTACAATATGATAAATATAATAACAGTGCTATATGTTATTTATGGAAGCTGTTAAGACAGTTAATCCAAATAGTTGTTCTCATCACACAAAATAATTTTTATCTATTTTTTTAAAAATTTGTATCTTTCTGAGATGATTTATTGTGATAATCATTTCAGGATGTATATAAGTCAAATCATTGTGTTGTACAACTTAAACTTGAACAGTGTGCCAACTGTATCTCAATAAAACGGGAAATAAATTATTTTTAAATGCATTATGTGACAAAAGGGGGAAAATAAAATGAAAGGAAGTTTTTGTGTCTATACTATTTTCCCTTAAAAAATTA
The DNA here is from genome assembly GCF_023091745.1 of Budorcas taxicolor. Lineage (NCBI taxonomy): Eukaryota > Metazoa > Chordata > Mammalia > Artiodactyla > Bovidae > Budorcas > Budorcas taxicolor. The sequence continues at coordinate 93,399,715 of NC_068910.1, forward strand.
TTCTTTGTCCCCTTTTTGGGATAATATCTGGCAAAATATATTTGTTTCATTTTATATATAAATAATAAAATATAAAATATATATGTTATATTTTATTATTTTATGATAATAAAAGATATTCATAATTTATGATCAAAATATTCATGTATCCACTCAATATATTTTATTAAGCTGCACTCTATAACAGACATTTTTGCTCTGCCTGTGAGGCAGGACCAAGGGGAGGAGGAGATGAGAAAAGCATGTGGTCTAGACTTTAAGACCTTATATTTTAGTGGTAAAGACAGATAACTACTACTCATAACTATTTTTCAAATCAAACTGTGGTTGGTACATTCGAGAATTTAAAACAGAGTACTATAAGACCACAACGATGGAATAAATTAATTCCAACCAGGATAATACGTAAAGATTTCAGGGAATAAGAGGAGCATTTTGTAAGAGCTGTGATGATAGGTAGGAATTTACTGAGCAGAGCTGTAGAGGAAGATGGATGAGCAGGCACTAGGCAGGGAGAAACACAACACAGAGGCGGAGCCAAAATAATACACAGGGAAGGGTTAGAAGAGGAAGAAGCTGGGGATGCCTGGAGGGTTGCACAGACATGTATATAATAAGAGGAGAGACGTGCTGTGCAATGTGATACATAGCTGCTGCATACACTTCATGCCAAAATAAGAAATACTGATGAAATAAGTGCACGGTGAGGAGCCACCAATATGTTTGTCCATTGTGAGGTGATATGGCAGAGAGTCACAGATGCAAATGTAAGAAGTTTGCAATGATTATATTATTCCGACAAACATGAATGATTATATTAATAACTCAAAAGTAGTAAGTGACAAAACTGATAGTAAAACCCAAATCTTGACTCTACATTCATTTGTGTCTAAAATTATAAAAGTTTTCTTAAATATTAGGCATTTTATTTGGGTTTGTATTTTTAATTTCCAGAACAGGGCAAGAAAAGATTACATGGAATAAATGCCAAGATCATTTAAAAATATATTACTTTAGAATTATTCCCTGCAGTAGCTATTTGAAATGCTTACTAATAATGTATTATTATTGTAATAGAAATGTCAATAATAGCGACAGCTACACTAAGAAAAAATAATCAAATTCACTTTTTAAGAAAGATACTCAAGAAAAGTCATTTTTTCAATTATTTTTCCAGTTTTATTAAGATATAATTGACAAACAGTGCCATATAAGTTTAAGGTAGTTACTTGGTTTACATATATCATGAAATGATTATAATTAATTAGATTAGTTAGATTAACATTCATTATTTCATATAGATCTTTTAAAAAAGAGAAAGGGAAAATAAATTCCCATGTGATGAGAAACCTTTGGATCTACTCTTTTAACGACTTTCATATGTGGCATGTAGCCATGCAAGTCATACATTATATCCCTAATACCTATTTTTCTTATAAGTGGAAATTTATAAGTTTTGAGAAAAGTCACTTTTTAAAGTATGAAACTCAGTATCCAAAATAAGATTGTGAAAGTTTCTCCAAAATTGCAGCATGTATTTATATTTTCTGTATTTTGAAAATACTAACTTAGAGTTTTATCTTTTAATGTGCAAATAAACATACCCTTGGTCAAATTACACAATATAAAAATATATTTTATATACAGAACATCTTAAAGCATATGTTTTTAGTTTTATGCTGAAGTAAGAAAATTGCTAAAAATGCATCCCTTAAAGTTTCTTAAATATTTCCATTTTTTTCCACAGAGCCTGTATCACACCTAGAGTTTTTAAATAATAATAATAAACCCTCAAGCTAGAATTCATGGCCATTTATGTCATGCTAGAAAGGCGAGTGAACTCCAGATTTGAACCATGGAGATTTCTCCCCTACTACGAAATGGCCAGTATATAAAGTCTGCTCTTATATTTTTTTATGATGCTATTTGACCCCTACATGGGTACTTTCATTATTTGACAATAATATTCCATTTGCAAAACTATACCCAGCCACTTGAAAGTGCTCGGCATGCAGGGACATCTTTGGTATTTTGTGTTGGTTTTACAGAGGGCCTTGTAGTGACCAGACTGGTACCTTCCATTTTTCCCTTGTAACAGTTGGGTTACTGATCTCACAAATCATATTTCAGTTGGAAATGAAAGGTGCACCGCTGCCAGCATTTTGTTAGAAATAATGACACACTTTACTACCTGTAAGTGCTGACCGAGTGCTTCTGCCTTTTCTTCCCAAGGTGACTGTAACACAGATTGATGAAAGATTCTGCAGGACGACAAAGGTTAAAGATGCAGACCCGGAGCGAGAAGCCAGTACTGACACTGATGGAGTGGAGTGCAATGAGAAGGCCCACATTATTGTCCTATCCACTGATAACCAATGTAATATGAAAACTGACTACAGAGGAAAGGAACAAATTAAATCCATTAATCAAGCATATCTCTGCTAAACAGTTGTTCTAAAAAGATGAACAAATGAAAAATTTACTGTTTGTTTTCATGCTTGCAAGGATTGAGGAAGAAAATTAATTATAAAGTACTGGCCACGCTATTAGTTAAGTTTTTCTTGAGGAAATATTTATTGCTTTGTCAAAGGACAAATGAACCTCATTAGGGAGATTAGTTTCAGTTGGTAGTTTTGCATTAGGACAAACTAATAATATACACTTCAAAAGATATCCTAAGTGAAATTATGAAAATGGAAAATCCATTTTTTTTTTACTTCTTAATTTATGAACTGTTTGAAAATGACCACTCTATTACTATCACAGAACTAGAAGGAAATCAGACATAGCCCCACTTTTCAACCAAATGCCTGAAGGCGAATTATTTCAACATGGAACTTGCAAGTGTTGTGATGATGAACTTATGTATTCAGGGGCTATAACTCGACCATGGCATTTTACTCTTATGTTGAAACATGTCAAGCAGAGCTCCATGCCAAAAGCAATTTTTGATAAGCTCTTTTGAAATCCTTTTCTTTTCAAAATGTTTTAAGTGCCCTGAACAAATAGCAAGCTGCCGCCTGGTATTTTGAATTTCCCCTTCAATCTGCACAGTGCGGGGCAGGAAAAAGAAAATCCTGCTTGGCTATCAATCCTGTCTGGCAAGTGGACTGAGGCTCCTGGGTCAGCCACAGTGTTGTGGTTCAGTTTCAGTGTTCATTTAATCCCTGGCCTTTCTTGTCCAGGCTGCTAACAAGGGGGCCAATTACTGCACTGTGTGAAGGGGGTGCTCGACTGCAGACACCTGTCTTCCAAAACCTAGAGTGAAAATAGACTCATTCCATCGATTGTATAAATCAGCTGTGAAATAATAATGACTTTCTTGGCTTCAACTGACCTGGGCAGGATTCAGACAGCTGACCCAGAAAGGAAAGCTGCATATATCCCATTACTGATCCTGTGAGGCATTGAAGACATTACCATCGGATTCTGACTTGCTTTTATTTACAGAAGTCTTGCTTTTGTTTATGGGAATGCAAGCCAAATTGACATTTCCTTACTGTTTTTGTTTTTTGTTTGGTTTGTTGGTTTAACTTCTCTAATTTAACAGTAGCTTAGGGGCATGGCTGCTGAATGAAATAGGTCAAAATGACATCCAAGTTCAGGGCTTCAACCTTGAAGCTCTGTTATTGAGGGATGATAGAGGTTAAGGTTTAAAATAGTTTTCTTAATATAAAACTAAAGGTTTTCCTTTGCACAGATTATCTCATGATATCAAAAAAAGTTTCAGCATTTATGTTAAAGATCATGTGACTCTATAACAGTAATTCCCACTGCCTACCCTGTTGGCTTGTTGTGAGTGAGGAGCTTTCAGAATTAAATAATGGTTTTCCTTCTTCCATAAAGAAAAAATCCACATTGAACGGAGGATCTAGGTTGTATAGACCTTGAAGTTTACACAACACAGGGAACGCTTTGGTCTTCCCAGGTTGTGGTAGTGATAAAGAAGTTACCTGCCAATGCAGGATACACAAGAGATACAGCTTCAGTCTCTGGGTCAGGAAGATCCTGGGGAGGAGGACATGGCAATCCACTTCAGTATTCTTGACTGGAGAATTCCACAGACAAAGGAGCTTGGCAGGTGTCAGTCCATGGGGTCGCAGAGTTGGACATGACTGAAGCTACTTAGCACGCACACATGAGAACATTTACAGAAAAACAGTATAAATATGCAAATACAAAACCAAATGTATTTGGCTTTATCAGAAGCAAAGTCTAGGATGAGAACATGGGTACAGTTGATTCACATGGGAAGTGATCTCACAAGCCTAGTTAGGAAGTGAGGCAATGATATGGAGAAAACCAATACAAGAACATAAAAAATGCAGTCACCATTTTGAGCAATTGGTGTCTGCCCTTTGAGAGACATTTTAGACCACACCTCAGAATGTCTGGCTGAAGGGCAGCTGAACTGGGACTATACCACTCCCACTCTGCATTGCCTGAGGGCTGTTCCTGAGGTCACCCCTGGACATTTCTGCCCTTCTCTATGCTTGTGCACACCCATGTGCTGTGGATACTCTTGCAGCTAGAGAAAGTCCTAAGAAGGGGAAGGGCAACCAGAGAAGAGCACAGAACCATCTAGCAGAACCCAGCTCAGTTGCTGAGTAAGCTTCGGGCAGGAAATACCAAAAGAGTACTGACAGCTTCTTCTACTGTGGGGATGAAAGTAGATATTCAAATAAAAGATAAACATCAGAAAATTACAAATTAGGGTGACAACTGTGGTCATTTCAGAGCTACCAACAAGTAAATAAATGTGGCAGATGGGAACTCAGAGTGAAGTAAGAGTATTAAATGACTTGTACTAAGCTATCATATTGCTGCAACAGAATAAGAATCTATTGTAATAAAATCACATGAACACATTGCTAGGACCTTTCCCAGCACCTCAAAAAATACAGCATGAGTGAGGGCCCCTGAAACTTGAACTTTAATTTATTTTTATTGTAAATTACCTATGGCTATTTTATTGAATTTTTCTTATGTTTTTCATATGTGAAGTTCAGAAATTAAGTTGGGTATAACCTATCAAAGCATTTCTGAATAACAACAAAGCCAATTAAAAATTAGTAAAATAATTCAAAGTATATATTTTAATACATGAAAATATTTGTGACAATTAATAAAATATGATTCATGTGTAAAAAGTATTCAACATAAGATATTCACTAACAAAAAATAGTCTTATTGCCTTCTTGAAAACTATAAGTATGTGGCAAAAATTTCTTTAAACTCAACTATCATTTAGCAAACAACTACCAGATACTGTAAAGCTTCATGAATTTCCTAAAGGTAAGCAAGTATAGGAAGATAAATCTTTTTTCCCATAAGAATCAACAATCAAGGAAAAGAAGAAATACATTTTTTATGGATAATTGCAGCTACAAATATAACAAGTAAGTGCAACAAAATATTGTCAAATAGTACTATTTCTCTCAAATAGTATTCTCGGAGTAAGTAATTCTAGTGTCCACAAAAAATAATTTCCTTAATTAATTTTAAGAATTGATAATTGGCATATTTCCCTCTTAAAGACATCCACATTATCATAGAAAAACCTCTAGAAGGCTTATGAGAAGAAAAGCCTATTAAAGTATGTTTAACCGAACATTTTACAAACCAATTTGTACAGAGAAAAATTCTTTCACAAGATCAAAATTTAGTGAGCCATAAAGTCATACAAGTTGCATTAGAAAATTAATTTGCACTGAAAGAGGAGAACAAGCATAATAAAGACAGTATAATTTGAAATGGGAACTATAAGATGGGGGAAACTTGTACACAGAGGAATGTCAATGGAGACCACTATAGGTATAGGAAGCATCAGGTTAGAAAAGGCAAGTCATATCAGAATACAGCAAGATGAAAGTAGATATGCTTGTGGGAGGCTTTTCCAGCAAAGGTAAAGTCTCATCAAGGTTGAGCAAGTGCTTCTGAAATTTTGGTTTGAGGTCAGAGGCTAAGATACCTGGACTATGTTCTGGAGGACATGTGCAGACACTGAAACTTTTTGAGTAAAGCTATGTGATCAAAGCAGCAACTCAATATCAGGGTGGAAAGATAAAAGTAGGAAGCAAGTTACATACTCCATACTCAAGAGAGGATTTACAGTATGTCTTGAGAAATATGAGCAAGTACACAGCTCCAACCAGAGTTCCTGTTGGCCTCTTTACTTAAAGCCAAAGTTCACAGTGTGATACTTAAGGCCCTCACATACTGCCTTCCCAGGTGGTGTTAGAGATAAAGAACCTGCTTGTTCATACAGGAGACAAAATAGATGTGGGTTCAATCCCTGGGACAAGAAGATTCCCTGAAGAAGGGCATGGCAACCCACCCCAGTCTTCTTGCCTGGAGAATCCCATGGAAAGAAGAGTCTATTCATGAGCCATGCCAGGTAGGGCCACCCAAGATAGATAGGTCATTGTGGAGAGTTTTGACAAAATGTGGTCCACTGGAGAAGGGAATGGCAAAACACTTCAGTATTCTTGCTTTGAGAACCCCATGAACAGTATGAAAAGGCAAAATGGTATGACGAGAGATGAACTCCCCAGGTCAGTAAGTGCCCACGATGCTACTGGAGAAGAATGAAGAAGTAACTCCAGAAAGAATGAAGAGATGGAGCCAAAGCAAAAACAAGGCCTAGTTGTGGATGTGACTGATGATGGAAGTAAAGTCCTATGTTATAAAGAACAATATTGGAAGGAACCTGGAATGATTGGTATGTGAATCAAGGTAAATTGGAAGTGGTCAAACAGGAGATGCCAAGAGTGAACATTGACATTTTAGGAATCAGTGAACTAAAATGGACAAGAATGGGCAAATTTAATTCAGATTAATATTCATCAATAGATGACTAGTATATATATTGCTAAGGGCAAGAATCCTTCAGAAGAAATAGAGTAGCTCTCATAGATACCAAAAGAATCCAAAATGCAGTACTTGGGTGCAATCTCAAAAACAACAAAATGATCTCTGTCCATTTCCAAGACAAACAATTCAGTATCAAAATAATCCAAGTCTATGCCCCAAACACTAACGGCAAAGAAGCTGAAGTTGAATGGTTCTACGATGACTTACAAAAACTTCTAGAACAAACACCCAAAAAAGATGTCCTTTTCATCAAAGGAGACTGGAATGCAAAAGTAGGACATCAAGAGATACCTAGATTAACAGGAATACAAAATGAATACAAAATGAAGCAGGGAAAAAGCTAACAGAGCTGTCAAGGGAAGGCACTAGTCATAGCAAACAGCCACTTCCAACAAGGCAAGACAGCTCTACACACTAACATCACCAGATGGCTGATAACAAAATCAGACTGATTATATTCTTTGTAGCTGAAGATAGAGAAGTTCTATACACTCAACAAGAGCACTTGAGAAAAAGGTGAAATTCATTGTTTTGGGGTGAAATGTCCTATAGATATCAATTAGGTCTAATTGATCTAATGTATCATTTAAAGTTTGCGTTTCTTTGTTAATTTTCTGTTTAGTTGATCTGTCCATAGGTGTGAGTGGGGTATTAAAGTCTCCCACTATTATTGTGTTATTGTTGATTTCCCCTTTCATACTTGTTAGCATTTGTCTTACATATTGCGGTGCTCCTATGTTGGGTGCATATATATTTATAATTGTTATATCTTCTTCTTGGATTGATCCTTTGATCATTATGTAGTGGCCTTCTTTGTCTCTTTTCACAGCCTTTGTTTTAAAGTCTATTTTATCGGATATGAGTATTGCCACTCCTGCTTTCTTTTGGTCTCTATTTGCGTGGTATATCTTTTTCCAGCCCTTCACTTTCAGTCTGTGTGTGTCCCTTGTTTTGAAGTGGGTCTCTTGTAAGCAGCATATAGAGGGGTCTTGTTTTTGTATCCATTCGGCCAGTGGTACATATACACAATGGAGTATTACTCAGCCGTTAAAAAGAATTCATTTGAATCAGTTCTGATGAGATGGACGAAACTGGAGCCGATTATACAGAGTGAAGTAAGCCAGAAAGAAAAACACCAATACAGTATACTAACACATATATATGGAATTTAGAAAGATGGCAATGACGACCCTGTATGCAAGACAGGAAAAAGACGCAGCTGTCTATAACGGACTTTTGGACTCAGAGGGAGAGGGAGAGGGTGGGATGATATGGGAGAATGGCATTCTATCATGTATACTATCATGTAAGAATTGAATCGCTAGTCTATGTCTGACTCAGGATACAGCATGCTTGGGGCTGGTGCATGGGGATGACCCACAGAGATGTTATGGGGAGGGAGGTGGGAGGGGGGTTCATGTTTGGGAACACATGTAAGAATTAAAGATTTTAAAATTAAAAAAAATAAATAAATAAAAAAAAGAAAAAAAAAAGAAAAAAAAAAAAGAAAAAAAAAATAAAGTTTATTCTAGTTGGTTGAATGGATTAAAAAAAAAAAAAAACAAGAGCAAGACCAGGAGCTGACTTTGGCTCAGATCATGAACTCCTTCCTGCCAAACACAGACTTAAATTGAAGAAAGGGAAAACCACTAGACCATTCAGGTATGACTTAAATCAAATCCCTTATGATTATACAGTTGAATGACAAACAGATCCAAGGGATTAGATCGGATAGACAGAATGCCTGAAGAGCTGTGGATGAAGGTTCGTGACATTGTACAGGGGGCAGTGATCAAGACTATCACCAAAAAAAGCAAAAAGTCAAAATGGCTGTCTGAAGAGGCCTTAAAAATAGCTGAGACAAGAAGAGAAGCCAAAGGCAAAGGAGAAAAGGAAAGATATATCCACCTGAATGCAGAGTTCCAAAGAACAGCAAGGAGAGATAAGAAAGCTTTCCTCAGTGATCAATGTAAAGAAATAGATGAAAACAATAGAATGGGAAAGATGAGAGATCTATTCAGGAAAATTAGAGATACCAAGGGAACATTTCATGCAAAAAGGGGCACAATAAAGGACAGAAACAGTATGGATCTAACAGAAGCAGAAGATATTAAGAAAAGGTGGTAAGAATACACAAACTATACAAAAAAAAATGATCTTAATGACCCAGATAACCATGATGGTGTGATCATTCACCTGCAGCAAAATATCTGGAATGTTAAGTCAAGTGGGCCTTAGGAATCATCACTATGAACAAAGCTAGTGGAGGTGATGGAATTCCAGTTGAGCTATTTCAAGCCCTAAAAGATGATACTGTGAAAGTGCTGCACTCAGTATGCCAGCAAATTTGGAAAACTCAGCAGTGGCCACAGGACTGGAAAAGGTCAGTTTTCAAGTCAATCCCAAAGAAAGGCAATGCCAAAGAATGTTTAAGTACTGCACAATTGCACTCATCTCACTCTAGCAAAGTAATGCTTAAAATTCTCCAAGCAAGGCTTCAATAGTATATGAACCGAGACCTTCCGGATGTACAAGCTGGATTTAGAAAAGGCAGAGGAGCTAGAGGTCAAATTGCCAACATCTGCTGGATCATAGAAAAAGCAAGAAAGTTCCAGGAAAACATCTACTTAGGCTTCATTGACTATGCCAAAGCCTTTGACTGCATTGATCACAAAAAACTGTGGAAATTTCTTCAAGAAATGGGAATATCAGATCACCTTACCTGCCTCCTAAGGAATCTGTATGCAGAACAGTAAACAAGTTAGAACCAGACATGGAACAGCAGCCTGGTTCCAAATAGGGAAAGGAGTACATCAAGGCTGTATATTTGTCACCCTGCTAATTTAATTTATATGCAGAGTACATCATATGAAATGCTGGATTAGATGAAGCATAAGCTGGAATCAAGATTGCTGGGAGAAATATATGCAGATATGCAGATGACACCACCATTAGGGCAGAAAGCAAAGAGGAACTGAAGAGCCTCTTGAAAAAAGTGAAAGAGGAAAGTGAAAAAGCTGGCTTAACACTCAACATTCAAAAAACTAACATCATGCCCTGCAGTCCCATCACTTCATGGCAAATATATGCGGAAACAATGGAAACAGTGAAAAATTTTATTTTGGGGGACTCCAAAATCACTCCAGATGTTACTGCAGCCATGAAATTAAAAGACCCTTGCTTCTTGGAAGAAAAGCTATGACCAACCTGGACAGAATATTAAAAAGCAGAGATATTACTTTGCCAATAAAAGTCCGTCTAGGGAAAGCTATGGTTTTTCCAATAGTCATGTATGGATGGGAGACTATAAACAAAGCTGAGCACAAAAGAATTGATGCTTTTGAACTGTGGTGTTAGAGAAGGCTCTTGACGGCCTTCAAGGAGATCAAACCAGTCAATCCTAAAGGCAATCAGTCCTGAATAGTCATTGGAAGGACTGAACTAAAGTTCCAGTACTTAGGCCACCTGATGCGAAGAACTGACTCATTAGAAAAGACTCTGATGTTGGGAAAGATGGAAGGCAGGAGGAGAAGGTGACAACAGTGGATTAGATGGTTGGATGGCATCACCAACTCGATGAACATGAGTTTGACCAATGTCCACCAGTTAGTGATGGAGAGGGACGCCTAGTTTGCTGCAGTCCATGGGGTTGCAAAGAGTTGGACACAACTGAGTGACTGAACTGACTAATCTACTCCTCCCAGCCGGATCTTACATGCTCCCTTTCTTGCTATCTAATGATAATGGTGAAAGAGGAGAGTGAAAAAACTGACTTAAAACTCAACATTCAAAAAACTAATATCATGGTGTCTGGTCCCATCATTTCATGGCAAACAGATGGGGAAAAAATGGAAACAGTGACAACCTTTGTTTTCTTGCACTTCAAAAATCACTGCAGCTCATGACTTAAGTCATGAAATAAAAATATGCTTGCTAATTGGAAGAAAAGCTATGATAAAACTAGATAGTGCATTAAAAAGCAGAGCCATCACTTTGCCAAAAAAATGTCCATATAGTCAAAGTTATGCTTTCTCTTGTAGTCTTGTATGGATGTGAGAATTGGACCATAAAGAAAGCCGAATGCAGAATAATTGATGGTTTCACACAGTGGTGCTGGAGAAGACCCTTGAGAGTCCTTTGGACAGCAAGGAGATCAAACCAGTCAAACCTAAAGGAAATCAGCTCTGCATATGCATTGGAAGGACTGATGCTCAAGCTCCAATAATTTGCCCACCTGATGGGAAGTGCCAACTTACTCTAAAAGACCCTAATGTTGGGAAAGATTGAAGGCAGGAGAAGAAAGGGCGACAGAGGATGAGATGGTTGGAAGGCATCGTCAACTCAATGGACATGAGTTTGAGCTAATATGGCAGATGGTGAAGAATAGGGGAGCCTGACATGCTGCAGTCCATGCGGTTTCAAATAGTCAGACCTGACTGAGTGAATGAACAACAATACCCCAACCTAGCTGAACTATTTGCTCTTTAAGTAGTTGGGTCTACACATCAGAAAGAAAACTGGGCATAGACATGTGATATGGAAATAATCCATAATAAATGTAAATCAGTTATGTTAAATAACTTTCCCCCCAAAATTACCCACAAAACACACGTATTACTTTGATTCTTAGTCATATCCAATCATTGTTATTTTAATGGACTGTTTCAGGTCCTATCTCAATGATTAGCCTCATGAATTTGACTTGCCATATAACTGTTAGCTGTGTGTCTCTGAAAAGTATTTACCTCTTCAATCACATTTTTCTCATTTCTTAAAAAAAGGGTTATGACAGAACTTAGCTCTAGGATTTCCATGAAGTTTAACATACTTAGTGTCAACTTTAGCATATTCTAAGCATGCAATGATATTATTATAACATTAATAAGTATGACCTAAGCACTACTACTTTATACACAAATTCCTCACAGAGGTATTATGAATCTCAGATGATCTACTCTATGTGGAAGTGTTGTTTACACTGTTAAGGAGCTAATTATATAGAAAATATTAAGTCCTATTAGAGAAGTTTTTACTTCCATTTATAGGAATTCAATGAATCAAATTATTTCCTATTCTACTCTTATCAGTCAGTATTGTTTGGCATGGAAATCAGATTTCCAACTCTAGGTTTTGCTGAAGGATCCTTCTTTAATGGAAGGATCTTGGAGTAACTCTGAGTTGAAGGAAAATCTGCAGAAACAACAGCTCCTCTGATGGATAGTAAGAAACAGATCTTTAATCCAACAAAAATTCTCATCATCTTTTTCATCTCATCTCTACTTCTTACTGTGGGTCAACTTTATTCTTTAAGATTTTTCCTTTGGAGACATGAGAGCCAGTAGCTATGAGAATAACTGTTTGTAACTTCAGAACTCAAGAGAAATAAATTTCCCTGCCAACTACACTTAGAAAACTCAATTTTAATTGTATTTTATATCACATTCCTATTCTTCCGGTCCATTTACTCAGGAAATATTATATAAAAACTTATGTTCCAGGTCATGATCTCAAGCTAGGTATATAGGAGTGAACAAGACAAACTCTCTCTTTGTATATTTTAAATTACAATGGGAGAGCTAGAGAACCGGCATGAAAAAGAAAATTAATAAAACAAATTTAGAAAAAAAAGAAAAAAACAAATTTAGGTAGAAGTGAAGTACTTAGTAGAGAATAGTGTGACACAAAGATGTATTTAAATAGTAAGGAGAATGGGAGTATTGTGATAGGTCAATAGAGTCAGAATTTCTTTAAGAGAATGGGTGGGGAAAATAAGTTGGAATGAGGAAGAAAGAATTCTCTCAAAGAATTCTCTCAAACAAAAGTTATCTCTCAAATTGTTATTCCCAAAGACATGATACTAAGCAAAACCAAGATATCCATTAAATACTCTTCTATTTTCTGCTACTCTGGGTGATTTTAAACTTTGAAAGATAAGTAATAAGTACCAAGGGTCACATAGATGGCCTTAGCCTTCTATGTGGCTACAGATTACATTTAGCTACAGATTACATTTACAGAAGATGTTGTTTAAGCACTTGGTCACTTAAATCATTTATAGAACCATCATAAATCTTCCAAACGTTTTATTCAGGAAGTAACAGAATTGTTAAGCAGTAATCCTGAGAACTCATTGAAACTTGTGAAAAAATTGTTTGTTGTTGGTTAGTCGTTAAGTCGTCTCTAATAGACCCCATGGACTCTAGCCCTCCAGGCTCCTCTGTCCATGGGATTTCCCAGGCAGGAATACTGGAGTGAGTTGTCATTTCCTTCTCCAAGAGATCTTTCGACCTAGGGATCAAACTCACGTCTCCTGCAGGTGGATTCTTTACCACTGAGCCATGAGGGAAGCCCACAAAAAGTGTACTTCCTAAAATTACTCTATGATGATATGTGTGTTGAACTTTATCTATTGTACAACTAAAAGTTTAAAAATTGATCCTTGCCAGAGTGGTTGAAAGAATGAACAAATGACCAAAGATTTTCAAATATTCAAATTTGAGTATTACTATTTATTTTGTACAAACTTTTTGAAAGTACTAATAACCTAATTTCCTACTTTATTTTTCTGGGTTTGTTTTCCTTTTCATGGGGTCACAGAAGTCTCAAGATGATATGAAGAATATAGAGAGACAGTGACTCATTCTCTCATCTGTACTGCCTCTTCCTTGTATACAATCTTTACACATTCTTTACATTCTTTTAATGTATTTGTTTACAATTCTGTCTCTCCTATGGGCCTGGAGATTTATTAGGGATAGTTCTATTTATAACTCATTTTCATTTCTAATTCTGAATATAATATCTAACATATCACCATGGCTTAATTAATATGCAATAAACAAATTAATGAATCCATTTCAACAATATCAACATTGAATGACTTTTTCACCTCACCAGTTGGAGATTATTGGGATAAAATTGATGTTATGAACATACATTACGTATTTGATATGCATTGTTCAAATCTACTAAGCCATGTGATACACAAAAGGCAAATATAATTTTTCCAGTTTTAAGTAGGAGAGGAAGAGAACAAAAGGAATGTCCTCAACTCTTCCTGTTCCATAGGAGTCTTGGAAAAATTCTTTCTCTCTTTGTGACCTCAATTAAAACATTTTTTGCCTTAGAAAACTAGAATGGATGATGCAAATTGATGCTTACTCATTTCCCTTCCAATCAGAATGTTGAAAGAGTCATAAAATTGTTTCCCTTCATCAGGGGTGCAATGTTGCAAACCCAGAAATGGCCATGCAAACCCAGCTCAACCTTTCCAGCAATTTAATTGGATGCTATTAGGTGCTGTCTCTGTGGAGCATTTCCCATAAGAAAAGGATTCTGTTCTGTGACCTCCAATGTAGTGAAAACTATTTGGCTCAATTTCATCTTTTCCAGAAGAACAGATCCAAGGAGAAATTATAAAAGAAACGTAATAGCATTTTTACTCCTTTCTGCTGGAGGGGTTTGCAGTGTTACTGCTTTAAAAGTTACTATTTGCAAAAGCCAGTTTTCTTCAGGAGGCCATTGGCACTCAAATCAGCAGCACAATAAACTTGCCAGAGTCAGACTATGTTTTTAATGATGAAAAAAATCACTGCAATTTTATAATGCAGAATGACTTGCTTTGTGATATTATTTATTTTACCACATAATATATGTTAGAATGGAGAGGAAATGGGTGTTATTGGTTTAAGTTCAATGCTTACTTCACAAATTGGTGAACCCGAAAGCAGATACTCTATTATACTTTCAGAATAGGCAGCATCATACAAGTTGAATATTCAGATATCTGGGCCTGACAAGCCTGAATTCACATCTCAGTTCTGTCCCTTACATCTGTATAAAATTATGTAGCTTTTCTGAACATCTTTTCTTTTCTATGAAATAAGAATAATACATATGTATCCATATATAAATATACATTTAATATATTTTATAACATATATGTGTGTGTGTGTGTGTGTGTGTGTGTGTGTGTGTGTGTGTAGTAAAGGAAATGGCAACCCACTCCAGTATTCTTGCTTGGGAAATCCCATGGACAGAGGAGATTGGCAGGCTATAATTCATAGGATCACAAAAAAGTTGAATATTACTTAGTGGCTAAACAACAACAGCAGTATGTGTGTATATGTGTGCAATATATCTATTCCAATCATATATTCAGGAACTGGTAAATATCTACTACACGGGTCTGCAGAACCACTGGAACCTCTGGACTTTAGCTGTTATTGGGCCTTGACGAACTGAATTAATCAGTTTGTCCCCATCCTCCATGTAAGCCTATTCTAACAGGGAAGCTGTAATGACACTTCAGGTCATGACAGTCTCAGGCATTCAGGCATCGATGTCAACTTCAACCCTGTGTGCAGTAATCCTGCTAGGAATAGCTAAACGTTTTCCTTTCTTCAGTGTACTATCACCAAACACTCCCCTCCATGGCTGCCACAATTGCTAATCCACTTGTTTATGAACTAGTTCTTTACCTTTACCAGCAATAACTGCTTATTAAGGTTTGTTGAAAATGTGCTTCATCTTTTATTTTACCTCAACTTTAGAATCGTGTCTACCTCTACTTACTTCTTAAGTTATTTCCTTCCTTTTTTATTTGTTTTATTTTTTTATTTATTTATTTTAATTGGAGGCTAATTACTTTACAATATGGTATTGGTTTTGCCATACATCAACATGAATCTGTCGCGGGTATACACTTGTTCCCAATCCTGAACCCCCCTCCCACCGCCCTCCCCATATCATCCCTCTGGTTTCTCTCTCCTAAAATCTCTCCCTCATGTTGTTCCCAAACATGGTTTAAGTTTCACCATCTTGACTTTCTCAGTGACACAGTAATTCTCCTCTGTTCATGATTCTAGTCCAACTGAACATTTCCAGAAAGAGTGTATCACATAGCAACAAAGCTAAAATGACCAATTTTTCCTCATCAAACTCTAAAACCCCCCTTTTTGCTGAGCTTGTAATTAACAGTATTCCTCTGTGATGACAAAATAATGTTTTACTTCTTAATTTTCCAAGCCAATTATGAACCTATGTTTACATTTGATTTTATAAAAATATGGTCACCTATGTTTTCCTTTTCTCAATAGCATCCTCTAAATAAGCTTTTATTTTTTTAATTTAAATTTATTTATTTTAATTGGCGGCTAATTACTTTACATTATTGTATTGGTTTTGCCATACATCAACATGAATCCACCATGAGTGTACAATAAGCTTTTAGATTACCAACATCATCCACTTTTGTTTTTCTCTCTGGTTGCCAAAAGAGAAACCGACTAAAAATTCAGAATACTGTGAGGAGTCAGAATAATATGTGACATTTACTTCTAACTTAATACTCATTCTGTTCAAGTATTTTAAGCCCTAGACTGCTCCACTGGGGAAAGTTTCATATCCTTGTGATTTTCTAAATCTTTGTAGAGGACAAAATAGTCACACAACTTATAGATCCAGCATTCTAATATCTTCCTTTTATATTGAATGCTTTATCATAATGAAATGTCTCTCTCTGAACCTAGTTTCGAGTTAGGGTGGGGATCTATCTTGGTAAGTGTCATCCAGTAAGATCATGTCCTGACATTGCTTTCTTTCTGGGGCTTTTAATTGAGAACTTAGAAGTCTTTGCCATCTATCAGTGTAAGACTTCAGAATACTGTTTTCCTCTTCATTTTAATTTTTTAGCTCAGCTCCATAACATTTCACCCCACACAACTTTAAAATTTAGTTATCTATTCCTCAGTATTATTATTAATTTTGACCAGGACTTTTCTTAGGTTTCCCTGGCTCTACATAGCCCCAAGGGCATCTCAGGTGGCACTAGTGGTAAGGAACCCACCTGCCAATGCTGGAGATATGAGATGTGGGTTTGATCCCTGGGTTAAGATCATCTGAAAGTGGGTATGGCAATCCAATCCAGTATTCTTGCCTGGAGAATTCCCTGGAGAGAGTAGACTGGTGAGCTACAATCCACAGGGTCAATCCAAAGAGTCAGACAAGACTGAAGCAACTTAGCACACAAGCATGCAAATATAGCCCCCCAAAAATGTGGACAGGTGAAAAGGAGATCAAAATCCCCAATGTCAATTTGTCACTTTCCTTAAGGCTGTCTTATCCAACCTCTCTGGCTTTCACTTTCCTTTTCCCAGGTGAGTGCTAGACCTTTTGCTCCTAAGCATGCCAGACAATGGACCATTTTACCTGCCTTTTTGGATTCAGAAAATGTCTAGCACGGAAAACTAACTGTACATCCAAGACTTCCAAGACTCCAGTTTTGTCATTTTAGCCACTCATGACACCATTGCAACGTTTGGTTATTTTGTTGGTATCTCAGCAGGAACCTTTGGCCTGGCCCATGCACAAATCTGCCACCTATGCTCAGCACCAGCAAATGATTACAAAGAAAAATAATGGCTGCCAATTGTCAGCTCATGTGTGAACAACTCTCCCTTCTTTGGAGTTTTCCTTCATTTTAGTCCTCATTGCTTCCATAGCTCTTCAGTGCTTGACAAATACAGTGTTTGGAACTTATTCAGATTTCTTTAGTTGTTGTCAGAAGGAGTTCAATTTGTCCCTCTTGGCCTCTAGTTTTCTGCTCTACAAATTGACATTTCTATCTGATCCCACTTAATACCATCTCTAATACCTCTGAAAAAAATATTTTCTTTCTCAGAAGGATTACCTTAAGTTTTCCTGTTTCAAATATAGAATTGGTCACTCTTGATTCCTAAAAATCCTGGTTCTTTTAGTAACAAATAGCATCAGAGCATTGGTGGTCAAAAACTTGAGTCTGAGGTTATATTTCAGATTGTTTCATGTGCGAGCTGAGAAAATGCTCCTGAAAACCCAGTAGTTACTTTTAAAAAGTCCCTTTAAAAAAGTGAACAAATTAATGTATTTTCCAGCTTGATTACAAATATTACTATAGTAACTTTACTGATCTATGTTCTCCCTCCTAATACAACTTGATATAATATCATTACGATATAATAATATACTATGTAATATATATTATAAATTTCCATTTTTCTTCCTTAAGTTTCCAGAGATTGGGCATAGAGTAGAAGGAAGATAGTATAAAACCATTATCAGAATTACTTTAATGAGAAACTACTTCCAGCGTTTCTCTAAAAACGAATAATACAGACTAATAAATTCATGAGCCTTGGAGTTATATATTTTGTCAGAAATAATTAAGGACAAGGAAAAGTATAACATGGATTAAAATAACACTTTGGTTTTGCTTTTTGTTTTCCTAAAGTTCACCTTCTCTCTGAGACATTAACATCATTGATCATAAGTTTTTAATAATTGTTCTTATCTGAAAGGGTAATAGGCATTCCTATTGTCTCAAGTGACTCAGATAGTTATAGCCTAGACTAGGTGCCTAGATTAAGCTTCCCAAATGTCAACTAGAAGAACTATCAAGAGCCATCTTCCTAGGTTTTTACATTTCAAGAGAATGAAGTACAGACCTGAGAGACAGCTCTAGGTCATAAAAGCCAGAGACAGCAGGCATTTACCTGGTCCTTTGTAAATTGTATTTATATTCAAGAAAGTCAGTGTGTGAGAATACAGGATCCTTTCCGTAAAAAGAGCAAAGTGTTTTCCTTCTTTTAGGAAATATATGCATGCATATGTACATACATATGTGTATATGTATATGTTTATATGTGTGCTGTGCTGTGCTCTGTCATTTCTGACTCTTTGCGACCCCATGGACTGTAGCCTGCCAGGCTCCTCTGTCCATGAGGATTTTCAGGCAAGAATACTGGAGTGGGTTGTCATGCCCTCCTGCAGAAGATCTTCCCAACCCAGTGATCAAACCCAGGTCTCCTGTATTGTAGATGGGTTCTTTACCATCTGAGCCACCAGGGAAACACAAGAATACTGGAGTGGTTAGCCTATCTCTTCTCCAGTGGAATTTCCCAACCCAGGAATTCATCTGGGGTCTCTTGCATTGCATGTGAGTTCTTTACCAGCTAAACTACCCAGGAAGCCTGTTTGTATTTGTATCTACGTACATAAACTGACAAAACCATTGGTTTTGTCGCTCACCAGTGAAGTCTCTGGCTCTTGTACAGGAGAGTTTTCCATTTGGCTTGATCAAGTCACTGAAGGAGTAAGATCTAGGGCATGGAGGGCTGAAGCAGTGGGATAATTAATTAGAAATCTGTATCTGATTCAGAGCACACTCAGGATAAAATGAATACAGAAAAGTAGCTCTTTTAGTAGCTAATATATTTTATGTATAATTCAAAATTTACATTATATTAGGTACCTACAGTATCAGAACATGAAGAGAGTCATGACCTATGGTCCACTGCACCTATTCTGATGCAACTATTCCAATGCAAGATTTCTCCATTGACCATCACCCTAAACCCTCAGCTCAGAAACTCAATTTTGGAATTTCTATTGCCATTGGACTTATATGTTTATGTGTGTTTTTGATTTATATGATATATACATATTATATACATGTATACATTTATTAATATTCCACACAGTGTTATCCATTTAGCATCCTTAATTTCAAATAAAAAAATATTTTTTTATGACATTTCATTTTTTTCCCCGAAGGTTTGTGGAAAGACACAATGCTACTATGCTTTACTTTCTTCCCAGTTCATATGCTACCAAAATTCTAGCCAGAAGTCAATTCAAACTATTACAATGTTTGTAGCTCTGAAGCAAAATAATTTTATAATAATTGCATATGAATTTTGTGAAACTTCATCTTATTTTCTAAATTAAAAATGTCACCTTCTTCTAAAGAAAATTATATTTGGAGTAGGAAAGTCAATCAACACATTAGTTGTAATGCCTAGAGGCCATTTCAATTTATTACATACAGTAACACTAGAAATAAAGACCCTTATGTTTAGCGATTTCTTAGGCATGGATAGGTAAAACACTTATTTTTTCTTTGTAGTCTAGTATTACATATATATTTATATATTTGTAGGGAAAGAGAAATTATCCAAGATGGCAGTAGTCAGGCTCACTCTCCCCATGCCCATATCCCCATGCCCTCTCGGGCTCACCCCACGTTTTGTAAATAACGATTGTGTATGAAACTCCAATACTTTGGCCACCTGATAGGAAAAGCTGACTCATTGGAAAAGACCCTGATGTTGGGGAAGATTGAGGGCAGGAGGAGAAGGGGACGACAGAGGGTGAGATGGTTGGATGGCATCACCAACTCAATGGACATGGGTTTGGGTGGACTCCAGGAGTTGGTGATGGACAAGGAGGCCTGGCGTGCTCCTGTTCATGAGGTCGCAAAGAGTCGGACACGACTGAGTGACTGAACTAAACAGCTGAGGTCACTTTTAGCACTGTGCATGCCTGTCATGAGGTACTCCCTTGGCCATGGTCTACTTTTGTTCTGTAAGTAGGCATATATAAGCTCCACCTGAAAAAGCCCTTTTAGCTTTGTTAGGGCTACATCATGGGGGCAGCAAGGCTGCATTATGGCTGCGTCATGGCTCATTCACAGAGCCAACCACAAGAGGAGAGAATACAGCATACCTGCTGCTGCGACAGCTCCTGTGCCAGTCCAGTGAGAATAAACATGTCTGCAGTTGCTATGGCTCTTACAGTTTTCATCCAGCTTCCCTGCTTTCGCCTTGCCTACCCTGGGTTCTGCAAACAGTGTGAGAAGTGAGACAATAGCTATATAATAAAATCAGAGGTTTCTTTTTGTATACTTCATAGAATTTTTAATGTCAGTTGAAGGAGATCAGCACATTCCACCCCAAAATATTGTGCTTTGGTATTAATATATTGATTACTTGAGCTGAAGCTACCTGAAAAAATAGCAAATACAGAGAGAAACTTTCTCTGAGCTTCCCTTATCTACCTAAAGAAGAATCCTCGAAAAGGACATCAGTTGTCATAAATTCCCTTCCAGGGAGTTTCAGCAACCAAGTAAGATTGACTCTTCTAACAGAGGAGATTAGAAGTCAGCAGGCAAACTTTATCAAAAACTATCAAACTCCCATTTCTTCCAAGGATCCATTCATCTCTGCAAGTTACTTATACTTCCCTAAAGTTCGCTACATCCTTCTTCTCTTTTCCTGTGAAAATAGTATATATGCACTCAAGTCTCATTGCCTTTGGTTTTCTTTTTTTCCTCTTATATTAAAAACTTAATAAATTTATCTACCTTTCATCTGCCTGTTGCCAGCTTATTTTATAGACCCTTAATATAGAACCTAGAAGGGTAGAATGAAAGTATTTTTATCCTCTAGTTTTATTTTCATGCACAAAAATCTCCAATCACTTCTCCATGGTGCATGAGATAAAGCTTTTAGGCTCTCCTTAAACTGGTTTTAATCTCATTTTCTACCATTCTAACCCTTATTTTCAACAAAGAAATTCTCAGATCCACTTTGATTTTGATACCATTTGTTACCTAAATGTACCACAGGAATTGCTATATCCATATTTTCCAAATTTATCTAATCAATCACAGCTTTCTCCATTCTTTCAACATTAATCTCCTTGTCTTAGAAACAAATTAAAGTGAAAGTTGAATTTTTCAAGTCCAATACCCACTTCCCATCTGTCTTGAGGCTGAACCTCTATTTTCCTCAGGGAATCAAATATTCTCTACTCTCACTAATGTCCCATCCTGCAGTAACACCAGATTTTGTCCTTTCCAATCCATAGGTCCCACCCTTTGGACCACACTTCAATAATGGTCGTATTACTTAAGTCAGTCAGAGACAGACAGACCTGAGATTTTAGCTGGGACAACCTGGGGAAAGTGTGGGTACTAGTTATTTATTATTTGTTGATTTTTCACTGTGCCTGAGAGTTCTGTGGACTTATGCCTGAAGCTCCAAGGGATGAAACATGGAAAGACTCAGGTTGGAACAAGTTTGAAGATGTATACAGAGAACAGAGCCAGAGAGAGAAAAGAAAAGGCAAGACTGTGTTTTGACTCTTAAACACACAGTGAGAGCCCTAGAAAGTAGCCTTATTTAAAGCAATTTCTTTTCTTAAATATTTCCCAATTCATTTCCAGTGAGGAGAATTATTATAGTCCACATCCTCTGCCCTAAACCAAATGTTTAAGAGAAAGAATTTCTGAGTGATATACACATTTTTCAAATTTATAACACATTAAGTACAATATATATCTTATCTTTAGAATATTGCAATTTTGTCTTTAGAGACTGATTTAAAACATATCTATATCATCTATATAGATTATCTATATAATCTTATTATATATCTACATAATAATCCATTATCATCATTACCTCTAACATAGTTTGGGCTCAGGCCAAACAACAGAGAGGGAATAGAGCCCAGTCCATCTACAGAAAATTGGATTAAAGATTTACTGAGTATCACCCCACGCCCCCATCAGAACAAGACTCAGACTCCCCCACCATCAGCCACTCCAATCAGGAAGTTTCCACAAGCCTCGGATCCTTATCCATCAGAAGGCCGGAATGAAAACCACAACCACAGAAAAGTAACTAAACTGATAATATGTATCAAGGATTTTCTAACTCAATGAAACTATGAACTATGCCATGTAGGGCCACCCAAGTCAGACAGGCCTTGGTGGAGAGTTCTGACAAAACGTGGTCCACTAGAGAAGGGAATGGAAAACCACTTCAGTATTCTTGCCTTGAGAACCCCATGAAAGTATGAAAAGGCAAAAATATATAACACTGAAAGATGAATTCCCCAGGTCAGTAGGTGCCCAATATGCTACTGGAGAAGAATGGAGAAATAAATCCAGAAAGAACGAACAGACAGAAACAAAGTAAAACAATGCCCTGTTGGAGATGTGACTGGTGACGGGAGTAAGAGTCAACACTAAAGAACAATATTGCATAGGAACCTGGAATGTTAGGTCCAAGAATCAAGTTAAATTCAGTTCAGTTCAGTCACTCAGTCATGTCCACCTCTGTGACCCAATGAACCGCAGCATGCCAGGCCTCCTTGTCCATCACTAACTCCCAGAGTTCACTCAGACTCATGCCCATTGAGTCAATGATGCCATCCAACCATCTCATCCTCTGTTGTTCCCTTCTCCTCCTGCCCTCAATCTTTCCCAGAATCAGAGACTGATCCAATGAGTCAACTCTTCACATCATGTGGCCAAGTATTGGAGTTTCAGCTTCAACATCAGTCCTTCCAATGAACCCCAGGACTGATCTCCTTTAGAATGGACTGGTTGGATCTCCTTGCAGTCCAAGGGGCTCTCAAGAGTCTTCTCCAACACCACAGTTCAAAAGCGTCAATTCTTCAGCACTCACCTTTCTTCACAGCCCAACTCTCACATCCATACATGACCACTGGAAAAACCATAGTCTTGACTAGACAGACTGTCAGGAAGCATTTAACAGGAGGCTTCCTGTGTGCTGTTTGGATCTGTTATGAATCCTCTGTTCCTTTAATTTCTGAATATTCAGGAATTAAGAGGAGTGGCAAACTGCTCCCAGGGCTGAGGAATGCATGGATTTCCTTCGTTAGTTTTTCCATACTGTGATAAGTAACTATTTACGACCCTCTTCCTTTTTATGAACCATACGGTAAAAGTGATTATTTACAACCCTCTCTCTTTGATATGGATTGCCTTATGTTTCCTTGATAATTTGTAAGTCTGGACTTTTGATCTTTATCTTTGCTGAACAAAGCTACCTTGTAAGACAGTATATATACCCACACTATGTCAAATAAAACACCCTTGTTCCATCAGAGCTTGGGTCCCCGTGTCTTTCTTTCTTTTTCTCTCTCTTTCTTTCTCTCTCTCAGGCTAATTCTTTGGAGCACAGTCAGCTCCTGGTCTTGTTTTTGCTGACTCTATAGAGCTTCTCCATCTTTGGCTGCAAAGAATATAATCAATCTAATTTCGGTGTTGACCATCTGGTGAAATCCATGTGTAGAGTCTTCTTTTATGTTGTTGGAAGAGGATGTTTGCTATGACGGGTTCATTCTCTTGGCAGAACTCTATTAGTCTTTGCCCTGCTTCATTCTGTACTCCAAGGCCAAATTTGCCTGTTACCCCATGTGTTTCTTGACTTCCTACTTTTGCATTCTGGTCCCTATAATGAAAAGGACATCTTTTTGGGGTGTTATATCTAGAAGGTCTTGTAATTCTTCATAGAACCATTCAACATCAGCTTCTTCAGAGTATCTGGTTGGGACATAGACTTGGATTACTGTGATATTGAATTGTTTGCCTTGGAAACGAACAGAGATCATTCTGACAATTTTGAGATTGCATCCAAGTACTGCATTTCAGACTGGAAGTGGTCGAACAAGATGATAAGAGTAAACATAGATGTTTTAAGAATCAGTGAAATAAAATGGATTGGAATGGGCAACTTTAATTCAGATGACCATTATATCTGCATCCCGTATAGTTCAGTCGTAAAAGAATTTGCCTGCCAATGCAGGAGACATGAGTTCTATCCCTGGGTCAGGAAGATACCATGGAGTAGGAAATGGAAACACGCTCCAATATTCTTGCCTGGGAATTCCATGGACCGAAGACCCTGGAGGGCTACAGTCCATGGTGTCACAAAAAGTCAGAAAAGACTGAGCAAACACACATAAACATTATATCTACTACTGTGGGAGAAAATCCCTTAGAAGAAATGGAGTAGTCCTCATATCAACAAGAGTCCAAAATGCAGTACCTGGGTGCCATCTCAAAAATGATAGAATGATCTCTGTTTGTTTCCAACGGAAACTGCTCAGTATCACATTGGTCAAAGTCTATGCCCCAACCACTAATGCTGAAGAAGCTGAAGTTGAACAGTTCTATGAGGACCTACAAGACCTTCTAGAACTAATACCCAAAAATGATTTCCTTTGCATCATAGGGGACTGGAATGCAGAAGTAGGAAGTCAAGAGATACCTGGAGTAAAGGACAAGTATGGCCTTGGAGTAGATAATGAAGCATGGCAAAGGCTAACAGAGTTTTGCCAAGAGAATGCACTGGTTATAGCAAATATCTTCTTCCAAAAATGCAAGAGACAACTGTACACATGAACATTACCAGATGGTGAATACTGATATGAGATTAATTATATTCTTTGCAGCTGAAAATGCAGAAGCTCTGTTCAGTTCAGTTCAGTTCAGTCGCTCAGTCATGTTCAACTCTTTGAGACCCCGTGGATGCAGCAAGTCGGGTCTCCCTGTCCATCACCAACTCCCGGAGTTCACTTTAACTCATGTCCATCAAGTCAGTGATGCCATCCAGCCATCTCATCCTCTGTCATCCCCTTCTTTTGCTGTTCTCAATCCCTCCCAGAATCGGGGTCTTTTCCAATGAGTCAACTCTTCACATGAGGTGGCCAAAGTATTGGAGTTTCAGCTTCAGCATCATTCCTTCCAAAGAAATCCCAGGGCAGATCTCCTTCAGAATGGACTGGTTGGATCTCTTTGCAGTCCAAGGGACTCACAAGAGTCTTGTCCAACATCACAGTTCAAAAGCATCAATTCTTCAGTGCTCAACCTTCTTCACAGTCCAACTCTCACATTCATACATGACTACTGGAAAAACTCTAGCCTTGACTAGATGGACCTTAGTCGGCAAAGTAATGTCTCTGCTTTTGAATGTGCTATCTAGGTTGGTCATAACTTTTCTTCCAAGGAGTAAGCGTCTTTGAATTTCATGGCTGCAGTCACCATCTGCAGTGATTTTGGAGCCCAAAAAAAAAAAAGTCTGACACTGTTTCCACTATTTCCCCATCTATTTCCCATGAAGTGATGGGACCGGATGCCATGATCTTCGTTTTCTGAATGTTGAGCTTTAAGCCAACTTTTTCACTCTCCTCTTTCACTTTCATCAAGAGGCTTTTTAGCTCCTCTTCACTTTATACCATGAGGTTGGTGTCATCTGCATATCTGAGGTTGTCGATATTTCTCCCAGCAATCTTGATTCCAGCTTGTGCTTCTTCCAGCCCAGTGTTTCTCATGATGTACTCTGCATAGAAGTTAAATAAGCAGGGTGACAATATACAGCCTTGACATACTCCTTTTCCTATTTGGAACCAGTCTGTTGTTCCATGTCCAGTTCTAACTGTTGCTTCCTGAACTGCATACAGATTTCCCAAGAGGCAGGTCAGGTGGTCTGGTATTCCCATCTCTCTCAGAATTTTCCACAGTTTATTGTGACCACACAGTCAAAGCCTTTGGCATAGTCAATAAAGCAGTAGTAGATGTTTTATTGGAACTCTTTTGCTTTTTCTATGATCTAGCGTATGTTGGCAATTTGATCTCTGGTTCCTCTGCCTTTTCTAAAACCAGCTTGTACATCTGGAAGTTCTTGGTTCACGTAATGCTGAAGCCTGGCTTGGAGAATTTTGAGCATTACTTTACTAGCATGTGAGATGAGTGCAATTGTGCGGTAGTTTGGGCATTCTTTGGCATTGTGTTTCTTTGGAATTGGAATGAAAACTGACATTTTCCAGCCCTGTGGCCACTGCTGAGTTTTCCAAATGTGCTGACATATTGAGTGCAGCACTTTCACAGGATTATCTTTCAGGATTTGAAATAGCTCAACTGGAATTCCATCACCTCCACTAGTTTTGTTCATAGTGATGTTTCCTAAGGCCCACTTGACTTCACATTCCAGGATGTCTGGCTCTAGATGAGTGATCACACCACTGTGATTATCCAGGTCGTGAAGATCTTTTTTGTAAAGTTCTTCTGTGTATTCTTGCCACTTCTTCTTAATATCTTCTGCTTCTGTTATGCAGAGTTCCAAAGAATAGCACGAAGAGATAAGAAAGCTTTCTTCAGCGATTAATGCAGAAGCTCTGTACAGTCAGCCAAAAGAAGACTGGGAGCTGACTGTGGCTCAGATCATGAACTCCATACTGAAAAATTCAGACTTAAATTGAAAAAAGTTAGGGAAAATCATTAGATTATTCAGGTATGATCTAAATCAAATCCCTTATGATTATATACTGTAAGTGACAAACAGATTCAAAGGTTTAGTTTTGATATAGTGCTTGAAAAAATATGGATGGAGGTTTGTGACACTGTACAGGAGGCAGTGATCAGGACCATCCCCAAGAAAAAGGAATGTAGAAAGGTAAAATGGTCATCTGAGGAGGCCTTACAAATAGCTAAGAAAAGAAGAAAAGCTAAAAGCAAAGGAGAAAAGGAAAAAACGCAGAGTTCCAAAGAATAGCAAGGAGAGATAATAAAAGCTTTCCTCAGTGAACAATGTAAAGAAATAGAGGAAAACAATAAAATGGAAAAGACTAGAGATCACTTCAAGAAAATTAGAGATACCAAGGGAGTGTTTCATGCAAAGATGGGCACAATAAAGGACAGAAATAGTATGCATCTAACAGAATCAGAAGATATTAAGAAGAGGTGGCAAGAATATACACAAGAACTGTACAAAAATGTTCTTCATCACTAAGATAACCGCAATGGTGTGAACACTCACCTAGAGTCTGACATTCTGGAATGTGAAGTCAAGTGGGCCATAGGAAGCATCACTCTGAACAAAGCTAGAGCAGGTGATGTATTCCAGTTGAGCTATTTCAAATCCTAAAAGATGATGCTGTGAAAGTACTGCACTCAATAGACAGCAAATTTGGAAAACTCAGCAGTGGCCACAGGGCTGGAAAAGGTCAATTTTCATTTCAATCCCAAATCAAGACAATGCCAAAGAATGTTCAAACTACCTCAAATTGCACTCATCTCATACACTAGCAAAGAAATGTTCAAATTTCTCCAAGCCAGGCTCAAACAGTGTGTGAACAAAGAACTTCCAAATGTTCAAGCTGGATTTGGAAAAGGCAGAGGAACCAGAGATCAAATTGCCAACATCTGCTGGATCATCAAAAAAGCAAGAGAGTTCTAGAAAAACATCTACTTCTTCTTTGTTGACTACACCAAGGACTTTGCCTGTGTTGACTTTGACTGTGTTGATAAAAATAAACTGTGGAAAATGCTCAAAGAGATGGGAATTCCAGACCACTTTCCATGCATCCTGAGAAATTTGTATACACATTAAGCAGCAAGAGTTAGAACAAGACATAGAACAATGGACAGGTTCCAAATTGAGACAGGAATATTTCAAGGCTGTGTATTGTCACTCTGCTTATTTAACATATGCAGAGTACATTATGTGTGATGCTGGGTTGGATGAATCACAAGCTAGAATCAATATTGCTGGGGAAAATAATCAACAAACTCAGATATGCAGATGACCACTCTTATGGCAGAAAGTGAAGAGGAACTAAAGAGCCTTTGGATGAAAGTGAAAGAGGAGAGTGAAAAAGCTGGCTTAAAACTCAACATTCAAGAAACGAAGATCATGGCATCTGGTCCCATCACTTCATGTCAAATATAAGGGGAAAGAATGGAAACAGTGAAAGACCATTTGGAGTGGCTCCAAAATCACTGCAGTTGTTGAAATTAAACTGCAGCCATGAAAACAAAAGACGCTTGGTCCTTGGAAGAAAAACTATAACAAACCTAGACAGCATATTAAAGGCAGAGATATTACATTGCCAACAAAGTTATGTCTAGTTAAAGCTATGGTTATTTCAGTAGTCTTGTGTAGATGTGAGAGTTGGATTATAAAGAAACCTGAGCACTAAGAATTGATGCTTTTGAAATGTGGTGTTTGAGAAAACTCTTGAGAGTCCCTTGTACTGCAAGAAGATCAAACCAGTCCATCCTAAAGGGAATTAGACCTGAAGAGTCACTGGAAGGATGGATGCTGAAGTTGAATCTCCAAAACTTTGGCCACCTCATACAGAGAACTGATTCTTTGATAAAGATCCTGATGCTGGGCAAGATTGAAGGCAGGAGGAGAAGGGAATGACAGAGGATGAGATGGTTGGATGGCACTACCAACTCAATGGAAAAGAGTTTGAACAAGCTTTGGGAGTTGGTAATGGACAGGGAAGTCATGTGTGCTGCAGTCCATGGGGTCGCAAAGAGTTCAACACAATTGAGAGACTGAACTGATATAAAAATCTAATGAAATATTTGTGATGGAAGCAGAAAATATTTTCCTTTTCTCTCATGGTTCAAATGTTCTAATATAAAATTACATTGATGCATTTCAAAACAGTATATCATGTACTAATTTATTAT
Source organism: Budorcas taxicolor (assembly GCF_023091745.1). Lineage (NCBI taxonomy): Eukaryota > Metazoa > Chordata > Mammalia > Artiodactyla > Bovidae > Budorcas > Budorcas taxicolor. Next base: position 93,428,699 of record NC_068910.1, read on the forward strand.
TAAAATTAGCTCAAATTAATTAGAGGATTATTTATTTTCTTCAGATCACATTACTTATCTATTCTTCTTAAGAGGTATACTAAACACCACAATCAGTTCATTTCAGTTCAGTTCAGTCGCTCAGTCATGTCCAACTCTGCGACCCCATGAATTGCAGCACACCAGGCCTCCCTGTCCATCACCAACTCCCGGAGTTCACTTTAACTCATGTCCATCAAGTCAGTGATGCCATCCAGCCATCTCATTCTCTGTCATCCCCTTCTCCTCCTTCCCCAATCCCTCCCAGCATCAGAGTCTTTTCCAATGAGTCAACTCTTCTCATGAGGTGGCCAAAGTACTGGAGTTGGAGTTTCAGCTTTAGCATCAGTCCTTCCAAAGAAATCCCAGGGCAGATCTCCTTCAGAATGGACTGGTTGGATCTCCTTGCAGTCCAAGGAAGGGACTCACAAGAGTCTTCTCCAACACCACAGTTCAAAAGCATCAATTCTCCAGTGCTCAGCTTTCTTCACAGTCCAACTCTCACATCCATACATGACCACAGGAAAAACCATAGCCTTGACGAGACGGACTTTAGTCGGCAAAGTAATGTCTCTGCTTTTGAATATGCTATCTAGGTTGGTTATAACTTTCCTTCCAAGGAGTGTCTTTTAATTTCATGGCTGCAGTCACCATCTGCAGTGATTTTGGAGCCCCCCAAAATAAAGTCTGACATTGTTTCCACTGTTTCCTCATCTATTTCACATGAAGTGATGGGATAAGATGCCATGATCATCGTTTTCTGAATGTTGAGCTTTAAGCCAACTTTTTACTCTCTTCTTTCACTTTCATCAAGAGGCTTTTTAGCTCCTCTTCACTTTCTGCCATAAAGTAGGTGTCATCTGCATATCTGAGGTTATTGATATTTCTCCCAGCAATCTCGATTCCAGCTTGTGTTCCTTCCAGCCCAGCGTTTCCCATGATGTCCTCTGCATAGAAGTTAAATAAGCAGGGTGACAATATACAGCCTTGATGTACTCCTTTTCCTATTTGGAACCAGTCTGTTGTTCCATGTCCAGTTCTAACTGTTGTTTCCTGAACTGCATACAGATTTCCCAAGAGGCAGGTCAGGTGGTCTGGTATTCCCATCTCTCTCAGAATTTTCCACAGTTTATTGTGATCCACACAGTCAAAGTCTTTGGCATAGTCAATAAAGCAGAAGTAGATGTTTCTCTGGAACTTTCTTGCTCTTTTGATGATCCAGCAAATGTTGGCAATTTGATCTCTGGTTCCTCTGCCTTTTCTAAACCCAGCTTGAACATCTGGAAGCTCATGGTTCACGTATTGCTCAAGCCTGGTTTGGAAAATTTTGAGCATTACTTTACTATCATGTGAGATGGGTGCAATTGTGTGGTAGTTTGAGCATTCTTTGGCATTGTGTTTCTTTGGGATTGGAATGAAAACTGACCTTTTCCAGCCCTGTGGCCACTGCTGAGTTTTCCAAATTTTCTGGCATGTTGAGTGCAGCACTTTCACAGCATCATCTTTGAGGATTTGAAATAGCTCAGGTAGAATTCCATCACCTCCACTAGCTTTGTTCATAGTAATGCTTTCTAAAGCCCACTTGAGTTCACATTCCAAGATATCTGGCTCTAGGTGAGTGATCACACCATTGTGATTATATTGGTTGTGAAGATCTTTTTTGAACAGTTCTTCTGTGTATTCTTGCCACCTCTTCTTAATATCTTCTGCTTCTGTTAGGTCCATACCATTTCTGTCCTTTATTGAGTCCATCTTTGCATGAAATGTTCCCTTGATATCTCTGATTTTCTTGAAGAGATCTCTAGTCTTTCCCATTCCTTTGCTTTCTGCTATTTCTTTGCCTTTATCACTGAGGAAGGCTTTTTTATCTCTCCTTGCTACACCACATTAATAGATAACAAAATCTGGGACAATATGCTTAAACGAAATTTGTTTATGTTGCACATGATTGAGTAATCAAATATGTCCTTAAAGATGATAAAAATCCTTTTCTGTAAATAATACAATGGAATATATTTTCCTACATTTTAATTTTTTTTCTTAAAATAATTCAGCCATGAAAATGATAGAAGAACACAGAACCCTAATTGCCATTTCCTTTTCTTGTTTTTTTTTTTTTTTTTTTGGCCTTGCTGTGCAGCATGCAGGATCTTAGTTCCCCAATCAGAGATCAAAGCATGTTCCCTGCAGTGGATGCACCAAGTCTTAATGACTGGATCCCTAAGGAAGTCCCCTAATTGCCATTTCAGTGTTAGTTCTGTTCTCATTCTTTCTTGAATTAACTCTGGAAGATTTTAATCTATTTTTCATTCATTCACCACCACACTTTATATAAAAACCAAATAAAAATCAGATTATGTTTTTAATGGAATACTATATATATTTATTTATACATTTATATATATTTATATTACATGCATATATATTATTTGTTATATTTGTTTGTCACTTCCATAGCTCATGTTAGATTTATTGAATCCATAACTGATTATTAACTTCAATATTAGTAGTGGCTTGCCACAGGTATGATTATCTGAGTTATCATCTAAACAAAGCCTTTTCCAAATCTCTATCAAATCATTGCTAAATCATGAGAAAGAGTTTCTGTGATCCACATAACACCAGTTAGAACAAAAAGACAAATTGTCCAATTAAAAAATGATTCATTTTACTTTCATTATTCATCATTGATGAACATTGATGTAGGTGTACAGATAGTGACAGGAAATAAAATAGCTTATCAGTGCCATTATAAATATTTTATATTTTAACAATAGACATTTCATAATACATTAATTTCATTTTTCTGTAACAAAGACAATATTTTCATTGCCTACAAAATAAGAGAGATGATAAAATAAAACCAGCAACAAGCCTAGACAGGACTAAGCTTGAATAATAAAGTATTCTGGAAAGGATGCATTTTCTTAGCAGACTCATTCTGTTCACTAAAATATTACTTCAATTGTAAGTCAGGTCCCATGAGGTTTAATCACCTCTCTATAACAATATCAGGAATGGAGTTATTTTAGTTATTATTTAACCATTTATACAAACAGCTGAAACACTAACACAGGATTAACTTACATTATATCATAAAAAAACAATAGTTTATTTCACAATTAAAGCACAAATATATATATATATATATATATATATATATATATATGCCAAAATATCTACAGGTAGGCAGCTTATCTTTAAACCATATTAATTATGCAAAGTGTATTCTCATCACTATGTGAAGAACTGACCTCCTTATGTCTGTCTCCAAGGAGGACTGAAGGCTAAACACATCCACCCATATGAGCTTGGGAACTTTGAAAAAGGGAGAGACTTAACTTCTATGGCTTTGTTAGAAAGTCTCTATCCTATCTGGTCTCACAGGGGACAAAAAGTGTTTATCTGGGTAGATTCACAGTGGGGAAAAGAAGATAATCTGACCTTGTAAATGGAGGCATTTTGACCACTTTTTTTGCTGCTTTAAATGAAAAATCTATCAACTAAAAATAATGATGTTACTGCTAGTTAATGTAAAGCTTTAACATATTATGTAAAGATATTTACCATATTAATGACGTCATTCAGTGAATTGATGCTTTTGAACTGTGGTGTTGGAGGACTCTTGAGAGTCCCTTGGACTGCAAGGAGATCCAACCAGTCCATCCTAAAGGAAATCAGTTCCAAATATTCATTGGAAGGACTGATGCTGAAGCTAAAACTCCATTACTTTGGCTACCTGATGTGAAGAACTGACTCACTGGAAAAGACCCTGATGCTGGGTCTTTGAAGGGAGGAAGAGAAGGGGACAATAATGGATGAGATGGTTGAATGGCATCACCAACTTGATGGACATGAGTTTGAGAAAGCTTCGGGAGTTGGTGATGGACAGGGAGGCCTGGTGTGCTGCAGTCCATGGGGTCAAAAAAAGTCGGACACGACTGAGCGACTGAACTGAACTGATTCAGTGAATATTGTCTATGTTCCCGTATCAGCAATTGTATGTCTTAATGCCTCGTACCCAGTAGGCAATTAACAAGTGATTCGTTGAACTGACTTTAAGTGGAATGAGGCAAAGCATTATATTTCATAAGTTTTTTTATCTAATGGAGCTCTTAATGTACAGATTGAGCAGGAACTATGAGAAATTAAACATACTTTCAAAATAGTAAATATATGTTGGAGTTCCACATAAGGGAAACTCAACAACCTGTAAATATTTAAATACAAAGGGAAATTATTATCAAGGAAAGGATAGAGAAATGGTTCTAGAAGTATATTTGTGACTCTTTGGGACAGTTAACATTGAGGAATGGAAGGAAATATAAATGATACATCCTTTACCTACAAATATCTAATATTAAGTTTTCTACCAATAGCTACAATCTGGAATGTGTTCTATTATCTGAAAACCACTAATTTGGAATATGTAGTAGAATATATTTAAACAGTAAGATGGCTGAGTTCAGAGTACTTCAGAAGATCTCCACAGTACTCACAAGCAGATTGAATGAAACAATCTGGAGAGAGCAGGCTCAGCATAAGGAAACATATACAAACATTGACCTTTCCCTAAAATATTTGATTTGCTGAAACTAGGATTTTCTGAAATCTCATATATGAAATGGAGTGGGGGAGACAAAAGTACACAATAATTAATGGGATATAAGACAAACAATTTTTAATATCTGCTAGCTGATACAGAAATCAGAATATTTTGTTTTCTCAAATATTGAGTCATCTTAATCACAGATACTGTTAGTTAGTCATGATAATAAAGACCTAAACTTGGTCTACATGTCATTTGAGTAGTATAATTACAGGAAATAATAAGTTTTGCCTAAATTCTCTAAGCATTTAGGGGAAAATAAAGACTAAAGAAATTGCTCTTTTTTGGCCTCCTGAAGGATCATGAATTACTGATACAATTTAAGTAAAAGTAGAACTTCTTCTAAAATTATTCAGGGTTTCTCAGTCTTTTGTTGTTGTTGCTATTGTTGTAAAGTATCAACTCATGATTCTAAAACTTTTCAAGTTCAGCTTGTTTGCCTCTCGGGGGGAGAAAAAAGTCTCTTCGAGGCTTTTAGCACTGGCATTGGCTAGACTCAGGAGATAATTAGGTCTGCAAATGGTGAACAACAAAATCGCTCTTCTCAAATGGTTAGAGCCAACCTTGGGAAAAGGTTTAGGTCAGTTGTTAATTTAACCAGAGCAGATAGCTCATCTCTAATGTGTTAGAGCATTAGTATGCTCCCAAAGTTAAATCTTGGGTATAATAATTGGGAAGAGATTTAAAGGGGCAATGCTATGGAGTGCAATGTGAACTTCTCAGGTTTCTGTTTGACCTAAAACCTTCTGGGATGTTCTTAGAGTATAAATAGATTTCCCAGCTATGCTACATTGACCAAACAAAATAAAAATTAAAGATTTACTTAAGCCAATTGTAGCATAAGATTCTTCACCTTAATAAGCAATAAAACTAAGTTTAACTACTAATGTTTTCTGTTTGGAACAAGAATTCTCAGCCTGCATAAATTTTTGTTAAATATTCAAAATTAGATCTAAAAGGATATCAAAATGGCAGATTGGGAGGATGGCTAGCTTCCCTCCAAGTACTGATATATCTAAACCACATCAATCTGTAGAGCAATTCTCCTGACAACAAATTGGAGAAGGGCAGAAAGACTCTTATGCAATCAAGTGGTAAGAAAATTATCTGCAGAGTTGGGTGGAAAGGGAAAATAAGCAATTTGTTGGGGACCTGACCCCTAGGACAGCATACAGATGAGGAGGGGAATTATAAGGCTCAGAGATTCTCCCAAGGGAGGGGATCAAACCACATACTGGGCTCCCCAGACCTGGTGTCCAACACGGGGAGGATGAATTCCCTTAGCTGGTTTGAAAACTAGTGGGACTAACAAGAGGAATTTAAGTATAGACCTGCCCATGAAGACTACACACACATTTTCTTACTCCTGAAACAAGGTGGAGAAAGCAGATTGAAACTGCCTGGACTCTGGCCAGTTTCCCTTAAGCAGCCCAGCATGCATTCCAGGATGAGCTGAGCACCTGCTCTGACCCATTTTGCTCAGAGATACAGCTGAAGTTTCATAGAAAAAAATAAAATGAAAAGACAGAAGAATCTGTTTCAAACAAAAGGACAAAAAAAGTCATCAAAAGAACAACTAATGAAATAAAAATAAATAATTTACCAGATAAAGAGCTCAGGCAATAGCAATAAGAATACTAAGTGAAAAACAGAAAAGAATAAATGAATACAGTAAGAATTTTAACAAGGAACTACAAAATTAAAAATATATATATCAGTCAGAATTGAACAGAATAACTGAAATAAAAAACACACTAGAAGGAACAAACATCAAACTAGGTGATACAGAAGAACACATGAACAATTTTGAAGATAAAATAATGAAAAGCACCTAATCAAAACAGGCTAAATAAATACTTAACATAGCTAATCATCAGGGAAATACAAATCAAAATCATAAAGAGCTATCACCTCACACATGTCAGAATGACTTTCAATGAAAAGTCTACAAATAATAAATGTTGGCTAGGGTTCTCCAAAAGGGAATCCTCCTACACTGTTGATGGGAATGTAAATCAGTGCAGTCACTATGAAAAATACTATGAACATTTCTCACAAAACTAAAAATAAAACTATCACGTGCTGTGTGTGCTAAGTAGCTTCGGTTGTGCCTGACTTTTTGTGACCCTATGGACTGTAGCCCACCAGGCTCCTCTATCCATTCCCCAGGCAAAAATACTAGAGCGGGTTTCCATGCCTTCCTCTAGGGGAATCTTCCCATGTAGGGATGTGACCAAGCAATTCCACTTATGGTTATATGTCTGAAAAAAAATAATAGTTTGAAAAGATGCATGCAACCCAATGTTCATTATTTACAATTATTTACAGTTGCCAAGATAGGGAAGTAACATAAGTATCCATCATCAGTTGAATGGATAAAGAATATATGGTGTGTATATATATATATATATATGTATATATATATATATATATGCAGTGGGCTACTATTCAGCCACAAATAAGATAAAATTTTGTCATTTGTATGTAAGATTGTGGATGGACTTACAGGGTATTAAGCTAAGTGAATATGTCAGAGAAAGGCAAATACTGTTAGATATCACTTATGTGAGAAATCTAAAAATATATAACACACCAATGAATATAAGGAAAAGAAAGAGACTCACAGATATAGACAACAAACTAGTGATTACAGTAGAGAGAGGAAAAGAGGGAGGCAAAATATAGGGATAGGAAATTAAGAAGTACAACCTGTTATGTATAAAATAAGCTATATGGATATAATATTAAACACAGGGACATAGCCAATATTTTATAATAACTATCATCTTTAAAAATTGGAATTACTATACTATATAGTTGTAATGTTTATAATATTGCATTTTAACTATACCTTAACTTAAACATAAGAACAGCTTAAGAGATCTGTAGCACAAGATCTAATGTACCAACATTCACACTACAGAGGTCCCAGAAGGTGGAGAGAGAGAAAAAATGATCAAAAATGTAACTGATAAATTGATGGCTGAAAACTTCCCAAACCTAAAGAAGGAAACAGAATCCAGGTACAGGAAGCAAAGAATACCAAAGAAATAGGAAACCAAAGAGACATACACCAAGACATAATTAACATGGCAAAATTTAAAGATAATGAGGTGATTTTAAAGACAGTAAGAGAAAAACAAAAAGTTACAAAGAAAGGAACACCTATAAGGCTATAGCTGGTGTTTCTGCACAAACTTTGCAGGCCAGAAGGGAATGGCATGATACGCTTAAAGTATTGAAATGGAAAAACCTGCCACCTATGATACTCTAACCAGAAAGATTGTCATTTAGAATTGAAGGATATAAGGAGGAGAACATAAGGACAATATTCTAGAATACAAGGATACATCAGTGAACAAGCTAGCCTTCACAAATCACTTTCTAGATGTTGTGCAGTGCAGTAGAACTTCTGAGATAATAGAAATGCTCCATGTGGAAAATTCTGAAAGAGAAGGGAATTCCAGACCACCTTACCTGCCTTTGAGAAATCTATATGCAGATCAAGAAGCAACAGTTAGAATCGGACATGGAACAAAGGACTGGTTCCAAATTGGGAAAGAAGTGTGTCAAGGCTGAATATAGTCACTCTGCTTATTCAGCTTATATACAGAGTACTACATGTGAAATGCCAGGCTGGATGAAGCACAGCTGAAATCAAAATTGTGGCAAGAAATGTCAATAAACTCAGATATGCAAATGACAACACCCTTATGGCAGAAAGCAAAAAAGAAGTAAAGAGCCTTTTGATGAAAGTGAAAGAGCAGAGTGCAAAAGCTGGCTTAAAACTCAACTTTCAAAAAACTAATATCATGGCATCCAGTCCCATCATTTCATGGTAAATAGATAGGGAAAGAATGGAAACAGTGACGGACTTTATTTTGGGGGGCTCCAAAATCACTGCAGATGGTGACTGCAGCCATGAAATTAAAAGCTTCCTGCTCCTTGGAAGAAAAGCTATGACCAACTTAGACAGCATATTAAAAAACAGAGACATTACTTTGTCAACAAATATCTATCTAGTCAAAGCTATGGTTTTTCCAGTAGTCATGTATGAATAAGAGGGTTGAACTATAAAGAAAGCTGAGTGCCAAAGAATTGTTGCTTTTGTACTGTGGTGTTGGAGAAGACTCTTGAGAGTCCCTTGGACTGCAAAGAGATCAAATCAGTCAATACGAAAGGAAATCAGTCCTGAATATTCATTGGAAGGATGGATACTGAAGCTGAAACTCCAATACTTTGGCCACCTGATACGAAAAACTGACTCATTGGTAAAGACCCTGATGGTGGGCAAGATTGAAGGCAAGAGGAGAGGGGACAACAGAGAATGAGAGGGTAGGATGGCATCACCAACTTGTTGGACATGAGTTTGAGCAAGCTCCTGGAGTTGGTGTTGGACAGTGAAGCCAGGTGTGCTGCACTCCATGGGGTCGCAGAGTTGGACATGACTGAGCAACTGAACTGAACTGATATCCGCACTTCCAGTATAGCAGTTAGTCACTAACCATATGTGGCTACTGTAGTCAGTGTAAAGACTACATTTCTAATTTGATTTAATTACATTTAAATCACCATATGTGATCAGTAGTTTCTGTATTCCACTGCATGATTCTATAGTGTTTGTATGTGTGTTTTCAGGGGTGGTGTGGGCATGGGAGAGTTATCTAAACATGGCATAAGTGATTAAAATGAGCTAAGAAGGAAGAGGTCAGAAGAGACTTCTTCCTTCAGATTCTTTAGTCTCTTTAAAGACTCAAAGTCTGGTTAAAGTGACTCTGAAAACCACAAGATATATAACTCCTTGAACTACATATTTAAGCTGCAAAATGGTCTTTTTACTGATAGGCAATCATATTCATGTCACAATTAATGCCTGCATACCAGTTAATGTCCACATAGGGAAGACTAATTATAAAAGTCATTAATTAGGGTCTCTTCACTGTTCCATTGTCAAAACTAATTGCCTGGAGTAAGATGTTCTCCCTTGATTAATGGGATTATAAATGCAAGGGTAAATCTGTGGAGTCCACAGTGTGCTTCCCAGGTGAAATACTCAAGTTTCTGGTAACCATTAGCTCCAGGTTATAACTACATGGTGTGCTCTGGTTGCTCAGTACAGATCTTAGTGTTAGTGTAGTTCAGTTGCTCAGTTGTGTCCGACTCTTTGCAACCCCATGGACTGCAGCATGCCAGCCCTCCCTGTCCATCACCAACTCCTGGAGCTTACTCAAACTCATGTCCGTTGAGTCTGTGATGCCATCCAGGCCATTTCATCCTCTGTCATCCTGCCTTCATCTTCATCTTCTCCTCCTGCCTTCAATCTTTCCCAGCATCAGGATCTTTTCAAATGAGTCAGTGCTTCACAACAGGTGACCAAAGTCTTGGAGTTTCAGCTTCAACATCAGTCCTTCCAATGAATACTCAGGACTGATCCCCTTAAGGATGGACTGGGTGTATCTCCTAACAGTCCAAGAGACTCTCAAGAGTCCTCTCCAACACCACAGTTCAAAAGCATCAGTTCTTTGGCACTCAGCTTTCTTTATAGTCAAACTCTCACATCCATTCATGACTACTGGAATACCATAGCGTTGACTAGACAGACCTCTGTTGGCAAAGTAATGTCTCTGCTTTTTAATATGCTGTCTCAGTGGTCATAACTTTTCTTCCAAGCAGTAAGTGTCTTTATTTCATGGCTGCAGTTACCATCTAGAGTGATTTTGGAGCGGAAAAAAATAAAGTCAACCACTGTTTCCACTGTTTCCCCATCTATTTGCCATGAAATGATGGGAATGGATGCCATGTTCTTTATTTTCTGAATGTTGAGCTTTAAGCCAACTTTTTCACTCTCCTCTTTAACTTTTATCAAAAGGCTCTTTAGTTCTTCTTTACTTTCTGCCACAGGGTGTTGTCATCTGCATATCTGAGATTGTTGATATTTCTCCCAGCAATCTTGATTCCAGCTTGTGCTTCATCCAGCCCAGCATTTCTCATGATGTACTCTGCATATAAGTTAAATAAGCATGGTGACAATATACAGCCTTGACATACTCCTTTTCCTATTTGGAACCAGTGTAATATCAATGACAGTTAATTGAGTTTTGGGCATCTAATAGATGATCCACCAAAATACCACACTTTCCCTAAAAATGAAACTATTTTAAAAAAGAACCTTCTATTGTGTAAGTATTAATTCAATATGTAACACGGAATAGTAGTGAAAAATAGAATGTCCCCTTTACTGATAAGCAATCATATTGCCTATGTGATGGGCTATGTGTGTTCTCTACACTATTTGACAATTATATCCACATTAATTCAACCATATTTTTTGTTTGGTTTGCTTTCATTTCATTTCAGTTCAGTTCAGTTGCTCAGTCATGTTGAACTCTTTACAACCCCCTAGACTGCAACACACCATGCTTCCCTGTCCCTCACCAACTCCTGGAATTTGCTCAAACTCATGTCTGTCTAGTTGATGATGCCACCCTACTCTCTCATTCTCTGTCATCCCCTTCTCCTCCTGCCTTCAATCTTTCTCAGCATCAGAGTCTTTACCAGTGAGTCAGTTCTTCATGTCAGGTGGCCAAAGTACTAGAGTTTCAGCTTCAGCATCCATCCTTCCAATGAATATTCAGGACTGATTTCCTTTAGTATTGACTGGTTTGATCTCCTTTCAGTCCAAGGGATTCTCAAAAATCCTCCAACACCACAGTTGAAAAGCATCAATCCTGTGCTCAGCTTTCTTTATAATCCAACTCTCACATCCATACATGACTACTGGAAAAACCATTGCTTTGACTAGATAGACCTTTGTCAGCAAAGTACTGCCTCTGGTTTTTCATATGCTGTCTAGGTTGGTCATAGTTTTTCTTCCAAAAAGCATGCATCTTTTAACTTCATGACTTCAGTCACTATCTGCAGTGATTTTGGAGCCCAAGAAAATAAATCTGTAAAATCTAGGTGCACCTATTCCCTGGGGCCTTGGGTACTGGGGCAGTGTCTGAACAGCAGCATAGTTCAGCAATAAAGCAGAATGCTCTTCAGTCCTTCTAGTTAATTCACATGCCCTTCTTCTGTGCTTCCAAAGCTTGTTCATCCCTCTCTTTAACACTTTACACCAAATCCTTTTTGCATTATAGCATTTTTGATTCCTCTGTTTCCTGTAGCAACTTGAAGATTGAACAGGTATCAAAAACTGCAAATATTTCCCAATCCAGGAATTCAATATAAGCTCATTGAATAAGTGGGTGAATAATGAATAAATAAAGCTCATGAAGAGATAAAAGCACATTTGAATGTTGTATTTCTATAATAAAAATGGAAGCTTAGCTACTAACTTCATACAATTTTGTTTTCATCAACATATTACCAAATCCCTCAATAGAAAAATAAACAGAGTCCCAATTGAACAATTTGAAATGGCATTCCCCTGATATTGACAAGTACTATTATTCAATATTTGTTTCTAACTCTTTACTATTTTTCAGCAGTTTGTAACTGTGGGTATGAAAATATAGGCAGGGGCAGGTCATAAGCCATATTTGAGAATAATTTATTAAACTATTATTCATTCACTGTCCTGCAGTGATAAAATTGGAAAGCATTATATATAATAAATAAGATGGAAAGAAATATATATTTGCTTATAATGCATATGTTTCTTTTAATTTATTTTTGTATATTTTATATATATACATGTATATATATATATATATATATGCCTATATTTGTATGTATACATATTTTTTGATAGTTCTTGCTGAGCAAAAGGAAGACCAAACTGAGATGAAGAGAATTTTCTACATTTCCTATATTACATTTTTTTTAAACAAAATATTTCAGAAGAGAATTCTCTACATTCCCTGTATTACATTTTTAAAAAATCATTTCAGGACCTCAAAAGTCACCAACATAGAATTGGATATGTAAGAAATTGGCTGGGAAGAACCTGGGGAGAATAAGGCTTTTGAGTGAAAGCTGAGGTGAATCCCAAATGTACAGTAACTGGAGACTGTCAGCTGAGGACACTCCACAGTAGTTTCTGCATGAAGGATATCTGAGCAATGCCCTCCCACAGCTACAACAAACTTCAACCACCCTAACAAAATGAGAGTGGAATTGCCATTCTGAAGTATTTCCACTTACAATACATCAGTAACTCGTTATAAAATCCCATGTTAGATTGTTTGTGATAAAAGGGACTTACGAAACATAACAAAAGATAATGTGTTATTCTTATTTGTATGCTGGCCTTGAGGGGGGAACAGTTTACAATAAAAGAGCTATTAAAAATATAAAAATTTTTGGAGGACAATTGGTAATATCTCAATATGAACTTGATAGTAGATGACTTTAGGGAAATATTTTTAATTTTATATGAGTTAATGGCATCATGGTTATATAGAGAATGCTCATATTTCTTACAGAAGAGTACTATAATATTTAAGAAAAATACCATATCATTATTTATAAACACAACAGCAAAAAAAGTAGTAACATAAGTCCAAATGTTAATAGTTGTTAGATATGTTGTGAGCATATGTATGCTTATTTAATTATATATTTTTTCCTACTGTAATCTATGTTTGGATACTACCATAATAAAAATATTAAAGAAAAATACAAATTAATGTCTTTCTTTCAAAACATTGCAACCAAAAGAAGAGCTGCCATAAATAAAAAAAAATTGTAACTCAGAATAAAGATATTGGTAAAGATACTATTCATTGTTATATCAATAAAGATATTGGTAAAGATATTGGATGAAAACAATTTAATTTTATTTTCTGATAGAAACTTATTTTATTGGAACAATTTTAGAATCACATTGTACAATGAGACATACTTCTAATATGCATGGCTCAGACACCAAGGGACCCACTTTTCTCCAACAATTTTTAAAGATAAAGGAATATTTAATGTGAAAGCTATTTTTAAATGCTAATTTGTTTTAATTAGGAAATTTTTAAGGAATAAACAACATGCACTGGTATATGAGTAGTCAACAAATTATCAGGTCTTATAAATCCCACATCAAGAACTACAGCTTTCATTTTCTGTGGCTACCTCTCTAGTTTCAGCATTATCCTCCTTAACATGAAAAGTCAGAACATGAGATTAAGATAGACAACCTATAAAGTTTACAATATGTTAAATAATGATAAAATCACTTTGGTACATAAAGATTTCTTTTTAAAGAGCATTCAGAAGGATGTACTTTTTGCCAAAATTATTGTTATTATAAACAATGATTTTATACATAAAGACTTTAGTGTGTATCATACTAATTATCAACACTTAATTCATCCAAATCAATAATTTCAGTGAAAGGTCTGAATTTATGCACACAATAGAGATCACTCAAGAATAATGATTTAATTAGGAAAAGATTAATGCACCATCTGCATTTCCCCAGGCAAAGGGCCATTCCTGTGTGCCAAGAAATTCAATACTTTTAGATTTGAACTTGTTCAAGTTGATGGCATTTTTTATTGTTGTTTCCAAGTCATTGCATCAAAACCATGTTTAAGGATGGTAGGTCCATGTTACAAAAACAACAGTCAAAATGTACGTCTCCATCCCTACGTTCTCTAATTCTGATTCCACTACTTTTATATGGTTTGCTTTCTGTTCCCTTTGGGGCCATAACAATTGTGGTAATGTTTCATGTACCTTAAATTGTTATACAATGTTCCTTGTGTGAAAGATATGTTCTAACATCCTCTCACTGTCAAGTACTTCTCATCCACTCTCTCTTCTAACCAAGATTATCTTCTCTTTTCAGAGAATGTTTGCACATTAGATTTTCCTACATACTTAAACAAAGAAGTTATAGAAGTCAAGGAGAATAAAGTTCTTATAATAATGTAGGTGGGGTGACACATGCTTGGATCACAAAGCATTTCCCAGCAGGCCTGCAGAGTGATGGTAAGAGACAGGAACAGACAACTAACATCCTCTGTGAAATTCAGGAAGTCTCCACAGGAGCTGCTGCTGCTGCTGCTGCTGCTAAGTCACTTCAGTCGTGTCCGACTCTCTGGGACCCCATAGACGGCAGCCCACCAGGCTCCGCCATCCCTGGGATTCTCCAGGCAAGAACACTGGAGTGGGTTGCCATTTCCTTCTCCGTGTCCACAGGAGCTAAAGATGAATATATCAGATTGTGGAAGAATGGCATTGAAACATGTATACTATCAGGTAAGAAACGAATCGCCAGTCTGGGTTCGATACAGGATACAGGATGCTTGGGGCTGGTGCACGTGGATGATCCAGAGAGATGATATGGCGTGGGAGGTGGGAGGGGGGTTCAGGATTGGGAACTCATGTACACCCGTGGCAGATTCATGTCAATGTATGGCAAAACCAATACAGTATTGTAAAGTAAAATAAAGTAAAAATAAAAATTTAAAAAAAAGGAAAAAAGAAAATGGCTATTTGTTCTTTGTGGTAAATTAAGATAGAATGCATTGTGTATAGGGAAAGGCATATGATTTATTATTGTTGAATTATGAGGTTTGCTGAAGAGAGTTCCTGTCTGAGGAAATTAACTCAGACAGATGACAAGTATCCACTAATAGAGAACATTTTACTATGTAGAGTATAACTGGATTTCAAGTTACATGTGAGAAAATACAATAAATAAATTTGATCAGAAAATTTATATGATTTAAATTTGAATTTAGAAGGAATATTCTTTCTCAATAGTAAGGGATCAATAGTCAAGAGTTAGTTTAGAATCTATGAAGACAGAATTACCTAGTTCTGAGATGAATAAAACCACAAGAATATGATTCATTTCATTTTTCTCCAGTGTCTCTGTTAAACAGAAATACATAGATTATATAATTGTGTGTGCCCCAATAAGAGAGAATAGCCACAACAAAGACCCAATATGAGGTAAATAAAAGAGTCTAAAGATAAAAAGAAAACTGTGGGGTAAAGAAATATAGATATCAGGTCCTATATATTAAAAGGCCTCATAGATTTCTAATTGAGATTGATCTTTTTTAAGGCTACATCTTGATAAAATTCCCAAACTGCAAGTATAAAGAGAATATATTATAAATCTACAGACAGAAAGAATCTGCTATGTGCAAAGAAAACCATTTCAACTCACACATCTCATCTGAGAAAATAAATTGAAATGACCCTAATAAAACAGCAAAATAAATAAGCACAGGGATGTTAATAGAGACAAAGATAACTTCAAAGTTAAATTCAATAACGACATAAGTACTGAAATATCTTTGCAATGGAAAAAATCAGACGGCAATAAAAATGTTAATGCTAGTTTAGAACAAAAATGCAAAATCTAGGAGAGAAAAATTTAGAGAAACAGGAAAGAAAGTGTCCAATATTCTTACTGAGTGGAAAAGAGGTAAAGCTAGTAGAGGGCTTGCAGCATGAAAGCATTATAAAGGTCTCAATTGCCTTATGAGCTTCCCTTATACAGCTCAATTGGAAAGAATCTGCCTGCAATGTAGGAGACCCAGGTTCACTTCCTGGGTCAGGAAGATCCCCTGGAGAAGGAAATGGCAACCCACTCCAGTATTCTTGCCTGGAGAATCTCATGCACAGAGGAGCCTGGTGGGCTACAGTCCATGGGGTCGCAAGAACTGGACAAGACTCGGTGACTAAACCACCGAAGATCCTACAAAGCAAATAAAGGAAATGAGAAAAAAGCATATTTCTGGACCAAGTGAAATTTGAAATTTAATTTTCATATATGGGTAAATATTTATATGTTTGATTATAAATACTGGCAAGAAAGCATTAACAATGAGAAAAAATTGAGAAAAATTCCCAAATTAACATGGGAAACAAAAGGAATAGTTACAACATTATTAGAACATTTAATACAAGGAAAATAAAAACAATAAAAGTACAATGAACCTTAGATATTAATTTAAGTGGAAGGAATGATATCAAATATATAGGTTGTTTTCCTGACTTCTCCAAATTAGAAAATTGTTACACTAAGATTTTATTTAAAACTTGAAATAATTGGTTGGTTATTAATTAACATAAATATAAGCATGTATTATAATATTAATACCAAATCAGATAGATTTTAACATCAAATAACAAAAGAATACAGAGTATATAATAATAATAAAAGCATATAAACAGATGTATATGTATGTGTACGCACATGAAGAATGGGAAATAAAAGGCAAAATCTCTTGCACAAATAATTTTGAAGCTAGAAATAATAAAATCTAACCAAAACAAAAGGAAACTACACACAAAAAAAAACCTGCAATATATTTCCCAATTGGATAGAACTAATTATTAGGTTGGTGCAAATGTAATTTCAGTTTTGGACCATGAGTTTTAAATCATTATAACTCAGCTTAAACACATTTTTATCAATCAAAATAGGAACCATTACAATTACATAGTAAAACATATTTTTGCCAGTGAGAAATAACATTATCAGTTCAGTTGCTCAGTCATGTCTGACCCTGCGACACAATGGACTACAGCACACCTGGCTTCCCTGTCCATGACCAACTCCCAGAGCTTGCTCAAACTCATGTCCATCAAGTCGGTGGTGCCATCCAATCATCTCAGCCTCTGTTGTCCCCTTCTCCTCCTTCCTTCAATGTTTCCCAGCATCAGGGTCTTCTCCAATGAATCAGTTCTTCACATCAGGTGGCCAAAGTATTGGAGTTTCAGTTTCAGCATCATTCGTTCCTATGAATATTCAGGACTGATTTCCTTTAGGACTGACTGGTTTGATTTCCTTGATGTCAAGGGACTCTCAAGAGTCTTCTCCAACACTGCAGTTCAAAAGCATCAATTCTTCAACACTCAGAATTCTTTATAGTCCAACTCTCACATCCATACAAGACTGAAAAAAACATAGATTTGACTAGATGGACCTTTTTCAGCAAAGTAATATCTCTGCTTTTTAATATGCTATCTAGGTTGTTCATGAATTTTCTTCCAAGGACCAAGGGTCTTTTAATTTCATGGCTGCACTCACCATCTGCAGTGATTTTGGAGTCCCCAGAAATAAAGTCTCTCACTGTTTCCATTCTTTCCTCATCTATTTGCCATGAACTGATGGGATCAGATGCCATGATCTTAGTTTTTTGAATGTTGCATTTTAAGCCAGCTTTTTCACTCTCCTCTTTCACTTTCATCAAGAGGCTTTTTAGTTCCTCTTCACTTTCTGCCATAAGGGTGGTGTCATCTGCATATCTGAGGTTATTGATATTTCTCTTGGCAATCTTGATTCCAGCTTGTGCTTCATCCAGCCTGGCATTTCAAATGATGTACTCTTCATACAAGTTAAATAAGCAGAGTGACAATATACAGCCTTGATGTGCTCTTTTCCCAATTTGGAACCAGTCCATTGTTCCATGTCCAGTTCTAACTGTTGCTTCTTGATCTGCACACAGATTTCTCAGGAGGTAGGTAAGTTGGTCTGGTATTCCTATCTCTTGAAGAATTTTACAAAGTTTGTTTATTCCTGTAGCATGAAAATCTACAAGAGCTTCGAGATTTGAAGAACAGTTGGAAAGCATTTTCTGTGTCTTTATGTTTGTGGAAGCAGTTTTCCACAAAAAGTGTGGAGATGCTTGAAGAAGTGTTAGTCAGTTGGTGAGAGGTCAGATGAATATGGTGGATGAGGCAACACTTTGTAGCCCAATTCATTCAATGTTTGAAGAGTTCCTTGTGTGACATGCAGTTGGGTGTTGTTATGAAGAAGAATTAGGCCCTTTCTGTTGACCAATGCCAGCTGCAAGCACTGCAGTTTTCAGTACAGATCATTGATATGATGAGAATAATTCTCAGATGTAATGGTTTCGAAGGGATTCAGAGAGCTATAGGGGATCAGACTGCCAGCAGACCACCAAACAGTGACCATGAGCTTTTTTGGTGCAAGTTTTGCTTTGAGACATGCTTTGGAGTTCTTTCTCAACCCAACCACTGAGCTGACCATTGCCAGGTGTCATATCAAATTCACTTTTAGTCACATATCACAATCCAATCAAGAAATGGTTCACTGCTGTTGCACAGAATAACAGAAGACCACACTTCAAAATGAGAATATCTTTTATTTTCAGTCAGCTCATGAGGAATCCACTTATCAGGCTTAGTCATCTTTCCAATTTGTTTCAATGCTGAATGACTGTAGAATGGTCAACACTGAGTTATTCAGCAACTAACTTCCCCAGTAGCTGTAAGAGGATTAGCTTTGATGATTGTTCTCAATTGGTTGTTGTCAACTTCTGATGGCCAGCCATTATATTCCTCATCTTCAAGGCTCTTGTCTCCTTTGCAAAACTTGTTGAACCACCACTGCATCTACATTCCTGGGTCAAACGGGTTGTTGAGGTTATGAATTGTCTCTGCTGCTTTATGAGCCATTTTGCACTTGAATAAGAAAATCACTCAAATTTGCTTTTTATATAATATCATTTGCATGGTCTAAAATAAATATAAAATAAACAGTAAGTAATAAATGTCTAATAGGATTGAAGATATAGGCCCAAATAAGACTGAAGGCAGAAGGAGAAAACGGCATCAGAGGACGAGATGGCTGGATGACATCACCGGTGCAAAGCGCATGAACTTGGACAAATTTCAGGAAATGGTGAGAGATAGGGAGGCAGAGTCTGCTGCAGTCCATGGGGTCATAAAGAGTCAGACATGACTGGAAGGCTGAACAATAACAATAGCAATGACTTTGTGCTGAGTTGTGTCTGCTGTTTTGTGAGCCAGTGGCCTATAGCCCTCTAGGCTCCTCTGCCCATTGATTTTCCAGCCAAGAATACTGGAGTGGGTTGCCATTTCCTTCTCCAGGGGATTTTCCTGACCCAGGGATCAAACCCGTGTCTTCTGTGTCTCCTACATTGGAAGGTGAATTCTTTACTACTGAGCCACCCAGGAAGCCCCAGAAAGTAATGTCATTAGCAAAAAAAGTAAGTAAATAAATAAACTAAGTGAGCATTAAGATGATGTATAATATATCCACAGTTATGTTGAATGTATTCCAATATCAAATGGCAAATTTCAACAATGCAAAAATCACAATTACCTTTGCACCAACCTAATACATTAAAAAAATAATGTCAAAAATGAAAGAAGATATAATCAAATCCTTGATTTAAAATGTATGTGAAACTTTATATCCCTCAGCCGAAGAATATACATACTTTTTGAGTTACCACAGAACATTTAAAAAATATATATATTGTTTTCTAGCCATTCAAATTCATCCAGGTAAATAAATTATTTTTTACAGATAATATCTTCTGAGACTATTTTAATAAAATGAGTAAAAAACTTCAAATTCACTGAATATCAGAAATTGAGACACAGCCATTAAATAGTTCTTAAATCAAAGGCAACATAAAAATGGAAATTATAAATTATCAAGGAATCAATATAAAAGAGAATACCTCATATAAAAGTTGTGGGGAAAACAATAGGCTTTGAATAATTTAAGTTTTATCATCATTAAATGTACTCTTTACTAATGAAGAAACATTGTGAACCAGGTATTAATATTAAGGAATTTTGAAAATATATTAAATTAAAGAGCTAAAACTAAAATTCAGGAAACACATCTCTAAATATTAAAATGGAAAAAATAAATCTATAATAAATTACTATAAAATCATCAATAATGTAGGTAAAGCTCTTGAGAAAATGATTTAGGGGGAAGAAAAAGATACCACCCTTTCCCTCATATGCTGAAGAAGGCTGAAGGCAGATTGGCCTCTGTGGACTTTCCTTCACAATGATATATTATCCAAGATGCTAATTCCAAAATTTGAGCCCTGGATCAAGTTTCTTCTCCTGCTCTATCCACTACTGGACTATTCAATTATATAAGCCAATTAATTCCTTTTTATAAGTTGAGTTTTCTGTTACTTGCAGCACCAAAGATTGCATCTGTAGCCAGGTGGTAACGTTTGAGAGTACACAGACTGCAAAATACACCTTATTATTTCCCTATTATGATACATGTTTTTTAATCAAAGGTTTATACAATGGGGCATAAAACTTCTGAAAACTCTGCTTATGAAATATTTACATGAGTTTCATGATAATTAATAAAAATCTATACTTTTCAAGACTAAATAAAAATGTAACTGACAAAATTTTAAAAAGCAAAAATTAATACCGAGAATAAAATTATGCATCTAAAAAAGAATATGTATATACAGATTACTGAAAAATTAGAAGCTTTATAAGAGTAATAAATGGCCAGTTTAGACCAAATATTTGCACACATAACAATCAAAGAATATTTACCAAAATACAACTTACCCAATTTGATATAAAGTAGAAATTTCGAATTTAGTTTCTATGAAATGCAATTTTAACAGTGATTTAAAATCTGTTCTCTAAATGCAACAAGTAAATGATTTTACAAAGACAATTTTAAGTTAGTAACAGACATTATTTAAATTTTTCTAGAGCATCAAGATTGATGAATCACCTTTCTAAGTAATTTTATAGAACTTAGATTTAACAGTCAGTTCAGTTCACTTCAGTCTCTCAGTCATGTCTGACTCTTTGTGACCCCATGGACTGCTGCATGCCAGGCCTCCCTGTCCATCACCAACTGCAGGAGTCCACCCAAACCCATGTTCATCCAGTCGGTGATGCCATGCAACCATCTCACCCTCTGTCATCCCCTTCTCCTCCAGCCGTCAATCTTTCCCAGCATCAGGGTCTTTTCAAATGAGTCAGCTCTTCATATCAGGTGGCCAAAGTATTGGAGTTTCAGCTTAAACATCAGTCCTACCAATAAACACCCAGGACTGATCTCCCTTAGGATGGACTGGTTGGATCTCCATGCAGTCCAGGGGACTCTCAAGAGTCTTCTCCAACACCACAGTTCAAAAGCATCAATTCTTTGGTGCTCAGCTTTCTTTATAGTCCAACTCTCACATCCATACATGACTACTGGAAAAATCATAGCCTTGACTAGATGGAACTTTATGGACAAAATAATGTCTCTGTTTTTTAATATGCTGTCTAGGTTGGTCATAACTTTCCTTCCAAAGAGTAAACATCTTTTAAATTCATGGCTGCAGTCACCATCTAGAGTGATTTTAGAGCCCAAAAGAATAAAGTCAGCCACTGTTTCCACTGTTTCCCCATCTATTTGCCATGAAGTGATGGGACCAGATGCCATCATCTTAGTTTTCTGAATGTTGAGCTTTAAGCCAACTTTTTACTCTCCTCTTTCACTTTCATCAAAAGTCTCTTTAGTTCTTGACTTTCTGCCATAAGGGTGGTATCATCTGTGTATCTGAAGTTATTGACATTTCTCCCGGAAATCTTGATTCCAGCTTGTGCTTCATCGAGCCCAGCGTTTGTCATGATGTACTCTGCATGTAAGTTAAATAATCAGGGTGACAACATACAGCCTTGACGTACTCCTTTTCCTATTTGAAACCCAGTCTATTTTTCCATGTCCAGTTCTAACTTCTACTTCCTGACTTGCACACAGGTTTCTCAAGAGGCAGGTCAAGTGGTCTGGTATTCCCATCTCCTTCAGAATTTTCCACAGTTTGTTGTGATCCACACAGTCAAACGCTTCAAAACTGGTATAAATTAATAATATACAAATAACTCAATTATGAATGTAGGTGCTTATATTCTAAATAAAAGAATAATAAATGGAATCCAAACATATATTTTTAAATACCATATATGTTAACCATAATAAATACAAATACTACTGGAGTGAAAAAAATGGTGTAGTATTAATATATATATATATTTTTTCAAAAGAACCAATTGATATGTAGAAATAAAAATATAATATGCAATTACAAAAAAGTAATCTGAAAAGAAGGGGACATGGGCAATGATAAAAGTTAATGGGAAACAATATAAAAATCTTTCTAAACTTGACGAAAACAAAATCTACAGATCCATGAACCCTAACAAACTCCAAGAGGAAGAAACTAAATCATCGTATTTAATTTCACATCACAATCATTATAGTCAAATTGTGGCAAATAATAACTTTAAAAATATTTTTAAGATAGAAAAAAAGAAATGCATTTTCTACAAAGAAACAAAAATAAGAACGGTGGCAGATTTTTATCAAACCATGCATGCCAGAGGACAAGTTTCGTTTTTAAATGCTCGAAGTCATGTTTTTAAAAGTCATTTAAAAGTCGTGAATCTGGAATTCTGTATGCAGCAAAACCATTCTTCAACAAATGAGATAGAGATAGATTTATTCAAACAAAGCAGTTCTTAAGAGAAATAACTTTGTAGTGTTTTTCAACTTAATAGAATAGGAAAAGACATAGACTGGATAAATTTGCAGCAAAAGGATACAAGTAAAGGCAAGGGTATGACAGGAAAGGAAACTCAAATAGAATCACATTTATAACAAAAGAACGTAAAGAAGCCCCAAATTTTGTAGAAAAATTAAACCACATCTGAGATAATAAAGTGCTAGAATGCTACTGCAGGGACTAGAGATCATACAATGAGTAAAAAGACTTCAATTTTTCCCACAGTTTAGATTGAAATACATCAAATGAACATGTTGACAATTAGGTTTATTCTTTTAACCAGTCTCTTTCAAGCTAATCATTTTTCTACTTTAGATTCCCTGTTCTTCAATCAAAATGACCACTTGCTATATACACCTCATACTCACAGTATTCCTGCACAAGTTGTTACTGTTGTTTAGTCGCTAAGTTGTGTCCAAAGCTTGTGACCCCATGGACTGAAGCACATCAGACTCTTCTGTCCCAGGCAAGAATACTGGAGTGGGTTACCATTTCCTTCTCCAGGCAATCTTCCTGACCCAGAGATCAAACCCATGTCTCCTGTTTTACAGGTGGATTCTTAACCACTGAGCCACTCAGATAACACAAAATATTTTCTGCATTTCAAACCCTTCTACCCCTACCTCCAAATCCCATTCTTATTTCAGTAGTTGTTTAGTCACTATCTTGTCTGACTCTTGGAATTGCATGGACTATATCCTGCGAGGCTCCTCTAGTCTATGGGATTTCCCAGGCTAAAATACTGAAATGGGTTGTCATTTTCTTCAGAGAAGCTTCCCAACCCCAGGGATCAAACCCATGTCTTCTGAAGGAGTCTTTTGGGCTTAGAAAAGAAAACAACAGTTTCAAAGGCCCTTGCTGAATCATCTAACTTCAGAGAAAACAAAACAGAACTTTAGGTCCCACCCTGATGCTCCAGGCCGGTTGCATCTATCTGGAACTTATCACCCTCTGTCCGGAAATCTTCCACCCCCTACACCTGCACAGAAGACTTATCACCCCCTGCCCAACTACAGATGCCATTTCAACTAAAGAATACTCAAAACATCCCACCTGATTAATGTTTCCCTTATCGCTTCCACAAACCTCCCTATAAATATGGAGCCTCCTCAATCCAACTCCGCACTCAGCCTGGTCGTTAGACTGACTGTCGTCCCTCCTTGCCTGAATAAAGGTAACCTACTTCTGTTGAGGTCGTCTTTCCTCTTTTTGCCTCGGCCCAAACTATACCTTACATCTTCTGCATCTCATGAATTGGCAGCTGGATCCTTTCCCCCTGAGCCACCAATCAAGTAAATGATTAAAGTCTGAAAATGGTAACTTTTTCCTTTATACTTGAGAGTTGATATTTTTTGTGATTACATGGGAGTATGATTGTTATGATCTTATTCCATATTCTTTGTAATGAATAGAAGGAAGAAAAGAAGAGAAAATTGTATTTAAACTGTATAGAATTACCACCATCACCACTATTTTCTAATATTGTATTTAAATTCTAGAGAATACAGTGACAAGAAAAATAAGGCAATTAAATATTAGAAAAGAGAGACATAACTATTACACATTGTAACTAGTAAAATAATGTGGGAAAATTCAAGAGACAGAATCATAACTGGATATGAAAACAGTATATAGAAGTCAATGACTTTTTCTATTCCTAAAGTGATCAACTACAGACAGAAATAGAAAAAATGCCATTTAATTTATAAGATGAACAGAAGCTATAAAATTCAAAGGAAGAAAATTAGGAAGAAATTCACAGAGCCAATAATGAAGAAAACTATAAAATCATAATGAAGAGAATAAGTCTGAATGCAGAAAGATTTCCCATAACCTGTGTGGAAAGCATAAGTATCCAAAAAAAAGTCAGTTTTCTTAGAATTCATATAAAATTAATGTAATTCTAATTAAATTGTATATTTCATTTTGGAAAATAATAAAATATTCTTAAAAATTATATAGAAAATAAGCTCCTTAAAATAGCCAGAAAACTTACGAGACAATAAGAACAAGACCTTGAATTTTTATATACTCAATATTAGAACAATAAAACACTATAATCAAATCAATATGATATTATTATGGAATTAGACAAATACATCAGGGTATTAAAATTCAGGGGAAAAAAACGTGTGTGTATCTGTGTTAGTATCAATTACAGTATGCCAGTTAAATGTGAAAAACTATGTTTCTTCACTTATTATCAATACAATCATCTTTATCTATGCTAAATAAAAATAAATAAATTTCAAATAAATTAACAACAAAAATATGAAAATCATTGTAACACATATCATTAAAAATCTAGAAGGCTGCTTGTACAGTTTAGGGATAAAGAAAAATTTTTAACAGAAACAGGATACCAACATCTATTAAAAAAGTAGACCACTTTGATTATAGGGGCTTTCCCCAGTAGCTCAGACGGTAAAGAATCTGCATACAATGCAGGATTTGATTCAATTCAGTTCCGGGGTAAGGAAGATCCCCTGGAGAAGGGAATGGCGATTCACTCTGGTATTCTTGCCTGAAGAGTCTCACGGACAGAGGAGTCTGGCGGGCTACACTCTATGGGTCACAAAAAGTCAGACACAACTGAGCAACTAACATTTTATGTATATATTAAAAAACAGCATATGTAATTTTGTCAATATAAGTAAACAATAGTCAATTTTCCAAACTCCAAATGAACAATATAAATTACCAGCAAAACACTTGGGCTAGTGGATCTGACTCTGATATATGCCTCTGCAGGAAAATATAGACAATTCAATCTTGTATACTGCTCCTAACAATAAATAATCAGTATTTCCCAAGAGCAAAGAGGCATCTCTGGAATATCCCTGTAGAACCATCTTAATGTCCTTGTGCCATTGTTGAGGAATTCATGTGTCCCACTTTCTCGCAGAAGATTTATATGCCTGCACATGGTGTGTGTGTATAACTAGGGAGAGTGTAGGGAGAGGTGTTTTGAAATTGCCATGGAAGTTAAATTCTTCCCTATAAATACAAACTTTTTCTTTGTATCTTTGGAGAGGCATCTTATGTGACAGCTGAAAATTATTTCTGAACTCATATACAAAGGTTGTCACTAGAGAGATATCTGATCAGACACCCAGGGCAGTTGACAAGCTTATCCACTCTGCTGTCAAAACCAAAATCCTTTAAGGGATTGGCACACTTTGACGCTTCTTGCTACCTAGGAAGATGGGATTTAAATTTAGTGGGAAAGAAGCATATCTATAGTGTTGATCATCTCAGTTGATTAAAAGTATAGCATAGTAGCATGACCAGTAAACACTCTCTTTGGCTTTGGCTCAGCCATTTAGCTTCCTCGTACCTTATTTCCTTTCCTCTTTAAAAAGGGATTTGTAACATCAATATTTTACCGACTTTGGGTTAAAAAAAAAAAAAGCCGAGTCCCTCAGATGTTAGTGGCAGCAACAAGCCAAATCAGTGTAGGAAATGTTGCTGATCAAATGAGCACCATGGCACTAAACACTATGTGAAGTCATGTGTTAGATAAATCAGTTTAAATTGTTTAATTCCAAAACCTGTTTCACTGCAGACAATGATATTTTTATTTTTTATGCTCAGAGCTTTGAGACTTCACAGAATATAATTTAAGAAATAATATGCTAAATGATATATAATGTCCCTTCCAGGCATTGGGATATATCACTTATTAAATAATCATTCTAACTGAATAGAAATGTTCTATCACTGTCATTTTTTCATTAGAAACATGATGCAATTTTTCACATTTAGCAATATGCTGAAATAATATAGACAAAGGAAGAGATCACTTTCTCTCTTATAGCAAAGGAAAATAATGGTTTTTCCAGGCAACTATTTTCTTTTACTTATTTAGTCATTAATTCTTAACATTTTTTGTGTATCAACACATTTCCTAGTATAACATATTAAGTATTTAGTATATTCTGTTAAGTAATGATATATATACTTTTTCAAAATGTATATAAATGATCTGTTTGAATCTGTCACTGAGAACTATAGAACTAGAGTAATGTTCCTCATCCATGACACTAAAATGATAGACTTTTAACAAATTTAAATGATTCCAAAGCAGAGCTCACAGATATCCTGAATATGTAAGAATTCAAAATCAATTATTTCTCTGCCCTCTTGAAATATGCCTGAGCCAAGAAGATACTGCCATAAAAGGAATCTACTTAGTTTATACTAACTTTAAAATAACCTAGCTGTGGCAAAGCATGATCAGAGAGCTGCCTGCAGCCACAGTCTTACATTCAGTTTATGTTTAATGAATGATGTTGGTTACATAATGAGAATTGCCCAGCTCCCTCAGATCTATACTGTCTTGAGCAGCTTCCAAGGCTTTGAGAGTTTAAGCAGAGAAATAGTGAAAGGCAGCAGAAAGAAATGATTCCTGGTAATTGCCACCTTCAGCACCTAACAGAAAGGTTGGGTAGGCATCACTGAGCAGACTCGACCCTGCAGAACAGATGCTCACCCAGACTCAGCAACACAGAGCACCTCTCCAGTTACACATTTTCCTTCTGTTTTCTGCTCTGTTAAATCTTTATTTAAATGTAGAGATCTGACTGGAACATCAGAGAATTGCTTTCCATGGAGTGTATATCCAATTATTATAACAATAGTCAGTGAAGAAAAATTAATTTCATATGAAAAGTGACAAAGCTCAAACAAAATGTGACCTTGAATACAGATGTATTTATACTGGGGAAAGAAATGCCCTTTTCATTCAGTCACTCAGATACAAGCTTAGTAACACAGGGAATGTGCTTTCTCAAAAATTTAAGTTTTAAGTATTAAAGTATTTGGTCACTTTATTTTTCATGTCAAATCTGAAAAATTTCCTGAAAATATGGCAAATTTTAGGCTTCTCTAATAGCTCAGTTGGTAAAGAATCTGCCTGCAATGCAGGAGACCCCAGTTCAATTCATGAGCCAGGAAAATCCACTGGAGAAAGATAGGCTACTCAATCCAGTATTCTTGGGCTTCCCTTGTTACTCAGCTGGTAAAGAATCTGCCTGCAATGCAGAAGACCTGGATTCAACCCCTGGGTTGGGAAAATCCCCTGGAGAAGGGAATAGCTACCCACTCCAGTATTCTGGCCTGGAGAATTCCATGGACTGTATAGTCCATGGGGTCACAAAGAGTTGGCCATGACAGAGCAGCTTTCATCCATGGCAAATTTTATAGGTGTTACTAGATTCCTAGGACATCCTGGAAAAGTCACATGCCATTTAAAAGTCTTTTTAGTTACAAAATAAAAGGTATCATCATAAGGCAAATATGAGCACAGCTTGTTCTATTAATAAGAGGAAGAAAAGCTGGAGGAAGTGTAAAGGAGTGAAGAGGAGGGCAAGATCACATGAAGTACTATTATCAATATTCAGAGGTTTGTTTTTTATTCTACTGGCATTAAGCCACTGTAGGGCTTATGAACAAAGTATAATCTTGATTCATCAAGTGAAGAAATAACTTTGTTTGCCATCTGGAAAATGGATGGTAAAGCAAGGTGAGGTGATGATATTTTGCATTAGTACAAAAATATTAGGAATGAAGGAAATAAAGAAATTCAGAATATATTTTAGTCATTCTGAGATTTCCCCATGGATTGGTGATTAGAAAATGAAAAGTCAGTTCTTTCAATCACTTATGACACCTTAGACCATTCCCTGTTAGATTTCGGGATGGTGTGGTGTTGAAAGGGATTATTGGGCTGACAGAGACAATGATCACACTCCCAGTTCTCTAACATTCCTGGTTGTGAATGCCTCTTACCTCTCCATCCCCTTAAAAAATTGCCTTCATGTTTCCTTCCTACTTGAGAATGCTATGAACGCTCCACACTGCAATCTATCTTACTGCTTATTGTTTTCAAAAACCTCCTTTCTCTGTATTAATTGCATGACACTATGCTATGCAATTCCAGTTAAGCTATTTCAAATCCTAAAAGATGATGCTGTGAAAGTGCTGCTTTCAATATACCAGCAAATTTGGAAAATTCAGCGGTGGCCACAGGACTGGAAAAGGTCAGTTTTCATTCCAATCCCTAAGAAAGGCGATGCCAAAGAATGCCCAAACTACTGCACAATTGCATTCATCTCACACGCTAGTAAAGTAAAGCTCAAAATTCTCCAACCCAGGCTGCAGCAATACATGAACAATGAAATTCCAGATGTTCAACCTGGTTTTAGAAAAAGCAGAGAAACCAGAGATCAAATTGCCAACATCCGCTGCTGCTGCTGCTGCTGCTAAGTCACTTCAGTCGTGTCCGACTCTGTGAGACCCCATAGACGGCAGCCCACCAGGCTCCCCCGTCCCTGGGTTTCTCCAGACAAGAACACTGGAGTGGGTTGCCAGATCATTGAAAAAGCAAGAGAGTTCCAGAAAAACATCTATTCTGCTCTATTGACTATGCCAAAGCCTTTGACTGTGTGGATCACAATAAACTGTAGATCACAGAGATGGGAATACCAGACCACCTGACCTGCCTCTTGAGAAGTCTGTATGCAGCTCAGGAAGCAACAGTTAGAACTGGACATGGAACAACAGACTGGTTTCAAATAGGAAAAGGAGTATGTCAAGACTGTATATTGTCACCATGCTTATTTAACTTACATTCAGAGTACATCATGAGAAAGGCTGGGCTCAATGGAGCACGACCTGGAATCGATATTTTCGGGAGAAATATCTATAACTTCAGGTATGCAGATAACAACACCTTTATGGCAGAAGGTGAAGAAAAGAACTAAAGAGCCTCTTGATGAAAGTAAAAGAGGAGAGTGAAAAAGTTGGCTTAAAGCTCAACATTCAGAAAACGAAGATCATGGCATCTGGTCCCATCATTTCATGGCAAATATATGGGAAAAAAGTGGAAACAGTGGCACACTTTATCTTTGGGGGCTCCAAAATTACTGCAAATGGTGACTGCAGCCATGAAATTAAAAGACACTTACTCTTCGGAAGGAAAGTTATGACCACTAGACAGCATATTAAAAGCAGAGACATTACTTTGCCAACAAAGGTCTGTCTAGTCAAGGCTATAATTTTTCCAGTAGTCATGTATGGATGTGAGAGTTGGACTATAAAGAAAGCTGAGCACTGAAGAATTGATGCTTTTGAACTGTGGTGTTGGAGAAGACTCTTGAGAGTCACTTGGACTGCAAGGAGATCCAACCAGTCCATCCTAAAGGAAATTAGTCCTGAATATTCATTGGAAGGACTGATGTTGAAGCTGAAACTCTAATACTTGGGCCACCTGATGAAAAGAGCTGACTCACTGGAAAAGATCCTGGTGCTGGGAAAGATTGAAGGCAGGAGAAGGTGATGACAGAGGATGATATGGTTGTTTGGCATCAGTGACTCGATGGACATGAATTTGAGTTAACTCCAGGAGTTGGTGATGGACAGGGAGGCCTGGCATGCTGCAGTCCATGGTGTTGCAAAGAGTTGGAACGACTGAGCAACTGAACTGAACTGATGCTTGTTCGTATTGAATGTCAGTTCTGTTTGTTTTTTCCATAACTTCACCAATTTATCAAATTTAAATGAATCCAATCCTATGCTCCCAGGGTGTTCTTCCCTTTTATCCCTTTTTGTTCTCATGTGTACTCCCAATGTGGTAAATTTTCTCTTCTATCATTTAGATTCTGGATTCTTTTTTCAGTATTGAGGTCAACTATAGATTCATTTTTTCCTCATTGATAATCATGCTTTTAAAATCCCTTGCTTCCTATTGGTTTTGTCTATAAAATGGGTTTAACTGTTAAGATGGAAAAGGTTATACTTACAAAAGATACATTATAATCAATATTCCACACAAAATTCTATATCCCACACCCTGGATTCAGGATAGAATTAATCAAACTTCACTGCAGAAATATGAGGCTTCATACTGCAAATTCTGCCCATGCTACTGCTGCTTAGTCGCTTCAGTTGTGTCCGACTCTGTGCGACCCTATAGTCAGCAGCCCACCAGGCTCCCCCGTCCCTGGGATTCTCCAGGCAAGAACACTGGGGTAGGTTGCCATTTTATTCTCCAATGCATGAAAGTGAAAAGTGAAAGGGAAGTTGCTCAGTCATACCTGACTCTTAGCTACCCCATGGACTGCAGCCTACCAGGCTCCTCTGTCCATGGGATTTTCCAGGCAAGAGTACTGGAGTGGGATGCCATTGCCTTCTCTGAAATTCTGCCCATATGTACACATATTTCACATGGTGATTAAATATTATAGATGTAAGAAGTAAATATACAAATATGCAATTTCTAGTTCTACAATAGCTAGCATAGATAAGAGGGCTCAAAATTCACATATATAAAATATTTATTAATATCATATGTAATAAACATTATATATTAAATATGTATCTAAAATATATATTATTGTGTATTTCACCATATCATTTCTCATGGAAATGACTATCAGTTGATTTGACTATTTCCTCTTTGTCTGCTTTTACTGAATGCCCTTTTTTGATAAATGCAGAAGTAAAGACAAAAAACAAGCATTAAAATGTCTATTTATTTTCAGTAGATGTAGTGTACTTGTTTTCATTTATCTTCTTTTCATACAATACAAATATATGCATAGTCAATATTAGGAATATAATCTAATGCATAATGTCCTTCACTTATGCTAAATACATGACCTTTAAATAATAAGTATTTTAATCTTGCAAACTCCAATCTGCAGAGAATAAAGGTCTAATTACAAGGGGAAAATAATTAAAAATAAGACTGACCTTTCTCTATGTTTGCATATTATATGTTTTTAATTAGAAAAAGTTAATATAAACCTGTGAACACTGATAATCATTTTAAAATATCAGTGCATGTCCAATCTAAATAGTTTATTTTTCTGGATCAATGACTGCTTTCTATTCATTAATACTAATATATCAAACTTTTTAATAATATGGCATTTTATAGCAGTGAGCAATTCTTTTATTTGTCATTGTAAAATTAAACATGGAAGATACAGCTTTGAATGTTAAAAGAAATCTAATAGTCCACCTAAAAATATGGTAACAGCATGAAGTAACACAGTACAAAATACAGATTTTCTAATGATTCTCATAGATATTACATGAAAGTTTACTGCCAAGCTTCTTAAAAGCCCTCAGCTAATGTGTCCTAAATAGCATATTTATGAAGTTGTTTATATATTCATGTGCTTGTCCTTAAGTATATAACTTGACTGATATATAGTCAAATAATCATATCATAATCAATTACTAATGGTGCATAGTAATATTACTATGCAAGTATATATTGAATCATATTGAACAATTTAATAGCATGCAATTTTTATTTTAAAAAATAAAAGAAGATATTAAAAGAAACATTTTGCCTTAATAGAAAATGTACATTATTTTAAAAAATAAAATAAAATAGCAGATATAAATGCTTCCAATGTAAAACTTAATTTTATATATTTCTTTTAGGTAAATAAAATAATATTATAAATACATCAAATATATTTCAAAAAAATGATAATTATATATTATTTGACTAAAATCATAAATTATTTTCTAATAATTATCTTTCACATGACTAAAAATAATGATTCTTCATATCTTTCTAACTTTGAGTCAGTAAGTTTATTTCCTTTGCCTTATGTATCTAGGAATAAAAAACTTAGAAGTTATCAGTGCAATAAAATAGGATATCAGTAGTATATTATAACATGACTACAATAAGCAACAAGCAGAGGAAATGTTTGAAAACTCTAAGAATGAAATTTAAATTATTTTATTAGATCTTTGATATGTCATGAATCGCTAATATTGGGAATATGCTCAAAATAACAGTATGTCAGTTATTGTACCCACACTTCAAAGGCACTTTTGGACAATTCCTACAATAGAAATTTTCTTATATACACAATAATAAATGTCTCAATTTTGTGACAGCTTTTATAAATTATTTAGCTATATAAAACTATGCTGTCACTCTCAAAATATCAACATATGAAACATTCTTTTAGTCAAGTGAAGACTTCATTGTTCAAAGCCTTGAAATAAATACTTGAAGAATGTATTTTTAAAAGCAGTCATTCGACAAGCAGTTAATTGGTCCTAGAGAGTGTAATGGTTGTCTTTATGAAAAATCAGTCATATTAAAAAGGAATGTCATCAAAAGTTGAAAGCAGTGATCATATAAAAGAAACAGTTATGGAAGAAATCATTATATATAATTATATGTGTCCTATGCTCATCATTATTTCAGTCACTTTTTCAAAATAGAACTGTTGTTCCATCAAATATCAAAGAAAAACTACTGGAAAGTTTTCATGGTATATATTTTAAACTCTTATCACTTATCAAAATGATAGCAATAACAGTTGTTGTTTTCCTCAATAATGTTGGATATGCTAAAAGCATTTGCATAAATTTAGTAAAGTATTAAGAAAATAGGAAGGTCAAAAAGTTGATGGAATGTTCTACATCTGTACTGTCCGACATAACAGTCGCTTTCAAGACTATTGAAATTTAAGTTAAAATATTAAAATTAAATAACATTAAAAATTCAGCCCCTTGGTTTCACTCCCAACATTAAAGTGATCAAAAACCACATGTTGCTACAGTCTGCAGTAAAGGTTTCCAACCTACAGATCTAATGCCTGATGATCTTAGGTGGAGCTAATGTAATAACTATAGATATAAAGTACACAGTAAATGCACTTTGAATCATCCTAAAACCATCCCCCTCCCCCACCCCAGTCCATGCAAAAACCAGCCTCTGGTGCCAAAAAGGTTGGGGGCCACTGGTATACAGCATTGGACAGAGCAGATATAAAGCAGATCCATCACTGTAGAATATTTCCATTGGATAGCATCAAATAAGACTTTCCACATATGTTGAATTTTCAAGTAAAAGTCAATTTGCTTCCATATTTTCCCTATGAACTTCAATACACAAAATGAGATGAAATGAAATAACATGATGTCTTCTTAAAGGTGAAACAGCTAAGAAGTTTTCAGTTTCAATGTAATGCCTTTTCAGAAGGCCAGAAGACAAGAAAGCAATGCTAACCCTAAATTATCAGTGATGTCTAAGTTTTTCACAGTAAAGAGGTAATCATCTATATTAAAAGACTGATATTCATACTACCAATTACTAGCACTAATTCAGTGATAGATTTAATCTTATGTATTTGAAATGTAGGGATGCATTTATAAAGAACTATTGGAAAGTATCAAAATCACAGCTAACTGTTGAACAATCATCAACAGAAGGATGCTGGAACCCACCAAAAAGATATCCCAGATTCAAAGACAAGGAAGCAGCTGCAGTGAGATGGTAGGAGAGGCACAATCATTATAAAATCAAATCCCACAGGTGACCCTCAAACTGGAGAACAATGATACCAAAGAAGTTCTCCCACTGTTGTAAAGGTTCTGAACCCCATGTCAGGCTTCCCAACCTGGGATATGACAAAGGGATGAGGAATCCCCAGGGGATCTGACCTTGAAGGCCAGTGGGATTTGATTATAGGATTTCTGGAGGACTGGGGAGAACAGAGACTCCACTCTTGGAGGGCACAAACAAAACCTTGTGCACACCAAGACTCAGAAGAAAGGAGGAGTGACTCCACAGGGGATGGAACCAAAACTACCTGCTAGTAGTTTTGGAGGGTCTCCTGTGGAGGCATGGATTAGCAGGGGCTCAGCACAGGGATGGGGGCACTGGCAGCAGCAGCCTAGAAAAGTCCCACTTGGTGTAAGCCCCCTTGGAATTTGCCATTAACCCTACCATAGAGCCCATAGACCCCAGGACTGGGTCACCTCAGGCCAAACAACCAACATGGAAGGAGTGCAGGCCCATGCATCAGCAGATAATTGGATTAAAGATTTTCTGAGCAAAGCCCTGCCCACCAGAGCAAGACCCAGTTTTTCCTGCCACCAGTCCATCCCATCAGAAAGCTTACACAAGCCTCTTACCTCATCTATCAGAGGGCAGACAGAAGCAAGAAGAAGCACAGTCTCACAGCAGCTAAAGCAAAAACCACGTTACAGAAATTTCATTAGGATGAAAAACCAGAAAGCTATGTCCCAGATGAAGGGACAAGTTAAAACCCCAGAAAAACAACTAAATGAAGTGGAGATAGGCCTTCTAGGAAAAGAATTCAGAATAATGATAGTGAAGATGATCCAGGATCTTGGTAAAACAATAGGGAAGATGCAAGAAATGTTTACCAAAGAACTAGAACAAAGGAACAAACAAACAGAGATGAATACTGCACTACAAGGAATCAACAGCAGAATAACTGAGGCAGAAGAACAGAAAAATGACCTAGAGTTCAGAATGGCAGAAATCACTGCCATAGAACAGAGTATAGAAAAAGAATGAACAAAAATGAAGATGACTAAGAGACCTCTGGGACAACATAAAGTGCCCCAACATTTGCCTTATAGGGGTCCCAAAAGAAGAGAAAGAGAAAGAACCCCAGAAAATATCTGAAGAGACAATAGCTGAAAACTTTCCTAACATGGGAAGGAAATAGTCAACCAATTCCAGGAAGTACAGAGAATCCCAGGCAGGATAAACTCAAGGAAGAACGTGCCGTGACACACAGTAATCAAACGACAAAAATTCAAGACAAAGATATAATATTAGAAGCAACAAGGGAAAAACAACAAATAACATACAAGGGAAGTCCTGTCAGGTTTTTAGCTGAGTTCTCAACAGAAACTCTACAAGCCAGAAGGGATGAAATAATATATTAAAAGTGATGAAAGGGAAGAACTTACAACCAAGAATACTCTACCCAGAAAGACTCTCATTCAGATTTGATGGAGAAATCAAAAGCTTTCCAGACAAGCAAAAGTTAAGAGAATTCATCACCACCAAACAAGCTTTACAACAAATGCTAAAGGAACTTTTCTCAGCAGGAAATACAAAAAAAGGAAAAGATATACAGAAAATTAACCCAAAACAATTAAGAAAATGGTAATAGGATCATATATATCAATAATCATCTTAAATGTAATTAGATTAAATGCACCAA
This sequence comes from Budorcas taxicolor, assembly GCF_023091745.1. Classification (NCBI taxonomy): domain Eukaryota; kingdom Metazoa; phylum Chordata; class Mammalia; order Artiodactyla; family Bovidae; genus Budorcas; species Budorcas taxicolor. The sequence goes on from NC_068910.1 coordinate 93,464,629, forward strand.
ACAAAAGACTGGCTGGGTGGATGAAAACATGTACCTGTATGCAATTCCACTTGCGACATCACTTTACTTGATCCCCCAATTTGTATGTAATTATTTCATATTGTTAGGTTCATCATGTTCCCATTATGGCTTGCAGTTATAACAATCTTTCATTTTTTGTCTGCTATTGATTACTAAAACCAAATTTTTGTGTGTGAAAAGTGAATAAAATTTTTGTGATTATGTAATTATTACTCACTTAATAACATTGTATCATGATTGGTCAACAGAAAAATAATAGAATTCCACATAGCCAAAACTACCATATAATAGAAAAATCTGTGCTTGTGTGCTCAGTTGCTTCAGTCATGTCTGACTCTATGGACTATAGCCTGCCACTCTTCTCTGCCCATTGGCTTCTCCAGGCAAGAATCCAATGGATTCTCCAGGCAAGAATTCTCCAGGCAACCCGGTCCAGTGAGTGGGTTGCCATGTCCTCCTCCAAGGGATCTTCCCAGCCCAGGGATTGAACCTGTGTCTCTTACATCCCCTGCATAAGCATGCAGGTTTTTTACCACTTTTTAAAATCCAGAGGCATATCAGAGTTGTTGTGGAATTTTTTTGAAAAATATTGCTTTTTGTTCTCCAGCGCTCCAGGTAGGTTTCTAATGAGCAGCTATGTTTAAAAACAATTGGACTATAGATGATATTTTACTTTTATCTAGTTTGTTTCACTTTTTCTATTTCATATTCAGTGCTCCCATTTCATGTAGTTAATGTTTTCCAATTACTCCTTCTCTCTATTTTTTTTTTGACATTTTTCTCAAGTCTCTTTCAAGCAGAATAGAAAAGCTTTTATAAACACATATAAATAATATGTATAATATATATATACTTTAGAAAACATGAACTTTTGACTAACTGAAAAATTTATGACATTTTTTCCACTTGTTTGACTTAGTATAAATAAAATGCTAGATTGCTAATTTAAAAAATAGATATGCAACAGGCAAAAAAGGTTTACTGTCTCGCACAGGGAACTATAGTCAATGTCATGTAACAATCTATAATGGAAAATAATTTCAAAACAAATATATTTGTATATGTATAACTGCATCAGCTTGCTGTGTACTTGAAACATTGTAAGTCAACTATACTTCAATCAAATATATATATTAAGAAACACTAACTAATGCATTTTACAAGGAAAGACATGGAATAGCAATCACAAAGTTTCAGTGATGAAATTAATGCTTCTACAGACAAATGCAACTATAATCTGCTTCAGCATTTCTTTACCCCTAGATCAAAACTGCTGTTTAAACATTCTACATCAATCCTGACAACACTGTATATCAACATCCTGTATACAAGTAGGCCAAAACTTCTAGAGAGCACCACTCTCTAGAGCTGGCCAATCAATTAACAAATATATAAGCTCTGACCTTTCAGGATTAGGAGAAAAGATAATTTGCTTAAAGTTGACCCTTTAAGCACTTTGTGACACTTTGACAACTCTAAACCACTCATTCCGCTAACCTATTACCATATTCAAGATATTGGAAGTAGCTGAAGCTTCTTATGCGCATATGCCCAATATAACATATGAATTCAACACACACAATTTTATTCATCAAAAGAATATCAAAAAACTACTTATCTCATTATAGCTTCATATTTTTAAATATGTAAATCATGTAGGTTTTTTGAGGAGATGCAGCTCCTTTTTATCGGGTTGTGATGCTAAAACAGATGCTGAATGTTTTTGATCAAAAGTTTTAGAAAATTATTTACTAACATATATAGTGAAAGTGACATTTGTTCAACCATGTCCAACTCTTTGCGACCCCATAGACTATAGCCTGCCAGCCTCCTCTATCCATGGATTCCCCAGGCAAGAATACTGGAGTGGACTGCCACTTCCTTATCCAGGGAATCTTCCTGACCCAGGGATCAAACCGAGGTCTTCTGCATTGCAGGCAGAGTCTTTACTCTCTGAGCCACAAGGGAAGCCCAATTTATATATGTAAGATATGGAAGCAAAAAATAAATAGATAAAAGGAAGGATATCTGGAAGTGGGAAAAAGAATAAGAGGGAGTGCAGAAAAGATTGGATCTGAATAATAGCTCCCTATACCCACAGTCAGAGTGGAAATGAAAAGAGTCTTTGGAGTGGTCTCAAATGTACAGACATTTCAAGACCATCCAGAAGATCAGAAATATACTGAAGATGAGAGTTTCAGGGAAAAACTCAACAAGGATCAGAAATACAGGCAGCCAAACACCAAGGGGCAGTGACAGGGGCAGTAGGTGTGAGTGGACACAAGAACAAATTCCAGTAGAGAAATAAAGATAATGGTTTTAGCAAAAGGGATAATTATGCAAGTATCATTGATTTAAAACTATGTAAATCATCAAACAGTTAACAACATGCTCACAAACTATGTTCCATTAGAAATCATCAACTGTTTCTAATTAGCTGTTGTTAAGACTTGAAAGATTAAAGTCCATGGTGTCCATGGCATGTTTCTGCAATTTACCCTTTGTCAGTTACCAAGTAAATTATTTCTAAACAACCTTTCATATTAATTCTTTTTCTTCTTATAGTGCTTCCATCCCATTGATGTCCTCATCTTCTATGGCCTCAATTTCTGTGACAACTCAGCATATCCCCAGTTGTTCCTTTTTTCCCTTAACCACTATTATACCATTAATCTGCTCAATAGTGCCCAGTGGGAGTGAGGGGGAACAGAATGGCTCCATGAGGCCAGTAAGACCTACCAGAACTATCCAACCCTGTTACTGATGCAATATATCTCTCATTCAAATTTTCCACCATAAAACAGTGATCATCTTGGGATTCTCCAATTACAACAGGCTTAAAATGGGCCCCGAGTCTTTTCACATGATATTGTATTGACTTGAGACTTTGCTTCTCTTCCCCAGGTTCCAAAAATTATTTATAAAAGAAAGAACAAAATCTACTTCCTTCTTAAAATAACTATAGTGTTATTTACACGGTAGCCTTTCTAAGCAAGTATCTTTAACCTTTGGACCAAAAGTCTAAGATGAGGGACTGACTAAGTAAGAGGAATTGCAAATCCATAAGTAAATTAAGCACCACCTGTAGACTGCTGAAATAAACATCATGCAAAAAGTATATAAGATTATTATAAATGCATAAATAATTTATGTATGTATATGGATATAACTTCTGCACAACATAGTCACTTTTACTTAATATTCATAATGCAAAACTGTGCCCTTGCATCTCATCACTTAGAGGTCTTTCATCTAGCTTTTGAAATTACAAAAATGCAAATTCTACTACTATTTAATGTTTTGTCTTAGTTAGATTTTTGTTTTTAAAACCAGCCCAGTGATTCTGGGATAAAATATTAATGAATGATTTTTTCCTCTATAAATAAAACTTCATTAATTTTGAGGTTATATGCTTTGGGCAAGATGTAAGGAATTTCTTTTTGGCTTCATATATTAATAGCCTTTAGTCTTTCCATGAAAAATATATTTTAGGAGAAAAAAAAAAAAATACCTAACAAGAAACTTGGACCTATAAGATTACATAAAACTACTAGCCTAAAAAATAGATTATGAAACTATACTCTTAATATGACTGAGGCAATACATGCCAATATTTGTACTATTTTCAAATTGATATACTACTGTATATTCACACTTATCCATTATTCATTTTTATTTTAAATCAAATAAATGGTTTTATATTTAATTGATCTTACCAAGGCCTGCATGTGCTCTGAGAACCAAAACAAATCACAAAGACATAAACCACTCCAAATCCTTCTGAGTGACAAAATTTTACTATTACTACTTTTTTTTTTTTTTTTTAATATGTTGGGGGCACTTAGATTTGTGAAAGTGACAACCGATAAAAGCTGAAATGTTTTATGTGGGGAATAGTTTACAATATATTAGCATTTTAATGAGGAAAAGTTAAAGATATAATAACAGATTTCTCTGTCTTCACTATGCAGTTCCTATTTGCCACAAGTTACCAAAACCAAGTGAAATTGTTCAGTCATGTCTGACTCTTTGCGACCCCATGGACAGTAGCCTGCACTAGGCTCCTCCATCCATGGGATTTTCTAGGCAAGAGTACTGTAGTGGGTTGCCATTTCCTTCTCCAAAAGCAATACCCTATTAAATTCTACATGACTAAAGCATCTTTAAAATTCAGATTGTTGACAAAACAACAATAAACCCAATATAAATAGAATTTATTTGGAATAAATTTTTGAAAAGAAAGACTCAGTTTTAGCCAAAGTTAAAATCTACATTTAGTTTCAGATACTGGATGCTGGGAAAGATTAAGGGCAGGAGGAGAAGCAAGCAGCAGAGGATGAGATGGTTAGATAACATCATTGGCTCAATGGACACGAGTTTGCTCAAAATCCAAGAAATAGAGAAGGTCAGGGAAGCCTGGTATGCACCAGTCCATGGGGTTACAGAGTCGAACACGACTTAGCGACTGAACAACTGATCAAAATATAAATTTGGTCCAAAAAAACTAAGAATATTGCTCGTTAGTTTTCAAAATAAATATTTTTATTTAATGATGATTTTAAAAACCTTTCTCTAAGAGTTTCTTTCCCCCATGAAAAACATAGTATTTTCCTGCAAACTTTTCATCAGTATACAAACACAGGCAAAAAAATCAATGACATTATTAACTTTAAAGTAAAATAAAGTTAACGTGACTTGTTTAAAAAACAAAAGAATGTTTTCACTCACTTTCTTCTTCTAAAGGTATTTTAGTAAAATACTTATGTAATGACTTAGCAATTATAAGGTGACAAGTGAAAAACTGAGAAAAGAGGACATCATTAATTTTTATATATGAATGATAATTTAGCAGGATGTAAAGATTACAGGAAAATGCTGACAAACTGCAAATGTCTTTGATTGATTCTTTTTTTCTTCCAAGTATTTGTCTGGCTACCAGAATGTTAAACATGGAATTATTTGCTTTAAAACCTAAAGTTGAAAAAAAAAAATCCTAATGTTGAATACCACTACTGGACATATACCCTGAGAAAACCACAATTCTGAAAGATAACATGTGCCCCAATGTTCATTGCAACAATATTTACAATAGCCAGGACACGGAAGCAACCTAGGTATCCACTGGCAGGGGAATGGATAGAGAAGTTGTGCTACATTTATACAATGCAATATTACTCAGACATTAAAAAAAAAAAAAATCAGCTAGTTATAACATGCCAAGTAGAGGAACCTAGAGCTTCTTATACAGAATGAAGTAAGTCAGAAAGAGAAAAACAAGCATCATATATTAATGCATGTATATGGAATCTTAAAAAAAAATGAACCCACTAGAAATGGACTTGTGGACATAGTGGTGTAAGGTGAGAGTGGGACTAATTGAGAAAGTGGCATTGGCAGATATACATTATCATATATATAATAGATAGCTAGTGGCAAGTTGCTAAACAACAGAAGGAGTCCAGCGTCACACACTGTGATGACCTAGATGGATGGGATGGGGTTAGGGAAGGGAGACTCAGAAGGGAAAGGATATACATATATGATATGACTGATTCACAGTATTGTACTACAGAAACCAAGACAAAATTGTAAAGCAGTTTTTTACCAATTAAAAAACAAAAGATAAAAAAGATAATTAAAAAATACAAATGTTGAAAAGATTTTCTAATATTCGTTCATTTTTTTTTTCCTTGAGTCTCAAGGTAATAGTGATGAATTGTGACATCTAGACAGATTTAAGTTTAATTTAATGTTTCACTCTTTCCTCAATGTCTGAACTTACACACTATACTTTTATTTCTTCCTCAGCGAAAGTCTAAAGTAAAGCTTTCTGGTCAGCCAGGAAATGTGGTACATGGGGAGGAGAAGGAAATGTGAGTTGGTAGAGGAGCAATAGAAGAATAAATGTTCTGCCATCTTCAATGTCTAACTGTCAGTGTTTCCTAGATACTGCCTCCCAGTCTTCTGAAAGAAAAGATCATGCAAAATCAAGTGTGTAACTTACATATGTCAATCACATACCACTTCTGCTCATCTTCTATTGGTTAAAGATTGACTATATGAACACATCTAACTGTAAGGAAGGTGAGATGCTATTTGTCTCTGTGGCTAGGAAGAGGATAAAACAGGTTTATTGAATAGCTGGAAGTTTCTGCCTCCTCCCTACCACATGGAGCTATATTGCAGATTGAATGATAATATAAAGTTCAGTACTCACCATGTAGGGTTAAATCAATGTGTGCTATTACTGCTAATGTCAGCATTACTATTCTGAACTTCATTTTTCATTATAGAGCTTTAAGGTTGTGAAAGAAACTGTAAATTGGTTAAATATTTACTCTTTCCCAGAGAGAGTCTGAACATTTCACTTCTAAATCTCTGATAAAACTTTTGTATTTTGATGTAATCAAAAAAGAATGAATTTTGGAGTTATATTAACTACCGACTAAACTTCTATTTTCTCACTTAATATCTGGATAACTACAGATTAACAAATAGTTATTGAATATTTACAAAGAATTCACCTTGTACTGTACTCTAAGAAGATAGATAAAATTGAAATTTTGTTGGATAACTATTAAATAGTGACAATATTTTTAAATGATCCCAATTATAGTGAAAAAATTTAGACAGTGAATATGGTCAATGTGACTGTATAGTAGTCTATATGGTGGAATGGTTACTGCGCTAGCCCAGGAAAGAAACGATAAGGACTTAAACTGAGGCTAAAAAAAAAAAGGAAAGAAAGAAAGAAAACACATGGGACCTAACTTTTACATGTGGAATAACAGTATCTGATTTATAATTAGAGTTTTGAGTACTGAAGAAAATGCAAAGGTATTTTCAAGATTTATCACATAAAGAAGAGGAAATGCTACTTGAGCAGAAAACACAGAAGAAAAAGTAGAATTAGTTTGAAAGGTAATAATTTAATTCCCAAGTGTAAAAATGAGTTCACTGTATGAATTATATTGAAAATGTCTTGTTAGTTATCTGGAAAACAGAAAATGTATAATTAGAGATAAAGATTTCAGAATAATTCAGTCCAGTTCAGTTGCTCAGTCATGTCCAACTCTTTGCAACCCCGTGGACTTCAGCACACTAGGCCACCCTGTCCATCACCAACTCCTGGAGCTTGCTCAAACTCATGTCCATCAAGTCATAGATGCCATCCAACCATCTCATCCCCTGTCGTCCACTTCTCCTCCTGCCTTCAATCTTTCCCAGTATCAGGATCTTTTCTAGTAAATCAGTTCTTCGCATCAGGTGGCCAAAGTATTGGAGCTTCAGCTTCAGCATCAGAATAATTAACAAATATGAATTACGAGATGAAATTTAATCAGAACAAAAACAAAGAAAGGAACTCTAGTAAATGATGGGGAGGAACTCATTAGAGGAAAGAGAAGAAGTGAGAGAGCAGTGATGACAGAAAATCAAAGGTTTAGAGACAAAAAGGAGAAAACAATCAACAAAATTCTCAGCTACTTTTTTATATTTTTTATTTTTTCACAGATATTTGGAAATGCCAGTTTGCATGAGGACCAAGTCAACTAGAGGTCCAGATTGCAGTTCAGTTCAGTTCAGTTGTTCAGTGGTGTCTGACTCTTTGCGACCCCATGGACTGCAGCACACTAGGCCTCCCTGTCCATCAGTTAGTTAAGATTGCAGTTCAGTCGGTTCAGCTCAGTTCAGTTCAGTTGCTCAGTCATGTCCGACTGTTTGCAAACGCATGAACTGCAGCACACCAGGCTTCCCTGTCCATCATCAACTCCTGGGGTTCACTCAAACTCACGTCCATCGAGTCAGTGATGCCATCCAGCCATCTCATTCTCTGTCGTCCTCTTCTCCTCCTTCCCCAATCCCTCCCAGCATCAAGGTCTTTTCCAATGAGTCAACTCTTCACATGAGGTGGCCAAAGTACTGGAGTTTCAGCTTTAGCATCATTCCTTCCAAAGAAATCCCAGGAATGATCTCCTTCAGAATGGACTGGTTGGATCTCCTTGCGGTCCAAGGGACTCTCAAGAGTCTTCTCCAGCACCACAGTTCAAAAGCATCAATTCTTCGGCTCTCAGCTTTCTTCACAGTCCGACTCTCATATCCATACATGAGTACTGGAAAAACCATAGCCTTGACTAGACGGACCTTTGTTGGCAAAATATTATAGTTAGTTAAGAAATAAAAGAGGTTAGAGAAAATGGATACTGTAACTGCAAACAAATCATTCAGAATCGTTCTTGAGGTAACATAACAAGAAGACAGGCCAGAGATTTTTATTTTTAGGATAGAGGACACCTCAATATGTTTGAAAATTGAGATAAAGGAAGCCAGTGGGAAAGAGATTTATATTATTAATAGAAAAAAAGACAATGTGAAAAGCATAGGCTTTAAGAGAAGCTGAAATACTGCTTCTACTAAGACTAGGTGAAGTTAAGAACATTCCATGGTGAATGAAAGGGAAAATAAGGAAACCATGGTTCCTTTGTTTTTCACTGAATAATAAAGAAAAGAATGTGTGGGTGGTAAAAAGAGTGCATGTCAAGGTACCTATTTTATGTATACATTGATTCAAAAGGTATTCCTAGAATGCAAAGTTCTAAACACCAAAATAGGTGCTGGAAACAAAACTGAGGCTGGCAAAGCAAGGCCAAGATCCATAGAATTCCTTTCCTAAGGTTTAAGTGATGAGTTTATATGCTGAAAGTGAGAATCTTTTGAAAGTCAGAAAGGTATAAGGGTAGAATGGTGGGAAAGAATGGAGCAATAGAATGAGCTAAGGCAGTGGAGAACCAGAGGATTTGGACCATTCTAACTTGTCCCTTGTGAGATTAGAGGGAAACTAAAAGCCTCAGGTTGAAATGTTACATGGGTACCCATGCTGTAGGGACAAAAACATTTACCAGTGTATTCATGGAAGTAGATATAAGTTAAGGAATTTAAGAAATTTTCTTCAGAGTTGGAACAAAGGTTGTAATTAGTTTTAATGATAATCTTAGGTCACTTGGAGTCAGAAGATAAACAAAAAAGATTTTGTTTTTGTTCAGTCGCTCAATGGTGTCTGACTTTTTGTAACCCCATTGACTGCAGAGGACAGGCTTCTCAACCTTCACCATCTTCCAGAGCTTGCTCAAACTCATGCCCATTGAGTTGGTGATACCATCTCATCAACCATCTCATCTTCTGTCCCCTTCTTCTCCTGCCTTCTATCTTTCCCAGCATCAGGGTCTTTTCCAATGAGTCAGTTTCTCACATCAGGTGGTCAAAATATGAAAAGGCAAAAACAAAAAGGATATGGGGGAAAATTGGACCACATTTGGATTGGACCACCATATGGATCTTGGCCTTGCTTTGCCAGTCCATTTTGTTTCCAGCATCTATTTTAGTGATTGGAACTTTGCATTCATTTTGAATCAATGAAGTAAAATAGGTGGTCCTTTCTATTTTCTATTTAGCATCTGGATATTAAGGTGTGATATGGCCATTAACTCCACTCCCAGCGCCGTTTTGGCCCATTGATCAGTTTTGAACTCCAGTAGCAAGACATGTGCACTATATTGCCACCAGCATGGCAATGGAGCCATAGATGTAGTAGAAAGGTCAAGATTTCCCTATCCATTAGGGAAATTCCTTATCTTTTCAGAGTTGTGATTATCAGCCCAAGGAGTAGTCATTCAACAATTTACCCTGCTGCACGGAGGCTTTTGTTGGCCAAGTTCACCCAGAATATTCTGTGGGTCACATATCTCAAGGAGACTCTTGAAATTTAAGAAATAATGTTCATATTATAAAATTTTAAAAAGGAAGAAAGATAGGATGATAAGGAGAAAGTAAACGAAGGAAGGAGAATGGATGTACAATGCAATTCTTTATCTTGGTATACATGTCACTAAATTTAAAAGCACTACCACACAATGATAACAACATTGTGTTAGTTTCTTAGGGCTGTTGTAATGAATTTTCCCAAACCATGTGGATTAAAACAGAAAGTTAAATCTCAAATTCCTGGAGTCCAGACTTCCAAAATCCATGTGTCATCAGGGCCATGATTTTTCTGAAGGCCCTAGAAAAGTATCTTTCTTTGCCTCTTCCTAGATTTTGGTGATTGTCTATAATTGTATAGCTACAGCATGCCAACTTCTGCCTCTCTCTTCAGATGACCATCTTCCTTCTCCATAACTCTATGTCTCTGTCTCCTAATGTCCCTCCTCTTCATCTCATAAGGACAGTAGTCACTGAATGCTTGACCAGCCCCAATCCAATATGACCCCATCTTAACTTGATTGCATACACAAAGATTCTATTTCCAAATAAGATCACATTCACAGGAACCATGATACAGGACTTGAATATAGCTTTTGAGGGGACATAATTACTGCTGTTACAATAAACATTTACCAAAAGAAAAATTGTTCTGTCTTAAATTATTTCAAGTTCTGAAATAACTAAACTATCATTTCTTTCTAGTTTTTTCTCAATAACTTAGTTTTTCATCTATAAATTGAGGACAAATAGTTTCTACCTTCTCAGATTACTGTGAGAATTAAGTTTATTAAAGGTGTCTAGTGCTTAGAATAGGGCCTGGCTATAGTAAGCACTTTATAGGTGTTGGATGGGCAGCCTTGAAACACCTGCTACCCTCTCTGCCCCCCACCCCACAACAATGATCCTGCCAAGCTTCACCCTGAAGAAATGAAAAGATTAGTTAAATCTCATTGTTCACACAGTATGGGAAGGAGGCAATCTATTAGAGAGACAGCACTAATTAAAGTATTTTTATCATGTTTCCCCTATTGTTTCTGCAACGTACTCTATAATTGGACAATTTACTCTATTAGACAATGACCTTGGGCATTGTGGTTGGTTTTAGCAGCCCATTCTCAGTCAATTTCTAACAGAAACAGGTGAACTCTCTTAATTGGTATGCCTGGGGAGAAATATAAACATGTCAAATGAATAAGCATCAGGTAATAGGCAGTGTTGGATGACATTCACTTTCTCCTCTGCCAACTACCTTTCAGGTAACTTGGTAACAAAGCAGGACAGCTCTTCCTTTTGTCTACAGAGGCAAGATTAGCTCATTTAGAAGGTATAATAGGGAAGGAAGGCAGCATAAAGTGAGCAGGATAGGCCGGCAGCATCAATTTTCACCTAGCAAGTGCTATTAATAGACAAACCAAGGTTGTAGAAAACAATAGATGTGCCACTTCAAGATATGTTTTAGTCTCATATGTCAGTCAAAAGTCTCTTTATTCATTTACAATTATTACAGAAATAAATGCACTGAATCTCTACCCAGTCATCAGCCCAGTTAATTGATAGTTATTTTGCAAAGACTCAAAATGGAAAAACATTATTATATGCTCAAGTTAGACTATCACCTTAACCTGTGCTGTGTATTTCTTTGTTGTTGTTTAAAGAAAAAATTATGATTCATCCACTAATTTATGATGGTAAAGATCTATCTAACCAAACAGTGAATCTCAAAATTATGAATAATCCCCTTTTATACCCAAGCTTCGCTGTGTAGAAAGAATTGATCTGGGGGCTGTAATAAACAGAGCGGATTTTAGTCCCATGTCATTTGATGTAAGTTTGACAATGTGCCATATAATCCATTGACAGCAGCCAGATATTTGAATCCTTTATTTTCACACATGATCTAGGGAGATAGTGAGGGAAAAGAAAGAGGCAAGAATTAGTCCCAATATTTTAGCTAAGAAAATTGATATGTTCCAGCCTGTCTTGCTCTAATAATACACACACATATATATGTATGTACATTAAAAATAATTTAAAATTCTCTAATTTTTTTTTTTGTTAAGATAGCATTTTAATCAAAGACATTTAGATGAGTGTTCCTCAAACCCGGAGTCATTGTAAGGTAAGGTAAGGTAAGTTGAGGTAAGGTAAGGTGAAGTCGCTCAGTCGTGTCCGACTCTTTGTGACCCCGTGGGCTGTAACCTACTAGGCTTCTCCGTCCATGGGATTGTCCAGGCAAGAATACTGGAGTGGATTGCCATTTCCTTCTCCAGGGTATCTTCCTGACCCAGGGATCGAACCCGGGTCTCCCGCATTGGAGGCAGACGCTTTAACCTCTGAGCCACCAGGAGTCATTGTAAAATCTTGTCAAATCTAAACTGGACCTAGACCAATTAAGTTAGAGTTTGATAGGATAGGAGTAGGGATTGCTAGTCTTCCTGGAAGTATTCTTCCTGAAGTAGCTGTGAACCACTGACTATCATGGCTAGAGTTTCATATTTTAGGTGCTTCCTCTTGTTCATCTTCCAAATCTGATCCTCGTTATTTCCCCAATTTGTAGAAATCACTACTCAATGTTAATGAGGTTCTTACAATAAGAAAGCACTTTTGCTTCTTTATTTGCCCTTTCCTTCCCTTTGGAATTTCTAGTATCTGGTTGTGTGGGTATTAACTTCCTGACCTTTCTAAGGCATATCACATTAGGTTGGTTCTATGATAGCATCAATAACAAAAGTGCCTATTAAGGATCTTATTTCTGTGTAATTGTCTAGAAAACAATAAAAATATATTTAATGCTCTTTAGAATTCTGCACTGATAATAATTTAAATATAACCATAACACATAAGCTTTAAAAAAGCTTCAGTCTACATTCACGTTAAGAGAAGCTCAGGTTTTCTAGTCATAATTGTACCAATTTTTCCTAAAGTATATCCCTTTTTGTTGCCCAAATAGCCCTTTAGATGTCAGACTGCTGCTCTAAAAGTCAGATGACTGCATATCTTTTAAGAATTGTGAGCAGTTTGGCAATTTCATAAGGCCCAAACAACTCAGCAACCTCAAACTCAAGAGAATTGTGTATTAGTCTGTTTCTAAAAGGACAATGGCCTGAGGTGTAGTGTGTATTATAACTAAAATGAACTCCTTCAGCAGTGTAATTTCAATATTTATATATTTATTTCCATACCAAAATGGGGGGAAAATAACCCTATGTTTGTAGCCAATAGCAACACATATATTTCTCACATTATTGTTTCCAAGATGTCCCAAACAATGCTATTTTCAAGAAAGCATTCATTTGCAAATCTGTCAGACTTTGTTGTCTATTTCCAAGATATTCTTTAATCTTTAGAGCTGGAAGGCCAGTACACTTATTATGACAATATTATCTATCTGATGAGTATTGTGAAAAAAAATAAAATAAATGCATATGAGCATTACAGTTTGAAATCAAGTAGTGTAAACTTTAAAGGGATTTACTAATAGTTTAACCATCCATACTACAATACAAATTTACCATGAAGTGAAGACCACACCTACAGATAACTTCATTTTGTGGCACTTCCCCAGATCTGAGTATTGATTTGCTTTTTCCTATGTATTACATTTTTATAATAGAGTTATAGAATCAATTGTACAGGTGACCCCATAGACCAGTTATTAAATTTATGAGTAGCTATTTAAGATCAACAATCATAAAGTCTATTTTATTCTATTCTGTTTCTCATTAGTGCATATGTTTTGTCATGGTGGGGTTTCTGTTGGTTTTTTTTCAGGATTTCCTAACCCATTTGAGAGACCAGTTTAAATGGTCTATCATTCCATGCACTATCAACTTTCAATCAAGGCAAAAGCCATGGCAAACACAATTTTGCTTCCAGGCAAAAGAACAACAAATGGTTACCTTTATTATTGGTAAATTACCTGGCAGAGGTCATTCACACACTGACTAAAAGAGTGGGGTGATTTCCATCTCAACTCACCATAGAAAGCAGTATTTGAATAGGATTTAGTTGTGAACACAAGAAGAAAAAGCCAGCAAAAACTAAAAACTTCTGGATATTTAACTCAACTGAGTTTCTTATTATGAAGCCTGTCCTGCCTGTCATCCAATAAATATGTATTAGATACCCACAACTTCCCCAAAGTAATTAAAAATTAAACAGATTTCTTCATCTCCTGGGCCTACAGTTCACCATAAAATCATAATCATCAGAATTCATTCTTACTCACTTGGTTCTCTGATATATTCAACTCAATCTCATGAATATTTATAGCACGCCACTTTCTACTGTCAGAAAGTTTACAGTCTTGTGTGAAGGATAACACAAGCACATATAACTAGCTACCCAAGCGAGCCAAGTGCCGTGAGACAGACATGAATGAAGAACTATGGTTCAAAGTACAGGCAGTGATTCTCTTTACCAGAAGCCCATATGCCAAAATAACTACCAATGTATCAATACGTCAGCAGAATTTTAAAATGTAATTGAGGATATGTAAATACAGAGAGAATGCCTACAAGATGGTGAGATGACCTCATTTATGCCAACAATGACATAAAACATATCCTTCTTTGAGTCATAAAGGATAACTGACACCAGACTAGACCTCCTTCTCTAAACAATGCAAAGTTGAATAGAATAGACAAATTCAACAGTGTTTTAAGGTATGAGACTACAGGCACCAAAGAACTGAGTGAAGGAAAACGGCTAAAGGGAGCTTACTCTTGCTTCATACTTCTGTCTGGAAGTACTTTGTACACCAAGCACGAGGTACAGGATAAAGAAGTGCAAACAGAGAAAGGTAGTCTCACTGAGTTGAGAAGACAGATAAGAGGTAGCTATACAGAAAAGGAACTCCACAAATCTCCATAAAATTTCCCTTGCATCAACATCAGAATACTAAACTATGTGAAACAGATCATGATGACTAGAAATGTTTGATTTCTTCATAGATGTATGGACTACATACTGCTACTGCTGCTACTGCTGCTAAGTCGCTTCAGTCGTGTCCGACTCTGTGCGACCCCATAGACGGAAGCCCACCAGGCTCCCCCGTCCCTGGGAATCTCCAGGCAAGAACACTGGAGTGGGTTGCCATTTCCTTCTCCAATGCATGAAAGTGAAAAGTGAAAGTGAAGTCGCTCAGTCATGTCCAACTCTTAGCGACCCCATGGACTACTGCCTACCAGGCTCCTCCATCCATGGGATTTTCCAGGCAAGAGTACTGGAGTGGGGTGTCATTGCCTTCTCCAATGGATTACATAACTATGCTAAAACTCACCAAATTCTATCCTTGAGATTGATGCATTTTACTTTCTGTAAAATATGTCTCAATTAAAAAAAAATACAGTGACAAGACTTCATTCACCTTTCAATGAGAGCACTCTGGTTACTTTGCTCAAATTTAATCTTGTGGGGACAGATGGAAGCAGGGAGAAGAGGTAAAAGCCTATTGTGGTAAGTTGATGAGATATCACTTGACCTGGACCAAGTTGTTATCAGTGGATTGTTACAGTTCCAAATACATTTTGAATCTAACATTGTAGATTTACTAATGAATTGGAAAGAGTGTGAAACAAAGAAAGAAGTCAAGAATGGCTCCAAGTTTTGGCCTGAGCAAATAAAACAAAGGATGAAATAAAAATGTGCTGATAGAGGGAAGAATATAGGTGAACCACGTTGAAGTGAAAAATCAGGAATTCAGTTTTAAATGAGTTATAAATGTTGGCTGAAATCACCAGCATATACGTAAAGAAGAAAACCATTCATGGTGATCCCTGGAATACCCTCACATTGAAAAGACATGAAGCTGAGAAGAAGCTGGGGTTGGGGGTAGGGGTGGGAAATAGGATGAAGAGGTGAGTGAAGCATGATAAAATTCAGGAGAATGGGATGCCATGGTAGCTGTGTTAATTATATCTTTTATTGTCCAGAGGTCAACTTCTTCTTATCAACTATATCCTTAGACTTTAAAACACATTTCAAACTCTTCTAGTAAAACAAAACAAACACCACCATCAAACCCATTCTCTACAGCTATAAACCTACTTATTTTGTTATCAAAGTCAAAGTTTTAGAAAGAGTTGTCTCCTTTTCCACTCTTTCCATTCACCCTTCAACTCTTTCCAAACAGGGTTCAATTCCTCATGCTTTGAGGAAGGATCTCACTAATATCAGCAATACAATATCTCCCTAATGTCACCAAAAGTTCTAAATCCGAATTTTAGATTTTCCCCTAGATCTGATCTTAACCTCTCATGAAAATTTGATATCTTCCGCTATAATTTTCAAGAATCACACCCTCCTGTTTTTTCCTTTCCCTTTTTGCCTTCTCCTTCTTAGACATTTTGGCCTCATCTAGCCTTTAAGTGTTGAAATTTCTCAACACTCAATCATGAGCTCTTTAATCAATCTTTAAATTTAATCCTTAAGCAATCTCTTTAGTGACAGATGGCGTAACAGAAGTTTAAAATTATGAATGTATTTTCCAACTTGTTTGGGTTCAAATCTTAGCTCTGACACTCACTAGCTTTGCAATTATTAAAGACATTAACTTCTTTTTGTCTGTTTTCCTACTTATTTTAAACAGGAAAATTTTCAGTGTCCTTGACTGGAAAATTCCATGGGCAGAGGATCAGAGTCCAACACAAATGAGTGACTGAACACACACACACATAAAGGTACTTATCTCACAGACATAATGATGTCACTAGGGTAAAATAAGCCCATATTTGTATACCACTAACACAAATACCAGACCACCTGACCTGCCTCTTGAGATATACGCAGGTCAGAAAGCAACAGTTAAAACTGGACATGGAGCAAATACTGGTTCCAAATAGGAAAAGGAGTACATCAAAGCTGTATATTGTCACCCGGCTTATTTAACTTATATGCAAAGTCAGTTCAGTTCAGTCACTCAGTTGTGTCTGACTCTTTGTGACCCCATGAATCGCAGCACGCCAAGCCTCCCTGACCATCACCAACTCCCAGAGTTCACTCAGATTCCTGTCCATCGAGTCAGTGATGCCATCCAGCCATCTCATTCTCTGTCGTCCCCTTTTCCTCCTGCCCCTAGTCCCTCCCAGCATCAGAGTCTTTTCCAATGAGTCAACTCTTTGCATGAGGCAGCCAAAGTACTGGAGTTTCAGCTTTAGCATCATTCCTTCCAAAGAAATCCCAGGGCTGATCTCCTTCAGAATGGACTGGTTGGATCTCCTTGCAGTCCAAGGGACTCTCAAGAGTCTTCTCCAACACCACAGTTCAAAAGCATCAATTCTTCGGTGCTCAGCTTTCTTCACAGTCCAACTCTCACATCCATACATGACCACAGGAAAAACCATAGCCTTGACTAGATGGACCTTTGTTGGCAAAGTAATATCTCTGCTTTTCAACATGTTATCTAGTTTGGTCATAACTTTTCTTCCAAGGAGTAAGCGTCTTTTAATTTCATGGCTACAGTCACCATCAACAGTGATTTTGGAGTCCAAAAAAACAAAGTCTGACACTGTTTCCACTGTTTCCCCATCTCTTTCCCATGACGTGATGGGACCAGATGCCATCATCTTCGTTTTCTGAATGTTGAGCTTGAAGCCAACTTTTGCACTCTCCTCTTTTACTTTCATCAAGAGGCTTTTCAGTTCCTCTTCACTTTCTCCCATAAGGGTGGTGTCATCTGCATATCTGAGGTTATTGATATTTCTCCCGGCAATCTTGATAACAGCTTGTGCTTCTTCCAGCCCAGCGTTTCTCATGATGTACTCTGCATAGATGTTAAATAAGCAGGGTCATAATATACAGCCTTAACATACTCCTTTTCCTATTTGGAACCAGTCAGTTGTTCCATGTCCAGTTCTAACTGTTGCTTCCTGACCTGAATATAGGTTTCTCAAGAGGCAGGTCAGGTGGTCTGGTAGTCCCATCTCTGTGGTCCACAGTTTATTGTGATCCACACAGTCAAAGGCTTTGGCATAGTCAATAAAGTAGAAATAGATGTTTTTCTGGAACTCTCTTGCTTTTTCCATGATCCAGGGGATGTTGGCAATTTGATCTCTGGTTCCTCTGCCTTTTCTAAAACCAGCTTGAATATCTGGAGTTTCACAGTTCACGTATTACTGAAGACTGGCTTGGAGAATTTTGAGCATTACTTTACTAGCGTGTGAGATGAATGCAATTGTGTGGTAGTGTGTGCATTCTTTGGCATTACCTTTCTTCCGGATTGGAATGAAAACTGACATTTTCCAGTCCTGTGGCCACTGCTGAGTTTTCCAAATTTGCTGGCATATTGAGTGCAGCACTTTCACAGCATCATCGTTCAGGATTTGAAATAGCTCAACTGGAATTCCATCATCTCCACTAGCTTTGTGCATAGTGATGCTTCCTAAGGCCCTCTTGGCTTCACATTCCAGGATGTCTGGCTCTAGGTGAGTGATCACACTATCGTGATTATCCGGGTCATGAAGATCTTTTTTGTACAATTCTGTGTATTCTTGCCACCTCTTCTTCATATCTTCTGCTTTCGTTAGGTCCATGCCATTTCTGTCCTTTATCAAGCCAATCTTTTCATGAACTATTCCCTTGGTATCTCTAATTTTCTTAAAGAGATCTCTAGTCTTTCCCATTCTTGTTTGCCTCTATTTCTTTGCACTGATTACTTTGCATTGAAAGGCAAATGATTCAATATCACTGTAATCCAAGTCTATGCCCCAACCAGTAACACTGAAGAAGCTGAAGTTGAACAGTTCTATGAAGACCTACAAGACCTTTTAGAACTAACACTAAAAAAAGATATCCTTTTTCATTATAGGGGACTGGAATGCAAAAGTAGGAAGTCAAGAAACACCTAGAGTAACAGGCAAATTTGGCCTTGGAATACAGAATGAAGCAGGGCAAAGGCTAGTAGAGTTTTGCCAAGAAAATGCACTGGTCATAGCAAACACCTTTTTCCAAAAACACAAGAAAAGACTCTACACATGGACGTCACCAGATGGTCAACACTGAAATCAGATTGATTATATTCTTTGCAGCCAAAGATGGAGAAGCTCTATATAGTCAACAAAAAGAAGACCGGGAGCTGACTGTGGCTCAGATCATAAACTCCTTATTGCCAAATTCAGACTTAAATTGAAGAAGGTAGGAAAACTCACTAGACCATTCAGGTATGACCTAAAGCAAATCCCTTATGATTATACAGTAGAAGTGAGAAATAGATTTAAGGGACTAGATCTGATAGATAGACTATCTGATGAATTATGGACAGAGGTTCGTGACATTGTACAGGAGACAGGGATCAAGACCATCCCCGTGGAAAAGAAATGCAAAAGAGCAAAATGGCTGTCTGAGGAGGCCTTACAAATAGCTGTGAAAAGAAGAGAAGTGAAAAGCAAAGGAGAAAAGGAAAAATAGAAGCAACGGAACGCAGAGTTCCAAAGAATAGCAAGAAGAGATAAGAAAGCCTTCCTCCGTGATCAATGCAAAGAAATAGAGGCAAACAACAGAATGGGAAAGACTAGAGTATATGCAGAGTACATTATGAGAAATGCTGGGCTGGAAGAAGCACAAGCTGGAATCAAGATTGCCGGGAGAAATATCAATAACCTCAGATATGCAGATGACACCACCCTTATGGCAGAAAGTGAAGAGGAGCTAAAAAGCCTCTTGATGAAAGTGAAAGAGGAGAGTGCAAAAGCTGGCTTCAAGCTCAACATTCAGAAAACGAAGATGATGGCATCTGGCCCCATCACTTCATGGGAAAGAGATGGGGAAACAGTGGAAACAGTGTCAGACTTTATTTTGGGGGGCTCCAAAATCACTGTAGATGGTGATTGCAACCATGAAATTAAAAGACCCCTTGGAAGGAAAGTTATGACCAACCTGGATAGCATATTCTAAAGCAGAGACATTGCTTTGCCAACAAAGGTCTGTCTAGTCAAGGCTATGGTTTTTCCAGTTGTCATGTATGGATGTGAGAGTTGGACTGTGAAGAAAGCTGAGCACCGAAGAATTGATGCTTTTGAACTGTGGTGTTGGAGAAGACTCTTGAGAGTCCCTTGGACTGCAAGGAGATCCAACCAGTCCATTCTGAAGGAGATCAGTCCTGGGTGTTCTTTGGAAGGACTGATGCTAAAGTTGAAACTCCAATACTTTGGTCACCTCATGCAAAGTGTTAACCTATTGGAAAAGACTCTGATGCTGGGAGGGATTGGGAGCAGGAGGAGAAGGGGACGACCGAGGATGAGATGGCTGGATGGCATCACCGACTTGATGGACATGATTCTGAGTGAACTCCGGGAGTTGGTGATCGACTGGGAGGCCTGGCGTGCTGCGATTCATGGGGTTGCAAAGTGTCAGATATGACTGAGCGATTGAACTGAACTGAACTGAACTGAATACAAATAAGCTTTACTTTAACTATCCCATGTAAGTAGGTAGCTCATATTTTTTTTTTTTCAGGGGCCTAGATTTCCTCTCTAAATTATAAATCTACATATACAAATTTTACTTTTTAATTGTGATTTTGATTTCTCAAAAGTATCTCGATCTCAGTATGATCAAAACAGAATTTATGATCTATTCCCCAAAGCCTGTGTTCTTTCAGGTTTCCCCATTCCAGAGAATGACATTACAGCTCAGAAATCTAGGCGATAACCTTAACATTATCCTTTCCCTCACCACAAACTTCATATTTGTAGTCAGTGCTTCCTCATGTATTTATTATAGTCTTCACATATTACATGCATCTATCTGCTTTTCAAAAAGTTTTGCACCCACTAGCCTATTCTATTATACCTTTGTATCTACACTCATTTACTAAAAATATTTTTTTTCGGTCTTAAAAAAATCCTTAATTAAGATTTAAAAAGCAGAAATTAGAGTTAAACAAAGAACAAATCCATAAATATTCTCTTATTAGAAATCATCTGAACTCCTTAGCAATTCCCAGACTTTCCCTTCTACAAATTATCAGGAAATATATGAGCTGGATGCCAATATTCAAGGGCTAATAGAATGATTATCTTTGTCTGACAAATATCTAGAAAGAATTCAAGACCCAACTACCTTTACCAGTCCCCAGGCCAGAATATTGAAACAAACCTAATAACTTCTTATTTTGAGATTATGCATCTATTGTTTCTTCAATTCTCCATGCTACAGCCAGAACAATCTTCTGTTTATGTTCCCCAAGCTTAGCATAAAAGACTCCCTTAGTTGATTGTGATTCAGGGAAAAGATCTAAATTCCTAACATGGCTTACCAAGACCCCATGGCTGATTTCTTCATGGTCTTATCTTTATCAATATCTTAATTTTTAGTACCTTTCAGTAAGTTCTTTTAAAAAACACTAGCTTCCTTCTGCAACAGAAGATTTCTTCAAGCCTTTTTATCCTTATTCCACTTATTTAATTCTTGCTCTGAACTCAGAGTTCAGTTCAAAAAGCATTTTCTTAAGGATTTTCCTGTCTCCAGGTGTAGTAAAATCTGTTATTCATGCAGATATATCACTATATACTTTTTCTTACTCTATGCATCATTGAGATAATTTTACATTTTTTAATAATAACTTGGTTAATGAAAAATTCCATGAGTATCAAAATAGTGTCTAGATTTGCTTATCATTGCAAGCCTAGTATTGTTTAAGTTGATCTTTAAACAGTAGGTGGGGTAGGGGCACTGATCCTCCACATAGTCAAAAATCTGTGCATAAATTTTTAACTCCCAGAAATCTAATTACTAATAGCCTACTGTTTACCACATTTTACAGGTATTATAAAGTTGATTAACACATATTTTGTATGTTATATATCTGTTATCTTATAAGAAAGTAAACTAAATGAAATGACAACCCACTCCAGTATTCTTGCCTGGAAAATCCCATGAACAGATGAACCTGGTGGGCTACACAGTCCATGGAGTCAGAGTCAGACACAACTGAAGCAACTTAGCACACACGCATTCATGGTGATATTTACTACTTATTAAGTGGAAGTGGATCATCATAAAAGTCTTCATCCTCATTATTTTTGCCTTGAATAGACCAAAGAGGAGGAAGAGGAGGAGTTGGTTTTGCTGTCTCATGGGTGGCAGGGATAGAGAAGGTGGAAGAAACGGGGAAGCAAGAGAGATAGGCATACTTGTTGTCCCTGGTAGCTCAGCTGGTAAATAATCTGCCTGCAAACAGATTATTTGCAGGAGACCTGGGTTTGATCCCTGGGTTGGGATGATCCCCTGGAGAAGGAAACAACTAGCCAGACCAGGATTCTGGCCTGGAGAATTCCATGGACTAAACAGTCCATGGTGTCACAAAGAGTCAGACATGACTGACTTTCACTTTACAGAAATATATCATAATTTCTGTCTGACTGTTTTGCTTTTTCATATCTTTAAAAATGTTCCTAAAGGGTACCAATCTGCCTTCCACCACTTGCTTTTGTTTCAGTGCCAGTATCATAGAAGGGTTCATTTCACAAAAGTCAAAATCAGTCTTCAGTAACTAGAACCCTCTGTCAGATTGTCTAATGTTGGCTTGTTTTCTGGTGTTGCCTCTTCCACATCTTCTTTTTTTTTTTTTAATTATTACTTTTTTAATAGAAATAAATGAATCAAAGAGGAAAAAAGAAAAATGAATTAAAAGAAATGAGGACAATCTCACATCTTCTTCTTCATCATTGGGCACTGGTTCAGAAACACTTATCTTCATCAAATCATCTTCTGTTAATTCCTCTGGTGTGGTGTCTGTTAACTCTTGATTTTCTCAAGATTCAAATTTTGAAACCCTTTACTTCCCACCTTTCTGCCATATCCACTGTCTCTTTCATGACTTCCTTAATTACCTCTGTTGTGAATCCTATAAACTCATGTACAACCTCTGGACACAGTTTTCTCCAGTAGGAACTTATTGTTGCAGGTTTGATGGATTTCATGGCATATATATATATATATATATATATATATAACAATAATGGCATCTTCAATAGTGTAATCCTTCCAGATTTCCATGATTTTGTCTATCACGGTTCTCTTTCATAGCTTGCCAATCCTTTCCATGGAGTAAAGTGTGTAATGAGCCTCAAAGGTACTTGCGATCCCTTGATCTAGAGTCTGAAATTAGATATGTTGCTTTCATGACCCTGTAGACCACTTTGATGCCTTTGTTATTAAAATTCATGATATTCTGGGTGGCCAGGGGCATTGTCCATTATCAAAAGAATCTTAAAAGGCAGTCTATTACTGATAAGCTTCCTCTTGACTTCAGGGACAAAGCATCAATGGAAACAGTCCAGAAAAAGGTTCTTGCTGTCTATGTCTTCATGCTTGTTGTACAACTGAAGGGCTGACAGTCAGTGTTTATCTTTTCCCTTTGAGGCTCAGGGATTAACACCTTTGCAGATAAGGGCAGTCAGATCATATATCTGACTGTATTTGCACAAGACAGTGAGTGGGCCTAACCCTTTCTGCATTAACTCAGTGGTGCTCTCTTCCCTTCCTTACTAATAAATATCCTCTGTGGCATTTTTTTTTCAGAACAGGGCACTTTTGTCTGCATTAAATCTTGTTCAGTCAGATATCTTTTCTCCTCAATGATTCTCTTCATGGTACTTGGGAATTCACCTGTTCCCTCTTGGTTTTCAAAAGCTGCTTCTCCTCTTATCATGACATTTTTAAGATAAACTTCTTCCTAATATTATCAAACCATCCTTTGCTGGCGTTCATTTCTCCAGCTTTAGACCCTTCACTTCCTTTTAATTTTAGTTGTCATATAAGGACTTTGTGTGTGTGTGTGTGTGTGTGTGCAGCTCAGTCATTTCCAACTCTTTGCAACCCCATGGACTGTATGGACTATAGCCCAACAGGCTCCTCTGTCTATAGAATTTTCTAGGCAAGAATTACTGGAGAGGGTTGCCATTTCCTTCTCCAGGGGATCTTCCCAATCCAGGGATCAAACTTGCATCTCTTGCTTCTCTGGCATTTGCAGGCAGGTTCTTTACACTGGCACCACCTGGGAAGCCTATACAAAGACTTTTTACTTTTTCTCAAATCATATTAGAGTCTATATTGTGTGACTTTCTCAAAACAAGACTAAACCCACATAACAGCTACATTTTCAATGTAAGATAATAAGGTATTTCACCAGAAGCTCAAGGTTTTCGTGCCTATCAGTAGAGCTCCATTGGTGGCTTCATAAATTCCTTTTTCTTTTTTTTTAAATCATCCTTACACTGGATTCACTTATCTTGACATGGCTGGCAAACACAGCTGCAGACCTCAATCTCTGGTACATATCAAATAATTCAACTTTTTCTTGCACTGTTACAACATTACTTTTCTTGTAACATCTGTGTCTTGGGAGCACTTGCAATATCACTGGTGGCATTCTGTATGGGTCCCATGGTGTTATTCAAGGTTTATAGTTTCGCATTAAACACAATAAAAATATGAAAGAAAAAGAAGAGGTCACTTTTTACTACAATACACAGTTTACTGGAGAGACAATCGACTCGCACAGAGATGATTAGTGTCACATGCAGTTTTTAGAGGATACTTGTGACACTTCAACTCAGCACAATAGGAACAGAAAGTGGCTATGAAATTATTACAGTAGGTAAACCATATACTACAGTTAATTTTATGCAGTTATGACTTACTACTGCATATTTATGTTTGGTCACATTTCTCTCTACTTAGAATAAAGTCGTTAGAGTCTGTGTTTGTGTGGGAGAGTCTTGATTTTTTTTTTTTTTTTTTTTTCTGGCCTGCATTCTATAGCATGTTGGATCTTAGTTACCCAACCAGGGATCAAACCCAAGCCCCCTCGAGTCAAAATGTAGCATTGTAACTACATCATCTCCACGGATGTTCCAAATTTTAACTATTTATAATAGATTTGTGTATATTTATGGTTCAGTTCAGTTCAGTCACTAAGTCGTATCCGACTCTTTGTGACCCCATAAATTGCAGCACACCAGGCCTCCCTGTCTATCACCAACTCCTGGAGTTCACCCAAATTCATGTCCATTGAGTCAGTGATACCATGCAGCCATCTCATCCTTTGTGGTTCCCTTCTCGTCCTGCCCCTAATCCCTCCCAGCATCAGGGTCTTTTCCATTGAGTCCACTCTTCGCATGAGGTGGTCAAAGTATTGGAGTTTAAGCTTCAGCGTCAGTCCTTCCAATGAACATCCAGAACTGATCTCCTTTAGAATGGACTGGTTGGATCTCCTTGAAGTCCAAGGAACTCTCAAGAGTCTTCTCCAACACCACAGTTCAAAAGCATCAATTCTTCACTATTCAGCTTTCTTTATAGTCCAACTCTCACACCCATACACGACTACTGGAAAAACCATAGCCTTGACTAGACGGACCTTTGTTGGCAAAGTAATATCTCTGCTTTTCAATATGCTACTCAGGTTGGTCATAACTTTTCTTCCAAGCAGGAAGCATCTTTTAATTTCATGGCTGCAATCCCCATCTGCAGTGATTTGGAGCCCCAAAAAAAAACAAAGTCTGACACTGCTTCAACTGTTTCCCCATCTATTTCCCATGAAGTGATGGGACCAGATGCCATGATCTTTGTTTTCTGAATGTTGAGCTTAAGCCAACTGTTTCACTCTCCTCTTTCACTTTCATCAAGAGGCTTTTTAGCTCCTCTTCACCTTCTGCCATAAAGGTGGTGTCATCTGCATATCTGAGGTTATTGATATTTCTCCCGGCAATCTTGATTCCAGCTTGTGTTTCTTCCAGTCCAGCGTTTCTCATGATGTACTCTGCATATAAGTTAAATAAGCAGGGTGACAATATACAGCCCTGACATACTCCTTTTTCCTATTTGGAACCAGTCGGTTGTTCCATGTCCAGTTCTAACTGTTGCTTCCTGACCTGCATACAGATTTCTCAAGAGGCAGGTTAGGTGGTCTGGTATTCCCATCTCTTTCAGAATGTTACAGTTTATTGTGATCCACACAGTCAAAGGCTTTTGCATAGTCAATAAAGCAAAAATTGATGTTTTCTGGAACTCTCTTGCTTTATCCATGATCCAGCGGATGTTGGCAGTTCCTCTGCCTTTTCTAAAGCCAGCTAGAATATCTGGAATTTCACGGTTCATGTATCACTGAAGCTTGGCTTGGAGAATTTTGAGCATTACTTTACTAGCATGTGAGATGAGTGCAATTGTGGGGTAGTTTGAGCATTCTTTGGCATTGCCTTTCTTTGGGATTGGAATGAAAACTGTCCTTTTCCAGTCCTGTGGCCACCGCTGAGTTTTCCAAATGTGCTGACATATTGAGTGCAGCACTTTCACAGCATCATCTTTCAGGATTTGAAAGAGCTCAACTGGAATTCCATCACCTCTACTAGCTTTGTGCGTAGTGATGCTTTTCAAGGCCCACTTGACTTCACATTCCAGGATGTCTGGCTCTAGGTGAGTGATCACACCATCGTGATTATCAGGTCGTGTACAGGTCTTTTTGTACAGCTCTTCTGTGTATTTCATGCAAAGATGGGCTCAATAAAGGACAGAAATGGTATGGACCTAACAGAAGCAGAAGATATTAGCAAGAGGTGGCAAGAATATTTTATCATAGCAAATGACAATAAAACAAATATCTACATATTTTTATGCATTCATGGCATAACTAATTTTTTCTAAATTTTATTTTATATTTCTAGGTTACATAGATCATCTATAAGTTCTTTTAAATTGCCTCAAATCTCCAAAAAAATTTCCATCATACTTACTGAAAAACATCCACCTATAAGTGGGCCCGTGTATTTCAAACCTATATTGTTCAAGGATCAACTATAGTATAGAAATATGTGCTGTGCTGAGTAGATTCAGTAATGTCTGACTATGTGTGACCCTGTGGACTGTAGTCCACCAGGTTCCTCTGTCAATTGGATTCTCCAGGCGAAAATACTGGAGTGGGTCACCATTCCCTTCTCCAAGGATCTTCCCAATGCAGGATCTAACTGGCACCTCTTATGTCTAACCTGCATTGGCAAGTGGGTTCTGTCAACTGAGAAAAAGATGTACAACTTAAGAGTTGTGAGTTACATTTTATTTGTGGCAAAACGAGGACTGCAGCCCAGGAGACAGCATCTCAGATAGCTCTGAGAGACTGCTCTGAAGCGGCAGAGGGGGAAAGTCGATATATAAGGTTTTGGTGAAGGGGGAGTTCAATACCATGATACCATGAAGCCCTCAATTTACAAAAGGTTTTTTGTTAGTCATGAGAGTCTGATGTCACCATGAAGGGATTTAGTGCTTCTCTGGATATGAGGAGATGCAAGGATTGAGATCACAAAATCTGTTCCTAAAAACATCCAACTCTCTAAAGACCTATCCCACCAGATTCCCTGAAGCACAGAGTGCCTCACTCCACCCCGAACTCCCTGAGGGATTGTTGAAGGTCAACAGCTATAGCAGCATGGGGCTCCGTCTCTGTAGAGGCAGATGGCAAATGCTTTTGTTGTTCAGTCATTGGCAATGCTCTTGATAACTGCTGATTTGTAGTTGACAGTTCTTTACCACGAGTGCCACCTGGGACAAGTATGAAAATAGCCAATGCATATTTACTGAATGCATAATGGCTCTGCCATACTTGCTAGTAGGAAAAACAATAAAAAAAAAGTTTCCAAAAATATGTGAAAAAAATTAAGCAATTAAGTATAATGAGCCATCAGCACAAACATAAGTTAAAATATGTGTCCAGTCATAAGGCACAGGGCATTACTGAAGGACAGCAAACATCTTTCCAGAAAACAAGTATTATTTCACATACCCTCTTGGGAAAGGCAAAGAGCAGAGCTCTAAGTTTGATCATCTAAAGATGTGAAACATGGTGCCTGCAATCTTTTCTTTGTAAGAACCACAAAACCAAATTAACTCATGAAAGATTAAGAGGAGACAAATCAGCCAGACGTCAGGACCAGTCATACAGGAGCCAATTAGGAACACATGATGGACTAGGTCCAGGCTTTAGACTGTTTCACTCCAGTGACCAGCCTGGGACACTTATATGGGACATTAAATATTTTTCCTATGGACTCTACATATGGGCAAGGAATTTAACAGGAAACAGACAACAGGAGGTGCAGCAGTCCTTTATCTGTCTCAGAGATGATAATGTCTCTCTCCGCATGGAGCTGATTAGATGGAGATGCTGAGCAGGGGGAAATATGTTAAATTGTGTAGCATGCCAGCTCTCTGCTGAGTCAGCAATTCCACTTCTGACTTCATTTCATAGTTAAAGGGCACAGAGGAGACAGAGTTGATAACAGGTCAAATTTATGGAACACCAACTCTTTCTTCACCCCAAATATCATCATTGTTAAATGGCTGGTAAATCTGAAATCTCTAGTATAGGGTTAATGAGTAAAGATTTTTACAGAAATAGAAACATTTAAACTAACTTTCAAAACTTTCAAAAATAATGCTGTCTAGATGAGTAAGAAGATGGTTAACTATCACAGATTAGCTTATTTAATGTTAAATAAATAAGACAACAGGTGCAAAACAAACTTACTTAGGCTAAGCCCTGGTCACCAAGCAGAGATTTAACTATAGTTTTGCTTCCCTGATAGCTCAGTTGGTAAAGAATCCACCAGCAGTGCATGAGACCTCACTTCAATTCCTGGGTCAGAAGATCTGTGGACAAAGGGATAGGCTGCCCAATCCAGTATTCTTGGCCTTCCCTGTTGGCTTAGCTGGTAAAGAATCCACCCAATGTGGGAGACCTGGGTTTGATCTCTGGGTTAGGAAGATCCCCTGAAGAAAGGAAAAGCTACCCACTCCAGTATTCTGGCCTAGAGAATTCCATGAACTGTATAGTCCATGGGGTCGCAAAGAGTTGGACAGGACTGAGCGACTTTTGCTTTCACTTTCTTTGGCTCCCGCAGAAATGGGATCTTAAACCAGTCAATCAGGATTGCCTGATTAGCACTATTTAGGTAAAATGCTTGATAAACCCCTACTGTCTCCTAAAGGAAAGTAACCTTGCTATAACAAATCCCCTTCATTGCCTACTATAGCTCCTTAATTCCCATTTCCTTCTGCTTGTAAAGCCTTTCATTTTGTACAGTTCTTCATAGCTCATTTTTATTTACTAGATTGGACAATGCCTAATTCAAACCAATTTTTGCTTAAATAAAACCATTTTAATATGCCTCAGTTCATCTTTTAACAATAATAAAGGCCATTTGATTATATGAGTCCCTGAGAATGGTATTTGAGCTTTGGTGGTAGGCATACGGAGAAAACACTTAACACTAGAATCAGAAATGCTTTACCATATAAAGTCAAAGCAAAGAGAGATAACAGTGAGTTAAAGACCTCTCGCATAGAGAACAAGTGAGGTTTAGCTACAATTAATAAACTAGACACATTTCTTAATAATCATAGGAAATGGTAAAGTAACTACCAGGGATCACTTTGTTATACCGAACTTTCCCAAATGAAGACTTCTACTCATGTTGTTTCCTTATTAAATCTGATCTGCTGGAATAAATCCTATTGTTTCCATGATTTTTTCTCACTGCCAGATTACTCTGGGTACACCTGAAGTTCCTTGTGCTCCAGAAAAAATCCATTTGACACAATTGGTTCTCAGACTCTCTCAGATGAATAATTATAATCCACCTACATATTTCTCCTAAATTGAAATTAGGGTATTATCTCTGCTAAGTAGTCTTTATAATCTTCTCTTGAAGAAAAATGATTTCTCAGAAATCCTCATTTGTCATCTACCTCAATCAGGTACAGCTGTGCCCCTCTGCTCACAAATCAAAGGATCTGCCTCAATGCTTTGTTATGGTGCTTCCACCAAGGACTTCCTGTTACACGTGTTCGTATATGCCATTTGAGTTCATGTTTACAGCTTTTACAGTGTGGTAAAAGGCAGCTCGACATTCTGCTCTTGTGTGATCTTGTGTATTTCATGTGTCTAAGTGAGACCTTTGTGACCATTCAGGATTCAGGAACAGACTGTCCCCTAATGAATAGGATGGAAGTGGAACACATCTCTTCACATTCACTGACAGATTAATTTGACAAATACCCATTAGACCAGCCAACAGCTTGCTCAGTTACTCCTGTTTACTTTAATTTATTTAGCAAAAGACCCTGATCTATCAAGTTAAATGTCTTGATCATTCATCAGTTCACAGATAGTGAAGTGTCCCAGACTACAACCAGATTATCAATCTGTGAAAGGTGAACACTTGGGTAACTTATTTAACTGAGCAAGGTCTAAAAGCTCTAATATTTTAAGTTATTGGAGGCCATGGCTGAGCTATAATCTTCTCCTTGTCAAATATTGCAAACTTACAAGCAGACATTTATTTCCATGCACTAACTGAGCGCTAAACAAATGTATTTTCCCCTGCAGTTCATTCCTGACTAGATATTTTTCAGGAGATCTTCACTCTGTTATTACATTGAATATACTCTGGTTTGTACAAGGAAATTATATTGTTTTGACAGCTCTATTATTTTACTGGTTAGCTCCCAGCAATTTATCTTACATTACATGAGGAATTTATTTTTTTAATTGGCTCTGCTCTCCTTTTTGAAAGCATTCATGAGGTACTATAGCAGCTCAACATTTTTAATGTTTTCTACCAATTTGGTAATCTTGCAAACAGTAGTGTTTCTGAAGGGCCTCTAAACAGTTTTGAAACAGGATTAAAAAGAAAAAACCAACAAGTGTAGTTTTATCTGCAATACTTGCTTTCCTATCAGCCTTAACTATACATAAAGGATACAGTGACATTTGGGCTCAAAGTGTGTAAAACCAAAGCACAAAAATTCTGACCAGAAATAAGACATTTTAAATCTCTTTTAATTTTATTAGAAACTGACAAAAGAGTTGTTATTAAAGAAGCAGAATGTTAGTTTTCTGTTGCAAGAGCCTGCACAACTGGTAGTTTGCTTAGCACATAAAGACCAAAGCTTAACAATCGAACACTTAACTTTTATCTCAGAATGCTTAACTCAGGTAACTGGAAATGAACTAGCCTTTGAACACTGAACCAAAATTTAAGTTATTACTAAATAATTACACAGAAAGGATTGTTTTAGGGCTTAGTTTTCAAGGATCTTAACAAAAATTGTAGCTTTGTCAATTAAAGCATGTATCTTTTAATCTAAATCCATATAATAAGAATCTGTGAAATGTTTTGCAATTATTATATAGGTAATTCAAGCATTTATTTATTAACTACCTTTTTTTTTTTTTTCAAAATAGCTTAAAGTGAAAGAGTTAGGCAATCATTCCTGTCTGACTCTTTTTGACCCCATACCCTGTAGCTCACCAAGCTCCCTATCCATGGGATTCTCCAGACAAGAATACAGGAGTGGGTAGCCATTCCCTTCTCCACGGGATCTTCCTGACCCAGAGATTCAACCTGGGTCTCCTGCACTGCACACAGATTCTTTACCATCTTAGCCACCAGAAGTTAACCAAATCGGTGCCCTATTAGATTTGGATACAAGTTAGTAATACATATAATTTCGTCCCCAAATTCTTGCAACATAGGCAAATGCAAAGTGCTAGACATGTATATATTTACTCATTCAGCAAATATATATATAATAAGTATTAAGTGCAAAATACTGTGCTAGGAATTTTATAAAATTCAAAGATGACTTTAATATCTTCAGCATTGTCTATTTACATGTACATTAAAAATGCAATATGTAGCGGAAAACTATAAATAAGTCACTAATGGTTTTAAGTAAATAAGTAAGATGGTTTTAAGTAAGTACTTTGAAAACTCACTGGAAAGAAAGAAAGAGAACTTCCAAAAAGTAGGTGTAGAAATTAGATCTGAGGAATGAGGAGAAAGGCAATTCATGAGGAAAAAATAGCCTGATAAATAGACAAACTGTATATTACCTCCTCTTCATACCCAGGGGGCCACAAAGAATCTGAAGAATAAAATGGATCAATGTACGGCAGTATGAGGTACAAAGTAACTCTCAATACTTACGCATTAGAATCACAAGCCTTGAACTCAACCTCAGATCAAATAAAGCAGACTCCTCTGTGATGAGATCTGGGTTAGACATCTTTTTAAAAAAACTTCCCTTGGTGATCCAATATAAAAGCGTTAGTTGATCCAATGTCCAATCCATGCAGTCACCAAGCACATCCATGGTAGCAGACAGCATCAAGTGGCCATGAAATGAAGTCACTACAGGTCTATACATACTAAGGGTACTCTTCCCACTGAATCCTGTTGGGCTTACAATAGTCATCCTTGTCTCTGGAAATTTAACTTATGCTCTTAAAACACCTCATCTTCTCTCCTTTACTGCTGTTATACAGTTAAACTTTATTTTTCCCTCATGTTCAGTTCAGTTCAGTTGCTCAGTTATGTCTGACTCTTTGTGACCCCATGAACTGCAGCATGCCAGGCCTCCCTGTCCATCACCAACTCCCAGAGTCCACCCAAACCCACATCCAACGACTCGATAATGCCATCCAACCATCTCATCCTCTATCATCCCCTTCTCCTCCTGCCCTCAATCTTTCCCAGAATCAGGGTCTTTTCAAATGAGTCAGCTCTTTGCATCAGGTGGCCAAAGTACTGGAGTTTCAGTTTCAACATCAGGCCCTCCAATGAACACCCAGGACTGATCTTCATTGGGATGGACTGGTTGAATCTCCTTGCAGTCCAAGGGACTCTCAAGAGTCTTCTCCAACACCACAGTTCAAAAGCATCAATTCTTTGGTGCTCAGCTTTCTTTATAGTCCAACTCTCACATCCATGCATGACCACTGGAAAAACCATAGCCTTGACTAGAAGAACCTTTGTTGGCAAAGTAATGTCTCTGCTTTTTAACATGCTCTCTAGGTTGGTCATAACTTTCCTTCCAAGGAGTAAGTGTCTTTTAATTTCATGGCAGCAATCACCATCTGCAGAGACATTGGAGCCCAGAAAAATAAAGTCACCCACTGTTTCCACTGTTTCCCCATCTATTTGCCATGAAGTAATGGGACTGGATGCCATGATCTTAGTTTTCTGAATGTTGAGCTTTAAGTCAACTTTTTCACTCTCTTCTTTCACTTTCATCAAGAGGCTCTTTAGTTTTTCTTCACTTTCTACCATAAGGGTTATCCCCAAGATAATGACCTTCATCTTCATACTCAGTACTACCATAGTTCTAAAAAATGCGAGGATAGCTTTGCTGCTAAATTCCCTGAGTTGTTGTTGTTGTTGTTTTGTTTTGTTTTTTAAATCTCCAGTCCCCTTTTCCTGCATTTGTTCTCATGATCACCTCTTGAACTTTGCCATCACCATTTGCTGCTTCTCTGGAGCCATTAATTCAATAATTCCAGTTTCTGGAATTTCTGCCCACTTTGTCAAGTTCCTCTGCAATATTTCTTTAAATTCATCAGTCCATAAATCCAGTAACCCTTCCATTTTCACCTACTCGTCATCTCATTTCTATTTTTACTTAAACTCCAGCGAAGGTATCATGATACATCATTACAATTACTGCCTAATAAACATCTTCAGCTTCATTACACGCTCTTTTCCTTCTTATTTCAAATATTAACCTTCAATTAACCCAATTACTTGTTTCTTAGTGATTGTAATCCAAAAGATAAACATCACTGGAGAAAATTTGCTTAACCAATGATATTAGCATCATTATAATTCATGATCTTTAATCCCAGCTTGGCTTTCAATACAGTCCAGTTTTTTAAACCATAATTCTTTATCATTATTTCACTCCTATTCTTTTTAAGTCATATTCCATGATCTCATGTTTAAACTTCCCCATCTCCATGTTCTCTCAAAAATAACTATTCCATAAATAATTTGTGTATTGGTTTCTACCCTGTCTCTTCTCAACATCAATCACCACCACTCTATACTGGCTATTTTTCATTAGACTAAATAGGGTGACCTCAATTTCTCTTCATTTTATGCATCCTCTTAAAGCTAAACTGTACATTTTTCTTCAATTCCTTCAGTCCCGTACTCTGTCTCAATCCAATTCATTTAAGTTTTCACCAATTACCTTCACTGCTAACTCCAAGGATCAGTTCTCAGTTGGCATCTTACTTCACTTATCAGCAACACTTGAGGGTGCAAGTCACTTCTTACTTCTTACAATACTTCTTCATTTGATTTCAAGGGCACTAAACTGAGTTGATTTCTTCCATTAAAAAAAATCACTACTCCTTCTCAGCCTCTCTTTTTGGTTGGTGGTCATTTTCCTGACCTCAAAAACTTTAAGGGCCCTATATCACAGCCCTAAAGCCTTTCTTCTTTCTATCTACACTCTCTATCTGCACACACCCAATATCATGACTCCAAATGCCATCTACATGCTGCTTTGTAAGATTTATCTTTTTAGCCAAGAAATTCCCTTGTACACTCTGGATTGATATTTTAAATATTAGTCAATAGCCACTTCACATCTTCACCTAAATATCTAATTGATATTTCACACTTGAGTAAGCAAATACATAATCTTCATATTCTCTCTCCACCTGCACCCACAAAATTTTTCACCTCAATAATGAAATCCCCATCCTTCAGTTGTTCAGTCTAAAAATCTCAGTCATTCTTGACTACTATTTTTTTTCTCACAAATCACAATTAGTTGGTAAATCCAATAGGCTCTATCTTCAAACCATATCCCCAGAATCCTATTACATGTAATATCCAAATATATCCAGAACCATATATCTCTTTAAATTTATTACTTTCATCATGGATCAAACTTGGATTATTTAATTTTTTAATCCATTAGTACTTCTACCAAAAATGCTTCTACTTTTTCTCTAAATTGTCTCTTGATTTCATCTTTGCTTATTTCAGTCTATTTTAAATATAGCAGCCAAAGGACTTTTGTTAAATATAATGAAAATAATATTGGTCCTCTGATTAAAATCTTCTAAGGCCTTCCAGTGTCAGTTGAAGGGAAAGCTACTTTGTATGCTGAAGCCACAGACTTTTCTTATTCCTTGCTGAACACTGCAGGCACATTCTTTTATTGGAGACTGTATTTTCCCTTCCTTTGGTGTGGAATCTCCAGATGCCTGCATCACTCCTTACCTCCTTCAGATCTCAACTTCTTCATGAGCACTTTTCTGATTATTCAATTTAAAAGTACAACTTCTCTTGAATTCTTTATTCTCAGTCCCAGTTTTAGTTCTCTCTATAACCTCTATCATCTAAAATACTACATAGTTTACCTATTTATTCGGTATGTTGGACATCTTCCCACATGCTAATATAAGGTCTGTAACTGAAGAGAATTTTTCTGAGCTCATTAACTTGTATATTCCTTTATTTCCAGTATTTAATTTGGTTAATGGTATATATACAATTAAAATTATTAAATATATGAATAGAAGTCATCAAACAAAAAAATCCATCATATTATCTTCCTTGTCCTCAAATTTAAAAATTTATTTTCATTTTGTTCCATTCTCTTTCTTTCCTATTTTTACAATAGAAGAACTAACTCCTCTTCTATCAAAGGCCATGCTTCCATATGGACTTTGGAACTTTTGTCTTTTCAAGGCATTCATTCCATCATTATCCTCATTTTGTATCTTCTGGAGTATTCCTTTTAGATTTCCAACATCCTCTACTTTACCCCATATTCTACAAATATTAACATTTTCTTGGCTTCATATTTCTTTCCAGTTACTGCCCTAGTTCTCTATGCTTCTTAACAGAAGATCTTTCTGAAAATAGCTGATTATATACTCTTCAATCTCATTCTCATTAACTTTTCAACTATCTATATACTATATCTGCCACCCCACCAAATTTCACTATGTCCTTCACAGTTACGCAAGTGACCAAAAACCCAAGTTAATAATTTGTAATAATAATGAGAGGAACTTTAATGTTTATTGAGGTTAGATTATATATTAACTGCCCAGTCTGTTTTATGCATTAAAGTTACTGGGGATACAACAATGAATAAAATATATTCCTTTTAGCCCTGGCAAAGACATTGTGAGATGGTTACTATGGTTGTCACTGTTCATAAATGGGAAACTATACAGTAAAGAGGTTAAATAATCTACTTTACAACAAACCTGAATCCAGTTAGCATGAAATCCAGAACTGTGCCCAGGTAGTTTAATTCCAAAGCAGCAGCAGCAGCAGTTTAATATCAAAGCACCATTAAAAACAACATTCTACAACTTCTTCTCATTGTAATGATTTACTTACTTTCTGGAAGCTTTTCCATAGGGTTTCTCTGGTGGTGCTAATGGTAAAAGGTCTGCCCACCAAAGCAGATGTGTGTTTGACCCCTCAGTCAGGAAGATTCTCTGGAGTAAGAAATGGCAATTCATTCCAGTATTCTTACCTGGAGAATTCCATGGACAGAGGAGCCCAGAGGGCTACAGTACATGAGGCCTCAAAAAGTTGGATGTTACTGAGCATACACAAGCACACAGCTTTTCCATATACTTTTGTGATTCTTTAACACTGTCTAATCTGTAAATAATGCAGAAGAAGCTGAAGTTGAATGGTTCTATGAAGAGCTACAAGACCTTCTAGCACTAACACCCCAAAAGGATGTCTTCTTCATTATAGGAGATGGAAATGCAGAGTAGAAAGTCAAGAAATACCTGGAGTAACAGGCAAATTTGGCCTTGGAGTACAGAATGAAGCAGGGCAAAGGCTAACAGAGTTTTCCCAAGAGAACACACTGGTCATAGCAAACACCCTCTTCCAACAACACGAGAGAATACTCTACACATGGACATCACCAGATGGTCAACACCAAAATCAGATTGATTATATTCTTTGCAGCCAAAGAAGGAGAAACTCTATACACTGTATAGTCAGCAAAAACAAGACTGGGAGCTGACTGGCCCAGATCATTAACTCTTTATTGCCAAACTCAGACTTCAATTAAAGAAATTAGGGAAAACCACTAGATCATTCACTTCAGTTCAGTTCAGTCGCTCAGTTGTGTCCAACTCTTTGCGACCCCATGAATCGCAGCACGCTAGGCTTCCCTGTCCATCACCAGCTCCCGGAGTTGACTCAAACTCACGTCCATCGAGTCAGTGATGCCATCCAGCCATCTCATCCTCTGTCGTCCCCTTCTCCTCCTGCCCCCAATCCCTCCCAGCATCAGAGTCGTTTCCAATGAGTCAACTCTTCGCATGAGGTGGCCAAAGTACTGGAGTTTCAGCTTCAGCATCATTCCTTCCAATGAACAGCCAGGGCTGATCTCCTTTAGAATGGACTGGTTGGATCTCCTTGCAGTCCAAGGGACTCTCAAGAGTCTTCTCCAACACCACAGTTCAAAAGCATCAGTTCTTCAGCATTCAGCTAGCTTTCTTTACAATCCAACTCTCCCATCCGTACATGACCACTGGAAAAAACATAGCCATTCATAGATCATTCAGCTATGACCTAAATCAAAATCCCTTATGATTATACAGTGGAAGTGAGAAATAGATTCAAGGGGTTAGTTCTTATAGACAGAATTCCTGAAGAACTATGGACAGAGGTTCATGATATTGTACAGGAGGTAGCGATCAAGACCATCACCAAGAAAAAAAAGATATGAAAAAAGACAAAATGGTTGTCTGAGGAGGCCTTATAAAAAGGTATGAAGAGAAGTGAAAGGCAAAGGAGAAAAGCAAAGATATACCCATTTAAATGCAGAATTCCAAAGAATACCAAGGAGAGGTAAGAAAGCCTTCCTCAGTGATCAGTGCACAGAAATAGAGGAAACCAATAAATGGGAAAGTCTAGAGATGTTTTCAGGAAAATTAGAGGTACCAAGGGAACATTTCATGCACAGATGGGCTCAATAAAGGATGGAAATGGTATGGAACTAACAGAAGCAGAAGATATTAAGAACAGTTGGCAAGAATATACTGAAGAACTATGCAAAAAAGATCTTCATGATCCCGATAATCACAGTGGTGTGATCACTGACCTAGAGCCAGACATCCTGGAATGTGAAGTCAAGTGGGCCTTAGGAAGTATCACTACGAACAAAGTTAGTGGAGGTGATGGAATTCCAATTGAGCTATTTCAGATCGTAAAAGATGATGCTGTGAAAGTGTTGCACTCAATATGCCAGCAAATTTGGAAAACTCAGCAGTGGCCACAGGACTGGAAAAGGTCAGTTTTCATTCCAATCCCAAAGAAAGGCAATGCCAAAGAACGCTCAAATTACCACACAATTGCATTCATCTCACACACTAGTAAAGTAATGCTCAAAATTCTCCAAGCCAGGCTTCAAAAGTACATGAACCATGAACTTCCAGATATTCAAGCTAGATTTGGAAAAGGCAGAGGAACCAGGGATCAACTTGCCAACATCCATTGCACCATCAAAAAAGCAACAGAGTTACAGAAAACAGCTACTTCTGCTTTATTCACTATGACAAAGCCTTTAGCTGTGTGCATTACAACAAAGTGTGGACAATTCTGAAAGAGATGGGAATACCAGACCACCTGACATGCCTCCAGAGAAATCTGTATGCAGGTCAAGAAGCAACAGTTAGAACTGGACATGGAACAACAGACTGGTTCCAAATTGGGAAAGGAGTACATCAAGCTGTATATTGTCACCCTGATTATGACACCACCCTTATGGCAGAAAGTGAAGGACTAAAGAGACTCTTGATAAAAGTGAAAGAAGAGAGTGAAAAAGTAGCTTAAAACTCAACATTCATAAAATGAAGATCATGGCATCCCATAACTTCATGGCAAATACATGGGGAAACAGGGGAAACAGTGACAGACTTTATTTTGGGGGACTCCAAAATCACTACAGATGGTGTCTGCAGCCACAAAATTAAAAGACACTTACTTCTTGGAAGAAAAGTTATGGCCAATCTAGATAGCTTGTTAAAAAGCAGAGACATTACTTTGCCAACAAAGGTCTGTCTAGTCAAAGCTATAGTTTTTTCAGTAGATATGTATGGATGTGAGAACTGGACTATAAAGAAAGCTGAGCCCTGAAGAATTGATGCTTTTGAACTGTGGTGTTGGAAAAGACACTTGAGCTATTTCAAATCCTAAAGGCAAGGATCTCCTTGACCTGCAAGTGGATCAAACCAGTCCATACTAAAGGAAATCAGTCCTAAATATTCACTGAAAGGACTGATGTTGAAGCTGAAACTCCAATACTTTGGCTATTAATGTGGAGAACTGACTCATTGAAAAAGACCCTGATGCTGGGAAAGATTGAAGGCAGGAGAAGGGGATGACAGAGGATGAGAGGGTTGGATGGCATTATCGACTCAATGGACATGGATTTTAGCAAGCTCCATGAATTGGTGATGTACAGGGAGGCCTGGTGTGCTGCAGCTCATGGGACTGCAAAGAGTCAGACAGGACTGATAAGTAAAATGAAGTGATATAATTATTTGCAGAATATGTTATACTTTTAAGTTTATGAAGATTTTAGTATTAATGGTGAATCATGAGCTGTTGTTTTATCTTGAATACAGGAATATACTAGTCATTGGGGCTTCCCTGGTGGCTCAGACAGTATATAATCTGCCTTCAATGCCAAAGACCTGGGTTTGATCCCTGGGTCAGGATGATCCCCTGCAGAAAGGAATGGGTACCCACTCAAGTATTCTTCCCTGCAGAAATCCATGGACAGAGGAGCTTGGTAGGCTACTGTCCATTGGGTCACAAAGTTGGACACAACAGAGCAACTAACAGTAACATACCATTTACTCAGAAGAAGAGTTATGTCTTTAATAGAACATATCTATAAGACATGAAAATAGACATATAGCAGCTCAGTTCCGTCACTCAGTGAAAATATCCATAACCTCAGAGATGCAGATGACACCACCCCTATGGCAGAAAGCAAAGAGGAACTAAAGAGCCTCTTGATGAAAGTGAAAGAGGTGAGTGAAACAGTTGGCTTAAAACTTAACATTCAAAAATCTAAGATCTAAGATAGCATCTGGTCCCATCACTTCATGGCAAATAGATGGGGAAACAATGGAAACAGTGACAGACTTTATTTTCTTGGGTCCCAAAATCACTGCAGATTGTGACTGCAGCCATGAAATTAAAAGACATGTGTTTCTTGGAAGAAAAGCTATGACCAACCTAGACAGCATATTATAAACCAGAGACATCACTTTGCCAACAAAGGACCATATAATCAGAGCTATGTTTTTTCCAGTAATCATGTACAGATGTGGGAGTTGTGCCATAAAGAAGGCTGAGCATCAAAGAATTGATGCTGTTGAATTGTGGTGCTGAAGACTCTTCAGAGTCCCTTGGTCAGCAAGGAGATCAAACCAGTCAGTCCTAAAGGAAATCTACCCTGAGTTTTCATTGGAAGGACTGATGCTGAAGCTGAAGCTTAAATACTTTGGCCACATGATGCAAAGAGCTAACTCACTGGAAAAGACCTTGATGCTGGGAAAGTTTGAGGGCAGGAGAAGAAGGGGGTAACAGGTGATGAGATGGTTGGATGGCATCATCGACTCAGTGGACATGGATTTGAGCAAACTCCAGGAGACAGTGCAGGACATGGAAGCCTGGTTTGCTGCAGTTCATGGGGTCGCAAATAGTCTGACATGACTTTGCAATTGCACACAACGATGTCTATATCACGTGGATTTAACTTATATATACACAGATATGTTATGTAGAACATACACGAATTTACTTCATCTGGTTGAAAATTACAGGCTTATATTTAGGAGTGAAATTCCACCTTTACCAAGGTGAACATAAAAGGCTGTATCAATATCAGTTAATATCAAAATTTGATAAGGGTATGTTCTGAGAATTTTCAAGACTTTTTATGTTAATATTTTTTATGCTTCAGAATTTTTGCTTCTCTGTACATATTTTCTAAGTGGTTTTAAAGTCCACTTTCAAAGTAATCATTACTTTCTCTCTTTTTTAAAATGTATGATTCCTACTCCTTATTTTAGATTATGGTGATTCTATCCACTCACGCATGTAAGCTTGAAGAGATAGCTTCCTAACCTTTCCCCTCTTCCTATCATTCATCAACAGTCAGTAAAGCACTGTTTATTTTGCTAAAACTATCAACAACAAATTTACCTTAAACATACATTTTCCTCACCACTTTTATTTCCTTACAGTTCAGATCTACCTTATCACTCTCCTAAGAAACAATTGCAAACTTAATTTATTGGCTGATCTATGGTACTTTTCCCCCACACCACCTCTTCTGCTTCCTCTTACTCATTGTCTACATTGTAGACATTTTCTACATTGTCTACATTGTACTTCCCTCTGTCAAAGATAAATCTGACTAAGCCTTAATACCTCTAAAATTTTCTTAGATTCTTTTAATTATCTGAACTAATGCTTGGATCTCATGGACAAATGTTATATATAAACACAGAAATTAAATGAGAAACAAACAGAAATTAACTGAGGTACAAACACACTGGTTTTAATATATGTTATATTGTTGAGTAAAAAGTAAAAACTTCTATTCATTATTGACATCATTTTGTAAAGAAAGATAAATTGTAAAATCAATATATAGGAACAGCTGCTGCTG
The DNA here is from genome assembly GCF_023091745.1 of Budorcas taxicolor. Lineage (NCBI taxonomy): Eukaryota > Metazoa > Chordata > Mammalia > Artiodactyla > Bovidae > Budorcas > Budorcas taxicolor. The sequence goes on from NC_068910.1 coordinate 93,505,924, forward strand.
CTGCTAAGTTGCTTCAGTCATGTCCGACTCTGTGCGACCACATGGACAGCAGCCCACCAGACTCCTCTGTCCATGGGATTCTCCAGGCAAGAATACTGGAGTGGGTTGCCATTTCCTTCTCCTATAGGAACAGCAAGATCTCATAATATGGAATATTCCCCAAGAAAGGACAAAATAAATATATACAAATTTGCTCAGTCATGTCCGTCTCTTTGCGACCCCGTGGACTGTAGCCCAACAGGCTCCTCCATTCATGGGATTCTCCAGGCAAGAATACTGGAGTGGGTTGCCATTTCCTTTTCCAGAGTATCTTCCTGACCCAGAGATCAAACCCAGGTCTCCCACATCAGAGGCAGACGCTTTAACCTCTGAGCCACCAGAGAAGCCCATATGAAGACTAAAAGAGAGTAAATTGTAAAAATAAGGAAAGAAGGAAGAAGGAAATGAAGGAAGGGATATAAAGAATACATGTAATATATTTGCACATTGAAAAGGGTATGTCTTAACTTCAAAATCAACAAAAAGCAATGTAGATCTCTATTAAAACTCCTTGTTGGAGCAATGTGCTTCTGTGACTGGAGAATGATGTGTTTGTTTATGTGGGAGACTGACATGGAAATGAATTATATATAGCAGAAAAAATTTTCTGAAAACTCTTCTTTTTAAAAAGCAGGTTTCACTGCCAACAACTTTCTTCTGCCTGGCTTCCACTCCTCTTCCTCTTTCTTTTCTCTAAATAAAGCTGACTTAGGGTCACACAATCACATTTTTTTAAAATAAATTTGGATTCTATTATTTTTAATGATCACTTCTCTGATTGGAGAAAGAGAAAGAGAGGGAGGAATGAAAAGAGAGAGGGAGAAATAGAGAGAAAGAGACTGAGAGAGAGAGGGAAAGCAAGGAAGGAAGAAAGATTTTTTGAGAAATCCACAGTGGTAAAAGTTTGGGTTGAAGTGTGAGAGAGAGGGTGAGACCTAAAGAATGTACATATGGATACTTTTTCCCATCACAAACTGTTAGACATTGATTAGTTCTGGAGGTCACTATTTCTAAGCTCTAATAGAATATGTATGTCTAATTTGTCTCATTACTGCTTCGGCACTGTTAAAAACTTTGGGCCAGACATTATCAGGAGTTCCACAGTTCTGGGATGTGATTCACCAACATGGAGCTCAGTTCAGTTGCTCAGTCATGTCTGACTCTTTGCGATTCCATGGGCTGTAGTACGCCAAGCTTCCCCGGCCATCACCAACTCCTGGAGCCGACTGGCAGGAATTTAAATGAAAGATGATTAGGACCAAAGATTTTTGACCAGCATCAGGAAGCTTGCTACTATTTCTCTCTTCTTGGAGATAGTGTAAGTATTGCCGTGGAACTTATTTTGAAGCTGTATTTGCATATCAAACATAATCTTATCACTTAGGCTCTTTTGAGAAGGCTTCCCTGCAGGGTCATAGCCTTGGTGTGGCCAACGAGTCTCTAGAACAAGATCCAAATCCTTAGCATCTGCCACCTTTCCTTCATCAGTCATCTTCAGTAAGGTCACTGTATTCCACACCACAGCCCTCATTACTACTAAGTACTGTGCTCTTTGTTGCCCCTTGATTTTTTTATTATGTTTCCTTTACTTGAAAATCCCTTGGTGCTCAACCATATTGTACAGTTATTTTAAATTTAATACTAATCATAATATAATTTAACTATATATAATTATTCATAGCCCATCTCCTCCCTGGAATATGTGTTGTGATTTTCTATATAGTGCATCACTTTCAGTTGCAACATGAAAGAATCCTTGTTATAGTAGAGTATCTCAAAATAGGTTTACCTTCATTTTACATGAAGACTTCCTAGGTTAGCCTGGACACTCATATTTATATAATGTTCCTGTGAAAAATAGGGCTTCCTATGATTCCTGGTTAGCTATTCCCCTAGGAAAATGTAATCATTATTAATTATTAATAATGGTGCCCAGAGAGCCTGATTCCCAGTATAAACTTTGGTATGCACATCTTCCATAATTACATCTAATCATCCACTTAAGTAAATAGTAAGAACATAAAACTATAAACTTTTGTTTCCTTAGAGTCCTATGAAATAGAATATCTCCAGATTAATTCTTCTATCTTTCACATTGCAACCATCACCTTGCTCCTTTTCAGAATCAACCTCATCTATTTAGGTTTTATCATTATGGTAATTTAAAAAATTTCCTCTCCAAAATATCTACATCAAATTCCTCAAATTTCTGAATGTTACTTTACTTGAAGAAGGGTCTTTCCAGATGTGATTAAGCAAATAATTTTGAGATAAGGTAATCTTTCATAATGCAGATAGGGCTTAAATCCAATGACAAGTGCCGTAAATAAGAAAGGCAAAGGAAGATTTAGACAGAAGAGAAGAACAAAGAGGAGAAAGTACAAAGAGTAGAAGATGTGAGGAACAAAAAAAAAAAGGCAAGACTGGAGTAATCAGCTAAAAGGAATGCCGACAGACACCAGAAGCCTGAAAAGGCAAGGAGTGGAATCTCTCCTGAAGCCTCTGAAGGGGCATGGACTTGCCAGTTCCTTAATGTTTAACACCTGGCCTGCAGAGCTGTGAAAGAATAGATTTTCGTTGTTTTTGAGTGATCATATCTGGGATAACGTGTTACAGCAGCCATGGGAAACTTACATACTGCTGAAAGACACAACCCACCCGCTACCCACCCACATACATTGCCATTGCCACCTTCCTGTTTTGTTCTTCATCACAACACTAATCACATCCCCAAATACCATTTATATGACTCAGTTATTTTGCTCATTTTCTCTCAAGTTCTAATGTAATCATGTTGCGGTAAGCATTTTCAATAAGGAGCTTCTTTGGTTAAATAATAATAAAGCCAAACACACCAAAAGACATACTATATTCCCAAGTAATAAAAGTAAAATGCACTTATTATATTTGGGTTGCTGTGATTTAAAAGTGAGGTATTACCCATTCATTTTTAGCCCCTAATCTTATCAGAATTTCGTCTTTAAAGTAACATAATATCAGTAAGGAAAAAGAAAATCGAATAAAAGGCAAATTGTTCATTTGGTTAGGGGAGTAGATAGTTATATAGGAGAACAGAATCTAAAAGTGGTATTTAGAATTCATAAGGTAGTCAATTTATCATTGTCAAAATTGATACTTGCATGTAATGAAAAGGAACATAAGTTCTCGTTGCTTTTAACTGGGAAACACTTCCAAATGAATCAAAATCCCATACAATATATCAGCAAGTATATTATGCACCAATAAAGACTTAGCAGGTTTGAAGGAATTTTATTGATCAGTGATAGAAATATACTCTATTTCTGTAAATCATTAAATTAAATAATATAAAATATTTGTAATGTAAAATAAAGACATTTAGAAGAATACTTGACATACTGAAGTTTTATGCATCAAACTGAGAACCCTAGTGTCATTTGTAAAAAGGTCCTATTAATGCTCACAACTAGAGATATAATGTAAAACATTTTTTTCCATTTAATCAAATAAATTTAATTTATTTGACATTGGAAATAAAAGCAGGAGAATTTAAGAAATGGTAGCAGAGTATATCTATTGGAGAGTAATATCAATAGCTAAAAGTAGTTTTTCATTGTTTACTTTATATTAACATAAACATATCACTTATACAAGCGAACCAATTAAAACATAAAATATAGTATTCTATCATTTGTTTTTCTGTTTGTTCAAAAATAAGTGTGATGTTTAAATATTATATTTAAATTATCAATTATATATTTATTCATGTTATAAATAAATATAAATTATATTATATAAATTATTTAATTTGTAAAATATAATTTATATTTAAATAATCTATAAAATATAAATATTTAAAAATAGAATCTCTCTACACATATACACACACTCATCTGCAGTTAAATAATATTCAAAACACTACTTTACAAAATGCATATGTCTGCAACCAAAACAAAGTCATGATTAAGATTTTAATTTAAATGGAAAATATGTAAATAAAGTACTAAAACAAACTTACAGAACAAATAAAATTCATTAAAAATAATTTGATAAAACACTTTTCCCCAAAGACAAAAGAATAACAGCATCTATTTATTTCACTCATTATTAACTCAAGAAACTTTTGAAACTGTAAGTATGAGTAAGTATGAAGTGTAATAATATACATACACACTTACTCCTTTCCAGCTGATAATAAGGTCACTTGAAAGATTTTTGTTATTTTAATACATGTCTGACTTTAGAGTTTTAAATCTAGGACAGTTGAATAGAAAGTAGTATAATATCATCTGCTACTTTTAAAGAATAATAATGCAAATGGAATTCCTGGTAAACTCCAAATCATCATGTTAAAATCCAACTTCAATCTTATCTTTTATTACAAAGGAAATGTAGGTTTATATTTCAAGACTCTCTAAAGCCAACCGACTATTTTTAGACTTTCTAATCAAAACTGATACATTGATAAACCACGTCCCCTCACAAAATGAGTTAATGCTACAACTTCTCCAATTTCAGATATTTGATTTCATGAATGTGTATGATTCATCAAAACTCCAAAATGTACATTTCAAGGCATTTACCTGAACCTCTACAGGAATTGATAACAAAAGGATATACAATAATACTGATCTTTCTTGAGCAATATTTTTACCTTATAATATTTAATTGTAGCCAATGTTATTGACCTAAAAAGTCTTAAGTAATATTTATGCAACACAAATGTCTTCACCTAGGGCTTTCCTTCTAAAATATATAGTATATTGATGTACCTACCATGTATCTCCACTTAGATGCCTGCTGAATTTCAGAAGTCAACATAAATGAAACCATGTTTCATACAGCCCCATTCTGTTCTTTATTCAGTGTTATTCATCAATATTTATGGATCACATACTATTTACCTGGTATTATTCTAGGAACTTGTGATACATCAGTGAACAAAGCAAATGAAAATCCCTGCTTTCTTGGAATTTACATTCTAGAGATCAATGCACTGCCCAAAACATCCGAATACCAATCACGATTTTGCTATTCTATCACCCTAGCATCTCATCAGAAAACAAGTTCTTTCTAAGCTACCATTAAATAATTCTCTCAAATTTATCCAGTACTTTGTATCTGATACCACCCAAGTCTAAGCTAAATTAATTTCTCTCCACAGCTAGCACATCTCTTCTAATATTTCTTTCTGCCAGCTTCCTTCCCTCTTTTTATTCATTTTACACATATCAAGGTAAACATGTTGCTTACCTGCATAAAACTCTTCAGTGTAATGAGAATCCCACTGCAGTCTGAAGAAGTGGGCAGGATGTTTTTGCTCCTCTGAAAACAACAAGGGGAAAGATCAATGGATTAAAAAATCTACATTAATATGGAATATCAAAGAGTTGTGCATTCAGGAAACTCTTGAAGAACTGAATGCAAGGAAGAATGAGATATTCCTCAATGAACAGAGAATCATATAGTAGTTTTCATATCAAAGATAAGCAGCTGGTCTGGACACCAACCCAGACTAAGAGGAATCAGATGAACTTTATCAATACTGTTGTCAGGTATAATAGATTGGAAAGTGAAACAGTACCAAATGCAAGACTAATCATTATTAAAGTCAGTGTTTCTTCCATTTACTCTTTCACTCCCAGGTATTTGGTGAGAGAAAGGCACTTGAGGAAGTTCTGTAAAAAAGAATATTTATACAACCCCATGTAACATCTGGGGCTTGGATTCCAGAGTACTGCTTTAATTTACTGGTGAACCCAAAGTACCCAAAACAGTGGTCCTACAGTATTATTAGCTCAAATTCTGACATCAGAACAATCAAAGCCACAGTTATGGCAACATAAGAGATCTGCCACTGTTTTGACAAACTAAATCTACTTAAAGGTGTGGCTGAACCCCAGGTGAAATTAATTCTTGGAAGAAACAAAAACTCAGTCTAATGCCACAGAAGAGAAATGGCTTACACTTTTAGGATTGAGGGTGTTGCAATAATATTTTGCTTCTGGAGTCACTGTTTAGTTTATTTGTTCTTAGTTACAATGTGAAGAATACAATTTTTAAAAAGATATGCAAAGAAGTATGAAATTGTATTCACAATTTCCAAAATTCTAATAGAAGTGGACCTATAGTGAGCCATTCATTGGTCACAGAAAAGACATTATTATAGTCATACATATGTTTAAGAAGATACATAATACAATAAGTGAAGAGATTGCAAAAGACAAATGAGACTTCTAAGGAGAATGAAAAATAAATTCTAGCACCAAAAGAAAAAAACTTCTGAATCATCAAATATGTTTGATTGGCACTTCAGAGGAATACATAAATATGCAGATAGTGCTAAGAGAAAAAAAATTAGATAATTAGTTATCTAGTTTTCAGTCTTAAGGGAAAGAAAAACATGAACAAATTAAAATAAAAATAAATAAAATAGAATCAAAACTGTAACGCAATGAAATAACAGTCAAGCAATGGAGAAAACAAAAATAAAATGGAAAGGTTGATTTTTTTTTTTAAAGGTTTGAAAAATACTAAACTCATAGGAAGACTGGTGAAGTATAAGAAAGAGAAAACAAAAACCAGCAATAAGTAAATATCAGAAACTATTAACATCATAGGCACATTACTACAGATATTATATACCAAAATAGAGTAATGATAGAATGTTATCAACAACTTTAAGTCAATAGATTTAATATCTTGGATAAAATGGACAAATTCTTATAAAGTAAAATTAAAAAAAACAAACAAAATGATCACACTAAGGAGCCCTTATGAGGAACAATAAGTCAGAAAAGTCAGCCAAGCTCTGATTGCAGTCCTTTTTCAGAGGCAGGACTCACGCACAGCAGACCATGCTTGGAAAAGGGACAGTTTCAGGAACCATGTCCCCTTTGCAGATATAAAGTCTAAATGAAAATGAATGATGGTCCTTTGCTGTCATATGATATAATCTGTGCAGAACACTTTATTTCTGTGAACATCACAACTGAGAAACATTCCAGCTGCAGAAATTTGTTTTAACTTCTTAAACTTTTTTAAACAGAGTGTTTAAAAAAATATGAAAGAAAATCTTGATAATCTTTTGATTGTTTAAGAAGTTAAATATATAATTTGAAAAACCTCTCCTCAAAGAAGGCTGCAAACTGAGATGACTTTAATGCTAAATTTTATCCAACATTTAAGAAAAAAATGTATACTATTCATAACCTGTTCTGTGAGGGCAAAACTTAACAAATATAACAACTTTACAAATATAATATAAGAAAATATGGCAGGATGTCAGGAAGATGAAACAATAGGAAGTTCCATGAACATAGTCCTTTCAGCAAAAGTAATTTTTTGGCAATTCACAGATGGAAGTGTTTTGTGGTGCTTAGGGATCAAGGGAGGAGATTGCGAAATCCAAGTGGAGCCCATGACCAGTAAGGTGGTATTGAGGAAGCAGTCTATGCCAATATGATTGACTAACTGATCATGTCCCCCAACAGACCCAGAAATAGCTCTGCCCCACTGTTGGCTACAGATCTGTTTGGCCTTGGTCCTGTCACCAGCATCATTGTTTGAAGGACCTAGCAAGAGTAATTCCCACCTGGGCCCCTGGTCACAGTACCTCTGTGAACCCTGAAGCAGAGATTATTTCTAGCACCTCTCAGCTATGATCCAAGATCAAACCTACCCACACAAGGAACTGATCTTGTGACCTATCAAAGCCTTTCCAGGGACTTAGAAGGAGTCACACCACTCCACATTCCAGATAACAGACCATCATACAAGATAAGACCATAATCCGAGAGCCTGAAGCAAACTCTCATCTCAGTGCCAGCCCAACAGACCAAAATCCTGAAGGCAGTTGTATTCACTAATTCAGTTCAGTCCCTGAGTTGTGTCTGACTCTTTGCAATCCCATGGACTGCAGCACACCAGGACTCCCTGTCCATCACCAACTCCCGGAGTCCACCCAAACCCATGTCCATTGAGTCAGTGATGCCCCAACCATCTCATCCTCTGTCATCCCCTTCTCCTGCCTTCAATCTTTCCCAGCATTAGGATCTTTTCCAATGAGTCAGTTCTTCTCATAAGGTGGCCAAATTATTGGAGGTCCAGCTTCAGCATCAGTCCTTCCAATGAATATTCAGAACTGATTTCCTTTAGGATGGATTGATTGGATTTCCTTGCACTCCTAGGGACTCTCAGGAGTCTTCAACACCACATTTCAGAAGCATCAATTCTTCAGGGCTCAGCTTTCTTTATAGTCCAACTCTCATATCTATATATGACTAATGGAAAAACCACAGCTTTGACTAGACAGACCTTTGTTGGCAACGTAATGTCTGCTTTTTAATATGCTGTCCGGGTTGGTCATAACTTTCCTTCCAAGGAGTAAGCGTCTTTTAATTTCATGGCTGCAATCACCATCTGCAGTAATTTTGGAGCTCCCCCGAAATAAAGTCTGTCACTGTTTCCACTGTTTTCCCATCTATTTCCCATGAAGTGATGGGGCCAGATGCCATGACATTCGTTTTCTGAATGTTGAGCTTTAAGCCAACTTTTTCACTCTCCTCTTTCACTTTCATCAAGAAGCTCATTAGTTCTGCTTCGCTTTCTGCCATAAGGTTGGTGTCATCTGCACACCCGAGGTTATTGATATTTCTCCTGGCAATCTTGATTCCAGCTTTTGCCTCATCCAGCCCAACATTTCTCATTATGTACTTTGCATATAAGTTAAATAGGCAGGGTGACAATATACAGCCTTGATGTACTCATTTCCCTATTTGTAACCAGTCTGTTGTTCCATGTCCAGTTCTAATGGGCCAGACAAAATCCACCCCCGCCCCGCCCCCCCGCCTTAGACCTTAGTAACAGGCTATCCAATTATGGACTGCACTGCAGACCTTGCAGCAGCCATGTGTCTGGACTCCAAAGTTTATAGCAGTAGCACCTACATTAAAAGAAAAGAAAGCTAAAAAATAAGCAACCTGATTTGGCATGTAAAGGAATCAGTAAAGGAAGAACAAACTAAGCCCAAAGATAGCAAGAGGAGGAAAATAATAAAATGAATCATTAATAATAATAATGATAATCATTGCCATCATCAAATATATTCAACTGGTACATGAGAAGGATACTTATACATACAGACAGTGCTAAGAAAGAAGCATGTTTTTAGATGATAGGTTATCCAATTTTCTGGCTCTTTCATTTCCTTCTGGGACCGATATAATGAAAATGTCATTCCACTTGATGTTCTCCCAGAGGTCCCTTAAGGTTTTCCTCACTTTTTTAGTTCTTTTTTTTTTTTTATTTTGTTACTCTGTCCAGGGTTTTGGGGGGCTTCCCTGTGTCTCAGCAGTAAATAATCCACCTGCAATGCAGGACCCAGAGCATCATGTGTTTGACCCCTGGGTCAGGAAAATCCCCTGGAGGAGGGCATGGTAATCCACTCCAGCATTCTTGACTGGAGAGTTCCATAGACAGAGGAGCCTGGAGGGCTACAGTCTATAGGGTCACAAGAGTGGAATATGGCTGAACCAACTTAACAAGCCGGGAATTTTCTAACTGTTTTGTCTTTCAGTTTGCTGATTCGTGCCTCTATTTCGGAGAAGGCAATGGCACCCTACTGCAGCACTCTTGCCTGGAAATTGAAAGTGAAGTCACTTCAGTCGTGTCTGACTCTGTGCGACCCCATGGACGGCAGCCCACCAGGCTCCCCTGTCCCTGGGATTCTCCAGGCAAGAACACTGGAGTGGGTTGCCATTTCCTTCTCCAGTTTATGAAAGTGAAAAGTGAAAGTGAAGTCTTTCAGTCATGTCCGACTCTTAGCGACCCCATGGACTGCAGCTCACCAGGCTTCTCCGTCCATGGGATTTTCCAGGCAAGAGTACTGGAGTGGGGTGCCATCTCACTTATGATCTAGGTGCTTTTAAATTTGTTGCTTTTGCACTGGACCTCAGGGCAAGCAGGTTTGCTCTTGAGCTCTTTCAGCAAGCTTTCTGTTCCCTACATTTCTGTAATTCTCCTGTCTTTAATCCCTGTTGATTTTCAAAAGAAGAGGTTTTCAGAGCTTGTCACACTGTGCCAGTCTCCAGAGTCAGGGTGCCTGATGTGGGTACAATCCCTTAGCTTTTCATGGGAGAATTCTGTATCTTAGGGGTTTCTCCTAATTGTGTGGTCACCATATCTGAAGTGGGGTACTGGGCAAGGGGTGTCTCTGCCTATCCTATCCTTCTCTATATGTCTCTCTTCTCTTTTGTCAGGGAAGCACTGTTTGAGCCCAAACTGGAAAGTAAAATGGAAAATACAGCATCAGTCTCATTATTAATAAAATGATTACATATTTGGGAATCAATTCATTCAAAAGATGTATAAGAACTTTTGGAAAATATTTATATGTTTTATTAAAAGACACAAAATAAGATTTAAATATGTGGGAAAATGTTCTATGCATATATGAAAGCATATAACTATTTTTTCCAAATCTAAAAATTCAATACTATTCTAATTAAAGTTGGACTATGTCTTTAAAACTCAGTAGAATAATTCTAATATTCATATTGAATATAAGTGTTCACATATGCATTAGGCAGTTTTGATAAAAACAAAGATATGTGACTCATCCAACCAGTTAGAATATACAGTAAAGAAGTTTAGCCCAAAGCTAGATATAGTGCCAGTAAGAAATAGGTAAATAAATAAATGGGATAAAGAAATGATGTATATATTGATATTTGATACTCAGTAAGATGCCAGCACAATCAAAGTAATGAATATTATTAAAATGTCCATACTATCCAAAGTCAACTATAGATTTAAATAAATCCCTATTAAAATTCCATTGAAATTTCTCACAGACCTAGGAAAATAAATACTAAAATTTTTATAGAACCACAACAGACTCCAAACAGCCAAAGCAATCCTGAGATAAGAACAAAGCCAGAGAGATCAAACATTCAGATTTTGAACTGAATTATAAAACTATAGTAACAAAAAGAGTATGATACTGGCATTAAAAACAGATACATGGACCAATAGAATAGAATAAAAACCTCAGAAATAAACCCACACATATTAAATCAATTGATATTGACTTTTGAAAAAAGAGCCAAGAAGACCCAATGTGGAAAAGGCAGTCATTAATAAATGATGTTGGGATAACTGGATATTCAAATGTAAAATAAGATCCCTATCTTACACCAATAACAAAAATACCTTGAAACAGATTAAAGACTTAATCATAAACCTGAAACTGCAAAACTCTCAAAGGAAAATATAGGAAATATGATTATTTGCACATAATAACAAAATATGACTATTTGCACATAATAACAAAGCGTAAGCAACATAAGTAAAAATAAAAGCAATGAAAGTAAAAACCAACCAGTGGGACTATGTCAAATTTTAAAGCTTCTGCAAAGCAAAAGAAACAATCAACAAAATGAAGAGGCAATTGAAAAAATAGGAGGACCTACTTTTTTTGCAAACCATCCATCACTTAAGGGGTCAAAACCTAAAATATTTAAAGAACTCATAAAACTTAAATATTTAAGCAAAAACCAAATATTCTGGTTAAAAAAAATGAGCAGACAACCTAGACATTTAATAAAGAAGACATGCAAATAGCAACAAGAACATAATACAATATTGAACATCATTAATAACCAGAGAAATGTAAATGAAAGCCATAAAGACATATCACCTCATAAGTGTTAAACTGGATTCTATCAAAAAATAAGAATTAACAAATGTTGGAGAAAGTTTGGAAAAAAAGAAACCCCTATGTACTGTGCTTGGAATATAAATTGATGAAACTACTATATTAGACAGTATTGCGGTTATGAAACTAAAACTACCATATGATCTAGCAATTCTACTTGTGGGTATCTATCTGAAAGAAATAAAATTACTATCTCAAAAAGATATATGCATTCCCATATTTATTATAACAATTAACCAAAATGTCTTGTCAGAAGATAAAATGGAATATTATTTGGCTATAAAAAAGGAGATTCTGCCATCTGCAACAATGTGGATGAACTTTGAGGGCATAATGCTAAGAAAAGTCAGATAAAGATGATAAACATCATATGACCTCACTTATATGTGTAATATACAAACAAACTCAGAGAAACAGAACATAGAATGGTGGTTGCCAAGAGCAGGGAATTGGTCTAAGAGCACAAACTCTATTATAAGTAACTTTTGGGGATCTAATACACAGCATGATGACTATAGTTAACAGTATTGTATTATACATTTGAAAGTTGCTAAGAGAGTAAATCTTAAATGTTCTTACCACACATATGCACACACACAAACACAGATGATGTAAAGTGTTAACTAACCTTATTCTGTTAATCATTTCACAATATATGTCAAGTGAAAACATGCACAACATTAGAGCTATGAGTCGAGTTTTATTCAGTGCCTTACAGCAGATTATAGCCCAGGAGACAGCCTCTCAGATAACTCTGAGGAACCATTCCAAAGAGGCAGGGGAAGAGATAGTATATATTGTGTGTGTGTGTGTGTGTGTGTGTGTGTGTGTGTGTGTGTGTGTGTAGCTCAGAGGTTAAAGTGTCTGCCTCAAACGTGGGAGACCCAGGTTCAATCCCTTGGTTGGGAAGATCCCCTGGAGAAGGAAATGGCAACCCACTCCAGTATTCTTACCTGGAGAATCCCATGGACGGAGGAGCCTGGTGGGCTACAGTCCACCGGGTCGCAAAAAGTCAGACACGACTGAGTGATTTAACTTTCACTTTCACTTTTCATAGACTTTTGTGGGTCCCTTGGACAGAAAGAACAATGGCTCTGTCATGTTCGACTCTGTAACCCCATGGACTATACAGTCCGTGGAATTCTCCAGGCCAGAATACTGGAGTGGGTAGCCTCTCTCTCTCCAGAGGATCTTCCCAACCCAGGTATCGAACCCAGGTTTCCTGCAGTGCAGCCGGATTTTTTACCAGCTGAGCCACATTACTTTGCCGACTATGGTCCATCTAGTCAAGGCTGAGCACCGAAGAACTGATGCTTTTGAACTGTGGTGTTGGAGAAGACTCTTGAGAGTCTCTTGGACTGCAAGGAGATCCAACCAGTCCATTCTGAAGGAGATCAGCCCTGGGATTTCTTTGGAAGGAATGATGCTAAAGCTGAAACTCCAGTACTTTGGCCACCTCATGCGAAGAGTTGACTCATTGGAAAAGACTCTGATGCTGGGAGGGATTGGGGGCAGGAGGAGAAGGGGACGACAGAGGATGAGATGGCTGGATGGCATCACTGACTCAATGGACATGAATCTGAATGAACTCTAGGAGTTCGTGATGGACAGGGAGGCCTGGTGTGCTGTGATTCATGGGGTCTCAAAGAGTCGGACATGACTGCGCGACTGAACTGAACTGAACTGAACTGGACAGAAAGGAGATCAAATCAATAAATCATAAAGGAAATCACCCCTAAATATTCATTGGAAGGACTGATGCTGAAGCTGAAGTTCCGATATTTTGGACACACGATGTGAAGAGCCAAGTCATTGGAAAAGACCCTGATGTTGCAAAAGATTGAGGGCAAGAGGAGAAGGGGATGACAGAGAATGAGAAATTGGATAGTATCACTGATTCAATGGATATGAGTTTGAGCAGACTCTGGGAGACAGTGAGGGACAGGGAAGCCTGAAGTGCTGTAGTTCATGGGATCACAAAGAGTCAGACATGACTTAGCCACTGAAAACAATGCATACATATATATTATAAATATTATATATATTGAAGAAGGCGATGGCACCCCAGTACTCTTGCCTGGAAAATCCCGTGGACGGAGGAGCCTGGTGGACTGCAGTCCATGGGGTCGCTAGGAGTCAGACACGACTGAGTGACTTCACTTTCACTTTTCACTTTCATGCATTGGAGAAGGCAATGGCAACCCACTCCAGTGTTCTTGCCTGGAGAATTCCAGGATGGGGAAGCCTGGTGGGCTGCAGTCTATGGAGTCGCACAGAGTCGGACACGACTGAAGTGGCTTAGCAGCAGCAGCAGTATTATATATATATATAAATTTGAGGGGGCAAAGAAATACATGTATTCAAGTATGAGTGAGTGAAGTGAGTGAAGCTGCTCAGTCGTGTCTGACTCTTTGCGACCCCGTGGACTGCAGCCTACCAGGCTACTCCGTCCATGGGATTCACCAGGCAAGAATACTGGAGTGGGTTACCATTTCCTTCTCCAGGGGATCTTCCCGACCCAGGGATCGAACCCAGGTATCCCTCATTGGAGGCAGATACTTTAACCTCTGAGCCACAGGGAAGCACTTATTGGTAAAGGACTAATGCTAATCATAAACGAAACAAGCAAACAAAAAACAGATATCTTAAGGTTAAAGATTTTAGTGCTTATCTATGTATGGGTAGATTCAAGTATCTGAGGTCACTGAAATTCTTCCTTATATATAATCTTAACTATCCAGGGATACATATATCTAAAGCATAGAATGCTCATCCTGAGCCCGTTTCAGGTGTATTTGTAGGTCAATAACTGCAATGGCTACTGGTTTGAGCCTTATAGAACTATTTGGTTGGTGGAAACATAACTGGGGTTTTGGACTGAATTTTAAACCACTATCATGAGGCTCAAACACATCTTTATTAACCAACATAAGACCGATTATAATCAACACATTTTGCCAACAGGGAATAAGCTTGCTTATTCTTGTAGCATAAAAATCTGTGCTTTGGGATTCAACAGTCTCCTGGAAAGCATTTTCTTCCTCCTGCTGGTTGTGGAAATGCTTTCTATCCAAAAAGTTGCTGAGATGCTTGAAAAAGTGCTAGTCTCTTGGTGAGAGAGGTCAGGTGAATCTGGAGGATGAGGCAAAATCCTGTGGCCCAATTGGTTCAACTTTTGAAGCTTTGGTTGTGCAATGTTTGGTTGGGCGTTGTGGAGAATGCCTGAGCTCTTTCTGTTAACCAATGCTGGCTTCAAGTGTTGAAGTTTTGGGTGCATCTCATCAGTTTCCTGAGCATACTTCTCAGATGTAATGGTTTCACCAGGATTCAGAAAGCTGTAGTGGATCAGACAGGCAGCAAACCACAAAAGAGTGACCATGACCGTTTGTGTTTTTTTTTTTTGGTGCAAATTTGGCTGTGGGAAGTGATTTGGAGTTTCTTCTTGGTCCAATCAGTGAGCTGGTTGCCACTGGTGGTCATGTAAAATCCACTTTTCATCATACATCACAATTTGATTGAGAAATTATTCATTGCTGTTGCACAGAATAAGAGAAGACAACACTTCAAAATACCAATATTTTTTAATTTGTAGTCAGTTCATGAGGTACCCAGTTATAAAGCTTCTCACCTTTCCAATTTGTTTCAAATGTCAATGACCATAGAATGGTCAACACTGAATTCTCCAGCAACTTCTTATGTAGCTATAAGAGGATCAGCTTCGATGATGGTTCCCAATAGTCGTTGTCAATTTCTGATAACTGGCCACTATGCTCCTCATCATCAAGGCTCTCATCTCCTTTGCAAAACTTCTTGAACCACCACTGCATTGTATGTTCACTGGCTCCTAGGTCAAATGCGCTGTTGATGTTGTGAGTTGTCTCCTCTGTTTTATGACCCATTTTGAATTGGAATAAGACAATCGCTTGAATTTGCTTTTTGTCTAATATCATTTCCATAGTCTAAAATAAACAAAATAAACAGCAAATAATGATACATTAGCAAAAAAACATAAAGCGAGAAATTCACATTAAAATGATGTATAGCATAATCATATTTACTGTATTCCAATATCAAATTTCAACAACAAAAATTGAATGCGGTGGATGCAAAAATCGCAATTACTTTTGCACCAAGTTAACACCACGTTCACTCAGTCATGTCTGGACCCTTTGCAACCCCATGGACTATCGCCTACTAGGCTCCTCTGTCCATGGGATTTTCCAGGCAAGAATACTGGAGTGGGTTGCCATTTCCTTCTCCAGGAGATCTTCCCAATGCAGGGATTGAACCCGGGTCTCCCGCGTTGTAGGCGGACACTTTACCATCTTATGGTTTTTCCAGTAGTCATGTATGGATGTGAGAGTTGAACTGTGAAGAAAGCTGAGTGCCAAAGAGTTGATGCTTTTGAACTGTGGTGTTAGAGAAGACTCTTGCAAGTCCCTTGGACTGCAAGGAGATCCAACCAGTCCATTCTAAAGGAGATCAGTCCTGGGTGTTCATTGGAAGGACTGATGCTAAAGCTGAAACTCCAATACTTTGCATACCTTATGCGAAGAGTTGACTCATTGGAAAAGACCCTGATGCTGGAGGGATTAGGGGCAGGAGGAGCAAGGGTCAACAGAGGATAAGATGGTTTGATGGCATCACTGACTCAATGGACATGGGTTTGGGTGGATTCCAGGAGTTGATGATGGACAGGGAAGCCTGGCATGCTGCGATTCACGGGGTCGGAAAGAGGTGGATACGACTGAGCAACTGAACTGAACTGAACACCACAGTGGGCAACATTGTTTATTTACATATACATATGTATACCAAATCATCATGTTGTTTATATGTTATATGCCAATTGTATCTCAATAAGGTGGAAGAAGATAATATCATAAAGTCATAGAGAAAAACATATATTTTTCATGATATTACAGGAAAAAATATCAATATATACAAAAAATTAAATCTAGATTTCTACTTTACACTATAGATAGACCAATTAAAGGCCAAACCAAAGGCCCAATTATGGAAAAGTAAGTCTAAAGTTAAATTATCAATTGAAGAAGATATCTGTGATCTAGGTGTATGGTAATAAATAATAAAAAAAAATCCAAAAATTAAAAAATAAAGTAAAAGAATAGATATGATAAAATTAAGAACAATTTAATAAGCAAGGTAGATTAGAAGAATATATTTGTAATATCTAAAACTGATAAATTATTTATAAAGAATATATGTGTGCAATGTGTATTTAGAAAAATATATTCTTGGTCATTTTGGTAGCCAAATATGTATGTCTCATCCACAGTTCCTGGTTCACAGTTCCCAAAACCCCTGGAATTTCCTGAGTGATAAGAGCAATGGACTATTTGAGTTCTTGTCCTCAATTCCTGTAAAGGTTTCAGATAAGGTGATTTCAGGATACCCTCCAAGGATAGGGGACTGCTTGCCAGGAGAACCATATGATTAGAGGGTTGGAACTTTCAGTCCCATTCCTTTAATTCTGGGAAGGGAAAATGGGCTGGGGATTGAATCAATTGTTATTGGCCAATGATTCAGTCAATCATGACTATGTAATGAAGCTTCCATAAAAAATATAAAGGACAGATTTTTATCCCTTTCAGAGAGCTTCCATACTGGGGAACCAGAACGCATGTATGCTACTGGGCCAGACTCTTGCTCCACAAGAATAGAAGCCCCTTTGTTCTGGACCTTACTCTTCATCTGTTTATTGATAAGTATTGATATCTTTGATGTATTTTATAATAAATCAATAATCTAGTGAGTAAATGGGTTTTCCTGAGTTCTAGATAGTATATTCAAAAGCAGAGACATTACTTTGCCGACTAAAGTTCGTCTAGTCAAGGCTATGGTTTTTCCTGTGGTCATGTATGGATATAAAGTTGGACTGTGAAGAAGGCTGAGTACTGAAGAATTGATGCTTTTGAACTGCGGTGTTGGAGAAGACTCTTAAGAGTCCCTTGGACTGCAAGGCGATCCAACCAGTCCATTCTGAAGGAGATCTGCCCTGGGATTTCTTTGGAAGGAATGATGCTGAAGCTGAAACTCCAGTACTTTGGCCACCTCATGCGAAGAGTTGACTCATTGGAAAAGACTTTGATGCTGGGAGGGATTGAGGGCAGGAGGAGAAGGGGACGATTGAGGATGAGATGGCTGGATGGCATCACTGACTCAATGGAGGCGAGTCTGAGTGAACTCCGGGAGTTGGTGATGGACAGGGAGGCCTGGCGTGCTGCGATTCATGGGGTCGCAAAGAGTCAGACACAACTGAGCAATTGAACTGAACTGAACTGATGAGTCATTCTAACATGTTAATTGAATCTGATGAGGGGATATGATTGTATAAGCAGAAGGGGGGTCCCTGGACAAAGAGATTCAGGTATTGCTTTCTTGACATAAGAGAAGTCACATTTGGTAAAATATTTTGTGATCTAAGCCTGGCCACCAGGCTTGCCCTTGTACAGGTCTCAGTAATTAATGATCTTAAGAGAACAAACAATTCAAGAACAAAGGAAAAATCAAGAAACAATAGTTCCTCCGCATGGGATATATATAGTAATTTAATACATATCTTTGACTTCTCCAAGTACTAAGACATCCCCACTTAGATGAAAGATAGTAACTAGATGCTGAGATCCCAGACTGGAACTGCAGAATGATGATGTTGATCTTTTTTTGACCCTCATGATCTCAATCAACTAAAGCTTGGACTCTATGTCAATCTTTCCACCTATTCTATGCTAAATTTTCCTCTGCTCAAGCCCCCTCATAAATATGCATTTACTGCCTAAACCTCTTCATGAATATGTATGTATGTTTAACTTACAGCTTTCCCAATTTTGCTGTTCAGAGAGACATTAGTTTGGGGAAAATACTGGGTGTTCTCCCTACTTGCCACAGGTAAGAAGTCCCTCCTCCTCCTATTCTTTGACTTCCCTGTATCTTCTGACTCAACATTCACCAAGCAGCAAACTCAGTTTTCAGATAACAGTGGGAATCTCTGATTTACAACCAGTTGGTCAGAAGTACAGACAGAAACTTGGACTTGTGATTGGCATCTTGAGTTTGAGGGGGTAGTGGTAATTTCCAATTTGTTGGTGGTTGGTTAGAAACAGAGGTAACAACCTGGGCTTGTCACTGGTGTCATAAGCGGAGAGTGATCCTATAGGACTGTACCTACAGAATCTGCTTCTGTTTTTAGATAGATTGCATCAGAAAAGAGTTGAACTCTTGGGTACCTTACCAGCATTTTGGGCTTCCCCAGTGATTCAGTGGTGAATCTTGACTGTGATGCAGAAGCCACAAGAGATGTGAGTGTGATCCTCAGGTCAGGAAGATCCCCTGGAGAAAGGCATAACAATCCTTTCCAGTATTCTTGTCTGGAGAATTCCATGGACAGAGGAGCCTGGCAGGCTACAGTCCATGGCGTTGCAAAGGGTCGGACATGACTGAAGTGACTTAGCATGCATGCACGCTACCAGCATCGGAGAATTTCTTGTCTATGTGGGGAAGCCTTCATTTATACTTTGCAATTGGGTCCAGACACTTTGGGAATAAGTAACTGAAAATCCCTGAGAAAAAGAAACCTTGATAGAAAAACAAAAGCTTTGAAAAGGCAATTCAAAGAAGAATCTAAACATCCAACAAATATATGTAGCGTTGTTCAACCTTAGTATTAATCAAATTACCATAATTTTTAATAACAGGACATAACTTTACATCCATCAGAATGTTTAAAATCAGAACATAGGACCATTCCAATTATAGTCAAGAATGTTGGGTAAACAGGAACTTCCATGCTGTGCTGGCATTGTATACTGCAACAGCCACTCTGAAATGCCATCTGGTAATATTTAGCAAAATTATGTATGCATATTTCCTATGACACAGAAATCTCAGTCTTAGTATATATTCCAGAAAATTCTTACACAAATCAGTATGTCAATATTTATAGAAAACTCTTCATAGCATATTTTTATGGTAATAGAAAACACAGGCATCCTAGGTGTCCATCATCAAGGAATTGTTCAGTAAGATGTGATGGAAATGGACCATAAGGCAGCAGTAGGATGCAGTAATATGCACAGTAGCCCATTAGAGCCTCGCCCGAAGTGAGAGATTGAGCAAGGACACCACAAACACATATACACACGTGTGCACACACACAAATACACACGCAAGAGTAGCTATTTATTGACTTATGTAAATTAGTTGGGATGATATGATTTTAGACCAAATATGTATGTTTAACTAGATCCTCAGGTGGCGCTAGTGGTAAAGAACCCACCTGTCAATACAGGAGACATGAGATGCAAGTTTGATCTCTGGGTTGGGAAGATCCCCTGGAGGAGAGCCTAGCAACCCACTCCAGTATTCTTGCCTAGGAAATCCCATGGACAAAGGACCCTGGTGGGCTACAGTCCATGGGGTCTCAAGAGTTGGAAACCACTTAGCGATTAAGACAACAACAACTGTGTGACTGTATGAAACATATATTTTTAACAGGCAGTTTAGTTTATCATCTGCCTTATTTCAAGCTGCTACAGCACAGTACTATATAATAGCAGGTTTGGAAACAGTAGGCATTTATTTCTCAGTTTGAAGACTGGAAGCCAAAGATCATGGTGCTCTAGCATGGTAAAGTTCTGGCGAGAGCCGTCTCTCTGATTATGAACTGCCAACTTCTCTTTGTGTTTCCACATGGTGAAAAGAGTGAGAGAACTCTCTGGATAATTCCATTCATGAAGGCTCCACCCTCAAGACCTCCCAAAGATCCAGCTCCAGAGTAGGATTTCAACATATGAATTTGGAGAGGACACAAACATTCATTCTTATTGCACCGTGATAATGTATGTTTTAAACATTTTCATCCCCATGATTCAATTATAAAATGATGGTATTTAAATTTTTTGATATTCAAAGTACTAAGAAAGAGAAGCTTAGACTATTTCCTTAGTTACAACTATAGGGATGCAATGGTTCTGATACTTATTTTGTGAAAAATGTTGAAAAATTCATAGAACTGCTTAGTAGTCAAGTGGTGACAGTATCAATTATCCTTCATATGATTTAAACACTTTTCTGAGCTTTCTGCAAATTTGCAGATTAAAGCTGGAGTCAGGAAAATGAATTTTGCCCTTAAATTTTTTGATGAAAAAGAAAAGAAAATTTAATCAGCCATTTTACATTTACATTATTGATTACCAGTGTATTTTAACTGTCACAGGTAAATGTCAGGAATGCTAATTAGATTATTTCAAAATTTATGTGAAAATCAACAGCAGAGTTTATTGAATATAAAAATGCAAAGTTAGAAGAAAGGAGTTTTATTCTTTTAAGTCTTTTCTTTCCTCATAAGGCTGCTTTCTTTTCCTATATCTTTCATATCCGTAGGATGATGGGATCAAACTGTGCACGGCTCAGAATATAGATTGGTGCTGGGATGTTCTGTAAGTTTAAGTATGCAGACAGTGTGATTCTTATCCCTGATATACCAAGAGTCTGCATAGCCACATGGAAAGATTAATTATGGCTCGCATCAATTTTGGCCTCTAGATGTCATGTAAAGAACATAACATTGGAGAGGAAGCTGCAGAATTTTGATTATGACTATCTGAAAAACTGTATAGGTAGGAGTGGGAGAAAAAAAAGGGGGCTCATATTCTTTTACAGGGAATACATTCTTACATTATTTTACTAGGCAAAGGCAGAAACTCACATATTGGAAATGTTATTAGGAAATGCTCACTTCACTCCAGTTAGTTCCCTCTTAGGATTAAAGGAGATGAGGACTTCGAAGAGGTCTGTTTCTATGACTAGTCTCTAAGACTGATACTGTTGAGGAATTCAGAATATTCAAGAAAATGCAGCAATTAATATCCTACCTTATGTATAAGAGGAAAATCAGAAACAAGAACAAAGACTTTTGGACATTTTAATGATCTTCCCTTGAAAATAGAATAAATGGGAGAGAAGCAGATTTGAATGAATCTTAATTAAATTATTATATATATTTAATTACAGTGTTCTCATGTGAGACCAGATAAATGATATGGGCTTTAATTTTTGTGCAAGCTGTTCCACAGCAGGAAAATAAAATGTGCTTCAGCCTGCTTTGCAAAACCAAACAAAAAGGGGGCTTAGATGAATCACAGAAAAAATTCATCACAAAAATCATATAACATGGATTAGAAAAGGAGACAATATCCATTCATCCCTATGTTTCTTACAATCTTCAGTTAATTCATCACAGCATGGCTCCCTGGATATTTAAAGACAATGGAAAATGTCCACAAGCCCTTTTCTTATTTCCATTCGGAGCTCTAGAATGCAGTGGGTTGCAAACAACAAGCTATTTAAATGCCTCCCAAGCTGTGAGTAGGCAAGCTTGCTGTAAGATGAGCAAGGAAACACAAAGCAGACAGACAGTGAGGATAGGGAAATCATGCAGAAGAACTAAAAGGAAGGAAGAGGAGCAGCATATAAGAAAATGAGAGTCAGCTTAAACCAATGTATGGTAATAAGCTCAGACACTGGAAAAACTTCACAGTCGAAAGTGAAACAGCACATCTGATTTCAGAAGCAGAGCAGTGGAATAATGAATAGTGTTGAACCTTTTGGTCCTTAAAACTAGGTTCAGATTTATCCCCAGGAAAACTCCAGTGATTGAAAAAGTGTTGGATTGCCCGTGAGTTGCTAAAGTCGGATTTCTTCTTTTTCCATCGAGCTGCCAAAATAGAAAAATAAACTCAGAGTAATTGCTGGACTTGGTCTCATAGTTACAGGTCTTATTTGTGCATCTGAGTTAAGCAATCTTTAACCAAGTAAAGTTTTTCTGAATGCACAAGATATTATTATTATTATTATTTATAAAATTAAATTATATCTTTTCTCTAAAAGAAAAGCCACATTATTTTCAAATCATTGTAATATTAATCTCAAGCATTTTTTAACCTTAGGCCACACAATCTTGATTATCTCTTTCACTGATCGGTATTTAGAAGCCTCTCTACAGTAGAAATGGTATTAAAAGAGATTACTAGACCCAAAGCCTAGAATTATTAGCAGCTGAAACCTGTATGCCTGTAGTTCAAAAGCAAGTAGAGGGAAGTTTCTCTTTGTAAACGGCACCTGTCACTCAGCTCATGACCAAAATGCTTCTCAAGATATCAGCCAAGTGTAAAGGAAAGCAAGAACACAAAGGAGAAAACTCACAATGGCATACAACATAATTCTTGGTGAGTCTATTCCTAGAATCTGTAGGAATTTGCACTAACCAAGAGTTTGTACCAATTGACTTAGTATATGTGTATCTGTGGTCTGTCCAGATTCAGTCTCCAAGAGTCTTGCTTAATTAGGAATAGGAGGACACTGTCTACATTTCTTACATCACTATATCAGAAACTCAACTGCTGAGTAAAGGATCTCAATGAATTGGGAAGTTGAACACATGACCCACATCTCCTTATAAAATATTTTTGTGTTTTATCAAGACTCCTCCACTTAAATGTCCCTCAACTCTCTTTGCCTCACCACCATCATCTGCATTAAATTATTGGGTCCATTCTCATTCTGTCCTTTGTTCTTGTTTACCATTCACAAGAAGCACAGAATGACCACGTAAATCCCATGCCAAGTCTCCTATCCCAAGCACTGAGAATCACTGAGAAACAAAATAAAACTAAATAGGGAAAAGAGAGGCAGAGAGACAGGCACACACAGAGAGAAGAGAAGGGAGCATTTCTTGAAAGTAAGCAGATAGAAAGTCAGGAAATGCTTTTGAAGTCTTTGGTGTTCAAAGGACAGAGGGACAGAGGAAGTGTTTGAGGAACAGAATAACAAAAGACCCGGGATCAATAAATCAAAATATACTCTCTTTTCCCATCTTCATGTTCTATTTCAATCTGCACTTGCCTGGGGATAAATAAGCCGTTTTTCTGTTCTCTGTACTTAATTTTGTGTTCAGTGGAGTATGTAAGTATGCTTCTTAACTCTTATAAATAACAGTGCGTGCACTGCACACATAGGAGAGAAGAGGCTTAATGGAATAAAAGTGAAACTGTCCAGCTTTTTGTTTTAATCAATAATTTTGTTTTTCCAAGTTTTATGCCATAAGCCAAATCCTAGAGAGACATTGTGTAATGTCTAATGATAACTATATATATATATGAAGAAGTAGTGAAGTCGCTCAGTCGTGTCTGACTTTTTGCGATCCCATAGACTGTAACCTACCAGGCTCCCCTGTCCATGGGATTTTCCAGGCAAGAGTACTGGAGTGGGTTGCCATTTCTTTCTTTAGGGAATCTTCCCTACCCAGGGGTTGAACCCAGGTCTCCTGCATTGCAGGCAGACGCTTTACCATCTGAGCCACCTAGGTGTTATATATGTGTGTGTGTATCTATATATATATATACATATACTATTTCATTGCAAACAGTAATTTTTCTCCTTGCATAATGAATAACCAACATAAACCATTTATCACTCTTAGAATTGTCAAATGCTACAAAAATGTTCTTCTTTCTAAATACTTAAAGCCAAGAATTGTAGTCTCTAACAATACGATTCATACAATAGCACTAAAATGTGTTGCCCAATAAGAAAATAATAACTGATTTATTTTTCCTTAACTAAGAAATGAGAGCAAAAGAAAACTTTCATTATGTTAAGCCTAGCTATTAGAAAAGGAACTTTTTTTCCCTCAACAATAGATTAGTCAGTCAAGCATACAATACTTTACAGCCATTCCTTCAATTCTTACAGCAAATGAATTCAAGAAATTATTGCAACACAGGTCCAGAAAGGTCTCCAAATGACAAGTTCCTTACCCTTCACAGTTGATAAATTCCAAACAAGTAAATTAGGACTCATCTTTCCTCCTCATTTCCTTCCTGGGTAGGTTCATAACAATAATTTTTACCTAATAGGCATTGTTATTCTAAGTTTATCAACATTTTACACGAGTATGTGCACCCATATTCAATGTTTTTCTGTAAGTATTAACTAGACTCAAGATTTCTTCTAAAGACATCTTTACTCATATGTCTAAAAAACACTTTCTAGACCTTGTGAATAGCTCAGCATACCCCACTGAGCACAAAATTAAGTACAGAGAACAGAAAATGGCTTATTTATCCCCAAGCAAGTGCAGATTGAAATAGAACATAAAGACGAGAAAAGACAGTCTATTTTGATTTATTGATCCTAGGTCTTTCTTGTTATTCTATTCCTCAAACACTTCCTCTCTCTGTCCTTTAAACACCAAGGACTTCAAATGCCTCTCTTGACTTTCTATCTGCTTACTTTTAAGAAATACTCCTCTCTCATTCTCTCTCCTTCTTTCTTTCTCTCTCTGTCTCTCTCATTCCCCTTTCTACTTAGTTTTTTGTTGTTGTTGTTGGTGGTGGTGGTGGTGGTGGTTTGTTTTAGGGGGCAGACTGTGATTTGCTTGTTTGTCTTTAGTATTTTTTTTTCTTCTGTGATTCATGGTGCTTAAAATGGAAGACTTGGCATGAGGCTTTATATGATAATTCGGTACTTCTTGGAGTGATAAACAAGAAGTTTATGATGTTTAATGAATTTATTTTCTCTTAAGTCTTTGTTCTTTGTTCTTGTGTGATAAACAAGAATGAAGGACAGAATGAGAATGGATCCAATAGTCTGAGGCTATTGGTGGTGAGATAGAGAGAACTGAGGGGCATATAAGTGGAGGTATTGATAAAAGCATAAAAATATCCTCTAAGGAGATATGGGCCAATTTCCTAATTCATTGAGAAGTTTTGCTCAGGACTTGAGTAAATGATCATGTCATCATTTCCACTACTCAGGCCCAAATCAAGGTACCCCAAAATTTCAACCACTTCTCTGGTTATTCTACCTTCACTTCCCCCGATGCGCCCCCCCCACTCCCTGACACACATAGCTACCATCTAGATCAGCTTCCATAAACTTATAAAGAAATAGTAATCTCACATGGCCATCTCATTTCTAGAACAGAACAATGTCCTTAATTTTCCTGTTATTTTTTCCAATCAAATAAATCCCGTATTTCTTGGACTTTCTGTAGGTATATGTCACTTTTCATTTGCTGGATCTTGGCTGGATATGTTTGTTATAAATGGAGAACATGCATTCTTGGGTACATATCATTAAAAATAAAAATTTCCCACATCAAAATTAGTGTTTTCAGTGGATTTTTCTTCTAGAAGGGTAACTCTAGCTTCCTAACATATAAACTCCAAAATCTTAGTGGCTTAATGTAATGTAGTTTACTTTTCATGTAACTTTGTAGAACATAGATTTTCTTACAGTGATTCAGAGATCCCCAACTCTTTCTATTTGGGGGTTATATATTCCCAGAGGACAGAAGTGATCCCCAATACCCTTTCAGGAGATCAATGAGGTGAAACTAACTTGATAATAATACTAAAACTTTTTCTGTCTTTTTTATTCTATGCCACAAGTGAACAGCTGCATTTTCTCTAACAATATAATATGTAATATCACAGTCACCTAAATGAAGAATTAAGAAAGATAGTAAAGAGATTTCAAAATGTGAAACCATGCCATCTTTAGCACTATATCTTAATTCTGGGAAACAGAGGTTTTGTTTTTGGGTTTTTTTTTTTTTTTTAAATACTTGACTGTTTATTTAATGGATGTTTGTTTTATGGTAAATTTACTAAAACACTGTTTAAAAATTACTCAATTTTCATTTTTAATACAGTAAATATTGATGGATATAATCCATTTGTATCAAAGCTCTTGAGATCTTCATTACTATTTAAGAGTGTAATGGGACCTTGAGACCAAAAATGTTGAGAACTGCTACAGGAAGATATCATATATTTTCCTTTCAGGTGTGGTTGGGAAAAGAGTGAGGAAGACACAATCATATCTTAAGTTCCTTGGCCCAAAAGTGGAAAGGACTGATTCTGTTGCTATTCCTTTTTAGGCACTAGCATCTGGCCCATGAGAAAAAGAACAGAGGCTCTGAGAAACACACTCTATGTCTGTCGGCCTCCTCAGAGCTACAATTCTGTATTCTTGGAAGAGGAACACAAATCTTTGGTGGGCAGATAAATGTCTTTTCTACAGTTTCTAATAGTAACAGCAATTATTCTCTTGGAAAGTTATTTATTAATGAATTATGTGGAAGAACTTGACTTGGTTGACTTTCCACCATTCCTTGTCGCTATAATTATTATAAAGTAGATTAATCATTCGTAATTTGTTAATATAACTCTCTTCCCAGAGCATGATAAGCAAGTGCAACAAATGTAAACATTGATTAATGAGTAAAAATGAATAAGGGCATGACATAATTGAATATATCAGACTGCACAAGGGCCATCATGGAAAGTTACACAGTTTGTACATTGCATAAACTTAACAGCTGCAGATCTCCTTGGGAGCTGAATTCCAGCCAGCTCCTCTTAACAAACCATTCACCTGCCACTTGCTTATTTCCCCACGGAAGTGATAATTTTTCTTTAGTTAAAAAAAGTCTGAATTTACTTGACAGGGTGCTTTTTTAATAATTTACACAAAAATGCCATATAGATCAGCAGCAGCTCTGTCTACTCTATGGAGATAAACATTCAGTGTGTTTTTATTGTCATATTTTCAGCACCTTGATTAGTTTCTGATGTATTATAAAAACGCAATAGATATTTGTTGAATAAATACACAAGAGCATTGAACCGTAGATCAATATGTAACAAGAAAGATGCTTATAATAGCATAGTTTTTCTCTCTGTCCTTGACTCTGAGCCATCAACATATTTATTAATGCCCTGGATATAAAAAGAAAAATTATGCTGATTAAATTTTCAGATGACCCAAATCTGAGAGGATTAGTTATTGCAACGGATGACATTATCAAGGTTCAAAAATAAAAATGGCAGGGTAAATGATGGACCCAAACTAACACAAATCAATTTAACCAAAATAAGTATCCTGCAAGTAAGCTTGAAGAATCAATTTTATAATTATATACTTAGAAAAGTTTGACAAAAAGCAGTTTATATGAAAAGATGACTAAAAGTTTGTGTTGACTAACATTATGAAAAGAATCAACAGTATGATTTAGTGTTTAAATAATACATGATTAATGAAAATAAGGTATTTAAACATAAATATACAACAGGTTAACTAAGCCCAGGGTTTGCCATTCAACACATTAAGTGTTCTGTCAATTTGGGATGTCATATTTTGTATTAACAGAGGTAAATTTGTCCTGGGAAATGCTTGACCTGCAAGGAGAATGAGATGAAAATCATCTAGGACTTATGTGATATTTAAATTCAGATATTTGAAGCATATTCCTGTCTTCCAAAAGGAATCTGACCTTACACTGAAGTTCTCCAGATAGCAGGACTAGAATTTATATTGGGAAGGTGTAGGGAACTATATAACATCTCAACATAAGAAAAACTGTCCAATAGTTTAAGCTCCTGAAAAAAAGCAGGCTATATTTAAACCATGCTTTCTTCCCTTGATAATATTCAAAAATATCCCAAATGATAGTGCCACATCTCTGAAAAATTGTCTCTTTTATCAGAGAACATAGATCCATTCAAAGATTCCGTTTTTGGTCAAGATTCAATGCTGAACTGTAATTCTAATTCTAACTTGAATGAGTATCAGTAATAAGTAGGAAAAAAAGAAACTATTTTTATCTATTTATTGCTCTAAAAAATGTTTATGAATTAGTTAATGGAGCACTACCCCCCAGCCTTGGCTTGTAATCTCACCTAAATGTCAGGAGTTACAAGCATATACATGGTTGCCTTCCTTGATTTCTCTCTCACTCTCTCACCTCTCTCCAGCGATATTCAAATTCTTCTATCAACTGTTCAGGTGGGCTCATGGAATACCCATAAAATAATCCTTTACCTTACTTTTCCACTCCCCATCAATTCTTAACATCACTCTCGACAAGCTGTTAGCAAATTTTTCAGGTCATTTTGTCTACAGAGAGGTCTTTGTATCAACAGGGATATCAAAAGACCCTTTTTTTGACTCTTTGCCCAATAGCAATACTTGTTATCTTGGACAGAGAATTTCCAAACAAAATATGTTTCCTTGTTTTAGTCTGTCATTTTTAATCAAGACCTTGCCCTAGAAACAATTTGAAAACTTAATATATGGCAGTTGAACTCAATTTATTATATTTGTTTCCTACACTAAAAGCTATTTTGTTATTGTTTTTGTTATTGTTTTTCCTTTTTTTTTTTACTCAAAATGAACATATTGTTTTTCCTAAAATATAAGATAGCACAGTGAAATGATGGAGAGGAAAGTGGATTGAAAATATTCAATGCATATAAGCTATATGCCTACATGCATATAGTATTATCAAACTTGCTGAACATACTACCAACAGCACAAAGTCTATTTTTGTTTTCAAATTTTGTAGAATACAATGAAAAATAGCAAGTGTTATAGAACACTGAATCCAGAGAAACTTTTCAATGGCACAAAGCATAACTGCAGAACAGAACTAATCTCATGTTCCAAATACCAGGTTAAAGTAAGAAGTCCCCAGTTGAATCAAGTATTTTATTCAGAGAGAGGTAAGTAATATGTATGAGACAGTAAATGTATGTGATGGCTAAGGACAGTCTCAGCCAATAGATTCACCCAATATAGATCCTTCTGAAACAAAATATTAATAATACAATTAGACTCACAATGGATTATAGTCACCAAGTGAAAACACCCACTGCTAGTTTTGACATTGTTACATGAAAAATTTGAAACAGAAAATGTGAGAAACAGATGGAAGAAGAGTTCTAAAGTACAGTAGGTTGAGAGTATTTAGCGGCAGTTTACTAATTCATACTTACCAACCATAGATCACCCTATAGCATCTTTCTCTTTTTTATGTAATACTGTAATATGAATACTAGCAAGTAGATTTACACTAGGTATGACATTGCAAAAACACTGTGACTTTAAGCCCTACAAGCTTTAACATATAGAATATTGGTTAAATTCTTTTACTTATCAAATAAGAGGTTCTAAAAAGTGTATACTCCAGAAATATTTATAACTCACAAAATATTTGTGAAAACTTGTACTGTCCTAAAGGCATTGGATGTTTTACTCAGTTCATTGGTTAGAAATTGACAGAACTCATTCATATAATAAGTCAGGGCTAAAGCTAATTATGTTGATCTTAAATAGGCTTAAGACATTTATTTAAAGCAAAGCAAAATATAAAACCTTGTTTCACCTAAAATAATGAAATTGAAATAGATTTTTTCTGAAGTAGACAGAAATATACCACCTAAAATGATATGTTATAAAGAAAAATTTAATAACACCTATTGAAATTGCAGATACATTTGATCTTTGACTCAACAATCCCATCTCTAGGGATGTATCCCAAAGATACACTAGTAATAATAGGAAGCACAATATGTGCCAGATTATTTATTGAAGGACCTTTTTATGTTAGCAAAAAAGTGGCAATAACCCAAATATCCATGATTATGGGACTTGTTTAGTAAGTGATAGTATGCTCCACAAAGGGGACACTCTGTTAATGTAAAAGGAAATGTCTATTTCCATATATTACTGTAGTGTAATGTCTTAGATTTATCATTAGTTAAAGAAAAAAGTGGAGAAAAAAGTGAGCCTATTATATCACAATTTAGCTAAGAAAGAAGAGGATGTAAATATATCTTTTTGACAAAAAATGACAAAATGAAAAACTACAATTAAAAAAAATTTTATCACTAGGTAAAGTATAGGTCGAGAATACAGGATAAAGGGCAAAGAGGTAGGAACTAAAGATCTTTGAATCCACTTTTTTTTATATGTAAAAAAGAAATCTTGACAAATAAAAAGAATATGACTAACAAATAACAATGAACAAATTAAACTGTGCAATTTGTTGGTGGAATAATCACCTTGTGCACTCGTGCATGCTTATTTGTGTCCGACCTAGAGAGGAGCTGTTTTAAGAGTCTTTAACATAGTCCTTTGACTTAAAAACAGTCACAGTGATTTCTATAAACATACTATTGGTGAAACTTGTGTTCGTCATTGGAGACTTTTGAGTATTTTGTGGGATTAAGCAGATGAGCAATTATCTGATATCCTCATTCTATCATTACTATTAATGTTGGGAATTGCTATTCTCTGTGTGGCAAAAAAAGAGATTTAAATTAAAATGTTAGAATTGGTTAAATATAAATTCAGTAATTTTGAATTGCAATTGAAGGAATCAGCTAAACTCATGATATATTTTACCTTTAAAAAGTAATCCTACCTGCACTCACTGATAAGACCTAAAATTAATGACTCATAGTTGCATATAACTAAGTTAAAAGGGCTCCTGGAAAAATGTCCCTTCCAGGTATGGAACTGAATACATACAAGATGAGCCTGGGGGCTTATAACTCGTAGCAAGGAAGACATCAAAGTCTATTCCAGTCATACCAAAAAGAGTCACAAGTCAATTTGACTGGGTTCCACCGGCCAAAAAAATAATAAGATAAATAATCTCTGTAATGGATGAAGCACAGTAAGTTTATTTAAAGTGACAAATTAATAATTGCACTAAAAAAGAAAAATCCCTACTTTGTCACCACTGAAGTACACTAAAAATGATAAAAGGAGCAAAATAAATATTATTCTGCCTTTTCTAGTAAATTTTACCTAACAGTAACCAAATGTGGATGAGTATTTGTCTTTCTAAAAGTAATCTATGTAATAAATTAAAAATAATTTAAAAATCAAATCTTTTTGTTGTCCCTGAAATATTAATGGATAAAAACAATAATTATTAATGGCCAGTGAATTACACAAAGAGAAAACACAATGGTTTGGCTCCTAATGAAAGCATATATCACCACTAAAGGAGATTTAACAAATATAACTGAATTTGATCAAGCTCTTAGATTCAACTACTAATGAACATAATATACAGATGGTAGACAAAAATACTAAATGATACCATGAAGATTCAGTCAGCTACATCCAGACTGTAGGTAGCTGAAGAAAAATTACACTGTTTCTAACACACAAGTGTCAAAGAAAAAGAGAAAGGTGGAGAGGAAAACTTTATATTAAATGAAATTAATGAGATATTTCAAATCAAATGTACTGTGAAAATATTAATGGATATTGAGTGAACCAAAAAATAAATTATATTTATGAGACAATTGAAAATAGGACACTGATTGCTATTTTGTGCCACTGACAAACAACTAATCTCAAAAATATACAAGCAACTCGTGCAGCTCAATTCCAGAAAAATAAATGACCCAATCAAAAAATGGGCTGAAGAACTAAATAGACATTTCTCCAAAGAAGACATATGGATGGCTAACAAGCACATGAAAAAATGCTCAACATCACTCATTATTAGAGAAATGCAAATCCAGACCACAATGAGGTACCATTTCACACCAGTCAGAATGGCTGTGATCCAAAAGTCTGCAAGCAATAAATGCTGGAGAGAGTGTGGAGAAAAGGGAACCCTCTTACACTGTTGGTGGGAATACAAACCAGTACAGCCACTATGGAGAACAGTGTGGAGATTCCTTGAAAAACTGGAAATAGAACTGCCTTATGACCCAGCAATCCCACTGCTGGGCATACACACCGAGGAAACCAGAATTGAAAGAGAGAGACACATGTATCCCAATGTTCATCGCAGCACTGTTTATAATAGCCAGGACATGGAAGCAACCTAGATGTCCATCAGCAGATGAATGGATAAGAGAGCAGTGGTACATATACACAATGGAGTATTACTCAGCCGTTAAAAAGAATTCATTTGAATCAGTTCTAATGAGGTGGATGAAACTGGAGCCGATTATATAGAGTGAAGTAAGCCAGAAAGAAAGACACCAATACAGTATATTAACACATATATATGGAATTTAGAAAGATGGTAATGATAACCCTGTATCCGAGACAGCAAAAGAGACACAGGTGTATAGAACAGACTTTTGGACTCTGTGGGAGAGGGAGAGGGTGGGATGATTTTGGAGAATGGCATTGAAACATGTATACTATCATGTAAGAAACGAATCGCCAGTCTAGTTTTGATACAGGATACAGGATGCTTGGAGCTGGTGCACTGGGATGACCCAGAGAGATGATATGGGGAGGGTGGTGGGAGGGGGGTTCAGGATTGGGAACTCATGTACACCTGTGGCGTATGCATGTTGATGTATGGCAAAACCAATACAGTGTTGTAAATTAAAAAAATAAAATAAAAAAAGAAAGAAAATAGGACACTGATTGCTATTTTGTGAATTAAAGAAATGTACTGTGGAAAATTCTGAAAGAGATGGGAATACACACACACACACAGACACACACACACACAGACACACACACACACACACACCTGATCTGCCTCTTGCAAAACCTATATGCAGGTCAGGAAGCAACAGCTAGAACTGGACATGGAACAACAGACTGGTTCCAAATAGGAAAAGAAGTACATCAAGGCTGTATATTGTCACCCTGCTTATTTAACTTATATGCAGAGTATAGCATGAGAAACGCTGGGCTAGAAGAAGCACAAGCTGGAATCCAGATTGCCAGGAGAAATATCAATAACCTCAGATATGCAGATGACACCACCCTTATGGCAGAAAGTGAAGAGGAGCTAAAAAGCCTCTTGATGAAAGTGAAAGAGGAGAGTGAAAAAGTTGGATTCAAGCTCAACATTCAGAAAACGAAGATCATGACATCAGGTCCCATCACTTCATGGGAAATAGATGGGGAAACAGTGGAAACAGTGTCAGACTTTATTTTGGGGGGCTCCAAAATCACTGCAGATGGTGATTGCAGCCGTGAAATTAAAAGACGCTTACTCCTTGGAAGGAAAGTTATGACCAACATAGACAGCATACGGAAAAGCAGAGACATTACTTTGCCAACAAAGGTCCATCTAGTCAAGGCTATAGTTTTTCCTGTGGTCATGTATGGATGTGAGAGTTGGACTGTGAAGAAAGCTGAGCACCGAAGATATGATGCTTTTAAACTGTAGTGTTGGAGAAGACACTTTAGAGTCCCTTGGACTGCAAGGAGATCCAACCAGTCCATTCTGAAGGAGATCAACCCTGGGATTTCTTTGGAAGGAATTATGCTGAAGCTGAAACTCCAGTACTCTGGCCACCTCATGCGAAGAGTTGACTCATTGTAAAAGACCCTGATGCTGGGAGGGATTGGGGGCAGGAGAAGGGGACGACAGAGGATGAGATGGCTGGATGGCATCACCGACTCGGTGGACGTGAGTCTGAGTGAACTCCGGGAGTTGGTGATGAACAGGGAGGCCTGGTGTGCTGCGATTCATGGGGTTGCAAAGAGTCGGACACGACTGAGCGACTGAACTGAACTGAATTGATTGTCATATTTAGGTGTAATATTGGTGATGCATTTTTTAGGAGTCCTTAAATTTAGAGGTATATATTGAAATACAGGTGAGATGTTATAATGTCAGGGATTATTTCAGTATAACACAGGTCAGGTTCCCCAAAAATAGACCTGAAAACAATATTCATGGGGCGATTTTGTTAAGCTGATACATCCGCTGCCACTCATAGACAGCAGATGAGAGTAGGAGTGAACAGATGGTGTTTCATGGAATGTCCTGCAGAAGGCAGCTTTAAGATGATCCTGCAGTGGAATTTAGTGCAAATTAAACCTTTGAAATTTACAAATTCTGTGCTTCCATGCACCACATCTGTCAGTAATTATTTAAGAGCTTTGCAGAGACTAGTAAATTCCCAGGGATTACTGCCCTGGAGATGAGAATAAGGAGATAGAAGTAAAGACACAAGGAACTTAAGAACTGACCAACTTTGCATGTTACATGGACTGTGTGAAACAGGATTGGTCTAGTTGATAACTGGAGTCTGGGTAATGGATGGTGGATACATGTCTGTTATGCTATGTTCTTTAAAATTCAACACCCCTCTGAAGGTTTAAAGGTGAAATTTTTAGGTAAATAAACTGATTGCAAAGTATTCGCTCTGTGTTCCTTGGTTTATGGCACATAACTTCAATCTCTGCCCCTCCTCTTCACATGACCTTGTTCTCTGTGTCTCTCTCTGCATAACTGAAATCTCTCCCTCCTCACACTTATATAAAAAGAGCAGTCATTGGATTTAAGTTAGTTAGTGTTAGTCACTCAGTTGTGTCTGACTCTTTACAACCCCATGGACTGTAGCCTACCAGGATCCTCTGTCCATGGGATTTCCCCAGCAAGAATACTGGAGTGAGTTTTCATTCCCTTCCACAGGGGAGCTTCTTAACCTAGGGATCAAACCCAGGTCTCCTGCACTGCAGGCAGATTCTTTGCTGTCTAAGCCACCAGGGAAACCCAATGGACTTAAGCCCATCACAAATCAGGATTTTTATCTCATTTCAAGATCCTTATTTTAATTATATTTGCAAAGACTCTATTTCTAAATAAGGCTCTACTTACAGATATCAAGAGTTAGAAATTGAATATATCCTTTTGGAGGGAGAGTTTCCACTAAACCCAGCACAGAGTGTGTGAGAGAAGGGGAGTGACTCAAATGATCTTGGCATAAAAAGGATGGGGCAGAGTCTTCAGAGGTTGTTCTCTCTCCTCTAGTTCTAGGGCAATTTATCCATTATACAGTAGCTAACTACCTTTCCATCACCTGCTGCTTGGAAGGAAAGTTATGACCAACCTAGATA
The DNA here is from genome assembly GCF_023091745.1 of Budorcas taxicolor. Lineage (NCBI taxonomy): Eukaryota > Metazoa > Chordata > Mammalia > Artiodactyla > Bovidae > Budorcas > Budorcas taxicolor. Next base: position 93,541,367 of record NC_068910.1, read on the forward strand.
ACATATTCAAAAGCAGAGACATTACTTTGCCGACTAAGGTCCTTCTAGTCAAGGCTATGGTTTTTCCTGTGGTCATGTATGGATGTGAGAGTTGGACTGTGAAGAAGGCTGAGCACCGAAAAATTGATGCTTTTGAACTGTGATGTTGGAGAAGACTCCTGAGAGTCCCTTGGACTGCAAGGAGATCCAACCAGTCCATTCTGAAGGAGATCAGCCCTGGGATTTCTTTGGAAGGAATGATGTTGAAGCTGAAACTCCAGTACTTTGGCCACCTCATGCGAAGAGTTGACTCATCGGAAAAGACTCTGATGCTGGGAGGGACTGGGGGCAGGAGGAGAAGGGGACGACCGAGGATGAGATGGCTGGATGGCATCACTGACTCAATGGACGTGAGTCTGAGTGAACTCCAGGATCTGGTGATGGACAGGGAGGCCTGGGGTGCTGCGATTCATGGGATTGCAAAGAGTCGGACACGACTGAGCGACTGAACTGAACTGAACAACCTTTCGATCACCTGCTGTTTAGCTGTCCAATTTACTTTGGGGAAGACCGCTCATAGGCTAGAAGAACGTTTCCTAATCAACTCCTTCTGGAATGCAAAAAGAAAAAAGAAAAAGCATGGGATAGAAGGTGCACTGTCACTTAATGCAGCATCTTCTGCTTGGACATACGCTTAAAGAGGAGAAAATGGGAGTGCTCTTCGAACATCTTAACTCTCTTTGTTCCCTCTCTTCTTATTGGTCGTTCTCAGTGGTGTGGAAGTTTCTGGCACATAATTTATTTCTCTTGTATTTTATTCTTTAACTAGAAAATAGAAAATTGTAGACAGAGTATATAGTCAGTTCACACCAAAAGAGCTCTTAGAACTAAGTCAACCAGGCTAACATTCAATATACTAAAGAAGTCAATAAGCAAATTTTAAAAATCCTTTCCCAAACTAATTTGCCTGGTTTAAAAGCCTACGATATCTTGCTGCAAGATCCATTTAGGGGATACAAAATGCTAAAGATTTTTTGGACATCTCTCCTTGATGATTTCTGTTGCATTACTAATTACTTCCCATCCCTACCCCCAGCTACCCTAAGCCCATTAGCTCCAGGAAGATGAACGTGGTAAAAATTAAGGTGAAAAACCTGATATTCCATATTTTATTCTATCAAATAATAAGAGATACGGAATGAGAATGGCTACCGGGAGACAATAATTAGTAAGAAAACCACAGAAATGAAAACAAAGTAGAGCAAAATGGGCTTATCCTGAACCTTTGTGAAACCAGCAAATTTCGCCTCCTTAACCCTCTCCCAAGGCCTCTCCTCCCTGTTTTCTACTCCTTCTGTTCCCATTGGTGAGCCCTGGCATGATTTCCTCCATCAGCACTCCTGCAGGACACCACTCTCTCAAAGTCTTTCCTCCTGAGGGGTACCACTAGCTTCCCACACACCATAACATTTCACCAGATGTTCAGTGCTGATGTTGCTGCTCTTGTTTGGGACCTATTCCTCTGCTTCCTCTCCACCCCCACATACACAGCAAGCAGCTGATTTTCTTTAACTCCAATTTTTGTATAGCATTATCTCAAAACCTCAATGAGTCTAAAGCTTATAAGAGCATCAGTTATCAAACTCATTGCAAATGTGGGCTGGAGAAATCTGAAACGCACACACAGAGAAGTCTGCTACATGCCCTTCTCCAACTGAAGCAAAAAGAAAAAGTTTTACTAGTGTAGGTGGAACAAAGGAAGGGTGGGGAAGTTTTTCTTAAACTGTGTGTATCCCTGAACGACTTCACAGTTCATGTTCAGCTTTCATCAGAATTGTGCACAGCCTCAAGACCTAACCTTGGCCTCCAGCACGCAATGCTCACTGCACCTCATTCTGCAAAATCAGTGAATGCTCAGGTGCACAAATGCACAGTAGCTGACTTTACAAAATGGGTAGAAATGGAAATCTGGGGCCACAGCTTGCCGTTTGTTTAAAGCTAGATAAGATTCATATTACTTTTTTCTTTAAGATTACGAAAGTGTGATATTAGTTCCATTGCCTAATATAATACATCTTCTAGATTTACAAAAATTAGTGGCAGAAGTAGCTTAGGGCTAGTGAGTGTTAGGGGAGGGAAAGGGTCCATATCCTTTGATTGCTTATTAATATCTTCCTTTATAGACTGTATGTGCATCTTATGTGAAGGTTATATGAAAAGCATCCACTGATGATCCAAAAAGGACTTAAATGAGTTTGGACTGCAAACAAAAGATTGCAGAAATGGAAAAAAAAAAAAAAATCCAGCCAATAAAAGAGTTCTATTGGTTGGCCAAAATGTTCTTTGGCCAACTCAATATTTTTTGGCTAGCATATCTACCAAAGTAGCCTGCAGTGAATAAATAAACTTTCTTCAGATTAGTGAGGAGATAATCTTTCTGTTTAGTCAGACTCAGATTCTAAGTTGTCCTTTTTTCCCCAAGTTTGCTTATTGTTTATTTCCCACTTGGGAAAATATAGTTTCTGCTAAAGCTGGTTACTTAAATGCTCTGTCCTGAGTTTAATTTTAATCATGTGGTATTTTTTCTCTGAAAATGCAACAAAATTCTGATTTAAATCTTTTTTTAAAATATCCTTTTACTGCTATTCAAATTTAATTATTGTAAGAACAGTACCACTATATTAAAATATAATCACCTTACACCTTTTGGCTTCATGACAATGTTCATAAAGTGCTTAATATTCATGTAACATGCTACCTCATCCTGTAATATCACTATATTTATGGAAAGAAATTGTAATCCTCTTTACTGGCTCAGGTTAATTCCAATAAAATATTAAATCCATTTTCTAATCTAAATGAGTTCATTAGGAGAGGCATGGTACTGAGAATACCAAACTCTCTACAGAGTTCAGCTTCATTACATTTCCGCACTGTGCGTTTCCAGACCTGTTGTACTACATTTATGAGGATTTATCTGTACTGTTCCAAAAACATTCATCCTAATTCTACTCCTTCTGTGCATGCTAATCATGAATATGTTAAGTGGAAATACTAAGCTTGTAGCCAATCTCATCCCCAGATGGGTTCAAGTTATGATTACAGAAGCAAATTTGCCATAAGCACTCTTAGAGCAGTGCCAGTGAGCAGGAAATGAAGGTTTGAAGCTATGCTAAAAAAAGAGAGACAGAGAGAAGAAAAGAAGATAGCTTGAGACAAAGTAGGAATATCACAGACGTTAGAGAAACAGAAAAAGGAAAAAAAAAAGGGGGGTTATTTCCAGATTGTTGTGTCTGAGGGAGAGCTTCAAGAATATATAAATAGATCTGTCCAAAGAAATTTAAAATAAATACAGGGATTAAATCATTAGTTTTAACTGCTTGGAGTCTCCAAAAGTCCATAATCTGAAGTTGAACTCCACATTATGCAGCTCATTACATCTAGCAAAGCTTTACTCCATTAAGCTCTCCATTTGAAAGAAATAATGGGCTTTTTAGGAAGGGAAGATGAGACCAATCAGGGATGTTCAGGTAGTGAATAATTATACAGTCCCCAGCTGTTTGCCCATGGAGTGCTTTGACCTGTTTTTCACTATACCTAGCAGCTATTTTCTTTCCTTGCAGGTAAAAGAAGCAAACAAACAAACAAAAAATAGATAGTTTGGATTACATATCACATGAAATGAACCCATTAAGAATTTTTTAATCACCTCCAATATGTTGGCATTGGCAGTAACCTCTGAGTAAAACCACCTTAATCTACATTTCAGATGTTTAGTTAATTTAAAAAAAAAAAAAAGGCATTCTTAAATAGACATGTGGATATCCACCTATTTTTGGTATAAAATAAGATGGAGATGAGCAAGAAGCATGTTATTTTTGAGTGCTAGTTATTAAAGCTTGATATAGGTCCTTGTTAATCTGTACGATGTCTGCAATAATTTGTCAGACTAAAGGGATATCCAGCAGCCACTGGTTGTCACTGTTGCACTACGAAACAGCAATGTCTTTCAAAAGGCTGCCTTTAAAGAACAAAGTTTGAAATAGTGCATTTGACTGCTTGGGTTAGCACTAAAGCAGAGCACCGAAACCCATACTAAGACCCGCATGGATTTCAGACTAGTATTAGGCATTTTAATGTGGAAGTTTGGTCAAAGAATAGTAGGCAAATTACATTAGATGCAAAATAAAGATCTAATTATATATATATATATATTTTGTATTTAAATATCCATGAGAGATACCTGTTATATCTGTTAATTGCAGCACATCTTCTTTCTGATTTTTAAACTATTATGCTAATGTCCACTGTGCATAATTGATCACTTCAAGGCTTAGATACATTATTCAAATGAAGTGCTTTCTAATGACTGCGCTTATAACATTTTTAACCAGTAGATGAGTAGGTTGCCTTGGCATAATCTTCCCTTTTCCCAAATATGATTAAAACTGGCAAGACAAGAAATCAATGGAATCCTGAATATAAAATCCCAAAAATATTCTGCTGTGTTTGAAATTAATTAAGTACTGTGATGCAGGAGGCTCAAATCGATAAACATCAATGATGGTAGTGTTAAAGGTGGGAAGAGTTGGCAAGAATTCCTGGTTATAAGATGATTATCTACTCAATGAAATTAAAGGTTAAAATTAGACCGACTGTGCTCTGGGAAAATGCAGAGGCAGGTCTTGTGTTCCCAAATACAATCTTTCAAATTTGAAAAATTATACTTTTTAAACAAATGAGAGGATAGCACTTCAATTTCAGTTTTAATAAAATCAGATACTTTCTAAACTGTGTTGAGTGAAAAAAAAAACTGGGAACTAATGTTTTCCAATTATCACAGTCAGAGTTGACCCAGAGAGAGGAGGCTGAAAGTATCAGTGGTGCTTTTTGCTCATCATTTGCACATATTTTGCTGGACTGTGGGGCTACTTTCATATAATTTCTCAAGATAAAGTACTTTTGTTTTTCAAGGTCATTCTTTGTTCTTTTATTTATTCTCTTTATTCCCTCCCTTCTTTTTTCTTTCTTTCATTCTTGCTTTTTTCCCCTTAACCTCAGGCAGAAGTTAAAATCCAGAAGCAAAGAGGCAGAAGTCATAATCCAGAGCAAATGAAAAGAAGAAATAACTACACTACCAATATTGCTAATAGCTATAAGTAATTGTTTGTCCCATCTTAACATTAGTTTCCTCATGAAAAATAGGTAAAGATATAAACAGACCATATCAATCATACCTCTTACATTTCCTTAAATCTGAAACTTTTATTAAGATTAAGCATTTTAAATACACTGACTTTTTTGTGTATTTAATATGACAAATAAGAATTATTTCCTTCCCTTGCAAGAGGCAATCACAGTAGCAGAAATGATTTTACAAGAACATTGTTTATGTCCAAAAAATTAAACTATGAAAAGAAAACCTATCAACAGTGGTATCTAGAGCCTATCAACACCCTTCCCACAGTGTCTTCTTTAAATCAAGTATTTTTAATGTAAAAAGAAGGAAAGCCACATGATCAGTAGGAAAATGACAATCCATGGCCTTTATACAAGGCCTACAGCTTCAGAATCTCTCTGCAGAGTCTTTAAATACATATTTTAAGCAAACTTCCCACATAATTAGGAACATTAAACTTTGAGAGTCACTCTTTCTGTCTCATTAAAGAAGAGAAAACATATTATGACATTATAAATTTTATAATTAAGCCATTTTCATGATCAATAGAATCATGAACAAAGGTTATATAATATAATTTAGATGAACAGCCCTGAATAGAAGGTAGCATTTTTATTCCAAATAATCATATAATTATATATATTGATAAAGGTATATTTTATAAACTATACAAAATACAAGCACTAAAGAAAGAAAGAAATCTCTTGAAAATATGTGCAATGAAAGAGATTCCATGAAACATACACTAGGTAGCCAAAAAGCAAAACAAAAACCTCATTTCTTCTATCCTGTGTCAGCTCCTGTATCATTGCCTTCCTGAATTAAAATCACATTTCATTGGGTATCCTCAGATGGTTTGAGGCAAGTTTTTGGTGTTCAAGTTCTTTGCACCTCCAAAATACTATACTCAACTCTATTCATGTAATAATTACAGGGTAATCATTTGGTGAATCAAAAAGATAGCACACACTGTATACCTTATACCCTTAAGACCATGCGTGCTTAGTCATTTCAGTCATGTCTGATTCTTTGCAACCCTATAGTTTATACCCATCAATCTCCATGGGATTCTTCAGGCAAGAATACTGGATTGCTGTGCCTTTCTACAAAGGATCTTTCCAAGTCAGGAATTGAACACATGTATCCTGTGTCTCCTGCATTGCACGAGGATTCTTTACCCACTGAGACACCTGAGAAGCCCCCACTAAGACCATATATATCTTCTTTAATCATTTAAGGTAAAGCAAATTTTTATAAGTTAAATAAATTTCAATTTGATGCTTAAAGTATATTATTTATATATAATCTATGCTCTAATGTCTCGTGCCTCTTATGTTCTCTGAAAGGAGTGCAATGAATGCATAAATAGCTTTAACCAAAAGAGAAGGAAAATAAAAGATTAGGAAGGAGGCAGGCATCCAAAGTGCAAATACTACCAGCCTGATATTTAAGGCTGTGACAGTTCCTAGTTTCCCCTTCTTCCTTTTGGAGCCAGAACTCACATCCAGGTTTTGGGTGGGCACAGACCTCCCTGCTAGAGACTATACTTCTCAAATGCCTTGGCCATGTGACTATGTTGTCTCCAAAGAAGTAAGAATTTGCACATATCCCTACCATAAAAGGAGATCTCATTCCCCTTAGTTTCTTATTTCTTTCTCTAGAAGTTAAAATGCTACCATGGTGGTGATCCAGCCTCAATGTTGACTGACTACAATACCCTAGGGAAGGCAGACTAAGGAAACTGAAGGAATCTCAATTTGTACTTTAAACAAGTGAAAAGAAAGTAAAGTTCTAGAGAGTCTGAGGGTGCTGCATTTTTAGCCCTTTGTGATAGCCTTTAGGGGCTTCCCAGGTGGTACTAGTGGTAAAGAACTTACCTGCTAATGCAGGAGATGTAAGAGATGCAGATTTGATCCCTGGGTCAGGAAGATCCCCTGGAGGAGGGCATGGCAACCCACTCTAGTATTCTTGCCTGGAGAATGCCATGGGCAGAGGAGCCTGGCAGGCTACAGTCCACAGGGTCACACAGAGTCAGACACGACTGAATTGACTTAGCACTTAGCCTGAAATGAAACTATTTCAGCCATACCAAAAAAAAAAAAAAAGAATAGTGTTATATCATGTTCACTCAGTTTTCTTCATCTTGAGTTCACTGATTATGTGGTTGACCAGCAGAATTTAGGGAAAATTTATTTGTGGAATTTATAGGTGGAACTCCAGAATAAGGCATCACAGGAAGACAGCCAAAACTTTGGGAGAGAATTGATATAAATGTTATTATTACTGATGAAGAATATTTGGAAATATGGAGTATACTTTAGTCTCAAGGAGAGTAAAATATTTAATATTCTAAAATGGAAAAAAAAAAAACTTAGCTCTTGTCATACCTAGGGATAAATGTCATACCCAGAAAGTACCTAGTTGTGAGAAATACAAATTATTTAAGTAATTGCTTAACAAAACTACTAGAGAGCAAGTCGAGTATGAACAAAGTGAAGAGTTAAAATCCCCAGTTTAAAGCAATTTAAAGCATAATTCAGCTTCCCACTTTAACTCATTTAATATAATGTTTTAAGACAGACATTTATCTTTAAAAAAAAGCTACATTACTATTCCAGTATCTGAAATACTTATTTCTTAAAACAGATTTTAAACTACATGTAATAATATTGTGAGTTTTAATTTTAAAACCGACCATCCAAGGTAGGTATTTTAAGTCTCTGATGTGTGTATGCCATTTCTCCCTTCCCATGGACCGAGTCACAACTTTAAAGTACGAAACAAGCCACCACCTCTTAACCTTTGTAAAATATGTGCTCTTTTGAGAAACGAATACACAGAATAAGCACAAAAGGATAGTGAAATGTTCAGGAAGGGATTCTATAAAGACAGAGGCAGCTAAAGTAAAACTATAGAAGAGGTAGCATTTCTGTTCATAGTCTCTGCTGACTCCATGCACTTCCTTCACTTCCATGTGCATCACTGACCCCTAAGCATCCAGGAAGGCTAGACCAGCCAGTCTCTGATTTGCCTCTGGTGGCTGCCAATCACTCAGATTCTCAGGATTTTCCTGGAATATTTGTTAAACCCTCAGCTTTGGAACTAAGTTATTTTCCTCGGAAATTCTGGGAGGGTTTGTATGCCACATTATGCCAACACCTTAGTCTCTTTACCCTTAGTAAAAGCACCTGAGTCTTTTGTCCCCCAAAATTATCTCTGTGCAGTAAAAATGCCTGAGACTTATGTCCCAAGAAACTGTCTTTACCCAGTAAAAATGCCAGAGCTATTTTCCAAGAAATGGTTGCTTGTTTTTTAAGATGGTCTTTAGCAAACTAGATCAACTATTACACAAAGAGGAAGAGTGATAGCCACTTCTTTCTCTCTGCATGTATAGATAATATACATCTATACTGAGGAGAGTTTGTGATGACGACGCCTGATGAAAACAGAATGCAGACTGTAATGTCAAGGTTTTGAGACAATTTGATGGGGGAAAGCACTCAGTTGGCAGTCCTTTGAAAATTCACTAGGAATAAGTTAATGTGATTCATTCTCACCCATCGGTGCAATTTTTTTAACTATAGCATATCTAAGGTCACTAAATCAATGAGTCCATGTTTCTAAGACTGACTCAAATATTTAACACAAAATTGTATTTATTGTTAACTAAAAATATATTGAGTATGTCTTAAACCTGCAACCTGCCAACATTATATTTCACCTATCAATTATTATCCATACAATGGTTACTCAATTTGTCCCATTCTTTTTTCCATTCTATGCTTTGTGTAAGTGCAGAAATTAAAAAAATCACTGAATATTTGAATTCTTCTTTCTGTTAGGTTGCTATAGAACAGAAAAAAAGAAAAAACAACAAGACTCATCATCCTTATCTGAACACTGCCAAATAGACAGACTTGAAATATCTAAGATTTTCATCCTTCTTGGAAATGGTTTTCAGCTTAAAGGCATTTGACCTGGAGTGAGGTTATATTTCAGTCAGCCTACTGAATGGTATCTAGAGAGGCCCGTCAGCAGAAGCTTAGCAGAAAAATGTGAGTGAAAGTTCAAGTGCCTGGTAGCTGAGAAGCTGGAGGAGGGCAAATCGCCTTGAATATCAAAGCTAAAATTTTGTCAAAATGGCAAAAGTCATTTCTAAAACGAGGCATCCCAGGAAGGCATTAATTGAGGAAGCTCATATAATAGTTGGCCTATTTGACTAAGGGCATCTTAAAAAGCTTTGAAATAGTTTCTGGAGACATATAAAACCTAGACATTTTTATTAGGGGTAAAAGGATAAGATTCACAGACAGCAGGTGTTGATATAATGTAACTAACCTCTCCCAATATCCCTGATGAAAGTAACTCAGTTCAGAAGCCGAGAGTTCAATAAAGATTATAGCATAATACTGACATAGCTGAGAAAAAGTCTAAGGAATTTTATTCTAGGATATATAACAGGATGCTTATGATCAATAATCAATTATGAATTGACTATAGAGCTGACTGTTTCAGTCTGAACATTTTAAAGACAATATTTTCTAATATGTGTAGAAATGATTAGGGAAGAGAAAAAGTTTAAAACTCATAAACTAGGTAGGGCCAGGTTAATCAAGACAGATGTTGGTGCCTGGGTCACTCTTTTCTGTATTTAGGGATGATGGTGCAGAAATCATCAATGCCTGATGTTATGAAATGTTTCATGTTTTTTTTTCCTCCCCTCAAAGTGAGCAAACTGATCTGTGATGGCTGCACATACGCATTGTCTGCTGGGCCACTGACAGCAATTTTCAGTCTATTTCTGTAAATTGAGCTTTACAATGTCCTTTGAATGCTTCCCTCTAGATTATAGGGGCTACAATGCTGTTCAGTATACAGGAATCCCCTTTGCCTTTAGCTGCCTTCCAACACAATTGAGCCTAGATAAATTGAGTAGTGCACCTCATTTTTATCAGTTGGGTATAACATTGTCAGCAGAGTAAGTGGGAGTGCTTTTCCGGTTTAGCAGAAGATGGAGGAAATAGTCAAAAGGGGGGTTGGCTACCTGACTTGAAGTTTAGAATAGTTAGAGACTCAAACTGACCAACTGTTTGGCCCAGAGTTTCTTTCTTGATTCTTAAAGATCTGTGTAGGAGATTTATCAGGAGTAAGTGAGCAGGTGCTCCCACTCTTTTTGCAAGCTGGTGCTTAAACTGACTGAATAGCAGCAAACCGATATAGTCTTAAGAGTGGTATTAGGCTCCCGTTGTCCTTCTACTATCTTTCCATGCTGCCATTATAGTGCACATTAATGTTCTGGCTGATGCTCTCAAGAATACCAACAATGCCAAAAATATAGGCAAATGCCAGGTGCTTATTAGGCCATGCTCCAAAGTCATCATCAGCTTTCTGTGATGATGAAGCATGGTTACATTGAAAAATAAAAGTGAAAGGCACTCAGTCATGTTTGACTCTTTGCCATCCTGGAATTCTGGCCTGGAATTCTCCAGGCCAGAATACTGGAGTGGGTAGCCATTCTCTTTTCCAGAGGATCTTCCCAACCCAGGAATCAAACCCAGGTCTCCCACATTGCAAGCAGATTCTTTACCAGCTGAGCCAGAATTTGTCAGTTTGAAATAATCAGTGATTACGCGGCTGGGAAAATTGTTGTGAACCTCACAGGCAGGCTGAATAAGTATGGAGGGATCAGCCTCAGATTTGATGTACACCTCGGGGATCTAGAATAATGGCAGAGTAGCCTGATCCTGTCAGTTTGGTTTCATTGTTCTGACAACCACGGCTGCCATCAGGGACCATGAGGAAGCAAGACAACACACAGGAGGGAAAATATTTAGATTCTTTTCTAGGGATGTAATTTTGTTGTTGTTGCCCAGTCATGCCCAACTCTTTGTGACCCCATGGACTGCAGCATGCCAGGCCTCCCTGTCCCTCACCATCTCCCAGAATTTGCCCTAGTTCATGTTCGTTACATCAGTGATGCCGACCAGCCATCTCATCCTCTAACGCCCTCTTCTCCTTCTGCCCTCATCTAAGGGATGTAATACATACATGCAAATAAAATGCCTCAGAAAGGGAAAAAAAGGAATAGTGTGAGGAGGTGGCATGCATCAGGAAATTCCACGTAGGTGGCAGGAATTCTATTGCATCCCAGCATTCGTACGTTTAGTTAGGAACCACAGCTCAAGCTTCCCTTCTCTGACACAATGATTACTGTTCTCTCATTGTGACTTCACATGCATGAAGTTACTGATTACTAACTCTGAATAACAACAAAAACTGGTAATGTGTGACCACTGATAGGAGTAAATCCCCACCTCCCATTACAAATTCACAGCAAGGCATACTCATACAGGCATGTGTCTATATATGTACTTCCTTCAGACTTGTTCACACAATGGGCTTGAGGTCAATCCCAAAGATTATCATAAACAGAGAGTATACATCATAATTAAAAAGTTTCAAGCACTGGAAAGCATTGGAAATGGCATGTCCATTTTGTTGATGATTTCCTCTCTACTTTCTACTCTGGGAGTCTTTTCATTTCTCTGTTAATAGAAAGGGAAAGCAGTCCCTGTCCTGTTTGCAATGAGATATTGCAATCCTATTTCAATTTATAAGTACTACCAAGGATATCAACTCATAAATTGAATATCCATTTATTGTAACAATATTGCTAAATTGGGGCGACAAGACTATGAGTCCAAAACCCTCACTGCAATGACCAATAAGCAGCAAGGAAGCCAACAGTCCTGAGTCCATCAGCAGTCTATCAATACACATGATTCTATGCGCACTGTTTAGATAGGTCAAGACCTTTTGTGTATTTTTTATTCCACCCCAGTTGGCATTCCATGCCTCCTTCAGAGGAATCTAAATGACACTTTCCCACAGGGAGTCCCAAAACACCACCTATCTCCATGTTCAAACTTGGCTCACACATCATCTGCAGGGAGTCAGTCATATGGTCCACCATGTTGCCACCATCACAGTCCTTCCTTGAAGATAATCCTGTTGCTGCTGCTAAGTTGCTTCAGTCGTGTCCGACTCTGTGCGACCCCATAGACAGCAGCCCACCAGGCTCCTCTGTCCCTGGGATTCTCCAGGCAAGAACACTGGAGTGGGTTGCCATTTCCTTCTCCAATGCATGAAAGTGAAAAGTGAAAGTGAAGTCACTCAGTTGTGCCCAACTCTTAGCGACCCCATGGACTGCAGCCCACCAGGCTCCTCTGTCCATGAGATTTTCCAGGTGAGAGTACTGGAGTGGGGTGCCATTGCCTTCTCTGAAGATAATCCTAAAGCCAGTTACTTTTCCTCATGTGTATGAGTGTGTCCAGTCATGCCTGACTGTTTGTGACCCTATGGACTGTAGCCCACCAGACTTGTCTCTCCGTGGAATTTTCCAGGCAAGAATACTGGAGTGGGTTGCCATTTCCTTCTCCCATATTTCCTCTAATTGTACATAAAATATATGTCCATGACAAATTTTATGTTTGAAATGGTTTTAGCTTTGTGCTTTATTATAGACATTAGTTGATAATAAATCAGGTTCTTTTTTTTTATCACTGCTCTTATGTTTAGTTCAATTTTATATTTTTCCAAAGTCTGTTTTCCTTCAATTATCTCTCTCTCTTTAGTTGCTAAGTTGTGTCCAACTCTTGCAACGTCATGGACTGTAGCACACCAAGATCCTCTGTCCATGAGATTCTCCAGGCAAGAATACTGGAATGGATTGCCTTTTCTAGGGCCTTCAATCATGATCTTATTTATTTTGAAGTAACATTTGTACTTGATTACATTAATAGTTATCACTGTTGATTTTGTTACTCATTTTACTACCTAAACCTCTTTTTATTGAAGTATAGTTTATTTACAATGTTGTACTAATTACTGTTGTATAGCAAAGTGATTCAGTTATACACACACACACACATATATATATACACATACATGTTTTTATAATAACTATTTTCAATACCTATGACAAACCCAAATCTCTTAAATATAAAACACGAGACCCCTTCTGCCAGGTATACCTCTATGGGCCCAAAGGTATCTTTAACGCTATTTACATCTGAATGTAAAATGCTTCTAAATAAAAAGTTCTGTTTGAAGAGTTCAAGGATATGACTAAAAATTTTCAGTAATGTGGATTAAAATAAGCCAAAGCCTCAGCAGTCATAAGCTCTACTTATCTACTTCCAAGCAGAGCATTTAACCACTTTCCAACAATTAACAAGCTCCAAACCCTTCTAGTCCAGGTTTTCCCTGTGTGTGTTCAGTCTCTCAGTTGTGTCCGACTCTTTACAGTGCCATGGACTGTAGCCCATCAGGCTCCTCTGTCCATGGGATTTCCCAGGCAAGAATACTGTAATAGGTTGCTTTTTCCTATACCAGGGGATCTTCCCAATTCAGGGACTGAACCCAAACTTCTTGAGCCTCCTGCTTTGGCAGGCAGGTTCTTTACCACTAGTGCCAGGTGTTATTTAAATGTTTAGAGCCTAAAGTGGATGCCAATAATAAGGATCTCCAATGGCACATTTTGAAAAGACTTAAGAACTTATAGTGCTATTCTTAAGACTTACTCATCTTGTTACTAAGATTATACCAATATTTGATTCAACAGTTCCCCTGTTTAAATGTGACCTAATACCAAAATCACTGCAGACAGTGATTGCAGCCATGAAATTAAAAGACACTTACTCCTTGGAAGGAAAGTTATGACCAATCTGGATAGCATATTTAAAAGCAGAGACATTACTTTGCCAACTAAGGTCCGTCTAGTCAAGGCTATGGTTTTTCCAGTGGTCATCTATGGATGTGAGAGTTGGACTGTGAAGAAAGCTGAGTGCTGAAAAATTGATGCTTTTGAACTGTGGTGTTGGAGAAAACTCTTGAGAGTTCCTTGGACTGCAAGGAGATCCAACCAGCCCATTCTAAAGGAGATCAGTCCTGGGTGTTCATTGGAAGGACTGATGCTGAAGCTGAAACTCCAATACTTTGGCTACCTCATGCAGATTTGACTCATTGGAAAAGACTCTGATGCTGGGAGGGACTGGGGGAAGGAAGAGAAGGTGACGACAGTGGATGAGATGGCTGGATGGCATCACCGACTCTATGGACATGAGTTTGAGTAAAATCCAGAAGTTGGTGATGGACAAGGAGGCCTGGCGTGCTGCGATTCATGGGGTCGCAAAGAGTCAGACACAACTAAGTGACTGAACTAGCTGACTGACTGAATACTATAAAGTGCAAAGAAAGTTTCTATCTATGAGAGCAGATGCTCTACCTGTGTTTCTCATGTTCAACACTGTGCAAAACTTAAGCTATTGTTCCTCATGTCAGACCTCAATGATGATTGGAAAAATAAAAAAATAACACACGTTATTCCATTTGTCCTCAATTCCTGCCTCTTGCCATGCCTTTCTTACTTACATGAAATGATGATCACTTACAAAGTGCTTACTATGGGCCAGTTAAACCCATTTAATTCTCATAAAGGCCCTAGGGTGTAGGTAACATTATGATTGCCACCCTGTGTTAGAAGACTCAGTCCTAGAGAGCTGAGAATTTTGACCTGGATTGCACAAGTAGTAAGTGGAGTGGCGCTCAAGTGCAAGTGGTTCAGAGACATCCCTTGCCTTATTGCAGATCACTGTCTCACCATTTTGGTGTTCGACTACTTCTTAATCACAGAACCTGGGAGTGAGATGGCAGAGGGGGTGAAATTTAAGAAACTCTGGAATTCGTTTAATCCTAACCCTGGAACTCCTGGGTGTGGTTTTTCAGTCCTGATGCTGGAACTTCTGTCTGACTTCCAACAGCTCTCTAGCTGCCTTCATTTTTCCATGAAAGAAAGTGAAAGTGAAGTCGTTCAATCATGTCCAACTCTTTGCGACTCCATGGACTGTAGCCTACCAGGTTCCTCCGTCCATGGGATTTTTGGAACCTCGAACATCTGCTTATCTCTTATCAAGTGCCCGTGTGAATGAGACTCATTATCTCAATCTGATCCTAAAGTCTTTCTTTGAGATACATGAAGTTTCCTAAGATTATGATAGAACCATTGAAATAAAAAAGGAAAATAAACATCACAAAGTATCTAATAGAATTAGAAAAGATTGTTTTCCCCAAGTCCCCATCTGAGCATTTCAAATCTCTCACTGCTTTTAAAACTGTGGATTCTGCACTTGTCAGTGTGGGCCGAGGCCTATATTTCAATTTTTTCCCCTTATATTTTTGGATGTTTGAATTTATGTCTTATGCACCATTCCACTCATTACTCTAGCTTTTCCATGCTAGCTTTTTCTTTTAAACCCACTGTAGAAAAGGTGTTGCTTTCCCAAGGTGCTAAATGTTCAATTAAAAAAAAAAAAACAAAACTCTGCTTTTTTATACTATTTTGTGTTTTTGACAATAACAGCTGTTTTTAATGAGTCTTTTTCAAATACAATTAGTCCATTTTTTTTATTATTATTCTCCATCCCTAATTCTCTCTTAATGGTTTGCTAGAAGAAGACAGAAATTTCTACATTTCTTTTCTTCTTGTCTCCTTTGATAAGAAAGGATAAAAGAAAACATAATTCCATTGCTCCCATTTTTCCCTCACTTATGGGAGATTTAAGGTTCAACTATATATATATAGGAAAAATCCAACCATTCTTGTTTTCTTCCATGCAGACAAAACCACCTTTCTCATTTCCAAACAAACATTTAATCATGATGCTATTTCCTTGTGTATATTAAAATAATTGTTATAATTTTTTCCAGTCTCTTTCCCTTTTATGTTCCCCTATATTTGAGGCTTTTTTCTTTCACAGCAAATTCTGCATTGAGTATAATATCTAGAAAATTATAATTGCTCTCTAAATATTTATTGAATGAATAAATGAATTAAATGTTCTCTTTATTATTACTATATTGACATAGTAAAATATTTAAAACTAAAATAAAATAAAAAGTGTCACTCAATTAAAAAAGAATACATTTTAAGTTTCAAAAAGAGAGAAAAACAAACTAAATATCCATACACATAAACATCAACTCTTTCCCAAAGTTAAAATTCTTCCTCCTACATTACAAAAAATCAACAGATTCTCATGTGGATAACCTTTTAATCACTATAGTTTTAAAGTTTCATTTTTTAATACAATGGCCTAGGAATAAAATACCAAAGAGTTCTGATTCAAGTGTTGGTATAGGTAAAAACTCAAACTGTATAAAAGAATTTATATATAAAGTGCAAATGCAACCTTGAATAATCTCTAGGCTGCCAGTTTTAAATCAAAATGTGTCACATGTTACCTTTGGGGAGAGTTCTTGATTTTATATCATAGGGTACCCAAGGGCAGAGGTAGAAGCTAAGTAAATACATGTTGAATTGACTTTCAGCACTTTGAGAAAAGTAATTTTTGAGAATTGATGTTTCATTTCTCCCCCAGTTTTCCTCAGCCTTTCTCAACAGAGAGAACGTTATTTTTAATATTTGCTTCACATTTTCCAAGGTCTTCCTGGAAATTTGAACATTTTATGATGGTTTGTTTGCTACTTCTACTTTTATCAAGTTTAAGGATAGAAAAAAGTGAAAAGAAATAAATTAAATACAATAAACAAGGGAAAAGAATGGAAAGACATGCTTGGAAATGTTGAAAAATCAAAAAAAGTAGCAAGGAGTTTTCTTACATAAGAATATGAGTGTTTATTTGTGGAAACACATACACACACACACACACACAAATATACCCATACCTACTCATACAACTCTACATCTAAAATTTGTATGTTGTTGCAAAATGAAATATGCAATCTTTAGGGATTTTCACTAGGTTAGTTTCAAAATATTTAAGTTGTAGAAATTATTGCTTTGGGGATTTAAAAATGCAAGAAATATGTAATCAATATTTAAAAACATTATTTTCC
Organism: Budorcas taxicolor; assembly: GCF_023091745.1. Classification (NCBI taxonomy): domain Eukaryota; kingdom Metazoa; phylum Chordata; class Mammalia; order Artiodactyla; family Bovidae; genus Budorcas; species Budorcas taxicolor. The sequence continues at coordinate 93,558,441 of NC_068910.1, forward strand.
AGATAAATATTTTCTCTTGAGATTACAAACTACTTGAAATATGCTTATTTTTCTAAGACAAAATGCAGATACCTGTCTGGCTTTATCAAAAATAAACTTTCAAAAAGCTATTTATTATCACAATACACATAGCATATTTATATTCCCATAAATTTTATTTCAATTTCACAAGAATAATAAAATGGGAGATAAAAAGCTGTCAAATGTTGGAATATTTTACATTTTATTAATGTATTATAAATATGTCATATTTATTGTAGCAAGGAGTATAATTTATACTCCTCATAACTTATAATTTATATCATAGCAAGGAGTATATTTATATTGACATATAAGTATGTCAATTTATCACAGATAATATTAGGCTGGCAATTTTCATTTTCATATGTTCTGTGACTGTTCTATTATTCCTTTAATTTTTATTCTTAATTATTTTTTTAATGTTTTTATTATTAAATATTTTTTTTCTTATTTTAGAGTACTTTTCTGTTATATTTGAAATCAGACCCCATTGTTGTTGTTTTCAGTCACTCAGTCATGTCTAAATCTTTGCAACCCCAAGGACCACACCACAGCAGGCTTCCCTGTCCTTCGCCATCTCCCTGAGCTTGTTCAAACTCATGTCCATTGAGTTCCTGATGCCATCCAACCACCTTGTCCCCTGTCATCCCCTTCTCCTCCTGCCTTCAATTTTTTCCAGCATCAGGGTCTTTTCTAATGAATCAGCTCTTCCCATCAGGTAGCCAAAGTATTGAAGCTTCAGCTTCAGCATCAGTCCTTCCAATCAACTCAGGGTTGATTTTCTTTAAGATTGACTGGTTTGATTTCCTTGAAATCCAAGGGAATTTCACCACAGTTCAAAGGCATCAGTTCTTTGGTGCTCTGACTTTTTTTATGGTCCAGCTCTCACATTTATACATGACTACTGGAAAAACCAAAGTTTTGACTAAATGGACAATGTTTCTGCTTTTTAATACACTGTCTAGGTTTGTCATAGCTTTTCTTCCAAGGAGCAAGCATGTTTTAATTTCATGGCTGCAGTCACCATATACAGTGATTTTGGAGCCCAAGAAAATAAAGTTTGTCAGTGTTCTATTGTTTCCCCATTGATTTGCCATGAAGTGATGGGACTGGATGCCATGATTCTTTACTGAATGAGCCACCAGGAAAGCTGTTGAAATGGCCCTCAGATCCCATAGTTTTGTTTTATTTTGTGTGTGTGTTAAAACAAAGACATGTGATTCTCTCAAAGACTTGTCAAACTTGTTCCATTAAGGCTAATATGCAGCACAATTTATTTTTTTAATGTCAGTTTAGTCACCTTGGGATTAGAAAGGTTTCAAAAATCATCATATTTATCCAGACTTTTCTTCTGATAAGCGCCATGGTGAAGACAATGGGGTGTTATCCCTTGGTAAGCAAGCTGGGTATGTAAGACTTCTTTAAGAAAAACAGAATTAACACATTCAAGACATCAGTAAATAAACTGAAACCATTATTATTAGTGAGAATACACAGGTAAATTATTCCTAGGCATCCATTCAGTTCAGTTCAGTTCAGTCGCTCAGTCGTGTCCGGCTCTTTGCTACCCCATGAATCGCAGCACATCAGGCCTCCCTGCCCATCACCAACTCCCAGATTTCACTCAGATTCACATCCATTGAGTCAGTGATGCCATCCAGCCATCTCATCCTCTGTCGTCCCCTTCTTCTCCTGCCCCCAATCCCTCCCAACATCAAAGTCTTTTCCAATGAGTCAACTCTTCGCACGAGGTGGCCAAAGTACTGGAGTTTCAGCTTTAGCATCATTCCTTCCAAAGAAATCCCAGGGCTGATCTCCTTCAGAATGGACTGGTTGGATCTCCTTGCAGTCCAAGAGACTCTCAAGAGTCTTCTCCAACACCACAGTTCAAAAGCATCAATTCTTTGGGGCTCAGCCTTCTTCACATATGACGTCCTTTTATAACCTTCATTGTAATAAATAAAGGGATAGATGATTTAAGTAATTAGAGACAGACAAACTTCAATCAGTGTAAAAAGATTAATAAATTAAGTGAATACTAAACAAAATGAATATCAAATTCCTTACATACTGAGAAACTATACTATGTGATTATATTATATTGACAGGGAAATGTTCTGTGCTCAGCTTTGGGGATTTTTTTAACAGCTAAAAAAGCTAAATATCATAGTTTTTAACATTACGTCTAAGATAGACTTTTCCACTCTAAAAATATTTTTTTCCAGTATTTTTCAATCAAAACAAAAGCCCAGCTGCTTATTCATGTGCTGTTCAGAAGTCTAAGTAGGTAATTAACCATTTTCTACTTTAGGTCCTCACCAAGATCTGAATTATCTATGGGATCTAAACATCATTTTCTTTTTTTTACTTCCACTGCTTAACAAAGAAAACCATGATCTAAATACGCAGTGTAGTGATTACCCATTAATGAAAACTAAAGTGTGCTTGTTTTGTTTATCCTATCACTTCCCTTTCCCCAGCTGTAGAAGTTTCTGGTAGCTTAGTTGGTTTACTGGGGAGTTATTAGTAACACCAGCGGTTACTAGATAACAAATGCCCAAAACAACAACAAATCTTCCGTGGCTATAGCAAGTGACAGGAAACTGTTAAATTTCAGATCTACAAAAAGACTCATTGGCATGCACAATTTATTTTTAATCAGCCAGAGAGATGTCAAGGTTCATAGTTATGAACATCACCTCTCATCTGCAAGAACAAAACACACCTATCTATATAGACCCAGGATGCAAGCAAATTCTGTTTTAATTTGGGTTTAGTTATTTGATATTTATCAAGTCTGCACTGTGCAGAATGCTCACATGATCTCTGCCCTATTTGAGATAGTATTTCTTCATAATTTTGATATGTAAATATCAGTTCATAAATTTCTAAATCACAGATTAGATGATGCATAACTCAAGCCATTACAGCAGGCTTTTCTTCAAGACCTCCTATAACAGTCATTCTTACCAGTTCTAGAGGATTTACACAGGAACACATCTGAAGAAATAACTAAATGGAAGGCTGTTAAAAGTGTGGCTGGGAAGACAGTAGAAACCCAAGTCTTACTCAGGTGATCAGGGAATTACCCAAAATTTAGATCACATGAAAATCAGATCTATAGATAGCCAAAGGACTGCAGGGTTGGATTGTGATTGATAATTAGGGAAATAAGTGGACAAAATAATGCTCATAAAAACAGATAAGTTGGGACTACAAGATGGTGTTTGTATTTATCTTTCCCACAAAGTAGGAGAAACACATTAGAAATGGAAAATGAACATTTAGATAATTTAAAAGGCATTTTTAAAATGATTGTGAATGTTCCACTAGACTTTATTCTCTATGGATGAGAGATTCGTTCCTAATACTCATTTCCATTTTGTTTTAATTCCAAATATATTGATTTAGCAGTTCCAAAGCATCCTGACAATGAGAGAGGCATCCACGGATTAGTAGGGGGAAATATTCTTGGAACTGGAAAGATTCTCACAGATTGATATGAGATAAGCCTGATTCATATATTGGTCTTTGTGCATTATATTGACTGTAAATCAGTCCCTGCCAGTACAATATTAGCTTTAAATTAATTAAAAGACAATTGTTTCAGAAGCTTCAAAACTAGTGATCAAATAGTAAATGCAGAACAATCACCATTACAGCACATGAATCAAGACACATTTGTAAAGTCAGCTGACCTCCCTAGATCACATTACCATTATCTTCTCAACCATCGTGACCCACTGGGGACAGGAATCATGTCTTATTACAGTTGTTGTCACTAGCACTGAGTAAATGGCAGTCACATAGTAGGTGCAAAGTTCTGTGCTATGACATGCTTGCATGCATATCTCTTTCAGCTCTTTCCCCCTTAATGTGACACATATATAATCATTGCACCATTAGCTTCTCAAACCTTTAGCTTTTATCTAAATTTGGTTCTCCTAACAAGTATTTTATGACGGGTACTATTCTAGATGTTTGGAGTATGTGCTGAAGCAAAGATTCTTATCTTTGTGGAATTTGCTTAATCTCCAGCATTTCCGGACTCTGTCTTCTATCTTTGATCACCCTCTTGTTGTCTTCCTCAGTTGCTCATTTCTTGGAATCTCAACCTCTCTTTTTCTTTCTATTTTTGCTGGCATGTGTATCTTGATTTATTTAATATTCGTGTACCATAATATACATTATATAGAAAGTTTTATATGTAACATATATCAAATATATATGAATCAGTATAGCTTTTCAATATGCTGTATATTGAAAATTGCATATGCATTTAACTTTATATATAATATACATATATATTTGTTAGATAAACATGAAATAGTTATATATACATATATGCCACATGTATACTTTATATATATATATATATATATATATATATATATATATATATATATAAACTTCAAATTCCCAGTTACATTATAGTAATTTTCAGGACAGTAAATGTATCTTAACTTAAAATCCAATGATATGTTTTGAACTAAGCAAAACTCTAGGTGTTCTTAACACAGATGCTATGTGGATGCAACATCTACTAAGGTCTTGAGTCAGGTTTTCTCCCATAAAAGACCTTGACATGGAGAGAAGTCTGCAAGAGGTATATTGGGGGTTGTTCTCAGCATAATACCTATGAGGAAATAAAGGAAAACAATTGGAGAGATGCAATAATTGAATTTTCTCTGCAATTGCAATGGATGTATCAAACTTGGCAAGCTCTGAAATCAGGATGGTCCTTTAGAGGCCAATTGTCCCTAGTTAAAGCAAGGGAGCTGGGCTGAAGCTTCCATTTTTATGAGGACTGAATGTGGACTGGTGAGGGACTCACTGTGAGCTGTCTGTTGGCAACCCCAATGGCACCTGAGAAATGCATGCCTTGGTGCTGAAGTAGATAATCTGAGCAGTGAACCATATCATTCCCTACTCTCCACCTGAGGGCTTCTTGGATCCCTTTGCTTCATTTTAAAAATTTGGAGTGCCTGAAAACATCTCCAGGATTCCAGATAATATCTTTTCCTGTGAAATTTAGGTGAGGAAGTTTTGTAGAAAAACTATAGTCCCATTGTCACTGCTAATCTCAGGGCCATTTCCCTCTGCTAGCACCTCTGCAGGTAGAGGTTGGTATCCCATTCCTTCACTACCAAGGACTCTAGGCACCATGCCTTTCTTGGTCATAACTGAAGCACTTTTCATTTACTGTCAAAATTAAGTAGAGAGTGCCAATAGATTCCTTGTAGATCACTTGGGAGCATATATCATAAATATTCTTCCCTTCTCCTACTATGTAATGCCAGTTCTAACTCCTATTCAGGTCAAGGTCAATTATTCCTGTGAGCATGGTGGATTTCTTTCCGTGTCTGTTGGTTTCTTGCTACAGGAATCAGAAATGATCCAGTTTAAGCTTAAACTGAAATGGGACTTGTACTGTGTCCCCTGTCAGAAGCATTTTGTTTCTGAGACTTAGTCTCTATACTCACAGAGCTTAGCACTGCAGAAATGAAAATGAAAACAAAAACCTAAAGTCTCCAAGTAGGCTATTGGCAGTGGTAATTAGATCATTCTTACTTCTATCTTTTGGTTCTTGTACCCAGTGTTCTTCTTTCAGAGCACCCAGTTTTTGTATACAGTGTCCTAAAAACTGGCAGCCCATCCCCTCCAGATATCATCTCTATACTGGAAACTTGGCTATATGTCCACAGTCCCACACTGTTCCTTCAAACGAGCAGCCCCTGAGTGATGTGTGTGTGACAGGAGCAGTGGGAGCCATTTCATGTCTATGAAGCAAGTTGCTTAATCTTTCCTGATATTATCCTGAATTTTTGTTTATGGATTAAACAATTGTTCTGTTCAGTTCAGTCACTTGGTCATATCCAACTCTTTGTAACCCCGTGAATTGCAACACGCCAGGCCTCCCTGTCCATCACCAACTCCCGGAGTCCATGCAAACCCATGTCCATCGAGTCGGTGATGCCATCTCATCCTCTGTCATCCCCTTCTCCTCCTGCCCCCAATCTTTCCCAGCATCAGGGTCTTTTCCAATGAGTCAGCTCTTCTCATCAGGTGGCCAAAGTATGGGAGTTTCAGCTTCAACATCAGTCCTTTCAATGAACATCCAGGACTGATCTCCTTTAGGATGGACAGGTTGGATCTCCTTGCAGTCCAAGGGACTCTCAAAAGTCTTCTCCAACACCACAGTTCAAAAGCATCAATTCCTCTGTGATCAGCTTTCTTTATAGTCCAACTCTCACATCCATGCATGACCACTGGAAAAACCATAGCCTTGACTAGACCGACCTTTTTTGACAAAGTAATGTCTCTGCTTTTCAATATGCTGTCTAGGTTGGTCATGACTTTCCTTCCAAGGAGTAAGTGTCTTTTAATTTCATGACTACAGTCACCATCTGCAGTGATTTTGGAGCCCAGATAAATAAAGTCAGCTACTGTTTCCACTGTTTCCTCATCTATCTGCCATGAAGTGATGGGACTGGATGCCATGATCTTAGTTTATCTTATTTTATCTTAGTTTTCTGACTGTTGAGCTTTAAGCCAACTTTTTCACTCTGCTCTTTCACTTTCATCAAGAGGCTCTTTAATTCTTCTTCACTTTCTGCCATAAGGGTGGTGTCATCTGCATATCTGAGGTGATTGATATTTCTCCCAGCAATTTTGATTCCAGCTTGTGCTTCCTCCAGCCCAGCCTTTAGTCTATGGATAAACTGGCCCTGATTGCATCAGGACCAGTTACATAATTTGCTGGGCCCATGCAAAATGAACAGATTGGGTCTCTTGTTCAAAAATTGTTTAAGAATTATAGATGCAACCAGAATAACATTAAACCAAGCATGAGACCCTTTTGACCTTGGGTCCTGTATAGTTACACAAGTCACATGCCAATGGAATTAGGCATAGGTTACAAGAATTATAAGCCTGTTAGGAAGTATGTGTTGATTCCCGGAAAAACACATCATTGCTCTTTTCAGGGAAGAAGGGGATAAATGTAATTAATTTGCTACCCAAGTAGCTGGTTACAAAGCATGTTGCCATAGTTGCTCAGCATTTTTCTTTTTCTAGGAGATCAGATATTATAAAGCCAGATTCACCTTGGTGTGTGAACCCTCTTGTCAGGCCCATGCATAGTCTGTATTCCTGTCCCCATGGCTAATCTAGTCATGCATACATTGCTTCAGAATTGGGTTGGTCAATGTTTGAGGCTGCCAGTGAGCAACAGGTTGAGTCATTATTGTATTTTATTACAGAGAGCTTTTTACATATTGAATAATCTCTGGTGAGAGTTAACATACCATACAAAAATGTTAACATACTCCATAGATTTATCTACATCCCTCTTCCTCAGAACTTGTCTCCTACTGTCTTCTTTCATCATGGAGCCCCTGAACAACCAACCAAGCTATTCACCATGGCCCCTGACTTTGTTGTTGTTCAGTCAAAAAGTTGTGTCCAACTCTTTATGAACCCATAGACTGCAGCATTCCAGACTCCTCTGTCCTTCATTATCTCCCAGAGTTTGCTCAAACTCATGCCCATTGAATTGGTGATGCTATCTAACCATCTCATACTCTTACTGCCTCCTTCTCCTTTTGCCTTCGATGTTTCCCAGCATCAGAGTCTTTTCCAATGGGTCATCTTTTCACATCAGATAACTAAAGTATTGGAGCTTCAGCATCAGTCCTTCCAATGAATATTCAGGGTTGATTTGCTTTAGGATTGACTGGCTGGATCTCCTTGAAGTCCCAGGGACTCTCAAGAGTCTTCTCCAACACCACAGTTCAAAAGCATCAGTTCTGCAGTGCTCAGCTTTCTTTATGGTCCAACTGTCACATCCATATGTGACTACTGGAAAAACCATAGCTTCAACTATGTGGTCCTTTGTAGGCAAAGTGATGTCTCTCCTTTATAGTATCTAGGTTTGTCATAGCTTTTCTTCCAAGGAGCAAGCATTTTTTAATTTCATGGCTGCAGTTGCTGTCCACAGTGATTTTGGAGCCCAAGAAAATAAAGTTTTTCACTGTTTCCATTTTTTTTTCCCCCATCTGTTTGCCATGAAGTGATGGGATAGGATGTCATGATCTTAGCTTTCTGAATACTGAGTTTTAAACCAGTGTTTTCACTCTCCTCTTTCACCTTCATCAAGAGGATCTTTAGTTCCTCTTTGCTTTCTGCCATTGGAGTGGTATCATCTGTGTATCTGAGCTTGTTGATATTTCTCCTGGCCCTGACTTAGTGCATATTTTATCTTAAACAATTTCTCTTTCCATTTGCAGTGAATTATCAGGTGCACTAAGCAAAGTGCTGCTTGCTGAGAGAATATATCAGGTAACCAGTCATTAAGGTCATCCCTGATTTGAGCTCTCATGTGAAATCAGCCCACTTTTAGTACAAGAAGAAGTACTACATGCACCATAGCCTAAATCCATTGCAGACCACTTTTCTGGATCTGTCTCAAACTAGCTGCTTTCCATGTCACTCAGTAAATGGATAGAGAAATATTTCTAAGTATATACTCTACTGCTCCCTAAATCTTTGTAGGCTTTCCCCCCACTTTGTGCAATGTCTCTATGCCTTCAACATACTTGCAAATACTTGCTTATCCATCTAAATACATGATATAATCTAAAGAGCAGAATATAGTGATGTCTGCAAACCATTCTATGACAGGAAGAATATACGTAGACTTGGGGCAAGATGGCAAATATATCCTCTCTCTGCCACATATGAATGTGAACTACATCCGGTTCTCCTTACTCATGAGAATAGAAAAAAAATCATTTATCAAATCAATGGCTACATCCCGAGTACTTGAATCCATGTTAATATACTCTAGCTAAGATTTGGCATGATGCATAGCACCTGCAAAAGGAACCAATATTTGTTTGGATTTTCAGAACTTCACTGTCATCCTTCATTATCTGCTTTTGATATTGGCCAGACTAGAAAATTAAAAGGAGGTAGGATGGGAATCACTATAGCTGTATTGCTTGTTTTGTTTTAATTTTCACTATTTCCTGTTTACTCACTTACTGTATTGGCTGTAGATTTAGTATGAAAGATTTTCACTTGACTTTCCCTACTATATCAGCTCTTATACCCTAAGCAAAGAAATATGCCAGGGTTTTTCCAACCTCCAAATGTGTCCTTTCCAAACTCAGAATTAAGGAAAGGGCTCCTGAGAGGTTTGTGAACACAACTGAGCCATTTATCACGACTTCATTTATCACATGACTGTTGTATGTCCTCTGAAAAGAAAATTCTAATGTGGTCCATGAATGAGAAAAATGACCAAAAAATAATAGTAAGATGTAGTTTCAATAAATATATACATATGAGGTCGTTAGTAAAGAATCTGCTTGCAATGCAGGAATCCTCCTGCAATGTAGGAAATACGGGTTCCATTCCTGGGTCTGGAAGATTCCATGGAGAAGGGAATGGCGACCCTCTTCTGTATCCTTGCCTGTGAAATCCTATGGACAGAGTAGCCTGGCAGGCTACAATCCATGAGGTCGCAAGAGTCAGATATAACTTTGCAACTAAACCACCAACCAGTGACAATACAGTAATACTGTCCCTTCTATTAAGAATTCCCTATGAAATATCCTGGTACTTGGGATATCATATGGATGTTTGATAATAATCTATTTTACCAATAAACTAATCTGTTTTATCAATAATCTATTTTAAAACAAATAAAAAATAAGTTAAAAATTAGAAACTTTGCTTTGTAAATCATTCCTAATTTTATATTTCAAAACCCCAAGAGCCTAATTGGGAAAGTTTACTCATATAGAAATCAAAGTTTAATAATCACGTTACATTCAATGGATTTTCAGATTATTGGAGGCAAGAGAAAGAATCAGAAAAGGACTTAAGAGATATTCTAGAGAGGGAGAGGCTTAGAAATCAAGAGGTAAAGAGTAGCTAATATTTCACTCATTTACCCTTACTGATTCCTGTTTCATTGCTACCTATCAGTTAATACTACCTCTACCCTAAATTTGCCATTACGCTCATCCAATTACCCTGTATTACATCCATGTTCTTTTTACTGAAGATAGGTTATGGAAAATGTATGAATCTGAATTCATGGTTTTGTTTTGTTTGTTTGTTTTCTTTCTTGTTAACTCATTTTTTTAATTTATTGTCTGGTACTTGTTTCTTGAGTGTCACAGGGAGTGCTAGTGATAAAGAAACCAGCTGCCAATGCAGAAGGCTCAGGTTCAGTCCCTTATCTGGGAAAGCAGAAACTACTTTGCAGACAAAAGTCTATCTAGTCAAAGCTACAGTTTTTTCCAGTAGTCATGTACGAATGTGAGAGTTGGACCATAAAGAAGGCTGAGCACTGAAGAACTGATGCTTTTGAATTGTGGTATTGGAGAAGATTCTTGAGACTGAGACAAAAAGGTCAAACTAGTCAATCATAAAGGATATCAACCCTGAATATTCCTTGAAAGCACTGATGCTGAAGCTGGAACTCCAATACTTTGGCCACCTGATGTGAAGCCGACTCACTGGAAAAGACACAGAGGCTAAGAAAGATTGAAAGCAGGAGGAGAAGGGAACGACAGACTATGAGATGGCTGGATGGCATCACTGACTCAATGGGCGTGAGTTTGAGCAAGCTCCAGGAAATGGTGAAGGACAGGGAAACCTGGCATGCTGCAGTCCATGGAGTTGCAAAGAGTCAGATGCAATTGAGCAACTGAACAACAATATGTTTTTAGTTCCAGTGCTCCAAACACTGCTGGGTACTTCATAGGCTTTCAGTAAATAATGATTGACCAAATGAATGATTGCACAGTCCAGTATCTGAGAGCACAATGGTGAACAAACCTTGGTCCTGACCTTTGCAGAATAATCCATTAGTATAGAAGATGATGATGTTACAAGACAATCATAACATAATAACACCAGACAAATGTAATGTAATTGGAGCAAGTACAGGGAGTTCCAAAGATCTAGTGCTGCAAAATTAGACTCTCTGAATGGAGCAGCATCTAATCTAAGATGGAGAAGTTGAGTAGGAGTTAAAGAGGCTACGTATAGGGTACAACTGTGTTGTGGTAAGACAGGAGAGACCATTCAGACAAAGCATTACAGCTGACGCAAAGACCTGGAGTTGGGAGAGAAATGGGCATATGGCATTTGGTTCAGTCCAATTCCCTAGATGTATTTATATTTTCTATATTTCATAGACTTTAACTTCTAGTGCTTTAGAATACTAAAAACAAGACCCTCAAAATAATACATATGATGTATGTTGGACAGGTATTTGTAACACTTTCATCTTCACAAAAGCTAAAGAAATAATCCTCATGTACAAAGGTTTGATTCTATAAGGTACTATATTGCATTTTATCATGCCTCCCACTAATGTTTATAATGATAGGTTGTCATACTAATGCATCAAAGCAACATTTCATGAAACCATATGAAAACTAATACTATGATAATGTGTGTCTATTACATGCTACCTTAAGGGGAAAATCCATAAGTAGTAATTTTATGCTATGAAGACATTTCCTATTATAAAATGGCAGAGGCTGAAAGTTAAAATCTGTACAAGTTTACAGGCAGGATGAATTGTTTTCCTGAGGCAGTTGTATGTCTACAATCTATTAGATTAAGAATAACCTGGAGAATATTGTGGATACACTTAGTTACTACTCTTCGAGCAGATGAAAATATGTTATTTCATACTTATAAATTAATACCTAACATTTTTCTTTATAAACACATATTTTCATATATGATTAGTGTATATATTAATTATATCATCAGAATAATATGCATAGATTATTACTAATATTAATATATATAATAATTCTGAAAAAAATAACATGATTTGTAGAGATTTATCTCTTGACTTGTGCTACCTTAAAAGACAATGCAAGAAAAGTCATTATTCGGCTATAAAGTATTTTCGGTCTTCTGAAGTTACTGTTTTTACCTATTTATTATGAGATCCATTGTCCATAGAGAAAAACTCAATAGCTCTATTATTATTTGGTCTGAGTCACAACGTTATGAATGAAATAATTTTAAGGTTAAAAATATAGAAAGGGTATAATGTCGTTTTACTGTTTTGTTTTGTTTTTTCCACGTTGGTGTTTGAATCTTAAAAGGAAGAGAAAACGGCTGCAGCACTGGTGATATGGACCGCACTGAACAATGTTGTTTTGTATGCAATGATGAGGCATAACAGAAGAAGCCAAAATGAGTCAGACAAGAGTGTATTAAGTCCATTTTCCTCGTTTTGATTCAGAGGTTTTTTGCTAAAAATCACAAGCCAGTCTTAGTGGCAAGCTTTAGAAAACTTGCACAGCACTGATAAGAAAGGACATCGCTCATAAATATTCATTAAAAATTACCTTTTCTGGATCATGAATTTTTCAAGCAGACACTGATTTGACCTCTACAAGGAACAAAATCCAGCCTATAGTGGAGTGTATCCTATTTCTGACCAAAAAAAAAAAAAGGTAAAAAATTGGTTTTCCCAGCTAAGCAGCTACTTTGTACACTGTGTGAGGTCCGAGGTCAGTTACCTCTGCGCTTCACACACTTGAGCATTAATATTCATTCAAATTACAATCTTTAAATTCTAAAGTCCTGTTCATACTTCTCTGAAAAACTGATTGTAAGGCAAGCCAGTGTTTGCATTTTAACTAATTTCTAAAGTAACTTCATCTAACTTCTCTGTTGCTAAAAAATGTATGAATTCAGTAATTTCCTTTAAAAAAAAGTCACATCTGCCTGTTTTGAATTTATATGCCCTCCACTAAGGATAAAAGCCACGTTTTTCCTGGTAATTATCTGCAGAGTGGGTGAATGGATAGAACCATCTACATTTATGTCTATCAGAGAGCTATTGTTGGTGTTTCATCTTCATATAGCTCCTCACAGTTCATACATACAAAAGGAGCTTTGCATTATTTGGGAGTATGTTTTTTGCTTTCATTGTTATGCCTACAATATCTCAGTGGGGTAGTCAGCATTACCACCTGCATTGTTTAAATAGAGTAACTGATAAGCAGAATATGAATTATGATAGCTTATACTGTGCAAATTTAGCATCTAAATCAGAATGTTTTCCTAGAACCTTGCCCTCGGTGCTTGTATTAGTTTAAATTCTAGGACCTGTATTTGGGTTACTTGAAAAAGTGACAAAATAGTGACCAAAATAATCCTTCAAACACTATACAGTTCAAGCTATATATTTTTCTTATTGAGCTACACAGCATTAAAATTTTCTTATTACAGCTGGATTTCAATCCCAGCTCATTCGTTTTCTGGAGTTGTGACCTTGGATACATCTTAACCTTCCTATTCTTTGCCTTTCCCTTTGAAAATCGAGATGGGGAGTATTGGTTTGAAGGATGTACAAGACACCTTAATTTATACCTGGTAGTCAAAATAGTTACTATTTAGTATAAAATTAACTTGACGAGCATAATGCGACTTAGCACAAAGAAGGTAATAGAATTTGTATTGGGATATAGTCTCTAGGAGAAATGAAAACATGTTAAATTGAACATTTCCACCCCATCCCACCCCACAGGTCCCAAAACAGAATAGAAAATATTGTCAAAAAGGTGATTGATTTAGAGTCTCCACTCATTTTGTTTTCTTTACGTTTTATTTATAATTCAGCCCATATTACCTTCTAGTTAGCTGCTCATCTGACTTGCACAGGGCTCTTATTTTGAGGGTGAATCTAATGGAGGTGTTTATGCTGCATCTTGTTGACCCTTATCTCCCAAAGGTTTTTATATGGTTGTTCTTAGACACAGGAAGCTCAGCCTATCTTCCCTAGTTTTGATGGTTCATCGTCCCAACTCCACTCCTCTCATGTCAGAGTGTAGAACAAGAAACAGAATTTATGCAAGGGAAGCTGAGGACCACTCCAGAGCTCATCCATTTCTCCTCCTACCATTTGAAGATGTTCATGCACTAGGGCTGCCAGGTTTAATAAAAGAAAATGCACAGTATCAAATTATTTTTGAATTTAGATAAACAATGAATTTTTCTGCATAAGTATGCCCCATGCAATACTTGTGACATACTTAGAATAAAAGTTACTTATTTTAGCTGAAATTCAGATTTAACTGGGTGTCCTATATTTTATCTGGCAACCCTCTAGAGTAACCCAAATCCATTCAAAGAATCTCTTGCATGAAGAAAATAATTGCTTTTAACCTTTTGCCCATTATCCTCTTCAGTCATGCAGAATGGCAGAAGTCCCCAGAGTAGTATATGCTTCCTTTTTATACTTCCAAATTATGCCATCAATGTAAATCACCAGAGAAATCTGTCATGCTTTGTTTTCTACTGTGGAGTCACATGTTACTAAAGGTGTTAGGCTCTATATTCACCAACTAAGACAGAATTCCTTACTAGTCAAAAATATGCTTAAAGATTTATTAGTATGTCATATTGGTGGTTCTTATACATTCTCTCAGCAAATCAATTATGGTCTGTTTTTCTTCCAGTATTGGAAGACATTGCTAATACGGGATTGTTGTTATTGTTCTTGTGTCTTTTGTTGCTGCTGAGCATCAAATTCAGTAGAAGGCTTGATGTTGGAGGCTTATTGTTTAAGAAATGTCTTTAATCTTTAGCTTGTGATAGTCATCAATCGTAATGTAATTTTCAGAATAAACAACCTGTTGCCAGAAATATTTTATTTTGCTTCCTATTTCTATGAAAAGACATTATAGAAAGTAAGAAAAGGAAGAAGAAAGGAAGGGAGAGAAGAAAGGAAAGAAAGAGCTTTCAGACTGTAAGTTTCAGTGCTATCATTCTTTTTCAGATAGTATCTATAACATAAAATGTTAATTCATGTAGAAATAATTCTGATAATATAAAATGTTAATTCATGTAGAAACATCTTGAAACAAGAATCATTCAATCACAAAAATAGATAATATCTACTTAGTGAATATTAACATATGGTATCATAAAATCAAGAGGACAAAACTGTAGTGCACAAAATTTGGATGAGGAAAATGATTTCTGTAGTACAACTATTTAAGCATTTTCTCCATCAGGCAAACAGAACAGACCATGAGAATCCAAACATGTATTTGCTTTTGTAACATGACAGCTCATGTTAGGAAATGATTACCCTAGCTCTGCAATGAATGCTCAGCACAGGAGCATCTGGCTACATCCTTCTGCAAGGACCATAACAGCGACAATTTCTAAAAATGCTAGACGTCTATTTTTAATATTAAAAGCAATATTTATCACGCTACACTTATGTTAACTTTTTGTTTTTACATGACACTGAAATTAGTTTCTGATAGATATAGTTCCACATATGCTGAACAAGGTATCAAGCCGATGTGTTTGGAGAGAGAGGCATAGTCATAAGAGAAGAGTTTTTATTGTGTTTTACATCTGATTGTTTATGCACAACAGTACATTTAAGTTGGGTTTCAGGAAGCCAGTTGCCAGAGATTCAAAGCCTGGAAAACAGCACATTCTCTTTACAAAATAAAGAATGTACAGTCATCCACACCAGCTTACAAGTTATTCTTTATGAGCAACAGAATTGCTTTTTGCCCATTTCAGACAGAACCCTAAATGTACCCAGTGCAGCAAGAGAGAGCATGGGAAGCAAAGAGCGCTTAATATTCCAGCCTAGCTCACTGGAAACAACCACCACAAGAAAACTAAAATGACAGAGCAGCATTCTGTAGAGCAACATGATTTGTCTGCTTTAAATGGAGAATAATGGTTTTAAGTTTAGAGCAGAACTAAAAGGCTCAATTACTATTCATGGATTCTGAATTGTTCTACTTTGGAAACTCCTTTAGCATGAAATGTTCATCAAAATCAATGCATGAAACTATAGGAGGAAAACACACCTAGTTTCCCCTATGAATAAAGGACTTCCCCAATTTCGAGTACTGGGGGAAAACCACCACAATTCACACAAATGTATCTTAGGTGGTAGGGCAAAATGTTTTAAAATAATAACTTTTGATTGGATGTTGAGAGGTAGAGAAATACATATCTATAAGATGATAAGACATGATTGTATTTTTACTCTTACAACTAACACTAATAAAAGCATGCTATTCTTCATATAGAAGGCTTTCCTACTGTTGTTTAGTTGCTGGATCGTGTCTGACTCTGCCGTCTCATGGACTCTAGCCTGCCAGGGTTCAATGTCCTTGGGATATCTGAGGAAAGAATACTGGAGTTGCTATTTCCTTCTCCAGGGGATCTTCCTGATCGAACCCGTGTCTCCTGCTTGGCAGGCAGATTCTTTACCACTGAGCCACCAGGAAAGCTCTTTACTACTGAGCTATTATCAATGTTTTAATCTTTAAAAACTATATCAAAAATTGTCAAAAATATGTGGATGTAACTTTTACTAAAAGTAAGAACTGTTGCCATTGGAATTTAGTAGTAATTCTGAAGATCACAATATAATAATAACTTGACAAATATATCACTCCTTTAACTCTACTTAAATCCCCAAGTAAGAGACTACTGATTAGCTTTACACTATAGAACTATACAGCTATAAAGGAAGTATTCAGTAGCGGAATAGATGATAAGCCTTTGGTAATCAAAGCTGAAGGATTTTTGTTTGCTTTATTTTTTCTATATATTTATTTCTCCCAGTATCATCATTGTTTTCTAAGATTATGCAAACAAAAAGTAGATGACCTGCTTCCCCAATCCTGTGTTTAGAACAACAACAAAAATGTCTATTAAAGCATGAAACATATCAATTTTGATTGTTTTTCTCCCACATATTTTCTCAAGAGAATGGCACTGTCTGAGAAATATTGGTAATAAAACAAAGAAATAAATAGTATCCCTTATGTACTGACTTGTATAGGAAAACATTTGCTTTTATATGGACATGGGCAAAATTTTCATGTGGACTATTATGGATTATAATTGCATTTCACTTACCATATTAAAAAATGTCAAATCTTAAAACCAAGCAAAACACTATCTACTCTTTTTGTGTGTCATTATGTAGGAGAATGGTGAAGTCCTAAAGGCAATTTGAAAGCCTTAGTTAACCAGCTCCTTCTGTTTGCATATTCAATCCCTCAATGTAACATATGCATAATTTTATCATCATTGTGTGCCATCTGGAGTATACTGATTGAACTGCAGTTTGAAAATGAGGGTTAAGAGATAATTTGGTTGCATACATTTAGAACTGAAATGCCTCTCATGGAGCAGAACATAGTTATTTAAAAACAGAACTATGACTAAAAGATGAAAATATATTCCATAAATTCAAGAAAACCAAGGAAGACAATTAAATCCTTATGCTTTTTCTCTTCAAGACTTTTAAAGATTTTAATAACAATGGCTTTCTAAGGGAACTGTGGTAAAAGAAAATTGTACCTATCTCTTCTTGTAATAATTATAAATAATCTTTCAAGTCACTTTACACATTTTCTTTAATTTATCTGGGAAATTAAACAGATTACCAGCAAACCACATCAGCTGAGAGATTGATGTGCAAGCAGTTCAGTTTTGTTTTGTTTTTTTTTTAACTATAATATCACTTAATGTTAGGTTAGGTAGAAAACTAGCAGAAATTCATCATATTTGAGCATCCTAGCTGAGAGCAATTGCTCTGAAAGCACATGAGAGCCATACTGAAAACTGAAAACAGTGCCAATCCAAAATTTTCACCTCCAGTTACCACGTCATATCAAGTGAAACACTTTATAAAACCCATCTTAAAATGGAATTAATTACCTCATATAAGAATAATAACATGGCTTCACTCTTCCAAAAGTTTTTATTTCATATTTTCTCCATTTTTGAATTATTCTGACCCTAAAATTTTTCATATTTTCTAATACAACTAGATGGTTGAGCTATCATATTGTGATGGATGAACATACTATATGACATTGTTGAAAGCAGGGCCATCAAGAAGGAAATGACATGACTTGGACTTGTTAAAAAATCATTGATTTTCAAAAATTTAGGTGCTTTAAGGCCATTAGCCTTCCTATATAATACATATCAGTCTTTCCTACTTAAAAAACATAACCCTCCTAAAATTGCAGATTCCCAAATTTATATAAAAAAGAATCCCTGTTACCAAGTGACTCCTTCCCTAGGTACTGCTTTCCTGCTCCAAGAGGGATTTTTGAGAAGTCTCTAAAGCTTATTCCTTCAGAATTGGAAAGTCCTCTCTCTCCTTAATCCCTCTTATGATATTAATAGTTTCCCAGAATATGGTTTCACTGTTACAATTCATTCACTTAGCTCACAGAGAAGATATGGAGGCGTGAGCATGAATACTTGAACTGTGAGTTGAAGAATAGTGTGAATACACATTATTAAACAAGCATGGCACTCCTAGCCACTAAGAGAGGCAGTTGACAACTGAATTTCCCCTTTATTTATCCAGAAGAGCAGAGAGGAGCAAGCATTTATCTATTGCCACTCTGTCACAGAACATGACATTCTAACTCAGTCAGTGGGGACTCACAATAAACTCAAAATCACATTGAGTGCCTCCCTGGTATGACAATTGATTACGTCTCTTAACCTTTCTGCATCTGTGGTACCATCTGGAGCATTTAGTGCTTACATTTTTTGCACGCAAAGATCAGGTACCAGCTTCTACAGACCTAAGTACATTCTCAATTCTTTTACTGTAAGTCTGCAACAGTAATAATTAGAGAACAATAGCCAGCATCATCTTCATTTCAGAAAAGATGAAATTCCAAAGAAAAGTAAACACACACCCAATAACAGTTTATAGAATAACTAATGTAGGATTATCAATTCAAAAAGCTATCCATGCACTGTTGGGAAATATGTCCAGACACAGATGACAAAGGACATCTTATAAGGAACTACTAGGTGCCAAAGGATTTACAGACATGATATTTCATTTTATTCTAAGTAGTGAGCACTAGTGTCCTATATTAGTATAAAGTTAAGACTCTGAAATGTTAAGTAATTTGATTAAGACTACACAAACATTTAATTTTGGAGGTAAGATTCAAATCCAGTTCTACTCCCAAAGCCATTGTTCTTCATTCTACATCATTAAATGTAATCCAGTTTAATATATATTAATCCTTCTGACAAATATTCATTAAATACTATACAATGTGTTGACTTCTGTGAGTTGTTGAAAAAAAATAGCAGATACCTCATATATAAAGAATTGTGCTAAGAAAAGGACACATTCTGTTCAAAGCAAGAGTTTGGTACAGACTTTCTCATTTGAAGACATATTATAATTTGTTGGGTTTTCTTGCACATTATAGAATATTTAGAAGAATTTCTGCCATCTACCCAGTGCACACTTGGAGCACCCAATCCCACAGTCAATATAAATATCTCCAGACATTGCCAAATGCCTCCTAGAGGCCAGCTCTGCCCCCACCACAGCCACTGAGAATCATTGCTTTAGAATAAAGTGAATGGACAAGTTCTCGTAAGACATTAAAATTGCAAACTCCTGGGGAACAAGTTCTGTCCTAAGATTTTATGAAGCAGTTAATTTTGTAGCTCTTCTCACAATTGGAAATAAGAAAAGTTTTGATCAATAAATGAATGAATGAATGAAAAATGACAGCAAATGCCACAAAGTACTTCTGTTGCAGTGGAAAAGTAACACTGGTGCAAGCATCAGTGAACTGAAAATAAGTACAGAAGATCTGGGTTTGTTTTCCTCTTTTAGACTTCCTGCACTAGTTCCCAGACAGAGGAAAAACAAAGAGTACATGCAGAAAACTGTTTCCCAAATTGGCATACACTTCTGCCATCACAGCGCCAAGCCCTCTCCTCTTTCATTGGCCTTATCCAGGTAGTTTGTATCTCGGCTGTCATGCCCTCATGAGCCACCACAAGCTGTGAAATGTGGCAGGAATCCACAAATAATTGTTTTTTTCCCCTAAAATAGGCATTCATAACATCACTCTTATACTCTTGCATCTCTAAGTATTTTCTTAATCAAAAAAAAAAAAAAAAGTATGGGAACACATGGGGAAAACTCAGAACCCATGATCTCTGAAATGAAAGCCCTTCATGAGTGATGGTTTTGCCATCCTGATGTGCATTTAACTGGTGTGGCAATTACAAATGATTTCTATGCTTCAGCTTATGAATGTGTTAGTGACTTCTATTTCCTCTTTAAATTTACTCAATGGTAAAATTTTAATATAGAAAAATGCAAGGATAGATGGAGAAAAATGAACAGTATAATACATCTATACTGCACATGAGTGAGAATAACATGAGAAACCATTTTCTGAATATTGATCTAATAAGAATGCAGATGATGAAATCAAAGGACAGATCAAACATAGGACAACAAGCAACAGCCACATGAACCATGTAGGAAAATAAGTACTTGGTATGGGCATGTGCTATAAATATGAGCAATCTGTTTTATGGTAATAACAGGCATTGCTGAGCTTTATATTGTGTCAGGAATTGAACACCATGTTAGTTAATTCATTAAGCAACTTTAAAAGATAAAGAAAATGAGAACTAGGAATTTTACTGCCACAGCTTCTCTGAGAGGACATGGAGTCTTTAGGAGCACAGAGGGGCCTCGGAAGCTCCCTCTTTCAATTCTGTTTCATTTCCCAGACCTCAGAATCAGTGTTCAGATACCAGTGAGTGTTTCTTGAATAGCATATAAGACCCACATAGGATACTTAACTTTGGTCTAAGAAAACATTTGATCAAGAATGGTCTCCAACTATCTCCTACAAGCAGGATTATGATGGCAGAGGGTTACTGAGATTGTGCCAACTTGGAGCATGATCAAATCGTGCCCAACCTAACAGACAAATGAATCATAATCTCCCAAACAGGAGCAGAGTGAAAAGGTTCTGTTGGCAGTTCGAGAAACATGAGAATATGCTGGGAACCCCTGTCCATGTACCTGTTGGCTACCATTGCAGCCAGACTTCTTCGGTCTCTCAAACTGATGATAGAAGAGTATATGAAGTCTATTTTCAAACCGTTTCCCACTTGTCAAGCATATTTCTAAGTCACTTACTCATTTGTCATCTTTATTCATAGCAAGATGTCCATTTGTGACAATTCATTGCTTTTCAGCATGAAAAGAGAACACCACTGCTTAAATATGGGGAAAGTTCCATTTTCAACAGTTGAAGTAAACGACAGCATTTTTAAATTCATCAGTGGAGAAAAAAAGGTTTGCAAATCCTCACTTTCCTGCTGTTTCTACAAAGTGCATTACCTAAAGATTATGAATTCCAAAGATTATGGAAACCATGAGACTTTATCAGGAGATACAAAGAAAAAATGAACCATCTCTTTCAAAAATTGTGTTCAGAAGCCTCAACAAATCACCAATGAATTACAGTCATTTATGAAATCCCATGTTGTCCTGTCTGGTTAACAGACCAATGCACGACCCCAAGTACAATCAACTATTTCAAGGACACAGCACTTGTGTGCAGGGGGCAGTGACTGCTTTGTTCTTCCTTAGCCCTCAGGACTGTAATTGCACTGCTGGCTGCCATAGGAAAGAAGCAGCTTCATTTGGCCCCTGTCTCTTCTAGTCAAATAAAGGGCTTCCTTTCAGACAAGTGACAAGTCTAGTCTATGCAGCACATTTATATCACTGTTGCAAGTGTACAGCTCACAGAAAAGGAAACAGGATATTATTTCCTAGGCAAAGTGCTGTGCTCTTTGTTTTTATTTTGAGGAAAAGACCACATGATGTAAACAAAAGGGAAATTGTGGAGGTTAAAAGAAAAGTAGAAGCAAAACAGAACATGTGATTGACACCTGCATGCAGGATCTGCAGCTAGCTGCGACTCTGAATGGGCTCCAGGTCTCAGAAGAGCTTTTAATTTCCATATACTTCTGAGAGGGTGAGAACTATTCTAGAATGATCTTTGTTTTCACTTCCACCAAGTACCTTCTTTCTTGAAAGCATGTAGAAGAGAGAAAGGAGAAACCAAAGAAGAAATAAAATGGGGAAAAGCATTCTGCCTGTTTCTGTTTTTTTGTTTTGGCTTATTGGTAACCAGGAAAGTACAGATGGCTTAATACAGAGACAGAGATTTTGAACTGTCGCTTTTTTGTCCTTATTCTAAACCTCTGGTGCTTAGTTGAAGGCTTCTGCTCCTTTTTTCCTTGCCTTTAAATGTTTGTGCTCAGCCATTTCTATTCTCATCACATACATTCCCTAGGCAGTTTATTCACATTCAAAGATTCAGCCACTATCCATTTACACCAAGAGTCTGCAAAATTTTTTAGGAAAGGAGACAGGAAATATTGACTGTGGGGGCCACACAGATTCTGTCACATAGAGATATCGGTACTCAATGCTGCAACACAGAAGGAAAGATGCCAAAGACACCATGTAAATAAATAACTGTCAGTGTGTTCCAATAAAATTTTATTTACAAAAACACTTGATAGAATGGATTTGGTCTGTGGGCTAGTTTATTGATTCCTGATCTGTACGAATAACTCAAAAAACTTTTTCTCAGTCTAGAAACTTCCATTCATTTACTTTCTTTCTAACTGCTATGATCTGAATGTTTGTGTTCTTCCAAATTCCTGTTGACACCATGATGCCCAGTGTGATCATATTACCTTTGGAAGGCGATTAGGTCATGAGAGCAGAACCCTCATGAATGAAATCAGTGCTTTCATAAATGAGCTCCAAGTGAGCTCCTTTGCCTCTTTAGCCAAGTGCAGACAAAACAATAAGCCTGCAACCTGGAGAAGAGGATACCAAGTGAGGATAAAACAAGGAGTTTGTAACCTGACCATGCTTCCTTTTCCAGAACCATGAGAAATAAATTTATGCTGTATAAAAACTGCTTCATCTATGGTATTTTGCTACAGTGGTCCAGACGTATACACTCATTAATAGTCATTTCTTCCTTGATATCTCACTGATGCATCAAACCTCTTTCACTGTTTTCCCCACTAAATTCTGCTTCCAGGTTTTATATTTCAAGGTCTGATATCACTATCACTTCCATCACCATGCTGGTGACTTGAAAATTCTCATTGACTAAGCCGTCTCTTTCTCACCCTCCTTTAGACACTGTCAAATTTGCTACCTAAACACATCCTAAACCTCCCTTCCACATAAGCTCATCACTGCTTTAATGTCCTAAAGTAGTATCTTTCCTTTCAGGTTTGCCTTCTTTCAAGCTGCTACAGGTGTACTCCTCCTAAGCTATAATCATGTTCTCCCCCTGTGCAAATTTATCACCATTCCTCAAGCCTGAAACATCAATCTTAAACTGGATCACATGCCTAATCTCAGACCTCATTAATTAGAGATCCCAAGAATAATAAATAATTATTTCAAATGATAATTCCTCAGAAAGACTGACACTGGTAACTCTGGCACTATTCTACCTTTATATTAAATCCATATTCTTTGATATATCCCCTAAACCTTCATGAATTAGACCCAGATTGTATCTTAAACTTCACATGTTTTCCTCAACCCCTTATATACATACAATGTTATGGATGATCCACTGGATCTTTACCTTTAGGGGCATACTGCCTCCAGACACGCTGTCACGGCAAGAGCCAATGCCTGGAACTCTTTGTCAGAGCAATACCCTCAGGCTACTGGGACTGCTTTGCCTGCTCACACAAGTAGCAGAGACTTAGGTCCCCTCTGGAGCAGCCCTTGAGTAATAATTGAAGGAGGAAGAGGATACACACACACTCACACACACATACACACATATACACACACTCTCACACACCAACTCCTTGTTCACTGGTTGGGAAATAGAGGGAATTTACACTCACATATGTCGGCCTCTTTGCAACCCCATGGACTGTAGCCTGCTAAGCTCCTCTGTCCATGGAATTTTCCAGGCAAGGATACTGGATTGGGTTTCCTGATTGGGGTGACTCTTAAAATATGCCCTAGGCTGTATTTAAGACTATCTAGTGGGACTGACGGAGAAGGCAATGGCACCCCACTCCAGTACTCTTGCCTGGAAAATCTCATGGAGCCTGGTGGGCTGCAGTCCATGGGGTTGCACAGAGTCAACTGAAGTGACTTAGCATCAGCAGCAGTCGGACTGAGCCAAATCCACCTCTATGATGGTTAATTGCATATATCAACCTCAGTAGGGAACAGTAACCAGATATATTGTCATGCTGTTGTTGGATGTTGCTATGAAGATATTTTTAAGTTGAGATTAACATTTAAATCAGTAGATTTTGAGAAAAGCAGATTATCCTCCATGAACAGTTGAGGCTCATCAGATTAATCAGAGGCCTTAACAGAAAACAGCATGAGGTCCCTGATAAAAGAGAATTCTGCCTCCAGGCTGTCTTCAGACTCAAGCTTCAGCATCAATTCCTGGGTCTCTAGCCTACTAGCTGATTCTACAGTTTGGACTTTCCAAGCCTCCACAATCCTGTGAGTCAATTGCTTATATCTTTTTCTTTGTTGCACTTCATATGTGTTATGTTCCTTTGGTTACTCAGACAATAAAGAATCTGACTGCAATGCAGGAGACCATCATTCAATCCCTGGTTTGGGAAGATCCCTGGAGAAGGGAATGACTACCCACTCCAGTATTCTTGCCTGGAAAATTCCCTGGACAGAGGAGACTGGTGGGCTACAGTCCATGGGGTTGCAAATAGTCAGACATGACTGAGTACCTAACCATTGGTAACTGAACACAGTAATAGTAACTACATAAATGGCTAGTTATTAGGATCAAAATTGAAGACCCCAGAGAGAGGATGTGTTATTTGCTCAAGATTATAGAGTTCTTCAGAATCTTATAGAATTTTTCATTTCAAATCATATATTTGGAATATTAATCTTGGTTCAAGTTCATTAGCAAAGTAAATTGCTACTGCACTATATATACAGTAAACATATGAGGCTAGAGTTGCAATACTTTTTCATTGTAAATGAATCAGCTAAAATGCTTGGAGAAATTTTATACCTTGGGTTTTAAAAAGCTGAACTTCAACAAGCTGTTTCAATAGTTTTTTTAAAAAAGAAAAAGATGCATATTTTGTCTTAGTATAGTTAAATGACAAGAGAGAAGCCTGAACTTCATCAATTTCTTATTTATATGTTGATGTTTATGAGCTAAAATATTTTTTCCGTTGGCAAAATATATCAAGGGGAAACTCTTCACAATCAAATATTATGGAATTTTAATGATGCTCATTTTGTCCTCACTTGGCCGAAGGGGCAAAGGAACTCACTTGGGTTCTTTTGTAAGGGCAAATATCTGTGAGCATATTTGCTACATGATAAATGGTTTTGGACAGGTCTATGTGTCTTATGAATATTTTGAATAGGACTGAATATCTGCTGACTAGTAGGATGATGTTAAGGAAGTGATGGTACCAAATTAGGAAAGAATAAACGAAGGGGGAATAAATGTTTTTGTCAATATATCAGACTTTTGCTATTAACACACTGAATGGCCTTAAGAAAGTCAACCCAACGCCCCAACACTTCAGGCTTCAATTTATTTCTGAAATGCAAAGCTGGGCTTGATAATTTCTTGCTGTTTATTTATTATTGCTATTCTTTCTATTTCTTCTTACTCAACTCATTTGGATTGCTCTACCATGTTACATGCTCTAAGATGTTAGAGTAACATCTCTCTTACTTAAAATCACCACAAAATAAGCAGCAAAATGTCAAATATTTTAGATAGTGTATGCTTTTTATTCATTCACAATATTTGAAATTGTATAACATAAATTATTAAATGTATAGATAAAATTACTCTACTCTTTTAAAATAATGTTAAACTTTTAAAATGTCATATCTTTACTTCAAATCATCATTTTAAAGCAGGCAGGATGCTTAGGAATCCAGGTCTAACACTGCTAGTCTCAATTAGCCCATCCTGGTTGGACTTAATGGTTCCTTCACAGTCTTTCTCTTTCTCTCTTATCTCTCACTTTGTGATTTCCTTTTTGACAGTCATAACATAATCAAGTTTCCAATATCTCGTCCACTGAGTTCTAGCTTAAAAAGAACACAGGTAACTAAGCAAAACAGTAATCATATCCATAGACACAACCACAT
Source organism: Budorcas taxicolor (assembly GCF_023091745.1). Lineage (NCBI taxonomy): Eukaryota > Metazoa > Chordata > Mammalia > Artiodactyla > Bovidae > Budorcas > Budorcas taxicolor. Next base: position 93,584,527 of record NC_068910.1, read on the forward strand.
ACATAGCCTCAAGACCACTCTCAATATGACTCTATAAACTTTTCCACCTTATTTCATGTTTATATTTTAGTCTGTTTTTATTTACTATTGATTTTTATAAGTTCAATATTTTTCTCTTAAGTTAATTCTATCTGCTAAAGAGAAAATGGACTAGTACTGACTTTTCACAGATTAGCTAATACACTTTGGACAGTGTCTTGGAAAACTGCCTCGGGAGACTAAGTAATAGTTTAGGCTAATGAAGTCTATGTCTTTTTGTGATAAACAACATAATCTTTCATATATATGATACCATGAAGGTAAATTTAAACACTGCATGTGTGCCCATATACTTACTCACAATTCATTGACAGTTACCATATAAAAATGTTCTTCTTAATGAAACATCCAACAGATTCATTTTTATCTGTCTTTCAGGTCTTGTCCAAAGATTTTGTGAATCACATGCTATAATATACTTGCTTTTATTTAATAATTTAGTTCTTATTGATTTTGAATAGATTGTTTTATCCATACCACATTGACCAACCAAAATAAGTATATGTCTAAACAATAGCACACATATAAGTTGCATTTTATAATGTCCTAAAATAAACTTTTAAATTATTTTATTTTTTAAAAAGTTAAATATATATATATATTTTTTATTTTTACTGAGAAGAAATCATACTTCCATACAAGATTTATATATGAATGTCATTAGCAGCTCTTTTTGTAATAAACAATGAGAGAGTAAACAAAATATCCATAATCAGGTATATAACTAAACAAACTATGGCATTGCCAAGCAATAGAATACAACTTAGCTATAAAATGAAATGAACTGCTATAAACAATATAATGTTGGTGAAAATCAAAATAGATATACTGAGTTTAAAAGTCAGACAAAAATGTGTATGCACTGTATGATACTCTTTCTGGAAAAATAGAAAATGCAAACTAACACAGTGACAGAAAATAAAACATAGTGATAGAAAGCAGATCAGCTGCATCTGGGGTATAGCTAGGTGCAACAAAATGGAATTTCTACAGAAGAGTACAAGATAAATTTGATGGCTATAGTATATGTTCACTTTCATGATTATAGTGATGATTTTACAGTTATATACTTATGTTCAAACTTATCAAGCTATATACTTAAAGTATGTACAATTTATTGTATGCCAATTATACCTCAATAAAAGCTGTTAAAATTTTATTGTTTTATTTCAATCCCACTATCATCTTGTGAAATAGTATTTTACTGTTTTACAATTATTTAAACTCCTATTTATAAAAGTTGTATTCTTTTTCCATGATTATGCTCTAAGTATCTGTCATATAAGGATTTCAATATTTTAATAGTTTGTTAATATTTTATCTCTGTTGGATACCCCTTCCATATCCATATTTTCCTATAGAAGAGCATGGTGGATTTAGCACAATCTTTATCATACTCAAGAATCTTCATTACTAAATCTGAATAAGTGTCTTATACTATAATAGGGGTGTGGCAGGCATATAGCCATGGGCATGAGGTCATTGCCAAGTGACCAGTATAGGGACACCAGTAGCACAGGCTCCTAGCAAGGTGGTTAGAGGTTCTACTTGGCTAAATGTGGGTCAGGTGGGTAGTGGTCCTTGCAGCAGAGAGTGCAATGAGAGGAGGGGTCATGGTGTTCTCCCTGGGGCCTTCTATGCCTTCCAGCCTTGGGCCAGCAGGTGATCTGGAGGGCCTAAGGAACAGGCTGCAGGCTGTGTCCTGCAGGGTTCCAGAGAAACTCCCCACTACCCTCACCTCACAACCTAGTGTTGAGGGCAGTATGCCTGAGTTCATTCTGTAGGACCCAGCAATCTGTCCCTCCATTTGGGTCGCTTGAAGGACTCTATTGGGTCCTAGGTCCCTGGCTCCCTCAGCAATGACAGCTGGTCAGGGACTGGGGACCTGGCCCTGACACAGTGGCCAGCTAAGACCTACCCCTTCAGCCAGCCTAGGCACTGGCAGGAGGGCCCAGACTGGGTGATGGGCAAATGCTCCCAGACAGGGTAATTGGCCCCAAAAGGGGCCCTTTCCTCTTAGCCCGAACCTGGACCTTGGAAGGTAAAATAATTGGATTGAAGCAAGAAGGAAGAGAAAATTTAGAGATAAAAGAGGTAAAACAGGAAAGAATGAAAGGAGAGCTAACACCTATCCTACTCAAACTCTTCCAGAAAATTGCAGAGGAAGGTAAACTTCCAAACTCATTCTATGAGGCCACCATCACCCTAATACCAAAACCTGACAAAGACGCCACAAAAAAAGAAAACTACAGGCTAATATCACTGATGAACATAGATGCAAAAATCCTCAACAAAATTCTAGCAATCAGAATCCAACAACACATTAAAAAGATCATACACCATGACCAAGTGGGCTTTATCCCAGGGATGCAAGGATTCTTCAATATCCACAAATCAATCAATGTAATTCACCACATTAACAAATTGAAAAATAAAAGCCATATGATTATCTCAATAGATGCAGAGAAGGCCTTTGACAAAATTCAACACCCATTTATGATAAAAACTCTCCAGAAAGCAGGAATAGAAGGAACATACCTCAACATAATAAAAGCTATCTATGACAAACCCACAGCAAACATTATCCTCAATGGTGAAAAATTGAAAGCATTTCCCCTAAAGTCAGGAACAAGACAAGGGTGCCCACTTTCACCACTACTATTCAACATAGTTCTGGAAGTTTTGGCCACAGCAATCAGAGCAGAAAAAGAAATAAAAGGAATCCAAATAGGAAAAGAAGAAGCAAAACTCTCACTGTTTGCATATGACATGATCCTCTACATGGAAAACCCTAAAGACTCCACCAGAAAATTACTAGAGCTCATCAATGAATATAGTAAAGTTGCAGGATATAAAATCAACACACAGAAATCCCTTGCACTCTTATACACTAATAATGAGAAAGTAGAAAAAGAAATCAAGGAAACAATTCCATTCACCATTGCAATGAAAAGAATAAAATACTTAGGAATATATCTACCTAAAGAAACTAAAGACCTATATATAGAAAACTATAAAACACTGATGAAAGAAATCAAAGAGGACACTAATAGATGGAGAAATATACCATGTTCATGGATCGGAAGAATTAACATAGTGAAAATGAGTATACTACTACCCAAAGCAATCTACAGATTCAATGCAATCCCTATCAAGCTACCAGAGGTATTTTTCACAGAACTAGAACAAATAATTTTGAGATTTGTGTGGAAATACAAAAACCTCGAATAGCCAAAGCAATCTTGAGAAAGAAGAATGAAACGAGGAATCAACCTGCCTGACTTCAGGCTCTACTAAAAAGCCACAGTCATCAAGACAGTATGGTACTGGCACAAAGACAGAAATATAGATCAAAGGAACAAAATATAAAGCCCAGAGATAAATCCACTCACCTATGGACACCTTATCTTTGACAAAGGAGACAAGAATATACAATGGAGAAAAGACAATATCTTTAACAAGTGGTGCTGGGAAAACTGGTCAACCACTTGTAAAAGAATGAAACTAGATCACTTTCTAATACCACACACAAAAATAAACTCAAAATGGATTAAAGATTTAAATGTAAGACCAGAAACTATAAAACTCTTAGAGGAGAACATAGGCAAAACACTCTCAGACATAATTCACAGCAGGATCCTCTATGATCCACCTCTCAGAATATTGGAAATAAAAGCAAAAATAAACAAATGGGATTTAATTAAAATTAAAAGCTTCTGCACAACAAAGGAAACTATAAGCAAGGTGAAAAGACAGCCCTCAGAATAGGAGAAATATAGCAAATTAAGCAACTGACAAACAACTAATCTCAAAAATATACAAGCAACTCATGCAGCTCAATTCCAGAAAAATAAATGACCCAATCAAAAAATGGAACAAAGAACTAAATAGACATTTCTCCAAAGAAGACATATGGATGGCTAACAAACACATGAAAAGATGCTCAACATCACTCATTATCAGAGAAATGCAAATCCAGACCACAATGAGGTATCATTTCGCACCAGTCAGAATGGCTGTGATCCAAAAGTCTGCAAGCAATAAATGCTGGAGAGAGTGTGGAGAAAAGGGAACCCTCTTATGCTGTTGGTGGGAATGCAAACTAGTACAGCCACTATGGAGAACAGTGTGGAGATTCCTTAAAAATTGCAAATAGAACTGCCTTATGACCCAGCAATCCCACTGCTGGGCATACACACCAAGGAAACCAGAATTGAAAGAGACGCATGTACCCCAATGTTCATTGCAGCACAGTTTATAATAGACAGGACATGGAAACAACCTAGATGTCCATCAGCAGATGAATGGATAAGAAAGCAGTGGTACATATACACAATGGAGTATTACTCAGCCATTAAAAAGAATACATTTGAATCAGTTCTAATAAGGTGGATGAAACTGGAGCCGATTATACAGAGTGAAGTAAGCCAGAAAGAAAAACACCAATACAGTATACTAACACATATATATGGAATTTAGAAAGATGGTAAGGATAACCCTGTATGCGAGACAGCAAAAAAGACACAGACGTATAGAACGGACTTTTAGTCTAAAAGTCTCTGAGGGAGAGGGAGAGGGTGGGATGATTAGGGAGAATGGCATTGAAACATGTATACTATCATGTAAGAAATGAATCGCCAGTCTATGTTAGATATAGGATATGGTATGTTTGGGGCTGGTGCATGGGGATGATCCAGAGAGATGATATGGGGTCGGAGGTGGGGGTGGGGGGGGGGGGGGGACGGTTTCAGGATTGGGAACTCATGTACACCCCTGGTGGATTCATGTCAGTGTATGGCAAAACCAATATAGTATTGTAAAGTAAAATATAGTAAAAATAAATTTTTTTTAAAAGAAAATACCCACAAAATATAGTGAATGAAAATAAATCAACAAAATTCAAACCAACTGAAACAAATGAATGTAAGTGAACATACTCTTTTAGTATGTCATACTAGCTAAGGATATATTATAAAATGCTTCCATGGAGCGTGGATGCAGAAAGTTATCTATGATATTGAGAATGTTTGTATTTTCCTTGAAGACCTTTGAGGTCAAGTGAGAAGAGGTCCCATGAGAAAGCTTTTGATGATCAAATATACTTCATCTCAGAGCTTTCCTTAAAGGGCAAATGCAGGTGACCAAGAGACAATGTCTGAAAAGTGATTGAAAGAGCCAAGAGAATTATTTTTAAAATTAGTCATCAAAGAAAAAGAGCAATTAACTTCTCTTTTTCTATACTAAAATTTATAATGCAACCATAATAAATAAAATCATGTCATACAAGCACTCATACACACACACACACACACACACACACACACACACACAAATTCCAGAATGAACAGCGTAGAAAATAGTAAGAAAGGAATGAGACAGACAGAAATATATAAAAGAACACAAAACTAATGGTGATGCACAAACTCAGTGAGAGAGAATGGACTGATTACTAAATAGTATTTGGAAAATAAGACAAATATTAGGGAGAAATCCAATAAATATTAATTTTATACTAGTGATTTTCAAACTTTTGGCATTTATGGAACATGGTCAATGACTGCTTTTTTAATATACTGACCTCAAAATTTTAGTAGCTTTAAAAACATAGTTTTAGTTTTTAATTATAAAAAAAATTCAAATGTATATTTTTCTATCAGTGATAAGAATGACACTAGAAGCTTATTCTATTTCGGATCAAAGCAAATATATTGCCAAAGATGATTTCATCCAATGAGTTCATTTCCTTACTTTATTTCAACTACAGTACAGTTTCTGAGAGTTGTAAGTTTCAGAGAAAAAGATCAATGTTTTCTATTGTGGCAAATTTCTCCATATATTTGTACCAAATAAAAACGCCACATTTAGGAAAATATTTTCTACTGAAGATTCCTTTTCATACACAAAATGAGACTAAGAGAACGATTGTTGGGTATATTTAGAAATCACATCCAAATATCATACTCTAAGGTGGAAAGTTTAAAAGTTTCAAATTGAAAGAGAGTAGCAAAGAATTTTCAATCAACTATTTGACTTACCTTTGAATCTGGAAAATATTACTTCAAGAAATATGTCAAAAATACTAATTTCTTTTTCTGAGTAGTGGATAATATGATCAAGAGATGGAAAAGAATAAAAGTTCTAACCAAAAGCTGCTCAAAGTTTTGGAGTCATCAAGGTTTCCAACAACCAAGCTTAACACTGTAGTTTTAAACCTACAAAGTAAACAGACAGAGCTATTTAAGAAAAGCAGTATATTTAGTATTTAAGTGAGTCATTGAACTCTTAGAAATAGCCCTTTGTGCCTTATCATTCTTTACTGCAAATGGCAAAAAAAGAGTCTCATTGATAATCACAGTTGTCTAAGATTTAATCTCTCCAGACATCATTCATATATATTTAAAAAGAAAATAAATAACCCTACCCATGACCTATTCCTATACTTTAACTAGGAGACAGAGAATTCCTCAAAAATCTAAGTATATGTAAGTGGAGACATAAATATTCTAACCAATAAACCCATTTCCAGATCTACCTGAGCCAAAGTTAGGAAAGATTGTACAGAAGAGATAAAGGGGGAGACGGGAACTGGCAGAGATAGAACACAGATAAAATTATCTATAGAAAGAGAAATTTCCACTCAGTGGAGAAGAACAGAAAACATTTATAAGATCTTTTGGTCATGAGAAAATTCTGGTCAAAGCTTCAAGAGTTTCCCAAATGAAATCTGAATCTGCTCCCACTCCACAGTGGGCAAAGAGAAACCACAGAAAGAGGCAGGTACTCCAGAATGATAGGTTGCAGTTTTAAAAAATGGACTAACTTACATAAGATGCTGATCTTGAATGGCAAGAATATGAGTAGACCCCTGCACATACCTGTGACTTCTTAAAAGTCTATACAGAAGCTATAATTGGGTTCAGTCACACATTCTATCCAAATGGTCTCAACAACATTGTACTCTCTCTTAATACTATGTCCTTGCAATAGCTCCTAGTGTGTGAACGATGGGTAGAACATACAATCTGAGGGTAAGAAAGGGATAAGGAACCTCCAATTTCCCAAGTCCAGCTCAAGGGTCAACTGGTGGTCGCAACCTTTCAATATAGTCCTCCAACAGCAAATGTACCTAACAATTAACAATCAAACTATTGACTGGGAAATAATTTAGTAATATATACTAGTGAAAAAATTTAACGCAAAGAAAAAAATGGAGGACAAACAGTAAAATGTGTTCTCATAGAATAATTATAAATGCCTGCTCAAATAAAAATAGTCAATATCACTAGCTGGATAAGAAATATATATGTGTATTTCTTACCCACAGTGAGCTATTATTCACATCTGTCAAAATGGCTGTCATCAAAAAGACCATAAATAACAAGTTTGGTGAGGATATGGATAAAAGAGAGTGCTTATACACTGCTAGTGGGGTGTAAATTAGGGCAGTCATTGTGCAAAACAGTGCATAAACCTTCTCAAAATACTAAAAAGAGAACTACTATATGATCTTGACATACTATATACGTCAAGGCTGTATATTGTCACCCTGCTTATTTAACTTCTATGCAGAGTACATCATGAGAAACGCTGGGCTGGAAGAAGCACAAGCTGGAATCAAGATTGGCAGGAGAAATATCAAAAACCTCAGATATGCACATGACAGCACCCTTATGGCAGAAAGTGAAGAGGAACTAAAAGCCTCTTGAAGAAAGTGAAAGAAGAGAGTGAAAAAGTTGGCTTAAAGCTCAACATTCAGAAAATGAAGATCATGGCACCTTGTCCCATCACTTCATGGAAAATAGATGGGGAAACAGTGGAAACAATGTCAGACTTTATTTTTGGGGGCTCCAAAATCACTGCTGATGGTGATTGCAGCCATGAAATTAAAAGACGCTTACTCCTTGGAAGGAAAGTTATGGCCAACATAGACAGCATATTCAAAAGCAGAGACATTACTTTGCCAACAAAGGTCCATCTAGTCAAGGCTATGGTTTTTCCAGTGGTCATGTATGGATGCAAGAGTTGGACTGTGAAGAAAGTTGAGCGCCGAAGAGTTGATGCTTTTGAACTGTGGTGTTGGAGAAGACTTTTGAGAGTCCCTTGGACTGCAAGGAGATCCAACCAATCCAACCTAAAGGAGATCAGTCCTGGGTGTTCATTGGAAGGACTGATGTTGAGGCTGAAACTCCAATACTTTTTGGCCACCTCATGCGAAGAGTTGACTCATTGGAAAAGACCCTGATGCTGGGAGGGATTGGAGGCAGGAGGAGAAAGGGCCGACAGAGGATGAGATGGCTGGATGGCATCACTGACTCGATGGATATGAGTCTGAGTGAACTCCGGGAGTTGGTGGTGGACAGGGAGGCCTGGCGTGCTATAATTCATGGAGTCGCAAAGAGTCGGACACGACTCAGTGAACTGAACTGTACTATATGATCTAGCAAGTCTACACCCTGGTACATACTTAAAGAAAATGAAAACACTAATTGGAAAAGATGCATGCCCCCAATGTTCATGGCAGCATAATTTAGTATAGCCAAAATATGGAAGCAACTTAAGTGTTCATTAAAACATGATTAAGAAGTAGTACATAAGTGATAAATATATATGATATGATATGACATGAATACATATATATATATGTATGTATGTATGTATGTGTATATATATATATATATAATGGGATGCTACTATAGCAAAACAGAAACAGACAAAGATATGGAAAACAATCTAGGGATTATCAGTGGGGATATGGATGAGGAAGGAGCAAGATAGGGGTAGGGGAATGAGAAGTACAAAATAAAATGTATAAAATAAATAACCTATAAGAATATATATAGTACAACACAGTGAATATACCCAATATTTCATAGACACTTTAAATTGAATATTTGTGTGAGTCATTCAGGTGTGGCTGACTCTTCGTGACTCCATGGACTGTATAGCCTGCTAGGCTCCTCTGTCCATGGAATTCTCCAGGCAAGAATACTGAAGTAGGCTGGAATTCCCTTCTCCAGGGGATCTTCCTGACCAGGGATTGAACCCTGGCCTCTGGAATTGCAGGTGGATTTTTTCACTTTCTGAGCCACAAGGAAGCCCATTAACAATTTTGAATCTCTATCTAGTACACCTGAAAGTAATGAAATCCTATCAACTATTCCCCAATATAAAAAATAAATACATATTTAATAAGAAATTTTAATTTTTAATTATTAAAGTGACAAAGAAAAAATAGATAATACTGTATTGATGATATTGAGTTTATAAAGACTATCAGAAAATATAATACATCTTATGTTATATCAGTTCAATTCAGTTCACTCGTTCAGTCATGTCCGACTCTTTGCGACCCCATGAATTACAGCACGCCAGGCCTCCCTGTCCATCACCAACTCCCAGAGTTCACCCAAAGTCATGTCCATCGAGTCAGTGATACCATCCAGCCATTTCATCCTCTGTCGTCCCCTTCTCTTCCTGCCCCCAATCCCTCCCAGCATCAGAGTCTTTTCCAATGAGTCAACTCTTCGCATGAGGTGGCCAAAGTATTGGAGTTTCAGCTTTAGCATCATTCCTTCCAAAGAACACCCAGGACTGATCTCCTTTAGGATGGACTGGTTGGATCTCCTTGCAGTCCAAGAGACTCTCAAAAGTCTTCTCCAAAACCACCGTTCAAAAGCATCAACTCTTCAGCGCTCAGCTTTCTTCACAGTCCAACTCTCGCATCCATACATGACCACTGGAAAAACCATAGCCTGACTAGACGGGCCTTTGTTGGCAAAGTAATGTCTCTGCTTTTGAATATGCTGTCTATGTTGGTCATAACTTTCCTTCCAAGGAGTAAGCGTCTTTTAATTTCATGGCTGCAATCACCATCAGCAGTGATTTTGGAGCCCAAAAAAATAAAGTCTGACACTGTTTACACTGTTTCCCCATCTATAACTTTAAATATTTATTATTTTGGTTTGAGTAATTCTACTTCTTAGTAATATAATCTATGGGAAAAACTAAGGCATTTCCTTAGAGATGTCTGGTAGGAAGTTAGTTACCATAATGATACAATAGGAAAAGTTGTAAATATATAAGAAAAAAAGTTTGTTGTTCAGTCACTCAAATCATGTCTGACTTTTTGTGACCTGATGGACTGCAGCACTCCAGGCTTCCCTGTCCTTCACTATCTCTGGGAGTTTGACTCATATCCATTGAGTCAATGATAGCATCCCACCATCTCCTCCTCTGTCTCCCCCTTCTCCTGCCCTCAGTCTTTCCTAAAATCAAGGTCCTTTCCAATGAGTTGGCTTTTCACATCATGTGGCCAAAGTATTGGAGCTTCAGCATCAGTCCTTTCAATGAATATTCATAGTTGACTGCCTTTAGGATTGACTGTTTGATCTCCTTGCTGTCCAAGGGACTCTCAAGAGTCTTCTCCAGCATCACAATTTGAACGTATTAATTTTTCTGAGATTAGCCTTCATTGTGATCCAACTCTCCCATCCATAAATGACTAGGGGAAAGACCATAGATTTAAATATACAGACCTTTGTCAGCAAAGTGATGTCTCTGCTTTTTAAAATGCTGTCCACATTTGTCTTAGCTTTCCTCCAAGGAGCGAGTATCTTTTTATTTCATGACTGTGGTCACTGTCTGCAGTAGTTTTGAATCCCAAGAAAATAAAGTCTGTCATTGTTTCCATTTTTTGCCCATCTGTTTGCCATGAAGTGATGGGACCAATGCCATGAACTTAGTTTTTTGAACGTTGAGTTTGAAGCCAGCTATTTCACTGTCCTCTTTCCCCTTGATCACAAAGCTCTTTAGTTCCTCTTTGCTTTCTGCCTTTATGTTGTTTTTCAGTCACTCAATCGTGTCCTACTATTTGCAGACTGCAGCACACCAGGCTTTGCTGTCCTTCACCATCTCTTGGAGTTTGCTCAAACTCATATCCATTGAGTTGGTGATGCCATCCAACATCTCATCCTCTGTCATCCCCTTCTCCTCCTGCCTTCAACCTTTCCCAGCATCCAGGTCTTTTCCAGTGAGTTGGCCCTTTGTATCAAGCGGACAAAGTATCAGAGCTTCAGCTTCAGCATCAGTCCTTCCAATGACTATTCAGAGTTGATTTCTTTTAGGATTAATTGGTTTGATCTCCTTGCTGTTCAAAGGATTCTCAACAGTCTTCTCTGGTACACATTTTGAAGCCATCAGTTCTTCAGTGCTCAGCCTTTTTTTTTTTTTTTTTACTGCCATTAAGGTGATGTCATCTGCATATCTGAGGTTATTGATATTTCTGCCAGCAATCTTTATTTCAGCTTGAGCTTCATCCAGACCAGCATTTCATATGATGTCCTCTGCATATAGGTTAAATAAGCAGGGTGACAGCTTGGGGCTGGTGCATGGGGATGACCCACAGAGATGTTATGGGGAGGGAGGTGGGAGGGGGATTCATGTTTGGGAACACATGTAAGAATTAAAGATTTTAAAATTTAAAAATAAATAAATAAATAAAAAATAATAAAAAAAATAATAATAAGCAGGGTGACAATATGCAGCCTTGATGCACCCCTTTCCCAATTTTGAACTAGTCTGTTGTTCCCTGTCTGGTTCTAACTGTTACTTCTTGACCTGCATACAAGTTTCCCAGGAGGCAGATAAAGTTGTCTGGTATTTCCCATCTCTAAGAATTTTCCACATTTTGTTGTATACACAGCCAAAGGCTTTAGCATAGTCAATGAAGCAGAAGTAGATGCTTTTCTGGAATTCCCTTGCTTTTTCTATGATACAATGAGTGTTGGCAGTTTGATCTCTGATCCAGCTTGTGCACTTCTACATCTGGATGTTCTCAATTCACATACTGTTGAAGCCTAGTTTGAAGGATTTTGAGCATTACCTTGCCAGCATGTGAAAAGAATACAATTGTTTGGTAGTTGAAACATTCTTTGGCATTGCCCTTCTTTGGGATTGAAATGAAAGCTGACCTTTTCCAGGCCTGTGGCCAATACTGAGCTTTCCAAATTTGATGGCATATTGAGTACAGCACTTTAAACAGCACCATCTTTTAGGATTTGAAATAGGTCAGCTGGAATTCCATCACCTCCTAGCTTTGTTCATAGTAAATGCTTCCTGAGGTCTACTTTACTTCAAGGAAAGAAAATTGCTAAATTTAGTGATAAAATTTGATATAGAGATTTAAATGGCATTTTAAAGAATCTTTTACTTCTATCAGAAAATACTAACCTTGTGCTAAGTGAAATGAAAATGAAAGTCACTCAGTCATGCTCAACTCTTTGCAATCCATGGACTGAAGCCTGCCATGCTTGTCTTTCATGGTTTCTCCAGACCAGAATACTGGAGTGGGTAGTCAGTTCCCTTCTCCAGGGAATCTTCCCAACTCAGGGATTGAACCCAGGTCTCCCACCTTGCAGGTGGATTCTTTACCATCTGAGCCACCAACATGGTATTAAGATAATAGCAATTTATTAGTCTAATCTTGTTGCTTTGTCCCATTTGCAGAAAATAATCTTATTTTAAACCAATTAGAAAACAGTGAGACTCTTTTCTTCATGGAGACACCATTATTTGACTGTAAAATTGCCAAAGGTACATTTAGCATGGAGTTATTCACTTCAAATTCACAAATTACATTGTTTATACTATGGTGGAAATAAATGATTTGTTGAAATTATTTAAGATTTATTTTTAATAAATGTGAGAAATAAATTACAACATGTAATTTTGAAGTCTCTTAAATTAATTGATGTTCAAGCTGAGTTTAGAAAAGGCAGAGGAACCAGAGATCAAATTGCCAACATCTGCTGAATCATCAAAAAAAGCAAGAAAGTTCCAGAAAAACATCTATTTCTGTTTTATTGACTATGCCAAAGCCTTTGACTGTATGGATCACAATAAACTGTGGAAAATTCTGAAAGAGATGGGAATACCAGACCACCTGACCTGCCTCTTGTGAAACCTATATGCAGGTCAGGAGGCAACAGTTAGAACTGGACATGGAACAACAGACTGGTTCCAAATAGGAAAAGGAGTACATCAAGGCTGTATTTTGTCACCCTGCTTAACTCTAACTTCTATGCAGAGTACATCATGAGAAACGCTGGGCTGGAAGAAGCACAAGCTGGGATCAAGACTTCTGGGAGAAATAGCAATAACCTCAGATATGCAGATGATACCACCCTTATGGCAGAAAGTGAAGAGGAACTAAAAAGCCTCTGGATGAAAGTGAAAGAGAAGAGTGAAAAAGTTGGCTTAAAGCTGAACATTCAGAAGACTAAGATCATGGCATCTGGTCCCATCACTTCATGGGAAAGAGATGAGGAAACAGTGGAAGCAGTGTCAGACTTTATTTTTAGGGGCTCCAAAATCACTGCAGATGGTGATTGCAGCCATTAAATGAAAAGACACTTACTCCTTGGAAGAAAATTATGACCAACCTAGATAGAATGTTGAAAAGTAGAGACATTACTTTGCCAACAAAAGTTCGTCTAGTCAAGGTTATGGTTTTTCCAGTAGTCATGTATGGATGTAAGAGTTGGACTGTGAGGAAGGCTGAGCACCAAATAATTGATGCTTTTCAACTGTGGTGTTGGAGAAGACTCTTGAGAGTCCCTTGGACGGCAAGGAGATCCAACCAGTCCATTCTGAAGGAGATCAGCCTTCGGATTTCTTTGGAAGGAATGATGCTAAAGCTGAAATTCCAGTACTTTGGCCACCTCATGCGAAGAGTTGACTCATTGGAAAAGACTCTGATGCTGGGAGGGATTGGGGGCAGGAGGAGAAGGGGACGACAGAGGATGAGATGGCTGGATGGCATCACTGACTCGATGGACATGAGTCTGGGTGAACTCCGGGAGTTGGTGATGGACAGGGAGGTCTGGCGTGCTACAATTCATGGGGTCTCAAAGAGTCGGACATGACAGTGACAGACCTGAACTGAACTGAAATTAATTCTTCTTGGAGTTTTGTGAATGAAACTCAATTCCTCTAACTTTGGGTAAGTGAAAAAAGGCTTCAGTAATTTGCCAGAAGAGGACAAGATCATAATAATTAGAACTTAGCCATTCTCTAATTAAGGGGAGAATAATAAAAGGTTTTTTTTAGCAGATTTACTAAGATATTATATTACCTAGGTATTTAGGAAACATTTGTTCAACAACACATGTTTTGAAAGAGAATTTTCTTCAGTCCTATCATTAGAAGAAGCAATTACGTTATTTAGTTACTTAAGAAAACTTGTGAATGTTAGATGTGATTTGATCATGATAGAATCTTTGTGATTTCATGCCACATTGGACTTTCTCCTTTCCATTGCATAGAGAATATCATTTCACATTGATGGAAACTGGACAGAGATCATTACAGGTCACATTTCAATTGCACAAGTTAAAAATCTAATTGACATTTTATAGGATCCCATCTATAAATTACTTTACTATAAATGAGAAATTCCCAAGCAATCTCTTGGAACAATCATTTAAATTGAAATATCTCAGGCATCAAGTTTACTCAACATAGCATCCTCTGTTTATTTAACTTCATTGTTCATTGCCATAGTTAAAAACTCACTACAATATCATATTTTGATATACTTCAGATAGTAAATCTAGTAGGAATACCAATTTAATGGAAAAAGGGAAACTTTTAAATTTTGTTTCAAAGAAAACCACCGTCAAATTGTAAACATCCAAAAAGTGCAAACAAGAAAAAAATTAACAGCTTTGTGGCCAAGATGGCATAGCGAGAAAAGTCTAAATTCATCTCCTTTCATAGGCATGTTTGCTCCTTGTGAGAAAAGCTATGACAAATCTACATAGTGTATGAAAAAGGAGAGACATCGCTTTGCTGACAAAGGTCCATCTATTCAAAGCTATGATTTTTCCAGTAGTCATGTACAATTGTGAAATTTGGACCACAAAGAAAGCTGAGCACCAAAGAATTAATGCTTTTGAACTGTGGTGTCAGAGAAGACTCTTGAGAGTCCCTTAGACAGCAAGGAGATCAAACCAGTTAATCCTAAAGGAAATCAGTCCTGAATATTCATTGGAAAGACTGATGCTGAAGCTCCAATAATTTGGCCACCTGATGCAAAGAGCTGACTCATTGGGAAAGTCCCTGATTCTGGGAAAGATTGAAGTCAAGAAAAGAAGGGGATGACAGAGGATGAGATGGTTGGATGGCATCACCAACTCAGTGGACAAGTTTGAGCAAACTTCAGGAGATGGTGAATGACAAGGAAACCTGGCATACTGCAGTTCATGGGGTCACAAAGTGTTGGATACAACTTAGCAAATGAGTAACTAAGAAACTATTGATGAGAAAAACTGGAAAGCTAGTAGCAAAGATCTTCTACAATTAAAGATATAAAGAGAAAACAACAATGAGGCAAAGATGAGAGGCAGAAGCACAGTATAATCAAGACTCATACTCCTGGGTGGGTGATCACCAAACGGGGGGACAATTATAACTGCAGAGGTTCTCCCCATGTAGCAAGGGGAGAACCCCATGTTCAAGCCCCACATCAGACTCCCCCCAAGGATTCCTACACTGGGACAATGAGCCCACTAGTATTTGGCTTTGAACATCAGTTGAGCTTATTTACAGGAGAGCCTGAAGGCTGTAAGAAATAGAGATTCCATTGTTAATGGGTGTACACAAAATCTCACCCATTCCAAGACTCAGGGCAGAAGTAATAATTTGAAAGGAGCTTGGATCAGACCCATATGATGATCTTGGAGATCTTCCCAGAGAGATAGGAAGCAGCTAGGCCTCACCTTTGGGAAATGGACAATTTTTATTTGAAGCTTGTTTTCCTACATGGACACCGTTGGTTGGAAGCACTATTTTGGAACTCTCTCTCTAGTTTATTTGTAGCAGGACCTAACCCCATATACCAGCCTGTTAGCACCTATACTGAAACATCTCAGGCCAAATAATAAGTCAAGCAGAAATACAGCCCCACTGACCAGTAGATCTGCTGATATAAGACACTCTGAGACCACAGCTCAGAATGAGACTCCACCCTGCCTAAAGGGCTTTCCTGGTGGCTTGGATGGTAAAGAATCTACCCGCAATGTGGGAGACCTGGGTTTTATCTCTGGGTTGGGAAGATCCTCTGGAGGAGGGCATGGCAACCCATTCCAATATTCTTGCCTGGAGAATCTCTGTGCACAGAGGAGCCTGGTGGGCTGCAGTCTGTCCTACAGTCCATGGGGTCACAAATAGTTGGACACAACTGAGTGACTAAGCACATTCTGCCTACAGAGGGCCTAGGGTGCATCCCCACATATCAGTGCACCAGTCTTGGCCCCAGGACCCCCAAGGCCCTGCAGCCAGAGACCCGGGAACCTGAGTCTGTCCACAGCAGGCCAACACCAGAATGAGAACATGCCAGACCTCATAACCAACTATGTCAAGAGCTGGTGTCTTCCACCTGTAAGCCAGTACTAGTCACAGAACACAGTGTCTCACAGAGCCACCTACCAGCATACAAACAACAGCCTGAGACCTACCCAGACCCCAACTGGAGTCACTTGGATCCCTAAAGACAGCAATCTCATGCCCCAGTCTTACCCACCAGTGGCTGACAGCCTCTGTACAACACAGGATATGGCAACCACCTAGACTGGAAGCCAACCCACCATATCAGACCATCCACAGTAGTTAGGCACCAAAACAGAAGGATGTGCACAGCCCGAATAAGGAGCAACCCTAGAGCAAATACCTCTGGTAACCTGAAAGGAACTTATGGCTGAGAATCATAGGATGTCTCCTACAAAAAGGACATTTCTCCATTGTTCGGAAACGTGACCAACCTACCAAATACTTAGAAATAAAAACAGCAAATCAGGCAAAATGATGCAACAGAGAAATGAATACCAAATGAAGGAACAAGGTAAAACCCCAGAAAAACTAATTGAAATGGAAATTGGCGCGACTTTAAGAGACTGCTTCTGCTGCTGCTGCTGCTAAGTCGCTTCAGTCGTGTCTGACTCTGTGCGACCCCATAGACAGCAGCCCATCAGGCTCCCCCGTCCCTGGGATTCTCCAGGCAAGAACACTGGAGTGAGTTGCCATTTCCTTCTCCAATGCAGGAAAGTGAAAAGTGAAAGTGAAGTTGCTCAGTCGTGTCTGACTCTTAGCGACCTCCTGGACTGCAGCCTACCAGGCTTCTCTGTCCATGGGATTTTCCAGGCAAGAGTACTGGAGTGGGGTGCCATCGCCTTCTCTGCTTTAAGAGACTAGTAATCAACTATTGAAAAAGAAATACTACCAAAATACAAACACATTGAGGGCTAAGCAATATGCAACTAAAAACCCAATGGTTAACTAAAGAAGTCAAAGAGGAAACCAAAAAATATCAGAAGGCAAATGAAAATGAAAAGACAATGATCTAAAATCCATGCGATGAAACAAAAGCAATTTCTAAGAGCAAAGTTTAGAGCAATAAAAGCCTAACTTAGGAACAAGAACAATCAGCCAAAACTAATAAATAAACAAGCTAAAGTGCCATTTAAAGCAAGTAGAAAAAAATACAAACACAATATAAGTAGAAGAAAATAAATCATAAAGATTAGAGAAGAAATAACTGAAATTGAAACTAAAAAAACAATAGAAAATATTAATGAAACTGAGCTGGTTCACTGAAAATTGATAAATATTTAGCCAAACTGATCAACAAAAAAAAGAGAGAACCCAAATCAATAAAATTTCATTTTTCAGAAATGAAAAAGAAGTTAAATTCAACAGCATAGATTTACAAAGGACCTTAAGAGTTTACTGATGACAATTATATGATAACAAAATGGAAAAGCTAAATGAAATGGACAAATCCCTAGTAGTGTATAATCCCTCAACACTGAATCACAAAGAAAGAAAATATGAACAGGAGCATTTTCAATAATTATCAGGGAGTCTTTATGTTGGCAGATGTTTATATTTATTTAAAAAGTAACTAGTGGCAAGACTAATCTTAATTTGTGCTTCTGCTTAAGAAATACTGTGCTTGTGAGAAAGTACTTTTAAAATATCTAATGCAAAAATAATTCAGCTTTACAAGTTATTGCTTATCAATAGGAATATAAAGAACTTTTTAACATAACTAACAGAAGAGACTAAGGAAATACTAAGCAATAACCAAATACAGATATAAGAAAGATTTAGATTTTGTGACAAGGACAGAAATACTATGTTATCTAGGATTTTTTTCACTTTTTAATTAATATTTATATACTACTGACCTGTAGTTTTACTCTTCAGATATTAGATGATTTTTGAGTGAGAAATGAGAAAGATTATATCAGCCACATATTTTGATTAGTTGCTTTCAATACAGATTGGAGATAGGAGAGTAACAGAGACCAAATTTTTCTTGCTAAGGGAATTTCCTAAAAACTAATGCTAAGTCAATGGGCATAGGTGTATGATAGATAGATCGATAGGTAGATAAATAGATAGAGAGGAGGATAATGTACTTCAGTTTTTAAAAAAGTACATTGTTTAGAGAACACTTCTAGGTTGCTAAGTCTGATTATATGGGATCTCTATGCCTTCCATTGCCTTTCAGCTATTTTACAACTCTGTACGTTGTAAATAACTGATAGCAATGCAAAATAATTCTGGTCTACAGACAGGCAAATAAATTCTGTTAGGCAAAGGTTCAATTGATTTTCCTCCCTCATAGTGGAAAAAGTCAGTTCTCTGTCATTTGCTCATTCATTTCAATATTCCTGATTTATAAATATGTCTGTTCTTTGGAGTTTGCCTTGAACCAACTGTTACATCTGCTTGATTCACTTGTTAATAATTAGTGCAACAAAATGCTTAGCCTATGTTTATTTTTTAACTGTGTGAAAAGAGATTTTACTTTTAAAAAATAATTATCAATGACAGAGAAAGAAAGAAAGAGGGGGGATGAATTTAGATTTACTAAACTATCTCGTTAATTTTCTCAAAAACTGATATCTGAAAAGAAGTCAATGTAAAAAAAAAAAAAAACAGAGTTTCACTTCTTATTTTTGTTCTGGCATTTCTCCTCTATTATCTTCTTTCAAATACTAATAGGTATCCATATTTTGGTACTAAACATAACAGAGATTGACAGAGAAGAGACAAAGACATACAATAGAGTAGTAAATTGCTCCATCTCCTTTCTTCTTAACTGTTTCTGTAACTTAGTTTTCATGCCATACTTTTCTGCCTCTGTTCATGATTCTTATATGATAACAGTATTTATCAACATTTTAGACTAAAATTAAGGAAAAAAGGAAAAGACTAGCTAAATATTTGTTTACTTTTGTAATAGATAATTCTCAGCGAAATTCTTCAATTAACCCCAATCTGAGCTTCAGATCATTGATGTCTGATTCACTGTGACTGATTCATGCTGATATTTGGTTGAAACCAATACAATACTGTAAAGCAACTGTCCTTCAATTAAAAATAAATAAAATTTTTAAAAATTACTAGGTGATCTCTAAGTTCACTTCCATTTTTAAAATCTCCATGATATAGAATTACGAGCAAAGGCCAGTGTGTAAGAGCCACATATTATATAATCATTTAATATCATATCTCTATCTCACTGTTTTAATTATTTTACAGTTTCTTATAAGAAAACTTACCCAACAGATCAAGTTTTAAAAGCGTAAGACCTATTATTTCTGTACTTCCCACCAAGTTTCATTCTCATGCCATCATCTTTTCCCATCTACACCAATCAACAGTGAGTGGAGTATCACAAGATCTCAATGTATATTTTTTCCAACCTTGTAGCCTAAACTGCCTGGCCAGCATCCTTTAAACCAGTGAAAGTGGCTCGATCGTGTCTGACTCTTTGTGACCCCATGGACTGTCCATGGAATTCTCTAGGCCAGAATACTGAAGTGGGTAGCCTTTCCCTTCTCCAGGGGATCTTCCTGACCCAGGAATCGAACCGGGGTCTCCTGCATTGCAGGCAAATTCTTTACCAACTGAGCTATCAGGGAAGCCCTATAAAATGTATATGTTTAAAGTTAGAACATGTCATTTCTGTATTTAAATCTCTTCACAGATATCCCATTTCACCCAGAATAAAAGCTAATGCATTTATTATATGACTAGAACATGATCTACCAGGCCATAGAAACTAGGCCACCAGCTGGTACTATTCCCCCCTCATTGGCTCTCCTTAAACATTGTTGTTTGGAGTCCCCTGCATTGGCTGCTCCCCTAGAAATACACATGGCTAATCTCTTCATTTCCTTTAAAGCTTTACTCAATCTTCACCTAATTCCTAACAACTTACTTTAAATTTTAACTTCCTCTGCACCCCTACTGAATTCCCAGTTCTCCTTACCTTTCTTTAGACTGTTTTTCCACAGCACTCATCACGTTATAAAGTATTTTACAGTATACTTTTTTGAGGTTGCTTATTGTCTGCTACATCCCACTAAAATATAAGCTATACAAAGGAAAGGGATTTTTGTCAATTTAGTTCACTAATGCATCTCAAACACTTGAAGAGTGCCTAGCAAAAGATAGATGGTCAACAACATTTGTTGAATAAATTGAGAAAGCAAAATAAATTATGGAGTTGATAAATCATTCTCATCTACTTTTACTATGTCCCAGATAAACTATTTAACTGTGTCCAATTTAATACAGCTATAGATGATAGCAAGAAAAAAAAATGTACACAGGAGGTGTTATGAACTGTTGTTTCTATCCAATTCATATATTGAAATCCTAACTGTCAATGTGATGGTATTAAGAGATAAGGCTTTTGGGAAGTAATTAGGTCATGAGAGTGGATCAGTGTTCTGATATAAAGAGACCCCAGGAAGATCTCTCATCCCTTCCACCATGTGAGAATACAGGGAATAGACAGCTGTCTAGAAAACAGGTCTTCCCTGGTGGCTCAGACAGTAATGGATCTGCCTCAGTGCAGGAGACCGGGGTTTGATCCTTGGCTTGGGAGCGTCCTCTGGAGAAGGAAATGACTAAACATTCCAACATTCTTGCCTGGAGAATCCCATGGACAGAAAAGCCTGGCAGTCTCAAGTCCATATGGTTGCAAAGAGTCAGAGATGACTGAGTGACTAACACTTTCACTTTTCACTTTAGGAAACAGGACATAAATTCTTACTAGACACCAAATCTGCCAACACCTTGATCCTAAACTTTCCAGTGCCCTGAACTGTGAGAAATATATGTGTTTTGTTTATAAGCTGTCCGGTTTATGGCATTCTGTTAAGGCAGTGCAAATGAACTAAGACAGGAGGTAATTCCAATTTCTTTAAAAGCATCCTTAAATCATCAACATACACGTTAGAATCAACTTTTTCAATAAAAGTATTTTAAAAACACAAAATGTCTTTGTTCAATACTTGTGTTAGACACTGGAGACGACAAAAGAAAGACATGCTCCTGTCCTCAAAGATTCTAAACTTTTTGACCACACAGGTAAGTCAAAAAATATTAAAGAGGACATGAAGAAACAAATAAAAATTAAGAAAAAATTGAAGTTGATTCCATCAAGCCTTTAGATTCTGAATGGAGTGTTGATGCTGTAGAGTGGGCCTCTTTTAACTCCATTGAAAGTAAACATTTTCATTTCCAATAAGTATGGGGGCAGAAGAGCACGTTATATGGAAGAAATTTTATTAGCCCTAATATCTCAGGGAAATGTTTCACAGTGTTTTATTGTAAGAATAGCCCTTGTCCAGAACTTAGAAATCCCTTTACTATAAAAAGCAATTATTTATCTTGTATAATGGAATGCTGATATCTTATATTTACCTTTACCTTCTCCAGTCACCAGATAAAGTGTGTCTCCAGTTACTTGCCTCCTTTTCCATTTTCACTTTAAATAGCACTTATGAAGATCTTGCTATTACTTTACAAAATTTTCTACATAACTCTTTGTTTCCTCAATCATTTACAGTTAACTCTCTCAGTTTTTATCAAAGGAAAACTCATTGAGCTCTTCCAGAAATTTAAAGCAGTTATTAAACTAACATTTTTAAAGCACTTGTGCTGCTTTCACTGTTATAATGGCTACTGTTATGACTTTCAGATTATGTTAATAGGGAAACTCTCCAAATCTGAACACTCACAAAGCTCACCATAGTTCCACTTGCAGCAACCCATGCATTTACTCATGGCAGTAAATTCAATCACATTACTTCAGTTATGGCAGATTTATACTCACTTGCTATCAGTCAGTACATTGACTTTAAAATTTGGCTCAGAGTTTTTCATTACCTCTGTGGAACTTCCCTTTCACTCCTATCAGAACTGGCCTCCATTTATACATACCTTCAGTCCTTACTTTCTAATAATAAATCTCAAATTCATCAACCCCTTGTCAGGTCTCTCATCCTTGGGCAACAGAGCATTCACCTGTTATGCCCCCAAGCTATGGGAATTTCCTGAATAGAACACGCCTCTCCAAATCCCTTGAGCTTTATAAATCCCTTTTTGAGTCTCACTTATTAAAATTTGCTTTTAATATTTGATCTGCCATTGACAAATGCTGTAGGCTTGGCAGTTATAAATATATATATATAAGGAGACGAAAAGAGTTTTTATTTTCCTCACTATTTGTGAAAAGAACTAAAACGGCCTCTCCTCTGCTGGTGTTTTATATTTTTCATCATTTTTTTTCCTTTCTTCCTTTCATTATTAGCAGAACAATTACCGAAGCTCCTGGCTTCGGTCACTAGCCAGGGTTTAGAGTTAAAGATTTCATGTATTGTGAGATTATTAATAAACTCGTGGCAAAATTGTTAATTATCTGGCACCCTACTGATTGGTATAGATTATTTTAGGAGACAACATGGGCTTTGGAGAAAAACAACTCTTTCCTTGTATTAGATTGGTACAAACGTAATTGTGGTTCTGGACTGAATTTTAAATCATTATTGCCAATCTGAATGCAGTTTGAATTGGAATATATTCTTAAATTTAAATAAATATAAAATATTAAATTTTTATATTAAATATATGTTCTTAACATATTTAAGAATATATTCCAATATCAAAGTGCAAAATTCAACAATGCAAAACCACAATTACTTTTGCACCAACTATTAGCTACCCTCCTCCATTGCCTGTCCTACATAGCAGCTTTTTCTTGTATTTTTAATTCATAAACATTCAGACTTAATGTCACTCTTGTCCAAAGAAAAGCACATTTAACGGCATTAAAAAGGGCATACAATTTTTGTACTGTGATGGTGATATAAACAATAACATCAGACTCTGTGGGTATAGATAGCCCTATTCCAAAGCAGTCTGTTCCCAGGATCTGCTCACATTAAAAGAATATTATTTATATTTGCATTTTCCTTGACACATAGCGAGAACTATGCATACAGTGGGCATTTTAAAAATGTTTGTAGAACATTGAATCAATTATTTGTATCTCAGTTCTGTAATTTTTATTTCCATCTCCATTTGAAAAGGATCCGTTTTCTGTCTGTTTCCCTACTCATTAGAGTACACAGTTTTTCAGTCACACTTGTCCCTTCTACAGCTGTTGATCAGCCTATTGATTAGGAGCCAGAGGCTAGCTGACAGCAAGGAAAGGGCATTATATTCTGGCACAATTTCCCTCTAAGTGCTTAATGTTCTTTAAACCCCTCATTCAATTAGATGGCACAAGCTATTACACACAAGTGCCCCAACACGGAAAATTACAAGCTCATATCTGAGGGATACAGAGAAAGGAAGGCAAAGAGTAAGTTAATAGGACATTGTCTGTATGTTTGGTAAATCCTGTGGAGTTTAGGGCTCAAGGTTAATATCAGAGTGCCAGGCTATGGAATTTAAACAGCAGGTAGATTTCAATAGCACAGAATATGAGAGAGAACAGAGTATAGCTTGATATATTATTCTGTTATTTGAAATGGGTACTGTGTAAAATTCAGCATTTTCTCTGAAACATTTTGAAGACGATTTAGGCCATTGAAAATAATGGCAAAGTTAAAACTTTTTAAGTTTGAAGTAACATTACTAAAGTAGGTGACCTGACTGAATGTCACTAACAGGTGGAATTTCAAGAGTTCTGATATGCTTACAGACAGAAAAAAGAAAGCAATCCTTTTTCTTTGTGGGAAGGACGACAGAATTAAAATCTCATAAACTGTAAAACTTAATATACGAAGATTATTAGTTGTTATTCATGTAGCAAGACACTGAATTTTACTTGCGAATGAATCCTATGGTTGCTTAGGCTAGCCATTGGGAGCCTTTTCACTGCGATAGCACATGGCTGGTAAAATACAATGAAGGCTTGTTTTAGCCACTATTCACTACTATTTCTGATGCCTTTGTGTTTGCACCAGAGTACAATAGTATCTGACCACCTGATAAATGCTCTCACAGTGGATATGAAAACATAAGCATAATAGAGAGAATCAGTTTAATCATCTATTCTGGATAATTTTGAAATTTATAACTATGATACAACCTTTAACTTACAAAACAATAGCTCATATTTAAAGCAAAATAAGTAAATGGCTACTACAGCTTTACCTGGTCTCAATTTTCAAACAAACTAGCTTTAGGAGTTAGGTAAATGTACTTTCTTAATTTTATAATAAAAAACTTAAAATGAGACATTAAGCAGTTTGACTGATATGACATACAGTTAGGATACAGAGATAGGATGGGAAATCGGACAATATGATAAGAGAAATTTTAGCCACAAAATAAACTATCAGTCTAAAACATATCATAGTATTTGTTTTATTCTTAAATAAAGGATCTGCTGTTTTTAAAAATTTGGAATCAATAAACCTAAAGAATAAAATTCAAATCACCTGTAATATCATTGCAAAGAAAACTATTGTAAATATTTGGAGAATATATATTCCAAGTTTTCATGGATAATTTATAATGGATTATATATAATGGATAATTTATACCTTGCTTATAACCAGCTATTTTCAGCTACCAACTTTTCAACTAAAATAAAATTTCTATGACATATATTATAAGCATATATACACCTTCTGTGTACCATAATTTACCCAATAAATCACATAATTTTAAACATTTCCAAATGCATTTTTTGTTGTAGTTAAAACATTTTTATGGGTATCTTTATTGTTAAATGCTTAGATTCATGCTTAGAAGCATACTTGGTTATTATTCTAGAAAATTATACCAATTTATACTAACAATACGTAACAGTACTCATTTATGCCCACACTAAGCAAAAGTGTCATCTTTTATTCCAGTTTTATTGAGATATAATTGACATACAGTATTGTATAAGTTTGGGCTTTCCTGATGGCTCAGACAGTAAAGAAACTACTTGTATTGCAGGAGACCCAGGTACAATCCCTGGGTTGGGAAGATCCCCTGGAGAAAGGAATGGCAACCCACTCAAGTACTCTTGCCTGGAAAATCCCAAGGACAGAGGAGCCTGACAAGCTACAGTTCATGGGGTGGCAAAGAGTCGGACAAGGCTGAGATAAACACTGTCTAAGTTTAAGGTGTATTAGCAGAATAATTTGACTTCGATACATCACTGAAATATTTACTACAATAAGTTTAGTAACCATCTATCATCTCATATAGACATAAAATAAGAAAAACAATGTATTTTCCTTGTCATGAAAACTCAAGATTTACTCTGTTAACAACTTTCATATATAACATATAGCAGTATTCATCACATTGGTCATATATTACATCCTTAGAACTTATATGTCTTACAACTGTAAGTTTGTACATTTTAACCACCTTCATCAAATTCCATCTTCCCGAACATTCCACGGCTGGCAACCACAATATGGATGCAAAGTCTTTTTCTGTGAGTGTATTTCTTGTTTGTTTGAATTATAATTGACCTACAATGCTATGTTAGGTCCTGTGTTCTGTGTGTGCAACATAATGATTAGATATTCCCGTTCCTTAAAAAATGATTAATATGGTAAATATAGGTATCATCTGTCATTACACAGACAGTGCATTACTATTAACCATATTCCCTACACTACATTTCAGCCTCCCTTCTGGCACCCACCTATTTGTTCTTTACATCTAAGTTTCTGTTTCTATATTGTTACATCTGTTTATTTGTTGTTTTTAAGATTCCACATAGAAGTGATATTATACAGTATTTGTTTTCCTCTGTCTGACTTATTTCACTTAGCATAATGCTGTCCAAGTCCATCCATGTTGTATTCATCAGTTTATAGACACTTCTGTTGCTTTATATCTTGGCTATTCTAAATAATGCTGCAATGAGCATAGGGATGCATATATCTTTTGGAATTACTCTTCTGGTTTTCTTTGGAAAAATACACAGGAAAGGAATTGCTGGATCACATGATAGTTCTACTCTTAATTAATTAAAAAAAAAATCTTCCAAACTGTTTTGCATAATAACTGACCAGTTTATATTCCCATCAAAATGCAAGAGAGTTCCCTTTTTTCCACATCCTCACCAACATTTGTTATTTGTTATCTTTTTGATAATAGCCATTATGATATGTGTGAAATGACATCACATTGTGGTTTCAATTTGCGTTCCTCTGATGTTTAGAGATATTGAGCATCTTTTCATGTGCTCCTGGCCATCTGTATGTTTTCTTCAGAAAAATGTCTATTCAGGGCCTCTGTCCATTTTTTAATCAGATTGTTCTTTGGATGTTGAGTCCTATGAGTTCTCATATATTTTGCATATGAATCCCTTATCAAATTTATCATTTGCAATATCTTCTCCTATTTGGTAGGTTGTCTTTTTCATCTTGTTGATAATTTTCTTTACTATGTGAAAGTTTTTTATTTTGATGTAGTACCATTTGTTTATTTTTGCTTTTGATTCCCTTGCCTGAGGATGCATATCCACAAAAATTATTGATAGGATCGGTTTCAAAGAATATATTGCCTGTGTTTTCTTTTACAAGTTTTATGGTTTCAGGTCCTACATTTAAGTCTCTAATTTGATTTTGAATTTATTTTTGTATATGATGTGACAAAGTCCAGTTTGATTTTTCTGTACATAAGCTGTTTAGTTTTCCCAAAACCATTTACTGGAGAGGCTTGTCTTTTTCCAATTGTATATTCTTGCCGCCATTGTAAATTAATTGATCACATGAGTATGGGTTCATTTCTGAACTACCTATTGTGTTTCATCAATCGACATGCCCATTTTTGTGCTAGTTACATACTTTTTTGATTAATGTAGCTTTATGGTACAGTTTAAAAACAGAAAGTGTGATACCTTTATCTCTGTTCTTTCTCAAGATTGCCTTGTCTGTTTGGATCTTTTGTGGTTCTACACACATTTAAAGAATAATTGTCTTAGTTTTGTGAGAATACTATTAGAATTTTTATAGAGATTGAATTCAATATGCAGATTGTCTTAGGTAATATGGTCATTTTAACAATATTATTTATTCTAATTCATGAATATAATATATCTTTCCATCATTTATGTCATCTTCAGCTCCCTTCATAAGTGTCCATAGTTTTCTAAGTACAAGACTTTTACTTCTTTATAGTTATTCCTAGGCAATTTATTCTTTTTGATGAAATTTTAAATGGGATTGTTTTCAGAATTTCTCATTTTGATAGTTTGTTCTTAGTGTATATAAATGCAGCAGATTTCTTTGTATTAATTATGTGTCCTGCAATTTTCCTGAATTCATTTACTAGCTCTAATATTTTTTTTAGTATCTTCTTCAAGATTTTCTGTATATACTATCACGCCACCTACAAACAGTGACAATTTTATGTCTTCCTTTCCAGTTTGGATTCATATTTCTTACATTTTCTTGTCTGATTGCTGTGGCTAGAACTTCTAATACTATACTGAATAAAACTGGCAAGAGTGGACACCCTTGTTTTGTTTCTAATCTTAGACAAAATACTTTCAGTTTTTCAATTTGAATATAATGTTAACTTTGGACTAGTCATATATGGCCTTTGCTATATTCAATTATTTTCCTTCTATACTCATTTGTTAAGTTTTTACCTAAATATATGTTGAATTTTTAAAAAATCTTTTTCTGTATCTGTTGTGATTATTTTTATTTTTCAATGTGTTATGTGATGTATCATTTGACAGATTCAGATACTGATCCATCTTCACATCCCAAGTATAATTTTCATCTGATCATGGTATATGATTCTTTTAATATATTACTCAGTTTTGTTTTCTAACATTTGATTGAGGGTTTTTTCATATATGGTCATCAGTGGTACTGGTCTGTAATTTTCTCTTTTTCTATTGTCCTTGTCTGGTTTTGATATCAGGAAGATCCTGACATGGTAGAGTTAGTTTGGAAGAGCTCATTTTTCTTCAATTTTTGGAATAGTTTGAGAAGGATAGGTGTCAATTTTTCTTTAAATATTTGGTGGAACTCACCTTGTGAAGCTGTCTGGTCCAAGATTTTAATTGTTGGATTTTTTTTTTTTTTTTTTTTAGCAATTCAGTGAGCTGCTCTAGAACCCAGCCCAGTCTATCAATGGGATGGTCTCAGCCTACCAGATCCCTGAAGTCCCACAACCAGATGAGCTGGGACCCAGCGCCATGTACCAGTGGGCCAGCAACAGTGCCAGGACACCTAGGACTTGCAACAAGCTGCCCCAGAAACTGATCCCACTCACTAGGGACCAGCACTAGACTTAAGTATACAGACAATCATGCGGGAACCTAGCCCCCAACCACCAGCAGCTGGCAGCCTCCATACTAAACAGGGCCTGCCAGCCAACTAGGCTGGGGACAAGCCCAGCCTACCCACACACCCACAGTAGTTGGCCCCACCACAAGAGAAGGACATACATTGTCCACATAGGGGCCAGAGAATATAGCTCTGGCAATGGCTGGGTAGTACGCTGCTGGGTCCCATAAGGCATCTCCTAAACAAGGCCGCTTCTCCAAGATCAAAAAATGCAACAAACTACCTAATATGTACAAATAAACACAGAGAATTAGACAAAATTAGGCAGCAAAGGAATATGTTCCAAATGAAGGAATAAGATAAAGCTTCAGAAGAAGAACTAAGTAAAGTGAGGATAAGAAATATACCAATAAAGAGTTCAAGGTAATGATTATAAAAATGCACAGTTAATTCCAGAGATGTTCTGATGAACACAGTGAGAAGTTAAGCAACTACTATAAATCTATTAAGAGGGTTAACAAACAAAAGTAGCAAAATCATCTATATCCTCAATACACAAAAGAATGTACAATATGATCTCAAAAACTGTAATCATAGAGGAGGAGAGTGAAAATGCATGGTTGTAAAAGATCAATGATTAAGAGATTATTGAAAAAGAATGGACGTGTATATAACTGACTTACTTTGCTGTACACCTGAAACTAACAAAACATTGTCAATCAATTATGCTCCAATAAAAATAAATAAATATTTTTTAAGAAGTTAAGGAAAAGGAAATTAAAAGATCAACAAATTCAATAATCATAGATTTAGATATATAGTTTTCTATATATAAACCTTAAGGCAACCACAAACCAAAGTCTATAATAGATAAACACACACAAAGGAGAAAGGAATTACAACATAACATTAAAGATATTAATTAAATCACAAGGTGAGAGAGCAAAAGAAGAAGAAAAAGACTTAAAAAGAATTATAAAAATAACCAGAAAGCAATTAACAAAATGGTAATAAGTACAACCTATCAGTAATGTAAATGAACTAAACGTCAATTTAAATATAAATGAACTAAATGCTCCAATAAAAAGACGTAGAGTGGCTCATGCTTGTGCTCAGTCACTCAATCATGTTCAACTGTTTGCAACTCTAAGGACCCACCAGGCTCCTCTGTCCATGGGATTTTCTAGGCAAGAATACTGGAGAGGATTCTCATTTCCTCCTGCAAGGGATCTTCCTGACCCAGGGATTGAACCTACCCCTGTATCTTGTGCATTGGCAGGTGGATTCTTTACCACTGAGCCACCTGAGAAGCCCCATAGGGTGGCTAGATCGATTTAAAAAATAAGACTACATGTAAGCTACAGAATTCAAAAGGTAACCTCAATTTCGGAATTTTTTAAAGTATTTTTGTATGGATATGAGAGTTGGACTGTGAAGAAGGCTGAGCGCTGCAGAATTGATGCTTTTGAACTGTGGTGTTGGACAAGACTCTTGGGAGTTCCTTGGACTGCAAGGAGATCCAACCAGTCCATTCTGAAGGAGATCAACCCTGGGATTTCTTTGGAAGGAATGATGCTAAAGCTGAAACTCCAGTACTTTGGCCACCTCATGCGAAGAGTTGGCTCATTGGAAAAGACTCTGATGCTGGGACGGATTAGGGGCAGGAGGAGAAGGGGACGACAGAGGATGAGATGGCTGGATGGCATCACTGACTCGATGGACGTGAGTCTGAGTGAACTCTGGATGTTGGTGATGGACAGGGAGGCTGGCGTGCTGCGATTCATGGGGTTGCAAAGAGTTGGACACAACTGAGCGACTGAACTGAACTGATTTTTTTTAAATGAAACCAATGATAGTTGGATCTATTGTTTGGATAATCATACTTTAGTACTTTTTAATAAGCGTTCAGCATGATTAAATAATGTAAAACTTATCCTGGAGACATGGTTAGGAATAATCTATGCAGGATATAGAAAATATAGGAAACATTTTATTAAAGCCTCTGTGCTACTACTACCTCTAAAACTAGGTGGATTACTGGTAGCATTGAGTAAAGAAATGTAATGTAATCAGACAAATGTAATCAGACCCACTTTGAGAAAATCAATTGACTATGGAACTCAAAGTTTTGAGACATTTCTAAAGTAGTAAAATTTTAATTGACATTAAAGATACAATATAAATATTCACTTAAAAGACATATCCTAGCATATCCTGTTTGTTTGCTTTTTTTAATATAAAACTTTTATAACAGAAGCAGTTATTTACATGATTAACTTAACAATGCAGTACTGGAAACAGTTCCCCAAGAGGTTCACATTGTCTATTAGAGAATACACTCACTTTGGCTCTCACAGAAAATGCAGCTCCATAGTAAATGACGTTTGTTCATTAGAAATGATGTTATTTCTCTCATTATCCACTTCAGAAGTGGTAAAGATATTGTAAAGTTTTTACAAGGTTAAACACTATACTATCAGAGTTGTTCCAGGAAAAGCAAAAAGACAAAGAGGATGCTCATTTTCAAGGGTCCCTTATTTTTTAGCCACTTGAGAAATATAATACCTTCTGCACCAAAAGTTTTTCCCACCTGCTATGGTTGTGAGACAGAGATTAGTCAACCAGCTTAGATTTCACAAGACAAGTCTGGAGAAAATAAGCCATTCTATTTAGCTTTGAAAAAAAAATCTATTGGAAGTGACAGAGTGGTTGATGAATAGAGATTATTTTGAAGTGTACTGCAAAAATTGGCCTTAGTACAGGACTCTTTTTAAAGGACTTTCTTCTGTTTTGTTGTTAGAATGGGGAAAATTGTGCAATTTTCCCATAACCATTTGATTCTTTTCCTCTGTTATGGAGATGGAATTTTGCAAGGAGGGAACTACCCTAGTGTGAGCTAAAGCAAGGAAAGAAAAGGCAGTTGATCTCCAGGAAAAATAGTGCATTCTTCACTCTTTCACTCATAAAAGGAATCTATGGTTCCATTCCTGACTTAAGAAGATGCCATTTACAGATGTGACAAATGCATGCTTGGAGATTAAGTGCTGAGATCTCTGCCCTAAAGAGAGGTTTACATTTCACTGATTACTTCAGGGAGAACCGCTAATTCACCAAAGACCACCCATATTCCTTTTCTTTAGGGTAGAATGACAATCAAACTAGTAGTAATATTTAAAAACTTTATATAATATTAATACATACCAGGCCCCATTCTAAAAACTTAATACACGTTAACATATTTAGTTTCCATAAAAGCCTATAAGGCAATGCAGGTATTAGAGGTGCTGACCTCCATGCAGTTGAAAATCTATGTACAACACTTGACTCCTCCCCAAAATTAACTACTTATAGCCTATTGTTGACTGGTAAGTTACCAATAATAAAAACAGTTGATTAACACACATTTTATATGCTTTATACATTATATTCTTACAATAAAGAAAACTAGATAAAATAAAATGGTATTAAAATCATAAGGAACAGAAAATATATTCACAGTACTGTACTGTATTTAGTAATACCATAAGCTTACATCATCTGTTTGCAAGATAAATTGTCTGTCAGTCAATACCAACATCAATATTGATGACTGTACAGCTCTGTGAATATACTAAAATTCATTGAACCATACATTTAAATGTGTATAATCTGTGAAGTGAAGTATTAGTCACTCTGTGATATTCGACTCTCTGTGACCCCATGGGCTATAGCTGGCCAAGCTCCTCTGTCTGTGAAATTCTCCAGGCAAGAATATTGGAGTGGGTTGCCATTTCCTTCTCCAGGGGATACCAGGATCAAAGACCAGGGGTCGAACTCAGGTCTCCTGCACTGCAGGCAGATTCTTTACCATCTGTGCTGCCAGTGAAGCCAACCTATAAACTATACACTTAGGAAAATTTTATGGGTTGTAAATTATATCTCAATAAAACTTTTAGGTCAGCACATTCATCCTAACTACTCTACAAGAAAAGGTAATGTTATAGTTCCCCAATAATGATGACAATATTCTTGAAAAATCTCATCACACAGGAAATCAAAGAGGAAATTTTTATATTTAATTGGAGTAAAGAAAGTTACAAAGGGCTTGCCTGGTAGTTCAGTGGTAGAAAATCCTCCTGCCAATTCAGGAGACATGAGTTCGATCCTTGATCTGGATAGATTCCACATACCCCTGAGCAACTAAACCCATGTGCCACAACTATTGAGTCTGCACTCTTCAGCCATACTTACTGAAGCCCACAGACCCTACAGCCTGTGCTCTACAGCAAGAGAAGCCACCAAAATGACAAGCCCATGCACCACAACTAGAGAGTAGCCCCTGCTCGTTGCAAATAGAGAAAAGCCTGCCCAGCAATGAGAGCAAATAAATAAATAAAATTATTTTAAAAACAGAAAGTTGCAGAGAAGAAAGCATGACTATGATGCAAAGATCTCATTACTATTTTATATTGCATGTATTAACAAATTGGAAAGCATGCCCAAAACAGAAAAATGTGGTGCTTGTGTACATGAAAGAAAATGTCAGTGCCTTCATCTAGCCTATTTTGAGAAGTATTAATAACAGATACTTTATCATTAATTAGTATTTACCTTTTTCTTAGCATTATCCTTCACCCAATTTCTACATGCATTTATAAATATATTTCGTAGAGCCTTAGATAATATGCAAATCAAAACATCTTTCCTGTGTGTGGTTCTTCCTCTAATTGTTCCAGCTCAGGTAGCCAGTTAGTGATCCAAAATTCTAAAAGTTTAAGGACAGGGGTGATTGAACAAAACCACCATAACATTGAAAGCATAGCCATATGACCAATACAATGATCAAAAGGTAATATAAACAATCCTTTCTTAACAAATTCACTTATGTCATATTATAGCAGTGAAAGTTTCTTCTTTAGCATTTTTGCCAACCACAGAATCATGATTTCAAGGATGTGGAGAGTCATGAGTCTTCCTTCATCTTACTTTTTGAAACAATCCGCTGCCCTCCTTCTCTGATTTATTGTGTGAAACCAGTGCTTCCTGCATTATCAGTAGTTTACCTCTTACAGAACTTAAGGGTTTAACTCTTCAAGAAGATTTTTATTTTAATCCTTGTTTAACTAGAATTCCAAAGGAATCTGCCTCCCCAGAAAATTTAATATTAAGCAACTTTTTGTATATTGTGCCAACTCCTATATTAACTTCAGTTAGGTTCACATTGAAGGCATCCAATAAATGAAAAATTATCTCCCATTCTGTTTTTCCAGGATTTTACTACCTAGTTCAGTAAATCATTCAAGAATCAAAAATCTTTATGATTATTTTACAACTAAATTAACCCCAACTAAAATAAATCCAATGAAGATACTAAGGGCTTTTTAAAGACCAGAGAGCTGAAAGTGAAGAACAAGGCAGATGTTCCATAGCACTAATATAGGCAGAAGAAACTAGAATTCCATCTAAGGGAGCAAGAATAGCATAGCACTTAGGAACACAGAGATCTTCCATGGTAGCTCAGATGGCAAAAAAATCTGCCTGCAATGCAGGAGACCTGGGTTCAGCCCCTGGGTTGGAAAGATCCCCTGGAGAAGCAAATGGCAAATCACTCCAGTATTCTTGCCTGGAGAATCCCAAAGACAGAGGATCCTGGTGGGCTACAGTCTATAGGGTCACAAAGAGTTGGACATGACTGAGTGACTAACACTAGGAGCGTAGACCTGGGATCCAGAATATCTCCAATTTGTTTCATGCTTCTGCTACTAATGAGTTTTATCATCCTGGAGAAATTACTTATCCTTACTGTGCCTCAGTTTCTCCATCTGTAATATAGACATACATAGAATACCCATATTATGTTTAGTCGCTCAGTTGTATCTGACTCTTTGTGACCCCATGGACTGTAGCCTGACAGGCTCCTCTGTCCATGGAGATTCTTCAGGCAAGAATACTGAAGTGGGTTGCCATGCCCTCCTCCAGAGGATCTTCCCAACCCAGGGACCAAACCCAGGTCTCCCACATTGCAGGCAGATTCTTTACCATCTGAGCCACCAGGGAAGCTCTACGAGTACCTATACCATAAAATATTTGTCAGCATTAAATAGGTAAATACACATACAACATTTCAAATATTGTCTGAGATAAGTGTTGAACATTACTGTCTTATAGATTATTTATTCTCAATCCAGGAAGGAAGGCACATGTCTGAATCACCTGGCAAGGTTTCTACTTATTCCATTTACCCTTTCCCACTGCCAAGGACTATACTGTGTGCTAGGGAGTCTCAAATATTTTTAACCAGGGAAGTGACATGATATCTGCTCATTACAAAAATCTCTTTAGGGGCACTATTCAGGGAGAGAGGAAAGAAAGATCTTGAAGCCCTCTGCAGATGTTCAGATAATGATCTGAAAGCCATAGGAACAGAAAAGGATGAAATGACTACAAGATATGTTTACCAAAGTAAAAGTGATAGAGCCTAGTCACCTGGTGAGTGTAGGATGCCATCCATGTTTCTGCTTTAGGGTCTGGAATGGACAGAGCTAGCATGTCTAAGAAGGAATTAGAATAAAAAGCACTTGTCTTCTTCACAACTAGTAAACTAGGAAATCTGCACTCAGCAGTACACTCGTTAGGAGTAACTGCAAAGCAGACTCAACAAGAGTCTATTTATTACTTTTGTCTCTCTAAAGAAAATTTGCATCTCTTCTTTACAGCACCCAAAATCTACCAGTTGCTCCTCTTCTCCAAGATCACAGGTATCTTTCCCGTGCCTCTTATTAATACCAAAACATTGGCATCAGTAATTCTACTGGCAACAGACTCCTAAGGATGTTGACATAGTTTTTAAGTCATTGAGCTACTAGTTAATACTTCTGAGTTAACATTGTTAATTGCTCTTTAAAACTGAAACTTAAGAGACAGAACATGATGGCAGATGACACTGGGAATATGCACTCAGCCTGCACATCCAGGCCCACTTTGTCCATGACAGCAAGCTTTGATGGAGAAGTCATCTTGCACAAACCAAATGATCAGTCTTCTTCCAGTGTAAAGATATGATCCCATAAAGATATAACAGGATGAAAGAAGAATCACAAGTAAGTAAGCAAAACTGGGAAAACTAGGTCATCTCAGGGCTTGAGTTGAGGAAGAGTCAAGAAACAATGTATTTCCATAGTTCAGGTGTCATCCCACAATGTGCTAGAACAATTCATATAGCAGGGTAACAAGATCTGAAATTCCAAATTAGTGCAGGGGCACCAGTGCCTAGAAATTGTACATGATTCTTGGAGAAAATTGATGTAATGTGCCACATTGATGGAAGAGCCAACAAGATTTTTATTTTAATGATAAAACTGAATTCTGAAATTAAGCACAGCAGGTAGGAAATGGATCTAGCACAGATGTCAAAAGCTATCATTGGCTTTTTGTGATAAAACATTTTTTCCCCTCCTAAAGCCCAGGCCAGTGGTCTATGTAGGTCACTGATGTTGAACACAGAGAAAAAATAAATTACAAGTGTGAGTGTTTCTCTGAGGAAAATTTGAAAAATTACTGATATTCAAAGATCCTTTTACTTTAGCATATCTTTCCTTACCACATAATAATAGCAGAGGTACATATTCTCCAGTGATCACATTATTGCATCACCAGCAAAATATAAAAAAATAAAAGCTGAAATATGCACCAGATAAAAGGAAACAAATAAATGGTGTCAGAATTCTATCCGGTACCTGACCATTCATCAAACTTTGAATGGCAATGAATACAGCCCTAATTTGGGGCTAATTCTTATTTTCACACAATTTAGATAATCTTTCCTCTGATACATAAGTTTTTTCTCCAAAAATCGCTTTTTCTTTCCCATTTTCCAGCTTTCTACATAAGAAGGTCTAGAACAATTTTGTAGATGATTTTTAAACTGATTTATTATGGGATTATTTGCTCATCTTAGTTACTGAAATCTATATTGAACACAGAATGGCAAATTTTTCTGACATTTATCATTATTTCTAAGGAGAAGATCAACAAAGAAGAAGTTTGATCTTTTAATCAAAATTATTTTCAATCACAGAAAACCTATGAACCATTTATATTTTTATTAAACACACCTGATTCTTTATTACTAGTGAAAACATTTACCTATGTGGTATAATTCAAAGGACACTAGTAAGCCTTTTTTGCACCCAAGTCTTCCAAATCATCAGTAAAACACTAAGCCATTTCACAACTAAATGTTGGGTACTTTAAGTCTTGACATGGGCTTCTCCTTTAAATGCAATCTGTTAAATATAAATAACTCTGGGAAACGCAGTGTTTCAAGGTAGTTAATTTTTCATAGTTTTAATAAGTCATTGAAACTGCTCCTTGGAATATATACAAACTCAATGAAATCATAAGCAAAATGAAAAGACAACCTAGAGAATTAGAGAAAATACAAATGATGTGACTGTCGAGAGCTTAATAAAATATACAGATAGTTCATACAACTTGACAACAACAAGAACAATGACGATGACAACAACAAAAAAAAAAAAAACAGTTGAAAAATTGGCACAAGATGTAAACAGACGTTTCTCCAAAAAAGAAACATAGATGGCCAATAACCACATGAAAAGATGCTCAATACTGCTATCATTAGAGAAATGCAAATCAAAACTATATTGAGGTACCAATAAAGGGCCATCATTAAAAAGTCTAAAAATTGCAAATGCTGGAGCGGCTATGGAGAAAAGAGAACCTTCCTACAATATTGATGGGAATGTAAATTGGTGCAGCCACTGTAGAACACAGCACACAGGTTCCTCAGAAAACTAAAATACAATTACTATATGATCCAGCAATCCCACTCCTGGGCATATAACCAGACAAAACAGTAACTAAAAAAGATATGTGCACCCCTATGTTCATAGCAGCACATTCACAATAATCCAGACATGGAAACAACCTAAATGTCCAGAAAAAAGATGAACGGATAAAGCTGTGGTACATATATATCATGGAATACTACTCAGCCATAACAAAGGCCAAAATAATGTCATTTGCAACATCGTGGATGTAACCTGAGATTATTATACTAAGTGAAGTTAGCCAGAAAGAGAAAGAAAAATATTAAAGGATATCACTTACATGTGGAATCTAAAATATGACACAAGTGAACATATCTATGAAACAGAAACAGAATCATGGACATAGAGAACAGATTGATGTTTGCCAAGGGGGAGAGGGATGGGAAGGGAAGAAGTGGGAGATTGGGTTTACCAGATGCAAACTGGTATATACAGAATGTACGAACCACAAGGTCCCACTGTATAGCACAGGGAGCTATATTTCGGCCGAGACGAGCTACCCCATGTCCAAGGTCAAGGGCAGAAGCGGGGAGGACCCCACGCCCAAGGGGCAGCAGCCAAGAGGAGCTACCCCACTTTCGAAGTCAGGGGCAGCAGCCGAAAGGAGTTATCCCGCATCCAAGGTCGGGGCGGTGGCCAAGAGTGCCAGGCTGCGACAGGGCAGGAGCAGCCAAGAGGAGCTACCCCCGCCTGAGGTCAGGGATGGCGGCCTGGAGGAGCTGCCCCACGCCTGAGGCCAGGGGCAGCGGCCGGAAGGAGCGACCCCACATCCAAGGAGTGATGGCTGCATGGTGCCAGAAGGCCTTAGAGGAGCTATTCCACGTTTAAGGTCGGGAGGGGCAGCGGTGAGGAGATACCCCTCATCCAAGGTAAGGAGTAGTGGCTGAGTTTTATTGGAAGAGATACCCCATGTTCAAGGTAAGAGAAACCCAAGTAAGACGGTAGGTGTTACAAGAGGGCAGACACACTGAAACCATAATCACAGAAAACTAGTCAATCTAATCACACTAGGACCACAGCCTTGTCTAACTCAATGAAACTAAGCCATGCCTTGTGGGGTCACCCAAGACAGGCTGGCATGGTGGAGAGGTCTGATACAATGTGGTCCACTGGAGAAGGGAATAGCAAACCACTTCAGTATTCTTGCTTTGAGAACCCCATGACAGTATAAAAGGCAAAATGATAGGATACTGAAAGAGGAACTTCCCAGGTCAGTAGGTACCCAATATGCTACTGGAGATCAGTGGAGAAAGAACTCCAGAAAGAATGAAGGGATGGAGCCAAAGCAAAGACAATACCCAGTTGTGGATGGGACTGGTGATAGAAGCAAGGTCTGATGCTGTAAAGAGCAATATTGCATAGGAACCTGGAATGTAAGGTCCATGAATCAAGGCAAATTGGAAGTGGTCAAACAGGAGTTGGCAAGAGTGAACGTCAACATTCTGCTGCTGCTGCTGCTAAGTCACTTCACTCATGTCCGACTCTATGCGACCCCATAGACGGCAGCCCACCAGGCTCTGCCATCCCTGAGATTCTCCAGACACGAACACTGGAGTGGGTTGCCATTTCCTTCTCCAATGTATGAAAGTGAAAAGTGAAAGTGAAGCCACTCAGTTGTGTCCCACTCTTAGTGACCCCATGGACTGCAGCCTACCAGGCTCCTCCATCTATGGGATTTTCCAGGCAAGAGTACTGGAGTGGGGTGCCATTGCCTTCTCCGAATCAGCAAACTAAAATGGACTGGAATGGATGAATTTAACTCAGATGACCATTATATCTACTACAGGAATCCCTTAGAAGAAATGGAGTAGCCATCATGGTCAACAAGAGTCAGAAATGCAGTACCTGGATGCAGTCTCAAAAACGACAGAATGATCTCCATGTGTATCTAACGCAAATATTCAATATCACAGTAATCCAAGTCTGTGCTCCAACAAGTAATGCTTAAGAAGCTGAAGTTGAACAGTTCTATGAAGAGCTACCAGAACTTTTAGAACTAACACCCACAAAAGATGTCCTTTTCATTATAGGGGACTGGAATGCAAAAGTAGGAAGTCAAGAAACACCTGGAGTAACAGGCAAATTTGGCCTTGGAGTGAGGAATGAAGCAGGGCAAAGACTAATAGAGTTTTGCCAAGAAAATGCACTGGTCATAGCAAACACCCTCTTCCAACAACACAAGAGAAGACTCTACACATGGACATCACCAGATGGTCAACACCGAAACCAGATTGATTATATTCTTTGCAGCCAAAGATGGAGAAGTTCTATACAGTCAACAAAAACAAGACCAGGAGATGACTGTGGCTCAGATCATGAACTCCTTATTGCCAAATTCAGATTGAAATTGAAGAAAGTAGGGAAAACCAATAGATCATTCAGGTATGACCTAAATCAAATCCCTTATGATTATACAGTGGAAGTGAGAAATAGATTTAAGGGACTAGATCTGATAGATAGAGTGCCTGATGAACTATGGAATGAGGTTCATGACAAATATTCAGGAGACAGGGATCAAGACCATCCCCATGGAAGAGAAAGGCAAAAAAGCAAAATGGCTGTCAGAGGAGGCCTTACAAATAGCTGTGAAAAGAAGAGAAGTGAAAAGCAAAGGAGAAAAGGAAAGATACAAGCATCTGAATGCAGAGTTCCAAAGAGTAGCAAGAAGAGATAAGAAAGCCTTCCTCAGCGATCAATGCAAAGAAATAGAGGAAAGCAATAGGATGGGAAAGACTAGAGATCTCTTCAAGAAAATTAGAGACACCAAGGGAACATTTCATGCAAAGATGGGCTCAATAAAGGACAGAAATGGTATGGACCTAACAGAAGCAGAAGATATTAAGAAGAGGTGGCAAGAATACACAGACGAACTATACAAAAAAGATCTTCAAGACCAAGATAATCACGATGGTGTGATCACTCACCTAGGGCCAGACATCCTGGGATGTGAAGTCAAGTGGGCCTTAGAAAGCATCACTACAAACAAAGCTAGTGGAGGTGATGGAATTCCAGGTGAGCTATTTCAAATCCTGAAAGATGATGCTGTGAAAGTGCTGCACTCAATATGCCAGTAAATGTGGAAAACTCAGCAGTGGCCACAGTACTGGAAAAGGTCAGTTTTCATTCCATTCCCAAAGAAAGGCAATGCCAAAGAATGCTCCAACTACCACACAGTTGCACTCATCTCACACGCTAGTAAAGTAATGATCAAAATTCTCCAAGCCAGGCTTCAGCAATACATGAACCGTGAACTCACAGATGTTCAAGCTGGTTTTAGAAAAGGCAGAGGAACCAGAGATCAAATTGCCAACATCCACTGGATCATGGAAAAAGCAAGAGAGTTCCAGAAAAACATCTATTTCTGCTTTATTGACTATGCCAATACCTTTGAATGGGGATCACAATAAACCGTGGAAAATTCTCAAAGTGATGGGAATACCAGACCACCTAACCTGCCTCTTGAGAAACCTATATGCAGGTCAGGAAACAACAGTTAGAACTGGACATGGAACAACAGACTGGTTCCAAATAGGAGAAGGAGTATGTCAAGGCTGTATATTGTCACCCTGCTTATTTGACTTCTATGCAGAGTACATCATGAGAAATGCTGGACTGGAAGAAGCACAAGCTGGAATCAAGATTGTCGGGAGAAATATCAATGACCTCAGATATTCAGATGACACCACCCTTATGGCAGAAAGTGAAGAGGAACTAAAAAGCCTCTTGATGAAAGTGAAAGTGGAGAGTGAAAAAGTTGGCTTAAAACTCAACATTCAGAAAACAAAGATCATGGCATCTGGTCCCATCACTTCATAGGAAAGAGATGGGGAAACAGTGGAAACAGTGTCAAACTTTATTTTGGGGGGCTTCAAAATCACTGCAGGTGGTTACTGCAGCCATGAAATTAAAAGACGCTTACTCCTTGGAAGAAAAATTATGACCAACCTAGATAGTATATTTAAAAGCACAGGCATTATTTTGCCAACGTTTAAGTCCGTCTAGTCAAGGCTATGGTTTTTCCAGTGGTCATATATGGATGTGAGAGTTGGACTGTGAAGAAAGCTGAGTACCAAAGAATGGATGCTTTTGAACTGTGGTGTTGGAGAAGACTCTTGAGAGTCCCTTGGACTGCAAGGAGATCCAGCCAGTCCATTCTGAAGGAGATCAGCCCTGGGATTTCTTTGGAAGGAATGATGCTAAAGCTGAAACTCCAGTACTTTGGCCACCTCATGCGAAGAGTTGACTCATTGGAAAAGACTCTGATGTTGGGAGGGATTGGGGGCAGGAGGAGAAGGGGACGACAGAAGATGAGATGGCTGATGGCATCACTGACTCGATGGATGTGAGTCTGAGTGAACTCTGGGAGTTGGTGATGGACAGGGAGGCCTGGCCTGCTGCGATTCATGGAGTCGCAAAGAGTCAGACACGACTGAGTGACTGAACTGAATTGGACTGATGATAAACCATAGTGAAAGAATATGAAAAAGAACGTGTGTGTTTATTATATATATATATATATATATATATATATATAGCTGAGTCATTTGCTGTACAATAATAATTAACACAACACTGCAATTCAATTACCCTTCAATAAAATAGTAAAAAAGAAAAACCTCAATGTATAAATAAGGTGAAGCAAATGGGATTAGAACCTTGTCCATATTTCTTCCCTCAAATCTACATGTCCCCTGAGGTACCTCTATGAAATTTCAATGATTCTTGACAACAATTTTACACTCTCACAATTGAGAAAGGAGTATGTCAAGTCTATATCTGCCACCCTGTTTATTTAACTTATATGCAGAATACGTCATGCAAAATGCGAGGTTTAATGACTCACAAGCTGGAATAAAGAGTGCTGGGAGCAATATCAGCAATCTAAGATATGTAGATAATACCACCTTAATGGCAGAAAGTAAAGCAAAGAGGAACTGAAGAGCCTCTTGAAGGTGAAAGAGGAGGTTGAAAGTGCTGGCTTAAAACTCAACATTCAAAACACTAAGATCATGGAATCTAGTCCATCATCTCATGACAAGTAGATGGGGGAAAAGCAGAAACAGTGACAGACTTTCTTGGGCTCAGATATTAATGTGGATAGTGACTCCAGTCACACAATTAAAAGACCCTACTCCTTGGAAGAAAAGCTATGACAAACCTAGCCAGCATATTAAAAAGTAGAGACAGCCCTTTGCTGACAAAGTCCATATAGTCAAAGCTAGGGTGTTTCCAGTAGTTATGTATGGATGTGAGAGTTGGACCATAAAGAAGGCTGGAATCTGAAGAACTGATGCTTTTGAACTGTGATACTGGAGAAGACTCTTGAGAGTCACTTGGACAGCAAAAAGATCAAACCAGTAGATCTTAAATGAAATCAGCCCTGAATATTCTATAAGCAGGACTGATGCTGAAGTTGAAGCTCCAATACTTTGACCACATAATGCAAAGAACTGACTCATTTGAAAAGAACATGATGCTGGGAAAGACTGAAAGCAGGAGGAGAAGGGGATGACAGAGGATGAGATGGTTGGATGGCATCACTGACCCAATGAATATGAATTTGAGCAAATTCCAGGAGACACGGAAAGATGGGGAAGCCTGGCAAGCTGCCATTCATGGGGACGCAAAAGTTGGACATGACTTAGTGATTGCACAACAGCAACAATAGGGAAAAAAAGCACTTTGAGGGATACCAAAAATTATCTCAAAATGGATCATAGATTTAAATGTGAAACTTAAAGTTATAAAGCTTCTAGAAGAAAACAGAACTTTTTTTTAATCTTTTAGGAAAAGAATTTTAAGCATAACATTGAAACCGCCTTTCATTAAAAAAATAATAATAATTGATGGGACTCACACAAAATGCAGAACTTCTGCTCTTTTAAAGGGCTTCCCTTGTAGCTCAATTGGTAAAGAATCTGCCTGCAATGTGGGAGATCTGGGTCCTATCCCCATGTTGGGAAGATCCCCTGAAGAAGGGAATGGCAATCCACTCCAGTATTCTTGCCTGGAGACTCCCATGGACAGAGGAGCCTGGCGGCCTACAGTCTATGGGGTCGCAAGAGTCTGACACAACCTAGTGACTAAACCACCACATAAAATACATTTAAAAGAATAAAATACTAATTGCAGCCTGGTTGAAATATTTGCAAATCATATATCAGATAAAGAATGTATATCCAGAACAGATAATTCTCAAAAAACAATAATAACAAAACAAAAATTGGGCAATATACTTTAATAAACACTTCATCAAAATGCAAGGATAGTAACTAAGCAGATTTGACAGCAGCTCAATGTGTTTGGTCATTAGGCATTTAATATAAATTAAATCAATGACATACATTTAGGTGCATGCATCCTAAGTTGTTTCAGTATGTCCAACTCTTTGCAATCCACTGGACTACACCCCAGCAGGCTCCTCTGTCCATGGGATTATCCAGGCCAGAATACTGGAGTGGATTACTGTGTCCTCCTCCAGGGGATCTTCCCAACGCAGGGACTGAACCAGCATCTCATGTCTCCTGCATTGGCAGGCAGGTTCTATACCACTAGCACCATCTTGGAAGCCTGAGATACCTTTGCACAAATGTCTAAAAAGACTGACTAATTAGATCAATTGAAAAAGTGGAGCAACAAAAATCTCATATTCTGCTGGTGGAAATGAAAAATGTAAAACCACGTTCAAAAACAATGTGGCTGTTTCATTTTTTTTTTTTAAAGCTAAATATATAACTCCTTGCTGGAGGA
This sequence comes from Budorcas taxicolor, assembly GCF_023091745.1. Lineage (NCBI taxonomy): Eukaryota > Metazoa > Chordata > Mammalia > Artiodactyla > Bovidae > Budorcas > Budorcas taxicolor. Next base: position 93,628,769 of record NC_068910.1, read on the forward strand.
GATCCAACCAGCCCATCCTAAAGGAAATCAGTCCTGGGTGTCCACTGGAAGGACTGATGTTGAAGCTGAAACTCCAATATTTTGGCCACCTGATGTGAAGAGCTGACTCATTTGAAAAGACCCTGATTCTGGGAAAGATTGAGGGCAGGAGAAGGGGACAACAGAGGATGAGATGGTTGGATGGCATCACCGACTGAATGGACATGGGTTAGGGTGGACTCTGGGAGTTGGTGATGGACAGGGAGGCCTGGCGTGCTGTGGTTCATGGGGTCACAAAGAGTCGGACATGACTGAGCGACTGAACTGAACTGATTGGATCCCTAAATGAGAACCCACTTAGTATTGTTATTCTTGCCTCAAAAATTCCATGAACAGAGGAGCCTGCCAGGCTACAATCCATGGGGTCACAAAAGAGTCAGACTCGATTGAGTAACTGAGTATGCATGCACATATTATCCAGTCAAATCTTAGATACTCACCCAAAAGAAATAAAAACATATGGCATAAAGTCACAATTATGCAAGATACTGTTCTAGAGATCATCTGTATAACATTGTCTTTACAGTTATATTTTATTATACACAAAAATTTGTCATGGGGGTTCATATCATGCTAAACATTCATATCACAACTATATCTATCTATCTATTTAAAGTTCACACTTTGTTTATTAGCTGCTTTATATTTGAATAACATATTTGTAAACAAATAGGTAAATGGCTAAATAAACTATTTCATACTCTAGACTATTACTTTGAAGCATAATGAAATAAAGTATTAATTCACATAATATTATCAATAAATGTAAGATAATCAGATTGAATGAAGTCAGAAAAATAAATACATACTATATGACCCCATTACTATAACATTCTATAAATTGAAAGCAAAACTGAAAAAAAAAAAAAACTGATCAAAGCTGGGTTAGAGGGAAAGAACAGAAGAAAGTGTACAAAAAGGACAGGGATCTCTTGGGGTGATAGATATGTTAATAATGATTGAGATGATGTATTCATGAGTGTATATGTATGTCAAACTTAGCACCTTATGTTTTCAAAATGTGTGCAACTTCCTGTATTGGGTTGGTGCAAGCATAACTGTGCTTCCCTTGTGCCTCAGCTGATCAAGTATCCACCTGCAATGTGGGAGACCTGAGTTTGATCCCTGGGTTGGGAATATCCCCTGGAGAAGGGAGCTGCTATCCACTCGAGTATTCTGGCCTGGAGAATTCCATGGACTCCATGGTCCATAGGGTTGCAAAGAGTTGGACACGACTAAGTAACTTTCACTTTCACACATATCTGTAGTTCCAGAACATGAATCTTAAATCATTACAACTAGGATCAAATACATTTATTAATCAAAATAGGAACCATTACAATCAACACATTTTTGCCAACAAGAAATAAGTTGGTTTATTCCTGCAGCATAAAAATCCATGCTTTGGGATTCAACAAACTCTTGGAAAGCATTTTCTGCCTCCTGCTGGTTGTGGAAGCATTTTCCCTGCAAAGAGTTGTCAAGATGCTTGAAGAAGTGGTAATCATTTGGCGAAGTGTCAGGTGAACACGGTGGAATAGACAAAACTTTGTAGCACAATTCATTCAACATTTGAAGCGTTGATTAAGAGACCTGCAGTCAGGCATTGTCATGAAGAAGAATTGGGCTGTTTCTGTTGGCCAATGCCAGCTGCAGGCATTGCAGTTTTTGGTGCATCTAATCGATTTGTTGAGCATACTTCTCAGGTATAATGGTTTCACCAGGATTCAGAAAGCTGTAGTGGTTCAGACGGGCAGCAGACTAACAAGCAGTGACCATGACCTTTTTTTTTTTTTTTTTTTTTTGTGCAAGTTTGGCTTTGGAAAGTGCTTTGGAGCATCTTCTGGCTCTAATCACTGAGCTGGTCATCACTGGCTGTCATATAAAATCCACCTTTCATTGCATGTCACAATCTGATCAAGAAAAGGTTTGTTGTTGTTGCAAGATGACACTACAGAATGATTTTTTGTTTTTCTTTTTATTTGTGGTCAGCTCATGTGGCATCACTTATTGAGCTTTTTCACCTTTCCAATTTGCTTCAAATATCAATTGCCCATAGCGTGGTTGACGTTGAGTTCTTCGGCAACTTCTCATTTAGTTGTAAGAAGATCAGCTTAGATGATGGCTCTCAACTGGTCATTGTCAACTTCTGATGATCAGCCACTATGTTCTTCATCTTCAAGTCTCTAGTCTCCTTTGCAAATCTTCTTGAACTCCACTGCACTGTAAGTTCTGCAGCAGTTTCTGGGCCAAATGCATTGCTGATGTATGTTGTCTCCACAGCTTTATGACTCGTCTGAACTTGAATAAGGAAATTACTCAAATTTGTTTTTTGTCTAACATCATTTCCATAGTTTAAAATAAATATAAAATACACAGCAAGTAACAAGTCATGAACAAAAAAATAAAGTGAAAATTGGGCATTAAAATAATGTGTAACATAACCACATTTATTTAAGAAAGTGTTCCAATATCAAACAGCAAATTTCAACAATGCAAAACCACAATTATTTTTGCACCTACCTAATAATCACTGCAGATGGTGACTGCAACTATGAAATTAAAAGATGCTTACTCCTTGGAAGGAAAGTTATGAACAACCTAGATAGCATATTAAAAAGCAGAGACATTACTTTGGCAACAAAGGCCTGTCTAGTCAAGGCTATGGCTTTTCCAGTGGTCATGTATGGGTGTGAGAGTTGGACTATTAAGAAAGCTGAGCGCCGAAGAATTGATGCTTTTGCACTGTGGTGTTGGAGAAGACTCTTGAGAGTCCCTTGGACTGCAAGGAGATCCAACCAGTCCATCCTAAAGGAAATCAGTCCTGAATATTCATTGGAAGGACTGATGTTGAAGCTGAAACTCCAATACTTTGGCCGCCTGATGTGAAGAGCTGACTTATTTGAAAAGACCCTAATTCTGGGAAAGATTGAGGGCAGGAGGAGAAGGGGACAACAGAGGATGAGATGGTTGGATGTCATCACCAACTCGATGGACATGGGTTTGGGTGGACTCTGGGAGTTGGTGATGGAGAAGGAGGCCTGACATGCTGTGGTTCATGGGATCACAAAGAGTTGGACAGGACTGAGAGACTGAACTGAACTGAGTATGTCTCTTAAACCTCAATAAAGCTGTTAGAAACAAATTCTGAATGTATCAAAAATATGTGAAGAAAATTTAAAGCAAAAGGAAGAATTATATATTATGGAGGTAAGTGCTGAGCATTATGTGACTACATAGAGGTAACCTGCACCCATTCTTGTGGGGTCATGGAAGAATATTTTAGCTAGGCTGAATTAGAACATTCTAAGCTGAGAAAGTAACATGTTCTCATAGAGTAGAGGCTCCAGTTGAACTAATAGAGCCATGCTAGCAAATTATGACAAAGAAACAGTGATCAAAAACTTAAGTGTTATCCTGCCCATTACCCTTCTCTGACATGACACAGCCCAATTTCTAGAACACCTAGTAACCCATGAGGAGGCAAAAATATAATCTCTAGTGATTTGATAAAAAATAATAATAATAATAACAAGCTCCATGTAAAAGAGGAAATGCTCATTGGCTGTACTGACACAAATCTATTGACAAAAACTATTTCACCCCATCATCAACCTTGTTTTGCACTATTTGTATACTAATCTCAGTTGAACAGGGAAAATGGAACAGGGTGGAGTAAATAGAAGAAAATAACAGGATGGGAAATACTAAAGATCTCTTCAAGAAAATTAGAGATACCAAGGGAATATTTCATGCAAAAATGTGCACAATATAGGACAGAAATGGTATGGACCTAACAGAAGCAGAAGATATTAAGAAGAGGCAGCAAGAACACATAGAAGAAATATACAAAAAGATCTTCATGGCCCAGATAATCACAATGGTGTGATCACTCACCTAGAGCCATACATCCTGGAATCTGAAGTCCAGTGGGCCTTAGGAAGCAGCACTACAAACAAAGCTAGTGGAGGTAATAGAATTGCAGTAGAGCTGTTTCAAATCCTAAAAGATGATTCTATGAAAGTGCTGCACTCAATATGCCAGTAAACTTGGAAAACTCAGCAGTGGCCACAGGACTGGAAAAGGTCAGTTTTCATTCCAATCCCAAAGAAGGGCAATGCCAAAGAATGCTCAGACTACTGCACAATTGCATTCACTCCACATGCTAGTAAAGTAATGCTCAAAATCTTCTAAACCAGGCTTCAGTAGTACGTGAACCATGAACTTCCAGATGTTCAAGCTGGATTTAGAAAAAGCAGAGAAACCAGAGATCAAATTGCCAACATCTGTTGGATCATCGAAAAAGTGAGAGAGTTCCAGAAAAATATCTACTTCTGCTTTATTGACTACGTCAAGGCCTTTGACTATGTGGATCACAAGAAACTGTGGGAAATTACTATAGAGATGGGAATACCAGACCACCTGACCTGCCTCCTGAGAAATCTGTATGCAAGTCAAGTAGCAACAATTAGAATTGAACTTGGAACAATAGACTGGTTTCAATTAGGAAAGGAGTACATCAAAGCTATATATTGTCACCCTGCTTATTTAACTTCTATGCAGAATACATCATGAGAAATGCTGGACTGGATGAAGCATAAGCTGGAATCAAGATTTCCAGGAGAAATATCAGTAACCTCAAATATGCAGATGACACCACACTTATGGCAGAAAACAAAAAAGAACTAAAGAGCTTCTTGATGCAAGTGAAAGAGGAGAGTGAAAGAGATGGCTTAAAACTCAACATTCAGGAAACTAAGATCATGGCATCCGGTCCCATCACTTCATGGCAAACAGATGGAGAAACAATGGAAACAGTGAGAGGCTTTATTTTGGGGCTCCAAAATCACTGCAGATGGTGACTGCAGCCATGAAATTAAAAGATGCTTGCTCCTTGGAAGAAAAGTTATGACCAACTTAGACAGCATTTTACAAAGCAGAGACATTACTTTGCCAATAAAGGTCCATCTAGTCAAAGCTTTGGTTTTTCTAGTAGTCATGTAGATGTTAGAGTTGGACTGTAAAGAAAGCTGAGTGCCAAAGAAGGGATGCTTCTGAACTGTGGTGTTGGAGAAGACTCTTGAGAGTCCCTTGGACTGCAAGGAGATCCAACCAGTCCATCCTAAAGAAAATCAGTCCTGAATATTCACTGAAAGGACTGATGCTGAAGCTGAAACTCCAGTAATTTGGCCACCTGATGCGAACAATGGACTCATTGGAAAGACCCTGATGCTGGGAAAGATTGAAGGGGAGGAGAAGGGATGACAGAGGATGAGATGGTTGGATGGCATCCCCGACTTGATGGACATGAGTTTAAGTAATCTTCAGATGTTGGTAATGGACAGGGAAGCCTGGCGTGTTGCAGTCCGTGGAGTCACAAAGAGTTGGAGACGACTGAGCAACTGAACTAAACTGGGTAGAAAATACCTGAACCAGGTTGAGCTTTCTGACAGAGGCCATTATGGTGCTGGGACACCAGAAAGTTCCCCTAATACTGTATGGGCTGCACACAAATTCAGCATAGAGGCTTCCATTTGGTGTTTGTGAGTCTTCTCCATTTAGAGAATCTTGCAAACGATAGATTGCAAGGAAAGAAGATTGCTGAGATCGTGGATGGCCAAAGTTTTTCTTTTTCTAATTTGATGTATATATCAGTTAAAAAAATGATTAACCCCACCCCCAAATCTATTTAGTTTTTTAAATAAATTACATAAATGCAACAACACTGTCAGAATATATTGTATTATTTAAACCCAACACAAAGGTGCCAATGAACAATGACAAAATGTATGAATATATATACTATACACATATAAACTATATAAAACTATATAGCCATATAAATTCTGATCTTTTCTTCTGAGGTCAGCCTCTCTGTGGCAAATATGCCTCATTTCGGACAACCTGGATCTAGATTAGTTTGTGCCAAATTGAGATCCCTTGAGTTTGCCAGAAGTACTAGAAGTGCTGATTGAGGCCTCAGCCCTGGACTTCAGGAATAATATTTTATTCCTGCTTTTAAAAATGAAATCATTTCCAATTCATGCGATTTTTATTCATAAATAAAAAGGAGGGATAGTGAAGGTGGAGGAAGGAATCTTTGTTCAAGATTCCAAATGCAGCTTGAACTCTGTTTTTAAAAATTCAGATGGCAAGAAAATTGGGCCTCTTGGGAACATAGATGATCAGGTGAGAACTTAACTTCTTGGAGAAACTTAACCAGCTCCCCAGAATGTCATACTGGATTACTAGGAGATGAGGAGAAACAGGTGGGTCTTACCAAATGTGAAGCCCAAGTAAAATACATGATGGCAGTTACCAAAATCATAATGCATTTCACTGTTACTGCCCACAAATCCTTGTACATATGCAAACACCCATTGCTAACTCTTTAGAAGAGCAAATATTTGCAAAGCAAGGCTTATGCAAACTAGAAACTAATTACCAATGTTTGTTTCCAGCCAATTTTTGCAAATTAAAATTCTAGCCCAGCCAAGAAAGTGTCTTTTAAAATAAGCTGGATTATCAATATTTATAAGTGATTAATCATTAGAAATGATATTACATACTTAAACTGTGGTCTGTCTTTTTTCCCATTGTATGAAATGTATATTCTTTATGAGATAGTCGCACAAAATAGCCACAAATTTTTTTAACTCTATAAGCATCCCTAACTCTAATAAATCAACATGTATTTAAATATTTTACATGTGCCAAAAATATAAAATATGGGTTCTTTTATTTAAGTCTATATTACCAGGGCAATTTTCATCAATTGAAGCCATAGTAATTACCATTTATTACCACTAGAATAATGTATAATCCCTAACTTTCTGTTTTCAAAGCATGTGGTTGGTAGTAAAGATACAGTTGAAGATAAAATTCATGGCAGTATAATTGGAGATAGTTCTATGCTCTCTTATGAAATGGATTTTACAGAAGTAAGTAAAGGTAAAGGAAAGGAAAATGTAGGAGATGCTAAGCAAGTAATTATCCATTTAGTTTATTAAGTGTCCTAGTTTGAATTTAAGGAAGGAAAGTAGAATTTATCTTTGCGACCCCATGGACTGTAGCTTACCGGGCTCTTCCATCCATGGGATTTTCCAGGCAAGAGTAGTGGAGTGGGTTGCCATTTCCTTCTCCAGAGGATCTTCCCGACCCAGGGATCGAACCCAGGTCTCCCACATTGTAGGCAGATGCTTTTACCATCTGAGCCACCAGGGAAGTCCTTATTGATTGCCATCATATGCCTAATACTATCAAACTAGTTCACATTTTCTAATTTAGTTTTTAAAACAATACATGACAAAAGCATAAAACGATGATGAGGAAAGGAGAGGGGAGGTCTGAAGTTTGTTCAAGATCACAAAGATGCCCTTCATGCCAGTGTTTGAAATCTCTCTTTTAATTTAAAACAGGTCATTTTCCCTCTCTTCTTTTTGCCATCATATAAAATTTAAGTTTTAACTTATTTCTTTATATCAATGTCCAACTCTAAAATTTCAAAAATGCTTTTTCGGCTTTAAAGAAATTAATTAGAACCTGTTAGTCTAAGAAAACGTAAGAATGCTATATGCAAATAACGAAATCTGAAGAATTTATTTCAACCTTCAAGAAAAACCAGACTGCATTCCATGTAAAGTTTGTTCAAAATAAAGTAGATGCTATTTAAAAAGTTTAATGCAGACCACAGTAGAAAAGATGCCCATTGCCAAGTCCTTCACGGCTCACCATAAATGTGAACAGCAAAGTGCTATCCATTTTAAAATCAATCAAGGTGATGCAATGCTTAAAATGCAATTGATTTTGGCTAATTTGCAAGTAGAAAGGTTTAGAACTTGAATAATTTCTTTTCCACTCTAGCTGGTTCAACAGCCTAGTCAATGTGTTGCCTAATTATTAGCCTTGTTTATTTATTTATTTACTTTAGATAATTCCTGAGTGAGACAACTTTTGATTTATTTTCAACTGCCCTTGTAGAGATGAAAGAGACCACAAACCAAAATTAAAAAAGAAAAAAAGAAAAAAAAACACCTCATCGGGTGAGCAACATGAAGAAAAACCTCAAATGCAAGAACTGCAATTTCCAAGCTGTGTGTTTAGAATTTAAAAAAACTGAAAACAATTAAGAGACTCCATTTCAGCCTCCTACTACTGATTAGGCTGAAAAACAAAGAGAAGAAATAGGAAGAAAATCACTGCAAATTCCATTAGGGACAGATTAGAAGGATGTTAAATTACTCTTTTGTCTGCCTTCTCTGGTCAGGCAGTCTGAAAAGCTTATTACCTTTGTAAGGAACAAACATGTCACCTCAGTGCCCTTTTAAATAGCATTAATAACCTTTAAAAAGAGCTTTTATAAACATGGTGTTGTATTTGAGTGATATGATAAGGAGCCTGCATGCCCCCGACATGTGGGAGCCCTTTTGCACATTTCCCCAAAATGAACCGTGCAAGAGGGAAAGAAGAAACATTCTAAAATCTGACAAAAATAATCAACTGGGAAAACATTTCCATACACTCAACCAAAGTCCGTCGCATCCTGCATATGCATACCTCTGTATATAGATATGAATAATAATATAATTATATAAATAAGACTAGATGCATACATGCACACTGATAAACATATGCAGATTCCAATAATTATTTCAGTTAGGCAAGTGAGACCTCTGTACAACTTTGGGGGCAGAACAAGCAGTTCAAAATATCCGCTGTTTTCCCAAATGTCTAATTAATTGGATGTCTTTTTTCCTAAATTGCACATTATGCAAGGTAATTTCCCTACATTCCTTCGATAAAAATTATTGGTTTACCTAAATACAGTTAATTTAAAATCTTGGGTCGGGGAGTTTGCAACTTACTTTTCAAAATAATGAGATTTTACTGAATATTCACACAATTATTAAAATATTTTTGTTTAATTGTACTTAGTGCTATTATAGCTAAAGTTATAGCTGCATTTAAATGTTTTTCTTATAGAAATTTAAAAACCTGGTTAATTGTTCATAATTTCCATGCTGAAAAACAGTCTGTTAAACAGAAATAGCAACACAATACAAGCTATTTTGTGACTCAGTTCTTGATTGCAGACAGCTGAGATTCAATAGCTGAAGGGGGAATTAAGGACACCATCCAGACGTCTGTAATAATTCCCCTACTTTTTTCCTCTCAGCTTGAATGCTGTATCAGTGAGTCTATTTCTTGTCTCTATAATTATAAACAGGACAACAGCATTGACACATATCTTGATCATAAAAAACTTATTCATTCACTAAAAGACAAATGAACATGTCAGCAGAGTTATCTGGCCTAGAAACCTTGCTTATTATGATTCCTGGGACCCTGGTTCTGACATTTACAGAAGACTCACTGCAACTGATCATGGTAATGTCAAAGTTATCTCGGTGACATGGATCACCCTCACTGGGAGGGCAGATGAAGGGAATATCAGAATCAGTGGAGCCTTCTCCATAGCCTGGATTTCTCTGAGATAAACCCTGGTTACAAATAAATGCACTAACACACATATGCATATACATTTATTCATACATTTATGCAGATGTAATTCTTCGAGATGAATCGAGTAATTATACTTCAATATAGTGGCCCATTTCTGTAGCACTAAGCTATGTTTTCTGAAAGATAAATAGCAGACTGAATGGCACAGTTTGCACTAGAGCTGAATTCACAGTAGACTAAGGAATTACAGGATTATCCTGGGTCTTAAGACATTTACCAGTCACCCAAATACATATAAGTACCCCAAATCCCACACACCTGCCAGCACATGAAGGTACACCACCAACACTCCAGTTTTGTCCACAGCAATCACCTTGGCACACCAAATCATACTCAATCATTCTGGTCAACACTGCACACAACTGATTCGTGACTCAGGACTCTCAAGCTGACATTTGATTAGGTCATTTTAGCATTCCAGCCAAGGTTAAGTTTTCTTTGTCCATCTGGCTTTCAGTGCCCAGAGCAATCTCCTTTTCCAAGCATCCCAACCCCCTTCTAAGCCCCTTACTCTTGGAGAAAACACAGATAACAGGCATTTCATGTAATTTTCAGGTTCAACCACAAACAAAAATTCTGAGGCTTCTGTGAGACCCTTCTAGTTCCTCTTGTGGTCTGTCTTCCAGTTTGTTCCACTTCCTTGTTCTCTTCACTAACCTTTTCCAAGCTCTCATTGAGCACATTGTATTGTTCATTCAGTCATGTCAAACTCTTTGTGAATCCATGGACTGTAGCCTGCCAGGCTCCTCTGTCCATGGAATTCTAAAGGCAAGAATACTGGAATGGATGGCCATTTCCTTCTCCAGGGGATCTTCCTGACCCAGGGATCAAACCTGGGTCTCCAGCATTGCAGGCAGATTCTTTACCATCTCCAATGGGGGTTGAGTACATTGGTAGAATTTGAATTCCCTGCACTTAAAGCCAAATCCTATTGCCTAACCTGTGTAGGGCACACAGAAGCAAGCACTCACAGCCTCATATCTGTGAAATTTATACTGACTAGCTCATTTATAAAACCTAGATAAAATGATTACTGACTAGTAATCATGCAATCATATTACGCCATTTTGTCCTGTTTCAATAGCTCCAATACCCTGCCCAGTTGAAGATTTTCCATCAACACCATCAGCCACAGTTAATGGAATACCTGGTAAGGAATTAGAAGTCAATCCACAGCAGTAGACAGAGTTTGAGCCCACTTTAGCACTTGGACAGCTTAGGGTATAGACTAGATGAATTTCTAGACCATGTAAATAATCAAGTGGAATAGAACTTAACTAGGCTTCATTCTTCTCACACTCAGGCATTAGATGACAGCATCTATTGACCCAAATAGAAATACCCACTATGAATATCATGATGTCTCAGAATTCCAACAAATTTGACCTATAGTGTACCAGTATCAAAAAACAATCCCATTGGAAAGCATACAACTTTGCTTCTACTGACTGGTCAGTGTCTCTAACCACAGAATTTCCTGACATTATTATAAATTCTATTACTGATATTCCACCAATACTGATGACCAAAGCCACATGGACCATTCATTCTTTATTCAAGGGACAGCGATACAGCAACAAACAAAGCAGAACACATTTCTTCTCATAGGATTGCACATGTTTTGAGAAGGAAGGCATTAAAATAAAATTTTAGAAAATAAAATATATAAGGTCATGTGGGCTTCCCAGGTGGAACTAGTGGTAAAGAACCCACTTGCCAATGTGGGAGGCATAAGAGACACAGGTTTCATCCCTGGGTAAGGAAGATCCTCTAGAGAAGGGCAGGGCAACCCACTCTAGTATTCTTGACTGAGAATCCCATGGACAGAGGAGCCTGGAGGAATCTGGTCCATACGGTTGCAAAGAGTTGGACAGGACTGAAGCAACTTAGCATGCATGCATGCATGAAGCAACTTAGCATACATAAGATCATGTGGTGATGAATGTTATGAAGAAATATAAAGTTGGATAAGGAAAGAGGACATGGGCACACTATTTTAATTTACTTCCCGGAGCTGCAACATTTGAGCTCAGGCTTGAGTGAAATGAGGGCTGCAAATATCTGGAAAGTTGTTCTGAAATGAAAAGTCTGTAAGGACAAAGGCCTAGAGATATTTGGGCCACATGGGAGCGGTGCTATCAGAAATTACTGTCATTTCTGTGCCCTTATTCCACTAACCTCAGATATGCAGATGACACCACCCTTATGGCAGAAAGTTAAGAGGAACTAAAAAGCCTCTTGATGAAGGTGAAAGAGGAGAGTGAAAAAGTTGACTTAAAGCTTATCATTCAGAAAACGAAGATCATGGCACCTGGTCCCATCACTTCATGGGAAACAGATGGGGAAACAGTGTCAGACTTCATTTTTTTGGGGCTCCAAAATCACTGCAGATAGTGATTGCAGCCATGAAATTTAAAGACGCTTACTCCTTGGAAGAAAAGTTATGACCAACCTAGATAGCATATTCAAAAGCAGAGACATTACTTTGCCAACAAAAGTCCTTCTAGTCAAGGCTATGGTTTTTCCAGTGGTCGTGTATGGATGTGAGAGTTGGACTGTGAAGAAAGCTGAGTACAGAAGAGTTGATGCTTTTGAACTGTGGTGTTGGAAAAGACTCTTGAGAGTCCCTTGGACTGCAAGGAGATCCAACCAGTCCATTCTGAAGATCAGCCTTCGGATTTCTTTGGAGGGAATGATGCTAAAGCTGAAACTCCAGAACTTTGGCCACCTCATTGGAAGAGTTGACTGATTGGAAAAGACTCTGATGCTGGGAGGGATTGGGGGCAGGAGGAGAAGGGGACGACAGAGGATGAGATGGCTGGGTGGCATCACTGACTCAATGGATGTGAGTCTGAGTGAACTCCGGGAGTTGGTGATGGACAGGGAGGCCTGGTGTGCTGCAATTCATGGGGTCGCAAAGAGTCAGACACGACTGAGCGATTGAACTGAACTGAACTGACTCCACTTAGACAAATCCCAAACAACTGGTTTGAACAAAATTTCCTAGAAAACCTTTTCTAAAAAAATTGTATTTCTTTCTTTAGCAATGTCATTCTCTTAGTTTAGTTCTTCAAAACATCTTGCCAACTCCATTTCAAAGGTTCATAAATAGACTCCAAAATCCCCAGTGTCTCTTCAATCCATTCTATCCTATTGCTGCCAAAATTATCTTAGAAAAACAAAGATGATGTTTGTTGAAAAACAGGACTCTCCTTCCAGAACTCAATGTGATTTGAGTCAAATCTTTGAAACCCTCTTCAATTTGGCACTTGCCTCCCTTTTCAGGTTAACTTAACCAAATGCATTTTACTATGTTAGTTGCCTTAGCTGTGATAATCTTTCCAAGAATATCCATCTCTGTATGCTTCCAAGTTAATGTTTGCCACAAGAAAAATCTGTGTATGATTTGAATGGCAGTCATTGCTCTCCAAAGATCACTGCAGTAGGTTACATGAAGAGTCAGACACAGAAGTGTTGGGAAGTTCCAGCTTGTTCTTGATTCCCTGCCCTGTGTGTAGTTCCTCCTAACAAACCTTTCTGCTGATGGAAACTCAGATTCCTTGCCATCTGCAGAGGCAACAGATCTCAGAAGCTCTCCTCCCTCTTCCCACTCCATCAACTTCAGGGACCAGTCTTTCCAGATCACTCTACGAGTTTCATTTGTCTTTTGATATTAATGCTTCAGAAGTCCTGGGTCTGACTTTTCTTTGAATTTCCACAACCCATTAAAAAAAAAAAAAAACAACCCTGGCTTCCCCAGTGTCTTGGGTTATGTAAGGTCCTATTCCTATAATAGGGTTTCCTTGGTGGCTCAGATGGTGAAGAATCTGCCTGCAATGCAGGTGACCCAGGTTTGATCCCTGGGTTGGGAAGATCCCTGGAGAAGGAAATGGTAACCCACTCTAATATTCTTGCCTGGAGAATTTCATGGACAGAGGAGCCTGGTGGGCTACAGACCATGAGGTCACAAAGAGTTTGACATGACTAACACTTACTTATTCCTATAATAAATCCCTTATTCCACAAAACCCATAGTGATTCTGCTTCCTTTTGAACTGACTCACTTCCTCTCTCTCTCTGTCACACACACATACATTTACTTACCAAGAGTTTTTATGTGTAACTCTATTAAAGAAATAATAATAACATAATAAATAAAACAAATGATAAAATATTCCACTGTAATTGAGGAAGAAATAACTTTACTATCTTTTGACCACTTTACTCTTCCTTCTTGAAAGTGTGGAAATTGGTGGATACAAAAAGATTGCAATTCTAATATCACTTCCCTATTGTGCAAATATAGTCTGTTCTGCTCCCTCATGTATGTTTCTCTAACACCAATTCCCTTATACATAATCCATACTTAGGAAAACATGGACGTTTGTATGTACCTTTTTCTAGGAAAAGGGAGCCAGAGTAGAATCAGAATTTTCATAGGCAAAGGAAAACATGCTCAGTTCAGCTGCTTCACTGGTAGAAGCCCTTTTAGCTCTACTTTCAGAAAAGTAAAACTAAGTACCTGCATGTGGGGCTCTTTCCCTGGAGAGGCAGCCTGCCTGCTTTGCACAGCTCTCAGCTCCTGGCATGTTTCTCTTCTTCCTGTGACCCCTAAATGGCAGCCCCTCTGGCCCAGAGCTTAAGTTGGTCTGCATCATCTTAGTGCCCACAGGCCAGCATTTCCAATCTATTGTTCTGGTTGTTTTTTTTAAAAAATTTATCCCCTGAGGCCAACTCTGAGCTGCCTGCCTCTGCTGTTTGTGTTATATTTCTAGATACCAATTAATATTTTAGTTAGTGCTCTAGTTAAAAAGTTAAGTCAGCTTTTCATCTCTGCCCAAATCTTTTTTCCAATACATTGTTATTTTCAGCATTAAATTTTGCAGAACAAAATTATCCAAGAATATGTTTGTTGAGTATGGCAGAAATACCCATATATTGCATAAGTTGTATATGCAATTATCTCTGTATATGATCTCTGTCATGTACTAATATTGATACGTAGTAAACTGATTAATGAATGTGTATGTATATTTATGTGTATTATATGTAGTTCATATGTTCATGTATATCTTGAATATTGATTTTAAAACTTTCAATGTTTAAGAAACTTTGCTTTTATTTTAATATTGTTAGAAACAATATTAAGTTATAGTAATAAAATTCATGATTTCTTAAAGCTTTTTGTTTTTGAAAAAAGAAAGAAATGATTAAAAAATCAAATATAATTTCATTCGTATGCTAGTAGAAGTTCAAGACTTTTTGGAAAGCTGATATTAGGGAGCCTAATTTGGTCTAATGACCAAGAACATTCTCTGAAGACGGTGCTTACCATAAATCTGAAAGATGAAAAGGTATTCAAAAGATAAAAAATATATGTGAAGGTGGTGAGATAAGAAAAAAAAGGTGAAAAAAAATCTGAACTCTGAAAGAAATCAGGCTTCACTGGTGGGTCAGATAGTAAAGAATTCATCTTCATTGCAGGAGATTCAATCCCTGGGTCTGGAGGTGCCCCTGGAGAAGGGAGTGGCTAACCACTCCAGTGAACTTTGTAACTGGAGAATTCCATGGACAGAGGAGTCTGGTGGGTTACAGCCCATGGGATCACAAAGAGTTGGACACAACTGAGCAACTACCACTGGAAGAAATCAGAATTTGAAGCACTGAGGTTAAGGTGAAACATTCGCATAGACAGGGTGAGAAGACATGAGTAGGACAAAGGCCCTAAACAGTCTTACTAGCTACCCATACCTGAGGAACCTTAAGGATGACATTATTTGAATCAGATTTGTGTTTCAAAAAGATCATTCTAGCTTCACAGTAGGTTAATCACAAATATAGAATACAATAAACTATAATAAAGGAGACAGGATGCAATCGAAGGAATTAGAAAAATATATCCTACTCAAAAGTAGCAGAAATAGGGCTTACCTTTTAGATGGTAAATGAATAGACCTTGCCAATTAATTGATTGCTGTTAGCAGTTAAGGAGAAGGCGATGGCAAGCCACTCCAGTACTCTTGCCTGGAAAATACCATGGACGGAGGAGCCTGATAGGCTGCAGTCCACGGGGTCGCACAGAGTCGGATACGACTGAAGCGACCTAGCAGCAGCAGCAGCAGCGGTTAAGGAGTTAAAGCCAGCAATAGAATCATCAAGTACCCTAAGTATTTTTGTCAGAGTAATTGGAAAGGTGAAGCAATTTAATAAAATAAGAAATAATAGAAAAGGAATAAAAAGAGGGTGAAAGGAAACAATGAATTCAAGTCCTAGGTATACTCTGTAAGAAGATCAAAAAGAGATTTGGCCCACAAATATATATTTAGGTATCATTAGTATTGTGATGGTAACTAAATCTTGAGAGTAGATGTAATTGCCCTGAATGCATAGAGTGAGACAAGAAGAAACCCTACATTGAGTTTCCAATAATTAAGATGTAACTAAGGGAAAAGAGGCTGCAAAGAAAACCAAAACAGTGAGACACCATGAAAGATGAGTAAAATATTTCAAAAGGGAAAGCTGTTAATGTGGTCAAGAAAATTATGTATATACAGAATCCATTGTGTGTAGATACACTGTCTACATTAGCACACTGGTGATTTTAATGAGATCACTTTAATTGGAGGGGTGTGGTAGAAGCCACAATAAGGACTCTAACGGTTAAGCAGAAAGCAAAAACTTGCCTCAGGGATAGATGGCAACAGTGCAAGGGAGGCCTAGAACACAGGGAAGATTTTACAGACATTTACAAAGTTCACATTTGCACATGCCTATTTTGAACTGTGGTGTTGGAGAAGACTTGAGAATCCCTTGTACTGCAAGGAGATCCAACCAGTCCATTCTGAAGGAGATCAGCCCTGGGATTTCTTTGGAAGGAATGATGCTAAAGCTGAAACTCCAGTACTTTGGCCACCTCATGTGAAGAGTTGACTCACTGGAAAAGACTGATGCTGGGAGGGATTGGGGGCAGGAGGAGAAGGGGACGACAGAGGATGAGATGGCTGGATGGCATCACTGACTTGATGGACGCAAGTCTGAGTGAACTCCAGGAGTTGGTGATGGACAGGGAGGCCTGGTGTGCTGCGATTCATGGGGTAGCAAAGAGTCGGAAATGACTGAGAGACTGAACTGAACAGAATCGATGCTAGTTTTTGGCATAGAAAGTGAAGAGGAACTAAAAAGCCTCTTGATGAAAGTGAAAGAGGAGAGTGAAAAAGTTGACTTAAAGCTCAACATTCAGAAAACGAAGATCATGGCATCTGGTCCCATCACTTCATGGGAAATACATGGGGAAACAGTAGAAACAGTGTCAGATTTCATTTTGGGGGCTCCAAAATCACTGCAGATGGTGACTGCAGCCATGAAATTAAAAGACGCTTACTCCTTGGAAGGAAACTTATGACCAACCTAGAGAGCATATTCAAAAGCAGAGACATCACCTTGCCAACAAAGGTCAGTCTAGTCAAGGCTATGGTTTTTCTAGTGGTCATGTATGGATGTGAGAGTTGGACTGTGAAGAAAGCTGAGCACTGAAAAATTGATGCTTTTGAACTGTGGTGTTGGAGAAGACTCTTGAGAGTCTCTTGGACTGCAAGGAGATCCAACCAGTCCATCCTAAAGGAAATCAGTCCTGGGTGTTCATTGGAAGGACTGATGCTGAAGCTGAAACTCCAATACTTTGGCCACCTCATGCGAAGAGTTGACTGATTGGAAAAGACCCTGATCCTGGGAGGGATTGGGGTCAGGATGAGAAGGGGACAACAGAGGATGAGATGGCTGGATGGCATCACGGACTTGATGGACATGAGTTTGAGTGAACTCTGGAAGTTGGTGATGGGCAGGGAGGCCTGGGATGCTGTGATTCATGGGGTCACAAAGAGTCAGACACGACTGAGTGACTGAACTGAACTGAACTGATACTAGCTTTGCTGCTCATGACATTTCTTCTAAAACGAGCAATATTAAGCTACTGGCACATCAAGTCTTCTCTCCCAAATTCCTTTCCTTCTGTTATTTGAGACCTCAACAGCCTCTGAAATTATTTACTCTGCTCCAGTGCTGCCTGGATTTGCCCCAAGGTGATTCCAAGCCTATTTCCTAAGTTGCCTCTTGTACCACTGGTGTTGCCTTACCAACGATATCTACAGAAATCCTTAAGACTTTTTGTTATCTCCTTTTTGCCTTTTCTACTGCTAGCAGGACTATCATAAGGACAAATCTTTTAGTGGCCCCAACACATAAATATTGGAGAAGGCAATGGCACCCCACTCCAGTACTCTTGCCTGGAAAATCCCATGGACGGAGGAGCCTAGTAGGCTACAGTCCATGGGGTCGCAAAGAGTCGGACACGACTGAGTGACTTCCCTTTCACTTTTCACTTTCATGCATTGGTGAAGGAAATGACAACCCACTCCTGTGTTCTTGCCTGGAGAATCCCAGGGATGGGGGAGCCTGGTTGGCTACTGTCTATGAGGTCACACAGAGTCGAACACGACTGAAGTGACTTAGCAGTAGCAGCAACACATAAATATAGCTTTCAAGTTTGTCATTCAGTTCAGTTAGGTGGCTCAGTCATGTCCAACTCTTTGCAACCCCATGGACTGCAGCACTTCCTGTCCATCATCAACTCTGGGCATTTACTCAAACTCATATCCATTGAGTCAAGGATGCAGTCCATCTCATCCTCTGTCATTCCCTTCTCCACCTGCCTTCAATCTTTCCCAGTATCAGAGTCTTTTCCAATGAGTCAGTTCTTCTCATCAGGTGGCCGAAGTATTGGAGTTTCAGCTACAACATCAGTCCTCCCAATGAATATTCAGCAGTGATTTCCTTTAGGATGGACTGGTTGGATCTCCTTGCAGTCCAAGGGACTCTCAAGAATCTTCTCCAACACCACAGTTCAAAAACATCAATTCTTTGGTGTTCAGCTTTCTTTATAGTCCAACTCTCACATCTATACATGACTACTGGAAAAACCATAGCTTTGACGAGATGGACCTTTGTTGGCAAATTAATAGCTCTGCTTTTTAATATGCTATCTCGGTCAGTCATAACTTTTCTTTCAAGAAGCAAGTGTCTTTTAATTTCATGGCTGCAGTCACCATCTGCAGTAATTTTGGAGGCCAATAAAATAAAGTTTCTCACTGTTTCCCCATCTATTTCCCATGAAGTGATGGGAATGAATACCATGATCTTAGTTTTCTGAATGTTGAGCTATAAGCCAACTTTTTCATTCTCCTCTTTCACTTTCATCAAGAGGCATTAAAGGTATTCTTCACTTTTTGCCATAAGGGTTGTGTCATCTGTATATCTGAGGTGATTGATATTTTTCCCAGCAATTTTCATTCCAGCTTGTACTTCATCGAGTGCAGTGTTTTTCATGATGTACTCTGCATATAAGTTAAATAAGCAGGGTGACAATACAGCCTTGTCAGGGTGTATATACAGCCTTGATGTACTCTTTTCCCTACTTGGAATCAGTCTGCTGTTCCATGTCCAGTTCTAACATTGTTTCTTGAATTGCATACAGATTTCTCAAGAGGCAGATCAGGTGGCATGGTATTCCCATCTCTTTAAGAATTTTCCAGACTTTGTTGTGGCCCACATGGTCAAAGGCTTTGGCATAGTCAAAAAGCAGAAGTAGATGTTTTTCTGGACCTCTCTTGCTTTTCTGATGATCCAACTGAGGTTGGTAATTTGATCTCTGGTTCCGCTGCCTTTTCTAGAACCAGTTTGAACATCTGGAAGTTCACGGTTCATGTATTTTTGAAGCCTGGCTTGGAGAATTTTGAGCATTACTTTACTAGTGTGTGAGACAAGTGCAATCGTGTGGTACTTTGAACATTCTTTGGCATTGCCTTTCTTTGGGATTGGAATGAAAACTGACCTTTTCCAGTCCTGTGGCCACTGCTGAGTTTTCCATATTTGCTGGATATTGAGTGCAGCACTTTCACAGTATCGTCTTTAAGGATTTGAAATAGCTCAACTGGAATTACATCACCTCCACTAGCTTGCTTTGCCGTGCTGCTTCCGAAGGCCCACTGGACTTTGCATTCCAGGATGTCTGGCTCTAGGTTGATGATCATACCATCATGATAATCTGGGTCATGAAAATCTTTTTTGTACAGTTCTTCTGTGTATTCTCGCCACCTTTACTTAATATCTTCTGCTTCTGATAGGTCAGTACCATTTCTGTCCTTTATTGTGCCCATCTTTGCATGAAATGTTCCCTTGGTATCTCTAATTTTCTTGAAGAGATCTCTAGACTTTCCCATTCTATTGTTTTCCTCTATTTCTTTGCACTGATAACTGAGGAAGTCTTTCTTGTCTCTTCTTGCTAGTCCATGGAATTCCGCATTCAAATGGGTATATCTTTCTTTTTCTCCTTTGCCTTTTGCTTCTCTTCTATTCACCGCTATTTGTAAGGCCTCCTCAGACAACCATTTTGCTTTTTTGAAATTCTTTTTCTTGGGGATTGTCTTGATCACTGCCTCCTGTACAATGTTACGAACCTCCATCCATAGTTCTTCAGGCACTCTGTCTATCAGATCCAGTCCCTTGAATCTATTTCTCACTTCCACTGCATAGTCATAAGGGATTTGATTTAGGTCATAGCTGAATGGTCTAGTGGTTTTCCCTACTTTCTTCAATTGAAGTCTGAATTTAGCAATAAGGAGTTCATGTTCTGTGCCACAGTCAGCTTCCAGTCTTGTTTTTGCTGACTGTATAGAACTTTTTCATCTTTGGCTGCAAAAAATATGATCAGTCTGATTCGGTGTTGACCATCTGATGATGTCCATGTGTAAAGTTTTCTCTTGTGTTGTTGGAAGAGGGTGTTTGCTATGACCAGTGATGTCTCTTGGCAAAACTCTATTAGTCTTTGTCCTGCTTCATTCTGTACTCCAAGGCCAAATTTGCCTGTTATTCCAGGAATTTCTTGACTTCCTACTTTTGCATTCCAGTCCCCTATAATGAAAAGGACATATTTGTTGGGTGCTATTTCTAGAAGGTCTTGTAGGTCTTCGTAGAACTGTTCAAAGTTTGTTATAGAAGCTTCTGTTTTGAAATTTGAAACATTTGATGTGTAATACCAAGTGTTACGTTGAAAATTACTGCTGCATAGAAAACATGAGCTTGAATTACAGCATATGATTTCACTATCTCAGCATTCTTCTATCTTAGGATGGTTTTTGTTGTTCTATAGAGAAACCTATCTCATCAAACCCACCCTAACTTAGGAGAACTATTTGCCTCATCCTCATAGCTTAAAACCTCTTGACTCTTATTCCCATAATGCCTAGTGGGTTTGGTGGCACCTGTGTGCACAAGGAAGGAATGGAAATTAAGTATCATTATCCTGACTAATCCCTGCTCATTCCTGCCCTAACAGATGAAAGACATGTTGTTGATATTCTCACCCAAGTTTAACTGCCCTTGAATTTTGAAATCTGCTTAAAAAAAATAGTAAACATCACTTGAAAAAAAGCAACAGAAAATGTGCCCTGTATTTCTAAACATCTCTTCATAGCAAAAAATAATCATCACAGAGAAACCAGTCAAGGTTAAAAGCAGCACTGAAAAGTGATTCACTTGGTAAACAAGAGTAGGTGTAATTATCACAAAAGCAAACTTTGCTAAGGGGATAACTGTCAGAGCTCTTGTGGTAAAAGGTCTCTTTACCATTTTAATCTGACAGGCTGAGAGTTCCCTAGTGGAAACAATTCTCAATAAAATCAAAAATGTAACTACAGTATCCTTTTAAACTTTCATTTCAGCCATGGCTTCCAAAACAAGCTTAATATTTATAATTCAAATGACATTGGTAGATTGACTGATAATATGGATTACAAAAATCTTTTAGCACTGTATTTTTTTGTCCTGAACCAAATATTTTATCAGCAGTGACACTTAAAAGGGTTTTGTTTATTTGCTTTTTGGAAGCCAAACAGGCCTGTCCCCTGAAAGAAACCAAAGTCAAATTCAGTTTGAGAAGCAATTACACATTCAGAAACTTTTAACATAAAATAGATATGCAATAAAGATTTACTGTATAGCACAGGGGTAACTAATACCATATAATAACCAATAATGATATATAATCTGTAAAGAAAACCTGAATCACTATGTTGTTGTACAATTAAAACTAACACAATATTGCAAATTAACTATATTTCAACAAATAAATTTAATTTAATTAAAGTACACTTTCCAGAGATTCCAGATGACTCTCAACTCTGTTTCATAACAAAACTTTATAGCATACGTGCATGTGTGCTAAGTCATTTCAGTGTTGTCTGACTATTGCGATCCCATGAACTGTAACTTACCAGGCTCCTCTGTCCATGGGATTTTCCAGGCAAGAATAGTGGAGTGGATTGCCATGGCCTTCTCATAATATACGTGTGTCATTGCCAAACAAACCTTGTGGGTTTTCAAACAACCTCCTTGTTTTAAAAAGTATACAAGTAACTTGTTCCGGGTCATACAACATAGTGATTCAAACTGTGATCTCTTAACACTCAGGCCACTGCTTTTTGTTTGTTTTCACCTTGGGACATCTTGCCCAATAAAACTTTGTGTGATGACTATAATAATCTATCTTTACACTATCCCATACATATCTACAGGCCAGGTATGGTTTTCAGTGCCCAAAATTGACTAGTGTGACTACTAAAATTTGAATCACTAATTCTATTTGGGAAATGGCAACCCATTCTAGTATTCTTGCCCAGAGAATTTCATGGACAGCGGAACCTGGTGGGCTATAGTTCATAGTGTCACAAAGGGTCGGACATGACTGAAACGACTTAGCACGCAAAGATATGTAATCTTCATTAATTTAAATTTAAGTAGCCATATATGGCTAAAAGCTACCTCAAGTGTGTTTATGCATGTGCTAAGTTGCTTCAGTTATGTCCAACTCTTTGCAACCCCATGGACTGTGTAGCCCCCCAGGCTCCTCTGTCCATGGGATTTCCCAGGCAAGAATACTGGATGCCATTTCCTTCTCCAGGGTATCTTCCCAATCCAGGAATCAAACCCGTGTCTCTTATGTCTCCTGCATTGGCACGTGGTTTCTTTACCACTAGCACCACCTGGAAAAGCCCCAAAAAGCAAGCAGAAATCAGCTCACTAAGAAATGTCCAGGGTACACTCTGTCTCCACCAGCTCTTAGTTAAACTACACAGGAAGAGAAAGGTTATGAGATTTGTTGCCTCTTTGAAACAAGGGCAGTGATGTGTACGTCCTTCTATTTCTCACATTTCAACACCTGGTTTTATACAGAGTAGGCAAAAAAAAAATTTTTTTAAATCTGTTGATGCTTTAAATATTCATTTGCCTTAACAATGCTAGGAGCAGAAAAGAACAGCTTAAAAATCTGTTCACAGAAATTAGCCAACTTGCACCTTCCTGCAGTTAGAGAAACCCATTCCTTCCTTAAAGTAGACTGAACTTCTTCCAGGAGAGGGCCCCTCCATATACACAGTTACCTAATCAAGGCTCAACTTACAATTGAGCCTTGTAAGGGGATACATTGTACTGATGTTCAACCCAAGGGTAGGACAACACAATGCAATTACCCCTAAGCACTTTACGGCCTCCAGTGTCTACATCATAGCAAGTGCATCTCCTCTTTATAATGCAAAACCATTCACCTCTGCCCAGAGAGGAAATTTGGTAAGATAAATTCACTTTTTTAAATGGAAAAAATAATTGAAAATAGCATTGATTTTACTTTTCAGATGGCCATTTAAATGGCAAATGTAAGCTTTCTTTGATTAACAACAGGCAGAAAATTGGTAGAAATGTTAGAAACAGAATGAACCATAGGGCAACCTTCAATTATTCCTTTTTTCTATGATAAACACTTTAATTTTTCCAAACTCTTATGTAATTCTCTCCTGAAGGCCCCTGAAACACAAATAAAATTAACTGTTGCTGCAGCATAATAGTCTTCTCTAGCTTCGTTTATTTATTTGTTTGTTCATTTGATTTGTTTCTAGAAAGCAGGGCTATTGCTACTATTTGTGATCAAATTAAGTACCTTTTCCCAGGGCATGTATTTTCTTTCCTTTCTTTTACTTTCTCTTTTTTTAATGAATAAAAGCATTCTTAAAGATATAAAGAAATGGATGGCTTAGAACAACTACCATCAGTCCAAAACTCTTGTTGCATATATCTCAAGGGAGCAACTTTACAAATCCTGCAATCCATGTCAAATTCCATTGACTTCTTAAGAGGCCAAAAGGTCTTTTGACAGGGTCTCAGAATTGTTTCATCTTCTTAAGCTGTCCTCTTTGAAGCAAACAGTTTTGATGCTCTGAAAACCAGCATTTATATCTATTGCTCCCAGTCCCCAAGGATCATAATTTCTTTGAACTAAAGAATCAGTGATGTTACCTAGGTGGTTTATTTAAAGACAATTTTTTGTTGTTTCTATGTAATTTTAGTGCCATATCAGGAATTCCTCTTTTAAATCAAAAGCTCATTTAACTGTATATAAATATTAAGGCTCTTTTACCAAGTCTATTCTTCTAAAGTACTGGAAATTAGTTCATTTTTAGCTGGAATTTGTCTTTAACAGTCGAACTCTGTGCTACACACAATCAGCAATGGACATTGAATAATTTTATTATTGCCAAGGAAACATATCCTCATACACCTAGGGTAAGAGGATTGTGTGGCCGTTGTAAATATTTATAATAGACATTATCTTGGGATACTCAGCAATAATTTAATTAATAAATTATGAATAGAAAAATATAGGTTTGTAACTATTATCTTCTGTGTTTCTAGGCTACACTGTTGCTAGTTGCAACAGCAATGAACTTCACAATGTTACATTTGGAGATGGTCCTAAATCACTGTGGCAATTACTGAGATTTTTTTTGAGTCTGTAGTCAGCAGTACCATAATTTTCACTTAATAGGCTTAAGAAATAGCCTGTCATTCATCCTTCAGAGCCTTCAATTGAATGATATAAGCCCAAGATACCATCCTTTAGATCTCAGGAACAGCCATGAAGAGAATATATATATACACCAAGATTTGGGGGATTCTAAGCTTATGCTTAGCACAGTTTCTAAAAAGAACTAACCCTACTGAGCTTTCTAAATCCCCAAGGCCCAATTATATTTCTTTGCTTCAGCATCACTTTTCAGATGTTTTCACCACTGCTGGTGAACACAGATAACATTTGGGGTCACTGATGTAATTTTTGAAAAGCAGGTTATTAAATATTAAGTTAATTGTGATTTATTAGTGATCACAATTGTTTCATGAAGAGGTTAGTATTGTTCATACAATCATGTAATCTCAGAATTGACAGTTCCTCAGGTATAAAATAGTCTAAACCATTTGCTAAAGTTTAATTTTCTTTCCATACTGAAGTTCGTCAACTGTTTCAAGACAGCTATCACACCTATCCCTAGAGTTTTCTCTCTTCCAACCCAAATAACCTTAGCTCCTTTCTGCTGTTCTTAACATACGGTTCTTCCCGCTCCCTGCTGCTCTAACCTCAGTCTCATCTCAAAGCTAATAGAGCCTTCAGACACACTAGATTTTAGAGTCCGGCATAGCACACTTGATTCATATTGAGCTTACAATCAAAGTGAAAATCCTGAGTTTTTTGGCATGCGGTTCCACTATAGTTTCTTCTATCTCATTCTATTCAGTAAGACTTTTTGACTAAAGAGCAGTTTTCATGGTTATCATAAAATTCAAGTAGACTGTTGTTTCGTTTAGATGTTATCTTTTTCTATCTTGATTTGACTACATAATTTCAGAAGAATATTTAATGTGGATTAAGGTGTCAAAAAGAAACACAAGAAGTGAGATAAAATAATGGAGGAGGGGGAAGGAGAAAAAGGCCAACTACCTTCCCTTACCCTTCTTTTCTCTGTAGGTTAATAGAGATTTATGGATCACAATAAATAAAGTTATGTGGTCAGAAGCTCTATTATGTAATGATATATTCAAGCTGAAGTTTCTACTGACCATTAATATATATATGTGTGTATATATATATACAGGTATTTAATGTACATATTTCCCAAAGATTGTGTCTAACTGAAATGATTACATATTCAATGTCACTATCTATACCTGTTAAAATAATGCATATGTTAAGCAATTGAAGTACGTAAAATTTATTTTCCAACTTACTGTTATGAAAAACATGTAACTATTTTAACTGGTGTGCATTTTTAATAAAAATGTAACCATGCTTTTGGATGTGAATTTGAGCTAATTCCAGGAGATAGTGGAGGAGGATGGAGGAGCCTGGTGTGCTATAGTCCATAGGATCTCAAAGAGTCAGACACAACTTAGCGACTGAACAACCAAACAAAGGAAAAGTAAAAAACACAAGCATTAAGATAATGCTTATGGTTGAATTTATATTGTAGATATTTCAAAGTCAGAGGGATTTTAATGTAATTTTATTGAATAGTACTTTACCTATTAATATCTAAAGATAATCTTTTAAGCTTTAAATCTAAAGTTAGTTCATTTCTTAAATGTATGTTTCACTTTACTATTTGTTATCAGAAGCTTCAGTCATCATTGCTTAATTTACTTACCCACTAACTCAAAAGTATGCCGATATGTCACTAAAATTCCAGTGGATAAATGACTTTGATTTCCCTATGGAAATGTGATCCATGAGGAATAGGTCCAAATTTTGCAAATTAACATATGTTTTGAGGGTGTGTATAATGTTTTGTCAAACAGCAACACTTCTTTGAAAAGCCAATGATAGCTGTTCTTCCTACTCATTTCAAATCTGCTCTATTCAAGTTTATATAATTTATGCAATGCTATTTGCAATATCCAGCTGCCTTGTAGTTCCATATACTTAAGCAATATAAGGAAATTTTCAGCAACATTTTCACTTTTAGAAGTGCTACATTGCACATAAAGACCTTATTTTTCAAAGTATTATAAATTACTAAACAGCCCTCCTATTTGGGTTGCATTTGGAAGCAAGTAATATTCTTAATGTACAAACTATTTTCAGATACAATCTTTTATAATGCTTACACTTGAAAATAAGCAGGCTTAAGCAAAACAATTCCTTCTAATCATTCTAAGTGATGTGATAAAGCATTCTATATAAGCTGGTAGTTCATTTGAAAGCAAAGGGTTTGCAAATCATGTAGTTAGGCTTACATGCACAAATAGTGTAGAAAAAGATGTGGTCATACAGAGCTGAGTGAGTTTGTACAAATCTAATCTGTCCTCTCTTTTCAGGGGCCACTTAGAATCTGCAATATTGCTAGCAAAGTCCACAAAATCATCAATGTCATTCGTTGTTCAACTCTTTCCTATTCAATGCATGTGTGTGCTCACTCAGTCATGTCCAACTCTTTAGAACCCCATGGACTGCAGCCAGAAAGGATCCTCTGTCCCTGGGATTTTCCAGGCAAGAATATTGGAATAGGTTGCCATTTCCTTTTTCTTTTTCCTATTCATTTTCCTTCTTTTTCCTATGGGTCATAATGATTTCCATATTTTTTTGATCTAGAATTGCCAAAAACAAACACCTCTGAGAATCTTAGAATTGTTCATCATCAGTCAATGTACACATAAGTATATACATGAACTATTTTTAAAGTCAAGATTAAAAATTTAAAAATATTATATCTATATTAGTTTGGACTGCTTTTACAAAATACCATAGACTGGGTCACTTATAAATGACAGAAATCCATTCCTCTTGGTAATGGAGACTAAAAGTCCTAGATCAGATGGCTAGCACGGTCAGGTTCTGGTGAGGACCGCTTCCAGGGTGCTGATTTTCAATTTTTCCTTGTGTCCTCACATAATGAAAAGCATGAGATAGCACTCTGGGGCTTCTTCTATAAGAGCACTAGTCTGTTTTATGATGGCTCCATCCCCATAATTAATCACTTCCCAAATCCACTATCTCCTGCTTCCCTCACATTGGGATTAATTTTTAACATGAATTTTGGAAGGACAAACCTTCTGCCCATAATGATATCTAAGCCAAAGGGTATTGTTATACAAACCACAAAGTTTTAACTAGAAACACTGCAAGGGCTCTACTCATGTAGAGTTTTCTTTTGTATTTGTCCTTCTAACCCTTCTCACCCCTCATCCTTCCCACAGAATACTGCCCAGGTTTAAGCATAACAGCTAAGATTTATTGAGTGCTTCCTGTATGCTAAGAATGGTGCTGAATCTGTATGTGCATTAATTCATTGGATGTGTAGAATTTTCCAAGGATTTGGGTAGTTTCTAAATATGGTCATATCACATTGAGAACCAGCCTGAACCCCTTTAAAAGTTTAAACAATATGGTATATTTCCAGACCCAGATGTTTGAACTTTGGCACCTAGCACCCAGTGTCACAAAACCACATGCCTAGTTCTTATTATAAAAATTTATGATTTGCATGATTTGGTTATCTTGCAGAACACAAGTCAATCTGTAGACTAAGTAATGACTTCAATTAGAATAGTTTTAGTTCAGGTTACAAAACAACATCTTATTGTACTTTCAAAAATATATATGTGTATATATGTGTAATTAAACATGATTATTTTTTATTTGGGAGACTCATAAATGATTCTTGGGCTTCATAAAAATTTTAAAAAGATTTTATTTCCATATTTTCTATAGTCCCTAGTTAGTCACACATTGCAATAAAAAATAAATTAAAGTATCACTGAACTCAGTAATGTAATAAGAATAACCCTTACAACATATCAGTAGTGAAGGCGCTAAAGCTAAATAACAAAGTTCTGTATTTCCTTTGCCTACATTTCTATAGTAGCTGATAAATTTTTGTGAAATGTTAAATTGCAGCATAAAAGATTTCCCTTCTATCTGTTCTTATGCATAGAAATTCAGTGAGGAATTAGAGCTTATGTGATGTGTTATGAAAAATAAAACAATTTTTGACTACAGAATTTACCTGTCATGTAACATGACACTCAAGCTGCACAGCAACAATAAAACTGTCTTTAAATAAACTATCCAGGTAACATCATTGATTGTTCAGGTCCCTAGAGACCAAGAGCAGCAGATATAAGTATTGGTGTTCAAAGCGTCTGAAGTATTTGCTTCAGGAATGACAGCTTCTACAGATGAAACAATTCTGAGTTCCTGCCAAAGACCCTTGGCTTCTTAGAAAGTGAGAGGATATTTGACAGGCATGGTAGTGTTTTTTGAAAAGGGGTTCTCTCAGGTGATGTATAAATGAAACTTTTGCTAGATTTCTCCTGAGAGGGTGTAGACTTGGCAGCTGGGATATGAGATCAGAGTCCTGTACTGAAAAGAGGACTTGGTCATAGAGGATATGAGACAGAGTGAAACCAGGCTCCTTGGCAATGCACAGCACTGGGACACAGAGACATTAGAGCCAGTAATGACTACCAAGGGACAAGGCACTAAAAGAACATTCTAAAGACAGGTCATCAACATCCTTTATTATTTCTTAAAAATTACACAAAGCTTAGACTTGGGAAATGTTTCTCATTTCAAAGTGAACACTTTATAGCCCAGAGGAGTTGGCCATTTGTTATTGTATTCAGTTGCATCATAACTGTCTCTTATTTCAGTAGCATTTGTTGTTTGTGAAATACCTTTTTATGAGAATTAGAGCATTAACGTGAGAGGAGTGTCAACATTCCTAACAGATGAAATCTCTCCTGAGACAATCTTCACAAGGTCTTGATCTACCAGTCTTAGGTCAGGTCCTGAATACAGACTACAGATCTTTTTCCACCCCCAAGTTAAGCTGGAAAATGCACTTAATACACCTAACTTATCTAACAAGAGCTTCCCTGGTAGCTCAGATGGTAAAGAATCTGCCTGCAATGTAGGAGACCTGGGTTCCATCCCTGGGTTTAGAAGATCCCCTGGAGGGTGCAGTGTGTGGTGTTGGAGAAGAATCTTGAGAGTCCCTTGGACTTCAAGGAGATCCAACCAGTCCATTCTGAAGGAGATCAGCCTTCGGATTTCTTTGGAAGGAATGATGCTGAAGCTGAAACTCCAGTACTTTGGCCACCTCATGCGAAGAGTTGACTCATTGGAAAAGACTCTGATACTGGGAGGGATTGGGGGCAGGAGGAGAAGGGGACGACAAAGGATGAGATGGCTGGATGGCATCATCGACTCAATGGATGTAAGTCTGAGTGAACTCCAGGAGCTGGTGATGGACAGGGAGGCCTGGCATGCTGCGATTCATGGGGTCGCAAAGAGTTAGACACAACTGAGCAACTGAACTGAACTGAACTGAACTGGAGGGTGCATGTCAACCTACTCCAGTATTCATGCCTGGAGAATTCCATGGAGAGAGGAGCCTGGTGGGTTATAGTTCATGAGTCGCAAAGAGTCAGAGATGACTGAGCAACTAACACTCCTCCATCGTAAGGGATCACATGGGAACTTATCTAACATCATAGCTTAGCCTAGCCTACCTTAAACGTGTTTAGAACATTTAGCCTACAGTTGGCCAGAATCATCTAACACCAAGACTGCTTTATAAAAAACAATTGGGTTGACTATCTCATGCAATTCATTGAATTCTGTACTGGAAGTGAAACACACATGATTGTAAGTGTATCTATGGCTTGTCTATCTCGTGATCAACTGGCAGACTGGGAGCTAAGACCCACTGATGCTACTACCCAACATCATAAAAGAGTATTGTACTGCATATCACTGGCCAGATAAAGATCAAAATCCAAAATCTGAAATACACTTTCTACTGAATGTATATTGCTTTTGCACCTCTATAAAGTGGAAAAATCATAAGGCAGGGGACCACATGTATAGATCCAGGCACAAACATTTGGCAACAGCGAAACAATCACTCTCTCCCCCACAGTTCTGAATATCCAATAATAGAAACCTCACTGGTTTGTGTGGGCTGTGCTCATTCTGTCTGATTCTTTGGAACCCTATGTACTGTAGCCCATCAGGCTCCTTTGTCCATGGGATTCTCCAGGCAAGAATACTGGAGTGGGCTCCCATTTCCTCCTCCAGGGGTTCTTCTCCACCCACAGTAGAACCTGAGTCTCTTGCATCTCCTGCATTGCAGGTGGACTGTTTACCACTAGCTCTACCTGGGAAACTTAGCATTGGCTTAGCTTGAGCCGTATGGTTGCCCCAGTCCAGTCACCTAAGGATGACGGATGCTGCATGAAAGAGGCCAACACATAAAATCGCTGGGGGCCTACCATGGGTGGATGAACAAAATAAGGTGTCCACTACAACCTCAGGACAGACCAGAGAAGTCAGTCAGCCCTATTGCCCTCATCTTATATTTCAGGAAACGGAAGCCCTAATTTGTCCAAGGGCACGGAGATATTAAATAGAATCAAAACAATTGCCTCTGATTCTACATCCCAGGTCTGTCAACTTAACCATCTCATAAGTGATATATTGTTGCATCTTCAAATATTTTTAACTGAATTGAAGAATTAGCCTTCAAAATTCAAATACAGATGAAACTGAGGATTATTTTAGAGAGAGAGATATTTCACTCATTGAATTTATGAAGTTTATGTACTTTTAGCAGAATTTAAGTTGTGTAAAATGCAGATTTCTCTCTTAAGCTCCATGTTGTGAACTGCCACATTATGTGTGAGGATAGCTCATTTTCAAAATGCACTTATACTCTATCTTTGGGACAATGTTAAAACATGAGTGATAAACTAGATATTCTTTCTTCTTTATTCCTAGGACACTAGCAAAGGAAAAACAGTAGGGAACCCCCATTACTGTCTCCTTTCTATTTATTATTGGAAGTCAGCGGCTTTTCTTTCATTTATGTTCAGTTCTATGGGAAAAAGTTGCCATTAGTTACTGGAGACAGAAATAACAGTACTAGTGGAAGTCACCTTGATAATCCCAGTTAAACTCATTTACTTTCAAAACAACTGTGATTTTATAAAATCCCATGGAATTTTTTTCAGGATTGTGACAGTTTTTCAAAGAAAAAATACAACTTAAAATACGTAAATAATGTTTTTGTTTTGTTTTACTAGATGTCAGATGGAAAACAGCAGAATATTTTTAACATACTGGTTATAATACTGACCTTAGCATATGCACGAAGTTTCTAATTTAAAGATTTCTAAAATGTGTTCTTGTATCATTATCATGTCATGCCATCAACTAAGGAATGAAGGCATAGTACACCTATAACAAAACAACTGTCTCTTGGTAAATCTAGCATACACTACACAAAAGTATAGGTATTAACCAGTCCTTTACAGAGTGTATGAGTCAGTATTCTATCTAATAAAGAATTAAAGGTAAAGAGGCACAACCGGGCTTCCCTGGTGGTCCAGTGGTTAAGACTTTGCTTTCCAACACAGGGAATGTGGGTCCAATCCCAGGTCTGGAGGCTAAGATCCTACATGCCTCCTGGCCAAAAAGAAATAATAATAATAATAAAAAAATAAAACAGAAACATTACTGTTGACTTAAAAAACAGGTATAACAGAAGCTCCTTTAGTCTGATTTCCTTTTTGGAAAAGTCATGGGAAAGTTATTCTACATTCTGGAAGCACCCCAGATGGCCCCTAATCCATGGTCAGTGAAGCAAATATCCTCCATGTCACCTTTCTCTCTTGTCTTCTTTATTTTCAAGTATTCTTATGTCATCAATGTCTAGTACTTTGGACCTTTCTGTCATTTATAATCAACACCTTTTGATCCTGTCCATATGAATTCTGTGCTAGATGGAAACAGATGAGGCTGCAGAGTAAGGGCTAGAAGAGAATGAGAGTGTCAAAAACCTATGGGTGGGTTTAGACCTGACAAGAGCATACCCACAAGTTATTTCACACTGTTATGCCACACCTTAGACTTTCTCTTTGTTCTACTTAATCTCTGACCTAATTTTCAAAACACTTACTCACGTACAAAATCAAATGAGGGATAGCCCCTCAAACTAGTCATTCTGCTAAATGAAATGTCTGCTCCCCAGTGTTCAAAAACAAGATGGGCAGTTTTTGCATAGAAATCCACACACCTGATATTCACCCCCACTCCCAACTCACTTTCTCACTGGTGCTTTCTGTCTGGAACTCGTTCTTTCCCTCTGAAACCATTGCAATTCAGCATAGTCAACTAGCTGTACATAGTTAAACACACACATACCCCAGCCACGAGTACTCAGACATCTGTGAATATTAGCTTTGTACAGCTGAGAAAAATTATCTACACAGTCTATGCTATTTAATCAACTTAATGTCTCTAGGCAAATTTTATATTCCCACGTTGTAATGGGTGAGAGATCCTGTATAAAAATACCGAATGAACTCTCCTAAGAACTCAAAGAATTTAGAACTGAAGGACAATCAGAACGGGTTTAACCAACTCCTTTTATATATATAAACTGAGGCTATGAGAGGTGAAGTGATTAGTCCTATATCCCCTAACTCTGTAGTATTTGTTGAAGGTTAGGAGATTTGATTACAAGGTCAAAGTGAGTCAAAAGCAAATTTTAAAAATAGACTTCATGACATACAAGGATTTACTGTATAAACTACATTCAATATCTTGTAATGAACTATAATGGAAAAGAATCAGAAAAAAAAGAGTGCTAGTGCTAAGTCACTTCAGTTGTGTACAGCTCTTTGCAGCCCTATGGACTATAGCCCACCAGGCAACTCTGTCAATGGGATTCTCCAGGCAAGAAAACCGGAGTGTGTTGCCATGCCCTCTGCAGGGGATCTTCCCAACCCAGGGATCAAACCTGTGTCTCTTACATCTCCTGCATTGGCAGGCAGGTTCTTTACCTCTAGTGCCACCTGGGAAAGGGCTCCAAAAAAAAGAGTATATATATATATATATATACATATATACATACATATACATACATCCATATATATGAATATGTAAAACTAATCAGATTGCTGTACACCTGAACTGACACAATAATGTAAGCCAACTGTGCGTGTGTGCGAAGTCATTTCAGTCATGTCCAAGTATTTGTGACCCTATGGACTGTAGTACACCACTCTCCTCTGTCCATGGGATTCTCCAGGCAAGAACACTGGAGTGGGTTGCTGTGCCCTCCTCCAGGGCATCTTCCCAATCCAGGGATGAAACCTGCAATTCTAACATTTCCTGAGTTGGCAGGCACATTCATTACCATTAGTGCCACTTGGGAAGCCCAAGTCAACTATACTTCAATTTTATAAAATCATAGACTGCATGAATTAACAAAGGTTCTCTTATTACATCTTAGGTAGGTATATGTGAACCTGGAAGGGTAACAACAAGAACACAGTGAGGGTGGGATATGTTGGGATCTGTATTTCAATATCTCACTTTACTAGAAATCTTTGAAGCATTTAGATGAATTTCAGATCCTTCCCTTCCTTTCTCACTTGGCAGAGAAAGAGTTGGGTATAAAATTATTCCATCATTTCAACTCAGACTTACCTACCTGATGTATCTCCCTGGCCATGATGAGGTTATTCAAAGTAGTCATTTGCCTGAAAGCCTCTGAAGGAAAATAGTGCCTCTTGGAGATGGTAAGCAATGAGTGGTTTAAAAACTTTTTTATAAAAAGCAAATATATGCATATATACTTGAAGGTATTGACATATAAGAAATCTGTTTAAAAATGGATTCCTCTAGAGACTTGAATTTGTTGATAGTGTTGGAAGGTTACTTATTTTTATATTGTGCTCTTTGATTTTTTACCACAGTCAATGAATTACTTTGACTCAAGAAATAAGTGATAACTTTAAACTTTCTAGTTGGGGTACCTCTGGAAGATAAAGGGCAACAGTACTGACTGTTTTAGTCTTCATCAACTGATATGATTCCCAAGTAATCAATTCTTAATATTTATCTTTTGGTCAAAGCAGATCTTTAAAAAATTAAAACCTATTAAAAAGATTCTTCTAGACCCCAAACACAAATTATGTCCTGAAAGATTGTAGCCACTGGACACTACCTGGGTATAACAGTTACAAAGGTTCATCCCTACATATATTGAGAGTTAGATAATCCAGTTCTAGTTCTAAATCACAAAATGTGATTTAATGCAGGTGTTTGTATGTTTCCTGTTTTCTCTAGTGTGAATCAGATAAGCAGCCTGTGTGTGAAATATTTTCAATTGAATGTGTTCCTTATTGTATGAATGTCTTCTACAATATTGGGTCAGAGGAATCATCTAATATCTAAGAACTATATGCCTTGCTTGTGCTTCATTGCTCATTTGTGTCTGACTCCTTGCGACCCAATTGACTGTAGCCTGCCAGGCTCTTTTGTGCATAGGGATTCCCCAGACAAGAATGCTGGAGTGGGTTGCCATGCCCTCTTCCTGGGGATCTTCCCAACATCAGGGATCGAACCCAGGTCTCCCACATTGCAGGCAGATTCTTTACCAGCTGAGCCACCAGGGAAGCCTCTATATACCCTGCTTACCCACATTTATTCCCCTAAGATACCATCCAACACTCCCAACACAATGGGTGCTCCCCTACCCTTCCATCTCCCCTCACTCTTCCCCTTCTCTGTCCATCTCTCTCTATGTATCTACATCTGTATCATATACACATGCTTCATTAGTGAGAGTTGTATCCTCCCAGGATCATATATCTTATTCTATGGGGAAAGTCTTTAAACAAGATTTTTTAAAAACTCACATCTCACTTCTCAACACCATGGTTTACAGTTCTGAATTCTCACCATGGATCACCTTCTCCCATCTGTAGCATGGTAGGGTTGGGGATGGCTTAGGGTTAAATAATTCACAACTTCCACCCTGCACACCCAAGACCTCAACCCTTTTCCTCTCCTAAGTAGCCTGAGCATACTTGCCAGAGATGGTATTAGAGATCAGAGATTAACATCAAAGCAACATAGTTTTGGTACCTTTGTGCTAAGCTAAGGTTGATAATCTATTCTGTAATTAGAGACTACAAGGGCTCTTTCTTTCCCAGCTATGCCTCACAGAACTTATCACTGTTTTGTTGTCGCTAAGTTGTGTCCCTTGTGGGCTTCCCTTGTTGCTCAGTTGTTAAAGAATGCGTTGGGAAGATCCCCAGGAGAAGGGAAAGGCTACTCACTCCAGTATTCTGGCCTGGAGAATGCCAGGCTCCTCCGCCCATGGACTTGTCTAGGCAAGAATACTGGAGCAGGTAGCCATTTCCTACTCCAGGGGATCTTCCTGACCCGAGGGTCAAAACCATGTCTCTTGTATCTCCTACATTAGCAGATGGATTTGTTAACACTGTACCACTTGGGAAGCCCTTGTATTAGGGAAGAGCACAACATTAAAGTTTCAGAAGCCAGCTTGTGTGTTACCCACAAGCCCTATACACATATGCATGTGTTCTCTCTCTCTCTCTCTCTTTCTCTCTCTCTCTCTCTCTCTCTCTCACACACACACACACACACACACACACACACACACACAATTACAAGTTAGCATCAGTGCATTTTTTAAAAAAAGGCCCCCTGGAGTCTGGAAAAGTCATTACAGTCAATTCACTTTTTTGGTTGTTGCTGTTGATACAGAGGCATGAGTTTTTTCTACGTCACTCTAAATGCTTCTAAGAAACAGCAGCTCTGCCCTTCCTTAGTGCCTGTGGTAGCAGGATAATTCTCCAGAAGTACTTTGAAGCCTTAGGATCACTTTAATCACATAGCTCTTGCTGTTCTTGACATTTCCAATAAAAGAAAAATCCTAGCAAGAATATTTATGTGCTGATTCCCAAGTAACTGTGCTTCATCTATAGGTCAAATTCTGTTATGACAGAAACTACTTAAATAAAATTTTCCATGTAACAAAAATACCCTGCTGATTATCCTTTATTTCAGAAAATATTTCATCAAAATTATAGTATAAGACCACAGCCAGAAGTATGTAAAATTCACTGTAATGGGCTCTGATTTATTGTGAGTCTGTAAATACTCTCATTCACAGAAGCTATTCATAGGCAATCCTCTGTGTTTTTTTGTATTGATTGTTTCTCTATTAGGGATA
The DNA here is from genome assembly GCF_023091745.1 of Budorcas taxicolor. NCBI lineage: Eukaryota > Metazoa > Chordata > Mammalia > Artiodactyla > Bovidae > Budorcas > Budorcas taxicolor. Next base: position 93,665,314 of record NC_068910.1, read on the forward strand.
GATGACATCAAAATTATTATTCTCTTTGTGCAATTCCGAAGCACATAAAATTCATTGTTTTTAATCAAGTCATTTCATTTTCCAATTCACAGACTCTTATTTGCTGTGAGTCCTATTAGTCATTAGTATAAATTAGGATGGGTCTACAATTGTAATGATCCATGCCTTATTAACCTCCTCCCTTTATCAAGCACTGTGATTTAAGAGATATCAGTTCAGCCTACACAGTCTGCAAAATTAACATTAGTCACTCTGGAAATAATCATGAAAGAAAGCGTTTTAACAACATAGAAATTCTGAGCCATATAGGACCGTCAGTCATTTGTAAACTCAAAACTTATGGAAAGATTAAAGAGTAGAGACCCATATGCAAATATGTGTGCATCTAACCAGGAATATATGACTTCACTTGTATTGGATTTAGTTACTCCATATACACTGAATTCTAAGCATGTAAAGTAAAGGTCTGGTAATAGGTTTTAAATGGAGGTAGCATGGCTTAATGGACTAAGCTCTAAGACTTAATGGAATCAACGAGTGAATTTTAAAACCTGCTCTAACACTAAAAGGTTATATAAACTTTAGGAGTCACTTAAATTTTTAGTACTTTCAGGTTCATTACTTCCAGTCAGTAACATCTGAAATACTGTCTGCCAAAATACACCTTGTTATCAGCTAACAATTTACCAGTAGATGTTTCTGTCTTTATATGTGTCCATTTACTTATATTTTCATATTGATAGTTTCTCTGTGTCTACAAGCTTAAAGGACATAACTGTTAAACGATAGTTTACTTTTTACTTCTATTGCCTTTCTCATAGGACCTTTGTAAATCTGTGGTTGTTGATGAGTAATAACAACCTGCTTTTCTTCACCTAGACAATGGTAAACAGTAAATCACTTAGATATTTACACTGAAAATAGTACAGAAAAGTAGATGCGGTCTGTCTCATCAAGAAAATTCTGTTTTGACATTCATTCAGTCACACTTCCTGGTGTACTAATAATAATAATAGGGAGACCACTGAGAAATGAACATAATCCTTACCCAAGATCTAATCATCTTGTCTCTAGATAAGCCATTTTTGTTCATATGATTCCTCACATTCTTTGTCCCTTGGATTTACGCTAATTTAAGTCATTTAAGCCAGTGCTCCAATCAGTAGGTCTCCTAGACCAAAATAATAAAAAGTAAAAAGCATACAGTGTGAATATAAACATCATAAATAAGACACCTCCTTCTTTGTTTATTTATAAGCAATTCTCCAAAACAGTCATCCAATACAGTTCTAGCATCTCTTTTTACACTGCGACTGTCTCCTGGAGTATGCCATTCCAATGGAGTAGTAAGGCTCTGGTTTAAACAATTTCTCTGTTATTCACTCCATCATTTATTCTGCTAGTCTAGTGATAAAGAGGTGACAAAAACAGGAGGAAATCCTCATCTATATGGGGAAATAGACACATGATCAAATTACTTTCAAAGATCCAGGTGCTTTCTTGAGTGCTTTAAATGCTTTGCGAGGGTCATCATAGTTTATCCTCATAACAACCCTATTGGGAAAGACACTTTGCACATAAGGAAACAGGCAGAGAATAAGTTATTTGTCTAAAATTATATGCTAGAAAGTAGATGGATTAAAAATCCATTTAAAACCATGGATTTAAACACACGTGATCCAGTCAAAAGTAAGATTGGGGAACCCAAATTGAAGACTGCCGATTGGAACAATGATGCTGGGACTGTAATAAACCACATTTATTCTCAGAGAAACAAGTCTTTGCATTTCAAATGCCTTCTTAGTTCTGATGCAGGTCTAAATCAGTCTTCTGCAAAACTCCTCTTGCCCGGGGCAGTATTATCTTTTGGATCAATTCTCTATCAATGTAAACAAATCCATATCCTTTGTAAAGGGAGAGATTTGAGGAAAACAAGAGAAGATGGCTAACATTTATTGTGTGCTTATTCAGAAGGCATTAGGGAGCTATGTCAGCAAACACTTAAAACAATTAACATTTAGGGATTGTCAGTTCCATTTTACTGATGAAGAATCTAAATCATCAAGGGGTTAATTAACTCCTAAAGATTATTTTGGCTGTAGTCCAAGCCTAGATATTTAAAACTTGAAAATATTCATGTGTTTTTTTTTTCCTACCACATAAATAAAAACCCTGGACCCAATGTCATGTCTTTCCATTTCCGCCCCCAACATACAGAGTTAAAGCTATTTGTTCATTTTAGACTCAAGTTTCGTTTCACTTTATAGGTTCAGTAGAATTGTTCTGAGGGAAAACTTTCACTGCTTAAGATGTAGTGTCTCAAATCTCTAGTTATAAAACAGACTAAGATGAGGGTTGGGGATCAAAAAGAGTTCATTTGACCATATAATCCCTGTTATCTATTAAAACAGATTACATAAATTGCACTTAATAAGACAAAGCTTTACCATTATTTGATTTGCAACAACACACGTTCACCCTGCAAAACACAAAAAGATGGCATAGGCTTTGGCAGAATTATGTGCAGATACCATAGCTAATCCCTTGAAAGAAATCCAAACTGATCACAAAGTCTTTTAGAAGACCATAACAAATAAAGAAAAGAAAAAAACAGCAATGTCAAGGGAGATGAAAAATACACATGCTGAACAAATTAGTCTTGGAATCCAGTACTTAGTTGATAAAACAGTTTTATTGTAGAGACTCTCAGGAAATAAATGAATAGCAAGGGTTAATATAAATGTAACCCCTATTAACAGAAAAGAACACTTCCAGCCCTCAAGGTGGTGGATGTTTCAACTGTATTTGAGTAAAGCTATCCTTCTAAGTCCATGCTGTTAATAACACTGTACAATTTTCCTATGTCCATTCAGTGCTTAATGAGAACAAACTGGGAACTGGCTTTCTAAATGAATGACTCCTGGAATTTCAGAGTAACATCAGCCTTAGACCAGATAGCTGGAAATGAAACCTAACTGAGTTTTTCACTGGTGACCATGAATGAGACACTGTCTTTGGTAGACTGGCAAGCATAAGCATCACCTTGAGTGCCCCCAGTATCAACATCCTAAAAATACAAGAACACCTTTGCTTTGTTAAAGCTGGCTAACCAAAAGGCTGGCTGAAACCTCATTTTTGTCTGGCCCATAAGCAGAAATTCCTCAAATCCCAAACAATCCTTATGTAAAGTTAGAAAAACTAGTCAGGTCCCTAGAAACTGGGCAAATCCATAATCTATGCATGAAGTCAAAGGTGGCAAGATAAGCCTCACTTGAGATCAAAATCAGAAATCATGAAATCTGTAGCCTAAAACACCCTTATACATTCCAGAGAGATGCAGGAATGTTGGCAGAGCAGGTACATCTAACTAGAGTTGATGTATGTGCCAAAGGCTCCCAGGTAACAATATGGGACAATGTCCTTAGGATATATTGAGGGAATATAGAGTGTGGCAACTGGAGATTTAACACGTCCTTGCCTTTTTGTTCTGATAAAGATACCTTCTGGTAAACATCACTCAACATATTTTCAAGTGAAAGGCACTAGGCTCCTCAGTGCAGAGAACTTCCCAGGATAAGTGTCAACTCTTTGCAACCCCATGGACTGCCACACACCCGGCTTCCCTGTTCTTCACTACCTCCCAGAGGTTGCTCAAGCTTATGCCCGTTGATCCACCCAACTATCTCATCCTGTGTTGCCCCCTTCTCCTCCTGCCCTCAATCTTTCCCAACCAGAGGGTCTTTTCTGATGATTTGGCTCCTCACATCAGGTGGCCAAGGTATTTGAATTTTAGCTTCAGTATCAGTCTTCCAGTTAGTGTTCAAGGTTGATTTCCTTTAGGATTGACTAGTTTGATCTTCTTGCTGTCCCAGGATAATTATCACAAAAGATAAGTTGTCCTTTCTTTCTAAGGATAATGGTATCATAGTCAACATGTGTGGCTGAAAGCATACTGGACTAGGATAGCAGACATCTAAGAGTCATACTTGAACCCACAACAAATTAACAAATTTCATCATCAGTAACTGGCATCAGTGTTGTTAAATGATTGTATTCATGTAACCTTTCAGGAAACAAAGCATTACAAAAATAAGCACACATATGCACAGAAGCACACACGTATTTTATATATATATATATGGTATACACATATCTTACATACATAAACATACATATACACAAATATTAACATGTAGGAATTGTTACTTTGAGGAAGTAAAGATGAAGGGGCCTTCTCTCATATACCCCTCTAGAGTTAGTCTCTAAAACCCCTCTAAAGATCCTGCTGCTGCTACTAAGTCTCTTCAGTCATGTCCAACTCTGTGCGACCCCACAGACAGAAGCCCACCAGGCTCCACCATCCTTGGGATTCTCTACGCAAGAACGCTGGAGTGGGTTGCCATTTCCTTCTCCAACACATGAAAGTAAAAAGTGAAACTGAAGTCGCTCAGTTGTGTCTGACCCTCAGCAACCCCATGGACTGCAGCCTTCCAGGCTCCTCCATCCAGGGGATTTTCCAGGCAAGAGTACTGGAGTGGGGTGCCGTTGCCTTCTCCTCTAAAGATCCTAAGTTAGCTAAAAGCTATTTGAAGTTGCCAAGATTGTTTTCAAATGTGTTACCATAAGACTGGGTTTTTTAACAATAAAAAACCAACCATTTCTTTACATTTGACTTTGCTATCCCAACTACAGTGTGTTTCAGCAGTATTTTCTGGAAAATAGTGTGGGAAAATCTCCAAACCCCTTAAGATATTTTAATTTAATTCCATTACTTTCAGGTTTGTTAGAGGAATTAAAATTTCTCTGATTTATAAGAGAAAAATGAGTAGAAACACATACTAATTGAGACATAACTCTGAATAGGAGTGAATTAGATGCAGGACTCAATCTTTATGAAAAGAAGAATTAAGAGAAAGTAGTAAAATAGGCTTTAAAAGAAAAGAATAAAGTACTTGTTGATAATGTCAACTCTTCTAAGAAAAGCAAAGTCAAGTCTACCCCTCTCTTGGGAAAGTTACCTCAGGTTGGGGAGGCTGCTTGTAGCATTTCATAAGTGAATCAATGAGTTTCTAGCAAGGATAAATCCCTTCACCTGACATTGGAGACCTGTATCTCACCTGTGCAAATAGACTGACTCAGAGAGTTACATGAAGGTTGTAGAAATATGAGAATGACTGTGGTGTTCTCTATTCTCAAATAATTCAAGAAAATGAAGAAATTATCACAGAGTTCATTACAGTAAGTTAAAAAGATAATATTCCTTTTGCAATATTAGAGACTGCAAAGGGAAGAGTTATGAAAGAGCCACTGTCTATTATATACAAAGAAGAGAAATTGTGTGGCTGACCTAGGAGTGTGAGACCCAAGAAATAGGATCTACAAAATTACATAACAGTAAACATAGTAACAGGATAAACCCAGACCATCTGAGAAGAGTAAGTAACTACATTATAATGGGCGATTTATGAAATTAGAGAAGGCAAAGATGCCAATTTAGAATAATTTCCTTAGCAAAAGGTAACTAATCCCCAAAGAAATATGTCAATTATACCCTTGCTTCTGCCAGATTTGGGGCAAGCTGAAATGGAATAAATAATATTTTCAAATTATTTGAGCTAGCTTTCAACTTTTGCCTAGGTGTTGATCTTCTCATTAACTAGCAAAGTCTTTTTTTTTTTTTAATTCAGTGCCCAGAGGAAGTTTATTACTATTTTCAGTATGTGAAAATCTGACTAAAAAGAAGTACCATTCCCTACTCAAGACACATGCCTTATAATTACCAGTTCATTAATTTATCCTCATCACTGTCATTCCCATTTTGTGTGTGAGCAAACTAAGAGATGAAGGCGTCAGTTCATACAGCATTGTTTAATACAGCATATGTATATATGATGTCAAAAGAAAGCATTCCAAAAAAGAAAAAAGAAGCAGACTCACAGATATAGAGAACAAACTAGTAACCAGTGGGGAGAGAGAAGGGGGAGGGGCAATATAAGGGTGGGAGGAAAAGAAAGGATTACCCACTCCAGTACTCTTGCCTGGAAAATCCCATGGATGCAGGAGCCTGGTAGGCTGCAGTCCATGGGGTCGCAAAGAGTTGGACATGACTGAGCGACTTTACTTTCACTTTTCACTTTCATGCATTGGAGAAGGAAATGGCAACCCACTCCAGTATTCTTGCCTGGAGAATCCCAGGGACGGCGGAGCCAGGTGGGCTGCCGTCTATGGGGTTGCACAGTCGGACATGACTGAAGCGACTTAGCAGCAGCAGCATACAATTATAGGAAATTATGTGTATAAAACTTTGGAAAATTATGAAGCACTACAGAATTTAAAGAATCTTTCATTCAGTTAAAAAAATATATTCAAATTTAGTAGATGTGAGCTTCCAGACATCACACATCCTACTTGACAGCATTGTAGTTTAAAAATTTTAGCCCTTCAGATGTAGTTTTATCTGATTATTTTAATGTGATTTCTTCTGAGGACTGAGGCTGAAGTTTTTCATATGTTAATTGACCATTTGATAAGCCTCCTTTATGAAAATCTAATTCAAATATACTGCCTTTAAAATTAAAAAAATAAATAAGAGAAGCATTCCAGAGAAGGTAAAACATGAATTGCATATGAGAAAACATGGAGGAGGTAGCCTAGACCAAGAGGCAGAGATGAGGAAGACGTTCCCAGCACATGGAGCTGCTTCTGGACACAGAGGGACAGAGAGAGAAAGATACATTTTGGAGACTGAGTGCTGTTGGAGATCAAATGGGAAGGTGTAGCAACAGACGGTGCAGGGAGTCAGGCTGGTTCTGTGTCATGGAGTGTCTTGCAGGTCATGCTTGGAGTTGTATACTTTTCCCATAGACCACTGAGGAAACACCAAAGGATTTTAAGCAAGGATTTCCACATTTCCAAATAATCTTTCTGGGAAAATGTCACTAATAATTTGGAAGGTAACAATTATGAAATTAGAGCATTCCATCATAGGAATCTTTCCTTTTTTTTTTTTTTCTCTAGCTCAATTGAGATATAATTGACATATGACATATATTTAAGGGACACAAAGGATGATGTGACAGGTCTCCATCACCTCACATAATTACATTGTGTGTGTGTGTGTGTGTGTGTGTGTGTGTGTGCGTGTGTGTTTAGTGAGAATATTTAAGATTTATTCTCTTAGCAGGTTTCAAGTACATAATGCTGCTGCTTCTGCTGCTCAGTCACATAATAGGTTATTGTTAAAGAGTATACATTATATGTCTTTCTATGGCTTTTTTCACATCGCATAGTATCCTCAAGATCCAACCATGTTCTTGCAAATGACAAGATTTACTCTTTTCTAGTGATTAAGTTAAAGCCTGGAAAGCTGCAGTCCATGGGGGCCACAAAGAGTTGGACATGATGACTTAGCAACTGAATAATAATGTTGCGTATTATCCCATTATATATACTCACATATATATAGAAACATGCACACCATTTTCTTCATCCATCCATCTGCTGCTGAACACTTAGACTGCTTCCATGTTTTGGCCACTGTAAATAACGCAGGTGCACAGCTGGAGGGGTTAGTCCCAAGCACATGTATAGCGATGGGTTTCAGCTGTGGGGGATCTAGGCTAGCATCTTGTACTCACATAGCAGTCTACTGCCACTGCATGGATGATACTCATAGCCCCTGCCTTCTTTCTTGTCCCAAGCATCTCTACATGTTTCAGCATTACTAGTATCTGGGTATGGTGAAACTGAAGTGGGTCCTTCATGCACTACCTTGAAAGGCTGGGAAGCTGGTTGTTCACAACACACTCTCATTTCCAGAGGAACTCTCCTCCAACAGAGAAGTTCCTTCTGGTACTGCCCAATGTCAGTCATGGAAATGGAATGATACAGGTAAAATAAAGATGATTTTTCTTACCATTTTGGGCAGTTATTCTCAGGTTTTTTATTCTACGATATTGCTGAAGTTTCTTAAAGGAACTCCTAAGCTGTTTTAGAGCTACTTTCATTTGTAGATCTTGGTAGCAGGATGGAGTCTGTGGTCTCATGGTTCTCCATTTTGGTGACATCATTCTATATCACATTTACTTATCTGCATATGTTAAATAATCCTTGCATCCCAGAAATAAACCCCACTTGATCATGGATTATAATCCTTTAAATGCGCTGCTGAATTCAGTTTGATAGTATTGTTGACAATTTTGCGTCTATATTCATCAGGGATTTTGATCTGTAGTTTAGTTTTCTAGTAGTATCCTTAACCTGATTTTAGTAAGGATAATGCTGGACTCATAAAATTTGGGAGTGTCCCTTTGATTGTGTGGATCACAATAAACTGTGGAAAATTCTGAATGAGATGGGAATACCAGACCACCTGACCTGCCTCTTGAGAAATCTGTATGCAGGTCAGGAATCAACAGTTAGAACTGGACATGGAACAACAGACTGGTTCCAAATAGGAAAAGGAGTACATCAAGGCTGTATATTGTCACCCTGCATATTTAACTTAAATGCAGAGTACATCATGAGAAACGCTGGACGGGAAGAAACACAAGCTGGAATCAAGATTGCCGGGAGAAATATCAATAACCACAGATATGCAGATGACACCACCCTTATGGCAGAAAGTGAAGAAGAACTAAAAAGCCTCTTGATGAAGGTGAAGGAGAGTGAAAAAGTTGGCTTAAGTTCAACATTCAGAAAACGAAGATCATGGCATCTGGTCCCATCACGTCATGGGAAATAGATGGGGAAACAGTGGAAACGGTGTCAGACTTTATTTTGGGGGGCTCCAAAATCACTGCAGATAGTGATTGCAGCCATGAAATTAAAATACGCTTATTCCTTGGAAGAAAAGTTATGACCAACCTAGACAGCATATTCAAAATCAGAGACATTAATTTGCCGACTAAGGTCCGTCTAGTCAAGGCTATGGTTTTTCCTGTGCTCATGTATGGATGTGAGAGTTGGACTGTGAAGAAGGCTGAGCACCGAAGAATTGATGCTTTTGAACTGTGGTGTTGGAGAAGACTTTTAAGAGTCCCCTGGACTGCAAGAAGATCCAACCAATCCATTCTGAAGGAGATCAGCCCTGGGATTTCTTTGGAAGGAATGATGCTAAAGCTGAAATTCCAGTACTTTGGCCACCTCGTGTGAAGAGTTGACTCATTGGAAAAGACTCTGATGCTGGGAGGGATTGGGGGCAGGAGGAGAAGGGGACAACAGAGGATGAGATGGCTGGATAGCATCACTGACTTGATGGGCATGAGTCTGAGTGAACTCCGGGAGTTGATGATGGACAGGGAGGCCTGGCGTGCTGCAATTCATGGGGTCGCAAAGAGTAGGACATGACTGAGCAACTGGACTGAACTAAACTCAATTGCCTTCCTCTAAAGGGATTCAAATAATTCAAATAACCCAAGGCTTATATAATTTTTAAAGTTCAAGAAAACACTGAAAGTGTTTTTACATAAAAAAGTGTAACTGAATAATTACTTCATATTGATACGTGTGATTACTTTAAAATATTAATATTCATTATTAATTTTCTAAAACATTTACTTGCATTTGTTGAACTGCTACAGGATAGATATGTAAAGGAGGTATAGTGCAAGTACTTCTCTAATATATACACGGTCTGTTTGGAAAGGACACATTCACACAGGATAAGGAAGTGATTATATAGGATAGGATATGAATTAATATGTGGTTGCTGATGAAGGAAGGCATGAGATTAAGCTTCAAAATTGAATGTGATGTTTACATGTAGTGGGATTAATTTTCCATCATGCCTCATTGCTATTGGCAGGATGTTTTCTTCAAACCAGGGATAGAAGAACAGGCTGGATAAAACAAGCTATATATAAGCCCTCTCTGTCACTCCTGGGAATGAAAAGCAGAAAAAAAAGACACAAGCATTTCACAAAGCCTGGTTTACCAAAAAATGCATGATGCTTTTTCATGGAAAAGTTTTTAGATATTCACAGAGTTCTTAATCTTGAAGACAATGAGAAATTGTATGATAAACAGTCCTGCTTAATTTATTTTAATGCAGCATTTCACAAAATTGTTTAATGACACAAAAAGTTATCCAGTAATACCAATTAACATGCTGTATAGTGTCATCTGATTATTATGGCATTAATATGAATAATATTTGGAATACCCTCTGAGAAATTCTGAATTCGATTGTTAGAAGTGCTGAAAGGGACCTTTTAAAGAGAACATGAAAGCCTATGGACAACATCATGCAGTTTTTCCTGAGTCAAACTAATCAGTGGGATTACTTAACAACCCTCCGTGAAGTGGTCTTTAAGACTAGAAAAATAATAAAGCTGTTGACCCTGTAAACCATACATCTCAAGAGGAGACATATGGGAAATATGTTTAGGCAGATGGAAACAGTGGACATGGAGTAACTTAGAAGTGATATATACACGAGAAGCTGAAGTCAGGATATATTATTCTGGTGTTCAAAACACAAAGGTCAACAGACAAAAAGACAAATTACAGTATCTGGATGAGACAAAGCAGCCTGTCTCTTACTCGACAGTGTTTCAGAAGGTGTATCTGTACTAATGGAAAAGTCAAAAACAGGATGCTGAAAAGAGCAATGGAGTAGCAATGTCAGCAGCACAGTTAGGCCTTTTTATTAAAAAAAAAAAAAAAAAAAAAGGAAAAGAGACTTAAGGGAATACAGAAAGATTGTGATGGAATCCAACATTGTGCTGAAGAAAATGTTTCATAGCACACATTATGAACATCAGACACATTTCTACTAGCAGGAGGGGATGGCCTGCCTGAAGAATACTAAGAGAATGAAAATAGAAAAAGTTATTTTCCTCTTAAGAATCTATAGCTCAAAGGGTTTATCCATTAATCATGAAAGAACTAGTGATTAAATAGGTGTCAATCAGTGCTAGTCACTCACAGGAGTAAATTATATGCAAACCTGTATTGTTTAGCTGCTGCTGCGGCTGCTAAGTTGCTTCAGTCGTGTCCGACTCTGTGCGACCTCATAGACGGCAGCCCACCAGGCTCCCCTGTCCCTGGGATTCTCCTGGCAAGAACACTGGAGTGGGTTGCCATTTCCTTCTCCAATACATGAAAGTGAAAATTTAAAGGGAAGTCGCTCAGTTGTGTCCGACTCTTTGTGACCCCATAGACTGCAGCCCACCAGGCTCCTCTGTCCATGGGATTTTCCAGGCAAGAGTACTGGAATGGGGTGCCATTGCCTTCTCCGATTATTTAGCTACTAACTGATATTATTTGCTCATTGGTTCACAATTTGTTATTATTTATGGACCAATAATATGTAATGGTGACTGCAGCCATGAAATTAAAAGACGCTTACTCCTTGGAAGAAGAGTTATGACCAACCTAGACAGCATATTGAAAAGCAGAGACATTACTTTGCCAACAAAGGTCTGTCTAGTCAAGGCTATGGTTTTTCCAGTGGTCATGTATGGATGTGAGAGTTGGACTGTGAAGAAAGCTGAGTGCTAAAGAATTAATGCTTTTGAACTGTGGTGTTGGAGAAGACTCTTGAGAGTCCCTTGGACTGCAAGGAGATCCAACCAGTTCGTCCTGAAGGAGATCAGCCCTGGGATTTCTTTGGAAGGAATGATGCTAAAGCTGAAACTCCAGTACTTTGGCCACCTCATGCAAAGAGTTGACTCATTGGAAAAGACTGTGATGCTGGGAGGGATTGGGGGCAGGAGGAAAAGGGGACGAAAGAGGATGAGATGGCTGGATGGCATCACTGACTTGATGGATGTGAGTCTGAGTGAACTCCGGGAGTTGGTGATGGACAGGAAGGCCTGGCATGCTGCGATTCATGGGGTCGCAAAGAGTCGGACACGACTGAGCGACTGAACTGAACTGAATATGTAATTCTAATGTAATTAAAATTTGTGTGTGTGTGTGTGTGTGTGTTAGTCACTCAGTCCCGTCCAACTCTTTGGGAACCCATGGACTGTAGCCTGCCAGGCTCCTCTGTCCATGGAATTCTCCAGGCAAGACTACTGGAGTAGATAGCCATTCCCTCCTCCAGATTATCTTACTGACCTAGGGATCAAACCCAGGCCTCTTTCATTGCAGAAGAATTCTTTACCATCTGAGCCACCAGGGAAGCCACTTAGGTTGTGTTTTAAATGGGAATGTTTGAAACTGGGTGAAGTCAAGTGTGCTTCCCAGGTGGCACTAGTGGTAAAGAACCCCCCTGTCAATGCAAGAGACATAGAGATGTGGGTTTGATCCCTGGTCAGGAAGATCCCCTGGAGGAGGGCATGACAACTCACTCTAGTATTCTTGCTTGGAGAATTCCATGGACAGAGGAGTTTGGCCAACCTCAGGCCATAGGGTTGCAAAGAGTTGGACAAAACTGAAGTGACTTAGCATACATGAAGTCATGATCTTGGTGCCTGAATAAAAATTAATCTTCACTATATCTAAGAGATGAGAGTTAACCTAGTAATGAGACTGCATGTACTCTCTTACCTGCCATGTATTTGTGTTTCATATTTTACCTTCAGACAAACAGATGACAATGTTGGTTCATCTTCACTTAAGGATGGGTTTAGAGGTGTCTGGGCTCCCCTGATGGATCAGACTGTAAATAATTCACTTGCAATGCAGGAGACCCAGGTTTGACCCCAGGGTCAGTAAAGTCCCCTGGAGAAGGGAATGGTGACCCACTACTGTATTCTTCCCTGGAGAATTCCATGGACAGAGGAGCTTGATGGGCTACAGTCCATAGGATCACACAGAGTAGGACACAACTGAGTGACTAACACTTCACGTCATTTGAAGGTATTTACAAGGTGCTTTCTTTGTGCTGAGTTTTGGTTTTGTATGTGTGGAATATCATATATATGAAATCTACCTATGCCATTTAAAAAAAGCAGAGTTATGTCCTAATTATTAGTGCAGTATGCTAAAACAACCATGGACCAACATGAGAGCTGTCCTTTTAAGAAAGAGCTATACTTTCTAGGAAACATTTGTTGATCTTTTGTTTTTCTTTGAATTTTTTTTTTTTTTTAGTTATACCTGTTATGAAATGGGGAAGGAAATGTTATGCTTGCATTTTTAAAAATTCAATCTGGCTAAATGTATCTAAAATATTCATAAAATTAAGCTTTTTCAGGATCAAAAAAAAAAAAAAACCCCACATGGTTTCCTAAATTGTTTATGAGAGTGACTCTAAGCCGATGGAGATATTTTGAGCACAAGGTGCAGCAGAATTTTAAATAACTTCCTCTCACTCCTCATCAGTGTCTATATGATTTCTAATCATTCCTCTACACATCAGCTGTGATGAGAATGAATCCAGGTGTGATGAACATGATGTTCCTGTTATTCTGAAGGACGTTTATTTTTATTTGTGCCATGGTGTTGAGTCCTCTCAAGCAATATTTAGAATAAATAGGCATACAAAGCTTCTAAGTTACACCTTCTGTTAGCCCCATTTCTGGAGTGGGGGCAGAACCTCTTCTTGTTTGGATAAAGGTTTCCAGTTGAAATAGGCTGAGTGAGGCCAGGACACTAATTCCCCAATTGTGCTGAGTTGGCTATGGAGTAAGGGAGTTATTTGATAAGCAGTAGTTTCATCTGAAGTTCTAAAACTCTCCAGAAAAACTGAAAAGAGGAAAATACATATTTCCCAACGTCAACTTCTGTTCATAGAAAACTTCTCAAGCACAGATGTCGATCCATAGATAGAGTTGTTATGGCAAGAGGAACGTTCCAAAATTATAGGTAATCATGCAAACCCCTTGGAACACAGATTCCACTTCATTTTTTTGTTCTTGAGATTACAGAGTCTTGGGAAAGGGGATATTTTAACTTACTGAGCTAACAGCAGTTCTGAAAGCTTAGTGTAAGTTTTTTTTATTAGGCATATATTAATATTTACTGACTAAACAAGTGATTCTTGTTTATTTTCACAGGATGATAATCTTGAAGTTCAATTCATCTGCATGTCTAATGTTTCACATTTGTGCTGTGCAAAGAGGAAAATAAATAAGAGCTAACTAAAGAAACAAAACTTAATGTTAGAAGCCCAGTTGATCATACCCAGGAAATAGTTATATTCGGTTGATACTTATGAAAGGGGCATATTTAAGTCTATTAAGATGCATTTCATTACCTCTGCCAAATGCAAATAGGCTTTCAACCTTTCCAGAGCAGCAGGATTTATTGTACAGTTCAAAGAATGATTCTATCTGCCTTCTGGGCTTTGTGTAGTCTAATTTCATAATATATACACAAATAGGATTTGTTCTCGGAGTAACATTGGGACAGTTTCTGAACTGTAAGCCAGGTGCTTGATGAGCTCCTGAAAATATTTGTTTAGTATTCTGAATAATACATATAATTTACAGTGTTATCCTGAGATAACAAGAAAACGTTATTTCAAATAACAGCTTACTTAGTAAACATGAGTTCCAGTGGAGACACTACCCAGCTATCACAAGACAACACACATTCATTTTAGGGAAGCCTATATCTATAACTCATGTCCCAAGAAAATTATGAATATTGCTGTGAATTGGCTGACATTCTGTTCAAATAAGATTTCTCTAGCAGCTACAAAATTGTAAATGGATTAATGCAACTTAATTGCTATGAAAGTACTTCATTGCATTGATAAAAATTACATTTCTATTGAAGTGAAGCCAGGGAAAAAATAAGTCTTAAAGGCCACCAGCCAAGTGTAATCAAAATACATTCAAAATAATTATAATGTAAAGCTTTAATAATATTTACACTTTCATCAGAAAAGTGAAAGTGTTAGTCACTGAATTGTGTCTCACTCTGTGACCCCATGGACTGTAGCCTGCCAGGCTCCTCTGTCCATGGAATTCTCCAGGCAAGAATACTGAAGTAGGTGGATATTCCCTTCTCCAGGCAAGAATATTGGAGTGGGTAGACATTCCTTTCTCCAGGGGATCTACCTGACCAAGGGATCAAACCTGTGTCTCCTACATTGCAGGCTGATTCTTTACCATCTGAACTACCAGGGAAGCCATCATCAGAAGTTACCATAAAAATGTTGCTTTCACATATCAATATTCACTTGAATTTTTAAACTTCATCTATAAAAAAGATTTCATTTATACTCTCCCAAGAAAAATAAGGTACACTTAAATGGTTTGGTATACTTTATTTCAACAATTAACTTTGAAATTTAAGCACTTGGATTTAGTTCTTCTATCATTAAAGGTACATTAATTATCAATTCTGAATTTGCTATTTTTTCTGTTCTTCTAAGTTCTTATGAACTTCTACCATTTCAAAATACAATTCCAATTATCTGTTTATCTCTTTGCTTCTGAGATACTTTTTACCAAGATGGTAAAACATGCAAACATGTTATTTCTTTCCCCCTCTTTCTCTCTAACATGCATATAACACACACACATTTTTTTTTTTAATAAATATAAAATAGAAAGAAAGTGAAGTCACTCAGTCATGTCTGTTTCTTTGCAAGCCCATGGACTGTACCCTGACAGGCTCCTCTGTCCATGGGATTCTCCAGGCAAGAATACTGGCGTGGGTTGCCATTTCCTTCTCCAGGGGATCTTCCCGACCCAGTGATCAACCCTGGGTCTCCTACTTTGCAGGCAGACTCTTTACCATCTAAGGAACCAGGGAATCCAAAAATATATACTATACATATGAGTTATAATAACCACAATAAGTACAGGGGGTTTTTTTAGCCTACATATCAGTCTTAGAGCAATGTGTGATGAAGTCATGTAGAACTGAGAAATGAGACATAATCCTTGCATTATTAGTTTTATATTCCCTTATCATTGTTTTAGTATATCATTTTTTTCCTGACTAATCTTGTAATGAGAGATTGGTATAAAAGTTTAGATATAATAAAATTAATCTAGGTAACCAAAAGGAAAACAGAAAGCTAAAAACTCAGAAAATGCATCCTGTTAAAGCATAATACTAAATCAATGATTTTTAGATATAATTTATTGTTAATAAAAGTATTAAATACATTAAAACACATTGAATTCCCCCAAAGATTAAAGCTCTATTTTTCCATTTCAAGTTCTGGGCCTACATCAATTATTTATTTCATAGAAAACAAAAAATGTATTCCTGGTTTTGGTTTTTGTCCTTTATATATGCATCAACATTAAATAAAATATATTTCAAAGAAATACTGAAAACCAATGAGCAAATTTTATTCTCAGTAAAGACTATCTAAAACATAAATTGAGGTCATTCATCACAAATTATGCAGGGCTTGGAATACAGGTAGAAATGGAAAAGACCATCCCTAGAATAGTATGAGGGTGAAACATTATACATAGATGGTGGTTTCATGGACATTAACCCTGGAGTATAACCTTCTGCTGATAAATAAATAAATGTGCAAATCACATTAATACCCCCACACCCAAAAAAAAGCAGTTTTATATTGCCCTGTTACTTGATAATTTAGACTCAAAAGCAACTCAGAAGCAACTTCACTGCCATGCAAAAATCATGAAAAATTAAACTTGGCCTTATTCTAGATTATTCAGATATATAAAGTGTTTCAAGGGTGTGCTTTGTTATCTTCTCTTTGTTTATGCTTTTTACTTGAGGAATCCTATTTAATTAGTAAGGATAAGATACAGGTAAGCATTTTCCAAATATTTTAAAATATGACCTTTGTTAAGATTGTTTTGAATTATAAACCAATTGAGCTATACTTGAAAAAACAAGAGGGGATATTAAAGAGTAACAAGTGTTTCGACAGTCACAAGGGTAGCAAGTGACTATAAGTGATTTAAGTCCCATTCCCAAGGAAACACTGACAGAACCTGTGGTCACATTTCCTGATCTTTTCACGTTTGTCTTTATGGTTCAAACAAATTTGGCAAAGCAGATTATTCTTGCACAGAAACACACTTTAAATCAATCTCGGTAGCTTTTCTTCTTAGTTTTCTTATTTGAATCACTGTTAAATTGTAAAACAAAGTGAAAATTAGTATTTTCTTGAAAAGCCACTATGTTTCCATACAAGTTTCATGGTGCAAAGTATAAACACTGAAGTGGGCAGTAATAAACAAAATCTTGCAGGTCCTTGCTCTATCAGCAAACTTGCACTAAAAAGTCCACTAACAAACATAACTGAGAATATTAAACGTTACAAAATATGTGATAAATGTACCTATACCTTAACAGATATTGAAAACCTGCATCTATTATGTCACCTAGTGGATAAAAAGAAAATGGCAAGACTATTCCCTGTATATCTGGGGGCAGCAATCTCATTTTTGAGTATATCCTGTACTCTGCTAGAAATTTTGTAGAAGCAACTGGACAATGAATACAGAGACTTTGTGTATTCAGGCGAAGGAGGTCTATATTCAGACATAAAGTTATTTATAGTATTGAGATAGAGGAAAAATTGAAAATCAGGTGATTTGTCTTAAAAAGGTTTTTGTTTTTCATAAAAGCCAATTCAAGTCATATCCATGTAGAAGTGTGGTATTGATATTAATAGAAGATATGATGTCCAAGCTGCTGCTAATTTTATTTCTACATGAGTTGACCCAAGGAGAATATCATCTTTACTTTCAACAAATAAAGTTATCATTCTGTAAGAAATGAGGAAGTAAAGCCAAATCTTAATATAGCAAAATCATGCACAGACATGTTTTTTAGAGATTTCAAAACCCAGCCTATAAGGAACTTTTTAGATTATTCAAAAATCCAATTATTTCCATGGACAAATGCAATTGAAATACTTTGCCATGGAGAAAAGAAGGTACCTGATCAATGTCAAATATAAGCTTAATTGATAGCCATAATTTTAAACCTCAAGACTGAACAATCAGTTAAGGATTTATATTCGTATTGAGTATATTCTGAAAAATTGAGGTGGAATTGACTACAACATCATATTAGTTTCAACTTACAATATAATGATTTGGTATTTGTATATATTGAAAGATAATCACCACAATAATTTTATTTAATGTCTGTCACCAAACATAGTTACAAACTTTTTCTTGTGATGAGAACTTTGAGCACATTTGTAACAGCACTTGACTCTATAAATTTTCAACCCTTTTTTTTTTTCAACAGAAGCATGGTGACCCAGATTTGGAGCTTATAACTTTGTAGCACAAACCGTAGATTGTGATAGATAAATCATGTAGTTTTATGTTTCCTTTTAAATAATAATAATAAAAGATTAGTTATGGTTAGAGGAGAGTTTTGCTTACTTGAACAATAACCACAAATATTTAAAAAAAAAAAACAGAATAAAAGATCATATATTCCTATAGTATCAAGAGACAAAAGAAGTGCATATTCTCATCAATCTGCATGAATTTTCTCTTCACTGTAGTGATGAATAGTTATGCAGCAGAAAAGGAAACCTGAAATCTGTCAACAATTTTAACATGATTAGTTAAGGAGGACTGCTGCTAGTTCTCCTTACACTGATCTGAAGCATTAATATACTTAGCCTGGGCAAACTTGTCAACCAGGTCATCTGCCTGAGGCATGAGCGTGGCATGCAGCATTTTTGATAATCCTTAGTCGATTCCAACTGTCAAGCAACTCTAATGCTATTTTTCCTAAGTGTCACTGTAATTGCCCCTGACTGAAAAGTGACTTAGTTTCTTGGTGTTCCACATATCTGTAGCTTCTTACCCAAGGAACTTGTCCCAGACTTCACTCATGTCATGTTCCATTAGCTATGGTTAACTAGGAGTAGCTCACATAGCCTATTTTTCCTACAAATGGAAAAAGTGAAAGAATTAAATTTTCAATTAGTAATAAGAAGTTTTCATGTAGATGTGAGTTTTGTACTCATAAATGGGACCTATTGTTCCTCCCTCAATCTTCACTGATAAAAACCGGCAAACAGTATTGATAAGCACTTCCATATTATCATGAGCCCAGGATCCCCAAAAGGCCAGCAACAAGACTTCTGATTTTTCAATATCAAATAAATACTAGCAGATACTGGGAGGGATTGGGGGCAGGAGAAGAAGGGGACAACCAAGGATGAGATGGCTGGATGGCATCACTGACTCGATGGACGCGAGTCTGAGTGAACTCCAGGACTTGGTGATGGACAGGGAGGCCTGGCATGCTGCGATTCATGGGGTCGTAAGGAGTCAGACACGACTGAGCAACTGAACTGAACTGAACTGAACTGAACTAGCAGATACTGCTATAAATATGAATATTAAGAAAATAATCTGGAAGCATTGCAATATTAAATTTATGCAGATTTAATCATGGCATTTTTAATAGTAAAGACTTGAAAATAATTATAAAATTATCAAATATTTAAAATATGAGAAAGGTCTAAAGTTATTTAATTATAAAATATTTGTAATATGTTATTAAATTAATAAGCAAGTTTTAAAAAACAAGTACAATATGATTTTGTTTGGAGGAGGAAGGCTAATTATTCATAAATGGATTTATAAACATGGAAAACTTTCTCAAGGATATGCTCCAAAATGATACTGGTTGTTATTTCTCAATAATAGGATTTTAGACACATTTTCTTTATTACTTGTTACACTGATAAGATTGTGGTACATCCATACAATGAAATACTACTTAAAAGTAAAAAGAAACTAATAGTAAATGAAAAAGCATGAATTAATCTCAAAATGAGAATGCTGATCACCACAGTAGTTAGCCTAATTTACCAACCTGCAAATCAGTAACCAAAGGTATACCTAAAAGCTGAGTCATAGAGGAGTATTGTTGTACTTGTTTAATTACTAAATTGTGTCTGACTCTTTTGCAACCTCATGGACTGTAGCCCACCAGGCTCCTTTGTCCATAGTATTTCCCAGGCAAAAAAAACTGGACTGGATTTCCATTTCCTTCTCCAGGGGATCTTCCCAGTCCAGGAGATTGAACCTGCATCTCCTGCATTGCCAGGAAGATTCTTTATTAATGAGACACCAGAGAAGCCCAGAAGTATTAGTAAGGGTGAAAGTTATTAGTTTCCTTTCTATTTGCAACATTTTTCTCATGAAAACAAGATGATACATATCACTGAGCTAGACTGGGAAAATCTGGGACAAAATTAACATTCCTTTACAGTCAACAGGAGTACTGCTATTAGCTGTGAACTTCTAAAATCCTTTCAAAAATGTGATGTTCTGATGGCCAGAAAACACATGAAAAGATGCTGAAATCACAATCAGAGAAACACAAATCAAAACAATAATGAGGTATCACTTCACACTGGTCAGAACAGCCATCATCAAAAAGTCTATAAACAATAAATTCTAGAGAGGGCATGGAGAATAGGGAACTCAAACTGTTGGTGGGAATGTAAATTGGTACAACCATTGTGGAGAACAGTATGGAAGTTCCTTAAAAAGTTAAAAATAGAATTACCATATGATCCAGCAATCTCACTCTGAGAAAATCATAAGCTGAAAGGAAATATACATCCTGATATTCATTGCAGCACTATTTACAATAACCAAGACATGGAAGCAACCTAAACATCCATTGACAGAGAAATGAATAAAGAAGACATGATACATATATACAATGGAAGATTACTCAGCCATAAAAATGAATGCAATAAAGCCATTTGCAGTAACCTGGATGGACCTAGAGATTATCATATTAAATGAAGTAAGTCAGAGAAAGACAAATATCGTATGATATTACTCATATGTGGAATCTAATGTTTTTTAAAGATAAAATGAATTTACAAAACAGAGATAGACTGTTAAAGATATTGAAAAGAAAATCATAGTTACCAAAGGGGAAAGGTTCAGTTCAGCTCAGTCACTCTGTCATGTCCGACTCTTTGCAACCCCATGAATCGCAGCAGGCCAGACCTCCCTGTCCATCACCAACTCCTGGAGTTTACTCTAACTCATGTCCATCGAGTCGGTGATGCCATCCAGCCATCTCATCCTCGGTCGTCCCCTTCTCCTCCTGCCCCCAATCCCTCCCAGCACCAGGATCTTTTCCAATGAGTCAACTCTTTGCATGAGGTGGCCAAAGTACTGGAGTTTCAGCTTTAGCATCAGTCCTTCCAATGAACACCCAGGACTGATCTCCTTTAGAATGGACTGATTAGATCTCCTTGCAGTCCAAGGGACTCTCAAGAGTCTTCTCCAACACCACAGTTCAAAAGTTACCTAAAGGGAAAGGTAGGGGGGAATAAATCAGGAGCTTGAGATGAACACACACTCTACTATACATAAGATAGATAGACTGTTAACAAGGCCCTTCTGTATAGCACAAGGAGCTCTACTCAATATTCTATGACAACCTATATGAGAAAAGAATCTCGAAAGAATAAATATATGTGTATGTGAATTGAATCACTTTGGTGTACACCCAAAACTAACACATTCTAAATCAATTATACTTCAATAAAATTAAAATATTTAAAATGTTTGTATATTATGGTTCAATGCTCGCTGCTTTCAAACAACACTACAAAGCTACATTAATCAAAAGAGTATAGTACTGGACAGTAACACTGAACATAGGCACATAAATCAATGGAGCAAAATAGAGAGCCTAGAAATAAATCCACACTTAACTTGTACAATTAATCTACAACAAAGAAGGCAAGAACATACAATGGGGAAAGACAGCCTCTCCAATCAATAGTGTTGGGAAAACTAGACAGCTACATGCAAAAGAAGCAAACTGGAAACTATCTCACATCATTTAAAAAATAAATTCAAAATGGAATTAAAGACCTAAACTTTAGACTTAACACCATGAAACTCCTAGAAGAAAACATAGGCTGTATACTCTTTGATAATGGTCTTAGCAATACGTTTTTGGATACGTCTCCTCAGGCAAGGGAAACAAAAGCAAAAATAAACAAAGGGGATTACATCAAACTAAAAAGCTTTTACATATGAAAACTGTCAACAAAACAAAATAACCAGGCTGCCTAATGAATTGGAAAATATATTGCAAATGATATATTAGATAAGGGTTAATACTCAAAATGTATCAAAAACTCATAAAGTCAACATAAAAAATAAAAACCCAATGGGTAAAAGACCTAAATAGACAATTTTACAAAGATGTACAGATGGCCAATAGGCACATGGAAAGTGCTCCACACGCTAATCATCAGGGACATACAAATCAAAACTACAATGATGTATATCTCCTCACACCTCTCACAATGGCTGTCATCAACAAGAGGCAACAGGTGCTGGTGAGGACGTGGCAAACAAGAAACACTGTGCAGTTAATGGAAATGTAAATTGACACAGCCACTATGGAAACCATTTGGAGGTGCCTCAAAAAATTAGAACCACCATATGATCTAGCATTTCTGCTTTTGGATATTTTTCCAAAAAAAAAAAAAAAAAAAACCAGGAAATAGAAATATATGTTTGTGTGCACACATGCTGAGTCACTTCAGTTGTGTCTGACTCTTTGCAACACTATAGGCTATAGCCTGCAGCTCCTCTGTCCATGGGATTCTCCAGGCAAGAATACTGGCGTAGATGGCCATGTCTTCCTCCAGGGGCTCTTCCAGACCCAGAGATTGAACCTGCATCTTTTACACATGCTGCATTGGCGGGTGGGTTCTTTACCACTAGCACCACTTATTGCAGCATTATTCACAAAAGTCAATACACAGAAGATGATGATGTGATATTATTTTATAAATATATATACATATATGAATATTAGCCAGCCATAAAATGAATAATATCTTGCCATTTATAACATCATGGATGGACCTAGAAACTATTATGCTAAGTGAAATAAGTCAGAGAGAGAAAGACTTATTTTCTTATTTTAGAGAGTGGACAAAGGAAAAGTGAAGTAGTTGAAAGATACGAACTTCCAATTATAAGATTAATAAGTACTAGAAAATCCCATGGACGGAGGAGCCTGGAAGGCTGCAGTCCATGGGGTCGCTGAGGGTCAGACACGACTGAGTGACTTCACTTTCACTTTTCACTTTCATGCATTGGAGAAGGAAATGGCAACCCACTCCAGTGTTCTTGCCTGGAGAGTCCCAGGGACAGGGGACCTGCCTTCTATGGAGTCTCACAGAGTCGGACATGACTGAAGCGACTTAGCAGCAGCAGCAGCAGACATGTAATAAACAACATGATAAATACAACTAACACTGCTGTATGTTATCTATGGAAATTCTTAGGAGAGTAAACCCTAAGAGTTCTCATCCCAAAGAAAAAAAATATTTTTTTCTTTTTTTTATTTTACAACTATATGAGATGATGGGTGTTCACTAAACTTATTGTGGTAATTATTTCATGTTGTATGCAAGTCAAATTACTTATGCGATACATCCTTAAAGTTATACTGTATGTCAATTTTATCACAACAAAGCTGGGAGAATGAATAAATAAATACAATTTTTTGTTATTGTTCAAGTATTCTTTTTTTTAATTTAAATTTATTTATTTTAATTGGAGGCTAATTACTTTATGGGGAGGGAGGTGGGAGGGGCGTTCAGGATTGGGAACACATGTATACCCGTGGTGGATTCATGTTGATGTATGGCAAAACCAATATAATAAATACAATTTTTAAAAATATGAAAAGCATTGTAGTGAAGAGGCAATAGAAAGCACCAGGAAACATGAACAAAGGGGAAGAAAACTATATTAGTAATATTTTATGCTTTTAAGTTGGAAGTAGGAACATGGGTATTTAACTTACTAATCATCATATTTCAGTTAGCTTACATATAAACTATGTAACTATCTGTATATGTATACAGATATAATTTTGGGGATCTGAAATATAATAATTAAAACAGCAAAATTAACAATAAAAATCAAAGTCTGGGTAGGAACTCTTAAAAAGATACTTATTGCAAGTTAAAAATCAAAGCATTAAAAATAATACTAAAAATATTCAAGCAGGATACTGGCAGAAAAAAGAACAAACAGAATTAATGAAGTGTTCTATTTATTATTCTAGTATTTAAAGAATGATTTACTAATTTTCCGTAAGATCATACAGTCCAATTACTGACATACATTTGAACATTGAATTAGTTTTGGTTTTTTTATATTAAGTGTAATACATGTGAAAATAAAACTATTCTACTGTTAGTTTTATGATTTTAATAATTGGAGTATGGCATGCAAGCTATTAACATTAGGGAAAGTTATGTGAATTCTGTATTTTGCAACTTTTCTGCAAGTCTAAAATGATTCAAAATAAAACAAAAACAATGTAATAATTATGATGAACAAAAGAAGCCAAGTAAAACAGTCATGTTACTTAATTTTATTAGCAACAAGAAGCAGATAAGTGATCGCCTAGCACTGGGTAGGAGCAGTGATTGACTGTAAAGGGACATATAGAAGCTTTTTAGAGGTGATACAAGCATTCTAATAGTAGATTTTCATAATCTTTGTATGACTGTACACATTATTAAAATTCATTGAACTGTGTACTTAGTACAGGTGCATTTTATGAAATATATATTATATTCAATAAAGATATTAAGAAAAGAAATGTAGGTATATTCACACATCTATGTAAAGAAGTATATACAAGGAACTTCTTGGCAGAATTGGTCATAAGGGAGGAAGAAAAAGAAATACCTTGAGGACACCAAAACATCCAAAAGCAAAAAGCTGAATAAGTTATGGTTCATTCATATAATTGGACCTGTACAGCTTCCCAGGTGGCGCTAGAGGTAAAGAGCCTGCCTGCCAATGCAGGAGACAAAAGAGCCTCTGGTTTGATCCCTGGGTTGGGGAGGTTCCCTGCAGAAGGGCATGGCAACCCATTTCAGTATTCTCGCCTGGAGAATCCCATGGACAGAGGACACTGGTGGGCTAGGGTTCACAGGATCCCAAAGAGGTGCACATGAATAAGACGACTTAGCAGGCAGGAGGCAAACAGCTATTAAAGAAAGGAAATAACATATATATATATATGCACGTGCTGATACTGAAATATTTTTAAGATCCAGTACATAACAAAACATATGTACAGTATAATACACTTTAGGAAAAGGGGAGAAACACTATAATCTGGGTATTTTTTCCATGAATATTTTAGAGAAGGATAAAGTTCCTTCCACTCTCTTAGGTTCTGTAGCTTGGTCTATGAACTAAACTAACAGAAGACAGGGACTGCCCTGGTGTTCCAGTGGTTAAGATTCCATGCTGCCAAAGCAAGGGGCATGGATTTGATCCCTAATTGGGGAACTAAGAGCCCACATACCCTGCAATGAGGTCAAAAAAGTATTTTTAAAAAGCTAACATAAGATACATTAATAAAATAAATAGGATAAAACATATATCTTATTTAATATTTGTATATTCACGTAAAAGTCTTAAGAAAAATGAAGACTCAAAGCAGTTATCAGGCCCAAAACCTCATATACTTTTTCAAGCAAAGAATGATAAATTATGGAAATGTGACAAGACAAAATGGTTTGGGGCAGAGGCAGTAAATTATGGGAGAGTGACTAGGAAATAAACAGGGAAAGTAATGGAAGACAAGGGTTATTTGAGTGGGTTTGTTTGTACAGATCTCTTTTGGTGTCACCTCCCAGTCTGGTGATAAGAACTTCTCTTCCTGGTACAGAGAGGGGATCTTTCTCATGGGAAATTATATGACCTGCTTATAGGTAGAAAGAGAGAGGTCAGAGAGCTCTTTCTGTACCTGCTCTTTCTCAAGTGCCTTCAGCTCAAAATCAATATGTTAAAGGGGTTGACATGTTTCAAACCCCTTTAGGATAAAAATATCTGAAAAGCACACAAAAAAATTAGCAGCAGGATTTGGAAAGGATATTTTTTTTTCAATTGAAACTCATATTTAAATTCCATTTATTTATATTTTAAGGGTTTTTTTTTTTTTTAATGTGGACCATTTACAAAGCCTTTATTGACTTTGTTACAATACCACTTTTGTTTTATGTTTTGGTTTTCTGGCCACAAGGCATGTGTGATCTTAGCTCCCCAAAGAGGGATTGAACCAGTATCCTCCGAATTAGAAAGCAAAGTTTTAACCATTGGATCCCTAGACAAGTCCTCTTGTAGTTAATTTTAATTACATAGACATGCAGTAAAAACTAATTATTATTCTCCACTATTTACTTTCTTTCTGATCCTTTACCTAGTTCTAAGAAGGCTCACAGGAGGCTGAGTGGAGACTATATTTCTCGGCCTCTCTTGAGACTAATCAGGAACATATGACTAAGTTCTTGCAAGGAAACATGAGCAGAATCAGGTATGCCATTGCCTGGGTATTTTTTTGTTACAAAATTGTTTTGTATCCTGATCCTTTCCCCTTCCAGCAGGTGGTGGGGTGGACTTTAGCCAGCTTTGGCCTTGCAGTGAGGATAGTACCAAGGTGACTGCATTGTGAAGCTAGGCATCTGCTTTTATCTTCAAGTCACTTGAAACTGTTGTTCCGTGAGAAAGAAAGAAATACTTGTCTTTTGTGAGCTCTTTTTATTTTGAAATCTTTTTACAGTGTCTTGCCTCTCTCCAAGCAAAAACAGCCAGCATATATTGTGCTGTAAATATGGCCTAATTTTTAAAGTTCAAGAACAATGGAATAAATATATTTTAAATGAAGATAAAGTGTCATTACTTATTTATCCAGTGTGTATATTTCAGTAATATTTGAAACTTCCATTTTAGAATGGCACAATAACTTTGTTCATTTGTATAACTCCTTTAGTTTAATTCCCCATTGTTCCTAATTTAATCATGTAAAAATATTTGACCCAAGGTATGTCCAAAGGAAAAGCCAGTTCTTTTCATTTTATTTCAGAGATTTGCCTTGATATTCACTTTTCTTCATTTTCCTAGACAAGCTCTCACAGGACTATATTTCATTTTGACAGCTATGATATTGTCACTTGTTTACTTCTCATCAGATAGTGGACTTAGGTATCTGATTAGCTTTACTCTATTTTTGAAAGAAAAATGTCATCCTCAGGCTAACATATCTTATTGATAGCTGTCAGTAAAATAACCTTTGGCACCTTCTCATTTTTCCTGAGAGTATTTACATAAAAAATACTGGTCTAACAACTTCCACAAAATCTACTGCAAACAAGGCTAGCTGGATTGAAAAGTGACATTCATAATTTGAATTAAAGGCTCTCAATAACTATGGTCTACAAATCTATGGCACTCTTAATTCACAGGAAATATACATGGGTTGTGAATCAACTTAATGATCAGGCACTACAAAAGTTTTCACATTTTCTGTCACTATCAAAATGACTAGTATAGTGTCTTTACTTCCATCTAATTTTTGTAAAGCATGAAATGTTTTCTGTCCTGAAACTTTTATACAGTGATTTCAGAGTTTTTAACATCAACATGTAGAAACAGAGAATTGACTGTTTTTTCAAACTCAATATTCTGGAAACAAATAGACTATTGCTGTGAATATTCTTATATTCATAATATATTTGCTTATTATGGGGGATTAAACATCTTAAAGTAAAATTTTTCCTGAGAGTATTTACATAAAACACTTCTACCCTTATTTTTGTCAATTTTACTATAACTTAACATAACTGTGAGACGTAAGAAATCTCATATCAAAGGGCTGGTATACGAGACTGCCTTGAGAACACCATGAACAGTATGAAAAGGCAAAAAGACGTGACAATGAAAGATGAACTCCCCAGGTCGGTAGGTACCCAATATGCTACTGGAGAAGAGTGGAGAAATAACTCCAGGAAAAATGAAGGGGCTGAGCCAAAGCAAAAACAACGCCCAATTATGGATGCGATTAGTGATGGAAGTAGAGTCCTATGCTGTAAAGAACAACATTGCATAGGAACGTGAAACGTTAGATTCATGAATCAAGATAAATTGGAAGTGGTCAAACAGGAGATGGCAAGAGTGAACATCAAAATTTTAGGAATCACTCAGACGATCATTATATCTGCTACTGTCGGCAAGAATCCCTTAGAAGAAATGGAGTAGCCATCATAGTCAACACGAGTCCAAAATGCAGTACGTGGGTGCAAGTTCAAAAACAATAGACTGATCTCTGTTCATTTCCAAGGAAAACCATTCAGTATCACAGTAATCCAAGTTTATGCCCCAATGAGTAACACTGAAGAAGCTGAAGTTGAGTGGTTCTATGAAGACCTACAAGACCTTCTAGAACTAACACCCCCCAAAAAAGATGTCCTTTCATTACAAGGGACTGAAATGCAGTAGTAGGAAGTCAAGAGATATCGGGAGTAACAGGCAAATTTGGCCACTGAATGCAAAATGAGTAGGGCAAAGGCTAACAGAGTTCTGCCAAGAGGACGCACTGGTCATAGCAAACACCCTCTTCAAACAACACAAGACAAGACTCTACACATGAACATAACCAGATGGTCAGTACTGAATAAGATTGATTATATTCTTTACAGCTGGACATTGAGAAGCACTAAACAGCAAAACCAGGACCAGGAGCTGACTGTGGCTCAGATCTTGAACTCCTAATTGCCAAATTCAGACTTAAATTGAAGAAACTAGGGAAATCCACTAGACCATTCAGGTATGACATAAATCAAATCCCTTATGATTATACAGTAGAAGTGACAAATAATTTCAAGGGATTAGATCTGACAGACAGAGTGCCTGAAGAACTATGGACAGAAGTTCATGACACTGTACAGGAGGCAGTGATCAAGACCATTCCCAAGAAAAAGAAATGTGAAAAGGCCAAATGGTTGTCTGAGGAGGGCTTAAAAATAGCTGAGAAAAGAAGAGAAGCTAAAGGCAAAAGAGAAAAGGAAAGATATAAGCATTTGAATGTGGAGTTCCAAAGAATGCCAAGAGAGATACAAAAGCCTTTCTCAGCAATCAGTGCAAAGGAATAGAGAAAAACAATAAAGACTAGAGATATCTTCAAGAAAACTAGAGCTACCAAGGGAACATTTCATGTAAAGATGGGCTCAATAAAGGACAGAAATCTTATGGACCTAACAGAAGCAGCAGATATTAAGAAGAGGTGGCAAGAATACACAGAAAAACTATACAGAAAGGATATTCATGACCCATATAGCCACGATGGGGTGATCACTCCCCTAGAGCCAGACATCCTGGAATGCCAACTCAAGTGGTCCTTAGGAAGCATCACTACAAAGCTAGTGGAGTGATGGAATTCCAGTTGAGCTATTTCAAATCCTAAAAGATGATCCTGTGAAAGAGCTACACTCAATATGCCAGCAAATTTTGACAACTCAGCAGTGGCCATGAGACTGGAAAAGGTCAGTTTTCGTTTCAATCCCTAAGAAAGTCAATGCCAAAGAATGTCCAAACTACTGCACAATTGCACTCATCTCACACACTAGCAAAGTAATTCTCAAAAATCTCCAAGCCAGACTTCAACAGTACGTGAACTGTGAACTTCCAGATGCTCAAGCTGGAGTTAGAAAAGGCAGAGGAACCAGAGATCAAATTGCCAACATCAGTTGGATCATTGAAAAAGCAAGAGAGTTCCAGAAAAACATATATTTCTGCTTTACTGACTATGCCAAAGCCTTTGACTATATGGATCACAACAAACTGTGGAAAATTCTTCAAGAGATGGGAATACCAGACCACCTGACCTGCCTCCTGAGAAATCTGTATGCAGGTCAAGAAGCAACAGTTAGCACTGGACCTGGAACAACAGACTGGTTCCAAATAGGGAAAGCAGCATGTTAAGGCTGTATATTGTTACCCTGCTTTTCTAACTTTTATGCAGAGTACATCATGAGAAATGCTGGAGTGGATGAAACACAAGCTGGAATCAAGACTGCCTGGAGAAATATCAATAACCTCAAATATGAAGATGACACCACCCTTATGGCAGAAAGCAGAGAAGAACTAAAGAGCCACTTGATGAAAGTAAAAGAGGAGAGTGAAAAAGTTGGCTCGGACTCAACGTTCAGAAAACTAAGATCATGGCATCTGGTCCCATCACTTCATGGCAAATAGATGGGGAAACAATGTAAACAGAGATAGACTTGGGGGGGTGGGGCTCAAAAATCACTGTAGATGGTGACTGCAGCCTTGAAATTAAAAGGTGCTTGCTCCTTGGAAGAAAAGCTAGGACAAACCTAGACAATACACTTAAAAGCAGAGATGCTACTTTGCCAACAAAGTTCCGTCTAGTCAAAGCTATCATTTTCCAGTAGTCATGTATGGATGTAAGAGTTGGACCATAAAGAAAGCTGAGTGCCAAAGAACTGATGCTTTTGAACTATGGTGTTGAAGAAGACTCTTAGGAGTTCCTTGGACTGTTAGGAGATAAACCCAGTGAATCCTAAAGGAAATCAGTCCTGAATATTCATTGGAAGGACTGATGCTGAAGCTGAAACTCCAATACTTTGGCCACCTGATGTGAAGAACTGACTTATTAGAAAAGACCCTGATGCTGGGAAAGATTGAAGGCAGGAGGAAAAGGGGACAACAGAGCATAAGATGGTTGGATGGCATCACGTACTCAATGGACATGAGTTTGAGCAAGCTCTGGGAGTTGGTCATGGACAGGGAGGCCTGGCATGCTGCAGTCCATGGGGTCGCAAAGAGTCAGACATGACTGAGCAACTCAACTGAACTGAACTGATGTAGAAGATTGAGTTCTTTTATGCTTAGATGATCCTGCCAGGTCCCAACAATTCCTTTTGACTTTTTTGATGTCATTGGTGTTGAGTTTATTTTGGAACTCTTGTAAGTTTTTAACTGACAAGAAAAGATCCTCCAAAGACATGCAAAGCTTTGTTTGTTTTTTAGTCATTAGGTTGTGTCCAACTCTTTTGCAACCCCATGGACTGTAGCCCCTCATGCTCCTCTGGGCATGGGATTTCCCAGGCAAGAATATTGGGATACTTTGCCATTTCTTTCTCCAAGGGATCTTCCCAACCCAGGGATTGAACATGGCTCCTGCCGTGTTTCCTGCATTTCAGGATGATTCTTTATCACTAAGCCACCAGGCAAAGTTTAGTATGTGTTACATAGTAACAAAGCATAGATGAAGGCTATTGCACAATTCTAAGTTAAGATGATGGACAGAACTAACGTACAGTCAATGAGGATGAAAGGGAAGGTGCAGATGTGATGTGAGAATCACTGAGAAATAAAACCCATAATGATGGATAATTAATTGAATATGGGACATGAGATTAAGAGGGCTTCTTCAGCAGCTCAGTGGTAAAGAATACACCTGCACCCCCTGGGTCAGGATAATCTCCTGGAGGAGAGCATGGCAACCCACTCCAGTATTCTTGCCTGGAGAATCCCATAGACAGAGGAGCCTAGCGGGCTACAGTCCATATGGTCACAGAGAGTTGAACACAGCTGAAGTGACTGACCATGCATGCACACAGTGAGATTAACAGCAGGTCAAGGAAGGCTATAATGCCTTAAGTCTGGCAAACTTAAATAATGGAAGAGATGTAAAATAAGCATTTGATGAATGAAAGTAAAAGCCTTTCTTACCTTGGCTTAAAGTAAAATGGACAAGCACAGCAGGACTATTGCAGGAGTTCAATAAATTCGGGAGTATTGTCAATCCTAATATGGGCTAAAAGTTTCATTTGAGTTTTTCTGTAAGACATTATGGAGAAACCAGCGTGAGCCTTTTATCTAACCCAATAGATATTCAAATTCTGATGTTTAATTTACTTGGAACCATGCTTGTAGAAAGCACATCAAAGACTACAACTTTAAGGTATCCCTTTCTTTTTGTTATAATTAATTGCTGCAGAAAAAAATAAGATGGGAGGAGAGAAAAAATAAGCATTCAACGTCAAGTCTGAAAGTCTATTTCCAACAAGAGATTTAAGGAAATTGCAATCCAACAAATATTTGCTTGAACATTTAGCTCTGGAGTTTGGGCTAGAGTTGCCCTCAAGGGGAAATAATTATTATTGAAGAACTCTAAAAGAACAAAGATTAAGTCAATTATTATAGAAGAAGTAACAACATTGAACTGTTGCTTTCAAATAAAATTTAGATCACTTTTATTTAGAGATACGCAGAAAAACAATTGGATCAGATAGCATTTGTGAGGAAAATTATTCTCTGCACTTTGCTCTATAGAGGTCCACTGTCTTGAGTCATTGAAATGTTTGCTTCTGATCTATAAAGATATAAATACAGAGATTCAAAGAGTTTAGAAACTTTTACAACCATTTGAAAGTGTGTTTTAAACATAAAAACAATGAGTTTATTAATATTAGCTTTTCATATCTATTTTGTATTTCTAGCAATATATGTTTTTATATTGCAGTGTTGAACTATGACTGAATAGAAAGTGAAAGTGAAGTCGCTCAGTCGTGTCCAACTCTTCGCGACCCCGTGGGCTCTAGCCCACCAGGCTCCTCCATCCATGGGATTCTCCAGGCGAAAATACTGGAGTGGGTTGCCATTTCCTTCTCCAGGGGATCTTCCCGACCCAGGAATCGAACGCAGGCCTCCCGCATTGCAGGAATACGCTTTAACCTCTGAGCCACCAGGGAATCCCAAGACTGGATAGAAACATACCAAAAAACTGGCCCTTCATCACGGAGAGGTTGAGAAGCACTGTGTTAGAGGATGGATAATATTACTACAGAAACATAGAGGAGAGCATTCCATGGTTTTCACAAAGCAATGTATTTCACGTGTTCTAGGATCAGAAAATAGCCTAGTTTTGCTGAAGTATGCTGCTGCTGCTAAGTCACTTCAGTCGTGTCCGACTCTGTGCGACCCCATAGATGGCAGCCCACCAGGCTCCCGTGTCTCTGGGATTCTCCAGGCAAGAACACCGGAGTGGGTTGCCATTTCCTTCAGCGCATGAAAGTGAAAAGTGAAAGCAAAGTCGCTCAGTCGTGTCCGACTCTTAGCGACCCCATGGACTGCAGCCTACCAGGCTCCTCTGTCCATGGGATTTTCCAGGCAAGAGGACTGGAGTGAGGTGCCATTTGCTGAAGTATAGTGTGCCAAAAAGGTTTAAACATAGAGAACTTAGGGTTAGAGTCCACCTGCAATGCAGGAGAGTCTGATTCGATCCCTGAGTCAGGAAGATCCCCTGGAGAAGGAAATGGCAATCCATGCCAGTATTCTTGCCTGGATGATGCCATGGAAGGAGGAGCCTGCCAGGCTACATCTAGTCCATGGGGCCACAAAGAGTTGGACACAACTAAGCAATTTTCACTTCATTTCACTTCAACTTAGGGTTATAACTTAGGAAGTCTTGACTGCTGTAATTTATTATAATTAAAGAGAACTTACCAAAATTTCATTCACTGTATGCTCATTTGATTAAGCATTATGATCAGGCTAATGCTAAACACAAGACATGTCATTTTACTTTTTAAGTCACCTGGATAGTTAATGAGCATGTGTTATTTTCAAGTCACTCTCCAAATGTATCCCTTGTTCATTTTCTCCCGTTGGCTGGAGTACCTAAGATTTCTTTTGGAGAACAGCACCTAAATCACAAGGTCTTCCCAGTATTAATTTAAAAAAAATAGAATCCCCTGAATTAATGTTAATAAATTCCCTGGTAGCTCAGTCGGTAAAGAATCTGCCTGCAGTGCAAGAGATTCAATCCCTGGTCAGGAAGATCCCCTGGAGAAGGAAATGGCAACCCACTCTAATATTCTTGCTTGGAAAATCCCAGGCTGCAGTCCATGGGGTCGCAAGAGTCGGACATGACTTAACAACTAAACCACAAAAGATATATATTTTTTAAGTTAGTATCATAACTTGCATAGAAATAAAAAATGAACATGTGCCACATATTATATTTACCTCATTAATTAATGAGGGAATCAATAAAATGTCACAACTGGTTCAAAGGAGAATTCAAATAACTCACATATAAAGACAATCAAGAATGCTAAAATTAAAAAAAAAGAATGCTAAAATAAATTTGCAAATATATGTAAATCTGATGAATATCCATGAGATAATAATCAGTTGCATTCTACTGGACAAAATTCACTTTCATCTCTAAGGATAATTATTTGCATTACTAAATAGCTCAAAGAGGATGAAAGGATCAGGGCCACATAGAATCAGATAACTAGGAAAGGTGCTCTACCCAGAACACTAAGTAATTTTTGGTTTTTGTCCATTTCAATGCCTCTGGCAATTTTCCAC
This sequence comes from Budorcas taxicolor, assembly GCF_023091745.1. Taxonomy (NCBI): domain Eukaryota; kingdom Metazoa; phylum Chordata; class Mammalia; order Artiodactyla; family Bovidae; genus Budorcas; species Budorcas taxicolor. The sequence goes on from NC_068910.1 coordinate 93,699,396, forward strand.
TAAAATCCTACCAACTGAAACCTTCTATCTTTGCATGCTGTGTTCCATTGTTACTATCTTCTCCATTTACCCTTAAGTAAGAAGAGGAGACATATAGTCGAGATTCCTTAACAAATTATTGACCAGGGGATTTTTGCAGAAACTAATGCCTGTGGCTGGTGATTTGTATGTAAGCAAACATTGAAACACTCTGGTTAATAATATTTGCATAATAAAAATATATTAATAAGTCTCTGGTCAATAAGCTGTTAAAACTGGGGTTTCAAATCAATTGTTTTTCAAACAGTTTAGCTGTCATGCATTTGAGAAAGGGTTGCATTAGGTCACCATATTTTCTATGTCTAATGCCTTTTGGTGGCACTTGTAAGTAGCCATGTGCTGTATGTACAGGTTTCTTCCAATTCTCCGTATAGAAAATTCATTTGTTTTTAATCCGCCACCGTTTACTGGAACCTAAAAGATCATGTTTACACCCAAAATTCTGCTTGACAGCCTGTGGTTTACAAGAAAAATTACGTAGATGTTCTGTAATAACATGGCAGGAGACTATAGCGTGAGCATGTAGCATTTCAGATTAATACATGGTAGTGTCAGTAAGCAGTGGAATGTTTAAGCAACACGCGGCTCCTGTGGAGGAGGCTCACACCTTCCGATGTCTACTCCACCTAACACTGTTGACTTAAAGCCAGATAGAACACAGCCTCAGGTTGATCTGGACCCTCTGAATAGGAGCTAGTGGTTTCCAAAAAGGCCGTATTAGGCAGGCATCAGTGCTTCCTGGAAACCTGAAAGAGATACCATAAGGGTGAGGGGCTTTTCAGTTCACTCTTCTGAGACCTGTTGGTTGATTAACTTTGAGGGTCTTATGTGAAGTGCATTGGGGGAATCCGCACTGTGACCCTGGCCACACAATATTTCTTTTTCTGATTAACCTCCCCAGGGTTCTCAACTCAAAACCCTGCTCTTGTACTCACTTCACTTAAAATTTTACAAAAGCCAGACACCCGAGGTCTCATTGGCTCCTATAGAAATCTGTCTTTGCTGCCAAAATTTATTTCCTTTAAGAGAGGGCTATGTCCTCCCACCTACCTCCCCTTTGGCATATTGTCCTGCTGTGTATCAGACCTCATCTGCTATCCTCCTTATAACTAAGATGAATCTGACTCTGTGCGTACGATCATTCTGATTCTGATAATTGCATGCTTGGCTTAGTAGTGGTCGCCAGCCACAAATGTGATAATTTCTTCTTCCCATAGCCTCATACAAAGAGATAATTTGCTCCATGCCCCCAGCAACAGGTGAATGGCACAAAACACGAGCAATGCCTGCATGTGGAGAAAGGCACATTTTGCAGATAAAATGGGTGACAGAGAAATGATCTGTATGCACAATTACTAAATTTGCATTAATCATTTTGGGATGGATGCTCTCATTGTATGGGTCTTGAGAAATTTGGCAGAGGAAAGCTGTTGCCTAGAGGATAAAAATAGCTTTATTCTTGCCATCATAAGCCTCAGCTCTGGGGCATTCAATTCCCTTGCCAACTTTTTGAAACTCCAGCCCAAGGCACTAGAGTCACTTAAAGCCTTCCACTTCTCAATCAAATTCCAGGTTTTTCTTTTTCCGATACTTAGGTTTTACTTGCTCTCAAACAACAGTATCAACTAAGCTTGCATTTTCGTGGCAATTATGTGCTGTTCCCATACCAGTATGAGAAAAAAAATTTAAAAAGTATCCCACAGGTAAATCTATAGAAGGTGAAACACAGCTATTAGTATAAAAAGAAAGATTTTAGGCTTCTTACAAACCATTCATCCTGCTTCATAAATTGTCAGGAAGAAATGGTCACTCATTTGAGTGCCACTGAAACCCATGCTTAAGCCACAGGTGAAAATGAAAGGAAATCTATGCCAAGAAGGTTGTACAAAGAAAACTATACATGTCCAGCTGCACTACAACTACAGATGAACATTGAAAGGTCTGGAGGAAAGCAAAACATAATAGATGGTGATTTAGGGAACCAATTAGTATGCATATATTCCTATGAATGGGGATTATATGGTTAACTCTGTTCAATTCCCTGCCCACAGATTCAGACCGTCCCTCTTGAAGAGCTGCTCTCCATCACTTCCACAAACACGAAAAGTCTCTTCATGCCTCATTATGACCACCTACCACACACATACCCTTTTAAGACTTCTCTGGTCTAAATCTTCTATGTCTGCTCATACCATCTTTGTGACCACGGCTATAAAACTTCTCTGCTGGACTCGGTTCTTGTTCCAGGGGCATGCTCTTGAAGCAAACTTTTTTTTCTTTTTTTTTTACTTTATTTTACTTTACAATACTGTATTGGTTTTGCCATACATTGACATGAATCCGCCACGTGTGTACATGAGTTCCCAATCCTGAACCCCCTCCCACCTCCCACCCCATATCATCTCTCTGGATCATCCCCGTGTACCAGCCCCAGAAGCAAACATTTTAAATTAATATTTTTTGCTAGTAAGGCCACTCTCACTTGCAAAAGTGACTTTGGTTCTCCTCTGTGCTGTCGGCAGGTGCCATCTGGGGCAGGCCAAGGGAAAGCGGAGTGCACCTCTACCTGTTACCTTTTCCAACCTCAGCGACTTCCGTCTGTAGCATTCCCATCTTTCAGAACTTTTTTTTTTTTAATCCTCTCCATGAAAGTAGGCAAGAAAAGCAGCATGTCCTGGTGGCCAGAGTTGGAAAGTGGGGGTAATACCAGTATTTTACGGAAAATAGTGGACTGCTAGCCATCTGGGGTAGGCAGAATAATGGCCCCATGTCAACCTAATTGTCAAAGCTGAGACCCACAGATGAGGGAGCCCCTCTGGAACCAGCAAATCCACCTACCTAGTTGGGAAGAGACAGGTAGACAGCTAGGTGACAGGGCCCAGGCAAAACCAGACCAGCTAAGCCTCACCTGAATCATCAGGCTGTAGAATCATGATCTAAATGCATATTTTTTCAAGAAACTAAATATTAGGGTGATTTTTACATAACAATAACTAATTCCACACCAGTACCTCCACCATGCCTGGATATTTGTATGCCCATATTCTTACATGCACGGAACCTGTCACAGGCGAGCTCAGTGACCTTTGTCAACTCATTTAGCTCTCAAACTTTTCATCTGTAAATGAGAAGTTGCTACCATGTGATATACAATACCACATTTAGCTTTATGAACCCATCAAGGATAAAAAGGGAAAAGGATTTCAAAATATTCCTCCCATTAAGATAAACAAAGAGCATGACTGGCATGTCATCCACAGATTACCATTCGTATTTGACTAGAAGAATGAATTTTAGCAATGCTGAAATCAAAATTAAGCCCTGAGTTGAATATATGCATTATATGTACAATATATGCATTCATTTCACATCTCCTCTTTTCATTTATTTAAGATCACAGTAGAAGAAATGGAAGGATATAGCCCAGTAACAATAAAAATAAATAGTAAATAATAGACAGAAAATAGTATTTGAATTACCAAGCAATATACCCCATTATTGGATCCTAGGCAAATAATAACACATTGCTCTCTGTTTCTACATAACTTAGTGACTTGGTTTGTGTACTGGGAAAAATAAATCCAGAAAACAGCTCTATGTCTTCTAAAATAAAGCCAGTCACCACACAAAATTGAATATTTACTTTATTCAGTTTATATAAAGTACAAATTAAAGTACGAATTGTATCTGTGCATGTGTGTTATCAAATTCAGTTCAGTTCAGTCGCTCAGTCGTGTTCGACTCTTTGCGACCCCATGAATCGCAGCACCCTGGGCCTCCCTGTCCATCACCATCTCCCAGAGTTCACTCAGACTCACATCCATCGAGTCAGTGATGCCATCCAGCCATCTCATCCTCTGTTGTCCCCTTCTCCTCCTGCCCCCAATCCCTTCAAGCATCAGAGTCTTTTCCAATGAGTCAACTCTTCGCATGAGGTGGCCAAAGTACTGGAGTTTCAGCTTTAGCATCATTCCTTCCAAAGAAATCCCAGGGCTGATCTCCTTCAGAATGGACTGGCTGGATCTCCTTGCAGTCCAAGGGACTCTCAAGAGTCTTGTCCAACACCACAGTTCAAAAGCCTCAATTCTTTGGTGCTCAGCTTTCTTCACAGTCCAGCTCTCACATCCATACATGACCACAGGAAAAACCATAGCCTTGACTAGATGGACCTTTGTTGGCAAAGAAATGTCTCTGCTTTTCAAAATGCTGTCTAGGTTGGTCATAACTTTCCTTCCAAGGAGTAAGTGTCTTTCAATTTCAAGGCTGCAGTCACCATCTGCAGTGATTTGGGAGCCCAAAAAAATAAACTCTGACACTGTTTCCACTGTTTTCCCATCTATTTCCCATGAAGTGATGGGACCAGATGCCATGATCTTCGTTTTCTGAATGTTGAGGTTTAAGCCAACTTTTTCACTCTCCTCTTTCACTTTCATCAAGAGGCTTTTTAGTTCCTCTTCACTTTATACCATAAGGGTGGTGTCATCTGCATATCTGAGGTTTTCTCCCGGCAATCTTAATTCCAGCTTGTTCTTCAGTTATTTCCCCCAAATTCCAAATGCACAGTCCTTAACTCTTGTTTGTGATGTCAAAGTTGAATTCTACCATTTTCCCCATAGCGGCTGGGCACAACATCAGGCTTTGTCAATAGAGGGAGCTCAAAGGATGCAGCAAGATCAGAACAGATTCAGGAGGTTCTTATGTTGCAGCTCTCAGTAGATGGGTATGGAGGCAACCAAGGGGCAATGACTCTGACAACCTCCTCAGCCACGGTGGACTTTTCCTGTGGACCTTCTCAGTCCACAGGCAATTCAGCCAGTTTCTCTGCCTGCCGCTGCCTGGCTTCCATGGATGGACTCAAGCTCTTACTCTTTGTGTTAACTAAGGTACATGAAATAACTTGTGCATAATGTTATTTTAATCCTTTTTGACTAGCAGTCAAATGTCATTATATCAAAACATTATCATATAAAACTTCATGATAGCTAACAATTCATCCATCATTTCTAAAGTTTCAGAAATAAGATTTCTGGATCCGCCAAGTAGGAAGTATAACTATCCTGTCAAAGAATGAGCAAATGAATAGAGTTACATTCAGACTGATGTTTCTTCCTGGAGATGGTATGTTCACTGATTCCAGTCAGAGGAAAGTCAGTAGACTTACTCTTTGTATGTTAAATATCCATCATGGTTTTAGGAAGGTATCAACCTAAAATATCAGTACTACAAACAATGAGTCTTACAAATAGTATAAAATTTCTCTAAAGAGAACTGAATTCTCTTTGGAAACTTGCAGTGGACAGAGGCTGGAAGAAGTTAATCATTTGGCTTATAGTTTTGTTTTAGGCCAGGCTCTGCAGAAGTTGATCTTATGAAAATTATTTTGCTGGTGATGTATTAAGGAAGCAATCTCAGGAGAGATTTACTAAGTGAAGTTGATTGGGCAGTGGGGAACATAAGACAGAAAAAGGGAAGAAGGTAACTAGGAGTACAATTGCAAACAATGTCCCAGAGGGGTATCTGCAGCTGGCTACAACAGAACTGAACGGTATTATGTTTCAGAACCATCCCAACTGGGGTGAGGGAGCTGGGCTGTCCTACTTTCATAAGACTGGTCACTAGCTAAGAGTCTGCTAGAGGCAAGTACCCTTCCAGTCAGTCTGGGGTCTCTGCCCAAGCAATCAGCTCAGTTCAGTTCAGATCAGTTCAGTTGTCCAGTCATGTATGACTCTTTGTGACCCCATATACTGCAGCATGCCAGGCCTGCCTGTCCATCATCAACTCCCAGAGTTTGCTCAAACTCATGTCCATTGAGTTGGTGATGCCATCCAACGATCTCATCCTCTGTAATCCCTTTCTCCTCCTGCCTTCAATCTTTCCCAGCATCAGAGTCTTTTCAAATGAGTCAGCTCTTTGCATCAGGTAGCCAAATATTGGAGTTTCAGCTTTAACATCAGTCCTTGCAATGAATATTCGGGACTGATTTCGTTTAGGATGGACTGGTTGGATCTCCTTGCAGTCCAAGGGACTCTCAAGAGTCTTCTCCTACACCACAGTTCAAAAGCATCAATTCTTCTGTGCTCAGCTTTCTTTATAGTCCAACTCTTACATCCATATATGACTACTAGAAAAACCATAGAGTTGAATAGATGGAACGTTGTTGGCAAAGTAATGTCTCTGCTTTTTAATACACTGTCTAGGTTGGTCATAACTTTCCTTCCAAGCAGTAAGTGTCTTTATTTCATGGCTGCAATCACCATCTGCAGTGATTTTGGAGCCCCCCAAAATAAAGTCTGCCACTCTTTACACAGTTTCTCCATCTATTTGCTATGAGAGGTGGGACCAGATGCCATGATCTTAGTTTTCTGAATGTTGAGCTTTAAGCCAACTTTTCACTTTCCTCTTTCACTTTCATCAAGAGGCTATTTAGTTCTTTTTCACATTTTGCCATAAGGGTGGTGTCACCTGCATATCTGAGGTTATTGATTGTTCTCCTGGCAATCTTGATTTCAGCTTATGCTTCCTCCAACCCAGTGTTTCTCATGATGTACTCTGCATTTAAGTTAAATATGCAGAGTGACAATATACAGCCTTGAGGTACTCCTTTTCCTATTTGGAACCAGTCTGTTGTCCATGTTCAGTGCTAACTGTTGCTTCCTGACTTGCATACAGATTTCTCAAGAGGCAGGTCAGGTGGTCTGGTATTTCCATCTCTTTCAAAATTTTCCACAGTTTATTGTGATCCACACAGTCAAAGGCTTTGGCATAGTCAATAAAGCAGAAATAGATGTTTTTCTGGAACTCTCTTGCTTTTTCCATGATCCAGCAGATGTTGCAATTTGTTCTCTGGTTCCTCTGCCTTTTCTAAATCCAGCTTGAACATCTGGAAGTTCATAGTTCACATATTGCTGAAGCCTGGCTTAGAGAATTTTGAGAATTACTTTGCTAACGTGTGAGGTAGTTTGAGCATTCTTTGGCATTGCCTTTCTTAGGGATCAGAATGAAAACTGACCTTTTCCAGTCCTGTCCTCAGCCACTGCTGAGTTTTCCAAATTTGCTGGCATGTTGAGTGCAGCACTTTCACAGCATCATCTTTTAGGATTTGAAATAGCTCAACTGTAATTTCATCACTGCCACTAGCTTTGTTTGTAATGATGCTCTTAAGGCCCACTTGACTTCACATTCCAGGATGTCTGGCTCTAGACGAGTGATCACACCATCGTGATTATCTGGGTTGTGAAGATCTTTTTTGTACACTTTCTCTGTGTATTCTTGCCACGTCTTCTTAATGTCTTCTGCTTCTGTTAGGTCCCTGCCATTTCTACCCTTTATTGATCCATCATTGCAGGAAAAGTTCCCTTGGTATCTCTAATTTTTGAAGACATCTCTAGTCTTTCGCATTCTATTGTTTTCCTCTATTTCTTTGCACTGATCACTGAGGAAGGCTTTCATATCTCTCCTTGCTGTTCTTTGGAACTCTGCATTCAGATGGGGATACCTTTCCTTTTCTGCTTAGCTTTTGGCTTCTCTGCTGGTCACAGCTATTTGTAAGGCCTCCTCTAGTCCCTTAAATGTATTTCTCACTTGCACTTACCGATTTGATTTAGGTCATAGCTGAATGGTCTAGTGGTTTTCCCTACTTTCTTCAATTTAAGTCTAAATTTGGCAATAAGGAGTTCATGATCTGAGCCATAGTCAGCTCCCGGTCTTGTTTTTGCTGACTGTATTGAACTTCTTCATCTTTGGCTGCAAAGAATATAATCAATCTGATTTCAGTATTAACCATCTGGTGATGTCCATGTGTAGAGTCTTGTCTTGTGTTGTTGGAAGAGGATGTTTGCTATAACCAGTGCATTCTCCCAGCAGAACTCTTTTAACCTTTGCCCTGCTTCATTCTGTACTCCAAGGCCAAATTTGCCTGTTACTCCAGGTATTTCTTGACTTTAAACTACTGCATTCCAGTCCCCTATAATGAAAAGGACATCTTTAGGGGGTGTTAATTCTAGAAGGTCTTGTAGGTCTTCATAAAACCATTCAACTTCAGCTTCTTCAGCATTACTGGTTGGGGCATAGACTTGGATTACTGTGACATTGAATGGTTTGCCTTGGAAACAAACAGAGATCATTCTGTCATTTTTGAGACTGCATCCAAGTACTGCATTTCAGACTCTTTTGTTGACTATAATGGCTACTTCATTTCTTCTAAGGGATTCTTGACCACAGTAGTAGATATAATGGTCATCTGAGTTAAATTCACCCATTCCAGTCCATTTTAGTTCCATGATTCTTAAAATGTTAACGTTCATTCTTGCCATCTGCTGTTTGATCACTTCCACTTTGCCTTGATTCATGGACCTAACTTTCCAGGTTCCTATGCTATATAGCTACAGCACTGCACAGCCCAAACAATCACAGTAGCTCTATTCAGTGGAGGATTGACCTCTGTAGATGACAAAAAAAAAGCACACCAGAGCAGGGGTATGCAAGAATGGATGGAATCAAGGCTGCATCCCAGGGCATCTAGGCAGAACAACAAGAGCACCTGATACTTTATGAAAGAATTCTCCACTGTTTAGTGTTTTTATTTCAGATGATTATCAGAACTATCCTGAGTGATTTTCAAAAGAGAAAAGATCTGGAATCAAAGATTTTACCAATCAGGCATGGTGTCAAATAGTAGTAGCTGGAGATGGATTTAGTAATCCTATGTTAGTCACTAAGCCCAGACTCTTCTGCAAAATAAACAGAAACGGTCTAAGAATATATATGACATTTAAAGATGACATGAAGTTCTGTTTAAATACTGTCATGGGAAGCTGTAGAGGTGGAGGTATTTCTCCAGGGATCTCTAGGGTTTCTTTCTTAACAGTGTCACCTCATGTACTTGTTTGAGACTCCAAGTGGAACCCAAAGATTTAGATATGTTTTTGAGTTTGGGTTCAGACTATTTGTCTTTGCTTCTGTGAAACCCAAATCTGAATCATGCACATCTTCTGACCATGTATGAATACTGAAAGTAAAAGAGGGGAGAGAAAACTGCTAAGCCAGAATACAAAGAAGGTAGGGGAAACATGAATTTCTAGAGGCTGCAACTAAAGATAATTTGGTAACTGATAAAATTATTACATCAAAAATTTCAATCCCATCGTCATGGAAAAAATACAAGGACAAGCAAGGTATCTTCAGCATTGTTCCACTGACTAAGGAAGGGTGCTTTTGGATTAAAGAACACCCGAATTCATATTTATGCCAGGTTATGATATATCAGTCATAGCCAGGAAGTACATTTATCTGAAAATAAATCTTAGCTTTCAATGACATTCTAGCAGCGCAGGATACACAACAAATGCCAGAACTGATGTGTTACATTGTCAAATGGTTCTGCTTCTGGCAGATTTTCTCCCCACATAAGGCAAAGATGTCTGGCTTCAATCTTTAGCAAAGAATGAAAAATATACACCAGCTTCAACTCCTTTTCAAGAGAAATAAGGATATAACACCATTCATCATTTAGTCAAATAATCAGGAAAACTCATCCTAAAATTCACAATCCTAAAATTAAACAAATATCCGTATCCTAAAAAACAAAAGAGGTTGGAATAAGAAGAGATTTTGTTGTTGTTCAGTCGCTAAATTTTATCCAACTCAAATAGACACTTATGCTGATCTCAGCATCTATTTGTTCCGTCTTTCTCTCTCTCTCCTTCCTCTTTTTTTCTCCCTCTACTACCACTTCTCTTTCTTTTTTGTTATGAGGAATAAACATATGATAAAGCGTACTAATTTTCAGCATACTGCTTAATGATGGACTTCACACACACGCACACGCACACACACATATAGGGATCATTTCCAGGAAAGCCTAAATTAAATCCACGTAGCATATTCTAATCCCTGTCATCATACATAAATTTTTACACTACATATTTTTATCGGACTTACTATAAAATTTTGCCTATGTTGTTGCCTTTATCAGAAGTTCATTCCTTTTTATTGTTGTGTAAGTTACATTGCATGAATAGCCTATCTTTTTACCACTCTTTCTATCGTGAAGGAAACTGTAGCTTTTTTCTTTGGAAGAGCTATTATGAATGCTGCAGCAGAATGCTTTTATACATGTTGACTGGTGAACACTAAGACACATTTCTGTTCAGTATGTGCTCCAGAGTAGAACTGCTAGAACACAGGGCAAAACATTTGGCTTTATAGATACAGGCGAACAGTTTCCAAAGAGGCTATTCCAACTTCTATTTCCGCTAGCCCTGTATATTTAATATAATTCTCTGAAATGTTGAACATCTTTTCATATGCCTATTGGCCATTTGTATGTCATCTTTGGAGAAATGTCTATTTCAGTTCTGTTCAGTTCAGTTCAGTTCAGTCACTCAGTCGTGTCCGACTCTTTGCGACCCCATGAATTGCAGCACGCCGGGCCTCCCTGTCTATCACCATCTCCCGGAGTTCACACAGACTCATATCCATCGAGTCAGTGATGCCATCCTGCCATCTCATCCTCTGTTGTCCCCTTCTCTTCCTGCCCCCAATCCCTCCCAGCATCAGTTTTTCCAACGAGTCAACTCTTCACATGAGGTGGCCAAAGTACTGGAGCTTCAGCTTTAGCATCATTCCTTCCAAAGAAATCCCAGGGCTGATCTCCTTCAGAATGGACAGGTTAGATCTCCTTGCAGTCCAAGGGACTCTCAACAGTCTTCTCCAACACCACAGTTCAAAAGCATCAATCTTCCACACTCAGCTTTCTTCACAGTCCAACTCTTACATCCATACATGACCACAGGAAAAACCATAGCCTTGACTAGATGGACCTTTGTTGGCAAAGTAATGTCTCTGCTTTTGAATATGCTATCTAGGTTGGTCATAACTTTTCTTCCAAGGAGTAAGTGTCTTTTAATTTCATGGCTGCAGTCTCCATTTGCAGTGATTTTGGAGCCCCCCAAAATAAAGTCTGACACTGTTTCCACTGTTTCCCCATCTATTTCCCATGAAGTGATGTCTATTTAGGTCTTCAAAATTCCTATGTAGCAGGACCCTGTTGTTTATCCACCTATAAATAAAAGCTTACATACTTTTGCTAACCTCAGCCTCCAATTCATGCTTCCTCCAAAGCCCTCCTCATTGTCAAACACAAGTCTGTTCTCCCTGTCAGTGAGCCTGTTTCTGTTTCATAGGTAGGTTATTTGTGTCATATTTTAAATTCTACATATAAGTGATACTATATGGTATTTTTCTTTCTCTTTCTGACTTATTTAACTTAGTATGATAATCTCTAGTTGCATCCATATTGCTCCAGATAATATTGTTTGGCTCCTTCATTTGACTGAGTCAGTTCAGTTCAGTTGCTCAGTCATGTCTGACTCTTTGAGACCACATGAACCGCAGCACACCAGGCCTCCCTATAGATCACCAACTCCTGGAGTCCATCCAAACCCATGTCCATGGAGTAGGTGATGCCATCCAGCCATCTCATCCATTGTCATCCCCTTCTCCTCCTGCCTTCAATCTTTCCCAGCATCAGAGTCTTTTCCAATGAGTCAACTCTTCACATCAGGTAGCAAAAGTATTGGAGTTTCACCTTCAACATTAGTCCTTCCAATGAACACCCAAGATTGATCTCCCTTTGGATGGACTGGTTGGATCTCCTTGCAGTCCAAGGGACTCTCAAGAGTCTTCTCCAACACCATAGTTCAAAAATATCAATTCCTCTGTGCTCAGCTTTCTTTATAGTCCAACTCTCACATCTATACATGACCGCTGGAAAATCCATAGCTTTGACTAGACGGATCTTTGTTGGCAAAGTAATGTCTCTGCTTTTTAATATGCTATCTAGGTTGGTCATAACTTTCCTTCCAAGGAGTAAGCATCTTTTAATTTCATGGCTGCAGTCACCATCTGCAGTGATTTTGGAGCCCAGAAAAATAAAGTCAGCCACTGATCCCACTGTTTCCCCATCTATCTGCCATGAAGTGGTGGGACCAGATGCCATGATCTTGGTTTTCTGAAAGTTGAGCTTTAAGCCAACTTTTTCCTTCTCCTCTTTCACTTTCATCAAGAGGCTCTTTAGTTCTTCCTCACTTTCTGCCATAAGGGTGGTGTCATCTGCATATCTGAGGTTATTGATATTTCTCCTGGCAATCTTGATTTCAGCTTGTGCTTCTTCCAGCCCAGCGTTTCTCATAATGTACTCTGCATAAAAGTTAAATATGCAGAGTGACAATATACAGCCTTGACGTACTCTTTTTGCTATCTGGAACCAGTCTGTTTTTCCATGTCCAGCGCTAACTGTTGCTTCCTGACCTACATACAGGTTTCTCAAGAGGCAGGTCAGGTGGCCTGGGATTCCCACCTCTTTCAGAATTTTCCACAGTTTATTGTGATCCACAGAGTCAAAGGCTTTGGCATAGTCAATAAAGCAGAAATAGATGTTTTTCTGGAACTCTCTTGCTTTTTCGATGATCTATTGGATGTTGGCAATTTGATCTCTAGTTCCTTTCTTTTCTAAAACCAACTTGACCATCTGGAAGTTCACAGTTACATATTGCTGAAGCCTGGCTTGGAGAATTTTGAGCATTACTTTGCTGGCATGTGAGGTAGTTTGAGCATTATTTGGCATTGCCTTTCTTAGGGATTGGAATGAAAACTGACCTTTTCTAGTCCTGTGGCCACTGCTGAGTTTTCCAAATTTGCTGGCATTTTGAGTGCAGCACTTTCACAGCATCATCTTTTAGGATTTGAGATAGCTCAACTGGAATTCCATCACCTCCACTAGCTTTGTTTGTAGTGATTCTTCCTAAGGCCCACTTGACTTCACATTCCAGGATGTCTGGCTCTAGACAAGTGATCACACCATCATGATTATCTGGGTCGTGAAGATCATTTTGTACACTTCTTCTGTGTATTCTTGCCACCTCTTCTTAATATCTTCTGCTTCTGTTAGGTCCCTATCATTTCTGTCCTTTATTGAGCCCATCTTTGCATGAAATATTCCCTTCAGTTCAGTTCCCTTGGTATCTCTAATTTCTCCAAGACATCTCTAGTCTTTCCCATTCTACTGTTTTCCTCTATTTCTTTGCACTGATCATTGAGGAAGGCTTTCATATCTCTCCTTGCTATTCTTTGGAACTCTGCCTTCAGATGGGTATACCTTTCCTTTTGTCCTTAGCTTTTCACTTCTCTTCTGGTCACAGCTATTTGTAAGGCCTCCTCAGATAGCCATTTTGCTTTTTTGCATTTCTTTTTCTTGGGGATGGTCTCAATTCCTGTCTCCTGTACATGCAGCTGCCACACTCCTTTGCGGTCACAGCCAATGCTTTTGACTGAGTAGTATTCCAGTATATATATGTACCACATCTTATTTATTCATTCATCTGTTGATGGACATTCAGGTTACTTCCATGTCTTGGCTATTGTAAATAGTGCTGCTATGAATATTGAGGTGCATTTATTTTTTGAGTTACAATTTTACCTAGATATATGTCCAGGATTAGGATTGCTGTGTCACATAGTAATTCTATTTTTGGTTTTCTGAGGAACTTCCATGTGTTTTCGATAGTGGCTGTACCAATTTACATTACCAACAGTGTAGGAGGGTTCCTTTTCACACACCCTCTCCAGCAATTTTTGTAGACTTTAATGATGGGCATTCTGACCAGTGTGAGGAAGTACCTCATTGTAATTTTGATTATCATTTCTCTAATAATTAGCAATATTGAGCTTTTTTTCATATGCCTATTGGTCATCTGCATATCTTCTTTGGAGAAATATCTATTTAGGTCTTCAAAATTAAACATCTGTTTATGATAAAAATTCTTACCAAATATAATAACTATTTATGACAAAGCCACAGCCAATATAATACTCAACAGTGAAAAGCTAAAAGACTTCCTGATAAAATATGGAACAAGACAAGGGTGCCCACTCTTACCTCTTATATTCAGTGTATTATTGGAAGTCCTAGCCACAACAATCAGATAATAAAAAGAAATAAAAGGCATTCAACTTGGAAAGGAAGAGGTAAAATTGTCACTCTAAGTAGATGACATACTAAAGACTCCACACAAAAACTACTAGAATTAACAAATGAATTCAGCAAGGTAGCAGGATACAATATTAACATACATAAATCGGTTGCATTTCTTTACTCAGCAAATGAAATGCCAGAAAACAAATGCAAAAAGACAAGAGCTTTTAAAATCGCATCTCCAAAAAAAAAAAAAAAAAAATGTACTTAGGAATAAACCTGACCTAGGAGGCAAAAGATTTATCTGCTGAGAACTACCAAACATTAATAAAGGAAACTGAAGCTGGTGCAAGGAAATAGATGCTATGCTCTCGGACTGGGAGAATTAATATTGTTCAAATGGCCATACTATCCAAATCAATCTATAGATTTAATGTGATTGCTATCAAGTTACCCATGACGTTTTTCACAGACCTAGATGGTGACTACAGCCATGAAATTAAAAGACACTTACTCCTTGGAAGAAAAGTTATGACCAACCTAGATAGCATATTCAAAAGCAGAGTATTACTTTGCCGACTAAGGTCCATCTAGTCAAGGCTATGGTTTTTCTAGTAGTCATGTATGGATGTGAGAGTTGGACTGTGAAGAAGGCTGAGTGCCAAAGAATTGATGCGTTTGAACTGTGGTGTTGGAGAAGACTCTTGAGAGTCCCTTGGACTGCAAGGAGATCCAACCAATCCATTCTGAAGGAGATCAACCCTGGGATTTCTTTGGAAGGAATGATGCTAAAGCTGAAACTCCAGTACCTTGGCCACCTCATGTGAAGAGTTGACTCATTGGAAAAGACTCTGATGCTGGGAGGGATTGAGGGCAGGAGGAGAAGGGGACGACAGAGAATGAGATGGCAGGATGGCATCACCAACTCAATGGACGTGAGTCTGAGTGAACTCCGGGAGTTGGTGATGGACAGGGAGACCTGGCGTGCTGTGATTCATGGGGTCGCAAAGAGTCGGACATGACTGAGCGACTGAAATGAACTGAACTGAACTGAGAATAATCCTAAAATTTATATAAAACCATGAAAGACCAGAATTGTTAAAGAAATCCTGAAGAAAAATAATAAAGCAGGAGACATAACCCTCCCAGACTTCAGGCAATACTACAAAGCTACAGTAATCAAAATGCTGTGGTATTTTCACAAAGCAGACATATGGGTCAGAGCCCAGAAATAAACCTACACACCTATAGTCAATTAATATTCAATAAAGGAAACAAGAATATATAATGGGGAAAAGACAGACTCTTCAGCAAGTGGTGTTAGGAAAGTTGGACAGCCACATGTAAATTAGTGAAGCTAGAACACAGCCTCTCCCCATACACAAAAATAAACTCCAAATGGCTTAAATATATAGGCATAAGACATGATACCATAAAACTCCTGGAAGAGATCAGAGGCAAAACACTCTCTGACAAAGATTCTACCAATGTTTCCTTAGGTCAGTCTTCCAGGCCAACAGAAATAAAAACAAATTTAAAAAAGCTAATCAAACTGATAAGCTTTTGCACAGCAAAGGAAATCATAAACAAAAATGAAAAAACAACCTACAGACTGGGAGAAAATATTTGCAAATTTGCAAATGATGTGGCTACTAATAGAGGTGGTGTGTGCTTTTCAAATGTCATTGGAATGATAATCTGTATGTAAATATGATTGATTTATAAATATCAACTTTGTATCTAGCAACATTTCTAAATTTCTAGAATAAATGAATTCAGCATAGTTTTCTTCTTTTCCCAATTCATTCTCTTTCTTTATTAATATACATCCCTTCATTTGAAGAAATAATTTATTTTGTAGTATTATTCAATGCTAGCTACATATTTTTATAGGACTTTTTCCATAGCTCTGTGATGATAATCAAAGGTAAATTATTTAGATTTATGTCAACTGCTAAAATAAGACCTTATTAAGGTATTATTTGGAATATTTTCATCTCTCTGAAAAGTTAGTTTTTTCTAGAAAAATATGAGAGAGTAAAAGAGTCTTCTAAAAATGTTGCCATCAGTATATAGAGAAGAGAGATAATGAAATTTTATGTCATAACTATAAACAAATCAGTGTTCACACACACAATGTCAAGAATAGGACTGAGGTAATATGTGGATGATTTAGATAATGAAAATTTTAATCCATTTTTTCTCCTTTGTATATGGACCAAATTTTCTAGTGAAGACTATATATGTATTCAAATTTACTATGTAAGTGTATTCTTTAATTTGACAAATATTTATCATGCACCTACTAAGTACCAAGTACAAGTAATAAGGAAGGTTTTTTTCAGTCTAGTTAGAGATATATTAAGGCAATAAAATTTGGTGACTGTTTTCTTGATAGGAAGAAAGGAATCAATGTTTCTCAGTTTTGGAGGTATAAATGAAAAGGGAAGTGAACCGTAAATGTTGTCTTAGCCTGAAGAATGAAAAAAAAAAAAAAAAAAAGAACAGTAGTTTTATCCAGGAAAAAGTGAGAAGATACATTTAGCAGAAGAATGAGTAATGTTTGAAATTGATAAATAACAAGTATTCTCTCTGAACAATATTCCCTGATTGACTTTTAAATGTAATTGCTATCCCCCTGCCCCACTGCCCATGGATGACTTCTGTCCTCCTTTTTCTCTCTTCCATCCTCTACTATAGAACATGTTGGAGGATTCATTTTTTCCCTTGAGAATGAGATATAGAACCATATGACCTTTAGTTTCTTAGCACAAAAGACAAAAATCCAGGACCATTTTCTTAGAAGAAGAATAGTTTTATTTATAGTAATAGAATGAATATGGAATTATAACACAAAGTTGGATTTCTCTTCTCTTTCATTTTATTCCTTTTCAATCCCTCATTTTACCACTGGAAAGTGAAGATTCCATTTTACCTTCAACATACAGTAAACTTCATGTAAAGAACTGGGCTACTATAGTTCAAAGAGAGGCTTAATGCATCTAAGAACTGTTTTTTTAGTTTCTTAGTTTTTTTATTTTAATTATTAAAATATAATGATTTTTAAAGCATTTTGAATGATTTGGGGGATATAAAATTATAAATGTATATGCGGACTTGACAGCCAGTGCAGTGGTGAAGAATCCACCTGCCCATGCAGGAGTTGCAAGAGAAGCAGTTTCAATCCCTGGGTCAAGAAGATTCCCTGGAGCAGGAAGTGGCAACCTAATCTAGTATACTTGCCTGGAGAATCCCATGGGCAGAGGAGCCTGGAGGGCTACAGTCCACGGGGTCTCAAAGAGTCAGACAGGACTAAATGCACACACAGGCACAGAAATGTATATGTATTGTTCAAGAGGAACAATATGATATGCTATTTCACTCTGTTGTTCAGCCTTTTAAGAATCTAAAGGGCAAACCATTACACACTCAAACACAACATACAAAAACATGCATTTTCCTCTATTAAATATAGGAGCAAAAATCATTCAGATAAAAGATTGACATAATCTGAAAACAGAATTTCAGAATATAACAATGAGGATTACGCTGGTAATGTTAAACTGGGGCCTTAAGAACAGAATGACTTCATGCTTATATATATATATATGCTATATTATAGCTAACTTACTTACATCTATTATTCTTAGTCAAAAGATAAAAAGAAATAATAGCACTAGTCAAAGCCATCTTCTGTTTGATGACTTCTCATAGGAAAGAAAAACCAAAAGAAAAAGGTTATTTACAATTGTGTATTTAGGTGTGTGTGGTGTTATAATAATAATCTGACCCTTACCTACTGAGCTATTAAAATCAAGCATTAAACTCTGCTTAGGGACTTAAGGTTCTATCCTTCATCTTTTCTAAGCTTGGGGAATTTTTTTTTTTTTTTCTTTTGACTTCCATGGATGGGAGGTGGCCTTCTTACTACTCTCCGGGTGTGCTTATGAATTAATTGAAACCTGGCAAAATCTTTCACTTTAAAGAATGGAAGTGGTTATGTTAGAGGCTTTGAAGGTACTGACCTGTCCCTACTGCTGCTGCGGCTGCTACGCTGCTAAGTCGCTTCAGTCGTGTCTGACTCTGTGCGACCCCAGAGACGGCAGCCCACCAGGCTCCGCCGTCCCTGGGATTCTCTAGGCAAGAACACTGGAGTGGGTTGCCATTTCCTTCTCCAATGCATGAAAGTGAAAAGTGAAAGGGAAGTCGCTGAGTCGTGTCCGACTCTCAGCGACCGCATGGACTGCAGCCCACCAGGCTCCTCCGTCCATGGGATTTTCCAGGCAAGAGTACTGGCGTGGGGTGCCATTACCTTCTCCACTGCTACTGCTGCCAAGTCGCTTCAGTCGTGTCCGACTCTGTGTGACCCCATATACGGCAGCGCACCAGGCTCCCCCTTCCCTGGGATTCTCTAGGCAAGAACACTGGAGTGGGTTGCCATTTCTTTCTCCAATGCATGAAAGTGAAAAGTGAAAGTGAAGTCGCTCAGTCGTGTCCGATTCTTCGCGACCCCATGGGCTGCAGCATACCACGCTCCTCCACCCATGGGATTTTCCAGGCAAGAGTACTGGAGTGGGGTGCCTGTCTCTACAAGTTAATTATTCTCAGGAAGTGAACATCACAACTTCTCCAATTCTTTTCAGAAAAAGTGCTTATTTCATGTGTCTTATTTGTAGAAACATGTGCCAAAATAACTTTAATCTTCTGAATCATTTTTTAAAACAATTTAAAAATTTTAATTCTAAAATAATATATTTGAAAAAAATAAGGATAGGATGGCAAATGAGTTGAACCTTCAGTTAGGACAATCAGGGAAAGAAGAAAAACTGCACAACTCAAACTTTATTGACCCAACTGACATTTAGGATTTGTTCTTTAAACTTGCCATCAGTTTACAAATTTTCACTGAATTATGAATATATCTAGAGAACTGAAACAAGATTTTGAAAAGTGCAGTCAATTGAAATCCATATTTAGGGAAATTTCTGACTCTGGGGTAGTTACTTTCCAGTATGAGTTATTATTTTTTTGGCCTCTGAATGATAAAAAATTTTCTAAGTTTTAAACTGTGAAAAAAAATTACTACTTCTGTTTTATGCTAGGTATAACAAAAAGATAATTATTTTCTACTTCAACATTAGATGTTTCCTTGTAGTTATGTCAAGTGTTTTGAGCAGTAAATTTGTTCTCCTTCTGAAAATGAAAAGTACTACCATCTCCTGGGTATTCATGAAAATTACATAAATGATTACAGTGTTAGTTGCAATAGCTCCTAATATGTTCACTACAAACTTGATGATTCCTCTGCTGGGAGCCCTCATTCGAGACAGTAAAGAGGCAAAATTCAAAATCTTTATTGAGACTTTTCCAACTTTCTTAATCAGCCCCTAAAGTAAAGTAAAATGATTTCACAAGTTCCAACTAAACAAACACATCCAAGCAAATCGGAGTATAAAAGGATCATTTTTAATCCTGAGACATTTTCAGGTCATGTAAAAATTGTTTGTCAAGTATAATTGTTCTCTGCCCCTTTTTAAACATCATGATGTTTGGCTTTTGAAATATATTTGACTATAGCAAAATTGACAGCACACAGCAATTTATATGTAGATTCTAAACTGGTGAGTACAAAGACTCAGAACCTCAAAGAAAGCCTGCAAAATATAATTATAAACTGGAACAGAAAGAATCCTCAGTTTCTGTAATCTACTTAGAGATATTACTAGTAGAAATATAGTATAGAATATTATAAATATTCCCATAACTACTCTCAGCAATTCACTATATTTCTAAGCCTCCTATCCCCACTGGGAAAGAAATAATTGTTCTTTAGGCATAAATTATTTACAGAAAAATAATACTCTTTTATTTTATATGTTGTTTAAAATCTTACAAAGCATTTGAATATGTGTTTAAATGTTAAACTAAATATTTATATATACATATGTAAATACATATATATAATACATCATAGATGTGTATACATATAAAATTTAGAACTCAGAACAAATGTATGTCAAGTTCGCATGCTCATAATAATGAGATTGATATTATTAACCACCTCTTTTTATGAGGACCCTAAGGCTTACAATAATAAATTATCCAAAGTAACCTAAGTAGCAAATGGTAGACCTGGATGCAAAGTAAATTCTTTCTAGAATTGAAGTTCTGTGAATTTTCTGGGCATAAGGGAAGGAAAAGTCTCCTAGAATTATTATTTTAAAAGGCAGCATAGACTCTAAATTTTGAACACTAGAATGCAATACTTTGGGTTTCCTATTGCTGAAATGTCCCTGTGAGGGTCACTTCTTTTTCCACATCCTTACCAATCATGGCTCCAGCCTGAAGTGATAAGTCAGAAAGGTAAATGAGATAAATTAATCCTTAAAACAAACCACCAGTTGAAGCTGCATAAGTGACTACTTTCAGAGGTTAATTATCTCTCCTGAGCAAAGACTAGAATCCCAGAAGGAATTTGGACACCCTAATATATCATGGATTAAGCTCATGCCTTTGAAATTGCACTGATTTACTCTACCCAAAGATAAGCTAAATAGAAGAATACCAGAGGAAGCAAAAATAGAAATTGGATTTACCATTTTTTCCCCCCTAAATGAAAGGATTTATTCAGCAAGCTTTTTACTTAATCATCACCCATTGAAGAATCAAATCTCCTAAGTACTGCAATGGGAGTATTCATCTTCAAAGAACTCCAAACGTGTCCTGGTTTCAAGGCATACCATTAATTTTACATTATTCATCATCTTCACTGTCAAAAGTTGTATTCTCATCCATTAGGTCATCAGCTAGAGGACAATTATTACTCAGTCATTATTCACTTTAGAATACTTGCAAATATCTTTCCCAGCTGGCCAAGAAGAAATCTAAGAGGTCTGAAAGAAATGCTGGAGCAGCAATGTATTTGAAAATATACCAACAGTTTGAGAATTAAGTGTAAAATGATTGTAGTAATGGCCAAGATGAAGCATAACTTATAGCTTGCAATGGTAATACCTAAAACTCTGGAGAAAATATGAAGAGAAACTGGGAAAGACTCTCAAAATAAACAGTAACAGACAGATTGAGAATGGAAGTCAAAATGGGAAAAGAATCCAGGATAGTGGTGAGTTAATAGCTTCCTCCCCCTCCCCTTTTTTTTCTCTCTTATTTGATCTGAGAGTGAGCCAGACCTCATAGCTGAATAGAAGTTATAGATGGGAAAATCTCCCAGAGAAGACCCATTAGAAATGGACTGGAAAAAGGAAGTTCTTCAGGTAGAGAATGTACGAGGAATCCCGGGTCAGATTTTGCTGTTTTTGACTTGTTTTTGGTTTGTGTTTTGTTTCTTCCCTGGACCTGCTCTGAAGTCAGCCAATATTAACTGGTTACAACAGCAGAGAAACCTAAAACTATAAAAGAAATGGGTCATTCCTACATTGCTGGTGGGAATGTAAAATGGTGCAACCATTCTGGAAATCAGTATAGTAGTTTCTTACAAAATTAAATTTCTGTGTACCATATCACAGCATTTGCATTCTTGAGTAATTATCACAGAGAAATGAATAGTTATGTTCATATAAAACCTTCTAGAGGAATATTCAAGCAGCTATATTCATAACAACCAGAAACTGGAAAAAAATCCAACCCTTCAATGACTGAATAATCTGTGGTATATCCTTATCAAGAATACTACTCAGTAATAAAAAGGGGAAAAGTAATGATAATGGTAATAACTTGAATGGAACTCAAGGGGATTATGCTGGGTGCAAAAGTCAATCTCAAATAGTCATACCCTATATGATTCTACTTATGCAATATTTCTTAAATGACAAATTATAGAAATGGAAAATAGATTAGTGATTGATAAAAGTTAGAAAGCAGGTCAGTAGGGGGACGGAAGAAAGTGCCTGTGATTATAAAAGGGGTAGATGACAGATCCTTGTAATAGAACTGTCCTATATCTTGAGTACTATGGTAGTCATACAAATCTACATATGTGATAAAATTGCATAGAACTAAGCTCACAAATTAATGCATATAAAACTAGTAAAATCTGGTTGGTTTTTTTTTTTTTTCAGTAGATTGCATCAATGTCCAAACTGTGATATTTCACTCTAGTTATACAAAATGTTACTACTGGGGAAAAAAAAAAAAAGAAAGGTATACAACATTTCTCTGTATTACTTCTTATACTTGTATCTGAAAGTACAATTACCTCAAAATAAAAAGTAAAATACCCACAAAACCCTGAGAGATATCCTGTCTAGACAATATAGCTAAATTTATCCATTTGAGCACTGCCTTTGCTGCAGCCCATAAAACCTCATTTTTATTCATACTAAAATATTTTCTAATTTTCTTTGTAGTTTTTTTCTTTGACCCATTGGTTGTTTTAGAGTGTGTTGTTTAACAGGATCATGGACACAGAGACAAAACTGGTGGTTGCCAAGAGGGAGGAGATTGGGATTGGGGTTTGGGGTTAGTAGATATAAGCTTCTATATACAGAATGGATAAACAACAGGGTCCTACTGTATAGAACAAAGAACTCTATTCAATATCCTATGATAAAACATAATAGAAAAGAATATTTTTAAAAAGAATGATATATGTATAACAGTCACTTTTTTGTATAACAGTTCTTGATATTCACTGTATTGTAAATCAACTATGCTTCGTGAAAAAAATAACAAAAAAGAAAATTAAAAGTGTGTTTACTTCCGCATATTTTTTAACATTTTTCTGTTTTTCTTCTGTTAGTGATTTCTAGCTCCATTCCATTATAGCCAGAGATGATACACTGTATAAGTTAAATCTTTCAAAATGTATTGATTTGTTTTTTTGCATATTTAAATAATTTTAATATTTTATTTGAAGTGCTTTTCTTGTGACAGCATATATTTAATCCAATGTAACAATCACTGTCTTTTAATTGGTGTGTATTTCATGTACTTACATTTATTACAAGCCAATTTTCTAATTATGTGGAAACACAAGAGCACCCAGAGAACTGAAACAACTTTTAGAAAGAAGAATAAAGTTGGAGGATTCGCACTTCCCATTTCAGAACTCACTACGAAGCTATAATAATCAAAACAGAGTGGTCCCTGCGTAAGGATAGGTGTATAAGCCAATAGAATAGAGTTGTATAGAAACTAGTAAAACTAGTATAACTTGAAGAAGGACATGGCAACCCACTCCAGTATTCTTGCCTGGAGAATCTCATGGACAGAGGAGCCTGGCAGGCTATATAGTCCATGGGGTCACACAGAGTCAAACACTACTGAGTGACTGAGCATGCACGGACACAGTATAACTTTATACTAGTTAATTTTTGACAAAATTGCCAAGTCCATTCAATGGATAAAGAACAGTCAATAGATGATGCTGAGACAGCTACATTTCCACATGCAAAAGAATATATTTGGACCCCTACCTCACAGCATATACAAAATTTAACTAAATGTAATCAATAACCTAAATATAAGAATGAAGACCATAAAATTCTTAGACAAAAACATAGAAGTAAATCCTTGCAACTTTTGATTTGGCAGTGGATTGTTAGATAACATACCAAAAGCATGAATAACAATATAGATAATTTGAAAAGTGTTTAACACTCAGTCGTGTCTGACTCTTTGTAACTCAATGGACTGTAGTCTGACAGTCTTCTCTGTCCATAGGATTCTCCAGGCAAGAATACTAGAGTGGGTTGCCATTCCCTTCTCCAGGGGATCTTCCTGATCCAGGGATCCAACCTGGGTCTCTTGCATTGCATGCAGATTCTTTACCATCTGAGCTATCAGAGTAGATAATTTGATAATTTGATAATTATCAGCTAGATAATTTGAACTTTATCATAATTTAAAGCTTTTTATATTAAAAAATATTATCAAAAACAGTAAAAAAAAAAAGACTATGTAATGAAAGGGAGAATGAATTTTAAATCATATATCTGAAAAGGATTTAATATCTGTAATATATAAGGAAATTCTATAACTCAAGAGCAGCAAGTAACCAAATTAAAAAATGGGCAAAGGACTTCCATAGTCATTTTATCAAAGAAGATATACAAGTGGTAAATAAGCACATGAAAAGATACTCAGCATAATTAATCATCAGAGAAATATAAATCAAAAACATGATTAAATATTACTTTATACCTACTAGGATAGCTATAATGTAAAAAAAAAAAAAAGGAAAAATGTGTTGGTAAGAATGTAAAATATTGGTGAGAAGGTAGAAATTAGAATCCTTCTATATTACTAGTAAGAATGTAAAGAATAGCAACTGTGAAAAACAACTTGCCAATTCTTCAAAAAGATAAACATATAAGTACTTCATACTATAGCAATTTCATTCCTAGGTATATACCCCATAGAAATGACAGCAGAGACTCATATCTATATTTGCACACCAGTGTTCATTCCAGTACTATTCAAAATAGCCAAAAGCTGGAAAAAAGCAAAATATCCATCAAGAGATAAATAAAATATGGTATCTATATACAATGGAATATTATTCAATCACAAAAGAGAATGAAGTTCTGATAATGCTACAACATGTATGAGCCTTGTAAACATTATACTAAGTGAAATAGGTCATACACAAAAGGACAAATATTGTACAATTCCACTTATGTAAGCTATATTAAGCAAATTCCTAGAAACAAAGGGATTAGAGGTTATTTGGAGCTGAGGAGAGAGGGAAATAGGGAGTTATTGCTTAACAGTTAGAGAGTTTCTGTTTGGGAGTGATGTAGAAGTTTGAAAATAAATAGTGGTAATGGTTGCACAATGTCATAAATATAATTTTATTATATATACATATTTTTTATAGAAAAGAAGGACAGATCTGTAGCTATTTGGGTTGGAATATGAGATAATGGTGTGCTTACAAACGGTCAACGTGGAGGACTTCTTTGGGGTAATGGATCTGTTCTGTATATTATTATGTTGGTGATACATAACTGTATGTTTTGTTATTACTCACAGAACTGTATGACAAAATATGTGAATTTCATTGTGTGTAAATTTTAAAATGTAATCTATTCCCCCAAATAAAAATCCCTTAGAAATAGTTTCTAGAAATAGGACACGCTTACCCACTAAAATAGCCAAAGGCTCCAATAATTTCCAAAGAGCTTCCAGTTTTTGTATGTCTTTTATTTTACTGGGACTATTTCCTTATACCTTAAAAAATATTTCCAAATTATATGAAAAAAAAAAAAAAACTTGTAAATACTTCGTCTGTGGGGACATGGGCTATCCACCCAAGTTACAACTATAATTTACAGAACATGCATCAGTATAGCATTCATGAAAATCGAAACAAGAATATGTTATAAGTACCTTATCAAGTAGATGGAATTTCATGATTTTCTGATAGAATGGATTGGCTCAATGTTTAACAACTGGCAGGTCAAGCCCATCATCATATTTAAACCTTTACTTTGCCTCAGGTTCAGCTCTGTTCCTGCTAAAGGACAATGGCCATTGGTCCTCTGAGCCCTGCCATTAATCATTTCTGATGTCATGTCACTAAAATTTTAGTAATTTTCATAAGATTGAAGAAGTGCTTTTTTTCTCACTAAGATAAAACACTATCTTCTTTATTCTCTTTCTTTCTAAAGATACATGAATCACATTATCTGTAACTATTTCTGATTTTCCATATTAGAAGTAATCATTTTTCTCCCAATGTATTTTTAATAAGTCCGATAGTGAAGAGTATTATCATTTCAGTTCTTTCAAAATGTCTGAAATGAATAGTAGCTATACTTTTCATAACTGTCACTAAGACTTTGAGTTATTTACCTATGAGTTCAGTTGGTAGTAACTTCCAAGATACTCCCTTTTTTTTCAGGGAATCATTTCATATATCATCTTTCAATTCCAGTCACTCCCCGTGACTGTAACACTAATGAAGAATTCCTCTACAACTGCCATCTTGTATTTGATGTTCCCAAGCATACCAAGATGTGTAAAAGCTCAGGATCAATGCAACCCATTCTTTATTAACTATGATACCTGATCTCCCAAAACAAAAAATAAAATCGTTTTATAACTCACGGAACAGCTCTCAAGCCACAAATGTGTCATTCAATGCCATATGGAAACACCAATTTCATCATTGGTTTCACAATAACCATTCAAAATGAGATTTGTAGTTGTATGTGTTAGCTTGGATGGTTCCTGGTAAGTAGGCCATCTTTGTAGAAATCCCATTAGAAAGAAAACTCATGTGTATTCCTCTTCAGTATAAGATTTCTTTTATTTGAAACATTTTTCACCAAACTGCATCTCTGTGCTCTGTGATTTATTGTACTCTACATCTGGATTTTACAGTTATAATCTAATGGTAATAGAGGCAGAGTTATCTACATGCACTTAAAGGCCCTGTAATAATTTCCTCTGTCTTCTGAGGCAAGTCCTATTACAACGTATTTACATCTTATATTTGAAACCTTTTCAGTTTTGCATTACATATTCATGGGTTTTAAATTATCCACATCTACTTGAAATAATGTTGACAAATCTTATGTTTCCTCTTGGGTCCTTAATAGAGCTTCTTCCTCCCCACCATCAGGGTTTAAAGAAATGTCTGTGGGTAAAACCGATGCTTATTTGTCATCCATGGACACACATACACCACGGTACTGCAAGATATAATTGTAAAATAAGAGAAGGTTTACTGGGAAAACTCACAAGCAGAGATGCAGTGGAGGGCAAGACTCCACCATGCTCTTGGATCAAGTCGAGAGGCATGTTAGGTAGAGCACAGCTGGAGAGCCTTTAAGCTTTGTCTCCAGTACCCGGCTGTTTTACTATTGAGCTAATTCAAAACTGCTGTGCGAGCAGCCTGCTAAGAAAGTGGGAGTGTGGAGAGGAGGAGAATGAGCTTCAGACTCATCCAAATTTGTCTCTCCTCAGCCCACCCCATGGCCCTTGGTGGCTCATTAAGTATGAGTCTTTCCATTAACTCTTATGGATTCTGGGTCACACTGATTCTTGCATAATTACCTAGTAGGTCTCCTGCAGCTGAGAAAGATAGCAAGCCACTGCTTTAAACAATTGTGAAGGACCATTTTGGCCTTTTCATCCTTATCTAAAACAGGAAAACTACACACACTAAACTTTCTGAGGTCAGAGGTATTGGTGTGTGACCAGTGAGGTCTGTTATTCTTCTTTGTTTCCAAGTTAGACTGTAAATCCACTTTTAATTAAAAATAAGTTCTTTAGAGACTCAGAAATCATGCTTTTGTTATTAAAAGCAACTTCTGGGCATAGAAGAAGGTAGCTATATAGGTATAAGAGGCAAAACTATTATCCAGAATCATATCATTCCAGGTGTCCTTAATCTTGGCAGGATACACTATTCATTTACTCACCAAGTTCATAAACTGTCATCCAAACACCATTGCCAAGGCAAAAGAAAATTTTAAATATTGAAAATGGCTAACATATTCCTCTGCCAACTCTTATTAACTCATGATTCTTGAGTGCACTGTTGCTCAGCCAAGGCAAAGTATATATAAAGTATATGTACAACTGTTAAAGAGTAGCGGGCAGCCAGCCCCACCAGTCTAGAGGATATAGTTAATCGAGAGGCTAAAGTGAAAGCGTTAGTTGCTCAATCATGTCAACTCTTTGTGACCCCATGGACTGTAGCCCACCAGACTCTAGTCATGGGATTCTCTGTGTAAGAATACTGGAGTGAGTTGCCATTCCCTTCTCCAGGAGATCTTCCTGACCTAGGGATCTAACCCAGGTCTCCTGCATTGCAGGCAGATTCTTTACCATCTGAGCCACAAGAACAGGGGCAAATAAAGGATTCTCTGAGTGTCAAAACATTTCCCATTGGACATTCCTGTCAATTATGGTGGTTCTATGCCACTTGTGAAAGCATCGGAGAAATATTTTATTCAATGGGAATCATTATAATGGGTGTAGGAACAAGTGCAATGGGGTTTTGTAGTGAGGAGAGAAACTAGACTCACCTCCAAGTACAAGGTTAGCAAGTGGGAATTTATAGCCAAAGATCAGGGTGCAGGTCAGTGGATACTAAATTACTAAGGAGGAAATGTTAGGAATAAGGAGGGATTCTGGCTAAATAAACTAACAAGATACTTCTTGAAGGCAGGCCAAGGTGATCTGGCATTACCTGGGGGATAGTGAAGAATAAGAAACCTGGTTAGTTCTCAAGGGTAACAGGATATGGAAAAAAAATTTTTTTAACCTGTAAAAGTAAGTTTTTAATGGCTGGTTAATTATATCACTGCATTTTCTTTGCAATAGTGTACCAACTCAAGCACCTAAAAATGGAATATGCACAAAGATTAAATTAAGACTCAAAAAATTGACTATATATTTGTATTTGTATTAACAAATGTCATAACCATTCTGTTGATATGTATTATATATTATTATATATTGTATAATACATGATATATTGTCCTCTATTAGAACAGTTAAACTTATGAGTCTATAACAAAACTCATGAGTCTATAACAGAAATTGATAAAGACCATGTTAAAACAAAACTACTGGGACTAACAGGTTGCAATTGTAAACAGCAACAAACATATTCACTCAGATCTGGAGTATTTTCAGTTTTATAATTGGTGAGTTATACCAAATTATCAGGATTCTTGCTAAACTTGGATAATGCAGAGACAAACATGGGAAAATGGAAGTTTGGCTGAAAAGTTCAGGGAAACCTGTGTAGAGCCTGGATCAGGAACAAGTCTGTGTCATGTACTGTGCATTAGTGTAGATGTTTATATTAGTCAATTTCAGAAATGCTGACACATGGAGAATTAAAATTTAGTCCATACCATAAAACTACTAATGCTGCTGGGTACAAATAACTTATCTCATGTTTGGCACATGGCTAAGGCATTCCAAGGGGCTTCCATGATGGCTCAGACAATAAAGAATCTGCCTGCAGTACAGGAGACCTGGGTTTGATCCTTGGGTTGGGAAGATCCCCTGGGGAATGAAATGGCTACCGAATCCAGTATTCTTGCTTGGAGAATCCCATGGACAAAGGAGCCTGGCAGGGTACAGTTCATGCGGTTGCAAAGAGTTGGATGCAACCAACACTTTGACATTTTTTCAAGGTATTCCATAGGATTTACCCACCTCTGAGGAGAACTGATTTTTATTAGTGATTTATGCCCTTTTTTAAAGTGGAAAATCTTACTGACAAGATCCCTATTGAGCTAACAGTTTAGAGAAAGCTATAGATGGGCCATCTTGTGAGAAACTACTAGGTAACTACATTGCCTAGCATGTAGGTACTAGATACATAAATACCTCCCAATTCAAGACATTAACTAAGACTCAGATACTAGGCCTCACTCCTGATAGTTGTATCATGTCCATTTTTCAACAGATTATTCATACGCTTACCTTCTCTTATGGAATTTATGATTCAGTGAAGATGCTTTGCAGGAAAAGTCACAGTCCTTTTTCAGTGAAAATGATTTGCATTCAGGTCAGTTCAGTTGCTCAGTCGTGTCCGACTCTTTGAGACCCCATGAATTGCAGCACGCCGGGCCTCCCTGTCCATCACCAACTCTCGGAGTTTACCCAAACTCCTGTCCATCGAGTCGGTGATACCACCCAGCCATCTCATCCTCTGTCGTCCCCTTCTCCTCCTACCTCCAATCCCTCTCAGCATCAGAGTCTTTTCTAATGAGTCAACACTTCGCATGAGGTGGCCAAAGTATTGGAGTTTCAGCTTTAGCATCAGTCTCTTCCAAAGAACACCCAGGGCTGATCTCCTTTAGAATGGACTGGTTGGATCTCCTTGTAGTCCAAGGGACTCTCAAGAGTCTTCTCCAACACCACAATTCAAAAGCATCAGTTTTTCAGTGCTCAGCTTTCTTCAAAGTCCAACTCCCACATCCATACATGACCACTGGAAAAACCATAGCCTTGACTAGATGGACCTTTGTTGGCAAAGTAATGTCATTTTCTTTCAGTAGGTTGCAATCAGAGGCCTATTGCTAGGTCTCAGAATAAAGTTCCCAAGTACAAAACCCCAGAAGAAACTGAATGCTAGTGGAGGCTTTTGCTTGTTATCTTATATTATGTTATGTTTTGCTTTGACTTTGGTTGTTTTTACTAAGGCTCACTACAGCTATAAGGTTGGCCCCAGGAATCTGCAATTTTGGATCTCAAGTATTTGATATCCCAAAGACAGGGTTTGTCTTACTGCTACCTGGATACATTTCAAGATGATGGCCTGTCAATCAAGTTTGGCCACTAATCATACGCCTTGGGATAGAGCTTTTAGTAAAATTACCAAGGATGCATTCCCTTCAATACCTGAAGAACTCAAACAATTGGTGAGCCTCATTCTTTACAGGGAGAAACAGAAAGGCCAGTAAATTATATTTAATATGCCATTAAATGTCTTGAAGGATTGCAATGATAGTTGTGTGGCAGCACCTTGGAGTCTATCCTCATTTAAGGTCCCATTCATACTGTCACTTGTGCTTGGATGCCATTTGATGTAATGAGAAGAGATTCTGCAGTAGGGACCACTATCAAAATATCATCAATATCCCAAAATGTTTAGACCTCATTGAGAAGCCCATATTTTACTTGAGTTTGTGCAATTCCTGATGACATTTCCCAGGAAAGCTTGGGAGATAAACACAGACTGTGGTACTTGTCAAGTAAAGACAAACTGATCTGGGGGATTTTTAGTTAAGGAGTATGGACAGTAGGGTA
Organism: Budorcas taxicolor; assembly: GCF_023091745.1. Lineage (NCBI taxonomy): Eukaryota > Metazoa > Chordata > Mammalia > Artiodactyla > Bovidae > Budorcas > Budorcas taxicolor. The sequence goes on from NC_068910.1 coordinate 93,730,147, forward strand.
CTAACACTGCCCAAAGTTACCTATGAAATATCACTGGTGACAACTATTTGTTCAGCCACTGTAATGAGATGCAACATTACAAGAACAACATTCCCTTGTTTATAATTCTCAACAGTTTGCAGTAAGTCTACAAATACCAGTGACTTTTAATGACTTTTCACTGATCAGAATGGGAGGTTGTTTTTAATATCACCCTTGTCTCCAGTGATGCTTAATGAGGACAGTAAAGTTGTTTTTTTTCTTCTTCTTTTGAGAGGTGACATTATTTCAATGCCACAGCCTTTATAACTTTTAAGCAGTTCTGAGCCATTCAAATACTAGAGAAGCCAACAAGGCCCACAATCTATGCATCTGATCCACAGGTTCAGGTGCCCATGCACTCCAGGTTAATTAGAGGTAAGACAACACAGAAAAATACACAGTCCAGAACCCCCTCCTTCACTAGGGCCCTCCTCCCAACAAAATAAGTAGCAGCTACATAAAATGAGATTTCCTCATAGTTCCATTGTTCAATAACCCACATGCCACATGGTCATTTCCATTTTTCAAACTGCACAAATAGCCAAATAAATTCCAGTATTGATATAAGTCAATTAACCTGGATGCATTTCTGGACAACCCCTTTCTTAATTTATTCCAGTTCTTATCTGTTCAAGTAAGTATCTATAATTCAGAGAAATACTGTACATAGAGCGAAGAAACTGCCCCTAAGAAATAAAGTCAGTAAAGAAAAAAAAAAAGTAATTTAAAAGTGGAGATCCAAAAATTACCCACTTTGAGTAGAAAATGGAATGTGAGTCAGGCAAAGGAGCCAAATATCAGTGTGACCTCTTCTGGCTCAAGACCCTACATACTTCTGCCAGCCATTGAACATCAGTATTCCATTGAACATTGAATATCATGGCATATTTTTTCAAAGATTCTGCCATTAAAGTAGTTTCTCTTTCCGAGGATGTAGGAATCCACTCACCCAACACCTGCATGCTCTTTGATATGAGTTGTCCTTCACCTGAAAAACCCTTTCAAACATACTGTAGTTGTTTCATCTAATTCATCCTGAATTGATCATCTCAATTTACTGAGTCTCACACGCATTTTGCAAAGCTACCAAGTCTTAGAGACTGATGTTATTTTTCCCTAGGCTACCCAGGAGTCAAACACAAGTCAACAAGGCATTGTCAGACTTGCCAGAGTTACTGGGGAAAAAGTAGCAAAGAGGTACATGAAGTCAAGCAGAAAGTGAAGGAGAGATGCCAATCACCTCTCTTCCCTCTATGACATTCTCTGTTACCTGGAATAAAATCAGGTTTCACTGGTTTGTCATTTTCCACTACAAATACATTAAAAACATTTGATCTCAAAAGGAATGTTGAAATAGCTACTCTGCCTGGTTTCAATCCATTCTCAATGCTGCCATTTAGCTTTGTAAACTCAGAAATGATCCCTCATACATTTTTTTAAAACTGAAGTTTTTCTTCCCAATTTCAGAATAAAATCACTACCAAACTCCTTCACCTAACAAAAAGGATAACATGACCTGAACATACTTCTTCATCCCCACTTCACCCCAGTGGGACTTTGTGTACTATTGTCATATAAAGGGAACCCACTGAAATTGTGCATTATAGTGAAAATTTCCAATACATTCCTTTTAACTATTCCCCAACTGACACTGCACTTCCATCCTACAAAAGATATTAATGATGAATGAATTCAATATTCGCAGCAAAGAGTTGGAATTTTCACTGTTGAAGTCAAAGTCTTTTCTGATCCATCATAAAAATAGAATGTAACCTCTTTAGGGACTAGATATATTGCATTCATCTTTTGTCCGCACTGCCTATGATATAGAGCTGGCTCGTGGTTGACCCTCAACAAGAGTATGCCAAATAAATGAAATTAATTAACTGTGAATGCATGAATGGATAAATGACACTATGGAACAACTAGTAAGAGTTAACTTAAAGCTCTGGGGGAAAAGAAATGCAGACGTGCACTCTAAGGGATCAAAGCAATGAAGTTAACCTGCATCAACCATGCTGGATAACTGAGTTAACAAACCACAGATTCACCCTACACAGACAAACAAAACTCTTACGTGGAAAAAAAAATGGCATCATACCAGGCACTCTTTCATCTTATTCTACTCTGGGAAACAGGAAAGTACATTCCATTTCTTGAAATCACTTTCCTTGATGATTTTTTTCATCCTGCTATGTTGATTGATCTTCATCAGTTTAGCCTTGAAATGATAAAAAGGGTGGAATATAAACAAAGAGCTGCCTGCACAATATTTAGGTAGCAAACATTCATCAGTGTGAACAGCTCTAACTTAAAAGCAGTAAGAAGAGTATTCCCCCAATGCCCAAGTATAGTTCGCAGCTTTAATGAAAAAGATACAATTAGAACAAAGGCACTTGCTCACTTCAAGTCACAATTCATCAAGCTGTCAAAGACAATAAAATGCTACATACCTAATCTTTCCTGTTAACCATAATGTAGGCAATGCAATTACATTGTTGCAGCAAATTGGCAAGAATTAAAGGAAAAATTAATGTAAAAAGCCTTGTGAAAATTTCTGTTCCAGTAAATGGTATCATTCATATTTAAAAATCGAGTAAAGAAATATTAAGTGAATTAGCAATAAATACTTTTCGTTAGACCCATTTTCTTGCTGAAAAGTATTAGATATTTTTAAGCATATAAGCAAGGAAAAATTAAATAGTGGCACTAAAGTCATCTATTAAAATTAAAACAAAAGATACTTTTAGGTGAAATGGAAAGTAATGATATAAACTCTCAGTAATACACAGAAATGCAAGAGGATTGATAAATTTAATCTAAAAAAATGTTCAAAATGCTTTCAAGGGACTTCTTTCATAAACAGTAGATCCCTAGTCATACAGAAAAGAAAACTAGCTGATTACAAAATTATACAATTAATTATAAAGAGTGTTCTCCAAATGACCTTTATTTCCCAAACTCAGCTCATAGCACTGTAAGAAACACAGAAAAATAAGGCAGACACTTCTCCCTTGCTTTAAAAGTGCAAACATTATCTGAGGACTATAACTGCCATGCCAAGGATTAAAAAGATGGGGAGAAGTCCTGTCTGATCTGGAGGAGCCCACATTCCCCTGAGGAATGCTGTGTATAAACAGATCAATGCAACTTATACTTGACTGTCCATGGATGCCGAGAAAATGGAGGATGTGTATTTTTCACATCTGATCTAACCTGGCTTCAGATCTCCACCCTGGTTCATAACAATGATGAGACTGGTTTTTCAAGTTTGGTTGATAGTCTAATTTTAATTTATTAGTTGCTCAGCTAATTCAAAGTTTAATCCTCACCATGCTGTTTCTGCTACTTCCACGTCTGTTCCTTAAGAAACCAAAGCATTATGGAGGGGTGGAGCTTATGAGACTTTCAGACTTAGACACTCTCTCCAACCTGCAGCCTGTCCTCTGAATCTGGACTTCTCTATGCTGTGGGTTCAGCAAGCTTAGTTCTCCTTTGCTGTCTCATCAACACCCTGATCCTTGTTGCCATTTGGGCTCTCCCCATGTTCTCCTCATAACCTCGGCCACGTGCGTACTTTGCCCTAATAGATCAAGCTTTTCTGCTCATCCTCCCCCTAAGCTCATAAGCCATTACTATCAGTCACCTGCATACTTTTAAAAGCATAGAGGCATTTTTCCATTTATCCCTTCTGCACACACACCCAAACTGCTACTAGCTCCAGTTCTCTTTGCTTGCTCAGAACACACATCCATTTCTACTCTGATGTAGCTACCCCATAGTGAATTCTCATTTTAAATTCCGAATAGGAAATAGGATCAAAAAAGCACTCCTTCCCTTCTTTTCCCCCTCAATAAAACACTCTGTTACTTTTCTCCTATCTATACTATAAATCCTGTACTTCTTTACAGGAAATGAAGATCTTTCTTATACTATTTTCAGGCAGCAGATACATATCGTATGTTATACTTTTCTCATGTTTCTTCCAGGGGGCATAAAGCCACATAGGTGAGGTGAGGTGAAGTCGCTCAGTCATGTCCGACTCTTTGCGACCCCGTGGACTGTAACCTACGAGGCTTCTCTGTCCATGGGATTCTCCAGGCAAGAATACTGGAGTGGATTGCCATTTCCTTCTCCAGGTAAAGCCACATACTTTCACCCTAATTATGGACAGATTTTAGGAAGAGGTAATAATTCTTTCCAGTAAGTAAAACACATAGAAAATCCTCAAAAATATCATCCTTGATAGACCATTATCTTATTACAAGTGTGGCACAGGGAGGCAATGCTAATACTGTGAAAGCATAAATAAGATTAGATTAAGAGACTGAAGAAGGTTTGGAAAAAAGGGCAGTTGATTACGATGGTAAAGACAAGTTGAATTTTCAAAAACTGAAATGACAAATATTAAAAATCAAGAGATCTATCTATATTTATACAAATGCATTTATTTATTGACCAACAAAGAGTTCTGTGGAAGACACAGATATGTGCTGCCTAGAGGCACAACTCCAAGAATGAACTTGCTGTTAAGCTATGGCATATTCAGAAAGTAACCTTCAGCTCTTAGTTCTTTCTGGGTCTGCCCCAGTTTCAGAATAAACAGCATTTTGAGCTCATATGTACTGCAGAGCAAGGTGAGGGTATAAAGTCCCAGGAATTTGGGCCTAATGTGGTGATCTGACGGGCATTACTCACTCTAGAACTCCCTGCCACGTGGGCTAGGGCTGTATGGGGCCCACACTGTAATTCAGCTCTTTCAAGGTGAAGTTTTGCCTCCTCCTTTTCCTTTCATGGAAGTTGTTCCTTAATAAACACTTTGCACCCCAGCTCTATCTTAGCTCCTGCAGAAAAAATAGGCCATTTGATGGAGTTTTGGGGGTTAGATGATTCAGCAACCAGCAAGTAGTGAGGACTCCATCACTACTGTAAAGTCAAGAAAACTCCTCAACAAGGTGGAAATTAATGCTTTACCAGTGGTTACTATCCCAGGGAAATGGGGAATATGTGAGAACAGGTAAAGATCAGACCTTGCAACTTAGCAAGAACTCATAGATGTAAAGTTGACAGGAAGGGATGGATATGGCTAAGGACCATTCTTGCTCCATTTGGAAAGATAACAAGCAGCAGAGGTAACAGGCAAAAAAAGAAAGAAAGAAAGAAAACCAAGTATGAAAGCCAGAGGACTGCTTGACTGCCTACAAAGATGCTCTTATCATCTGCACAACAGGACAGAAGAAAACAAAGACCAAGTCTAGGACATAACAGACAATGTGATTGACTGTCCAACAACAAACAAGGTGAAATGCTCACTAAAGCCAGTCAGTTATGCCATGAACTGGGCTCTGAATAGGAAATCCTAGGATGCTGACATGTAAGACAGAGCTGCTGAGTATACATGGAACAGACCCTATGGTGCAAGGGGTACACTGGGATAGATATGATGTGTCCCAGATCCTCCATAAAGACAGAGCCTGATGTGGGGTGTAACACCCTGATGTGAATTGTATATAACACCCTCCAGTTAACATCCTCAACTGCTTACCAAGTAAGGCGAGTATTAAATTGAAACAGTTCAGCCTGTTGCACAACATTCTGACAAGTAAACTTGCAACAGAGGCCCCTGCTGGTTTGTTCTAAGTGTGTCTAGTCTGTTTTACTATTTCTTTTGCCCAAGCTTGCCTCTTCATTTCTTTCACAGATTTCTATGTCTTAAATATTGTGTAAGTATATTCAGTACATCTTATATATATTGTATATGTATATTCAATACATCTTGAATCTCAAACTCCATCCCAAAGACCGCTTCCAGAAATACCAAATTGCAAATCAAACCGTTCAAAGAGAAATTATAGTGCTGGTATTAACATACAATTAAAAGGTATTTGGGAGGGGAGGTTGTTGCTTATAGATCATAGTTAATGAAAGTTTGATAGGAAGTGTTTATGGTGAATTTTTGTACTTCAAAGAGAATTTTTGTCATCTCTTAAACTACCCATTCCTTGTAGGTTCTAAATCTTGGGAATTCCCTGGGTGAAATCTGAAACTTCCCGCCCCTCCCCAGACAAGCAAGACATGGAGAGACTGAAACAAGAGGACTGAAAGTCCAGCTTGGCAGCTGGCAGCTTTCATAAGCATAGGAACGTACTTAACTTGTCTTGAGCAGCAGCAAGTTGAGTAGATTTCCACACCCGCTGGAATCTTGGTTTATGTAGATGCCTTAACTGGATTCACTTGTGTATACTGTCCAGATGGTCTCAGCAACACATTGTTCTCTCAAGGCCACAGCTATGAAAAGGGATCCCACTACAGAAATATTAGGGCTTCCCAGGTAGCTCAGTGGTAAAGACTCTACCTGCCAATGCAGGAGGAGAGGGTTTAACCCCTGGGTCAGGAAGATCTCCTGGAGAAGGAATTCATGGAGAGAACTGCCTGGAAAATTCCGTGGACAGAGGAGCCTGCTGGGTTCTAGTCCAGGGTGTCACAGAGTCCAAAGTGGCTGAGCATACAGGTAACAATGTTACCCACCCTCTGGAGTTGGGCCATAGCAAGGGTCGACCTGCCCAGTGTCACGGGAGACAAAAGAACCAGACTGAGATCACTTCAGAAGCAAAGGAAAAGTTTGGTTTTTTGATCAACTAATGGATGCATGGGAGATTATGTGCTCAGGCACAGGCTTTCCACATGGCTCTGGTATAGTTTTCCCAATGTCTTGTAGTTCTCAGCACCTCAGAAAGAAGTGCTGGGCATAGCAGTTTTGCAAAGGCTCCGCGCACAGGCTGCCACAGCCATCCAGATTGGAGGTATTGTGAGCAGCACTTCTGTGTAAGGTCTGCCAAGTCTAGGTGTCAGGTGCAACAGTTCTTGTGGGAACTCTGATCCAGCGGGCTGAGGATCCCAGTGGGCTTTGACAGTGATGGAAATCACAGGCAGAAAACGTATTTCAAGAACGGGAAATAGAATGAGGCATCTCTGACGGCCCAAGTCCAGCTGGTGGATCCACCAGCAGTCAGGTCCTCTCAACAACCTTGTCTAATACACTACTGCTCCTGACCTGCCAGCCCTTGTGATCTCACCTGCCTTCTTTTTCAGTGTGAGCCAAGAGGTTAGCAAGGTTCACTATCCTGGAGATGACTCATTTGGCCAATATCTGGCTGCACTGGAGGCAGATGCCCCAGCTAAAATCTAGGCACATTCAAGGGAAAATGCAGATTAAAATAATTTCTGATATAAGTAACACAATTTTCAACTGAGAGCCTCATGGTCCAAAAACACTGATTGACTAACTCTTCTATGCCTTGTATGATTTAATAAAGGTGACACACTAGCAGATTAATCAGGTATAAACACACAACATTATTTGGATAATGGCATGGGAGCCTGCTTGTGAGGAAATAATAATGTTCCAGAGCACTCTATTTTGGGAGACAGCTCTTCTCTTGAGAGACATTTCAGTGTTCAGTAAGAACAGGCTTTGCCATCTGTCATTTAAGTCTGGCTGCATGAATATAGTAAGTGAAGGCATCTATGTGTGCTGTAACTATACAGAAAACATCTTCATGACCCAGATAACCACGATGGTATGATCACTCATCTAGAGCCAGACATTCTGGAATCCCAAGTCAAGTGGACCTTAGGAAGAATCACTACAAACAAAGCTAGTAGAGGTGATGGAATTCCAGTTGAGCTATTTCACATCCTAAAAGATGATGCTATGGAAGTGCTGCACTCAATATGCCAGCAAATTTGAAAAACTCAGTAGTGGCCACAAGACTGGAAAAGGTCAGTTTTCATTCCAATCCCCAAGAAAGGCAATGCCAAATAATGCTCAAACAACCACACAATTTCACTCATCTCACATTCTAGCAAAGTAATACTCAAAATTCTTCAAGCCAGGCTTAAACAGTACATGAACAGTGAAATTCCTGATGTTCAAGCTGGATTTAGAAAAGGCAGAGGAATCTGAGATCAAGTTGCCAACATCCACTGGATCATCCAAAAAGCAAAAGAGTTCCCAAAAATAATCTACTTCTGCTTTACTGACTGCACCAAAGCCTTTGACTGTATGGATCACAACGAACTGTGGAAAATTCTTCAAGAGATGGGAATACCAGACCACCTTCCCTACATCCTGAGAAATCTGTATGCAGGCCAAGAAGCAACAGTTAGAATCATACATGTAACAACAGACTGGTTCCATATAGGGAAAGGAACATGTCAAGGCTGTATATTGTCACCCTGTTTGTTTCACTTATATGCAGGATACATCATGCAAAAATGCTGGGCTGGATGAAGCACAAGCTGGAATCAAGATGGCTGGGAGAAATATCAATAACCTCAGATATGCAGATGACACCTCCCTTATGGCAGAGAGTGAAGAAGAACTAAAGAGCCTCTTGATGAAAGTGAAAGAAGAAAGTGAAAAAGTTGGCTTAAAACTCAACATTCACAAAACTAAGATCATGGATCTGGTCCCATCACTTCATGGCAAATAGATAGATAAACAATGGAAACAGTGAGAGATTATATTTTGTGTGGCTCCAAAATCACTGCAGATGATGACTGCAGCCATGAAATTAAAAGATGCTTGCTTCTTGGAAGAAAAGCTATGACCAAACTAGACAGCATACTAAAAAGCAGAGACATTACTTTGCCAACAAAAGTCCTTCTAGTCAAAGGTTTGGTTTTTCCCAGTAGTCATGTATGGATGTGAGAGTTGGACTATAAAGAAAGCTGAGAGCTTAAAAACTGATGCTTTTGAACTATGGTGTTGGAGAAGGCTGTAAAGAGTACCTTGGACTACAAGGAGCTCAAACCAGTCAATCCAAAAAGAAATCAGTTCTGAATACTCATTGGAAGGACTGATGCTAAAGTTGAAACTTCAATACTTTGGCCACCTGATGTGAAGAACTGACTCATTGGAAAAGACCCTGATGCTGGGAAAGATTGAGGGCAGGAGGAGAAGCAGATGACAGAGGATGAGATGGTTGGATGGCATCACCGACTCAATGGACATGAGTTTGAGCAACCTCCAGGAGTTGGTGATGGACAGGGAAACCTTGCGTGCTGCAATCCATGGGGTCTCAAAGAGTCGATATGACTGAGCAACTGAACTGAACTGAACTGTGTGCTATAACATCCTCCAGGCCCATGGAAGGGAAAATGAAGGTGGCCAAATGATAGCACCAATGGAAGACAGAATTTGCCCATCTAACACTGAGAAGAAGGAGGTTGCCAATTTCTGTTTCCATGGGCCAGATTCTCCCCTTTTCTCAATGAAAACCCAGGTTTTCAAATCCAGGTACAATAGCCAAAACCCCAGGTGGGAGCCATGGCCAAAGATTTGTGCCACAAAACACTAAGTGTCATATGGCAATACTCAATAAGTACTTGGGTTGCATGATCAGTCATCATCAAACCAGTCACTCTCCTTTAATGTGACAGAATGAATACACAGTTCCAGGGAGACCCTTTCCATATTCCTGCTACAGCTGGGGTGATTCTGTTTCAAGGGATTTTTCTGTTCCCAACACAGGGGTGCTGGGTATCCAAATATCCATAACCCAAGTTAAGCCACATAAACCCATCCCCAGTCTGAGCATAGCCAGACAGTGCTCTAATTGGGGTATTTTTAGAACTCTTCTAGTCAGGAGTTTGCTGTGCCTCCTATATAGTTTGATCTACAGTAAAAGAGTACCCTTGCCCAGTGTTCTTGATAGCCTGGGCCACAGACCAGGTGTCTGGATTGGTACTGGTAATATCAGATGGACCGACTGCCAGTCCTAGCTTCTTCCTTAATGTACTGCTTTAGGGGCCTCCCGTCTTCTTCCTAGTGTAGTGATACGACCATGGCAATCCCGATGAGCTGGAGAAGGACAGCTGCCCACATATTCAACACTTGGATTGATTCTTTTGCCTGGCATACAAGTGGGCCCTCTGTTGAAATGCATTTTGATCAAGCGGCCATCCTTTAACTAGACACCACAGGAGCAGTGGAAGTCTGACATCGAAAAGATAGGTATTTACTAGAAATGTGTATAGAAAGTCTTTGCCCTCTGTAAAATAACAATTGTGGCCTAGGTCTTAGATGTCAATGTGGCTACAGCTTTGGGAATATGACCATGTCTGTTGGCTGGGGGAGGCAGTGCTGTCAGGCACAAGAGGTGGGCTTGGGTGGCATATGCCAGACCAGCTCCCCACCTCCTCCCCTCTTTCATGGTGTGTGTTCCATTTCAGGTACAGTCTGTTTCAGTAGGTCAGGTTTGCAGCAAGACAATGGGATCCCATCTGAGACTGAATAGTTTCTTCTCATCACTGGGGGTGAAGTAACTTACCCATCCTGGTGGGAAGTCCCATTGCAAATTTCAATAGATAATGCCTTTCCTAGATGTGATGCGACTTAGCATTTTTAGTATAATCTATGATAAGAGTTGACCCATTGCAGGATTTAGGGCAACAGTTGTTTCCTGGGACGTCAATACCTTCATGGTGTTTCATGTCCTGGCGGGGGTACCCACTCTGACACATAGGACAATAGGCCCGAGTGGTTGATCATTCAAGTACAATTAAGTCTGAAGTAGTCCTTTAGTTCACCTGGCCAAGGTGGTTTTACCTAATTGCAATTTAATCTGCTGCTTTAATATTCCATTCTTTCCTACAAAACCTGCAGCTTTTAGTTATAGGAGAGATGGATTTTTCATTCAATATCATGTTCTTTTGTTAGTCTTAAACATCATGACCTTTGAAATGTGACTCCCACCCCCACTTACTATCTATTTAACAGGGTATCTGTATGTGTTGCTCAGCTTTTCTAACCCACTAATTAGGGCATTCTGATTTGGACAGGAACACGGGAAAGCTTGGGTTAAGCCAGATGCAGTATCCACATAAACTAAGGCATATTTGATCTCTCACTCAGAAGGAAGGGGCCAATATAAACAAACTGTCAATCCCTCACCAGTTGGGAACTCTAGCATAACGTGCCAGCCTCCTTTGGCAGTTGCCTTGGGCATTGTTTAGAACACACAGAAAATGCTGTTACTGCATTAACCAAGTCACCATCCCACCTGGGCACTATGGCGGTCATTCTTTCTATGCACTCAATCTACTGTGTCTACCTAAGGGTTGTTTGTGAGGGCTTGTACCTGGCAGTGCATCCTGATTGCCAGACTGTGTCAGCGCCTCGTGAGCCCGGATGCGGAAGGCAGTGAGAACTGCCTCAGTTTCTTGCAGATGAACCCAAATATCTTTCCACACATCCTGACCATGCAAATACTTATTTGTGATCATCTACCCCTTGGCTTTCCATTGTCCAAGCCAAGGGTTATCTCTTCAGAACAGGCCAACTGTCAGTGAAAACGGTTAATGTCTAAGAATCATGAGTAATCACCAGCTAAATGGCACTAAGTTGAGCCCACTAGCTGCTGAGGTCCATTCCAGCTGGTGTCAGTGTTAGCCTGAATAATGACTATAATCCATGTTGCCACTCTTCCCTAGAACCCCCTCTATTCCAGGCACAGCAGGAATTTGCCCCAGGTTGCAGGGACCCCACACGAAGAAGAGCAGGGACATTGGGAGAATCTCTGTGCTATGCAGGGCCTGGTAGCACCCGCATTTCTAGAGAGGTCGGACTGGCAGACAGGAACTCCTCTGCTGCAAGTAGCCACTGAGTCAAATTGGAAGTCTGAGCCATAGCAGAGGTGAGTTAATGGAACATCTTCTCAACCTAGCCCTTGTTAGGAAGAGGAGTTCTCACCATGATATGGCCTTCCTAACGGAGAGGCTCTTCCAGGAGGAGCGCTGTATACATTGCTAGGAACAGTGAATAGCGAGCCCCATAGGAAGGTCTCCTATCATCTCACCAGGAGGCACTCTCAGCCTGCATTCTACCCTGGGCATGGGAGGTACCCACCCGATAAGGGATGGTAAGGGTAGGTGGGAGGTCTGAACTGTTGTCCAGGTATTAACTTTTGCACAGGCTGACCAACACAACCATGGGTTGTGGGTCTGCCTTTTCAGGGGGTCCTGGCAGCAATGAGGTCAAACTGCATTTGCTTCCAGGTTCCCATTAGCAGACACTTTACAGCTGACTGTGGTAGCCTTTTGGCTTTTTTGTGTTCCCTTTCTGCCTTGGGCCTTTCCCACAGCCCATACTTTTCCCTATATTTGTCAGTTTCCCCTCAGATCAGCAATGGATTTTCTAATATCATAAATATCTTGTCCCACAGCCAAACTCAGCAGGGATACCAACTTTCCATGCCAGGTACTAGGGGTGAATTGGAATGTATTGGACTCCATTCCTACACTGAATGTGGTCCACTCAGTTCCTTTAAGATGAGCATAGATTGCCTGCCTCATTCCCAACTCCCCAAGAATTTCTTGTACCTCTTCTGCAGATTTCCAGGGTCTCATATGCCCAGGGCCAAGATTCCCAACAGGATAGAATAGTCCAATCTACAAAGGAATGAGTAGTGAGTACCCTGAACCCCCTGAGTGCCAGCCAGGCACTTCTGGAGGCCACAAAGTGTGTGGTGATATTGCTTATTCTCTCTGTCTCCTGCCTGGTCAGAGAATTACATAAACCCCTGTATCCCACGGGATTCTCTGGTGGCTCAGATGGTAAAGAATCTGCCTGCAATATGGGAGAGCCAGATTTGATCCCTGGTTCGGGAAGATCTCCTGGAGAAGGGAATGGCAAACCACTCCAGTATTCTTGCCTGGAGAATCCCATGGACAAAGAAGCCTGGGCAACTACAGTCCATGAAGTCGCAGAGTCAGATACAACTGAGTGATGAACACTTTCACTTTCCTATATCCACAGCTGCACTAACCATGCCCGTTTACTTTCCCTGGTTCTTTGCTGGAACTTGGCAGCTGCATTGATAAGCTCAGTAGGAGTGTATTATCTCGTCATGAGAGTTTCCTGAATTAGGGGCCACCCTGATGGCTGGGGTTGTTGTCACAGTGCTTTGACTTTCCTTTGTGCTAGGAGTCAGATGTCACAGGGGCGCTGTCTGTCTGTCAATCACAACATCCTCCTCTGGACTCTCTTCACTTTTTCAGGAAATCCACTTCTTAGCATTCCAGGCAGGCTTTATCACAAGCTTATGGACCTTGCTCCTCAGAAGTTGGCACCCTCCTAGTTTTGCATATTGCACAGGAAGGTTTCCAACTTGTTATCTTGCTTTCCCCACCTTGTCTGCCAGCCCTGATGCAAACAGAGCAGTGGACATCTTCACATCCTTCTCTCTCCTCAGTTCTTTTTCCAACTCTCTAACTTAAGCTTCAGCCTTTAGTTGGGCATCGGTGCTGAGCTGACCTGCCCATCATTGAGGCCAGCCCACAGCAGCAGCCCCGTGTTTGTCTACTTTGCTGCAGGGCACTCTGCACAGTTTCTCGAACAACTGCATTAGATTAAGTCAGTGTTTTTAGGGCATCCCTGTACTCACAGGGTGGCCCCAAAATATTTAACATTCAGATCACCCCTCCCTGTGGAGAAGTTAATGGCCAACCTGGAGTTTCCCCCAGCGATGCCTCTTTTCCAAGAATAATTTCTTTGATCTCTTGGCTGGCTTGCCAATTGTTGGTTGGTTGGCAACGCCAGAGGTTTCTAGGGTGAAATCTGTGTATGGCCTCTATACACAAAGAGCAAGGAGAGACTGAAGGTCACTCTAGATTGACCGTTTAAATAACCAAGGGAATTTGCATGCAACACCTGTCTTGCCTAGCTTCCAGACGAATGGATCTCTGTACTGTCCACCAGAATCTTAAAAGTTTACATAGAAGTCTTAGGTGAGTTTAATCATGTATACAATGCAGATACTCTCAGCATCACTCTATTCTCTCAAATCTGAAGTCTTGAAACAGCACCAAGCATGGGTATGGTGGGAAGAAGGTACATTCCAGGGACAGAGTAGGGGGTTAGGAGCCTCCAATTGCCTCAGTCCATCCCACAGGTCAACATGCAGTCACATTCTCCTGAAAACCTCTTCCAACATTCTTCCAAGCACCAAAACAAAATGTTGTGTCATAAACTTCCATTTCAGCTGTGCTTTGGGGGTGTTTCTATGTCATTGGTTCAGTCTTAACAGTTTATGCTCATTCTTAGTCTGAAAATTGGCAAATATATGGATTCTCTGGTGTACTTGAACTAGGTGGCAAGAAGTTCACATTTATAACATATAATGGATATGAGTTAACTAAGACAGAATGTATACTTAATGTAGTATGGCTGGAAGAGGAATACTTTTCTCAGAGCATTTCAGTCTAAACATTTTATTTAGAGTTTAACAAAGGAAGTCATGAAATTGGACAATATCAGAAATGAATGTAGAAAGAAAAAATATATCTATGGAGTTTCAGCGTTAAAATGTCAGAGAGATGAAGAGGACCTGAAGAGGAGCTACCAATGAAGGCAAGGAGAAGCAATGGAGAATGCAAGCCATGGGCCCTGTGAACACAACTCTTCATGAATGAGGGAAGGGTCAACTGTGTAAAATCCTTCTGAGACATCAACTAAGATGAGATTACATTCGTAATTGGCTTTTGGAGGGTGGAGATCACTGGTGACCTTGACAGAGTATTTTTATAGTGTGACAAGGTCAACATACTGATTGGAATGGGTCTAAGAGACAATAAGAGAAAACGAACTAAGGTTACATGTTTAAAAAATTCCTCTTGGGATTTTTTTTTTTTTCACAAGGAAGACAGAGAAGTTGGAAAGTTGCTGAAGATAAAATGGGATGAAAAAATGCAATAAAACAACTCTAGGCTCCCTTTTACTTCAAGATGCAGCATCATGGTCGTGCAAAGAACAGCAGAATTCTTGCCCAATTCTGCCTTGTTGGGTCAGTTTTTTTTTATTTTTCCATATAGTTGTTATTCAGTCACAAAGTTGTGTCTGACTCTTTGCAACCCCATGGACTACAGCACATACCAGTCTTCCCTGTCCTTCGTTATCTCCTGAGGTTTGCTCAAACTCATGTCCATTGAGTTGGTGATGGCATCCAACCATCTCATCCTCTGTCAACCCCTTCTCCTCCTGCTCTCAATTTTTCCCAGAATCAGAGTCTTTTCCAACAAGTCATCTCTTCACATTAGGTGGCCAAAGTATTGGAGTTTCAGCTTTAGCATCAATCCTTCAAATGTATGTTCAGGGTTGATTTCCTCTAGGATTGACTGGTATGATCTCCTTGTTGTCCAAGGGACTCTCAAAGTCTTCTCTAGCACCACAGTTTGAAAGCATAGAGTTTTCACCAAAGATTTAACATGTAAATGGCATTCAAAGTATTCCTAGTTTTCAGTCAAGTACTTTAAATTATGATCCACTCTCTTAAACACCTGCTCACATCAAAACAGCTCATTGTTAAACACCCAAGTTAACTTACAATCTCTTAACAGGTTAAACACTAGCACTTAACTCCTAAGATGTATTAGCTACAAATTGAATATTAAGTAAAAAGCACTCAAGACTATTTAAAGCTTTAGTGCCTTCTTATAAAGGTATGGTATTTGCAATCAGATATGATTTTCATTAGCTATTATGGAAATAATCCACAGAACAATGTTCCTAACTGGTATTATAAGAAAATGTTTTTCTTTGGAGCAAGAGGTGAATCAAGACAAAGATTTGGACTAAAGTAAATGGTTCGCTTACCTTGCGAGACCATTTATTTTTTGTCTCTCTCTCTGGTTATCTGGCCAGGAATAAGCAGGGACCCTGGAATATGGGTTATATTTAGTTGACCTTCTCCACCAGTAGCTGTTTGCTTTGGGAGGCAGGTGAGTGTCTGAACTTGAACTGCAACCACTGCCAGAGTAAGTAGACCTCTTACTACTCCTTTGTCTCCTGGCAGTGACTGCTTTACCACTCTCCTATCCAATTCCCCACCCTGCTGCCCAGAGAGGAGTTCTAAATGCCCAGGGCTCAAGGTGAAGAGATTGAAGCTAAAGCAAAGAGTTTTCCCAATTTCCAGTGAATTTGTATTGTTAACAATTTAACTTTTCAAAGGATTTTGGAGTAAAGCAATCAACTCTCTGCTGGAGTTGGGCAGGACATAAGGCTGAGATTGCTGAATCAATATGTGGAAACCTGACTGACAACTTAGGTAATTTGATGCAGGATTTGGGACAACAACTGGAGATAAATTACTTAACACAGTCGGGAACCAAAATTGTGTTCAGAAAGAAAATGACGTATTTTCCTGAGAGCAGTGAGGAGAATTGTTCTGACAGGACAGTGATGGGCACAAACAAAACCCTTGCAATTATTTCATATGCAACTGTGTAAGTTCTGATGAATATCTTTGAACTGCTTTTGTGGAAGGTGGGGGAGTATTGTAAAATATATGTAAATCAACTGTGATATGAATGTCTCCTCTTTAAATCCTCTTTAAAGTGCATAACTTTAGAACAGTTAGGACTAAACTATAGAAAAATGCCTATTTTGTGGAGAGAAAACTGCAGTATAAAAAGTTATATTTATATCTGTTGAAATCATGATGCAATCTTCTTAGAATTCAATTTGACTTATGACAAACTGTGTAGAATACTTTATATAAAGTTCATTTGTATTTTTAACTAGCTTGCATTGGTGCTCTAAAGAAAGTTTCTTCTGCTCTTCCCAAACTATTATCCCTCTATAAGGTAATATCTTCAGTAATTGTGAAATCCAAGGTGAACAGACCTAGCCACTTTATCAACCCTAGAACATGTGAGGTAAAAAAAGGGAAGGAAGATGTAGGGAGGGGCAAATTTAATTGATTATTTATTGCTGTTGCATACAAGCTGAAGTAACTTCAGTCATGTCGGACTCATTGTGACCCCATAGACTGTAGCCCGTCAGGCTCCTCTGTCCATGGGATTCTCCAGGCAAGAATACTGGAATGTGTTGCCATTTCCTTTACCAGGGGATCTTCCCCACTCAGAGATCGAACCTGGGTCTCTTAAAGCACCTGCATTGGCAGGTGGGTTCTTTACCACCAGCGCCATCTGGGAAGCCCTTTCCTTGTTCCTAGTCACTGCCAATTAAGAGAGGATGCTCCTGCTTTCACGAATGGTTACAAGGGTGACTTCATTTCCGCATTGCTTTAGTAAAGACTCTTCAGTTCCTTCCAAGGTGTAGCCAAGATTTGTTTTAGGCTTTTCAGATTTCAATTCCCCTTTCTAATAGAACCATCCTTGTTCTGAGGAATTACCTTCTCTGGCACCTTTCCTGTCATTCCATCAGTTCATTTCAGTCGCTCAGTCGTGTCTGACTCTTTGTGACCCCATGAATCGCAGCATGCCAGGTCTCCCTGTCCATCACCAACTCCCGGAGTTCACTCAGACTCACATCCATCGAGTCAGTGATGCCATCCTGCCATCTCATCCTCTGTCGTCCCCTTCTCCTCCTGCCTCCAATCCCTCCCAGCATCAGAGTCTTTTCCAATAAGTCAGCTCTTTGCATGAGGTGGCCAAAGTACTGGAGTTTCAGCTTTAGCATCATTCCTTCCAAGGAAATCCCAGGGCTGATCTCCTTCAGAATGGATTGGTTGGATCTCTTTGCAGTCCAAGGGACTCTCAAGAGTCTTCTCCAACACCACAGTTCAAAACCACCAATTCTTTGGCGCTCAGCCTTCTTCACAGTCCAACTCTCACCATAGATGACATGTATATGAGACAGGCCAATCAGATGCTTCCTCTTGGGTAAAAGGAAAAAGACAGCAGATGTAATTGGAACCCATCCCATTCTAAAAGCTGTAACCCTACTACTCATCCTAAATTACTACTCTTCCTAGACTCTTATTGTTCTTGTTTTCTAGCTTCTGGGGCTACTTGACCTGCTCATTGGCAACTCTCATACCCAGGGTCCCACGAATCCTTTAACCTCCGTTATTTTTCCCAATAAATTCCCTTTTGCTTAATTTAACCAGAGTTGGTTTTTGTTGTTTGCAGCTAAATATCCAAAACTTTATACACAAGACAATAATTGACTGACCCCAATGCTGATTATTCTACTGGGTATTATGCTACCACCCTAGCTCTCCATGAAGGAAATGGAAACCCACTCCAGTGTTCTTGCCTGGAGAATCCCAGGGACAGGGAAACCTCATGGGATTCCATCTATGGCATTGCACAGAGTCGGACATGACTGAAGCGACTTAGCAGTAGGTCTCCGTGAACATACAAGGGTGGGGGTGTGCATGTGTATAAGAAACCTGTGTGAACTGTTCAAAACTTATGTGACAGTTTGGCCACTTCTTTTAACCTCTTTAGCAATTATTCATATTGCTATGATAGCAAAACTGATCTTTTTCCTTGACATCCTTTCTTGATGAAATTGATCATCAAGGGTGCAACACCAAATACTTAGGAAGTCGGACATGACTGAAGTGATTTAGCAGCAGTAGCAGCAGCAGGAATTGTCCTTAATCCTTCCCTCCCCCTCACTGCCTCTAGCCAAGGCCTCACCAAGTCTTAATGATTATCATCTCTACATATTTCCCAGGCCTGTATATATAACTCCAACTCTATCACCACTTCTCTGGAGGGTAGTCATCTCTCCTCTGAGCTACTAGAAGAGCTGCCTGAAAGGTGTACTTTAATTACTGTGTCCCTCTCCAATCTATTCTCCACATACAGCCAGCAGAGCAACCTTAATGAAATAATAATTTAAACATTTCACACTCTGTTTTAAACACATCAGTAGCTTCCCAGAGCTCTTAGAACAATGCCCGAAATCCTTAATATGTCCTTCAAGCCAAGTATTCTGACATTCCTCACTCAGCCCCTTTATTTCACATAAAATGTGTACCCTGTCCACATTGATTTTTCACCGCCAGGAAGGAGCTATGTTTCTTCCCATTCATTACAAGGTCTCTGTACTTACCACTACACGCTTTGCCTTTTCTAAGTAAATTTTAAGCATCCTCCAGATGAGTATCATTCAGCTGTTTCCTGTCCCCAGAACCACTTCCCATTCTCATCAACTAAATCAAACCCCTCTATTATAGTCTTTTCAGAATCATGAACCTTTCTTGACACTACTTATTTCAGATGCATTTGCACTGTAGGTTTATATGATGATCACTTTTGCCCCTCTTCCAACAATGAAGTCTAAGCTACATAAGAACAGGGACAAAATCAATGGTTTTCATCATTGTCTCACCAGAAAAAAAGTGCAGTGTATGATAGATGTTAAGTATGTGGTAATGGACAAAGTCAATATTTTCTGTGAAAATATGAATTCCTTGACTTCTCTGTGAAAATATGAACTAATACCTGACACAATTGCTGAAAAAACTGATTGAGTTCTTCCACTAGTGCTTAGTAAAAGAATTGCTGACCTCAGCCACTAATGAAAGTTATAGACATCTTCTTTATCACTCAAGGTCAGGTACATATTATGGCCATAATATGATATTGCATAAAGTTTTAAAAAGATTATTTTCAGAGTCCCTTTGAATAATCACACTCAACATTTCAGGCATGGTAGGAAATCATCTTTTATCAATAGTCCATGATTTTGTTTTTTGATAGAGAACATTTCAGAACTGAAATCATATACTTCAAAAGAAATTTAACTTTTCCATTAGCAGAGTACATTATTTGAAATGCTATTAATCAACTCAAGATATTTAAGCAAAACCCTGAATTACATATCAACCCTACTCCATTTAACTCTTACACATGTGTCTTTGATTTTCTGGTGACAAACTAGAATTATAGATTGATTCACAAGCCTGCACCAAAGCCCATGATCCTGCAAGTATTTGGTGAGACTCACTTGGTCTGCTCTCCGATTTACAGGGCTTCCCCTGTTTCCCAGGTGCTGACTGGTGTTGGCAATTGTTTCTGACAGAAGATGAGCCACTTTTCCTATGTAAGTGTTCCATTCTGAAAGCGTTCCAGATGTTCCATTTTGGTGCAGGCGGGGGGTGGGGGAGGGGTGGGGAGTGGGACGGGGGGATGGGATGGTGTTATGGGAGGGGGGTGGAATTATCTTATGCCTACTAAGGGATAAACCAGGGGACTCAAGCATGCATTCAGAAAACGACTGTATCATCACTCCCAAGTTCTGTCAGTTCAAACCTGCTCCATTGAAGTAGTTATTTCCTAACCCTTAGATGAAATAGAATGCACACATATGCATGCCTTTTCTCACTACTCTTAGATAATAAAGTGGTTTTACTCTGGAAGTGTTGGCAGCCATCTTGTGACATTTAAAACTGAAGAAGAAAGCTGAAGCCAAGAAAAGGAAGTTGAAAAATTGAACAATTTAGTCCCTGGTGAAACCGTTTACCTCAATTATGGGACCCTCAAATAATCTTCCTCTTTTACTTATTTCAGTTTGAATTGGTGCTTTAGTTCTATGCATAAGTGACATACGATCTGCCATGTATGCCCAAGAAAAACTTCCCCCAGGTGGATATCTGCTCCCTGGTACACAGTACTTAGAGATATCTTACTCCCAACTCCAAAAACACAAACTGACTTACTGAGGAAAGATACACAGTGCTATCTGTTTTAAAAGTTCAAAGATCACTAGAAGGAAAGTAACGCAGTTTTTGGTTTTTCTTATTCCTTCACTTCCTCAATCCTGACAACAAGGAGGTCTTTAGATGCTGCACTGTGATCATTTTGAAAGACTTCAGGCTACTCCTGGAATTCACAGGGGGCAGAGTGGTAAAGAATTTGAAAACTAATAGATGAGACATGAGAGACATGGGCTTCATCCCTGGGTTGGGAAGATTCCCTGGAGGAGGAAATGGCAACCAGGTCCAGTTTTCTTACATGAAAAATTCCCTGGACAGAGGAGCCTGGAAGGCTATAATCCATGGGGTCGCAAAGAGACATATTGAGCACCTAAGCACACATACATACAAGACTACTCCAACCAAAGACATGAAGACAAGTGGCTATCAGTTCAGGTCAGTCGCTCAGTCATGTCCAGCTCTTTGTGACCTCATGAATTGCAGCACTCAATGGGAGAGAGTCTGAGTGAACTCCAGGAGCTGGTGATAGACAGGGACGCCTGGCGGGCTGCAATTAATGGGGCCCCAAGGAGTCGGACATGACTGAGCAACTGAACTGAACTGAACTGAGACCTCCCTGTCCATCACCAACTCCCAGAGTTCACTCAGACTCACATCCATCGAGTCCGTGATGCCATCCAGCCATCTGATCCTCGATCGTCCCCTTCTCCTCCTGCCTCCAATCCCTCCCAGCATCAGAGTCTTTTCCAATGAGTCAACTCTTCGCATGAGGTGGCCAAAGCACTGGAGTTTCAGTTTCCTTGCAAAGAAATCCCAGGGCTGATCTCCTTCAGAACGAACTGGTTGGATCTCCTTGAGTCCAAGGGACTCTCAAGAGTCTTCTCCAACACCACAGTTCAAAAGCATCAATTCTTTGGCGCTCAGCTTTCTTCATGGTCCAACTCTCACATCCACACATGACCACTGGAAAAACCATAGCCTTGACTAGATGGACCTTAGTCGGCAAAGTAATCTCTCTGCTTTTGAATATGCTATCTAGGTTGGTCATAACTTTTCTTCCAAGGAGTAAGCGTCTTTTAATTTCATGGCAGCGGTTACCATCTGCAGCGATTTTGGAGCCCCAAAAAATAAAGTCTGACACTGTTTCCACTGTTTCCCCATCTATTTCCCATGAAGTGATGGGACCAGATGCAATGATCTTCGTTTTCTCAATGTTGAACTTTAAGCCAACTTTTTCACTCTCCTCTTTCACTTTCATAAAAAGACTCTTTAGTTCCTCTTCACTTTCTGCCATAAGGGTGGTGTCATCTGCATATCTGAGGTTATTGAGATTTCTCCCAGCAATTTTGATTCCAGCTTGTGTTTCTTCCAGTCCAGTGTTTCTTATGATGTACTCTGCATAGAAGTTAAATAAGCAGAGTGACAATATAGAGCCTTGACGTACTCCTTTTCCTATTTGGAACCAGTCTGTTGTTACATGTCCAGTTCTAACTGTTGCTTCCTGACCTGCATACAGATTTCTCAAGAGGCAGGTCAGGTGGTCTGGTATTCCCATCTCTCTAAGAATTTTCCACAGTTTATTGTGATCCACAGTCAAAGGTTTTGGCATAGTCAATAAAGCAGAAATAGATGCTTTTCTGGAACTCTCTTGCTTTTTCCATGATCCAGCGGATGTTGCAATTTAATCTCTGGTTCCTCTGCTTTTTCTAAATATAGCTTGAACATCAGGAAGTTCATGGTTCACGTATTCCTGAAGCCTGGCTTGGAGAATTTTGAGCATTACTTTACTAGCATGTGAGATGAGTGCAATTGTGCAGTAGTTGGAGCATTCTTTGGCATTGCCTTTCTTAGGGATTGGAATGAAAACTGACCTTTTCCAGTCCTGTGGTCACTGCTGAGTTTTCCAAATTTGCTGGCGTATTGAGTGCAGCACTTTCACAGCATCATCTTTCAGGATTTGAAATAGCTCAACTGGAATTCCATCACCTGCACTAGCTTTGTTCATAGTGATGCTTTCTAAGGCCCACTTGACTTCACATTCCAGGATGTCTGGCCCTAGGTGAGTGATCACACCATCTTGATTATCGGGGTTGTGAAGCTCTTTTTTGTACAGTTCTTCTGTGTATTCTTGCCACCTCTTCTTAATATCTTCTGCTTCTGTTAGGTCCATACCATTTCTGTCCTTTATTGAGCCCATCTTTGCATGAAATGTTCCCTTGGTATCTCTAATTTTCTTGAAGAGACCTCTAGTCTTTCCCATTCTGTTGTTTTCCTCTATTTCTTTGCATTGATCGCTGAAGAAGGCTTTCTTATCTCTTCTTGTTATTCTCTGGAACTCTGCATTCAGATGCTTATGTCTTTCCTTTTCTCCTTTGCTTTTCGCTTCTCTTCTTTTCACAGCTATTTTTAAGGCCTCTCCAGACAGCCATTTTGCTTTTTTGCATTTATTTTCCATGGGGATGATCTTGACCCCTGTCTCCTGTACAATGTCACAAACCTTCATTCCATAGTTCATCAGGCACTCTATATATCAGATCTAGGCCCTTAAATCTATTTCTCACTTCCACTGTATAATCATAAGGAATTTGATTTAGGTCATACCTGAATGGTCTAGCGGTTTTCCTTACTTTCTTCAATTTAAGACTGAATTTGGTAATAAGGAGTTCATGATCTGAGCCACAGTCAGCTCCTGGTCTTGTTTTTGTTGACTGTATAGAGCTTCTCCATCTTGGCTGCAAAGAATATACTCAGTCTCATTTTGGTGTTGACCATCTGGTGATGTCCATGTGTAGAGTCTTCTCTTGTGTTGTTGGAAAAGGGTGTTTGCTATGACCAGGGCAACCCACTCCAGTGTTTTTGCCTGGAGAATCCCAGGGACGGGGGAGCCTGGTGGGCTGCCATCTGTGGGGTCACACAGAGTCGGACATGACTGAAGTGACTTAGCAGTAGCAGTAGCAGTAGCAGTAGCTGTGCATTTTCTTGGCAAAACTCTATTAGTCTTTGCCCTGCTTCATTCCTCATTTCAAGGCCAAATTTGCCTGTTACTCCAGGTGTTTCTTGACTTCCTACTTTTGCATTCCAGTCCCCTATAATGAAAAGGACATCTTTTTGGTGTGTTAGTTCTAAAAGGTCTTGGAGGTCTTCATAGAACTGTTCAACTGCAGCTTCTTCAGCATTACTGGTTGGAACATAGACTTGGATTACCATGATACTGAATGGTTTGCCTTGGAAACGAACAGAGATCATTCTGTCGTTTTTGAGATTGCATCCAAGTACTGCATTTCGGACTCTTTTGTTGACCATGATGGCTACTCCATTTCTTCTGAGGGATTCCTGCCCGCAGTAGTAGATATAATGGTCATCTGAGTTAAATTCACCCATTCCAGTCCATTTTAGTTCACTGATTCCTAGAATGTCGATGTTCACTCTTGCCATCTCTTGTCTGACCGCTTCCAATTTGCCTTGATTCTTGGACCTGACAGTCCAGGTTCCTATGCAATATTGCTTTTTACAGCATCAGACCTTGCTTCTATCACCAGTCACATCCACAGCTGGGTATTGTTTTTGCTTTGGCTCCATCCCTTCATTCTTTCTGGAGTTATTTCTCCGCTGATCTCCAGTAGCATATTGAGCACCTCTTGACCTGGGGAATTCCTCTTTCAGTATCCTATCATTTTGCCTTTTCATACTGTTCATGGGGTTCTCAAGGCAAGAATACTGAAGTGGCTTGCCATTCCCTTCTCCAGTGGACCACATTCTGTCAGACCTCTCCACCATGACCCACCTGTGTTGGGTTTCCCCATGGGCATGGCTTAGTTTCATTGAGTTAGACAAGGCTGTGGTCCTAGTGTGATTAGATTGACTAGTTTTCTGTGAGTATGGTTTCAGTGTGTCTGCCTTCTGATGCCCTCTTGCAACACCTACCATCTTACTTGGGTTTAGGGTATCTCTTCACAGCTGCTCCAGCAAAGCAAGGTAAGGAGCAGCAGCTCCTTACCTTGGATGAGGGGTATCTCCTCACCGCCGCCCTTCCTGACCTTCAACGTGGGATAGCTCCTCTAGGCCCTCCTGCGCCCCTGCAGCCACTGCTTCTTGGATGTGGGGTTGCTCCTCCCAGCCACTGCCCCTGGCCTCGGGCGCTGGGTGGCTCCTCTTGGCCTTTCCTGCACTGTTGCAGCCTGGCACTCTCTGACGCTGCCCCAGACCTCGGACGTGGGGTTACTCCTCTTGGCCGCCGCCCTCGGGCATGGGGTCCTCCCGGCTTCTGCCCCTGACTTCGGACGTGGGGTAGCTCCTCTCCGCCGCACTTAGTGCACCGGTCACTACGTCTAAATCCTCATGTGAGGATTTCTCACATGACATTGACTTTAAAGCTCCCTGCCAAGGCAGAACCTGCATCCTAATATTCTGGTAAAGAGGGCACAGACTGCTGGAAAAGATGCAGAAGAAACTGAAGTGTTAGGACGAGGAGCGGTGGAAAGAAAGAAGGGATAGCAGAGAAAGTAATAGTCCCCAAATGCCATTTACCCTAGGTGGCCCCTGTGTAGACTGAAACGTGAGTGTGAAAAGGAGAGAATGTTCCCTGATAACTCAGTTGGTGAAAATCCACCTACAATGCGGAGACCCTGGTTCGATTCCTGGATTGGGAAAATACACTGGAGAAGGGATCGGCTACCACTCCAATATTCTTGGGCTTCCCTTGTGGCTCAGCTGGTAAAGAGTCTGCCTGCAATGTGGAAGACCTGTATTCAATCCCTAAGTTGGGAAGATACCATGGAGAAGGGAAAGGCTATCTCTTCCAGTATTCTGACCTGGAGAATTCCATGGGGTTGCAAACAGCCAGATACAACTGAGGACTGCATTGTTGCTTTTAGATGCAATAATTATTTATTCATACATTTATAGAGAGGGCACTATATAGCTTGACATTTTACAGATTCTAAAGCAGCTTCTTCCCAAGGAGCCAGAGATATTTTAATTACTTTCAAATACCGATACCACCAAATCATAAAAATTCAGAGTGGGAAGAAAGGAAATGAAGATATATTGTCTGCCCCATGTCTGGAGGGCAATTGTTTTCTCCCTACTTACCAAGGAGGGAAGTGAACTGAAAAGAAGTGTTACCCAAAGCTGCCATGGCTATGTTAATGTTTCTGGAATTTTTCCAAAGATTTTAACCAAATATTCAATCCATAACAAGTATTCCCCATGGCACTGTTGAAGCATGCTGCAGTTACACATTATAAATGGAAGCCAAACCACACACTTATGTAAAATGACTGGTACGGCAGAAAAACAAGTTATGTGTTTAATAAGCAATCTCAAGCTTGTAATGTAGTGAGACCCACTTGTAATTTCTTTCATAGGTTTTTTTTTATTCTCTCCCTGCACACACTGTTCATTTTTAAAGCTCTCTACAAGGCTTTTATAAAAATCAACTTAGCCAATATACCATCACTTCAATTTTCTTTGCCCATTGCTTTGAAAAACTGTCCTCCCATTCACGAATATTAGTCATATCGAAATGCATGAAATGTGGTTGTACGGCATTCCTTGAAGCATGGTTTTTACTTATAAAATATGTATGTTAAAGAAAGAAGCCTTCAATACCTGTTTATACTCCATATAGTAGGAATGCTTTCTATCCTTCTAACCTATGGGGTACTTTTATATATAAAAGCCATTCATCTGTATTTTCTTTACCAAATGAAGGTCATTATAGTTTCTCATATTGATGTTAACCATAATTCTGATTGCCTTAATGAGGTGGCATAATGGACATTTTTACCAATTAAGCATAAAGCTTTAGTTAAAAATTAAAATACTGGAAATGGCAGTCAATTCTGAAACCGACTACCGTGAAGTTCTGCCAGCATATTTAAGCTGTCCACTCAAAGGAGAAACTACCTATTGTTGCTTTCAGCAGACCCTTTATTAGCTGGGTTCCCTCTCTACTGAATTTCTTCATTAATTCCTATGACATTTTACTTTTCTTTAATTAGATAATTATCTAATTCCACTTGAGCTATTTGTAAATGTGTTTTCATGAGTCTAACTCTCAGAACAAGTTGTTTGCTATCAGACAGTGAAAATATTATATTGATAATTAGTTTCCCCATGGAACAATGTTATAAGAAATTTTTCTCCAATCAACTTTGATTGAAAAGAAAACAAGTCAGTATTTTGCCAGTGAATGCATATTGGCTTAGGTTTTCAGTGTATTTTAGATTTATTTTTAACCTTGGCTTTCTGTTTGAGCCAGAATAGATCATCTTCTTCTGAGGATTTTTCTTCTCTTTTGCTGATTAGCTATAGAATGAGGAGAAGCACCTGATGGGCCACATTACGAAGGCTGCTAAGCGGTTTACAAGTCTCAGTAATTAATGACTATTTTTATCACAAAGAATATAGACTGGCTTCTTCCATCTATCTGAAACTCAATGTAAGCCCCTATAAGCCTCAATGCAGCATAATTGGTGCAATAGAGCTGAAAATGAGATGGAGGATATAATGCCGCTTCAGTAATCCTGCCTTTAGCTAAAATGGAACAGTAGAAGCCCCTGGCAGCTTCCAATGTGGTCGCCACTAAGATTTAAAGCCAGCCAGCAATCTAGTGTTCCTTGCAAAGCCCACATCACTGTTTAAGTCCTTAAGTAGAGTTCAAATATTTTAAATAATGTTATTTATGAGAATGATTTACTGTGGTAAACAATTTGCTTTTCATCCTTTTGGCTCTAATTGGGTGTTTTCTCTGATTAGGAGCAATCATGGACTGTGTACTTACATTAGTTTTTATTCTGACCACCCTGTGCTTAAAATGTGCTCTCAAACCTCTTGGGATGAACAAATGGGTTTTGCTTTCTCAGTGTTGTTATTAAAAAACCCACTCTCTTGTAAATCATAATATGCTAATAATAGGTCTGGGGACTCAACTGGGAAAATGCAAAAAGCTTCACATTCATGAAGGCATGCTAAGTGACACCACAATAAGTGCTGGATAATGTGCTTGTTTCAGATTTGTGACCATCCTCTCAACAGCCTGGATAGCACTATGTTGTCCTAACAAGCCATAATCACAAATAAGCTAATAGAACTTTTCTATAATATGACTGGAAATACTCAGAACAAAAATGCAAACAAAGGGAGGGGCTACAGAAGACTTCCAGGAGATTCCAAGACAAGCCAGGGCCATCCCCAGCTATCTCTTTGAATAGAACCTAAACATTCCACTCCAGTTCTTCCTCACAATGCTGGTACCACCAACTGTAAAATAAAAAGACTGTTTTCACTAAAAGAAGGCTATATTTGGAGATCCACTAACAGCACCTTCTGTGGGTATTACATAACAGCTGAATGCCACCTCTCTGTGGATACCTAAAGTTCAGTTCAGTTCAGTTCAGTTGCTCATTTGTGTCCGACTCTTTGCAACCGCATGAATCGCAGCACACCAGGCCTCCCTGTCCATCACCATCTCCCAGAGTTCACTCAGACTCACGTCCATCGAGTCCGTGATGCCATCCAGCCGTCTCATCCTCTGTCGTCCCCTTCTCCTCCTGCCCCCAATGCCTCCCAGCATCAGAGTCTTTTCCAATGAGTCAACTCTTTACATGAGGTGGCCAAGGTACTGGAGTTTCAGCTTTAGCATCATTCCTTCCAAAGATCACCCAGCACTGATCTCCTTCAGAATGGACTGGTTGGATCTCCTTGCACTCCAAGGGACTCTCAAGAGTCTTCTCAAACACCACAGTTCAAAAGCATCAATTCTCTGGCGCTCAGCCTTCTTCACAGTCCAACTCTCACATCCATACATGACGACTGGAAAAACCATAGCCTTGACTAGACGGACCTTAGTCGGCAAAGTAATGTCTCTGCTTTTGAATATACTATCTAGGTTGCTCATAACTTTTCTTCCAAGGAGGAAGCGTCTTTTAATTCCATGGCTGCAATCACCATCTGCAGTGATTTTGGAGCCTCCAAAAATAAAGTCTGACACTGTTTCTACTGTTTCCACTGTTTCTCCATCTATTTCCAATAAAGTGATGGGACCAGATGCCATGATCTTCATTTTCTGAATGTTGAGCTTTAAGCCAACTTTTTTGCTCTCCCTTTCACTTTCATCAAGAGGCTTTTAGTTCCTCTTCACTTTCTGCCATAAGGGTGGTGTCATCTGCATATCTGAGGTTATTGAGATTTCTCCCAGCAATCTTGATTCCAGCTTGTGTTTCTTCCAGTCCAGTGTTTCTTATGATGTACTCTGCATAGAAGTTAAATAAGCAGAGTGACAATATAGAGCCTTGACGTACTCCTTTTCCTATTTGGAACCAGTCTGTTGTTACATGTATGATTCTAACTGTTGCTTCCTGACCTGCATGCAGATTTCTCAAGAGGCAGGTCAGGTGGTCTGGTATTCCCATCTCTCTAAGAATTTTCCACAGTTTATTGTGATCCACACAGTCAAAGGCTTTGCCATAGTCAATAGGGCAGAAATAGATGTTTTTCTGGAACTCTCTTGCTTTTTCCATGATCCAGCGGATGTTGGCAATTTGATCTCTGGTTCCTCGGCCTTTCCTAAAACTAGCTTGAACATCAGGGAGTTCATGTTTCACATATTGCTGAAGCCTGGCTTGGAGAATTTTGAGCATTACTTTACTAGCATGTGAGATGAGTGCAATTGTGCGGTAGTTGGAGCATTCTTTGGCATTGCCTTTCTTTAGGATTGGAATGAAAACTGACCTTTTCCAGTCCTGTGGCCACTGCTGAGTTTTCCACATTTGCTGGCATATTGAGCACTTTCACAGCATCATCTTTCAGGATTTGAAACAGCTCAACCGGAATTCCATCACCTCCACTAGCTTTGTTGGTAGTGATGCTTTCTAAGGCCCACTTGACTTCACATTCCAAGATGTCTGGCTCTAGATTAGTGATCACATCATCATGATTATCTGGGTCGTGAAGATGTTTTTTGTACAGTTCTTCTGTGTATTCTTGCCACCTCTTCTTAATATCTTCTGCTTCTGTTAGGTCCATACCATTTCTGCCCTTTATTGAGCCCATCTTTGCATGAAATGTTCCCTTGGTATCTCTAATTTTTTTGAAGAGATCTCTAGTCTTTCCCATTCTGTTCTTTTCCTCTATGTCTTTGCATTGTTCGCTGAAAAAGGCTTTCTTATCTCTTCTTGTTATTCTTTGGAACTCTAATTCAGATGCATATGTCTTTCCCTTTCTCCTTTGCTTTTCACCTCTCTTCTTTTCACAGCTATTTGTAAGGCCTCCTCAGACAGCCATTTTGCTTTTTTGCATTTCTTTTCCATGGGGATGGTCTTGATCCCTGTCTCCTGTACAATGTCACGAACCTCTGTCCATAGGTCATCAGGCACTCTATCTATCAGATTTAAGCCCTTAAATCTATTTCTCACTTCCACTGTATAATCATAAGGAATTTGATTTAGGTCATACCTGAATGGTCTAGTGGTTTTCCCTACTTTCTTCAGTTTGAGTCTAAATTTGGTAATAAGGAGTTCATGATCTGAGCCACAGTCAGCTCCTGGTCTTGTTTTTGTTGACTGTATAGAGCTTCTCCATCTTTGGCTGCAAAGAATATACTCAGTCTCATTTGGGTGTTGACCATCTGGTGATGTCCATGTGTAGAGTGTTCTCCTGTGTTGTTGGAAGAGGGTGTTTGCTATGACCAGTGCATTTTCTTGGCAAAACTCTATTAGTCTTTTCCCTGCTTCATTCCTCATTTCAAGGCCAAATTTCTCTGTTACTCCAGGTGTTTCCTGACTTCCTACTTTAGCATTCCAGTCCCCTATAATGAAAAGGACATCTTTTTGGGGTGTTAGTTCTAAAAGGTCTTGGAGGTCTTCATAAAATCATCAGCTTCAGTTTCTTCAGCGTTACTGGTTGGGGCATAGACTTGGATTACCGTGATATTGAATGGTTTGCCTTGGAGACAAACAGAGATCATTCTGTCATTTTTGAGATTGCATCCAAGTACTGCATTTTGGACTCTTTTGTTGACCATGATGGCTACTCCATTTCTTCTGAGGGATTCCTGCCCACAGTAGTAGATATAATGGTCATCTGAGTTAAATTCACCCATTCCAGTCCATTTTAGTTCGCTGATTCCTAGGATGTTGACGTTCACCCTTGCCATCTCTTGTTTGACCACCTCCAATTTGCCTTGATTCATGGACCTGATATTCCAGGTTCCTATGCAATATTGCTCTTTACAGCATCGGATCTTACTTCTATCACATCCACAGCTGGGTATTGTTTTTGCTTTGGCTCCATCCCTTTATTCTTTCTGGAGTTATTTCTCCACTGATCTCCAGTAGCATATTGGGCACCTAATGACCTGAGGAGTTCCTCTTTTGGTATCCTATCATTTTGCCTTTTCATACTGTTCATGGGGTTCTCAAGGCAAGAATACTGAAGTGGCTTGCCATTCCCTTCTCCAGTGGACCACATTAAGCATCTCTTGAGCATCACCTATTCCAAATTCACCACATTCATTGCAGAAACCAAATGGTATCCAGTTAATCAGGGATGTGGTTAGAATTAACACAATAATACAGACAAATCCAATGGGATGGAGAAACCAGTTGTAGTTCAAATCTTTTAAGAATTACTACAGATGATAAAATTCTCTTAGGACGAGAGCCTAAAAGACTACCTATTCCATCATCCCATGATATATAACAGGAGGGTTTCACTGTGGCATAGTCTCCTGAATGACATTGTGTACTGCCTGGTTCATTAGGAGCTGTGGAGGGAGGTCCAAGAACAATTCCAACTCGTGAATGAAAAACAGAATGAAATAAAAGTAAAATCTGGATCTATTCACTGCAAACAAAGCATTCATCATAAAAGGGCAAATTGAGTATTTATCAGTAATTTTTTTTTACTATTCTTGCAAGGTTAAAGACTTTAGTAATCCAAAGTGTAGAGTTTCCTATGATTTAGATCTGAGCACACAAATTTTTATTCTCTTTAAACACAAAAGTTGAATCACATTAAGATCCAATGTTATGACTGAGTTGTTTTATGCTCATTCGTATCTGATTCTTTGTGACTCCATGGACTGTACCCACCAGGCTCCTCTGTCCAGGGAATTCTCCAGGCAAGAATAGTGGAGCGGGTTGCCATTCCCCTTCTCCAGGAGATCTTTCTGACCCAGGGAGTGAACCCAGGTCTCCTGCACAGCAAGCAGATTCTCTACCATCTGAGCCATCAGGGAAGCCCCAGTGTTATAGCATCTAGGTAACATTACAGAGGTGATGTAGCATCCTGGTCAAGACGGTTGGTCCCCAGAGCTAGAGTGCCTGGAAGTGATTCTCATTTATGCCAATTTTCAGCTATGTAACCTTAGACACATTCTTCACTTAACCTGTAAAATGGGATAAAAGTACAACTTTGCTTAATAGATTATTAGGATGATTGAAATACAGTATTATTAGTATTACTTAATAAATAAGTAGTCAGAAGCCTGAATATGTACACACCATTTTGAGGATCACACACTTAGGAAATCATGGGGGCAGAGCAAGTATCCTGTGATTCTGATTTGTACTCCACTAAGACCCCCACACTGACTCAATAAAAGTACTGATGATTCTGGTGAGAATGATGTGGTGCTGGGAGGATAAGGAAATGTAGGAACAAGTAATTAGGAGAGGAAGATGCAACCCAGATTCTGAACAAGCAAAATGAAGGATGAACATTGAAAGGATTAGAAGATCAAAGGAAGGCGATGAAATGCTCCATAGCAGTGTCTGTCTGCCCAGGTGCTTGATTGGAACTATTATATATTAGATGAGTGCTTACACTAAAAAGGATTGAACAATTGGTTCAGGCAAACAACACACAGCTTCTATTTGTATTTAGTTTTTTCCTACCCTACACATTTATGCTACCTTTCTTCATCCATGGTCCTGAAAAACCGTTGACTTCTCAGTGTCCTCCAACTAGGAAATACAATCCTGGACTGGCTACTAAGTCTCCTTCAAACACACCTGAATTCTTTTAAAAATTTTCAGTATTATAAAGAAGCAGATAATATTGTTACCTTCTTCATAATTGTTTAGTTCCACGAGCTCTGTGCTGTGCTGTGTTTAGTCACTCATTCGTGTCTGGCTCTACGACCCCATTGACTGTAGCCTACCCTCTGCCCATAGGGATTCTTCAGGCAAGAATACTGGACTGGGTCGCCATGGCCTCCTCCAGGAGATGATTGGGTTGCCATGCCCTCCTCCAGGAGATCTTCCCGGGGATGGAACTCAGGTTTCTTGAGTTGCAGGTGGATTCTTTACTGTATGAGCCAGCAGGGAAGCCCAAGAATATTGGAGTGGCTATCCTATCCCTTCTCCAGGGGCTCTTCCCAACCCAGGAATTGAACTGGGGTCTCCTGCATTGTAGGCAGATTTTTTATCAGCTGAGCTACCAGGGAAGCCCCTTCATGAGCTCTCAGTCAGTCAGTCAGTTCAGTTGCTCAGTCCTGTCATGAGCTTTACATACTATCAAAAAGCTACTGGCTACTCTGCATAAGAATGCTGATAATGGGACTTTCCTGGCAGTCCAGTAGTTAATTATGCCGTGATCCCAATACAGGGGCCATGTGTTCAATCCCTGGTCAGGAACTAAGATACTGCATGGCCAAAAAATGAATGCTAATAATATTGAATATTGTGCCATATATTTGATATGTCAGTCCAAAAATATCGTTTCCCTCAAACAGTGTCTGTGACAGAAATGTCTCTTTTATTGTTTATATTCTCCAATGTCACATGGACTGTTTCAAAACATTACTTTTTTTTTTTTAAGTTGGGTATGTCTGCATCTGATTTAAAATTATTTCTTAACTGGATAACCTTGGCTACATCTGACTGGGAACAATTCACATTTTCTGTAGGATTATCATTCTATTACATGATTCTGTTGCTACAATGCTTTCGCATTAAAATAATGTACCCTTGATAGGATTCTAGATTATAAATTTTTAGACAAGAAAATAAAATCAATTTCCCAACCACTCAAGAATAAATATTCTCATGAATTTACCTATATACAAAGCTTTAGTTTTGCTTGCTTCTTCTTCAGCGTCACACTTTCCTTAGAGATATTTATGACTTATTCTGGTTACTGCAGGCTTAGAATCAATGTTAGATATTAATAGAGGCAAATATCTGCTCAATATAGTGAATAAAAAATATAGATAAAATTACAATGGTTCATAATTAATAGAGATGCACGTGTGCCCTAAGAGAAGGACATTGTTTGCTCTTAGAAACATTTACAAGAAGGAACAAATCTATCACCAATATTGTAGGCAAGATTCCTGAGTTATGCAGAAAGTTAGACATAGGGTCCCCTGAGATTCTATGATCCTAAATCAATTCACAATAACCTATCACAAGATGTGGGAACAACTTTCAAGAAAAGAAGTCTTAATTCTTAGTATACTTTCAATTTGCTATTTGGAAATTAATTTATTGGATTATTATGTTAAGGCAGTAGCTATGGACTTTGGAGTACTGTAGACTTGGCTCTGAATGCCAGCTTTGACGTTTATTAGTTATGTAGAATCAAGCAATTTATTTAATCTCTTGGAAGCACTTTTTTTAATAGGTAAAATGAGATTAGTAATATCTACTACATAGGACTTTAATAAGTACTGAGTAAAATAACCTTTTAATGCTAACACAATTCTCAGCAAAGAGTGAGGGCACAATACACAGAGGCTATTATAACACATATAAGTCTAAAGAAATAAACATTTTAAACAGCCATGTCACTGAGGATGTTTTTAAAAGTTATAGAATGCAATTGTGCCAAAGTTCTGCATAAAAGCGATTCATTTATGAGAAGATTAAACCATTTTTTATCAGATCAATATATTCACCCCTGTGTTTCAATTATGACTTCTTGATCTGCTAATATTTCTTTGTTTGTTTATGTCATCCAACTCATTTATCTTGACATCCTTTAAAAGCACTTCAAAATGAATCACTAAGTGTGTTGTTCTTGTTTGGCAGTTACCTTTTTCAGTAGCTATAAATTTAGAGACCATTACCTTCACTGGAGGATCTAAAGGAAGTTTGGGGGCAGCAGAAGGGGAGCAGAAACGTTCGCTGGAAGGAATCTGTTTGATCTTAAGTATAGAAATAAATGTTGGCTATACAAAATGAAGCTTCTAAAGAAATGCAAGGAGAAAGTCAGCACTGAGATCCTAAACACTAAATGGAAAATTAAGAAACCAGGAAACCCAACAAAACTAAAAAACAGACTTAATGAATAATTGGTTTGAACTGGAGTTTGTTTCCTTTTAAAATCCTAATTTTAAGTCCATCAGGAATTATTTGTTGAATAAATTGAGATTTAATTTATAAATTACCATCAGACATCAGTTAATTTTTATATATCAAGACAATGAGCAATGACAACTTACCATATTTATAATTTTTATTGATTTTATTGATCAATGTTGAACAGAAAAAAAACTAGTCAGTCCAAACAGCAGATATATAGTACTCTTTGCCAAAAGGATAAATCCCACCTAACCAGAATACAAAATTTAGATTCATGCCTTTTTTAATATTCTCCAATTCATTTCCCTCAGTGTTTAATTCACCAAATATTAATAAAGCAGAAACAATTTGCAGTCTTTGATCCCTATGTTGCAAAACTGCTTTCAGTAATCCATTGACAGAACTCACTGTCCAACATACTTCTTTGTTCTCCCACTGTATTCTCCGTCCTTTGGTACCTGAAGATTCAAAAACCAAAATAAAAATAACAACAATAGTTCCAGCCTACCCCCTTCCCACTAAAATACTTCTCACTCTGCCTGCTAAGTTTCTTCCTTTTCCCCAAACAATGAGGAGCATTCTGAAATTCCAAGTAGATCTTTGTGTAATTGCGATACATTATTACGGGAAAGCCTGAGGAAGAGTTACACTAGAGACTGGAAGTGTGGGGACAGCATTTTTTTAAGGAGACTAAGATATTCGAGTTTGATATTGGATTTGTTGGATGTGGATAAACAAGTAATATTACAATGAGCTTATATCTTCTTGTGGAGTTTGAAACATGTAATCAATTTAATACATTTTGACACACCTTTTTAGTGGCAAGTGTTTGTTTTTGCTTGACCAGCTTAAGGCTAAGTACTGGATGCTTGAATCATGGCTACACTATCTATACAATGATTTTTACCACCAATTTAATGAATCCGTACAAATGGAGAAAACCATAAATAATGCAAAAGATGAAACATGTTGGGTATTGTTTTCAGTAAAACTTGCCCGTTGCAGAATCCACCACGTTTTACCTGGTAGTAGTGACCATCTGTGTGATTTTGGTATTATAATGGTGCTTAGAAATTAAGTATAATGTACAGGCCGAATCACACGCAGGGGCTAGGTTTTGAATCAAGGTTAGTAGGCATTTGTGTTGCAGGCAAAACTGATAAGTCATGAAGAAAAGAATTTGAGTTAAGTATGTGAAAGTCACTCAGACATGTCCGACTCTTTGCGACCCCATGAACTAGAGTTCATGGAACTCCCCAGGCCAAAACACTTGTGTGAGTAGCTTTTCCCTCCTCTGGGGGGGGGGGGGGGTCTTCCCAACCCAGGGACTGAACCCAGGTCTCCCACATTGCAGGCGGATTCTTTACCAGCTGAGCCACCAGAGAAACCTAAGAATTCTGGAGTAGGTAGCCTATACCTTTTCCAGCAGATCTTCCTGACCCAGGAATTGAACTGGGGTCTCCTGAATAGCAGGAGGATTATTTACCAAAAGAGCCATATAGGAAGGCTACAGTGCACCTGCAAGTTCACCTGAGCTCCAAGGTGCAGCACGGCACTTGCTTTGCCTACTGATTCTGGTCACACCAAGGTCTGCAATAAACCATAAGGTTGTAGTCCATGAAGTTCTGCCTAACCTACTGGTTGGTATATCTGCCTGGGAGGAAAACTCAAGAACTGAGGAATGGAGAAATTTCTCTTCTAAGGCCTTCTAAAGTAACCTGGAATGAAGGCAATTTTTGCAACCTGACCTTACCTAAAATGGTAGCAGGAGTAGGAACATATCCTGCATGTGTCCGTGCTAAGTCACTTCAGTTGTGTCCAACTCTTTTGTGACCCTGTGGACCATAGCCCACCAGGCTCCTCTGTCCATGGGATTCTCCATGCAAGAATACTGGAGTGAGTAGCTGGTCTCTTCTCCAGGGGATTTTCCCCACCCAGGGATCAACCCTGAAACTTTTATGTCTATTGCATTGGCAAGCAAGTTCTTTACCTCAAGTGCCACCTGGGAAGCTCCAGGAACATATCATAAGGACTATATTCCAAGCTTTCTCATGTAGCTCCTTTAACCCATGCAACAATCAAATGTAATATGAGCTATGTTTTACGGATAAAGAAACTAGGAAATTCAAAGTTATATGCTCTAAATCACTCAGCTAGTTTTAAGCCAGAATTTGAACCAAATATAAGAAACGGCTTTTATTCTCCATAATACATGACATCCTTTCAGATTTCTTTGCTTTCTTTCATTGTTTTACCATTTTCAAGAATATACCTTCATAGACTTTATACTCTTTTTTTGGTTTCTATCAAAATTATTGTATATAAAATTCAGGGCACTAATATTATTATTGAAATAATATGCCTAAAATAATTCACTGAAAAATATCTAAAACAAATCTTGGTTGATATTAAAGAAATTCTACTATCGGAGAAGGCAATGGCACCCAACTCCAGTACTCTTGCCTGGAAAATCCCATGGACGGAGGAGCCTGGTGAGCTGCAGTCCATGGGGTCACTAAGAGTCAGACATGACTGAGTGACTTCACTTTCATTTTACACTTTCATGCATTGGAAAAGGAAATGGCAACCCATTCCAGTGTTCTTGCCTGGAGAATCCCAGGGACGGGAGAGCCTGGTGGGCTGCTGTCCATGGGATCACACAGAGTCAGACACAACTGAAGCGACTTAGCAGCAGCAGCAGCAGCAGCATACTATCAAGCTTCTGCCTTTTCATACTGTTCATGGGGTTCTCAAGGTAAGAATACTGAAGTGGTTTGCCATTCCCTTTTCCAGTGGACCACATTTCATCAGAACTCTCCACCATGACCTGTCCGTCTTAGGTGGCCCTACATGGCATGCCTCATAGTTTCATTGAGTTAGACTAGCCTGCGGTCCATGTGATCAGATTGGTTGGTTTCCTGTGATTGTGATTTTCAGTCTGTCTGCCCTCTGACGGAGAAGGGTAAGAGACATATGGAAGCTTCAGACTCTTGAGAGTCCCTTGGACTGCAAGGAGATCTAACCAGTCCATCCTAAAGGAAATCAGTCCTGAATATTCATTGGAAGGACTGATGCTGAAGCTGAAACTCCAATATGTTGGCCACCTGATGTGAAGAACTGACTCATTAGAAAAGACCCTGATACTGGGAAAGATTGAAGGCGGGAGAAGAAGGGGGCGACAGAGAATGAGATGGTTGGATGGCATCACCGACTCAGTGGACATGAGTTTGAATAAACTCCGGGAGTTGGCAATGGACAGGGAGGCCTGGCGTGGGGCAGTTCACGGGGTCGCAAAGAGTCAGACACGATTGAACAACTGAACTGAACTGACTGACTGAGCTTTTGTCTTAAATTTAAATAGCCAAATAACTTCAAACTTAATTTTTATCCCTAAGATTGCAACGCCATTACTGAAGATCCTAAATAGATGCACCATGGAAAAGGAAATGACAACCCTCTCTTGTTATTCATGCCTGGAAAATTCCATGGACACAGAAGCCTGGTGGGCTATAGTCCATGGGGTCACAAAGAGTCGGGACACAACTGAGCAGCTAAAAAATAGATGCAAGTTTTATAAGTGGCTTCAAAGCTATTAAGGATATATTAAAATATCTTTAATAGGTATCAATATTACATATATTTTATTGCATTATATTACCTGGAACAATCTTCAGTTTATTTATGGTGCATGTTATTATTCTCAGCCAATCCCCTGAGTGTGACTTACAAATGAAATTTTAATAGAATTGTCTTTATTCAAAGCTTGGAGGTCACAAGTCTTCTCCATTGCTTTTCTGTGCTAAAATATTCTCTTTTAAAGTCCTAGAGATTATGGTACACAGTGAGAAGAGAAATATTCTTTCTACCAGCATTGCAAAGTTTCCAAATATAAATTGAAGTAGAATCTGCATAAATATTTAAATGTTCCTCAGTCTATTATTATCATTGTGTTCATAGTATGAGCCTCATCTATGAAAGGAATCAAAGCCTGAATTTATATTCTCTACCAAAATAATTACCCATTGCATCTAATTTTGAGGGTAAATTATTTAAGAAACTGGGGTCATCTGCTTGTGGAGGACAGACATTAGTGAAGCCAAGGTACGATCCTTCCTGTCATATTTTAGGATTAGTATCTTTCCCTCATGTTGCTGTGCATACTTTCTTGCTGCATTAACCGCAGGGATTCCAGTTTGTCTGTTGAGAACTGGTGTCTGTTTGCATGTGTTTTCTTACCGTGAAAAGATATGTAGTCATGACTCTGAAATAAACCTAGTGGACGAATGTGGATATACCAGGATTCTCTGGCAATGTTTTTAAGAGATTCTGAATGGGTCTGCACTCGGGCTTTTAAAGAACTTCGAATCTGTGTCTACTCTTGGTGCTGCCTGCCAGCTCCAGTTTCTTTACTTTAAAGGACTAATCTCCTTTTAAGGAGGGGCATTAACTCACCAAAAAGGAAATGGTGTGCTTGTAATGACAAATGAACATGGCTCGTCTCTTCTATTTGATAGAAGGGCATTTGTTCTGCCTAAATTGTATATTCGTTTGTAAACAGACTCTCCAGCCCTCTAGCTAGAGGAATCAATGCCCTGTGCAGATGATGCCAGACCTTTGTTCAGAAATGCACGCACTTGATTTATAGTGAAGTTTTGATATTTAACCTTCTGTCTAAACCTTGAATCAGGACCCTAGGGCAAGGACAAACGTCTTCATCTTTTTAAATTTAAAAATTTGTTTCAAACTGTAGAAGAGAAATTAAAATCCCAGAATGATTTGAGTCTGTGAGCGTAAAAACAGCCCTCTAGCGTTGTATGCATTTGTAACGAGAGTCATAATCTAAGGATCAGTCTCTCAAAATGAGAATGAGAATCAAAAAGAATTAGAGGAAAAAAGTTGTGTCTGTGGAAAGACATCCATAAAGCCCTGTGAATGTAAAAACCAAGCCAAGCCAATTAAAATTCAAGCTTATTTAAATACAACTCTATACCCTGTTCTCCAACATACATACAAATATACACATAAAAAATACAATGTAACCTAAAATTATGCTATTTAGAATTTTTTTAAAAGTAATTACAGGACTTAACTCATATAGCAGCTAGGGAAATTATCACAGGTTGTAGCTACTGCCACCATAAGAATTGGTTTCAATTCAGTCTTTAATGAGATCAGCTACTTCTATTCATTTTCACGGGTACCTACTTCTGTAATGAAAAGGATTAATTTGAAGTTCCTAGAAATGCATCACCTAGCTCATGTTGGAGAGTAGCTAGTCTCTGGGCCATAAATATAAATTCTTCAAGTGGTAGGTTGACTATTTCATTAAAACTGATGATGTTTTAGTATTTCATATGCAGAGCCATGCAAAGGTGGTATAAAGCAAGGTTTTAACAGAGAATGTATTTGCGGAGGAAAAGCTGTCATGGAAAAGTGATTGTTAGTTACTCATAAATGCACACGCCAGGGTAGGAGGATGCTTCCTTTGTCAAGCAAATGCAAAATAATCTTTGAATTTCAGGTGTTTCTTCTGGATAAAATGTGCCTGCAAAACATATCCCCACATCTAACATAGCACAAAGGCAGGAAAAGGCGTCTGTGGCATGGCTACCCTTCAAATTCAATGATATTAATTTCTTTCCCTTTTCTCTAAGTAAAGAGAATCATGACTGGAGGGTAATATTTGAGGTTTGGGAGAAGACAGTGCACACAGTACGGTTACTCACCCTGTCTGGGTTAGCCCCTAATTGTAAGTCCTTTTCCAGCAGACCATCTCTAACACTGTAACCAATACCTTTCAGAGAGACAGTGTAGGCAAGGGCAGACTACCGCCTTGTTCAGTGTGAGGGAAGCTGCAAAACTGGCATCAGATCCATAAAGCACACATTCATTAAATTCCCTGAGAAGCCTGCAATGACTCAGACTCTTGATGTTATGTAAGTTTTCCACATGTAATAACCAAGCAAGTAAGTTAGCCCCAGTTTGATCAATTCAGTGAGAAGAGAAAAATAAAAACCATGTGGTTTCATATGAAATCAGGGACAATCACTGTTCTGGGTTTTTCAATAAGAGCATTATAGACATGTTTTCCAGATTCTGTTTTCTGGTAAAGGAAGAGTTGACTAGGATTTTGAGTGGTAACCATTAAAAACATTCAAAATATCAAGAATTATTTGTAAAATGATGATGATCCACCTATTTTTTTTAAAGTGGAAATTTTGTAGAAAATGGTAAAATGTTTATTTCTTTCAAAATGCTTTCCAGAAGCTGTTTTGAATCTTATCACAGTGTTCATCATTTTGCAAGTGAGTAATAACATATAATGATTCTGAGCCCTGCTGCATAAATCCCACTTTGGGAGCAGTATCCTCTATGACATCTATAAACCAATAACAAGATCACCAATAACAACGTCCTCTACACCCATCAGCCACAGCATAGTGAGCCATCTG
The DNA here is from genome assembly GCF_023091745.1 of Budorcas taxicolor. Taxonomy (NCBI): domain Eukaryota; kingdom Metazoa; phylum Chordata; class Mammalia; order Artiodactyla; family Bovidae; genus Budorcas; species Budorcas taxicolor. The sequence continues at coordinate 93,771,400 of NC_068910.1, forward strand.
GGGTACTGTCCTCCCTGGCACCAGACAGGTGAAGAAGGGAGTTAGTTGATGTATGAAACCTTCTGTTGTACCTAACACAAGCAGAGGGTTATCTTTCTAAATATTTGCAAGACTCCTGTCACTTAGATATATAATACTCTGAGAAGACAAAAGGAAGAGGAAAAAAAGGAAGTTAAAAAATGTATCTTTCAAGCCATTGTGCTAAGGCATGTCAGGGCAGGAGTGACTGCCAAGTCTGAGTAGCTCTTCAGTAAATGTGTTTATGTAAAATGAAAACCACAAATTAACTCAGTGAAAAGAAGTGGATGAAAAGAACTCCCGATTCATTATTTCCATTATACAGCTCAAACTACTGGTTAGCTTTTTTCACTCTCAAGTGTTTACTGGTTAGTTTTGCACCATGCTAATCAAAGTCACAATCAAGAGACTATGATATGGAGCGGAAGAGCATTCATTATTTTCCTCAGCCTTATTGAGGTATAATTAACAAACAGCATCTTCTCTGAAATATCCAAACTAGCATGGATATGGCACTCCACTCCAGTACTCTTGCCTGGAAAATCCCATGTACAGAGGAGCCTGGTTGGCTGCAGTCCATGAGGTCACTAAGAGTTGGACACAACTGAGCGACTTTGCTTTCACTTTTCACTTTCATGCGCTGGAGAAGGAAATGGCAACCCACTCCAGTGTTCTTGCCTGGAGAATCCCAGGGATGGGGGAGCCTGGTGGGCTGCCATCTATGGGGTCGCACAGAGTCGGACACGACTGAAGTGACTTAGCAGCAGCAGCAGTATGGATATTAACTTCTAAAAGAAAACATTCATTCTTTATCACTCTGATCCTTAGCTCCATCCATAAAAATGAGTGAATAATTCCTTGCTGTTATTTTTGCTAAGTTATTCCGAATCTTTTGCCGCCCCATGGACTACATACTGCCAGGCTTCTCTGTCCATGGGATTTTCCAGAGAAGAATACTGGAGTGGGTTGCTGTTTGCTTCTCTAGGGGATCTTCCTGACCCAGGGATTGAACCCATGTTTCCTACATTGCTTGTAGATCCTTCACTACTGAGCCACCAGGGAAACCTGTAAATAATTCATTGGGTGGGTATAAAAATTAAGTGAAGAAATATATGTAAAGTGGCTAGCCATTGCCAGCACTCAACAAATATTAAATGTTAATTTTATTGCTATAGATGTGTAATATTTCAATGACTAAATCAGCAAAAATCAACTTTTCCTTAGTTCAGACTGTGAAGCAAGTGTTAGAGTTTAAAAAAACTGAAACAAAAGATTAAAAGAAACAGAAGCTCCAGATAACTATTATTCACTACAATTGAATTTCCATTTGTGATTAAACTTCTGCTTCTTTATAACTAAAAAGATACTAGGATAGTAGGTCATAACATTTGTTGTGAATATCTCCACATGAAAAAGAATGGTTGTTTCTAACTACAAGGCCCCAGAGTACTTACATTACACTTCACAATTAAGATCCAAATATCAACTTCCAATTTCATACGTGAAAACAGCAGAAAAAGAATGCACAATTTGAAACTCAGAGTGTGAACTGCATTTTTGCTTTCTTAAATAGCTTATTTTCTCATACAATTAGTCATTGATTTAGCAGTATATTTTGGATACCTACTATGTGTTAAATACAATGCAAGTACTAGGAAGAAATATTAGAGTTAATAAGATAGAGCTTACAACTGACACACACATTCAACACACACATTTACAATCAACTGAAAAACAAATTGCTATTGCTGTTCAGTCGCTCAGTCGTGTCTAAGTCTTTGCAACTCCATGGACTGCAGCACACCAGGCTTCCCTGTCCTTCACTATCTCCTGGAGTTTGCTCAAACTCATGTCCATTGAGTTGATAATACCATCCAACCAGGTCATTCTCTGTCACCACCTTCTCCTCCTGCCCTCAGTGTTCCCCAGCATCAGGGTCTTTTTCAATGAATCAGTTCTCCCCATAAGGTGACCAAAGTATTGGAGCTTCAGCTTCAGCATCAGTCCTCCAATGAATATCCGGGATTGATTTCCTTAAGATTGGATTGTTTGATATCCTTGCTGTCCACAGGACTCTTGAGAGTCTTCTCCAGCACCACAATTCAAAACCATCAGTTCTTCAGCACTCAGCCCTCTTAATGGTCCAGCTCTCACATCCATACATGACTATTGGAAAACCCATAGCTTTGATGCTATAAACCTGTGAGGGTAAAATGATGCCTCTGCTTTTCAATACACTGTCTAGGTTTGTCATAGTTTTCTCTGAAGAAGCAAGGGTCTTTTACACCACTGCTCACCATTCACAGTGATTTTGGAAATCAAGAAAATAAAATCTGCCACTGTTTTCACTTTTCTCCCCATCTATTTGCCATGAAGTGATGGGACCAGATGTTTTGAACAAGAAAGTCAACCAAAGGTTTTAAAGTTGAGTAGGATTTTGACAAATATATCAAAAGGAGAAGAAAATTATGAGCAGAGAGAATAGCACAAACAAATGTTCAGATTATGAAAATATAAGATGTGATCAGTCCTTTCTTTATCTGAAAAAATCCCACTCTTTGTCCAAAGTGTGATGCAATATTTAAAGTGACTGTTTATCCCTTCTCACATCTTCTTAATTGTTCTTCTTCCATAATATCTTTCATTTTGCACTAGTAAGTTAAGAGACTCCCTAGATGAGGAACATCTTGAATCAAGATTTATTTCTCTAGGCTCTTATGTGGTAGCTGGAATGTAATAGTCACTAAAAATATTCATTCTAAAATGTGGAGAAAGAGGGACAATGAGAAGCTATGATATGTGATTTATAATAAGAAATACATATTTGGTCTTCATCCCATTTCTGGGTACTAAAATCCTTGGGATTTCCTAAGTGAGGAAATAGAAAAGGCATTTTTTTATGTTAATGAGATGACTTTTGGACCCTGCCTAGGGGTGGAAGCAGGTTGAACCAACCATGTAACAACAGAACTAACCATGTAACAACAGAACTAACCATGTAACAACTTGAGGCTTGGAATTTTCAGTCCTTCACACTTCCAACTTCTGGGGAAAGGAAGACTGGAGAATGAGTTCAAGCACTCATGCCTATGTAATGAAGCCTCCATTAAAAAAAAAAAAAAAAAAAAGAAAGGTCAGAGAACTTCTGTGTTGGTGAACACATGGAGACCTGAGAGAGTGGTGCAGTCAAAGAGTATAGAAGCTCCATGCCTCTTCCCTATACCGTTTCCTACATGTCTTTTTTCTGGCTGTTCCTGAGTTATATCTCTTTATAATGAACTGGTAATCTTGTAATCAAAATGTTTCTCTGAGTTCTGTGAGCTGCTTTAGCAGATTAATAGAAGGAGAGAGGGGGTCATGAGAAACTATGGTGAGAAGCAGCTCGGCTTTTGGGTGGCATCTGAAGTGGGGAGAGAAAGAGGGGCAGCCTTGAGGGATTGAAGCCTCAGTCTGAGAGATCTAATGCTAACTCGGTAGATAGTGTCGAACTGAGCTGACGCCAGCTAGTGTCTGGAAAATTGCTTGGTGCTGTGTGGGAACCACACCCCTCCACAAAAATGTGGAGCCCCTGAATAAGGAGGTAGTTAAAGTTATTTGAGAAGAGACTCACGGTGATTTTAGTTTGATGATGACTGAATAGCCAAGTGAAGGTTCTGACCAATTTTTGCATACACAGGACAAGAATTGAACAGATAGACAGGACAGTAGAAAAATATTTGAGTGGTGTCTGCATTGTGGTAACTGTGTATTAAAAAAAAAAAAAATGAAGAGTACCCTAATAAAGAGGCCTGAGAGATAACTAGGGGCTTCCCTACAACAATTTTGCCGACACAAAGAACATGAGAATACAGAAAATTGAGAAAAATTAGAAGAGGGCTAGGTGAACTTATTGTCAGAGGATTCCAAGGAGAACAAAATACCCAAAAAGAAAGGAGAGAGATCAAGAAAAACTGAGAAAGAGCTATTAGAGTTGTGATTTCTGTGTTCACTGGATACCAGCAAAAATTATTTGGAGGCAGAATGGAAGTCATTTTATAAGAAGGAATTTTTCTTCCCATCCTGGTACACTCACATGCATGAATATCTTATCAGAGAACAGAGTCTATAAAAGTTATATGATATATCAATAGTTTTATGAGTGGAAAGAAAGTGTTTATTCAAAGCAATTCCAATATACTACTGTGATTTGCACATAGTAACATCATTTTAGGAGTGCATTAGATAAAGATTTTGTACTTAGGACTTCATAATATGAATTTTTTAAAGCCTACCATTATTAAAATTTCTGAGAGTTAGAAATTTTACACTAACTATCACAATTAAAGTACAGTGGGAAATCAATCTTGAGGCAGAAATAAGAAGCCTGAATGCTATTTCAGAATCAGTAGTCCTATTTTTATGAGGGAAAATAGATACACTTATAAAATACAGTAGGAGAAGAATCAGACTGCCCAGAGGTAATTTAGCCTGCAGGTAGCCTGAATGTTTTGCATTTTAAAAATTGTGTATAGGTTGTGAGGATAGGAGTGGAAAAAGTTGAAGAAATGAAAATAGATGACTGCTTGATTTAGTTTGTAATTAAATATTTAGATTATCACTCTTAACCTTTAAATTAATTTCAATTTTGGAATAATTTCAATTGGAAGTCAAATTACAGATTGTAGAATATTGTTAGCTGAGCTAGTTTAAGACACAATAAGCTCATACTGAGGGTCGACTTTCTTTCTATATCATATAAATAAGCAAAGAAAACATTTCCCATAATATATATAATATGAAAGTTAGTATATTTTCACAGTGGAATTAATTTCATAATCTAAATTCATGTCTTATGAAGCCATGTAGAAATCATTGTTTATCCTTTTCTTTTCTAGAGTAGATACTCAATCAACCATCCACTCATTTATCTATTTAAGCGATAATTGAAAGCTTACTATGCATCAGGTACTGTGGTAGGTACTGGTCATCCGACCATGAAATAGATACTTCCCAGGTGGTGCTAGTGGTAAAGAACCTGCCTGCCAATGCAGGAGACCTAAGAGTCATGGGTTCAATCCCTGGGTCAGGAAGATCCCCTGGAAAAGGGCATGGCAATCCACTCCAGTATTCTTGCCTGGAGAATCCTATGGACAGAGGAGCCTGGTGGGCTAGAATCCATAGAGTAGCACAGAGTCAGATATGACCGAAGCAACTTAGCATGCATGCTGACTCTCAAGAGCTGCAAACCTCCCAGTGCTTTCTTCAGTTCAGTTCAGTTCAGTTCAGTCGCTCAGTTGTGGCCGACTCTTTGCGACCCCATGAATTGCAGCACGCCAGGCCTCCCTGTCCATCACCAACTCCCAGAGTTCACTCAGACTCGCATCCATCGAGTCTGTGATGCCATCCAGCCGTCTCATCCTCGGCCGTCCCCTTCTCCTCCTGCCCCCAATCCCTCCCAACATCAGAGTCTTTTCCAATGAGTCAACTCTTCGCATGAGGTGGCCAAAGTACTGGAGTTTCAGCTTTAGCATCATTCCTTCCAAGGAAATCCCAGGGTTGATCTCCTTCAGAATGGACTGGTTGGATCTCCTTGCAGGCCAAGGGACTCTCAAGAGTCTTCTCCAACACCACAGTTCAAAATCATCAATTCTTCGGTGCTCAGCCTTCTTCAAAGTCCAACTCTCACATCCATACATGACCACTGGAAAAACCATAGCCTTGACTAGATGGACCTTAGTTGGCAAAGTAATGTCTCTGCTTTTGAATATGCTGTCTAGGTTGGTCATAACTTTTCTTCCAAGGAGTAAGCGGCTAGATACATCAAAATTTGTCAAAAAAAAATTAATAGAGCAACTTTTAAAATCAAATATGCATATGCCATATATGTATACCACTTAAATATCTCTCTATATTAACCTGCATTATCTATTTGTCCTATGATATAGCAGAGCTAATGTTCATAGTACACTGAATGTTCAAAAATAGGATCTCTCTTATACTCTCTAATACTTTTCCTTCCACTAGTAAAAGGTTTTCATGTTTTTGCTTTGTTTTTATCAAGAGTAAAATTTGGATGTGTTCCCAAATGTGTTTATATAAGTTATGCTTATGATTATAATTATATAAGTCAATTAAATATTGCTTAAACTGATTAAATATGGTTATGAAATATGTCTTTGATGATGTTTCTAACTTGAATTCTTTTTTGCGACTCAATAAAAATAGGTTACCAATAGAGCTGAATTAGTTTAGGAGACACAACTTTAAATAATTAAAGGGAAAAAGTTTAAACATCTTAAAGTCTTCTCTACCAACATTAGTTATTTCACAATGGTCTTTAAGTTCTTGTCCACTTAAAAAAGAAAACAAAACTGACTTTCATACAGGATCTCTTATCTGTATGATTTATGCTGGAAAGATAAAACATTGGGCCCATCCTTTAGGGAAAAAAAGCAAAAAATAACTTTGCTCTATATTTTAAAAAAGTTAGTGAACAGTACTGTAGGTTTTTTGCTTTCCTGGTAGCTCAGATGGTGAAGAGTCTGCTTGCAATGCAGGAGACCCAGATTCAATCCCTGGATCAGGAAGATCCCCTGGAGAAGGGAATGTCAACACACTCCAATATTCTTGCCTGGAGAATTCCACAGACAGAGGAGCCTGGCAATCTATAGTCCATGGGGTCACATAGAGTTGGACACAATTGTCTAATATTTTTACTTTCATCGTAGTTTTTAGGATAATAGAAAAGCTTGAATGCATGCATATAACAGTTTATTTTGTGATTCTTCACAGTATTCAACTTTTTCAGTTAACGGTTGATCTACTACCAACCTCACCTGCACGTGATAGAAGGCTTTTTGCTGTGCTGGCTACAGACTACAATTCTAAAGACACAGGGTATGGCATAAAGGTGTTGCATGCTAACTGCTTAGGTAGTACTTTGCTGCTTTGAAACAGGAAAAAATGTTTTTGCTTCTCAGTTTAAAAAAGGAAATAGAAGGTAATCATTCAAAGTACAAAAAGACAACTCACGGGAACCAAAACTAACCTCACACGTGCACATTTGTCAACTACCCTGTAGAAACTAATATATTTAACTTGTCACATAGTACCACTCAACTTCTGGGAAATCACCAAATGTGTTATTTAAACTCAGTCTGTGCTTAAGGGAATACTTTATTTAAAAGACCCATTTTTATTGGGAAATATAAGAAGTTAGAACTTCATAGCCCTAAGGTCCTATTCTATGCTTTCTTCTTAGAAGCACAGCACTTCTCCCAGTTGATGAATAAAAAGTCCACTTAAGGGAGCCATGAGTTGGATAGCATGTCCCTGGAAAGAAACGAGATATGATAGTTTGAAAATTGAGTTTTCTATTGAAAATATTGAGTTAATTCTCAGTAATTTAGGGTATGGATAAATATTTTTACTTGGAATGCACATCCTTGAATGTTATGTTGTAAAAATGTGCAGAAAATGGGATCTGAAAAAAGCCATTTTTCTTCCATTACATACTAATAGAACAAAGAAAAACAAATGTGTGTACATACCCTATGCTTTATTAAACTACAATGAGTTTAGTCATTGCCTGTGGGATTTTTACGAGAGCCTTTTCTTACTTTACTAAGTCACATGCAGGCCTTTTAATGGTCCTGTTCAGCCTATACTAATTAGCAGACTTTCTGATTACAACATAAAAATTATAATAATAACAGATTAAACTACCTCCAAAAAAAGAAAAACCAACAGGTTTTTTTCTTGTGAGTCTCTTTGGAAAAGCTAGAAGTCCTATGGTACTCAGTCTTCAGCCTAGAAAATATACATAATTCAAATTATGACTTTTCCATGCCTTTTTCACTTTCTTATTTTATCCTAGATGCTGACTTTAATAATTAAATTGCCATCTTATTTAGCAATCTCCTCCATTTTACCCTTAAATCCAATTGTTCATCAAGTTATGTTGATTCTTCCTTTTTCATCTTCTTCACAATTCTCAAAACCACCCACCGAGTCAAGGACCTCTGTAACTGACACCTGAACCAAAATTCACTTTAACTCATGTTTCCTTTTGCTGTCCACACTGCACATCACTCCCATATGAATCTCCCTCAAATATGGTTTGTACCACTTAAGTCACTTGCTTAAGAATAAAGAAATCTATTGACAACATTATTTATCTAAATGCTACTATTTTGGGGGGGCTCCAAAATCACCGCAGATGGTGATTGCAGCCATGAAATGAAAAGAAGCTTACTCCTTGGAAGGAAAGTTATGACCAACCTAGATACCATATTAAGAAGCAGAGATATTACTTTGCCAACAAATGTCCATCTAATCAAGGCTATGGATTTTTCAGTGATCACATATGGATGTGAAAGTTGGACTGTGAAGAAAGCTGAGAGCCGAAGAATTGATGCTTTTGAACTGTGGTGTTGGAGAAGACTCTTGAGAGTCCCTTGGACTGCAAGGAGGTCCAATCAGTCCATCTTAAAGGAGACCAGTCCTGGGTGTTCACTGGAAGGACTGATTGACTGAAACTCCAATATTTTGGCCACTTCATGTGAAGAGTCAACTCATTGGAAAAGACCCTGATGCTGGGAGGGACTGGGGGCAGGAGGAGAAGGGGACTACAGAGGATGAGATGGCTGGATGGCATCACCGACTCAATGCACATGAGTTTGGGTGGACTCCAGGAGTTGGTAATGGACAGGGAGGCCAGGCATGCTGTGATTCATGGGGTCGCAAGGAGTCAGACACGACTGAGCAACTGAACTGAACTGACTCTAAATCTTCCATAACCTGTTGTCACTCACTCTGATATCTGCGGCTGCTGCTGTTTCGTTGCTAAGTCATGACTCTTTTGCAACTGCATGGACTATAGCCCTCCAGGCTCCTCTCTCCATGGGATTTCCCAGGCAAGAATATTGGAGTGGGTTGCCATTTCCTTCTCCAGGGGCTCTTCCCAACGCCAGGATCTAACCCATGTCTCCTGCTTGGCAGGTGGATTCTTTACCACTGAGCCACTGGGGAAGCCCTATTCTAATTTTAGTTGAATATATAACTCCTTAACATCGGCATAAATCCCATAGCTTATCAAGGGTCTGCAAACTAGGAGTTGTGGACCAAATCTGCTGTCACCCTGTGGTCTAAATATGACTTATACATTTACGACTCATGGTCTAAATATGACATACATTTTTAAGCAGTTGGGAAAAATTAAAGAACGCTATTTCATGGTATGTGAAAATCAAATAAAATTCTAATTTCAGTGTCTATAAGTAATGTTTTATTGAAACATAGCCATGCAAGTTTGTTTATATATTGTCTATGACTGAGTTCACACTGCAAAGCAGAGGTGAACAATTGCACCAGCAACCACACAGCCTACAAAGTCTAAAATATTTATGATCTGGCACTATATGGATATATATGTATTTCTCTATATATATATTCATTCCCCTTTATTCAAAACAATACATGCTAGCCATTTTATGTACTACTTCATGAGCAATTTTAAACATGAATCGCTTTTTGCAAACTTAGAAAAATATTTTCATTGAAATGCTACTTGGGGTTTAGTGGAAAATAACAGCAGGAAAAGAGGGGAAGGAAAGAAGCAACATAAACATGGAGCAAGAGGAGAATTTAGTGAAAGAAAAAGGTAAATAAGGAAAGCAATAGGGAAGAGATTGTACAGACACAGAGGGAGAAAAACAGGATCAGAATCATTAACATAGGTGGCAATATTCCCACCTCTAGTCAATTTCTACCATGCTGCCCTTTCTCCCTATTAAAAAACAAACAAAAAAAAACACCTCACTTATTAGCTCTTATTTAAAAGATTTCATTATCTATCAGCTAAGCCTCATCACAACCCTAATGAAGGCCATGATACTATTCTATTCTAAGTTAGAGATGAGGGATGTGAGCCCTACAGATGTTGACCAAGTGACAGACCAGTAACCATAACTCAGGTATGACATCAATGCCCACTGTTGCAACACCACACTGCCTTTCATGTTTTCATCAACACTATGTCCTTTATTCAAGTGTATATTTAGTTCTTTAGAAAATCAAGCATTTTAAAATTACTATGGAACACTGTCAAATCTAAACTCAGCTTGCCTCTTATAGTTAATAACTTCTTGTAAAATCCAGGTGTTGATTTATACCTAAGAGTCTCTTGTCAGAAAGAGTAATCAAGATTTTTGTTGACCCAGGGAAATAAACTATACTAGTAGGTTTCAAGGCTATTGACTAGTGATTAAATATAATATCATACTAATAGTGAATACTGATTGACCTCTTACTCTGCTTCATTCTTTTCTCACAATAATACTAAAAAGGTATGTATAATTAATATCCCTATTTGCATCATCACAAAAAGGTTTTAAGTGAATTGCCCAAAGCTACAGAGCTAGGCAGAAGCTGGGGTATGAACTTAAGTGGTCTAATACTACAGCCATAAGAGTAACCATTATGCCAGGTGAAGAAAATCTTTAAAAGATTTAAATATATAAGATTCATGAGCACCTAAATGTATAAGACTTGGATTTTGGGGGGTGGAGGGGGACATGCATGCATGAATGCTAAGTTGCTTCAGTCGTGTTTGACCCTTTGTGATCCATCCCATGGCCTATAGCCCCCCAGGCTCCTCCGATCGTGGGGATTCTCCAGGGAAGAATACTGGAGTGGGTTGCTGTGCCCTCCTCCAGGGGATCTTCCCTGATTGAACCCGTGTCTCTTACATCTCCTGCATTGACCAGCGGGTTCTTTGAGACTTGCATTAGTGGTTTCTCTTTCTAAAAGAAAATGAATTACCTCACTTTGACAAGGCAACAGTTTGAATTTTGAAGACAAAACAGCAAGGCACGATTAACAAACACATGTATATGGCATGCATGCATGCGCACACACACAATATTACAAACCCAGTGGTTTGTAAGATGTGCTACTGTGGTCAGGAAGATTTCAAATGACATTATGCTTATTAACTCATCAGTAAACAGGAGCTCGGCTGTGATAAACGGCATGCTTGATCATGGTGTGAAGTTGTTTTGAGTTCAAAAAGTGTCTTCCTTCAGGCAGCACCCCAAGCCAGCTTTCCTCACGATCAGATCTTGGGACTGTCAATGTAAAATGTTTGCTATCATTACTGCGCTGTGGATGATGCACAGTGATCAGTCAGCCTCAGGTAGCCATAGTTCATGTGGTCCCCAAACACTGATGAGCACAGAGATTGAGATGTCTGTTCAATCTTATTACTGTGTTTAAGTCGATTTCAAGATTAAAAAAAGTTCTCTGGAACGATGCAGATGAACCTCACTGCTGCGGGCATAACCTTCTGCTGGTAAATTGTCATGGATATTTCATCAACATAATGCACTACATTTCATAGGAACTGTACTATTTTAAAAGACAAATGCTGAAAATATAATGTAATATTTAGATACTCTTCCTGGAGATCAGTGTAAGGACACCGAGTAATTATAACATGAGATACTTAATTACAGAGGTGCATATTACCTCTACTAGATAAAGCCATTTTTATTACAGCAATTTCTCATCTTTAAGAAATACTTTCTCCCCATTTAGGAAGTCTGACACTGGAATACATCTTAACATCATGAAAGCAGATATAAATGTGTACATTTAGTGAGGTGATACACCACCCCAAATTTTGATGCTACATCTTAAACCAGAGGGTCTCTTAAAATGAAAAAAAAAAAAAGAAAGATGCAATGGTTTAGGGGCTTCCCTGGTGGCTCAGAGATAAAGAGTAACTATCAATGCAGGTGATATGGGTTCAATCCCTGTTCAGGGAGGATCCCATGTTCTTCAGAGCAGCTAAATCCGTGGGCCACAACAACTGAGCCTGTGCTCTAGAGCCCAGAGGCCGCAATTACTGAAGACTGCATGTCCTAGAACCTGAAGAGAAGCCACCGTAATGAGAAGCTCAGGCACTGCAACTAGGGAGTAGCCCCCACATGCCACAGCTGGAGAAACGCCCGCACTGGCAATGAGGACCCAGCACAGCCAAAATACAAAAAAACAAATAAAATGATTTTAAAACATGCCGTGGTTTAATATTGGTATGAAAGTGAAAGTGAAAGTGAAGTGGCTCAGTCGTGTCCGACTGTTTGCGACCCCATGGACTGTAGCCCAGCCGGCTCCTCCGCCCATGGGATTCTCCAGGCAAGAAGACTGGAGTGGGTTGCCATTTCCTTCTCCAGGGGATCTTCCCGACCCAGGGATCGAACCCAGGTCTCCCGCATTGCAGGCAGATGCTTTAACCTCTGAGCCACCAGGGAAGCAATATTGGTATAGTATTTCAAAATATTTTTTATTCAAGATAGCATTTTCAGTGTTTTCTAGTGCTGCTTAAAATTGAACATATTTGTATCGTGTAGTATGCTCACCACCTCTTCTTGACAAAGTAAAGCATGAATCATGGCAGCAACCATAACATTTCTGTCTCTTTTACTGCCAAAACCAGCACCCTGTGACACAGTGAGAACTGGAATTTTCTAACCTTCAATTCAGTAGATTGGAAAGTTTTCATTAGAAGTAGGTTCTATTGTGGCCCCATAACCTACATTTTAAAGCTCATTATCCTTTGTTTTAACATTGATAAGCTAATTGTAAAACATTCATGAAAACACACTTGCAATCTTGATAAATGCCTCCACTGTGTAATCTATTGCAGCAATGATATGCATTACAATCATTTCTAAAAGCACCCCAAATTCACATTGTTTATATACAGCCACATAATGATAAGGTACTAGATCTAGTTTTTAGAATGGTGTCTTTTTCTTTTATTATCAGGAAATGTTGCTCTCCAAACTCCTGTAGTTATTTAACATGAACAACTTTCTTGTTCCATCCATCAGACAGCTGTGCTCACCAGGAATACAAATAACCCAAAGACAGTTAGCTTTAACAGTCAAGAAAATTTTAATAACTATATACATTATTTGTATATACATATTTGTACACATGTTTTCCTTCTCTCATATAGTGTGAAGAAATTTTCAGACTTGCCAAAAAAGAGTTCTTAAAATGTAACTACCAAAATTATTGTATAAGTAAAAATAGAAGCAAACTTGTTTTTATTTAAAATTAAACATTTATTTATTTAAAATATCCTGTGCAGATTAAGTAATAAATGAAATGTTCTCCCTTTACTTGTCTTCATTTTATTGAATATATTAAACATAAAAATATCAAAATTTTAGAATCTAGAAAATGTACCTGAAAATATTCTCCAAAATATACCCCTGTAGGCCTCTAGATGGCAATCTTTAGTAAATTTTTACAACTGGCCTAAATTCGGGTTTTTACCAATTCTCTTTAATCCACCTATTAAAATGATTTTCTGTTAATAAGCTACTCAGAGGCATTTTTGCTGTTATGGAACAATGCATGAAAAAAGAAAAAAAATTTTTGAAATTTAGTCCTCTTCTTTGGTATGACTTAATTGTATCAAGATGGTATACCAGTGTCTTCTAGCAATGTCTTTTTGGTGTATGAGATGTTCTAGAAAAGTTTCATCTCATAAAGATTCCAAGTGGCTTCTAAAATCAACTATTTATAATTATAAATATTAGTTACAGCTATTATTTTAGGAATTTTATAAGTCTCATAGAATATTTTAAAGTTCTTTGAGAAACGTAACATATAAAATATGTGTACAATTGCCATGCCCTCTATAAAACAAGTATCCAACAGAACAAATTTCCAAAGCATGTTTCTTCTCCTGTCTTTTAAATTCTATAATCACCGTTATTCCTTTAGTCAAGTTAAAAATATTTGTTGTTAATGCCAACTATATTCAAGAGTTGTCATGGGACAAACAGGAAAAAAATAGAGTGTTCATAATTCACATACATGCAAGTGACATTGAAAAGGACAAATTTAGTTTGCATATAATATTATTAGCAAGAATGCTGAAATGTGAAATCCAGTTACAGCTAGATACATATGTTAAATTTTCAATAAGGGCTTGAATTAATATCTTAATATCACTGGCTATGAGAAAATCCATTGCTTAGTGTGCTGGATATTGTAGATCCCTTTCTGAAAGGTAGCTCCTCCCCATATATATACTAACTATAAGAAAATACTTAGTTTCAAGCTACTGATGACTGGGCATGTGCTCCAATTGGCATAAGCATCTGACAAAAGTTGGGACCAAGTTCTTTTCAAATTCCAAACTTAGGTCACTAGGATTGGTCTCTGATCCAAGGTGAACTAATAAAAGTCTTCCTATAAAACTAGAAAAAGGGAAATAAATCTCTCTACTGAGTGATGCTGTTATTTATGAATGGACTCATGGATAGATAGCTAGATAGATAGACAGACAACAGATGATAGATATAAAGTAGGTGAATTAGAGGCATTCACTTTCATTTTGGATTGGTGAAACCAGTCATTAAGTTTACATTTTACTTCAGCTTGTTCAAGCTGAATGTGAACACTTGAAGCCATTAAACTTTATCTAACACTTTTTGTTCTTTTGATAAAATATCTTTTGCAGTTGTATTTTGAAGGTAGTTCATTTTAGAGCTAAATCAAGTAGCTAGGTTTTTAATTCTTATTTATGTAAATATTAACTGAGTGTATAGACTTCTTTTAAAATATGACAAAAGCAAGATATACCTTCTAATAAAATCTGAGTCTTTATTATTATTTATGGACAATAAGTAGAATAGTACATTGAAATTAGTAGACCTCAACACAAAGAACTCTGTGACCATAGAAATGTAAAAGCATCCAAATGAACAAAGATAAGATGTTCTTTCATTTATGATTATAAGTGTAAATGAGTTTTAGGAGGGGTACATATGTGTACCAGCCAAGAAACACAAAGACTGTGAATTTTTTTAGCTCCTGTAAAATATTTTGATCTAGACTGTGCATATTAAGCTGAAATGAGGTATAGAGGTGAAGTCCTGGCTTGAGTTCAGCTCTCATCACGAGCTGGGTACCTTTTCACAAGATCCTTACAGCTCAGTGCCACATTCTTTTTAGGCAATAGACCTTGTTTTCAACACAAAACCTTGGGATTTGCTCTATAAATTCTTTTTAGATGAGCATGGATTTTCTTTTAATTTTGGATGTTGAAAAATGCAGATGATTTTCCACTAGGGGCTCCTAAAGTCCTACAGCATGAAGAACACCTGCCTGAAGCCTAAGTCAGTTCACAGAAACAGAGCAGGTGAAGAGATGTGATGAGGTATCATTTGAGCACATAGATTCGATCATGCCTGAGTCAGTCCTGCCCTGCAACTTTATGTACATTAATGATTTCTCGTTTTCACCAAACCACCTTGTGTATGCTTTCGTTAGGAACCAAAGGAGTCAAAAAACAGTCAAAACTCCACCGTCCTGCCTCATGTATTTCAGAGAAGAGAAGTGGAATCTCTTCGTCTACAAAGAGTAGAATCAGAGGTAGAGGATAAGAGGATCTTTTTAGAAACACTCGAGTTTTACACAGGAAACTTAAAATGTGGAGTGCTAGACAGAATTACATACCTAGAAGCAGCATAAAGATTCATCAGATCACATATTCAGATGTCTGTGCTCAGGAAAATGTTATTGACATATATGATTGACAGAATAAGGTTTTCACAAATTTTGAGAAAGTAAAAGAAAAAGTGGGTCAAACTTAAAACATGAAATATCGAAGAGACTTATCTTTTTAACAGAAGATTAGCAAGTCCCACCTCACAGATCTTATTGGGTGAAAAATATAAGAGGTTTTAGATTATTGCAGAGATGTCTCAAATGACTCATGTGACTTAACTGAATAATAACATTATAATAATATTTTTAAGGGGAAAATTTTGAGTATTTTTTCCTTAGTTTTCTTTACTCTGTAATAAAATTTTGCTAAATTCTGAATACAAAAATATGCAGAAATTGAACACTTACAGAAGAGTATAATTGAAAGGTTATATCCAGATAATTAGCTAAACTGGAGCAATGCAGGTTAGAATAAAGAAAATGCTGAGAAAAGATAAAAAAGATGGGAAATCAAAAGGCTGAAGTTCTTGACCCGCCAATTGCTGAAGAAACAGTCTTGTATAAATTGGCTGACATCTGTAAGTCTGTTTCCTCATCTGTTAACACTAGAATGATGTAGTAGATAATTGTGCGCCTATCTTTCCAACAGCCTTTCTTGGAAAACCATCCAGTATTTACATGGGAATTATGATCAACCTTGCTTGTGTGCAACCTTAGGAATTTTCTGGATGATATCTGCAATTGCTCCCCATACACAAAGGACAGGGAGAGGCTGAGGAAACGGGCAGACCATGCCAGATTGGTAGGTGGCAGTTTTAACAAGCAAGGGAACTTGTGAGGCTGCTCTTGGGCAGTGGCAAAGAGTAGATTTCTGCGCCCACGTGCCAGAATCTGAAAAGTTGAAACAGAATCCTTAGCTGGGTTTGTCACCTATTACGTCCTGATCTCAGCACCTTACTCTCTCAAGGCAATGTCTCTGAAACAGCTCCTAGTGCTGGAGTGGTGGACAGAACATTTTGATTCAGTTCTTGATAGGAAGCGAAGCTCTTCCCATGATATGCTCTTCCTTCCTGAAAGGCTCTTCCTGGAGTGCTGTGTGAATTGCTAGGAACAGTGAATAATGAGCCCAACAGAAAGTCTCCTACCACCACCAAGTGTCGTCACATAGAGGCAATCTAGGCTTGCAGCCTACCCTAGGCATTGGAGGCACCCACCCAAATAGGACTGTGTTCCTGAGGCCTGTGTTGGAGCAGGCAGGGCATTAGGGATGCTAGGACAGGTGGGAGGTCTGAACTGCTGTCCAGGTTTTAAGGCTTTGCACAGGCTGACCAACACCATCATCGGTTATGGGTCTGACTTTTCAAGGGGGGCCCTGGCACCAATGAGGTCAAACCACATTTGCTTCTGGGTTCCTGTTAGCAGACATTTTACAGCTGACTGTGGTAGCCTTTTGGCTTTTTGAGCTCTCTCTCTGTCTTGAACCTTTCTCACAGCCCATACCCACTCTCAAGATTTGTCAGTTTCCCCCAGAACAGTAATAGATTGCCAGCGTAATATCTTGTCCCCAAACTGGGACAAGTCAAGAAGATGCTCAGGAGGGAGACCAGCTTTCCATGCCAGGTGCTGGGGATGAATTGGAGTATGTCATCCTCCATTCCTGCAGTGAACATGGCTACTCTGGGCCTTTTAAGATGAGCATGGGTTGCCTATTTCATTCCCAACTCCCTAAGAATTCTTTGTACCTCTTATGCAGACTTCCAGGGTCCCACAAGCCCAGGGCCAAGCTTCTCTATAGAATAGAATAGTCCAATCTATAGGAGAGTGAGTAGTGAATACCCTGAACCCCCTGAGTGCCACGCAGGCACTTCTGGAGGTCAGGGAGTATGGGTTGATATTGCTCATTCCCTCTGCCTCCTGCCTGGTCAGAGAAATGTCATCACCCTCTGTATCCACAGCTGCACTAACCATGCTTGGTTACTTTCCCTGGCCCTTTGCTGGAACTTGGCCACTGTATCGATAAGCTCAGCGTATATTCTCTCATCATGAACATTTCCTGAACTGGGGGCTGCCGTGATGGCTGGGGTTAAACCCAGATCAGGTATTAGAGTGCTTTACACCTCTCACTGTCAATCACAACATCCTCCTCTTCACTCTCCTCACTTTCTCAGAGATTCCACATAACGTCCCAACCAGGCTTTGTCACAAACGGCTGGACTGTACTCCTCAGCAGTTTGTACCCTCCTAGTTTTGCAAAATGCACACTAAAGTGTTCAGCTTGTATCCTGCTATACCACTTTTTCTGCCAGCCGTGAAGCAAGCAGAGCACTGGATACCTGCATCTCCTTCTCTAACCCCAGCTCTTTTTCCAGCTCTCTAACTGGACTTCAGCCTCCAGCTGGACACTCAAACCAAACCATGGAGTGAGGCTCAGAGATAAATTGCCATAAAGCATCTTATATAGTGTGAAGGCAGTAAGTGTTTATTCTGTATAAAGATCGTTTATAATATTAAAATTTCCTTAAATAAACAGGAACTAGTTAGTGGTTACCACATATCAACTTTGGGGAATGTTTTAAGTTCTGCTTATGATTTTCAGAGACACAAGCAAGCAGTGATCCAGGTCTAGTTAACCTTGCTTGTCTTGCAAAATAAGCCAACTTAAAACTACTTGTATGATGTACTAGTTTTGTCTGCTCAGTGAATTTTCAATTCTGGTCTCCATTTGTGTTTGATTTTAATATTCCCAAGACCCTTTGCTTTGGTCTCCTTTTGGCTCACCAATCACTGTTTCTCAGTCTCTGAAATTTCCCCTGTGAAATCTGAAACTGGCCTCCATATAAAGAGGGCAAGGATAGACTGAAGAAAGAGGCAGAGGACTTCAGAATGGTAGATGGCAGTTTCAACAAGCAAGTAAACTTACTCACATGACTTGTCTTGAGAGGTGGCAAGAAGAGTAGATTTCTGCACCCATTTGCCAGTATCTTAAAGAGTTTATACAGAGGCCTCAGCTAGGTTTAGTCACCTATTTAGTTCAGATGGTCTTAATATTTTATTCTCTCAAGACTGTGTCCTTGAAACAGTTCCTAGTGTGGGAACTGATGGGTGATGCACAGGATGTGCATTCCAAGGTCAGGGGAGGAGTTAATGAGCCTCCCATTCCCAGAGTTCAGCTCAGGTGTCAGCCAGAAGTCAAACCCTCTCGACTGCCTCCTTCAACAAACCTCTAATTATGTTTGGTTGTAGCAGGTTCAGAAACCTGATCCTGTTTAATCCACGAGGCCCTTCATGGAATGTGTGAGCCAGAGAGAGAGAGAGAGAGAAAGGTCAGACGGTCTCAATAGCCAAAGCTGGGAGATGACAGCTAAAAACTGCTACTGATGATAGGCACTTCCAAAGCAAGGCAGCCTGCAATAGGAAAGAAACTGATAAACAGAGAGACTGGCAGTTAAGAAATAGAAAGGCATGTTGTTTCGCTCTTGAGTCATTTTGAGTCCAGCTCTACATTACTAGCTTCTTTGTTGTTCAACTTTTCCTTGGAATCACTTGGTAGTGCGCTTCTCTTTTTTTTACATCATCCTTGAAATTGGTATCTATCACTTGCTGCTAAGGAAATTCCTAGTCTGACTAACTTTTCTAATTCCATACAGGTTTTTTAATATGTAGATAAGATACTAAACATAACAAAACTTTGAAAACTTTAAAGCACTACTCCAATACTTATATTGGAGTAGTATCACTCTGGTCATTATCTACAACCAACCTCAAATGTTTGAGGGACTGTCATATAAAGGAATTTCTTATTAGAAGTAGTTTCAAATGGCAATACCAGGGAAAATAAGGTTTGGTGAAATTTTAAAGGAGGAAGAATTCAGCTCACTATAAGAAGGTGGATTTTTAAAACTGGAGTCTAGTTTTCTTGTGTTCAATCCTAAAATTTTGTGACACTAAAAATATCCATGATTCTATTTCAAAGGCTATACCCATTCCAGTCAATGGCAGCATTCCCTAGGCTCTATATTTCTTTTGATAAAAAGCTATCCTTTCAAGTTTTCTACCACTTTTGCTTAAAACATGCACACATACACACATATACACACAAATTTGACATATACTTACATTTTCTCTATATATATGTACATAGTTTCTAAACCACTGACTCTCAAAGTCACTGATGGTTATTTTTCTCTCCAGCAACTACTCCCCTTTCTTATGGCAAGAATAAACAGTTGAAATGTAAGGGAACCATCTATCCCCAGTCTCCATCTATGTTTTTCATTGAAGCTGCATGTTGGGCTAGGATTGTTCTGGACTAGAGGCTATGACCTCAATTAAGTCCATCAGTGTACTGAATTTCCTGCCCATAAAAACTGCTTAAGGGACAGGCACATAAGCTAAGCTGCTTTAATTAGTGTGAAATCAGAAAGTTGCTCTGGACCAATTAAATGGCCCAATAGGAGCTTTGCTGAGAATTCTGAGACTAAGATTCTTTCTTCTGTTGTAGGCGTTTCATGTGTTGATGGGGGAAACAATCCCAAAATAGGTGCTAATCCATTAGAAACACAGTGGAGAAATGAATCTGTGTCCTTGATGAACAAGTTGAGTCATTGGATTAAATCTAATATTAAACCATTTTATAAAGATGAACTTTTTATTTCCTTTTGGTGTTCAAGGCAGTTTGAGCTCAACTGTCTTTAACTTGTAACTGAATGCATCGTAAATAATGCAGGTGGGGCAAGTGATGGATGAAGGATACCAGAATAGGTCACTCTAAGTTATACCTCTTTGGCATATGGATTGTTTTGAGATAATGGCCATTGGGAACCAGCAGATATAGGTAAAACACTCTTAACAACTCTTATCAATACAGAAAACTTAAATCAGTATAACAAACCTTACTAAACAGCCCTTGTTTACTATACTTCTCTAGGTTACCTTCTTATAACTTGCCCACTCCTCTCCCAGAAGCCCAAAACCCTAAGACGGTTTATAGGCCCCAGTTCTAACCAGCCCATTGGGTGTTTCCTTGGGTGTGCAGGATGCACATTAATAAATTTCTGTTTGTTTTCCTCTTGTTAATCTGTTTTTTTACAGTTGCATTTATAGGGCCCCACCAGAGATAGATAGAGGAAAAATATTTTTTCCTCCCCTATGTGGTAAAGAATCCAGCTACTCGAGACATAAGAGATGTTGGGGAGATCCCCTGGAGGAGGGCATGGTAACCCACTCCAGTATTCTTGCCTGGAGAATCCCCTAGACAGAGAAGTTTGGCCGGCTACAGTCCATAGGGTTGCAGAGTCAGACACGACTCTGACACACCTGAGCACACATGGATAACACTGTTCTCAGTATGTCTGTTCAAACTCCACACAACTGCAACAATCTGATATTTTACTTCAGTGACAACATTCATGAAATCCACCAAGGAAAGGGTTGATATGGCAAAATCTTAAAAATACAAAAGGTGTGCATAATTGAAATCAAAATTCAGCTGAGTAAATGTGGAGATCTCACTGGCTTTATTAGGCTATATATGAATTGGGCAGCATTCCATCTAGCAGCTGAAAGGGCACTCCATGGGATTCTACAAATGGAAGAATTTTATGGGACAGAAGAGGGGGGCCAGGGAATTATCAGCAAAAAAACAAAAAAAAGCCTCATTGTTAGGCCAAGATATCTTTTTTCAGGGGCATGGGAAACAGCAAGGGCTTTATCATTGAAATTGCCTCTTCTCCCTATGGGGGATGGAGTGGTCCCACATGACAGATTATCTCACTGGTGCTGACCAGAAAACTTCAGACCGGTTGATTAAGATTATACTTTTGGTGAAGGCTGAAACTGCAATTAGGTTAGGTATTAAATCTAGGTTTGGTATCTTGGGTTTTAGCACAAGTGATGCAATGTGGGGGCTGTGGTTTCTCTTTTTAACTGCATGAAATATTTATTACATAACCATGGACTATGAACTGCCTACTCAATGTGACTGAGACTAACGGAAAAGTCTGGAGTTGTAGGTAAAATTATGCTATACATGAAGTGTGTCTTCAAGACTACATTCCTCCCCTCTCACTCTGAGCCTACACCCTTTCCTCCAAAGAAACGTGCACAGAATATTTATCTTTGCCCACCAGTAACTACACATATATACTGAATACTTCCTGGTTTCCAACATCTTTTATTTTTTCTCCGCAAGAACTCCATCTGGAAGGGTATTAGAGTGGGAAGAACTTTATATTTTTCAATTCCCAGAGTTATCCTCATTCCAAGAGAGCATGCCTTTGTGAATCAACAGGAGTTGAACTCCAGTAACAAATGTTTATAAGAACAATTATATCAGAGTATAACAGAAATTTCTATAGTAAATGTGAATCCCATAGCCCAAACTCCTGTTCTGGGGAAAAAAAAAAACCTTAATTTTTTTACTTATTAAATGTAATGTCTATCTCAAGCCCTCATTCTTCCTCTTGACAGAAAACTCAATATTTTGCTTACTCTCTACCTTCTACTCTTGTTCTCTTCCAGGGTAAGATGGGAGGAGGGTAGAGTCTAATTTGGAAACATTATCAAGAATAAAAACCTGTATCAAAAAGTTTTCTACTACACTGCTTTATAAGTAAAGTTCTAAGAACTGAGAATTCTAAATTAATCGGATTGCTGTATGTAATAGAATTTGATCTTAACCTAATCTTCTACCTAAAGCTCCACTTTACCAAAATAATACTGGTTTTTGAATAGACTTGAAAAGATAATCCTTAAGATAGCAGAATAAGTGGCTAATGGTGAAATCTCTAACATCAGTGATTAGAAGCCAAGAGACAGACTATTCACCCTATGCTAATGAAATGATTCAGAGGAGGCGAGAGAAAAGAAAGAATGGTTTTCAAAGAAATGTCTGAGAACCAGAATTTGCATATGATTTCCAGAAAACAGGTCTGATAAAGCAAGAATAGATGATAATGAGCTAGGACATTTCCTCCTCCCATGCAAGTCTGCAGCCTCATCAAGATCAAACATAACCTGGCCTGGCTAGAAGTCAATTGGTAAAATAAATTATCAAAAATATAATTAAGTAGGCAGAGAGGCTTGGGCAAGCTTCTTGGGCTTTTTTTTATATCAAAGCTGTAAAAATGAAGCTTTCTGGGGTCATTCCATCAAAATCACTAACAAAACCTACAGCTGGCTTGACTCTGACCAGAGATCGCGCCTCAGAATCAATTAGGGCGATTACAAACTAGTGGTGCACAAGGGCTCATCTGCGGTTAATTGAGTAAAACATACTTAATCAACCTTTCTAACTAATAAGTGTGTAGAAAATCAGAGTCTCTCATGTCGATTGGTGCTGGTTCTAAGTCCTGATACTTCAATCTGGGTCTTTCGTGGATAAGAATGAAAAATGTTTGAAGGAGGATAATAAATTGTTCAGGATAGTTTATCTGGCTTAAGTGGGTATTCATCACCCTTTCTAGCACCACTAAACACTTTCCAATATATGCAAAGAGTATCTCTGTGTCCTCAAGAGAACACAAATGTGTAAAAACAAAAACAATCAAAAGCAGCTAAACTTGGAAGTTGCATTGGTCAATAAGTTGAACATGAGCTTTGATCCAAAACCCTAGCTCTTAAAATGTTTTGCAAAGATGATAATTTATTTTCATTCCCTTCCTGACAATATATTCTAAAGACTAAGCTTAAAACTACTCCCAGATTTTTAATTTAGCTCAGCACTTCCTTTTGTTTTCAACCAGTTCCAAGAGATAAGTGCCCACTCTAGTGAAATTGTAGAAAATACAACTCATGCTGGAATCCAGCATTTTCCAAACATTTCACAGTCAATCTATCTCCAATGTATCATTTTTTTTTTAAGACAGCTCTGTTATAGAAGGGTTTCCTTGGTGGCTCAGATGGTAAAGAATATGCCTGCAATGTGGGAGACCCAGGTTTGATCCCTGAGTCAGGAAAATGCCCTGGAGAAGGACATGGCTACCCACTCCAGTATTCTTGCCTGGAGAATTCCACGGACAGAGGAGGCTGGTCACAAACCATGACCAGGTCACAAACCATGACCACAAACCATGAGGTCACAAACAGTCGGACTTGACTGAGCAACTAACACTTCAGTTATAGAAAGAATAGCCAAAAACCATTTCTACTGGGCATGGGTGGGGGAGGAGAGACCATTAGTTAATTACCAGAGAGTTGGGGCAAACCATCAAAGTCTATAGGTTTTATGCAATGGAATTTCTAACCTAAGCTGTGTGAGGAGTGAGCCCCTTTTGTCTACCAAAAGACTACTGTCTAATTGTAATCTAAAGCACTGGGCAAACAAGCTATTTTAAAGAATCCAAACAGCTCATTTCCTCCTCCTGCTGGGTGTACTTCTAACAAGTTGGCATTAGCACACACCTTCCTCTGAATGGACGAGAACAAAGAGAAAGAACAAACGTGATATAAAGCAGAAAACAAAAATGCCCTAGGGTTGTTCTGAACTCCAGCAGCTCAGGCTAGGTGAACGGTTCTTCATCAGCACAGTGGGAACTTCCCAAGCAGGCAGGTCCCAAGCCCTAGAAAATGCCTCTGATCTGGGTCTCTAATCAAACTAAACAAAGAATTTTAAAGAGAGGATAAAAAAAAAAAGGAGGCATCTTTTTATGGGAAGAATATTATACTGCCTCACCTTCTCTGGAATAGGTTCTCTGGCACTATATAACTGTCTGGAGTGTTCTCTCCCAGCAAAACAAGGCTCAAATTATTTATGTTTTCATTGTGTCACATTACAGGAGGCTACAATGCAAAATAATCAACCAAAAGAAGCCTCAGGTGACACAGATGGTAGGACCAATTGTTTAAGGAAAGAAAAAAACCTGATCACAAGCAATGCATTAAAACTGCTTTGACAAATGAAATCATCATAAGAAGAAAATAGCACTTTGATTGAATAATAATTCTGAGTAAATGTCAACTTCCCCCATATCCATTTGGCATTAGAGATGGCTTCAGAATAAAATGAGAAGGACATCGTTTCTTGTTTCACATGAATAGAGATTAAGTAGTGTAAGATCTTTTGTGAAGCAAGGAGAATTCCCACAAGGTTTGGATGGGCTCAGACTTTAAAAAACAAGGGTACATGTATGTGCAGCTTATAAACACACTATCAAATCCTTCTCATATGCGTTGTTCTAAAGTGTTTAGTCTCAGATGTGTGAAAATAGGGGCCAAACAAGCTAATAGAATAACAGAGAAAGGATGATACTAACCAAAGCTGAAATATATTTTATTGCATTTTATTGTCTACATAGAGGTGCCAGTGTATATAAAATAACAGATACACAGAGCATTTAGATAACCTTTTATGAAATGTTTATGGTTGTTATCTCATGTTGAGACTGTTATGTGTATAGCCTTAATATTTAATAAGATATCTCTGCAGCTGTTTTTTTTTTTTGATGGCTCATATGGGGATCGAACCTGTGGCCTTTGGCATCCTGCAACTCCTTAGCGTATTGCCCATTATATTCAACAATGCCACAGATGACAGTGGGAGTATCAAATACAAATTTGAAATGTCACCCAGGATCCCTGTACACCCTTGGGTTCAAGTGGCGGTAAACCCGGCATTTCCAGCCACAGGCACTCGGGCAGGTCTTACCTCTGGGTTTGATACTGCCTTTGCACACCCACTGTAGCCTCTCCATTCTTCTTTCTGTCTGCTTCCAGAGAGCTAAGCCAAAGATTTCTCTTTCGTGAGTCTTTTTAGGTTTTGCCGCCTGCCGTTCTCAGTCAGCCCCCTTTCTCATGCTATAAGCTATTTTGGCATCTTGCTGTCTTCCCTCCCTTGTGTGTGACTTGCCTTGTGAAGCTCACTTACAGCTGTACACTTTCCATGCTGGTTGGCAGGCTGAGCTGTAGGATTTCATTTTTAGTGATTGTTGTGGTACTTGATGTCCCTTCTGATGTAAATAGAGCTCCACTGTTTCCAGGAAGGAGAAAAAAAAAAAAAAGAATAAAAACATAGCATTCTATGTAAAGCCTTGTGAGTAATGGTAGAAAGCTTAAAGGAGATTAATGAATTAATCCCACCCTGGATGTCTCCCCCAAGTGTACCCAGAGTGAAACTTTGGCACCCATGACCTGCTCTATTGCCTCATTTTTCACTATGTTGAAAGGTGGTCTTGGAAAAGGGGATAATGCCAATAACCCCCCACAGATTGCCAAACCGTTTTAGTGCCCCTGACACAGGCTGGGTCTCTTTTCTCACCTATTGCTCTCAACAGTCATTTGTCAGAAAGCTTACAAGCCAGTAGCATGTACCGAAAGCTTTCATTTCTGCATCTCCAAGGACTATCCTTAGCTTTACAAATGGTCATCACAGGCATAAGTTGATATAGCTATTTTGGTCTCATTCCAAAGACATTCTCCTAAGAATCTCTGTTGTGTGTAGCCAGCTCCATATTTCCAGCAGATTGTCGTGTATGTAGAATGGTTTCTGAATATTGTAAAGATGTCCATAATTTTTTGAGCTGAAAGAGCTTTCCCAGAGGCCAAATTTATATTCTGATAACATAATCCTCATTTCTCATCTCCCTAAGAAGGTCTTCAGAAAAAGACAATCCTGAAGCCAAATCTACAAATGACTTATACTTCTACACCATCAGTAATGGGAAATGACTGTAACACAGCCCCTCAGTTGTCATCCACAACTCCATGTTCTCATGTACTAGGTTTGCATCATAATTCTACTCACATCCACTTTGGTTTAGAAGTACCTCAATTCCAGTCTGCTAATAATGGAAAGTATGTCTCTACAAAATTCTGAGAGAGATATCCAGACTATTCATGTAGTTTCTTATATTCCTCTCCTATCAAGAGAAAATTGCTTTTACACAGGCAGAAGCCACCAGTAACTTGGGAACACCTCTTTAGCACTGCACAGTAGCTGATTGAAAGCAGCTCATTCAGGGATTGTACCAGCACTGAAGAGAGATGACAAGTCCCAACAATTACAGCATTTTGACTCTTCTTTACAGATGGTGTGACAGGCATCCTGCATCCTGACACACATTACCAGTGCTTTATGGGGAGAATCCTTAAAGATATCTGAGGAGCCTCTTATTTAGAAGAACTTGGCAATAAGGAACTTGGCAAAGTCCAAGGGCTTTATTTATCTGCCTGCCCCACCAAATTCTGGCAAAGCTGAATATTGTCCTTAGCACCTTCTTGAGTTTTCTGTATAACAAAAAACCTTTGCATAATGGTAGGAGGCATTAAGGACACTGATAAATTATTACTCCCAAGGATTCCTTCTCCAAAGGCCCTCAGAGTGAAAAGTAATCCATACATTTGCTGTCACTTGATCCATAAGACACTCCATAGTACCAACAAATGGGAAGCCCAAAAGTGGTGTATGAACCGCTAGGCAAAAGCCAGAAATGACACAAAAGTTCCGAGGTTAGTCCAGGCTACTTTAATAATCCTTGAGGGTCTATCCAGATAACATACCCTTGGGAACTGTTTTCTGAATAGCTTTAAAATTAAGTGAGCTTGGGCATGAAGAGTCTCAACCTGAATATTTGGGGGTTTGGTTATTAGCTTCCTAACGAATTGGCTTTATCTTCTAGGATCCTACTTTTCTACATTTTATTAGGATATCTCATGTGACTATCTCAGAAAAATCTGCTTTACAGTTGCCTAAATGTGGCTTACAATTTAGAACTCTTCTTACCTCTGAATTCATGAGTCATGTTGTTAAGCAAAATGATAAAACATTAAAATTTTATAATTCTTCACAGATGTATAGAATCATAATCATGGCTAAGAGGAACACAGCATAACATTTATCAAGGGAAAGAACAATGAAAAACTTCATTAGACAAGGTTATATTTGCATATAGGAACATCTCTTGACCACTTATTCCATGTGAGGCATAGTTCTTTACAAGCATTTTACATGTTGTTGCTGTTCAGTTGCTAAGTCGTGTCCAACTTTTGTGACCCAATGAACTGCAGCACACCAGGCCTTCCATTTCTTCACCATCTCCTACAGTTTGCTCAAACTCATGTCCCTTGAGTAGGTGATGCCATCTAATCATCTCATCCTCTTCCAACCTTTTCTTCCTGCCCTCTATCTTTCCTAGCATCAGGGACTTTTCCAGTGAGTCAGCAGTTTGCATCAGGTGGCCAAAGTAATGGAGCTTCAGCATCAGTGCTTCTAATGACTATTCAGGGTTGATTTCCTTTAGGACTGACTGCTTTGATCTCCTTGCTGTCCAAGGGACTCTCAAAAGTCTTACCCAGCACCACAATTTGAAAAAGTCAACTCTTTGGTGCTCAGTCTTCTTTGTGGGCCAACTCTCACATCCATACATGATTACTGGAAAAACCATAGCTTTGACTATATGGAACTCTCTGGGCAAAGTGATGTCTCTGCTTTTAAATATCATGTATTAACAACATGTACTACATGTTTAATACTCAAAACTTAGGCAGAATATACTATTATTTTCCCCATTTTATAGATGAGAAAACTGAAGCACGACATGAATCAGTAATTTGATCAATGTAAAATTACTGGTAAGTGGCAAAGATGAAGTTAGAAGCCAAGCAGTATGGCTTTGAAGCAAGCTATTTTAACCATTAGTCCACACTGCCTACAGTCAACATTAATAATTGTTTCACTCTTACCAGGGCAAGAGCTGGATTAAGATCATTAATGATCATGGATGTATCAGACCTGTATTGTGACAATGCTGCACAACAAACCTCTCAAAATTTCATTGACCATTTATTTACCATTTATTGGGATTCAGCTAATCCAGGCTAGGCTTTGCTGGGCTTGGCTGGGCTCATTCACTTTTCTGCAGAGTAGTTCTACTTCATATGCCTCTCCACTAGTCTCTGCTTCTATCTTGTTTATCAACATTCCATTGGCCAAATGCAGAGTTCAAGGGTTTGAGTGCAAGGGCCCTACCAAAAGTATATGGCAATGGATATACAGACAGGGAGGCTTAAAGAATCGGGTCATTGTGTCAGCCTAGTATAACTGGAAACAAGGAAAATAAATTGGGTTGGAAGTCCAATTTTACTATATTAATTCATTGCTTTATCCATCCATTCAGTAAACTCCCTTGATTTTCATATACAAGCACTTTTCTTACATCTTAGTCATTTCAAGATAAAATTCAGAATAGCTCCTTCAAAAAGACTTGTCGTGTCATGGATGAGATAGACAAATCAACAGTTCCAGCACATCATGGTACTGCCAAGAATGTTCTGAGAGCAAAGACTGGAGCTCCAAAGGAGGGTTGTATTTAGTAGGAGAAAGGAGAAAGGGGAGGAGTGACTCCCCTGAGATAATGTTCAGGCTAAACTTTAACATGTAGGTAATTCAAATAATAGCAAACGTGCCTGCATTACATGCAGTAGGACATCAAGAGATGAAAATGGAAGTGAGATCATGAAGGAGTGAGCATGTCACCCTAAGTAGCCCGAATATTATCCTGAAGGCAATAGAAGGCTATGAAAGATTTGAGGAAAATGGTCAAACTTTGTAAAAATGTACCTACAATGCCTGACAATTTTCTGATGGTTAATTTATATTATCCATTGTAATGATATATAGATGAAGTGTAAAAGTCACTCAGTTGTGTCCAACTCTTTGCGACCCCATGGACTATACAGTCCATAAAATTTTCCAGGCCAGAATACTGGAGTGCATAGCCTTTCTCTTCTCCAGGGGATCTTCCCAACCCAGGGATCAAACCCAGTTCTTCCGCATTGCAGGCGGATTCTTTACCAGATACACAAGTGGTTTTATATCAGCTTCCCTGTTGACTCAGATGGTAAAGAATCTGCCTGCAATATGGGAGACCCAGGTTTGATCCCTGGGTCAGGAAGATACCCTGGAGAAGGGAATGGCAACCCACTCTAGTATTCTTGTATGGAGAATCCCATGGACAAAGGAGACTGTGGAGACAGTACATAGGGTCACAAAGAATCAAACACAACTGAGCAACTAAAACTTTAACTTCAAGTAGTCTAATACAGAATTAATCCTTCTATAATGTTCCTTTATTTTGAAGTCCCCAAAGATGTTTTCATATTAGCTTTTCCAGAGTGTGACCAGGCCTTCAGTGGCTGGCTCACATCTAGTAAATACCAAAGAATCAATTTATTCATATGCTCTGAGAAATAAAACTTTTACACAGACTCTAAGTTTTACACAAAGTATTTAAGTCAGCAGGGTTGGCACATTGCCTCCCCATGGCCAAACTATGTGGTTATGCAATAACATAACCAACACCTGTTTTAATTATTTACTATGAAATATTATATTGATGAGGACCATAAAACAGAGGCAGACATGAGAGTCAGATTTCTTGGTGAGCATGGAATCAAAATAATGGGAGTTAGATGAATTGAATGTTTAAGGGCAATAGGTGTGAATACCTGTTGGTCCGTCTCACAATAGAGCTGGACTTTCAATTCAGATCAAAAATACTTGAAAGATATCCCATGGCTCCAAATCTAAGGGCCAGCCTTGCCAGTGGGACATAAATTACTTGATGTCCAGCAACTAGGGTCCCTTCTTCCTTTCATGATCATTAACTTTTACCCAAAGTCTTGGCTTCTTTTCCTGCATTTCCACAGTTGACTGATGCCCCTTCTGTGTGGCATCTTTTTTTCTTTGAATATGTTAATACAATCAGAAGCCATCTGGTCTGTCATAAATCTGCTGATCTATAATCTAATATTGATTCTATCATTTATCTCCCAGAGAGTCAATTATTTCCTTCATTGTCAATATTCTGAGTGGACTTCTTATTGTAGCCTCTTAATACTTAAAAAAAAAAAAAGGACACACTAGAATGGGTAGTTTATAACTATTATATAAACCCATGCAGTCAGGTTTATAAAAAAAAAAATAAAAGACACATTTTTAGTTATTTAATGATGTAGTTCCACTGGCGAGTTTTGACCTGCAATAAAAGCATATGAGTTTCCTCTAAGTTATTTAGATCAATATATTCATGGAAACATGTTTTTTATTCACTTGAAATTTTAACTTCAAGTAATGCATCTTTGTAATTATATAGTAAAGGGCAACAGATACCTCCAGGTAATCTTTGAAATAGAAGAAACAATTTGTTTGTTCTCTGATTTTCCATTCTCCTTCTTGTGCTCTTTATTACCATGAGCAAAACATTTGAATGAAACAGAATTTTTGTTTATAGATGACTATCTTCTGTTAATGTTGAAAAGCCCTCTTGACTTCTAAATAATAGTTTGACTATATTGTGTATATTTCCTTGACAAATGAGTGAGGAAAATGGAAATAAAGTAAGTGATCTCCAAATTTCTCACTGGTATCAGGCATTTGTGGCTTATCTCATATGTTGTTATGTGATAAGCAATTAAAATAAGGTATTGCATGCATCCATAATATACAAATCATGCAAGAAAGTCAGAAAAATATGTTTACACCTCTATAGAAATACTGTTGCTTATGTGTATATGCTTTGTTATATTTATTAATCTTTTACATATGATTTAGGGATTGGAGAATGGAGGATTACTACATTTATCAAAATGCTTTTGTTTGCACGTAGTAGAAAACACAACTCAGGGTTAATTAAAAAAGGTGATTTACTGCTTTTGTAGCTGAAAAGTCTTTCAAGTAGTGCTTGAACCACAGCTCAAAAGGTATTACCCAGGACTTTTACTCTTTTTGCATGTTTCAACCCCTCTTTCAGGCATTTCCCTCATTCATTAGAGGCTTCTCTCCTTATACTACAAGATAAATGGCAGTGGTTTCCAAGCAATTATACTTCTGCATTCTTATCCAGCAGAGGAAAGCATGTCTGCCACAATATCCAAATAAAGGCCCGGAAATTCATTCTGACCAGACAAGTTAAACCACAAGCCCACCTCTGAACAAATCACCATGGCCATGCAGCCCCCTCTGTACCTGGCAATAAAGTCAGCTTCGCACCACATGCCCTCCTGAGATGAGGGAGGAGAGGTATATTAAAATCAAGGCAGTGTACCAAGAGAAAGGAAATAAACTTAGGAGTCACGTAAATGACTTTACACACTGGCTTTAACATCGAATAAAACACACTAAAAACTATTCCTGTTTGCGGTAAAATAAGTGGTTGGTATGAACAGGGCACACAGAAAATAATTTAAATGAAGAAAAACAATCTACTATGAAAAGAATTAATGTGGATAAAGACAGAATTTCACTGAACAAGATAAGGATAACTGATATTTCCTTCCCTCACAACAGAACTCTGTAACCATTTCCATTTGTCTTTTGGATCTACCAAAGTACCAGTGCTGATCAAAAGCTGTTGTAAGCTTCTAAGTTCCACTTCCCCTCTTATATGTTCCAAGCAGCCACAAAACCCACTGTCCAGCGCTGCTTATTATCTTCTGTCACCATCCTTCTCCACATCAGTAAAATGATAAATAATAAAAAGCCAGGAGGAGCACTAACACACCCCAACAAGGAACATCTAGCTAACTGAATTCCAGGGTGGTGAGTTGATCCAGTGAGATTTGGTCATTCAGAAATTAGAGAGCAACTATCACAAGCAAATTGAGACATACATTGCTACATTGCAATGCTCTGCCTATTAGGTGTTTTCTCTATATTTTACCTTGTTTTAAAATTGTTTTTATTGAGAGATTTAAACCTTCATTTTTTTCCCCAAAGAGCTACTAATTATCCATAGGTAGTGAGTAAACCAAAGTCGTTCCCATCTTCAGAGCTATTTAAACCTGCTATATTTTTTCTATTTGCCAAAGAGCACCTATTCTGTTTCAAGTGGCACAGAAAGCTTACGGGCTCCTGCAAAAGTAAATTATTTTGCATGCAATCTAAAAGTAAGGCAAAGTGACATAACAGGCTTCCCCTTTACCCCCTTTCAAAATGGATTACCGTTCTCCAGACACCATCAGTCCTTAACAGTGGGAAAACTCCAAGACGTCCACTGTTTTGTGCATTCAATAAAGTGTGCATTGGTAATGAACATTTTTCCAGTCAAGGTTGATGTTACAACGATTTAAGATGCAGAAGCTCAGCAATAAAATGTATATATAACCAACAGTCTTGGAAAAAAATTGATTGAATGTGGGTTTAAAATCAAGTTTTATCCAATCATATGAGTGCTTTAATGAATTATTAGATATTTTATTCTAATGAAAACTTGACTTCTATGCTAATCATCTGAGCAAAGGTGTATTTGTTTTAGATTAATACTTCTATATGATAGAACTTAATTTACTTTCAAGAGCTCCTCACTTAATTATTTACAGCTTATACATAATAAAGGGAAAAAACATATAGTGTGTTACTGTTAACTATTTGAACTAGCAGGATATTCTACTGCTTAATTGCAGCATAAAAATCCTTACCCATAAGCATTTGTTATAATCACAGTTGGCTTCAGGAGAGTTGTTGATGTTAAAGAATACTTATTTAATTGATATATTAGATCAGCGTTCCCCAAACATTTTGGCACCAGGGACTGGTTTCATGGAAGAAAATTTCTGCCTGGATGGGATAGGTGTGTGGATGTTTTCTGGATGATTCTCATCAGAAGTATGCACTGACCCCTCATATGCACAATTTAAAGCAGTGTTCACACTCCTGTGAGTGAGTATCTAGTGCTGTTGCTGATCTGACGGGAGGAGGCACTCGGGTGGTTATGTGAGTGATGGGGAGCAGCTGTACACACAGATGAAGCTTCACTCACTCGCCCACCACTCACCTCCTGATGTGTTGCTTAGTTCTCAATGGAACATGGACTGTTCTTGGAGGTTGGAGACCCCTGTATTAAATAAACATTTGAGATACAGGAAAATGCAATCAATGAAAACTGATGTTTCATAATATGTTTTCATAATTCAAATTCTTTAATTTGCCCTCTGTTTCCTTCCTACTAAGGCTGGCTTCAATATTCCCAACTCAGAAAAGAAGATCAGGCCCATAGCCTGATCTTTCTGACTTTACCCATTGATAATGCAGTGTCCCACATATCTCCCTAAAGGACTGAGACACTCATTTCCAACTGCTGAGAGTCTAGACTGCTGGCAATTTTCAACTGTCTCTCTCCAAAATTTCTGGAAGCCAGATGTTCTCAGACTTTAAATTGCACTAGAATCATTGGGAAAGCTTAGAGCACAGACATGCTCTAAGATGTCTGTGCTCTCAGACTTCTAATTTAGTAAGGGGTCCAATATTCTACCTTTCTAACAAGCACCAGGATGATACTAACTCTGCTGTTTTGAGAACCATACTTTGAGAACCACTGCCTTAGGCTGAAAAGAGGTGCCTCACCCAGGGTCACATGTCACTCTCTAGAAGCAGCCCAGACACATTGGGAGTGAAACTAACTACTAGGATTCCTTGCTTCCAAGGGACAAAGCTAAAGGGTCACTTTAGTTCCAGACATGCTGGTGAATTTGGCTGAGGCATTTAACACTGCATAGTGTTTCACTAATTTCGTCTGTCCAATCCTATGTTCATTTTCATTCTAAAGCTATTGATCCTATGTGTACTACAAGACCCAAATTGATCCATTTAAAACTCCTATGAAACATATTAATGGCTCTTCAGTTTCCCAAGAATGCCATCCAAGCTGGGTCTATTTTTTGTATTCTTCCCAATTCTGGATTACTACAGGAAGTAATCATCTTTGGGAAGATTCCCTGGAGAAGGAAATGGTAATCCACTCCAGTATTCTTGCCAGGGAAATCCCATGACAGAGGAGGCTGGCAGGCTACAGTCCATGGGGTCGCAAAAGAGTCAGACATGACTTAGGGACTAAACTGGCTACTGAATGCTTACTGGATAAAAAGTGCACAGATTCATAATGTCCTACCTTAAATTATCCCTCCACACCACCTGATAGTACTAGAATGTGTGTAGGTGGCTTTTTCTCCTTGTTTCCACGTTAACTATCTTTTTTTCATTTTCTTCCTACCTCCCATTCCACCATTTCCTAATATACTCTCAGATGGACTTTTCATCACCTTACCAAACTGCACAAGCCAGTTGCCAAAGTTATCCTCCACACACTCTTTCTATTCCAAATATCTCATCCAATATCAGGTCATGATGATTCTGTCTATAAAATATTGCTTCAAGTGTCTGCTTCTCTCCAACTATCATTTATGCCCTAGTGTAGACAAGTATAAATTCTCATTCTGATAACATTAAACCCTTGCTGACTAGACCTAGGATTTTATTACTTCCAATCTGTTCTCTACCTTTGCAATAATTCTAAAACAGAAACTTGATTTCACTTTTCCCTTTAATGTATTCTTTCTACATTTTCTACCACAAACATGCTGATGACCACCTCTCTTCATTCCACATATACACATAACCATCTCAGAATAAAGTTTGACTGTTAAAGTCAAGACTGTTCATGATCCAACCCCTGCTTATATCTCTTGCCTCATCCTGTATCCTTACATATAATAAAATATGCTTCAGTTATACTAAAAAAGCCTTGCATAAGCCACTCATCCAATAAAAGACCCTCTTACCTGTCTCCTGAGAAACCTGTATCCAGGTCAAGAAGCAACAGTCAGAACCCTATAGGGAACAACTGATTGGTTCAAGATTGAGAAAGGAGTAAGACAGGGCTGTCTGCTGTCTCCCTGTTGGTTTAAACTATATGCTGAGCACATCGTGAGACATACTGAGCTGGATGAGTTAAAAGCTGAAATCAAGATAGGTGGAAGAACCATCTGCAACCTCAGATACACAAATGATACCAATCTAATGGCAGAAAGAGAAGAGGAACTAAACAGGCTCTTGATGGAGGTAAAGGAGATAATGAAAGAGGCAGTTTAAAACTAAATATTAAAAAAAAAAAACTAAGATCACGGCAACCTGTCCCATTACTTCATGGCAAATAGAGAGGGCAAAGGTGGAAGTAGTGACAGATTTTCTCTCCTTGGGCTCTAAAATCACTGTAGATGGTGACTGCAGCCATGAAATCAGAAGACATTTGCTTCTTGGCAGGAAAGCTATGACAAACCTAGACAGCATGTTGAAAAGCAGAGACATTACTCTGCCAACAAAATTCTATATAGTCTAGGTTATAGTCTTCCCAGTGGTCATGGACAGTTGTGAGAGCTGAACCGTAAGGAAGGCAGAACACTGAAGAATCGATGCCTTCGAACTGTGGGGCTGGAGAAGACTCCTGAGTTTCCCTTGGACCACAAGGAGATCAAGCCAGTCAATCTTAAGGGAAATCAACCCTGTAAACTCATTGGAAAAACCAATGCTGAAGCTGAAACTCCAATATTTTGGTTATCTGATGCCAACAGCTGACTCATTGGAAAAGTCCCTGATGCTGGGAAAGATTGAGGGCAGAAGGAGAAAAGGGCATCAGAGGATGAGATGGCTGGATGCATCACCGATGCAATGGATATGAACTTGGGCAAACTTTGGGAGATGGTGATGGACAGAGAGGCCTGGCATGCTGCAGTTCTTGGGGTCACAAAGAGTTGGACATGACTGGGTGATTCAACAACAACAGCAATCAGTAAAATGGATCTGAGCCCCCAGGGTTAAGAATACACATACAAAAATTATGGCAACAGACTTTAAAATTTTCCAATCCTTTAAATATACCCTCAGATGCTTAGAATTTGGTCATGAAATTCCAGGTTGAGAAGCAATGTTATTAATGCAATCCTCTAATACTAAAGCAAGAGAATTTTAGAATTTTAGGGCTGGAATGGACATTAAACAAAAGCAAGTCCAACTCTCTTATTTTCCAAATAATGAAAATGATGCTAAGAGAATTTAAATCATGTCAAGTGGCTATTAAAGGAGGGAGTCAGAATAAACTGGGAAGAACGCGGGAAAAGTGGAAGAAAACCTGTAAAATACCAAAGAAATGTTTTATGTGGTTGTGGGGTGTCACCATCAATTCTGAAATCCAGATAACCCTAATGTGTGCATGAGGGACAGGGGACAGACTGGAAGGTCAAATCCTGTACTGCTCTCTAAGACAGACATTGTCCTCTTCAGAAGGCCCTGTTGCCAGTGCCTCTTTGTTGAAGTCAATGGAGACTTAGAACGAGAAGATATTCTTAAACCTTCATCCCCTTGAACATACTGGGTATAATTCTAATAGCTAATACCTCAGGAAGAAATGCATTTTATATTAACTGGTAT
Organism: Budorcas taxicolor; assembly: GCF_023091745.1. Classification (NCBI taxonomy): domain Eukaryota; kingdom Metazoa; phylum Chordata; class Mammalia; order Artiodactyla; family Bovidae; genus Budorcas; species Budorcas taxicolor. The sequence continues at coordinate 93,808,118 of NC_068910.1, forward strand.
ATATGGACAGGAGACAAATTTACTTGTGCACGTAACTAAATAATAATTTTTTTTTCACAAGGCAAACTCTGAAGTTTTTTTTATTTTGTTCCATTTTAAATCATTAAGATAGGGGCTAACTGTGACCTGCTTGATTGTTGTCATAGTCTGTTAATGGGTTGTAACCCACAGTTTGAAAAATAATGTGGCCATGATTTCTTATTATTTAGTCTGAATTTGAGCTCGTCTTTATGTCCTCTTATCCATAGTAGCAATAATACTGTATAATATCCCTAGTGTAGTTTGCCTTCTTGGTAAATTGCATTTAATCTCCTGCAATCTTTATTAAGATTAAGCCGTGCAGTAGGCAATAGAAGGATATGTATTTTAGTCAGCTCAGGCTGCTGCAACAAAGTACCACAGATAGGGTGGCTTAAACAACAGAAATTTATTTTCTCACAATTCTATGGGCTGGAAGTCTGAGATCAAGGTGCCAGCATGATCAGATGCTGGTGAGAGCTTTCTTGCTGACATTTAGACAGCCACTTTCTCGATGTGTCCCCTGATGGTAAAGAGAGAAATAAAGAAAGCTTCCTGTGTTTCTTCTTATAAAGACACTAATCCCACCATGAAAGCCCCACAATTATGGCCCCATCTAAACACAGTCACCTCTCAAAGGCTCATCTCCAAACACCATCTCATTCATCCATACTGGAGGTACACCTTCAACTTGTGAATTTTGGGAGGACTTAATTCAATCCAAAGATCAATGTAACACAAAGCTCTTTCAAAAAAAAAAAAAAAAAAATGTCTTTCCGTTCTGGTGGAAAGGAAAACATGGGGAAAGTGAAATTGAATGGTGAGGAAAAAAAGTCCTCTGTACCTTGGAACCAAATTTTAAACTGTTACAAACATCCATATTAATGGAGGAATGCTTATTCTTTGTTTTAAACTTGTAAATTTTAAAATACCAAAACCCTTTGGAGAAGCAGCCTAGCAACACAAGGTAGCTATCACAAAGTACTGATGATGGCATAACAGGCAGAGAACAGATCATGAAATGGTAACCTCTTCATTCTCTGGGAAAAGCATGGAAGAAATCTAGAAGTTTTGCCATGACAGAGTGAGTGGTAAATAGCCCAAAGTCAGAGAATTTCACATCATAACATCAGAAATCTTTGCTAGGATTTCCCCAAGGATTAACTGAGTTGTTCATCCTGGGTAGGTAATGGCCAGCCTCTCAGGAATCATCTTGATCAAAAAGAGAAAACACTTCAAGAAAGATACAAGGAATGAAACCAAGGCGGCCTGAAACCAGGCAGGATGATCTACGTCTTGACTGAAGATACTCAGAAGCCAACCAGACAAAAATAACATAACAGTATATACATGGTCCACATGCCTAAAACCAAACAGAGTAGGAGAGGCAGGATGGAGACAATGAGTGCCAATCTGGATATGGGCCTCAGTGATACAGAGAAAAGCAGAAAGAAATGGCTGTTAAGCTAGAACAGAATGTGATATATTTAAATGCTAAGCTTGTGATTTAAACTGTGACACTATTACACTTCACTTTTCTTTTATGTTCTCTCTCCATTAACATATTCTGATTTGTCATTTTAACTTAAGAAAAGTATAAGGTTATTTCTAAAAATATAACATAGGTTATCATAAGAAGCTTGGGTCAAAAACAATGTGATTGCATGCTAATATTTTTGGAACCAAGTAGTTAACTCCTCACTATCATTTGCTTCAAAAAAAAAAAGATAATAGATCAATTTATGCCATACATTAATGTCAGGAATGCCACACAAATTTGTGCAAAGTTCTCATTTATAAAACTGGAGTTCTTTGTACTGCCTTACATAAAAAACTATTCTATTCTTAGGAGTCCTCCAAACTATATGAAAAGAAAAATGTATAACAAAGCTTCAACCCAAGATGAATAGCGCACCATTTCTGGCTAAATTTGTATCTGAGAAAAGAATGAACTCCATTGGCCAGGGCGCATCACTATACTGTAGCCACTGGTGCTAACTTTCGCTGTTTCTGAGTGACCACTGACCTTTGTTGTACGCTTGCTGTGTACTCACCACTGTGGTATGTAGGCACTGAAGACGCAAACTGAACAGGGCAGAATTCCTGTCCTATGAACTCTGATTGCTTAATCCCCAAAACAGAAAAGTTACACAGTAACAAAATATTAATACTAAAATCTGTGACATGTTTAATGTGTTACAGGAGCAGAGAGAAAAGGTAGGAGGATCTTCTTGCTATGCAATGGGGCTGTGTCAGGGAAACTGAGGGACAGATTCACAGAGGGATAACAACTGGACTGAACATGTCATAGGGAAGAATGTTTTGTTTTTTAAATAGCAGGAGTAGAGACACAGACTTAGAGAATGGCTGTGTGGACACGGAGAGGGGGCTCATGGTGGGGGATGAATCAGGAGGTTGAGAGGGACGTATGCGCACTGCCCATAGGTAAAACAGATAGCTAGTGGGAACAGTATAGGGCAGGGAGCTCAGCTCAGCGCTCTGTGGTGACCTAGATGGGTGAGATGGGACGGAGGGTGGGAGGGAGGTTCAAGAGAGAGGGGATATATGTTTACATATAGCTGATTCAACTTGCTGTACAATGGAAAGTAATACATTGTAAACAACTACATCCCAATTAAAAATATCTTATTGAGGTCACTCAGTTGTGTCTGACTCTTTGCAACCCCGTGGACTGTAGCCTACCAAGCTCTTCTGTCCATGGGATTCTCCAGGCAAGAATACTGGAGTGGGTTGCCGCTTCCTTCTCCAGGGAATCTTCCCGACCCAGGGATCGAACCTGGGTTTCCCACATTGGAGGCAGATGCTTTAACCTCTGAGCCAATATTAACAGACCCAAATGAATCTAGTAAAAAAAAAAGTAGAATGGAGTATGTTGGAGCCACAGAAAATTTGGAGATTAAACTTTGAGGGTTAACCTCATGATGTCATGGGCTGAATTCTATGACAAATAAGCCATTTAAGGATAATTTTAAAAACACATGCAACAGTTACTTAGTTTGAAGAGACTGAGAAATACATTTGTAAAAATGAATACCTGTGGTTCTATTAGCAGAATGACTACTTGTGGCTGGGAACAAAATATCTAGCAACAACCTCATGTGCCAATTCAAATATTTTAGTACTTCAAAATATTTTGATGGATAAAGATGAAGTAACTTGAAAAACTCCTTGGTGATTAAAAAATAGCTTAAGTGGTGGTGATGAAATAAGATTATAAATGCATATTTTGATCCAAGTTAGGTCAAATTCACTTTCTCAAGAATTTTAAAAATTGGAACAGATTCCAATGGGCTTTGGGTGCTGAACCATGCAAAACATGGAAAGTTAGAACTGGAACAGGCATGCTTGCCCACTAGCCTTGTTGGGCAAGCAGAAAGGCCAACTGCAGAAGAGTGGAGAACAGAGAGAAACATATTTGAACCTGGTCTCTAAAGTCTCCTGCGTTGGAAAGCAGGTTCTTTACCACAGCACCCCCTGAGAAGTCTAAGTAAAGGCCATGCGAACACAAATGGAGGAAGGAAGAAACAAGAGCAAGCTGTCACCTTGGTTTCTGGGTCATCTGGATTGCTCTGGCTTGACTGCTCTTCGGTTTAGTTCCATGCAAAGCCTGGCTGAATTTCTTATCCTTGGATTTCCTGAAACATGCCAATACTGTTTTAGGTTTTGCCTAGATAATTATGAGTGGATTTTGTTATATCTAAGCCAATAATTAACACACTTGTGCCTTTCAAAAGAAATGAAAAGATAGCCTAAGACCAAGACGAAAAGACAACAAGCTATTTGAAACATAATATACAACATCTCCATCACTTTTACCATTGACTCCATTGAATGAAAAGTAATAGAACATAAATAAATTCAAATATTTCCTTTCTATTCCTCTGGGGTACATAGTAGAACTAAAATTATATGTAATTTTAGCTGAATGAGATGACTTCATAACTTTATCCATAATATTCAGTTTACAGAAGAAATGTATTCATTTTACCATTTCCATCTTTATTGTTTTGTTAAGTAGATTAAACTAAAATGCTCACGGTGATCCTGGAATTTCATTTAGGATTATGATTCTTTCCATCTGGAAAGAAGGTTAAAAGAAGTGTAGTTGATTAGCTGTTTATTTCCAAATACCCGAATATATTGAGAGTCTAATTGAATTTTTTAATTATCCAGATGTTGGACATATGTAAACTTTAAAAATAGAAAAAGGAACTGCCGCTTAGTAAGTCATAGGTTAGGGCAGCATTAGGAATAGAAAAAACTTTAAGAAGATGAATGTGGCCTTAATGACATTAACTTTACATTTTCCTATTGAGTGACTACTCTCATCATCCTATTCTGTATTCAGTTACTTTATAGAGACTCTCCTTACTACTGGCCCCCTCTAAATCTCTTTTCTTATTAACTCTTCAGAAATTCATTCACACAAAAAGGATTGCTAGTTGCTCAGTGTAAGCCTTCCCAGGAGAACTGTCATTTTAAGCCTTTAATTAAGCAGAATAATCTTTTACTGCAGGATGTTTTAAAATGTAGTCAAAAGAAATGGGAGTATTTGAGGAACAAGAAAGTTTGATGCCTCTTATCATACCAGGTAGGTAACCACTCCCCCTCTCTCCTTAACAAATCGGGTTTTGTTTAGCAAAAAGTGTTAAGCAGAAGTAATTATCACACTAATTCTGGCTTATCGTTGTAACTGTTATCACTGCTATTCTCATTCATGAGTGGTCTTTTTCTAACTTCAAAGTTTATATGTTCTTCCCAAAAGAGAAAAAGGAAAGAAAAAAGAAAAATTAGCTCAGTGAAGGGTTATATAGATGATATTGAGGAGACATGGCACCAATAGCAATTTTTATAAACATACATAAAGTAAAACAATTATATAAACTTATAACAAAAATAAAAGAGATAACTTATTCAATCTGATTTCCTATCTATTGATCTCTTACAAGTTCCACAAAAATTTGCAATACAAGTCCTTAAAGCAAATAATGCTGGTAGAGTTCCTAGATGGTCAATAGGTCACCTAACTACCATATCATATTTGTATAGCAATAGGGATGGACTCCAATTCATTATTAAGTCAAGGGAGGAGCCCACATTCCCTGAAACAAGACAGCTCAAGTGGCAGGTCATGTCATTAATACACCAAGTAGCTGCAACCACAACTGGGCCCCTGATCACAACAGGGAAAAGGGTGATGCTTCATAATCATATAATGAGAAAACCCCACAGCTTAAGTGCTAAGGTCTGTCTCTCTCCTAGGTCTGATATCTGTTTCATCCAAAGTGCAATGGATCACATTAAACTCCATATTGGCAACATCTATTATTATATGATTATTTTAAATAAGTAATTCTCCAGTAGGACAGGGAGGTCTGGCTGTTTGTCTTTGCTTTTATAAAAATATAAAATACAATATAGAGGTTTAATAGATGGACACCTGTATTGATTCATCAAGTACTTGCTCTTTATTCATCGTCCAACAAATAATTTTGAGGGACTGCTGTGCCAGACCCTGTGTTACAAACAATACGCACACAGACCTGGGACCTAGGATGAAGTACAGGAATGGGCTTTAGAATTATGATGACTGAGTTAGAATGCCCATGCTGATAGTGACAGCTACGTGACTTGAGCAAGCTATACATACTCTCTAAGCCACATTTTTTGTTCCTTAAGATAGATGCATATACAAGGTTGTCATGGGGATTAATGAAAACACAGGAATAGCACCTAATATTGCTATAGTATTCCATCTTGGTCAATTTATTTATTTCACTTTGCTTTAAAAAAAAATCTGATAAACAGGCAATGTAAATAGATTCTTAATTTCAAAAGCATAAATGATCAGGCAAGAAAGTATAAGAATATTACTATCAAATTTAAAAAAAAGCTCTTTTGTAAAACACAGGGGGTACCTTTTGTTGAAATAGTGTATTAGAGGGCATGGATGCATTAAAACGAAGAGAATATTTGTAAATAGCTTCTTCCAGAATTCACACTGATAATCATTAGTTGTTAGGCCATTTGTCAGTGGGAAATATATCAGTTCTCAGTGATTAAAAAAAAAAGGGGGGCTTCTCAAAAAGTCTCCTCACATACAATTTCATAGTACACATCTAAATAAGTCAGTAGTGTGGGTGGGTTGCTAAGGAATGCTGTAGCTTAAAGCACTTATGTTATAGCTTTGAAAACGTGGGTCCATGTAGAAATGAAATTACAAAAATTAAATGGTCCAATCTATCCACAAGCCCATGTTTCAAAGATATTGTGTACTTGTCGTAGATTGTACAAAATCTTCTATTTGTAAACTGTGATCCCCAGGGGACTTCTGCTGGAGAGAGATGCCCATGATAGAGGTGAGAAGATGTTCACCACAGGGACAGGAATAGTCTTCCCCATACCTTCCTGTAGTTGCAGCTTGAAGATCCTGAAATTTAACATGCAAACCAAACACTTCCAGTCCAGCATTCTGAATACAGTATTGCTCCAGGGATGTTAAGTAACAAATGAACTGAGCTGACTTATTCTGAAGGAATTTACTATCTAAAAGTATTCCCATTCCTATTTCTTGAACAATTTACTTTCCAAAAGGACTGTTGTTGTTGTTCAGTCACTAGGTTGTGTCCAACTCTTTGCGACCCCACAAACAGCAGCACACCAGACTTGCCTGTCCTTCACTATCTCCCTGAGTTTGCTCACGCTCATGTACATTGAGTCAGTGATGCCATCCAACCATCTCATCCTCTGTCATCCCCTTCTCCTTCTACCCTCCATCTTTCCCGGCATGAGGGTCCTTTCTGATGAGTTGGCTCTTCTCATCAGGTGGCCAAAGTGTTGGAGCTTCAGCTTCAGCATGGACAAGCATAAAGGCAAATGTTTGGGGTTTTTTTAATAAATTGCCCTGGTCAGTTGTTTTTGTAAGTCAAACTTACTTCTGAACCAGGATATTTCTAGCATCCAATGGGTATACAGTCAGAAGTCCCAATACAATTCAGGCTAATATTAAAAGTTCAGTATATATAGGTGCTCTGGGGAAAACTAATAATTTAAATAAAACTAATAATTTAAATAAATGGGACACATCATCCTCAACTAAATGAACCTTCCATGTCAACAGGATGTGGGACATGCAGATACCAAGGAATGATTTGCACTATGTCATTTTACATAAGGGACTTGAGCAGCTGTGGATTTGGGTATCAAGTGTGGGGTCCTGGAACCAATACCCTGTGAATACTGAGGGATGACTGCACCAAGTTTAAAAGCATCAATCAATCCCCAGCAACTGATGCTTTAAATGTATGATCCTTTCTCATCTCCTCTTGAATTCTATTTTGCAGATTAAGAAACTGATACACAATGACTTTCAATTACTCCAGGAAGCAGTGCCAGGAGGCCAGTGTTCTAGTAGAGCTATACTTTCCATTCAATCTTAGGTAGAAATCAAAGGACAACTGATGAGATACATAAAATAATCTAATCACAAAATCTAATCACAGAGAAGAAAAAATTACCCAAACATTAGTCCATTTCTAAGACAGAATACAGAAAAATAATCTAATAAGTAGCTTCCTACCAAAGCCTTTGACTGTGTGGATCACAATAAACTGTGGAAAATTCTGAGAGAGATGGGAATACCAGACCACCTTGCCGGGGTCCAGCCCCGGTGGATCCAGGGTAATTTGAAGGTGGAGACGGAATCGGTGTCCTGGAAAAAACTTATTTAATTACAGATATAGAGGGAGATTAGAAACAGATAGTGTAGTAGAAAAAGAGGCTGAATAACTGGTTTACGTGGAATACTAATCACCACCTACATAGGCCACAGGTGTCTTTCCGTTCTCCCGAGGGAGAGGAGGCACTGAGGCCTTCCCGGTCCGATCTTAGAAGCCCCGGCAAAGTCAGTAGGCTTGGTGAGTACCCTCGTACCAGATGGGAATTCAGCCAGGAAAACGGGGAGCAAGAAAGAAAAGACACAGGGGAATCAGTCTTTCCAGAAACTGATGAGATTTCTTTATTTTTCAGGTTTGTTTATATACCTTTTTGTTATACATAGGGATGAATACAGCAGACCTGACCTTTGTCACAATCAGGTGCTTCATATAAAATTATACAAAGGTCTTATCGGTTTTTACATCATCTTCTAGCCATGAGGTCTGCTGACATTTTATGGCCCTTTCTGATACCGGTCAGTTAACCAGAAAACTTATTTTTCCAGGGGTGATTTTTTTCTTAAATCAGGCGCCACCCTCCAAATAAAGTTGCAGTCCTATAGGGTAAAGGTGTAGTGAGTTACAATCAAGAAAGGAATTTACTTAACCTAAGGTTTAACATGATTAATCTTAAAGGTTAATACTTATTTCTCCTATATGCTAATTATATTTATTATAAGGGCAGGGAATATGGAGATTTAGCAGCAAACATCAGCCCAACAAATGAAAACCCTTCACCAATGTTTCCCTTAAGATCTGTTTAGTCTTAAGATAGTGATAAAGTTACATTTTTGCATAGCAAGGACACAGTGATTTATAACAAAGTACAGTAATCTATAATAAAAGAGAAAATTCATTAACTCAAAAAGTCTAGTATTGCTAACATCAAAAACTACTGTATTTCCTTTTCTATATTCCAAATACATTGTTTAATATATTCCCAGGTGCCTAAGGATATGGAGGCCTGATGGCAATCATTGACTCATCAATGAAAAAAGCCCTACGCTAATACTCCAAACTCTCTGTGCTGTCTATGGCTGAGGGGTTGTCACACAAGCTAGTCTGTCAGCAGAGAGGTTTGACCTGAGACATCCTTGTCACACCCAGGGCAGGGAATTAGCAGTAATTATTGGCACGACAAATGAAGAAAAAACCCTTCACCAATATAATTCCTAATCAACCCACTATACTATACTAATGATCTTCTAACTTCTCAAAAGAGACTGTATTTAGAAAGTTTTAAAACATCCCATGCCTCTCACAGTTGGGAGGCTGTAAACAATCACATGTGGCCAGACGAACCTGATCAGGCAGGCCAGAGAATCTTCAGAGTTCGTAAGTTGAAACACTCTTGTCATGCCCAGGAATTTTTATTAACTTGGAGCTGCAAGTTAACTCCTTCTCTGAGAGAAATGGTTATGGGGGATAGCCCCCATAAAGTACTCTGATTTTGGGGGTGGATGCTCGGGAACAGGGGGTTTCCTGAGGCTTTATCACACCTTTGCGTATGCCAAGCTTCCTTCCTCATGACCTTTGCCATGGGTGGAGTTCCTCACGCTGGCTCCCAACACCACCTGACCTGCCTCTTGAGAAATCTGTATGCAGGTCAGGAAGCAACAGTTAGAACTATATGCTTAACAGTTAGAACTACATGGAACAACAGACTGCTTCCAAATAGGAAAAGGAGTACGTCAAGGCTCTATATTGTCACCCTGCTTATTTAACTTATATGCAGAGTACATCGTGAGAAATGCTGGACTGGAAGAAACACAAGTTGGAATCAAGACTGCTGGGAGAAATATCAATAACCTCAGATATGCAGATGACACCACCCTTATGGCAGAAAGTGAAGAGGAACTAAAAAGCCTCTTGATGAAAGTGAAAGAGGAGAGTGAAAAAGTTGGCTTAAAGCTCAACATTCAGAAAACGAAGATCATGGCATCCGGTCCCATCACTTCATGGGAAATAGATGGGGAAACAGTGGAAACAGTGTCAGACTTTATTTTCTTGGGCTCCAAAATCACTGCAGATGGTGACTGCAGCCATGAAATTAGAAGACGCTTACTCCTTGGAAGAAAAGTTATGATCAACCTAGACAGTATATTCAAAAGCAGAGACATTACTTTGCTGACGAAGGCCCGTCTAGTCAAGGCTATGGTTTTTCCAGTAGTCATGTATGGATGTGAGAGCTGGACTGTGAAGAAGGCTGAGCGCTGAAGAACTGATGCTTTTGAACTGTGGTGTTGGAGAAGACTCTTGAGAGTCCCTTGGACTGCAAGGAGATCCAACCAGTCCATTCTGAAGGAGATCAGCCCTGGGATTTCTTTGGAAGGAATGATGCTAAAGCTGAAACTCCAGTACTTTGGCCACCTCATGCGAAGGGTTGAATCACTGGAAAAGACGCTGATGCTGGGAGGGATTGGGGGCAGGAGGAGAAGGGGATGACAGAAGATGAGATGGCTGGATGGCATCACAGACTCGATGGACGTGAGTCTGAGTGAACTCTGGGAGTTGGTGATGGACAGGAAGGCCTGGTGTGCTGTGGTTCATGGGGTCGCAAAGAGTCGGGCACAACTGAGCGACTGAACTGGACTGAACTGAACTGAAATCTGCTAGTGGAAAACAAAATAGGAATGAAGTAGTTGAAGTTCCCTATGAAGGTACATACATAGGCTGAATGTGTAAAGGGATTATTATTATTATATTCATATACAAGTTTTACCTTGAGACATTGTCATCTTTGCTGCTTCCTCCCTTAAGTGAAGATAGCTAAATTATTTAATTTCCCCTAAATTAAAATGAAGTTCATAGAAGGAATACATTTTTAAATTAAAATCTATGATAAAGAAGAAATTTTATAAAGCTTCCATATATTTGCCATCATTTTAGATTACAAAACTGAATTAGCTGAAGACTTGGAAAAAATACACTCCAGGGAGCCATTCAGTATTGGTGAAAGAAACACACTCTGTTTTAATGTTTTGTTGTTGTCGATTTCATCATTTGCTTCTAAAACGCTATGATCAAGCTCTCAGAAATCCAGGCTCCTCAATTTCTTTCATGGATTCTCTGGGACTACAGAATAATTTAAAGTTTTCATCTGAGTTAAGGATCTTTACTTTTGTAGTTCATCAACTTCATCTGTCACGTACATGTCACTGAAATGAGAAAAACCTTAGAAGGCAGGAAAAAATTAAAAACAAATTAATGTGGGAAGATGATATAAATCAAGTGGTGAAGCCAAGAGTGAATTATCAAAAGATCTTTCATCAGGAGTGAATACATTTTCCTTTCTCAAGAGGAACCCATTATGTGTTTTTGTTTGCACTATTATACATCAAGGGGCATATTAAAGAAATAGATTTATTAGGATTTAGAATGTGTTTTACTCTGATAGGAAAGAATAGCAGTCCTTCAAATTTGATTTGAAAAGGCTCAAACCATGAAAGTGTACATAGGCCTGGTAAGTAATGAATGCTATGAAAAACAAATATTACTTTTAACTTAAAACACATAATAAATCCTCTCCCATGAGAAAAAAAATACCAAAACAATACCAAGTTAGAATAAGCATTATTTATTCTATCTAAAATCCTCAGAATTTATTCATTCAACTATGACAGTTTGAGGTTTTTATGGCAAATCATGTTCTGTTTACTGAGAAGGAAAAGAAACAATTAAATCAAGGGCTGCTCGTGTTTTCTAAGCTTGTTTTTCTTCTGAGTTAAATTGATTGGCTTTACCAGTCGGTGTTGAAAGACATCTATATAAAACAAGAGATTTCAATAAGGAGTTTGAGATTGCCAAGCAATTTGAGAGAACATCAAAGGTAGGTAGAAATTCAGAGATAAAGAAAAATTAGCTTTTCTATGGTTAACCTACCTGTAACTTGCCCAATCATCACACTTGTTAATTAAAGAAACATAAGTAGCCATACTGGAATCTGTGTATGTGTGTATGTAAGAGAGAGACAGACCCAAAGGGATTAGAAGTGAGAAGAAATATCAAAGCTTTGAATTTGGCCTAAGAACAGATTGGAGGGAGTGACTATTGCAGTTGGAGAGGTGAATTATTATTGCAACATAGAGAATGCTATGGACAAGAGATCTGCTAGTGTCTCAATGGTTAAGCAGGAAAAGGCTTTTCTTTTCTAGGGAGAAGTCAACAAAGCTAGAGAGAACCAGGTGTGGGGAAGTGGGATGAAGGATGACCTGATGAGACAACAGATCAAAGACGGGTTTACTGTGGAGCCCCCTACTCTTGACAGGGGCTTCTTAGGAGAGTTAGGATGCTGGCTTAGGATGAAGGAGGTCAAAATTCAGGGACTTGGGGAAAGGAGAGAAAGTTAAGTTTGAGTGTTCTGATTGATTAGCAGGAATAGGCAGTTCAGCAAATCACATATGAGGCAAAGAATGGAAATTTGGAGAGTCTATGTTTGACTTGTCATAGGTAAATAAGGGCACATCTGTGAGTTGCATCTAAATCATATGGGGTAGGGTGGCTTCTGCAGTATGCTGTTTGCTGGAACACAAGAGTAGGGGGATTTCTTTAACCTTTGCTATTTCCTAGGATCAAATGTGTGTAAAGTGCATTCGTGCTCAGTCATGCCCAACTCTGTGACCCCAGGAACTGTAGCTCCTCTGTCCATGGGATTATCCAGGCTACAATACTGGAGTAGTTTGCCATTTCCTACTCCAGGGGAATTTTCTCGATCCAGGGATAGAATCTGTGTCTCTTGTGTCTCCTGGATTGTCAGGTGGATTCTTTACCACTGTGCCATCTAAAGGGCCAGGGCAAAAGTCAACAGTCTTACTGTTTTAATGTGACTCCCATCTCTTAGCCTTTCTTCTTCCTTTTGACCAAAAAAAAAAAAAAAAAATGTTGTCCCTTATCCTCTCCTGCTACAAAGATGCTGGAAGAACCAGTTTGCTGTCTGAAGTCCTAGGGCAGGAGAGGGGAAGAAGAATGATGTTGGAAAATCTTTAAAGAAGCCCTTGGAAAACAACATGTGAGCTGAGGATGGCCTCCTAAAATGATCATGGTCCCTTCAACAGGATAAAAAGCACCTAGAAGGGACATGGTATTTTATCAAATCCCTTCAGTGACCTGGGAGAGTCTTGACTGGAGTGTGCAGTTTGTTCCCAGAGCTCTGAGCATGGAAGTACTATGTGCAGTCTCTGGGCAGATGCAGGCTGCAGAACTGCAGCATACAAGGAGTTAAGAGAGTTTAAAGCTTTCAATAAGTCATCAGGCACATATTGGCGACTGGGTCTGGCTTGAACAAGAACAAAAAGGTCACCTCTGACAGAAGATCTCATCAGGGTGAAAGTATAGACCAGTGACTTTATTATGCCCCAGAGGCTCAGAGTCAAGAGGTGTGTGAAATAAAGCAGGTGGAGATTTTTTTCCACCCTGGGAAATAGATGCTGGATAAACTTGAATAAAGTTCATAAACCTTTGAATTCCTGAGTCTTATTTTCTTAATCAAGAACACTACTTACCACTTTGATGACTTTTAAGTTTATCTCAAGAATTCATAGGCTGATAAGAGCTTGAGAAAAAAGTATTGTTTTTATACATATACAGTATGCATTGTTTTATACATTCTACCACTATTAAAAGCAATGAAATGCACCATAAATTATGTCATTAATTCCATAAGGCTGAAAGGAAATTAGTTCTGCTCATAAGTAACAAAATGCTGATAGTTCTCATTTGATTTCACCATTTTGGAGCATTTAGAACTTTTATCACTACTGTGATAAATTAGAAGTGGGAATGTAGTCTGTGTTTTCTCTAATTTTGTAGTAATAATGCCGTTTCTGACAAACTTTGTCTCTGTCATCAAAGTAATATGATTTGCTTCTTAATTACATTTCTGGGTGAAGGTAAAATAACAAAGAACCACACCAATGAATTCATCTCCTTTTAATATATCTTACAGTGAGCTTTAGTTAATGTTGAAGAGATGGAAAGAGGTGCAGGAAACCAGATTAGATTCTCCCTTTCTTTGACCTGTCCTAGTTTACAGAATGTTATTATCTGCATTCCATATATTAAATATAATTACATTTTCATGTCATCTCTATTTCTCATAATGTTGAAGTGTTCATTGTAGCTTACCAAGAAGCCTTAAATAGGGGTGCATGAGAAGCCAAAATGAACAAAATGATTCCAGTTTTTCTGTATCTCATTATCAAGGCTTTATTTAACCACTCTCCTAGAAGAGGGGCAGCTGCACTTAAATTATACCATCACCTAATGGAGACCACCTAGAGAGACTCCAAAAGTCGTTTGCACAATAATTTTTAGAGGCTTTTCATCACCCTTTATTCAGCAACATCCACAAAACCTATCTTAGCATTTGGTGGATGATTCTGATCTGAAGCACCATTTTCTCTCCTAATCATCACACTCCATGGTTCACGTAAGCTCTGTCAGCCTCCGGTTTCTATGGTCTCTGAAAGCAATCCCCTCTTTGTACTACTTCCAGCATAGATTCAAGCCACGAGTAACAGTGGCTAGAAAAAGCCCTTCTTCTTCCTCCTCACCCACAAGAAGAAGAACCAGTTGAGGACAATAGTGTAGAGCAGGCTGACCTCAGCTGACACTCCCAAAATGTTTACTTAACACTGCCCTAGATGTGAGTAGAAATAAAGGTAAATAAATACAGGGCCCAAGCCCTGCAGAATCTGGCAGTGTATTAATGCACCCGGGAAGAGTCTGAGAAGTTTATTCACACTAAACTGTTATTAGCTGACAAGTGTTAGTTCCATCAGGTGCTATTGCATCAGGTTCCTTAGCAACCCAGTTCCTCCTTCCCTAGTTGGGCGGTAACAGCAGGAGAGGCTGGTGACTCGGTATTGTGTGGGAACAGCTTCTCAGGGAATCTGTCAGAGAATTATAAAGTTGCTCAACAGAGGCTCCAGAGAACAGGCTGTCATCCTATTTCATCCTGGACCTTTTACAGAATGGGCTCCCTGAAATGTCCCTGAACAGATTCTCTGCCAAGCAAGAGGGCAAGTGTGCGGAGCTGACCTTGGAGCCAGAAGTCTCAAGAGACTCATTTTCTCATTAAGGATTTTATTCCCTTTAAAAGCACCATAATGTAGCTTGAAAAACTACTTTCCTTTAAGAGCTTGTCTCACAGCCTGATGTACTTTGCGGGGTAATGGCCACAGAATTTAGGTTCAACTGGCAGTAATCCTAAAGGGCACCATATCAAGTGTTCAGAACATCAGGAATTTTAGGCTAGGAATAAAGTGGTCTCCTGAGTGAATTTCACATTTCACTGAGTGGACAGAGGAGATGTACACTGAAAAAAAAGGTTTTGGGGGAAAAAGTCTAGACAGACTTTTAACAGAAGATAACTGTATTTCTCTCTATGGATAGATAGAAACATATATAAAAATACATAGATATAAGATAAAACATATAAATATATATAGATAAGATAAAATATACAATCTAAGTCGATATTAAATATCTATATGTAATCTATATATAAAATATATAGATATATTTTTATTATCTATATATCCTACAATGCCATCTATATGTATATATAAGTATACATATATAATTTCTTGTATTCAATCTGTAGTTATTTAACAGTAAAAAATGAAAACCAAGGGCCAACCTACTTACACAAAAATTTATAGAATATTCCTTTAGTTTGGTCTATAATCATAAAATAGTAACCTTTTTAAAAAATGAAAACTAGAAGCCAGACTACTTATAGAAATTTAGCTGAAAAAAATTCTGATGACCTCTTTTATCACTTATGCAGGTCACTGAATATGCTTAGGTTTAAAATCTAACTGTCATTCAGGTTAAGGCCTTGGCCATTTAGCTTGGAACAAGGCTTCTTTCATCTGTGAACAGACCGATTTTGATAAACTATTGTTAGCAGTGAATGATGCCATGTGTTCCTTCGCCCTAGTCCCAAAGTGTCATTTATATAAGTCAGGAGAAAAACAGGGGCATGCGGTTTTCTATAGTTTGTGTATTTTGTTATTTGTCATGAAATTTTTCACATACTTGCTACCATGTAATATCCAGTAGAAGACAGACGATGCCCACCTCTCAGTGGCTCAAATAGAAGACCAAGTATTATAACTGGCTGTTGACATAGCCTGTCATCTCAAATGTAAGAGTGAGATGGACCATCTCAGGAGCAGAGACCAGATGTGCTGGAGGAACTTGAGGAAGGGTGAACCACTCTGTCTTGAAGAGGGCTAGAATGGCATTGGGCTTCCCTCATGGCTCAGGTGGTAAAGAATCTGCCTACAATGCAGGAGGTCCAAATTCTACCCCTGGGTAGGGAAGATCACCTGGAGAAGGGCATGGCAACCCACACCAGTATTCTTGCCTGGAGAAGCCCACAGACAGAGGAGCCTGGCAGGCTACGGTCCATGGGGTTGCAAAGAGTTGGACAGGACTGAGCAACTAACACTTTCACTTTTACTTTCTTTCAGGATGGGATTAGCAGCCATTTCCAGTTCTGCCTGGAGCCATTACCACCTCAGGATTAGAATCTAAGGTACAACATGGTGACTATAGTTGGTGACACTGTATTGTATAATTAAAATTTGCTAAGAAAGTAGAACTTAAATGTTTTCATTTAAAAAGTAAATATGTGAGGAGATGAATATGCTAATTTGGTGGGAATATGCTAATTTCCTACCTCTGTATACATATATCCAATCATCACATTGTATACTTTGTATATGTATTACAACTTTGTCAATTACACAACAAAATTTTAAAAAAATAAACCAATGATGTCCATATCTGATTATTAAAGTTATCCAGAGGAGAAAATTTTTTAAATTATTTTAGAAAAAAATCTTGCATCCCTCCCCTCAAGTTCCAAAGTGTTTACTCAATCTTTTTTTGTTTTAAAAAGTATTAATTAATTAAACAATCTGATGAGAAGGAAGGGGATATGACCTCAATCAAGCAGCTCATTATGACATATGACAATAACATGTCAGAATAAATAGCGTGTAGTAGACACTCAGTAAATGTTTTGACTGAGTAATAATATTAGTAATTATAAAAAGTAGATAATGTCTGAGAAACTTACTATGTACAAAGTGAAAGTGTTAGTCACTCAGTCATGTCTGACTCTTTGTGACCCCATGGACTGTAGCCAGCCAGGCTCCTCTGTCCATAGGGATTCTCCAGGCAAGAATACTGGAGTGAGTAGCCATTTCCTTCTCCAGGGGATCTTCCTGACCCAGGGATTGAACTCTGGTCTCCTGCATTGCAGACAGATTCTTCATTATCTGAACCACTAGGGAAGTTCCTGTTATGTACTAATCACCTAGCTAAACACTATATTCAGGCAATTCCAGCTGAAACACATTTTTCACAATTCATTTGACAGCAATACCTGACCTAACTTAAAGTCATTTGATGGCAAAACTTCACCTGAACAGCTATGTGACTATTTCTGCTGCTGCTGCTAAGTCACTTCAGTCGTGTCCGACTCTGAGCAACCCCATTGACGGCAGCCCACCAGGCTCCCCCATCCCTGGGATTCTCCAGGCAAGAACACTGGAGTGGGTTGTCATTTCCTTCTCCAATGCATGAAAGTGAAAAGTGAAAGTGAAGTTGCTCAGTCATGTCCGACTCCTAGCGGCCCCATTGATTGCAACCTACCAGGCTCCTCCGTCCATGGGATTTTCCAGCAAGAGTACTGGAGTGGGATGCCATTTCTAGTCTTTTTAAATTCAATTTAGTGTGAGTATCTGTGTACTTTCCTGTAGAATAATTAATATGTTTGACTCTACTGCTCAAACTCTGTCATGGGTATTATGTGATACATAGACTCTATTTAATAACTTCCCTGGTGGCTCAAACGGTAAAGTGTCTGTCTATAACGTGGGAGACTGGGGTTCGATCCCTGGGTTGGGAAGATCCCCTGGAGAAGGAAATGGATATCCACTCCAGGACTATTGCCTGGAAAATCGCATGGACAGAGGACCCTGGTAGGCTACAGTCCATGGGGTCACAAAGAGTCGGACATGACTGAGCAACTTCACTTCACTTCACTTCAAAAAATAAAAATGGGGGGCGCAGCAAGGAGAGAGATGAGGCTGAGCTGGGTCTTGACAGTACTGTCCACCTGCCTGAGCACCCTGGTCATGGCCACAGGGGCTGAGAGCAAATGGAAGCTGCAGTTTGGAGTCAAGAAATGGGTAGACCACTGTCCCATCAAATCGCAGAAAGGGGACATCCTGCAGCTGCACTACATGGGGAAGCTAGAAGATGGAACAGAGTTTGACAGCAGCCTGCCCCAGAACCAGCCCTTTGTCTTCTCCTTGGGCACAGGCCAGGTCACCGAGGGCTGGGACCAGGGGCTGCTAGAGATGTGTGAGGGGGAAATGCAGAAGCTGGTGATTCCATCAGAGCTGGGGTATGGAGAGCGGGGAGCCCCCGCAAAGATTCCAGGTGGTGCAACGTTGGTGTTCAAGGTGGGGCTGCTCAAAATCAAGCAACATTCAGAACTATAGCCAAACTGGAGAGGGGCAGTGGAGAGGCCCCCATCAGGGACCAGACTGTTTAAAGAAAGAAAGAAAAAAAAAAACCCTTAAACTCCCCCTCCCCCCAAAAAAAAGAAAAAAAAGAAAAAAGAAAAATCTCTTAATCTAGGGTACTTCCAGTCTTGTGGATTTTAGACAAGGGTTGTAGACACTAAGTCCTTCCAATAACATTTGACTGAGTGTTACTATTTTATCTATTTTATGATTGGGAAACCAAAGCACAGAGAGATTAAGTAGCTTTTCTAAGGTCACACAGCTGTTGACGACTGGAGTTAGGACCTGAATTTAGACAGTTTGTCATCAAGACCTATGATACCCACTGTTTTGTGCTACTTCTTATATGGATAATGGCACATAATAGAGAATCAAGTTTCATGACAGGATGATGGAATGCCTATGCATAACCTATAAGAAACTATTTTATAAACAAGCAGAAATGCTTTGTGTTTCATTTTGGACAACTAGTCTGATGCATTGACCAAGAGCTACAGGTACAAGAAAGCAATATTGCTTAGAAGAGGAACAGGACAAGGTCACTTTATCAGCAGCAGGTCCTGGGAAACCCAGGACATCAAAGAAGAAGCAATCATCAGAGGAAGATCTTAGGAATCTTTGTGTTAGATGTCTGGAAGAACCCCAAGGCAGCACCGGAAAACAGGGACCAAAAAAATCAGGAGAACTACACACCCACAGAGGTCCAAGAGGTGACTGAAGATCTCTGCTTCCCTTTCTCATTGACCTGGGTGTCCCACTGGGATTACAAGGGTCGCAACCAGTTTGCTACTAGATGCCCTTCCTCTTATTTCCCTCTGCCAAGTGAGCAATCTGTGAAGGCCAGTGTAGAGGTTACCAGGGGAAAAAGGGAAAGAAACAGCCTGCATGATGCTGGTTATTCTTCTCAGTAGAAGAGTCTCTTGGGAAAATGATCTTCTAGTTGTTTTTTCATATTTAGAAATAAAAATAATTTTTAAAAAGGAGTAGAGAGGTAGAAATTGTTGTTTTCAACAACAAAGCGGAGGGAAAGGGGCCCTTTGTAAAATAATTGGCTACCATGAAAGGGGCCAGAAGGACTGCAAACAGATGCTGAGGGCAAGCAAGGAGGAGGTCGAATAAACAGATGCTAATGGCCATAAGAGAAATGAGTTTTCCAGAGAGTTCTGTTACATTATGATGTGTTCTGGAGCTAGAAGGTGCTAAGGTGAAATAACTCTACAAATAAGGAGAGGATAATTAAGTTTGCTGGTGTCTGAGCTAAATGCTGGCCAAGTAGAATGGATTGCTTAACGCACCATCTGGAGTGGGGTCCAATTTATCCAGGGACTCTCAGGCCTTGACTATGAAATTAGAAAGGTGAGTTTTTAATACTAGACAGAGATGTTTACTGAGGGCATGATGATTCATTTTCTAGCATGTTTTTATTAAGCGATAATATTTGAAGAAAACCCTTAAAGTATTCTAAGGAC
This sequence comes from Budorcas taxicolor, assembly GCF_023091745.1. Lineage (NCBI taxonomy): Eukaryota > Metazoa > Chordata > Mammalia > Artiodactyla > Bovidae > Budorcas > Budorcas taxicolor. The sequence goes on from NC_068910.1 coordinate 93,827,885, forward strand.
AGTGAGTTATGGTTGTAGCTACATGGATTCACAGAAACATAAATCCATTTTGTTCAGAGATCAAAAGTGATGGTAAAACAAGTTTGTTTAACCTTGAGGTAATGCTGCAGTTAATGTACATGTGGACTTTGGGTGATTTGCATCAGAGACTAAAAAATTATTCAAAACGATTTAAATTCTCCTCCCCTTTTATCCATATAATATGGCCCTCTGCCAAAGCACTTGGATGAGTGTCTAACAGAAAGTTCTTACAAGGCTGACAAATCAACTAAATGGACCTTTTTAATCACTATAAAAATGAAGCATACTTGCAGAGATCAGAATGCCAATTTTTTATCTGAAATTTCTTTCAGAGAAATTACATTTTAAACTATTGAAAACCAGCCTAGAACTGCTTATAGCACAGCAGTGCATTCAAGCCACTATCATTAGTGGCCAGGAAATGCTACTGAAAAGTCAAAAAATACACATTGTGTTAAACCATAGGTATCAGAAGTTTTGACATAAAATAACTTCAGTGTTTTAAAACAAACTTTGGGGGTTCATTTTACATTTAAGATCTCTTGAGTTATGTGGCAAGAAGAAACTGGGTGTCTTTGTGTCCTGGGACAGAAGGTAAAGAGTAGAAGGAAAAATTATGAAATGAAATTTATTTTAAAAATAATTATTGCAACATAGTCATCTAATTTAGGGCTTCCCTGGTGGCTCAGAGGGTAAAGTGTCTGCCTGCAAAGCAGGAGACCTGGGTTCCATCCCTGGGTCAGGAAGATCCCCTGGAGAAGGAAATGGCAACCCACTCCAGTACTCTTGCCTGGAAAATCCCATGGACAGAGAAGCCTGGTAGACTACAGTCCATGGGATCGCAAAGAGTCGGACACGACTGAACGACTTCACTGTCACTTTCAGTCATCTAATTTAACTCTGCTATCATGAACTATAGTAATAGTCTCTTGTTTTTGTCTGTTCAGCCTGCATTTTCCCCTTTTTTTGTGGCAATTATGAACTCTATTTTTGCTTGCAAAGTAATTCAGGTAAGTCTGGCCTCATTTCACCCTGCTCTGAGGGATGATAAGTAGACACATCCAGTCAAACACATTTACAATGAGTAGCTCAAGGACAGTTATAAGATCCTAGTTGAGCGAGGGATTTAAGCCCAAGACTCTTTCAGAAATCACTGGAAAGAGATGCTAAGTTGATAAACCAAGAGCCACCAACAGCCACTATATAGTGAAAGCTTGCCTGAGATTGAAACCAACACAGAAACCAAAACAGTGAAGAGATGGCTAGAACTGATGGTAAAAGGGATTGGGGAGAGGAGAAAGACCAAGACAGCAGTTATGACACTCTTCCTAAAGCTGGCTCTCTTACTTCTGGATTTTTCTGTTATATAAACTAATATTTCCTCTTTATTATTATTTTAAGCAAGTTTATAATTAAGAGTCTATCACAAAGTTTAAAGATTCACATTTTCAGGAGTTGATAATTTCAGAGAACTAGAGATCAAATTGCCAACATCCATTGGATCATCCAAAAAGCAAGGGAATTCCAGAAAAACATCTACTTTTGCTTTATTGACTACACCAAAGCCTTTGGCTATGTGAATCACGGCAAACTGGAAAATTCTTAAAGAGTTGGGAATAGCAGACCACCTGACCTGTCTCCTGAGAAATCTGCATGCAAGTCAAGAAGCAACAGCTAGAACTAGACATGGAACAACAGACTGGTTCCAAATCGGGAAAGGAGTATGCCAAGGCTGTATATTGTCATACTGCTTATTTAACTTATATGCAGAGTACATCATGTGAAAATGCAGGCTGGATGAAGCACAAGTTGGAATTAAGAGATTGCCAGGAAAAATATCAATAACCTCAGATACATAGATGACACCACCCTTATGGCAGAAAGTGAAGAACTAAAGAGCCTCTTGATGAAACTGAAAGAAGAAAGTGAAAAAGTTGGCTTAAAACTCAACATTCAGAAAACTAAGATCATGGCATCCAGTCCCATCACTTCATGGCAAATAGATGGGCAAACAATGGAAACAGTGACAGACTTAATTTTTTCGGGCTCAAAAATCACTGCAGATGGTGACTGCAGCCATGAAATTAAAATACGCTTGCTCCTTGGAAGAAAAGCTATGATCAACCTACACAGCACATTAAAAAGCAGAGACATTGCTTTGCCAACAAAGGTCCGTCTAGTCAAAGCTATGATTTTTCCAGTAGTCATGTATGGATGTGAGAGTTGGACTGAAAGGAAAGCTGAGCACCGAAGAATGGATGCTTTTGAACTGTGGTGTTGGAGAAGATCCTTGAGAGTACTTTGGACTGTAAGGAGATCCAACCAGTCATTCCTAAAGGAAATCAGTACTGAATACTCATTGGAAGGACTGATGCTGAGGCTGGAACTCCAATACTTTGGCCACCTGATGTGAAGTACTGAGTCATTAGAAAAGACTCCAATGCTTGGGAAAGATTGAAAGCGGGAGGAGAAGGGGACGGCAGAGGATGAGATGGTCGAATGGCATCACTGACACAATGGACATTAGTTTGAATAGGCTCTGGGAGCTGGTGATGGACAATAAATCCTGGTGTGCTGCAGTCCATGGGGTCGCAGAGTTGGACCCAACTGAGCAACTGAACTGAACTGAACTCAAGTGGGTTAAAGTGTAAACTAACTGACTAAATCAAAGTGGAATATGAAAAAGTTTGAATCTCTCTACCTCAGAAGATCTTTGAAGTTACCTATTATGCAATAGTGGAGAAGGCAATGGCACCCCAAATAGGAGAAGGCAATGGCACCCCACTCCAGTACTCCTGCCTGGGAAATACCATTGTCGGAGGAGCCTCATAGGCTACAGTCCATGGGGTTGCTAAGAGTTGGACACGACTGAGTGACTTCACTTTCACTTTTCACTTTCATGCATTGGAGAAGGAAATGGCAACCCACTCCAGTGTTCTTGCCTGGTAAATCCCAGGGACAGAGGAGCCTGGTGGGCTGCCATCTATGGGGTCTCACAGAGTCGGACACAACTGATGCGACTTAGCAGCAGCAGCAGCAGCATTATGCAATAATGAAGTAAATGGTCAAATTATCTCTGGTTATATGCCCAATGTAGCTGGAAGTTTAAGTTGTTGTTTTGTCATTGAGTCGTGTCCAATACTTTTGTGACTTCTGGACTGTAGCCTGGACAGGCTCCTCAGTCCATGGGATTTTCCTGACAAGAATACTGGAGTGGGCTGCTATTTCCTCCTCCAGGGGATCTTCCTGACGCGGAATTTAAGCCACCAACTCCAAATCTCCTGCATTGCAAGCAGATTCTTTTACTGCTGAACTATCCAGGAAGCCCAACCTAACTACAGCTGGAATTTTAGGTTACTAGGTATAAAATGTCATGACAACTATGTTTTTTGTTCTATGTCCTTAAAGAAAGATAAAGCATACAGCCAAAGGTGGCACACCAGAAAGCAGAAATAAGGGCAAAAATAGTGTTCTTATTTGTTTGTTGGGTGCTATGAATCTTCAGTAATCAAAAAAAGGCAACATTGGTAGGATGACAGGCAAAAAGATTAGTGGAAGTGAAAAGAAAATGCAGAAAGAGACTGATTTTCCATAACACATAGCCAAGCAATATAATAGGGGAAATTCTTATCAGCGAGTGATCTGGAAAAAATGGAATAAAAGTATGGGAAAATACTAACTTTAATACCCATTATCTCACAATAATAAAAAAATTAATTTGAGATATTCCTAGACCTAAAACATTAGTCCAAATCTATAACATTTCTAGAAATAAACATAGACAAATATTTCTGGGAATCTTGGATAAATTATGAGAAAAGGCAAAATGAGCATTAACAAGAAAAAGTACAATACATTGGACTTTAAGTTAAAAATTCTTGTTCATCAAAACACATCATAAGAAAATGAAAAGGCTGGAACAATACCCAACAAATGATTTGAGTCCAGGATATCTGAGCTCCTACAATTCAGTAACAGAAAAACAAAATATTAAACTAGTAAAATATTGAAAGATACTTCACAAAAGAACAAATTCAAATGGAATAAGCACACAGAAAGAGCCTCACTATCATTAGTCATCAGAAAAATGCAAACTTAAATTACAGTGAGACACCACATCAACATCAATTAGAAACGATTGAAGGAATTGATCAGCCCAAATGTTAGCAAGGACGTAAAGCAGCTAGAACACTCATATTGCTGATGAGAGAGTAAAATAGTAGAACTACCTAGGAAATATGTTTGGCATTTCCTATAAAGCTAAACATTAACTTACTTTGTCAAAGCAATTCCTTCTGTAGATATTTACCACAAAGAAAATTTTGAAGTATTTTTATACACAAAAACTCACACATGAAGGTTTATAGCTGTTTTAGTCAATTGCATCCCCAAACTGGAAACTGTTTAAGTGCTTCTCAGCAGGAATACATAAAACAGTGTGTGGTTTGATCATGTATTCAACAACAATAATAATATGAAAAGCAAACTGATACATGTGACACAATGAATGAGTCTCTTTAAAACACTCTGTTGAGCAGAGAAACCTAGGCACAAAGATTACACATCGTATTTCCATTTCTGTGAAGGTCAGGAGCAGATTGTTGCTCTAAAGCGTACTCATCATAGCACTTAGCTTCAGTTCAGTTCAGTCGCTCAGTCGTGTCCGACTCTTGCGACACCATGAATCACAGCACGGCAGGCTTCCCTGTCCATCACGACCTCCCAGAGTTCACTCAGGCTCACGTCCATCGAGTCCGTGATGCCATCCAGCCATCTCATCCTCTGTCGTCCCCTTCTCCTCCTGCCCCCAATCCCTCCCAGCATCAGAGTCTTTTCCAATGAGTCAACTCTTCGCATGAGGTGGCCAAAGTACTGGAGTTTCAGCTTTAGCATCATTCCTTCCAAAGAAATCCCAGGGCTGATCTCCTTCAGAATGGACTGGTTGGATCTCCTTGCAGTCCAAGGGACTCTCAAGAGTCTTGTCCAACACCACAGTTCAAAAGCATCAATTCTTCGGCACTCAGCCTTCTTCACAGTCCAACTCTCACATCCATACATGACTATTGGAAAAACCATAGCCTTAGTCAGCAAAGTAATGTCTCTGCTTTTGAATATGCTCTCTAGGTTGGTCATAAATTTTCTTCCAAGGAGTAACCGTCTTTTCATTTCATGGCTGCAGTTACCATCTGCAGTGATTTTGGAGCCCCCCCAAAATAAAGTCTGACACTGTTTCCACTGTTTCCCCATCTATTTCCCATAAAGTGATGGGACCAGATGCCATGATCTTCGTTTTCTAAATGTTGAGCTTTAAGCCAACTTTTTCACTCTCCTCTTTCACTTTCATCAAGAGGCTTTTTAGTTCCTCTTCACTTTCTGCCATAAGGGTGGTGTTATCTGCATATCTGAGGTTATTGATATTTCCCCCGGCAATCTTGATTCCAGCTTGTGTTTCTTCCAACCCAGCATTTCTCATGATGTACTCTGCATAGAAGTTAAATAAGCAGGGTGACAATATACAGCCTTGACGTACTCCTTTTCCTATTTGAAACCAGTCTGTTGTTCCATGTCCAGTTCTAACTGTTGCTTCCTGACCTGCATACAGATTTCTCAAGAGGCAGGTCAGGTGGTCTGGTATTCCCATCTCTTTCAGAATTTTCCACAGTTTCTTGTGATCCACAGAGTCAAAGGTTTTGGCATAGTCAATAAAGCAGAAATAGATGTTTTTCTGGAACTCTCTTGCTTTTTCCATGATCCAGCGGATGTTGGCAATTTGATCTCTGGTTCCTCTGCTTTTTCTAAATATAGCTTGAACATCAGGAAGTTCACGGTTCACTTATTGCTGAAGTCTGGCTTGGAGAATTTTGAGCATTACTTTACTAGCGTGTGAGATGAGTGCAATTGTGTGGTAGTTGGAGCATTCTTTGGCATTGCCTTTCTTTGGGATTGGAATGAAAACTGACCTTTTCCAGTCCTGTGGCCACTGCTTAGTTTTTCAAATTTGCTGGCATATGGAGTGCAGCACTTTCATAGCATCATCTTTCAGGATTTGAAATAGCTCCACTGGAATTCCATCACCTCCACTAGCTTTGTTCATAGTGATGCTTTCTAAGGCCCACTTGACTTAACATTCCAGGATGTCTGGCTCTAGATGAGTGATCACATCGTGATTAACCCAGCCCTATTCCTAATAATATTGCTTGCATTCCAGGCTCAACTATATCCAAGTGCTTTCTTTTGTCTTACCAAGTTAAAATATCTTCCTGCATCAAATAACTTACTTTTCCCAATTGATATACTATTTTGATTAGGATTTTACAAGATGGGTAGCAATGAAGAGCCATCATTCTGTGCTGAGTAGACACAATGGCAGCAGCCATAAATATTTACACTTTTATTATTTCTGACCCAGATAAATTAGCAGGCCATGAAAGTACTAACTTGTGATGGTAAAATCAGAGCAGTGGTTGCTTATGTCATGCATGCCTGCATCCTTAGTCGCTCAGTCATGTCTAACTCCTTGCAACCCTGTGGGCTGTAGCCACCAAGTTCCTCTGTCCGTGGGATTCTCCAGGCAAGAATACTGGAGTGGGTTGTCATTTCCTACTCCCAGAAATGTTCCTGACTCAGGGATGGAACCTGCTTCTCTTGTGTCTCCTGAATTGGCAAGCAGATTTTTTTACCACTCTGTCACCTGAGAACACATGTTTATGTTTTCAAAATAAAGATATTTAATCTGAGATACTGTTGTTCAGTCCTAGTATTTTTATTGTTCTTTGCTTAAGCTTAACTTCTGGCTAATTGTATTGTTTTATGGGGAGAAATAGTGTCTTCTTACATAGTCCTATAGTCTTCTTACAGACTATATCTGTGCTTAACCAGCTCTGCTTTTACTTATTTTTTGTAGACATAAAAACAGATGGATGGAAGATAGCTGGAGAGATACATACATACATAGGCCCATAGAAAAAATAGATACAAATATATACTTATATATAGCAATAAACATATACATGTTTCTTATATATGAAATATTATTTGTAAAATTGAGTTTATGTTACTTTATAGGATTGCTGTGAGGATTTCAAACCCAGGTCTCTCACATTGTAGACAGACACTTTACTGTCTGAACCACCAGGGAAGTCCTGGTGGCTATATATATAAAGAAGAGTGCCTGTCAAATAATATGCTCAATAAACAGTGTTTATTATTTTCAGAATAATATATAAAAATTATTCTCTAATCCCTTAGCATAGTCAAAAATATGCATACCTTCCAGTTATTTTAAAAGTTGAGAGCACAATATCGAGGTTTAAGAAAGTTAATTTTTAACCTTGGCTTCTACCTGTGTGACTTTCACCAAAATGTTCTACTTCTATATGCCCAACTTTCTTCCTCTATAAAATTAAAGATCTGTTACATTCTTTCTCTTTGAAGTCTACTTCAGCCTTATATTTCGACAAAAATTTAAAGAGAAGCATCTTCTATAGTCAATCATCCCATAAACATGGGCAGGGCAAGTTAAGCAGCAGCTGAAACTGTTACTTGTAACAAGTACTTAACTGAACACTTCCTATGAATGTGACACTTCATGATGCACTGGGCTTAAGGCTGGGACCCAAAGGGATTTCTGCAAATTTGGGGACCATATCACAAATAAAATTCTGTATTTATTGGAAACATCCTTTCAGCACTTTCTCTGTATAGCTATAACACTTTCTTTGTATAGCTCTATCACCTATGACTTAGACAGTTAAAGGACTTAAATGCTAAATTCTAGAATGTGCTTTTCTCCCTTATGTCAGTTAGATCCAAGTTCATCGATGATCAACTACAGAAGCTGAAAAACCACTTTGGGAACACTGCCAGCTCCTGTTTCCAGACTGATTTCTAACAGATGTCTTATCCTTGTTCATTCCCCCTCTTTATTTCAGCTGCTATCCCTTTGTGCTAACAAAAGGACTCTTTCAGCCATTTTATACACCTGTAGGAAGCTACACAGCCCAGTATAAGAGGGCACATCTAGATTAAAATTGCCTTTTCCCCCTGACATACAAACACAAAGTACTTCATTGCAGCTTGCACACTCTGTTCCAAAGTTGCTTGCAAGGGGCCTGGCTAGATTTAATACAAAGACATTCTGATCACAGAACCATTGGACTGACATTAAGGCATTAGGACAGATGAAAGCTGTCATCCTTAAGCACTTCACAACCAACTGTGCAAAAATTTGACCTGGTATAAAGTGCAAAACATTCAGGAGTAAACCACATTTGCTCCCTTTGGAATAATACTATACCCGTAAGCAGGATTGTGATTAGGACTGACATCAGATTCCCATTTTTAGGAATATCTCATTAACATCATCAACTGCGGCCAAAAAGGTAAAAGAACATATGTTTATTTCGTAAGGCAAATAATTTCATCTGGCAAATGCTGTATTCTCACACAGCTTCACAATAAGTACAAAGCTAAATAAAAATGGAAATTATATTGCAAGCTCTCCTACAACTTAAAAAAAATGAAAGAAAGATACCTTGGGACTTATTTTCGAGATATACAGATTCTTGAAATTCTTTATTCTTTTATCAGCTCTGTTGCCCAAGGGGAAATCTGTACAACAGGCATCATATGTCTTTAATAATGAAGCAAAGTACTGTAGCTCAAATCTTTCGAGCAGCTAAGAAACCCAATTGTGTGTAGGAAATGTGAGAAGAGTTTGTTTTACTAGGGCTATAAATTCAGCAACATCCAAGGGTTAGGCTTATTTCAATTGAAGGCAGAAAGGCAAAACTGACGAAAACATTTTAAAGGATAATCCATATGGACCAAGTCTGAGGGAAATTTTCCATGAAGCAAATACCTTCCTTATAAACCAGAGAGCTCTAGAATCCTCCCTTCCTTTTTGTTTTTAGAGGCTCAAGCTCTATAAGACTTCTCAAAACGAAGTTTCATCCTTTTTGAAAAAGACAATTGAGACATTTATTTTAAGAGCTTCTGGTTTAATTTTTCTAAGTGAAATGTTTATGATCCTATTTATAAGTATGCATTTCTGGTTAAAAATGGCAAAATTGGAGTTAGCAAATTAAGATTGCAAAGATTTTGCTTGTAATGACACTGTTACACCAAACAGTACATTATGTGCTTTAGCTGATGGATGAACAATGACTAAAAGCTGCTATTAAGCAAAGTAGATACATTAAAGATAACTATAAAAATAATTGTATTTAAGGCATCAAGAAAACATTTTAGGTATCAGTTCCATATGGTTTTCCTGGTGCTTCAAATTGATGTCATAATAAATACTATCCATTGAGACTCTAGATAAACTCAATCCAAAGATGTCAATTCAAGGCACTGCAGATTTTTAAAAATACATTTAGTCAATAGTTCATTTTTCTTTCAAAAACCCATTCAGCTGAAAAATGTGTAATTTTAGTGACAGGAAAGGAGCACATTTACTTGGATGCTTTCATTTAGAAAACCCTGGCACTATGAAAACAGTACTGATAACAGACCAGCTCCATTCTTAGCTGAGAACAGCTAAGGAACACCACTGAAACTGGTGTGCACGCCACTGAACTGAAGAATCTTTTCATCTTGACTAATGAGCTTTTTAGCTGAAGACTCATCACAGATCTAACATCTACATGTCACTTGGCAACAAGCTTACTTCAGGGCAAAATTCAAATTAACTCAATATAAATATTGTTCAAAACAATCCCATTAATTTTAAGATATATAACAGAAAAATTCTTTCCACACATAAATAACCTCTTTATTCTGTAATTAGAAAATAGTGTAATAGTTTTTCCTGACTCTGTCTTAGGTGTTTGTACAATCCAAACAAAATAACTCAATGTTCTGTTCCAGAACTTGATATGTTAGACAAATTTCTTACTAAAAACTCTTGATTGCTTCTTCAAACACAATTCTAAAAAGTGTGCCTATTTGACTTTCTAATCTAAAACAGGTTAGATGCAGAAAATCAGAAGGGGCCATGACTGTATTGGCAGGCCATCAACAATCAGCAAGAAATGAAAGTTGACAGGCAGATGGAGAGGGACAAGTTAGAGGAACCGTAAAATACACAAAGTAATTATAAAAAGTAAACACATCAAACTGACCCAAGATTTTAAAAGGGGTAGCATCTTGAGGCAAGCATCTCTTCAAATAATTACTTGACTATACATGATAAAATTGATATGTACAATGATGGCCCAGAGTCACACAAGAAAACATTCAATCATACGCCCTGCTCCAATAAGACAGTATGCATTTAACACATCATACATGTATTCCCATAAAAACATTTAGCCTATTTTTAAAAAATTAAAGCATGAGCATTTCTAGGTAGACCCTTTCTGGAATATCTCATCCCAATGATGTTAGACCTCGGATGCCTGACCATGCTAGTGTCAGACTGTATGAAACATAATATGACTGCCAGATGCTGACTGATAAGGCACCACTTATCAACTAAATAACAACAAAAAGTTCAGGTAATACAATATAAACAAACTATATTTAATTTTAAAATAGCCTATTGGTATATAGACATGACTCAATGGACATGAGTTTCAGCAAGCTCCAGGAGACAGTGAAGGACAAAGAAGCCTGGCGTGCTGCAATACATGGGGTCTCAAAGAGTCAGACAGAACTGAGCAACTGAACAACAACAACAATTGCTATATATTCTTCATGATAATAACACTTAATGTCTCCAAAATATTTCATCAAGTGGATATTTTAAATCTTATTCCCCACTTCTCTTTGGTTGACCATTTATATTGTTTGTAACAATACTGTAATGAAAGCTTCAGGTCTAGAGATGTTTTGCAATACAAATAATAAAAGAAAAGGTCACAAATAATAAATCTAAAGGACACACATATTTGTGTAGATAGCTGAATGCCCAGTGGCAAGACAAACTCCAGTTCTCTTAATAAAGTGGCTCTGGTTTCATTCCAGCTGTGTCTTTCTCAGGATGTGGACTTAATCATAAGACCAGCTTCTCTTATGGTTGCAAAATGCCACTAGCAGCACCAGGCTTCACATATTGGCACATCAAGAAATCTGGCAGAGCAGAGAACAATTTTCCCCCCTGATTTCTCTCTCATAAAAACTCAGATGACTTCTTTCCTGTCATCCCAGAAAAACTCTCCAATTTCCCCATCGTGAATTCCTGAGGTTCATGGTAGTTCCTGAGCCCTGTGGCCGACACAAGCCATACACTGATTGACTTAGGTCTGGGTCACTAATCACTGTGGGATTTCCCTGAGACAATCAAACACAGGCCTAGAGGTTGAAGTAGATCTCAGTTTGACTGTGGAAGAGTCAACACCTATCTGAAGTTTGGGTAATTATGTGGATGAGGGAAAAATGGAGTGCTAGGTGAAAATAAATAGTGATTGTTACATTTAATGGATGTTGTATGTATAAAAACTTTCTCTTTTATTTAGCTTCCTTCTTGGGCTTCCCTGGTGGCTCAGAGGTTGAAGCGTCTGCCTTCAATGCGGGAGACCTGGGTTCGATCCCTGGGTCGGGAAGATCCCCTGGAGAAGGAAATGGTAACCCACTCCAGTATTCTTGCCTGGAGAATCCCCTGGACGGAGGAGCCTGGTAGGCTACAGTCCACGGGGTCGCTAAGAGTCGGACACGACTGAGCGACTTCACCTTCACCTTCACCTTCTTTAGTATAGTTTGTCATACATACTACAAATATTTTCATTTCATAATTTAAAGTTTTTTGACTACAATGACTAGAACACATTTGAATTTTTTCAAGCAAAGGAGGAAATATTATTTTTGCTGTTGTTACTGTTGTTCAGTCACTAAATTGTGTCCAATTCTTTGTGATCCCATGGACTGCAGTAAGCTAGGCTCCCCTGTCCTTCACTATCTCCTGGAGTTTGCTCAATGTATGTTCATTGAGTAGGTGATGCTATCTAACCATCTCATCCTCTGCCACCCCCTTCTCCTTTTGTCTTCCATCTTTCCCAGCATCAGGGTCTTTCCCAATGACTCAGCTCTTCACATCAGGTGTTCAAAGTATTAGAGCTTCTGCTTCAGCATCAGTCTTTCCAGTGAAAATTCATGGTTGATTTCCTTCAGGATTGACTGGTTTGATTTCCTTGCTGTCCAAGGGACTTTCAAGAGTCTTCCCCAGCATCACAGTTCAAAAGCATCAATTCCTCAGCACTCAGTACATATTTATTGTCTTGTCTTTCCAAGACAGTGCCATTCCCCAGGACTGGCGAAAAGGTTTTAAAGTGAGCAGGCTTATTTGTTGTTTACATTATTGTACTTTCTTAGCAACAATGATGGGGTAAAAGGATGAGCATCTGATCCAAGCACTGCCTATCCCAGCTCTCTGTTCCCAGGCATAGACACATGGTCCAAGCCAGATTAGTCTACTTTCCAAATAGCTTTATAAGTAGGAATCGTGGGAGTTGGGGAGGGCTGTTGAAAATTGACTTTGTTTCATCTTGAAAAACTATACCCAGAGCTGCTGGTGCCTCCAGTTCCAGCCTTGTGGAGAAAGCAGGTTTCTGAGATGCCAGGATACAAAGAAGAGCAGAAAGAAAAGGTGGAATAAAATGTCCCAAAGACATTGACAAAGGATCTCTCCTCGACCAAACTCTCCTTAGGCTGCCCTGAACTTTCCCAACTAGGCCTTCAATCTTAAGACTTCACTGTTTGTCTCTGTATTGTCCATATTAACAAGAATCCTGGTAAGCTGGCTTAGTTAGAATTCCACATCCTCCGTTTCTGATCACAATTTGACAGCTCACTGGGTTCCATTTCTTCCATCATCCCTCAGTTGATGCTGGATCACCCAGCCCTTCCTTCAGCAAGACTTCTGATAGGATGTATTAGACAGAATCTCCCATTACCACTGTTGCTTCCATGCAGTTTTCAATACAATGACCCACATCCTGCTGTTGGTTGCAAATTCCCACTTACCCATGCTATATCTGGTGTGTGTGTGCATGCTAAGACGCTTCAGTCATGTCTGACTCTGCAACCCCTTGAACTGTAGGTCACCACGCTCCCATTTCCATGGAATTCTCCAGGAGAGAATTACTCGTCCTCCTCCAGGGGATCTTTCTGACTGAGTGATCGAACCTGCGTCTCTTATGTTGCCTTCACTGGCAGGAGGGTTCTTTATCACAAATAACAGCTGGGAAGGCTGGCTGTTTCTGGAGTTGAGCCCAATCTCCCTCTCCCACTGCAAGACCCTAGTGTCACAGTTCCCATTTCTATCACAATGGCATCGCTTGCAAAGCGTCTTGTTTGCCATCATTTACAAGTGTCATTGAATATATATATACTTTTTTCTTTAACTACATCCAGCCACCTGGTTCTAGCTGTGTCCAGCAACATTCAGGCCCTTTCCAGATATTGGAGTAGGAAGTTTCCAGAAAGTTTATCCCCAATAACTTCCATAAGTATCTGCTGCTTATTGTCAGTCTGGTTTCCCAAAATGTTATCCCACCTAGTCTATAATGCATTAATCATAAATCAGTTTGTATTTGCTATTTAATAAATCATAGACTGGATATTTTCAAAATTGCCTATAGTCTCACAGAAAAATATCAGAAGTAGGAGGAAATCTAATCTAGTGGAAGAAATACAGTCTTCAGAGTTCAGCAAGCCTAAATTCAAAACTGTTCTTTTCCTGTTTACTAACCATATAATTTTTGGACAGTTACCTGAGCTTTAGTCACTTCAGTTACAAAAATGGGCATATTAATGCCTAGCTAGTGTCATATTAAAAAGCTAGCATCTAATAAATATCTTTTTTTACTGAAAGAAAAAGATATCTTCTATTCTTATTTTAAATACAAATTGCTTGATCTAGGGAACTCATATAACCCACATCTCTGTACACCATTGTCTTAATTTTTAACTAAGGAGTTCAAAAATCTCTTTAAAATCTAATTTTTAGAATCAATTTAGTATCTTCAGATTCATAAATATTGTCATATCTTAATCAAATTAAATATGAATAATTTATATCTATGCAAAAAGAAGAGTCTTTTTTCCTGGGAAAAGGATTACTTAGGGAATAAGGGAATAAATATATAGTAAGTATCTTCATGGAATTTCTAACTTCTTGACACTTTTCAGTTACACTTTGAACCATTGATGAGGCTGACTTCATTTGGCTGGAGTCATTAAGCCAAATGAAAGGTAACAAAACTGCATGAAACTTAAGTATTTTTGAGTAAGCCATCTCTAATGTTTATATTCTCTGCTTCTTTTGGTAACAATTGTTTCAATAAATGTATGTCTTGGGGAATTTAAGGGTAAATTTAGAACAATGGAAAATCTACCTGTGTAAAATCATTGGCTTTGTGTGGTTCCTAATTATATACTCAAAATATATACAATCATGTATATTTCAAGTGTTAATCAACTTTTTAGAGTAAAAGCATGAACCTGCATGCCTTATCAGTATCTCTATATTGATAGCTATTTCTTTGTAGACTTTCCAAATTAATTTGCGAGCTATGTAGGAAATATTCATTAGTATATATTCTTGAAGTTTGAATTATTTTTAAGGATTTAATGAATCATGTCAGCAAGTCAGTTTAATTCAAAGAGAATGCTTTATTCCTTAGCCTTAAATTTTAAATTTATATGTATGCTCAATTCAGAAAACACCTTAATTATTTAAAGCTTTCCTTAACATATGCAGATGTAAAACAATAGTTTTTTGAAGGTGGAAATATTTTTACATCACAAGAGATCAGAAAAAGATGGATAAGAGTAGAAACACCGCTGTTTTTCATTTCCTTACAAGCATTTGTCAGCTAAAGGTTACTTTTCAGGTCAAGAAAACTTGTATGCTAATCCCTTCTGATGAGAGATTCAAGGAACCATGTTGGGAGTTTGGTTTTCTTAAGTAAAAGAATATTGTAATTCTCAGAATGGCAGAAGCATGTGTAAATATGATGTTACATTTAAGATGCCTTCCTTATCTCTGAATTTTGGTTGGGTACAATGTTCAATTCACAAATATTAAATATATACACATGTAGAATTTAATGCTTATCGTTACTTTTTTCATTTATTTAAAACTTTGCTAAACAGCAAAGTTTTCAAGTCCTAAATTCCATTGTAATGCTTGTACGGCAACACATAATTTGGAAAATCTTGAGACATTTTTATTGTCTCAAGATTTAAAGGAAAATATATCGCGTAAAACTAGAGACTCATGGGGCAGAAACTTAAGTAAAAGCTGTTAGAGGCAATGGTGGCGTTCAGGGAGTCAGAGAGTGAGGATTGGCTTACAGTAAAATAAGCAAATTGATTTTTCTTTCTTTTAATCTGTGTTGTTCTCTGGAAAGAAACACACAGTCATGTATACACATGAGCAGGCACACACACAGAGTCCATTGTAATTAGAGAAACAACCATTTGCAGTTTCCTGGTTTGTTTTTTTTTTTTTTCCCAGATAGTGGGAGAGATACCAAGAATAGAAAATATTCGTCTTTATTTTCTTCTCTACATGTATTCTTGGAAATATAAAGATTCCACTGTGGAATGGAAAGATGATGTCTATTTTTTTTCTCATACATCTTTTAATAACAGTAAATGAAGGTAACATTTAACAGTAAGTTCCATGGTGAAGGTCCCTTTACATTCAGAGATCTTTGAACTCAGACACATGTCAGACTAAAATACATGATGCTAAGTACATAAATTAATGACCATTTATTTCCAAAGGTAGCTGCAGAAACCATTTTGGCAGAGTCAAAAGGTTACAAAACAGAGAAAACATTACAAAATATCCCAAGAGGTTAGCAAAGAGGCAGGGGCACAGACCACCAAGAGTCCACTTGGCAAAAATACTTTTCTGCAGCTGTTAAGGGGAATCACAACGACTGGTTGTACAGGGAGCTGCTGTGGGAGAGGCTGACAGCAAGGGGACCTGCCCAGTGCCTAGCAAGCCCACCCTGGGGATGAGCAAGAATTGAGGCAGGGCTGGGGGCAACGACAGAGGCAGTGCCAATTTCCTGGTGGAAAAAAAAAAAATGACGAGTCATACTATCTTATTCCCTCTACCATGATAACACCAATCGAACGAAATGAAAAATTCTTTCAAATATAATACAAAACTGACATTGAAAAAAGTTTCCACAACAGCTTGGCTTGAAACAACTCTTGGGTTTCGTCTCACAAGTAGCAAACCAGTGTACCAAAATGTCACGAGGGCAACAATAAACGGCTGGCTCTGTACACGGAAGAGGAAGGCTCGCTCCCCCTCCTGGACTCTCCCCACCTCCCGAGGCCAGGGCAGGATGCACGGTGAGGATGCCCCTCCCCCTAGGACACCCTCCCTCTGCCTGCCCCCAATGTGCAAAACCCAGCACTTGTCTAGCAGTGCCACACCGGCCCTCCCTTTCCTCCGGCCTACCTCCCATCTCCCCTTCAGATGACTCAGTGTCCATGTCTACAAATTCTAGGAAGTCTTTCTGGCCGAGGGAGGGGGAGGAGGGGTCTTCCGGCAGCCCCACTACACCAGAGGGAGGGCGAGCTGGAACCACCGTGCTGACAGCTTGCTTGCTCTGCACAGCTGTGTCAGCTCCACAAAATAAGTGTCAACAAGCACAACTGCAAAACCCTGACGGAGGCTGCCGCGAAAGGGATGCTCTGAGAGCTGGACTTGATGTACCTGGTGGGAAAGAGCCCGGTCGCCCCACACATCCCAATCACCCTACGGGCCGCCTCTGGGAATGCTGAGAAGTCCCAGGAGAAAGACAAAAGGTTGACTTGGGGAGACTGAGTCTGTGGCTTCCTCCCAAGCTGACAGAGGAACACACCACTGAACCTCCAGGAACAAGATGGGCCAGATCATCTCTTTTTTTTGGTCTTTATATCTTTTCTTTAAATTTATTTTTAACTGGAGGATAATTGCTTTACAATGTTGTGTCGGTTGCCCTACAACAACGTGCATCAGCCATAAGTATATGTATATCCCCTCCGTCTTAAGCCTCCCTCCCGCCCCAACTCCACCCCACCCCTCTAAGGTATTCACAGAGCACCGACCTGAACTCCTTGTGCTATTTAGCAATTCGGCCAGATCAAGTTTGCTGTAGGGAACCAAATATGGGGTGCGAGTGAGATGGGGGACTACAAGCAGGCGCGACCATCTCTGTTATCCTGAGTTGATGGCACAAGTCGGGAAGCTGAATACACTGTTCTTATTGGCCCAGATCCTTAGTCACGCCCATTTGGAGGGAGGGAACACTCCTTTCCTTTTGCAAGGCTGCTCTAAAAGAAACCATTCATGTCTACACACACTCTCCCAGACGCACATGGAGCTCCTTTCCTGCATGCTGACAAATGGCCTGTGGAAACCTGGCCAGGCTGGTTGGGGAAGCTCCTTGGCACTGATAGGAAAGCCCTAGAAGCCAGGACCCACTGCTGAGGGGGACACCCTCCAAGATAGGCAGCCTCGAGTCTGCTCAGGTTACCTCTCCACATGGACCTGGCTCAAGGGAAGTCATGTACAGATCAATTCAGACGCCGGCTGCTCCCCAACACCCAAACACAGGCCATGCCTCCCCATGGAGCCTGTGCCTGGGCTCACTCTCTGTCTCTTCTCCCACAAGTTTCTGAGCCAACCTGGCCCCCACAATCCCGCATCTCCCCTTCACCACCCCCTTTCCCGGGACAGGTGCTTCTGTCTCGGGCTGGCCAAGCCAGGCACATGGCCTTCATTTAGCCTCTTCCCTTCCAAGTGGCAGAAGAGTGCCAGACAGCGTGGGGTACTGAGCTGAGGCGAGGGCAAAAGCAAGCTTTCAGACACACCAACACGAGAGAAGCTGGGCTGACTGGTCTCCGCGCCAGGCCACGGACACAGGGAGGAAGAAAACCCCGCAGAGCGGCTCTGGAACCGAGCCCTTAGGGTCAAGCTTCTGTCCCACGCAGGCTGCCGGCCCTCAGTGGAGGCTGTTTTGGCTGGAGCAGGCCAGGTAGCCAGGGGCTCCTTGCATAACCTCCTGCCACCGTTTCCTCTATTAAAGAGGCTTGGGGACACTGAGGCCTCGCACAGTTCCCCATCAGCCACACCTACTCGCAGCCGGTGGGCAGGTGAGCCCAGCGACTCAGGAGGAGCAGTCTACTCCCAAGGGCAACCCACAAAGATGGCAGAAAACGAAGGTTAGGCTTCATGGGTTGTTCATGCAACCCCACGCCCTGGGGAAGGATTCTACGTCAATACCGGCAGCCTCTGCAGAAGGGCAGGTCCTGCCATAGTTGCTTCCCTGGGCCTTGCCATCCTCGGAGAGACCCTTCTCCACTCTGCTGCCTTCTGTAAGTCCACTGGCTAAAATTGGGACCATTGAGTCTCAATCTAGGACCAATGGAAAGTTAAGTCACTCAGTCGTGTCCAACTCTTTGTGACCCCATGGACTGTAGCCTGCCAGGCTCCTCTGTCCATGATATTTTCCAGGCAATAGTACTGGAGTGGATTGCCAGTTCCTTCTCCAGGTGGTCTTCCTGACCCAGGGATCAAACCCGGGTCTCTTGCATTGTAGACAGCTGCTTTACCACCTGAGCCATCAGGGAAGTCCCATAGAGTAACACCTGAAATACTGAAGGGGCCCAGGGCAACTGTGTTGCCTGGAGTGGAAAGGGGAGGGAGGCTCATCAGAGGATGTCAGGGAACTAGCTTTGCTTTCTTTCTTTCTTCCATTTTTATCGGCAAAATCCAACACCCATTTAGGATTAAAAAAAAAAAAAAAAAAAAAAAAAACTATCCAGAAAATGGGCATAGAGAGAACCTACTTCAACATGAGAGAAAGTGAAAGTGAGTCATTCTATCCTATCAGACTCTTTGTGACACCATGGACTGTAGCGCACCAGGCTCCTCTGTCCGTGGAATTCTACAGTCAAGAATACTGGAGTGAGTAGCCATTCCCTTCTCCAGGGGATGTTCCTGACCCAGGGATCAAACCCAAGTCTCCTGTCTTAGAGGCATATTCTTTAACATCTGAACCACCGGGGAAGCCCTATTTCAACATAATAAAGGCCATATAGGACAAACCCACTTAAAACATGGTCTGGTTCTTCTGTTCTTGAGAAATCTGTCTTAGTAAGAACCTATAAGAGCATGGCTGTTCTTACACTGTATCTCAGATAAGGAGGGTTGGACGATTATGGCATAAACTCAAGATTGGAGTTTTACCTTGTGGTATCATGGAAGGTTTGCAAGGGAGTTAAGGTTATGTTGTTATATATTTCTGGTGAAAGCAAAGGCAGCTGGTGATCACTGAGAAATTATTGGTATTAGGAATGCAGGTATGAAAGTGACTGAAACAATGAAAGACTGTGGTCATACAAAGGCTGGATTTCAAAATTTTAGAGACGCAGCATACCCTCATGTCAGATCTTAGAGTGTAGAGGCAGCAATGACTAAGGTATCAATGTTTTCACATTTTTCTAGAGTAATAGATAATTGGAAAATGTCATCTATGGGATGGAAGGATAGAGTGTGGCATGAAACTCAAAGAATGGGTTTCCCAGGAGGCTGAAAGAATCAACACTGGGAAATTGCAATGTTTTATGTCATAAATGAAAAAGATTTGGTCCCTGTTTAACAGTCATGAAGGACATTCTGTAAAACATAATGGGTACACATTCCCTTGGCTGAAAGCAGCGCCAGGTGAGGCCACTTGGCTGTTTGCTAGCCTCCTACATCCTGGCTTGACATTGATACATTACCTTTTAGTGAATAAATTCATTGAGCAGTCAAGGTGGCAGAGCTAAGTAAACACACTGAACGTTTTTATTACTCATTAGAGATATTTGGTCATTTGTAAGGTTGGCATATTGCTGACTGTGTTTTCACTTCCACTTTCTTCAGCTAAGTCCTAGCACTCAATTGTTTCTTCCTTTAAATGTCTTTTATATTTATACCTTCTCCTCCATTCCCTTTTTCTCTGCAGTAGTTCTGAGTTGGAAATCTCTATTTTTCTCTAACTCTCTTTCAATCATCTTAATGCATCAATCTGATTAATCTTTGAAGAAGAATGATGTCAGTCGCTGATTCCACCGTTCAAGAACAGGCACTGTATTGATTCTTCATTGGATGCACTATTCAGTTGTATTAAGTCCTTCGTAAATCTACATCTTCAGCCTTGTTCCCCACCATGCCCCACTAAAAATGGTCTATTCTTTTCTGATTGTTGCCCTCTTATGTCCTCTGACACATAATACCCACATTCACGCTTTTGTCTTCACTCATGTTATTTCTTCTGCTTCACCTGACTGTGCTTTTTCCATCGATCAGTCTAAATTCTTCCCTGCATTGTGGCCAAATTATAATCCATTATCAAAAAAAAATCCTTTTAAATATTTCATCTTACCACAACTTCTCCCTTATCTCAGTTTTAAACATATAACCATTCTCTTATTTGGTCTCTCCAAACAGACTTGATGCTTTTTGAGGGAAAATGTCATATTAAATATTTCTTGTGCACCTCCGCGGTGCTCAGAAAGACAATATTGGAAATCTTTAGTGAGTCACACAGTTGTCCTTGTGCTCTCCGTGCACCATTAGAACACAGTATGTTTCTTGATGATTGCCTTGACATTTTAAAAAGAATGTCATCAAATGTTGACTACTGAGTATGCTATTTTTTACGTTGCTCAGTTCTTTTTCGTATCAGAATTTGCCCAAAGTACTGCCAAAAATACTGCTAGAATCAGCTTGTAATAAAGTCATCATTAAAATTATCAAGGCCAGAGCACAAATGGACTTTGATTATAGGTGGATGTTAACTTTCAAAGAGTAAGCTGTGACTATTCAATTCATAAGTCTCCATTAAAAGACTCTCAGTGACCTTAGCCTTAAGCCCCAAGAGAACCAGTTCAATTTGTACTTCATAACCTAGGAAGGCCAGATGCTAGGTTATGCAGTTTTGTGGCAGAAAGATATTTAGAAGCATCTGAAGGTCAATCATGAGGAAAAACTCAAGCTCAATAAAATAAATAAAAAATGAATAATGTAAAGTGATGCATAACACACCATTTTGTTTCAGTTAATTCTATTTTCCAGCTCTTTACTGTAAGGCAGGCCAAACATAAAAAGTCTAATTCTTTTCATAACCCAGAAAACATTTTTATGAAGAAATAAGTGTGAAAGTGACTTAGGTTCAAAAGTAATGAAATTATTCCTATGCCTCAAATTTATGTTGTAGAAAATTCAGATGAACTAAATTTCTGCAATCAGGGGTGGGAAAGTCAGACAACAATATATTTGGGGATAGATGACAAGCCTGCATGTTACGTGGCTTTTCTCCTGGTTGTTGCTACGTTTTCCTCTGTTGTCTTTAGGAAGTTAGAGTTATCTGAGTAAACATTCTTGTCTCCTCACATGCAAAATATAATGGCTAAATCTTATCAGCCCTTCCAGTTTGAAACACTGCATAATGAAAATTAGATTATCAACTCAGTATATGGAAGATGGTGAGCTGTATTGCATGAGCCCTTTGTAGGCAAAGGGATAAATGATATGTTTAGGTGAAAAGTCTCTCTTCTATGACAGAAACTTTTGTTCACACAAAAATTAATTGCACATATTCTCTGTGTCACTGTACTAAACACTGCATTGTGAATTTAAAAACAGAAAGCCATAGAATATAAGGAATTGAGCTTCAAGTTTGTATAATAATAGGGTAAGGGAGACAAAACACACATATATGAAATGTTCATAGCAATGAAATGTAACACCTAAAAAAGATGTCACTGGGAAAGATTAAAGCTATGAGTTAAGAAAACGGGGAAATCAGAGGGTCAAGAAATAAAGCTCATTACAATTGTTGTATTTGAAAGCCTACATGCTAGATTCTTTTCTTAAATTGTCTCCTTCAGGGAAATTCAAAGTGGGTTTTGAACCGACAGACTTTGGATACTAAAGGAGGGATGGGAATCAGAAGCCTGAAGGTGGGCGGCTGAAACATGAACAGGCCAGCAGGAGCAAACAGAAGTTTGGAAATCAGGCAGATGGGGAAGCAATCTGGGAGTGTACACAGAGATTTAAATACTCCCAACCCCTCCGTGCTGTAAAGTATTGTCCTCCAGCGACCCTTTCCCCAGCTCATCAGCTTTGCTGTTTAAAGACACCTTTTTGGATTACAAAAACGTCTTAGAGTGAGGGCTCTTTCTTTGTGGCTTGCTTCAGCACACAACTAGCAACTGTGATGTCACAAGCACTTTTGAACCAAACTTTTGACTGAGTGTGAATTGCTGTGCTTCCCAGGGGTGAACTCAGGAGAAGTTTAGAGCCTGCACTTAAACAAATATGTTACATATTCATATGTAGATTCATTTATCAGCCATAACTTATTTACACCAAGATCTCTCAGCAGGCTGCATGTCTTTTCTTCTCCACTACTCCCTCATAGTGCTGTGGACAGATTGCTTCATCTCCTAGGCCAAAAGTCAGATTGGTAAGCAGAGTCATTGAATCCAAAAAATGACTGGTATAACAACCTCAGCAGTTATACAGTCTTTAGATTGATTGTGACTATATTTATACTTTTCTTGAGCATATCAAGGTTCTAGTCCTTGATTTTAACATTTAATTCTGATACGTTAAGGAAAACCCATTGACCAATCTCGAGTTTAGGAGGTGATTCTATCTGTAAAAGAATTAATTTCTCTTTATGCACATTAGGTCAAAACAATGCACATTAAGTTTCCCCTTTTGACCAAATATTTTCTTTTCCCAGGTGGTTCCAAAGCACTTGGCAGAACTGATGTGTGTATTGAGTTCAGTTCAGTTGCTCAGTCATGTCCGACTCTCTGCAACCCCATGAATCACAGCACACCAGGCCCATACCCACACCCAACTCATCACATGAACAGATAGCACTCATCCACGGTTCATCCTTTATGAAACACCATACCCCAGTGGAAACAATTTTATAGAAGGAAAGATATTTGTAACCTCCTTCTTCCAACTCATTCCCCCAAAGACACAAAACTATTAGGTTTTATTGCTTTAAAAAGTGGATGGGGGAGTGTGGCCAGAATCTCCCACTCACACCGTAAGGTTTTTAAAGCTGTGGGAAAATCTATTTGTTATAAAAGAAACAAAAATAAATTATACTGAATAATGTCAGAAATAAATCCCATAGAAAAAAGCTTTTTGATAAAAAAAGCCAAAGATCCAACAGTCTGACATATTTCTCTGAAAAAGAGATAAAGACATGCAGGGCTTGAAGAGGCACCCTAGAGTTGTTTGAATATAATTATGTATTTGAATTTGAAGATAAACTATTTGACATTGGTGAACATTCACTGAACACCTGTAAAGACAATTCTTTTTTAAGAATTGCTTGCCATTCCTTCATAAACTTGAACTTCTCAATCATCCTGTCCTCTAACCCTTATATATTCACATTTTTTTCAACCTGGTTTTACTCTCCTCATTTCAGACTTGCTTTTTATTTATTTTCTATGTGTTCAGCTATTAACTGAGCACTTATTATGGGCGAGGATGGGTGGGTAATTGTTAAGTCATGTCCAACTCTTTGTGACCTCATGGACTGTAGTCTACCAGTCTCTTCTGCCCTGAGATTTTCCAGACAAGAATACTAGAGTGGGCTACCATTTTATTCTCCAGTGAATCTTCCTGACCCAGGGATTGAACTGGGGTCTCCTGCATTGCCAGGAGGATTTTTACCCTTGAGCCACATGGGAAACCCCAGGCCTTTTTTTTTTAGCAATGTTTTATCTGACACTCAAAGATCACTTTCTTGCTTAACAATCTGCTATGTCACACCCAAAAAAGATGTCCTTTTCAGTATAGGGGACTGGAATGCAAAAGTAGGAAGTCAAGAAATACCTGTATATGAGACAGCAAAGGAGACACAGATGTATAGGACAGTCTTTTGGCCTCTGTGGGAGAGGGCAAGAATGGGGTGATTTGGGAGAATGACATTGAAACATGTATATTATCATATGTGAAACAAATCTCCAGTCCAGGTTTGATGCATGATACAGGAAGCTCGGGGCTGGTGCACTGGGATGACCCAGAAGGATGGGATGGGGATGGAGGTAGGAGGAGGGTTCAGGATGTGGAACACATGTACACCCGTGGCAGATTCATGTCAATGTATGGCAAAACCACTACAATATTGTAAAGTAATTAGCCTCCAATTAAAATAAATAAATTTACAAAATTAAAATTAAAAAAGAAAAGAAATACCTGGAGTAACAGGCAAATTTGGCCTTAGAGTACAGAATGAAGCAGGGCAAGGGCTAATAGAGTTTTACCAAGAGAATGCATTGGTCATAGAAAACACCCTCTTTTAACAACATAAGAGAAGACACTATACATAGACATCACCAGATGGTCAATACCAAAACCAGATTGCATCCAAAGATGGAGAAGCTCTATACAGACAGCAAAATCAAGACTGGGAGCTGACTATGGCTCAGTCATGAACTTCTTATTGCCAAATTCAGATTTAAATTGAAGAAAGTGGGGGAAACCACTAGAATATTCAGGTATGACCCAAATCAAATCCTTTACAATTATACAGTTGAAGTGAGAAATAGATTCAAGGGATCAGATCTGATAGAGTGCCTGAAGAACTATAAATGGAGGTTTGTGACATTGTACAGGAGGCAATATTCAAGACCATCCCCAAGAAAAAGAAATGCAAAAAGGCAAAATGGTTGTCTGAGGAGGCCTTAGAAATAGCTGTGAAAAGAAAAGATGTGAAAGGCAAAGAAGAAAAGAAAAGACATACTCATCTGAATGCAGAGTTTCAAAGAGTAGCTTTACTTTACTAGCATGTGAGATGAGTCCAATTATGCAGTAGTTCGAGAATTCTTTGGTGCTGCCTTTCTTTGGGATTGGAATGAAAACTGACCTTTTCCAGTTTCTAACTCAACTTCAGCATCAGTCCTTCCAATGAACACCCAGGACTGATCTCCTTTAGGATGGACTGGCTGGATCTCCTTGCAGCCCAAGGGATTCTCAAGAGTCTTCTCCAACACCACAGTTCAAAAGCATTAATTCATCTGTGCTCAGCTATGTTTATAGTCCAACTCTCACATCCATATATGACCACTAGAAAAACCATAGCCTTGACCAGATGGACCTTTGTTGGCAAAGTAATGTCTTTGTTTTTTAATATGCTGTCTAGGTTGGTCATAACTTTCCTTCCAAGGAGCAAGCAACTTTTAATTTCATGGCTACAGTCACCATCTGCAGTGATTTTGGAGCCCCCCAAAATAAAGTCAGTCACTGTTTCCACTGTTTCCCCATCTATTTGCCATGAATTGATGGGACCAGATGCCATGATCTTCGTTTCTGAATGGTGAGCTTTAAGCCAACTTTTTCACTCTCCTCTTTCACTTTTATCAAGAGGCTCTTCAGTTCTTCTTTACTTTCTGCCATAAGGGTGATGTCATCTGCATATCTGAGGTTATTGATATTTCTCTGGCGATCTTGATTCCACCTTGTGCTTCATCCAGCCCAGCGTTTCTCATGATGTACTCTGCATAGAAGTTAAATAAGTAGGGTGATAATATACAGCCTCCATGTACTCCTTTTCCTATTTGAAACCAGTCTGTTGTTCCATGTCCAGTTCTAACTGTTGCTTCCTGACCTGAATACAGATTTCTCAAGAGGCAGGTGAGGTGGTCTGGTATGCCCATCTCTTTCAGAATTTTCCACAGTTTGTTGTGATCCACACAGTCAAAGGCTTTGGCATAGTCAATAAAGCAGAAATAGATGGTTTTCTGGAACTCTCTTGCTTTTTCGATGATCCAGCAGATGTTGGCAATTCGATCTCTGGTTCCTCTGCCTTTTCTAAAACCACTGAACATCTGGAAGTTCATGGTTCACGTATTGCTGAAGCCTGGGTTAGAGACAGTGGACAAGCGCAGCCAGAGGAGCTATCCCATGTCCAAAGTAAGGAGCAGTGCCTGCGCTTTGCTGGAGCAGCCATGAAGAGATACCCCACATCCAAGATAAGACAAACCAAGTAAGATGGTAGGCACTGAGAGAGGGCATCAGAGGGCAGACAGACTGAAACCACAATCACAGACAACTAGCCAATCTGATCACATGGACGGCAGTCAAGTCTAACTCAATGAAACTAAGCCATGCCGTGTGGGGCCACTCAAGACAGACGGGTCATGGCGGAGAGGTCTGACAGAATGTGGTCCACTGGAGAAGGGAATGGCAAACCACTTCAGTATTCTTGCCTTGAGAACCCCACAAACAGTATGAAAAGAAAACATCTACTTCTGTTTTATTGACTATGCCAAAGCCTTTGACTTTGTAGATCACAACAAACTGCGGAAAATTCTGAAAGAGATGGGGATCACAGACCACCTGACACGCCTCTTGAGAAACCTGTATGCAGGTCAGGAAGGAACAGAACTGGACATGGAACAACAGACTGGTTCCAAATAGGAAAAGGAGTACATGGAGGCTGTATATTATCACCCTACTTATTTAACTTCTATGCAGAGTACATCATAAGAAACGCTGGGCTGGATGAAGCACAAGCTGGAAACAAGATTGCCAGGAGAAATATCAATAACCTCAGATATGCAGATGACATCACCCTTACGGCAGAAAGTGAAGAAGAACTGAAGAGCCTCTTGATGAAAGTGAAAGAGGAGAGTGAAAAAGTTGGTTTAAAGCTCAACATTCAGAAAATGAAGATCATGGCATCTGGTCCCATCAATTCATGGCAAATAGATAGAGAAACAATGGAAACAGTGATAGACTTTATTTTGGAGGCCCCAAATCACTGCAGATGGTGACTGCAGCCATGAAATTAAAAGTTGCTTGCTCCTTGGAAGAAAAGCTGTGATCAATCTAGACAGCATATTAAAAATCAGAGACATTACTTTGCCAACAAAGGTCCATCTAATCAAAGCTAATGTTTTTCCAGTAGTCATGTTTGGATATGAGAGTTGGACTCTAAAGAAAGCTGAGTTCTGAAGAATTGATGTTTTAGAAGTATGTTGTTGGAGAAGACTCTTGAGTCCCTTCAACTGCAAGGAGATCCAACCACTCCATCCTAAACGAAGTTAGTCCTGAATATTCATTGGAAGGACTGATGCCGAAGCTGAAACTCCAAAACTTTGGCCACCTGACATGAAGAACTGACTCATTTGAAAAAATCCTGATGCTGGGAAAGATTGAAGGTGGGAGGAAAACGGGACGACAGAGAATGAGATGGTTGGACGGCATCACTGACTCAATGGACATGAGTTTGAGTAAACTCTGGCAGTTGGTGATGGACAGGGAGTCCTCATGCTCTGCAGTCCATGGGGTTGCAAAGAGTCAGACATGACTGAGCGAATGAAATGAACTGACAGAACTGATGTCACTGTCCTTGTAAAAGCACTGTCTTTCCCTTTCTCTTATCCAACTTTCAGGTCGATATGAACAGTAATAGAAACAATATATATATAAAAACTCAGTTTGCCCATGCCTCAAATTCATGTGCTCTAACTTACCAGAAAAAGCTAAACAACCACTAGGCAATTCTTTTAGATATGTTTAATCGGCTCCTATAATGAATATTAAAGACCATTCTCAGCTTTCACAAGTTTTCAGCTTCATGCTGCACTCTTACTCCTCAAAGTGAAAAGACGTGCTAATAAAGTGACCACCAATTTCTTTCCTTGTCAGCTAAAAATCTTATTTGATAACTCTTGCCTCTTTTGTGACTCTGGAAGAATTGCCCAAATCACACTCAGCCTCCTCTCTGGACTTCAACCCTTTCCACTTCTAAATTTACACCTTTAATTTCTCTGTCTCTACTGACTGGTTCCTTCTCTTGCAGGAAATAAACACTCTCCTTTTCTAATGTTCAAAGAATTGGTGCTTTTGAGCTGTGGTGTCAGAGAAGACGCTTGACAATCCCTTGGACTACAAGAAGATCCAACCAGTCCATCCTAAAGGAGATCAGTCCTGGGTGTTCATTGGAAAGACTGATGCTGAAGCTGAAACTCTAATACTTTGGCCATCTGATGCAAAGAACTGACTCATTTGATAAGACCCTGATGCTGGGAAAGATTGAAGGCAGGAGGAGAAGGGGATGACAGAGGATGAGATGGTTGGATGACATCACCGACTCAATGGACAAGAGTTTTAGTAGGCTCCGGGAGTTAGCGATGGACAGGGAGGCCTGGCATGCAGCAGTCCATGGGGTCGCGAAGAGTTGGACATGACTGATAAATTGAACTGAACTGAACTTTCCAATTTTACCAAACCAGGTTCATTTGTCAGTCTCGCAGGAGGCCAAACGCTGAGATGCAGAGGTTTGCAGCAGAGAAAGTGTTTCTTCCTGAGGCAACCAAGCAAGGAGATCAGAGATCAATTCTCAGATCTGCCTCCCCACAGGCAAGAGGTTTAGGATATTTATGGGACAGAGAAGTAGGGTGGTCAGAGACTTGAAGGAAGACAACTGGAGGCAAGGAAAAGAAGTAGTCATCAGTGTTCTGAGCAGGCATATCTGAGTTACATGCTTCTTCACAGGATGTATGTTCTGAAAATTGTGGCATTAGTATGATCTAGGGGTTTCCCTGGTGGCTCAGATGGTAAAGACTCCCACCTGCAATGTAGGAGACCTGGATTAATTCCTGTGAGGGGAAGATCCCCTGGAGAAGTGAACGGCTACTCATTCCATTATCTTGCCTGGAAAATCCCATGGACAGAGGAGCCTGGTGGGCTACAGCACATGGGGTCATGAAGAGTCAGACATGACTGACATTCAAAACTACTAAAAAATGTGATCTAAGGGTGAAGCTTTTGACCCTCTGAAGTCAAAAAGTCATCCATTGGATACTCCTGCAAACCCAGTTGAATGATCAGTGGTCTCTAATGGTTTGAACTGAGCAAGACTAGCTCTAAAAAAACTACTTAAGCAACCATTACTATAGTGAGTCATACATCAGTTGTTATCTAAGTGGGCAGTTAAAGGAGTCCTGTGTTTTGTTGTCTAAGCTCTTTGATGTTCGAAGTGTATTTAGTTTGCAAGAACAATTAAAGCAAGTTTATTGAAGACAGCTTACAGGATATTATTTATTAAGCAAGTTATCATTTAGGGAATCTAACTCATGACTGCCTTTGGTCTCAGTGAGGAAAGAGATTATGCCTTTTATGTCTAGGTGTATTAACAAGCTTTTCTTTCTTTCTTGAACAAGCCTACATTTGCCAGTCATCAGCTGGCTACGGTTCACTCATCAAATCTTCCCAGTCTCTTTCTCCTCCTACTTCCCAGCATTTTGTTGAGTTTTTTCTTAAAGAATCACCATTGACAATCTAAATGGGAGATCATATCCTGGTTTTTCACTTACAGACTTGTCTTACTCCTTAGCAATTACCTAATTTTTGTCATTGTTGCTGTTACTTTTGTTCCAAAATCTTACTTCCTTTTGTCACATAACTTTGCATTTTCTGGATTCCTGTATGCCTCCCTTCTCTCTGTCATTCTTTTGTTTTGTGAACTTCCATACACCAAATATGTTGAGTTCTGGGAAAAGTCTGACTTCAGCAGTTTCAGCTCCTAACTTTGTTTATCACCTCTTTGTCGGTGGCATTCAAATGTCTGTCTCTGGTTCCTAAATCTCCTGAGGCAGAGATTGAAATTTTAACAGCCTGCTAGACATTACCACGTGTATTAGCTTCAGCACCTAAAACATAAGAGGTTCAAAATCAATATCCTCATTTCCCCCCCAACTTCTCTATTGTTTCTATGTCACTTATTCATGTTACCAATTTTCCTCTTTAAATTTTTAAAGTTATCATTGATTTTCTTTTTTTTTTTTTTTTTTCCAACTCTTGCTCCCCATACCATCACAGGACTCCAACCGGTCACCAAACCAAACAGTCCTTCCTTTGCAAGATTCCAATATACAAGAATTTTAGTCACTATGTTTTAGTTAAATAATAGCACTTCCAAACAACGCAGTTCAAATACCACGATGTATTAACCAAGTAATTGCAAAAGGCATGAATTTTTTGATAGCTTTTCAATCTATAAAGAAAAAAAGAAAATAGAGAAAGAAAGTGAAGTCGCTCAGTCATGTCCAAATCTTTGAGACCCCTTGGACTCTAGCCTACCAAGCTCCCCTGTCCATATAATTTTCCAGGCAAGAGTACTGGAGTGGGTTGCCATTTCCTTCTCCAGGGCTCAATCTATAAATGTTTATGTAAACAATGGCTGTGATACATGCTCATTGGTCAATAATCTTCCAGACAGGGCTTCCAAGTGGTGTTAGTGGCAAAGAACCTGCCTGGGTTCAATGCCACGGTCAGGAAAATTCCCTGGAGGGGGGCATGGCAACCCACTCCAGTATTCTTGCCTGGAGAATCCCCATGGACAGAGGAGCCTGGCTGGCTACAGCCCATGGGGTCCCAAAGAGTTGGACACAACTAAAGAGACTAAGGACATACACAGAGTATGTTAATGAGTGGTCAGTTTTTGCACAAATTATATGTAATTGCATTGACTCCTTGTCTCCCATGACAAACCCATGTGTCATTGTTACAAAAATGGATAATTGAAAAAGGAAATTGGCCAACAAAGATGAAAGCGAAGCAAAGAGAAGGTAAGTTTTAAAGATTCAAGGGAAATTGTAATCAAATGCAAATGACATCTTAGAAAATGTGACTGGCTGTGGGGAATCTTGATACCGCAAGCACTCAATACTCTAGGTATTCAGCTACATAGTCACTGCTTCACTGGAGGTGGACTTATTGACATGAAGGAGGAAACTGGTTGACAGTGAAGAAGGAATTCATAGGGCCTGGACTCCAACTTAGGCCTGTTCATGCTGATCATGCTTGGCCACCTTTCCAACCGACTCTGCACTCTGTGTTTAGTGCCTATGAAAACAACAGCAGAAGGATAAGACCCCCTCCAGACAGGGGAACCTTGAAGATCATATCTAGGTGACTCATCGCCTAGGAGAAAACATACACTAATCACCCCTTCCTCCAGACAGGCCATAAATTTTTCCGTATCAATGGGAGTGTAACCTCGGGTATATTGATTATTGGTTAATTGTTTGACTGTTTGAGCACATGAGCACATAACACGTGAATGATGGGGTTATTGGGATTGTATTTTCCTTGGTTTATGTAAGTCTCAAGGGATTTGGAGCGGTGGGTTCAGACACATACACATGGGGTATAAAATATTTTCACAAATGCTGGTCGGGGTCCTTGGCTAAGAGGAGACTCTGCCTTGGGCCCGCCGGTGTAATAAACTGCACTCCACTATCTGCATTGTCCTTCTGAGTGAGTTTGTTTCCCAGAACGCATGGCTACAACAACAGCAAGGATACAGTTTTCCTAAAAGAAGTGATGCTGGCAAAAACTACATTAAAGGAATTCTCAGAGATATTTCATGGATCTGAAAGTTCAAACTATAAAAGCTTAGCTGATCTAAATTTTTAGAAAGGAGGATACAATTCACTGAGGCATAGGAAAGATGTTTCCTTTCATATAGGAAGTTATGCAACAAAAAGACAAGCCTTAGTCAAACTACTCTTGACGTGTTTTCTCCAAAGAAACCAAACACATTGTTTGCATTTGATTACTTTAAGTTACTGTGCACTAAATATTAGTTTTGCTACTGTTTAAATTTTCCATTATGTTTTTAGTCTACAGTAAGAGAGATTTTAATGCTCTGACAAACATTTTTAAAGGTTGTAAAACAATTGTAATTTTCTTTTTGATTACTAAGTTTCTTTTCTGTGGTTTCAGCCTTCACATTCTTTTTTTATGATTCCTCACCATTGTGTCAAACAAGTACTAGGTGTACTATTGATTCAATTTCAGAATCTCCCATGTATCCAGGATACATTTTGGGTGTTCTTGCTTAAGAACTTCCTTCTTTTTGGAGGAAGACCATCAGCAGATGGCAGAGAGAAATTTTGCTAGTAGCTTCTAGGCTTTCTCCTGAGAATTACCCACTTCGGCGCCATTGGAACCTGTGATAATCAAGAACAGCTTTTAGTAGTATCTGGGAAGTATGGTCCTGAGAATCAGTAGCTTTGGTGTACAGAGAACTGAGTTTATTAGTGGTGGCTTTTGTAATTCTTGTACTTCTGGATCTTCTGAGGGTCAGAAGAAAGCTTCCTCACCTTTGCCTTACTGCCCATTCCATGTCCCTGATAGTAAATTACTTTGTATTATTTGTAGTGATGTCTGTTTTCCTGCTTACCCTTGACAGACACAATATTTAGCATCAGAAGAATTTCCTGTGTAAGAGCTATCCAAAGACGACTCTTTGCTTTGTGAGATCCGCAGACAGTAGTTATTTTATCATTAGTGGAGAATGAGATGGCAGTCCATTAGATATGGTGGAAAAGAATATAAGTCAGGATACAACTGGAAAAAAGAAACCATTATGAGTATTTAAAACACAGGAACTTATAAGCAGGAATTTGGTTACACTGTTTATGAAAAAGGCTTAGAATGCATTTGGGGGTGATTGATACATCTCCTTTCCTGTGTAGTTCTATTGAAACTACCCTAGCTTTGGGCCAATCCCATCTCTGGAGTAGGAATTGCACTTGGCTTTACAACTGGTCTTCCAGCTGCTGACATTTATCCCCTACAACGTACATTTTAGAGCATCTTCCTGAGTTACAGCTCTTATGTGCACCATAACATAATGGGGAAAATTGGTTAATGTTCTGTAGACTCGTGGTCAAGTCCTAACCTGCAGTGAGATCCTGGGCAAAAGGCTCCTCAGGGTCAAAATTTTCCAGCAAATACAATGAAAGGATTGGTGTAATCTGGAAGGTTTCACATTTTGTTAGCTTTAGAATGTTGTTCAAAGAAGTGCTATGTGGAATTATAAACAGATAAAAATAGAGAGTTCTTTGAATGAGGAATTGTGGTGCTGTGTAGACTTACCCAGTCATCTGTCCCAAATTCTTTGCCCCAGTCCCCTACCCACCAAGTAGTTCTCATGGGGATCACCCACATAGCACATTATGAAAACTGTTAAAGAAGTGGATTTTAAGGTCCATTAAGCTCTAAATATTATTTTTCTCCTACTTTGCAAATAATTCTTAAAAATTATATAATCGGTACAATATAACCCAATCTTCTTAGCTTAGATATTGAAGGTTATTTATAAACTGGTTCTAACATCACTCCATTATCATTAGCCGTTTCCTTCATAGAGCCTGACCCTGAACTACTAACTCATGTTGAATGAATTAATGTGTTCAGAGAACATTCGGTGTTAATTTCATACTTCTAATATAACACATGTGCCTTCTCTTTGTTTATATATGACTTCATTCACCTTCTTAATCTTATACATGCAAGGCCTAGTTCTTGATTTTTTTCATCAGTTAGATCACTTGGTTTCATTGATAAGTACATCATTTAGGATTGGATTGGCTTCATTAACAGAAAATCTTAAGTATATTAGTAAATTTATAAGGACTTTTTTTTTTTTTACATAAAATAAATCCAGGGTAAACACAGGCCATTGTTGTATGATTGATCTATAATCATCAGGAATCTAGAACCTCACATCTTTCTCATCTGCCATCAAGCTTGTACAGTTTCTCATAATCTAAGATGGAGGCTGACCTCTAGACATTTTATTCACATGCCAACCAGCTAAAGGAGGAGGGGAAGTCTATTGTTAATGAATGCCCTAATTATCTATTTTCCCTTTTAAGAAGTCTTCCTGAAAGTTTTACCTAATTTCTTTCTTTGCCTGGAATTTAGTCACATGGATGGAAAAAATGATGTCTTTTGGCATCTGAATAATGGTTCTATTCTTGTAGAAGACAGAAGAATGGACACTGGATAGGAAACTTGCACACTTTGCCACAACAAGCCTATTTGCTCCTTTGAGATTACAGTCAGCATACTACATTGTGAAATTCTATTACTTATTTATCTTTACATTCCTAGAGCCTGGCACAGTATCTCAATACATGAATGAATAATAATGAATGAATAACAACTTTATCTTTTCTAAAACTGACATTTGGCTAAGCCTTCCTGACTGTCGAGAAGAGGCCCACATCATACTTGGACTAGGAATGTGGAAAGTACTAGAAACAACAAGCCAGGGAGGACAGGGAGCATTTGTATTTGGGAACTGTCCTTCAGGAGAAGAAACAAAGTGAATATTACTGACCTTGTTTCTGTAACTGCCTGTCTATATATATATCAGTCCAGTTCAGTTCAGTTCAGTTGCTCAGTCGTGTTGACTCTTTGCGACCCCATGAATCGCAGCACGCCAGGCCTCCCTGTCCATCACCACCTCCCGGAGTTCACTCAGACTCACGTCCATCGAGTCCGTGATGCCATCCAGCCATCTCATCCTCTGTCGTCCCCTTCTCCTCCTGCCCCCAACCCCTCTCAGCATCAAGGTCTTTTCCAATGAGTCAACTCTTCACATGAGGTGGCCAAAGTACTGGAGTTTCAGCTTTAGCATCATTCCTTCCAAAGAAATCCCAGGAATGATCTCCTTCAGAATGGACTGGTTGGATCTCCTTGCAGCCCAAGGGACTCTCAAGAGTCTTCTCCAACACCACAGTTCAAAAGCCTCAATTCTTTGGCGCTCAGCCTTCTTCACAGTCCAACTCTCACATCCATACATGATCACAGGAAAAACCATAGCCTTGACTAGACGGA
The DNA here is from genome assembly GCF_023091745.1 of Budorcas taxicolor. Classification (NCBI taxonomy): domain Eukaryota; kingdom Metazoa; phylum Chordata; class Mammalia; order Artiodactyla; family Bovidae; genus Budorcas; species Budorcas taxicolor. The sequence goes on from NC_068910.1 coordinate 93,862,578, forward strand.
CCTTAGTCGGCAAAGTAATGTCTCTGCTTCTGAATATGCTATCTAGGTTGGTCATAACTTTTCTTTCAAGGAGTAAGCATCTTTTAATTTCATGGCTGCAATCACCATCTGCAGTGATTTTGGAGCCCCAAAAAGATTAAGTCTGAAACTGTTTCCACCCAAGTTTAGTTTTTAGTCTTTTTCAATATTTTAGTTTACCTTAAATTTTTATATTACCTTCAGATTTCTGACATAACAAATCTTTAATGGTATTGTATTTATAAAGGAATATAAATATGCTAAAAGATGTAAGAGTTTACTGTTTGGTCATACACAAAAATATTAATCATTGCTTCATGTCTACTTTAAAATGTTTAACATATTATAGTGAGATTTAACATCCTGGTGTCACAATATTGGGAAGAAATCTTCATGACTCTAGAAAATCCAAATGTTAGACTAATAATATATCAAGGGAATCTCCTGTACTTCTTATTAACTCTAAGTGGTTCCTCAGCAACCAATCACAAACTGTGGGAACACATAACTATAGACTGTGACATCCTGACAACCAAAGCTATGCTTTTAAATTTTACCTGCCTGAAATCAATCTATCTAATCTACCTAATCTATAATCTATCATTCTTACACCTTCTGCCTTACTCCAAAACTGATTTAGATACATTAAAAGTAAGGGATATAAAAATAAAATTTAAATGTAAAAGGAAGACTAGTGAGAGCAAAGGAAGATTAGAGTAACAGCAACAACAGCCAAAAACGGGTCAACCCAGGAATTTGGTAATTATATGAAATACAGAACCCTAAATTACACTCATTTTCTAGAAGCTGGACTTTAATCTAGTTCTAAGATTTCTCATAACCTGGGGAAACTTATTCCAGAGAACTTTAAGTTAGTATTTCATGTGTGCATGCTAAGTCGCTTCAGTGGTTTCCAATTCTTTGCAGCCCTGTGGACTGTAGCCCTCCAGGCTCCTTTATCCATGGGATTCTCCAGACAAGAATACTGGAGTGGCTTGCCATTTCCTCCTCCAGGGGATCTTCTGGACCCAGGGATCAAACCTGCGTCTCTTATGTCTCCTGCCTTGGCAGACAGGTATTTTACCACTAGTGCCACCTGGGATACAGTTAAACACCTGGCAGGAGAGTTCTGAACCTGGGGAAAGTAAATTGCCCACTGACAGTTAAATTATGAGACTACAAAGTGATTTTAATGAAAATATTGACTCCTAGATAAGCTAACCTTGAAGGTAAGTGAAATGAACACACACACACACAGCATAGTTTGACCAAGGAGTTACAAATCATGGAAGAATGGACTGTAGCACACCAGACTCCTCTGTCCATGGGATTTTCCAGGCAAGAATATTGGAGTGGGTTGCCATTTCCTCTTCTAGGGGAACTTCCCAACCCAGGGATTGAACCTGGGTCTCCTGCATTGGCAGGCAGATTCTTTACCATCTGAGCCACTAGGGAAGCCCATAGAAAGTGAAAGAGGAGAGCAAAAAAGTTGGCCTAAAGCTCAACATTCAGAAAACGAAGATCATGGCCTCTGTTTCCATCACTTCATGGGAAATAGATGGGGAAACAGTGGAAACAGTGTCAGACTTTATTTTTTTGGGCTCCAAAATCACTGCAGACGGTGATTGCAGCCATGAAATTAAAAGACGCTTACTCCTTGGAAGAAAAGTTATGACCAACCTAGATAGCATATTCAAAAGCAGAGACATTACTTTGCTGATGAAGGTCCGTCTAGTCAAGGCTATGGTTTTTCCTGTGGTCATGTATGGATGTGAGAGTTGGACTGTGAAGAAGGCTGAGCACTGAAGAATTGATGCTTTTGAACTGTGTTGTTGTAGAAGACTCTTGAGAGTCCCTTGGACTGCAAGGAGATCCAACCAGTCCCTTCTGAAGATCAGCCTGGGATTTCTTTGGAAGGAATGATGCTAACGCTAAAACTCCATTACTTTGGCCACCTCATGCAAAGAGTTGACTTATTGGAAAAGACTCTGATGCTGGGAGGGATTGGGGGCAGGAAGAGAAGGGGACGACCGAGGATGAGATGGCTGGATGGCATCACGGACTCGATGGACATGAGTCTGAGTGAACTCTGGGAGATGGTGATGAACAGGGAGGCCTGACGTGCTGCGATTCATGGGGTCGCAAAGAGTTGACATGACTGAGCGACTGAACTGAACTGAACTGAACTGAACTGAACTGAATGTATTTTCAAGTTAGTGTATACTGTGTTTAAGGATACATTATGGGTTTCTTTCCCCCCATGATGGATATCGATGTTCCTTGTGGATGAGAACTGAGTTAAATAATGTTAAATATGTTCTGGAAACACTAAGTTAAACATTATTAGGTCAGTTTCCTTAATATCAGAAATCTAAGGGTCTTTAATATGTAATTTGCATTATGAGTCTGTGGGGGGAATAAAGCATGCAAGATTTCTCAAGCTCAGTTGACAATTACAGCAATGTTCTGCTACGCTTTTATTGCAGTGTTTCACCTTCCTGCACAAAGAAAGATCCAGCCTCCCCTGCCATTAGGTCAGAACAATGTGAATGGATTCTGGCTAAGAAGGAGAAACAGGAGGGGTATAAACCACTTCCAGCCTGGACTTATTCTTGTAATTCTGCGGTGTTCTCTTCCTGCCTTGTGACTTTGGAGGTAACATATTCCGGTCAGCATAACTACAAGATGGAGAGGTGTCACCTGTTCCGCACTGAAATGTGATGTGAAAGGAAAATGCTCTTGTTTCATCCACTCGTTAAGATTTTAGGGTTCACTTGTAATTTCAGCCTCACTTTGTGAAGCCTGAGGATTGTAGGCAACCTCCTAATTTTGGGAGAACATTTACAAATATCATTTCTTAGCATGAAATGTTGTACAGAAGTAAATGGTTGAAAAATAAACACTAGAGTATCTGAATGAATGATTTTGCCCATAGGATTACTGCAAGTTTACCAAAAACCCCTGAGTCTTGGTTTCCGAATGTTTTATTTGCTTGCTTGGAGGCCACTACTCAAATAATTAAGTATACTATCTCCAAAAAAGTAATTCAGTGGGGACGAACAAGACATATGTTTTAGACATTTGCTTTCACGTACTCATGATTTTAGAGCTTTCCTTTGTCTGTTGGTCAGGGAAGGGGACAGGGAAAGGATGATTGGTCATCATTATTCCTGCCACTTTAGAAAATTGCCGTCAGGCTCTTAGCCTGCAAAGCTCAGTGTCTTTTCAGTTTTCGTTTGTCTGCCTGGTACAATGGGTGTGATTTGTTGTAACACTACATTTCTTCTGTAAAGGAGAATTGTCTGTTCAGGCATCTCCTTTTACACAATTTAAAAAAATAGTAACTAAGCTCTACATTTTATTTGAATTCTACCAGTTTTTCTCTAATGCTTCTTTTCTGCTTCAGAATCCCATCTTGGACATACCATTCCATTTAGTTGTTGTGTCTCTTTAATCAACTTTGGGCTTTGACAATTTCTTAGACTTACCTTGTCTGGCATTTTCTGGTCTGGGTAGGTATCTCTATGATGTTTACTCTCATAGGTAAACTTGGCTAGATGACAGTGCCCAGTTATTTAACTGTATACTAACCTAGGTGTTGGGCTTCCCTGGTGGCTCAGTGGTAGAGAATCTGCCTGACAATGCAGGAGACACGGGTTCAACCCCTGGGTCAGGAAGATCCCCTGGAGAAGTAAATGGCAACTCACTCCAGTATTCTTGACAGGGAAATCTTATGGACAGAGGAACCTCGTGGGTTATGGTCCATGGGGTCATAAAAGAATCAGACACGACTGAGAGACTTAACAATAACAACCTAGGTGTTAGAGTGAAGGTATTTTATAGATATGGTGGCTAACATCTCCAGATGGTCCTTGATTTAGGATGGTTTGACTTATATATATATATATTTTTTACTTTACAATGGTGTAAAAGCAATACACATTCAGTAGAAACTGTACTTTAAATTTTGAATTTGATTGTTTCCTGGGCTAGTGATAAATGGGAAGAAACCCTCTCAGGATGCTGGATAGTGGCAGCAAGCTCAGTGCCCAGTCAGGAACATGATTAGGAGGGCAACCACTGACATAGTTAGAACCGTTCTTTCACTTTCAATACAGAATTCAATAGATTACCTGAGATAGTCCATACTTGATTATAAAACAGGTTTGGCGTTGGACAATTTTGCCCAACTGTTGTAACAGTAAGTGTTCTGAGCACTTTGAGGTAGGATGGGCTAAGCTGTAATGTTAAGTTGGTTAGGTGTATTAAACACATTTCAACTTCCAATCTTTTTAACTTTAGATAGTTTTATTGGGATATAACTATGTTGTAAGTAGAGCAAAATTATTATAATGGTTGATTTTACAGATTACTCTAGATAATGTGAGTGGGGCCTCACCTGGTCAGTTGAAATGCTTGGGAGCAAAACCAGGTTTTTCAGAGAAGGAATTTTGCTTCAAGATGGTAATATAAACTCTTATCTGAGTTTCAAGTTTGCTAGCCAGATCTACAGATTTTGGACTTACCACTCCCCATAATCATGTGAGCCAATTCCTTAAAATAAATCTGTTTCTATTTGCATTATATATATTATGTAGAGATATGCACACATATAAAATCTTATATATACAATGATTTATATGTATAATCTCTTGATATATGATCTCCATATTATATGTATGTACACAATGTATATGTTTTATATTACACAGAGGATATGTATATACAACTCTTGATTTGTGTATCTGTGTGTGATTTTTTTTTCATGGTTAGACTGGAGTTACAGGTCTGAGGATTGTATTTTTGCAATTCTCATCACTCTCAACATATCAAACCAAGAGTGCACATTATCAGCATGACTTAACTGATGATGCAAGCCATGACCACCTGCTGAGGTAATTTCTCAGATTTTTCCACTGCAAAGTCCTTATTCCCTTTTACCTACTCTGCTCTTTAGAAGGTGGTCACAGAGTGCAGCCCACACTCAAGGGAGGGAATTAGGGATAAAGAGAATTGAGTTCTCTACCTTCTTAAGAGGGAGTGTCTATGAAAACCTTCAGCATTCTCTTGGACAGGAGATTTGTCTCTTCTTCACATTTACTTATTTACTCAATCATTTATATCAGTAAGAACTCATGGATATTTACTTTATGCTTTATGCAGGGACATATTATTTTGTTGCTCAGATTATTTCGGGTATGGCCATTGGTATGGCTATTTCAGGTAAAGGCCATTAATCTTTCAGTTAATCCCTGTTTCCCTTTGACACACTCCATTCTTTTAATTTGAAGGCACCTCTCTACTCTCTAAATACTACCAGAAGCCCTGGACTTACCTGGTATATTCCCTGCCCTAGTCCTAGAATCAGCCATTTGTCCAGGTAGTCCTGGTTCATTCTTTGGAGAATAACACTAGAAACCAAGATCCATAAGCTGGGTTCAAGCTCTTCTAAATTTTTGTTTCTATGTAACACATGACAAAAATAATTCCTGGAGCTTGAAAACTATCTTGCCACAAAGATCATTTCAGTTCAGTTCAGTTGCTCAGTCATGTCCAACTCTTTGTGACCCCATGGACTGCAACATGCCAAGCCTCCCTGCCCATCACCAACTCCCAGAGTTTACTCAAACTCATGTCCATTGAGTTGGTGATGCCATCCAACCATCTCATTCTCTGTCGTCTCCTTCTTCTCCTGCCTTCAATCTTTCCCAGCATCAGGGTCTTTTCAAATGAGTCAGTTCTTTGCATCAGGTGGCCAAAATATTGGAGTTTCAGCTTCAGCATCAGTCCTTCCAATGAATATTTAGAACTGATTTCCTTTAGGATGGACTGGTTGGATCTCCTTGCAGTCCAAGGGACTCTCAAGAGTCTTCTCCAACACCACAGTTCAAAAACATCAATTCTTCCGCACTCAGCTTTCTTTATAGTCCAACTCTCACATCCATACATGACTACTGGAAAAACCGTAGTTTGACTAGACGGACCTTTGTTGGCAAAGTAATGTCTCTGCTTTTTAATATGCTGCCTAGGTTGTTCATAGCTTTTCTTCCAAGGAGCAAGTGTCTTTTAATTTCATGGCTGCAGTCACCATCTGCAGTGATTTTGGAGCCCCCCAAAATAAAATCTTACACTGTTTCCATTGCTTCCCCATCTATTTGCCATGAAGTGATGGGACCAGATGCCATGATCTTCATTTTCTGAATGTTGAGCTTTAAGCCAACTTTTTCATTCTTGTCTTTCACTTTCATCAAGAGGCTCTTTAGTTCTTCTTCACTTTCTGCCATAAGGGTGGTGTCATCTGCACATCTGAAGTTATTGATATTTTTCTCACAAAGATAAAAAATTATTAAAAAATTATATGTCTTAATTGCTTCAAATGCTATCCCCTCCCCCCACAGAAGATATTCAAATCCAACTAAAGGCAAACAAGGGAATTCCCTGGCGTTCTAGTGGTTAGGACTCTGTACGTCCACTACTTGGGGCCTGGGTTTGATCCTTGTTTGGAGAACTAAGATCCCTTAAGAAACATGGCCAAAAAAAGAAAAAGACAAGCAATATAAATGAGAGAGCCAATTTTTTATCCTTGATTCAGAGGTCATCTATGATCCGTGGTGGAAGTCAGAGTGAGTTTGATGAGCATGAGCTTAGACCCAAATAAGGATAAAAATCATCATTTTTCAGAGTTCATGAGACTCAGTGATAATATGTATCAAGTGTCAGCATAGGGCACAGCAACAAGAAAGCACTCAACACAATGAAGTTGTGAGCCAATGAAGTATGTCTTTAAAAAAATACCCCCCCCCCCCAAAATACCCAGATAGGTAGATTTATTTAGATAGATATATCTGCTAGAATTAGTAAAATTAGGCATCCTATTGCTGTTTCTATATAGCTAAGTGATGCATACTTACCATAAGAAAGATTAAAGGGGATAGAGAGTGACTCTGTGTGTTAGTGTTGGGGGAGGGACCTCTATATCATATGATTGGTTTTAATCAATAGTTGACAACATGACTAGAGGGATCTGTGAAATGAAATTACATGCAGTGTTTTTCATTATTTATATTACTGGAGTGAATGGAAAGTGACACTACAAACTCAGTTAAAAAGAATCCCTAGTGGCTGTAAATAAAGAAGTAATAAAGATATTTCATTTCTGCCCTCCCCCCCTTTCTAGAGGAAAAATAAATGACTTACAGCCAAATAGGTTGAGGTGAGAAATTCTCTAAAGAGATCAAAACATATATTGCATTTCACTGTAAGATTTGCAAACTTCTTCAAATCCAAATAAAATCACCTGGTCAGATCGATGCTCTTAATATGACCAGAAAAATATCTAAACTTGGGTATGAGTATCATACACAGAGATCAAGTGATTCATTAGCTCAAGAAAAATTTAAGAATCAGTGAACTCTCTTGAGTTTTCAGTTTGCTTACATATTATATATGTATGTCTGTGCATATCCACACACCCATGTGTATGCTATAAATACATGTATATCAGAAGAGTTTATTCATACACTTACAGCTGTTTCCTGTTATTAACTTAGACAAGTATGCACAAATAATTCAAACACTTACCTCATTTAGTTTATATCTTTTTGTGGCAAATTAACTTGGCATGATACCTATTTTGTTAGTTTTCTGCTTTGCATTGTCTTATTCTAAGTACCAGACAACTGTGGAAATTGCAGATCAATGGTTGATAACTTCCCCCTTTCTTCAAAAAATTACTTTTAAATTGTGCAAATATTTACTGAATGAAGATGTATGCTTCTGATGACAGCACAGGCTTTCAATCCAAAAAACTGATGGGCCAAACTGGTTTTTAATTATGAGCTATCATTTGCAATTGTTTTTTAAAAGATTAATTTATTTTAATTAGAGGAAAATTCTTTACAAATTGTGATGGTTTTTTGCCATACAACAATATGAATCAACTATAGGTATATATGTGTCCTCTCCATCCTAAACCCCCACCCACCTCCTTCCCCACCATATCCCTCCAGGTTGTCACAGAGCACCAGCTTTGTGTTCCCTGCATCGTACATCAAACTCCCACTGGCTGTCTGTTTTACATATGGTAACGTACATGTTTCGGTGCTATCCTCCCAAATCATCCACCCTCTCCCTCTCCTCAAGAGTCCAAAAGTCTGTTCTTTACGTCTGTGTCTCCTTTGCTGCCCTGCACACAGGATTGTAAGTACCATCATTCTGGATTCCATATATATGTGTTAATATACAGTATTTGTCTTTCTCTTTCTGACTTACTTCACTCTGTATAACAGGCTCTAGGTTCATCCACCTCATTAAAACTGACCCAAATGCATTCCTTTTTATAGTTGAGTAATATTCCATCGTGTGTATGTAGTGCAGCTTCCTTACCCATTCCCCTGCCGATGGACATCTAGGCTGCTTCCATGTCCTAGATACTGTAAACAGTGCTGCGGTGAACACTGGGGTACACGCGCCTTTTCAATTCTGGTTTCCTCAGGGTATACGCCCCGTAGTGGCATTGCTGGGTTGTATGGTAGTTTTATTCATAGTTTTTTAAGGAATTTCCATATTATTCTCCATAGTGGTTCTATCAGTTTGCATTCTCACCAATAGTGTAAGAGGGATCCCTTTTTCCCACACTCTTGCCAGCATTTATTGTTTGCAGACTTTTTGATGATGGCCATTCTGACTGTTGTGAGATGATACTTCATTGTCTTTTTGATTTGCATTCCTATAGTAATGAGCAATGTTGAGCATCTTTTCATGTGTTTCTTAGCCATCTATATGTCTTTGGTATGTCTATATGTCTATGTCTCTTTAGGTCTTCTGCCCACTTTTTGATTGGGTTGTTCATTTTTCTGATGTTGAGCTGCATAAGCTGCTTGTATATATTGGAGATTAATTCTTTGTCAGTTGTTTCCTTTGCTATTATTTTCTCCCATTCTGAGGGCTGTCTTTTCAACTTGCTTATGGTTTCCTTTGTTGTGCTAAAGCTTTTAAGTTTAATTAGGTCCCATTTATTTAGAGGGCTATCCAGGTGGCTCAGTGGTAAAGAATCCACCTGCCAATGCAGGAGATGCAGAATATGTGGGTTTGATCCCTGGGTCAGGAAGATCCCCTGGAGTAGGTAATCACAATCCAGTCCAATATTCTTGCCTGGAAAATCCCATGGGCAGAGGAGCCTGGTGGGCTACAGTCTATGGGGGTTGCAAAGAGTCAGACATGACTGAGTGACTGAATCTTACTTCCTGACTAGGTCCCATTTGTTTATTTTTGCTTTTATTTCTGTTACTCTGGGAGGTGGGTCATAGAAGATCTTGCTGTGATTTATGTCAGTGTTCTGCCTATGTTTTCCTCTAAGAGCTTTATAGTTTCTGGTCTTACATTTAGGTCTGTGATCCATTTGAATTTATCTTTGTGTATGGTGTTAGGAAAAACTTTGGGAGATGGGGAACAGGGAGGCCCGGTGCGCTGCCGTCCATGGGGTCACAAAGAGTTGGACATGACTAAGTGTCTGAACAACAACATGGTGTTAGGAAGTGTTCTGATTTCATTCTTTTACATGTAGTTGCAGTTCTTAAGCTTCCTCTGTCACTTAATTGTCCTGCCAGCAGGGTATGCTGGACTGTGAGCAGAACGGGAAGAGGGAAAGAAATAGAGACCTTGACACCTGGTTGCTGCAACTCACTGGAGGCTGTGGCTGTTCCATTTTGTGTTCAGTGTATCCTGACCTTCTGTTGCCATTAAGAGGTCGCTAACTCATTCATAAAGCTGGCTTACCTAAGAGTCTGCGTAGCTGACACACTAAGAGGGCAGTAGCTTAACAGCACCAAAAGGAATTCACTGTGACCTCCTAGTGCCTTCAGAGAAAAAGCTAAAATAAGCAAATAAAAGCAGTTGTGGGGGAAGATTGATACTTTGGTCATCTGCACGAGTGGAGGAAATGCAAAATCCCCTTTTCTGTAAAGCAGCCTGTACCCCGTGCCTGGAAGAATGTGGATAACAGTGCAGAAGCCTTGAAGGACAGACAAGCAGCATGTGACAGTAACAGTGTGTTCCTGGTGACAAAAAAACTTGGCATATGTCTCCAAATGCTGACTCACCATCCGTGCAGTTACTGATCAAACACTAGCTCTTTATAAAACCAGTGATGATGCTTTTCCCCTCACTTTTACTTAATTGTCTTAAGACCCTGGTAAAGTCACTGCTTTCTAAAATGAGACACTGGGAATTAAGAGCTACAACTGGAACTCAGGTCTTCTAAACATTATATCACTTCTTTTAAAGCATTTTTCAGGTTTCTAGATGAAACAGTCTGTGCAAGCATACATGAGGGTCAAATATCTCTCTTTGATCCAGCAGAAATGACAAGAAAAATTGTTAAGTAATAATTAAACTTCTGAAATACCTGCCCTTTGGTATAAGTAGAACTATCACAGAATCCCCCTTTGCTCAAATAAATAAACAGCACATTCTCTGCACAGTTTTTGCCAAGAGTTAAAATACAGATGTAATGTTTTAAATTATGGAGACAAAAACACTTATAACTACTGTAATCTTAACGATTCCTCACACTACCAATTAAGAAATTCTGCCCTAAAGTATGAATGTTTCTCTGCAATTCTCTACAAATCACCACTAATAAGATAATAGAGCAGAAAAATTAGTAGGGAGTTCATTTGATTTTTTTCCCCCTGAAGGCTGGCTTTAGTGGGAGCATTTATCTACATTTCAATTCTCACGCATTGTGAATGATAAATGAACTCTACTGCATAAAGGACATGACATTGCTGTGCCTTAGATTTCTATTTTCTTTCATCAGAATATCCCACCTAGCAAAATTCATAGCTCAGTGCTTGTCTCTCTATAAGGAATATGTAGATTAGTGAAACCCCAACCCTCTAAAGAACCCTAGTTCAGGACATGAGTCAAAACGGGCAAAAAGAAATAGTCTGAGAGGTGTAAGGCCAGGCAGTCAGCTGCCTCCTTGTTTTGCTTTCTATCAGGCATGTCTGCTCTGCTTCATTCTAAACAGGAAGAGCAATAGGAAACCTATTTTATAATGCTTTCATCACCTGATTCAATGGCTGCAGGACCAGAGACAGTGAAGAGATATTTGCCCTGAAGCTGCAAGCAGAACACCAGAGGAAAACACATTACCCTTCATCGCTTCCCCCAGATCTGTCTGCACTCTCTCCTGTATTATTTGAAGAATAGGTTCCTTATCCAGACAGCCTCCTGTATGATCCCGCATAGCAATGGCTATAACCCTGATGGGTGACAAATGTTGAATTGATATTGCTAAGGGGAGTCTGGAGTCAGAGGAAGAAAATACATGCATTCTTTTACAGTTGCTATGAGAAAAGTCAATTTGTTGTCATTGGTTATTTTTTGATCTCGAGGAACATGGTGGCTAAATCCCTCATTTTATGTTAGAGATGAATACATCAGCTAAGAACAGGGCAAAGTGAGAAACATCAAAGGTACAGAAAAGAAAATGTGAAATAAGTTGACCCTCAGAGTTCAAATGGTATAAAGGGAGAAACATTGTAGGAAAAATGTTTACAGTTCAAGTTTTGATTATTAAACACGATGACACTTTCTAGTATTAAACTAAAACATCAAGCATTATTAGCATGATGGGTAAATTCTATTTTTTATAATAAAGCAATTCCTAACACTTTCTTGCTAATATTAAAAAGTGATGGAAATAAGTCTGTAGTCATCTGTTTTCTAGAACATAAAAAATTTAAACAGCAAAAATACTTACCCTAAAAAAGTCAATGAAGCTAGACCACTTTTGATGTTGGTAACAAACACAACAGAGAAGAAAACATTATTATAGGGCAGACAATAAAATTTTGCATCTATCTGTTGTGATTATTGAAAATGTTTAACCAATAAAAAGAAAAAATATTCTCACCAGAATACATGGTGATGAGAATGTTACTGATACAAAAATGGAGATGTAAAGTGAAGTATACTGCAAATATTAAAATGTTCTGTAAAGGCTGTTTTCTATGACAGGTAGAGGAAAAAACTCCAAACGCATTCTATTTTGGACTCAATATTTTATTTATTTGCATATATTTTTATTTTTCACACCTAGCAATATCTATTTATCATCCTTCTTGTGGGGAAAAACTTGACAAAGGCAATTAACTTGCATTCTATCAGGTATAAATTTGAACTTTACACTGTGAATTCTAAAGACCATATTAGTAAGGTCAATCAACATAATGAAAATATAGCATAGAACTACACTGGTCTTTATGATTTTCCACAGAGGTAGAAGGGGGGGGGGGGGGCGGAAAACAAGTTTTAGGTGTGAAGTAATTCCTTATCATTTTTTAAAGAGCCATGATAGAAAATTAGCATATATCTTTATACATAAGAAATATAAAGAAAGGTAAGAAATTATAAGCTAGAACACAAAACGTCAGGGTTGTACATTATGTTATTATCAGTAACAGGCATGGTACAAGATCGAGGCAGCACTAAGATGTTAATAACATATCTGAAAGGGGAAAAGCATTTACAGAAGGCTTTCTTTCAGTTGTTTTCTCGGGTGTATCACCATCAGCTGGCTTCACTGTCAGGAAATCAAACTATTACTCTACTTTGAAATTAAAGCAAATTACACATGTCAGACCTAGATTTAAGGTTTTACTCAAATCATAAAGAAGATGGTTAAGACACAGGTTTAGCTATAAAAGGAAGTCTCTTTCGCTAATCTCTTCCATTACTAAACCAGTTTTTAAGAGAAAGACTTTCATGTACTTATTAGTCACGATAATCAGGCTAAAAACAAAGAAGCAGTCAGTATTAATGTAAAGGAAAATATTAAACCTTTAAAAAGGTGACAAATACTTTATGTCTCATAAGTACATCATAATTTCTCAGTTACAAATGGATTACATATCAGTGATTACACATTTGTGGCCTGCTATTTAATAAACTAAGGGACAATTTCATGATGGAATATCTCACTATTAACTGTCGAAGCAGTTAACTCAGCTTCTAAAAGTGTTCAGGTTTAGAGCTGGAGAGGAGCTTAAAGATATCTGAGTTGGTTGGTATAATTTCAAGTTACAATAGTACCTAAAGAAAAAAAAAAGTATTAACTCCCACACTTAGTCTATCATGCATATGTGCATAAGTGTGGGGAAGATCTCAGAGCTGAGATAGGCATTTAAATTTCACTCTAAAAAAATTACATAACATCACAGTAAAATAAACATTAGCAGAGACAACTGTGCAATATTTTTTTACTGGTTGAAAGTAAAAGATGTTTTCTGAAATGTTACAATTACCAGGTCAAGCCTTCAGAAATGAAGATACTAGCATCTACCAAGATATTAAATGAAATAGAGACCGAAAGGTAAAACTTATGCAAAATAAGGCATGGATGGGTTCATAGGCAACAACTTTTATATCTGACACAATTCTTTGTTTTATAGTATTACTATATATTTATTACAGTATTTCTAAACACATTTTGAAAAAGGAAAGTAACAATCTCTAGTGTCTTGTAATTTAGACCCAGAGATACCAGAACAAATTAAAGTCACCAAATATTTGCCTTAAAAAAATACTGTATTCATTCAACAGAAATAATCAAACATGGACACATGATTCAAATTTGAACTTAAAAGGATTAAATAATTGGGCTGTAAGGCAAAATTCTTTAAAGACATGATATACAACACTTCAAGGATTCTAGCTGGACAATGTAGTCTAGGATCGCTAAAATTTCAAAAATATGTCCCCTTCTACTCTTTAAAGAATAAAGTTTGACATTCATTTTCATAAACCAATACTGAATTTCAGACATCGGACATTTCGGCTAGACGAATATATTTTGAAAAGCTTACACATTACAAGTTCTGGGACAGTGAGCGTGGGAAAACAAAGCACAGGTCTTCCTCTGCGGGAGCTGAAATCAGATCTCCTCAGTTGGGCAGGTCCACATTGCGAAGGATGAGGGCCACTCGGTTTGGAATGTATACCTAAATCAACACAGTCGTGTCAGTGCATTTGAAAGAAACACTGGGCTTGATATCGTATCAAAGCACGATGCAGTCCGCTATTCCGTAAATTTACAATTCTACTGGCTCTGAGGAGGCTCTATTCGACAGTTCTGGCATTAAGACGCCTTTAAAACGATCACCGCTAGAGGGCTCCATACGCTTTACAATACCGATGCTCCCCAGACACAAAGGACAGAAATAGCCTTGGCGGCTCTGGTTCCGAACTAGCAGGTGGGGAAGGCAGGCTGCCCTCCAGTTCACAACTGGAGGTAAATAAAAGTCACATACAAAAGACTGGTCAAGTCAGGACACTTATTATCGTTCTGGTTTGTGTTTCTCCTGTCATTTTAGGAACAAAACCTTAACAGTAATAGTATAAAGTTATCATGTGTATTTTAGTCCCTGCCCCAATTTAAATCAGTCAAGAGGCTTGCCACTGACTGAAGGTGCAATCCACTTCTTTGCATGCCCTGCAGAGTCCTGATTCAGCTTCTTCTTGAATATGTGCACCTCCCCTCTCAGATATGCTCTTCACTTATCCCTTCTCCCTTTACCAGCTCTGGCCACAGAGCCTTGCGGGTCCTTGAACACACCACATCTTTCCCTTCCTTCCTCGCGATCTTGGCCTCTGCCTGGTCCCCTGTTCAGAACACTCTTTCCTGGGCTAGTTTCCTATCTCTTCAGTTCAGTTCAGTTCAGTCGCTCAGTCATGTTCGACTCTTTGCGACCCCATGAATCGCAGCACGCCAGGCCTCCCTGTCCATCACCAACTCCTCGAGTTCACTCAGACTCACGTCCATCGAGTCAGTGATGCCATCCAGCCGTCTCATCCTCTGTTGTCCCCTTTCTCCTCCTGCCCCCACTCCCTCCCAGCATCAGAGTCTTTTCCAATGAGTCAACTCTTCACATGAGGTGGCCAAAGTACTGGAGTTTCAGCTTTAGCATCATTCCTTCCAAAGAAATCCCAGGGTTGATCTCCTTCAGAATGGACTGGTTGGATCTCCTTGCAGTCCAAGGGACTCTCAAGAGTCTTCTCCAACACCACAGTTCAGAAGCATCAATTCATCGGTGCTCAGCTTTCTTCACAGTCCAACTCTCACATCCATACATGACCACTGGAAAAACCATAGCCTTGACTAGACGGACCTTTGTTGGCAAAGTAACGTCTCTGCTTTTCAATATGCTATCTAGGTTGGTCATAACTGGCTGCAGTCACTATCTGCAGTGATTTTGGAGCCCCCAAAAATAAAGTCTGACACTGTTTCCCCATCTATTTCCCATGAAGTGATGGGGCTGGATGCCATGATCTGTTTTCTGAATGTTGAGCTTTAAGCCAACTTTTTCACTCTCCTCTTTCACTTTCATCAAGAGGCTTTTTAATTCCTCTTCACTTTCTGCCGTAAGGGTGGTGTCATCTGCATATCTGAGGTTATTGATATTTCTCTTAGATCTTGAAAAATCCCAACTCCATGGAGAGGTGTTCTTTGACAACTCTAGACCTGATGGTGTCTCCAGTTCATTTTCTATCACAGCACCATTTTTCTTTCTATCTGAACATTTAACACAATTTGTAATTTTTTTTCAAGTTCATGATCAACCCTTCCCACTAGACTATTAGGTTTACCAGGGCAGAGGCCATATGTCTTCGTATTTCTAACTTTTAGTAGGTGCCAGTGGATAAAGTAGGTGCCAGTGATGACTAAATAAAAGAATGAATAAAGGAAGAAGTAATTGTGGGATCAATATGTGTATATTTCACAAGATATTCTTTAATATATTTGCATCTAAAATAGTTTTTATAAAGCTGAGAAGTGATTTGAACTGCTTGATGCTTAACTGTGTGCTATTTTACACATAGGGATTAACTGTTATTAACAAAGCAGACAGTAAAAATAATATTACATATTACTGTCATCATTGTGAGAGTATGTCCCCATTTCTGAATTTGTGAATAAAGCACAATTTTCAGTTACTTTAACTGAAAACTTGACCAATGGTTTAAAAGAAAAAAGAGAAAGGCTTTTATAGTTTAGAACTAGAATGAAAGATGAAAAAAAAAAAACACAGAGGTTTAAGGAAAAAAATTAAAAAACAGAACAGCTGATTTTCACTGACGGAGACAACTGTATGTCCAGTGTATCTCAAGTCAGCAAATGAACACGGTTTTCCCACAAGGTTGCTGTGATAAAGACATCTTATAGCTGTTTTAAAAAAATCAGATACACCAATACAGTTAATTTTGAACATTAATGATTAAAGCAATTTTTAAATGATGAAATTTTGAAAAATTTATATTATAAATGAAATAACTAGAGAACAGTTTTTCTAATCTTGAATTAAAAGTAAGAGTGACTTAGCACTGTCATCTGAGAAAAATGTCACACAAGCTAACAGTTTACTGGGTTACTCACTGTCTCAGACTGGTATGCCATCCAGTATTTAACTTCCAAAAGATAAATATTATGTCCTTCTGTTCATTAAGTGGGGGGAACTGTGTATTTCAATATCATAATCAGTTTCCCTACAATTTACACATTGTTTTTAATGTCATATAGCTTTTTAATGTTTTAACATCATGTTTTAATGGTTAATATCTCTTCCATTCAATGTTTTCTCCTTGACAGCGATAGGTAAGTTGTTATAAGACTGGCTCAATAAAAGAAAGCCGGAGCTACCCATGAACAAAGGCAGGACTATACCCAGGGGTCCAGACAGATCAAGTGCAAACTATGTCCTATTTCCACAATGACGCTACAGTCTAAAGCAACACAGACCAAAGCCAGAGAGGAGAAATCAAAGAAATCAACAGTCAGATTTAGTCAATTCCTAGTCTTCTCAAAACAGGCATGAATCAAGAGAGAGCAGTTCTGGGACTTCCCTGGCATTTCAGTGGTTAAGACTTGGTGCTTCCAATACATGGGGTGTAAGTTTGATCCCTGGTTGTATAACTAAGATGCCACATGTCAGAGTCAAAAATTTTAAAAAAGAGAGAGATACCTGTTCTGCCTGACTCCTATCTGTTTAGTTTAGGGAATCATAGTAACTAGGTGTAAGTAATCAGTGGGACAGCGGGTTATAATCAGAATGGTTCTGAATTGTTCTATTCAGTTCAGTTCAGTTGCTCAGTTGTGTTCAACTCTTGTTCTAGTAAGACCATTCTAAAACTGAAGACTGATCTAAATGTCTCAGTAGCATGGGAAACTGAAGAAAAGGATTTCAATTCTGTTTACCTTAAAAATAGTTCTAAGGTATCTTTGACCCTATATGCAGACAAAGAGATTCTGATTGGCCCAAGTCTCCTGAGAAAGAAGCGGTAAAGCACGTGTCAGGCCTAGGACAAGGAGAGGCAGGCCCCTGCTCAGTGTGGCACAGCGATATATCAGGACGCTGCCTCAGTCTCGTTCTGGATATTACACAGTTTCGGTATCTACCCTGATTTTACTACCTCATACTGATTTAATTAATGAAATATGAATAACTATAAGCTGATAATTCAGAAGCAATCTTACTCTCTGTGATCTCTGGTATTTTAGCTAGCCCAAATTTAAGAGTAAAACTAAGAGGGTGATGTAAGAACTTCAAGGTTTGCAATAAATGCACTGAATTTCCTCTTTTGGCATTTAATTGTTAAAAAATGCTCTAAGAATTCTCTCTAAATGATGCTGGCCATTTTATGCAAGGACCTTTATGATGCCAATTCCAGTCACACTTCGTGGTCGCTTAATACTATCTGCTTAAAAACCATTGGTTGACAATTGTACAATATCATTAACAGGAATATTGTATAATTATACTTTTTCACTGCAGTGTTAATTACCAGAATATGCTCATGTTGCTTCAGAGCCCTTGCAGTATAGGCAACATGAAAAAATTTCCCCAAGCAACAGATTTTTTTTTTTTTAACTATGGCTATTTATGAATTTTGGAGTTTTCTTCTTTATTAAGGTTCTGCATATATAAATCAATGTTCTTAGTAATTAGGAAATGACTACCAATTATACTAAAATACTTAAGATAATTAGAGCTAATTCTTATGATGAGACAATTACAGACATAAACAATTTGGGGCTCTATAATTTAGTGTTAAGTAATGGCTTCTGTAAATCTCGATTTACAATTTTAATTCTATAAATAGTTTGATTCCGATGGCAAAAGAAATATGAATGTATTTTAAGTAGATTTAAATATAACTGCTTATATTTAAATATGAATATCTCATATTTAAGCTTTATGTATACAGAAACCATTTAGTATACACATCACAGATAGTATATGCTGATAAACATATTCACCATGCCCATTTACTAGTCACTAAGCCATGAACATTTTGGAGCTAGGATCACATTAAGAACATATGAGACAGTGTAATGTAAAGTCATAAATTTTATTTTTTTTTAGCTGTCTTTGTACTCTGTTCTTCACAAGGAATCAGAATGCCACAGCATAATCCGGTTCATTTATTAAGAGAGTCAAAATGCATCCCATCTACCCAGTTATTTTGACTACATAATGACTTAATCACTACACCAACTATTACTATGGATTAAAAAAAAAAAACAACAAAAACTGATCATACAATGATCTACTATATTATGCCATCTAAGCAAAATATTGGAGAAGGCAATGGCAGCTCATTCCAGTACTCTTGCCTGGAAAATCCCATGGATGAAGGAGCCTGGTAGGTTGCAGTCCATGGGGTCGCTACTAGTTGGACACGACTGAGTGACTTCACTTTCACTTTTCACTTTCCTGCATTGGAGAAGGAAATGGCAACTCACTCCAGTGTTCTTGCCTGGAGAATCCCAGGGACAGGGGAGCCTGGTGGGCTGCCGTCTATGGGGTCACACAGAGTCGGACACGACTGAAGCGACTTAGCAGCAGCAGCAGCAAGCAAAGTATTATGTTGTTCTTGGGTCAAAATTGATTTACAAATATTAATTACATGGTTTTTGAAAACAGGTTTTCAAAAATTTGGAAACAGCAAACAATAATAGTTTTCAATAAAAATACTTAAAAGGCAAATTTTAAAATGTTCTTATAAATTGTATAATTTAGCAACTGTATAAATCATAGTGAAAACAGCATTTCTTGAAAAGGGCATTAGATCTTAACAATCTACATATATGTTTATCACAAATTATTTTGAAAAATAAGGATGATGTAAAATAATTTTAATTTTCACATATATCCTTTAATTTATAAAATATTTTCTAAGGAAAAAACTTATTATAATTCATTATTTTGCATTAGGCTTAAGAGAAAAGTGATCTAGTAAATATTTCTATGTAGAAATATATATTTAGAAATATGAAAAAGAGAAAAGTTTATGAATTAAAATTGATTTGTTTAAAACAAACTAAACATTTTCATAATTTTTGGTAGAGCAAAAAACATTTCTCAACTTAATTTATATTTTCAATGCCTACAACTGAGGGACAATAAAAAAGATACATATATGTCAAACACCCTATTTAAACTAAAAGTCTACCTTAGAATCACCAAATTTAGAATGGAAGTAAACAGATCTATTTCTTAAGATTAAGGATATTTACTAGCAAAGTAATAGATGCTAAAACTATTGCTTTATTCACATTTCACCATTAAGACTACTTAAGTTATTGTAAAGCAATCTAATTTATTTCAGGTTCAATCATCTCTGCTCTTTCATTTGTGCTATGGAGTCTGAATTTATGAATCAGAAAAGAAAAAGAAAGCACCCCAGCCCCTCCTGGCTTACTGATGAAGTTACAGGTTAAATATAAGTTCCTATATCAGAAGCTAAAATGTAGAGAAATCATTACGCTAAAATGGAGTTTCCAAAAACTGCCAGTAAAGCAGAATGGAAAAGTTCTGCCTTATAGCTTCCTGGCATTTGTGAGATACTCCAACCTTAGCATATACATTTCAGCAGCAGTACACAGGCAGTTCTCTGGTTTCACAGTTTTAACTGATGGAGCACATCAAGAAGATGCTGGGGTGGTACCTGCTGAAGCTGCAGCATGTATGGCTATTTTAAGATTCCTTTGAGTTCTGTTTGTTGCTATCTTTGAAAACATATTTGACACTTATTCAGCAGATCCTTTGGATTACTGAGCTTGCAAATTAAAGCTTTGGCAAATACAGTGTGCTAGTTGTGATGGACAGAAATTTCCTGGAAAAGTTACATTTTTGTCTCCCCTTCCCTCTTTATTCTAGGCATGTGGGAGGCAGAAGGCAGGTCAAATGAGACCTAAAACCTGACTGGATCCCAGCACATTACTGATCAATTCAATAAAGAGTTCCGTTATAATGAGGCATTCTTATGCTGAATGTATATTTGAATCTTCAAAAGATAACTCAGGTAAGAAGGAATTTGTTTCATTAGATTCTCTGGTCTGCTGGGGCTCCCATATTTTATAAAAAATTATTACACTGCATTAATATAAATTATTCAAAAGTCACCGTACCATAATGAATACTATGACTATTTTATGTACCCACATCTTGCTTAAGAAATCATCCTTAACCATCAACCTTTTTTTAAAAAATTGTAGTGCAGTTAATTTACCAGGTGCCTTATTTTTTACCTTAAAACCCATGATCATTTCATTTGGAATCTAAAGACTTATTTAAAATGAGTTATTCCTAAAGCACCTGTAGTCATCAAAAACAAGATGCTGCTGCTGGGAAGACAGAACCAATATTTACCTCCTGACCCAGTGGGATCAGGATTCTATTACAGGTAGTAGTTAAGTTCTGCTCTATTTCTCAAATGCTTGCACGGATGTATCTCTCTACCTGTTATGGAGACTTATGTGACATTCTCCATTCCATCAGCTCATTTAGAACTGCACAGTCCATATTTGCAAGATCAATTTAATTAGTGCTTGAAAAGTAATCTCCTGTCTGTGGCTGCCACTGGTTACTTGGCTTGTTTTAATTATGACAGAATATCTTTGCCCTCAAAAAATCAAAAGGATGTCAAGATATTTTCTGCCCAGCCTCAAAGATTGCAAGCCCTCGCCTAAGATGATAATTTCTCCAAAGTTGGGAGAATGTCCTCAAAGCATCTAGTGTCTTGGCACGCTTAGAATACCTAAATAAATATTGAACAGCCATGACAATAATAATTTTTAAATATATGTACAGCAGCATTTTGCAGTTTCCACAAAATTTGGCTGTGTCAATGAATTTATACCTAAGAATCTCTTGCTGTAGGCAGGATACTATTATTAATCCTCACTATACAGACAGGCAAACTCAGGCACAAAAAGGTCAAATTACTCAAGTTCTCATAGCTGGTATCCATAAATGGCAGACTGGTGACTTAACCCCAAATCCCCTGCCATGACATTTTGTGATCCTCTCCCTGTATTACCAGGCTTCCTTCACCAACATAAACCTCTTTGGCTACTTGAACGTTTAGGAAAGTTAGCTATGTAACATATTTGCTGGCTGAAATTTCAAATTCCTTTCAGTCTACATCAATGGTTCAAGTTCGGCTTTATCACAGTTGGGTGTTGCTTCTCCATGACCCCTCTTTATGAGCTCCGTCACCTTCCCTAACCCCTCAGGGGTGTCTAACTCTTCGGTTATTTCAGAGCTTTAAGATCATTTTCTCATTCATTTCAGAAACTATTTTTATCAGTCTTATTTTACATGTCAAAACTGAATGTTCTGACAACCACAGCAAGCATTCTGTGAAGAAAGAACCTGCTAGCACCTGTGAGCCCTCCCTCTTGAAAATACATATGAATTTGTATTTCCATCTAAAGCCAAATCAACATCATCATCAATACTACCACCCTACACATACACTGAGGGTAACACCTAGGTCTCCGAAGGCTACTGGCTTTGCTCAGAGGTGATAATCAACAATTTAATCGTATTCATCTCTGTTCTTTTATTTTATCCTGCTGTCTTTGACATATATAATAGCAGTTTACAAAGTAAGGTGCTGTCACCATCCTTGGAGGTGGGAATATAGTAGCAAAAGCGGGGAGCAAGGGGTATCATACAGATTCTCATGTTTGATATGCATCTAATTTTTTTTTTAAATGAGAGAATTAAACAGCAATGATAAAACTGTACATTATGGGATACACCTTGGCCTTACATACATGAAACAAATCTTAATCCAAGTCCTCTCCTTGTGAAATAAGCAAACAAAAAACTGCAGCACTGAGACAGACAGGTAGAAGAAGAGGGATGAGAAAGAAAGAGAGACAGAGATACTTGACTAGTCACAAAAAGCAAAACATATATAATGCAGATGTGGGCTTGGCCATAAATGAAGAATTTCTCCACAGAATCTACATTACAACTTTTTTATTGAAATATAGTTTCAGGTGTACAGCATGATTCAGATTTTTTTATATATTATACTCCATTTGTAGTTATTATAAAATATTGGCTATATTTTCTGTGCTGTACAATATATCTGTGCAGCTTATTTACTTCATAAATAGTACTTTGTACTTCTTAATCCCTAACTCTCTCCTGTTGCTACCCCTTCCTTATCCCCACTGGTAACTATTAGTTTATTCTTTATATCTGTGACTCTATTTCTGTTTTATTATATTGACTTGTTTATTTTTTAGATTCCACATATAAGTGATCACAAATAATATCTATCTTTCTCTGACTTCTTTCATTAAGCATAATACCCTCCAGATCCATCCATATTGTTGTAAATGGCAAAATTTTAGTCTACATTTTAAAAAGAAATTCAATTTAGTAGTATCCTGTCATTGTGTCAACCTCACAAAGTAAAGTTTAGTTAAGATAAAACAACACTCTCCTCAGTAATACAAAGAAACCAGAGAATTTTATAACTAGAATAAATTCACAGTCTTTAATGACTACATGAAAGAAAAAAAAGGTATATACAGATTCTTTTAAGATGTTTAAAATGAAACTTTATTTGATAGTCCATAACACAGAAAGCTGCAAGAACAGAAGAAAAGTAAATTGTTGTAGAAAAGTTAGAAATATAATAGAAGGAAAGCTAAAACCTGCCTTCCTCTTATGTCTTGAGAAATATTTTTTAATCCTATTAATATTCAAATTTCCCCAATTGTCTGCTAAATATCCTTTATTATTTATTTTTCCAAAACCCAGTGAGTCCAGCACCACACATTGTATCTGTTTTCTTAGTGCGATCAATACCCCTTCCCTACTCCCTGCTTGTTTCCATGTTGCTTACTTGCTGAAGAGTTGTTTTCTTGGACAAAAAGACTTTGAAAATACAGAATAAATTTAAATGAAATGAAAATACCTTAAAATCTTACTTACCAAAAGAGAACAGGGACAGTTATTATGTTCAAAAGGTTCCGAGAAGAATTCGGTATTGTGGTCCAGTCTCTTGTGTCCTCCGTATTCTGCTGCATCTGAATCGAGCACAATTTTGTACGTACAGCTCTTAAGGAATTACAACAGTTCAGGAGTTGAATGAGACATTATATAATATGTCTGAGACAGGATTTAGTAGCGAGTATTCTGAACACTGTTAAATGATGATTTGTGCTATGTTCTCATTTCTTCTCTACTATTTCAGTTTCTCACGTTTGAAAGGGGCTTTGTAGGCTCTATAGTCCACATGCCCACGGGACCTTTGTTATCCTTTTATCACAGCTTGGCACATGATCATCCATACCTATTAGTGAAGAATCTACTTTCTTCTTTCTGCAATCAACCAATTCCATTTTTTAGAAATTCTTCTCCATGTTGAGCAGAATTTTGATTTTGTGAAAACTTTTTCCACCCAGAAAAGCCTTAAGAATAACTTCAAAATACAGTAACTTTCAAATATTTAATAATAGCTATGCTATCTCCATTGGTCCTCTACATATATTACTAAATACTTATTAAATAGAATCCAACAACCTTCGATCACTTCTCATTTGATACGGCCGTTTCTCTTTTCCCATCTCTGAATCCATTCTAGTTTGCTAGATCCTGGTTGACAAAGTGAGGAAGACAGAAGTGAACTAAGGGTGCACACGTGTTCTGAAGACCGAGCACCCTTGGTTACAGACACATGCTTCTATTAATGCACAAGCTCATATAAACATACTATCCATTATGCCACAGGATTCATGTTGTAATCATGTGATCTGCTACAATTTAACACCTGATTTTTCACAATGAACTATTTGTATGGTAAGGTGAAGTCGCTCAGTCGTGTCTGACTCTTTGCGACCCCGTGGACTGTAACCTACTAGGCTTCTCGGTCCATGGGATTCTCCAGGCAAGAATACTGGAGTGGATTGCCATTTCCTTCTCCAGGGATCTTCCCGACTCAGGGATCGAACCCGGGTCTCCCGCATTGGAGGCAGATGCTATGGTAGTAGTATTGTATTTATTTAACTTATATGTGCTTATTTAACTTATGTGCAGAGTACATCATAAGAAACGCTGGACTGCAAGAAACAAGCTGGAATCAAGATTGCCGGGAGAAATATCAATAACCTCAGATATGCAGATGACACCACCCTTATGGCACAAAGTGAAGCAGAACTAAAGAGCCTCTTAATGAAAGTGAAAGAGGAGAGTGAAAAAGTTGGCTTAAAGCTCAACATTCAGAAAACAAAGATCATGGTATCTGGTCCCACCACTTCATGGCAAATAGATGGAGAAACAGTGGAAACAGTGGCTGATTTTATTTTTTGGGGGCTCTAAAATCACTGCAGATGGTGATTGTAGCCATGAAATTAAAACACGCTTGCTCCTTGGAAGAAAAGTTATGACCAACATAGACAGAATATTAAAAAGCAGAGACATTACTTTGCCAACAAAGGTCCATCTAGTCAAGGCTATGGTTTTTCCAGTGGTCATGTATGGATATGAGAGTTGAACTATAAAGAAAGCTGAGTGCTGCTTTGAAGAATTGATGCTTCTGAACTGTGGTGTTGGAGAAGACTCTTGAGAGTCTCTTGGACTGCAAGAAGATTCAACCAATCTATCCTAAAGGAAATCAGTTCTGAATGTTCATTGGAAGGACTGATGCTGAAGCTGAAATGCCAATACTTCGGCCACCTGATGCGAAGAGCTGACTCATTTGAAAAGACCCTGATGCTGGGAAAGATTGAAGGTGGGAGGAGAAGGGGACGGCAGAGGATGAGATGGTTGGATGGCATCACCAACTCAATGGACATGAGTTTGAGTAAACTCTGGGAGTTGGTGATGGACAGGGAAGTCTGGCGCACTGCAGTCCATGGGGTCGCAAAATGTCAGACACGACTGAGCAACTGAACTGACTGAGTTGACTGAGTATTGTATTTATAACAAAAGAATAGCTATGGTTGCTATGTTCAAATTTATACTCACAATGCCTAGAAATACTTGGTTAAAAAATCTACAAGTAAATATACATGGATACTTAGAAATTTAAGTTTCTTCTAGCTTAAGGAGGGAGACAGATGGGTGCCTAGGTGCTTTGCATTTTCCTGGTATTTAATCTCAGAAATGTTTGTATATGTTTATTACAGCAAAAGCTATCACATTTAAAGTATATGGGGATAAGAAGCTATGACTATCATTTTCATTCCTAGACCTTTGTTTAAGAGATGCAGATAGTTGCACCATAGGAATTTTGCTGGGAGTGGTGACTCCATTTCAGTCAATCCAGGTCAGTCTACTCTAATGCAAATCTAACAATCAGCATGTTAATGAGTTTAAAGAAGAAGGAGAGGGACAAAGACTGAATTCAAAAGATGACTACAGGGCACAAGCATATTCTAAACATACTCACATGATTTGAGCACGTGATTTATTTACTGGAGAAATATGGACAGGATAGCGAGAACAAATCGTTAGAGACATGGTAAATAAATGAAGCCCTGTGGTATGAAAGGAACTACTAAAAGAGAAGCTTAGCTTTTGTTCTTCATCCTAGTGCATGAAATACTTGCACGAATCTTCAAAAAGCATTAAACAAAAACAAAAAGAGTACAATACAGTTTAGAGAATAAAGACCTAGAATTCATTCTGAAACACCTTCAGAAATACATCCATTCAGAAATACTTACTCAATTGTTAAGTTATTGGTTAACAATACAGATTATTGGTAGTAGTGACTGAAGAAAGGAAATATATCATGAAAAGCACTGATTCCCAATCTGTGGGTGGATGGTCACTGGCCATTGTGTTATCATAAGAGTCTCACACAATTACCTTATTATAAGGGACTGGGATTCTATATATACCGGTGTGAAGAATAAATTATGTGTTCTTATACCCATTTGCTACTATATTTCAAAGAATGTGCACTTTTTTGATTAATATGACATAGAGGCTTTTCAAAAGTCACAGAATTTATAGTAAGTTTTTTGCCTATATATTTTCTCAATGAAGGATACTGAAAGAGCAATTGTGATATAAGGATCAATATATTTTTGACATTGAAGGGATCATCACACTGAAAATGGTAAGAATCTACTCACTTAATGTATATAATTTATAGCTATAAAGGAAAAGCCATAAAGTTTCAAAACATCAGTTTAGACCTATTTCTCTGATCTATAATTTAAAGAAAAAAAATTCTGCCGTGGCTACTTTTGGAATGTCTATATTACCCAGCGACTACAATAACTTCCTTTAGAAAACACAACCCTTAATTCCAGAAATTCCAACAATTTAAAACACTAGGTTAAAAGTAATGATTGTGACAGAGCTTTATAATTGTAAATTACTATATTACTTAAGAATCAGGAAACCCCATCTTTTAGGAACACTGCTTAGAATAAACGTTTCTAAAAGGGTTATCTGGGCAACTGGATTTTTGTTTTTCTCTTCTCTCATTCAGGCATTCCCTCACTCCCTCTTTCTCATGTGCACGTGGGCACACACACAGATGACACACATGACGTGGGACCCACATAGCATCAACACCCCTGCAGAGCCCTGCCCTGTCTGCCACTAAAGAATATCCCTCTGAAAATATAACTCAGAACTAGTTTACCCTTATGTCTTCTTCATAGGATTTCCAATTCCACAGTAGATAAATGTTGCAGGACATCTCAGCACCTCCACGTCTCTTTTATTCACAGCTGCCTCACTACATCTAGCAGACTGCCTTCTCATTATAGCTTCTCAGTACATCTCTGAAACTGATATTCAGGATGACAATTCTGATTCATGAAGAAAGGCCAAATTACATGTCTTATATTTTATATTAGAGGAACGTAGAAGAAATTATTTTTCCCATTCACTTAATAAATACACACGATGTAGGAGGCTCTGTGCAAGATATTAAAAAAAATGACTAAGATGTAGTTTTAGTTTATGTGCATCTCATAGCCTGTTAAGGGGAGATTAGAAACACATATGAGTGTCCATAAATAAAGCAGAAGGCAATATTCAGTGAGAGGTACAGTCAAGGAGAGAAGGTAGGATTGACAGTTCATAAACAAAAAGCTTTGAAGGCTGGCTAGACTGTTCAGATTTATTTTATAATTAAGTGTGAATATGTTGAAGCTTTGTGAGAAAGGTTATGCTAATCAAAAACAAACAACCAAAATTAACCTGAAGGTGGAGGGTAGAATAGAATGAACAAGGGAAAGACTAAGTCAGAAAAACCAGCCAGGAATCTAACAGTGGTGGTTAAACTTGGATAGTACAAACGGACAGACACACATAAACCAATGAGGTTTTTTTTTGTATATACAACTGATGGTACTCAAACGGGAAACTGATGCCCAATTTGAGGAAACCCTTAGAAGGGGAAGAATTATGCCCAAAGACACACAGTAAGTTTCGTGGCAGAGCTGGGATGTAGACACAGGTCAAACGTAGACTTAATTACCCTACTCTCCACAAGTGGATGCCTGTTTTATGCCAAGAATCAGGCAGAGTGTTTTTGCTGGCAGTTTCTTTGTTTAATTCTAATTTTAAGATTCTAAGCATAAAGAGGCTGGAATGAACATGGCATGAAGAATAAAAATAAGAAAAATAGATAAAGTGATATCCTAGTGTTTAATTAAGTTTAAAAGATTGGTGCTAAAGGACTGTAATTCTTAATGTTACTTAAGGAGTCTGAATATCAGAGGTTTGTTGCATTTGTTCTAGATCAATTTCTTTGCCAGTTGGTTCATCTGATCTGTTGTTTGGGGTATACAAAATGTACTTTGCTCAACTGGGGAAAATAGAGCAGTGAAAGAATGATAAAGATTTTATGGAGATTTTTTAAAAGGAGATCAAATAGATCCCTATTCATTTGGATATCATTTTAAATATTTTGATTTCTTCTTATTTTAAATTCAAGAGCTTCCTAAGTATTTGATATGTCTATCAACAGGTTGAAGTCGATATGAAGTCTTAAGCATTATTTTATAATCTATGTCCTTAAATTTGAACCAAGGAAGAGCCATGTTCTGAAGACCTGTACTAATAAGATTAAAGAACAGTGAAGGCATGAAGACTCTTAAATTCAATGGCTCTTCAAATACTTCAAAAGCTGCTGTGTTTGCTCAGCCACTTGATAAAGTGTCTGTTCAAAGTATAAGGATTTTGATGTAAGAAGTACTATCATTTATACCATTCTGCACTAAACTCACTTCACTCCTGCTGATGAAACTAGGGAAATTTATTGTAAGGTACAAACCCTGAGGTTTCAGACTGAGTGACAATAAAAGGGGTTCTCTAGTGAGTAGATGACCATAAAGATGGCAAAGCTGGTACGTTACCATATATCTTTAAATCTAAGACACCATCGATTTTAAGATGAATTATTTTATACAACTGCACTAAAAAGAAAAATATCACTACCATGCCAATCACTGTAAGACATATCCCAGTTGACATGTTAAAAAATGTACACTTAGAACATATGAATTTGGTATGCTATTTTCAGATATGACTCTTTAATCAACCCACCCACAGTATTATGATTACAATAACTTTTGGGAGTTAAGTGATCCTAGCAGAAAGAATGTATTATCAAAGGCAGAAAACATTAGGTATAAAATTCTAAGGAACTGTAAACAAACATCTGGTAATCTAAGAACAGGTGGTAGAAAATAAAAATAATTTCATGTTTTTAACAGTCTAAAGATAACTAGCCAGCACAAGACTTGCCTCAGTGTTCTAATGTAATGTTCCTCCTTTTATGCTTCATAAATTGAATTTAATTTATTGCCAACCACAAGTCACAAATCTTGTATAGCATTTTGGCTGTATAGCATCTCAAATAGATCTGCCCCTCTATTTCATAAGTATACTTAAATTATACCTCATTTATTGTCCTGAACCATAGACCAGGTCATAAATGACAACCTTTAGTTTGCTCTCTCTGGTCTCTTTCCAAATACAGAAGTAGCAAAACCTGGTGATGTGCTGCTGTATATTTTATGGGTGTATATGTGTGTTAGAGCGAGGCAGGTGCATGTGTGTGTCTGATTTAGGCATTTCTGTCTTTAGCTTTGTCAACTAGAATATATAGCGACTTAAAAATTCACCACTGGAAATAAGTTCTGATATTTTCATTATTTGTTTGAAACTATTTTATGGCTGTGGGCATTTATAAGTATATTACTTTCAATAACAATATCCATTTAGCTTTTTTTCTCTACCTAACTTTAGTTTTAAAAAACTCCTACAATATTATAGTATTTCTAAAATAAAATTAAAACAGAGGGTAATATAAAAATAAATAGGAAATTTACTACTGAATATAGTCAAAGTATATTTTAAATTATAATGAAAGGCAAATGGAGCTTCCCTTGAAGGGTACAATATATTTTTTAAAGTTCTTATTCATTTACATTAAAATTTTATTGTCTTTGCAAAAAGGATCAAATTCAATATATGAGCTATATATGAATTCAAATTTGTGAACACTGTCTTCATTACAAGTTTAAATGACAACCACATGTTTTAATTAAGTGCAAAACAAAAGTATATTTATAGTATAGTTTAGGATGTGCTTCTTTCATGAACAGGTTTCTGACTTTAGCCTAAAAAATAAACTCTAGTCCATGCAAATTTACTTCCTTAATTATACATTCTTAGAAACTGTACAATGCAGAATAGCAATAAAACAAACTCAAAGGAGGAGGGACTCAAATATAATCTATCACATTAATTAATGGATTGCTATGCTTTTTGAAATGCATTTTCACGCATTATTAGTTTATTCTTAGGCATGCTTAATGACATACATCAGTAACAGCAAATCAAATGATAATATTAAATATTGAGCACTACATATTTCTCTATGCAAATAAGGATATTATTCTAAATACTTTACAGAATTCTTTGACTAACCTAATTAGCAACTTTTCTTTGTCCTAGAAGATTATATAATTGAACTAAAAAATGTCATTTTTTTCCTCAGTAACTCAAGAAAAGAAAATAACAAAAAAAATATGCTCACACATATAGACTAACTACCCTTTAAAATTTTTGCTATTTGCCTGTGCCATTAACGATTAGCCAAGGGTAGTGGTTTAGTTGCTACATCCTATCCAACTCTTGGGACCTCATGGATGGTAGCTCACCAGGTTACTCTGTCCATGGGGTTTCCAGGCAAGAATACTGGAGTGGGTTGCCATTCCTTTCTCCAGGGGATCTTCCTGACCCAGGGATCGAACCCGGGTCTCTTGCACTGCAAACAGAGTCTTTACCAACTGAGATACCCAAGGAAGCCCCAAGGATTATCCAAAGAACTTATAAATTCAATTATTTGATGAAGCAATATTGGCTAGTGAGAACTGCAAAAGAGAAAAACAACAGATTTTTATACATCTTTCAAACACATGCTTTCTCATCAAAATAAGTTTTGACCATGCAGATGCAACATTTTTTACAAATATATTGTGCTTTTGAACTCAATTTTAACATAGGCTATAAAGAAACATCTTCACTCAAACTTATGTTAATACAGCCTTTAATTGAGTTCTGTGCAATATATATAAAGGGAGAAGATCATTGGAAACTTCAAAATTCCTGAAAAATAATAAGAATTGCAAGCATAAGTAAGCATCATCTAAGCCATTTCATGCAGACAGACAAGAATAGGAGAAAGCCTCCTACAACAGTAAAATACAGTGGGTGCATGGCTCTGGGGTCCAACAATTAAATTCTAGTCTGAGTTCTTAATTACCAACCATATGTGTCTTCCAGCAAGTTACCGAATTTCCTTAAAGCTAAGTTTCTCATTGTTAAAACTGGGATAATATATCAGAGGGTAACTGTGAGGATTCACAGAAACAGTGTACATCAAATGCTTAACAGAGTGCCTAGCATTGGGAAAAGTACCCAAGTTATTAGCTGCTCTTTATACTATTATTATTATTATTGGCCCTGGACCATTTAATCTGCTAGCTTAAGTGATGAAAAATGTAAAAGTATGTCAACTTAGTCTCTTACTTTTTAATCCAACTTGGCCTTTTCTTTCTTTCTGACCTTTATTCCCCTTCCTTTCCTCCATGACTCTATTCTCACTAGAATCTAAACAATTTCCCTGTTATTTAAAAAGATTGAACACTGAAGCTTAACTGGACAGTACCTTGGACTCTTTGAGGACTACACACTTAAAATTTTTATTTTATTTTTTTAATGATCCTTATGCTTTTGAGAAAGACTGAGAAGACTACTCTGAACATCCTAACTGAAAATTAAACACTTCCCTGGTGGCTCAGTTGGTGAAGAATCTGCCTGCAATGCAGGAGACCTGGGTTCGATCCCTGGGTTGGGAAGATCCCCTGGAGGGAGGCATGGCAACCCACTCCAGTATTCTTGCCTGGAGAATTGCATGGACACTGGAGCCTGGGGGGCTACAGTCCATGGAGTCGCAAAGATTCAGACACGACTAAGCAACTAAGCACACAACACACCCTCTTGTATTTGCCCCAATTTTTCAACATAGCATTATCCACTTTCATCATCCTATAAATTTAATTATTATATTTGTTCTCTTTCTTTAATTTAAATAGATCTCTATAAGAGAGTTGTCCTTCTCTACACGCCCCCTCCTCCCCTCTACCTAGGACCTGGATTAATACCTGGCATATTTACTGAGTGGATCTTCTTTGCATTATTTTCCTATTGCAGTCTCCTCCCTGGGTTTTGATCTATGCGTACTTTTGCTAAACTTTAAGAAATAACTTAATACTACTTCAGTCATAAAAAACAACCTTGAGTTTCTTCCCTTATCTGTACAGATCTGTACAATATAACTTTTAACACAATGCCACTTCATTATAAAGTTTTACTTGAAACATTTTAAAAGATTTCTTTTTCTTTCTTTTTAGAATAGTCACAACAGTTAAACAAATGCATGTCAGCTTGAAGCAATTAGTTCTCAAGTGAATAACTGATTGGTATGAGCCCTGGAGATAGACATTTTATATAATTCTTAGTTGAAGTGGGTAAATGATTACATGTTCACTAAAGCTGACATATACTCAAAGACTTGTATCATCAACCTGACTGGTGAGCTTTCTTTATACAGATGACTGAACTTAAGCACTGAACATCACAGTAACTTGTGAAACCATATATATACACATATATATGTACATTATGTATATATATATATATAATTTGGCAAGGCCAGGATATGCACTTAGGTATAATATTTTCTATCACTCTACCACCATCTGCCAGTTAAAGTCTGCAAAGTAAATGAACATTAAAATACTTAACCATTTGAAGGCTGATTCATTTAGTGCTGGTAGCAGAAACATCCTTTTGATATATTTGAAGTCAGAACTTATTAGCGGTAATGAATCATCAATATATTGGTACACACCAATTTTCTTGTGAGGGAAATCCCTTGGACAGAGGAGCCTATTGTGCTACAGTCCATGGGATCATAAGACATGGACATGTCTTAGTGACTAAGAACCACCACTACCATAGTCAATATATATGCTTCTTTGTATTTTAATTTTTAAGACCAAATAGAAAATCTAATACCTTAGGGCTTACTTGGTGCTTTAGAAAGGTAAATGAGAAGGCGCTGAGCTAGCTTCCCTTGAGAAAGTGTCAAGCAAAGCCTACTGGAGTTTGTGGATGTGCGTGTATGTGCCCAAACATGCATCATTATGCTGAGTCATTTCGGAGCACTTCTGGGCACATAGCCCATGCCTATCAAAATTTTCCCTAGGTTAAGCATTGTGAGAGGAAAGGTTCAAAGTAAACATTTCTCCATAGGCATCAAAAACATTGAGTGAAAGAGCTATAAACTCACATTATGTGATTGCTAATATATGTATTTCCCAGGGGTATAATAAATCTAGCATAGTACTTTACAAGCATTTATAAACCCATCATATTGGTTTAATCTTACTAGGCAGATGTGGAAGAGAATTACACATGGAAAGAGTAAGCTGCTGAGTTGTTTTTGCAAAGTGCATTTTTGTACAATTCAAAACAAAATCAACAAATGTTTTGGCTGTGATAAGTCAAACATAAAGATCACTTACACAATTGAATGAGTAAAAACTCTGGCACATTTTGAATTGAATTCTATGTAGACTTAATTATTTATTTTTATAGTTATTTAACAAGTATTGCATTTTAAAGGTCAGTTTTCATTATAGTCCCAAAGAAGGGCAATGCCAAAGAGTATTCAAACTACTGCACGGTTGCACTCATTTAACATGCTAACAAGGTAATTCTCAAAAATCTGCAAGTGAGGCCTCAAGAGTAGACTGAGAACTTCAGATGTACAAGCTAAATTTAGAAACGGCAGAGGAATCAGAGGTCTAATTGCCAACATCCACTGTATCATAGTAAAAGCAAGAGGATTAAAAAAAAATCTACTTCTGCTTTATTGACTATGGAAAAGTCTTTGATTAAGTGAATCACAACAAACTGCAGAAAATTCTGAAAGAGAATTTTTTCTGAGAAGTTTTCCTGAGAAATCTGTATGCAGGTCAAGAAACAACAGCGAGAACTGGACATGGAACAACGGACTGGTTGCAAATTGGGAAAGGAGTACATCAAGGCTGTATATTGTTACCCTGCTTATTTAAATTCTATGCAGAGTACAACATGCAAAATGCAGGGCTGGATGAAGCACAAGCTGGAATCAAGACTGTCGGGAGAAATATCAATAACCTCAGGTATGCAGGTGACTCCACCCTTACGGGAGAAAGTGAAGAAGAACTAAAAAGCATCTTGATGAAATTGAAAGAGGGGAGTGAAAAAGCTGGCTTCAATCTCAACATTCAAATAAATAAGATCATGGCATTTGGCCCCATCACTTCATGCAAATAGACTGGGAAACAATGGAAACAGTGACATACTTTAGTTTCTTGGGCTCCAAAATCACTGCAGGTGGTCACTGCAGCCATGAAATTAAAAGATGCTTGATGTTTGGAAGAGAAGTTATGACAAACCTAGACACCATATTAAAAAGCAGATACAGTAAAGGTCTGTCTAGTCAAAGCTATGGCTTTTCCACTCGTCATGTATGGATGTGAGAGGTGCACAATAAAGAAGGCTGAATTGATGCTTTTGAACAGTGGTGTTAGAGAAGACTCTTAGATTCCCACTGGAAAGCAAAGAGATCTAACCAGTCAATCTTAAAGGAAATCAGTCCTGAATATTCGTTGGAAGGACTGATGCTGAAGCTCCAATACTTTGGCCACCTGATGTGAAGAGTGGACTCATTAGAGAAGACCCTAATGCTGGGAAATTTTGAAGTCAGGAAGAGAAGGGGGCAACAGAGGATGAGATGGTTGGATGGCCTCATCGACTCAATGGACATGAGTTTGAACAAACTCTGGAAGATAGTGAAGGTCAAGGAAGCCTGGAGTGCTGCAGTCCACGGGGTTGCAAAGTGTCAGACATGACTGAGTGACTGAACAACAAAGTAATAAGAGCATATTTCTCAATTTTTACAAATATGAGACCCAGAAACACCTACAATCATACAAGTAACATGAGCTTTTGTGAGAAAAAAATGTTAGGGTAAGAGAATAAACTGAAGAAAAGAATGTTTCAGAATCAGAAAAGAATGCTACCACCATAGAAACGAATTTTCCCTTTGCTTTCCTTAACTGGACAAAAAGGAAGAGGGTTAGAAGCAAAAGTAGTGGACTGATAATTGACTCTACCTAAATAATAAAGGGGATTTCCTTTGTGGTACAGTGGTAAAGACTCTGCCAGAAAATGCAGGAGACCCAAGACATGGGTTTGATCCCTGGGTCAGGAAGATGTCCTGGAACAGGAAATGACAACCCACTCCAGTATTCTTGCCTGGAAAATTCAATGGACAGAGGAGCCTGGAGGGTGGGCTAAGTCCATAGGGTTGCAAAGAATCAAACATGACTGAAGTGACTAAGCATACAAAAACAAAAATAATAAGGCACTTATCAGAAAAATTACAGTAATGGTTATTATTTTATAGACATAAAATAATTTTGTTTCAATTAGTGTTCCTATAATAGACATTTATTGTCTGCCAATAAAAGGTAATGGGGCTTCCCTTGTGGTAAAGAATCTGCCTGCAATGCAGGAGATGCGGGTTCAATTTCTGGGTCAGGAAGATCCCCTGGAGAAGGAAACAGCAACCTATTTCAGTATTCTTGACTGGGAAATCCCGTGGACAGAGGAGCCTAGTGGGCTACAGTCCACAGAGTCGCAGAGTTGGACATGACTTAGCAACTCAACAACAATGAAAGGTAATATGACTGGCTTAAGTTACACATTCATTAATTAAATAATTTTACTTGATAACATCTAAAGAATGCTTTCCTTATTCAACAGTTCATATCATATAACTACCAAGAATATCAGGAAGTTTCACAGATAGATTTCACAACTAAAATAGGAATTAGGCATTTTTCCATTATTAGGGTAAGATACCACATTAATAGAACCAGAAATGGTTCTTACACAGGGTTATAACTGAAACCACTGTTTCTGAGAACACATTGTTCATGGCTTTACTTTTTTCCACTTTTCTCTGGAAAAAGATAACTTTCTTTTGGCTATAGCATCCATATATCCTTAGGAGCCTTTAAACAGTTATAGGGAATCAGTAATTATATCATGGATTAATTTTAAGAAATCTTGTGGAATACTCATGGTACCATTTTCACATTTAAATGAAACACTGAGCCCTCAGTTTGACCCTGTGAGATTCTGAGTTATAAAAGCTTAATAGAAAATGGTGAAAATAAAAATATCTCACTTACAGAAGAACCAAGCAGCTTTCTTGTAGGCAGGAGATATTCAGTAGGGGGAAAAAAAGAAAGGTGGGGGGAGGGGTGCTAATTTCTACAGAGACCCAGAAGTAAAAGGTAAATTAACATTCAGTATTAGAGATTTATTGTAGATAATGAATGCTCTCTTAAAAGAAATGTCATCAGATATAAAGGTGATAAATAGAATTTATTTTTCAAAATAGAAGAGAACAATCTATTCTGGACTGATTAAATAAAAGACTATTTAAAAAGAAAGCCAGATATGAAACCTTTCAGGCCAATGTTTCATTGTGGCTTTCCATCCATTAGTTTGCAATGCTATTCCACAGGAAAGGAAAAAAAAATTACTAAATGAGATAGTAAGTGTAAAGTGCTTGTAGCATGCAAAATGTAAAAAGTTTGGAATAGATGGTAGATCTGTTCAGCAAGTATTCTGACAGCAGACTCCATAATTTTAAATTCTACAAAATCATGATGTATGGAATTTATAATGTTTTATCAACTTTTTCCTTTCTACCATTTAATTAAATATCTGTTTTAAGGGGAAAGCAATGAATTATATAAATCCTTGTGTCTTAATTAATTAATTTTAAACAACTTCAGAGCTTTTCCACCTTGAGAGAGTCCTATCCTCCATCTATCCACCCATCCATCCATCCGTCCATTCATCCATCTATTCATCATCCACTCATCTGCCCATCTCTCTCTTCATCATTATCTATCCATCTATCCATCCTTCCATCAACAATTTAGTTTTATATTTACCTCATACATTCCAAGTAAAAATATAATTGCTAATATGCAGGTAAGAGAGATACTCAGTCTTACCGAGTATCTTGGAGTCAATTTCCATATAATAATACCTGAATATTTATTGGAAGGACTGATGCTGAAGCTGAAGCTCCAATATTTTGGTCACCTGATGCAAAGAACAGACTCATTGGAAAAGACCCTGATGCTGGGAAAGATGGAAGACAGGAGGAGAAGGGGACAAGAGAGGATGAGATGGTTGGATGGCATCACCGACTCAATGGACATGATTTTGAGCAGGCTCCGGGAGTTGGTGATGGACA
Source organism: Budorcas taxicolor (assembly GCF_023091745.1). NCBI lineage: Eukaryota > Metazoa > Chordata > Mammalia > Artiodactyla > Bovidae > Budorcas > Budorcas taxicolor. Next base: position 93,899,832 of record NC_068910.1, read on the forward strand.
GGGAAGACTGGTGTGCTGCAGTCCATGGGGTCACAGAGTCAGACATGACAGAGCAACTGAACTGAATACCTCCTTTCAGAAACTGGTAAAAATAATTATGCTAGGAACAAATGTCTTCCCCTTGTTAGTGCTACAACTCACAGGGGAGAATGTAATGTTTTTATAGAATGCAATAGTATTTCTGATTTCTTTATTATCCAGAAGGACAAGAAACAGAGAAGGGAAATCTTGACTGAGCTATTGTTAGACGAATTTCTGGAACCAGAGGAGACCATCACTGAGCAATTGAGCTATGAACCAAAAACAGAAATGGTGTTGAATATCTCAGAAGCACTGAGACACTGAATAGCACTCAGTTACTAAAAAAATCTGAAAACATATGTGTGTAGTAAGGGCTCACTCATTATTCATTACTGCCTATAGTCTTATGAATATATATTAAGCCAATCTTGAAGCGTTACATCAGTTACAAAATATTTTTCTTACTTTGTGATCCATCTCAAATTTCTGAGTAGAGAAATGAAGCTAAATCGTAGGCTCTTTATTGCCAGTGGAGGTGGGGTTACACATTTGTTATTATCATTAAATCTCAGCGATTTCTGGACTGGGTTCGACAATGAAAAATTACTGAAAGTACCTCTAGGTAATGTTTAGCAGTATCACTTTCATCTTGAAACTAAAGAAGGAGAACCAAGGCCATGAGTATATATCCATAGTGAAGCTATTGAAAAACAAGAGGGACTTAAATATAGCACTGTTAGTAGGATTATCTGCCCCTGTTCACATAAGAGCTTCATCACTATATGGCCACACAGGGGAAAAGCACACACTTTCTCTCTCCTCACATATGCAAATGTGTTCAAAGTCACTATATAGATCTTTTATCAGAAACACATATTTCTTTAAAAAATTTTTTTTAATCAAAACTTGGTAAATGTGGAAAAGTATAATGTTAAGCTCTACATTTTTAGTCCAGAAATTAACCTTTACATATCAAATCTGAATAGAATGTGGCCATCTAGCTAATTCTAAATTAAGTACTTTGTTTTTATTTGCTGCACAAAGCCCAGATTCTAATAAACACAGAATGTTATATAACCATGCTTCAAAGGCTCCTGTAAACTAAGCAACTCACAGCCACATCTCTGCCTTCAGTGATCACACTTCAGTGAATCATCCAAGTGACCTTATTTGCTCATAAGAAACTCTGTGTACAGGTTGCAAATGTCAGTGTCTGAATTTACATTTTAAAAAGTACATCTTGCAGCAGTTTAATGAAAATATTGCAAAGATCTTGAGTCAGATCCAACTATTTACTCATCTGTTCCCCTAGTTTTAAATATTTTTGGCCTGTATTCACATAGTCTTCACAAGCCATACTTGATGATCACTCCTCTAAACACTGCAGTATTGTAACAGTTTGAAGAGCCATTTGGAAAGGGGGCTGCTATTACACTGTTATTCCCACACCCACCTCAACAGCATGCTGACAAAAGATTTGAAAACATTTGATACTGGTGTTGTTTATGCTCTTGGAGTGATAAGAATCTGTATCTACCAAGACACATACTTTATAAATGATCTATGAGGGCTTAACACTTATGTGAATATTTCACAGTAAACTTAATTGACGTGATGTACCAGAAGAGTCTCACTTTGAACAAAGAACTACAGCACATTTACATTCTCCTCCAGAATGAAGAGAAATCACAGTAACTGACCTGAGTCAATTATTTCATGTTTTATTCTTTAAAAGTACTTTTTTTTTTTCCTTTTCTTTTGGATGATGATGACAGGGGTCATGGGGAAGAATTTGTAGAGGGTGATGGTGAGGTACTGACGGAACCTGATGGGAGAAAAGCTCATGCCATGAGATTGTATATGATTCTCTCATGCTGCCTGTTCTCTCAGAACTATAACAAAATCACTTTGAACATTACAGAAATAAATCAGCATTGCTCATGTCACTGTTACTGCCACCACCGACCACATGTATGCACCATGAATGGACAGAAAGAGGAAGAACATGGGCTTTGTAACACACTGCTCGTCCTTCACCAGTCATGTGCTGGAGGAAGTTAGTTATATAAAGCCCTCATTTCCTGTTCGGTCACATGAATCTAACACAACCTACCTTACAGGGCACCTAGAAATATTAAACTAGATTTTTTTTTTAATGGCTAGCAAACAGAAGGACCTCAAAAGAGATCTCCTATACCCACACTTCCCCGCTACATCCCTCAAAATGAGGCATCATCATTTGTGTTACTCAAAATGGATTAGAGAGAGTTTAGCTGGGTAGAAAGAGTCTGCCCTTCGGGGTTTAGCAGTCTTCCTTTTGATTCAACATTGATTTGATAATGGTCTAAGTGAAGAAATGTGACCATAGAAAAAAAATACTGATTCTGATACTATAAAGGGAATTATGTTTCTTTCTAGGTGGCTCAGACAGTAAAGCGTCTGCCTACAGTGCAGGAGACCTGGGTTCAATCCCTGTGTCGGGAAGACGTCCTGGAGAAGTTGGCCACCCACTCCAGTACTCTTGCCTGGAAAATCGTATGGACCGAGGAGCCTGGTAGGCTACAGTCCATGGGGTCACAAAGAGTCGGACACAACTGAGTGACTTCACTTTCACTTGTACTTTCTACCCAGCTAAACAATGTAAAATCATAAACAAATATACCATATCGTACAGCATTTTGTCTTCCTGAGCATGTAACTGTGAATGTACCTCCTTAGCCAGTACATTGGGTCTCAGTTCTGTTTTACTCACATTACTATCCACTGAATGGAAGAACATTGGTGACTATTACACTGAAGATTAGTGGATAGAAAGACAAATGCGAGACAGTGCACCGGCAAAGTAATTTTACTGTTGCTATTTTTTTGTTTGTTTGTTTTCTAGAATAATCCTGCATGTTCCTTTCGCAGAAACAAAACTATGTCCTTTAGTAGTCACCATGAAGACTGGGTTCAAAACCTTAGTAATACAAAGCAGATGCCCCTTCAACCTTCCAAATTTATCATCTTATTTTGAAGTGACAGCTGAAAGTACTCTTAAAGTGTTGCTTCTATTCTGCCTGGCATTGCCCCCAAAATAGCTCCCTTTACAGCAGTTTCTTGGAAGGACAGTCAGCTCATATTCTACACAGATATGAGTGAAAGTTGATGTCTTGCTATTTGATATATAGGATACACAGGTTCAAAAAATGGAACTATTCAAGAATTCAGACATGCTACCAACTGCAGGTTTATATTTCATAGTGACAGAGGAAGTTCAAATGACTTCTTTAGAAACTTTAAATTTGTTCTGGTACCAAATCCTGCTTTCCTGGGAATTAAAAATTTGATAAATTTCTTGACTTGATTAACACATCCAATCTTGCCTCTGTGGATCCTTCACAGAGGAAATTTGTATTCAATTCACTGGCTCGGTAGTTGGAAATACCAATGGCATACAATTCTTTGGTAAAGTCAGAAACTACAGCATAGAAATACCAATATTTTTGCACTTCCTATTCCAGAAATGATTCTATAATGCTGAACTACAATGTTGTTTAAAGGGATAAGAATAAAGTCAGAAAGATGGAAGACCAAAAAGAGACTTGTACAATGCTAAGGATAATAAAAAGGACTGTGTAAGCTAAGCAAGGAACAACAAGAAGCTGAAAGAAGAGATCTATCTACTGCTTAGGGAAGGTGGTACAGTCATATCACTAATATTCTAGTACTCTCTTATCTTGTCTATTAACAAGTGAGAGGTAAAAATCATGCTCAATATTAAATTTGGGATTTTAATTAAATTAGCTGAATAAATCAAGAGTAAGGGAGATATGTCATAATACAAGTACACAGAAAAGAAAACTAAAACTTTTTATATGAATGTGAATAAGAGCAAAAAATGTGATGGTTGCCAGAAAAGCTGGTGTAACTTTAACTCCATTGACGAGAGAGAGCAGTCTCAAGACAAGAGGAGGTAATGGGGCCCTCCATGCCATACTTGCCAGACCGTTATCTGGAATATTCTGCTGTTCCGGAAGCACAACAAAGAGGAAAGTGAACAATACTGGGTACAATTTGATAAGAGAGACATGATGCTAACAGGTCTGGAAAGCATCACAAGAATCTATGAAAGAAACCAGAGGTATTTTTGGTCTGGAAGAGGGAAGACCAGGGAGAGGCAGTATCGTGAGGAACAACTTAAATGCCTGTTTGATTTGAATAGCTGTCATGCAGAACAGGCACTGGCCCCAGAGTATAGATATAATACATTGACATGTAAGGCTACATTAAAAAAAACAACAACAGAAAACAAACCTTGAATTGTTTACCTTGTGAAACAGTGAGAGTCATAGGACTGGAAAGTGTCCTAATGACAGCTATGATTTGCAGAGGAATATATAGATGGGATTTCTGCACTGAACTGGGTCATCAGAGCACAAGCCATCACAAAATCCAGAAGATTTTATAATTTCAAGCTAAGGTTTAAGGCTGACAGTATTAATATGTAGCTAATTAGAAAGTATGATTTCAGGTATGTTGGAAATGCTCTCCTGCTCTCTAAAAAAAATACTCATTATTTAAAAAATATTCTATTAGATATCTAGTTCATTAGGTCCAGCATACTTTTGAGTATTCAAGGAGACTGGTTATTAAAATGCAAATGTCCTCAGAGGCGGCAATAACATATGGGAATTAGTTACAGCGTGTTGACAGAAAGGGAGGAATGAGAAAGGCAACCAGAGTAAATAAGGCCCAAGTGGACACAGATCAGCAGGAGACAAAATCCTTGCAATAAAAGAAGCAACAATATTTTCAAGGTTCTCTTAGAGGTGCAACAGATGACTGAGGCTGCAACTATGCCTTCTATGAAGATACGGCCCAATTTTCCAGGATGTGTATATCACTACAATACATAATGTGTACATTTTCTGTGGTCACTAATATGAAGTGTTCAGTGTTTATTAAAATGGAAAACTTCTGTATAAAAGGTGCTTTTAGACATTTAAACAAATTGCTAAGTTTTGAAAGATTCAATTTGTGGCAAGGTGTATCAAAGCCAAACTAGACTTTCACGTACAGTGTAACTTTGTATCACAAAACGAAATTAACTTTTGGGTGGATTTTGTTTAATAAAATATACTATATTATTATATATATTTCATTTAATAATATTTGTTAAATCACACAGACTTCAGACAGGAGTTCAGTGTAGCTTAAGCCAAGCTTTTCTCCTAAACAACATCACTGAAATTCCATTATTTCCATTTGCTAGTGATCCTAATGAAACTCCAAAAAAAAAAAACAAAAACAAAAACCAACAAAAACAAAACCCTAAACTAGTTAAAAGGGAATTAAAATCTTCTATTATGTGATCATAATATATCTTTTCAGTTTAATCTCCAATTACTTTTTGGGTCATCATTCTCCCAATTAATCTATTGTATTGTCCATTATCTAAGTATAGGCTATGATTTCCAACAGCAGGAATGGCCTTCCTCAATTTTTTCTACCATAATTTTATCTATTTCTCAAGGTCCAGGCTTTAACGTCTTTTCTTAATCAATTAGTCTACAAATCATCTCTGTCTCTCTCTCTGGGATATAGGCTTAAAAATCTCATTAGTCAATCAATTCCTCAATCTCTGTTTCTCTTTCCACCCCCACCCTCACATTTCTTTCTTTTTCTCTTACTTCCCCTCTGTTGTCCCATGGAACACTCCTGCCTCATCCCCTGTACTGCATCGTGCCTTACTTCTTAGCTTGGGTTTACAAATCTCTTCTCTCTGACTTAGGGTCAAGGGCAGTGCTTAACTACCAAACACTGCAGTAGACCCCAAGTGTTCTGTAAGTGCATTTTGGTTTAATAATAATCAAAATTACAGTTTGATTATATGCCATCATTAGATACAGCAGGATCTAGTCTAGGGTTTAATACTTGAGCAGTTTGTCGCTAAGAAGGCTTATGTATGAGTTGCTACATGTCTAGCAGCTGTTTGTATTTCTTCAAGGAGATGGTAAGAACAGTTGCCTCCTGAACAGTACAGCTCTTCTTCAGGGCAGACAACCCCGTGACATGATTTCCATGATCTGAGCAGTCTCTGTGTTAACTGGGGCATATTTAGCCACAGCAATAGCCTTCCCTCCTACATGCTCTGATGTCCTAGGGGATGGGGTGACTGGGGAGGAGCGGAGAGAAGACAGGGAACATCTTTCATCACCTGAAGCATCCCTGAGCAGCACCAGCCTGCTACTCACCGGACATCGTGGCCTTTTCCTCCTTACGGCCAGAGAAACATTGTCTGGACGACCACTTCCCTAAGGAGGTCGCTTCCTGGAGGCTCAGGGGGTAATTCCTGATTAAGCTACTCATGAGGAAAGCATTCTCCTCCCTAGACACTTCTTTGGGGATAAGTGACTGAATTCTGGTCAATGGAATACAAAGGAAATTTGCTAAAGTGACTTAGTTCCTAAAAACCATACAAATCTATTTGCCTCGTGTTGTGTCTGAAGGTGACATTTGGAACCAAGGCTGTTGTCTTGCAACTGTATCAGGTGACACCCTTTGGACACTGCTGGCACCCTGAGAGTTGGAAGTGGGAAGGCCAGCGGACCAGGGAACCTGATGATACTGTCACAGTGCTGGGGTCACTTGACCTCAGGGTTTCCATTGTTCGGCAAAATGCACTTTTCCTCATCACTTGAGCCAGTTGAATAGGGGGGTTTCTCTTACTATAGCTAGACAAACCCTGGCTTGTAAGAGATCATGCTGGCATCAGGCATCTTCCTCCGGTGGCAGACATTAATCACTATCAGGGCTTCAGGAAGAGCACATTCTTTCTCCTGCTTATTTAAAAATCTGCGCTGGGTTGTTATTACTACATCCTGAATCTGTTGCTTTTTTTTCCCCATGGATTGGGTAAGTCCTAAACTCTTTCAAACACATGCATGTTTCATTTCGTAACAAGGATCACACTTCAAATGATTAATATTTGTCTTCTTCACTAGTTTAAAAGCTCGCTGAAGGCCGTGACTGTATCTGCCAGGAAAATTCCTGTGTTTCCAGCACCTCACACAGGGCTGGCATGCAGGTGTTCAATAAATAGGTGCTCATAAAACATCTGTGAAATGAATGAATGGATGAGTAAATGAATGTAGACAGTATCTAAACATTCTCCCCGATATTTCCTTTGCTTACATCTCTCATGCCCTGATTTCTTATCAATTCAGACCCCCCGCAAAAAGTGAGCTATGTCTTGTATTTTAGAAGACAGGAAAAAGAAAAGAGAAGGAGGCCATCTTTACAACTACCATTTACTCACGTATTCCATGGAGAGGGTAAAGGAGATGACTCTCAGCGGCAACTTATAAAATATTTTCATAAAAATAAACAACAATCACCTCCTATACTACACATTATAATATTAAAATACTACTTAAGAGAATGTTCATAATCATACTTTTTAGAGCCAGAATGGAGTACAGGATTACTTTAGTGTAACTGAACTGAGCAAAGATACATTAACTATTTCAAGTCCTTCAGTTTTCAGATGAAGAAACTGAGAGCTACTGTCACCAAGATCAGCATTAGTCTTTCTTACACTCTATGATGTAATAAAAATTGAATGACAGTCATGTTCACTGGTAACACAAAGGATATTTTCCTGGCAATGCTGTTCCAACTCGGTAATCAGTATAGCTCTTGCTTGGATGAAAGTTGAAGATGAAAAGAAGACTAGCTCTCTCAAAAGCAATGATCTTATTGTCTTCATGCTTTTCACTCACATGGGCCTGGAAGAATTAACACGTAGAATATATACAAATAATAGCCAGATGCTGCTATAAGTAAATTCTTTACAAAAAGTTGTGTTTTTTTTTTTTTGGTCTTTATTAACAGCCTTGTTATTAAGCCAAAAATGAAAGTGCTAGCATGTTACATTTTTTTAACCTGTTGAAATTTTGCCGTATCAAGGCCAACAGCAGTTTCAAACATTGCTTAAAGAGTACACAAATCTCACCAACCAATTCCCAACCTCAAACAAAACAGAGGATTAGGTTTTAAGTAAAAACATAGTACCGTGTTATACAGAAAGCACTTATGTGTGTGTCTGTGTGAGTAAGTATATTAGAACTACTTATAAGTGAATTTTCTTTAAAACTTTTGTTTTAGTCTCTAGATTAACATGTGAAGGCACATCAAATTATTTTTCAAAATATACTGTAACATTGTTATTATATCCAGATTTCTGAAGTTGAATTTTTCTTAAAAACTTTACAGTATTGCATGGTTTTGTCAGATTCAAAAGCAACCAAAACTCCAAATCTACATTTTTTTTTTTCTTTTGGTCTAATGAAAGAGTTTCAAAAGCAATTACAACATCTACAAGCTCCCTTATTTTCTACATCACATTTTACGGTAGACAGTGAGAAGCTTTTGCTTTTTCAACTCTACCCACTTCCGGCCCCAGCTCTGAGAGGACTTATTTCCATGCGTGTCAGCAGCACTACTCTTGGTAATTTAGAAATGTGAGCTAAGGCTCTAGAGTAAACAGCATGCCTTTTGGTATTCAACATTGTTCCTGTTGAAAAGGAGCATCATTTTGCTCTCTCTTCTGGAAACAGCACTATGAATAAATGCGATTAGGGCATTCGTGTCATGTAGCCAGTCTTCCCGAATGTATAAGTACCTTTGTTCAACCATTAAAAAAAAAATCAGCGACACCAAAGTAAAAATACATCAATAGTAATTTCAAACGGCACCAGTAAAAAGTAAATGGATTATAAGTAACACATACTATATGCTAATTTTTGCAAAGGGGGAAAAAAAAGCCTGTATAAAATTTTTACCTGATAATTACATTTTCTAAAACTTATTGAAAAACTGAGACGTTAATTCCAGAGGAGAGTCAGCCTCATGAAAAATACAAAACAGCATGCAGGTATAATGGCATCTATTGAAATGACAAGTTAGAGACCAGCAAAGGAAGGAAAAATAAGAATAAAGAAATCTCCATGTTGTCAAAGTAGTTTCATTATGACAGCATAATTATTTATATAAAGAAAAAACAGTCAAAACAATTAAGATGTTTCCACAGCAATTTCCAAAATGGATTCCATGTGGAGCTTTTGTCATTAGTTTTAACCAATTGAAATAAAAATTACCAAAGTTAAACAACAACGACAAGCTAACCAGGAAAGTAAGCAGGGAATTATGCTGAAGATTTTCGTTATTTACTGGGGAGATTTTGGTGACATGTTTTGACAACCTGAAGTATGTCACAGGGCACTGTGCATGGAATAATAGAGTGCTGTTTAAGAGATCTGCATATAGATTTAGGTCAATTGCCATTCTAAGCATGTACAACACTGGTGACTAAGACATAACACTGAGAGTAAAGAGCTTACCTGTGGAGCTGAAAGCCAACCACATCTTTCTTCCAATTTATTCATATCCCTGTCAAAGTTATTCAGGAACTTATAGCGAAGAAGATCATCATCAGTTAAATGAAACTGCCTTCGTGCATAATGGTAGCTCTCATTATTTCCTTTTCTTGGGAAGTCTAACCATTCAGGATGCCCAAATTCATTACCTGCATTTGAAAACAAACATCATCTGGTTAATATCAGCATTTCTTATTAGGATATCTCAATAATTAAATGTTTAAAAGTCCTTGAAATCAGTTTAGGTTAATTTACTACAGCTATGCCCTGTGAAATATGCACAACTCTAGTTTAGAAACAGCATAGTCAAGCACACAATACTGCCAGCATTTGGACTAAAAAGCCCAGGTCCGGTTTCAGCCTGGCCACACATTCCTTTTTCCACATCTCTCTTTTTTTTTTTTCATATGCAAACTGAAAACAGTATCTCTGTCATATTTATTTCATCTCTAAAATAATCTCTGAAATCTCTGAATCATTTTTGAAATATCTTACTTCTATAATCTCTGAAATCTGTACCATGCTTTGCAGTTTCCAAAGGTTGTATGTACATTATTTTTTGATCCCCCAAAGACTCCCTATTCTATCCATTTCACAGATGAGAAATACAAAGCTCTTGACAGTTAAGGGATTTTCCCAACCTCACACAGATAGTAACTAGAAAAGCAACCATTAAAATCTAGTTCTTCTCATTAAAATCTAAAGTTCTTTCTACCTCATCCCATTAGGCAAGTACGTTTTATACTTCAGGTTTTATACTTGGGGTGCTACAGAAACCCAAGTCATCAATTTTATTATTCATTTTTTCCCATTTATTTCTCAGATCTATGTGCCACCATTAGACTTATATCTTTAATTTAAATGTGGTATATGTGTGGGTATGTGTGTATGTATGTGCATGTGTACACCTGGAACACTATGTTGGGAACCCATATAATATTATTTCTCATTGTAATGATGAGAACCAGAAACCTTAGAGGCTCTAAAATTGAAATAAAACAACACATACACATTACACATTCTTCATTCTGAAAATCAAATATATATATTGGTAATCTAATAGACTGGCTCCTGCTGTTTTCCTCAAGTTAGAGTTTTACTTTAGGAGAAGGCAATGGCAACCCACTCCAGTGTTCTTGCCTGGAGAATCCCAGGGATGGTGGAGCCTGATGGGCTGCCATCTATGGGGTTGCACACAGTTGGACACGACTGAAAGCGACTTAGCAGCAGCAGCAGCAGTCTAATAGATTGGCTCCTGCTGTTTTCCTCAAGTTAGAGTTTTACTTTAGGAGAAGGCAATGGCACCCCACTCCAGTACTCTTGCCTGGAAAATCCCATGGATGGAGGAGCCTGGTGGGCTGCAGTCCATGGGGTCGCTAGGAGTCGGATGTGACTGAGAGACTTCACTTTGACTTTTCACTTTCATGCATTGGAGAAGGAAATGGCAACCCACTCCAGTGTTCTTGCCTGGAGAATCCCAGGGACGGGGGAGCCTGGTGGGCTGCCGTTGATGGGGTCCCACAGAGTCGGACACAACTGAAGCGACTTAGCAGCAGCAGCAGAGTTTTACTTTATGGCTTCTTTTTTCCCCCTAAATATTAAACACTACTTTCCAAAAGTTGCTTATATTAGTTACTTTAATGCTGCAATTTTCTAAACCCCAAATTTCTCCTTTGAGTTAGAAAGCATCATAGCTAACCCAAGTGTGTCCTACTGTAATTTAAATAGTTGCTAAGTGAAATAAGTGACATAATAAAGACAAATATCATATGATCTAACTGAATTGTAGAGTCTAAAAAAGGCAACAACAACCAATCAACTGGGAAAAACAAGCTCATGGATAAAGAGAACAAACCTGTAGTTGCCTGAGGGTAAGAGGTGGGCAAAATGGGTAGAGTGTTAAAGGATAGAAATTTTCAGTTATAAAATTAAAAAAAAAGAGAGAGATGTAATGTATAGGACAGTGACTATAGTTAATAATACTGCATTGCATATTTGAAAGCTAGGAGAGAGAATCTTGAGAGTTCTTATCAGAAGAAAAAAAGTTTTTGTAACTATGTATGGTGAAAGTGAAAGGGAAAATCACTCAGTTGTGTCTGACTCTTTGTGACCCCATAGACTTTACAGTTCATGCAATTCTCCAGGCCAGAATACTAGAGTAGGTAGCCATTGATCTTCCTGACACAGGAATCAAACTGGGGTCTCCTGCATTGCAAGAGGATTTTTACCAGCTGAGCCACCAGGGAAGCTACAGTGCTGGACATTAACTGAACTTACTGTGATGATCATTTTACAATATATATAAATACTGAGTTGTGTTGTATATCTGAAACTAACATAATGTTATGTCAGTTATACTTCAATAAAAATAAAAGCAAAAATAAGCTAGTACATTAATATTCTAATAAATAAAAACTAAAAAGTTATAATGCAATTCACTATGACTTACTGTAGAGTTGCTTTAAATGGTGAACTCTGCTGAGAAACACTGCAGTTTACATTTAACTGTTCAGAACCATAGTCATAAAAATAAAAATAATATATAAACAAATAGGTTTGTAGCAGCTTCATAAAAATTAAACTGTCTGCAAAAATCTTCCTTAATTCTGATTCAGTTCAGTTCAGTTCAGTTGCTCAGTCGTGTCCGACTCTATAACCCATGGACTGCAGCACACCAGGCTTCCCTGTTCATACCCAACTCCCAGAGTTTACTAACTCTAATTTGTAAACTAATTAATTAGCAAACCAATAAATTCTAATAATTCAGCCTAAATAATATGTTTTATGATGCTGCCTGTGTGACAGAGGAAGGAATCATATTTCTAAATCTGCAGGCCTTTATTTACTTTGGTTTAGTTGCTAAGTCGTGTCTGACTTTTGTGACACCATGGACTGCAGACCTCCAGGCCCCTCTCTCCATGGGATCTTCCAGGCAAGAATACTGGAGGGGGTTGACATTTCCTTCTCCAGGGGATCTTCCTGACCTTGGGATCGAACCCTAGTCTCCTGCATTGCAGGCGCATTCTTTACCAACTGAGCTACCAGGGAAGCCCTATTATTTACTTTATGGTGTCTAAAAATGGCAAAGGAACTTCCCTCTGCTGCACTTAGGAGTCCTGCCTGGATCTGGAGCCCGATTCACATCAGTCCATGCTGCACTCACGTCATAGCTGGTTCCATCAGTCATTCAACCAGCTAAATGAGGCACCTCCAGAACTGTGGTTGAAAGTGAAAGAACGTGAAGTCGCTCAGTCCTGTCCGACTCTTTGCGAACCCCTGGACTGTAGTGTACCACGCTTCTCCATCCATGGGATTGTCCAGACAAGAGTACCGGAGTGGGTTGCCATTTCCTTTTCCAGAGGATCTTCCCAACTCAGGGATCAAACCCGGGTCTCCCATATTGTAGGTAAAAACTTTACCATCTGAGCTATCAGGCAAGTAACCTGGTTAGGTACATTCATTTCTGATAATGAAGGAACCGCCAGTCTGGGGAAAATTTTATGTCCCAAGTACTAGTGGGATTTCAACTAGTGAGGAATTTGGGAGAGACTAGAAATGCCATAGGATAGCTTGGATATAATAGCCTACAAACTGTATTGAGGCTCTCTATAGGCAAAATACTTTTACTTTGGTATGACCATGACTCTCTAAGTTGACTCCAATATTAATAAACAATTCCTTTAGCTTTTTGGGGGGGGAGATAATTATATCACTGCCACCAAGAAGCAACAACAAATGCTTAATGTTGGCTTATTAGGTACCAGACACTATTCTAAGCATTGCACATGAATTAATTCTTTCTATTTTCAACAACCCTGAAGTAGGTACTATTACGGTCTCAATTTTAAGTAACTGAGGCACAGAGAGTTATTAAGTAGCAGGGCCCATGAGTTCAGAAAGTCTGATTTTAGCACACTGACTCTTGATTACCACTCTACCATATTGCTCAGAAGTGGATACTGTGGGAAACAATGCAAAAATTGACCAAACTCTCATACATGGACAGAAATTCCAAGAAAATGGAAGGAGGTGCAAATAGTTGAAGTGAGAAGATGAAATGCAGACAGGACTTTGGTTTAGCCATAAAATAGGCCTTGTAGTGAGGAGAAGAGGTAAGACAAGAGGGATGAAGTTTAGATTAGGAGACGTCTCATAATCTCCAGACCTTAAGCTGCTTTTGAGTAAGGGGATGCAAAGCTCAGATGTGGTCTTTTATTAAAATATCTCTGGTACCATGTGGAAAAGACAATGGATATTGGAAATAGTTGAATGGTAGGAAAGCGAACACGGAATTCAAAGAATAAGATAAGAGATGACCAGATACACTGGGAGTGGAGAAAAGAATGGCATGTCTCAGGTGGGAAAAATAGGATTTTCTGAGACTCTATTGCATGGGTTTTAATTCAAGTAAGAATGTTCATAATAAATATGAATTTACACAGTTGAATCTCTCCAGTACTCAGTTTCCTCATCTGTAAAATAGCATAGTAAGTTTCATATAAGCTTTTTTAAGATTCAAATGAGGTAAATTAGGCAGTTGGTACAAGGTCTGGCAGCTGAAGCTTTCAATGTTTGGCAGTTTTTATGTTACACGCCCATTACCAATGCTGCTCAGGAAAGAATGACATAAAGAGCAATAGGTGAGAATTACTATAAACCTAACATTTCTGGTTCAGTTCCTTCTGAGGAGGGAACTGACCAGCCCAACTCTTCAGTATACATACAAGTAAACAGGATGAATTCAAGGCAGCTACTTGGCTATTCTTCACAAAGTTTCTTGGTACAATATTATCCTTTCCTTTAAAGTGTGGAAATTCAATGTTGATGCATTTATTCATATATGTAATAAAACAAACATATTTTCCTAAGCCAAGTATTAACATTCTTTGAATTATCTACTATTTTAGATCTTAAAAAGCAGAATTGAATGTGAAAGTGATTTTGCTACAAGACACTCAGATTGATGGAACAAATCTAGTTGATAAGTCAAGAATCTCCTCTCTGCTCTCTTCCTTCATTATTCCTGCTACATATTCATCCTGAAACTGCTGAACAAGCTCTCAGGTGTTATTTACAGTTATAAAGACACACACATGCTATATACTATACACATACATATGCAATACACTATGCATGTATTATGCTATATAGTATACATTTTATAGTATATAATGGAATTACAGTTGAGCTATTTCAAATCCTAAAAGATGATGCTGTAATAGTGCTGCACTCAAGATGCCAGCAAATTTGGAAAACTTAGCAGTGGCCACAGGATTGGAAAAGGTCAGTTTTCATTCCAATCCCAAAGAAAGGCAATGCCAAAGAATGCTCAAACTACCGCACAATTATGCTCATCTCACAGGCTAGTAAAGTAATGCTCAAAATTCTCCAAGCCAGGCATCAGCAATACCTGAACCGTGAACTTCCAGATGTTCAAGCTGGTTTTATAAAAGGCAGAGGAACCACAGATCAAATTGCCAACATCAGCTGGATCATCGAAAAAACAAGAGAGTTCAGAAAAACATCTATTTCTGCTTTATTGACTATGCCAAAGCCTTTGACTGTGTGGATCACAATAAACCGTGGAGAATTCTGAAAGAGATGGGAATACCAGACCACGTGACCTGCCTCTTGAGAAACTTGCATGCAGGTCAGGAAGTAACAGTTAGAACTGGACATGGAACAACAGACTGGTTCCAAACAGGAAAAGGAGTATGTCAAGGCTGTATCTTGTCACCCTGCCTATTTAACTTCTATGCAGAGTACATCGTGAGAAACACTGGGCTGGATGAAACACAAGCTGGAATCAAGATTGCCAGGAGAAATATCAATAACCTCAGATATGCAGATGATACCACCCTTATGTTACAAAGTGAAGAAGAACTAAAGAGTCTCTTGATGAAAGTGAAAGAGAAGAGTGAAAAAGTTGGCTTAAAGCTCAACATTCAGAAAACAAAGATCATGGCATCCGGTCTCATCGCTTCATGGCAAATAGATGGGGAAATAGTGGAAACAGTGGCAGACTTTATTTTTCTGGGCTCCAGAATCACTGCAGATGGTGATTGCAGCCATGAAATTAAAAGACGCTTACTCCTTGGAAGGAAAGTTATGACCAACCTAGACAGCATATTCAAAAGCAGAGACATTACTTTGTCAACAAAGGTCAGTCTAGTCAAGGCTATGGTTTTTCCGGTAGTCATATATCGATATGAGAGTTGGACTATAAAGAAAGCTGAGTGCCAAAAAATTGATGCATTTGAATTGTGGTGTTGGAGAAGACTCTTGAGAGTCCTTTGGACGGCAAGGAGATCCAACCAGTCCATCCTAAAGGAAATCAGTCCTGAATATTCATTGGAAAGACTGATGCTGAAGCTAAAATGCCAATACTTTGGCCACCTGATGCGAAGAGCTGATTCACTGGGAAAAACCCTGATGCTGGGAAAGATTGAGGGCAGAGGAGAAGGGGATGACAGAGGATGAGATGGTGGATAGCATCACCGACTCAATGGAGATGAGTCTGAGTAAACTCTGGGAGTTGGTGATGGACAGGGAGGCCTGGCATGCTACAGTCCATGGTATCGCAGAGAGTCAGACACAACTGAGTGAACTGAACTAACTGACTACTGAATTGCATATGTGTGCTCAGTCGTGTCCATATCTTTGTGACCCCATGGACTGTTGCCCCAAAAATTTTGCACCAAATGAGTGGAAACAGTATGAAACCATGTCATAATCTGATTAAAAGTTAAGTACCTGCTCCCCTAAAACAGACACACATACACACATACATACACATGAAGCCTCAAGGGTTAATGGCCTCCATTCAAAAACTGATGCAATGTGAAATTACAGAATTATCATTTATTTGAACATTCCAGCAGGAAAATTCACAGCCTTATAATCTATAATATAAATAAGGATTGAAGAGCAGTATGATTAAAGTTAAATGAAGTAACAGACACAAATTATTTAAAAGGGTACAAGACACAATATGTGACTCAATAAATCTTAGCTACAATTATAGTGCTATATTTTCTTTTATTACTTTTATTATACAAGTAATGTACTAAGTTATTTTTTAAATTCACAATTAAAAACACATACACAACATCTGAAATCTTACCACATAACCATTTGCTATGGTCTGAGTGTTAAGTGTTCCCCCAGCGAAATTCATATGTGAGAAATTAATCCTCAATATGATGGTCATGGGACATTTGGAAGGTATTTGGGTCATGAGGGTAGAGCCCTTATGGATGGGAACAGTGCGCTTAATAATAAAGACTGCACTGGGCTTTCTTTCTCCTTCCACCACAAAAGGATATGGCCTATTAAAGGTCCCTCCCTCAACCATGCTGTCATCCTGATTGTAGATCCCCCGCCTCCAGAAACTGTGAGGAATAAATGTTTATTGTTTATAAGCTACCTGGTCTTTGGCATTTCATTATAGCAGCCCAAGCAAAATAATACCACTATTTCCCTCTTGGTAAATATTGTATTTATTTTCATTTATATCTATAGCTATAGCTACACGCATGCATGCTAAGTCAATTCAGTTGTGTCTGACTCTTTGTGACCCTACAGACTGTACCCACAGGCTCCTCTTTCCATGGGATTCTCCAGGCAAGAATACTGCAGTGGGTTGCCATGCCTTTATCCAGGGGATCTTTCCAACCCAGGTATTGAACCTGCATCTCATGTCTCCTGCATCAGGCAGGCAGGTCCTTTACCACCAGCGCCACCTGGGAAACCCCCAAGAGCTATATATCTGTATCTGTATCATACCTATACTAATATACATGGGCTTCCCAGATGGTTCTTAAACATTTATTTAACTTTTCAATAACATCTAAAGTTTTTAACTATTAAGAAGAACATTTATTACATGAGGGCAAATTAAGTACTTGGATAATATTAGAAAGAGATGAAAGTGGTAACAATGTTTGGTATCATAATCCAATTTAGGATTTTGTATGTCACTACTTTAAAGCATATTCCAATAAGCTTACTTAATATGGAATATGAAATTAAACTTCTGAATTAGAAAAAAGAACTGTTAAAAATATGACATTAAGAAGACCCTATTCTATTAGAGAATAATTTATTAATCTTTATTAGAGACTAATTTAGATTCTCTGAAAAATCTCCTGGAGACGCTTCTTTTTAAACTGAATGATAAGGAAAGTTGGATATAACAAAGAAATAGAAAAATTATATTAGTGATTGCAGACAAACCATTTTAGAATGGCTTTTTAATGTTGTCTCTGTTGTAAATGACCTGACAAGGGGCAAATTAAATTTAATGTAGACAAACGCAACATTAAATTTCATATTTGGTTCAAAACTGTAAACATGAGCATAAAATAAATGGAAGCAAATCACAGAAAGACTTTCAAAGTGACCTTGGAATAACAGTGAACCATTCTCAGACTGAACAGAGAAAAGTGGAAAATGCCTGTTAGTATCTTATACTAGCTCACAGCTCACAAACCTAACGAAGAAAAATACCATCATTAAAACAAGTTAAGAATGTTCTTCTCAGCTATGGTCTACAAATTACTTAGGAAATGTAGCAGCACTTGAGAGTGCAGTGAAATATGGTCAGCCAAATAAGCTTATAAGTAAGCTCTGCTGTATATAAAGATGGGTGGGAAATCTAAGTTTATTCAGGTAATGGCAAAGAAGGTAATTGATTTGTTTTAGTACAGATAACTTGATGGAATAGAGAACACAGGATCAGAATCAAAATTTTAATTTAATCAAATTTAAAAATATGTGTGTATATATATTCCTAAATTATATATAAATATGTTATGTTTACATGAATACATAATATATATATAGATTTCTCAATGAAAGCAACAGGCATTTACAACCTGGGATTCATGCTTCCCTACTGATTCCTGACATTTTATGCAAAATGATGTATGTTCATCTGTGCATTTTTCTGAGAAGAGAAGGTTTTCTTCATCTCCTCCAGGCATCTGAGTCTTAAAAAGAGTAAGAACTATTCACTGTATTAGAATGTTAGGAACTAGACTAATGGAACACAAGTAAGGATTTCTAAGAACAGAAAGTGAAGTCTCTCAATCGTGTCTGACTCTTTGTCACCCCATGGACTGTAGCCTACCAGGCCCCTCTATCCATGAGATTTTCCAGGCAAGAATACTGGAGTGGGTTGCCATTTCCTTCTCCAGAGGAGCTTCCTGACCCAGGGATTGAACCTGGGTCTCCCGCACTGCAGGCAGACTCTTTACTGTCTAAGCCACCAGGAAAGCCCTGGTGGAAGGATTTCTAAGCTACATAAAAAAAATGTAGAAACCTAAATTGAGGAAGGCATTTTAAACATCTTTGGCTGGTTTATTCAACAGATAAGAGGCTTAGAAAAGTCACATTGAAATGAACTCTAGTTCAGACAGGCAATGAGTGTGACTTCAGAGAATAAAACTTCCAAGTCCAAAAATATGCATTACAAGTAACCAGGCACTAACCATCAAAGCATGCTCTTTCTGCTCATTAAATTACGATTATGATCACTAATGTAATACATCGGATGGCACTTGTTTCAAAATGCATGGAGGATGGTAATTTTTTGAGCTGTCACTTGAGACATTTTGTAAGAAAAGTTACATTGCAGGCCATGATTCATTGCATTCAATATAGTAACTGAAGTGGGTGTTTTCAGAAATGAGAAGGCTGAAAGCGTTGGCTAAACACTTTAAAAACAAACATGGGGAAGCCAGTGACTAACACTGCTACAGTTAATTAATGATTCTAGAAAGTTCCACTAAGTTCTTTCTCTCCCTTTCCATTTCCTCTGTAAACAGCACCATTCATGTCTGGTTAATTTGAAAACCCTCTAAGCACAACGTTCCTATTGGGATTTCTTTTCCTGTAATTAATTTTTTGCTGTTTGATGTAAAGGTCCAAACTATAAATTGACAAGAAGCCAGCTGGTACAGTGATGAAACTCAAGACAATGCAACTAATGAAAAAGCCCCTGCTCTGTTAGCTGAACGTTT
Source organism: Budorcas taxicolor (assembly GCF_023091745.1). Lineage (NCBI taxonomy): Eukaryota > Metazoa > Chordata > Mammalia > Artiodactyla > Bovidae > Budorcas > Budorcas taxicolor. Next base: position 93,919,294 of record NC_068910.1, read on the forward strand.
TGATTAGCCACTTTGTATGTTTTGTTTCTCTAAACTGTAATGCATACTAATTTTACCTAGGAATTAATTAAAGTCTATCACAGCCTCCATGCTGCGGATGTTATATAACTCTTTGTTGATTCCAAGTTTATGTATATATGAGAATAAGGTGCAGTTTTAATGAGAATTAAAAAAAAACAAAACACTTTTGCTCCTACTCCTCTTGATGGTACCAAAGACTAACTCTTTAAAGGAATTATCTATTTTAAAATCAAATGCGTTGACCTTTCTCAAGGCCATCAAGTCGACAGGAGGTTGTTGTTCAGATGCTAAGTCGTGTCCAACTCTTTGTGACCCATGAACTGCAGTGTGCCAGGTTTCCCTGTCCTTCCCCATCTCCCTTAGGTTGCTCACACTCATGTCCATTGCATCAGTGATGCCATCCAGCCATCTCATCCTCTTCTGCCCCTTTCTCCTCTTGCCCTCAACCTTTCCTAGAATCAGGGCCTTTGCCAATGAGTTGGCTCTTCACATAAGGAGGCCAAAGTAGTGGAGCTTCAGCTTCAGCATCAGTCTTTCCAGTGAATATTTCCTTTAGGACTGACTGGTTTGATTTCCTTGTTGCCTCTGGCACCACAATTCAAAAGCACCAGAAGATGGGGCACAGTATAAAGTCCTATTTCTATATTAGGGAGTGTGATCTCCCTTTTCAGAAAAAGAAGCCTGCTATCCAGTCTTCCCTCCACCTTTGACAATGATCACCAAGGCTCCAGGAAGCGGCTACACCAGTCTCTTCTTCACTTTCCACAGCATGCACTAGATCTACAACAGGAACTTCAATTTGTGAAGGTTGGATGTTTCCCTTTACAGGTGGTAAAAGTCTAACATCGTCTAATTTGAACAGAAACAGAATATAACTATCAGACCCAGAAGAGGAGATAAGGGGTGGCATGCCAGCTGAGGCACCAGAACAAAACTCAGTAGTGCCGCTGGGATTTACCCTTAAAGTCTGTCACATCCTACATCCATCCCCTGAAGATTTTAGGCAATTCTTTGCTGATATTAAGTATATTTAAATGTGCACATGTATTATGTATACCATTCCTTGATAATGATCCAAAGGAAAATATTTTATAAAATCAATGAAAACTTTAATGCCCATTCCTTTCCATTGTACCAAAGGCTACTTTAAAGTCAAACGGTATGGTCTCTGGGTCCTCTGGATCTTCCCTTGTACACACTCCTCATGCAAGTCAATGATTATATTCTGAGCCCCATGACTCCCTATATTGGCCACATGCTCAACTGTAACAGTAGATTATAATTTTCAAACTACTGAAGTGTATTCTGTGTATTAGATAACATGCTCAGTGTACATCAGTATGTCCCCGTCCTCATAAAGCTTACAATCTAATAAGGAGGAAAGACAGAATTAAGCTGCTCCAAAAATACAATTTTCCTTAAACAGGGGAAGTGGGTGAGAAATGACTTATGGGATCATAACAGCTAAAATGACAAAAAAAAAAACAAAAACAAAAAAAAACTTAGGGGAAGAAAGCAGAGAATGGCAGCAAATATCCTCCAAGGACAAACTGTAAATGTCCTGAGATGACAGCACAGCAGGTTAGGGAGGACAGGTCAGAAATTATGCCAACATCAGGGAAGAGGGGAGAGCCAGACTTGGGAACTCAATTGTGGAATTCTACAATTTCCCTTGCTATTCAAAACCAATCAAACAAAAATCTTTGCATACTAGTTGTGTAGAGTGTTTTTCAAAACCTACAGGGTAACTGATGCCATGGAGTGGATGAAATTGCCTGGGGAGAATATGCAGGTAAGAGCGGCAGGAAACAGAGTATAATGGGCCATGAGACACACTCATATGCCAGTCAGGGCAGAGAACAGGACCCTGGAAAAGCTTGCAGAGGAAAAGCCAAAGTGAGAGGAGGAAAACCATGCTGGGTGGGAGACTAGAGACTGACCCCTGAGAAGGAGTGCTTCCTAGAGGAAACTGTGGTAAACAGAAATAAGTGCTGGCAAGTTGGAGTAAAACCTGAAGCCTGGGGACTTCCCTGGTTCCAGTGGCTAAGACTCCATGATCCCAATGCAAGGCACTGGGGTTCGATCCCTGGTCAGGAAGCTGGATCTCACATTGCACAACTAAGATCCCACATGCTGCAATGAAGACTGGCATAGCCAAATACATATACATATATTAACATACATATGTAATAAATATACATATATATATATATATATATACACCACAACCCTGGGGCCTATAATAGACTGAGTGAAAAGAAAGGACACTGATGAAAGGAGCGAGAGCAGCGGCCATGACGTCTGGGGTAAAACCAAAGAATCAAAACTGTGGTGGTTTAGTCACTGAGTCGTGTCCGACTCTTGGCAACGCTATGGACTGAAGCCTGCCAGGCTCCTCTGTCCATGAGACTGTCCAGGCAAGAATACTGGAGTGGGTTGCCATTTCCTTCTCCAAGGGACCTTCCCCACCCAGGGATTGAACCCGGGTCTCCTGCACTGTAGACAGAGTCTTTACCAACTGAGTTACCAGGGAAACACTGTAACGTGAGAAATAAATGTTTTGTTTTTTGTTTCTCTTTGTTTGTTCTATGATTTTCTGACAGGTAGTATACTGAACTAAAGACCTGGGAGAGAACAGTTCCTGTTAGCTCTATGCAAACTTCGTATTCATAAATTTTAAATTCTAAAGCATTTTATGATATATGTGTGTTGGTCCAGTTGGCAGGAGTGACTGGCTCAGGGTCAGGCACACCCGTGTTTGCACACACGCCGGTCATGCATGCTCAGCTTGGGGCCTGCACAGCCAGCACATGCCCTCCAGCACGTACACACCATACACACCACACTGTGTGTGTGTGCTCAGTCGTGTCTGACTTTTTGTGACCCCATGCATGGACTGTGTAGCCCACCAGGCTCCTCTGTCCATGGGATTCTCTGGGCAAGAATACTGGAGTAGGTTACCATTTCCTCCTCCAGGGGATCCTCTCAACCCAGGGATCAAACCAGTGTCTCTTGTATCTCCTGAATTAGCAGGCAGATTCTTTACAAGTATGTCATCTGAGTATATATATTTTCTATGTTAAGAATTAAAAAGAAAAAAGATTAGTATACTGTTGCTGCTGCTGCTAAGTCACTTTAGTCGTGTCCGACTCTGTGCGACCCCATAAATGGCAACCCACCAGGCTCCCCTGTCCCTGGGATTCTCCAGGCAAGAACACTGGAGTGGGTTGCCATTTCCTTCTCCAATGCATGAGAGTGAAAAGTGAAAGTGAAGTCGCTCAGTCGTGTCTGACTCTTAGTGACCCCATGGACTGCAGCCCACCAGGCTCCTCCCTCCATGGGATTTTCCAGACAAGAGCACTGGAGTGGGGTGCCATTACTTTCTCCGAGTATACTGTTAGGTTTCCTTAAAATTCCTATAACAAATTTACAAACTAGTATTTTGAACAAAAAACATGATAACATCCAGTCCTTCTTCCCCTAGATAAAGGGCATGGTGGCCTGAGTCAAACACAGTGTCTGCTCTCTCACTCCACCTAATAATACTGTCGTGACTATTGTCCGTGCCTGTGACACTGTGACAGCTTCAAGGGACCAGGAACAGTGCTTCTGCTGGAGCTGCGATAGTGAGTCTGGTCAATACCCTCATTCTGCCCTGCTCTCCCCAAACCACCCCCTGATTAACTGCATATAAAAAATTCTTAAGGCAATAGCCAAATGAGCTTTGAGGACCTAGGAGAAACAATTTTCAACTTGAACTATGCTTGGTCCATGCCAAACCAATAAATCCCTTTACTTTTCTACATGATTAGAATTGCTTTCGGTGATAGTGAAAGTAAAAGTGAAGTCTCTCAGTTGTGTCCAACTCTTCGGGACCCCGTGGACTGTAGCCCACCAGGCTCCTCCGTCCATGGGATTCTCCAGGCAAGAATACCAGAGTGGGGTGCCACTGCCTTCTCCAGGGGATCTTCCCAATCCAGGGATTGAACCCAGGTCTCCCACATTGCAGGCAGATGCTTTAACCTCTGAGCCACCAGGGAACCCATGGACAAACCAATAAATCCCTCATCTAAATGGTTAGAATTGCTTTGGGTGATAAGTTCCCATCAATAAAGTATGGATAGGGGTGAAGTAAATGCTTACCACAAGCATTCTGGTAATATTGTCAAAATAAACCAAGAGAATAAAAAATACTCAACTATCCACATCCTCATGAACAAAATCAGATTAACTTTATATTACCTATAAGCGTGGTTGAATAAAAGTAGACATGTTTATAAACCAGTCATCTAAAAAGCTAAAGAATTAGCATTATTATATTGAAGGATAAGTATATATTCCTCGATGCTTTTATTTAAATCAAGAAAAGGAAAAAACACTTTAAATAAATGAAATGTAATCATAAAACTATATTCAAATAATAAAAGCAACAGTAATTACTTGAGAGGCCTCTATATACACAAACTCTGTGCCAGAATTTTAGCAGTTATTTCAAATAACAGTCACCAAAAAACCTAGTGCCTCAGATGGTCAAGAGTCCACTTACAGTGAAGGAGACCAGGTTCACCCCCTGGGCTGGGAAGATCCCGTAGAGAAGGGAATGGCAACCCACTCCAGTATTCTTGCCTGGAGAAATCCATGGACAGAGGAGCCTGGAGGGCTGCAGTCCATGGGGTCACAAATCTTCGAACAGGACTGAGGGAGTAACACTTTCACTTTTATGGGAGGGGACATTATTCCTATTTTCAGATAATATCAGGGAGGTAATATAACTAAGGATATAAGGCATAAAGTATCAAGGTTAGTATTCAGACCTATATCGTCTATATTCTTCCATTGTATCTGGCATTAGGTACTTAATTTGGATAACATTAGTTGGAAACTTATTATGAAAGTATAGGCATTAGGGAAGATAATGTAAGAGCTATAAAAAGAGGTAAAGGTATATATTTCCAACTCCACTCTAAGTGTACATATAGATTATACCTGTTACTGACTTGTGTGCCTTGTGTATTCTGTTACTCCCGCTGTTAGTATTTCAAGAAGTAGCCATTTCGTCTCCACGAGGCTTTTTTTAAACTCCTGTAGGAAGGCTTTGGTGGTTGTGCTTCCATTGTTACTTAGATATAAATTTTTCCCTTGTTAAAACAATTACTTATACAGTGTAAAATTTTTTAGTGTTTGTTATTTTGTTTTTGCTTGTCTCCATTAGACTTGGGGGTAGATATCCTATACCCTAGTGATCCAATATTTTTACTAACCATATTGCCTAATCTAATAACAGGTACAGAGTACACATTGAGGGATTTATTAAGCCCATTTTGAAAGGAAAAAGTGAAGGAAATCTGATTCTCTTTGTAGGCTATATACTGCCTATGGAAAGTTCTATTGTACGTTTTGATTATATAGTTCACAGCACAGGGACTCAGATAAAGAACACTGATAACAATTTTTTTTAATTAATTGCAAAATTGGTCTTTGTAAGTCCATAAGAAAAACAGATAAAAGTGCTTGGGGTGGAAAGGGGATAGATAAAGAAGAGCACAGCCATATCATCAGGGAGGGGAGGTCTGTGTACATCAGAAGAGAACCTCAGTTCTCGGTTTCTCACAGGCCTCTTCTGGTGTTTTCCTCTGAATGTCATGCCAACAGGAGGTAGGATTTCAAATAGTTCATGTTGCTCTGTATACTTTGATTTACATTCCATCTTTGTGGGACAATTTTGTTTTAAAATAAACAATAAAAGTATAATTAAACCAGGGATAAGACAATGAACAACATAAATGAGACTGAATTGAGAATAATTGCTATGCAAGCACCATTTCTTAACAGCTAGATATTACTTTCTTAAGACAATTGATGGCAACAGGAATGGATTTTTGCCATTCATTACAAAACCATTTGGATGTTACATGAAGCAGAGGAATTACAATACTCTTTGAGGGGAAGTAGAGTAGGAATAAGGAAGAAATGGTGGGAAAGGGGGGTTCTTTAATAAAATCCTAATTGAATTCAGATTTTTCGCAAGTAGTTACAAATGTCCTAGAAAATGATTTTGCTGACAGCCATGTAAAAGCTGTAAAAGTTTTGCATGTGAACAAGGCACCCGCTGAAAGACTTCACACCTTTTTAGGTGGTAGAACACCACCAGGAAAGCCAGGAAAATAGGGATACAGAACAGAGAATATGGCTAATTATAAAACTGATTGTACATATGGTTTTGTGGCTATTCTAACTTTAGGTTTAGATGCACGAGTTTAGTAGTGGAGTCTGACTGTATTATTTCCCCCTAAAATTTGCCTATAATTTAGGATATGTTACCACTAAGTCAGGATCAGTTTATCATGGTCACATCAAACATATATACTAATAGGGATTAACATACTTCCCTAATGACTTATTAAGAGCTAAGCACACACATTTAGAAAGGAAGCACAGAACCAAAGGAAATAAGCCTGGAAAGAAATTGTTCATTTAAATTCTGTATACTCCATAACTGACATCCGTTTCACTCAATCTTGGTATCATTCCCAGGCTAGATGAGTATTTCTGTAAGAATCTAAGGCTCTTTCAAGGTCCAGCCTGGATGCAGTTTTTCTGAAGTTCAGTCTCCCATAGCCTTTCTTCTGTAGGCAGCAACTCTAACTCCCTGGTAGGGAGACTTAACTACCTACTTATAACTTAATCAAAGAACCAGTATCAGTTTGCCGCTGGACAATGCTTCCAGCCCTCCCAGTTCCTGCCAACAGCTAGTTATCCTTCTCTGCTTCCCTGCTGTCAGCTCTTGCTTCCTCTCAGGCCACTGGAGGCAAAGGAATGAGAAAAAAAAAAAAAGCTCCTTAGCACCACGGTGGCTTGTGGGAAACACTGTGAACTTTTTCCCCAGCAGGAATAAAGGTTCTCAGTACTTGTACTTCTTGCTTCACGTGTCTCCCTTTGCTCTGAATAAAACAGGCTGTGAATTTTAAAAATGTAATGGCGAGTTTATGAATTGCCCAATAAACTGACTTTGAAGGGAATTAAACAGGAGGGTTCAAAAATACACAAACAATCTTCATGTCTGTAATATGAATATGTATGGCTGAGCCCTTTGCTGTCCACCTGGAACTATCACAACATTGTTAACTGGCTGTACTCCAATATAAAGTAAAATGTTTAAAAAAAATAAAAAAATAGAAAACTAAGGCAACAACAACAAAAAATATTTAAAAAGTAAAGAATCCTCCTGCTAATGGAGGAGATGTGGGTTTGTTCCCTGGTTTGGGAAGATCCCCTGGAGAAGGAAATGGCAACCCACTCCAGTATTCTTGCCTGGGAAATCCCATGGACAGAGGAGCCTGGCGAGCCACAGTCCAGGAAGATGCAAAAGAATCAGATACGACTTCGTGACTAAACAACAACAGAGGGAAACAATATGAAAGATGCTGTTATAACAGAACACATAGCTTAATCTGAAATGAATATAGTATCTTCTTAAACAATGTCAAGAAAACTATTCAGAAGTAAATGCTATAGCTTGCCTAAATAGTAAAGAAATATTCAAGAGCCTCTAATTACACTAAGAATATATTAAAATAAGCATCCAGAATTGTGGTTCAACAGTCCCTCACAAATTGGTACACGAATATATATAAATACTATCTCAAAGTTGCTCCCAAACTTCTTGAAATTTTACATAGAAACACTGTATCTTTTCAAGGGAGAAAAAGAAACTTTTAACATTCCAAGTGACAGATGTCAAGACTCAAGAAATACCTAAATATTCATAACTTAGCAGACATTCTAAACAACCATCCAGGAATATATACATATTTGCTTTAATGTTATTCCTGGGACCCATTAAAAGGAAACTATATAGGAACCCTGGAAGCACAGAGTGAAAATACACTAAGAGGTAAACTCCACTAACTGGCTTACATAACTCACATTCAATTGCAGTTTTATGTTTTAAGTAATTTTTGAATATAACAGAATCATCTTCATTAAATAATTTCTCTTATAAAAATTAGAAAATAAAGTTATGTGTATACAGTGAGTAAAACATGGGATATAGACACAAAAGACATGAATTTTAGGACTGTCGTCATATATGATCTCAAATTGTGTAACTTTCCCTTATTTGTAATATAATTAAAGCTTACAATTATTAAACACATTGCATTCAAGGTATTATTCCAAAGACTTAATATCATTAAATATTTTAATTCTTACAAATGCATATTAAGATAGGTGTCATTATAATCCTGTTTTAAGATGATGAAGGTGAAATACCAAAACCTTAAGTAATGTGACACAGGTTATACAGCTAGGAAGTAAAGGAGTCAGGATCAGAATGTGGGCAGACTGTCTACAAAACTGAATTCATAACCATTGTGTTATACTGTCTCAAAATTAAAATTATAGAAAGAATACTGACTTGGCAGGTTGGTTGCACTAAGTGAAATTATGCATGCAAAAAATGCTTTATACCCTTTAAAAGTTTAAAGAAATACAATATAAATAGAAAAATTATGTAGGCGTGTATACAGGAAAAAGGACGTGAAGAGTGAGGATGCTGTGACTTGGCTACTGCCTATATGTTACAGCCAAGCGAAAGGAAGGGGCACCTGAGATGACTCAAGAGTTCCCCCACTGGTTACTAAGGATAGCTGATGGCACTTAATAATAATTTTTGAAAGGCATCACAATATGTGGGGAAGATGATTCCAGTTTTGGATACAGCGACTTTGAGGATCCAGGAAGACACCATGTAGAGATCTCAGGCAGGCAGTTTTCAAACTTATGTTTGTAGTTTAGAACAAAAGGTCTGATTCTGTGATATAGATTGGGGGATTATCTGCATTAAAGAGATGGACAAAGCCTAAAAGCAGATGAGCTTTCTGAGAAAGAACAGGGGAAAAAAAAATTAAAGAGGCCCAGGACAACCCCTGAGGAAGTATACACACTGCAAAGAGAGACAGGTGAAAAGGAGACTGTGAAGGAGACGGGGTCATGGTTGATAGAACAAGCAAGGCAAGGGAGACACGAGAGATGTTTAAGGAAACCAGGTGAGTAAGAGAGTTCAGGGAGTGGGTGCAAAGACCTGCAGGTCAATGATGGTCTTAGAAATCAAGTATTTGATAGTTTCCTCAGATTAACTTCCTAGTTATTTTATAATTATCAAAATAATTACAACAAATGTGTATAAAAATCATGGTGAGAAGAACTGGTTCTGGTCCAATGTTTACTACTGCTGATGTTGTATGTTTAGCCACACTAAAAAAGGAGATATCTATTGTTTTATTTAAGTTCAGCTTAAAAACAAAAACAATTTAGGTGTCACTAAAGTATACCATCAAGTTGCAGGGGAAATACTGGTTGGCATAATGTATCTTGTGATAAGGGTCAAAAAATAACAATTATTCTGCTAATCACTAAAATTAAAATTTTATCAGTAAGTCATAATAATTATGGGCTTCCCTGATGGCTCAGAGGTTAAAGTGTCTGCCCGCAATGCAGGAGACCCGGGTTCAGTCCCTGGGTCCGATCCCTGGGTCAGGAAGATCCCCTGGAGAAGGAAATGGCAACCCACTCCAGTATTCTTGCCTGGAGAATTCCATGGACAGAGGAGCCTGGCGGGCTACAATCTATGGATTCGCAGAGTCGGACACGACTGAGCGACTTCACTTCACTTCACTTCATAATAATTATATCTGTCTTTTCAAGTTAATCTTGTTAAGATAAAACAAATATGAAAATGTTTCTGACTCATAAGGAAACATGTGTTTTGTGTACCAATTGTTAGTTACAAGATAGAAACTGATTTTAGGAAAAAAAACTATTAATACAAATGGATTTCAATATATAAAATATTTGTGTGTATAATGATTATATTATTTCCTTATCCATGAAAGTAATTTTCATAATATGCATATAACAGTATCAAGATATTAGAACTTTTTCACAATTTAAACATGTGACTTTAAAGAAAACTGATTAAGTATGAACAGATACCATTGTCCTTCACTAAAAAAAACAATGGGTGTCTATAGGAAGAAAAAGTATAATGTAAAAGTTTCAGCTCTTTATCTAAAGCTGTCTGACCTTTGATGTTACATTTGCTCAGGCAACTCTTGCCCTCATTTAGTTGGGGGCAGCATATATTGATTGACAAGGGAAAAAGACAAAAGCGAAGAACAACAAAAGAATTAAGTTGGGAGTAGGCTGGCAGTCATCGAAAACTTTTTTATTTTTTCATTTTCAAAAATATTTAAAACTTAAATCTATTCTTTCTTAGCTAGTTGAGGAATCTTTTCCAAGAGAATAAGAACTCTCATCAATATCACTGTTAGGAAGAATATGAGCCAATGTCTTTGTTTTTTTTTTTTTTTCCAAAAAGAACATTTAGTTACATGGGAATGGCTGAGCCAGGACAAAAATTTTTGGTAGGGAAGATTCCCTGGAGAAGGAAATGGCAACCCACTCTAGTACTCTTGCCCAGAAAATTCCATGGATGAAGCCTGGTGGGCTACAGTCCATGGGGTTGCAAAGAGTCGGACAAGACTGAGCAACTTCATTCACTCTAAAAGTAGAATCTATGCATCAAACTAGAAAATTGAAACAACTATCCCTGAGATACTACTTTGAGATAAATGGAATCTAGAGGGCAACATTTGAATAGAAGACCTAGAGTTACAATGAATAATGCCGTGTTTTTCAACATTTTCGTCATTGCCCCCCAACCGACTAAACACACACACACACACACACACACACACACACACACACACACACACACAAACCTTTTAAGACTTCCCCCACCCCCACAATCGCTTCCAACCCATGAAATTTAAATAGTGCAGATCAACTACATATCTGTTTACATATACTACGACGCTCTAGAGGACAAAAATAATTAAATTATCTAAGTTTTGCTTGCCCTCCCTTAATGATCAAATTTTACTCCCACTGGGATGACAGCACCCTCTTGAGAATGCATGAATAAGGTGTGTTTGTGAAACCAGGAAGATAGGCATGCTGTTGAAAATAAGGGCACACATACTTCTTGATGCAGCAAAAGCATATGTTGTATGAAAGGTAGTCAAGGAATTGTTTGATTATGGATCTTCTAAGAGCAGTCCATGGGGTGGTAAAGAGTCACACACGACTGAGCAACTGAACTGAACTGAAGAGTATATAAAAAGGACATGCCTGGCCCATGCCCCCTGGATTTTATTCCTATCAAGCTCATTTTAGGAGCTATTAGAAAAGTCTGCTCTAAAACTCAGAGAAGGTAATGCCACCCCACTCCAGTACTCTTGCCTGGAAAATCCCATGGAAGGAGAAGCCTGGTGGGCTGTAGTCCATGGGGTTGCTAAGAGTCGGTTGCGATGGAGCGACTTCACTTCCACTTTTCACTTTCATGCATTGGAGAAGGAAATGGCAACCCACTCCAGTGTTCTTGCCTGGAGAATCCCAGGGATGGCGGAGCCTGGTGGGCTGCCATCTATGGGGTTGCACAGAATCGGACACAACTGAAGTGACTCAGCAGCAGCAGCTCTAAAACTACAGGAATTGACTAACAAAGATCGTAACGGTAGCTTTCCAACTTGGCAAGCAAAAGAACATGTTTGACTATTTTTATTTATTCTGCTAATATTTCTTTGGCCTCTCTTATAGGAGAGCCTATATACACGCAGAATTTAAGTCTCCTAATTAAAAGAGAGAGAGAGAGTCCTATTAGTTCACATAGCTTTCAGAAGACCTTGCTTTAATAAATAAAATGCCTTTTAAAAAGTCAATAAATGGATTTTTCAAAATGTACTGGGGTTACAAATGTTTATTTGCTCAACATGTAATAATTAAGTTCTTCTGTCATAGGACTATTTTAAAGTCTATAGCTAAGCATAAAATAAGCTGATCTTAAATATTAAGTGCAGAGCATTTTTATATTACAATAAAGAAAAAGAAAATATAAAATGTGTAATGAATTGTTAACCACATAATATAATTGATATTTTTATAAAACTATAGATAATATATTGGAATAATCCGAAATATCTGAATGTCTTCTTATTCATGGAAAGGTGTTACTAAGGCTGGCTAGGGTAGAGGGAATGGAAACTATGAAAATAACTCATGTAATGACTTCATAAGTGTACTTACCTACCTTACCAATTTGTTATCAAATATAACATGAAGCTTTCACTTATGACCTACATATAATCATAATGCACATAAGATTAAAGTGTTGAAAAGGTACTTATTATATAGGTTTTCAAATTTTTATTTTTCTCATATTTTCATCCCAAAAGGTCATCTCAACACATCTCAAAACCATTGAATTATGGTGGGTTTGTGTTGGCGCACCTCAAACACCTGTCATTAGTTTTTTTATTAAAGGTAATTAAATTCATAAGGGTCAGTTAGACAATTAGATGGAGAAACAAAGATAGATAGCTGCTTCTGGATTGTTTCTCCCAAGCTATAAAATCCCTCCATAAAAACTGAAAGTTGACATTTTTTAAATTTAATAGAATATAAGCTTTTTAGTTAATTTTTCAATACATTTCTTAAATATTAATATGTTTTTAAAAGACATAATTATTGTATGGTAGGCTTTCTATAATATAGTTATGAACTATGGGCTTTAAAAGTTATGGCTTTAGGCTTTAAAAGTTATGCTATCATTCTTTTAAACTTAGAATTTATGCTTCTATAGGTAAAACTTACTTTAAGGAGCTTAACTATATGAAAATGTTTTCATGAAAGATAAATCAGGTGGTAATTCTTTGCTGTATTACAGAATTCTTTAAAATAACACAATTTTCAACTGCATCTCAAGTTATTCATTTTATGAATGCTAAATTAAAGAAAAATTCTCCAAATGATAGTTACTTCATAACGTGAGTTTTACTTATACTATTTTATGTTTTTAAAACTGCTTAAATCAAGTACCTGGAACATTTATGAATTATGAAATAAAATGCAGAGGTTGATTTGAACTTGCACATTCAAAAAAACATATTTCTTATATGACCTACATAGAACAAAACTTTCAAGTACTATTGCTTGATTACTTTGGATTTACATACGCAGCAAAGATGATTTACCTAAATAATATAATGATATTTTTACCCTTCTATTACATAACTTAGGTGGAATTAGCAATTAAATTTCTCTTTCATTTGAGGTAATAATCAGAGGGATCCTAGAATTTATATGGCTCTGGAAAAAGGCAGTTTTATTTTCCTCACAAACTTTCAAAAAGTCTTTTTTCTTTTTAAATGAAGTAAATGATTCTGAACCCATCCACAAAGGATACATCCAATTTATTGACTGATGTGAATAATGCAGAAAGAATAGAGACCTACAATTTTAAACCAATTTTAAAGAACTCCAGTGGCAGAAGATCTTGCAGGGCTATATTTAGTGTGAGGTGACTGCCCCCTCAAATCTCTTTCTCACATTTTCAGTCCAGTAACGTATCTAACCTCTGGATCTGGCAATGTCAATCTCCTGTAAAACCCTCAGTAGCGTTCTCTGACCTGGCCTCTCTCTCAATCATTCATGTTCTAAGTTAATACGTCCTTCATTCTATTTCACCTTCTAACCTTTCATAGTCACAATTCCAATGAGGAACAGTCAGAGAGAATCAAGACAGAGAAGAAAGGAGGCTCTTTAAACTGAACTCCCTTTCTGTCAGACACCTTCCCTGATGGTCCACCTCATCCTCCCCCAAGGACCAGTTCAGTGTCTTTCCTTGGGGTACTCACACTGCCCAATGCACATCTTGAAAGTGACAAATATCACCCAACAAACCTATAACTACCTGGCTTTGTCTGTCTGCTCCCTGGACAGTGGGTTCCATGAGCTAATGCCCACATCTCTTTGTTAAGTCAGGAGCTAGGCTGGTGCCTGACCCAGCAGTAGGTGCTGAATCACTGTAGAATGAAGGAAACATAGGGGACTAACAAGTCATTTGTAAAACTGCCTTGAAATTCAAGCATGAGTTACTTTCTCCCTTGATTTGTTTCACAGATTGTTACACAACATGAAATTTGCTTTGTTATTTTCCTCTTTGGCTTATTTCCTCTAGAGGAACATCTATTGTTAGAGACTTACTGTACCAACATCACCGACAATCTTAGCATACATGTCTGGTAAAATAATATCGTTGGCCCTCTATATCCCAGGATGTGGAAACCACAGATACAGAAGACAGACTGTACTACGTGATTTTACACAAGGGTCTTGAACATCCTCAGATTTTGCTATCCTGGGAACAGAATTCTAGTCCCCTTCACAAGAAACAAGGGCTGACTATACTGAATCATATGAAGTAGTGTGTGTTGGAGGCAGACAGAGCTGGGCTCAAATTCTGGGTCTCATATTGATCTGAACAAGTCATTTAACCTTTATTTTTCTCATGTGTGAAATGAAGGTAATCATTCCTACCTCTCAGGGTTGCAAATCAGGTTTAAATGTGATATTATACATAGAGCATTTATAGTACTACCTTGCTCAGAGTAAATAATTAAGACATTGGAGCTATGCTTAGACTAGCATGTTCAAAGACTGTCAAATTAAGATAAGTCACCCAAATAGTATGCATGTCCCAATTCCTCAAGGAATATATACTCCCAAAGAAAAACCCATGTCTCTTCAATGAAAAGGAAAAAGAAAAAATTGTATTTCCCAAGGTATTTATTCTCTCTGCTACTGAGATTAATGTGTATATATCACCATCCTGCTTTGTTTGGGAGGGTAAGCTGGGGTGGAGAGTGAAAACTCAGATAATGATCTAAAGTTTTAGAGGGGAAGAAATTCACCTTCTAAATCCTATCTCCTATTGGCAAGCTGCTCAGGAGAAACTCTGCCAGAGCAGATTATTTGTGTTTAGAGAAGTCATCATCACATCTCAAGAAATGACAGCCATATACATAGCTTACCAGCTCCAGTAATATAATCTATCGCCTTTTGCATCATACGGTTATAAGGATCTTTACAGCCTGCTTAAATAATACTGGAATAGTCAGCTATTCAGTCTTTAGCAAAAATAAACTCTCTGATCAATACTTTTTGGAAGGAAGATCTAGGGACTTCTTGGTAACCTCTACAAGCCTATGAAAAGTTCTAAAAGGCTGTGAGCCAAATAACAAGATATACTATACAGTAAAACTGGAGAGAAGAGAATTAGTGAAGGGGAGAAATGATTCAAGACCCTAATACTACAGCAGAAAAATTGTGAAGTGTAAAGAAAATTCTTACCAGGGGACCAGTGGGGAGAGTGGGATACTTTTTCATTTATTGCTATCTCATTTAGGAAAATTCCACCAATAAGATGAGGTCATCACCCAGGTTGGCATTTGGGATTGGATCTGGCAGAGGCCAGGTTAAAGATTTAACTCTAAATTAGGAATTCAGAGGCTAGGTATGATGACTATTATATATTAATTTATCTTTACTCACATGTCCTAGGATAACACTGTTTTTCCCTCTTTAGGAAGATGAGTAATTTGGCATAGGATCTTGGACCTAGCTGACTCCCTGAATTTAGAGGATTCTTCTGTGGGGGACTGATGATAATTAAGTGAGGTTCTAGAGTGCTTTTAAAATGCTGCTGCTGCTGCTAAGTCGCTTTAGTCATCTCCGACTCTGTGCAACCCCATAGATGGCAGCCCACCAGGCTCCTCTGTCCCTGGGATTCTCCAGGCAAGAATACTGGAGTTGGATGCCATTTCCTTCTCCACTTAAAATGCTAGGTAACAACAAAGAAGGTTTGAAGAAATTCCTCTGTTTCTAAATAATATTAAATTACACAGTTCATTCTGGAACCTCAACCATCGACAACTCAACAGTGGAGCTAGAGAAGTTTATATACTAAACTTCCAGCCCAGAGCTATGTGGATAGTGAGTCCATTCAAATGGGCTTCACTGGAGGCTCAGCAGTAAAGAATCTGCCTGAAAATGCAAGAGACCCTGGTGCTATCCCTGGATTGGGAAGATCCCCTGGAGAAGGAAATGGCAACCCACCCCAGTATTCATGCCTGGGAAATTCCATAGACAGAGGAGCCTGGCGGGCACCATGGGGTCATAGTCAGACATGACTTACTAACTAAACAACAATACATACATACATACAGTATATATACAGTGTGTGTTTGTGTGTTTGTATGCGTAGTAATCGAAGAGCAAAGGATTAAGGTATTAACTTTAGGAAAAAACTGTACTCTCTTCACTGGGACTTATTTTAAGATCCAGGCCCATTTTATATTTTTTGTTACATTAGGAAATCTGGTATGCAGGCCACAAATTGAACTTCTTATTTGTGATTGTCTCAGCTTGAGGCGATAGAAATGAAAAGAAAGACAAGTGTCTCCTATGCATGGGAATTTTCTTTCTTTATAAAGATATGATTATATACTTTCTCCAGGAGAAAAGTCAGTGCCCTAGATGGTAGATTTTAGCTTAAAATTCGTAACACATGAGGAATAATATTCCATAAGTTAGCATGTCCTGCATATAAAGACAATTTTATTTTCCCAACAAGTCTCTCTAATGAAATAAACATTTGAAGCAATCAGTTCAGTCAGCACAGTTCAGTCAGCACAGTTCAGTCACTTAGTCGTGTCTGACGCTGTGATCCCATAGACTGCAGCACACCAGGCTTCCCTGTCCATCACCAACTCCTGGAGCTTACTCAAACTCATTTCCATCATGTCCATGATGCCATCCAACCATCTCATCCTCTGTTGTCCCCTTCTCCTCCTGGCCTCAATCTTTCCCAGCATCAGGGTCTTTCCCAATGAGTCAGTTTTTTGAAATCAGGTGGCCAAGGTATTGGAGCTTCAGCTTCAGCATCAGTCCTTCCAATGAATATTCAGGACTGATTTCCTTTAGGATTGACTGCTTTGATCTCCTTGCAGCCCAAGGGACTCTCAAGAGCCTTCTCCAACAACATACTTCAAAAGCATCAATTCTTCAGTGCTCAGTTTTGTTTATGGTTCAACTCTCACATCCATACATGACTACTGGAAAAACCATTGCTTTGACTAGACGAACCTTTGACAGAAAAGTAATGTCTCTGCTTTTTAATATGCTGTCTAGGTTGGTCATAGCTTTTCTTCCAAGGAGCAAGTGTCTTTTAATTTCATGGCTGCAGTCACCATCTACAGTGATTTAGGAACCCAAGAAAATAAAGTCTCTCACTGTTTCCATCGTTTACCCATCTATGTGCTATAAAATGATGGGACTGGATGTCATGATCTTAGTTTTTTGAATGTTGAGTTTGAAGCCAGCTTTTTCACTGTCATCTTTCACTTTCATCAAAAGGCTCTTTAGTTCCTAAGGGCAGTATCATCTGCATATCTGAGGTTATTTATATTTCTCCAGGCAATCTTGATTCCAGCTTGTGCTTCATCCAGCCTGGCATTCCACACAATGTACTCTGCACAGAAGTTAAATAAGCAGGGTGACAATATACAGCCTTGATGAACTCCTTTCCCAATTTGGAATTAGACCATTTTTTCCATGTCCAGATCTAACTTTTGCTTCTTGACCTACATACAGATGTTGGCAATTTGATCTTGGTTCCTCTGCCTTTTCTAAATTTATATTTTTTTCTATCTTTGGTATATTGCTCTATAACTGCATCAGAAAGTAGAGATATTATTACTATATATTTGAACCAATAGTAATAATTAATATATCTACTTTCTGATGCAGTTTTAGAGCAATAAACCAAAGAGAAAAAAATTCTTGCTCCTGGTATGAAACACTTAGATGCAAATGACCACAGAGCAGCGGACCTGGCTTCCATGGATGAAGACTGGATGTAGGTCTCATCTTATTACTTTAACTCTTTCTTGAGAATTTTAGTAGGAGGTCAGTCTTTCTGAACAGTAGATTAGGGAGAATCATTAAGACCACACCCAATAACACCACTGATAACCACACAGACCCCAAGGTAGAAAGGCAGGGACCATAAAGGTATCCTACCCTGAAACCAAAACTGAAAGAATTAAAGACATACGAGTTCAATTGCTTATTTTCTTTCTCAACATCCAGATTACTGGTAGACCCTTTTTCTGTTTGTAAAGGGTGTGATCTATTCAACTTGTTAACGTGACTGGGCTACAGAAAAATATGGATAAGTTACATTAGAAACATTCTCCAGTAAGTTACGGTGAAGCTTTTGTAAAGTGACTCTTTTCCCAGATTATGATCATCAGCAAAGACTTGAAGGTTCTTTTGGGCAGAAAGAACATTTCCTATATGGACCATGGTATTTAAATCATGTGGGGAGATAAACAAGTGAGTCCCTTAGCTAGCCTCCACTGAACCCAGCACAGTCTGGATCTGTCTTTGACCCAACTTTCATTTTTATATTTTCCTCCAATCAGTAGATCATTATGTTACAACTCCACAAAATAAAATCACTTAGTGAGATTTTTTAAAAACCACTAATGCCACAGCCTCACAATCACTGATTCTACTGTGAAAGTTTGATGAAGCTCAGGCTTGAGTATTTTCAAGCTCCCCAGGTAACTGTAAGCAGCACTTCCTTAACTCTTAGACTCATGTCATCCTCATGGAATGTTGTCATTAAATGCCAGGCAAAATTGGTTATCAGTGTGCTGTGAATCAAGTCAGGCGCATTACTTTTAAGTCTATGCCATTTAAAAATAGATTATATTTGCGTCCTTGAGCATTTTAACAGGAGTGCAAGCCATTTACAACTGCTCATATTGAGAATTTTGCAGTTTTTCACAGCTCAGTTTTATAGACTTCTAGCGGTGTTACATTCAGCAAACTTGTTTCAACAAGCTAAGAGAAAATGCCAAAAATTAGCACTCCTACTGTTCAGTAGAGTGTATTTTGTCCTCTTATAACTGCTTCAATTCCAGCACTTAGCAGGAAGACATTTAAATTTTTATTGTATTCCTATCTATCAGAAAGAAAGAAGAATTTATAAGTTTGACACTAAACAATCACAGATGGAAGATTTGAAGTAGGATCACACATTTTACACTGAAGTATAATGTAGCTATCACTAAATGCAGACTGACACAAAATCCATCCAACTCTCCCTATGGCTTTAGGGAGAATGTAACATATTCATTAAAGAATGTCCCACAGAATTTCAAATGTCAAAATACAATATAATCATATTGAGAAAATCCTTCAAATTTAGTAATGGAAAATTTATAATACTGCTGAGAGAGAAAATTGCCAGTTTGTAATTATGCCTCATTCTCTGCAGGTACCACTCATTACAGAAACTAGAATAACAACATGGTAATGAGATTCCTAAACAAGAAAGTAATAAAAACATATGTACATGTTATCAGATGACCACACTATTAATAAAAAATAGTTACCTCCATGGTCATGACTTTAGTTGGTTTATAAATAGAGAAAACAACATAAGAAAAGTAGAAAGGCTTTCTCATTTAAACTTTATCTGTTGATAAAAATCTGTTTGCGAAAGCTTCTCAATACCAACCAGGAAAACTCCAGGAGCAGCCCCATTCCTGTTTGCCATGTTTGCATGGGAAGTCCAAGGCCAGCCTCCTGGTTCTTCATTGGCACTTCACTGACAGTTGGACTCACCACATAGCCCCGACCTGTCCCAACTTCCCTTCTTTACTTTCGACCTTCTTGTACTGCGCCTTCTATGCTTTCTGTTCTAGAGTCAGAGAACTTTCCTCTTGGAATTCTCTCTTTACTTCTTATCATTAAGGAATCTTTCAGTTCAGTTCAATTCAGTCGCTCAGTCCGACTCTGTGCGACCCCATGAACCACAGCACGCCAGGCCTCCCAGTCCATCACAAACTCCCGGAGTTCACCCAAACCCATATCCAACGAGTCAATGATGCCATCCAACCATCTCAGCCTCTGTTGTCTCCTTCTCCTCCTGCCCTCAATCTTTCCCAGCATCAGGGCCTTTTCCAATGAGTCAGCTCTTTCTATCAGGTGGCCAAAGTATTGGAGTTTCAGCTGCAACATCAGTCCTTCCAAAGAACACCCAGGACTGATCTCCTTTAGAATGGACTCGTTGGATCTCCTTCCAGTCCAAGGGACTCTCAAGAGTCTTCTCCAACACCACAGTTCAAAAGCATCAATTCTTCGGCGCTCAGCTTTCTTTATAATCCAACTCTCACAACCATACATACTGGAAAAACCATAGCCTTGACTAGACGGACCTTTGTTGGCAAAGTAATGTCTCTGTTTTTGAAGATTCTGTCTATGTTGATCATACTTTTCCTTCCAAGGAGTAAGCGTCTTTTAATTTCATGGCTGCAATCACCGTCTGCAGTGATTTTGGGCCCAGAAAAATAAAGTCTGACACTGTTTCCACTGTTTTCCCACCTATTTGCTATGAAGTGATGGGATCAGATGCCATAATCTTAGTTTTCTGAATGTTGAGCTTTAAGCCAGCTTTTTCACTCTCCTCTCTCACTTTCATCAAGATGCTCTTTAGTTCTTCACTTTCTGCCATAAGGGTGGTGTCATCTGCACGTCTGAAGTTATTGATATTTCTCCCAGCAATCTTGATTCCAGCTTGTGCTTCATCCAGCCCAGTGTTTCTCATGATGTACTCTGCATGTAAGTTAAATAAGCAGAGTGACAATATACAGCCTTGACGTACTCGTTTTCCTATTTGGAACCAGTCTGTTGTTCCATGTTGAGTTCTAACTGTTGCTTCCTGACTTGCATACAGGTTTCTCAAGAGGCAGGTCAGGTGGTCTGGTACTCCCATCTCTTTCAGAATTTTCCACAGTTTATTGTGATCCACACAGTCAAAGGCTTTGGCATAGTTATACCCATGTGAAGGAATCTTTAAAAATTTCCAAATCCTAGGCTATAGACTAAACCAATTCAATATATAGTAGTTTTTGAAACTTTCCAGGTCATTCCAGAGATCCACTGATTTATTGGTTCTCTATTATATCAGCTCTTTTTTAATGGTTTCAAAACTTTTCCCTATTTTTGACAGATAACTGACAAAATTTCAACCCTTGGTCAACCATGGTCTTCTAGACAAAAAGAAAAAAGTCACACAACCAAGAAGCTGATTTGATTTATAATCTTGATTACAAATATCAGTGAGCATTAAGTATAAACCAGATATCCTACTACAGTTTGAAGATGTCTGTTTAATAGTTCTACTTTTTTCTCAAACTCCTTTTTTCTCTTATTCTTTCCACTCTCAAAGACCTCACTGAGAATACAAAAGCTATCAAGGATAGCTTCTTCGTTTTCACACAACTCTGCTTACAACCAACCTGTATTTATACCTAGAAACTGACATGGAAACAATTAATTTAACTGAATGAATGAAAAAATAAACGTGTGAACAAATCAATGAGTTCACTGATTCCAGATTACTTTTGACATTTCAGTTTTATGCATTAACAGCTGATGTGATGGGGAATATGTGTTTTATGATTACAACATGGTTTTCTAGACTACAATGCCATATTACAGTAGTGAAATATTGCTAGTTTTGTTGATTTAATTCTGCTAGTTCAGTATTTTTTAAATAAGAAATTTGAATCATTTATGTTTTGAGATATGCCCTGAGAGTTATATGCAGCATTAAAATTTAAAATAGAATGAAGGTGTACTCATTAGAAAATGTTCTACTATAACACAGAATCCCCAAGAGGAAAAAGAAAAGGAAAACTGAGAAAGCAAAGCTTCTGTTGCAAGAAAGATTCTTATTTTAGTTCAAAGGCTTTCTGAAAGAGTGGAATATGAACATGACAGAACTGAGTGTGATTCAGATCATTCTGCATATGAATCTCTATCTATACATGATGAAACTCAAGAACATGGAGTTAAATCAGAAGGGAAAATCAAAACAGCTTCCTTTGAAACAAAACTAGCAGCAAGCTCTTAATAATAAGATTACAGTATTTACTAAAAAAAAAAAAGTTGTTTAAAAACATTTTCTTCATTATTACATAAGAAATCTGGTTACATGAAAATGAAAATATTTGGAGTTAGCTGTTCAATGTAACTTTCTTCTCACCATTGCCCAGTCTAGGAGAGGATTACAAAGAGCTTTCTGAAGAGCCAGAAAATTATTTTTCACAGAAACCTACTTGGAACTAACTTAATGATGGCAGTACTTTAATACATATCATTATTGAAATTCAAATATAAAAAATGATTACATAATATTTGCATTATTTTGGTACTACACTTAATTCTTGAACAATAACTCAATTTATCCACTAACTTACCCTCCATATCCATGGTCTCTCCTTATTCATAAATTCAACCAACCACTTACTGTGTAGTATCATATTCAGAAAACTAAGATCATGGTATCTGGTCCCATCACCTCATGGGAAATAGATGGGGAAACAGTGGAAACAGTGTCAGACTTTATTTTTGGGGGCTCCAAAATCGCTGAAGATGGTGACTGCAGCCATGAAATTAAAAGATGCTTACTCCTTGGAAGGAAAGTTATGACCAACCTAGATAGCATATTCAAAAGCAGAGATATTACTTTGCCAACAAAGTTCAGTCTAGTCAAGGCTATGGTTTTTCCAGTGGTCATGTATGGATGTGAGAGTTGGACTGTGAAGAAAGCTGAGCACCAAAGAATTGATGCTTTTGAACTGTGGTGCTGGAAAAGACTCTTGAGAGTCCCTTGGACTGCAAGGAGATCCAACCAGTCCATCCTAAAGGAGATCAGTCCTGGGTGGTTTTGGAAGGACTGATGCTAAAGCTGAAACACCAATAATTTGGACACCTCATGCAAAGAGCTGACTCACTGGAAAAGACTCTGATGCTGGGAGGGATTGAGGGCAGGAGGAGAAGGGGATGACAGAGGATGAGATGGCTCGATGGTATCACTGACTCAATGGACATGAGTTTGAGTGAATTCCGGGAGTTGGTGATGGACAGGGAGGCCTGGCATGTTGCGGTTCATGGGGTCACAAAGTGTCAGACATGACTGAGCGACTGAACTGAACTGTTCAAGGGTCAACCGTACATGTAATTAATACTGCAGTATCAGTTTATTTCACAATAAACTGTGGAAAATTCTGAAAGAGATGGGAATACCAGACCACCTAACCTGCCTCTTGAGAAATCTGTCGGCAGGTCAGGAAGCAACAGTTAGAACTCAACATGGAACACCAGACTGGTTCCAAATAGGAAAAGGAGTATGTCAAGACTGTATATTGTCACCCTGCTTATTTAACTTCTATGCAGAGTACATTGAGAGAAACGCTGGACTGGAAGAAACACTGGACTGGAAGAAACACAAGCTGGAATCAAGATTGCCGGGAGAAATATCAATAACTTCAGATATGCAGATGACACCACCCTTATGGCAGAAAGTGAAGAGGAGCTAAAAAGCCTCTTAATGAAAGTGAAAGAGGGGAGCAAAAAAGTTGGCTTAAAGCTCAGCATTCAGAAAACGAAGATCATGGCATCTGGTCCATCACTTCATGGGAAATAGATGGGGAAACAGTGGAAACAGTGTCAGACTTTATTTTTCTGGGCTCCAAAATCACTGCAGATGGTGATCGCAGCCATGAAATTAAAAGATGCTTACTCCTTGGAAGAAAAGTTATGACCAACCTAGACAGCATATTCAAAAGCAGAGACATTACTTTGCCGACTAAGGTCTGTCAACAGTCAAGGCTATGGTTTTTCCTGTGGTCATGTATGGATGTGAGAGTTGGACTGTGAAGAAAGCTGAGCGCCGAAGAATTGATGCTTTTGAAGTGTGGTGTTGGAGAAGACTCTTGAGAGTTCCTTGGACTGCAAGGAGATCCAGCCAGTCCATTCTGAAGGAGATCAACCCTGGGATGTCTTTGAAAGGAATGACGCTAAAGCTGAAGCTCCAGTACTTTGGCCACCTCTTGTGAAGAGTTGACTCATTGGAAAAGACTCTGATGCTGGGAGGGATTGGGGGCAGGAGGAGAAGGGGACGACAGAGGATGAGATGGCTGGATGGCATCACGAACTCGATAGACGTGAGTCTGAGTGAACTCCGGGAATTGGTGATGGACAGGGAGGCCTGGTGTGGTGCGATACATGGGGTCGCAAAGAGTCGGACACGACTGAGCAACTGAACTGAACTGAACTGATCAGGATTGGTGGTTTTTTTTTTTCTTCCCTAGTACACAATTCCTGGACATAGTAACCCATCTGCCTGCCTGGCCATACCTCTCTACAGCAATTCCTGACAAGTCACATGACTGGGCCATGTGCTACTCCCTCTATCTCAGTTGACTGGGCTAGAAAAATGTAGCACGTCTAAGATAACTAGAGAACCACCAGAAAATGGGACAAAATATATCATTATCCTCATTTTCTTCTTTGAACTTCTTTAGCAGTTTATTGACAAACAAGTATAGGCATACCTAGGAGATACTGTGGGTTCAGTTCCAGACCACCTCAATAAGGTGAATATCGGAGTAAAGTGAGTGACACAAATTGTTCAGCTTCTCAGTGCATACCAAAGTTAATTTACACTATACTACAGGCTACACCAACAGCAATATTTCTAAATACAATGTATATATCCTAATTTAAGAAATACTGTATTGCTAAAAAATGTTTACCACCATCTGAACCTTCAGCAAGTTGTAGTAGTAACATCAAAGCAAATCAAATCCCCAGTGAGATATCACCAAATACCTGTCAGAATGGCTATCATCGAAAAGTCTACAAATAACTAAGGGTGGTGAAGATATGAAGAAAAGGGAACCCCAATACATTGTGGGTATGGAAAACAGTATGGATGTTCCTCAGAAAATTAAAAATAGAACTATCATACAATCCAGCTATATCCTGGGAATATATCTAAAGAAAATGAAAATACTAATTTGAAACGATACATGCACCGCGGTGTTCACCGCAGCATTATTTGTAATAGCCAAGGTATGGAAACAACCTTAGTGTACATCAACAGATGAATGGATAAAGAAGATGTGATATAAAAAAATATATATGTAGTTACAAACACATACAGGCACAATGGAATATTACTCAAACATAATGAAATTCTGCCACTCTCAACAATGTGGATGGACCCAGAAGGGATTATACCTCGTGAAACGTCAGAAAAAGAAAGACAAATATGCTATGTTATCACTTATGTATGGAATTGAAAAAAATGAATCAACAAATGAATATCAAAAAACAGAAACAGACTCACAAATTAGTGATTACCAGTGGGGAAAGGGAAGGGTAGGAGCAAAATAAGGGTGGCAGATAAAAAACTACTATGTATACAATAAATAAGCTACAAGGACATTGTACAGCACAGGGAAATATGGCCATTATTTTGTAAGAACTTTTAAAGGAATAGAATATGTAAAAATCTTGAATCACTATGTTGTATACCTGAAACTAACATTGTAAATCAATTATAGTTCAATTGAAAAAAAAAGGGCACTGGTCACAGATTACCATAACAAATATAATAACAATGAAAATGTGTGAAATATTCCAATATTTACCAAAATGGAACAGATACAGGAAATGAGCAAATGCTCTTGGAAAAACAGTGTTCATAGACTTGCTCAGTGCAAGGTTGCCACAAATCTTCATTTTGTGAAAAACATAATATCTGTGAAGCACGATAAAATAAGGTATGCCTGCAACATATATTTACTGAGGTAACCCTATGTGTAAAGCAGATGTTTTTCATTCTATATTTATTTTTAAGCAAAAATTAAACATTAAATAACCACTGATTTTACAAATAGCACAGATATATCCACACAGATTATCAATAACCACATCTTATTTTTCTCATCTGTCTCCTTTTAGTTATAAATAGATTAAAAAAAACATAAAGCTATTAAACCATCAATCAATATCAGGCCTTTCTTACTGAAGAGTTTTATGATGTTTTAAAGTGATTGAAACCACATTTTTTCATTAAACTTGCCAGTCAATGAATGATCTCTAAATTGATTTCCTCGGGCCCCAGTTTCTTCATTTACTTGAAGTTTAATATTCCCAACTGACTTTAATCTTACTCTGTCAAGTCAGTCCTACTCCTTCTTGGACTTTTCCTAAGTTTGTGGTATGGCTTTTTTGCGTTTTTCTATTCTTCTAAGTTTGTCTGGCTGATGCAGCTCATAAATTCTAACAAGAATGCAATTTGTTAATCCAATTTCCTATATATTCACATGACATTCTCTGCTTATCTCTATCACTGTAGTGAGTGAATGTACTAGGACAGACATACTGGTCTGCTTACTTGTCTGGACTCCTTTTGGGTTTTGAGACCCTGATGGCAAGAAGTCTTCGTCACCTAGGAATATCTACCACTTAACAATACTTGGCATATAGTAGACACATATAAATGTCTGAAGCATGAAAGAATGCAATAAATTGTGTTAGAACACATTTTAGAATGTGTTATGAATATATGAAATATATAGTTTAAATTGATATATATCTCAAATTTACTAACGTTCTAAACAGAACTTGCCTTATATCAATCTGCTTTCTCT
The DNA here is from genome assembly GCF_023091745.1 of Budorcas taxicolor. Classification (NCBI taxonomy): domain Eukaryota; kingdom Metazoa; phylum Chordata; class Mammalia; order Artiodactyla; family Bovidae; genus Budorcas; species Budorcas taxicolor. Next base: position 93,945,792 of record NC_068910.1, read on the forward strand.
ACCCCTTTCTCTCACACTGTTTCTGCCTCTCTCTGTGTCTCCTCTGTCTCTCTCTTGCTCCCTTGTTTCACCCTTACTTCTGTGTGAAATAAATCTGAGCACAGGCTTCTAAGAAAAACATATTAAGTTTTATCTAATGCTCACACACACACTCATACATAGAAACCATATAATAAATGTTAACTGATTAACATCATATTGGCTTATCCTAGAAATTGGAATCTATGCAACCATCAAACCTCTTCATACATGAAAGGAAAGTAAGATGTTTTTGCACCAACATTCAAAAGACATCACCATGAATTAAAAACGAACAAACAATATTAAGTCTTAGTGAGACTGACTACAGAAACAGCTTAATTGCTATATAATTAACCACATAACTGTGGTTGCTCTGGTTGTGCTAAGTCATGTCTGACTCTTTGCAACCCCACGGACTGCAGCACACCAAGCTCCTTTATCTTCCACTATCTCCTGGAGTTTGCTCAAATCCATATCTATTGAGTCTGTGATGCAATCTAACCATCTCATCCTCTGTCTCCCCGTGTCCTTCTGCCCTCAATCATTCCCAGTATCAGAATCTTTTCCAAAGAACTGATCCTTTGCATCAAGTGGCCAAAGTACTGGAGCTTCAGCTTCAGCATCAGTCCTTCCAATGAATATACAGAGTTGATTTCCTCTAGGATTGACTGGTTTGATCTCCCTGAAGTCCAAGGGACTCTCAAGAGTCTTCTCCAGCAGCAGAGTTTGAAAGCATCAGTTCTTCGCCACTCAGACTTCTTTAAGGTCCAGCTTTAACATCCGTACGTGACTACTGGACAAACCATGACTAGATGGCAAAGTGATGTCTCTGCTTTTTAATGCGCTGCCTAGGTTTGTCATAGTTTTCCTTTCAAGGAGCAGGCATCTTTTAATTTCATAGCTACAGTCACTACCTGCAGTGATTCTGGAGCCCAGGAAAATAAAATCTGTCACTTCTTCCACTTTTCCCCTTCTATTTGTCATGAAGTGATGGGACTGGATACCACGATCTTAGTTTTTTTAATGTTGAGTTTCAAGACAGCTTTTTCACTCTTTTATTTCATCCTTATCAAGACGCTCTTTAGTTCCTCTTTACTTTCTGCCATAAGAGTGGTATTATCTGTATATCTGAGATTGTTGATATTTCTCCCAGCAATCTTGATTCCAGCTTGTGATTCACCCAGCCCAGCATTTTGCATGATGTACTCTATATAGAAGTTCAATAAGCACGGTGACAATATATAGCCTTGTGCAATCCTTTCCCAATTTTGAACCAGTAAGTTGTTCTATGTCCGGTTCTAACTGTTGCTTCTTGACCCACATATAAGTTTCCTAGGAGATAAGTAAGGTGGCCTCAAACTCCCATCTCCTTAAGGATTTTTCAATTTGTTGTGATCCACACAGCCAAATGTTTTAGCATAGTCAGTGAAGTAGAAGTTTTCCTTTAATTCCTTTGCTTTCTCTATGATCCACTGAATGTTGGCAATTTGATCTCTGGTTCCTTTTCCTTTTCTAAATCTAGTTTGTACATCTGGAAGCTCTCAGTTCATGTACTGCTGAAGCCTAGCTTGTAGGATTTTGAGCTTAACCTTGCTAGTATGTGAAATAAGTGCAACTGTCAGGTAGTTTGAACATTCTTTGGTATTATCCTTTGGGATTGTAATGAAAACTGAACGTTTCCAGTCCTGTGAACCACACAATACCGCCTAGGAAATGTCATTTCATTTTTAACAAGGAATTACTAATTTTACTGATATTTTTAGAGGAAATGAATTAAATATTTTATGATGCTTTTATATTAAACTGTGTACCATCAGATGAGAGCCTAAAGAGGCACTCCTGGATGGAATTGGAATATCAGCATTAATAGAATAGCTAGTAATAATAAAAATAGCAATAATAAATCTAGAGTTAAATTAAATCTAAATAAACATTAACTATGAGCTATATACCTGATAATATGCTGTCTTGTGTACGTATTGAATCATTTTCACCCTAAAAACAATCTTCTGAGGTGGGCACTACTCCATTCCACTACTGAGCAAACAAAGGCACACGGTTATGATGCCCCTTACTCAGCTCACACAGCTAAGCCTGGGTTCCCATCCAGATCATTTTCTTAAAACAGTGCTCTACCTTTTCCCAGAAACATATTTATTAACTGCATTTTGGTAGCTAATCTATATACTGATCTAATACTAATTTTTTTCTAATTTTCTCAAATAGGAAATAGAAGAGAAAGACAATCAGCTCCTCTCATTTTCTAGTTGCACAGTGTTAGGTGAGTTGCTTTTCCTGTTCAAGTTGTAGCGTTAGTAAAATGGGGCTTGGGATATGTACCTAGATATCTGAGTACTCCCTTAATTTTAACCTCAGGTTTCTTTGCAACTAAGACTGTATTAAATTTAAAAAAAAAGAAAACTTTTATGAAGATTAATTTCGATGATGCATAGAAAATGTCTTAGACAATATAGCATGCTGTGTCTATATAAATTTACTTTTACTAATATTTATAATGAAAACTCTTAGGATACAAAAACATGCAAATAATTCAGCTATTTTTGGTCCCCATTTTATACCTGATTCTTTCATATGATGATATGCTGGAATAACAGGAAATATAAACCTATCTATTCATAATTAAAATAACCTAGTAAGCCAAAAAAAAAAAATTCCCCTGCTTCATCCAGAGTGGATTTCTTTCTTTCCTTCTTCTGCTTTTTTTTTTTTTTTTTTTTTTTTTTAGGAAACAGAAGGAGATGACAGAGGACAAAACAGTTGGATGGTATCATTGACTCAATGGACATGAGTTTAAGTAAGCTCTGGAGATGGTGAAGGACAGGGAAGCCTGGTGTGCTGCAGGCCACAGGGTCACAAAGAGCTGGACATGACTGAGTGACTCAACAACACAACTTTATATTTATTGTATTTTAGAGAGAGAGAAAGAGTAAACGTTTTGCTTTTAAAAATCTTCAATTAATTTTTATTGGAATGCCTTAGATTTACAGCACTGTGTTAGTTTCAGCTATACAGCAAAGTGAATCAGTTATACATATATTCACTCTTTTTTGGATTCTTTACCTATATAGGCCATTATAGAATATCAACTAGAGTTCCCTGTGCTATACAGTGGATTCTTATCAGTTTCAAGTTTTATATATAGTAGCATGTATATGTCAACATCAATCTCCCGATTTATTCCCCATTCTTAGTTTGTATTTTCCACATATGACTCTATTCTTTGTGAGTCAGTTCATTTGTCCTGGTTTTTAGAATCCACAAATAAGAGATACATGATATTTGTGTTTCTCTGTATTGACTTCCTTCCCTCCGTATGGTAATCTCTAGGTCCACCTATGTTGCTGCAAATGCCATTATCAGAGTGAAAGAATTTTTTGAAACACAAAATTAGGACTATATAAGATAAAAACAAACAAAATAAAGTAAATCCACCAAACTGGTATCATTGTGAAAAGTTTACATTGATCTTAATGATTTTTGATAAGCAGAACACATATCTAAATGCCTGACAAATTCAGGTAAACATATTTAAATGAAAAAATACAAAAATGTGTTGTTGCTTTCTTCTGTTAATTCATTCTCTCTCTACTAGAGGGAAATAAAAATAAAATTCCAGAAAACTAACAAGTTTTAGAATGCCTAAAACATGAGTAAACAACCAGATTCCTGCTCCTTGGTCTTAAATTTCTTTAACTGATCATTTAAAAAATTTATTTCTTCCATGCCACTTGAAAAAAACAACTTTGCTTAAAACTATAAGTGGTGATTGCAACTAATGAACCACTGCTAAAAATATTACAAGGTAATTATATATACATATATATAAATATACAAAATATCTTTTTTCAGAAAAACATGAAAGCCTTGTGATGTGCTAGATCCTGTGTTAATTGCTATTAGTCTTAAGTGAATAAGACCTAATTTTCTGTTAAATTTACCAAGGCAGTCACATATTTAATAATGTTTTAAATATAATTTTTTATGTGCCACAAAAGGTAAGTAATAGGGTTATATAAAAATGTATAATAGGTAAAACTAGTGAAGTCTGAGGCTTTAGAAAAAGCTTTCCTAAGGAAACAAGATTTGCACATGAAAGATTTTATCAGGTATAGCAGGGGGTGTTTGAGTAGGATGAGTCCAAGAGGGGAGAACAGCAAAATATACAGAGCTCAGAGTGGAAGGAGGTTGGTGCATTTAATGAACTGAAAGAAAGTCTACTTGGCTGGAGCAGGGCCATCAGTGGGGAGACCCATGGGAGACCATTCATGCAAGGCCTGCAAGTCAGCTGGAGGACACTGCAGGCAAGCCATGAGGCAGGAGAGTGCCATGATCAGAAAGTGGAAAAAACAATATTTAAAGTCATGAGAGCTCATGGGAAAATACTAAATTTCATAAGATATCAATAATCAGAAATCATAAGGATATTAGACATTACTGATTTCAAAGTTAGTAGAGAAATGCTAGATTTAGATATGATATTGAGCCAGAAGGAATTTTTAAAAAGTATTTTGTTGGAGTTAAACATTATAAACCATTTGAAGGACAAATGTAGGAAGAAAACGTAAATATATTTTTGAATCCTATATCAAAAATAATCTCAAAATTATATTTGATACCACAAATATGGTCAATTTACAGACCTTATAAGAGAGACTGCTGCTAAGTTGCTTCAGTCGTGTCTGACTCTGTGCGACCCCATAGACGGCAGCCCACCAGGCTCCCCCGTCCCTGGGATTCTTCAGGCAAGAACACTGGAGTGGGTTGCCATCTCCTTCTCCAGTGCATGAAAGTGAAAAGTGACAGTGAAGTCACTCAGTCGTATCTGACTCCTAGCGACCCCATGGACTGCAGCCTACCAGACTCCTCCGTCCATGGGATTTGCCAGGCAAGAGTATTGGAGTGGGTTGCCATTGCCTTCTTCATATAAGACACACACTAATAGATAATTATGTTTATTTAGCTGGGTTACTATTGAAAGTTCTATGAGAAGAGTTTCCAAAACAGAAAAGCAGTTCAGTCAGCCCTCGGTTAAATATATACAGTTAAAATGATATTAATATAAACATTTCAAAGAAGTTATGAAATTACTGGAGATTTGTTAAGATCTTAGCTGTCCATGATCCATTTTTACCTTCAGGGAAAATATTAATACCAAGATTCAAGAAATAGTTCTCACTATGAACTTTCTTCAGACATTTTTTATCTGAAAGTTATCAATATTCAATTAACTAGGGACATTTGCTGCTGTTGCTAAGTCACGTCAGTCATGTCCAACTCTGTGTGACCCCATAGACGGCAGCCCACAAGGCTCCCGTCCCTGGGATTCTCCAGGCAAGAACGCTGGAGTGGGTTGCCATTTCCTTCTCCAATGCATGAAAGTGAAAAGTGAAAGTGAAGTCGCTCAGTCGTATCCGACTCTTCGCAACCCCATGGACTGCAGCCTACCAGGCTCCTCTGTCCGTGGGATTTCCCAGGCAAGAGTACTGGAGAGGGTTGCCATTGCCTTCTCCGAACTAGGGACATTAAGTCTCTGTTATCTGCAGATAGTTTTGTTTTACTCAGATGCTATGTTACATGCTATGGGCTAGAATTGTCTTCAATGAAGGACAGTCTCAGGAAAAAAACTCTATCAGGTACTACAAACTACTGACATTCTCAACTCTTCAGTGCAGGCTTCTGAGCTGACAATGCTTATACAACTTCCAGACTAAAGCATTAAACTAAGTCTGGATTAATAGAATTCTCGGATGCAGTGGGCTTCAAGAATTAATGACAGGACCAACAGCATGAACTCAGAGGTCATCACTGATTTTGTTTCTCTACTAGGAAAGGCTGTACTTGTGAATGATGGTCACTGTGTCTGGGAGGACCAGCTGCCTTTAAGGAACTGAGGCTGATTTTACTTATGAATACAATGCCTTCAAAGTCCACCCAGAATGCCCAGGTTGGTGCCTGGAAGACAAAGTACAATCTCAAGGTCATGAGGGTCACTTCCTGACAGGCTGAGAGGAGAGGGATGCACTGAAAGGTACAGGTTGTACAGGGAAAATCTGGTATGTGCTTTATTGGATTTAGCTTCCTAGTCTCAAGATGGCAAATGATAGAGACTTTTAGAAATCAGATCACAGATTTTTTTAATAAAAACTTTCAGGTAGAAATGAATTAATCCGAAGTGATTCCTGGGTTGGGAAGAGCCCCTTGAGAAGGGAATGGCTACCCACCCTAATATTCTGGCCTGGAGAATTCCATGGACTGTACAGTCCATGGTGTCACAAACAGTCAGACACAACTGAGTGACTTTCACTTTTCACTTTCTAAGGCTTTTATTACAGAAAAGTAAGTCAGGCTCCCATACGCATTCCCCAGTCTTTCCAGCTCTCTCTACCCTAAAAACTGGTAAAATTTCCTAAAACTCAAATGGTTTTGGTTGACCAAATAGAACAGAAAACAATGCTAGTTGATTGTGTATTTTATAATTCAAGATCCTTCAGAAAGCAATGACTTTTGAATAGTCATGTTTCCTATTTTTTAAATAAGTATCTATTTTGTCCATCACAATACCTTGGGCCTTGGTTTGCACATTTATAATACAAATGTACTGGTGTACAGTTACCTCAGAGAAGACCAATAATATTAGCTCAGCATGTTGTTATGACATGACAATTACATCTTCTATGTTCAATGTGCAAACACTACGATAATGAAATAAATCAGAATGATGAAATTCAGAGTAACAATTCTATGTTTAAAAAAAATTCACCCCACTTATTGACAACAATATTAAATAAGATACTAGCCATTAGGTTAATTTTGCAACATATATTAGTATAACAATAATCTTAATTTAATTTTTACAGTTTACACATGACACTGTTTTACAGAAATAAAATTATAATATTCTATTTTAAACCTGAACAGCTACAGCACAATATCCTACATGACTTGTGTCATATATAATATTGGTTAACATTTTAAACACAGATTGGATATAGGTTCAATTCATACTTACCCATGAAATTGAGATACCCTTCTCCACCAAGTGTGTGAGTAATGAGTCGAATCATCTTATGAAGCTGTATTCCACGATCAATAACGGGAGTAAATGGGGTCAGAACACTCATGTTGGTATACATTTCAGCATCCATCAACCAAAATGCCAATGTCTTATCCCCAACGAGTGCCTAATATAATAAAAGTCACTGATGTAAATGCAAAGAATAGGTACTAGGGAGTTGTCATTTATGCTAGAGTAACACATGATTTCATAAAAACAGTACAGGAGAAGTGTGTGAATTAGTATTAATTCCATGTATTTCCCAATAGTCACTATCTATGCTGAAGGTAAACTGGTGAAATACATGAGAAAGCTCATATATCTGTTTCTTTTATGTATAAAATAGCTTGGTGAAAAACTCATGATAAGCTACCTGAATATTTGCTAATACTAAGCATGAGAAATTAGAATAATATGTGTTATAATGTTTAAAATACTAATAGCCTTTTTTAAGAATTTAAACAATGGATTTTTTTAAATTGAATGACAGATTCCTTAAATTCTGTAATGCATGACAATTTTCATAAGTTTCACACACATGATTTCATACAATCCCATAATCTTAGATTAAACTATTAGAATACTAACATGATTTTTAAAAATGACTTGTATATCATGACTTTATTGTTTTAAAAGAATGGAAGAGTTTCTTAGAAATCATTTATATGTATATGCACTTATATTTATGTACATAAAACATGTACATAAATATATTACAATGGACCTTTTTTCCTTTCAGGAGCAAACTGACAACTTTTTCTTAAAATGTAGAACTTGCTTTCTTATTCTATTTGAATCTAATCTAAAACAAGTTTGTTTTATATGAAAATATAATAGTTGACAAATGGGGCAGGTAACTCAGAAACACCCTGAGCAGCAGAAAAGGTCTCTTAATTGGAATGATTTATGGTTAAAAATAGCTAACTAATGCCAAGGATTATTTATTGATAGGAAGAATATATAGAGAAACACAGAGATTAAACCATAATCGCCTCACCATATTACTGTAAAATTATTTTCAGTTTTAGAAAAATATTTTTCTTTATAAACCTATTTTAAAGTCTAAACTATTTTCATATGTTCATATTTGTAATTTTTATTAGGTTTAAAATTCAGAGTATGTTTGCTTTTAGGAAGAATTAGGTAACTTACATCTTTTTGTATATTCTGGACAATTTTTAATACAAAGTGGAATTACATGGATCTTTAAAGTATGAAATAAGTCTTCCATACTGTTTCTGTACATCTTGGAAGAAAAATTATGAAATTAGTCTATCAGTTTCATCTTCAATTTGTTTATTTCACTCATTTCCTTATTCTTTTATTCATTCATATAAAATAAACATAAATTGGAACCCAAATGTGCTACAATTGGCTAGAAGCTTAAAATGTATTTTAATTTTCATATTGTTATATACTTGACACACAAAAAAATGTGGAAAATTTTTTAAAGAGATGGTAATAACAGATCACCTGACCTGCCTCCTGGAAAATCTGTATGCAGACAAAGAAGCAACAGTTAGAACTGGACGTGTAACAACAGACTGGTTCCAAATCGGGAAAGGAGTACATGAAAGCTGTATATTGTCACCCTGCTTGTTTAACCTCTATGCAGAGTACGTCATGAGAAATGCTGGACTGGAAGAAACACAAGCTGGGATCAAGATTACCGGGAGAAATATCAATAACCTCAGGTATGCAGGTGACACCACCCTTATAGAAGAAAGCGAAGAAGAACTAAAGAGCCTCTTGATGAAAGTGAAAGAGGAGAGTGAAAAAGCTGGCTTAAAACTCAACTTTCAGAAAACTAAGATCATGGCATCTGGTCCCATCACTTCATGGCAAATAGATGGGGAAACAATGGAAACGAGAGACTTTATTTTAGAGGGCTCCAAAATCACTGCAGATGGTGACTGCAGCCATGAAATTAAAAGACGCTTACTCCTTGGAAGGAAAGTTATGACCACCCTAGACAGCACATTAAAAAGTAGAGACATTACTTTGCCAACAAAGGTCCATCATCTAGTCAAAGCTATGGTTTTTCCATAGACATGAATGGAAGTGATAGTTGGACATGAATGGAAAGGATAGTTGGAAGAAAGCTGAGCGCTGAAGAACTGATGCTTTTGAACTGTGTTGTTGGAGAAGACTCTTGAGAGTCCCTTGGACTGCAAGGAGATCCAACCAGTCAATCCTAAAAGATTGATGCTGAAGCTGACACTCCAAACTTTGGCTACCTGATGTGAAGAACTGACTCATTGGAAAAGACCCTGATGCTGGGAAAGACTGAAGGTGGGAGGAAAAGGAGATGACAGAGGATGAGATGGTTGGATGGCATCAACACTTGATGGACATGAGTTTGAGTAAGCTCTGGGAATTGGTGATGGATGGGAAAGCCTGTCCACTGCCATCCATGGGGTTGCAAAGAGGCCGAAATGACAGAGAGTGAAATGAACTGAATATACTTGACAAGGGATTTACTTATCCTTAAATTAATATTATTCATTTCTTATTTTGTTACATTTGGTTCTGGTTTTTTCATTGGTATTTATTTGATTTGTTCCACAGCCAATTTAAAAGAAAGTACTACCCCAATTAGGAAGATATAAAACTTCATATGTCTACTTCATGAATGAGTAAAGTTTCTGTATAGGCCAACAGTACATAGTTTAGGCAGTGGGCTATTTTCTCAGTCTCAACTACTGAAATCTGCCATTAACACTCCAAAGCAGCCACAGACAATAAGTAATTGAATGAGTATGCCTGTGTTCCAGTTACCTTGTAAAAACAAGCAGCAGGCAGAATTTGGCTCATGGGCCTTGATAGCTGACCTCTGGTCTACTTACACTTTCTTAATAGTAAGAGGAGACATCTCAAAAACTAGTTTCCAACTTAAATTGTCAATTTCTGCTGAAATAACATAGGGACTTATTGTTCAACTTCAATTTTCTTAATTCATATACTGCAAATAATTTCAAAAGGTTTACTGTCTTTTTAAAGTATAAAGACTTCATTTTATATTGTTTATGAGGACAGTTCAGTTCAGTCGCTCAGTCGTGTCCGACTCTTTGCGACCCATGAATCGCAGCACGCCAGGCCTCCCTGTCCCTCACCAGCTCCCGGAGTTCACTCAGACTCACATCCATCGAGTCCGTGATGCCATCCAGCCATCTCATCCTCTGCCGTCCCCTTCTCCTCCTGCCCCCAATCCCTCGCAGCATCAGAGTCTTTTCCAATGAGTCAACTCTTCGCATCAGGTGGCCAAAGTACTGGAGCTTCAGCTTTAGCATCATTCCTTCCAAAGACATCCCAGGGTTGATCTCCTTCAGAATGGACTGGTTGGATCTCCTTGCAGTCCAAGGGACTCTCAAAAGTCTTCTCCAACACCACAGTTCAAAAGCATCAATTCTTCGGCACTCAGCCTTCTTCACAGTCCAACTCTCACATCCATACATGACCACAGGAAAAACCACAGCCTTGACTAAACGGACCTTAGTCGGCAAAGTAATGTCTCTGCTTTTGAATATGCTGTCTAGGTTGGTCATAACTTTCCTTCCAAGGAGTAAGCGTCTTTTAATTTCATGGCTGCAGTCACCATCTGCAGTGATTTTGGAGCCCCAAAAAATAAAGTCTGACACTGTTTCCACTGTTTCCCCATCTATTTCCCATGAAGTGATGGGACCAGATGCCATGATCTTCGTTTTCTGAATGCTGAGCTTTAAGCCAACTTTTTTGCTCCCCTCTTTCACTTTCATTAAGAGGCTTTTTAGCTCCTCTTCACTTTCTGCCATAAGGGTGGTGTCATCTGCATATCTGAGGTTATTGATATTTCTCCCGGCAATCTTGATTCCAGCTTGTGTTTCTTCCAGTCCAGCGTTTCTCATGATGTACTCTGCATAGAAGTTACATAAGCAGGGTGACAATATACAGCCTTGACGTACTCCTTTTCCTATTTGGAACCAGTCTGTTGTTCCATGTCCAGTTCTAACTGTTGCTTCCTGACCTGCATACAGATTTCTTAAGAGGCAGGTCAGGTGGTCTGGTATTCCCATCTCTTTCAGAATTTTCCACAGTTTATTGTGTGATCCACACAGTCAAAGGCTTTGGCATAGTCAATAAAACAGAAATAGATGATTTTCTGGAACTCTCTTGCTTTTTCCATGATCCAGCAGATGTTGGCAATTTGATCTCTGGTTCCATGATTTCAATAACTAAATGGCCTTTTTCATTTATTTATCTTTATTGAGTGACTACTAGGAGAAGTCATAGTACTAAGGCTGGAAATACAAATGTAAACAAATATTCTGCTTAAAATGTGATGAGAACATGAAGACTTGGGAAACCACTTTTTCCCCTATACACCTGGATGAAAGCCTCAGGAAACACACCTGAGTCAGAGCATTAGTTCTTTATAGTAGCTTCCCAGGTGAAGTATGCATTTGCAGGTGTGTGGGGGAAGCATAAGACTGGGACAAGATTGACCTATTTATGAATGGGTAAAAGTTTTACAGTATTGAAGAACAGAACACTTGGAGGATTGAACAGAGAATAAACTTTGGCATGGGCCAAGATATGACAAGCTGTGTGTGAGAAGCTTTAACCAAAAGATCTGGGTTGACAAAATTAGCTTTGCCCTTTGGAAAATAACTCAGGCTACATTACAGACGATGGACTAAAAAAGAGGGACAGAGATCAGGGTGATCAATCAGCAAAGGATTTAGTGACTGAGGCGGGAAAAATAATGAAAGCAAGTGAAAAGGCAGAAAAGAAAATCTTTAGAAGGAAAACTAAAATGGAAAGGAAATTAAAATTAACCTGGATTAGCACCAACATTCTTCTCCTGACAACAAAGGAAAACTTGTAAGATAGCACTTGCAACTGTCATTCACAGTCGCTTAATTACAGTTTGGCAGGGTAAAAGTAGTACTGCATTTTGAAGTTGAAATTTATGGATCTATAAAGTAATTTTTAAATGTCTCTTCTTTTTTAAAGGTTTTTTGATTTAGACCATTTTTAAAGTCTTTATTGAATTTGTTACAATACTGCTTCTGTTTTATGTTTAGGGTTTTTTGGCTGTGAGATGCATGGGATCTTAGCTCCCTGACAAGGGATCGAACCTGTACCTTCTGCATTGGAAGGCAAACTCTTAACTACGGGACTACCATGGAAGTCCCTGAAAAGTTTTTCAAGTAAGAGTAGCTGTCACATAAAATAGACATATAACACATTACATTAATTGCATTGAACTATAGAAATTTGTATTGAGATATGCTTATTTTAGATACATTTACAAATACAGGCACAGAGACAGAATGGTTTACACACATACTTATTTACCTGATCGTGGCTCTCTGCGTAGGCAATGCACTTTTCAAGGTAGCGTCGGTTTGTGAGTGTATACACTATATTGCCCATGTTCCAATCTTCATCTTTATATTCTTTCAGTAACTAAATGCAAGACAGGAAATAATTTCAATACATCATTACTATTCTTACTTTATAACCCAAGCTTAGGGTATATATCATATCAATCCAAATTATGACACACAGATACAAGCACACCCACGGAACAAAAATAGCTTTGTTGACACTTTTACTGAAATCACAGCTTTTGTACAGACTATCCAAATGACAGTGGTGTTGTGTGTGGGTGTGCACGTGCTCACTTTTGTGCAGATGATTTGATCACTGCACTTTAGGATTTTGGCAACTTTTTTTCTTTTTCTGTAACAGCTGCTACTTCTTGATTAATGACTACAGTAAAGTGTTGTGCAGTAGATCTTTCAATAACTTCCACAAGGTAGAGATATACTTGCTACCATTTTAGCTTGGAATGAAAAAAAAAAATGTTAGCAAGAAGAGTGTCTTGTTCTCTTCCTAAAATAAATGAAAAGAAACTATTATTTCAATGTATAAAAGCTGATTATGATGAAATAATTATCATCCTGGGGCAGGAGATAGATGGGCTCCAGGTTAGATATCTACAGCTGACCTTCTGTGTGCATTTCATGAGGCAGTAAGAAGTGGGCTTCCCACAGAATACTTATAACGAGCCTTCCCTTTGTATTTCCTGACATAAGAGATGGGTGGGCTCCAGTTAAGGCATTTAAAATCAGCCTCCTGTTTGCCCTCCAAAATGGAAGTAACAACAGAAACAGGGTAAATAGCCAGTCTTCATCTCTTGTAAACACCTTAAGTAAGAGTCCTGGCATGGCCTCTTTACATCACTGCTCTTCACCACACCCTTCTCTCTGAGTGTGCATGCCTGCTTTGCTTCCATCTTAACTAAATAAACCATTTCTCTGTGTGCTTTCCCACTTGTTGTTATGCTATGCCTCTAATAATTAACTTTGTACCTGCATTTACATTTTCTGCCTCCGTGATAAATGCATTTTTCACTGAGGTCAAAGATCCAGGAAAAAGTAGCTTCCAGCCTCTAGCCCTGGCTAGGATTCTTGGTTCTCATCCAGGCTACCCAGGTTCAATTCCTGGGAAGGGAATTAAGATCTCACTTCCCGCCACCACTTACTGCTGCCTCTCTGAGATAAATCTTAACAGTGCACACATTTTTGTCTCCAAATGGGTTGTTACTCAGTCTCCAGTGTGGCTTCTGTACCTCTCAAACCTCTTCAGTGCAAATGAACTTGCAGAAATTTCAGATTTTGATTGTGTCCTAAGTCCTTTTTTAGGCAAACGCTTGCTGTACAAGAATGCTGTCCCTACCCCTTCCTGTGAAATGCTTTCCTCCTTAGGCTGCCATTGTGAAACTCTGCATTGTTTTGCTTTGTTTTGTTTTCTCACTACTCAGACATCCAGCAAAATCCCTTCCTCTGACTATCATATAAAAGCTGCTGCTCCACAGAATTAACAGCCTAAAAAGAGCCTGTTCTTTCACGCAACACAATCTTTCTAAAGGGGGCTCATTTCTCTGTCCTGCACACTGACAGGCAGAATTCTAAAATGGTTCCTATGATTCCCACTCCCTCTGATTCACCTCTTTGTATAATCCTTTACCTGGAGGGTGGGAGGGAACTTTGAGTACAATAGATGTCCTTCAGAGAAAGGGTGAGATAATAACAGAAATGCTCTAAATTGCTAAGTTTGTGGTAGTTGGTTATACAGCAATAGGAAATTAATGCAGATTTTGGTACACGAAATAGAGTTCCAGCCTGTTTGTATCTTCCTTTGCTTTTTTTTGTTTTTTTTGCTCAATGGAATTCAGAGGTGCTTAGCCATCCCCCCGTTGGAGAAAGCAATGGCAACCCACTCTAGTACTCTTGCCTGGAAAATTCCATGGGCAGAGGAGCCTGGTAGGCTGCAGTCCATGGGGTCGCCAAGAGTCGGACACGACTGAGGGACTTCACTTTCACTTTTCACTTTCATCCACTGAAGAAGGAAATGGCAACCCACTCCAGTGTTCTTGCCTGGAAAATCCCAGGGACAGGGGAGCCTGGTGGGCTGCTGTCTATGGGGTTGCACAGAGTCAACAGGACTTAGCAGCAGCAGCCATCCCCCGTAACTCCAGTGTGAATCACCAGGCACCAGAGGGCAGACTGTATTAAGGAGAATAATGACCACCCACAGGTGTTTATATCCTAATACCCAGAGTCTGTGAATATGTCACCTTACATGGCAAGAAGGACTTCAGAGATCTGTGGAAGTTAAGGACATTGAGATGGGGAGATTATCCTGGATTACCCGAATGTTGCTGCTGCTGCTAAATCCTGTCAGTCATGTCTGATTCTGTGGGACGCCATAGACAGCAACCCACAAGGCTGCTCTGTCCCTGGGATTCTCCATGCAAGAATACTGGAGTGGGTTGCCATTTCCCTCTCCAATGCATGCATACATGCATGCTAAGTCGCTTCATTCAGTCTTTGTGTCTGACTCTGTGCGACTCCATGGACGGCAGCTCACTAGGCTCCCCTGTCCACGGGACTCTCCAGGCAAGAATACTGGAGTGGGTTGCCATTTCCCTTCTCCGGATTACCTGGATGGGCCCAATGTAATTACAGGAATCTTTCTTAAAAGGTGCTTGGGTTGTCAGAGTAAGACAGAGATTTGAAGATGCTACCCTGCTGGCTTTGAAGATGGGGGGAGGGCTCATGAACCAAGGAATACAGGTGGGTTTTAGAAGATAGAAAAGTCAAAGAAATAGAACCTCCAGAAGGAATGCAGCCTTACGAAGCCTTGATTTTTAGTCTAGGAAGATCATTTCAGATTTGTGACCATATGACAGTAGATTTGTATTATTTTAAGACACTTTGTATTATTTAGATTCAGTGTAGTATTTGTATATGTCTATTCACAATCCATAAACCTATGCAAATATGCCCAGTTAAGTTGGACTGCTGTGTTAAAATAATTCAATGGAAATAGGTTAGACTTTTCAACAAATCATGCTGGAAGTGTTAGACATCTTTAGACAAAACAAAACAAAACCTTAAACATTGATTGTACAAAAAGTAACTCAAATGGACTATGGACTTAAACATAAAATTATAAATGTTTAATAGAAAATATAGGAGAATCAGAGAATTCTTAGACTTGTCACCAAAATAGGTCTCTAAAAGGGGGAAAAAAAATGATAAACTGGCCTTCCTTAAATTTAAAGAAAACAAAGAACTTTAGCTCTGTGGAAGTCCATATGTAGAGGATGAAAACACAAGCAAAGACCAGTATAAATATATTTGTCAACCACATACCACCTCACAAAAGGGTTGAATCTAAACTATATAAAGAACTCTCAAAACTCCACAGTAAATAAATGATCCAATTAGAAAATGGTCAAAAGACATAAAACAGACATTTCACTGAAGAAGATATAAAGATGGCAAATAAAGCACAAGAAAACAAGTTCCTCATCATACGCCATTAAGAAAATGCAAACTAAACCCACAGTGAGATATTTCTGCACACCTGATAGAATGATCAATATAAAAAATAGCAACAATAACAAATGCATTGTTCAAGAGTGTACAGAAATTGGATCTCTCCAAAGTTGCTTGTGGTAATGCAAAATGGTACAACTACTCAGAAAAATAGTTTGAAAGCCTCTGACTGTGCGGATCACAACAAACTGTGGAAAATTCTTCAAGAGATGGGAATACCAGATCACCTGACCTGCCTCGTGATATATGTGCATGGAGGTCAAACAGCAAGACTTAGAGCCAGACATGGAAAAACAGACTGGTTCCAAATTGGGAAAGGAGTAAGTACATCAAGGCTATATATTGTCACCCTGCTTATTTAACTCATATGCAAAGAACATCATATGAAATGCCAGGCTGAATGAAGCACAAGCTGGAATCAAAATTGCTGGGAGAAATATCAACAACCTCAGATATACAGATGATACCACTTTAATGGCAGAAAGCAAAGAGGAGCTAAAGAGCCTCTTAATGAAAGTGAAAGGGGAGAATGAAAAAGCTGGCTTAAAACTCAATATTCAGAAAACTAAGATCACAGCATCTGGTTCCACCACTTCATGGCAAATATTTGAGGAAAAAGTGGAAACAGTGACAAGTTTATTTTCTTTGTCTCCAAAGTCACTGCTGAAAGTGCTGTAGCTATGAAATTAAAAGATGCATGCTTCTTGGAAGAAAAGCTATGACAAACCTAGACAGCATATAAAAAAGCAAAGATATCACTTTGCAGACAAAGGGCTGTATGGTCAAAGCTATGGTTTTTCCAGTGGTCATTTACTAATGTGAAAATTGAAGGATAGAGAAGGCTGAGTGCTGAAGAACTAATACTTTCGAAATGTGGTGCTGGGGAAGACTCTTGAGAGTCCTTTGGACAGCAAGGAGATCAAGCCAGTCAATCCTATAGGAAATCAACCCTGAATATTCATTGGAATGACTGATACTGAAACTTAAGCTTCAATACTTAGGCCACCTGATGCAAAGTGCTGACTCATTGGAAAAGACCCTGATGTTGGAAAAGATTGAAGGAGAGGAGAAGAGGCGATGAAGGAAGGATGAGATGGTTGGATGGCATCACTGACTCAATGGACATGAGTTTGAGCAAATTCCAGGAGATAGTAAAGGACAGGGAAGCCTTGGCATGTTGCAGTCCATTGAGTTGCAGAGTTGGACACGACTTAGTGACTGAACAACAATAACAACAACATCCAACCAGTATAAAACCCAGTACTTCTGGATGTTTACCATAGAGTAATGAAAATTTATGTTGATACAAAAATCTGTACACAAATGTTTATAGCAGCTCTCTTTATAGCAGCTAAAACCTAGAAACAGTCGAGATATCTTTCACTGGAAAAATAATTAAACAAACTGTGATATAACCATGCCATGAGATAGCATTCAACACAAAGAAAGGGAAACAGTGAAGTAGCTCCCAGATATAGAAAACAAACATCGCTCCCAGCGGGTAAAGAGGGGGAGGGATAAATTGGGAGACTGGGATTGACATATACATACTATTATACATAAAATGGGGCTTCCAAATGGCTCAGTGGATAAAGAATCCACGTGCAATGCAGGAGATGCAGGAGACATGGGTTTGATCCCTGATTCAGGAAGATTCCCCAGAGGATCCCACTCCAGTATTCTTGCCTGGAGAATCTCATGCACAGAAGAGGCTGGCAGGCTACAATCCATAGGGTTGCAAAGAGTCAGACACCACTGAAATGACTAAGCACATTTATATATAATAGATAATTGATAAGAACATACTATATAGCACAGGAAATTCTACTCAAAAATCTGTAATGGCCTATATGGGAAAAGACTCTTAAAAAAAAAAAAGTGTGGGTATATGTATATGTTTAACTGATTTACTTTGCTCTTACCTGAAACTAACATTACATTGTTAATCAACTATACTCCAATAAAAATTTAAAAAAAAATCTTGAAAAGAAATATACTACTGATACATGCAACAACCTACATGAAATCCCCAGAGAATTTGACTGAGTGAAAAATGATAAGTCCAAAAGGTTGCATACTGTATTATTCCATTTATATAACATTTTTGAAATGAAAAAAATTATAGAAATGGAGATCAGGTTAGTGGTGGCCAAAGGTTCAGGAGTGATTTGGGGAAGAAAGGAGTAGGTGTGGCTCTAAAGGCAACATTTGGGAAACTCGTGGTAATGTTCCATGTCTTGATTATGTCCATGTCACTATCCTGATTGTGATATTGTACTATAACTTTGCAAGATGTTGTGGTGGTGGTTTATTAGCTAAGTTGTGTCCGACACTTGCAAACCCATAGATTGTATCCTGTCAGGCTCCTCTGTCCAAGGGATTATCCCAGCAAGAATACTGGAATAGGTTGCCACTTCCTTCTCCAGGGGGTCTCCCTGACCAAGGGATTGAACCTGTATGTCTGGTGTCTTCTGTGATGGCAGACGAATTCTTTACCAATTTACCACCTGTTTAACTCCACAGAAATCTAAATGGAGAGCAATACATTTTTTTTCCTTCCATTTGTATGATGTACTGCCTAGTACAGTACCTTGAGTATACAAGGTACTGAAGTGTTTAGAAAGTTAAATATTAAAAAAAAAAAAAAAAAGAAAACTGCCATTATTACTAAGAGGAGGAAATAGCCTGCTCTGAGCTATGATTGATTAAAATAATTCTAGGTTGACGTACACCTTTAAATATCCTTGAATCTGCTGAAAGCCTGATGAAGGCTTTTCAGTAGGATGTTAAAAAAGCAAGATTTGGCACTTGCAAGGGGGAAAACATCTTTGCGGAAGATTAGAAATCGTAAAAGATGGTGGGTGGATAAACAACCTAAACCAAGGTAAGAAACTTGAAGATCACAACATTTTTTTTTTTTTTAATAACAAATACAAAGCAACTTTCCCAGCTGGTAAAGTCTCTTTGGTTTCTAACTCTAATCAGGTTTGTAAAACACTTATTTTTTTGACCTGATAATGATTAAGAAATCGATAGATGGAAAAGCAGAAGTTGTACTGGTAGAGTTTTAATGGCACAGCTGCTGCTGCTGCTAAGTTGCTTCAGTCGTGTCCGACCCTGTGCGACCCCATAGACGGCAGCCCACCAGGCTTCCCCGTCCCTGGGATTCTCCAGGCAAGAACACTGGAGTGGGTTTCCATTTCCTTCTCCAGTGTCACAGCTGTGCACTGCCCAAATTGCCTGTGGACTCAGAAGAGACATGAGATGATTACAATAACCACTTCCTTCAGAAAAGGCTTCGTGGTTTTTCTATTCAAAGTTAAGCTCTTCTGCCACTGTGATCTCATGGCACCAGTTCATGTCTGTACTAAAGAACTTTATCAGAAAGCAATGATTATTTGATACATATCTGACATCTTATAAATATTCAGCCTGTGACTCAGACTTTGCCACTCTGGAGTGTTCTATATCAAATCCAAGTCTTATTTTACATTACCTAAAAATAATCTTATCTAAAGATCACTTATAACAACTTTGGTCATTTAGACAAAAATAAAATGAAACAAAATATAATCCAAGCTACTTGAATTGTTATTAAATTTAATAAAAGTATATTTGAAATAATATGCAAGGTGTCATATACAATTATTTATTCCTAGTACCAGACACATGGTAAGGGCTTTTAAACACTCAATGAAGGAATGCATAAATCCACATCTCTTGAGTAAAAAACCATACTAAGCAACAAGTACTGGGAATTAAGGAGTGACTTCTACATTAATTGATGATTTGCAGGCAGAAATGGATGCTTTGATGAAGTTTAATGTGTTTTAAATATAGAATGCCAGAGTTTTATATAATTGCACTGATAATGCAAAATTCCATTTACATAGCTAACATTATATCAATCATATCTTCCCCACGTCTGCATAATGCAAGTGTGAATACTTTAAATTAGAACTTTTAGAAGTTTGAGAGGCATCTTATTAAATGGCACAAGAATCTACACACTAATGAGAGAATTTAAGACTTCAATTATAATATCAAAACTAAGAAATAAATCAAAGAAATAATAAATACACCAACATAAGACATAGTATCCACAGGGAAAAAAAAATATTTACATTAAACCTTACCTGTATCCATTTATCTGGAATTGCCATGGCCAATCGATAGTCAAAACCACCCCCTCCCTGGGAAATTGGAGAACACAGAGCTGGCATTCCTGATACATCCTAAAATAAAGAGCATCAGCATTACCAGTTCATAGTGATCAAATTTTTACTAAATATTCTTGTGACAGTAAATCCAGGCCAATAAATACAAATAATAAATGGGGGTATATACTCTTGGAGTATTTTGGTAGCATAATTGTAAAAGTATAGCATTGTGATAGCATATCTCATTTCCCAATAAGATTTTGAGTAGTGCTTTTCATTGCAGGACAACTTTTTATCCTTAGTTGCACATAGAGAACACAAATTAGTAAGTGTTATTGCTGAAACATGGTTTCTTACACTAATTTTTGAATATTCTACATATTGGCTACTGCTTTCATCAAACATAAAAATACATGTGCTGTATATCTGTTATTCTTCTCTGTGTATACAGCAGTGGCAGAGAATGTATTTTGGGAGCACTTAGCTTCTGATGAAATAGAAATAGAGTTAGCACATTAAGAGCAAAGCAGGAAGATGGCTTTCACAAGAGTCAGTTACACTTGGAAAGGGTCACTGAGGTTATCTAGTGGATCCTCTTCATTTAAAAGATATAGAAATCGAGGCTTATTGAGGTGAAGGGCTCGCTAAAGACATGTTTCTCAAAGATAGAGCTGGGACTCAGACATCCAACCTTTTGACAGGGTCTTCTTACAGTCATGCTACCACTAGACTATTGGTAATCAAATAAACATATGGTCAAACAGAGAAGTAAAAAGAAAATGATGTAAGGACCCAGATGCAACAAAATATATTAGTGTAACAATGGTGGTAAAACATGGTATAAGTACTAGCAATTCTAACTCCACAATATCTTTCAAATAAATTATTTTCTTTTGCCTCATTTCTATAGACACTATCTTACTTCATCCACCTAACTACTTATTCTGACCACTATGTTTCCACACATAAGTGGAACTCCCATCTCCAGTCTCTCTTTACAATAACTGCTGCTGAATGATCTGCTCCTATCATTGCCCGCGAATAGCTTTCAACAGTCAACAATAGAAAACTTAAATTCTTCAGTTTAGGATACAATTCAACAACTATACCGTAAGCACTGACAATATAATTTATTATTTGATTATCTGCTTCCTCCCTAACTGTTAGAATTTAAGACACATGGGGTAGGACTTTTGTTGTTGTTGTTGTTGCTGTTGTTGCTCACTGACATATGCCAAGAATCTAGAATAGTAGAAGAACACTTGGCACAAAGCAGGAACTCAATAACTATTGTCTGAGTGGTTTTATGAAGGTGCTGCCAAGGCTTTGATGGTAAATCAGACATAACACTTGACCTGCAGGATTCAAGAACTAGAACCTAAATAAACATGCATGCACACAAACACACAAAATCATGAAATTACAGTGTTATGGAGTCGTCATAATTGTTAACAGAAGTACACAGCAAGTGTGAGGAAAAAACCTACATCTCTCCATCATTATTTCTACTGTTTCATTTCAAATATTCAATATATCATCCCCTTTGAAATAATCACTCTTCCCTGTGCTTCTGACAGCTTTTATGTGTGTGTCATTACCCAAATTTTCCCTTGGATCATTATCCTTACTTCCTATGAAAGATTTGGAAGAATGGCATTGAAACATGTGTAATATCATATAAGAAACGAATCGCCAGTCTAGGTTCGATGCAGGATACAGGATGCTTGGGGCTGGTGCACTGGGATGACCCAGAGAGATGGTACGGGGAGGGAGGTGGGAGGGGGATTCAGGATTGGGAACACGTGTACACCCGTGGCGGATTCATGTTGATGTATGGCAAAACCAATACAAAATTGTAAAGTTAAAAAAAAACAAAATAAAATCTGAGAAAAAAAAAGAAAGAAAGAAAGAAAAACTATCACACACTCCGAGCTCTCTGAGACTTAATTGCTGCTTCTTCCACAATACCATCCTCAAACTCTTCCCACAGAAAAGCTACAAAAAAACAAACATATGACCTCTCTGGACTTCCAAAATAATGTGTTCATTGTTTTCTAATGGAAGAGAGGTACAACAAAATATAGTACATGGTGGAATATATACATAAGAAAATATCCATTATTTTATTCTTATTCTACATACTTATATCTTATTCTACATACTTTTTTATAAGTTTATAAAAGTGGAAAAAGATGAATCAAAGAAATGAAAAAGGATGAATGGTTAACAGATAAGAAATCATTTTATGTCACATTTTCACAGTTATGATAGGTATTCAGTTCAACTCCTTACTAAGGCTGGGTACATATATGTTAAGTATCAGGCACCTGTGTTAGACACTGGAAATACATACACAGTACCTTCCTGGAAAAGTTTTTATAAGATCCAGAGTTTTCATGAGACAAGTAATAAGATGGCATTAAAGATCAAGATAAGCTTTTTCTCAAGAAAACATTAAGGTGCTTTCTATATTTGGTCTATAGGTAGTTTTAGAAAATAGCTTCATAAAGAAATAGAATCTGCTAAGAAAAATATCTGGAGACCAATAAGTCTTAACTCCTAAATCTGACTCCTAGAAGCTTGCCTCGTTAATGCATATGAGGTATTTGTAGCTCTTGTTTGTAAGTGGAGAGTTAAGAATTACTCTTTTAAAATCTTAAAAGAAGAAAATAAGAAAAGGTAATGGTCATGAAAATAAATATACTTAAATATAAAGAAGTTGATAACAAAAGGATATTCAAATGGTCATATATGCTTCCAATGAAGTTAAAATAGCTTTAATTCTTTAATCTAAAGATCGCTTATAACTATTCCAGAGGGAGAGAAAGCTTCAGTCATCAAAAAATATTTTTCAATAAAATATTTTCAATAAAATATTGCTATATTAATACAGCAAATATAACCACGTATAAAGGTAGACATATTCCAGAAAAAAGGCTCCAATTTTAATAACTATCATTATAGCTAAATTGAATATACAGGACTGTATATAACATTGCATTACTTATTTGTTACACCACATTCCTCTCTTAAAAAAAAAGTTCATGAGGATCAATTCCACTTCTTGAACAGACTCCCACTAGACAGAAAAGTGATGTATTGAAATTGAAGTAGTTTTCAATTTAAGTAGAATAAATTGAAGACACATCTTGTTTTAAAAAAATCTAAAGCCAAGTAATATAAAGTGGGCTAAAGTCTCAAAGTTTCATTGGTAGAAACACTAATAATCAGACAAAAGCTCCCTAGATGATAAAACTATTTTACTTGAAATGAATGGAAAGATCAATGTAACAATTTTCAGTTTCATGTATTAAATAATTGCTTCTTTTTCTTCAGTACCTGCTTGTGATGTGCCCTGTCATTAATTGTTTATAGTAATTTGTGATACATAATGTCTTTGCTTCAAATTGCCATAAATATACTTAACTTTTATAAATAGTTAAAAAACTTTTTTATGTTTGACAGATAAAAATTAAAATATATAAACTATAAAATAAATGTTTAAAATATCTTCTGAAGTACATTAAAAATATTCAGCACAGAAAGTATTAGCACAAGCATGAGAAAGTCTTATAAGTTATGACTACATACAGGTAAGATGAGACTGTGAAACAATACAGGATATCAAGATGACATTGTAATTGTGGATTAAAAAAAAATTATATGAAAATTTATTCCAGGAATTTAGGATTCATTGCTCTATCCTAGAAGATATTTAGAGGGCAAAAGGCCTAAATAGAGTAGCTGTTTTCGATCCAGAGACGAATAAGAAAATCATATCAGTAGTTTGAGATTTTGAGTTTTGAGAAATGATGCTTAGAAACAAGACTATACAAACAATAAATACTACAGGAAAGAGACCATCATGACTACATTTCATTTCAATGAACTAAATGCCAACAACATGAAAATACTTCTTAACTCTGACTCTTTCAATGACAGTCTTACTATTTTTATGTGCCAACCTCTACATTTTGTATAGAACAGTTTTAACATGAAATTCAATTTTAATAATAATTCCTAGTTAGAGGACTCACAAAACCAGAGGGATTTTAGTACTAAATCTAAATTAGCATAAGCATTTAACAAACTTCTTAATTTATCAAATTTATCACCAAGAGGGGAATTGTCAATTATGCATATACCGAATTATATCATTACAGTGCAGCTTTGGGACAGTTAATCATGAACCTTCAGTAATCATGAATAACTAGTGAACATTTGGCAATCTAAGAGCAATAACGTAAACAAGAAAGGTAATCGCATCAGAACAAGAGAGGTTTCAGGGAAGCTCACAGGCAGTGAACCATGCCATCTCTGATGATTAAACCAGAAAAGAAAAAAAAAAGTTAAATAGACAGACACATATTAATATTCAATTCTTTTTCTGTGCTGAAGGTCTCATGGCAAAAGGACCTGTCCACTGATTAGGATATTTTACTTTGTAACGACTGGCATTTTCTTTTTTAACAATGGAATAATGGCAAGTAATTAGGGAACATTATCTCATAATAGGAAAACAGTGAATTCTGCATAATGTGCCACACAGACAAGGTAGCTGCACTATAGTCAGGGCATAATTTCACTTATGCAATCATCGATAATATAGAGATTATTCAAATATTGTATGCCAACAAAATGTTCTATCTTAAAGAGGGTCAGGGGGTAGAGATCATTATTACCTCAGCTATTGTTATAGAATCTGGATACAGTGTGTGAACCAAATGATTTGCCAACATGATGTAAGTCAAAGCATCTTCATCTACTTGTAGTCCAAAATACTCATGGTAATCACCTGAAAAATTCTCACCTGGAAAACAGAAAACCAATATGGATGCATTATGTTAGTGTGCAGGTCTTAACTCTGCACAAATGCCACCCCCTCTCAATTAGTTTGTTTATATCAGTTTTGTTATCAGAGCAAAGCATAATGGACCTTGATACCAAATAATGCTATTAGTAACTATATGATCTAACTTAAAAAGTACCGGATAACTAAATTCAAAGTTCAGACAATCCTGCAATTCAACTTTTGTTTTACAAAAGCAAACAAAATCTCTGTGATTTAAAATTTTAAGCTAATTTGAACTGAAATGTCCAGCACAAAATAAAATACCAGAGATTTATAAACTTTAATTTTTAGATAACTTTTTTGGTCATACTGAGATCTTAATATTAGATAGCTCCTATTTGATTCCTCTGAAGGCAAGCAAATAGGAAAACCACCATAAAATTGAGACAAAATGTTTATATTATTTTAAATATGGCTAGAGTTTATGGAGTATGGATTTCCTATGATGACAAAAACAGTTTAATATCCCTCAACTTCTTTCTATCACTACTTGCCCCATCTCCTGATTTTGATTGCTTATAGTATATTTCACTTACTGGTATTATACTATTAATTTTCTGTTCTTTCAGCTGTTACTATTATTTTTAATTAAGTCTACTTAGTGCTGAATGCTTGCCTTTTTCCCCGCTGATTTCTTATATATGTTCTTTGACTCCTTTTTTTCAGTTTGCTTGATTCTATCATTGAAGGATATTTTTACGTGGATTCTTCAATTTCTTTCAAATGTATCCTTCAATGGCAATTCAAATATCCAATTCTCAAGTCACAGTTTCCATCCTTAAAAATTTTGCAGACAGTGCTGTGGCAATGGAATAGTATGAGCTCAGCCTTTTTTTTTTTTTTTTTCATTTATGCAGGTAAATTACTTTTTCTTCAAGATATTACTGGATGAAGTTTTCTTTTCACAGAATTTTATAAATTAAACACTCTGTGTCTATGTTAATAGTGTCATCTCAGATTTCTTCTGGTATATTATATAATTTTTTGCAGTTTCAATTTTTATTTTCATCTTCATCTCAAAGTTGGGAAACATGCTAAATAACTCAATGTTTTTCTTTCCATTTTTTGAGCTCTCTACCCATAAGAAGCATATACCATATCCATAGATATCAGTTCATTTTCCCAACTCCACAATTCTTTGGAAAACACCTAGCCCTCAGCAGAGGAAGTTCTGAAGAGGCAGGCATGTAGGTGCTTTAATCTAGGAAAAGATCTTTCTTGAATTTTATCATGATTGCCTTTTTCATCTCCAAAGTCAGCTTCTCTCCAAAGTGGAAGGTATCATTGAAATCTGTCATGTTTTACAGATTCAACTTGCTCCCTAGAAATATTTCATGGGGAGGGGAGTAGGTAGCACCATAAATAAGAGCAGATAACAGCAGATTTTGACTGTAGCAGCTTTTCTTGGCAGTTATGTTTTGATTTCTAAAGTCTCTATCATGGACTGATTGTTGTCAGTAAATTGTTGTTATTGATTAGTCACTAAGTCATGTCTGACTCTTTGTGACCCCATGGACTGGTGCCCGCCAACTCCTCAGTTCATGGGATTTCCCAGGCAAGAGTGGGTTGCCATTTCCTTCTCCAGGGGATATTCCCAATACATAGATTGAATCCAAGTCTCTTGTTTGGCAGGCTGATTCTTTACCCTGAGCCACCTGGGAAGCCCCCAGGTGAATATAGATACATATTTTTATTTAAAACATATGTACCTGTTTTTCTGAGAGTTTAGCCAAACAGACAAGACCTACCACACTTCAGAAGGTTGCAAAAAATATTTGAGTAAATGTTATAAAAGCAATGTATTTCCTACAACAAAGTTATAATGCAGAAGAAATTAAAATGAGATATCTACATAAGCATTATTTTCATACCACCCAAGAGTCCTTCTGAAAGCAGTTTAGAGTTAAGTAAGATTATAGTTAAATAACTATTTTCATATACTTATGCTATAACTTTCATATACTTACATTATACTAAATAACATTTTCATATACATACTTTGAGTCACTTTGTTCTGATATATAGAGGATTTTTAAAAGATTTAATTAAAATTTCGATTTTGAGATAACTGTAGATTGTGTGTGCTTGTTCAGTGCATTTGACTCTGCAAACACATGGACTGTAGCCCGCCAGGCTCCTCTGTCCGTGGGATGTTCCAGGTAAGAATACTGGAGTGGGTTGCTATTTTCTCCTCCAGGGGATCTTCCCAAAACAGAGATGGAACTCATATTGGCAGGTTATTCAAGACACCTGGGAAGCCACAGTTACATGAAATAACATACAGTGCTCCAAAATCACTGCAGATGGTGATTGCAGCCATGAAATTAAAAGACGCTTACTCCTTGGAAGAAAAGTTATGACCAACCTAGATAGCATATTCAAAAGCACAGATATTACTTTGCCAACAAAGGTCCGTCTAGTCAAGGCTATGGTTTTTCCAATGGTCATGTATGGATGTGAGAGTTGAACTGTGAAGAAAGCTGAGCGCTGAGGAATTGATGCTTTTAAACTGTGGTGCTGGAGAAGACTCTTGAGGGTCCCTTGGACTGCAAGGAAATCCAACCAGTCCATCCTAAAGGAGACCAGTCCTGGGTGTTCATTGGAAGGACTGATGCTGAGGGTGAAACTCCAAAACTTTGGCCACCTCATGTGAAGAGTTGACTCATTGGAGAAAACCCTGATGCTGGGAGGGATTGTAGGCAGGAGGAGAAGGGGACGACAGAGGATGAGACGGCTGGATGGCATCAGCAACTTGACACACATGAGTTTGAGTGAACTCCGGGAGTTGGTGATGGACAGGCAGGCCTGGCGTTCTGTGATTCACGTGGTCGCAAAGGGTCGGACACGACTGACCTACTGAACTGAACTGAACTAAACTGAACTGATCCTATGTAGACTTTACTTGTTTTCCCAACATTTGAAATGCCATGGTGTAATAGCATTTTCCATGGGAACATATGAAAAGCCATGGTGTAATATCCCAGCCAAGGTACTGGTATTATACAATCAGGATATAAAATTACATCACAGGTAGCTCACCTCATATCCTTTTATAATGAGATCTAACTTCCTCCTGCCTTTTTACCATGGTCCTTAACCCATGATGACGACTGACTTGCTCTGTTTGTCACTACAAGCATGATACATAAAAGTAATCATATTATATATATGTCCTCTTTTGAAACAAGGTTTTTTCCCTGTCAGCATAATCCTCTGAAAATTAATCCAAATTTTATATGTATCAATATTGTTACTGTTTATTGCTAAGTAAAATTTCATGCTATGGATATACCACATTTTTTAACCATTCATTATTAAAGCATGCCTGGTTTGTTTCCAGGTATTAGTTACAAATAAGGTTGCTAAATATTGGGTCATTAAAAAAACAATAATTTTTCTACATGTTATCTATTGAAGGATTAGGATTCTATGATTCCACTTATTTGTACAACTTTTAAACTGAAGGTCTCTAATCCATAGTTTTAATTACAAACTAATTTATAATTTAATTTTAACTGAGCACATTTATATTTAAAACGTATACATTTATCTTCAATGTTTAATATGCAAATGAACCCATACATTAACAAATGTTCTCATTTATTAATTTGTTATTTATTTTTCATTATAATTGCTGTCATTTTCACAGCCTGAGACTGGTATAATAAATTATATCCTTAAAAAAAATTTTTTTAAAAGAATGCCACATATTAAGGATAGCATATTAAGCAGAAATATTTCAAAGAAAATACCCTTTATTTACTTATAAAAAGTATTTATACCTGACTTCTGCCAAAAAGGAATCAGAAGTGATTAGAGACATAAAAGAACTAATAAAAATCAAGCCAACAATAATGGTCATTGTAGCAATGTAACTGAATCCTAAGCCTGGTTGTAATCTTCCAGTAAAAATATAAAATAAAATCATTAGTTACATCTGGAATGTATCAGGTCACCTACCTATTCCATGGTGATGATAGAGCATTGATGTAACACCGTCAAAACGAAATCCATCAAAGCCATACTCTTCCAACCACCATCTTATGTTTGACAGAAGAAATCTTAAAACTTCCCAGCTAAAATAACAGATAAATACACTTTTAGGCATAATGTATAGAACATTTTCCTTGTTATACATCCTTTGCTAAGAATAATAATTAAAATCAAAATTACTATCTTAGGAGTCATGATGTTCAAAGAAATACACCATATAAACACCAGAAAACTACTAGCATTTACCTCATTTGTTTGATGAAATTCATTCTAAAAGGAAAACCTGTTAAATTTCTTTAACTAAAAAATCACTCAATGGCTGAGAAAAACTAAGAAAAAAATGGGCCAGTCTGGTCCAAAGTGCAGGAACACTGTCTTGCTCGTGCTCCATCCTCAGCAAGCATACAGTGATCACTACATAGTAGTGGTTACCCCCCAAAATCTGTTAATTATTTCTGAATTTTCATCAAGATTTTTCATGTAAAATAGCCACAGTTACATATACTCTTCTTTTAGAAAACTTAATTTCATTATCAGTAGAAAACTACTTTCAGCCTTCAGTGTTTGCTTAAAATATCTCCTTATTCTACAGTTTCAAACAGGTATAGTTTAGAATAAAAATTAAAAGAAAAAAAGACTCCTGAAATCAACCTTATGATCAGTACTACTACACTTACTAGACCTGCTTTGCGAGGGTAAAAGAAAGAGACCTAATTACTAGAGAATAGATGTTTAATAAAGTAAAAAGTTCTACAAGTTAAAGAGTCTTATACCCATAAAAACAGAAAGAAAAACAAAGAACAGTTATAACTCAATTAAAAACGCCACATGAAATAAGTCTATTTCGGACAATTGAAAAGAGGGCATCATCAATTAGCATTGTTTTTTTAGTCATACAGTTATGGTTGAGTTCTCCATCTCATTATAACTATGGTTTTAAGACTTTAATACCTCATTTAGCTTAATGACAAAGCAGTAAGAGTGTACACAATTCCTTAACCCACTTGAAATTTATGTATTTTTTTTTAACCTTCCATATATTAAAGAGCAATCTGACCTAAGTGGAGATTAAGTCATCACAATCAACTCCAGAATTGTAAATCTAAACTCTGTAGTAAAATCAGTATTGTTGGTAATTAACTGCTTTAGATAAGTTACTTTGAATTTTGAAAACTTACTCAAAGTTAAAAGAGAAAAAAACAAAACAGATATCCAAATAATCCAAAAGGTATGAAAGGGGGCCAGGAGATTCTAGATTGTTAGGCCAAGCCATGGTGAAGGCAGAATAAATATTAATTTAAGGCTTAAAATAAACAATTTCTGTTTAACAAAAAGAAACGAACAGATCAAAACTGCTCTATTTTACATAGAAATGTCTAATATCTATATTTTTTACTTTTTAATTAATAACCTTTTTCTTTCAGAGCAGTTTTGGGAGTGAAAGTCACTCAGTCATGTCCAACTCTTTGTGACCCCATGGACTATACAGCCCATGGAATTCTCCAGGCTAGAATACTGGAGTGGATAGCCTTTCCCTTCTCCAGGAGATCTTCCTAACCCAGGGATTGAACCCAGGTCTTCCACATTGCAGATGGATTCTTTACGGGCTGAGCCATAAGGGAGCAGTTTTGAGTTTACTGCAAAAACTGAAAGGAAGTATACATCTATACTCTTTTTTAACAAGTGTGCTCCATGAGAATTTCAGGAAAAAAGTCTTGAATAAATGCATACTGACAACTCATCCTTAACAATGTTTTGAAAAGGACAGACTTTCCTAATTTGTCCATTTGATTAGTAATGCATATTTTACTTCTGAAATGTAAACTGAAAGCTACTTTTAGCTCAAAATACCTCAGAGTAGGAACAAAATCTGTTTAAATAGGAAATCTCTTGGGCTGATTTATGAAGATATGAATATGTAAACCAGAGATGACAAACTGTCCCTGGGACTGATCTGACAGGCACTACTGTTTCGCTTATCTTGCAGAGGATAGGGACCCCTGAACAACAGAGGCTTGAACTGCAGAGGTCTACTTATATTTTTTAATAAATATAGAGTCATCCCTCTATAATCTCAGATTTTGCATCCTTGGCTAAAGAGGGACCATTGTATTCATTGTACTATGCCATATGCCGTATAGTCAAAACTATGGTTTTTCTAGTAGTCATGTATGGATGTGAGACTTGAACCATAAAAAGGCTGAGTGCTGAAGAACTGATGCTTTTGAACGGAGCTGATAGAGAAGACTCTTGAGAGTCCGTTGGACTGCAAGGAGGTCAAACCAGTCAATCGTAAAAAAGATCAATTTTGAATATTCATTGGAAGGACAGTCGCTGAGGTTGAAACTCCAATACTTTGGCCACCTGATGTGAAGAACGATTCATTGGAAAAGACCCTGATGCTGGGAAAGATTGAGGGCAGGAGGAGAAGGGGATGACAAAGGATGAAACTGTTGGATGGCATCACCAATTCAATGGATATAAGTCTGAGCAAGCTCCAGAAGATAGTGAAGTACAGGGAAGTCTGGCATGCTGCAGTGCATGGGGTGGGAAAAACTCGGACACGACTGAGCAACTGAACAATAACGCCACTTTATATAAGGGACTTGAGCACTGGTGGATCTTGCTATATGGTGGGGCTCCTGGAATCAATCCCTTGAAGGTCCTGAGGGACAACTGTGCTATAAATTTTTCAGTTTGAGTATCTAAAGATGACATATGTACTTTTGGGATCCTTTCAGTCATATCACACCACATTCTCATATCAATCTTATTGATTCATTTACATCAATCCAGTTTGGACTGGTGGACATGTTCTATCAACTTCTAACATAAATGTCATGGACAAAATGTTTCCAAGGTAGACACACTGAAATGGGAAATAGTGTCCTAATATCTACAAAGATAAAAGAAGTAAAAAAGTCAATGATATTACAATTCAAAGTACAAAACAAGATGATGTCAATAATTAAAAAAATTCCTGCCCAGTATCACATAGTTGATTAAAGGCAGAGTTACCAAATATCCTATTGAATCCTATTACCACAGTATTTAATCTACCCTCTTCCTGTCCAAACGGTATTATGTTGCTGTTGTTTAGTCGCTAACTCATGCCTCATTCTTTGCAACTCCATGGACTGCAGCATGCCAAGTTTCCCTGTCCTTCACCGTTTCCCAGAGTTTGTTTAAATTCATGTTGATTGAATTGGTGATGCGATCTAACCATCTCATCCTCTGCTACCCCCTTCTCCTTCTGCCTTCAATCTTTCCTAGCATCAGGGTCTTTTCCAGTCAGGAATCCATTTCCCTGACCATGGATCAAACTCATGCCCTCTACATTGGGAGCTCAGAGTCTAAGCCACTGAACCACCAGGGAAGTCCTAAAAGGAGTTATAAAACTGCATTTAACATACTTGGCTGTAACAATGTGAGTAGACAGATTCTTGGTATGAATAAATAGAAACAGAATTTCCTGTGGTAATGAGAAATGATAATGAAAATGGAACATTTAATTAAAAAGTTCAAATGGGTTTTAAAAATACTAACTTCTATTTCTCTAAAAGGGCTTCCCGGATGGCCTAGTGGTAAAGAATCTGCCTTCCAATGCAGGAGATGCAGGAGACATCGGTTTAGTCCCTGGGTTGGTAACATCTCATGGAGGAGGAAATGGCAACCCACTCCAGTATTCTTGCCTGGAAAATCCCAAGGACAGAGGAGCCTGGTGGGCTACTGGTTCATGGGGTCACAAAGAGTCGGACATAACTGAGCACACAGCATAATGAAACATTGCTCTAAAATGTTCTTGTTCAGGTGCTAAGCCACGTCTGACTCTTTCATGTCTGACCCAATAGACGCTGTAGCCATCATGCTCCTCTGTCCATGGTATTTTCCAGGCAAGAATACTAGAGCAGGTTGCCATTTCCTATTCCAGGGGATCTCCCAGACACTATTCAGGGATTGAATTTGTGTCTCTTGAGTCTCCTGCATTGGCAGGTGGGTTCATTACCACTAGTGCCACCTGGGAAGCCCAGGTAACCAGAACTATATACATGAGTAAATGCACGGACACGATCCAGAAATCAAACTTGAAAAAGAGCAGGTTATAGAGAGGTAACAGTATCGCTGCAACAATGATGTAGCTTTCTTTTTCATTTTTCTTACACTACGTAAACTTCCAACTTAAGGTTGACAATGTATTTAACTATTATATAAATATATCTATTCCAAGTCACTGAAGTTAAGTTACAAGAGGACAGCTGGGCTGGGAGTCTTCTAGACAATCTCCAGATTTCGTGATTCATTGGGAAGACTTATGGGACTTAGCATATAGGCATGTTCATGGCTATGATTTATACATACAGTAGGATAAAAAGCATAATGGGCAAAGAGAAAGGTTCATGCATGGGGCAAAGTTCAGAGGAGTCTAGATGTAAGCTTCCAAGAGTCCTTGTCTCCTGATGGAATCACACTTAATTCCTCTAACAACAAACTGTCACAACACTTGTGGAATGCTGTCTACCAGGGAAGCTCATTAGAAACTCAGTTCTCAACAATTTTAAAGGGGGCTAGTGCAATGACACCCCACTCCAGTACTCTTGCCTGGAAAATCCTATGGATGGAGGAATCTGGTAGGCTGCAGTCCATGGGGTCGCTAAGAGTCAGATAGGACTGAGAGACTTCACTTTCACTTTTCCCTTTCATGGACTGGAGAAGCAAATGGCAACCCACTCCAGTGTTCTTGCCTGGAGAATCCCAGGAACAGGGGAGCCTAGTGGGCTGCTGTCTATGGGGTCGCAGAGAGTCGGACACGACTGAAGTGACTTAGCAGCAGCAGTGAAATCTTACATATATGTTAAAAATCTAAATATAAAGGACCTCCAATGTGAGGTACTCCTGTTTTGCACCCTACCTTCCAACAGTTACATGAATGATGAACTTATTAAGCTTATACATGAATGAAATAGTTCACTGAATCTAAGATCTGTCTTTTAAATAGAACACCAGAACAAGTATAAGGAATATATACTAGTGAAAATATAAATTTCTGAAAGATGTCTATTACTATTTCTACTATCATAAATTTCAAACTCAGCACCCATAAATTGCATTTCCCTTCTTTGAGGGAGCTGAGAAGAAGAGCCCATGATGTATTTCAAATTATGACTGAATTACAAATATTACTCAATGAGCTCTGCAGTAATAAATGAACTGAATCATCTCAATTGAATGGTTTGCCTTGAGTCAAAGTAGGAAAATGTCTGGCAAAGGGTACAATAAAAAAGGCAATTTACTTTTTCTATTTCAAAATGTCATCAGACAGCCTGTAACACAGTTGATATATCCAGTTGATTAGAGTCCCATAAAAATTTAAAGCAGAATTTAAGAGCACTGTTTTACTTGGTATGTTATAGCAGACAAGGTAGGACTTTGATTTTAAGATTATTCCACTGACACAAAGCCTTTAAAGTCTATTCATAGAAACCACAAAATAGCCTAGTTGCCAAACAATTGGAGGAGTTAGATGTTAACATTTAGAAGGGGATGCTAACAAGTACATATTGAGAAGCCAGCTTGAATGTATTTGAGAAGTAACCTATTTTAGTTATTAGCTTTCTATCTTAAATCAATTAGCATATAAATTAGAAACAAACACTATGTCATCTATACTACCTAAGATCAATTGATCGGCTTACTCATGTATTTTATGAAGCAAAAAAAAATTTTTTCAAAAACTGAATGCAGCTGACTTTCCTATAAATCATAACTACTAAAACTGTTTAAATCACAGGTGTCTGATATAGAAACTGAATATACCAATGAATAATATATATATTTACAGATTTCTGGCAATCAAAATAATCAGGATTCTAATTGGTGTGGATGTCTGAAATATCAACCTGTAATCAAGTAATGGGAATTTATTAAGAAAATTTTGTCACACACAGATAATTCTAATATTAAGATTTTTAGGAAATATCCCTAAAATCAAAACTGTTGATTGTCTCACATCTTACAAATGAACTTTACAACGAAATAAAATATAGTCAAATTTTCTTGGCAAGCAAGTATAATCAGATGTAACAATATTTATTAGATGTAGTTACATTTTCTAATTCAAAACTATTTGTGGACTGTTGTATTTATTTCTGGTCCTGAGTAACTTCTAGGATTTTCAAAATCAGAAACTTATTCCACTAGATGTTACTAATTGTACTAATATTGTATAGTAACAAGTAGGAGACATTCAGTTCAGTTCAGTTCAGTTCATTTCAGTCGCTCAGTTGTGTCTGACTCTTTGTGACCCCATGAATTGCAGCACGCCAGGTCTCCCTGTCCATCACCAACTCCCGGAGTTCACTCAGACTCACGTCCATCAAGTTGGTGATGCCATCCAGCCATCTCATCCTCTTGTCGTCCCCTTCTCCTCCTGCCCCCAATCCCTCCCAGCATCAGAGTCTTTTCCAATGAGTCAACTCTTTGCAAGAGGTGGCCAAAGTACTGGAGTTTCAGCTTCAGCATCATTCCTTCCAAAGAATACTCAGGGCTGATCTCCTTCAGAATGGACTGGTTGGATCTCCTTGCAGTCCAAGGGACTCTCAAGAGTCTTCTCCAACATCACAGTTCAAAAGCATCAATTATTCGGTGCTCAGCTTTCTTCACAGTCCAACTCTCACATCCACACATGACCACTGGAAAAACCATAGCCTTGACTAGACGGACCTTAGTCGGCAAAGTAATGTCTCTGCTTTTCAATACGCTATCTAGGTTGGTCATAACTTTCCTTCCAACATTACTAAGTAGTATATTCCTCTTAGCTATTACACAGTCTTTGAAGCTGAATTGCTATTTAAAAAGTACATCATAAAACCATGAAGCAAAAGTTACATGTTTTGATCTGGGTATTTCAACTGAGGCAGCAGATTGACCTTGAACAAAGAAAGCACTTTCAGGTTGTTGTTGTGGTTGTTTTTTAATTTTTTTATAGAAAAAGTATGGCATGTCAAATAGAACGACAGAGTTTTAAATCATAATGAAAATAACACTTTCTTAAAGGAAGATATTCTAAAATGTCACCACTGAAAAGCAGGTAATATCTTACTATTTACACTATTAAAAAATTTTTTTAAAACTTCATCTGTCACTATAGTTTAAATTAAATTAGACAATAAAGGAAAAATGCTTTTTACTTTATCAACAAATTATACTGTCAGTCAACTAGAATTTATTGAGAAATTTTTTTAAAGATGAAAAAGTACAAAAAGTGATTATTCATATCTAATACAGTATAATAGTATCATCTATTCAATATAGTAAAATGTATCTGGGTCTTTAGAAACAGAATTATATTATAGCTACTGTATATATTAATTTTAAATAACATTAGGTAGCAAAAAGCACATGACTATAGTGAGACAAAAATATTAATTCAACTACTAAAAGTCTGTAATAATATAAATTTCAAAACATTGGTTTTTATTATGAAATATGGTTTTCAAGTTTTCTTTCCAATATCACATTTTTTATTTCAACTTATATAACTTTATTTTATTTTAATTAATATACAGTTTAATCATATTATATCCACTGAGCCCTGGTTATCTAAATTCATTATTACAATAAAACAGTTTCTTTCCCTTAAAGCCTAAATTGTACTTAGCTTATTAAATACTGAATTAAAATTAACTCCATTTATATTATCTATAAGTCTAATCAGGTATTCTCTAGGAAATAAGTAGGAATGGATAGCAATTTTACTTTTATATGCTAAATGATTCCAATTATACTTTTAATAAAATAAGAATTCACGTTGAGAAATTTTCAAGTCTCCTTTTTCTCTAAATTTATATTCTTAACAAGCTTGGTTGCCTGCTCAAGTAAGATGAGAAAAAGGTACACTTTACGGGAAGTATGTATGTACGTGCATGGGGCTGGGAAGCGGAATGGTAAGGGACCTTCAGTGAAAGCAAAAGTTTTTCAGTCTGACACAGGAAAACAAATAAATCTAAAGTAACTAACAATCCTCTATGATAATGATTACAATGTGATTAAGAAATTAATAAATTTTCATATTACTTATTTTTAAATTGATTTATATTTCTCTGCCTTCTCACAAAAATTTCAAAGCATTAGAGCAGATAAAATATCCTATTAACATTTGGAGAAAATTTAGAAACATCTTTTTCAAAGTGGAGGGCCCCCCAAAGCTGAGCAATTCAAGGTCCAGAAGGCAGAAAGCCAAGTTAAATTATCTCCTATAATGAAACATAAGGGAGATCTTACATGAAATTTTCACATATTTCATCTGAACAGTCACTGCTTTTTTACACAACAAATCACTATAGGTTAGCTAATGACATATACAGATAGGTATATGTCATTATAGGTATACAAATATGCATCCATCTTTTTCAAACAAGATTAAAAATTCCACCTTATATATAAAATGAAGATAATTACTGCTTCAGATCAAAACTGACAGTAACTTAAAAATATATAGATATACATTACTGACAAATATTAAACTACAATTGGTAATTAGCTTTTAAAAACTTATTTTAATGGTAAAAGTTTGGAAATACTATTCACCTATCAGTATTTCTCCTTTTTTAGTTTTTCTCTTCTGATTGATTTATTTCTCACAGATTAAGTGTAATTATAATAGTTCTATTGTAGAAAAAAAAATTCATGATTTGATAATTTTCCATCATCTTATTAAAATTTGTAATTAGATACGTAATGTTGATTTACTTATATTTAGCCAGCTTCATTTCAAAAGACTGACTTGAGGCAAATTAAAGATATGTACATATAAACAGCATCAGAAGTAAAGGAGAAGAATATAAGCTACGGAGAACAAAGGTCTGTAGATAAATATAAAGCATCTGGGAATTAATTTTCTTTCCTAAATAATTTCCAAAATAATTATGATTTTATAGACTCTACTGACTGTAAGAGGATTTTCCTTGACTATTCCTCTTAAATAACAAATATTTTAAGATCATATTCAGGAGAAATATTCTTTTAGTCTATATAAAGTTATAGATATTTACAATACTAAAAAAGGTGCAGTGCAGCAGTGCATTAAGTAGACAAGCACTCCGGGCAGATGAAGAGCTGGGAAATACCAGTTGCACGGGGACAGATAAAGCAGAAGGAAAAGAACAGCACCTATTAATAGTTCTTCAGGAAACTGTGTGTACATGCCTCTGTGTGTGTGTTCTGAAGGTGGGAAATTGAAGCAAACTTTATGGGAAGCTGCTATTTAATCATATTTAAATTTCAACTACAACTCCTTCAGCAGTTTTCAAATTTGTACTAATCTTGTGAATTAATATATAGTTCTCTAATGTCTATTTGTACACATTCCTACAAACAAAGGGAGTTAGCATTTAGTGCTTTGGCTAGAATAAAACAGAAAATATGGGTATTACATAGAAAAGAGAAAGAAATTCAAATTCACAGACTGTCCACTGATTTCTAGTCCTCACATATTACGTAGTCTCACTTACCAAGGCTGTAATATCAACTGTGTGTTTCATGGTTGGAGAATCTGAGATTTTCAAAAGTTAAATAAAATGCTCAAGGTCACTCAGCTAATAAACACAGGTGGAACTCAACGTTCTGAGTCCAAAATCTCAACTCTCAAGTATACTATGATAGCATGACTATGTGTGAATAACTTTTTATTTTTGGCAATTTCCTTGGGTCAACAATTTTTTAAAACCACATACTCATAGCACCAACATGTGGTCATGTCAGTTGTATAAGTTTAGGCAAGGCACATAACTTCTCCAGGCCTCAGTTTTCTCAACTGCAAGATTGAAGATAATTTTAGCACACTCCTGAAAGGGGATTAAATAAGATAATGTGTCTAATGTGATTAGCAGTGTCTAAGATACAGCAGGATAGATTAAGGAGAGCACCTACTAGATGATAAGAGATTTTAAATGTATTCTAATACTTATAATATCTTTCCATACTGAAAATAAATTTTCAAAAGATGAGCATGTGTCAGCTAATATAATAAAATAAGCCTTTTTTCCAGTGGACTCAGCAAGTGAGTTGTTACACACTCTAGCAGATTCAGACTTCCACGGCCATCACTCTAAGCCTTATTTTTTAATTCTGCATTTACTTTTTTCTGGAATAGTGTGGTGCATTCAACAAATATTTCTTGTGTATCTGCTTTGTGTCAGGCTCAGTGCTAAGTGCTGGTGATACAGTCATGAATGGGAAGCATACAATACTCATTGCATGGAGTTTTGTGTCTAATGGGAGAGACAGACATTTTTCAAATAACACAATGCATTTAATTACAACAGTGACTGATAACACAGAAAAAAGTATGGTAGTATTACACTGCAATGAGAAAGGATCTGTTAACACAGTATGGAAAAGGAAGTGAAGCTCCTCAAAAAAAATTACATTGAAGGTGGAGGTCTACAGGATAAACTGGACAAGGTATCACCCAAACTTATTGGAGATCAGCTTAAACTTAGTTCAGAAGAACTGTCGATCACTTCTGACAGGCACAGCAGGAATATATTTGTATGATATACTATCAGTTCTGAAGTGTAACTTTTAATATGGGCCTCCTTTCAAAATCAATTCTAATACAGTCCATACAATCACATTTTATGGAATGCTATCTAAAATATTAGTCATCAAATGAACAGGCGAGAGCCAAGGAAAAATAAGAAAGAAACAGTTTTATGTGGGAATTTTGTGAATGAACTCTTAATATTATTTATTTGTTTGAGTCCTATTTCTCCAGAATTTTCTCTTCTATTTATTTATTTAACTTGGTCAATAAATTTATTATTGTCCTTAACCAAAAAAATCTTCATAGAAAATTATGCTTTGGTTTATCAGCTCCAGTGGCCTGTTCCTGAGCTCTGTGTAGGCTTACCTTCTTCTAAGCTACTCCATCTTTCTTCTGGACATTTGACACTCTGAGATGGTTCTACATCTTCTTTTAACCTTATTTCTTGGGCTTCTTCTTATGAGGAGATGTTTCTTTGCTACAGCATCATGAGCTTTCTTAGGTATCTCCTCAGTCATATCTAGAGTCACATTGTTCTTTATGTACTGAGAGAATTATTTCTTGTAAGCATCTTCATCTTCTTCAATCAGGTAACATGTATAATCTTCAACTTCCCGAGCCTTGATATGCTTCCAGTGTCCTTCTACAAAGGATTCCTTGCTTTCTGAATCATAATCAGAGGGATAGACAAGTCTTCATCCACAACTCCCTTCAGGACCCCAATCCTTTACTTCAAGTAGTAGTTCTGGCAGCCCTGCATCCAAATAGCAGGTGAAGGCACCAGGTTGACTATCAATGGTCTCCATGTCGTATCCATCTTCAGTCACCCCCACTTGTCCTTCACAGATCTTGTCCACACCAAACCTAGTGAGAAGTCTGAGGGTCAGCAGGCGGCTAGTCGAACAGGTCACAGGATAATTTTTCAGGGCAGCCTTCATACCATATTTTGGAAGCTCACGAGCATAAGCCACACAAACTA
Source organism: Budorcas taxicolor (assembly GCF_023091745.1). Lineage (NCBI taxonomy): Eukaryota > Metazoa > Chordata > Mammalia > Artiodactyla > Bovidae > Budorcas > Budorcas taxicolor. Next base: position 93,986,306 of record NC_068910.1, read on the forward strand.
TCATACCTCCTTCTATATTGAAGAAGCAGTCTGACAAATGGTATCTCTGTTGGTTATGTGAACTATCACCCTGTATCTGGGTGTGTTGTACTTGTTTATATCCTGGATTACCAAGCATTTCTGAGCATAGTAATCAGCTTTACCCTCTCATCTTTCTCTAAATTTCACTTGGTGTCTCTTGAAATAGGCCTTATTCTTGATACCTTTAACAAACCCCATCCTGAACTGAAACTGAACATAGACCAGACCAAAAGGTTTACTACATTAAATAATGTGTTTTAGGGAATAACAGAATTGTAGATGATAGGAGAAAATAAACACACATACTAAGAAATGCAACCATTCAGCACCTCCCAAAAACAAATATAAGAATTGTCCGTTCCTCTTCTATCCCCAAACTCTACATATTACTCAAGTCTTACCATAAGCTTCACGAAATCTCCCTGACAATTCTTTAGTTAGCATGAAATACACCAGGAGACAAACCAGTTCTTGTAACCAGTCTTCCTAACACAACCATAAATGTCTGTGATAGAAATCATGTCCTATACCTTTAAAAAAAAAAAAAATAATTTTAAATAAATTGACCTGAACTAATAATGTACAAAGAAAGCTAAGAAACTCAAATAAAACTCAACATCAACTCTAAAACAGTAAAAAAAAAAAAGAAAAGAAACCAATACACATCACTTAAGAAATTGTTTTCAGAGTAACTGAAACAGGAAATGGAAATTAAGGGAAAAAACTCTTAACTACATTGGAATAAATGCAACTTAAAGTTTATAGAATCAATACTTTAGATACCCACAAATGTGGCTATATAATTAGTATGGTGTAGGCTTCTAGAAAGATATTTTCATAAAGAAAACTAAACAAGAAATTATTTGGAACGCTCAAATAAGATTATCCTCTTCTTTTTATCAGCCATAGTTTACAATCCCTGTTTAGGGGCCTTTTACAACATGTTTATCACTATGAAAAGTCAAATCATTAAACTCTTCACTAATCATATTTCCTTATTAATGCATAAATTTGTGTAAGTTTTAACACACGTGGGCATTCATCCAAACATACCCCAATTAAAAAAATAATAATATATTCCGCCTCTAGTGAGAACAAATTCAGATTGGTCTGCATGTATAGCCTACATTGAAATAAGAATGCTTATGATTAAATATTGAAAATTTCCCCAAACGTTATATAAATCTCTGGTGACGACAGCAAAAGAAAGAAACTGCAAAAATATCAGTATCCTTAAGGAAACATCAGCTTCTTTTTGTTTGCTCCAGTTATAAATTTTGCATCTGTGCATTGCTGCCTAGATTTTCAAAGGGTTCTGCAATAATTAATTTAACAGTATACCCATGTTGCTGTAATATAGCCAAGAACTTTTACATATATATAATTTATAATATCCATATGAAGGACAGATTGAGATCCAGGTTGAGATGGGACTTATTTAAAAATAAGGGCTGGGTCACTCTGACTGGGCAGGATTTTGACCTGAATGGGGGATAAAAATCCAGTCTACGGCCCTGGTTACAAGTTCTGATATGATCAAGCACCAGTCTAATACTGTGATTAGCTGCCTTCCACTGAGTACCAGCTACAGTGGCCTTCTTTCTGTTCCTTAAGCACAACCAAGCTCAACTTAGCCCTAAGATCTCCACATCTCTGCTTGGAATTCTCTGCCCGAGTTGGACCCAAGCTCAAATATCAAGCAGATTTTAATCAAATATGACCTCTGAGAGAATTTTTCTATCCACCCAGGGATCATATATATATATTTATATATATATAAACTATGTCTTAAGCAAGGAATGTTATAATCGTGTTCATCTATGACTAGTTTTATATTAGCTCCTAAAGTCCTTTGGATCTAAGTCTGCTACTTTTACTAAAATTAGTTTTTGATGATGAAAATCACCGATTTGGATACTTGAATATCAGCAGGTTACGGCACATAAGATCACCAATGGTTTTTTGGGTTGCTGGTTAACTCACCCTTGCCAAACTACTCTCTCCACTAAGAGGGAATCTGCAACCTAAACACTATGGTCTGCTTGTCTGTTATACACAGATTAGGGGCTATGCCACATTGAAAACAAACAAACAAAAAAAGCAGAAAAAACAAACCTTTGCACAATGTGAAAGTAAGGAGAGGCACTATCGAGTTCAATCCACTGTGCTTCTTCTCTAGAAAACTATTCTTGAGAGAGATTTTATTTAAAAATGTGAATTCTACATGTTATTCTTTGATTAAATTAGGCATTTGAGGAAAAGCTACTTATTTGGGCATCTTCTCCCTTTCAGAAAATCACTCTCAAACTACACTTTCAATACATTTTTCAACCTGCACGAAAGGCCAGGGAGTAGGTTTGTGACATCTGCTTTTTTGCCGGCATGTATACTGCCATTGTGAACAGGTCCAACTACAAGACTCAACAACCCTGCAAACAACAAACAACATGAGATAACCGTCAGAGTCATGATAAATCTGCTAACTCCTGAAGATGATATGTCTCCTTTGGCTGCTGCCAGTCTGCCTTCTGGGGAGACAGGGGAAGAACAGAATACTACCCTTCAATGGGAATCTATAATGAGTCACATGCTTTATCCATATAATCCTGTTTAACCTTTTCTTTCCACTCATATTAAGGGTTATATCCTCTAACTACAGATTAGGAAACGAAACAAGAGACTTTATGTGATTTACCAAAATCACCTGGACAGATAAGTGAAGGACTGGAACACTTGTACAGATCTGCCTGACTGTCCTCCATCTAAAATGGCCAAAATCTTTAAAGTCAGGCAAACTTTATCCACAGACACAGCAACTATACTAATGATTATAGCTCATATATTTCCTTGCCTCCCAGATTATCTTCTAATTTTTGTTGACTACATTTTTTGTTTTATGTTTTTTGCTTTCTCTTATTATCATCTATATTATTAGCATATCAGTGTAGCTCATGAAATTTTGGCTGTATCACAGGAAGTTCACAGAGGAGCAATGTGCCACTCCGCTTGTCATTTTACGTTGCCATTTTCAGAGTCCATTTGCTCATGGATGTTTCCTTTAATAATTACCATGACAATGTATTTCATTGTTGATATTATTGACTGCTAATGGCCAAACCTACTTTGAAAATCATCATAATATAGGAATTTTAATGCAGATGTTAGATACTATAAATATATAAATTGCTCACAGTTCAGTTCAGTTCAGTTCAGTCGCTCAGTCGTGTCCGACTTTTTGCGACCCCATGAATCACAGCACGCCAGGCCTCCCTGTCCATCACCAACTCCCAGAGTTCACTCAGACTCACGTCCACCGAGTCAGTGATGCCATCCAGCCATCTCATCCTCTGTCGACCCCTTCTCCTGCCCCAATCCCTCCCAGCATCAGAGTCTTTTCCAATGAGTCAACTCTTCACATGAGGTGGCCAAAGTACTGGAGTTTCAGCTTTAGCATCATTCCTTCCAAAGAAATCCCAGGGCTGATCTCCTTCAGAATGGACTGGTTGGGTCTCCTTGCAGTCCAAGGGACTCTCAAGAGTCTTCTCCAGCACCACAGTTCAAAAGCATCAATTCTTTGGCGCTCAGCCTTCTTCACAGTCCAACTCTCACATCCATACATGACTACTGGAAAAACCATAGCCTTGACTAGACGGACCTTAGTCAGCAAAGTAATGTCTCTGCTTTTGAATACAGACCACAAATAGCATAAATTAGGCACTTTGACTTGTCACTAACATAAAAATGCTATTCAAATTCATTCACAGCCAGTTACATGAAGGATAAAGGGGGGAAAAAAGGAGAGAGAAAGGATATAAAGTTTAATAAAGGTGAAAATGTGAGCAGAGAATGAAACAGGCACATAAACAAGCAGAAACGTCAAGAAAAACAAAGCTATACACAAAACTGAGTATTACTCTGAAGTATAAATTTGTATCCTAATTTGCTGATTTTTTCCAACTGTTATGACATCCCATGTTATATGTCTGGCCCATTGTTTCAAACTGACCTTTGTTTCACTACAGCCATAGCAGTACCAAGCGAGCAAGCATGTCTGTACCCAGTGCTTCCACATCTGTCCATCACCATCCAAGAATATAATTCCTTGACCTTTGACAGAGCAAGCTAATCAAAGTTCAGAGATCCTTTGTTTCATAGATACTTGTTAGTCTTTGCCAACAGCTGACTTTATGAAAAGTGTGTCTCTTCTAAAGATGAAAGAGAGGAATACCCAGTTGAAGACAATTGCATTTTGTGAATATTTGTCATGTTTACAGATAAAAGGCCTACATTTGTTTCTCATAATTCATAAATACTTCATAAGGAAAGGCCTCTTTGAAGGCTTATGATCATATTACAAGGCAGATATGATTCTGATTAATCGAGATTGCCTGTATATTTCCACTGTAGCCTTTAAGAGACAAAAGTTTGAAAGTGGCCCAACGACCTCTAAAGTGCTGTGATCACAATGTCTGGCTGAGGGAAAATGCAATAGCTCTTCAATGCTCCAGTGTTTGTTGCTACACCTGTGATGGCAGGTGGCTCTTCATGAAAAGCAAAGCACCACTTTCCTCCTCAGTGGTGACCACTATGTTCCACAGCAGGTCAGCGGACCAGGGTGCTTCAAGTTCAGGTTTATACTTCTGAAGAACTGGATTGTGAGCACTAACAAGTTCCCAATTTAGCCAGTTAAAAACATTAAAAACATGGTCTGCTTTCCCTCCCGTAACATACATTTTCCTTTACTAAGTATAGCAGGAGATTTAATCTAGTGACCTTTGAGAATTCAATTTAAATTTAAATGACAGATTTTAAGATTTTTCAACTAGACATGTATTGAGGTTTGAAAAAATAGTAATCTTCCCAGTATACTCCAGGGAGAATAAACGAGGTAAAACAAACCAAAGAAATGAAAAAGAAATATCACTGAAAGAGTGATTTTTTTTTCCCCCCCATTACCTGGTACACACATTATTTACAAGGTGAGAGATAGAACTGAACCAAATCTTAATATGCTCAAGGTATTTTACAACAATTGCACTTTTCAGGTATAAAATAAATAGAAAACAGTATGGATACATTGCAGGCCTGCAATAGCTAGGAAATTTATGACTAAAATATAATATGATATAGTCAGAACTCATCTGGTATATTAAATTTAGAACTCCAAATCTAAGAGGGATATAGACAAATTCAAGTTTGCTAATAAATAAGAATTCAAAACCACGTAATGCAATAGGAAAAACAATTGGGGAGAAAATGGAAATACACATTCTGCAAATAGAAAGAGCCCCAGGGTATTATACTCAAAGGCACACCATGTAGAAAAGTGATTGTATCTGTTTTGTGAGTGTCCATGGGTTATAAATTGATAGACAGATTTTTAACCCAATATAACAACAAATTTCCTAATGGAGAAACCTATTCAAATATGGAATGGGCTACCTCATGAGACGGGTTTCACAGTACTGAAGACATCTAAGAGCAAGCAGAAACAGAGATGCTGAAGAAAAGATTGAAGATAAACTATGTTACTGAGGTCTCTTGAAAGACTTGAGTCTACGAATTTTCCAGTGAAGAATTGTCTACAATGGGAGAGATTGATAAAGAGAGCATCTCAGAGTCAAATAAATACCAACATACAATAAATAACATCATCTAGTAGCAGAAGTACTTTTGCCACCTCATGCGAAGAGTTGACTCATTGGAAAAGACTCTGATGCTGGGAGGGATTGGGGGCAGGAGGAAAAGGAGACGACAGAGGATGAGATGGCTGGATGGCTGGATGGCATCACGGACTCGATGGACGTGAGTCTGAGTGAACTCCGGGAGTTGGTGATGGACAGGGAGGCCTGGCGTGCTGCGATTCATGGGGTTGCAAAGAGTCGGACACGACTGAGCGACTGAACTGAACTGAGTAGCAGAAGTAACTAAAACATAGTTTATAAATGCTTGTTTGATGATGAGTTAGGCAATACTCAAGTATAAACAAGGTGACAAGTTTAAATTGTGAAAACTAGGATGTTACTGATGAAATTTTTAGAAAATGTACTGAGAAAAGAACAATGATCTGCCTTAGGTTTGGTGAAAAACAAACATTATCACAAATCTTAATAAAATATATTCACCAGTACTAATCCAGCACTGATGGGAAGAAAGAAATACTAGTTGGTAAATCCAAATTCTCCACTTATTACAGGTTGTAGTAGCACCAATCAGGCAGAAATGGTCCATAAGATGCTCACTTTACCGAGATTACATATTGTCTAGGACCAAGCAATGTTTATAGTGTTAGTTTCATGCTCACTTTAAAAATCCTTAAAATTACTTACTTGAATTCAAAAACACTTTAGAATAAAACAAAGGTGACTTTCCTACTGAACACAAGGGTCCTGACTAACTTTTAAGGCATATACTCCATCTAATATTATTAGATCATTTTTTAAATAAGAGGTTAGTGTGAGTGTGTTCCCTATACTCAGTCTAAACTATGGAGGGGGATAGCAAACTCTAAAGTTGAGGATTAGTTCAAGTCATGGTGATTTTAGTGGGCACTGATGTTTTAAGACTGCAAAAGCAGCAGATGTCCTGATCTGACTATTTAAACAAAAATTACTTTAAAAAATTGTTTGAAAAATTATTACCTATGTCAATCCACTTTTTAAAATGAAGACTACTTTCAAATACCCAGGAGAGGTAATAATAAATAGTTATTAACATTTTCATGTACTTTCCTTGAGCTAATGTGTTTCTTATGTAAAGAGGTTTCTAAAAAGATTTAATTAAACTTTTGATTTTGAGATGATTGGAGATTATCATGCAGCTACATAAAATAACAGGGAGAGATCCTGTGTAGACTTCACCAGTTTCCCCAAATGGTAACATCTGAAAAGCTAGGGTACAATATAATAGCCAAGGTGTGGCACTGATACACTCAAGATACAAAATTTCATCACAGGTGGCTCTTCTGATAGCCTTTTACATTCACATTGCAAAAGAAACTTATGTTTCTTAACTTAACTAATGTTCTCTTAGAAATCTCTGAACTTGTATATGAGATACTTTTAAAAACATGACCCTTCAATTTATATAAAAATAATGAGAATATGTCTATAATGTTTCCATATAAATTTACAAAAAACATGATGGTTTTATGGTCTTCTCCTATGTCTGTCCATGTTGAAATCAGCATTAAAAAAAAAGCAATATATGATGTATACATTTATAATTAAATTTATAATTATAGGTTATTATACTAATTAAATAAAATTGATAATTAGATTGCTTATTACTGTATTTAAGTACATATTTCCATATTCTTATATTTATATAAAATTATTTATAAATCAAAATAATCATAGCAGTTAATTATATGCCATGATAGATATATGACAGAGGATAGGATGGCAGATTGGAACTTACAGGTTATTTAACACAACAAACATTTCATTGGGGTGGGCAAGATAAGTATATGATAAAATTGTGACTTTATGTGGAATGGAGAAAAATTATAAAGTAAATAATTATTTATGTAATTGTTTGAAAATTATCCTCTAGGTTAAAGACTTTCACATTTAAAAATTCTTTAGGGAGTTAATTAAAATAGAAAAAGTCATCACTTCACAAAAATAAGATCAAGAGATTTAATTTTTGGCTTTTCATGTTTATTTTGACATTTTAAACTGCATTTTAATATAAGGGAACAAAATATCATTTCATATTTAAAACAAAGATTTCATTTTTTTCAGTAGGTCTCTTAGAGTAAAATCTTTTCATCATAAGCAAAATGGTATAGTGTTAAAATGTCATCACCATTAAAATATTTACAAATTTATGAAATGAAGTATTCCATACTTATGAAGAACTTGACTTTATAAGTCAGAGAGTATAAAAGAAAATAGATAATGATTTTTTATTAAAAATATTGCTTTAATAAATTACTTAGGGCACAAATAAAATTAAAGCTAAATGAAATGAAAGTGTTAGTAACTCAGTTGTGTCTGACTCTTTGCCACCCTGGGGGCTGTTGCCCACCAGCCTCCTCTGTCCATGGATTCTCCAGGTAAGAATACTGGAGTGGATTGCCATTCCCTTCTCCAGGGGATCTTCCTGATCCTGGAAATGAACCTGCATCTCCTGCATTGCAGGCAGATTCTTTACAATCTGAGCCACAGGGAAGCCCCTGAATTATATAAAGCATATGAATTAAAAAGGCTTTACTATATGGTAGTGTGAGAAAATAAAACTATTTCTGAAACAGAAATAATTTTTAATATCAAAAGCCAAAAGCAGAACATCCTGCATGAAAATATCTCATGAAATGTACAGAATAGTCTCTCAGGATATATATATATATACACACACTTTTATTTTAGGTACAGTTCTAATAGATGATAAGCATTAATTGGAAGGCAAACATATGCTGTTGGAGTACAGTCAAAAGGCAGATCACTGATGTGACATGTTGTCTAGTAGGAAAGAATAATATGGGGATTTTTTCAGTTATACACACACACACATATATTATTAGATCTATGTAAATGCAGTATTTAAGTAAGAAGGTAAAGTCCAGATTAAGTCTGTTGGAATGAGGCAGGCAAGAGGACATTTAAAGGGACAGGGGTGAGGATAGAGACTATAGAGCTTTTATAAAGATTTCCAACAAGAGGAAATAGATATTTGGTCATGAAATACAAGACAGAGTATAAAGCAAAGTAGAGCAGGGAAGGCATTCCAAAGGAGAAGGGATGGCATGGATAAAGACACAGAGTCTTGGTACCTGAGAGAAATTGCACTGTTGAATTTAAAGCGGTAGAAAGTGATCAGATAAGGACTTCCTGGTGATTCAGTGGTAAAGAATCTGACTGTTAATACAGAAGACACCATTTAGATCCCTGGATAGGGAAGATCCCCTGGAGAAGGAAATGGCAACACACTCCAGTATTCTTAAATCCCATGGACGGAGGAGCCTGGCAGGCTACCGTCCACAGGGTTGGAAAGAGTCAGACGTGACTTAGCTACTGAGCATGCATGCACAAAGTGATCAGACACTTAATTTCTGAATTTGCCAAGGACTTGAAATTTATCCTTAAGACCTAATACTTTAAAAATGTGATTCTTATACCCATAGGGCTTCAGTGAAGATGCCTTAGTGCCAAGTGGACAGGAATCATGGGGCTGCTAGCGGTAGCTGGGAAAACACTAGCTTGGTGCCTCAAGACACAGAAATAAATAACCTACTGTGACTATCGCCTACTGATCTCAGAGGCTAAGGGTATATAATAATGAAGTGCAGTTACACCCCTGTTTCAATTACACTTTTAAAAATAACATTATCTATCTAAATATGCATGTTTGTTAAAAATTTAGCATTAGATCCTTTTGAATATCAAAAAAATTGTAATTGAATGTATCCATGCACCCATAGTTTCTGTCCTGGGGACAATAGCATACAAGGAATTAGGCTTCTCCTCTGACTACTTCACCCATCATCCCCAAAGCAAGTGCACAGGCACACACTTTTACAACCACCAGACTTTTTCTTAGATAGCTGCAAACTGAACAGTACCTTTGTGCTGCCTACTGCTAATTGCCATTCTAATCGCCTAGTGCACAACAGCAGTTTTTTGTGCTCAAGATCATTCATACAATCAAGGAAACCCACCTTCAGTCAGTGGATTACAAACGGTAAAGACAATATCAAAGAAATATTTGGGACCACATTTGAGATGGCATAACTGACTTGTGAAATCCTGTTTTATGTTTTTGGTTCTGATATGTCTATCTCATATGATCAAGAAAGTATCAATCTATGACATAATCTATGAGGGGGAGGCAGTTTCAAGTGTCAGAAACTCTACAATAGATGCTAGATCTCCATTTTCACCAGAGTATTACATTAGCATTCATCTGTTTGGAAAACAACTGTCATAGGCTGTAGTTTATCACAGAATGATTTACACTTGTCAGTCACACACAACATCTGCATTTGAGAAAGTTTATTACTTCAGCAACACTATGAAGAATTTATTTGGTGATGAGTTGAGTATATTTGAATCAATTATCTCTCAAGCTTACTTGGCTTGTAATTAATTATACCTCCTGCCGTGACTTATTATTTAACAGATTTGCTCTGGAAAACTGTAATTCTTTAAACTTCTTCTTTTTTTGTTCTCAACTTTTTGGAAATGTTAACTATATGAAAATTCAAGGAAAATGGAGGGAAAAAAATTATCTTTCAAGCATTTACCAATTGTCCCTCTCCAGCCTTTAAAACAGCTTCCAGTGGAATTCAAAGGAAGACTTGTAGTCCTAGCAGAATTCCAGCCTTATTCAAAGCCAATTTTCTTCTTGGTTCACTGGCAGGTGGGTCCTCAAAATCACTCAAAAATACCATATTATTTCCATAATGATGAAACAACTCTTTCACTCTCTCAGATAACATTTCTATATCTCCTTTCAGCTGGAATTTCCAACACCTGTCTCTCAACTTTTCATCTTCAGCTGACTGTTAAGTGTTAGTCACTCAGTCATGTCTGACTCTTTGTGACCCCATGGACTGTAGCCCACCAGGCTCCTCTGTCCACGGGATTTTCCAGGCAAGAATACTGGAATGGGTAGCCATTTCCTTCTTCAAGCGATCTTCCTGACCCAGGGATCGAACCCGGGTCTCCTGAATTGCAGGCAGATTCTTTAACCATCTGAACCACCACATAAGTCCTTAGCTGACTGCCTTGACTTTAAAAATAAATGAAAAAACAGATGCAATTATAGAACATTATTAACACCCAATCAAATCTACCACTCTCTCTGCTTAAAACTCATATACTCTATCTCCTTATTATATCAGATTAACTATCCCTACACTTTTCCAAGACCAATCCTCTATTCATACTCCAAATCCCTTCTCTTCTCATATCAAAGATTTGTACCTACAGTTATCCATACTGACTCAGCAATTTTCCATTCTCTACTGGCACAACCATATCAGCTGAAATACCTCCTACCTTAAAAGAAACTTTTTTGACTTATAGTTCTCTATTTCAGCTACCAAAACACTTTTCTATTCCCCTTTAGAGAGTATCCCCTCATAAAAATTATCTGCACTTGCTGCCTTTTCTTTCTCACTTTACATTCATTTTTGATAGAATTTCAGCCCAACCATTCCCATAAAACCCTTTTTTAGTCCAAACAAATGACCACTGGTCCTAACCAATGTTTAATTCTCAATCCTCATTTAACTTAAACCCAGCAGCTGCAGCTGGCATGGTTGAGCCCTCCCAGCCTGTCCTCCTTTTTCACCTACAGATCCTTCTTCTTGACTTCATCACGTGAGAGTAACTCAGGGCTCAGCAGCCAGACCATATCTCTCCTCATCATCACTTTTCAGGTAAACTGATTCAACCTCATAGCTTGAAATATCTTCTATAAACAGATGACTTCTGATTTTAATTTGCTAGCCCTAATGCCTCCACTGAATTCCAGGTTCAGATATTTGACTGGCTACTCAACATTTTAATTTATATATCAAATAGTGAATAGTGAAAGTCGCTCAGTCATGCCCACCTCTTTGCGACCCCATGGACTAGGGCCTGCCAGGCTCCCCTGTCCATGGAATTCTCCAGGTAAGAATACTGGAATGGGTAGCCATTCCCTTCTCCAGGAAATCTTCCCAACATAGGGATCAAACCCAGGGCTCCCATATAGCAGGTGGAGATTTTACCATCAACGGAGAATAAACTTAATAAAACCAAAGCAAATCCAAACTCCTTCAAGGAACCTACAAGGCTTTACATGATCTAACAACCACCAAAATCTCAGGGTTTTCCTAAAAATATCCCTTGCTTACCATTCTACATCTCTTGCCTACCTTTGAACACACTAAGCCCATTCCCCCACATGGACTTCACAACGCATTCTCCTCTCTGTTCACTCAACCCCCAGGGTTTCATATTGTACTTTACTTCATTCAAGTCTCTGTTTAAATACTACCTCTTCAGAAATTGTTATCTTGACCACATTAAAAAAACAACTACAGTCAACATAACATTGAACACTTCTAGCTGACTTTATTCTTCCTCATGGTACTTGCTACTATTTGGGAATTTTATTTTGTATTGTTTTCCTTCCCTATAGAGAGGGCTCAGAGAATTGGGGTCTTTTCTGCTTTTTTTTTTTACTGCTTCCTTTCCAGGGTTGAGGAATATTGTGTATATAATAAGTACTCAAAAAATATTGTTAAGTTAATTAATTTAGCTAATTCAGCACCTATGTGTGCCAGATTTATTTTTAATACATGATTCTAAGCAGATTACTTTATCATCAACATGTGTGTACATGGCCCCCTACTCCTAACATTCATTTTTTAAAGCGTGGACATTTAGTGTTTATTTTATATACTATATTAGTCAATTTTAGTTGTGCTGTGATTATGAACTGTAGTTAAGAGCAAGAAATCAAGACATTCAATAGTCTATGACTAACTTGTTTAAAATTTTGGATTTTAGATGTCTGTACACACATTTGTACATGTATACAAACATGAACATAATAAGAAAACCCAACACAAAAATCTAGTGCATACTGATATAAACTAGTTAACATCTACAGACCAATATAATTTATAAACACATACAACACAAGAGTCAGATTTCTACTTTCTGTAGGATGTTAATAAATCCTTCAAGAAGAGTGGATAAAAGGACCAAGCCTCCCTGTGGCTTATTCCCAGTTTCTCTGAATTTCCTAGCTTTATGCTCAAATGACTGCAAAGGTTTACATTTCTTAAGGCAAACTTCTAGCTACAACCAGTTTTTTTCTAAATACAGAAATAATCAGCACAGCAGGGAAATAAGCCAATCATTGGGAAGGAAAAAAAGGAGAGAAAACCAAAGCTCTGCCCCTAGCAGACACAGACCCAGATCTTCCCCAGCCTCAGAACTTTAATCCCCCTGATATTGGGGGGAAAAAAAAAATGAGTGGAGAAAAGAGAAGGGAAGGGGAAGGGAAAAAAAGATTGCAAACAAACAAACAAATGTTTAGCTCCTGCCTCAATGAGAAATATTCTTAGGTCTTCACCTATTCACAGATGACTATCTAACTTAGACAATAGAGTATTTGGTTCTGAGTGAGGTTCTTAACTTTTGTATTGCCTATGAGTTAATATTTTATACCTGGTCTGGCTGTGGCAAGTGGAGTCTCTATAATAAGACTTTTAAAAAGAACATAGAGATAATTTTCTCTTAGCTCCTTGCAGAAAGTGATTAGCAAGAATTAAAAAAAAATTAAATCCATGGCTATCCTCTCTTAAATATAACAGAGTGTAAACTGCCAAATGTACAGCTGAGACCTATGAGAGAGACAGACAAAAAGACAGATAGAAAGAGAGAGGACAAAGAGAAGAAGTTGGAAAAGAATAAAGGCAGCCAGTTAAATCTTTGATACACTGATAACAGAAGAATGATACTAATATTTTGTTTAAGTCAGTGTGAATCCTGAAGGAGGTTGTATTATTGCTTATTGTTTGAGAAAATAATAGTAAAAAAAAAAAGTTTCATTTCTCTAAAATATACACTATATAAATGTACTATTAATACATGTTGATGGGGGTTTTGAGAGTGATGAGATGAAAATGAAATATTTAAATAAACAATTAAAACGATAATATGCCCTACTCGACAAAGATAAACCCATTGCTTGGAAGGAGACATGCTGCTTCTGCTAAGTCGTTTCAGTCGTGTCCGACTCTGTGTGACCCCAGAGACGACAGCCCACCAGGCTCCCCCATCTCTGGGATTCTCCAGATAAGAACACTGGAGTGGGTTGCCATTTCCTTCTCCAGTATATGAAAGTGAAAAGTGAAAGTGAAGTTGCTCAGTAGTGTCGGACTCCTAGCGATCCCATGGACTGCAGCCTACCAGGCTCCTCCGTCCATGGGATTTTCCAGGCAAGAGTACTGGACTGGGGTGCCATTGCCTTCTCTGAAGGAGTCATGCCTTGGATGCCAAAGAAAAAGCTATCCTAGTTCCATCCCCTAACTACCATGAGTTGCTGTCACTATACTTTCATCTCCTTTATCCCTCAGGACTAGAAAGTGCTTGACTTACTTAGACACAAATTTGTTGAATGGATAAGCAAATGAATGAATACATTTATGCTTTTCTAAGGGTCTCAAATTAGAATATAATTTGAGAATAAAGGGTCTTAAATTCTAAGGGATTAGTAAATATTTTTATTTTCTATTAAGAACACAAACTGCAAATAGGATTCATTACAAAAATGTTAAATCATCATTAACAATAATTATAATATAGAATTTGCAAATGCACACTCAACAAAATATCTTCTAAAGATGAAATCAAAGGAAAAATAGGTAAGTCATCACTGTTTTAAAATATAAAATGCACATTTATGTGGAAATCTTACCTACAGATTATGATAAGTAAGTAAAGAATGAAGAGAGAAAGCCTTGAGCAAGGGGACATTTAAGGGGACTGATTTTAGACTGCTGAAGTTAAGAAGGGGCTTTTACACTGTGAACTGAAAAATAAATAGGAGCTGGCCAAACAAAAGGAATACTCCAGACGGAGGAAAAAGTGTGCACAGAGGCCCCAAAGCAAGAAAAGCACCAGAGTGGTGAGAGATTAATAAACAAGAGGAAGAGTAAGTGAGGATGAGACTAGAGCCAGGTCCTTCAAAAATCTCATAAGACATGCTAAGGTTTTGTTTTTTTTTTTTTTTAAGTCTCTTGTAAGTGCACTGAAGTGCTTCAAGGTCAAAGAAATTTGAGAAATGAAGTATTCTTGTGTAGCACTTACTTGATTCAAAATGCACATTAGCTAATTAAAGATTCCAAGAATTTCAACTAAAAAGAAATGTGTTGAGCTTGATTTAACTCGGGGTTTTCCAAATTTACTGGAGCACCACATTCTTCATGTGATACACATTGTTATCCTCCTGAACCTTCCTCCCCGGTGGATCATTTCCCAAAGTAGTCTCATGGATTAATCTGTTGTGACAAACCTGAACGCCAACGTTACTTCAAGAACAAAGGGAAATAACATTTCCTATATCTGGGAATAAAAGGACATAAAATATTCAAAAAGTATTACTTCATAGAGATAATTGGTTTCATTTTTAGTCAGTTGAACAATTATTTGATAGTCTACTCTCTGTCAGGCTCTGAACTACTGTGCTAAGCAAGCAGTGGGGTTACAATGTACACAAGACCTATACTCTAATTTGAGACCCTTAGTAAAACATAAATGTATTAATTCACTTCCTTATTCATTCAACAAATTTGTGTCTAAGTAAGTCAAGCACTCTTCTAGTCTTGAGGGATAAAGGAGAACCAAGACAAGGGTATCCTTGCTTTGCTGAAGCTCATATTCTTGCGTGGTATGAAAGTGAAAAGAGAAAGTGAAAGTGAAAGTTGCTCATTCGATAGTCCGTGGAATTTTCAGGCTAGAACACTGGAGTAGGTAGCCATTCCCTTCTTCAGGGGATCTTCCTAACCCAGGGATCAAACTCAGGTCTCCCACCTTGCAGGCAGATTCTTTACCAGCTGAGCCACCAGAGAAATCCAAGAACGCTGAAGTGGGTAGCCTATCCCTTCTCCAGCAGATCTTCCCGACCCATGAATTGAACCAGGGTCTTCTGCATTGCAGGCGAATTCTTTACCAGCTGAGCTAAAAAGTACACTAAATAACCCAATCCAAAAACTCGTATAAAGAGAAACTGCAATGGTTAGATGGATACATCTTCAGGTTTATATGATACACAAATTTGAGATCAACATAGAAGCTGATGTGGAACAAGCCATGAAAAAAGCCATAAGATAATAATAATTAATTCTTATTATGTGCCAGGAACTGTTCTAAGAACTTTACATATTTTTAATACTTCAAATTTCTCAGCAGTTCCATGAGGTAGGCTCTTTAATCATCATTTTAGAGATGGATGTGGGTACTAGAATATTTGAAATTGTGTATGTGGCTGGCATTATACTTCTTTTGGACAATGCTCTTCTATATCCTTCTCAGAAGGACTATTGGGTTTCTATGTTGCACACTTATTTTGTGCATCCTTCACATATAATTCCCCATTTTTTCCCTACTGACCCCACTGGCCAGCAGCCTGGCAGCACAGCACTCTCCAGGACCAAGCAGTCAGCAAGGAGAGCAGCACTGAGGCCTCTCTCGCCACCTCTAGGACCTGAACATGCTTATTCCTTTGTTTTATCACTAAGCTCCCCAAATTATCTTCTTTTCCAGGAAGGCTTAGATACTTCAATTTTGGAGAGGGCTGGAAAAAGAGAGATGGGCTATTTCTGATAATCTTTCAGATAAAGCCACACAAGCTAGTCAATGAGCCCATGGCAGAAACCAGGAGAAAAAACTTCATGTCAAGCAAAGCCCATGCCAGATTAAGGCAACACTTATTTAAGGCAACACTTATTAATAAAATTTTGTCAGAAGGAAAATGTCAGGGGAGATGCTAGTCCAGACTGGGCTCCAGACAACAAACACTAAGGTCTGATAGCCTTACCCATAGTCATTGTCACAACATCAATGGTCACGTAGAATAGAAAGAAGAGATGCAGAGAAGGAGATGCAGAGATGCAGAGAACTAAGTAGGCCCTCTCCTGCCTGGGCTGATCTAGGTAGTCTTACAGCAAACAGCTTAGCCATTAACCTGAGAAAGTGTCACCTGAATCATTCATTATTGGGGAAAGCTGATTTAGAATTAACATCCTGAGACTAAAATGCTGTCTTCCTATCACAACAAAGTACCATAAAATAGTCTAAGAAACAGATGTAATGGTCCCAGATTTAGAATGCAAAAGTGTCAGGGTAGTCAACCCAATAACTGTTGAATAAACTGCCTTCGGCACCTCAAACTCTTAAAAATAATAAGTAGAGGGACTCTGCTTATTCTGCATTGGGGGATACAAAGTAGTCCACATTAAAAAAAAATCTTCACAGAAACTCTCCTTAAAATAAAGAGTTTGCAGAAAACTTTAATTTAATCTCCAACATTTAAAAATTTAACATTTTAACAAAAACACTTTGAAATAATGTTTTACTTTTTCCTGGTGCCTAAAAAAATACTTTTGAATATGACTTAAAATTGTTTTTTCTTTTTAAATGACTCACATTCATTATGATCAATTATTATACTCCACTGCAGTCTAACTATGCCCATAGGGACAATTACAGAGAGTGGAACTGTTTGCTGCTGCACCTGAGTGCCCTTGCAGAGCTGTGCTCACAGTGCTCATTTCTGACTTTGATGGGCTTTCTACCGCTACCAATGCTCTTGGCCGTGATTTCTCAATACTGTTAGATGTTGATCACCACTGGTCATTTCCACAAATGTTCCTAATTTGGAGTTTCTACCAAGAAAACATTTTCATGTGTTTTTAAAGAATAATGAGACCACAACAAAGATTTACAGCAATAACGACACACATTGGGCTCACAAAAAATATTGCAATTACTTGCCTTCAAGCCTCTAAATATGCTTCAGAGGAATAGGTTGGCTAGTTAATCTGCCCACAAGAAGACTCTAACAATGCTGTGGCAATGATGGTGACAGAAGCGATTATCACAACTACAAACCAGACACAGGGAAAAGTGAATTGCTTGTTGCTGTTCAGTTGCTCAGTCATATCTGACGTGTTGCAACCCAATGGACTGCAGCACGCCAGGCTTCCCTGTCCTTTACTGCCAGGAGCCAGCGTGAGGAACTCTGCCCATAGCAAAGGTCATGAGGAAGGAGGCTTTGGCATACACAAAGGCGGGATCGAGCCTCAGGAAACCCCCTGTTCCCGAGCATCTACCCCCAAAACCAGAGTCTGCCTACTTTACTTATGCTCTCACCTACACCTCTGACTTTACGGGGGGCTCTCCCCCATCACCATTTCTCTTGGAGAAGGAGTTAACTTGCAGCTTCAGTTAATAAAAATTCCTGGGCGTGACAAGAGTGTTTCAACTTACAAACTCCTCTGAAGGTTCTCTAGCCTGCCTGAGCAGGTTTGTCCGGCCACATGTGATTGTTTACAGCCTCCCAACCATGAGAGGCAGGAGATGCTTTAAACTTTCTATATACAGACTGTTTTGAGAAGTTACAAAATTATTAGTATAGTATTAGTGGGTTGATTAGAAATTATATTGGTGAAGGGTTTTTCATTTGTTGAGCCAATATTTGCTGCTAAATCTCCATATTCCCTGTCCTTATAATGAAAATAACTAGCATATAGGAAAAATAAGTATTAACCTTTAAGATTAATCATGTTAAACCTTAGGCTAAGTAAATTCCTTTCTTGATTGTAACCCACTACACCCTCACCCTATAGAAATGCAACTTTATTTGGAGGGTGGTGCCTGGTTTAAGAAAAAATCACCCCTGGAAAAAATAAGTTTTCTGGTTGACTGACCGTTATCAGAAAGGGCCATAAAATGTCAGCAGGCCTCATGGCCAGAAGATGATGTAAAACCCCTAAGACCTTTGTATACATTTATATGAAGCACCTGATTTTGACAAGGGTCAGGTCTGCTGACCCCTGCGTGACTCTGTATTCATCCTTATGTATAACAAAAAGTATATAAGCAAACCTGAAAAATAAAGAAATAGGATCAGTTTCTGGAAAGACTGATTCCCCCGTGTCGTTCTTTTTTTCCCTTCTGGCTGAATTCCCATCTGGAACGTGGGTACTCACCAAGCCTGCTAATTTTGCCTGAGCTTCTAAGATCAGACCGGGGAGGGCTCAGTGCCTTCTCTCCTTCAGGAAAATGGAAAGATGCCTGTGGCTTACGTAGGTGGTGCAAATTCCTTGTCTTGGAGTTTTATTGGTATTCCACGTAAACCAAGTTATTCAGCCTCTTTTTCTCCACTAATTTTCCTACTACACTATTCTTTTCTAATCTCTCTTTATATCTGTAATTAAATAAGTTTTTTCCTAGGATGCCGATTCCATCTCCCCTTCGAATTACCCTGGATCCACCGGGGCTGGACTGCCGCACTTTACCGTATCCTGGAGTCAGTGAGACCATCCAACCATCTCATCCTCTGTCAAACCCTTCTCCTCCTGCCTTCTATCTTTCCCAGCATCAGGGTCTTTTCTAATGACTCGGCTCTTCGCATTAGGTGGCCAAAGTATTGGAGTTTCAGCTTTATCATCAGTCCTTCCAATGAATATTCAGGACTGATTTCCTTTAGGATGGACTGGTTTGATCTCCTTGCAGTCTAAGGGGCTCTCAAGAGTCTTCTCCAACACCACAGTTTAAAAGCATCAATTCTTCAGTGCACAGCCTTCTTTATGGTCCAACACTCATATCCATACATGACTACTGGCAAATGATAGGTCACTATACAGACCTTTGTCGGCAAAGTAATGTCTCTTCTTTTTAATACGCTGTCTAGGTTTGTCATAGCTTTTCTTCCAAGGAGCAAGTGTCTTAATTTCATGGCTGCAGTCACCATATGCAGTGATTTTGGAGCCCAAGAAAATAAAGTCTGTCACTGTTTCCATTGTTTCCCAATCTATCTGCCATGAAGCGATGGGACCAGATGCCATAATCTTAGCTTTTTGAATACTGAGTTTTAAGCCAGCTTTTTCAATCTCCTCTTTCAACTTCATCAGGAGGCTTTTAGTTCCCTTTTGCTCTCTGCCATAAGGGTGGTGTCATCTGCATCCCTAAGGTTACTGATATTTCTCCTGGCAATCCTGACTCCAGCTTGTGCTTCATCAGCTCAATGTTTCTCATGATGTACTCCGCATAGAAGTTAAATAATTAGGGTGACAATATATAGCCTTGACATACTCCTTTCCTAATTTGGAACCAATCCATTGTTCCATGTCCGGTTCTAACTGTTGCTTCTTGACCTGCATACAGATTTCTCAAGGGGCAGGTAAGGTGGTCTGGTATTTCCATCTCTTGAAGACTTTTCCACAGCTGGTTGTGATCCACACAGTCAAAGGCTTTAACATAGTCAATGAAGCAGAAGTAGATGTTTTTCTTGAATTCTCTTGCTTTTTCTATGATCCAATGGATGTTAGCAATTTGATCTCTAGTTCCTCTTCCTTTTCTAAATCCAGTTGGTACATCTGGAAGTTCTTGGTTTGCATACTGTTGAATTCCAGCTTGGAAGGACTTTGAGCATTACTTTGCTAGCCTGTGAAATGACTGCAATTGTGTGGTAGTTTGAATTTTCTTTAGGATTGTGTTTCTTTGGGATTGGAATGAAAACAGACCTTTTCCAGTCCTGTGGCCACTGCTGAGTTTTCCAAATTTGCTGGCATATTGAGTGCAGCACTTTAAAAGCATTATCTTTTAGGATTTGAAATAGTTCAGGTGGAATGACATCACCTCCACTAGCTTTGTTCATAGTGACTCTTCCTAAGGCCCACTTGACTTCACTCCAGGACGTCTGGCTCTAGGTGAGTGATCACCACCATGGTTATCCAGGTGAATAAGATCTTTTTGTATAATTTCTCTGTGTATTCTTACCACCTCTTCTTAATATCTTCTGCTAGGTCCATACCATTTCTGTCCTTTATTGTGCCCATCTTTGCATGAAATGGGCTTCCCTTGTGGCTCAGTTGGTAAAGAATCCGCCTGTAATCCAGGAGGTCTGGGTTCAATCCCTGGGTTGGGAAGATCCCCTGGAGCAGGGAAAGGCTATCCACTCCAGTGGATATTCTGGCCTGAAGAATTCCATAGACTGTACAGCTTATGGGGTCACAAAGAATGGACAGGACTAAGTGACATTCACTTTCACTTTCACTTTTTGCAAGAAATATTACCTTGGTATCACTAATTTTCTTGAAGAGATCTCTAGTCTTTCCCATTCTATTGTTTTCCTCTATTTCTTTGCATTGATCACTTAGGAAGGCTTTCTTATCTCTTTGCTATTCTTTGGAACTCTGCATTCAGATGGGTATGTCTTTCCTTTTCTCCTTTGTCTTTCACTTCTCTTTTTTCTCAGCTATTTGTTAAGGCTTCCTCAGACAACCACTTTGCCTTTTTGCATTTCTTTTTCTTAAAGATGGTCTTAATCACTGCCTCCTATACAATATTATGAACCTCTGTCCACAGTTCCTCAGGCACTCTATCAGATCTAATTTCTTGAATCTATTTGTCACTTCCACAGTATAATCATAAGGGATTTGATTTAGGTCATACCTGAATAGCCTAGTGGTTTTCCCTACTTTCTTCAATTTAAGTCTGAATTTCACAATAAGGAGTTCATGATCTAAGCCACAGTTAGCTCCCACTCTTATTTTTGCCTTTTATATAAAGTTTCTCCATCTTCAGTTGCAAAGAATATAATCAATCTGATTTTGGTACTAACCATCTGTTGATGCCCATGTGTTGATTCATCTCTGGCGTTGTTGGAAGAGGGTATTTGCTATGACCAGTGCATTCTCTTAGCAAAACTCCATTAGCATTTAGTCTGTCACTAAATCTTTACAGTCACACAAAGGAGATACAATTAGAATCTTATTTTACAGATAAAAAAAATTAAACTTAGGATTGTTAACTAACCTGGTTTTGGTTACATGCTAAGTGGTGGAAATAGTATTTGAACCCAGCAAACCTCTACCCATTCTGTATAATTCCCCCAAAAGCCAATAACTACATTTATATATTTTTAAAGAAATTACTTAAAACCTAGATGCAATTAAAATAAAAAAGGCTACTGAATTTTAACTCTGTCCATTTCTTCAGTGAATGTGAATTTTGATTTACTGAACTTCATCTTAAGAGGTACTTATTTTACTGACTCATTGGCTACTTAAAATGAAAGAGATGCTAACATAATTCTGCTGAGTGACAGTATCACACTACAAGTTTAGTTCTATAAAATCACGACCGCTATTGCAAAGAAAGTTGAATTACAATGTTGTGTTTAAACTGTGATGTCTTTTTAACATATCTGACTCAGTATCTAATTTACTACTTAATTTTGGAGGTTTTATAGAATCTGGAACTCTTTCAACCTAAGGCTCATCTCAAAGTCCACAGATAGCCCTGGTGGCCCAGAGATTATCATCAATCTCAAATTTTTGTTCGCTTAGTCTGCACAATAACTTCAAAAATATAAAGTAATTGCAGGCATTTAAAAATGGGAATATTTCATATAAAATGTGGGCTTCTGACTTTACTCAAAGAACTGGAAGATGTGGCTTCACGGTTCACATTCTCACATGGTAATCATCATTAGGAGCTTGAAAGTGGCAGCTCCTTCAGACATTTGTTCTGGGTTGCCAAGACTGCCACCTGGTGCTTCCCTCAGCAGTGACTAAGGTATGGCTGGTTTGTGACTTGAGACCTGCTTTCACCTTTAGTAAACATCTGAAAGTACAACTCTAAACTCTTCATAATGTTCTACATATAGTATGTCATGTATTTCCAATGATGTTATTTTATATAGTTTAAACAACTACTCTGTGGCACATAAATAATAATATTATTATTATGAGCTCTCATATATGAAACTCAGATTCAAGTGTTAGCCTGTTTGAGATCAGAGAGATAAAGGTCATTTAATTCTAAAATCACTTATTTCAGATCTTTGATATCTATACTATAATTAGTATTTATTATTATCATCATCATCATTGTGGCTGGAAGTATCACTGACAGCTTTCTTCAGTGAACAGAGTTCTAAAGAGTAGGTGTGCTGAGCTGCGCTCAGTCG
Organism: Budorcas taxicolor; assembly: GCF_023091745.1. Lineage (NCBI taxonomy): Eukaryota > Metazoa > Chordata > Mammalia > Artiodactyla > Bovidae > Budorcas > Budorcas taxicolor. The sequence continues at coordinate 94,009,028 of NC_068910.1, forward strand.
TGTCTGCCTCTTTGCGACCCCATGGACTGTAGCCTGCCAGGTTCCTCCCTTAATGGGGATTCTTCAGGCAAGAATACTGGAGTGGGCTGTCATTTCCTCCTCCAGGGGATCTTCCTGACCCAGGAATTGAACCCAGGTCTCCCACATTGCAGGCAGATTCTTTACTGTCTGAGCCACCAGGAAAGCCCAAAGAATAGGTAACCCTACCAAACTGATACTTTGCAGTGTCAATTTCATGGCAAGAAAATTTGATGTTGAAAAGTTTAAGAGACAGATAGTGCTTTACTTAAAATGTAATCTATAGTAAACAATAAATTATTAGCTTTACTTCCATATTTGATACATAAACAACAAATAAATCACTAAATTCAAAAAATTAACAAGTTATTACTATCTTTTTCAAATGTAAAATGGTGGTAAGTGCAACAGAGAAAAATGAGGCAGGGACAGAAGATAGGAAATGGCAAAAGATGGGAGGAGACACTGTATATCAGGTGGTTAGAGAAGAAAGTTCAATAAGGTATGCAAGGTACCTAATGCCTTCAAATTGAATGACCCTTCATAAAGGCTACCACTCTAATCATCAGGCACTTCCCTGCTGGCGCAGCTGTAAAGATCCACCTGCACTGCAGGAGACCCAGGTATGATCCCTGGGTTGGGAAGATCCCCTGGAGAAGGAAATGGCTACCCACTCCAGGATTCTTGCCTGGGAAATCCCATAGATGAAGGAGCCAGGCTGACCGCAGTCTGTCCATGGAGTTGTAAGGAGTCAGATGCTACTGAGCACACATACGCACACACATACACATACACTAACGGGTAGAGGGTTTCTTTTAGGGGTAATTAGATTTTTCTAGAATTGATTATGCTCATGGTTGCACAGCTCTGTGGCTAGACTCAAGGCACTGGAACTGTACACTTTTAAGTAGGTTCATGGTATGTGGACTCTAGTATTCTTGCCTGGAGAATTCCATGGACAGAGGAGACTGGCAGACTATAGTTCATGGGGTCACAGAGAGTCAAACATGACTGAATGACTAACACTTTCTTCTCACTTTCATAATCATCATGGTCAACATCGCTTACAGAGACCAGGTGACCCATTAGAGAGTTAGTTGGCCTCATCTGCCATCTCTACACAGTGCTAAGAATAGGCTTATCTCTTAGAAAAGTTGGCTGTTACACTGTTTTGTTTCCAAAAGAATTAAGAGAAAATGTCAACTACAACTTCCCTTGAGTTTTACTAATGCTTCTAGCAGACAGAAGTTTGAAATGCTACTCGGGAAAAGGTCTAATCTTGGGGAGATATTTTAAGCTGGAAAGAGACAATGAAAGAAATCCTGATGCTGATGGCTTGTCTTACTAACAGTGAAAGAAAAAGAAGATAGAGTGAAGCCCAAATAGAGATATCTCACCATCACAAAATGTGGATGGGAAATTCAGAAGTTAGAGAAAAATACATCTGATCACTGATCCAAATGAATGGCAGTAGGGGAGACCCTTAAAAAATAACTAATTTTTATGTTGCTGATAAATATGTGTCCTTCCAAAATTTTAAGAGATACCTATACTTTCTGAAATAACTGGCTTGCTATAACATGGGTTATTTATCAGCAGCATTACACTAAGGAAATCATTCAGCTAGGAAACCATGAAATACCTCTTCATAACTTCAAAACTGCTAGTCCATAACCTGGAAAAGAGACATGCTTGAACAAGTTGTTTTGGTACACACAGATAAAAACAGAAAAATTGATTTTTTTTCACATTGCACCTGCCTGTTTAAAAAGGTCCTAAGAAAAACCCAGACATTATCATTGACTTGAGAAAATTCCCAGACTTAAATGAACAACCATTGAATAGGGACTTTCAGACCATTTTCACAAGCATGTACCCATGTCTGAAGTTTAAAAAGCTGCTTCTAGAGCCATGCTCGATATTTTCAAATTTAAGGTAAATTACCAAGAACAGTCCTATCTTAGAGTGAGTTTGCATTTAAGAAGGAGAGGGTTATGAGTAAAACCTAAATACTCAAGATATTTTCAGGATATCCCTGTGTACTTAAATTTTAGGCTTGTGGGAATAAACGAGGCAGATAATACCAGGCACAAAGTTTATACTAAGACTGTAAATCCTTACTCCAGTGCTATGCTCTGCATCAGTAGAAAGAAACCTTTCTGCAAAGCTGAATAATCTCATAAACCCTGTGAGAGAAGTTATATTTCTACCATTCAAACTCAAATCCAGACAGATTAGATTGATACAGCAACTTTCTTAATCTCTTGTACAAAAGAGAATTAGTCTGTCTGCATTAGAGTCTGTCTGACTCTACCTTCTTTGAAATAGTACATTTAACCAGTTTCCTTAATCAAGGTGAAATAAGAGTTACTAAAATGAAGAGAAAAAAATACTATAAAAGAAGAAAACAGAAATAATTTTTATGGGACATCCAGCATTATTAAAAATAATTCTGTGAACTTTTAATATTCTTAATGAATAGGCTGCATAAGTTATTGTTTACTTTTAATTACCTGATTCCCTTTGGAATAGCTAGCTGTTTGCTAAATCGATGTCCAAAACTGTCTTTAAATCATCCATGATTTGCTTCTTATATTGAACAGGACAGGTATTTGTCTAAAACAATATTGTTTTTTTACTTTAATTTTAAAAAATACTAAGTGTTCTGAAACCTATCCTAAGAAATTAAACATATACTTTCTTTTAGGGTTTTGTACCAAATATTAATAACATATATGAAAACTATTGTCTCCTTAAAGATAGGACATAGGGTATATACTTAGGAAGTCTAGTTAAAAAATCATTCACTAAATTTATGAATAAATTGATCAGAAAAAAGTTTCTGTTGCTTAAAAAAAAAAAACTTTGATGTTAACCTTAATTTACCTAAGCAATTACCTATAAACTTTTTTGACTGTGTGCTTTATCAGTAATAACTTTTCAGCACACTCCTCCATGTATGTATTTACTTTTCAGCATAAATACATGCCACGTTAGTAATGTGTTAATAGCTACACAAAAAGAAACTAACTTTAAAATAAAGATAAAATAGTCAAGATCTGGTTAAACTTAAACCACTTTGGTATGTGATTTTAATACTTATCCTGGCTATAATAGCTCACTAAAATAGATATATCTATGTGATATTACATAGATATAAATGAAAGAAAATCAATGGTATTTATAATTAGAACCAATGGATTTAAGATAAACTAAAATTGCAACAATTTTAGAAGCTTGGCAAAAAATGCTCCAAGATTCATGTGTATGCACATCAAACTTTCTTTACGACTGAAATCATGTGTGGTAATAAAAGCACAAAGATGGAAATTTTTTCTTGCTATTTTGCCCCAAATGATTTCCCCATAGCTAAACTTTCTTTGAAAGCAGCTATTTCAAATTAGTTGTTAAAATGTCACCTATATCCTGAAGGGAGTCATTTTTTATATTTGTTTATTCCCTAACTTCTGATAAGCATATGTGCAGAAATATCAAGCATATATATCTATCAATGTATCCTATATGAAGCTAAAACTTTTTCAGATACCTATTTTTAACAGTAGTTGAACACATTTACCTTCTTCATGCTGTTTTTCTGTTTTTTTGTGGCCATTTTTATTATTAAAAAAAGAGCAATCATTTCACTTGATGGTCTGTGGCTTTTTGTTCTTTGCTTTAAAAAAAAAATCACAGAATAGCATACGACTTTAAAGTTTTCTTTAAAAAAAATTTAGATATTTGCATTCATGTCCTGGATGCATAGCTTTTAAATATCCTGCTAGTCATCATGACATCATATATTAATATATCAAAGTACAAAGTGAAGTCACTCAGTCTTGTCCAACTCTTTGCGATCCCATAGACTGTAGCCTACCAGGCTCCTCTGTCCATGGAATTTTCCAGGCAAGAGTACTGGAGTGGGTTGCCATTTCCTTCTCCAAGGATCTTCCCAACCCAGGGATTGAACCTGGGTCACCCACATTGCAGGCAGACGCTTTACCGTCTGAGCCACCAGGGAAGGCTAATTAATATATCAATGCACAGTAATTCTTAAATAAAGATTTATCATTAATAACTGATTTAGTCATGATGCAATATCATAAAAATGGGCTTCCCTGGAGGCTCAGCAGTAAAGAATATGCCTATAACGCAAGAGATGCATCCAGGAGATGCAGGTTCAATCCCTGGGTCAGGAAGATCCCCTGGAGAAAGAAATGGCAACCTATTCCACTACTCTTGCATGGAAAATCCTATAGACAGAGTAGCCTGGCAAGCTATACAGTCCATGGGGTTGCAAAAGAGTTGGACACAATTTAGTGACTAAACAACAAATATCATATAAATACATTCCAAATTTTTGTTTATAATTTTAGTACCAATGTTTCTGAGACCTTATCCCTGAAATGCAAGATTGACTTGACATTCAAAATCAGTAAATGCAATTCACTACATTAACAAATTAAAAAAGAAATACCACATAAGATATCACAGAATATTTAAGATCCAAATATCCACCCTCAGCAGAGATGGTCCCCACGAATTTCCTTCCACGTTCTAACTTGTGGGAAGGACTTAGAAAGAAGTAAAAGACCCAAATAATACTACAGTGTCTATACTAAAGGCTATTTTATTCTATGTAGTTAGGACCCTAAAAGATCAAGCTAGATTCACTTTTATTTCTGAAAGGAACTCTAATAACTCAAGATAAGAGTAAAGCGTCTTCCTGCCTAATAGTTGTCACATTACAAACTCATGCTGACAGAAATATGATTACTTTTGTACCTAAATGTAAGGTTCTGGGGAAAAAGAAAAAGAGCATTAGCTCTACTATGCAATCTCCTTTGAGATTCATATCTTATCTTTGAAGGAAATACTCAAGAAAGAAACTATTTTCATCTAGTGCTTTAGTAAAGGTTAAGCTATAATAATTGTTTAAGCTCCATAAATGTGCAGTTGTCTTCGTAATTTTATCAAGTGCATTTACATAGTGCCAGACACATATGCAAAAAATAGAATTTAAAACTGAAACCATTAAATGATATCCATTATTTCTCATTCTAGAAACTTCTGTAACTTATGGGTGACAGATTTATCAAGAAGTTCTCTTTACCAACTAAAGAAAGAACAAGCCAATATCTGTTATGAACTGTCATTAGTAATTTAGCAGAGCTAGAAGGCAGTTCAGCCGAGTAGACAGAAAATTAAAACATGGGCAGCTTCTGATTGGAAATTTATTCATAGCAGGTAATGAAATAGCACAGTCAGGATCTCTGGTACTACTCAGAGTGAGAGATTTAATTCTGGTAACTCTGATGATGGCACTTGAATCAGAAATTATAAGTGGTGACAGGTTGTGACATAGAGACAGGATGAAATGAGCATTAGCAACACATCTTGGTAGAAACTGATTCTACATAACATCAACTTTTCCAAACAGTAAATATGATAATTTCAAATATTATTCCAAGTTCTCAAAAATTTTATTCCAAATTTTCAAAAAAGAGGCTTATTAGGATCATTGGTTAACCATGAACCCTTTTTATATCCACTTTCTAATGGAATATAATATTAATCAACACATTAAAGATAAGGGGTAAAAAATGCCCTGTCTTTTAAAACATGAAGTATAAATATAATTGCTGATTTCATCTGGATAAGAAACAAACTGAAAATTATAAACCAGTTGCTATCCTAAGTATATAGTAATAGAAAAAGTTTGTGTTTTCCTGTGATTATATGGATGAAACATGTAGCTTAGCTGGTAAAGAATCTGCCGGCAGTGCAGGAGACCCTGGTTCAATTCCTGGGTCAGGAAAATACTCTGGAAAAGAGATAGGCTACCCACTCCAATATTCTTGGGCTTCCCTCATGGCTCAGTGGGTAAAGAGTCCACCTGCAATACAGGAGACCTGGGTTCGATCTCTGGGTTGGGAAGATCCCTTGGAGAACAGAATGGCAACACACTCAGTATTCTGGCCTGGAGAATTCCATGGACTGTATAGTCCATGGTGTCACAAAGAGTCAGACACGATTGAGCAACTTTGCTTTCCCTACATGCATGAAAAGAATACTTATTAAGTACAGCCACATACAAACAATGTTATTTGTATTTATAAAGAATAATAATTTATATTCTGGCTTCCTATGCCTTTTTATATTTTCTAATTAACAAAAATGACATTATTACTTTTATATTGATTAGTATTTTTTTTGAAAATTGCCTATTTCGGACAAACTCTCTATCACAGAAATATAGCTGAGAAAAACAATAATATTTTCACATAGACAGTTATTTTAATATATCTCTTTTGAATTTGTGAAATGGCATATTTACTATGTATGGATAAAATGTGTTAGCTGTGGAAATTTGTGAAATTTAACTGTAAAATTCTTTGATACGCCTAACAGTGAAATTAAAGGATACACGCCCCCAAATCTGTAATCGTTTGGATTATAAATTGCAGCAGAAATGACGCTGTGTCTGTTCCAGACCTAGACCATAACAAGGAAAAGAGGAGAGATGTCACACTGACCTATGCCCCAACTGCAGATCTAAAAGTAAAATAATCAACTGCCCTTATCTGGAGTCACTGCATGTTGAGCAGGCTTGTTAAGCAGCAATAAACAACCAAAAAAGCAAAGGACTTTAATCATGAATGCTGATTATAAAAACAGTTTTCGCATTACACCAAAACAATGTTATATTACATATGCTATAACTGGTGAGATGGGGCTTCCCTGGTGGCTCAGACAATGCACGGGACCAGGGTTTGAACCCTGAGTCAGGAAGATCCCCTGGAGATGGGAATGGCAACCCACTCCAGTATCCTTGCCTGGAGAATTCCCTGGACAGAGGAGCCTGGTGGGCTACAATCCATTGGTTTGCAAGAGTCCAACACGACTGAGTGACTAACACTTTCCAACTAGTCAGAAGAGAAGGAAGAGAATGTAAAAGAAAAACTGTAATATATTTTCATCAGGCTAATATAAATTTTGTCAGTAAAGATTTTAATCAATTACACCACAGTATGTGCTTCCTAGGTGGCACTAGTGGTAAAGAACCAGCCTGCCCATACAAGAGACATAAGAGACGTGGGTTCGATCTCTGGGTCAGGAAGATCCCCTGTAGGAGAGCATGGCAACCTACTCCGATATTCTTGCCTGGAGAATCTGAAGGACAGAGCAGCCTGGAAGGCCATAGTGCATAGGGTCACAAAGAGTCGAACATGACTGAAGCAATTTAACATGCATGCATTGAGAAAATAATTCAAAGATAAGAATCCTGGAATCTTTAGCATATTATAAATTGACAAACCTAAATATTATAGAATTATTTGTGTGAATTTCGATTTAGCTTTTAAAACATTTGGCTTTGTAGGATTTATCTATGTTGTTTAATGATGTTGTAACTAAAAGCATAAATCTATATAGAAAATACTAACTATAAAAATTAGAGGATTTAGACATATGAAATGAACAAAATATTTGAATTATGGAAAAATATTTTGAATGGAACTATATTTACAAAAGTCTAAGCATACATGACATAACAAAACCAAAAAAAAATCATAAGATAAAAAAACTAAAATCATACATTATATTTACCAAAAGTAAGCACTTGATAAAGACTAACAGTTAATTCAATGAAGAAGAAAATAAATATTAAAGTTTAAATATGTCTTAATTTCAATACCAGAAAAGTTTTAAAGACAGTTATGTATAATTCCTTTTCTTTAAAAAACTGGGTAACTTTAAATGGACTTTGAGAGCTCAAGATACAGAAAAAATACAGTATAATACATATTTTAATAAAATAAAGTATCATAACATAGAAATCCATCTACTGAATGTATTTCTTTTTAAGATTCAGTTCCACACCAAAATTGTTTCAAAACATAAAGACTTAACAATTTAGTGTACTTCTTTCATAAGACACAGTTCTACAGGATAGAGTCAACATTTATTCATCCAAATATGAACCAGAAAGCTTCATTAATTGTATTTCTCATCCACATTCTACTTTTAAAAGATTTACTCAACAATGAAATTAAGAGTTGTATCATAGAATTAACATAGGTTCAGTCCTTTTTTTACTTATTATAAATCTGTAATATAAAAAGCAATGTTCAATAAGATGACACAAATACAAAATACCTTTACGGAGGAAATTGTATTAGTCCCCAAACTCTGCCTCCTTTTATAATGAAAAATCTGAGAACCAGAATGATTAATTTGAACCAGAGTGAAACTAAGCCTGGAACACTGCCATCTGCTCCTGCCTCTTGTATCTTTTCTCATATATTATGCTGCTTCATCTGACATGAGTGATTCCTACACGGCTATGAAATATAAAATAACGCCTGATATTAAGAGTGAAGCAAAACAACTTCTTCCATGTAAAGTCATTAATTTATGTTCAAAAATTAGAATTTTTCTTTTTATCCAAGTACTTGCTGAAGCAGTTTTCTACTCTTTTGGTTTTCCATATGTGTGGTTATTTATTTGTGGTGTAACATCCCACAGAAAATTCATTAAATTCTTTCAGAAATATTATAAAAAAGTTAATTAGACATTACTTGACACCCTGCCACTTTTAATACACCTGAAAACATATTTTCATTATATTTTCACTTATGATAAAAAAATGGATACAAACTGATAATATTTCTAAGTTTAAAACATTTTACCATATTTTGGAATTTCAATTTAATCACTTAAACACCCTTCTAATTAGATGGCAAGTCAGAGATATGTTTTAATCTTAAGAAACTGTTTCAGGACTAAGCCTTAGTTTATTACCTGAAAGATGGTCATAACAATAGTACTTACTACATATAAGCAGAGTTGTTGTGCATAATAAATAAAATATGTAGCTGCTGCTGCTGCGGCTGCTAAGTCGTGTCTGACTGCACAACCCCACAGACGGCAGCCCACCAGGCTCTGCCATTCCTGGGATTCTCCAGGCAAGAACACTGGAGTGGGTTGCCATTTCCTTTCCAATGCTGAAAGTGAAAAGTGAAAGTGAAGTCGCTCCGTCGTGTCTGACTCTGAGCGACCCCATAGACGAGAGCCCACCAGGCTCCTCTGTCCATGGGATTTTCCAGGCAAGAGTACTGGAGTGGCTAATATATCCAAAACACCTGGCACCATTCCTGACATATTACATACTAATGTTAGTTGTTCGTAGAGTTTAACTGCTATCAAAAACATGATACTATTAAGATCCTGCTGCAATTAAAAACATCAGTAACATTTAGATAGCAAAACATGAAGTATTTTTAGTAGTGTACTTAAAACAACGTTATTTTTCAATTAAAAGGCAATTTTCTATGTTTAATTCAAACTGATAAAGTGTTCTTTAGATAATAAAAAAATTCACATTAAACTTTTAAGTGGCAATATAACCAATATATGTTAAATAGCATGTGATTTGTAAAACTGAAAGTTAGTGCAACTTACCACTAATACATGTGCTAATCAAAACAAGGTAAATTCAATGCATGATAAACTTTTCTCATAATTTTTTTTAAAAAATTAAGAAACTAAATACCAGTGACAGAGTACACATACAATGAATTTGGTAACACTCCTTGAATTATTTTTTAAACAAATAAGACATTTCATATTATATGTACATACCTGGCGTAGGCAAATAACCGACTATCCCATAGAATATGAGTCCCTCTAGGTCCATAATGAAAGTAACAGGACTCAGTCCCATCAAACATATTTAGTCCATCTTCTGAATTTTTTGAGGCATGGCTGTGTACCACATCTAAGAGGACTGTAATACCCATGGAATGAGCTGTATCAACCAGTTCTTTCAGCTCTTCAGGAGTTCCATAACGGCTGAACGTAAAAGAGACAGTAAAAACAAGATCACATCATATTTAAAGGAAACAACCAATTCTTTATTGACAATCAATTGTTTTACCAGAACAGTACTAGATACTTCAAATATGCAAATATAGTATGATATATTAGACACAGGCCAAAGTTGCTTAATATTTGCTATCAGGCATTTTTATAAGCATTTAATAAAAATAATCTAGTAACTGTAAATTTATAACCCAATAAAAGTTCACATTTTAAGTAGGCAGATAGTAAAATTCCCCTTCTCCATATTCAGAGCTTCTGATTTCCATTGCCAAGGCTAGTTAGTTTAAGAGGCATGGTCATTCCTGTCTACATACCTGGCCATCCCTTTGTGTACGCATGGTTGGGGTTGTGGGGCTCTTAGAATACTTCTTTGAATATCCTTAGTGGCTTGATTGAGGCCATCTTTCCTGTACTTACTTATTCCCAGACTGGAACACCCCAAGTACCAGTGGGCCGTGTCACCACCCAAGCAGGAAAGATGGGCAGTTCACGTGTACATGGATTTATGTTAAAAATGGTTTTCTAGTCTGTGAAATAGGAAACAAAACTCACTACCTAGAGGAAGGCCTTTTTGAACCTTCGTAAAGTCTCAATATTGCAGTCAATCACAGCATCAGGGCTTCCCTGATGGTTCAGCTGGTAAAGAATCCGCCTGCAGTGCAGGAGACCCCGGTTCCATTCCTGGGTTGGGAAGATTCACTGGAGAAGGGAGAGGCTACCCACTCCAGTATTCTGGCCTAGAGACTTCCCATGGGGTCACAAAGAGTCAGACACAACTGAGCAACTTTCACTTCACATCATAGTATCAACTTTTGCCTTTTAAATAAGTAATCACGCTTGTGGTGAATTGATTTCTGTCTCTCTTCATCATGACCTACTGCACAATCTAATTTGGTTCCTTCCAAAAGCTTTAGGGGCTTGCAAGATGGCACTAGTGGTAAACAAGCAACATGCCAGTGCTGGAGACATAAGAGATGTGGGTTTTAATCTTGGGTTGGGAAGATCCGTTGGAGGAGGAAACAGTAACCCACTCCAGTATTCCTGCCTGGAGAATCCCATGGACAGAGGAGCCTGGTGGGCTACAGTCCATGGGGTTGCAAAGAGTTGGACACAACTGAAGTGACTTAACACATACAAAAGCTTTAGATTTGTGACACTCTACTCATTACTCTTCTTATCCTAGCTACCTGGCCTCTTTTGCCACTCACTGAAAAGCATGTTCAATGAATAAACAGCCCTAAAGTTTCATTCATTCATTCATTCATTTGCTCTACAAATACTAATTAAGCAGTCTACTGTGTGCCATAAATTTTTCTATGCTCTGTGATTCACTAATGAACAAAATAAACATCACTGGCCTTATGGGATTTGTTTTCTAGTTGGGTGATAGGAAATAAATCAGCAAAATATGTGGAATATCAGATAGCAGTGACTGCTCAAAAGAAAAATGAAGCCAGGCCACTAGAGAGAAGGTTTGCTATTTTAAATAAGGTCATCCGTGAAAGTTTTATGACAAAGGAAATATTTGATCAAAGATAAGAAAGAAGTAGGGAGCAAGGCGTGCAAATATCTAAAGGAAGAGTGTTCAGAAATAAACAGGCATTGGAGACAGAAATGGGCATCTGAAGAAGAGCAAACACACTAGTGTGGCTGGAGTGTAATGATCAAGAAAGAGAGGACTCCAGACACTGTCCAGGACCCAGACAACATGAGGTCTTAGGGATCAATGTATGATATTTGGCTTTTATTTCAAAAGAGCGCTGAAAATTGTTAGAGAGTTCTGAGTGACATGCAAGTGACATGATCTGATTTTCATCTTAAACAGATGACGTTGGGTACTTTGCAGAAAGTAGTCCATGTGTGGAGGAGAAAGCCAGGAAAGGGAGAAAAGAGAATACAGAGTGACCCATTACAGAGCTAATGAAATGACTCAGGTAAGAAGTGGCAACTTGGACAGAATGGTAGCAGTGGGCACAGGAGAAGCAGACAGATTTGGGATACATTTTGAAGTTACAGGTGGCTAGTTTTCTGATAATTAGAGTGTAGTGCAGACCATACAGGGAAAAGGTAAGTATAATGTAGTTGGCTTAAGTAACTGAAAGACAGAAATGTGATTTACTGAATTAAGGAAAATAACAAGAGAAGAAGGTTAGAAGATAAGAACAGAAATGTAGTCTGGAACAGGTTAAGTATGAGATACAAATTAAATATCCCAACCTCAAATAGAAACTGTTTGAAGTTCACAACAGAGGTGAGGACTGGGGAGTTCAGTTCGGCGGTTGGCATATAAAGTGTATTTAAACCATAAGAATGAGTCTTACTGCTGCTACTGCTAAGTCGCTTCAGTCGTGTCCGACTGTGCAACCCCAGAGACGGCAGCCCAGCAGGCTCCCCCATCCCTGGGATTCTCTAGGCAAGAATACTGGAGTGGGTTGCCATTTCCTTCTCCAATGCATGAAAGTGAAAAGTCAAAGTGAAGTCACTCAGTTATGTCTGACTCTTCGCGACCCCATGGACTGCAGCCTACCAGGCTCCTCTGTCCATGGGATTTTCCAGGCAAGAGTACTGGAGTGGGGTGCCATTATGAGATCCTAATGATACTTCATTTAAATACAGAAGGGAATGGAACCAAGGGCTGCACACTAGGAGGGCCCATCTTTAGTGGTCAGAAAGAACAAAGGAAATAAAGAAGAAGCAACAAAAGATGTGAGAAAAACCACAGGAAAGTTTAATATTCTGAAAGCCAAGAAAAAAAAAAAAGTTGAAAGAAGGTGTGAGTAATTAATTGTGCCAAATGCTGCTGACAGGTCAAGTAAGCTAAGAACTGATGATTGACTTAATATGTGGAGGCCATCAGTACCTTAGATAAGAGCAATTTCAGCAAAGAGTTAGAGTACCTACTTGGAATGAGCTCAAGAAAGAAGAGAAGTGGAGGAATTAGAGATAATAAGGACAGATAACTCGTTCAAGGAGAAATCCTATAAAGAGAAACAAGTAGAGGGATCAGTATCTTTTCTCTATGTCTGGAATGCTATCTACGTACTCCCACTTCACCTTTCTCCCTAGATAACCCCCCACTTTTTAAGATTGAAAACCGCTTATCTCTTAATCATGTTTTAAATCTCAGTTGCAACATCAGTTTAGATCTAATCTAAACTGGTCAAACCACTGGTTCTATGCTATCAGAACAATTTTCCATCTTCTCAGCTTTTATTACAAGTGGAAATCTTAATATATATACAATTACTGGATTTCTGTCTAAGATCATGGCATCTGGTCCCATCACTTCATGGCAAACAGATGGGGAAAAAATGGAAACAGTGACAGACCTTATTTTCTTGGGCTCCAAAATCACTGCAGACAGTGACTGCAGCCGTGAAATTAAGACACTTGCTCCTTGGAAGAAAAGCTGTGATAAATCTAGACAGTGTATTAAAAAGCAGAGATATTACTTTGCCCACAAGGACTATAGTCAAAGCTATGGCTTTTCCAGTAGTCATGGACAGATGTGAGAGTTGGACCATAAAGAAGGAAGAGTGCTGAAGAATTTATGCTTTTGAACTGTGGTACTCAAGGAGACTCTTGAGAGTCCCTTGGAGAGCAAGAAGATCAAACTAGTTAATCCTAAAAGAAATCAGTCCTGCATATTCATTGGAAGGACTGATGCTATAGCTCCAATACTTCAGCCACCTGATGTGAAAAGTTGACTCACGGGAAAAGGCCCTATGCTGGGAAAGATTGAAGCAGAAGGAAAAGGGGACCACAGAGGATGAGATGGTTGGATGGCATTACTGAGTCAATGGACATGAGTCTGAGCAAACTCTGGAGATGGTGAAGGACGGGAAAGCCTGATGTGCTACAGTCCATGGGTTAACAAAGACTCAGACACTCCTCAGCAACTGAACACCACCACCAGCTGGATTGATGTTTACATGCCACCACACTGTAAGCTCCATGAGGCAAAGTTGGACTTGTGCAACTTGTGGTCACTCAGATCGGTACCTCTCCAACTGCACAGGACACTCTGATGTTTTTCTGCTCAGAGAGTCATATTCCTTGGATTTCAACCTGGGAAGAAGGACACTTCTGTGGGTAGTATAAATCCCACCAAGGGCCTTCTCAGTTACCTTCCTACATAAGTGAGTCTCTTTCCAGAAAAGGATATGAACTCTAGCAAGGGGCTTCACTAAGCCAGTATTTTCTGACTAAAGCTTAGCCTCCAAACATGACAATTCCAGCAGGCTAACTGGATTTTCTATACCAGAAATCATTTCATGAAAAGTAATCTTAAATCAGGCTAGTCTCTAAGGTTTGATGAGAGAAGAATCTATGATCTTAAAAGAAAATGCTCAGATTTTATTAACTCTGTTAACCTTAAAGTAGGTCATAAGACATCATAGGAAACACAGAAATTCAGTCCATTTTTTAAATTTTTTGTTCACATAAGATAATGGATATCATGTCCTTCATTTTACCTTGAAGCTGCAAAGAAGCTTGTGATTTGGTAACCAAAACTGGCATAGTAAGCATGTTCCATGATCGCCATCAACTGAATGCAATTATATCCTGTATAAGCAAAGGTCAAATAGAGATTAAAAGCCACATATAAAAAAAGTAATAAAAATATATATAAACACAGCCCCCTGTTTAAAAGGCATTAAGTTTCTCACATAATCTAATGTCTGGTCATTTTAAAAAGTTCTACTACTTTAACATTTTTTTCTTGTCTGACCTTCTAAGACAAAATTGGACAGTTAGTTCTTGAGGGTTATAGTCTAGCTATTTGAAATGTCTTCATTTTAACAAGTAATAAATGATATGCAAATATACTCTTAATTTGGCTTTAGAATATTAAAGATGACAATCTGCATATGCTAAACTTCAGTTGCACTTGTAATATTCATTTCGAAGATTATGAAAGCCAAACAGAAGTAACTCATTGCATGCCATGTACATTACTTCACCTTTTTCTTTATATTTCTCTTATTTCTAGCCTAAGATATACCATCAAATCAATTTTTCTAAAAGGTGGCTTTTATGAGGCCAGCATTAATGCTTCCATTTTCCACTCCCATTTTCCATTTTTAGGTGTTTCTAGCACCTAAAAAATTACTCCACAGTCATCCATGTGTAAACCTGTGTGCGCACACACACAAGTACACACACATACATCTTTCCTTGCTCTATCTGAAAATGTGTTTTGCTTTAACTCTAAATGAACTGGCTCAAAAAGATAGATATGTATTTTTAAAAGTTCTTAATACTTAAAAATACTTATTAATGTGTTTTTAATGTAAGCAAATAATCAGAGTAGAGTAAATTTTGGTCTTCTTAAAAAACTAAAACATTCTTTTTCATCAAAGAAAAATTTGGTACAATTTCCAAATATGATTTGACTGTCTTCTGCAGTGTACATGGAAAATATTCCTGATGGACATCTAGGTTGCTTCCATGTGCTGGCTATTATAAACAGTGCTGCAATGAACATTGGGGTACACATGTCTCTTTCAATTCTGGTTTCCTTGGTGTGTATACCCAGCAGCGGAATTGCTGGGTCATAAGGCAGTTCTATTTCCAGTTATGGTATGGGGATGGAGGTGGGAGGGGGGTTCAGGATTGGGAACACGTGTATACTCGTGACATATTCATGTTGATGTATGGCAAAACCAATACAATATTGTAAAGTAAAAATATAAAATAAAATCTGATAAAAAAGAAAATATTCCTATTCTGTTCTCAAAATCTAATTCATTTTAGTATAACTTCTTGTGCACATATTTTAGTACATAATTAACACTGGAACAATTATAAATTCACATTCAGAAGTAGGGATTCTTAAGTTTAAAGGACAACATAAACTCCATGATTCCAAATCTGTTGAGACGTTATTATCTTTGGCTTTGCTGTTAAAAAAGAAACAAATTAACTCTCTCAGTTTAAATATGTGTGTAAACTATTGCTCAATAATATGTCAAGTATAATACTTGATAACAAAATATAGAGTTTGTTGTTTCTCCATTATGTAATAAGTATTAATCTTACGGGCAAATATCAATTTGTATATTTTATTATTCATTTTATGTCATTAACCATTCCTAAACTTATTTAACAAACTCCAGGAGATGTTGCTGGGAGGGATTGGGGGCAGGAGGAGAAGGGGATGACAGAGGATGAGATGGCTGGATGGCCTCACCGACTCGAAGGACGTGAGTCTGAGTGAACTTTGGGAGATGGTGATGGACAGGGAGGCCTGGCGTGCTGCGATTCATGGGGTCGCGAAGAGTCGGACACGACTGAGCGACTGAACTGAACTGAACTGAGGAGATGGTGAAGGACAGGGAAGTCTGGCATGCTGTAGTCCATAGGGTCGCAAAGAGTCAGACATGGCTTAGTGACTGAACAACAACAAAATTATTTATGCGAGAGTACTGAACTACAAAGTTCAAGCGCAAAGAAAAAGAAAATGTCTGTTCTGCTAAAAGTTCTGTAAGATATAGGTCATAAACAATTTATTACAGAATGAGATGAGAGAACATCTCAAATATAACAACCTTAATATAATATCTATTAAATATAATTCACATTAACTTCTCCATACATTTAATTAATTATGGTCTCTGGAACCTGACCTCACCATCTCAGGTAATCAAAATGCCTATATAAATGAAAACTTCATCATGAGAGATTTTCCTCTAGCCAAAATGTGGACTGCCTATTAGAAACAGACTAATTAAATGTAGTTTTTCTTTCTGCCTAGCTACTGGAGCAGGTGCTAATACGCTGTGAAACGATGAGAAAAAAACCTATAAGAAGAAGATAACAGACTTAGACCATTTCCAATCAATAATCTGACATTATACTATTCACTCTTGTTTGTTCCCATGAGACAGGGTCTACCATTAGAGTACAATATACAAACATGTAGAACAATCTGTCTCACACAGAAAGATGCACCATAAATATGTGGCAAATAAGTCATCCTAACAGAAGCTATATCTACAGTGACTCTGAAACAAAACGAGCTCCAGTTACTTACAAATGTAAGATCTTTTTCCCTAACAGACTAAACTGAACAGGCTATAATCAATGACCACTTAAATTGATAAAAATTCTCTCCTGCAGAAAAGTAATTATGCTTATATATTTATCTACAATTTTGGAAGCCATCAATTCACATTACTTAAAATTGAAATTGGAATAATATCTTGAATTCTTATGTTCTATCTTTATTCCATTTCTCTTTTCTATGCTATCACTATTACAAGGCAATTTGAGAAGCCTAAAATAAAATGCATTTCTATTACATATTTAATCTCTTAACACAAAAAAAGACACTTGTAATTAGCTTTTCTAATAAGAGAACAGACTCATTAAAATTTTATCTGAATAAAAATCACAGTTATTACTTACCAAGGTCTTTGATTCTTGGTAGTACATTGCATGTAAAATGTTTATAAGAAGCTATTTTTCCTTCATAGGAAGAAATTCCCACGTGAGATTCATAAATTCGTAGACCTTTTGGCTTCTTTGGTTTGGAATGTTTAAACTACAGAATATTAAAATTACATATAGAATTAGACCAAAAATGCAGATATGACACTAACCGATTAAGCATGTTAAATGAAATGATGAATTAACTCAAACACTTTGAAACTACTTTCACATATGAAAGGCACTGTCTATCTCCATTAAATTTTCTTTTGGGAAAAAAAAATCCTTGTTAGGATCATGGTAATAGACCTATTTTAAAAAAGAAGTCATGCAATGACTTATGGCTTATCACTGAGTGAAGATGTATTTTGAGCCTAAGCCTTAGAGAAAACATAAGAACTGTGAAATGCATATATAATTATTACATGCGAAGCATTTATCAACAAGCTTCAATAACATAAAGGACAGAAAATTGAGCTCAAAGATACTTATAACTCTTGTCAGTAAGACAGCCTTAAAAAATTACTCCAATTAATGTGAAACAGATCACCAGCCCAGGTTTGATGGATGGGACAGGGCACTCGGGCCAGTGCACTGGGATGACCCTGAGGGATGGGATGAGGAAGGAGGTGGAAGGGGGGTTCAGAATGGGAACACATGTACACCCATGGCTGATTCATGTCAATCTATGGCAAAACCCACTACAATATTGTAAAGTAATTAGCCTCCAATTAAAATAAATTAATTATTATTTTTTAAAATTACTTCAATTAAAACATTCATGAAAAAACATACATTCACGAGACGTGTTCATTGTTCCTAAGGACCCTGATTCTGCTTCAGACCCAAACAGTGATAAATATTACACCACTGGAGTCTTTGATTAATTGAAATTTTATTTAAAAATCAGTATTCCTTAGCAGGTAGTACACAGAGATTTACTGTTCTGCCCCACCCCTATTTCAGAAACACATGCTCAAATAAAAACTCACTTTTACATTTTATTGGCTACAGATGATGGGCTCTGATATATGTATAGCAAACAGGTGCACTATGATGTAAAATATTAAATTGGTGGTGAAGAGAGAAGTTGAACATGACTATAAAAGTTATAAAAGTAAAAATTAATTTTCCTAGGAATATTGGGCAAGCATTTATTTAAAGGTGTGTTGTTCTCACTTTATACGAGTATTCTGGATCCCACTGTATCCAATCATAGTTCACATTACTGCCTTCACGAGTCACATATTTCGCCCACGGTGAAATCCGGTACAAGATTTCTCCACTTTTACTCCTGATAACAAGCTAAAAAGAGAACAAGACGTTATTGCCTTAAAATACTTCCAAAACTCTAAGCTAATGCATGATAGTCTATGAGCACTGTGGGAAGGAAAGAACGGAGGAATGAGCTTAAGAATCTACACTGCCATCCAGATGTGTGACCGTAAGGATGTTTAAATTCTATGAACCTTGCTCTCCTCATCTGCCATGGTATATGATCCTTAAAGTCATTTCCAGCTTGAATATTTTATGATTCTCTGGCAATTTCCATCATTGCCAACCAACCATTATAGTAGTTAATTAAAGTAAGCATAGAGTAGATAGTAAAAAGACATGAACATCACTGCAAGCTACTGTGAATAAATCAATCAACAGAAGAAACGAGTCTTAAAAAAAAAGTGATGCGTTATATCACCATCTTTTACTTTTTCTTTTCATAGCAATTAATGATAACATTTTCAAGAGGCTAAAGGAAAAAAATGGGTTTTGATTAATAACTGTATTATATAGACAAACACTACCTTTCAAATATTTTTCACTTTTTACTTCTTGTGCACCTTATTCAACGTATGCTTTACCATATGAAACCAAACATTTTCCTTTTTAATCATTTATTTCTATATTTGCCAATAGTATCACTAATGCTGTCAGTACAAAAAATAACAATAACAATTCATCAGCATGGTTAGAGAACAAAGTGAGCTACATGAACAGAGTTTCCAAGTGACTAGAATATAGTTTTTTAAAGTTTTTTTTTTTAATTAATTAAGCCTTCCAAAAACAGGCAGCGTGTAACAAAAAATGTTCAGATCAGGAACTGATCTAAATGCTGAGTTATCAGTACACCCTAAGCATTGAGGAAGAACATATTACTCAGACTCTTTTAATTGAGAAAAGCTCAAGTATGCACAATTATTGGTAATTAAATATTTGTAGAATGCTTTATAGTTCAGAAAGGACTTTCACATCATATCTCACTTGATTCCAGGGAATCATTATAACCCAAATATTAACTGAGATTAAATGAGCAGCCAGAGTCCCAAAGTTACCAAGTGGTAGAACGAAAAGCTGAGCAGAGGTTCTGACACTCACTTCCTTTTGCTTAACAGGCTTTCATGGCCCTTCCCTCAGACACAGAAAAAGAAAAAATCATGATTTAAGATGGAGGGGACAGGTGAGTGGTAGAAAGAAACGTCAACTTACATGAGTTCAATTTTATCTCTTTAGTTATGCCTCCCACTTATTAAAGCCTATCACAGCTAAGTACTGCTATTATTCAAATAGTTTTCACAAAAACATAAACAAATAAGATCAACAGTGTACAGGAGTATTTTATCTTCTGAAATATGTTCCTTAAGTCACATACATTTCTAGTATAATACACACAGTGTTACATGTGAGAAAAGGCTTTTTTGCTCACTCATCAACCCAGGGCAGGCTACGGGGAAATAAAATACCAGAAATTGGTTTTCCATGAATAGCACCCTGCCTAATCCATCTACCTATCTTTTCTCTTTTTTGCAAATGACTCTACAATTCCTCCAAAGGATGATCAGGAATCAGTTATTATTTTTCAAGGTATCTGCTGGCAGAGAGAATATTTAAAACTTCAAGCAAAGAACATATAGAATTTCCTTATGCTGAACATAATTTCCACATTCTTTGGAAAATTACTTATCTTACAGTACACATGAACATCTTTGGAGGCTACTGAGTAATAGAAGCTGGAAGGGAGATTCCTTCTATGGGTCTTCCTCATTCCTACATATTTTGCTGGATATACTAACAATATAAGGTCTTATTGATAACAGAGGCCATTTCTCATGTGGCAAGCAACCCTGAGGAATGAGATAATGTTTTCCATGAACACAATGGACAGGCTTCCTTAAGGCTTCTATAACAGAAGGTAAATATTCCTCAGCTATGAGGCAAACTAACTGTGTGCATAGCATTAGTATAGACCACACAACATCATCCCTATAAGACTTGGAAAACAAGGAGAACTCCTGCAAACAAGAGGAACAAGTACAAGTCTCTGATTCAGGAGTTCTGTGTTTTCTGCCAGAATCCATGAAACAGTAACAGGTTAACTTATCAGCTTGAAGGTACAACAAAATAAAATCCTATACCTGACAATGGATTATTTACTCATACTTGAATAACTTTAATACTTTTGTTACCAAAAGTTCTATTTCTTCATTTCTATTAGTGTTTTATATTAGACATTACTATTCATCAATTTTTATAATGTTGATGGTTGACGAGAAAACTTTTAATTATCCAATTCTTTCCTCTTTTTTTTTTTTTTTTTTTAGCAATAAAAGTAGAGCCTGGATCTCTGAATGATATGTAAAACAACGCTTCCCACCAAATCTGGAACATTTTACTGTAATCATTACAGAGAAGGGAAATAAATGTCTCGATTCTTCAGGCTCCTGAACTGAAGGGATTTCTGCTACAAAAGTTTAGGTTTTCCTAAGAAATATACTTGCTTAGAGTAGCCACCTATCTTCGCCTATGATTTGTTGTTTCTAAACTGTTGTAATAACCAACTAAGTGTATCATGAAAGTGAAAGTGAAAGTCGCTCAGTCATGTTCAACTCTTTGCGACCCCATGGACTATACAGTCCATTGAATTCTCCAAGCCAGAATACTGGAGGGGGTAGCGTGTCTTTTCTCCAGGGGATCTTCCCAACCCAGGAATCAAACCGGGGTCTCCCACATTGCAGGTGGATTCTTTACCAGCTGAGCCACAAGGGAAGCCCAAGAGTCTTATCAGTTCATTTCAGTTCAGTCACTCAGTTGTGTCTGACTCTGTGACCCCATGAATCACAGCACGCCAGGCCTCCCTGTCCATCACCAACTCCCAGAGTTCACTCAGACTCACATCCATCGAGTCGGTGATGCCATCCAGCCATCTCATCCTCTGTCGTCCCCTTCTCCTCCTGCCCCCAATCCCTCCCAGCATCAGAGTCTTTTCCAATGAGTCAACTCTTTGCAAGAGGTGGCCAAAGTACTGGAGTTTCAGCTTTAGCATCATTCCTTCCAAAGAAATCCCAGGGCTGATCTCCTTCAGAATGGACTGGTTGGATCTCCTTGCAGTCCAAGGGACTCTCAAGAGTCTTCTCCAACACCACAGGTCAAAAGCATCAATTCTTCAGCGCTCAGCTTTCTTCACAGTCCAACTTTCACATCCATACATGACCACTGGAAAAGAGTCTTATAGTAAATCTAAATAACTCAAACTTGAGAGACAATCCAACGGGTGAAAAATATGGCTTTTCTGGACTAAACTCTGCTCCCAAAATCTTTTCGGAGGGAGAAAGTGGAGAGATGAGTACACTTCCTGAATTTGTCCTTGCCTGAGTTCAGATTCAGATAAAAGATTTTTTAGATGAAATAAGACTTTATATCATTAATTTATAACTTCAAAACAGCACATGTTATATGGCAAATTGAAAAGAAAGAGCTAGCTTGACTGATTTTTCAACAATAAAATCTAATAGTTGATGGACAGAAGCGTTTACTTAATACTGCTGCTGCTGCTGCGAAGTCGCTTCAGTCGTGTCTGACTCTATGCGACCCCACAGACAGCCCACCGGGCTCCTTCATCCCTGGGATTCTCCAGGCAAGAACAATGGAGTGGGTTGCCATTTCCTTCTCCAACGCATGAAACTGCAGCCTACCAGGCTCCTCCGTCCATGGGGTTTTCCAGGCAACAGTACTGGAGTGGGGTGCCATTGCCTTCTCCGTTACTCCGTACTAGCAAACTGAAAATCTTATTCACTACTAATATGAGTATAAAACGGCATGGATATTCTAAACAGCAATTTGACAATATGAATCTAAATTTTTTTAAAAAAGTAATTCTCAATGACTCAGCAGTTCTAATTGTAGAAGTTTGCCCTGTGAAAATAATCAGAGAAGTTCCAAAAGAACTATATTGTTACCTATTTATCTTAGTATTATATTTATTAGCAAAAAGAGAATGTTTGAATAGTGTGTGCTTGTTAAAATTTATACAGTGAATTATATTGAAGGTTACAAGAAAATTCTTTCAATTTATACAAAAGAATGCATGAAAAGTGAAAAGTGAAGTCGCTCAGTTATGTTCGACTCTTTGCAACCCCATGGACTGTAACCTACAGTCCTACCAGGAGCCCACCAGGAGTCCGGGAGTCCTACCAGGCTCCTCCACCCTTGGGATTTTCCAGGCAAGAGTACTGGAGTGGGTTGCCATTTCCTTCTCCAGGGGATCTTTTCAACCCAGGGATAGAACCCAGGTCTCCTGCATTGTAGACAGATGCTTTTACTATCTGAGCCACCAGGAAGTATCTTCCTAGTGTGAATATATACAAACTCAGAGACTAAAAACTATTTAAGAAACAGAAAAAATACTGAGATAGTTGCTTATAGATAGATAAATTAATAATAGCATTTATTTTCCAGTTGTATCTTTCTATATTGCTATCAATTTTTTCCTTGTAGAGCTTCTATAATCAGAAGAAAAGTATTTTGATAAGGATTGCCAATAGAGTAATTATATAATTGTGTACACATTTGTGGACTTGTGCTCAAGTTGCACATATGTGTGTGTATAAGTGTTAAAAACAAAAGTTTAAAAATTATATTAATATCACAACATATTACTCCAAAAAAATCAAATTGCTTTAAAAGATATACTAAAGAAAATAATATGATGAATTTTGTATGGGAACTTGATAATTTATATAATTATAATGTTTTATAACTTAGTAAACATGACATTAGACTCCTTTTTCAATGAATCAAATTATTTCATTGACTTATGGGAGGTTAACATCAAAAACATTATGAAATTAAGCAGTGAATAAAATAAACTTCTACCTGAGAAAAACTCAAATTGACTTAATGAACTATATGAAGTCAAGTTTTATTTACAAACTGACACTTAAAAGTTGAATATAAAATATAAGAAATAGTTTGGTAAAATAGGGAAGAAGTAAAAAAAATTATGTCTCTGTGTAAATTTATTCAATCCAGGAATATCTTTTGAAATGCTTCTTGTCAAAGGATATTGTTCCTTTGAACTGGAAAATCAGTGAGATAAGATGCTTCTCAGGTGGCGAACAATTTTATATGAAAACAGAGGGTGTGCTTAACCGGTTAGAAGTGTTAGTATATTCTGTAAACTGGTATTAAAAGTATCTCTCAGTTTCATGACTAAATGTAGCAAATCAAGAGAAAAGGCACAGATATTGAGAAATATAATTCAACTTGCCCAGGTTATAATAGCAAAATCACAACTACATTCTATGAAGAAAATATTTTCTTTAAAAAAAAGCAGAAAAGAAAGATATTAATAAAGATAACTATTTAATAGAGTACAGGTCAAAGTTAAAAGAAGCAAAGTAACTTCTATTTTATGAAAGAACGAATTCTTTTACATAACCTCATTATATAATATCTAAAGTAATTGATATGATATGTAATATATATAAGCATATAATATAAAAATATATAATTGATGACATATACATATTTCATCATATGAACATGCAATACTAAATATCAGTATATTGTTTTTAAAATATGAAAAAATATATGTACATAGAGAGAAAGATAAATACATAAAGAAAAAATATAAAAATTTAAAGTAACTTTTAGAATGGAGTGGGGAAAAAATAAAAAAGAACATTAAAAAAGGAATTGTTATTGTTGTTTAGTTGCTAAGTCATGTCTGATTCTTTGTGACCCCATGGACTGTAGGTCATCATTGCTGAGAGCCTTCTAAAAAAATGAATTTGTAATATGCAGCTTTGGCTGCTAGACTATTCCCATGTAATTATTTCCAGAGGTTGAACAAAAAAGCCACACATTACATGATACAAATAAAATTTAATGTAAAGAACCTAACGGGCTATTTTTTTACCCAACACTTGATATATTTGTTTCATTTAACAGAGTTTAGACTATTTAAATAAATAGATGATCAGTTGACAATAATAATATTTCATTCTGCAATTTCTAATTAGGAGTATCAGAAACACTAATATTCAGTCTGACCCTTGAAAGTCAATGGAGCAAATAAATAGAAAAACTTTTTTTCCAAAAAAAAATAAAATAAAATAAAAGGCTATATTTTATTGTGACTTGAGTTTATATTTCAACTAATGAGAAAAGAAAGCTAAAAGTACAAAGGCAGTTTTATAATAACATAATAATAATTATTATTATTTTTTAGAAAATTATAATTTTCTAATAATAATAAGTTCCTCAAATATAAATGCACTATGTGGATAAACTTTCATAAAATGACATCTAATACATTGGTAAAAATAGATAGATTAGAATTATATATGAGCTAAAATTGGTATTATCATTATTTAGATATTGAGCCTGATATGGTTACCAATAAATTTACTTTGTAATTTGACATTTTAAATTTTTCCTTTTAATTTTTCTGGATATTACAGTTCATACACTTGAAAGATTTCCATCTCTGTTTTATAACTTGCTTCATAATTTTCAATTAAACAAATTTAAACAAGCTGTATGCATGTAAAATTATCCTAAAAACTGTCACACCCTGTGATGTCCTTAACATCTACAATGCTCAGATATTGAGGGAGGTAGAAAAGAGATTAAATGATTAGACTGAGTCTCTTAAATTCTTACGTTAAGCAGTACTGGACACTATACAAAATAAAAGAAAAGGCAATATTCTTGATAGCAGCTTGACAAAGAAAAGACAGAAATCAGTTGACTTTCAAAAGCAGTAAACTACTGATGGATTTTCACTGGCTCCCATTATTTTTAGTTCAGTTCAGTAGCTCAGTCATGTCCGACTCTTTGCAACCCATGGACTACAGCACACCAGGCCTCCCTGTCCATCACCAACTCCCGGAGTTCACCCAAACTCATGTACATTGAGTTGGTGATGCCATCCAGCCATCTAATCCTCTGTCGTCCCCTTCTCTTCCTGTCCTCAATCTGTCCTAGCATCAGAGTCTTTTCAAATGAGTCAGCTCTTCGCATCAGGTGGCCAAAGTATTGGAGTTTCAACTTCAACATCAGTCCTTCCAATAAACACTCAGAACTGATCTCCTTCAGGATGGACTGGTTGGATCTCCTTGCAGTCCAAAGGACTCTCAAGAGTATTCTCCAACACCACAGTTCAAAAGTATCAATTCTTCAGTGCTCAGCTTTCTTTATAGTCCACCTCTCACATCCATACATGACCACTGGAAAAACCATAGCTTTGACTAGACAGACCTTTGTTGAAAAAGTAATGTCTCTGCTTTTTAATATGCTATCCATGTTGGTCAAAACTTTCCTTCCAAGGAGTATGTGTCTTTTAATTTCATGACTGCAGTCAACATCTGTAGTGATTTTGAAGCCCCAAAATATGAAGTCTGTCACTGTTTCCACTGTTTCCCCATCTATTTGCTAGGAAGTGATGGGACCAGATGCCATGATCTTAGTTTTCTGAATGTTGAGCTTTAAGACAATTTTTTCACTCTCTTCCTTCACTTTCATCAAGAGGCTCTTTAGTTCTTCTTCACTTTCTGCCATAAGAGTAGTGTCATCTGCATATCTGAGGTTATTGATATTTCTCCTGGCAATCTTGATTCCAGCTTGTGCTTCATCCAGCCCAGCATTCCTCATGATGTACTCTGCATATAAGTTAAATAAGCAGGGTGACAGTACACAGCCTTGACGTACTCCTTTTCCTATTTGGAGCCAGTCTGTTGTTCCATGTCCAGTTCTAACTGTTGCTTCCTGGCCTGCATATAGATTTCTCAAGAGGCAGGTCAGGTGGCCTGGGATTCCCATCTCTGTGAGAATTTTCCACAGTTTATTGTGATCCATACAGTCAAGGGCTTTGGCATAGAAAATAAAGCATAAGTAGATGTTTTTGTGGAACTCTTTTGATTTTTCAATGATCCAGTGGATTTTGGCAGTTTCATCTCTGGTTCCTCTGCCTTTTCTAAGTCCAGCTTGAACATATGGAAGTTCACGGTTGCCATATTGCTGAAGCCCGGCTTGGAGAATTTTGAGCATTACTTTACTAGCATGTGAGATGAGTGCAATTGTGTGGTAGTTTGAACATTATTTGCCATTGCCTTTCGTTGGGATTGGAATGAAAACGGACCTTTTCCAGTTCTGTGGCCATTGCTGAGTTTTCCAAATTTGCTGGCATATTGAGTGCAGCACTTTCACAACGTCATCTTTCAGGATTTGAAATATCTCAACTGGAATTCCATCACCTCCACTAGCTTTGTCTATAGTGATGCTTCCTAAGGCCCACTTGACTTCACATTCTAGGATGTCTGGCTCTAGGTGAGTGATCACACCATTGTGATTTTCTGGGTCATGAAGATCTTTTTTGTACAGTTCTGTGTATTCTTGCCACTTCTTCTTAATATCTTCTGCTTCTGTTAGGTTCATACCATTTCTGTCCTTTATTGAGCCCATCTTTGCAAGAAGTGTTTCCTTGGTATCTCTCATTTTCCTGAAGAGATCTCTAGTCTTTCCCATTCTATTGTTCTCCTCTATTTCTTTGCATTGATTGCTGAGGAAGGCTTTCTTATCTCTCCTTGCTATTCTTTGGAATTTAACAGTCAAATGGGTATATCTTTCCTTTTCTCCTTTGCTTTTCACTTCCCTTCTTTTCACAGCTATTTGTAAAGCCTCCCCAGACAGCCATTTTGCTTTTTCGCATTTCTTTTTCTTGGGGATCATCTTGATTCCTGTCTCCTGTACAATGTCACGAACCTCCATCAATAGTACATCAGGTACTCTGTCTATCAAATTTAGTCTCTTAAATCTATTTTTCATTTCCAGATATTGAGAGAGGTATAATCGTAAGGGATTTGATTCAGGTCATACCTGAACGGCCTAGTGGCTTTCCCCACTTTCTTCAATTTCAGTCTGAATTTGGCAAGAAGTAGTTCACGATCTGAGCATATGTCAGATAAATAAATAAATAAATAACATTTATAATATGACAAAAATGAGCATCAGATCAAATTGTATCAAATTGTTGCATAAAGAATACCTATGCACAGAATAGAGACTATTTTTGACTATACCTTATAGTCAGCTCCTGGTCTTGTTTTTGCTGATGGTATAGAGCATCTCCATCTTTGGCTGCAAAGAATATAATCAATATGATTTTGGTGTTGGCCACCTGGTGATGGAGTGTTCTCTTGTGTTGTTGGAAGAGGGTATTTTCTATGACCAGTGCGTTCTCTTGGCAAAATTCTATTAGCCTTTGCTCTGCTTCATTCTGTACTCCAAGGCCAAATGTGCCTGTTACTCAAGGTGTTTCTTGACTTTCTACTTTTGCATTCCAGTCCCCTAAGCTTTGAATAAAATTCATTTTAAAACATGCCATCACAAGTCAGGGTTTTTTTTTTTCCATTTTTATTAAGAAATAAGAAAATTTTAAAGGTTAAGTCTTGTAACAATAGCTTGAGTAGGAACAGTTAAAGGATTTCTCTAATGAAAATGAAGGCACTAAAACAAAAATGCCTTAAAAGAAAAGGTTAAGCATACTAGCTACAAAAAAATAAATTTATATGACAAAAATGAGCATCAGACCAAATTATATCAAATTGTTGCATAAAGAATACCTATGCACAGAATAGAGACTATTTTTGACTATACCTTATAGCTACTTTGCTCCTGACTTAACACCAATTGTAGGATTACAGAGATAAAAACATTCACTTTTGTAATACCTATACCTGAGAGAGGAGAAACTGCAGAATATTGCCCAAAAGAAATAAATGAAGATCAGTAACTGTTTCTCATAAAAACAGGTCCTTATTTAGAATGATTTAGAGAGACATATGCTCCTGTATCCATAAAAAGGAGTATTACTCCCATAGGTTTCCATCCCAGTTCCCCAGCCTTCTAGCCTAGTTAAAAATTATTACAACAATAATATATTTTTCTGTTTCTGTCTTTTGCCTGAGGCAAATCTTTAAAGAAACAAATAACTAAGTAGAACTGATAAAGTGTTTGCTTCATTTCAGGTCCATTACATGAACAAAAACCTTATAAAGTGACATCACTACAAAAAGACAAAATCCAAAGGGATTATGCAAGATTTAGGAAGCAGGCATTGAAAATATCCGAGCAAGCGAGTATAACTACTCTTCAGAGAAAAGAATAGGAACAAAGCTGCAATGTTGTAATCAGGTAAAGATTGATTAGGTGACTTAGACTAGAAAACAAATGAATTACACATGATATAAAAATATAGGATTTAAACTTCTAAGATATTGGAAGATCAATACAGTAATAAAAGAAAAAAGCCATGAAAAGGGGAAAAAAATCAGTGAGTTTTCATTACTGAAAAGGGTGTGCTTTAAAGAGAGTCACCCATGGGCAGTGAAGGCTAGAATTCTATTAAGTAAACACAGGTATAATCCAGTATAACACCAACAAAAAATATTAAGAAGTAGTTTTTGAAGTGCTAGATGGGAGAGGTATTATCATAGGATGAGTCAAAACTCACTTTAAAATACTTCATTAAGTATAATTATAAAAATTTATATGGTGATAAGTTGAATCATTTGAAAAAAAAACATGATTCTTAAGCAATCACTCTAAGTGCTACTGTAATGAAGTAAAATATAAAGTGTAGGGGGTGGGGGAGAATGCATTTACCACCTTAACAGAAATTTAGAAAAACTCCAGAAAACTAAATACAGAATATGTAATTCTAAAAGTCATAAGCTCTTTTGAGAAAACACATATACTTAATATACATTGAGACTATCTCCAAAAATATAACTGACTGGTAAATAAAGAAAACAGTTAATAATGAAAAGAATTCAGAGTAACATTTAAATATTCTTTATAAATTAAGGTTTAATAATGCAGAATAAAATACTCTCACTCTTTCCTTCCACAAAAGTCACATATTTTGTCAGGTGCAGGTTCTATCAGAGGAAAAGCTACAAATAGGTATGTATGAATTACAAAATATATAGTACACCCATCTAATGAGAAACCGATTAAACAGACAACATAATGAGAAACAGATAATGAGTACATGTGAGATATGAAACTCAAAATATGCATTTGGATAATTTCTTATCAACTGATAGCGACAATGGGAAGAAGCAGTGAAAAATAATATGCGTCTTCACAATGGAGTCATTTACTTTAAACCTTCCCAACTGAAGTGTATTTAAATTATTAAACATAGATAGTCCCATCTTATGTAGATAGTGAAAGCACAGAACAGCAAATGAACTTTGATCTCCAAGTGTGACAAGCTCTCTGGAGATGCAGGGAAACTCAATAAAGCACACAGGATACCTACCTGACTTCTGCATGAGGCTCAGACAATAATGGGCTGAAATGCAGTGACTTATGGTTCACTGTTTTCAAATATATAAATATATATTTCATAAAATAAATATTATAAGATATGCAATCTTATACATATTGCCTATCTTATACATATAATATTTATTTTACTCACAGGCTACCCTGGTATCTCAACTGGTAAAGTATCCACCTGAAATGCAGGAGACTGGGTTCAGTCCCTGCGTTGGGACAATCCCCTGGAGAATGGCATGGCAAGCCACTCTAGTATTCCAGCCTGGAGAATCCCCATGGACAAAGGGGCCTGGCGGGCTACAGTCCACAGAGTCACAGAGTCAGACATGACTGAGTAACTATAAGCACAGGATACACACACAATTTTTTTTTTTCCCAATCAGGAGCATACTGAATCACTTGTGGAAATTTATGGCTTACTGGCATATTTGAAAGATGTTAAAGATGAACAGAATGAAGAGTAAAAAAAAAACTTTACATTGAAGAGGATTAAAAATTAATGTTGATATTTAACATACACTTAACTGTGCCACTCAATAAAAGAATTCAGCTTAAATGCAAATATTCAAATCATAAAAAGATTATATAGTATGTACATTACCGTGTAAAAAAGGTCCTGAAGGTATTATTATTTGAATTCACTATTATTACTTGGCCAAAGTGCAAATACTTCTATTAACTATAACTAAAAATAACACCCACCTAAACAGGAACAAAATGTGATTTTCTTCCGTTTTCTAACACATCAATAAAAGATCAAATACTGCAAATACTAAACAAAAGCTCTATTAAAAAAATTAATGCCTAACTAATTTTAAAAAACCACAAAATACTTTTATTAAAAATGATACTCCTAAATAAAAAGGAAAGTGTTCAAATCTCCAGATTTTATAATCATATTTAAAATCTACTATGCCCATGTTGCAGAGAAGGCAATGGCATCCCACTCCAGTACTTTTGCCTGGAAAATCCCATGGACAGAGGAGCCTGGTAGGCTGCAGTCCATGGGGTCGCAAAGAGTCAGACTTTTCACTTTCATGCATTGGAGAAGGAAATGGCAACCCACTCCAGTGTTCTTGCCTGGAGAATCTCAGGGACGGGGTAGCCTGGTGGGCTGCCGTCTATGGGGTCACACAGAGTTGGACACGACTGAAGTGACTTAGCAGCAGTAGCAGCAGCACGCCCATATTGAAGGACAAAATAATTAAAGACTGTAAAATAATTGCAAGATATTTTACAGTACATGGATACAAGAAAAAGGGAGTCTGCTAATACATTTAAAGTATTTCTAGAATCAATGTTCACATAAAGGGAGCAATCAGGGAACGTGTATTTATGGACAGTTTAATTTTCTAGATACCTGTGATTTGCTTCCATAAGCACTAAAAAAGAAAAAGAAAATGTTTTATAGTTATCTTTCCAACATGTATTATATGTCCCCTTGTGGCCTTAACAGAGGGAATAAAACATTTGTGGAAATTGATTTATATACACTGAACTGTGACATGTTTGGAATAAGAACATGTCCCCTGAATTCAGTAAAGAGAATATTAGACTTTTATATGTGTCTTTGACAGTAGTTTGCAACCTTGGATGAACAATGAGAACTACCTGAGGAACATTTCAAAATAAAGATATTAGAGTTCTAATTCTATCCATTATCACTACCCTAACCTGTCACCCTTGATTCTGATTCTATGGCTGCAGTCTAGTATCTTAGGAGGTAAAAGCTAGATCTGAGAAAACAAAAGACAAAGTAGCCACAGGGGCCAGTGTTACAATTATAAAAGGATAGCTTTTTACTTTTAAAAAGTTATCATGCAGGAAAGAAAATCAACACTAAAGTTATAGGGAACCTATTTTCTAAATCTAGATAATAATAAACATCTTTGCAGATGACAAAACATATTTTGCAATAAAATTTGTCTCAAACTATTTTGAATTTTTATTTCTTATTCAATAATAAATTACAATTTATTTTCATTCTTCATAGTCTAATCTCCCTAATTATTCTCAATTATTTTGTAAACTTTCAATCATGAAAGGCAACCATGCTAGCTCAAAATTTATTCATTTGTGGTCCTGAGTACACCCATGAATATTCACTGATTTATTTACTTAAAAATTTCCACTCCACTTAAGAAGATCTCATAAAAGAGTAAGGAGAATCTATTCAAGTTTCTGATCTTATCCTATAGTTTAGCCATCATTTAAAATATTTCAGTTTCTATACTATGTATCACATAAATCATACTGCAAAACGATATTTATCATGGTTGCTTTAAACGTCATTACTAAAACTGGATGATTGTCTTTTCAATACTTTTCAATGGGATTCTTAGGAATCCCATTTATAGTCGTTATTTAAAAGTTGTAGATGATACTGGCTCTTCAGTTAGTCAAATCACTTTCTGGCATTTCCCCCTATTATAGAAAGGATGGAAAGCTTACAGTCACATTTTTCACAATCCCTTGCAGCTAGGTTTCTGCATCTAGTAGACACACCCAAGCAAGATCTGGAAGAAACTAATACTTCAGTTAAATCATATGGACATCAATCATTTTGCCTAAGAACCCTGAACGATACTTAATCTAATAAAATTCTAATAAATCTACATAGGCATGAGCAGTAGAAAACTCAAAGACAACTGACATGCCACAATTAATTAGCTCATAGACTCAATTTCCATTTGTACCCCTCTACATACAATTACATATATATTCAGAATCAGCTTTTTCATGAGAAATAATTACAGAAAAAGTATCTGCGTGGGGAAAATTCTTTTCATCCTGCATTCGGTTTTAAACTAAATTTAAAATTTAAATTTTTAAGCAGGGTTGTTATGATTATCATGCGAAAGGAAGCAAATGTTGGCAATACACAGTAGTCCTCAGAGGAAACAGAGAAAATGTTGGGGGCAAGGGGAGAATACTTTGAGCCTAAACTGGATTTGAAAAAAGTACTCTTATCATGCAAAATAAGAAAAAGATAGTTTGACCTAAAATAGGGCAAGAGTTTAAAAGAATACGTCAAATTTGGATTACGAGATCTTATAGAGTCAAAGTAAGTTTGAAAAAAGCAGTGGAGAAGCAGGTTCATATAAGAAAAAGTTGGAGGGAGAACATGGAAAGTGCACATATATATATATATAGTTGTATGAACTCCATTTAGATTCTGCAGACTGAAGTAGTGTTTTCAGACTTCTAGGGAAACTGATTAAATAATTACATTCTGAAAGTAATTTATGAAAATTAAGTAAACAAATGAAAACTACGAAACCGATGTTAGTCATGAGACTTTTTAAATAAGAGCCTATTTTTGACTGTTGAAAACTTTCTTTTATATAACATTTATGTAGTCATCTTGGGGTATGCTAATGATTAATTGAAAATCTTTAAATCTGAAGTACTTCTTCATAGTCTGTAGGCAGCACTACAAAATAAAATCTAAGACCATATCCAGCAAGATACTCAACACCACTGAACAATTTACACAGGTAAATTCAGAGCACTTTTAAGGCTCAGCTGCAAATAGCAAGGAGGGTAAAAAACACAAATGCTATCCTAGACAAGGGTAGTGAAGGTAGAACTCTGATATTAATACCTCAAGAAAACACAAAATTGTTACAAAATTACTTTAGTTAAAAAAGAAACAGATTTGTGTGATACACAATGTATATTAATAAGATTTTATTTCTTTTTATAATAGTATGCCAAAATGGAATGCTTAAATATCAGTTTTTAGCTTATATATTTATATAGCACTCTCTTCATATGTATATGCAGTTTATTTAAGTAAGCAAAATAGTAACGTACCTTTTGAAATTTGCATGATATAGTGAGTGAGGGGAAAAAAGAAAACTAAGAACCAGCAGGCATAAAATAATCACATTTTTACGGGCTTATTTTTTAAAAAGCATAAAAATACAGGCAGAAAGATAAGGAGAAAGACAGTCAATAAATGCCTAGAAACAGATCAGGAAGAATACTCAAAAACTAAAACAGTGAATGGTAGGCAGAAGAGTCAGGCTGTTAATTTTAAGAACAGCTGCTTTGCTGTTTTCTGTCTACATTCCTTAATTGTTTTTAAGTCTTGTTTTTGTTTTTTCTTAATGACATTATAAATCATGTTTAATAATTACAAAAAAGTAAAAATGACCTTTCTTAAAATAAAAATGGAAGCATTGCAATTCTCAAAACAAGGTTTTCCTGGGTTGAGACTCATAGCATATGCCCTGTACTACGTACCCAATGCTCAACAAACATATGCCCATATGGATGAAAAGTGAAAGCAAAGGGGAAAAAAAGTTCACTGTTCTTTATCAATGCTCCAAAATTCCAAAGGAAAACCACTCCAAAGAAAAATACTCATTTTTATAGCTATGTGTTCAGGAAATTATATAAACTGAAAATCTGTACAGAATCAATCTTAATCAAAATGCCATGCCTTGGCTTTCCAAAAGAGGGAGATAAAACTCCACTGCCACAAATGTATTAACTGGATACATAAGTGATATATTCAAACACAACTCACCAAGTTACTGAAATAAAATAATTTTCAGAAAAAAACTTAAATTATGTGTTTATTTTAGCCTTATGATTTTAATTGCCTAAAGAACATAGTAAAATCTATGAAAAATATCATGATCCACAATAATAAAATGGAAACTGTTCCAACTCTTTTATGGAGCTCTCAATTGGAGAATAAAAATATGACAGAAGTCTCACGGTGTTTAAATTTTGAAAAAAAAACATAGATGTTATGGTTACTAAAAACTATGGTCCTGATTATTATATGAAAATAAGATTTAGTATTATTCAGAAAAACTAGAGACAGAATGCTATCCATTTTCTTCAGGGATTTTTAAA
Source organism: Budorcas taxicolor (assembly GCF_023091745.1). Classification (NCBI taxonomy): domain Eukaryota; kingdom Metazoa; phylum Chordata; class Mammalia; order Artiodactyla; family Bovidae; genus Budorcas; species Budorcas taxicolor. The sequence continues at coordinate 94,043,846 of NC_068910.1, forward strand.
AATATGAATATTAAATGCTCTACCTAGGGTTTCCTACTGAAAACAATGCTTACAAAACTGACTTTATCAATTAAATCAGATCTTTAAAAATGCATTGCATCTTTTGGGGAAAAAAAGAATATAATATAGTTTCTAAACTGAGAAAAAGTAATCAATGAATTAAAAGGCTCAAAGCAAAAGAAATCTTTTTGCTATATTACAACTAAAGGAAAAAACACCAATGAGGAAAGAAGAGATAGTATCAAATCCATAATACGAATCAACTTGATAAAAGCAAAGGTATCACTTTTTGGACAAGTATTTCTAAAAAGAATGCAGAACTGTTGTAAGTTAAATACATACACATAAACATTTAAATATAAAATGCAAGCAAGCAAAAACACTTGAAAACAGGGCACCTATTTATTCAAGATGCTATTTACCACATGTATTTATTTGATCCACTTTCTATGTAATTACAGTTAAAAATAAGATGGTTTGTTTCTCTTGATCAGCATGTGGCCAAATCACTACGTTTCCACACATTTAAAATCAAGTTTGAGTGAGTTGATTAACTACAGTTCTCCCAACTTCAACATAAGTCAGTATATCACAGAGGATAAAATAGAGGATAAACATCTTAGTTTGATTATTCTTTCAGTCACTTATGAGATCAAACAAGATACTTAATCTAGTCAACATCCACTTTCTTCAGCTAAAACTGGGAATAGTGGTAGTATCTATACCTCATAAATGGCAACCCACTCCATTCTTGCCTGGGAAATCCTATGGACAGAGAAGCCTGGAGGGCAAGTTGGACAGGACTTAGAGAGTAAGCAAAAAACATACAACATAGGACTGACTGTTAAGCAAGGATTAAAACAGAACAACAAATTCAGCAAATAAAGTGCTTAAAATAGTACCTTTAATATGATGAACACTCAATATTTTTAAATTCAAACTGAAATGCTCTAACAACTTAAAAACAGTAAAGGACAATATTATCTCTGGACAATATTATCAATATTATCATCTCTGGAAGACGTCGGAGTCATAAAAAAATACTACAAAAAAAAAAACTGCTAATGTTTTCCTATTCACACCTTAAGCAAGTGCAGGTCATTTATTTTAAAATGACGATTAATGAGCTGGTATTTTGTAAGCGCAGACCTTGCTAACTTGAAGAAAGGCATGATCTTGGGAAAAAGCTATACCTTCCTTAAAATTCAGCTTTCCTAAATGAAGCAAGCACATTGGACAAGGATGATCTAGAAAATCCCTTCTTGTTTGCAAATTTGAGGATGCTCATCATGAAGAGAGAACTGTGTGTATAGGTACATACATATACATATGGACAAATATAGACATAGAGAGAACAGGATAATATAGCGCCAAAAAAATAAGTACATGTAAGTTCTGAGGCTGTATGAAAACTGATATTTAATCATAACGTTATTTCAATGAGGAAGGAACTTCTAAGCCATTCTGACGAAAGATGGATTTGTAAAAGCAAAATACAGAAAATGGGCCATTCGAGGAAGTGAATGGAATCAAGGAGAATCCAAAAGTGGAAAAAAACAAATTAAGTGAAAGAACAAAACCTGATTCTAGAGTATCACACAAATCTCCAAATAAAAAACTGGCACACTGACCAGAAGAACGTTTAAAACAGCAAAAATTATTCAATTAATGAAGAAAGTAGGAGCTTAGGATTAGGTTAACAGATTTTTAAAAAAGGTGCCAAGTGTAAGATTAAAATGATGATTTACATAATTAATTCTCTTTATCTTTTAAAAGTATCTTTACAAAGTCATTATTTATGACATGTAAAATATAAATGTATTGAACATATAAACTGAGGAACCAAGATATAAAATCAGTGAACTGATTATTAATGGTTTTACTATAACCCAAAGTGCCTGTCCCCTGGCCCAGGGTTATTTCTATGAGGCCAGTAATTCCAAACCTATCACCCACCAAATCATCAGGAGCTATTTAAAAGCACAGAGCCCTATTCCTCTGTGATGGTGATACAAAGTTATCTTGAAAATTACTGTCTTTTGTAGTGGAAATGCCACAGGAGTAATTTAGACAAAAGACAGTATTGGCCAGAACTACCAATGAAAAGAATACTATTCAAGAAATCCTACAGAGGTAGATTGAGCTAAATTTCTCAACTGCAAGTGAAGGTAAGAAAAGACAAAAGTAAAAGAACCTTAAGTTTACAGGAGACCAGAGAATGGCATAACCTTTGAGAGTGGTAAATAAGCTGGAAGGCTCCACTGGTTTACAAATGAGAATATAAGCTTTTATTCTTCATATTAAATGTCACTTGTAGGGACTTCCTGGTGGCTAGTGTTACTGCAGTGTGGCTAAGTCTCCATAATCCCAATGCAGGGGACCTGGGTTCAATATCTGGTCAGGAAACTCTATCCCACATGCCAGGACTAAAAGATTCCTCATGCCAAACAAAGATGGAAAATTCTAAAACTAAGACTCAGCACAGCCAAATAAATACATTAAAATATTTTTTCAAATATGAATTGTATATCTGACCTTGTCAGATTTTGAAGTTCACACAAATGGCTGAAAGATATATGTACTTTTCTGCAATATGTTCAGAATTTTCTTCTGTTAAAATTAAGCAACTTAAAAACTATACATGATATCTGAGTCAATATACATGAATATATATAATAATTATATGTAGGATTTCCTTCCCTCATATCCCAAGCCTGCAAGAATATAGGCACTATTGGAATGCACAGGTAAAAAATTAAGCTATATTGATTTCAACATTTATTCTTCTAGGGGGAAAAAAACCCTATTTTAAACTAATTAGGCTAGTAAAAGAGTATTATCTACTAAGTCTAAACTACAAATGTCCCTTTTTCAAAAATATCTGTTACTTTCAATGTTTAGTCTAATTTAAATTATTATCCTTGAAGTAAGTCTAGTCAATAGACGCCATCTCTTCATAAATTAGTAAAGATAATTTATAAACAATACAAAGTACTTGGTCTAAGAAAAACAGTATTTGCTTGGTAGTATACAATTTATGTGTGTGACTTACCCTTTCAGTTCAGTTCAGTTCAGTTGCTCAGTCATGTCTGACTCTTTGCAACCCCATGAATCACAGCACGCCAGGCCTTCCTGTCCATCACCAACTCCCAGAGTTCACTTAAAATCATGTCCATTGAGTTGGTGACCCCATCCAGCCATCTCATCCTCTGTTGTCTCCTTCTCCTCCTGCCCCCAATCCTTCCCAGCATCAGGGTCTTTTCCAATGAGTCAATTCTTCGCATGAGTTGGCCAAAGTACTGGAGTTTCAGCTTTAGCATCATTCCTTCCAAAGAACACCCAGGACTGATCTCCTTTACAATGGACTGGTTGGATCTCCTTGCAGTCCAAAGGACTCTCAAGAGTCTTCTCCAACACCACAGTTCAAAAGCATCAATTCTTTGGTACTCAGCTTTCTTCACAGTCCAACTCTCACAACCATACATGATCACTGGAAAAACCATAGCCTTGATCAGATGGACCTTTATTGGCAAAGTAATGTCTCTGCTTTTGAATATGCTGTCTAGGTCGGTCATAACTTTCCTTCCAAGGAGTAAGCTTCTTTTAATTTCGTGGCTGCAGTCACCATCTGCAGTGATTTTGGAGCCCAGAAAAATAAAAAGTCTGACACTGTTGCCACTGTTTCCCCATCTATTTCCCATGAAGTGATGGGACCAGATGCCATGATCTTTGTTTTCTGAATGTTGAATTTTAAACCAACTTTTTCACTCTCCTCTTTCATTTTCATCAAGAGTCTTTTTAGTTCCTCTTCACTTTCTGCCATAAGGGTGGTGTCATCTGCATATCTGAGGTTACTAATATTCTTCCCGGCAATCTTGATTCCATCTTGTGCTTCTTCCAGCCCAGTGTTTCTCATGATGTACTCTGCATAGAAGTTAAATAAGCAGGGTGGCAAGATACAGCCTTGATGTACTCCTTTTCCTATTTGGAAACAGTCTGTTGCTCCATGTCCAGTTCTAACTGTTGCTTCCTGACCTGCACATAGGTTTCTCAAGAGGCAGGTCAGGTGGTCTGGTATTCCCATCTCTTTCAGAATTTTCCACAGTTTATTGTGATCCACACAGTCAAAGGCTTTGGCATAGTCAATAAAGCAGAAATAGATGTTTTTCTAGAACTCTCTTGCTTTTTTGATGATCCAGCAGATGTTGGCAATTTGATCTCTGGTTCCTCTGCCTTTTCTAAACCCAGCTTCAACATCTGAATTTCATGGTTCACATACTGCTGAAGCCTGGCTTGGAGAATTTTGAGCATCACTTTACTAGCGTGTGAGATGAGTGCAACTATGAGGTAGTTTGAGCATTCTTTGGCATTGCCTTTCTTTGGGATTGGAACAAAAACAGACCTTTTCCAGTCCTGTGGCCACTGCTGAGTTTTCCAAATTTGCTGGCATATTGAGTGCAGCACTTTCACAGCATCATCTTTCAGGATTTGAAACAGCTCCACTGGAATTCCATCACCTCCACTAGCTTTGTTCGTAGTGATGCTTTCTAAGTAAGGCCCTCTTGACTTCACATTCCAGGATGTCTGGCTCTAGGTGAGTGATCACACCATCGTGATTATCTTGGTCTTGAAGATCTTTTTTGTACAGTTCTTCTGTGTATTCTTGCCACCTTTTCCTAATGTCTTCTGCTTCTGTTAGGTCCATACCATTTCTGTCCTTTATCAAGCCCATCTTTGCATGAAATGTTCCCTTGGTGTCTCTAATTTTCTTGAAGAGATCTCTAGTCTTTCCCATTCTGTTGTTTTCCTCTATATCTTAGCATTTGATCACTGAGGAAGGCTTTCTTATCTATCCTTGCTATTCTTTCGAACTCTGCATTCAGATGCTTATATCTTTCCTTTTCTCCTTTGCTCTTCACTTCTCTTCTTTTCACAGCTATTTGTAAGGCCTCCTCAGACAGCCACTTTGCTTTTTTTGCAATTCTTCTCTATGGGGATGATTTAATAAGGCTCTAAATGTATTTAAGTTATCCATCTTTTTGCAAAGGCATCTCTCTTTTAGAATATATTCCTATTACACATTAGCCTAAGAAATTTGTTTTATCTGTATACTGCTGATAAATTATTATAAATTAAGATAATATGTTTTAGGCAAATTTCAGTGTACCGTATTTGAGCAATTACATGAAACACAAAATAACTATGCTACGTGGCAAGTCAATATATAGGTGACAAGAATCAGGAGTTACAAGCAGAAACAGCCAAATCTGCTCTTGTGACTTATAGAGGTCACTTGAAAAGACTATGGAAGTTGTCTTCACCAAAATATGACAGACTTACTTGGTTATCGGATAGACAAAAACATGTATACATTATGAGAGCCCCTGGAAAAGGAAATGGCAACCCACACCAGTATTCTTACCTGGAAGGATGAAGGAGCCTGGTGGGCTACAAAGAGTGACCCTTGGGGTCACAAAGAGTCAGACAGGACTGAGCGAGGAACACACACACAGTAATGAGAACAGCATCTAAGTTCACTCCAGTGCTCACAGTTGAATACATTTTCTATGATATGCGTTTTTCACATTGATTAGATATTATTGATTATTCACAGCCAGTGCTTGTATTTCATTAGTCTCAAAACAGCTAGCTTTTCTTATTTCCAATAGTTCCTTTCTTCATTAAAGATTCTCTATCCATCTTCACTGTGGTAGTTTCATTTTGGTGTACAATCTCCTTGATCTCTCCCATAACATTTCATTAAGATTTCTCTTAAAGTTGTACAGAGATTTTATACATAGTTCCAAGATTCTTAAAATGTAAAACTTTGAGTTAAGAAAATGAATGCTCAAACAAAAAATTCTTTACATAAATAAGCGTTGGACAAAGTACACAGTTTCTATAAACACTCTGGTGAATTTTCAGACATTGGTGGAATAATTCCATAAACACACCAGCTGAATCTCAGGAAACAGAGCATTTTGTAGGAAGGGAGATAATGCTGATGTACAGACTTATCAGATACTGGCTGCCTTATGCCCATTTATAAAATATTTAATCTGTGCTCACAAAGTCTACAAAGATGTGAGAACTCAAGGCAAAAAATCATGGCTTCTACACACATGCATGGAAAAGAAAATAGTTGAGCTTACAGAATACTAACTTCACAGGCACTGTTGTGAGGGGTTTTACCCTCCCAACAATTCAAGGGGACAAATATGATTATTATTCCCAGTTTAGAAGCTACTGAGGTAAGAGGATGACTAGCCAAAGGTCACACTGTCAGCAGGTTTTGGAAACAGCAAGTGAACACAGGCAGTGCAGTTAGTGCAGTTGGAGTCCATGTTTGTGTCTATTATGTTATTACCACCACTCAAGAGAGCATGGAGATACGTTTCCTCAGAGATGTAGGAAGTATTGGTACCGTCATAATGTCAAAGTCATCTAATAGGCAGAGGGCACAGGAGTAGTACCACATGGTATCAAGCACATTTTAGATATTGAGGTGAAACACAGTACTGCATTGAATAATGTTACTGGGCAATACAGGCAAAGGAGATGATTTGTACTCTCAGGTGTATTATGAGAAAACAAAAACTTAAAACAAAATATAGACCATGAGAGAATAAAAGCAATCACTAAATTTATTATTTGTTGTGAATATGAAAAATTAGAGGTTAAAGCATCTGCCTGCAATGCAGGAGACCTGGGTTCGATCCCTGGGTTGGAAAGATCCCCTGGAGAAGGAAATGGCAACCCACTCCAGTATTCTTACCTGGAGAATCCCATGGACAGAGGAGCCTGCTGGGCTACAGTCCACGGGGTCGCAAAGAGTCGGACACGACTGAGCAACTTCACTCACTCACTCATGAAAAATTAGAAAGTTGAAATCTACTTGAGTACTCTTTCTCTTCAATTTTTTCATATCCATTAGAATTTTTTTTAATTAAGACTGGGGGATACTCAAAAGACTCAGCAATTAACTTGCTCAAAGCCATAAATAGCATATCAGTTCAGTTCAGTTCAGTCACTCAATCGTGTCCGACTCTTTGCAACCCCATGAATTGCAGCACGCCAGGCCTCCCTATCCATCACCAACTCCCAGAGTTCACTGAGACTCATGTCCATCGAGTCAGTGATGCCACCCAGCCATCTCATCCTCTGTCGTCCCCTTCTCCTCCTGCCCCCAATCCCTCCCAGCATCAGTCTTTTCCAATGAGTCAACTCTTTGCATGAGGTGGCCAAAGTACTGTAGTTTCAGCTTTAGCATCATTCCCTCCAAAGAAATCCCAGGGCTGATCTTCAGAATGGACTGGTTGGATCTCCTTGCAGTCCAAGGGACTCTCAAGAGTCTTCTCCAACACCACAGTTTAAAAGCATCAATTCTTCAGCGCTCAGCGTTCTTCACAGTCCAACTCTCATATCCATATATGACCACTGGAAAAATCATAGCCTTGACTAGACGGACCTTTGTTGACAAAGTAATGTCTCTGCTTTTGAATATGCTATCTAGGTTGGTCATAACTTTTCTTCCAAGGAGTAAGTGTCTTTTAATTTCATGGCTACAGTCACCATCTGCAGTAAATTTGAAGCCCAAAAAATTAAAATCTGACACTGTTTCCACTGTTTACCCATCTATTTGCCATGAAGTGATGGGACCAGATGCCATGATCTTCGTTGTCTGAATGTTGAGCTTTAAGCCAACTTTTTCACTCTCCTTTTTCACTTTCATCAAGAGGCTTTTTAGTTCCTCTTCACTTTCTGCCATAAGGGTGGTGTCATCTGCATATCTGAGGTTACTGATATTTCTCCCGGCAATCTTGATTCCAGCTTGTGTTTCTTCCAGCCCAGCGTTTTTCATGATGTACTCTGCACAGATGTTAAATAAACAGGGTGACAATACACAGCCTTGACGTACTCCTTTTCCTATTTGGAACCAGTCTGTTGTTCCATGTCCAGTTACATATACACTTATACATTTCAAAGTCTTTTTTTCCCAACTCCCTATACAAAATAATTTTTCATGATACCCAGGTAACAGGTTAGTAGATGAACTCTAAAATTAGTCAACCCTGACATGGTTATTCCAACTTCATCTCCAATGCCTTGCATCTAAAAAAATTGTTTTAGCAGAACTCTTAGAACTGATTTTATATCAAGTGACAACTTAAATCCATATATCTTAATCTTATGTTGAGATAGAAATCCTAAAAAAGGTCTCTGTGACTTTAGGGAAGTTTGCAATTCATGATGGTATAAGTTTTACTGAATAGGATTATTTGATGTGAGGAAGTAAAATAGCACATGTTGGGTAGTGAGAAAAAAATAGAAGGCATTTAATAAACAGTTTTCTTGGCCTGAGCTTATTTTCCTGCTCAACAAAATAAAATATAAAATCTTAAGCAAGTACTCCTTTATTGCACCTGGCCCATATTTTTACTTGTAAGAATTAAAACAGCTGTATACAACTTTTCAAAATAAAATCAGCATGTTCTTCAAAGGGATCCCATCAAGATCTACAAATTAAAACAACAACAAAAAAAAGCAAAACAATGAAACAAAAGAAAAAGAAATAAGACTTGAGGACACAATTCTGCTTTTTAAAACATTATCAACGGTATGTGCCAAGCAATTACAGATTCCTTTGAATTGTTTAAAACAACAACAACAACAGAAAAGCAAAACAGTAAAAGAAAAGAAAAAGAAACAAGACTTGAGGACACAATTCTGCTTTTTAAAGCATTATCAACTAATGGTATGTGCCAAGCAACTACAGATTCCTTTGAACTGTTCTAAAGCACAGTCCCTGAACCAGAAACTTTGGCATCATCTGAGAACTTCTAAAACTTCAAAATTTCAAGCTCATCCCACACCTATTGGATCAGACACCCCAGGGTGTGTCTTTTAACAAGGCTGGCAGGTGTTTCTGAAATGAGCTGCAAGCTCGAGAGGATGAGATGGTTTGATAACATCACGGATTTCATGTATATGAATCAGAAAACTCCAGGAGATAGTGGAGGACAGAGGTGCCTGGCAGGCTGCTGTCCAAGGAGTCGCAAAGAGTGGGACACGACTTCGCGACTGAAGGAAGTTCAAGAACCGGTGCTTCAAGATATGACTACACAGGGTTTTATGGAGGGTTTAGGACTTCCCTGGAGAAGGAAATGGCAACCCACTCCAGTATTCTTGCCTAGAAAATCCCATGGACAGAGGAGCTTGGTGGGCTGCTGTCCATAGGGTCGCACAGAGTTGGACACGACTGAGTGACTTTCACTTTAAGGATAAAGGAAAAATTTATAGCATGATCACCTCAGTGGATAGCTGCATGCTCAGTCAGATTTTCTGCAACCTCATGGACTGTAACCAGCCATTCTTCTCTACCCATGGGATTTTCCAGGCAAGAATACCAAAGCAGGTCGCCATTTCCTTCCTCCACAGGATCTTCTAATCTAAAGATGGAACCTGTGTTTCCTGCATTGACAGGTGGATTCTTTACCTGCTGAGCCACTGGGGTCATGCAACTTAGTGAAACTGAGTTGGGAGAAGGGCAAGATCGGAAGGGAGCAGAGGAGGTGAAGGAACTGAGAAGCCAAGGCCAGCACATTGATAGCTCTCCATCAGGATACACAAATCACCAAAAATAGTTTTGTTTAAAATACTCTCAAGGATATAACTGAAATTTTTAAGGTGCTTCTGTCCTCCCTGAAGTTAATGATTTGACCCTAAAATATCTTTTAGAAAAGATGGATTTGAGAAATTATTTTATTAAGATTCCATTTATTAATGGTTGTGCTTAAAAATGTTTGACCAACTTGCTGGTTTTAAAAAGCAGTCTTATTCCAATACTGTGTAAAGTATCTTGAAAATCACTTTCATTTATTATTACAATTTTACCCATAAATGCTGGCTCACACCCTTTCCTTCTTATCTGATGTTCCTGCAGAACTTTTTTTTTAAGTATGAAGATTTAAATAGGAATATTCAAAAATGCTCAATACCAATACAAAAAATAAATGATTAGAGTCAATACCTATTTAGCTTTGTTAAGAAGGAAAGGGAAATGATTCTTCTTGAACCCTAACTTAAATGTAGGCATTTCAACTATCCTATGAATTCTCTGTTATAGAGGCAGTCGGTTTACATTCTCAATTATGAAACTACTCAAAAAAACCAGGTTAGAGCCTAGTTGCTGTCAGTTGCAGATTCTTCTCAGTATGCTTTTAAATCCCACACTGCTATATTTACCTGCAGTGTGTTCATTACAATCCTAGTCTTATTTTATGCAGAAACTGTTTTCAAATTAAAAATAGCATAAAAGTACGACTGGCATTTCATGATAATTTGGACATCCTTCAAAAAGTTGCCAAATTTTAAGCTTCACATAATATCTAATAAATTCCAGATTGCTTTAGGATTTTACTTTCATTTTATTTGTTTAATGTTGGTGTTTGCAATGATCTGAAGCATACTGTTAGGACCGCACAAGATTAATGCTACTAGCTATATCCTGAGTGTATATTATTAACATTATCAGCTATACTCTCTGTACTTTCTTTTTTATTAAGAGCACCACACTTTTTTCTAAACTATAATAAATAAACTCATAAAAGTTTTAAAACAATGTGTTTCTATAGCATAAGAAATAAAATAAGGATACATTACTTACAGTTGATCTATGAAATATTAAAAAATGAGTTTCTAGCACAAGGTTAGTTCTTCTATTTCCTTAAAGGGTTTCTTTAAACTGGTTATAGCAGGAAATGCTAACTTTATTTCAAAATCAACCCTCTATTTTTCATTTAAATAAGACAGAACCTGCTGAATTTTAGCTTAACAAATGGCCCTGAACCACATTTTCCAACATTCTTTGCAGTCAGGATAGCCAGGGTAACAAAGATCTGGCCAAAAGGATGTGTACAGAAAAGATGTGTTCACATCCTTAGAAGAGAAAGCCTTGATCTTGTTTTCCTCTTTCTGCAGAAAACACAGAGAGATGGAAGGAGAAAAAGAAGGAGACAAAAGGAAAAACACAGGAGAAAAGGAAGAAATCAACAAGTTTTTTTTATTTTTCCTTTTACTTATCTCTGAAGTGTTGTTAACTGTACAGATAACACACTTAGGAGACAGAAGACCAATGAGATGTAAGGAACCTGGTCTGGACATACACATGGAGAAGAAGTAGCCTATCCCCAGAGCACCTACTGACCTAGACTCTTACTTCAGGGAGAAGCAATCATCTATATTTATTAAGGCACTGTTATTTTGGCCCTTGACAAAGTAAACCATATAATCATTTACCTAATAAGATGATGGAGAAAGAAGCAACCTTAATGCAACAAACATGTAAAGTCAATCTAGTGTGGTCCTAGGCCAGCAAAACACACTGTAATCCACATATAAGGAATAGCATGGTAGAGACCCAGCAGCAACCTCACCGGGCTCACTTTACACTCATTTTGTTTTCTTAACCACATTCATTCCTGACTTCTCCATCCATTCTCAGTCTAGCAACACCAGCTTTATAAACAATGAGATTTCTTTCATCCTCTATCCTCAGCATTTCTTGTGGATACTTTAGTCTGTTACTTCTCTGCTGCTGCTGCTGCTGCTGCTGCGTCGCTTCAGTTGTGTCCAACTCTGTGCGACCCCAGAGACGGAAACCCACCAGGCTTCCCCATCCCTGGGATTCTCCAGGCAAGAACACTGAAGTGGGTTGCCATTTCCTTCTCCAATGCATGAAAGTGGAGCCTGAAAGTGAAGTCGCTCAGTCCTGTCTGACTCTTCGTGACCCCATGGACTGCAGCCCACCAGGCTCCTCCGTCCATGGGATTTTCCAGGCAAGAGTACTGGAGTAGGGTGCCAGTTACTTCTCTAACTCTATAATATCACTGACGTCCTTCCAGGTACATGTATGGTCTCAATTAGCCAGCAGAACCTCACTTTATAAACCCTGTCCCTTCCTTCATCAGCTCACAAACTGACAGGTCTGGCCAGAGAGGTAAAACACGGATGTATTCCCACAGCAGGCACAGGGTCTAGTCTAGATGTAAAAAGAAAATCCACCTTGCCTTGCAACATTCTGGCTTACATAGCTATAAATCTAACAACATATATACATACATACAAACATACATATATATATAATGACTAACAATACCATGAGATCAAACTGTGTCAATCTGTGCACAGCTTCCCGTGAGGATTCTCCCTCCCTCACACTGATGTCATCTACTAGTAGTTATGATTTCATAAAATACTTAAACTGAAATATATATATATATATATAAAATATGTGTATGCATGTGTGTAAATGCATTAGTGTATAATTTTATATACATAAAATGTGTAGCATATGTTCTATTGAATATTCCTAACAAACAATGTCAAATTGTTTTCTGTGTGCTCCTAAATGTATTACTGTCATAGCCACTTGCTCATAAGAAAATATGTATTCTAAAAACACATTAGGATTCACAAAGGTTTATTATTTTAGCCAAAGGCTATGCTTGGTGCTATTTTTAAACATAGGTATCAAGAAGTCACAGGAATTGTAATTAAACTAATATATTATAGCAACATAACACAATGTTAAGAACACAGCCTCTAGAGCCAGGCTTCCTGGGTTTGAATTGCAACTCTGCCTGCTCTCAGGTAGCTATGTGACTTTGAGGAGATTGGCATCTCACTGCGCTTCAGTTCCTCATCTGAGAAAACGGGGATGATGGGGTGTTATGAGGGCTAAATAAATTAATATGCATAATATTAAACTAGTAACTGACATATAATAAGGGCCATCTAATAAGCAAAAGAAAGCAAGGAAGCCTTTTATTAGGAACAAAGTGAAAGTGTTACCCTCTCAGTCATATCAAACTCTTTGCAACCCTATAGACTGTAGCCCACCAGGCTCCTCTGTCCACGGGATTCTCCAGGCAAGAATACTGGAGTGGGTTGCCAAGCCCTTCTCCAGCGGGTCTTCCCGACCCAGGGATGGAACCCAGGTCTCCCACCTTGCAGGCAGATTCTTTACCATCTGAACCACCAGGGAAGCCTTATTAGGAGCAAGCCAGACTATATTTACAGGCTAGTTTAGGCTATAAATTCTGGAGAGTCAATCACTGCATATTTAAATTATAATTATTTTATGTACCGCATTTTTAAAAGAAAGAAAACAGAGGAAAAACACACGAGAAAAGGAAGAAATCAACAGGTTTGTGGTTTTCTTTTTTCCTTGTGCTTATCTCTGAAGGTGACCTTTTTGGGAAAACGTATGTTATTTGTTCTCTGAGCTGTGTATGATTAGTTTCTTCATCATACACAGACAAATTAGGAAGGCTGCTGTGGTGATCAGAAATTATCCGTTAAACAAAGTCAAAATTAATGATAAAATTGAGTTCCCTTTGTGTTTGATTTTCATCTGTCTGCACTCAATTATAAACGAGCTATCAAAGAAAGCTACCCATTAGCTCTTAATTCATAATGACTTCAGAAGGCAATCCCTATACTGCCATTGATATCTCACCAACAACCTCCTATTCTCTGCAGGGCTTTTAGCTGAAAATGAAAAGGGAAAACAAAACTACATCATCCACATGGCTCGTGATCCTGAGCCCTGCTGTGGAAAACTCGGAAATCAGGCTTAACATACTCAAGCTATAATAAGTTTTTACCTATATATGTAAAAGAGACAATTGAACTATTTTTGTTCTCTTTCCTCCATAATTTATTCTGCCTTACGTAAAATAGATATAATAGCAACAGTGCATCCCAGATTTCCATTTCATTGTGTCAAAAGTAAATAGTCTTCAAATTTAGAGAAAGTTTTCCATGAGGAAAATGTCTAAAACAGAGATGATATGTGCTTTATCTAGAGAGAAATAATATGTTTAATTATTTGGGATAAGAGTGACATCATTGTACAGTTGGACTTTTCTGTCTTCATTTTACTCACCTAAACATCCTGACCTCTGGCATATCACATACTAAATCCATTCTATAACCTTCTAACTAACTGGTTCTGAACTATAAGGGAAAAGAACTAGGCATTGTTCATTTATGCATATGTGATTTAAAGAAATATTAAAACAAATTTGGATCCTGATTTGAAATAATTACCTGCCCTTATTCATAGATTTACATACATTTAATTTATATTTTTCTTAGTTAAAAAAAAACAGCTTACAATTTTTTAAATATAATATATTTAAAAATAAAATGAGAAGAAAAAATCAGCAGTTACAATGGAAATGGTCAGAAGGAGAGAAGGGCTGGAGGGCAAAGAAATGAGATAATGATGTAGGACTCTGGAGCCGGATGATTATTGCAGGTGTACAAGTCACTTAATTTTAAGTCTTTGACAGACAAGAGAAAGGGGGGAACCATGAGATAAAAATAAGCATTTCAAATCTTTAGGAGAAAGGCAAACTTTTCTCTAATATTAAGCTCTTTAAACAGTGACTCACAGGAATCTTTGCTTGAAAAATAACACAGAAAATGCTAATGACTCATTAAAGCAAACTGATTTCCAGACCAATATTTGCTTATTTTGGTTATTTTGTTTGTTTTAGCCCTATTATCAATAGGATTTCTCCTATAAATAAGCAATTCTATTGGCTGAGATGCCTGAACTCAAAGAAAATGCAACAGTTATTAAAACACACTTTATAAATTTCTTTTACTTTCTGTATAAAATGTATATGCAAAAATATTTCCAACAGTGGCAAATATACTTATATAATGATCCCTAAGCTTTTCAACTATGCAGTCAATAAACATTTATTGACAGCATCTATAAAGCAGTTATTACTAGGTTCCAGAGACACAATGATGACCAAGATGCTGAACTTGTCCTCAAAAAGATCACAGTCCGGAAGTATGTATCACCACAGTGAGTATGGTGGAAACATGCTCTGAGATGCTTGTGGAAGAAGGAATATTTGGTAAGTAGAGAGTGGAGTCTGGGATTATGAAAAACTTAACCAAAAATAAATTGTATATAAACTCAATACCAAAGACTTGGGTGGGGAGAGGTTATCAGGTTACTAAAATAGGGGAAAGCCATCCCATATAAAAAGGATGCTGTCTTTGCATTTGCTGAGACACAACCAAGACAGAGTTTAAGCAACAGCAAGTAATTCAGTGTAGACAGTGTACTTTATTATTGTGGACTGAATGTTTTGTCCTCCTCCAGTTTTATATGCTGAAATGCAATGCCCTAGTGTGATGGTATGAGGAGATGGGTCCTTTGGAAGGTAAATGAGGTCAAGAGGGTAGAGCTATCAGGAGTGGAATTAATGCCCTTATTAGCATCACTAGAGAGTTTGCTTCCTCTTTCTGCTCTCCACCATGTGAAGAGACATTATCAATGAGAAGCTGGCAGACTGTAACCCAGAAAAGAGCTCTCACTAGAATTCTACAAGGGTGGCACCCTTACCTCATACTTTCAGTCTCTAGAACTGGGAGAAATACATTTCTGTTGTTTAGAAGGCACCTAAGCTACCGCACTTTATTATGACAACCCAAACAGACCAAGACAAGGATAAGACAAGTTTGGAGAGGAACCCAAAGTCCAGAGCAAGAAAGGCTTTGTATGGAAGGCTAACAAGTATGGAATACATCCTAGAGGCCATTGTTATTCAAGTCTAGAAAATAGAGAAATCATTATTTAGATATAATGATACATGGGAGTCCAACTATAAAACAGAAAAGGAATCTCTTTATTTCATGTGAGTGCTGGGGAATCTGAAAACTGACCTGATCAGCTTCTTATCACACAGTTTGAAAACCCTGTCCAATTCTTTGTGACCCCATGTACTTGTAGCCCACCAGGCTTCTCTATCCATAGGATTTCCCAGGAAAGAATACTGGAGTGGGTTGCTATTTCCTTCTCCAGGGGATCTTCTCAACCCAGGGATTGAACCTGGGTCTCCTGCATTGCAGGAGCTACTAGGGAAGTGTTCACAACTTCTGAGCTACTAGGGAAGTCTTGAAAACCTGGCTATAACCAAATCAAGAGTGAAGAGAGTTTATCATAAAGGCTTTTAAACAGAAGGATAATATGAACAGATTTCAAATTTTAGAATGATGACTGTAGATATAATATGAAAGTGAAGGGGGAAAGGGGAAACAAAGGAGAAGATCATTTATGAGGAAAAGACCATTTCAAGAAAAGAATAACACATGAAATTTTGTATTAGCAGAGACAATAGTGAAATTTTTAGAACATAAAGGATAAAGAAGAAATCCAAATGGCTGACAGGAGAAAAGGTTGATTACACACAAAGGAATAAAAATCAAATTTATCAGCATTTTATCAGCAACACTGGATATAAGACAAAACTGGATGTAGATAATAAATAAACTTTAACCATACACAAATACATAAGATCTCAAGTCATCACTAAAAGAATCTCTACAGGATGTTCCATATGAAAAGAAAGTGTTAACAAGTAAGCTGAAAAAACAATGACTTATGACAAGAGTGAGTTGGCAGGTGGTACACAGCAAAAGAATGTATTTTATACATGACATAACTAGAAATGATCACTCAGGAACTACAGAAGATAGAGAGTCTATCAAAGGCCATGACACAGTAGAATTCATCTGTAAATCTATTTGAAATACTAATGGCAATATGCAGTTCAAATGATTCACAATGGTAAATGAAATTTATATGCTTCATTCATAGGTCTTATGTGTAATTATCATCATCCGGCTATTGGTACTGTTTTATTTTATATTAATAAAACAGAGTAGGAAGGGATAGAAAACAACATGGTGGAACGGAGGGTATAGAAAGAGCAGTTGTACATGATAGTAAAGTTCTTTCTAGGAATCTTTACGACATAAAAAGAAGAAGAGAGAATATTCAGGGTTCACAAACAGTGACTAATTTTTGTTAATTGCTAATGAGATTACTTCAGGATTTTTATATGCTCCAGAAGAGAGAGTATAAACAATTGTGAGGGAAAAATGAGATCATTAAGGGTCCCAAAACACCACAAGTTAAAGAATAAACTGTTCATTATTAAAAACCATTGAGGTTTTTTTTTTAAAAGAAATGCAGGATTTAAGAAAAACAAAAAAGACTCTGTCAAAATTCTGCAACTGTATCGCCATGCATGCTTTGAGAATAAAATTTCCTAAAATAGATTCACTATTTCATTTAGTTTCCTTATATATCTTACATCTTTGTAAGTCAATATAAGTCAAACGTACTACTGCCTCCCATGTAGAATTGGTTAATTCCTATACAATCTTGCTTAATTTTATATTCTTTTATTCTCTAATTGACCCTTGACAACTCATTGATAGTCATTAATCTAATCCATTAACTCTTTCAAGATCAAGCTTATAAGGCATCTTTTCACATAATCATTCCCTAACTAGTCAGCCTATAAATTTAATTCTCCATCTTTCCAGTCTCCTAAAAATCTATCTCTAATCCCTTGGGTCCCTTCTCAGCCCCATTAATATTTAGTCAAAAATGAAGGGAACTAACAAGTTTTTTTTTAAAACTTGTTAAAAGTAAAAGACAAGTATTCTATTTACTTATTCTTACTTTTCTGTTATAAACTTCTTTAAAAAAAAAAAATAAGCTTCTTCCTCTATTCCTTTAACAGTAACAAAATGCTCAAGCAACTCATTTGTTTATGGTGAGCTTTGTCCAAGTGGACAATAAATTCAATATGCAGGCATTTTGTCTTTTATTTCTTCACATACATCCCGGGAAGAAAGTGCAATATGTTAAGTGTAGAAAATAAAATAAAATAAAGCTAAATATGTGCTAACTAAGATATTAAGAAAGAAAAAGAACAAAATTTGATAACTTAATGTGCAGCAAGCTCAAAACAGAGGGAAACAACCCTACTTTTTACCTTGCCCATTCTCCAGGCAAACAGAGTTATGCTAAATATTGATTAAAAGACTGCTTTGGAAACTTACACATTTATTTTGTGTTTCCTACCAACATTCTGAGGAGCTTTAAAAAAAGAAAAGAAAAACAAATCAATTAAAAAGCCTTTATTCTCACCTACAGAGGAAGACCATTTCCTAGTATGTTATTTAGGTTCATTAACATTCAAGTTGTATTTTGCAAACACAAAGAAATATAAGTTTTGTGGTATGGGAAAGTGCATCTAATTCTAACTACACGTTCTCCCAAAATTAGATGTTTCAGGGTCTTAAAGGTTGATTAAGTTAAATCATGTAACAAAGAGTAAAGGATTTTTGGGGTCATGGAAAAGAAAATCTTTATCATATAAAATAACAGATAAAGACATCACAAGCAAGAAATAATTAGTCTCACCAAAATTTTATATCCTGGCATATGATAAGAATGTAATATTCAATTGAGGCCCCAGAATTATAAAACATTCTTCTATTCAGGAAATGTACTTTTCTCTTCTTTCATTCAAATAAGGGTGTTTGAGAAGTCTGGATTAAAAATAACAAACTTAGCAAACTTCGGTTAAAATAAATAATAGCAAGCAATATAAAAAGTAAAATTAACAGAGAAAGACAGAAAAGGAGACAACAAGAGAACAGAAATCTCAACAAATTTTTGGAACTTAGTAATTGGAGAGATAAGAACATAAGTAGACAGGAAAAAATTAAAATCTGGTATTACAGAGGAAGAATTTGAAGAGAGCAAGTCAAGCTGCTTCACAGAAGCCCTAGGACTTGTCATGTGGAAGCTTCTGGTCCTATGGGAGAGGTAAGATTCAATGTTAAACAGAGGTAAGATTCAATGTTAAACTGTAGGCTCTTAAACATAGCCTCTCCCTTACCGCACAAAAAAATGTGTATCCCTCCAAAATGCCACCTCTCACCCTTCAAATGGGAGATGAGAGGTTCATTCTGAAAAATACCAATTCACTGGAAAAAACCTTGATGCTGGGAAAGATTAAAGCATGAGGAGAAGGGAACAACAGAGCATGAGATGATTGAATGGCATCGCTAAATCAATGGGGGTGAGTTGGCGAAAACTCTGGGAGATAGTGAAGGACAAATCCCAGCATGCCGCAGTCCATGGGGTGGCAAAGAGTCAGACACAACTTATCAACTGAACAACAGAGGCAGGCTTCAATTCCAGAGACAATAGCACAGCAGATGGCAGAGGTGAACCAGATGGGTGAAAATAGGGGGGTTCACTGTCTTACTGAAAGTTGGGACCTTTATCCACTTTCTCTGTCCCTTATGTATGGATGCCAGTTCAGTTCAGTTCAGTGGCTCAGTTGTGTCCGACTCTTTGCGACCCCATGGACTGCAGCACACCAGGCTTCCCTGTCCATCACGAACTCCCAGAGCTTACTCAAACTCACGTCCCTTGAGGCGGTGATGGCATCCAACCATCTCATCCTCTTTCGTCTACTTCTCCTGCCTTCAACCTTTCCCAGCATCAGGGTCTTTTTGAATAAGTCAGTTTTTCGCATCAGGTGGATAAAGTACTGGAGTTTCAGCTTCAACATCAGTCCTTGCAATGAATATTCAGGACTGATTTCCTTTAGGATAGACTGGTTGGCTCTCCTTGCTATCCAAGGGACTCTCAAGAGTCTTCTCCAACACCACAGTTCAAAAGCATCAATTCTTTGGGACTCAGCTTTCTTTATAGTCCAACTCTCACATCTATACATGACTACTGGAAAAACCAGAGCTTTGACTAGACGGACTTTGTTGGCAAAGTAATGCCTCTGCTTTTTAATATGCTATCTAGGTTGGTCATAACTCTCCTTCCAAGGAGCAATCGTCTTTTAATTTCATGGCTGCATTCACCATTTGCAGTGATTTTAGAGCCCCCAAAATAAAGTCTCTCACTGTTTCCATTCCTCCATCAATACCCCTTCCACCCACCCCTTATAAGAGACTGGAAAATTCATCTCTGGGAAAAATAAATGACCTCAGAGCAAAATTTTCACTCCTTGCCATCAATATAAAGGCTGTCTCACTTTCTGGCTACCCAGCTGTGAAGATCACCAGGAGCAAAGCTTACCAGGAACAGAATTTTCAATTGTCTTTTCCTAATAACTCTTTCTAAAACACAGTTCTATAACTAGGCATTTTAAGACAGCCTGCAACACAAAAGATAAGAGGTTAAAAAAACATAGAAAAAGAAAATTTGAAAGAAACAGTGAGGGGGTAGGGGAACAAGGAGGAAATTGGGGGAAAAAATAAAAGAAAACATCTATAACCCTTTCAAAGAAGATAAAAGTATCTCTGAACATTTAACAATGACAGAATCTATGTAAAAGTAGAAAAAACAAGCATGTTATTAGAAATGCTTGTAATGTGATTGTGAAATAATGCAGTTGGGGGAATTCCCTGGTGGTCCAGTGGTTAGGACTCCAAACTTTCAATGCTGAGAGCCCAGGTTTGATCCCTGGTTGGGGAACTAAGATCCCACAAGCCTCATGGTGTGGCAATAATAATAATTATAATAATGCAGTTGGAAGATACTTTTTCAAAGCGGAACAGAAAGTAAAATTGACAGGAGACTTGACAAAAAGATAAGAAAATCTAGGTGATTCAATATCCAAATACTAGAATTTCCTGAAACAGTGAACAAAAAATGTGGAGAGAAGGAAATAGATAAAAGACACAAGAAAATATTCCAGAGGTAAAGGATAAAGTGTGTGTGTGTGTGTGTGTGTGTGTGTGTGTGTCTGTGTCTGTGTGTGTGTGTCTGTGTGTGTTAGTCACTCAGTTGTGTCCAAGTCTTTACGACCTCATGGACTGTAGCCTGCCAGGCTCATCAATCCATGGAATTTTCCATGCAAGAATATTGTAGGAGATTGCCATTCCCTTCTCCAGGAGATCTTCCCAACCCAGGGATCAAACCTGGGTCTCCTGCATTACAGACACGTTCTTTACAATTTGAGCCACCAGAGAAGCCCAAAGGATACAGTGCTTATGAGATTAACCTTAAGCAAATATTTAGATACTAACTTTTCAACATGCCATATCACTGCCCAGTGACATCCTTCTACCTAGCAATCTCATTCTGGCTATCAATAGTTAGTTTCATTTTACATAATTGATCTGATCTCTTATTCTCTAAAACCCAAACTTTCCACCAACTATCTATTAATACCTCCTTTTTATTCTCATAGAAGGTCACTTCAATACTCAGCACCCTGAAAAATGGAAATGATAGTTCCACACAATAAAGCAAAAGCAAACATGGTATAAACTAATTTGTTGGGCTTTCCTGGTGGCTCAGTGGTGAACAATCCACCTGCCAAGGCAGGAGACATAGGTTCAATCCCTGACCCAGGATGATTCCACTTACCACGGAGCAACTAAGGCCATGCGCCACAATACTGAGCCTGTGCTCTAGAGCCCATGCTCCACAACAAGAGAAGCCACCACATAGAAAAGACCACTTGCTGCAACCAGAGAAAAGCCCGCGCAGCAACCAAGACCCAGCAAAGCCAAAAATGAATCAAGAAATAATATTATTTTAACAGCTGTTAAACAATTTGTTAAACATGAGATAAAGCTCAAGTTCTACTTTCTTTGTATCACTTTTTTTCCTTTTTCTCTCTGTCAACCCTTAGCCTGACCAGCACTGTAGCACAATGATTAGGACCATGGACTTCTCTATTAGATAAGCCTTAATTCAAGTCAAGGCAATACCATCTACTTACCCTCTCTAAATTTCAGTGTACTTATTCATGAAATGAATATGTACAGTATTTCATCTCACAGTGTTATAATTAGAACCAAATTAAATATGGATGTAAAATAATTTCTAATTTCATGTGTCTCATCTGAGAAAATTGCAATGTGGGTATTAGGTTCCATGACTCTTTTCCACCAATCAATTGTATAAAATCTAAATACAATTCAGAAAGCAGTATGATCTGCTCTGAACTGAACTGTGCCCCCGCCAACTTCATATGTTGAAGCCCTAACCCCACTGTGATGGTCTCCAGAGACAAGACATTTGAGAGATAATTAGGTTTAAATGAAGTAATGAGGATGGGGGCCTAACGACAGGATTAGTGCCATATGAAGACAAGGGAAGAAGGCAGCTGTCTGTAAGCAAGGAAAAGAACTCTCACCAGAACTCATCCACGCTGACTAATCTCAAACTTCCAGCCTCCAAAACATGAGAAATAAAATTCCTGTTGTTTAAGCTGCCCAGAGTATGGAATTTTGTTGTTGTAGCTCTAAAAGACTAATACATGAGCCTTGAAAAGGTTAAAGATCTGCTATCAGGAAACCTCTCTTCTAGTCCATTTTTTTACTGATTTGGCAAGGGAAAAGTTAAAGTACAGAAAAATCCTGAACATTTAAAAGGAGACAATACTAATTGCCATTGCTAGTTACATGCGTATTAATAGAAATGAGTTTTTAAAAAGAAGGAAATGGCGATCAGAAGACAGGAATTCTTTAGTTTGCCTCCAACCCACCTTTCGAGTTTACTGTCCTGCCCTCTTGCTTTTCCTGATCACTGACTCCTGAGCTACATCTTAGCAGTCAATTCAATCCACTTCTCACCAACTCTCTGCCCCAGGAGGCTAACCCATGTGTACCATAGTCCCTAGAAATCTGGCTTCTTATTGGGTGGGCCAATGTTGAGCCACAGGAAGAGGTCAGAGAAAGGAAGGAGTGTGGGAGATGAATTTGGCTCCTTTTTCCTCTGGCTCCTTTCCTGCAAGGTTACCATGAATTAACTGTGTCTCTCAGTAAAACTCAGTGTTCCTCTCAAGATGGCTGATTCTGTCTCCCTCTGGGTTCTAGGAACTGATCCCTGTTCCGTATGGCCTAGGCAAGGTAACAATTTGGGTCTTCCTAAGTTCTCTCACCCAACCCTGCTTTTAACTCTAGAGTGGATCCCTTGTGCGTTGAACTTTGAAAACAGCATTTGGGGTGGAGGGTGGAGTGGGGGAACTGTTCAAACTGTCTTATTTTCTGTAGGCCATTTACTTCCTGTTAAAACTTCAATCGATAGATACACTTTTATTCGCATAGTCTATCTGTCTGGTCAACTTCTAAATATGTTACCAAGTAGGCTTGAATGGCATTGCCCTTCAGTTATTTCTCCTGTTACCATCACAGGAAAAATAAACTGTTCACTAATATTTTGCTACAATAACACCTTATTTTTAAAGCACACACACACACCCTATGTATATATAACAATTTGACTCAAGAATCTCAGGTCAAGGATAGTACCTGACACAGCATCTCAATAATTATGTAAATTCCTACAAGACAACTTACAAAGTTGTTTTAATATAATTTTATTAAAGGTATATATTTTAAAATAATGAACAAAAAATACCTTCACATAAATTAGTTTGGCTATGTGTCCAGAAGAAAAAATATTAAACACACAAGTAGCATGTCTCATTATCCCTCAGGAACATAGTCTTCTATGCTTTTCTTGTATCTTTATAGCCTTGAAAGTTTAATTCACCTTAGGATATTACTTAATTTATTTTTTTTAGTAAATTTATTTAAAAACATGAAAAGGAGATATTTACATGACAATGTAAGTAATGAGGTATCTTCTTCCAAATTGTTCAGTTGAAAAGACCAGGGTTTTGCAAGGAAAACAAAGTTATTATTTCAATAGTAGGTAATATTCTTTTTTGAGAATGGTTATCAGATAATTCATAAGAGAAACATCCACAAGTGAGTTATAAAGGTCAGTCCTTTGTGGACTGAAATAAAATTTCAAGTTCAATTTAAAACAAGATTTTTAATTACCAAGGTAAACTACCTAGGGATAATTTCAGATTGCAAGGCCAAAAACCTTATGTTAGCTGATTTTTTTATGGAAAATTTAACCCCATTCCCTGAAAGAAAAGCTGATACATCATTTCCCATAAGAGAAAAACTAATTATATCACCATATTGACATTATAATAGCATCTAAATGCTTCCGCAAAATTTGAAACATCTAAATACTATAAGTGATACTTTGGGCCTAAATTTCCAGTAAATTAATCCTCATTGAAATCCTTAGCAAATAATAATTAAGAAAGCTTACACAACAGTTGACTTGATATTTTCTGAATGTTTATCCACTGTTAGATATAAAATTTTCAAGCAAGTAAAAAGGGAACAGATGCTTTTTAAAAAATTTTTCTTTGATTATTTCATTTCATCCAGGTCAAATGAATTTATGAAAGAAAGCATAGTATAGTACATAGATAGTATCAAAAGCACCTTTATCCATTTGGACTGGTATAACAAAACACCAGCGACTGAGTGGCTTACAAAGGGCAGAAATCGATTTCTCACAGTTTGGAAGCTGGAAGTTCAAGGTCAGCTGCCAGCATGGTCTGGTGAGGGCCTTCCTCCAGGTTGCAGACTTCTGGTTATATCTTCATATGGTGAAAAGGGCTAGAGATCTCTCTGGAGTTATAAGCTCACTAATTCTATTTAAACAGCTATACCCTCATGACTCACGCAAACCTCTCAAAGCCCTAGTACCATCACATACTAGTGCCATCATAGCAGCAATTAGCATTTTAACACATGATTTATGAGGAGGACACAAAACATTCAGACTATAGGATAAAGTATAAAAAGTTCTGGAGTTGGCTGGGAGAAGCAAATTTCTATCATTATTACTGTACATATTAATAATCATTCATTCCTAGTAATCATTTTTCTGAGGTATAAAAACAACATATGACCATGTTGATTATCCACTTTAAATACAGCAGGGAGTTTGGGATGGACATGTACACACTGTTATATTTAAAATGACTAACCAACAAGGTTCTACAGCATAGCACATGGAACTCTGTTCAATGTTTGTGGCAGCCAAGGTGGGAGGTGAGTTTGGGAGAAAATGGATGTGTATGGCTGAGCCCTTTGCCATCCACCTGAAACTATCACAAAACCATTAATTGGCTATACTCCAATACAAAATTAAAAGTTCAAAAAATCCCACAATGTATGAAAATTAATTCATTCATTGTATGTAATAAAACAGAAACAGACTCAGAGATATAGAGAACAAACTAGTAGTCACCAGTAAAGAAGAGGGAGGGGGGAGGGAGAAGAGAGAGTATGGGATATAGAGATGCAGACGGCTACTTATGAAACAGGTAAGTAACTAGGATAAACCGTACAGCACAGGGAAACACAGCCATTGTTTTGTAATAACTTTAAATGAGATATAAGCTATAAAAATATTGAATCACTATTTTATCCCCTTGAAACTCATACAATATTGTAAATCAACTATACTTCAGTTTTAAAAACTACAAAAAAAAAAATAATTCATTCAACATTTAATGCAAAGAGTAGGTAACATGTCAGAGCTCATAAAATCTAAGAACAGAAAAAAAAAATATCTGCAGCACTTCAAATAATTGTAAAACTCAGTTCTTTAAAACAAAATATAACAAATGGCCAAAAGACCCAAAACCACAATGAAACCAGTGGTATAATGGTCACCTTGCTTCACAGTTTCCTAAAGTCAGGCCTTACAGACCATAGGAAAATCAAGCCCTTTGGTTTACTCCTTCAAAGACTGGGCATACAAATGGCTTTAACATTCAGTAAATATTTTTTGAGTGCCTACTCTGTGTCAGGCACTCTTCTAAGCACTGGGAATATACAGTGTTAGCAAACAGAGGAGCAAAGGGTCCTGCTCTTGTGAAGCTTACACTGACTTGGAAAAGGGATTATATATATTAAATTTAAATCCCTCTTATTGTATACTGTAACTACTTTTTCCTCCTTTTCACTCCAGATTAAGAGGAACTCTGGTTGCCATCCCATATTAAAATGTCTCTATTCCAGACAATATGCTCTCCTGGGAATTATGTGTGGCAATATTTCAGTATTTTCAGGTATACTTATAATTTCAGTATCTGTTAGATAGAAAAATCTATAAAACAAACATACAGTGCATTTCTTATTTTAACTCTGGTTAATACTGTTAAATAACAAATGCCAATAAAAATATGTTAGTTACAGGATGTAGTGATAAATGTGATGAATGCTGTTATATGTCCAAGGAAGGGAAAGAAAGGGACATGGAAACATATATTTATTTGAGCAATGGGCTAAAATCAAGCAAATGTTAAAGGATTTAGATAGCCTTTTACATAATCAAACCTGTAATCTGTAGTCCAGATTTGGGACCCACCCTTGAGGAGACTAGAGAGGGCACTGTGTTGGCTCTGTACACCCTGAATGCAGAGCTACGTAGTCAGCCTAAGAGAGGACAAATAGAGGACAGGCAGGTCCCAGGCTAATTCAAAGGGTTTAACAGAAGAGAAGAGGACAAACCAGAGCCCTGAAATCAAAGAGCAGGAAAAAAACAAGAAAAATCATATCCCCAAAAGGTGTGGGTCTCCAACACAGTATTGCCTCATTCCCGTGGCTCATCACAAAATCAATTATATCAAGTGTGTCTTCACAGGTAAAAATTCTCTGCTTGGCTGATGTGAAGACAGGTTTCATTTTTAAAAATCAAACTTTTATGTTTCCCAGGATGAACTTTTGTAATTATTCAGTCATTCTTCTAAAAGATTTCCAAAGTCGTTAACAACTAGTAAGTTCATTATCTTACCAACCAGTTGCCGTCTGACATATTTCAATCTGCTGATGACTTCTCTTAAATTTTCCTCTATTTAAAAATTTACAGTTTCTCCTATAATTATCAAGCATCAGTTTACATTCTAACATTTTAAATCAAACTCTGCAAACAGGACAAAAAAAAAATAGTAAGTTCAAATGAAAACATGAGGGAGGAAATACCTTTAGTTTGGATCCATGAGGTACTAAGACAGATCTATTCTGCTTTGGTGGGATATACAGCTCCCATTTTCCAAAATCCAGTTTTTTATATGGGTGTGAAAATGGGTTCCAATCATCTGAAATACAATAAGGAAGGTCAGTTAAAAAATAATATTCGATAAATTTCAGTCAAAGTATAATTACTGCCTACTTATACAGAATCAAATTACCTAAAAAACATTGCTTCCTAAGGTGGTAAATGAAACACTAATCATTTAGAAAAAGTAAGTCACGCTTGTGCTGAGTCACTTCAGTCGTGTCCGACTCTGCGATACTATGGACTATAGCCCGTCAGTTACTCTCTCCATGAGATTTCCAAGGCAAGGATACTGGAGTGGGATCCAATTTCCTTCTCCAGGGGATCTTCATGAATCAGGAATGGAACCCACATCTTTTATGTCTCCTGCATTGGCAGGTGGGTTCTTTACCACTAGTGCCACCTAGGAAGCCCTCTGCCTTTTGTATCTGAAAATTAAAATTACAACACATTTTCCATTGTAGTTTCAGTTCTATTTGATCAATAAATAGAATGACGGGCCCCTTTTCAAGAAACACCATCAACAAAAGGAGATAATAAGAAAAAATAGAAATGCATTCTAAGCAATTAGCTAAGATACATGTCATGGTAGAAACAAATGATGAAAAATTATTAAAGTCATATTAACTAAATCCACAAGTGTGTGGTGTGTCAGAACTCAGTTAAAATCTAAAGAAATGCCTCAAACAAGAAAGGTAGAAGGCTATAAACTATAACAGGCAAAAGAGAGGTGAACTGAAAATGCTGAAAGGAAGCCAAAATGAACAAAAGACTATAAAGACATGGAAATTTAACATGTGATAGAGGTGGCACTATAAATCAATGAGTAAAGGACATACTGCCTAATAAGTGGTACTGAAATAATTGGTTATCTTTATGAGAAAAAAAAAACAAATCTCTTCTTAATAATGTACTAAAGAATGAAGAATCCATAAATATAATGCTTACATACAATAGATAAAACTGTAAACTTTTTAGAAGAAAACACAGGAAAATATATTTATAATATTGAGTTTGTAAGTGTTTTTAAACAAAACACAGAAGCATGCACACTCATATACACACACAAAACTTTAAGGAAAAGCCTAATAAAGTTGGCCACAAAAATTACACACTTATCTTCATACATAGATAAATAGAATGACAAATTATTAACTGGGAAACTATATTTCTAATGAGTATTATCAAGAAACAGCATCCAAAATATATGAAGATCTATGAATCAATGGGAAAAAGAAAACAAACCAATACAAAAACCAAGAGAAATTCAGGGGAGGACACATGAGTGACCCATAAACATACAATGATGCTCAAGCTCACTCATAAATAAGAATATGCAGCAAAAATATGAAAAGAAAACTAAGAATGTCAAACATCAAATTCTATTGTGATTTCCACTAAATAGAGGAAAGAGAACATAAGAAGCTTTAATAATATCTGTAATGTTTTATTTTTTAGGGTAGGTGGTATATACTGAGATGCTGATCACATTATCCCCTATTTGTTTATGCCTGAAATATTTCACTGTTTAAAAAAAAACATAAGCAACCCTGTGATGCCAACCACAGTAGTGCTATGAAATTAGATTCTCAATTGAGGAGATAAGAAAAACAACAGGAAACTTGTTTTATTCCATGATTTCTTCTTTTACACACCAACACTTTCACCACATGTGCCTGAAGGTTTTTCACTCTCTGCCAATCTGAGCGTTACAGGTAGAGTGGGGGGAAGAAACAGCATTTAAACAGATCCTTCTAAACATTTTTGACTCCCCCTCAGAAGACAATCTGAAAATATCTAAAGGTGGTTTATCTTCAGGAACAGCTCAATAAGCTCTGTGCTATTATATTCTCCTGCCCCTGAAACATCAAACACATATTTCATCTGTTTATAATGTGACATTCCTTTAACACAGTAAAGACTTTCGGGCATAATTGGGGCAGGGAGCTTGAAATATGAAAATCTACGTAGTACAGCGCTTTATACATTTACTGAATTTCTTTTTAAGCTAATCACTTAAGACAGTTAATAAACTTAAGACATGCAGCATATCTTTTCCTGGTTAGTTAGATTCGAAAATAAAGGGTACAGTTCATTAGTTCATTCATTCATTCATTAAATACGTATTGAGTGTTTAATGTAGGCCCCGCTCAACGCCAAACTGAAAATTAGTGTTCAGAATGACAGTTGTATTTCATCCAGAAAAGGTTAAACTGAGTAACAGCACACCAAAATGAGTAGTAAAATACATAATATAGGATCCTCTAAAAATTCAACTATAAATAAGATTGTTACTTTGAAAGTGAAGCTTTAAATATATGGGAAATTTTCATATGCAGATTTACTTAAAAGCTTTACTCAATAATGCAAAAATAAATGTGGTTTTGAATATTTGTTTTTGAATATCAGTTCAAATAGTTCTTTAGCTGGCAGTCACTTGAGTTTTAAAGATCTATTTAAATGGCTAATGTTTTAATATTTGTATAAAGAAAACTACTTTTACTGAATCACATTTTCCTTTCATAGTGTCTCAATTTCCTAACATACATGTTGATTATTTCTAACCCTACACTGTAAAAAAAATGCGTTTTCTATCATTTTAAGAGCTTATTAGTACATCTCCTCTTCATGGAAATTCAGGTGTTAACTTCTACTACAGGTACATTTTTCCTGACGAACCTCAACCTTCAATGAAAAATCTGGATTACCTTCACATATGCTCCAAAAGAAAACCCATCTACCAACCATCATAAGCAATGCAGAATATACTAAAGGTTTCTTAAGAAAGAGAGAGAGGAAGGTTTGCAAAGGGCATACATGCGTGAAACAACTTCAGGTTTTTGCATTGGACAGTTGTCTCCCACATAAATACTTCTTCAGCCACACCACCAGTCTTTTATCTCCTTGATTCCTTCTCCAATCACTGTTCAGCCCTGAATTTTCTTTTCTATTCCTCTTTTATTAAATGCAATTGCTTCTTTCCATTTGAAAAATGTACACCGATTAAACTAACCACTTCTACTGTACTGCAGGCATAAGAAAGATTCTCTTCTAATAAAATCAGTTCATCTCTAAAATGATTTCCTAAAAAATAGCCAACAAGTGGAACTTTTCTCTACAAGATATAGATATCTAAGGTCTAGGAACATAAAAATCAGAAAAATCATTGGATTTGGATCTGTCCTCATAAACTCAACACTAAACCCTTAGATAAGAAAGAAGGGACAACTACCATTAAGGTATATTTAGGTATGACTGTGGGAACTAATTGTGGAAGTACACAATTAAAAATAGGTAAATAAACATTAAAAATCCAATGACTGGTATAAAAATATTAAGTAAAATTGAATGTTTTGTTTTGAAATGAAATTTGCTTTAGAAAAGCACAGGTGGCAAGCTAATGAGTTCAAGAATACATTTTGGAGAAATTTATGTCTTATGAAATATCATGAGAGTTTATTCCTTGAAAATAACTGAAAGTAATATGAATAATGATAAATAAAAGTTAAAGTAATATAAGTGGTTTAAGTAATATAAATAATGATCATTCTAAGGCATATTAGATATATCTAAGGTACATACTTTTAGAACAAGATTATTCGTTTTTTCATTTTAATCCTCTATGAGTTTATATCCTGAATCCACAAGATAGAATTACTTTTAATTAAGACAATGCTGATAGTCTGTGTCTCTATGTAGGCCTCAGGATAGGACCAAAATCATCCCATCACCACCTGTGACAATTATTTGCTTCTCTATGAAGCACAGAACTACATATTGAGAGTTCTGTAAGTCAGTGGTTCTCAAGCTTTAGTTCATATCAGAATCACTTGTTAAATCAGATTGGACTGTTTAAAACAGACTGCTAGACCCCACCTTCAGAGTTTTTTGATTCAATATATATGAAGTGTGGGCTAATAATCTGCATGTCTAACAAGTCCGTGGGTGATACTGACGCTGCTAGCTGAGGGTACCTGTGCATGCAAGCTCAGTTGCTTCAGCTGTGTCTGACTCTTTGCGAACCCGTGGACTGTAGACCGCCAAGCTCAGGGACCACACTGAAAATCAACTTCATGGTTCAGTTACTGACTTCAGGTGTTCTCTGCTCACAGCTTTGTGACTCATTTTCTAGATTAAATTAGATTTACAGATTACCAAATGATTTTATAAATCAGTAGGTCAAGGAAATTCTGAAATAAAAATTATCATTAATAATACTGCAAAGCAAATATTACACGAAATTTAGAATTTGGGATTGACTAACATTGTAAAACCCAGAAGGATGACCAGTGAGATGAAGATTATAGTACAGACCTGAGACATTAAGGAATCTGAACGTGTTTGCATCAGGGAATAAAATTTACAATTTAAACATGAAAAGATAACATATATGAAGATGAGTATTCAATATACTGTTATAAGGATCTATAGATAATGTTTCCTAGAATATTCTCACTAAGAAATTGCATGGTTAAAATGTATGGGTGATTTTGATCAGAAAATAAAAACTTGAAGGCTTCTACCTAAAAAAGTAACATTAACATTTTTAAGTATTAACCTTTCAAGTCACCTTCCTTTCTATGAGCCATTTCCTGCCATGAGCTAGACATTGCTAGATTTAAGGATTAGGAACCCCTAAAGCAATGTGTTGGAGAAGGCAATGGCAACCCACTCCAGTACTCTTGCCTGGAAAATCCCATGGACGGAGTAGCCTGGAAGGCTGCAGCCCATGGAGTCGCTGAGGGTCTGACACAACTGAATGACTGCACTTTCACTTTTCACTTTCCTGCACTGGAGAAGGAAATGGCAACCCACTCCAGTGTTCTTGCCTGGAGAATCCCAGGGACGGGGGAGCCTGGTGGGCTGCTGTCTATGGGGTCGCACAGAGTCGGACACGACTGAAGTGACTTAGCAGTAGCAGTAGTAAAACAATGTGTGGGGCTTCCCTGGTGGCTCAGACAGTAAAGAAACTGCCTGCAATGCGGGAGACCCAGGTTCGATCCCTGGGTCAGGAAGATCTCCCTGGAGAAGGGAATGCTACCCACCCCAGTATTCTTGCCAAGAGAATTCCACGGAGAGAGGAGCCTGGCAAGCTACAGTCCATGGGGTCACAAAGAATCGACATGACTGAGAAACACTTTGACTTTCACTTTCAAAGCAATACGTATATATTATTCTAGTTTTGGTATTTTAAGAACATGTTTCCCGCTTGCATAAATTATTTTATTAAAACATGTTCTAAGACTTTGAATGATTATCAACTTTGAGCAAGTTGACACATTTTAAAAGCAAACATTTACGTAAGTATTGTATTACTAACAGGCTGAAATTCATCACTGTATTTTACCATGCAAAAGATTCTATTTGTCCATAGACTCAAAACCAGCAGACAAATTTAAATCGAGATATGGAAAAGAAACGACATGATACACAGTTTAATATGAACTGCAAACACACATTCGGCACAAGCAATCAAACATTAACTAAGGTCATTGCATCAGGCACACAAACTCTATATTTATCTCAAGCCCAACAACCTTTCTTTTTCTAATGTAATAATCCTCACATAAAATTCTTAAATGTCAGCCTTCTTCAAATATTCCCAAACACTTTAACTCACAATAAAGTATTTCTGTTCATCAGCACTTAGCCACCTCATTTCCGAAGAGTTTTTGAGTTTAATATATATCTTCCTTATGGGCTTTCCTTATGGCTCAGAGGGTAAAAAATCTGCCTGCAATGGGGGAGAACTGAGTTTGACCCCTGAGTTGGGAAGATACCCTGAAGGAAGGCATGGCTGGTAACCCACTCCAGCATTCTTGCCTGGATAATCCCCCTGGAAAGAGGAGCCTGGTACGCTACAGTCCGTGAGGTTGCAAAGAGTCAGACACAACTGAGCGACTAGGTACATTCATGGTTGAAATGGCCCCAACTTACTATGTAGAGCCTTTGATGCAAATGCTAATGAGCTGAAGAACATGATCCACAGACTCCAGATCACTGAGAAATAAATTTGTTTTGTATATAAACCACCCAGCCTGTAGTATTTTGTTATAACAGCCTGAACAGACCAAAACAAAGCTCATCTCTGCTTTTCCATATATGAGGAAATTTCCATAACAAAAATGTAAAAACATATGTTATGATGTCTCCATGAACAAGTATTTGTCCAAATCTCTTTCCTTGATATGGACTGTAAAAAGTGATCTTATCAGCGAAAGGGTCTAAGATTTTTGTTTATTTATTGTTCTAAGCACAAGTTAACAAACTGCTTTCTGGATAAGCAGTTCCAGTTCATACTCTTACCAGCAGCATATGAGAATAGTCAACTATCCATATCCTCAACAGCACCAGGGATTATCATTTTTAATAACAAGGCATGCTGCCTTGCTCAACCAGGATTCACTAAGAGAATTAAGATCGAATGCCCTACGGATCCACTGTATGCAATAAATTAACTTCTCTTCAACACATCTTAGAATAGTACTTGTTATGTACTACACTTGAGAGAAAATAGGCATTCAAATAATTTTCTGTGTTCTGTGGATCAGATTCAGAACCAGCATAAGAAAAGTTGCCTCTCCTTATTGTCCTAGTGGTAACAGATGGCTTTGATAACCAGGGTTTTCATTTATTTTCAAAACAGGTTACCATTATAAGGTCTTATATTCTCTTTAATCCTATTTTTATTTGAGAGAAATTGAGTCATGGATATTATATTTTCTTCTAAACTTTTTCATTTAGTTCTCAGGTCAATTCAGTCGCTCAGTGGTGTCCAACTCTTTGCAACCCCATGGACTGTATCACGCCACACTTCCCTGTCAATCAGCAACTCCTGGAGCTTTCTCAAACTCAAGTCCATCAAGTCAGTGATGGCATCCAACCATCTTACCCTCTGTCATCCCCTTCTCCTCCTGCCTTCAATTTTTCCCAGCATCAGAGTCTTCTCCAATGAACCAGTTGTTCGCATCAGGTGGCCAAAGTATTGGAACTTCAGCTTCAGCATCAGTCCTTCCAATGGATATTTGGGTTGATTTCCTTTAGGATTGACTGGTTGGATCCCCTTGCAGTCCAAGGGACTCTCAAGGGGCTTCGCCAATGCCACAGTTCAAAAGCATCAACTCTTCAGTGCTCAGCTTTCTTTATGGTCCAGCTCTCACATCCATACATGACTACTGAACTAGTCATATATGGACTAATCCATACATGGATTAGTTCTGATTTTATCGAAATATAATAATGTGGTATTCTTTATGGTCTAATACAACGGTAATCAATTCAGTTACTTACTTACTGTGCTGGGTTCAATTGCTCAGCCTTGTTGAACTCTTTACGATCCTATAGACTGTAGCCTGCCAGGCTTCTCTGTTCATGGGATTCTCCAGGCAAAAATACTGGAGTGGGTTCCCATCTCCTCCAGGGGATCTCCCAGACCCAGGGATCAAACTGGCATCTCCCATGTCTCCTGCACTGGCAGGCGGATTCTAAACCATTGAGCCACCTGGGAAGCCCTGGTTATTTATTTACCAATCTATTTATTTTTACCACTGTAAACCATTCAGTTATCTCAAAATAGATATTCCGAAGAATTCCAGCATAGGAACTATACAAGACATATAAAAGCAAAGCTGTTCTGCTTGAAGTTCTCCTACCTAGCTGAACCCCTCTTCACATCTTTTTCTCTCTCTCTGAGCTTATCACTCAAAACTCAATTCTAAATGCGTGCCAACATATGATCTATCTTTGCAGATCTTCCACAGACCCTTAAAATATGCCTTTTCTTTTCTTTTCAAGTTCTCCATTTAATTTTAGTTTACTTCATCCATTACAAGTTACTAATACATTATATCATGATTGGATCTGAAAATGTATTCAGCTTCTAACAACTCTTACCATCTATGCTTGACCAAAAGGAAATATTATTTGGGATCTAAGGATAAAGGAATTTATTCATGTTGTGACTTATATTATCGATCTCTATGCCATTTTACCAAGTTCGTTTTTGGTCTGAATTTGGCTCCTTTTATTTTATAAACTTTCAGTGACAGTAAAGCAGAGAGAAATGAATGGTTAAAACTGAGGAGAAATACAGTATTTGCTTAGAAAGAATGCAAAATGGAACAAAATAGGAAGCGGAAAGAATGGCAGAGAGGTACTAATGCAATATGGTCAATCATCAGAGAAGTCCTTCTATGTGCCAAGAAGGGGTCTCGATTATGTTTTAACTGGCTAGTACATAACTGTATCCCTCCATGTCAAAGAACATCTGGAGTTGAGCTGGAGGGCTCACTCATCAGCACTTACTCCAGTTCATAGCTTATCACTATCGATTGCAATTTAATCTATTTATGACTTCCCCAGAAGCCATAAATTGATTTGACTTTAGGAACTCTTTTCTGCATCCTAAAACACAATCTTTCATCTTAGGTTGTTCCACTTGAACCAGTCTCTGGTGTGAAGGCACAAGAGAGGCCTATAGGCACCAGTAAATCAATTATATAAGTCTCCCTGCTAACCCTATAGCCACTTCTGAAACTATTTCAATGAAAGCAAAATATTTTCTAACATGGCTAGCAATATAACAGAAATAAACCCATGTGTCGAAGATCAATTGATTTTCAACAAGGGTGACCAAGACAATTCAATGGGAAAAATCATCTTTGTAAGCAATAGAGCTAGGACAACTAGGTCTCCACACACAAAAAGACCTATTTGGACTATTTTAAAATATATACAGAACTAACTCAAATGGATCAAGTAATTAAATGTAAGAGCTAAAACTAGAAAACTCTAAAAAGAAAACACAGGGATAAATCTGGGGGACCTCAGTTCCCTAACATGGCACCAGAACTGTAAGTGACAAAAGAAAAATAATTGATAAATGGGACTCCTTCAAAATTAAAAAGTTTGTGTGTCCAAGGGCACCACCAAAAAAGTGAAAAGAGGGATTTCCCTGGTGGTCTAGAGGTGAGACTCCGTGTATCCAGTGCAGGGGAGAAGAGGTTCTATCCCTGGTTGGGGATCTAAGGCTGGGGAAATAAGATCCTGCATACCATGGGGTATAGCAAGAAAGAAAAAAGAAAGTGAAGACAATTCACAGAATGAGAGAAAATATTTGCCAATCATACCTCTGACAGGGACCTAAGTTAGAATATACAAGAAACATTTATAGCTCAGTGTCCTGGCAGCTCAGATGGTAAAGAATCTGCCCACAAATGCAGGAGACTCCAGTTTAATCCCTGGGTCAGGAAGATCCCCTAGAGAAGGAAATGGCAACCCACTCCAGGATTCTTGCCTGGAGAATCCCATGGACAAAGGAGCCTGGTGGGTTACAGTCCATGGGATCACAAAGAGTCATACACGACTGAGTGACTAACACACACATTAAATGACAACACATTTTTTTTAAATGTGCAAATGATCGGAAAAGACATTTCTATAAGGAAGATGTAGAAATGGCTAATAAGCACATTAAAAAGATGCTCAACTTTATTAGTCATTAGGAAAATGCAAATTAGTAACATAAGATACTATTTCATTCTTATGACCAACTTAGATAGTATATTGAAAAGCAGAAATATTACTTTGCAAACAAAGGTCCGTCTAGTCAAGGCTATGGTTTTTCCAGTGGTCATGTATGGATGTGAGAGTTGGGCTGTGAAGAAAGCTGAGCACCAAAGAATTGATGCTTTTGAACTGTGGTGTTGGAGAAGACTCTTGAGAGTCCCTTAGACTGCAAGGAGATCCAACCAGTCCATCCTAAAGGATTTCAGTCCTGGGTGTTCAATGGATGGACTGACACTGAAGCTGAAACTCCAATACTTTGGCCACCTCATGCAAAGAGTTGATTCATTGGAAGAGACTCTGATGCTGGGAAGGATTGGGGGCAGGAGGAGAAGGGGACGACAGAGGATGAGATGGCTGGATGGCATCACCAACTCGGTGGACATGAGTTTGAGTGAACTCTGGGAGTTGGTGATGGACAGGGAGGCCTGGCATGCTGTGATTCATGGGGTCCCAAAGAGTCGGACACGACTGAGCGACTGAACTGAACTGAACTTAACTGAAGATACTATTTCATTCACACTATGATGGCAATAGCCAAAAAAGATAGATAATTATTGCCAAGGATGTAGAGAAAGTGGAAACCTCATGGGAATGTGGGAATGTAAAACAGTGCTGACACCTTGGATCACAGTCTGGGTGTCGCCCAAAACAACAGAGCTGCCATTTTGACCCAGCAATCCCACTCCTAGTTATAAACACAACCATATGTCCACACAATAACTTGTGTAAGAATGTTCACAGCAGCATTACCCATGACAGTCAAATGGTGAAAACAACACAAATGCCCATCAACAAATAAATGGATAAACAAAATGTTGCATATCCACATAATGGAATATTATTTTGCCACTTGAAAACATTATGCTAAGTGAAAAACACCAGTCACAAAAGATTACATATTATCTGATTCCATTTATATGAAAAATTCAGGATAAGAAAATTTATAAAGACAGAGAACGTGTTCGCTTAAGCCTAAAAAAAGGATGGGGAGATTCTGAGATAGTAGCTAAATGGTACAGGGTTCCCTTTGAGATAATGACAATATTCTAAAACTCACTGTGGTTATGGTGTACGGCTGTTTCAATATACTAAAAACCATGAAACTGTACACTTTAAATAGGTTAGTTGTGTGATATGTGAATTGTATGTCAATAAAGCTGTTAAAAAATAAAAGTATTTTAAAGGTCAAGTAGCCTTTATCTGTTCATTTCTATTGAGCTTTTGAGTTAGACAAAAATCAGGTTCCATCAGAGATATTGTAAAGGGAAAGATCACAAAGGGAGACATATATAAAAATTTAATACTGAAAAGATATCTTGGTCAATAAGTAGACTCAAGAGTCTAGGTGGATAGTTGAAAACTTCTTTGAAGAGAAAGTAATTAATTGCTTCAAGGCTTTGAAAAAGTAGAATAACTTGACTATATTAGAAGCTGGGGTCAGGGGGTGGGGGTAATTTTTAAGCAAATAAAAATTTATATCTTCTCCTGGGCCCAGACTATTAGTAGTTTTTTGAGTGATTATCAGTCAAACTGCTGCTGGTAATGTAAGAATTTACCTTGGAGTCTGAAAGAGTCCTGTAAGGAAGAGAAATCTAAAACTATCATACAATCTACTCCCTTAAGAAGGAAAAAAAAAAAAAAGTAGGAAGGGTTTGGTCTGAGCAGAGGTTGACTCAAAACTAATGATATACGAAGAAAGAGTTTTATTATGATAGAAGTAATTTAAGTAACTAAAGTAACAGAAAATAGGATGACTGTGTCGCTGATGGCAGAAGCAGTAGTTACGGACTGTCCTGTGAGGAAAAGGAGCTTTGATTTTTTCTTGTTAAAGCTTATTCTTGATTTTGCTCTTTATTTTTATCTTTTCAATGATTTTAGTTCATTCTGAGGTTCTCAAACCTTCTCTCTCCAGGTTCTTCACTCTCAGCATTCAAATATTGTGAAGTGAGGTATTTGCTAATTCTGAAATAACCTCAAAGACAATGAAGAAAACCTCTTTTTGGTCCAAGTCATCCTTTGGTTCTCCTGCACCAACAGCCCAATTTCCTGACCCCTATCTCTACTTCCTTATATCTTTTCATCTCCTAAAATTGTTCTGAAATACTTTGGCAGATGTCAACAGCAATCTCCAACACCCTAATCCCAACCGTTTTTTCAGACTTCAACTTCCATGAGCTTTCAGTGCCGTTTGAAATTCTTGGTCACTCCATTTTTGGCCTCAGTGAAACCCATCTCAGTTATTTCCCTTAAGCCACACAATGAAGATGGGGAGGAAAAACAGGGAGTGAAAGCTATATCAGAGTTAAGATTGAGAAGAAACATGGTTTTTGGTTATTTAGGGGTGAAAGACAGTGGTTAACTTGGGTGTTAAATGAAAAAGAATAGGGAATACAGAAGTGGGAGAGAATTTTTTGTTGTGGTAGTTCAGACACTAAGTTGTGTCCAACTCTTTGCAAATCCATGGACTGTAGTACTTCAGGCTCCTCTGTCATACACCATCTCCTCAAGTTTGCTCAAATTCATGTCCACTGAGTCAGTGATGCTATCTAACCATCTCATCATCTTGCCCACTTCCCCCTTTGCTTTCATTCTTTCCCATCATAAGGTCTTTTCCAAAATAGTCAGCTCTTTGCATCAGGTAGCCAAAGGATTGGAACTTTAGCTTCAGGATCAGTTCTTCCAACAAACATTTAGGATTGATTTCCTTTACGATTGATTGGTTTGATCTCCCTGCAGTCCAAAGAATTTTCAAGAGTCTTCTCCAGAACCACAATTTGAAAGTATCAATTCTTCAGTGTTCAGCCTTCTTTATAGACCACCTCTCACATCCATTGGGCTTCCCTCACAGCTCAGTAAAGAATCTGCCCACACTGCAGGAGACCCAGGTTCAATTCCTCGGTCAGGAAGGTACCCTGGAGAAGAAAATGGAAACCCACTCCAGTATTCTTGCCTAGAGAATCCCATGGACAGAGGAGCCTGGCAGGGTCCATGGGGTCGCAAGGGTCAGACACGACTTAGTGACTAAACCACCGCTTCACAATCATACGTAACTACTGGAAAAAACATAGCTTTGATTGATGGACCTTTGTCAGTGATGTCTCTGCTTTCTAATATGGTATCTAGGTTTGCCATGGCTTTCGTTCCAAGGAACAAGCATCTTTTAATTTCATGGTTGCAGTCACCATTGGCAGTGATTATGAGTCCATGAAAAGAAAATCTGACACTGCTTCTACTTTTTCCCCTTCTATTTGCCATGAAGTGACATGTCCTTCATGTGATATGCCAGGATCTTAGTTTTTTGAATGCCGACTTTCAAGCCAGCTTCTTCAGACTCGTCTTTCACCGTCATCAAGAGGCTCTTTAGTTCCTCTTCATTTTCTGCCATTAGAGTGGTATCATCTGTATATCTGAGATTGTAGATATTTCTACAATATTTCCAGTTTGTGAGTCATTCAGCCTGGCATTTTGCATGATATACTCTGCAACAGACAAACCTAGACAGCACATTAAAAAGTAGAGACATTAATTTGCTGACAAAGCTACGATTTTTCCAAAGTATGGATAGTCAAAGCTATGGTTTTTCCAGTAGTCATGCATGGATGTGAGAGTTGGACCATAAAGAAGGCTGAACGTGGAAGAACTGATGCTTTCAAACTGTGGTGCCAGAGAAGACTTTTGAGAGTCACTTGGACAGCAAGCAGTCAATCTTAAAGGAAATCAACCCTGAATATTCATTGGAAGGACTGATGCTGAAGCTGAAGCTCCAATACTTTGGCCACATGATGCGAACAGCCAACTCACTGGAAAAGACCCTGATGCTGGGAAAGATTGATAGCAGGAGGAGAAGCGGGCAACAGAGGATGAGATGGTTAGATTGTCTCACCGACTCAATGCACTTGAATTTGAGCAAACTCTAGGAGACAGTGAAGGACAGGGAAACCCAGCATTCTGCAGTCCATGGGGCAGCAAAGAGTCAGACACAACTAAGCACTGAAAAACAACTCTGCATAGAAGTTAAATAAGCAGGGTGACAATATAAAGCCTTGTACTCCTTTTCCAATTCTGACCCAGTCCATTGTTCCATGTCTAATTCTAACTGTTGCTTCTAGACCTGCATACAGGTTTTTTAGGATATAGAAGAGAATCACACCATCTATTACTGCAGAAAGGTCAAGTAAGAAAAGTAGGGGAGGGGATGTTTAATGAGGGAAAACACGTTCATGAGTATATTATTATTTACATTATTATCAGTTCTATTACTAATCTACCACCTTTTTTTCTTACCACAAAAGAGATGTATCTTCTCTGTACAATAAAAATAAAAATATATAAATAAAAAGCCACTAAAAGCACTCATAAATCCAACCTCCTTTACTTTAACACCTTAAAGTTTTTTTTAATTTTTTTTACTACTTTAGTATTTATATACACATATTCATTTCCATAATGTCAACTGTATACAGAAATATGCATTAATGTGCTTAGTCACTTAGTCGTGTCTGACTCTGCAACCCCATGGACTGTAGCCCATCAGGCTCCTCTGACCATGGGGATTCTCCAGGCAAGAATACTGGAGTGGATTGTCATTCCCCTCTCCAGAGGATCTTCCTAATCCAGGTATCGAACAGTGTCT
The DNA here is from genome assembly GCF_023091745.1 of Budorcas taxicolor. NCBI lineage: Eukaryota > Metazoa > Chordata > Mammalia > Artiodactyla > Bovidae > Budorcas > Budorcas taxicolor. The sequence continues at coordinate 94,084,849 of NC_068910.1, forward strand.
CTTGTGCCTAACCTGCACTGGCAGGTGGGATCCCTACCACTAACGCCACCATAATGTCAATTTTATACACAAATATGCACTAATACATATATACAAATTTTTTAACTTACAGTTTTGTATCCTCTTCTACATGCTACATGATCAACATTACCCTGTCAGGACATATTCATTTACCATAGTAGCTCCCCAGCATGGTTGCTTTTAAAAGTTAGGAATCAACAGACTCCACCCCAGATCCTTGAATCAGACCCAGGTGTAGAGCTGTACTTTCAGAAAGTTTCCTAATTTTGTGCTATGCACACAAAGGTTTGGTAACCAATAATTTGCAATATTGTCCCAGAAACTGGACTGAAAATTAAGACAGGGATCTTCTTTAGTTTTCAATTTATTTAAGGAAGTAAAGGGTTGAGCAACTTCATATGCAGAGAAAAAGGAAATAGCAAAAACAAAGGCTGACAGGAGAGACATCAATAGACAGATTTACTATTTTGAGGAAGAGAAGAGAAAGGATTCAACATGTAGATTCATGACATCAACTTCCACTACTAACTTTTCAAAGTATGTGGGAAGGATGAAGATAGCTACAGAGATCCTTTTAGCGAAATGGTTTGGATGCTGCAATTTTCCTTTCTGCTGTCTTCTATTTTCTTTGAAAAGTGAAAGCAAGTATTATACTAATGGGAAATGAGGAGGCAATGAAATGAAGGATTCTGCAAGGAGTGGTGAATCTGAAGTATTATAGCTACTGTGGAGGATGTAAGAAAGAGCTGACTGGGCATGTGCAAGGGATTGCTGTAGAGTGTTAATGGCCTTGAACCAAAAAAAGCAGCAGTTCATATGGCTGCGTGATTTTCCTCATGGTGGCTAGAAGCTGTGCAGGAGCAGAGAAATTAGACAATTTGATGTGAGCAACACTGCAGATTTATAAGGTGAGTGTAGCAGAAGGTCAAGGTTCAAGGGAGAGAAAACATCCAGAAAGAGACTGGCTGGAGAGCTTACAAAAGGGATCTAAAGTAGACATCAATGACACAGACATGTCAGAAAGTATCATGGATTTAGATGTCATATTCAGTCTGGAATAATTGGTATCATGGAGTCTAGAACAGGGAAATGCTGCTACAGCAATCTTTGTACCGTTTACACAATAAATTTTCATAATGCTTTACAACATTTCCCCTGTCCCTCATCAGCAGCCTCATCTACTACCAAAAAAAAATTTTTTTAATCTTGATTGCTACCTTATATCTTTCCTAAGCACATCAAGACCTCTAAAAACCAGAGTCACCCTGGCAGATTCATAAATACACGACTGAGAGATAAATGTTTACTGTTTTTACACATTGAGCTGGGAATAGTATGTTACACAGCGTTACAAATGCTATGCTGACTTTGTGCACCAACTAAGAGTCAGCACTACCCCTCTGAACCTCCCACAAATAGCCTAAACCAGTACCTATTATTACCTGCATCTATTACTATTAACCTGTTTTCACTTATTATATGTGTCTGTATTGATATCCATATTTTTGACTACAAGGTATCTGAAGGTAGAGATCAAATATTCTTCATCCTTGTATGCCAATAACCAGTGTAGTACTCCTATATAAGTACTCAGCTAGTTTTTCCTGGAAGAATAAATTTTCAAGCTTTTACGCCAAATAAAGATCACAAGATTAACTGGCAACTGGAAACTTAGCAAAAAACAAAATTAGCCAAAGAAGATTTTATTTTTACTTTTCCAAAGGAACATAAATAATATTCTTTAGTAAGACTTCATTATACACTAAGATGATAAATAATTATCTCTACATTTAGCAAATAATGTAAATAATTAAAAAGCACAAAAAACTAGGTAATTCCATTTTATTATTCTTTCCAATTAATATGGGTCACTAACTAAATAGCTATAAAGAAAAATTATAGTAATTAAAAGACATTAATGTATTAACTTTTATGTTAAGATAGATCTTGATTTTTTTATTTATGTACTAAACTCTAAAAAGTAGTATATATTTTATATAACATATAAATATGTTTCAAGAGGTCACTTTTTAAGTGGTGATATTTAGTTATGTTAGATTAATCATATATTACATATAAAGTAAAAAGTTTACAAAATTATAGTGTTAAAAAGTGTTCGAGTTCCCTGGTGTCCAGTGACTAGGACTTGGAGTTTTCACTGCCAGGGACCAGGTTCAATCACTGGTTGGGGAGTTAAGATCATGCAAACCTCACAGCACAGCCACCCAAAAAAGAAGTATATATACATGTGTGTGTTATAATAATATATAAATTATATGTAATTAATCGCAGTTCAGTTCAGTTCAGTTCAGTCACACAGTCGTGTCCGACTCTTTGCAACCCCATGGACTGCAGTACACCAGGCTTCCCTGTCCATCACCAACTGCCGAAGCTTGCTCAAACTCACGTCCATTGAGTCGGTGACACCATCCAACCATCTCACCCTCTGTCATCCCCTTCTCCCGCCTTCAATCATTCCCAGCATCAGGGTCTTTTCTAATGTATATAATTAAATATCACCAATGAAAAAGTGATCTTCTAAAGTGTTCAACAGACTATTAATCTAAAGATTCACAAAATGAATAATCATCCATACATAAACAAAATATCATCTAAAATAGACCTCTACATGTTATTTCTACATTTATAAGACATAGAAGTCATAATTCATTAGACTATGCTCCTTCTTTTCTGAAATCCAAAGTCCAAGAAAATTGAATCACTTTTAAATGAACCAATGTGTTTATTAGCTCTGCGGGGTGTAAGAAAACTTCAATTGCTACTCTATGTCATGCTGATACAGGCATAAACTCTCAGGTTAAACTTCTCTCTTTGTAGTACAAGTTTCAATTTGGATTTTAAAAAGCTTGAGGCCATCAATTTTCACATCTTTCTCCACTCCCATTTCAGAAATCTGAGACCCAATTTCAGGAAAATACTGACAAGTTCTATGGAGGTTTAACATGTTCAAGAATAAATCTGACTGCCATTAAGGCAATTCCACAATAAAATAAAGAATATTTAAGTCATTTACCATTGTCAGGTTTTCTGGCTCTGACATAATAGCTATTTATCTAAATTCAAACAAAGGAATAATCACGCTTTTCTTAACTACTGCACTGATCAGATTCAAAAACTCTAAAATTTAAAACAAACTCATTAAAATGTTTCTGTCCCTTTTAACCATCCCTAACAGAGCGCTGCAAGGAGCCCTCTCATCCTAAATCACTCTCCCCCATCACTGGAGGACTAGGCCATATCACTTTTTGAACACACAAAGCCCCTTCCATTATCTCTTGACAACTGACCGTCTACCCACTATATAAACCCTTTAAATCTATACTTTGAAGACAAGAACCATCTACTTTTTATGTGGCTGTCCCAGTGTCCACTAAGTGCTGGGAGGAGATCTTGACTACCATAGGGACTGCTGTGCTACTTAAGACTATGTAGAGTCAAGCTCTTTGATAACAGGCAGCCACTAGACACCAATCAAGGTCACAGCAACATCCCTTCAGTGCATACTTTCTCTCTAAATTCCTCTTATTAAGGTTCCCAGAGAAACGCATGAACTAGATCTCAGATGAAGCACTATCAATCAAATACGACAATAAATTTAACACAGAAATAGAAACCAAAAAGTAATAAGGTAAGATATACCTCCAGCTTTAGTACTGGATCAAACACACAGCACAAAATCAATAGTGTGCATTAAACAAACAGCTACCAGAATTACTCATAATTTTATAGTTAGATGTAATATACATTTTTAAACTACAATCATGCTATGGTTCATCATAAAGTATGTAACCATTTGCTAATTATTCATAATCTTTGTTACCATTACTTATCATAACAGAATGAATATCTCTTAAAAGTAGCATAATCAGGAGTCACATTTTTAAATGATGACCTTATTTTCAAAAAGAGGTTAAAATATCTACGATTTTCTTTGTCTTTCTTTTCCTATACTAGACATTACATTCATTGTTTGTAAGCATGATTAAGTCCCACTAAAATAACTCAACTGATCACACTCAAAAAGTCTGGTTTTCCTTCAATATCTATCTCAATAGATTATAGATATGACTTCTCTTTCAAGTTGAGCCACTTCTAAATTTTCTGTCTCATGACTCAAAGGTAAAGAATGAACACCATTTTATTACTTATACATCTATTATATCACTCACACACATATGTGTATATATGTACATATATAATGTTACATACACACAGTCAACACTGAGGCCTTATAGTTTACAAACAAAATTATCTCAAAAATATAAATCACCTTCTAGAGACATAAACTGACTTCAGATGTATATCATGGCAGTTGCATGTAATTTAAGGGTATGAAATTGGGATGCTACCGGTAAGCAGATCAGTAATAGAATAAATATGTGCACGTATACTTGTAGCTAAAACTTTCAATTCCCATTTACTAGATATGTGACTTTTGGCAGGTTAAATAACTTCTTGAATTTCAATTTCCATATCTATAAAATATAGAAACAACTCTCTGTTAAGGGTCATTTTCTAGCACTGCAAAGAGAATCTGCAGATGGAATTCACTTTCCTTAGAGCTCACGGTCTCGACCTTCCTCCAGCTCAGCGCTTAGAGGACAGAGGACAGAATGCCTTGAATGCAATCACATTTCTGGTACAGGTTACTAAGTGTGAGTTCCCCAGTCTAAGTCTCAATTTGCTCATCTGGAAATGAGGATAGTAATAGAATCCATCTCATCAAGCTATTGGGAAGACTTACTGAAATAGTCTCTTTCAAACACTTATTGCATAGTCAATTGTTCATCACATTTTAGATATTATAGATATAATACTGTAGATATTAGAGAGATATGATACTGTAGATGTCAATTTCTTCCTTGAAATCCTCCCTTCTAGGACACTTTTCCAAAATCAGGAAAGGAGTACATCAAGGCTATATATTATCACCCTGATTATTCAACTTACATGCAGAGTACATCATGCAAAATGCCGGGCTGGATGAAGCTCAAGATGGAATCACGATTGCCAGGAGAAATATTAACAACCTCTGATGTGCAGATGACATCACTCTAATGGCAGAAAGTGAAGAGGAACTAAAGAGCCTCTTGATGAGGGTGAAAGAGCAGAGGGAAAAAGCTGACTTAAAGCTCAACATTCAAAAAACGAAGATCACAGCATCCAGTCCCATCACTTCATGGCAAATAGATGGGGAAAAAGTAGAAGCGGTGATAGATTTTATTTTCTTGGGATCCAAAATCACTGTACTGACTGCAGCCATGAAATTAAAAGATGCTTGGTCCTTGAAATGAAAGCTATGACAAACTTAGACAAAATATTAAAAAACAGAGAAATTACTTTGCTGACAAGGATCTGGATAGTCAAAGCTATAGTTTTTCCAATAGTCAGGTACAGATGTGAGAGGCAAACCATAAAGAGGGCTGAGCACTGAAGAATTGATGCCTTCAAATAGCGGTGCTAAAGAAGACTCTTGAGAGTCCTTTCAACAGCAAGGAGATCAAACCAGTCAATCCTAAAGGAAATCAACCCTGATTATTCGTTGGAAGGACTGATGTTGAAGCTCCAATACTTTGGTCACCTGATGCGAAAAGCCAATTCATTGGAAAAGACCCTGATGCTGGGAAAGATGGAGGACAAGAGGAAAAAGGGGCAACAGAGGATGAGATTGTTGGATGGCATCACTGACTCAATGAACATGAGTTTAAGCAAACTCCAGGAGAGAGTGAAGGACAGGGAAGTCTGGCATGAGGTAGTCCATGGGGTCGCAAAGAGTCACAAATGACTTAGTGACTGAAAACCAGTAAAACCCATTTTTCTAATGCTATTTCTTCTTTCATGCCTTCACCACCTCTTCTTTCTCATCTCTCGCCCCCTGAAATGTGGGATTTTCAATAGTTTTATCTTTAACCCTCTACCAATATTGTTCCAGTGACTTTGTAAACAAAATACTGAATCATTTGGTGAAGAAATGAATCCAAATTCCATACAAAGGAATATTTTATCTAGAGAAACTTAAGAGTAGGCTTTCTTAAGTACAATCTACTTATTCCAAAAAAAAACTTGCCACGCTTCCATTTTGGAACAATATCACCACCAGTGAGCCTAGCAAAAGAGTCCACACCTTCAAAATATAATCCAGCAAAGATACGTTTTGACAAATTAGAAAAAAAAAGTTCATATTTTCCATTGAAGTTAAAAATGCTGGACAAAAGCTAAAAATGAGTTAGTGAAGAAATATTTATTATAAATATACTAGATGCCAGGCACCACACTAAGAGCTATCATTTTTACACAATTTCATCTGTACTTACTTGCTTTACGGCACTGTACATAGCAGGCTCTCCCTATATGACTGATATTGAAGGCATAAACCAATATAAAGTCTGAAAAAGTGAAAGTGAAAGTCTCACAGTCATGTCTGACTCCCGGCAATCCCATGAACTACAGACTGCCTGGCTCCTCTGTCCATGGACTTCTCCAGGAAAGAGTACTGGAGTGGGTTGCCATTTCCTTCTCCAGAGGATCTTCCTGACCCAGGGATGGAAACCGGTCTCCTGCACTGCAGGCAGATTCTTTCCCAACTGAGCCACTAGGGCAACGAGAGCCACTAGGGCAACGAAAGCCACTAGAGCCCTAGTGCAAGTATAAGTGAGGATAACCCATTTGTTTGTAACAATGGACCTTATTCTCTGTATGCCTAACATGACCATGTGTTTTTCAACAAGCCTCTGAGAGTGAATGAATCTTGATCTTCACTGAGAAAAGATTAACACTTCTACAAGTGTAATTACCTTCTGGGTAATGATGGTATATTTATAGGAGATTTTAGTTTGTGATTACCTCACCCTGTGGAGAGAAGGAAAAAAGAAGAACAAATAGGGACCATTTTCTATAGCAAGCTTTCCTTTAAAAAGGAAATGAAAGTTGTAGTGAATAAATTTACCTTTACTTTGATTGTAACATGAACAATTAATCTGAGATACTTTTCTGAGATACTTTTTTGCTAGTTAGCATGACCTAGCCATTAAAAAAAGAAAAGTCATAATTGCCAAGAGAGATACAGCTATAAAGTACTTAAGGTTATATTACCACTCAATGAGTAGCTCTTAGGAAAAAGGAAACCAATAGAAGATAAAACGTCTCTTCTGACTTAGTAAACCTTAGAGAAAAAGGATCAGCTATGTTGAATGATTGACAGGAGACACAAGCTGATGACAGAAGAGAGCTGCAGCAACTGGTATCAACTCTGTCCCTGGGCTCTACTCATCTGGGTTTTCTCAAGCAGGAAACTCATAGCCCAAAACACAGTCCAAACCTCAGCATTTGCCTAGAACAGGGGACCCTGATGTCTTAAAACTAGAAAATGCAGTTATCTCTGTTTAACCTCAAACCAATTTTGCAGTAGAGTTTTTTTCTTTTAATTTATGCTTGCTTTTCTACTTTGACATCTTCATTCTTCATATGCTTAACTTCCAGAAAAGTACTGCCCATCAGACAGAATTATACTGAATAAATGAGATAACAACCTACTACATGATGATACTGAGACACTAGGAAACACAATTTATAAGGATTGAGAAGCTTTGTAACAAGATGTTAGAAAAGTTCAGAAGGCAGAACCTACTTTTGTTCTCAGATTTTAGTTTGGTTTGATAGTTTGGTTACTTCTTCCATTGGGAGAAAAGTAAACCATACTCAGATCCAATATACCAAGTTATTAAATTCTTTCAGAAACTTTCTTTATATGTTCACTGCAATAGTTCAATTAAAATGTACTTTTTGGGGGCTAAACTTTATAAAGAATCCCTATTAAAGGCAAGCCTTGAATACAAGTTAAATACAAACTAACTATAAATTTAATTTAAGATTTTAAACCTATTTCTAACTTAAAGAAAGGTTAAAGCAATCTACTTTTAATTAAATATATCTATGGCAACTTAATTCCAAATCTTAAGGTTCTGCAACCCAATTTCTCATGATAAGAATATTACTAAAACTCATCTGCATTGAATGACAATCTTCCATTCCTCTCAGCTCTCTGAATCCATTATCTCTCTCATGGGAATGAATGCTTTGCTATGACTGATGATGAATAAGATATATAGGACAAATGATGCACTTTTTCATTTAAAAGACTAAAAAGGAAATTCACTTTAGTCTCCTTTCTGCCTAGTTTCATTAAAATCTAAATACAGCTATTCTAAGGGATTTTTTTCCTAGCTCAGTTCAGTTTGACAAAAAAAGCCCTCATGTATCATTTAAATCAATTACAGATTCTCTATAAATATACCTCAGAAGTTTCATTTTGACACTTTTTGGTTTAAAAATAAACCACAAAATGTCACCAAATAAGCAATCAGAAAATACTTTTCAAAAAAGTACTGTGAAAGAGTATATTGTTTATAATTATCACTAAACTATATTCTGAGTTGTTTCAACTTTAGATAGTATTTAAGAAAATATCCCTATATAATTCTTTTATTTTGTAAAATATCTTTATATTTTATAAATATATCTTTATTTTCTACCTAAAAAAGCATACAGGAATGGCCACAATACTTAGAAGAACATCAGATCCAGAGTTTAATTACTACATGAGCTTAGGCAATCACAGTCAGTTAAGAAAAGACCATCCATTTCCCTTGCTAGATGAGAATTACTGCCCTTCTTTGTCTAAATTTCCATGACTTAACACAGTGTCTGGCACATAGAAAGTGTTCAATAAATACTGCTACCTAAGCAGGAGGGCTGAAAGAGAAGTTCTTGAACTCAAACTGCAGATTTTCACGTGCTCTGCCAACATCAAGGCCTCTAACAGATTTTGGAAGCGAACCTACTTTCTAAAAAAATCACCATATGCTGATGCACAACAGTATATTTAGTGAATTTGTACATTATTTGGGAAATATTACAGCTTTAACAGAGTAAACACCTTACTTTAAGACTATATTCTATTACTCAGGGGGGAATAAAAGAAAAACCTTTACTAGAGTTTAGACATATTGGTAATCACACATATTGTTTTATGATATTTCAGCAACCTCTGATAAATTGCAACAAAGTTAATTTCTTGCTTTAAATAAAATTCCATCTTCTTTTCCCTAAAAACTCAGACCCTCTGTAAATCTGAAACTCTTCCACTTCTTAATATTAGGTACTAGCCTTGTTCACAATTAATATGATCAAAAATATATCCAAGGAAAAGGACAGGAGGGAGAAAATAAAGAAAAGAGGGAGGGAGGGAGGGAAGGAAAAAATGAAGGGGAGGGAGCAAGGAAAGAAGAAACACTGTACCAAAAATGTTTTCTTCTTTGAATAAAAATGTATATAATACACTGATGTGCAATTTAAGGAAGTCTGGCATCACTCAGGAGAAAATAGAGTGAAAAAAAAAATGCCTCTAGTGATTTGGGTACCTTTAAATCACATGAAGAGAAACCTGATAGCTGTTCTGGTTATTCCTCGTTTCTCTGCTAGTTCCACCTTAAAATCCTTCTGAGTTTCTCAGACCTGCTCTTTGAGACCCTGGAGGTTGACTTCAGTAGACAGCAATCCCAGGACTCCCCTGCCCTTCAGCTTTAGGCTGGTACTAGCCAACGGCAGATGCTGGTATAAGAGAAATCATGAGATATTTAGCATCCACGTCCATCCCTGCCTTTTTCTAGCCACAGAATCTAAACCTGGGCAACTCTTTGAAAGCTTCAGCTCTGCCTATGCTACAGCAACCATTCCCTCCTCTCCCATACCTACACACAAAGGTAGAAGCAAGAGCTTCTAATCCTGATTGTTCCCTAAATTCTCATCAGCCTTCTATAAAGAGGCCTTCATAAAACTTTCTTCAGTGAGACCCTTGAGTGTGTATCTGTTTCCTGTTGCTCCCTGACTAATACAAAGGTAAAAGTCTTGTAACTCTCAAGAAAAACTCTTCAACAGAAGCAAGTCTGCAAATCACTACCGCCTAATGATGACACTCATATTAACTGCAGCTAGGCACACTGAGCAATCAACTGACAGTAGAAATAAAGAAAGCCAGTTAGAACTGCTGGGGTTAAAAGCAAACAAGCAAACAAACAAATTCCTATAAAGTACTCAGAATTGTCAATCTGCACATGGTTCATTCACCTTCAGTCCTGATGGAGCTCTCTTCTCACTTACTTTCCACTTAAGGGGATGAACATTTTCATCCATAAAGCAATACATCAGCCTGGCCTGTTTCATCAATTGGCAAGTATATCATAAACAATTATCACTATAAAGATATAATTCACTTAAATGACCAATTTTTTTAAATAGTTACTCAAATAAGAATAGTCTTTTCAGAAAATCTTCCAAAATTGCCATTATTATTTTTACAAAAACATTGTAAGCACCAAGTATTTAGTGATGCTTCTACAGGTTAATTTAAAAAGTTAAAAACTAATGAACAGTTCTTACACCATAGTAAATGTTGTTCATTGCAGAGTCAACTAGAAAACTAGGACTATTCACAGTTCAATGACATGACCCTGGACCATTATGTCCATCCAGGCTGCCATAACAAAATATCACCAACTGGGTGGTTTAAACAACAGACATCTATTTCTCACAGTTTTGGAGGCTTGGAAGTCCAGGATCAAGGTCCCAGAAGATCTGATTCCTGGTGAGGACCCTCTTCTTGGCTTGCAGACTGTCATTGTATCCTCATGTGATAGCATGATCTCTCTTTCTCTTTTTTAAGGATATTAATCCCATCACAGGGTTTTCATGACCTCTTCTAAGCCTAATTACTTTCTGAAGACTTCAGCTCTAAATACCATCACATGGGGTGGAGGGGTGGGTAGCACTTCAACATATCCGTTGCAGGTGGGGGTAGGACATAAACAGTCTTTACCAGCCACCTAAAGGAAACGCTTTCCAGTATCATGTGTAAATTGAGCCTTACTTTTTTCTTCTGCAGAAAACCTTTATTCATGTCCAAAACTCTTCTAAGGTCCCATTTTGCCCTTTTCCTTCCAGAAAACTCCTCCCAGGAAATTTCCTCATGGGACTTCTCTTTCCACTCTCTTCTTAGCTGCTCTCTATGGCTGTTCCACATTTTGTTCTTTACTTTTTCCACTTTACTCTCTCCTGAGATTGAGCAACTGATTGGCATGCCACGTATTCCTCTTACTTGGCTGGCATCTATACATGACCTCCTTAGGAAGAATGCTTTGGATGCATTCAAAAAGAATGCATTACCATGCTCCTGCATTCCTAAATATCTGAAAATATCTGTCTAGACATCTGACTGAGAAAGTGGACAGGGAGTAGGAATCGAATTTCCTTCACCCAATAAATCTGAAATAATTACTTCATTGTTCTCTACCCTCCCCTGTAACTCATGAGCCTGCCTGATTCTTTCCAGGAAGAATGTGTTCTTCTTTCCTTTCAAAGGATTCTCTTCAAAAAATGGGGTTGCTGCTTCGGGTGCACCGTACCTACTACAGGCAAAGAAAAGACAGTATGGTTGTGACTACCCCAAGAAGAAAGAGTGGGAAAGCTGAAATGGAAGGATAAGTGATACTATAGCAACCACTAGCTTATAAACGATAAAAGTTCTCAAAATAGAGAAGTGATAGTGTGAAAGTGAAATAGAAGTGATAGTGATACATCATGCACATTAAACTCTACCCCAAGAAACTCATTCACAAGGAGTGTTATTCACCCTGAAATTTTATTTTACCAACACCCCCTGCAAACTACTCGACTTTAAGTGACACATGTACCACACACTGGAGGGGAAAATATCATGATGAAGAAGGAACTGTCCTTCAACAGAGGGAACATCAAAAAGGCTGTTTAAATTAAAGCATAACTAATTTGTTACAATGAAGGTCAAGAATATAACAATATCTCTCATTGCTGAGTTTTTGAGAATTCTGAGCAATTTAAATTTTATACTACGTACTTCTGTATCATAAAAAGCCGCAAAAATTCACAAAGTAGTTAAAACTACCTCCAAAAAAAATTACTCAAAGTACTTTAACAGATGCAGGGGCACTGAGCTAAACCCTTACAGTGATGCTTTAGAATATCTAAATCACAACATGAAGGGTATTTTGTTGACTTGCATAACTCAGTAGGCCTAACAGAAGGGAAATACTATTTCAGTGATGGGGACCCAGAATGGAAATCACAATCCTTATTTCAAGAAGAGGGACTTAGTACAGGGAACTGGTTACATAGTTGAGTTCAGTTCCATTCAGTCACTCAGTCGTGTCTGACTCTTTGCAACCCTCCGGACTACAGCACACCAGGACTCCCTGTCCATCACAAACTCAAAATAAGGTCCACTGAGTCTGTGATGCCATCCAACCATCTCATCCTCTGTCATCCAGTTCTCCTCCCACCTTCAATCTTTCCCAGCATCAGGGTATTTTCAACTGAGTCAGTTCTTCACATCAGGTGGCCAAAGTACTGGCGTTTCAGCTTCAACATTACTCCTTCCAAAGAATATTCATGATTGACTTCCTTTAGGATGGACTGGTTGGATCTCCTTGCTGTCCAAGGGACTCTCAAGAGTCTTCTCCAACAGGATAGTTCAAAAGCATCAATTCTTCAGCGCTCAGCTTTCTTTATAGTTCAGCTCTCACATTCATATATGACTACTGGAAAAACCTAAAAAAAAAAAGCTATCTTTGACTAGATGGACCTTTGTTGGCAATGTAATGGCTCTCCTTTTTAATAAGCTGTCCATAACATTTCTTCCAAGGAGTATGCATCTTTTAATTTTCTGGCTGCAATCACCATCTGCAGTGATTTTGGAGCAATAAATAAATAAATAAAGTCTGTCACTGTCTCCCCATCTATTTGCCATGAAGTGATGGGACCAGATGCCATGATCTTAGTTATCTGAATGTTGAGCTTTAAGCCAACTTTTTCACTCTCCTCTTTCACTTTCATCAAGAGGCTCTTCAGTTTCTCTTCACTTTCTGCCTTAAAGGTGGTGTCATAGTGACACGACTGAGCACCTTCACTTTCATTTTTCACTTTCATGCATTGGAGAAGGAAATGGCAACCCACTCCAGTATTCTTGCCTGGAGAATTCCAGGGACGGGGAAGCATGGTGGGCTGCCGTCTATGGGGTCGCACAGAGTCGGACGTGACTGAAGCAACTTACCACCAGCAGCAGCATCTGTATATCTGAGGTTATTGATATTTCTCCCGGCAATCTTGACTCCAGCTTTTGCTTCACTCAGCCTGGCATTTCTCATTATATACTCTGCATATAAGTTAAATAAGCAGGGTGACTATATACAGCCTTGACGTACTCCTTTCCATATTTGGAACCAGTCTGTTGATCCATGTCCAATTCTAAGTGTTGCTTCTTGACCTGCATACAGATTTCTCAGGAGACAGGTCAGGTATTCTGGTATTCCCATCTCTTTCAGAATTTTCCAGTTTGTTGTGATCCACACAGTCAAAGGCTTTGGCATAGTCAATAAAGCAGAAGTAGATGTTTTTCTGAAACTCTCTTGATTTTTCAGTGATCCAATGGATGTTGGCAATTTGATCTGTGGTTCCTCTGCCTTTTCTAAAACCAGCTTGAACATACGGAAGTTCATAGTTCACAAACTGTTGAAGTCTGGCTTGGAGAATTTTGAGCATTACTTTGCTAGCGTGTGAGATGAGTGCAATTGTGCGGTAGTTTGAGCATTCTTTGGCATTGCTTTTCTTTGTGACTGGAATGAAAACTGACCTTTTGCAGTCCTGTGGCCACTGCTGATTTTCCCAAATTTGCTGCATATTGAGTGCAGCACTTTCACAGCATCATCTTTCAGGATTTGAAATAGCTCAACTGGAATTCTATCACCTCCACTAGCTTTGTTCGTAGTGATGCTTCCTAAGGCCCACTTGACTTCACATTCCAGTCTGGCTCTAGGTGAGTGATTACACCATTGTGGTTATCTGGGTCATGAAGATCTTTTTTGTATAGTTCTTCTGTGTATTCTTACCACCTTTTCTTAATATCTTCTGCTTCTGTTAGGTCCATACCATTTCTTTACTTTATTGTACCCAATTTTGTACGAAATTTTCCCTTGATATCTCTAATTTTCTTGAAAAAAACCTCTAGTCTTTCCCATTCTGTTGTTTTCCTCTATTTCCTTGCACTGATCACTGAGGAAAACTTTCTTATCTCTCCTTGCTGTTCTTTGGAACTCTGCATTCAGATGCTCATATCTTTTCTTTTCTCCTATAACCTATGGTTACATAGGTCATAATGAAAAAAGAATTCAAGTGGAGGACAATTATGTAACCCAGGGATTACCAATAATAGGAATCTGGTAATTCCCCTAAGGAAGAGGAAGAATTTACTGGAATCCAGAAGCCAGGGCCATCTAGCAGAAGCTGGAAACAAGGCAAGCTTTCCCAGCCTGAACTGAGCTCATTGAAAGATAAGCAACAAGAACAAAAACACAGCTGACCAAGGAGATAAGGTCAGCCACACTTTAGACAGAGAGTGTGTGAGGGAAGAAGGGGAAGTTCCCTGGCTTCTCCCTCAACCTGCCATCATATTTCGCCTCCAACTAAACCAACTCAATAGAAGCAGAGTTCATGGGAGTTGGGGAAATATGATGCAGAGTAGAAAAGGGCAGGTGCAAGGATCTTAGGCAAACAAATGACTAGCGCAGCCAAATAGCTGAACTGGTAAGAATATTGGCTTACCAAGGCAACCCAGATCACTGAAAGCACATAAAAACCTGTACATAAATGGCTCAGTGGTAAAGAATCACCTACAATGCAAAAGCTGCAAGAGACATAGGTTCAAGCCTTGGGTAGGTTCAAGCCTTGGTAGCAATCCACTCCAGTATTCTTGCCTGGAGAATCCCATGGACAGAGGAGCCTTGTGGGCTATGGTCCATAGGGGTGCAATGAGTCAGACAAGACTGAAGCAACTTAGCACACACATGCGCAAATGTTCATAAAAGTGTTATTCACAATAATAGCTTTTATTCACAACAGTTAAAAAGTAGAAACAACCCAAATGTCCATCTGCTCAGGAATGGATAAACAAGATGTGGTATATTTACACGGAGAATATTATCCAGCCATAAAATGGAATGAAGAACTGACTGCTACATACTACAAAATGAATGATCCTTGAAAACAGTGTAATAAAAAGTGAAAGAAGCCAGAAACACAAGGCACCATGCTGTATGATTCCATTAATAATGAAATGCCCAGAATAGGCAAATCCATAGATTTAGGAAAAATAGATTCAGTTCAGTTCAGTCGCTCAGTCGTGTCCAACTCTTTGTGACCCCATGAATTACAGCACGCCAGGCCTCCCTGTCCATCACCAACTCCCAGAGTTCACTCAAACTCACGTCCATCGAGTCAGTGATGCCATCTAGCCATCTCATCCTCTGTCGTCCCCTTTTCCTCCTGCCTGCAATCCCTCCCAGCATCAGAGTCCTTTCCAGTGAGTCAATTCTTCGCATGAGGTGGCCAAAGTATTGGAGTTTCAGCTTTAGCATCATTCCTTCCAAAGAAATCCCAGGGCTGATCTCCTTTAGAATGGACTGGTTGGATCTCCTTGCAGTCCAAGGGACTCTCAAGAGTCTTCTCCTACACCACGGTTCAAAAGCATCAATTCTTTGGCACTCAGCTTTCTTCACAGTCCAACTCTCACATCCATACATGACCACTGGAAAAACCATAGCCTTGACTAGACTGACCTTTGTTGATTGGTGGTTACCAAAAACAGAGGAAAAGAAGAATTGGGACTAAATGCTAATATCTATGAGGTTTCTGTTGGGAGTGATGGAAATGTTCTGAAATTAGCAGCAGTGGTTACACAACATAGTGATTTGACGATACTAAAAACTACAATTTGAAGTGTACAATTTGAAATGGTAAATGTTATGTGAATTGGATCTCAACTTTTAAAATGTTAAAATAAGAAAGAAAACAAGTAACTAAGAAGTGAGAGTATAATAATAAGCCTTCAAGATTTAGGTCAAAAGTCATTAGTCTCCATGGTTGCTCGGCAGTGGCTCGGCACCACAGTATCACTACTGAAGGTCACTAATACTTGCTGAGAAAATGCGCTATGATTTTCAGGTTCCTAATCTCTAAATAATACATTTGAGGTCCTTCTGCTACTGATTTAGAAGCAAAACTAAGACAGCTAAGTCATTTTTTCAGGAACCCATCATAAGAGGTGGGTCTCTGACAGTCAAAATTAAAATGAAAACTTCCACAGCTTCACATGAGGAACTGCACAGCTACAAAGAAGCAGAAATTCCCTTTCTTTTTTTCAATCTCTATTCAAGCTTAAAAATCCTTCCAATTTTTTTTTAATAACACAATGACAGGGATTGACAATGTAAAGAGTACAACCCAGTCTGAGGGAATGAGGGAAAGGATGTGAGGAGAGAGCTACAGATTTCCAAGTCTGGCAATAACATGGACAAAGCCTCAAGGCTAATCAGTGAATTCCAGCAGACCTGCTTGGGACCACTGTCTGGATAAGCAAAACAAACAGTGCTATAAACCTTGTACAGATTTACTACATTTCCATTAACTCCCCTACAATACAAAATGATGTTCAGTTGTGTTATCTGTGGCATAAGAAAGAAAATCACAACAAATTAGATTGCAGTTGCTTTAAACGTCTATCTTAAGTGACAGCTGCTTCTTAGTATAATACAATTTGAACTTAAAATGAATAGTTTAGGTGTGATCAAGATACAGAGAATGTTGAGATATGTTATAATCATTCACACTTGGGGCTAGATGTAACTATTTTAAAATAGAACTTCTCTAAGAAAACCTCTAACTTGATAAGAGAATAATATGAATAATGTTCCTTCTTTGTATAAGTAAATGGTGAGCTTAATAAAGTCACTTTAATGGACAAAATTATGAAAATGTCAAAAGACAAGTGCTGAAGAATAACCATAAACAGAATAATTTTATAGACATTAAGAATTAGTGAAAAACCAAAACTGAAACCTAACAAAAAGTACTGTATTATCCAAGCAGCATATATTTTTAACAGGATAGTTACAAAAAAGCAACATGAGGCTAAAAAATTATTATTTATGTCACACAGTTCAAAATCTACCTTCTAGCATTAATAGCATCCACCAATATTCCAGAAAGTAAAGATGCTTCCTTTTAAAAATAATCCCATTAGGCATTATCACAAAGCTCTTTAATCCTGCACAACAACCAGGGCCAGAAGTTGGTTCATATATTGAAAATATTGGTTAAATCAGATAATGATTATATACACTGTAAAAAATTATACATACATAGCAAAAATCATACATATTAAAATGTTTTAATTTAAAAGACAAATATAAATATTCACTCTCCTTCTGATATAAATTACAGCTATTTCTTTAAGTTTAGGTCCTTTGATTAGGATTTTGTATCATATGAACCTATACTTACAATGCAATACTTATAATTCTTAATTTCCTTTGGATTAAAATAGAATGAAAGCTACAAGGTGCATGCAATATAATTAGCATATGAAATAATCAGATTTATATCATTTTTTTGCAATTCACTGTGCATGCTTAATTCACAGTAACTTTCTAACTTGTCCTTACTGAGATTTTTCCCAGTACTTGATAATTTTCTTCACTGTCACACTCACAGTTCATTGCTTTACATAATATTATATTACAGAATTCTAATGAAAAGAATAGGCATTCACAGGATTTGAGGCAGATGGGAAACTGGCTCATTATAAGCACACAAAGCAACTGGCAACAGCAGAAGTACACATATGAAGTAGATCCATAGCCTACTCCCCACGCACGCTCAGCATCCTATGGGAAACAGGCAGCATCACTTGCAGTGAGCGTGTCAAGCAGAAATAAATTCTAAAAAGTAGATAATGATTAAGTAAATCTCCACTGTACATCTATTCCACTGAAAATGTACAATTCATCAGTGAACACAGATAAAAGCGATGGGAGACTCAACATCAGACTAGCGAGCTAGAGAACATTCTGACAAGTTTCTACAAAAATGCCTATTAGCTAATTAGTTATTTTAAGTTCACATACATCAAAGAGTTTATTTTTCAGCATTGGTGCTGGTTTAGTTAACAGTCCTAAAGCCTTCTACCTCTACTTTGTAACTTGCCACTCAATCACCAAAATAAACAGTATCAGAGTTCCCCAGACTACCCTGGAAATTCACTTTCTAGAAACGTGTTGTGTGAGTGCTCAGTCACTCTGTCGTGTCCAACTCTTTGCAACCCTATGGACTGTAGCCCACCAGGCTCCTCTGTCCATGGGATTTTCCAGGCAAGACCACTGGAGGGGGTTGCCATTTCCTTCTCCAGGGGATCTTCCAGACCTAGGGCTTGAACTCACATCTCTTTTGTCTCCTTCACTGGCAGGCAGATTCTTTACCACTGTACCACCTGGGAAGCCTTCTAGAAACATCACCATCTCCAATACGCCAAACTGAAGGAAGCCAACTAACAAAAACGCATTCAGAAAGGACCCATGGGGAGTTGAAATGTCTACACTGCAAAAGACTCTTTGAAGTTCCATCTGAATCCTAAGGTCAGTAGACATTTCAAAGAAAACGTCTTAACAATCTCCTTTGGAGCATTACCCTACCTGGCACCCTCTGCTCTTACAGGAAAGACTCTAAGATATCAAAAACTCCAGCAGATTAACACTTTATATTTTGAAAATGTGTTATTTGCCAGGGGGGTCATTTATGTTATTATTCCTTATTTTTTATAAGTCTCCATAAAATCAAATTCTGCTTCCAGGATCACTGACATAAGGCTTAGCCAAACTGTTTGGTTAATGAAATGGAAGTGAGACCACATTAGCCACTTTTGAACTGAAGCTTTTAGAGCCATGACAGGTTCCCTCTACTGCTCTTTCTCTCTGTCACCAGATTGGCACATCTCACACAGGGGCTGCTCCATCACCTGGATGCTGGAAAGAATGTGACACATGGGACAGAGCCACAGCTGACAACTGCAGCCAACATGAGCAAGAAATAGACTGTGTTACTACAGGCAATTGTGGCCTTTTTTTGCAACAAGCCATACCACAGAAAAAGCAAACACAACCGCCACAGATTTAGCTGAAGAAAGAGAATACAAAGGAGGTTGACATCAGAACTCTACCTTCCAACCAGAAAGGACTTCTAAACCAAAAAAAAAAATAATAATAATCACTATTTTTCAGATCAAGATTTTCAAACTATTAATATCTATGATGATATGCCAGTTACCTTTCCTTGTTCAAATTTCCAATCTATTACAGACCAATACATAAAATATTAAAAATGAATTATTAGAAAATTGAAAGACTTTCAAAATTTAAGCCCCAATATTTGTATTATCATTATTAGATTCAACAGAAATAAAATTCCTCTGTCAAACTGCTATTAGGTTTCTAAATGTGTACTCCCAATTTCTGAGAATATATTACTGTAAACCAATTACAGGACACAGAACCACACTGCTCCACAGAGCACACTTTGAGGAGCACTGTTTCAGAGCATGTGAAATTAAGAAATATAAATGCTTTTGTGATGATATAAACTTCTTGGTAATTGTATAAGTGGAAATTAAATTGTAGACAAATTTTGCCCAGAAAATAAGTAAAAATTTTCTTTAGTATCTTTCCCACTCTGCAAAAATATCTGTTGTTCCTTTTTTCTATAGGCATAAAACTCGGGTTTTTTGTTTTTTTTTCTTTCCCTTTTCTTTTTCATTCTATCAATGATAGACATTTAGGTTATTTGAAAAGTGCCTAGCTCCCAGACTTAGTAATTTTAAATGAAATGTTTTCAGTTATAGCGAATAGGAACCCAATTATTTTATATTGACATATGTAGTTTACTGCCTTTCTCTCTACTTATTATCATCTAGCTACTGGAAAGCAGCTAGTTTTTTCTTCAATTATTTAGCAACCTGCAATAAACATGATTTAGTTCTAAAACCCCAAGTATATTTTAAATTGCATTTAATTTTCTAAAGAATGAATCTTTCCTTTATTAAAGATAATTCAAAGTTTCAGAAACTCATCTCAAGCCATTAAAGTAGGTTCTGTCTGGCTCAGAGATACTTTTTGGGTGGTAAGATTCCGATCTTGATGAATGTCATTATATATACACTGTCCTGGGTGGCTGCAGCAGCTGCTAGCTGCTTAAAAAAGCTAGTTAAAAAAAAAAAGACTGAAAGGAAAAGAAATGATTGTTTCATTTTCTGTCAAATGAAGAAAAATATGTGTAATATATTTAAAGTGAAGGTGCTTTCCAAGTCTTAAAAATGTGGATGGCAAAAGCCAGAGCTACTTCAGTTTGGGCAACACTGAGACTATATCAATTGATTTTTGCAATGTGTTTTAAATAAGAAAAAGAAAGAACTTTGCAAATTAGAGTAATTTTTCAGTTAAGATTTATGTAGCACTAAATGATGTATAAAATGTCTTCACATTTGCAATCTAGTTAGTATCTACTACAATCACCTAGTTAGTATCTACAGCAAACCAGTTAGAGAAATAAGAGGACTACCATTGCCTTTATCCCTACTAAGCCAGATGAAGAGCCAAGTTTTGAGAGCTCTACTTGGGTTCAAACTCAAAATGCCATTCTTTTTTTTTTTTTCCCTCTACACACCAATTCCTGGTAATTCTTTCTTAAAGATCATTTATATTTTACAACAGTAAACATTTGTACCTAAAATATTTTCAGGTCAGTTGGCAAAAAAAATATGCTAGAAAAACATAAATTTACCAGCAGTTCTATGAGTACAGAAAAGGACAGTGCCATTTCTACAATGATTAGAAGAGGAAAGAGACATCACAATATGCTAACATATTTTGACTACTGGTATAATTTCTTATAATACAGAATTAAAGTATAGACAGCCTTTAATTTTCATTTCCTCTGAAAAATTCTCAGTAATAGATGGCTAATGATTTAGACAAAAATTGATTTAAGAAGATTTCCTTTTACTATTTTCCTATTACTGTGAATATAAGTAACAGTTAATGTATGCCTTCACAGAAATGAGGTTTTTATATTGTTTTTTGAAGATATGTTTTACATTATCTTTGGAAGTGTAGGGAAGAGGTAGGTACAAAAGCAATGTTTTAAATTATATATGTATACACTTTCATGATAAAAACATAAGTAAAATTATGTTACTTTTTACATCACTGCTGCTGCTGCTGCTGAAAAAAAATAGGTTTATTTTAGGTGATATTTTAAGTATATAGATAAAAGTTAAGCTTACTGTTATATTAGATGACAAAGTAAGGAAACGAATTCTTAAAAATGATCATGTTACAGTTAAAAGTTATTTCTATAGAATCTTTTGTTTACTGCTGTTTCAACTTAGCTGATAAATATAAAGTTATATGAATACAGTTAAATGCTTTTAAAAGCATTTTAATATCATTACCAAAGCACCTAGAATAATTTTAATTAACTTCATTTGCATTTTCTAATTTTAAAAAATCAACTGTAATTTTTTTAGCTAATTAACACAAATTGTATTTCCACTTCAGTTTAGTATGTTTATACATTGGAAGACTTACTATAAAATCAAACACATTTTTGATGCTGAGAAAAACATTAACAAAGAAAAATAACTTTCTTCTTACTCTTTGACACATGAAAAAATAGATTTTTATGTAAATAAGGGAAAAATAAAATAGAGAATTCCTTAATTGTGTTTTTTAAAAAGACATGTTTAGTTCAGTAATGTATATTTTCACCTACACTGTCAGTATCATCAAAATTCTGTATTATACAAAGTCATATTAAATTTATACTCAGGTGTAACATTCTCTTCCAAAGACACACTATTTTTAAATGCATTATTAATCTAGAATTTTGGCCCTACTGTCAATTTGAAAGTTGCTTTTATTTATTTTTAAGCCAAAGCTTTTCAGTGAGAAAAGTCGAAAGATACCAAATATAAGGAGATCCTGAGGGCCTTCCCTGGTGGCTCAGACAGTAAAGAATCTGAGACTATGGTTTGATCCCTGGGTTAGGAAGGTGCCCTGGAGAAGATGCTAGATACTGGAGATACCCACTCCATAATCCTTGCCTAGAGAATTCCATGGACAGAGGTTATAGTCCAGTTCGGTTCAGTTCAGTTCTGTTCCGTAGCTCAGTCGTGTCTGACACTTTGCGACCCTATGAATCGCAGCACGACAGGCCTCCCTGTATGGGGACCCAAAGAGTTGGGCGTGACTGAGCAATTAACATTTTCACTTTCTGAGACCATACACATGACCAAAAAAAAGAAAACCTTCGTCTAGATAAGTAAATATATTAGACATTTAAATTTTCCCAATATACCGCTTGTTAATTATTTTAACAGTTAACTATATTCTATCATACTTCCTACCTTCTATCACAGTTTCATTTATATTAGACATTCCTACCTCTCTGGTAAAAATAAAGGTCCTCAGATTAAATCTGATATTCTTCCTACCCTTAGATACTAAATAAATACTGCTTGATTGAAAAAACTTGACAGAGTGTTGTTTCAAGAACAAGGAGAGATTTTAAATTATGTGACATATCTTCACAAAGAGTAGAATTTTCAAAAATCAAATTAGATTTTTTAAAGTTAAGCTATTCTACACTAAAATAGGAACTAGATAATTTTTAGTGTTCTCTTAACAAAAGACTATATAAATTATTATACTTTTAATATTTAAGCATTAAATCCTAATCCTTAAAAATTTTAAATACAATTTCCAAACATATACATGGCTCAACTGGATTTACAATGCACAACTCTACAGCTACCAAATATAGTTTCATATAGTTTCCCATATTTCTATATCTCTAAAACCTATTTAGTGGATTCAATCATAAATATGTGAGAGAGGTTACCAAATGCAAGTACCAAGTTTTAACTGAGATTCTTATAGTACTTTTCTTTTTGGTATATGTACATAAAAATCTAACTTAAATACTCTTAAGCAATACTTCTTAATAAATGGCAGTAAAAAAAAACTAATAAAATATAATGCCCTAAAGCACCTTGATTAGAGGTTGATATAAAACAAATCTATTAACAAAAAGCTAGCAGTCAATGCAGTCACTCAGAGAAGATGGGGAAATAGCCATGTTTATATACAAGAAAAAATTATAACAATTTTAACAATTTAAGTGAAAAGACTGATAGCTTCAAAATATATTTCATAATAATCACCAGGCCATGTTAATCTGAATCAGCAGATCACATGATCTTTCTTAAAACACTCCCTAAAGTTTTCACTAACTTCTCTAGAAACACAGGAAGCTGACCTCATCTCATTTTGGTAACTACACAAAGAATAACTTATATTTGACCTTTGACCTGTTCTTTTCAATAATAGAGCCACTAAACAAAGGTGGCTACTGAGTGCTTAAAATGAACTTAGTATAACCGAGAAAATAAATTTAAAGTTTTATTTAATTTTAATTACTTTATTAAACGTAAAATTTAAAACTACCACTCAGTTGAGTTGCTAGAACTTTTAACAATATTTGGAAAAATTTGGGTATGCACTTTAAACGGCAAACTGCATTAAGTTTAAATATAGATCAAGTATTTCCAACGGAAAAATACCCACCAGATTTAGAAGAAGCAATAAAAAAGAATGAAAATATCTCACTAACAAATTTTATATTGATTACATGTTAAAATATATTTTGATATATGGGGTTAAATTTAAAAAACCTATCATTATTAAAATTCACTGTTTTTCCCCTTTATTTTTTTAATATTACCATGAAATTTTTTAAATTATATAAGTGATGCTCCTTATATTTCTATTGGGCAGTGCTGCCTTAGACTATATAAATAAAAACAAAAATTTTTTTAAAGTCAGGTTACTTAAGGTAATGCACACAGTAAAACTCACCGTTTTATATGCATACTTCTATAAATTCTGGCAAATGTATACAATCATGAAACCAACACAATCACAACATAAAATGTTTCCATTACCCAAAAAAATGCCCCCTTATGTTTCTTATCAACTTGTCAACTCACACCTCCTATCCCCAAACCCTGACAATTCAGTTTTCTGTCTATAGTTTTGATCTTTCCACAACAGGACAGCATACAGACCTCGGAGTCCAGGAAAATCAAACTTTAAAGACGATACTATCCTATGGTGCTAAAGGATTATTATTTGATATTTCCTTTCCTTGTATTGTGAACATTTTGCCAAGGCTTAGTTTTCCAGTTATTCTATTTTCAAAACTGAGCTTCTTCCCCTGTCACTATTACAGTGATTTATTTATACTTATAGAATAAAACTGAGCAGATTGTATATTAGTTATGTACTTACAAGGCTTCTACTAAACTGTAAGCTAGAAGCCTGACTTGTAGAACTACTACACTTAATTGTCTAGTGAAATTAACAGTGCAGATAATAAGGCTGAGAAGATATTTCCCACTGTGTTATTTAAAAAAAGAAAGGAAAGGGAAAAAACAAAAAATTGACTGATGACAAAGTTAACCCTCTAATTTAGATGTTTACATTTACTGAGGTCTCAAAAAAAGATTAGAGGATGCAAGAACTATGATGCCAAACAACCAGGAGCAAGTGCTAGTGGAGACTAAACCTAAACCAAAATTTTTACTTTAATTGGTATTGGTTTTGTCAGAGCTTGCTAACAAGGTTTAATAAATTGGGAGTAGTCTGCCTAACATAATTTTTCTCACAAACTCTGTTATTTCTGGCACTTGGTATATAGAATATAAAGTTTTAAAAAATACATGTATCACATCAAATCAGAAATACTTTTAGCACATAAAGGCAAAGACTCAAGAAACTCAACGGGTTCTATCTGAAAAGTAGAATATTTGTAATCAATAATATTCATAAAAGTTAAATATATAACATCTATGTTTTAAGTAAATAAATGAAAGGCTACAACTGACTTTAATGGTTCTAAAATACTTACTGAAGTCTCCAGTAAGAAAAACTCCTTCAGCTCCTGGGGCCCATTCTTTGCAGTATAAACCACCATCAGCGCATCTGTGGACGCCAAATGATTCATAACCTCTGGAAAACCTATCAATACCACCTTCATTCTCTCCAATGCTGCTCAAAGTCTGGTTAAACCGCTTATACCTTTGAAAAAGTGCAAAAGAAAGGAAATTGTAAAATCAAATAATCTTACAGAAAAGCTGCTATAATTAAATATCTGTTTTAGTCTCATTTGGGGTGGGGGGAGATATCATTAAAGAGGAATGATGTGAATAATTTTATTTATTGCTAGAAATTACCTGGTAAGATATCATTCTTATATCAAATAAACTGAACTAATCCAACTAACTTTTTTTTTGTAATTTCAAGCATTACAGTATAAAACATGATAGTTATGTTATTCCATGAATATTTTAAAATCAGCATTATAGCAACTTCTATGTCAAGACAGTATAATGAAGGAGCATTCCTACATCTATAATTTCTAAAACACTGAAAGAAAATATAGTTAAAAACCAGCAAGAAAAATAAAATTACCCTACAGCAGGTCTTGTATACGCTTCCTGTTAAAGGGCAGATAGGAAATATTTTAGGCTTTGCTAGCCATCTGGTTTCTGTCACAATCACTCAACTGTGTCTCTGAAGCATGAAATTGGCCACAGACAATATGTAAATGAATGGGTGTGGCTGTGTTCCAATAACACTTTATTTACAAACACAGGTGGCAGGGCCAAATCTGGCCTATGGGTTATGGTTTGCCTAGTACTGCCCTACAGAATCTAACCATGGAAAGAACATTCATCACCACAAACTATGAAATCGAGCAGCCATGAGAAGAAACCAAAGATTCCTTTCCAAGCAGGATCAAGAATAATATATGGCTGCTCTTGACCCTCTCCCAGACGCCCAGAGCCCACAGTTAGGACTGGTACACGAAAAACATATTATCACTTGCACTTATTACCCCAAGTCTGGGGAGAAGCAAAGTAGAACAAAACTGGCAAAACTAGAGAAGTGAAGCATGTGGCAGGTATTCTCTGTCAGAAGTGAAAGTTCCAGAAGTGTGTAATGAACTGACCAATGCCCATAAACTTCCCTGTGCTTTGCCACACCCTGGGGGGTAATCAATAAAAGTCCCTGAACGACAGTCATGAATCCAAACAGAGGTATAAAGGAAATACGCAAAATGTCAAAAGCTAACTAATGAAGAACACCTCAACTGAGGTGAACAGAAAAAGAATCTTTATACAAATGTTTCACCCTGTTGTTGCTTAGTTGCTAAGTCACGTCTGACTCTTTTGTTACCCCATAGACTTAAGCTTGCCAGGCTCCTCTGTCCAAGGAATTTCCCAGGCAAGAATACTGGCATTGGTTGCCATTTCCTTCTCCAAGGGATCTTCCCAACCAAGGGATTGAATCTGCATCTCCTGCAGGCAGATTCTTTACCACTGAGCCACTAGGGAAGCCCGTTTCACACTGTACTTCAACTTAAATAAAAATGAATTCAATCATAATAGAAGCTGAGAGATTATATTAATATGATAGAATGATAGAATGAGAAGGATAATGAAACTACAGACCCAAGGAAATAAAAAGAGTAACAAAATATATCATTAGAAAAATAATAAATTAGAATTGGCAAGGAACTAAGTGTACATGCAACAACAACAACAACAAATAGGTAAATGAACAATTGGAACTTGATATGATTAGGAAAAAAAGACAAAGCGGACTTCCCTGGTGGTACAGAGGATAGGAATCTGCCTGCCCATGCAGGGAACATGAGTTCGATCCCTAGTCCAGGACAGTTCCATATGAGACACAGCAATTAAGCCTGTGCTCCACAACTACTGAGCCAGCACTCTACAGCCCACGAGCCACAACTACTGAGCTCTCATGCCCTACAGCCATGTTCTGCAACGAGAGAGGCCACACCAAAGAGAACCCCACGCACTGCAACTAGAGAAAGTACACACACAGCAATGAAAAGACCCAGCTCAACGAAATTTAAATAAATAATTAAAATTTTAAAAAATGCTTGATTACCAATGCAATCAATAAAAACAAAAAAAGACAAATTGAATATAAAGTTCAGTTCAGTTCAGTCGCTCAGTCGTGTCTGACTCTTTGCAACCCCATGGAATCGCAGCACGCCAGGGCTCCCTGTCCATCACCAACGCCTGGAGTTCACTCAGACTCACGTCCATCGAGTCCGTGATGCCATCCAGCCATCTCATCCTCTGTTGTCCCCTTCTCCTCCTGCCCCCAATCCCTCCCAGCATCAGAGTCTTTTCCAATGAGTCAACTCTTCGCATGAGGTAGCCCAAGTACTGGAGTTTCAGCTTCAGCATCATTCCCTCCAAAGAAATCCCAGGGCTGATCTCCTTCAGAATGGACTGGTTGGATCTCCTTGCAGTCCAAGGGACTCTCCAGAGTCTTCTCCAACACCACAGTTCAAAAGCATCAATTCATCGGTGCTCAGCTTTCTTCACAGTCCAACTCTCACATCCATACATGACCACAGGAAAAACCATAGCCTTGACTAGATGGACCTTAGTCGGCAAAGTAATGTCTCTGCTTTTGAGTATACTATCCAGGTTGGTCATAACTTTTCTTCCAAGGAGTAAGCGTCTTTTAATTTCATGCCTGCAGTCACCATCTGCAGTGATTTTGGAGCCCAAAAAACTGAAGTCTGACACTGTTTCCACTATTTCCCCATCTATTTCCCATGAAGTGATAGGACAGGATGCCATGATCTTCGTTTTCTGAATGTTGAGCTTTAAGCCAACTTTTTCACTCTCCTTTTTCACTTTCATCAAGAGGCTTTTTAGTTCCTCTTCACTTTCTGCCATAAGGGTGGTGTCATCTGTATATCTGAGGTTATTGGTATTTCTCCTGGCAATCTTGATTCCAGCTTGTGTTTCTTCCAGCCCAGCATTACTCATGATGTACTCTGCATAGAAGTTAAATAAGCAGGGTGACAATATAGAGCCTTGACGTACTCCTTTTCCTATCTGGAAACAGTCTGTTGTTCCATGTCCAGTTCTAACTGTTTCTTCCTGATCTGCATATAGGTTTCTCTAGAGGCAGGTCAGGTGGTCTGGTATTCCCATTTCTTTCAGAATTATCCACAGTTTATTGTGATCCACACAGTCAAAGGCTTTGGCATAGTCAATAAAGCAGAAATAGATGTTTTTCTGGAACTCTCTTGCTTCTTCAATGATCCAGCAGATGTTGGCAATTTGATCTCTAGTTCCTCTGCCTTTTCTAAAACCAGCTTGAACATCTGGAAGTTTACGGTCCATGTATTGCTGATGCCTGGCTTGGAGAATTTTGAGCATTACTTTACTAGCATGTGAGATGAGTGCAATTGTGCTGTAGTTTGAGCATTCTTTGGCATTGCCTTTCTTTGGGATTGGAATGAAAACTGACCTTTTCCAGTCCTGTGGCTACTGCTGAGTTTTCCAAATTTGCTGCATATTGAGTGCAGCACTTTCACAGCATCATCTTTCAGGATTTGAAATAGCTCAACTGGAATTCTATCACCTCCACTAGCTTTGTTCGTAGTGATGCTTTCTAAGGCCCACTTGACTTCACATTCCAGGATGTCTGGCTCTAGGTGAGTGATCACACCATCGTGGTTATCTGGGTCATGAAGATCTTTTCTGTATAGTTCTTCCGTGTATTCTTGCCACCTCTTCTTCATATCTTCTGCTTCTGTTAGGTTCATACCATTTCTGTCCTTTATCGAATATAAAGTTAATCAATACAAAATGAACAAATATAATCAAAATAAGGATAACTGGTGACTCTGAAGAACAAAAATAAAATGAATATAAATCATATAAAATAGTACAATATTTCTTATAGAATTAAATATGCATGTTAAAAAGAACATACTGTGTTTTAAGAAAAATTTGGAAAACACACACAAACACACACACATACACACACACACACACACACACATGCACACAGAGCATCACCCAGTTTAAACTATTGAAATTCAAAGAAGAAAGGATGTAATTCTAAGGACAACTGGTACAAAAATGTAAGGGGGATGGGGACATATTTTTTGGTAAAGGAACATCACAATAAAGACCCAAAGATAACAAAGCCAAGCCCACACCATTCTGAGAAAGAAAAGTAGTATTCTAAGGTATTATATGAGACACATGCCTACTCAAACTTAACGAATTCTTCAAATATTGCAAATTTAAAAATAATTTTAAGTCTATGACACTAATGAATCATTCTTGAAAAAAAATCACTTTCCATAAAATTTAGGCAATTAAAAGACTAAATACACACCAGACAAATGGATAGTCATTGTAGCCGTTTGGCTGAGCCCTAAGTCTTTAAATATAGAACCAAGGCTAGACAATTGTGTAATTATGTGAATGTGATAACAAGAAAAGAATCTCAATGGACGGGTGAAAATTTGATTTAGTAAAAACAACAGATAAGTGAAAGGGAGATGGAATAAAGGAAAGGGTGGTCAGACTCCTTTTTCTTAAAAAATAGAGTCACTCAACATGGACTAAAATTCAAGATTGTCATCATTATACATTTTAATCTCTTCACAAACTTAGATGGACAATTTAAAGAAAGTTATGTATAGATTTAAGTCATTTCTTTCATTTTGTTTCAGAAGTTTGTTTAAAATTAAATTTAACATATTTATATTCCTCATGTTTCATTATATTATTTCTACCAAGCTATTTTTCTACCCTCTTACCTATATATAAGTAAGTGTTAGTCACTCAGTCGTGCCAAACTCTTTGCGACCCCATGAACTGCAGCCCACCAGGTTCCTCTGTCCGTGGGATTTTCCAGGCAAGGATACTGGAGTGGGTTGCCATTTCCTTCTCCAGGGGGTCTTCCCAACCCCAGGATTGAACCCAGGTCTCCTACACTGCAGGCAGATTCTTTACTGACTGAGCTACAAGGGAAGCCTCAATATATATAGCTTACCTAAGCACATAAAAATACCAAAAATGATGTTCTCTTAATATCAGTGATGATTTTTTTGGTAGCATTTCTATTTTCTTTCTTCCTTGCATTATTCTAACTATAACAAAGAAATGCCATTTAAACAAAATAAAGGTTTTTTTCTTAAGACTATAAAATTTTTAGAGTATTAAAACATCTATATAATCCATAATTATTACATATTCATCATTTTAATGGGTATATGAAACTATGTCTATAAAACTTGGGTAATTTAAATAATTTGAAATAGATCAGTGGGACAAAACTAGGTTCTTGAAATGGTCTTGAACATATAAAGAAATTAACACACAATAAAAGGACATTTCAAGAAAGAAATGTGAAAGAGAAAGAAAGCAATGGCTTACTTATTAAGATATTGGAATCTAAGTTTAAAAATTGGACCTTTAAAATCAAAATAACTTCAAAAGGTCAAAGTTATAAATATTAAATTAAAAATAAACAAAACCAGGAGTTCACAGAAATACAAATGGCCAGAAAACTCAAATTCAATTCTAAATTTCAAAATTCCATTTTCCACTTAAAGACCCATAAAATGTGATAGTCTGTGCAGACAGAGTGCAGGTGCAGGAAAAAGACATTTCTAAATACTCTTTAACAAAATATAAATTCGATAACTATTCGGCATTAGCTAGCTATGAAAATTTCTAGATCACAGTCTTCAACTAAGTAATTCCATTTCTAGAAATTTACCCATTGAATATATCACACAAGGAAGCAAAAACATCTACATGTACAGTGTAATGTATAGGTAATCATTATGGCATTATTTAAAATACCAAACCATAGAAAATACCTACCTGTTCAACAAGAGAGGCTGGTCAAATTAACTGTGGAACACATACACAACAAATTACATGAGATTCATTATGAAGAACGAGGTAGAATGAAATGTACTAAATATGAAAAGATGTCCCAAGATAGATGGCTTAGGGAAATAAGTTGCAAATCAGTGTTCCACAAAACATCTCTTTGTATAAAGAAATATTCATACAGCTACAGATGGCATGTAGATGCTATTTTCACAGGGCCCCTTCCCCTGCACCAGGGGTTGGATTCCAGTGGGCTGGGGCGAGCAGGGGCCTTAAGTTCCTAGCCCCACCACGCTCACATTTACTTCAAAGACAGGAAGATATACAGCACAGAATCTGATCAGTGGAGTGCAAAGCCTATGGGTATGGTAGGTGTGAGTGGAATATTTCAAATATGACCCCCTTTTGTATTGTCTATATATACTCAACATATACAATACACATGCCCGCCTGTGAGTGCACATCCCCATGGTTTTATGAAAATGCAAATTATATTTATTCTATTACTTGAAACAAATTAACTTTTAATGAAATGATGTAACTCCAGTATCACTGACAGTCTTTACCCCAGAGGACGCAAACTGAATTACTGACAGGAACCAGGCAAGTAGCATAAATATGAAGAACTGCTCCCGCATAAGAAACACAAAGAACAGCATGAAGATCAAAGAGTAACCAATGAGGCTAGCCTCAGAGTATGGAGGAGTAGAAAGTAGAAAGGAGCTCAATTGAGATGGAGAGGACAAAACCCAGGGAAAAGTGACAGCATCTGTTTAAAAGCTCTAGCCTATTGTTATGACGGAGAAGGCAGTGGCAACCCACTCCAGTATTCTTGCCTGGAGAATCCCATGGACAGAGGAGCCTGGTAGGCTACAGTCCATGGGGTCGCAAAGAGTCAGACACATCTGATGTGACTTAGCAGCAGCAGCATTGTTACAAAAGATTTGCCAAATCAAGTAATTATTCAAGAATGAAAAATATTCCAGATTTTTCTATGAATCCTCCCTAACATCAGCAACTATTTCAAAATACTTTAAATACTGATCTAGGCAAAAGAAAAAGCAGCAGAAGAAAACCTCAGTCTATAGCTCTTAATAAGAGATTTGTATGCAAACTCTCTCATACTGTAAATTCTATGAGAAAAATGATTTTTACCTCTTAAAGATACCATTCGGCTGCAACTCTCAATGTGTGGAAACTCTAATCCATATGAGATGCATAAACAACAGCATTTAATGATCAAATGGTATAAAACAATCAACAAAATAAATTGGGATAGAAGTAACAAAACTAGGAGAGAAAAATAAATCTGGACTTAGGGTAAAAAAAAATACATACACATATATTATCAAAAAACATGAAAAATTACTGATTATTTTTTTAAAAGATATCAACTTTTGGAGGGCAAATAAATGTGGCAATAATTTTATTGTCAATGTGGTTATAATATCTTTAAAACACAATTTTAGATTTATTTAAAGTTTAAAAAATAATCCTTCTTAAGACATTTCAAAAGATATATACAAATGTGCCATTTACTAAAAATTGAACAGAAATAGGATTATAGCATGATATTACTTTAACTAAATATCTTGACATCCTCAAGGTCAGCCCTAGAGCTTCTGATACAGAAATACACATTCTACTTTGAAATCACTGTGGCTCAAAAAAGAAAATGCCTGAGGATATAGCAAGCTCATCATGCCTGTGCCCTCTCCTACTACAGTCATCTCTCTTACTATTTTGCTATGAATTTATAGGATATTTAAAAACTGGGTCAAATTCTTGGTAACCAAGAACATAAAATGAGTTAGTATTGCAACTAGCATTTTGTACAGATATAAAAATATTATAAGATTTAATATCTTCATTGATGTTTTTAATCCTCTTTACAGAAAGAAATAGAGGCACAGATAAATATGAAAGTTGCTCAAGGTCAAGAAGGTAATAAGCAACAGAGATGCAGTATTATTCATCACAAAAGGTATTTTTAAAAAATCAGGAGACATAATCTCAAATTAAAAGTCACATTTCCTCTTAAAGAAAGCCCCATAACTTTGATTCATAAAGTTGTTAATCTTATAATTAAGAGGATCAGGTAAGGCTTTAGAAATAAACAGTGTAGGTTGAAATTCTAATTCTGTTACATAGTATATGTAACCTTGAACAAATTACTTAACCTCCCTTTTCCTTAATTTCTTCCCCTGTTAAGTGGGGGAAATCTGATAGTTTCTAAGGAATCAAAGAAATGATACCAGGAGTCATCCCCACAGTAACCAGCATATGCTCAATAATTGTAAACTGTAGCTTTTCACCACCTCAGTGAGAAGCACTGCTGTATTATACTTTTCAATTTATAATTTCTTAAATTATAACACTTATTTACATTTTAATGTTCATGCTAATTATTAGTAAACATTAAGGACTGTTTCTCCTTAAATTTCCAAAGTGTTTAAGAATATTTACTTTTTCCTGCTATGAAAAGTTATAAATATAGGCATACTAACACATAACACATACTAGGTACTCCAGATTAATCTGAATGTATGGATTATAAAAAGTTTGGAAGAAAACTAAGTAAATTGGATAGCCTAGGGGAAAAAAATTACTTTAGGGAAGTAGTTAATGCTTAGTTTGAAAAAAAAGAAAAAAGAAACAGGCTAAAAACCATTGCTCTTCTGTAAGACATTTCATCTTAGATCCATACTGAAGTTCTAATTTCAGGCAAGGTTGTGAAAACTGGAGATATGTCAGGGGAGATGGATCATACCTTATCTGGAAACACCCAAGATGTAGAATTCTTTCTCAAGAGCTTCTGAGTGGGCCTGAAACACAATGAACCCATGGGGGAAGTTCCTTCCATGCTAGCTTAATTCTTTTCAAGATTTTATATAGTCATCTGTTTCCTAAAGGAGACTTGGAATAGAGGCAAGAAAAAGCACGGAAGTAAAGCTCAACAGAAATTTTTAATAAACTACAAAAGGGGAAAATAAGGCTAAAGGAGAGGGAAACTGAATTTTTTGGAACTAAAAAAACTGCTTTTTAAATCACCCTTTCAAAAGACTTCAAGGTGACTGGCAGAAATTTTCTTCTTAAAGCACAAAGTACCTGAAATATACAGACTTCTCTATATATTAAATCTTTCAAGTGAATAGTAGGCATTTGAGACTTTAAAGTGAATAGTTTCTGTCCCTCAATCAAGAATAAGTATTCAACAACAACAAAAAACCCACAACATATTTATTCCAGGGTAAAAATATTTATCGTGTGCCAATAATTGAAGAACCTCCCTTTGATAAGTTTATCAGTCCAAGAGAAGACTGTTCAACTCAGGACAGGAAAGGGGTGAGATAAACAAATGCTAACAGAAGAATAAATAAAACAATAGAAAAACTAATGGGATAAGGCAAGATTTAAAAAGGCTCTAAAAAGTGGCTGGCATTTGTGCTGTATCTCAAAGGATGAGTAGTATTCTTTAGCAATTAGGGACAAGACAGAGAAGAGCTTTCAGTTCAGTTCAGTCACTCAGTCGTGTCCGACTCTTTGCGACCCCATGACTTGCAGCACACCAGGCCTCCCTGTCCATCACCATCTCCCGGAGTTCACTCAGACTCACGTCCGTCGAGTCAGTGATGCCATCCAGCCATCTCATCCTCGGTCGTCCCCTTCTCCTCCTGTCCCCAATCCCTCCCAGCATCAGAGTCTTTCCCAATGAGTCAACTCTTCGCATGAGGTGGCCAAAATACTGGAGCTTCAGCTTTAGCATCATTCCTTCCAAAGAAATCCCAGGAATGATCTCCTTCAGAATG
Organism: Budorcas taxicolor; assembly: GCF_023091745.1. Lineage (NCBI taxonomy): Eukaryota > Metazoa > Chordata > Mammalia > Artiodactyla > Bovidae > Budorcas > Budorcas taxicolor. The sequence continues at coordinate 94,119,484 of NC_068910.1, forward strand.
GACTGGTTGGATCTCCTTGCAGGCCAAGGGACTCTCAAGAGTCTTCTCCAACACCACAGTTCAAAAGCATCAATTCTTCGGCACTCAGCCCTCTTCACAGTCCAACTCTCACATCCATACGTGGCCACAGGAAAAACCATAGCCTTGACTAGATGGACCTTAGTCAGCAAAGTAATGTCTCTGCTTTTGAACATACATGTACAAATTAAGGTGGTCCTTGTGGGCATGAGGACTAGCTTTATGTAGCTGGACAGGAAGAGGGGTAGAAATGTAGAGTTAAATCAAGATAGAAAAGATAACTTTCAGTTAGATAATAAATTAAATGAAAAATAAAAACCTTTAAGACTTTAAAGAGGAGATAACTGATACTATCAGAGACACTCTTTAAAGGGAGCAGTTTAAAGGATGAATGTTAGCAGTCAGAATAAGATTAACAAACTCTTTATTAAACAGACTGAACATTAAAATGCCAGAGTCTGTGAACTCTCCTGTTATACTGGTCAATGAAAATAATTTTAAAAGTGACATTATAGTAGACATGGTTTCTTATTTCTGAATGCTTTCCTTATATTTAAATGTTTATATGTACTAATCAATCAATAAATAAATGTATAAATTTTCAAAATTTCACCTAAAATTTTAGTGACACTTCCAATCTGTGTTCAATGTAGCATACACTCTAATTTTCATCTATCAGGAAACAGTAAAAATGGGACCATTTAAATAAAAGTGACAAGTGAGAAGGGGTAAACTCCATCCATTTATTCCACAAATATTACTAAGCATCTATTATACAGCCAATGCTATGCGAGTCACTGAGAACAGAGATGAAAGACAAAGCCCATGCCTTCAAGACATTCTTTGTTATGTGTGGGAAATAAATGGTAGAGAGAAAACCAAGGACTGAGAAAGCATTGTGTAAGATGAAGATTTATATTCAGAAGACAGAAGCAGCTAGACGATAAATACCACAAAGACAGGAAAAATCATGTTTCGCACATAGATATACCTAGTCATCTAGAATACTGACACATGTTAAGTACTCAACAAATAAATATTTAATGAGTACCTATTACTTCCCAGACTGTGGCTAGGGAATGGTGATAGGGTGGTTAGATTTCAATTTAAAATTAGGGTTATTACATCTGAATTTGCCCAAAAAGGTCTGTATAGTCAAACCTATGGTTTTTCCACTAGTCATGTATGGATGTGAGAGCTGGACCGTAAAGAAAGCTGAGCACCAAGGATTTGATGCTTTTGAACTGTGGTGTTGGAGAAGACTCTTGAGAGTCCCTTGGACTGCAAGAAAATCAAACCAGTCAATCCTAAAGGAAATCAGTCCTGAATAGTCATTGGATGAACTGATGCTGATGCTGAAGCTCCAATCCTTTGGCCACCTGATACGAAGAGTCGACTCATTAGAAAAGACCCTGGAGCTGGGAAAGACTGAAGACAGGAGGAAAAGGGGATGACAGAGGACAAGATGGTTGGATGGTATCCCTGACTCAATGGACATGAGTTTGAGCAAGTTCTGGGAGATGGTGATGGACAGTGAAGCCTGGCATGCTGCAGTCCATGAGGTTGCAAAGAGGTGGACACGACTGAGCAACTGAATAACAGCATCTGACCTTGAATTCCAATCCTACCTCCTATCAGCTATAACTAAGACTCAACATGTCTATCTAAATAAGAATAACAGAACACATTTCATAAGATAACCAAATGATAATGAAATTAGATAATATACCTAAAAAACTTAGCATAACACCTTTCACAAAACATGATGAATAAGCACACTGTTAGAACAATAAATACACTATATGATTGTTGGATTTGAGAGCAGCATAGAAAAATCAATAGCCTCTTCAAATATAAGAAAGATATAATCCACCATAACTATATAAGACTCATTTACTATGAGGCATATATCCTTCATGAAGTAACCAAAATTGAAAAAGACACATGTATGCCAATGTTCTATGCAGCTCTATTTACAATAGCTAGGACACAGAAGCAACCTAGATGTCCATCAACAGATGAACAGATAAAGAAGCTGTGGTATATACATATATATATATGTATATATATATATGTACACATGGATTATTACTCAGCCATAAAAAAGAATTCATTTGAGTCCATTCTAATGAGGTGGAGAAATCTAGAGCCTATTATACAGAGTGAAGTAAGTTAGAAAGAGAAAAACAAATATCATATCATATACTATCATATTCCATATATGCATATATATGGAATCTAGAAAGACGGTACTGATGAACCTATTTACAGAGCAGCATTGGAGACACAGACATAGAGAACAGATTTATGGACATGACTGGGTGGGCAGGAAGGAAAGGGTGGGGTGTATGGAGAGGGAAACATGGAAATATATATTACCAAATGTAAAATAGGATGCAAATTTGCTCTATGACTCAGGGCATCCAAACGGGGCTCGGTAACAACTTACAGAGGTGGGATGGGGATGGAGGTGGGAGGGATATTCAAGTGGGAGAGAACAAGGGCAAACCTATGGCTGATTCATGGTGATGTTTGGTAGAAACCAACACCATACTGTAAAGCAATTATCCTTGAAATGAAAACGAATAACTTAAATTTTTTAAAAAAGAAGGTAGCTGAGTGCTGAAGAATTAATGCTTTTGAATTGTGGTGCTGAAGAAGACTCTTGAGAGTCCCTTGGACAGCAAGGAGATCAAACCAATTAATTCTAAGGAAATCAACCCTGTAGGACTGGGTTGGACTGGAAGGATTGATGCTGTAGCTGAAGCTACAATACTTTGGTAACCTGATGTGAAAAGTCAGTTCACTGGAAAAGACCCTGATGCTGGGAAAGACTGAAGGCAGGAGGAGAAGGGGGCGACAGAGGGTGATATGGTTGGATAGCATGGATATGATGGATATGATGGTGATATGGTTGGATAGCACAATGGATATGACTGTGAGCAAACTCCAGGATATAGTGAAGGACAGGAAGCCTGGTGTGCTGCAGTTCATGGGGTGCCAAAGAATCAGACATGACTTAGTGACTGAACAACAACAACATGTATCCCCTCAGTTCTACTTTGGTCCAGGCTCTGTACACTCATTTGACTGGCCCTGTGAAAGTGTGGCTTGCAAGGAGCTCCTGAAAGAAGCCAGATACTATTAGGTTGGTGCAAAAGCAACTGGGTTTCAGACTGTGAAATTTAAATCTTTATAACTACGCTCAAATACCTCTGTATTAATTAAAATATGGATCATTCCAATCAACACATTTTTTCCAACAAAAAATAAGTTTGCTTACTCCTATAGCATAGAATTCTGTGATTCAGGATTTGACAAACTCTTGGAAAGCATTTTCTGCCTCCTGCTGGTTTTGGAAATGATTTCCCTGCAAAAAGTTGTCGAGATGTTTGAAGAAGTGGTAGTCAGTTGGTAAGAGATTAGGTGAATATGGTGGATGACGCAAAAGTTTGTAACCCAATTCCTTCAACTTATAAAGCATTGGTTGTGTGACATGTTGTCACAGAGAAGAACTGGGCCCTTTCTATTGACCAAAGATGGCTGAAGGTGTTGCAGTTTTTGGTGCATCTCATCCATTTGCTGAGCATACTTCTCAGATGCAATGGTTTTACCAGGATTCAGAAAACTGTAGTGGATTAGACTGGCAGCAGACCACCAAAAAGTGACCATGGTCTTTTTTTGGTGCAAGTTTGGCTTTGGGAAGTGCTTAGATGATAAAGAATCTGCCTGCAATGCAGGAGGCCTGCATTTGATCCCCACTTCGGAAGATCCCCTGGAGAACGGAATGGCAATCCATCCAGCATTCTTGCCTGGTGAATTCCATGGACAGAGGAGCCTGGTAGACTGAAGTCTATGGAGTTACAAAGAACTGGACATGACTGAGCATCTAACACATTTTAGTACTTCTCAGTCCAGCCACTGAGCTGGTCATCACCAGCTGTCATATAAAATCCACTTTTTGTTGCATGTCACAATCCAACTGAGAAATGATTCACTGTTGTTGCATAGAATAAGAGAAGACAACACTTCAAAATGATGATTTTTTTGACTGCCTCAGTTCGTGAGGCAATCCACTTATCAAGCTTTTTCACCTTTCCAATTTGTTTCAGATGCCAAATGACCATAGAATAATTGATGTTGAGTTCTTGGGCAATTTCTCATGTAGTTGTAAGAGGATCAGCTTCAATGACAGCTCTCAACTGGTCATTGTTCAACTTCCCATGGCCAGCCACTACAATCCTCATCTTCAAAGCTATTATCTCCTTTGCAAAACTTCTTGAACCAACACTGCATTGTATGTTCATTGGCAGTTCCTGGGCCAAATGCATTGTTGATGTTCAGAGTTGTCTCTGCTGCTTTATGACCTATTTTGAACTCGAATAAGAAAATTACTCAAATTTGCTTTTCATCTTACATCATTTCCTTAGTCTAAAATAGAAAATAAACTACAAGTAGTAAGTCATTAGCAAAACACTTAAAGTGAGAAATGCACATTAAAATGATGCATAACATAACCACATTTATTAAGAATTAGTACTCCACTATCAAATGGCTAATGTCAACAATGTAAAAATCACAATTACATTTGCACCAACCCAATATAACATGCAGATGACACCACCCTTATGGCAGAAAGTGAGGAGGAACTAAAAAGCCTCTTGGTGAAAGTGAAAGAGGAGAGTGAAAAAGTTGGCTTAAAGCTCAACAATCAGAAAATGAAGATCATGGCATCTGGTCCCATCACTTCATGGGAAATAGATGGGGAAACAGTGGAAACGGTGTCAGACTTTATTTTGGGGGGCTTCAAAATCACTGCAGATGGTGACAGCAGCCATGAAATTAAGACACTTACTCCTTGGAAGGAAAGTTATGACCAACCTAGATAGCATATTGAAATCAGAGACATTACTTTGCCGACTAAGGTCCATCTAGTCAAGGCTATGGTTTTTCCTGTGATCATGTATGGATGTGAGAGTTGGACTGTGAAGAAAGCTGAGTGCCGAAGAATTGATGCTTTTGAACTGTGGTGTAGGAGAAGACCCTTGAGAATCCCTTGGACTGCAAGGAGATCCAACCAGTTCATTCTGAAGGAGATCAGCCCTGGGATTTCTTTGGAGGGAATGATGCTAAAGTTGAAACTCCAGTACTTTGGCCACCTTATGCAAAGAATTGACTCATTGGAAAAGACTCTGATGCTGGGAGGGATTGGGGGCAGGAGGAGAAGGGGACAACAGAGGATGCGATTGGCTGGATGGCATCACCGATTCAATGGACGTGAGTTTGAGTGAACTCCGGGAGTTGGTGATGGACAGGGAAGCCTGGCGTGCTGCGATTCATGGGGTCGCAGAGTCAGACACGACTGAGCGACTGAACTGAACTGAACTGAATATAACATGAAAGTGTAGAGAAATAAAGGCCAAACTTTTAAAAGGATAAACTTTGACCAATAAGAGAAAATGGGAAATAATCCTCATATAAATCTCTCACCCTTGCTTCTGTAGGTTCTGTGTGAATAAACAACCAGCTTTATAAAGAAATGCATTATCTCACATAGGACCCTGATTGATTCACTTGGATATTAAATCAAGTTGCAATGTATGAATCTACAAAAAGTCAAAAGAAAACCAGGGTATGTGATAACCTAGTCAAGACACCAACTGCTCCCAAAATGAAAGGAAGACAATTCACTGATAGTAAAATGCATGAACATGATTTTTAACTCAAGCAGTTTTTCTTATTTTTATAACCCTTACCAATGCCTATGCTCTACAATTTGGGTTTAGGGTGCTAATGAAATGAGTTCTTTAACATATAGAACTAATCTAAGACTAACTGGTATAGGCCATGTACTATGATTCAGGCATGATGACACACTATAGGAAGGAAAGAATTTAGAAATAAAAAGTTAGGTTTTATTGCTACCCTCATTAGCAAACTGACCTTAGATTTTTCCCTGAAATGATCTCAGAGTTTCAGCCTGCCCATTTATAAGACAGAAAGATAATATCATTGATATGACGACTACGACTGTGATTATATAAAACTAGCCAAACAAAAATAAATTATTTTATGGCAGGCCTCATCTTCCCTTTTTTAAATAAGAAATTAAGGTATTTCTAAGTAGAAAAAAATAAAATATTGAAAATATTAGAATAGTTATATCACGGAGCAGCCTGATAGGCTGCAGTCCATGGGGTCACTAGGAGTCAGACATGACTGAGCGGCTTCACTTTCACTTTTCACTTTCCTGCATTGGAGAAGGAAATGGCAACCCACTCCAGTGTTCTTGCCTGGAGAATCCCAGGGACGGGGGAGCCTGGTGGGCTGCCGTCTGTGGGGTCGCACAGAGTCGGACACGACTGAAGCGACTTAGCAGCAGCATCAAGCTAATTATGTGTTGTGCTTAGTCCCTCAGTCATGTCTGACTCTTTGTGACCCCATAGACGTACCCACCAGGCTCCTCTGCCCATGGGGATATTCCAGGCAAGAATACTGTAGTGGGTTGCCATGCCCTCCTCCAGGGGATATACCCAACCCAGGGATCAAACCCAGGTTTCCTATATTGCAGGCGGATTCTTTACCATCTGAGCCACCAGGGAAGCTCCATGCTAATTATAATACAATAAGAAAATATAAATGTTAATTCAGTTACAAGCAAACAGTAAGCATGTTACTAATTTTTAACCTTTTAAATAAAATCTTATTCATCTTTCACCATCTCTAAAACACAATCAAATGCACCAAGAACAATCTGATAAATATATCCTCAGAGCATATTTAAGAGCAAATAGTTGATTTCTTATTTTCTGATGTTACAGAATAAAAGCTATTTAAATAACTATTTTGTTCTTACTTGGCCAAAAGTTAAATGTAATTTGGCTATTTTGTATCTCAAATTAACATATATAAATTAAGATTATATAAAAATCATTAAATCTATCTTTTTTTGGAAAGAGGAGTACAGGGCCAATCAAAACTGTTAACTTTGAAAAGCTAGTGTTGCTACCATTTAAAATTGTGTCCTGAAAGTAAATAATGCCTGTTATTTGTTGAATGTTCTTTCCTAATTCTGGTACTGGGCCATAGAGGTGAAGGGGTGGAAGGAGGTCACCACTGACATCCTTCCAAATCTAAATCCCACAGAACCCAAATCATGAAATGTTCATATTCAATTAATGAAAAGCTAGAAATAGTTCACTCAGTGGTATTAGAAAGCTTTACAAAGCTCTCTATTTTAATAAAAAGTAAGTTTTTTTAGAATTCAATATTTAGGATTATGGAAATGACATTTAATGGCACAACATAAAGAACCTACTATATAGCCATTAATATAAACATATTTTGACTTAACAGATTAATTAATTAGAATAAATTAACAAAGTGTAGCTAGAAATTAATTTTAATCACCATGTCTTGTCTCTTGGCTGCAAACAAATTAATAATATATTGCCCTTGCAGTTTACCAAGGTATGATTAATGGTCAGTATTAAAATTTCTGGGGTCTTCTGGCAATGTGAAAACCTGACTGCGAAACTAGAAAAGAAAAAGTCCTCTGAATGTAATAAATCAGAATTACTGAAGGTAAGCCCTGTGAGATGGCCCATCTGGTCAGGCCTGGAAGTGTCAAGCATTGTCCCAAACACTTTAAGCAGTCAGCCTCTTTATCAGCCACCCTCTTTCCAGTCACGCTCCTGTTCACGTCTTTGCTACATGCTCTGCTGATTACCTTGGAAAAGGGCAATGCTGTAACTGTTCAACTGACCTTTCAGTTTATTTTCTCTTGTGTAATATGAAACATGAGCTAACACAGTCTTAGTCTACTGATTTTTAGGAAGAATACTAACTTACTGTTTCAACAGCTCTTGGCTCAAATAACACTCCGATCTGTGGTCAGGTTTCTCTTCTGGGAAAAACTACATGGCAAAGACCAGTGGTTTGGGCTACAGAGATAGGGGCTTGAGGTCTTCCATGATGCAGACCACAATCTGCACAACAACTGCACACAACCACACAACTCCTGAGTGTGTGTGGTCAGCCAACCTGAGGAGATGCAAGTCCAACCTTTAAATTACCAAGACAAACTTGTTCTTAATATGATTCACTGTATCAATAAATAGATTCAAAGCAATGATGGTTATGTCTTTTATCTTTTAATATGAATGTCACTGTTACTCAAATACTGTCAAAAATTCTATACTTCCCCAAATAGAGAGGGAGGTTAAGGAATCAAAAGATACAAGATCAAGACAGACTCTAAGGTACTAGGTACATGAACTTCAGGAGGATAACCACCCAAGGCTTTAGCTTTATCTTCTGTAAAATGAGGAAGCTGAATTGAAAGGTACCATCCCTTTATAGCTCAGTTGGTAAAGAATCCACCTGCAATGCAGGAGACCCTGGTTCAATTCCCGGGTCGGGAAGATCCACTGGAGAAGGGATAGCTACCCACTCCAGTATTCCTGGGATTCCCTTGTAGTTCAGCTGGTAAAGAATCCACCTAGTTCGATCCCTGGGTTGGGAAGATCCCCTTGGAGAAGGGAAAGGCTACCCACTCCAGTATTCTGGCCTGGAGAATTCCATGGACTGTATATAGCCCATGGGGTCATAAAGAGTCGGACACAAATAAGCAACCTTCACTTTCACTTTTCACTTTCATCCAGGTCTAAGGACATGTAATAGCTCTTTATCTGTAATGGTAAAGAATCTGCCTGCAATGCAGGAGACTCGGGTTCAATCTCTAGGTCAGCAAGATCCCCTGGAGAAGGAAATGGCTACTCACTCCGGAATTCTTGCCTGGAAAATCCCACGGACAGAGGAGCCTGGTGGGCTGCAGTCCATGGGGTCACAAAGAGTTGGACATGATTGAGCGACTAACACACACACAATCCATTCTCTAAGTTTTGCTGATATGAAGTTGTGTCCTAATTCCTCCAACCAAGAAAGGAAAAACGGCACCCTAATACAAAGGTTATTTTGGACATCCCCTACATATACAGAGTATGTATATTTTACCATGCACAAGTAAAATTATTTTAAATGTATCATTTATCCTAAAATAAAATGCAGCCTATAAGGCAACTATGAAACATAAAATGCAAAGCAAATAGTCTATCAACTGAAAAAATTACAATGAATTATAAACATCACAATTCATAAATGATAATGAATGAACTAACACCTCATAGAATACATACTATGCTCCAAGCATTGTTAAATATTAACGTATTTAAGCCTTCACAATAACTCAGTATGGAGGGCTACAGTGCACGGAGTCGCAGAGTCAGACATGACTGAGAGACCGAGCACACACACCTGGACATCATCATTCTCATGACACAGATGAAAAAACAAGAGGTTAAACTATTGGGTTGGCCAAAGAGTTCATTTGGGTTTTTCCATTAGCTGTTTTGGGAAAATCCAAATGAACTTTTGACCAATCCAGTATTTTGACTGCTGCTGCTGCTGCTAAATTGCTTCAGCCGTGTCCAACTCTGTGTGACCCCATAGACGGCAGCCCACCAGGCTCCCCCATCCCTGGGATTCTCCAGGCAAGAATACTGGAGTGGGTTGCCATTTCCTTCTCCAGCGCATGAAAGTGAAAAGTAAAAGTGAAATCACTTAGTCATGTCCGTCTCCTAGCGACCCCATGGACTGCAGCCTACCAGGCTCCTCCATCTATGGGATTTTCCAGGCAAGAGTACTGGAGTGGGGTGCCATTGCCTTCTCCCAGTGTTTTAACTAAGGTTACACAACTATTAAGTGGATGAAGCTGGAATATAAATCTAAGGCTTTGCTTCCAGCGTTTTGCTGCTGCTGCTAAGTCGCTTCAGTCGTGTCTGACTCTGTGCGACCCCATAGATGGCAGCCCACCAGGCTCTGCCGTCCCTGGGGTTCTCCAGGCAAGAACACTGGAATGGGTTAAAACATTACTCATAATAACACCCAATAAATTTTGCATGTAATAGTTTCTCAATTGATTTGGATTTCTATACTAAATTTAAATTATTTGTCACTTAGTATTTGTTAAATAATTTTCATATACTAAATAGCTGATGAAAAAAATCTTTTGTTGTATGTTAGAGTGATAAAAATAGTCAAAGAGTCATCAGAAAACTCACTTAAAAATTAAAACTTGTCATATTTACACTAAATAAACAAATCTACAAAGCATTTTTTTTCTGTATTACTTTGTAAAGTCTAACAAAAGGCAGAAATCGCATTTGTACTGATTCTAATTACCCAGAGAATTTTACAGGTGTACCTGTCACAATGAACTTGAATTAACTGAGCTGAAGTAAAATATGCAAACAAGAACTGTTTATAGTTCTTGACATGTAGTTTCAAAATGGATGATTTTTATATCAATTACCAGATAAAAACTAACGAACACTAATTTTTTTCATCTAAAAATTACCAAAGATAAGAAAGCTTATATATGGGTACTTGGCAAACCAACAAACCCAACTAAACATCTGAATTTATTAAAATATAGCCAGATGGCCATGCACTTTATCCTCATAAATGTTTTTATATTAGAAACAGGATAAAGGAATCAATTTTCACTTTGACAATAGCACAGCACACACTATACTAATATATCAAAGAATCTAAGGAGATATATATATCTCCAACAAAAAACTTCACATCCTTTGGACTAAATAGCCATGAAATATCAAAGGTCTATCAAACACCCTGACAAGTTTTTTGCCTTTACTGAGGGAGACAAAGGTTTCAAAATTCTGTCAGCTACAAAACCAAAAGATCAAAGAGCTTTCATAGCGACTCCTAACATATTGGCAAGATCTCTTTTAAGTTATAAAAATACAAGTTTCATATCTATATCCATCTATCTATCCATCTACTTGTGTGTCGACACAAGCATGCCGCGTGCACGCACACACACACACACAGATGTCTTTTTTACATCCAATGACCTAACTCAGACCAGCCATAATAGGTCTAAAACCCAGAACAGTTGGACAAGTAGAGTAGTCTGCTAGATTGTCTGCATGTCTCAGTTTATTATTTTTCCCAATTACACATTTTATTCTTTTACATATTTACCCAAATTGAGAATAAGTATTTGAATGCTATTGACCAATGATACTTATAGGTTTTTGTAATGAAGTATGGATATAAAACATTTTTAAATTTCATTTACCATATTATCAAGAATATCTACACCAAATTAAACTACTATAACAAAGACCATAATGTGATAAGCAGATTTGAAGGAAAACCTCAAAGTTAAATTCCACTCAGGTACAGTTAAATCTGTTTGCTAATAATGCCACCCCCAGATGCTTAATTTAGTGAACTATTAAACATCAGTAAAATGGACACTTTAAATTCATCTACAACTCTTACTGCTTATGGGTCATAGTTTTCCAATTCAGTGTTCCCAAAATGTTCTGGCCAGATCACATGTGTTAGTCATTCAGTCACATCTGATTCTTTGCAACCCCGTGGACTGTAGCCCACCAGGCTCCTCTGTCCATGGGATTTAAAGCAGGAATACTGGAGTGGGTAGCCATTTCTTTCTCCAGGGCATCTTCTCGACCCAGGGATTTAACCCAGGTCTTCTGCATTGCAGGCAGCTTCTTTACCATCTAAGCCACTAGGGAAGTCTCTAGTGGCTCAGATCAGATCACATAGTAGTACTGATAACTGAAGTCTATTCATAATCAAAAACTACTGGAATTGAGAACTCATATAGGCTCCTCATTACTCATAGGCCAACCTTCCCAAAGGTTGGGTTCAAAAAGAGTTTTGGTCAAAGTTTCCCAATGGCATATTCATACAGCTTTATTATTATTATTATTATTATTATTTTTTGGCTGCGTTGGGTCTTAGTTGCAGCATGCAAATTCTTTTTTAGTTCGATCCCATCAGGGATCGAACCCAGGCCCCATGCAATGGGAGCCTGAAGTCTTAGCCACTGGACCACCTGGGAACTCCCGTTCATACAGTTTTATAAATTTCTCCACTGAGGTTTTCACCCACAAGATTAGAGATGCCATAAAGACAAGGATCATCTTTTAATTTCATATCCTCAACATCTAGTATAGCATCCATTAAGAAAAATGGACTGAACAAATGTTTTGCCATGAAGCACCTATGATAGTACAAAATATCAACAACCTAGGGTTATTTCAATAATAATTGAGACCTATTACAGAGCAATCAATATGTACTTAGCATTATGCTAAGTGTTCTACAAATAATATCTCATTTAATTCTCATATTCCTATGATTTGCAAATTCTATAGTTATTAAAAAAAGAGGAATTCAAGGATCAGAGACCTTACATAACTTCACCAAGATTGCTCAGCAAGTTACTGGAAGAACCAGAATTTTTAGAGATCTAATTCTATGTTAAGTTATCTTAAAAACAATTATCAACATAATAATTTATAACAATTGTTAACCTATTGCCTGCACATTCAACTCAGTTTCAAATCTCCTCTAAGAACTCCCAAATTTCATGAAAATATTTTAGCTGTAAGGATTAATATTCATGCATACTACCTCTGAATTTTGAGCATTGCCTTGCATATCACAGATATGAATTTAATGAATATGCATGCTATACCATCCATGAAATATTAAGAAGTGTTAAATCTATATTCATTGACATAAAAATGCTCATTATACATTGTTAAGCGAAAAAGAATGAAGTTTAAAATATGTTTTGCTGTTTAATTATGAACGTACACTAAAGTACAGAAGAGTACCTCAAAGATTATACAACAAAAAATATTGCCCATGATCTCAAAATAATGAGGTTGTAAATGATTTTTCTGAATTTTATCTTTACTTTTTTTCCTATAAACATGCAAATATAACAGATATGAAGTAAACTATGAAAGAATCTATAATTGGTATTTTAAAGTTTATTGTTTAAAAAATAGTTTTAAAGTTCTAAGATAGAGCGTATGTAATCCACCTGTCTACTTTCACAAAAGTTTGAAAAAAAATGTGTTGGAAAGCAAGTGAAAGAGAGACAGGAGGACAACCAAGTAATGGAAACTTACATCTCATTAGCTCTTCTACTACTCAAATCACTATAGTAGTGGTAGTTCAGTCGCTAAATTGTGCCTAACTCTCGCGACCCCATGGACTATAGCCCTCTAGGCTCCTCTGCCATGGAATTCTCTAGGCAAGAATACTGGATTGGTTGCCATTTCCTTCTCCAGGAGATCTTCCTGACCCAGGGATCGAACCCGGGGTCTCCTGCACTGCAGGCAGATTCTCTAAGGACTGAGCCCTCAGGGAAGCCCACTCAGACCACTGTAATAAAAGGCACAACTCTCTTGACTTAACAGTTTAATCTGCTACCACTGATAGCTCTGCTGAAATGAATGTCTGATGCTCTTACACACCTTGAAGCTGATTCCCACTGAATATATTTTTCCCACCCTCTTTAATCCATTTATTAATCCACTTAAGAAATGTTTATGCTCTCTCGATATATAATGATCTTACACATACTCACATATTTTAAATATTCAATACCTAATAAGGTACCTAACAACAAGCATTCCTGAATAAAATATCCCTTGAACTAAAAAGAAAAAAGAATAACATTCTGTGCCTGTCTTCAAGAAAATCCCTGTTTGGCAGGGCTCCCTAGCATTATTTGTTTGCAGCATCCTTTCTTCAGATATAAAATCTATCACAATCTTCCTCAGACTTCCATCTTCACTCTCAAAGTGGCACATCTGGAAACTGACACAAATCCTCAGTGTTAAATAAATGTAAGTGTTTAAAATGAAGACTGCAATATCAGAAATGCTGTATTTAAATAAAAACCACCATCTGCAAGACAAAAGGAGAAATCATTCAATTTTTCACCTTATTTTTTTTTCTTAAAAAACAGTGCAATACATCTTAAATCAATTCACTGCCTGTTGCAGAGAGTCCCAGTGATAGATCTATTTTATTATTGTTTGCTTCAACACCTATTTCCCTCCTTTCTTCTGACTTCTAGCAACATTCTCAAAACCATGCTTACAAACAATAAATACTAAAAGCAGTGGCACTGAAGCATGACATACTCATTTTCTTCGAAGACTGGTTACCACCACAGCACAAAAGTCCAGCTCTGCACCCTCATGAGTAACATTATTTCTATTTAAAAGCTCCCAGAGGAGACAGAAGCGGCCATGTAATTATGTATCTGCAGCCACTCAATCTGCCCTGCTTCCTGCTCATAGACAGTGTGCAGAACTATGGAAAACATTAGTCATTCGGTCTCACAAATCCGCTCCAAAATCAAAGCTGGGGCTTCAGTTGTGTGTCTTCTTGTTTTGCTTTCTTTGTTTTATTTCTCATCCTGGGAAAACACCAGGTTTCAAATTCCCTCCCTTTAACTTGCTACGAGAATGAACACCTAAACAATAATTGTACCCCATCAAGAACTGGGCAGCTCAACAACTGCTGAGAAAAGTAGGTTTGACATTTTTCTCCACAAGACTCCATTCTCAGTTCCTGTACTGGTTCAGCGAACACGGCTATAATTGAGAGAAGTCCAAATGCCAGGAAAGAGTCATCCTACAGGAAATATATATGTAACATATTTTATGCAACTCAGTTTAAGTGAAACTAGTTTTTCCATATTCATATTAAAAATAGTATTTGGCGGCATTTTCTTATTAACATTCTAAATTTAAAAAATGAGAACACTTTCAAGTATGATAATAAGCAAATTATGATACTGTTCACTAATTATTTCCTACTGTTCTGTGGTATCAAGACGTAATTTAAAATTATAATCTTTTACCAAAATCTCCCACTCTCCAAGATTTTTTTTTCAGTCAATAAAAAGAATCAAAGATTTTTCAGGACAGAGAAGATCTTTTCTCTTGTTCAAGGGTAGAAAAAATGCTAAAGCCTCAACCAATTACAAAATAAAGTATTTCAAAATAAAATTCTATGTCCAGTTTCTACAGCTCCCCTTCATAGTCCCAAAACCCCTTTGTAGTACTAACCCCACAGGCTAGCAAACAGTAATTTAAAGATTTCATAGGAATATATGAAAATAGGTGTCTTCCACTGAAAACAGTTCATTCATTAGAAGCAAAAATTAATTTTTTGAGAATAAAAAATACAAAACTAAAATTGGAAAAAAAAAAGTAAAATAGCCCTTCATATCCAAATACTCTAAAATCAAATACTAATACTAACTTTAGGTATTTGAGTTACATAAAGTCTCTAAAGTCAATAAATGCATTTTAACTTTAATTTCCAATAAGTATTTCTGTAAAGATTATTCCTCTTACATCTAACACAGTCAGACTAGAATCAAGAGTTTTGAGATACTGGCTGAAATGCGTGTTACTGGACCCAATTTCTAGCAATAAGTGAAGTGAAAGTCACTCAGTCGCGTCCTACTCTTTGCAACCCCATGAACTATACATTTCTTGGAATTGTCCAGGCCAGAATACTGGAGTGGGTAGCCTTTTCCTTCTCCAGGGGAATCTTTCCAACCCAGGGATCAAACAGAAGTCTCCCGCATTGCAAGCAGATTCTTTCCCAACTGAGCCACCAGACACACAGAAACCCTTATAAAATTTTTTTCACATCACTATTATGCACATCAAACTGTCTCAAATGTCTACTGATGCATATACTGCTTTTTAAATAAAGTTACTTGAACTCATAATCAAGATTTTTTTTGCCTTTTTAAAAGGATGAAATGACCATATCAATAATTCAATTTTATGTTTCAATTTTTTGAAAATTTAAATATATTTATTTTTCATAAAATCATATTTCTATCAGGATAATATCATGTAACAATACATCTCCCTTCAGAATGTTTTTGTATTCAAAGTGACCTCAGGATTCTCTAAGACACATCTGCATTGAGAAAACACTTCAGAAATGTCCTTCTCTAAAGGAGGCCTTCAGTTTCTTTTTAAGAACAATGAGATGTTCATTTCAGGACATGAAGAAGCAGAGATGGCTCAAAGAGTTATATATAGAAGTTGCTAAGCAACCTTGGGGCTTTACATGAGTTATGTTTCAAGCTTGTACCAACAAGAGGGATTATTCCAAGCATCCCAGCAGTATTCCCCAGAGCTGATGATGCTCACTTAGTTTTGGGCACCAAAGTGCTGTTGTGCAGCTAGGATACTTGGCTATGCCTTGATAACTTCAGTGAGAGGTGGCAAGGGAGATGAAGGGGTATCAGTGGGGGGTTTCTGGTCCAGAAATGATGCCCATGGTGATATTCAAACCAACCAAATTATTAAATTGAGGCACTTCAATGGGAAGGATACTTGGTATTCTTCAGCAAAAACATACAAACACAAACTATGCTTAATTCCTGGGCAAAACGCCCTTCAAATTGGAATTCTGCAAATGTCACATGTCTCTGCCTTTGGTGTAGTATGTGTAACATCAAAAGGAAACCCACAGATCTTATAGTTACTTGAGAACAAATGAAAGTCACAGATTAGTAATCTATTACAAGAAACAAAAAAAAAGTCATGAATTACGTAGTGAGTGTTAGAAAATCTTTAAACTAATAGATGGGAATTTGACCAAGGAATTCCCATAACGATAAACTACTTTTTATGATGTGTTATCAATCCATACATGTCAATTTTCTACACTTAAATGCTTAGCTGTAAATAATTTTTTAATCACCTGACATTGAATAATCACTGCATAATGTAAAGCCAAGTATCTCCAATTTAGTTTTTCATTTGATGAGAAACTTTAACAGTTTTTAAGTTAAAGTGCAAAACAGAATATGGATGTCAATATAAAATGAGACTCCTAGCAAAAATAGGGGGGGAGGGAAGCAAGCAGTATATTTTTAAGCTTCTTTTGGAAGATAAATTCATACTGAATAAATTGAAGTGACATTTGGTTTCTCATAAATTCCAGCCTGTCCTGATGGCCTCCAAAGTAACAGATTCTTAAACGTATTTTCACTAAAACTGACACCTAGCCAGAATTATCAAAGCGTAAGATTATTTTTAAAGATGCTTACAGAATAAACAATCATATTAGCTAGTTATACAGAATTATCAATTAACTTCCCAGTTAACACAAAGTTAACTTAATAGTTAATAAAAATTAGTTTCCTGGCAGTATCTATTTTATTTGTGTATTAGCTGTTAGATCACAAACATCATAATACATTGCAAATGAGCCAAATGATATAATATTACAAAGGGGAAAAAGGAATGCTATCAAACACTGAATTTAAAATGTCTCACTAAGCAAGAATCTGCCTCAAATAAAATATAGAAACAAAGACGTCAGTCATCCTAAAGACAGTTAAATACATTCAAAGTAATTCAAACTTTGGGAAAAATATAAAATGTAATAATTCATAAAGTAAGAACTCTATAGGTAGGGGTGAGGAAGAACTATAACAATGCAAAGAAACTGACTTATTCCAACTAATACATTTATGTACTTTCTAATTACCTTGGCCACAGACCTACCTTAACATAGATAGTTCACAGGAAAAGTACAAATTTATCTCCTCTAATTTTTCCTCTAAATAGCAGAAACAGGCAGGTATTAAAAGAAACTAAGAGTAGTAAATCTGGCTAGCAGTGATTTCCCCAGTCTCGAGCCAACGTCTTTAGTTTAGCCAAACATTGCAATAGAATCTATAATAGAAATACATCCTAATTAATACTTAATCATCTAAAAAAATTTTAAAAGAAGGGAGGGAGGAAGGGAAGGAGGAAGGAAGGAAAGTAATGCTCCAAAGAAAAATGTACCATATGAAAAACCAATATTATGAAATAAATTTTAAAACAAATCACTACTCGTGCCCTTGCCAGGTTCCTCTGTCCATGGGATTATCCAGGCAAGAATACTGGAGTAAGTTCCCATGCCCTCCTCCAGGGGATCTTCCTGACCCAGGGATAAACAAGGTCTTCTTACATCTCCTGCATTGGCAGGCAGGTTCTTTACCACTAGCGCCACCTGGGAAGCCCATACGAAATGATATATAATAACAAAGTGAAGGTGAAAGTTGCTCAGTCCTGTCCGACTCTTTGTGACCCTTGAACTATAGAGTCCATGGAACTCTCCAGGCTAAAATACTGGAGTGGGTAGCCTTTCCCTTCTCCAGGGGAACTTCCCAACCCAGGAATCAAACAAGGGTCTTCTGCATTGCAGGCAGATTCTTTACCAACTGAGCTATTAGGGAAGTCCCGTATAATAACAGAAGTGATTAAATGTTTATCATTAAAAATGTGAGGAAACTCTTTAAAGTGTTCAGAATATGAAGAATATTTTCTATTTTTTTCCTCCAAATTCACCATCCAACTTCTTCCACCTTATCTTCAAGAAGCAGTATCAAAAGGAATTCATGTCCGTCTCTGCAGACAACTCCTCTCCAACTGAAATGCAGCTCCAACTTACTATTAGGTCTAGTAGAAACTGGGATTCCCTGGTGGCTCAGATGGTAGAGAATCTGCCTGCAATGCAAGAGATGCAGGTTTGACCCCTGAGTCGGGAAAATCCCCTGGAGAAGGGAATGGCAACTTCAGTATTCTTGCCTGGAGAGTCCCATGGACAGAGGAGCCTGGTGGGCTACAGTCCAGGAGGCAGCAAAGAGTTAGACATGGCTGAGCTACTAACACAGCAACAACAAGGAGCAGAAATTAACCACCTGCCCATTAACATCAAGTGACAAGAGATTTGAACTGCCCATGTTGAAATGAATGTTATCTGATTCACCACATCTTTAAAATGGACATGCAGAATGGAATTCCATGACAAAATGGAAGTGGTAATATAATACATAAGACCAAACCCAAGCAGGTTCTGAAAGCAAAAGTAAACTAAATTGTATAAATTAGTGATTCAGACCACCAAGACACTTGCTTCTACTATATAACAGCCTCTCTAAATCTACACATTTGGCTTCAAGGGGAGCTTTCGATGGCCAAGAAACAGATGAAAAAGCATAAGCCTGCATAATGGATGCATCTGCACAGCATGCTTCAAAGGAGCATACTACAACTCTACTCAGTGGTAACCTCCTTAGTGAGCGAGACTGGGTTGCACAATACACCTGGTTTTCCACTTTGACTGGAATAAAAAGTAACTAGAAGTACAGTTCGACACTGAATTAATGGGCTAGCAACTACATGGTCTGGCCAGCAACTTATAAACTTGAAAACATAAATTTAAAAATCAGTGACAGAGAGGTATGTGACTCTCAGAGAGGTATGATGGACTTCTAAGAATAAATACGAAAGCATGTTGCTATCCTGCCCCATGTAAATACCCCATCAGAGAACATATGTGAAGGGGCAGGCTCTTAAACTAAAGTAAACAAGTTGACCTATTCAGTGGATGTCAGTCACTCATTTTCCTCAGTGAATAAAGTTTTTCCTCATGTACCAAGTTGTGAGGGTGGCAGGAATGGATGCTCTACATGGATTCAACAACATGGTCTTCCTGTCACCCAAGCTAATCTGGCTACCACCTGTGCTGAGTTTGCTGCCAGCCAAGAGAAAGCTGGCTCCATAAACCCCTAGAATGTTACCATTCTCTGGGATGAACAACTAACTACTTGGTAGCAGGGGTGATTACACTGAACCTCTCACATCAAAGAGGTGCAGCATATTCTAGGTATAGATGACTTTGATGTTTCCACTGTTATCACCATTCACGATCTAACACTTTATCAATCGCCATGTTGGATGACACAACCCTGCCTCTTCCCAGAGGGCATATTATACAGATAATGAGGTTCAGTTCAGTTCAGTCACTCAGTTGTATCCGACTCTCTGCCACCCCATGGACTGCAGCAAGCAAACCCTCCCTGTCCATCACCAACTCCCAGAGTTTACTCAAACTCATGTTCATTGAGTCAGTGATGCCATCTAACCATCTCATCCTCTGTCATCCCCTTCTCCTCCCACCTTCAATCGTTCCCAGCATAAGAGTCTTTTCAAATTAGTCAGTTCTTCACATCAGGTGGCCAAAGTATTAGAGTTTCAGCTCCAGCATCAGTCCTTCCAGTGAATATTCAGGACTGATTTCCTTTAGGATGGACTCATTGGATCTCCTTGCTGTCCAAAGAACTCTCAAGAGTCTTCTCCAACACCACAGTTCAAAAGCATCAATTCTTCAGCAATCAGCTTTCCCTACAGTCCAACTCTCACATCCATACATGACTACTGCAAAAACCATAGTTTTGACTAGACAGACCTTTGTTGACAAACTAATGTCTCTGCTTTTTAATAACCTGTCAAGGTTGGTCATAACTTTTCCTCCAAGGAGCAAGCATCTTTTAATTTCATGGCTGCAGTCACCATCTGCAGTGATTTCTGAGCCCAAGAAAATAAAGACTCTCATTGTTTCCATTGTTTCCCCATCCATTTTCCATGAAGTGATGGGACCAGATGCCATGATCTTAGTTTTCTGAACGTTGGGTTTAAAGCCAATTTTTTCACTCTCCTCTTTCACTTTCATCAAGGTTCAGTCCAGTTCAGTCGCTCAGTCGTGTCCATCTCTTTGCGACCCCATGAATCACAGCACACCAGGTCCTCTGTCCAACACCAACTCATGGAGTTTACTCAAATTCATGTCCATCAAGTCGGTGATGCCATCCAGCCGTCTCATCCTCTGTCATCTCCTTCCCCTCCTGCCCCCAATTCCTCGCAGCATCAGGGTCTTCTCCAATGAGTCAGCTCTTCACATGAGGTGGCCAAAGTATTCGAGTTTCAGCCTCAGCATCAGCCTTCCAATGAACACCCAGGACTGGTCTCCTTTAAAATGGACTGGCTGGATCTCCTTGCAGTCCAAGGGACTCTCAAGAGTCTTCTCCAACACCACAGTTCGAAAGCATCAATTCTTCAGCACTCAGCCTTCTTTACAGTCCAACTCTTACATCCATACATGACCACTGGAAAAACCATAGCCTTGGCTGGATGGACCTTTGTTGGCAAAGTAATGTCTCTGATTTCAATATGCTATCTAGGTTGGTCATAAATTTCCTTCCAAGGAGTAAGCATCTTTTAATTTCATGGCTTCAGTCACCATCTGCAGTGAATTTGAAGCCCCAAAATATAAAGCCTGACACTGTTTCCACTGTTTCCCCATCTATTTCCCATGAAGTGATGGGACCAGATGTCATGATCTTAGTTTTCTGAATGTTAAGCTTTAAACCAACTTTTTCACTCTCCTCTTTCACTTTCATCAAGAGGCTTTTTAGTTCCTCTTCACTTGCTGCCATAAGGGTGATGTCATCTGCATATCTGTGATGATTTCTATTTCTCCTGGCAATCTTGATGCCAGCTTGTGCTTCTTCCAGCCCAGCGTTTCTCATGATGTACTCTGCATATAAGTTAAATAAGCAGGGTGACAATATAGAGCCTTGAAGTACTCCTTTTCCTATTTGGAACCAGTCTGTTGTTCCATGTCCAATTCTAACTGTTGCCTCCTGATCTGCATACAGGTTTCTCAGGAGGCAGGTCAGGTGGTCTGGTATTCCCATCTCTTTCAGAATTTTCCAGTTTATTGTGATCCACATAGTCAAAGGCTTTGGCATAGTCAATAAAGCAGAAATAGATGTTTTTCTGGAACTCTCTTGCTTTTTCCATGATCCAGCAGATGTTGGCGATTTGATCTCTGGTTCCTTTGCCTTTTCTAAAGCCAGCTTGAACATCTGGGTGTTCACGGTTGCCGTATTGCTGAAGCCTGGCTTGAGGAATTTTGAGCATTACTTTACTAGCGTGTGGGATGAGTGCAATTGTGTGGTAGTTTGAGCTTACAAATAGCTGTAAAAAGAAGAGAAGTGAAAAGCAAACAAGAAAAGAAAAGATATAAACCTCTGAATGCAGAGTTCCAAAGAATAGCAAGAAGAGAGAAGAAAGACTTCCTCATCGATCAATGCAAAGAAATAGAGGAAAAGAACAGAATGGAAAGACTAGAGATCTCTTCAAGAAAATTAGAGATACCAAGGGAACATTTTATGCAAAGATGGGCTCGATAAAGGACAGAAATGGTACGGACCTAACAGAAGCAGAAGATATGAAGAAAAGGTGGCAAGAATACACAGAAGAACTATACAAAAAAGATCTTCACAACCCAGATAATCATGATGGTGTGAACACTCAGTCACCTAGAGCCAGACATCCTGGAATGTGAAGTCAAGTGGGCCTCAGGAAGCATCACTACAAACAAAGCTAGTGGAGGTAATGGAATTCCAGTTGAGCCAGCTCAAATCCTGAAAGATGATGCTGTGAAAGTGCTGCACTCAATATGCCAGCAAATTTGGAAAACTCACCAGTGGCCACAGGACTGGAAAAGGTCAGTTTTCATTCCAATCCCAAAGAAAGGCAATGCCAAAGAATGCTCAAACTACCGCACAACTGCACTCCTCTCGTCAAGGTTCAGTTCAGTTCAGTTCAGTTCAGTCGCTCAGTCGTGTCCAACTCTTTGCAACCCCATGAATCGCAGCACGCCAGGCCTCCCTGTCCATCACCAACTCCCAGAGTTCACTCAGACTCACATCTATCGAGTCAGTGATGCCATCCAGCCATCTCATCTTCTGTTGTCCCATACTCCTCCTGCCCCCAATCCCTCCCAGCATCAGAGTCTTTTCCAATGAGTCAACTCTTTGCATGAGGTGGCCAAAGTACTGGAGTTTCAGCTTTAGCATTATTCCTTCCAAAGAAATCCCTCGTCAAGGTTACACTTAGGCAATTCACTGGTATTACTAGATGTTTTATCACCCAAACATCCTTTTCAACCCTTTAAAAAATGGTAGAATGGCCTGCTGAAGGCTGTTATGACGACATTTGTTAGGTGACAGCCTAAGAGTTTCAGCTACTGTACTTTGTAAACAATTCACCTGCCAATGCAGGAGACACAGGAAGCAAAGTTTCAATCGCTGGGTCGGGAAGATCCCCTGAAGAAGGAAATGGCAACCCGCTACAGGTTTCTTGCCTGGAGAATCCCATGGACAGAGAAGCTTGGTGTCTACAGTCCAGGGGTTGTAGAAAGTTTGGACATGACTGAGCACACACGATGAAATACAGTATAGGCTTTAAATTAACAGCCAAGATATAGTGTTATCTCCTCCATAGACAGAACACAGGTATAGGAAACAAATGGAGAATATGAGCATAGCCCCTCTCACTCTCATATCTGACAAGGAACAGGGAGAATTTTGCTTCACACTGGAATTTTAGGCTCAGTATATCTAGAGGTTTCAGTTCCCAAGGAGAAAATTCTTCTACCAAGAAACATGGTTATATTTTCAACTAACTGAAAGCTGCTAACAACTCTTTGTCCACCTTGTGTTCTTCATGCTACTGAGCCACGGGAAAAGGAGAAAGAAACTGAGATACAGTTTCACAATGGAGGCCAAGGAGTATTCTGGAAAGCCTTACAGTCCCAGCAAGGAAAAGTCCCATAAAAACAAAACCACAAAGGACTCAGATCCTATAAAAATGAACCTCGTAAATGTTCCCATAAAAGTTCTACTTGCACATAACTCCATCCAGCCAAGGTGGAGGGTAAGGGGAGTAGAAGGAGGCATCTATGATTATAACAGAACCTGTAGCACCTATGTTTTGTATAACTTAATCATATATTTTCTTTCCTTTTTCCTCTGTGCTATCTTATATGAAGAATATTGTGGTAATCAGGGCTTTCCTGGTGGCTCAGACGATAAAGGATCTGCCTGCAGTCTTGGAGACCTGGAATTAATGTTTTATATTTCAATGAGGATATGACCAGTTTGACATCACCTGATGATAAAAGAGCTAATGGGACTTTGTGCACTGCCTGTGTTGGAATCATAAACTTTTTACCTTAAAAAAGCATAAGAGCATAGGCACAGAGGGAAAAAGGGCAGATTGTGCCAGACATCTTTCAATTGTCCCTGCAGGCCCATTCTCCATCATTCTGCACACTGTTCTCTGCCTCAAAAATATGACCTGTATGGACTGTATCAACAGACTTCTGTTGTCTAGAGGGTGTGGCCACTGGAGAGATCCAGAAAGACAACACAGAGAGGAAGGCAAGTCGGGATAATTGTTCTCCAGGCTTCTTCCTTGCAATTGAGTTGTCCCTGTCCCTGGACCAAAAACAACTGACCATCTCAAAACAGATGACTTCACCTGATATTCTCCTTTCTGATTATACTAACTATCCCTTTCCATTATTTCTTCTGGGCCACAGATGGTAGTAACTTAGAAGCTAAGCCCTGGTCACTCCATTATCCACTGTGGTTTCCCTACTATTGTATCTTTATAAATAAATCACCATTAAGATGATATTATTTTTGATTGTCATCTGTTTCCTGTAGCAGACCTGACAGATACAATAAGTCTAAAAACTTATCTTTATTCCCCAAATAAACTTCTATTTCCAAATTAGTCTAGAGGAAATAATAGGAAAAACAAAAACAAAACAATAACAAGAAACCTTTCAGATATACTGTTCGTAGCACCATGAAGAAACTGTCTGCTTTATCTCTTCATTGCTGCAGCACAGCATCTAATACAACATCTGACATAGAGTAAGCATCGAAACACAACTGTTAAATCAATGAATATACATGAACACTACGAGAATCGCAGGGAGCCATGCCGATAAGTAAAATGAAATGGAAAGCCTGCTATTAATCAAGATAATTATCACTCATGAACAGGACATTAGACTACAACATAGCACCTTTATGTTAGCCGAACATACACAACAGGCCCATTTCCATCCAAAGTAACTAAAATCCCAGATTCGACTATATTAAAAAAATATCCCAAATAAATATGGTCATTGTTCCCAGCATCTATGAAATTTAAACATTTAAATCTGCAAGCTACAAATATTGACATTCAAGTTCTAGTACTGTTCCTATAACTAGATGATAGCCACAGCCCAAGTCACCTCAGTTCTTCCCTCATTTATGACAAAAACCTCAGAGACATCCTTAATTCCTCTCTTTTTCTCATATCCAATCCATTAGGAGGTCCTTTTGACTTAGTTTTTATAGTAAATGCAAAATCCAGTCACTCCATTTCCACAATACTGATCAAACTGCTATCATGTTTCACCTGGATTATGCAAAAGCCATAACTCTTCTTGTTTATGTCTTTGCTCCTACAATCTTGTATAATACAGCCACTCAGAATAATGGTGATGGTTAATTTTATAAGTCAACCTGAATGAACCATGAGGTATCAATTATCTGCCTAATGAGGTATCTAAATTTCTGGGTGTGTCTGTGAGAATGCTTCCAGATTAGCATTTGAACCAGTAGACTAAGTAAAACAGATTGCCCTCTGCAATGTGAGGAGGCATCATTCAATCTTTTGAGAGCTTCAGTAGAACAAAAAGGTGGAGGAAGATGGAATTCACTCTCGCTGTCTGACTATGGAGCTAGGACATCGATCTTCTGCCTTTGGATTAAGATTCATAACATCTGTACTCCTGGTTCTCAGGCCTCTGGAGTTGGACTAGAACTTACACCATCTGTTCTCCTGGTTCTTAGAGCTTTGTACTTGGTGTAAGCGACTTATAGTCACTAAGCCGTGTCCAACTCTTAGCGACTCCATGGACTGTAGCCTGCCAGGCTCCTCTGTCCATGGGATTTTCCAAGCTAGAATACTGGAGTGGGTTGCCATTTCCTTCTCCAGGAAATCTTCCTGACCCAGGGATCGAACCTACAGCTCCTTCATTGTGGGTACTTGTTTGTACTTGGACTAGAACTAAAATGCCAGCTTTCCTGGGCCTCCAGCTTCAGAGAGCACATCAGGGGACTTCCCAGCCTCTATGATCATATAAGCAATCTCCTCATAATAAATCATCACGTGTATGCGTTTATGAATGTTTGTGTATATTGATCTGTTTCTCTATAGAACCTTGAATAATACAGTAATCATTTTAAATTGTAAGTAAGATCATATAATTTCTCTGCTTAAAACTCTCCGGTGGCTCCTCATCTTACTCCCAGTAAAAGCCAACCAGCCTTCACAGTAATTCACAAGCACTTGTATATTCATTCTGAGCCTTCACTTTCTTCTGTCATTTCTTACTGCTCTGTCGCTAACTCATTATTCCAAACAGAGTATTCTATTTCCATTTTCCTGAATATTCCAGACAAATCCCTGCCTAAGGGCTTTTGCAATGGCCATTTTCTCTGGTCTAGAAAGCTCTTCCACAGATATCTGCATAACTAATTCCCATTCAGGTCTATGCACAAATGCTAGATTCTCTCAATAGTTCTGACTTTGAGAAAACCTATTTAAAACTACCCCTTCATTCCAATGGCCCTTGTACTTCTCTGTTTTCTTTTTGTCATAGCATTTATCATCTCATATGTATTAGATTTATCATGTACTACTTGCCTCCTGCTGTAAGAAAGTAAGCTCCTTAAAGTTATGTATTTTAGTCTGTTTTGTTCATGCTTAGATATCAAATCCTTACAACAGCACCTGACGGATTGCTCTCTCTTCGTTGTTATGTCCTTTTGTGACCCCCATGGACCTAGCTCACCAGGCTCCTCTCTCCATGGGATTCTTCAAGCAAGAATACTGGAGTGGGTTGCCATTTCCTACTCCAGAGGGTCTTCCCAAGCCAGGAATTGAACTAGCATCTCCTGGATTGGCAGGTGGATTCGTACTACTGAGCCACCAGGGAAGCCCACATGACAGAAAGTGGACTCTAAATAAACTGCCGAAATGAATCCTATTTCTCTACTTGAACAAAGGGTAAGACTTGGACAAATTTGCCTCTTTTACCTATAGAATTATTTATTTTATGCAGTTATTTGTTGGTTTACTAAACATAAATAAGATTTTGCTTGTTTAAGAGTATTAGGTATAATCTAGTATAATACATTTAATGATAGGAATATCTAGATTTATTTCTAAAGTTTTCTAAACTAACTTTAACACTCACTTTAACATATAAGTCATTAAACCATAGTTTTATTTTTAAACAGCACAGTAGTTTTTACATATGGATGTGTATATGTATAAAATAAGTACACTAAATTCCACAGTCTTTTTTCTAGTAGACAACAATAAATAACCAGTATTTAAAGACAAAGTCAAGTCAAAAAGCTACAGAAATGTGTGTTTCAGAGGTCTGCAACTGTGTCAGTTGTTCAAAGTGAATTTTCTTTTTCAAATTAATATGGAATTCTTTGTTTTTATTTAACTAAATACCATTCATTTGGAAAAAGAAAAAAAAAAAGCCCTACAGACACTGAATTGTTGAACCAATATTTGAACACTGTATGTATATAAGTTTTGCAGAGATACCAGATTAACGCAGAGTTCACCATCTACTTTCTGGCACATGTGAGTCTCACCAAGGCATCTGCTGCTGCTGCTGTTGCTGCTGCTGCTGCTGCTAAGTCGCTTCAGTCGTGTCCGACTCTGTGCGACCCCAGAGACAGCAGCCCACCAGGCTCTGCCGTCCCTGGGATTCTCCAGGCAAGAACACTGGAGTGGGTTGCCATTTCCTTCTCCAATGCAGGAAAGTGAAAAGTGAAAGTGAAGTTGCTCAGTCGTGTCCGACTCTTAGCGACCCCATGGACTGCAGCCCACCAAGTTCCTCCATCCATGGGATTTTCCAGGCAAGAGTACTGGAGTGGGGTGCCATTGCCTTCTCCGACCAAGGCATCTTGAAAGAAGCAGTCTCCTCACTCTTCAGATACAAAAAGCATGATGGCCTTAGTATGCTGGCCTAGTATGATGTCCTCTAGATATTCAAATGATTAAGTTCTGTATCCTCTAGATATTCAAATGATTAGTTCATAGATACAGAACCAATACTAGACATATGGAGATTTATTAAAGGAATCGACTCACATAGTTATAGAGACTGAGAATTCCCAAGATCTACAGTCAGCAGCAAGCTAGAGACCTAAGAGAGACAATGATTTAGTTCCAGCTTGAACCTGAAGGCCTGAGAATCAAGAGAGCTGGTAGTGTAAGTTTCAGTCCAAGTCTGAAAGGCAGGAAAATCAACATTCCAGCTCTAATACAGTTAGGCAGAGAGAGGGAATTATCCCTATTCCACTTCTTTTTGTTCTGCTCAGGCCTCCCATGGACTAGATTAGACCCACCCACATTACAGAAGGCAATCTGCTTTACTCACTCTACCAATTCAAAGGTTTTTGCTGTTGTTCAGTCTACTTAGCCTTGAGGACCCCACGGACTAATCTCATTCAAAAATACCCTCAGAGAGACATCAAAAGCAAAAATGTTAAGCCAAATATAACGGCACCCCATGGCCTAGTCAAGTGGATACATAAAATTAGCAAAGTCCCTACGAAACCTATTATGACAGAGATCAAGAAAACGATCATTGCCCTTGCTCTAAACAGACAAAGGTGTTCAGCCCTTTTGTGACTTGAAAGCCATCTGCCCTCTGATTGCACTAATTGGTAAAGGTAAAAAAAAAAAAAAGCCAGATCAGTTGTTGCATACAAGTTGCCAAAGACTGTATTGATACTACATTTTAGCAACCTAAGCAACTAACTGATTAGATTTCCT
This sequence comes from Budorcas taxicolor, assembly GCF_023091745.1. Classification (NCBI taxonomy): domain Eukaryota; kingdom Metazoa; phylum Chordata; class Mammalia; order Artiodactyla; family Bovidae; genus Budorcas; species Budorcas taxicolor. Next base: position 94,148,007 of record NC_068910.1, read on the forward strand.
TAGTCTATATTTATTCTCCAAGATCCCATCCATCAAACCAGCAAACCAAAAAGGAAATGTTATAGGAATCTCCACTGCTGATCCCTTTAAGTCTTTGCAGGTGGCCCTGCTCATGACAATCCTTCCAGGGATGCAGCACTTCTTACAGTTTTTGTTAGTGAAAGGCAGTTTCAGAGGCTTCTACTTAGTCCTTCCTAAATAGTCCTGATTCCACAAAAATTCGACATGAAAACTGGCCTATTCCCATGTCTATTGCCACTGAAGCCGCAGGAAGCTGGAAAGCACACACAAGATTAGGCTGACAAGCCATTGGACCCACACTGATGAAGAGTAAGTGACCTCCATAAGCCTCAACTCTGACTGATGGGCCACTGTGGCATTTACATCCCCAAGATAAATTCAGAACCTATTTTTATTAATTCTCAAAACTCTGGGCTTTTTCCTGGTAAACACCAATTGCCTTTGGGAAAGCCTTGAAAGATTTTTAAAGTATATATTGTGTAGCATTTTATGTCCCTTCTCAAGAGAAATCAGCCTCTCTAATCAGGAGAAGCTGTTCTCCCTGTTTCAATAATACCAGTCAAGTTTCTAATCAACATACCTAGAATTTCCCCAGTTTTATGGACTAGGTAAAAATTCAATAATCAGTCAATATATCACAGTCCTAAAGACATGGTGATCAATTAGTACACACCACAAAAAGCCTGTATTTCAAAAACACTGACTGCTATTCCACTCATGATGCCTATTATTGAAACCAGGCAGGACCCTGTGGAACCCTGGACAAGAAAGCCTTTCTATGTCCCCTGTTTCATGTTTGTAGGGAATAGCCTTCAGCCTCCATGACCTTCCCAGAGTTTCAACAGGCAGGTCCAAACAGTTGCTAATTAGGGAAGGGAGGAGATGCAAAGGGAGGAGCATCAGGGTCCTGGTTCTACCTCAAGGGACACAGACAATATTGTTGAGCTCATTTACAAAACTAAAACCCACAACAAATGGAAGATGTTAGCATTTTTCACTCCAGAGGTCATAGTTTGTTAACCTCCAGAAGCTCATCAGGAGACCACCTGAAGCCAAATTAAAGAAGTGCGTGCCCCGCACACAACCTGATCCTTATCAGCCACTCTTTCCTCGAACTTTTGCTATAAAACTCCACACCAAATCCTCCTAGGTTTGGGACACACAGTTTTTTCTAACCAAGAGTTGTGTCCCCCTTGGCCTGAAAAAGCAATAAAGCTATTCACCCAAAACTCTTGTCTCCAATATTCCATTCAGCACTGGTGCACAGAGGCTGCGTTTTCAGCATCAATATGACAACCGACAACTACAAATTGGCACATTTGCCATCTATCTTCCTCCTCAGAGATTGAATCCTGTGCTGCTGCAGCTGCTGACCTTCAACATGCCCTGAAGGGCATTCAGGGGAGAGAATGAGGCACTCTGTGCTCCAGGGAAACTGGTGGAACAGGTCTCAGATAGATTTTTTCAGGAACAGAGTTCATGATCCCAATCCTTGCATCTCCTCCTATCTACTAAAGCACTAAATCCCTTCATAGTGACATCAGCTCCTCCTGACTTACAGAAAACCTTTTGTAAGATAAGGGCTTGACTGCATGAACTCCCCTTTCACTAAAATCACATATACTGACCTTTCCCCACTGCCTCTTTGGAGCAGTTTCTCAGAGCAATCTGAGGTGCAGTCTCCGAGCTTCAGTCCTCATTTTGCCCCAACAAAATTTAATTTGCAACTCTCATGCTATGCATCCTTTTTGGCCAACACAATTACAGCTACTTTACCAATGAAGCCTAAGCACTGCCAAAGCATTTTGCTACCACTCCAGAATCCTATAATCCGCACTGAAATCAATGAAGCTAGTTCAATGATAGCATATCCCAATGACATTTCCCAGCCTAAACCTACCAAAGGTCTGTTCACCTCATCAATACACTTCTTAATTTTTAATCAAAGGTGTGCTATCTCAGAGCAGAGTAACAAGGTGAATGACAAAACTGTCCATGATAAATCTATTCTACTATTCCCATCTTCCTATGCCTTCTTTCTTCCACCACAGTCTAAAAATGTTCAGGCATCTCAACTTCATTAAAAGTACCCCACTGCTGAGTCCAAGTTCTAGTCAAATAATCAAGTGAACTGTTAGAGCCATTTCCAGAAGCTCCAGCTAATATATTAAATCCAGATTCTTAAGAACACTTATATCAATAAATTTGGTTCCATCTGAATTAACTATATTCGTATCAGTATGTTCCATCTTCCTCAGTCTACTTTTCTTGGAATTCAGCCCAGTACATTACTTCCAGGTTGCTGCTGACACAAATTACCTTGCTTAGCTGATATGCCCATCAACCCTGTGAAAAGTCTAGATATGAAACACTAGGCTCAGTTACGGGCCTGAAGAAATCAAAAGAAACAAAAGTAGATCTGGAAGAGAATAGTATTCCTTTTGCTAAAAAACTTACAAATGATCTCCATGCCTCTGGTTTATCTGTATTCATTTTCATACTTGGCAATCTCTTGAATCAGTGCTTTTCTTTTCCATTTACAAAACTACCACCCCATTCTAAGATACCGTAATCACTTACCGGAGTGCTGAAATTACCTCTTAACACTCTGAAAATATAATTGTTACATACCATTCAGCCAAGGAAACTGTAACAAAAACATGAAGACATCGAAGATTATGAAAAGATTTACTTTCTTAGAAAAACAATTCTTGCAGATATATGGAAAATAGAACAGGCTAGAGTATAGAAGCAAGAAGGCCAGTTCCAAATTGGATCAGACATGGATAGTGGCTTGAACTAGAATATTGGCACCAGAGACATAAAATAACTGTGACATTCAATAGGACATATTTTAGTGAGATGGGACATAGGAAAGAAGGGATACAAGGATGGATGATAGCAGATTTCTACTGAATATATATGTACTGTCATTGACCTGAAAGAAAGAGATGGCAATTTCCAAGTGTAAATTTAAAGGTCAGAAAAGGGACTGGGGTATAGATACAAATTTTGAAATTAATCTATTGTTGTTCTTGCTGTGGAGTCACTAAATCATGTCTGACTCTTTGCTACCCCATGAACTGCAGCTTACTAGACTCCCCTGTCCTTCAGTACTTCCTGGTGTTTGCTCAAATTCATGTCCATTAAGTCAGAGATGTTATCTAGCCATCTCATCCTCTGCCACCCTGTTCTCCTTTTGCCTCCACTCTTTCCCAGAATTGGGGTCTTTTCCAATGAGTCAATTCATTGAATCAGGTGGCCAAAGTACTGGAGTTTCAGCTTCAGCATCAGGTCTTCCAATTAACATTCAAGGCTGATTTCTTTTAGGATGGACTGGCTGGATCTCCTTGCAGTCCAAGGGACTCTCAAGAGTCTTCTCCAACACCACAGTTCAAAAGCATCAATTCTTCGGTACTCAGCTTTCTTTATAAAACAACTCACACATCCACACGACTACTGAAAAAACCATAGCTATGACTAGACGGACATATGTTTGCAAATTAACGTCTCTGCTTTTTAATATGCTGTCTAGGTTGGTCATAACTTCTCTTCCAAGGAGCAAGTGTCTTTTAATTTCATGGCTGCAGTCACTATCTGCAGTGATTTTGGAGCCCAAAAAATAAAATCTCTCACTTTCCACTGTTCCCCCATCTATTTGCCATGAAGTGATGGGACCAGATGCCATGATCTTCGTTTTCTGAATGTTGAGCTTTAAGCCAACTTTTTCACTCTCCTCCTTCACTTTCATTAAGAGGCTCTTTAGTTCTTCTTTGCTTTCTGCCATAAGGGTGGTATCATCTGGATATCTGAGGTTATTGATATTTCTCCCAGCAATGTTGATCGCAGCCTGTGCTTCTTCCAGCCCAGTGTTTCTCATGATGTACTCTGCATATAAGTTAAATAAGCAGGGTAACAATATACTGCCTTGATGTATTCCTTTCCCAATTTGGAATCAGTCTGTTGTTCCGTGTCTAGTTCTAATTGTTGCTTCTTTACCTGCATACAGATTTCTCAGGAGGCAGGTCAGGTGGTCTGGTATTCTCATCTCTTGAACAATTTTCCAGTTTGTTATGGTCCACAGTCAAAGGCTTTGGCATAGTCAATGAAGCAGAAATAGATGTTTTTCTGGAACTCTCTTGCTTTTTCGATGATCCAACTGATGATCTCTGGTTCCTCTGCCTTTTCTAAAACCAGCTTGAACATCTGGAAGTTCATGGTTCACATATTGCTGAAGCCTGGCTTGGAGAATTTTGAGCATTACTTTACCAGCATGTGAGATGAGTGCAATTGTGCAGTAGTTTAAGCATTATTTGGCACTGCCTTTCTTTGGGATTGGAATGAAAACTGACCTTTTCCAGTCCTGTGACCACTGCTGAGGATGTCAAATTTGCTAGCAGACTGAGTGCTTTCACAGCATCACTTTTTAGGATTTGACATAGCTCCACTGAAGTTCCATTACCTCCATTAGCTTTGTTCGTAGTGATGCTTCCTAAGGTCCACCTGACTTTGCATTCCAGGATGTCTGGCTGTAGGTGAGTGATCACACCATCATGGTTATCTGGGTCATGAAGATCTTTTTTTGTACAGTTCTTCTGTGTATTCTTGCCACCTCTTAATATCTTCTGCTTCTGTTAGGTCCATACCATTTCTGTCCTTTACTGTGCCCATCTTTGCATGAAATATTCCCTTGGTATCTCTAATTTTCTTGAAGAGATCTCTTGTCTTTCCCATTCTTTTGTTTTCCTCTACTTCTTTTCATTGATAACTGAAGAAGGCTTTCTTATCTCTCCTTGCTATTCTTTGGAACTCTGCATTCAAATGAGTATATCTTCTCCTTTCTCCTTTCCCTTTTGCTTCTCTTCTTTTCACAGCTATTTGTAAGGCCTCCTCATATAAACATTTTGCCTTTTTGCATTTCTTTTTCGTGGGGATGGTCTTGATCCCTGCTTCTTGTACAGTGTCAGGAATCTCTGTCCATAGTTCTTCAGGCACTCTGTGTATCAGATCTAATCCCTTGAATCTATTTGTCACTTCCACTGTATAATCATAAGAGAGTTGACTTAGGTCATACCTGAATGGTCTAGTGGTTTCCCCTACTTTCTTCAATTTAAGTCTGAATTTGGCAATAAGGAATTCATGATCTGAGCCACAGTCAGCTCCCGGTCTTGTTTTTGCTGATTGTATAGAGCTTCTCCATCTTTGGCTGCAAAAATATAATCAATCTGATTTTGGTACTGACCATCTGGTGATGTCCATGTGTAGAGTCTTCTCTTGTGTTGTTGGAAAAGGGTGTTTGCTATGACCAGTGCATTCTCTTGGCAAAACTCTATTAGCCTTTGTTCTGCTTCATTCTGTACTCCAAGGCCAAATTTGCCTGTTACCCCAGGTGTTTCTTGACTTCCTACTTTTGCATTCTTGTCCCCTATAATGAAAAGGACATCTTTTTTGGCTGTTAGTTCTAGAAGATATTGTAGGTCTTTATAGATTCTTTCAACTTCAGCTTCTTCAGCATTACTGGTCAGGGCATAGACTTGGATTACTGTGATACTGAATGGTTTGCCCTGGAAACAGAGATCATTCTGGCGTTTTTGAGATTGCATCCAAGTACTGCATTTCGGACTCTTTTGTTGACTGTGATGGCTACTACATTTCTTCTAAGGCATCCTTGCCCACAGTAGTAGATATAATGGTCATCTGAATTAAATTCACCCATTCCAGACCACTTTAGTTTGCTGATTTCTAAAACGTCGATGTTCACTCTTGTTGTCTCCTGTTTGACCACTTCCTATTTGCCTTGACTCATGGACCGAACATTCCTGGTTTATATGAAATATTGCTCTTTAGAGCATCAGACTTCACTTCCATCACCAGTCACATCCACAACCGGGTGTTGTTTTTGCTTTGGCTCTGCCTCTTCTTTCCTTCTGGAGTTATTTCTCCAGTGATCTCTAGTAACATATTGGGCACCTACCAACGTGGGGAGTTCATCTTTCAGTGTCCTATCTTTTTTTCCTTTTCATACTGTTTATGGGGTGAGTATTCTCAAGGCAAGAATACTGAAGTGGTTTGCCATTCTCTTCTCCAGTGGACCATGTTTTGTCAGAACTCTCCACCATGACCCATCTGTCTTGGGTGGCCCTACATGGCATGGCTCATAGTTTCATTGAGTTAGACAAGGCTGTGGTCCATGTGATCAGATTGGTTAGTTTTCTGTGACTGGTTTTCAGTCTGTCTGCCCTCTGATGGAGAAGAATAAGAGGCTTATGGAATCTTCCTGATGGGAGAGACTGACTGAGGGGGAAACTAGTTCTTGTTCTGATGGGCAGGGCGGTGCTCAGTATATCTTTAATCCAATTTTCTGTTGAAGGGCAGGGCTGTGTTCCCTCCCTTCTGACCCTGCTGAGATGCCTGAACACTCACAGACAAGTCTGGCTCAGTCTCTTGTGGGGTCACTGCTCCTTTTTCCCTGGGTCCTGATGCCCACGAGGTTCTGTTTGTGCCCTCTAACAGTCTGTTTCCCCTGTCCAGTGTACATTCTGTGTAAGTACCATAAGTTGGAAAGTACTAATTTAAAGCTTGGTAATAGATGAAATCACTTGAGGATAAAAACCTAGAGAAAAATTCTAACTATAATTGTGTATGTGATACTTGCTCTCTCATTCTTTAGCATCACAAAAATTGTATACCCAGGAATGTAATGCCAAGATCGCTTTATCATCCATAATTCCTTATTACCATCAATAATATTTATTGACACTTACTTCTTGCCAAGCAGTCTTCAAACAGATTATCTCATTTCAAAATTCCAATAAAGCTAATATTATAATCCCTATATTAAAGATTTTAAAAATTGAGACTAGGGAAGCTCAATAACTTATCCATGTCACATAACTAATAAGTCAGGAAGTTGACATTTGAACATAGGTCAACTAACTGAAGTCTCAGCTTTTAATTACTGCAAATCATGCACATATTGTCAGCCTATAAATTAACCAGTTTATATGTCTTAAGCAAAATACTTCATGTATTCTGTGTATATGCCCTTCAAAGTGAGAAATTTATCTATATATTCATTATCAAGTAACTTTTCAATACTACCGTTTATCACTGAATTACTCTTATTACCTCCAAGAAGGCAATAACTGCTGCTCAAGAACGAAAACTACAGGCACATCTCCTAAAATCAAACATTCTGGCTGGTAAATACTGAGTGAGCTAATGCCTGCTGCAGGAGAGGTTGAATGTAAAAATCTAACTTTCCTTAACAGAAAAATAAAGTAGTTTACTCCGCCCATCAGCTTAGGCAACACAATAATGTGGTCACACAGATTCTGCAGCTGACTTGATGTTTTACTGAGAGTGTTTTCATTATCAGCTTGAATCTTTTCCATGAGGCTTCTCAAACAGGTAAACCAATATTTCTTTGGCATGTCACCATTTGAGGACTAATTTATATATTCTACTTCTTTAGAAAAATATTTCTGCCGACTTTCTTATTTTTAACCATAAACATATACCTAAATATTATATAAATAGGCATGGCTTTTGCTTCCTGTTTTCCCTGTTAAGTGTTCACTCATGTCTGACTCTTTGCAACTCCACAGCCTATAGCCTGCCAGGCTCTTCTGTCCAGTGGATTCTCCAGGCAAGAATACTGGAGTGGGGTTGCCATTTCCTCTTCCAGGAGATCTTTCTAACCCAGGAATCAAACCTGCGTCTCCTGCATTTGTAGGTGGCTTTTGCTTAAGTTTCTAAAATTTCTTTCTATAGCCCATAACAAGCAAGTAAGAATACAAACTATGTTATAGTACTTTTATTTAACCCTATACTTTTCCATGCATTTGTCTAATTCACATCTGTATTTAATTTTAGCTTCAAGAAAACGTGATATTAAATAGTATTAACAGTGACTACTACTTATTTCAGTGTTTAGTATCTGACAGGCAAAACGCTGACTGCCTTAAATATATCTTCCCACTAAGTTAATCCTTGGAACAACTCTGGCACATAAGTATTCTTGCCTCATTTTCACATATGAAGAAACTATGGCTCCATGAAATAAAACAGTCTCAACGCAGAGCCAAAATTTAAACCTACTCTTGCCCCCAAATCCACGTTCTTGTTTATTATTTGCACTTCCTCCCCTCTGTAAAATGTACAAACTCCTTCTGTAATAATCACTTCTACCGAGCAGCTTGCTAACATATTATTTCCTTGCATTAATTTTCTCCAGGGGATTACAAGAAAATAATTTCTTTCTCCAGATTTGTGGACATGTAAGTAGTAGATGCTAGATGAAAATTTAGTTGGCAAAACAAATGATTTTCTAATTGGAAATCTAAATCATGATTTGGTTGCAGTGAATTCCTGATATGTTAATTCTGTTCCACAGACAAAAGAAAAAAAAAAAAAAGCTCTGAGAGACATAAGGAACGTGCTTTGAGGCGCAATACAACTTCTACTGAAACAATCACATGATCACTAGAATACCTGTTTATTTTAACATGGGATATTGTAGCACAATGTGAAGATTACTAGACAGAGTTAAGCACTTACAAAGCAACAGCACAGGCTCCTTAATTGTAAAGCAGAGACAAAGGCACAAAATCAAACTTAGCTGAAAAATGTGCAAGAATTTGATTGGCAGTGATACATTTTTATGCATTACAAGCACTACAACAAAAGAAAAAAAAAGAAAGAGAAGAAATTCTAATTCTTACAATAAACTAAAAGACTGATTTCATTGAGAACATAGGTAAATATGTTTTGGTAACTAATATGAAAGAAAGAAAATAAAGGGAAGGAAGCAAAGAAGGAAAGGAGGAAGGGAAAGAAAGAAAGGAAGGAAGAAACCTGATAATCTTGGGATGGGGGAAGTGGCCAATACAGTCACCAACTTCAGGCATTCATTGGCCTTGCTACTCAAATTTTGATCCAGCAGCATCACCTGGGAACTTGTTCAAAGAGCATATTCACAGGCCCCACCCCAGACCTACTGCATCTGCATTTTAACAAGATCCACAGAGGATCCAGAGGCTGGGTTCTTGGCTATTCGTATTGTTAAAGAAAGAAAGCAAAACCTCTTAACGACTAAAGCTTTCTCTTAAAATTGTCAATCCAGGCCTTATGCCGTGGCTTTTGGCTAGCGACTGCAGCAATTTTGCTTAATTACAATTCTCTTCACCCACTCCAGTATTCTTGCCTGGAGAATCCCATGGACAGAGGAGCCTGCCGGGCTACAGTCCATGGGGTGGCAAGAGTCAGATACGACTTATTGACTAAACCACCACCACCACCACCACAATTCTCTTCCACCTAGTGTATTTGCAGTTCACCATTGAACAGCACAGTGGGGCTAGGGGTCCCCACCCTCCACACATAGGAAAGTCAGTATATGACTTACAGCTGGCCCTCCCTCTATGCAGTTTCGTTATATACAGGTTTCCTTTGTGATTTCAACAAGTCTCCAATCATGTAGTAATATAGTATTTACTTGTGAAAGAGATCCACATGCAAGTGTACCAACGTAGCTCAAACCTGTGTTCTTCAAGAGTCTGGCGTGCGAGCTACATCACTTCAGTCATGTCCAACTCTTTGTAACCCCATGGACTGTGGCCCACCAGGCTCCCCTGTCCATGGGATTCTCCAGGCAAGAACACTAGAGTGGGTTGCCGTGCCCTTCTCCAGGGAATCTTCCTGACCCAGGGATCAAACCTGCATCTCTTATGTCTTATGCATTGGTAGGCAGGTTCTTTACCACTAGGACCACCTGGGAAGCCCCTCTTCAAGGGTCAGCTGTAATTAAAAGTTAGGTGGTCTCCAACAAATGACCTGGTAGTCCATTAATTTGTTTTGTCTTTGTGAAGGGTTTTATTTTGTTTTGGCTTTTTAAGAACCAACATTTCTTATGAGTGGACATCAGTTTAAAAAAAAAAAAAATTTTCCCTTCCATGACTTAAGTGTAAGTATAAGTGAAGTCGCTCAGTCATGTACAACTCTTTGCGACCCCATGGACTGTAGCCTACCAGGCTCCTCTGTCCATGGGATTTTCCAGGCAATAGTATTGGAGTGGATTGCCATTTCCTTCTCCAGCGGATCTTCCCAACCCAGGGACTGAACCATGGTCTCCCACATTATAGACAGATGCTTTACTGTCTGAGCCAGCAGGGAAATCTCACAGCTTAAACCCTCCTAAATTCTCAATTGACTGACCTTGGATCATCCTGCAAACACCATCGTTCACATATATATATATAATATAAAAACGGGCTTCCCAGGTAGCACTAGTGGTAAAGAATCCTCCTGCAAATGCAGAAGGCATAAGAGAAGTGGGTTCAATCCCTGAGTCGGGAAGATTCCCCAGAGAAGGGCATGGCAAACCACTCCATTATTCTTGCCTGGAGAGTCCCAAGGACACAGGAGCCTGGCGGGCTACAGTTCACAGGGACACAAAGAGTCGGACATGACTGAAGTAACTTAGCACAGATGTACTATATAAGAGTATGTATGCTGTGTGCTAAGTCCCTTCAGTGGTGTCCAACTCTGTGTGACCCCATGGACTGTAACCCACCAGGCTCCTCTGTCCATGGGATTCTCCAAGGCAAAAATGCTGGAGTGGATTGCCATACCCTTCTCCAAGGGATCTTCCCAGCCCAGGGATCAAACCCACTTCTCTTGTGCCTCCTGCATTGGCAAGTGGGTTCTTTACCACTAGTGCCACCTGGGAAGCCCCAAATATGAGTATAACACTAAGTTATTAGCACCTCTTCTCAATATCACTTGACTTCTAACTGGCTGACCAGCCAGAAGATCAATTAATGGTCAAAGAACAAAATGGAAGCAGAGAAAGCAAACAGGAGGAAGGAAAACAGGATACTTGGCTCAGATAAAAAGACTCAGTTACTGTGAAAACATGGCTAATATCTAATAAGTGTATTAGGATCTCTACTCTTCATGAATTCATTCACTCGGGAAACAAATACTTTCTTTTCTAACAGGCTCACTGGAGTGGGTTCCCATTCCCTGCTCCAAGGGATCTTCCTAACCCAGGGATTGAACCTGAGTCTCCCGCATTGCAGGCAGATTCTGTACCATCTGAACCACCAGGGAAACAACAGACTCACTCAGTTCAGTTCAGTTCAGTCGCTCAGTCGTGTCTGACTGTTTGTGACCCCATGAATCGCAGCACGCCAGGCCTCCCTGTCCATCACCATCTCCTGGAGTTCACTCAGACTCACGTCCATCGAGTCAGTGATGCCATCCAGTCATCTCATCCTCTGTCGTCCCCTTCTCCTCGTGCCCCCAATCCCTCCCAGCATCACAGTCTTTTCCAATGCCATACACCAATTCTACTATATGGTGCCACACAGAAACATCACAAGGCAACATAAAGAAATCAAGTATAAATTATTTTCAGCCTTTCATTCTTTATAAGGATGCCTGCAGATTTCTGATGATGAGGCAATGAGGAAGATGAAAAAAATGCCTTAGAGTCTTATCTAAAACATTATTAAAATGAATGCTTAATTGTTGGTATGACAACCACTTGTATTTCTCCTGTCTGGAGTAAGCATTGTATTTATGGTTGACTCTTGTAAGAAAATCTAAAATGCAGTATGTGCATGCATGCTGAGTCACTTCAGTCATATACAACTATGTGCGACCCTATGGACTGTAGCCTGCCAGGCTCCTCTGTCCATGGGATTCTCCAGGCAAGAGAACTGAAGTGGGTTGCTATGCCCTCTTCCAGGGGATCTTCCCAACCCAGGGATCGAACCCGTGTCTCTTAAGTCTCCTGCATTGGCAGGCTGGTTCTTGACTACTAGCACTACCTGGGAAGCCCCCTAAAATGCAGTAAATGCTCTTAATATTTTCTCCTTCTCAGCTCTTATATGAACCTCACACACATTATTTTTCTCCAAAAAAAGAAATCATTATAATTACTTCCAGTTGAGGGGAAAAAAAAAAAAAAACAGTACAATGATTTCTTCCCATTCTACTCAATAAATGACTTATATGTCTCTATAACCAGGCCTCTGCTTTAATTCCCAAGAACCCTGGAACATTCAGTGGTTCCAGTCTTTCCAATTTGAAGATAACAAATTTGGGGAAACTTGTGCTATTTATATTTTACCTTTCCCAGTACTTAAATTTAATGACCCCCCCAAAAAAATCTACTACTTCCTAATTTTAATCATATAGTCCTCATCATTGAAATTGAGTTCACTATTAAGTGATCACAAGTCTGATGGCTTCATTGGGAAATCACAATGAACTTCTATTACATTGCCTAAAAGTGTTGGAAAATACATGCACACCCACACAATTTGTTTAAAATCTAAAAACTATTTTTTTCCTAAAAGAATCCATCACAAACAGAACTAGAAAAAATCTTAGAGAATCATTAAAGACAATGTTTGTGTGGCCCTCAAATTCACATGTCAAAACCCTAACCCCAATGTGATGGTATCAGGAGGTGGAGTTTTAGGGATGTGATTAGGTCAGGACTGTGGAGCTCTCATGAATGGGATTACTGCCTTTATAAGAAGAGATTAGAAAGAGCTTGCTTCCTCTTTCCTTCTCTCTCTGCCAGGTGAGGATACAAGGAGAAGACAGACAGCTCTAAACCAGCAAGAGTGACTTGATCTTGGCCTTTCCAGCCTCCAGAACTGTGAGAAATAAATTTCTCCTCTTGAAGCCACCCAATCTATAGGACTCTGTTATAGCAGTCCACACTGACCAAGGCAGCAATTTATCAGCCAAACCTGACTAGTCACTGAATAGAGGTCCAGGCCACTAATTATTCAGCCAATTATTCTCACACACAGACACATGCACACACACAAACACACACAAGAAAATGCTAAGAAACTGGGATAAAAAAAAATAAGAGAAAGTTAAAAAAAAAATAGAGCACAGAGCCAACAAAAGTCAGGTAGCAACCCAATCTGGCTGTTTATGGCTTATTCTCATTGTTACTAGGTTATAACTGAACCTTAAACAGTAAAGTAAAATAAAACCACAATGGTAATAATAAATTGCAATTAACTAACAATATATCTATATGAAAACATCGTTTTGATGTCATAAAATATTAAGTGCCTAAAATTTTAATACTATCATTGTATTTTCCACCTGAACTTCCCATTAGTGCAAAATCGACTGCTAATAATGTATCATAGTCAGTAGCATTACAAGTTTGAGAAATATTTTGTTCAATAAAATGTTGGATTTTTTTAAGCCTAAGAAAATGTATTCAGACCTGGAATGAATCATGATGTGATCGAGCCTCGGTTGTATTTAAAAGTGTAAATTCTGTTCTAAGCTTTTCCACTCCACTTGAGAAAGAGCAACGACAAGATTCCCAAATGCCAACACAGATGGAAGTTGAGAGGAACAGCAATGAATTTTAAAATGCAAACCATAACCCAAAAAAGAAGTATTCTTCGTTTCTCATTTTTAACACTATGCTGACTATCCCCCAAGAGAGGAAAATCCCCATTTTCTCTCATGTTTGTATACAGATATCAGCTCAGTGAATGGGAAAACTTTTATTTCAACTCATACAAGACATGATATAAAAGCCATTTCTATATACACACAAATGCACACATATAATATATATGATATATACAAATGTATAATACATATTGATAGCATGGCTAGAGTTCTCATTTTATTTTAACCCTGAATCTCTCTATACATATAATTCCTAAAATGTCTTGAAAGCCTTCATCTTATTACAAATGTTTCAAAATCTCAGTGCAAGCCATTATCAGCTAATGATAAGAGAACAATGGCTTTCTCTTATATGCCTCTGTTTACCAGACTTTCCCCATTAAAACCTAAATCCCTCAAGAGAATTTCTTTATTACAGGATTCAGACCCAAAATAGCTTCTTCTCAGCTTAAAATGCTATCATATCTCAAGCCGAAATCAAGCCTAATTCTTGATCATTTGCGAAGGCAATCCAGGAAATTTGTTTCATTCACTTTTAGAATACCAAAGAACATGCTGCCTATTAAGTGAAACTGTTAAGTGAAACTGAATGTCTTTTATTTATCAGTAAAACAGTCTCTTATTCTAGCGTGAATACTGTTCAAGGAAATTTTGTGGATGACTTTAAAACTTCAGGTGGAAAGTTAGAATTCTATTTATAAAGAGAAGTCTGGCTTACAATCTAGAAAACTAAAACAGATCTGAAATAAAATTAAAAACAAGGTATGTTGCCCCCTTAGTAATAAAAATGAAATAATAATTGTGTGAGCCACAGCAACATCGACAAATAGAAGGCACAGTTATCTCAGCATTTGCTATGCAGTAAACACACACAAAAAAAGACATTCCCAGCAAATCTATATAGAATGTTACCAGTGAAGGTGAATGAAGCCAGCAAGGATAGAAATTATTAGTGGCCTGGCTGGAAAAGCATGTTGGGCCTGAGGCAAAAGAAGTTTTTTAAATAGCAGAGTGTTCTGAAATAGAAAGCATGTTAAACAGAATTGCCCGAGGACTGTTAGGAAATGAAAAATTACGCTAACTGCATTGGGAACAGCAGCCTGATAAAAGCACAATGCACAATTACAATCTTCTTCACAAGTAGTATTAGACACGAGAAAGGTTAAGCTGTATGTGAGAAAGGTTATGCCCACCACAGGCCACTACATGATAGAAGAATTACTTTCAAACGTTTCTAGGGACCCTCCAACAACTATGGCAATAAATATTTCTATATTTCTAATATTACAGAACCAGCTGGGCTAGACCCCCAGTCAATATCTATTTGCAAACCACCCCTGGCATGCAAACCTCTACTCTAAGCTCCATGGAAAACACTAAAAGGCAATAATGCGTTCCCTCAACATATTCTTCTCTTCTTAAATTCAAAACACACAGCCAGCATCCCAGGGATGCTCAGTGAGTCAGCAAGTTCTGAGCAGCTACACTGTGGAAAACAGAAGTCTGAGGTAGATGGAAGATAGTATTCCACAGAGAGAATCTGACCGCTCATGAGGGCAGATACACTCATCAACAGGAATGTTTTTAGCTACTATTACAAGGGTCACTATTAAGTATGCAAAGTGAGTGGGTACAAAATGAGTGAAAAGTATGAAGGCTGAAGAAACTATCATCTAGAGGAAACTAAAGCAAGCTGTGAAGAAAGGTGCATAAAACCCAAAACATATATGTGTTCATGCACACAAACACCCACAATATTGTCATTACTTTGAAAAGTGATCAAGGACCAATCCTTCCAACCCTCTTCTCTTCTAAGTAGAGACCAACTCAGGAATAATGCAAGTCATAATGAGTCACCACACATAAGCAAGATTCTCAGGACAAGGAAATTAGGAACAGCTGTTACTTGGGCTGAGTCAAAGTGAGGCTGCATATCCCAAAAGGTCTAGGACAATTAGAGCACAGAGGAGCCACCTGATCTCAGTTACTTCATCAAGAAAGACTACATTTACCTTGGCTGACCCAGGTTTTTGTTCTGTCGCGTGTGTGTGTGTACGTGTGTGTGTGCGTGTGCGTGTGTGTGTGTGTTGTCTGTCATGGTACGGAAGTAATGCATTTAACATATGAAAATATAACACAAATAAGCAATCACTTAAATGAAAAGGGCAAGGTGGACAAGGCATGCCAAATAATCTGGGGGAAATATGGCTACGTAAACACCCCCAGGGTTTAGTACGTGGCATATCTCCATGTTAACATTTAGGCCACCATCCATTTATCTTTTTTCAAGTATTAAAAAGAAAAAGTTACCAGTCAATAATTTCTGACTCCGAGTCTCAGGCTAAATTAAAATCTCTCCGGGTCTACTTGTTTCTGCTACCATGAACACAGGGCTGATCGCATCTTTCTCCCTTCTTAATCTTCCCCTTCAGTGTCTTTTGGGTCATACCAACTCTTATCATAAAAAGCTCCTCTTTGAAATATATAACCTAAGGCTGCACTCTATAATATGGCAGTCACTACCCATATGTGGTTACTGAGTGCTCAAAATATGGTTAGTCCCAATTGAGATGTGCTGTAAATGCAAAAAACACATCACATTCCAAAGACTTAGTATGAAAAACAAATGTGAAATATTTCATCAGTAATTTTTTAATGCTGAAACAGTATATTTTGAATATACTGGGTTAAATAATATATATTATAAAAATTAATTTATATGTTTCTTTTTACCATTTTAATGTGGTGAATAGAAAATTTAAAATTACATGTATGGTTCATATTATATTTCTATTGGATAGGGCTGATCTAGATGAGACACTTATGGTGGGGTCAGGCAGAGTCATTCAGTGTTCATCTGCATTTGTGCAACCTTCCTGACTGGGTGATACTCATCAAAATGTCCCTCTGACTTATTCAGGGATAGGTGTCCTTAACTTACTTAGGAACTGCCTTATTGCCTCTAAAAATAGTCCACCATCCCTTCCAAAAGGGGATTATCTGCTACAAAGAAACATACCGTTATGTTATCAAATATGATTTATAAACTATTTTAGAGGCTTCAGTTCTTACACAATGTAGCAATTCTTACACAAGCACATTCTGCAACTGAACCATTTTTGCAAATAAACTTCCACTTAAAAGCAACAAAAATGTGTGAAGTCAAATTATAATTCATTATGCAGTCATCCTTCAGTATCCACACAGGAGTGGTTCCAGGACCAATTTCCCCTACTCCCTACAGATACCTAAATCCACAGATGCTCAAGTCCTTTATATAAAATGGTGTAGCATGTAGTATTTGCATACAACCTATACACATCCTCCTACACATTTTAAGCCATTTCTAGATTACTTACAATACCTAATACAACATAAATATGTAAATAGTTGTAAACACAATGTAAATGCTATGTAAATAATTACCAGCACAAAGCAAGTTCCAAGTTTCACTTTTTGGAACTTTCTGGAATTTTTTTATTCCAAATATTTTGAATCATGGTTGGTTGAATCCTCAGATGTGGAACCTGCAGACTCTGAGGACCAACTGTAGTTTTAATTTAATATCTTAACTATCATATCCTTTGACTCTTTCCAAAAAACGAGTCCCTTAGACTTTGTCCACATTGAAGACTAAGTCCTCTCTTTATAAAGAAATAATTTCAGGTACTTAAGGTAATTCAAATGAACTCCTTTGTGCTATGTATTCTCCTTTCTTAACAGAACAGGACATGGTTTTGTCTTACAATGCATATTATGCACAAATATCTTCTATAATTGTGTTTACTTATAATCTCTTCAATTAAGGCTCCCATCAAGTATGATGAGGTGTGTGCTTAGTCATGTCCAACTCTGCAACCCCATGGACTGTAGCCTGCCAGGCCCCTCTGTCCATGGGGATTCTCCAAGCAAGAATACTGGAGCGGGTTGTGATTTCCTCCTCCAGGGGATCCTCCCTATCCAGGGATCGAAACTGTGTCTTCTGCCACAGCCCCTCCACTGCACATGGATACTTTACATCTGAGCCACCAGGGAAGCCCCTCATCAAGTAGGAAGTGTATCTTTTATTTGCTCCACTATCATATAGAAAAATGGCTGGGACACAGACGATAGCAAAAATTGGTTTGTTAAATAGAAAATTAAGCCGACAAGCCTATAACTCATATATCCATGTATACCCTGGAAAAATATATGTGGAGAATAATTTTCTTTATGTGATCACCATATCTATCTTATCCTAGAGACCCCTATACAGTGTGAAATTCATGGTAAGATGTAAGAAAAGTAACTTTGATACTAAAATAAAATCACTTTTCCTGAAAATAAGTTAGAAAATCATTATAACCATTGAAATAAAAATCTGATTAACAATACTAGTATGCATGAGTGCGTGCTAAAGTCAATTCAGTCTTGTCCAACTTTGTGCGACCCTATGGACTGCAGCCCTCCA
This sequence comes from Budorcas taxicolor, assembly GCF_023091745.1. NCBI lineage: Eukaryota > Metazoa > Chordata > Mammalia > Artiodactyla > Bovidae > Budorcas > Budorcas taxicolor. The sequence continues at coordinate 94,165,939 of NC_068910.1, forward strand.
GGCTCCTCTGTCCATGGGATTCTCTAGGCAAGAATACTGGAGTGGGTTGCCATGCCCTCCTCCAGGGGATCCTCCCAACCCAGGAATGGAACGCATGTCTCTTAAGTCTCCCGCATTGGTAGGTGGGTTCTTTACCACTAGCGCCACCTGGGAAGCCCAATACTAGTATATATGGATTAATTATTTTCAAAAACCTAGAATATTTGCTTAAAATTAATTTGGCCCATGACAAAACTCATTTTTGAACTAAAGATGGGACCACACCTTGCACTGCTCCTCAAAATACCATCTGATTAACAGCAGCATCAGCACCATCTGTTCAGTTTAGTCACTCAGTCATGTCCGACTCTTTGTGACCCCATGAACTGCAGCACACCAGGCTTCCCTGTCCATCGCCAACTCCTGGAACTTGCTCAAAACTCATATCCATCGAGTCAGTGATGCTCATCCTCTGTCATCCCCTTCTTCTCTTGCCTTCAATCTTTCCCAGCAAACAGGGTCTTTTCTAATGAGTCAGTTTTCTGCATCAGGTGGCCAAAGTATAGGAGCTTCAGTATCAGTCTTTCCAATTAATATTCAAGACCGATTTCCTTTAGGAGTTACTGACTGATCTCCTTGCAGTCCAAGGGACTCAAGAGTCTTCTCCAATACCACAGTTCAAAACCATCAACTGGAAGCTTCTTAAAAATGCAGAACCTCAGGCTCATAAAATGATGTTTAAATGCACTGTAATAAAAATTATCATGACAATGATGATGTCTATTTATTATCTATCAACAGAGTTTTCATAAATCTCTTTTGGATGTTTAGTGCCTCAGACCCATCGTAGCTAGTAATCACTATAGAATGTACAAATTCTCAGAAGTTCCACTTTACTTTTCTGTTAAAGTGGGTAAATTTTTAGCTATCTTATTCAAAAATTTTGTAAAATAAATGTACTAACAAACAAGATGTTATGTTTCATCTCATAACATGTAACCAATTTGTTTGGAAATTGACATGCTCAGATTTCTGATTATTAATAGCACAATGAATCCTGATAAATATCAACATAAATATTAGGACTGAAATAAAACCAAAGGCTAATTTCAGTCAGATAAAAAGCAACTAATCTTGGGAAATATTAATATTAGCATTACCTTTGTTAAGATTTAACAAATCCATTTCTAGAAATAAGAGTATAACATAAAATTTTGGAAATTTACCTGTGATTGAAGTCAAGTAAACAGACACATTGAATGAATAAAATATTTTTCAAAGCAATATTTTTAATAATACAGAACTGAAAAATATATGATACTGATAAATGAGTAGGTTCTAAGTAGAAGACAAGAAATAAGAAAAACTTTGGAAATTAAAGATTACAAATCCTATCTGTATAGAGTAATATCTACATGTGTTTGCAATATAAATCAATAGGATAATGCTATAAAATGACAAAAAATATGCAAATTAAAAACTATAAAAATTCTCAAGTAACTACTTGAGGATAAATTATTATTATCTTTCACGAATTATTTTTCTCCTGCTTCCTAAAGTTTGAGGGGCTGCCATATGATAATAACCAAAAGTTAAAACAAGATCTTAGAAATAAGAAAACTGACAGGTTAATTAGTTCCCACTGCTTTTAATAATCTAGAGTATACATAAAAATTGTCATCATTTATATATTTCAGTGAGACCTAACTAAAGGCTAATTTTTTTTGATCAGGTGGCTCCCCAATATGTCTGTCAGAGTTTAAAGATGAAAGTGATTCCTTAAAAAGGAATTTTTTAAAAAATCCCTTCAAACCTTAAGCAAAAATTAAACTCAAAATGGATCAAATGTAAAATGTAAAACAATAAAACTTCTAACAGAAAACATCAGAGGAAATCTTCAGATCCTAGAGCTAGACAAAGAAATCTTACAGGTGACAACACAAGCACAACCCACACAACAAAACAAAATCAATAAACAGGTTTCATCAAAATTGTAAACTTTTATCTGTGAAAGACACTGTTAAGATGAAAAGGCAAAGTTACAGTCTAGGATAAAATACCTCCAAAACAAGTATCTGACAGTGGAATTGTATCTAGAATGTGTAAAGAAGTTCCAAAATTCAAAGGTTAAAAAAAAAGAAAGACCAATCCAGTTAGAAAATGGACTAAAGATGGAAAGAGACATTTCACCAAAAAGGATACACAAATGGCAAATAACACTTTAAAAGACTTTCAACATAATCAACTATTAGAAAAATGCAAATTAAAACTACACTGGCCTATCACTACAAACATAATATAAAACCTAATATTTTTAAAAGTGTTATTACCAAATGCTGGGAAGGATGCAACGAACTAGTTCCCTCATACAGTTCTGGTGGGAATACAAAATGATACAGATACCATGACAAATAGTTGGGCAATTTCATACAAACATAAACCCACATTTTCTATTGTTGTTGTTCAGTTGCTAGGTTATATCCAACTCTACGTGACTCCATGGACTATAGAAGAACTGTCAGGCTCCTCTATCCATGGAATTCTCCAGGCAAGAATACTGGAGTGGGTTGCCATTTCCTTCTCCATTTGCCAAAGGACCCAACAATTATACTCCTACATAGTTCTCCCAAAGAAATAACATCCAAATATAATATATATATATCTCAGCTTTACTGCAATATTTTTAATGGCCAAAAACTGGAAATAATCCTAATGTCCTTCAACAGGTAAATGGATTAACTGTGGTAAACCCATTCAACTGAATACTATTCAGTGACAAAAAGAAACAAACTACTGATATATGCAATTTGAATGGATGTCAAAGGCATATTCTGAGTGAAAAAAAAGTCAGTTTCAAAGATCATGTATTCTATGATTTAATTCATATAACATTCAAAAAATGAAAAATATTAGAGAGATATAAAACAGATTAGTAATTGCCAGAGTTTAGGGATGGAGGGAGTGGGAGTAGTTTAACTATAAATGAATGTAGAGCTCCTTTGTGGTGATGGATGGTTCTGTATCTTCATTGTAGTGCCAGTTATATGAATGTATACTTGTGATAAAACTGCACAGAAGTATATGTAAAGACTGTTGAAAACTAAATAAGGTCTGCAGATTGTATCAACATCAATTTCCTGGTTTTGAAACTGCAATACAGTTAAGCAACATATTACCACTGGGGCAAGCTTGGCTATTAGGACAGGAACCTGCTCTGTACAATTTTTGCAATTTCCTGTGGTCTATAATTATTTTGACATAATTTTTAAATCCAGTCTAACACAATTCACACTGTATTTTTTACTGTCCTCTAACTCTAAAGTTACCTTAAACCTACTATAACCAACTTCAGTTTTGATAGCATTCTTATTTCTCTTATTTCCTGCTTATGTGTTGCAGTTCTGAGTAGAGGTTTCCTTAATACTACATGGACAGCACACAGTTTTCAATAAGGGCATTTTAGGGAAGTGAAGCAAAAAGGGACTCATTCACTTCACCCACTCCTATCACTAGCAAGCACAATTTACACAACTAAAAGAGCACTGCCAACTGAAATGGTCATACATGTAAACAAAAGCACAAATAAGCAAACAAAAATATCAAGGGTTATTAATGCTGAAAAATAAGAACTAGAGAAGGAAAAAAGCTTGGAAATGACAAACATGAAATTGGTTGTGAATCTCTAGAATCCTGGAAAGATCACCAATCCTCTTGAGAAAAGACTGTAAAACAATGAAAAAGCAATGGTAACTCACACATTAGTTACTCCTGACCTCCAAATAGCAGTATAAAATGATCATGGGTAACAGACCTATAAGCTCTTAGAAAAAAAACTAATATGACCCCACACACATTACTGATCTATTCTGTTATCAAAGAGGAATCATTATGCTGTCTTTACTGTCTAAGACAAAAAAGGAGAACCCCATTTTCCACAAATTGCTCATTATTGTCAAAGAGGAAACACTGAACATGCCGATGATGATAAAACCTATATGTATATATCAAGTCTGTATCAGGTATGTTCTGAAAAACAAAGCATATGCATCTTAAGCTTTTAGAAGAATAGTGTGAAAGCCCATAAACTTGTATGTAGTTAGGTAACAAAAGACAATTCATAGTTTGAAGACTGAGCATTAACTAACTTATCATCTTTATAGTTCTTTTCTTCCTTTTAGGTCCACAAATACAATATTCTTCAAATAACTTAAAAATAAAGCAGATCATTTTTGAGTGAGCCCAGGAGAACTTGGAAAAATTATTAGTAATTGACAAACTCATTTCCTCTCAAAACATCCTCATATTTTTAAGAGTAAAATACCTACGAAATTTAAGAGAGAAGACAGCGGTGCTCCCCAAATCACTGCACCAGGTGACAGAGGTGAAACAAATAGGTTCATCTCAGACTAAGGCAAGCACAAAGGTCTGTACATGTTCCAGGAGAAGAATTTGGAAAAATACAGATAGGGTAGAGCAAAGTGAAAGCCAAGCCCCAGAGGCTGGTGATTCTGAGGAATTTGGCTATAGACTTCTCTCCAAAGCGGAAATGCCTGGATTCTGCTCAGAAAGATCTGTACACAGACATGATATGGGGGAACTATAGCACGATCTCACTGGGACATTTCCTGTTTAGCCAGATATGGTCTCCTCACTAGAGCAAAGGAAAGAGCTGAGGGAAGTTGTGATAGATGAGGTCAAAGGCATTTCTCAGGAGAATATGTGTGCAATGGAAAGCCCATTGATTATGCAGGCTCACGTTCAGCTAAGGATGGCCATGACATGGGACAGCTCTAGTTAATAAGTTGCAAACTCAAGGAATGAGATGGAGTTTACAGGTAAACTAACACATCCTTGGCTAAAATGGACATAGTGAGTTGGTTTGTATTCCTGCTAGGAAGATAGGTATGGTCTCAACATATGCCCAGCCATCTTCTAAGAGTAAAAATAAAAACCATATGCTAAAGATAGTAGAGCTGAAAGATAAATGACAAATCATTGCTCAGAACCAAATCACTTACCTTCACTTTCTTTCTGAGAAATATAAACCTCTATGTCCATAAGTCACAGTTTGTAGGATTTTCTGTTCTTTGAGGGCATGTTTGATTTATGTTACATATACCTAAATACATAACTGACTTGATCACATTCAGTAATAGGGAATGTACTTGTATTATGCAGTTATTCATAATGAAATACTACCTGTGACTAGTTGCTTATCATTTATGAAAATAAAAATAAATTACATTGATGATATTGAGTAACATATGATCTTATTAGTAAAAAAAATATTTCTCACTTGCTAAATATTTGGAAAACTTCAAGGTTACATATATAAGAACTATATATGCAGACTTGGTTTCTGATTATCACATTTTGGATTATCACCTAGAGGATATACCCAGAAACCATCTAATGACAATTTATTCCTCAATGGATCTACTAAAACACACATGAATATTTTATTCCTTTGTTTTATGTATCATACCACAAATTCAAACATACTGAAAATAACTGAAATCATCAGATTAAAAAAAAGAGGATAAGATAGACAAGCTAAGACATGGGATTTAAATTTTTTCTTATTAATAGATTATAAGTTCAGACTCCACTAGATTATTCTCTTATTTGCAGAATTTTAAGCTGCTATTATATATATTTTCCTACTTATTTTCAAAGTTGTTTCTGCTATTAGTAAACTCGGTATGACCATTCCTCCAAGCGTCCAGAGTTCAGGAGGAAGAAATTCCCTGCAGCTGACTGATGCCCAAGAATATGAACACTGAGCAGTCACATGAAAGAAGACAAAAAACAGAAAAGAAAGATCAAGAGAAGAGTGACTTTAGGTTTCTACAGTCAAGCATTTACCTCACTCAATAAAGGGAGCTTTGTGCTCATTATATCCTAGCACTCATCTTGCCTTCAGCTTGTAGTAAACTGGCAATTGCTTTATGACTTTGTCTCCAAGTTAGGGATCAAAGTTTAAACATACTCTTTTCTTTCTCCATTAGATGATGATTAAAACTACCACCTCCTCACCTCATTCACACTATTGCACTGATGGTAAAGAGAAGGCTTAAGGTAAAGATGCTGTTAAGCAGCAAAGAGCTGTGGGGAATTTCTGGTCAGGTTTTTCATCTGATGGTTAATTTCAGGACATAGAATTAAAGAAGCTTATCTTTACATATGTTCCTCGTCCTCAAGACACCCCTATGAGGTGGGAGCAATTCATATTTTTCTGAGAGAGAAACTAAGGTTCACAGAGGTTTACTAATTTGCCCTTGAGTTTGAAGCTATTTAGCATTCATGACAGCTAAAATTCCAACTTCATTTTGCTCTTGCACTTTGCAACATGGACACTCTGCCATATGTTCATTTTTTTTCCATATTCCATGTGAAGAAACTAAATTTAGTATCTAAGTTATTATGATCTTTTAAACAATAGAAATCACTACATTAGGATAGTCACTATAACAATGCCAATTGCACAATAAATTAGTGAATGTAAATTGTATAACATATGTCTAATGTGGATTGTTGCCTTCTTTCGATATACTGGGCTCCTGTTACCCTAAACACAAAACAGAATAGGGTTGATTTTGGATTTAAGATCAAAAAAACCTGGACTCAAAACAGTAGTGAGCCTCTACTGATAAGTGGACATCAATACAAAAAGAGAATCTACTCTTCAGTGAAATAATAAAGTCACTTTAGAATGAAAGCCACCTGATAGCAGCAGTTCTCTCCAATGAAAACACTCATGTTTTCCTTTAATATCTCTATATGCATAATTCAAGTGGAGCACATGCTTTTAAAATACAAGCAGCATGATATGCTTATCAATCTAAAACAATAACACATTTCACAGGGTCTGTGTTATTATCTCAATGATTAACTGGGGTCAGCCTGGTGGGAGCTGAACTGAATCCTCTGACATGTTATCACTGAGTCGTTTCTCAAGAGATGGTGCAGCAGGCTTTAGTTTAGAGCCTAAACTAGGCCAAATGCTCCATGGGGTCATTTTAAGGCACTTTGAAAATGAGAAGAGGTCAGAGCCTCTTGCCCTATCACTATAAAGAATTCCGGAGTGACTCTGGAGTTGGTACAGATCTTCCTGCAAAGAACAAAGGAATCTATCAGTACAGAAGAGCAGGCCAGGTACAACTGGTAATTTTTTGATTCTTTTTTACCTTCTAGAATATGGACATCCACAACTTGGCTAGACACCGAGAGAAAAGTGCACCATTCAGCTACAATATAAAATTCCTGCACTGTGAGAATCAATTTTTGGTGTGGCTGCTGATATACAAACTCTAATCTACATTCTAATTCTGATTAGACACCAGTATAAAAGTTATTTTCATTTTTAACAAAATAGGGATGTTCACTGTAATTGTGATACTTAACACAGTTGGGCTCACAAAAACCTCTTCCCATTCTTGAGCATGCAATTTGACCTGAGGCTCTCTTTAAACTGAATATTCCTTCAGTGATTAAACCCATAGTCTCTGTGGAGTATGGAAATATCTAATTAATAACAAGTTTCTTTATTTTCTCTGGTTATTTTTAGCTTTTTACTTGAACATACATTCCTTTACTCTAGACACATAACTCCTGGTAACTACCTCTTCTTTTCTGTCCATCCATCCTAGCTAACCTTTCTAGCTTAAAGTGAGCTGACCTGAGACTTACTGGTGTAGAAAAGAGAAAAACAAATGCAGAAGACATTCATTCGTTCATTCAAATACTATACTGTTTCCTACAGGCCATTTTTACAGTCTGAGGATATAACAGCGAGTCAAGAATACGGACAACGTACCCACCCATAGGAGCAAATAATGTAGTGGGAGACACAAAAGAGCAAAAACACAACTGGATTACAGCGGATGATCATCCTTACAATGCAGGTTTCCAAGGTGGTAGGTAAGAGGTGGGAAGAAGGTTTGAGGATGAGAAGAGGTCAGGAGAGGCGTGTAATTCACCTCTAGCCTGTGTCGTCAAGCATGTCCAGGCACTAACAAGACAGAAGCAAAGTATGCGCAAGCAGAAGAAATAAACTACTAGAGCCATAGCCAGACCCACGGCTAGACCAAAACATGGTCTCGTGTCCAGGACAGAACAAAGTTCCGGAACTTCAAAGTGATATTCTTTGGACATTTGGTAATGATCTATTCAAGTTGTTCTAGTGATATTTTGGTGCCCCTTATAGAATAGTTTGCAGACATCCCAGCTGCCTCTTTACACTGAGCCCCATTCTGATTAGATGGTACAGAGTGAGAAGGAGGGTACATGGATGCTAAAGAAGTCAGCAGAGACCAGATAATAGTCTTCTAGGTCATGAGAAAGAGACCACACTACACTGTAAGAGCCATGGAACTGTTGAGAAGATTCCAAAAGAGAGAACAACTGTGAGCTGTTTTTATAAACCAGGTTAGAGATACTAGCAACTTGAGTATGAGGATAGCAGTAGGAATACAGTGCCACATATACTTGAAAGTAACTAGGAGCTACTGTTGATTAGACTTGGAGACAAAAAGGAAAAGGGGAGAGGACTAATTAATACCACACATGGAGATAGGGTATAAACGGATAATCAGGCTTGGGATGAAAAACCCTAAGTTCAGTTTTATACACACTGAGTATTACACTTACAGTACATCAAAATGCAGATACTGAGAGTAAGACCAGAAGACTAAGACCAGGGGAGATTTAGGGTGAAAACAGATATGGGCAGCCTCTGTACACAGATGGAATTCTTGGGATGGATGAGAATGCCTAGGGAAAGTATGCATCATAAAATAGAAATACATAAAGGAACAAAACAAAGAGCCCTGAGAATCTCTTATATTAATAATCTGAAAGAGGCTAAGGAGAAACCACTAGAGATAATAGAAAAGCAAAAGCTATAGTATCATGGCTTCAAGGATCTAATAAGTGGTCCAAAATGTCCAATACTAGAGATAAAGAAATATGTGCTAAATTACCAAGAAGTCTTTTTTATGAACTTGTTGAAACAGTTTTAGTAAAGAAAGATTAATTCCAGCTATAGCGAGTCATGAGAACAACTCATCACTGGGCCAGATCTCAGGTTCTTCATGTGTAAAACAAGAAAGACAAAAACGCACCCACTCTTCCTGCCTTGTAGTTCTGTTCTAAGGATTCAATACTATAATATATATAAAAGTTACTATCTAAACTTAAACAGAGGATATAGACAAGTATTACTGCAACTAGGTTGTTCATCTGGCTGTTCATAAATGTGTTTTCTGTTCCACCCACACGGATGAGAAGCCACATTTGACTTACACTGGCCAATATATGAATCAGCCGAAGTAGCTGAGTGCTAGGGAAAAGCTGTAAGAAAACAGTGCATAGTTCAACATGTTCTCTGTTCCTTGCCACTGACACTGTAGAAACATGTTTCAAAATGAAGGCTTCATCAGCCTAGATCCTTAAATGACTGCCATGAGGAGAACCTGACTCATGCTGGCATGTAACACAGGAACAATTAAACGTTGTTTTAAAGCACTAAGATGTTTGAATTACAATACAGCAACTAACAGCCATATAAATAACAGGAAAAAAAAAAAAATGCAGAAAGCCAAAAGGAAAATCCTATCTTAGAAGGTAATCAATGAGACATCATACAGCCTATCACCGAAAATAATGTCTAATTTTTATTTTATGGCACAGAGTAATTCACTAATCATCACACTTGATTCAAAATTCTTATAGTTACAGAAAAGGTAAGCAAGAACAAATGTATGTTGAGGACTTTCTAATGAAGACATGGCCATTGGGGAAGAATAAGACAGTCCATCAGTGAGAAACTGCCTCCACCATCATTGTTATACTGGTGTTATTTGCACTCTAAATTTTCTTTACTGCTTAGTAAGCAAACTTTGCACCTATGTTTGGTTGTATATTTGTGTTAGGCCAAAGATACACTGCCTGAGTGGATGATTAGAAATGAACAGAGAATAGGAATAGTAACCAGGACCAAACTTTATAAAGGAGAAATTCTTTTATTCTTCAAATGCTAAAAGTTAGTTACTGCTGCCAAACACTAAATTACTATTTGATATGCCTAAATGGAACATGTGTGCTGGAAAATGGCAATTACTCAGAACCAAGGCCAGAAGTAGAATTCAGGTCAAAGTGAGGCACAAGGACCCATTGGACCAGCTTTTTCATCAAGAACACTGGACTGCACCCACATCTTTATTCTGGCCTTTGTCCCTCTCATTAGTTCTGACAAACCATGAAAGCAGATCAAAACTGCTTCAATCCCAATGGAGCTGAAGTGAAAGAACATTAAAGAAACACTTACCAAGGAATGTTTATCTATGTGTGAGTTTGTTTTTTTTTTTTTAAAACAGAGAGAGAAAGAAACATAGACAAAACATTTCCATACCTCTTCTTTTAGAAATGTCTTATGTGTCATTTTACAAAGCATTTAAGAAAATTAGTGTCGCTATTAATAAGAACATCAAAAAAATCTGACCATCATCTTTTGCTCTAAATTTTTTTGACTATTTCTAAATCATATCTAATCTTAAACAATGATAATTACATACTCGATTTCTCTGAAAGCACTACTGCAAAAACTGAAGGCAATTCACAAAGTTGTTCCCCAAATGGCTTATATAAAGGCCCAACATCTGATTAACTGAGCAACAACTCAAGGTGACTCCTTTGAGTCTCACGGCATTAGGGCCTTCCCAGGTGGCGCTAGTGTTAAAGAGCCCGCCTGCTAATGAAGGAGACATAGGACACATGGGTTCCATCACTGGGTCAGGAATATCCCCTGGAGGAGGGCAAGGCAACCCACTCCAGTATTGTTACCTGGAGAGTTCCATGGACAGAGAAGTGTGGCAGGCTACAGTCCACAGGGTCGCACAGAGTCAGACACTACTGAAGCGATTTAGCAGGCACCCATGCATTAGGCTATACAAGCTCTGGAATAAAGTGTTGTATTCAACTCTGTGTCCCTTACTTTTTGTTCCTAAGAAAGTGAAATTGCTCTGTCCTGTCCGATTCTTTTGATCTCACGGACTGTAGACTGCCAGGCTCCTTCATCAATGGGCTTTTCCAAGCAAGAATACTGGAGCTGGTTGCCATTTCCTGCTCCAGGGGATCTTCCCAACCCAGGGATGGATCCTGGGTCTCCCACATTGCAGGCAGACTCCTTACCGTCTTACCCTAAGGGACCCTGAGTTGCTGAATAAGTGACAGTGCCAGGTCATCAACCTAAGACTTTCTTTTCCAAACACCAATCAATTGTGTTTCATTACCCTCAGTGCTGCTTCTTGCTACCAACTACTATTAAGTAAGTATTCTACTTGAAAATATGACTAGGTATACTCTGTTGCCATGGTAGTTTTGAAGTGCCTCTGCTAAAAGGGCAGAAACCATTAAATCACAATGTGCTTATCTCACAAATATAACTACTATAACAACTATTTTAGTCTTAAAAATTAGACCTTTTAAGTTGAGCCGACTACTGGAATTATTATCTTACCAACTTTAAAATAAGAGGAGATAAGCTAAAAGTATACTAAATCGGCATCTAGAAGTTTGGCTTTCCTTGACGTTCTCCATCTTCAGGATGACAATGCCAAACACGGATTAAGAGGGTTAAAAAAAAGGCGGGGACCAAGATGACCAAGATACATTTAATCTTCTCCAAGAGGAGCAATATTAACAACGGGGCGGGGTGGGGGGAGTGGGGAAGCTGCCTGAAAGAATCCTATTGGATGTAAAGTCACAATATTGGCTATTAAATAAACGAGAAAGTTTTTAAAGCGCAGTTACACAGGCCGGGTGTTGTTTACACGCTAATTCACAGGACCACCCTGTTGCACTGAAGAATCGTTAAACCTGCGGTGCCACGTTTAATTAAACGTGCGGGCTGGCAGCCAAAGCACACACCCAGCAGCGCAAAATCGCCAATTCGAAAGGAAGAGACAGGGATGAGTAAAGTCTATTCAGCGCTTCTGCTTCTAGGCCGGCGGTAAGAGTTGTCAACCCACAACTCCGGAAGCTGCTGAACCCAATTACTGGACTCAACCCGTCGCCCACTCTCAGAAGCTGCAACCCACCAAGGTGTGGGGCGGGGCCGGCGGGGGTGGAGCCGACGAGGGGCGGGGCCCGCACGGGAGCCCAGAAGACAGGCTTCCTGGTTCAGAGGCGTGGCGGGGGGGGGGGGGGGGACCATGGGGGGATGGGGGAGAGCTCCAAGTTCGGGGGCGGTACCTGCGCTGGAAGTCCGGAGCGTAGGGCTTCAGGTACGGGTCTGTCTCTAGAAGGCGGGCTAGTTCGGGCACGTCCGCCAGAGCGGCAGCTAGCGCCTCCTCAGAGCATTCGGTCCCAGGCGCCTCAGCCGGGGGACCTGCCGGAGCCGCCATCTTCCGCCGCAGCCCGAGTAGCCGAGACCCGAGAGGGTCGAGTGGAGCCGGAGCGGCCGCGGGAGCTTTAGCCAGGAGGAAAGCGGCGAGAGAGGAGCCAGAGGACGCCCGGGCGAGCCGAGGCGAACTGTGGAAGCCCAGGGCCCTTTATAGCCGCATCGGACGGCCTCCTGTCCCCCGTCTCCCCCCGCCGGCGGGGAGGAGCGGGGCCGGAGTGATCCCCAGACGCACGTCCCGCGAGGGGAGGAGACGCCCAGACAGGGCCCTCCGCCTACTCACGCGGCTCCCACCTGGAGGCCGTGGAGACCTGCCCTTTTCCTCCCTCAGCGGCTCCGCCGGGGGTCCTGGCAGACCTTGACCCACCCTGACCTCATTCTTAGCTCCGCAGCAGCGCAGCACCCCCGCCTCCCGCCCCTCTGCTTTTCTTTTTTCAACAACTCTCACAGGCAGCCTACCTTCCAGATGGATGTATGGGTTTTGGAAGGAACTTTTTCTCTTGAGAGTTTTTTATTGTTAGCTGAGTGTTTCAGACAGTTCAAGAATTCACTGTGAGGGGAACAGTGAAGTATCTGTTCTCTCCCAGAACAGTCAAGGGATAGAAAAATACCGTTGAAAAAAATCTTCGTATCGCTTCTTGAGCAGTACTCTCCTCGGTTTTCACTGTCGAGTTTAACCAAAAGGCAATATCCTGAAATCACCCCAGGGATACTCTAAAGTTCTGGTGTTAGTCTCAGGGTTACCAGCGATTGAGGATTGAAATTATGAAAGAACTTTTACCATGCCCCATACCTCAAGAAAGAAAGACCTTTTGTCTTTTTAATTACTGTAAACAAGCTTCAACTATTCTTAAGGAGACAAACGGTACAGGGAAGAGCATTAAATTGGGATTCAACTGGGCCACTTATTAAGGAAGTGATAAAGCAAGCAGTTTCTTCCTCTTTGCTTAAGAATGGGGGCTAGTAGGTGGTCTCCCCAACTTGGAACTTACTTATGTTCTTGCATTCCCGTTAACTGGCTTTTAACTCCAAGATCTTTTTTTAAGACTACAGATTGTTCCCTAAAACAAGTGGACCTGCCAACCCAGGAGTCTCCAAGCTAGTCTGTATCTAGAAACTTGGAGAGGTTTGATGGGTATCTGTCCCAGTTAAGACCGAGATGTGTGGCGAATCCAGGAGGCTTTGGAGAAGGACAGGTTGATCGGCCATGGACCTTCGATTTTAAAGCGTTCAAAACATTTTTTGTGAAAGGATTAATGATGACTTGATGAAAGATTATCTAGTTACAGCCTCAAAGTTAAATAGTGGAGGACTTGGAAAACCTTCAGAAAAACAACATTCAAACATTTATAAACTATAAAATAACACTTGAAACTCAGAAATGCTATACCTAGTAGAGCCACAGAACTGTATTTCTGGTCCTAAACTTTTCTCAGAAATCCAGGTTCCTATTGCTACCTGCCTATTGAAATCGCTATTTATCTGCTTTAGAGTCCTAAACCAAGTATCTCCATAAGATACTAAGTCAGTCTTCTCATCCTTTTTGTTGTCACTCATTCAGGCAGCCTGTTTCTCTTCTTCCTTTTCTCACCTGCAATCCATTCTCTAGTGTTTCCCAAGTTTTAATGTGCCTATTATGTAGTTAGAATTGGAAAAAGGAGTTCAGAATGGTGGTGGCTAAAAGACAAGGAAGGGAAAAGCAGGAGAAAATAGAACAAAGGAAGGTCCAAGGACCTGCGTGAGGCGCTCAGGTAGAACAAACAGCGGTCCTGGCTAGCCCAGTTTACATAGGGCAGGCCCTGGGGTCGGGGTAGCAGACAAAAAAAGGAGCCAAAATTGGACCGATTGGACCAGGAGGCCTCTCTTCTCTTCCTGTCTTTGGGGCGGCATGCCCTCACACCGCGAGGCTGTATTTTCCTTTGCTTTCTAAATAAAACTGAGCTGTAACATGTAACTGTAACGCTGGTCCAAACTTCAAATTTTTGTGAGGAGACAGAACCCAGGAAATTACAAACTCCCCCTACACTATGAACCACTTAGGGAACTTGTTAAAAGTTCAGACTCTTTTGTTTCTGACTGGTGCCTCAAATTTTGAAATTTTAGCAAGCTCCAGAGGTGATGCTGTCTCTGCAGGCTGGAAGCCCAGTTTGAATAGTAAGGCTCCATGCAAGGAATAAATCTTACAACCTAAATGACATGCTTGGTTTGTGAAAGTGACAGTCACTTAGTCATGTCCAACTCTGTGATCCCATGGACTTAACAATCCAAGGAATTCTCCAGGACAGAATACTGGAGTGGGTAGCCTTTCCCTTCTCCCCTGGAATCTTCCCAACCCAGGGATTGAACCCAGGTCTCCCACATTGCGAGCGGATTCTTTACCAGCTGAGCCACAAGGGAAGCCCATACTTGGATTACCTGAAGTTAAATATAAACTCCTTGCTCTTCCTAATAAGACTTCATAATCTGATCCCTGACTACCTTTCTATCATTTACCATTCTCCAGCTTTACTAGTCTGAGATCACACTGACTTTCTTGAAACCCACCTAGCACTTTGTCTCTGAGATTTTGCCCTTTCCTCTGTTAGGAATTTGCTTCCTATAGCTGTTTCCTTCCCAGGATTCACTGAGGTCTCACCATAAATGTCAACTCATCTCTGAGAAGCCTCTAATTCCACTATCTAAATATTTCAATATTTTCTCTCCCATAAACAGTTAAACAAAATTTAGGTGTTTGTTTTTTATTTATTGATCTCCCCTTTTACGATGTAAACTCCAAGAGAGTAGGGGTGTTTTCTATCTTGTTTACTACTGAACAGATATTTATTGAAATCCCATACACCAGCCAGTTTCCTAGATACTAGTGATTAGTGATGGATGATACAACTCCCCACTGCCCATAAAGCTCATAGAATAGGCAGATCTGTAGAGATAGCAAGCAGAGTATTGGTTTCAGAGGGCTGAAGGAAATAGAGTGACTACTAATGGGTAAGGTCTTCCCTGGTGGCTCAGCGGTAAAAAAAATCCACCTGATTTGCAGGAGACACAGGTTCAATCCCTGGGTTTGGCAGAGCCCCTGGAGGAGGAAATGGTAACCTGACCATTTCTCACCAGGAAAATGCCATGGACAGAGGAGCCTGGCGGACCACAGTCTGTCCATGGTGTTGCAAAGAACCAGATGTGAGTGAGCATGTGCCTGCATACACATGTGCATGCACACATACACACACACACAAATGCCTAGAGAGTTTCTTTTACGTGTAATAGAAATTTTCTAGAATTGATCATGGTCATGGTTCCACAGCTCTGTGACTAGACTCAAAACTATTGGAATTGTACACTTTAAGTGGGTTCATGGTATGTGGATTATAGCTCAGTAAAGTTGTTTTTAAAATATCATAATAAAATTTTTAAAGTAGAAATAATATGAAATATATTCTTAAACATATATCCCCTATTGAAAATCACTGAGAAAAAGAAAACCAGATCTGTAATCAAACTCCAAAGAGAGAAGTAAAAATAAGTAATTTCAAAGTAAAAACCAGCAATGATGATAAAGGAGAATGTGTTCCTGAGAAGACAAACTTCAGAAAGAAGAAAATAATAGTAGCCCTTATATCTTTAATAATGTCATTGATGACCCGGGTTCCTTGGTTTTCATTTCCTCCTTATGTAGGCTGTCATCTCAATTTTGTGTGCTCATGATTGTAAAATGGCCACCACAACTTCCCTGCATATTTAACTTATATACAGAGTACATCATAAGAAACGGTAGGCTAGATGAAGCACAAGCTGGAATCAAGATTGCTGGGAGAAATATCAATAACCTCAGATATGCAGTGGAGAAGGAAATGGCAACTCACTCCAGTATTTGTGCCTGGAGAATCCCAGGGACAGATTAGCCTGGTTGGCTGCTGTCTATGGGGCTGCACAGAGTCAGACACGACTGAAGCGACTTAGCAGTGACAACAGCAACAGGTATGCAGATAACACCAACCTTATGGTTCAGTTCAGTCGCTCAGTCGTGTCCGACTCTTTGCAACCCCATGAATCGCAGCATGCCAGGCCTCCCTGTCCATCACCATCTCCCGGAGTTCACTCAGACTCACGTCCATTGAGTCCATGATGCCATCCAGCCATCTCATCCTCTATCATCCCCTTCTCCTCCTGCCCCCAATCCTCCCAGCATCAGAATCTTTTCCAATGAGTCAACTGTTCACATGAGGTGGCCAAAGTACTGGAGTTTCAGCTTTAGCATCATTCCTTCCAAAGAAATCCCAGGGCTGATCTCTTTCAGAATGGACTGGTTGGATCTCCTTGCAGTCCAAGGGACTCTCAAGAGTCTTCTCCAACACCACAGTTCAAAAGCATCAATTCTTCGGCGCTCAGCCTTCTTCACAGTCCAACTCTCACATCCATACATGACCACAGGAAAAACCATAGCCTTGACTAGATGGACCTTAGTCGGCAAAGTAATGTCTCTGCTTTCGAATATACTATCTAGGTCGGTCACATTTTTTCTTCCCAAGGAGTAAGCGTCTTTTAATTTCATGGCTGCAATCACCATCTGCAGTGATTTTAGAGCCCCCCAAAATAAAATCTGACACTGTTTCCACTGTTTCCCCATCTATTTCCCATGAAGTGATGGGACCAGATGCCATGATCTTCATTTTCTGAATGTTGAGCTTTAAGCCAACTTTTTCACTCTCCTCTTTCACTTTCATCAAGAGGCTTTTTAGCTCCTCTTCACTTTCTGGCATAAGGGTGGTATCATCTGCATATCTGAGGTTATTGACATTTCTCCCGGCAATCTTCATTCCAGCTTGTGCTTCTTCCAGCCCAGCATTTCTCATGATGTACTCTGCATATAAGTTAAATAAGCAGGGTGACAATATACAGCCTTGACGTACTCCTTTTCCTATTTCAACCTTATGGTAGAAAGCAAAAAAGAACTAAAGAGCCTCTTGAAGAAAGTGAAAGAGAGAGTGAAAAATTTGGCTTAAACCTAAACATTCAGAAAACTAAGTTCATTGCATCTGGTCCCATCGCTTCATGGGAAATAGACGGTGAAACAGTGGAAACATTGACAGACTTTATTTTGGGGGGCTCCAAAATCACTGCAGATAGTGACTGCAGCCATGAAATACAAAGACGCTTGCTCCTTGGAAGTAAAGTTGTGACCAACCTAGACAGCATATTAAAAATCAGAGACATTACTTTACCAGCAAAGGTCCATCTAGTCAAAGCTATGGTTTCTCCAGTACTCATGTATGGATGTGAGAATTGGACTATAAAGAAAGCTGAGCACAGAAGAATGGATACTTTTGAAACGTGGTGTTGTAGAAGACTCTTGGAGTCCCTTGGACAGCAAGGAGATCCAACCAGTCAATCCTAAAGGAAATCAGTCCTTAATATTCACTGGAAGGACTGATGCTGAAGCTGAAACTCCAATATTTTGGCCACCTGATGCGAAAAACTGACTCATTAGAAAAGACCCTAATGCTGGGAAAGATTGAAGGCAGGAGGAGAAGGGGACAACAGAGGATGAGATGGTTGGATGGCATCACTGACTCAATGGACATGAATTTGAGTAAACTCTGGGAGTTAGCAATGGACAGGGAGGCCTGGCGTGCTTCAGTCCATGGGGTTGCAAAGAGTCAGACACGACTGAACAACTGTACTGAACTGAACTGAACAACTCTAAACAACAATTCCTCATAAGGCCATATCTAAAGGAAAGAAAAATGTTTATATTGTGCATTTTTGCTGAGAAAAAACTTACCTTCATATCTCTTTGAAAATGAAAGTGAAGTCGCTCAGTCGTGTCCGACTCTTTGTGACCCCATGGACTGTAGCCCACCAGCCTCCTCCGCCCATGGGATTCTCCAGGCAAGAATACTGGAGTGGGTTGCCATTTCCTTCTCCAGGGGATCTTCCCAACCCAGGGATCGAACCCAGGTCTCCCGCATTGCAGGCAGATGCTTTAACCTCTGCACCACCAGGGATGGCTAGAGCTAAATTGCATATCCACCCCTACACAACTGACATAGAGGAATGTGACCACCATGATTAGTTTAATTGTGATTCACTGCTTGAATTAAGTCTACCTTCCCTTATTGCATTGCTGCCCAGCATCTGGATAAAATGATGATTCATATCTCATGGAAAAAGAGGGATGGATAATCATTTATGCCATGTCTTCCTTTGCTATCCCTCCTAGATTTTTCTACCCATGAAATTTGCCAGTGTTATTAACTATCTTGTCTCCTTGTGATTGATTTTACTATACTCACAGGGCAAAACCTCAACCTAAAATCAATGAATGTGCCTTCTCCATTCCTTCATCCAGACTGCTTTTGGAGAATACCAAAAAGAACAACAAAATCCCAATAACTATAGGAACAAAAACCTTTCTCATGCAAGGTAATCACAATTTTACAAGGCATGCACTGTATAAGGTATGCCCAAACAAACAAGCAAATGAGGGCATTTGACCCATGGACAAAAGACTATTTCCTTTTCACAAAGGTGCTTCTCTCTCCTCAAGCTATGAATCCTTACAAGTGTGCTCACCAACAGAAAACACTTGTTTCTAAACCACAAAGGTGTGTGACAGCTCTGCCCTCAATTCTCTCCTCTCCCTTGATCGTAACATTCCTTTCTTCATTGCCAAGTTCTTCGGAGATTATCTCATTTATTGTTTAACATACTGTGGGCTCACTTATGTTTCTACTACATTGAAACTCCTTTTTCCAAAACACCCAAAATCACCTAGTTGTTAAACCCAATGGGCAGTTTTTAGTTCTTGTCCTATTTAATCTCTGAAGATTTGGAACTACTGGTCATTTTTTTCTCATCAATTGAGAAAGAAAAGGATAGAAATTTGTGACAAAATTTGAGATAATAAAGATGTTCAACCACTGTGAGATAAGAGCAAGAAAATAAGTCAAGGACAAGATAATTCCTGAATAACGATGAAAGCACAGTAGAGAGTGGACATCCAACACCTGAAATAGTGCCATGTGGCTCAACCACTAGTTTGTTTTTCATTTTGTTGTTTATTGATAAGCTAGGTGTGTGAGCTCAAAAATTAAGTATTTGAATGAAAACTAAAGCTGGAGGGTAAGTGTAGCAGAAGGTTAGTAGGGCTGAGAAACTTGTGCTGGTGACTATGTCATACAAATGCTTAGCCATGGAATTTAGTTAGTAAGGGTGGCTAAAACAATAAAGGAATTAAAAGATTTTTGTTAGCACTAGATATTGATTTAGCAAGGATAAGAGAAGAGGTTGACCAAAAGTTATTTGTGGTTAGATAAGAGCAGTGACTGGATCCAGACTGCCTGAGTTCTCATCAGAGAGCCTCCATATAAACCTTTGCAAATTTCCTTCTCATACCTTCATTTTCTTTTTTCTTTTGATTTTATTGGATTATGGCTGATTTACAATGTTGTGTTAGTTTCAGGTGTACAGCAAAGTGATTCAGTTGTACATATATTCATTATTTTTTAGATTATTTTCTCATACAGTTTATCACAGAATATTGAATAGAGGTCCCTCTGCTATATAATAGGTCATTATTGGTTATCAATCTTAGATATAGTAGCGTGTGTATGTTCTTCCCAAGCTCCTGATTTATCCCTTACTAGCACCACCCCTATATTTCCCCTTCAGTAATCATAAGTTTGTTTTTGACATCTATAAGTCTGTTTCTATTTTGTAAATAAGATCATTTTTATCATTTTAAAAATTAGATTCCAGTATGAGTGATATCATGATATTTATCTTTCTCTGACTTACTTCACTTCTCTGTAGGTTCATCCCCTTATGCTTTCATTGGCAGGTATTTGTATCCACTTATTCCTGGATTAAATTCAGCAGAGACAATGGCCAGCCAAAAATCCCCTCTACCACCTGCCAAGCCTCTCAGGGGACCCTGAAGGAAGAGAAGCACATTCTGTCTTCAGACTCATTCACCTTCTCACTTCTCTACTTAGATGGGTAAGTGGTGAGTGTTCAATATGATAGTAATTGTTTCCACCTGGAAATCAGAGTGAGGCAAACAGCTTTTCCAGAGATGGCATTTAATCATTTTTAGATTGGAGAAGGCAATGGCAACCCCCTCCAGTACTCTCGCCTGGAAAATCCCATGGACGGAGGAGCCTGGTAGGCTGCAGTCCACGGGGTCGTGAAGAGTTGGACACGATTGAGCAACTTCACTTTCACTTTTCTTTTTCATGCATTGGAGAAGGAAATAGCAACCCACTCCAGTGTTCTTGCCCGGAGAATCCCAGGGACGAGGGAGCCTGGTGGGCTGCCATCTATAGCGTCGCACAGAGTTGGACATGACTGAAGTGACTTAGTAGTAGCAGCAGCAGCAGCAGCAGCATTTTTAGATGATAATCCTTTTCAATTACTTTTGTCCTAAACTGAGTGAGAACCAGTGATGTAAAGGTGAAATGCTCTAACTTCTGTGACAAAACCTCTGAGCATCTGGTCAGACCTACCCAAGCAAAATGATGATTTTTATTCCACTGAAAGTACAGGCATCTTTTATTTATTTATGTTATCTCTAGTGATTATTTTATATCTGAAGTTTTTAGTACTTCACAACTTTCTTATTTGAAAGTTTTACAAACTTTCAGGTGCAAAATCTTATAAGAAAGAATCAATTGGCAGAGCTTACTGTAATGGAGTTATTCTAAAGAATTACAGTGATTCTTCAGAATAATAGCTAAAAATAATAACACAGTACTTTCTACAGACTAGGTAAACTGTTTTATACTGCCTGTCAGAAGGGTGCTGATGAATGATATTTATTTTTTGAAGACTTACAAATTAGACAAATAAAATGTAAAGCAATGTATCTATCAAGTTTCCCTAAATGAAACTCAGGTCCCTGGCAAATTTTGCCAGTCCAGAACAAAGCAGAAAGAACAGAAAATGGGGCAGTGATGTGGGGGAGAGGGTTTTATCATGGAAAATTTGTGACAAAGCCCATGGATTAAAGGGGCTTGCCTGCTGGCTCAGTCTGTAAAGGATTTGTCTGCAATGCGGGAGACCTGAGTTCGATCCCTGGGTCATGAAGATCCCCTGGAGAAGGAAATGGCAACCCACTTCAATATTCCTACCTGGATAATCCCATGGGCAGAGGAGCCTGGAGGGCTATAGTCCATAGAGTTGCAAAGATTCAGACACAGTTGAAGTGACAGCACACATGCAAGCCAAACTAACGCTTCTTGCAATATGCTTTTAGGAAGATACCTCGTAACCCCCTTAACCTATTAAAATATCTTGAATGATGGTCCCCCCAAAAGATATGTATGTCCATGTCCTAATCCTTAAAACCTGTGAATGATACTTTATTTGGGAAAGGTCTTTGCAGATGTAATTAGATTCAGAATCTTGAGGTGAAGCGATCATCCTGGATAATCAGGATGGGTCCTAAATCCAATCAGACTGTCCTTTGAAGAGAACTGCTGAGGAGACAGTCACAGAGAAGTCGATGTGACTGTATCATTCAAGTGATTCAGCCACAAGTCAAGAAATGCCAACAGGCACTCTTCAGTGGAAAAGGCAAAGAACAGATTCTCCGTAGAGCGTTCAGAGGAAATATGATCTTCCCAACACCTTGATTTCAAACTGCTGGCCTCCAGAACTGTAGGAGAATACATTTCCTTGTTTTAACCCACCTAGTTTGTGGTAATTTGTTTAGGCAGTCTTTGGATACTAATAGATCTATTCAGTCTTTTTAAAATGAGCTCTCAACAATTGCAGATTGGAAGCTGCAAATCACATTGCTGAGGAATTGCTTTAAGGCATTAATTGGCTTATATACACATACCACCTATTCAAAAAAGGGATTTGAGGTGACTAATAAAAATACTTGTGGTGAATAAAACAACACTGCAAAAGAAAAAAACAACAAATCATAGATTAGAAAAAATTCATGACATTTAAACTCAGGCCTTAGTTCTTAGAAGTAGCAAAAGCAGAGAAGGAAAGATATTAGGTATTTATAATTCTATAAGGTTTGAATTGTTTTTTTCTAGTTAGAAATTTATAAATGATGATATATTGAGTGAGTATGTTACTCAATATATTTTGAATAATATACTTGGAATCCAATTTTAGATTAGCTACAAAGGCCTTTCCTGGGTAATTTTTCCCTATGGATAGTAGCATGATATTGCTGCAATGGACACAGACCTTGGTACCAAGCTGCTGCTGCTGCTGCTAAGTCGCTTCAGTCGTGTCCAACTCTGTGAGACCCCAGAGACGGCAGCCCACCAGGCTCCCTCGTCCCTAGGATTCTCCAGGCAAGAACGCTGGAGTGGGTTGCCATTTCCTTCTCCAATGCATGAAAGTGAAAACTGAAAGTGAAGTCGCTCAGTTGTGTCCGACTCTTAGTGACCCCATGAACTGCAGCCTACCAGGCTCCTCTGCCCATGGGATTTTCCAGGCTACCTGAGTTTAAATCTCAATAGCAAATTAATGTCTTTGTTCTTTAATTTCCATTTTTGTAAAGTGGGAATGCTAGTGGTGTCTGCTTTCATATTGAAAGGATTAAATGGCTCAATATATACATATAGTATTTAGAACATAGTTTATAATAATCATTTAATAAAGGCTAGCATTTATATTTCCTCAAAGGCAAACAATAGCAAAGTAGAGAGATGTGTTCCATATACAATACTTTGCAGTAATCTAGATTAGTACAAAAGTAAGAAGGTGTTAAGATCTGAAAATGGTGAGCATACTCTCAGGGGAAAATATTGTTATGTCTGAAATCTGACTTGCATTCTGGTAGACAGTAACACTGAACTGAGGTTTTCTAAAGGAACCCTCTAACCAGAAATCAACGTGTTCCTTGAATCAATGTTATTAATAGTAAGCAAATGTTTGTTACCAATCAACAAAGAAAAATACAGGAATTAAGAGAAAGTACTTAGATACTTCAATGTCAGTTTGAGTAATTTTATATCTAAAAAATGTAATCATGAGAAATGTGGGCTTTTACTTGACATTTTAAAATTTTTATTTCTTTTAAAAAATGATTTTAATTTCATTTTATGAAGCCAGCAATCCATGACTGACTGAGGGGAAAAAACTTTTCCTTCATAATTCATAGTTTGATAAGCTTTGTGCTAGACAGAACCAGAACTCTTCTCAGAAAATTCTTTATCTGTGCAAGTGCCCTGATGAGTACATGCTGTGGGCTTTCCTGGTGGTTCAGATAGTAAAGAATATGCCTGCAAGGTACAAGATCTCAAATTTTCTTTCTTTCTTTTTTTTTTTTAATAAAGGAATTATACAGGCTTGGAACATTTTAGTAATATAATTAGAATCTATGTTTTATAAGTTCAAGGTCAAAGCTAAAGTATTCAAATCGGGCCTTGTTGTCAGAGATGCCGATCCATTAAAATTGTAGTGTAAGGTGACCAGGCCAAGTTATTGATAGACTAATTGTAAAGTGTGTGGAAGTTGGCTAGGATACTACCCTGGTACATATTCCTTAGATAGAAATGTCTTTGGAGTTGCATAGGTTGAGCCCACTGGCAATAAACAGACAAAGGATGGCTCAAAATACTATAAAATGCCTGTTTATTGATACTAAAGCAAAATAATCTGGATGCTTTAACCATCAACCTAGTCATGCCATATTCTGCTGTAGGACATGAACTTTTAACCTGGGAATAGTAATTTCTCATATTTTGGACTTTGAACATATTTGAATTCTGGTCTCAACCATAAGCCATATGACCTTGGGCAAGTCACTTTCAAAATCTCTTTCACCTTCTATAGTATAAATTAAAGAAAAGCATATCATTGGGAAGATATGACACTACAGTATGATGATATCAAGACCATCACTGGAGGGGTACCAGCCCAAAGCAACTCCATTCATTTAGGAGAAGGAGGCAGAGTTAAGCTATTATGACTATATTTAATAAAAGTCACAGCAGGTAACCTTCCCAATTCTTCCTTTACTCCAATAGAAAGGCTGTCTTGCCCCACCCAAAGGACAAAGAGCTCTGATAATATTAGGATAGGTGAGTTATAATTATGATATATTATAACACTTTAGAATACTGCTTCTTTGAAAATGTATGACAGTCATCTTCAAAATGAACCTTTGGAACTTTGCGTTTCTAAATTTCATTTAGCATATAAGTAAGAGGTTGTTTTTTTTCCCTAAGAAAGTTCTCCTTAAAGATAAATCACTGGAGAAGAAAGAAGCTGACCTAAATTAACTTTGGAACACATTGTTTTGACTGTATACTGTAAGGCTAAAAAAACAATAACTGTACATAAGCATTGTACTCTAATTGTTAAATTTATTTTTTACAGGGGTATAGGCTAGGAATCCTGCAATTATGCTAGGCTACTCTGCATGCCCCACAACTGAAAAAATGAATAAACAAATTGTGGATAATGGAAGCCAGGTTTCTGGTTAACAGAGACTGAAGTTATAAATAAACAGTAGGGGGAAATCAGCATAAACCCTGTGGTGCTAGGGTCTGAGACAGGAATATGAACGCAGGTACACACACACTCAGAAATACAAGAAAATGTGTATACATTGGTTTGTATAATATTTATTTCTTAGCTCTGTCTGCTGAGAGGATAAGGAAGCAGTGACATCCCAGTACAACAAGCATACCCAGCATCAAGATTTTAGTTTCTACACCATTCCCCAATTTTAAAAATACCAGGTTAGGCTTCTTTGAAGAAATGGCTGATTTAGGGAGTAGGTAGAGGAAATTCAAGATGAGCCTGGAGCATTTTATAGTTCAGAAAATTAAAACTTTTTTTTAAAGAAGAGTATGGGAGCATATTAAAAAGACCATATGAGCCTCAAATGATCCTCAGAAAGAGTCCTCAGATGGCCAAAGCAAGAGTCATTTGAGCAACAAAATAAATAAAGACTAGCCTTGGACATTTAGTTGTAGTGTTTATAACCCAAAAGAGCAAAGTAATTATCAGTGAGTCCACGGAAATGCATGTAATTGATTGAACATTTAATATGTAAATGTGGGAGAAGGGGAAGAAATCCTCCTTCAGAAAAATTCCAAATAATTTAGGTAAAGCTTTCCAACTCTAGGAAGTATAGCTTAATTCTATTCCACTGTATATGATCTGGATTTATTTACTTGCTTCCAAATAATAGAATATGGAAAGCAGAAAAATAGGAAATTTATAGTGGAAAAAACTGTCAGAGTCCATCTTAATTAAGCAACCAAAGTTAATACCACCAGTGATGAGACATGTTAATCTGAGGTACTCCTTGATATGATTTGATAAGAAGCACACTTCAACTCTGAGAGACTCTTCTTCAAAACTCCATTGAGAATCCTATTCATGAGAAAATATCAGACAAAACCAGACTGAAAGATGCTCTACAAAATACTCTTAAAAATCATCCAGGTCCTTAAGAACCAGAAAAGACTGGAAAACTGTCACCAGTTGAAGGATACATGATGACTAAAGGTAAAGTGATGTCCTGGAATGGATTCTGGAATTAAAAAAAGATGAAATATTAATAAAATCTCAAGATTGGTTAATAGTATTATACCTATGTTAATTTCTTAGGATTAATAAACGTCCTTATACAAGATGTTAGCATTAGAGGAAATTGGGTAAAGGTATATGGAAACTCATTCTGACATCTTTACAAACTTTTTATAAATTAAAAATTTTTCAAAAATAACTTTTTAAATGTTTATAATGTTAACGAACTGAACTGAACTGAACTGATGAAAATTTAAAATATTGATTTTTTTTTTATTTTGGAAAGACATGCAGGTTTCAGAAACTATTTTTCTATGATTTTAATTTTTTCTTTTTAGAAAAAAGAAAAAAAAACCCTTGCAATATTTATTTCCCTTGCTTTTTCCCAGTGGGTTTTTAGCACTTACATAAACCTTAATGCAAATGAAAATATATGCTAATATTTTAGTAATGTCATAGTTAACCAAAAATTTCTGACTCTTCTAATGGAATTAAGTGTAACAGATTTTCTGAGCTTAACTCATTGAGTTTACACAGCTGCCATTTAAGTTTTCTGGTGGCATAGTGTTCTGAGAAATTTAAAGGAGCTGCTACAAGTACCTAATTAATCCTTACAAAGTTGATATAATCTGATTCATTAAAAGAATGATGTGTGACTGGCACTGAACTAGAAATTTTTAATTACCATTTTGTACTTTGCTGATAACTTGATCTTTGGTGAAAAAAGTGACTGTCTTTAGGTGATGTACCAAAAAGTTTAAAGCACAGAACTTCAGGAAATAGGAAAAAATTACAGATAAATGACCTAGATTTTAAGAACTTATTCTTCTTGTCTTTTGAGATAGTTTTCCCTATACTATTAGATTCTTAAAGCAAGTTTATAGCAACTCATTCTACTTGCCTTTCTAACTCGTTATTTTATTTTCGTAGCTAATACAGAATTTTCACATAGCATTGAGAAACTTCAGCTATTTAACATGTGAAATTGCTTTTCAATCTGAGTCATTTCTTTCACTATTTGCTTCCATCTATTTTTATCCAAATGTTTCCATTTTTTCTAGAAATGTTTTCTATTTTTCATGATTTTCTTTTAGCTTTTACTTTTCCTTTCATTAACAGTTGTAATGATGCCTTTAAAACTTAAAAAGATTCAATTTTCAAAGATAATGCAATGAAACACAGGTTATTTAATGTTGGCATTAAAGGATTTTTTTTTCCACAAAAATTCTATCCTAATGTAAAATTAACAGTCTAGGTATAAACTGAACAATAGCAAAGTTTTTAAAGAACTTTTTCAGAGATAATTAATCTTGCAGATATCCCTACTTGCCCACATTTATAAACACTTCCTAAATTAACTATTACATGGGAAGGTAACATTTTCTAGACCATAAATAATTATCTCATAACTTATTTCATGAGAGAGTTTATCATTTCACCTGATTTACTATTTTACAGTTATATTGTACTTTTGATCTAAAAAAAATGTTTGACAGAGAAAGGTTGAAACTTTTCCTTAGTAAGATGAAGTCAGAAAATCTAAGAATACCTCTAATATAAAAGGATTGTACACTTTTCTGTGAAGTCATCACTACTTATTAAATGACATATTCTCTAGCAGTATCTAGGTTTGTTTTTTTCTTTTTCTTTTTTAGTGAACAATACTTGGAATAGAATGTCTTGCTCATTAAAATCAATAGTTCTTCAGAGTACAGGGAATGTAGTTTAAATTAAAAAGATATACATATGTATGTGTGAAAAAATTGGCTTAAAACTCAACATTCAGAAAACTAAGGTCATGGCATCCAGCCCCATCACTTCATGGCAAATAGATGGGGAAACAATGGAAACAGTGACAGGCTTTATTTTGGGGGGCTCCAAAATCACTGCAGATGGTGACTGCAGCCATGAAATTAAATGACACTTGTTCTTTGGAAGAAAAACTACAACCAACATAGACAGCATATTAAAAAGCAGAGACATTACTTTACCAACCAAGGTCCATCTAGTCAAAGCTATGGTTTTTCCAGTAGTCATGTATGGATGTGAGAGTTGGACTATAAAGAAAGCTGAGTGCTGAAGAATTGATGCTTTTGAATTGTGGTGTTGGAAAAGACTCTTGAGAGTCCCTTGGACTGCAAGGAGATTCAACCAGTCCATTCTAAAGGAAATCAGTCCTTAATATTCATTGGAAGGACTGATGTTGAAGCTGAAACACCAATACTTTGGCCACCTGATGGGAAGAACTGACTTATTTGAAAAGACCCTGATGCTGGGAAAGATCGAAGGCAGGAGCAGAAGGGGACAACAGAGGATGAGATGGTTGGATGGCATCACCAACATGATGGACATGAGTTTGAGTAGGCCCTGGAAGTTGGTGCTGGACAGGGAAGCCTGGCATGCTGCAGTCCATGGGGTTGCAAAGAGTCAGACACGACTGAGTGACTGAACTGAACTGATGTATGTGTAGCTAAATTTTCTTTGAAACTATACATAGAGTTTCATAATCTTCCTGTCACCTGTCTCCATTGTTAAGATCAGCTGAGACTTCAGGTCAGATGGAGTAACAAGGGTTGGATTTACTCTCCTGTATGAGAAGGCAATGGCACCCCACTCCAGCACTCTTGCCTGGAAAATCCCATGGACAGAGGAACCTGGTGGGCCGCAGTCCATGGGGTCGCTAAGAGTCGGACACGACTGAGCAACTTCACTTTCACTTTTCACTTTCCTGCATTGGAGAAGGAAATGGCAACCCACTCTAGTGTTCTTGCCTGGAGAATCCCAGGGATGGGGGAGCCTGGTGGGCTTCCGTCTATGGGGTCGCACAGAGTTGGACATGACTGAAGCGACTTAGCAGTAGCAGCAGCATGAAACAACAATGACAACAAAAATATCAAATCAAGGTGCTGGGCATCAGGCAACCGAAGAAAGTGATCTCTGAGAGACAGAAAACAAATAAGGTGAGCCTTGTAAATGTCCTAGGTTAGTGTCACCAGAGAATTTCCAAGCCACAGTTCAGGGAAGAGGAACACATGCAGAACCTGGCCTGGGGAAGTGGAAGCTGAGGTCCAGAGGAAACAAGCAGGCTAGAATTCATAGGACAACACCATAAAGGAGAGAAATGCACAGAGAAATAACCTAGAGTTATGAACATGGTCCTTGCTGAGTATTCCATAGAGTACTGATCAGTTTTTTCATTTGAAGAAATGGCTAGAGGCTGTGAAATAACCTTTCCAAAGAATTAAAGAGAACAGTGCTTAACATTCACACAGGGCCAAAAAAATACTGGTTCCCATCAGTCAGACTAGAAAAACTCTTAATTCATGTAGCATTTTGTAGAGTACTCAGGAAGGCCTTGTCTCAGTGATGGGGGTTAATTGGCTCTATGCTGCGTAATTTTCTGGATGCGGCTAACAACTCTTAAAAGTAAGACCCTAAGGATCTGTTTCCAAGTCACTTAACTGCATGTATGAAGGAAGCTTAAGAATGTATATAGGAATAAGAAAACATCCTCTCGACAAGTAAAATTCCCAAGTTCTGGCATCCAATCAAAGATTTGCAGACATACAAAGAAGCAGGAAGACATGATCCATATTGAGAATAATCAGTCAATTAAAACTGACTTAAAACGGACACAGTTGTTAGAATTAACAGGCCCAAGGAGATAAACACAGTTATTATGCCTAGAGTAGATATGTCTAAAAAGTTACATAGAAAAATTGAAGATATGAGAAAGACCCACATCAAACTTCTAGAGATAAAAAATGCATTGTCTAAAATGAAAATTTAAGGTATTGAAGAAATAGCAATAGAAATTATGTGAAATTTAAAACAGAAAAAAATAATTTTAAAAAAGATTGCAAAGAACACCAGTGAGCCGTGGAACAACTTCAAGCAACCTTTTATGTATGTAACTAGATCCCTGAAGTAATGAAAGGAGGAGGGACAAACAAAATATTTGAAGAAATAGTGACCAAAATTTTCAGAATTTTATGAAAAGTAAACGCCACATTCTAAGAAGCTAAATGAGCCTTAAGCACAAAAAAATGTGTTGAAAACTACACAACACCTTTTATAATGAAATTACTTTAAACCAGTCATAAAGGGAAAAATCTTCAAAGTTGCCACAAGAAAAGAGACATATTGTGTGCAAACAAAAATAAGGAAGACAGCATATTTCTCACTGGAAAAACTCAAAAAGTAGAGAAATAGCTTTAAAGATGTGAAAGGAAGATTGACAACCTAGAGTTTAATATTCAGTGAGCATGTTGTTCAAAAATGAAAGCAATAAAAGATAGTTCAGACATACAAAAGATGAAAGAATTCATTTTGAAAAGACCTACACTACAAGAAATTTAAAATTTGTCAGGCAGATGAAAAATGATGCCAGATGAAAATAATTCA
This sequence comes from Budorcas taxicolor, assembly GCF_023091745.1. Taxonomy (NCBI): domain Eukaryota; kingdom Metazoa; phylum Chordata; class Mammalia; order Artiodactyla; family Bovidae; genus Budorcas; species Budorcas taxicolor. The sequence goes on from NC_068910.1 coordinate 94,196,228, forward strand.
TCTAAAGAAATGAAGAGCATCAGAAAAAATAACTACATGGGTAAAAATAAATTTTCTTATGGTTTAAATTTTATTTAAAAGATAATCAATTGTTTAAACAAAATAGTCGCAATGTATTATGTGTTTTATAACATATGCAAGTAAAAGGAGTTAAAAATGGTATAAAAATTAAGTAAAAACAGAAGCCAACTATCTGCAACTCACATATCATGATATAGAATCACTTGATGTCATAAAGTGATAAGTTAAAGATGTATCCAAAAACCTTAATATAATTAGCAAAATAACAAAGCAAGAAGGTATAACTAGTAATCCAACAAGGAGATGAAATGGAATTGCTAAAAAGATACTCAGTTCAAAAGTGGGTGGAAAAAGAGGGAAGCTGAACAAAGAAAGGAAGGACCAAGAAGAAAACAAATGAGAGATAATGGACTTAAAACTAACTATACCACTAGTCATATTAAATATAATAGGTCCACATATTTCAGTTAAAAAGATTGTCACATTGGATGAAACAAAAAGACCCAACTCAATTCTGCCCATAATAAATTCAATTTAAACATAAATATACATAAAAGATGCTACACAAAGAAGCTGAGACAATCAACCTAATATCAAGCAAACTGGATTTCAAGGCAAATAATATCACCAGGGACAAAGAAGTTCATTTCTTAATGATAAAGAGGTCTATTTATCAAGAAGATATAATAATCCTAATTTTTTTTACATTTGAAAACAGATTTTCAAAACACAAAAAGCAAAAACTGATAGAACTGCAAAAAGACAAATATCCACTACTAGAATTGGAAATTTTGTCTTCTCTCAATATATGACGGAATAATAGACAGAAAAATCTATAACAATGTAGCATATTTGAATATTATCAACACACTTAACTTAGAGAACAATGCTATAGTGTTCTAACACTCCATCTAACAACAGTAGAATGCACCTTAAGTGCACATGGAAAATTTACCATGATAGACTGCATATATATAGGCATATATATAATAAAAGTTTCAATAGCTTTAAATGGATTAAGTTCTAAAGAATATGCTCTTTGACCAATGAGCAAATTGAATGAGCAAACAATAAGAGAACTATATCTGGAAAATCCCCAAATGGTTGATAGTAAATAACACACTTCTAAATAATCAGTTCAGTTCAGTCGCTCAGTTGTGTCTGACTCTTTGAGACCCCACGGACTGCAGCACGCTAGGCCTCACTGCCCATCACCAACTCCTGGAGTTTACCCAAACTCATGTCCATTGAGTCGCTGATGCCATCTAACCATCTCATCCTCTGTCATCCCTTTCTCCTCCTGCCCTCAATCTTTCCCAGCATCAGGGTCTTTTCAAATGAGTCAGCTCTTCACATCACGTGGCTGAAGTATTGGAGTTTCAGCTTCAACATCAGTTCTTCCAATGAACACTCAGGACTGATCTCCTTTAGGATGGACTGGTTGGATCTCCTTGCAGTCCAAGGGACTCTGGAGAGTCTTCTAAATAATATATGGATTAAAAAAGAAATAAAAATGGAATTAGAAAATATTTTGGACTAAGTGGAGATAAAAACATAATATGACAGAAATTTACTGGGGTGCCACTAAAGCAATAATTAGAGGAAAACAGGTAGCATTTAAAATCTGTATTAAAGAAGAAGAAAATTCTCAAATCAGTGACTTCAGCTTCTACCTTTAAAAAACTAAAAAAAGAAAAGCTAACTAAACCAAAGTAGGTAGAAGAAATTAAAAGATCATAAGAGAAGTCAATGAAATATAAAATGAAATTAATAGAGAAAAACAAAGAAGCCAAAAATGTAATTCATGGAAAAGATTGATAAAGTTGGTAATTTTTAGAAAATTTGCAAATTCATTGCAACAGTATATAAAAGATTGTACAACATGAGCAAGTAAGGCATTTAAGGAATGCAAGGTTGGTTTAACATTTATAAAGTAATCAATATAATTGACCATATCGAAAATCTAAAATGAAAAATCATGTGATTATTCTCCATGAACATAGAACAAATATTTGACAGAATCCATCCTCCATTACTGACAGTAATGCTCAGCAGAGCACAAAAAAGAAGGACCTTCATCAACCTGATAAATACTGTCTATAAAAAAAACACACCTTCAGCTAACATACTTAATGATGAAACACTAAATATTTTCCCTTTAAAATCAGCAATAACAAAATCATGTCCACTCTTAGCACTTTTGTTCAATATTGTACTGAAAGTTCTGAACAGTGTAATCAGGGAAGATAAATAAATAAAGGCATGCATGCATGCTAAGTCACTTCTGTTGTGTCCAACTCCTTCTGACCCTATGGTCTATAGCCCACCAAGCTCCTCTTTCCTTGGGATTCTGCAGCCAAGAATACTGGAGTAGGTTGCCATGCTCTCATCCATGGGATCTTCCAGATCCAGGGATCGAACCCACATCTCTTAAGTCTCCTGCACTGCCAGGTGGGTTCTTTTCTGCTAAACCTGGGTAGCCCAAATAAATAGAGTTCTTCCCAATTGGAAAGGAAGAGGAAGTGTCCTTATTCAAAACTAATGTGATTTATATATATAGATAATTGAATGGAAACATCAAAAAAGCTACTAGAACTAATAAATGAGTTTAGTGAAGCTGGAGAATACAGATAAAATCACATAATTGATTCTATTTCTCAGTTCAATTCAGTTCAGTCGCTCAGTTGTGTCCAACTCTAAAGAGGCAGGTCAGGTGGTCTGGTATTCCCATCTCTTTCAGAATTTTCCACAGTTTATTGTGATCCACACAGTCAAAGGCTTTGGCATAGTCAATAAAGCAGAAATAGATGTTTTTCTGGAACTCTCTTGCTTTTTCCATGATCCAGCGGATGTTGGCAATTTGATCTCTGGTTCCTCTGCCTTTTCTAAAACCAGCTTGAACATATGGAAGTTCACGGTTCATGTACTGCTGAAGCCTGGCTTGGAGAATTTTGAGCATTACTTTACTAGCATGTGAGATGAGTGCAACTGTGTGGTAGTTTGAGCATTCTTTGGCATTGCCTTTCTTTGGGACTGGAATGAAAACGGACCTTTTCCAGTCCTGTGGCCACTGCTGAGTTTTCCAAATTTGCTGACATATTGAGTGCAGCACTTTCAGAGCATCATCTTTCAGGATTTGAAATAGCTCCACTGGAATTCCATCACCTCCACTAGCTTTGCTCGTAGTGACTCTAAGGCCCACTTGACTTCACATTCCAGGATGTCTGGCTCTAGTTGAGTGATCATACTATCGCGATTATCTGGGTCGTGAAGACCGTTTTTGTACAATTCTTCTGTGCATTCTTGCCACCTCTTCTTAATATCTTCTGCTTCTGTTAGGTCGATACCATTTCTATCCTTTATCAAGCCCATCTTTGCATGAAATGTTCCCTTGGTATCTCTAATTTTCTTAAAGAGATCTCTAGTCTTTCCCATTCTGTTGTTTTCCTCTATTTCTTTGCATTGATCACTGAGGAAGGCTTTCTTATCTCTTCTTGCTGATCTTTGGAACTCTGCATTCAGATGTTTATATCTTTCCTTTTCTCCTTTGCTTTTCACTTCTCTTCTTTTCACAGCTATTTGTAAGGCCTCCTCAGACAGCCATTTTGCGTTTTTGCATTTCTTTTCCATGGGGTGGTCTTGATCCTTGTCTTCTGTACAATGTCTTGAATCTTCGTCCATAGTTCATCAGGCACTCTTATCTATCTATCTAGTCCCTTAAATCTATTTCCCACTTCCACTGTATAATCATAAAGAACTTGATTTAAGTCATACCTGAATGGTCTAGCAGTTTTCTGTACTTTCTTCAATTTAAGTCTGAATTTGGCAAAAAGGAGTTCATGATCTGAGCCACAGTCAGGTCCTGGTCTTGTTTTTGCTGACTGTATAGAGCTTCTCCATCTTTGGCTGCAAAGAATATCAGTTCATTTCAGTCGCTCAGTCGTGTCCGACTCTGTGACCCCATGAATCGCAGCATGCCAGGCCTCCCTGTCCATCACCATCTCCCAGAGTTCACTCAGACTCACGTCCATTGAGTCCGTGATGCCATCCAGCCGTCTCATCCTTGGTCATCCCCTTCTCCTCCAGCCCCACATCCCTCCCAGCATCAGAGTCTTTTCCAATGAGTCAACTCTTCACATGAGGTGGCCAAAGCACTGGAGCTTCAGCTTTAGCATCATTCCTTCCAAAGAAATCCCAGGGTTGATCTCCTTCAGAATGGACTGGTTGGATCTCCTTGCAGGCCAAGGGACTCTCAAGAGTCCTCTTCAACATCACAGTTCAAAAGCATCAATTCTTCAGCACTCAGCATTCTTCACAGCCCAACTCTCACATCCATACATGATCACAGGAAAAACCATAGCCTTGACTAGACGGACCTTAGTTGGCAAAGTAATGTCTCTGCTTTTGAATATACTATCTAGGTTGGTTATAACTTTTCTTCCAAGGAGTAAGCGTCTTTTAATTTCATGGCTGCAGTCACTATCTGCAGTGATTTTGGAGTCCCCCAAAATAAAGTCTGTCATTGTTTCCACTGTTTCCCCTTCTATTTATTTCCCAAGAAATGATGGGACCGAATGCCATGATCTCCGTTTTCTGAATGTTGAGCTTTAAGCCAACTTTTTCACTCTCCTCTTTCACTTTCATCTAGAGGTTTTTTAGCTCCTCTTCACTTTCTGCCATAAGGGTGGTGTCATCTGCATATCTGAGGTGATTGATATTTCTCCCGGCAATCTTGATTCCAGCTTGTGTTTCGTCCAGTCCAGTGTTTCTCATGATGTACTCTGCATATAAGTTAAATAAGCAGGGTGACAATATACAGCCTTGACGTACTCCTTTTCCTATTTGAAACCAGTCTGTTGTTCCATGTCCAGTTCTAACTGTTGCTTCCTGACCTGCATACAGATTTCTCAAGAGGCAGGTCAGGTGGTCTGGTATTCCTATCTCTTTCAGAATTTTCCACAGTTTATTGTGATCTGCACAGTCAAAGGCTTTGGCATAATCAATAAAGCAGAAATAGATGTTTTTCTGGAACTCTCTTGCTTTTTCCATGATCCAGCGGATGTTGGCAATTTGATCTCTGGTTCCTCTGCCTTTTCTAAAACCAGCTTGAACATCAGGGAGTTCACGGTTCACGTATTGCTGAAGCCTGGCTTGGAGAATTTTGAGCATTACTTTATTAGCATGTGAGATGAGTGCAATTGTGTGGTAGTTTGAGCATTCTTTGGCATTGCCTTTCTTTGGGACTGGAATGAAAACGGACCTTTTCCAGTCCTGTGGCCACTGCTGAGTTTTCCGAATTTGCTGGCATATTGAGTGCAGCACTTTCAGAGCATCATCCTTCAGGATTTGAAATAGCTCAACTGGAATTCCATCACCTCCACTAGCTTTGTTCGTAGTGATGCTTTCTAAGGCCCACTTGACTTCACATTCCAAGATGTCTGGCTTTAGATTAGTGATGACATCATCATGATTTTCTGGGTCGTGAAGATCTTTTTTGTGCAGTTCTTCCATGTATTCTTGCCACCTCTTCTTAATATCTTCTACTTCTGTTAGGTACATACCATTTCTGTCCTTTTTCAAGCCCATCTTTGCATAAAATGTTCCCTTGGAGTCTCTAATTTTCTTAAAGAGATCTCTAGTCTTTCCCATTCTGTTGTTTTCCTCTATTTCTTTGCATTGATCACTGAAGAAGGCTTTCTTATCTCTTCTTGCTGTTCTTTGGATCTCTGCATTCAGATGTTTATATCTTTCCTTTTCTCCTTTGCTTTTCACTTCTCTTCTTTTCACAGCTATTTGTAAGGCCTCCCCAGACAGCCATTTTGCTTTTTTGCAAAGAATATAATCAATCTGATTTCGGTGTTGACCATCTGGCAATGTCCATGTGTAGAGTCTTCTCTTGTGTTGTTGGAAGAGGGTGTTTGCTATTACCAGTGCATTCTCTTGGCAAAACTCTATTAGCCTTTGCCCTGCTCCATTTTGTAGTCCAAGGCCAAATTTGCCTGTTACTCCAGGTATTTCTTGACTTCTTACTTTTGCATTTCAGTCCCCTATAATGAAAAGGACATCCCTTTTGGGTGTTAGTTCTAAAAGGTCTTGTAGGTCTTCATAGAATCGTTCAACTTTAGCTTCTTCACCGTTACTGGTTGGGGCATAGACTTGGATTACTGTGATATTGAATGGTTTGCCTTGGAAATGAACAGAGATCATTCTGTCATTTTTGAGATTGCATCCAAGTACTGCATTTCGGACTATTTTGATGACCCTAGTGGCTACCCCATTTCTTCTCAGGGATTCCTGCCCGCAGTAGTAGGTATAATGTTCATCTGAGTTAAATTCACCCATTCCAGTCCATCTTAGTTTGCTGATTCCTAGAAAGTTGACATTCAGTCTTGCCATCTCCTGTTTGACCACTTCCAATTGGCCTGGATTCATGGACCTAACATTCCAGGTTCCTACAGTGGAAACAGGGTCAGACTTAATTTTTTGGGCTCCAAAATCACTGCAGATGGTAACTGCAGCCATGAAATTAAAAGACGCTTACTCCTTGGGAGGAAAGTTATGACCAACTAGATAGTACGTTGAAAAGCAGAGACGTTAATTTGCTGACTAAGGTCCGTCTAGTCAAGGCCATGGTTTTTCCAGTAATCATGTATGGATGTGAGAGTTGGGCTGTGAAGAAGGCTGAGCGCCGAAGAATTGATGCTTTTGAACTGTGGTGTTGGAGAAGACTCTTGAGAGTCCCTTGGCCTGCAAGGAGATCCAACCAGTCCATTCTAAAGGAGATCAGCCCTGGGATTTCTTTGGAAGGAATGATGCTAAAGCTGAAACTCCAGTGCTTTGGCCACCTCATGCGAAGAGCTGACTCATTGGAAAAGACTTTGATCCTGGGAGGGATTGGGGGCAGGAGGAGAAGGGGATGACAGAGGATGAGATGGCTAGATGGCATCACAGACTCGATGGATGTGAGTCTGAGTGAACTCCAGGAGTTGGTGATGGACAGGGAGGCCTGGCATGCTGCGATTCATGGGGTTGCAAAGAGTCGGCCACGACTGAGCGACTGAACTGAACTGATGCAATATTGCTCTTTACAGCATTGGACCTTGCTTCTATCACCAGTCACATCCACAACTGGCTATTTTTTTTTCTGCTTCAGCTCCGTCCCTTCATTCTTTCTGGAGTTTTTTCTCCAATGATCTCCAGTAGCATATTGGGCACCTACTGACCTGGCAGTTCCTCTTTCAGTATTCTACATTTTGCCTTTTCATACTGTTCATGGGGTTCTCAAGGCAAGAATACTGAAGTGGTTTGCCATTCCCTTCTCCAGTGGACCACATTCTGTCAGACTTCTCCACCGTGACCCAGCCATCATTGGTGGCCCCACATGGCATGGCTTAGTTTCATTGAGTTAGACAAGGCTGTGGTCCTAGTGTGATTAGATAGACTAGTTTTCTGTGATTATGGTTTCAGTGTGTTTGCCCTCTCTCTGATGCCCTCTTGCAACACCTACTGTCTTACCTTGGGTTTCTCTTAACTTGGATGTGGGGCATCTCTTCACGGCTCCTCCAACAAAGCGCAGCTGCTGCTCCTTACCTTGGACGACGGGTATCTCCTCACCACTGCCCCTCCTGACCTTGAATGTGGAATAGCTCCTCTAGGCACCCCTGTGTGCGCGCAGCCACTGCTCCTTGGACTTGAGGTTTCTCCTCCTGGCCGCCGCCCCTGGCCTCGGGTGGGGGTTAGTGCCTCCTGGCTGCCGCCCCTGGTCTTGGACGTGGGGTAGCTCCTCTCAGCTGCTGCCCCTGACCTCTGACGTGGGTAGCTCCTCCTGACTGCCACCCCTCACTTCGGACGTGGGGTAGCTCCTCTTGGCTGCTGCCCCTCAGGCAACTCATGAGAGAATTAAATCTTTCTAAATTGCAACTACAACAGCATCAAAAAGTATGAATTACTTAGAGATCAATTTGGCAAAAGTTGTGCAAGGTCTATACACTGAAAACTACAAACCATGTGTTTAACAAATAATAGATCGGTTAAATAAATGTAGAGACATACCATGCTCAATAATAGGAAGAATCAATATTGTTTAGATGTCAATTCTCTTCATATTAATCTATAGAATTAATGCAATCCCAATGAAAATCTCAGCAGACTTTTTTTTTCCTAAATTGAAAAATTGACCCCCCCCCCAAAAAAATCATATGGAAATCCAAAGGACTTGGGAAAATCAAAGCAAACTTTAAAAAGAAGGAAAATCATGGAGGAATAATACTATCTGACTTATAAGACTTATTACAATGTTATAGTTATAAAGATAAAGTAGTATTGGGGCCAAAAGAGAAATATAGACTAATGGAATAGAATTGACAGCCTAATAATGGACTCATGCCTGTATCATCAACTCACTTTTGACAAAGTCCAAAGACAATTCAGTGAAGAAAGAATTGCCTTTCAATAAATGATACCTGAACAATTGGATTTTGCTATGTAAAGGAAATGAACTTTGACATATACCTCTCACTGAGTACAAAAATCATCAAATGGGATCATAAAAACTGTTAAAACTATAAGGCTCATAGAGTAAAACATAGGAGAAACTCTTCTCCCTTGGATTAGGTAAATCTTTGATATCAAGGTTAGGACTTTATTCACAGATAAACAACATACTGATAAATTTCACATAATACAAATAAAAATTTCTGTTCTTTGAAAGACATTCTGAAAAGAACTAAATGAGAAGATACTGGCTGGGAGAAAATATTTGCAAAGTACTTATCTGATAAAGGACTTTATCCAGAATGCATAAAGAACTTCCAAAACTCAGTTATAAGATAATTTGACCTCTGAGCCCACACTTTCTGCTTTCTTGGACAGTGAAAGAGTGTGTAAACTAAGTAGACCAACTAAACTGCAGTGATACATTTATATTCGGAAACTAAGCGGCAACATCTAATTAAAGCATAAAGCATGCTGGAACCAGGAAGTAACACTGAAAATGGTAGAAAAAAGTGATTCAGGATCAGACGGGACAGGTTAGATCTAGTTAGATTATGTAAATAGCTTTGACCAGTCTGGCAAGGCTGTTTAAGACACAGAGTCTACAGTTGAAGCACATATTTTAGTGTGTGAGGAATGGTACCATTTGGTGGACAAAGAGATCTCCCACATATTGAGTCATATAGGAATCAATCGGATGTGACTCATGGCTGGTGGGGATCTGTGTGTTCATCGTATATCCCAAGCTTGGAGTGGAATATGTAGCTTACAATATGTAGCTCTATATATGTGCATGCTAAATGATTTCAGTCATGTCTGACTCTTTGCAACCCTGTGGTCTATCTCCCACTAGGCTCCTCTGTCTATGGGATTCTCCTGGCAAGAATACTGGAGTGTGTTGCCATGCCCTCCTCCAGGGGGTCTTCTTGACCCAGGGATCGAACCCTTGTCTCTTTATGTCTACTGCACTGTCAGGCAGATTCTTTACCACTAGCACCTCCTGGGAAGCCCCCATATGTAGCTCTACTGGAGTAAAAAGGGTTTTGCTGAGAGAATTTCCTTTAAGGGTCTTATTCCTAAAGAAACTAAAGTACTATATGGAGATTTGGGCTCAGATTTGAAGACTTGAGACAAACCCTTCCTTACAGGGCAAATGCAGGAGTCTTGTGGAAAAAAAAAGGGAAATAAAAGTGTTGAAAAGGGCAAAAGAAAACGAAAATTTACTGATATAATAGACTTCATTAAAAGTTATAGCGGTATCAAGAAGGGGACATTAGGGATTGATGATGATTAGATGATTGTTTGTGACTAAGAACGCAACACTGGTAGAGTTATGGGATAAGAATTAGATGTTATCGAGACAAACTAGACAAAGTTAATAGCAATGCAGAGGTAGCTGTTCAGTCTTTTATGAAAAACAGAGTTCCAGAATCAGATTGTTCACATTTGAATACATATTTCATCCTTCAGTAACACTGCAACTTTGGGCAAATTGTTTAATCCCCTTCTGCCCCAATCAAATAAGGAGAATATAATTATAAATACACCATAAGTTGTTACAAAGATAAAATAAAAAGCTTGCCTCATAGTAAAGAAAGTGAAGTTGCTCAGTTGTGTCTGACTCTCTGCGACCCCATGGACTGTAACCTACCAGAGGAAACTGGTATGGGATTTTTCAGGCAAGAGTATTGGAGTGAGTTGCCATTTCCTTCTCCAGGGGATCTTCCCAACCCAAGGATTGAAGGTGGGTCTCCTGCATTGCAGGCAGATGCTTTACAGTCTGAGCCACCAGGAACGCCACGTAGTAAGTCAGCGAAGTCACATAGTAAGTGTTCAACAAATAGTAGCTATTTTTCAAATCATACATTCACTTGAGAAGTTTGGCTATGAAGTACAAAAGAAAACTAGCTGTTTTCATCCTTTCTATGAAGAAAATGAAGGGCTGACATTTCTATGATAATATAGAGTCAGAAATTATTTTTTATTGAGATTCAAAATGGATTTTTTGAGACTTGAATTCCATCCACTTTCTTTGCTTTCTGCCCTTGATTTCTGAATCAGCAAAGATTTCCCAGTAGCCCCCTTTTGCAAGATTCTCCAGTGCTTTCCCAAGTTACTATTCCAGATGTGTCCAACCTATCCCATTTCTGCTGCCACATGGATGCCTCCTATTCTCCTAATTACAGACCACTAAGATGAACTGAGGGCATGCAAATGAAGAGTTTGAGAAGGCCATTAGTAATAATAATTTTGAATATATACTATAATAAGAATTATCCTAGAAGAGAATGCTTATTACATTATAATATTTGTTAAAATTATATTCTTAAGAATATACCAAAACAATTATGTACATTCTTGTGATTACACTATTTTATGCCCCTCAGTTTTCTTTACCTTCACTTTGATCTTCCACTCTAGCAACAGAGAGTAGAAAAGACACAGTCATAAACATTCTCACAAATATTTATATAATCACAATAAAATCTGGTTAACTAAAACTCGTCAAACAAACAAACCTGGTCCGTTAGTTAGTTAGTGTATTGGGTTCTGGCGAATTGTATTCTCTGCCTGCCTTTGCGTTCATTGGGATTCTTTTGTATCCTTGTAAGAAATGTCCTCTCTTTTTATTTACACTAGTTTAAGGTTAGTTTTTATTACTTGCTTTCAAAAATACCCTTGAATATCACACATTCCAACATCTGGCTGTTTTCCATATGCTTGTAAACATGTTTCATATCTTTCCTTTAACTGTCTAGCTTCTTAAATGACTTTATATTCTATAATCCCATTACTTCCCTTCTCAGTTATTCTTGGAGTCTTAACACAGCTGCCAGTGAGTACCATGTCAATAATTCCATTAAAACAATTCTAGTTTTTGTGTAGCTTGATTTTCAAGCAGCATTTGACACTGTTGACCTTCACTCTAGAAATAGTTTTCTTTGGTTTCTTTAATAATGTTGTTGTTGTTTTAGATTTTCCTGCTGCTTGACGTCTGTATCTTTCTTATCTCCTCGGTCACCTCTCTCTTTACTACTTGATCCCTAAATATCAGAGCTCCTTTGGAATTTCTTCCCAGTTTTGTTTTTCTTTCTCCTCTTCCCCCACCCCTCCAGAAATGGTATCGTCGTCTACCCAGTTGCTTGAGAGAAAATCGTCATTTATGCAGTCATGCTTGATGGCTTCTTTTTCTTCACTGAACATATAAATCTTAAACAGTTCACTTCAAAATTGCACTCAGTTTTATCCACTTTCCCCCAGATTTCCTGTGGGCACCAACCACCCTTTTCTATTCCCAGCATTGTGATCCCATCTAGTTTACTCCAGTGGCTATTTCAGTGTTCTCTTGCATTCAGTCGGTCCCTTCTTTGATATATTCTTCACTCTCAGCTAGAATATTAAAAAAGTAAAACATAAAATGGGTTAATTCTTGCTTAAGACCCTTTAATGTATTTCAAAGTCTTTTAGAATAAAATCCAAGTTACTTAAATGGCTTACAGGGCCTCCCACAATGTGGATAGTTGCAACCTATCATCTGAATCTCATCTATGACATAATACCATCTTATATTTCATTCATAGTTTGTTTTAGTTGCAGTGAGGTACAATTAACTCTCTGAACTCTGGGCCCTCAAAAAGACTAACTTTTCCCTGAGCTTGAAGTCCTACCCCATTTCCTACTTTCACGAAGCCATTATACTCCCACATTTGAGGTCTCAAATAAGATATCATCTCCTTGACCCAGTACAGGTTGTCAAACACCAGATTGTATCCCATAACATCCTGCATATCTCTTTTATAATCCCTGCTACACATGTGGCTCAGCTGGTAAAGAATCCATTTGCAATGTAGGAGACCTGGGTTCAATCCCTGGGTTGAGAAGACCCTCTGGAGAAAGCAAAGGCTACCCACTCCACCATTCTTGTCAGGAGAATTCCTTGGACTGTATAGTCCATGGGGTTGCAAAGAGTCAGACATGACTGAGCAACTTTCACTTTCACACATGAAATGCCTGTGCATGCACCCGTTTTGTTAAGTTGCTTCAGTCGTGTCTGACTCTTTGCTACACTATGGACTGTAGCTCGCCAGGCTCCTCTGTTTATGGGATTCTCCAAGCTAGAATACTGGAGTTGGTTGCCATGCCCTTCTCCAAGGGATCTTCCCCATCCAGGGATTGAACCTGTGTCTCCAGCATTGTGGGCAGATTCTTTACTATCTGAGCCACCAGGGAAGCATAGATTAGGCTAGTCCCTGTCATTAATGGCTTCAAGTTTTAACTATACACTGTAAATAGATAGAAGATCCACCTTCCCCAAAATATCTTACCTAATAACGTGTCATAACTTCTCTTCCTTGCTATTTGTTCTAAAACTCACCCAACTCGCTTAAAGTCCCCAATTATCAGATAAAAGAATATTAATTGTTTTCCAAAAGGTCAGTGTTAAATGCATATCATTCTTTTCCCCTCTGGGCAGTCTCATTTCCCTTTCTTTGTCCAGCTTAAAGTATTATATTATAAGATTTGCCAGTTGCTAAACTGCTGTCCCTGAGGATATAAGAGAAAGAACACGCAGCTTTTAGTAGGAGGATAATAGAGGAGAATAATAGGGCACCTTCTAATCTTTATGTTTTGGGAAAGTAAGTAAGAAAATTAGCCATCAAGAAGAAGGATGACACTGAAAACTAACTTTTCCTCCCTCACAATTTTGTAGAACTTAGCCCAAATGCTCTTAAAATTGATATGCCTTTTTAAATAATTCTTTTAATCTGGGATAACAAAGCAGCTTCTGGGTCCTGGACTCATGTGCCAACTCTCTCTGAGATCTGTTTCACTGGCCAACTGAAGGCAGAATAAATGAAATTAACTCTGCAGGAATAAATAATGATGCCAAGTTCTATGACATAAATTGGAGAGAAACTAAGCACAGGGCCTTAAACTGCATCCTAAAATCAAAGCCAAATCAGCAAAATTGCTTGCACATAAAATTTAATTTGAGAAAAGAAGAGTGAAAGAATGCAGGTAGGTAAAATATGCTTGGTGTTTGACGCTAGAAGTACAAGAGGAAAAGGCACATCAACATAACATGTTCACTACTTTTCATCAGTTCTGTGGTATCCTTCTCTATAGCTTTTATCTATGAAATGGGGCTTCATCTTACAATTGATGGTGTGTCAGATTTAAATGGAAATATGTTCTCTTTCCTGGTGGTGCATATAATGATGTGCCTTATAATCAATGGCTCATTGACTGGTTAAAATACAGTCTATTGGAATAGAAGATGAAATACAGTAGGCCTTCTGTACTCACTGGTTCCACATCCAGAGTCAGCCAACATCCCATCAATTTTTGATATTTGATATTTGATCTGCAGTTAAATCCACAGATGCAGAATATACCATTTCGGGTGTAGTGCACCATTTTAGATAAGGGAATCCATACATTTTGCTATTGGCATGCAGGGGTGAGGAGGGGTAGTGGTCCCGGAACCAGTCCCCTGGTGGATGTCGGGGAGCACTGTATCTGTGTGTGAATATGGACTGGTAGCATATGTTCATCGCCACAGTTTCAATTCAGGTCACAATTGACCATTTTTACATTTGGCAGAATTCCTGCATATCTTACAACCTAAGAAAGAGAATGAGAAGTGTAAGTAATATCTATATTTGGTGGAGAGTTATACTGTATCAAAACCTCCACAGCTAGCAACAACCCAGAAAAGGTCAATAAACTCTTCAGCAACTATTACCATTGAATGGATCAGTCAAGACTGTATTCTCAAGAAAGAAATCATTAGAGAAATAGATATAGAAATATGGAGGGTGAGGGGTAGAGGTGGAGAGAGACCAACACAGAAGCACATAATATACAGATATGTAAAAGCATCAATATAATTTTCTTCTATTTAAAGATGTCAGGAATAATTCTAAAGTTAGACAGCAAAACTTCAAAGGCTTTTGTGTTTTTTTCTTAGAACTTGCTTTTTTAAAGTGTACATTGAATGATAACATAATTAGTTGAGTTGGAAAATGCCAAAATGAAAATGAAAAATATAATACATGCAGCATATGAATGTCTTTGGAAATTCTTAGATACTTTTTTTTTTTCCTGTCAAGCAGTGTATGTCATAGAATTGTACCTAAAGAAAGAAGACTATCAAACCATGGCACCAAAAATAATCAAAATATTCTCAGTGTTGCTCAAGAATTGCAGAGGAAGGAAGAATTCTATGTTTAAATTTTTTTAAAGAGAAAAAACTAATCCCTTGGAGCGCACACATATACACACACACACAAGAACTGATCACAAAGAAACCTCTATATTGCCTTCCCACAAATGTTCCTTAACAGAATGTTATTTTATAATCAAGTTTATTTTATCAATCAAGTTACTTTCACTAAGGTATGCTGTGACTGACAAAGGCTTATTTGTGGATTTTTATTTGCATATATTTTTCTTAAAAAAAGTAGCAAGATTTAAAAAATCTTTGTTTTTGTGTGTTGCAGAAAACTCCAGAGTTAGGTCAGAGGGACTGAGAGAAGTGGAAAAGCAGTTTGTTTTTCTTCCCAGCCACATTACCTTAAGTGCTGAGCATAAGCATTCAAAAGAGACTCTGTTAGGGCTGCAGGACATCAACAAGGGAGTGATGGTGTCACTGTCCATTGTTTCTATCATTCTATAATTGGTTCTGATGCATGATACTCTTGAGGTGTGATTCTCTGCCTCATGGTATCTGTGGTTGTTGATTGCTTTGCAGACTTTGATTCTCAGACCTTGGATCTATTGCTTGCCTGCAGTTTGTTTGCCTTTTTCTAATTCTTTTTGAAAAGAGTTGGATCACCCTGCAGGGATACCACTTCATGAAAGAGATAGCAGTATCCAATTTTGCAGAGAGTTTTAACTCAAATTTTCTGGTTATAAGGGTGAGTTGCTACTCACAGATGCATTTCCCAGAATGTTTTAATGAGAAATAAGAGGAGAGAGAATTTTTTCTCATTGCCTTCTTTACTCCTAAGTAGCCTTTCCTGAAAGTGGAGCCTTAAATTTTATTTATTACCTTGGTTGACTGATCAACCCAGTCAGTACTAAAGGAAATCAGTCCTGAATAATCACTGGAAGGACTTACACTGAAGCTGAAACTCCAATACTTTGGCCACCAGATGTGAAGAACTGACTCATTGGAAAAGACCCTGAAGCTGGGAAAGATTGAAGGCGGGAGGAGAAAAACAACAGAGGATGAGATTGTTGGATGGCATCACCAACTAGACGGACATGAGTTTTAGCAAGTTTCAGGAGTTGGTGATGGACAGGGAAGCCCAGCGTGTTGCAGTTCAGTTCAGTTCAGTTCAGTCACTCAGTCATGTCGGACTCTTTGCGACTCCATGAATCGCAGCACGCCAGGCCTCCCTGTCCATCAACTCCCGGAGTTCACTCAGATTCAAGTCCATCGAGTCAGTGATGCCATCCAGACATCTCATCCTCTGTCGTCCCCTTATCCTCCTGCCCCCAATCCCTCCCAGCATCGAAGTCTATTCCAATGAGTCAACTCTTTGCATGAGGTGGCCAAAGTACTGGAGTTTCAGCTTTAGCATCATTCCTTCCGAAGAAATCCCAGGGCTGATCTCCTTCAGAATGGACTGGTTGGATCTCCTTGCAGTCCAAGGGACTCTCAAGAGTCTTCTCCAACACCACAGTTCGAAAGCATCAGTTTCTCAGCACTCAGCCTTCTTCACAGTCCAGCTCTCACATCCATACATGACTACTGGAAAAACCATAGCCTTGACTAAACGGACCTTAGTTAGTCAGCAAAGTAATATCTCTGCTTTTCAATATGCTATCTAGGTTGGTCATAACTTTTCTTCCAAGGAGTAAGTGTCTTTTAATTTCATGGCTGCAGTCACCATCTGCAGTGATTTTGGAGCCCCCCAAAATAAAGTCTGTCACTGTTTCTACTGTTTCCCCATCTATTTCCCATGAAGTGATGGGACCAGATACAATGATCTTCGTTTTCTGAATGTTGAGCTTTAAGCCAACATTTTCACTCTCCTCTTTCATTTTCATCAAGAGACTTTTTCGTTCCTCTTCATTTTCTGCCATAAGGGTGGTGTCATCTGCATATCTGAGGTTATTGATATTTCTCCCGGCAATCGTTGATTCCAGCTTGTTCTTCTTCCAGCCCAGCATTTCTCATGATGTACTCTGCATAGAAGTTAAATAAGCATGGTGACAATATACAGCCTTGGCGTACTCCTTTTCCTATTTGAAACCAGTCTGTTGTTCCATGTCCAGTTCTAACTGTTGCTTCCTGACCTGCATACAGAATTCTCAAGAGGCAGGTCAGATGGTCTGGTATTTCCATCTCTTTTAGAATTTTCCACAGTTTCTTGTTATCCACACAGTCAAAGGCTTTGGCATAGTCAATAAAGCAGAAATAGATGTTTTTCTGGAACTCTCTTGCTTTTTCCATGATCCAGCGGATGTTGGCAATTTGATCTCTGGTTCCTCTGCCTTTTCTAAACCCAGCTTGAACATCAGGAAGTTCACAGTTCACGTATTGCTCAAGCCTGCTTGGAGAATTTTGAGCATTACTTTACTAGCATGTGAGATGAGTGCAATTGTGTGGTAGTCTGAGCATTCTTTGGCATTGCCTTTCTTTGGGATTGGAATGAAAACTGACCTTTCCAGTCCTGTGGCCACTGCTGAGTTTTCCAAATTTGCTGGCATATTGAGTGCAGCACTTTCACAGCATCATCTTTCAGGATTTGAAATAGCTCAGCTAGAATTCCATCACCTCCACTAGCTTTGTTCATAGTGATGCTTTCTAAGGCCCACTTGACTTCACATTCCAGGATGTCTGGCTCTAGATGAGTGATCACACCATCGTGATTATCTGGGTCATGAAGATCATTTTGTACAGTTGTTCTGTGTATTCTTGCCACCTCTTCTTCATATCTTCTGCTTCTGTTAGGTCCATACCATTTCTGTCCTTTATCGAGCCCATCTTTGCATGAAATGTTCCCTTGGTATCTCTAATTTTCTTGAAGAGATCTCTAGTCTTTCCCATTCTGTTCTTTTCCTCTATTTTTTTGCATTGATTGCTGAAGAAGGCTTTCTTATCTCTTCTTGCTATTCTTTGGAACTCTGCATTCAGATGCTTATATCTTTCCTTTTCTCCTTTGCTTTTTGCCTCTCTTCTTTTCACAGTTATTTGTAAGGCCTCCTCAGACAGCCATTTTACTTTTTTTCATTTCTTTTCCATGGGGATGATCTTGATCCTGTCTCCTGTACAATGTCACGAACCTCATTGCATAGTTCATCAGGCACTCTATCTATCAGATCTAGGCCCTTAAATCTATTTCTCACTTCCACTGTATAACCATAAGGGATTTGATTTAGGTCATACCTGAATGGTCTAGTGGTTTTCCCTACTTTCTTCAATTTGAATCTGAATTTGGTAATAAGGAGTTCATGATCTGAGCCACAGTCAGGTCCTGGTCTTGTTTTTGTTGACTGTATAGAGCTTCTCCATCTTTGGCTGCAAAGAATATAATCAATCTGATTTCGGTGTTGACCATCTGGTGATGTCCATGTGTAGAGTCTTCTCTTGTGTTGTTGCTATGACCAGTGCATTTTTTGGAAGCTGAAGTTGAACGATTCTGTGAAGACCTACAAGACCTTTTAGAACTAACCCCCCAAAAAGATGTCCTTTTCATTATAGGGGATTGGAATGCAAAAGTAGGAAGTCAAGAAACACCTGGAGTAACAGGCAAATTTGGCTGCAGTGTATGGGGTCTCAAAAAGTCAGACACAACTGAGTGACTGACCTGAATTGATTGATTTTAACCAGTGAAACAAAGTTTAATAAAACTAGGGATTAACACATTCTTTTTAATTAGTAGTTGCCAAGTCATACAAGGGTGTTAGTTTGTCTTTTCACTTTTCAAATTAAAAAATTCATTGATAATAACTTGGTAAATATATATATGTATATGTATCTGCTGTTGTTGTTATTCAGTTGCTAAGTCATGTCTGATTCTCTGTGATCCCATGGACTGTAGAATGCCAGGCTCTCATGCCCTCCACTATCCCTGGGAGTTTGCTTAAATTCACCATTGAGTTGGTGGTGCTATCTAACCATCTCATCCTTTGCCACCCTCTTCTCCTTTTGTCTTCAGTCCATATGCAATATTGTTCTTTACAGCAATGGACTTTATTTTCACCACCAGACACATCCACAACTGAGCGTCATTTGTGCTTTGGCCCAGCCACTTCATTCTTCCTGGAGATATTGGTAATTGTGTTCTGCTCTTCCCCAGTAGCATATTGAACACCTTCTGACCTAGGGAGGTTCTCATCTTCCATGATCATATCTTTTCGCCTTTTCATACTGCACATAGGGTTCTCCCAGCAAGAAAATGGAGTGGTTTGGCATTCTCTCCTCCAGTGGACCACGTTTCATCAGAACTCACATTGACCCATCTGTCTTCTGTGGCCCTGCACAGCATGTCTCATAGCTTCATTGAGTTAAACAAGCATCTTCGCCATGGCAATGCTGTGACCCATGTATCAGTATCAGTTCAGTTGCTCAGTCATGTCCGACTCTTTGTGACCCCATAGACCACAGCACATCAGGCCTCCCTGTCCATCACCAACTCCCGGAGTCCACCTAAACCCATGTCCACTGAGTCGGTGATGCCATACAACCATCTCATCCTCTGTTGTCCCCTTTTCCTCCTGCCCTCAATCTTTCCCAGCTGTCAGCTCTTTGCATCAGGTGGCCAATTATTGGAGTTTCAGCTTCAACACCAGTCCTTCCAATGAACACCCAGGACTGATCTCCTTTAGGATGGACTCTTTGGATCTCCTTGCAGTCCAAGGGACTCTCAAGAGTCTTCTCCAACACCACAGTTCAAAAGCATCAATTCTTCGGCGCTCAGCTTTCTTTATAGTCCAACACTCACATCCAACATGACCACTGGTAAAACCATAGCTGTGGCTGGATGGACCTTTGTTGGCAAAGTAATGTCTCTGCTTTTCAAGATGCTATCTAGGTTGGTCATAACTTTTCTTCCAAGGAGTAAGCGTCTTTTAATTTCATGGCTGCCATCACCACCTGCAATGATTTGGAGCCCCCCAAAATAAAGTCAGCCTCTGTTTCCACTATTTCCCCATCTACTTTTCATGAAGTGATGGGACCAGATACAATGATCTTCATTTTCTGAATGTTGAATTTTAAACCAACTTTTTCACTCTCCTCTTTCACTTTCATCAAGAGGCTTTTTAGTTCTTCTTCACTTTCTGCCATAAGGGTGGTGACATCTGCATATCTAAGGTTATTGATATCTCTCCCGGCAATCTTGATTCCACTTGTGCTTCTTCCAACCCAGCGTTTCTCACGATGTATTATTCTGCATATAATTTAACTAAGCAGGGTGACAATATACACCCTTGATGTACTCCTTTTCCTATTTGGAATCAGTCTGTTGTTCCATGTCCAGTTCTCACTGTTGCTTCCTGACCTGCATACAGGTTTCTCAAGAGGCAAGTCAGGTGGTCTGGTATTCCCATCTCTTGAAGAATTTTCCATGGTTTATTGTGATCCACACTGTCAAACGCTTTGGCCTAGTCAATAAAGCAGAAATAGATGTTTTTCTGAAACTCTCTTGCTTTTTCCATGATCCAGCGGATGTTGGCAATTTGATCTCTGGTTCCTCTGCCTTTTCTAAAACCAGCTTGAACATCTGGAAGTTCACGGTTCACATATTGCGGAAGCCTGACTTGGAGAATTTTGAGCGTTACTTTACTAGCATGTGAAATGAGTGCAATTGTGTGGTAGTCTGAGCATTCTTTGGCATTGCCTTTCTTTGGGATTGGAGTGAAAACTGACCTTTTCCAGTCCTGTAGCCACTGCTGAGTTTTCCAAATTTGCTGGCATATTGAGTGCAGCACTTTCACAGCATCATCTTTCAGGATTGAAATAGCTCAACTGCAATTCAGAGAAGGCAATGGCAACCCACTCCAGTACTCTTGCCTGGAAAATCCCATGGACAGAGGAGCCTGGTAGGCTGCAGCACATGGGGTCGCTGAGGGTTGGACATGACTGAACGACTTCACTTTCACTTTTCACTTTCCTGCACTGGAGAAGGAAATGGCAACCCACTCCAGTGTTCTTGCCTGGAGAATCCCAGGGACGGTGGAGCCTGCTGGCTGCGGTCTATGGGGTCGCACAGTCGGACACGACTGAAGTGACTTAGCAGCAGAAGCAACTGGAATTCCATCACCTCCACTAGCTTTGTTCATAGTGGTGCTTCCTAAGGCCCACTTGACTTCACATTCCAGGATGTCTGGCTCTAAGTGAGTGTGAGCGATCACACCATCGTGATTATCTGGGTCATGAAGATCTTTTATGTATAGTTCTTCTGTGTATTCTTGCCACCTCTTAATATATTCTACTTCTGTTAGGTCCATACCATTTCTGTCCTTTATTGTGCCTATCTCTGCATGAAATTTCCCCTTGGTATCTCTAATTTTCTTGAAGATATCTCTAGTTTTTCCCATTCTATTGTTTTCCTCTATTTCTTTGCATTGATCACTGAGGAAGGCTTTCTTATCTCTCCTTGCTATGCTTTGGAACTCTGCATTCAAATGGTTATATCTTTCTTTTTCTCCTTTGCTCTCTCTCTCTATATATATTTTTCTCCTTTTCTCATCTTTGTCAATGAAACAATAACAAAGAAGAAGTTCTGAATTCTTTTCGACTGGTTGTAATTTTAAATTTCAAATCTGTTAGCATCAACAAAGATATTAAACATTGTCATTACATTTTGTTGTTTGATATTTGCATCCTAGCAAAAAATTTTGTAGGAATGGTAAAAAACATATTTAATGTGGTTAATTTTTATTAGAAATAAACAAGGCCATATATACTCTCAGGTTTTTTGAAAAATTAATTTTAATGGCAGTTATTAGTCAAGATTCTTACCTAATTCAGGAAAAGTTCCTGTGACATCACTTTCACCTTGCAAGGCTAACCTAGTGGGGCTAAGTTTGCCTTCAGTAAACTTTTGCATCTTATACTTGGCAGTTCTGGAACCCAAGCTAGTTTTTAAGTGTAGCACCACCTCCATGTTAGTGCCCTGGATCTATATGAGTTAATGCATCATTGGGCCTATTTCTCAAACTATATTTCTTCCATTTTTGGAAAGTAATGCTTTTGGCCAGCACGATATGATATAAACTAATGATAGGACTCTCCATCCTCTGTCTGTTGTATTTGTAACACAGGTCTTAATTGGCAAAGTCTGCTGTTAACAATTGAAAACATAAACATGACGGATAGGCTAATGACACACACAAATCAATTAAATTGATTTGAGGCTGCAGTTTTGGTGCGTCATTTACTTTTGTAGATGTGTATCCTTAATCAGGCAGAATAGGAGATTCCTTCAGTCCCAGAGAACTTTTTCTTAAATCACTGAACCTCAAATACACTTTTGCTTTACATTCCTTTTAATTGTCAGTGGTGATGCTTGGATTTAGAGTACTAACATTCACTTGTAATTTTCTCAGTAATTTTAAAGTGCTCTGTGGCTTTTGCTTTTGAACAGAAGAAGGAAATGTATCAGAGCTGTCACACATCTTTCATACTCTGATACCCTTCTCCCCCTCCAATCCACAGATCTTTTGTTAAATTCCACCATGCCTCTGTGGGAAATATGAATAGTCATTGAAACTGATTCTATGCCAGGATTTGAAAGCTGATACACTGAAAAAGTACCCAGTGTATGCTAAATGAACACCAAACTCCCTGGTAATGAGAGGACTAATATGAGACTATGACACAGTTAAATTTAGAAATAGGATAAAAATAGTCTCTGGGTTTTCATTTCAAGGTCATTCACAGACACAGTTCTCATAACCCTGTGGGATTCTATCCCGGTTAGAGTCCATTTCACGTGTGGAATAGTCTTTTATCTTTTCAACCTATTATGGTTTTTGAAGAAATACAAGAAAGGAAACTAGTATTTATTAAGTATCTATAATATTTCTGAGAATATGCACAATTCTTTCCCCTATATCTAATGATGATGATGACAATAATGATGATCATATTAGATGATGTTTCTTGGACCTACATGTGCCAAGTAATTTCCATTCCTATTTATACTTTTTGCCTTCAAAAGTTTGTGAATTTTGCAAATGAAAAAAACTGATATATACAGAGGTTCAATAGTTTGTTGAAAATGGCTGCCACTTTCAATAAATGCAAAGTAAGATTTGGAACTCAGTTTCTTTTCTCTAAAGATCATATTCTAAAAAGAATGTCAATGAAAAAGTCTGGAATTCAGATTGTCTTAATGTTTTTCATCCATGAGTTGCTGTTAATAATAAAAAAATTCCACACCAGAGGATTGTGGTGAGACTAAAATTAGTGACTATATATAAAGATTTTATAATAATTGTGCCTGGCACATAGTGAGTAGATATTTAGAAAATATTAACATTTTTGTTTAATAATAAAAATGATTTTTAGTTTGTTATGTTCCAGAAGATAGTAATTATTATTTATATATCTTATTTTATACTGCATTATAATACAAAACACTAAAAAATCTGTCTATCCATAAAGATTCTCCTTTCATTCTATCTTTCCAATACTTTAAAAAGACAGAGTTTGAAATTATTATGCAAAACATCATTTAATATTTCTGAGATCTAAGACCTATTTTGTAAAGTCAGCACTTGAAAGATAAGGATATTTCAAACCATCATTTACTAAGTTCAGTGCAGTCACTCAGTCGCATCCGACTCTTTGTGACTCCATGGACTACAGCACGGCAGGCTTCCCTGTCCATCACAACTCTGGAGTTTACTCAAACTCATGTCCATCGAGTTGGTGATGCCATCTAACCATCTCATCCTCTGTCGTCCCCTTCTCCTCCTGCCCTCAATCTTCTCCAGCATTAGGGTCTTTTCTAATGAGCCAGTTCTTCACATCCAATGGCCAAAGTACTGGAGTTTCAGCTTCAGCATCAGCCCTTCCAATGAATATTCAGGACTGATTTCCTTTAGGATGGACTGGTTGGATCTCCTTGCAGTCCAAGAAACTCTCAAGAGTCTTCTCCAATACCACAGTTCAAAAGCATCAGTTTCAGCGCTCAGCTTTCTTTACAGTCCAACTCTCTCATATCCATATGTGATTACTGGAAAAAACATAGCTTTGACTAGACGGACCTTTCTTGGCAAAATAATGTCTCTGCTTTACAATATGCTGTCTAGGTTGATCAAAACTTTTCTTCCAAGGAGCAAGTGTCTTTTAATTTCATGGCTGCAGTCACCATCTGCAGTGATTTTGGAGCCCGAAGATATAAAGTCTCTGACTGTTTCCATTGTTTCTCCATCTATTTGCCATGAAGTGATGGAACTGGATGCCATGATCTTAGTCTTCTGAATGTTGAGCTTTAAGCCAAATTTTTCACTCTCCTGTTTCACTTTCATCAAGAGGCTCTTTAGTTCTTCTTTGCTTTCTGCCATAGTGGTGGTATCATCTGCATATCTGAGGTTATTGATATTTCTCCCAGTAATCTTGATTACAACTTGTGCTTCATCTAGCCTAGCATTTCTCATGATGTATTCTGCATATAGTTTAACTAAGCAGGGTAAAAATATACAGCCTTGACTTATTCCTTTCCCGATTTGGAGCCAGTCTGTTGGTCCATGTCCAGTTCTAACTGTTGCTTCTTGAGCTGCATAGAGACTTCTCAGGAGGCAGGTCAGGTGGTCTGGTATTCCCATCTCTTTCAGAATTTTCCACAGTTTATTGTGATCCACACAGTCAAAGGCTTTGGCATAGTCAATAAAGCAGAAGTAGATGTTTTTTTTTTGGAACTCTCTTGCTTTTTCTATGATCCATCAGATATTAGCAATTTGATCTCTGATTCCTCTGCCTTTTCTAAATCCAGCTTGAACATCAGGAAGTTCACGGTTAACATTCTGTTGATGCCTGGCCTGGAGAATTTTGAGCTTTACTAGCATGTGAGATGAGTGCAATTGTGCTGTTTGAACATTCTTTTGCATTGCCTTTTTTGGGGGGATTGGAATAAAACTGATCTTTTCCAGTCCTGTGGCCACTGCTGAGTTTTCCAAATTTGCTGGCATATTGAGTACAGCACTTTCACTGAATCATCTTTTAGGATTTGAAATAGCTCAACTGGAATTCCATCACTTCCTCTGGCTTTGTTCATAATGATGTTTCCTAAGGCCCATTTGACTTCTCATGCCAGGATGTCTGGCTCTGGGTGAGTGATGACACCATTGTGGTTATCTGTGTCAGGAAGATCTTTTTTGTAGAGTTCTTCTGTGTATTCTTGCCACTTCTTCTTAATATCTTCTGCTTCTGTTAGGTCCATACCATTTCTGTCCTTTATTGTACCCATCTCTGTATGAAATATTCCCTTGGTATCTCTGATTTTCCTGGAGAGAGCTCTAGTCTTTCCCATTCTATTGTTTTCCTCTATTTCTTTGCATTCATCACTGAGGAAGGCTTTCTAATCTCTCCATTCTATTCTTTGGAACTCTGCATTCAAATGGGTATATCTTTCCTTTTCACCTTTGCCTTTTGCTTTTATTCTTTTCATAGCTAAGGAAAGGCCTTAGCTATCCTCATTTGTAAGGCCTCCTCAGACAACCATTTTGCCTTTTTGCATTTCTTTTTCTTGGTGATGATCTTGATCACTGCCTACTGTACAATGTTATTCCTTATTGCAAAATTCAGACTTAAATTGAAGAAGGTAGGAAAAACCACTAGACCATTCACATATGAACTAAATCAAATCATTTACTAAAAGTTTTAATATTTGATCCACAACCATTACTTCAGTTTCAAAATGTTCATCATCCTAGAGAAAATTATAAATTGAATATAACGCACAGTGTGAAACTGTGTTGGTAGTTGTTCCCACCACACAGATAATGTTCAAAGGCTGAGACACTGCTATATATTTAAAACATTCCTAATATGGCACCCCACTCCAGTACTCTTGCCTGGAAAATTCCATGGACGGAGGAGCCTGGTAGGCTGCAGTCCATGGGGTGGCTGAGAGTTGGACACGACTCAATGACTTAACTTTCACTTTTTGCTTTCATGCATTGGAGAAAGAAATAGCAACCCACTCCAGTGTTCTTGCCTGGAGAATCCCAGGGACGGTGGAGCCTGGTGGGCTGCTGTCTATGGGGTCGCACAGAGTCGGACACAACTGAAGCGACTTAGCAGCAGCAGCAGCAATATCCTTTGCTTTCCTATCCTTAATGGACTGGAACATTTCCTCCTCTGAGACTTCAGTCTGTTTCTCAATTTTTTACTGATACACTATTAGTGACAGTAGGTCAATAGGCATTTGGCAGGACACCTGTCCCTAAAATGGCTGAGTTTCCGGCAAGGCTGAGATCATTCTCAGTTTAAAACAGTGACAACAGTATGTAGTTGTTATTCCCTTCTCCAGAATTCTGTTTCCCAGTGAGGCAGATTGCTTGCCAAAAACTGACCACTCTTGTTAAAGTGTTTTTGTAACTGACATTACTCAACAAAATAGGAGTTTTACCCAAGTTTAGAATTAGTAGAGGGCTTTGAAAGACAGTGAAACCATAGAAAGAAATACCAGCAGGAGTTGGCTCTTAAGAAGGTGTCTTTCACTCTATGAGGGCAAACAAAGTGAGCTTTTAATATTAATTTTTAGTCATGGTTGTGTTTCAGAGAGGTCAACACTTAAATGAGTTATTCAGTCAATAATAGTTGCATTTAAAACAAGTTGGTGCTGTAAGTACAGTGTGGAAATCAGTTGCATTTCACCAACTATTTCTGATCTTTGGCGACCTGGTGGCATTTTCTTTCCTGATTTCCTCTTTACTTGGCTTCCTCAGGTGAGTTCATGTGACTAGTTCTGGCCAAAGGAGTCATGAAAACATAGGTCGCTTCTGGGCCAAGGCATTTAATTGACAGAGTGAGACCTTCATGAACTGCCTTTCCTGCTGTCACAGTGATTGGCGGCATTCCAGATAGTGGTTGCAACATCCATCAGTCTTGTCTCTAAAAGACAGTGAAGAGTAAAACCCTCAAATGATATGTACCATATGTACAGAGTGAGCAAAACTATAAACATTTGTTTATTTTTAAAGATAATTTAGGGCTGACATATTTAGGATGGCTTATTACCACAGCATAACCAAGCCTATCCCGAGGGATTCATACAATGAGAATTATAGATACAAGCAAAAATTTGTGGCCATTCAGAGAAAAAACTGGAAGAGGTAAGCTGGCATTTTTAGCAAGTTTCCTTTATAGTTTTCAATAACATAGTTATACATATTGCAGCAGGCAAATTTGTTTCATAGGAAGTTAGATCCTAAACCTGAAGCTGTGATTTCTGGTCAGTATTTAACAGCTCGTAGTCATCATGACTGGAGAAGGAAATGGCAACCCACTCCAATATTCTTGCCTGGAAAATCCCATGGACGGAAGACCCTGGTAAGCTACAGTCCATGGGGTTGCAAACAGTCAGACATGACTGAGCGACTTTAGCAAATACAATGAACTTTTGCAATATCTTAAACTTTATTTTAAATATACATGTAATTTTAGCTTATATGTATATATATATATATATATATATATATATATATATATGCTTAAAGTGAAGGACTAGGGTAATTGTCTCATAAATCAGTTATTACTGATTTATGTTCATTCAAAATAATATTACTGTAGATCATTTCTGATAGGCTGTGTTGTAAAAATGTGTTATATTCTCAAAATGAAAAACTGAAACAATAATAAGAGACAAATTTATCATCTATGCAGTATTCTGTTGTTCAGGGTCAACACGTTAAGGCTGCTCTCCTTGCTTTGATCGGAAGTAGTTCTCTCAAACTTCTTCATTTCCGATAATAAACCAGTTGTGTATCATCATTCATCATGTAGCTAAATCTTCATGAATTATTTTCTATTTTTACTTTATACTACTTCCAAGGTGGTTCAGTGGTAAAGAATCCTCCTGCCAATGCAGGAGATGCAGGTTTGATCCCTGGGTCGAGATGATCCCCTGGGGAAGCGAATGTCATCCCACTCCAATATTCTTGCCTGGGAAATCCCATGGACAGAGGAGCCTGGCAGGCACAGTCCATGGGATTGTAAAAGATTCAGGCACGACTTAGTGGCTAAATAACAACAGCAACAAAGGATAACAAATGGCATAATTTTAGAACACTTTGTGAAAAGCAACATTTAAAAGTTTGGTAATATGCTTTTCTAAATGTCATACAGCATTAAAGTTACTGGAAACATCACAGTGCAGCCTATTAAACTTCCCCTATTTTAATATATTTCAATCTTCTTTTCTCTTTATTTTTTCAGATTTCCCAGGTATAACAACACCACTAATTTCAGTCCATTCTGTCACTCTTAATTCCCCATTATTTTCAGTATTCATTTTAGGTACTGATAACTTACAGTGAACAGTATCAGATTCTTGATCTCCGAAGAAGAAGATTTAGCTTCGGGACCAGGGACCAGCCTTGATCACTCAAATGTTTTTGCATAGCAGAGTTTTGTTAGAGTATGAAAAAGTGAAATCACTCAGTTGTGTCCGACTCTTTGAGACCCCACAGACTGTAACATACCAGGCTGCTCAATCCATGGGATTTTCCAGGCAAGGGTACTGGAATAGGTTGCCATTTCCTTCTCCAGAGGATCTTCCTGACCAGGGGATTGAACCCAGGTCTCCTGCATTGTAGGCAGATGTTTTACTATCTAAGTCACCAGGGAAATCCTGGTGAGAATATAAAAAGAGACAGAGAAAGCTTCTGGCCTAGACATCAGAAGGGGGATGGAGAGTGTCCCCTCACTGGTGTTAGCAAGGGAGTTATAAACTTTTTAAAGTAGTTATTACAGTAACTCAAAAGAATGTCTCAAGGTTGTAAAAATCTTACTGGACCCATTCTCATAATTTAAATTTCAAAATAATAGGATTAGCCGGAAGGTTTTCATGAAGGAGACACTGTCCTCAAGCAGACACATAGTTTTTGTATAATCCCAGTACAGAGTTTAAAGTGAGTTGTTGTGTAATCATCAGTTATGGGCTTAAAGAGAAAAAACCATTTTATGTGACTAAGACTAAGGAATGTAGAGAGAAAAAAAAAAAAGTTTGTCCTGTTTTCCTCCTTGAGAACCCCAGACACCTATCTCCACTTTGAGAGCCCCAGACCCCTTTCTCATTCTTGGGAGCCCAGACTTCTTATCAACTTGCCTAGGAATTAACTCTCAGTACTTTGCCAACACTGTATGTATCACACATTCAAAAAGTAAACAGTGACCAAGTTTTAGAAATTGCAAGTTATAATGATTCATGGTTCTGTTATGTTCAGAATAAAGACCTAGATTGTTAATTCTAAAAGAACTCATATTTGTTAATCATACAGTTTTATAAGTCCTATTAACCTAAACAGTATTTTCATAATAACCTATTTTCCCTCAGAAAATGTTTTATAAGTATTTAATTGTCCTTTTCATCCATGTAATAACATACTATTTTTGTCTGCAAAATGGTATAAAATCAAATTTCCTGTTTTAATGGATTTCAAAATTTACTGACACTGATAGCAAGATATACACTATGAAACAAATCATCTTTTGTCTGTTAAAAAAGTGAAATCCCTCCATCTTGGATAGCTCAAAATAAGATGTGATATTAATTTATTGAACAACTAAAATTTGAATTAAGGTACTGAAATTTGGTTCTTTCATGGAAGGGTAGACAGTGATTTCTTTCAGAATATGGGTCTGACTTTGATTAAAATTCTTCTGTTAAGCTGCACAGATGAAAGAACAAACTATTTTTGTTTTAAATGATAGCAATGGATTCTGAAACTGAGCCCAGAAGATTAGTTGCAGATTTCAAAGGATAGCACACATCTGTGCATTATTGCAGGTTCTTAAAACTCCACACTACAAGGTCAGATGAAAATACCAATGACCATTTGCTGTTCATTCTTGTGTGACAAAAGAGATTGGCAATAGCTAATATTTCTACAATTTGTCACTAGGCAAATTTAAAAGCATATGTTAACTTCATCACAAAAGTTATGTTGAAACACTGACTCATTTTTAGTTTTGTGTTTTCATTACAACACACACACACACATATATCTACCCACCATTATTGTTGAGGATACTTAAATAATCAGTGTATATAAGAAGTGGTACCTATACTCAGGATTTTGGAAAATTGAAGTAATATAGTCCAAAATTACACACAGCAGAAACTTTGCCATATGTTTTGAGTAGAATGAAGTATCTTTTTTTAGATAACATTTGCCAAATATAACTAAAAGAAACAACTTCGAAGGGTCCAAGGTAATCAGTCATATATGACAACATTGTCATGGGTAATCTACAAAATAGAGAAGTAGTCATTACCTACAAGTAGTCATTATTATAACTTTAATCCACCTATTTTGAAATAACTTGAGGCATCATATAATATTAGTATAAGGACAGAAATATAAAACCACAAGTCTAAATTTAAAATGTAAAATTCAAATTGTAAAGATGAACACGGAGGAAATTAAACAGAAGGTTTTCAACTAAAGTTTTTAACAGAACGTTTTGAACAGCAGGTTATTAACTAACCTCCACTTAATTCCATACCCAAATAAAAAGTCTTGGATATCAACGAAAAGGTTAACCAACTAGTATTTCTGTGCTTTCAGTTTAAAGAATCTGGGTGTATGCAATTTTTACTAATTACTAATTTCCATGTTTTTCAGAAATTTTATAAAATCAACCAATTAGATCCCAACTGTGTAAAGATGAAAGGGTAGCTAGTGCATTAACTGGAGAAGGAAATGGTAACCCACTCCAGTATTCTTGCCTAGAGAATCCCGTGGACAGAGGAGTCTAGTGGGCTGCTGTCTATGGGGTCACACAGAATCGGACACGATTGAAGCAACTTAGCGGCCCCAGCAGCAGTGCATTAAGGAATGAAGATAGAGGAAACTGGTAGCAGTTGGGCATAACATAACTGATGAAACTTCAGCGTCATATACAAACCCCTTCTGTAACCCTGCACTTAATTCTGTATTCATGATTTTGAATTTTCTTTTCTTAATCAGGGCTACCAAGCCCTAGTGGCTCAGACGGTAAAGAACCTGCCTGCCAAAGCAAGAGACGTAAGAGACCTGGGTTCGATCCCTTAGTCAGAAAGATCCCCTGGAGAAAGAAATGGGAGCCAGCGCTAGTATTCTTGCCTAAATTCCAGGGACAGAGGAGCCTGGTGGGCTACAGTCTGTGGGGTCACAAAGAGTCAGACACGACGACGCAGGCATGCAGGAGGTCCCATTATAGTTCCTGGTTCCTAGTTTCTTGTCAGTTAAGGAAAAATTTAGTTGATCATACAATGCTCAGTGTTTAATAATAGGAAATTTGTCAGTTCATCAGGAATAATAAACATTTTTCCCAGTTGATACACTTTTCAGAAATTTATTGTTAAACACATTGAAAGTGTAGTATAAGTCTGTTGGCAATAAAGTTACAGTATGACGATATATCACAGAAATAATGCAGTTATTATTCTACCTACAGTATTTATATAGGAAGCAAAGATATCCTATTAAAGCTTATTTCACATACTGTTCTTTTTTCAGAATGGCACAAAGGGGTCCTGGAGTCAAGTGTGCTGGGAAAGTTTGTTAAGGGATGGAGGATAGAGAAGAATAATAGCAACCTCAAAGGGAGAAGAGAGAGAATGGAATAGAAAGATGAGCTAAAAGAACAAACACATCATGTACAGAGATGGTATTATCCAGCCACAGCAGATTGAAAGATGAACTGTCTCATGGAACCAGAAAATTCAACAACTTGTTTAGAATTTTCTATTGTCATCATGCATAAAATGAGCACAATAAAATCAAAGCATTATTAGTGATGAAGAAATTGGGTATTCAAGCCATTAAATGATAAGATGTTGGTTATGATAATGTTTAGCATTAGTAATGGCTTGTCTGTTTTGCAAATTGCTCTGTGAGTGTGTGCACTCAGTTGCACAGCCATGTATAATTCTTTGTGACTCCATATACTGTAGCCTGCCAGTCTCCTCTGTGAATGGGATTTTCCAGGCAAAAATACCGGAGCATATTGCTGTTTCCTCCTCCAGGGGATCTTCCCGACCCAGGAATTGAACCTGTGTCTCTGGCATTGGCAGGCAAATTCTTTACCACTACGTCAACTGGGAAGCTAAATTTAATCACAAAAGCCATTGCAGCATTTCAGTATACCATACTAATGAAAATAAAAGCTATTTCAAGCAGTATGGACATTATTTCCTACCAAAAGCATTCAAATCATGATTTATTCATTACTATATGACTGACACATTGAGGATGACTGGCATAACCAGATCGTAAGGGGACGACCGAGGATGAGATGGCTGGATGGCATCACTGACTTGATGGACGCGAGTCTGAGTGAACTCCAGGGGTTGGTGATGGACAGGGAGGCCTGGCATGCTGCGATTCACGGGGTCGCAAAGAGTCGGACATGACTGAGCGACTTAACTGAACTGAACTGAAATATTTTTAGTAAATTAAAAATTCATACAAAAGACATGATACTCTAGAAATTTAGAGTATTGTAATTTTAAGAAGGCATACTATGGGTATAAATATACTTACTATACACAGTAATTATGAAAAAAGAATTGTGCAATAAATTGTATATTCATACTAAAATTCACAACTTTGCATTATAAACAGTGTATTACAAACTATTAATCACTGTAAGTACAAATTACACTCTGCAACCAATAATTTACTTAGGGACTTCTGGGAATGAAAGGTCATTTTGATTATTTGTTGTTGTTCAGTTGCATAGTCGTGTCTGACTCTTTGTGACCCCATGAACTGCAGCGGGCCGTGCTTCCCTGTCCTTCGCTATCTCTTGGAATTTGCTCAAATTCATGTCCATTGAGTCAGTGATGCCATCCAACTATCTCATCCTCTGTTGCCCCCTTCTCTTCCTGACCTCAATCTTTTCCTGCATCAGGGTGTTTCCCAACAAGTTGGCTGTTTGCATCAGGTGGCCAAAGTATTGGAGCTTTATGCTTTATCACCTTCCAATGAATAATCATGTTGGTTTCAACTAGGATTGACTGGTTTCATATCCTTGCAGTCCAACGGACTCTCAAGAGTCTTCTCTAGCACCACTTTTCAAAATCATCAATTCTTCAGCACTTTCAATGGTTCAACTCTCACATCCATACATGACTACTGGAAAAACCATAGCTTGGACTGTATCGACCTTTGTCAGCAAAGTGATGTCTCTGCTTTTTAATACACTGTCTAGGTTTGTCATATCTTTTCTTTCAAGCAGCAGTTCAGTTCGGTTGATCAGTCATGTCTGACTCTTTGCGACCCCATGAATCGCAGCACACCAGGCCTCCCTGTCCATCATCAACTCCCGGAGTTCACTCAGACTCACATCCATCAAGTCCGTGATGTCATCCAGCCATCTCATCCTCTGTCGCCCCCTTCTCTCCCTGCCCCCAATCCCTCCCAGCATCAGAGTCTTTTCCAATGAGTCATCTCTTTCCATGAGGAGACCAAAGTACTGGAGTTTCAGCTTTAGCATCATTCCTTCCAAAGAAATCCCAGGGTTGATCCCCTTCAGAATGGACTGGTTGGATCTCCTTGCAGTCCAAGGGACTCTAAAGAGTCTTCTCCAACACCACAGTTCAAAAGAATCAATTCTTTGGCACTCAGCCTTCTTCACAGTCCAACTCTCACATCCATACATGACCACAGGAAAAACCATAGCCTTGACTAGACGGACCTTAGTTGGCAAAGTAATGTCTCTGCTTTTCAATGTGCTCTCTAGGTTGGTCATAACTTTTCTTCCAAGGAGTAAGCGTCTTTTAATTTCATGGCTGCAGTCACCATCTGCAGTGATTTTGGAGCCCAAAAAAATAAAGTCTGACACTGTTTCCACTGTTTCCCCATCTATTTCCCATGAAGTGATGGGACCGGATGCCATGATCTTCGTTTTCTGAATGTTGAGCTTTAAACCAACTTTTTCACTCTCCTCTTTCACTTTCATCAAGAGGCTTTTTAGTTCCTCTTCACTTTCTGCCATAAGGGTGGTGTCATCTGCATATCTGAGGTTATTGATATCTCTCCCGGCAATCTTCATTCCAGCTTGTGCTTCTTCCAGCCCAGCGTTTCTCATGATGTACTCTGCATAGAAGTTAAATAAGCAGGGTGACAATATACAGCCTTGACGTACTCCTTTTTCCATTTGGAACCGGTCTGTCATTCCATGTCCAGTTCTAACTGTTTCTTCCTGACCTGCATACAGGTTTCTCAAGAGGCAGGTCAGGTGGTCTGGTATTCCCATCGCTTGAAGAATTTTCCACAGTTTATTGTGATCCACAGTCAAAGGCTTTGGCATAGTCAATAAAGCAGAAATAGATGTTTTTCTGGAACTCTCTTGCTTTTTCCATGATCCAGCAGATGTTGGCAATTTGATCTCTGGTTCCTCTGCCTTTTCTAAAAGCAGCTTGAACATATGGAAGTTGATGGTTCACATATTGATGAAGCCTGGCTTGGTGAATTTTGAGCATTACTTTACTAGCATGTGAGATGAGTGCAACTGTGCGGTAGTTTGAGCATTCTTTGGCATTGCCTTTCTTTGGGATTGGAATGAAAACTGACCTTTTCCAGTCCTTTGGCCACTGCTGAGTTTTCCAAATTTGCTGGCATATTGAGGGCAGCATTCTCACAGCGTCATCTTTCAGGATTTGAGATAGCTCAACGGGAATTCTATCACCTCCACTAGCTTTGTTCGTAGTGATGCTTTCTAAGGCCCACTTGACTTCACATTCCAGGATGTCCGGTTCTAGGTGAGTGATCACATCATCATGATTATCTGGGTCATGAATATCTTTTTTGTACAGTTCTTCTGTGTTTTCTTGCCACCTCTTCTTAATATCTTCTGCTTCTGTTAGGTCCCTACCATTTCCATCCTTTATTGAGTCCATATTTGCATGAAATATTCCCTTGTTATCTCTAATTTTCTTGAAGAGATCTCTA
Organism: Budorcas taxicolor; assembly: GCF_023091745.1. Lineage (NCBI taxonomy): Eukaryota > Metazoa > Chordata > Mammalia > Artiodactyla > Bovidae > Budorcas > Budorcas taxicolor. The sequence goes on from NC_068910.1 coordinate 94,230,872, forward strand.
GTCTTTCCCATTCTGTTCTTTTCCTCTATTTCTTTGCATTGATGGCTGAGGAAGGCTTTCTTATATCTTCTTGCTATTCTTTGGAGCTCTGCATTCAGATGCTTATATCTTTCCTTTTCTCCTTTGCTTTTTGCCTCTCTTCTTTTCACAGCTATTTGTAAGGCCTCCCCAGACAGCCATTTTGCTTTTTTGCATTTCTTTTCCATGGAGATAGTCTTGATCCCTGTCTCCTGTACAATGTCACGAACCTCATTGCATAGTTCATCAGGCACTCTATCTATCAGATCTAGGCCCTTAAATCTATTTCTCACTTCCACTGTATAACCATAAGGGATTTGATTTAGGTCATACCTGAATGGTCTAGTGGTTTTCCCTACTTTCTTCAATTTAAGACTGAATTTGGTAATAAGGAGTTCATGATCTGAGCCACAGTCAGGTCCTGGTCTTGTTTTTGTTGACTGTATAGAGCTTCTCCATCTTTGGCTGCAAAGAATGTAATCAGTCTGATTTTGGTGTTGACCATCTGGTCATGTCCATGTGTAGAGTCTTCTCTTGTGTTTTTGGAAGAGAGTGTTTACTACGACCAGCGCATTTTCTTGGCAAAACTCTATTAGCCTTTGCCCTCTTCATTCCACATTCCAAGGCCAAATTTGCCTGTTACTCCAGGTGTTCTTGACTTCCTACATTTGCATTCCAGTCCCCTATAATGAAAAGGACATCATATTTTGGTGTTAGTTCTAAAAGGTCTTGTAGGTCTTCATAGAACTGTTCAACTTCAGCTTCTTTTGTGTTCCTGGTTGGGGCATAAACTTGGAATACTGTGATATTGAATGGTTTGCCTTGGAAACGAACAGAGATCATTTTGTCGTTTTTGAGATTGCATCCAAGTACTGCATCTCGGACTCTTTTGAGGGCTACTCCATTTCTTCTGAGTGATTCCTGCCTGCATTAGTAGATATAATGGTCATCTGAGTTAAATTCACCCATTCAAGTCCATTTTAGTTCGCTGATTCCTAGAATGTCGACGTTCATTCTTGCCATCTCTTGTTTGACCACTTCCTATTTGCCTTGATTCATGGACGTGACATTCCAGGTTCGTATGCAATATTGCTCTTTACAGCATCAGACCTTGTTTCTATCACCAGTCACATCCACAGCTGGGTATTGTTTTTGCTTTGGCTCCATCCCTTCATTCTTTCTGGAGTTATTTCTCCACTGATCTCCAGTAGCATATTGGGCATGTAATGACCTGGGGAGTTCCTCTTTCAGTATCCTATCATTTTGCCTTTTCATACTGTTCATGGGCTTCTCAAGGCGAGAATACTGAAGTGGTTTGCCATTCCCTTCTCTGGTGGACCACATTCTGTCAGACCTCTCCACCATGACCTGCCCGTCTTGGGTTGCCCCGCGGGCATGGCTTAATTTCATTGAGTTAGACAAGGCTGTGGTCCTAGTGTGATGCAAGGGTCTTTTAATTTCATGGGTACAGTCACTGTCCACAGGGACTTTTTATGTTTTTTATTTTTTGTATTACCTTAAAAATTACTTAGGGATTTTTATAATCTGCATTCATTTTCTCATGAAGCAAATAGAAATAGCATTATTCACTAGATTCTAGGAAGATAAAAAATTTGGGACATTTTTTATAGAATTGACAATTGATGTATCTAATATTTAGGAGCTTCATCAAAAACTTTAGCTTGAAGATGCTGAAGAAATCTTTCTTAATGATATTAACTTTATTTTTCTTTGTACCTCTGTGCTCCTGAAGAATATCCTTGAAGGCTAAAAGAACTCAACAACAACAAAAAAGAATGAAAATTACTTCCTCTACAAAGGAAGAAATATAGTTGCCCAGTCATACTCTTATGTCCTGTCAATAATTAGTGTTTACATGTTTATTATATCGTGTTGTTTATTTAACTACTTCCTTGACAGAGCCAGTTTCTTATTGATTAGTCTCTTCTTGAATCTTTGACTCTGCTGTACACATTGTGAGATAAATTAACTTAAGACTGTTTAGATTGTTTTAAATGAAACAATACAGAAACTCAGCAGCTCTTAGGATAATTATTTCCTTTTTAACTTTTTATACATTAAAGATTTATAATCCCATCTACCCTTTCTTCCCTTCAGGCTGGAGATAACCTCTAGAGGATATGTCAAGAAAGAGAAAAAACTAAGGCATATTTCTCACTGATATGTCCCCTTTACTGATTAAAACAATTAATATATATCAATATGTATTTGAGTGGTAAAAACACTCTAATAAATTATCACCTGAGTCAGCCATTTGAACCTTTGAATTTAGTTACATCATTACTGAATTTACAGTTTGCTAAAATGACTTCTATGTGAACACCAGTTGATTTAATATACATTTAATATATTATTATATAATTTGGAGTTATGGAGTATGACATGATCTGTAATTTATGTCAGTAGAGTGTACTATTCTTGCCTAAGTAATAATTAAAACTTTAGAATATATTTTATGATGAAATTCTAATCTCTATTATTTTAAGAAATGATACAAATATTTAGAAATAAGAGTATGCAATAATAATAAAATTGGTGATATTTGGTACAAAATATTTCTGGTTTAAAACAGATACAGATGCATCATCCTGCCCATTATTTGGGTCAGTATTGTTTAAAAATCTTATAGGGCAGGACTGGGCTCTTAAAGAGAATTATCAGCCCAAGTAAAGTACTACTTAGGTACAAGAAAAGGGCACAAAAATACCAGAGCAAGTATAGATAGGGCAGGTACCACACACATTAGGAATAACGTAGGGGCTAAAAGTAGGCACTTTCTTGAAGCAAATACAGAATTAATCAAAAGATTGACACCAAATTACAGGAAAGTCCTGGGCTAACAAATGTGAGGGCTAAGAAAAATAACATTTAATCTGAAAGGGTTAAACCTAGCCATGATTATCTTAGAAAGATATCACAGAATATTTGGGGTGTTTTTATATTAATAAGGTAACATTTGACTTTTGTGTTTGTATTTTGAAGGGTGTGTGTGTGTGTTTGTAAAAATTAATAGTCTAGATGAACAAAAAATACTTTTTTTCTAAGTAGACCAGATTTTTTCAGACTAAATGCATCCTTCCTAATTTTAGTATGTTTATTTGGAATTGGCCAGAAGGAAGTTGACCAAATTTAAAATATATCCTCAGATCATTTTTTCCTGTTTAGCAATATTTTAAAAAATTTATTTTATTTTAATTGGAGCATAATTACTTTACAATATTGAATTGGTTTTTGCCATACGTCAGTATGAATCTGCCATAGGTATACATGTGTTCCCTACATCCTGAACCCTCCTCCCACCTCCCTCCCAACTAAAGTTATCACACAGCACCAGCTTTGGGTGCCATGCTTCATTCATTAGATAACACTGGTTATCTAATTTACATATGGTAATGTATACATTTTAATGCTATTGACTCAAATCATCTCACCCTTTCCTTCTCCCACTGAGTTCAAAAGTGTGCTCTTTACGTCTGTGTCTCCTTTCCTGCCTTGTATGTAGGAGCGTTGATACCATCTTTCTAGATTCTATATATATATGTGATTTAAAATCTCACTTGCTATTTTAATCTTGTTATTCTTTAATTTTCTTGTTTTCTTTAATATCTGAGAACTCATCTATATTTGTCATTTTTTATGTTGGTCTGTGCTTGTGTATTGTTGTTAATTTCAAGTTTAAATTGTCTTGTAAATTCTTTTTTTCTTCTTTTATTTGAAGGTTTGGTAAAAAATAATTAGAATTTATAAAAAGTAAACTATTGTTGAGACCTTATGAGAAAGCATCAATTAAGGGAAAAGTTGTATTATTGTTAGAGAATATTTTGTCTACTTTCAGGCAGAGAGACTGGAGAAGAAAATGGCAACCCACTCCAGTATTCTTGCCTAGAGAATCCCAGGGACGGAGGAGTCTGGTGGGCCGCCATCTATGGGGTCACACAGAGTCGGACACGACTGAAGTAAATTAGCAACAGCAGCAGCAGGCAGAGAGACTAAGAGGAACTAAAGCAAAGGCTAAGTTCAAGTAAAGACTAAGATCCAGAGGCTTATCTGCTCTGTTAGTTGTTCAGTTGTGTTCAACTCTTTGCGACCCCATGGACTGTGGCCCACCAGGCTCCTCTGTCCATGGGATTTTTCAGGCAAGAGTACTGGAATCGGTTGCCATTCCCTTCTCTAGGTGATCTTCCCTGTCTAAGGGTCAAAGCCAGGTCTCCTGCATTGCAGGCAGACTCTTTACCATCTGAGTCACCAGGGAAACCATATAACAGAACATATAGTCACTGAAATAATAAGCTAAATTAGAAATGGAAAGATGAATCTTAATTTGGGAACAATATTTTTTTTTAGAAAAACAACACCTTTTGAATAGGGAATATCACAACCGCCTGATATAGTGTAATGATTATGAACTTTGGAGTCTGAATGCAAGCATTGGCTTGACTCCCTCTACATAATGTTGAGAAAATTTCTTAACTTCCTCTCAGTCCCAGTTTCTCTTTTTGAAAAATAAGAATATGCTTTTGGATAGCATTAAAACACACATGTGGACATATTCTTCCTCCCTGATGAGGACTTCTAAATAGCTTAAATGTAAATATTTGGTCTAGTCTGTATCTCTTCTCCTAGAGCCAGCTATCAATATTCAGTCCAATCCTTTAAAGTCTTTGGCCTTGATCACATTTTCCATGAATTCGGGTGCAAGGTTCCAGAGTTTTATAAAGATATAGGATCCAGAGTTCTCTTTCACCAACCTGCTTACCTTGAATTGTGATAAACTCAAAGAGCCAGGTGACTAGCTCTTATTTTAGACATAGTGTTCTCCAGCAAGGAATCTGGTAGGATCTTAGGGATTTTAGATCTGATCTTGGACTAAATGCTGTCTGAAAACTTCTGCCTGTTTCTCTTTGGATCTCAGATTATTTTATCCTTCAGCTTCTGCTACTTCACCCTACTTTGCTGTGGCAGTTTTGGAAGTGAGTTCACTGTTGAAGTTTGCCTGGCTATTGACAAAGAAGCTTTCCTTCATTTTGCACTGGGTAGGTTGTTGTTGTTTAGTCACTAAGTTATGTCTGAGTCTTTCATGACCCCATGGACTGGAGCTCCACAGGCTCCTCTGTCCGTGGGATTTCCCAGGCATGATTACTAGAATGGGTTGCTAGTTCCCTCTCCAGGGGATCTCCCTGACCCAGGGATTGACCCATGTCCCCTGCATTGGCAGACAGATGCTTTACCACTGAGCTACCAGAGAAGCAAGCCCTCTGCTCTGGGTATACTATTTTTAATTTGGACTAAACTGTTTCTACATGTCAAACTACCACACTTTAACCTAACCTAGAGTGAAGGGACTCCATGTGGAGGTCACAAAAATATTTTTTCAAAGATTATAGTAAAGTTAAATGAATATTAAAAATTTAAAAATGCTCTCCTTTTCTTAATGTACAAGGTCTGGGAAAAAAATCAGGCAAACAGCTTTAATGAGAAGGAGATAAGAGAAATTTATTTTCCATTTGGCTGTGTTTCTTTTATAATTTTGTTCAGATTTTAGCAGGACAAGTTGACCATTTAAACTCAGGTTTGTCTGTTAGAGAGAGGGTATTCTTTATTTTTTTTTGAGAGGGTAGTCTTTACAAGTGGGTGTTGTACGTAAAACAGTGAGACTTGAATTCACACTTCAACTTTAAAGTCTAAAATTAATTTACATTATATTTTATAACCTGCTCAGGGAGAACTTATGTATGCAAGTGCAATGGAGCCTGGCTTCCTAATGTCAAAAACTTTTGGTTTTACTTTCTTGTGATTCCATGTACACATGGAACACATTTCCATTTTTTCATTTCACTAGTAGTCTGCGATATAAAGATACATACTTTAGCAAGGAAACAACTTATTTTCTGAAACCTTTATTAGAAGCTAATTCTTGAATTTGGTCACTGTCTTTAAATCTAAGAAAAATATACAGTCCTACCGCAACACTCACACAAATATACATTAAATACAAAGAAAATTGTAAAAACATCTATTTGAGTTTGGGGGAGAAAAAAGCAAAAGGGAGCTATTTTAAAACTGTGTATTCTAGCACAAAAAAGAGGGGAAGCTATAAAATTTAATTTTTTGTTTCTGTGTACCTTGCTGTCATATCAGATATTATCTTGAGACAACTTGTGGCAAAAATCTGTATGATTTCCTTTGCTTGCAGATTGCATGCCTACATAATCTCGTTAACATTTCCCTATGGGTCTGTTTGCTTCTTGAACTTCAGAGCTGTAATTAATTGTTTTAAAAGAGTTTTTTCTTTTTTTTCCCCTTATATTCAGCCAACATCTGCTTCCTGGCATCTCTACCCAGTGGTACTCCTGAAAGTCCCTGGGTTCTGGGAGTCAGTAAGACTAGGGTCACATTACATGATCTCTGGCAATACATTCAACCTACCTGATAGGTTTGAACCTGTTTCCTTATCTGTAAAATGGGAATAGTGGTATATATGTTGTGCCTGAGTGTGGAATATAATAAGAGATTTCTACTTATCAATTTATTCTGCCTACTCCTTTGCCCCCATCCTCAAGAAGAATCTGGTATCATTGAAGAGACAAGATGGAAAAGGTTGAAACAATTAATGGTCAATATGTCAGTGTGTAATTAAGCATCAAATCACTACTATATCTAAATATATATTTTAATTTTTGGCACACATTATAGTATGCATAGTGTAAGTTTAATATAGAACTCAATAGCTTTCAAAATTATTATAATAATTCCCCCCCTATAATACTTAGATGTCCTCTGTTTCCTCTTTCTTTGTTTATGGGCATCTCTGTTAACTACTTTGTTACGCGCGTATCAATGACTTTCTAAATCATATCGATTCTATTCTTGTGGTGTTGCACATTTTATCCCATATATTTTTTCCCACTTCCTGTTCTAGTCTGGCTCCTGAATAACTCCTACTTGTACTATCATATTTCACTCCAGGATGGTCTATTTTGTCCAGTTATTTCCTTCTTTAGTTCATTCAACAGATTCCAGCTGGCTTAATTTTCTCAAGCAGAGTTCTGATCAAGAAATTGCCTTATTTAAATACTCAATTTCATTCTTCTTGGAAAATGAAGTTCAAGCACATTTTGGGGGAAAATTAAGATTGTCTGTGACCAAACTTCACCCTGGCTTACTCCTGTCTTACTCCTCACTACCGTGCTTAACAAACCCTAAGGCCTTGCCAATTTGATACTTGTTGCTTTCCTTTTGCACTTTCCAACCTTGTCTTTGAGTATTGCTTAACTTGAGTCTCCAATTGCCCTTCTCCCTTTCCCTTTTCCAATTGTCCTTTCCCTCTCACCATCTTTAAATGTTTACATCAGATACGACCTATATCTCTCTCTCTAATTTGTGCTTCTACAGTTCACTGTGGCCATTTTTAAGCACTCATAATATTTTACCCTGTTAACACAAATGTGTTTAATCTCCTCAACTCTAAGCTGCCCGAAAGTTGTCTTTCATCCAGCTCCTGAGCTAGTAAAGTTGTTTTAATTTAATTAATTTATGATTTTTGTCTGTGCTGGGACTTCATTGCTGCACAGACTTTTCTCTAGTACTGTGAGCAGCAGCTACTCTCTAGTTGCGGTGCACAGGCTTCCCATTGCAGTGGCTTCTCTTGTCACAGAGCATAGGCTCTAGGGTGTGCTAGCTTCAGTAACTGCACACGTGGGCTCAGTAGTTGCTGCTCCTGGGCTCTAGTGTACAGGCTCAATAGTTATGGCTCATGGGCTTAGTGGCTCAGCAGTATGTGGGATCCTTCCAGACCAGGGATGAACCCATGTCTCTTGCATTGGCAGGTGAATTCTTTGCCACTGAGCCACCAGGGAAGCCCTTAGCTAGTAAAGTTTTTAACTTGTAGATACAGAATATTTCTTTTGAAGACTCAAGTTCACTGTGAGTTGGAACAGCAGAGTTTGTTTCATGAAGGACAGTCTTTGAATTTGGGCAGAAGAAAATTTGAGTGAAGACGTTTCATGACAGAAGTTTGTATAATAGAAGACAATTATTGAGTAAAGATTTGTGTTGAGGATACAGTTGGAAGTGTGTGTATATGTGTGTGTGTGTGTGTGTGTGTGTGTGTGTGTGTGTGTGTGTGTGCGTGCATGCGCTCAGTTGCATCTGACTCTGCAACCCCATGGACCATAGTCTATCAGGCTCTTGTGTCCATGGGATCTCCCAGACAAGAATACTGGAGTGGTTGCCATTTTATTTTCCAGTGAATCTTCCTGACCCAGTGATTGAACCTGTATCTCTTGTGTCTCCTGCATTGGCAGGTAGATTCTTTACCACTGACCACATGGCAACCACCTACATGGAAGCGCGTGAGTGCTTGAGTGCTTCAGTTGTGTCCAACACTATGCAACTCTATTGACTGTAGTCCACCAAGGCTCTTCTGTCCATGGGGATTCTCCAGGCAAGAATACTGGAGTGGATTGCCATGCCCTCCTCCAGGGGATCTTCCCAACCCAGCAATTGAACCCTTGTCCCTTATGTCTCCTGCACTGGCAGGCGAGTTCTTTACCACTAGTACCACCTGGAAAGCTCCACAGTTGGAAGTACTTTCAAGAAACTATAAAGATGTCTCATTGCAGAGATCTCAAAAAAGAAAAAAAAATTCCAGAGGAGTTTTAAAAGGTCTAAGAGGGAAAGTAGAAAGAACATTATGTGAGGAGGCAGGAGACTAGTCACAGTTTTACTTCTGAAAGTTATGAGATTTTTATAGGCCTCTGTTGCCATTGTGTGAAATTAACAGATAAGATTCAATGGTTTCTAATGTCTCCTAGCTTTAAAATTCTATGCCTATAAAGAAATAATGGGCTACTCTATGTTTTTGAGCAATTAGTGGCATATAAAAGCTGTACTTAGGAAGATAGGAAAAAGATCAAAGAAGATTAAGAAAGCTTTATAAATATAATATTTTACCCACTTTATTATTTTATATAAGTAAAAATAGTTAATAATTTTTGTTGGAATCTGTAGTTATATAAAATGTTACAGGTTAGCATGTATATCCTCATATTGTCAGTTTATCGTTTACTATTTGGATGTTGAAAATCCATACTATAGAACCACAATAGTCTGAAGAGGTAACAAATGTTATGCAGGCTCACACTCCAACCATCCCAGACAAATGAGGTTTTATCTTTGATTTTAAACACCTCAAGGCAAACGGTACAATCTTTTCCTAGTTCAAATACATCCAATTACCTCTAATGACCCTGTTACAGTTTATTGAGTGTCTGTGATCCAGGTGCTTTTGCTGAAGCCCAAAGTAAAATTTTACAGCCTTTTGTGAAAACTCCTGGACAAAATGAATAAAGTTACTGAGACTTTTTTCCACAAAAGTAATTTTTAATCTGAATATTTATTGAGCACCTACTATGTGTAGGTCTTCCAGGTGGTGCATTGGTAAAGAATCTGCCTGCCAGTGCAGGAGACACAAGAGACGCGACTTCAATCCCTGGGTTGAGAAGATCCCCTGGAATGGGAAATGGCAACCCACTCCAGTATTCTTGCCTGGAGAATTCCGTGGACAGAGGAACCTGGTGGGCTACAGTCAATGGGGTCACAAAGAGCTGGACGTGACTGAACACAACAACAATAGTCTGCACTGTGTGAAAGAGAATGTGGTAGGCCCAACACAGAAGATAAAGATGTGAAAGACAGTCTGATATCGGGGAAGTTACACTTTGCTAAGATACAACCCTGATGCTAGGAAAGATTGAAGGCAGGAGAAGAAGGGGTTGACAGAGGATGAGATGGCTAGATGGCACCACCAACTCAATGGACATGAGTTTGAGTAAGTTCTGGGGGTAAGTGATGGACAGGGAGGCCTGGTGCAGTCCATGGGGTTGCAAAGAGTTGGACATGACTTGAGTGACTGAACTGAACTGAACTGAACTGAATATACAACAAACATGTGAAACAGACTGAATTTTTGAAGGGCTAACACATGGCAGTGTTAGTTGCTCAGTCATGTCCGACTTCTTACAACTCCATGGACTGTAGACCACCAGGCTCCTCTGTCAATGAGATCCTCCAGGGAAGAATACTGGAATGGGTTACTATTTCCTTTTCCAGGGGATCTTCCGAATCCAAGGATCAAACTCGGGTCTCCTGCATTGCAGGCAGATTCTTTACCATCTCAGCCACCAGGGAAGCCCATGGCAGGTATTCAATAAATGACTGTTGACAAACCAAATAATGTAGAGGTCAGAATGCAGTATGTATCACCAGAGAGATACAAAAAGCAGTGGGAACTCAATATCTTAGGGTTACCAGAGAAAGTTTCTCAGTTAAATTGTATTAGGGGCTTGAAATTAAGTTCCTAATATAAGTTAATGTTGGAAGGTCAGCAGGGTTTTGAATAATCGGAGAGAAAAACCCCAGAAAAAAATTAAAAGTCAGGTTAGCCTAGAATAAAATTTGAAAACTGGCCTAATTTTTCTGTATTATAAGGTAATACTGGGGAATGAAGTTAGGATGGTAATAGACTAAAAAGGTCTTCCTTCTGTGGGTAACTTTGGAGTTGTCAAATATTTGCAAGAAGGGAAGGACTACCTAAGATCTTTTCTTTCTCTTTTAGGCACTACATTTTGATATGCCTGTAATGTTGTTGATGTTGTTTTTAAAATTTTTTTAGTTTTTAATTGAAGGATAATTGCTTTACAGAATTTTGTTGGTTTCTGCCAAATATCAACATGAATCAGCCATAGGTATACATATGTCCCCTCCTTCTTGAACCCTGCTCCCAACTCCCTCCCCATCCTACTCCCCTAGGTTGTTATAAAACTCAAGCCCCAGTTTGAGTTGCCTGAGTCATACAGCAAATTACCATTGACCATCTACTTTACATATGGTAGTATAAGTTTTCATGCTACACTCTCCATATATCCCACCCTCTCCTCTCCCTACTCCCACTATATCCATAAGTCTGTTCTCAATGTCTAAGTTTCCATTGCAGCCCCACAAATAATTTCATCAGTAACATCTTTCTAGATTCCATATATATGTATTAGGTATATGTATATATACATATGCATATATATGTATATGATATTTGCTTTTTACTTTCTGACTTGCTTCACTCCATGTAATAGGCTCTAGGGTCATCTACCTTATTAGAACTGACTCAGATGCATTCATTTTTATGGCTGAGTAATATTCCATTGTATATGTGTACCACAGCTTCTTTATCTATTCATCTATTCATGGACAGCTAGATTGTTTCCATGTTCTAGCTATTGTAAATAGTGCTGCAGTGGATACTGGGGTACATGTGTCTTTTTCAGTTGTGGTTTCCTCAGGGTATATGCCTAGTATTGGGATTGCTGCGTCATCAGTCAGTTCAGTTCAATCACTCAGTCTGTCCGACTCTTTGCGTCCCCATGAATCACAGCACGCCAGGCCTCCCTGTTCATCACCGTCTCCCGGAGTTCACTCAGACTCACGTCCATCGAGTCAATGATGCCATCCAGCCATCTCATCCTCTGTCGTCCCCTTCTCCTCCTGTACCCAATCCTTCCCAGCATCAGAGTCTTTTCCAATGAGTCAACTCTTCGCATGAGGTGGCCAAAGGGCTGGAGCTTCAGCTTTAGCATCATTACTTCCAAAGAAATCCCAGGGTTGATCCCCTTCAGAATGGACTGATTGGATCTCTAAAGAGTCTTCTCCAACACCACAGTTCAAAAGCATCAATTCTTCAGTGCTCAGCCTTCTTCACAGTCCAACTTTCACATCCATACATGACCACAGGAAAAATCATAGCCTTGACTAGACAGACCTTTGTTTGCAAAATAATGTCTCTGCTTTTCAATATGTTCTCTAGGTTGGTCATAACTTTTCTTCCAAAGAGTAAGCATCTTTTAATTTCATGGCTGCAATCACCATCTGCAGTGATTTTGGAGCCCCCCAAAATAAAGTCTGACATCTATTTCCCATCTATTTGCCATGAAGTGATTTGACCAGATGCCATGATCTTCGTTTTCTGAATGTTGAGCTTTAAGCCAACTTTTTCACTCTCCCCTTTCACTTTCAACAAGAGGCTTTTTAGTTCCTCTTCACTTTTTGCCATAAGGGTGGTGTCATCTGCATATCTGAGGTTCATTTGGTGGTTTTATTCCTAGTTTTTAAAGGGATCTCCATACTATCTTCCATAGTGGCTGTATCTATTTACTTTCCCACCATCAGTGCAAGAGTGTTCTCTTTTCTCCACACCCTCCCTAGCATTTATTGTTTGTAGACTTTTTGATAATGACTATTCCTACTTGTATGAGGTGATATCTCACTTCAGTTTTGCATTTCTCTCATAATGAGTGATGTTGAGCATCTTTTCATGTATTTTTTTTTAACCATCAGTATGTCTTCTTTGGAGAAATGTCTGTTTAGGTCTTTTTCCACTTTTTGATTGAGTTGTTTGTTTTTCTGGTATTAACTTGTATGAGCTGCTTGGATATTTTGGAAACTAATCTCTTGTCAGTTGTTTCATTTGCAATTATTTTCTCCCATTTTTTGGCTTGTCTTTCCACCTTGTTTTTAGTTTTCTTTGCTGGGCAAAAGCTTTTAAGCTTAATTAGGTTTCTTTCTTTTTCTTTTTTTTTTAATTTTAAAATCTTTAATTCTTACATGTGTTCCCAAACATGAACCCCCCTCCCACCTCCCTCCCCATAACATCTCTGTGGGTCATCCCCATGCACCAGCCACAAGCATGCTATATCCTGCGTCAGACATAGACTGGCGATTCAATTCTTACATGATAGTATACATGATAGAATGCCATTCTCCCAAATCATCCCACCCTCTCCCTCTCCCTCTGAGTCCAAAAGTCCGTTATACACAGCTGTGTCTTTTTTCCTGTCTTGCATACAGGGTCGTCATTGCCATCTTTCTAAATTCCATATATATGTGTTAGTATACTGTATTGGTGTTTTTCTTTCTGGCTTACTTCACTCTGTATAATCGGCTCCAGTTTCATCCATCTCATCAGAACTGATTCAAATGAATTCTTTTTAACGGCTGAGTAATACTCCATTGTGTATATGTACCACAGCTTTCTTATCCATTCATCTGCTGATGGACATCTAGGTTGTTTCCATGTCCTGGCTATTATAAACAGTGCTGCGATGAACATTGGGGTACATGTGTCTCTTTCAATTCTGGTTTCCTCGGTGTGTATGCCCAGCAGTGGGATTGCTGGGTCATAAGGGAGTTCTATTTGCAATTTTTTAAGGAATCTCCACACTGTTCTCCATAGTGGCTGTACTAGTTTGCATTCCCACCAACAGTGTAGGAGGGTTCCCTTTTCTCCACACCCTCTCCAGCATTTATTGCTTGCAGATTTTTGGATCGCAGCCATTCTGACTGGTGTGAAGTGGTACCTCATTGTGGTCTTGATTTGCATTTCTCTAATAATGAGTGATGTTGAGCATCTTTTCATGTGTTTGTTATACAAAAAACCTCGAATTGCCAAAGCAATCTTGAGAAAGAAGAATGGAACTGGAGGAATCAACTTGCCTGACTTCAGGCTCTACTACAAAGCCACAGTCATCAAAACAGTATGGTACTGGCACAAAGACAGACATATAGATCAATGGAACAAAATAGAAAGCCCAGAGATAAATCCACACACATATGGACACCTTATCTTTGACAAAGGAGGCAAGAATATACAATGGAGTAAAGACAATCTCTTTAACAAGTGGTGCTGGGAAAACTGGTCAACCACTTGTAAAAGAATGAAACTAGATCACTTTCTAACACCGCACACAAAAATAAACTCAAAATGGATTAAAGGTCTAAATGTAAGACCAGAAACTATAAAACTCCTAGAGGAGAACATAGGCAAAACACTCTCAGACATAAATCACAGCAGGATCCTCTATGATCCACCTTCCAGAATTCTGGAAATAAAAGCAAAAATAAACAAATGGGATCTAATTAAACCCAATCAAAAAATGAGCCAAAGAACTAAATAGACATTTCTCCAAAGAAGACATACGGATGGCTAACAAACACATGAAAAGATGCTCAACATCACTCATTAATTAGGTTTCATTTGTTTATTTTTGTTTTTATTTCCATTACTCTAGAGGTGGGTCATAGAGGATCTTGCTGTGATTTATGTCATAGAGTTTTCTGCCTATGTTTTCCTCTACGAGTTTTATAGTTTCTGGTCTTACATTTAGGTCTTTATTTCATAAGCCCACAGCAAATATTATTCTCAATGGTGAAAAACTGAAAGCACTACCTCTAAGATCAAGAACAGGACAAGAGTGTCCACTCTCACCACTATTATTCAGCATAGCTTTGGAAGTCCTAGCTACAACAATCACAGAAGAAAAAAATAAATTAATAAAAGGAATCTAGATCAGAAAATAAGATGTAAAACTCTCATTCTTTGCAGATGACTTGAAACTACACAGAAAACCCTAAAGATGCTATCAGAAGATTACTAGAGCTAATTGGTGAATCTAGCAGAGTCACAGGATATAAAATCAATACACAAAATCCTTGAATTCTTATATACTAACAATGAAAAATCAGAAAGAGAAATTAAGGAATCAATCCCATTCACCATTGTGACTAAAAGAATAAAAGATCTAGGAATAAACCTACCTAAGGAGACAAAAGAACTGTATACAGAAAACTATAAGACCTTAATGGAAGAGATCAAAGATGACATAAACAGGTGGAGAGATATTTCACGTTCTTGGGTTTGAAGAATCAATATTGTAAAAATGATGATACTATCAAATGCAATCTACAAATTCAATGTGATCTGTACCAAATTGCATTTTTCACAGAACTAGAACAAAAAATTTCACAATTCATATAAAAGACCCTGACTAGCCAAAGCAATCTTGAAAAAGAAGAATGGAGATGAAGGAGTCAATATCCCTGACTTCAGAGTATACTACAAAGCTATAGTCATCAAGATAGCATGGTATTGGCACAAAAACAGAAATATAGACCAAGGAACAAGGTAGAAAGCCCAGCGATAAACCCAAGCACCTATGGGTACCTTATTTTTGACAAGGTAGGCAAGAATATACAATGGAGCAAAGATAGCCTCTTCAATATGTGGTGCTGGAAAAACTGGATAGCTCCATGTAAAAGAATGAAATTAGAACACTTCCTAACACTGTATAGTGGTTTTAACATAGCACCTTCAATATTTGGGCTTCCTTGGTGGCTCAGATGTAAAGAATCTGCCTGCAATGAGGAGACCACGTTGATTGGGAAGATCCCCTGAAAAATGGAATGGTTCCACTCCAGTATTATTGCCTGGAGAACTCCATGGACAAAGGAGCCTGGTGGGTTACAGTCCATGGAGTTGCGAAGAGTCGGACATGACTGAGTGACTAACACTTTTTCAGTGCTTAGGAAAGCATGTACTGAAAATATGAAACAAAAACAAAAATCATGTATCAGCCTTTTTATTTTTCACACTCTGAGCAGCAGGGCTTCTCTGCTGGCTTAGAAGGTAAAGAATCCATCTACAATGAAGGAGAAATGCGTTTGATTCCTGTGTCAGGAAGATCCCCTGGAGGAGGAAATGGCAATCCACTTGAGTATTCTTGCCTGGGAAATCCCATAGATAGAGGGATTTATGTAAGTATCATAAAATCACAGTTTAAAAGTGTTTTCTTTAGCACATAGCAAAAAATGCTGGATTTTTATTATTGAGTGCTTCTTGTCCTAAAATTATGCCAGAAAAAAATTATTTTTCTATTTCCAATCATCAAGAGGGAGAGGTATGTATTTCAGACAATGTCTTCATTAAATAACTTAATTTTTCAATTAATACTGGGTCTTATATTCACTTGGTTCTGGAAGATAAAATCTAAATGTACTTGTATGTTAATGCAATTGCATGTTAACTAAACTTACATGAAGTGTTCCAAAGAATAGCAAGGAGAGATAAGAAAGCCTTCCTCAGGGATCAATGCAAAGAAATAGAGGAAAATAATAGAATAAGAAAGACTAGAGATCTCTTCAAGAAAATTAGAGGTACCAAGGCAATATTTCATGCAAATATGGGCTCGATAAAGGACAGAAATGATATGGACCTAACAGAAGCAGAAGATATTAAGAAGAGGTGGCAAGAATATACAGAAGAACTATACAAAAGAGATCTTCACGACCCAGATAATCATGATGGTGTGATCATTCACCTAGAGCCAGACATCCAGGAATGTGAAGTCAAGTGGGTCTTAGGAGGTATCACTACAAACAAAGCTAGTGGAGGTGATGGAATTCCAGTTGAGCTATCTCAAATCCTGAAAGATGATGCTGTGAAATTATTGCATTCGATATGTCAGCAAATTTGGAAAACTCAGCAATGGCCACAGGGCTGGAAAAGGTCAGTTTTCATTCCAATCCCAAAGAAAGGCAATGCCAAAGAATGCACAAACTACTGCACAATTGCACCCATCTCACATGCTAGTAAAGTAATGCTCAAAATTCTCCAAGCCAGGCTTCAGCAATACGTGAACTGTGAACTTCCAGTTCTGATTTTAGAAAAGGCAGAGGAACCAGAGATCAAATTGCCAACATCTGCTGGATCATGGAAAAAGCAAGAGAGTTCCAGAAAAATATCTATTTCTGCTTCATTGACTATGCCAAAGCCTTTGACTGTGTGGATCACAATAAACTGTGGAAAATTCTTCAAGAGATGGGAATACCAGACCACCTGACTTGCCTCTTGAGAAACCTGTATGCAGGTCAGGAAGCAACAGTTAGAACTGGACATGGAACAACAGACTGGCTCCAAATAGGAAAAGGAGTACTTCAAGGCTGTATATTGTCACTCTGCTTATTTAACTTATATGTAGAGTACATCATGAGGAATGCTGGGCTGAGTGAAGCACAAGCTGGAATCAAGATTGCCGGGAGAAATATCAATAACCTCAGATATGCAGATGACACCACCCTAATGGCAGAAAGTGAAGAGGAACTAAAAAGCCTCTTGATGAAAGTGAAAGAGAAGAGTGAAAAAGTTGGCTTAAAGTTCAACATTCATAAAACTAAGATCATGGCAACGAGTCCCATCACTTCATGGCAAATAGATGGGGAAACAGTGGAAATAGTGACTGACTTTATTATTTTGGGGCTTGAAAATCACTGCAGATGGTGATTGCAGCTATAAAATTAGAAGATGTTTACTCCTTGGAAGCAAAGTTATGACCAGCCCGGACAGCATATTAAAAAGCAGAGACATTACTTTGCTAACAAAGGTCAGTCTAGGCAAGGCTATGGTTTTTCCGATAGTCATGTATGCATGTGAGAGCTGGACTATAAGGAAAGCTGAGTGCCGAAGAACTGATGCTTTTGAACTGTGGTGTTGGAGAAGACTCTTGAGAGTCCTTGGACTGCAAAGAGATCCAACCAGTCCATCCTATGGGAAATCAGTCCTAGGGGTTCATTGGACGGACTGATGTTGAAACTGAAACTCCAATATTTTGGCCACCTGATGCAAAGAGCTGACTCATTTGAAAAGACCCTGAATTGGGGAAAGATTGAATGCAGGAGGAGAAGTGGATGACAGAGGATGAGATAGTTAGATGGCATCACCAACTCAATGGACATGAGTTTAAGTGAACTCTGGGTGTTGGTGATGGACAGAGAGGCCTGGTGTGCTGTGTTTCATGGGGTCACAAGGAGTTGGACATGACTGTGTGACTGAATTGAACTGAACTGAAACTTACTTGTAAGTTCAAATTACATGTTAATTAAATTGACAGATTCCAGTTAAGTTTTCAACTTTAAATTCTTATTACAAGTGGATAATTTTACCTTACTGATCAAGAGTTTTTTTTCCTCAAGTTATGCACATATATTTTCCAAATTCAAAGTCATGAACATCTATCATAAAATATGGAGATATTATGGAAGATATTTATTCTCCCTATTATTGAATTATACACTCAAACCCTTTGCCAGGTAATGTTTTATTATCTTCTACCAGGATAGGTGCGACAGATTTTCCCACCACATTGATGTTGGCCTTGTTCATGTGACCTGCTTTAGCAAATGGAGTATGAGCAGCCATAACATAAGAACTGGTTTTGAGTGTAGTGGTGTAATAAGCATCATCTCTTGAGATTCCACTGTCCACCATGAGAGAAATATGTTCTGAGTATTCTCTAGTCCCACAAAGATAAAGACAAATGAAGCAGAAAATGAACTTGACCTTCTGGAAACCAATCCAGCCTAATCAATCTCTGGTGAGCCCAGCTGAGATATGTAGATCTATAGGTAACCCATAGTTTGATGTGTGAGAAGAGAATTGTTTGTTTCTGTAAGTCACTGAGACTTTAGGGTTGCTTATTATTCAGCATAATTTTGGCTGTCATTGACTAATACATGTATTACTTTATAATATTTTGATAGTTATGTTTCCTAAATAATGGGAAGAAATAAATGGAGTGTTAAGACCATGAGATTTATTATAATAAATTAAATGTTAATTAAATGTCTCAATATAAATATGTCTCAGTGATGGTAATAAAATTTTGGTAACTGAAAATATAGTCTTCTCTGGAAACCATTTTTAATCTTATGAGACCCACAAGCAAGTTCAAACTGGAAAGGTGATCAGGCTACACAGTTTTAAGGAAAGCTGTAGATCATTTGAAAGTACTACTCCTCTAACATTTTATAAAGTTTCCCTTCTTTTCTTAAAGCACAGCATTAAACAATTGTCTATTTCTTTAGAGGCTTCCCAGGTAGCTCAGTGGTAAAGAATTTGCCTGCCAATTCCAGAGATGCAAGAGACATGGGTTCAATGTCTGGGTTGGGAAGATCCCCTGCAGAAGGAAATGGCACTCAACTCCAGTATTCTTGCCTGGAAAATTCCATGGAGAGAGGATCCTGGTGGGCTACAGTCCATGGGGTTGCAAACAGTCCAACACAACTGAACACACATGCATATATATCTCTTTAGATCATTGATCAGCTGCACATTGTCATCTCTTTATAATTTAGTTGCTACAGACCATGATGCAGAGCATGGATTACCTACCGAAACAATGGACATGAGTCTGAGCAAGCTCAGGAAGATGGGTGAAGGACAGGGAAGCCTGGCATGCTTCAGTCCATAGAGTCGCAAAGAGTTGGACATGGCTCAGCGACTGAATGACGATGAGTTCAGGAATTGGCTTAGAATAAGTGGCCAAAAGGTGACAATATACAAAAAAGTTTTGTAACCTTAGAACAATGTACAAAATATTTGGTAGGAAAAAGTTCCAATGTCATATGAGGATATACTTATGAATCATAAATGCAGTTGAATAAATTCCTTAGTTTTAATGGATGGCCTGCATTATTCAAATAAGCTCATCTAAAAATTTTTAGCATGAATATATATATGAAAAAATATATGAAGTTGTATAATTATAGAGTGAATATTTCCATTTCAGATGTCAGAGACATCTTGTCAAAAGCCAAGAACTATGAGCAAGTGGATGAAAATACTTTGCTTCATAAACAAGTTGGCCTACTTTATTGGCCTACTTTTTTAGAAAGGCAATTTCCTTTTATTTATAGGAATTGTTGAACAATTAAAATATTATTTCACAATATGATGGGAAGAAATAGGGCTATTAAGACAATTCCCTTTCAATGAGACTAAAATCATTTTTTACACATTTGTCTATCAATACATAAAAGACTCACCAAGAATATGTTTTGTTATACATCTCCAATTCAAATTTCTCAGTTTCAGGAAGAAAATATGTTGAAAATGATCTGTAGTAATGAAATTACTATAATTTATATTAGTAAATTAATATACTCATTTACTAATTAAACAATTAGATAAGATTTCCACATTTGGTAGAATGTAGAAATGATTTAATAAAAGCTGTATTTAGTTGGTTAATTCTTGAAAGGAAAAAGAGATAATTATAACTAGATACTTCACTTTTTAAAGCATATATAGTTTTTTAAAAATGTTTAAATATCATAGTTAATTTGTTGAGGTTTTTTTCACGATCATAATGTTACCTCTATCCATCCTCCAATTAAGCATAGATATTTATTAATTTTGTAATTGGTTACACATGTTTTTAAAAAGTAAAGCTTTCAGCATCTAAAACAACATAATTAGGGACAAGAAAGATAAGCTCAACTAATGAACATAGTGTTGAAAATAGAATTTTGAAAAATTAAATGAACTCTTGCTTTGCATGTCAGTGAAAACCTTTTGTTATTTTCTGCCAGGTGTCTGGATAGACAGAAGCTTTCCCATGTTTGACAGAACTGTGCAAAGCCCAATTAGTTCTTCAGCTTTACAAACGTCTGTTCTTTCCTGAGAAGTAACTCCAAACAATTTCTAAGCAATCAGAAGTTATTCATGTTCTAAAAAGTTTAGGAATACCTCAGCTTAGTTTTATTTTTAAAGACAGACAGAGAAGCTTGTCTGTCACAAACACAAGCTTCAGACAGGATCTACAGTACATTAGGCCTGGTGCTTCACCCACATTACAAAGATCAATAGCCAAGGTAATGGAGAGGAACTGAATGTACAAAAGAGAAAAGCAGAAGAGAAATAAAATATTAGAAATGTATGAATATGTGTCACATTTTAGATTGCATGTAAATTTAGCATTTAATATATATAGTACCTATATTATGCTGTATTATTTCAAGTATAATAGTCCCTCAAACTATGGTGTAAACTCCTTGAAGCAGACTTTGTTTTTTACATGCTCTTTTTCTTTTTTTTCCCAAGAAACACATTATTTTATTTACAGTCCCACTGTTTTATATGTACATTTATGGGCTGTCCAAAAGCACTTTTTTTTTTTAAACAATCCTGGAAATTTTAAATACTCTAAGCAGCTCCTGAAGATCAAGTTGTCAAATTCCTCACCAAGGACAGCCTTAGGTCATCTTCACGCTTCCAGATAGTTAAGTATTCAGTTGGCAGCAGTCTATGCTTCAGCGTCCATCTTTCACCTGCAAGGATGGTGATGCTCATTTCCGCCAAATTCTGCACCACGACATAGTTATCAAGATCTACACCTGAAATGACACTCTCGCGTTGACCTGATTTCACACCACATGGTCGGCATACGTGCTGTTACACGGTGAAGCCTTTCCCTTTCACACGCACAAAATCCCCTCATTAGAAATTCCCTGACACACAGTCGATGAACTCAAAAGCCCTCACCCCCATCGCCCCTTCTCCTGGCATGGAAAAGCAGACTCGGGGCCGCTTGGAGCCTCCTGAGGTCTCAACGACAACGTGGCGGAGGCCAAAGCAGGCCTCTGCCCTCCACGCGTTCAGGTGCCGGGAGCATCCTGCCCGGCCCGGTTGCGGCAGCAGCCTCCCAAGACTCAGGGAGGCCGCAGGGTCCTGCCCGGCGCCCGGGCCCTCAGAGGGCTGGCTGCGGGACGACCCGAGCCATCCGAACCTCTAGCAAAGGAACATCCCCACCGCGAGCCGAGGCTAGAAAGCTACATGCTGTTTATATATCTTTACTCAGAGCCAAGCCTAGTGTTGAAGCGCCAATAAATAATTGTTGATAAATTGATAAAGATCATAATTCAAATTTGACAGGACACTGAAGTGTTATCATGTTCATTGCAAGCAATATGGCCATTAGGGATTAAAATTTAGATGATGTACAGCTTTTGGTTACTTATCATTTTTATTTCTAATTTTAAAATTGCATTAACTGCCAGTGACTGAAATTTCTATGACCGTTTTCACTGTAGTTTAAAAATATTTCTTTCCCATTTAAGTGTGTCCTTAAGTGTGCATTTAAGTGTGTCCTCTTTATTGTCTTTTCCTCTTCCTTTTATTTTGTGCAAAGAGAAAACGTATGTTATATGTTCTTTAAGAATTGCTTTCTTCACTTTCAGGCACACGTTAAGATCAGACGAAGTGAAAAGACTATCTTTTTTGACAATCCTTTTATTTTCACTTCCCAACTGAAGTTTGGGAGAAGAAATTTTTGAAATTCAATAAATAATTATGGGAATCCATTCTTCACTCGTCTTGAAGCCCCAAAAGAAGAGAGGTGATTCAAAGATAGTCATTATGGCACATGGTTTTCATGACTGCGTGTTTCAAAGTTAGGGGAGAGAAGCATACAGAAGGTATATCCTCTCTCAGACCCAGACCTGGTCCAAAGTTGCAAGCAGTGACACGGTTTTGGAAGAATTATCCTGTCTTCTCTGGTCCCCATTGTATTCTTAGGAAAATTTCTAGAAGACCCCTGACTTTTAGTTCTGTGTATTTAAGTGTTGTACCTTTATTTTAGACATGGGTAATATCAAGTCTTTCTGTAGCTCAGTGTATGTCAGGTTACTTTCCTGGAGTTGAGTAGGTATTGGAACCCAGTTTTCCTCTCTTTGGGGCCTATGGTAGAAGTTGTAATACCTTTTTAAGACAAAGAGGATGGCTTAAGCTGTGCTTTGTAATATGTGAATTATCTTTGCACAGTCTTGTGATAAGGAGTATGATCTTTACAGAGTAATGATCTATATTAAACAAAACATCTGAGAGTTTTACTGGAGAAGAGTATCTGGTGATTGTGTTGTTGGTTATATATGTGATTCTAATTCAAGGGGTATTGCTTTGAGAAAACTACTGCTAATAGTCCCTGGACAAAGATTTTCTGTGTCACTAATCATTGAAAAGCTGCCAAGAGTTCATTGTGTAGTAAGTACCATATTAACAACACTCTTGTTTAGATGTGAATTTCACATGGTTTAAATTTTGGCTCATTGGACATAGGTCAGTGAAAAGTGAGCATAGTTAACACTAGGGAGCTTTCCATGCTTTATGTCTTTAGGCTCAATGAATCACTCTAACATTCAAACTGGCATTGCACTATTTATACTGTCTAATCAGGAATATAATTTCACAACATTGAGTTTGCAACACAACCATAGCATTGCAATTTAGCACACATTTTGTTAATGTGCTTTGTATCCCATTAAAGTCTCATCTTTGTAGCCTGGTGCCATATGTTACTGGTCTAGAGTAAACCTCTCAAGCCAGAGAACACAAAGAGGAGTAAAATTACAATGTGGCGTGCTATTGGTTACCTACCAATAACCAGTCATCTCTTCTCCTTCCTAATTAAACCCTCATTTTGTTCAAGTTTGGGAAAAAATGTGCTCAGGGAAGATGAGCCCCACTCCAGCCAAGTGTAGAAAACATGAAGCATATAGGCCAATCTCAATCTCTTTCACCAGGGTTTCATTTGGATTTAACTCAGTTTTGGCCAATAAGACTTGAAAGAAAGTCCATTGCAAGGCTTCTGGGAAAGGTTTCTTTTTGATGAAAGAACTATATATGAGGAGAAAAACACCTCAGTCCCCTTTGCTTTCCAGTCTTTGGATGTAGTTATGAGGATTTAAGGCATGGAGTTGCTGCTGCCTAGGGACTGAGGATGAGGGAGACTGATGACATGTAGAGCATGGCAAAGCTGAAGGTTAGAAAGAGCTTAGGTACTTTAAGCCATTGTTAGGCTGCTGAGCCAGTTCTTAGATCTGCTTCTCTCTGGACTTCTTGCTGAATGTCATAATAAGTGTCCTTATTGTTTAAGCCCCACATAACAGTGTCTTCTATCTCTTACAGACAAAAGCATTCCAACTGATAGAAGAAGTTAGTTAAAAGAAGGTAGTTCATATCAGTGTGGTTGTTTCTCTCATGGGCAAAGGCAATGCACAGAAAAGAAAGGACATTACTGGTTTACTAATGAGCTTTTTGTACATCTGGTAGTTTAGAGCATGAAATGCATTTCCTCCACAGAAAATATTATAAATGGTGGCTGGGTTCCCAAGGTAAACCCATAAGGCCGATTTAATCCAATAATGCTACAGAATCTGTACAGTCAAGTAGAATTGAATCACCTTGAAAAATGATGTTTCCTTTGGGACAGAAATGAATTCAGGAACAAAAAATGAAATTCAGAGATTCAGCTCAGCAAAACAGAAAATCACCACCCCAATAGCAGTAAAACTGAGGAATTTCTTCCTCTTATGGACTGGGCAGTAGGGATAGTTATTAACCTATATCCTAAAAGGCAATGGTATAATACCTGTTGCCTGGGAGTCAGCCTCATAGAGGTCAAAGGCTGGAGAGTGATACAGAAGCAGGATAGAAGCTTGGAAGGGGGAGGGTTAAATGCTTTCTTTCCAATTTGCCCCCTAGTTTCAGGAGTTTACCTGCCTGTTTCTATTTCTGTATCACTATCCTACTGTTTCTAATAAATAATTTTTCCCTCTCTTTTCTCTGAAGCATTCATAATTTGTGCCACCTTGAGGCAGAACCAACAACATTATGTAATAAATACCATGGCTTACCTAGTTTTGTTTATTCTGAACAACGAAAGATATTGGCCACTACTTAAGGCAACTATATATAAAAATAGCTGTTGGAGTTATTTATATTTAACTTGAGATGAAGTGGCAAGACACTCTATTGATATTAAATTAATCTGTGCTTTGTTCTCACTAGTAAAGTTGAAAGATGTAAGAAGTCTTATAGCTCACTTCTTCCTAAAACCCAAGAATGCTACCAAATTTTGAGTCCCCAGTTCTGAACTTCTTGTGTTGTGAAGTTCTTGACCACCTCTATGGACAGGGCCACGTGTTGAAGTGGCGGTTAGGACCCCGAAAAGCAATTCGCACTTCCACTCTTCTCGGTGCTGGTTTGTTTTCTCTTTAAGCCTAAACTTGTTCAAGGAAAAGACAGACAAATTGAAGAGAAGAGAGGATTTTCATGAGTTTTCTCAGAAAACTAGGAAGTAAATGATGATGTGGGAAGTTTTTGTTGAATGACAGATATCTGAGGCCTGTTACGACCCTGAACACTTGAGATGTGTCAATATCTCTGCTGGACTGATACTGAGTATTTGGGAGGGGGAGGGGTAAATTAATTCTTGTGATTGGCAATACATGTGTGCATGCTCAATCATGTCTGAGTCTTTGTGATCCCATGGATTGTAGCCTATCAGGCTTCTCCATCCATGGGATTTTCTAGGCAAGAGTACTGGAGTGGGGTGCCATTTCCTTCTCCAGGGGATCTTCCCAACGCAGGGATCGAACCCAGGTCATCTGCGGGCAGATGCTTTACCGTCTGAGCCACCAGGGAAGCCCAACTACTTTAACCCTAACTACACCCTAAAACTCTGAAATAATTACTTTATATGACTGGAAAAATTCTTTTTGGTATTTCTCCTAGATTTGAATTCTGGCTTCTGTTTCTTACTATGTCACTAGCATCATCTCATACCAGCACATTTCCATACTATAATCCTGAGAAGTCTGTACACAAATACAAACTAGATCAGGAAGATACTAGTCTTGCAAGGTTTTGCCATGGCCCACAAGACAGTCCTGCTTCTGAAAGCCAGATGAAAAGAGGGAATATCAAGAGAGTCCAATAAGCTCACTGCATTTTTATCACCATAGTGTTACTATCGAATGCTCTTTTTTTTTTTTTTTCTAGTGAAAGTGCATTTGAGGGTTCAGATCTTTATGCAAACTATATTGGTGCTCTGTATTTGAGCCCCAAGTTTATAGCTTTCTGTTACTCTTTCTAGAATCATAGACCAGGATACTTGTAGCCTTCCCTCCTTAATAAATCCCACTGAGCCCAGGTCAATCCTATAGTCTCTCTCTGTTGACTCCCAGTGAATTCCTCTTAGAGTCTCTGAAATGTTAGCAAATTTAGTGAAGGCAACTTCTTTTCATTGAACAGTTTTCCTTAATTTTGAAGTCAGGAAAAAGTGGTTGAGATTTGGCTCCTTCATTCACCAGGAGTTCCTTATGCAAATTGGTGCACCCACTTCTGAGGCTCTGATTACCAAGAGTTAGGTGCAGCCCTGCTAAGACTAACAGAAGATTTGTTCAGTGAGGAATGACTTTATGTCTTACATTTGCATAACTGCACGGAATAGAGAAGAATGGCTTTAAGATGACTTTTTTACCTCTTTCTAAACAGAGAAGCAGCTGGTACTCTGCTCCTTAAAACAAATTAAAGCCCTACCTCACCAGGCATTCCAGGCACCCCATTTCACTGGTATTTTATTACACACGTCTTCAAAGCAGTCTTTAAGTACTGAGTCTTTATCAATTGAATACTATGGGAGGTTTTACCGTTATCCGTTATGCTCTGCCAAATGCTGGCTGGAACTGTGTGATTCTACAATTCTCTGTCATTCCATTCCCTGAAATCTTTGTCTGCTTTTCTAGTGCATGTTGTGGCCATAGGCATAAGATTTTAAGGTCTCTTTGTTGGGAAAAGTCTAAACTGAAAGCAACTGCTCCACTGGGCAGAAATAAGGAGGCCATGGCATTTCCTATGTAGTTTGTTAAATAGTAATTTCATGCATGTACCGTTTAACTTTTTCACACAGTCCCAAAATCATGTGTGTTACTCAAGCACATGGGACTTTTGAAATTTTCTATAGCCTTTAATAGCAAATAAATGCAAGGAAGTAGGAAGTGGCGGTTAGGTAAAAAGTTTTTCCTGCTGTGCTATTTATACTTTGCTTTCTGCTTATACCTCTCCCTGAAAACCCATAGAGTCCCAAATTTTAAAACTATTTTTCTCTATTTGAGTCTATGGAAGATATGAACATTAATGATAATTTCTGAGTACTGAAGTGAGATGAATTTAAATTTCAGAATAATTTTGACTGATATCTTCTTGAATATTTTATTACAGCAGTGTAAAAGATCTAAGACCTTGAGGTCTTAGATGATAGGACAAAAAAAATGATAGGAAAGAAAAAAAATGATAGGACAAAAAAATGACAGGAAAGTGGGACAAGTATCTGAATTTGGAAACTTACCCCTTTTCTGATAAGACTATTAGAACTTTCTAATGAGAGAGTGGAAAGTGTTGAATGAAAACAGTTGTTAATTGTGTCTTCTTTGCAACCACTAACTCTCCTATTGTTGGGTGAACTTGGGTATAGGAGACAGTAATAGGAAGTATAAGTTGAGTGGAGCAGAGAAGGAAATCAAGAGAAAATCTGAAACGCACAACAGAGAAGAAAGGAGAGATTGAAAGTTCCTGCAGGCACTGCTTTTCACAGATGAGAGAGCTGTTATGATGCAGACATTTATACATAAGGCCTGCATGTGCACACTCAGACACAGACACAAACACACCAGAGACTGCCTAGGCATGATTTTGGCTGACACAGCTAATGTCACTTGTAATGATTAGGGTTTTTAGTTACAAATGACAGAACTCTAGGTAAGGAAAGCAGAAAGTAATTTATTAAAAGACAGTGGTAGCTCCTAAATCACTGGGAATGCTGGGAAAAAAAAGAGAGAGAGAGAGAGACTCAACTCTGAATGCTATGACAACTCCCAAAACCATACCGTAGAAATGGAGTACCCAGACAGCTGTTGCCTCTTCTGTGATCAGGAATTTCCTGAATCAAAAAGCTGTGCTTATAACTACTTGCCCCAGAATAGTCAGCTCTGCCAGAAATGTTACCGGTAATAATGGCAGATCAGTAATATGGATCTTATACTGCCTATTTTTCCATGTGACTAAGTTCTAAACTAGGAACTTATGCCAGTATGACTGGATGGATGGGTAAACTTAATTCATATCTTGAAGCTTAGTTACAAGGGAACCTGAGAAATGTTTTCTTTTTTCTCATTCTGTCAGCGTCTGCATGCTAGAAGTTAGAACAAGTGTTGATCAAGACGCTCCTGTATTCTGCTACTCTACTGAACTTTAATAGCAAAGAATCCTATTCAAAATGGAGGAATGGGTGGTGAAATTTAAGTAAAAAGACAACAACAATACAAAACAAAGTAAGCTCCAAAGTGCCCTCCAGTATTCACATCCTTACGTATAACTCTCCCGTATTTAATCATTGCTGGCCAGTAAGATCAAGAGAATATGGTGTGTTACTTCTGAAGCCATGTCATAAAGGCATTGAAGTTTTTGCCTTGATCTCTTGGACTGCCTGCTCTGTGGAAAATCGATCTCAATCTCCACATTGTAAGATACACAAAGAGTTCTTTGAAGAAATACATCTGGAGAGAAACCAAGTTACCCACATCAACTTGCTAGCCATGTGGGTGAGCTGTCATGGAGGTGGATTACCAGCCTCAGTCAAGCCTTTGGATAACCAGCCCCAGCTAATATCTGAACTATAACTTCAAGTTTCTGAGTGAAAACCCCTAATCCAGGTTTTCCTGAAGTCCTGACAGAAATGGTGAGATACATAGATGATGGTAAAGCAACAGTATGATACTGATATTTTAAACTGCAACATTTTGGGGGTGATTTGTCACCTAGCTAAATATAAGTAATACAAGCATCTCACATAGTGAGCTCAGGAAAGCCTCTCTAAAGAGATGGTATTTGATATAACTTGAGTGAAAAGCAGCTAGCTATTTGATACTTATGAAGTTAAGTGCTCCAGGCAGAAGCAACAGCAGGTAATTGCCCTAAGGTTGCAAACAACTTGGCTTTTCAAGGGACAGAGAAAGATGAGTCTGTGAAGAGTATAGTGTGTGTGATTGGAGCAGGATGAAATGGGAAGAGAAGGAGTCAGGTTCTTTAAAATATTGTGGGTCATATTAAGGAATTTGGATTTTTTCTAAGTACAACTGGAGTTACTAAATTTTAATTATGTTTGATATGTGAGATAAGAATGGGAGATAAAAGAGTTGAGACTTCCTGCTATACTCAACCAGAATTTTTGCTGTGACAGAGGAGCAGATAGAGGGTCAAGGGAGTTTTTATTTTTAAAAGTGAATACAATTTAGCCTGTGTGTATGCTGATGCAAATGGTTTTGGAGTGAGGGAGAAATTAATGGTGCAGGAGATCAAAGAAATAATTGCAGAACAATTACCTTTAAATAGACAAGAGGGATGAATAGGGACGACAACAAGAGAGTCTATTCCTCAGTTGGAGCAAAGACAGAAAACAGGCCAGATACATAGGGACTCTGGCAGTTAGGCTGGGGAATCTGTAAAAATGAGGTGGTTTTGTCTGCTTGCATCTGTTTTCTCAATAAAATGTTTGGTTTCATTATGAGTGTAAAGTGTGGATGTAGGAAGTTTGAATAAAGATGAAATAGTTATTTGTGTTCAATGTCTGAATAAATGGAACACAGTTGGAATTTCTGTTTCTTTCCACTTTCAGGGAAAACAACAACAAAAACAAGAAAGAGGGAAACAAGTTGTTATATTTAGTCCAAAAGGGTATGGCTGGTGGCAAGGGAGGATAAAAGAGAAAGAAGAGAGTGAGCTAAAAGAGAATCTGATCTTATTTTGTTCCCCCTACATTCTAGGATTTTAGATTTAAAGGAAAGCTTAGATGAGTGTGCTTAGACAAAGGCATACCCTTTGCAATGTACCCTTATCCTTCTGTTCTTTTTTGTGTGGTTGTTCCAGGTATTTACATTTATAAAACGGACTGATTATTTCTGTTTTTATCACTAGTAGAACCAACATGGTCATAACTAAAAATTTGAGATTTTCACTCCGAAAATAGGCATCAATGATAATCTGGTGAGATTTACTCATTTACTAAAATAGGCTAAATGGCCACTTTGTTTATTGCAGTGTTTTAGGTCTAGGCAATAGGAAACAACAGAGAGCAAATAAGACAGATAAGCTCTCTGTCTCCCTTTATCTACCATGGAGATTATCCATATGCTTCCATGCATCCTTGAATCCATTAAACATTCTGTGCTTTGTTTTCTCATCTGTAATGATAAAATAAATGATAAAATACATTGTGAGAACAATGATAAAATACATCTCGTTCTTTTCTTGACATAATCACATGAACTTTTACACATAAAACGCTTAGTGAAGAGCCTGGCACACAATAAGTGTTATATAAATAGTTCTGATTGATTAATGTAAATATATATTCATCATATAAATTGAAAAGGCTCAGGCTTCTCAAATGCATTTAAATCTTGCTTTAAACCAGACATAGTTTAGAAATTAAATGATCTGACATAACCCCCTCTCTACTCACACAATTGCATACGGACTTCAAAAACAGATGTTTGTGTGTATATGTGTAAATATTTGCATATTTCACTGCTTCTGTGGAAACTATATGTTCATTAGAGAAATCAGATACTGGTTATGCCATAATTTTTATTCAGATGAAGTTTATTTTCACATTACAACTTTAGAACTCTATTTTACAACTTAATACTAAAATTTGAATTAGTGCTGGAAATAAAAATGTCAGATCAAAATCAAACAACCCCCACAATTAACCATTGAATAATTTAACATATATATTGTTCTACAAAAGCAAAGGGCATGAACATCAGGAAGTCACCCCATTAACAGCATCCTTCCAAATATAATAAATGCATCAATCATATTCATGCATTTACAATCCCCACCCATGATGAACAGGATAAGTTGTTTCCATTTAAGCCTGTACAGATCAATTATTTAGCTTTTTCCAGGTTTCTTTTAAACACAATTACCTTGAGGAAAAAAGATGAGTTTATGAAAGCTTCTAAGGTATTTATGCAAAAAAGAAAAAAAAAAAAACAGTGCCCAAGTTGCCTTTCATTTTTAGAGGGCTTATTTTTTCTCTATATTTAAAGACTGCATTATGCAGTCATTCATTCTGTAAATTAAACCTTTTGATTCCTACTAGCATTATGCAAAGCTAGCTTATTGTACCTATTTGCAAATACACTATATTAGTGAATGCTTTCTTTTTCTTTGCCCAAATTGCCAAAATGTGTCACAGCATACAAAGAACATCTTAAATGTTACCAAAATAAGAAGTTTCGTGTAAGCTATGATAAGCACAATATATGGTACAGTCAATCACTCCAGGTACCCAAAGAAATGTGGAGCCATGAGATGAAAAAAAAAGTGAAAGCACTCTGAAAAAGTTAAAAGCACAAAGCACAATATTATATAAATATCATGGAAGCCACCTAGGGGCATTTACTCATCTACTGAACATGAAGGAAGTTTGATGAAACTAGGCTTTGGGGAATTTTTCCCAATCCCACACTTTTCTAGCTCCAAAAGTAACTGTCCACACTTCATATCCCCCAGGTCCTATAAAGCGGGCAAGAGATTTGATGGGACAGACTTTCAGAAACAGCACAGAGGAAATTGGGTGAAGCTGAGTTGCTAGATATTCTGAACTATTTTGTCACTATATTTTGAACTATAACTGACATAATGCTTCCTTCTGTGTTCCCTTTATTCTAGTGAGTGAAGTGAAGTGAAATGAAGTCGCTCAGTCGTGTCCGACTTTTTGCAACCCCATGGATGGTAGCCTACCAGGCTCCACGATCCATGGGATTTTCCAGGCAAGAATACTGGAGTGGGCTGCCATTTCTTTCTCTAGAGGATCTTCCCAACCCAGGGATTGAACCTGGGTCTCCTGCATTTCAGACAGATGTTTTACCCTCTGAGCCACTAGGGAAGCCCCTCTTTATTCTAGTAATTGTATTTAAATAATTGTATTTAAATGGGACAACACAAAATCCCAGCAATAGGGCAGAACCTAAGGAGAAGAGATGGAATTTACACAGCTAAGATTTTCTATACCTACTATCTAGACTTTAACCACGATCTTTACTAAGTAGAAAATTTAAATTAAAAAAAAAAGGACTTGAAAAGGCCTGAATACTATTCATCCATAGGATGTGGAGGTTTGCAAGGGGCCAAGGAATTAGGGAGGAAAAGGAAAATGGAGCTACGTGTGGAAAAGAATACTCTTTCCTCTAAGAATTTAAGCAGGAAATTTAGGATTTAGATTGTGTTACCTATTCTAAAGCATTGTCCATCTGAAGGTGCACTGGTGAGAGTCACTATCCTCTCAAATACACATAACAGCATATAGACACAAAGTATATATGAGAAGACACTTAAGGAGCCTTATCAAACAGCTATTCTTAAAACAAAAATGCAATTCTAACTAAATAACTACTTACCATAATATTTTTAAGTAGAATAAATTAGCTAATAAGAGAAAAAACAAGAGAGACTTAGATTATTTATTCATGAAAAGTCAGAAACAATCTAATATTCAATATCCATATCTATATATTTGTCTAGGTATCTCAGTGGTAAAGAATCCACCTGCCAAAGCAGGAGACATGGGTTTGATAAATGGGTGGAGAATTCCTTGGAAAAGGAAATGGCGATACTCCAGTATTCTTGCAGAGATAATCTCATTTGCAAAGGAGGCTGGCAGGCTATAGTCCATGGGATTGCAGCGAGTGGGACATGATTTAGCAACTCAACAACAACTACAGAATCTCTGTCTCTCTAATCTCTCTCTCTCTCTGTATTCCTCCTGGGTGGTTTGTTTATTTGCTGTACAGTATTTACATTTCTATAATTGTTTGGGATTTTCATAGCACTTTCCCTCATTTTCTCACCTTCTTTAACTCTCAGAGACACTGATGTGGTCTTCTTTTGAGAAGAGTGTGAGAGGAAAATATTTAA
Source organism: Budorcas taxicolor (assembly GCF_023091745.1). Taxonomy (NCBI): domain Eukaryota; kingdom Metazoa; phylum Chordata; class Mammalia; order Artiodactyla; family Bovidae; genus Budorcas; species Budorcas taxicolor. The sequence continues at coordinate 94,263,390 of NC_068910.1, forward strand.
GCTCAGAGTATGAGATGTACATTACACTACGGAAATGTGTGATAACAAAAATATAAATTTATAAACAAATTACTGATGTGTTTGGGATCTTGAGAGTTTTTTATGAATTATGCATATGTGTGTGATTTCAGTATATTTTAATGATGGTATTGTACATATTCAAATCTAATTGTCTTTAAAAAGTTGCTTTTGTCTACAGAGGAAAGAAAAAACATGGGATGAAAATAGATACTGGGTAATTTTAGGTGTTCCTAGGGTTCTACAAGTAAGCCTGGGCTTCTTTATGTTAATATGCTTGTTCAATACTAACTTAAGGGACATGAACAAATAAATTCATATCAAAAAAAAAAAGCTGCTTTCAATGAGGTCTGTACAATTGATTGGAAGAATGCAAATGAAAGAAAAGATTTCAGTCTCTGGGGCCGAGCTGGCAGAGAGTTTGATTCCCCATAGGTCTGGGTATGGCCTTGCAAGTCCTCCAGTTGCCAGCGTAACACCATCAGCGGGCCCTGGCTGGTACTTTTTGGTCTCGGGCAATATCTTTCTGTTTACCTTAGAGTACAGTGTACAGCACAGATATTACCATTTTAAGATAGGAAAACATTGCCCTAAGAAGCTATGATTTTCTAGGTCTGAGAATCGCTTTGCATTTCTTTCCATAAAGGAATAGTCTTTGATTATATTCTGTTATTTCTGTGCCTATGTCTATCTCTAGCTTTCTTTTCATCTACAACGATATATTCTACAAATATTTCTTGAGCACACATGATATGCCGTACAGAGTACAAAATAATCAGAATCTAATTTTGATGAATGCTATGCAGACAAGCAAAGTATAAAATTGGAAACATAATTTGCAACAAATAATAACTAGAAAGTTTGTCTGATTTGTACAATATTTCTGTTTGTTATGAAGTGAGTCTTTTGATTCATCTTTTTTTTAAATTCCAAAATGCATCTGTTCTTTCTTTATTGTGCTGTAAACTAGGTAAGTTTAATTTCTTTGCTCATCCTCTTCTAGATGTGAAACTTCATTTCTTGTTTGTGTTTATGAAACTGGAGAATAGGAACTGGATTATCTGTTACTCGGTATTATTGGTTTAAGAGATTCTCACCTTGTCATTTCTAAGGAAAGAGCTAAAATATCCTAGTATTTCTGTTTCTGAACATTTAAAAGCAATGAAGCAAGCTATTTCCCTTGAATGCTGTTATATATGACAAAGGAGCTAACTGCTTAATTCCAGGGGTCTGTTATTATTTGTAAACTGGTTCTTAAATAAGGATACTTGCAGATGCCTTTTGCTCCAGATGGTACCATTTAACTGCCTGTGTTACTCATGAGTGGTTTTCTGCTTTAGCATTAAACAAATATTTAACACAGCAATTCTGTTATCAAGAATTCTCTCTTAAAATTGGAATAAAATCCTTAAGTTCTGTATGAAGGGGCAGCACAAGCAATTTCCTTCAGCATGGGACATATGGGTTAAAAATAAATGGAGCATGAAGGTACTGGTGGGGATGAGAAAGAACTGTAGCCAAGTGGAAAGAAAACATTTCTGGACTTGGCCTGAAGATCAGAGTGCGAGTCTTTCCTCTGTTACTTATTAGTTTGGTGACCTTGATGGGTCCCAGAAAGGTATGGATGATGTCATCCCTTTCACAGGATTTGTTTGAAGACTAAATAAGACAGTATTGTCCAACATGACCTCTGATGAATGTTGATAAATGTTACCAGCAACAAAAGAAAAACTTCTAAGGTTGCATCCATTTGAGAAATGTTAAGTGAAAACCAGGAAATGTGTTTCTTCAGTGAAAGTTTTCTCAGTCTTGAAGATGCTAATATGTTTTCTGATTTTACAAAAAGATATAATGTGTCATTATGCTTTCTATTAGAGAAAAACATTTTTAATTTTTATCTTTATTGTAATAAATATGGATGTATAATAGAGTACAGATCACAATATTTTTCACTGATTAAAAATTTAGATATAAGTCCTCAAAATGATCTTGGACTTCTTGCCAATTGCTCCTCCAGTGCCTCCCCAGGGGCACTCATTCACTCTCCTTGCTATACTTTGGTGGCAATGGTTGCACAGCTCTTACGCAGATGAAAATGTGTGGCCTAAAATACTGGTTTCCTTACCCATATCCTTATCGCAGCCTGACTAACAATATATATTTTTAATGCTAGTGATTAATTTATGTAAATTCAATAGAAATTTGCTTTAAGGCTAGCAGATTAGAACATGGTATTTGTTTTTAAGTTGTTGAAAGAGAGTGATAATCTAGCCTCATGATGATATTTATACATCTCTTTTTATATATTTATATAATTTGACATATTAAAACATTATGAATATCTGATTGAAAGGTAAATGTCAAAATGTATCAAGAATGGAAAATTGTCCTTCGAACATTTATATGTTATGCTATTTGTGGTTACCAGCCTATTACCCATAGCGCCTCCTCACCCTGATTGTACCCAGATTCTTTTTGTGTGTGTGAACCTCTAAATTATTATCTCAAGCCTTTCAAAGCTGAATCTCTAAATGATACTAAAATATTCTGGAAATCACAAGGAAGTTTGAGATAAAGTACATGCATATTCAACTTACTCAAATGACACCTTTATTTTTAGTTAATTTTCATTTATGGATGCCTCTCAATTTTCTATCAAAACCTAGATAGAGCCATGTATTTCACCATTTTTTTTCCCCCCATTTCTGGCATCTATTTTAGACATCTCTGCAAATACATAAATCTGTATATACAGCTTCCCCTAGTTAGTGTCACATCTTTTTTTCTCCCCTTGAATATACTGAACATTTAAGCCAGGACCAGGGCAGACTCTGAGAGGAGAGTGGGCACATTATTCTTCTTGGTTCTCCTGATTCTCTTTTCCCTGCTCTTTAGAAGACAGTATGAGGGAAATGAGGAAAAATATTTATTCTTCTAGCTTTCCCTTTATACCTGTGGGGAACATCAGACTGATGGGATCTAAGCCAATCCTGATAGTTCTAACTTTTCGCCAACAGTAAAAATTTACTGCATTCTGTCCAGTTCATTTTTAAGCAACTCTGAATCCAAGGGGCTCAGTAAGAAATTTGTCATGAATGAATTTTGGCATATTTTATATGAAATCATGTATCAAGAACCCATACAAACAAAAATCTGATAAATAACCATTTAAACCTTAGAGTTGGAAGGCATCATTTTCTGACCAGAGCAGTTCTGGGTGGTTTCTGTAAAATCACTCTTTGAGGTCATTCAGCCTGTTCTTATACATTGTCAGTAAAAAGTAGCTCTTTGGATGCTTTCTATGAAAATTCATTGCTCAAAGTAGTCAATCACATTGGCAAATTTCATTGTTAAAAAGTCCAGTCTTAAAGTGGATCATAAATCTGCCATTTTATATTTTTCATAAACCAGTCCTGGTGATGCCTTCTGGAATAAAATAGTAAATTCTTACTCTTCTCTATAGTGTTTCCTCAAATATTTGAAGGAATCATATCTTCCATTAATCTAGTAGTTTGCAGATGCTGGCTTATACCAGGTCACAAGAACTAATTTTAAGATTTTCAGAAAGTTTGCAAACTGATTGTTAAACTAACCATTATTAAAAATTAAATTATATAAACTTGAGGTTAAAGAAACTATATTAAAAAGATAATAAGTACAGCTTATCACTTCTTAATTATTTTACTATTATCTATGATTGAGGTTATTTACACCTATGAATGATCATCTGGCTCATCCCTGATCCAGCCTGAAAATTTTATACAGTTTTTGTCATCTTATAACCTCTCAAAAATTATTCCTATATAATTTTATGAACAACTCTGCTCTCAGTCACCTTGCTCCAGGTGCCCATTAGTTTCTATTAGTTTCTAGAACTTAACACAAATGCCCACTAAAGGAATTTCTATCAATTATTAAGACATTATTATTTTTTACAAGGCCTAAGAAACATGATTTTTTTTATTGTTTGTAAGCAGTGTTCAGGCATTATCTATGGGGAAAAAAGGCCACAAATACGTTGCTCCACCTACAACACAGGATTTTTTGTGAGGTTCTAATAATATAAATAAGAAAACATCGTAAAAAACACCATGAAAGTGAAAAGTATGAAAATATCAGTCAGTTGTGTCCAACTCTTTGTGACCCCATAGATGGAAGCCTGCCAGGCTCCTCTGGAATTCTCCAGGCAAGAATACTGGAGTGGGTTGTGTTGCTCTCCTTCAAAGGATCTTCCCAACTCAGGGGTCAAACCCAGGTCTCCTGCACTGCAGGCAGACTCTTTACTACTGAGCCATCAAGGGAGCCCTAAGCAACAACAACAACAACAACAACACTATAGTGTGTAACAAAAATATAAATAGTTATTAGATTTTATTAATAGCAAGAGTGTGAAGGTCATAGAAAGTAATATTTCCACTGTATACATACCTCAATGATCATAACAAATGTTAAATATTAGTCTTAGTGCCTCGTTTTAATAACAACATAGACAGATGAGGGTAAGTTCTCAGAACTTTGCCCAGGATGATAAGCAGCCTGCTTTTGATTTTGGTATTCTATTACAGGCTTAGCTTTCTAACTATGTTTTGGTTACACAATTACTAATATTTGTTTGTATTCTCAGGTGATGCACTAAAATTTTAACAGATTATCTCATAACTATGTACAATATCTTTTGCTTGCCAAGAGTGAGTTCAATAACAAGCAAACTTTCTACTAATTTCAAATATTCAGAGATTATAAAAAAAAAATTCCCCAAATTAGCTTAGTTTTCATCTTTATATTCTTAAGATAATCCTCCATGTTTCCAAGGAAAAAAGATAACTCCAATTTTTATAAATGTGGAAGCCCAAAACTTTTGTAACAGAATGGATGCACCAAAACTTATTATTTAATATACCATCATACTTAATAAATACAACCAAATATAAATTTGGCTGTATACAGAAGGGATTGTGTGATGTGCAACAACCTAGAGTCAAATATCACGGAAAAATTAAGAGACGGAACCAGGGGCAGAAATGACATGAAGAAGGCAGAGCCAAAGAGCTGGGAGTTAGGGGGTGAGGTCACAAAGACAGACTAGGCTGAGAGTGGTGAAGATATAAAAAATGTTATTAAAAGATGAGAGAAGATACTTTTTATTCCACAGGAGTCACTGTTAAAAACAGAGTAATCTGAAGCAATTATCTTTCACAGGGGCAGTGTTGGGGTCTGTCTTAGAGAAGAGAAAAACTGAAGGCAACGTGGCCAGTAATGAGCATATCACAGTTCAATAGCCAGATCAAATGTACAGTTTTGAGAAGGGACAGTGAGAACAATGCAGATTTACTGTTGTTCAGTCTCTAAGTACCATCTGACTCTGTGTGACCCCCATGGACTATAGCATACCAGGGTCCTCTGCCCTCCACTATCTTCTGGAGTTTGCTTAAATTCTTGTCCATTGAGTCAGTGATGCTATGTAACCATCTCATCCTCTGCTGCCTCTTTCTCCTTTTGCCTTCAATCTTTCCCAGCATCAGGATCTTTTCCAAAGTGTGGGCTCTTCACATCAGGTGGACAAAGTAGTGGTCCTTCAACTTCAGTAACATTCAGATTTGACAATCTAGATAAAGATGGTAGTTAAAACCACAAAATATAGATAAACAAACATACAAACAAATAAAATCACTTAGAGGGTAAGTATAATGAAAATAATTGCCAACATCCATTGGATCATCAAAAAAGCAAGAGAGTTCCAGAAAAACATCTACTTCTGTTTTATTGACTATGCCAAAGCCTTTGAATGTGTGGATCACAACAAATTGTGGAAAATTCTTCAAAAGATGGGAATACTAAATCACTTTACCTGCCTCCTGAGAAACGTGTATGCAGGTCAAGAAGCAACAGTTAGAACTGGACACTGAACAACAGACTGGTTTCAAATAGGGAAAAGAGTACATCAAGGCTGTTTTTGTCACCCTGCTTATTTAACTTGCATGCAGAGTACATCATGCAAAATGCTGGACTGGATGAAGTACAAGGTGGAATCAAGATTGCCAGGAGAAATATTAATAACCTCAGATATGTAGATGATACCACACTTATGGTAGGATGCAAAGAAGAACTAAAGAGCCTCTTGATGAAAGTGAAAGAGAAGAGTGGAAAAGTTGGCTTAAAACTCATCATTCAGAAAACTAAGATGCTGACATTCGGTCCCATCACTTCATGGGGAAACAATGGAAACAGTGACAGACTTTATTTTTGGGGGCTCCAAAATTACTGCAGATGGCGACTACAGCCATGAAATTAAAAGATGTTTGCTCCTGAGAAGAAAAGCTATGACCAACCTAGACAGCATATTAAAAAACAGAGCATCACTTTGTCAACAAATATCCATCTAATCAAAGCTATGATTTTTCTAGTAGTCATGTATGGATATGAGAGTTGAACTATAAAGAAAGCTCAGTGCTGAAGAATGGATGCTTTTGAACTGTGGTGTTGGAGAAGACTCTTGAGAGTCCCTTGGACTACAAGGAGATTCAACCAGTCAATCCTATAGGAAATTAGTCCTGAGTATTCATTGGAGGGACTGATGCTGAAGCTGAAACTCCAATACTTTGGCCACCTGGTGGGAAGAATTGACTCATTTGAAAAGACCCTGATGCTGGGCAAGATAGAAGGCAGGAGGAGAAGGGGACAACAGAGGGTGAGATTGTTGAATGGCCTCAGTGATTCAATGTACATGAGTTTGAGCAAGTTCCAGGAGTTGGTGTTGGACAAGGAGGCCTGGTGTGCTACAGTCTGTGGGGTTGCAAAGAGTCAGACAGGACTGAGTGACTGAACTGAACTGAACTGAACCTTGGTCAGAATCTTAGGATGAAAAGAAAAAAAAAATCTAGAAGAAAAGGGTCTACCGTGTCAAATGTCAAGAGTGAGAAGCCAAGTAGCATACATTTTTGAGTAGTATTCTATGTGTGTCTTCATTAATATGTCATATTATTTTAATTAATTGTTTGAGTTAATTCCTTTTAAAATTTACTTTAAAAACTATGTATAGTTGACCCTTGACCAATGCCAGGGTTAGGGGCAATAATCCTCCCTGAAGTAAAAAATGTGAGTGCAGTTTATAGCTGACCCTCCGTGTCCATGATTCTGTCAATACAGGTTGCTCTGTATCTGCATTTTCTCATCCAGGGTTTCAACCCACTGTAGACTGTGTGGTACTGTAGTATTTACTGCTGAAGAAATCCACCTGTAAGTGGACCTGTGCAATTCAAATTTGTGTTCAAGAGTCAACTGTATTCCTACTATAAGTAGAGAAACCATAAATAGAAGATAATCATGAAATAAAAACTAATAATACCAAACAAGAGATTATACATCACTGAAACTGACTTTTGTATAATCCTGCACTACATTTTGGAAAACACAGGACTAAGATGAAGACTTAAAGGAGTTGAGTTTAGATGAAGACAGATTGGGGAAACTACTGATAGTTTGGGAGCAAACTGGCTATCCTGGCTTGTTCTTGAAGTGAACTGTAGGATTGAGAATGGAGGATGTAACTGTGAGTGAAAAGAGGTGAGTTTCCTGATACTATCAGCTGGAAATTGAATATTTTCATCAACACATCAACAAGTTACAAGGCAGTAACTTTCTCCTTTCAAATGTGTTGCAGAATTTTGCTTTCCATATAATTAAATCTCTTAATAATATAGTTTTCCATCAATATTGGGATATTTGTCTTCTTAAAGAGTATGTTCTTTTGAAGAAGAAATGAAAGTGTGTTCCAACAGAAGGCTAAACAAGTAAATCTATAGTGTAAAGCAATAACTCTAGATTTGACACAACCATATTGAAAGAAATTGGCTTTATTTAGTATTTGAGGATGAAATTAGACTAGAAGAATATTTTTGCAAATCATCTTTTCTCTTTTTTAAAATCCAAGTTGACTTCTTTGGGGAAATAGCCTCTCTTTCTATGGCTCTTTGTAGAGTTGAAGGAAGAAGGGATCTTTTATGGCAAAAGGATATGCTGGAATGTACGTGTCCATCCAAATGTTAAAAATTTGTTTAGATTTGCAAAGAAATTGTCTTCATACAATGAAAATCTCCCAGGAAGTCCAACTGCTTATTTATTTGTTCTTTCAAGTGAAACAAATCATCATTAAAAAGGTTCAGCTTCCAATTAAGACCTTTTTGAAGCTTAGAGGGACTTGCTTACAAAAGTTCAAATCCCTTTGAAAATGGCTCATTGCTGCCTCAGAGAAAGAGAAAAATAGCTGCTGATGAGATTCAAATCATTCTCTATCTTTTCTTTCATTAATTTTAAACATAATTCATAGACCATTATACTCTGGAAATCAAAAGAATTATTCCTTATTGTAGCCCACCGTTTTTCATCATTATACACACACAATGTCCAATTTCACCCCACTCATTCAAAATGGCGCTTAAAGCAGGCAGAAAAGATTAACTCTAATACTTACATTTGGCTTTAATTCATACTTTCCAAAGAGTTTTACTAGTCTAACTATATATTTACACAATGAATATGATGAGTCATTTCTAAATGTAAACATAGTAGTTTAAAAAATTGCTTAAATATGTATTTCTGTCAGCTTCTCTCAGGATATTCCTATGAGATTCGCAGCAATAATGCCCTAATATTTACCACACCACTTCTTGGTACATTACAAATATTAATAATAAAAAATAACGAGTAATGGTTATAGGTACTCTCAAAGTAATTAAACTATTTAATCCCTCTTTTTTTTTGGTGTTGGATAGCCTTTATTTCAGATGGAGTCACATTCTAGCTATTCTGATGATGATTTTAATGATATTAGCTAGATACTGTTTAAAATTCTCTAATGATAAAACAACTGGACAGATGTTTCAGAGAATAATAGTATTCGCTTTCTATAAAGAAAGACATAACTTAATACATTGGCTTTTGTTCTTGGTTAGAGGGAACACATTTCATTACATTATCAGTCTTTCCTTGCTTTTATGCAGTCTTCTGCCCATTAGAAAGCATTCACAGTCTTATTTTCTGTTGCTAGTGAGGGTACTGATGAGTACAACTTGGGGGCCAGTGTCAGTGTCATCCTATAACTGAGGTTGGTTATATCTGCCCTGAAATGCCACCACCAGTTTCAATTTTGATCCAAAATGAAGTAAAAGCAAATTAGGACAGCAAGATTCATAGACAGGAACATAGGAAGAAAGGAATCAGAGTATTAAAATTTATTTGCCCTTCAATCTCTATGTTACTGGGCTTCCCAGGTGGCTCAGTGGTAAAGAATTCACCTGCCAATGCAGGAGACAAGGGTTTGATCCCTGAGTCAGGAAGATCCCCTGGAGAAGGAAACGGCAACCCACTCCAATATTCTTGCCTGGGAAATCCCATGGAGAGAGGAGGCTGGCGGGCTACAGTCCGTGGGGCCACAAAAGAGTGGGACACAACTTAGCGACTAAACAACAAACAACTCTATGTTATTAATAACACCTGTTTCTTCTATAGAGCCATCTGGTCGAAACATTGCTTCAAGCAAACTATTTGGTAAATGCTGCCTGCTTTATTTCTCTCTTGAGATATTTTCTTAGAAGTTCTATAGGTACCTATTTAACTGATTTGACCTTGGAAGACTCCCCAACTCCTATTCTCTTGATCACCACTATTCCTTATTTATAACATTGGACACAGACTGGCTTTTCTAGGAAACAGACTTTGAAATACAGAACTCTATGGAGGAAGTTTGCTTAAAACTCAACATTCAAAAAATTAAGATCATGGCATATGGTTCCATCACTTCATGGCAAATAGATGGGGAACAGCGACAGACTTTATTTTCTTGGGATCCAAAATCACTGCAGATGGTGACTGCAGCCATGAAATTAAAAGGGACTTGCTCCTTGGAAGAAAAGCTATGACAAACCTAGACGGCATATTAAAAAGCAGAGACAGTACCTTGCTGACAATGGTCTGTCTAGTCAAAGCTATGGTTTTTCCAGTAAATGTGAGAGATGGACCATAAAGAAGGCTGAACACTGAAGAACTGATGCTTTTGAACTGTGGTGTTGGAGAAGACTCTTGAGAGTTCCTTGGACTGCAAGGAGATCAAAGGAATCCTAAAGGAAATCAATCCTAAAGGAAATCCTAAAGGAAAGTCAATCATAAAGGAAATCAACCCTGAATATTCATTGGAAGGACTGATGCTGAAGCTGAAGCTCCAATACTTTGGCCTCCTAATGTGAAGAACTGACTCACTGGAAAAGACCTTGGTGCTGGGCAAGATAGGAGGCAAGAGGAAAAGGGGACGGCAGAGGATGAGATGGTTGGATGGCATCCGACTCCATGGACATGAGTTTGAGCAAGCTCTGGGAGCTGGTGATGGACAGGGAGGCCTGGCATGCTACAGTCTATGGGGTCACAAAGTTTTGAACTCGACTAGTGACTGCACTGAACTGAACTGAAGTTTACTGGAATGTTCTCCAGATAATAGTTACTGGAGAGTGAATGAAGCAAGATTAAGAAGAAACTGAACTGAGAAACAGTCACAATGAGGGCCTCAGTGTGTCTTCTGGAAGCTCTGAAGCTGGGATGTCCATTTAGACCTGTCTTTATGGAGGCAGAGTTGGAGCAACTGATGCCTTGGTTCAAAGCCTGAGGATTTAGTGTTTAGGATTCTACAGTCATCAAGGCAGACCTGGTATCAAATGTCAAACTTGGGTATAAATTATACCTGAAAATATTTTTCCAGAAATATTTATGTTAATGCTTCTACAACTTCAGGCCTCTGGCTCCTTATCAGGAGGGTGGGGGATTTCATAATTTCAAAAACCATTCATTGAGGGTCTATGAACCAGATATATGATATAAATACCATCTCAACCATAAAAGCCAAGGATTATATTTTTTTCTATTTTATAGTTGAGGGAATAGGTCCTATGTGATAAAGTGAACTGTGAAGGTTCATACAAGATGGAAGCTTGCATGGAAGCCTGTGTGTGCCTGCTCAATGGCTGCACTGTTTCATAGACTTTGGGGAAGGGATTTGGTTGGGAGGCAGGTGCAAACTAGAACTGATTTGATTGTGCAGTGAGAGTCAACCATCAAGGTAAAGGTTCAAATGATATGTTAGGGATCTCCAGAGAAACAGAACCAACAGGAGGAAGGAAGCCAGAGAAAGAGAGAGAAGAGAGAGAGAGAAAGCAATTAGGGAGGCTGAAATTCCCATAGTGTGCAAGCTGGAGACCCAGGAAAGCCAGCTGTGTAATTTAGCATGAGTCTGAAGACCTGAAAACCAGGAGAGTTGGTAGTGTAAATCCTAGTCTAAGGGCAGGAGAAGATGAGGTGAGATGCTCGAGGTCAAACAGCAAGGCAGGAAAAAAGTGACGAATTCCTCCTTCCTCTGCTTTTGTTCTATTCAGGCCCTCAGTGGATTGGTGGTGATCCTCACCCAATCAGGGGGGCAGTCTACTCAGTCTGCTGGATCAACTGCTAGTCTCACCTGGAAACACCCTCAGACACATACCCGGAAATAATGTTTAATCCAGGCAATGCATGGCCAGTCAAGTTGAATAAAATTAACTATAACAAATGTCAAAGTCATTTACATTTGGAAATATCCATTCTTTTAAGTCTGTAGTTACTACCGTGAAAGAAAGCATTGGTTGCTCAGTAGTGTGCTACTCTTTGTGACCCCGTGGACCGTAGTCCACCAACTCCTCTTCCCATGGAACTCTCCAGGCAAGAATACTGAGTGCGAAGCCATTTCCTTCTCCAGGGGATCTTCCCAACCCAGGGATCTAACCTGAGTCTCCTGCATTGCAGGTGGATTCTTTACCATCTGAGCCACCAGGGAAGCCCCAGTTACTATGGTAATTGATGATAAACCCTAAAAATTTAATGTGCTTTAAGAAGATTAAGATATTTTATAATATCAAGGATAATAATGCCAACTAAAAAGATCAATTACCTAATATGTCTCAGTACTGTGTTAATTACTTTAGACACATCATTTTATAACTTGAATATCATTATTATTCTCTTGTTTTAGGTGAGAAATTTAGAGAAGTTAAATAACTTTCCCAAGGCCATATTAGTAGTAAGTGACAGGTCTGGAATTAAATTCAGACTATCTTACTCTAAAATCTGAGCTCTGAGCCACTACTCTATGTGGCTTCTCAGTGATCTTTCTGAAATGTAGAAATGTCAAGATGTAAAATTGCTCACATATTGGTTTATCATGAAAATGTCAGTCAGCTCCTTCTGGAGACACTATAGTTTTTGGAAGCAATGCTTACTCTTCCTGTGTGGGATGATTGTTGCTTGTCAACGTACTTAGCTTGGGAATGTCACTTCTTAGAAACCTTTCCTATATGAGGTTGAAGTGAAGTCGCTCAGTTGTGTCTGACTCTTTGCAACCCCGTGGACTGTAGCCCGCTAGGCTCCTCCATCTATGGGATTTTCCAGGCAAGCATATTAGAGTGGGTTGCCATTTCCTTCTCCAGGGGATCTTCCCGACCCAGGGATCGAACCGATGTCTCCTGCATTGCAGGCAGACGCTTTAACCTCTGAGCCATAGCTGGCCAAAATGATACTTGTTTGCAATTTGGGAGATGTAAGTGAAACAGCAGGCATTGTTTTCCACAAGTTTTCACGGTTAGTTGTGGGCACAGATAGTCACAGCGGTGTTGGCACATCTCAATTTGTCTTCTCTCTCTCACAGTTTCCAGCTCTTCTTCCTGACTGTTGACCCTGCTGACAGGTAGCAACTTTAGTATCATCATCAGTTTCTTGCTTGTGTACTCGGAAAAGCAAGAGCTTCCCATAGACTTCTCTGCTAGCTACCTTTTCACAGTCTTGTTTCAGCAGTTCCATGTGCCTGGCCTCTCAGATCAATCAGCAGGTGATTCTTTTGATCCTCCAACTTTCTCTTTTGGATCTTCACGATCCCACTTTTCTCCACATTTGTGTGAGGTCTACTTCCTGCATTAAGTTCCTTATCCCATGTCTGTAATTGTTCTCTTTCTCTTATTGAATGCTGAATGCTACAGAAATTAGTATCTGGGAGTAGATGATACCACAACAAAAACCCAAATCACAAGACTTGAGGGAGCAAGGAGTGAGACTGGAAAATATTTATTTAAAACACAATGGAGTATTACTCAGCCATTAAAAAGAATACAGCTGAATCAGTTCTAATGAGGTGGATGAAACTGGAGCCGATTACACAGAGTGAAGTAAGCCAGAAAGAAAAACACCAATACAGTATACTAATGCATATATATGGAATTTAGAAAGATGGTAATGATAACCCTGTATGCGAGACAGCAAAAGAGACACAGATGTATAAAACAGTCTTTTGGACTCTGTGGGAGAGGGAGAGGGTGGGATGATTTGGGAGAATGGCATTGAAACATGTATAATATCATATAAGAAATGAATCGCCAGTCCAGGTTCGATGCAGGATACAGGATGCTTGGGGCTGGTGCATTTGCATGACCCAGAAGGATGGTATGGGGAGGGAGGTGGGAGGGGGGTTCAGGATTGGGAACATGTGTATACCCGTGGTAGATTCATGTTGAAGTATGGCAAAACCAATACAATATTGTAAAGTAATTAGTCTCCAATTAAAATAAATAAATTTAAATAAAAAAATAAAGTTCACAATGTTTTCAAATAAATTTTATTAGAAAACATACCATGAAGTCAGACCAAAAGGAAGATGGTTCAAACTGAAAAAGAGCCTATGGGCTCCAAATTTCTGCAGGAAGTAAGCAGGCTGAGAAAGCTTTTGAGATGAAAACAGGGGAAATTTTTTTGTATCCCAAAGGGAGTTTCCAAGCGCCTAGGGAGCAAACTCAGCTGAGAACAATGGATTGTTTCATTGTCAGAGAGCAGAGTTGAGGATTAATCAAAAAATATTCTCTGCTCCTGGTGAAATTGGGCGGCCTGAAAACATGCCCCAAGTGTGTTGCATTTTATTTTTTTTTTTCTATTCCCCATCTCCCCCACCCCCCATCCTTTTCTCTCCTCTCCTTTCCTTTCTTTCTTTTCCATTCCTTTTCTTTTCTTTCCCCTCCTCCCCTCCATTTCCCTTTCTTTCCTTCCTTTTATTAAATTCTTGTCCACATGTAATTTTTGGAATTGCTATGAACTCATGACTGTGATTCATTCTTTCCTTCTTGAACAGAAATGTCTGTTGTTGTTTTGTCCCTGTCTCACCACTGTGATGATTATACAACGTCAAACTTGTATCTTTAAGTTCAAAGTATTTTTAGGTTAAAAGAAGTTGCAGCTGATGAGGCTCATCCATATCTTGGGCCTAGTTTAAATGATGGGATCTTACACTTTGAGCCAGAGTCTGATGCCATGATTAAATAAAACTTGAGGGTCTTATTTGGAGATGAGAGCATTTTACACATGGGAAAAATGTGAATTTTGGCAGGAAGTAATTTCTCCCAAGCATAGACATGCTATTCCTCTCATCAAGAAATTGAGACCATCTAAGATGTGGGCTGACCGTGTAACTGCCTTAAGAATGCAGAAGAAATGATGCTGTTCCAGTTTAGGACCCAACCCTTCATAGGCCTGGCATCTTCTACATGGAGTTCTTGAAGCCCCAAACCACTACATAAGATATTTGTTTACTCTGATGAAGAGAGAAGGTCAGTACTCCCTAGCCATTCTGGTTAGACAGCAACTATGGGCATGGAGTTATGTTGGAGATTCCACCCCAGCAATGCCCCTGACAGAATGCAGCTTCATGAGTAATCATAGGTAGGTGGAGCCTAAAAACAGCCTGGTTAACCCCAGTCAATCCACAGAACTGTGAGAAATAATAAACTGTTACTGTTTTAGGCCACTAACTTTTGAGGTAGTTTGTTAAGCAGAAATTGGTAACTGAAAGAGTTACAAATAAATGAATTAAAGAAAAAAGGAGTAAATGAAAGATTAGAACCAAAACCTCTGTAAATGGAAGAAGATTATATTACCTAGGATATTGCTGGGTGTATGATCACAAAGGTTACCCTTTTCTTCCACCTAGTACCTTTTGTGAAGCTTTACACTTATGATTGCCTGTGGGGTCCAAATTCTTATGAAAATGTTCTACATCTCTGTGTTTGTTGAGATAAATGTGAGCAAGAAAAAAAAAAAAAAGTGTTGTTGTCTAGCCCTCAAGAGTTTAGATTAGAATAGCTTTCTCCTTTTCTCTTTTCAGGGCAATATCATGCTTATTACTTTAAAAAAAGAAAGAAAGAAAGAAAAAAAAAAAAACAAAACCCTTTTGTGTTGTTGTTCAGTTGCTAAGTTGTATCTGACTCTGTGACTCCATGGATTGCAGCATGCCAGGCTTCCTTGTCCTTTACCATCTCCTGGAGTTTGCTCAAACTCAGGTCCATTTGAGGTAGAAATTGCTAGGCAATCAGTGTAAGGCTCTGAGACCTTGTTTTCAATAAATATCTTGCTCCATTAACCTAAAACTATAGCCTTTGTCCCAAATTCCTGGAATGTGTCCTTGGTCTGATAAATTATCAGCTCTCAGATCCAGGAAAGGTCAGTAATTAACTTCTGTTCCGTATGACTGAGGGAAAAACTACAGGTGACCATTAATCTTTAGCCTATACATCTGGTCCATTATAAAATGGCCAGGGGGGGCATGAAAAAGGGTGGTGACTTAATCCAAGGATCAAGAGAAGCCATAAAGATGTTAAGTTAAACATTTTGACCTTTAAACTGATTGGTGAAAAATGGCATATTTTAAGGACAGGAGCCAACCAAAAACGTACATATTGGTAAGGATATAAACTGCTGTAAGATCAACCTTTGGGGGACTTTTACCCCCTCTTAGTGTCTATGCTGAGAGCTTTGTACTTTCCTTCTCTTTAATAAATCCTGTTTGGTTGCTACTGTGAATGTTTGCATGAGTGTGAAGTTCATTCTTCAGCTCCACGAGCAAAACTCGGATTCCTGTTTCACACTGAGTCAGTGATGCTATCCAACCATCTCATCTTCTGTTGTCCCTTTCTCCCCCTGCCTTCAGTCTTATTTCTACCATATTGAAGTTATTATTATTATTATTTAATGAGATTGGGTATCCTAAAGCAATGAGGAAAAGACATGGGAAGTAAAACATAAGTTATGGAAGAAAAATGGTTCTCAGAAAACAGCTAAAACAAATCTAAAGATTTAATACTCTAAATTATCAAAATGTCATTGAAGGACTTCATAGCAACATGTGAATAAACTGAATAAAAAGCATGAAATAGACACAAAGTGATGGAGAAAGTTTATTTCAAAATAGAAGATCAGCTATAGCTTGGCTGAGGATTTTGCATTTGTAATCGGTTGCATGGTGTCTTAGAATCTCAATGACTAGAGTATGTAAATGATAGAAATAAGGAAAATAAGAGAGAAATAGATAGACTTTATAGATACCAGTAAAAAAGCAATAATGAGCAGTGATTTAACAAAATTCAAGGGTTTAAGATCACTTGAGAGCCTGAAACAGCAGATGGTAAATATAGTTCAATTCAGGCAAACATTAAAAAAAAAAAGTTGCATAGCAATAGAGAACTACAAAAGAAGGCTATGGAAACACATTTCAATGGACTAATCACCCAGTACACCAATCAGAAAATATTTGAAAACTTTTAACTGTCAGCTTAGTGCAAAGAAATAGTCTTCTAAGATTCAGGCCAGAAGAAAAAAGTGCTTTAGGTTTTCAGTCTGGAAGTGGGAATGAGAAAAAAAAAATTTTTTTTTGAAGTGAGAAAATATAGATACTTTAGGGAAAAAAAAAGATACTTTAGGAAACATGAGATTCTTAGACACAAACTTCAGGGGATTTAATTTTCTCCATAGAAATAAAAAAGCATTTCGGTAGGCATGCTAACTTATTTAATAGGGTACATTTTAGTACTGTATGTAAGAAAGTGTCTAGAAATAATCAAGAGAAATTTTTTCCAAGTGGAAATGGATTTTGTAGTCTGTAAACTACCAGTTGTTTACACTGATAGTTTAAATGACAGAGGAGTATTCCTATACATTTATATGGCCAAATTGGCTGGAACATTTCAAGACATCTGTTTCCATGTGGTTTCTGTATTTAGACAGGCCTTTCTTATACAGGAAGCTTAAGTGAAACTATGAAGCCTTCACTCCCTTCCTGTTAATAGCAAAAATTTCTCTTTAGATTGTTTCCGCAGTTTCACAATTTTCTCAGAAAGAGCCGAATTAGTCCCTCTATAGCAATTTCAGTATGTTTGAAAATCACTATTTTTTTTCTCTTATTACCCGCAACAATTATTCTGTGACAAAATGAAGCAGTTCATGCTTTTTCTTTACAGAAAAATTTGCACTAATAGACATGCTATTTGTGTGTTTCTGATTTAACCTGTGATGTCACGGTGTACTTGCATGTGGTGGTTTTGGATTAAACTCAAAATTATCGTATCAGGAATATGTAGAACAAGACATGGAGGGCGAAGATAAGTAAAGACATGTCTCAGGAATGAAAGATTTTAAGCCAGAAAAACTTTAAATGGGTATCTATAGGGATAGGTCTTAGATATTAAAAAATACAATAGTCACTGAAATATGTTACAGATGTTTAAAATGGCCACATGTTTCAGAGATGAAAGCTGATGGTCTCCAGAGAACTCTAAACTCTAAATTGATTCTTTTTTTTTTTTTAATTTCTTTTGGGGGGAGAGTTTAATTGCCACTGGAGATATTTTCCGGAGAAGTCAATTGGCAACCCACTCCAGTACTCTTGCCTGGAAAATCTCATGGACGGAGGGGCCTGGTGGGCTGCAGTCCATGGGGTCGCGAAGAGTCAGACACGATTGAGCGTCTTCACTTTCACTTTTCACTTTCATGCATTGGAGAAGGAAATGGCAACCCACTCCAGTGTTCTTGCCTGCAGAATCCCAGGGACGGGGGAGCCTGGTGGGGTTTGCCAGACTCAGACACGACTGAAGCAATTTAGCAGCAGCAGCAGCAGGAGGTATTTTCAAGTTAAGAAGACAAGAGGTTGACTTTTTAAACTTCAAAATGAACTTCACTGCTATAACTGACTATATTTTCCAATATGAAGAATTGTAAGTTTTCACAATGAAATCATAAACTTTTAGTGAACATTGACTCTCTGCTTTATGTCTCATCCATCTGCCACAGAGGCATATTCTAGGTGCCATGCTGATAACAGTTAACATTCATACCATGTGCAGTTTTAAATTTATTACTCATAAGAAAAACTGAAACAATATAGATATGTTTTAAAACTTATTCTTGTCTAATCAAAAATAAAGATGGTCAATAATAAGAAATCTAATTTTAGATGTTTAAACAAGATATATTTGGATTGCAAAATAGAGATTATTTATTTAATCAAACTTCTTGCTGAATTTCTTCTTCCTTCAGTTGGCATGTTGGCACAGGTAAACCTTGGTTTCCCCATTAAAAAGACTGTGACCATGACTTCACTAAAGGCAGGATTTCTGTCATTTATTTATGTTTTCATCCTCTGTGCCCAGAACAGCCTTTGCAGATGGCAGGCCAGCAAATATTTGTAGAAGAAATACATAAATTTTAATTTAGTACTTACTGATAATGTCAACAAATTAAAGATAAATAACCAAAAAGTAAAATTCCACTAAAAATTTTATATATTTTTTACTTTGTGAGAGCAGAGTAAGAGTCACAAAGTCAGAAAATTCTAGGCAGCTATAGGTTTTAAAAGTCACTGAGTTGGTAGAGTAGCAGAAAGATATATTTAGAAGTAGACTTAATATATGACAGTTCATGACATAGTATTTATTAAGGAACACACTTCACATATAGGAATTGACTTTTGCCCTATTATAACTTGCCTTGCACCTCCTTTATATAGAACAAACAAAAATCCCTTTGTACATGACATTGTGGCAGGGTTTCTCAATTTGATTCTATGACGTAGTTATAAAAAAAGGCTTTTAGTAGTTTCCTAATGCATAAGCTAAGTGTAAACTTGGCATCAACAGTGCATTATATTTCTGAAAGCTTATTCTTGATTTTTGTTGTTGTTGTTCCTTATTTGATCATACGCTTTGCAGCCATCCATTACTTTCTTCATGGACAACGATCCTTGTGCTCTCTTTGCCTAATTGTAGAAATCCCTGGAGAAGGAAATGGTAACCCACTCCAGTATTATCTGGAGAATCCCACAGTCAGAGGAGCCTGGCAGGCTACAGTCCATAGGGTCACAGAGTCAGACACAAATGAAGTGACTTACCACACACGCATGCACACAGAAATATCTTGCTGCCCAACAACTTATCTTTTCCTATTCTTCCAAAGTAAGTTTGTTGCTGGGCAGGTGTCTACCCAGCTAGAGACCATATTTCTCAGACTCCTTTACAGCTAGATATGGTCCTACATTTTCAGTAACACAATGTAGCCAGAAGTAAAAGTGACACTTTTAGTTATGGGTCTTAAAACACTGGAATGTGAATTCTTTATACTTTCCCTTTCGAATGAGCATACTCTTCTGAGATTAACCTATGGCTATAAAGATAAGAATGACAATTTAAGTGATGGTGGAATCACAATGTAAGGAACTTATTTCTCTAGTGACTTTGTAGGGCACTCTTGCCTGGTCGTTTGGACCACTTACTTGGATTTTCTATGTAAGAGAAAATTAGATTTGTATTTTTAAACCTCTAACTTTTGGAGGATTTTTCTTACACAGATTATTTTCAATGGTTGCAATTTATCCTAGTCCAGAATGAAAGTGAGCTATATATAGCTTATTATTTTAGGTGCTGGCATTTCACTTTTGAAATAAAATCGATACATCTAGTTTTACCTTCTTGTAGATACATCAAATTACAGGTGATATGTTCACCTTTATCCTCACTTGGTTTGGTAGTAGAGGCTATATGAATCAGGTATGCAGATTTCATAATTTCTGGCGAAGGGGGTTATCGTCCAAAATGAATTAAAATCAGGACACTTGTTTGGCATAAGATATTATTCCATGTTTTATATTACTTTTTAAAAATTGAAATATAAGTGACTTACAATATTGTGTTCATTTCAGGGGTGTAGCAGAGTGGTTTGGTTTTTGTTTTGGAAATTATATTCTATTATAGTATATTGCAAGGTATTTGGTACAATTCCCTGTAGTGGTAGAGTTAGTAGCTCAATTGTGTCTGACTCTTTGGAGGAGATCCAACGATTCCATCCTAAAGGAGATCAGTCCTGGGTGTTCATTGGAGGGACTGATGTTGAGGCTTAAACTCCAATACTTTGGCCACCTGATGCGAAGGGCTGATTCATTTGAAAAGACCCTGATGCTGGGAAAGATTGAAGGCAGGAGGAGAAGGGGATGACAGAGGATGAGATGGTTGGATGGCATCACCGACTTGATGGACATGGGTTTGGGTAAACTCCGGGAGTTGGAGATGGACAGGGAGGCCTGGCATGCTGTGGTTCATGGCATCTCAAAGAGTTAGACATGGCTAAGTGACTGAACTGAACTGAACTTTGTGACCCCAAGGACTATAGCCTGCCAGGCTCCTCGTCCATGGGATTGTCCAGGCAAGAATACTGGAATGGGTTGCCATTTCCTCCTCCAGGGAATATCTTCCTGACCCAGGGATCAAACCTGGATCTTCCACATTGCAGGCAGATTCCTTAGCATCTGAGCCACCAAGGAAGCCCACAATTCCCTGTGCTATACAATAAATCTTTGCTCCTCACCTATTTTATATATAATATTAATAGTTTGTATCTGTTATCCCCATGCTCCTGATTTGTCCTTCTCCCCTCCCCTGTATCATCTGGTAACCATAAGTTTGTTTTATATGTCTGTGAGTCTGTTTCCATTTTGTGTATAGAGATATTTGTATTATTTTTCAGATTCCACATTTTAATACTATTTTTATGCAAATTCAGGTGCTGTTTAGTATAATTTTGTGTGGTTTGACAGGTACCATTAAGACGTAATTGTCTTTAATAAAACTCATTTACTGTTGTGTCTTTGCTTTTAATTGAGCAAAGGGCTAGAATGGTTGAATAATAAAAAGTTGGAGAGATCTAATCTTTGGTTGAATAATCTAATAGACATAAATATAATAAATAATATAGGAACTAACAAAATGGAAGGAAATCTGACATCTTTCTTGATTGATGCATATTGAGAATTGTTGAAAAAATACTAGAAATACATAAAACATTTTTCTATAAAAACTTCCAAAAATCTGAAGCTTAGTACTTGCCTGGAGAATCCCAGGGACGGGGGAGCCTGGTGGGGTGCCGTTTATGGGGTTGCACAGTGTTGGACACGACTGAAGCGACTTAGCAGCAGCAGCAGCAATACTTCTGAGCATAAACCTATTAAAATATCACAAGAAATGTAATCAGTATCTTGTAGAAACTAGCAAGGACAATTTCACTGCTGAGTAGAATATCTATGACCTGGAAAACAATTTAAGGACTTTAAAAACTTGACTCTGAACAGTTCTTTTAATAAGTTCAGGTAAATTGGAAATCAAATACACAATATGGTTCTTACTTTACCTCTATATCCTGTCTGCAATGCATGAAAAATCAAAACGATATTTGCAATAATATAACACAAGCCAATCTGTGAAATTTAATGTCCCAAAGAAGACTCAGCATGCCTGAACAAGAGTACAATGAAGAAAAAGTTATTAAAATTATGAAACTTATGACCATTAAGTTATTTATGTTGTATATATTTGCTGCATCTTTTTATAAACCTTTAAGCAATCTAAGAAAATAATTTTCTGGGAAATGACTGAGATAACCAGAGATAAGAAATTAAAATGAATTATTTGGCAGCCACTGTATAGTAACATTAGATTCAATTCTACTGTTGAAATTGCTTCTGTATTGTATGCAGTTAGAAAACACTTTCTCAAGTGATCAACATTATTTCCAAAAATGTAGTTATGGATAATATACATAGTTACAAATCATCATGGACTTCCTTTAAGAATCAATCCAAGGAGAAGTATTCAAAAAACAAATAGATACCTTTTAGTAAGTCAAGTTCCTGCTGTGAACTTCAAGGCAATCATAAGAGATAAACATAAAGCATCCAGGCATAATACAAATAAATAAGTCCTATAAAACTGGAAATTTGCAGAGTTCTAAATCCTCAGGAATCCACAGGATGTCCACAAAAGCATTTAGAGGGCAAGATTTTCAAAGCTAATATAAAATTTGACTCATTATCTTTTTGTAATTTTGTATTTCCTCTTAAAAGAATTCTAAATAGAGGGTGGCTAGAATAGCTGAATTAATCTAAACTTCTTTTCCATCAAAAGTTCATTACAAGCGCCCTTGGCTCTGTTCTCATCTCCTTCATCCCTGCACATCTCTCCTGCATGACTTCAAAGAGAACTCTCCACACAGGAGACAGGATAGGGAGGCAAGAGAATGTGAACAGGGCCACCTCTGTTAAAAGAGAGGCTTAATTAAGTACATATTTGAAGAGTGCCTTTGACATGAAAAAGCAGTAAGAAAATTCAGTACTATTAACACTGAGCTAGAAGTGCTTGGTCCTGGGAACAAAGTCTTATAGAGATTAAGAAAAAAGTTTATATTCTCCTCCTTCAGGCAAGCAGTTTTCAATGGGGTTCTTTATTGATCTGTCATTCTAAGAGAGTCCGTAAATCTAGCATCTACATATTGATTGTTGGTTTGTATGGAGAAAGAAGAGTCAGAGAGCAAGACATACATCTTCCTGAAATCTGAATGAAACTGCAGCATGTGTGCTTTAAATGTGCACTCATTTCTTTGCAAAAGGATTTATAATATATGTGAAACTTAAAGGAAAACAGTTTGTCTTTATAATAAAAGGAGGATCTTTATTTTCATTTGGTACTCAATAGAAACTTAACTGGCATGTTTTATTATCAAAATGACCAATATGAATGTAGCAACATATGAAAATTGGAAGTATCAACTGAGGCACCATGATTCCACAGATTTAAAATTCTAAAGTGAAATGCCAGATCAAAATGCACTTAACCCAAGAAAAAATAACTGCTTAGAAGGCTTTAGTAGGCTTCCCAGGTGGCTCAACGGTAAAAAAAAAAAAAATTCACCTGCAAATGTAGGAGATGCAGGAGACATGTGTTCAATCCCTGGGTTGGGAAGATCCCCTGGAGAAGGAAATGGCAACCCATTCCAGTAATCTTTCCTGGAGGATCCCATGGACAAAGGAGCCTGGTGGGCTGCAGTCTACAGGATTTCAAAGAGTCAGACATGACTTAGCACTAAACTATCACCACTGCCAGAAGGCTTCAGTACTCCAAATGAAAGGACTAAGAAAGAAAGTGAAGTATGGGAAGAATATCTGTGCTGAGATTTCTAATAACATTGCACTCTAAGTCCCATCACGCATCCCAAGGGTGTGGAGAGGGAGTCACGACTTCACTACCTGGAACCTAGAAATGGAGTCTTCACTGGGAGCATTTGGAGAGCCTAGAATATGTTCCTGTAATTCTGGGTACTCATTGTCCTGCTGGCAAATGCCCTGACATTCTCCGGGCAAGATCATCACCATCTGAGGTGGCAGGGTCAAGAGAAAGACGAGGGCTCATTTGTGAAGTAACTGTATTTTTGTTAGTAGAAGGGCAAAAATTCATGAACTTTTCCTGTAGAAGTGTTGATGAAAATAGTGAGAATGCCATCCTGAATCCATTTTAAATTCTGTCCAACAGGGTGTCCAGGATAAACAACAGGATTCTAAAAGATAGTTTACTTACTAGGTAGACTGTTTGAAGGATTGCAATGAGAGAGAAGCAGGCCTCTAAAGAAGAGGCGCTAAACAGACGTTAACAAAGGAGTCTAGCCTCCAGAGAGTCCTCAAAAGCTTTAAACATCTGCCAGGTCAAGTTCCTGCAATGCTCGCTTGTCATAGGGCTTGTCCAAGTAAGGACTTCCCTTCCTCAACTTCCTTTAATTTAGGAGTGGTATTTACAGGAACAGATGAGTAAAAGAGTAGATGAGTGAGATAGGGAGATCATTCCTTGTACCCTCTACACTTGAAACCCAGGTACAGCCAGACCCTGTAATAGTGGAGAAGAATGGGGACCAAACACTGCAATTTCTAAAACAAGACTGTGTGATGTTAACTGATTATAGAATTCAATTATCTAAAACTGACAAATGGGCCATTGGATCTTCAAATGTTTCATCTAATATCAAGTAAAAACTACTAATAGAAAAGAAAAAAGTGGGACGCAAAATTAAAGTTTTGTTTTCAGTTTGCCACATATGATATGCTTACTAAATAGCAGCCATAAGCTTAAAATAAAAAAATTTCAAAGAAACTACAGCTGAGAAGAAACTGATTAAAAATGGGACATATCTGCTGTTTTGCTATTTTGCTGTTTTGTCAAATTAATCACCATTTGACACAACCTTATTATTCTTTAAAGTTAAAATGCAAATTTAAACTCAAATGGAAACTAGCTGAATAAAATATTCACCAAGACTTCCTGCCTTATCTTAAAGGATATTAAGCCAAAAACTCACCTTTGTATAATTATACCTGTAAGGCCAATTATTCAGTGTCATAATAATAATTTAAAGACAGATCATGACGTCAACATAGTAACTATATTAAATTTTCTTCAGTTTGTTAGAAACATAAACATATATATATTAGACAAACATATAATGTGGGGACCTGGCCGTTGTACTCTAATGGCTCAAGTAGAAAATAAACATTGTGTGGAAGGTTGACTAGATGGCCCACTTAAAGGCTTTCAGTCTGTTAATCTGAGCCTTCAATAAGAATGAGACATCTGTTCATGGCAATCTAAATAGGTATTAGCTCAGTCATGTTTTGGTTGTGAACTAAGTAAACTGAGATTTCTCTGCTCTGATCTGTCAAAGATTGACTTTTAAGATTTTTCTTGAATGGATTTAATTTATTAAAATCAATTTAGGCAATAGCACTTTGATTCTATTAATTATCTGCCTCACCAGTAGAAAACTGAATTTCTATCCTCTGCTTTACAGAGCAAAGCCTAGGACAAAAGATGATGCTATCACAAAGCAGTGCGGAGACAGATAAGGCTTGACCTGCAAAGAATACTTTCAAAAAAGTGGTTCTGAGCAATCTTCAGTTAGTAAAGTCTGTGCAAATAGTTATTTATGAAACTTGTATTATTTTCTTTCTGAAGAAGTTATCTTAAGGATTGATCTAGAACTGAGAAAAATGACAGACAGATGAATTAGTTTTGACTCTGTCAGTTTTTATTCACACTGTCTAGATCAGACCTTCATCTTTCAACCGGATTTTGACAATACCACCTTTTCCCCTTATGCCCCTTACTTCATTGTTGCTCTCCTCTCATGGATTATGTTGACAGATTACTTTTTAATAAAAAGCTGTTAACACTTTCCCTTTGTTTAAAATAAATTGTTCATCTCCCATTTCCTAAAGGAGTGTTTCTCAATGAATTTTTTTAGCCTCAGCACAAAAGATATATGGCATTCTTAGGAGGGACAAACAAGCTTGGGCATAGTTAGCTTCAATCTCATTAACTATTTGCTCTGTTTTCTTCTTTTTTTGCTACTCACTCAAAAAGTCATATTGAAATGCAAGGGACTGAAAGGGATTGTAGAAGGATAAACTTTTATTAAATAGAATGATTTGTAACTTCAATTCATTGCTATTATTAACCAATTACTGACACAATAATGCATCAAAACCCTACAATTAAAAATCTATTGAACTCTAGGATAAATCCAAACTGCTCAATTTAGTATCCATAGCTTGAGCAAATATTTTCTGCTTCTGCCTCAGCCATAGCTGTCTCAGATAGGGAAATAATACCAATTACACGGATGGGGAGAATTTTCCAGGATGGAGGAACATATAAGGACAGGAGAGGCTAGAGAAAAACAGACTTTACGAACTTCACAGTTTACCTGATACTAGTCCTGGTTCCATGAATTTTCTCATGCAATTTTAGTACTATCTTAATAGGCACTGTTATATTATTAGCAGTCAGATCTTTAGTTTACAATTTTGATGAAATAATAGAAATTAAATTACATATCTAGGACATAATAAATAGCTAAACTTCTTAGTTAATCAGGAGATTAGAGTTTCATAATTAAAATTTCATAATCCTACATTTTTTACAAACATTATGTGAACTTTGAGAATGGCAGAGTCACAATCAAATAGCTACATTGTAGTTACTAATGTTACATTTGATTACCTTATATATTTTCATTAAAAACCCTATACCTTTGAGATTTACAAAAATAAGATTAATTATTGCATCTGTAGGTAGGGTAATTCATCAGATCAGATAGTTGGTGAATTACTGTCTCTAAAATCATTTATTTTTTTTTTATCATTCTGTTCTAATTGAATGAGTACAATTTTCCATTTTAGCAAAATATTTTACTCTGCTAAGGATACAGTGAAACTAGAAGATCCTGTATACAAACTTCTAAGTTATAATTTCAAAAAGTTCACATCCTTAACTTTCATATACACATCTTTTTGATACAGATTTTTCATCCTAGATTTAATTTTCTTTCTAAGATCTCATTGACAATTATATGTCTCCTTGAGTGTATATTTTTATGATTTTCTATCTTCATAACTAAATTATGGTTTCTTTCGAGAAAGGATTATATATTCTGTCTCTGTGTCCCAAATACATAGCAGAGTGCTTTGGAGAAACAAAGGCAAATATAGTGTAGTTGCAACTAAGTATGAGAGAAAAATCTACAGGATTTTTAAACTAACTCAACATCATTGTTGCATAATGAGAATTCTTATTTTAATTTTCCTATTTCATCTTTCCATTTCTACACTCATAAGTATTATTAACTTATTTATTTATTCATTCATTCACTCATTCATTCACACATTCTGCTAGGTGTTGCTGATGACTAAGAAAGTCTATGTGTTCTAGGGACTTATGAGACAATTGGAAAAAATAAATATATATATATATACAAGTATATTCTACAGGTAATTTAGATGAAGAAAGGTTTCTAGGTTTAGTGAAAAAATAATGGAGGAGAATATAATAATTACATTGTAAATTACAGTAAACTGGAGTCTCAGGCTTCTAACATTTATTCTGCGTGATTGCAAGGAGATCCAACCAGTCCATTCTGGAGATCAACCCTGGGATTTCTTTGGAAGGAATGATGCTAAAGCTGAAGCTCCAGTACTTTGGCCACCTCATGCGAAGAGTTGACTCATTGGAAAAGACTCTGATGCTGGGAGGGATTGGGGGCAGGAGAAGAAGGGGACGACCGAGGATGAGATGGCTGGATGGCATCACTGACTCGATGGACGTGAGTCTGAGTGAACTCCGGGAGCTGGTGATGGACAGGGAGGCCTGGCGTGCTGCGATTCATGGGGTCACAAAGAGTCGGACACGACTGAGCGACTGAACTGAACTGAACTATAGAGATAAGATATCTTATTTCAAGGTACTTCTCATAACCACAGTTTGCAAAAGTCTTGGGTGGTGTACAACATGGACCTATTAAGGGATGAGTTTAGATCTTTTCTTGTGGCTTCCTTCAGCCTATATATAATTCTGTCACAGGCTTTGAATCATTTTGATCTTTATTATTTGTTTAAACATTCTAACTTAACTAAACTAGTACTTTCTAAAACCAGTGTCTTTTTTTTTAAAATTTTGTATTGGGGTATAGCTTATTAACAATATTGTGGTAGATTTAGGTAAACAGCAAAAGGACTCAGCCATACATGTATCCATTCTCCCCCAAATCACACCTTCCCCTTGCAGGTTGGCATATAATATTGCGCATAGTTGTATGTACTATACAATAGATCTTTGTTGGTTATCTATTTTAAATACAGCACTGTGTACATGACCTTCCCAAAGTCCCTTACTATCTTTTCCCTGGCAACCATAAGTTCATTTTCTAAGTCTGTGAGTCTTTCTGTTTTGTAAGTTCATTTGTATCATTTCTTCTTAGATTCCCCATAGAAGAGATATCATATATTTCTCCTTCTCTGTCTGACTCACTTCATTCAGTACGACACTCTCTAGGTCCATCCATGTTGCTGTAGGCTAAGTCTCTTCAGTCGTGTCTGACTCTGTGCGACTCTATGGACTGTAGCCCACCAGGCTCCTCTGTCCATGGAATTTCCCAGGCAAGAATACTGAATTGTCTTTTCTTCCTTCCTGGGATCTTCCTGACCCAGGGTTGAAACCTGAGGCTCCTGCATTGGCAGGTGAATTCTTTACCACTGAGCCACCCAGGAAGCCCAAAGATACGCATACATACACAAAAATATATGTGTGCATATGTGTATTTATGTGTATATACATATTTGTGTGTGTGTGTGTATGTGTGTGCAATTATTGCTACCTGGAAAGCCCCATAATAAGACAGAATTATTATTACTATCTTAATGTGAGGGAGAAAACTGATAAGCAAAATTTAATCTGTGCTACTGAATTTTTTAAAAATCCTAATACAGCTAGTTATAAGATAGATCAAGGACTAATACATCTGTTTTGTATATTAAGAAACTGATGCTCAGAGAGATTATTATAGAGACAAGGTCAGGTGTAAAGCCAGGACTAGCACATAAGATTACTGATTCCTAAATCAGTGTCCTTCCATCTTACTACAGTAGTAAATGCACTAACACAGGAAACAGGAATAATTACACCTATTTTTTCCTTTCACCCAAGGTTTTCCACATGCCTTGATAATTGCATCCACTATCAGAGAAAAGAAAACATGCCTTCAGGATTTTGTCTAATTCATTTGCAGCCAGTGATTGAGCCCAAAATACAACCCTTCCTTCATTTTGATCAAGAGATTGTATTGGCTATATAATCTATTAATATCTAGAAAAGCTGTGAGTTAAATTTGTGCTTCAAAGGATTAAAAGCATTATTTCTGTTTTGAGATGGTATTAAAAAAAAAAGACTGTACATAGAAGGTTCATTCAACACACTCTTCAAACATACTTTTAGATCTGTCTTAAAATAGAAGTCTGCCTAGCTTCTCTGGATCTCTTATAAATTGCTAACGTCAATGCTAAGATGTTATTTAGTTGGAAATTTCAAAAAGCAGTACAGTTTAAAAGTTAGAGCTTATTATTACACAAGATCTCATTTGGATTAATACAATGTTGATGTTTAAGTGCTCATATTTTCCATCATCATATTAGCATTGGCGGGCCATGTTTGTAAAAGATGCTTCACGTATTATAGCCATTCTTTAATTTAGTTCTTTAGAGTAGGTGATGATTGCAATCAAGCATTTTTAGACAGTATTTCTGGCAATAATTTTATATAATAAGCTTAAGTAGTAATGGATCCAATTAGAAATAACAATCATAACTCTAAGATTATGAAAAAAGGTTTACATACTTAAAAGTTTGGATTAAACATTCTTTGAAACATGTATATATAAATAAATTAAAAGTCTTGCCTTTTGAGTCTTTTACTAAAATTCTCTATCATATCTATTAATAGCTTCATTCAATTATTGCTTGCTTGTTATATATGGACTTTGGGGTAGCAGACTTAAGATAGATTTTTCTTTTTCAGAAATGATCATTAATGATCAAACACTTGATTAGACCACCAAGTAGTCTAAGTTGGCTACAATGGTAAAAATAATGAGATTGTTATTTTTTGGTTTAAGTATTGACACTACTTCATTGTCTGAACTGTTAAACTAAAATATTCTGGGAGTCTTCTGTTGGCAATTTGGGATTTACCGCTTGATCTTAAACACCTGATAACTTTCCGAGTTGATTGCTCCTATGGTGCATTATTTTTTAAATCAAGAACAACACAAGTCCCACCTTGCAGTATTTTTCTCCTGTGAGCACATATGGCATATCAACTAAAAATATAATTTTGAGTACCTTAAATATAATAAGAGGATTGTGTTAATCATGAGAACACAAAAATAAACATCATATATCGTGTTCTCAAGGAACTTATCAGTTAGAATACAGAACTATTGTTTAAAAAAGGTTGTGGAAAAAAATTACAGGTATCCCATAGGAGAACAGGAATATATTAAAAAAAAATACTGGCTATTAGATTGAGAGTCAGTATACTGTATTGGTTTTGAATATTGCCCCTTTATTTAACTTATATGCAGAATACATCATGAGAAACGCTGGACTGGAAGAAACACAAGCTGGAATCAAGATTGCTGGGAGAAATACCAATAACCTCAGATATGCAGATGACACAACCCTTATGGCAGAAAGTGAAGAGGAACTAAAAAGCCTCTTGATGAAAGTGAAAGAGGAGAGTGAAAAAGTTGGCTTAAAGCTCAACATTCAGAAAACAAAGATCATGGCATCCGGTCCCATTACTTTATGGGAAATAGATGGAGAAACAGTGGAAACAGTGGCTGACTTTATTTTGCGGGGCTCCAAAATTACTGCAGATGGTGATTGCAGCCGTGAAATTAAAAGACGCTTACTCCTTGGAAGAAAAGTTATGACCAACCTAGATAGTATATTCAAAAGCAGAGACATTACTTTGCCGACTAAGGTCCATCTCGTCAAGCCTATGGTTTTTCCTGTGGTCATGTATGAATGTGAGAGTTGGACTGTGAAGAAGGCTGAGAGCCGAAGAATTGATGCTTTTGAACTGTGGTGTTGGAGAAGACTCTGGAGAGTCCCTTGGACTGCAAGGAGATCCAACCAGTCCATTCTGAAGGAGATCAACCCTGGGATTTCTTTGGAAGGAATGATGCTAAAGCTGAAACTCCAGTACTTTGGCCACCTCATGAGAAGAGTTAACTCATTGGAAAGGACTCTGATGCTGGGAGGAATTGGGGGCAGGAGGAGAAGGGGACAACAGAGGATGAGATGGCTGGATGGCATCATGGACTCGATGGACATGAGTCTGAGTGAACTCCAGGAGATGGTGATGGACAGGGAGGCCTAGCTTGCTGCAAGTCATGGGGTCGCAAAGAGTCGGACATGACTGAGCAACTGAACTGAATCCAGTATGCATCAGTTTAAATTTCAGCTCAACCAGATAGGAGTTGAGTGGCTTTGGACAAGTTGCTTGAACTTTCTATCAGGTATTCATTGTATGTCTTCATAGTGATATAACTAGTAATAATAATAGTGCGTATGTACTTCCAATTGCTGTCAGAATTAAATAAATTAAAATAAGTAATAGTGCGTGGCACATAGAAATACTGCATAAGTTATTATTAGTCATAGTGGTATATTGAAGAATAAATAATAATGTATATGAAGTGCTTAGGTGAGTGCCTGTTTCATAGTAGCCAGTTGAAAACGTTCTTTTATTTTCCTGATTAACATATTGGCTTGATTCCTATTCTATATTTTGGATAAAGGAAAATCAAACCAAACAACAAGAAAATGCACTAGCTAAGGATAAATGTATCCATACAACTGCACATCTAATGAAAGAGAAAGCATGTTATGTTGTGATTTGTTTAAGGGATAGGTTTTGAAAGTTATCTGGAAAAGGAAATAGTCTAGGATATAAATATTTGAAGGCCACTCTGGTGGTTCAGATTGTAAAGAACACACCTGCCAATGCAGGAGATATAAGGAACACAGGTCCAATCCCTGGGTCAAGAAGATCCCCTGGAGTAGGAAATGGCAACCCACTTCATATTCTTGCCTGGAGAATTCCATGGACAGAAGAGCTTGGTGTCCTGTAGTCCATGGGGTCACAAAGAGTCATATGGGACTGAAGCGACTTAGCATGTATGCACACATCAATATTGAATGAATCATAGAATGAGATACATGAAACAAGAATGAATGAAAAACATACTTGGTATCACTTCCATGTTCTGACTGTGAAAAAGGCCGAATTTCAACATTAAACCCAGTCAGTTGCCAGAAGCTGTCAAAATAACTGTTTTTTGCCTTAAAATGACATGAAAGTTATTATGGTAGAATGAGTATAAATACACACACACACACACATATGTATATATGCTAGAACTTTCTCTTCCTAGCAAAGTAGCAAACAAAAATAAACACGTTTCAGGTGAGACTGCCTCTATTTGTGCCTTCACAAAGGACATCAGAGATACATTCCTGTTAATTTGCCAATCTGGCTTGCACAGAAGTAAATTAATTTTAGAGAATGACAATGGATTATTGTAAACACATCCACTTACAATTCTAATTTCAGTTGCTCCTCTAGATGTGTTTTTTTGATTCGAGCAAATCAATAAACTATCTGGCAACTGGCATGCAGCTATGGACCTGGTGGATGCCTTATTCTCTGTACTTAATGGTAAAGACTACCAGAAGTGGTTTAATTTTATCTAGAAGAGATGGTAGAGAATCTGCCTGCAATGCAGGAGACCTGGGTTTGATCCCTGGGTTGGGAAGATCCCCTGGAGAAGGAAATGGCAACCCATTCCAGTATTCTTGCCTGGAGAATTCCATGGACAGAGAAGCCTGGTGTGCTGCAGTCCATGAGGTCCCAAAGAGTCGGACATGACTGAATGACTCACACTTTCACTTTCTTTTTCAGAAGAGATAGCAGTACTCCTATACTTTCTAATTTCAGGGCTGTGCCAACTTTCCAGGTTCTCTGTCATAGATTAATCTTCAGGAATTTTGTTTGTCCTGCTATTTTTTACACCATCAAGCTGGCTTGCTACTTTTATGATATCATATTTATTGGATTTGCTGAGCAGGATTTGCTAAAAAATAATCTATATTCATAGTAAGTCACATGCATGCCAGAGGGTGGAAAATAAACCCATTGGAAATTTAGGGGGTGGAAACTCAGTTGTCAAGGAAGTACTTCACATCACAGTGCCAAGGGGAGAAGTGGAGACACTTTGCAACAAAGGCATTTGGTCTAGACTTCAAAAAATATCCATTTTTTGAACAGCAACCAGCTCCAGTATTCTTGCCTGGAGAATCACATGGACAGAGGAGCCTGGCAGGCTACAATCTATGGGGTTGCAAAGAATTGGACATGACTGAATGACTTTCACCTCACTTAGTAGAAGAACAGGTTCCAAATTATCAATTGGATATCTATGACAGAAATGGTCTGAAAAAAGTTCTGAAAAAAGAAATTATTGACATTTGCACTTAATAAAGGAATTTTTAAATTATTAAACCAAATAGGAAGACATCACTGGTCTACTCTCAGAACTATTTACAGTTTAACAGACTGCTCATGATTGCAACCGTGGGAATAGTAGTAGTAGCAGCAGTGCTGACAGTAGTAGTAATGCTCTACTTCATATTTATTAATATTATGAACTTACATGTCAGGAACATTTTTATTAATCCAACTGCAACTCTATGAATTAGACACTAATTACCATTCCTGGTTTAGAAATTAGGCATCTATGACATAGAAATATCACTGATTCTGATAAAGGACACAAAACCATAAAGTGTTATGTCAGGCAATCCAGCCTATGTCACCTCAATCTGTGCTTTTAATTACTGTACAGTTTGAGAATACTTTTGTTGTGGTTCAAAACTCATAAAATTTGAACAAGTTCTGGGCATAATTTCTGGAAACAGGTTACAATAGTTTGTTTGTGTTTGGTTTTAATAGTTGAAAACAATTCGCCTATATTTAAATATGTGATCTTTGCCTTGGTAGAATGTTTCTGTAACTCCAGTGATAATGAATAGTAAAGGTGATATGAAATAGTATCATTCTCCCTCTCCCCTTTTTTTTTCATCAGTCACAACAGTTACTAGTATTTTTTTTCTTAAAAAAGTAAATTTTATTGAGGCATGATTTCCTTACAGTTGCTGTTGTTCAGTCACTAAGTCGTGTCCAACTCTTTGCTACCCCGTGAACTGCAGCATGTCAGACCTCCCTCTCCTTCAGTATCTCCCAGAGTTTGCTCACACTTATGTCCATATTGTTGGTGAATCCATCCAACCATCTCATCCTCTGTCACTTCCTTCTCCTCCTCTCCTCAATATTTCCCAGCATCAGGGTCCTTTCCAAAGAGTCAGCTCTTTTCATCAGGTGGCCAAAGTATTGGAGCTTCAGCATCAGTCCTTCCAATGAATTTTCAGATTTGATTTTCTTTAGGATTGACTGGTTTGATCTACTTCTAGTCTAAGGGACTCTCAAGAGTCTTCTTCAAGTTCACAATTTGAAAGCATCAATTCTTTGGTGCTCAGCCCTGTTTATGGTCCAACTCTCACATTCGTACATGACTACTGGAAAAACCATAGCTTGGACTATATGGACCTTTGTTGGTGAGGTGATGTTTCTGCTTTTTAATATGCTGTCTAGTTTTTTAATAGCTTTATCTTCCAAGGAGTAACTATCTTTTAATTTCATGGCTTCAGTCACCACTTCCAATGATTTTGGAGCCCAAGAAAAGAAAATCTGTCACTGGTTCTACTTTCCCGCTTTCTATTTGCCTTGAAGTAATGGGGCCAGATGCCATAATCTTAATTTTTTGAATGTTGAGTTTTAAGCCAACTTTTTCACTTTCCTCTTTCATGTGCATCAAGAAGTTCTTTAGTCCCTCTTTACTTTTTGCCATTAGAGTGGTATCATCTACATATCTGAGATTGTTGATATTTCTCCTAGCAATCTTGTTTCCACCTTGTGAGTCTTCCAGCCTGGCATTTCACATGATGTACTCTGCACATATGTTAAATAAGCAGAGTGACAATATACAGCCTT
Source organism: Budorcas taxicolor (assembly GCF_023091745.1). Classification (NCBI taxonomy): domain Eukaryota; kingdom Metazoa; phylum Chordata; class Mammalia; order Artiodactyla; family Bovidae; genus Budorcas; species Budorcas taxicolor. The sequence continues at coordinate 94,298,096 of NC_068910.1, forward strand.
GATTCACTCCTTTCCCAGTTTCGAACCTATCCATTGTTCCATGGCTGTTGCTTCTTGTCCTGCAAGCAGGTTTCTCAGGAGACAAGTAAGATGGTCTGGTATTTCCATCTCTTTAAGAATTTTCCAGTTTTAGTGATCCACACAAAGCCTTTAGTGTAGTCATTGAATCAGTGTTAGTCGCTCAGTTGTGTCTGACTCTTCGCAATCCCATGGACTGTAGCCTGCCAGGCTCCCCTGTCCATGGGATCCTCCAGACAAGAATACTGGCGTTAGGTAATAACCATTTCCCAACCGAGGAATCGAAACCAGGTCTCCTCACATTGCAGGCAGATTCTTTACCATCCGAGCCAAAAAGAAGTAGATGCTTTTTTTTTAAAAAAAATTCTGTTGTTTTTCTATGATCCAACTGACATTGGCAATTTGATCTCTGGGTGCTCTGCCTTGTCTAGATCCAGCTTGTACATCTGAAAGTTCTTAATTCACCTACTGTTGAAGGCTTGCTTGAAGGATTTTGAGCATTACCTGGCTAGCATGTAATGAGCACAATTGTGTGGTAGTTTGGAGAATTTTTGGCATTGCCTTTCTTTGGGATTGGAGTGAAAACACCTTTTCCACTCCTATAGCCACTGCTGAGTTTTCCAAATTTGCTAGCATATTGAGCGCAGCACTTTAAGAAATTTACCAATTTTAAGTGTCTGATATGATACTTAAAAAAATACATAGAAATATTGAAAAATACATGTAGCCATATATCATATATGAAATATTTTTGCTGTCTCAAAAATTTAACTTTTGCCCCTTAGCGCTCAATCATCTTTTTAATCTCTCACCTATGACAAGCACTGTTATGCTTTTCTCTATAATTTTTCCATTTCTAGAATTTCATATAAATGGAATTATACAGTATGTAGTTTTTATGTCTAACTTCTTTCTCTTAACAAGTGCTTTAAATACTTATCTGTGTGGCTCTATACATCAGTACTTTGTTTCTTTTTATTGCTGAATAGTACCATAAAAATATACAATAATTTATTTACACACTCCCAAGTAACTGGACCTTTGGGTTTTTCCAATATTTGGCTATATTGAATAAAGTGACTTAGGAACTTTGAGTACAAATGGTCTTTTTAAAGTTTATGACTTATTTTGAAAAGCATAGTCACTTCAAAATTTCGCTGTTACTCTAAAGATGTGAGTTTTGGATGGTTTACTTTTGATGTTGCCTCTTTTGGATTACACTAAGGACTTCAGATTCATGTGTTTTGCTTCATGGCCGATTATGTTAACACTTCTTTGTTCTCTATACTTTAATTCATGCTGGTACTACTGTATTTATTACAGGCATATGATCATTGTGTTTATTCAAGTATTTAAACCTCATTTGTAAATCTTGTTTTTAGTTGTATTATATAAGACAGTCAGAGCTGGGGCTAGATAATCTTCTAGATCCTAATGACGATAATTCAAATCTTGTTTAATAGATGTATAAGCTTTGCCTAAAGGCCAGTGGTCCTGTGCCAAAGAGAGGGAGGACCACTTAGTAAGTGAATGACTTATCCTTCTGTTTGTAATTGAATTCCATGATCTAATTTTGTTTAAACAAAGCCTTATGTCTTAATCATGAACATAGTGTATTAAAGTGATGGCTGATCTTTGTCTCCTCCTGTGAATTGTAAGGTGTAAGACTCTAGTATATTTAGAAACCCAGGTACCGTTTCATTTATTGTTCACCATGATGGCTAATAATCAAGATATAACCTTTTAAATAAGCAATTCACTTTTGGAATTAAAGCACATACAGAAGAAGGATTTTTAAGTTTTTAGGTTGTTCTCTTCTGAAGGTGATAAACTTTTTGGTCATCTATGATTTGTAGGCACAATATTCATCATGTTCTGTTTCTTGCATACCTTACTATATTCTTTTTACCTTTCTCAAAAAGGACATTTCTAAAAGATAACATTAATAATCATTCTCATTAAAAAAAAACACAACAATAAAACATAAGGAAAATACTCTGGGCTTTATTACTGAGAAAATCTTTACCAGACTTAAGCTTTTATTAAAACACTTAACACTTTTGTGATAAAGATTTTCTGTTTCAGTGCAATCACATTTCTTAGCATTTGTCTCAAGGTAGACATAGTTGATATTTTTAAGCTAAAAATATAGCACATTCTGTATATCATATTAATTATTAAATTATCAAATTTTTAGCTGCACTTTTACATTAGAAACTGAACATATATTACAGAAATTTGAGGTCATCTTTAAAATTGAATGGGCTTTTCAGAATGGTAAAGTAAATATAAACTTTAAAGGAAATGTTAGTTTTATTCTAAGCAATCACAGTAAAAAGATGAAATAGTTAAGGATTACATATTTTGAAAATTGAAAAACAAAATATTGCTGTTTTAGTGTGATCTTGACATTGGTATCAAGCTACAAAGTATGTCACATGTTGATTTTTTCTTCCTTCTTTCTTCTTTTTTTTATTAAAAAACCCGGAATTTTATAACATTCAAAACTTGTTACTCCATCTCTAAATCTTTTGCTTATCATGGCAGGGCAAGAGATAAATCATTTTCCTCATTGAGACAAAATGTGAGTTGGTATTATAAGGTAAAAACAAGGCAGTCTGAGAGTGAGGAAGGGGTTTTAGTTACACAAGTCTTACCAGAAAACATTTAAATTGATAAGAAGAACTGTACTTAAGTCCCAAGTTCATGAAAAAATGCATTCTGATTTTCATGGACATTTTGTGGATTTCTAGGAAAGTTTTTAAAAGCATATAACATACATAGCTCGGCTTTTTAAAGAATAAGGAATTGGATGCTTTTTTTGCAAAGGGCTGCATAGAATAAAAAATTTTGGAATTTTAACGGAGAAAGTTTGCTAGCACCTATGAGGTTTTCCATATCATGGTCCCTGGCTTGCCTCAACTATTAATTTTTTGTTTGCTTCCTCCTATCCCCACCAACACTCTGTGAATCAAGAGATTGTTGATTAAGGCTGTTCAGCATGTCCTTTTTGAATAGCTCTTACAGGTCTAAGGTATGTGGAGGTAGGTGTGAAGAAGGCAGTGGAGGGAAACAGGAAAATGGGAGAAGATGAGAGGCTGTGTGGGAGGAATGCTGTTATTCGAGTTTCCAGGTATCAATTTGTGTTTCATCCTGTGAGCAACTGTGGCCAGAGGGAGAGAGTACAAAATTAAAAATACAGAATTAGTTATGAAAATGAAATTTTATTTATGATGAGAGAGCAAATTAAAATAAATCAGGTTCCTTTCTTCTCGGATTTTTTAGGGTCTTTACTGGATGCACGTACATAGAGATGCTTCATGATTGCAGCTTGAGTTCTCTTTATCACCTGGGCCTTTATAATCCTAGCAACTCCCAGCATCACAGGGATCTGTGTAAGAGAGGGACCTCGCACATGTTTCTCACCCTGACTATGGAGAAAGTCTATTTAACTGCTTTTGTTCTGATCTCTTAACTGGGGCAACCAATGCTACTCTTTAAAAAAGCACAAGGTGCTCTTGTTTTTTCAATCAAGTCCCCCTCCAGTGTAACTGCTAAGTAATATAAGGCAAAGGTCCTCAAAGAGTTCCTCTTGTAAGTAGTTTCTTGTGTCTAGGAATTTAAGTAAAACTTAGGAGCTAGGCCTGGAGGCTACTTTGAGTAATCACCTGCTTCCTAACTCAAAGTGATTTTTACTGATGTTTATTTTATTTTATTTTCCTCCTGCCCTCTCTCTCAACACTGGCCATCCTCCATTTTTTTTGAGTATCTTTGATTTTGCTACATAGAGCAAGGATTCTGATACTTGGCTGCATACTATGTGGGAGCTTTCAAAACTATGTAAGTGGGGTAACACTTCCAAGCGTTATTATTTAATTATTATTTAAAAGTCTGGGCTGATTTTATTATGCAGGGAAAGTTGAGAACCATTATCTAAGATCCTAATTCTCAATAATTTTTCAGAGCCACATTTTTTTTTTTTAAAAAGAGAACAGAAATGGCTGTTGATTCAGAAGTGAATATGCACACAAGACTCTGCTAATCTGCATACTTTTTGCTGAAAAACGTAAAAGCTGCTAGGTTATTTCTATATAGTTGAAGATATTGTCTTATCGAATGATTGTTAAAGTCAGTTTGGATATTGTACATATTCTCTTAACCACTGAAAACAGGCAGGATTTAAAGGTTAATTTTGATATGGTCTCTAAATTTACTACCTTTTCCAATTTTATTCAAACTATTTGGCTGGATTTATCAAACCAGAAGTCTTTGTGTTTTAAGACTTCCTTAGAATATTATCATTTATGATTCTCTTATTTAGGAAGAGTCTGTGGCAGATCATAGATGAATGTGGAATAGGGTAAACTTGGAAGTGAGGGCTGGCAGCTGTGCTATAAAGTTGAATGGCTATAGGATGGGAAAGTTGGTGTGTGGTGCTGAGCCCAAAGTGCAAGGTAAACATGAAGCCCAATTGGAGGGTGGAAGCTGGGTTTTGAGGCCTATGTTAGAAATAAGCATACTGAGTTGCTGTTTAGTCGCTAAGTCGTGCCTGAGTCTTCTTCAACCCCATGGACTGTGTAGCCCACCAGGATCCTCTGTTTGTGGGGTTTCCCAGGCAAGATATTGGAGTGGGTTGCTATTTCCTTCTCCAGGGCATCTTCATGACCCAAGGATCGAACTCGTGTCTCCTGCCTCTGTATCCTGCATTTCAATAGGATTATTTACCACTGAGCCACTTTACCTTCTGGCATAAATCTGGGGTTTAGTTATGGGACCAAGCTAAAGAGAGGTCTTGGTAGGTGTTCCCAAAAGCCCTAGAAGAAATGAAGTATGATGCTGAACCCAATATTTTTATCAGACTTCTTGATGTCAGTGGATGCATAGGGCAAATTCCTCTTTAGTGTGAGGCAGAGTTCTGTCGGACCTCAAACTGAAGTGAAGGGAATATCCTTTTCTGAGTCATTGATCAGTTTAGGATGTTTGACCAGAATTTAGAGTAAATGAAATTGAATAGAATTGGTAGAAAATGCTGTAGGGTAATTGTTACTTAAATAGAATAGTCTATGTGTGATGAACTGTTAATTTAGTATAATTAGGATAGGAGAGACAGATAACACAGGGAATTCCGATAAAGTTTGGTACTTTAAGTTTTAGAATATCTCAGCTAAGAGTTGATGTAAGGTAGTGGAAGGCTGGTACATTATTTTAAGTGTCTCTCATACAGGGGTGAAGGGAAAAATGGGAGAAGTATAGTATCATAAAACTTTCACATGGAAAGTACTGTGAATGTAGGAAATGAAAATGGGATGTTTTGGAAAAGGATACAGTGCATCTTGGTGAGGAAAATAATTTTTTCCATTTTTAAATATCAGTAGAATGATATCTGGCTGTGAGAGCAGAAGGAGTGATGTGAGCCTTTTGTGCATGCGTGTGCACTCAGATATGTCTGACTCTTTGTGACCCCCTGGACTGTTGCCCACCAATCTCCTCTGTCCATGGGATTTTCCAGGCAAGAATACTGGACCAGGTTTCCATTTCCTTCTCCAGGACTGAACCCACATCTCTTATGTCTCCTGCATTGGCAGGTGGGTTCTATACCAGCTGAACCACTAGGGCTTTCTGGAAGGAAAAGTATGCTAGAAATTCCACATTCCCAAGAGGAAAAGAAATAATATGTAGCAATTTGATCAAATCGGCAAAAATAAGCAACAGTGATGTAAAATAAATGATAAACATTGTTAGGTAGGTAGAATAGGGAAAAGGAGTCCAAAATGGTGGTGGCTAAAAGACAAGGAAGGGACAAGCCGTGAAAATAGAACAAAAGAAGGTCCGAGGACCAGAGTGAAGACTTCAGGTAGAACAAACAGCACTCCTGGCTAAGCCCAATTTGCACAGGGCAGGCCCAGGGGGAGGAGAAACATACAAAAGGAGGAGCCAAAGCCTTGCGCGCTCTCGCTCTCTCTCTCTCTCTTTCTCTCCCACGTGCTTGCGCTCTTTCTCTCTCCCTCTCTCTCTCTCCCCCTCTCCCACGCGCTCCTCCACTCTCTTCCCTTCAGATCTTTGGGTTGGCATGCCCTCACGCTTTGAGGATGGATTCTCCTGCTATCTTCTAAATAAAATAGAGCTGTAACACTGATTTGCCTAAGAGCTATAACACGGTTTGTCCAAGACCCGAGAGCTGTGACGCGCCGAGGGCTTTAATGTCCATCACTCCAAATCTTTGTTGTGATGAGACAAAGAACCGAGGAGCATACACTCGTGTGACAACATGAACTAAAATTAAAAAGTAAAACTATATAAATCGTTATATAATGAAGGTAACATTTGTTACAAATTTTAACAAATCATTTAAACAAATCCACCTCTTCTATAGAAAGAAAAATTGAGGAAATACTAAAAAAGTCTTCTCAAATCCCAATTAAAAATAGTTTATGAGAATATTTGAAACAAAGTAATAAATTAGAACAATGTAAAATTTATATCTTATCGTGTGTCACATATGTTAGCAAAATTGAAAGCCACTATTTTAGGAGGTTGTACAATTCTAACCTGAGAGTTGTACATTTGTTTGGTTGATTGATTGATTCATTTATTCTTTAATTTGCTCAACAAATATTTATTAAATTATTAACATCATTCAAGTATATAGGGGAAAGTGTTTAAGTTACAAACATAAGAAAGACAATTCTATTGGGAGAAATAAATAATAAACAAGTTCAGCAAGCCCCCAATTATTTCATGTTGTAATATAGGTTATGTGGAAAAGAATCAGTATGCTCACTATAGAATAACAGGAGGTGACATACTGTGGAAGGTGTGATCAGGGAAGATGACTGTGAGAAAGTGACATTTAATTCAGTTCACTTCAACTTCTGTTTGGTACACGGTTTAGAAATTTTACATCTGATTTTTATAATGTTTCCTATTTCTCAGTCACAAACCTTTTAATAAAATTTATAAAGGTTTATTTAATTTCCCTCTATAAAATGAGGGTCTAATTTTTACCCACTTATGGGCTTATCCACTTAATTATAATATTTGAAATCAAATCAGATTTATTTTATTTGCCTTTAAGCTTAAAAATACATCTGAAAATAGATGGAAAGAAAAGAACTTCTAAGAAAGTTTCTCAAAACCAGTCTTCTAAAAATAACATCAAAAAAACCAAGTAATTAGCTAAATAGGCTTCATATTCAAAGAGAAATTACCAATTAACCTCCCCTTGGCCCCCTATCAGGAAAGACAACTAGAGAGTTGAAAAGTGAGGAATTCCTACAGAGGGAGGATCTGAGCCATTTTGAGGGATGCCCTTGCTGGAGGCGATACTTACTTGAAAGAAAACCCCAGTCACTGATTCCACTTAAGTATCAAAACCTCTTAAGGGCTGAAAGGGAGAGCTCTGTTTGCTGAGAGGAAAACAAACAATCAAGAGGAGGGGGTTGGTTGACAAAGTCTGCCCAGAGTCAGATCTATTTTCTGTCAGTGGGTTTAGGTTTGGCACTAGATATAACCAAGAAGATTATGTTTTATTTTGAGCTCAACACTGGTGAGATGTAATATGCAAACATTTTCTAAGCTCTATAACCTTAATTTGTTGATAAGAAGAGGATATACACTTTGTGTTGAATCGGAAGCCGTTCTGAATTTGATTGCTATATGCCGTGCTTACTGCTTCTTAGTGGCTTACGCTATCCTTATGTCACCTACAGAAATGGCACTTTTAAAGAAAAATCCTTTTCACGAAGATGAAAAGTAGAAAGCAAAGAGCTGGGTGCTCATTCCTGTAACACTGTATCTACCCTCCCCCCATTTTCATATTTAATAAAGAAGTTTAAAACTGTTTACTTATAAATGCTTTTCTCTAGATTATGATCTCTTTGAGAGATTTTGTTTATCTATGTAATATCAATGCCTAACAATGTCTGACCTACTTAGAAAATGTTCAGTTTAAAAGAAAATTGGGAATGTTTATTCACCTTATGGGGCTTCCCAGGTGGTGCAGTGTTAAAGAATCCACCTGCCAGTGCAGGAGATGCAAGAGACACAGGTTTGATATGTGGGCAGGTTCGACCCCTGGGCCAAGAAAATCTTTTGGAGTAAATGACAAGCCACTCCAGTTTTCTTGCCTGGAAAATCCCATGGATGGAGGAGCCTGATTGGCTACAGTCCATGGAGTTGCAAAGATGCACAAGCGCACATTCACCTTATATAAAATGTGTAAATCCACTACAGCTTGGGCTTTTGCCCCCATTTCTTTGACATGACTGCTTATCAGGGACTCCAGTGACCCGGGATGCCAAGTCCAGTGATCAACACTCTACAGATCAGTAGTGTTCGGTGCCATCCACTACTTCCTCCTCCCCAAAATATTTCTTTACTTGGCCTCTAGGACAACATAAACTTTTATTCTTCTTCCTTTCTCAACTGTTGGAGTGACTCAGGGCTCAGTCCTTTTCCCATCACTGCTCTCTAGCTGATCTCATCTAGTGTCCTACAAAGAGACGTCCACATTTATATATATTCCTTGGGACCTCCTCCTTGAACACCATCTCATTTAGCCAATAGCTTTTACTTTGTAACCTAATTGGCATCTTTGTTTAATTGATCCAACTTCAAAGCCTGATTTTTCTCCCTTAAACCTGTTTTTCTGCAAGTCTTTCCCATTTTAGTAAATGGCAGCTCCATCTTTCCAGGTGCTCAGGCCCCAGATCTTGGAGTCGTCCTTTACTCTTGCCCTACAAACCACATGTTTAATTTAGGAGGAAATTCTGTTGTCTCCAGCTTCAACATATATTCAGAAGTTGAGCACTTTAAAAATAATCAATTTCATCACTACTGTCTAAACCAGTGTAACCTCTTGTTTGGATTATTGATAAGACTTCCTAACTGACTTCCCAGCTTCCCTGCTTGACTTCCTGTAAACTATTCTCCGTACAATGGTAAGCATGATTCTCTTAACGATGTTCAGATCACATCGTCTTTCTGACTGAGCTCTCCCATGTCAGACTAAAAGCCAACATGGTTAAAAATGCTTCTAGAAGGCTCTACAATCTGAAATTGAGCCTTCTCTCTCACTTTATTACACTCTCCTTTACGACACCTCCTCTTGTTCAATAAAAGCTGGTCTCACTGCCAAACTTGCTTCTCCTTTAGGCCAAACATGCTCTTCGCTTTACTTGGAATGTTCTCCAGCTCCAAAAGCCTCGTGGCTTGTTCTGCATTTCTTTCTGACCTTAACTCAAATGTTACTTTATCAGTGAGAACTTCCTTGAAAATCCTGCAGGGGAAAAAAAAAAAAATTAGCAATCACACCTTCTTTCTTGTTCTCCCTATCTTTATTTTTTTCTCAGTATAGTACTTACTATAGTCTGTACATTTTACGTATTTTAGATATGAATCATCTGTATTCCTCTGCTAAAGTTTAAGCTCTACAAGAGGAAGAATTTTCTTTTTATCTGTTTTGTTAATTTTTCTCTCTTCAACACACAGACTGGAAGAATATTTGGCATATAGCAGGCATTTGATGAATGATGATTAAATGACTTAGTTTATTTAGGGTTTAGAACATTTTACTTATTTAAATACCTGAAAAACTTAATTCTGTCTGTCGGCATAATATGTAGGGGCTTTCCAGATGGTGCTAATGGCAAGAACCCACCTATCAATGCAGGAGATATAAGAGGCCTGGGTTTGGTCCTTGGATTGGAAGATCCCCTTGAGGAGGGCATGGCAACCCACTCCAGCATTCTTGCCTGGATAATTCCACAGATAGAGGAGCCTGACAGACTATAGTCAATAGGGTCACAAAGAGTCCAACACAACTGAAATGACTTAGCATGCACGCAGGCATTCTATCTAGTTCCAGACTATAGAATTGTCAATCCACTATTTAATGAGGAAAAGGACAATTACTATCATTAGCTAAGATTCTGGAAACCCAGGAGTGATGAAGAAAAATGAGTCAGAATTTAGACAACTCTTTGTACTTATAGTGTGGCAGCGGCTAGAATAACTGGCTTAAGCAGACCCAATGGGCGAGCATTGACTCTCTGGACACAGATTCCAGTGAGTGCCATGTTCCAAGTTTTAATTCCCAGAGTTGTTGATACTGGTGGTTGATGTGGGAAGGTAGAGCATTAGTCAAGAGAGAGACTCTGTGTTTGGGTGGGAGGAGGTGTAGAATTTAGTGTCCTGTAAGGTTGCCAAAGCCTTTGACTGTGTGGATCACAATAAACTGTGGAAAATTCTGAAAGAGATGGGAATACCAGGCCACCTAACCTGCCTCTTGAGAAATATGTATGCAGGTCAGGAAGCAACAGTTAGAACTGGACATGGAAAAACAAACTGGTTCCAAATAGGAAAATATTTATATGCTGTATTTACAATTACAATTGTAAATTGTAATTTACAATTACAATTATAAATTGTAATTTACAATTACAATTATAATTACAAAATATTTACAATATATGCTGTATATTGTCACCCTGCTTATTTAACTTATAGGTACATCATGAGTACATCATAAGAAACGCTGGACTGGAAGAAACACAGGCTGGAATCAAGATTGCTGGGAGAAATATCAATAACCTCAGATATGCAGATGACACCACCCTTATGGCAGAAAGTGAAGAGGAACTAAAAAGCCTCTTAATGAAAGTAAAAGAGGAGAGTGAAAAAGTTGGCTTCAAGCTCAACATTCAGAAAACGAAGATCATGGCATCCGGTCCCATCACTCCATGGGAAATAGATGGGGAAACAGTGGAAACAATGTCAGACTTTATTTTTTTGGGCTCCAAAATCACTGCAGATGGTGACTGCAGCCATGAAATTAAAAGATGTTTACTCCTTGGAAGAAAAGTTATGACCAACCTAGATAGTATATTCTAAAGCAGAGACATTACTTTGCCAACTAAGGTCCATCTCGTCAAGCCTATGGTTTTTCCTGTGGTCATGTATGAATGTGAGAGTTGGACTGTGAAGAAGGCTGAGCGCCGAAGAATTGATGCTTTTGAACTGTGGTGTTGGAGAGGACTCTGGAGAGTCCCTTGGACTGCAAGGAGATCCAACCAGTCCATTCTGAAGGAGATCAACCCTGGGATTTCTTTGGAAGGAATGATGCTAAAGCTGAAACTCCAGTACTTTGGCCACCTCATGTGAAGAGTTGACTCATTGGAAAAGACTCTGATGCTGGGAGGGATTGGGGGCAGGAGGAGAAGGGGACGACTGAGGATGAGATGGCTGGATGGCATCACTGACTCGATGGACATGAGTTTGAGTGAACTCCGGGAGTTGGTGATGGACAGGGAGGCCTGGCGTGCTGCGATTCATGGGGTTGCAAAGAGTAGGACACGACTGAGCGACTGAACTGAACTGAACTGAACTGAACTGAACTGAAGGTTTTAACCAGCTTTACCACTGACTCCATCTTTGTAGCCAAAGATGGAGAAGCTCTATACAGTCAGCAAAAACAAGACCAGGAGCTGACTGTGGCTCAGATTGTGAACTCCTTATTGCCAAATTCAGATTGAAATTGAAAAAAGTGGAGAAAACCACTAGACCATTCAGGTATGAGCTAAATCAAATCTCTTATGACTTTACAGTGGAAGTGAGAAATAGATTTCAGGGACTAGATCTGATAGAGTGCCTGATGAACTATGGATGAAGGTTCATGGCATTGTATAGGAGACAGGTATCAAGACCATTCCCAAGAAAAAGAAATGCAAAAAAGCAAAATGGCTATCTGAAGAGGCCTTACAAATAGCTGTGAAAAGAAGAGAGGCGAAAAGCAAAGGAGAAAAGGAAAGATAGAAGCATCTGAATGCAGAGTTCCAGAGAATAGCAAGGAGAGATAAGAAAGACTTCTTCAGCCATCAATGCAAAGAAATAGAGGAAAACAATAGAATGGGAAAGACTAGAGATCTCTTCAAGAAAATTAGAGATACCAAGGGAACATTTCATGCAAAGATGGGCTCAATAAAGGACAGAAATGGTAGGGACCTAACAGAAGCAGAAGATATGAAGAAGAGGTGGCAAGAATACACAGAAGAACTGTACAAAAAAGATCTTCACGACCAAGATAATCACGATGCTGTGATCACTCACCTAGAGCCAGACATCCTGGAATGTGAAGTCAAGTGGGCCTTAGGAAGCATCACTATGAACAAAGCTAGTGGAGGTGATGGAATTCCAGTTGAGCTATTTCAAATCCTGAAGGATGATGCTCTGAAAGTGCTGCACTCAATATGCCAGCAAATTTGGGAAACTCAGCAGTGGCCACAGGACTGGAAAAGGTCAGTTTCCATTCCAGTCCCAAAGAAAGGCAATGCCAAAGAATGCTCAAACTACCTCACAATTACATTCATCTCACACGCTAGCTAAGTAATGCTCAAAGTTCTTCAAGCCAGGCTTCAGCAATATGTGAACCATGAACTTCCAGATGTTCAAGCTGGTTTTAGAAAAGGCAGAGGAACCAGAGATCAAATTGCCAACATCTGCTGGATCATCGGAAAAGCAAGAGAGTTCCAGAAAAACATCTATTTCTGCTTTATTGACTATGCCAAAACCTTTGATTGTGTGGATCACAATAAACTGTGGAAAATTCTGAAAGAGATGGGAATACCAGACTGCCTGACCTGCCTCTTGAGAAACCTGTATGCAGGTCAGGAAGCAATAGTTAGAACTGGACATGGATCAACAGACTGGTTCCAAATAGGAACAGGAGTACTTCAAGGCTGTATATTGTCACCCTGCTTATTTAACTTATATGCAGAGTGCATCATGAGAAATCCTGGGCTGGAGGAAGCACAAGCTGGAATCAAGATTACTCTGCATAGAAGTTCTAAATGCAGGGTGACAATATATAGCCTATTATATACAGCCTTCCCATTGTTGAGCCAGTCCACTTCACATCTGTTTCTAATTATTGCTTCTTGACTAGCATCCAGGTTTCTCAGGAGATAGGTAAATTAGTCTGGTACTCCCATCTCTTGAAGAATTTTTCAATTTTGCTATTATCTATACAGTCAAAGGGCTTCCCTGGTGGCTCAGAGGTTAAAGCGTCTGCCTCCAATGCTGGAGACCAGGGTTCGATCCCTGGGTCAGGAATATCCCTGGAGACGGAAGTGGTAACCCACTCCAGTATTCTTGTCTGGTGAATCCCATGGATGGAGAAGCCTGGTAAGCTACAGTCCATAGGGCCACAAAGAGTCAGACACGACTGAGTGACTTCATTTCACTATACAGTCAAAGGCTTTAGCATAGTCAATGAAGCAGAAGTATATGTTTTTCTGGAATTTCCTTGCTTTCCCCATGACCTAAAAGGTGTTCACAATTTGTTCTCTGGTTCTTTCCGTTGCTCTGCCTCCTCAAAACCAAACTGGATATGGTTACATCTGAAAGTTCCTGGTTGACATACTGCTAATGCCTCGCTTGAAGAATTTTGAGCATAACCTTGCTAAAATACTAAATGGTAGTTTGAACATTCTTTGGCATTGTTCTTCTTTGGGATTGGAATGAAAACTGATCTATTTCAGTCCTGTGGCTGCTGCTGAGTTTTCCAAATTTGCTGGTGTATTGAGAGCAGCCCTTTCACAGCATCATCTTTTAGGATTTGAAATAGCTCAACTGAGATTCCATCACCTCCACTATGTTGTTCGTAGTAATGCTTCCTAAAGCCTACTTGACTTCAGACTCCAGAATGTCTGGCTCTAGGTGAGTGATCACACCACTGTGGTTGTCTGGGTCATTAAGACTTTTGTTGTATAGTTCTTCTGTGTAGTCTTGCCACCTCTTATTAATCTCTTCTGCTTCTGTTAGCTTCTTGAAGTTTCTGTTCTTTGTTTTGCCCATCCTTGCTTGAAATGTTCGCTTGATATCTCCAATTTTCTTGAAGAGGTCTCCAGTCTTTCCCATTTCATCTTGTTTTCCTTTATTTCTTTGCATTATTTATTTAAGAAAGCCTTCTTATCTCTCCTTGCTATTCTCCAGAATTCTGCATTCAGTTGGGTATATTTTTGCTTTTCTCCAGGCAAGAACACTGGAGCTCTCCAGGGCTTTCCAGGCAAGAATACTGGAATGGGTTGCCATTTCCTTCTCCAGTGGACCACATTTTGTCAGAACTCTCCACTTTGACCTTTCCATCTTGACTGGCCCTGCACCATCGTTCATAGCTTCACTGAGTTACACAAGCCCCTTTTTTCACAAGGTTGTGATCCATGAAGAGGAGATGTCCATTAGAATCTCCTAAATAAAAATAGCTTATATGTCTGGTATGGTGTCCAAGTACGGGCATTTGTTCTTGTTTTGGTAATCTTCTCTAGGTGATTCAAAGTATAGTTGGCATTGAGAACAACTTTTCTACAATGGTGTGTGTGTGTGTGTGTGTGTGTATATAAGAGGGATTTCAGGAGAATTTAGTGTACTGTAATGTTTTTAATGTGTACTCCAGGATCAACAACATCAGTTTCATCTGAGAACTTGTTAGAAATGCAAAAAAAAATTGAATTAGAAACTTTAGGGATGGGCCTCATCAATATGCATTTTAACAAGACTTCCAAAGCATGCTAAAATGTGAGAACTTTTGGTTAAGGACTGTAGACCTTGGATTTGAGCTCAAGAGGACCTAATTTGTAACTAGCTTTCAACATTTAACAGCTATGCCCAGCAAATCAAATACCTGAAAATTTCTAGGTCTCAATTTTCCCAGATATAAAAAATTGCAGTGCTATTTGCTGCTCTGTAAAATAATGGGGAATTTTATGTAAACCACCTGGCACAGACCTAATGTTCAATAAATAGTAGCTTATACTAAGGAGTAAGTATTTCAGAAAGAGTAATGAGTCAGAAACCAACCCTGTAAGTGGAAGCCTAAATGAATCCATCTTTAAAGATCTAGGGAAGACAGTTATGAGAATATATAGTAGGTACTCAGGAGTTGCATGAGTGTCTTATATCTTAGACAATTCTCAAAAGCTGATATTGAAAATTGGGCAAAAATATCTGACCTCCTGAATCCTTAAATAGTTGTCTTTCTGAACAGAATTGGAAATACCTCTTATGCGTGCTGTTGGATATGTAGTGGTTATATAATGATCACTAACATTTTCTACTTTTTCTTTTTGTTACGTAAATGTATTGCTGACTTAGGCTTTTATTTTCACCTGTTTAAATATTATTAAATGTTCAGCTAATAGGTTTGTTCATGTAAAAAACTGCTAATAAATGGGTTAGATTTGGACCTTGGACTTAAATACACATCTGTTTTGAGCCAAGCTTCATTTCTTTTCTATTTATTCTCCCTTTGAGATCCAGAGTCAAAAAGCAAGTGCTTGTGTCCACCAGGAAGAAGTCGTACTGAGAGAATGTAAGGATTCCTGAGATCTTAAATTAGATCCATTCGTTTATTCCTGGAATCTTTCTTTTCTAGTTCAGTGATCAAAAACCTTTGTGTGTGTATATGTGTGTGTGTGTATGTGTGTGTGTGATATCCTTAAGAGGTTGCTGAAGATACTCCTCCCTAACTTACTGTAGAGTAATTGTGTGTTTTATATATAGTAATTGTAAAAAGCAGCAATACCAGTAAATGGCCCTATAGTCGATTGTATTTAGCATTTCCACTGAAATTGTCATAAGCTTGAAGAAAGTGAGCTATTGTAGAAGGGTATTAAACACAGCCTTGTTTCCTTTGCTCCAGAAGATACTGCAAGTAGATTAAATAAAATCCTGGAGATGTTTGAAAACTTCTGAGAAAAAATGAGAACTAAAACTTATTTGAAGGTGGATAGGTAGAAAGAAAAACTATTCAGCAAGAGGGGACTATTGATTACAGAGGATTTTCTTGAAAATGAGTGCAGGAGACATTTCAAATTCACGCTTATATATACACACAAAGGTCCTGAAAATGCATGTCATAGTGCTGGAAGGGGGAAAAAACAAACAAACAAACAACAATTCAACTCTTGACCTAGTAAACTGTTGGTTTACTAGTTCCCATGCATGTAGGACAAATGATTGATCTCTCAGAGTCATTTATGTTTACATATGACTCTAGTAAGTGTTCTGGTGAGATGTATAATTTTAAGTACAGAGTCTAGTATATAGTCATGACATTTAAGTTGAAAAATAACAATCATTGGATCAAAAGCTATACTGTCATATAGAATTTTTTTGAATTAGCGTTCTGGATCAATCCCATTATAATTCTTTTACTTAGTTTTGAAATGGAAAGATAACATGGACAGGTATGCATCTGGATGGTCAAAAATGAGAAGAGTCTCAATTTATGCCTGTAAGCAATTTTCAATGATATATTACTTTATATGTGAAATTTATAATATCACGGATTCAAAAATCTGTACTCTAAATGAGGCAGTTAAATATTCATGCAAGTGCTTGTACCTTCTGAAAAATTCTGGTCACTAATTTTCTCTTTTATTTGTGTTAAAATGAGATATTTATATTGTAATTTACTTCTACTATGGTTAACCTTAACTTGTCAATACACATGTAAGAATTAAAGATTTTAAAATTAAAAAAAATAAAAAAAATAATTAAATAAAAAAAAAATAAATAAATAAAAGGGATTAAAGAGGCAGGAAAAAAAAAAAAAGATTTGTAAGACTATTTACTCTACTAATTAAAAAGTGAGGTTACCATAGTAACTAGTATATCCTGAATACTCTGCTTATGTAACCTCTAAGATTCAGAATATTTTTCATCTGAATTGCTCTGTGAGCTACACTGATTTCAAATGCTCTCTTGCACTTTGGACTATAAAGGAAAATGCTTTCTTTATTCATTAAACACATTTGAGTATTTTTAGACAATTTGTTTACATTATTTTGGGACATTTTAAAGGTGAAAATAATTTGAAAGCACTTTCAAAGAAAACCTTGGAAATGGCAAAATAGTAGTGAGGGAGTATTTGTTTAAGTAACAGTGAAGTTAGAGTTTCAATTTCAGGAAATGTTTTAAAGTGAAAAGGATCAGTCATTTGATGAATATGTTATTCTGAGGAATTCTACAAGAGAGATCACATCTTGTTATCAGGAACTATCTGATTAACTCAAAACATGTAATGAACAGGAAGGCAGCGCACTTCCATTTCTATCTTGCCCCTAATATTTCTCAACTTACTTAGGTTTTTCTTCAGATCTTAGCTGAGATGTCATATTTTCTGGGAATGTTATTCTCACTCCCCAAGACTATGTTAAGGCTCCTCCTACATGTTCACATAAGACATGTTGAAGACAGTTTTATGACTAATTGCAATGGATGGTTCTCTTGTCCATCATCCACTTGCTGAAGTGTCCTGGAGAAAAAGACCAGGGTCTTGCTCATGGCTATGGGCTCAAAGAGCCTCTTAGTACCTGGCTTAGGTTTTTATTTTATACCCACTGCAAGGAAGAGGGAAAAGAGGATATAGAAAAAGTTATTTCTTGGCATTTAGCAATTAGTTGATTAACATGCAAATTTTATTCAAAGTAATATAAAATATGCATCTATTATTTTTGGTTCATCAGATTGGGTTATTTTTGATTTTAATAAGATGCAACAATAATTAAGCAATTTGAAATATATAATTTAATACTAAACTAGTTTCTCAGTGGCGATGATTGCCAGGCTGCACATGAGGTTCCAGGGACATGCTCAGTTACAAGGTCCAACAGACAGCAGGCAATGGATGGGACCTGAAAATCAGCCCATGTTGGCGAGGATGAGAGGACTGTAGAATTCCAAAGAAGGTTTTGAAAGCAAGACCCAAACTAGGGGAAAGAGGGATTTGGACTAGATTCTATGCACGTGTGTGTTATGTGCCTGGGTGCATGTTGTATATGGTGTTGGATTAAGGGTTAATGTGTTTTGGGATCGAATTGGAAGTGAATGTGAGTAGCTGGAAATGTGCATAAATGCTGTTGAGTCTGTGCATCCATACATAAATGAATGCTGCTCTCCCTGGTAGATGCTTTATAACTACCAAAAGACAAGTCTTCTAAATTCTTGAAATTAATAGAACTTGACTATTTAAGAATTTAAGAAATTCTCATATGGGTTTTCTTGTCTTTATTATTCTGCTAAGCCAGCAGGGGGAAGTCACACATTACTTTTTGGTGGGCTTTAGGGCCATTTCTTCAGACTTTTTCTTAAAGAGGTCAATCTTGCTAAAAAAATTAAATAATTTAAGATAGGGTGCTTATAGTTATAATTGTAGTAGGCCCACTAAGTATCAATCTTTAAAAAACAGCCTTAAACTTTTTCTTATTTTTTCTAATGAAAAAAGATAAAACACCTCAATATTCCTTGTAAAAGTTATTGCCTTGTTGTTGACACTTATAATGCTTCCAAATTGCTAGTTCCACTTGTGATATAAGAAACATAATCATGAATTTAAATGACAATGTAAAAAGTAAAGGAATATCTTTTGGCCAGTTTTTAATGCTAAAGGTAAATGATTTTAATATTTGCTACTGTATTCTTCATACCCTTTTTTACAGTTAAAAATGTCTCAGGAAGAAGGGAAATATTTTAAATTTCAAGATACAGACAGGAATAGCTCTTTGTCAACACAAAACATAATATGGGGACTGTGTAGCTATTGTCTCTGAGAATATAAGAGCTGATTGCATCATATTGTGTGCATTCTGTAGGAAAAACACTGTAATGCTTACATGGTTAGTAGTGGGATGATCGAAGTCAATATATTGTGCAGTTTTGAGTGACATGGAAGGATAACACCATTATTCTTTGTATTTTAGTCTCTGTACTAAGTTAATCATGCTCACTGTTCCGTCATCAATTGTCATTCACTCATTTTGTAAGATGTGAGCATCTGCATTTAATGTTATTGTATTGCTTCGGTTTACTACAGCTGTCTGCAATAGACTCAAGTGACAATTTTGCAGCTACAAAAAGGTCACAAAAATAAACATTCAAAATAGAAACATCTTACTTTGCAACAAGTATACAATCTGAGTGAGATATCTAAAGTTATGAAAATTGAAGTGAATTTATCACATTATATATAAACTCATCTGTTTGTAAGTTACTGTACATTTTCAAAAGTAAATCACTAGGTAGCATTTATCTTTGAAATCACAAATTTTCACTCATCATGATTCTTCCATATTGCTAATTATATAAAATATAAATGTTTAAAGAAATTACAGAGAAAGAATAGAAAATAATGCTCACATACTTAACAAATATGGGAAAATACAAAAAGATAAGTATGAAATAAGACTCAAATCAAGAAAGAGAATGTATTTAAAATGGCATATATGAGAAAAACAAAGAAATATAATTTGTATATTTTGAAAACTTTTAATTATCACACACACACACAGACACATACCTGCTTAAGTGCTTAATTTTTTCCAAGAGTAAAAAATTGCAGTGGGAGAGCAAGCAGAAGGAAAAGGTGACAAGATAGCTTTACTTTCAAATCTGTGTCTGTCATCACCAGAACTTCTTTAAAAATGTTAAAGCAAGAGTGTATCTAGTGCCTAGCTCTCAGAAGAATGCTCTTAAGTGCTACTGAACTCAAATCACACATGGCTTATGCAATAGGAATTAAAAAATATTTTCTTTCATTGATAAAAATATTCTGAATTATGAGCCTTTCCACTCACTCACTACTGGCATTACAATTTTAGCCATTCTATTCAGAAGGAGTGGGTTTTCTCCTAAAGGTCTATGAATTTTAAAGCTGTGAGAACACAGCAGTTAGATGTTGTCTAGTGCAAACCGGGTCTAGATTGGTTTTGTTCATAGACTATAGATACTGAAAAAGTATCAATAATCTTTATATAGTGGCAAAAAGATATACAGGATAAATGGCAAGTAAAATTTATGTAACTTTTAAATTTAAATGTAATCATAGAAAATCACCCCATTTTTATCTCTGCTGATTGGAGATCAGAATTGATATTACAGTTACATGACATGATATATGGTAGATTCAAATGCAAAGACTATTTATTACCCAAGACTTACTTCAGTTTCCTTTGATGCCATTTGATGTTGTTATTTGTAATATCTTTGTGTTAACATGCCTCTTGGTAATTTACAAACACTTATGTAGTCTTAACCGGAGAAGGCAATGGCACCCCACTCCAGTACTCTTGCCTGGAAAATCCCATGGACAGAGGAGCCAGGTAGGCTGCAGTCCATGGGGTCACGAAGAGTCGGACACAACTGAACGACTTCCCTTTCGCTTTTCACTTTCATGCATTGGAGAAGGAAATGGCAACCCACTCCAGTGTTCTTGCCTGGAGAATCCCAGGGATGGGGGAGCCTGATGGGCTGCCGTCCATAGGGTCGAACAGAGTCGGACACGACTGAAGTGACTTAGCAGAAGCAGCAGCATATAGTCTTACAAAAAAGAATGCTAGAGCTCTGGCTTAAAATGTTCACTTACATTTAATATGGGGCTCCCCTGGTGGCTCTGATGGTGAAGAATCCACCCGCAATGCAGGAGACCTGGGTTTGATCAGCAAGTTAAGAAGATTCCCTGAAGAAAGAAGAGACTACCCACTCCAGTATTCTTGCATGGAGAATTCCATGGAGAGAGGCGCCTGGTGGGCTATTGTCCATGGGGGTGTAAAGACTTGGACACATGTTAAATATTACAGAAATTTACATGTTGAGACTAAATGGCCTGAAGTTCAAGTATGTAAGATAATATGGAAATAATGCAACCTACTGAAATCATATTGTGCCAATATTCAGGCAGGGCACAGAGGAAAGACAAAGCAGGTTTTGAAACCAATCAAATTAATCACAGCCTAAGCTGGGAAATAGAGAGGCAAAGATTGCTGCTCATCAGGTCATGCTGCGATGATGAAGGAAACAGATCTGATCATTTGATTATGGGCTTATAGGTACAGAATTGTGGGGACACTTCCCAAGTAACTAAGTTCTGGTAATGTGTGGATATTTCTGCAGGTTGGAAGCATAAATGAATCTCTCTTATAACTCATAGTTTGTTTCAAGGCAAGGGCCCCAAACAGAACCAAAACTGTGCAAGTCGCAGATCAAGCAACAATTTTTGATACACAGAAAATAATACAGAAGGAGCTAATAGTGTGAAATTGAAAAACAGAATATCAGTGTAGAAGTTCTTAAAGTATATGAGTCAGGATCCTATAAATACAATTGCAGGCTTCTGACTTCCATTTTCGTTTCACGCTGACCACTTAAAAACTTTTTTGGGTCCAATATTTACCCAGTTCTACTTCAGAAAGATAATTTGAGTTTCTGGAATTCTGGCTGAGGAAAGATGAAGAAGATAATTAAGGCCAGCACTGTTTTCCTGTCAGTTCCTATCTGTTTTCTCCTTGAGTTCAACAATGCCATCTCCAAAAATTTCTTAATGACATGACATGTTTGTTGACAATAGGTATTTACCTGTGTGATGAAGTGAAGGCAGGTAATACTGGCCTCTAAGAATTTTCCTCAGTTTCCTCACTTATGAAAATGAGATGTTAATATCTTCATATGGTTGCTGTAAAGATAATTAAGTGATATATGTAGACTGCTTACAGGAACACCTTGCAGGTGGAAGATGCTTAATTGGCTGGCAACTATTTCTATCGCCCACAAGATTCTCTTCACTATTTAAAATCTTCATCATTTGGAAGCGGATTATGTCTTCAAACTTAGGTGATATAAAATACATTTTCATACTTTCTGCCCTAAAAATATAATAGAAAATAAGTTACTGCTAAGGAAATATTGGTAGTTCATAAAATTTTCAAATCTTCAAAGTCCGTGTATTTTGGGACACCAAATTATATAAGCCAATACGAGTACTTGTTCTGTATTTTAATGAGTGAAACTGACATCATAACTTCTTAATGTAATGTATTTTCATGGCTCCTGTCACCGTGAATACCAAGTGTTCAAAGAAATACATTTAAAAAGAAATGGATATGTGAATGCTTTTGGTCCCCACTCTCTTCTAACCATGACAGATGAAGTGAGGGATGAAAGAGCTCATTATTTTGAAGAAATGACACCTTAAATTAAAATGGCAGTGCTCTCTTCCTTTCTTATAAATTCCGTTTATAGTAAAAGCTAAATACCTCTTATGGGTTGAATTTTGTCCCCTTCAAATTTATATATGGAAGTCCTAACTCTTAGTACCACAGAATGTGACCTTATTTAGAAATATGATCATTGCAGATATAATTAGTATGATGTTACACTGAATCAAATGAGTCCTCATCCAATATGAACAAGGTTCTTATTAACAGGAGAAACTTGAACACAGACATGCATACAGGGAAAACACCATATGAATATGAAGGCAGAGACTGGGGTGATGCTTCTAAAAACCAAGGATGCCAAAGATTGCTTAAAAAAACCCACCAGAAGCCTGGAGAAACATATGTAACAGATTCTCCCTCATAGCCACCTTGCTCTCAGATTTTCAGCCTCCAGAACTATGAAACAACAAATTCCACTGTTTAAGCCATCTGGTTTGTGGTACTTTGTTAGGGTAGCTCCACAAACCATACTCTTTACTGAAATACAAGTTCTGGGGAATTGTGTATAAATCTGTATTAGGCTTCTATTGCTGAGAAATAAATTGCCACAATTTGGGCCTTCCTAGTGGCTCAGTTGGAAAAGAATCCACCTGCAATGAGGGGGACCTGGGTTCAGTCTCTGGTCTGGGAAGATCCCCTGGAGGAGGGCATGACAACCCACTCCAGTATGCTTGCCTGGAGAATCTTGTGAACAGAGGAGACTGGCAGTCCATTGGGTCAAGAAGAGCTGGACATGACTGAACTACTAAACAGCACACCAACTTAAAACTATACAAATTTGCTATCTGAGAGTGTATGTGACCAAGGGTCTAGGCACAGGTGGGTGAAGCCTCTTCATATGTTCTCACAAGGCTGCAATCAAGGTATCAGCCAGGCTATGTTCTCATCTGAAGGCTTAACTATGGAAGAATCTAATGCCAAGCTCACTGAAGTTGTTTATAGAAATATTTTCCTTGTGCCTGTATGAATGAAGTCTTTCTTTCTTTCTTTTTTTTTTTTTTTTTGGCTAGTTGTTGTATGTGGGCTATTCTCAGTTTCTAAAGTCTGTCTTCTGCTCCTTGCTAGCTGCTGTCCTCCACAATCAGTTCACAAGACTGTTATTGTTCAGTGCTTGCAGGAGAATCTCTTTCAGGTCAGTCTACGAAGACAGAGTCTTATATAATTTAAGGTAATCACGGGAGTGAGAGTTGGACCATAAAGAAGGCTGAGTGCCTAAGAATTGACGCTTTTGAACTGTGGTGCTGGAGAAGACTCTTGAGAGTCTCTTGGACAGCAAGGAGATCAAACCAGTTAAATTCTAAAGTAAATCAACCCTAAATATTCATTAGAAGGATGGATACTGAAGCTAAAGCTCCAATACTTTGGCCACCTGATGTGAAGAGTTGACCTATTGGAAAAGATCCTGTCCCAACCTGCTGGGACAAGTTGAGGGCAAGAGGTAAAGGGGGTGACAGAGGATGAGATGGTTAGATGACATCAGTGACTCAGTGGACATGAATTTGAGGAAACTCAAGGAGATAGTGATAGAGAAGCCTGGCATGCTGCAATTCACTGGGTCGCAAAGAGTCGGACACGACTTAGTGACTGAACAACAACAATTCATGGAAGTAACATTCCCTTGCCTTTCCAAATTCTATTGGTTAGATACATTCACAGTTTTGACCTACACTCAAGGGGAGTTAATTGCCCAAGGATGGAACTAGTTGGGGGTTACCCTAGGGCAAGTTGACCACAATAGCAAAAAGCATCTCTCTCTTTTTTTGTTTTTTTTTTAGTAATGAGAAAGCATGATCAGCATTGATAAGCGTGCCCACGCGCGTGCACACGCACACACACACACACTCAACTAGGGAAGCAGATCAGCTGTTCAATTAGAAAATAATTATAGCATTACAGAGCCTGCAACTCTGTAATAATCAAGTTCTAAAGACAGAGATATAATGTTATATTTACCTGTAGAAAATTAAGTAGTACAAACACTGCCATTCTTCAAAAGTCCTTTGGTTTAAAATTTTTTTCAAGCTACGATTGAATTTATTACCACATCTTATACACAAAAAAGATACATTTAAACACTCTATAGTATACCTGAATTAAAGTAAAATGCTTATAATTATATGGGAAAGAAACATGAAGATATTTTTGAATTATAAGAAAGAAAAGAAAGACCTATTAATTAACCAGAATAACTGATAAACATTTAATTTACTAGTTCTTTCAATGAGAGATATAACTAAATATGGCTAAGAAAATATCAAAGACACTAATATTATAGATAAATCTGGGAAATTTTTATTAAATACAATTGAGTAGTTTTTTTCAATTACTAGATTTATTTATTATGAAAAATATTAGGTACTGTAATTCAGTTATAAACATATACTATAAGTGAAATTATATTTTAGTTAATACTGTATTTTTCCAGGTACACATTCAATAGATAAAAGGAAAAATATTTCAAAGTTTAACTCCAAGTTATATGCGAGCTGATTCTATGATAAGGTAGTGGACTATGTCCTCCCACTTTTGTATCTTTAAATTTGCAAAGCTCTTTTGAAGTTATATACTGCTTATTTTGATTATTAAATAGACATTCTGCAGAGTTAAAATTAAAACAGACATATCGTATAAGAAGGTCAGTCAGCAAGGATTGCTTCTAAATTTTACGTCCCCAGACAGCCATCAGGCAGCCAGCAGAAAAATGCATTTTGAAGCCATGGAGTCTTCAGTTTTTATCTTGTGACATTACATTGAGATTCGGCAGATGGAAGCCCAGCAGCAGACATGCAAAGTGGATGCCAAATGAGGCACATATACATAGCAGAGTGGTGCCCTACCCAGGTGGTCATCTTCCCCTTTCCAGAACCTTTAACATGGCTCACTCCAAACTTGACTATACTGTAGCGATCCTGACATGTTCTTCAGTCACTGGTGAATGTCAGTGGGCTCTTGGCTCTCTGCATAAGGAACTTTAGCATGCTCTCTGCTCTGTACATATGTCCAAGTTGGCAGCCAGTTGGCATGGCTGCTGATGTGTCTCTATCTGTCAGATCTCTTCATCACCTTTGGGATGGAGATAGACAATACAAGTATGTCAGCAAGAATGTTACCATTGGCTGTGGAAAAATATCGAGGGAAATAAAAATTAGAAGATATTTTGGAAGAGACCTGGCAAACTATCTTTGTTATCCAAATCAAGTATCTTCTTATCTTATGGAATACAGGGACAATCCAATTAAAATATGAAAAATTTTAGGACAATTTGAGCCAAGAATTTGAATAGTCTTCAACAGTTAATGAACAAACCACACTTTGTGCATTTGAGTCAAAGCGACTATAGCTGATCAAGCTTAAGGAGGGACTAGAATGTTTTTTTGAATGCCATATCAGGCAGGGTATTTTTTTAAAAAAGCTCAATATCCAATATTTTTAATTGATTAAAATTACAATAATAGATTATTACATGAAACAGAATCATGTAAATGTTCTAAATATTTTCAAACATTTTTAGGATTATATGTACATTTCAATGTTCATATGCACATAAGTCTACACTTCCTATTTGCCCTACCCAAAGCCCAGCTAATGGAAGACATCTAAATCATTTTGTTTTAAATTTATCAGGTAACCTTGACAGAATTGCCTGAACCAGTTCCATTTAAAATTAACTTCTCCATAATCTTTTCATTTCAGTGATGTTATCTTTAATTTCTATACTCATTCATCCCATTCATTCATACGAACAAATATTTACTGAACTTGTTATCACCTGTTCAACCCTTTAAGTAGTTCCTCTAAGTTCCCTAGTTAATTTCATAAAATCACTAGCCACTCACTTACTCATTCACTTGAGACAAATACTTGAGAATCATTCTTGATTTTTTCCTTTCACTGACCTCTCACATGCAATCAAGTCCTTATTCTTCTTAATTCTGTTTCCTAAATATCACAGATCAGTCATTCTATTTCAAATGCCAGCAGCAGTATTCTTTCCTTATGTATTCAAGTGACCATGAATAGGACTATATAACCTAGACTTTGGGAAATATACCGATCTTAACCTGTTTTATGATTGTAAGAATGCATTTTCACAAAGGAGATAAATATAAATTTTAACAGTCTTAGGGAGATTAATTATGGAATAGTAAGAATAGGAAAGAGGTATTCATGTGGCTCAGTGGAAAAGAATCTGCCTGCCCAACAGGAGACTTGGGTTCGAGCCTTGGGTCAGGGAGATCCCCTGGAGAAGGAGATGGCAATGCACTGCAATATTCTTGTCCGGAAAATCCCATGGACAGAGGAGCCTGGAAGGTTAGAGTCCATAGGGTTGCACAGAATCAGACATGACTGAATGACTAAACAACACAGAACAGGAACTGAGACACTTGTCTAAGGAAAGAGTTTTTCCTTTTGAATCAGAGTGGTCGTGGTGGACAATTTCATCTCATTTTTAGATGTGGAAAAATTGTCAAACTGTTCTTTCCTGAAATAAACTTATCCTATTAAAATGATACCTCTAAGTTAGGAATGGGAAACTTGACCTTGACTTTTCTGCCGTCGCCTTGACAGCATAGCGATAGCAGAAGAGAGTAGCCTTAATCCAGGGCAACATCTCTGATCTATTGTAGGTTGAGGGGAATTATCTGAGTGCCAGACTGATGGGTGAGGAAATAAAAATGTGAATCATAAACCTGTGGTGATTCTAGGGCACAAAAAAGGACGGGAGAACTTGAAGGAAGATGTATGTACTTCATATTTACCTAGGCAAGTAGTGACTGTGAATCCTGACCTCAGTCATCATTGTTTGAGTCCTCTGTGTATGCTAAGTCGCTTCAGTCATGTCTGACTCTGTGCAACCCTATGGACTGTAGCCTGCCAGGCTTCTCTGTCCATGGAATTCTCCAGGCAAGAATCCTGGGGTGGTTTGCCATACCCATGTCTCTTATGTCTCCTACATTGGCAGATAGTTTCTTTACCACTAGCACCACCTGGGAAGCCCTGAGTCTCCTGAAATTGTAGTATAATTCTGTGGTTATAAACATGAGATCTGCTGATAGATTCTGTGGGTATGAATTAGGACACCCTTGATTTTGAATTAGGATACTCTTGATAGCAAATAATTTAACTTCCCTAGGTCTCAGTTTGCTCAAAAATGAAGAGGAAAAAGTAATGATAATATTCATCTTGTGATGATATGAAAGTGAAAGTTGCTCAGTCCTGTCTGACTCTTTGTGACGTCATGGACTGTACAATCCATGGAATTCTCCAGGCCAGAATACTGGAGCAGGTAGCCATTCCCTTCTCCAGGGGATCTTCCCAACCCAGGGATTGAATCCAAGTCTCCCACTTTGCAGGCAGATTCTTCATCATCTGAACCACCAGGGAAGTCCTGAAAGTGGAAGTCACTCAGTTGTGCCAACTTTTGCTACCCCATGGACTATGCAGTCCACGGAATTCTCCAGGCCAGAATACTGGAGTGGGTAGCCTTTCCCTTCTCCAGGGGATCTTCCCAACCCAGGGATCAAACCTAGGTCTGCTGCATTGCAGGTGAATTTTTTACCAGCTGAGCCACAGGGAAGCCCAAGAATACTGGAATGGGTAGCCTATCCCTTTTCCAGCAGATCTTCCTGACCCAGTAATTGAACCACGGTCTCCTGCATTGCAAGAAAATTCCTTACCAGCTGAGCTACCAGGGAAGCCCTGATGGTGCAGTGAGGTTTAATTGAGATAACATATATAAACATTTAGGATAGTATTTGCTCCAGTGATAAGTGGATGGAAGAGATATGTTAGCTATGACTATATTTCAAACAAAGCAACTGAAAGTGCAACTTGTGCTGACTTAGCTTCCTCATTTCACTGGCCTCCAGACTGCCCTCTCTGAACCATCCTCCAGTATAGCTAGCAGAATTGCCAGAATGTGTTATTTAAAACTAAAATCGATTATTTCATTCCCCAAGTTAGCTTTCTTCAGGCGCTTTACATAGCTTTGGTTAGACCAAAATTTCTCACTAAGGAATGTAAAGACGGTGACCATGTGATTTATCATCTAAGCTTAAGAGCGGAAAGTTTGCCCTATTAATAATTATTCTGGGACAACAGGCATAACTCACACAAACAGGGATTTTTGGTTACCATGGTTATAAAGTCTTTCTGTGGTCTGGCTTCCGACCTCACCAGTTAATTTCTTAGTTCTTATCCTGACTGCAGCCACCCAGATTCACCAGCAGTTCCTAAACTATCATGTTTCTCTGTGCCTTTGAATACAGCCATTACAACTCTCACTCTCTTCATTCTTTCACTGAATTTATGTCTGTCACTTTAAGCCATTGCTGAGTTCTGAAAATCTCTCTGGATTCATGAATTCTGACTCATTTGTGTGTCTATGTGTATGTAATATGACACAAGCTTATCTTTATCATTTTAATAATAAAAATAATGATATAGTTGCTAACTATATAACATCTTTTATTCCAGGCACACTGATCCCAGAAAAGGTGCTTTTTCTAAACAATCCTGCAATATGTATCCACACACATATATATATTTTCTGAATTTTTATGCTAAAAAAAACTGAAGTCCAGGGAAGTTAAGTGACTTCCTGGGGTCCTCATAGCTAATAAATGGCAGAGGGAATGTTTAAGTTCAGATTGATCTGTATTTAAGCCCATCTTTTCACCAAATTGCTCTCTCATCAAAAGTTGCAAAGACTTATAATGAACATTTGCCTTGTCTTCCCACCTACATTATTGATTTCTTGAAGGGTAATACCATTCCTTATTCATTGTTTTCTTTTAAACTCTCTATGCCTTGTCCAGTGTTTGGCACATGAGCATGAGCAGGAAGCACTTTACAAATGTTTGATAGATGAGTTGACCATTTCAATGACTTAGTCAACAATAACCAGTTCCTATCAGTTCAAAGACATCCTTCCAGAGTTTTCTGCCTTCAGACACATTCCATTTTGCGGGGGTAGGGAACTCTAGTTCTCATGTATTGGTCAACCATCTATTGAGGTCCTATGAGCCTCACACCAGCACTGGATTAAAACATTTGCAAAAAATCAAGGCAAACTTACATATACAGCAAGGGATAAAGTCTTCATAGGAGGTTGTTGGATCAGGAAAACAAAACATCTACTATATAATACACGAGGAGTTTTATGTATGGATTGCCTCTATTGTTTTGTTTCAAAATTAATCAGAAATATCTTTTTTCACCAACTTGCCTTAATCATTAAGAAGATGGCAATTGTGGTAAGAATAGGATGAGGAAGAATGAGAGGTAATTTAGGAGCATAAGGTTACTGTGGAGGAGGCCAGGTCTTAATGGGATTTTAAAGCAGGGGACTTTGGATAGCTAGATGACAGTATGGCAAGATTGACAGTGTGGTGGCACGGGGAGCCTGGTGAATTGAGGAAAGCAGTATCAGCCCATGAAAGAGAAGCAGTGGCACAGAAAAAAACTTTAGTAAGTAGCACCATAGGTAACTCTCACTGTTCAGTTTTGTTTTGGACTAGTCCTTACCTCCTGTGAAAACCCAGGTGCAAAATGAGCCTGCCATTTGACTCATATTCCTGTCACCTTCAGGGTGACTGCTGCAGACACAGATGGGACACCTCACAAATGTGAATCTTTGCGTGATAGAAAGAAAACTGCAAGGGTACTTTATAACATGAGCAGCAGTACACGAGCACAGCTTGGAAGGGCCTCTGTGAATCGGTCACCTTCAGTGTTTGGGGTATAAAATATTAAACTCTTACTGTATCTCAACATAACACAGAAATCCTCTCAGTTTTTATTTCTACTTTGGTTTTAGTTATATATCAAAAAAGACATGCAAAAATGAATGAGATACAATTCATCACTGAGAACATCCCACTTTGGGTGGCTCAGAGGTGGCCTCCGTAAATGATGCCTCAAATGCGTGTGTGCTCAGTTGCTTCAGTCATGTCTGACTCTTTGCAACCCCATGGACTATAGCCTTGTAGGCTCCTCTGTCCATGGGATTCTGCAGGCAAGAATCCTGGAGTGAGTTGCCCTGCCCTCCTCCAGGTAATCTCAACCCAGGGATTGAACCTGCATCTCCAGCATTGCAGGTGGATCCTTTAATGGCTCAAACTAAAAACTGAATTCTATTCTCAACTTTGCCATTATTGGCCTTGTAACCATCAGTACATCTCTTGGGCTTTCTGTGTCTCTAGTTCCTTACGTTTTACTTGAGGACTAGTGCAGAATAATTCCTAAGGTACTTTGAAGCTTTACAAATTTGTATTATTTTTGACAAGCTAAAAGTGCTAAAAGAATGGAATGAAATTTTGGAGTCAGCCAAATCTGAGTTAAAATCATCAAACCACCAGTGAGTGACCTTGAGCAAGCAATGGAGCCACTCTACAACATATTTTTCATCCATAAAATGGGAATATTATTGCTGTCCTTGCAGGCTTGCAGTGGCTACAAGTGAAATTGAATGTAAAGGTGGCAACATAAAGCTGGTGTACACAAGGTACTGAAAAATGGGGGCTATTTTCAGGATATCTTTATAGACCAAGGGAAATCTCATTTCCTGTGAGAGCCATGCCAAATGGGATGCTCAAGTTATTGTTTGCACTCCTCACCCGTGAAGGTGTCCATGAATGGAAATTAGCACTGTGTGTGTGAGTCTCATGGGATTCGAGTGTTGCTAAGGCAACCACTAATTTCCAAATCAGGGTAAATAGTTTCACAGAATGTTCAGTTTCCTTTAACAAATTGGATTCTAGTGAAGGGCACACCTTTCCTTCTCCTGCTGCTCTGTGCCCAAGTCCGGGTTGTGCACCTGCAGTTCTGTGTGTGGGGGGCCGCTTTCATCCTCTGCCAGCAACACTCTGAAGGTAACAGCCAGTAACGGAGATCCCTGAGGTCTGTCAGCTTTACCTAGTCTTTGCCTTTTGTACTTTGTCAAGTTGGAGTCACATTTCTTGACTCACACAGTAGGGCACTGAAACAGCTGCTTGGCACATTCATGTAATAGACTTCTAAGCAAAGATGCCATGCGGTTTGCAGTCATCTCGTTCTGCCTTCTCCTTCCCACCCTGCAACTATCCTTATTTCCCCTACTCACTCATATGAATTCCTGCCGAGAGTGAACCTATTATTAAGCCAGCATTGCCTCTCCTGCTACATTCTTGTGTTAAATTAGTCCTCTTCATTGTTGCAAATAATAGGCGACCACTTATATATCAATGAAAATTCACTGCACTGCTGTGGGGTTATTTCAGTCCTCGATAAACCACACGTTTCTGCTATTGTTTATGATTTTAAGTGATTTGAAGTCAGTATTGCTTTATTTAAAATCTTTTCTTTTGGAAGTGGTGACCGTTCTTCCTCCTGTTCTTAGCATATTTTCTCTTTGAATTCCTTGGAACAATGGGTACTTTAACAGTGGCATCTTTTTTGTACTAATTCTTAGTATTGGCTTCTGCTTTTGAATATGCTAGTAGCAAGGCATGAATACAATGCTAACAATTCAAGGAAGCATGTTAATTAGCTTCCTTAAGAATATGGACGAGAATTTAGGATTATTTATTCTTTTCTGATCAAGACTTGAAGTCAGAAAACGCCTCACTAACTTTCTCACAGCTCTCCTATGAAAAAGCTTGGCCTTTCATCTTTGCTGAGGTTCCCCCTTATGCCAGGCACAGCGTTGGGCCTCTCATGCACACTGTCACCCTTAGACCTGGAAATAACTGCAAATTAGGGATTATCACGTGCATTTTACTTTTGTGAAAATTGATTGGAATTTTTAAAGATCTTACAGTAAAAAAAAGTATTCAATCTGGAAATTTCATGTATCTCTGCAATGTATTAAAATTACTGATAGAATCCACTAAGCAAACATTTCTCCCCATGCTTGAAGAATTAAAAAAAAAAATTGCAAAGTATGTTGTACATAAAATAAACATGTATATATTTAGTTTAAAAATCATAAAATGAACACATTTGTACTCTCTATCTCCTTAAGGAAAAGAACCTACCATCCTACCATGCCTGCCCTGAGCCTATTGGCCCAGATTAATAGCTCAGTATCTTAATTAGGAGAAACAGCCCTTATAGGTTACTTTACCCTAGCTCCCTTTCACCTGTGTTAGCTCAGTCTGAATTATAGCAGGAGATTTGGTTTCTCAGCTCTTCTATTACACATGTCAGTAATTTTTTGATTAAATTTTCTGTAATGCAAGTATTTAAAGTGATGTCAGTTTTTAGATTCTCATTAATGGACCTCAAAAAATGAATTTTTTTTGCATTTTTCTGCATTTTCCTCCTTGAACATACCTCTCCATCAATGTCAGAAGTAACCACTATCTTGATTTTTAATTTTAGCATTCTCATGATTTTCTTTACTGGTTTTACCACTTTCGTATCCTTAAACATTATAATTTTTACTTTTGTCAGTTTTGCACTTTTAACTTGCTTTTTTTCAACTATGTTTTTGAGATTCATGAATACTATATGTGCAGCAGTTCATTAATTTTCTGTAAAGCATAATATTCTACTGTATGAAATAGCATAACATATCCTTTCTCTGTGATACACTTTTGTCTGTTTCCAGTTTTTACTTGTATGAACATGCTACCACGAACATTTTGATATGTGATTCCTGGTACATATGTGCAAGAGTTTCTCTAGTACATATGCCTGTGGATGAAACTGCAGGGCTATCGACCATATAAATGTTCAGGTTCACATGATAATTCCAAACTGTTTCCCAAAGTGATTGCACCAATTTATAATCCTACCAGTGAAAAAGTGTCCCAGTCATCCCAAATCCTGAACTGAAAGTCACCTGCTCTTCAAGTGTTTGACAAATCAGAGGATCTATGGACTGAAAGCAGGCTTGAGAGATAGCTTTTTACCAGAAGTTTAACTGGAAAGATTGTGAAACCTGGATAGAGAGCCTGAGCAGGGTGGATTGCTAGCAGTTGAGAAGAGATTAAGCAGCACAACAATAAGAGTCATTGCCATGTCAAGTGAGCAAAGTTTGCATGTTTCCAGGGTGTGTGGATATGCAGTGGGATGGTATCTATCGAAATTTCTACAAAGAATATCCCCAAAAGAAAGATTCATCTTTGAACATACATCAAGATGAGAGAGCACCAATCCTGATTTCTGAAGTACCAGTAAACCAGTAAAATTAGACTTCCCTGCTCTTTTCCTGTCTCTCCTTCTTTCTCTTCCCAGGTCCAGCAGAAACTGAGTGTTGGATAGTGGGAGAAACAAGAGGGGCACAAGATGGAGAAATAGTGAGAAAGTCAACCACACTGCCTTAACATTAGGTTCAGCATAAAGCATGCTAGTGCTGAGCCAGAGGACAGCTTCACATTTAAATTTCTGAGTTTTACTATTACATAGACCGAACAACTTAATTACCTGAATGAAAATGTTTTGTGAATAAGAGTGACAGAAGAACTTTTGAGAGTGATGAGAAAAACCATTGTGAAAAAAGCAGTTTGAATATAAAGTTACTTCTTCTCTATCTGAAACATATATATATATAAGTTCAGTATATATATGTATATATACACACATATCAATAAGTTCAGTATAAACCCAATGGGCTCAGTGTATACATGTATGTGTGTATATATATATATATATATATATATATATACCCAGTGGCACAAAGGAAACTGGAAAGGAGGCAATTATAGCAGACCCAGGAGTAAAAGTTTCAGAGGCTGGAAACCAGCAGGACAACAGGTAACAGGTAAAGCAGAAACAAGAAAGCTGAATCCTCCACAGTAGGAGGGCTGGCAGTCAATCCAATTTAATTAAAGAATTACTAAAAGGCTCAGGAGTTGGTTAGCACTAGAGACCTGTAGAAGTGGAGGTGAAGTTGGGTGAAGAAGAATCATTGGATTTCTGTTTAAAAAGCATTAGGATCTCTAGGTTCCCTCCAGATTGTTTCATGCCCTTCCTCTCTTCCTCCACAGCCCTGTCTCCTATATTTCCAAATAATGTATTTTATATTCTCTTTTCTGACTTCTCCCATTTAGGCAGTATCTTTTTACTCCCCTACATATTTTTTTCTATCCCTGGTAGTTTTACTGTCAGTCATTTGGATGATTAATGTACCATGTTTACATTATTTTGATTAGGTAAATTGTATTTGTTGCTAAGCCATATAGGATACTTATTTTTCCTGAATGTGTTTTTGTTTTTCATGGCATTGATAAAGACTTTCCTTTTAAAACTTGATTGTCTTTATATGCCTTTAACCAGAGGAATAAAATGATGGGCCATATGGGATGTTCAGTAAAATCAGAACACCCACATTTACGGGACTAAGGCTTTGGGGAAAAACTGAATTTGATGACAGAGCAAGAGAGTTCAGAACTGGAATTACCAGGCAAGTCATATTGATTAGGGAGGCAAGATGTCACTTTGGATCATTTAATCTAATGTACTATATTCTCTGCACTGTGTTATAACCTTAGAACATAAGCACATTCATTTTCAGTACTGTCTAGGCTTCACCTATCACATTCTAGTGTTGTCAGAGGGACAAATAATCAAAATTATATCACAATGTATTTGAAGATGAGTAAAGTGGTAGGGGTGATGGTAAATCAGGAAAAACTTCTCAGGGTCATAGACTTGATGATCCTTATAAGACAGATAGTAATTAACTAGATGGAATAAAGGAAAGTGAAGTTTCAGACAAAAGAGTCAATATTTATAGAATTGTTAGGTATATATTTTAGAGGAAACATCTTCAAGTGCTATTGAGGATACATCTGGAGGGAGTTAGAGTAGTGTGGAGCTAATGCAGTAGTCTAGGCAGAAAATGATGAGGGATTAAACTAACACACTGCCCAGAAATCAAGGAATGACTTGAGAGCTAGCATAACATCGGAATTAATAGGAGAGTGTTACTACCCGGATGAGTGAAGGATGCAGTGCAGTCTTGGGTAGCACAGATGCTTTAGTTCGGAGTTATTAGATGGACAACCATGCCATTCCCTGAGATATCCAACAGGAAGAAGATAGACTTGGGTGGAAGATGATGAGTTTTAGATCTATTGAGTATGTATTATTTGTGGAAGATATGTGTGAAGAGGATGATGAGGTAAGAAAACAATTTAAGATGTAAATTATGTTTTAATTCCTTTTCTTGGAATTAGTTGGTCATTCTCGAGTCTAGGAAGTTAGGGTATTCCACCTGCACTGCCACAAGAGAGTGAAGTCGCTCAGTCGTGTCCGACTCTTTGCGACCCGTGGACTGTAGCCTGCCAGGCTCCTCCATCCATGGGATTCTCCAGGTAAGAATACTGGAGTGGGTTCCCAAAGAGATGATCAATATAGAACAGATCAAAAGAATTCTTGAGTTTGATTTCCATAAGCTTAGGCCTTACCATAGAGAAAAGATTTTGAAAAAAAAATCTCATCATGAAAAATCATAACAATTTTTATTTTTTGCAAATTTCTTCCTCTCTCTAGACTAAAGATGAATTTTATGGTTTCCAGAAAGGGACGTCCTTTAATCACCTCCAGACTCTGGAGATATGGCAAATTACAGTGTTTCCTTACAACAAGCAAGAGTAAGAGCAGAAGAAATTTTTTCCTGGTATGTTAAGGCATACTGGTCAGAAAGGGCATCACAAATCTTCCCACAGTCTTGAGTAGTTTGAGATCAAGAGAATATTTCCAATGAATCCTAGAATGGTTGGTACATTGCTGAAAGTGAGCTGAACTTAGGTCAAAGGAGAGGGGGTTGAAGAGCTGATTTTTGTGGATTGCTGAGCCAAGTAGAAACTGGGAACAGAGACCTCTCAGCAAATGACATTGTGGGTATATAAATAGATTGTCTTAAAACCCTACTGTGTCCCCAGAATCTAAAAGCAAGGCCAGGGAGAAAGCAAATTTCTTCTTTAACTGATTGAAA
Organism: Budorcas taxicolor; assembly: GCF_023091745.1. Lineage (NCBI taxonomy): Eukaryota > Metazoa > Chordata > Mammalia > Artiodactyla > Bovidae > Budorcas > Budorcas taxicolor. The sequence goes on from NC_068910.1 coordinate 94,334,084, forward strand.
TTAAGTTTTCATTATCAGGTAAAATGAGTTCTCATAAGATAAATTAAGTTCAATTATTAAAAATAAAGAATTCATTTATTAAAGGTGGTGAATTTGTAGACTAGACTTCATACCTGCTATATACAGTAAACAACTGGATGTGCTCTTTCGGGATGCAATTGATAAAGCTTATCTGGAGGTATTGTCTTAGAAGTTATCAATATATCTATGGTGATTGAAGGTCTAGCAAGAATCAGACAACATGGAATAAGAGATAAAAATATTAACAGCAAAAATGTCTGAAAAACAAAGACTCGAATAGGTGGAAGAAGATGGTTCTTTAAAGACTAGTGAGGAAGCATTTTTTGAGAAGTCTTCTTTTGAAAGAGTAACCTAAGTCCGAAAGTCTAGTGTTAATGACATTGCATTTCAGTTCAAAAGGGCTGTTATCTAATGTGTCTAGGTTTCATGAGAAATACTATATATTGCTAACATGAAATGTCTTTCTTGCCTTTTATTGTTTACATAATTAAGTGACTCCTGCAATTCTCTGTTTTATATTAAATTTGACTTCAGGTAGAAAGGGAAATTTGAATGTTGGTACACATGGACATTTCAATGAGGTTTTTTTTTTTTTTAAATCAGGGTTTACTACTCTCATCCCCACCCTACTTCCACAACAAGGAATGAACACACAGAAAATATAGACTTCAAATTGCATGTATTAGGTTATAGGCAGCTATTGGGCTTCCCTGGTGGCTCAAAGGTTAAAGCGTCTGCCTGCAATGTGGGAGACCTCGGTTCGATCCCTGGGTCGGGAAGATCTCCTGGAGAAGGAAATGGCAACCCACTCCAGTATTCTTACCTGGAGAAGCCCATGGACGGAGGAGCCTGGTGGGCTACAGTCCACGGGGTTGCAAAGAGTCGGACATGACTGAGCAACTTCACTTTCACTTTTACTTTATGGGTCATCATAGACAGTGTATTAGAGAGTGACCTAAAATAATAGAGCTTAGTATCTTGATAATTCTTGGATCTTTGTTAAAGTTTCAATTGTCTTCAAGTAACCCATAGTACTAAATTTCCTCTGGTGTGCATGCTGGTATTCTTGAGTATTTTAGAGATATAGACTCTTATTTAGGGTGAAGCTGAAGAGGCTGCCAACGCTTCATGTGTCAGCCTTGGTAAAAACTGATGTTCATGTGTTTCTGTCAGTTGTCACCTGGGATGGATTTGAGTTGCCATTGTGAATATAAAAAGCTCACTATCCCATTACTAATTCCCATGAGTTATTTAGTCCTGTCTTTCTTTTTCTAAAGGTTAAACTCTTATCTTTCTGCTAAAAAGTTAGATAATTAACATTCTCACTTACAATGCTTCCATAACATCTGTAGATTATGCACCATTAATCAAGTTCCTCTGCAGGCATGATTGACTTTTGCAAAGAAACTTGGGGAATAAATCCTTTCTCTTTTGTAATAACTTTGTTGTTATTATGCTTAAAAAAGTCTCTTTCTGAGAAACTCAATTTAGAGTAACTGTCTCTAGCTACTTAAAATGGGTATTATAAAACCATATAACAGAAATAAGAGTAAATGATGTATTTTAGAATCTTTGAATGCTGACATCTCTTTGTTTGCATTAAAAACTTTAGAATTTGTAATTTCTAAAGCATTGCATATTTATAAAATCATTTGTATTGACATTTAAATTCTCCATTTTCAAATGACAGAAGCAAAAATTAAGGATATATACTGTATTAGCATTTTAACTTGAATTTAGAATTCACTTGTATAGAAAAGACACGTATAAAAACTCAGATTTTACATTCTAGAGTTTCTGTGCCTGAATTATTTGTCGAGAGCACCTGCACAAGGCGAGTGCTGGACATTTATAGAAAATATGTCCTAGAAACGATTTGTTCATGGAAAAAATCTGTTTTATATCTGTGATGTTTCCTTGACATTTTCTTTCTGCTGTGGGTTTCTTATAATGCCTCCTTGATCTGTCTGAAGAGATAGATTGTGGGAACTTTTGGGAAGCTTTAGAGATCTATTAAACATAGGAATAAAACCTCTTCTTTTCCATCATGAAAACCTATTTTCATTCACTTCCTTTTGTTCCCTTCTCCTTTCTTTTTCCTTCCCCCAAATGAGTGGTAGAAAATACCAAAGCACTTAAAAAAATTAATTAACATAAGAATTTTTTTGTTGGATAACAGAAAACATACCTGAATTGGGTCAATAAAACTAAATACCAGTGTTCACTGCCAGATATATTAGTAAAGGATCTTGGCCTAAATGGCTCTTTTTCAAAATGTTGAATATAAGAACAACTTTCACAGGAAAAAGATTGACAATTTTGACATAGAGGCATGTACTTTTTAAATATCAGTAGTGATCACAGAGATAATTTTTTAGGCAGGGGATCCAAAGTTGTGGGAGAGAGGAGTCATAATAGAAAGAAAACAAGAGTAGTTACATTAGATTTTGATTAGATATTCTAGTAATATTATACAGTCTAGATATCTTCTAAAAATTGTCAGTTAATCAAGATTTTTGTAAAAGACTAAGGTCTTAAAAAAGTGAGGGGAGGAGAGGGTGAGATGTATGGAAAAGGCAACGTGGAAACTTATATTACCATATGTAAAATATATACCCAACAAGAAGGGAAATTGCCCTATGGCTAAGAAACTCAAACAGGGGCTCTGTATCAACCTAGAGGGGTGGAATAGGGAGGGGAGGTGGGAGGGAAGTTCAAAAGGGAAGGGATATATGTATACTTATGGCTGATTCAGGTTGAGGTTTGACAGAAAACAACAAAATTCTGTAAACAATTATCCTTCAATAAAAAAATAAATTAAAAAAGAGGTGATACATAGAATAATTGGTCATCAAGTAATGTCACTATTTTTAAAAAATTGCTTATGAAAATCATTATATTTAGTGTTCACTTAAAGCTTAGTCTCTAACCACTTAAAAATCTTTATAAATGAGCTTATATTAACCCCTGTTTGTTCTTTTTCTGGTGATCTTCTATTCATCCTTAAAGAGGCAAAGAAAATGTCTTCTCTGTGAAGGTTTTTGTACCCTTTATCAGAAACAGTCCTTTTCTTTGCTATGAGCCTTTGCAATTTTGAGCAGATGTTAATCACTTTACATCTTACAGTTTTTGGTTTACGTGTTTTGTTTCTTCATGTTAAATGCGGTCTAAGCAAGGGAAAGGGCCATATTTCAGCCATCATGTTCCCAAAAATGAGCTCAGTGCCTGACACCAGCAGTCATAGTTTAAAAAACATTTGTAAAGGTATATAATTTTTTATATTCTTAGCATTAGGAACAAGGAGGCTAAAATCTTGAGATTAGAAAATGCTTACTTCTTTCTTCGGCTTCAAAGAGCCTCCATGATTTATTATTGCTTCCCAGTGGAAGACTAAATTAGCAGTAAAAATATCTAAGAACAGAGATTTAAGTTGCAGATTGGCTGTTGCTGTTGAGTTGCCGAGTTGAGTCCGACTCTTTTGACCACATGGACTATAGCCCACCAGGCTCCACTGTTCACGGGATTCTCCAGGTAAGAATACTGGAGTGGGTTGCCATTTCTTTCTCCAGGGGATCTTCCCAGCCCAGGGATCGAACCCATGTCTCTGCACATGTCTCCTGCATTGCAGGTGGATTCTTTACCACTGAGCCACCAAGGATAAAATTGTACAATTCAAACAATATGGGGAGAAAATTTGTGATATAAACATTTTGTAAACTTGCACTTAAATGAAAGATCATTTAGAATAAATGAGAGGAACGGTTATCAGAAATTAAATGTTTGGAAAATGAGAATGCGTTTCTTCATTTATCTCACTTGACCTTTAGCATAAAACAAACATCATGATGTCAGCAGGTATTGAGGCTATCAAGGATACATTTGTACCCATATGACTGAGTACCCTTGGGTGTGCTGTATCAAGAATTCAGCAAGTAATTCTATTTACATGTTTGTTCTCATAACTTTGAATTTTAAATATATGTGTTCCTTTTATTCTTAAGTAAACTGAGAGCAAATTTGACCAAACAGATGGAAACTGTTTTTCAATGGACACTTTTAGTGTAAGCACACACAACTTAGCTGTAGGCTCTCTCTTTCTCTGTCTCTCTCTCTCTCACTATGTATATGTTCTCATTTGAAAAAGAATTTCACTGGTATATTTTTTTCACTGCTATATCCCCAGTAATTGGAACAGTGGCTGACATACTGGTTTTGAGTAGGAACTCAATAAATATTTGTGGATGACTACACATTTCTGTGTTACCAAAGTAGATTATACATAGAAATAGAAGACATGGTCCTTGTTTAGCAGTTGATGATATCTAGAGGACTAGATCACTCTAATACACGTTAGTTAAACTAAACATTGTTTCTGCTAAAATTAGAAATATCCTCATTCTCTTCTCAGTCTAGTATTTAATAAAGAAAAACTAACTGCAAAACTCTGTAAGACTGTGTTGTCTATCCCCAAAGTCCAGAGGCCAAATTGATATGAACATTGGCCTATTTCCTCTAGTGAATCAGTTTGAACATTAATTATAACATAAAAAAACATATTTTCTAAAAGATGCAATTACAAATATTGTTGACAACTGAGAAATCAAGTGTTTAATGAGCTGCCTGTATAGCTTCCATGGCAAAAAGAATGCTTAGCTTTAAAGGCAATATATAAGATTTATGGATATCCAATTACCTTAACATTTTAGAGTTGAAAATTTTAGTTTTATTTGTTTGAAAACTATCTCTCCTACATGGAGAGCAAGTGGAGACTGAAAAAAAAAGGCAAACTACTCCAGATTGGTTGGTGGCAATTTTAATATACAGGGGAACTTACAAGACTTCTAAGATAAGATTTCTGCACCCACTCTCTAGAATCTCAAGAGTTTATATAAAGCCTCAACTGAGTGCAGTCACAAACACAGTCCAGATGGTCTCAACAACACCTTGGTCCCTCAAGGCTATGTCCTTGGAATAGATCCGAGTGTGTGAAAGGTAGGCAGAGTGTACCTTCCAAGGACAGGAGATGAGGCAAAGAAACTCATTGCCTGAGTTCAACTCATTGGTCAATCAATGGTCACATCCTCTTGATTACCTTCTCCAAGTTTACCTTCTCCCATTATTTCTGGGACCTTACTTTTTTATTTTTAATATGTATTTATTCTGAATTAGATAATAATTGCTTTACAATGCTGTGTCGGTTTCTGCCATATATCAACATGAATCAGTCATAGGGATACATTTGTCCCCTCCCTTTTGAACCTCCCTTTCACCTCCCATCCCATCTCTAGGTAGTCACAGCAAACCAGGTTTGGTCTCCCTGTATTGTACAGCAGAACCTTACATTTTTAAATGAAAGAGTGAGATGTAGAGCTTTTAGAACTAAACAAGGGCATATCGTGGGTCAGTGAGTTCTTAGATGAGAATCTATGATTCCTAGCTCCCCGTTTAATGCTTGCTTTAGTATACCCCTGTTGCTTATTATACTGAATAATTTAAAGACATCCATATCTATCCAAATGTTAATTTATCAATTATTATAAGGTAGAATGAAATGTTTTAATGTACGTAACGGTCATTCATGCAAATCAGAGCAGGAAGCCATGTTTTTCTCAATTGACAGAAAAACCAGATCCTCTGTATAATGCATATGTTATGAAGGGCTCCATCATGTGAAAGTTTTGAAAACTTCAATGTAGATAATCTGAGATTTCATAAGCCCTAGGCATTGTGATAGGCCACGATTTTCCTTGAGTTGCCTTAATTTCTCTGACTCTTTAACTGAAATTTTGTTTGTCCATTTAAAAAATTTTAATGGTAATCTATTTCTGACCAGATAGTTTTTCACAATCTCTGTTTCTGAAGGCTATTTTATGCTACCTTTCACTGACTGGAAGACTATGTTTGGGAGACTTCTATGAAATGTTATCTTTGGAAGTTGTAGAGAATTCTTTAAAGCACTCCAGTGTTTGAAAAATGGTATATGATTCAGAAAATAATTAAAATAATGATGATGATGATGACAGAGAAAATTTGAGGGGGAAGGTATTTCAAACTGAATCTTTGCATTAGTCTTTCAACATTTCAAGATATCAACCAGAAAGGCAGACCATGGAACATATACAAATTAATATCTTGGTCAGGTGGAGAAGTTTAAAAAATCCTTTAATAGAACTGAAAGTGTAGTTATTGATTTCTGAGCAGATAGGATTGCTAAAGGCTGAATTGCTTCTATGATTAAATCACAAGCTTCAGCTCTGGCATCAGTGTTTCCTTCAGTCAAAATCACAGAGGATATCTGCAGATCCCTAGAGCTGTTTCTCTGAGTAAACTAGTAAAACATAAATATTTCCCTGAGGGGTTTTGATCCAGTGCTAGATTAGCTGCTTGAAGTTGATCATTTCAGTTTTTCTTAGAGAGATCTATAGAAGCTAGTTACCTACTTGACTTGCCGTCTGTATCTGAGAATTAAAACGGATAACAGTTGAAGCCTCTGCATTTACTTAGTGCACTGCAGGCAAGATGGAAATACAGGTTCCTAATGTTCAGCCTTTTATGTTTCTACCTTCTGGGTTAGATATTATTGCTTTCAGTGCTTGAAAATATTATATTCTAGAAAGAGAGTTAAGTATTTGAGTTCAGAATTAATCACCAACCACTCTTTAGTCTCATGAGTAAAATAAACAACCATTAAAAAAAAAATCTTATGAAACAAATTACACTTACACCTAATTTAAAACCCCAAACATAACTTGCAAAATAAAATGATTGAGCAGAGGGAGTGGGGTGGAAGAGTAGGTAAGATTTTAATCAAATAAGCTTATTAGATGATCTAAACTTGGTTATATGCAATCCCAATCATTGCCTTATTTTCTTCAATCATTGCCTTCAGCCATGTTTTAGTGATTATCCTTTTATTCTAACCCATAAATAACATCTAGGGAGATCCCAAGACTTCCCCATCATTTTCTGTTATTAGAAAGTACAGTCTAGTCTTATCCAATTTAAAACTTGAATTTCATCATTGTCTCTTCTCCCAGTGATGGCCAAGCAGCATTGCATTTCTAGTACTTTACCCTTCTACCATTCACTGTGAATTTGATTACACTATTGATAGTAGTGGGAGGAGGCATTGCAGAAACAGGCAATCATCTTTTAAACTCACTGGTACACATTTATGGACATAACAATGGTCAGATGTGGATGCACTCTGCCTGGCAGACATCAAATGCTGCTCTTCCAGACACAAATGTGAGTCTTTGGGAGCCCTGAGATGCTGCTTTCCATGCCACAATCCCAGAGGTGGGAGATTCACTGGCTCTGATTCTTTTATTCACCTTTTCTTTCTTCTCTCCACCATCAAAAGTTCCAGCCCTTTTCTCAGTATCTCTGCTGTTTGTAATCAGCCTTTACTGGGGGCCAGGAATGTGACTCAAACCTTGGCGCTTTCTATAATGTCTGCTTGACACACAGAAGTCAGCTACATTCTCACCCACTCAGACCATGGAAATGCAGACTGCTCCCTTGTTCATGTCTCTTCACATGGTCTTTTCTGGACAATTCTCCTTTCTGACTGTTCATATAGGCCCCTGAGGATTAGTAAACTCATGGCATAGGCTGACTTTCATTCAGGAAATGTGATGCCAACCTCCCTTCCTGCAAAAGTTACTCCTAACTTGGCTTTTAGGTGGGGTAAACATATATTTCATTGTCCAAACCAGGTCATTTTTGAGAATACAACAGGTTAGAGACATAAACTAGGAATTTCCTAGGCATTCTAGAGTTGTATTAACGGGAAAATGAAGAATATTCTGTTGGTAGGGCTCCTCCTTGTGAGTAGAGTAAGCCACAGTGCTCTCTCCCTGGGATAAGTCTCAAAACTAGAGTAATTCTCCTCTCTTTTTCCCATTAGAATTTTGTTTATTTTGCGGAAAGGAATAGCGCAATAGAAGTTAATGGTGTGGGTAGCAAAGTAGGTTTGGCTACAGTCAAGATGTCTGGCCCCCAGTTATTTGTGATTCAGTTTAGAATATTAGCTTTCAGTCCTATCAGTTACAGAGTAAGAGGAAAGCAGGGTGTTCAATTTCAACTTATATACAGAAATTTATTTTAAAAAATCAGATATTTCAGGAATCATGATTTTCAGATAGGTAACTCATGTAATTCATTTTCACCTAAACATGTGGTAAAGGGTGTGGTTTTCCAGAAAAAAAAATTAATACTTCAAATACTATTGCCTTCTTAATGGCTTTTACTCTACAAATATGTCATCTATCTCCCATATCATGGATTTCTCCCTCTTTACAAGGCAATTCTTCTCAACCTACATATATACTATAATACATTATCTTTCCCTTTACCAAAAACTCAGTCTATTTTGACTCCACCTTCTATGCTTGTGACTATATAATTTCTTTCTTCCATTTCATTTCATAATTTCTCAAAATAAATGTCTAGATATGTTTCCAAACTTAATTTTTTTTAACCTCCCAAGCTTTCTTCCATCTTTTATACTCAGTTACTCTTGTCATAGTTACCAGTAGCTAAATCCAGTGTTCATTTCTATTTCTGATCATGACCTCAGCATAATTCTATAATGTTGGCCTTCCCTTCTTAATATATTCCTCTATGGTCTTTCGAGGACCATAAAGAAGGTAGAGCACCAAAGCTTTGATACTTTCAAACTGTGGTGTTGGAGAGGTCTCTTGAGAGTCCCTTGGACTACAAATAGGAAAAGGAGTATGTCAAGGATGTATATTGTCACCCTGCTTATTCAGAGTATATAATGAGAAACGCTGGGCTGGATGAAGCACAAGCTGGAATCAAGATCACTGAGAGAAATATCAATAACCTCAGATATGCAGATGACACCACCCTTATGACAGGAAGTGAAGAACTAAAGAGCCTAGTGATGAGGGTGAAAGAGGAGAGAGAAAAAGTTGGCTTAAAGCTCAACATTCAGAAAACAAAGATCATGGCATGCGGTCCCATCACTTCATAGCAAATAGATGGGGAAACAGTGGAAACAGTGGCAGACTTTATTTTTTGGGGCTCCAAAAATCACTGCAGATAGTGACTGCAGCCATGAAATTAAAAGACACTTGCTCCTTGGAAGGAAAGTTCTAAACAACCTAGACAGCATATTCAAAAGCAGAGACATTACTTTGCCAACAAAGGTCCGTCTAATCAAGGCTATGGTTTTTCCAGTAGTCATGCATGGATGTGAGAGTTGGACTATAAAGAAAGCTGAGTGCTGAAGAATTGATGCTTTTGAACTGTGCTGTTAGAGAAGACTCTTGAGAGTCCCTTGGACTGTAGGGAGATCCAACCAGTCCATCCTAAAGGAAATCAGTCCTGAATATTGATTGGAAGGACTGATGATGAAGTTGAAACTCCAATACTTTGGCCACCTGATACAAAGAGCTGACTCACTTGAAAAGACCCTGATGCTGGGAAAGACTGAGGGCAAGAGAAGGGGACAACAGGGGATGAGATGTTTGGATGGCATCACTGACTCAATGGACATGAGTTTGAGTAAACTCTGGGAGCTGGTGATGGACAGGGAGGCCTGGAGTGCTATAGTCCATGGAGTCGCAAAGAGTCAGACATGACTGAATGACTGAACTGTACTGGACTACAAAGAGATCAAATCAGTCAACCCTAAAGGAAATCAACCCTGAATACTCATTGGAAGGACTGATGCTAAAGCTGAGGCTTCAATACTTTGGCCATCTGATGCAAATAGCCATCTCCTTGGGAAAAACCCTGATACTGGGAAAGATTGAGGGCAAGAGGAGAAGGGGGCAGCAGAGGATGAGATGGTTGGATGGCATCGCTGATTCAGTGGACATGAACTTGGGCAAACTCTGGGAGGTAGTGAAGGACAGAGAAGCCTGATGCAGTCCATGGAGTCGCAGAGTCAGATAGGACTTGGTGACTAAACAAGAGCACCAAAGTATACAAGCTAGTATTTCTTCAGATATTGGAAAGTTTTTTAGCATAACACATTTTGTTTGTACCTCTAACTTAATCTTTACCACATTCTACCTTGAATTGCAATCACATAATTAGTCATGTATTAAGGATCTTCTTTCGGAGAAGGCAGTGGCACCCCACTCCAGTCCTCTTGCCTAGACAATCCCGTGGACGGAGGAGCCTGGTGGGCTGCACTCTCCCTCCATCCATGGGGTCGCTAAGGGTCGGACACGACTGAGCGACTTCACTTTCATGCATTGGAGAAGGAAATGGCAACCCACTCCAGTGTTCTTGCCTGGAGAATCCCAGGGACGGGGGAGCCTGGTGGGCTGCCGTCTCTGGGGTTGCACAGAGTTGGACACGACTGAAGCGACTTAGCAGCAGCAGCAAGGATGTTCTTTAATAAGGCAATATTCTGCTAAGCACCATGAGGCAGTAGAAACACATGCATGCACATGCGTTTTTCTCTCTTCCACTAGGGGGTGATATCCTTGAAAGAAGCATCTTATTAATTATTAATACCTTGTATAACACACAGCAGTGCTTTGTTCAAAGTAATTCAGAGATTAGGTAGAATTACAGAGGATGAGAAAACTATTTTCACAAAATTTGCAAGGCTATTACTGAAGTGCATAATACACTGACCTTTCTCTCAAAATGATTGGAGAATAGTTCAGATCTGACTCCTATAGTCTAATCATAGACCTCGACATTTGAACCAGGAATAGAGATTGCTGTGGCTTTTTCATCATGGCTTGTTGGGTGTAATCAAGTTGCTGGGTCATTACTTCTGATCAATCAGAATTATCACCTCCTTTGACCTACAGGTGAGGGTTATTTTCTTTAAAAGAAGTGCTCATAATTTTTTAGTGTGTTTTATCTCTTTCTTTGTCGGGTATGATATTTTCCAGACTGTGGGTGCTTAACAAATGTTAAATGATAATTCTTTATTGACCTGACTGGGTTTGGGGAGCTTTCAGAATTTTCAAGGAAGCATTTTAAATGTTTTGTGATCTTTAGGATTTTAAAATAGAATTATGATGACCTTTCCAAAGCAAGAAAGCAGAAACCTGCTCCAATCTGAAGGCCAAGCAGTTAAAACTGATATGATTGGTCTCTTTTGGCTCATTAATTGTATCTAAGTGGATACAGAGAGCTGAAGCTTTTGTTAAATAATTGACACACTGTTAATTCCAATTTGTAATATGATCTGGGAATGGTATAATAATAAAGCACAAAATGATCTCCATGGCATAAAGTGGAGAGTCAAAAAAATGCTGTCTAGTAACTCAGGTTCTCCCCATTGCCTGGAGAACCCCATGGACAGAGGAGCCTGGTGGGCTACAGTCCATGGGATCACAAAGAATCAGACATGACTGAAGAGACTTAGCTCTCATCTAAGCTTCTGGTGGTTTCATCTCTACCACGACCACAGGAAAATGGCCTTCCAAGTAGCTGTATACCACTCGCATTTCCAATTGCTCCTGGAAAAAGGGATAAAAAATGACATTATTTGACAATTCTGGAGATCAGAAGACAAAAATGGGTCTTAATGGACCAAAATCAAAGTATCAGCAGAGTCTCTTCTGGAGGCTGTGAGGAAGACACCATTTCCTTGCTTTTTCCAGTTTCTAGAGGCTGGCTACATTCTTTGGCTCATGATCCCATTCCTCTATCTTCCAAGTCAGCAGCATAGCATCTCTGACTCTTTCTCCTGTTTTGACATTCCTGTTTCCCTCTAGCAAGGACTCTTATAGTTACACTAGGCCCACCTGGATATTCCAGGATAATTCACAGGTTTTGAGGATTAGGATGTAGATATCTTTGAAGGAATCAATATTTTGCTTACCACATGCTAAAAGTAAAATTTTAAATTATTTTAAACTATAATTTTATTTTGTGATAATATTTTTAAGGTATAAGAGCAGAATATTATTTTGATATCAAAAGCAATAAAATTAAAAATTGAGCAAATACTGTAATTTGTGTGGCAGAAAAACTGGGTGTTTAACTGACTTGGGTTTTAATCATGTTTGTGCTAGGTATTACTGAAGATTTTCTTATCTTCAATTTCATTACTTACATAATGAACTTATAATGCTAGCCCATGAGATGCTTTGGAAAGCCAGTGTGGTGGTGTTTTTTTTGTATCAACATCTAGCATGATCATTTCTTGAATTCAGGTTCATTAATTATCTATTCAGGGAGAGCTGAAGCTTTAATTGTTAATTCTTAGTCAGTATACTGTTTGATAAGTACTTGGGTTGATCATTAAATGCAGCTCAAGATAGCATTTAGAATGTCCTTGATGTGACCCTAGGAAAAAGGATGCACAGATGTTCTACTGTGTGGCAACTCTATCTACTAGAATAAGACAGACAAGGGAAAAATAATATTCCACTTGACTAATTCCACTACTTGTTGGAAGGTTCAGTCTTCAGAGTTTTCATCAGAAAGAAGTGCAAAGGTAATTGCTTAATATCACAGAGTACTAGGTCTATGATCTCACTGGCTGGTGACTGGACATTAATAAAATTAATGTCTTCAATTAAATAGACTTGTTAAAAAATAGAACCAGTGAGAGCCAATAGATGTTTTAGTCAGTTAATAAATAGACTATTGTTATATCCAAAAGAAAATGGATGAAAATTGACTTCAACATGATAAAATATTATTAGTCTTAACCTTAAGACAGATTGGCAAGTACTTGCTGTTAAAAATTCTTTTACACCTAATTTTTCTCCTCTTGATTTTGGTATGAAAATAAATGGATTCCATGTCCTCTGCATTCTGTTGGAGTTTATCTGAAGATTCTGACCTAATACTGTAATTTTATTATCATTTGATATCAAGTTATCAGAATTTATTTGGAAATATGTACACTTAGGTGGCTGTCTTACTATATATGTCTTATTTCTAATTTTAATAAAGCATACAATTATTTGTTTTTGGAGACTTGATTTAGTGCTCCTTGAAAAGGTTAGTATTAAATGAAAATTTGATTTTTGTTACGCCATTGGTTATATAAAATCACAAGTTTTTTTAATGTTGAAGACATTCATGTAAAATGTGTCATCAAATAGTTAATAAGGTATAAAAATATCATTAGCCTTTCTTCAGAAAGATATCTAAGCTGATGAACTATAACATTTTGAGTTCTTCTGAGTGTCACTTGGAGTTCTGGGGGATGTCGCTTTTTTGAATTCAGAAATCATACATCGGATAACTTGATATACTTGAGTAAGCGGGAAATGAGCACTGCTTTTGCAACTGACTCATAGATGTGATCCTAAGCAGGAGGGCAAGGATGAAGAGGGTAAGAATGAATAATAAATGTATTTGAAAATGAGATTTAACATGTAGAGAGAACCAAAATTTTTCCAGTATTCTAAAGAAATAGTTTCTTTTTTTGCTTTACCATGCTTCTTAAAGAATAGACTATGTGACTGATAGATTACGTCATTGTTATTAATTCTATCCTGCAATAAATATAAAGTCTTTAGAAATATTTCTTATTGTAATAATATGCCAAAATGGCTGTTCATTTTACAGATTCCATGTAGGAAAACATATTTTTCTCTAAGACGTTCTTCCAGTAATATTTGTGGTTAATACATTTAAAAATGTTTTGTAGGAATTTGCTTTGCTAACTTGACATTGGGGTTATTTTAATTGCAAACAAGTGAAAAGGGAATCAGAAGTATATTTTCTGGGGTGAAACATTTCCTCACAACTTCAGTTTCTTTTTTAGGCTTAAATTTTGCTTTCATTTTTTTCTTTAAGGATTCTGAAGAATTCCAGCCTTCCTACTGTTGCTTCTTACATAGATTCATGTTGAATATGTATTTCCCAGCATCTAGAGATGCTGATTCAGTGTAGTTGGTGACAGGTGTCTCAATGACAAAGGCAGGAAGCCTTTAAAATCTTCAGTTTGGGAGTGTCAGGATGGGTATGACATAGGCCCACGCTGACAATCTGAAATGAAGGCTCTTGGCATAATTGCTTTTCATTCAAAAGTTAAGAAATGCAGCTGCGTCCTCTTCACCTCCAATTCTTGCAATCTCTATGCATGGAATGGAGAATTGCCTCCTTCATTTCTGAATTTCCATTCCTTCCTTCCTTCTTTAAAGGAAAGATCAATGAACTTAGTGCTATTCTGGTTCTTACTAAACTTAGCCTGGCCAAAATAATCCATTTAGCTAGAAAATAAATCTAATATAAAAAGAAAGAGTCTGTGTTCTTATTTATAAAGGACCGAATATCTCTTTTCTTTTCAGTGACAGGGCACACAGGCACTGCAGCACAACCCCAGGCAAAATAGAGAAAGAAAGGAGAAAGCACTGCTTTTTTCCAGAAATGACTCACAATATTTATTCACATGACAGGATGGATAAATTATCTGAAGATTTATAGAAATCTATTAACTCTTGTACATGCGTTTTAGGTTAATTGCACTTTATAAGAGTATGTTAATCCATGAATTGTTCTTAGCTGTGCGTGACAAACTGTGTGGATAAACACACATATGTTAATCAGTTTTGGGAAATAAACCTGACTTAAGAAAAACAATAGTCTGCAATGGGTTAATAAACAAGGTATAATTAACATAATTCTGTATTTCTGCTCATGGGTTAATTACTTATAGGTTTTCTGCCTGAGTTTGACTATACATATATACAACTCTTCATAATTTGAAAAGGAAGTTTTTGTCATGATGATTTCCCATGCAGCAGTTTGAATTGTTGAATAAAGACTCTTCATAAATGAACATCGTTATAACCTTAAGGGCTTCCGGATAATTTGAATTGGTTTTTACAATCCACAGTCAGGTAGTAAAAAAGGAGTTACTTATGGCCACAGGAGTAGCCTTGACAATTGTCAGTTTACCATACATCCAGTGCAGTATCTGAATTTGATTGCTGTCAAGAACAAATCATAGGTAAACGGATACCAGTTCTGATAACGAAGCAGGCTAAAATGGCTCAAGACCTTCTTACTAAATTTAAAGGAAGGCAGCATCAGAGCCAAATAGTTATTGCCCAACCAACATTTTTCTTTATGATTACACTGTGGTAAGGCCTCCGAGAGACAGGCAGCTGTAGGAATGTGTTGAAGCTAGCACTGAGGTTAGCATACAAATATGTATAAAAGCAAAAAGTATTCTCATTTGGGCATTTTTAGAGTCAAACATAGGATAATTAGAGATATGTAGCTTTTTAAGTCACCATTATCATTAACTACCCATGGGTGGGTTCAAATTGCTATTAATAGCTTCTACTGAAAGAAAAGCTCTTGTCTTTTGAGCAGCACATTATGTTTTGTGTTATATGAAGCAAACATTCCAGTGTAATTCTTGAATGTTATTTTCAGGTCTTTCTTTTTTTTTTCTCTCTCCTTTCCTCTTTACTGCTTTCCATTTTTTCTTTTATTTGTGACTGGCAGACATGATATCTTAAGTACTAAGGCCTGTAACTACAAAAAACCCTGTAGATGGGACTTTTAAAATATTTAAGTAGCACACATGGATTTTGATTTGTTAGGAGCAGAAAAATAACACTGAGCTTCTATGGTTGTGAACTAAAAAGACCCTTGAAAAGGCCCTTGAAGATTTAATATAAGCTCTCCTCTTGGCAAATATATTATCCTATTTAAAGATGGTGAAACTCTTAAATCTCTTTCATTAAAATGTTACAATATCATTCAAGATGAATGAAGCCTTGGTTGCTTAGTTAGTTTAGTCCGTCAACTTCTGTATATTTCAGAGGGCAAATCTACAGGTTCTCCTTTCCCCCCACGTTTTCTGCATACTCTTCAAAATGTGGATTCTGTTGGACTGTGACATTTGAGGAATGTTTTGTACCCTCTGTTTTCTCCCTGTACCAGCTGCAGAGTGATTAGTGAATCATTTTAGGACATTACATACTAATTGCTAAAATGATTAAAGCTCTTTCCTCTCCTATACTCAGTCCCTTAACCCATCATTTTCCACTTTCACAATTTAAAGGCAGATTATCCAAATGTTGATTCACTAACATGCTCATTTAGCTGGATTTCAAATTTTGTTTCTGAGACATTTACATCAGTTTTCCCTAATCTGTTGCAGTTGAAAAGGCAAACTGGCATTCTTGGCCAAAGGATGGAAAGAGAGAAGGGGAAGGAGGAAGGAAGGCAGGGGAGGAAAAGAGGGAGATTTGCTTATTCTGGGATTCTTTGGGGAGTAAATTGTCCATCTTACTAAGAAAATCACCAAAACCTAAACATGTGAAGACATTGCTGGCTGTCTCCTCCACCAAGGATAAACTTCACAGCATCCATACACTAAGTAACATTACAGAAAGGCAGATGGATACAGGACAATTATGTATTTTTAAAAATCTGTTTGAGAGTGTCTCTCTCTTTTTTTTTTGTTGCAAGCAGTCCTTTTTGCACAAAACATTCTCAGAATCTGAATATCAGTGTGTTTGTACTACCCTGATAATATCATATTCATCTCTAGAGATAAGAAAATGCTACTCCATTCTTGAGAGCAAAGAGAAAATTCTGACTGATAAAATGGTCAAACAGGGCTTGATAACAATTTATTTCTGACCTTTTAATGCCTTCTGTTCTTAATGATTTTCTGTCATTTCTGTCTAGTCCAGACTTGAAACTCAGTCTCAGAGGTGCTTAGCTTTATGTTGCCACTTAACTTTCAACTTCCATTTTCAGCTCAGAAAGGTAAATCGGTGATTGTCACTTTGGCTTCTCCAAGTTTGTCAGGCACCCGAGTGGGATTATGACATAGATCTTAAGGGTGTTTCATATGACTTTGACTTTAGTTTTGATGTAATCATGGAATGTCTTAGGACTTTAGGAACTTAATTATCCTATTAGCTTCACCTCTTCCTTTGCTTGGGTTTTTGGTTCACTGCTTGGGTTCTTTCTGTCCCCTGACGTGTTCAGAAATAATTAAAGGAAAAAAAAAAGAAGTTCAGAGGCATCTTCAGTGAGACATTTCCTTGGCTGAGAGTCATCTCTTTCTCAGTGCCCTCCTATTCTTTTGACTTTTTCTTTTCTTTTTTGTTTCTGAGGCAGTGACATACTCATTTTTCTCGTATGGCCTTTGTAGAGCAGTTGCGGAGCTTGAGGAACCACCCTCTGAAAGGTTAGTGTGTTGCCCTTTGTTTCAAAGTATTGTTGAATCTGCTTTTTACTTTATCAATTGAAACTTAGGGAGACAGTGACATACCTAGAGATCTTCTTTAAAAGAGGAGAGAAATGGGGAGGAGTCTCAAAGACACGGTCTATGGAGAATTTCTGTCTTGAGAAGATGAAAACTTGCATTTCCTATATTTTTATCCTGGTAGATTTATCTACAGATTTGTGGCTGAAGATTGCTATGTGTGTGTATTAGTCAAAATTTCTTCACTTACAAGTGAAAGAAACTGAACTCAAACTGGATAAAACCAGGACATCTTTAAGGATTACTGGACTCAGGAACCCTGGTCAATAGCGGATTGTCTTTGCACTTTCCTTTCCACTTCTGCCTCTTTTTTCCCATCTTGCTTACATCTGTGTCTTTCTAGGTGTTGTTCTTACTCTCTCCTGCCAAAGATTAGCTATCTCTCTGTAATAGGAAAGGTGGCTCCTGGCAGCCCTGGTCTAAAAGAAAAGCTTTTCTTCCAGCATTTATAAAACATCTTCTGGGGAAGTTTTTTCAATTGATTCTAAAAGACTTTCATGACTACCTCTTGACTTGACCTTTGTGGATAGGGATTGGGAGCTGGGATCAAGTACTCATCTCTGCTGACATGCAGTGGCCCAAACCTGTGATTGCTTGTCCAGTTGTATTGGATGGGGGAAGGGCAGCTCAGCAATGGAAGGTTGGTGCTGCTATCAGAATTAGGGTTATAAGAAGGCATGTTGGGAAAGCCACATTCTTGGTTGTTGTCCAGTTGCTCGTTGATGTCCGACTCTTTGCAACCCGTAGACTGGAGCACGCCAGTCTGCCCTGTCCTTTGCCATCTCCTGGAGCTTGTTCAAACCCATGCCCATGAGTCTGTGATGCCATCCAACCATCTCGAACTCTGTCGTCCCCTTCTCTTCCTGCCCTCAATCTTTGGGAAAGCCATAGTTACTGAAATATAGATCTCTGTATGTTAATACTTATATAGCAAATGAAACAATCAATATACCTGAAGGGTTTATTACTTTTTTCTTTTAAAGTCTTTTTACACTGAGAACATAAGATGTTACCTGACTGTTTTCCTCTAAGGTGTAATATTTGGTATTTATATCCTGTGGCACAGGTATGGAAAAATTGAACTACTTTATATCTTCACCCAAATACATAAAACATTTATCTAATACCTACTATACATAAAAGAAATGATATCAGGTGCTATAGTTAACTTTTTTATCATAAATAGTAAGTGCACTTTTCATTTTCATAGTGGTTTTTCATCTTTTGTTTTAAGAATTCTCAAACAAATATATTTATTCTGTTTTAAAAAATAAAGCAAGAAGAGGTTGTGTATTTAGTATTATTCATACTAAGCTTTACTGTATTTTTTAAACAGTGGTTGATAACAAATGTATTTGTTATTTAAAAAGTGTGTATATATATATATATATACACATATAATATGAGGCTTACATATATACATATACATACATATACATATATTGTATACATATATTATAATATACATATATTATATATATATATATATATATATATATATATATATATATATAAATAAAATATGAGGCTTCCTAGGTGGCATACTGGTAAAGAATCAACCTGCCAATGCAGGAGATACAAGAAATAAGGATTCCATCTCTGGGTTGGGAAGATTCCCTGGAGAAGGAAATAGCAGTCCACTCCAGTATTCTTGTCTGGAAAATTCCATGGACAGAGGAGCTTAGTAGGCTATAGTCCATAGGATTGAAAAGAATTGGACATGACTGAGCAACTGAGAACACACATATGCTATATGTAATTGTGTACATATAGTATAAATAAATGTATATTTAAGCTTCATATTATGGATAATGGAAAGTACCTTAAGATCACTGTCTTGAGGAGTTGTCCATGTGTCTTATTTCTAGACCTCATCAATAGATTGTTAACACATAGATCAATAAGCAATTATTGTTCTTTGTGAGATGCTGAGAGTAGATTTGGAGAGTTTACAGATTAAGAGGCATACTTTACAAGGGGTTGTCAAATGTCAAACTAACAAGCGAAATGTATTATCTATTGAGCAGTCTCTATCTATCTATATATCTATATCTATCATCTATATCACTGAGTCCAGAAAGATCTGTGTATATCTATTGACCAAAATCATATAAAAGATATTTGAATTTTTTTCCCTTTTACAGATTTCCACAGAGAGCAGAGCTGATATTACTGGCTCTGTGCCTCATAGTGAGTTATAGTTATAATGGGGACAGCAGGCTTCTATAACTCTGTTTAATAGAAAGTAGGGTACCAGCAGAGATTTTCTAACTCTGCATTTAAAATCCCCCCAATAGCTATTATTATTTCTTAAAACCATTTGAGCATTAGCACCAAATCAAGTGGAATAGTTTCATTTAAATAATTTAAGAGGCTGACTGATGTTCTCATATTGGCCATAATAAATAATATTATTAATTTCAAGAGAGAGAAGAGGATCAGAATATTGTGATTTTGCTTTTCTTTCAATTGAAAAGTATTTTGAGAAGGATTAAAGGGGCAGATTTTCCACCTCCAGGTTTGACTCCCCGCATATCCCACCTCTGGTCCTTTCATAGAAACTCCACCCATTGTGTTTGGCCCCGTGTACCTGCTCCTGCAGGGCGGCATCCTGTGGTGGGAAGTTTTATTCTTCTGTGCAACAAGCTTATTGATCAGCAGGATTTGCTTACTCAAGTGTGAGGACATTCTGAGTCTTTCCCTTGGGTTTTCATTTCCTTCCTGAGAAAACTCTTGTGAAGAATTTCTTGACCCTTCTTATTGTGCTTCCAATCAATCTTTCATTTGATATTATGCCAAAAAAAAAAAAAAAAAAAAAAAGTCTTAAGGTTTATCTCCAAGGGATAAACTCTCCACTTACAGTGCCTACTCTCCTTCGTTTATACTACCTGTATTTCCTCTGTGCTTCATGAGATCATCATTGTAACTATCTTAAGAGTAAAAATTGAGGTTTTTTCTCTGTGCTGTCAATGAACATTTAAATACCACTATGTTTCTTAAAATTCTGATCATAAAGATTATTTAAAAATACAGATTTCCAGTTTGTTCCTTAAAGTTTGAATTTAGTAAGTCTAGGATGATGCTTGGAATTAATATTTTAAGTAATGTCTTAAAGGTGGTTTAAGTTTGTGCTGTGCCATGTTAAGTCACTTCAGTTGTGTCTGATTCTTTGTGACCCTGTGGACTATAGCCTGACAGGCTCCTCTCTCCATGGGATTCTCCAGGCAAGAATACTGGAGTGGGTTGCCATGCCCCAATCCAGGGGATCTTCCTGACCCAAGGATCAAACCCAGGTCTCTTATGTCTCCTGCATTGGCAGGTGGGTTCTTTAATACTAGCACCATCCTCAGTTTAGGAAATATTACATCATCTCTCATGTGTGTGTGCTAAGTTCTTCCGTCATGTCTGACTTTTTGCAACCCTCCAGACTGTAGCCCGCCAGGCTGTTGCTGGCCAAAATCTTGACCTTCCCTGCCCACTGAAGCTGAAGAAAAAATACAGAGACAGAGTTTGGAGGTAACAGAAAGGTGGCTTTAATTCTCAGCTGATGGAGAGGGTAACACTGTAGGCTTATGCCTTAAGAACTGTGCCCCCGCTTCACGAGGATTCTAGGGGCTTATATAAGCTCAGAGCTTGTAGTTAGGAGTCAGTGATGAGAACAAAGATATTAGGATCCTGATTTCTTCCCCTTGCATTGTTTCAAAGACAGTCATAGCTGGCATCAGTAACTCAATAATTGAATCCGACAGTTTGGTGGCTTTGCAACCTTCTTTCTGATCTGTAAAAAGAAGAACTATAAGGGGAAGAGTGTTGTAAGGGAAAACACCAGATGCAGGCTGTATTTAGCATAGAGTCAAAGGAAAATAGGTGCGAAGTGTAGGTCCTGCAGAATTAGTGGGAAGAAGAACAAACTCAGTTACACAACTGTGAAGTGTTTGTCTCTCAGTTGTGTCCGACTCTGTGACGCATGGACTGTAGCGCACCAGGCTCCTCCGTCCATGGGATTCTCCAGGCAAGAACACTGGAGTGGGTAGCCATTCCATTCTCTATGGAGTCTTCCTGACCCAAGGATCGAACCCAGGTCTCCTGTATTGCAGGTGGATTCTTTACTGTCTAAGCCACCCAGGTTAGGAGCAATTAAGGTAATAAAAAAAAAAAAGAAAGAAAAAAACAAAACAAAACTAGGAATGTCCAGACCTGCTCACTTTTCTCTTTATCTTCTTTGTTCTCAGGAAAGGAAAAGAAAAAAACTCATCCCCCACCCCTTTTTTTCCCTTTTCACTGCAACAAGACTCTTCTGTCGGTGGGATTCTCCAAGCAAGAATACTGGAGTGGGTTGCCATGCCCATCTCCAGAGGATCTTCCCAACCCAGGGATCGAACCCGCAGCTCTTATGTCTCCTGCATTGGCAGGTGGGTTCTTTACCACTAGTGCCACCTGGGAAGCCTATCTCCTATACTTAGAAAAGTTAAGGGCAGTCACATCACTTGACATTCCAAAATGAATATTAGCACTTGCTCTTCATATTCCTCTTTCTAGTAGTTTTAGGCCTAAGATTTCATGAAAC
This sequence comes from Budorcas taxicolor, assembly GCF_023091745.1. Classification (NCBI taxonomy): domain Eukaryota; kingdom Metazoa; phylum Chordata; class Mammalia; order Artiodactyla; family Bovidae; genus Budorcas; species Budorcas taxicolor. The sequence goes on from NC_068910.1 coordinate 94,355,866, forward strand.
TGCTCTTGTCATTTCTGTTGAATTCTTTCATGGTAGAACTGACATTGTCTGTAGTCAGCTATGGTCTTCATGCAGTGAAATTAGGTCTTTGGTTATTTGTGATGGCCTAGAAGAAAAGAGGAAAACTCTAACTAAAAGAGCAACTGCTACCATAGTCAGATCTAGCACTGAGGATGAGCACCAACCAGAAAGTAACATGCTTGATAAATGTGTAATGAAAAATTTACTTGCAGAGGAAACAAGGCTGCAAATGGCTGGGAGCCAAGAACATCTGTGTTCCTGGTATCCCAAATGTGTAGAAGGAGCAGATGTAACTGAATCTATAACAGAAACCCTGGCACTATTTCTAATAATGTGGAGGCGAGCTCTGGATGTGCACAGAAGGCTTTCTAAAGCCCAGAACAAAACAAAAACAAAAATACTGGGGAACTCCCAAATAATATTATTAGGTATCTTGAGGAGGGATATTATTAAAGCAGGTCAAGATAAAAAAGACATCTTATTTATATAAGAGAAAGAGGATTTACCTGTGGTATGCAACCAGTAAGACACCTCAGGGAATGTGTATAGATGTAGCAATACAATTCTGTTTAAGCATACACACGAGAGGGAAAGTATAGTGCTTTTTAAACACTTGCTTCTTATGTTTCCTATAAAACAATAAGCTCGTTCAAGGCCACCATATTATCTTTGCTTTACTAAATAATACTTTATACTTTTCATGAACTCAGCCAGTTTTACAGAGGTACCTGTGTTGTTCAGTTGCTAAGCTGTGTCTGATTCTCTGTGACCACATGGACTGGAGCACACCAGGCTTGCCTGTCCTTCACTATCTCCTGGAGTTTGCACAAGTTCATGTCCATTGAGTCGGTGATGCTATCAAACCATCTCGTTTTCTGCCTATAAATAGAATAAAATGTAAAATGAAGATCAGGAAGAGCCAGATGATAGCAGCTGCCATTTTGTTTATTTCATGATACCAAGGAAATTTATTTTAAATTTCTTATTAGAGTATATGGGTAGGCCACAATAGTTGGCATAATTTTAATATTATGTACATGATTAGGGTAGACACACAACACCCTTCCCTTGGCTACCTTCTAGCTAGCTAGGTTTGGCCCTGTGACACAGTTCTCATTAGTGAAATGTAAGTGGAATTCTGTTTTGTCAGTTTTTGCTTTCCTGACAAAAATAAATAGACTAGACTGACATGACCCATGGTTCTTCCTTCTTCCTACCTGTAATGAGGATGTGATAATGGAGGTGCAATAAGCGTATTGTGATTTTGAGGTGACAACCATAAGGAGGAAAGCAGATGATTTAAATATGACAGAGCAGAAGGATCTATTGGAGTCCATATGTCCCAAGGAATCCACTGGAGCTATTTGATTATGTGAGGAAAAAGCCTAGTTTGTTTAAGGTACACTGTGATTAGAAATTCTAACACTATTTTAAATAGCAGTGGTAAGTGTGAGCATCCTTGCTTGCTATCTGATCTTAGAGGGAAAGTTTTTAAACTTTAACATTTGAGTATATTAGCTATGGGTATGTCATTTATGACCTCTATTATGTCAAGGTTATATTCCTTTTCTCTCCAGTATGTTAAAGGTTTTTGTAATGAATGGATGTTGTGAAATGTTTTTTCTATGTCTTTCAAGATGACTATATGACTTATCTTTCACCTTATTAATGTGGTGTGTTATATTTATTGATTTGTTTTTGTTGAACCATTCTTGCACCCCGGGGATAAATTCCATTTGATCATAGTATATGATCCTTATAATGCGCTGCTGAATTTGGTTTGCTAGTATTTTGTTGTAAATTTTTGCATCTATATTCATCAGAGGTATTGGCTTGCTAGTTTCTTTTCTTATAATGTTTTTATTTAACTTTGATATCAGAGTAATATGATCTCATGATATAAGTTTGAAAATATTCCCCCCCTTTTTTTTTTTGGAAGAGACTAAAGAGGATTGGAACTAACTCTTCAATAAATGTTTGGTAGAAATTTCCATCAAAACCATTAGGTCCTGGGGAGATTTTTTGTTTGGAGGGTTTTGGATACGAATTCAGTCTACCTGCTAAGTTGTTACAGATCTTTTCAGATTTTCTATTTCTTATGATTTAGTCTTGGCAGATTGTATGCTTCTAGAAGTTTTCCATATTTTTCCACCTTATCAGGTTGGCATGTAATTATTTATAGTAGACTCTTATGACACTTCATATTTCTGTGCTATCAGTTTAATGTTGCTTCTTTCATTTCTGATATTATTTGAGTCTTTTCTCTTTTTTCTTAATCTAACTAAAGATATATCACTTTTCAAAAAGCAAGCTCTGTTTCATTGATTTTTTTCTCTTGTTTTTTATGGTCTCTCATTTATTTTCACTCTGATCTATGTTATTTCCTTCCTTGTGCTATCTTTGGGCTTAATTTGTTCTTTTTTTAATAGTTTTTTGAGGTGTAAATTTACTTTATTATTTATGATCTTTTTTTTTATTAATATGAATATGAAAGTCACTCAGTTGTGTCTCTTTGAGACCCTAGGAGCTATACAGTCCGTGGAATTCTCCAGGCCAGAATACTGGAGTGGGTAGACTTTTCTCTCTCCAGGGAATCTTCCCAACCCAGGGATTGAACCCAGGTCTCCCGCATTCCAGGCAGATTCTTTACCAGCTGGGCTACCAGGGAATCCCTTCTTTTTCTTAATGTAGACATTTGTCTCCCTTTTAGAATTGGTTTTCCAGTATTCCATAAGTTTTGGTATGCCATGTTTCCATTTTCAGTTGTTCCAAGATATTTTTTTATTTCCCTTTTGAATTCTTCTTGATATACTGGTTGTTCAGAATTGTATTGTTTAATTTCCACACATTTGTTAATTTTCCAGTTTTCTTTCTGTTATTGATTTTGTTTCATGCTGTTGTTGTTGGAAAAGATAGTTGGTACAAATTCAATCTTCTTACATTTACTAAGGCTATTTTTGTGATATAACATATGATCTATCCTGGAGAACATTTGAAGTGTATTGAGAAGAATATATATTTTGCAGCTGTTGAGTGAAATGTTTTTCACATGTCTGTCAGGTACATTTTGTCTAAGGTGCAGTTCTTATCCAGTGTTTCCTTGTTGATTTATTATCTAGATTATTTATCAGATATTGTTCTCTCCTACTTTTACAGTTTTGTTTTCTATTTCTCTCTTTAGATCTGTTAATATTTCCTTTATATATTTAAGTACCCTAATGTTGGGTGCATATATATTTATAATTGTTATATTTTCTTGATGAATTGATCCTTTATCATTATATAACAATTTCCTTTGCCTCTACTTAACCATATTTAAAGTCTATTTGTCTGATGTAAGTATAGCTAACCCTGCTCTCTTACAGTTTTAAATTGCACAGAATACATTTTCTGTCTCTTTTCTTGAGCCTATGAGTGTCCTTAAAGTGAATCCCTTGTAGGCACCAAAGAGTCTGATTCTATTTTTTAATCTATTTAACTACTCTATACTCTTTGATTGTATTGGAGAAGGCAATGGCACCCCACTCCAGTACTCTTGCCTGGAAAATCCCATGGACGGAGGAGCCTGGTGGGCTGCAGTCCATGGGGTCGTGAAGAGTCGGACACAACTGGGCGACTTCACTTTCACTTTTCACTTTCATGCATTAGAGAAGGAAATGGCAACCCACTCCAGTGTTCTTACCTGGAGAATCCCAGGTATGGGGGAGCCTGGTGGGCTGCCATCTATGCGGTCGCACAGAGCCGGACATGACTGAAGCGACTTAGCAGCAGCAGCAGCAGCAGCAGCATACTCTTTGATTGAATAACTTAATCCATTTATTTAAAGAAATTATTGATACATATGGACTTACATATGACATCTTATTAATTCATTACTGTTTTGTGGTTCTCTTGTTTTTTAATTCTTTTGCTGTCTTTCTTTGTGAATTGATAATTTTCCACAGTGGTATATTTGACTCCAAGCTGAAGCTCCAATACTTTGGCCTCCTGATGTAAACAGCTGACTCACTGGAAAAGTCCCTGATGCTGGGAAAGATTGAAGGCAGAAGGAGACGAGGTGACAGAGTATGAGATGATTGGATGGCATCACTGCTTCAATGAACTTGGGCAAACTCTGAGAGATGGGGAGGGACAGGGAGGCCTGGCATCCTGCAGTCCATGGCGTCACAAAGAGTTGGACAAAACTTGGTGACTGAACAACAACATATTTGACTTCCTTCTCTTTATCTTTTGTGTTTCTGCTGAGATGTCTATAGATAGCCTTATTGAGGGAAAAAGTTCCTTGTATGTGTAGAATTTTCTTTGTTTCTCTTGCTGTTTTAAAAATTCTCTGTTAGTCTTTGGTTTCAAACAGTTGTAATATAATGTGTTTTGGAGAAGATTATTTGGAAGTGACCTATTGTCTTCATGATTTTGGATGTCCAAATCTCTCCCCAGATTTGGGACATTCTCAGCCATTGTTTCTTTTCTTCTGAGACTCTAAGAACAAATTGTTTTGTTTTAATGAGCACCTCATAATTCACATAGGCTTTATCCATTCTTTTTTGCTCTTTATTTATTTATTTATTTATTGCTCCTCTGACTGGATAATATCAAATGGCCTGTCTGCAAATTTACAAGTTCTTACTTCTGCTTGATTGAGTCTGCTATTGAAGTTACTTTAAATAAGCAGTTCAATCATTATATTCTTCAACTCTAGGACTTTTGTTTTGGTTTTTAAATCAATTTCTATTCTTTTTCTTGAACTTCTCATTATGTTCATGCATTGTTTTCCTAATGTCATATAGTTCCTTTTATTTATTTATTTTTTTATAGTTCACTGATTTTCTTTAAAAGGATTATCCTGAGTTCTTTGCCAGACTATTCATTGATCTCCATTTCTTTAGGGCTAGTCATTAAAGTTTTATCAGTTTCCTTTGGTGGTGTTATGTTTCCTTGATTGTTCATGATCCAATGGGTTATGTTTGCATCTGCACATTTAATAAAGTAGGTACCTCTTCTAGTCTTCACAGACTGTCTTTGGAAGGCAAAACCCTTCACCAGTCAGCCTACCTAGAGATTCTGGGTAATGCTCACAGGTGGGCTTGCTGCTGGCATCCTTGGATAAACAGATTTGCTGCTTGGATCAGCAAATAGGGAGGCTGGTAGTTGGGTACATAGCCACCAGCCTAATGCCTAAGTCTGCAGAAGTGGGCCTGGAGCCTAGATTCACTGGGGCTAGTCTGGTGATTGAATCTGTAGTGATAGGCCTGAGAAATGGGTTTGCATGTACAGCCTGAATCTTGAGTCCACATGGGCCCAAATAGGTGCCAGGGATTTGGGATAGGACAAGTGTCTGGTTCCATGAGAGCTAGTCTAGTACCAGGACGGACCAGGAATCTGGGTTCATAGGAGCTGTTCTGAAGGCCACAGAGGTCAATCTGTTATTAGGGTGAGTCTGGATCCTGGGACTATGAAAGTCAGCCTATAACCTAGGGCTTCAGCCTATGAACTCAGAGGTCAGCCTGGAGTTTGGGTCTATGCGGGCTGGTCTGGCTCTGGGGCAGGCCAGGAAACTGAATCCTTGGAAGCTGGTCTTGAAGCTGGTCTCAAGCCATCTTACTTATTTCCATGCTGCACCTAGGTGCTATAATCTGTCACCTGGAATGTTAGCTCTTTTGATAATATTTTTTAGTTAACTTTTGTGCAAAATAGTTGCTCAAATTTGATGTTACTGGGGGCAGATGAACAATAAAATTCCTTTGCTGCCATTATGCTGATATTCTCAACAAGAGAGTTAACTATGTTCTTGTTTGCAAGAATTTTCATTAGTCATTGCCACAGTGGGAGTCCAAATACCATAAAACCATTCAAAAAGCTAATGTTCTATTATGTCACATTAAAACAGTAACTGTGGAAACTAAATTCAGGATAATGGCTCTATGGTTGGACTGGGGCACATCTGGAACACTGCTTTTATTTCTGAATAACCCTAAAGAAGGATGCTGATAAATCAGAAGAATCCGGAGGTGCAATCAGGGTAGTAATGTCTCTGAAAAGCACTTCAAAACCAAAGTTATCGTTACAAACTGGGGAGGTTCAGCCTTAAAATAAAAGACGGAACCAAAATTTCAAAATGTGTAGTCATGACACAGTTAGTAATTTTCAAATTCTTCAGAGTTTAAAGTAGAAGAACTATGCTTCTTATTGTCTCCTGAGATAAAAATAATGGAAGATTACTACAAGTTGAGGAGCTTGCAACATTACTGCTAAATGATAAAGATATATTTTCTGAGAGTAAACTGTCTAACAAGGAATGTGCTGAGCCATCTTTTCAGATAACACTGCCACTGTATAAATCTTTGCTGCAGGAAAAGAAAGTGAGCCTTTAATTCTAAAGATTCAAGACTTAGGACATAGATGCTCCTTAATAGCATCAATGTAATGAGTGAATGAATTCTACTATGTTCACGTATTCTCTGAATTAAAATTTTTGTACTGTTAGTATATACACATGCTAATTGTGAGATTCCCCCTCAAACCGGTTTCTAGTTGTATTACCTTATGTGGGTAGGCAGGATAAAGCATCCAGCTGGCTAGGAAATAAATACATGCAGATTACTCATGAAAGACCACTGCAGATACCTCATTCTTAGTGAGGTAAACTGGGGGCTAAAGACAGTACAATGTTTAAAGCAAGTCTAGAAGATGTTTTATCTCTTAGAGGCCAGTACTCCCATATATCCATTATGGAGATTATGGCTCATGAAAGAGTATAAAAATGATGATTTTTCCTTCTAGTCTCTTATGGGTGTGAAGCACAAGCTTAAGTTACTGCATCTAGTCTCAGAAATTGATTCAAAGGGTTACTTATGCTTTCAAGACATAATCCTCTGAAACAGTTCTAGCATCAGTTTTTGCTATTGTGAGCTGTCTGTTATTTGGTTTTCTGTCAACCAGACAAGATGTCAAGTCATGTTTCCTTGCTTCAGATTGCTGCATATTATCTATCCCCTGGTGAACCTCTTTTCCACATGTTCATATTTAAGTAGGAACAGAGGTGAATACATAAAGTTGAATGCCTGAATTGTTTTTAAAAGGCCAATTCAGAATATTTTTAAAAGTATTTTAGTGTGTCAAATGTGAATTGACACACAGTATTTTGCTCAGAGCAAGCTGGAAAATCTTCAGAATATGAACTTTTTATATGGCTTAGGAACTAACATTCAAAAAAGTAAATCTGACTGTTTTGTAATGAATGTTTTTGGAAGCACATTTGAAATCTATTCTTTAACCAACAAGCTTGGATATGCACATCTTGGGCATTATCTTTTCTTTACTTGGCAAGCATAGCTGCAGACAACATTTCCACTTGTCTAAAGAGTATTTTTTGTTGGTAAAACTTTCCTCACTTTTTAGTAAGAGAGTAGTGTTTTTTCTTGAAAAGAAATTCTAAAGGGGTTTTAAGCTGCTTTGTTATAATGCTAGAGTTTATCATTAGTGCTCATTATCTCTGTGTTTGGCAAGGATGTGTTTATGTTTAGGATAAATAATTGTATTTATTCAAATATAGTTTTGACATTTACTTAAGAATAGCCAACTCTTAATTTCTGAGTAACGTAGAAAAACCCATCATGGGTTAGCCAAGTAATGTTCTGGAATATGTAGATTAGGCAGTTACAGTAATTAACATATGCAGCTTTCAAAGTAGAAACTTAATGTTCTGCAGTTTTGTTTAGCTATAACTAGAAAGTGCTGAAATTTCAAGCATAGTTATAACCATCAGTATTTTATATATATAGTGAAATAGATTTATATTCAAAAGAATACAAAAGCAATGACAAATATAATAGGAAAAACAGCTCTTAAAAAATTGCTATTTATCTACTTTGTTTGCTTATTTTGTACACAGCTGCTGGTGGGATTTGATGAATGAGGAAGTAGGAGGATGGGTGACATCATTGTTACCTGAGACAGTGAGGCGGCTGTACAGCTCCTTGTGAATGAAGAAACAGGGAACCAGGAAATAAGGTAGCTGCAAGAGAAACAATGATCTGTGTGTGAATGGAAGGAAAGAGAGAATAAGAAGGAAAAAAGACATTATGAGTCACTGAATATTCAGCCCTAAAAAACCAAGAGCATTATCCCATGTTTCCATTTATATAAAATTCTGGAAAATACAGCTGTAAACTGCAGTGATAGAAAACAGGTGAGTTATTTCCTGGGGCTGGAAACAGGGAATGATGACTGCCTTGGGCTGGACACAGAGGGATGGACACAAGAAAAACTGGAAATGGTTTATATTTTAAGTGTTGGTAAAACACTGTATGTAATTTGTAAAGCTCATAGAAATATATAAACTTAAAATAGATGCATTTTATGATGTAAATGACCTCTTTGTAAACTTGATATTAAAATATAAAATTATCAAACTCAAAAAGAAAAACCACATATCTATTATGTGCCTATTATGAGTATCTATTAAGTCTTCTATACAATACTAGCTACTTTATGATCATGAATTTATTTCATACTAATATTAACCCTTTGAAGTAGACAGCATTCTCCCCAATTTGTAGATAAGAAAACCAAAACTCAGGATGTTTAGGAAACTCATCAGGATTATATAGCTAAATGGAAATTTAAGGTTAGTTTTGATGACTATGAGGCATCTTAATAGGAATGGTGAGAAGGAAATTGGTTATATAGTTGGGAATTAGGGAGAGGGGTAAAGGCTGAAGGTAGAAATTTGGGAGCTATCTGTTTAGAGTTCATAATTATGTACTGTGTCTTGATGAAAGCACCTAACACAGTAGACATAGAGAGGAAACCAGGAACTGTAGCTCTCTCATTTAGTTCTCAAAATGATTAAGCCATTCTGTGTAAGTGTAATCTTGGCTTGACTACATGAGAATTCTTATTATAAATATGTGGAAAATTTCATGTTTTGAGTGTGTCAGTGTACCCCCTCCCCTTCCTTTTTTCCTGTTAAAGAGAGTACAAAGTAGGTAAATTGCAGCCCAATTTGTGTTTGGGAGATGTGACGGTTGATGGTTGGCAGAGGACTCCAGCATGAGGTTTCATGTTGCGTAATTATTTTCACTGTGGGATGGGTAATAATTGATAGTAAATGCAAGATTAAAAGATAAGGCAAAAGATGAGGGGAAATAAAAGTTACACAGAACAGGGTATGGTTATCAAGGCATAAATATAGACAAAAGAACAAAAGACTTACTGGATAAAAGTTTAAGAACACATTGATAACACAGTATATAAGAAAAATTTTCTAGAATGTTGCATTACTTTTAGTAAGACAAAGAGGAATCAAGAAGTAAAGCATCTCTTCTCAGTATCTATGAGACTCTGTTATAGCTATGTCTCCCAGACTAGTCTCTTCGCTTGATCAAATAAGTTGACAAATAAAGGAGGAAATAGAGAAGACCAAGTTTTTGTCTTATTAGGGCAAATTAATTACAATGACATCATCTTGAATATGAGGATATTCAATATTGTATTTGAAAGGTTAAATTAAGGAAGTTATTAAGTAATTATTCCCCATATTAATAGATAGATGGTCTTACATTACCTGAGTCAGAGTCAAGTTTAAAAAAACAAGACTTTCTAGGAGCCATTAGGCAAAATTGTGGCACCCAGTTTTTAATAGGCAGATTCTTAAGTGTCCCAGTGCGACACGTTAAATAGAGTTATATTTGTCTGCCTAATTTCCCTTGCCCTTGTCCATCTTTGAGTGTCCCTATACTTAGGTGTTTTTCCCCAGATCCTTTATTCTGTGTCTAGATTTTGATCATATTGCCTATCAACTAATTTCGTCTAAGAAGCTGACTTTTAGGTTATTAGAAACGGGGACAGTGAATGGAAAGAGTCCTGGAGCAGAAGATAGCTGCCGCATGTTTCCGGTCCTGACTCACATTAATTTTATGTCCCTTGCTTTTATTAAATACAAACTAAGAGAGGTATATTAGACTCTCTAAGGTTAAACAAGGTTTTTAGGGTCATTCTAGCTCTAAGAGATTCAACTGCACTCTTTTCATTATGAACATGTTCTGTAGCTATTTGCCTTTAGTAGTAAATTGTTAGAACTTCTATTGACAAGGACTGCAATAGAAAGTTCCCTGGAAAAATAGTATAGAAAACATTGTTGAGACTGTCAGAGGAATTCTGTAGGGATTCTGCTGCGAAGGCCAGCCCATAGCATAGTGTCACCTTTTACCTTCTTTCTTTCTTAATTTTTCAGACTTGTCCATTCTGCTTCCTAAGGGCATCTCATTCATCCTCGCTTTCCTTCCTATTGCTACTGCCCTTGTTAAGTTTCTTTCTCACTTAGATGACAATATATTACTTTAAAAAATTCTGGTCTCCATTTTAAACTTCTTCAGTACATTTGCTGTTCCTAGTGAATGATTTTCCTAAATGAGGGTTCTTCCTCATGACGTATCTCTCCTCAAAAAGTTTTGAGGCCTCTTCATTATCTCCCTGGTGGCTCAGAGGAGTCTGCCTGCAATGCAGGAGACCTGCATTCGATCCCTGGGTCAGGAAGATCCCCTGGAGACAGAAATGGCAACCCACTCCAGTATTCTTGCCTGGAGAATCCCACAGACAGAGGAGCCTGGTAGGCTGCAATTCATGGGGTCGCAAGGAGTCGGGTACGACTGCACTTTCACTTTCATTGTCTACAAAGTCCAGACTTCTTACTGAGACAATTAAGGCCCTAGCCAGTCATTCCAACCCCTGATTCATGATCTCAGTTCTACTGCTACCTTCATCCACCCACTAGTCTCTGAATGTGTTATGGATTTGGTACCCACCCTGCATTAGGTGGTGGTGTTCCTTCTGTCTGTATTGTTCTTTCTCCTTTTTCATTTCTTTCTGTCAAAATCCTATGTATCTTTAAAACTGTAACTCAGCCACCTCTTCTGTTAAGACATTTTATGGCTTTATCTTTCATAACACTTTATTTTTATGTCTATTGTAGAGTAGGATTCATTCATTTATTATATTTTGAGTCTCCCAAAAGACTGTTAAACTCCCTAAAGTGGAATTTAAGAGTATTATTCATCTCTGAATTCCACAAAGTTCTTACCTATGCAGATAAATATTCAACACACGTATTTTTGGACTGAATTCTCCTAAAGAATGGAAAAGTTGGTGTAGGAAGATAAAGTCACTTGATTGACATGTGCTGTGATGTGGATAGTTCTGGTGAGAGTAAAATGCAGCTTAATGGGGCACAGGGTTTACAAGAATGCAATAGTACATGCAGAAATGAGGGAAGGTGGGATGAGTAGAGAAGAATCCCAACCAGTCAGGAGATAGCCAGTTAATGATTCCAGGATCCACCAAGGGTTTAAAAAAGGCAAGCAAAAATTCAAGTAGATGACTTGAGGATGCTAACATTTTCTGTACAAAGACACATTAGCTGGGTAGGCAAGATGGTAATTTCAACTGGCTGGGCACTGGCGCTGAGAAGCTTTCAGTTTCTAAATATGTTCAGGGATGTCTCCTGCTGAAGGAGAGAAGGAGATGAGATTCACTGGGGCTTTAGGGGAAAACAGTTTATTGTGAAAAGATGATTTTTCAAATACTATAAGAAAAAATGACCGAGGAAACTGTGGTATCCTTCTACACGATTTGAGGAAAGTGATGTGTCTCAGTCAGGCCCAACATGCTCATGTTTGAGGCTCTCCATGCTGTTGATAACATAGAGACTGGTAGTCCGGTGTATGCCTCCCTCTAGTAATAGTTCTAGGATTCCTCGTATTCAGTGAGTATTTAGACAGACAAAATTTCAGAACAATTTACTCTCGTCTTGTACTACATTGATGGAGTGCTGAGTTTTGAGTAGCAGCTTGCCTTATCGTTCACTCAAAAAACATTGAGCGCCTATCATGCATTAGATGAACAAAATCATACACAGGTCTGCTTTGAGCAAGTGTAGAGTGTAGTAAGAAAGGCACACATACCCAGAAACTAAATGTACAATTTCAAAGTGTGATAAATGTCTAGAAACATAGTGTCATGCAAATATTCTAATCTCATCTGATAATAGCAATCCTGGCTGATCATTTAGTAACTTTATTGAATACTTGTGTTCTTAGGAAATTACCTAACACCTTGTTGCTTCAGTTTCCCTTTTGGTAAAATGGGAAAAATATCCCCAGTTTCATAGGTGGCTTAGAATGGCATGTGGCATATGGTAAACATTCAATACATTTTAGCTGTTTGCTATTGTTGTTACTATTTTAGTGAACTGGAGCTCTAGTTCTGTTAGTTATTGTCTTTTTATAAAATCTAAATGGATTAAGGAGACCTGTTCTGTTATCTATTCTCCTTTTGAGCAGCTTCTGTGGTTTGGTGATGCACACAAATCTGGAATGAGTAGCACAAAAATGGTGGCATTTGATACATTAATTACATCCTGATGAGCTATTTCATATAATAACAACAGCAAGAGAAAATCATCTTGGTTATGTGCTCTCACTCTTTCATTCATCCCTATACCCATTCATATATTAAGCACTTCTTGATGAAATAAAGCTAGGTGCTAGAGGAATGAAAAATTAGCATCAATTCCTGATCAGATTCCCAGTCTAGTAGGAGTGACAGACAAGTACAGAAACAGTTACAATGAAGCCAAAGAAGTCATATAATTGAGAACTGTTCCAAGTATAGCTAAGGAACAATGGATCACTTCCACTAAAGTTGGGGAGATGAGAGAAAGCAAATGACAAAGCAGAAAGGAAGCCCTGCTGTCCTTTTCCTTATCTTACACATATAGGTTATAAGAAACAAATTTGATTATAATTCTCATGCACAGGATATATGCTAGAGAGCCATGAAGATTTCTTATGGTATCAAAGTGCAATTTTATTAAGGAAATAAATGTAACAATGACCGTATTTTCAACTTTTGATTGACTGTAGCAATCACATACAGTGAATCTTGGCAAGCTTACGCTATAACATACATTCAGTTTATCAGTAAGCCTCTCTATCCCTTGTCTCATCAAAAAAACTAATGCTACTCTCATGTCCTTGGTTTTACACATTATTTCCCTTGAACTACCCTCTTGCTCCTTATTTTATTCTTATCTTTCCCTCTTACCTCCTATCCTTCTGTCAGTTTTTAACAAAGAATAGAAGAATGTCTGTTTAAAAAACACTCTGGGATTTCAGGTCACAGGATTTGGAAAAAAACAGGCAGAAGTAGCCATTTATATATAGCAAGAGAAATTGATGGCAATTTTTGATCTGTTATAGGAGGAAAGGGGAAGAAAGAAAAGATATGAACGGAGAAGTTTTGAGAGCAGAGAAAAAACACTTTAAACAGTTTCTGATGCATATTCCTCTTTCAGTTCAGTAGAGTCGCTCACTCCTAACTGACTTTGTGACTTCCCGTGGACTGCAGCACACCAGGCACCCTGTCCATCACCAACTCCCAGAGGTTACTTAAACTCATGTTCATTAGGTCAGTGATGCGATCCAACCATCTCATCCTCTGTCATCCCCTTCTCCTCCCGCCTTCAATCTTTCCTAGCACCAGGGTCTTTTCCAATGAGTCAGCTCTTCACATCAGGTGGCCACAGTAGTGGAGTTTCACTTTCAGCATCAGTCGTTCCAATGAATATTCAGTACTGATTTCCTTTGAGATTGACTGGTTGAATCTCCTTGCTGTCCAAAGGACTCTCAAGAGTCTTCTCCAAGACTACAGTTCAAAAGCATCAATTTTTCGGCACTCATCTTTTTTTATAGTCCAACTCTCCCATCCATACATGACTACTGGAAAAACCATAGGTTTGACTAGACAGACATTTGTTGGCAAAGTAATGTCTCTGCTTTTTAATATGCTGTGTAGGTTGGTCATTGCTTTTCTTCCAAAGCGCAAGTGTCTTTTAATTTCATGGCTGCAGTCACCATTTGCAGTGATTTTGGAGCCCAAGAAAATAAAATCTCTCACTGTTTCCATTGTTTCCCCATCTATTGCCATAAAGTGATGGGATCAGATGCCATGATCTTAGTTTTCTGAATGTTGAGCTTTAAGCCAACTTTTTCACTCTTCTCTTTCACTTTCATCAACAGGCTCTTTAGTTTCTCTTCACTTTCTGCCATAAGGGTGGTGTCATCTGCATATCTGAGGTTATTGATATTTCTCCCATCAATCTTGATTCCAGCTTGTCCTTCATCCAGCCTGGCATTTCACACGATGTACTCTGCATATCAGTTAAATAATCAGGGTGACAATATAGAGCCTTGATGTTCTCCTTTCCTAATTTGGAACAAGTCTGTTTTTCCATGTCCAGCTCTAACTTTTGCTTCTTGGCCTGCATACAGACTTCTCAGGAGGCAAATCAGGTAGTCTGATATTCCCATCTCTTTCAGAATTTTCCACAGCTTGTGGTAATCCAGACAGTCAAAGGCTTTGGCATAGTCAATAAAACAGAAATAGATGTTTTTCTGGAACTCTCTTGCTTTATTGATGATCCAGTGGATGTTGGCAATTTGATCTCTGGTTCCTCTACCTTTTCTAAATCCACTTGAACATGTGGAATTTAACAATTCACTTACTGTTGAAGCCTGGCTTGGAGAAATTTGAGTATTACTTTGCTAGTGTGTGAGATGAGTGCACTTGTGCAGTAGTTTGAACATTCTTTGGCATTGCCTTTCTTCGGGATTGGAAAGAAAACTGACTGACCTTTTCCAGTCCTTTGGCCACTGCTGAGTTTTCCAAATTTGCTGGCATATTGAGCGCAACACTTTCAGAGCATCATCTTTTAGGATTTGAAATAGCTCAACTGGATTTCCATCACCTCCACTAGCTTTGTTCGTAGTGATGCTTCCTAAGGCCCACTTGACTTTGCATTCCAGGAACTGGCTGTAGGTGAGTGATCACACCATTGTGGTTATCTGGGTCATATCTTTTTTGTACAGTTCTCCTGTGTATTCTGGCCAGCTCTTCTTAATATCTTCTGCTTCTGTTAGGTCTGTACCATTTCTGTCCTTTATTGTGCCCATCTTTGCATGAAATATTTCTTTGGTATCTCTAATTTTCTTGAAGAGATTGCTAGTCTTTCCCATTCTATTGTTTTCCTCTGTTTCTTTGCACTGATGGCTGAGGACAGCTTTCTTGTCTCTACTTGCTATTTTTTGGAACTCTGCATTCAAATGGGTACATCTTTCCTTTTCTCTTTTGCCTTTCACTTCTCTTCTTTTCTCAGCTATTTATAGGACCTTCTCAGACAACCATTTTGCCTTTCTACATTTCTTTTCTTGCAGATGGTCTTGATCACTGCCTCTTGTACAATGTCATGAACCTCCATCTATAGTTCTTCATGTACTCTGTCTATCAGATCTAATCTCTTGAATCTATTTGTCACTTCCACTGTATAATTGTAAAGGGTTTGATTTAGATCATACGTGAATGGTCTTGTGGTTTTCCTCACTTTCTTCAATTTAAGTCTGAATTTGGCAATAAGGAGTTCATGATCTGAGCCACAGTCAGCTCCTGGTCTTGTTTCTGCTGACTGTATAGAGCTTCTCCATCTTATGCTAAGAATATAATCAATCTGATTTTGGTATTGACCATCTGGTGATGTGCATGTGTAGAATCTTCTCTTGTGTGTTTGGAAGAGAGTGTTTCCTATGACCAGTGCATTCTGTTGGCAAAACTCTGTTATTGACATCCACTTTATAAAATTTCTAACTCCAGGAGGTGAGTTGACAGTAGAAAGCTAATATTTGTCAACTGACAAAGAGCTGGGTTTCACCAGTGCAGATTTATTTCACAGGTAAATATTTTGTATTTAAAAAGTAGTTGTACTCAATTCTACATTTAAAAGCTTCATTACCTGGTGGGAAAGTGTAGAAGTAATTATTTAACAAATGGAGAAGGGCAAAGTAAAGTAGCTCGTAACATGGAAAAGCAAGGCACAGGCCCTGAAAGAAAAATGTAATATTATACCACCAAATTATAGAAAGCAGTCTGTGATTTGTTAAATTTAACATAGATGGAAAGGATGACTATATTAATATCCTTTATATCTAGAAACAGAATGAATTGAAAAGTAGGCAAAACAATGATAGCATGTGTTTTACTTTGTGAGAAGTTACCAAGTTACCATAAATGTTTATGGCAGCAGTTAAACACCTTTCCAGAAAAAGTTCACAGAAAAGGAGGCACAGTAAGGTTGACTTACTGAAAGAGTCATGGAAAAAGACCTTTAGGTGGGATGGCAGTGGTGGGGGAAACATATGGATCATTTGTAGACACAAAACCAATCAAATCAAAAGAAGAGAATGCAGATAAATTGAAAAGAGAAGACAAGAACACAAATGTACCTGGAGAAGCACAAAATCTTCAGGGGTTAATTGAATAAATGCCAGGAGGATAAAAGAATATGAAACCAAAAGGAAGAAGCAAAATGAGAAATTGTGGGAAAAACTATATGTATCACAATTTTTCTGATTTTCTGCCTAGGTCATAGCTGTTCCTTCCTGGGCCATCAGTCCTGTAACATCAGAAGTTAGCTTTTGGTCAGCACTGAATAAAGGTCAACTGCATAAGTCCTGATATGCTATTCATCGAACATTTGGGGAAAATGTAAATAAGGAAAATGTAGGAAGACATTTTCCTATAAAATATTCATAAAAATTCTTGGAGTTAAGAAAAAAGGCTTCTGAAAGAATGAACACTGAAGAACTGATTATAACCACTAGGAAATGGAAATGGAAACATGGGCAAAGGAAAATTTTCAGTAATTATTTTCATCAGTTTTGTTTTAATTTTCATAAGAATATGTCATAATTTTCAAATTCATAGATTAATACAGATTTTCTCAAAACTAAAATTGGGCTAAATCATTATTTATGTATTATTGAGATGGAATTTTATTAATGCTATAGGACCAATTAATTGGTCAAGTAATGAATGAATATATTACTTTCTCCTACTCTTTTCTGTGAAAGAGATCGAAGACAGTTGAGCATGAAACTAAATCAAGTGAGCTATGTAAATTCTTCAAATTGTTTATTTCTTTTGTGAAGGCAATGCATAGAGAATTTGAAGAATTTTGTTTTCGTCTTTTCCAGTTGTAGCTCCTTCCCATTTGTAACTGTATCTGTCCTGTTAGAAATCCAATAGTTGTTAAAGATGACAAAATTCTAGTAACAGATATTATTTTTTTAAAATATTCATTTATTTATTTTTGGCTCCCACTGGGTCTTTGCTGCTCCATGTGGGCTTTCTCTAGCTGTGGTGAGCGGGGGTTACTGTTCCTTGTGGTGCAGAGTAGTGTGCAGCTACTGTCTGCTCATCACGGTGGCTTCTGCTGTTGCTGAGCATCGGCTCTAGGGGCAAGGGCTTCAGTAGTTGTGGTGTATGAGTACTTAGTTCAACTAACAACTTCAGTAGTTGCCCTGAGGCATGTGGGATCTTCCCAGATGAGAAATCGAACCCATGTCCTTTGCATTGGCAGGTGGATTCCTATCCACTGTACCATCAGGGAAATCCCCAATACCTGCAGTTACAGATACTCTGATCCTGTAGCAAGGGTTATATTTATTTTTATTTTTAAAATGTGTATTATGTCTTTCAACATTAGTCATTTTAATATGTAATGTACTGGCGGTGTCTAGCTCAGTCAGAAAATCACCTAGGCAGTTGTATATATAATTCTGGATGGAGGTAAAATCTGGGGGTTTATAAGCATAAAGTTGTTCACTTAAGTCTTAGAAATGGATTAGATTGCCCAAAGGCTATTATAATTATTAAAACACAGAGATAAAAGAAAAGGGCTTGTAGCTGAGCTGTGATGCGCTTCAAATTTTAACATCCAAGCAGAAGAGTCTAGGCTGGCAAACAGTGCTGTGGATGAGCAGCCACAGAGAGAAAACATAGAAGGAGAACATCCTGATGTCAGGACTCCAAATTGAGAATGTTCTCAGAAATAAACACAAATCACATTTCCTGCCCCTCCACCCATGTGCACCATAGTCCCCAGGCAGGCAGTAGCATCCCAGCCCCTCAACCTCAAGCCCAACCTATGCTCAGGGTAGTCAGTGGCTCATTGGGCCACCCAACTGTGCAAGCTTGGGCTCCCTAAATCTTTCACTTCTTCCTACATATCAGGAACCCATGACACTTCACATGTGTGCCCCAAGTGTCCAAACCATAGTGGCCAGCCCCTTGACCCACATTTAAAATAAGCATCTTCCAGGGCAGTGATTGGCACACTTTTCTGTAAAGGACCAGATAGTAAATATTTTAGGCTTTTTATGTTAAGAAGTCTGTACTGTAATTCCTTAATTCTACAAAAGCAGTTATAGACAATATGTCAGGGCATGGCAGTGTGCCAATAAAACTTTTTTTTTTTTAACAAAAATAAGTGGCAGAGTGGATTTGGTCAATGGGCACTGGTTTTCCTGCCCTCACTGTAAAGATTCTTTTTAAATGGCCTTAGAAGACATTTTAAGGACATACATATTTACATACAATATTTTCATTTAACACAGCTCTCACAATTGGTTTAAAAATTAAGGGCAGGGAGATGTGAAAAAAAAAAAAAGTCTTCCTTCCTTTAACAGGGATAGTTTTACATCAGAAACTGGAAAACTTAATTGCATGTGTAATAATGTAATTAAGGGGCTTTAGTATACTAACTGTCAGCACTGAGCTATTACCACTATAGCCCGCTGTTTTGATGAAATGTCAATGGTGAAATACTGCATCAAGAAATGTCCCTGGCAACTTTGATGACAAAATGTCAATGATAAGATGCTGCAAGGAGAAATGGTCCTACAATGAAATGTTGCCTAACAAGATGTCCTTATGATGGCATGGTCAATGAAATGTCACCACGACAAAAGAAAATACACATACACATAAACACACACCAAGAAATGACTTGGCTACTTGGCTGCCTAATTACTTTCAACCTAATTTAAATTGATAGAAAGCCTTTTAACTTTTTAAATCAGAGTGCTAGCACATTTAAATGCCAAAAAGACTTTTCTCCCTTTTCTTGCTGGGCCACTGCAGGTGGCCTCTTTCATCTCTGTGCTTCTCACTCTGCAGAATGTTGCCTGAGCAGGTGATGCTGGCATCTCTGAGTCAAGAGAGCTAGTTCAATCGCCTGCTTTGCGTTCCCCACCTTTCCCACCTCCTTCCCAGTTGGAACAGTTAAGTTCTCTGTGAAAGCTCTTGCAAATGATGACAGGAAGAAGAGTTCTCAGGAAAGCAACTGAGCTTTAATGTGAGTAAAACTGTTCCAAATGTAAAACACATTTGAAAATCTAAATGTGTGCCCCCCGAAACCACATCAATAGCACCTTTAATGATCTTCAGAACCAGCCTTTTCTCTTCCAGTCAGTGGGAAGATTGTTTCAAATCTGTTTGTGCCTGAAGCACTTTTGATTGTGACAGTCTTCTCATTCATGGGCTAAACATGGCGTCCCACTGGAAGTGCCACCCAGGTTCACAGCAATACAGTATGATATGAAAGCATAAACAGAAGTCAGAACTGCATTTCTCCTCTGAGATAACAAGTACAACTAGATTTTTAGACCACCTATTATGCCATAAAAAATAAAAGGGAAAGGAAAATAAGACCTACTTTATGTCAGCTGCCTGGTTCGTGGGAATGAACCAGGTCAATATGCAGCCCTTTAAATGACTTCTGTAGACAGTACCTTAATCCTAGCTTTTAGCCAATTGTTAAAATTTTTCATAAGATAAAAGCAGAGATATTAACATTCATCTGAAGTGCTTTCTGCTTTTTTTGTGTGTTGGATAATCAAAATTGATTAAATAATGAATCATTTCACAACCTGCCTTAGTTTTTCCCTTTTGCTTTGAATACCTGAGTAAAAATAGAGCTCAGCCATACCTAATGTTTAGGCTTCCCAACATACAGATTAAGACTTTGGATTCTTGTAACCCTGTTTTTCACAGTAATGAGCTGACTGGATAAAATAACACTGGTTTTCTGTATAGATATACTCCACCCTCATTATAGAACTATTTCAAAAGCCAAGGATATTGAAAGTTATAACAGTAATGTCAGCCCTCATGATTAAATCATGAGGCACATGAGTTTTTCGTTTAAATTTGATGTTCTCATGATCTCAATATTTTTCATGCAAATCTTGTTATTTCTGCATCCTTTCACACTCCAGCTTAAATTGCTTGTCAATCGTCGTGCTTTTCTTGAGTGCAGCACTTCTGAGCTTCTCCAATACGATTTTCTACGTCTATTTATATCTACTTCTTTAGTATATTTTCCTTTAAAGAAGACATTGGTATAGCATTCCAAATCGCATTTAATAAAGTCTTTTGAATTGGGAACAGTGACTTTAGAGGCCAAAGAAGATGAGGCCAGAGGACTGGTTTGGCTAAGGGGTGGGGGTAAGGAGGAACTATAGGTTAAGAGAGGAAGAACCCCTTTTATATTTTAACATTTGTAACTTTTTTTTTTTTTGACAGTATAACTAGAGTGTTACACTAGGGATTGATTTGAGCAAGGGCAAAACTGCAGCCTAACAGAGAGAAACACTATTAATTGGAAGATCATTACAAAGTTAGGTAACAAAAAAAGCCCTCATAAAATAACCATTGAAACCTCAAATCTTTCAAGGCATCCCAATTTTCCAGAACTTATAAGCCTTCAATTTACAGTTTTTCAGCCAAATGTTTTCTCTTTAGTGAATACTATTTCTGATGTCCATAACATTTCCTGGTTGCATCATCCATTTTGACCTTAGAAACAGAAGGAAAGAGAACGAGTCACAAATACACTTCCATCAGGTCAGTACGCTTTCTCTTTCTGAATTTACAAGACTTGCCCTATAGATATCTACAATTGCACAGACAAGGTTTAGCACCCTTATGAGGTCCCCTAGTGCTCCATCTTACTTTTTCATACAGAGGAACATATTGCCACGTATCTTGTAAAATCAGCTAATGTGCTTGCAAGGAACTGGGATGTCACTGGTACAACAAGACATGCAGTGATGTGCACTCATGTAGTTGAGGACACTTCTAATTGATTTGCCATACCACTGTTCTCCTTGAAACATTGCTTAAGGAAAAAAAAAAAAAAAAAACATTTGAATAATCTTACACTGTTTTAGGGATTCCTGATGTTTGCTAATGAATACACCACGCAGCTTTATATTTCAAACGTGTTCTCGAATGTGTAACCTACTTATTGCTTTTTCTATGCATTTTTATATTCCAGAGGATCCTCTAGTGACAGAACATTTTCAATCATTACTTCTCTTTGGTGGAATCAATTACCTCCTGATAGATTCCCTTTCCAAGTTTAAAATTGCATTTAAAAACTCATCTCTTTTCTGAATTCTAATTGGATGTACTTTGAACTCTAGATTCTTTTAGTGAATATTTGTTTATAAATTTTCTATGATTTAAAGGGCTTATTAACACACATAAGCTGAGTGTATAATCAACATATGATACATAATTCCTTTGGAAATTTAGCTTTATTAAACAAAGTTTTTATTTATTCTCAAAGGAAAGACTAAAAGTAGAATACTGAAAAAGTAAAAATTGACAAGTAATAATATATTTTAAGCCTACTTTGTTCTGTCTACACAGTTTGCTTAAAGTCCTATTTGAGGACATGCAAAATAGTATTGCCTATAATTGTCTACCTTTTACATACAGAATCATACATAGTGGCTCATTTATATTCTTTATATTACAAAGCAGCCCATCAACTTTTCAGTGTTTATTGTTTTGCAAGCATACTAATCTGCAGAATAACCAGGAGAAGAGAAAGTAAGTAAAACATACCTTTAAATAAATATACTACTATGCACAAAACTTTCATTGACAGCTGTCATGTACAAAGCATTTTATTTGTCTTATTATATTTGTTTTTTTATAATAATCCAATGAGATGGGAATTTTTAAGCTTGTTTTTCAGATGGGGAATATAGGAATGAGCTAAAATTACCTGTTGGAATTTGCACAATTAATTAGCAACAGAGTTGGGATCTAAACCTAGATATAGCTTACTCCAAAGCTATTCACTCTGTTTCTCATATGGCACCATATCTCTCAAGGTCAGTGGTAAAACATCCTTGGTTGCAAATAATTTCAATTTGACCTATAAAAGAAAATTTTAGGGCTTCACTTAGAACTACATTTTTGATTTAAAAAAGAAAAATCTTACTGTTCATTAACTTTGTTTTTCTTAGTTCCTAATATGATATACAGAACAGTAAATGGGTAGAGAGAAGACACTAATGACTAATGATAAATATAGATCTGCCAACCTCTCTTAAGATCCCATGGAAGTCACACAGTGACATGCAAATAATGCAAATCTTTATTTCCAGTCTCAGCACTCTGGGGGATTTAGCACTATTCCAATAGTGACAAAATCCAACTGCAAAAGTCAAACTATAGAAAATCTATCCTAGCTCTTCCTGACTTGTGGTGAGTGCAAGACCAATCTTTTAAGACAATGTCACAAAATTTTAGGCCTTGGTCTTTTTTTCAAAAAGTGGCTGGCTAATGTCTTTAAAAATTTGAATTTGAATGTCTTCAAATTTTCAAATGTTTGCTTCAATCACAGGCCCTACACACTGCCATCTTTTCTCAAACTACTTGAATTACTTATATCACCTTTTTGGCCATGAAAATATTTGAGTTTGGGAATCTTATCCTGGTGTGTCATTACTTTGCCAACAAAGATCCGTATAGTCAAAGCTATGGTTATTCAAGTAGTCAGATGTGAGAGTTGGACCATAAAGTAAGCTGAGTGCCAAAGAATTGATGCTTTTAAATTGTGGTCTTGGAGAAGACTCTTAGGGTCCCTTGGACTGCAAGGAGATCCAATCAATTAATCCTAAAGGAACTCAGTCCTGAATATTCACTGGAAGGACTGATGCTGAAGCTGAAACTCCAATACTTCGGCTACCTGATGCAAGGAGCTGACTCATTAGTAAAGACCCTGATGCTGGGAAAAATTGAAGGCAGGAGGAGAAGAGGATCAAAGAGATTTAGATGGTTGGATGGTATCACTGACTCAATGGACATGAATCTGAGAAAGCTCCGGGAGTTGGTAATGGCCAGGGAAGTCTGGAGTGCTGCAGTCCATGGGGGTCACAAAGAATTGGACATGCTTGTGTGACTGAACTGAACTGATCCTGATGTGTCATGTAAAGATAAGCTTCTTTTCCTACTTATTCTAATTCTACCCATGGTTCTTCTGGAGTACCCAACAAGGTTGTGATTAGATGATTCTACCTTGGGCTCAAAATTTTAGATGGCACTAAAAAATCAGCCATCAAAATAGAGTTTTAATGAAATTAAAAAAATAAAAATAAATAATCCAAAAATTATGATAAACAAAATAAAAGCATCACCTATTCCTTACTCTGGTATCCAAATTGCTCTTAAGAGACTGTTTTATTTTTATACTAATAGCCTCAAATCCAAGGCCTTCATTCTTACTTAATTAGTCTCTGCTTGTTCTGCCTCATCTCTAAATCTGAAAAAAAAGCGGAATAGCAGCCAATCCTGATTAGAAGGGAACTCAAACAGCAAAGCCATGTAACTCTCTTTAGAATAGGGACCTACATTCAGTACACATTTGAAAAATCCTCTGCATAGCTAATAATTTTGAAGCAAAATGCATGTGTGCCAAGTTGCTTCAGTCATGTCTATATCTTTGTGACTTGATGGACTGTAGCCCGCCAGGCTTCTCTGTCCATGGGATTCTCCAGGCAAGAATACCAAAGTGGGTTGCCATGCCTTCCTCCAGGGCATCTTTCAGATGCAAGGATCAAACCCATATCGCCTATGTTTCCTGCATTGCAGGTAGATTCTTCACCACTGAGCCACCCGGGAAACCCCAAACCAAAATAGCTAACAATTATTGAGCATTTCTGTGGAGGTCCTGTGCTAGGCACTTTATTTGAAGTATTTTTCCTAATTCCTGACAACTATTGTATATGATAGAGTTGTTATTTGCCAAATCAATACATGGTAGAGTAAGAAATTGAAGTTCGGTTCAGTTGCTCAGTCATATGTGACTCTTTCAGACCCTATGGACTGAAGCACACCAGGCTTCACTGTCCATCACCAACTTCCAGAGCTTACTCAAACTCGTGTCCACCAAGTTGGTGATGCCATCCAACCATCTCATCCACTGTCGTCCCCTTCTCCTCCCACCTTCAATCTTTCCCAACGTCAGGGTCTTTTCCAATAAATCAGTTCTTCACATCAGGTGGCCAAAGTATTGGAGTTTCATCCTCAGCATCAGTCCTCCAATGCATATTCACGACTGATTTCCTTTAAGATTGACTGGTTGGATCTCCGTGTGGTCCAAGAAACTCTCAAGAGTCTTCTCCAACACCATAGCTCAAAAGCATCAATTCTTCAGTGCTCAGCTTTCTTTCGGAGAAAGCAATGGCACCCCACTCCAGTACTCTTGCCTGGAAAATCCCATGGATGGGGGAACCAGGTAGGCTGCAGTCTATGGGGTCGCTAAGAGTCGGACATGATTGAGCGACTTCACTTTCACTTTTCACTTTCATGCATTGGAGAAGGAAGTGGCAACCTACTCCAGTGTTCTTGCCTGGAGAATCCCAGGGACAGGGAAGCCTGGTGGGCTGCCTATGGGGTTGCACAGAGTCAGACACTACTGAAGTGCCTTAGTAGCAGCAGCAGCAGCAGCTTTCTTTAGAGTCCAACTCTCACATCCATACATGACTACTGGAAAAACCATAGCTTTCACTACCCAGACCTTTGTTGGCAAAGTAATGTGTCTGCTTTTAAATATGATGTGTAGGTTGGTCATAGCTTTTCTTCCAAGGAGTAAGCATCTTTTAATTTCATGGCTGCAGACACCATCTGCAGTGATTTGGGAGCCCAAGAAAACAAAGTCTCTCACTGTTTCCATTGTTTACTCATCTATTTGCCATGAAGTGATGGGATCAGATGCCATGATCTTAGTTTTCTGAATGTTGAGCTTTAAGCCAACTTTCTCACTCTCCTCTTTTACTTTCATCAAGAGGCTCTTTAGTTCTTCTTTGCTTTCTGCCATAAGGGTGGTGTCATCTGCATATCTGAGGTTATTGATATTTCTCCCAGCAATGTTGATTCCAGCTTGTGCTTCATTCAGCCTGGCATTTCTCATGATGTACTCTGAATATAAGTTAAATAAGCAGGGTGACAATATACAGCCTTGACATACTCCTTTCCTGATTTGGAACCAGTCTCTTGTTCCATGTCCAGTTCTCACTGTTGCTTCTTGTCCAGATTTCTCAGGAGGCAAGTCAGGTGGTCTGGTATTCCCATCTCTTTAAGAATTTTCCACAGTTTCTGGTGATCCAGACAGTCAAAGGCTTTGGCATAGTCAATAAAGCAGAAGTAGATGTTTTTCTGGAACTATCTTGCTTTTTGGATGATCCAATGGATGTTGGTATTTGATCTCTGGATCCTCTGCCTTTTCTAAAACCAGCTTGAGCATCTGGAAGTTCACAGTTCATGTACTGGTGAAGACTGGCTTGGAGAATTTGAGCATTGCTTTGCTAGCCTGTGATTTAAGTGTAATTGTGTGGTAGTTTGAGCTTCTTTGACATTGCCTTTCTTTGGGATTGGAATGAAAACTGACATTTTCCAGTCCTGTGTCCACTTCTGAGTTTTCCAAATTAAAGTAAGACATCATAATCACAGAAAACCCATTTTTAAGGAAGTAACTAGAACTGACCTTAAATCATAGATAGAAAGAGAAATGATTTTATCTTAAAAAGCAGAGACTAGTTATACCAAGAGAGCTTGTTATTTAAAGCTGGTTGTTATCATGGGATAATATTTGGAGTTTTTTAGCAGATTTTTTTTTTGTTTGTTTCTTATATCATCATCACCATCATCATTATGTTGATAACTGCATTGCAAATCTTCACTGACACAAGGATATTCATTGCTTAAGGGGGAGGACAGATATAGTCTGGTCTTCCCCAGTAGCTCAGATGGTAAAGAATATGCGTGCAATTCAGGAGACCCGGGTTGTATCCCTGGATCGAGACTATCCCCTGGAGAAGCTAATGGTAATCTACTCCAGTATTCTTGCCTGGAGAATTCCATAGACATAGGAGCCTGGAGGCTCCTGTCCTCTGATCCTACTGTCCATGGGGATCACAAAGAGGCAGACATGACTGAATGACTAACACACAGAGGTACGGTCTAGGACAAAAAAAAAAAAAAAAAAGCAATTTTTCTGTTTTAAATCTCGAGTGATTTTTAAAATACTCCAGCAGAGACTATGAACTTGAATGCCACCCTCCCTGCAATTTTAATTGTTATTTTTGATACAAAGTAGGCACTTTTATTTCCAAAAGCTTGGGTGGTGAAAATATCAAGAGCCACAGTGTAGAGGACTCCGATCTGGTTGTAGCATAAATCAGAGCAAGGAGAACTTCCGGATGATGTAAGAGCTCCCAAGGAGGTTAAGACCTTGACCAGGAGGATTGAGAGGAAAATTTGGAGAAGATGTGATTAGAGTTAGGTGTGCTGAGTTCCTGTATGCAGGAAAACAGCAAGTGTTGCAGAAACCTCACACTCAACACGATGCCTGAGAGGTTAGTAGCACTGACTGTGGGCCTGAGAGCAGTGTCACATGGTTTGGTATTACATGCCTCAGCAGTGGGCAGGGAAAACAATCGTGACTGTTGAAGTGAATGTACTTGAAGTGAAAAGGATGCAGAATGAGTATACCTGAAAACTGAAGTCCATGGCAGGACCTCAGACATCCTCAGTAGATGAACAGGGGTGAGGCATACTCAGTATAGGCCATAGAGGATGGAGAGGACCACAGACTTTTTGCAGCACTCCTCTGTTACTTCACTGACCCATGCCAAACAGCTCTGCCTCTATGCCATGCTGTTATGTTAACTTTCCCTGGAGCCACAGCCATCCATGGAGAAGGAAAGGTGAAAAAGGAGGTAACAAATACTATATTGACTGCATAGTGGTCTCAAAGAGATTTAAATTCGAAGCAATCATGTCTACTCTTGAATTTGCAAGAATAAAATATCCTTGATCTTCAGAAATGGAGAAGAGTGAAATAAAGTTATCACAGAGGAAAAATAGAAAGATGTTATTGTATATTTGTGTTATAGTTGTAAATTTATAGTACCTATAGGAAAATAATTTGGGGCTTCCCAGGTGGCGCTAGGAGTAAAGAACCCACATGCCAATTCAGGAGATATAAGAGATGCGAATTCAATCCCTGGGTTTGAAGATCCCCTAGAGGGGGGCATGGCAACCCACTCCAGGATTCGTGTCTGGAGCATCCCATGGACAGAGGAGTCTGGCAGGCTCCAATCCATGGGGTCACACAGAGTCAGACATGACTGAAGCAACTTAGCCTGCACACATGCATAAGAAAATAATTTAACGATGTTATGGTATTATAATCTTCAATTATCTAGAAAATTAACCTATGTGGAACTGTACTCTCTCACCATGACAGAGAGTTCAGTTCAGTTCTTTTCAGTTCATTTCAGTTGCTTAGTCGTGTCCGACTCTTTGCGACCCCACGAATCACAGCACTCCAGGCCTCCCTGTCCATCACTAACTCCCGGAGTTTACTCAGACTCACGTCCATCGAGTCAGTGATGCCATTCAGCCATCCCATCCTCTGTAGTCCCCTTCTCCTCCTGCCCCCAAACCCTCCCAGCATCAGAGTCTTTTCCAATGAGTTAGAGCATCCATTTGTATATAAAATATCAAATTTTGTTATATACCTAACAATAGAATCAGAAGTATAAAACTAAATATTCTAGAGATTTTAATATAATAATCTTGTGTATTTTATGCCTGCTATATCTTGGGACTTATAGATATCAGTTTCTACCAAAACCCAGTAAATAAAAAAAGTAAGATATTTTTGTGAATGGACATCAGCACTGATCAACCATTCTTCCAGTATTTTTCAGGTTATCAACTAGGTTTGATAATTTTTTTTCCTAAGTTCAGATTCATTTTCTATATTAAAAACTCTGTTGTACATGTTTAAGGAGTTTGATATATTTTTTGTTCTAAAACTAGCCCATATTTAAATTGTTAGTAACAGTGGAAATCAATACAAGAAAAATGGAGGAATTAAGAGTAAAGACAGTGTCTGGTAGAAAAAAGCCACTCTTTTGGTTATTCTTTCAAACTTGAAAGAATTATAAATGCTACAACAGCAGACGAGGAGACTCAGCTGCTTTGTTAAGAACTTATTTTAGCTACATGCTCAAGGTGAGGAAGTGTTTCATTTGTATAATGTGTGCTTCTGGGATTCATGATCTCTACTAGAGAAAGAGCAAACATCCTGATGAATCACCATAAGAAATGTAAAAACTTTAAGGAGCCCCCAAAATAGAAAGTCAACAAAAGTTCTCTGCCTGGGCAAAGAGATTTCAGATAGTAAGACAAAATTTTTATCTACAGGGCTATTTTTTTCTCCAATATATGGAAGGAAAGTTAAGCCTATTGTGATATGCTATGAAGACTACAAATATTAGAAATCAGTAAAAACTTTCTCTTTTCTGAAATCAAGGTAAGCTACTCTGGCAAACTTTAGCTACCTTAAAGATCCTCCTATTAATAGCTTCAGTCGTGTCCCACCCTTTGTGACCCCATGGACTGTAGCCCTCCAGGCTTCTCTGTCCATGGGATTCTCCAGGCAAGAATACTGGAGTGGGTAGCCATTCCCTTTTCCAGAGGAATCTTCTTGACCCAGGGATAAAACCCAGGTCTCCCACATTGCAGGCAGATTCTTTACTGTCTGAGCCACCAGGGAACCCCCAGAGATCCTCCTGACTCACATATTTCTTTTAATTATTGATAATTTAAAAAGTTAACTTATATAATTTCTTTTTGTTTTTTTTTAGTTTCTTATTTTTTTAATTTTAAAATCTTTAATTCTTATATGTGTTCCCAAACATGAACCCCCCTCCCACCTCCCTCCCCATAACATCTCTGTGGGTCATCCCCATGCACCAGCCCCAAGCATGCTGTATCCTGCATCAGACATAGACTGGTGATTCAATTCTTACATGATAGTATACATGATAGAATGCCATTCTCCCAAATCATCCCACCCTCTCCCTCTCCCTCTGAGTCCAAAAGTCCGTTATACACAGCTGTGTCTTTTTTCCTGTCTTGCATACAGGGTCGTCATTGCCATCTTTCTAAATTCTTACTTTGAACTAATCAACATATTATTTTGATCCAGAGTAATAAAAGAACAGCATTGCTTTTCTACTATATATTTGGAAACATCACCTGTTATCTGATAGAATAATTATTGTTATTTTGGTTTCTAGAGTAAAAGCAAATGGCAGGTAGAATGCAAGTAGGGATTGCTGGGAAGAAGGCCAGAGGAAATTAGAGTTAGAAATGTAAAATGTGTGCAAGAGTTTGTCTAAGGAAAAGCAAAGCCACTTTGTTTGGAAAAGGTTGAAATCTCATTATTTTGCAAGAGGTACATTAACGACTGCAGAGGCTTCAGGAATTCCAGGTAATCAAGAGTCTTAGAAGCTCAGTGAGCCAGCATGCTTCTTCCCATGAATGCTGCCTCTATAAAGCAGATTTTTCATTTTCACATTAATAGCGTGGTTGAGAAGCTCTTGATAGAGTAGCTTCTGGGGGAATGGAATTTGTCTGAAGAAGAAATAAGCCTGGAAAAGCCAGAGTAGCCATAACTAAAGGCTGAAATTTACTTCCCTACCGGACCCTCTGTTTTCGGTAGGTCGGTGGGGAAAGCTGTTTTTGAAATCGTGGTATGTTTCTGACAGTTTAGAACTCCTGAAATTATTGGGGATCTGAAAGACAAGGATCTTTAAAAGTCTCTGGTGAGCAGATTTTATTTCTTTAATTAAATAAAATGTTTAAAGAGACAGAAAAAAGGTGCCTGGTGTCTCCCCAGGTTCCTCTAAGCAGCTGTATTTGTGATAAATCTGTAGCGCCTTTCCTCTCTGTCTCCTATTACTCTGTTAGTCGCTGACTGTAGCCTGAGATAAAGTGATTGCTGTTCCCTGTCTCTTCATTTCCACCTCCTAACTGTGCTCCTTGATCACTGCTCTCCTACCTTCACACATTTTCTCCCTGATGTCCTCATTTCTTCATAGCACCATTTCAAGTGTAGATTTCCCTGGTGGAGAGATACAGCATGGTCTGAAAACAAAACAGAACAGAATTCTATATTGATGTAGATAGCCCAGACAATGAAGTCAGATTTTTTTTAAAAGGAAAAACCAGAACCCGAAAGGAAAAGAAAAAGAAAGAAATAAGTAGGAAATAAAGCAAAGGGGACCTAAAATCAAGGTGCAAGTTGATTTTCCTCAGACTTTCAACTCATTAGAGCTCTGAACAATTTATTCCATAAATATGTGAAGAGTTGACTCACTGGAAAAGACTCTGATCCTGGGCGATATTGGGGGCAGGAGGAGAAGGGGACGACAGAGGATGAGATGGCTGGATGGCATCACTGACTTGATGGACATGAGTCTGAGTGAACTCTGGGAATTGGTGATGGACAGGGAGGCCTGGTGTGCTGTGATTCATGGGGTCGCGAAGAGTCGGACACGACTGAGCGACTGAAATGAACTGAACTAAACTGATGCAAAGGTAGGTTTGTATGAGAGGTAAGTTTAAAGAGTTACAGACATTCCCTGGAGCATTGGGAAATATTAAATATGATCACAGCCCTTTTCTTACCTCATCTGATACACTATGTTGTGGTAAGGGCAAAAAGTCACCTCTGGCTTTATAACTCCCAATACTAAAGCTTTCATATATTAAATTTTATAAAGTTTGCATAAATAAAATTAATACTATATATACTATTTTGTAGTTTTATTAAAAAAACACTTAAAGTATTGATAATACATACCCAGTTAATAAACAAGAATAATATTAAAATCTTATTTCTAACAAAACAGACTTCTCTGCCTTGCACTTTCTTATTCTCTGACTTGGGCTTCCTGGGTGGCTCAGGGGTAAAGAATCTGCCTGCAATGCAGAAGACTCAGGAGACGTCAGTTCAATCCCTGGGTTTGAGAGATCCCCTAGAGAAGGCAATGGCTACGCACTCCAGTATTCTTACCTGGAGAATTCCATGGATGGAGGAGTCTTACAGGCAGGTTACAGTCCACGGGGTTGCAAAGAGTCAGCCAAGACTTCGCAACTAAATCACCACCACCACTAACACCATTCTCTGCCTTGCAGTTCTTTTTTTTTTTTTTTTTTTTGATATTTCTTTCTTTTTTTTTTTTTTTAATTTTAAAATCTTTAATTCTTACATGTGTTCCCAAACATGAACCCCCCTCCCACCTCCCTCCCCATAACATCTCTGTGGGTCATCCCCATGCACCAGCCCCAAGCATGCTGTATCCTGCGTCGGACATAGACTAGCGATTCAATTCTTACATGATAGTATACTTGATAGAATGCCATTCTCCCATATCATCCCACCCTCTCCCTCTCCCTCTGAGTCCAAAAGTCCGTTATAGACAGCTGCGTCTTTTTTCCTGTCTTGCATACAGGGTCGTCATTGCCATCTTTCTAAATTCCATATATATGTGTTAGTATACTGTATTGGTGTTTTTCTTTCTGGCTTACTTCACTCTGTATAATCGGCTCCAGTTTCGTCCATCTCATCAGAACTGATTCAAATGAATTCTTTTTAACGGCTGAGTAATACTCCATTGTGTATATGTACCACAGCTTTCTTATCCATTCATCTGCTGAGGGACATCTAGGTTGTTTCCATGTCCTGGCTATTATAATCAGTGCTGCGATGAACATTGGGGTACATGTGTCTCTTTCAATTCTGGTTTCCTTGGTGTATATGCCCAGCAGTGGGATTGCTGGGTCATAAGGGAGTTCTATTTGCAATTTTTTAAGGAATCTCCACACTGTTCTCCATAGTGGCTGTACTAGTTTGCATTCCCACCAACAGTGTAGGAGGGTTCCCTTTTCTCCACACCCTCTCCAGCATTTATTGCTTGCAGATTTTTGGATTGCAGCCATTCTGACTGGTGTGAAGTGGTACCTCATTGTGGTTTTGATTTGCATTTCTCTGATAATGAGTGATGTTGAGCATCTTTTCATGTGTTTGTTAGCCATCCGTATGTCTTCTTTGGAGAAATGTCTATTTAGTTCTTTGGCCCATTTTTTGATTGGGTCGTTTATTTTTCTGGAATTGAGCTGCATAAGTTGCTTGTATATTTTTGAGATTAGTTGTTTGTCAGTTGCTTCATTTGCTATTATTTTCTCCCATTCAGAAGGCTGTCTTTTCACCTTGCTGATATTTTCCTTTGTTGTGCAGAAGCTTTTAATTTTAATTAGATCCCATTTGTTTATTTTTGCTTTTATTTCCAGAATTCTGGGAGGTGGATCATAGAGGATCCTGCTGTGATTTATGTCTGAGAGTGTTTTGCCTATGTTCTCCTCTAGGAGTTTTATAGTTTCTGGTCTTACATTTAGATCTTTAATCCATTTTGAATTTATTTTTGTGTGTGGTGTTAGAAAGTGATCTAGTTTCATTCTTTTACAAGTGGTTGACCAGTTTTCCCAGCACCACTTGTTAAAGAGATTGTCTTTACTCCATTGTATATTCTTGCCTCCTTTGTCAAAGATGTGTGTGGATTTATCTCTGGGCTTTCTATTTTGTTCCATTGATCTATATGTCTGTCTTTGTGCCAGTACCATACTGTTTTGATGACTGTGGCTTTGTAGTAGAGCCTGAAGTCAGGCAAGTTGATTCCTCCAGTTCCATTCTTCTTTCTCAAGATTGCTTTGGCAATTCGAGGTTTTTTGTATTTCCATACGAATCTTGAAATTATTTGTTCTAGTTCTGTGAAAAATATGGCTGGTAGCTTGATAGGGATTGCATTGAATTTGTAAATTGCTTTGGGTAGTATACTCATTTTCACTATATTGATTCTTCCGATCCATGAGCATGGTATATTTCTCCATCTATTAGTGTCCTCTTTGATTTCTTTCATCAGTGTTTTATAGTTTTCTATATATAGGTCTTTAGTTTCTTGGGGTAGATATATTCCTAAGTATTTTATTCTTTTCGTTGCAATGGTGAATGGAATTGTTTCCTTAATTGCTTTTTCTACTTTCTCATTATTGGTGTATAGGAATGCAAGGGATTTCTGTGTGTTGATTTTATATCCTGCAACTTTACTATATTCATTGATGAGCTCTAGTAATTTTCTGGTGGAGTCTTTCGGGTTTTCCATGTAGAGGATCATGTCATCTGCAAACAGTGAGAGTTTTACTTCTTTTCCAATTTGGATTCCTTTTATTTCTTTTTCTGCTCTGATTGCTGTGGCCAAAACTTCCAGAACTATGTTGAATAGTAGCAGTGAAAGTGGACACCCTTGTCTTGTTCCTGACTTTAGGGGAAATGCTTTCAATTTTTCACCATTGAGGATAATGTTTGCTGTGGGTTTGTCATATATAGCTTTTATTATGTTGAGGTATGTTCCTTCTATTCCTGCTTTCTGGAGAGTTTTTATCATAAATGGATGTTGAATTTTGTCAAAGGCCTTCTCTGCATCTATTGAGATAATCATATGGTTTTTATTTTTCAATTTGTTAATGTGGTGAATTACATTGATTGATTTGCGGATATTGAAGAATCCTTGCATCCCTGGGATAAAGCCCACTTGGTCATGGTGTATGATCTTTTTAATGTGTTGTTGGATTCTGATTGCTAGAATTTTGTTGAGGATTTTTGCATCTATGTTCATCAGTGATATTGGCCTGTAGTTTTCTTTTTTTGTAACATCTTTGTCAGGTTTTGGTATTAGAGTGATGGTGGCCTCATAGAATGAGTTTGGAAGTTTACCTTCCTCTGCAATTTTCTGGAAGAGTTTGAGTAGGATAGGTGTTAGCTCTTCTCGAAATTTTTGGTAGAATTCAGCTGTGAAGCCGTCTGGACCTGGGCTTTTGTTTGCTGGAAGATTTCTGATTACAGTTTCAATTTCCGTGCTTGTGATGGGTCTGTTAAGATTTTCTATTTCTTCCTGGTTCAGTTTTGGAAAATTGTACTTTTCTAAGAATTTGTCCATTTCTTCCACGTTGTCCATTTTATTGGCATACAACTGCTGATAGTAGTCTCTTATGATCCTTTGTATTTCTGTGTTGTCTGTTGTGATCTCTCCATTTTCATTTCTAATTTTATTGATTTGATTTTTCTCTCTTTGCTTCTTGATGAGTCTGGCTAATGGTTTGTCAATTTTATTTATCCTTTCAAAGAACCAGCTTTTGGCTTTGTTGATTTTTGCTATGGTCTCTTTTGTTTCTTTTGCATTTATTTCTGCCCTAATTTTTAAGATTTCTTTCCTTCTACTAACTCTGGGGTTCTCCAATTCTTCCTTTTCTAGTTGCTTTAGTTGTAGAGTTAGGTTATTTATTTGACTTTTTTCTTGTTTCTTGAGGTATGCCTGTATTGCTATGAACTTTCCTCTTAGCACTGCTTTTATAGTGTCCCACAGGTTTTGGGTTGTTGTGTTTTCATTTTCATTAGTTTCTATGCATATTTTGATTTCTTTTTTGATTTCTTCTGTGATTTGTTGGTTATTCAGAAGTGTGTTGTTCAACCTCCATATGTTGGAATTTTTAGTAGTTTTTCTCCTGTAATTGAGATCTAATCTTAATGCATTATGGTCAGAAAAGATGCTTGGAATGATTTCGATTTTTTTGAATTTATCAAGTTTAGATTTATGGCCCAGGATGTGATCTATCCTGGAGAAGGTTCCATGAGCACTTGAGAAAAAGGTGAAATTCATTGTTTTGGGGTGAAATGTCCTATAGATATCAATTAGGTCTAATTGATCTAATGTATCATTTAAAGTTTGCGTTTCTTTGTTAATTTTCTGTTTAGTTGATCTGTCCATAGGTGTGAGTGGGGTATTAAAGTCTCCCACTATTATTGTGTTATTGTTGATTTCCCCTTTCATACTTGTTAGCATTTGTCTTACATATTGCGGTGCTCCTATGTTGGGTGCATATATATTTATAATTGTTATATCTTCTTCTTGGATTGATCCTTTGATCATTATGTAGTGGCCTTCTTTGTCTCTTTTCACAGCCTTTGTTTTAAAGTCTATTTTATCGGATATGAGTATTGCCACTCCTGCTTTCTTTTGGTCTCTATTTGCGTGGTATATCTTTTTCCAGCCCTTCACTTTCAGTCTGTATGTGTCCCTTGTTTTGAAGTGGGTCTCTTGTAAGCAGCATATAGAGGGGTCTTGTTTTTGTATCCATTCGGCCAGTCTTTGCCTTTTGGTTGGGGCGTTCAACCCATTTACGTTTAAGGTAATTATTGATAAGTATGATCCCGTTATCATTTACTTTATTGTTTTGGGTTCGGGTTTATACACCCTTTTCCTGTTTCCTGTCTAGAGAATATCCTTTAGAATTTGTTGGAGAGCTGGTTTGGTGGTGCTGAATTCTCTCAGCTTTTGCTTCTCTGTAAAGCTTTTGATTTCTCCTTCGTATTTGAATGAGATCCTTGCTGGGTACAGTAATCTGGGATGTAGGTTATTGTCTTTCATCACTTTAAGTATGTCTTGCCATTCCCTCCTGGCCTGAAGAGTTTCTATTGAAAGATCAGCTGTTATCCTTATGGGAATCCCCTTGTGTGTTATTTGTTGTTTTTCCCTTGCTGCTTTTAATATTTGTTCTTTGTGTTTGATCTTTGTTAATTTGATTAATATGTGTCTTGGGGTGTTTCGCCTTGGGTTTATCCTATTTGGAACTCTCTGTGTTTCTTGGACTTGGGTGATTATTTCCTTCCCCATTTTAGGGAAGTTTTCAACTATTATCTCCTCAAGGATTTTCTCATGATCTTTCTTTCTGTCTTCTTCTTCTGGGACTCCTATAATTCGAATGTTGGAGCGTTTCATATTGTCCTGGAGGTCTCTGAGATTGTCCTCGTTTCTTTTAATTCGTTTTTCTTGTTTCCTCTCTGATTCATTTATTTCTACCATTCTATCTTCTATTTCACTAATCCTATCTTCTGCCTCCGTTATTCTACTATTTGTTGCCTCCAGAGTGTTTCTGATCTCATTTATTGCGTTATTCATTATATTTTGACTCTTTTTTATTTCTTCTAGGTCCTTGTTAAACCTTTCTTGCATCTTCTCAATCCTTGTCTCTAGACTATTTATCTGTGATTCTATTTTGATTTCAAGATTTTGGATCATTTTCACTATCAATATTCGGAATTCCTTCTCAGGTAGATTCCCTACTTCTTCCTCTTTTGTTTGGTTTGGTGGGCAACTCTCCTGTTCCTTTACCTGCTGAGTATTCCTCTGTCTCTTCATCTTGGTTATATTGCTGGGTTTGGGGTGGCCTTTTTATATTCTGGTAGTTTGTGGAGTTTTCTTTATTATGGAGCTTCCTCACTGTGGGTGGGGTTCTATCAGTGGCTTGTCAAGGTTTCCTGGTTAGGGAGGCTTGTGTTGGAGTTCTGGTGGGTGGAGCTGGGTTTCTTCTCTCTGGAGTGCAGTGGAGTGACCAGTAATGGGTTATGAGACATCAAGGGTTTTGGAATAATTTTGAGCTGCCTGTATATTGAAGCTCAGGGGAGTGTTCCTGTGTTGCTGGAGAATTTGAGTGGTATGTCTTGTTTTGGAACTTGTTGGCCCTTGGGTGGAGCTTGGTTTCAGTGTAGGTATGAAGGCATTTGATGAGCTCCTATTGCTTAATGTTCCCTGAATTCAAGAGTTCTCTAATGTTTTCAGGCTTTGGATTTAAGCCTCCTGCTTCTGGTTTTCAGTTTTATTTTTACAGTAGCCTCTAGACTTCTCCATCTATACAGCACCGATGATAAAACATCTAGGTTAAAGATGAAAAGTTTCTCCACATTGAGGGACACTCAGAGAGGTTCACTGAGTTACAAGGAGAAGAGAAGATGGAGGGGGTAGTTAGAGGTAACTGGAATTAGATGTGGTGAGATCAAAAGAGGAGAGAGCAAGCTAGCCAGTAGTCACTTCCTTATGTGTGCTCTATAGTCTGGACCGCTCAGAGGTATTTACGGAGTTATACGGGGAAGAGGAGAGGGAGGAAGTAGACAGAGGTGACCAGGAGGATAAGAGAGAGGAATGAGAAGGAGAGAGACAAATCCTGCCAGTAACCAGTTCCTTAGGTGTTCTCCACCGTCTGGAACACACTGAGATTCACAGAGTTGGATAGAGAAGAGATGGGGGAGAAAAGAGACAGAGGCCACCTGGTGGAGAAAAAGGAGAGTCCAAAGGACGAGAGAGTGGTCGAGCCAGTAATCTCGCTCTCATGTAAACATGGGTAGTGAAGTTTGGGTTTTTAAATGTACAAAATTGACAACAGAAACCTAAGAGCAAAGATTAAAAATCTAGAGTAGAGGTTGGATTTTAGAAAATACAATATTAAAGAAAAGAAGCAGAAGGAAAAAGGAAGAAAGAAAAAAACACACAGGAATTATTTAAAAAACAAACAAACAAAAAAACAAAACAAACCAAAAAAAAAAAACAAAAAACCACCAACAACCATCCAAAGGCTATATATGTTGTTTGCCTTAAAAAAAAAAAAAAAAAAGTCTTTTTTTTTTTTTAAATAGTAATAGTAGGTTATAGAAATAAAAATTAGAGGATAAATAGAAGACTTAACAATTAAAAAAATAGTTAGAAAAAAAAAGAAGAAAAAAAGGAAAAAAAAAAAGGAATGATTTTAAAATTATTAAAAATATATCTGGCCGTTCTCTGATGTTTTGGGCCGTGTGGGATCACTTCCAAGGTGGTTCCCTCTGTTTAACTTCTTCTGTTTGCTGGTTTTTTAGGCTCACTAGTTCAGTCGCGCTGTGGGGAGGGGGGATGCTGCAAACAAATAGCACTGTCGTGTGCACAGTGTCTCAGCCCTGCCTGACTTGTCCCTTCTTGCAGCGTACAAACCGCTCCGGCTCTACGATGCTCAGCCGGGAACCGTCTGGGGCCGGCCCTAGGCTGCGTGCACTTCCCCGGTCCAAGCCGCTCAGGCCGCCCTCAGAGGCACAGATTTGGCTGGGACTGCGTTTTGTGCCCTTCCCAGGTCCGAGTAGCTCAGGAGTTTGGCGAGCGCGATCACCGCGGCGTGTCACCTTTTCTGCCGCTGCTTCTCAGCTTTCTGGGTGGACCGCTGGCGTCCCCCGTGAGGCAGATTGTGAGTGTCCAGCACCCCCAGAAGTCTTAGCAAAGAGGCCTGCTTGCAGTTAGGTAATTAAAGTCTCTCCGGGTCTGCAATTGCCCCTTTCCAGTCCTTACGGCTCTGGCTGCCTGTCCCCGGCGGGGGATGGTCTGCAGCCGGCTTTTTCCGTTCCGTCCTTTGTTCTGTGCTCGGTCCTAGCGGTATCTTATGATCGAGCTTTTCGGGCGGTAGCTATCCCACAGTCTGGTTTGCTAGCCCCAGTTAGATCGTTCTGGTTGTGCGTGGGGCGTTCCTGCCCGATTCTTACAAAGCACTGCAGCCCGCGCCTCCCGCGCGTCCCTGCCCTGCCCCCACTTCCCAATGGCGGATGCAGGCATCTGTGCCGCTTTTCCGCTGGGGGAGTTACTGTTGGGCTTGTAATCTCTTGGTCTTAATTATTTCTTTATTTTTCCTTCCTGTTATGTTGCCCTCTGTGTTTCCAAGATTCGCCACCGACTCGGCAGGGAGAGTGTTTCCTGGTGTTTGGAAACCTCTCTTCTTAAAATTCCCTTCCCGGAACGGGCTTCCCTTCCCGGGACGGAGCTCCCTCCCCACCTCCTTTGTCTCCTTTTTCGTCTTTTATATTTTTTCCTACCTGTTTTTGAAGACAATGGTCTGCTTTTCTGGATGCCTGATAACCTCTGCCAGCCTACAGAAGTTGTTTTGTGGAGTTTGCTCGGCGTTGAAATGTTCTTTTGAGGAATTTGTGAGGGAGAAAGTGGTCTTCCCGTCCTATTCCTCCGCCATCTTTATCCCGTCCCCCTGCCTTGCAGTTCTTTTTAACCATTTCTTCTGTGTGTTCGTGTTCATATTCTAAACATATAATAATATTTCTAGTTCTTGATGTATTAATATATAGTTTTGATCTCCTCCATTGACTTCCTATTATGGCAGATGAGGAGCAGGTCTCTCTGGCTTCCTCTCTGTTTTCCCTCCATTAGTCCAATATGAGCATGTTTCGGGTTTGAAGTTAAAGTTATATTTAGTTTTTATGATTAATGCTATTCACTATAGAGCCAAGGAGCATAACTGTTCCCTTTTCTGTGTAATTTTTCCCTAGAGTCAATAATTTTGTTATTGTTCTTATTTGTCTACTTTATTATGTATCAGTTCTTCTCACAACCTCCAATAGCCTTCAGTACAGTTTTCTGCATGATAAAATATATCAGATTATTTTTCCACTGCATTATTTTTCCTCCAGCAGTTTCCCCCCAGAATAGATTCTTATCTTACTGCTCCAGTGTTGACTCCTAATTTTCTAGGCCTGCTATGCAACTGTGATCCCAGAAATTCCCCTTACTTGATTCTTGTTGTTGGAGCTCCATTTCTTGATTTCATGTCTTGCTTATCTGTTACCTTGGCATTAAAAACAAAACAAAACAAAAAAAGCCAATTGAATGAGAATTTTATTTATTTTTGGGTGAATTTACTGAAAATGTTGATGGTATTATTCTACTGCATTGTGCTTTGGAAACAAGATTATCTTAAGCCTCTAGGTACGTAGAATAGTAACTGACCCTTGTGTGTGTGCATAAATAGTCATGTCTGACTCTTTGCAAACCTATGGACTGTTGCCTTCCAGGTTCTGCTGTCCATGGGATTTTCCAGGCGAGAATACTGGAGTTGGTTACCACTTCCTACTCTAGGGGATCTTCCTGACCCAACGATCGAAACTGTGCCTTCTGCATCTGCTGCACTGGCTGGCGGATTCTTTACCACTGCACCACCTGGGAAGCCCACTGACTCTTGAGTTTCTTCTTATTGTTATTAATCTAGTCAACTGTTTTCATAAGGTACTCAATACAATTTCTGAAGAAAGTAATAATCTAGAAATGTAAATACAGTTAATTTCTATAATACTCTATATTACTGAGAAATTATATCTGGGTTTATCTGATATGAGAAATAAAAGCATTAAAGAATTAAACTTTACAAATAAACTGAAAGTTTTTTATGAGGTCACTGACATGAAGCTGCATATGTGTATATGTGTATATGAGCATGTGTATGTATATATATTATGTATGACTTTAAAGCAGTGGGAAAGAACTAACATTAATTGAGTATCTGCTATATTTGCACTAATTATGTCACAGATTGATTTTACAATATTGCTTTTAGTTCTCTGAGGGGTTGGATGGTGTACTTGATGAAGTTTGGACTTTGAAGTTAATAGTCATGGGTTTGAATCCCAGCCCTGATACTTATGAACTGTGTGATCTTGATAAAATTACTTAACTTAGGTTAAGTGTCCCTAGTTTCTTTGCTTTTGAAATGAAATTTACAATATCTACCACATGTGGGGTTGTTCAAGGTATTTAATGATATGGGTAAGGTGACTAGCACATACTACCACTTCTATTAATACAACTGTTACATGACTATGATGCACCCACTATTACCACTCTAACAACAATAACTGCTACTATTGTTACTACTACCTTTTATAGGCAAAGAAACTGAGAGCTTAGCTTAATCAGTTTAATTAAGATCACATGCCTGGTAAGTAGAAGAACAGGAATTTGAAATTGGATCCTTCTGACTGACTCTAAAACCTTCCCAGTATACTGCACATTCTCTATTAGAAGCAAACAAAGCCATTCACATCATTTTAGATCTTTTGAGCTGCAAAATAATACTCATTCCACTGAGCTCTGTAAGGGATGAGGTGGCTCAGAAGGACAATCTTAACTGTGCTTAGCAAGCTAATCACTGTAAGATTTGGAACAAAGGATAGAAAGTTTGTTGTTGCAACCTTTAAAAGAACATTGGTCTTTGGTATTCCAGTGATGAAGTGTAAGACAAATTGTCAATAAAAAATGATGAGTGATTTTGTAAATTGTATCTTGGACGT
This sequence comes from Budorcas taxicolor, assembly GCF_023091745.1. Lineage (NCBI taxonomy): Eukaryota > Metazoa > Chordata > Mammalia > Artiodactyla > Bovidae > Budorcas > Budorcas taxicolor. Next base: position 94,396,970 of record NC_068910.1, read on the forward strand.
TTTGTGTATTATGTGGGAATCTAGATCATGCTGAAAACTTACATTTGAGTCCACCTCCTTGTGATATTATGATGGTGAGCAAGGCCATGATGAGGGAATGTAAAAGGCCAAGTCACTATTGCCAAGTGGAAGTAAAGCCTAAGTATTCCTCTGCTGATCGTGGGCAGGGGAAGCACCTGCTTACTGCTGGGTGGGGCTAAGGATAGGTTCCTAGTAGACTTCTGCTGATCCCACCAGGACAGAGATGGTAAGAGATCTCTTTGTAATTGCTCCCACATAGCCTGCATGGACACTGTGGAGTGGTGAGAGAGCCTTGTTATAGCTGGAAAGTGAGGTTAAGTCCAGGCTTCCAGTGAGGCCTCCTCTGATACCACCAGGGAAGGGAGGGGTCGTCTCATCACCACTTATTGAGAGTGAGAGTTCAGATCCCATGTGGTCTCCACCGGCACCACAGAGCGAGGAGGTTGATGTGTAAGTGCTAGCTCCAGCACCGGCCTGGCAGGGATGGGCATTTCATTGCTGCCAGGTAAAGATCTAAGTTTAGGCTCTTCCTCTATTGGACTTGGTTGATCAAAGTGGGAGGGCAGCCACCATTTTTTCTTTTTTTTACCCCAGTTTTAGTGAGATATGGGCTTTCCTGATAGCTCAGTTGGTAAAGAATCTGCCTGCAATGCAGGAGACCCTAGTTAGATTCCTGGGTCGGGAAGATCCACTAGGGAAGGGTTAGGCTTCCCACTTCAGTATTCTTGGGCTTCCCTTGTGGCTCAGCTGGTAAAAAATCTGCCTGCAGTGTAGGAGACCTGGGTTCGATCCCTGGGTTTGGAAGATCCCCTGGAGAAGAGAAAGGCTACCCACTCCAGTATTCTGGCTTAGAGAATTCCATGGACTGTATAGTCCATGGGGTTGCAAAGAGTTGGACACAACTGAGTGACTTTCACTTTCAGTGAGATGTAATTGACAAATAGCATTATGTAATTTTAAGGTTTACAATGTGATGATTTATATATGTGTACATTATGAAATGATTAACATAATAAGGTTAGTTAACACATCCATTACTTCCTATAGTTACCATTTTTTTGTATATGTGTGTAGCAAAAACATATAAGACTTACCTCTTAGCATATTTCAAGTACACAGTACAATATTGTTAGTCATAGTCACAGTACTCTACCCAGGACTTGTAACTGAAAATTTGTCCCCTTGACCAACATCTCCCCATTTCCCCCATGTCTCCTCTTACATATTTTCCCATGGTGTTTGATTGGAGTAGATAAGTTATTGTTTAAAAGTTTTCTTGCTATGTTGCCCTTACCTAGTCTGTTGTCTAGAGAGAGAAGCCTTTTGTTGGGATATTTTTGGTCTGCAGCTACAGGCATTTCTGTGTTGCTGCTTCTCCAACATCTAGTCTGAGACACATGAGACATAAAGAAAGCCTCATGATTTCACAGCTATGGTATTCCTTAGGTCCCAAGATCCCGAGCTGGTCTGCCTTTCTCTCTGCCTCTTACAGCTTTATGTTTATTTTATATAAACAGTCCAGAGGTTTGGTATTTCTGAGTAGGATTAATAGAGAGAAGTGCTTCAATGTCATATCATATGTGATATCTAGAACTGGAAGTCTTGAACAATTTCAAGTTATATGCTTTTCATTGAATACAAAAACAAAATTGGAATGCTTCACTAGGGAATGGTATGAAAATGCAAACACAGAGGTTGTTCTTAGCTATTTACTATTAAACCTTATACAGTACATATCATTTCTGGGTGATTCTAAGAGCATGCTAAATAAACTAGTGAGGGAGAATAGGAAATAAAATGTTTAAGGGGCTAAGATTACTGAGCTGTCAGTTAAGTTCAGTTCAATCACTCAGTCGTGTCCAACTCTTTGCAACCCCATGGGCCTCAGCACTCCAGGCCTCCCTGTACATCACCAACTCGCGGAGTTTACCCAAACTCATGTCTATTGAGTCAGTGATGCCATCCATCCGTCCTTTGTCATCCCCTTCTCTTCCTGCCTTCCATCTTTTCCAGCATCAGAGTCTTTTCAAATGAGTCAGCTCTTCACATCAGGTGGCCAAAGTATTGGAGTTTCAGCTTCGACATCAGTCCTTCCAGTGAACACCCAGGACTGATTTTCCCTAGGATGCACTGGTTGGATCTCCTTGAAGTCCAAGGAACTCTCAAGAGTCTTCTCCAACACCACAGTTCAAAAGCATCAATTCTTCAGCATTCAGCTTTTTTTATAGTCCAAATATCACATCCATACATGACTACTGAAAAATCCATAGCCTTGACTAGATGGACCTTTGTTGGCAAAGTAATGTCTCTGTTTTTTAATACGCTGTCTGGGTTGGTCATAACTTTCCTTCCAAGGAGTAAACATCTTTTAATTTTATGGCTGCAGTCACCATCTGCAGTGATTTTGGAGCCCCCCAAAAAAGTCTGACACTGTTTCCACTGTTTCCCCATCTATTTCCCACGAAGTGATGGGACCGGATGCCATGATCTTCGTTTTCTGAATGTTGAGCTTTAAGCCAACTTTTTCACTCTCCTCTTTCACTTTCATCAAGAGGTACTTTAGTTCCTCTTCGCTTTCTGCCATAAGGGTGGTGTCATCTGCATATCTGACGTTATAGACATTTCTCCCAGCAATCTTGATTCCAGCTTGCGCTTCTTCCAGCCCAGAGTTTCTCATGATGTACTCTGCATATAAATTAAATAAGCATGGTGACAATATACAGCCTTGACATACTCCTTTTCCTATTTGGAAGCAGTCTGTTGTTCCATATCCAGTTCTAACTGTTGCTTCCTGACCTGCATACAGGTTTCTCAAGAGGCAGGTCAGGTGGTCTGGTATTCCCATCTCTTTCAGAATTTTCCACAGTTTATTGTGATCCACATAGTCAAAGGCTTTGACATAGTCAATAAAGCAGAAATAGATGTTTTTCTGGAACTCTCTTGCTTTTTCGATGATCCAGTGGATATTGGTAATTTGATCTCTGGTTCCTCTGCCTTTTCTAAAACCAGCTTGAACATCTGGAAGTTCATGGTTCATGTATTGCTGAAGCCTGGCTTGGAGAATTTTAAGCATTACTTTACTAGCATGTGAGATGAGTGCAATTGAACTCTGCATTCAAATGGGTATATCTTTCCTTTTTCCCTTTGCTTTTCACAGCTATTTGTAAGGCCTATCCAGACAGCCATTTGGTCTTTTTGCATTTCTTTTTCTTGGGGATGGTCTTGATCCCTGTCTCCTGTACAATGTCATGTACGTCCGGCATATCTAGGCCCTTAAATCTATTTCTCACTTCCACTGTATAATCATAATGGATTTGATTTAGGTCATATCTGAATGGTCTAGTGTTTTCCCTACTTTCTTCCATTTAAGTCTGAATTTGGCAATAAGGAGTTCATGATCTGAGCTACAGTCAGCTCCTGGTCTTGTTTTTGCTGACTGTATAGAGCTTCTCCATCTTTGGCTGCAAAGAATATAATCAATCTGATTTCGGTGTTGACCATCTGGTGATGTCCATGTGTAGAGTCTTCTCTTGTGTTGTTGGAAGAGGGTGTTTGCTATGACCAGTGCATTCTCTTGGCAAAACTCTATTAGCCTTTGCCCTGCTTCATTCTGTATTCCAAGGCCAAACTTGCCTGTTACTCCAGGTGTTTCTTGATTTCCTACTTTGTATTCTAGTCCCCTATAATGTAAAGGACATCTTTTTTGGGTGTTAGTTCTGAAAGGTCCAAGGCAAACCATTCAGTTTAACGGTAATCCAAGTCTATACCCCAACCAGTAATGGTAAAGTAGCTGAAGTTTACTGAGCTATGGTGGGGTCAATACTTGAGACACCTACAGTTTAATATAGTCTGCTGGTGGGAGTGTGAGTACTCCAGAGCCCAGACATTAATACACTCTGTTGTACTCTTGTGGCCTTGTCCTGGAAACTTCTCCTGCAAACTTTTCTTTCTCGTTCTTAATTTTGTGGGTAATCAAGGGAAAACAAAGTTGGCATACTCAATGCTGAAGTTACAATCTGTCTGTACAGCCTTGGAGTAGATGGACAATCAAATCCTCTGCTTATTTCCACATGTGAAATATTAATATAGTCAGAGCCTGCCTTTCATTTAACTTGCAGAAAAAGAGGACTGTTAAGGGATCCTTGTGTAAACTATGCTTTAAATTCTACAACTGAAATTATTTTGAAGAAATTGGCATCTTCCGAAATGAGGGAGCAACAAATAAGGCTGTGTTTTCTTTGTAACAGAGGAGGAATACAATGAAAACTAATAGACTCTAAGCCTCTGTTTGAAGGAGATGCAAAATATGCAAAGAAACAATAGTGAGAGGGGATGCTGACTGGAGTGGGAGTGTGCCAAAACAAACTGGGCCTCCCTGTGAGTTCATCCAGGACTTGCGGTAAGTTGGATCATTGTTGTAATGCCATGTGGGCCAGTCTGTAAATGGTTGATTCTGGCTGAGTTGGTTATTTTCAGCCTTTATTACACAGCACTGGAATTTAGCAGTAATCCTGTGACGGTAAGCAGAAGAGTATCTAACTTTGGAATAAGACTGTTTTCTCTGTGTTAAGGCTAGGTACAAACCATGCATGGTAAGGGGCATTCTCTAACTTAGTAAGCATTATCTTTATTATTATTATTTCTTAAGGACCTCATAATTCCAGGTTGTCTTTCGACAGTGTAGTTCATCTTCATTTACCTTAAGGATTCTATAATATTTAAAATCCCTTGGCCCTCAGGGGCAGGTAGAATCACATCTCACTTGCTCCCCCTAAAAGGCACCAAATCACATTACACCAAAAGGCTCCTTAGAGTACAGCTCTTTGCCAATTACTTGAATTATTTTCAGCCACTTTGGCACATTTCCCCTCCAGACAAAATGAAAATCTTTTCGTCTGCACCAGTGAAGGATTTCATATTTCTTAGTGCTTCCACGCATACACTCTAATGAGAATAAAAGCTTCTCTGTCTCACAGATCTTTCCTACAGTGCCATAATGCAGGGAAAATAACATCCATTTCTAACACATGAAGCCCACATATTTTCTAAAGAAGAGAAAGATATTAACATTACACAAGAAAACTATTTGCTCTTTGCTTTAAATTTCCAAATTTGAACACACCAGAGATTTCAGACTTCAAAACTACATACATCTGTGCTGAGATGTGGCCCCTCTCAGGCGCTTCATTATTGGCACTGAAAGCTGGTTTCATGAGACACCTGTTCTGAGTAAGCAACATGATCAGAGAGTGTCAGCAGGGCAGGCAGATTTTAAATGGAAGATTGTTACTTACCCAAAAGCCATTTGGAAGCTGAAACCTGCAATATCAGCAAACCAACAACACTAACTTAAATATCTCCAAGTACATTGTTAATGCTTCAACCCTCTAAAGATCAGATGACTTCTTTTTAAAAATTTTGTGTCTCAAGAGAATAAATTGTTTCTCCACATTTATCATTTTATAAAAACAGTCTTTATGCACTGATAGCCTTACTTATCTTTCAGTATTCCCTGTTGCCCTTTATTTTTCCTTCTGATTTGTGTGATTTCCTTTCCCCCAGTGCCTACAGCAGCATCTGCTAAAATCACTACCCATTGCTCAGTATTCTTCCCTGTTCTCAATAGCACAGCCTTCAGGATTGAATCCCTTGCCTAGAGCATTAAGGGCTGAGGAGAAAAAATTGCTACTCATTGCTTTGCTTGCAGTTCTTATTTGGACTAGTGCTTGCAGAAATCGAACTGAACTTTCTTCCCTGCTACCACATCAGTAAGGTAATTGCCTAAACTTGTTGAGCCAATCGGAATTGGTGTTCTTGAGTTTTGCAAACGTGAAGAATCCGATGAAGCAATTTGTAAGCCATATGTGGTACATCCCTCTTTCCCCACTCAAAGTCATATTGCTCTCTATAGGATTTTGTATGGCTCTTCTGAAACATTACACTCCAGAATTCTATTTAAAAGCTCCAAACATTAGTGTTTTTTAAAAAAATCATTCCTATTTATGGGATCATTTTTGTTGCACAGTTTTATATTAAATGAAAGGGACTCGAAAATCTTTAGCACTTTCTCTAGTGTTTTGGGTAACTCATAGAAGTAACATTTAATAAGAGAGAGAACTCACACAAAAATATAGTCTTGTAAAATCAAAAGAAGAATAATATGTCACATGCTTGTAGAACCATTTTGTCCACTGCAAAATTTGTGCCCAATGTAGAGATATTTCAAAATGCCTCAGTACTTACTAGTGTTTCTTGAGTTGGGAAAATGGAATGTATGTATATGTGTGTGTGTGTGTATATATATATATATATATATATATATATATATATATATATATATGAAGCCTCTAGTTCTCAGACTCTCTCTCTATATGTAATATATGTAACTGTATGTAGAAACAGAGAAAAGGAGAGCATGAGAGAGAAAGTGATAGTTTCATATTTTTAGAAAAAAACTCAGGGAACTTAAGAAATTTATTCTCTAGCTTAGAAGCAGAGTGAATAAACACATAATGAATTTCCTGAACCATATTCCCATCCCTACTTGTAAAATTTAAGGTGCTTCTCTTCATAAGGGAAGGTATTTCTTCTGACCCAATTGAATACTCACTGAATGCCTAACTAGCTAAATTATCCTCTTCAGTTTGATGTCATGTAGGTCATTGTCTCTTCAAAGGGAGAATTACTGAAAACTAGTCCAATTTTTATAAAATTTAAAACATTTTTCTCTCATGTAGACCAGTCACTGGAAAGATAATAATTTCAAGAAATCGTAATGCTGTAGACCTTATTATGCGTATTTACCCTAGTGTCTCATTCTTTTTCTTAAAAAGCCATGTTATTCGCAAATTTTAGTTTAATGTATTGACTCGTCTGAGAGAAACACTGTATTGAGACTCAAGGCAAAGTTTAAAAATGAAAAAGTTAAGATGGTGCAAGTGATTACATTTGCAAGCAGTAGAGGGTACATTATTATGAAAAGACTATGCATTTAAGAAACTTGAGCATTCATAAGAATCAAAGTAGGTTGGAGGATGGATGGAGGTTATTGTAGTGCTACCACGGTCTCCACAGGGAGCATTTGGACCATTTCAGTACAATTTGGCAATTATAATGATTAATAAAAATCATATATGATTGTGGAATACTGTACTCATGCAGATGAACTACATAATAATGACTGATAAAACAATATTCCTGGACCATCTGCGGAGAGTCAAAATTGGTATTTCTATAGGAGCTATGCACTTGCAGGAGGATATAACGGTTACCTGAAAAATGGGGGGAAGATAACATTGGAAGGTGATTAGCTTAGATTAATCTTCATGATCATTAATACCTACATTGGATATGACATTTTTCTGGGTGCTAAGAGGATTTACACAACACCAGGATTACATAATAGAGCCTTTATCAATTTTCAATAAAATTGTTATATACTGAAATCTAACAGTAATAAAGTTATATTACATTTATCAATCATCTACTGATGAAAAAACAAATGTGTATGTGTATAGATGTTAAATATTGTTAGTGGTTCCCTGGTGGCTTAGACGGTAAGGTGTCTGCCTGCAGTGCGGGAGACCTGGGTTCGATCCCTGGATTGGGAAGATCTCCTGGAGAAGGAAATGGCAACCCGCTCCAGTATTCTTGTCTGAAAAATCCCATGGATGGAGGAGCCTGGTAGGCTACAGTCCATGGGATCGCAAAGAGTTGGACATGACTGAGCGACTTCTCTCTTGTTAGTGAAAATACTTGGATGAGTGTAAGAAGACGTATTGGTATAGCAAGTACTATTAGAGTATGAAACAGTGTAAAAAGTCAAGGAAGGTTTCCAGTAAGAGAGAAAAATGTTTCAAAATATGACAGAACAGGGGTGACTTTGAGAAAATGAAACATTTTGAGAACAAAAATCTTAAAATACTCAACAGAGAAAACTGGATGAGAAACTCATATAAGAACTGAACTGTCTTATGGAGAGTAGAAGAATCTGAGAGAGGATTTGAAAATCTGGCCAGGAATCCTGATGTTAAAATTCAAAAAATTAAAATCTTTTTAGAGATTTGCAGAAAAAAATATATGCAAGCATGTAAGAGGATAAAGCTGCCCATCAGAATGCCCTGAATATGAGCGCACAAAATAGAAAAGCAATTAAGAGTTAGAAAAAAAACTGATATAGATTTCTTGTACAAAATCATTTCATCTATAATTGGAAGATCCTCAGTCTGAGAGAACTAAAGAAATTCTAACAACTAATTAGATTGTTGCAGTGACAAGATCTGATTTTTTTCACATAAACATATTTTTTTTCCTCCATTAACTACAAAAATATTTTCCTTTCATTTTATCACAGTAGCTCATTTTGATTACGCTCAGACCTCAGTGCATCACCTACACCTACCCAGCTAATCTGTGTAATTAAAGAAAAATGATGCATGATGCATTTATAGTTAAGTGAAATGAGTATAAATCTCACACAACAGCTGGATTCCTATACTTGGCAACATGGCACAGTTTGAGAAAAGCAATCATCTTCCTTTCCTGTTGGCAAAACACTTCAGTGGTCTCTCCAACTTGAGTCCTCCTCAGGATTTAGTGTCTGCTCACTTTGTAATGCACAGAACGCTACTTCCAGATGGACAGCCTTGTCATGTGCTATTTTTACGCTTGACTTTAGAGTTTTAAAGTGGGAGCAGTTATTCTCCAAACATGAAATGTATCACTTATTATATACATTGGAGCAGCTTTTCAAGTCAGCATGCTCAACCAGCTGCTGGTGAGCTTAATACATTCAGATGAATGAAAGCCTGTGTTCAGTCAGCACACAATTATAAGTTCTTGTCTTGTGTGGCACTGATAGGAATTGAGGACAACTCAAAAGAAGAGAATGCAAGATTCCTGCCCTTGAGGGGTTTCCAATCTTGCACGGAGAATCAAACCAAATATATACAACTTGACAAGAATTTGAAGGCAGAAAGCATCCTGGCAAATGTAATACGCATATCTAGGTGCAGAAAAAATAGGCAACTATTAAAATTGGACTGCCATATACCAGAAGGCATTTAGAAACAGAAGAGTTTTAACTGAGTCTTAAAGGAGACTGTACATCTAAATTTCAATAAGAAAACATTTATTTGTGGTATGAAAAGAGGTTAACAGAAAAAAATGTAAATACTATTTAGAGCAGCTGAATATTTCATATGGTTAGAGTGTAAAAAGACATATTAAGAACTGAGATATGATACTAGAGAAATAGATCAAGGATTAGGTATTTGGACTTGGTATAGAAAGACAAAAGGGAGACACTGAACATGATAGAAGGCATGAAAATGGTATTTAAAGAAGACTAGTTTGGTAACTGTTTATAGAAATGTGGTCAGGGATACCAAATGTTCAGCTGACTAATTCAAGCATTGAAGGCATAAGAGCATGGTCTACAGAAATGGAGAGGAAGTGCTAACTTCTCCATCAAATTTTAATTATCTGTATAAATTTTTTGATGTGTTCAGTATTTCAGTGGCTTGTCAGGGCAGTACCTTATGAATTCACGTCCGTAAGAGATATTGCTACCTTTTTAAGCAGGTTATGGGGTGTAGAAACGCTTGCGGAGTTATGTGAGATTAAAGGAAATGTCAATTTTGGAGGAACATCTCAATGAAAATAAAAAGAAATCTCTCTTCATTCTTTTCCTATGTATCGTGCACTCTGAATCATAATCAAGTGTTAGCAACATATAGATCAGATTATCACCCGCACCACAAAAATGATTTTTTTCTGAGAGGACTTTGAACTTAGTTTGAAGGATACTTTACTTTTCAACTAAAAATAGCGCTTAATGGCTCTCTGCTTACTAGTATTGGCCTGGCCATAGATACAGTTCTGTGAGACTGCTGTGAGAAGTGAATGGTGGTGAGGGCTGTATCATTTCCGAAAGCTCTACAAGTATTAGTTTGGAATCCTGAATTTCCTCCTAACACTACAATCCTAAATATCATTGACTCATGGAATTTTGTGGGGAGGTGAAGGGTGTTTCTTCATATAGTTTGTTTATGTGGAAATATATACAGATCAACTGAATGAGAAAAGCAAAGGCTATTTATTCGGAGCATAACAAGGAAGTCGGCCATGATCACTTGTGTTTGGCAAGACTCAAAGGTAGGCAGAGGACTGAGAAAGCTTTAAGTTTTCTTAAAACCGTAAAGGAAGGGCCAGCTTCACGTGTGCCCTGATTGGAGGTTGTAGGAGAAGCTGTAGATAGGATAACTAGAAGCAGGGCATCCTCTGTAATTGGTTAGGGATGCAATTCTTGGCTTTCTCTGATTAGTACTAAGTTGGAAGTGGGAACAAAAACTAGGGAAGCTATCAGTTATTAATCAAATCCTGGCCATACTGGACTGAGTGTTACAGAGGTGTATTAGCTTTCTTCACTATTACTAAATAGCAATCTAGCCTCCTCCAAAGTCTGCCATACAGCAAGTTGGCTTCCTAGGCTGTTTACTGATGGTAAGGGGCTAATTTCTTGGGAATGTTGCTGCAGGCTGTGGGTCAGAGTTTCTTTTATATATATATATATGGTCTGGCCATGGCCCATTTGTATGTTACATTTGCATGTGTGCATGCTAAGTCACTTCAGTCATTCCAACTCTTTGTGACCCCTATGGACCATAGTCCGCCAGGCTCCTCTATCCATGGGATTCTCCAGGCAAGAATGCTGGAGTGGGTTGCCATGCCCTCCCCTACGGGATCTTCCAGACCTAGGGATCTTCCCACCCAGGATTTGAACCTCGCTTCTTACGTCTCCTGCATTAGTAGGCAGGTTCTTTACCATGAGCGTCGCCTGGGAAGCCCTGTACATATCTCAACTGTTATCGACGTTTTCCACCTACAGACACATCCTGTCACTGCATAATGTTTGTTGTACCCTATCCTTTAGTATTCATGCAAACGTGTATAGTGAAATATGCACAGATAGATACTTAGGCTTCTAATGTTTGCCTTTAAAATCTTGCCAGTTTATATTGTTTAGTGAAAGTGCCTGTGTTATTTTCAATTGATAATTTTAAAATAGCTATTGTTGTTTAGCTGCTAAGTCATGTTCAACTCTTTTGCAACCCCATGGATTGTAGCCCACCAGCCTCCTCTGTCCATGGGATTGCCCAGGCAGAATACTGAAAGGTGCTGTCATTTCCTTCTCCAGGGTATCTTCCCGACCCAGGGATCGAACCTGCGTCTCCTGCATTGGCAGGCAGATTTTTTACCACTGAGCCACCAGGGAAGCCCAATTTTAAAATAAATTAGCATATAAGAAATCAAATTATTATTAATTGGGGAATTCTTAATCAGTTTTGATAACAAATTTACTTTCTTTTCAAAATTTACTACTCTGCTTCATCACATCCCTTAAAGACTGGGTTGTAATAGCTGGTACTTGTCCTAACTACTCAGTGGCCTGGCTGCCCTACTCTCTGTGGTTCCATGCCTTGCTGTCTCAGCTTTGGCCTCTAAAATCTCCCCTTCCCTTTTGCATTTCTACTTATTTCCCAGTGCTGTGGTATCAACTTATTTTCTGAACAAAAGAAGAGAAAGTAATTGCTACTAAGTTTGACAGTACTTGTGTAAATGGTGAAATAGGATATTTGAAATCAGAATTTCTTCAGATAATGCAGGCTATGAGGTATGTCATTTTTTATACTTTTGGTTACAAGTAAGAGAAGACATTATGCAAAATTTCCTAAGTAATAAGAGATTTATTATCCCATTAATAAATCTCAAGGCATAATTTCAGGTTTGGTCACCTCAGAGGGTTAAATCAAAGACACAGGTTTGTACCAACTTTCCTTCTGTGTCCTGTCATCCTCAGTGTCTTGACTTTTATCTTAGCCTGCTTCCCTCATTAATATAAATGTCCTGCAGCAACCCCATATTAGTTTCCCAGAGCTTCTATTACAGAGCCTCCCAGACTGGGGGGCTTGCACAACAGAAATTTATTGTCTTATCATTCTGGAGGCTAGAAGTTTGAAATAGAAGTTTTAGCAAGTTTGAGTCCTCTGAGAGATGTGAGGGAAAATCTGTTCTAAGTGTCTCCTTTAGCTTCTGGTGATTTTCTGGCAGTCTCTGGCATCCTTTGGCAGCCCTTACAGTTGCATTATTTCAGTCTCTGCCTTCCCTGCTACATGGTGTTATCCCTGTGTCTCTGTCTCCACATGGCCATCTTCGCATAAAGATTGTAGTCATATTGGATTAAGGATTCACCTTATTCCAGGATGACCTTATCTTAATTAATTATATCTACAATATCCCTATTTCCAAATAAAGTTATATTCTGAGTAATGTGGGCTAAGACCTCAAGACATCATTTTGGGGGGAACATAATTCAATCCATAACAAAGCCCTTGCAGCATATCTTCATTCAACAATATTCAAAAGGTGAGAGAATAAATACTTCTCTATTATTTTCTTCTTGAAGAGTATTCTTTTCCAAGTGCTCCTATGTCTCACATAATAGACATGCCCAAGCATCTCATTGACAAGTATCACTTGCCTTTGCTTAAACCAATCACAATAAGGAAAATGGAAATATTGTGATTGACAGAGTCTAGGGATTGGCAAACTGGTTATGAAGAATCAGATGGCTTCTGAAGGCTTCCCTGGTGGCTCAGGGGTAAAGAATCTGCCTGCCAATACAAGAGACATGGGTTTGATCTATGATCCAGGAAGATCCCACATGCCGTGGAGCAACTAAGCCCTTGCACCACAACAACTGAGCCTGTGCTCTAGAGCCTGGGAGTTGCAACTATTGAGCCCATGTGCCATGGTTCTGAAGCCTGAGCACTCTGGAGCCTGTGCTGTGCAACAAAAGTAGCCACCACCATAAGAACCCCACACACGTGCAGCAACGAAGACCCTGCACAACCAAAAATGCATAAATACATTTTAAAAATTAAAAAAAAGAATCAGAAAATATTTTAGGCTTTGTAGGATGTATAGTTTTTATTGCAATACTCACAACAGACTGGTTCCAAATAGGTAAAGGAGTAGGTCAAGGCTGTATATTGTCACCCTGCTTATGTAATACAAGTTACATATGTAATGTAAGTTACTCATGCCTATGGGCAGAGTACATCATGAGAAACGCTGGGCTGGAGGAAGCACAAGCTGGAATCAAGATTGCTGGGAGAAATATCAATAACCTCAGATATGCAGATGACACCACCCTTATGGCAGAAAGTGAAGAAGAACTAAAGAGCCTCTTGATGAAAGTGAAAGAGGAGAGTGAAAAAGTTGGCTTAAAGCTCAACATTTAGAAAACGAAGATCATGGCATCTGGTCCCATCACTTCATGGAAAATAGATAGGGAAACAGTGGAAATAGTGGCTGACTTTATTTTTTGTGGCTCCAAAATCACTGCAGATGGTGATTGCAACCATGAAATTAAAAGATGCTTACTCCTTGGAAGGAAAGTTATGACCAACCCGAACAGCATATTAAAAAGCAGAGATATTACTTTGCCAACAAAGGTTCATTTAGTCAAGGCTATGGTTTTTCCAGTGGTCATGTATGGATGTGAGAGTTGGACTATAAGGAAAGCTGAGTGCTGAAGAATTGTTGCTTTTGAACTGTGGTGTTGGAGAAGACTCTTGAGAGTCCCTTGGACTGCAAGGAGATCCAACCAGTCCATCCTACGGGAGATCAGTCCTGGATGTTCATTGGAAGGACTGATGTTGAAGCTGAAACTCCAATATTTTGGCCACCTGATGTGAAGAGCTGATTCATTTGAAAAGATGCTAATGCTGGGAAAGATTGAAGGCAGGAGGAGAAGGGGACGACAGGATGAGATGGTTGAATGGCATCACCGACTCAATGGACATGGGTTTGTGTGGACCCTGGGAGTTGGTGATGGACAGGGAGGCCTGGCGTGCTGTGATTCATGGGGTCACAAGTACTCAGACACGACTGAGCTACTGAATTGAACTCATTATGGCCCCAAAGCATTTATAGATAGTAATGGATGGGTGTGCCTCTGTCCCAGTGAAACATTTTCATACAAATAGACAGTGTCAGAATTGACCCAAGGGCCATAGTTTGCTAACCCCTGACTTAGACTAATATACCTATGTGTGTATATGTTATATATATATAGTATGTGTATATATGTGTATATATATGTATATGCTATTTTAAGCTGGTAACTGACCCAAACTTCTGGCCAATTTAAACTTAAATCATATTCCTCCCATTTTAACAAAGGAAGAATTTTGATATTTGTTGGAAGGCAACATGTGGCCAACATTAACTACAGCACTCAGCTTCTGTAATCTTGAGTCACTTGTGGTACAGCTTGTCATGACTTCTCACTTAGAAATGCTGCATTCTAAGATAGATGTTTGAGGGTAAAAGCATAGCATGGGAGTCAGGATGCCTGTGTTCAAATCCTTGCTTTGCAACTAGCCAGTCAGATGACAAGTTACCTGCATTTCTGTGTGTCATATTCTCATCAGTAAAATGATGATGGTAATAGTGAATACCTTATATCTAATATAGATATAGAGTTGTGCTGTGGATTAAATGATAAACTAGGAAAGACCACTTATTTACTTGAGCCCTGCTAAGTTGTTATATTCGAAGTATGTGACCTATTTCCACATTGTGGGGGAATTAGAATTAAAGGTAAAAACCTTATGCAAACTTGCTTTTCCCAGTGGTATTCTTTCTTAGACTACTGGTTCTTTAACATTCCCTTCAAGACCAATGAATTAATTCGTGCATGGGTTCTCAGTTGCTTCAGTTGTGTCTGACTCTGTGCAACCCTATGAACTGTAGCCTGCCAGCCTCCACTGTCCGTGGGATTCTCCAAGGCAAGAATACTGGAGTAGATTGTCATGCTCTCCTCCAGGGGATCTTCCTGACCCAGGGATGGAACCAGTGGCATCTCTTGCATCTTCCGCATCACAGGCAGATTCTTTACCACTGAGCCACCTGGGAAGCCCGAATTAATTCATACAATTATACATATGAATGAGTAATAGATACAAGGATGAGCTATAGTCCAAGAAGTCATAAGACTGCCATATTTAATTTATGATACTCATGGTCACAGCTGGGGAAAAACGAACCATAGCACAATAGATTCAGCCTATGGATTTGGATGAAATTGGCCTCTATGATCAATACAGATCACTCCAGGATGGAAAGAGCAGTAGTGATCCATATTGATGATGATATGTGGCCAAGGAAACCAATAAAGTCTGTACCTGCACTGCTCTGGTTGGTTATTTCTTGTACATAGATGCCGCTTAACTGATGCTTATGTCTCATCCCATCAGTGCTACTTGCCCCATGCTTACTGGGTTCACAGAACTATTATTTACTCATGGAGAGAGGATACTTTCAGTTTTTGTCTTTTATTTTTCTTCTCTCTAGGACTCACCTTAATGATGCCTTTCTATAGGACACTAATTTAACTACTGTGTGTATTAAGTCACTTCAGTCGTGTCCGACTCTTTGCAATCCTATGAACTGTAGCCCACCAGGCTCCCCTGTCCATGGGATTCTCTAGGCAAGAATACTTGAATGGGTTGCCATGCCCTTCTCCAAGGTATCTTTCCCACCAAGGGATCAAACCCATGTCTCTTACATCTCCTGCATTGGCAAGCAGATTCTTTACCACTAGAGTCACCTGGGAAGCCCTAGGTTGTGCTAGTGGTACTGCTACTCCTGCTCTCATTTCTATTTTTACTGCTCATTAATGACTATTCATCACGGACTCAATGGACGTGAGTCTGAGTGAACTCCGGGAGATGGTGATGGACAGGGAGGCCTGGAGTGCTGCGATTCATGGGGTCGCAAAGAGTCAGACACGACTGAGTGACTGAACTGAACTGAACTGAACTGAACTGAACTAAACTGACTGATTTCTATTTTTCAGGATGCCATTAAAATCTGCTGGTAATGGTGTTATGGAATAAGTCCTATTCTTCACTTCATATTCCATATCGCTTTCACTCAGATTCAAGTCAGGTTTAACTTTCCTTACAGCTGGATTTTAGTATTTCAGAAAAGGAACTTTTTCCATTATATGGAGACCAATCAATACAGAAAAGGAACTAATCACAGTCATATCACCTTTAATCCTTTAATATCAGATATGTAATGTTCTTTAGGGCTTCCCTTGTGGCTCAGATCGTAAAGAATCTACCTGCAATGCAGGAGACCTGGGTTCAATCCCTGGGTTGGAAAGATCTCCTGGAGAAGGGAATGGCAATCCACTCCAGTATTCTTGCCTGGAGCATTCCATGGACAGAGGAGCCTGGTGGGCCACAGTCCATGCAGTTGCAAAGAGGCAGACATGACTGAGTGACTAACACACACACATATACACACATGCAATGCTCTTTATGCTACTGAACTTTTATTATGGAAAATTCCAGAACATTTGCAAATTTAAGAGAATAGCATAATAAACTTTCTATGTACCCAGGTTCCTCAATTTTAAATCTTGTTTCTGCTAAACTTAGTTTGACCACATTTCCATCTCCACATTTCACATCTAAATCAATATGTGATTGCTAATTTTCTTAACCTTGCATTAATCTCTCCAAGTTGCTTCAGTTTGGGCAATGAATTATATGGCCTTCGTATCTGTCTACCTTACTAACTGTCCCTCCCAGCCTTCTGGCACTGAATTATTTTGAAGCAAGTGCTAGACTTTCTATCATCTCATCTTTAAATATTTGTGTGTAAATATCTTTCTTAATAAAAATTCTTAGCTTGCCATATGTCCATTTTCTCCAAAATGATACTAAAAATTCTAGTCAATAATAAAATATTTGAAAGTACAAAATGCTAGATCCATGCTGGATAATCTCTTCCTCCTTTTTTTCCCACTCCTCTTTCTTTCTGTTTATGCTGTGTTTTTATGCTCCAGATGGACCGTTTTGACTAAATGAACTGATCAATGTCAACCTGCATGACTCATTATTTGACTTTAGGGACTGTTTAGTCAAGAGTTTGGCCAAATTCACTGGTAGCTTTGGCACCTGCAAGTGTACTTCAGTTGCTAAGTATATGATACATGGGATGTTGCTTAGGGCTATGGTAAGGCAAAAATTAGGTCTAACAAATATTGCTTCTGTATGACTTACTAATTGTAAAATTAAATACATAGGAAAGATCCATCAGCTTTTGACATTTTAAAACTTTTAATAATTGTCATATTTTCTACCATTGTCTAAAATATGTATTGAGAAAACCTGCATGATCTGCAAAGTAATTGAAATGTGAGAATTTTATATCAACTATTTTGAAGTTTTCATATAATGTGCTGTTTTGAAGTAGAGGGAGGGGCTTGCACGTGTGTGACATAGTATTTTGTGTTAGATATTGATATAAATATGCCATCACTAACTTTTTCTGAAGTGTTAAGATGAATGTGACTCTAGTGAAACTGGAGCAGAAGAACCAACATGATTAACTTTTGGTTAATAATTACTTTTAGTTAAAGCATATGGTATCTTTCTTGCTTGACCACATCATATTACAAAACTTTCTCTGCTCTTGAAATTTGTTTCCTAAGAATTCCAGGTCGAGCCACTGCAAAACTATGACCACTTGGGGATATTCCATTCAATACGAGCCAATAGAGTTCAAGTAAATTTCCAGCTGAGACATTTTGAACAAATTGTATGTTAGGTTTTATGTGTGTTAACAAAAATATTAAGACCTTTTGACAAGTTCTGAAGCTTTCAGTTCATTTGAAAAGGACAAAATGAAGATAGTCAGTCATTTGTGTGTGTGTTGTGATGTACTTACATGTTGCTATATGGAGAAACTTTGTCTTTACATTTCTCTAAATACCAGGATAGAAAAAATTGAAAAGCCACTTCTTTCCTATGAATGCATTGAATCAAGAGAACCGCAGTCAGTCTAAAGGTTTTTTTTTGTACATTAAAACCCAGGATTCCTATTCACTATCTCTGTCACCAAAATATAACCTATTCAATTCAAGCCCAAGCATCATTGATCTTAGAGTTGAAAATACTGGGATTGGTACCCAATTTTGATCCATTTCCTGATAAGTTTCTCTCTCACTCTTGTTCTCTTCCTCTATTTCTTTTATCGTTCTTGCTTTCTCTTGAGATTTCTTTGCCTTTGGGATATAACAGCTATAAAAGTCTGTGTTAGAAGTTACAACGCAATTCACTTTGCTTGGTCCTGTGTTTATGACATGATTGGTATCTGAAAGCAGGTGGGGAATTGGGAAAACGTTCCATCTGACTCTGAATGTGGCATAGTCTGATTACAGCAAGACGATGAGGCAGATTTCTTTGCTCTTTTCCTAGGAACATCCTATTGCTCATGTTCTGACACCAGGAATAGTTCTGTCTTTTTAACCTTTTTCAAAGATCAGATTATTTTAGGTTCTGGGCCTTGACGATAACTCTAGTGTGTTATCAGTTGTCAAGGCGTGCTCTCTACAACCTTAATACATCCTGACAATCACTATACTGAATGACTCTCTGCCCTAACCTCTAAGAAACGCCCCATCCTTGCCAAATACTGCAAAAATTTGAAAGTACATATCCAACTAATGAAAAGAGGTGAAGCCCGAAGCTTTTAGCCTAATTGTACATGCAGTCAATGTGGAAGAGTCAGATACTGCATCTTCCTATTGCAGGGCCTTGTATTTTCTCAGAGTTAAGCCTCAAACCCTTCTAGGCTGGCATGCATAAATAAAAAGATAAGTGAATTGAACTTGGGTCCTGGGAATGGAACCCTAAACACTTAGAAAAGAACGTTCTTTAAGAGTGGGCAGAAATCTGTTCATCTTCCACAAGCCTAAAGAACGAGGCAAAGGTCTACTCTCTATAAAAAGACGGAGATAAGAACAGCTGGAAAAAGCTTAAATAGCACTTTTTTTCCTCATTTACATCCTCTTCATGGTTCTGATTTCCCTCTAAGGAACTATTTCAGAAAGCAAATGAAGAAATGTACCTGGGAATTCATAATATACTGAAAGAACTATGGAATGAAGATATTTTGAAAATGAGGAAAAATCTTCGTAGATACCACTTTGTTTTTTAACAGTCACCCTGTTTTAACTGATATTCTATAGATAGGCCTAGTGTAAATTTTGGAAGGGATTTTTAAAATATTTGAACATTTGTTTTGGCAATGTCAGAGTGTCTTTTGGACTAGAAGTACCTTTGTTAGTTTCAGAGGATCAGTCAGAGTTTTATATGCAAAATGACTTTCTGGAGAAACTAGCATTTCATTAGGCAGCTGCCTGGAAATGTTAAGAGATGCTAATTGCTTGGCAGACTTATAAGAGCAGGGAGCACAGAGGGACTCTCTTGTTACCCCAGTTCATGGAAAGCAGAAAGTGACATCAAAGAATCTAAGAAATGTATTTCCTGGTTATGATACTCCTTTCTTGTAGCTTTAAATAAAATATATATATATATATATATGTACATGTACATGTTGGAGAAGGCAATGGCACCCCACTCCAGTACTCTTGCCTGGAAAATCCCATGGACAGAGGAGCCTGGTAGGCTGCAGTCCACGGGGTTGCTAAGAGTTGGACATGTCTGAGTGACTTCACTTTCACGCATTGGAGAAGGAAATGGCAACCCACTCCAGTGTTCTTGCCAGGAAAATCCCAGGGACAGGGGAGCCTGGTGGGCTGTCATCTATGGGGTCACACAGAGTTGGACACGACTGAAGTGACTTAGCAGCTGCAGCAGCATATGTACATACAGATACAGATATAGATATAGATAAATGTGTGTGGGCGCATGCTAGGTTGCTTCAGTCATGTCCGACTCTTTGTGACTCTATGGACTGTAGCCTTACAGGCTCCTCTGTCCACAGGGATTCTCCAGGCATATATATGTGTGTGTGTGTGTGTGTGTGTTTGTGTGTGTGTGTGTATGTATAAGTATATACGTATATGTATATATAAGGCTTCCCAGGTGGTGCTGCTGGTAAAGAGCCCACCTGCCAATGCAGAAGACATTAGAGACATGGATTTGATCCCTGGGTTGGGAAGATCCCCTGGAAGAGGGCATGGCAACCCATTCCAGTAGTCTCGCCTGGAGACTGAAGTGCCTTAGCAGGCATGCACGCATGTATATTAATAAGACATCAGATAAAATTTAAGACCAGGTAAAACATTTTAATTCTTCAAGTTATGAAAAGTCTCAAACACAGTAATTGTGCTTGAAGAACTAGATGTCTCTCCTGAGAAGGGATGATTCTTATAATGAAAAAATCCTGAAATATCATTAATCAAATACTAATGAAATAATATCATAATTAGAAGTAGAGTTAATTAATGGTCACTTTGACTCCAAAGAAGCAAGTGAAATAATCTACCTACACAGTATGGTTAGAGAATTGCTAGCAGTTCTTTATGGAAAACAAAACAAAAATTTGATTTATTGAATATTTCCACCTTAAGCATCCATGTGTTTAGTTGAGACTTAGTATACCCCATTTGTTGTATAGTCACTCAGTCGTGTCTGACTTTTTGCTACCCCATGAACTGCAGTACGCCAGGCCTCCCTGTCCTTCACTATTTCCCAGAGTTCACTCAAACTCATGTCCATTAAACTGGCAATGCCATTCAGCCATCTCATCCTCTGTTGTCCCTTCCCGTTCTGCCTTTAGTCTTTCTCAACATGGATAGAGGAGCCTGGTGGGCTACAGTTCATAGGGTCACAAAGAGTCAGACATGACTGAGTGGCTTTCACTTTCACTTTTAACATGCTGAGCTATAGTAATATTTAATTTGAAAGTGAAAGTTGCTCACTGATGTCCAGTTCTTTGCGACCTCATGGACTATACAGTCTATGGAATTCTCCAAGCCAGAATACTGGAGTGGGTAGCCGTTGCCTTCTCCAGGGGATCTTCCCAACCTAGGTATCGAACCAAGGTCTCCCACATTGCAGGCAGGTTTTAACCAGCTGAACCACAATTTACTAGAATCATAATCTCTTTCACTGGACTAGACTGTTGTCTCTTGAAGGCAGAGAGTCTGTTTTGTATTTATTTTTTAATTTTCCATAGCTGGTGTTTGCATGTATCAAGGAAGTACTCAGTACATGTTTGTTCAAACTATGAAGAATGAATGAATCTCTAGAATTCCCTTTTAAAATGTAATACCCTTTTAAAAAAAATTTTAATTGGAGGACAATTGCTTTGCAATATTGTGTTGGTTTCTGCCATAGATCAGCATGAATCAGCCATAGGTATATATCCCCTCCCTCTTGAACTTCCCTCCCTCCTCCCACCCCATCCCACCTCTCTAGGTTGTCACAGAGCACCTGATTTGAACTCCCTGCATCATACAGCAAATTTTCACTGGCTATCTATTTTACATATGGTAATGTACATGTTTCCATGCTACTCTCTCAGTTTGTCCCACCCTCTCCTTCCTTTACTGGGTCCACAAGTCTTTTCTCTGTGCTTGCATCTCTATTTCTGCCTTGCAAACAAGCTCGTCAGTACCATTTTTCTAGATTCCATATATGCGTTATTTGTTTTTCTCTGTCTGACTGACTCTACTCTGTATAACAGGCTCTAGGTTCATCCACCTCATTAGCACTGACTCAAATGCATTCTTTTTATGGCTGAGTAATATTCCATCATTTATATGTGCCACAACTTCTTTATCCATTCATCTGCTGAGGGACATCTAGGTTGCTTTCTCAGAGTACATGCCCAGTAGTGGGATTGTTGAGACATATGGTAGTTCTATTTCTGTTTTTTTAAGGAATCTCCATATTTTCTCTATAGTGGCTGGAGGACGTAAAATCAATACACAGAAATCCCTTGCATTCCTATACACTAACAATAAAAAGTCAGAAAGAGAAGTTAAGGAAACAATCCCATTCACCATTGCAACAAAAAGAATAAAATACCTAGGAATAAACAAATCTAAAGAGACAAAAGATCAGTATGCAGAAAACTGTAAGTCACTGATGAAAGAAATCAATGATGACACGGACAGATGGAGAGATATATCATGTTCTTGGATTGAAAGAATCAATATTGTGAAAATGACTACAGTATCCAGAGTAATCTTCAGATTCAATGCAGTCCTATCAAATTACTAATGGCACTTTTCACAGAACTAGAAACAAAATTTCACAATTTGTATGGAAACACAAAAGACCCTGAATTGCCAAAGTAATACTGAAAGCCAAAACAGAGCTAGAGGAGTGATCTTTAAGTTGTGACCTTACACATAATTGAATATGAATTCATTGCTTAGGAGTTAACAAATTAACTGCCCTGAAGGGATTTATGGCAGGGTTCACTGACGCAAATTATGAGATATGGTTGGGAACAAGCCAAGTGACAATGTTGAGGACAATCCTGGGTGTAATACTGTATTATGGGACCTGAGGATGTAGATGTGACTCTTAATGTTTGAGGGGACTCAGGACTGGAAGAAACACAAGCTGGAATCAAGATCGCTGGGAGAAATATCAATAACCTCAGATATGCAGATGACACCACCCTTATGGCAGAAAGTGGGCAGGAACTAAAAAACCTCTTGATGAAAGTGAAAGTGGAGAGTGAAAAAGTTGGCTTAAAGCTCAACATTCAGAAAACGAAGATCATGGCATCCGGTCCCATCACTCCATGGGAAATAGATGGGGAAACAGTGGCAGACTTTATTTTTTGTGGCTCCAAAATCACTGCAGATGGTGACTGCAGCCATGAAATTAAGAGACGCTTACTCCTTGAGAGGAAAGTTATGACCAACCTAGACAGTATATTCAAAAGCAGAGACATTACTTTGCCAACTAAAGTCTGTCTAGTCAAGGCTATGGTTTTTCCTGTTGTCATGTATGGATGTGAGAGTCGGACTGTGAAGAAGGTTGAGCGCTGAAGAATTGATGCTTTTGAACTGTGGTGTTGGAGAAGACTCTTGAGAGTCCCTTGGACTGCAAGGAGATCCAGCCAGTCCATTCTGAAGGAGATCAGCCCTGGGATTTCTTTGGAAAGAATGATGCTAAAGCTGAAGCTCCAGTATTTTGGCCACCTCATGCGAAGAGTTGACTCATTGGAAAAGACTCTGATGCTGGGAGGAATTGGGGGCAGGAGGAGAAGGGGACGACAGAAGATGAGATGGCTGAATGGCATCACTGACTCGACGGACATGAGTCTGAGTGAACTCCGAGAGTTGGTGATGGACAAGGAGGCCTGGCGTGCTGCAATTCATGGGGTTGCAAAGTGTCAGACACGACTGAGTGACTGAACTGAACTAAAGAGCAGGGAAGGGACACTGAGAAGAGATAAAGTGGTTCTGTTCTCAGAATCAAAGCTCCTGGGAAAATCTGATGTTTATGAATTCCTTTTAAAAGACTATGGAGAATGTAATAGAAATAACCAAGGCTTTAGAGGCAAGCAGATATGGGTTCAAAATCCTGGTTCCTCTACTTACTAGCTGTATGCCACTGAGTAAAAATATAATTTGACCTTTATTTTCTCATCAATAAATCACTTTACTTATAAGATTAATATGAAGATAAAGCAATTTAACATATATAAATCATATGCTAGCAGTGACTGGTACTCACCAGAGGTTAGTTCTTTCTATCTCTAGAAAACAGGTAGAAAACACTTCTGATTCATGCTACAAATTAAAAGACCACACATTCCACTTTGAGGGAAAATTCTTAGCTAAAAATTGACCATGTACATTTTTTCTTTCATATATACTACCAAAAATAGACTTGGGCTGGTTGGACTATTTGTTAAATGTGCTAATATTATTATTGTAAATTTTACTCACATCTAAGCTGAAAGATCCAAGATCCATTTTTATAATTACCAGATTTTTTTGTTATTGTCCTGCACCATCTATCAAGAGTAATTTTTATTGGCTATGCTTGGTTTTCAAGATCAGTAATACTTAAAATAACAGAGCTGTAACCTTTGTCCCTTTTGTATATCCTCAAGTTACTTTTAGAAAAGGTTTATCTTCTCTATGGGGAGGGAGGTGGGAGGGGGGTTCATGTTTGGGAACACATGTAAGAATTAAAGATTTTAAAATTAAAAAAAAATAAAAAAATAAAAAAAAATAAAAAAGAGATGCTAAAACAAAAACATGTGAAATGGCTTAAAGAAAAAGGCAAACATTGTTAGAATTCAGCTTCTTAGTGCCCACTTCAGTGCTTCTTATCTGTTAGGTGTTGCTGCTTCATTGAATTACAAGCAATAGAATGGACATTTCATGTGCCTTTGTATTAACCACACTGAAATTTTGTTATAATGCTATAAGAAATGTTCCATGTCTTAGAAATCACCTACTCATCATATGTTTTAAGAAGACCATTTGATGCAACCCATAATTTAACACTCTGTTCCTTTTTTAACCATTGCATCTAGCACTTTCCCTCCTCTTGTCCCATGGTAGTTAGGTTTTGGCAGGAAGTGAGTGAAATAAAAATGAGGAGGAGGTTTCGAGATGCTCATATAGCTCTCTGCGATCATAATTACTCACTTGGATTAGGATATGTGTATTGGTAGTCCTTTCATGATTTCATGTTTTTCACAACAATTTTTCAAGCACATTTCTAAGATTTACTGCATTTTAAACAAAACCATCTTTTGCTTTTGAAGAGGAGCAGAATAAGCCAGCCACAAATATGCCATTTTGGTGCATTGATTATTTTGAATTAAAATTACTTAAGAAACAGCCGATGCAAGAAGGACACTTTGACCCTCATTTGTCCCTTTGAAAGCAGGAAATAAATCTCCTATGTGAAAGGTAACTTTCCCTGTACCAGGAGGGTAGAAGGCATGCTTATCACCATAGACAGGGAATTCAAGGCTGAGAAGGCAGTAAAATAAGGCTTTTTACTTCACTAATTTACTACCCTAAACTAAAACTTCTTTGTCTTGAACAATGCTTCACAAATTTATTGTTTCTTTGTCTGATAGGTATACAAGCTGCCTGCTTTGGTCACTTTTTGAGCTCTTCTATGAGCTCCCATATGTGTGAATTTTTTTTTTTTTTCCTGTTAACCTGTATTATGTCAATTACTAGACCAGGGAATAACTGGGAAAGGGGGGAAGAGTTTTGCTCCCCTACAGTTTAAATCCTTATTTCATGTCTTTAAAAAAATATAAAATTCAACAAAACCTACAGTAATTATCAAAATGAACCATTTTAAACATTTGCTGTACTTGAAAACATTTGCCAATTATGCAGATAATGTCCTCCATTGATTCTTAAGGACAGCCCCTCCCCTCTGGCTACTGTGGTCCCCGCTTCCTCCTTGTGCACGGTGGATTGTTACAGAGAGCAGGGCCGGGAGATATTCTAAGAATGCTCTAAGGCATTTCAGTCTTTGCCTCCACAGTTTTGGTTGCACGTCCTTCTAGAGACAGATTTGTTGGGACTTCATATACACACATATTTTCATTTTAGATGACTAAAAAACTTTGTGTGGCTTTATATTTTTAATGATGCTTGCTTTAAGACTCTATAGAGTCATAACTATCATTTATAATAAGACCCATGTTTTTAGGTGTCAACACATAGAGATATAAATATGCTAAGTTGCTTGATAATAGGCAATGAAAAATGTCCTTCAAGTTATTTTAAGTTATTAGCTACACCTTTGTTCAGTTGCTAAGTCATGTCTGACTCTTTGCGACCCTATGGACTGCAGCACACCAGGCTTTCCTGTCCTTCACCATCTCCTGGAGCTTGCTCAAACTCATGTCCATTGAGTCAGTGATGCCATCCAACCATCTCATTCTCTGTCGTCCTCTTCTCCTCCTGCCTTCAACCTTTCCCAGCATCAGGTCTTTTCCAATGAGTCAGATCTTCACATCTACAGTTTAGTGACAATTAAGAGTAAAATAAATAGCTAGTGAAAACCTGCCAAACAGAGCAGGGAGCTCATCTTGGTGCTCTGTGGTGACCTAGATGGGGGGATGATGTAGGGCGGGAGAGAAGTCCAAGAGGGAGAAGGTGTATGTGTACATATAGCTGACTCACTTTGTTGTACAGCAGAAACTAACAAGATTATGAAGCACCTATGCCCTAATTTTTTCAAAAAAAGAGTAATGGATTATTATCAGTAAAGTAATTATATCTCTGTGAAGCAAGAGCTTAATGACTGCCAAGAAGAGTGGAACTAGATATCCCATTGTGTTTGGTGACTGTTGGTCTCTACTACTGCTTCTGAAGTGTCATTCATTTCCAATAGACCTGAGACTAATGGCAAGATTCCATTTGTAACATAGCCTCCCTACATGGTGTGGTGAAGAACTGAGCAGTATCTGAAGCTGAGACTAATTAATTGATTGATTGGGCCAGTCATTTGACAAGTACTGAGTATCTACAATGGCCTAAATGTGGTTCCAGGTATTGGGAATTAAGCAGTGAATGATACAAACTCACCATCCTCATGGAGATCATATTCTAGAGAAGGGAGACAGACAATGCAAAAATAAAACATGATATAATTTTGAGTGATGATAAATACAGTGGAGCAAAAGTAAAACAGAATAAGGGAATAGAGATTTAATGGGGAGATGATGCAGTTTAGACAGAAAGAATGTATAGTATTAGAATGTGTGTTAGGTGTATGCATACATGCTAAGTCGCTTTGGTCATGTCTGACTCTTTGCAACCCTATGGACTGTAGCCTGCCAAGCTGCTCTGTCCATGGGATTCTCCAGGCAAGAATACTTGAGTCGGTTGCTGGGCCATCCTCCAGAGGATTTTCCAGACTCTGAGATTGAATCCAAGTCTCTCTATCTCCTGCGTCAGGAGGCTTTACCACTAGTTGGGTTCTTTACCGCTTAGTGCCATGTGAGAAGCTTTTTGTGACAGGCAATATTTCTTAAAATC
This sequence comes from Budorcas taxicolor, assembly GCF_023091745.1. Taxonomy (NCBI): domain Eukaryota; kingdom Metazoa; phylum Chordata; class Mammalia; order Artiodactyla; family Bovidae; genus Budorcas; species Budorcas taxicolor. Next base: position 94,423,869 of record NC_068910.1, read on the forward strand.
TCCTTAGTAATGCTAATGTAAATAGTAGAAACAAAAATTATTTGTTGAATGAATGAAACAATATTTTCTATGTAATCTCCAAGAATCATTGTTGTAACATGCCTACTATGGATTTTAAGAGGCAAGAAATTTCAGTCTCAGGAGAAACAATTATTTGGGGCTGGCAGTGGTGGGTGGTGTATAAAGTGAAGGCTTAAGTAGGAATCTATCTTAATCACAGGGATTCACTGACATCAAAAGGTTAAGTGAAGCATCTATATACATATATACAAAAAAGGTCTTAATGACCCAGATAACCATAATGGTGTGATCAGTCACCTAGAGCCAGACATCCTGGAGTGTAAAGTCAAGTGGGCCTTAGAAAGCATTACTATGAAGAAGGCTAGTGGACATGATGGAATTTCAGCTGAGCTATTTCAAATCCTAAAAGATGATGCTGTTAAAGTTCTGTACTCAATATACCAGCAAATGTGGAAAACTCATCATTGGCCACAGGACTGGAAAAGGTCAGTTTTTGTCCCAATCCCAAAGAAAGGCAATGCCCAAAATTGTTCAAGCTATAGCACAATTGCACTCATTTCACATGCTAGCAGATTATGTTCCAAATCCTTCAAGCTAGTCTTCAACAGGACGTGAACTGAGAAACTGCAGACTTACAAGCTGGATTTAGAAAAGGCAGAGGAACCAGAGAGCAAATTGCCAACATCTGCTGGATCAAAGAGAAATCAAGGAAATTAAAAAAAAAAATCTGCTTCTTTGTCTACCCTAAAGCCTTTGTGTGGATCTCAACAAACTGTGGAAAATTTTTCAAGAGATGGGAATGCCAGACCACCTTACCTGCCTATGGAGAAACCTGTATGCACGACAAGAAACAACAGGTAAAATTGTACATGAAACAATGGACTGGTTCAAAACTGGGAAAGGAGTATGTCAAGGCTGTATATTGTTACCCTGTTTATTTAAGTTTTATGCAAAATACATCATGCAAAATGCTGGGCTGGATGAAACACCAGCTGGAATCAAGATTGCTGAGAGAAATATCAACAACCTCAGATATGCAGATGATACTACTCTAATAGCAGAAAGTGAAGAGGAGCTAAAGAATATCTTGATAAAGGTGAAAGAAGAAAGAAAAAGCTGACTTAAAACTCAACACCCATCAAACTAAGATCATGGCATCTGGTCACTTTACTTCATGGCAAATAGATGGGGAAACAGTGAAACAGTGGCTGACTTTATTTTTTCTTGGCTCCAAAATCACTGCTGATGGTGACTGCAGCCACTAAATTAAAAGGTCCTTTCTCCTTGGAAGAAAAGCTATGATGAATCTAGCTGCTGCTAAGTCGCTTCAGTTGTGTCCAGCTTTGTGTGACCCCATAGACGGCAGCCCACCAGGCTCCTCTGTCCCTGGGATTCTCCAGGCAAGAACACTGGAGTGGGTTGCCATTTCCTTCTCCAATGCATGAAAGTGAAAAGTGAAAGTGAAGTTGCTCAGTCATGTCCGACTCTTAGCGACCCCATGGACTGCAGCCCACCAGGCTCCTCTGTCCGTGGGATTCTCCAGGCAAGAGTACTGGACTGGGGTGCCATTGCCTTCTCCATGATGAATCTAGACAGAGTATTAAAAAGCAGAGACATCACTTTGCCTACAAAAGTCAGTACAGTCAAAGCTATGTTTTTTCCAATAGGCATGTAGGAATGTGACAGTTGATCCATAAAGAAGGCTGAGCACTGAAGAATTGATGCTTTGGAACTGTGGTGCTGGAGAAAACTCTTGAGAGTTCCGTGGACTGCAAGGAGATTAAACTAGGCAATCCTAAAGGAAATCCACCCTGACTATTCATTGGAAGGACTGATGCTGAAGATGAACCTCCAATATTTTGGTCACCTGATGTGAAGGGCTGACTCACTGGAAAAGATCCTGATACTGAGAAAGATTGAGGGCAAGAAGAGAAGGGGGCAACAGAGGACAAAATGGTTGGATTGCATCTCCGACTCAACAGTCATGAATCTGAGCAAACTCTGATAGATAGTGAAGGACAGGGAAGCCTGGCATGCTGCAGTCCATGGTATCTCAAGGAGTCAGACATGACTTAGCAACTGAACAATAATAATACATATACAGGTACAATAGGTGGCCTAAATAATAGTTCTTATACTATAAGCACTTGAGTTCCATGACATCTGATATCAGTGTAGGTGATCAGAAGGAGGAGAAAAATATAGATATATTCTTCAAATTCATAAATCAAAGCATTTTCCATTGTGTTAGGTAGCAATAAATTAGTCATGGAATGATTAAGTCTTAAAAAGGAAGTCTTTTATTGCTAAAAACTGTGTTTTTGAAAAAACATATCATGAATCACTTTAGTATACAAACTAGAAGTATCAAAGAGCCAGAAGACTATTAGAACTTCCCATCACATGGTCTTTACAAATGCGGTATACGTATTTGATGCATTGACAATCTTTGTCTTCCAACTAGAGTCTCAATTCTCATAGGCTTTATTCCATGGCCTGAGTTCCTCTTCAGAAATGTGAATGTTGAATTGGAAAGTCTCAACATTTTACCCCTCATAGGGGAGATTTTTATTTATTTGAAGATTAAAGCCTCAAAGGGAAGGTGGGAAGTTTCTCGATGGGGTTCTTGATGAGGTTCAAGGCATCAGTCAGATAAAGAGATCTTTTGAAGAGATTCTTAAGATTTTACCAGGTAGTCATTTCACTTAAAAGTAGCACTGAAGTACTCCTATTACTCTGAATAGGAAGAAAAATTCATCTTTTTATTAACTTTATTCAAGGTTGAATTTGTTTTTAAACTTCCCTGTATTTATCTATTATGCACTCACTACTCACAGTTCAGGCTTATCCTTCACTTATAAAACTAATTAAGCAACAAGGGGAGGAGGGAGGAAGAAAGAGAGCAAGAGCGAGAGAGAGGAAATGTGACAGAAATATCACTAAGGCTGAGTCTTGTTCAACATTCACTTTTACTTTTAGTGTGTATTAAATTTTCAACATTTCACTATTTTGTCCTCTTTTGTAATACTTCACTCCAGTAGTAACTGAGAGTACTACAGCTTATAAAAAGGGGCTTTTATCCATAAAAGAGCTTTTCTATTGAATGAATCAGAAGATAAAACCAAGGCACTTTTAAAACATATTTCTACCATTTTTTTTCTCAGCTTGTTCCTCTGCACCTTGAGTTTCAACTAGTTCAGAATCAATCAGCTCAACTCAGAAACAGAATGAAAGACTTCTCAGAAACAAGTGGGAACAGAGGAAAATACATACATTTCAAATCGCCTATCGTTCCTTGTATCTCAGAGAGAATTTATCAATGTCTCACCCTGGATCAGGGAACGTGGTGAAGCACTTGGAGAGCAGGTGCACAGGTCAGGAGGCCCACACTGTCACAGAAATTGCAAGGTGGGTCGAGAGCCATTAGACAAGATAGTAAAACAAGATAAAAAAAAAGTTGGTTATTCCATAAAAATAAATCTACCTTTCATTAGTTCTTATCTAGAATATAATGGTGGTTGAAAACCGGTTTGGGTTGACCTCAGAAAAGCAGCTGATTTACAACTTCACAACTCACAGGACACTATAAAATAAGATTGCAAGTTCTTTGAGTCAGAAAGGAAGAAGTCTTTTCACTTTCTTTCATAACATCTATATAGTTACATTCATGCAGATAGCTTGGTGAACTTTTAAGAAACATTATTTGATTTTTGAAAATTCATTTATCAAGAGTCATAAGACTGTAGATTATCAAAGTTTGTTTTTAATAAAAATCTTCCTCTACTTAATGATGAGGACATGTCCAGATAAACTCATCATAAATTGAAAATATCATAAGTTGAAAATACACCTAACCTACTTTGAATATCATGGGCTTCCCTGGTGATTCAGACAATAAAGAATCTGCCTGCAATGTAGGAGAACCAGGTTTGATACCTGGGCCAGAAAGATCCCCTGCAGAAGAAAATGGCAACCCTCTCCAGTATTCTTGCTTGGAGAATTCCATGGACAGAGGAGCCTGGTGGGCTACAGTCTAAAGGGTTGCAAAGAGCTGTGCGCAACTGAGCAACTAAGGACAGCACACACAATGCATTGAATAAGATACTGAAAGTGAAAAGCAGAAGGGTCGTATGGGTACAGAATGGTCATAAGTGTATCAGTTGTTTATCCTCATGATCATGTGGCCAAGTGGGAGCTGCGGCTCAGCTGCTGTTTCCCAGCATTATGAGAGAGTATCTTGCTGCATATCACTAGGTGGAAAAAGATCAAATTTTCGTAAAGCTGAAAAATCATATGTTGAACCGTCCTAAGTCAAGGACATCTGTATTTAGTATTGTTTCTAATGGAGATGTAGCAACAAACAAGAAACATGTTGGGTATGCCCAATAAACAGGAGGGCTTCCTTGCTGGTTCAGATGGTAGAGAATCTGCCTGCAATGAGGGACACCTGGATTCAATCCCTGGGTCAAGAAGATCCCCTGGAGAAGGGAATGGCAACCCACTCCAGTATTCTTGCCTGGAGAATGGACAGAGGACAGAGGAGCCTGGCCGGCTACAGTCCATGGTGTCCCAGAGTCGGACATGACCGAAGGACTAACACACACATGCACACACCTGCCCAGTAGGATTAAATGCTTCTCCTAACTTAGAATATGAATGTGAAATAAAGGAATTAAGTATTCCCAGGAGACCAGACTTAACTTTGTACTGTGTACATGGACAGGTAAAGGCCTTAAGGGTAAAGGATTTACAATGCTGGTGTGCCTGCTGTGTCAGGCCCATCAGTTAACCAGCAGTCTATTGTGCGTAAGTAATCATGATGACAAAAGGAGAGCCTTGGCTTGGGAGGAAAGAGAAATTGATAGGAGACATATATTACCATCAACTCGGGTAGAGCAGAACTAATTTTCTTCCAGTTTCTCTTTTCTGACTGGCGATTCTTATTTTTTTCTCTCTTTTGTAAACCTCGTTTTTACGGATCTTCTGAAAATATTGGTTATTGATTTTACAATTATCATGAGGCGGATAAATGCTCAAAGTTTCTGCCCTAGGGCAACTTTTTAAAATGAAATTGTGAAAAGATGAGAAGCTACTAAAAGAAAGTGGTGATGCCCATGAATGTTGGTTTCTGTTATATTTATGCCACATTGGTATATCTCGTTTGTCTCTGAAGATCCCTAGCTCATTTATTAATTCAATTATTCATAAACTTTGAGTGTCTGCTGAGTGCCAGAAATTGTGCATAGGGCCAGGCATAAAAAGATGAATACTACTCCATTCAGTTCTCCAGGAGGCTTTGTTCTCTGGGGATACTAGTCAAGGACCAGTTGATAATTAATCTTCCATAAATGTTATGCTACAGGCTTGCATAGATTATTATAGGGGAGCAGAGAAATGTGAGGTATTGACATATCTTTAAGGGAAAGATTAAATCTAACTTGAATCTTGCTTTTAAATGGGAATTAGCTAGGGAGAGGAGAGTATTCTAAACTCATCATACAGTGGCTCTGACTGAGTCATATAGTACATTCACTATAGGCAAGTCCATCTCAGTGTCCTGTAGAGTAGCGCTCTGTATATAGTAGGTGGAGGAAGGAATGGAAAGTTTATAAAGATATCTCTAAAATATTTGGGTGAAATAGGATTGTTCTTATAGGCTGAGATAATAGCTTCTTGGGGAATATAAGTTACTTCTGCATGACAAAGATTCTCTCATTAACCAAATTCTACTCCGGTTCCACTGAGTCCTTTTTTCAACTCAGGCTGACTTTTGGACTCCCATGTTAGTCTCTGTACTGTCCAATTTCAGTAAGAACCCTGCAATGGCAACCCACTCCAGTATTCTTTCCTGGAGAATCCCATGCATAGAGGAGCCTGGCAGGCTGCGGTCCAGTCCACAGGGTCGCTAAGGGTTGGTTACAACTGAGCAACTTAGGGAAGTCACCCTCCTTATCTAATCAGGTTCCTTATCTTCCACCATCTGCCAGGTGATGTCTTGTCAGATTGGTTTAGCCAGAATTCCCTTCCTACTGATGAAATTCCCTTTCTACTCTTAGTACTTTATATCCACTGATCCCTATCCTGTGCCTTGATTATAAATTCCCTTTTGTTCATTCTGTATTTGAAGTTGAGTCCAATCTTTCTCCCTCGCTGTAAGATTCTATTGTGAGGGGAGTCCTTACACATTTCTCTAAGGCCTCTCTCAAATTAATTTTTCCTTACTGTGTTTTAAGAAGTGTCACTGAATATTTTTTTAACAAGTGGTTATTGCTGGATTGTTTCTCTTTTTCATGTCTCTTCAAGAATAACATTAGTGTGTTGTTCTTATAGTATTGAATGAGAATGTTAGAGTTAAAAAGACAGAAGTAATTCTAAAACCATAAGTATTTTTAAAAAATTAATTATGATTCATAGGCATATTTTTGATTCTTCAGTAACAGTGTAAAGTAGTTTTTGTAATACATCAAACTCAAAGGAAGCTTCAGTTCAGTTCAGTTCAGTTCAGTCACTCAGTCGTGGCCGACTCTTTGAGACCCCATGAATCGCAGCACACCAGGCCTCCCTGTCCATCACCATCTCCCGGAGTTCACTCAGACTCACGTCCATCGAGTCAGTGATGCCATCCAGCCATCTCATCCTCTGTCATTCCCTTCTCTTCCTGCCCCCAATCCCTCCCAACATCAGAGTCTTTTCCAATGAGTCAACTCTTCTCATGAGGTGGCCAAAGTACTGGAGTTTCAGCTTTAGCATCATTCCTTCCAAAGAAATCCCAGGGCTGATCTCCTTCAGAATGGGTTTGTTGGATCTCCTTGCAGTCCAAGGAACTCTCAAGAGTCTTCTCCAACACCACAGTTCAAAAGCATCAATTCTTTGGCGCTCAGCCTTCTTCACAGCCCAACTCTCACATCCATACATGACCACTGGAAAAACCATAGCCTTGACTAGACGGACCTTAGTCGGCAAAGTAATGTCTCTGCTTTTGAATATGCTATCTAGGTTGGTCATAACTTTTCTTCCAAGGAGTAAGCGTCGTTTAATTTCATGGCTGCAGTCACCATCTGCAGTGATTCTGGAGCCCCCAAAAATAAAGTCTGACACTGTTTCCATTCTTTGCCTATCTATTTCCCATGAAGTGATGGGACCAGATGCCATGATCTTCATTTTCTGAATGTTGAGCTTTAAGCCAACTTTTTCACTCTCCTCTTTCACTTTCATCAAGAGGCTTTTGAGTTCCTCTTCACTTTCTGCCATAAGGGTGGTGTCATCTGCATATCTGAGGTTATTGATATTTCTCCCAGCAATCTTGATTCCAGCTTGTGCTTCTTCCAGTACAGCATTTCTCATGATGTACTCTGCATATAAGTTAAAGAAGCAGGGTGACAATATACAGCCTTGACGTATTCCTTTTCCTATTTGAAATTAGTCTGTTGTTCCATATCCAGTTCTAACTGTTGCTTCCTGGCCTGCATACAGATTTCTCAAGAGGCAGGTCAGGTGGTCTGGTATTCCCATCTCTCTAAGAATTTTCCATAGTTTATTGTGATCCACACAGTCAAAGGCTTTGGCATAATCAATAAAGCAGAAAGAGATGTTTTTCTGGAACTCTCTTGCTTTTTCCATGATCCAGCAGATGTTGGCAATTTGATATCTGGTTCCTCTGCCTTTTCTAAAACCAGCTTAAACATCTGGAAGTTCACGGTTCACGTATTGCTGAAGCCTGGCTTGGAGAATTTTGAGCATTACTTACTAGCATGTGAGATGAGTGCAACAGTGAAGTAGTTTGAGCATTCTTTGGCATTGCCTTTTTTTGGGATTGGAATGAAAACTGACCTTTTCCAGTCCTGTGGCCATGGCTGAGTTTCCAAAATTTGTTGGCATATTGAGTGCAGCACTATCACAGCATCATCTTTCAGGATTTGAAATAGCTCAACTGGAATTCCATCACCTCCACTAGCTTTGTTTGTAGCGATTCTTTCTAAGGCCCACTTGACTTCACATTCCAGGATGTCTGGCTCTAGATAAGTGATCACACCATCATGATTAACTGGGTCATGAAGCTCTTTTTTGTACAGTTTTTCTGTGTATTTTTGCCACCTCTTCTTAATATCTTCTGCTTCTGTAAGGTCCATACCATTTCTATCCTTTATTGAGCCCATCTTTGCATGAAATGTTCCCTTGGTATCTCTAATTTTCTTGAAGAGATCTCTAGTCTTTCCCATTCTGTTGTTTCCCTCTATTTCTTTGCATTGATTGCTGAAGAAGGCTTTCTTATCTCTTCTTGCTATTCTCTGGAACTCTGCATTCAGTTGCTTATATTTTTCCTTCTCTCCTTTATTTTTCATCTCTCTTCTTTTCACAGGTATTTGTAAGGCCTCCCCAGACAACCATTTTGCTTTTTTGCATTTCTTTTCCATGGGGATGGTCTTGATCCCTGTCTCCTGTACAATGTCACGAACTTCATTCCATAGTTCATCAGGCACTCTATCTATCAGATCCAGGCCCTTAAATCTATTTCTCACTTCCACTGTATAATTATAAAGGATTTGATTTAGGTCATATCTGAATGGTCTAGTGGTTTTCCCTATTTTCTTCAATTTAAGTCTGAATTTGGTAAAAAGGAGTTCATGATCTGAACCACAGTCTGGTCCTGGTCTTGTTTTTGTTGACTGTATAGAGCTTCTCCATCTTTGGCTGCAAAAAATATAATCAATCTGATTTCAGTGTTGACCATCTGGTGATGTCCATGTGTAGAGTCTTCTCTTGTGTTGTTGGAAGAGGGTGTTTGCTATGACCAGTGCATTTTCTTGGCAAAACTCTATTAGCCTTTGCCCTGCTTCATTCTGTATTCCAAGGCCAAATTTGCCTGTTACTCCAGGTGTTTCTTGACTTCCTACTTTTGCATTCCAGCCCCCTATAATGAAAAGGGGATCTTTTTTGGGTGTTAGTTCTAAAAAGTCTTGTAGGTCTGCTTAGAACCGTTCAACTTCAGCTTCTTCAGTGTTACTGGTTGGGGCATAGACTTGGATTACCGTGATATTGAATGGTTTGCCTTGGAGATGAACAGAGATCATTCTGTCATTTTTGAGATTGCATCCAAGTACTGCATTTTGGACTCTTTTGTTGACCACGATGGCTACTCCATTTTTTCTGAGGGAAAGAAAGGAAGGTAGTAAAAGCAAATGTTCAGTCTTACTACTGTTATTGGTATAAAATGAATCCTTCAAAGCAAAGCTTAATACCTTTACTTAAGAGGCCAGTTGAATTTCTCAATATCATAGCATCTGGTAAAATTTACCAGGACAGGTAAATGTTAATGGTGGAACACCCTTAATATCTATTGAGCATTACAAAAGTGATTTTTTAAAGGAAGATCAGGTTTCAGTGTGTGTCTTGGAGATACTTTACTGAATTTTCAAAAATCCTTCTCTTTTTTCTGTAAGAAGGAGAAGTAAAATTTATCCTCTATGTTTTGATTTAGCATTTTGAACAATGTATTTTTCCTGCTTGAGCAGAAGTGGTCATGTTTTAATTCCACACAGTCATAAGAAATTAAAAAAAAAATAGTTGAATCAACAATGAGTACACTTCTCCATCCTCAACTTAATCCCTTCCCATCTCTGACTGGGTCTTAGATCAAAATATATAATAAAAGATTGAGAAGAACTCTGTTGAACAACCTTAGGAACTGGGACTAGTGGTCATTCTGCTCCAAATAGACAAACATATCTTCTTTCATTATCTAATAAAATGCTTGGACTTGATGAGGGAAAAATTTGATTGTGCCAGATGGGTTGTCGGGGGATGATTTTTAACAAACTCATTTCTCCCGCTCTAAGCCAAAGACTCTTTCAAGAATCAGTTCATTATGTGCTCAAGGATCTGGAGTACCAGTTTTACATAAATATTTTATCTAATCCCCATAATAATTCTATTAAAAAGGTACATTAACTCATTTATAATTAAGTAGCTTATCAAGGACACAAAGTAAGTGATAGAACAGAGATTTAAATCTAGATCATATTTTTTAATTCTAATGATCGTAACTATTATGTGAAAGTAGGCTTTTTTTGCTTATGTCCTGGCAATGCTATTTATGTGCAGGAGAAAACATCATTAAAGATAGACCCCAGGAGCTGGAAAAGTTTTATTCATGCATATAATTCTACAGAAGTCTAAACTGTTGTCACACACAATGAACTCATTGTTGGCATTCTCTTTAATGTGGTTCGATTCTTACACATCTGCATTTCTTAACTGGGTTTCAGCAAAATCTGTATTTAGTTGGGACTGAAAGAAATCTAATACTTTGCTTGTGACTTTCAGAGAAAGATGTGTGCACACAGTGTAAAGACTTTCTAAATTAAATTTGCAAAATAAACTCATCATTTCCAGTTGTCTCCGTTGTGCATTAAGCACAACAAGTGCTTATGCTATTGCTCTCAGAGGCCTTTTTATACACTGTGACAGGTTGAAGAACTGCTGTAGGAAAGAGTCTGGAACAGCAGAAGCTGGGCATACAAGTCACCTCTTGTCTTGCCTAGTTAATATCAGTAGAATTTAAGAAGGTACGACACCTGTATGTGATTCAGGGAATTAGGATCAAAGAGATTCTTCCATGATCTGACTTTGGCTTGGACTCCCAAGTGTGTCTTGCTTTTGCAAATCTATTTTTCATTTTAACCATCTGAAAAAAGAAGCTTTCAGCTTTAACTGGAGGCAATAAAACATGGACATAGAATTGATGAGTCATAAATTAGCTATTCAAAGATTTATTAAGCATAAGCAAGATAAGATACCTGTTTAGGGCATGGTGTTATTAGGAGCGGTCCATGGTTGTGTTCATAGATTTAGTTGGCTCCATTATTCATGTTATGAGAAATAAACCTATCCATTAAGAGAGTTACACTGGTAAGCTTTGTAGAACCATTTCGTCTGACACAGAGATGACAATTCTCTTTAAGATATAGAACTTAAGTAAAATTACTACTCTTTGTTACAGGTAGTGTATGGCTGCCTGCCAAATGATTCTTAGTCACTGAATGACATCTGAGGGAGACTAGGAAGAGCTAAAATACACTGGTGATACAGGAAAGAAATCGAATGATAGGTAGACTTCTAGGAGAGGAAAGCCATGAGCAGAAATACTATTAAGTATTTAGAGAGTACCTTGCTTAGAAATGCTTTATAATAATTTTTTCTTTGATTCATAAAATTTGATTCATTCATTTATTTGCTTTCAATAGAAGCACTGTAAATTCTGTTGACACTGTTTTCTCAGATATTTAGGCTGAATATAGTTTGATATGTTGGAGATCTTGCTGACATCAACTTGCTTTTAAGACAGAAGCATCAAAATACTCAATCAAGTCACACTAAAAATTTTAACTTGAGAGGTCCAAACCAATTTTTAAAAAAGATATTTTCCCTTCATTCACTGAAGGTTTTTGTGCCAGTTTATTCTTCCCATTTTACAGATTAATGAAACGAAGCTGACAGCTTTCTCATTTTACTGATTAATACAGTTAATAATGATGAAATGAATACATCAGTTGTAAATAAAGACAAGGATTTAGCTTCAAATTAGTTCCATTTGTGAACTTGCTTGCCAGTTGCAGTAGTACATTTCCATGTCTAGTTGTATTCATGTGTTTTGGATCAAGTGGACAATGTGAAATAAGAGTCCCTTATTTTATATTTTAAATACTACATTATTTAAATATTGGATATATGAAAATTTGGCCAATTACTTTCTTTAAATGAGTCAAAACTAACTCACAGATTTTCAGAACGTCTTATAGGTGTGCTTTTTGAATGATATATTCAACAAAATTTTGTTGAGTTTATATTTTGTGGAACGTTCTATAGTTCAGCCTGAATGTGGGGTTTTAAACGGTCTGTATCAAGGGTAAACTATAGCCCATGGGTTAAATCCTGCCTACCACCTTTTGTAAATAAAGTTTCAGTAGAGCAGAGGCTTTCTTTATGTATTGTGGCAACCCACTCCAGTACTCTTGCCTGGAAAATCCCATGGGTGGAGGAGCCTGGTAGGCTGCAGTCCATGGAGTCGCGAAGAGTCGGACACAACTGAGCGACTTCACTTTCACTTTTCACGTTCATGCACTAGAGAAAGAAATGGCAACCACTCCAGTGTTCTTGCCTGGAGAATCCCAGGGACAGTGGAGCCTGGTGGGCTGCCATCTATGGGGTCACACAGAGTCGGACACGACTGAAGCGACTTAGCAGCAGCAGCAGCAGCAGAGTTGATTAGTTGTGATAGAGACTGTGTGGCTTATAAGCCTAGAAAATTTATTATCTGAACTTTAAAAAGAAAGAAGTGCTGACCTCTGTTCTATAAGATACAAGCAGAAAACCTAGTCCTCATTTATTATAATAAAATATATAATGATTTGCATACATGAATATATATAAGGTCATGCAAGTAACATTTATTGAACTTGTATTAGGTAATGAGGCAGAGTGTTTAAAAAGTCTGTAATACAGAGATTAAAATTCAAGATTAAGGATATATCTTATCAAAAGTTTCTCCATCTGTCAATCTTTTATTGATGGATTTTCAGGAACCTAGAAAGTTGCCAACAAGCCAACACAGGAGAGAAGAATTAACTCACTAGAGATGGATTCAATTCCATTTCATTCCATTTCAATTACACATAGTCAGCTGGCCATTGCATTTGCACATAAGCCAACCTAAGGTATTTAAAGTGAGACATATATTTTACTCTTCTCAGAATTCATTTATCAACGGACTTAGAGCAATCAAGGAAGATTAAAGGAGGGAAATTCTCTTACTGTATATGCTGTCATGCTATGTACCAAATCAAGGGAAAGGAGAACAGTATTATAATTCCATGATTCTAAAATTATGCAGATTCCAAATAATTTTTCAAAGAATTCTCATGAAGATAGTGCTATGTATTTCACAAGTAGCACACTAAGAGTGCCTCTGAACTTCTAACAAAAATTTAGAAGTTTCACAGTTCAAAAAGCCAAGAATAAGTATTGTAGGAGCATAATTATAATCTAGACTTTTAAATGTAGTTATCCCAATTTGGTAGAGACACAAAGATTAAGTAATTACCTGTAGTTAAGTTTTGTTTCAATAATCCTTTTTTAGTCAGAAAGCTGGACCACTGATCAGGATCATTTTTAAATAAAAAACTTGCAAAAACAACTTAAGACCATAATTCATTAGAGGATTATTACTGTAATAAATGTGCTTATTTTCCCATCTTGCACATTCAACCAGTTTGAATGCTCAATAGATTAATTCATAGCCAAGGGATAGGTTTTCTAGACTTTAAGACTATTTATTAAGCACTATAGCAAACACAAAATGTTATAAATAAATTTATCTTTTATTTAACTCAGTGAGCATAACATATAAAATTTTTAAAATGATAAAATATTACATAAACTACATAAGCTATGATATAGTTTATATTACAGATACATCTGTTTTAACAATCTCCTGTAAAATTCTGCCAATTTTTCACTTCCTTTAGCCATAGTTGTTATTATATTAAAAAAGTGAACCTAGATAAACCAAATATAAGGGCATGAATTTCTTTTATGTTTTATCAGAATTCATCTTCTGACTTGATTTTTTCTCAGATTTAGTCTTGCAAATCTTAGGAAGAATAGGTTCAACAATCAGAATTGAGATGTGAGTAAGTTAGGAAATGGTCATTTTTCTCTATGTACCATCAACCATGGATATACAGTGGTAAAAGTGTGTTCAAACAGGTATGATAATAATATCTTATTCCATACCAAAAAAAAAAAAAAAAAAGAGTAGCAAAAGCCTACTACTTCAAAGACTGTTTTTTCTGCTTATTACACCTTGAAGCAATCTTACTCTTGTCTTATTCCGTTATCCTCCTTCCTTTGGCTTCCACTCCTCCCTGTTTTCTCCCCCTCCCGCATCCCCACCTCCCCTCCCGCCTCAGCTCCTCCCTTCTCCTCCACTCCTCCTCCTTCCCTTCCTTCCCTCCTTCCTTCTGCTCCTCTCCCTCTCCTCCTCTCCCCTCACCTCTCCTTTCCTCTCTTCTCTGCAGCTCTTCTCATTCTCTATCATTATATAATTCACTAGTTTGTCATGTTTACTGTTCATTGTCTGCCTCTCCTACTACATTATAAAGCCTATGAGTGCAGGGATTCTGTTTATTTTGTTCCTGCTCTATCTTACCTGCCAGGGACTTACTTTACACACACACGAGACATTCAGTACATATTTGTGGAAGAAAGGCAGGAAGGCCAAAAGGAACGAAGAAAAGAATGGCTACCCATTTTAAAGAATTATTAAGGGGAATCCATAAGAAATATATGATTAGCAACACAGTGAGGCACAGCAACAAAATTAATAAAATCCTTGAGTAATTTTTGCTTTCTTTTCTTCCACCGAGGTTGCATTTCCCCTAAACAATGCAACCTGGCTAAGAGTTAGCTGGGAGCTGAAATACAATCCGTGCCTCCATTCACCAAATCCTGAATGCATTTATGACTTATCCTAATCCAGAGGAAGAGCCTTTTCCTAATTTACGCAGAAACCCAGTGTGAGCCAGTTATAGCCTTTACATCTACTCATAATTTCCTATAATCTTTGACTTGGCTTGATTTTCTACACCAGAGGTTTTTCTTATTCATCCTGATGATTTGCCCTCCATTTAGCTTATGTTTTTCCTTTTAAAACAATTTTCAGATTCTTTTTTTAAAGTTTTGTTTCTGTCTTCAGGAAAGACACATTCCACTGATAACCTTCATTTAGAATTCTGTCAGATGAAATACTCAATTAATGAGGATTCCTCTTGAATATAGAACATGAGGCCTTTTTCTTTTCTTTTGGAAATAGAGATCAAACTTGCTGAAGAAGGAAAGATGGGTCACCATTTTTTCACCCCTCCTGGCACCCACATTTTCATTTTGGTTTCTTCATGGGCACAGTATTTTCCTGACCTTTGACTTGGGACTCAGAATTGGGATGTGCTTTGGCCAGTGGCCCATTGATGGGAGTGTTCTATACTGTGTTCTATTATAAAAAGCCTCATGTATTTTCCACTTATCCTTTTGTACCTCTGACATTGGTACAAAGGAAACAAGGCTCAGACAGCCTGCTGGTGGAGGGGATGGAAGGCCTGTAGAAGAGAGCCATTACGGTTGAGCCAAACAAATGCCACTGGAAACAGATGAGTCCCAGCAGCCACAGGGGACAGAAGATCCACCAACCATGCCTACCCTCAATTAACCAACCTGCAGATTCATATGAATCATCAGTTTTATTTTGAGCCTCTGAATTTTATATCCATTTTTTAGGCAGTATTTTTGAACAACTGCTACCTGAAACAAAAACTAACTGTTTATTTTGTGACCACCTTAAAGCAACACATATACACAATCCATAAAGTGTATACCATGAGTGACACCCAATCCTGAGGCAAGACATTTTAATGTGCTTTATACTACTCTGCTTAATTTTATCTATTTGTGTCTGCATCGATTTTCTTAACATGATTCCTATGTATGCATTTTTGGTCTGATTCATGACATGTTCGGAGAAGGCAATGGCAACCCACTCCAGTACTCTTGCCTGGAAAATCTCATGGATGGAGGAGCCTGGTAGGCTGCAGTCCATGGGGCTGCAAAGAGTCAGACATGACTGAAGCGACTTAGCAGCAGCAGCAGCATGACATGTTGTTGTTATTGTTCAGTTGCTAAGTCGTGTGTGACTCTTTGTGACCCAATGGACTGCAGTGTGCCAGGCTTCCCTGTCCTTCACTATCTCCCAGAGTTTGCTCAAATTTATGTCCATTGAGTTGGTGATACTATCCAACCAGCTCATCCTCTATTGCCCCCTCTCTTCCTGCCCTCAAATCTTTCCCAGCATCAGGATCTTTTCCAATGACTTGGGTCATTTCCTATGAGTGAGCTCTTCACATCAGGTGGCCAAAGTATTGGAGCTTCAACATCAGTTCTTCCAGTGAATAAAAAGGGTTGATTTCCTTTATTGACTAATTTGGTCTCCTTGCTGTCCAAGGGACTCTCAAGAGTCTTCTGCAACACCACAGTGCAAAGGTATCAATTCTTTGGTGCTCAGCCTTATTTAAGGTCCAATTCTTACAATTCTCAATTTTAGGATTAACATGTTGTTAGTATCTACCATCTTTTTTCATTTCAGTTGGATTATGTCAAATATATAGGTCAAATGGGAAGATAAACAGACCTTTGTCAGCAGAGTGATGTCTCTGCTTTTTAATACTCTAAGTTTGTCATAGCTTTCCTTCAAAGGAGCGAGTCTTTTAATTTCATGGGTGCAGTCACCATCCACAGTGATTTTGGAGCCCAGGAAAATAAAATCTGTTAGTAAACTATTATAACTCCTTTTACAGTATAAACTGAAATGAGAGACATCCATCATATATTTTCTTTCTGTTTTTCTTGAAAATAATTCTCTTTTCATTATAATTTTTTATAACCACTGAAGCAATTATATCTGTTTTGTACTTGATTCCTTTGTGACTTCATTTTCATCTCGATGTATTGCCATAAAAATAGGGATTCCTAGGGAAAATGCTTCCATAGAATTGACTTAATTATTCTGAGGCCAATTATCCTGTTCTAGACTATTCACATTGTTTTTATTTCCTCTCTTCTCCCTACATTTAAATATTTCTCAGTCCATTAACGATTCATTTTGCTTTTTATTAACATCTTTGGTAAAAAGCGTGGTGAAAGAGATAATTGAGACTTCAGGAAATGATGAAACTTCTGAATTAACTAAACTCTGCATACTCCATCTTACTCTCTACCTTATTAAGATAAACAGCTGAGTTTATTGCATTTTATAGGTAAACTTAGACTTATTAGGATGTTCCTTCAGATGCATAAACATATAAGGAGGATATAAAAAATGTTCTCTTTTCATTATACTACAAACTGAAATTATAGCACTGTTAGCCTCTTCTAATAAATCCTTTTGATGTACCCTGGCCCTCAGGTTCAAGGTTATAAGTTTGTGGTGACAGTTATTAACTACTGTATTTCACTTCTATGATGCTGGAGGCTCCACAAACTGCACTTCTTCCTTGCCAGCTATTTTCCTGATAGTTATGCCAATGGAAGACACTGAAGTAGCTGAAAAGCAGTGGAGGGAGAAGACAGTTGCTTCTTCTGTGGTATCTACTTCTCCCATCAGCCTCATCTCAAGAGTAGCTTCTAAATTCTGAAGTGCCTATGGGTTCTAATTTCTTACTTTCCTCCTTGTTCTTAGACCCAGCCTCATGGTGTTTCTTTGCAGAAACTATCTGGTAACACCTTCTCATCCAGATCAGCAGGGCATATTCTTAGAGTTTTGAAGACACCAGTTGTGTTCCCAATTTCTCACTTCTGAGGGATCTAAGTCACAGCTTCTCAAAACCTCCTCTTGATGGACTTGATCATCTCAATTTCTCCCTTTGTTCCTCACATTATAAGGGTGATTGATGTTTTCTTTTCTTACTATTTCTGTGTTAGTTCAGTGTTCCCATTTTGATTGTTCATTCTTCCAATGATCTAAACAATTTCTATATTAGATCCTCTCTGTTGAACTAACTAGTGTGTTTTTCACTTGCTGGCTGTGCTCTGGTGATATGGTACCAAATTTAAATGTCAAACACAGTAAAGACTAAGTCTTTTGGCTTGCATTTTTACCTTCTCTCCCTAGCTCATGGGCTTCCCAGGTGGCTCAGTGGTAAAGAATCCTCTGGTAATTCAGGAGATGTAAGTTTCTGTCCTGGATCAGGAAGATCCCCTGGAGAGGAAAATGGCAACCCATTCCAGTGTTCTTGCCTGAAGAATCTCATGGATAGAGGAGCCTGGCAGGCTATAGTCCCTGGGATCACAAGAGTCAGACTTAGTGACTAAACTGCAACAACCCTAGCTCATAGCTTGCTATGTAAATGCTGGTTCTATATATAGCCATGGAAGATTTCTTTGGCCCCAGACTCTGATCACCAGGCATCTGCTTGCTAGGTCATTTTGGTCATGTCTGACTCTTTGTGACCCCATGGACTGTAGCCCACCAGGCTCCTCTGTCCTTGGGATTCTCCAGGTGAGAATACTGAAGTTGGTTGCCATTTCCCTCTCCAGGGGATCTTGGATCATGCCCTCCTCCAGGAGATCTTCCCAACCCAGGGATGAATCTACCTCTCTTATGTTTCTTGCATTGGCAGGCAGGTTCTTTACCACTAGCACCGCCTTACACTGTACATAATACATTTTGATGTCTGTTGGCTTATTCATATTAAGTGGTTCGTTTGCACTATTCCCCTCATCTGACACTGAGATCTAATTGTCATGCTCTCTGCATCTTTCCAATTGTTTCTCTCCCACATGCTGTCATTATTTGGTTCATTTCTATCCTCAGGGAACAATGTAGCATCCTCATCCTCATCAGCCACTTGATGAGACTGAACAGTGTTAATGTCAGCCTGCCTCTCACTTGAGTTTTCATTATCTGCCTTCAAGTTGGCAAAACTTCCCTTCATGGGGTTGATGTAAGGCTTTCACGTTGGGGCTATTAGTTTTAAGTAAGGGGTGCCCATGGCCAGTTCTAGTGTAGTTCCTGTGTGCCTCCTTTCCTCACAGCATTCCACTGGTCATGAATAACTTATAACACACTACTGTGTAATAAAATCTGTTATTAGTGCTGAGAAAACAGCTAACAGGCAATGTCTGAACTTTCCATGAGCATTCACTGTGCTGTTTTACAAAATCTCAAATTTCTTTCCCTGGGTCAAGCCAGCCCTGAGGTTAATTGGCTCTTCCATTTAATTATTTCTTCATATTTATATTGTTGATGTTATATATGAAGTTATATATGAAGATAAATATGTCTTCATATATATTGTTCTATATATTGTCACTGAAGCATGGTCCTTCACACACCATGGTGGAATTTGGTATTGACTATGGTGTTTGGAGATAAAGTTTTCTCATGGTTTTTTTTTTATTACTCCCCCAAATAACTAGATGAGAGGTGATTTGTGTATCACAAGAAAATGTCTTCCAATCACCATCAGCTTGAAAGGTTATCCATATCAAATATTTATTCACTTTTGCCATTTATTTTTCAAGTATAAAACACTTGGAAGCAGGCTCCGAAGAGAAATATTTGTTGTTGTATCCTATTTCTAATGCTTACCCACGAATTCTTTGGAAAGGCCAAGAAAGCAAACAACAAAAGTGAATTGGAATCGAACTGAGTACAACACTCATGATGTTTTCAAAGTGGATTTCTGAATACAAAAAAATGTATCTATACCTACAGTTTCTTTTCTTGCTTTCTTTTCTCCCTTCATGAGCTACATTTCAGGGAATCTGACTTTTACACCTACCATCACATATGACTGAATGGCAAATAAATGGAAGAAAGCATCGAAAATAGGGTGGGAAGTCTTTTAGTAATAGAAAATATAAATTTAGAATTTTGATGTATATATTTTGGTCATTTCACCTACAGAAAATCCCTATTCTTCCCCTTCTCTGAGGAAATTTAATGGTTAATTTTTGGTAATCAATCTTAAGTTTATACAATGCTAGATACTGTTTTACAGAAAAGTTTAAAAGAGTAGTGAGTTAGGAAAGAAAACAGGTAGGAGGTGAAATTCTGGAGACCAGGTGTTTCGCTTAGTAAAACTTGTAATGAAGAAGACTGATTGAAAAGAAATAACTAATTCCCATAACTTTTTTCAAACTTTTAAGAAAGTACGCAATCACCATTTTCCCTGCCACATCTTTCTTGTTTCTTACTTAAAGGGAGGATGTTAAGCTGTGCACCATCAATGCAATAATGATGTAAATAACGTGTAGTATTTTCTTCTGGCTCAAAGAGCTGTTGCATTTCTGGAAGGAAGAAAACTGGGTCATACAGCTAGCACATGAATTCGAGGTGACCCACAAAAGACAGTGCTGTACTTTTCCATATCTGGAGGCTTTTTCTGTGCCTTTGCCTCAGACAACTTGAGTCAGCTGGACTCTATCCAGGAAGATGATAAATCCCAGGAAAGCAAAAAGCAACTGCTCCTCTCTCACCGTGTGCTATGTGATATCACCACCTCTCCTAAAAGTCTCTTTGTCCATTTGACGTGTAGTAATAACTAAACCATGCATATCTGCACTTGTCAGAGGCCAAATAGTCATCCTGAGCATTGAATCAGAAGTTTTTGCACCTACAGCTCACATGGCATTCTCTATAAAGCACTTCTATCTATGATTAAAATCATCTCTTAATCCTTAGTGGAGAGTGAAGAAAGATTCACAGAACACCTACTATGAACTAGTCCTTATTCTATGTACTTATACATATGCTCACTTATGCTAAGAATGACAATTATTTGTTCTATAGATCGAGAAACTGAATATTGGAATTGTTAGGAAGAACCCTGGAATGAAATGAAGGTCTTGTTACCGTCAGTTAATAGAAGAAGAAGCTAAACTTAATTGTCCTAGGAAATATAAGCATGAATACAGATGGTAGCATTATTTTGAATAAAGAAAAACAACCCTGAAGTTTAAATAAACCAATTTTGGTATGTATAACCAATGGAAAACCATAAATCAATAGATATAAATAAAATACATCTATAGCTATCAACCAGAGAAGCCAATGGCACCCCACTCCAGTACTCTTGCCTGGAAAATCCCATGGACAGAGGAGCCTGGTAGGCTGTAGTCCATGGGGTCGCTGGGAGTCGGACACAACTGAGCAACTTCACTTTCACTTTTCACTTTGACACATTGGAGAAGGAAATGGCAACCCACTCCAGTGTTTTTGTCTGGAGAATCCCAGAGACAGGGGAGCCTGGTGGGCTGCCGTCTATGGGGTTGCACAGAGTCGGACACGACTGAAGCGACTTAACAGCAGCAGCAGCATAGCTATCAACATGGATAACCCTCAAACACATGATGTTGGATGAAAATTTCTGGAAATATGAAAATATGATTCTGTTAATATGGAATTCAAAGTAGGCAAAATGAAAAAAATGTATTATTTAGGAACACAAATATATATTATAAAACTGCAAAGGAAAACAAAAAGTTGATGGATTAAAAAAGTTCCTCTGTAGTAGAGAGAGAAGGATTGGGGAGAAGATATTCAGGAAGCTTGATAAAATTCTGTTTCTTAAACTGTATGGTGGATACCTAGGAGTAAAATTTTATTGTTGTTTTAAATCAAACAGATTCATTATATACATTCTTCATTGTGCATGAGGAAAAAAGGATAAGAAAATAATCAACCTATGATAAATTCAGTGCCCCATTCACCATGCTATAACAGACATGAATGATGTTCAAAATTGTGTTTACTTCCACAAATAAGTGGAAATCTTTGTTAAAACACTAAAGAGAGTGGAGGACTGAATATTATAAACAATATATACAAATGCATATTCAAAATTTTATCCAAGATATATAAAGAAATTATGCAGCTCAATAGAACAAAGCCAAACAAATCGGACAGAGGAACTGGGTATTTTTTGAATCTTTGAATATTTTTCAAAGAAGACATACAGATGGCAACAGGTATATCAAAAGATGCTCAATATCACTAATCATCAGGGAAATGCAAATTAAAACCACAATGAGATATCACTTCACATCTGTTAGAATGGCTATTATCAAAAAAACAAGCAATAACAAGTTTTGGTGGGGATGCAGAGGAAAGAGAACCTTTGTACACTGCACGGTTGGTAGGAATGCAAATTGGTACAGTTACTATGGAAGATTATGGAGGCTTATCAAAAATTTAAAAATAGAACTACCATATGAGTCAGCATTTCTACTTCAGATATTCATTTAAAGGAAATGAAACCACTAACCTGAAAAGATATCTGTACTTCTGTGTTCCTTGCAGCATTATTTACAATAGTCAAGATATGGATGGAGAACACGTGTATACCTGTGGCGGATTCATGTTGATGTATTGCAAAATCAATACAATATTGTAAAGTAATTAACCTCCAATTAAAATAAATAAATTTATATTAAAAATAAAAAATAAAAGGCAAAAAAAAGAGATATGGAAGGAAAGCTATGAAAAACCTAGTTAGTGTATTAAAAAGCAGAGATATCACTTTGAAAACAAAGGTCCATATAGTCAAAGCTATTGCTTTTCCAGTAGTCATGTATGGATATGAGAGCTGCACCGTAAAGAAGGATGAGAGGTAAAGAACTGATGCTTTCAAATTGTGGTGCCAGAGAAGACTCTTGAAAGTCTTTTGAACTGCAAGGAGATCAAACCAGCCAATCCTAAAAGGAAATCAACCCTAAATATTCATTGGAAGGACTGATGCTGAAGCTGAAGCTCCAATACTTTCACCACATGATTTGATGAGCCAACTCATTGGAAAATACCCTGATACTGGGAAAGATTGAAGGCAAAAGGAGAAGGGGGTAAAAGAGGATGAGGTGGTTAGATAGCATCACAGATTCAGTGAAGATGAATTTGAGTGAACTCTGGGAGAAAGTGAAGGACAGGGAGGCCTGGCATGCTGCAGTCCGTGAGGTCACAAAGAATCGAACATGATTTAGCAACTGAACAACAACAACAACAAAAGATATGGAAACAACCTAAGTGTTCACTGATGCATGAATGAATAAGTGGAATATTATCCAGTCATTAAAAAGAAAATCTT
Source organism: Budorcas taxicolor (assembly GCF_023091745.1). Taxonomy (NCBI): domain Eukaryota; kingdom Metazoa; phylum Chordata; class Mammalia; order Artiodactyla; family Bovidae; genus Budorcas; species Budorcas taxicolor. Next base: position 94,446,578 of record NC_068910.1, read on the forward strand.
GTCACTTGAGAAAACATGTATGGACCTTGAGGGCATTATGCTTAGTGAAATAAGTGAGGCAGAGAAAGACAAATGCTCTGACCTCACTTATATATGGAATCTTAAAATGAAGGCAAAAAATACAAATTGAATGTATAGATACTGATAACAGGCTGGTGGTTGCCAGAGGTGGGGGTTGGTGGGTAAAATGGGTGAAGGTGGTCAAAAGGTAAAAACTTCTAGTTATTAAATAAATTGTGGGGATTTAAAGTATAGCATGGTGACTATAGTTTATACTACTGTAGTGCGTATTTGAAAATTTGCTATGAGAGTGGATCTTAAATGTTCTTACCACAAGAAAGAAAAAATGCAACTGTGTGGTGATGGATGTTAAATAGACCTATTTTGTTGATCATTTCACAATATGTAAGTATATTGAATTCTTGGGTCACACACCTGAAACTAATATTATGTACATAAATTGTATCTCAATTAAAGAAAGAGAGAATAAAGATTTTATTTTTTAATCCTTACCCTGGCTCATTCATTTGACTTCTCATTTAGCCCTTTGTTAGTTTACATTCTGCTGATGTTGTGTATCAGTCTCCTTGAACACTTGCAATCCAAATGAGAATTTAAAAGACTTACTGAAACATATTGAATAATCCTTGCCCCAAACCTCTAGATATAGTTAAATAAAGTATAATAAGTGTTTAAAGACTGGAAATAAATTGATGTCAAATGAAATTATAGGGTTAAATTTTTGGAGCACATTTCAGTATCATAACCATAATTGTCATCTCTCATTTTAGAAACTAATCCAGAAGGCAGAGACAAAGTCTGTTATAGTTCTTTCTGAATTGTTCCCGGTAGTTATAACATTTTGAATGCTAAAATGGAAAGATTGTCATTACAGCAAGGCAATTTCTATTTTTCAATGTTTATTTAGGAGAAGCACTTCAGATTATTTCAGTGGGAGAGAAAATTAAAGATTATGTTGACAGTTTTGGTGCACCTACAAACAAAGCAAGGGTGGTAAAATGAGAATTGTCTGTCTTGATCCAATGGTTATAGAGGAACTTTGCACTAAGAATCAGTAGATCTATCATTTAGTTCCTGCTTTGTCATGAGTTTACTGTGTGAATCATCATATAAAACTATTGGGGGAGCGGTGGGTGGAGGATTGCCTCTAAAGTCCTGTTCACTCTTGATCTTTTCTCAAAAGCATGCCAGGTTTACCAGATGATTTTTTCCCCCTCTCTTTAACCTGGGATACTTGTTGAAACCCTGGAACATGATCTTTTCTGCTGGGTGGTCTGTACTGGATATCAGCTCTCCTATTCCCATTACAGGCACGGCAGGTGTCCCAGCCCTTGCCTATGGTGATTGGCTGGGAGCCTGGAACCATAAAAGGGCTATACCTCTGTTTTTACAAAGCTGCTGGGCTGTTTCCGCTTTGCAGCTGCCTGTCTTGAATGCCAAATTCTACTAGCAGTGCTGACTGGCCACCTGGCCAGGGCCATGCAGCCAGCTGCCACTTACAGCTTGAGGCTAATATATAAGCATCTGATGCCTAACCTCAGCCTCCTCTGAACTCACTTCTGCTCCCAGTTCTTTTTCTCAGTAAGAGTTAATTCAGGGTTGATTCCTTTCTTCTTCCCTCATGTGCTTCCTTCTTCCTTTCCTTTCTGTGTAAAACAAAAATTCATAAATTGCCTATTAAGTGTCTCCTATTGTGTGAGGATAGAGACTGCTATTTGTATCTATGCAAATATGTGAGAACTGAGGTTTCACATGCAGGGAAAAGTGAAATAAAGTCTCTCAAACATAAAAAAAAAAAAGGAAAAAAAAGAGTTACCAAATTTCATTCCTGCAGCTAACAAAATTTCATCTCCCCATCCTTCTTGGAAGTCACCTGCTCCCAAATGCTGCTCGGTGCATTTAAATGCTATTCAACAATCCCAGCTGACAGTTGTTAGCTGATTCTGTTTCTGACATAGCTCATATCTCTCTCAGGATGTTTTTGTTTTGGTATACAGGCAGCACAGTGCATCCGACAGTTAGCCTAATATATTTCTGTTATTCTCTTGGGTGCCTTTTTGCAGCTAAAGATGATTCCATGTTGTTTCCTAATGAGAATTTTGGTCAAAACACTGAGTTGTAGTAGCAGGTCAATCCTTAAGTTTAAGCCTCCTGCATTTCCTCTTTGCTTTTAAAAGCTCATTGGAAAAAAGCCAAAGTAGCGGTTAGAATCCAGAGAAACCCAGGGGGAGAGGTTTATGAAAGCATAGTGAGAGCATATTATCAGTTCCTATTTTGGTGTTTCAAATTCTTTCCTGGTGTTTGTGAGTGTCTTGATAATTAGAAGAAAATATCACCTCCTAAAACTTGCATCTTCATTTCAAACTAAAGAACTAAAAAAATACTTAATTGTAGGGAAATTGGATGAACTTTTTTTTTCTTTCTTTCTTCTTTCTATCCTTCCTTCCTTCCTTCCTTTCTTCATGTAATAATGATTATTGGTAGAAATATAAATAATTAGTTCTAGAATATTGTGCCATCTGACCTATTTTCTTCATAATTAGACAGCATATCTTTCCTATCAATATCAAATCCTCTGCCCTGGGCTGAACTTGGCTTTGAGATCTTAAATCCATAGACTCATTTAAGCCTCCAAAGTGTACACTGGGACTGAAGCCAAGATGTTTATAAAATGTGAAACAAATGCAATAATTTACAGGTAAAAGTGTACCCTCAAATGCTTATCACTACATATCTTCGATCAGAATAAACAAATTTACAAATACATGTACAATATATGTAGCAAATACTTCATAGCAAGACGTTCGTATCCTTTAATAAGGTCATACTTTCAGATGAATTTTTTCATGCTTTAAATCCTCACAGTGACATTGACCTGAATGTGTGGGCCCACTGGAGGAGAACAAAGGGCTTATGCAGTCTCTGCCAACATTGTTTCTTTCTAAAGTGATGCTGGAGAAAGATGCAAAGGGATATATTGAGACCCTGCTGTCTCATTTCTCTTAATAAAAGAGCATTACCAAAGCCAACCACACTGCTTTGTGACATAATGAGTAGGGGGTTGACATGCCCACACAAACAGGGGCATCAAGGGGCTGCTTCAGGGTTTTGATTTCTTGCCAAATAGTGAATAATCTTATAATCAAATGTGCAGCAATAACAGACCCAGCCGGGAGGATTAAGGACTAAGTATCTATTGGACTGCTTGATCTCTTTGTTCTGCAGGTTTAGAGTAGGATAAATGAAAAGGGGGAGGCCAAGAGGGAGTGGTTTAATGTAGAATAAATTGTCTAAAAGGGATCAGTGAAAGCAGGATTATCGATGAGTTCAAGAGTGAGCTAGCTGACTTTTTATTTTAAAACTAAGACAGGATAGAGGTATAGGGATAAAGTAGGAAATCAGATAAGAAAAACAAAGGATGCAGGCATATTGGCCTTAAGTAGTCTTTTTCTGTTTCTGAGATTTCGTATGTTCTTGTGCTCTGAGCCAAGATCAATTGAGATTAATCAGTTGTATAGAAAGCATTGTGATCTCATTGCAGGCTTTTAAAGTTTAAATTTGTTTATTGAGCACAATTTGGTTAGCATCAGGTGCTGAAGTTATAGACACCAACACTAGCATAGAAATTACTTTATTTAGCTCCCAGTTGTAAGTTTCTATAGCAACTGGGTCCTATACCAGAAAGCTGAGATTCTAGAGCTCAAATGATTCAGGCAGAGATGGTAATATCATGTTTGGGAGGCACTTACTTCCTTTTTCCATTTTCCCCTCTGTTTTGTGAGACGTTTCTTCATGTGACACTGTCTGCTTAGTCATACTTTTTAATTAAACCTTTTGCTCTGAAGCCTCTTCTCTTGACAGCAGTATAAAGTGTCTTTTTTGATTGTATTTTGATTTCCATTGACTAGTTAGTATGTTGATTCAGAGGAGGTGGATGTGATATGTTTTAAATACAGTGGAAAATTCTGAATAGTAAGGAAAGTGTCCACAGTGTCAAGTTTAGTTAGCCACTCCTGGCAGAAATTAGGATGTTAATTCAAAAAAGGAAACTTAGTCAAATTCCTACATTATGCTTTCATTCTGTTCATAAATGCAGTGTCCTGATCCTTTTAAGTATGTGGAATGTTCCTTATGAATTAAAAAAAAAAAAAATTTAAGTAAACATATACTTGGAAGAAATTGATTTTATTTTTGTGTTTTATAAACGAACATTTTTACTGTAACAAATAGGCATTTTCTGGAGAGGCTTGTTATGGTCGAAGTAATATTTTATGATGGTAGTTTAGCCAATACTGCAGAAAGACTTAGGGAAGAATAATTCCATCTGGGTTCCAATTGTGAGGATAATTACTACATTAAAAAAAGAATAAGTATGGTAGCATTCTCTTTGTGTTTTTGAATGGATCTGATCCAAATGTAGATAAACTTTTAGATAAATATTTCCACATATAAAATACATTTTAAATAATGTCATTTTGGGGGATAAAATTCCCTGTTTTAGATGAACTGGCTTTTGATATTTGAAATAATAACTAACTTACTGGTTTAAAAACTAGTTAGCAGAAGAACGCTCACCATGTGACACACCGCATAGAATTAGTTTGGTGAATGACAAGAATATTACTGTGAAAGCAAGAATTTTATGTGTGCCCCAATAAACCAAACGAAACAAAAGATTTTGACTAAATGTTCACGTTTATTGCTAACTTGGGGACTATTAACATTTAGAAAATACAATTTCTAAGAGGCAGCTGCTAGAGATTGGCCAATTATAATATACAATTCAAAGAGAAAATCTTATTTGACTCTAAAATTCTGGACTGTTTTTCTCCTTTCATGAATTGTCACACAGCCAAAGCACAGCGTATGTGAGAGGAAGGAGAAAACAGACTTGCTTCCTGATTGTTGGCAAAAATGTATCACCTCAGATGACCTTGGTTCTTTTTGCACTAAAAAAGGAATTTCTTTTCATTTTATGACTGATTTAATTATCATAAAATAAATTGTGTGAATAAAATAGATTGTGAATATATAGCTCTATTTTCAGTTTCTATGAGGAATCCTGAAAGGTCACCGTCTCCGTAGGAGAGTGTTTGAGTCATGTATTACACAGCACCTACTGTAATGTCAGACAGCCAAAAGTCATATCAGGCCAATGTTTGGTCTCCCAGACAAGGAGTCTCCAGAGCTGTGTTAAAATTCTGAGTAGATAACTGGTCTTCTAACAAACTAGGCATAGAGAAAACATTTGATGAACCAAGAGCATTTATTAGTGTATCCTCACATTTGTGACTATCAGAGTTTAGAACTTTTACAAAATGGATTCTGTCATAAGTCATTGAATTTCCTTTTCCTTTTCCAATACATCCATGATATTAATGTATTGTATTTCTTCTTCAGGTAACTAATGTTAGTAATATTAATTTAAAACATATTGGGTTACATAATACACTTCCCTAGTGGCTCAGACAGTAAGGAATCTGCCTGCAATGAAAGAGATCTGTGTTTGATCCCTGGGTCGGGAAGATGCGCTGGAGAAGGGAATGGCAATCCACTCCAGTATTCTTGCCTGGAGAATTTCATGGACAGAGGAGCCTGGCAGGCTATAGCTCATGGGGTTGCAAAGAGTTAGATACAATTGAATAACTAACATGTTCATGTTACTTAATTCATGACTTCATTAAAGAGTTTAATGGTTACTTGCAACAATATTACATAGAATACAGAATTTGCAAACAGCAAGTTGAATTTCTTGGTATTTTACTGCAGAAATGAAGAGACATAAGTAAAAAATAAATGATTCATACAATTTGGTTTTGTTAGCTAAATCAAAATAGATTTATTTTAAAATACACATTTTAGACATAACTGGGTTTTATAATCACTAACCAATCATAACTTATTCTTATTCATCATTTTTTGGTAGAACCAACAAAAGTGAATCAAAATGAAAAGATTAGAGTGTCAAAAGTTTTTGTATGCTATGTGCAAAAAAAGTAGATCTGAGGCTAGTCTCTTTATGAGGCCTATTTGCAAGGCTGGCTCATGTTTGAGAACTTGGCTTTTGAAACATTGCCTAACTGGTATGGTAATTTTGCTGGGCTAGACTCTGTGCAAACAATATAATTTATGGTGACATCTGCTTTCCTTCTGTGAGTTGTTATTTTCATAGTTGTTAGGCAGAGGATGCCTATGTGATTAGTCTCCAATAACACCCTAAAGTTTAAAATGAGCCTTCTTTTGTGGAAACATTACACATATGTCTTTGTCTTTTTTTTTTTTTTGGCAAAAGGGACAGTGTGCTTTCTGTGACCTCTCACGTGAGGGAGAAGATAGATTCCCATGGATTCCTCCTATCTTTACCAGATGTCATTTTCTCTTTCTGATCTGACTGTGATCTTTACTGTCTCTATAATAAATGTTAGTCATTAGTACATTTATGTACTAATGAGTCTTCTAAATCACCCAGTAGTGGGTACTGGGGGACCCCCCAAAAGACATAACTATTTGGTCTGAGTTCATTATTGCGGAAGTTTAAAAGAGAACACAAACTGATCCATGATATGGATTAAAGATATGAAAATAAGTATCTGCAGAGTAAATCAACATTTCAACATACATGCAATAACAAATATGCTATCTACCATCTTCTCATTAAAATGCTAATAAAGACTCAGTAATACAAAAACTGGAATCAAGATTGCTGGGAGAAATATTTATAACCTCAGATGTGCAGATGACACCACCCTTGTGGCAGAAAGTGAGGAAGAACTAAAAAGCCTCTCGATGAAAGAGAAAGTGGAGAGTGAAAAAGTTGGCTTAAAGCTCAACATTCAGAAAACGAAGATCATGGCATCTGGTCCCATAATTTCACGGCAAATAGATGGGGAAACAGAGGAAACAGTGTCAGACTTTATTTTTTGGGGTCCCAAAATCACTGCAGATGGTGATTGCAGCCACGAAATTAAAAGACACTTACTCCTTGGGAGGAAAGTTATGACCAACCTAGAGAGCATATTCAAAAGCAGAGACATTACTTTGCCAACAAAGATTCATCTAGTCAAGGCTATGGTTTTTCCAATGGTCACGTATGGATGTGAGAGTTGGACTGTGAAGAAAGCTGATCACTGAAGAATTGATACTTTTGAACTGTGGTGTTGGAGAAGACTCTTGAGAGTCCCTTGGACTGGAAGGAAATCCAACCAGTCCATTCTAAAGGAGATCAGTCCTGGGAGTTCTTTGGAAGGAATGATGTTAAAGCTGAAACTCCAGTACTTTGGCCACCTCATGCAAAGAGTTGACTCATTGGAAAAGACTCTGATGCTGGGAGGGATTGGGAGCAGGAGGAGATGGGGACAACAGAGGATGAGATGGCTGAATGGCATCACTGACTTGATGGACATGAGTTTGGGTGAGCTCCGGCAGTTGGTGATGGACAGGAAGGCCTGGCGTGCTGCAATTCATGGGGTCGCAAAGAGTCGGACACGACTGAGTGACTGAACTAAACTGACTGAATACAAAAGCTGGTGTCAGCTTTGTAAGCAAATTAGAAAAGATGCTATGGTAAGGTTTGGCATAATTTACATCATCTAAACTATTGCTAGTTTTTGCTATAGCTATATCCATCACTCCTGAAGGAATCTGAACTTCTGTTTTGGTAGTGGCTGAATGAGGTGACCAGACCTGTATTTGTCCTGAGGTAGGAGAAGGCAATGACAACCCACTCCAGTATTCTTGCCTGGAAAATCCCATGGGCGGAGGAGCCTGGAAGGCTGCAGTCTATGGGGTCGCTAAGAGTTGGACACGACTGAGCGACTTCTCTTTCACTTGTCGCTTTTCTGCTTTGGAGAACGAAATGGCAAACCACTCCAGTGTTCTTGCCTGGAGAATCCCAGGGATGGGAGAGCCTGGTGGGCTGCTGTCTCTGGGGTCGCACAGAGTTGGACACGAATGAAGAGACTTAGCAGTAGCTAAAGAAGGTGATCACACAGGAAATTCTAGAATACAAATGAGCTAGTATTACACTTGGTATGCAGAAAGGCTCAGAGAAACTTGGCTTTCTTAACCTCAGTGCTGGATGGTGGTAAAACTAAAATCATCCTTGAATGTTTATAGAAACAAACTTACTCTTGTGCTAGAATGAGGACAAAATTCACAAAGCTGGTGTGATATGAACTGCTTTAGCAAATAATTTAGAGTGATTCTGGATTGGAGTGGCCATGGTGATTGGCAGAAACAAATACAATTCCTTCTAGAAAATTTCCAAACCAGACCAATAAAAAGTTCTATTGCTTGAGTTCCAAAGAACATAAGATCTTAATTAAAAATCACAACATACACACAAATCAGGAAACCATGAACAAGGGACAGCAGAAAATTAAACATATAATAAAAACAGTAAAACCAGTCAGATGGTCCTGACCTGCCATAATTACCCACAAAAAATGTTCTCTGGACAACAGTGGTTTAATAAGCGAACTCCTCCACATAATTAAATGAACAGATAATTCTCAAACCTTAAACCACCAAATCTTATCTAGATCTTGGAGAGGAAAACACAGATTTCCAATTAATTATAAATATATACCTGATTATTTATGTGTGCTGCTACTGCTGCTGCTAAGTCACTTCAGTCGTGTCCGACTCTGTGCGACCCCATAGACGGCAGCCCACCAGGCTCCCCCGTCCCTGGGATTCTCCAGGCAAGAACACTGGAGTGGGTCGCCATTTCCTATTCCAATTCGTGAAAGTGAAAAGTGAAAGTGAAGTCGCTCAGTCATGTCTGACCCTCAGCGACCCCATGGACTGCAGCCTTCCAGGCTCCTCCGTCTATGGGATTTTCCAGGCAAGAGTACTGGAGTGGGGTGCCATTGCCTTCTCCTATTTATGCATATATATATATATATAAATTATATATATATATATATATAATTGTTATCCAACAATATTGTTAAATGAGTAATAGTATTATCGCCAGTCTGGCAATAAATTAACTAAGCTACAGGAAGAATATTAAATTCAAGTTGACATTTACACATCATGGTGGTGGTATGCAATTGGATTTATGAGTCTAGAGTTCAGGGGGAAAGTCAAAGCTAGAGAAAACATTTGGGAATTATAAGCGTATGTGTGCATGCATACAAGTCGCTTCAGTCATGTGAGACTTTTTGTGACCATATGGACTGTAGCCTGCCAGGCTCCTCTGTCCATGGGATTGTCCAGGCAAGAATATTGGAGTGGGTTGCCATGCCCTTCTCCAGGAGATCGTCCCTATCTAGGGATATTACTCATGTCTTTTATGTCTCCTGCATTAACAGCTGAACTCTTTACCACTAATGCCACATGGGAAGCCCCTATGCAATTTTAAAATACAAAATATGATAGTCACCAAAAAGTGAATTAATCTGTGGAATTCATTATTCAGACATTAGGCTGATGAGAAAAAGCCAGTAATTGAGACTGAGAAGAAATTGCTTGAAATGAGCATCATAGAAACCAAGCAAATAAAATATTTCAAATAAAAGGAAATAATCTACCATGACCAATTTTGCTAATAGGTCAAATCAATGTGGCTTGAGAATTAACTCTAGGATTTAACAACTTGAAATTCACTGAGGACTTGACAAGAATGACTGTATTGAAATCATGGGGCAAAATTTTAATTGCAGTGGATTTAAAGGAGAATGGTAGAAAAAGAATTGGAGGTAATACATATTAAAGGGATATTTTGTTGTAAAGAGGCAAGAAATTAAGCAGTAGCAGGAAGTAAACATGATTAGAATAATTATTATTTTGTTTTAGAAGTAATAAAAGCAATATGCATTTCTGCTGATGGGATGATCTAGTGGAGAGGGAAACAGTCATGATGCAGGAGGAAAGTATCATCTGTGGAACAATGCCTTTGGGTTGGCAAGAGGATGCAATCCATTGCACCAGTGGAGGCCTTAAAGAGTGACATTTAATTACTATGATCATTGAAAAAGCAAGAGAGTTCCAGAAAAACGTCTATTTCTGCTTTATTGACTATGGCAGAGCCTTTGACTGTGTGGATCACAATAAACTGTGGAAATTCTGAAAGAGATGAGAATACCAGACAACCTAACCTGTCTCTTGAGAAACCTGTATGCAGGTCTGGAAGCAACAGTTAGAACTGGATATGGAACAACAGACTGGTTCCAAATAGGAAAAGGAGTACATCAAGGCTGTATATTGTCACCCTGCTTATTTAACTTATATACAGAGTACATCATGAGAAACGCTGGGCTAGAAGTACAAGCTGGAATCAACATTGCTGGAAGAAATGTCAATAACCTCAGATATGCAGATGACACCACCCTTATGGCAGAAAGTGAAGAGGAACTAAAGAGCCTCTTGATGAAAGTGAAAGAGGAGAGTGAAAAAGTTGGGTTAAAGCTCAACATTCAGAAAACGAAGATCATGGCATCTGGTCCCATCACTTCATGGGAAATATATGGGGAAACAGTGGAAACAGTGTCAGACTTTATTTTTTGGGGCTCCAAAATCACTGCAGATGGTGATTGCAGCCATGAAATAAAAAGACGTTTACTCCTTGGAAGGAAAGTTATGACCATCCTAGACAGCATATTCAAAAGCAGAGACATTACTTTGCCAACATAGGTCCGTCTAGTCAAGCCTAAGGTTTTTGCAGTAGTCATGTAGGGATGTGAGAGTTGGACTATAAAGAAAGCTGAGCGCAGAAGAATTTATGCTTTAGAACTGTGGTATTGGAGAAGACTCTTGAGAGTCCCTTGGACTGCAAGGAAATCCAACCAGTCCATCCTAAAGGAAATCAGTCCTGGGTGTTCATTGGAAGGACTGATGTTGAAGCTGAAACTCTAATATTTTGGCCACCTGATGTGAAGAGCTGACTCATTTGAAAAGACCCTGATGTTGGGAAAGATTGAAGGCAGGAGGAGAAGTGGATGACAGAGGATAAGATGGTTAGATGGCATCACTGACTCAATGGACACGAGCTTGGGTAAACTCCAGGAGCTGATGATGGACAGGGAAGCCTAGTGTGCTGCAGTTCATGGGGTTGCAAAGAGTTGGACGCAACTGAGCAACTGAACTGAACTGAAAGAAGGCAGAGCCTATGAATAGGTGAGTCAACTTTATGTCTTGTAGAAGTGGTCTTCTGCTCACTTAAATTTTCTCAGCAGATTGTATTGAAAGCAAAGATGGGAAAGATGATTCTTGGAAAAGTCACGTGTACCTAGCAGGATCAAAAATGAATGAATTACAGATATGTGTCGTAATTATCAAGAAACAGTAGAACACCTCAATATTCTAGGCATGGATTTAAAGTAAAACCAACTTGTACAGTTTAACATTTTTCTTTACTCAGAGTCAGGTTCAAAATATGGTACAGAGTGTTGTGCTATATATGTGCTAATTTGCTTCAGTCCTGTCTGACTTTTTGCGACCTTATGGACTGTAGCCCACCAGGCTCCTCTGTTCATGGCATCTTCAGGCAAGAATACTGGCATGGGTTGCCATACACTCCTTCGGGGGATCTTTTGACCCAGGGATCGAACCCAGGTGTTCTACATTGCAGGTGGATTCTTTACCACTAATGTCACCTGGGAAGCCTTACATTTACAGAGTGTTGGGGCCTTACCAAATATCACAGATTAACAGAGAGTCTTGGGCTTCCTTTGTGGCTCAGCTGGTAAAGAATCCACCTGCAATGTGGGAGACCTGGGTTTGATCCCTAGGTTGGGAAGATCCCCTAGAAAATGGAATGGCTACCCACTCCAGTATTCTGTGCTGGAGAATTCCATGGACTGTATAGTCCAGGGGGTTGCAAAGAGTCAGACATGACTGTGCAACTTTCACTCATTTAAAGAAACTGAAATCATAGGTTTGCACTAAGTGGTAATGACAAAGGCAAAGTTGTAGCCAGGGGAATTAATGATTAATGTGAGTGGAGATCATTCAAAAGAAATAAAAATGCTAGGGTGTTGAAGGTATTACCTACATGGATATTAAAATCATAAAAGATGAAGATAGTAATACAGTTGTTGTTCAGTCACTTAGCCATGTCCCATTCTTTGTGAGCCCATGGACTGCAGCACACCAGACTCCTCTGTTCTCCATCATCTTCTGGAGTTTATTCAAATTCATGTTCATTGAGTTGGTGATGTTGTCTAACTATCTCAGAGAAAGTTAAAATTGTCCATAAATAAGAGGGATCAGTAGATAACTGCACCAAGGAGGTAAAGTTTCTTATAGTCTAATGACACAATATTCAAAGCTAGGAATAGTGAAGGCAGGACGGAAGAGTCTGAAAATGACAGTAAGGGTAAGGAAACCTTCCTACTTCAGGCCCCGGGCTAAAAAGACTGTGGGTGATAAAGTGACTATCACTATAGAGGGCTGCAGAGAATTCCTTTCCTGCAGTGGAGCTCATGGTCCTTAAGGTAGAAAGAAGGAACTAGAGAACAAATTGAGATTGCAGAGGATTTTGCTGCTGAGTGATGGTGAGCTCCAGAATGACAATGAGAGATTTTACACATGAGGGAGTGGTAAGATCTAGGAGGAGAATAGAGGATATAAAGAGAGCTGTATGGAGACAAGAGGGCTTCCCTGATAGCTCAGTTGGTAAAGAATCTGCCTGCAATGCAGGAGACCCTGGCTGGACTTCTGGGTTGGGGAGATTCCCTTGGAGAAGGGATAGGCTACCCACCCCAGTATTCTTGGGCTTCCCTTGTGGCTCAGCTGGTAAAGAATCTGCCCACAATGCAGGAGACCTGGGTTTGATCCCTGGGTTGGGAAGATCCCCTGGAGAAGGGAACAGCTACCCACTCCAGTATTCTGGCCTAGAGAATGCCATGGACTGTATAGTTCATTGGGTTGCAAAGAGTCGGACAAGACTAAGCAACTTTCACTTTCATTTTTTTTCACATAGAGACTAGAAGTAGGAGATGGCGGGGGTGGGGGGGTGGTGGTCTCCTTTGGCAGCAAATAGAGAAAGAACGTCCTTGGTGGCTCAGCAGTAAAGAATTCACCTGCCAGTGCAGGAGACGCGGTTCCATCCCTGGGTCAGGAAGATCCTTGGAATAGGAAATGGCAACCCATTTCAGTATCCTTGCCTGGGATATCTCATGGACCTGATGGGCTGCAGCCCATGGAGTTACAAAGAGTTGGACATAACTAAGTGACTAAATAACAAGAACAACAGCAAGAGAAAGGGAAGAAGGACATAATGAGACTTGTGCTGGTGATCTTAAGGCAAGCAGTGATGATAAAGCTTTGAGTGAGGAAGGGACAATAGAGGAGGATGATCAAGAACCCCTTTTGACTTCTGTAGAAGGTATAATGGAAGCCTGGCTAGAGATACTCTTATTCAATGTGAATTCACCTCTCTGTGAAATGGCTGATGGAGGTTGGTCTGGGAGGTCTTTGGTTAAGGAATGGTATTTGAGTGTTTACAGGTTAAGGAGTAATTTGACACCTAAGGTTGGCTGTGATCTTACTTCAAGCATGAGAGGCTTGAAGACTTCTCCTGTAGTCTTAGGATATGATACTGACAGAGGAGCTGAATGTAAAACAATATTATAAACTTGACTCCAGCTTTCTTTCTAAGATTGAATACATAGGCATAAAAATGTGTGTATATAAAAATAGAACGGAAACATAGACATCAAAGTATTAAAAATTTTATCACTGGTGTGAAATTATAGCTAATGTTCACACTCTTATTTACTTTCTTAAATTTCTAAAAGTAAGCACTCAACTTATAAGACAACTGATTATCAGTTGAGAGTTATCAGAAAGAGTTATTTTTTAGAAAGAATACATTTCTGATTATAGTATCCTGCATTTAATAAATGATGAAGTGATGATATATTTGAATATTTGTTATGGGTGTTGCTTAATTCAAAGAAGGCAGACTCTGTATTTCTCACTAGCAACAATTTTTAAGCAATTGAAAAAATAAAATGTTATGATAATAAAGAAAGGGTGTTCTCACAGCTGGTTTTCAGTTAAATTTTTAAAATGTGTAATTTAACCAGAAGAGAATAATTTTAAATTTACTTGAGTGGCTTGAATAATTACACTGAGACAAGGCAGGTATTCCTCTGTTAGATAAACACATACTATTAGGAAACAGTGAGGATGATTTAAGAAAAATCTACAAGTCTGTGTGAGAGAATTTAAATCAGCATTTCAATAATTGAAGAGGATTTAATGTATTGAGTAAAACAGGAAGGTTTTCTGAAAAAGCAATCAAAATAATTCATTAAAGCAGTAATCACTAGTAGGCTTGGCTGGTGCTGTACTTTATATGTAAATAAAATTGGTAAATATTGTTGAAATGACACCTCACCTCAGTTAGTTTAACTTTATTGCTGAGAGAAAAAAGGCAGTTTATTATCACCCTGAATTTTCTTTATTTTCCTCTTGCAATGCAAAAAGGAAGATTCAACCAAATAAATAGTAGATAAGATCATAAATGTCAACCAAATTATTTTTTAGTTTATAAAAAGTAATCCAAGATAGATGATGCAAAACTACTGATAAATCACTGAGCTAAAAAATAGAAATTGAAGTGGGCTTGACCCCTGGCTTAGGGGAATAACTGGACCTGAAGGTTGGCAATGAGTAGAGTACAAGGAGGATATTCAGAAAGGTTGGGAAGTGTGCTATTAAGGGAGTGATCCTGACTAGTTTAACTACTAGTTATAAATAAAAAATAAAATTCATAATTTTGAACACAAAATCAACATAAGGATCTAAATATGACAGTTTATTTTTAATTTCAGCTATCTGAAACCCCAATACTTTGGCCACCTGATGGAAAGAACTGACTCATTTGAATAGACCCTAATGCTGGGAAAGAATGAAGATGGGAGGAAAAGGGGACAACAGAGGATGAGATGGATGGATGGCATCACTGACTCAGTGGACATGAATTTGAGTAAACTCTGGGTGTTGGTGATGGACAGGGAAGCCTGGTGTGCTGCAGTCCATGGGGTTGCAAAGAGTCGGACATGACTGAGTGACTGAACTGAACTGGGTCGCCTCCTTGTGAAAGCACTGAACCATGTGCTCAGATGCAAGCACTGATAAGACAATCCTTTCCTTAGACTGCTCACAGACTAATAAGAGAACCATGAGACATGAAATAATTATGACTCCAGGGAGAGTAAACACAAATAGAAAAATTCACACAAATCTGTTGCAGCCAGATGAAGGGCACAAATCCACACTGACTGGAACTGGAAAGATGAGGATGAGGAGAGCTTCTGATGAATGTTAAATAATGAGGGGCCGACAATTGAATGGAAGGAGTATAGCGTCAGTGAGATGTGTGCAGAGAAGGGTAAGCAACTTGCTGTTATGGAAAATGAGCCTGTGAGACTGAGCCGAGCTGGCAGGCCAAATCTGGAAAATTCTTATAACCCCTAGAAAGGATGTGAACTTTATCCTGAAATGATAAAAATAAAAAACAAATTAAAAAAATAGGGAGTGTTTCAAGTGCAAGCTCTGGATGATGGATTTTACATTTGACAGGAAGTCATCAATTAGGATACTGATAAAGTTGTCCAGTCTAGATCATTAGGGACTAAATATGTGGACTGTAACCTTGGCTCCACATTACAATCACCTGGGAGCTTTAAAAGCTACTGGTGCCTGAGTCCACCAGCAGTTTTGTTGTAATCAAACTGGGATGATATCTAGGAAGAAGGAGCTTTAAGAGTTTCTGCAGATAATTTTAGTATGTACCCAAGGTGACCATTTTTGGAGACAGTGAGAGAAGAAGATGGATCCCAACTAAATTTAAAAGACAAAATGATTTCAGCATTAAAAGTAATTTTCTACTTTCCTTCTTGGTTTCTGAGTTGCTGATAGCACTGTAAACTCTGCTAGACAAATCAGGTAAAATGAAGTTTACATAATACTTTTCAAATGAATAAACAATGTTTCAGAATGGTTTTAGGTTCTCAGCAATTTTGGGCAAAAGGTCCAAAGGCTTCCCATGTATCCATGTTGCTTCACATGTACCTTTCCCACTATAGACAACCCCTCCAGAATGGTACATTTACCACAATTAAGGAACCTATGATGACACATCATTGCTATTCAAAGTCCATAGTTTACACTGGGATTCTTTCTTGGTGTGGTGTACTCTATGATTTTGTAGGAATTTATAATAACATATATCCACCACTGTAGTAGTAGTACAGAATAGTTTCACTGCCCTAAAAATCGGTGTGCTTCTCTTAATTATTCCTCCTTCCCCCCAGCCTCTGCTGCTGCTGCTGCTAAGTCACTTTAGTCGTGTCTGACTCTGTGCGACCCCATAGACGGCAGCCCACCAGGCTCCCCCGTCCCTGGGATTCTCTAGGCAAGAACACTGGAGTGGGTTGCCATTTCCTTCTCCAATGCAGGAAAGTGAAAAGTGAAAGGGAAGTCGCTCAGTCGTATTCGACTCTTTGTGACCCCATGGACTGCAGCCGACCAGGCTCCTCCATCCATGGGATTTGCCAGGCAAGAGTAGTGGAGTGGGGTGCCATCGCCTTCTCCACCCCCCAGCCTCTAGCATCCTCTTATCTTTTAACATTGTCCATCGTATCTGTTTATGTCTCCATTGTTTTTCCCTTTCCAGAACAGTATAGATGGAGTCACAGTATGTAGCCTTTCCAGATGGGCTTCTTTCACCTTGTGCTATGTATTTATATTATATATTTTCTGGACATATCACAGTATGTTTTTCCATCTGCCTATTGACGGACATCTTGGTTGCTTAAAAGTTTTGACAATTATGAATAAAACTTCTATAAATGTCCACATGAAGGTTTGTTTGTTTGTTTGTTTCACATGAAGGTTTTTATATGGACATAAATTTTAACTTTGGCTTCCCTAGTGGATCAGCTGGTAAAGAATCTGTCTGCAATGTGGGAGACCTTAGTTCGATCCCTGGGTTGGGAAGATTTCCCTGGAGAAGGGAATAGCTTACCCACTCCAGTATTCTGGCATGGAAAATTCCATAGACTGTAGAGTCCCTGGGGTTGCAAAGAGTCAGACATGAATGAGTGACTTTCAGTTTCGCTTTCCAGTTTTGAAATTATTTGGATAAATACCAAGTTCAGTGAACCCTTGAACAATGAAGGGCTTAGGGGCATTGACCCTGCACACAGTTGAAAATTCAGGCATAATTTCTGACTCCTCCAAAACTTGTTACCCTGAGCCTTAAAGATAACATAAACAGTTGATTAACACATATTTGTTAGGTCCATGACATTTCTGTCCTTTATTGTGCCCATCTTTACATGAAATGTTCCCTTGGTATCTCTAACTTCCTTGAAGAGGTCTCTAGTCTTTCCCATTCTATTGTTTTCCACTATTTCTTTGCATTGATCACCTAGGAAGGCTTTCTTATCTCTCCTTGCTATTCTTTGGAACTCTGCACTCAAATGGGTATATCTTTCCTTTTCTCCTTCGCTTTTCACTTCTCTTCTTTTCACAGCTATTTGTAAGGCCGCCCAGACAGCCATTTTGCATTTTTGCATTTCTTTTTCTTGGGGGGATAGTCTTGAACCATGTCTCCTGTACAATGTCGTGAACCTCCATTCATAGTTCATCAGGCACTCAGTCTATCAGATCTAGTCCCTTAAATCTATTTCTCACTTCTGCTGTATAATAATAAGGGATTTGATTTAGGTCATACCTGAATGGTCTAGTGGTTTTCCCTACTTTCTTCCATTTAAGTCTGAATTGGCAATAAGGAGTTCATGATCTGAGCCACAGTCAGCTCCTGGTCTTGTTTTTGTTGACTGTATAGAGCTTCTCCATCTTTGACTGCAAAGAATATATTCAATCTGATTTCGGTGTTGACCATCTGGTGATGTCCATGTGTAGAGTCTTCTCTTGTGTTGTTGGAAGAGGGTGTTTGCTATGACCAGTGCGTTCTCTTGGCAAAACTCTATTAGCCTTTGCCCTGCTTCATTCTGTATTCCAAGGCCAAATTTGCCTGTTGCTCCAGGTGTTTCTTGACTTCCTACTTTTGCATTCCAGGCCTCTATAATGAAAAGGACATCTTTTTTGGGAGTTAGTTCTAAAAGGTCTTCTAGGCCTTCACAGAACTATTCAAATTCAGCTTATTCAGCATTACTGGTTGGGGCATAGACTTGGATTACCGTGATATTGAATGGTTTGCCCTAGATACAAACAGAGATCATTCTGTTGTTTTTGAGATTGCGTCAAAGTACTGCATTTTGGACTCTTGTTGACTATGATGGCTACTCCACTTCTTCTAAGGAATTCCTGCCCAGAGTAGTAGATATAATGGTCATCTTCTAACAGAAGCAGAAGATATTAAGAAGAGGTGGCAAAAATACACAAAAGAACTATATTAAAAAGATCTTCATGATCCAGATAATCACAATGGTGTGATCGCTCACTTAGAACCAGACATCCGGGAATGTGAAGTCAAGTGGGCCTTAGGAAGCATCACTACAAACAAAGCTAGTGGAGCTGATGGAGTTCCAGTTGAGCTATTTCAAATCCTAAAAGATGATGCTGTGAAAGTGCTGCACTCAATATGTCAGTAAATTTGGAAAACTCAGCAGTGACCACAGGACTGGAAAAGATCCATTTTCATTCCAATCCCAAAGAAAGGCAATGCCAAAGGATGCTCAAACTACCGCACAATTGCACTCATCTCACACGCTCATAAAGTAATGCTCAAAATTCTGCAAGCCAGGCTTCAGCAGTACGTGAACCATGAACTTCCAAATGTTCAAGGTGGTTTTAGAAAGGGAGAGGAACCAGAGATCAAATTGCAAACATCTGCTGGATCATGGAAAAAGCAAGAGAGTTCCAGAAAAACATCTGTTTCTGCTTTATGGACTATGCCAAGCCTTTGACTGTGTGGATCACAAAAAACTGTGGAAAATTCTGAAAGAGATGGAAATACCAGACCACCTGATCTGCCTCTTGAGATACCTGTATGCAGGTCAGGAAGCAACAGTTAGAACAGGATATGGAACAACAGACTGGTTCCAAATAGGAAAAGGAGTACGTCAAGGCTGTATATTGTCACCCTGCTTATTTAACTTCTATGCAGAGTACATCATGAGAAACCCTGGGCTGGAAGAAATGCAAACTGGAATCAACATTGCTGGGAGAAATATCAATAACCTCAGATATGCAGAAGACACCACCCTTATGGCAGAAAGTGAAGAGGAACTAAAGAGCCTCTTGATGAAAGTGAAAGAGGAGAGTGAAAAAGTTGGCTTAAAGCTCAACATTCAGAAAATGAAGATCATGGTATCTGGTCCCACCACTTCATGGCAAATAGATGGGGAAACAGTGGAAACAGTGACTGGCTTTATTTTTTGTGCTCCAAAATCACTGCAGATGTTGACTGCAGCCATGAAATTAAAAAACACTTACTTCTTGGAAGGAAATTTATGACCAACCTAGACTGCATATTTAAAAGCAGAGACATTACTTTGTCAACAAAGGTCTGTCTAGTCAAAGCTATGTTTTTTCCAGTAGTCATGTATGGTTGTGAGAGTTGGACTGTGAAGAAAGCTGAGCACTGAAGAATTGATGCTTTTGAACTGTGGTGTTGGAGAAGACTCTTGAGAGTCCCTTAGACTGCAAGGAGATCCAACCAGTCCACCCTAAAGGAGATCAGTCCTGGGTGTTGTTCGCAAGGAATGATGCTAAAGCTGAAACTCCACTACTTTGGCCACCTCATGCGAAGAGTTGACTCATTGGAAAAGACTCTGATGCTGGGAGGGATTGGGAGCAGGAGGAGAAAGAGACGACAGAGGATGAGATGGCTGGATGGCATTACCGACTCGATGGACATGAGTTTTAGTGAACTCTGGGAGTTGGTGATGGACAGCGAGGCCTGGCATGCTGTAATTTATGGAGTCACAAAGAGTTGGACACGACTGAGTGACTGAACTGAACTGACTGAGGGTCCACAGTTCAGCTGTGTTTTTTCAAATTGTCAAAAATCTCCAAAATTTTTTACAATATATTTATGGAAAATATCTGCGTATAAGTGAACCCATACATTTCAAACACATGTTGTTCAAGAGTTAGCTGTCATGTGATTAATGCATTATGGTAAAGTTATATTTAGTTTTGTAAGAAACTGGCAAACTGCTTTCAGCAATAAATGCTGTACAATTTTCCATTCCTACCCATAATAAATGAGAGTTCCTTTTACTCAACGTCTTAGCCAGGATTTGGTGTCAGTATTGTTGATTTTGGCCATTGAAATAAATAGTTAGTTGTACCTTGGTTGTTTTAATTTGCATTTCCCTGATGACATATGATGTTAAACATCTTTTCATAAGTTTATTTGCCATCTCTATATCTTCTTCTTTTAAAGTCTCTGACCCTTTTAAAAATTGTTTTTATTACCTTACTGTCAAATTTCAAGTACATTTGTACATTTTGGATAATAGTGCTTTATCAGATATACCATTTGCAATTATTTTTTCTCTATGACTTGTCATCTCTTTTCATAATTATATATATTTTTAAAGCAAGAAAATAGACTATAAACAGCATCCTCTGCTTCTGTTCCTCCTCCTTCTTCTTTTTTTCTCTTCTATCATATATATCTTTTCCTGTACATTCTAGAAGATATGCAGTTAAATTTCATACTTTATCAATGGTAGTAAATAAACAGGACTGTTATAACTGGATGTTGGGGGAATATTTATGAGTATTGTTAATAAGAATTTAGGTAAGTCAGTAACTATAATAAATGCAGCATTATTATCTTATTTGATAACATTATTTCTCAAATAAAATACAGGAAAGATAGAGCACAACATTGCTATTATGCTAAAGATACTGCCATTATTTCATGGCTCCAAATACTCTATCATTTGAATGTAGTAAGTTGAAGATCAATAGCGATGTTCTGCCTGACTTCCTGAAAGGATGAAAACGTGTTTCAGGACCAAGAAACAGTAAACAGGCATATTGGTAAGTCACTTTTATCTTCCTCAACTAATGTATACACTCTTCTCAGCTACAAGTGAAGAAAAAGAAGCTCTAGCTTGTATCTGTTTGTTCATGATAGTGGAAGGTATTATGAAAAGATGGCGCTTACCAGATAACTATAAACCATCTCATGGGAGGAAACTACATGATTACAAATAAAGGAATAGTTTAGAAAAAATGTACTCCAGAAAGTAGGATGCAACTCCTTTAAATGCTGCAAATGCTGTAAATGTTGGTATTGATGTGTTTCAAATTTATTGTGAAAAATAATGGAAGCCATAAGAAGAAACATAATTTCAACAATGGTTTGTAAACTGTGCTCCACAGGGCTTTAGAGTTATAAAGAGGTAAATAAAAGTCAGCTTACACCAAGACAGAAGGATTTAACAGGGTGGACCCATGCTTCTCATGTTTAATATTAGTCAGAACATACCCTGGTTATATTAGTTTTACATTTTGGGTTTGACCTATATTTAAGACAAAAAAAAAAAAAAAAGAGGAGGGGGTTCTTCAAGTAACCACAGAAGTAGAAACCAGTAATTTAAAGTATTCTGAAGTCCCCTGATTGGATTTTTTTACCTGATGACCATTTAAATTCCTTTTTTATAATCATCATTAGTCATACTAAAGTCAAATCTCAACATTAGTGAAGAGAATAAATTGGAGCTACGATTTCAATCACAACTTATGTCTTTCTTCTTCCCTTTCTCAAAAGTAGATTTCGTATAATGTATATGCACTTGTATAATTGCAAAGTAATTGTTTTTTCAAAAGTAATTTATTAACATTTCAAGTAGGTGTGGTGCAGTTTTGAGTTAGTCATTTTTAATTCCGTTATAGAGCTTTCATTATAACACACACGTGGTACCTTACTTGTATGAGCACTCTTGCTATAAGAATTTTCACTTAGATATCTTGTCAATAAATATTAGACTCAGTCACCTTTTGAAATATAATGCCTTAAATGATCTACTAAAACCTGTTTTTGTTTGTTTGTTTGTTTTTGAGTGAGAGTGTCATTATAAGAGAGTAATTTTTCCAACTTCAGTAAATGCTAAGTAATTGTGATTGGTCTGGATCAGCTAGATAAGAGACATTTCTTGAGAATATGTTTTCCTTTTTATGTGATTGCATATTTTCTTTTACTTAAAACAGCAATGGTTTAGGGATTGGTTCATTCAAAGGTGATCATTTTTTTAAAGTACTGGGTTACAATAAACAGTATATTACTCATTTGTAAAATAGATAGAGATTGGTTTACAGTTTGGATAATGCTTTGCTAGTGATGAGAAATCTTGTGTCTGTGTTTCAGGTCAATATTTTCCTTATATGAAGCTACCAGGGACATTGAACTTGTATGTTAAATGACTGTCAGGTGTTCATGAAAGTAAAGAGCTGAGTGGTCTTAAATAATATTTAATCCAGGATGGGGTAAATTCTCATTTTATACATTATACTATAAAAGATATCTGTTTAGTTGCTTGAATGTTCATGATAGCCATTCTCTAAAGCCATGGAATTAAAAGACACTTGCTCCTTGGAACAAAAGATATAACAAATCTAGATCACATATTAAAAAGCAGAGACATCAGCAAAGGTCCATGTAGTCAAAGCTATGGTTTTTGCAGTAATCATGTATGGTTGTGAGATTTGGACCATAAAGAAGGCTGAGTGCTGAAGAATTGCTGCTTTTGAATTGTGATGCTGGAGAAGACTCTTGAGAGTCCTTTGGACAGCAAGGAGATCATACTCATCAATCCTAAAGGAAATCAACCCTGAATATTCACTGAAAGGACTGATGCTGAAGCTCCAATACTTTGGTCACCTGGTGCAAAGAGCCAACTCACTGGAAAAGACTCTGATGTTGGGAAAGATTGAAGGCAGGAGGAGAAGGGGTTGACAGAGGATGGTATGGTTGGATGGCATCAGTGGCTCAATGCACATGAGTTTGAGCAAGCTCTGGGAAATAGTGAAGGATAGGGAAGCAGGTTGTACTGCAGTCTCTGGGGTCACATGACCTAGCAACTAAATAACTTTCTCTCTTAGATAAAGCTGCCTAGCATGTTCTCATTTTTAATGGATAAGCTATTCTTAAGTTTAATGGAGGCCACAGCTATTTTGTTTTCAAATAGGGAAACTGCCTCAGACACACTGCAAAAGAATTGAGTGGTTTATAGTTTTACAGGAAATTTAGGTGTGGTTGATGTCTTTAATTGGATTGGGTAGAATGCCTTGGCTCTTTGGATAGGTTACTACTGTAGATGGGTTAATATAGTTTAATATGACTTGGGTTATCTTTCCAACTAATAATAGTATTGACTCTATTTACCACAAGTAATTCAAGTAGCCATACAGGGCAGGCAATGTTGCCTCTGAGGCATTGATGATTAGTTTTGACTGGACACATGAAACTATTGATACTAACTAGATTCTCTCTTTTTTTCTTGCACTTTAGAATTGGAATAAGATAGCAAGTGAGTATTGCTTATGACAACATTTAACATGAATTAGGAGCTGGGATATGGCCATAATATCCTATATGGATAAAAAATAAGAATAATGAAGTTGTGCAAAAGAAATGTCACTGACAGAAAGAAAAATACTTAATAGTTTACTTCTCTGACTAATAGTCAGTGTGTGAGGTCCATCTGTAATCCTACATGATTTTCATAACACTGTTTCTTTCCATTTTTTTCACAATAATTTTCTTTCTTTCTTTTTTTTTTTTTTTTGCTTAAGCTTGAGTTGTTTCTGTTGCTTACAACAAAGATATCTCACTAAATAATAATATAATCCATTAGTAAGGGCAATCAATATGAGGACACATGTAAATCATATAGAATGCACTTAATATTTTTAATTAAACATGATATTAAAATGTTATGGTCTTTATAACTTTTAGTTTCAGAAGGTAACCTTTATTTGACTTTGTCTTCAAACTCTGTGAATCCTTTACTAGAACCCCTACGGCACTTTCTACAATGATATTTGAAATGCACTTCAGTTCTAAGACTACATGAAATCATTTGCTTTATTTCATAGGGCAAAATATTGAGGCATTATGTTCTAAGAAACAAAGTAATAAGTCATAGTTACACCTAATGAGTTGTTATTGAATTTGCCCAGGCAAATCAAAGACCTCCTTTCATGTAGCTAGTAAAAGCTGATCTCAACTGTATGTTAACTTGACATTGATATCTTAATCTTATTGACAAATCTAAAAGTGCAAAGCACTATGTCAGTTTTTTGTTGAACTACTGAATGTGTAAAATATGAAAGAAGTAGACACTGTTGACTAAAAGTAATGTTTGCTTTTTTTCTGTTCTTGCAAATGGCTACTTAAATGTTTGTCATTTGTATAAAACTATTTTTTGATTTATATCTAATGAACTCTTTCTGTTAGGAAGCATCAGGTTTTTTTTTTTGTGTGTGTGAAATACATTTTCTTTGCTATTTTGTTGTTTTAAATTTATAGAAAGTGGAGAAAATAGACTTGCATCTGTCTGATCAATCCCTTCAGGTACTAGTTCCCTTTAATTGCAGTATTGATTGCAGTAGGTATAACGGGACCTGTGATTTCATACAACACACCATGTCAGCCTTCAGAGGAAACAAAAGCTTTGGAATCAAGTGGTTCAGGTTATGATTTATCTCGTGACCCTGTGAAAGTTGACATGTGTCATCAAGAGTGACATGCCAAAGATTCAAATTTCTTTGGCATAGCTTCTGAAAGTTAAGACAATTCTCTGAATTTTTATCATTTTTAAATCTCTCCATGCACATTTCCCTTGAGAACATTAGTATTTCTTATGTTTAGCAAGGTCAGATAAAAAGCAATTTTTTCCCCTACCTCTGGTTCCTGATTGGCCTATTGTTTTAGATAACAATCAGCAAAAGAATTTTGAAATTCTTGGAGCTCATAATAAGGGAAAAAAAGCCATGGATAGGAACAGTGGCAACACAAGATGATCTCTTAGTGGCATATCTGAGACAGCCATTAGGGAAGAGTGATTTTGGAAATTGGATATGGTAGGAGGTTATTATTGTCTCAGTCACTTTTTTAGCTACTTCCTTTCTGGTGACTTTGGGCAATAAATATACCATATACAACACTAATTTTCTTCACCTGAAAAATGGTACTGATAATAATATTCATTTCATTAGACTGTTTGTTAGGAGAAAAGGAGACAGTGCTTATTTCTAGATAATTATAAGCATTTAACAATGAAACACCATGCCTGCAGTAGAGGAAGGAGAAGTTACTTTTACCTCATATAATCAGCTGCTAAGCTGCTGCTAAGTCGCTTCAGTCGTGTCCGACTCTGTGCGACCCCATAGACGGCAGCCCACCAGGCTCCCCCATCCCTGGGATTCTCTAGGCAAGAATACTGGAGTGGGTTGCCATTTCCTTCTCCAATGCATGAAAGTGAAAAGTCAAAGTCAAGTTGGACTGAGCGACCCCATGGACTGCAGCCTACCAGGCTCCTCTGTCCATGGGATTTTCCAGGCAAGAGTACTGGAGTGGGGTGCCATTGCCTTCATGTAATCAGGGAAGAAGCTAAAAAAGAGAGAGAACCTAACAATAGAACATGTAGGGTTTCAAAGATTGAGATGGTAGGAAGTGCTTCTTAAATAATGGATTCAGCAGTGTGAAAATATAACATGATTACCAGAAAAGTGAATAAGATATTTGGAGAGATATCTTATGCTTCTGTGTATCAAAACTTCTTAAACTTTTCACCAAAAGACCTCAAGGGCACAGGGGAATCTCTGACTCTAGAGAAAGAAATACCAACACAATCATACCTATCATTGCTATAATAATAATAAACATTTATCAACTGATTAGAATTGACTGAGCTCTATGCTTTACATTAACTATCTCAGCCGATTGTCACAGTCTTCATGAGTTATTTTGGCATGAGATGTGGAAAGTGAGGCTCACAATGAATGAATTAGTGGTGGTGAAACTGAGACTCTTGGGCATGAGACTGCAGGGCCTGCCCTCTAAAACTACTCTATATCCTGTTTCTGGGGATTTGGTTCTGGGTGTGCAATCTTTGGAGCTCTCTTGTTTTATTATTATTTTTTTAAATCATGAAAATGTTGAATTGCACTTCATAATATATACATTTGTTTTGATATAACAAGTTTCAAAACACTTTTTGTGCAAATGTTTTCATCTGTCTGTTTAGTAGGTTAATAGTATAACACAGACTGTCAATTTCAGAAGATCTTATATTTTTCAAGTGTCTCCTTTCAAGGATATTAGAATGCAACCTTGAGAGAGCTTCAAGCAGTTTTTAATTTGCTTGTTTGATGGTGCTTTTCACTATATAATTCCTAGCCAAGACTCTTGATGCTTTATTCACAAAAAGAAATAAGAAGTCTGATGCTCTTCCTTCAGTGTTTGCATAATCACTTCTAACATTTGCTATATTCACAGTTTCATGCAGTTATTAATTAAGGTTTTGTGATAACAGGATACCTTTGTATAATACTTTCTTGAAATTTTCCAGTTTTCCAGTTTATGATTTATAGTTAAATACTGGTCATGAGGAATCACGAATCTTCTCTGAAGAAAACTTATAAATGGATTTCTAAACTTCAAGTTTAGAGTCACTTGAAAGAGGTCTTTGAAATTAATAAAGGATATCTAAATAGTTTTAAATATCTGTATAACACAGGATTACATTCTGTTTAAATTTATTTGCTACTGTAGAGAACAGTATTGTATTTTAGTTGTAAATTATTATATTAATTATATAATATGTGCTTGCCTGCAGGCAAAATTGCTTCAGTTGTGTCCAATTCTTTGTGACCCCATGGACTGTAGCCTGGCAGGCTTCTCTGTCCATGAGGCTCTTCAGACAAGAATACCAGAGTGGGTTGCCATGCCCTCCTCCAGGAGATCTTCCCGACTCAGGGATCAAACCCATGTCTCCTGGGTCTCCTGCATTGGTAGGCCACTGCTTTATCACTAGCACAATTGGGAAGCCCAATGTGTGCTTGCTACTCACAAATTATTTTATGTTTATCCTTCAACTGCAAAGACAAAGTCTAGCTTGAATCAATTATGTTTAACATCTTGATTATCACTGTGTCTCTGAGAAAGAGATAACAAAGTATGCAAGATGTATGAAATTCAGGAATACTTTAAAACAGTGAAAAGCTTTCATTTATTGATAATCAATAGTGAATGGGAGTTAAGTTTAATCTAGTAACTAAAAACAGACAAAAATGTGTCTAAATAGTACTGATCCTGGTTTTAATTTAATAAGAACTTGAATATATAGAAATGTAACCCTTAATTTTATTGGAATAGATGCCCCTAGGAAAGTAAATTATAATTACTTACATGTAACATTGTATACTATAGGAACAGCCAGAATAGAGAGAGAAAAAAATTTTAAGGAACCATTGTATCTATGATACTAATTTTTTCTCTGGCTTGCAGTCAAAAATTTCTCTTTGTCTAAGAGGAAAATAAGGTTGCCATTCTGGTTATTATTACATAGCTTGGAGAATTGTTTAAAGACAATACACTTAAATATGATTTATTGATATTTTAAAATTAAATGTAGAACTTTTAGTTTTAAAAATATACTCTTTATGTGAAAAGAGTAAATAATGTGATGGATCAATACTTACTGATATGGTAGTTCCAATTCCATTAAACCTGAAGTGATATTTTTAAACAGTCTCTACTTTTGAGGAGTTTAAGTTTAGCAACAAGTAAAAATAATGTAAGTAATTTAAGTATATTATCTTGTTTATTACATTCTACATATATAGTCATATTTACCCTTGGAATTCTCCAGGCAAGAATACTGGAGTTGGTAGCTATTCCCTCCTCCAGGGGCTCTTTCCAACCCAGGTATGGAACCTGCGTCTCTGGATTGCAGGCATTCAAAGGAATGGGTAGTAAAGTTGATTTAGAATCAGGAAGATTTTATGAAGGAAGTCGATATATGAATAAATAGACCATAAGGAGATATTGCTCTATAATGAATACAACATATGAAAACAACATATACAAAGGCATGGAGAAGTAAACTAATATGGCATGTTTAGAGGAATGTGAATATGGCACTTGAGAAATTAAAGAGGGAAGAATTTGGTGGATGGTTATGACACTACAGGGCAATCATGTCAAGAGATGAGTAGTAAGATAATTGAAGTTAACGAGAAAGATACTTGTAAAGATAATTGGAATTTTATTACTTTGATGAAAGAGTTCCTCAGCAATGTTTTGGGGTCAGCTTTGCAAGATAGGATAGTAGTTCGTACTACTAGACTGGAAAACAAATTTAGTAGTAGTGAGGCAGATGACTGGGAAATTATTAATATTTAAAAGATTAGTTTCACAGTTTAAGTGAGAAATGCTATAATACTTAACCTAAGAGTGAGAGGTGGTAAAGACGGAAAGTAGGACAGGTTGAGGGCCATTTCAGTAAGATCTAGTGATTAAATTAATATGACCAGTGAGAATGAGTCAATTGACTTCCAAGAGTGTGACTTTGAAGTTCCTGTCAAGTATACAGTCTATGGGGCTTCCCTGGTGGCTCAGCAGTAAAAAATCTGCCTGCCAGTGTAAGAGATATGGGTTTCACCTCTGAGCCAGGAAGATCCCCTGGAGAAGGAAATGGCAATTGACTTCAGTATTCTTGCCTGGGAAATCCCATGGACTGAGGAGCCTGGAGAGCTACAGTCGGTAGAGTCACAAAGTTTTGGATATGATATAGTGACTAAAACAACAGACACACAGCCTGTATAAGTCCAGGAGAAAATCATGTGTATATGTTGTGACCTTGGAAAAAAGGACAAAACCATGATAATATGTTGGTGAACATATCATTCAGGGTCCCAACAGGAAACCAAAGGCACACTCAGTAATAGTTAGAATAATTCCTGTAGGGTGTATTACAATGAGATGGATTTACAGAAGTGTGGGGAGGATAAAAGAAAACCAAAAGAATATTGTGGTTCAATTCAGTTCAGTTCAGTCGCTCAGTCATGTCCAACTCTTTGCGACCCCATGAATTGCAGCACGCCAGGCCTCCCTGTCCAACACCACCTCCCGGAGTTCACCCAAACTCATGTCCATCAAGTCGGTGATGACATCCAGCCATCTCATCCTCTGTCTTCCCCTTTTCCTTCTGCCCCCAATCCCTCCCAGCATCAGAGTCTTTTCCAATGAGTCAACTCTTCGCATGAGGTGGCCAAAGTACTGGAGTTTCAGCTTTAGCATCAGTCCTTCCAATGAATACCCAGGACTGATCTCCTTCAGAATGGACTGGTTGGATCTCCTTGGAGTCCAAGGGACTCTCAAGAGTCTTCTCCAACACCACAGTTCAAAAGCATCAATTCTTCGGATATTGTGGTAATTGGTGACTAACAGCAATAAAGCTGTCACAACTTCAGACAAGTGGATAAAAGAAGTTAAAGGTCACCTAAAGCTAGATGTGCAGATACAAGAAGAGCAGATCACCAGGGAGAAATAGTGAGCATCTGTTGAGAGACAGAGCCAACTTGTGGAGACCTCACAGGCTCTCTTCTGTGACCTGATTCTCTTCTCTCTCCTTTACTGTTGCTAGTTGCTAGTGATTCCCATTAGCCAAACCTGGTCACAAGAAGCCAGAGTACTTGGGAAGCTCAATGATATAGTCCCTATAGGTCTGCTTCTTAGGGCACAGAACAAGATAGAGAAAGTGGGAGTCAACCTGGAAGATGGAGTGGAAGATATTCATCAGAGAAGCATCAACGGATGCCTGCCACAGGCAGAGGGCTCCAAACAAGACAAGAGAGAGTCTTTGGAAGTAGAAAACTGGGCACCATCAGCCCTGGAAAGATAATGAGAAGGAATTAATACAGTTATTTTTAGAGAAGAGCTTGGTGTTGGATCCCTCCTGGAAGATCAGACAGGTCATAATATAAAATATCATGGAGAGGCCAACAAACACGAAGTTAAAGCCTGTAGAATGTGTGTTGGTGATTGCAGGTGTTGATCTTAATAACAGCACTTTTGGTGGGTGGGATTAAAAGAATTATACTGCAGTGGGTCAAGGAGTGAAAGGAAGTGAGGAAGGGGAAACAATGAGCCTAGCCTCCTTTTCAAAGTTTTGGGATTTAAGTTACAAAAGAGTGGTGGCTAGAGTCATTGACAGGATGTGTATTCTTTGAGGAAATTTTCAAAAGATACACCTATTATCTAACAACTTATTGCTATAATTTTAGACTTGGGAATTTAAGGTTCATACTTTAGGAAGGCAGCAACATCCAGCCTAAATAAAGTTGTTATAATCCTCAGTGAGGCATAAATAGCTACTACAGTGTTTATTTCTTTCTCTTGAGTCACAAAGTGCATATGCTAGCTCCAGGGCAGGATAGGATGTGAAGTATTAATTGATGGTGCTCTTAACCTGGTTTTCTGGACCATGTGCTGTCCCTTACTGAAGTAAAATGGAAGTATATTTCTGTGGACACAGTCCACTGCTGAGAAAAGAGAATCCCCAGATCTTTTTAAGCACTAGGTTTCAACTGATTCCACTGAGCAATGAGACAGTCCAGTGTGCAGAGATTTTTAATAGACAAAGCATGTTTCCACCTTCCCCCCTCAATCCATACTACTGATATACAAAAGATCTGTATACTGGTGGATTCAGTGTTGAGCTGCGGTTCTCAGGGGAGGATGGTTTTTCTTCCCCCAGGGGACATTTGTCAATGTCTGGGAACATTTGATTGTCAGACTGGGAACATGTCCTATAATCTAGTGGGCAAAAGCCCTGAATGCTACTAAGCATCCACTAAGTCACAGGATTGTTGTACTCACAGCAGTGTTATCCAGCCCAAAATGTCAGTGGTGAAGCTCTTGAGAAATTCTGGTGTAGACTTCCGAGGAAGGAAAAGGAAGTGCAAGATGTATCCTGCCTTCACTCAGTGATTTCTCTGAAGAAAGAGGAGATAGTCTGGAGTTCCTCATATAGTTGTGGGGTTCCAGAACAAGAAGAAACTGGGGTTCTATTTGACAACTGAGTTTGAGACTGGCAACCCACAAAGATGTTCTACCACACTGACATGGATGAGAGAGCAAGAAAGATGGCAGCATGGTCAGGGGGTCTGGACATATGAGGGATTCAAGATCACCCCTGGAGTTTCTAGAAAATTGTTAAATCCCAGGGTGCTGAGTGTAAGGTGGATGTGCTATTTGGTAACTAAAAGCAACATGGACAGAGAATATCATTGAAATCTCCGGAAATTAACAGGTAAAGCCACCAGCTAAGCATGTGGGAAGCAAGGGACCCGTGCTCTCACAAACCCAGGAACTCTCTTCTGCCATAAATGATCATCCCATATCTAAACAAAGACTCTTCCACTAGGAACAGCTCAGGGCAGAAAGGTAGAGTAGTGTCTGGTTCTAATTGTAGGTCCTCAGCAGCCAGATGAGCTCCTAGGAGAGCCCAGTGAGGGCCCAACTGAAGCAATTAAGATGGCCTTGTAAACACCTTGGGATGGACTTTAAAGAGATCATGACTGCTTTAAACAAACTGGAGCCAGAGAGAATGAAAACGTCAAGTGGATTCAGTGAAAATGTCTGTTATGAAGTAGGGTGGTCAGGGGCTTGGATTAAGTTGAAAAAAGTTCAGTTTCACAACATCTGAATTTTGTTGACATATCGCTGGTATTTCAAATCAACTACACATTTAAGAACTAATAATGAATATTCAATTATAACATTACCCTTATTGAAGGATTGACTTCCCTGTCCCCTTTTTACTAGGAGTTAAAGTTATACATACAAGGATTTTATATTTTAATTTTGTTCATACCAATTTTAGAGATACATGTACATATAATTTTCTACCACATAAATTTAGTGATTATATTATTCTGGGATTATCTCTTGACAACTGGCTACAATAGAATTTGTCCATGAGTGTTTTTGTAATACTATAAAATCAATACTCATTTTAAAGAAAAACATTTGAAAATGAGGAATCTGTAAAAGACAATAACACTGGGACACCTAAATTTTAGAAGAATATCATTTTAGGGGCATCATTTTATTAAAGAACAAAATACAGCTTGGTTTTATGGAGAAATTGACAAATAAATGAAAAGATTATTTTCTGAAATCTCCATAAGTAAAACATTTTGTCTACAGTAGCCATTTAAAAATCTTACAAGAAGCTTATAGAAATACTGTGGTATATTTAGATAAATTCAGGGAGAAAATCTAATGGTGAGATAATATTTATCTTCCGTTCCATTTTTTTTCTCTTATTCCTTTTATGAAATTCCTTATTCACATAAAACAATTTCCTGCATACATACAAGTGTCCCTCTTTTCAGTCATCCTTGGCAATAGATACTTCCAGCTTTCTTTTTGGTCCTGTTCTGATTCCTGCCACCTTCACCTAAGGGCCTGTGACCCCTCCTCTGTACTTTACACCCTGCCCTTAAAGCCTAGATCCCCTGGAGGAGAGCATGGCAATTCACTAATTCATTCCAGTATTCTTTGCTGGAGAATCCCATGGACCAAGGAGCCTGGCAGGCTACAGTCCATAGGGTCACATAGAGTTG
Organism: Budorcas taxicolor; assembly: GCF_023091745.1. NCBI lineage: Eukaryota > Metazoa > Chordata > Mammalia > Artiodactyla > Bovidae > Budorcas > Budorcas taxicolor. The sequence goes on from NC_068910.1 coordinate 94,479,182, forward strand.
GACACCACTGAAGCAATTTAGCGCACACACATGCATAAAGCCTATCCTCATTGCTCTTTTTTTGATTATACCCCTTATTGTCAGATTTTTACTTAAAGAAAGAAAGGGTTGGGAAGAGGGAAGGTAAAGAGTTTAGGAAATCTGGGACAGGCAACCATGAAAAGGATATATTAGCTGCAATCTCAGCTGTGCATTTCCCTCCCTGGCTCAGCTCTGCCATTGAAATGATCAACTATGCTTTAGCTTAATTGTGGAAATTTCCTGGGTTTCAGTCTTTTACTTAAGCCAAGAATTTGGGGATTTGGGCTGCAGCTCCTTGTTTTCCTTTAAATATCCAGTGCCATTAGAAGCATCAGTTCACCCTCCAGTCCTTGAACACCTCTTTCCTGGTGTACTGTTCTGTGGCAGGAACTCAGTTTCCCAGTGCCTTCAATGAGCAATTTTGTTCCAGATTACTATAGATGAAATATGAATTGTATATGTGCTGTGTCTTCTTGCAGGATGTTGAGATTCTTCTCTTAGAATAGTGGATACACTTTTGGTTTGTTTTCAGTCCCAATTAAGCAAGATGATTAATTTCAGATTTCTTAGTACTTACCAAGACTGCTAAAGGTTAAACCACTGGGAATATAACCCTGCACTCCCTGTGAAGCATGGTAGCTACTCCAGCGTTCCCTTCACAATATCTTCATGGTGTTATTTTTTCTCCCACAGAATTCTTTATTTCAGAAACCACAAATGGTCTCTGGTGAATTTAATCTGCCAAGCAAGTGATTTGGGGGAATAAAAAAAAGCAGCTGTAATAGAAAATCTAGAGAACTAGGCTAAAAAAGACTTAAAAACCTGACTTGCTAGAAACACAGGCCAGGTAATCTAAGGAAACACTCATGGACAGAAGGCCAAAGCTGTGACTGCTGGACCTTGGATTCTGTCATGGGCTCCATGAGGCTGTTGCTGGCACCACCTGGCCACTTCCCTCACGCAGCCAGAATCAGTTCTAAAATTGTTCTGTTTCCCTGGCATGCACACCCGATTGAAGAAGCCTAGATTCCAGGAATCAGAGAGCAAAAATATGTCTGTTTTTTTATCTGCTTTATTGGAAGGTGGTCCCTACATTTTCCCAAATGAATATCTTGGTGTTTTCCCTCAAAGATACACAAGGTCAGTGGGCTGGAAGTAGTCCTCTGTTCTTTCAGATCCACTTGCCACCTTTTTACACCTGCTCTATGGCCTCCATCAACCCACCTCTTATTATCTGGCTTTAGCTGAGGTCAGCCAACAGAAAGCCCAGGTGGAAGATAAGTAGGAAAGAAGAGTGAGATCAGGGTTTTTATTCCCTTGTCTTCCTCCCAGCAGGATCTCCATAGACTTGTTGCAACCTTGAATGAAACATTAGCTTCTGCAGGGGTTCCTCTCCAGCTTTCTGGGTCACTGGGATCCTATAATTGCTTCTTCCCTTTGCTCCTTCAAAGATGTGGGTGGTGATGGCATGAAGTCTGCGCTCTCCCTAGTGGTTTCCTGATCCAGTACTCTCCTTTTTGTACCCTCAAATTGCTCCTTAATGAAATCCTCCTCAAATCGTCCTAGTTTGAATTTGCCATCTGTTTCTGGCTGGGACCCCCAATGATACAGACATTCTCAAAAATGGCAAATGTCCTCTCTAAAGGATATTGTCTCCCCATGGTTCCTAGGAGAACTGCCACATACCTCTTCTCTTTTCCCCAGGGTGGTCCTTTTCTGCCTTGTGAAATTGGACACCCTTCATGAAAAAGAGTTAGTCTCAGGACTATTTTACTGTAATAGATGCATGAAAGGACTTAAAGAAAAGACATCCCGAAGCAAACCAATACGAAACAGAGAAACTGGGGGAAGTGTTATAGAAGAGAGAAGAGTTTTCACTCTGGGAACCTCTCAAGAAAGACAGACTGTTCATACCCAAACATTACATAATGTGCTTTACTCATAGCACAGTACCTTGTTCTTGGGTGTGACTCTGGACTCTGGAAGGTAGGGTGAGAACAGAGCATTGGCCATCATCTGTTGTTCAGTGTTAAATGAAATAGTGTGTACATTGCTTCTGTGCACAGGCTCATTATATTGGAATGAGTCATGTAGTCAATTAGCTTAACAGACTGATTGGCATCTATATATAAAATCAACATATTTAAAAATGTATAGACTGTCATGACAGTCCAAACGCAGGTTGGGAAAGACTTTCCAGACACAGAGTATTGCAGAAAGGAGTGAGTCTATTAAGATCAAAGAGCAGAGATAATGTGGGTGCTATAAGCACAGCGGGCTGACCTCCTGACAGGCCAGGGTGAATTGACATTTTTCATCGGTTAGTAGTCAGTCTTTATAGACTCAAGACAAAGAAAATTCCTGCTGGGAGGGTAGCATTAGGTGATTGGTTAGGGTGGGATAGGGTGAGCACAAATGTGGGCATTTTTGCCATATAAGGGGTCAAGAAGCTGGCTGGTAAGTATCAGGGGGCCTCTTGGCAACAGTTACAAAGGGCTTAGCTTCAGAGGTGACCTTGGTTCTGGGCTTTGCATCAGTGGTCGTGGTGCAAGGCCTCCCACCTTTGGCCTTGGGATACAAATCCGCATAGACTTAGGAAGGTGTTCATATGTTTGGCTTTCAAAATGATACTGTGATTTTTGTGCCTCAGTGCCAGACTCTGCCAACCTACCTTCAGTTTAATAGCTAAATGGCACTATCATTTTTCTATTTATACATCATATTGTATTGATATAATGGTTTAATGCATGATGCTTTCTAGATGTAATCTACTCTTGAACAAAGGATATCAAGAGTCTAGGCTATAGGAATTTTTAAAAATGGAGAAATTTCAGATACCAGAACAAGGAGCTAGTTGATACAATATATTTAGAGAAAGCAGTCTTGAGGCACTTTTTATCACACTGTATGTATACAATTCCCTGTTTTGCTTAGGCATGTGGCTAGTGGTAGATTTCTCTACCAGGCATGATGGTACCCTTCCTAGCCTTTTGAGAGAGAAAGACGTTCCTTGTTGGAACAGATGTATCCAGTGCCCCTCCCACATCCTCTCTGCACACCTACACCCTGAAGGCTGCTTAATGTGAATGCCTATGAACTCTCTGAGGGCTTCATTGTTGCTATGCTCTGTACACAAGGCAACCCGAAAGGGCTGGAGTTAATGCTCCAATGAATGACAGAGTGAGACTTAGTGGGTAAATATCTTAGCTTTCTCACCCCTTGATTGGGATAATATCATCTCTTCTGAGTGCCCTAATAGGATTGAGCCCACTTCCCCAAATTGGTACCTAGACTGATAGCCTACCTTTTATTAGTTTTCTTCCCCTTCCCATCATACTGTTTCACTCTCCTTGGGGTGCTTCCTGGGATCACCTCGTAATTTACCTACCCTTGAATCCTTGTTTTAGCAGTCACTTCTGAGGTAATCTAAACAGACAATTGGTGCCAAAAATGGTCATAAGAGCCAACTCTCATGGCAAAATTTTGGAACTTGATTAGTCATCAGCCAGATGGCAGTGAGGTTCAGATCCTTACTTGAGGTGTATTGGGTTGGGTTAAAGAGGAGGGAGATGCCTTAGTTCAGGCAATTCCTTGGGAAATAGAGGGTTATGATAATTATGAGGATATGACATTGATTGGTATGTGATAGCTGTGATAGAATCTTATAGGATAAAAGTGACAGATCTGAGGCAGATAACTAACAACCCCAGGCTTGGTATGATGCAAAGACCCTATCCTCTAACAGTGAGAAGGCAAATGGCTGATAGCAATACAAAGTGAGCTGAATTCATAGCCCTGGCAAGGTTCCTACCTTGGTGTCAGGGTCCTGTTAGGGAAAGAATGGATATTGAGACTTGGGATGAAGATTAGGGGGAAAATATCCACCAAATGGGTTACAGAATGTAGGTAATATGTATAGTAGGAACTGGGAGCACGTGCTTGAGGTTGAAGGCTAAAATGCTAGGCTGTGATAAAGGATGGGGAGTGGATTATAAGGCAGGAAAAGGCAGAGTTTATTGACATGTGGTCTCCTGAGATTCAAAGTTAAGGTCATGGAAGAAACTCTGCAAACTAGTTTTAATAATCTTTTGCAGTGGCTCTTTAGCATTTGGAAGAAATGACATGGTAAATAAGGTGGATTTGCCAGAACTTCCTTGAAAAGCATTAAAGAAGGGATTAACTGTTTCAGTAATGTGGGTTGTTAGAAGGGCTTTACTATGTAATACTATAGAATCAAGAAATTAATTCTGTTCTCTGGTGGGATTCAGAGGATGCTCCTTTATCTAAAACAATAGGGAATGTGATAGTAAAGGACACATCAATATTGTTGGGAAGTAGGAGCTATCTTCTGTAGACAAGATTATGGTAAGGAATGAGTATAATGGTAATTCATAATTGTAGAGGCCATGTAATGGTACTTTGTTATCAGATATATAGATATAATTCTTGTAGTAGGCAGTAAGATCAGAGTAACAACCAGAAGGCCTTGATCTTTAGTAAATACAGGGCATCTAATTCACTGAAGTAACAGGAAGGGGAAAGCACCAATTCCTAGGTACATAACTGGAAGTGATAGTTCTCAATACAATGCTGTCCACTAGAGACCCAGCAGTCACTTAATGGCAGGATGATTTCATTGAAATGCTTACATACTAAAGGAAGAGACAAGTCATCCTTGTTGACATTGAAAAGTATCTCCAATATAGTTTTACTTTTCTGCCTGCAAAGACTCAAATAGAACCAATGTTCAACGATTTGCAATCACACATAATATTGCCTTCACTTTATGACAATGGGCACTGACTATGGTGTTTACTGATCCTATCATAAAGTATTTTTCAGAAATTTGCAGCATGGTAGAACTTAAACTGAGCCTTTAAGAAGCTAGTCCAAAATTCTATCCATATCTCTGATAATGGATAATGTCCTTCTACTGACTTCTTTCCCTTCTTTTCCTTCACTCCCCATTGATATTTCCTGGGATCACGTCAGAAATGAATTACTTACAGTTAAATCTGGGTCCTGGAATCTGCCTCTGTGAAATTCCAAACCAAGAAACACACCTGACTTAAAAATATATATAACTAAATAATGTGTGACCTCTATCAGTTAGGTATGTGTTCAGCTGCAAGTAATAGAAAATCCTACCAAAAAAAAAAAAAAAAAGTTCAACTACATAGTTGTCTAACATAATAACATATTTGAAGGTCTTCAGTCCAAGGTTGATATAGTCTTTCAATTATGCCAACAGGGACCCTTCACATACATAGCTAGGTCTTCACATACACAGCCTATTGTCTCGTGTCACAAAAAGTCTGCTATATTTCTAGGCCTAGCATCATTTTCCAGTCAAGAGAAATATTGAGGAGAAAAGGCAGAATCAGCAGGCATCTATCTATATTTGTCAATAGGAAGAGTGAGAACATGGAAACCTTTAGCAGCAAGGAAATTTGGAAAGCTGGAGCTTGAGTAGTTGAGTTTTTAAATTTTATGGGCTTTAAAATAAGGGCATGAGAGAGAGAGGATGACAGAGGAGTTTCAGTCAGTCAACCCACAGTATTACCATATGAATAAGAAAACTCAGAATTTTTTTTTTAATCCAACCTAAGTTCTAATCTAATTTTCTCATTTTTAAAAATAAAGTTTCAATGCTAGACTACAACTCTTTAGAAATTTTAAAACAAAAGCATGTAAAATAATCCACTATATTCAGTTGTAAAATTTTTATATACCTTATTTATTAATTTGAAAAATATATATCAAGTGCTTACTAACTGCCTTTTGTGAACACAGCAGACAAGATTTATGTTCTTCTTGAGTTTTTGATCTGTATGTGAACTATTCAAACTGTTTTGGTTGAAACAGAGTAACTTCTATAAACTTTTTCTTCTTTTGGATCATAAAAAAATGCCATAACATTTTGCAATATATTCTATCCTAACTGTAAGAATATTTTGCCCTCCTAACTGAGAGAAGAACATCAAATTTTATTTTTCTGATTCTTAAGCTTTGTCAAGAATTTCCAAATAATTTCTGACACTTATGTCTCTCCAGGTACAAAGACATCCAGAGCCTTTAACTTCAAACTGTAAAGCATTAAAATTTTAAAAAGCACAAAATATAAAAAAGTGAAACAGGATATACCTGGTTCTGTCTATAGCCTGGAGTTATTGGCCACATCCTCATGGGCGACTGTTTGGTACAACTTGGATATCTGCTTTATAGACTCATGCTTTCTATTAAACAGCCTCAGATGAGAGCTGACACTAGAATCCGGAACATTTGATTATTTTCTTTTTTTGTGGCAGCAAATGATTTTTTCTGTGCCAATTTTGTCTGGCTAACTGTCTTACATATTTTTTAATTGCTATTTTTATTTGGACTCATATTTTCACAGCTTCTAGAAGTAATGTAACAGCAAGATTTTTATCACCACAACTGGTGGACACCTGGGTCATTCCATTGACCATTTAGGGAAATATCCCCAAGCTGTAACAAAGCTGTTTCTATGTGCTCACTCACTTCATTCTGCCGTTTCTCTGAGAACTGGGCTTCTGTAGTTAAAAAATCACTATGGAGATGTTTTATTTCTAAAAGCATAAAATTTTAGAACCAAAAATAGTATAAAATTATGAATACATAAAGTTCACAGCAATCTTTAATTTAGCAAGAACAGTTTTAATTGTATCAACAGAATATTGGATTCAAAATTTGTATTATAATCACATATAAATATTATTTCTGGAAGTTTAACATTTTTAAAATTGTACCACACCTGCTTTAACCATTCATTTGTTCATGGACACTAAGTTGTTTTCATGTGTTCTGTTGTGGATCTTGCTGCTTTGGACATAGGGGTGCATGTATCTTTTTCAATTATAGTTTTGTATGGATATATGTCCAGGAGCGGAATTCCTGGATCATGTGTGCATGCATGCTCAGTTGCTTCTGTTATGTCCGATTCTATGCGACCCTATGGACTATAATAGTCCACCAGGCTCCTCTGTCCATGTACTTATCCAGGCAAAAAATACTGGAGTGGGTTGCCAGGCCCTCTTCCAGGGGGTGTTTTCTGCTCTCGGGATTGAACCTGCATCTCTTATGTCTCCTGTATTGACCAGCAGGTTCCTTACCATGAACACCACCTGGGAAGCCCTTGCTGAATCATAAGACAACTCTATTTTCAGTTTGTTAAGGAACCTCCATTCTGTTTCCCATAGAGGCTCTACCAATCTACATTCCTACCCACAGTGTAGGAGGGTTCTCTTTTTTACACATCCTCTCCAACATTTCTTATTTGTAGACTTTTTGATGATGACCATTCTGAACAGTGTGAGGTGGTACCTCGTAGTTTGATTTGTATTTCTCAGCAATGTTGAGCAACTTCTTATGTGCCTATTGGCCATTTGAATAACTTTGTTGGAGTAATGTCTGTTTAGGTCTTCTGTACATTTTTCAGATGAATTGTGTGGGTTTATTTGTTACTGAGTTGTATGAGCTGTTTGTGTATTTGGGATATTAAGCCCTTTTGGTCACATCATTTAGCAAACGTTTTCTCCCAAGTTGTCTTTCATTTTGTTTATGGCTTTTTTTCCCTTATGTTTTTCCTGTACAAAGCTCGTAAGTTTGTTTAGGTCTCATTTTTTTATTTTTGCTTTTATTTCTATTGCCTTGGGAGACTGACCTAAGATGATATTGGTAGGATTTATGTCAGAGAATGTTTTGCCTATGCTCTCTTCTAGTTTTATGGTGTCATGTCTTTATTTTATGACTTTAAGCCTTTTTGAGTTTCTTTTTATATATGGCATGAAGATGTGTTCTAATTTCTTGCATTTATATGTGGTTGTCAAACTTTCCCAGCATCACTTGCTGAAGAGACTGTCTTTACTTCATTGAATAGTTAACACGAGCCAGAGATCATGCAATGAAAAACCTCATAGGTTCTAGCTAATTTTTTCCATTAAAATTCCATTTTTATTTACTCTACCCAACCTTCTACCAAAGGGCTCTTTACTTTTTAAGAAGACAAACTATATATGTTGCATGCTTCCAATTAAGTCTGTTTAAAAATATTAACAACTTAACTTTGAATGCCTTCTAAAGCTGTATATTTTTTATCTCTACTTCCTCCACATTTATGATTTTGATGTCATAATTTACATTTCACCTTGTGTATCCATTAATAATTTATCATAGTCATTTTTAATACTTTTGTCTTTTTTGCCCTTTACACCAGAGTCTCAACTATATTCAGATCTTTCATTTTCTTGTCCTTTATGTATGAAATGGCTCCTGATCTTTCTTCTCTTAAATATAGATAATCATTGTAAGTAGGTACAAGCATTTGTCAACTTTATGAAATCTGTTGATGTAGTTGTACTTATTAGTAACTTTTCTCTTTATTTTGTAGGGAGATTGTTATATGCATACACATATGTAAGTGAACGTGCACAGGGTAGTTATATTATCTAAAAATTTCATTTCAAATTTTGTTATAGACAAAATTTTGTTATGAAAAGCAATTTCTAGGTCTGGTAAGGTTTAGAGCCATTGGCCTCAAGGAGTCCACTTCTCAACCACTTTTTTAAAAAAACAACATATAATAACAAATAAAAATTATATATTTAAAGCCTGCAATGTGATTATTTGATATGTGTATACATTGTGAAATGAATAACAAAATCCATTTAACATATCCATCACCTCACATAATTACCATTTTGTGTGTGTGTGGTAAAAATATGTAATAGCTCCTTTCTTAGGAAAGCTCAAGTATCCATTACAGTAATATTTAACTATAGTCACCATGCTGTACTTTATATCCCCAAACTTATTCAATCACTTGTTAAATACTGATCTTGGACACTAGATGTAAGGATCAATCTACTAAGGAATCTTCTCTCATGAACACAGTAAACAGGACACTGACAGTATTCCTTTAAAAAAAATTTTTTTTTTTTTGGTCTTTGGAAACCAATTAAAAAAAAGCAAAAGTGAGCACATTCTTATTTGGATATTAAAATGTTACCCATCTGGTTATCATGATGTCTAGGAACAATTTATTCTCTAAAAATTGATTTGACAATACATACCTCTCATTTATAAAGTAAAACTAATATGGTATAGCTTATTTATATTATTTATTAATATATTATTTCCATTTTTAAGAGAAATATCTTACAGTCAACTTCACTAATAACCTATAAAATTATTTTTTAATTGCTCATGTATTTTGCTTGCCTTTGTTTTAGAAAACTAAGATGGGAGGCTTGCGAAAAGATGGCGGAGGAATAGGACGGGAAGACCACTTTCTCCCTCACAAATTCCTCAAAAGAACATTTCAACTCCGAGCAAACTCCACAAAACAACTTCGGTAGGCTGGCAGAGGTCATCAGGCATCCAGAAAAGCAGACCATTGTCTTCAAAAACAGGTAGGAAAAAATATAAAAGACGAAAAAGGAGACAAAGGAGGTGGGGAGGGAGCTCCGTCCCGGGAAGGGAAGCCCGTCCCGGGAAGGGAATTTTAAGAAGAGAGGTTTCCAAACACCAGGAAACACTCTCCCTGCCGAGTCAGTGGCGAATCTTGGAAACACAGAGGGCAACATAACAGGAAGGAAAAATAAAGAAATAATTAAGACCAAGAGATTACAAGCCCAACAGTAACTCCCCCAGCGGAAAAGCGGCACAGACGCCTGCATCCGCCATTGGGAAGTGGGGGCAGGGCAGGGACGCGCGGGAGGCGCGGGCTGCAGTGCTTTGTAAGAATCGGGCAGGAACGCCCCACGCGCAACCAGAACGATCTAACTTGCGCTAGCAAACCAGACTGTGGGATAGCTACCACGCGAAAAGCTCGAACATAAGACACCGCCAGGACCGAGCACAGAACAAAGGACGGAACGGAAAAAGCCGGCTGCAGACCATCCCCCGCCGGGGACAGGCAGCCAGAGCCGTAAGGACTGGAAAGGGGCAATTGCAGACCCGGAGAGACTTTACTTACCTAACTGCAAGCAGGCCTCTTTGCTAAGACTTCTGGGGGTGCTGGACACTCACAATCTGCCTCACGGGGGACGCCAGCGGTCCACCCAGAAAGCTGAGCAGCAGCGGCAGAAAAGGTGACACGCCGCGGCGATCGCGCTCGCCAAACTCCTGAGCTACTCGGACCTGGGAAGGGCACAAAACGCAGTCCCAGCCGAATCTGTGCCTCTGAGGGCGGCCTGAGTGGCTTGGACCGGGGAAGTGCACGCAGCCTAGGGCCGGCCCCAGACGGTTCCCGGCGGAGCATCGTAGAGCCGGAGCGGTTTGTACGCCGCAAGAAGGGACAAGTCAGGCGGGGCTGAGACACTGTGCACACGACAGTGCTATTTGTTTGCAGCATCCCCCCTCCCCACAGCGCGACTGAACTAGTGAGCCTAAAAAACCAGCAAACAGAAGAAGTTAAACAGAGGGAACCACCTTGGAAGTGATCCCACACGGCCCAAAACATCAGAGAACGGCCAGATATATTTTTAATAATTTTAAAATCATTCCTTTTTTTTTTTTTTCCTTTTTTTTTTCTAACTATTTTTTAAATTGTTAAGTCTTCTATTTATCCTCTAATTTTTATTTCTATAACCTACTATTAATATTTTAAAAAAAAAAGACTTTTTTTTTTTTTTTTTTTTTAAGGCAAACACCATATATAGCCTTTGGATGGTTGTTGGTGGTTTTTTGTTTTTTTTTGGTTTGTTTTGTTTTTTTGTTTGTTTGTTTTTTAAATAATTCTTGTGTGTTTTTTTTCTTTCTTCCTTTTTCCTTCTGCTTCTTTTCTTTAATATTGTATTTTTTAAAATCCAACCTCTACTCTAGATTTTTAATCTTTGCTCTTAGGTTTCTGTTGTCAATTTTGTACATCTAAAAACCCAAACTTCACTACCCAAATTTACCTGAGAGCGAGATTACTGGCTTGACCACTCTCTCCTCCTTTGGACTCTCCTTTTTCTCCACCAGGTGGCCTCTGCCTCTTTTCTCCCCCATCTCTTCTCTATCCAACTCTGTGAATCTCTGTGTGTTCCAGCCAGTGGAGAACACCTAAGGAACTGGTTACAGGCAGGATTTGTCTCTCTCCTTCTCATTCCTCTCTCTTATCCCCCTGGTCACCTCTGTCTACTTCCTCCCTCTCCTCTTCCCCGTATAACTCCGTAAATACCTCTGAGCGGTCCAGACTATAGAACACACATAAGGAAGTGACTACTGGCTAGCTTGCTCTCTCCTCTTTTGATCTCACCACATCTAATTCCAGTTACCTCTAACTACCCCCTCCATCTTCTCTTCTCCTTGTAACTCAGTGAACCTCTCTGAGTGTCCCTCAATGTGGAGAAACTTTTCATCTTTAACCTAGATGTTTTATCATCGGTGCTGTATAGTTGGAGAAGTCTAGAGGCTACTGTAAAAATAAAACTGAAAACCAGAAGCAGGAGGCTTATGTCCAAAGCCTGAAAACATTAGAGAACTCTTGAATTCAGGGAACATTAAGCAATAGGAGCTCATCAAATGCCTTCATACCTACACTGAAACCAAGCTCCACCCAAGGGCCAACAAGTTCCAAAACAAGACATACCACTCAAATTCTCCAGCAACACAGGAACACTCCCCTGAGCTTCAATATACAGGCAGCTCAAAATTATTCCAAAACCCTTGATGTCTCATAACCCATTACTGGTCACTCCACTGCACTCCAGAGAGAAGAAACCCAGCTCCACCCACCAGAACTCCAACACAAGCCTCCCTAACCAGGAAACCTTGACAAGCCACTGATAGAACCCCACCCACAGTGAGGAAGCTCCATAATAAAGAAAACTCCACAAACTACCAGAATACAAAAAGGCCACCCCAAACCCAGCAATATAACCAAGATGAAGAGACAGAGGAATACTCAGCAGGTAAAGGAACAGGAGAGTTGCCCACCAAACCAAACAAAAGAGGAAGAAGTAGGGAATCTACCTGAGAAGGAATTCCGAATATTGATAGTGAAAATGATCCAAAATCTTGAAATCAAAATAGAATCACAGATAAATAGTCTAGAGACAAGGATTGAGAAGATGCAAGAAAGGTTTAACAAGGACCTAGATGAAATAAAAAAGAGTCAAAATATAATGAATAACGCAATAAATGAGATCAGAAACACTCTGGAGGCAACAAATAGTAGAATAACGGAGGCAGAAGATAGGATTAGTGAAATAGAAGATAGAATGGTAGAAATAAATGAATCAGAGAGGAAACAAGAAAAACGAATTAAAAGAAACGAGGACAATCTCAGAGACCTCCAGGACAATATGAAACGCTCCAACATTCGAATTATAGGAGTCCCAGAAGAAGAAGACAGAAAGAAAGACCATGAGAAAATCCTTGAGGAGATAATAGTTGAAAACTTCCCTAAAATGGGGAAGGAAATAATCACCCAAGTCCAAGAAACACAGAGAGTTCCAAATAGGATAAACCCAAGGCGAAACACCCCAAGACACATATTAATCAAATTAACAAAGATCAAACACAAAGAACAAATATTAAAAGCAGCAAGGGAAAAACAACAAATAACACACAAGGGGATTCCCATAAGGATAACAGCTGATCTTTCAATAGAAACTCTTCAGGCCAGGAGGGAATGGCAAGACATACTTAAAGTGATGAAAGACAATAACCTACATCCCAGATTACTGTACCCAGCAAGGATCTCATTCAAATACGAAGGAGAAATCAAAAGCTTTACAGAGAAGCAAAAGCTGAGAGAATTCAGCACCACCAAACCAGCTCTCCAACAAATTCTAAAGGATATTCTCTAGACAGGAAACACGAAAAGGGTGTATAAACCCGAACCCAAAACAATAAAGTAAATGATAACGGGATCATACTTATCAATAATTACCTTAAACGTAAATGGGTTGAACACCCCAACCAAAAGGCAAAGACTGGCCGAATGGATACAAAAACAAGACCCCTCTATATGCTGCTTACAAGAGACCCACTTCAAAACAAGGGACACATACAGACTGAAAGTGAAGGGCTGGAAAAAGATATACCATGCAAATAGAGACCAAAAGAAAGCAGGAGTGGCAATACTCATATCCGATAAAATAGACTTTAAAACAAAGGCTGTGAAAAGAGACAAAGAAGGCCACTACATAATGACCAAAGGATCAATCCAAGAAGAAGATATAACAATTATAAATATATATGCACCCAACATAGGAGCACCGCAATATGTAAGACAAATGCTAACAAGTATGAAAGGGGAAATCAACAATAACACAATAATAGTGGGAGACTTTAATACCCCACTCACACCTATGGACAGATCAACTAAACAGAAAATTAACAAAGAAACGCAAACTTTAAATGATACATTAGATCAATTAGACCTAATTGATATCTATAGGACATTTCACCCCAAAACAATGAATTTCACCTTTTTCTCAAGTGCTCATGGAACCTTCTCCAGGATAGATCACATCCTGGGCCATAAATCTAAACTTGATAAATTCAAAAAAATCGAAATCATTCCAAGCATCTTTTCTGACCATAATGCATTAAGATTAGATCTCAATTACAGGAGAAAAACTACTAAAAATTCCAACATATGGAGGTTGAACAACACACTTCTGAATAACCAACAAATCATAGAAGAAATCAAAAAAGAAATCAAAATATGCATAGAAACTAATGAAAATGAAAACACAACAACCCAAAACCTGTGGGACACTATAAAAGCAGTGCTAAGAGGAAAGTTCATAGCAATACAGGCATACCTCAAGAAACAAGAAAAAAGTCAAATAAATAACCTAACTCTACACCTAAAGCAACTAGAAAAGGAAGAATTGGAGAACCCCAGAGTTAGTAGAAGGAAAGAAATCTTAAAAATTAGGGCAGAAATAAATGCAAAAGAAACAAAAGAGACCATAGCAAAAATCAACAAAGCCAAAAGCTGGTTCTTTGAAAGGATAAATAAAATTGACAAACCATTAGCCAGACTCATCAAGAAGCAAAGAGAGAAAAATCAAATCAATAAAATTAGAAATGAAAATGGAGAGATCACAACAGACAACACAGAAATACAAAGGATCATAAGAGACTACTATCAGCAGTTGTATGCCAATAAAATGGACAACGTGGAAGAAATGGACAAATTCTTAGAAAAGTACAATTTTCCAAAACTGAACCAGGAAGAAATAGAAAATCTTAACAGACCCATCACAAGCACGGAAATTGAAACTGTAATCAGAAATCTTCCAGGAAACAAAAGCCCAGGTCCAGACGGCTTCACAGCTGAATTCTACCAAAAATTTCGAGAAGAGCTAACACCTATCCTACTCAAACTCTTCCAGAAAATTGCAGAGGAAGGTAAACTTCCAAACTCATTCTATGAGGCCACCATCACTCTAATACCAAAACCTGACAAAGATGTCACAAAAAAAGAAAACTACAGGCCAATATCACTGATGAACATAGATGCAAAAATCCTCAACAAAATTCTAGCAATCAGAATCCAACAACACATTAAAAAGATCATACACCATGACCAAGTGGGCTTTATCCCAGGGATGCAAGGATTCTTCAATATCCGCAAATCAATCAATGTAATTCACCACATTAACAAACTGAAAAATAAAAACCATATGATTATCTCAATAGATGCAGAGAAGGCCTTTGACAAAATTCAACATCCATTTATGATAAAAACTCTCCAGAAAGCAGGAATAGAAGGAACATACCTCAACATAATAAAAGCTATATATGACAAACCCACAGCAAACATTATCCTCAATGGTGAAAAATTGAAAGCATTTCCCCTAAAGTCAGGAACAAGGCAAGGGTGTCCACTTTCACCGCTACTATTCAACATAGTTCTGGAAGTTTTGGCCACAGCAATCAGAGCAGAAAAAGAAATAAAAGGAATCCAAATTGGAAAAGAAGAAGTAAAACTCTCACTGTTTGCAGATGACATGATCCTCTACATAGAAAACCCTAAAGACTCCACCAGAAAATTACTAGAGCTCATCAATGAATATAGTAAAGTTGCAGGATATAAAATCAACACACAGAAATCCCTTGCATTCCTATACACCAATAATGAGAAAGTAGAAATAGCAATTAAGGAAACAATTCCATTCACCATTGCAACGAAAAGAATAAAATACTTAGGAATATATCTACCCAAAGAAACTAAAGACCTATATACAGAAAACTATAAAACACTGATGAAAGAAATCAAAGAGGACACTAATAGATGGAGAAATATACCACGTTCATGGATCGGAAGAATCAATATAGTGAAAATGAGTATACTACCCAAAGCAATTTACAAATTCAATGCAATCCCTATCAAGCTACCAGCCATATTTTTCACAGAACTAGAACAAATAATTTCAAGATTTGTATGGAAATACAAAAAACCTCGAATTGCCAAAGCAATCTTGAGAAAGAAGAATGGAACTGGAGGAATCAACTTGCCTGACTTCAGGCTCTACTACAAAGCCACAGTCATCAAAACAGTATGGTACTGGCACAAAGACAGACATATAGATCAATGGAACAAAATAGAAAGCCCAGAGATAAATCCACACACATATGGACACCTTATCTTTGACAAAGGAGGCAAGAATATACAATGGAGTAAAGACAATCTCTTTAACAAGTGGTGCTGGGAAAACTGGTCAACCAGTTGTAAAAGAATGAAACTAGATCACTTTCTAACACTGCACACAAAAATAAACTCAAAATGGATTAAAGATCTAAATGTAAGACCAGAAACTATAAAACTCCTAGAGGAGAACATAGGCAAAACACTCTCAGACATAAATCACAGCAGGATCCTCTATGATCCACCCCCCAGAATTCTGGAAATAAAAGCAAAAATAAACAAATGGGATCTAATTAAAATTAAAAGCTTCTGCACAACAAAGGAAAATATCAGCAAGGTGAAAAGACAGCCTTCTGAATGGGAGAAAATAATAGCAAATGAAGCAACTGACAAACAACTAATCTCACAAATATACAAGCAACTTATGCAGCTCAATTCCAGAAAAATAAATGACCCAATCAAAAAATGGGCCAAAGAACTAAATAGACACATCTCCAAAGAAGACATACGGATGGCTAACAAACACATGAAAAGATGCTCAACATCACTCATTATCAGAGAAATGCAAATCAAAACCACAATGAGGTACCACTTCACACCAGTCAGAATGGCTGCGATCCAAAAATCTGCAAGCAATAAATGCTGGAGAGGGTGTGGAGAAAAGGGAACCCTCCTACACTGTTGGTGGGAATGCAAACTAGTACAGCCACTATGGAGAACAGTGTGGAGATTCCTTAAAAAATTGCAAATAGAACTCCCTTATGACCCAGCAATCCCACTGCTGGGCATACACACCGAGGAAACCAGAATTGAAAGAGACACATGTACCCCAATGTTCATCGCAGCACTGTTTATAATAGCCAGGACATGGAAACAACCTAGATGTCCATCAGCAGATGAATGGATAAGAAAGCTGTGGTACATATACACAATGGAGTATTACTCAGCCGTTAAAAAGAATTCATTTGAATCAGTTCTGATGAGATGGACAAAACTGGAGCCGATTATACAGAGTGAAGTAAGCCAGAAAGAAAAACACCAATACAGTATACTAACACATATATACGGAATTTAGAAAGATGGCAATGACGACCCTGTATGCAAGACAGGAAAAAGACGCAGCTGTCTATAACGGACTTTTGGACTCAGAGGGAGAGGGAGAGGGTGGGATTATATGGGAGAATGGCATTCTATCATGTATACTATCATGTAAGAATTGAATCGCTAGTCTATGTCTGACGCAGGATACAGCATGCTTGGGGCTGGTGCATGGGGATGACCCACAGAGATGTTATGGGGAGGGAGGTGGGGGGGGTTCATGTTTGGGAACACATGTAAGAATTAAAGATTTTAAAATTAAAAAAAAAAAAAAAAAGAAAACTACGATGAGGGCTGTAGGTAGGTAGGGCATGGTGATATATGTGGGACTAGTTATATACAGGAAAATATATTACTACCTTTGCATTCAAGGGAAATATAATCATATGGATCTCTAACTTTAGTTTGATACATTTGAATTTCCTTATCCTACAATTTTATTTCAATTTTCAAATGAATTTTAGGATCTCTTTGAGGT
Source organism: Budorcas taxicolor (assembly GCF_023091745.1). Lineage (NCBI taxonomy): Eukaryota > Metazoa > Chordata > Mammalia > Artiodactyla > Bovidae > Budorcas > Budorcas taxicolor. The sequence goes on from NC_068910.1 coordinate 94,496,392, forward strand.
ATAAACTTCTATAATTTCATGATTTGTATAAACTATCTACATTATTTAGTAAAATAAATTGACTTGAGGTTATAAAAACTTTTACATAGATTTTCCAAAGACCAATTACATAACATGTCTTAGTTGAATCATAAGAATTTTTCCTTTTTTGTGGGGGTGAGGTTCTTTTAATTTTATTTTTTGTAGAAATTTTATATTTACAACAAAATTGAGAGGATGATACAGAGATTTTTCATATACCGCCCCATAGTTACATAACTTCTCCCATTATCAACATCACTCACCAGAATGGTACATTTGTTACAGCGAATGAACCTGCATTGAAACATTATGATCACTCAAAGTCTATAGTTTACATTAAGATTCACTCTTGGCTTGTACCTTCTATGGGTTTAGACAAATGTATAATGACACATGGGGCTTCGCTGGTGGCTCAGATGGTAAAGAATCTGCCTGCAATGCAGGAGACCCAGGTTCAATTCCTGGGTCGGGAAGATCTTCTGGAGAAGGGAATGGCTACCCACTCCAGTATTCTTGCCTGGAGAATTCCATGGACAGAGGAGCCGTGTGGGCTACAGTCCATGGCGTCACAAGGAGTTGGATACGACTGAGCAACTAACAGACACACACACATATACACACCCACATAATGACATACCCTTCATTATACTATAATGCAAAGTATTTTCACCACCCTAAAATCCTCTATGATCTACCTATTTATCTTCCCTCTAATCACCACTACATAAACATACCTCTAGCAGCAACTGACCTTTTTTAAATTATCTACTTTTGCCTTTTTCAGAATGTCATATAATTGAAATCATACAGTAACGGAGCTTTTGCAGATAGGCTTCTTTCACTTAGTAATACACATTTAAGTTCACTCCATGTCTTAAAAATTCTTCCTTTTAATAGTGTAGATAAGTGTCAACTAGGAAATGGCAACCCACTCCAGTGTTCTTGCCTGGAGAATCCCAGGGACAGAGGAGCCTGGTGGGCTTCCGTCTATGGGGTCACACAGAGTCGGACACGACTGACGCGACTTAGCAGCAGCAGCAGCAGCATACATAACCCTCAACAATTATGCAAATAAATCATTAATTGCACAGTAAAAAATAAATTTATATACATAGAATACAACTGTAAAAATGTTATGGTTTAAACTGTGAGTGAAGCAGTCCATCTAATATGAGTTAAATGATTCCAGAAATTGCAATAGCTTTTTCTTAGGGGGAAAAACAATACTTTTTAAATTTTTTCAAAGTGGATTTTGAGGCTATTTTAAAACATGAGGAACACACAAAACACACAAATCAGTTGCTTTTATTAGCCAAGGAATTTTCTAATGCCTGAACTGCCCTAGAAATTAACCTATTGTCAATATATACTCATCAGTGCAATCTTTAACTGAAATTTCCACCTGAGTTAGTTGATTAGTGTTTGTTCAATTAGTCCAGCTATTTCAGTTGTGTTGGCAAGCACATTTTCCTGTGTGCCATGTGACTGACAAAGTTGGTTGATGAAACAATGAGCAATCACTCATCTTAACATCTCTTAGCCTGAGGCATCCTCATTTACCATCTTTGTAGTTTTTTTTTTTGGGGGGGGGCACATATTTTGGCTTCCTTAAATGCTCATGATGTTCGCTAATAATACCTAGAGAAGCTTAGAATCCTCTGGGTGCATTTCCTTCTCTCATGAAAGTTCTGATGATCTATACATCTTGTTCCTGCAAAGACTGAATGAGAAAATGTAATGCTTTGTATTCCACACCACCATTGATAAGGTAATTCCAGTATTATAGTCTCAGCAACAGAAAGAGCTTGGTAAAGAGAAAGCCTAGTCATAGTACTGCTGCTGCTGCTAGGTCGCTCAGTCGTGTCCGACTCTGTGCGACCCCATGGACTGCAGCCTACCAGGTTCCTCCATCCATGGGATTTTCCAGGCAAGAGTACTGGAGTGGGTTGCCATTGCACACTTCACAATTACATTGATAAATCACAGATACATTAGGTCAATTTAAAAATATATTGGTGTTCTCGAGAAAGACCCCATCAGTACTAACACTGCTTCACTACCCAATATGGTACGACTCCAACAAAACTGTCCAAGGTTCACAGAGAATAGTTCTTCTGTGTGGACGAAGAGGAAGTTGCAACAATTTCCTTTTAACAGGCATTTAAATCTCAATTAGGCTTCCTTGCTTGCCTTGTGATTGAGAGTTCGGAAATCTCAGTAAAGAAAGAAAGTATGGTTTATGTAATTTCCATTGGCCTTCACTACAGCTACATAGGTTGTCTTCTAAATCAACTTATGGTTGGCAGCAACTGAGACCAGAATTAGATTACCTGTGTTCAGACTCATGTATCAATTTATGACAATGAAATTAGGGAATAATATACACCAGTAATCATAATAGTCTTTTGCCTTAAAGCTAAAAACACACAACCCTCCATTATGTCCCTGAAAGTATTTACAAATGACTTGAATTGGAACTGATTATTTGTTTCACAAAATGCAATGAATGCTTTTTCATCACGTCTGGTAAGGTTTTACAACCTTCAAAATAGTTAATATCCAATGGTTGACTGGTTTTATGCTTTTGCTGGCCCACTCATATTTTTTAAGTCTAATAATTTTCAGGAGCAGTCGCTGGAATTTCAGAGCATAAAGTATTTTAAGATAGGAAAAGAAAGATAAAGACCAAAAAAGAACTTTGCCAAAAACATATATTGTCTATTTGACCAGAGACATCGAGCCAGTGTGACACAAAAGAAAAATGCTCCATATTAGTGTTTTGTTTCAAGACATATATAATCATAATGTCACATCTAACTCCCTTTTCCCTGATCTTGACATGTTACCAACGTTCTAGTCAATAAGTTATTGAAAGGCTATTTCATTACCTGGCATTAGCCTCAGAGATACAGACCATCATCCTATATTTTGAGAGGAACATAAGATAGATTGGAGGACATTAATCTGAGGGAGAAACACAGCACCCAAGTTCTTCCAACAAAATGGGCAATGCACCATGTTATTACCTGTTGCTGAAAAGGAGATAAAAAAATCTTCAAAAATGACCCTTCTTCCACTTCAACAATCTAACTCCCAACATATTACACTGCTATAAAAAGAATGACTAATTATGTTTCCACTAGGTACTATAAAGTGTCCAATTATGGGTCTAATTAGGAGGGAAGGATGTAAGGTAATGGGCCTTTATTTAGAAATGTTGTTATTCTCAGGACACCTTCCAAAGTGGTTTCTATGTTTTGTTTTATGTATTACATTTATTCTACCTTTCTGCAACTTGCTCAGATTTATCTCAATAGGAGAAACATCTGTCACGTCTTGCATATTGCTTTAATTTGATTGTCCCTGACCCCTTAGGCAAATACAGACAGGTGGAAAACATACTGGCTATTTCACACAACATCTGTAGTCAGTCTATCTGTCTTTTTTTTTTTTTTTTTTTTGTGGCTTATTGCAGCCTGGGAGGGCTGCTGAAACCAAACTGCTCTCTCATTGTAGCAGAGAGACAGAGAACCAGGTGGAAGTCCATCCTCTGTTTGCTTGAGCAACTCTGCATCACTCAGCACGTACAAATGCTGGCTAAGGAAAAGACCCGCCTGGTTACAGGACTGATCCTTAGGCATTAGGGGAGAGGTAAAAAAAAAAAAAGAACAGGGTTAGGGTTTCAATTAAGTCATTATCTTTATTCTGGAACTCCAAAGGAATTTAATAAATGACCATACACACACACACACACACACACACACACACACACACACACTCATGCACGTGCTCACACACATATTCACGCAAAATGTCTTTAGCAGCAATTTGACGTGATTAATGAGGGTGCTCTGGTACATCTTGAGGATAGCATATTAGTCACAGTTAATGACTCTCACATAGCCACCTCAAAAAGCAATATATCCTTATTAAATGTTTGAGCATAGAACCAGGAAAGACCTTACAATATCCTGTTGCCAATGACCCTATTTCCAATATTGGTGAAGGACACACCCTAAAATAGCCAGAACTGATAGATAATGAGGATGAGAGGGAAGTTTTTTTTTTTTTCAAGCAAGACAGAGCAAAACAGGAATATAGATTCTCCAAAACACACTTCATGACAGTTCTAGCCTATAATCATTATTTAGGTCAAAAAATCTTTCCTTGTAAATGAGTTTTTACTTGATTCTAAGTCAGTTTCCTCTTGTGTAGGCAACAATGGAAATGGAGAAAAATTGCTCAGCTACCCTCATATATACACTTAATATACTTGGAGATGGTTATTAAATCATTCCCTTGTCTTCTGTGCCATAAACTGAAGTTAACTTCTTTAATCTTTCTCACTGAAATTAATATCCATCTTTTAAAATGTTATTTAAATTTTTGTCTTCCCAAGTGACAGAGTGGTAAAGAACTCACCTGACAATGCAGGAGACGCAGGAGATGCGGGTTTGATCCCTGGCTCGGGAAGATCCCCTGTAAAAAGAAATGGCAACCCACTCCAGTATTCTTGCTTGGGAAATTCCATGGACAGAGGAGTCTGGTGGGCCACAGTCCATGGGGTTGCAAAAGAGTCAGACGTGACTTAGCAAATAAGCAACAACAACAGTGAGAAACATTTGTATGGATTCTTTTTCTGGGAAATCCCACCATCTACATGTGGTCACAGAAGATTGGAGGTTGGGGCCCAGAATTTGCATTTTTGACAATAATTTTTTGAGATCCTCATGCACATGGATATTTGAGCACCAGGACTCTAAATTCTCTTCACTTAAAACATCCACATACTTTTTTTAAGCAAAGCACAGAAGATACATGATCTCCAGTAAACTTTTCTATTTCATCATTTCACCATATCTGTATTTCAGTTTAATCAAATGATGTTGGCCCCTTAATTTGACATGATTAGTAGGCCCCCATAAATGTAGGCCCCTCAAACCTACTGAAAACCATTCAAGATTTCATTAATTGTCCCGAATTACATCTTCCAAAAGTACTTCATTGCTGCTTAGCATGTTCTCCTACTATGATTGCAAGGTGATTCTTGTTACCCCTTCCTTTCTAGTCTAACATATAAAATTCCTTCTAGCTGCTCCCCCCACCAAGACCTATATTTTTCATTCCTGTCCTTTGCTCAATTTCCTGTAACTTAAAAAAAAAATTCTTGACGAGACTGAATTAATTTACCTTTTTTTTTTTTAAACAGTGCTGTTTTGAATGAATTGGCACCTTTGGAGGAGATATTGTCATAATTGATTTATCAATTAATACACCTTTGCTTCTTCCTACTCTATCTTGCTAAAAACCATTTTATACCTCATCCTAGCATCTCAGTTATCTTCTTCAAAATATTTTTCTTAATCTGGACTTTATGTACAACAAACCTACTTTTTCGTTTATTACTAAAAGTTAAATCTCTGTCTCATTTTTCCTCAAACACAGTTGTGCTAATTTCAACACCTGGTCTTTATTTGTATTGCTCTCTGTTGGAATGTCAACAAATATTTATTGAGCAAAATCATTGAGAATATGGTCTTTTGAAGTAAAAAACAACTGAGATGAGCTCTCATTCTATCACTTCAGAGTGATATGACCTTCCATTAGTAATTAAACTGCTCTACAATTCACTTTTCTCAGCTATAGCTTAAAAATAATGGTGTTTATTATGTAATCACCATTAGATGATAATAATAAATGCTGTGACATATTTTTAACTATTTGCAAAATTCCTGGTATAAACAAGTTCTCAGTGTCAGATCTTTATTGTTACTAGTAGTAATAGCAGTGGTAATTGTGATCTGATAGTAACAGTAAAGTAATCATAGTAATATGCAATGCATTATACTACATATAGGAAATACCCAAGAAAGATGTTGCTCTTATTTTAAGGAATCTATAGCTTACAGAGGGAAAAAAGACAGTTAATTCAATACTTAGAATAGTCTGTACCAACACAGCAGTTAAGCCTAAATTAATTTCAACATCTTGAGAGGCCTTCCCAATGAAATGAGGCTGTGAGGTAAGAAAATATAAAAGTCATGATAATTGGAGAAGGGGAGTGGGAAGAAAGGGGAGGCTTAGGCAAAAGGCCAAGTGTGTGTGAAGGCCTGAAAGTTGAGGCATATTGGATGAAAGTAAGAAAGTTCTGCCTCTCTGAAACATGGTAAACCTGGAAAATGAAATTGTCAACAGAGTAATCCAGAGAGTTAGAAGGATTCAGACTATGGGCTTCTTTAGGATTTATGAAAGAATTTGGATTTTATAGGAAAAATATAAAGAAGGGTGTTAAGCAATAAGGTGACTTGATCGAATTTTTTTTTAAATACTGTATTTGTTTCCAAGGACTGCTGTAATAGGTACCTATAAACTGGGTGACTTAAGACAACAAAATGTATTCTTAAAGTTCTGGAGGCTAAAGGTCTGAAACCAAGGTGTCAGCAGGCAGGGCCATGCTCTCTGTGAAGGCTCTAGGAGAGGATCCTTCCTTGTCTCTTCCCGTCTCCTCTTGGTTTCTGGAAATGCTTGGTGTCCCTTGGCTTGTAGATGTATCCAGTCTCCGCCTCTATCATCTCTCCATTGTCTTGTTGTATTCTCCATATTCTTTTTTGTTCCTGTGGCTAAATTTTCCATTTTTCATAAGTTCAGTTCAGTCGCTCAGTCATGTCCGACTCTTTGCAACCCCAGTAATCGCAGCACGCCAGGCCTCCCTGTCCATCACCAACTCCCGGAGTTCACTCAGACTCATGTCCATCGAGTCTGTGATGCCATCCAGCCATCTCATCCTCGGTAGTCCCCTTCTCCTCCTGCCCCCAATCCCTCCCAGCATCAGAGTCTTTTCCAATGAGTCAACTCTTAGCATGAGGTGGCCAAAGTACTGGAGCTTCAGCTTCAGCATCATTCCTCCCAAAGAAATCCCAGGGTTTATCTCCTTCAGAATGGACTGGTTGGATCTCCTTGCAGTCTAAGGGACTCTCAAGAGTCTTCTCCAACACCACAGTTCAAACACATCAGTTCTTCGGCACTCAGCCTTCTTCACAGTCCAGCTCTCACATCCATACATGCCCACTGGAAAAACCATAGCCTTGACTAGACGGACTTTAGTCGGCAAAGTAATGTCTCTGCTTTTGAATATACTATCTAGGTTGGTCATAACTTTTCTTCCAAGGAGTAAGCGTCTTTTAATTTCATGGCTGCAATCACCATCTGCAGTGATTTTGGAGCCCCCCAAAATAAAGTCTGACACTGTTTCTACTGTTTCCCCATCTATTTCCCATGAAGTGATGGGACCGGATGCCATGATCTTCATTTTCTGAATGTTGAGCTTTAAGCCAACTTTTTTACTCTCCTCTTTCACTTTCATCAAGAGGCTTTTTAGTTCCTCTTCACTTTCTGCCATAAGGGTGGTGTCATCTGCATATCTGAGGTTATTGAGATTTCTCCCGGCAATCTTGATTCCAGCTTGTGTTTCTTCCAGTCCAGCATTTCTCATGATGTACTCTGCATATAAGTTAAATAAGCAGGGTGACAATATACAGACTTGACGTACTCCTTTTCCTATTTGGAACCCATCTGTTGTTCCATGTCCAGTTCTAACTGTTGCTTCCTGACCTGCATACAGATTTCTCAAGAGGCAGGTCAGGTGGTCTGGTATTCCCATCTCTTTCAGAATTTTCCACAGTTTATTGTGATCCACACAGTCAAAGGCTTTGGCATAGTCAATAAAGCAGAAAGAGATGTTTTTCTGGAACTCTCTTGCTTTTTCCATGATCCAGCGGATGTTGGCAATTTGATCTCTGGTTCCTCTGCCTTTTCTAAAATCAGCTTGAACATCTGGAAGTTCACGGTTCATGTATTGCTGAAGTTTGGCTTGGAGAATTTTGAGCATTACTTTACTAGCATGTGAGATGAGTGCAATTGTATGGTAGTTTGAGCATTCTTTGGCATTGCCTTTCTTTGGGATTGGAATGAAAACTGTCCTTTTCCAGTCCTGTGGCCACTGCTGAGTTTTCCAAATTTGCTGGCGTATTGAGTGCAGCACTTTCAGAGCATCATCTTTTAGGATTTGAAACAGCTCAACTGGAATTCCATCACCTCCACTAGCTTTGTTCATAGTGATGCTTTCTAAGGCCCACTTGACTTCACATTCCAAGATGTCTGGCTCTAGATTAGTGATCACATCATCATGATTATCTGGGTCGTGAAGATCTTTTTTTGTACAGTTCTTCCATGTATTCTTGCCACCTCTTCTTAATATCTTCTGCTTCTGTTAGGTCCATACCATGTCTGTCCTTTACGGAGCCCATCTTTGCATGAAATGTTCCCTTGGTATCTCTAATTTTCTTGAAGAGATCTCTAGTCTTTCCCATTCTGTTGTTTTCCTCTATTTCTTTGCACAGATCGCTGAAGAAGACTTTCTTATCTCTTCTTGCTATTCTTTGGAACTCTGCATTCAGATGCTTATATATTTCCTTTTCGCCTCTCTTCTTTTCACAGCTATTTGTAAGGCCTCCGCAGACAGCCATTTTGCTTTTTTGCATTTCTTTTCCATGGGGATGGTCTTGATCCCTGTCTCCTGTACAATGTCACGAACCTCATTCCATAGTTCATCAGGCACTCTGTCTATCAGATCTAGACCCTTAAATCTATTTCTCACTTCCACTGTATAATCATAAAGGATTTGATCTGCCTGCACTTAGTAAGCCAGCTTGCAGCTGCCTGCGCTTACCATTTTTCATAAGGACACAAGTTATTGAATTAGGGCCAGTCCTATCCTGGTATTCAGTTCAGTTTAATCATTCATTCATGTCCGACTTTTTGTGACCCCATGAACCGCAGCACACTGGGCCTCTCCATCCATCACCAACTCCCAGACTCCACCCAAACTCATGTCCATCGAGTTGGTGATGCCATCTAACCATCTCATCCTCTGTCGTCCCCTTCTCCTTCTGTCTTCAATCTTTCCCAACATCACGGTCTTTTCAAATGAGTCAGCTCTTCGCATCAGGTGGCCAAAACATGGTATAGCTTCATAACTTTATTTCTAAATAAAGTTACATCCATAGGTATTGGGGGTCAGCACTTAAACATACCTTTTGAGGGAACATATTACAACCCACAATACTTATTAGTTTGGTGGTAATTTGGAGAACTGATTCTAGCAAAATAATTAAAAGCAGAAGAATGGTTAGACAGAATTAGGAGAAAAAAATTCATTGAAAATTCACAGATACACTTAATTGAGTTTTGGAAGCAGAATCCACAAGAGTTGCATATTGATAATTATGTTGGGAGAGTGGGTAAGGTAGAGAAAGTTTATGATGATTCATGGCTTCTTGCTTGGGCAAGTGGGTGAATGGCAACACTGAGAAGGGAGAGTGAAGAAAAGTTGATATGTCTTTGGAGTGAAGGACCCATCATTTTATTATCCAAGTGTCGGATTTGTGTCTACAAGGTGCTAGGCTGTAGATAAAGCAGGTAGGCACACAGTTACAGGCCTGCCCTCCTGGAGCATATGACCTTGGCTAGTCACATAGGAGTTATTTCTGCTTTAGTAGGAATTCCATAAAAGTTTAGAGTCTAAATCATACACCTACTATAGTCAATGATGTTTTATAAAATTGCAACTGCACCTGCTTTTCTGTTAAATCTCTCGCTCTTAATTCGCTGGCCTCAATATTTTTCTAAGCAAAGATTATATAATCTTTTGATGTGGTAATTTTATAATTATAATTCATCTGCCTATGAAATTGTCTTCTGCATCACCTAACCTTTACTTTCTGCATTTCCCTTCTTTCTTACTATCTACCTGGATTCTGACCCTACTACGATGCATTTTTCTCAGTTGCATGTCTCATTTTTCCTCCTAGCTAGTGAGATTAAATCAAACCTGCTTTGGCCTATGCTATGCAATTTATCCAATCCTTTACTCCCAACCTTATGCTCTTGTCCCTGCCTTTGGTTACCTGGTTGGGAGGTACAGCTCAGTTTGTACCATTTTTCACTGATTCCAGAGCTTCAAAATCACATGCAGCTAAGCGAAATAGGAAAGACCTATTTAGGGTCTTTCCATTGGCCTGGCATTTTCCTCTGCTTGTTCTTCATCATATACTCCCAGGTTTTTCTAGGTTTCAGATATTATTAATGCACTCATTCATTCACTCATCAAACACATACTGAGCTGTTGTTTCATTTCAGTCATTTTGTGTACTCTGGAGAGTCCAGAGACTAACGTGAAATTTCTATTGTCAAGGAGTTTAGAGTGGAAATACAAACAAGCCAACTGACTATTACAAAACTGTGCAATGAATGGTAAAGATTAAGGAAAGCATTCAGGTTGAGTACATATTTTGAACTGGCCAGGGAAGGCTTATCAGGACAAGAGATTAAATAACTGAGTCACATAGTTCAGGTAGGAACTGTCCATGAAAGTGATGTGATGGGAGGGTGCAGGTGTGGAAGTGAGGCTGATGTAAGGGAGAAAGGAGCACAGGAACGGTGATTAACAAATATAAATGTCAGGATGAAAGAGGGAACATGATTATTAAAACTGCAAAAGTGCATGCTGTGAAAAAATTACAGTAGGAAGAGATAAAACTAGACAGGTAAGTAGAGCCCAAGTCAAGATTTGTATGCTTGTGTGTCTTATATGAAGGAGTCATTCATTGTCAGGTGTGTTTTCCGCACTGAACTTAGTCCTGACATTTCTACATTCCCTCCATGGTTTTCTAACATCCCTTATGCAATTTCCTTTCTTTCAATGTCTGTATATAGGTATGGGACTAGAGCTATGATTTTAAATGTAGGTTAATGCTAGGTTATGGGGCCCTACCAATGTCATGTGCCATGCTGAAGAGTTTGGCAGCCTTCTTATAGACAATGGCAAAGCAAGGAGTATTTGAATAAAGTTACAATGGCTATGTTTTAGGAGGTTGACAAAGTAAGACATTAACTGGTGAGGATGAGGTCAGAAGGCTATCTCATGTAGCAGTTGAGAACATGGACTCTGTGGGTTGACTTTGTGGGTTTGAATTGATTCCCTCATATAATAGGGATACTTTACCTCTTTGTTCCTCAAAATAGAGATTATAATGGAAATACTTGTTCTGAAGTATAGTTGTTCAGGAGTAAATGAGTTAATAACAGTAAAGCATTTAGTATTAGACACATAGAAGTGTCCAAAACTATTCCTTTATTATATTACCAAAACAGCCAATGATGATAAAAAGCTGTATTTATGTAGTAATCGATTGTATAGTCCATGGGGTTGCCAAGAGTCAGACATGACTGAGTGACTTTCACCTTCACTTTCAATAAAGTAGCTATTAGCTTTAAATTTGTATTCCTTTGCTAGGGTGACCAAAAACTGGATGTCCTAGAACAGTGGTCCCCAACCATTTTGGCTCATGCACTAGTTTCATGGAAGACAATTTTTCCAAGAACCAAGGTGAGGGTAGTTTCAAGATGATCCAAGTCCATTACATTTATTATGCATTTTATATCTATTTTTATTATATTAGCTCCACCTCAGATTATCAAGCATTAGATCCTGGAAGTTAAAAACCCTAGTTTAGGAGAACAGAAATGGATTCTCTCACTGTTCTGGAAAATGAAAGTCTGAAATCAACATGTTAGGAGGGCCATGCTCCCTCTCAAAACTGTAAAAGAATCCTTTGCCTCTTTCAGCTTTTGCCCTAGATATACCTTGGCTTGTGGAAGTATAACTCTAGCCTTCCCATAGCATTCTCCCTATGTCTTTTGGCATTGATGTCCCTCTCCATGTGTCCACATTCCTACTTTATTCCTTTTCCATGAGGACACATCATACTGGATTAGGGTACATTGTAATGAACTCATCTTAACTTGAGTTCATCCATAAAGACCCTTTTCTGAATAGGATCACATTCTGAATTACTGGCAATTAAGACGTCAACATATCTTTTTTTGGTGAGAACATAATTCAATCCATAACATCCCTTCTGCAATTATAGTAAAATATAAACATTTTTAAAATCTTGCCATTGAACTTGAGTTTTAGTAAATAAAAAGGATTATCATTAACCAAAATTGTGCATGGTTTTACTAACATAGGCTTTATTAGGCCATCATCCTAGAATCTGCAAACAGTGTAAGATGTTTTAAATAAGGAAGGAGTAAAGAAAATTAATTTATATTATTTTATTTTTTCTTATCAAAAAAGCCATAAATTTAATTTGTGATTCATCATTCAAATATCAGTGAAACCAGAATACTGACATAGGATTTTCAAATGTCAATTGATAGAGACAAAAATGAAGCAAAACAAAACATGATGATAGGGAAAATATTAAATGTGAAATTAGTATGAGAATTCTCAAAAACAACTTGTACTTTCAAAGAATTAAACTTGTGAGCTGCTTTATCAAAAGAAACATGTTTGCATCTAATATAATACATTAGGAAAGAATGGGTGGGTCATACATTCAACACATTCTCTCATAGAAAATAATGATGTACTCAGTCATTTCAGTCACTCAGTCGTGTCCGACTTTTTGTGACCCCATGAATTGCAGCACGCCAGGCCTCCCTGTCCATCACCAACTCCCGGAGTTCACTCAAACTCACGTCTATCGAGTCAGTCAGAGCCATCTCATCCTCTGTCTTCCCCTTCTCCTCCTGCCCCTAATCCCTCCCAGCATCAGAATCTTTTCCAATGAGTCAACTCTTCGCATGAGGTGGCCAAAGTATTGGAGTTTCAGCTTTAGCATCATTCCTTCCAAAGAACACCCAGGACTGATCTCCTTTAGAATGGACTGGTTGGATTCCCTTGCAGTCCAAGGGACTCTCAAATGATGTAGTAGTACTTGTAAATTCATATACACATTACTTCCATTAAAATTCCATTGATGAAATTGGAGGAGGAAAACAGTAACTGGAAATTGGAAAAATAAATTTATAATGATACTTAACACCTGTGTAACTAAAAATATATTAGACAAAATTCTCACTTTTGAACTTAAAAGTTTTATAGAATAAGAAGGGAAATAATTATGTTTTAGATTTTATTAGGATATGCAAGTAGGGATAATAGAATCACTGAAAAATATTTTCACAAATGGGAGTAGTAAGTGCAAAAGGATTAAAGAACCTAAATGAGCAGATTTTTTTTCTTCTTATACTGCATTACAGTCACACTATATTGATTTTTTTTTACTTAAGAGAGAAAGGTAAAGCAATTGAAAATGAAAATATTAATGACAGTTGTATCACATAAGTTTCCAATATTATTTAATATAAAATAAGCAACCCCAAAGATGGTCAATTAATAATTAACAGGAAAATTTTTTGACAAATTATTAAAAACTTATATTAAGGATTATCTGAAGAATTATGATGGTTTTATGATTATGATTATTTTATGATTAAAAATTATGATTTTTAAAAAATATTGCATGAAAAGGATTAGACATAAGACATGAGGAAGTACTACGGGCCTTGCTTTTCTAAACATAAAATAAAGTTATAAGCAAAACATGCAATCCTCAGGATATGGACTTTAGGAAAATCTTTCACTGAAGGATTAAATATTGGCTGCCAGCAAATTGACTTGATATTATCAGGAAATAGTGTTCATATTGAGAACAAATAAAAGGCAAAGGAGAAAAGGGAACAAAAATTTAATAAGTATCTACTATATGTGAGTGCTTGGAGAAGGGCATGGCACTCCACTCCAGTACTCTTGCATGGAGAATTTCACGGACATAGGAACATGCTAGGCTATAGTCCATAGGGTCAAATAGAGTCGGACATGACTGAAGTGACTTAGCACACATGCATATGTGAGTGTTAAGTTGCTTCAGTAATGTCCAACACTTTGCGACTCTGTGGAGCCTGGCAGTCTCCTCTGTCCATAGGATTCTCCAGGCGATAAAACTGGAGTGGGTTGCCATGCCTTCCTCTGAGGGATCTTCTTGATTCAGAGATTGAACCCACATCTCTTGTGACTCCTGCATTGGCAGTGGGTTCTTTACCACTAGTGTCACCTGGGAAGCCCATCTACTATAATAGTTTATATATTTATATGAGGCAGTTTATATCTATTATCATATTGATCTTTACAAGAATTCTGTGAGATCAATATTATTTCCATTTGATATATCAGGCAAAGAAAGCATAAGTAGCCGGCCCATGGTTGTATAACTAGTGAGTAGGAAAACATCCATATATTTTGTCAGAGTCAAGTTTTACCCACTATAACATAAACAGCTCCCAGGAACCAAAATTGTTTTTTGAAAATGTATAGAAAATGATGTCACATTTTCATTCAGTCAAATTTCTGAAGGTCTAGGTGACTTTTGCCAACTATTCCCCAAGACAACATTTATTTGTTTTAGTAAATGGTGGTACATGTCTTTGGAATAAAGCAAGGATACCCAAGACAGATGAAACATAGTGAAGATTCTGACAAAACATGGTCCACTGGAGACGGAAATTGCAAACCACCCTAGTATTCTTGACAGGAGAACCTCATGAACAATATGAAAAGACAAAAAGGTATGATACAGAAAGACAAACCCCTCATGTTGGAAAGTGTTCCATATGCTACTGGGGAAGAGCTAAGGGAAATTACTAATAGCTCCAGAAAGAATGAAGTGGCTGGGCAAAAGTGGAAATGACGCTCAGTTGTGGATGTGTCTGGTGGTGAAAGTAAGATCCGATGCTGTGAAGAATAGTATTACATAGGAACCTGGAGCGTTAGATCCACAAATCAAGGTAGACTGGACGTAGTCAAGAAGTAGATGGTAAGATTGAACATCAACATCTTAGGAATAGTGAACTAAAATGGATGGGAATGGGCAAATTTAATTCAGATGATCATTACATCTACTACTGTGGGCAAGAATCCCTTAGAAGAAATGGAGCGGTCCTCATAGTCAACAAAAGAATCCAAAATGCAATACTTGGGTGCAACCTCAAAAAAAACCATAGAATGATCTCAGTCATTTCCAAGGCAAACCATTCAGCATCACAATAATCCAAATCTATGCCCCAACCATTGATGTCAAAGAAGCAGAAGTTGACCAGTTCTATGAAGACCTATAACACCTTTTAGACCTAACACGAAAAAATGATATCCTTTTCATCATAGGGGATTGGAATGCAAAAGTAGGAAGTCAAGAGATACCTGGAATGACAGGCAAGTTTGATCTCAAAGTACAAACTAAAGCAGGGCAAATGATAACATGTTAAGAGAATGTGCTGGTTATAGCAAACAATCTTTTCAAAAAACCCAAGAGAAGACTCTACAAATGAACATCACCAGGTGATCAATACTGAAGTCAGATTGATTTGTTCTTTGCAGCCAAAAGTGGAGAAGCTCTATACAGTCAGCAAAAAAAAAAAGACCTGGAGATGACACTGGCTCAAACTATGAGCTCCTTCTTGCAAAATTCAGGCATAAATTGAACAAAGTAGTGAAAACCACTAGGCCATTCATATATGACCTAAATCAAATTCCTTGATTACACGGTGGAGATTATGAATATATGCAAGGGATTAGATCTGGCAGACAGAGTGCCTGAAGAACTATGGATGGAGGCTTTTAACACTTTACAAGAGGCAGTAACTGAAACCATCCCAATTTAAAAGAAATGCAGAAGGCAAAGTTATTTTCTGAGGAGGCTTTGCAAATAGTTGAGGAAAGAGGAAACTGAAAGTCAAGGGAGAAAGCAAAAGATATTCCCAACTGAATGCAGAGTTGCAGAAATAGCAAGTAGAGACAAGAAGTCCTTCAGTTAAGTTCACTTCAACCACTCAGTTGTGTCCGACTCTTTGCAACCCTGTGAACCCCGGCACGCCAGGCCTCCCTGTCCATCACCAACTGCCAGGGTCCATTCAAACCCATGTCCATTGAGTCGGTGATGGCATTCAACCATCTCATCCTCTGTCATCCCCTTCTCCTTCTGCCCTCAATCTTTCTCAGCATCAGGGTCTTTTAAAATGAGTCAGCTCTTCATGTCAGGTGGCCAAAGTATTGGAGATTGAGCTTCAGCATCAGTCCTTCCAATGAACACCCAGGACTGATTGCCTTTAGGATGGACTGGTTGGATCTCCTTGCACTCTAAGGGACTCTCAGGAATCTTCTCCAATATCACAGTTTAAAAGAATCAATTCTTCAGTGCTCAGCTTCCTCTATAGTCCAACTCTCACATCCATACATGACCACTGGAAAAACCATAGCCTTGACTAGATGGGCTTTTGTTGGCAAAGTAATGTCTCTGCTTTTGAATATGCTGTCTAGGTTGGTCATAACTTTCCTTCCAAGGAGTAGGCATCTTTTAATTTCATGTCTGCAATCACCATCTGCAGTGATTCTGGAGCCCAGAAAAATAAAGTCAGCCACTGTTTCCACTGTTTCCCCATCTATTTGCCATGAAGTGATGGGACTGGATGCCATGATCTTTGTTTTCTGAATGTTGAGCTTTAAGCCAACTTTTTCACTCTCCTCTTTCACTTTCATCAAGAGGCTCTTTAGTTCTTCTTCGCTTTCTGCCATAAGGGTGGTGTCACCTGCATATCTGAGGTTATTGATATTTCTCCCAGCAATCTTGATTCCAGCTTGTGCTTCATCCAGCCCAGCATTTCTTATAATGTACTCTACATAAAAGTTAAATAAGCAGGTGATAATATACAGCCTTGACATATTCCCTTTCCTATTTGGAACCAGTCTATTGTTCCATGTCCAGTTCTAACTGTTGCTTCCTGACCCGCATACAGGTTTCTCAAGAGGCAGGTCAGATGCTCTGGTATTCCCATCTCTTTCAGAATTTTCCACAGTGTATTGTGATCCACATAGTCAAAGGCTTTGGCACAGTCAATAAAGCAGAAAGAGATGTTTTTCTGGAACTCTCTTGCTTTTTCCATGATCCAGCGGATGTTGGCAATTTGATCTCTGGTTCCTCTGCCTTTTCTAAAACCAGCTTGAACATCAGGAAGTTCACAGTTCACGTATTCCTGAAGCCTGGCTTGGAGAATTTTGAGCATTAATTTACTAGCATGTGAGATGAGTGTAATTGTGCGGTAGTTTGAGCATTCTTTGGCATTGCCTTTCTTTGTGATTGGAATGAAAACTGACTTTTTCCAGTCCTGTGGCCACTGCTGAGTTTTCCAAATTTGCTGGCATATTGAGTGCAGCACTTTCACAGCATCATCTTTTAGGATTTGAAACAGCTCAACTGGAATTCCATCACCTCCACTAGCTTTGTTCATAGTGATGCTTTCTAAGGCCCACTTGACTTCACATTCCAGGATGTCTGGCTCTAGGTGAATGATCACACCATTGTGATTATCTAGGTCATGAAGATCTTTTTTGTACAGTTCTTCTGTGTATTCTTGCCACCTCTTCTTAATATCTTCTGCCTCTGTAAGGTCCATACCATTTCTGTCCTTTATCGAGCTCATCTTTGCATTAAATGTTCCCTTGGTATCTCTAATTTTCTTGAAGAGATCTCTAGTCTTTCCCATTCTGTTCTTTTCCTCTATTTCTTTGCATTGATCGCTGAAGAAGGCTTTCTTATCTCTTCTTGCTATTCTTTGGAACTCTGCATTCAGATGCTTATATCTTTCCTTTTCTCCTTTGCTTTTCACTTCTCTTCTTTTCACAGCTATTTGTAAGGCCTCCTCAGACAGCCATTTTGATTTTTGCATTTCTTTTCCATGGGGATGGTCTTGATCCCTGTCTCCCGTACAATGTCACGAACCTCATTCCATAGTTCATCAGGCACTCTATCTATCAGATCTAGGCCCTTAAATCTATTTCTCACTTCATGGCAAATAGAAGGGGAAAAGCGGAAACAGTGATGAATTTTATTCAGCTTCATAATCACTGTGGATGTTGACTGCAGCCATGAAATTAAAAGATACTTGCTTCTTGGAAGGAAATGTATGACAAACCTAGATAGTATATTAAAAAGCAGAGACATCAGTTTGTTGACAAAGGTCCTTATAGTTAAAGCTATGGTTTTTCCTATGGTCATGTATAGGTGTGAGATTTTGACCATAAGCAGGCTGGGTGCTGAAGAATTAATATTTTCAAATTGTGCTAGAGAAGACACTTGAGAGTCCCTTGGATTGCAAGGAGATCAAGCCATTCAATCATAAAGGAAATCAGTCCTGAATATTCATTGGAAGGACTGATGTTGAAGCTGAAGGTCCAATACTTTGGCCACCTGATGCAAAGAGGAGACTTATTGGAACAGGTCCTGATGCTGAAAAAGTTTTGAAAGTAGGAGGAGGAGGGGATGACAGAGGATGAGGTGATTGGTTAGCATTACTGACCAAATGGACATGAATTTGAGCAAACTCTTGGAGATAATGGAGGACAGAGGAGCCTGGCTTGCTTCAGTACATGGGGTTGCAAGGACTTCCCTGGTGGCTCACCTGGTAAAGAATCTGCCTGCAATGTGGGAGATCTGGGTTTGATCCTTGGGTTGGGAAGATCCCCTGGGGGAGGGCACAGCAACCCACTCTAGTATTCTTGCCTAGAATTCTTGTCTATGGAGAATCACCATGGACAAAGGAGCCTGGTGGGCTACAGTCCTTCGGGTCACAAAGAGTCAGACATAACTTAGCTACTAAGCACAGCAAATGGGTTTGCAAAGTGTTGGACATGACTTGGCCATGGAACAACAATAACCAAAATGGCACATTAGTGTGGCAAATTACTTGGAATAATATACTTTACTTGATGATGTTGATGAGAAATTACAACTAAGTTATAGCAACATCTTTGTTTTAATGTATAATTGAAATGGCAAGTCCACACATATAGACATTATTCTTAGAGACTAGGCTCAATTCACTGCATTTGGGTCTGCGAAGGCCAACTAAGGATGAGTCTTAAAGTGCTTCCTCCTTAAAGTGTTGAAACCACACTAGTTCCTCCCATACCTTCCAGCTTTCTTTATATTGTTTCTTTAACCTCACATTCCAACAATATATAATTCTCCTTGGTGTCCCATTTTCATATTCCTTTCCTCTCCTCTATGTTAGATTTGCCTTCTCTTTCTATGAAAGTAGTATAGGAATTTAGTCTGCCTCTGCTCCAATCAAAAGGTTAAGTGGAAACAATTTGAGTAATGTACTTTAAAGAGAAATGACCTTATTCATACCCAAGTGATTTTTATGAAAAATTCAATAGTTTTATTTTGTATATGTCAAATGTAAATTTATTGGAATTGAATCAATGAGAGAAGAGATGAAAATAAAGAAACTGCAAATAATACATTAACTGATTAAACTGTTATTTCAATACCATGAAACTAAAAGTACATGGCAAACCTTTTAAGACTGTCTTAAAGCCAAAAGTGTCAAGTATGTGGCAATATAGATGAAGAAGCATCTACTAGACTTAATGGCAAATGCTTTTTGGTCCTAGGTCAAATAATTTAAATGCTTACCTGGCTTTATATTTGTACATATGCAGTTGGTATGGTGGGCAGTCTCCAAGGTATTTCCTAAATAAACTTGTCTCTGAGTGTTCATGCTTATCTCTTCATACCAGTTGAATCAAGGATGATTAAATGGCCAAGGGAAGACTGAAGAAGTAACAGCATATGCCTTTCAAGGCTAGATTATAAGAGGCATTGTAGTTTCCTCCTTGGCCTCTTTTGCTCACTCTGGGACAAGCCAGCTGCCTTGTCATGAAGACACCAGAGTAGTCCACATGAAGAGGAACCAACCCAGTAGTTTTGAGAGTAAAACATGTTGGAAGTGACTCTGCCAGCCCCAGACAAGCCTTCAGATGACTACAGCACTAATTAACCTCAGACTCGATTGAGACACTGATTCCTTTCTGAATTCTTGACCTGCATGAACTGTTAGAGACAATAAATATTATAATTTTAAATCATGAAATTTGAGATGGTTTCTTAGGGAGCAATGGACTATTAATACAATTGAATAAGTTGATACACCAACAAGGCAAAAAGAGGAAAACATCTCAATTTCCTGTTTGCTCAAAAGCCATGTTTTAAATAATCTATAATGGTTTTCTCTAAGAATAATAATTGACAATGATTACTGTATATAGTAGCTAACAATAATCAGAGAACAGAGATACCATGACATTCTGAAAGCTCCTCATAATTTGATAGATAGAATAGTATTTTAGACTATATTTTTTTAAGTCTTACAATAATAAAATGACTCACTTGTATGCTTATTAAAGTCAACAAATATTAATTGAGCAAATAAATGTGCTGGCCACTGTATTAAGAACTAAAGATACAAAAACAAATGATACATTTATCCACAAAATTTACTCTACATATCAATGAATTTTAATGTTCAATTAAAGTTAAATAGGGTTGCTTATTTTTATTTTTATCTACTTACATACCATATAAAAATTATATTTTCTGTAGTTTTTTCTATTGATCAGTTCTCTCTCAGGTTCTGACAAGGAGCTGGCTGCTTTCTCAGTATGGGGAGGAGAAAACTGAGTAAAAATTTCAAAATTCCTTTGATTTAGGAGAAATTGTGGAGTTATAACTAGACTTTCATTCATTCATTCATTCTAGAAGCATTTATCAAATATCACCTACATACTTCCATACTCTTTTAACATTATTATATTAGAAGATGCAAAAATGACTTAAACTGGCAGTTCCTTATCATTTAAAAAGTTTAAAATATTTTAATGATACTTTATAAACTTGTGACAGAAAATGCAATTAAATATTTTTATTGAAAAAAATATTTTAAATTTTAGCATTTAATGAGTTCACAAGAGGAAACTATGAGAAATGAGATGCTACTATGTTCTTTTATTTTAAAATGTATATTCATTGAAGGAGAAAATAAGGTAGATTAGAAGTATTTTGAGGGTCAATAGTTTACTATCTATAAAAGAATAGTTAAATAAGGAATATTGAAAAGCCTAGAATATACTGGTCAGTCATTAATAAATTTTATTAATTAATTTTGGCTTTATAAGTAGGAGTCAGTATTTACCTCAATTAAAATTATTACATAAATTGCTATTATAGATTTCTGGTTGTTGTTTACAAAACTGTATATGCATTTGCCTTAGGCTATGGTTTTTCCAGTAGTCATGTATGGATGTGAGAGTTGGACTGTGAAGAAAGCTGAGTGCCAAAGACTTGATGTTTTTGAACTGTGGTGTTGGAGAAGACTCTTGAGCGTCCCTTGGACTGCAAGCAGATCCAACCAGTCCATCCTAAAGGAGATCAGTCCTGGGTGTTCTTTGGAAGGAATGATGCTAAAGCTGAAACTCCAGTACTTTGGCCACCTCATGCGAAGAGTTAACTCATTGGAAAAGACTTTGATGCTGGGAGGGATTGGGGGCAGGAGGAGACAGGGACGGCAGAGGATGAGAAGGCTGGATGGCATCACTGACTTGATGGACATGAGTTTAAGTGAACTCTGTGAGTTGGTGATGGACAGGGAGGCCTGGCGTGCTGCAATTCATGGGGTTGCAGAGTCGGACATGACTGAGCGACTGAACTGAACTGAACTCAAACTGTGGATTATGCTTTGTATTTGAGTACAGATAGGTTTCAAACATGAATTATGTTATCTGAAGAGTCTTGGTTAGAAGTGAAATTGCTTCCAAAAATTTTTTCTTTTTTCTTTAACACTCATCCAACTTAATTTGAAAAAATTCAAACTCAAACAAAAGAATAATTTGGAGTTCACTTTCAGGCTAATAGTTAATTAGCAATTTTAATAAAGAAGTGGCTTATTGAGTGTCTCACTCAAGTGCTTTAGGTTAATACCAGAACAGAAAAGTTGAATCATAGATTGGAACAAAATTTCAAGAAATTATTTTTAAGATATTTCTTTGCTTTCCTAGGAGCTCTGAAATTGTTACTTTTCAACAAAATGAACCTAATGATGTGCCTTTTCTTTCCCTTGTGACTTTCTATAGCTTAATTAACTGATTCAGGTCAACTACCTGGTTCATCAGTTTTTGAACATCTGAGATTAGTCTTAAATTCCCTTTTGAGAAATGAATTCCCATTACAAGGACCTCATGGGTGTATATGTGTGGGAAAATAATTTTGAGCAATTAGGAATTAATGATGACCTTGCAGGGTATAGAAGAGGACATAATCATAAAAGTTGAACATACATCAGTAGGAATGAGTAATGAATTCCCATTAGCATAGTTGGCTAACATTAAAATGGAGGTATCTATAATTATTGTGGTTTGGAGGTTTCTCGAGGAAAGGAGGAAGTACAGGAAGGTGCAACCCTAGAAATTACTCTTGAAATCTCATCAGTGATACTTTGGAATCATATATAAACAAAATTGTTAGAGATGAAATCTGTGAAACTATTCTAGTAGAACAAAAATAGAAAAAAAATTACATTGAAAATGGAAATACCAAGGAATATTGCTGTGTACTAGATATTTATTATAAAGAATAGCAATCCAGATCTTAAGCTATGCATTTTGATGATCCTTGAATTTCTCTTTTTGTTCTCTCACCACTTAATTGTGTGATCTTAGAAAAGTTGCTTCTATAATACATGCTTCCAAAGATGATTATTAGTAATTCCTTCATAGGCTTAATAAAAGGAAGATGTGAGATAATAATAATAACTACTTGTCTCACTTATCTGTTGTTGGGTAATACACAAACCATGCCACAACTCAATGACTTAAGAAGTAATTTATTTTTCTCATAGTTCTGGGGGTTGTCTGGGCTTAGTTGAACATTTCTCATTTGGGATCTCTCATATTGACTGGGACTATGACCATTAAACACTCAAGTATGCTGAATGTCTAATATAGCTCACTCACATGACTGGTGGGTAATGTTGAGACTAGGGGCTAAACTTGTCTACATGGCTTGGGACATGACTGGTGGGTAATGATAAGTATAGGGGCTAAACTTGCCTACATGGCTTGGGCAAGACCAGTTCCAGTATTTGCAAGATTCAGTGCAAAATGAAAGTCTTGTTAAAATGTATATATATGTATATATATGTATATATAAAGAATTTCAAAACAATGACAGCAGAATTTGCATGTTTATGAACCTATTCCTAGGCTAGGGCTTCTCAAAATAAAAATAGGTAGATTCTGAGAAGAAACATCCCAAGAACATATAATCTAAAAGACCCAGAAAGAAGTTGCAAGGCTTCTTATGGCCTTGTCAGTCACATTTCTATTTATCAAAGGTACATCACAAAGCCAAGCCAGGTTTAATAAGAAAGAATTAGATCACATCTCTTTGGGCGGGCAGTAGGTTTGTATAGGGACAGAAAAAATGATGGTATCTGTTCTTGGAGATTATTACCACATGAACTTGAAGAACTTTTTATAATTTTGAAAGGTGACAATTCATATTATATAGTTAGCAGAGTGTCTGTCCTGTAAAAATGCTTATATAATAACTCGTTATTGTCCTAGATTATAAACTTGGTCAAAAACTAACATCCATGATTTTGTATATCTGCTATATATCTGAGTGTAAAATGTATATATTAAAAATTTTATCTTCTTCTTCTATGGAATCTGTTTTGCAGAAATGTTAGAAAAGCTAACAGTTACTGCTGTTAGAATCTATAATGACTAAGGCACATTATTAAGGTAATCATTAATGAGTTTAATGTTAGTCTCAATGATAATAAGACTTTTCTTTTACCTAAAGGTGTTTTGTAGAAGTGGATGGTTTAGTTTTGACTTTTCTGCCTATTAAATAACCATGTGCAACCTGTAGTCTATTGTCTTCCTGCATTTATCACAGATGAGTGCAGAACAAAAAGAAAAAGAAAATAAATTGCTTTAATATAATATTCTTCTCTCACATTTTACCATAAAGTGCCACATTCCTTGAATGCATCTTAGCTAGTGTGTAACTTGGGATTCCAGGTTATAAAAGCTTTTTGTAATCTTTAGTCATTTAACACTACCGACATCTCATTTGATGGCTTTTCTTTGCAGTTTGTGCCAAAAGCAATATAATTTTTCAATTAGGAAGCAAATATACTTTTAGAAATGAAATGCTGCTTCTGACATCCAAATTCTGTTTATGAGTACTAACAATATTCCAAGAAACCTTGTGTATAAAGATAATTATAAGCAAAAAGAACTGCTAAATGATCACCCAGGACAACACAGAACAGTTTATACCGTTGAGGTAAAGACAAAAGAATATAGTAAATTACAAAACTATGTTTATTCTACTGTGAAAGGCCCTTAGAATGCACTGAGGAAAAAAAAATATTTTTAGAAGTCACTACACAATAATGTCAACTGGTGTTGAAGGAGGTCATAGAGCAGAATCTACAGAAATCTGTGATTTAATTTCAAGTAGTTTATATTTCCATGAGTGATTAAGCTACAGACCTTCATATTCAATTTACAAGAGTACACTCTGAATTTGTACTCACTGGATTTTCACTTTTATTACTTTTTCATATTCTATCTCTTCTGAAAAATACCATAAGTACCAGCATAATAAATATAAATTGTATGTAACATAATTGCACACTTTGGTGAAATTCTGAACATATTTAGCATTGCTGAAGTCATCCTCATACTCCTTCCAGAGATAAAAGTATTCTCTTTCCCAACAATGCCCAACCACTGGCCTGATTTGTACCCATGTATATTGGTATATTGTATATTCCTTGTTTGTATATTTTATATAAATGGAATCATACATGGATTCCTTTGTGTGGCTTCTTTCACTCAATTTTATATTTGGGAGATTCATCCACATTGTTGAATAATGTAATATCATTTGTTCTAGTTGCTGTGTAGTCTGTTGTGTAAATACACTGTGACTCATTTATCAATTCCATTGTTACTAAGTATCTATTCAATTTAAGTCTTTTATAACTAGTACGACTAAAAACATTCTCTTACATAACTTGGTGAACATCAAAAGACAATTTTAGTATTGGCAGTGCTGAGTCATATGGTATGAGTCTGTTTAGTTTTCAGTTAAGTTCAGTCGCTCAGTCATGTCCGACTCTCTGCGACCCCATGAACTGCAGCATGTCAGGCCTCCCTGTCCATCACCAACTCCCAGAGTTCACTCAGACTCATGACCATCGAGTCGGCGATGCCATCCAGCCATCTCATCTTCTGTTGTCCCTTTCTCCTCCTGCCCCCAATCCCTCCCAGCATCAGGGTCTTTTCCAATGAGTCAACTCTTCACATGAGGTGGCCAAAGTACTGGAGTTTCGGCTTTAGCATCATTCCTTCTAAAGAACACCCAGGACTGATCTCCTTTAGGATGGACTGGTTGGATCTCCTTGCAGTCCAAGGGACTCTCAAGAGTCTTCTCCAACACCACAGTTAAAACACATCAATTCTTCGGTGCTCAGCTTTCTTCACAGTCCAACTCTCACATCCATACATGACCACTGGAAAAACCATAGCCTTGACTAGATGGACCTTTGTTCGCAAAGTAAAGTTTCTGCTCTTTAATATGCTATCTAGGTTGGTCATAACTTTCCTTCCAAGGAGTAAGCGTCTTTTAATTTCATGGCTGCAGTCACCATCTGCAGTGATTTTGGAGCCCCAGAAAATAAAGTCTGACACTGTTTCCACTGTTGCACTATCTATTTCCCATGAAGTCATGAGACCAGATGCCATGATCTTCGTTTTCTGAATGTTGAGCTTTAAGCCAACTTTTTCACTCTCCTCTTTCACTTTCATCAAGAGGGGCTTTTTAGTTCCTCTTCACTTTCTGCCATAAAGGTGGTGTCATCTGCATATCTGAGGTTATTGATATTTCTCCTGGCCATCTTGATTCCAGCTTGTGTTTCTTCCAGTCCGGAGTTTCTCATGATGTACTCTGCATATTAAGTTAAATAAGCATTTTAGTTTTAATAGGTGCTAAAAATTTTACAATGGCTGTGCCAATTAAGACTTCCAATAATAATTTACAATTATTCCAGTGGCTCTACATCTTTGAAATCTTAAAGTTTTGTCCCTTTGATTTAACTCATTTAGGTCAGTATGTAACACAGATGACTAATGAGGTTAAGCACCATTCAATGTTTTTGGCCATTTGTTTATCTTACTTGGTAAAGTGTGTCTGTGAGTTCAAGTGATTTGATCATATAAATATAAGGAGTATAATTATTAAGAATACAGTTCAGTTCAGTTCAGTCACTCAGCCATGTCCGACTCTTTGCTACCCCATGGACTGCAGCACACCAGGCCTCCCTGTCCATCACCAACTCCCAGAGTTCACGCAAACTCATGTCCATTGAGTCAGTGATGCCATCCTACCATCTCATCCTCTGTCGTTCCCTTCTCCTCTCACCTTCAATCTTTCCCAGCATCAGGGTCTTTTCAAATGAGTCAGCTCTTCACATCAGGTGTCCAAAATATTGGAGTTTTGCTTCAACATCAGCCTTTCCAATGAACATCCAGGACTGATTTCCTTTAGGATGGACTGGTTGGACCTCCTTGCAGTCCGAGGAACTCTCAAGAGTCTTCTCCAACACCACAGTTCAAAAGCATCAATTATTCAGCTCTCAGCTTTCTTTATGGTCCAACTGTCACATCCATACATGACTACTGGAAAAGCCATAGCTTTGAGTAGATGGACCTTTGTTAGCAAATCAATGTCTCTGATTGTTAATATGCTGTCTAGGTTGGTCATACCTTTTCTTCCAAGGATCAAGCGTCTTTTTATTTCATGGCTGTAATAACCATCTGCAGGGATTTTGGAGCCCCCGACATAAAGTCAGCCACTGTTTCCACTGTTTCCCCATCTATTTGCCATGAAGTGATGGGACCAGATGCTATAATCTTAGTTTTCTGAATGTTGAGCTTTAAGCCAAATTTTTCACTCTCCTCTTTCACTTACATCAAGAGGCTCTTTAATCTTCTTCACTTTCTGCCAAAAGGGTGGTGTCATCTGCGTATCTGAGGTTTGATATTTCTCCCAGCAATCTTGATTCCAACTTGTGCTTCATCCAGCCCAGGATTTATCATGATGTACTCTGCATATAAGTGAATAAGCACAGTGACAATATACAGCATTAATGTACTCCTTTTCTTATTTGGAACCAGTCTGTTGTTCCATATCCAGCTCTAACTGTTGTTTTCTGACCTTCATAAGAAGAATATGTGTATTTAAAAATTGATTCGTGGGACTCTATATTGATTTATAACATTAAAAAATATAACCTAAATATTAATATTTTCATAGTTATATGTATGATGAATATCTTCTCCCACATTTGGGTTGTTTCATTATGCTTTTACTTAAATTTAAATTGAAGAAAGTAGGGAAAACCACTAGACCATTCAGGTATGACCTAAATAAAATCCCTTACAATTATACAGTGAAAGTGAAAAATAGATTCAAGGGATTAGATGTGATAGACAGAATGCCGGAAGAACTATGGATGGAGGTTTGTGACATTGTACAGGAGGCAGTGATCAAGACCATCCCCAAGAAAAAGAAACGCAAAAAGGCAAAATGGCTGTCTGAGGGAGACTTACAAATAGCTGAGAAAGAAAAGAAGCTAAAGGCAAAGGAGAAAAGGAAAGATATATCCATTTGAATGCAGAGTTCCAAAGAATAACAAGGAGAGATAAGAAAGCCTTCGTTAGCTATCAATGCAAAGAAATAGAAAAAAAAAAAAAACAAAAAAACAATAGAATGTGAAAGACTATAGAGATCTTGTCAAGAAAATTAGAGATACCAAGGGAATATTTTCGGCAAAAATAGGCACAGTAAATGAGAGAAATAGTATGGACCTAACAGAAGCAGAAGATATTAAGAGAGGTGGCAAGAATACATAGAAGAACTGTACAAAACAATCATCCTGACCCAGATAACCACAGTGGTGTGATCCCTCACCTAGAGCCAGATATCTGTAGTGTGAAGTCAAGTGGGCATCATCATGAACAAAGCTAGTAGAGATGATGGAGTTCTATCTGAGCTATTTCAAATTCTAAAAGATGGTGCTGTTAAAGTGCTGCGCTCAGTATGCCAGCAAATTTGGAAAATTCAGCAGAGACCACAGGACTGGAAAAGGTCAGTTTCTATTTCAATTCCAAGGAAAGGCAATGTCAAAGAATGTTTAAACCACCGCACAATTGCACTCATCTCATGTGCTAGCAAAGTAATGCTCAAAAAATTCTCCAAGCCAGGCTTCAACAGTACATGAATGGTGAACTTCTAGATGTTCAAGGTGGATTTAGAAAAGGCAGAGTCACCAGAGATCAAATTGCCAACATCTCTTGGATCATCAAAAAAGCAAGAGAGTTCCAGAAAAAACCTCTACTTCTGCTTTATTGACTAAGCCAAAGCCTTTAACTGTGTGGATCACAGCAAAGTGTGGAAAATTCTTAAAGATATGGGAATACCAGACCACCTGACTTACCTCCTGAGAAATCTGTACATAGGTCGAGAAGTAACAGTTAGAACTGGATATGGAACAACAGATTGGTTCCAAATCGTGAAAGGAGTACATCAAGGCTGTATACTGTCACCCTGCATATTCAACTTATATGCACAATACATCATGAGAAATGCCGGGCTGATGAAACACAGGCTAGAATCAAGATTTCTGGGAGAAATATCAATAGCCTCAGATAAGCAGATGACATCACCCTTATGGCAGAAAGTGAAGAAGAACTAAAGAGCCTATTGATGAAAGCAAATGTAGAGAGTGAAAAAGTTGGCTTAAAACTCAACATTCAGCAAACTAAGATCATGACATCCGGTCCCATCACTTCATGGCAAATAGTTGAAAAACAATGGAAACAGTGACAGACTTTATTTTGGAGGGGCTCCAAAATCACTGCAGATGGTTATGGCAACCATGAAATTAAAAGATGCTTGCTCCTTGGAAGAAAACCTATGACCAACTTAGAAAGCATGTGAAAAAGCAGAGACATTACTTTGCCAACAAAGGTCCATCTAGTCAAAGTTATGGCTTTTCAGTAGTTACGTATAGATGTGAGAGTTGGACTATAAAGAAAACTGAGAGCCGAAGAATTGCCCTGTGAATTCTTTTGAATTCTTTGAATTCCTTTGAAGTCTTTTGAACTGTGTTGTTGGAGAAGACTCTTGAGAGTCCCTTGGACTGCAAGGAGATCAAACCAGTCAATCCTAAAGGAAATCAGCCTGGAATATTCATTTAAAGGGCTGACGTTTAAGCTGAAATTCCAATACTTTGGCCACCTGATACAAAAAATTGACTGATTGGAAAAGACCCTGATACTAGGAAAGATTGAAGGCAGGAAAAGAAGGGGACAACAGAGGATAAGATGGTTGGATGGCATCACTGACTCAGTGAACATTAGTTTGAGTAAACTCCGGGAGTTGGTGATGGGCAGGGAAGCCTGGTATGCTGCAGTCTATGGGGTCACAAAGACTTGGACACAACTGAGCAACTGAACTGAACTGAAGTGATTAGTCTCTTAATAGTCTTTAAATGAATAGAGGTTATTCAATTTAATACAGTCCAATTTAATATTTTTTTTTCCTTTTACAATTAGCTTTTTCTGTGTCTTAAGTCAACTTTGAAGACATTCTATTTTCCTCTAAATGATTTAGTTTATACTTCCGGACATTGATCTAATGACTATGTGGAATTAATTATTGTGCTTTGTGGGATGGAAGTCCAATTGAGCACACATCATTTATTAAAGTGAGCATCCTTTCTCTACTGTAATACAGTGTCAACTTTGCCTTGAATCTGGTGACTATTCTTTATAGGTCTGTTTTTGACATTCTAGTATGTTTGTTCTTGCACCAAATCTACTCTGTATTAATTAACCAAATACATTTTTATTAAAATAATTTTAATCACTTGACAAAACCACAATAGTTTTCCTTAATAAAAATAATAGTTCTAATTATGTTACTATAAATTCAAATTTAACACTTTGAATGATAACAACTTCTATTGCTTTTCATTTAAATATAAAAAGTATACCCCACTGCAAGAAAGATTAATATGCCACAATATAGCATTTATTTAAGTTTTGTTCAACAATTATAATGTTCTAGACACCAGGAATGAAAAAGTAACTAAGACCTGTTCTCTGCTCTCAACATGTCTAGAGAGAGGGAAACATGTATAAACAGACAAACACAAAATGAAATGATATACTTCTCTGTGAAATAAACATAATAGTCTAGAGTTTGGTGGGAATGGTGACCAGTGAGCTGGATTAAATTTGGTGGAAAACTTCAATTTCCTGGCAACTTTCAGGGAACTGGATAGAGGCCCAAAAAAGACTGTGTTGGATTCAATCTGCTTACAGTTTTTTGCAACAATAAAATTACAGAACAACAGGGGAAAGGAAAAGTTGATATTGAAGGAAGTGAAGTTTTAATGGCATCTAAGTACCTAGTTAAGAAGGTTAACAGAAAAAAAGTTCTGATAGGAATAAAATAGAAAGTCTTGGGAACTGGTAATCCACATAAGAACAAAGAAAAGTGCAACAGGATTTAGAGAGAGTAAAAAAGATGGTGGAATTTGGTTGCAGAGTAAAGTTATTTGAATGTAAATTTTGGGTGCATGAGTAATTCAAGTCATTGCTATAGGAGTGGGGAATTTCAGAGGAGTTGAGATGAAGTCACTAGAATTAAGGAAGGTAATTGAAAGACTAGGGCCCTGGCTGGGTCTTACTCACAGACATTGAAATAATTCAGGACTATGACACAGCATAAATGGGAAGAAAATGAATGATTCTGGTACTAATGTTCCCAGTGATTAAAAGAACAAGGATTTTTAGCTGAGGAGATGAAGTGGGTGTTTTTGTCAGATGTCATATATCTCCATGTAGCAGTGATTTTGACTCATCATGACTGAGTAATGTCCCAGAAATGGTGAAAAGCTAGAAAGGTGCTCTTTTTTTAAAAAAAAAATTTTATTTTTACTTTATTTTACTTTACAATACTGTATTGGTTTTGCCATACCTTGACATGAATCCACCACGGGTGTACATGCTTTCCCAAACATGAACCCCCCTCCCACCTCCCTCCCCGTAACATCTCTCTGGGTCATTACCGTCCATCAGCCCCAAGCATACTCTATCCTGCGTCGGACATAGATTGGCGATTCGATTCTTACATGATAGTATACATGTTACAATGCCCTTCTCTCAAATCATCCCACCCTCTCCCTCTCCCTCTGAGTCCAAAAGTCCGTTATACACATCTGTGTCTTTTTTGCTGTCTTGCATACAGGGTCGTCATTGCCATCTTTCTAAATTCCATATATATGTGTTAGTATACTGTATTGGTGTTTTTTGGCTTACTTCACTCTGTATAATAGGCTCCAGTTTCATCCATCTCATCAGAACTGATTCAAATGTATTCTTTTTAATGGCTGAGTAATACTCCATTGTGTATATGTACCACAGCTTTCTTGTCCATTCATCTGCTGATGGACATCTAGGTTGTTTCCATGTCCTGGCTATTATAAACAGTGCTGCGATGAACATTGGGGTACATGTGTCTCTTTCAATTCTGGTTTCCTCAGTGTGTATGCCCAGCAGTGGGATTGCTGGGTCATAAGGTAGTTCTATTTGCAATGTTTTAAGGAATCTCCACACTGTTCTCCAAAGTGGCTGTACTAGTTTGCATTCCCACCAACAGTGTAGGAGGGTTCCCTTTTCTCCACACCCTCTCCAGCATTTATTGCTTGCAGATTTTTGGATCGCCGACATTCTGACTGGTGTGAAGTGGTACCTCATTGTGGTTTTGATTTGCATTTCTCTAATAATGAGTGATGTTGAGCATCTTTTCATGTGATTGTTAGCCATCCGTATGTCTTCTTTGGAGAAATGTCTATTTAGTTCTTTGGCCCATTTTTTGATTGGGTCATTTATTTTTCTGAAATTGAGCTGCATAAGTTGCTTGTATATTTGTGAGATTAGTTGTTTGTCAGTTGCTTCATTTGCTATTATTTTCTCCCATTCAGAAGGCTGTCTTTTCACCTTGCTGATATTTTCCTTTGTTGTGCAGAAGCTTTTAATTTTAATTAGATCCCATTTGTTTATTTTTGCTTTTATTTCCAGAATTCTGGGAGGTGGATCATAGAGGATCCTGCTGTGATTTATGTCGGAGAGTGTTTTGCCTATATTCTCCTCTAGGAGTTTTATAGTTTCTGGTCTTACATTTAGATCTTTAATCCATTTTAAGTTTATTTTTGTGTGTGGTGTTAGAAAGTGGTCTAGTTTCATTCTTTTACAAGTGGTTGACCAGTTTTCCCAGCACCACTTGTTAAAGAGATTGTCTTTACTCCATTGTATATTCTTGCCTCCTTTGTCAAAGATAAGGTGTCCATATGTGTGTGGATTTATCTCTGGGCTTTCTATCTTGTTCCATTGATCTATATGTCTGTTTCTGTGCCAGTACCATACTGTCTTGATGACTGTGGCTTTGTAGTAGAGCCTGAAGTCAGGCAAGTTGATTCCTCCAGTTCCATTCTTCTTTCTCAAGATTACTTTGGCTATTCGAGGTTTTTTGTATTTCCATACAAATCTTGAAATTATTTGTTCTAGTTCTGTGAAAAATATGGGAGTGCATTGAATTTGTAAATTGCTTTGGGTAGTATACTCATTTCCACTATATTGATTCTTCCGATCCATGAACATGATATCTTTCTCCATCTATTAGTGTCTTCTTTGATTTCTTTCATCAGTGTTTTATAGTTTTCTATATATAGGTCTTTAGTTTCTTTAGGTAGATATATTCCTAAGTATTTTATTCTTTTCGTTGCAATGGTGAATGGAATTGTTTCCTTAATTTCTTTTTCTACTTTCTCATTATTAGTGTATAGGAATGCAAGGGATTTCTGTGTGTTGATTTTACATCCTGCAACTTTACTATATTCATTGATTAGCTCTAGTAATTTTCTGGTGGCGTCTTTAGGGTTTTCTATGTAGAGGATCATGTTATCTGCAAACAGTGAGAGTTTTACTTCTTCTTTTCCAATTTGGATTCCTTTTATTTCTTTTTCTGCTCTGATTGCTGTGGCCAAAACTGCCAGAACTATGTTGAATAGTAGTGGTGAAAGTGGGCACCCTTGTCTTGTTCCTGACTTTAGGGGAAATGCTTTCAATTTTTCACCATTGAGGATAATGTTTGCTGTGGGTTTGTAATATATAGCTTTCATTGTGCTGAGGTATGTTCCTTCTATTCCTGCTTTCTGGAGAGTTTTTATCATAAATGGATGTTGAATTTTGTCAAAGGCCTTCTCTGCATCTATTGAGATAATCATATGGTTTTTATTTTTCAATTTGTTAATGTGGTGAATTACATTGATTGATTTGCGGATATTGAAGAATCCTTGCATCCCTGGGATAAAGCCCACTTGGTCATGGTGTATGATCTTTTTAGTGTGTTGTTGGATTCTGATTGCTAGAATTTTGTTGAGGATTTTTGCATCTATGTTCATCAGTGATATTGGCCTGTAGTTTTCTTTTTTTGTAGTATCTTTGTCAGGTTTTGGTATTAGGGTGATGGTGGCCTCATAGAATGAGTTTGGAAGTTTACCTTCCTCTGCAATTTTCTGGAAGAGTTTGAGTAGGATAGGTGTTAGCTCTTCTCGAAATTTTTGGTAGAATTCAGCTGTGAAGCCATCTGGGCCTGGGCTTTTGTTTGCTGGAAGATTTCTGATTACAGTTTCAATTCCCGTGCTTGTGATGGGTCTGTTAAGATTTTCTATTTCTTCCTGGTTCAGTTTTGGAAAATTGTACTTTTCTAAGAATTTGTCCATTTCTTCCACGTTGTCCATTTTATTGGCATATAATTGCTGATAGTAGTCTCTTATGATCCTTTGTATTTCTGTGTTGTCTGTTGTGATCTCTCCATTTTCATTTCTAATTTTATTGATTTGATTTTTCTCTCTTTGCTTCTTGATGAGTCTGGCTAATGGCTTGTCAATTTTATTTATCCTTTCAAAGAACCAGCTTTTGGCTTTGTTGATTTTTGCTATGGTCTCTTTTGTTTCTTTTGCATTTATTTCTGCCCTAATTTTTAAGATTTCTTTCCTTCTACTAACTCTGGGGTTCTCCAATTCTTCCTTTTCTAGTTGCTTTAGGTGTAGAGTTAGGTTATTTATTTGACTTTTTTCTTGTTTCTTGAGGTATGCCTGTATTGCTATGAACTTTCCTCTTAGCACTGCTTTTATAGTGTCCCACAGGTTTTGGGTTGTTGTGTTTTCATTTTCATTAGTTTCTATGCATATTTTGATTTCTTTTTTGATTTCTTCTGTGATTTGTTGGTTATTCAGAAGTGTGTTGTTCAACCTCCATATGTTGGAATTTTTCATAGTTTTTCTCCTGTAATTGAGATCTAATCTTAATGCATTATGGTCAGAAAAGATGCATGGAATGATTTCGATTTTTTTGAATTTATCAAGTTTAGATTTATGGCCCAGGATGTGATCTATCCTGAGAATGTTCCATGAGCACTTGAGAAAAAGGTGAAATTCATTGTTTTGGGGCGAAATGTCCTATAGATATCAATTAGGTCTGACTGGTCTATTGTATCATTTAAAATTTGTGTTTCTTTGTTGATATTCTGTTTGGTTGATCTGTCCATAGGTGTGAGTGGGGTATTAAAGTCTCCCACTATTATTGTGTTATTGTTGATTTCCCCTTTCATACTTGTTAGCATTTGTCTTACATATTGTGGTGCTCCTATATTGGGTGCATATATATTTATAATTGTTATATCTTCTTCTTGGATTGATCCTTTGATCATTATGTAGTGGCCTTCTTTGTCTCTTTTCACAGCCTTTATTTTAAAGTCTATTTTATCGGATATGAGTATTGCCACTCCTGCTTTCTTTTGGTCTCTATTTGCATGGTATATCTTTTTCCAGCCCTTCACTTTCAGTCTGCATGTGTCCCTTGTTTTGAGGTGGGTCTCTTGTAAGCAGCATATAGAGGGGTCTTGTTTTTGTATCCATTCAGCCAGTCTTTGCCTTTTGGTTGGGGCATTCAACCCATTTACCTTTAAGGTAATTATTGATAAGTATGATCCTGTTACCATTTACTTTATTGTTTTGGGTTTGGGTTTATACACCCTTTTAGTGTTTCCTGTCTAGAGAATATCCTTTAGAATTTGTTGGAGAGTTGGTTTGGTGGTGCTGAATTCTCTCAGCTTTTGCTTGTCTGTAAAGCTTTTGATTTCTCCTTCGTATTTGAATGAGATCCTTGCTGGGTACAGTAATCTGGGCTATAGGTTATTTTCTTTCATCACTTTAAGTATGTCTTGCCATTCCCTCCTAGCCTGAAGAGTTTCTATTGAAAGATCAGCTGTTATCCTTATGGGAATCCCCTTGTGTGTTATTTGTTGTTTTTCCCTTGCTGCTTTTAATATTTGTTCTTTGTGTTTGATCTTTGTTAATTTGATTAATATGTGTCTTGGTGTGTTTCGCCTTGGGTTTATCCTATTTGGAACTCTCTGTGTTTCTTGGACTTGGGGATTATTTCCTTCCTCATTTTAGGGAAGTTTTCAACTATTATCTCCTCAAGGATTTTCTCATGGTCTTTCTTTTTGTCTTCTTCTTCTGGGACTCCTATAATTCGAATGTTGGAGCATTTCATATCGTCCTGGAGGTCTCTGAGATTGTCGTCATTTCTTTTAATTCGTTTTTCTTGTTTCCTCTCTGATTCATTTATCTCTAGCATTCTATCTTCTATTTCACTAATCCTATCTTCTGCCTCCATTATTCTGCTATTTGTTGCCTCCAGAGTGTTTCTGATCTCATTTATTGCATTATTCATTATATGTTGACTCTTTTTTATTTCTTCTAGGTCCTTGTTAAACCTTTCTTGCATCTTCTCAATCCTTGTCTCCAGGCTATTTATCTGTGATTCCATTTTGATTTCAAGATTTTGGATCATTTTCACTATCAATATTTGGAATTCTTTCTCAGGTAGATTCCCTATCTCTTCCTCTTTTGTTTGGTTTGGTGGGCATCTCTCCTGTTCCTTTACCTGCTGAGTATTCCTCTGTCTCTTCATCTTGATTATATTGCTGCGTTTGGGGTGGCCTTTTTATATTCTGGTAATTTGTGGAGTTCTCTTTATTATGGAGCTTCCTCACTGTGGGTGGGGTTGTATCAGTGGCTTGTCTAGGTTTCCTGGTTAGGGAGGCTTGCATTGGAGTTCTGGTGGGTGGAGCTGGGTTTCTTCTCTCTGGAGTGCAGTGGAGTGACCAGTAATGGGTTATGAGACATCAAAGGTTTTGGAGTAACTTTGAGCTGCCTGTATATTGAACCTCAGGGGTGTGTTCCTGTGTTGCTGGAGAATTTGCATGGTATGTCTTGTTCTGGAACTTGTTGGTCCTTGGGTGGAGCTTGGTTTCAGTGTAGGTATAGAGGCATTTGATGAGCTCCTATTGCTTAATGTTCCCTGAATTCAGGAGTTCTCTGATGTTTTCAGGCTTTGGACTTACACCTCCTGCTTCTGGTTTTCAGTTTTATTTTTACAGTAGCCTCTAGACTTCTCCATCTATACAGCACCGATGATAAAACATCTAGGTTAAAGATGAAAAGTTTCTCCACATTGAGGGACACTCAGAGAGGTTCACTGAGTTACAAGGAGAGGAGAAGAAGGAGGGGGTAGTTAGAGGTGACTGGAATGAGATGCAGTGAGATCAAAAGAGGAGAGAGCAAGCTAGCCAGTAGTCACTTCCTTATGTGTGTTCCATAGTAGGACCGCTCAGAGGTATTTACGGAGTGAAACGGGGAAGAGGAGAGGGAGGAAGTAGACAGAGGTGGCCAGGAGGATAAGAGAGAGGAATGAGAAGAGAGAGACAAATCCTGCCAGTAGCCAGTTCCTTAGGTGTTCTCCACCGTTTGGAACACACAGAGATCCACAGAGTTGGATAGAGAAGAGATGGGGGAGAAAAGAGACAGAGGCCACCTGGTGGAGAAAAACGAGAGTCCAAAGGAGGAGAGAGTGATCAAGCCAGTAATCTCGCTCTCAGGTAAAATTAGGTAGTGAAGTTTGGGTTTTTAAATGCACAAAACTGACAACAAAAACCAAAGAGCAAAGATTACAAATCTAGAGTAGAGGTTGGATTTTCAAAAATACAATATTAAAGAAAAGAAGCAGAAGGAAAAAGGAAAAAAGAAAAAAAAAGAGAGAAAAAAAAGCCACAAGAATTATTAAAAAAAAAACAAAAAACAAAACACCAATAACCACCCAAAGACTATATATGGTGTTTGCCTTAAAAAAAAAAAAAAAAAAGAGTTTTTTTTTTGAATAGTAATAATAGGTTATAGGAATAAAAATTAGAGGAGAAATAGAAGACTTAACTATTGAAAAAAAAGAAAAAAGAAAAAAAAAAGGAATGATTTTAAAAATAGTAAAAATATATCTGGCCCTTCTCTGATGTTGTGGGCAGTGTGGGGTCACTTCCAAGGCGGTTCCCTCTGTTTAACTTCTTCTTTATGCTGGTTTTTTAGGCTCAGTAGTTCAGTCGCGCTGTGGGGAGGGGGGATGCTGCAAACAAACAGAGCTGTCCTGTGCACACAGTGCCTCAACCCCGCTGGACCTGTCCCTTCACGCGGGGTACAAACCGCTCCGGCTCTATGATGCTCAGCCAGGAACCGTCTGAGGCCGGCCCTAGGCTGCGTGCACTTCCCTGGTCTAAGTTGCTCAGGTTTGGCGCTCAGGCAGCCCTCAGAGGCACAGATTCAGTTGGGACTGTGTTTTGTGCCCTTCCCAGGTCGGAGTAGCTCAGGCGTTTGGCGAGCGCGATCGCTGCGACTTGTTGCCTTTTCTGCCTCTGCTGCTCAGTTTTCTGGGTGGACCGCTGGCGCCCCTTGTGAGGCAGACGGTGACTGTCCAGCATCCCCAGAAGTCTTAGCAAATAAGCCTGTTTGCAGTTTGGTAAGTAAAGTTTCTCCAGGTCTGCAATTGCCCCTTTCCAGCCCTTGTGGCTCTGGCTGCCTGTCGCCGGCGGGGGATGGTCTGCAGCCGGCTTTTTCCGTTCCGTCCTTTGTTCTGTGCTCGGTCCTGGCGGTGTCTTATGTTCGAGCTTTTCGCGTGGTAGCTATCCCACAGTCTGGTTTGCTAGCCCAAGTTAGATCGTTCTGGTTGCGCGTGGGGTGTTCCTGCCCGATTCTTACAAAGCACTGCAGCCCGCGCCTCCCGCGCGTCCCTGCCCTGCCCCCACTTCCTAGTGGTGGATGCAGGCGTCTGTGCTGCTTTTCCTCTGGGGGAGTTACTGTTGGGCTTGTAATCTCTTGGTTTTAATTATTTATTTATTTTTCCCTTCCTTTTATGTTGCCCTCTGTGTTTCCAAGGCTTGCCACAGACTCGGCAGGGAGAGTGTTTCCTGGTGTTTGGAAACCTCTCTTCTTAAAATTCCCTTCCCGGGATGGGCTTCCCTTCCCAGGACGGAGCTCCCTCCCCACCTCCTTTGTCTCCTTTTTCGTCTTTTATATTTTTTCCTACCTGTTTTTGAAGACAATGATCTGCTTTTCTGGTTGCCTGATGTCCTCTGCCAGCCTACAGAAGTTGTTTTGTGGAGTTTGCTCAGCGTTGAAATGTTCTTTTGAGGAATTTGTGAGGGAGAAAGGGGTCTTCCCGTCCTATTCCTCTGCCATCTTAGGACCGCCCCCCTCGAAAGGTGCTCTTTTTATTTAACAACTTTGGAATGCGTGGAATCTCTGAGAGTGAGTGTCTTCCAATTGAAAGAGTTATGAGAAATTGTATCCTCAGGAAAAGCCAAGTTTCTGTTAGGCAGGAATGTAATGGGAAGCCACTGAGGATGACTGGTGTTGCTTCTGGTAGAGTTAAAATGTTTGGAAGAGATAGAGCAGTCGGAGTTAGTCACCTCAGCGAAGAAGTCCTGCAGATAGAGAGACCGCAGGGCAGATAGACAAGGAGAAGGGTGTTTGTGAGGTAAAGTGGTATTTGTAGATTTCAGGGATTTAAAAATAATTAGACCCAGAAATTCCTTGGAAAATTGATTCTGGTAGATGTCCTGAGGATTGCATATTTTGTCCATAGGTATGCCAAGCGTAGTGATCAGAATCCTTCATGGCAGAGTGAATGCACTGATCTCAGAAATTTGAATTTTATTCTGTATGAAGAAACAAGGTTTTAATCAGAAGAATAAATGAAGCTTAAAGGAGAAAGATTGATTGCAGGAAAATCAATTGGAATAATAAGTAAAAATAATTTATATAAGAGAAGACAAAGACAATGATAGTTGATATGGAAGGAGAGATCAGGTTTAACAGGTGCTTTAGATGCAGAATCAGAGAGATGGTATGTGGAGGGAGGTGAGAGGGGGGTTCAGGATTGGGAACTCATGTACACCTGTGGATTCATAAAAAAAAAATTAGAATCAACAAGATTTATTCCTGGTTTCAGATATAGGATTAGATATAGACAGAGAGAGTAAGTAGTTGAGATTTACCTAGTTTCCAGATTAGACATCTGAGTGGATGCCAAGCAAGATGATTAACTAAAGATACCAGCTGAGGCAGTGCATATTTAGTTTGGATATTTGGGGCTGTATTTTTTCATGTTTCTTCAACATCCATTGTCTTTTATCTAAGACAATTCCATATGTTTCTTGAAGAAGGATCCTGCATCCTTTTTATGGTTCATGATTTAAATGTAGTTAACTCCACTGCCAGTACCAGAGATGGCCAATGGCAATGTGGGATATCCTTCCCCACATTAATAGAAATATTGGTAAGGGAGAAACTCTCTTTGGGTTCTGAGCTACAGAGAAGTGATGTAAACCTGCTGGCCACCCTAATGAATGGAGACCAAACAGAAGACAGCTGAGATCTGAGATAGGAAAAGAGAAATTATGATAAATTTTTTCTGAGATTCCAAATGCAATTATATCTAAAGCTTCTAAAACTGACGAATCCTTGGAGCTTTCTGAAACACAGACACAACATTTTCTCTTCCCTTCCATTTCTCTTTCTTTTCTTTCTTCTTAAAATTGCCTTTTTTTTTTTTTTAACCTTTTTGCTATGTTAACAATACAGAGTCTTGACTAGTATCAGCTGAGGAGGGAGTATAGGAAAAGATGTGTTTCCATTAAAAATGCTAAATTAGAGGCGCCCAAACTAAAATACAGAAAATTTTACACCTGTGATTATGTTGGAATGTTCGGAATTTTAAAGGAATAAAGACTCCGGCATTTGGCTTTATAATGTTGTCATCAGATTTTTATTATTGATTTAAGAAAAAAAGTAAGTTTTTGAAATAGGTAACTTTGGTAGCTTTATAAGAAAAATGGGAGGTGCTTTAGGGTTACTGACAATTTTCAGCATTGTGTTATTGGGAAATAAGTGTTTTGCTTTTGTTTGCCAGTCTGGGCTCTGTTTTTATGTTTATTTTTAAAGACAACTGTTGCATCAGTATATTGTTTCTTGGCATTGTTCGGCATAGGTAATATGTGTACTTTTTGTGTACAAATATCCATATCTAAAAATAAATGCTTCTAGATGTCAACAAAGGTCCATCTAGTCAAGGCTATGGTTTTTCCAGTAGTCATGTATGGATGTGAGATTTGGACTATAAAGAAAGCTGAACACTGAAGAACTGATGCTTTTGAACTGTGGTGTTGGAGAAGACTCTTGAGAGTCCCTTGGACTGAAAGGAGATCCAACTAATCCATCCTAAAGGAGATCAGTCCTGGGTGTTCATTGGAAGGACTGATGTTGAAGCTGAAACTCCAATAATTTGGACACCTGATGCGAAGAGATGAGTTATTTGAAAAGACCCTGATTCTGGGAAAGATTGAGAGTAGGAGGAGAAGGGGACAACAGAGGATGAGATGCTGGATGGCATCATCAGCTCAATGGACATGAGTTTGGGTGAACTCCGGGAGTTGGTGATGGACAGGGAGGCCTGGCGTGCTGCAGTTCATGGGGCTGCAAAGAGTCAGACACAACTGAGCAACTGAACTGAACTGAACTGAGATGTCTAAAAGTAAAATAAAATACAATAGAGGTGATTAGTGGCCAATTACAACTAAAGAGTCTGGGTTCAGAAGAGAAATTAGGGTCAGAGATAAAAGAGAAAAGACTTTTGAAGTCATGGATACAGAAAATTCATCCAGGATAGGCACAGAAAGCAAGAATTGATGCAGTGCCCCCCGCTCCCCCCCACAAAGTCTCAGGAAACTCAATATTTAGAAGCCACGCCACAGGGCAGGTGGAAGAGATAGAGAAGGAGTAGCCAGAGTGGTGGACAGTTGAGAAAGTTTTGGACATAATTGGAAGTGGGGGGAAGCAAGTTTCTAATGCCAGAGCATACTGAAATCTAGAACAGTGTTACCGAGTGCTCCTATGCTTAGTTGCTCAGTTGTGTCTGACTCTTTGCCACCCCAGAAACTATAGCCCACCAGGCTCCTCTGTTCATGGGGTTTTTCAGACAAGAAATACTGGAGTGGGTTGCCATTTTCTTCTCTAAAAGTGCCCCCAGGAAAATTATTTCTGGGTGGTAACAACATGAATAGCTGTCCTAGACTGTAAACCAGTGAAGCACACTTTAATTCAGCTAGCTTTTGCTTTTGCTTTCTTTTCCTAACAAGACTTTGTCCATGTGGAGGGAGAGACATGGTGATTTACCTCCTAGCACAGGCTTCTTAGACTAAGCAATAGTTCTCTAATCGCACTTAGAGCAGGCTTGCGCTAGCACTGATCCCTCTGCTGAGATCGTCAGTACATGGTACACATCATAGGAACTACAGATAGATTTTAATCTGAATTGTTGTATGGAATTTTAGATATGAATAATTGACATTTATTCAATTAGATGGTAAAGAATCTGCCTGCAATACAGGAGATTCGGGTTTGATTTCTGGGTCAGAAAGATCCTCTGGAGAAGGGAATGGCAACCCACTACAGTATTCTTGCCTGGAGAACCCCAGGGACAGAGGAGCCTGGCAGGCTACAGTCCAAGGAGTTACAAAGAGTCAGACAAAATAACACATATTTTGTCTACATACAATTGACATTAGGGAATGAATTAGACATATACAGAAAAATGTAATTTAAAGATAAGGACTTAGGGACTCTTTTTAATGAGAGGATTTCATGATTAACTTTGAAAAATAAAATTTAAAAGTAGAATGCTTTTTTTTTTTTTAAAGTTTTACTGTGAACTATGATGTCCAAAACCCATCACTAGAGCTGTCTATGGAAGCAGGAGAAGGGGAGGGATTGGAGAGACACTGTGGTCTGCTTAGAAAACTCCTCCCCTCTGTGCTACTCCTTAAGATTCTAAAATGGAACCCAAGGATCTACATATCACAGTTTGAAAACCACTGGGGTTGACAAAACGTAGTTCACTTTGAATTCCATGTTGACTCTTGACTCTTGCACTTTCTGGTCCTATGACCTGAAGAAACACCACTTGTTTCTTGAGGCTCAATTGTCTAATCTATGCAACTGGGACATAATAGCAATTTAAAAAAAAAGTGATTCTGATGATCTAATCAGTTAATATGAGTGAATGTGTCTTGTGCAGTTTAAGAGAGAACCTCTTCTGTTATCCCTGTGCTTCAGGGGGACTGTGGCTGCAGAAACCATTGCCTTGAGTATCTTGAGGATTGAGTATCTCAAGTTCAGTAGCTCCCTGAAACCTGGCTGTTCCTA
This sequence comes from Budorcas taxicolor, assembly GCF_023091745.1. Taxonomy (NCBI): domain Eukaryota; kingdom Metazoa; phylum Chordata; class Mammalia; order Artiodactyla; family Bovidae; genus Budorcas; species Budorcas taxicolor. The sequence goes on from NC_068910.1 coordinate 94,539,010, forward strand.
GGTGAGTGAATGAGAAGAGTGAAAAATAAGCACCATGTTCTAGTGAAGTCATGTAATCATGAGCAGGAACTTGCTGAAGTGTGTGAGAGGTCGGAGTCCATATGTGTTCACAGCACTACCAAGTGTATCCCTTAAATTTCCAGTCCCTGATTTTCACAGCAAAAGGACTAACATAAAAGATGGTAAACTCTTCTTATTTTTCCTTTTAGAGATTTTATTTAGAATTCTGAACATTTCAGTAATCTTCTTGAATCTCCTTTATATTTATTCTTTTCTTAATTTCTCTCTGTTTCCCTTCATTCCCACTTTTCCTTATCATTTGCTTCCTCACTCCACATGTTGAACTTGTATTTGGAAGGAAATTGGTGCTCATGCATGTATATAGCATTCTTTACTGGATATTTAGAAACTGTACACATATTTCCTTACTTGTCAGGTGTCCTTTTTGATGAAAAATGGCATTACCAAGTTCCCTGACTCCCCTCTGTCATTGCCCCAATCAACATTTAATTTCAAGGGAAAAATCTATTCAAATTTCAAAAACTGAAGATACAACATTCTTAGAAAAATGTGAAAAAAAATGAATAACCTTTGAAGGTAATCTTCACAGAAAAGTCACCAAGATGCATTTTAGTATTAACAACAATACTGAAGTCATAATTCTAAGAGTCATCATTAATTAACACTGTATTAAGCACTCTTCTTGTGCTTAATGCAGATTTTAATATTAATACTAACATTAATTCTCATAATAGCTGTATGAAAGTGATACCACCACTATCCTCATTTTACTAATGTGAGTATGAAGGCACGGAAATGTTGAGTAAATTGCTCAGGGTCACACAGCTAGAAAATAGGAAATAGGATTTAAGCCTAGGCCATCTGGCTCCAGAGACCCACTTTAATAGAATACAATCTTAAGTAAGTTTATCAGATGAGGTGTGCCTATTGCTCCCCTTTCCAGAATAAAATCAAAAAGATATAGTTAAGAAGAAAGCATTTGCACTAGCCTGACTCCTTGGTAAATTTGTAGAAGAGTATATAGAATAGAGGGTGTCATTTTCATTGATTCATATACTCTTGGATCCCACACAGCAGAAGGCTTTAGAGGACTCAACAGATCCTAATTATCCAAACAGTTAACAGTTCCCTAATTATCCAAATCCATGTAGTTTCTCATGAATAAAAGTTTATAATATTTTCAAACTATTTAGAGATTGGCAGCTGGGTACACTATTAATTCCTTTGGAGCATGCCACTTAAGATGGGCCTTAATGAATGCAGCATTTTATTTTTAATTAAAATACTTAGTTCAGGGAGTATTTATTAATAATTCTAACAGCAGCAGATGGTTTGCTTGTGTGTTGTAACAATCTTTACCCCAAATCAGTCAAAATAATTAACAAAATGTAAATTATTAAACACTTAAATATGTATTATGTATCATTACCATTCCCATAACATATTCTAATCTTTTTATGAGAAAAAAACATGACAGTTAAGCAATTATATATAGGATATTGCAAACCAAATGTTCAGAAAACTAGATTTTCTTGTTTTGTTATATTAAAGTATCATTTATAATGGTAGCATTTTCTAGTATTCTTGCTGCCTAGAAATGGAAGTAAAGCCAAAGCTAAATAAATAAAATTTTTATTTAGTAAGAACATCATATACAATGCTTTATGAAAGAATTGTATCTAATATTGGACAAGAACCTGAAAGTACAGGTCTGTCGTTGGTTTTTTTGGGACTCTGGGAAACATTCTTATCCTGTCCATTGATCTGCAATTTGATCAGTTTACTCTGAACCATAGTTTCTTTAAAGGGCTTGAGAATCTTTGGCAGAAAGCAACCACCAGTGTGTATAGATTTTTTTTCTCTGTCGCCTTCGCCCCTGGCTTTTCCTGGTGGCCCAGATGGTAAAGAATCCGCCTGCAGTGTAGGAGACCCGGGTTTGATTCCTGGGTTGGGAAGATCCCTTGAAGAAGGGAATGGCTACCCACTCTGGTTATTCTTGCCTGGAGAATTCCATGAACACAGGAGCCTGGTGGACTACAGTTCATGGGGTCACAAAGAGTTGGACAGGACTGAGCGACTAACACTTTCTCATCCCACCCAGTCTGTGTTGCCTTTAAATCTACCTCTTTAATCTTCCAATTAGTGATATTGTTTTTATTTTCCTCATGGTCTTGGGTCATCAAAGTGAGATGCAATTTTGGAATCCCATATCTTAGTGATATTTGGGCATTCTATAGTTTAAAACTAGACGTTAATTAAATGATGATACTCAAAATTACTTTGAGTGAGAACCAGTAGAATGAAAATCAGTTCATGGTTGGGGATTTGGCATAGCTCCAACGTGCACCAATTTGGTGCCATTTGGTATAATATGGGTCTGTCTTGGAAATTACGGAAACCAAGAGTTTCAAAGCCAAGATTCAGAAAACGATGCTTTGCTGTGAAAACAGTGTTATGCATACATTGGGATTAAATAGCTCCATTTAAATTCAATTAATATTTAAGTTCAAATTTTAAAAACTGAATTTAATTCTAGTATTTAAATTCAATATTTTAACTCTTTATTTAAGTACTAATCTTCCATTTTAATGACAGATGTGTAAGGGAAGTTAAAGGTCATCCCAACTGTGTGACTTGAATTTTGTCTTCTTGGAGAATTTATTGAAACTTTCTAAACCTTAGTTTCTTCACTTGTGTACTGAGGATAGAAATAGTACCTACATGACAGATTTGTTATAGGTATTAAGCGGAAATTCCTTGCCACAGTGACTGGATACGGTAAGAGATTAGCTATTCCATTTTCCTTCTTTTAAAAACTGATGAGGAACCTGAGTTCCAAAAGGTTAATTGATTTTTCCTGGATCACCAAATTATTCAAAATGCCAGAAGTAGAAGTGATGTATCATGGAAACCAGGTCAAGGTTCATTTAATTAGACACTTATGATGTTTATTTGCTGGGAAAGAAGATTTTCTCTCTCAGTTTTCAGATTTTAATTTGCTACTTACAGTCACATTTGTGTCTGCAGGAAGAACAGCATCAGTAAATTAGTTTTAAAGAGTATAGCTGCACATTTAAATTATTTGCTTTAAAACGTATCAAACATTATTTTATTTTATTTTATTTTTCTTTGTACACTGTTTCATTTTGAAGGCTTCATTTTCCCAGTTCTTTGGGCATTATCAGGTAAATTTGAGTTCTAAGGTCTTTCCTCTTCTGACAAAAGCACACAACTGTACAACTTATTGACTCTGTGTTAAAGACAAATTCATATTAACAACAGTTTCCTGAACTTGGAAAATGAAACATTATTTCAAAAATAGCTAATTCAAATTTTTTCTGGTCAGTTCTAATACTGGCAAATATTTGATGGTAAATGTTTGCATAAATTTAATTTTGTTCTTTACCTATTGTCATTTTTTTCTATTTAAGTTAAAATTACCAAATAATCCCATTACTCTATGGGTCTTAACATCTTCACCATTTAGTACCCAAATAAAACAGATTTTCTTACAGTTTGGCCAAACACATAAATCTGCAAAGCCAATTGTGATATTTTATTATAAATGAACAATTCTTTGAATTTTTTAGTCACTAAAAACTTTTGTTTTGCCTTCCAGAAGCTGTCTTCTAGCAGGAACAGCTGCTAATATGTATATATAACATTTGTCATGTTCCTTTATAAGCCATATAAACAACAAATGCTGTTTTAAGGGAAATTTAAAACTCTACATATATCTATATATCAAATGGTTAAATTATTTGAGAAGTTTTGAAGTAATCACAGAACTCACTGAAGCAATTTTTTAAAATGTAGCTAGCTGCTTGTTATTCAGGTATTTGTAAAATTTGCTTTTATTTGTGAACCAAAGTTATTTCTTCTGTGACACAGTTTAGCCTAAACTGAGTTATTGAATTATGTAAATTGTTTAAAGATGAAGCATAGGTAGTTATATTTATTATCCAGGGGTTTTGACATGGGAGATTATGTACTTACCATTAAAGACACCAATTTACTAATGATAGTGCATTATCAGGGTTCAGTGTGTTCCACCATTTTGTTACCTTCCTTTCATCTCTGTAGAAACACCTGCGGTCCATTCCAGATGGCTGTTGCCCTGGAACGTAATCAGTCACTACTGTTCAAATGTCATCTGTGGAGGTCTTGAGGCTAGATGGTCCCTGTAGTGTTCGAAAGCAGCCCCTCATCTGCATTTCCTTCTTAGGCAGCTCAGGAAGGTCGCTAAGCTTTGCAAAGTGCACGTGCAGTTGCCTTGGGGTATCTAGGGCTGCATTGTGTCTGGAGGGCTGCAGACGTTAATTATGAGCCTCTTCTGCTGCATGCACGTGGTGGCAAGGAAGAGAATTGGGGATTAAGCAAGCCAGGTAGAACTTGCAGAGAAAAAATGAATTGTGCTCTCTCTGCGTATTTAGCATTCTGTTAGCCTCCTGGTCAACAGATCCTGTGTAAGGCCTTTTTCAAACCCCTAAGTAAAGCAAAGATGCAGATGCTCAGGGCTGGGCAATCAAAACTCTGAGAATTATCTCTAGGGAAGAAGTTTGGCTTCATTAACTGCTGTCAAATGTCTGCCTTCTTAAAACCTTTGTACTGCTTGAAGTTCTACGTAAATAAGGCCACGGCTCTTAGGATCAGAAATAAGGAGAGGGAGAAAAGGAGGAAACTAAGATCAATATAAAGAGTTTAATCCTTTGACACTGAAGGTCCCCTCCATCTACCACCTAATCAATTTTCTGAGAAATAGTTTATGGGGCTTTCAGCAATTTCTGTAAGCTAGTTTTTGTTTTTGTTTTGGTACCAATCTAAACATATTTTCTAAAGTGCAAAGTACAGTTTACTTGGTTCAAATTTAATTTAATATCTCTGTTAAAATATATATTTTTTCTATGTTCCTGTCCATTAATTATTTTAAAATAACTTCATCAATTCCTAACATATGAAATTGGGATCCAGAGTTTCCTAACTTATATAGAACCTATCAGAAAGTCTCTTGTATGGTATGTAGATGTTAATCTTTTAATTTTTCCTTTTTAATCTAATCATCTCACTACCATTTTGATAGTTATTAGTTTTACTTGCATTTTTGAAAACAAATTCTGGTTTCAATTTTTATTTCAACTCGTAAAGACCTGTATGCCACATTAAAATATTTTGTCTTCTATCTGTTTAAATGGCCCTTCACCTAAGGACCTTGATGTTTCCTAGTCATTCAGTCCTCACGTCAACATTTACTTAACATTCCCAAATTTCTGCCTTGACTTTATATTTTGAATATATAATATATAAATGCACACTATATATTATATATAATAAATACAGTATATATATGTATATATAGTGTATATATAAATATATACTCTATAATTGTACTATATAAAATATATACACATGATATATATTTTAACAGACTCTTCCCTCTCCTTAGAGTTTTTTTTTTTTTTCCATCTTGTTACAGTTTTCAGACCTGATTTCATTGATTCCCTATTCTGTGAGGGGAAAGACCATATCTGTCTGGGGGCTGAGCAAGGTCTCTACACAGAGTTAATGGTCAGAACATGCTTGTTGGGTGAAAAATAGGTCATCAGTAAATAGGAAACTTCAGTACTTTCTGATTCTAATTCAAGTCAACAGAGGAAGATATAAAATTTTCTTAATATGGAATTCACCAAGAAGAATAATAATTATTTTCCAGGAACTCTAAAACAGTGTAAAGTTTGAAAATCCTAGTTGAGCATTTAAGCCAGTTATAAAAACCTTAGACTTTCAACCTTCTTTAACAATCCTACAGAAAGTGTGGCCCAGGAGATGAGAGTTAAGGATATTTATCAAAGTTGTTACTTTGAATTTACTGAATAAATCATTCTGCAAAAGTAGCCTAGGATCTTTTTCTTAGCTACCAAATTTGCCTTCATTATTGCATGGGGAACTCACTCGCAGATGTAGGGATTGGCTCTTGATGGACATTGCATGAGTTTGTAGTTTAAGCATGTGATTGTGTTGGCCAGAGGTAATCAGGCCATACTAGAGCCTTTCTGATAGATTCTACACAAGTTAGGGAACTCTGGATCCCAATTTCATATGTTAGGGGGAGAGGACAGCAGCAATAGAGTTCCTAAGGACATAAAGACCAAAGGTTTGGAGGGCTATGAGTATTGTATTGGTGGATTACCTTCATTTTTTAGCCCACACCTATTGTGGGGAAAAATTAATTAAAGCCCTCTCAGAAATTACACATCAGTAGATTTCAGAAGTCTGACAAATAAATGCCTCCTATAAAGGAAAGTTGGCAACTTGCAGTTTGGAAATCAAGAAGCACTAACCACTCAGAAAGAGCACTAGGTCATTTAGGGTCTTATATAGAAGACTACTATCTTCATTGCAAACTATGATTAAAAAGTGTCATTCTCTAATAGAAATATGTGGAAAATTCATTGTATAGATATTATTTATTGCCTACAAAAGTTAGTCTCTCATTTTTCTCTCATTTAAGATATTGTATCAAATAGAGGCCTCTTGAATTGAGTAAAAATGGAGTCTGGCCCTGGTTTTGGGTGAGTGTCTGTCCTAGCCTTTGGCCTATAAAATGTAAGTGGATATTCACAGGGGTCCCCAATCCCTGGGATATAATGCCTGATGATCTGAGGTGGAGCTGATGTAATAATAATAGAAATAAAGTGCACGATAACTGTAAAGTGCTTGAATCATCCTGAAACATCTCCCCTATCCCCAACTATAGAAAAATTGTCTTCCACAAAACCAGTCCCTGGTGCAACAATTTTGGGGACTGCTTCACCAGAGGCTTCTGGGAAGGTTTATTTTCACTGATAAGTCTTTCTTATCATCTAAGTATTGGGATGGCTTGTTATGGACTAATACATAACCAGAATAGGGACCAAAAATAAACAAAATAATGCTATATCCCTGGCAAAATATTTCTACAACATTGGAAAAACTTGAAAAGGGAAAATATTTAAATTATTAAAAATGAAAAGGTTAATTTTGGTCTATCATCTGGTTCTCCTTATACATGAATTCATTCAAAAGAAACACCAAATATCTATAATACATGGATGAAAGACTGTTCAACATTTTATGTTGAGATGTGCATAGCCCCACCATCTCTATGTCCAGTGGATTTAAACAGCTTTGCTCTTGACTTTAGGATATCCCATCTTTCTGTAGTTCCAATCAGTGATGCAACCAGCAACTTGAACATTGGTATAAAGATTTCCTTTTCCTCCTCCAGAAAGTTCTTGCCCTTGAGCAGGATTCAGTAGAAGCCTGCAATATTTGAAGCAGTCACCTAGCAGTTGTTTAATGTGGAAGACTATGCCCTGCAGGCTTATACGGAAGGAGATGGAGCAGGTTGTCAATTATTTTTGCACTCAGGGCTATGGACTAACAATATGCTTGAGTGAGGCAGAGGTTATACATCAGCTGCAACTCCACAGGCAATCTGAATCTGCCATTAATGGTGAAGAACTGAGAGTTTCAACAAGGTTGGGTTTCCTTGGTAGTGAGTTCCTAGTGATGCAAACTTGGACCAGGATATAACAGGTCTTGTTAAGTCAGAGCATCAGCTAGAAAATGAACAGGTAGAGGATGGCAGTAACATGTCATCAAATTACAGTTCACTCTCCAAGGCCTATGTGTTGTCAGGCCTTTATGACTTTGAGACCTGCATTTTACTGATAGCATATGCAGTCTGAGAGTTCTTACACCTACTGCTTTCTCCTGAACAAAAGCGTGGCATGAATTTAGCTTATTGAAATTCCATAATATAACCATTTTTGTGAGGTTTAAACCATGGAAATACAGAATGGAGTGATTAGGGGATCTAATAAGTCCCAGGATCAGACTTTGGTATGATTAGTCAATGGTAAATACTTTTTTTTTTAAGTTATAGATTAAGACACAGTCAGATACAATAAGAGTAAGTTATAGGTGAAGACACATCAGCCATAGATGTTCTGTGGAAACTGTTGGTAGCAGGAACACTGATTTAACATGTTTTTGAAGTTAAGCTAGTTCCAGGACAATAAATGACAAAGCAATCTACAAGGCAAGAGCCAGTTTTCCTAAAAATCATTAAATTATCTAACCAAATGAAATCTCTTTATGAGAATGCTGTTCTCTTCTACAGCAGACTCCGGGGTGGTCTCAGTCCTGTTCTTCACGTGTTTCTTCTGATTCTTTTTGTGTCAGATACAGAAAGAGTATGGGGTTTCCGTGGATAGATATGATAAAGTGGATAAGACAGGTCTTTATACTTTTAGATCCTCTAAACTATTTATCATCCTTTCCCTCTTGACCTCCAGGGCTTCCCTGGTGGCTCAGATGGTAAAGTGTCTGCCTGCCTGCAATGCGGGAGACCTGGGTTCGATCCCTGGGTGGGGAAGATCCCCTGGAGAAGGAAATGGCAACCCATTCCAGTATGCTTGCCTGGAAAATCCAATGGACAGAGTAGCCTTGTAGGCTACAGTCCATGGGGTCACAGAGAGTCAGGCACAACTGAGTGACTTCAATCCCTCTTGACTCAGAACTCAACAGAGGGGGTATTGGGGTGTTAGTCATAGTCCTACCAAGGTTTAACTTGTTTTTCTCTCCTTTCTCTCTTCCTCTTCTAAGCTTTTCCTTAGTATCTCTAAAAAACTTTAACTTTGGAATTTGGGAAGTAGATGAGAGGAAACGGTCCCTTAGCAGATTGTTTTTCTTCCAAACTTCTCATTTGGAGGGACAGAGAACAGAAAGGAATTAGTGGAAATGAAAATGCTGGGGAACAAAATCACTCAACTATATTAACATTGTTTTCCTGCTTTATCAAATATACTGGTGATGGGCTGCACCCCGCAGGCCTGCAAGCTTTGTGATTGCCCGACTTTGAGACCAAAGAAAGAGCTGGGAGACAGTGACAGAGACATCAGTCATTTATTGGAAGGGAGATCTTATAGGTCTGAAGCAAAAGGTTCTGTAAAAACACCCCACTTTATAAAGGAGAAGGCAGATAGGATAAAACAACAGTCTTCCCTACTGTGGGGTAGGGGGGAGGAGGAGACTACCACTTAAAGGGGGAATTGATTTCAGGCTAGCTTATCCATTACCAGGGAAACCAGCAGCTAGGGCATGTCTGTTACCAGCCTCATGTTAACGACCATCACAAGGGCAAATGTTTCCCTTTAATAAACTAGCAGGTGGAACCATTCTGGCCTAAGGATTAGAACAGTCATTAGCTGGGGCAGGGGCCAAGCACGTTCATGTGATTAGTGTGCAGAAGGGTGTAGGTGGAGCAGGAACTGGTGGAGCAGGGGATGTACAAAGAGCAAAAGATCAGCCATCTTGAGTGGCCTGACCATACAAGTGGTGTATCCACTTTAGATTTTAAGTCATTTCATCTTTTAGCTACATTCTCACTATTTTTATTATGCCCATTTTCTATTTCTGAATAAGCTTACTCATAATACATGGGGGTGTGTACTGGTCAGAATTCTCCAGAAAAATAGAACCCATAGGAGATATAGAGAGATGGATGGATAGATAATCTTTTATTTACCTATTTATCTGTGAAAAGATCTATTATAAGACATTGGGATACATGCAGGTTTAGAAGTTCCATGAACTGCCATCTGTAAGCTGTAGACTCAGAAAATTGGCAGTGTAGTTTAGTTCCAGAGCCTGAAAACCGGAGAGATGATGGGTAGTTTCCAGTAGGAATTGGAAGTCTTGAGAATCTGGAGCAATGAGAAAGGAAGATCAATTTCTCAGTTCAACACTCAGGCAGAATGAATTCACCCTTTCTCTGACTTGTCGTTCTATTCAGGACCTAAATGAGAGCCATCTGCCTTCCTTAGTCAACCAATTCAAATGTTAATATTCTTCAAGAACATGCTTACAGACATGCCATAAACAATCTTTAACCAAATATCTAGACATCCCATGGTCCACTCAAGTTGATGCATAAAATCAAATATCACAGGATGTGACTGACTCTTCTTTCCTAGCATTTAGCTTTGTTCTTTAATCAAAAAACTAAACCAGTAATTATTTTTGCTTTCTTGGTAGAGAACTCTGATGGTCAGTTTTATGTATCACCTTGAGTAAGCTATAGTCTAGTCGGTAATTATTTTAATCAAATGTTAATCAAAATATTACTGTGAAAGTATTTTGGAGATGTGTGTAAAGTCCATAATTGCTGCTGCTGCTGCTAAGTCGCTTCAGTCGTGTCAGACTCTGTGCGACCCCATAGACAGCAGCCCACCAGGCTCCCCCATCCCTGGGATTCTCCAGGCAAGAATGCTGGAGTGGGTTGCCATTTCCTTCTCCAATGCATGAAAGTGAAAAGTGAAAGGAAGTCGCTCAGTCGTGTCCAGCTCTTCACAACCCCATGGACTGCAGCCTACCAGGCTCCTCCATCCATGGGATTTTCCAGGCAAGAGTACTGGAGTGGGGTGCCATTGCTTTCTCCAAAAGTCCATAATTATCTGACTTTAAATAAGAAAGATTATTGTAGGCTGGGTAGGCCTGATTGAATCAGGTGAAAGGTCTTATAAGCAGACCTGAGGCCTGATTGAATCAGGGGAAAGGTGTTAAGAGTCGAACTGACACTTCCCTGAAGAAGACATTCTACCTGTGAGCAGCTTCTGCTTGTGCCTGAGAATTTCCAGCCTGTCCCTCCTAAGGAACTGTCCTCTAGATTTCAGAGTTGCCTTGCCATTCACCACAACCATGTAAGTCAATTCTTTTCAATATAACTCTTAATATAAAGTACCTGCTGGTTCTGTTTCTCTGGTTGGACCTGACTGATACAGGGAAATGAGTTGATGGGGCATTATGGTGTAATATATTGTCTTCTTGTTGATCTTGGGTGGCCTCAGCCTGCAGCAGCTTGGAGTGGGCTTTGGGTTCCCAGCCAGAGTCGGCTGGGTCGTGGCAGTGAAAGCACCAGATCCTAGCTACTAGACCAGTGGTCAGTGATAAGGAGCATGGCCCTATGGCTTTGCAGAAAAGAATTTCCACAAAGACAGAAAGTAGTGAAGCAAAGTGCTTATAAAGAGGGAAAAAGAGTGCAGTACCTGTAGGATAGACACATGGGTGAACTCAGGGAGAGTCACTGAGTTGTGCCCTCATGGCAGTTTGAATTACTCTTATGGGGCATTTCTTCCACTTTTCCTTTGGGTAGTCATTTTGATTTTTCTGGTTCACAGTTCATATTTAGAACATCTCTACATCTGTCCATGTGTGTACACAAATCTCTGAGCCTAGATGGATTTTACCAAAAAGGCATATGGATAGGGAACATCCCTTGACATAGCTTCCCTTTAACCTCCAAGGAGCCTTTTCTGTGTGTGTGGGGTCGGGAGGCCTCTTGACTTTGAGAAAAGAAATATGTGGTTTGGGCAGGGTCCAGCCTCCTTCCCTTTGTTCTGCTATCTTCATCTTGGAGTTTTGGTCCACAGGGAGTGAATCTCCAATTGCTTTATCCTCTACCTATACATAAAAGCAGCCCTGAGTCACCCAGGTTTGAGAGCATATTTTTGAATCTATCTGTTGGAAAAACTGTAGCAGATAAAGGATGAGCCTTGCTCATAAAGAATTGCTGTCATTGAGGTTACATAGTTGAGTTCTTAAAAGCATGTTATCTTTCAGAGGCCCTAGAGTATGGAAGAGGATTGGGTATTGGAAATTGGATTTCTAATTCTGACATTATAGAACAGCATAAGCAAGCCTGAATTGCCAAAGAGACAAGTATTCTCCTGATCCTCTGAGACTTACTGTTCCCTTAGAGCTTAAGGACCACATTTACTGACTTCAGTATGAGACTGGTTACCCAATAATTTCCTTGTATGTGCAACTTTTTCTTCTCCTATATTTCTTTCTCACTTCCCTGGTGTCTCAGAGGATAAAGCATCTGCCTGCAATGCAGGAGACCCAGGTTCGATCCCTGGGTTGGGAAGATCCCCTAGAGAAGGAAATGGCAACCCACTCCAGCATTCTTGCCTGGAGAATCCCATAGACAGAGGAGCCTGGCAGGCTACAGTCCACGGGGTCGTAAAGAGTCGGATACGACTGAGCGACTTCACTCACTCACTCCCTATTTTTGTAGTTTCACTTAATGATTCAGCAAGGAATTCTCAATTCAGAAATTATTCTAATAAAAATGGGATCAACTGGTTTGTTAAAAAGTTTCTTTATCTTCATCAGGTCATCAAAGGAAATTTTAGTTATGTTTAAATAAGACGTCAGAGTACCCTATAACATAATCTGGAAGCCCCAAACTGGCCAAAATAACTTAGAAAAAACATCCAGCTTTTAAATTTTCTCCAACAACTGTCAGTGTTGCAGTGTCAGATCACCAGCACCACACGTGTGACCCCATGGTATGCTATCCTTTTAAAAAGCATGCTCTGTTTTGCTATCCCCACTCCTTTTCTCCATCTGCCTGCTGACCCATGTGGCTATTTTAACATACCCCTCAGTGGAAGTCTCATACCTGCCTGGCCAGCAGAAAGTAACACAATGACAGCAGTTTCTATGGGACCACAGAGGAGGGAATGGGAAACCTTAGATGCCTTGTCTTTTTCTGGACAGCTAAAATTAAGACAGAGGACAGCTCCGGGAAAAGTCATGCCCTGGAATTTTCAGCTGGTGCACAGCAGTTTAGAGAGTGGGTGAGTAAGTGCACAATCTATCTCAGGGCAGTTTCCCTTCTGGAAGAAGGGGCAATTTGTTTTAGGGTCATATGCAGGGCATCTATCTGCATAAGAAACCCTAATAGTTTCTAAGCACAAGTTTTTCACCATCGAATCTCGTGACCATTTTCTCAGGCAGGTGAGTTTGTAATGAATCAGTCGGTCAACATACTGATCAAGATTGTGTTCACCTTGCTGCTGCTGCTGCTAAGTCGTTTTAGTCGTGTCCGACTCTGTGCGACCCCATAGACGGCAGCCCACCAGGCTCCTCGGTCCACAGGATTCTCTAGTAGTCACCAAAAGTGTGTTGGGGTGGAGGAGGGGGAGGTGGGTAATTGCTTCCTTTGAGAGTATACAAGGTTATTTACAGGCTAATTTTCATCCAAATTTCTTCTACATTTCCTGACATGACACTTAACTAGTGTACTTTCTTCAAAAGATAATGTAGGCAGTTGTTAAAGAGAACCCAATATCTGTTTACTGAATTATCTAGCACCTAAAGCAAAATAATATTTAAAAAAAAACACACAAGAATTTTAATCTCTTGCTCTCCCCAGCCCCCTACAAATTGACCTTTACTTCACATGAAGTGGATGAACAGAAATAATTTGCTAACAGAAAAAGGAAATTGATCATCTTTTGAAAATCAGCTTAGGCTCAGTGGACTCTTAATTACTGAATATATATGATTGGCAAAAAAAAAAAAAAAGCATTTTGGGGGAGTATCACTGATGTAATTCACTGATAGTTTTTGGAAATAATAGCCCCATAATTTACCTGATGCACACGCATTCCTGAGCCATACTTGGGTCTGCTTGCCCACGCACAGTAAAGTCAGTCCACTGACACTGGGTCGTGGTGAAGTGCAGTGTTTATTGCAGGGCACAAGCAAGGAGTCTGGCAGCTAGTGCTTGAAAGGCATGAACTCCTTGAAAGCTTTTAGGGAAAGGGTTTTAAGGACAAGGTAAGAGGGAAGGGGATTATGGAGCCTGTAATCAGCTCATGGACATTCTTTTGATTGGTTGATGGTGAGGTAATCAGGACTCAACAACATCATCAACCTTCTGGTTCCAACTGGCCTGGGATCTATGTGCTTGTGGGCAGTATACAGTTAACTTCTTCTAGCTGGTGGGGTTTTCAGTATTTGTGTAACAGCTCAGAATATTATCTATAGCCCTGAAGGGGAAACTGAAGGTCCTTGACATTGTTTAATGATAAAACTATTATTGTCTTTCTTGACTGTTTTACTTTCTGCATTTTTTAACTTCTCTGATTAAATTCATTCAATGACTACAGTTTTTCTACAGACAAAAGATAAGCAGAGGGTAGGGGGTGAAAGGTGACTGTGTTCTGGGAAGGCCCCACCAGGCCCTGCTCAGTTACACATGTTCAAGGCTAAATTGTATTAAAGTCAGTAGACATCTCCCACAAACAGGCATATGGCTGCCAAACTTTCTTTTGAGGGTTTAAATTTATTAGAACCCCCAAATTACATGAAAAGCCTCATTTGTAGTAAAATACAAAGTTTATCTTAAAGTTCTGTGAACTGAAATCACCAAGTCTCACAAAGCTTTAAAATTTCCTCAGTCACGCTTGTGGTAAGATGAAAGCTGTGTTCCATGACAGCGTCTATGCCATTGTGTCTCCAGTGCTCCACCTCTAACAGTTCAGCTTGGTGGCTTTTGTACCTCTGTAGGGAGCTCAGAAAATCCATCTGATGGAACACTCAACTCCAAGTTAACTAATAGCCTTGCCAAGGCTATCAATTAGCTTTCAGTATGCTCATCCTATCAAAACAGAAATTGTCCTAATGATAGAGAAGACAATTTATCCATATCCCTGTTCCAAAAACTTTATTTGTTCATTGATGACCCTAAGACCATTCCTAAAAAACGGAGCTGGTCAAAGGCAATCAAGGGCACCTCATTATTTGGGGAAGAATTCAGACTTCCGAGCAGCTGACTACTCTGTTCAATAATAGCAATCTCTTTAATCACAGTTAGGTCAATAGTGAAATATTTACTGCACATGCTTCCAGAATGATTTGAAGCCAGCTCTTAGGAGAGCATTGATGATCTCAGGGTAATCCGAGGCATTGTTATCTGAGGTGTCAATGTGCCACACTGAACAATACCTCTGATGCACATCTGTGGATCATAAATAATAAAAAGCTGTTTTAAACGTTTCATAGCCCCAGTGGAAAATTACCTCTAAAAACAGGGAAGGGCAGCTCTCAGTGGGGTGGGGAAAAAAAAATGTGAGATTTTGGAATATGAGCAGTGAAGATCAGAACATGGTAAAAGCCCAATTATTTCAAATTTGAAGAACCTTTAAAAAAAATTTTTTTTTTCCTGGTGGAAATAGTTGCCTTTTTTTATTTCAGTGTGTGTGGTAACTTTTGCTCCATCTTTTGTTAGGTAGCCTTTTATTATAACTTTCCCTTTCATTAGTAAATGTGCTTCAGTTCTTCTGGGACAGGGATTGTGGGTTTTTCTATATTTAGTTGATCTCATCCAGTGAATTTATTAAAAATTAAATTTTTATAAAGATGTATTGCTAACAACAAGTGATGGGTCAATTTTGATGAAGATTCTATTTAAATTATTGATGTGTATCTTCAAAAAAACAAGCTTAATAGCCTATTATGAAGCATATTTGAATGAAAAGACAAAAATAGTCACTCACAGAAATTGTCTAGCAGCACTTCACAGACAATTGCACAAATTATCCCAAAGCAACCGTGACATGAGCTTCATTCCCTTTATAATATGACATAGATGATATGGCCCACTGCTTACAGGGCCATATCTCAATTATTTTAAATAGAAAACTTTAACAAAAGCACTCAATTAAGAGCCCAGTTTTAATCAATTGCAACCTGGCCAAGGCAGTGCCACTGTTTCTTTTTTTAAAAGCAAAAACCTTCCTTCAAACAATTATGGGACTTGAAATGATCACATGTATAGGATGAAGCTATAGATCTAAAACATTCAAGGTTCTTCTGCAGAAATAGCTGGTGGCAAACTTGCTTTGAACAACATAATTGTAGAGAAAAAACTTTAGTGGGCTTTCATGTGTTACCAATGGCCATTTAGAAATGGCTTTTCAGTTGAGTTCAGTTCAGTTGCTCGGTCCTCTCCAATTCTTTGCGACCCCATGAATCGCAGCACGCCAGGCCTCCCTGTCCATCACCAGCTCCTGGAGTTCACTCAGACTCACGTCCATCGAGTCAGTATTGCCATCCAGCCATCTCATCCTCTGTCGTCCCCTTTTCCTCCTGCCCTCAATCCCTCCCAACATCAGAGTCTTTTCCAAAGAGGCAACTCTTCGCACGAGGTGGCCAAAGTACTGGAGTTTCAGCTTTAGCATCATTCCTTCGAAGAAATCCCAGGGCTGATCTCCTTCAGAATGGACTGGTTGGATCTCCTTGCAGTCCAAGGGACTCTCAAGAGTCTTCTCCAACACCACAGTTCAAAAGCATCAATTCTTCGGCACTCAGCTTTCTTCACAGTCCAACTCTCACATCCATACACGACCACAGGGAAAACCATAGCCTTGACTAGACGGACATTTGTTAGCAAAGTAATGTTTGTTTTTCAATATACTATCTAGGTTGGTCATAACTTTTCTTCCAAGGAGTAAGAGTCTTTTAATTTCATGGCTGCAATCACCATCTGCAGTGATTTTGGAGCCCCCCAAAATTAAGTCTGACACTGTTTCCACTGTTTCCTCATCTATTTCCCATGAAGTGATGGGACCGGATGCCATGATCTTCGTTTTCTGAATTTTGAGCTTTAAGCCAACTTTTTCATTCTCCTCTTTCACTTTCATCAAGAGGCTCTTTAGTTCCTCTTCACTTTCTGCCATAAGGGTGGTGTCTTCTGCATATCTGAGGTTATTGATATTTCTCTGGGCAGTCTTTATTCCAGCTTGTGCTTCCTCCAGCCCAGCGTTTCTCATGATGTACTTTGCATATAAGTTAAACAAGCAGGGTACAATATACAGCCTTGACGTACTCCTTTTCCTATTTGGAACCCATCTGTTGTTCCATGTCCAGTTCTAACTGTTGCTTCCTGACCTGCATACAGGTTTTTCAAGAGGCAGGTCAGGTGGTCTTCTATGCCTATCTCTTTCAGAATTTTCCACAATTTATTGTGATCCACACAGTCAATGGCATTGGCATTGTCAATAAAGCAGAAAGAGATGTTTTTCTGGAACTCTCTTGCTTTTTCCATGATCCAGTGGATGTTGGTAATTTGATCTCTGGTTCCTCTGCCTTTTCTAAAACCAGCTTGAACATCTGGAATTTCATGGTTCACATATTGCTGAAGCCTGTCTTGGAGAATTTTGAGCATTACTTTACTAGTGTGTGAGATGAGTGCAATTGTGTGGTAGTTTGAGCATTCTTTGGCATTGCCTTTGTTTGGGATTGGAATGAAAACTGTCCTTTTCCAGTCCTGTGGTCACTGCTGAGTTTTCCAAATTTGCTGGCATATTGAGTGCAGCACTTTCACAGCATCATCTTTCAGGATTTCTAATAGCTCATCTGGAACTCCATCACCTCCACTAGCTTTGTTCGTAGTGATGCTTTCTAAGGCCCACTTGACTTCACATTCCAGGATGTCTGGCTCTAGGTGACTGATCGCACTATCATGATTATCTTCATCATGAAGATCTTTTTGTACAGTTCTTCTGTGTATTCTTGCACCTCTTCTTAATATCTTTGCTTAAGTTTATAAATGTCAACTTTAAAATTCAAGATTCTAGACTATGACAAATTGTATAGAATGATTATGTTATGTCTCTTATCAGTAAGATTAATGGTTTATAACTGGTAGAGCATCAGGATCTGAAATAAATACCTCATGGAATCTCAATGAATGAATTATGTCTTTGAATGAATTTTAAAAAGAAAATGATAGTCATAATATTGGTATGGTCACATAAATCCAAATGTATTATACTTAAAATGTGGTTGAAGATACCTGCCAGATGTTGAAAGATCTACATATCACATATTAAATGAACCAATTCCATGAATCATCTGGAGAACATGCAAAAAGTCTTCAGAATGAATTAACCCTCCATGTGTACACAACACTAATTTTTACAAATAAAGGTATCAAGTTTTAGAAGGGTGCTAATGATACTTATATAATTCAATGGTCTTTCTTGATTGGCTTTTCATCAAGCCAATGTATAATACACAAAACTCAAAAATAAGAGTTACATGACACTGCAAGAAGCATTCTACAGTTTATCAAGATATGTGTTCATGTGTGTTCATAATTACATGTGTGCATATATATATAATTTAGTATTCAACATCAGATTCATGTTTATCTGCCATGCTCTTGTGCAGGGCCTGATTATGGCTGATTGTAAAGGTGTCTGCTCTGATGTAATTACCCTGATAAATATCAAATATTTTAATATAATTTTATGCAAACCAGATGATCAAGTGTTGACAAACAGCAATGCTTATTCTAATACTCTAATATATTTTACTGTTAAAGTAAAATTTCATTGCTGACCCAAGTAATGAAGATTTGAGGAAATAGGTTTTATAAACACTAGATACAATGGGAATCATTTAGTTTAGTGAAGAGAAGGCTTAGAGTTGAAAACATTTCATGTTCAAAGTTCCCTCTTAGACAGTAAAGAATCTACCTGCAAGGCAGGAGACCTGGGTTCAATTCCTGGGTCAGGAAGATCCCATGAAGAAGGAAATGGCAACCCACTCCAGTACTCTTGCTTGGAGAATCCCATGGGCAGAGGAGCCTGGTAGGCTACAGTCCATGGAGTCACAAGAGTTGGACATGACTTAGCGACTAAACCACCATCAATGTTCAAAGTATGGTAAATAGAAGCTGGATATATATAAATACAATAAGTCTAGAAGAAATGGGATGGCTTTCCTGGTGGTCCTAAGAATCTTCCTTGCAATGCAAGGGGCACCAGCTCGATCCCTGGTCCAGGAAGATCTCACATGCCATAGAGTAGCTAAGCCCGTGTGCCACTACTGAGCCAGCACTCTAGAGCCCATGCTCCACAATAAGAGAAGCCACCACAAGGAGAAGCTTGTGTAGTGTAGTGAAAGAGTAGCCCCTGCTCACCAGCAACTAGAGAAAGCCCTCTAGCAACAGTGAAGACTCAGTGTAGCCAAAAAATAAAAGTAAAAAATAAATCAGTCAGAAAAAAAAAAAGGCAATTGGTATAACTGCCAGGAGTCATTGCACACCATTGCTGAACCAAGGGATTTCTTTCCATCTGAAATTTTCTGTGTTTGGTTGAAAACCACAGCTCAATATATCAATAACTCTGAGAAAATAAAGAGTTAAAGATCACATTTTAAAATCTGTCTTTTTGTAAAGCTTTTGAACTGAATGTATATAGCTTGAAATTTAATGTCTGTAATATTTGCATTCTCCTTTGTTTAGTTTTCACAAGAAGTAAACTGTTTAATGTCTAGTTAAAATGAAAAATCCCGTCTTTTTTTTGTTGTTGTTGTTGATAACCCTGGCTCTAGCCATTCTTGCCAGTCTGGCTGTCTATCTATTTATCTATCTAAATTGATCTCTTCTCTGGCACAAGTCCCTGCTTTCTGAAAGTGCAAATCACTGATGGCTGTAAGATCTTGTTATTTAGAAAGATTATATTGAACCAAGATTCGTTTTTTAAAATAAAATTTTTAAATGTGTTTGGTATGCAAGTATAGGGCTTCCCTGATGTGGCTCAGTTGGTAAAGAATTCACTTGCAATGTAGGAAATCCAAGTTTAAACCCTGGGTGGGGATCTCCTGGAGAAGGGAATGGCTACCCACTCCAGTATTCTTGCCTGGAAAATCCATGGAAAGAGGAGCCTGGAGGGCTGCTCTCCATGGGGTCGCAGAGTTGCACAGGACATAGCAACTAAACCACCAACCATGCAAGTTCAGTTCAGTTGTTCAGTCGTGGCAGATTCTCTGTGACCCCATGGAATGCAGCCTGCCAGGCCTCGCTGTCCATCACCAACTTCTGGAGCTTGCTAATGCTCATGTACATCGAGTCAGTGATGCGTTCCAACCATCTCATCCTCTGCCGTCCCCTTTTCCTCCTGCCTTCAATCTTTCCCAGCATCAGGCTCTTTTCCAATGAGTCAGTTCTTGCATCAGGATGCAAGCATAAGACAGTTGCTTTTTAAACCATAGTTATTGAAGGTTAAATATAATTCAAGTCCACCCCACCTCAATTTTTTTCTTTAGTTATTTAAACTACAAATCAGTGAGACAAAAATATGATAGTTTGTTTGCTTCTACTGAATGCTGCACAAACCTTTGGAAAAATTTGTTGCTGTTTCTTACATTCTTCTGTAGTTTCACAGTCTTAAATAGATGTCTAATTGTTTTTTTCCCCTAAATTTACCATTCTGATAAAATCTTGAAAACTATGAGAAGAAAAAAATGCACTGTTGAAAATAATTCTGTTGTGGGTGGTTAAATGCTGACTCTGTACTGGAGGATATTACTACCTGTCTTAGCTTTTTGATTACAGGCTGCCACATATTACACTTTGTAATAGATTTTATGTTTGGGGTTAAATTATTAATATAATATAAACTAATTTGTTACTAGATTACAGATATTTCAAGACTAATTTTTATTAAAGTTCTAAGATTATATATAAAGTGAGAATTTCCAGATCACTATAGTCATTCATCAATATGGTTTATGAAATGATTTTGCAGATGTGTTTATATATAGGAAAAGTGATATATTTTATTCAGTGTACCAAACTAGTTGCTAAGGAATTTATCCCAACCCTCTCCCTCTCTGAACATTGCCTGGTGAAACTTTTTCTCCTATATAGTTATTTCAGCTTGACTTAATAAATTTCTAGATTGACATGGAACATTATAAAATCAAAAAGATGAAGTTTTACAGTCAGTATTTGATTTGATATATTCCTTGAAATTTAAATAATGACCCAGCTGAATCCCTGAAAGAGGCTTTTTTTTTTTTTTTTTTTTAAATCCCAATTTGTCTTCTATTGAGTTGCACTATGAACTGACTTCAGAAATATCTGGGAACACAGAGGCAGGTGCAGAAATGGCTTAGAGACTGAGGGAAAGGCGAGGATCAAGTTCTTCTTAGGCTCCTCAGTGAGCAATGGGAAATAAATGCAAAAAAGCAAAATGGCTGTCTGAGGAGGTCTAACAAATAGTTGTGAAAGAAGAAAAGTGAAAAGCAAAGGAGAAAAGGAAAGATATAAGCATCTGAATGCAGAGTTCCAAAGAATAGCAAGAAGAGATAAGAAAGCCTTCCTCAGCAATCAATGAAAAGAAATAGAGGAAAACAACAGAATGGGAAAGATTAGAGATCTTTTCAAGAAAATTAGAGATACCAAAGGAACATTTCATGCAAAGATGGGCTCAATAAAGGACAGAAATGGTCGGGACCTAACAAAAGCAGAAGATATTAAGAAGAGGTGGCAAAAATACACAGAAGAACTGTACAAAAGAGATCTTCATGACCAAGATAATCATGATGGTGTGATCACTCACCTAGAGCCAGACATCCTGGAATGTGAAGTCAAGTGGGCCTTAGAAAGCATCACTATGAACAAAGCTAGTGGAGGTGATGGAGTTCCAGATGAGCTATTAGAAATCCTGAAAGATGATGCTGTGAAAGTGCTGCACTCAATATGCCAGCAAATTTGGAAACCTCAGCAGTGGCCACAGGACTGGAAAAGGACAGTTTTCATTCCAATCCCAAACAAAGGCAATGCCAAAGAATGCTCAAACTACCGCACAATTGCACTCATCTCATACGCTAGTAAAGCAATGCTCAAAATTCTCCAAGCCAGGCTTCAGCAATATGTGAACTGTGAAAATCCAGATGTTCAAGCTGATTTTAGAAAAGGCAGAGGAATCGGAGATCAAATTGCCAACATCTGCTGGATCATGGAAAAAGTAAGAGAGTTCCAGAAAAACATCTCTTTCTGCTTTATTGACTATGCCAAAGCCTTTGACTGTGTGGATCACAATAAACTGGAAAATTCTGAGAGAGATGGGAATACCAGACCATCAGACCTACCTCTTGAGAAACCTGTATGCAGGTCAGGAAACAACAGTTAGAACTGGACAGGGAACAACAGACTGGTTCCAAATAGGAAAAGGAGTACGTCAAGGCTGTATATTGTACCCTGCTTATTTAACTTCTATGCAGAGTACATCATGAGAAACGCTGGGCTGGAGGAAGCACATGGAATCAAGATTGGTGGGAGAAATATCAATAACCTCAGATATGCAGATAACACCACCCTTGGCAGAAAGTGAAGAGGAACTAAAGAGCCTCTTGAAAGTTAAAGTGGAGAGTGAAAAAGTTGGCTTAAAGCTCAACATTCAGAAAATGAAGATCATGGCATCTGGTTCCATCACTTCATGGGAAATAGATGGGGAAACAGTGGAAACAGTGGCAGGCTTTATTTTTTGGGCTCCCAAATCACTGCAGATGGTGACTGCAGCCATGAAATTAAAAGACGCTTACTCTTTGGAAGAAAAGTTATGACCAACCTAGATAGCATATTGAAAAACAGAGACATTACTTTGCTAACAAAGGTCCGTCTAGTCAAGGCTATGGTTTTCCCTGTGGTCATGTATGGATGTGAGAGTTGGACTGTGAAGAAAGCTGAGTGCCGAAGAATTGATGCTTTTGAACTGTGGTGTTGCAGAAGACTCTTGAGAGTCCTTTAGACTGCAGGGAGATCCAACCAGTCCATCCTAAAGGCAATCAGTCCTGGGTGTTCATTGGAAGGTATTATGTTGAATCTGGAACTCCAATACTTTGGCCACCTCATGTGAAGTGTTGACTCATTGGAAAAGGCCCTGATGCTGGGAGGGATTGGTTGCGGAAGAAGAAGGGGACAACAGAGAATGAGATGGCTGGATGGCATCACCAAATTGATGAACAGGAGTTTGAGTGAACTCTGGGAGTTGGTGATGGACAGGGAGTCCTGGTGTGCTGTGATTCATGGGGTCACCAAGGGTGGGATGTGACTGAGCGACTGAACTGAACTGATAGTAATTAAAGTTTTCACCTGTGGAAAGGCAACATGAGTTGTAATTTCTACTCACTTTGTGGAATTTCTCCAATCAGCTCCATTCTTAGTGAGAGATTCTGCCCTTCTGAGTTATTCAAAATCGAAGACAGAATGTCAGTTTATGTGCCAATAACAAGTCTGCAAACCTGTATCTTCTTTAAAAAGCCAATTTAGATTGTGACTACTGTGTAACACAGTTGAGTTAGATTTAGAGTTATAAAGATGAAAAACTTAAATCAACTCTGACTTTAGAGATAATCATATATCTAAGCATAATTTCTCTCTTTTAGGAAGTGACTGCTTTATTTGTCCCCATTTCTATCCTGTTTTCTCTAGAGATCTCTATAAAATTATGTTTTCATGGAAAGCTCACAGCACAGTTTAATTTCCAAGAGCCGTGCAGAGATTTCATATATTTGTAATTGTGTAGTTGTCTCTCTGTAAAGCCCTTTGGTATCTAAAATTTGGAGCTCAGGGAAGTTAAAATATCACCTATCAGCATTCTTGAGGACACAGAGGAGGCTGTGAGGGGTTAAGCTCTTCCCTGAGACCACACTACTGCCAGTAATCCTACACCCGGACAGACTTAAATTGAATTTTAGCCATCTGTGTACATGCTCAACTCTGAGAGAAAGTTTTGTGGTTTTTGTTTTTATTTTAACCACATGGGGGATTCAGGCAGAGACAGTGGCTGAAATGGAATCCATTGCATCAAATGGCTTGTGTGCTGATTGAATTTAAAATTGGACTTTCTTATTCCCTGATTTTTGCTTCAAAGATGTGTAAAGTGGGAGGCAGGTGTCTTGTAAATAAAAAAATGTGAATCAGCTACAAAGTATGGAATGGGGGAGAATAAAGAGCTTCCATTGTTCATTAGAAAAAAAAAAAAGATGAAGAATAGGAGTTTGTATAACATAAACAGTCTTGGCAGTTCCAGAAATCAGTTTTCAGTCAATGATACAAATATCAAGATGCTTCTCTAGATATAGCTTTCACTAAATTTTAACAAGAGGGTTGGGATAACTTCATCTGAAAAACACTACAATCTCTAAAATATGCTTTTCCCTTTATTTACCAAGATTTTTTAAAAAGAAATAGAAATAAAATATCTATCTTCTAAAAGAGTCTTTGGAAAATAAGATATATTTGTAGCATGATAGACAGAAAAATGTCTACCATGTGCCCTACGTATTATGTCACACTTAAATATTTGCAATACAAGTTCCATCCAATATTTTGAAAACATTTTAGTTAACTTAAATGATTAACACAAACTATATTATTTTAAAGAGAAAGAAGGCAGCCAACTTCAGCTTCAGTAAGATGAGGCATCATTCTGTTGCAAGGTAGCAGATCCGAACATATTTTCAGTATGTATTAGAATTTCCTTACTTTGGTTTTTCCATCAAAATCATACACTAAAATTCGATATTCTCCTTTCAAATAAAGCAAATTCCCTGTTGTCTTGAAGAAAGTTGTTCTTAGCCATCTTGAATTTAAAAAGGAAAGCTCCAACAGCAGTCAACAAATAAGAAACACACTGGTTACTTAAAAATACTCTCTTGAGCATTGTCCAAGAAACTCTGGGGACCCCAGGGAAATAGAGTATTTTAAGAGAAACAAAAACATACTTCAAAGAAAGAGGTATTGAATTTCTTCCTGAATGTTTTTATGTCCAGCCTCTGTTGAAATAGGGAATAGGGATTTTAATAGCCTGTATCTTCTTTTCATGGTGGATCTTGGTTGTACAGGCTCAAATGATAAAATCACTGAGATCGGGCATTCTACTTGATTAAAAAAGAATAAGAGCATGAAAAAACTAAAAGCATATAGTTGATGGGAAAAAGTCTTAACTAGAAACTAAGCTCCCGGTAAGAGTACATCAGGTAGGATCCAGGCCCCAAAACAATCAAGTACAAATGATGAAAGGTGCAAGAAATGATCTTGAAAAAGGAACTAAGAATTCTAATGATGAACAATAACAATATCAGAAAGAGTGAAGCTAAGATATTCCTCAGAACTGTTATATGAAATAAATATCTTTGATAATAATTTTATCAGATCACATGGAAAACATATTTACTATAGAAAACCAGAAAATGAAAATAGATTGTATAGACACACAGACAACCATTATGAATGTTTTAGCACATTTTCATTCTCATTTCTGTATGAGTTTACATGAATGAAATAATGAAAGATTGCTTCTCCCCCGTCTTTCTTTATCACTTTATCCCACAGCACCTTTCAGATGATAGGATTAGCTTTAAATGCCCCCTGCCCTGAATGTGAGGTTATATACAGCCTAAATGTTTTCTTAAGTGCAAAATGAGATTTGAAATGTATTACAATATTGAGGGTGAAGCTTTTATTTGTAAGTACCAGGCTTTGATAATGCAGAATAGGATTCCTAGGTTCCAACAAGGCAGTGTCTGTAAGACATAAAGTGAGATTTTATGAAATAAATCATAGAGTAATTTCTTTAAGAGTTCTTTCCCTTCTGATATAATATAACTACAGCTGATTGGCAAAGGACAGGATATCTAAGAGCATGACAGCGGAGCAGACAATGATCTTGCTGCTGCCCTCTTCTAGCATTAAATCTCTGCATGTGAGTGTGATAGGACCCTGAGCAGAAGGCTTGCCAAGGCAGAATTATGAGGGCTCCAGGGCTGTGAGTTTTCATATGTATCCCAGTACCTGACACTACTTGAGCCATAGTAAGAAAGGGATCTATGTATAAAGTCTTGAAAATTTCAGGGAAAACAGTTGAGGCCCCTTGAATCTCATATTAGAAAGGGAGGAGAAAATGCTAAGGGGTCAGCCAACTAGTAGAGGATTGGAATTGTGATTAGGGAGACTCAGAGAAAAGGGACTATGAATTCAGAAGCTGGGATGAGAGCATGGGTAATTTCAATCAAATGAAAATTATATGGGTGGCAAATCAATACTGTCATATATTTACTGATGTGCTAATGTTAGACACTTTATTTATATAATAAATATTGCATTTATATTTTAGTGTGTCTTACTGATGAGTCTAAAATGATAAATTCCTAACAGTATAGCTGCTGGATCAAGAAATATTATTTTATACATTATAAATTTTAGAACATGCCATTTTTTTCTCCAAATGATATTGACAAAGAGTTTCTTTTGTCCCAACACAGGACAATAACATTTAAAATCATTTGGTAATTTGAAAGGCCCGGATATGGCAGTTTATTTGATTGCTAAAAGATGCTAAAGTCTGTGAAGTCATAGTTAATATAGTGTTGGGAGAAATCTTTGAGAACACATAGCTGCTAACTGACCTTCTACCTGGACCTGGAGAATAGGAGATACCTCTTGGAATGTGTGTTCTTCTTGCCCTTTCATCCCCAGAAGTTACCCCAAGGATACAGCCTTGAGGTAACAATGTAGTGTTGAGACACACAACATTGTGTATACATATTGGACATCTGGATGGCATGCACAATAGAATCCAGCTAAGGCCTCTACGTAAATTTCTGAGATTTGGTGGGCAGGTGTAGAGATCAACTCATCTTGCAACTACCCAAAACAAATGTCACATTTAAATTCCCTTGTTTATTTAACCTGCCACCTGCCAGTATGGAGTGACTTTCTCTTTCTTCTCTCTCTCTCTGCCTTCCACATTTGTGGGCCTATTTCAGATTAAACCTGGGATGTTCCCAAGAAGATTGGGATTTACTATAGATTTTATAAAGTTTTCTTCTTCTTCTTCAAGTAAAACAGGGTTATCTCATAGGGAAACGTTTGTTTTGCTTCTCAGATTGCCTCCATTCATGTATCCGAGTTGGTCTCTGTTTGCTTATATATAATAGAGCAGAGGAGGCATGTGTTCAGAAATGGAGTCAAAATAAATTGGTTCCATGACTGTATGAGTCCCTGTTCAAGTGTTTCCATGATGAAAGGAGAAGAGAAAGTTGAGATTTGCTGGAGTCTGAATTTGCCACACTAAAAATCTGGTTGACTAAGGGAAGCAAGGAAGGAGCTTCAGCTGTCAGTGTCTATCTGGAAGGGATCTTCATTGCTGTTCTGAAGGTTTTCTTTCTCTCTCTCTCTCTTTTTTTTTTTTTTTTTCAGTCGGCTGAAATTAGTTTGATCACTGCCCCGTTCGCTGATTGGCATCTTGATTATAAAGGGAGAAAATTTAACACATGTACTAAGTTGAATCAGAAATTGAACAAGTTGAACCAGAAATCAATATACATGTGTTAAGGCTTTTTGTTCAGAGCATTCTATGATTTATATCACCATCACCAATGCATGAAAATGTATATACTCCTACATATTTCAATGTGTAATATGATAGCTAAAACTTTTATGTTATTGTTGTATAAATTTAATTTCATTGAATGAATGTGATTAATTTCTCATATAATTTTTCTTATTTTTTTCCTTTAATATTTGCTAACCAGAGAAATATGAATAATCTCAGATATGCAGATGACACCACCTTTATGGCAGAAAGTGAAAAGGAAATAAAAAGCTTCTTGATGAAAGTGAAAGAGGAGAGTGAAAAAGTTGGCTTAAAGTTCAACATTCAGAAAACGAAGATCATGGCATACGGTCCATCACTCCATGGGAAATAGAAGGGGAAACAGTGGAAACAGTGTCAGACTTTATTTTGGGGGGCTCCAAAATCGCTGCAGATGGTGATTGCAGCCATGAAATTAAAAGACCCTTACTCTTTGGAAGAAAAGTTATGACCAACCTAGATGGCATATTGAAAAGCAGAGACATTACTTTGGCGACAAAGGTTCTGTCTAGTCAAGGCTATGGTTTTTCCAGTAGTCATGTATGGATGTGAAAGTTGGACTGTGAAGAAAGCTGAGCACTGAAGAATTGATGCTTTTGAACTGTGGTGTTGGAGAAGACTCTAGAGAGTCCCTTGGACTGCAAGGAGATCCAACCAGTCCATTCTAAAGGAGATCAGTCCTGGGTGTTTGGAAGGAATGATGCTGAAACTGAAACTCAAGTACTTTGGCCACCTGATGCAAAGAGTTGACTCATTGGAAAAGACTCTGATGCTGGGAGGGATTGGGGGCAGGAGGAGAAGGGGATGATAGAGGATGAGATGGCTGGATGGCATCACTGACTAGATGGATATGAGTTTGAGTGAACTCCGGGAGTTGTTGAGGGACAGGGAGGCCTGTTGTGCTGCAGTTCATGGGGTTGCAAAGAGTCAGACACGACTGAGTGACTGAACTGAATTGAACCTATTTGAAAGATGTATAATGAATTACCCCCAAATTTAGTAGCTTAAAACAATAAACATTTATGAGCTTAGAGTTTTTCTGGGTAAAGAATTCAGAGGTAGCTTCATTGGGTAATTCTGGATCAAATACTCTTAAAATGCTGTAGTCAAGATGTTGCCTTGGGATAGAAGGCTTGACTGGGCCTGGAGGATCCATTTCCATGATGACTCACTCATGGGACTATTAGCAGACAGCATTCTTTGCTGGTGGCTGTTGGCAAGAGGCTTTAGTTCCTCTCAAGGTGGACTTCTCCACAGGCTAGCTTAAGTGTCTTCAAGTATTGAAGTTGGTTTTCCCCAGAGCAAGTAATTCAAGATAACAAGACAGAAGCCTCAATGTCTTTTATCATTTTGCTTCAGATATCACAATCCATAAAAAAAATAAATAAAGTTTACAATGGTAACAAAATTATGTTAACTTGAATTAAAACTAAAGCATATGCCTGAAACTGAATAAGAATTATAAAATTATATCAAAAAACATGAAAGGAGATTTAAATTAAGTGATATTATATGTTCATGAAAAAACCCCATAACAAAATTTTTATGTCTTCCTGTTTGGCCTATATATTTGACATAACTGAAATGTTAAAAGATGGTAGATAGTAACAAGATATTAATTCTAAGATTAAGAGTTGTAAGAGTTGGACTTTAAAGAAGGCTGAGAATCAAAGAATCGATGCCTTCTAGTTGTGATGTAGCAGAACACTTTTGAGAGTCCCTTGGGCAGCAAGGAGTTCAAATCAGTCAATAAAGGAAATCAACCTTTTACTCCCAGGAAGAACTGATGCTGAAGCTCCACTCCTTTGACCACCTAATGTGAAGAATAGACTCATTGGAAAAGCCCCTGATGCTGGGAAAGATTGAAAGCAGGAGGAGAAGGGGACAACAGAGGATGAGATGGTTGGATGGGATCACCAACCTGATGGACATAAGTTAGAGCAGACTCCAGGAGATAGTAAAGGACAGGGAAGCCTGGTGTGCTACAGTTCATGGGGTTTCAGAGAGTTGGACAGGACTTAGCGAATGAAAAACAAGTTCTAAAATGTATATTACAGAGGAAACTGCTAACAATAGCCTAGTCACTCTTGAAAAAGAATTAAAAAAAGATTTTCCTTATCTGTTATCAAAGCTTCTTATAAAGCTAATATAGTATAACATTAAGCCAATGGCTGTATATACTAACACACAGAACACATGATAGAATTTAGAAACATCAATTCAAACTAAAATTCAAAACTTAATTTTTTAAGAAATATTTTGGTTATCTTTCCTTTTTAAAGAGCAATAATTATAGAAAAAGAATTGATGAATTTGATTACATTAAGATTAAGAATGTTTCTTCATCAAAAAGTAGAAAGATAAGTTACATGCTAGCAGTGGATATGTGCAACATAAATAACTGACAAAATAGCAATAGGTACAAAAATAAATGAACTGCCAAGAATAAAAATATCATATAAAATAATAGGCTAAAAACATGAACAGTTATGGCAGACCTGTGCTAGGGTGGCCCCTGCCAACATTCCTGCCTCCTTGTATTCAAGCATTGTGTAATCCCCTCCTTTTGAGTATGGGCAGGGCCCATGAATTACTTCTAACCAACAGCATATGTCAAAGGTGATGAAATGTCAGTCTCAGGATTATTTTACATAAGATTGCTAGCAGACGTGCTGGAGACTTCTTGCATACTTAATGAAGTAAACTACCTTTCTGAGAAAGTCCTTATGGCAAAGAAATGTTGGCATACTTTAGTAACTAGGATAACTTCTAGGGACTATAGGTGTCTTCACTTGACAGTTGTCAAGGAACTGAAGCCCTTGGTCCAATAGTCATACAAGATGAAGAACGCCAATAGTGTGGATGAACTTAGAAATGAATTCTTCCCCAATTTTAAGTATCCAGGTGAAAATGCAGGTTGGCCTCACTTTGCATTGTGAAACTCTAAGCAGGGGAACTAGCTAAGCCTTGCCTAGACTTGTGACCCATGGGAATGCTGAGATAAATTTTTTTTTTAAATGACTTAAATTTGTGGTGAGTTGTTACACAGCTATAGGTAACTAATACAACATGTATTTTACTGAACTTGAAAAGCATAGAACAGGCTTTTGGACTCTGTGGGAGAGGGAGAGGGAGATGGTGGGATGATTTGGGAGAATGGCATTGAAACATGTATAATATCATATATGAAACGAATCGCCAGTCCAGGTTTGATGCATGATACTGGATGCTTGGGGCTCGTGCACTGGGACGACCCAGAGGGATGGTACAGGGAGGGAGGAGGGAGGGGGGTTCAGGATGGGGAACACGTGTATACCTGTGGCGGATTCATGTTGATGTATGGCAAAACCAATACAGTATTGTAATTAACCTCTAATTAAAATAAATAAATTTATATTAAAAAAGAAAAGCATATGGCCCAAAAAAATATACTTAATCTACTTAGTTATCAGAAAATTGCAAATCAGTATATTGAAAAAATGTAAACATCTGAAAATAACAAGTGCTGATATAGAGTAAAGTAGAATTCATTTTTTTTGGATATTTAAAGTTGTTCAATCACTTAGAAAATCAGTTTGAAATTTTCTTGAATAGTTGAGCAGTGGATTTTTTCCTAAAATGGAAGGATAAGGGGGCTGGACTAGGAAAAGGGGACATACATGAGACTGGGAAAGAATACATGGGTAATGAAAGTTCTCATGCTTGTGCTGAGTGGCAACTGACAAGTGTTCGTTTTGTTATTATATTCATAATTTCTTATGTTATATGTATTTTGAATATTTTATGAATGTTTTAAATGTTATATGATGTAAAAATTATGAAGTGCAGTAGTAATAAAGAAATCCTTTAAAGTATTTTAAAATTTAAAGAGATTTTTAGAAAGAGACAACGTTTGCTATTGGAAAAATATCAAAAAATACCGACCCCTGCTGTCAATGTGTATGCACGTGTGTGTGTGTTTGTGAGAGGATGAGAAAGAGAAAGTATTAGAAATCAGCAAAATTGTGATGAAGTATGAATGATACCCTGAAAATATTCTAATACCACATTTCTCAGAATATATATATTCATGCAATAAAATTAAGACTCTTTTTCTAATTTCAGATGATATTTACTTTCCTATATTTGAAGTTTGATAGCCACTGGGCTCTTTGCACCTCAGAATTGTATGCTAATACTCCCTTGGAGATAAATACCATGACCATCATCTAAGATCTGAAAAAGTGTCATTTACTATTTTTTAAAAATTGTGTCAGATGACCTGCAGAAAATATATTAATTTACTTCTCTTTTTCATAAGGACATTCAATGCTACTCAGAAGTAGATGATATCAATCTTAATATTATCACTATTAAGTAGAATGAAATATTGCATGACCAGAAATGATATAACACATTTTTATCAAGTTAATCTTTTAATTTTATTTTCTTTGTGTAGTATATGATAATGAAATATTTCAGAATTCCAAAAATCCAGTCATACACAGAACCTTAGAATTGACCACATTAAATATTAATATTGAGTCTTTCCCATGTACCCCAATGTTCATTGCAGCACTGTTTATAATAGCCAGGACATGGAAACAACCTAGATGTCCATCAGCAGATGAATGGATAAGGAAGCTGTGGTACATATACACAATGGAGTATTACTCAGCCATTAAAAAGAATACATTTGAATCAGTTCTAATGAGATGGATGAAACTGGAGCTGATTATACAGAGTGAAGTAAGCCAGAAAGAAAAACACCAATACAGTATACTGACAGATATATACGGAATTTAGAACGATGGTAATAATGACTCTGGATGCAAGACAGCAAAAGCGACACAGATGTATAGAATGGACTTTTGGACTCTGAGGGAGAGGGAGAGGGTGGGATGATTTGGGAGAATGGCATTGAAACATGTATACTATCATGTAAGAAACGAAGTGCCAGTCTATGTTCGATACAGGATACAGGATGCATGGGGCTGGTGCACAGGGATGATCCAGAGAGATGATATGGGGTGGGAGGTGGGAGGGGGTTTCAGGGTTGGGAGCTTATATACACCCGTGGTGGATTCATGTCAATGTATGGCAAAACCAACAGTATTGTAAAGTAAAATAAAGTAAATTTGAGTCTTTGATACATTAAGAATGTCAAAATAAAACTTTTGTTATTTGAAGTCAACTCCACTGACTCAGCAATTCTATTTTCCCACTGATTTTTCCCAACAATTAAAAAATGATTTTTAATGAAATATTTCATAAATGAATGGCAAATTTTTGTGTATATTTTTCATAGCTCTCCAAATTTATACACACACACATATCTATATATAAATGTATACAAACGTGTGTAGGCAATTTTTATTTTTTTCCTATAAGGTGATTTTAAGACAGACATGGCCACTAAAATAGGTGACTGTAATATTTTTATAACCTTAAAAACAAAAGAAAAAACTAGAAGTATCCTTGTATAACTTCAAGATCTGTTTGACTTTCAGGTAAAATCAAAGACTTTTCTATATTTTATTCCCATTTTTATATTGAGCTTATTTTAGTCTCAGTAGAACTATGATTTACTGTTCTCAGTGGAATAAGAAACAAGTAACATGGATGGCTTAATAGGGAATTTGACTTTGAATTTATTTCCTATTTAAGCTTCAAGAAATTTTCACAAAGACTGAAATGTTTTGGACTATTTTTAAAAGAACAAACAGAATTCTCCCTGCTCATACACTATCTACAGGCTAAAAAGCACTCTGACAGCTAAAAAAAAAAAAACCTCTTTGAGATGGCAGAATGGAACCCCGAGTACAGTACTTCCTCTAGCATAATGTCATTGAACAGTTCTAAGTCCTTTGTTCTTTCTAAGCCTACTTTGAAAATGGAAAAGTTAAAGATGTGCATATGATATAATGGAATTCTTTGTGCCGTCTTTTATGAGAACAGGATATTTCATGATTGAAGAAATCCATGAAATTTTGCTATTAAAGGTCCATCCTTTCCTTTGAGTTTGAACATGGAACTAGGTTACTTTTTTGTTCTTCCATGTATTGACAAATCCATTATCAATTCTCTTTTTGATGCTTATTTTTCTCTAATGTCTCTGTCAAAACAGATGCAACTTTTGAGTATAAGATAGGTAGAGGTGACTTTATTTATAACAAAAGAAGTAGATTATACAGGAGGTGATTTGTCCCAAAAAATATTTTTCCGTGTTTTAGCAAGTAACAAAAAATTTTTGTCAATAGTCTTAATTCTAGAAAGATGTGATAATATCATTAAATATTTGTCAAATAAAATTTTGCTCAATACCTGGTTATTTATTCCAAAGGAAGAGATTCTTCACATATCAATTCATAAAACAATACATTTTGGAATAGTCTCAAATAAAACATTTAACAGATGCCATGCAAAAATCAACACAACCAAATCATCCCACCCTCTCTTCCACAGAGTCCAAAAGTCTGTTCTATACATCTGTGTCTCTTTAACTGTCTCACAGGGGCTGGTGCACTGGGATGACCCAGAGAGATGATATGGGGAGAGAGGTGGAAGTGGGGTTCAGGATTGGGAACTCGTGTACACCCGTGGCAGATTCATGTCAATGTATGGCAAAACCAATACAGTACTGTAAAGTAAAATAAAAATAAATAAATAAAAATAAAACAAAACAAAAAATCAACACAACCCACTTTTTAAAGTTATTTTAAGTGACAGTTTAACCATGGTTGCTCTCACTTTGTAAAATCTGACTTACAAATATAATTTAAAAAAAAGACATTTTCTTGAATATCCTCTTAACATTTCTCCCAATTCCAAGTATGAAAGAATTTTGTTTTGAAAATTACTTGAAATAGTACAACTAATTACATTAATTTTATTACTCTAAGATTTACTTTATTATTTTCATAGTCTTGATTTTAAGCATCATAAAGCCAAAGAACACCACTTTGCAGCCATTTCTAAGCTTGGTTTTTCATTAAATCCCTGGAAACTGTGTGGCTCTGCAAGGGAATAGTTCAACTGAGACTTGGCATCTGTAACTAAGATTACTAAAAGTAATTTTCATTTGAGATTTTCATATATGTTGCCATTTTTATACAAGGCAGTTATATAAAAAGTATATTCTATTCCTACAGGTTAAACAAACAATTTTTTTGTTGTCCAGTTGTTCAATACATTTGAAAAGAAAGTGAAAAACAAGCATCTTACCGTGTAATAGATACATGTTCTTGGCTGGCATAGGTTAGAGGATTTATTGTACTAATTTGACCTAAGGCTAGATAGGAAACAACATGATTTGTTAGTAATGATTCACTAACACAGCTTATTTACCAAACTATTAGCAAATATTCCAAGATAAGAGTGCAGATATAGTTTCCTCACAGATTAAAGTTATATTTTTTCTAAAATATTACCCACAGCTTGACATGATGTAAACTTATTCCATAAAGACAATATGTTGCTATTTGAATTTTGCATGGAATATTAACTAGATCAAGGAACAGCATTTGTTGTTCAATCACCCAGTTTTGTCCAACTCTTTGTGACCCCATGGACTGCAGCACGCCAGACCTCCTTGTTCCTCACCATCTCCCAAAGTTTGCCCAAGTTCGTGTCCATTGCACTGGTGATGTTATCCAGTCATTTCATCCTTTGACACCCTCTTCTCCATCTTCCCTCAATCTTTCCCAGAGTCAGGGACTTTTCCAATGAGTCAGCTGTTTGCATCAGATGACCAAAATACTGGAGTGAGGAACAGCATTGTATTAGCTTAAATTCTATCTTGGTAGGCAAAATACATGACTAAACTGGGATAAAAGATTAAAAGTCCCTGCATCAAGAACAATTTAAAATTATACAAAAATAGTGAGACTCAGATATAGTTTTGGATTAGACTGCTACTCACCAGTTTGTTTTCTTCTTCTTTTTTTTTTTTTTTTTGGTTGTTCTGTTTCTCAAGTTCCTTATGCAGTATCTTTCCTTTCATCTGCTGTATTTATAAGTCTGAAATTCCAGTATTTATTAGTCTAATTGTCTAAAGTTATTCTTAAATGCCCCCTAATTGTGTGGCTCTTTTAAAGCTTTTCTGGACCTGATCAATCTTCTTTCCCTAAGAGTTGTTAGATTTTTATTCATAGCTGATGCTAAAAAAATTACCTGGATTTTAAATGATAGCAGAATTCTTTTAATGCCTTCTTGCATATTAACTTATATTCCTAATAATTAATCTGAAAAAGGATATTTAAGAAAATTATGTTTCACCTGTATGTTGTTGGCATTTGTTGGATACAGTATAAATCACAAATAGATTTCTGGGATTATATGGATACCTTGATTAAAACATTGAAAATACTAGCAACTATAATATAACTCCTGGATGATAACATTAAATTATTCTAATGAGTGATTTAAAAGTTAATTGACTACTTTTATAACAGTAACAAATGGAAAAAGATATTACATTGCCTGAACATTTTTCAAAAAATTAATGAGGCAATAAGAGCTATGTAAAGCAGGTAATCACTTGTTAATTGATCTGTTATTAGGATTATATTAAACCTGGAGTAATATATTTGCTTCCAGATATCTTTAAAATGGACAAGGTGGTCACACCCTTCCTGAAAAATCTTTAGTCTGTTGCTTAGGTAACCACTTAGCCATTTATTACAATAGGGAGAGGAGTTGACAGATCATTAGTGAAATAAATAAATGATCTCTGTGAACTCATATCTATCTACATGTACTGACTGTCTTGTGATGTGAGAATACATTATAGCCCTCAATAGGCATGCCTCCAAAGTGTTTGATGGGAAGAGTGTTATGCTGGGGAAAATAAATGCAAAGAAAAATTACCACCCTGTGAGAATTAATTTGCTTTGATTTCACTTGAAAACTTCTAGATATATTCAGCAGGATTCCTTAGTGAAGCCCACATGTGAGTTAGCTAGTAGGATGAATGGAATAACTCACCTTTCAACATGACTTTGTTGGCATCCTTCAAACATTAAAAACTATTAGGACCCATTTTAGTGCCTTTACCCCTCTCCCACCCCAACTTCATATTTTAGACCTAATTATTTCTATGAACAAAGCTATGTTTTCAGATATGGCAGTTATAAAAGATTCAAACTCATCTACACACCAATGTCAATTTTCTTTCCTTTCATCATATAATTTATGGGGAATATCTTTCTTTTTAATCCTTCACTTGAAATCTGAAGTATATTTTTTGGTGACCTCTTCTTTTCATACACTTTTTGGAAATATTTCCCCCATAATTTTCACATAAAACAAAAATAACCCTTTTTATTGGTCTGTGTTAAAGCTTGACATAAGAGCCATAAGATCTGACCTGTCCAAATCAGACATGCTGTCTTCTTTCACCCTAACAAACAAGAACATGCTAATCATGTAGTGAACCAATAAAGATGAATGCCTGATTAACTCCCTGGCTAGAATTAATTACAATGGAAGCAATTGTTCTCACAACCTAAATTAGAGCTTGTAAATGATATGCGTAGTCAATGAATTACTGCTTCTGATATGGTGTTAAAAAATGTGTACTAGATATATCTTATTCCTACCAATAACAGGTTATCCAGTGGTGATGAGATTCACATTTCTAACATAAACTAATGTATAATTATACTAGCCATTTTTATTAGCATTGAAATGAGTCAAAGTTATGGGTTTTTATTTTGCCTCCTATAGGCAAGTTAGCTATACTGTTAATTATTACTGCTTTTTGTCCCTAACTATTTAAAGCCTAAGACATTGATGTGTCAGATTGAACCTGCAGTATTAGAATATTGCATGATATATCATAAAATAAGAGGTACCAGTCATTTGGAATAATTTTTTTCTGTGTTTCAAAAACTACTTATTTTAATTTTCTCTTCCAGTAGATTCTTCCCTATATCTTTTTTCATGAGGATGTTCCTTAGTTCAGAGAGAGAAGCATGTTTATTGATTTTTCTGGACATTTAACATTGCAGTCCTTTGTGGAAATAGTGAAGAAAATTTCTCACTAGGTACCTTTTCTATTGTATGATTTTTTCTTAACTTTCTAAAGTAAAATAAAAATATATATGGTCTTCCCTGGTGGCTCAGACAGTAAAGGATCTGCCTGCAGTGCATATTTCTCAACATTTTAACAAAGACTTTGAAACTCAAAGTGAAAGTGAAAGTCGTTCAGTTGAGTCCGACTCTTTGTGACCCTGTCGACGTCCAAGGAATTCTCTAGGCCAGAATACTAGAGTGGGTAGCCTGTCCCTTCTCCAGGGGATCTTCCCAACCCAGGGATCGAACCCAGGTCTCTTGCATTGCAGGCAGATTTTTTACCAGCTGAGCCACAAGGGGAGCCCAAGAATACTGGAATGGGTAAAGGGGAATAACAATTAGTACACTGTACATGTACTTATGTAGAATGTATATTTGAAGTTTTTTTATTTAGTGATTTAGAGGATTTGAAATCAAGTCATCAAGGTTCAGGAATTTATGGACATGAGCACAATTTGTTGTAAATATATATGTTCTGTACCTAGTTATTTTAACTTTAACCTTACAAAAGCTTTCCACTCAAAGTTGTTTTAGACTTGCAAGCTTAAACATTTTAAATATTAGCATTCTTCAGTGATTTCCTCTTCTGATGATAGGGCACTAGATAACTAGTAACTATGCCTAAAATTCAATAAAATATATAACAAAACAATTTCATTGTAGACATATTAGTTATATCATGTGATATAGCAAGCTAACCCAAAACTTAATAGCTTAAAACAGTAACAATTTATTTAATTTATGATTTTATGGGTTAGAAACTTTGAGTGTCATTTTCCAATGAACCGGGTTTATCTGAACTCACATATCTTTAAGAAAATGTTCCTTGTAGTTCCTTGGTTTACTTGCCTTGTTTGGAATGGCTGGAATGACTGGAGTCTCTCTGCTCTGTCTTTTATAGCCTCGCAGAATAGCCTGAGCTTGCTTATATGTTGGTTGGTTGTAAGGCTCCCTTTAAAAGCACCCTAACCTAAATCCTCAACCCCAGCCATTTTGTGGGTAGAGAGATTGGCTCGCTGCTGCCTGGGTTGGGGTGGAGTGGTCTGTTTCACTAATATTTATATGATACTTTGATGGAATTGGGTCACATGCTTCTTTATTACTGCTAAGCATGGGGCCCTGAGACTTATTACTACTGAGCATGGGGACTTCCCTCATGGCTCAGAGGGTGAAGAATCTACCTGAAATGCAGGAGACCTGGGTTTGATTCCTGGGTTGGGAAAATCCCCTGAAGAAATGAATGGCTACCCATTCCAGTATTCTTGTGTGCAGAATTCCATGGACAGAGAAGCCTGGCAGGCTACAGTCCATGGGATGGCAAAGTGTAGGACACGACTGAGCGACTAATGCTTTCACTTTTCATGAGGTCTCAGAATTTTGACAGCATTGGCTATTTCCCTGGGGTGTACTGAGTTTAGGTTAGTTTAGTTTAGGTTTGTCTTGTCACCACTCTTAGGGGTTTCCCTGGTGGCCCCT
Source organism: Budorcas taxicolor (assembly GCF_023091745.1). Classification (NCBI taxonomy): domain Eukaryota; kingdom Metazoa; phylum Chordata; class Mammalia; order Artiodactyla; family Bovidae; genus Budorcas; species Budorcas taxicolor. The sequence goes on from NC_068910.1 coordinate 94,577,625, forward strand.
AATTAAGGGCAGGGAACATCTTCATCTCTTCTATCTGAGAAATTCTATGTCTATGCATCTATATACAGTCTGAATTTTTTGCACAGAAATTTATTGGGGAGAGCAAAACAGAGTGGGCTCTGTCTTCTTTAGGTTTCACATTTTTTGGTGGGTGTTCTTTTTCCTCCATTATCATTTTGCACTTGTTGATGTCTACATCTATGGGAGGTTCTTAAAAAAAAAAAAAAAAAAAAAAGGATGGAATGGTGTCTATTCTTACCTGACTTATGACACTGGATTTGAACTTCTCCAGTTAACATATGAAAACTGGAAAAGGTCAGAACTTTTTTTTTTTTAAATGGGAGACTTAGACTGAATCTTGCAAATACAATCACTAACAAAGACAAAACACTCCTACAGCGTTAAGAGACTCCAAACTCTGGAGAAGGCAGAAAACCATGAAGATATACTACAGGCAGTTATCTGACTTCATGATAAAAGGGTCATGTGAGAGTGGTTTTACAGTGGTGTGAGGCATATATCATCTGTCGTGGGAAATGGATCCTAAACTTATATATACTCACATTTTTTTAATTAGAATTCAGACACTAAAGTTCCTAATGGGAAATCTTTATTTTCCTTTTTCCCACCTTCCTGTTTAACTTTTCTCAGCCCTCAGAGTGCTCTCAAAAGGCCTAATAACTATAGTGGTTAATCTTAGAAAATGTTTTTCATTGAAAAAGGAGGTGTTTAGAAAAAAAATCAATCTATTGGTCTATTTAAAACTTTATTATGTTCCATACAGATATATTTTAAATCCCAATAAAGAGAGGGATTTCTCAATTTTGAATGTTTGTATGTTTGAAAATATCAGTGAAAATATACTAATTAATAGAGAAGCTGAGTTTCACACTATTTCTTGAAGAATTCATAGTGTTTTCATAGATAAGAGTGCCATTCTTTGGTTCTTTACTCCTAATAAAACATAAAGATGTCTTTAAAAATTATTATTATGAGTCATAAACAAGTTTAATATATCTTAGAAGGACTATATGATAAACTAAAAGTGATTTTCATTTGATCAGAGTTTACGTAACTTTACAAAGAAGTTTAAAATAGATATCCTTTAAACAAATTCAGCATTTAGAGATATAATAAATTTGGAGATTATCACATATTTATAAAAAGTTTTCACCAAGGTATTTATATTAAATGCTGTAGTGTGTCACCTAGATCTCACTTCAGGGATCAGTTCCCCTAATGACACAAGAGTTACTATTCATAGCTAATTCTACCCTCAAGAATTGCTCTCAGACAAAGGAATTTGCCTCACACATGCTTATCTTCCCTGAGGCATATATCTTGACTGAATCATGTTGGGAATAAACTACATGGTCCCCTTGTGTTTTTTGGATATCACTGTGAACCATTGCAACTTCAGAAGTCTCATAGAATTGCTTGTCTCTTGTTAAAACAGCATTGTAGCTTAGATTTTTCCCTTGGTCCCTGCCTACTTGCTTTACTCCTCCATGGGTGTTACTCTCAATCACATTCAATTTCTTGAATTCAAATCTCTATCCCAGGTTCTGCTCCACAGTAAATGAAATCTAAGAGTTGGTACCCAAATTTGGGTGGTCTAAGGAAACAGATTCTGAAAGATTTTGGAGCTTGATCACCTGCCAGTCAGATGGCAATGCATACTTCATTATGTATGATGATATATATCAAGACATATACCTTGATATGATGTAATTGTGTGATTTGTCAAATTTTTACCAATGATGAACTAAGATACATACCAGTAGAAGGGAAAGCATTGATGGGTGCAATAACTCTGATGATTGAGAAACTCAGTCAGTCAGTCAGTTCAGTCACTTAGTTGTGTCTGACTCTTTGCGACCCCATGGACCGCACTACCCAGGCTTCCCTGGTGCATCATCAACTTCTGGAGTTTGCTCAAACTCATGTTCATCGAGTCGGTGATGCCATCCAACCATATCATCCTCTGTCATCCCCTTCTCCTCTAGCCTTCACTGTTTCCCAGCATCAGGGTCTTTTCTAATGAGTCAGTTCTTCGCATTAGGTGGCCTAGGTATTGGAGCTTCAACTACAGCATTAGTCTTTCCAATGAATATTCAGGACTGTAGATCAAACCAGCTAATCCTAAAAGACATCAGAAAAGCTCAGAGCTGGCAGTAAATATGGGGCAATATAATTGAATGGCTGCTGTTGAATGTCATCAATTTACAGGGAAAGACAAAGGAGTAGGCTATCAATCACCAATTTAAAGTGAAATGTGAAAACCAGAGGATTTCCTCTGTAGACCTGAAGAGAGACTTTCATCCCCTACAGCCAGATGTAAAAAGCAGAAGACCATACCAGAACTTAATTATAAGAAGATCAGAGCTTTAGAGAAGACTGGATTATCAGCTTCAGCAAATATGCTATGCCAAGGTTAGGGTGTTGATTGGGAAAGAGTGAGACCCCTCTTTTCTCCTCTAGCTTTATTGCAATAGAATTGCATACAGCATTTATGTGAGTTTAAGGTGTACAGCGTGATGATTTTGATATACATATATATTATAAAATGATTTCCACAATAAGTTAATACAGCCATCACATCACACGGTTATTTGTTTTTATGGTAAGAATTTTTAAGACCTACTTCTTAGCAACTTCCAGGTATACCATACAGTATTGCTAATTATAGTTAGATCCCCATTACTTATTCCTCTTTTAACTGGAAGCTCATACCCTTTGGCCAACATCTCCCCATTTCCCCACCCCCAAGCAATCACCAATATACTCTCTGTTTCTTTGAATTCATTTTTTTTCCCAGGACTCCACATATATAAATATATAAGATCATACAGTATTCATATTTTTCTATATAATTTATTTTACCTAACATTTTGCATTCAAGATTCAACACATGACAGAATTTCCTTCATCTTTTTTATATTTGATTTCTTCATTGACCCATTGGTGTTTCAGTAGCATGGTGTTTAGTCTCCATCTGCTTGTATTTTTCCTGTAATTGATTTTTCAGTTCAGTTCAGTCACTCAGTCATGTCCGACTCCTTGTGACCCCATGAATCACAGCACACCAGGCCTCCCTGTCCATCACCAACTCCCGGAGTTCACTCAGACTCACATCCATCGAGTCTGTGATGCCATCCAGCCATCTTACCCTGGGTCGTCCCCTTCTCCTCCTGCCCCCAATCCCTCCCAGCATCAGTCTTTTCCAATCAGTCAACTCTTCCCATGAGGTGGCTAAAGTACTGGAGTTTCAGCTTTAGCATCATTCCTTCCAAAGAAATCGCAGGGTTGATCTCCTTCAGAATGGACTGGTTGGATCTCCTTGCAGTCCAAGGGACCCTCAAGAGTCTTCTCCAACACCACAGTTCAAATGCATCAATTCTTTGGTGCTCAACTTTCTTCACAGTCCAACTCTCACATCCATACATGACCACAGGAAAAACCATAGCCTTGACTAGACGGACCTTAGTCAGCAAAGTAATGTCTCTGCTTTTGAATATGCTGTCTAGGTGGCTCATAACTTTTCTTCCAAGGAGTAAGCATCTTTTAATTTCATGGCTACAGTCACCATCTGCAGTGATTTTGGAGCCCCCAAAATAAAGTCTGACACTGTTTCCACTGTTTCCCCATCTATTTCCTGTGAAGTGATGGGACCAGATGCCATGATCTTCATTTTCTGAATGTTGAGCTTTAAGCCAACTTTTTCACTCTCCACTTTCACTTTCATCAAGAGGCTTTTTAGCTCCTCTTCACTTTCTGCCATAAAGGTGGTGTCATCTGCATATCTGAGGTTATTGATGTTTCTCCCGGCAATCTTGATTCCAGCTTGTGTTTCTTCCAGCCCAGCGTTTCTCATGATGTACTCTGCATAGAAGTTAAATAAGCAGGGTGACAATGTACAGCCTTGACATACTCCTTTTCCTATCTGGAAGCAGCCTGTTGTTCCATGTCCAGTTCTAACTGCTGCTCCCTGACCTGCATACAGATTTCTCAAGAGGCAGGTTAGGTGGTCTGGTATTCTCATCTCTTTCAGAATTTTCTACAGTATATTGTGATCCACACAGTCAAAGGCTTTGGCATAGTCAATAAAGCAGAAAGAGATGTTCTTCTGGAACTCTCTAGCTTTTTCCCTGATCCAGCAGATGTTGGCAGTTTGATCTCTGGTTCCTCTGCCTTTTCTAAAACCAGCTTGAACATCAGGGAGTTTACGGTTCACATATTGCTGAAGTCTGGCTTGAAGAATTTTGAGCATTAATTTACTAGCATGTGAGATGAGTGCAATTGTGCGGTAGTTTGAGCATTCTTTGCATTGCCTTTCTTTGGAATTGGAATGAAAACTGACCTTTCCAGTCCTGTGGCCACTGCTGAGTTTTCCAAACTTGCAGCACTTTCACAGCATCTATCTTTCAGGATTTGAAACAGCTCAACTGGAATTCCATCACCTCCACTAGCTTTGTTTGTAGTGATGCTTTCTAAGGCCCACTTGACTTTACATTCCAAGATGTCTGGCTCTAGATTAGTGATCACATCATCATGATTATCTGGGTCATGAAGATCTTTTGATATAATTTATAGCCTCTTAAGTTTGTTGAAATTTGTTGGGACTTGTTTTATGGCTCAGCATGTGATCTATTCTGGAAAATGTTCCATGTACACTTGAAAAGAATGTGTATTCTATTGTTTTTAGATGGTATGTCCTATAACTTTTGAGTCTAGCTGGTATATTGTGTCCATTAGGATCTCTGTTACCTTATTGATGTTTTTCTGTCTGGATGACCTGTCCATTGATGTAAGTGGGATATTAAAGTCCCTTATCATTATCGTGTTACTATCAATATCTCCTTTTATGTCTATTAATATTTGCTTTATATATTTATTGACATATGTTCCTCTTTTGCTTTGACCTATTTATCATAATGTAAAGCCCTTCTTTGTCTTTGGCTATAGGCTTTGTTTTTAAAGTCTGCTTTGTCTGGTACAAGTATTGCTACCCCAGCTTTCTTGTCATTTCCATTTGCATAGGATATCTTTATCCATCCCCTCACTTTACCTCTGAAGTGAGTCTCTTGTAAGCAGCATAGGGACAGATGAGTCTTGTTGTGTTTTGTTTTTATTCATGAACTCTTTGTCTTTTGATTGAAACATTCACTCCATCAATTGACATTTGAAATGATTATTGATAGGAATGTATTCATTTCCATTTGTTACTTGTTTCCTGGTTGTTTTTGTAGTTGTTTTCTGCTCTAGTCTTCTTATAGTTTCTTCACTTGTGCTTGATTTTCTTTATTGGTATGGTTGTTTTCCTTTCTCTCTAATTTTGTGTACCTATTGTAGATACCTGATTTATCATTACCATGGGGGTCATATATATTGATCTATAACTATATCTACTTATTTTAAACTGATAGTCATTTAATTTCAAACATTTTCTAAAAGATCTATGAGTTTCCACTCCCTCACATTTTGTGCTTTTGAGGTCATACTTTACATCTTCATGCTTATTCTTTAGCTATCTATTGTAGTTGATTTTGCAATTTTTTTGTGTTTTAATCTTTGTATAAACTTATTTAAGTGGTTGATCCACAGACTTTACTATATATATTTGCTTTCACTAGTGAGGTTATTTTCCCCTTCTATAAATTCTTCTTTGTTGTGGCCTTGTCTTTTTCATTAAAAAAATCCTTTAATTTTTATTTTAGTGTCAGTTTAGTATTTATGGATTCTCTTAGTTTATGTTTGTCTGAGAAGTTCTTTATCTCTTCTTCAATTCTGAATAGTCTTGCTGAGGAGAGAATCCTAGGTTGTAGATTTTTCTCTTTCAGTACTTTAAATATATAATGGCATTCTTTTCTTGCCTGCTGAGTTTCTGCAGAAAAATCAGCTGATAGCCATATTTAGTTCTCTTGTATGTGACTATGTCTTTCTCTTGCTGTATTTAGAATTCTCTCTCTATCTTTAACTTTTGCTATTTTAACTATGATAGACCTCTGTGGCGTAGGTCTCTTTGGGTTAATCTTCTTTGGGACTCTTGGTGATTCCTGTACCTTAATGTCATTTTCATTCTTTAGGTTTAAAAAGTTTTCAGCCATAATTTCATCACATACATTTCACCCTCCTCTGTCTCTCCCTTCTCCTTCTGGGATCCTTATAAAGAAGTTGTTTTGGTGATTCCTTAGACTCTTCTCACTTTTTTAAAATTTGTTTTTCTTTTTGCAGTTCTGATTAGTTGATTTCTACTGTTTTATCTTCCAGATCATGAAAAGACCTTATGCTTTCTTTTTTTTTTTTTTAATCACCTAGTCTTCTATTCATTCCTTCTAGTGGGTTTTTTACTCCAATTCTTGTATTCCTCATCTATGACTGGTCTTTTTTATATTTTCTAGTTCCTTGTTAAAACTCTCACTATACTCATCTATTATTTTTCCATAATTTAATTAGCAGTTTTATTACTAATGCTTTGAACTCTTTCTTTGGCAAATTACTACCTTTATTTCATTACTTGTTTCTTTAGGTTTTTTTCCTGCTTATTCACTTGAACAAATTCTTCTGTGTTCCCATTTTTGCTTAACTTTCTCTGACTTTGTGAAATTAGATGAAACAGTTACATATCCTGGCCTTGAAGGGGTAGCTTTGTGGGAAGCTTCCCTATGAAGTCTATATGTGTCCAGTGGCCTTGGTGAGAGAGCTGAATCTGAAATAATCATTGGCTACATCTTCCCCCTGTGTGCTGGCAGCTGTCACCTTGGTGGGAGGTGGGGCTGGAAATGTAGGAGCTGGAACCAAAGCCAAGTGTGAGCTGGGGTTTTTCCTATGCTCTGTGGCTATCACCACCTTATCAAGAGTAAGTTTGGGTTCCAAGCTGTTACAGCAAAAACCCTAAGGATCAGGTCTGAATTGGCTCTGTTCCCTCTAAGTATGAAGCAATGACACAATGTGAATCCTGTGCAAGCATGGAAAAGGAATGCTATGTCAGAGTGCAACTAATCCTCTTACCCTTTTCATTGGTCTGTCTGGGTCTCTGTGGTCCAGGGGTATGCTTCAGCCTTATCACTGGGTTCTGGGATTTTCACAAAGGTGTTTTGTATATAAATAGTTTCTAGTTTGTCTTCTCATGAAGGGGACTGAAATTGGGAATGACCTATTTTGTCATCCATATGACATCACTGTCCTCCTCTCCCCAAAATCTTGAGATGAAAAAATCTATGTCAGTGAACTCGGAAAATTTTCAACCAGAGATGTTTCTGTATTGATTAATTCTTGCTCATATTAAAAGTCAGTCTTTTTCTATTTCCTGAAGACAATGCTATTTTCTGTCTTGAAAGACAATGTATGTCTCACCTTCTTAGATTTACTCTAATCTCAGTCCTGGCCAGAAACTAAAAACTAAGATTAAGTGACAGTAGAGTCTGGACAGATATGTGCTAAGTTTGCTAAAAAAGGAAGAGGATGACATACCAAAGGAAAGACAGGATTTACTAATTTGATAGTAGTGATAGGAATTGTGTGTGCCTGGGATTGGAGCTTGAAGGAGCTAGACCAATTGCAAGCACTCTCCCATAATAATACAGGTTACATATTTTGATGAGGATGAGAGAAGACAGTACTAACACACTGCTAGATGGGCTTTTGGAAGTTGGAGAAAGTGATAGATCTCACCAAGTGAGATATAAATACCAAAACTAAAATGGCATATAGTAGAAGAAAAGATAAAAATAAAGAGGCAAAGAATTGTCTACTGGAGTAGATAAACTGCATAAGGCCTGCAAACTCACTAGCTGACTATGTTCTGCAGGAGCCTGGAGGACATTCTGCTTTCTTCAGTAAGTTGAAAGTTTCCCACATTGTTACGAAGATCAGTGTTGACTGTCCTCTGAACTCCAGGATTGATGGCCAGTACATGACACTACATGACATTAGAAAGAAAAAAAGTGTTGACATTAACATCTAAGGACCTGGAATATGTCTGACAAAATGGAAAATACAGAATTCTGAAATAATATAAGGGAGGTGTCAGTGCAGCAAGGTCAGAGTGGCAGCCAGGGGCTGACTCATGTAAAAATATTGAGATACTTGTTAGAACATGGTAAGCTTGGTAAACATAAATGAGTAGCTGACAAAGATTTTTTTTTTAATTTTAATCAAAGGAATTCAAAGATGGATGATTAAGAGGCTGAAGGTTTTTGCCTCTGTCAGTTCAGTTCAATTCAATTACTCAGTCGCGTCCGACTCTTTGTGATTCCATGAATTGCAGCATGCCAGGCCTCCCTGTCCATCACCAACTCCCAGAGTTTACCCAAACTCATGTCCATCGAGACAGTGATGCCATCCAGCCATCTCATCCTCTGTCATCCCCTTCTCCTCCTGCCCCCAATCCCTCCCAAAGCATCAGAGTCTTTTCCAATGAGTCAGCTCTTCGCATCAGGTGGCCAAAGTATTGGAGTTTCAGCTTTAGCATCAGTCCTTCCAATGAACATCCAGGACTGATCTTCTTTAGAATGGACTGGTTGTATCTCTTTGCTGTCCAAGGGACTCTCAAGAGTCTTCTACAACACCACAATTCAAAAACGTCAATTCTTTGGTGCTCAGCTTTCTTGACAGTCCAACTCTCACATCCATACATGACCACGGGAAAAACCATAGCCTTGACTAGATGGACCTTTGTTGGCAAAGTAATATCTCTGTTTTTGAATATGCTATCTAGGTTGGTCATAACTTTCCTTCCAAGGAGTAAATGTCTTTTAATCTCATGGCTGCAATCACCATCTGCAGTGATTTTGGAGCCCAAAAAATAAAGTCTGACACTGTTTCCACTGTTTCCCCATCTATTTCCCATGAAGTGATGGGACCAGATGCCATGATCTTAGTTTTCTGAATGTTGAGCTTTAAGCCAGCCTTTTCACTCTCCACTTCCACTTTCATCAAGAGGCTTTTTAGTTCCTCTTCACTTTCTGCCATAAGGGTGGTGTCATCTGCATATCTGAGGTTATTGATATTTCTCCCGGCAATCTTGATTCCAGCTTGTGCTTCTTCCAACCCAGCATTGCTCATGATCTATTCTGAATATAAGTTAAATAAGCAGGGTGACAATATACAGCCTTGACATACTCCTTTTCATATTTGGAACCAGTCTCTTGTTCCATGTCCAGTTAAGTTCCAGATAACATTGACCAGTTAACATTGGAACAGCCAGTTTTCCAGGAGAAGGAACTTGGAAAGCAAATGTACCATGCGATAAAGATATGAAGTCCTTACAAGCATGCCTGCTCAGTCATGTCCAACCCTTTGCAATGCATGGACTGTAGCCCACCACGCTCCTCCTTGGCTGATTTCCCAGCCAAGAATGCTGAAGGAGGTTGCCATTTTTTCCTCCAGGGGATCGTCCCTACCAAGGAATAGAACCCATGTCTGTGTCTCCTGCATTGCAGTCAGATTCTATACCACTGAACCACCAGGGAAGCTCAAAGCCCTTACACAAAGCAACATTTTCTTGGGTAACCATACACTGGGTAAAGGTAAAGTGTTATCACTAACCAACTGTGTGAAAGTGAATGACTTAAGTTTCCCGGAGATAAGAGTTGATTCATCTGTTACTTGAGGGGGTTATACTAGGTGATTGATCTTTAAAGCATCTTGAAACTTGGGAAGTTAAATATTTTCCTTGTCACTATGTTTTTATACATTAAATGACGTTGCAACTTAGGTTACAAGGTTACTGGATAGGAAGAAAAAGTACTAAAGGAATGTTTGAATCATATAAGGAAGGATCTTGGTCACTCGGAAAATAGGTGCAGGTTGTATGAACATTGTTTAATAATGCTAATAAAGCAAAAGAAAGGCTTCCTCATGACAGATGATTTGCAACAGACCATGTAACAATGATGTGAATATTTCATTACATTCTTCAAGCCTTTGCAATATTTGTGATATGAGAATTTGTAGACATGATTTAATTCATGATTTCTTCATTCAGCAATTACTCATTGAGTGCTTATTTTGTGTCCAGACTACATTGGGCCCTGGGGACATAGAAATTAATAAGATAAAATCTCAATTCTTAAACAGCTCAGAGTCTACTAGGAAAGACAGACATATACATAAATATTATGATGCAAAAGATTTGGTATAATAGAGTATAAACAGAATGCTGCTGATGAATTTGGTAATGACCTTATGTGGACAAGATGCATTTCTACTACAAAGACTGCCTTTCATTCAGTTTGAGTATATCTGCATTATAACAAAGGTGATTCCCATCATTCTATCATAAGTCAGCAAGGCACTTCCTTAAAATCAACAATTGCTGTAGCTATTTACATCAGCTCCACAGTTCTTCTGGGATATCATAAACCCCTTTTCTTTCAGGAGATCTTATTTAACATCTATTTTAATCTAAATATCACAGAAAGAATTCTTACTGGGAAAAAGGGAATACTGTAAATTGAAAATAGAATTTCTTAAATTAGAGTTATGACTCCAATCTGGGCTACTCCCAAGGACCTCAAGGTGGCAGAGGGGAAAGGTTGCAGAAATGAAGGGAAAGAGTAAGCTATTGGGTGGGGGGAAAGGCTGCAAAGCAAGTAAGGAATTGTTTTATGGGTACAAATAGGTAGCATAATATATGACATTAATTTCTACACGTATCATACTGATACTTTGGAGTGAATAATGTCAGATTCATGATCTCTGAAGAATATTTAGCTTTGGGATCAGGGACCAGGCTTGATCACTCAGAGCTTTTGTGTGGCAGAAGTTTCATTACAGTGAAAAAGGACAGAGAAAGCTTCTGACAGACATCAGAAGGGGCCTTATATACTTTAACTAGACCCACTCCCACAACATAGATCTTAAATTAACAAGATTAGAACTAACAATAGAAAGATCTCACCAAACCCACTCAAACAAGTCTTAAGATAACAAGATTAGTCAGAAGGTTCTTGTTAAGAAAGAGAAACATGTCCTCAAGCAATATACATTGTTGTTATATAATCATTCAGTTCAGTCCTTCAGTCTGGTCCAACTCTTTGTGACCCCACGGACTGCAGCACGCCAGACTTCCCTGTTCATCACCAACTCCTGGAGCTTACTCAAACTCATGTCCATTGAGTCAGTGATGCCATCCAACCATTTCATCCTCTGCCATCCCCTTCTCCTGCCTTCAATCAGAAGTACAGAGCTTAAGGAAAAACATACCCTTGAGCAAGATGAGTTGTTTTGTTGTGTAATCATTAGCTCTGGGCTTAAAGAAAGTTAGTTTTAAAGATTGTTGTCATAACAACTCAGAGTTTAAGAAAAATCTATGTGACTAAGACAGAACACTGAAACCATAATCACAGAAAACTAGTCATCTAATTACACTAGGACCACAGCCTTGTCTAACTCAATGAAATTAAGCCATGCCCACAGGGCAACCCAAGACAAACTGATCATGGTGGAGAGGTCTGACAGAATGTGGTCCACTAGCGAAGGGAATGGAAAACCACTTCAGTATTCTTGCCTTGAGGACCCCATGAACAGTATGAAAAGGCAAAATGATAGGATACTGAAAGAGGAACTCTCCAGGTCAGTAGGTGCCCAATATGCTACTGGAGATCAGTGGAAAAATAACTCCAGAAAGAATGAAGGGATGGAGCCAAAGCAAAAAAAAAATACCCAGCTGTAGATGTGACTGGTGATAGAAGTTAAGTCCAATGCTCTAAAGAGCAATATTGCATAGGAACCTGGAATGTCAGGTCTATGAATCAAGGCAAATTGGAAGTGGTCAAACAAGAGATGACAAGAGAAATTCTAGAAATCAGCGAACTGAAACAGACCGGAATGGGTAAATTTAACTCAGATGACCATTATATCTACTGCTGTGGGCAGGAATCCCTCAGAAGAAATGAAGTAGCCGTCATGGTCAACAAAAGAGTCCAAAATGCAGTACTTGGATGCAATCTCAAAAGTGACAAAATGATCGTTGTTCATTTCCAAGGCAAACCATTCAATATCACAGTAATCCAAGTCTATGCCCCAAACAGTAACACTGAAGAAGAGCTGAAGTTGAGCGGTTCTATGAAGACCTACAAGACCTTTTAGAGATAACACCCCCAAAAGATGTTCTTTTCCTTATAGGGGACTGGAATGCAAAAGTAGGAAGTCAAGAAACACCTGGAGTAACAGGCAAATTTGGCCTTGGAATGTGGAATGAAGCAGGGCAAAGACTAATAGAGTTTTGCCAAGAAAAACTGGTCATAACACTGGTCATAACACTGGTCATAGGCACTGGTCATAACAAACACCCTCTTCCAACAACATAAGAGAAGACTCTACACATGGACATCACCAAATGGTCAACACTGAAATCAGATTGATTATATTCTTTGCAGCCAAAGATGGAGAAGCTCTATACAATCAACAAAAACAAGACCAGGAGCTGACTGTGGCTCAGATCATGAACTCCTTATTACCAAATTCAGACTTAAATTGAAGAAAGTAAGGAAAACTGCTAGACCATTCAGGTATGACCTAAATCAAATCCCTAATGATTATACAGTAGAAGTGAGAAATAGATTGAAGGGCCTAGATCTGATAGATAGAGTGCCTGATGAACTATGGAATGAGGTTCGTGACATTGTACAGGAGACAGGGATCAAGACCATCCCCATGGAAAAGAAATGCAAAAAACCAAAATGGCTATCTGGGGAGGCCTTACAAATAGCTGTGAAAAGAAGAGAGGTGAAAAGCAAAGGAGAAAAGGAAAGATATAAGGATCTGAATGCAGAGTTCCAAAGAATAGCAAGAAGAGATAAGAAAGCCTTCTTCAGTGATCAGTGCAAAAAATAGAGGAAAAGAACAGAATGGGAAAGATTAGAGATCCCATCAAGGAAATTAGAGATACCAAGGGAACATTTCATGCAAAGATGAGCTCGATAAAGGACAGAAATGGTATGGACTTAACAGAAGCAGAAGATATTAAAAAGAGGTGGTAAGAATACATAGAAGAACTGTACAAAAAAGATCTTCACGACCCGGATAATCACGATGGTGTGATCACTCATCTAGAGCCAGACATCCTGGAATGTGAAGTCAAGTGGGCCTTAGAAAGCATCACTACGAACAAAGCTAGTGGAGGTGATGGAATTCCAGTTGAGCTATTTCAAATCCTGAAAGATGATGCTGTGAAAGCGCTGCACTCAATATGCAAGCAAATTTGGAAAACTCAGCAGTGGCCACAGGACTGGAAAAAGTCAGTTTTCATTCCAATTCCAAAGAAAGGCAATGCAAAGAATGCTCAAACTACTGCACAATTGCACTCATCTCACAAGCTAGTAAAGTAATGCTCAAAATTCTCCAAGCTAGGCTTCAGCAATACGTGAACTGTGAACTCCCTGATGTTCAAGCTGGTTTTAGAAAAGGCAAAGGAACCAGAGATCAAATTGCCAACATCTGCTGGATCAGGGAAAAAGCAAGAGAGTTCCAGAAAAACATCTATTTCTTTATTGACTATGCCAAAGCTTTTGACTGTGTGGATCACAATAAACTGTGGAAAATTCTGAAAGAGATGGGCATACTAGACCACCTGACCGGCCTCTTGAGAAATCTGTATGCAAGTCAGGAAGCAACAGTTAGAACTGGACATGGAACAACAGACTGCTTCCAGATAGGAAAAGGAGTACATCAAGGCTGTATATTGTCATCCTGCTTATTTAACTTCTATGCAGAGTACATCATGAGAAAGGCTGGACTGGAAGAAACACAAGCTGGAATCAAGATAGCTGGGAGAAATATCAATAACCTCAGATATGCAGATGACACCACCCTTATGGCAGAAAGTGAAGAGGAACTAAAAAGCCTCTTGATGAAAGTGAAAGAGGAGAGTGAAAAAGTTGGCTTAAAGCTTAACATTCAGAAAAGGAAGATCATGGCATCCGGTCCCATCACTTCATGGGAAATAGATGGGGAAACAGTGGAAACAGTGTCAGTCTTTATTTTTGGGGGCCCCAAAATCACTGCGGATGGTGACTGCAGCCATGAAATTAAAAGACGCTTACTCCTTGGAAGAAAAGTTATGAGCCACCTAGACAGCATATTCAAAAGCAGAGACATTACTTTGTCGACTAAGGTTCGTCTAGTCAAGGCTATGGTTTTTCCTGTGGTCATATATGAATGTGAGAATTGAACTGTGAAGAAGGCTGAGCGCCGAAGAATTGATGCTTTTGAACTGTGGTGTTGGGGAAGACTCTTGAGAATCCCTTGGACTGCAAGGAGATCCAACCAGTCCATTCTGAAGGAGATCAACCCTGGGATTTCTTTGGAAGGAATGATGCTAAAGCTGAAACTCCAGTACTCTGGCCACCTCATGCGAAGTGTTGACTCTTTGGAAAAGAGTCTGATCCTGGGAGGGATTGAGGGCAAGAGGAGACGGGGACAACAGAGGATGAGATGGCTGGATGACATCACTCACTCAATGGACCTGAGTCTGAGTGAACTCTGGGAGTTGGTGATGGACAGGGAGGCCTGGCGTGCTGTGATTCATGGGGTTGCAAAGAGTCGGACACGAATAAGTGACTGAACTGAAGACAGAACAATATAGATAAAAAGTTTGTCCCTTTCTCCTCCTCGAGGGCCCTGGACCCCTTCCTCCTTGAGGGCCCTGGACTCCTTATCAACCCATCTAAGAATTTACTCTCTCACTACATTTCATTCTTCCTCTTTTAAACCAATGAACCATGTGGTCACTCTGTTAACTTAAATGCAGAAGCTCCCTGAGGTCAATAATTCTCTCTATAATTTTGTAAATTCAGAGTCCATTGGGGAACTAATGCTCAGGGACATAATGGGGTTGATAGTGGAGAGGTTGGGTCTGGGAGGAGAGGAGGATACAGTCTAGCAAATTCGTGACTGCTTTTAGGATTACCAAAGGAGGAATGGGAGACTATCTTAGGTGAAAGGTGTTATAGGTCAGCATATCTAAAAGTCACAGAAAACACTATACATCATGCCAGTTGATGATTGTGAAAGTAAAACCTGGTAAGAAAAAATTAATTTGTTTTGAAATATGTACCTATAGATTAACCAATTCAGAAGATTGACTCTACAAGTAGTTTTATTAAAAAGAATTCATATTGAAATTTTTTCTAAAAAATAAAAATTATATGTACCAGGTACATTAAAGTCAAGTTAAAAAAAAATCTCCTTTATATTGATTATCTGTACATCAAAAATAACATGATTATTTTTGGTATACATATATTTTAATTCATTTCTATCTCTAATCCTTAGTTATTAACATTTTTCTGAAAATCACTTTAATTTTCCTATTACTTGCTTAATTATAATTCCCCATATTTATATCTTTAAGTGATTTCTCTATAAATCAGATTATCTTGAATTGAGGAAATACTCTTTCTACTGGTACAGAGGTGCATGCAAGATTGATGAACATTTTGCTCAGTAGAAGCTATTCTCAAACTCTAAGCTTTTTCACATTGAAATTTGTGCTTATTGCAGAACAAGTATTTTCATAGGTAGTGTCTTTTAAATCCAATGAAAACTCTTTCTTTGAAATACATTTTTGAAGATAAAACTTGTCAGATTAAGTTTTTACTTATTTACGGTTCATCTAAATGATTTGTCAAATTCACATACACAGTTTTTTAGGAAACTAGTTTTTATTCTGTTTTATCCCTCATATAAATTTTCAAATGAAGCTCCATCAAAAAATCACTTTCATGAATTATAAGATATATTCTGAATCATAAATACAGAATTTTCAAAATTATATATACTATTTGTATTTGCATCTTTTAATGTGTTCAGTTCCTCCCATGATTTCACAGGGGTAAATTGTACTGTCTGTCTACTTGTAAGATTTTGTTCAGTAATTTCAGTTTACTAAAAATTTTACAATGGGAGATTTTTGGTGATCTGTTGTCTAAGATCATTTTGGCTGTTGTAATAAAATATCACAGACTAGATGGCTTAAACGGAAAATAGTTATTTGTCATAGTTCTGAAGTCTGGGAAGTCCAAGATCAAGGTGCAGATTTGATCTCTGACGACCCATTCCTAGTTCATAGATGGCTGTCTTATTGCTGTGTCCTCACATGACCAAGAAAGAACTCTTGGTCTCTTTTATAGGACCAATATATCAATAACCTCAGATATGCAGGTGACAACACCCTTATGGCAGAAAGCAAATAATAACTAAAGAGCCTCTTGATGAAAGTGAGAGAGGAGAGTGAAAAAGTTGGCTTAAAACTCAACATTCACAAATTTAATATCATGGCATCCGGTTCCATCACTTCATGGCAAATAGATGGGAAAACAATGAGTAAGAGACTTTAATTTTGGGGGCTCCAAAATCACTGCAGATGGTGACTGCAGCCATGAAATAAAAGACACTTGCTCCTTGGAAGAAACACTATGCCCAATCTAGACAGCATATTGAAAAGCAGACATATTACTTTGCCAACAAAGGTCCGTCTAGTAAAAGCTATGGTTTTTCCAGTAGTCATGTATAGTGAGAGTTGGACTATAAAGAAAGCTGAACACAGAAGAATTGATGCTTTTGAACTGTGGTGTTGGAGAAGACTCTTGAGAGCTCCTTGGACTGCAAGGAGATCCAACCAGTCCATCCTAAAGGAAATCAGTCCTGAATATTCATTGGAAGGACTGATGCTGAAGCTGAAACTCCAATACTTTGGCCACCTAATGGGAAGAACTGACTCATTGGAAAACACCCCGATGCTAGGAAAGATTGAAGGCAGGAGTAGAAGTGGGTTACAGAGGATGAGATATTTGGATGGCATCACTGACTCAGTGGACATGAGTTTGAGTAAGCTCCAGAAATTGGTGATGGACAGGTAAGCCTGGCGTGCTACAGTCCATGGGGTCATGAAGACTTGGACATGACTGAGTGACTGAACAGAATCCAATTCATAAGGACTCCACCCTCATAGTCTAATCACCTCCCAAAGTACCAATGTCTCAATGGGCTAAAGTCAAGGTATCAGCAGGGCTTCCTACAGATTTCTGGGAGATATTGTTAGCTTGGCTTTTTCAGCTTCTAGAGGCTACCTGCATTCCTTGGCCTGTGGGCCCCTTCCTCCAGCTTCAAAGACAGTGATGTTGCATCTCTCTGGTCATCCTTCTGTAGTCACTTCTCCTTCTCTGTGACCATGCCCTTGAAAAGTTTACTGATTTTAAGGACTCATTTTAAGGATACAACTGGAAAATTCAGGATAATCACCCGATCTGAAGTTTCTAACCTAATCATATCTGCAAGGTCCTTTTGCTATGGAAGGTAACATATGCTTAGATTCCTGGTGATCATTTTGTGTGTAGGGTCTGGACATGGGGTATATTATTCTGCCTACTACAAAAGGTGATATTTCTCAGCAAAGAATATACTGTGTTTATAAGAGAAGATCTAGAGTTCATTATGTCATTGCTTTGAAGGGATAGAAAAAAATGACCAAAACTTGGAATAATTTTTAGTACAATCACAAATGAATGTGTTGATATGCCTTTTTTTTTTTAAACATTGAGTACTACTTTCTCACATATCATCAAAAAATCTATAGCCAGATACAAGATCCAATTTTGACAATTTCTTCATTTTGTAATATCTTAAAACTTCCACTCACAGTGGCCAGATGCCTATTGTCTGGCTAGAAATTAATTTTGTAATTGCTTAAAAAAATTTTCCTGCACAAGCCCATACATATGGCTCAGGTGTGTTTCAATAACTCTGCTATTAGTTTCTTTAATTAGAGCTGGAATTCTGAAAGCACATGCAAACCCCCCACCCCCAAAGGCTGCATGCTGACACAGTTGAATGAAAGCAATAATCAATGAATGGAGCTTCCTTAGATCTTGGGAAAATCTGTAAATTTTAATCCAAAGATTATTTCAAAGATAAATTCAAAGGGAGATATATGTGACACAATTTTAAGATTTTAATAATAGAACTTTGGTCAATCTAAATGATTATATGATTGACAATTTATACATGAATATATATTTAATATTTGTGCATATAGAAACACAAGGCTCCACAAAATGGGGCATGTAAATTTATAAATTTTCTTAAGAGCAGAATTTCTTGAATTTGTTTGTCTTCTCTTTTATGTAACTATTAGAAAGCAAAGACTATTTTGAAAGAGAAGTTATGCAAACTCAAGTGAACACAGGTGATAATCCCTAATACAGATGGGACATCTATGGTTGTCTGAAATTGTTGAAAATGGATAAATTCATGAAGAAAAAACAGTCTATGAAAGCACAAGGTCGATTCAGTTAGACATATTAAATAATGTCCCTCCCCTGGAGGCCATCCCCCCTTTGAAGCCTCTAGGGAAATGCTCTACCTTTCCTCTTCTGGCTCCTGGTAGTCCAGGCAATCCTTGGACTGGGATAACTCTAATCTATGCATCTGTCTTTACATGGTCATTTTCTTTCTATGTGCCTGTCTCCTCTTCTTACAAGGACACCAGTCAGATTGAATTAACAACCCATTCTACTCCTATGCAACTTCATCCTAACTAATTACATTTGTGATGATTCTATTGCCAAACAAGTTCACCTTCTAAGGTACTGGAAGTTAGGATTTGAGCATCTCTCATTGAGGGGGATACTGTTCAACCCATAATAACTGTATTATGTAAAAACACTGATTCACCTATAAGACTTAAAGAGATGATCAATCTAAAGTCAATATGGGTTCTATCTTACTTTTTAACAGGTCAAAAATTAGTCTACATTACTAAATCTAAGTTTAACCTGTCTCACTAATTCAGTTTTCTGATTATTACATTAAACAAGTTTGATATGATTTCTGAAAACTCGTTTAAAATTGAATATATTTGATACATTTATCAATATAGTAAAAACATGAAGGTGCTATTAAATGGGCCAGATTAATTTGTCTTTCCAATTTCAATTCCAATTCTGAATGAATAACTATTATCTCTGATATTCTACATTTATAAGAAACAAAGGGAATAGGCCTGATTTTAGTTCTGACCAATCTGCTCCACTAACCTGATAATATACTAATACTAAAAAAATTATGTACGTGCATGTGGTTGCCTCAGATATTTTACAGAACAAGGCAAGATGTTAGTGAATAAATAAATAAAAGGCATGTACATGTTGAAAAGTCATCTTTCTTAATTTAGGCAATGTGTGAGGTATGATAGATTTCTATTAAACAAAACTAGGCCAAGATGTGACACTTAAAACTGACTACAGATTCTAATTTTTGGAAACCTATGCATGCAGCGATACAGCTGAATTCAGAATTGCCTGCACAGAAATACTCTAGATAGCTATCAACCAAACTTTGTAAAGACTTCCAGAGAAAGACCATCTGGTTTTCATACCTTATCCAGAGCACTTTGTATTTTGTTGGAAAAATAGATTATTTATATTGTATACTTTTCTAATTATCCATAAAATGTGATTATCTTTAAACTGCTGCAAATCATTTTTGGATTGAGATAGTGATCATGCCCAGCATGGTCTCCAGGAATTTATGACAAGCCTGGAACTCCCCATTACTGTGCCTACCCTAAGTATCACTCAATCTTGTCTGACTCTTTGTGGCCCCATGAATTGCAGCATGCCAGGCCTCCCTGTCCATCACCAACTCCCGGAGTTCACTCAAACTCATGTCCATCGAGTCGGTGATGCCATCCAGCCATCTCATCCTCTGTCGTCCCCTTCTCCTCCTGCTCCCAATCCCTCCCAGCATCAGAGTCTTTTCCAATGAGTCAACTCTTCGCATGAGGTGGCCAAATATTGGAGTTTCAGCTTTAGCATCAGTCCTTCCAATGAACACTCAGGACTGATCTCCTTTAGGATGGACTGGTTGGATCTCCTTGCAGTCCAAGGGACTCTCAAGAGTCTTCTCTAACACCACAGTTCAAAAGCATCAATTCTTTGGTGCTCAGCTTTCTTCACAGTCCAACTTTCATATCCATACATGACCACTGGAAAAACTATAACCTTGACTAGACAGACCTTTGTTGGCATATCATGTCACTATTTCTTTCTGAGTCTTTCTCTTGCCAAAAATATTATCATAAAGTGTTTTTATGGTCAGAATAAACCACATATCCTGATTTGCCTGTGCTCTTGCTGTGCTCTTTTTTTCTAGAAATTGTTCTGATTTTTAAATTTTATAATGATGTATGAATTACAAATTAATGCATTAAAATAAGCTAGAATATGCTTGACAGACTTTCACATTGTGCTTCTAACTTCTACAAAGGTCTTGTCCCCTAGTGTGTGAAGCTCAAAAGCAGCAGTCAAGTTTCTCTTCAACATGAGATTAAATAGAAAACATGATTAGCAATAATGAATTACTCTTTCCTGATTCCTCCCAAACAACACATTATATCTTTCAGCAGTGTAATGCCAGGTTCATGCTGATGCTAAAACAGAATGTGTTTTGACATTTTAGGTTTAGGTCAACTAACTCCCTCTGAATATGAGTGGTGGTAGGAAAATAATTACATACCTCTGCGGTAGCAGTGAGGTATTTATTTTTATGAGCGATAGGCTTAGAATATGTTTTTTCTCACCCAGGTATCAGGATGTCACTTTGAAACTCATGTGCATACTAAATCAACTCTGCATTTCAGCAAGAATATATTTCAAAAATTTCTTTTCCCCCAGGGAACAGGAAAGGGATACTTTAAGGTGAAAATTCACAGCACAATCTTCTTGGTTATGCCTAATTTTTTCAACTACTTTCAATCATCTAACAAAAAATTTGTGAAAGAAACAAAGGGACCATATAAAATGGCATACAATAACATATCAGTAGAATTTGAAACAATCAGACAGAATAAGGGATCCCCAAGGGATAAGAAAGCTAGTTGGCTGCTTGACTAATTATGTGCATTAATAGATTTCCATTGGGCCCTCTGGTTTTTAAGAGTTCATTTGATTGCTCGATCAAATTAAAGAGGTATTTCTAGACTCTTCTCTTCTCATGGCCAGGGCATATATGCTAAAACAACAAAATCAGGAATCAAAAAACTTAAATTCGAACTCTTAAAATTTCTAGTTTCCTCTGAATACTCTGAGCTTCACTATTGAAACTCATTTCAGCTTCATTTCACCTGTAAGATGGAGATGATAATAATTTAAGTCAAAAAACTTCTAAGTATTATCATAAGAATAATAATAAAATATGAAATTATGTAAATGCAAATATTGTTAATCTGAATTGACTTGATCTATATCATCAAAACAATAGTACTGCTTTCAATTTATTCCCCTAATATGTAAACAAGTTTCATTCTATTATAGATTATAGAAAGCTATTTCTTTTTTAAAGTATAGGTATCATATCTTACTGAATTTTTTTAGTAGACTTTATTTTTTAAAGCAATTTTGGGATCAGAGCAAAATTGAGCAGAAGGCACAGAGATTTCCCATAAGCCTGTCTCTTACAAATGCATGTCTCTATTAGCATCCTTCACCAGAGTGGTGCATTTGGCATAATCTATAAGCCTACACTGACTTGTCATTATTATTCAAATTCCATAGTTTACATTGGGATTCATTCTTAGTATGTTACATTCTGTGGGTTTGCATGAATTTATAATAATTTATAATATCCTCTATTGTAACATTACATAGAAAAGTTTCACTGTCTAAAAAATCTTCATGTTCCACCTATTCATTCCTCCCCCACCCCAGTCTCTGGGTACCACTGATTTGTTTTACTGCCTTCATAGGTTTGCATTTTATAGAATGTCATGTAATGTAATTATACAGTAATAGATTTTTCAGATAGGCTTCTTTCACTTTAGTCAGTCAGTCCAGTCACTCAGTCATGTCTGACTCTTTGTGACCCCATGGACTGCAGCACAACAGGCTTCCCTGTCCATCCCCAATGTCTGGAGTCTACTCAAACTCATGTCTATCAAATCAGTGATGCCATCCAACCATCTCATCCTCTGTCATTCACTTCTACTCCCACCTTCAATCTTTACCAGCATCAGGGTCTTTTCCAGTGAGTCAGTTCTTTGCATCAGGTGGCCAAAGTGTTGGAGTTTCAGCTTTAACATCAGTCCTTCCAATGGATATTCAGGACTGATTTCCTTTAGAATGGAGTAGTTGGGTTTCCTTGCAGTCCAGGGGACTCTCAAGTCTTCTCCAACACCACAGTTCAAAAGCATCAATTCTTCAGCGCTCCGCTTCCTTTATAGTCCAACTCTCACATCCATACATGACCACTGGAAAAACCATAGCTTTGACTAGATGGACTTTTGTTTTTCACTTAGACTTTGATGCTGGGAGGGATTGGGAGCAGGAGGAGAAGGGGACAACAGAGGATGAGATGGCTGGATGGCATCACTGACTCGATGGGCGCGAGTCTCAATGAACTCCGGAAGTTGGTGATCGACAGGGAGGCCTGGCGTGCTGAGATTCATCCGGTCGCGAAGTCGGACACGACTGAGCGACTGAACTGAACTGAACTGAATGTGCGTTTACGTTTCCTCCATGTAAGGGAGAAGAGAATACCTAATATTTGCGATGTGCCAGTTGTCATTCTATTTAATCCAATTAGGTCTGTAATGAAATGGATGGAATTCCCATTTCTAACACAAA
Organism: Budorcas taxicolor; assembly: GCF_023091745.1. Lineage (NCBI taxonomy): Eukaryota > Metazoa > Chordata > Mammalia > Artiodactyla > Bovidae > Budorcas > Budorcas taxicolor. The sequence continues at coordinate 94,600,250 of NC_068910.1, forward strand.
ATGAATAGGTGGAATTATATTTTGACGTTACGTAGGAGGGCTTCCCTGATGGTTCAAGTGGTAAAGATCTGCCTGCAATGCAGGAGACACAGGAGATGCAGGTTCAATCCCTGGATCCAGAAGATCCCCTGGAGGAGGAAATGGCAACCCACTCAGTATTCTTGCCTGGAAAATCCCACGGACAGAGGAGCTTGGCAGGCTACAGTGCATGGAGTAGCAGTGTCAGACATGACTGAGCATGCACGTGCATGTCTTTTTGTGGCTTGATAGATAGTTTAACACTCAATAGTATTCCATTGTTTAGAAATACCACAATTTGGTTATTCACTCATTTACTGAAGGACATATTGATTGTTTCTAGCTTTTGATGGATTATGAATAAAGCTGCTATAAACATTCATGTGCAGGTTCAACATAAGATTTTACCTGTCTTGGGTAAATATCAAATAATATGATTTCTGGGTCATATAGGGTCTCACAGAGTTGAACATAACTGAAGTGACTTAGCACACATGCACATAGTAAGAATACATGTAGTTTTATTAAAAAAAAACAAAAAAAAAACCAGCCATACTGCCTTTCAAACTGGCTGAAGCATTTAATATTCCCACTGGAAATGAATGAGTTTCTGTTCCTTCACAGTCTCATTCACATTTGATGTTGTCAGTGTTGCTGATTTTGGCCATTCTAATAGGTGTGTAGTAAAGTTTTGTTGTTTCAATTTCCATTTCCCTGATGACATATGATATGGAATATCTTTTCATATTATTTGGCAACTGTATATCTTTTGTATCTACAGAGGTCTTGGCCCATTTTTCAATCATATTGTTTGTTACTGTTGAATTTAAAGAGTTCTTTATACATTTTGGAAAACAATGTTTTAGCAGATATATCTTTTGCAAATATTTTCTTCCAGACTATGGTTTATCTTTTCATTCTCTTTATAATGTCTCTTACAGAGAAGAAATTTCTAATTTTAAAGAAATCCAGCTTATCATTTATTTCATTCATATCTTTTGGCTTTCATGTTAGTATCTATAAAGTCATCACCATGCCAAAGTCATACAGATTTTCTCCTGTTATCTTGTAGGAGTTTTATAGTTTTGTTTTCTACATTTTAGGTCTGTGATTCATTTTGAACTAGTTTTTGTGAAGGGTATAGGGTCTGTACCTAGATTTTTTTTTTTAAATTTGGATGTTCAGCTGTTCCCATGCTATTTGTTGAAAAGACTTTGTTTCATTTTGTGTTTTTTTCCTTTGTCAAATATCAGTTGACTATATGCAGGTCTCCTTCTGGGCTCTCTGTTCTGTTCTATGGATCTATTTGTTTATTCTTCAGTCAATACTATACTGTTATCATTACTGTAGGTTTATAATAAGTCTGAAATTTGGGGAATGTCAATTCTTCAACTTTGTTGTTCTCCTTCAGCATTGCATTGGCTGATATTATTTTGCGTTTCCCTATAGGCTTCCCCAGAGCTGTTCTCCTGGGTTCTCTTACCCTACTTCTCTCCACCTGGGTGCCCTTTCCCAGTAAAATATCTTGCTTTGTCAGCAGATGTGTCTCTTTAGACAATTCATTTTCAAGTGTTAGACAAGAGCCCAGTTTTGAGCCCTGGAAGGGGTCCCCCTTCCTGCAACAAATGGCGACTCTGGCGGGGACTCTTCTTCATTTCAACTGACATCCTGACCACTCAGGGTACTCAGGGGCCAGCTCTCCTGCCAATGGACCAGACCCAGTGGCCACAACTGGGACCCTTTTGTCCCTGGTCTCCTCTTGATGTGGACAACTGGCCAGAGTGCCCCGAGCTGTAAGGAACAAGAAATTTATTGACCTCTCTCTCCTTCCCTCTCTCTTTCCTCTCTAACTCTTCCTATCCTTCCCCGTTTTTCTAGTCCCCCAGTCCTGGATTCAGGAATCTGGTCAAAGGGCCTCAGCCTGAGCTGAGGATTGGAGACTGATCACCTCCTCTTGGCAGAGAACTCAAATTCTGGTTCTGGTCTGGTCTGATTTCTGGTAGGGCTGAGTTCCAGTTCTCCCTTCTCTGGAGGCCCAGGGTAAAGTCCCATAAAGCCTGGGTATCTGCAGGTGGCAGGAGAGATGTAAGGCCACCCCTTTTGCCCCCCTTTCCCGCCTCCTCCCCCTTCTTCTTTCAAGCTGGCTTCCTTTCCTCCTTTTGAAGTCTTTGAAGCTGTTAGTACTTGGATGTGAAGTTCTGTGTTTCTATAGAAGGTTTTTTGAGATACTGTATTCTTGTATTTAAGGGAGTATCTGATGAGGACCGCCAGGTTTTATATTGTGTTTTTTAACTCTGTGTTCTGTGTTGTGATTTTTGATGGCCATTTTGCTTTGTCTGGCTACCATTTGGCTTACACCTGCCGCCATTTTGTTAGAACTTGATTTTCTTTCCCTGTGCCTTGAGACCAGGGCTCTCAGGAACACTTATCTAGACCATCTCTAAGTCCTGAGACTGAGGGAAAAGGGGAAAAAGACTACAAATTTTATTCATTTCAACTGTTTTTTTGTAAACTAGTAAATTTTATATTATAATATCTAATTCATGACTAAACTTAGAAAATGAGGCTAGAACTTGCACTGTGTCTGTCTAAATATGTCTTGGTATGTCTTTGTCTCTGGGTAATATTTTTGAGGTTAATTTGTAAATGAGCTCTATTTAATTGGCTTAAAAAAAAGGTAAGCACTTACAAATCAAATAATTCTAAATTAAACAATAAATTCCAGGTTCATGTGAACTAGGGAATATTCAGTATTAAATACCTGATATTAATGTTTGTTTGTTGACCTATCTAATATAGACATGTCTTAGAGTTTAACATTAAGTAGAATATTTTCCAGAGAAGGCAATGGCATCCCACTCCAGTACTCTTGCCTGGAAAATCCCATGGACAGAGGAGCCTGGTAGGCTGCAGTCCATGGAGTTGCTAAGAGTCGGACATGACTGAGCGACTTCACTTTCACTTTTCATAGGCTTCCCCAGTGGTTTTGAAGTAAAGAATTCCCCTTCAGTGCAGGAGACACAAGAGACAAAGGTTTGATCCCAGGGTCAGGAAGATCTCCTGGAGGAAGATGTGGCAACCCACTCCAGTATTCTTACCTGGAGAAGCCTATGGACCAAGGAACCTGGCAGGGTACAGTCCATGTGGTCTCAAAAAGTCAGAAGTGACTTAGCACACATATGCTTTACAGTTGGTTTGTTGATATCAGCAATAACTTGCTGGGGTTTTAACTAGAATTGTATTGAATTTATGCATCAAGTTAAAAACTTACACTTTAACAATTTTGACTCTTTCTATCCATGAACATAAAATATCTCTCTGATTATTGTTCTTATTTTATTTCCTTCATCAGAGTTTTGTAGCTTTCCTTATATTAACCATGTACATGTCTTGTTAGATTTATACCTTTTTGAGGGTACCAATGTAAACAGTATTCTGTTTTTGATTTCAAATTAACATGTTCATGGGCTGCCCTGGTAGCTCAGCTGGTAAAGAATCTGCCGGCAATGCAGGAGACCCCTGTTTTTTTCCTGGGTTGGGAAGATCCCCTGAAGAAGGGATAGGCTACCCACTCCAGTATTCTTGGACTTCCCCGGTGGCTCAGATGGTAAAGAATCTGCCTGCATTGTAAGAGACCTGGGTTCAATCTCTGGGTTGGGAAGTTCTGCTGGAGGAGGGCATGGCAAACCACTCCAGTATTCTTGCCTGGAGAATCCCCAAGGACAAAGGAATCTGGCGGGCTACAGTCTATGTGGTCGCAAAGAATCGGACACGACTAAGTGACTAAGAATTGCACAGAAGGTAATAATGTAAACGATATTGTGTTTTTAATTTCAAATTAACTTGTTCATTGCTGATATATAGGAAAGCAATTGATGTTTCTATATCAACCTTACATCCTGAAACATTTCTTTAATTGCTTACTAGTTCCAGAGTTTGATGGATGAAACTGGGGCCGATTATACAGAGTGAAGTAAGCCAAAAAACACCAATACAGTATACTAACACATATATATGGAATTTAGAAAGATGGCAATGATGACCCTGTATGCAAGACAGCAAAAGAGACACAGATGTGTAGAGCAGACTTTTGGACTCAGAGGGAGAGGGAGAGGGTGGGATGATTTGGGAGAATGGCATTGTAACATGTATACTATCATGTAAGAAATGAATTGCCAGTCTATGTCTGATGCAGGATACAGCATGCTTGGGGCTGGTGCACGGGGATGACCCAGAGAGATGTTATGGGGAGGGAGGTGGCGGGGGGGGGGGGTTCATGTTTGGGAACGCATGTACACCCGTGGTGGATTCATGTCAATGTATGGCAAAACCAATACAGTATTGTAAAGTAAAATAAAGTAAAAATGAAAATTTAAAAATAAAAAATAAATTGTTTTGGACTTTTTACATGTATGATAATGTCATATGCAGACAAAGACAATTTTATTTCTTCTTCCCAATCTGTTTACTTTCTTTTTTTTTTATCTTATTAAATTCACTAGTACTTCCAGTATGATGTTGAAAAATGACAGAAAAAGGGAACATCCTGCTGTGTTCTTTATTTTAGTGAAAAAGCTGTTAGTTTCTCAACATTTAAGTGTGATGTCAGGTGTACATTATCCTAGATATTCTTTATCATGTGGAAAAAGTTTCCCTCTATTCCTAGGTTACTGAGATTGTTATTGTGAATAAGTATTGGATTTTGACAAATACTTTTTCTGTGTCTACTGATACAATCATGTACTTTTTTTCTTTAATCTGTTGTGATACATTATATTGGCTAGTTGGCCAATCTGATCACATGGACCACAGCTTGTCTAACTCAATGAAACTAAGCTATGCTGTGTGGGGCCACTCAAGAGAGACAGGTCATGGTGAGAGGTCTGACAGAATGTGGTCCACTGGAGAAGGGAATGGCAAACCACATCACTATTCTTGCCTTGAGAACCCCATGAACAGTATGAAAAGGCAAAAAGATAGGACACTGACCTACCAGGTCAGTAGGTGCCAATATGCTACAGAAGATCGCTGGAGAAATAACTCCAGAAAGAATGAAGGAATGGAGCCAAAGCAAAGACAACACCAAGTTGTGGATGTTACTGGTGATAGAAGCAAAGTCTGATGCTGTAAAGAGGAACCTGGAATGTTAGGCCCATGAATCAAGGCAAATTGGAAGTGATCAAACAGGAGACGGCAAGAGTGAACACTGATATTTTAGGAATCAGTGAACTTGGACTGGAATGGGTGAATTTAACTCAGATGACCATTATATCTACTACTGTGGGCAGGAATCCCTTAGAAGAAATGGAGTAGACATCACGGTCAACAATGAGTCTGAAATGCAGTACTTGGATGCAGTCTCAAAAACGACAGAATGATCTCTGTTCGTTTCCAAGGCAACCCATTCAATATCATGGTAATCGAAGTCTATGCCCCAAACAGTAACACTGAAGAAGCTGATATTGAATGGTTCTATGAAGACCTACAAGACCTTTTAGAACTAACACCCAAAAAAGATGTCCTTTTCATTATAGGGGACTGGAATGCAAAAGCAGGAAGTCAGGAAACACCTGGAGTAATGGGCAAATTTGGCCTTGGAGTACAGAATGAAACAGGGCAAAGGCTAATAGAGTTTTGGAAAGAGAATGCATTGGTCATAGCAAACACCCTCTTTCAACAACACAAGAGAAGACTCTACACATGGACATCACCAGAGGGTGAACACTGAAATCAGATTGATTATATTGGGGCTTCCCTGGTGGCTCAGAGGTTAAAGCATCTGTCTCCAATGTGGGGGACCTGGGTTCAATCCCTGGGTCGGAACAATCCCCTAGAGAAGAAACTGGTAACCCACTCCAGTATTCTTGCCTTTAGAATCCCATGGACAGAGAAGCATGGTAGGCTACAGTCCATGGGTTGGCAGAGTCAGACACGACTGAGTGACTTCACTATACTATACTATTCTTTGCAGGCAAAGATGGAGAAGCTCTATACAGTCAGCAAAAACAAGACCAGGAGCTGACTGTGACTCAGATCATGAACTTCTTATTGCCAAATTCAGAATTAAATTGAAGAAAATGGGGAAAACCACTAGAGCATTTATGTATGACCTGAATCAAATCCCTTATGATTATACAGTGGAAGTATAGAAAGTAAGTAATAGATTTAAGAAGTAAGATTTAAGAAGTAAGAAATAGATTTAAGGGACTAGATCTCATAGACAGAGTGCCTGATGAACTATGGACAGCTTCATGACTTTGTACAGGAGACAGGGATCAAGACTATCCCAAGAAAAAGAAATGCAAAAAAGCAAAATGGCTGTCTGAGGAGGCCTTACAAATAGCTGTGAAAAGAAGGGAAGTGAAAAGCAAAGGAGAAAAGGAAAGATATATCCATTTGAGTGCAGAGTTGCAAAACATAGCAAGAAGAGATAAGAAAGCCTTCCTCAGCAATCAATGCAAAGAAATAGAGGAGAACAATAGAATGGGAAAGACTAGCGATCTCTTCAAGAAAATTAGATACCAAGGGAACATTTCATGCAAAGATGGGCTCAATAAAGGACAGAAATGGTATGGACCTAACAGAAGCAGAAGATATTAAGAAGAGGTTGCAAGAATACATAGAAGAACTGTACAAAAAAGATCACGATGGTGTGATCACCCACCTAGAGTCAGACATCCTGGAATGTGAAGTCAAGTAGGCCTTAGAAAACATCACTATGAACAAAGCTAGTGGAGGTGATGGAATTCCAGATGAGCTATTTCAAATCCTGAAAGATGATGCTATGAAAGCACTGCACTCAATATGCCAGCAAATTTGGAAAACTCAACAATGGCCACATGACTGAAAAAGGTCAGTTTTCATTCCAATTCCAAAGAAAGGCTATGCCAAAGAATGCTCAAATTACCACACAATTGCACTCATCTCACACACTAGTAAAGTAATGTTCAAAATTCTGCAAATCTGGCTTCAACAATACGTGAACTGTGAACTTCCAGATGTTCAAGCTGGTTTTAGAAAAGGCAGAGGAACCAGAGATCAAATTTCCCACATCCTCTGGATCATGGAAAAAGCAAGAGAGTTCCAGAAAAACATCTATTTCTGCTTTATTGACTACGCCAAAGCCTTTGACTGTGTGGATCACAATAAACTGTGGAAAATTCTGAAAGAGATGCGAATACCAGACCACCTGACCTGCCTCTGGAGAAATCTGTATGCAGGTCAGGAAGCAACAGTTAGAACTTGACATGGAACAACAGACTGGTTCCAAATAGGAAAAGGAGTACGTCAAGGCTGTATATTGTCACCCTGCTTATTTAACTTATATGCAGAGTACATCATGAGGAACACTGGGCTGGATGAAACACAAGCCGTAATCAACATTGCTGGGAGAAATGTCAATAACCTCAGATATGCAGATGACACCACCCTTATGGCAGAAAGTGAGGAAAAACTAAAGAGCCTCTTGAGGAAAGTGAAAGAGGAGAGTGAAAAAGTTGGTTTAAAGCTCAACATTCAGAAAACTAAGATTATGGCATCTGGCCCCATCACTTCCTGGCAAATAGATGGGGAAACAATGACTGACTTTATTTTGGGGGGCTCCCGAATCACTGCAGATGGTGATTGCAGCCATGAATTAAAAGATGCTTGCTCCTTGGAAAGAAAGTTATGACCAACCTAGACAGGCAAAAGCAGAGACATTACTTTGCCGACTAAGGTCCATCTAGTCAAGGCTATGGTTTTTCCTGTGGTCATGTATGGATGTGAGAGTTGGACTGTGAAGAAGGCTCCTGCTGCTGCTGCTGCCCTAAGTCACTTCAGTCGTGTCTGACTCTATGGGACCCCATAGATGGCAGAATTGATGTTTTTGAACTGTGGTGTTGGAGAAGACTCTTGAGAGTCCCTTGGACTGAAAGGAGATACAACCAGTGCATCCTAGGGAAAATCAGTCCTGAGTGTTCATTGGAAGGACTGATGTTAAAGCTGAAACTTCAGTATTTTGGCCACCTGATGCTAAGAACTGACTCATTTAAAAAGACCCTTATGTTGGGAAAGATTTAAGGTAGGATGAAAAGGGGACGACAGAGGATGAAATAGTTAGATGGCATCACCGATTCAATAGACATGAGTCTGGGTAAACTCTGGGAGTTGGTGATGGACAGGGAGGCCTGGAGTGCTGCGGTTCATGGGGTCACAAGGAGTTGGACAAGACTGAGTGACTGAACTGAACTGAAGTCATACATTATTTTTATTGATTTTAAAAAATGTTCAGTCTTGCATACCAAGGATCTCAGTTGATCACAGTGTATAATTCTTTTTATACATTGTCAAATCCAATTTTTCTAATATTTTGCTGAGGATTTCTGCATCTATTTCATGCATCATTTCTCATCCTATTTCATGAGAGATACGGGTTTATAGTTTTTCTATTTTTTATGATGTTTCTTTTGTTTTTGTATTAGGATAACGCTGGGCTCTTAGAATAAATGAGGAAGTAATCTCTGATTCTGTTGTCTGAGATTGTAGAGAATTGATATATTTTTCCTTAAATATTTGTTAGATTTTTTTGTTTTCAAAGGTTCTTAATTGTTGAATTAATTAAGTCAATAGATAGGTATAGATCCATTGAGATTATGTATTTATTCCTGTTTAAATTTTGTGGATTATGTCTTTCCAGGAATTGGTCCATTTCATCTAGGTTATGAAATTTGTGTACATAGAGTTGTTCATAGTATACCTTTATCATTTTTTCTTGTTCATGGGAAATGTAGTGATGTTTTTCTCTTTCATTTCTGATATTATTAATAGTAATTTATGTCTTCTTTCTTTATTAGTATTTATTGATTATTTCCTAGAACCACCTCTCACTTTCATTGATTTCTCAACTGATTTTCTGAGTTTCATTAAAGCATAAATCAATTTTTAAAATTATTTCTTTTTTTTTCTGTTCTCTTTGGATTTAATTTTCTCTTCTTTTTCTAATTTTTAGGGTGGATGATTGGATCACTAATTTTAGATCTTTCTTCTTTTCTGATATATGCATTCAATGCTGTGAACATCCTCTCTCTGCATTGCTTTCACTGAATCCCACAAATTATAAGTTGTGTCTTCACTGTTCTTTAGTATAAAATATTTAAAAGTTCCTCTTGATATTCTTTGATCCATGTATTACTTTAAAGCCAGCTTTTTCACTCTCCTATTTCACCTTCATCAAGAGGGTTTAGTTCCCCTTCACTTTCTGCCACAAAGTTGGTGTTATCCGCATATCTGAGATTATTGATATTTCTCCTGGCAATCTTGATTCCAGATTGTGCTTCATATGCCTGGCATTTTGCATGATGTAGTTTGCATATAAGTTAAATAAGCAGGGTGACAATATAGAGCATTGAGTACTCTCCTTCCCCAACTTAGAACCAGTCTGTTCTTCCATGTCTGATTCTAACTGTTGCTTCTTGACCTGCACACAGGTTTCATAGGAGGCAGGTCAGGCAGTCTGGTATTCCCATCTCTTTAAGAATTTTCCACAGTTTGCTATGATCCACACAGTCAAAGGCTTTAGCATAATCAATTAAACAAAAGTAGATGTTTTTCTGTAATTCTCTTGCTTTTTCTATGATCCAACAGATGCTGGCAATTTGATCTCTGGTTCTCTGCCTTTTCTGAATCCAGCTTGAACATCTGGAAGTACTCAGCTCACTTACTGTTGAATCCTAGGTTGGAGAATGTTGAGCATTACTTTGCTCGTGTGTGAAATGAGTGCAATTGTGCAGTAGTTTGAACATATAGATATATATATATATATCCATATGTGTATGTTTGTATATATACATATGTTTTTGGTTATATGATAAATGATCATTTCCTATTGACCTCGAAGAAAGAAAGAAAGAACAAAGTGAATTTGCTCAGTCATGTCTGACTCCTTGCGACCCCAAGGACAGTAGCCTACCAGGGTCTTCCGTCTATGGGACTTTCCAGGCAGGTGTACTGGAGTGGGTTGCCATTTCCTTCTCCAGGGGATCTTCCTGACTCAGGGATCGAATCCAGGTCTCCCACATTGTAGGCAGATTCTTTTACTGTCTGAGACACCAGGAAGGCATTGACTATGAAGGTGGACTTAAAAGAAAAATCTGATGGTATTGAGGTATAACTGACAAAATTGTAAGATATATTGTATTAAATGATATGTTGATATGTAGGTTTTCTCTTATCTGAACTTCCTGGATCTCTGGTGTGGTGTCTGACATTAGTTTGGGGAAATTATCTATGATAATTGTTTCAAATTATTTTCTGTTCCTCTCTTTCTCCTCCTGATATTCCCATTATGCATATATTATACCTCTAGTTGTTGCCCCATAATTCCTGGATATTTTGTTGTGTTCCTTTGGTCTTTTTTCTCTTTTCATTTTTTAATTGAAATATATTTAAGCTTAGACATTATTCTTTTTTTCAGCCATGTCCAGTTTACTAATAAACCCATAAAAAGCATTTTTAAAATTTTTGTTACAATGGTTTTGATACTAGCACTTCTTTATAGTTCTTAGAATTTTGATTTCTCACTTACATTGATCATCAGTTTGTTGTTGTTATTTCTTCTCTTATTTTCTTTTTAAAATTTTATTTATTTTTAATTGGAGGATACTTGTTTTACAATATTGTGTTGATTTCTGCCATACATCACCTTGAATCAGCCAAAAGCATATATAGGTTTCCTGTCTTTTGAACCTCTCTCCCAGCTCCCACATAATCTTTCCCCTCTAGGTTATCCCGGGGCACCAAATTTGAGCTCCCCGTGTCATACAGCAAATTCACAGAACTATCTATTTTACATATGTAAGGTATACGTTTCAATGCTACTCTATTTGTCTCACCCTCGTCTTCCTTCACTGTTTCCACAGGTTATTCTCTATGTCTGCATTTCTATTGCTGCCCTGCAAATCGTTGCAGCTGCCCTGCAAAATAAATCATAGTTGCTTTAAGTATCTAGTCTTGTAATCCCAATATCCCTTTGATATTACAGTCCTGTTCTGATGCTTGCTTTGTCTCTCCATGCTGTGTTTTTGCCTTTTAATATGTCTTGAATTTTGTCTTGATAGCCAGGCCTGATCTACCTGTCAGTGATTCCTGCAGAAATCTTTTCTAATAAGCTTTTGCTCTTATAAGTGGCAATTTTCTATATTCGCTTACTGGTCTCTCCAGTTTAGGGGAAATATTTTCCCATGTGAACTCACTCCTCTTATGAATCTAAGAAAAGTTGTTGCTTTTTCAGCTTGTCATTTTACTCATTATGAGGATTTAGTTGAAACTTCCAAACTTCTTTCATGCTGGACTAGAAATCAGAAATCCTTCTTACTGATTTTGACTAACCTAGTTTACAGAAAATATATGCTTCATACATGATGCTTAGTAAACACAGCCATTTAAAAAAAAACAAAGTTTGTTGCCTGGGGAATTTGAAGCAGTGTGTTTCCTCTACATAGTGGAGGAAACATAGTGTGGAGGAAAAACAGTATGGGGGGAAAAATGTATTTTTCCTCTACAACCAAATTTAGTTAAGTATCACCATCACATGAAACTTCCCTGCTTACTTCATCTGGGTCCTGATTATCTGAATCATTAGAACTTATATAATGATATAAATAAATAACATTTTATTGTGTCATATAAAGATACTGAAATGAATAAATATGTATTTATCTGTTTTCTCCACCAATATAAAAACTTACCCAAGGCAGGTTCATGTCTTCTATTGTCATTACTTGTGAGATAACTAGTCTCTAAAATGCAATATTTTTTGAAAGTTTGATCAGAATGAATCTTCAGAGATACCTCTTTTCAATTAATATGTTATTATTGGATAACTTGTCTCATATAGTATATAAGATCACTGGACATCACTATATAAACATATTTGGAGCAGGTAACATGTTGCTAAGTAGGTATGAAAGTGAAGTCATTCAGTCGTGTTCAACTCTGCGACCCCATGGACTGTAGCCTACCAGGCTCCTCTGTCCATGGGATTTTCCAGGCAAGAGTACTGGAGTGGATTGCCATTTCCTTCTCCACCAGATCTTCCCGACCCAGGGATGGAACCTATGTCTCCCACATTGTAGACAGATGCTTTACTGTCTGAGCCACCAGGGAATTCACTATTTAGGGCTTATTAATAAGCTTATTTTTATTAATGTGCTGAATTTATGAGAGTACAATACCAGACCACCTGACCTGCCTCTTGTGAAATCTGTATGCAGGTCAGGAAGCAACAGTTAGAACTGGACATGGAACAACAGACTGGTTTCAAATAGGAAAAAGAGTACATCAAGGCTGTATATTGTCACCCTGCTTATTTAGCTTATATGCAGAGCACATCATGAGAAACGCTGGACTGGAAGAAACACAAGCTGGAATCAAGATTGTCGGGAGAAATATCAATAACCTCAGATACACAGATGACATCACCCTTATGACAGAAAGTGAAGAGGAACTAAAAAGCCTCTTGATGAAAGTGAAAGTGGAGAGTGAAAAAGTTGGCTTAAAGCTCAACATTCAGAAAATGAAGATCATGGCATCCAGTCCCATCACTTCATGGGAAATAGATGGGGAGCGTGGAAACAGGCTTTATTTTTTGTGGCTCCAAAATCACTGCAGATGGTGATTGCAGCCATGAAATTAAAAGACGCTTGCTTACTCCTTGGAAGAAAAGTTATGATCAACTTAGCATATTGAAAAGCAGAGATATTACTTTGCTGACTAAGGTCCATCTAGTCAAGGCTGTGGTTTTTCCTGTGGTCATGTATGGATGTGAGAGTTGGACTGTGAAGAAGGCTGAGCGCTGAAGAATTGATGCTTTTGAACTGTGGTGTTGGAGAAGACTCTTGAGAGTCCCTTGGACTGCAAGGAGATCCAACCAGTCCATTCTGAAGGAGATCAGCCCTGGGATTCCTTTGGAAGGAATGATGCTAAAGCTGAAACTCCAGTACTTTGGCCACTTTATGCGAAGGGTTGACTCATTGGAAAAGACTCTGATGCTGGGAGGGATTGGGGGCAGGAGGAGAAGGGGATGACAGAGGATGAGAAGGCTGTCACTGACTCGATGGACGTGAGTCTGAGTGAACTCCGGGAGTTGGTGATGGACAGGAAGGCCTGGCGTGCTGCGATTCATGGGGTCACAAAGAGTCGGACATAACTGAGCGACTGAACTGACTGAACTGAACTCCTCATCTGCTTTTGTTCACCTATCATCCACATTGGTGGAAATCATGAAGTGACACAGAATATAAAATTAACTTCTGATTATTTTCTTGAGTTACCAGTATGTACCAAGTTTCCCTCACAAAGTGAAATGTAATTCAGGGACATCAATCTTAAAAACAAGCTAGATAAAAGGCACATACTGCCACTAAAATTTCCCTATTACACCTATGGACTCTGTTAAAATACTAATGCTACAAACTGAAAAAGAAAAAAAAAAAGAATTCTATGTGCAAATTTGTAACCTAATATGGTTAGCGAGCTCATAATGAACTATATTACATGAAGTAGCATTTTGTTATGGAACATGGTTTTCACTTCTCTCGTACTTCTTTTCATTAAAACAATGAGCACATCATAATGAATAAAACATTTGTATGTCATTTATTATATCCACTACTAAGATGCCAATACTGACCATAAAGTGAACTCATGCTCTCCCATGTCCATGTCAAAAGACATTTAATAAGTGTCGAAGAATTGTTGAGACAACAAAAGCTTAGGTTTCCCAAAGGCTGTCAACATCTGATTATCTTTTGGAAATCTAAATACTTTTCATTTCAGAAAAGAGAGAACATGAATAGATGGAATTTGACCTTTTATGTCATATAGATAAAATAAATCTAATTTACTTTGTGCTAAATATCATTCTGTAATTATAAAAAATGCACCTTTGTGGTAATAAAAATAACTAGAATGGATTTGTACAAGTATGGAGAATTCTGTTGCCATCTAAGTCATTCGATTCTACAGTATTTGCAAATAATTAAAGTTACATATACTAATATATAAATTCTGTCTCACTGACCTGATGCCATCAGGAACTAAGGTAATTGGTTTAAGTTCAGTCACTCAGTCATGTCTGACTCTTTGCAACCCCATAAACCACAGCACCTCAGGCCTCCCTGTCATCACTAACTCCCAGAGTCCACCCAAACCCATGTCCATTGAGTCAGTGATGCCATCCAGCAATCTCATCCTCTGTCATCCCCTTCTCCTGCCCTCAATCTTGCCCAGCATCAGGGTCTTTTCAAATAAGTCAGCTCAGGGTCTTTTCAAATAAGTCAGTCATCAGGTGGCCAAAGTATTGGAGTTCCAGCTTCAACATCAGTCCTTCCAATGAACATCCAGGACTGATCTCCTTTATGATGGACTGGTTGGATCTCTTTGCAGTCCTAGGGACTCTCAAGAGTCTTCTCCAACACCACAGTTCAAAAGCATAAATTCTTCGGCACTTAGCTTCCTCTGTAGTCCAACTCTCACATCCATACATGGCTACTGGAAAAATCATAGCCTTGACTAGATGGACCTTTGTTGGCAAAGTAATGTCTCTGCTTTTTAATATGTTTTTTTTGCATTTCTTTTTCTTGGGGATGGTCTTGATCCTTGTCTCCTGTACAATGTCACGAACGTCTGTCCATAGTTCATCAGGCACTGTGTCTATCAGATCTAGTCCCTTAAATCTATTTCTCACTTCCACTGTATAGTCATAAAGGGTTTGATTTAGGTCATACCTGAAGGGTCTAGCCATGAAATTAAAAGGTGTTTACTCCTTGGAAGGAAAGTTATGACCAACCTAGATAGCATATTGAAAAGCAGAGACATTACTTTGCCAACAAAGGTCTGTCTAGCCAAGGCTATGGTTTTTTCAGTGGTCATGTATGGATGTGAGAGTTGGACTGTGAAGAAAGCTGAGGACCAAAGAATTGATGCTTTTCAACTGTGGTGTTGGAGAAGACTCTTGAGAGTCCCTTGGACTGCCAGGAGATCCAGCCAGTCCATTCTGAAGGAGATCAGCCCTGGGATTTCTTTGGAAGGAATGATGCTAAAGCTGAAACTCCAGTACTTTGGCTACCTCATGCAAAGAGTTGACTCATTAGAAAAGACTCTGATGCTGGGAGGCATTGGGGTCAGGAGGAGAAGGGGACGACAGAGGATGAGATGGCTGGATGGTGTCACTGACTCGATGGATGTGAGTCTAAGTGAACTCTGGGAGTTGGTGATGGACAGGGAGGCCTGGCGTGCTGCGATTCATGGGGTTGCAAAGATTCGGACATGATTGAGCAGCTGAACTGAATTGAACTGAATGGTCTAGTGGTTTCCCCCACTTTCTTCAATTTAAATCTGAATTTGGCAAGAAGGTGTTCATAGTCTGAGCCACTGTCGGCTCCCAGTCTTGTTTTTGCTGACAGTATAGAGCTTCTCCATCTTTGGCTGCAAAGGATATAATCAGTCTGATTTCGGTGTTGACCATCTGGTGATGTCCTGTGTCAAGAAACACCTGGAGTAACAGGCAAATTTGACCTTGGAGTACAGAATGAAGCAAGGCAAAGGCTAACAGTGTTCTGCCAAAAGAATGCACTGGTCATAGCAAACACCCTCTTCCAACAAGTAAGGTAAACATTGGCAATTTTGTAAATTCTAAATCTCACTACTTTAAACACCAATATTTCAAACTGTTAACCATATTTGTCTAAATTCTTTCTGGCATGTTTTTCATCTGAGAAAAAAATCTTTCCTACATTTTTACACTAACCAAAAACAAAGAAATGAGTAATTTAAAATTTTGGATTAATAAACATTCAATTAGTCCAAAAATATAAATAATATATACACAAATATAAATAATATATTGAAAAGTGAGGAATGTTGCTAACGTCATATTTCTTGACATGAGGACTAAGTAGAATTAAGATTCGTAGAATCTATATATTAGATTTTATTATAAAATGTTAGCCAATTAGGAAGGTGAAATTAGCATGTATGAAAGGAATGCTAATCTATTTCTAAATTTATTTTGATGTTAATTATATCCACTGATTTTTGCAACTTATGTCATGATAATTAAAAGAATGATTGGTATATGTAGAAATATTGAAAAAGGAAGAAAGGCAAGTAGCAATGGCAGATGTTCTCAAATCTCTCAAGGGGATTAATCCATTGCCCTTACATGTAATCAGTAATTACTTCACAAAAGGTAATGCATAGTTAGCAGCATCATTATTAACACTTAAGAAAGAATATAAGATAGTCAATGTTAAGTGCCAATTAAGTAGACTAGAAGAGGTCTAGAAAAGATTTGTGAATGAGAT
The DNA here is from genome assembly GCF_023091745.1 of Budorcas taxicolor. NCBI lineage: Eukaryota > Metazoa > Chordata > Mammalia > Artiodactyla > Bovidae > Budorcas > Budorcas taxicolor. The sequence goes on from NC_068910.1 coordinate 94,616,611, forward strand.
AAGAACTTGACCCATAAGAAAGGAAAGAACTTAGAGAAATGGAAAGGAAGGCAGGCAGTGTTCTTTACCTGAGCATTGATATGAATAACAATACTAAAAGAACATGTATTTCTGTATTTGGTTGGATGTGTACAACTTATGTTTCATAAATGTGTAAGATTATACTTATGTAGGAATAAAAGCACCATATTTACATAGCCATCAATTCAATGTCCAATCTGCGTATCATTTAGAGTTTGTTACTGTACTGTTGATCAGTTCTGGACACCAGCCAGTAAAGTGACAAGCACTCAGCCTTAAATTAGAGAAAGAAATGGAAAAAAAGAAACAAGGAAAAATAAAATATGATGACCATAACATGAATGTATTATAGATTTTAATGGCAGAGTGATTGGATTTGGTTATAATTATGATTAAATCCTTTTAGTTTTTTAGTAGTAGAGTTATCAATCACATTATTTAAATTAAACATATGTCCATCAAATTTACATTGCAATATAATCAAATATATATATAAAAAATGGGTTTTAGTGAGGAAAATACCCTTGGAGTCTAGAAAAAGTAGCCACTTTTTCGCTTTTAAAGGCATTTTGTTTTCCAGAATGACATTTAAGATCAAAATATCATAGAGCCAAAATATATAATGACTCTTTTATCATTAATAAGAGATAAATCATGATTAATAGAAAATTATTCACAGCATAGCAATTAAGAATTTGAGCTTTTGAGTGAGGCAGACCTGGATTCAAATCTCAGTTTTCCAATGTATTTCTGTTTGAATTCGGTGAACTTGGTGCCCTCTTGAATGAAAAGAGGATGTGATCAGTGTACACCTATTAGAGTTTGCCTTATTTTCTGTAGAATTAAGGTGTTAATATCGTCAATGTGCTTAGCTCTGGGCATGACACAGAGTAAGTTCAGTGAATGATTGTTCTTTGTATTTACCCTTTGCCTCTTAATACCATACTTTTGTGTCTGCTATGTAAATTTAATATGGTATAGTTGAAAGACTGGGTTATAGAAATGGGATAACAATCCAACATATGCTGTGCTCTGCTTAATTGCTCAGTAATGTCTAACTCTTTGTGACCACATGGACTGTAGCCTGCCAGGCTCCTTTGCCTATGGAGATTTTCCAGGCAAGAATATTGGAGTGGGTTGTCATGCCCTCCTCCATTAGAGATTCCCAACCCAGGGATTGAACTCAGGTCTGCACTGTATGCTGATTCTTTACCATCTGGGCCACCAGGGAAGCCCTTGAATACTGAAGTGGGTAGCCCATCCCTTCTTCAGGGGATCTTCCAGACCCAGGAATTGAACTGGCATTTTCTGCATAAACGGTAGATTCTATACCAGCTAAGCTGCCAGGAAAGTCCCCCAATCCTACATATGCTAATAAGTATAGCTCAGTTGGTTGCTAGCTTCCATAGACTATAAATTCTAGCTCCATAAAAAATTCCTCCCAATATTTGTGAGGTTGCTCTTAGTTGCCTTTCAGATTTTTTCTTGCATTAGCTATGTTACAAAATTAATTACTTTTGTTTATTTATTCAGCCTATTTAAACTAAAACAAACACAATTCATGCATTTCTTTTATCCTCTATCCCCAACTTCTGGCAACTGACAATCTATTCTCTGTATCAGCTTGGTTTGTTTACTGTTCATTTATTTTTTAGTCTATTTATTTATAAATTCTACATGCAAGAGAGATCATACAGTATTTTTTTTCTCTCTCTGACATGTTTCACTCAGTATAATACCTTTGAAGTTCATCCATATTGTTACAAATGGCAAGGTTTCATTTTTTACAGCTGAATAATATTTCTGTGTGTGTGTATATCACATTTTCCTTATCCTTTCATTCACTGGTGGATACTTAAATTGTTTCCATATCTTGGCTATGTAAATACCATTACAATAAACATTGGGGTACATACATCTTTTCAAGGTAGTGTTTTTGTTTTCTTCAGATTAATACTCAGAAGTAAAATTGGATCATATGATGGCTCCATTTTTAATTTTTTGAGAAAACTCCACACTGTTTTCCACACTGGCTCTATGACTTTACATTTCCACCAATAGTGCACAGGTGTTTTCTTTTCTCTACATCCTTGCCAGCATTTGTCTTTTTAATAACAACCATTCTAACAGGTTTGAGGTCATAATCTCATTGTGGCTTGGATTTACATTTCCCTGATTAATGATGTGGTATATCCTATTCTATTGAAATATATGTTTTTATACCAGTACCTTACTGTTTTGATTACTATACTTTTGTAATATAGTTTGAAATCTATGCCTACAGCTTTGTCATTTTTTCTCAAGGTTGCATTCAAGGTCTTTATGGTCCATACAAATTTTAGGATTGATCATTCTATTTCTGTGAAAAATGCTTTTAAAAAATCTTGCTTATTTCATTTGAACTCCATTGTGGTTTTTTTTTTTTTCTTAAGACATTTTAAAGTAGAGACTATAATGGTTACTGAGGTCAGCTTCTTTTTCCTTAACTTTTCTCCATGAGATTTTGTCAAATACTTGACATATAATTTGACAGTTTGTCACAGCTTCACCAAATTTTTTATATCTTTTTCTACACATTGCCAAATGACTCTCAAGAAATGTTATACATTTCTTTCAGTGGAATGTAAAAGTGAATGATATCTGAAAGTCTAATAGTTTTAAAAGATTTTGCTTTTGTGAAAAAAGCTGTGGACTCTGATATAATAGGCATTTCATAGGTATTAATACTAAGTGTAAGACTGAATACATTAAAAATGCTCTGAGTATCCATTTCCCATCTTTACAATAAATTAGTTAAAGTACACTAATGAACATATTCACTTAATAAAAATGCAATAATATATCTGAAGAGTGTAATGCCACTCAGATATGTGTATATATATATACACACACTATATATATCTACACACACATATATATTTATACATCTATATACATATATATTTAAGTGTGCTATATTAAATAATATATAAATGTATAATAAATATATATTTGGAAAACAATTAAAAGTTAAATATTAAGGCAAATCAAAATACAAGCCTTATATTTGTGAAAGAATTGCTTGTAAGAAATGAAAAAAATTAGTAATTTAGTTTTCATGCAAAGATGTAACATTTGTTCTGTAAAAGTCAGAGTTTTAGGCAGGTCACAGTCAGCACAGGAATCTAAAAAAGGGAATTTTAAGAGAGAGAGGGGGGAAAGTAAATTATTCCAACCCTAAGTAGGTCATGTCCTCAGAAATCAGAAGTAGGGCTTCACTGGTGATCCACTGTTTCAGAATTCACCTTGCAATTCAGGGGACATCAGCTTGATCCCTGATTCAGGAAGATCCCACATGCCCCAGGACAGCTAAGCCCATGTGTGGCAACAACTGAGCCCACTCACCTCAATTACTGAAGTATGCGCGCCCTAGAGCCTGTACTCTGCAACAAGAGAAGTCATTACAATGAGAAGCCTTCATGCACTGCAACTAGAGTAGCTGCCTCTCATGGCGCCTAGAGAAAGCCCACATGCAGCAGCAAAGACCTAGCACAACCAAAAATCAATAAATACATTTACATGTAAAAAAGAAACCAAAAGTAATTGATTACCATTGTGCTTAGTCCTAGGAAATAGGCTTCATTTTCCTATAGAGAGAACATTTCCTAAATGAATGAGAATAGCTCACATCAACATGAAATAGAGCTACAAAAAATCTTTATAGATTTCTGAGTAGATAATTCAGTCATACAGGTCTGGCTCTGGGGGCTTGCACATGTCCTGATACTCTTCTGTTTTAGCCCTCTTGGTAAATTTTGTTTGGTTGTTTTCCTCTTAGCTGGGTGTTCAGTCTTTTATCAGTCTGATCAGGCCACTTAACTGTCCCTACTTGTCTTGCATCCAGATATCCAGTCCTGAGTGAAAATGATCTTGCTTAGCCTGAGTCCCAACAAGCCTGAGTCTAGTCCCAGCAATGCTCTGCCTTTATTCTGGGCATATTTTCTTAAATTCTGGGTATATGTCATATATTTTGATGGTATAATATAACATTTATAAAACTAGGACAAAAGTAGCTAACACTTTGGGGAAAACCTAGATTCAACAAATTGCATTTCATCACAAATAATTCTAGTAAATTGAAAAAATAATTGCCAATTTGGTGAATGAACTGTGATGTGGTAGTTTGGATTCCAATCAGGCAGTTAAACATTTTTCAGTTAATAAATAAAACTATGAAATTAAAACAAAAAATACCATGAACTTGACAAGGTTTGGGATATGTTAATAGACAGTAACATCCAAATTTGTAATCAGTGGTAAAAATCAAAGGGCCATTCAATCATTAGTAAAGATATAGTTTGTGAGTTCATTATAGACTAATCTTATTTTCATTTCTGATTGGTAGTTTAAGGGAAGCTATACATAATAAATATGAATGTGAGCAATGCATTTAACATGGTAATTTGTGAGCATTTGAAAGATTTTCCTCTTCCACTAAGTGTATACACAGCTTTGGAAAGAACACACAGAGAGCAGGGAGGACAGGAAATATCTCTAGTGTCTATTAAAGCAACAGAACTGATTCTGACAATAGATAGGATGGTTACAGCTCAACAGCTTCACAGCCCTGTCACCATATCTTTGTGGATAAAATGCAGAAACACACAGAATGCTAGTAAAGGACTGTGGATTGAAAGACAGCTGATTGCTGATTAATGGATCATTGTCTACTGTGATAAGGTCTCAAGCAATATGTTTTGGAATTCTGTTCCTTTGAAAATGGCCCATTCAACAGTTTTATCAACAGCTTTTCTGAACACACAGAAGTCATGGTCATCGTACTTGTGGGTGACACAAATCTAGATTATCTAGTTAATGCATTGCCAGCAAGATTTGGATTGTAAGATCTTGCCAAGTTTGAATAATGGCCTGAACCAAACAAAAAGAAATTGAATGGATAAAGCAAAGATCCACACTTAGTCTAAAAATTCAAATAAAAAAAAATAAACCTCAGTTGCAACGAAGTTAAAATCAATGAATTAATGCCATTTTAGGTAAAATTTATTTTGAAGACCTGGATAACCCTAAGATCCAACCACACAAGTTAATATAATCTGTGATTACCACAAATGAATTTAGGATTCATTGAGGGAGATTAGTATAGAACAAGACAAGGCTATACCGTGATCATCATGCATAAATTTGGGATGTATTCCTAAAAATATAATGTATCATGTATAAAATAAACTTCCTGTCTTCTGTGTGTCCAGTTTTATGACATTTTAAGGGAATGGAATCATAGGAAAGATTACTTAGCATGTTGACAAAAATGTACAACATGAAACATTCCAATGAAATATATATTGAAACACAGTTAATTGTTGTATGGAAGAAGTGGCAAATATCAAGGCTTGAGAGATTGGTGAGTAGAACAGAGTCAATGACTCACTGGGGCCTGTGTATATAAATGATGCTGGAAGGAAACTGTATTTGAAATCCATGCCCATCAAATGACAACTTTGCTCAAGAAATGTCTTTTAGTTACAGATGTTATCAGTTGAGACTAGGCTGCCCAGAGGGAAAAACATAATTAAAGTGACAATAGGTGAATTGCTGCAGGGAAGCCAAGAATTATCAATAACATACCTTAAATGTCAGAAATGATTTTTCTGACAATTTCTAACTGTGGTAGATTACATATTGCTCCCAATTATCAGAAAAATCATCTCTGACATTTAAGGTACATCTCTCACAGGTAGACGCAGCAGTCACACAGCAACCAGTAAAGATCTATAGTTGCCTCCCCTGGAGAGTCACATGATTTGCAGTGCCTCCATGTGAGCTGTATTCTTTCCTTTTTTTTTTTTTTTTAAATTTATTTATTTACTTTGGGTTGTGCTCCATCTTCACTGCTGCACGAGCTTTCTCTAGTTCCGGTGAGTGGGGACTACTCTTCATTAGATGCATGGGTTTCTCATTGCAGTGGCTTCTCTTGTTGCTGAGCCTAGGCTCTCAGGCATGTAGGCTTCAGTAGTTGTGGCATATGGGCTCAATAGTTGGAGTTCCTGGGCTCTAGAGCACATGTTCAATAGCTGCGGTGCACAGGTTTTGTGGCTCTGTGGCATGAGGGATCTCCTCTGACTAGGACTGCACCCTTGTCTCCCACATTGACAGGTGGATATTTTACCACTGAGCCACCAGGGAAGCCCATGGTGTTCTTTTCTTAAAGGTTGGCTATGGGGCTTACTTTAGCCAATAGAATGCAAGGGAAGTGACATGAGACACTGGAAAAAAGGGTCTTCCCCCACAAGGATATTAGGAGGTTCAACCACCTCATTTTCCTTCCCCTACAAGAACAAGATAGGATCTGCATATTAGCCTAGATCCAGGAAGCAGACCATAGGAAGCATGGCTAAAGACCTGCGATAGATGCCTAGGTGAAGTATAATGTGAGGAATAAATAATCCTGTGCTATGTTGTGCTTATTCACCCAGTTGTGTCCAGCTCTCTGAGGACCCATAAATTGTAGCCTGCCAAAATGGAATTTTCCAGGCAAGAATACTGGAATGGGCTGCCAATTCCTTCTCCAGAACTTCCTGGGATCAAAACACATCCATAGGTTGATTCTTTACCTCTGCTGCCTAAAATTTGGAGATTTTTGCTACAGAAAAATTTCCTGGCAAAATCTGTGTGACTAAAACACCACAAAACCCAAAGAGAGTTTCTGTGATAGAGACTCTTAGGCCTCATCAAGCTTCCATGATGCTCTTTGAGTGGTTAAACTTAAATAAAAAGCTTGAAACTTTTAAATAAGCTTGTCAAGTGAAGGCCTGGAGACAGAATATGAGAGTTTGAAAGTATATATTTAGTTATCTTCAGAAAGTAGTTATAACAAAGATAGAATACTTGCTCTCATTTTGATAAGAAACTATCTAATAATTGCAAATACTTCAAAGTATCATGGGCTTCTTCTGAGGTGGGATGCTTCCCATCACTGAAGCCATGAAGACAGCATATTAAGAAGCAGAGACATTACTTTGCCAACAAAGGTTCATATAGTCAAAGTAGTCATGTATGGATGTAAGAGTTGGACCATAAAGATGGCTAAGTGCCAAAGAATTGATGCTTTCAAAATGTGTTACTAGAATTGAGCTGCATGAGCTGCTTGTATGTTTTGGAGATTAATTCTTTGTCAGTTGTTTTGTTTGCTATTTTTGTCTCCCATTCTGAGGGGCCACCTTTTTACCTTGCTTACAGTTTCCTTTATTCCAATTAAAAAAAAAAAAAAATGGGCCAAAGAACTAAACAGACATTTCTCCAAAAAAGACATACAGATGGCTATCAAACACATGAAATGATGCTCAGCATCAGTCATTATCAAAGAAATGCTAATCAAAACCACAATGAGGTACCATTTCATGCTGCTCAGAATGTCTGCCATCAAAAAGTCTACAAACAATAAATGCTGGGGAGGGTGTGGAGCAAAGGAAATCCTCTTACACTGTTGGTGGGAATGCCAACTAGTGCCACTATGGAGAACAATGTGGAGATTCCTTAAAAAATTGGAAATATAACTGCCATATGACCCAGCAGTCGCAATGCTGGGCATACACAGCAAGGAAACCAGGATTGAAAGAGACAGGCAAACCCCAATGTTCACTGCAGCACTGTTTACAGTAGTTAGGACACAGAAGCAACATAGATTTCCATCAGCAGACAAATGGATAAGAAATTTGTCATACGTATACACAATGGAATATTACTCAGCTGTAAAAAAGAACACATTTGAGTTGGTTCTAATGAGTGGATGACTAGAGCCTATTATACAGGGTGAAGTGAGTCAGAAAGAAAAACACCAATACAGTATATTAACACATATATGTGGAATTTAGAAAGATGGTAATGACGACCCTAAATATAAGACAACAAAAGAGACACAGAGGTAAAGAACAGACTTTTGGACTCTGTGGGAGAAGGCGAGGGTGGGATGATTTGAGAGAAGAGCCGTGAAACATGTATATTACCATATGTGAAATAGATGACCAGTCCAAGTTTGATGCATGAAACAGGGCACTCAAAGCTGGTGCACTGGGATAACCAGAGGGATGGGATACGATTGGGAGGGTGGTTTGGGATGGGGAAACATATGTATACCTGTGGTTGATTCATGTCAGTTCAGTTCAGTAGCTCACTCGTGTCTGACTCTTTGTGACCCCATGAACACAGCACACCAGCCCTCGCTGTCCATCACCAACTCTTGGAGCATACCCATACTCATGTTCATTGAGTCGCTGATGCCATCCAACCATTTCATCCTCTGTCATCCCCTTCTCCTGTCCTCAGTCTTTCCCAGCATCAGGGTCTTTTCCAATGAATCAGCTCTTCACATCAGGTGGCCAAAGTATTGGACTTTCAGCTTCAACATCAGTCCTTCCAATGAACACCCAGGACTGATCTCCTTTAGAATGGACTGGTTGGATCTCCTTGCAGTCCAAGGGACTCTCAAGAGTCTTCTCCAACACCACAGTTCAAAAGAATCCAATTCTACTGTGCTCGGCTTTCTCTATAGTCCAACTCTCACATTCATACATGACTACTGTAAAAACCATAGCTTGACCAGACGGACCTTTGTTGGCAAAGTAGTGTCTCTGCTTTTTAATATGCTATCTACGTTAGTCATAACTTTCCTTCCAAGGAGTAAGCATCTTTTAAATTCATGGCTGTAGTCACCATCTGCAGTGATTTTGAGCCCTAGAAAATAAATTCAGCCACTCTTTCCACTGTTTCCCCATCTATTTGCCATGAAGTGATGGGACCAGATGCCATGATTTTAGTTTTCTGAATGCCGAGCATTAAACCAACTTTTTCACCCTCATCTTTAACTTTCATCAAGAGGCTTTTAGTTCCTCTTCACTTTCTGCCATAAGGATGGTATAATCCACATATCTGAGGTTATTGATATTTCTCCCAGCAATCTTGATTCCAGCTTATGCTTCATCCAGCCCAGGTTTTCTCATGATGTACTCTGCATAGAAGTTAAATAAGTAGGGTGACAATATACATCCCCTGATGTCCTCCTTTTCCTATTTAGAACCAGTCTGTTGTTCCGTGTCTAGTTCTAACTGTTGCTTCCTGACCTACATACAGGTTTCTCAAGAGGAGGATCAGGTCGTCTGGTATTCCCATCTCTTTCAGAATTTTACAGAGTTTATTGTGACCCACACAGTCAAAGGCTTTGGCATAGTCAATAAAACAGAACTAGATGTTTTTCTGGAACTCTCTTGCTTCTTTTGATAATCCAGTGGATGTTGGCAATTTGATCTCTGGTTCCTCTGCCTTTTCAAAAACCATCTTGAACATCTGGAATTTGATGGTTCACGTATTGCTGAAGCCTGGCTTGGAGAATTTCGAGCATTACTTTACTAGCATGTGAGATGAGTGCAATTGTGCAGTAGTAGTTTGAACATTCTTTGGCATAGCTTTTCTTTGGGATTGGAATGAAAGCTGATCTTTTCCAGTCCTGTGGCCACTGCTGAGTTTTCCAAATGTGCTAACATAGTGAGTTTGAGTGAACTCCAGGATTTGGTGATGGACAGGGAGGCCTGGTGTGCTGCAGTTCATGGGGTCGCAAAGAGTCGGACACGACTGAGCAACTGAACTGAACTGAACTGAGAGCAGCACTTTCATAGCATAATCTTTCAGGATTTGAAATACCTCCACTACCTTTGTTTGTAGTGATGCTTCCTAAGGCCTACTTGACTTCACATTCCAGGATCTCTGATTCTAGGTGGGTGATCACACCATTGTGATTATCTAGGTTGTGAAGATCTTTTTTGTACAGTTCTTCTGGTATTCTTGCCATCGCTTCTTACTATCTTCTGCTTCTGTGAGGTCCATACCATTTCTGGCCTTTACTGAGCCCATCTTTGCATGAAATGTTCCCTTGGTATCTCTAATTTTCTCGAAGAGAACTCTAGTCTTCCCCATTCTATTGTTTTCCCTATTTCTTTGCATTGATGGCTGAGGAAGGCTTTCTTATCTCTCCTTGCTATTCTTTGGAACTCTGCATTCAAATGGGTATATCTTTCCTTTTCTCCTTTGCTTTTTGCTTTTCTTCTTTTCACAGGTATTTGTAAGGCCTGCTCAGACAGCCATTTTGCTTTTTTGCATTTCTTTAAAAAAAAAATAAATTTATTTATTTTAATTGGAGTTTAATTACTTTACAATATTTTATTGATTTTCCCATACATCAACATGAATCCATCACAGGTATACACTTGATCCCCATCCTGAACCCCCTTCCCTCCTGCCTCCCCGTACCATCCCTCTGGGTTGTCCCAGTGCACCAGCCCCAAGCATCCAGTATCATGCACTGAACCTGGACTGGCGATTCATTCTTAGGGATGGTCTTGATCCCTGTCTTTTGTACAGTGTCGTGAACCTGTGTTCATAGTTCATCAGGCACTCTGTCAGATCTAGACCCTTAAATCATGTCAGTGTATGGCAAAACCCACCAAAATATTTATAGTAATTCAGTTCAGTTCAGATCAGTCGCTCAGTCATGTCCGACTCTTTGAGAACCCATGAATCAGAGCACGCCAGGCCTCCCTGTCCATCACCAACTCCCGGAGTTCACTCAGACTCATGTCCATCGAGTCAGTGATGCCATCCAGTAATATCATCCTTGGTCATCCCCTTCTCCTCCTGCCCCCAGTCCCTCCCAGCATCAGAGTCTTTTCCAATGAGTCAGCTCTTCATATGAGGTGGCCAAAGTACTGGAGTTTCAGCTTTAGCATCATTCCCTCCAAAGAAACTCCAGGGCTGATCTCCTTCAGAATGGACTGGTTGGATCTCCTTGCAGTCCAAGGGACTCTCAAGAGTCTTCTCCAACACCACAGTTCAACGCATCAATTCTTCGGTGCTCTGCTTTCTTCATAGTCCAACTCTCACATCCATACATGACCACTGAAAAAAACCATAGCCTTGACTAGATGGACCTTTGTTGGCAAAGTAATGCTTTTCAATATGCTGTCTAGGTTGGTCACAACTTTTCTTCCAAGAAGTAAGCATCTTTTAATTTCATGGCTGCAGTCACCATCTGCAGTGATTTTGGAGCCCAAAAATAAATTCTAGCCTCCAATTAAAATAAATTAATTAATTTTAAAAATGCAGTACTAGAAAAGACTCTTGAGAGTCCTTTGGACAGCAAGTTGATCAAACCAGTCAATCCTACAAAGGAAATAAACCCTGAATATTCATTGTAAGGACTGATGCAGAAGCTCCAATACTTTGGCCACCTTATGTGAATTGCTGACTACTGGAAAAAACTGATTCTGGGAAAGACTGAGGGCAGGAAGAGAAGTGGATAACAGAGGATAAGATGGTTGGATGGCACCAGCAACTCAATGGTCAAGAGACTGAGCAAACTCTAGGAGATAGTGAAGAAGGAAGCCTGTTGTGCTGCAGTTCATGGGGGCACAAAGTGTTGGACTTAGCAACTGAACAGGAAGAGATGGTATAATCACTTTTCTGGAATTTTTAGGGGAATAATCAAGAAAGCATCAGGGCTGAATGGGTCAATAAAAAGATACACTATAATACAATAAATAACATGTCCTCTTATGCTTCTATTTTTTTGAAAATTTGTTAGTCTTTTTAAAAATTGAAGTATAGTTGACATCCTGGAATGTGAAGTCAAGTCGGCCTTAGAAAGCCCACTATGAACAAAGCTACTGGAAGTGATGGAATTCCAGTGAAGCTATTTAAAATCCTGAAAGATGATGCTGTGAAAGTGCTGCACTCAATATGTGAGAAAATTTTGAAAACACAGCAGTGGCCACAGGACTGGAAAAGGTGAGTTTTCATTCGAATCCCAAAGGCAATGACAAAGAATGCTCAAACTACCGCACAATTGCACTCATCTCACACGCTAGTAAAGTCATGCTCAAAATTCTCCAAGCCAGGCTACAATAATATGTGAACCATCAACTTCCAGATGTTCAAGATGGTTTTTGAAAAGGCAGAGGAACCAGAGATCAAATTGCGAACATCCACTGGATCATTGAAAAAGCAAGAGAGTTCCAGAAATACTTCTATTTCTGCTTTATTGACTATGCCAAAGCTTTTGACTGTGTGGATCATAATAAACTGTGGAAAATTCTGAAAGAGATGGGAATACAAGACCACCTAATCTTCCTCTTGAGAAACCTGTATGTAGGTCAGCGAACAACAGTTAGAACTGGACATGGAACAACAGACTGGTTCCAAATAGGAAAAGGAGTACGTCAAGGCTGTATATTGTCACCTTGCTTATTTAACTTATATGCAGAGTACATCATGAGAAACGCTGGGCTGGAAGAAGAACAAGCTGGAATCAAGATTGCAGGGAGAAATATCAATAATCTCAGATATGCAGATGACACCACCCTTATGGCAGAAAGTGAAGAGGAACTTAAAAGCCACTTGATGAAAGTGAAAGAGGAGAGTGAAAAAGGTGGCTTAAAGCTCAACATTCAGAAAACAAAGATCATGGCGCCTGGTCCCATCACTTCATGGGAAATTGATGGGGAAACAGTGTCAGACTTTATTTTGGGTGTCTCCAAAATCACTGCAGATGGTGATTGCAGCCATGAAATAAAAGATGCTTACTCCTTGGAAGAAAAGTTATGACCAACCTAGATAGCATATTGAAAAGCAGAGACATTACTTTGCCAACAAAGGTCGGTCTAGCCAAGGCTATGGTTTTTTTCAGTGGTCATGTATGGATGTGAGACTTGGACTGTGAAGAAAGCTGAGCGCCAAGGAATTGATGCTTTTGAACTGTGATGTTGGAGAAGACTCTTGAGAGTCCCTTGGACTACAAGGAGATCCAACCAGTCCAATTTAAAGGATGGTCCTAGGTGTTCATTGAAAGGACTGATACTGAAGCTGAAACTCCAATACTTTGGCCACCTCATGCAAAGAGTCAACTCTTTGGAAAAGACTCTGTTGTTGGGAGGGATTGGGGGCAGGAGGAGAAGGGGACGACAGAGGATGATATTGCTGGATGGTATCACCAACTCAATGGACATGAGTTTGAGTAAACTCCGGGAGTTGGTGATGGACAGGACGGGGAGGCCTGGCATGCTGTGATTCATGGGGTCTCAAAGAGTCGGACACAACTGAATGACTGAACTGAACTGATAGTTGATTTATTGGGTTGGTGTAAGTTTGTTCATTTTTGTGTGTGGGTGTGTATAACATATTATGGAAAAACTTGAATGAACGTTTTGACCAATTCAGTCAATGTTGTGTTCATTTCTTATGTGGAGTGAAAAGAAAACTTTACATTTAAATATTTTTTAAATATTCTTTTCCATAATGGCTCTCTCAGGATACTGAATATAGTGTCCTGTGCTATACAGTAGGACCTTATTTTTTTCATCAAAACTTACTATAAATTATACTGTACACCTGCTGATCTCAAATTCCCAGTCTATCCCTCCTCCAGGCACCCCCTACTCCTTGGCAACCACAAGTTTGTTTTCTGTCTGTGAGTCTGTTTCTGTTTTATAATAGGTTCATTTGTGTCTTATTTTAGATTCCACATATAAGGAATATCATATGGTATTTGCCTTTTTCTTTCTGACTTACTTTCCCTTATTATGATAATCTCTAGTTCCATCTATGTTGTTGCAAATGGCGTTATTGTGTTCTTTCCTATGGTTGAGTACTATTCTGCTATATATACGTACCACATTTTCTTTATCCATTCATGTGTTGATGACATTTAAATTTTTTCCATGACTTGGCTGTTGTGAATAGTGCTGCTATAAACATAGAAGCATATATATATATAAATTTTTTGCTTTTGTAAGAGCCCAAAAGACTTGTCTTAGCAAATTGAAAAGAGAATAAAATTCACCTTTGATATATCTCCCCTCTCAGTGTCCTTTCCTTGTTTCCAAATGCTAGTAAAACTAAACACTAGGCATTCCCACTGAATCTTTCTTGACCTTAAATAAGATGTTTGGACACACCAACAAGGTAAAGAGGAGGCTGTAGTAGAGCATCAGATAATTGGCCTAGGCTTGGACCTGCTTTATATGTATATTATTCCCTAGATCGGGCTTCCCAGGTGGCACTAAAGGTAAAGAATCCACCTGCCAATGCGAGAAATATGTATGTAGGTCAGGAAGAAACCATTAGGACTAGACATGGAACAACAGACTGGTTCTAAATAGGAAAAGGAGTACATCAAGGATGTATACTGTCACCCTGTTTATTCTACTTATATGCAGGGTACATCATGAAAAATGCTAGGCTGGATAAAGCACAAGCTGGAATCAAGATTGCTGGGAGAAATATCAATAACCTCAGATATGCAGATGACACCACCCTAATGGCAGAAAGTGAGAAGAACTAAAGAGCCTCTTGATGAAAGTGAAAGAGGAGGGTGAAAAAGTTGGCTTAAAGCTCAGCATTCAGAAAATTAAGATCATGGCATCCGGTCCCATCACTTCATGGCAAATAGATGGGGAAACAGTGCAAAGAGTGGCTGAATTTATTTTTGGGGGTTCCAAAATCACTGCAGATGTTGACTGCAGCCATGAAATTAAAAGACATTAAAAGATGTTTACTCCTTGGAAGGAAAGTTATGACCAACATAGACAGCATATTAAAAAGCAGAGACACTACTTTGCCAACAAAGGTCCATCTAGTCAAGGCTATGGTTTTTCCAGTAGTTGTGTATGAATGTGAGAGTTGGACTATAGCAGAAGCTGAGCACAGAAGAATTGGATAATTTTGAGCTGTGGTGTTGGAGAAGACTCTTGAGAGCTCCTTGGATTGCAAGGAGATCCAACCAGTCCATCCTAAAGGAGATCAGTCCTGGTTGTTCATTGGAAGGACTGATGTTGAAGCTGAAACTCCAACACTTTGGCCACCTGATGTGAAGAGCTGACTCATTGGAAAAGATTGAAGGCAGGAGGAGAAGGGGACGACAGAGGATGAGATGGTTGGATGACATCACCGACTCAATGGACATGAGCTTGGGTAAACCCCAGGAATTGGTGATGGACAAGAGGCCTGGTGTGATGCAGTCCATAGGGTCACAGAGTCAGACATGAAATGAGCGACAGAACTGATTGCCTATATAAGGTAATTTTAATCCCTCCAAGCTTTACTTACTTATTAACTAGATACAATACTAGGTTTCCTGCCTCCTTCATAGTGATATTGTAATAATTAAACAAAATAATGTAAAGAAATAAATTTTAAATAACTTAGAGAGACTTAAATGTAGGCAGTTATTACTATCATCCTTTCTTTATCATTACTGTCATCATCCCTCTGTTTATAATTATACTTTAAAAGAGATTGCAATGGGATAACAATGTTAAATAGAATGAAATGATTACTTAAATTGGAAATGAAACTGGAGATTTTTTGTTTGTTTGTTTTATTTTGTTTTCATCAGATAGGTGATCCTTATTGGGATCGGTCAAACTATGATAATTAGCAGCATTTTCTGCAAGATGTTCTTGGGAGAAATGGCAATATTTTAGTAATTAAAACTAAGCAATGAAGGTCTATTTATAATATCTTTTATAATTCATTAGAGTATATTTATGACACCAATGACAAGGCATTTAGTTATGAATGCTTTCTGTTTATTCATATATACTCAGGATCATCTTTCTCATTAATAATATGTGAACAAAAATTGAACAACCACAGTAAGTTGACCAATAACACAAAATGTAATGGCACTCTAGTGGGCAAAAAAATCAAATTGCAGAATAATGTGGGCAAATAGGAACAAGGACTTGAACAAATGAGATTTGGTATTAATCAATGGATACTGAATATAATTCAAAGACATGCTCATGGAAATTTGATGCTAGACATAATATTTTCCTGTTCACTCAATTTTGTGTGCTATCCAACTTTTTAGAATTGTCATCTCATAACCTTCAGGTGCCATGCCTCTAATTATTCTATCCTAGAACATGTTTACATACCATATTCAGCTTTTTCTCAGCTTTCATTCCTACTCCCACCCCATACCCTGCCTAGCTATTAAATTGCCTTGTACTCCCTCATCAATAACCTCACTCCCTCAGTATTATTTATATCATGGGACTCTTCATGAGACTGGCTAATATGTAACTGATAACTATGGGTTATGACACTGTAAAATAGGCCATATATGGATGTTTATGTTAAAACTTCATACAGTATGATGAAGTAAAATGAATTATTAAGAATAGTGAGCATATAGTATCTAAGACCAGGTGAGTCTTGCAAATATCATTTTAGTCAAATTATAAAATTAGCCTGATTGGGAAACTAATCTGGATATTCGACTACAGCAAGTTCAATTCAGTTCAGTCGCTCAGTTGTGTCTGACTCCTTGCGACCCCATGAATCGCAGCACGCCAAGCCTCCCTGTCCATCACCATCTCCCGGAGCTCACTCAGACTCATGTCCATCGAGTCCGTGATGCCATCCAGCCATCTCATCCTCGGTCGTCCCCTTCTCCTCCTGCCCCCAATCCCCCTCCCAGCATCAGAGTCTTTTCCAATGAGTCAACTCTTCGCATGAGGTGGCCAAAGTACTGGAGTTTCAGCTTCAGCATCATTCCTTCCAAAGAAATCCCAGGGCTGATCTCCTTCAGAATGGACTGGTTGGATCTCCTTGCAGTCCAAGGGGCTCTCAGGAGTCTTCTCCAACACCACAGTTCAAAAGCATCAATTCTTCGGTGCTCATACATGACCACATCCATACATGACCACAGGAAAAACCATAGCCTTGACTAGATGGACATTAGTTGGCAAAGTAATGTCTCTGCTTTTGAATAGACTATCCAGGTTGGTCATAACTTTCCTTCCAAGGAGTAAGTGTCTTTTAATTTCATGGCTGCAGTCACCGTCTGCAGTGATTTTGGAGCCCCCCAAAATAAAGGCTGACACTGTTTCCACTGTTTCCTCCTCTATTTCCCATGAAGTGATGGGACCGGATGCCATGATCTTCGTTTTCTGAATGTTGAGCTTTAAGCCAACTTTTTCACTCTCCACTTTCACTTTCATCAAGAGGCTTTTTAGCTCCTCTTCACTTTCTGCCATAAGGGTGGTGTCATCTGCATATCTGAGGTTATTGATATTTCTCCCGGCAATCTTGATTCCAGCTTGTGTTTCTTCCAGTCCAGCCTTTCTCATGATATACTCTGCATAGAAGTTAAATAAGCAGGGTGACAAGATACAGCCTTGATGTACTCCTTTTCCTATTTGGAACCAGTCTGTTGTTCCATGTCCAGTTCTAAGTGTTGCTTCCTGACCTGCATACAGATTTCTCAAGAGGCAGGTCAGGTGGTCTGGTATTCCCATCACTTTCAGAATTTTCCACAGTATATTGTGATCCACACAGTCAAAAGCTTTGGCATAGTCAATAAAGCAGAAATAGATGTTTTTCTGGAACTCTCTTGCTTTTTCCCTGATCCAGCAGATGTTGGCAATTTGATCTCTGGTTCCTCCGCCTTTTCTAAAACCAGCTTGAGCATCAGGGAGTTCACGGTTCACATATTGCTGAAGTCTGGCTTGGAGAATTTTGAGCATTTCTTTACTAGCATGTGAGATGAGTGCAATTGTGCAGTAGTTGGAACATTCTTTTGCATTTCCTTTCTTTGGAATTGGAATGAAAACTGACTTTTTCCAGTCATGTGGCCACTGCTGAATTTTCCAAATTTCCTGGCATATTGAGTGCAGCACTTTCACAGCATCATCTTTCAGGATTTGAAACAGCTGAAGTGGAATTCCATCACCTCTACTAGCTTTGTTCATAGTGATGCTTTCTAAGGCCCACTTGACTTCACATTCCAAGATGTCTGGCTCTAGATTAGTGATCACATCATCATGATTATCTGGGTCGTGAAGATCTTTTTTTGTACTGTTCTTCTGTGTATTCTTGCCACTTCTTCTTAATATCTTCTGCTTCTGTTAGGTCCATACCATTTCTGTACTTTATTGAGCCCATCTTTGCATGAAATGTTCCCTTGGTATTTCTAATTTTCTTGAAGAGATCTCTAGTCTTTCCCATTCTGTTCTTTTCCTCTATTTCATTACACTGATCACTGAAGAAGGCTTTCTTATCTCTTCTTGCTATTCTTTGGAATTCTGCATTCAGATGCTTATATCTTTCCTTTTCTCCTTTGCTTTTCACCTCTTCTTTTCACAGCTATTTGTAAGGCCTCCCCAGACAGCCATTATGCTTTTTTGCATTTCTTTTTCTTGGGATAGTCTTGATCCCTTTCTCCTGTACAATGTCATGAACCTCATTCCATAGTTCATCAGGCACTCTATCTATCAGATCTAGGCCCTTAAATCTATTTCTCACTTCCACTGTAGAATCATAAGTAATTTGATTTAGGTCATACCTGAGTGATCTCGTGGTTTTCCCTACTTTCTTCCATTTGAGTCTGAATTTGGTAATAAGGAGTTCATGATCTGAGCCAGTCAGTTCCTGTCTTGTTTTTGTTGATTGTATAGAGCTTCTCCATCTTTGGCTGCAAAGAATATAATCAATCTGATTTCGGTGTTGACCATCTGGTGATGTCCATGTGTAGAGTCTTCTCTTGTGTTGTTGGAAGAGGTTGTTTGCTATGACCAGTGCATTTTCTTGGCAAAACTCTATTAGTCTTTGCCCTGCTTCATTCCACATTCCAAGGCCAAATTTGCCTGTTACTCCAGGTGTTTCTTGACTTTCTACTTTTGCATTCCAGTCCCCTATAATGAAAAGGACATCTTTTTGGGGTGTTAGTTCTAAAAGGTCTTGTAGGTCTTCATAAAACCGTTCAACTTCAGTTTCTTCAGTGTTACTGGTTGGGGCATAGACTTGGATAACTGTGATATTGAATGGTTTGCCTTGGAGATGAACAGAGATCATTCTGTCATTTTTGAGATTGCATCCAAGTACTGCCTTTCGGACTCTTTTGTTGACCATGATGGCTACTCCATTTCTTCTGAGGGATTCCTGCCCACAGTAGTAGATATAATGGTCATGTGAGTTAGGAAAAATTATGAGCAATCAGATCAACCCTTAAAATAAGAAATAGATTAAGGAATGAGCACTGTAATTAGAAAAGGCTCTGTTAGTTTGTTCCTTCTTTTTCTTTTCAATACTTGCTATAGGAGAGATACATTTTTGCTGTTATTGCTCTGTAATTTATGTAATTCTTTCTGACAGTTTCTAAGTGCCATCTATTTTCATGTTCAAAGTTAGCAGCAGTTGATGCATTTTTTATTTGGAACAGAATATATACTTTTCATGTGCAATATACCCTTTGAAGACAGAGAGTTTGATAAGTACACTTCAAGGAAGATTTTTTGATGCACACTGTATTCTCTTTATAGTATGTTTGAGATCCTGAAAATTTGCTCATGTTATGATAGGAAATATAAGTTTAAAAATAGTTAATGGTTTTATTTATGGTCTCTCTATTTACTCAATATTGTCAAAATGGATGTATGGTAGAGTATTACATATAACCAATCTCTTGAAGCTAATAACTAATCCTGAGTGAATCTGAACTGATGCTATAGTCCATTAAGTTTCAAACTATGGTTATAATTTTCTATAACCCAGATACAGACTATATTTTTTCATTATCATAAACTTGAAGAAGAGATTGAAAGTGGAAAGTTACAGAGGTTGGCATAGTTCTCACAAAGGCGCTTGTTAAAAGGCCAGACGAAGTGGATTAGAAAATCTAAGCTTGCTTTATGGTTCTGATATCCTTCTTGACTATTAAATATGTGGGACTGTCAAGCATGAGACATTTATGGAAATAAGTCAGGAAGAAATAAGGGCTCAACAACTGTTCAAACAACAGAAAATAAGTGGCCTTTAAAGACTTCATAAATGCACATGTTGCTGCCACTAACTAGATTATGTGAAACAGAACAGAAGGTACCCCTACTCAAGCATAATATTTTGATTTAATACCAAAGCATGAGCACAAAAAAGCACATCTCTGGTTTTAGCAGTACCTTAAGCTTTACAATTTAAAAACGATATTTGGACTGTAGCCACATTTGAAAGAGAAAACCAATGCAAGTCAAGTGCCCTTTCTTCTCTGGTGCACAGCTTATAGAACTATGTTTACTTTGCATCCCTATATTTGCATACATACCACTCTCCTTGTTTCTTTGATAAAAGTTTTATGGGCAATAAATTATAAATCATGCTTATGTATAATTTATCCCTTTAAGTACATATTTTATTTTTTAGCTTTTAAAATGAAAACCATTTTTAGCTTTGTATTTTTAAGAGATTCAAATTCAATACTTTAAGAAATTCATGAATAAGGCATGTTTCAAACTTAATTTGCATTTTTATAGTGTCTGCTGTAGAACAGTATAGATTTTGCTTTCTGAGTGTACTCTTTCAGGCAGACACGATTCCCTTAAGAATAAGCCTTGAGAAAATTCACTTGCCCTTCATAAAACATACATTTTATTATCTTCCTATAAATTGGACACCTCCCTAACATGGTTGTGCATTTGTGTCTACTCCCTGAATATTGTAATATCCTCTAGTTCATATACACACACTAATACAAACAGAAAATGACCATTTTATTATGCTGAAATGAATGGCAAGTGACATGACATGAATCCAAAATGCTTTCCGTCTTCAAGAAGATAATCTTGAAATGGCATAATCCTTTAAGTAAGAAAATCATGTAGGAGAAGTTCCTATTCCTGAGTGATAATCACATTTTAGACTTGGTTTAATATGTTAATATTGGTTAAAATAACGATAAGCTTAGAATATATTTAGAATACTGAACCAAACTTTTGTTGATAAACTACAAGGGAACAGGATTTTCATACTGTTTGAAAATTATAAGGACTCTAGTGATACTAATAATGTTGATAACCTTCTCTCCTCTTTCCTTACCCTCAATATAGGCTGACTTCTTAGCAATCACTGGTAGTTGTGAAGCTTTGTTTTGTAATTAGAGCAGGAGGTGCATTTTTCTAGGTTTCCCTGGTGGCTCAGATGGTAAAGAACCTGCCTGCAATGTGGGAGACCTGGGTTTGATCCCTGGTTTGGGAAGATCCCCTAGAGGAAGGCATGGCAACGCACTCCAGTAATCTTTCCTGGAGAATTCCCAAGGTGTGAAGAGCCTGGGGGGCTACAGTCCATGGGATTGCAAACAGACATGGCTGAGCAACAAAGCAAAGAACACAGTGCATTTTTCTTGGGGCTGGGGTCTTGAGTAAGAAGGAAAATTTAGGCATTACCTGGGGCGCCCCATCATATTGCATAGGAACTAAGTTTAGAAGCCTCTAGTAATCCCCTTGTACTCACTTTTTTCTAATATTAGAATTCCCTATAGTCACAGTCATCTTCTAGTAATCTGATCATTTCTTTCTTTTTTAAATTTCTTGAATTATTTCTTATATTTCAGTTATTATTGTTCAAATTATACCCCCAAAGAAAAGATATGTTGAAATGCCAAACCTAAGTACCACAGGATATGTCCTTATTTGGCAACAGGGTCTTTACAGAGGTAATGAAGTAAAAATGAGGTCATTATGGTCAGCCCTGGGCTTCCTTGGCAGCTCAGACTGTACAGAATCTGCCTACAGTGCAGGAGATCGGGTTCAGTCCCTGGGTTGGGAAGATCCTCTGGATAAGGGAATGGCTACCCACTCCAGTATTTTCGCCTGAGAAACTCTGTGAACAGAGGAGCCTGGTAGGCTATAGTCCATGGGCCACAAAGAGTCAGACACAACTGAACGACTAACACAGTGGAAGTCGATTGGTCGTGTCTGACTCTTTGCAACCCCATTGACTGTAGCCCACCAGGAAGCCCTGTCCATGCTGTTTTCTAGGCAATAATATTGGAGTGGGTTGCCTTTCCTCCTCCAGGGGATCTTCCCGATCCAGGGATCAAATCTGCAGTCTCCTGTGTCTCCTGTATTGCAGGCAGATTCTTTCCCTGCTGAGCCACTGGGGAAGCACACAGGGTGGGCTCTAATCCAATATGACTGGTATTCTTACAAAAAAGGGAAATCTGAATTCAGAGGCAGACACACACAGCGAAGGAAGACGTATGAGGACACACAGGGAGAAGGCCACGTGAAGACAGAGCATTGTGGTGATGTATTACAAAAGAGTTGATCAAGACTTAGTGACTAAAACAACAATCTCCAAGCCAGACGGCCACCAGACACTAGGACAGAGGCATGGAAGACGGTGCCTACCCGGGATCTTCAGATGAAGTGTGGCCTTGCTGACAATCATCATCTTAGATTTCAGACTTCCAGAACTGAATGAAAGACAATAAAAGTTTTGTTTTAAGCCACTTAGTTTGTGGTACTTGGTTACAACAGTTCTAGGAAACTAGAAATCAAATACAGATTTTCATTATTCTAAGATTCATTTTGTACTTTTTAGGTGGATTGCAAAGCCTTTTAGGGTCTGGGCCCTGTGTATCTTTCCAGTTTCTACATTTCTAATGTTTCCCTTCTTGCTCTATTATGAAGCAATAGTGAGTACATATCAGTTCCTCAAAATGTCACAATTTCTCTTTTCTTTCACTGCAAGGCTTCTCAGTTCTCCTCCCTGTAATGTTAGCACCCCCACTTCTGGACATATCTCCACCCCAAATACTTCATTTGACTATTTCTAATCAGCTTTTAGGGCTTCCCTGGTAGCTCAGTGGTAAAGAATCCCCCTGCCTTTGCAGGAGACCCCGATTCAATCCCTGGATTGGGAAGATCTGCCAGAAAAGGGCATGGCAATCCACTCCAGTATTCTTGCCTGGGAATTTCCACAGACAGAGGAGCCTGGTGGGCTATACTCATGGGGTCCCAAGAGTCAGATGTGACTAAACAACAACAACAATAAGCTTTTAGGTCTGAATGCCAATATCACTTCTTTCCAAAGTCTTTCTTGCTCTTTTTTTTTTTAAGTGAATACTGATGTGTTTATTTATTTATTTTATTTTATTTTATTTTTTTCATTTTAAAATCTTTAATTCTTACATGTGTTCCCAAACATGAGCCCCCCTCCCACCTCCCTCCCCATAACATCTCTGTGGGTCATCCCCATGCACCAGCCCCAAGCATGCTGTATCCTGCGTCAGACATAGATTAGCGATTCAATTCTTACATGATAGTATACATGATAGAAAGCCATTTAATGTCCCATAATACTATATTCCTTTGTCATAAAGGGAATAGTGTTCTAATTTCGTGTTCACTATATTAGTGTTTCCCTCCCTTGTGGATTGATGGTTTCTTTAAGGAAACAGCTATGTTTACCTTATTCATGTCTTAGTTTTAGTACTTATTAGCTGTCCAATAGAAATTTTATTTAATAAATAAATAACTGAATGGAAGCATGTCATCTTCTCCCTGTCCTGCTCCTTTGCCTAGGTTTGTGCCCTGTTAAGAGGAGTGGGTATTAGGTTCCTAGGGCTGCCACAAAAGATGATTACAAACTTTGAGGCTTAAAATGATACAGATTTATTCTATCACAGTTTTAGAAGTTTAAAATCAAGTCTTGGCAAGGCAATCCTCCCTCTGAAGCTTCTAGGGAACAATCTCTTCTTACCTCTTCTAGTTTCTGGTGGTTACTATCGTTACTTGGTTTGCTCAGCATAACTCTAATCTCAGTTTCTGTCTGCACAGAAGTTGTCTAATCTCAGCTTTTTTTCATCTTTTCTTGGGTCTCAGATTTCTCCTTCCTTTTTCTTACAAAAACATCTGTCAATGGATTTAGGATCCATCCTAAATCTAGGGTGAGGTCATCTCAGTATCTTTCAATAAATCATATCTGCAAAATTCATTTTTTAAGTAAGATCACTTTCATAGGATCCAGGGGTTATGACTTAAGCATATTTTTTTGTTGATCACTATTCAGTCCTCTACAGAGTGAGGCTGATGACGGTAATTTTATGAGATTTGTACTAATATGAACATAAACTCAGCTGCTTTAGCATCTGGATGAAAAGTGTTACATGGAGTGAAGAGAAGAGAGATGTATTTTCTCTACTGTTGCATGAAGTTCAGTCATCTCCTGGCACCCAGGGCATTGGTGGCTTTGTTGACGTGAGGAGATAGCACCTTTGGTGTCGACATTGGAATCCTTTCAGTGACAGTTGCTGTTTCATGGACAGAGGACATGGCAGACAAAGTTTGAGCAAGAAGAGAAGTTGAATGGTGGACACTTAAAGGGATTGCAACTGAGAGGGATTTCTGTGGGCTCCCTGAAATAGCAAGGGGACAATTTCAGGCAGAAAAATGATGAGCTAAGTATGGCATCACTGAATCGATGGACATGAGTTTGAGTGAACTCCAGGAGTTGGTGATGGACAGGGAGTGCTGCGATTCATGGGGTCAGAAAGAGTCGGACATGACTGACTGAACTGAACTGAACTGAAGTAAGATCCAATGGGATGGAAAATAAATGTCAACATGAACCCACTTTTTGTTACAGCCTGGTAAGGTCAGATGTCACTTAGTTTCTGGCTATAATTTTTTCTTTAAAAATGAGGTTTGTAAAAATGATTATATGAAATAAACTACAAGGAATTTCCAGTTAATCATATTAATGTGAGAAGGATTAGATAAATATTCAGTTCAGTTCAGTTCAGTTGCTCAGTCATGTCCGACTCTTTGTGACCCCATGAACCGCAGCATGCCAGGCCTCCCTATCCATCACCAACTCCCAGAGATTACCCAAACTCATGTCCATTGAGTCGAGAAATATTGAATTTTCAGTATTGTCTACTTCATTTTAGCTATAAATTCACCATTTTTCCTCAGTAACATTACTATAAAACAGAATTAATGAGTGATCTGAGTCTCTCTTTAACTGATATATCCTTTTCAGTTCAGTTCAGTCACTCAGTAGTGTCCAACTCTTTGCAACCCCATGAATTGCAGCATGCCATGCCTCCCTGTCCAGCACCAACTCCCGGAGTTCACTCAGACTCACGTCTATGGAGTCAGTGATGCCATCCAGCCATCTCATCCTCTGTCATCCCCTTCTCCTCCTGCCCCCAATCCCTCCCAGCATCAGAGTCTTTTCCAATGAGTCAACTCTTTGCATGAGGTGGCCAAAGTACTGTTTCAGTACTTTGAGTTTCAGTAAACTGAGTTTCAGCTTCAGCACCCTTCCCTCCAAAGAAATCCCAGGGCTAGTCTCCTTCAGAATGGACTGGTTGGATCTCCTTGCAGTCCAAGGGGCTCTCAAGAGTCTTCTCCAACACCACAGTTCAAAAGCATCAGTTCTTTGGTGCTCAGCTTTCTTTCTTTTAGTAAGCTGAATTAGAAATAACAGTATTTTAAAAGCATTATTAATTGTATACATCAATAAACTAATGTTTTTGACTAGACTAACTACCCACTGTGGTGTAATCATTTACCCTGGGTTAAAAGAAAAATATATCACTGGAAAGTATCACATTTTATATTATCAGTCATTTCTACTTGCCATAAATGTTTTTTTTCTGAGACTTTCCAATATGATAATACACTGGTGCAATGGTCTTTTGGACAAAAGATTTGTGAGTATGGTATATTGAGGGTAAAAACCCACAAAGAACATAAAATCAGAATCCCTGATTTCTTAGTGGTTACACAATCTTGAGTAAATCACTTATTCTTTTTGATTAATCCAAACGGCTCTCCTACCCTATGATTCTAAAGAAATATATAACAAAATAAAGTTTGTTTGTTTGGTTGGTTTTTTTTTTTGGTCCCTTTAAAGGGTTCTGTGAATGAGGTGTTCTACACAGTGAAGGATCAGCTAAAAGTTTCTGGCAAGGTTCCTGGGATATACAAGAGATAATTTCACAAGGAGTCTCAAAGGGAACTGAAGTCAAATTAGCCAGTTTTGCCGGGGGCTAACCACACCAGACAGTCAGGCAAAATGGGAGAATAAATAGAGTAGACGTTCTTGGATCTCATACATAGAAAAAATTAGTCTGTGGGCTATTTTTTTTTTTTTTAACGTAAAATTGACTAGATATTGGAAACTAGTTTCATGCTTGTAAAGAATATTCCATTTCTAAATCCTGTCATTATTTCTTAAAAGTGATACTCATGTATAAATTATACATTGGCACTTGGTTTTATTTCCTCTTGGCTTCACCTCTCCCTGCCTCTTCCTTGCGTCTTTCCTCCCCTCCCTTCTTTCACCTCCTCCCTTCTCTTCCCCTATTTCTCCTCTCTCCTCATCTTTCCTCTCCTCTCCTTTCCTTCCCTTCCTTCTTGCAGCTATTGGATGAGAAATAAGAACTTTCCTCAGTATTAAAGGTAGATTTAACTGGGGCTCACCTCTAAAACCAGAGGTGAGCATTTCTTATCATTCATTTATGACAATTACATGTCACCAATAATTAGAGTCTATCCTAGAATGAAAAAAAAGGAAACACATTTCTAGCTATTTCTTCAAGAGAATATTTAAAAACAGAAAAGTTTGCTGCTCTTTTTTATAATCAGACTATGCTAGCTAGTATGGAGAAGGCAATGGCACCCCACTCCAGTACTCTTTCCTGGGAAATCCCATGGATGGAGGAGCCTGGTAGGCAACGGTCCATGGGGTCGCTAAGAGTCGGACATGACTGAACGACTTAACTTTCACTTTTCACTTTCATGCATTAAAGAAGGAAATGGCAACCCACTCCAGTGTTCTTACCTGGAGAATCCCAGGACGGGGGAGACTTGTGGGCTGCCTTCTATGGGGTTGCACAGAATTGGACACAACTAATGCGACTTAGCAGCAGCAGCAGCATGCTAGCTAGTAAGATTAGAAAGGTTCTTGTCAATATTTCATATCAAAACCAGTTCTCTGCTTTAAAACATGATTTTGCATAAGTTACATTTTCACATATTTTCTTACTAAACCAGCAAATGAAAATCTGGTCCATTTTGATACGTCATCACATAATTACTAAATTATGATATATGAAGACATTTTGGAATAGCAATTAAAATTAATACAAAAAGTTTCCAAGATAGTTAACAGAGGAAATTGGGACACACCTACTTTGGAGACATACAAGACATGGTATCATTGGTACTTGCTTATGTTTAAGGCATGAATTAAATATAAAAAATTCAGATTTTTAGAATAAGTGCATTCTAGATGAGCACTAACATTTTAATCATAACAACCAAAATAAAGACAGTGTTCTGCTTTTTAATTGCTACCTGTGCCAACTGTTGTAATTTTTCTATATTTCTGAATTATGGCTTTCTTGAACTCTACCCCATTGAATACTGTTAGTGGATTATGAACCTCATGGAATCACGTTAAATGGGATGTTATCAACTCTTTTTCTTCCAGTTTTATTGAGATATAATTGAAATACAGCATTGTGTTAGTTTAAGGTGTACAACATAATGATTTGACTTACATACATTATTAAATGATTATCACAATAAGCTGAGTGAATATCCATTATCTGTTTATTCAGATTTTTGTCTTCAGATAAAATCTTTGGATTTACTCTTTTAACAACTTTCACATATAACATAGAGTTAATTATATTTATCATGTTATACGTTATATCCCAAGTACTTACTTATAACTGGAAGTAGCTTTAGACTGCCTCTGATAATTACAAATCCGATTTTCTTTCCTTAGAGTTTGTTTTTGAAATATAACTGACCTAAAATGCTGTGTTAGCTACTGTTACACAAAATAATGATTTGATATTTCTATACATTTCAAAATGATCATGATGATAAGTTTAGTTATGATTTGTCAACTTACAAAGATACTACATGCATAGGTACTACATAGATTCCTTATACGCTGCATATTTCATGCACTTGACTCATTTACATTGCAATTAGAAATTTTACCTCTTAATCTTCTTCATCTGTTTCTTCCCTCTCCCCATGCCCTCCCCCTTGCCAACCCCCTCTTTTTTCTGTGGCTAAATTCTGTTTCTCTTTTATTTGTTTGTCTTTTTTCCTTTCAGATTTTACATATAAGTGATGTCAAACAGTATTTCTCATCCTCTGTCTGCCTTATTTCATTTAGCATAAAACCCTGTAGGTGCATTCCTGTTTCAAAAGGAAAGATTTTATCCCTGTAGTGGCTGAATAATATTTGATTGAATATATATACCTAGATAGTATATTCAAAAGCAGAGACATTACTTTGCCGACTAAGGTCCGTCTAGTCAAGGCTATGGTTTTTCCTGTGGTTATGTATGGATGTGAGAGTTGGACTATGAAGAAGGCTGAGCACCGAAGAATTGATGCTTTTGAACTGTGGTGTTGGAGAAGATCCTTGAGAGTCCCTTGGACTGCCAGGAGATCCAGCCAGTCCATTCTGAAGGAGATCAGCCCTGGGATTTCTTTGGAAGGAATGATGCTAAAGCTGAAACTCCAGTACTTTGGCCACCTCATATGAAGAGTTGACTCATTGGAAAAGACTCTGATGCTGGGAGGGATTGGGGGCAGGAGGAGAAGGGGACGACCGAGGATGAGATGGCTGGATCGCATCACTGACTCTATGGACGTGAGTCTGAGTGAACTCCGGGAGTTGGTGATGGACAGGGAGGCCTGGCGTGCTGCGATTCATGGGGTTGCAAAGAGTCGGACACAACTGAGCAACTGAACTGAACTGAACTGATATCAAATCTTTATCCATTCATTGACAAATGGCTCCCACATACTGACTATCATAAATTATGCTGCAGTGAACAAAGGGGTGCATATATCTTTTAGAATTAGTGATTTTATTTTCTTCAAATAAATACCCGGTAGTGGAATTGCTGAATCATGTGGTATTTCCATTTCTACTTTTTTGAGGCATCTTCATACCACTTTCTATAGTGGCTGGATCTGTTTATACTCCTATAAACAGTGCACAAGGTTCTCTTTTCTCTACATCCTTACCAGCACTTGTTATTTGTTGTCTTTTTTATAATAACCATTCTGACAGGGTGAGGAGATACCTCACTGTGGTTGAGTGAGTGTGATTTTAATTTCCCTGGTTAGTGGATTAGTGGTCTTGAGCATCTTTTCTAGTGCCCACTGGCCATCTATATGTCTTCTTTGGTAATATGTCTATTCCAATCTTTCCACTTTTCAATTGGATTGTTAGTTTTTCTTTTGTTGATTTCTATGAGTTCTTCATACATTATGGATATTAAATCCTTATCAGATATATTATTTGAAAATATCTTCACCTCATTTTGTTGATAGTTTCCTATGCTGTGAAAAAGCTTCTGAGGTTGATGTAGTCCCATTTGTTTATTTTTGCTTTTGTTTCCCTTGCCTGAAAGGACATATCCAAAAAATATTACAAAGACTGTATCAAAGAATGCACTGTACATATTTTGTTTTAGAAGTTTTATGATTTCAGACCTTATATTTAAGTTTATAATACATTTTAAATTATTTTTGTGCATGGTGTGAGAGGATAGTCTAGTTTGATTCTTTTTAATATAGCTTTCCAGTTTTCCCAGCACCATTTGTTGAAGAAGCTATCTTTTTCCCATCATATATTCTTCCCTCATTTGTTATAGATTATTTGTTAATATAAGCATGGGTTCGTTTCTGGGCTGTCTATTCTGTCCTATTGATTTTTGATTTATGTATTTATTTTTCTTGTTCCAGTACTATACTGTTTTAATTATTGTAGCTTTGTAGTATATTTTGAAATAAGGAAGAGTGATACCTCCAGCTTTGTTCATCTTCCTCAAGATTATTTTGCCTCTTCAGGGTGTTTTTGGGGTTCCATGCAAATTTTATAAAATTTGTTCTAGTTCTATGAACAATATCAGTGGTATTATGATAGGAAGTGCATTGAATCTGAATATTGCTTTGGGTCATTTTATGGTCATTTAATGATATTAATTATTTCAATCCATAAATATGTTATATCTTTCCATCTTTCTAAATCATCTTTAATTTCTTTAATCAAGGTCTCATAGTTTTTTGACTACAGATCTTTACCACTTTAGATTTATTTCTAGGTATGTTATGCTTTTTGATGTGCTTATAAATGAGATTATTTTCTTAATTTTTCATTCTGATAGTTGTCAGTGTCCAGAAATGCAATAGATTTCTGTTTGTTAGTTTTGTATCCTGAAACTTAACCAAGTTCATTGATGAGCTCTAGTAGTTTTTTGGTGAGGTGGATGGTTGTGAGTTCAAGAGTCCAGGATCTAGTGTGTGCCTGCTTTCAAGGATGTTTGTCTGTTTGCAAGGATGCTTTCTAATATGGCTGGCTGCACGTCCAGGGTATTGTAGTTTGTGTTGGCTTGCTGGTGAGTGGGGCCAGGGTCCCAGAGGGTCCCAGGGCTGGTGTCTGCCTTTTTGGTTGACAAAGTCAGGTCTTAGAATCTCTGTCTACAGCCTTCTGGTGAGTCAGCTCCTGAAACAGATGGCTGCAGTGTCTGGGGTGTCCCAAAGGTGGTGTCAGCCCACAGTTGGGGAGGTTGGGGTTGGACCACAGGCTGGATGGCTGAGGGGGCCAAAGTGTCTCAGAGCTGGTGTTGTATTGCTGGTGGGCCAGGCCAGGGGCCGGATAGTCACAAAGCTACTATAACCCTGCTGGTGTTCGGGCTAGTTCCTCACATGGCTGGCTGTGGAACTATGGTGGTTCTGGGTCTGATGTCTGCCTGCTAGTTAGTGGGACTGGGGCCCAGGGGAGCCCAGGGCTGATGCCCAACCACTGGTGGATGGATCAGTGTCCTAGGTTCTCTGGCTTCTGGGCTTCAGAGTCTCGGAGCTGGTATTGACCCACTGGTAGGAAGGGCTGAGGCCCAGGGCTCCAGGAGGTTTCAATCAACATTTGTTACCATAGTTGAAATTTACTTTATTTGTTGTATTAATGAAATGGAAGAATGTCCTCACATATATTAAAATTAATAAAAGAATACAGATATCCTATAAACATGCAAACCTGTTCAGCTTTTTAAAATGAGATTCACTTATTAAAAATAAAGATTTACTCATTTATTAATAAATAGGCAATCACAAAAATTGTGAATATTTTGACAATTTATATGTATGATTTGTGGTACTAACAATTAAAAACTGTGTTGAAAATAACAATAATAGAAACAAAGAGGAACAGAATCTTAAAAATCAGAATATAAACAGCATATGAGCAAGCAAGCCCAGAAGAAAATGTCATAAGATCTGTATTAAAACTTTTATCCTTCTATTAGTGATCACTGATAACATGTTCCTATTTAGCCTGGTTACATTATTTTTTTAAATTTCAGATTTTGATATTAATAATGAATCATAAGAAAATCTGTTCTCATTCACTATATTTTATCTCCTTATTACCCACCATCATTGTATAATAGTTATAATGTGACCAATAATATGTGAGTTGAGTTTTATTGATGCAACAAAAGATGCTGTAACATGCTCCTTTTCTTCAGTTTCTATGGTTCACATGTTTCAAAAGTTTATGTCATTCAGGTAGAAAATATAATAGATATGGAGAGATTGAGGCTTTCATTTTATTTTTTTCAAACTTGTCACCTTGGAAGAGAAAATGACTCTTTATTTCGTAACTCAGACAAGAGGCAAACAGTACATGGCATTGCCGACTGAGTTGCAAAATCAAAATTGACAAATCCTGGAGGAGAAGAAACTTACCATCGCAAAGTGAAGTATCTTTGTGCTTGCTCCTTGGTCTTTCCTGGTCTCCTCCTGCTGCTGCTCAGCATCGCTCACAGTCCAGCTGACATTAGTCTGGCTTCTCAGATAACTTAAAATGGGAAAAATAATTTGATCATAAGGAAATAAAAGGAACATTGTTGCTGCTCTTGCTATGATGAAGAATCAGAGAACAAGACCAATGCACAAACTCAGCATGGGGTATGAGAAAAGAAGGAAGAATTCAATTCATGTTTACTACAAGTCTTCTTAAAGCTAAACATAATACAAGAGTTAACAGCAAAGACTAAATGATAACATGAGTGCCATTAAAACATTATCTCATACATCACTTGTGACAGTGAAATTCAACACAGTTCTTTAGAAAACATTGTGACAAAAGCTATCAAGGACCATCTATACGTTCATTCATTTTGGTATGTGTGCAGTGCCATCTACACAGATTCAAATACTCATGTTGAGGTTATATATTGGGAAAATTGAAACGCTGGAGAAGACTCTTGAGAGTCCCTTGGACTGCAAGGAGATCCAACCAGTCCATTCTAAAGGAGATCAGTCCTGGGTGTTCTTTGGAAGGAATGATGCTAAAGCTGAAACTCCAGTACTTTGGCCACCTCATGCAAAGGGTTGACTCATTGGAAAAGACTCTGATGCTGGGAGGGACTGGGGGCAGGAGGAGAAGGGGACGACAAAGGATGAGATGGCTGGATGGCATCACTGACTCGATAGACGTGAGTCTGAGTGAACTCCAGGAGTTGGTGATGGACAGGGAGGCCTGGAGTGCTGCGATACATGGGGTCGCAAAGAGTCGGACAGGATTGAGCGACTGAACTGAACTGAACTGAAACATATATTGACCTAGAAATATTTGTTCCATGATTAATAAAACCAGGTATATCAACTTGGTGGATTATTCAATTCAGTTCAGTCTCTCAGTTGTGTCTGACTCTTTGCGACTCCATGGACCACAGCACTCCAGGCCTCCCTATCCGTCACCAACTCCTGGAGTCCACCCAAATACATGTCCATTGAGTCTGTGATGCAATCCAGCCATCTCATCCTCTGTCGTCCCCTTCTCCTCCTGCTCTTAATCCTTCCCAGCATCAGTATCTTTTCCAGTGAGTCAGCTCTTCACATCAGTTGGCTAAAGTGTTGGAGTTTCAGCTTCACCATCAGTCCTTCCAATGAACACCCAGGACTGATCTCCTTTAGGATGGACTGGTTGGATCTCTTTGCCATCCAAGGGACTCTCAAGAGTCTTTTCCAACACCACAGTTTAAAAGTATCAATTCTTCAGCACTCAGCTTTCTTTATAGTCCAACTCTCACATCCATATATGACCACTGGAAAAACCATAGCCTTGAACAGATGGACCTTTGTTGACAAAGTAATGTCTCTACTTTTTAATATGCTGTGATGGATTATTATGCAGTCATTAATAGGTTCAGTTAGGCAAAATAGACATCTAGAAACACAGAAAATATTTACAAAGTGATTCAACTTTGACAAAAGCAATATATAGATTTATATGCATACAATGGTTGAAATTTTAGGAAAAACTATGTATATTCAAAGAAAAAGTGTGTTAACAGTAGGTGAAATAAAAATGTGCTAAAGTAATGAATTAATGGATATTTTAGTCCATTTTTCTATTATTAAAATTTCTGTAATATTACAGTCTCCTTAGTAGGAAAAAATCATTAAAAAGTGATCACAGTATTTAATTTTTCCATGCCAGAAAACTAGCATTCAGGTTAACTTCCAGAAAGTATTTAAAAAATGCACTCTTCTAGAATCTGATTTTTGTAACTTTTTCAATAAGCAATACAAAGGAAATATGCCTATAATTATTTCTAACTTGTATTAACTTTCCTATTTCTAATGTAATGTACAGAATTTAAAGTAAAAGAAATAACTAAATACTTAAATAAATAGATCTCCCAGTTAAGCTGATACTCTCCAGTGTTTACCAAATTTTCTCAAGTTAACATCAAAATGGAAAATGGAAGTATTCATATGTTTCATTGTGGTACACGGAAGTTTCATTAGACAGGGTTGCCTCAGGTCCCACCTCTGTCCTAATGCTAAAGAGATAAATAGCTCTGTACACTCAAAACCTAGTAATGAGCTCGCCATTGCAACATGTCAGAAAATAAGTAGAATAAAATCATGAGAACAAATTTGGTGGGAAAATGTGTGGGTGTTTGTGTTTGGGGTGTGTGTGTGTTTGTGACAGAGAGAGAAAGTGTGCCTTTGCAGTTGAGGGGGTGAATGGGTGGTGGATATCACAGAAATTCACCTTTCTGCTGTGACTTCTCATTACTATCAATATTTGGGTTCAGTAGGTAATTGTCTTAAGAATCTTCCCTTCTCCACCAGTCTTGCCAACTGGGCAAGATCTCTAAAAGTCCACTGATCTACCTATGAAGTAGAAATCAAAGAAATGGGCAGCCCCTAGTTACTCAGATAACACGCATTTACAAGCTTATAATCTCTTTATTTTATTTTTCTATTCATTCTTTAATAAAGTCATTTGCAGTAAAGAAGTCACTGTTGATACTCATATCTTGTGTAGTCATAGATGAGTTTATGACCCTTTATTTATTGGTGAGCAGAAATTTGCAGAAAATGTATACTAAGGATTCTCCAAATGTAGAAAATGATAATTAAAAAGAAAAACAAGCCTTCTTACTTGTAACAATATAAGGAGAAAAAAGGTAGCAGAGCAGTGGTTTTTAAATGTATAGAAATATCAGAGCAAACATGTATCTTATCTTTTTGCCATAATAATTATAGATGTCTAAGAATATCAGATTTAATTTTAGATGCTTTAAGAATATGCCTACACCCCTCTCTCATGCTCTCTGTCTTTATTTGGTTGCTAAATTAAAAACAATACTTAAAAGATCTGGTGCAGCCTAAGAGAAGCTGAGAAATTTATCGACAACTTATTTTATCAATTTATTTTGGAATGTAAATTACTAATTCAGGAATATTCAAGCCTATTTAGTACTTGCAAATTAGAAAAGCTACTGCTATGAAACTGTTATTATAACTGAGAGTAATAATTTTCAAACTTTTCTCTGAAGCTGTGTGCTTCAGAGATTCTGTATATTTTTAATCTGATTTTCATATGTATATACTTCCTGGCCCAGGGATTGAGCCCAGGTCTCCTGCATTGAAGGTTGATTCTTTACATCTGAGCTACCAGGGAAGCCCATATAGCTCAGACAGTAAAGAATCCATATATATACATATATGTAGATGCTCAGATGGTAAAGAATCCATATATATATACACACGTATATGGAGGAGAAGGGGACAACAGAGGATGAGATGGCTGGATGGCAATGCCGACTCGATGGACATGAGTTTGAGTAATCTCCGGGAGTTGATAATGGACAGGGAGGCCTGGTGTGCTGCGATTCATGGGGTTGCAAAGAGTTGGACATGACTGAGTGACTGAACTGAACTGAACTGATACATATATACATGCATATACTTCAGTAATTAAAATTTATAGCATAATTAACGTGAACCCTCAGTTCAGTTCAGTCACTCAGTCGTGTCAAAATCTTTGTGACCCCATGAACTGCAGCACGTCAGGCCTCCCTATCCATCGCCAACTGCTAGAGTCTACCCAGACCCATGTCCATTGAGTCTGTGATGCCAGCCAACAATCTCATCCTCTGTCATCCCCTTCTCCTCCTGCCCTTAATTTTCCCAGCATCAGGATCTTTTCAAATGAGGCAGCTCTTCTCATCAGGTGGGCAAAGTATTGAAGTTTCAGCTTCACCATCAGTCCTTCCAATGAACACCTAGGACTGACCTCCTTTAGGATGGA
This sequence comes from Budorcas taxicolor, assembly GCF_023091745.1. Classification (NCBI taxonomy): domain Eukaryota; kingdom Metazoa; phylum Chordata; class Mammalia; order Artiodactyla; family Bovidae; genus Budorcas; species Budorcas taxicolor. Next base: position 94,652,110 of record NC_068910.1, read on the forward strand.
CAATTTGGATCTCCTTGCAGCCCAAGGGACTCTCAAGAGTCTTCTCCAACACCACAGTTGAAAAGCATCAATTCTTCGGCACTCAGCTTTCTTTGTAGTCCAACTCTCACGTCCATACTGGAGACAGCAATGGCAACCCACTCCAGTACTCTTGCCTGGAAAATTCCATGGATGGGAGAGCCTGGTAGGGTACAGTCCATGGGGTCGCAAAGAGTTGGACACAACTGAGCAACTTTACTGTCACTTTTCACTTTCATGCATTGGAGAAGGAAATGGCAACCCACTCCAGTATTCTTGCCTGGAGAGCCCCAGGGACAGAGGAGCCTGGTGGGCTGCCGTCTATGGGGTTGCACAGAGTGGGACACGACTGACGCAACTTAGCAGCAGCAGCAGCAGCAGCAGCAGCAGCACATCCATACATGACTACTGGGAAAACCATAGCCTTGACTAGATGGTGCTTTGTTGACAAAGTAATGTCTCTGCTTTTTAATATGCTGTCTAGGCTGGTCATAACTTTCCTTCCAGGGAGTAGGTGTCTTTTAATTTCATGGCTGCAGTCACAATCTGCAGTGATTTTGGAGCCCCCCCAAATAAAGTCAGCCACTGTTTACACTTTTTCCGCATTTATTTCCCATGAAGTGATGGGACTGGATGCCATGCTCTTAGTTTTCTGAATGCTGAGCTTGTAAACCCTCAAATGTTTACAATTTAGAAACTACTGATTTATTATTTTATCTGCACTGAAAATTATCTTGCTAATCTTACCTTATTGAATGATGCTCTGCAATTATTAAGAAAGAAGTAAAAGCAATTATCAGTTCCAAGTAATTATCAAATTTCCTAGATTTTTTGCAATGGAAGCAAGGTCTAAGATTACATTGGACTTGAAGGGCTTATGTTACTATAATTGTCATATATAACCTCCAATTCCAAATGTTTTTTGTTCACTGAGGGGGCCCATTAATTAAATTTACAATAAATATATATAAATTTGAATTTAGGAATGAATTTATACTAATAAAGTCAATCTTTAAAAAATCTTTTAAAAATAGTATGAGAGTTTCTCATAAGATTTTGTTTGTAGAAATGATTTTTATGACCACTTGATGAGTGATGTAGAAGTTTTGGGGAATGTTGATGTCCTAACTGTTAATGCAAAATTCCTATCGAAGTTTTGTATGAGGTAGAGTTGATTAAGTCTCTAAGAAAACTTTACTAATACAAGAATGTTTTATATTTTGTTTAACAAGAAAGCACTTGCCTTTCACCTGTGGAGAGCAATTAGCTCACACTTTACCAGCTATAGTATCTTTGGAATCCCATTCAGCATTTGTGCCAAGGCCAAGTTCTTCTCAGGAGGCTCCCTTCACCCAGCCAATGGCCGAGCCTCGGTTACCCAAGGCAAACTCAGAGGTTTCCAATAGCTTTGTTGAGTTTTTGTCAGGTCTGCCCAATCCTATTCCCCCTCTTTTGTCTTCTGCAGACATTTTTTCCCTCCAACATCAAACTGTGGTACCCCAAGGATGAAAGAACAGGTGAACAAGAAGGGTCTAAGAATGCAGGAACAGAAAAAAACAGACCCTTATCACACCCACCCCCCAACCCCTTCCAGTCTAGACTATAACCCTTGCAGAATTGTTGAGCCCTCTTAGGTAGTATGGTCTGTCTCCCCTCCTACCATGTATAAGGAAAAAAGCAATTTCCCTTACTCTTCTCTCACCCAGTATATATAACTCAACCAATCAGCAAATGACTCACTAGGCCCCTAACCCACTCCTCATACTCTGGTTATAAAAATAGATCAAGGATCCACATTCAAGGCCAGCTCTTCCTGACTATCAGGAAGTCAGGTCATTGTACTGGCAGCCATCCCACCCCCACCCTCATCCCCGCTCTGATAAATTTTATTCTCCTTTCATTCTACCTCCTGCCTGGAAGTTCTTTTCCAACAAGTGCACTGACGATGACAAAAACTACGGTAATTGTCTCTGCATATGAGATTGCCGGGAGAAATATCAACAACCTCAGATATGCAGATGACACCACCTTTATGGCAGAAAGTGAAGAGGAACTAAAAAGCTTCTTGATGAAAGTGAAAGTGGAGAGTGAAAAAGTTGGCTTAAAGCTCAACATTCAGAAAATGAAGATCATGGCATCTGGTCCCATCACTTCATGGGAAATAGATGGGGAAACTGGAAACAGTGTCAGATTTTATTTTTTGGGGCTCCAAAATCACTGCAGATGGTGATTGCAGCCATGAAATTAAAAGACGCTTACTCCTTGGAAGAAAAGTTATGACCACCTAGATAGCATATTGAAAAGCAAAGATATTACTTTGCCAACAAAGGTCTGTCTAGTCAAGGCTATGGTTTTTCCAGTGGTCATGTATGGATGTGAGAGTTGGACTGTGAAGAAAGCTGAGCACTGAAGAATTGATGCTTTTGAACTGTGGTGTTGGAGAAGACTCTTGAGAGTCCCTTGGACTGCAAGGAGATCCAACCAGTCCATTCTAAAGATCAGTCCTGGGTGTTCTTTGGAAGGAATGATACTAAAGCTGAAACTCCAGTACTTTGGCCACCTCTTGCAAAGGGTTGACTCATTGGAAAAGACTCTGATGCTGGGAGGGATTGGGGGCAGGAGGAGAAGGCGACGACAGAGGATGAGATGGCTGGATGGCATCACTGACTCGATGGACGTGAGTCTGAGTGAACTCCAGAAGTTGGTGATGGACAGGGAGGCCTGGCGTGCTGCCATTCATGGGGTCGCCAAGAGTCGGAAACAACTGAAGGACTGAACTGAACTGAACTGAACTGAACTGATGTCTCCCCCACAACCTGAATTGTCTTGTTTAGATCAATGTTTATGTGTACCTTTTTATTATTTAAATATATAAAATATATTGTATGAATTAATATACAAGCAAGATAGTTGGGAAACATGAGTACTTCTTTCAAGTTACTGTATTTGAGACAGCTATTTTAAGACCTTTCGACATTTTAGTTAAAGCTTTTCACGTTTTGTCCACTGGAATAAGAGGAAACATATCAAGAATATGAATAGATCTTAATCAACTCTGTAAGTTGGTTGTAGTCAGAGTGCTGAGAAGTGTAAAAATGTTAAATTGTAACTTTAAATTTTTTATACATTTCAATAAAATATTATCATAATTCAATATACTTAAATATATTTCTCTTTACAAAGAAAAAACAGGTAAATAACATTATTACAAATAGTTGTGTAGTGGGGAATTTGATAATAATGGGATAAAATTAATGGCAATCTTTTAATCTTCTTGTTTAATTTTATTTATTTTACATATTCTGGACTTACAGCTTCATGTATTTCTTCAGTCCAAATATTACATTGCTTTCCTTGTATAATTTATATCTTATAGTTTTAGACAACTGACTAGAAATTCATTTGAATTGATCTAACTAGACTAGATCTAATTGGTCTTATCTGGAATCTTATTTCTATCATCATTATGTGCCTTTGGTGATTTTGTTTGGAGAATACAGCCAACATCTTCTCAATGCAACTGGAACTGTTTAAGTGGGTGAGGTTTGTGCTCTCCACTTCTTCAGGCTTCAACTTGGACACATTTTACATGTAGGTCACCTGCTTAGCTCCTGTCATTTCGTGACTCTTATTTTAACATAATAAGGATGTGCTCCTTACCTCTTTCTTTAACGTGAGAACAAAAAATGATTATTTGCATAGTGATTTACTTTCCGCAATGTCCAAATTTCTGATATGAAATCCATATCTGCAATGACAAACAAGTATTTCTTTCTAGGGTGGCTTTTATTAATTCATACTTTTCTGTTTGGTGAAATTCAGGTACAAAAGCAAACAAAAAAAGCAAGCCCTAAAACTTATTACTGATATGCTGTAAAGAAAACCCTCAAAAATCAAGAGGATTAAATTTATGATCTTAGGCCATTATATCTGTCTTTGTGTAAATACATACTTTATATTATCTTATGTACAATTGGAACACCAAATACTTTAAAGGCATAAGAAACATCACTGTATTTAAGAAAAAAATTGTGATATATAGACCACCAAAAAATTAATATACAAACTCTATGGGTTTCTATTTTTAGTTCTTTGTTCACTGAGGGGAAATTTCTATAAAAGTTGCAGTCTCACTTTTGCTAAATGAAGTACTGAAAACCACATACCCACCTTCTTTTTTATGAAATATCTTACTTTTGTTGCTTGCATGATGTAATTCTTTAGGTAGCTGGCAAAACCCCACTGCCCATTCAGCGATTATGCAATTCCCTCCTGGTGCAGCAAATGTATTCTTTGTGTCTTTATTCTTAGGCTTATTATACTGAGTTAAGAGGATTAATCTACTGGTGGAACTCTATTATTCTCTACATTAGGTCAGAAAAAAAGATTAGTTTTGTACAGACAAATTGTAAGGCAGTAGTCACATTGGATACTTTTTCCTATTGTTTTAATTAAGCTACATCCTGGATCCTAAGAAATAAATATATTAGTAATGAAATTATTTTGCTACTTAAGAGTAAGCCCTGATGGCTGGCACTAACTAGGAATGTTACTTTACCCAAGACATTTAAGATTCATGTTCTTTATTTTCCTTATTTTTGTCTATTAAGCTGTACATTTTCCCACAACATTGACTTCTACTAAACATGTATGAATACTGATGCTGAAAACAGCCTCTGTATACTGGTACCAAATTGAATCTTGGAGACAGAGTTTTGGATGAAGTAGGAAAGAACAGTTTTATTGCTTTGCCAGGCAAAGGAGAACACAGCAGGCTCCATGCCCTCAAAAACTGTGTGTTCCAACCTGGGAAGATTTGATGAGGAAGTTTTTAGCAATGGTTCAAGAGCAAGGTTGCCCAGGTCACCTGTATTGCAGCCAGATCATTTACTGTCTGAGCTACCAGGGAAGCCCCAACCGTTTATAGTAATGATTCAAGGATGGTGTTGCTAGTAAGGACTAGAATCTGTGAAGGGCCTGCATTCCTTTAATTTGGCCTCAGGTGATCTTCTCTGGAATGAAGAATGCTAACACCTTCTATTTATTGAGGGTTTTAAAGAGTTCCAAGATGTTGTTATTTGTATACCTTGAGGTGGGGCTTCCCAGGTGACACAGTGGTAAAGAAGCCACCTGCCAACGTAGGAGATGCAGGAGATGTGGGTTTGATCCCTGAGGCTAGAAGATCCCCTGACGTAGGAAATGACAACCCATTACAATATTCCTACTTTGAAATTTCCCATGGACAGAGGAACCTAGCTGGGTACAGTCCACAGGGTCCCAAAGAAGCCTGGTGCGCTGCAGTCCCTGGGATCGCAAAGAGTATGTCTCGATTGAGCAACTGAACTGAGCAGGCATGCATATCTTGAGGTAGAACTAGGATCCTGCCCCAAGGCTGCACTATTATTTCTTGGCTGCTCCTTACTTGTCTCTGCATCCCTTCCCTGATTAGCAACCGTGTGAAAAGCTTTTCTGCCCAGGAGTCTCACAAGGTCCTGCTAGTTTTCAATACTCACATTTTTCTCTTTCATCAGAAAAGTCATTATGTTTTTCAATAGGGGATTCTTTTTGTGATTACTTAAAGGAGATGGATAAAGTAAAATTAACAAACACATGGATCTTTATGATTTGCAAGTTCTACTCATTTATTTTAAACATTGATCACTTGTTCATACTAGAGATGACTCTGAAAATTTAGTTTGTACTTGTGACTTGAGTCATAAATTAATCATTATATCTTTTTCTTAGATACATGACATTTGTCCACATCTCTTCCAGACTTTTTTACTTGTTGGTTTTACTCTTCTTCATGGTTTCCATTATCACCTACATGTCAGTAGCTATCAAATTTACATCTGTGACTCAGATCATCCCCTGAGTTCTAAACATGCTTTGCCACCTTTTTATGAGACATTTTGTACCTTGCTTTATTGCAAGTACTTTATCTATTTATACTTATATATAAGTACTTTTTATATACATACATATATATATATATATATATATATATATATATATATATATATATATATACTTTATATTCAGTTCAGTTCAGTCGCTCAGTCATGTTCGACTGTTTGTGACCCCATGAACTGCAGCACGCCAGGCCTCCTTGTACATCACCAACTCCCAGAGTCTACTCAAACCCATGTCCATTGAGTCTGTGATGCCATCCAACCATTTCATCCTCTGTCGTCCCCTTCTCCTGCCCTCAATCTTTCCCAGCATCAGGATCTTTTCAAATGAGTCAGCACTTCACATCAGGTTGCCAAAGTATTGGAGTTTCAGCTTCACCATCAGTCCTTCCAATGAACACCTAGGACTGATCTCCTTTAGGATGGACTGGTTGGATCTCCTTGCAGTCCAAAGCACTCTCAAGAGTCTTCTCCAATGCCACAGTTAAAAATATACTTTATAAAGTGAAAGTGAAAGTGAAGTCACTTAGTTGTGTCAGACTCTTTGCGACCCCCATGGACTGTAGCCTACCAGGCTCCTCCCTCCATGGGATTCTCCAGGCAAGAGTACTGGAATGGGTTGCCATTTCCTTCTACAGGGGATCTTCCCGACCCAGGGATCGAACCTGGGTCTCTCGCATTCCAGTCAGACACTTTAACCTCTGAGCCACCAGGAAAGCCCTACATACTTTATATATTTATACTTAATAAGTATATTACTGAATTATTTCCCCCTAAACCACTTTCTTCACCTATATACTCAATTCTGATGTCATCACCAACAACCCAATTGTCCAACCCTATTCTTGCAATTGCCATACATTCATTTTACTCAAATGCTTCCACATCCAATAATTTTCTGATTTCTACCAATCCTATCATATTTGCATACTTTTGTCAACTAAAAAATGATACACAATGTGAGAGCTATGAGTTAAGTTTTATTTGGGGCAAAATGAGGACTGCCACCCAGGAGACAGCTCCTCAGAAAATTGTGAGAAACTGCTACAAAGAGGTAGTGCGAAAAATGTCGATATATAAGATTTTGGTGAAAGAGGAGTTCAATGCAATCAAATAAAAAGGTTTTCTGCTGGCCATGAGCAGTTGATGTCACCATGAAGGGATTTATGCTTTTCTAGATATGAGAGATACAATGGTTGGGAGCATGAAATCAGTTCCTGAAAATATCCTGGAAAACTGTTTCACCAGTTTCCCTGGAGGACAAATGCCTCATTTTCCAACCTAAATTCCCTTAGGGCATGTCAGATGTCAACAGCTACAGTAGCACAAGATTTAATCTCTGCAGACTGGCTATTTTTCATCACTCAGTCCTGTCCAACTCTTTGCAACCCCCATGAACTATAGCCTGCCAGGTTCCTCTATCCATGGGATTCTCCAGGCAAGAACACTGGAGTGGGTTGCCATTTCCTTCTCCAGGGAATCTTCCTGACCCAGAGATCAAACCTGGGTCTCCTGCACTACAGGCAGACTCTTTACCTAATGAGTCAATAGGGAAAAGATCATCTCTGCAGAGGCAGATGGCAAATACCCTTCAGTTCAGCTCAGAGGCTCAGTCTTGTCCGACTCTTTGTGACCCCATGAAGTGCAGCAGCCAGGATTCCCAGTTCATCACAAATGCCTGGAGCCTAATCAAAATCATGTCCATCACACTGGTGATGCCATCCAACCATCTCAGCCTTTGTCATCCACTTCTCCTTCTGCCTTCAACCTTTAGAGAATCAGGGTATTTTCAAATGAGTTAGTTCTTCCCATCAGGTGGCCAAAGTACTGGAGTTTCAGCTTCAACATCAGTCCTTCCAATGAATATTCAGGACTGATTCCTTTAGGATGGACTGATTGGATCTCCTTGCATTCCAAAGGACTCTGAAGAATCTTCTCCAACACCACAGGTCAAAAGCATCAATTCTTTGGCACTCAGCTTTCTTCATAGTCCAACTCTAACATCCATACATGACTACTGGAAAAACCATAGCTTTGACTAGATGGAACTTTGTTGGCAAAGTAATGTCTCTGCTTTTAAATATGCTGTCTAGGTTGGCCCTAGCTTTTCTTCCAAGGAGCAATCATCTTTTAATTTCATGCAGTCACCATCTGCAGTGATTTGGGAGCCCAAGAGAATAAAGTTTCTCACTGTTTCCATTATTTTCTGATCTATTTGCCATGGATTGAGGGGACTGGATGCCATGATCTTAGTTTTCTGAATGTTGAGCTTTAAGCCAACTTTTTCACTCTCCTCTTTCACTTTCATCAAGAGTCTCTTTAGTTCTTCTTTGCTTTCTGCCACAAGGGTGGTGTCATCTGTGTATTTGAGGTTATTGGTATTTCTCCCAGCAATCTTGATTCCAGCTTGGGATTCATCCAGCCCAGTGTTTCTCATGATGTACTCTGCATATAAGTTAAATAAGCAGGGTGACAATATACAGCCTTGACATACTCCTTTCCCAATTTGGAACCAGTCTGTTGTTCCATGTCCAGTTCTAACTGTTGCTTCCTGATCTGCATGCAGGTTTCTCAAGAGGCAGGTCAGGTGGTCTGGTATTCCCAACTCTTTAAGAATTTTCCACAGTTTGTTGTGATGCTCAGCGTCAAAGGCTTTGGCATAGTCCATAAAGCAAGAGTAGATGTTTTTCTGGAATTCTCTTGCTTTTTCAATGATCCAGCAGATGTTAGCAATTTCATCTCTGGTTTCTCTGGCTTTTCTAAATCCATCTTGAACATCTGGAAGTTCATGGTTCACATACTGTTGAAGCCTGGCTTGGAGAAGCTTTAGCATTACTTTACTAGCATGTGAGATGAGTACAGTTGTGCAGTAGTTTGAACACTGTTTGGCATTCCCTTTCTTTGGATTTGGAATGAAAACTGATATTTTCCAGTCCTGTGGCCACCGCTGCATTTTCCAGATTTGCTGGCATATTGATTGCAAAGCTTTCATAGCATCATCTTTCAGGATTTGAAATAGCTCAACTGGAATTTCATCACCTCCCCTATCTTTGTTTGTAGTGATGCTTCTTAAGGCCCACTTGACTTCACATTCCAGGAAGTCTGGCTCTAGGTGAGTGATCACACCATCATGATTATCTGGGTCGTGAAGATTTTTTTTGTACAGTTCTTCTGTGAGTTCTTGCCACCTCTTCTTAATATCTTCTGCCTCTGTTAGGTCCATGCCATTTCTGTCCTTTATTGTGCCCATCTTTGCGTGAAATGTTCCATTGGTATCCCTAATTTTTTTGAAGCTATCTCTGTTCTTTCCTATTCTATTGTTTTCCTCTATTTGTTTGCGTTGATCACTGGGGAAGGCTTTCTTTTCTCTATTATCTTTTTTATCTCATTTCTTGCTATTATTTGGAACTTTGCATTCAGATGTGTATATTTTTCCTTCATTCCTTTGTCTTTCTCTTCTCTTCTTTCCATAGTTATTTGTAAGTCCTCCTCAGACAATCATTTTTCCTTTTTACATTCCTTTTTCTTGGGGATGGTCTTGATCACTGCCTCCTGTACAATGCAAGGATGTCACCGCCATCCATAGTTCTTCAGGCACTCTGTCTATCAGATTTAATCCCTTGAATCTATTTATCACTTCCCTTGTGGCTCAGATGATAAAGCGTCTGCCTACAATGCAGGAGACCTGGGTTCAATCTCTGGATCAGGAAGGTCCTCTGGAGAAGGAAATGGCAATCCACTCCAGTAGTCTTGCCTGGAAAATCACATGGATGGAGGAGCGTGGTAGGCTACAGTCCATGGGGTCACAAAGAGTTGGACACGACTGAGTGACTTCACTTGGTCACTGTATAATCATAAGGGATTTGATTTAGGTCATACCTGATTAGGTCATACTATAGTCTAGTAGTTTTCCCTACTTTCTTCAATTTAAGTCTGAATTTGGCAATAAGTAATTCATGATCTGAGCCACAGTCTGCTCCCAGTCTTGTTTTTGCTGACTGTAAAAAGCTTCTCCTTCTTTGACTGCAAAGAATATAATCAATCTGATTTCTGTATTGACCATCTGATGATGTCTATGTGTAGAGTTTTCTCTTGTGTTGTTGGAAGAGGGTGTTTGCTATGACCAGTGCATTCTTTTGGCAAAACTCTTGTTAACCTTTGATCTGCTTCACTTTGTACTCTGAGACCAAATTTGCCTGTTACTCCAGACATCTCTTGACTTCCTACTTTTGCATTACAGTCCCCTATAATGAAGAACACATCTTTTTTTGGGTTATTTCTAGGTCTTGTAGGTCTTCTAGAACTGTTCAACTTCAGCTTCTTCATTATTTCTGGTTGGGGCATAGACTTGGATTACTGTGATATTGAATGGTTTGCCTTGGAAATGAACAGAGATCATTCTGTCGTTTTTGATATTGTAAACAAGTACTGCATTTTGGACTCTTTTGTTGACTATGATAGCTACTCCATTTCTTCTAAGGGATTCCTGCCCACAGTAGTAGATATAACGGTCATCTGAGTTAAATTCACCCATTCCAGTCCATTTTAGTTCACTGATTCCTAAATTGTTGATGTTCACTCTTGCCATCTCCTGTTTGACCACTTCCAATTTGCCTTGATTCATGGACCTAACATTCCATGCCATATTGCTCTTATGGCATTGGACTTTATTTCCATCACCAGTCACATCCACAACTAGGTGTTGTTTTTGCTTTGGCTCCATCTCTTTATTCTTTCTGGAGTTATTTCTCCACTCTTCCTCAGGAGCATCTACGGGCCCCTACCGACTTGGTGAGTTCATCTTCCAGTGTCATACCATTTTGCCTTTTCATACTGTTTATGGGGTTCTTAAGGCAAGAATACTGAAGTGGTTTGTCATTCCCTTCTCCAGTGGCTGCATTTTGTCAGAACTCTCTGCCGTGACCTGTCTGTCTGGGGTAGCCCTACATGGCATGGCTCATAGTTCATTTAGCTAGACAAGGCTGTGATCCATGTGATCTGTTTGGTTAGTTTTCTGTGACTGTGGTTTTCATTCTGTCAAGCACCAATTTGTAGCTGACATCTTAAAATTTCCTTTCTTCTCTGTGTCACATACTATTGAAGAAGACTATGTGACCTCCCAACTCCCAGAGTCTCTTCCTACATTCTGTTCTTCACAGAGGCACCAAAATGATCTTTCTAAAAATGCAGACTTGTTCATGTTGGTCCTGCGAATAAAAATGCCATCAGTGTTTAATTGACAACAGTGTTAGCTACACCTTCAACTCTACCTGCTTCTCTTGACAGCTCCTGCTCCCCTACCTAAACTTCATGTTTTAGTCACACTCAACTACTTACTGTTTTTCTGAATCTTGTTATTTCATGACTCCATACTTTTACATAGGCTGGTCCATCTGCTTTAATAGTCTTTTTTCTCCAGTCCTCAGAATAGTATAATATATCCCATAGCTCTCAGATTAAGAATTCTGTGAGACACGTTCCCTGAATTACACAAATTCTTCATTTCCTTTTCTGCACCCCCTCTATTTTTCATAATGGTCATTTGTTCACATTTCTTATAATCTAACTTAGAGTGAGCATTACACAAACCATACTGTACAATCTTTGCAACAATAGAAAGAATATGGATTATGGAGATTCAAAGGCTTGTTTTCCTTAGTACTACTTCTTTGATCTTGTGCAAGTTGCTTATTTATCTTAAAAATGGTATAATAATGCCTTAGGTGGAAAGTATATGTAAGGGTCAAAAACATATGTTTGTCATTATCTTTGTATGTACCAGGTTTAAGAGGTATTTATAGACTTTAATTTTAATAGTTTTTCATTTATATTATGACTTTTCAGGAAATTTGCATTGATAGAGCTGTCTTTTTTACTTTTTGATACAAAACATGCATCTGTTTTTATTAAGGTCTAAAGTTTTATTCTATGTGTATTTTATGTTCTGAGTTTTTTCCACTGGACTGGTATTTATGCCCAAATATTAATAGTTAGCAGCAGAGAAGAAAAACTTAAAATTTACAAGGAGTTCTTCTATCAGCAGCATTATCCTTTGATACCAATGGCTTAGATATTCCCATTTCTGGGATTGCATAAAACTTTTCTCTGGTGTGAAAGGATAAATATACCTTTCTAATGTTACATGATATAATTGTACCAATTTTTACTTTCTATAAATTCTAGGACTAAGTGTAATTAATATATTTTAAAAACTCCTATCTGTTGATTATGCTATTAGATCAAATATATAGATTAAATATATATTTCCTTTAGAATAATAACTGGTATATCATCTGTACTTAATAAATAAAAAAATGACCAAAAAAGTGAAAATTGGTTAGTCGTGTCTGACTCTTTGTGATACCAGGGATTCTCCAGGCTAGAATACTGGAATGGGTGCTTTTCCCTTCTCCAGGGGATCTTCCCAACCCAGCGATTAAACCCAGGTCTCTTGCATTGCAGGCAGATTCTTTAGAGGTTGAGCCAAAATGCCAAGGATAATGTTAATTATAATTTTAGTGTACTCAGTACTTAGTTCAGACTCTGACAAATTGCAGGCGTTCCAATAAATGATCAAGAGGTTAAGTGAATGAGGTAATTGAAGGAGTTAAATTACTGTCTGTAAACTGTGGTTGTCTGTCAGTCACCTGTATAACAATTTTTAAGAAGGGAGATGCATACTTGTAAATAATGACCTACTGTTAGAAACCCTGGATTCAAGGTCAAATATCTTTAGTTTTAATAGTTCTTGATGCCTATACACTGCAGTGATAATGTACTTAACATGAGTGTACACTTAACTGTACACTTAAAAATGGTTAAAATGGTAAAGTCTGTGTTATGGATATTTTACTACAAAAAAATAGTTCATAATGGTTATTCATTATGGCAATGGTCCTTAGTAGTAGAATACCTTGTGGAGAAACACAAAAGATCTCAAGAGTTGGGAAATCATAGATTGAAAAAATCATATGGTCTCCACAAATTCTGAATGTTTCCATACAGTGGTTTTTTTTTTTTTTTTCCCCAGCCTTGAGGTAAAGAAATGCACTGGATTTTTTACTGACATGATCAACTTCTATGTAAAAGTTTTTTTTTAATCTCTCTGGTTTATTTTTTCTTATCTTTATCTACATACCTTAGTCTTAAGAACTAATACCAAGTTAAAGGGTGTCCCATAGGGCCAGTGAAAATTCCAATGTCAAAAGAACAATCCCAATAATGGACATGGGGTTGTGTCCATACAAAATCAGTTAACAAATACATCTGGATCAAATACTCCTATAGTTACTTTAGATATCTTAGTTTGGTTATTATATAAGTAAGCCATAGTCTCCAGAGGATAGTATTCTCTGAAGTTTATTGTCACAGAATAATATACAAAATAATTGAAGCATGCTTTAATTGATTTAAAACATTTTTAAATTGGTAGTTGTAGTTTTGATAAGAAGTGACTTCAAAATATGTTTATTTTGAATTTCTTTCTGCTCCTCCCAAATTGGCCCACTAGTAAGATATTCAACTGCTTTAGCAATGATATTCTGAATCTAGATGTATTTGAATAAAGCTATGCAAAGCTTTCATTAAAAGAGAGAATAGAGATGAATAAATAGAATAAATAGAGATGAATAAAACATAGAGGTGAATCATTCTCCAACTTTGGTATACATGAGTAACATTTATTGCTTTTAAAAAATTCTGAATTTTAAATTCAACTCCAAGAGATGAGTTTATAACTCTGGAGTGGAGATGAGGGTATACGTTTTAATAATACAAGTGATATAAGTGGTTTCAACAAACACTAAAACCTTAAGGTAACTCCCCTCCCCAACTTTACCACCTCAGTATACTTACAGTAAAATTTGACAGACCCTTGGAAGAATAGATATTACTTATTTTTCACCTTATAATTAGATATTTTTTTCTGAAATGTAAGCAGCAGAATGAGCAGAGGATGCTTGAATGAGTAACATGCTACAACATTCTTTCTATTCCTTCTAATGCTTCCCTTATTTACATTAATAATGACTATACATATATATATATATAATATTCTTTCTTTATTATTACTTTTGTTGCCAGTGAATTTGAGCTTCTTGCTTCATCTTGAAAGAATTTAGAGTCTACATGAGTGATGGGTAAGAAGTGAATTTATTGAGAGAGCAGCACACTCTACGAACGGTGTGGGGCCATTTCAGAAGATAAGACAGATCTTGGGAGAGACAGAGTGAAAGGGCCTTGAAGATTGGTGTTACGGTTAGCTTATTCTTTTTTTTTGTTTGTTTGTTTTTTTTTTGAGGAAGGGGCAGAGATTACCAGAAATTGGGCCACCACTTTTTGACCTTTTATGATAGCCTTGTGAGCTTCCCTTCTGGCTCAACTGGTAAAGAATCTGCCTGCCAATACAGGAGACCTGGGTTCAATCCCTGGTTTGGGAAGATCCCCTGGAGAAAGGAATGGCTGCCCACTCCAGTATTCTGGCCTAGAGAATTCCATGGACTGTATAGTCAATGGGGTCGCAAAGAGTCGGATGCAACTTTCACTTTCACTTTAGGACCCTTACAGCCCTGGTGGGTGTATCATTTAGCATGCTAATGTATTACAATGAGCATATGATGAGGCTCAGAATCTACTGGAAGTTGACTTTTCCACCATCTTGGACCCACCTGGGTCTAAGCAGTCTTTATCATGTGCTGTGGTCATGTCATTCTTTTAAAGGTTGTGCCCTGCCCCCTTCCCTCCTGTTTTATTCCCGCCTAAGAGATTTTACTCCCATATTCTTATGGGAAGCAAAAGGGTGACATTCTACTCCCTGTAACTGCTTCAGGGCAGAGTAGTGCTGTTGCTACTGTCTGTCATGTAGTAAAATCTCTGGATGCCTCATCTAGGATCATCGGAAGCAGGACAGCTCTTTGTTTTATGTCAGTATGGGCTGGTGTTTTTGCATACCATTATCCTGATATGGAACTGTGTCAAGTGGAACTTGATATGTAACAACTCCATAGCCTTTCTATGATTCTTCTTGATGTATGTAAAGCACTTCTTAAAACAACATCAGAATACAAAAATATCTGTAAATGACAAAAAAGACTTAAAAGATATGAATAAACATCTGATTATAGTGTGATGGATAAAGAAATATGGTTATAATAACCAGATTTATGAATGATTACATTTAACACACCAAAAAAAGTGAAATTGTTAGTCACTCAGTTGTGTCTGACTCTTTGTGACCCCATGTAGCCTGGAAGGCTACTCTGTCCATGGGATTTCCCAGGCAAGAATACTGGAGTGGGTAGCCATTCTCTTCTCCAGGGGATCATCTTTACCTAAGGATAAAATTTGGGTCTCCTGCATTACAGGCAGATTCTTTATCATCTGAGCCACCAGGGAAGCCCAGGGGCCTCCTAAAGCACTCAAAGTTAGCTGTAAATCAAAAGAACTTTAACTAAAATTTGCTATTTAGGAAGTTTGGCAAAAAGTTTTAACATAGCATTTAGTCAAATAAGATCAAGGTCACTGTGAGACAGTATTTCTTCCTTAACCAAAGTGACAATAAAAAATTTCAAATGCAAATACAGAATAGATCATTTAAAAAGTGATGAAACTTAAAGTCTGTTATCTCAAAGGGTAGTTCAACATTAAAAAAAAAATAATAAAACTTGTCCTTTTAATAGAATGGCAAATTTACTAAATTTGTAATTTTCTAATTTTTTTGTACTACCAATTTTACTAACAAATTTTACAACCAATTTACTAATATTTAGTAAGTAAATTTAATCAATTAAATTTATTCTAAACGTAGTCAATCCAGACTATTCAAACAGCCTTTTCTCAGAGAAGTAGATTCTTTCACATGACCTACGTTTCTTAAATTTTCACATTGAGTTACTTTTCCTATTAACAGATTTGTAACACATAGAATTAGGTCTTATTTGACCTTTAGTAAACCTAGGTACAGGGGCTTCCCAGATGGCTCAATGGTAAAGAATCTGCCTGCCAATGCAGGAGATGCAGGAGACATGGTTCAGTCCCAGGATCCAGAAGAAAAGCAGGTAGGATTGGAGTATATCAGGGAGATTTGCATAGCACCAAAATCCTGTATTTAATAAATTTTGATATTAGGGGTTGAAAGTCTTGTTAAGCCTCTGGTTTTATAGGGTACTGGGACCTGGGAGGAAAGTTATTAGTTTCCTTTAAGGCAACTTTTATAGGAGTGACAAACTTTCCCTGGATTCCCTGATTCCAGACCTGCAGATCTATAAGTTTTTCAGTTTCTAGGGGAATATTTTGGGTTGGACTGTCCATGTTTTGTAGAACACATGTGTGCATGCTAAGTTGCTTCAGTCATGTCCAGCTCTTTGTGACTCTATGGACTGTAACCTACCAGGCTTCTCTGGCCATGGTGATTCCCCAGTGCGTTGCCATGTCTTCCTCCAGGGGATCTTCCCAACCCAGGGATAGAATCCACATCTCTTACGTCTTCTGCATTGACTATTTTTTACCACCAGTGTCGCCTGAGAGGCCCCTGTATAAAACATAGTTCAGCCAAAAGCAGTCCTTGGCTTTGATCTTCAGAGAGAGCAAGAATTTTCACCAAGGTTGAGAGAAAAATTCATTCCCAATAATGGGCTGGGGAATTCAGCCACAACAAGAAACTGTGAGTTATTCAATATGAGTTTTTCTTGTAAGTTGGAGAAGTAATGAAATGTTTTAGTTTTGGCTTCCAAACAGAAGCCAAACCCTGACTATAGAGGAGGTTTCAGGGGCTTTTGGGGTGAACAAGAAGTGGGGTAGGTCTTGTCATGACACCACCAAAAGCCTGGCTTGTTGTCATTCCTTCCTTAAGTCATGCTGTTTCTTCTTTCCCTCCTGAGTCTGCAGTCTTTCCCTCCTTCAGTTAAAAATACTGAAGGCTCTGTCAGTAAGAGTGTTGAGAGGGGTCTGGGGTCCCATGGCAAGCTTTTGGCCTGGAATTCTTTGGTGAACTGGCTAGGGCCCTCCGAGAATCTGCCTAAGTGGGTGCAGGATTGGTTAAATTCAGATAAAGAAAAAGGGGTGTGGACTCTGGTAATTCCCTAAGGCCCACCTACTACTTCCTGAAGGGAGTAAAAAGGCGCTGGTTGCATTTCTGGTACAGAAGGGTTAAGGGTCTCATAGGGTGATACTGAAGATGATGAAAGAGTTTTGAGGCTTGGGTCTTCTGCCTGGGGCTCCTGTCTTCCAGGGCTGCCAATAGAGTGGGCTTTTGCGTAGTCTAAGTGGGTTCCAGCCAGCAAGGTTCCCTAGCATAGGACTTACACAGCTCTGTTTTCTCTCAGGGTTGTAAAACCCAGTACATAAGAAACTTCTCTTTATTTGCCCTGCCTTTGCAAAAGATGTCTAACTGTAGAATGGTATTATAGTTGAGGTGCCTATTTTCTGGGCAGGCCTCATTGTCTTGAAGTTTATAGTGGGGTCAGGCTTTGTTACAAAAGCAGATGAGCTTTTTATTCATTTGATTTTTTTTAATTTTTATTTTTACTTTATTTTACTTTACAGTACTGTATTGGTTTTGCCATACATTGACATGAATCCACCACGGGTGTATACAAGCTCCCAACCCTGAAACCCCCTCCCACCTCCCACCCCATATCATCTCTCTGGATCATCCCCGTGCACCAGCCCCAAGCATCCTGTATCCTGCATCAAACATAGACTGGCGATTCATTTCTTACATGATAGTATACATGTTTCAATGCCATTCTCCCAAATCATCCCACCCTCTCCCTCTCCCTCAGAGTCCAAAAGTCCACTCTACACATCTGTGTCTCTTTTGCTGTCTTGCATACAGGGTCATCATTACCATCTTTCTAAATTCTGAATGGATAAGAAAGCTGTGGTACATATACGCAATGGGATATTACTCAGCCATTAAAAAGAATACATTTGAATCATTTCTAATGAGATGGATGAAACTGGAGCTGATTATACAGAGTGAAGTAAGCCAGAATGAAAAACACCAATACAGTATACTAACACATACATATCGAATTTTTATTTATTTTAGTCTAGAGAAAACTTGTGCCAGTGACTTAAAATGCACCCAAGGGGTGAGTCGTTGGGAATGGAAGAGGTGTTTGCTTTCATTCCTTCAGGGACAGGATGCTCCTGTACCAGAGAGGAGTGCTAGGGTTATGAGGTCCTGTGGGGGTGCTGTAAGACAAGATGGGTTCCAGGCATCTACCAAGTCCTGTCGACTTTGGGGATTATCTACTCCCCAAGGTGGTCCTCTTGAGCCCAGTGTCCTGGGGCCTGTGTCCTATCCCGGCATCTGCTGTATCTGGGTGGCGACTCTCCTGCAGGGTTGTGTAAAGATGCCATAGATTAATCCCTTGTTCCAGGATATGTTTCCCTGCAATGGACATCATCATGGCTGTAAGACCTGTAAGTCCCAGCCTTTTTTACTGTTTTCGAAAACAGGCACTGGCCATTAAGGGAGATGGCTGTTGAAAAAAACCCAAAAAACAAAAAACACCTCTCTTTTACTTTCTATTTTGTGGGTGCCACTCTTGGGGCCTTGGGGCCATCATTCCCCTCACCCATTCCCACATGTGTTTTGGTCATTGGGCTGTGGGGCTGGGTACGGGGGTGGATGTGGCAGGCGAGGTGGAGGCACCATAACTGTAGTTAAGGGGATGAAGGGCCGCTACCACGGAATGACATTGCCAATCACAGAGCCTAGAGAGGCAAACACAGGAAATGTGAATTATTTCCTAGGCACAGCCTTCTGCATGATCCACCTAGCTTGAATCATCTACCATGTATAGCATGTGAGTTCTCAGCCATATCCTACTTTCTTATGACCCCCTGGACTGTAGCCTATCAGGCTCCTCTGTCCATAGGATTTCCCAGGCAACAATACTGAAGCCCATTGCCATTTCCTCCTCAAGGGAATGTTCCGACCCAGGGATCCAGCTAGCAACTCCAGTATTAGCAGGCAAATTCTTTACCACTTGAGCCATTTGGGAAGCCCCTGGGTCACATGCCCCACCCTTAAAGGGCGGAGTGGGGGTGGAGTCAAGGCAGACACTGGAGGGGGCTCGGCCAAACACCAGGAGGCTAGCGGTGAATGATGGTCCCAATACCACGTGTCCCAACGCCATGTGTTCCAACAACAGGACACAGGACCATCCATCTCCTAATATCCAGGGGTGTGCACACACAGACTGCCTTTCACTTGAGGGAGCTCCCAAAGGGATTGTAGCTGCTGTAATTATGGTATAAGCTCTAAGTAAGACTGTATTTCATATTTTAAACAATTGGACCTGTTAACAGTTAATTAAATCATGGGTAAGGCAAACCCAGAGGCCTAACTGCCTGTGAGGATGGCTAGAAAGTTTCCCTGACATGCCTTACACATATGTAACAGTAAGAAGTGGAGATCTAGTGGGAAAGTTGGAAAATGCCTAGCAGAATTCTCTTCTCCCCATTTTCAGCAAAATAAGGCATACACTCTGCAGACAGAGTGAGGGCCACCTCAGAAGGTGAGAGAGCACTTGGGAGGGAGAGAGGGAGAGATAGAGAGAGAGAGAGACTGACCTCATGTGCACAGGTGAGAGCAAGAAGGCCTTGAGATACGCCTATGGTTAGTTTCTGTGGGCCAGGTAATCTTATAGGTTAATGAATGGGAGGATATTGTTGTTGGTCAGTCGCTAAGTCATGTCTGGCTCTTTGAGACTGCAGCATGCCTTCAGTCTTTCAGTGTCTCCCAGAGTTTGCTCAAACTCATGCCCATTGAGTCAGAATGGGAGCACAATTCCAGCCTATTTGGGGTAAAGTAGCTGGTAAGGAATCTGGCTCCAATGCAGAAGACCCTGGTTCTATTCCTGGGTAGGGAAGATCCCCTGGAGAAGGGATAGGCTACCCTATCCAGGATGCTAGCCTGGAAAATCCCCAAGGACAGAGAAGCCTGGCAGGCTACAGTCCATAGGGTTGGAAAGAGTTCGACTAGACTGAGCAGCTAAGCACAGCACAGCACAGTGGAGATTTCCAGGAATTGGGCCACCACCCACTTTTTGGCCTTTTATGGTCAGCCTCGATACTGTCATGGCCCTAGTGAGGGTGTCATTTAGCATGTTAATATATTACAGCCTGTGACGAGGCTCAAGGTCTACTGGAAGTTGACTCTTCTGCCATCTTGGATCCAGCTGATTTTAACCAGTCTTTGTCATGTCCTATGGCCATGACATACCTTTTAAAAGGACAACCTTTTAATAGCTGTGCCCTGCCCTCTTCCCTCCTGTTTCAGTTATATTTTTTAAACTTTATTCAAGTGTCTTTGCTTTAAAATTATTTTCAGGCGATAACTCCAGAATAACAGTGACTACAGAATGCATTATTTGTGATAACATAAACAATTCCACCTGTTATATTAATATTCATGTGTGTGTATGCATGTGTATGTGTCTGTGCATGTATAAAACTTCATTTAAATTACTGCTTATAATGAAAAAAATAGTGTTTTTGAGTTTCTGATATTGTAATGATTTTTAAAAAATTTTGTTTATAGCCTATTATGAAATGTTACTGCTGAAGTTTGGTGTTTCTCTGCTTTCATGCACTTACATGAAGGCTGTTATAACCAAACCATGGTAGTTATACATTTTTATGAAGCAAAATCACATCATGGTTCTAAAACCACATGTCACTTTTTCAGTACTCTGTAGTAGTGATTAATATGAACTAAATGGAAGCTGCCATTTTACTGAATCTTTAATTTAATTATTTATGATAGGAAGTGAGCAGAGATCAAGATGTTCTCTTAAAAGTAGTTTGTCTCAGAGGAAACTCATGTCTTTGACTTAGATTATGTTTAAATCAGCTCAAGTATGCCTAATGCTTTCTTCTCTTTTTTTTTTTTCCCTGCAGATTAGGAAATGATTTCTAAAGTAGTTCTTCAAAAGAACTATGAACAATCAAGAGTATTCTCTGTTATCCATTCAAAATGTTAGAGTCAATGTACTAACAAAGGCAAATTTAGGATACCTGTTTAGAAATCAACAGACAAAGTTCCTTATATTTAGAAATCAGGTGGGACATTCAGTGGAAAGAGGCAATGTCAAACGAGATTACAAGACTGGTAGCAAGAGATGGATCCTACTTTACTTGCTTTCTCTTTAATCCTTTCCTAAGTGCCCTTGCCTTTGAAAAGCAAGAAACTGAATTAAACCCTCAGGCTGTTTCTTACATTAATGGAGAAATTTTCCTCTCCTCTTTCTCCCACCATTTTGAACTTTTCTTAGAGGCCAACTCTGAAGTAGACCCTGATTAGTGGAACTAAAATATGAGTTAAAAATGCTTATTCACCTAAGTTCTCCTTCTGGCATGAAAATTAATTAGCTGTGCCCTGGTGAAGCAGAAGCAGAAATATTGCTTTAGCAATATTGGGTAAATTGCAATCCTTTTCCATGATTGGCCTTTGCTTAATGCTTCAATTAGCTGTTGACCTCTCTTCATTATTGATAATTTCTCAGTTATCTCTTTTTTTCACTTTGTATATTGGTTAACAATAATACATCTTTTTTTATCAAAGAGTTTTTCACTAGTGTTGACCCTGTAATAATACCTCTTAAGAGATATTATTAGATTGTGTTGTGTTTATATTGAAAATGGTATTGTTTTTAAGGTTGAGCCTGGATAAACTCTGTGAACTCTGACTGTTGACCTTTTATCAGTGCCTCCAACCCTACCTGAAAGCTTTGGCACCGTTTCAGATCCTAGAATTAGTGAGCAATCCTGGGGTTGGTGAAAGGAGATATTAAGGCATGAGTAAGATTAAATTTTTTCTATCAAGCACATAGAGGCACAGAGTCAGAAACTAATTTCCACAATAGAAAAATGAAGAAAATGCTATTTTTTAACACTTGATTTTGTGGGCTGAACTACATACTCACAACAAAGGTTATAAATTAATGTAGACATTTTATAGTTTAGTGATTTTCTTCATCTACAGTTCAGCAATATTTGTTACATAGCTAAGCCAATGTAACTTCTGAGAGGACCACAGCAAATAAAAGTGAAAGTGAAGTCGCTCAGTCCTGTCTGACTCTTTGCTACCCCATGGACTGTAGCCTACCAGGCTCCTCTATCCATGGGATTTTCCAGGCAAGAGTATGGAGTGGGTTGCCATTTCCTTCTCCAGGGGATCTTCCCAACCCAGGGATCAAACCCAGGTCTCCTGCATTGCAGGCAGACACTTTACCATCTGAACCACCTGGCAGATAATAAAATCAATAATTAAAAAGGTATGAGAGATGCAAGGATTGGGAGCACGAAGACTTGAAGAAAAAGGATAAATCAGACTGTATACTAAATACCTCTTTATCTTACTGTATTTGAAGAGATTTGCAAGAGCATGACTAGTCATTATTTTTTCTTCATGTCCAGATTCTAGAGAATAGAAAACTGATTTTAAAGCAAATTTTTGAAAGGCTTTGAAAATACCAAATCAAGTATTATGAGCATATTTTACCTTTGCCTATGTGAGTATGCTAATATGTTGGCTTGAGGACTAGGACGAAGATAAGGAAAGTGAGGAGTCTAAAGTATAAATTTTAAGCATGTATTTATTTAATTTCAGGGTTCGGGTTAGCCTGAAATTATAAAATAAAATTTATATTTTAGCAATTGTATGGCCCTGGATCTCCATTGAAAATTTCCATCCAGGTTCCTCATTCCTCCTCATCTTAATCTCAGCCCTTTGACTTATATTTGTATTATTGTTAGACCACCAGGTACTGTAGAAGTATACTTGCTTTTGAAATAAAGCCAATGCATTAGTGTTTAGTGTGAGGTCACCTTGCTCGTATGAAAAAAAAAAATGTGGTGCTGTTCATTTTTCATTCTATTTGTATTTCTCATGACTTGGGGGTATTTGGGTGCTAAATTGTCTTAACATATGATTTTTCAGAAAATAAGTATTTGAAGACTTGCTTTCTCTTTGACCATGGGCCTTAGGAAGCATCACTACGAACAAAGCTAGTGGAGGTGATGGAATTCTAGTTGAGCTATTTCAAATCCTAAAAGATAATGCTGTGAAAGTGCTTCACTCAATATGCCAGCAAATTTGGAAAATTCAGCAGTGGCCACAAGCAGGACTGGAAAAGGTGAGTTTTCATTCCAATACAAAAGAAAGACAATGCCAAAGAATGTTCAGACTACCACACAACTGCACCCATCACACACACTAGCAAAATAATGTTCAAAATTCTGCAAGTGAGACTTCAACAGTACATGAACCAAAACTTCCAGATGTTCAAGATGGATTTAGAAAAGACAGAGGAACCAGAGATCAAATTGCAAAATGCTGGATTATTGAAAAAGCAAGAGAGTTTCAGAAAAATATCTACTTCTGCTTTATTGACTACACCAAAGTTTTTGTATGGATCACAGCAAACTATAGAAAATTCTTAAAGAGATGGGCATACTAGACCAGCTGACCTGCCTTCTGAGAAATATGTATGCAGGTCAAGAAGCAACAGTTAGAACTGGACACGGAACAACAGACTGGTTCCAAATTGGGAAAGGGGTACGTCAAGGCCATTGGAGAAGGAAATGGCAACACACTCCAGTGTTCTTGCCTGGAGAATCCCAGGGATGGGGGAGCCTGGTGGGCTGCCATCTATGGGGTTGCACAGAGTCAGATATGACTGAAGCGACTTAGCAGCAGCAGCAAGGCCGCATATTGTCACCCTGCTTATCTAACTTATATGCAGAGTGAGGTGAGGTGAGGTGAAGTCGCTCAGTTGTGTCCAACTCTTTGTGACCCCGAGGACTGTAGCCTACCAGGCTCCTCCGTCCATGGGATTCTCCAGGCAAGAATACTGGAGTGGGTTGCCATTTCCTTCTCCAGGGGATCTTCCCCACCCAGGGTTCAAACCCAGGTCTCCCACAGAGTACATCATGCAAAATGCCAGGCTGGATGAAGCACAAGCTGGAATCAAGATTGCCAGGAGAAATAACAATAACCTCAGATATGCAGATGACACTACCCTTATGGCAGAAAGCAAAGAGAAATTAAGAACCTTTGAACCTTTTTATGAAAGTGAAAGAGAAGAGTGAAAAAGCTGGCTTAAACCTCAACATGCAGAAAACTAAGATCATGGCATCCAGTTCCATCACTTCATGGCAAATAGATGGGGAAACAATGGAAACAGTGAAAGACTTTATTTTCTTGGATTCCCAAATCACTATAGATGGTGACTGCAGCCATGAAATTAAAAGACACTTGCTCCTTGGAAGAAAGTGAAGTGAAGTCTCTTAGTCATGTCCAATTCTTTGCAACCCCATGGACTGAAGCCTGCCAGGCTCCTCCATCCATGGGATTTTCCAGGCAAGAATACTGGAATGGGTTGCCATTTCCTTCTCCAGGGAATCTTCCCAAGCCAGGGATCGAACCCATGTCTCCCGCATTGTAGGCAGATGCTTTTACCGTCTGAGCCACCAGGGAAGTCCATAGCTATGATCAATGTAGTCAGCATATTAAAAAGCAGAGACATTACTTTGCCAACAAAGGTCTCTCTAGTCAAAGCTATAATTTTCCAGTAGTCATGTATGAATGTGAGGTGGATCATAGAGAAAGCTGAGCGACAAAGAATTGATGCTTTGATCTGTGGTGTTGAAGAAGACTCTTGAGAGTCCTTTGGACTGCAAGGAGATCCAACGAGTCCACCCTAAAGGAAATGAGTCCTGAATATCCATTGGAAGGATGGATGCTGAAGCTGAAACTCCAGTACTTTGGCCACCTGATGTGACGAGCTGACTCATTGGAAAAAACCCTGATGCTGGGAAAGATTGAAGGCAGGAGGAAAAGGGGATGACAGAGGATGAGATGGTTGGATGGTACCACCAACTCAATGGATATGAGTTTGAGTAAGCTCTGGGAGTTGGTGATGGAGAGGGAAGTCTGGCATCGTGCAGTCCCTGGGGTTGCAAAGAGTTGGACATGACTGAGTGACTGAACTGAACTGAATTGATGTTTTTACTGATATCTAAGAGAATACTTGATAAAGATAATGTATTTTTTATATCAAACTGAGGGTTCACTTACATAGTGTGTGGTTTGAAAATGATAGTCTCCTCTAAATTCAGAAACAACTCTGGTGCTTAAAATACTGACTGGTGTCATACAGCAGGAGCATTCTGTACTAGCAAACTTGTTTTAGGATGCATAGACTGTGAAGGCTTAATTCCACTTTTAAAAGACAAGATAGGAGACTAAGACCACATCATTCTGACTTGAAAAGGCAATTTAAAATACTCTATAATGCTAAAAAGTAAGAGTCTGGTAAAAGTCAAGGCAAGGATTCTTCTTAGATCACTTTAGCATAAAGAGTGAATTTCTTCCTCCTCTAGACTTCTGGGTAAGGCTAACTTACCTATCATGCACAAAGCCATTAAATGCCCACAGATTTTTTTTTTTTTAATTTTAAATAAGAAGAAAAAGTTAATATAATCTAGCTCACACAATATTTATCATTATGCTAACATAGTTGCAGAATATAATTATCTTTATAATTAAAGAAAAGGACACAAAATCAATGGGACCAATGAAAGTCATAATGTTTGTACCTGTTGTCACTGGAAAAGATTTATTTCCTGGTAAGAAGCATCTCATGGCCTCGTTTATGTCACATGCCCATATATTTGGCTGACAGCAGATCTTGAAGTTGAGGGACAGTTTAAGAAATATAGTGGATGCGAGATGGGAACAGACAAAACAAATAAGAAAGAAATATAAGCATCTAGTTCCTACGGTGGTATGGCATTATGAATCCTGAAAATAGATCTGCATTTATACAAAAATTTAAGGAATTCTTGAATTCCTGCCAATTCCTCTCAACGTCAGCCCTGTGTTCCTAATGAGGATAGATGTATCTGATTTGTATGCCTGAGTTGGATTTGAAATGATATTGACAATTGTTGTACATCCACCAATTGCCCTTCTGTATTTTGTATTGAAATTTAGTTGTAATGGTTTTCTATGACCTGGAGTCATCAATTCTCCCTGAACACCTTGCTTTCTACCTAAGATCAAGTTTTGTGTGGTGTATTAGTTTGCTAGGGCTGCTGTAACAAAGTACCACAGATTGAGTGGCTTAACCAACAAAAATTTATTTCCTCACAGTCTTGAAGGCTGGAAGTCCAGAGTCAAACTGTTGGCAGGCTTGCTTTCTTCTGAAGTGTTTGTCTTTGATTCAGAGATGGTTGTCTTTTCTCAGTATCTTCACATGGTCTTTCCTCTGCATATGTCTGTTTTCAAATTTCCTCTTCTCATAATGAAGGATATCAGTCATATTGGGTTAGTGCTTACTGTAATGACTTTGTTTTACATTATTTATTTCTATGAAGACCCTGTTTCCAGGGTTGAAGCTAACCACACTAGCATGTAGCATGTAGTATTATCGAAATTCTTAATTTTTGTCCATAAAATGAATAAAAAATGATATCTCATTATGGCTTCAATTTGCTTTTCCTTAACCAGAAAGAGATTGAGCATGTCTTCATATCCTTAAAGGTCATCTGTGTTTCATATTCATATGTTTTGCCTGTTTTTTTTATTGCATTGTCTGTCTTTTTTAAATTGATTTTTAGAAAGGTTCCTTTCCTTTCAATATATCCTTGACCCTATTCTCTTGTCTGTTATGTTATTGCAAATATATCCTACCAGTTTTTACTTAGTATTTTCTCCTATTTTAAGTTACCTTTTGAGTACACTGAAATTCTTAAATTAAGTAGTCAGTTTTATCAGTAATATCCTATATAATTCTTTTTTCCTGTCTTATATGAGAAAACCTTCTTTGTCCTGAGGTCAGGAAGATATTAATCTGTATCTTATACTAAAAGTTAACGCTTAACTTTTAATATTTATGTTATTTATCTATATAGATTTGCTTATATGTAAAGTATGAGATATGGATCTAATTTTCTACAATATTTTACATATAGATGATCATTTTTTTCAATTCACTGAGTATTTTTTTCATTTTCAACTGATCTTGCATGACACCATTCTCACATATTAAGTTTCCATATATGGATCTATCTTTCTACACTCTTTATTTTATTTAAACTCTTAGTTTGTAAATTCCCAGCACAAGATTACACTGACATATTTATTATAGCTTTATAATAAGTCATGATACCTGGTGGAGAAAGTTCCAACTCTCTTTTTCCTGCAAAAATGTCTTGGCTATTCTTGACACTTTACTCTTTCATATATATTTTAAAATCAGCCTGTCAAGTTTTATAAAAAATTTTGTTGGTATTGAATGTCAAAAAAATCTATTCATCCTTTGGCCTTATCAGAGTCACAAAGAAAATAAAATAAAAGTATTACTGTGGCTTCTAAAACTACTCTTGAGATCACTTAATATTTACACATGTTTTATTTAGAAAATATATTTTTTAAATAGAATTTATTTTGGGTTTTAAATATTTATGTTTGCTTAGGGAGTTAAAGGGAAGAAATTGTAATTTAAAGTTCATATTTTTCTCCTATGTTTGTGGTCTGCATACTTCTTTTAGAAAAGATTCTTTTTTTCTCTCATGTGAGAATTTAGAATGATACTGTTTCAGCTTTATTTTTATAACTGTAATGGACTATTTTATTGACTATTTCTTCATGCTTTTTTACTTTATAGATATTCAAGAAATAAAAACTATGGTTTTGGTTAAACGATGCTTATTTATTATTATTGAAAATAAATGAACCTTTCTTTCACAAATCTTAAAACTTGGTTATTTGGATGAATCTCAACCGATTTAACACTCACAATCCTCTTAGTAATGATATGATTGTTCTCCCTTTATCTTTGTAAGAAAATGGTTTCGAACATAATGCATAACTTGGATGGGCACCTATATGACAACCAGAATATGACTCCATTCTCTCATTGCTTGACATCTTCACTGGTCGTAAATTAGGTAGCATGTAGATCTACAGCAGCAACTTATAGAATAGAAAACTAGTGATCAAAGGAGTTTGTGTGGTTTCTTTAAGTGTTTTATTTATTCAAAACACATAGCTGAGATAGTGGCAGAATTTATCTTTGTGCATATGCCTGTTATTTCATTGTATTTCTTTTAACAAATATTTCTTTTTCTTTCTCCCCCAGTTCAAATTTGCTCAAGGACATAGCATGTGAGGACATTTAGTATTCTGGTACAGTGCACTCTGTTCTGTTAATCCTTTTATGTGAAGAAGCTGGAATGTGAAAAGGTTGTAAAACAAGGAAACAAACTCAAATGGCTATTTCTTGTTTTAGTCTAATCCTATTATAATACAGCACCAGTGAGCATGGTGGCAATGATAATAAGAGGGTAACCACACTATTTGTGTCTAAAATTCACTCAAACATCCATTCTAGTTTACATTAAGTGAAAAGGTATTTACAAAGCGAAAACAAAAGATAGAATTATCAAAAGTGCAACTTCCATTCTGCTCTGACCATGTTCTTTGCAGTGAGCTTTGTTTGGGTTTAAGCTTTTACTTTGGACTGAAATCAGTTAGAAGAAATTGGATGCCAGGACTGGAGATCTCTTCATTGAAAAAATATCAGTAAACAGCAGGGAATGAGAAAAGCAAACTCTGTAATTGAGAAAAATTAAAATCCTCTCTGTAAATGAGGTTATACACAAGATCACAGACCAAACGAACAACAACTGAAATGAAAGTGTGAATCAAAAGTATACAAGACGTCTTGCAGGACAAATTATGTCTCCAATATAGATGAAATCAATTTCATGCACAATTTATTAGTACTGTCACGGATGGACCATTCTTAGACAGAATCTAGGTGAATTGAGTTATTTACCTACTTCAGTACCAAGTGGTCTTTTACAGCAATGCTTCTTAAACTTCCTTGTTCCCTAGGGTACTTGTTAAAAATACAGATTACTTTGCCCTACCTGAGATGTACTGGTTCAGAATTTATGGTGTGGGAATTTGGAAATCCGTATTCAATATTAGTTAAGTTTGGCAAACACTTTAGAAGAAGTTAATATAGGAATGGGCTTAACAGTAGTAGTCCTGTGTGTGTGTGTAGTACTACTTCATTGAAAGTAACAGTTTCTTTATTTTAAATATTTCCCTAAAAATGCACAAAACTACAAGAATGACATAGTTCATGTTCAGTTTATTTCACTTTTTTCCTAGTAAGTTAACAATGGCTCTGGCTTTTGTTTTATATTAATTTTTTTGGGGGGGAGTCAAAAGTGTATCCATGTTGGAATGAAACTGCGGCCTTCTCATCAGCAAAACAGAATGTGTTAGTCTCTATAGACTAAGCACATTCTAAAATTTTATCTTCCTTGGGTATGTGGAAAGGGATAATTTGAAATGTGCTTTTTACTTATCTCCATTAAAATAGCCAACATGAAGGGAGTTTTACAAGTCTGATTTTCTCTATTACTAAATATAATAGAAATTGTTTAAAGTAAAAACAAAAAACAACATGACTGGTTCCATTCAATAATTCAGAATGTGCTCTTAGAGATAAAAAATATACATATTAAGAGGATTTCATTTTAATTGTATTTGTAACAACAACATGAATACATTGTCTCTTGAAAGTGAGTATTTTGCATATGTAGCTTTTATGTCTGGGAACTTTTAGTCTCTGGAAAGTGGAATATGTTTAATAGCCAGATATCCCTTTTTTTTTTTTTTTAACAATAGAAAGATAGGTTCAAAGAGATTTAGCAGCTTGCTTGGAGGCACATATCAGTCAACTGAAAAGTCAGAAGAAAGGGAAGGATTCCTCACTGACCACCTCATCTTTCATGGACATGTGTTCGCAGCCATCGTTCTTTCTGAGACAACTTAGCCCTGGAGAAATATACATTTCTTGCTTTGTTGTCCACAGTAGCCCTTCCTTTCTGCATTGTAGGTGTCAACATTGTTTTCGAGGATGATTAGTCAAAATAAATGCTTTTCCCCCTACATGTTAATCTTCATAGAGCCTTTCCACAGGAGCCAACCTGAGGGGGTTGCTCCACAACACTGGCCTCATCTTTTCCTCCTCCTGTGACCACCTGCTTCTGCCTCAGCACTTGGATCCACCTCACAGCACAGCTGCTTTCTCTCTTCCAGGCCCCACAGCTCCCTCAGTCACGCACAAGTGCTGTGTGAGCAGTGACCCTTGTGGCTTCCCTGTCATCGTCCAGCTGCCTTCAGCCTGAGCACTGACTTGAACAGATTCCCCTCACATTTCTGCTGTCAGCCTGACGCCAGACCTCACCGCTTCCCGTCTCCCTTTTGCTCGCCTCCTGTCTCTGTTAGGGGCTTCAGAGGTTCTAAAACATACCCCTTCTGCCCACTCACACCTCCCAGTTTAATGGTTGCTCACCTCCTTGGTCTGTGCCCACTCTCACCTCCGTGGAGTGATTACAGTTCTCCTCTGAACAGAAGATGAAATTCCAAATGAAATGTCGGGGGCTCCTCCAACATACACTTGACAGTGCGGTTCAACTAAGCTTCAAATTAATTTAAACTTTGTGAAAATAAGCATTACAAATATGCCTACATCATGTGTGAGTCTGATTCAAAGGTTATCTGGGAGCAGGCTTAGAAGACAGGCCTAATAAGAGACAGGGAGCCTAATTGCAGTAGAAAAAGCACTACCATAAGAACGGAAATCTGCCAGGGTTCTGGAGCTCTAATTTCTGCCTAGCTTGAGCACCGTTTCTGGCCTCAGGAAGTCGCTTTGATGATCCGGGTCTCAAATGCCTCATTAATAAAATGTAAATTGTAGAATTTGTCTGCCTAAGGACCGTGGCCTTGGCCAGGTAAAAGTTATTAAATTCAATTCATTATAAACGTAAGGTAAAAATATTCAACATTTAACAAAATTTGACAACATTTAATTCTATTAAAAAGAGAGAAGAATTTTATGTTATGGCAATAGTGTGGAAACAGTATTTGAAAATATAATAAAACAGCAAGCAAATCTCTTTTAGTAAGACTGTTGATATTTTTAAGTATTTCTTCTTGTAGGTACATGTGGACATATATTCTCTCTTTTCTTTTTCCCTCTCTTTGTCAAATGCACAAATTTGTGTACTTCTTATGTACACAAGTTTGTGCATGTAAACATACTTACCACTTATGTTTTCACTTAAATTTATATTATAATTTATATCAGTTTAAATTTTTTATTGTAAATGTTCCATTTTATTTCTATGTTTATCTTAGTTTTTACAGATTATATTACATTCTATTAATGGTTTTCTTTGTAAGTTTTAAAAACTTTATTTTTAATATATAATTGACATATAAGGTTAAGTTAGTTTCAGGTATACAATATAACAATTTGATATATGTTTATGCTGCTGCTGCTAAGTCGCTTCAGTAGTGTCCAACTCTGTGCGACCCCATAGACAGCAGCCCACCAGGCTCCCCCGTCCCTGGGATTCTCCAGGCAAGAATACTGGAGTGGGTTGCCATTTCCTTCTCCAATTCATGAAAATGAAAAGTGAAAGTGAAGCCGCTCAGTCATGTCCAGCTTGCAGCGACCCCAGGGACTGCAGCCTACCAGGCTCCAAGGGATTTTCCAGGCAAGAGTACTGGAGTGGGATGCCGTTGCCTTCTCCAATATACGTATATATTACAAGTCTATTTGCATCCATCACCATATGTAGTTATTACAAACTTACCTTCTTAGAAAGAGAATTTTTAATATCTACTCTTAGCAACTTTCAAATACACAAAATAGTATTAATAATATTGACTGAAATAGTTAATAATATCTTATTATATACCATGCTCTACAATGAATCTCCAGGATTTATTTTATAACTGGAAATTTGTGTCTTTTGACCACCTTCACCAATTTTTGCCACTCTCCCAACTCTGCCAGCCACTAATCTGTTTTCTGAGTTTAGTTTTTTACTTTTTCTTTTTTTATTTATATTCCATATGCAAGTGGAATGAGATAATCTCTTATCTTTTAACTCAAGTTTTCAGACATTTCTTATGTATTTAATTATACTTTGGGTACTATTAAAATTATTTTCCACATAGCACTTTATTTGATGAACAATTATTTATTTCCTGTTTTACTCTCAATAGTGTTTACATAAAACAGATGACAAAAAGTATAAAATAACATAATGAAAAGAGCACCTGAGGAAATCAGTGAGATGAGAAAATAAGCATAGAAAAAACAGAGAAAATTGGAGCAAGAAGCATGAAATGCATACTGTCAAGTTCTACACATTCATTAGAAATGTACAACAAATTAGATTTTGAGATTTTTGTAGTCAAGTAGGGGATAGGGAGTGTTGGTTAGCATAGAGATTTAGTTATTCAATTACCAGTATTATAAAATGAAATCAAATCAGTTCCTTGGAAATGCACAGCTTCTTGATATAGAGATAATTCTCAGGCAATAAAGATGTTGAGTCATATACTTTTACTATGATTATTAAAGAATATGAACTTATTTACAACTCTTAATGAATATTAGCAATTTTCTTTCCCAAATCAGCATTGGGTACTGTCATATAAATTTTCCAAGGCAATAGATGGAAACAGCTCCTCCTTATTTTATTAATTTCTATTTCTTTGGTTGTAGTAAGATTGAATATTTTTCACTGTATATACCTCTAGTTGTATTTATAGTTTGTGAATTGCCCAATCCCTTCTGAATGTAAGAATTTTGATGAGGGATCTTATGAAGGAAGTTTTAGCCCATGGAGCTTTGTCTTAGTCTATGTGGGTAAATAGCTCACAGTTTGTTAAGGTCTAGCTGATCAGATAGGGTTTCCCACAACTGAAGCACTTATATCTAATTCCAGTATTATTGATTATGGCAGGATCTAGGCTTCCCTGGTAGCTCAGCTGGTGAAGAATCCACCTGCAATGCAGGAGACCTCAGTTTGGTTCCTGGATTGGGAAGATCCCCTGGAGGAGGGATAGGCTACCCACTTCAGTGTTTTCGCCTGGAGAATTCCATGGGCAGAGGAGTCTGGCAGGCTACAGTTCATGGGGTCACAAAGAGCTGGACATGACTAAGCAACTTTCACTTTCAGTCTTCCTTTGTATATAAATTTTTAACAGAATTATTACCTCCAACTTTGATATATTTTTTTGTTTTAATGTATCATTTGAGTTGAAGAGAGCCTTTAACAAGGCAACCATGCATTCAGGCATTTTATTTAGGTACTCCTCATGTTTTGGACTATATTCAGGTGTTTTATTAATATTTAATTAAAGATACATGTTTTCACTCACCTTATGGCAGTCAATTTTTTCTGCAGTCCGCCAGCAAAAAATGTTATTATCTAAATTTCTTGATGCTTTTTTCCTCTTGCCAGAGTTCTCAGGAACAATATTAGATCTGTGATTTAAGGAGTCATTATGTTAACACAGTGTTCTTATCACCTGTTTTTTTTGTGTTGTATTGATTTCCAAAGAGTTTAAATTATCTGCAAAAAAAGGGGTGGGTAATTTTTTTTTTTTTACTTTTTTTAATGAATTATGGTAACCTTTACAGTAGAAACAGAAGAGCATGTTTTCAAGAGCTTCTTTTGATCAGATAGCTCGTGGCCTATTAACCTAGAGCCTTCTCTAAGGATGTACTTTTGAGTGTTTCCAAGAAATGCTAGACACAGTCCTCTTAGAAAGGCAACCTGCTCCTATTCTATCACGTCAACTCCATCTGCTCCAGATACATGCTGTGTGAACTTGGACTGCTGGTGTCATGAGAAAATCACTACAGCCACATGCTGTGATGCTACCCCTGGAAACATATTTGTAGATATATTCTGTAAGAGCCAAACTAAAGGGGACAGCAATATAGAAAAAGGAGTACATGCCTCTAATCTAGTTAGGCCTTTAGAAGACTCTCTGATTTTTTGCCGAAGAGTTGGATGCAGATAGAGAATATTGATAAGCCTGGGAGATAGAGCAAAACAACAAAGAAAGGAATTTGAATTCTTTAGTCTAAGGGGAAGGTTGGAAGGTTAAAGACTATCTTATTAATGGAATTCAAGTTATATAGAAGCTTTGTAATTGAGTCAAAATGAATTAACCTTTCTCAAAGGCAATTTTGATTTCTGTTCCAATGTCTTTAAATAAGAGAAAATGGGGGAGGGTGGGGGGTGGATGATAGAATGTCTGTGAGTGTGGGCAACTTTCCCAGAATTTCCTTTATCTCACCTTCTGATAGTGCATTCAGGGCTCCTCTAGTTAATTTTTTCCCCTATTCTTTCCTTTCTATCTATCCTTTCACCACTTTGATCCAGAATGAAACATTACCCTGCCAAAACTGTCCCATGTGTACTACCGCAAAGAGATCTTCAGAGATTGATACCACTGTGTTCTGATGTTAGAATGAGAGAAAATCAGCTTGTCAGAAGGTACAAGCAGGATATTAATTTGGTAGAAAGCAGACATTTCTGATAGTGATGGTTATTAAACACAAGATACCCACTGGGAGGGAGCTATGCATTCTCTTTCCTTATGTCAGGGTAGCTTGCTTTACCAGTTCAGAGAAAGTTGACTTGAAATGCTACAAAAGCCCCAAATGGCCTGTCAAACTTTTCACTCCAGTTTATAGTATCCAAACAGTATAAACATCATCTCTTAAATCTAAACTATTTGCAGTTTTCTATTAATTAAAAAAATATATTGTGCTGTTAGATTTTCACCAATTTTGGTTTTTGGCTTGTTTTTGCCATTTTTTAACATTGATTGGGGGAGTTCATTATTGTTACTGATCAAGATTGCATTCTGAATGATCAAAATATGCTAAAAAGTCACAGTTTTTGTTAGTTTTTGGAAAACAAATACAATGTTGCCTTTATTAATTTTCCTAGTGGTCATCTTAAGATTTTTATTGTTAATCATCACCAGGTAATTACCAAGTGAAGTGATCTAGGTTTAAGGTAAATCTGTGTTTAATCATATGACATTAGATGTTTTTGATATTTTTGATCCCAGACCATAAAATTATGTAGTGATTATTATTGTCACTCCAGGAGCCATCATAAAAATCTGTGAATCAGGGATAGTTAAATTTAGTATTAATAGATTTGTAGCAGTGAGCAAGAACAGCATATTGACAGAGAGTATCTCGAAGTAGGATATAAGAGGAAGATATTTACAGAGTCTGAGGGTCTGAGCTGGGTAATGTTAAGTCAGGTCTTGGAAGATTCAGAATTTGTAGGGGTTAGCCAAAATTTAGGATATAGTAGCTTTGGATTGGAGAAGACAATGACAACCCACTCCAGCACTCTTGCCTGGAAAATCCCACGGACAGAGGAGCCTGGTGGGCTTCAGTCCATGGGGGTAGCTAAGGGTCGGACCGGACTGAGCGACTTCACTTTCACT
The DNA here is from genome assembly GCF_023091745.1 of Budorcas taxicolor. Taxonomy (NCBI): domain Eukaryota; kingdom Metazoa; phylum Chordata; class Mammalia; order Artiodactyla; family Bovidae; genus Budorcas; species Budorcas taxicolor. Next base: position 94,687,414 of record NC_068910.1, read on the forward strand.
TTTCACTTTCATGCATTGGAGAAGGAAATGGCAACCCACTCCAGTGTTCTTGCCTGGAGAATCCCAGGGATGGGGGAGCCTGGTGGGCTGCTGTCTCTGGGGTTGCACAGAGTTGGCCACCACTGAAGCGACTTAGCAACAGCAGCGGCAGTTTGGGATTGGAGAAGGCAATGGCTACCCACTCCAGTATTCTTGCCTGGAAAATTCCATGGATGGAAGAGTCTGGTAGGCTGCAGTCCAGTCCATGGGGTCCGGAAGACTCGGACACGACTGAGCGACTTCACTTTCACTTTTCACTTTCATGCACTGGAAATGGCAGCCCACTCCAGTGTTCTTGCCTGGAGAATCCCAGGGACGGGGGAGCCTGGTGGGCTGCCCCACCAGGGGTCCCACAGAGTTGGACACGACTGAAGCGACTTAGCAGCAGCATCAGCAACTTTGGATTGGTGGATACTGAAAGGTGAGGTTTTACAAAACTGATGAGCAAGCCATTAAGTAAACTCTTTAGTTAATATAGTCTTAGCTTGTAGTAGTTGATATTTTATGGATCAAGAAGCTAAGTTATTTTATTAGTGCTTGTTCCCAGCATTTTTTAACACAGGGACAGGAAAGTATACCTGGCCAAGCATTAATATAGGGCAAGGAATTTTGTTGCTTTTAATTTCTTGATTTCATATTTAATCTCTCAATCATTAGTAATAAAAAGAGGGCTATTTTTTAAAATTATCATTTATTAGAAACAGTTGAAATCTCAATTAAAAGATTTTTTCTTTTTCCTTTTATAATAAAAGGACAGATTAGCTCTTATTTTCATATTTCCTTTATCTAATATTAGTGATTCTACTGAGGTTCCAGCTAATACAAGATTTTTGATCATAGTATACATTTTTAATACATGCTTCTGTATTTAATTGTAGTAAAACAAAGCACCAGTCTTTTTGAAGTTTGCCCATCCCAACTCAATTTTAAAGGGTATTCATTAAGACCATGATTTAAAATAATGTAAAAGCTAAGGATAAGGCTAGACAAAGAAATATGCATATAGAAAATTTACTGGAAAAATGATTAAAAAATTAAGATAGCATATTTTCTTATGTTACTAAAAAGGAACAGAATCTAAAATCAAACCTAAAAGTCTAAAATATCAACACGTTAATTGGCATAATCCTTTGCATAAAGCATCATGGGCCACAAATACAGTAAGTTAATATTAAAAGAAAAATTATGTTAAAAAATAATAGATTGAATAAATGAGTGATTATATAGACATGTAGCCATTGCAATAATGTTTATACAATTTTTGACTTTGAGAAAATTGTATATAGAGTGCGCTTCCTAGGTGGTGCTAGTGGTAATGAACCTACCTGCCAGTGTGGGAGATGTAAGAGAGGCAGGTTCAGTTCCTGGGTTGGGAAGATCCCCTGGAGAAAGAAAAGGCTACCTACTCCAGTATTCTTGCCTGGAGAATCCTATGGACAGAGGAGCCTGGTGTAGCTACAGTCCATGGTGTGGCAAAGAGTTGGACATGACTGAAGTGAATTAGCACAGTACATCACAGTCTCTGGAGGCACTGTGGCAACTCTGGACTGCCTATATTTGTACTGGCTGTTATGCCAAAGCAAAACAGAATAATAACAAAAAATTTGGAAAAGTTAAGAAAGACCTCTTCCCTTTTAAGGCACTATAATCAGTTTCCACTGCATGCTGCTGAACAGATATAGATCCCAATTCTTCAAATCGATTAATAAATTAATTATTGAGAAAACACGCCAAAAATTAATTTTAGTAATTTTAGCATGTTGTAATTATAGACAATTTGAAAAATGGTGTTTGTCTGACACATTTAAGGAATGTACAGTTTCTCCAAAGACATACAGATGGCTGATAAACTCATGAAAAGAAAACTCTAATAATATCACTCATTATTCCAAACTGTAATGAGGTATCACCTCACACCAGTCAGGATGGCCATCATTAAAAAAATCTACAAAAAATAAATACTAGAGAGGATATGGAAGAAAGGGAGCCCTTCAGCACTGCTGGGGGGAATATAAACTGATATAGCCATTATGGAAAAAAGTATGGAAATTCCTTAAAAATCTAGGAATAAATCTACCATATGACCCAGTGGTCTCACTACTGAGCCATATACCCTGAGAAAACCACAATTCTAGAAGACAGTGTACCCCAATGTTCATTACAATGATATTTACAATAACCAGGACATGGAAGAAAACTAGATGTCTATTGACAGATGAATGGATAAAGAAGTCATGGTACATTTATACAATGCAATATTACTCTACCATAAAAAGGAACCAATTTTAGTCATTTGTATTTAGCTAGATGAACCTAGAGCCTCTTATACAGAGTAAAGTAAGTTAGAAAGAGAAAAACAAGGATCATATATTCACACACACACACACACACACATATGGAATCTAGAAAAATAGTGCTGATGAGCCTAGTAGAGAATGGACTTGCGGTCACAGTGGGAGAAGGTGACGGTGGGACGAACTGAGAAAGTAGCATTGACATATATACACTATCATGTGTAAAATAGGTAGATGATGGTTTAGTTGCTATGTCATGTCTGAGTCTTGTGGCCCCATGGAGTGTAGACCACCAGGTTCCTCTGTCCATGGGATTCTCCAGGCAAAAATACTGGAGTGGGTTGCCATTTCCTTCTCCAGGGGATCTTCCCAAACCAGGAATTGAACCCGGGTCTCCTGCATTGCAGGAAGATTCTTTACCAACTGAGCTATGAGGGAAGCCCAAAATAGATAGATAGTGGGAAGTTACTAAATAACACAGGGAACCTAGCCTGGTGCTCTGTGATGATCTAGAGAAGTGGGTTGGGGGATGGGAGGTAGGCTCAGGCAGGAAGGGATATATATATATAATTATGACCAATTCATATTGTTGCATGGCAGAAACCAACACCAAATTGTAAAGCAATTTTCCACTAATTAAAAAATAAATAAAATATTTTAAAATGTACATTGATACTGTTTATTTTATGATCAGAAATGAAACAAATTATGTTTATGTATATCAAAAACAAATATATATTTATTTTAGAAGTAGATTAATAGGGTGACAAGGTTAATATGCCTACATATTTTCATGATACAAACCAGATATGCATGAAATAGGGATTAGGGAGTATGATGACTTTCTTATATATAGAAGAAAAGTCTAGTAGGATACTAATATGCTTTTTGCCTTTTGGACAAATTGAGAATCTGCTCAAACAAATCTAACAGTGTATAAATAAAGATAATTTAATGTAGGCACAGAAGCTATGACATTTCTCTGTTTCCTTCGTAAGTTGTTTATGAATTTGTTGAATTTGATAGTGAGGCTCATAGAACATTCTGTTCAGTAAGTCTCAGGGACGATTCATAAATGCTCCCAAATGTGTATGAGTATAGTGGCAAAGTGAGTGGAAAGGGAGTTATTATTCTGATCCAGCCCTTAACAGAAGTGATTCACAAAATTGTCCAAAGCATTAGCAGGGTTTCCTTTAACCGTGTTCTCTATTTGGCTCATGATTGGTCTCTTTAAGTGTTAATATTTATGAAATGAAGCATGCTTTTTTTTTTCTGTCATGAAGTGGTCGCTTTAACGAAAACTTCTGCTAGTCATCCACAACTCCGGTGAGGGTCTCTATTTTTATTTCTATCTCTTGCTCTCCACATCTTCCCCACAATCACTTGAAAGCAAGACAAATAATTAGATTTTGTTGTTCTGAAATGAACAATTTTGTTAATGTATATAAAAATGTTTGAGGACCTTACATAATCCTTAAGTGTATGATCATCAAAACTGAGATAAGACAACTTCATCTAATAAACTTCGTGGAAATTTACTTTTGTTCCATAAATCTTTCAACAAACTGACTGGAGCTCTGTGTATTTCACATCACCCCATTAGCATTTGTAGCTTTTCTACAAATATTAGCATTAGAGGAGTGCTTATTGCTCACTTAATCTATTTCTTTTATGAATGAGAAAAATAAATGACCCTAAGTCCCAAACAAACTGAAGGGCTCTCATTTTCTTCAACATTTCACTCTCACTTTAGGACCTGAACACTTGTTGTTACTTTTTCCTGAACGTATCCCAGCTTAAAGTGTAAGTAACTCTAAGCTTTTCTCTTTCTCCAGGAAGCTTTCCCTGAACCCTGAGTTCAGTTCAGTCACCCAGTCGTGTCTGACTCTTTGCAACTCCATGGACTGCAGCATGCCAGGCTTCCCTGTCCATCATGAGCCCCCAGAGTTTGCTCAAACTCATGTCCATCGAGTCGGTGATGCCATCTAACCGTCTCATCCTCTGTCATCCCCTTCTCCTCCTGCTTTCAATCTTTCCCAGTATCAGGGTTTTTTTTCCAATGAGTCAGTTCTTCCCATTAGGTGGTCAGAGTATGGGAGTTTCAGCTTCAGCATCAGTCTTTTCAATGAATATTCAGGACTGATTTCCTTTAGGATGCACTGGTTGGATCTCCTTGTAGTCCAAGGGACTCTCAAGAGTCTTCTCCAACACCACATTTCGAAAGCATCATTCCTTTGGTGCTCAGCATTCTTTATAGTCCAACTCTCACATCCATACATGACTACTGGGAAAACTATAGCTTTGACTAGATGGACCTTTGTTGGCAAAGTAATGTCTCTGCTTTTTAATATGCTGTCTAGGTTGGTCATAGATTTACTTCCAAGGAACATGCAACTTTTAATTTCATGGCTGCAGTCACCATCTGCAGTAGTTTGGGAGCCCAAGAAAATAAAGTCTGTTGTTTTCCCATCTATTTGCTATGAAATGATGGGACTGGATGCCATGATCTTAGATTTCTGATGTTGAGTTTTAAGCCAGCTTTTTAACTCTCCTCTTTCACATTCATCAAGAGGCTCTTTAGTTCTTTGCTTTCTGTCATAAGGGTGGTGTTATCTGCATATCTGATTTATTGATATTTCTCCCAGAAATCTTGATTCCAGCTTGTGCTTCATCCAGCCTAGCATTTCACATGATATACTCTGCATGTAAGTTAAATAAGCAGGATGACAGTATACAGCCTTGACGTACTCCTTTTCCTGAATTCTGCCTTCTGACAAATGTAGATTAGAATGCTTTCTTTGTTTTTCCAGAGCAAACTGGACATCAGTTTCAGGTTTTTTGTTTTTTGTTTTTTTTTTTAATATTTATTTACTTATGTGGCTCCACTGGGTCTTAGTTGAGATACTCAGGATCTTAAATCTTTGTTGCAGCATGCAAACTCTTAGTTGGGGCATATGGGATCTAGTTCCCTGAACTGAAATCAAACTCAGGCCCCTGTCATTGAGAGTGCTAGGTCTTACTATTATTATTATTTTTAGATTAACACATTGGGTCATAATGGCTAGCTTGCTGTTTTTGTATGTGCCCTTTTAAATAAACTTATTTCAGGAAAGACTAGTACTAGATTTTCTTTTGTTTATCATGACTGTGTGCTCAGTTGCTTCAGTTATGTCCAGCTCTTTGCAACCCCATGGACTGTAGCCCACAAGGCTCCTCTGTCTATGGAATTCTCCAGGCAAGAATACTGGAGTAGGTTGCCATGCCCTCCTCCAGGGGATCTTCCTGACCCAGGGATTGAACCCACATCTCCTGCAGTTCCTCCATTGCAGGTGGATTCTTTTCTGCTGAGCCCTAACATGGCTCTAATACATAACAAAATCACTTGCCTACAGTAGGTACTCAAAGTTATTTATATATTGAGGGAATTACTTGGTAAATTTAACAAACAATGTATAATTTCATGCATGTGAAAGTAAAAAAAAATTTGGGAATATTAATCATAAAGAAAAGTCATGATAGTTTCAATTTTGCAAGAAATGGACATTTCTTTTGATTGCATGTAGCTCTAAAAGTAGTAGACTAATTTTGTTCTAAAATGTAAAATTCTAATTTCCCATGAAACAGTTCAGTTCTATGTGATAACACTTCACATTATTCAGAAAAAATGGTAAATTACCATACTCTCACAATGGAATTCCAAGTTATAATGAGGATAAATGAACTGCACCCACATGCAATAACGTGGATAAATCTCACAGAAATTTTCCTGAGTGAACAAAACAGGCAACTGAAAAGTATATACTTGTAGTTCCACTTACATCATGCTCAAAAATAGATAAAACTTATCCGTGATGTTGAAAGTCAAAATGGTCATTACCCTTTCTGTAGAAATGACTGAAAGGAAGGATGAGGGGATTTCTGTGGTGCTGATCCTATTTAAACTTCCTATTATGGGTGAGGGTTTCATAACTAGGTATTCATCTTGTAAAGATGTATTGTAGCATCCAATTACAATTTTTTGACTTTCTTGTACATATCTTTATTTCATTAAAAATACACACTTTCCCTTGCCCCCCACAAAGCCTAAACTAAGAACCCAGGCAGTAGAACTGGACAATAAAATAATGAGTAGTAATTCACACTTATGTACATTGTCACTATTGTATCATGTAGCTAATTTTTCCCCCTTTCCCATACAGTTTGTACCAGGACATATAAACTAAAGCATTGTAAATAATGACCTAAGATGACTAGACCTGATGAATATCGTTAGATGTGAACATTTTCATGGATCTCTTGTTGCTCAAGCAACTTTATTCAATCTTACATATCTTACTCTACTGACCTTGTTGTTTCCACATAAAATGGAGATATTCAATTGTAGATTCTTTAAAATAGACCATAATCATTTTGCGTAACACTTTAATAATAATAAAAACCTCTGTGATTGTCCATATTTTAGCTGATTTATAAAATTGAAGTACAGCCAATTTATCAAATGCCTTTGATGCTGTGGCCCCCAGTCTCTTGATCCACCTGGGTTTGCTTGTAACTATGGATAGTTCACTATGAACTGACAGCTTCCCATCTCAAGGGCATGGCTGCCACTCTTCTCCGATAAAGAATCTGTGCAGCGTTGTAGGAATTTTTAACATACCTGGGGGCAGTCCTCAATACCTAGAGGATGGGACTCAAGGTAAATGCTCCAGTCTCCCCAGTTCCCCTTAGGACTATTGCCCTGTGAAATGGAGTTCCAGCTGATGTATACCTTATTGGCTTTTTTGTTTGTTTTTTACCTACCATGCCCCCAATTCTGTGTATTTTTCTGAATCACTTCCAAAGCAGACTGCCTACACCAAAATCCTTGCAACAATACCTGCTTTGGGAGAACTACAAGGATACCTTCCTTTTATTATGCCTCTAGTTATCATTTGGGAATCTTTAAAAATGTGTCTTTACTTTTCTATTATCCTCTGAGTTCCTTGATCATAGTTTCATCAGACTTGGAAATCATAATAAATTTTTCCTTCATTCTACTTACTTTCAGCATTTTTTTATGAAGATACAACCAGATGCCATAGACAGAATAAAATTAATTTGGGGATCACTTCCTTCTTTCAAATTTTTTCTCACACTTCTTCCAAGGAAAGTATCTGAAAATAAATCATTCTTAACTTTCCTCAAGTTTAGATGATTTTCTAGGAGCCTGTAGAAAAATGCTAGGGATGATGTCTTTATAAATTATCAACCATTACCTCTCAGCCACACACAGATGTCTCTAACCTCATTCAGAGCTCTTGAGAGAAGAATCTGACTAACAACACATCCACAGGGGAGCTTCCTATTTCTTTTCCCTTCTGCTTTCAACCTGGGTAAGCCTTGTGTTTAAAACCAGCATATGCACCTGCTAGGACTGCCATAACAAAATACCCACAGGCTAGATGGCTTAAAAAACAAAAATTTATTTGTCATAATTTTAGAGGCCTGAGGTCCAAAGTCCAGGTGTCAGCAGTGCTGATTTCTCCTGATGCCTCTCTTCTGGCCTTGTGGATGGCTGCTATCTTGCTGTGTCCTCACATGGTGGTTCCTCTCTTCATACATTCTGCTGTGTCCTAATTTCCTCTCTTATACCAGTCTTCCTCTTACAGTGATACCAGGCCTCATCTTAAATTAACTACCCCTTTAAAAGACCTGTCTCCAAATACAGTCACACTTTGATGTGCTTCAGGTTGGGCTTCAACATACACATTTGGGGAGATCATAATTCAATACATTAAAAGCCATATTGACTTTAGAAAACACGACAGAATCCAATGAGAGAAAACAAGGAGGAAAGCTGGCCACCGGTGTGGCCTGGGAGCCAGAAAGGAAATGGAAGGCTCTGCCCAGGCTTCATACACCTAGAGAAGAGGAAAGGAATGCAAAACAGAAACACTATTGTCAGTCAGGACTGACTTTCCTGGAGTCAGATGGCACCTCTGCTCTCTTCCTTTTTTTTTCTCCTTTCTAATCTGACAGAGACAATGTTAGTCACTCAGTTGTGTCCGATTCTTTGTGACCCGTGAACTATAGCCCACCAAGCTATGGTCCATGGAATTCCCCAGGCAAGAATACTGGAGTCAGCAGCCATTCCCTTCTCCAAGAGATCTTTCCAACCCAGGTATTGAACTTGCATCTCTTGCATTGCTGGCAAATTCTTTACAGTCTGAGCCACCACGAAATCCTCAATCTGACAGAAAGTATACCAATTTAATCAGGAAGGACACATTAAAAGGTACTCATTTGTTTCTTAGGTTGGTAGAGCAGAAAAAGTAGAAGTCTTAGAGACGTAGCCTCCAGGCATTTTAAGTTTCATATGTCAGTAGGCTTTGCTACTGTATCTGCCCTGTCCCTTAATCTCATGAATTCCTTGGTTCCTTATCTATGAAATGAGGAATATATCTTTCTGAAAAGATTTGAGTAATGTATAAAGGAGACAATGCATATATAATCATATATGCTAGACCACATATACTAGAACTTATTAGCTACTCAACCACCTTTCATTAGTATGTTCACATTATTTCACAAGTCCTGAGAAAATACCTTATAAGTCATGTAAGCTTGGAACTGGTGAACCAGGATGAAGCAATGAAAACATTCTGAGGCCAGGGGCATGAGAAACTTCAGGAGCTTGGTAGTAGAAAATATTCAGAAACCAAAGGATAGACAGGCAGAGTTTAAATAGAAATGTCAATTATTCCGCCTATTCTTGGATAATGTGTTGGGCATGTGAAAAGGCACTGGCTTAAGAGATATCATTTATAGAACCCAGTAACTGCAGCTAATAAGGCTCCAAAAGGTTAATCAGAGGAATCCTTGCTCATCCTCAGAGAACATTAGTTTGTACATTGCGCTGCTCACCAGCCTGATATTATGCAGTAAACTGGAAGGTCAAAATAAGCATCTTTCCATGGAGTTTTGTACTTGTTTGTTGATGATTCTAGCTGCTTACTTTCCATTCTTTTCCAGGCATTTGCCTAATGGATTTGGGGTATTGACAGTAGAAGAGCCATGGATTTGAGCTGTGCAGAGTAAATACCTAAATGTTTGTTTGCTCTGTGCGCATACTAAGAAAGTAAACGTGGGTGCCTTTTAAAATCATGAACAACTACAACAGAGCAACTCAGGTTCAGGCAGAGACTAAATCATCCTCTAAAATAGCAGAACAAATAGGCACAGAGCTTATGGGTGCTTGGCCATTTTCACATTGATGACTGCCGTATAACTCCCCAAACATTGCTCCTTCAGTTTTGTGTGGATTCTAAGCATGTTACCCTTTCCTAGTCCAGAAATACTTCAAACAATATAATTTAGCTCAGTAGATAAACCACTGAAAATTTCTATTTATCTCTAGTTTTATTGTTAATTGCCCAATACCCATCAATTTAGGGCATGCTAAATAATGTTCAAAAGCCGAATGGTTTCATTTCTTTTGGTTTGTACCTCATTAAATTATAGTATAGGAGAAACTGCAATGTAATAAAGGCACACAAAGATGTATTGGAAAATCATAAGGAAGAAAGATGTGATGACAACTATAAAAGGCTGGGGAAGTTGATAGCAAGGACAAGGTAGATAGAAAAACCAGTGAAAAGGCAGATTATCACATTATTACAGTCCTTTTCTGTGTGATCACTACCAGCTTTCTTGAAGTAGCTGGCTTCACAATAGCATATTTACCTTTGAGAACATATTCATGCATGACTTCTGCCCTGAATTTCTGCTTGTTCATTTAACCAGGCACAGTTTATTTAGATCATGTTCATCCTTTGCTCATTTTTTTAAAAAAAACATTTACATTTACCCAGACAGGCATGACACATGGCATTAATGACTTTCTATATACAAGCTCTATCTACCTCATCAGAATTATCACTGTTCAGAACCCTGCAAATTAATAATAAGACCTCACACTTAGAAAAATCTTTTAGACTTTATGTTTTACCTTAATAGTTTTGGCCTAAAGGATTTATTATTGAATAACCAATATACTTATTAATAATTCCCAGGTGTTTCAGTGGTAAAGAATACACCTGCCTATGAAAGAGATACAGGTTTGGTCCCTAGGGTGGGGGGATCCCATAGAGAAGGAAATGACAACTCACTCTGGTATTCTTGCCTGGAAAATTCCATGGACTGAGGAGCCTGGTGGGCTACAGTCCATGGAGTTGCAAAGAATCAGACATGACTGAGCAATTAAGCATGCATGCATGCATACTTATTACTGACAGTGACAAAACACCTTTCTCTGTAAAATCAGAAAGAGCAGATTCTAGAGTTTACAATTCCTGCATTCAGAGTATATAAATTTGGAATTTTTGGAAAGTCCAAAAATTTTTTGGAAAGTCCAAAAATATGCGTGTGATACCACCCTTTAGGCTGAGTAAGTAGAATGAATTCAACATGCAGAGTCCTAACTTAAAAGCATACTTTTTAATTCTGCAAAATAATATTATAGCTTAGGTATAACATCACAGTATCTATATCCATCTGACTATCTTTTATATATTAATAAAATGTTTTCTATTTGAATATTGACACACCAGTCTGCTTTTTTCCTGATGTTGACACATTAAAAAAACTTTCATGAGGGATGTTAGTCTATATTGTTCTGTTTTAAAGTTTTCCTTGCCCATGCTGCAAGGATTGGTGATAAAATGCACAGCTGTGAAGAGTCCAACAAACCTTATTTTTTGTTTTCAGAAGGAAACCTGAACACCAAGGATTCTTCTCCTACTGCTACTGTCTTTTGGTGATTTAACTAGCCTGCCATCACATTAGAAAGTTGATGTTGGACTGGTGGCTCTTTCTTGCTCTTTTATTTTTAAAACATTTTTGGCAAGTAATGTTCAGAGTTCCCTTTTTGTTATGGTTTAAGTGAGGCTCTCTAAATATCAGAAAAAAAACTGGATATATAAAGAGAGTTTTTATTTTTATTTTTTTTTCTGAATGTTGGCTTCTTTTCAACGTAGGGAATTTGGTGGAGAAAGATTACAATTTAAATTTAGAAAAACCCTTTTTCTTAAGTTTTCTTTTAAAATGAAATTATCTATAGTTTATTTGACTGGTATTTATTTTTTTACTTTAGATCACATGAGAATTTAGCCATGAATATATTCCATCAGTTTATTGGCTTATAAGCTTTTTTAAAAAAGTAATAAGGTTGTCAAATTATCTTCACTATCATAAGCAAATCAGGAATAAAGATCAATATATTTTACTCATTCATTTTTAATCTCCTTTCCTGGCATAAGGATGAAAGTGAGAGTTAATCACAGAAAATTTATACTTTATGCTTTCAACATAGATTGTCATTACTTTAGAGTCAAATAGTTTTATTGCAAGCTAAGTGTTATCTTAGCCCAGGAGATTGTCTGCAATTATGAATGCACCTTCTTTTTTTCCACCTCTCTAAATGTATGAATTGCCTGAGTGTTTGCCCTTAAGTCTTTGTCTTTTCTCTCTGCACTCTTTTTTGCAATCCAGTCCACTTCCACATATTCAACAATACTGTCAACTGTCATAACCTCTAGGATCCCCTGTTTTCCCTCACTGCTTGCCTAGGAGGCAGGTAAGCAGTGTCTCTGAAACAGCTGAGCAGATTGCTATGTGTGACTGGATCTCTGATCCCAGAGTTCCTTTACTAGAACTCACCAGAAATTTGTCATTGGCAATGCTGCAGAACATGCTACTATCTACCTATCTATCTTTTGGGTGATAAATATATGCAATCCAAAACATCTCCATGAAGCTTATGTCCAAAAGAAGGGGCTGTATAAGCATAAACATCAAGAAGGTGAATACTTCTGCAAAGAAAAGGGAATAAATGCCCCATTTCCAGGACAAAATGCCCTGCAGATTGTCCCAGGGCAGATCAGAAAACCATAACTTCTTAATTTGGCAGAAATTAAAGTCTGTCCCTCAAAACCAAGACTGTTTGCATTTTGTTCTTTGTCTCATAAATGTTGTTGATCCTAACAATTGGTGTCCTAAAGTATTTCACTTTAAACAACTAAAATCTCAAAACTTAAATGTTGTTAAAAGTACATGATTTGCCCATAGCCCCACAATAGTCAGTCATAAAGCACATCACATGATATGTTCATAAATATTGCATAGTATATTCTAAAATTAGAACTTATCTTTCTTTATGTGGGTTAGAATTATACTTCTTCAAGCAGAAAGAAGTCAACCAAGTAATGTCATAATTAAAGATATGTGCATTAATCATTTTACTGTTTGAAGAATTATGGTGAACTGAGGAAAAAGATATGAGAATGAGTTTGAAGAGACTCACTGAAAGAAGGAGAAGTTCCAGTTTTAGAGTTTATATGATTCCTATTAACTGTTGTGTCAGATTATATTAAAAAAAAAGTAATACCATCTGCCACTTAACCTATCCTTACAAGGTGATCTGCCCCTCATCTCACTGAGAATTCAGGTCTTTTTTTTTCCCTTGCATCTGTTTGGAGGGTTATTATTGGTCTGACCAGTAAGGTATAGCAGGAATCATGCTATATCATTTGTAAAACTAGATAATAAAAGAGAATAAAAGATACATATGATTCTCCTTTGGGAAACTTGCCTTGGGAACCAAGCTACTATGCTGTGAAGAAATCCAAGCTAGACCATAAAGAAAGGTCACAGAGAGGAACTGAGGACTCAGGCCAATAGCCACCATCATCTGTCAAACATATGATTGAAAAAATCTTAAAATAACCCAAACCGAAGCTTTCAAGTCTTCCAGTTGAGGTCCCAGGAAATATAAAATGAATAAAGCATTAGGAGCAATGAGAAGAGTCAAGTCATTGGTTGATTTTACATTTAGATTAACTAAATGTACATTTAGAACTATGTGCCAGATGTTTTATTTGAAGAAATATACATGTATTATTAATAATCTTTTAAACTGAGTGAAATAAAAATCAATGAAAACTCTACTATTTGTATTCACATTTCTATGATTGTAAATGTGTAAGTGTGTGGTCACATTGTCATCCACAAGGAACCACATTGTGGTGTAGGTTCCTTGACCCACACTGTATCTAATCTTGGGTCTCCTTGTCCAGACCACTGGCACCCTGCAATTGCTTTTGCTCTCATTGTTACAATACACCTCTCTTGGTCATGTGCAGAAACACTGGGCTGGTCATTGCACTTGCTCATAGAAGGTAGGTACTCTCTGTGAAGCTATTGCCAGGACGTACTTGTTTTAAAACACCCTGAAGCTAAGTGTTGCTTTGTATTATCTTTGTGACTGTGTTAATGAATATATAGCATTGACCACATTTTCAATTCTTAGTGAACTATCTGATTTAATTTCTGTCTATGAGAAACTCTGGGGAAAAGGTATTTGAAATTGTTTGATTTACTCAAATTGAGTTTTGAGAAAGAATAGGATAAGTACTTTTAGGATAATTAAGGAGTAAATGTACGAAAATCAGACTCATAGTAGAATGTAGTTTTAGAATAGAGTTATAGGAAAAATAATGTAATTGTTATGCGTATTTTAAACAAATTGAAGTCAGTTTGAAAAGCTAACTTCTTTAGTTGCTTACAGCATAAACCAAAATGGTTTTGCAAAGAGACTATTTTTGCTTTTTTTTCACAAATAGATTTCCCTCTAGGACTATGATAATTGGAATCTGTCTTTTAATGAGTAAAGAAGCAATAACAACAAATGTTCTTTATTTTTTTTCTTGAGGAAAAAGAGCCTGTATGCTAACATGCTAGCTAAAATTTCCACTGAAGTATCTTAATAGTTTTATTTTCATAGTTGCTGAAATATTACATAATCAAAGGACAAGTAGCTCAAATATTAAAACTAAGTTTCAAGGCACATTTTTCATATGTTTGAAAATGGGTCTAAAGGTATGTGCTCTAAAGACAGCATATTGAAAGAAAGATGTCATAATTAGGAAAGAGCAGAAGTTAATCTTAATGATAACTTTTATATCATAATTAATTTTTAAGTAGATAAATTAAGATTTTTAGCTGGAGTTTCAATATCAAACTCTCAAAAATTAATAGAATGAATATACAGAGAAGTATAAGGATATGGTAGACCTGAAAAGCACTATGATCAATTCAGCATAATTAAGATTTATACAGTTTTCACACAACAGTAGGATGCAAATTCTATTCAAGTTCCCATAGACTGTAAGTTGGAGTCACTGGAACACATCCAGGAACATAAAACAAGGTGCAAAAATTTTGTGGTTTAAAGGTACTAAAATCATACAGAATGTGTTCTATTTATTACTGTGGAATTATGTTAGAAATCAATATCAAAAGATATCTAAAAATAACCCATGTGTTTTCAGGTGCAATATGACTTTTACCAAGAGAGATCTTTGACTTAGCCATCAAAAGCCTCAACAGTTAGACAACTTTTCTAATCATACAATTATTTGGACATGATATATTTTAAATTTCCTTTACTCAGAAAAATAATAGAATATCTTAGTTGATTTTTAAAACTTTGACTAAGATAAAATTAAATCTTATTGAAATTTTTGTTTCTATAATAACACACATTTATATATGTATGTGTATACATGTATACATACATACATATAATATTTTTAAGGGTATCTTCAATGTTTTTGAGCAATTTTAAACAGTGTGCCAAAGAGTAGAATTCATAATAGCTTCTTAAAAGTTTGAGTATTTCTAGCATTTGCAATAAACACAGATGTATTTATTTTGATGATTAGTATTTAAATAAATTCATTTATTTTAATTTTTGATTACACATTCAAACTGTATGAAAACACAAATCGTATGAAAATCATATCCCATCTTATATTATACATTTTTCATTCAGTAGATACCATTGGAACAGAGATTCTCACCCTGAGAATGAGACTAGGAGTTATCATTCAGAGAGATTTACACAAGTTTTCTCCATATTAGACTGATTCCTCTTAGAAATGAGAAAGCATTTTCTTTCCTTTTTCCAACTCATTTGATCTTATATCTTACTTTAAAAAGCTTCCCAGGAAATGTCTTTTATTTTTTATTTCCTATTATATTTTGTTATTTTACTGTAACAGTTGGGTCATCTTGAAGATCACAAATGATTTGAAGAAACAGTTAAACACTGAGATAAATAATTTATATCCAACCCTTGTGTCCCAGGAGGGTGAGGAAGGAAAACAAATCAGAAAATAGTTTATATTATTATTCAGTGAGAAGTAACACAAATTGAGATCCATTTAACTTAAAATACTTTCATGTGAAAGATAAACTGAGAGATGAAAGAGTAATTTTACAAACACTGATGACAAATGGTGTTGTAATTAGAAAGAACATGTATATCAAAAAATGTTTCTTTCTAAATCATTTTGAATGTGCCAATGCTGTGAAAGTGCTGCACTCAATATGCCAGCAAATTTGGAAAACTCAGCAGTGGCCACAGGACTGGAAAAGGTCAGTTTTCATTCCAATCCCAAGGAAAGGCAATGCCAAAGAATGCTCAAATTACCGCACAATTGCACTCATCTCACATGCTGGTAAAGTAATGCTCAAAATTCTCCAATCCAGGCTTCAGCAATACATGAACCGTGAACTTCCAGATGTTCAAGCTGGTTTTAGAAAAGGCAGAGGAACCAGAGATCAAATTGCCAACATCTGCTGGATCATGGAAAAGGCAAGAGAGTTCCAGAAAAACATCTATTTCTGCTTTATTGACTATTCCAAACCCTTTGACTGTGTGGATCACAATAAACTGGGGAAAATTCTGAAAGAGAAGGGAATACCAGACCACCTGACCTGCCTCTTGAGAAATCTATATGCAGGTCAGGAAGCAACACTTAGAACTGGACATGGAACAACAGACTGATTCCAAATAGGAAAAGGAGTACATCAAGGCTGTATATTGTCACCCTGCTTTTTTAACTTCTATGCAGAGTACATCATGAGAAACGCTGGACTGGAAGAAACACAAGCTGGAATCAAGATTGCTGGGAGAAATCTCAATAACCTCAGATATGCAGATGACACCACCCTTATGGCAGAAAGTGAAGAGGAACTAAAGAGCCTCTTGAGGAAAGTGAAAGAGGAGAGTGAAAAAGTTTGCCTAAAGCTCAACATTCAGAAAACGAAGATCATGGCATCCGGCCCCATCGCTTCATGGGAAATAGATGGGGAAACAGTGGAAACAGAGTCAGCCTTTATTTTTTTGGGGCTCCAAAATCACTGCAGATGGTGACTGCAGCCATGAAATTAAAAGACACTTAACTCCTTGGAAGAAAAGTTATGACCAACCTAGATAATATATTCAAAAGCAGAGACATTACTTTGCCAACTAAGGTCCGTCTAGTCAAGGCTATGGTTTTTCCTGTGGTCATGTATGGATGTGAGAGTTGGACTGAGAAGAAGGCTGAGCACTGAAGAATTGATGCTTTTGAACTGTGGTGTTGGAGAAGACTCTTGAGAGTCCCTTAGACTGCAAGGAGATCCAACCAGTCCATTCTGAAGGAGATCAGCCCTGGGATTTCTTTGGAAGGACTGATGCTAAAGCTGAAACCAGTACTTTGGCCACCTCATGTGAACAGTTGACTCATTGGAAAAGACTCTGATGCTGGGAGGGATTGGGGGCAGGAGGAGAAGGGGACGACAGAGGATGAGATGGCTGGATGGCATCACGGACTCGATGGACGTGAGTCTGAGTGAACTCCGGGAGTTGGTGATGGACAGGGAGGCCTGGCGGGCTGCAATTCATGGGTTTGCAAAGAGTCGGACACGACTGAGCAACTGAACTGAACTGAACTGAATGACATTGAAACCATGTATTAAATACTGGAAAAAATTGGAAATAATTACATGAAGAGCACAATGAGGCTGTATGTATACAGAGATTTTCTCTCCCCCCCTTTTTTAGTTATTTATTTTGGTGACTTAATTTTATAAGAATTTAGGAGGCGTAATGAAAGGGAGGATAACTGAGAATGTTATTTATATCCATTCTAATGTATTTAAGTTGATAAATTATAAAGCCATCACCTATTTTTAAGTAGCATTCTATCCAGACAAAAAGAAAACAACTGTGAGTAGTATGTAATAAGCCATGTATTACAAGTATTTGTCCTTATCCACTGTGGGAGGTCCTTAAGCCATTCCATTCAGGGTCTTGCTCCTCCTCTTGTGTTGGGCCTGAAGTCAACAGAGTCAGCAGTAGCGAAAAGAAAGATGGACATGAAGATGAGGAAAATGATGACAAACTGCAATTTGCATGCATGAAATCCAAAAGAATGAACTAGAATCTATGTGCCTCTCTCTAACCTCCTGCAACCTTGATGTTATGGGGGATATGTAAAGTATGTTATTGCTTTTTGTGAACAGAATTTTACATGTACCTGACCTAGGATGGATAGAAGAAGGAAGAAAGGAGGAAAAGAAGAGGAAATGCAGCAGGAACTGCCAAAGCTGCAAGACCAGCTGGTGCTCTAGGCGAACAGGATGAGCCAACTTTAATGGCAGCCTCCACAAGTAGCAACACTATTGACTCTGTATCAGTGGGGATATCCTCTCCTTCCCAGGGGAAAAAACTGACTTGGGTGTGGAGTAAAAACAATCTTATTACAATAGTTGAAACTGTATCCTGTAAGTGATAAGCCTTATAAGGCAGAAACAAAATGATATACCAAGAACGCCACTTTAGTTTTGCAGCATACCAGGGAAACCACAGGTGAGGAAACAATTTACTCATAGCCCCTTTGACTGAGTATCATGCAGATGCAGGAAGAACTAGGGCCCAGGATGACTGATGGTGAAATTTTGATCTAATTGTCAGAAAATCCACTGCATGTTACATACAGAACACTCCCAAATTTTCACATGTAACCCATGAAATGGCATGAAGAGCAGTTGCACCTGATCAGAGAACTCTTAAAACTTCCAAACTGCTTTCTAACAATCATTTCTGAGCCCCCTCCCTCTGTTAATTCCTGCTTCCATGATAAATATCCCACTTAACAGCCAGTTGGAGAGCCATCTGAGCTTTGTCTCCTGTCTGCTTGATTGATGATCCTGAAATAAAGCCTTGTTATCTCTACAGACCATTGCCTCAGTATCTGGTCATTCTGTTGTGTGACATGCAACCAGACCACTTGCTCAGGGACATAGTTTTGGTCCTCCAAAGTTAGTCCAAGTAGGCAAAGTCTTGATTCTTAGTGTTTAATCTCAGGAGGATGGAAAGGTCAATTCAGGAAAAAGTTAAATAAAGAATCTTGTGGAAAGCAATACTGAAAAATGTGTTGAGAAACAGCACCTATACTGCTGCTGCTGCTAAGCCACTTCAGTCGTGTCTGACTCTGTGCGACCCTATGGACAGCAGCCCACCAGGCTCCTCTGTCCACAGGATTCTCTAGGCAAGAAGACTGAAGTGGGTTGTCACTTCCTTCTCCAAAACAGTGCCTATACTAACCCTTAAACATGGAAATGTTTTCATTTCTGCCTTCCGAATCTCATACACTGAGGGCAGGAAGGGAAAGGGGCAATGGAAGATGAGATGGTTGGATGGCATGGAGTCAATGGACATGCGTCTGAGCAAACTCCAGGAGATAATGAAGGACAAGGAAGCCTGGAGTGCATGGGGTCACAAAGAGTCAGACATGGCTTGGGGAGTGAACAACTATCTGCTTCTCATAAGACTATGAATCACTATTTTAAAATTAAATTGTATGTTTCTTCCTTCTTTAGTATGTTGAGACTATTTTCTCTGGATGTCAGAAAGATGAGCAGAAAATAAGAGTGGCAGGTGGTCTGAAGAGGTGGGTGGTCTGATGAGTACAAATTTTGAAGTCATAACTGCGTTCCTATGATCCAAGCTTTACAACTTACTGATCCATGATCTCTTCCAAATTACTCCTCCTCTTTAAGCTTCAATCCACTTATGCAAAATGTGTAAAAAATAGTGAGATGAGGAAGGTCAGCGCTAAAGACAACGACAAACAGTAAGCTCTAAATAAAGGTCGTTATTACTCTTATTTTTAGTCTGGTAGAGCTTTAACATCAATGTGCTAATGGCAGTAACACATGTTTTCTTGACGAGAACCTAGGGAGTAAAGTTTTGTGTGAGTTGGTTTAAAGAAGCAATATTATGCAAAAAGTCACATCCTCTGTGAATTTCCTTAACGCTAGAGATACATCAGTTAAATTCAGAAAGCCAGTAGTGCAAGACATTTGAAAGCCAGTAGAGCATGAGGCTGGACCAAAGATGTATTGTTATGTGAAAAGCTGACTGCAGAGGTTATCAGTTGAAAAATTGTTGTTCAAACTGAATGATCCATATGATATTGCACTGGATGGTCCTTACAAAGTCTTGCTAAAGTAGATTTTGTTACAAGACTCTTAAAAATTATTCCTGCACACTAGAAGATGTGGAATATTTACAAGGATAGAATTTTTAGAATTCCTTCACAGTGACTGGGTGATCTCAAACTTTCAATATGAGATCATTTACTGAATGCACGACCTCTGTCTGTTAGTTTTGTTTTAGATTTCTCAAGGGCAGTTACACTATATTTGATTTCACCAAACTCTTTAATGATGCCAAGAGCTTCTTTTGCCTGTATTAGCATTATTTTTTACAGGTTATACTCTGTTTAAAGTTACTACAAAATAATGGCTCTATCACTCTGTGCTGTATAATTTGATCCATGTTGCTTCTGTTTATACAAGTGATTTATATCTGTTAATTGTAAGCCTGTATCTTGCCCCTCACTTCCTCTCCCCCTAGTAACCAGTGGTACTCTATGTCTGTCAATCTGTTTCTGTTTTGCCATGTATACTTGTTTGTTTTGTCTCTTGAGTTCTAAATGCAAGTGATAGCGTAGAGTGTTTTTCTTTTTCTGTCTGATCTTTTTATTTTTCTAAGTATAATACTCTATGGTTCCATTGGCATTATCGCAAATGGCAGAATTTTATAATTTTTATGACTGAATAATATAGAATAATATATACAGTTGTACATATATATGTGCACATGTATACACACACATGTATGTATGTTTATACCACACTTTTAATCTTTTCATCTGTTGATGGACACAGGTTGATTCTGTAACTTGGCCACTATAAATAACGCTACTATGAACATTGAGGTGCATGTCTTTTTGAGTCAGTATTTTTACAGTCTTTGAATACCTACACAAGAGTGGAATTGCTTGATCTAAGGGTAAATCTAGTTTTAGCTTTTATTTATTTATTTAGAGGAATCTCTATACTGCTTTTTAAGTGGCTTGCATTCCCACCAATATTGTACAAGTGTTACCTTTTCCCACATCCTCATCAACATTTGTTACTTGTGATTATTCTGGTAATAGCCATTCTGAGAGGTGTGAGGTGATATCTCTCTCTCTCTTTTTTTTTTTTTAGATTGTATTTCTTTGAAGATTAGAGATATTGAGCGTACTTTCATTGCCTATTGGCTATCAACATGTCTTCTTTGGAAAAATGCCTTTTTTCTGATTTTCTGCCCATTTTTAAATCGAGATGTTGATTTTTTTAATATAAAGTTGAATGAGGTATTTATATATTTTGGATAGTAACCCCTTATTGGTCAGGTCATTTGCAAATACTTTCACCCATTCACTAAGTTGTCTGTTGATGATTTTCTTTGGTGTCCAAAAGCTCTAAGTTTAATTGAGTTCTTTTGTTTATTATTGCTCTTTTTTGTTTGGTTTAGGTAACAGATCAAGGAAAATTGCAACAATTTATGTCAGTGAGTGCTTTGCCTATATTATCTTCTAGGGGTTTCTAAGCTTCAGATCTTACGTTTAGATCTATATTTATTTTATTTTTATAAGTGGTATGAGAAAGTATTCTAACTTCATTCTTTTACAAGCAGCTGTCCAGTTTTCCCATTATCATTTATTGAAGAAATTATCATTCCTCCATTTATTTTATTGGAGGAATATTGTAGATTACTTGATAATACATACTTGGCTTTATTTCTGGACACTCTATTATGTTCCATTAGTCTGTATGTCTATCTCTAGGCCAATACCATGATGCTTTGATTACCCTAGCTTTCTAGTATTGTCTAAATTCTGGGAGCATGATACCTCCAGGTTTATCCTTTTTTCTCAAGATTGCTTTGACCATTTGCAATATTTTTGGTTCCATGTAAATTTTAGGATTTTTTTGTTCTTAGTGAAAGAGGAGAGTGAAAAAAAAAAAAAAAACTGGCTTAAAATTGAACATTGAAAAACTAAGATCATGGCATCCAGCCCCACCACTTCATGGCAAATAGAAGGGGAGAAAGTGGAACCTGGAACAGATTTTCTCTTCTTGGGCTCTAAAATCACTGCAGATGGTGACAGCAACCATGAGATTAGAAGACACCTGCTTCTTGGAAGGAAAGCTATGACAAACCTAGACAGTGTATTAAAAAGCAAAGACATCACTTTTTCAACAAAGGTCCATATAGTCAAAGCTATAGTCTTTCTAGTAGCCAAGTATGGATGTGAGAGTGGAACCATAAAGAAGGTGGAGTGCAAATGAATTAATGCTTTTGAACTGCGGTGTTGGAGAAGACTCTTGAGAGTCCCTTGGGAGATCAAACCAGTCAATCCTAAAGGAAATCAACCCTGAATATTCATTGGAAGGACAGATGCTAAAGCTGAGGCTCCAATATTTTGGCCACCTGAGGTGAATGACCAGCTCATTGGAAAGATCTGGATGCTGCGAAAGACTGAAGGCAGAAGGAGAAGGTGACAGAGAATGATTGGATGGCATCACTGATTTAATGGACATGAACTTGGGCAATCTCAGGGAGATAGTGGGGAATGGGGAGGCCTGGCCATGGTGTTGCACAGAGTCAGACATGACTTACTGACTGAACAACAAGAACAGCATTTTGATAGAGATTGCTTTAAATCTGTTGGAGAAGGCAATGGCACCCCACTCAAGTACTCTTGCCTGGAAAATCCGATGGACGGAGGAGCCTGGTAGGCTGCAGTCCATGGGGTCGCTAAGAGTCGGACACAACTGAACGACCTCACTTTCACTTTTCACTTTTATGCATTGGAGAAGGAAATGGCAACCCACTCCAGTGTTCTTGCCTGGAGAATCCCAGGGATGGGGGAGCCTGGTGGGTGCCATTTCTGGGGTTGCACAGAGTTGGACACGATTGAAGCGACTTAGCAGCAGCAGCAGCAGCAGCATTAAATACATAGATTAAATCTTTAGTTACCTTTCCATTGCTTCCCTTGTGGCTCAGCTGGTGAAGAATCCACCTGCAATGCAAGAGACCTGGGTTCAATCCCAGGTCAGAAAGATCCCCTTGAGAAGGCAAAGGTTACCCACTCCAGTATTCAGACCTAGAGAATTCCATGGACTATATAGTTCCTGGGGTTGCAAAGAGTTGGACACAACTGAGCGATTTGTCCAAGGGCAAAGGAGAAGTCCCAGAAAGATGGTAGGAGGGGCAAAATCACATTTAGAATCAAACCCTGTACCCGCCAGAGACGCTCAGAGGGCTCAAACATACCTTGTGCACATCAGAACCCAGAGTCCCCACAAAGACTGAGGCAGAACTGTGTTTGAGTGTCACTTGAGGAGGTATGGGTCAGCAGTGGACTGCCGCAGGGGCAGGGGTTCTGGGTGCAGTAGACCTGGGTATGGCATAAGCCCTCTTGGAGGAGGTCACCATTAATCCTACCATAGAGCCACTAGAACTTACACAGGACTGGGGAAACAGACTCTCGGAGGGCATAAACAGAAACTTGAGTGCACCAGGACCCAGGAGAAAGGAGCAGTGACCCCACAAGAGACTGACCCAGACTTGGCCATGAGTGTCCAGGAGTCTCCAGTAGAGGTGTCAGTTGGCGGTGGCTTGCTGCAGGGTTGGGGGCACTGAGTGTAGCACTGTGTGCATGGGACCGTTTGAAGGACCTGGCCATATCTTCATTACCTCCACCATAGTTTAGCCTCAGGTCAAATAACAGGGAGGGAACACAGCCCCACCCTTCAAGAGAAAATTGGATTAAAGATTCATTAAACATGGCCCTGCCCATCAGAACAAGACCCACTTTCCCCCTCAGTCAGTCTCTCCCATCAGGAAGCTTCAGTAAGATACTTATCCTTTTCCATCAGAGGGCAGACAGACTGAAAACCACAATCACAGAAAATGAACCAATCCAATCACATGGATCACATTCTGTCAGACCTCTCCACCATGACCCTCCTGTCTTGGGTTGCCCTGTGGGCATGGCTTGGTTTCATTGAGTTAGACAAGGCTGTGGTCCTAGTGTGATTAGATTGACTAGTTTTCTGTGAGTATGGTTTCAGTGTGTCTGCTCTCTGATGCTCTCTTGCAACACCTACCATCTTATTTGGGTTTCTCTTACCTTGGCCATGGGGTATCTCTTCAGGGCTGCTCCAGCAAAGCACAGCCACTGCTCCTTACCTTGGACGAGGGGTATCTCCTTACCACCACCCTTCCTGACTTTCAACATGTGATAGCTCCTCTAGGCCCTCCTACACCAGAGCAACCAACACTCCTCCCGGCCGCCGCCCCTGGCCTCGGGTTCAGGGTGGCTCCTCAGGGCCACTGCCCCTGGCCTCAGGCAGAGGTGGCTTCTCCTGGCCGCCCTTGTCCTCTGACGCAGGGTAGCTCCTCTAGACCACCACCCCTGACCTCGGATGCCCGGTGTCTCCTCCCGGCCGCCGCCCCTGACCTCGAACGCGGGGTGTCTCCTCCCAGCCGCCACTTCAGTATTCTTGTCTTGAGAACCCCATGAACAGTATGAAAAGGCAAAATGATAGGATACTGAAAGAGGAACTCCCCAGGTCAGTAGGTGCCCAGTATGCTAATGGAGATCAGTGGAGAAATAACTCCAGAAAGAATGAAAGGATGAAACCAAAGCAAAAACAATACCCAGCTGTGGATGTGACTAGTGATAAGCAAGGTCCGATGCTTTAAAGAGCAATATTGCATAGAAACCTGGTATGTCCGGTCCATGAATCAAGGAAAATTGGAAGTGATCAAACAAGAGATGGCAAGAGTGAACGTTGACATTCTAGGAATCAGAAAACTAAAATGGACTGGAATGGGTGAATTTAACTCAGATGACCATTATATCTACTACTGCAGGCAGGAATCCCTCAGAAGAAAAGGAGTAGCCATCATGGTCAACAAAGAGGTCTGGAATGCAGTACTTGGATGCAATCTCAAAAATGACAGAATGATCTCTGTTCGTCTCCAAGGCAAACTATTCAATATCATAGTTGTCCAAGTCTATGCCCCAACCAGTAACACTGAAGAAGCTGAAGTTGAATGGTTTTATGAAGACCTACAAGAACTTTTAGAACTTACACCCAAAAAAGATGTCCTTTTCATTATAGGGGACTGGAATGCAAAAGTAGGAAGTCAAGAAACACCTGGAGTAACAGGCAAATTTGGCCTTGGAATGCGGAATGAAGCAGCAGAGTTTGCCAAGAAAATGCACTGATCATAGCAAACACCCTCTTCCAACAACACAAGAGAAGACTCTACACATGGACATCACCAGATGGTCAACACTGAAATCAGATTGATTACATCGTTTGCAGCCAAAGATGGAGAAGCTCTATACAGTCAACAAAAACAAGACCAGGAGCTGACTGTGGCTCAGATCATGAACTCCTTATTACCAAATTCAGACTCAAATTGAAGAAAGTAGGGAAAACCGCTAGACCATTCAGGTATGACCTAAGTCAAATCCCTTATGATTATACAGTGGAAGTGAGAAATAGATTTGAGGGCCTAGATCTGATAGATAGAGTGCCTGATAAACTATGGAATGAGGTTCGTGACATTGTACAGGAGACAGGGATCAAGACCATCCCCATGGAAAAGAAATGCAAAAAAGCAAAATGGCTGTCTGAGGAGGCCTTACAAATAGCTGTGAAAAGAAGAGAGGTGAAAAGCAAAGGAGAAAAGGAAAGATATAAGCATGTGAATGCAGAGTTCCAGAGAATAGCAAGAGGAGATAAGAAAGCCTTTCTCAGCAATCAATGCAAAGAAATAGAGGAAAACAACAGAATGGGAAGGGCTAGAGATCTCTTCAAGAAAATTAGAGATGCCAAGGGAACATTTCATGCAAAGATGGGCTCGATAAGGGATAGAAATGGTCTGGACCTAACAGAAGCAGAAGATATTAAGAAGAGGTGGCAAGAATACACAGAAGAACTGTAGAAAAGAGATCCTCATGACCCAAATAATCACAATGGTGTGATCACTCATCTAGAGCCAGACATCCTGGAATGTGAAGTCAAGTGGGCCTTAGAAAGCATCACTACGAACAAAGCTAGTGGAGGTGATGGAATTCCAGTTGAGCTGTTTCAAATCCTGAAAGATGATGCTGTGAAAGTGCTGCACTCAATATGCCAGCAAATTTGGAAACCTCAGCAGTGGCCACAGGACTGGAAAAGATCAGTTTTCATTCCAATCCCAAAGAAAGACAATACAAAAGAAAGCTAAACTACCGCACAATTGCACTCATCCCACACGCTAGTAAAGTAATGCTCAAAATTCTCCAAGCCAGGCTTCAGCAATACATGAACCGTGAACTTCCTGATGTTCAAGCTGGTTTTAGAAAAGGCAGAGGAACCAGACATCAAATTGTCAACATCCGCTGGATCATGGAAAAAGCAAGAAAGTTCCAGAAAAACATCTCTTTCTGCTTTATTGACTATGCCAAAGCCTTTGACTGTGTGGATCACAATAAACTGTGGAAAATTCTGAAAGAGATGGGAATACCAGACCACCTAACCTGCCTCTTGAGAAATCTGTATGCAAGTCAGGAAGCAACACTTAGAACTGGATATGGAACAACAGAATGGTTCCACATAGGAAAAGGAGTACGTCAAGGCTGTAAATTGTCACCCTGCTTATTTAACTTCTATGCAGAGTACATCATGAGAAACACTGGACTGGAAGAAACACAAGCCGGAATCAAGATTGCCGGGAGAAATATCAATAACTTCAGATATGCAGATGACACCACCCTTATGGTAGAAAGTGAAGAGGAACTCAAAAGCCTCTTGATGAAAGTGAAAGAGGAGAGTGAAAAAGTTGGCTTAAAGCTTCACATTCAGAAAACGAAGATCATGGCATAGCGTCCCATCACTTCACGGGAAATAGATAGGGAAACAGTGTCAGACTTTATTTTTTGGGGCTCCAAAATCACTGCAGATGGTGATTGCAGCCATGAAATTAAAAGACACTTACACCTTGGAAGAAAAGTTATGACCAACCTAGATAGCATATTCAAAAGCAGAGACATTACTTTGCTGACTAAGGTCCATTTAGTCAAGGCTATGGTTTTTCCTGTGGTCATGTATGGATGTGAGAGTTGGACTGTGAAGAAGGCTGAGTGCCAAAAATGGATGCTTTTGAACTGTGGTGTTGGAGAAGACTCTTGAGAGTCCCTTGGATGTCAAGGAGATCCAACCAGTCCATTCTGAAGGAGATCAACCCTGTGATTTCCTTGGAAGGAATGATGCTAAAGCTGAAACTCCAGTACACTGGACCACCTCATGCGAAGAGCTGACTCATTGGAAAAGACTCTGATGCTGGGAGGGATTGGGGGCAGGAGGAGAAGGGGATGACAGAGGATGCGATGGCTGGATGGCATCACGGACTCGATGGACGTGAGTCTGAGTGAACTCTGGGAGTTGGTGTTGGACAGGGAGGCCTGGCGTGCTGCGATTCATGGTGTTGCAAAGAGTCAGACATGACTGAGCGACTGAAGTGAATTGAAGTGATCACATGGACCACAGCCTTATCTAACTCAATGAACCTATGAGCCATGTCATGTAGGGCCAGCCAAGATGGACAGGTCATGGTGGAGAGTTCTGACAAAACGTGGTTTCACTGGAGAAGAGAATGGCAAACCACTTCAGCATTCTTGCCTTGAGAACCCCAAGAACAGCATGAAAGGCAAAAAGATAGTACACTGAAAGAGGAACTCTCCAGGTCAGTAGGTGCCCAATATGCTACTAGAGATCAGTGGAGAAATACTCCAGAAAGAATGAAGGGATGGAACCAAAGCAAAAACAACACTCAGTTGTGGATGTGAGTGGTGATAGAAGCAAGTTTCAGTGCTGTAAAGAGCAATTTTGCATAGGAACCTGGAATGTTAGGTCCATAAACCAAGGCAAATTGAAAGTGGTTAAATAGGTGATGGCAAGACTGAACATTAACATTTTAGGAGTTAGCCAACTAAAATTGACTGGAATGAGTGAATTTAACTCACATGACCATCATATCTACTACTGAGGGCAAGAATCCTTTAGGAAAAATGGAGTACCCCTCATAGTCAACAAAAGAGTCCAAAATCCAGTACTTGGATGCAATCTGAAAAACAGCAGAATGATCTCTGTTCATTTCCAAGGCAAACCATTCAATATCACAGTAATCCAAGTCTATGCCCTGACCAGCTGAAGCTGAAGTAGCTCCTATGAAGGACCTACAGACCTTGTAGAACTAAACCCAAGAAAGTTCTTTTCATTATAGGACCTGGAATAAAAAAAATAGGACTGTAATACAAAAGTAGGAGTCAAGAAATACTTAGAGTAACAGGCAAATTTGGCCTTGGAGTACAGAATGAAGCAGGGCAAAGGCTAAAAGAGATTTGTCAAGAGAATGCACTGGTCATAGCAAACACACTCTTCCAACAGCACATGGACACCACCAGATGGTGAATACCGAAATCAGATTGATTATATTCTTTGCAGCCAAAGAAGGGGAAGTTCTATATATCAGCAAAAATAAGACTGGGAGCTGACTCTGGCTCCGATCATGAACTCCTTATTGTCAAATTCAGACTTAAATTGAAGAAAGTAGGGAAAGCCACTAGACCATTCAGTTATGACATAAATCAAATCCCTTTCCATTATAGAATAGAACTGAGAAATATATTTAAGGGACTAGATCTGATAGACAGAATGCCTGAAGAATTATGGACAGAAGGTTCATAACATTGTACAGGAGACAGGTATCAAGATAATCCCCCCAAAAAAGAATTTAAAAGAGGCAAAATGGTGGTCTGAGGAGGCCTTACAAATAGCTATGAAAAGAAGAAAAGTGAAAGGGAAAGGGGAAAAGAAAAGATATACCCATTTGAATGCAGAGTACCAAAGAATGCATGGACAGATAAGAAAGCCTTCCTTGGTGATCAATAAAAGAAATAGAGGAAAACAATAGAATGAGAAAGACCAGAGATATCTTCAAGAAAATTAGAGATACCAAAGACATTTTTCATAAAGATGGACACAATAAAATACAGAAGTGGTATGGACCTAACAGAAGAAGAACATATTAAGAAGAGGTGGCAAGAATACACAGAAGACCTATACAAAAAAAAAAAAAAAGTTTACGACCCAGATAATCTCACTCACCTAGAGCTAGACATCCTGGAATGTGAAGTCAAGTGGGTCTTAGGAAGCATCACTTTGAGCAAAGCTAGTAGAGGTGATAGAATTCAAGTTGAGCTATTTCAAATCCTAAAAGATGGTGCTGTGAAAGTATTGCACTTAATGGGCCAGCAAATTTGGAAAACTCAGCAATCACCACAGGACTAGAAAAGGTCAGTTTTCATTTCAATCCAAAAGAACAACAATGCCAAAGAATGTTCAAAAAAAAAAAAAAAAACCAAACCAAAACAACAACAACAAAAAAACAACGCACAATTGCACTAATCTCACATGCTAGCAAAGTAATGCTTAAAATTCTCCAAGCCAGGCTTCAACAGTACCTGAACCGTGAACTTCTAGATGTTCAAGGTGGATTTAGAAAAGGCTGGGAACCAGAAATTAAATGTCCAACATCCATCGGATCATTTAAAAAGCAAGAAGGTTCCAGAAAAACATCTACTTCAACTTTATTGACTATGCCAAAGCCTTTGTGGATCACAATAAACTATGGAAAATTCTGAAAGAGATGGGAATACCAGACCACCTGACCTGCCTTTTCAGAAATCTGTATGCAGGTCAAGAAACAACAGTTAGAACTGAACATGGAACAATAGACTGGTTCCAAATCAGGAAAGGAGTACGTCAAGGCTGTATGTTGTCACCCTGCATATTTAATGTATATGCAGAGTACATCATGCGAAATGCCAGGCTTGATGCTGCACAAGCTAGAATCAAGATTCCCGGGAGAAATATCAATACCTTCGTATATGCAGATGACACCACCCTTATGGCAGAAAGCGAAGAACTAAAGAGCTTCTTGATAAAAATGAAAGAAGAGAGTGAAAACTTTGGCTTAAAACTTCACATTCAGAAAACTAAGATCATTGCATCTGGTGCCATCACTTCATGACAAATAGATGGAGAAACAGTGGACACAGTGACAGACTTTATTTGGGGGGCTCCAAAATCACTGAAGATGGTGATTGAAGCCATGAAATTAAAAGACACTTGCTCCTTGGAAGATAAGTTATGACCAACCAAGTTCAGTTCAATTCAGTTCAGTTGCTCAGTCGTGTCTGACTCTTTGCGAAGCAGAGGCATTACTTTGCCAACAAAGGTCAGTCTAGTCAAAGCTCTGTTTTTTTCAGTAGTCATGTGTAGATGTGCGAGTTGGACCATAAAGAATGCTGAGCTCTGAAGAATTGATGCTTTTGAACTGTGGTGTAGGAGAAGACTCTTGAGAGTCCCTTACAATACTAGCTCAAACCAGTCAATCCTAAAGGAAATAAGTCCTGAATATTCATGAGGAAGACTGATGCTGAAGCTGAAACTCCAATATTTTGGCCACCTTATGGGTAGAACTGACTCATTTGAAAAGACCCTGATGCTGGGAATGATTGAAGGCAGGAGGAGAAAGGGACGACAGAGAATGAGATGGTTGGATGGCATTACCAACTCCATGGACATGAATTTGAGTAAACTCCAGGAGTTGGTGATGTACAGGGAGGCCTGGAATGGTGCGGTCCATGGGGTTGCCAAGAGCTGGACATGACTGAGCGCTTGAACTGACTGACTGACTGACCATTCCATTTCTTTGTATTATTTTCAGACTTCTTCATCAATGTTGTATTGTTTTTAGTTTTACACTACCTTGAGTAAGTTTATTCTTAGGTGTTCTTTTTCACTGAATTTTAAATGAATTTTTAAACTTTTTGTTTGTGATAATTCATTCTTAGTTTAAAGAAAAGGAACAGATTTCTTCATATTCATCATGTATTCTGCAACTTCACTGAATTAGTTTATTAGGTGTAATAGTTTTTGGGTGGAGACTTTAGGGATTTCTCTAGATATATCATGTCAAATGCAAATAGTAACAGTTTTACCTCTTCCCTTCCAATTTTCATGGTTTTTATTATTTTTCTTGTTCGACTGCAGTTTAGGACTTCCAATACTATATTATATAGAACTGGTAAGAATCCAGTATATCCTTGTATATCCTTGTTTTAACTCTGATTTTAGAGGAAAGACTTCTTTCACCTTTCATCTTTGAATATGATATTAGATGTAGGTTTGTCATAAATAACCTTTATTATGTTGGTAGATCTTCCCCCTACACCTACTTTAATGAAAATTTTTATCATGAATGGATATTCAATTTTTTCAAATGCTTTTCAGGCATATATTGAGATGAACATGTGACTTTTATCCTTCCATTTGCTAATATGTTATATCACGCTGATTGATGGGAATTTTGAAATATCTTTGCACCCCTGGAATAAATCCCACTTGATTATGGTTTATTATCCTTTCAGTACGTTGTTGAAGTGATTTGCTAATATTTTTAGTGGATATTTGTACCCATATTCATCAGAGCTATTTGCTTATAATTTTCTTTTTGTATGTTTCTTGACTTTGCTATTGGAGTACTATTGGTGTCATAAAGTGAATTTGGGAATGTTCCATCCTCTTCAATATTTAGAGTAGAATTGGGAGATAATTATTAGCTCTTCTTTATATTTATGGTGGAATTTCTCTGTAAATCTGTTTAGCTCTGGACTTTCATTTGCTGGGAAGTTTGTGTGTGTGTAAATCTAATTTTACTATTATTGATCAATCTGTTTGAATTGTTTGTTTCTTCCTGATTCAGTCTTGGGAGCTTCTATGTATCTAGAAATTTTTTCATCTTTTCTGGATTGTCTAATTTTTTGACATATGACTGTTCATATTATTTACTTATGAATTTTTGATTCCCTGAGGTATCATTTGTTATTTCTCCTCTTTAATTTTTAAATTTTGTTTATTTACATCCTATCTCTTTTCTCCTTGGTGTACCTGGTTGAAAATTTATTGATTTTGTTTACCTTAAAACAAAAAGAGCTTTTGGTTTCATTGATATTTTATGTTTTTTAATTTCTATTTTATTTATTTCCTCTCTGATCTTCATTATTTGCTTGTTTGGATGACTTTGGGCTTTGTTATACCTCTTAATTCTTTCAGGTAGGTTAAATTGTTTATTTGAGATTTTTCATGTTTATTGATAAAGCTTGTATTACTGTGAACTTCCATCTTGAAACTACTTTTGTTTTAACCCATAGATTTTGGAAAGTTGTGTTTCTATTTTCCTTTGTCTTGAGGTACTTTCTGATTTCCCCTTGAACACATCATTGACCCATTTGCTTTTTAGAAGGATGTTGTTTAGTCTCCACATGTTTGTTCTGTTTCTTTCTTTCTTTTTTTTTTTAATTTTCTGTAGGTGATTTCTAGTTTCATACCACTGTGGTAGGGAAAAAAAATCCTTGATATATTTCTATCTTCTATTTCATTGTGGTTTTTTTTTCCAGTAATTTTTCTCTTGTTATTTCCTTTGAGACAAATAGTTTTGTCTTCTAATTTTGGTTTACTCTCTCTGTCTTAATGAAATTAGGTGAAATAGTTAACTATTGCAGTACTGAAGATGTGTCCTTATTTGGGAGTGTCACTATACAATCTCTGTGTGTGCAATGACTTTGATTAGAGAGCTGAATCTGTTGTGTACACAAATCACACCTTTCCTCAGTGTGTGCTTACACTCTATTACCTTGGTAGGAGGTGGGGCTGAGGTGGAGGGGCCAAGACTAGAGCCATGTGTGAACCAGAGCTTCCCCTCTGCTCAGTGGCCATAACCATCTTATCAGGAGTGTGATCAGCCTCCAGGCTGTTGGAGTAGAAGGCCTGAAGGTCTTGTCTGAGCTGTTTCTATTCCCTATAATTGTACCCTCTCCCCCTTTCCAGCACTGAAACCCTTGCCCTAGGAGGGAGCTGTGCTAGAGTAAGAGGGATCAGTATGGGTACTTGCCATGAGTCTGGATACAGGTTATGGAATTTCAGTTTTGGAACAAAGACTCAAACTGCTTTTGGCACTATGTAAAAGAGAAAGTGCTAGTCGCTCAGTTGTGTCTGACTTTGTGACCCTGTGGATTGTAGCCTGCCAGGCTCCTTTGGGCATGGGATTGTCTATGCAAGAATACTGGAATGGGTAACCATTGCTTTCTTCAGGGAACCTTCTTGATTCAGGGATTGAACCCAGGTCTCCTGCATTGCAGGTAGATTCCTTACTATCTGAGTCAGCAGGGAAGCCCAGTTGGCACTATATAGAAACCAATAAGGGCTCCTCAGGTGGTACTAGTGATAATCAGTATGCTAATGTAGGAAACATAAGAGATTGAGGTTTGATGCCTGGGTCAAGAAGAACCTCTGGAGTATGCACTGGAAACCTGCACCAGTATTCTTGACTGGAAAATTCCATGGACAGAGGAGCCTGGTGGACTACAGTTCATTGGACCACAAAGAATCAGACAAGACTGAGTGACTGAGCACAGCGCAAGCACCAGTAATGGCTGCCCCACCCTGCCCAGATGCTACTTTAGACCTGACCCTCCCCTGAGTCTCACAGCTGAATCCTTACCTTAGGTTGGAGCTGAGTCGTGAAGCAAGTGGGGCTGGAGTGTTCACTTGGCACATGGGGGAGGTTGCAGGAAACTGGCCAGGTGCAGGAGCAGTTTTCAATCTGCCCTCTCCCCCTTCTTTGGCAGCAAGCAAAGTGTGCAAGCATCTCTCATGAGCAAAGTCTAGGCTTTCCATAGCCCTCTGTTAGTCCCATTAGCTCTTCAACCAGCAGAGGAGGCTTATCTCCTCTGTGTCAGACCTCAGGGCTGGGGCACTGAATATGTGATTCTAAGAGCTTATTGTGAGGAGGATCTCTACCCATGTATTCAATTTTCCCTGAGTCCCCTCCCAGGGGATTAGGTCCTGATCTGATCAATTTTTCCCTTCCTGCCTGATTTTTGTGGATCTTTCTTACAGCTTTGGCTAGGAGTTTTTCTGTTAGTTTGCAGTCAGTTTTCAGTGAAAATTGTTCCAGTGTAGATGTATTTTTGATGTATTCCTGGGGGGAGGTGTGTTCCACATCCTCCTACTCTGCCATCTTTATCTCCACCTCCACATCATTTACTTTTAAATCTCTTGCAAACATGCTAGGCTTTTCTGATTGACTTTTTCTTTTCAGAATAAAAGTCTCGGTTTGAAGCTTGCTACTATCATTATTCCTTCTTAAATCCTCCTTTAGTATGGACAGTGGTCAAAATTATCCTCAATTGCTATTGAATATATGTATTTCCTGTCCAGGAAACATTGGTTCTCCTAGAGTGACTATATCTCAGTTTGCCAGATGCAGTCTTGGCTTATGTCTGTTTCAGTATACTATTTTCATTAGGATTTTTCCTAAATTCTTTATTTTTTAACAATGTGCTGTTATGATTAATGGTTCCATGAAAATGAGCTGGGATTGGTTAGTAAGACCTTTGCCATGTAATTCTAGTTTTTATAATAGTATCATTTAGTAATATGTGTTGTTCATATGTGGTGAACATAATTCTCACTTCTTCTAACATATGGTTTAATCTGAAAGAATAGCTGTGTCTCTTTTTCTGACCATTTTCAAACTTTATTTAGCTAAACTCTTCCTTTCAAGAGAGCATGCAGGATGCACATTAATGGAAGGAAAGATGCTTATGTAAGAGAAGTGGGGACAGCTAACTTTGTCTGGTATGTGGCAGTGATGAGAGAAATGGTTGTTAATGTAGTCTTGCTGAATGTGTATGTAACAGCTGGTTGCTGTGATCCATGCAAGGGCTAGCAGTGATCCATATACAACCAACAGTTGATGGGATCTTTGGAAAATTTGGTAAATGACAGGTTAGATGTACATGAAATATGAATGAAGGATAAAGTCTGAGCAGTTATGATGTGGTTGTATGGAAGGCAATCTGATTACTCTCACTGCAGATATGAATCTACAACAATTAATTTTTGTGTTTACTAATGCTTTATATTTGGTAATGAACCCCCATTTGCCATCAGTAAGTAATAAGAAAAATGAAAATGATTTTTATAATTTAAGAGTAAGAAAGTTTTGATGATGAAAAATTAACTCACACAAAATGTATCTCAACATTTATGATCCAACAGAAGGAGCATAGTACCCACAAGAGAACCAGAAGACAGAAATCTGTTAAAGAAATGCAAGCTTCTACTACAAAAATCAGTTATTTCAGAAGGATGTGCTTAGAGATGACAATTTAACACATGCAGCTGGAGAAGTTGTGTTTACTTATCACTCTGTGAAATATATTTCAGTTAGTACAAAAAATGTTCTTCTAAATTAATTTTGTTAATTGTTGATGTCAGTGTTTTTTCATTCATATATAAATTGAAGTCACAGAAGTTACTTAGTTGATTCCAAAAGCAGAATAAAATATTTGAAAAGAGTTAAGCAGTGAAAGGTTTTTCTCAATGTTACCTTACATTTCATAAAGAATATCAATTAATTCCAATCAGAGGCCATGGAGACTGTGAGGTATACTGCTTGGCTCTCCCTTCAAGAGAACCTGCTGTGGGGAGTATCGTTGAATCTATACTTCCTCAGATTCATTGTGATCTTTCTGTCAAAACCCTGCTCCCTGACCCCAACTTTGTCCAATGAGTTTCTGAACATGGCAGTGGTACTGAAGCCAGACAATTCCTGTCCCATTCAGGTCAACTCTACTGAGCAGTCTTTACTCAAGAACAGCTCCTCCCCTGCCCCCCGCCCCGCCCCCACCACCACCACCATTGGCCTGAACCAGACTCTCAAAACTGCAGCAAAAGTATAGACTGAAGCTCTTTCTACCCAATCCTTCTTCCTTATGCTTTTCTTTCACATACGTCAGATCTGCATTGGTGTCTAAAGCTCTCCTGCCTTCCCTTGTTCTCTGCCCTTTAGGCTTCACTGGTGATTCCTAAGACTTACCTTGCACATCTACCCTGTCTTAGCTTCTCCTTTTCAAATGACCTGAATTGACACAGAGATGATGTTCTACCAACTGAAATAGAAACTATGGTTACCAAATAAGTGTTTTTATACATAGACAGAATAACTTAGCTATACTATGTTTGTGGAAAGCTTATGTTTTTTGTTAATTTATTTTTAATTGGAGGATAGTTGATTTACGATATCGTGCTGGTTTCTGCCATACATTAGCATGAAACAGCCATATCTATAAATATATCCCCTCCCTCTTAAATCTCCCTCACTACCACCCCTCTAAATTGTCACAGAGTGAAAACCTCTTTCAGTGTGGCAGTATAAGCTTTCTCTGTATGGTGTTTATTATAATTTAAAAGTATTTGAGCCACTAAAATCATATGATTTTATTTTAACATATCTCCATTTGTAGGAAAATATTTTATAGAATTTTTGTTTTAATAGTATAAAGATATATTCTTATAAAAATGGAATTAACTTGAGAATTCCAATGAATTTTTAGCCTTGAACTGGTGTAGTATGCAAAATAATTGATATAAATAATTTATTTGAAAAATACTGTTTTGCAAAGCTTATGTCAAAAAGCCTTACTTTTAGTGCAAGTGAAAAGATAGTACCTATGAAAATACTTGGGTTAAAATATTTATACATTTCAACATAAAAATTAGAATTTAGAACATCCTACATTTAATAGAGTTTGCTTGGAGCTTTCTAAGTACTTTGATGATTGCAGAGAATTTAATGAAAAATATGGAACATGATAAGACAATATTGAAAAAATATGCTTTCAGAAATATATAGTGGCAGAGTATAATTAAAATGGTGATTATGTAGTATCTTGCTGGCTGTTTTTTCCTGCTTATAATTGATTATGCTAGAAATTTTGGAATCAAGCTGACTCTTCTCTTTGTAGAATGTAAAATTTAAGAAGGCAGAAACACTGTTTTGTTCACTACTCAATCACCAGAACTTTGATCAGTGTCTGGGCCGGAGGAGACACTTGATAAATATTAATTAGACTGGTAAGTGACTGAATGATACTGCTAGTCTTATACTCCAAAGTCTTCAGTTTCCGTCTATTGTGACTGTCCTTTGTATATGCATCAGAATGTTAATAGGTACAAATAGGCATTAGGAGACAATTCTCAGTTGATTTCTTCCTTTTCTATCCATCTTGTGAGTAGAATCACTGGATCTTTTCTAGGTTAACTGTTCAAGAATGTTTATAGATAGCTTTATAAAACAGAAGCCATGTGTCCCTCTTGCATAGAGAGTAGATTTATTTCCTGATAGTAAGGAAAATATCTTCAAGACAAAATTCAGGCAAGCTTTCTGGATAGTATAAAAAAGTGGGCCCCCCTAAACTCAAAATTGCTCGCATTTTATTAAATCCACTGCAACATCACTTGTCCCTCTTTGTGTTACACTGTGAATATTAGTGTTTGGAGACCTAAATAGATATTTCTCCAAAGAAGACATACAATTTGCCAACAGCCTCATGAAAATATGCTCAGTATCACTAGTACTAGGAAAATGCAAATCAAAACTTCAATGAGATTATCACTTCAAAGAAATTATCGCTTCACACCAGCCAGAATGACCATCATCAAAAATTCTATAAATAACAAATGATGGAGAGGGTGTGGAGAAAAGGGAGTCTTCCTGCATTGTTGATGGGAATGTAAATTAGTGCCACAACTATGGATATGGAAACTCCTTTAAAAACTAAAAATAGAGCTACCATGTAATCCAGCAATACAATTCCTGAGTATATATACAGACAAAACTATAATTGGAAGAGATACATGCACCCTTATGATCACAGCAGCAGTATTTACAATAGCTGAGACATGGAAGCAACCTAAGCATCTGTCAACAGATGAATGGATACAGCAAGCAGGAGTGGAAGTTTGAAAAAGTCAATGCATAAAACCATTTATGCTGCGGTATTGAGAAAAGTGAAAGTGTTGCACTCAATATGCCAGTAAACTTGGAAAACTTAGCAAAACCACAGGACAGGAAAAGGTCATTTTTCATTTCAATCCCAAAGAAAGACACTGCTAAAGAATTCTCAAACTAATGCACAGTTGCACTCATCTCACATGCTAGTAAAGTAACGCTCAAAATTCCTCAAGCCAGCTTTTAGCAATATGTGAACTGTTAACTTCCAGATGTTCAAGCTGGTTGTAGAAAAGGCAGAGGAACCACAGTCAAATTGCCAACATCTGCTGGATCATCACAAAAGCAAGAGAGTTCCAGAAAAAAACATCCATTTCTGCTTTATTGACTATGCCAAAGCCTTTGACTGTGTGGATCACAATAAACTGTGGAAAATTCTGAAAGAGATGGGAATACCAGATCACCTGACCTGCCTCTTGAGAAACCTATATGCAGGTCAGGAAGCAACAGTTAGAACTGGACATGGAACAACAGACTGGTTCCAAATAGGAAAAGGAGTATGTCAATGCTGTATATTGTCACTCTGCTTATTTAACTTCTATGCAGAGTACATCATGAGAAACGCTGGGCTGGAAGAAACACAAGCTGGAATCAAGAATGCCGGGAGAAATATCAATAACCTCAGATATGCAGATGACACCACCCTTATGGCAGAAAGTGAAGAGGAACCAAAAAGCTTCTTGATGAAAGTGAAAGAGGAGAGTGAAAATGTTGGGTTAAAGCTCAACATTCAGAAAACGAAGATCATGGCATCTGGTTCTATAACTTCATGGGAAATAGATGGGGAAGCAGTGGAAACAGTGTCAGCCTTTATTTTGGGGGGCTCCAAAATCACTGCAGATGGTGATTGCAGCCATGAAATTAAAAGACGTTACTTGGAAGGAAAGTTATGACCAACCTAGACAGCATATTCAAAAGCAGAGACATTACTTTACCAACAAAGGTCCGTCATGTCAAGTCTATGGTTTTTCCAGTGGTCATGTATGGATGTGAAAGTTAGACTGTGAAGAAAGCTGAGCGGCGAAGAGCTGATACTTTTGAAGTGTGGTGTTTGAAAAGACTCGAGAGTCCCTTGGACTGCAAGGAGATCCAACCAGTCCATTCTAAAGGATATCAGTCCTGGGTGTTCATTGGAAGGACTGATGTTAAAACTGAAACTCCAATACTTTGTCCACCTCATGCAAAGAGTTGACTCATTGGAAAAGACCCTGATGCTGGGAGGGATTGGAGGCAGGAGGAGAAGGGGACGACAGAGGATGAGATGGCTGGATGGTATCACTATGAATCTGAGTGAACTCCGGGAGTTGATGATGGACAAGGAGGCCTGGCATGCTGCGATTCATGGGGTCGCAAATAGTCAGACACGCCTGAGTGACTGAATTGAACTGAAAAGCTGATTAAAATAAGTGATATAAATTAAGTAAGCACGTTTCAAATTAGATGATTATATCTGCTATATGCATATTTAGGAATATGAGACCACTTCTGAGTATCACTTTGTGTATACTGTTAACTGGTATTTCTTATATGCTTTGTTCTTTGCTTCATGGGATTTGACATTGGAATTAATTATCCTATAGAAATAATAGTTTAAAAGAAACACTGCAAACATTTCTGAAGAATCATGACAAACCTAAGTGAAGTCATTCACTTAGATTTTGTTAAAAAAGTGGTTAATATAAAAGTTTAAATTGAATAAGTCAACCTACTTTTAAGAAAATAAATATCAATCCTTTCTGTCATAGACACTAGACAAAATGAGGCTGTTTACAATGAACATTTTTTTTTAATTTAAAGTACCTTATGATTAAAAATGAATTACTTAGCTTTATGGCATGTTTCTTTCATAATACCTCAAAATAAGAGTCTAGAATTAAAAAGTACTTTGAGTACAAAAAGCCTACATGTCATGTTTTAAACTAATGATCCTTTTTCTTACTATCAAATATAGCAGTTTTTTTGATGTATACTTTTAAGAACTAAAGTTCGGATAATGCATCTTGTATTTTTTACGAATTATTATTGCTATTTGGTTAATAATCTAGACAGGCTAGCTTTTTTATTTTTGGTGGAAACATGTAGGAGAGAAAGAAGAGGGCAAATAAAAAGATTGGTTTTTATTTACTAATGGTGAATGGAGATAAACAGTAAAAATCCAAAAGGTAAAAAGAAATTTTGTCCTAATTATTGCTTGTGACAGAGAGGAAAATATGTGGTACATTTTTTCAATCAATGAAACAGTATTGATCCATTATTATCAAATAAAGTCCATAGTTTACATTAGGGTTCAGTGTTAATGCGATTCAATAGACTTTGAAAAATATATTATGACATATACTTATCATTTTTGTATCATGTAGAATATTTTTACTGCCCTAAAAATCACCTGTGCTCCACTGATTTATCTTTTCCATCTCCCAAGTCTCTGCTAACCTTATTGATCTTGTTACTATCTGTATAGTTTTACCTTTTCCAGAATATTATATTGTTAAGACTAAAGATCAACTGTAAGAAAAAAAACTCCATGGCATGACATGATTATAGGAGCTCTTTTCAAAGGCAGGGGGGAAAAAAACGTAAGCACAAGTAGTAAATATAAATAAATCTCTCTTACATGGCATATTTGTGCTGCAATATTTCATAAGATGATGGCCATTTTCATCAGGAAATTATTTTCTAATGAAGATATGAACTAACAAAACAAGTCATATGGATCTGAAGGAAGAGGTTGTGAATGCAAATTTTAGAGTGAGGGCAGTGTGAACTGTTTGAGGATGAGCTAGCAGAGAGGAGACATGAAAGGGGTGATACTATAGATGCAGCTGGACTCAGATCACATAGGATCTTGCAATCATGTTAGTATTTGTCATTCCCTTCTAGATGTACTAGAAACCCACTGAAATATTTCAGCAGAAAAGTTACCCAAGCATATTTCTATTTTAAAAGACTTACTTTAGCTACTGAATGGATACAAGATAAAGCAAGGAGGCCAGTTAGTAGACTATTGCAGTAATTTAGGTGAAGATTCTTTGTGACTTGGACTGTTGGACCATTGTTGTGTGAAGTGGAAAGAGATGCCTCTATTTGGTATATATTTGAAGGATTTGCTGTTGGGTTATATATGAGGTGGGTTTCCCTGGGGGCTCAGATGGTAAAGTGTCTGCCTGCAATGCGGGAGACCTAGGTTTGATCCCTGGGTCAGGAAGATCCCCTGGAGAAGGAAATGGCAACCCATTCCAATACCCTTGCCTGGAAAATCCAATGGACAGAGTAGCCCTGCAGAGTTAGGCACAACTGAGTGACTTCAATTCCCTATATATGAGGTATGTTGGTTATTGTAACACCATCTTTGTAATAGACACACTCCATTTTGACAGTGGCTTAGAATAACTGAACTTTCATTTTGCTCTCTAAACAGTCCACTGTGGATGTTTCTGGTCAGTGTGTGAGTGGTGGTGATAGTGGCTTGGGTGAGGACTTTTCACACAATCATTCAGGGAAGCAAGGTGATGGAGACCCTGCTAACCTCAACATGTAGCTTCCATGGCTGCCTGGTTGTTGATATCCAGCTGGCTGATTGAAAAGGAATAAGTGGAGATGGCACAGTCATTTCTTAATCATGTTCTTTTCTTAAGGAAACATCACTTTCCAATAGACCAAAATGAGCTGCTGTGCCCTAAATTATATTCACAGGGGCTGGGGATTACAAGTTGCTTCTTGGGCAGCTAAATGAGAAATGAATCATTATGGGAGAGTTAGTCATCCCTGCCATGAGATATGAGGAAAAATAAACAAGTATGATGTTGATATTTGAAAGTTACCTACTGTGTTATTGTCAATGTACTGGGCATATGAGGAACACTGAGGTCGCAGGCAAGAGTTTGTTTTTGTATAAGGTTGTTTGAGACACTGGATACTTGAGACGATTGGGTACTTGAGTTAATAGTCAAATATGGAGCTGAGAGAACAGGTTTTATTTAATGTATATTTGGTGCCAAATTAAAGGGACTATATAAAGTCAGACTATAAAATGACCTGAGAAAGTCATGTGAATAAGGAAGAAAAGCAAGTTCAAAGATATTGCCATTGTGAAAAGTTTAATTGTAAACCTCATTTCATACACAATAAAATTATGGCAAGAATTAAATGAAAGAAAAAATCAGCATTAGAAAGAAAAACCATATCAATTGTCCAATATCCTTTCCACATTCCTCCTAGAAAAGGTAGGAAACAAGTAAATTGGCTATAAAAGAAAACTAACTTCTGCAAGTAGCCTATTTATAGTAGAATTTTTAAACTTTTTTTCTGCTCAGTTTCTGTATTCTAATTTTATTCTTTGGGCGGTTTCTTTCTTTGTTGATGTTCAAGCTCAATAATGGACAATTCTTAGCTCTAGGGAATGGCTCTGTTTTATTTTTAATTGAATCTGGGACTTTGAAAGTGTGAAAAGCACTTATTTTTTTCTTTGACTGCAGTGGTTAAGAAGAAATTACAAAATAGAGTTTGCAAGAATTTTTTGCTTTGCTTTGGAGTGATGACACATAATTCCTACATGAAGTCACAGAGACTGTCTCAGACATACACTTTCTTTGCTTCCCACATCAAGTACTTTAAAGCAATGCATTGTTTCCTATGACACATTGGAGCTTCATAAATATGCCATATACACATTTGTCTCCCACCACGTTGGATAATCAAGTAACACTAAAATTGAATATAATAGATATTTTTCTGTATTTCATACTTCTATACTTTATAAAAGAATTATTATGAATCTACAGACTGAAGACAGTGATCTTTTGATTGGTGTTTTGTTCAAACAAAATACCACATAATCATGCATTATTGTACAGCAAAATTCTTCAGATAGAATATACTTCCACTGCATGTTTTGCTGTACTTACTGCTCAGATAATTGTTTCATCAGCTTATTATTGCACTCACTAAATGATGAGTAGTGTGAACTGAAGGGGTGAAGTTCTGATGTCTGGTATATGTAAGGGGATATTTTATAGTATTTTGAGGGGGTTTAGGGCTTCCCAGGTGGTGCTAGTGGTAGAAAACCTGCCTGCTAATGCAGGAGACACAAGAGATGTGGGTTCAATCCCTGAGTACAGAACATTTCCTGGAGTAGGAAATGGCAACCCATTCCAGTATTCTCGCATGGAGAATTCCATGGACAGAGGAGCCTGGTGGGCTACAGTCCATGGGATCGCAAAGTCAGACCTGATTGAAGTGACTTAGCAAGCATGTAGTCAATTACTAAAGTGATCTATGAGATAGATGTCAGAAGGTAAAAACTTTTTGAGAATTATTCGCTAAAATCATTGATAGCTAATGGTACTTATATTTATTAATCAAGGGAATAAATATACAGATTGTCTTTCTGAATGTGAACATTTTTGATATATTTCAATATCTGTAAATTATGTGAAATACCAATAGATAAGGTGCTGTGGTTCCAAACTGGAGTCAACAAGTAATAAATACGCAGGAAAATCAAAATTTAAAATAGAGACATTTGAAGTCTACTTTATTTCAGAAAAAAATTCATTTATCAAAATTTATGAAGCAACACACATTTTATTTCCAAGTAGTATAATATATACTTGAGCAAACTTTTTAAAAGCTAAGTGAATTAGAGTGGTTCTTTGATATATCTTATTTTATATAAATGAAAAGATTGCCAAGTGCAAAATACTTTCATTTTAATTATTCTAATTCAGAGACTATATGTAACTATTGTTACATATATGATCTAACATAAACAGTAGCAAAAAGATAATTTGAAGATCTAGAAAACAGTATTGTATTATTTGTGTCATCCTTGAGGGAAAGGAATGCATGGAATCAATGATAATACAAAAATTTAAACATGATCTACTGAGATATTAACGGTGCTATTGACAAAAACAGATATTAGCAGCTTCATAATGTTTTAAAAATCCTAATATCATTGTCTTTTGACATTTAAAATATTAGTTGAGGTGATATAAGAAACTATATGATCTACTAACCAGCTAGGCATGCTTATATTTAACTTGGATATCGTTCAGCTTGACATTTTATGCAAGTCAACTTAGTCAAGAAGGCTTTAAATCGTTCATGTTGGGAAGATGATAAATATTAATAATCTTAGTTATCCAAAGCGAGGAATAAATGGTAGACGGGAGATGAGATGGGAGATGAAAATAAATAAAAATAGTAGTTCATGTTGACAAAGAAGTCAGACCAGGAATAGTAAACAACATGTTCCTTAAGGAATTTCAAACATGTACAGTGACGCTTGAACAACATGGGAGTTCATGTTATTAAAAAATTGCATAAAGCTTA
Organism: Budorcas taxicolor; assembly: GCF_023091745.1. Taxonomy (NCBI): domain Eukaryota; kingdom Metazoa; phylum Chordata; class Mammalia; order Artiodactyla; family Bovidae; genus Budorcas; species Budorcas taxicolor. The sequence goes on from NC_068910.1 coordinate 94,731,328, forward strand.
TAATAGCCCTTCATATCCTTGATTTCAAATCCACTATTAAAATAATTATGGATTTTCATAGTAGTATTTACTAGCATGATAGCACTGTAGTGAACTTAGTTCACACCTGTTGTTTACACGTCAACTATTGAACTTAGGACTTCATTTTGTTTGGCTATAATAACACTTCAGTACTTCCCTGTCATCATAAACTTGATTCCTCTGTGTAGTGTTGTATATCTTGCATGTATGATCAGTCTCTCAGTCGTGTCTGACTCCTTGTGACACCATGGACTGTAGCCCACCAGGCTCCTCCACACATGGAATTCTGCAAGCAAGAATACAGTCATTTCCTACTCCAGGGGATCTTCCAACCCAGGGATTTAATCCACATCTGTTGTGTCTCCTGCAATTGCAGGTGGATTCTTTACCACTATGCCACCTGGGAAGCTCCATGGACTTCTTGCCTGGAGAATTCCAAAGACAGAGGAGCCTGGCAGGCTATAGTTCACAGGGTTGCAAAGAGTTGGAGACGACTGAGTGACTAACACACGTACACGCATATACATATAGACATTAGTTTGCTCTTCCCTGGTGGCTCAGATGGTGAAAAGAATCGGCCTGCAACGTGGGAAACCTGGGTTCGATCTCTGGATTGGGAAGATCTCCTGGAGGAGGGCATGGTAGCCCACTCTAGTATTCTTGCCTTTAGAATCCCATAGATAGAGGAGCCTGGTGGGCTATGGACCAGGGGTTGCAAAGAGTTGGCTACTACTGAGCAACTAAGCACAGCGTAGCACATACATTAGTCTAAGTGATTCAGGGCAGAACAACATAGTAATTAAAGTTTAGTTCTATGGGGAATTCTCATGATACAATGATGGTAAAAGGAAAAAAAGAGACAAAAGCATATGATTTTGACTTAAAATATATATATGAACCATATATATCTAAATCATATATATATAAAGTATGCATATATATGAACCATATTTAAAGAATAACTATATTTTAACATAATAGTATTTGTTTATACATATTTAAAATTTTTCAAATATTTTCTAATAAGTCAATTTTTTTATCAGAGAAATCAGATTCATGTAACTATTGAAGCTGAGGGCAGATTTACCTATCAAGACATTCATTCAAATATAAGACATGAATGTATTGTCATAGAATGATATATCACCTAGGGTGATAAAGGGAAATTAGGTGATATATGCTGGGTCATATATCACCCTCATATATCACTCTCTTTTTAATTTTTTAAGGAACTTCCATAGTGTTCTTGATAGTGACTGTATCAATTTAAATTCCCACCAGCAGTGAAAAAGGGTTCCTTTTCTCCACACCCTCTCCAGCATTTATTGTTTGTAGGTTTTTTGATGATAGGCATTCTGCCTGGTGTGAGATAATACATCATTCATTTTAGTTTTGCTTGGCAGTTCTCTAGTTATTAGTGATGTTCACCATCTTTACATATGCTTATTGGCCATCGGTATGTGATAGTAGACATTTTAAACTGTATGTATCATAATGTCTCTAGTAACATTGCACTCTGCTCAAAAGCAATCATATAAACACACTCTAAAAATTATTTTTAATAAAAACAGGCAGCAGGCTAGTTTTGCCCCATTGGCTGTAGTTTGACAAACCTGAGATATTCTTGAGTATTGACAACTACACTGCTCACCTGGAGTCCATTCAGTGAAATTTACTAGATCACAACTTACTTTTTTTAAAAAGTTTTAGTATTTATTTTTATTTATTTGGCCGTGCCAGGTCTTAGCTGTGGCAAGTGAGATCTTTAGTTGTGGCATGTGGAATCTAGTTCCTTGACCAGGGATTGAACTTGAGCCCCCTGTCTTGGGAACTCTGAGTCTTAGCTACTAGACCACCAGGGAAGTCCCACTCATAACTTTCTTGAAGGTAGGGTATTGATCTTGTATTTTCATATCACTTATGACACTTTATATTTGTGATCACAAAGGAGACAGCTGATAGAATATTTAATGAAGGAATGAATGGATTGATCAGTGAAACGTCCAGTGGTATCTACCATGGTTCCACACTTTTCTTGTAAGTGGGGCTGACATTCAGACAAAGCAGTTTGAGCTAATAGGAAAAGCATCTGATGGCTTTTAGTGTCTGATGGAATGAATTGGATTTAAATAATTGATCTTCTACTTATAATTGGTATATCTCAAACAAGCTATATAACTGATTTCAGTGGATAAATTTCATATTTATCAAAAGGAATTGATGATAATGGCATTATTGGTAAGTTAAATTCATTAAGATATTAACTTATTAAATAAATGATGCGATGAAGATTTGATACTGAAGAAAAGTTAACTTTCATTCACTTTAATTGGGAGTCACAATTTGATTATCTTTGTAGAATCATAAAATGAAAGTGGAAAGAACCTTGACAGTAAATAATTCTACATCTTTCTTACCTTCCTCTCTTGAAGATTAAAAAAAAAAAAAAAAAATCAAGACCCAGAAAGATTAAAGCAGTGTAAAGAAACTCAGAATTAGAATGCATGAAGCTAGAATTTAGTTCTGCTTTGACTATTAAATAATTATGGCATGTATGTACATGAGGGTATTTACCTATTTCAGCCTATTCCCTTGACTAGTGGAACTAAGTAGTCTTTAAGCCTCTATTCAATGTTAATAGTCTGTTTATATTGTAAAATTGTCTTACCCATTTTTGTCCAACCCTGTTCTCTCCCTAGCCACAGCACACAATTATGCCCACCCCAGCCACACACATACATGGAATTCTAAGCATATTCAAAATGCTCTATAGTGAGAAATAATTAAATTAAAAGCAAAATAAAAATAAACCATATTAAATTTCATGATACTTTTCATAGTATGCTAAGTAAAATAAAACACAGAACTGAAACATTTTGGATTTCAAATGAGAATGGTTTTTGTGATTCCTGCGAAAGAAATCTAGTCCATGATGCTAGGATAAAGCTCTGTTGTGTCAGGTCTCACTACATTGCTAAGATCACTTATATATTCCTTGATCAGACATTTCCTTCTGAAAGCACATAAAGAAAATGGCCCAGGTGGAGGATAAACCTCACTTTCAAAAACAGTCTATTTAGGATTTTTCCATAGTTGTTCCACTCCCTCTCTACTTTTTTCTCCCAAGCACAGCTGCAAGTTTAAGTAGGCAGACAAACTATAATCAGCCACTTAGATGGGATGCTGAATCACAGTTGTGTTCAGTTTACATGTTTAACTGTTTTTCTTGCATGGCTGACCTTGGTTCTCTCCTCCCCCAAGTGTTCATGATGACAACTTGAAATGCCCTATCTTTTCAATGTAGTTAGTGCATTAGAAGCTACTCACATACTACAAAGCAAAGTGGTCAAAGATTTACAATGTTAGTACACATCATTTTGCCCTATTTTTATTTGTTTTAAAATTGATTACATACATCTTATTATGCTTCATTTTAAACATAAGTTTCAATTTTAAATACTGTTAATTTACTGGTAATTTTCTCGAGTGTATGAGTCTCTCTCTCTCTATATACATACATATATTTGTGTATATATATAGATAGAAAGAGAGAAAGAGAATCTATGTACACATACACAAACAAACACACACACATACACACACATATTTTCTTTCCTTTTTTTTTTTTTTTGGTTTGCCATGCAGCATGTGGGATCTTAGTTTTCGGACCAGGGATTGAACCTGCAACCCCTGCATTGGAAACATGGGGTACCTTAACCACTGGACTGCCACGGAAGTCCCTAGAAAGTATATATTAACTGTGTTTATGTAGGTATACATATACATATGTACAAACTATGTGTGTATGTATATATCTATACAATGTGTATTTATTTGTATAAATGTCAGGCTTCAGGAATATGTGAACTGTGAACTTCCAGATGTTCAAGCTGGTTTTAGAAAAGGCAGAGGAACCAGAGATCAAATTGCCAACATCCACTAGATCATGGAAAAAGAAGATAGTTCCAGAAAAACATCTGTTTCTGCTTTATTGACTATGCCAAAGCCTTTGACTGTGTGGATCACAATAAACTGTGGAAAATTCTGAAAGAGATGGGAATACCAGACCACCTGACCTGCCCCTTGAGAAACCTATATGCAGATCAGGAAGCAACAGTTAGAACTGGATATGGAACAACAGACTGGTTCCAAATAGGAAAAGGAGTACGTCAAGGCTGTATATTGTCACCCTGAATATTTTACTTATATGCAGAGTACATCATGAGAAACACTGGGCTGTAAGAAGCACAAGCTGAAATCAAGAATGCCGGGAGAAATATCAGTAACCTCAGATATGCAGATGACACCACCCTTATGGCAGAAAGTGAAGAGGAACTAAAAAGCCTCTTGATGAAAGTGAAAGAGGAAAGTGAAAAAGTTGGCTTAAAGCTCAACATTCAGAAAACGAAGATCATGGCATCTGGTTCTATAACTTCATGGGAAATAGATGGGGAAACAGTGGGAACAGTGTCAGACTTATTTTTTGGGGACTCCAAAATCACTGCAGATGGTGATTGCAGCCATGAAATTAAAAGATGCTCCTTGGAAGGAAAGTTGTGACCAACCTAGATAGCATATTCAAAAGCAGAGACATTACTTTGCCAACAAAGGTCCATCTTGTCAAGTCTATGGTTTTTCCAGTGGTCATGTATGGATGTGAAAGTTGGACTGTAAAGAAAGCTGAGCGCCGAAGAATTGATGCTTTTGAATTGTGGTGTTGGAAAAGACTCTTGAGAGTCCCTTGGATGTCAAGGAGATCCAACCAGTCCATTCTAAAGGAGATTAGCCCTCGGTGTTCATTCATTGGAATGACTGATGCTAAAGCTGAAACTCGAATACTTTGTCCACCTCGTGCGATGTGTTGACTCATTGGAAAAGACCCTGATGCTGGGAGGGATTGCGGGCAGGAGGAGAAGAGGATGACAGAGAAAGAGATGGCTGGATAGCTCACCGATTCGATGGACATGAGTTTGGGTGAACTCCGGGAGTTGGTGATGGACAGGGAGGCCTGACGTGCTGCAATTCATGGGTTCGCAAAGAGTCAGACATGACTTAGTGACTGAACTGAACTGAACTGATAGATACTTCTATGTATACTATATATTTACCAGACTCCTCCGTCCATGGGATTTTCCAGGCAAGGGTAGTGGAGTGGGGTGCCATTGCCTTCTCTGATGATGTACATATAAGTAGACAAATTTAGTGTGTGTGTATATAAAATATGTGTATATGGAGAGAGAGTTTATACGCTGATAATTTCTGATATATGTACTTTAGTTTTTCATTACAGAAAAGAAAAAATCCTGAAATCAAAAAGCAACCGTTCTTATGACTAGGCATTTGACTTTTCAGGAATAAAACAGACAATGAATGTTCATTCATTCTTTGTATAAATAGTAACTCTAACCCTGTTTTACCTTCCTTCCCATTCTTGCAAAGCTGAAAAATGTTCAGTATATTAACTTATAATATGTCAGTTCTGAAAGGAGAAAGAAAAAGTACTATGATAAATGTAGCTACAGGGGATATATAACATTTTTAACTTTATAAATTTTTTTGAAGAGATCAAGTGTTAATGTCATAGAAGGACAGACGTTAAATGGCATAAGAAAGAGGATAGAACTGTCACATTGGTTTATTGTATTTATCAGGAATTTCCGTGTGTATGTGTGTGTGAGAGAGATGGACAGACAGAGACAGAGGTAGAGACTAAGACTTAAGAGAAAGGCAGAATTTCTGCTTTAATGAAGAAACTTTGTTTTACATTTTATATAAATATCATGCAATCCAATTTAAATATATATTTATTTAAGTTAGATTACAAAGTTGTTTTTAATATTAGCAGCTTCCAGTGAATTTAACCCAAATGGACATCTCTCTTCTTTTTGTTAGTTTTACATTATTTTTACTCTTTTATTATGTTTTATATTTGCATGGTAGGATATCTGTAATTTAAATTTCAGGACTGTTTATTGGATACCAAGACTAAATTCTTCCATTGAGTGTTTCTCAGATATGAAGGTACAGACTAAGTACTTGGAAACATAGTTAAAAATGAAGATTCTCATTCCACTAATTTGAGAAGGTTGAGATTCTGTTTCTAACCAGCTCTCAGGTGATACTGATATTTATAATTCCTGAAAAACAACTTTGAGTAGAAAGGTTTTATTCAAAACAAATAGTGACTTAGTAATGATAATATGTTTTATCTCCAGAGAAGATAGAGTTAATAGAAAAACTGATGATCAGGTTCATAAGAAAACACAATTTTTTGAATCTTATCTGTGTAGAACGTTCTGTACAATGCCATATTAATACTGAATTTCTGCAGCTATTCTGTGGGTCATTTCACTAACATTCACTTGTATTGGTTGGTTCTACCCTGTTGAAATACGACAAATTGTTAGACTTGCCTGGAGTCAAATATTTCTGAAAGCTTCTTAAGAAAAAGTCTATTAAGGTATATCTGAAGCGTTTTAAAATCATTATAGGGTCTTTTGGACCACCAGTGAATAGAATTAAAAGATATTTGAATCTTAAAGTCACACTAATAAACTGTGAGTGAAAAACCAACCATGAAGGAAAAGATTGGGTATACACTATTGTAAACTGGCATGAAAATCTGTATTTTACCTAGTGTTAAGTACTGCTCATTGCAGATACTCTGGCTTAGACCAGATCTGTTCTGAAAGCTAAGTAAACTGTACTCTAATGAGGGATTCTAGGAAGATGATTAGCTATAGGTATTGCATGTATAAAAGCTTCATAAACACTAAGCTGAGAAAACAAAAGAGAGTTTATGTAACACTGGATTATCTCTAAAATATTGAGAGTTAATAGATGCTTGAACAGATGTCAAATACCCCAAATGGTTTAATCCTAATACAGGTTTTAATAAATGACCGGGTAGATACATATTCTTTTGCTTTGACTCTCTCCTTTAGACATTTCTAATAACAAAATCTTTCTTGAATATCTTTTATATCCATTTACCTATTCTTGAGCTACACTTGTCATAAGAATGAGAAAATATTTGAATGCTACACAAGTCTTTCTTTTTTTTTTTTAATTATAAGGAACTCATTTCACAGGTGAGAAGAAATAGTGGTGGGGTAGTACAAGATCAATTTAAAAAATACAACTGTGGAAGACTGTGCAAGACACAGTGATGATTATTGGGGAGAATTAAAAATAATATGAATATGAATACGAATAAAATAACAGTGCAATACTATTTCAAAGCATTATGTGTAGTGTTGGCCAAAAGAATTGTCCAGCCAGTGAGTGATTTTCAGAGTGCTATTTTGGGTTGAGAGAACTTTGTGAACCTATTCTGTGATTCTACTCTGTACTAGATTTCTAGGATTGCCATAACAAAACACCATACACTGAATGGCTTAAACAATAGAAACATTTTCAAAGCCTTATAGAACACATGTATAAAGTCAAGTTTTTGGCAGAGTTGGTATCTTCTGAGGATGCTCTCCTTGACTTGCAGATAGCTACCTGCTTACTGGGTCCTCATCTGGCATTTCCTCTGTGCATGTGTGTCCCTGGATGTCCTTTGTGTGTTTAAGTTTTCTCTTCTTATAAGAATATCAGTCAGATTGCATTAGGGCCTGTCCTAATGATCTTACTATAACTAGACACCTTTAAAAGTGAATAGGAGTCAAGATTAAGATGGTGGAGTAGAAGGACATGTGCTCATCTTCTCCTGACAGAGCACCAAACTTGCAACTAGTTGCTGAAAAACCATAGACAGGAAGACACTGGAACCCACCAAAAAAGATACACCTCATTAAAGGACAAAGGAGAAACCACAATGAAATAGTAGCAGGGAAACAATTAAGATAAAATCAAATCCTATACTCACTGAGTGGGCAACTCACAAACTGGAAAACACTAATACCAAAGACTATACAAACTATACAAAAAATATCTTAATGACCCAGATAGCCACGATGGTGTGATCACTCACCTAGAGCCAGACATTCTGGAATGCAAAGTCAAGTGGGCCTTAAGAAGCATCACCACAAACCAAGCTAGTGGAGGTGATGGAATTCTAGCTGAGCTATTTCAAGTCCTAAAAGACAATGCTGTTAAAATGCTGCAGTCAATATGCCAGCAAATTTGGAAAATTCAGAATGGCCACAGGACTGGAAAAGGTCAGTTTTCATTCCAATCCCAAAGAAAGGCAATGCTGAAGAATGTTCAAACTACCCCACAGTTGCACTCATCTCACACGTTAGCAAATTAATGCTCAAATTTCTCCAGGCAAGGATTCAATAGTACATGACCCATGAACTTCCATATGTTTAAGTTGGATTTAGAAAAGCCAGAGGAAACAAAGATAAAATTGCCAACATCCGTAGGATCATTGAAAAAGAAAGAAAGTTCCAGAAAAACATCTATTTCTACTTTATTGACTTCGTCAAAGACTTTGACTCTGTGGATCACAGTAAACTGTGGAAAATTCTTAAAGAGATGGGAATACCAGACCACCTTACCTACCTCCTGAGGAATCTGTATGTAGGTCAAGAAGCAACAGTTAGAACCAGACACGGAACAATGCACTGGTTCAAAATTGAGAAATAAGTACATTAACACTGTATATTGTCACCCTGCTTATTTAACTTATATGCAGAGTACATCATGAGAAATGCTAGGCTTGATGAAGCACCAGCTGGAATCAACATTGCTGGGAGAAATATCAATAACCTCAGATATGCAGATGACACCACCCTTATTGCAGAAAGTGAAGACGAACTGAAGAGTCTCTGATGAAAGTGAAAGAGGAGGGTGAAAAAGTTGGTTTAAACTCAACATTCAAAAAACTAAGATCATGACATCCAATCCCATCACTTCGTGGCAAATAGGTGGGTAAAGAATGGAAATAGTGGCTGACTTTATTTTGGGGGGCTCCAAAATCACTGCAGATGGTGATTACACTCATGAAATTAAAAGGCACTTATTCCTTGGAAGAAAAGCTATGACCAACCTAGACAGCATATTAAAAAGCGGAGACATTACTTTGCCAAGAAATGTCTGTCTAGTCAAAGCTATGGTTTTTCCAGTAGTCATGTATGGATGTGAGAGTTGGACCACAAAGAAAACTGTGTGCCAAAGAATTGATATTTTTGAACTGTGGTCTTGGAGAAGACTCTTGAGAGTCCCTTGGTCAGCAAAGAGATCCAACCAGTCAATTGTAAAGGAAATCAATTTGAATATTCACTGGAAGGACTGATGTTGAATTTGAAACTCCAATACTTTAGCCACCTGATGCAAAGAACTGACTCACTGGAAAAGACCCTGATGCTTATAAGGGTTGAGGGAAGGAGGTAAAGGGAATGACAGAGGATGAGAGGGTTAGATGGCATCACCAACTTGAGGGCCATGAGTTTGAGGAAGCTCCGGGAGTTGGTGATGGAAAGGGAAGCCTGGTGTGCTGAAGTCCATATGGTCACGAAGTGTTGGACCTGACTGAGTGACTGAACTGATGCCACCAAAGCCCTGAGACTATTCCCTGATTTTGATTTAGCAAAGTTATACTAAAGAAATGTCTTCAAAAACTGTAGAAAAGTTTAAAACGACCACTCTCTCTCTCATCAGATCCACAAACTGTAGGGTGTATGCTTTCCCATGTTGGGCTTGGCACCTTGGAATCTGTCAAGAACCAAGCATCAATTAGCAAGATGATTCTCCTGATGAAATCTCTTTCCATCACTTCCCTACAATATGGATCTGGAATATTAAGTTGTTGTGTTAGCAAAATATTTGTGTAATATAAAAGTAAGTGCATCCTACAGTCAGGTTTAGTCTGTATATTGACTCTGCCCAGCTTTTCAGAAATGATTGTTCAGAAATTATTGCTTTATCTCCTCTTTCCAACTCATACCTTTTTACAGTGACTCTATTATGAAACATTCTTGATTTTCTTATGGTGGAAATAAACTCAGTGGAGTCAGGCAAAGGCTCTTTAAGATAATACTTGTTCAGATGAGAGGACTTCTTGATCATTCTACCAGGCATAATTATCAAAATACTTGTGATTCTCCTTACCAAGACCTTGCTGGATTTTCTTTATTGATCTTTGAATGAAATCATATTATTTTCCTTCCTTTTCTATCTTGTCTCTTTAGATTATAAAGATTTTGTATGTGGGAAATGATCACTGCTGTATCTCTAACATCTAAGGGTATACCTGATATAAAAGGTGTTTTTAATATGTGTTTGTTGAATAAATGAATCAATTAATTAATTTACTAATACACACTGGTTTTCCCTGGTGGTTCAGAGGTTAAAGTGTCTACCCACAGTGCAGAAGACCTGGGTTCGCTCCCTGGGTCGGGAAGATCCCCTGGAGAAGGAAATGGCAACCCACTCCAGTATTCTTGCCTGGAGAATCCCATGGACGGAGGAGCCTGGTGGACTACAGTCCACGGGGTCGCAAAGAGTCGGACAGGACTGAGCGACTTCACTTTCACTTTCACTTTCAATACACAGTACATTTGCTGTTTAGTGATATTTTGATTATCATTGTTGCTGTAATTCTAAGGCTGCTTGTGTTTGGTCCAGGGATTTTGACAAGGGTAATTTCAAGACAATTTTTTTCAGAGCTTCCTAATTTTCACTGTGTTATTTTTATAATAACTGATATAAAATTTGTATAACAACTGTCTTCTTCAGAATAAAATGTGTTTAGGAATGGGACATATATTTCAAAGGTTAAGAAAAATCCTTATTAAACATTCCTATAGAGTATTGCCAGTTCCATGGGAGGATGTGATAAGGAGATATATTAATAGCATAGAGAAAAGGAGAAAAGCTAAATGTAGGACCAGGACTACAAAAGTAGAGTGAGATTAGCAGAGAATTTAAAATATTGCAAGTAGGTATTAACAAAGAAAAAAAAAAGGGAATCATTTTTCAGTCACTCTAAAAGTAATTATAAAGAGCTTACCCATAAACATGTTGCAATATGTGGCTGACTGGCTATGGAGAGATGATATTGGGTAGCTTTTTATTATTTTCCTTGTGTCTATTCATGCTTTTTATATATGTTTAAAATACAGTTTAAAAACTAGGAAAAATCTTATTATATAAAGGAACATCTGGAAAACTTTTTTAATATCATGATAAAAAACTTAAAGTTTAGATGATCTAAAAAAATCAACTATACTAATTCACAAAACCAATGTAACACAGCTGCAAGAACACCATTTTAAGAAGTACTTCACGCTCTTGATGCAGAGGAATTTCATCTCAGTATGCTGGAATTTAAAGTGCTGAATTTGGGGGCTCCCTCTTTTATGCAGAGTTTCTAAAACTTCCTGATTAAATTTGATAAGAGTGAAAGAACATGTAATTCTAATTTATTTTCTACATATTATTTTCTAGGTTGTATATATCTGAATCAAAGCATCAAAGTACTCAGTATAGAAAGGCTATGCTGCCTGAGTAGGTAGGGAAGTTGAATAGTGAGACATGTCCATGGACATTCATGATATAAAACGTCACACCAGTGAAACCATCCACTGGTGTTGAGACTCTTTCTAGGTATAGTTCTTTTCTTCGAAATACCCTGATTGGGAAATGTAATAAAACCTGTAAAGACTGACTGAGATGAAAAAATTGGAGCCTACTTGGGATCCCATTCACTCTCCTGTCCCCTCCTCCACCATCTGAAGAACATTCAGATATTCAACCAGAATCATTATGTTTACCAAGACCTATTTATTTTCATAGCTGTGGTCCCCAAATTTTATAAATAAGAATCAAGAGAATGACATACTCTTTTTGGAAGAATTAAACTTTTTTAGGTCCTTTGCCTTCTCTGTGTCATGGGGCTTAAGCAGAGTCTTGGTGTGTTAGTCACTCAGTTGTGTCTGACTCTTTGTGACCCCATGACTCTAGTCCTCCATTCTCCTCTGTTCATGGAATTCTCTAGGCAAGAATACCGGAGTGGGTTGCCATTTCCTTCTTGAAGCAGAGTCTTAGGTCCAGTGTATTATAAAATAGAAGCTTGTGCAAAATTTCCCAAACTCAAAAAAAAAAAAAAAAAAAGTATGAACTTATTAAGTCCAGCCCTACAGTCCTAGAAATCTTCTTCTAAACAAAATGCCCTAACTCCCTTTAGCTTTGTTACTTGGTAAGTCATGGAAAAATAACAGGATGGACAAGCAAAAGCCTTATACTTTCTCTTTAGTCAAGATCAGTTGGGCCAGACATCTCAGTACCCTGGGCAAACACTGAAAAGTACAAGCCTTACATTTTATATATCTAAAAAGAGAAAGCAGTTATTTTAATTTTCTTTCTGGCATTTGAAGACATTCTTTTAGCACAAGTTCACTAACTCAATTAACAGGAAATAAAAGTCATTGTTCAGAGGTATGGACAATGAAAAGTATTCTGAACTCAAAGAAGGATTAAGTAGAAGGTTAGAAGAATTAATATTTTCTGCCTGAGTTAATTTCCAATTGTATTTCAAAATTAGACACCTGTCATATTTTCAACAAAACTCCGCTTAAATATTTTTTTGTTATCAGAGAACATGCTATTCTGAAATCAAACTCTTCCATTTGTGGAGTTCTAATTATCTGGCAATATTTACACAGAACTGAAATCTGTCTTCCTGTAATTATGAGCCATTACTTCTAGTTGTCCAGTATGAAAAGACAAAGGATAATCATTTTTTCTCTTAATCATTTATTTATCTATCATTCAGCAAGTACTTACTCAGTGCATTGCCTATGTTAGTCATTGTGCTAGGCAATAGGCATGCAAGAATAATCAAGAAAATTGCTGTCCAGGAGAAGCTTAGGCCATTGTGTTGGACAGACATAAACAAGGGAATAGGGTGGCATACAGGATTCTAGGTGCCTCTCTCTGTTTCCTTATCATTCATTTAAACCATTACGTAGTCAGCTGTTCAAGCTGGAAAACAGAATTATTCTTGACCCTACCTTTTCCTCACTCCCTTAGCCACTCTATCATTTAGACTTGCTGTGTATACTCTAAAGTGTATTTTGAATGCATTCATATTTTTCAGTCTCCCTCCAAGCTCTACATTCAAAGACATTATCATCTCTCAATTAGAGTGCTGTAATAATTTCCTACTTTGTCTTCCTGCTTCCACTTCTGATGGTCAACAAGCCATTCTTGAAAAAAAAAAAAGTATAAGTATTTAAAACTATAAGTCACTTTGTATGATCAATCTGTTAAAACAACCTTCAAAAGTGCTTTGGTATCTTGAGAATTATATCCAAATTCCTTACCTTGATCTATGGAATTTTGCTTAACTTCATCACTGCTTTTCTTTTGCAAATTTACCGCATGTCACTCTATCACTGAGTTTGTCACCATGCGAGCACCTTTCTTCAGGATCTTTATATTTTTTCTGGGGGTTGACTTCTACTATTAATGCATCACCTACACACGCTTAAGTGATGCTTAGTACCAGAGAGTCTCTCTAACAACTTTAGGTAAGCAAACTAGCAGAAGTCTCTTCTCTAATGCTCTGTAATTTTCTTTTTTTAGTTCATTTTATATCTTTTGGTTTTAACATGCTTATTAAGAATCTCCTCCACTAGACTGTAAATTCCTTACTAACTTGTAGTTAAATTCCTCATGTCTAGTTTATGGACTGACACTTATTAATCACTCAGAAAATATTGTTAAATGAATAGGCAAGTGTATTATTCAATATATACAAAGGGAATCTACCCTAAACTTGGCATGTTATTTGCCTAGACTTATGTTTGAAAAGTTAGCAGGTAAAAAATATATAATAGTATATACACTGATATTCTTTTTTATCTTTTTATATGGAGCTTGGGCTTCAGTTTCATCATCACCCTAGTTACCCTTTTCAGGATAAGTAATTTTGCCAATATTCATCTTAAAATACAGAGTCCACATATTGCTGGAATATAAATTACAGTGACCTTTAGAACATAAATTTGGCAATAAATATTAAAATGTAATATACACTAGTTTGACCTAGTAATCCCAAATGTATTTTGTCCTAAGAAAATAATTAAACTTGTAGACAAATGTTTAAATATAGGCATTTTTCATTATATTGCTATTTAAAAAAAGAAAAGTACTGGATCAAATCAAAATGTCTGTTTAGTAATATAGTTAAAACACAAATATAATAAGATTCCCCTGAATAGTTTTCAAAGAAATACAAGTTTATAGTTAAAAGTTGCTAAACCCAAAAGTAATTAGCCAATATGATCAGGAGTAATCAGAAGTAACAAAATTAAGAAACCATAAAATCACAGAACATAAAATAAATATTTTAATCTGAGTAAAATTATAAGTGAGTGAAAGTAAAAGATAATAAAATTATTAAACTTAACTAAATGAATTTAATAAATACTAGAGAATCTGGAAGTAATAAATACTTGAATATTAAAAAAAAATTTCAGTCATGATTGACTAGGTGTTTTTCTGCCAATTTTATCCCTCTGATCAAAATATATTTATGTATATGTATGACTTGTGTCCCTTCACTGTTCACCTGAAACTGTTACAGCATTATTAATCATCTATAATCCAATACAAAATAAAAAGTTTAAAAAAAAAGGAAAAAAAGGTATCTGTTGCTGCTGCTGTTGCAGCTGCTGCTGCTAAGTCGCTTCAGTCGTGTCCGACTTTGTGCGACCCCAGAGACGGCAGCCCACCAGGCTCCCCCGTCCCTGGGATTCTCCAGGCAAGAACACTGGAGTGGGTTGCCATTTCCTTCTCCAATGCATGAAAGTGAAAAGTGAAAGTGAAGTCGCTCAGTCATATCTGACTCTTAGCGATGCCATGGACTGCAGCCTACCAGGCTCCTCCGTCCGTGGGATTTTCTAGGCGAGAGTACTGGAGTGGGGTGCCATTACCTTCTACGAAAGGTATCTGTTATATTATGAGAAAAGCAAGTGGGAATGGGTATCTGTTAGTGTGACCATCTTAAGAACTTGGAATCTGTTATTGCTTGCCCCTGCCACAATAATTCACAGGCTTACCATGTGCAAAATACATATTTTAAAACAACCTTTTGAAAGCCAATTTCTGAAATAAGATGGAAATTTAGAGAGATAAGTCTGATGTTTGGAGCCACTTTTCACCTAGGGATGACTGCTGATATCACAATTGGTGGCTGAGAGACTAAAACGCTGCATAGTATTTTTGTCAACCTTCTGCTGTAACAGGATACAAGCTGAATACTGGTGCTTGACAAAGACTCCAAAGAAGTATACAATAGAAATAATTGTGAATCTCAAGTAGTTCAGTCTCCATAGGGACTACAGGCCAAATCTGAATCACCTCAATCTTTGAAATTGGATTCAGATCATAGGACATTCCTATTTGCCCAGAAGGGAGCTTCCCTGGTGTCTCAGCAGTAAAAATTCCCCTAACAATGCAGGAGACACAGATTTAATCCCTGGGTAAAGAAGATCCCCTGGATAAGGAAATGGCAATGTATTCCAGTATTCTTGCCTGGGAAATACCACTGACAGAGGAACCTGGCAGGCTACATCCCTTTGGGTCACAAAGAGTCGGATATGACTTAGCAAATGAACAATAGCAATAACAACATATCACCAGGAACTTTTGAGAGGGAAAAGAAAGGAAAACAAAAAACAAAAAACACACAGAGCTCCTTGAAATAACATTATCCTGGGTCTTAATATCATTTCTGTAATTTTTCAAATTCAGTAGCCTGCAAACAATAAAAATAAAGAAAAAAAAAAAAAAACATGCAATGAGATAATACAATGAGTGAGAGGCAGGTGAAATGAGCCAGAAAACACAGACACACGACAGTTGTTGTTATTTGGAATTATCAGATATAGATTTTTAAAAAATTAATATATTCAATAAAGCAAAATTCAACATTGAGAAATTTCCAGATAAATTGCAATTATACAAAAGGAAATGAGAAATGTTTAGTATTCCATGATCAGAAAGTAAGATAAATTAATTATGAGTTCAAGAGATAATTGACTACACTAAAGCCTTTGACTGTGTGGATCACAAAAAAACTGGAAAATTCCTAAGAGGTGGGAATACCAGATGACCTGCTCTGTCTCCTGAGAAATCTGTATGCAAGTCAAAAAGCAACAGTTAGAACTGGACATGGAACAATAGACCAGTTTCAAATCAAGAAAGGAGTACATCAATACTGTATATTGTCACTATGCTGACTCATTGGAAAAGACCCGGATGCTGGGAAAGATTGCAGGCAGGAGGAGAAGGGGACGTCAGAGGATGAGGTGGTTGGATGGCATCACTGACTCGATGGACATGAATTTGAACAAGTTCTGGGAGTTGGTAATGGACAGGGAAGCCTTGCGTGCTGCAGTTCATGGGGTTGCGAAGAGTCAGACATGACTGTACAACTGAACTGAACTGATAAATCAGAAGAAAATATCTAGAATGAAACAGAGATACAAGAAAGAAAAATAGTGACATAAAAGACTTTCTTGAAAGTACTATTTAAGTTTTAACAGTTGATTTTCATTTTTCATAGTAGTTATTTTCTAAAAGTATTCTTAATCACTGAATTAGTGAATACTAAACCACTTTTCCAAAGGGAAATGCAGGATAGGTTCTCCTGAGCCTTTGGCCATATTTTCATCAGGTTATCAATATATAACCTTGTTTTATGTGTTTCTCATTGTAGGGTATGTGTGCGTGCTCAGCCATGTATGACTCATTGCGACCCCATAGACTATAGCCCACTAGGCTCCTCTTTTCTTGGAATTTTATAGGCCAGAATACTGGAGTGGGTTACCAGTTCCTTCTCCAGGAGATCTTCTTTCTGAACCAAGGATCAAACTCTTTTTTCTTATCTCCTGCATTGGCCAGTGGTTCTTTACCACTAGTGTCTCCTGGGAAGCCCTATTTCTTTGTCAGTTCAGTTCAGTTGCTCAGTTGTGTCTGACCCTTGGTGACCCCATGGACTGCAGCAGGCCAGGCTTCCCGGTCCATCACCAACTCCTAGAGCTTGCTCAAACTCATGTCCATATCTCCCAGGTTGAAAAATCTGTTGTGAGCCCTAGAGCTTTTGCAGCAGTACAAGAACTTCTTTGGTATAGTTGTTCTCCACTTTGTGGGTCCTCTGCTTGGTATCTCTATGGCTGGGCTAATGACGACCTGCTCCAAAAGGACTTATGCCACACACAGCATCTTCCGGGTCTACCGCAGCCAGAGCCCCTTTCGCCACAGCAGGCCACTGCTGGCCTGTGCCTCCTCAGGAGACACTCAAACACTCAAAGGCAGATCTTGCTCAGTCTCTGTGGGGTCTCTGGGTGCTGTTGAGCACAGGGTCTTGTTGGAGCCCTCTGAGCATCTCTGGCAGTAACGGGATTTGATTCTAAATATGATTTTGCCCCTCCTACCATCTTTTTGGGGCTTCTCCTTTGCCCCTGGACATGGGGTATCTTTTTTGGTGGGATCCAACAACCTCCTATTTGGGTTGTCCAGCAGTGAGCTGTGATTTTGAAGCTCTTGCAGGAGAAGATAAGCACATACTCTTCTATTCCACCATCTTCTATATACAGTCCTGGTTCTCTCTAACAACACTTTAATACATATTAGCATTAAATTTGTAATCAAAAGCTCCACAGCTCATGATTTCCAGGTGGCACTAGTGGTAAAGAACCCACCTTTCAGTGCAGGAGACATAAGAGACACAGGTTCAATCCCTGGGTGTGGAAGATCCCCTGGAGGAGGGCATGGCAACCCACTCCAGTATTCTTGCCTGGAGAAACCCGTGGACAAGAGGAGCCTGGCAGGCTACAGTCCATTGGGTTGCACAGAGTTAGACATGACTGAAGCAACTTAGCACTTTATTCATAGCTCATGCTTGAATAAATTTTATCTAAGACATGTGTTTTCCCTGTAAGGCACATGAGAGCCTTCTTATGCTTAGGAATACTAAGTAGCATTTCAGCACTATACTTGGGTGGCATTTTAATTTCTTCTGTGATTCCATCAGTGACCTATTGGTTTTTTAGTAGCATGTTGTTTAGTCTCCACTTAATCTTTTTTTTTTTCTTAATTTTTTTTTTTTCTGTGGTTCACCATTATGAAACCATATTTCCATACCATTTTGGTCAGAAAAGATATTTGAAATAATTTCTATTTTCTTATATTTCTATATTTGTTGATACTCATTTTGTGCCCTCGTATGTGGCCAATACTGGCTTCCCTGGTGGCTCAGTGGTAATCTTCCTATTATGTTCAATCCCTGTTGGAAAGATCCCCTGAAGAAGGAAATGTCAACCTACTCCAGTATTCTTGCTTAGAAAATTCTCATGAACAGAGAAGCCTGGTGGGCTTCAGTTCATGGGATCACAAAGAAGTCAGATATTACTTAGTGTTTAAACAATAACAACAAATGTGGTCAGTCCTAGAGAATGTTCCATATACACTTTAAAAAGAATGTGCATTCTGAGTATTTTTCGATGTAATGTCCTAAAAATATCAGTTAAATCTCTGATCTGTTGTATCACATAGGATCTCTCTTGCCTTATTGATTTTTCATCTAGAAAATCTGTCCATTAATATGCGTGTGATGTTAAAATCTCTTACTGTTATTGTACTCCTATCAATTTCTCCCCTTATGTCTGTTAGTATTTGTTTAATATATTTGGGTGCTCCTATTGGGTGCATATATATTGACGAATACAACATCCTCTTTTTGTACTAATTCTTTTATCATCATATAATGCCTTTCTCTTCTAATTTCTTTTTTTATTGAAGTATTATTGATTTAAAATGCTCTGCCAATCTCTGTTGTACAACAAAGTGTCAGTTATATATATATATATATATATATATACATATATACACACATTTATTTTAAATATTCTTTTCCATTATGGGTTATCACAGGATATTGTATATAGTTCCCTGTGCTATCCAGTAGGACCTTATTGTTTGTCCATTCTAAATGTAAGAGTTTCCATCTACTAACCCCCAAACTCCCAAACCATCTCTCTCCCCGCTTCCTCACTCGGCAGCCTTGGCAACCACAAGTCTGTTCTCTATGTCTGTGAGTCTGTTTCTGTTTTATGGACAGATTTATTTGTGCCATAGTTTAGATTCCCCATATAAATACTATCATACAGTATTTGTCTTTCTCTTTTATAGTGTCTTTATCTTTCTTTTTTTAAAGTTTTATTTTTTTAAATTTAAATTTATTCATTTTAATTGGAGGCTAATTACTTTACAATATTGTATTGGTTTTGCCATACATCAACATAAATCTGCCATGGTTGTACACGTATTCCTAATCCTGAATCCCCCTCTCACCTCCCTCCCCATACCATCCCTCTGGGTCATATATAAATTTTGCTTTAAAGTCTATTTTGTCTGATATGTGTATCATGACTCCTACTTTCCTGTCATTCCTGCTTGCATGAAGTATCATTTTCCATCTACTTGTGGGTAATTTAAACAGCAAAGTCACCTACAAAAAACAAAAACAGGTAAAATATGACACCAAGATGAGACATTTAAATAGACCTCAAAAAGGGCATTTATTTAAGCATGATAACTGAAACAAGGGGGAAGAATGTCATTTCACTTCACTCAACTGGAAACATGTACACAAGAGATTCATATATTTCACATCTTTGTACATTTCCACAGTGATTACAAAAACACCATAAGTATTTATTTGAGAGTTATGTCTTAGTCTCCTCTAGTTCTTATAGCAGACTATCACAGACTAGGTGACTTATCAACAACAGAAATTTATTTTTGACAATTCTGGAGGCTGGGAAGTTCAAGATCAAGGTGTTGGCAGATTCAATATCTGGTGAGAGTTACTTCTAGTTCACAGATTGATGTCTTTTTGTTACATCCTCCTCCTGTGGTAGAATAGCTGAGAAAACTCTCTGGGGTGTCTTTTATAAGAGCACTAATTCTCTTCATGAATGTTTCCCCCTCATGACCTAATCACTTCTCAAAGACCCCAATTTGAAATGCCATGTCACTGGGGATTAGGTTTCAACGTATAGATTTTGGAGGAACACAAACATTCAGCCTGTAATCTATTACAAATAAACTTTAGCAAGTCAGAAATTTACAAATATGGGGTAGAAAATTAATAAACTTCCACCCCCCCCAAAATACAAAAAGAACAATGGAATAAATAAAAGCAAACAGAAGAAAATCATTAGGGAAGAAATGAATTAAATATAATACAGATATAAAATAGAAATTATTGAAATGTTTCTTTGAAAGACCAATAAAATTGATGAGCATCATGTTGTGTGTGTCAGTCACTCAGTGGTGTCCAACTCTTTGTGACCCCCAAAACTATAGCCCATCAGGCTCCTCTGTCCATGGAATTCTCCAGGTAAGAATACTGGAGTGGGTCACCATTTCCTTCTCCAGGGCATTATATTAGACTGATATAAAAAAGAAATCACCAAAGCCTCCATTCTCCCATACAGCAAAGTGTCTTTTACTTTAATACCTGCTCAACTGCCTCTGTCACTCATCTTAATTATTGCCAAAACCTTCTAGAGAATCTCCCAGTTGACACTCTGGACCTTCTTCAGTATATTTTCCTATCATTTGTCAGAAGGGCCTTTCTATAATGTTGCTCTGATTATATCTTTCCTCGCTGCAATAATTTGGTAGGTTCACAATATTTTTCATAAAAGATTCAAATTTCTTAGCTTAGTATATGGTCGTTGATATGCTCCCTATGTATCTAACTTCATTTACTCTCATATTCCCTACATCAGTGCTATATCACTCCACTACTACATCAGTGCCCTTAATATACCAAGCCTCTAATTATTTTCATGTCTCTCTTCCCATTGATCCCTCTGCTGTAATGTTCTTATTATTTCTATTCTGTGACATTGTTTCATTTAATTAACTCCTGCCCTTCCTAGTTTGGCTTAAGTATCAACCATGCAAACTCCCAATATGATTTTGAAGTTCTTGAGCTCCGGTGACCCCTTACACACTTTTTCTGTAGCATTTAACAAACTTACTTATATCCTATAATAAGCTATAAATTTGAGTACGGAAACCACATCTTGTTTGATTTAGTGTCTTTAGTACATAGCAAAATCACTAGCTCTCAATGGGCACTCAATAAATATTTTTGAAATAATATTTGTCATCTTCCCAGAGAGCACCAAATAAAGGAAGTTAGCAGCCCACAGTTAACAGCCCCTGGAGCTAGAGATGCCTTTATACATGCACTCATTACACATTTCCCCCCTAAGAAGTTTTTATTTATCCCTATTGTTTTTTTCCATTTACATCTCATTTGCATTTGTCTGTTGACATTATCCAAATTTCCCTCTGTGCAACCACTACATCTCCTAACCTAACTGGTGTAGGTATATGATTTGTTTGCAAATTAGATAATCAGAGCTTTGCATTATCTTGACATCAGTTCAGTTCAGTTCAGTCACTTAGTCATGTCTGACTCTTTGGGACTTCATAGATTGCAGCATGCCAGGCCTCACTGTCCATCACCAACTCCTAGAGATTACTCAAACTCACGTCCATCAATTCAGTGATGCCATCCAACCATCTCAGCCTCTGTCGTCCTCTTCTCCTGCCTTCAATTTTGCCCAGCATCAGAATTTTTTCCAGTGAGTCAGTTCTTCGCATCAGGTGGCCAAAGTACTGGAGTTTCAACTTCAGCATGCGTCCTTCCAATGAATATTCAGGATGGATTTCCTTTAGGATTGACTGGTTGGATCTCCTTGCTGTCCAAGGGACTCTCAAGAGTCTTCTCAAACACCACAGGTCAAAAGCATCCATTCTTTGGCTCTCAGCTTTCTTTATTGTCCAACTCTCACATCCATAGTTGACTACTGTAAAAACCATACCTTGACTAAATGGACCTTTGTTAGCAAAGTAATGTCTCTGCTTTTTAATATGCTGTTTAGGTTGGTCATAACTTTTCTTTCAAGGAGCAAGCATCTTTTAATTTCATGGCTGCAGTCATCATCTGAAGTGATTTTGGAGTCCAAGGTAATAAATTTGGGTCACTGTTTCCATTGTTTCCCCATCTATTTGCCATGAAGTGGTGGGACCGGATGCCATGATCTTTGTTTTCTGAATGTTGAGTCTCCTCTTTCACTTTCATCAAGAGGCTTTTTAGTTCCTCTTTACTTTCTGCCATAAGGGTGGTGTCATCTGCATATCTGAGATTATTGATATTTCTCCCAGCAATCTTGATTCCAGCTTGTGATTCTTCCAGTCCAGCATTTCTCATGATGTACTCTGCATGTAAGTTAAATAAACAGGGTGACAATATACAGCCTTGATGTACTCTTTTTCTTATTTGGAACCAGTCTGTTGTTCCATTCCCAGTTCTTACGGTGGCTTCTTGACCTGCATACAGATTTCTCAGAAGTTGGTCAGTAGGTCTGGTATTTCCATCCCTTTCAGAATTTTTTCACAGTTTATTGTGATCCACACAGTCAAAGGTGTTAGCATAGTCAATAAAGCAGAAGCAGATGTTTTTCTGGAACTCTCTCGCTTTTCAATGATCCAATGGATGTTGGCAATCTGATCTCTGGCTCCTCTGCTTTTTCTAAATCTAGCTTGAACACCTGGAAGTTCATGGTTCACTTACTGTTGAAACCTGGCTTGGAGAATTATGAACATTACTTTGCTTACTTTATTTATGTCATTATCTTGACATAGAAGTCTATAATTGATCCACAGATCTTTGATTTGGTCAAAGCTATTGAGAGTCAAATAAATTTTTTTTAGGACTACTGGAAAGGAAACATGAACATTTTCCTACTGGTTTTATAACTTGGAATTTGTAGAATGAGAACTGCTGTTAGATCATCTTAATACTAAATGGAGATTGAGAAGGAAGTCAGCTTGGAGATTGAGAAGGAAGTCAGCTTGGAGATTGAGAAGGAAGTCAGCTTGGAGACTGAAGAGAAAAATAATGGAGAGAAACCCTATCCAGAGACATCAGTTTAGTCTTTGAATCAAGAAGTCATTTAGCCAAATAGTTCATTTTAAAGTACATGATATCATATATTGATAAATATATGTGGAATCTAGAAAAACAGTACTGATGAACCTATTTCCAAGGCAGGAATAGAGACACAGATATAGAAACTAGACTTGTGGACACAGCGTGGGAAAGAGAGAGTGGGACAAATTGACGCAGTAGCATTGAAATATATATTACTACGTGTAAAATAGATAGGTAGTGGGAAGTTGTTGTATAACACAGGGAACTCAACCTGGTGCTCTTGATGACCTAGAGGACTGGGATGAGGAATGTGGTGGGAGGGAGTTTCAAGAGGGAGGATATATGTGTGTGCTTATTGGCTAATTCATGTCGATTGTATGGCAGAAACCAACATAGCATTGTAAAGCAGTTATCTTCAAGTTAAAAGTAAATTTAAACAATATATGAGCCAATAAGATTTCAAAATTTATTTGTCTAAGACAATTTGAGTTCAATTTTCTGTTATTTTCAGTGGAAAGTTTCTAAATTACAATGAATCTTTCTATGTTTGTCTTGATATACACCTCCATGTTGCTTTCCTACAAACATCCTGTATGACTTCTTTTTTTTTTAATTTAAATTTATTTATTTTAATTAGAGGCTAATTACTTTACAATATTGTATTGGTTTTGCCATACATCAACATGAATCTGCCACAGGTGTACACGTGTTCCTAATTCTGAACCCCCCTCCCACCTCCCTCCCTGTACCATCTCTCTGGGTCATCCCTGTGCACCAGCCCCAAGCATCCTGTATCCTGCATCGAAATCCTGCATTCATTTCTTATATGATATTATACATATTTCAATGCCATTCTCCCAAATCATCCCACCCTCTCCCTCTCCCACAGAGTCCAAAAGACTGTTATATACATCTGTGTCTCCTTTGCTATCTTGCATACAGAGTTATCGCTACCATCTTTCTAAATTCCATATATATGTGTTAATATACTGTATTGGTGTTTTTCTTTCTGGCTTACTTTACTCTGTATAATAGGCTCAAGTTTCACCCACCTCATTAGAACTGATTCAAATGTATTTTTTTAATGGCTGAGTAATATTCCATTGTGTCTATGTACCATAGCTTTCTCATCCATTCATCTGCTGATGGACATCGAGGTTACTGTATGACTTCTTAATACCTATAAGCATTCTTTGTACAAAAATGCTGCTCATGATTGCTTTCATATTTACCTACTGAGCTTTTTATTTTTCTCTACCCTCCTCCTCTATGTTCGCTATGCTGAGCTACTTACCTTCTCCCCATTGACCATCTATTTTTAGAACTTAGTTGCTTATGCTCATATTCTTCAGACTACTGTTGTAACTTACTGTGTTGTACACATTTGTACATATAGCTTGTTACATTTCTTACTTCTATTATTGAGCCTGTACATCTCTCTGGATTCAATAAAAACTGTTTTCCTTAGTTTTTTTTTTTTTGTTTGTTTTTAACTGGAGTATAGTTGACTTAAAATGTGTTAGTTTTAGGTATACAGCAAAGTTATTCATATCTATATATATGTGTGTGTGTGTTTGTGTGTGTGTGTGTGTGCATGTGTATGTGTGTGTGCATGCTCAATTGCTCAGTTGTATCCAACTCTGCAACATCAGGCTGCTCTGTCCATGGAATTTTCCAGGCAAGGATACTGGAGAGGGTTGCCATTTCCTACTCCAAGAGGATCTTCACAACAGAGGAATTGCACTTCTCTTGTGTCTCCTACATTGGCAGGCAGATTCTTTTATATATATATAATGTGTATGTGTGTGACACGTGTACTTTTTCAGACTCTTGTCACTTATTTATTACAGAATATTGAGTATAGTTCCCTGTGCTATACAATAGGTCTTTATTGGTTATGATTTTATATATAGTAGTGTATATATCAGAGAAGGCAATGGCACCCCATTCCAGTACTCTTGCCTGGAAAATCCCATGGACGGAGGGGCCTGGAAGGCTGCAGTCCATGGGGTCGCTGAGGGTTGGACACAACTGAGCGACTTCACTTTCACGTTTCACTTTCATGCATTGCAGAAGGAAATGGCAACCCACTCCAGTGTTCTTGCCTAGAGAATCCCAGGGACGGGGGAGCCTGGTGGGCTGCCGTCTATGGGGTCGCACAGAGTCGGACACGACTGAAGTGGCTTAGCAGTAGCAGTAACAGTGTATGTATGTTGATCCCAAACTAATTATCTTCCCCCACCCCACCTTTACCCTTTGGTAATCATACATTTACTTCCTGTGTTTAAAAAAAAAAATAAAAAGGATTCTAGGTTGTTTCAAAGCAGCCCTACCTAAGTTCTGGGGATAGCTCTACATGTTCCTTTTGGGTAGATCTCGGGTAATTTTTTCACATATGTGCGCTCATCTGTAGTAAACTATAGACTCAAAAGGGATCCTCTGCAGAGCTCTGAAGAAGCCTCCAGGCTGTGTCAGTCTCTCTTCTTTGGTATACTGCTTTGCAAACTCAAGTCATCAAGTTTGTGATAAGTTTGTGAATACTTTTCTCCATATTATCAGCTCAGGGATACACCCAGGTCCATCTGTGCCCCTTATCCTTGGTCTGTGGCTGGAAAATACTCTCTAGAAAGTACAGTGAGCCAAACATTGGATTCTGTTTATGTTCTGTCTCTCAAAGATGTTTTTTGATTGCCTGGTACACAATCCTTGAAAAACATGCTTTATAGTTTATCTCATTTTTTAATTTCAGATGAGAGAGTGAATTCATGTTGCTGTATTTTAACTGAAAGTTTAAGTAGAAAAATAAATTTAAAACACGAATTAGAAATTTTACAATCTTTGGGAGGTTTGGAACCTAAGATTAGAAAAGTGTTTTCCAAGATATCCTACAGTGCAAAAATTGCTGGTGTGTTTCTTCTAGTGGTGTCAGGCACCTAAACCCCCATAGTGAGTGATTTTCCAGAGTCACCACTTATCAATTTGGAATCCTAGAGAAGTCTACACTGGAGATGTTAGCTAGAGTCTCACAACAGTGATTTCCAGACGGATCCTTGAAAGCTAGGAGAAGACATTGTAGAAGATCTTAACTGCCTGAACACAGCACAACTGTAGAAAAATGATTTAGTTTTCTCCTAAAGATATCAGTAGAAAGCCCCTCATTAGTAGATCTAACCCAGAATAATAGTGTAAAATAATTCAGATAAAGGTAGTTCTAAACTGCTCCCCTGTTGGAGAGAATAAATTATAGGCAGAATAATGCGAACTAGACAATGGAAATTTTTGCAATATTCATATTTAAGCTAATGAAAGATAGCATAATATTTAACATGTAGTTGGTACTTGATAAATATTGAGGAAATTAAAGAAAACAATCAGTTCTGGTAAGGAAATAGTTATACAAATTAGTTTAAAGATTCAAGAGCTTTTAGAATAAGAAAACTAAAAAGCCATATGATATTCAGCAAAACTTTTGTTTGAATGAAGTAACTCCTTTATCCTTAACAGGATATACAAAATGTGCTTTAGTGAAGTGTCACACTGTTTACAAAAGCAGCTTAATCTTTGACTAAATTACACTGAAGAGATAGAAAAACTCTGCTACTATGACACATTGTTTTTCAGTGTTTGTGATAAATTTTGGAACCGTTAGCTGTGCTATAACCTTGTGTTTTATCTTAAATAGCTTAAAGTTAATAGCTATAATATTGCAGTTTGCAAAGTGTTTCACCCATGTAAAATAATATTAATGAGAGTTTGTGATATTTCAATTCTGATGCTTAATAGAACTAAAATAAAAATAGCAATGACTTATTTCAAGAACAATCTATCTTAGTTTTCTGGGAAGGGGTATGACAGTTATATATTATTGAACAGGCTTCTGTATACATACCTAAATTATACTGATATCCTTGAATTATGAGTACTTGTTTTCTGTAAACTACAAATTTGAATTTATAAAGGAATCACTCAAATCAATGACTCTTATTAACTCTGAAGCAGAAAAATCCCAACAGCCCAGGCAAATGGTTAATGGAGAAAATGTGCTATTATCAAGATGTACTTATTAGCCATTATTATTATTTTGGATTACATTAAGTGGCCAAAATAAAATATATTCACTGAAAGTGCCTAATTTAACTAGATTGTCTTTATTAACAGGGCTCTATTAAGTGGTTTCAGCTGTAATAGCATTTGAGTTCCATTAGGTTTTGAAGTGATTTAGAAATTCAAATTATTTTAAAAAATTAGATGTCAGGGTGCTGGATAATTAGGAAATACCAGGTTGAAGTTGCAAATTTATACTTAGCAGTGAAATTGAAATTGAACAGAAACATTGGATGTTGTTGAACTACAAACATGGAGCTGAGAAAACACTATTAAACCACTTGTTCTTTGGCATGTGCAATGGAAAATATGTAAGCATTTAAACATATGATATCCTTTTTAGTAAGATATAAATAGAATAGTCAGACTAATGCTGTTATTTGAAAAAGGCAGAAAAGATTATAGGTATTTTACTTGAATGTCTACATATTAAAGCTGCTAATTACTTTCAGTAAGTAATTTTACCATTAAATTATTAAAATTATGCCAGCTATAAAAAGTAAATAAATGTATAAAATAAGACCTCAGGTGTACTTTTTTGAAATTAATTAACAGTAACAGAATTTTGAATTAATATTAAGATGAAAATTCTGTTTCCTAAATCAGCAGCAAAGAACATGGTAAGAGAGTCATGTTTGTTTGTTTGTTTTAATCTTTTATACAATCCATAAATATTTCCTGGGTTGCTTATATGAAGTCAGCATTCTTTTAGACTCTAAAGATATAATGGCAAGAAAAACAGGCATGATTTCTGTTAGAATATGTAAATTAATACCAACTGGTTACCTTTGTCAAATGCTGTGAAATAAACATCTAAGAAAGAATTAAATAAAACAATTCTAAACAGATTCTTGTAGAAAATTGCAGAGGATAGAATGCTTCCTAACTTAACTCTATGAGGCCAGAATATAACCTGACACAAAAATAAGACAAAAGTAGTATAAGAAAACTGGAGAATAAACACATCTCATCAAAATAGACATTTTGTCATTGTTCAGTCACTAAGTTGTGTCCAACTCTTTACCACCCTTTGGACTGCAGTACATCGGGCTTCCCTGTCCTTCACAATCTCCCAGAGATTGCTCAAACTCATGTCCGTTGAGTCAATGATGCCATCCAACCATCTCATCCTCTTGTCCCCATCTCCTCTTGCTTTCAAGCTTTCCCAGCATCATGATCTTTTCAAATAAGTCAGATCTCCCCATCAGGTAGCCTAAGTATTGGAGCTTCTGCTTCACCATCAGTCCTTCCAATGAATATTTAGGGTGAATTTCCTTTAGGATTTACGGATTTAATCTCTATCTTCCCCAGAACCACATTTTGAAAGCAACAATTCTTTGTCACTCAGCCTTCCTTATGGTCCAACTCTCACATTCATACTTGATTACTGGAAAAACCATAGCTTTGACTGTATGGACATTTGTCAGCAAAATGATGTCTCTGCTTTTTAATATGTTATCTAGGTTTTTCATAGCTTTTCTTCCAGGAGTAAGCATCTTTTAATTTCATGGTTGCAGTCACCATCCACAGTGATTTTGGAGCGCCCCAAAATAAACTCTGTCACTATTTCCACTGTTTTCCCATCTATTTGCCATAAAATGACGAGACCAGGTGCCATGATCTTAGTTATTTGAATGTTGAGCCAGCTTTTTCACTCTCATCTTTTACCTTTATCAAAAGGTTCTTTAGTTCCTATCCACTTTCTGCCATTAGGGTGCTATCATCTGCATATCTGAGGTCGTTGATATTTCTCCTGGAATTCTTGATTCCAGCTTGTGATTCATCCAGCCCAGCACTTTGCATGGTGTACACTTCATATAAATTATATAAGCATGGTGACAATATATATCTTTGATGTACTCCTTTCCCAATTTTGAACCAGTTTGTTGTTCCATGTCCAGTTCTGTTGCTTCTTCTCCTGCATACAGATTTCTCAGGAGGCAGATCAGGTGGTCTGATAGTCTAATATTCCCATCTCTTTAAGAATTTTCCACAATTTGTTGTGATCCACACAGTCAAAGGCTTTAGTGTAGTCAATGAAGCAGAAGTAGATATAAAATTTTTAAATAAACCCTTAACAAATTGAATTCAACAATACACCAAATTGATTCTATATCCCAAGTAAGTGAGGATTATTCCAAGAATGCAAAGATAGTTTGCCATTCAAAGAATGAAAATAGGAATGCATGCGGTCATTTCATTAGAGGCAGAAAAAAATAATGGATTAAAAAATCTCAGCAATCTGTGAATAAAAGAAAAATATTCTGTCTCATAAAGTAAATCTACTTAATATCATATTTCTGGAGGAATGCATGGAAACCCACTCCAGTATTCTTGCCTGGAGAATTCTATGGACAGAGGAGCCTGGTGGGCTACAATCTCTAAGGTGGCAGAGTCACACAAGTGAAGTGACTTAGCACACAAGCAAATATTTTTAATTGTGAAAGAATGAATTTTTCACTTGAAATTAATAGAAAAACATAATATGAATAAGGTCTGAGTATTTAATGTAAAACATTATTGCAATAGTTGACAACACTGTACCATGTAAGTGAAGTTTGGTAAGAGAATAGAACTTAACTGTTCTCACCAAAAATAAAAAGAAAGTAAAAGATAGAAAAAGAGAAAGAAAAAGGAGTATGTTAGCTGGTGGGTATGTCAATTAACTATTAAAAATTAACTATCAATTAGAAATACTAATTTCACAATGTACTCATATCAAATCAATGATGATACTTTAAATACCTTACAATTTTGTATGTCAATTATACTTCAGTGAAAATGAAATTAAAATGAAAAAAGTAAAAGCCTGATGTTTTCTCCTGAAACTTCTATTCAACACTGCAGTAAAAAAAAAAAAAAAAAGAAAGAAATTTGGTTATTGCAGTAAAAGTTATTTTTATTCTCAGAAAGTCATCTATATAGAAATTCTATGTAATCAACAAAAAACTGTTAAAATAACAAGTATTTTAGTACTAACAGTAGTACAAACTAATAGTTTTCTGGGGTAAAATATTCATATATTCAAATAGTTTTTGTAGCAGGAAACACTAGGATATCAAAACTAATATCCAATCAAATTTACATCAGTATCAAAACTATTAAATACTTTGGGATAAACATAATTTAAAAGCCTGCAAAATTATACACTGAAATATACAAATTAATTCTGGGATATATCAAAGAATAAATAAGTGGAAATGTGTAATATGTTCATGGATCAAAAGATTCAATGTTGTTAAACTGTTAATTTTCTCCAAATTAATGTTTAGACTTATAGCTATCTAAATCAAAATCCTATCAGGCATTTTTTTTAATAGAAACTGACAAATTGATTCTAGTATTCATGTAGAAATACAAGAATCTAGAACTGCTAAAACAACTTTGAGAAAAATAACAAAGTTTGAGGACTTAAAGATTTTAAGATTCATTAAAAGGCAATCACACTTCAGACAAAGTTATGTAGTGATCTATCTAATCCACAGGTAGCTATTAAAAATTGCTCTTGTAATCCATATGCTGTGTGCTTAGTTGTTCAGTCATGTCTGACTCTTTGTGACCCCATGGATTGTAGCCCGCCAGGTTCTTCTGTCTGTGGGGATTCTTCAGGCAAGAATTCTGGAGTGGGTTGCCATGCCCTCCTCCAGGGGATATTCTCAACCCAGGAAACCCAGGTATCCCACAACGCAGGTGGATTCATTACCACCTGAGCCACCAGGGAAGCCCATATGAAGATTTGTAATCCATATCTCAATCAAAAACCAAGGCTTTGCTGGTTAATGTAACAAATGTTAGAATTGGACTTTCATGTATGAAATGAGAGCTATTTCTACATATATGGATGACTGAAGTATCTTAGCAATCCTGCCCATCCCTAAATATTACATTAAAGGGGGAAACAATTCTGCTAGGCACATATCATATATTTTTAAGAATGATACTCCAAATTCAGTTCAATTCAGTCTCAGTCGCATCCAACTCTTTGTAACCCCATGAACTGCAGCAAGCCAGGCCTCCCTGTCCATCATCAACTCCTGGAGATTACCCAAACTCATGTCCATTGAGTCAGTGATGCCATCTAACCATCTCATCCTCTGTTGTCCCCTTCTCCTCCCGCCTTCAATCTTTCCCAACATCAGGGTCTTTTCAAATGCATCAGATCTTCGCATCAGGTGGCCAAAGTATTGGAGTTTCAGCTTCAACATCAGTCCTACCAATGAACACCCAGGACTGACTTCCTTTAGGATGGACTGGTTAGATCTCCTTGCAGTCCAAGAGACTCTCAAGAGTCTTCTCCAACACCACAGTTCCAAAAGCATCAATTCTTTGGCACTCAGGTTTATTTATAGTCCAACTCTCAGATCCATACACGACCACTGGAAAAACCATAGCTTTGACTAGACAGACCTTTGTTGGCAAAGTAACGTCTCTGCTTTTTAATATGCTGTCTATGTTGGTCATAATTTTCTTTCCAAGGAGTAAGGGTCTTTTAATTTCATGGGTGCAAACACTATCTGCAGTTATTTTGGAGCCCCCCAAAATAATGCCAGCCACTATATCCCCATCTATTTGTCATGAAGTGATGAGACCAGATGCCATGATCTTTGTTTTCTGAATGTTCAGCTTTAAGCCAACATTTTCACTCTCCTCTTTCACTTTCATCAAGAAGCTCTTCAGTTCTTCTTCACTTTCTGCCATAAGGGTGGTGTCATCTGCATATCTGAGGTTATTGATATTTCTCCCGGCAATCTTGATTCCGGCTTGTGTTTCATCCAGCCCAGTGTTTCTCATGATGTACTCTGTATATAAGTTAAATAAGCAGGGTGACAATATACAGCCTTGACATACTCCTTTTCCTATTTGAGATTAGTCTGTTGTTCCATGTCCAGTTCTAACTGTTGCTTCCTGACCTGCATATAGATTTCTCAAGAGGCAGGTCAAGTGGTCTGATATTCCCATCTCTTTCAGAATTTTCCACAGTTTATTGTGATCCACACAGTCAAAGGCTTTGACATAGTCAGTAAAGCAGAAATAGATGTTTTTCTGGAGCTCTCTTGCTTTGACAATGATCCAGCAAATGTTAACAATTTGATCTCTGGTTCCTCTGCCTTTTCTAAAACCAGCTTGAACATCTGGAAGTTCATGGTTCATGTATTTCTGAAGCCTGTCTTGGAGAATTTTGAGCATTATTTTACTAGTATGTGAGATGAGTACAATTGTGCAGTAGTTTGAGCATTCTTTGGCATTGCCTTTCTTTGGGATTGGATTGAAAATGTACCTTTTCTAGTCCTGTGGCCACTGCTTAGTTTTCCAAATTTGCTGATATACTGATACACCAAATTAAATTCCCAGATAAATTTGGCTGAGAATGTTGAATACACTGAATGCCTAATATCAGCTATAAATATAGCAGAGTCGTCTTTTTAAAGCACTGACTGGTAAGTCTAAAATAAATAAAAGGCATAAAAGGCAAGGTTCAGAACAACCTAAATGACCAAAATCTGACTTTATGTAGTATATAGAACAAGATACATTATTTTGTGTACATTCTTACTCATGGTGCTCAGATGCTCAGTCATGTCCGTCTCTTTGCTACCCCATGGACTGTAGCCCACCAGGCTCCTCTGTCCATGGCATTTTCTAGGCAAGAATACTCGAGTGGGTTGCCATTTCCTCCTCCAGGGGATCTTCCTGACCTTGGGATCAAACCTGAATCTCCTGAGTCTCCTGCAATGGCAAGCAGATTCTTTACCACTAGCGCCACCTGGGGAGTCCACATTCTTACTAATCTTCACACCAACACTTTGCTGCCAAATTAAAATTAAAATATACTTTAGACCAAAGATTGCCACATTTTTATCATACAGACATTTGTTAATCATTCTTACTAATATTTTTAAACATTCTTACTAATATTGCTTAACAAATGTTTGAATTATAAAAATTTGGCAAACTTTCGTCTTATGTATGTTTTAATTATAGTTTGTCAGCAAAGTGCTGGTGGATGTAAGTCATTTTATCTGCCTTATAATTGACAGCCACAGCCTACCCTAAAGCCTAAGAATTGTATTTTACCCAATTATTCTTCAAATGAATGAATATCACTTTAAAACTTTCTAACATATTGAAAACTTCTGCACTCTTCATTCAAATTTTGCAGCTTTCATCACCTCTATTTAACATTTCCAGATAGCTATTCATTTGGAAACTTCAAATTTCTAAGATGTCTGTGTGGAGGAGTCCCAATATAGCAGGGTATCTTCATTGTTGTTGTTATTAATGTTCAAATATGATCAGAATAGCAATAAAAATGTGAAAGAAAAAACTTGCCACTTTACTATATACCTGAAACTGACACAACATTGTATATCAACTATACTCCAGAAACAATTTAAAAAAAAGTAAAAAGAAAATAAATTTGCTAGCAGCTTCTGCTTTCTAAAAGTGGGTTTTTAAAATTTAACTTTGGAGCCGATTGTCTCACACTTCTTTAAAAAAAAAACTTTGATCTTCTGAATTAAGTGCATCTAAAATTTAAACAAGAGCAAAGACTCTTCTTAAAAAATTAAGTGCTGTTTAGTAAAATAATTAGTTGTATTTTTAAGGTAATTTTCCCTTGCTAGATTATGTTCCTGGTGTACGTCTGTGTTTTAAAAAATATATAGAGTCACACCTTGCCTCCTCACAAGTGCCATGATTATGCATGATCACGTCCATATTCAGGTTTTGCATGCCATTACTTGAGCCATCACAGGGAGAAGCTGGCAGAAGACATACAGAGCCATACCAGGCTCTCACCTAAAGCCTGGAAAAAACCAAATGGAAGCAGAAAATAGCCTTACTCAGTGCAATATGGATTATACTGTGAAGTCCTATATGTGGAGTTGTTTCACACCAAATAACTGAAACCTTTGTAAATGTCTTGAAATTAGACTGGATTTTTTTATTTCCTTTTGTAACCATAACATTTTTCTTTTACAAAAAAATTTATTGATATATAATTGATTTATAATGTTATATTCATTTCTGCTGTACAGCAAAATGATTTAGTTATACACACACATACACACACATGTATACACACATATTTTTTCATATTCTGTTCCATTATGATTTGCCACATGATATTGTATCTGGTTCCCTGTGCTATACAGTAAGACCTTATTGTTTATCCATTCTATATACAATAGTTTGCATTTGCTAATCCCAAAGTCCCAACCCATCCTTCTCCTAGTCTCTTCTCTGTGTCTGCAAACCTTTCTTTTTCATAGATAAGTTAATTTGTTTCATATTTAGATTCCACGGATTCCCCGCTGGCTCAGCATCTGCCTGCAATGTGGGAGACCCGGGTTCAATTCGTGGGTTGGAAAGATCCCCTGGAGAAGGAAATGGCAACCCACTCCAGTACTCTTGCCTGGAAAATTCCATGGACTGAGTAGTTTGGTAAGCTACAGTCCATAGGGTCACAAAGAGTTGGAGACGACTGAGTGACTTCACTTTTCACTTTAGATTCCACATATAAGTGATATTATGTGATATTTGCCTTTGTCTTTCTAACTGACTTAGTGTGATAACCTCTAGGCCCATCCATGTTGGTGAAAATGGCAATATTTCATTCTTTTTTATGGCTAAGTAGACTGAGCATGCACTCAGTGTTCCATTGTATTTATGTGCCACGTCCTGTTGACCGACTCATCTACTGATAGACATTTAGGTTGTTTCCACGTTTTGGCTATTGTGAACATCGTTATGAACATAGGGGTGCAGGTATCTTTTTGAATTATAGTTTTGTTGGGATACATGTCTAGAGGTAGAATTGTTTGTAACTCTATTTTTATTTTTTTGAAGAACCTCAGAGACACAATTTTCCCTCGTGACCACACCAATTTACATTTCCACCAACAATGTAGCAGGGTTCCCTTTTCTTCTTGCCCTATCCAGCATTTGTTATTTGTAGATTTTTTAAATGATGGCCATTCTGACTGGCTGAGGTAGTGTTTTGATTTGCATTTCTCTAGTAATTAGCAGTGTTGAGCATCTTTTCATGTGCCATCTGTGTGTCTTCTTTGTATAATTGCCTAAGTCTTCTACATATTTTTCAACTGAGTTTTTTGTTTGTTTTGTTGAGTTTCGTGAGCTGTTTGTAAACTTTGGAAGTTAAACATTTGTCCTTTTGTAACCATGCTCTTGAGGCTGGAGGTGATGTTTGCTGTCACCTGATGATCACTCTTGTGTCCAAATCTAATTCTCTAGGAAAAGATTAATACTTGGAGTGTAAGACTCCATTGGTGTGAAGAGTGAAGAGTTGTCTCTCTACTCTTCAGAGAGACAGGTTCTTCAACTGTAACAGGAGGAATTCCAGGGCCTTCCTCACCATGGATGGGAATGCTGGCCAGATGTGAGTGTGATCCTCTACTTTAGTGAAATAAGACAGAAGCTTAGAAAAAACTGAAAACCTGTGGGAAATTTTGTAGGATATGTTGGGCCTTTAGACTCTTAAGGAAGTTATATTTAATGTTTTTATTGTAACTAAGTTGTGTGTGTGTGTGTGTGTGTGTGTGTGTTTCTCTAAGCTTTCAGTGAAATGTACAGTATTGAAGGAACTGAAGCTTGGCTCTGTGCCCAGGGTAGGAAACCAAGTGCCCCAGGGAAGAGCAGTATCAGGTTGAGGTGAGGGTGTTCTGAGACTGTAAGAGAAACTTCCAAAGAAGGGAGAATAGTTTGCAGGCAGACTGACTGCAAGCAGTGCTTGAGCACACAGGACAGTGTCTCTGACCACTGAGCTTTCACCTTAAATGGAAATGTTACTCTGATGTTTGGAACCTTTACACATACACAATTTTTTCTCACCGATTTTAAAACGCTCTTAATTTTATTCAACAATATCTAATTAGATATGTTTCTTCTATATTCTGAAGAAGAAATAATACAAAACATAGAAAAATCCTGTGTACATAAAAAATTTTGCCAGGTAAGTATTAATTATAATTGTGGCTATTGGGAAACATCAAACTGTCTAATAATGGGAAATTAGGAAAATAATAATGAATTTATTTGATAGAATAATTGCAACCATTAAAAATGGATAATAAAACCTTGGTAAATACACAAGTAAATACTTATAAAATTTAACATCTTAATAATAAGCATTTACTTGTGTAAAAATGCAGGATACAAAATATCATTCAACAACAATATGCTCTGGAGGAGGAAAATGACCAGGAAATGATATATTAAAATAATAGGAAGAGTTATAGTAGGATTGTTGGATTATAGTTATTTTAATTATTTTCTTCTGGCATCCTAATTATGCTTAATAATTTTTATAATTAAATTTTAAAAATTAAAAAAAAAAGACGTCTATCTAAGTATACAGAAAGTTAAGTCAAGAGGCAAATACAAAGAGATAATTGAGGAAATTTGAGTGCTCAGATGTGTGAATAGAATAAAGACTTTTCTTTTAACCTGAGGCTGCTCTATTCTGCCAGCTTCCCAGGTGGTTTAGTGGGAAAGAATCCACCTGCCAAGCAGGAGATGCAGGTTTGATCCCTGGGTCAGAAACATCCCCTGGAGAAGGAAATGACAACCCACTCCAGTATTCTTGGCTGGGAAATCCCAAGGGCAGAGGAGCCTGATGGGCTAGAGTCCACATGGTCACAAAAGAGTCAGACATGATTTAGCAACTAAACAACAATAAAAAATAGCTTTATTCTGCCAGGCAAGCTAAATTGCATGATTTACTGA
The DNA here is from genome assembly GCF_023091745.1 of Budorcas taxicolor. Classification (NCBI taxonomy): domain Eukaryota; kingdom Metazoa; phylum Chordata; class Mammalia; order Artiodactyla; family Bovidae; genus Budorcas; species Budorcas taxicolor. The sequence goes on from NC_068910.1 coordinate 94,768,172, forward strand.
GGTAGAAAACCAAACCACCATAGTCCAAGATAAAAAATATTTTGCAATTTAGGAATTTTTATTTTTGAAAGACAAATTTGATTGTCTATGTCCAGAGATTTTGTTTTTATCTGCCTTTAATCTAGCATCTCCTTCAACAAGGGAGCAGTCTCCTCTGGGTCCTCAAATTGAAAGACAGGTCAGAGTTCTTGAGTTCTCTTGTAATATCACCTTTTTCCTCCAGTGTCCTCACTTTGTGACTGTGAAGAGGAAAAAGATATACTTTTTATTTCTATTTTTCCATTTGATTATATTATTTCACTGATTGTTTTCCAAATAGCTAACAGATAAACATCTTCGGAATATGTTGTTACTGTATTTTATAATAGTAATACAAATTTTAATGTCACCATCAAGGAAGAACATATTCTTGCTCAAATATTTATATTTGACAGTGTGATGTAATACTAGCCCAATTCTGTGTTATCAAGAAGAGGGCATGTATTTTTAGGAGTTTTAAGCTTCTTAGTTCTTTTCACTTCACACTATTTCCAGACCTTTCCTATGGGAAAGCCTTTATTTCTCTCTGCTTTACTCTCTTTGTTAGCATCTTCTCTCAGGAAAAGAACTGAGAAAAAGTTTCATTCATCTCCTAAACTATGTACAAAATTAGTTCTTTATGGAAGATGAATACTTCAAAAAGGACAAAAGCCTTAACTTTTCAGAAAAAATTTGACCACTGTCAACATTTCAGTTAGATTTTATCTTGAATGATGTTAAGGGTTAGAGGGTAATACATAACATTATATGAACTAGGTTAGGTTTAAAATCAAAGTACATCCCATCTGGAGTGGAGAAAGATGAGATTTATGTTGTCATTCAGTTCATGTCTTGGCTCTTCCTACCACATGGATAGTGCTGGCTGGCAGTTAGAGATAATGAGGGAAACACACAAAGCTAACTGGGAACGTATGGTTCTTCATTTAAAAAAATTAAAATGGAGAGAGTAAGAAAGTGACAGAAGATAACGATATCATTTGGAATCTTGAATTTAATCATATCTGCACGTCTCAGTTTCTCTTCCCCAATCATCATAGTCATCATCAACACCATAAAGTGTATAGATTGTATATAAATGTACTGTATATAAAGTGTACTGTATTCTGTATATAAACATCAGACTAAGTATTTTCTGTGAATGTCCTCAATGAAATTTCATAACAATTCAGGGAGAAAGGTTCTATTATTCTCTCTGTAGATAGGAAACAGAGATCAGAGAGTATAGGTGTCACAGATGGCATTTCCCAGGGAACAGCATCTTGTACGGACTTCAGCATTCAGGGTGTTTATTAAGGAAGGCTCTTGAGACCAATCCTTGTGGAAGTGAAGGGAAGCAAGTAGTAGTGGGAAGACAGAGAAGTTAAGTGTAGTGCAGACCTAAAGGCTGTCTTGGAGTTGTCTCCAGGAGCTCTAGGGCCATAATGCTACTTCAAAGATGTGCAGTTGGGCAAGATTTTGGTTCTTTATAACCTGCTTCATCATTTCTTAGTTTTGAGTCATCTAGGGAAGAGGGTGGTACTTGAGATGAGGTGAGACAAGTAGGGGAGACAATTGTCTCTTCACTTGAGACAATTCTTGGAGGGATTAACAGTTGAAAGCTGCTGCCAGGGGCACTCTCCCCAAACAGGGCCTCAAGTCCATCACTGAGTGGGGATCTGGATAATATATAACTGTGTCTACCACAGTAAGTGATTAGTTTAGGATTTCACAAGAAGAACCAGGGCATTAATCTTGGCAGTTGGATTCAACAGGTGGATCTCAACTATTAACATCCTGTTGCTTCTTTTCAGCCTAATGATAAGAACTGTGTTCTCATTCTTGCAGCTGAGAGAGTCCTGGGTAATATATTACCCTATTTTTGAAACCCTCCTCACATGTATTGTGTTATAAATTCTTTAAAAGTTATGCATTTTGTGTAAGGAAATATAATCGAGATAACTTTGCTGAGGTAGTGAGTTCATTCTCCAAATCAAGGATGATAATCATTTCCTAGAGACAGCTTTCCTGTTCTTCCCTCCCAAAATGAATCAAGATTTTAAAATAATGTTTTGTGAAACCATCATAATTTCTTTGACAACACTTTTCTCAGCATATGACTGTCCATTTACTTGTTAGAGTATTTGGAATTGCTTAACAATTTACTGAATAGGTGAAATAATTAATTTTTAAGAACTGATGCTATTTTTATATATTATTTCCCCTCATGTAGGAGAATAAAAGTTGTGGGCCTTTTGGTATAAGGTCCAAATGTGACAATTACCTTTTAGTTATTTTTTCTCAAGCCCCCTTTTAAGTGTTAAATTCACAATTTCAATCATTTTATGCTGAAAGATAATGCATTAGTTTGAGAGAAGTTGAATAATTTTTTATTTAAAGAAATAAATTTATTCATGAAGCAAACGAAAAGACATCCTATAACTAGTAACTTTGAAAGTAGTAGAATGACTTCATGCTTACTGAAGGGAAGATTGGTAAAATAAGAATATTAAGGATTAGCCTGAAAATAAAAATCAAATCATTTTCTGGTCACATAGGCATTAGATTCTTTGTTAACAAGTTTCAGTAAAGTTGCTTGTCTGTTATAACATGTCAGGTTTAAAATCTAGTATCTCTCGAGACATATGGAATGCACAAGACAGGTTGATATTACTATTTTTTAAGAATGACTTCAGAGCTTTCCTAAAACACTTTACCTCAATGGGGGTAAAAATGATTTCAAACTTTTGAATTTTGAACAGGTTATCTCAATCATTTGGATTCCAGGTAAGTAATTAGGGAAAATAACATGGAAAAAAATGATATAGAGTAATACTGAAGTATAATTTACTGGTGCTGGTAAAAGTTTTTAAAAAGCAGATTCATCATAAAATTGCACCTATAATTGACAACCTGAGATCCAGATAACTAGATAGATATGGAGGCTTTAAAGGTTAGTATATTATGACAGGTATAAACTTGAAAAGTTTGAATCCCACTGAGGCAAAACCAAAGTGTTAGAAAGACAAAAGTGAAATAAAATGGGTAAAAAGAGAGCTTAAAAACTGATAATGTAAAAACAAAAACTTAAAAGATGACATTCTTCCAAGGGTGCATAAACTGCAAAAATGTATTCATGTAACAGAAACCTGTATGCAGGTCAGGAGGCAACATTTAGAACTGGACATGGAACAATGGACTGGTTCAAATAGGAAAAGGAGTACATCAAGGCTGTACATTGTCACCCTGCTTATTTAACTTATATGCAGAGTACATCATGAGAAACACTGGACTGGAAGAAACACAAGCTGGAATCAAGATTGCCAGGAGAAATATCAATAACCTCAGATATGCAGATTATATCACCCTTATGGCAGAAAGTGAAGAGGAACTAAAAAGCCTCTTGATGAAAGTGAAAGAGGAAAGTGGAAAAGTTGGCTTAAAGCTCAAGATTTAGAAAATGATCATGTCATCTGGTCCTGTCACTTCATGGGAAATAGATAGGGAAACAGTATCAGCCTTTATTTTTGGGGGCTCCAAAATCACTGCAGATGGTGATTGCAGCCATGAAATTAAAAGATGCTTACTCCTTGGAAGAAAAGTTATGACCAACCTAGATAGCATATTGAAAAGCAGAGACATTACTTTGCCAACAAAGGTCCGTCTAGTCAAGGCTATGGTTTTTCCAGTGGTCATGTATGGATGTGAGAGTTGGACTGTGAAGAAAGCTGAGAACTGAAGAATTGATGCTTTTGAACTGTGGTGTTAGAGAAGACTCTTGAGAGTCCCTTGGACTGCAAGGAGATCCAACCAATCCATTCTGAAGGAGGTCAGCCCTGAGATTTCTCTAGAAGGAATGATGCTGGAGCTGAAACTCCAGTCTTTGGCCACCTCATGTGAAGAGTTGACTCATTGGAAAAGACTCTGAGGCTGGGAGGGATTGGGGGCAGGAGGAGAAGGGGACGACCAAGGATGAGATGGCTGGATGGCATCACAGACTCGATGGACGTGAGTCAGAGTGAACTCTGGGAGTTGGTGATGGACAGGAAGGCCTGACATGCTGCGATTCATGGGGTCGCAAAGAGTTGGACACGACTGAGTGACTGAACTGAACTGAACTGAATCATTTTTTTCTAATAAAACATCATTAACTTTTTATAAGTGCAAATAACACATCGCACATAAGGTTTTATATATACATTATATAATATATAATATATATAATATGTTTATAAGGAGCTATTGTAGAAAATGTTTAAATTACTTGACTAGTAGTACTGAACTTTTCACTTTCTAATTCTTGGACTCTTTGTTTACCAAGGACAGATACCTTTCAGTCATCTGGTCAGCTAAACTCTACCTGGATTAATCTTAAAATTGACTCAGATCAGCTCAGATAACCAAACCTGAAAGCACAGGAAAAAAATAAGAAAAGTTAATTTTCTGCAGTAGTTCCTAGCTTCAGGGTTTTATGTTTACTTGGATTAGGAGAAAATATTCTTTATTTTTCACTCTTTGGTTCAGTTGCCCAGTATTGTCCAACTCTTTTGTAACCCAATGAACTGGGGTTTCCTGTCCATCACCAACACCCAGAGTTTGCTCAAACTTATGTGTGTCGAGTCAGTGATACCATTAACATCTCATCATCTGTCACCCCCTTCTCCTCCTGCCTTCAGTGTTTCCCAGCATCAGGGTTTTTTTCCAATGAGTCAGTCCTTAGCATCAGGTGGCCAAAGTATTGGAGTTTCAACTTCAGCATCAGTCCTTCCAAAGAATATTCAGGACTGATTTCCTTTAGGATTGAATAGTTGGATCTCCTTGCAGTCCAAGGAACTCTCAAGAGTCTTCTCCAACACCACAGTTCAAAGCATCAATTCCTCAATGCTCAGCTTCCTTTATGGTCCAACTCTCACATCCATACATTGACTGCAGGAAAAACCATAGCTTTGACTGGATGGACATTTATTGGCAAAGTAATGTCTCTGCTTTTTAATATGCTGTCTAGGTTGGAGATAGCTTTTCTTCCAAGGAACAAGCTCTTTTAATTTCATGGCTGCATCACCATCTGCAGTGATTCTGGAGGCCTCCTTGCCCCCCAAAAAAGTCTGTCACTGTTTCCATTGTTTCCCCATCTGTTTGCCATGAAGGGATGTGACCAGATGCTGTGATCTTAGTTTTCTGAATGTTGAGCTTTAAGCCAACATTTTCAAACTCCTTTTTACCTTTCATCAAAAGGCTCTTAATTCCTCTTCTCTTTCTGCCATGTGGTATTATCTGGATATCTGAGGTTGTTGATATTTCTTCTGGCCATCTTGATTCCAGCTTGTGCCTCATCAACCCGGCATTTCACATGATGTACTCTACATATAAGTTAAATAAGCAGGGTGAGGATATACAGAATTGATGTACACCTTTCCCAATTTATAGCCAGTCTGTTGCTCCAAGTTTTCACTCTTACCTGGCTTTGTTTACAGTTTGCCTCACTGTGGTGAATGAAACCCAACAAACGTCATTTTGCAATCCTCAACTGTTAGATACAACATGAGAGTTGCTCAGCTGTTTATGTTCTATAAGTCCATCTGATAACTTAAAGAGTCACTGATTTTAACAAGTCAGAGAAGTAGTATTTTTAGATATAATTTACTTTATTGCTTAAATTGAGTATTTCACATATTAGAGTAAGTAAAGAGGTATATATTAAATAACATATACTATTTTATTAACTTCTATTATTCATTATTCCATATGAAATAAAAGTAGGAAAAGGGGACAGTTCAGTTCAATTCAATTCAGTCACTCAGCCATGTCCAATTCTTTCTGTCCCCATGGACAGCAGCACGCCAGGCTTCCTTGTCCATCACCAACTCCCAGAGCTTATTCAAACTCATGATCATCGAGTCGGTGATGTCATCCAACAATCTCATCCTCTGTTGTCCCCTTCTTCTCCTGCCTTCAATCTTTCCTAGCATCAGGGTCCTTTCCTGACGAGTCAGTTCTTGGCATCAGTTGGCAAATGTGTTGGAGTTTCAGCTTCAACATCAGTCCTTTCAATGAATATTCAGAGCTGATTTCATTTAGGATTGGTTGAGTCTAAGTTTGTCAATTATTGTTTGATGTAAAATTGAATATGAAATTACATTTACTAATGCTTACTTAACTAACAAATCTGATCACATGGATCACAGCTTCAACAGTACATGAACCATGAACTTCCAGATGTTCAAGCTGGATTTAGAAAAGGCAGAGGAACCAAAGATCAAATTGCTAACATCTGTTGGATCATCAAAAAAGCAAGAGAGTTCCAGAAAAACATCTACTTCTGCTTTATTGAATATGCTAAAGCTTTGACTGTGTGAATCACCACAAACTGTGGAAAAATCTTCAAGAGATGGGAATACCAGACCACCTGACCTGCCTCTTGAGAAACCTGTATGCAGGTCAGGAAGCAACAGTTAGAACTGGACATGGAACAACAGACTGGTTCCAAATAGGAAAAGGAATACTTCAAGGCTGTATATTGTCACCCTTCTTATTTACCTTATATGCAGAGTACATAATGAGAAACGCTGGGCTGGAGGAAGCACAAGCTAGAATCAGGATTGTGGGGAGAAATATCTATAACTTCAGATATGCAGATGACACCACCCTTATGGCAGAAAGAGTGGAGCAATTAAGAGCTTTTTGATGAAAGGTGAAAAGGAGTTTGAAAATGTTGGCTTAAAGCTCAACATTCAGAAAACTAAGATCATGGCATCTGGTCCTGTCACTTCATGGCAAATAGATGGGGAAAAAATGACAGAATGTTTTTTGGGGGTGGGGGGACCTCCAAAATCACTGCAGATGGTGATGCAGCCATGAAATTAAAAAACGCTAACTCCTTGTAAGAAAAGTTATGACCAACCTAGACAGCATGTTAAAAAGCAGAGACATTACTTTGTCAACAAATGTCCATCTAGTCGAAGCTATGGTTTTTCCTGTAGTCATGTATGAATGTGAGAGCTGGACTATAAAGAAAGCTGAATGCTGAAGAACTGATGTTTTTGAACTGTTGTGTTTGAGAAGACTCTTGAGAATCTCTTGGACTGCAAGGAGATCCAACTAGTCCATCTTAAAGGAAATCAGTCCTGATCATTCATTGGAAGGACTGATGGTGAAGCTGAAACTCCAATACTTTGGCCACCTGATGCCAAGAACTGACTCATTGGGAAAGACCCTGATGCTGGGAAAGATTAAAGGCAGGAGGAGAAGGGGATGGGAGAGGATGAGATGGTTGGAAGGCATCAGTGATTCAATGGACATAAGTTTGAATAAACTTCAATTGTTAATCAACGGGGAGCACTGGCATCCTGCAATCCATGGGGTCACAAAGAGTTGGACACAACTGAGTGACTGAACTGAAGTGAATGATTACTTATAGAAAACAACAACAACAACAACAACAACAATTCCTGTATCTATATTAATCCTTTCCCAGGAAATATGCATTAACATATTTTTTGAGTCAAAGAAATAGTTTTTTATATTATTTTCTAAGCAGACTTATTTAGGAATAATTTTATGTCTTTCATTCTTTGATAACTAATCTTAATTTTAAAAAAGAAACAAATAACTATTAAGCAAGCAAGCAAAACATTTACCAAGCACAATCATAAAATATGGTATTACTATATTGTAATTTTCATTTTAGTCTTAGCATATAGTACATATCCTACAATCAGTTTTCTCAAAAATAAGCAAAATTGTTTTTAATATTTTGGGAAAAAAGAATAATTTCCTGATAACATTTCTTATACGTTTCAAGGGAAATTTTACGCATAGCAGAAGAGTAGCTTCACAATATATGTTATATAGCCCTACAACACTATACAACTTGATCTCTTTGTGGTATCTGTTGCTTTTTAATGTTTTTTTGTTACTTGACACAGCATTCTTCCGTCTTGTCTTCTTGCTGTATGTTATCTGGCACATTCTCTTTGTCTTATTCACTTCATAGTGTTGTTTCCCAAGAATCTTCCTTAAAGCTTGTCTTTTCATCACCAAAATTTTCACTCTTGGCAGTCTCATACATTTTTCCAACCCCATGGACTGTATTCCTCCGGGTTCCTCTGTCCACTGGATTTTCCAGGCAAGAATACTGGAGTGGGTTGCCATTTCCTTGTTCAGGGGATCTTTCCAGCCCAAGGATCAAATTTGGATCTCCTGCTTGACAGGCGGATTCTGTACCACTTAGCCACCTGGGAAGCCCTCCTTATTCTTACAAATCCAAATATTTTACCTCAACTGTAGCCTCTCTCTAAAGGTTTTATCCAACAGTTGAAAGTATTCTTTGGAAATATACATTTTGAATTTTACCAACAACTTGCATTAATGCCTCTGTCATTGAATTAATCTTCTCTCTCTGAACTTTATTTTTTAAATAACCTTTATTTCTATTAGAAGATAATTTTCCCATTCTTTTTTCTTTATTTTTATATGAAATAGAAAATATATATGGTCATTTATAGCTTTGATAGTTTTAAATAAGCAAGAGCAGAAGGAGGCTTAAGACAGATTTTATATATATATATATAAAATCTGATTTGGATTGTTGTATAGCAGAAAAAGAAAAAAATGCAACAGTTTAAAACAATTATCATCCAATTAAATAAATAAATAGGCAAGTACAGACTATCTCTGTCAGAAGATCAGTTAATAGATTTAAAGATGAGATGAACAGAGAAGATTGGAATCAGTATGTGCTTAGTTTGGGGAAAAGTTTTAGAGAGGTTAAGGAAAGAAAGATGTTAATATATGGTAGATAAGTTTTCATAACCATGATAAATTGCAAAATGGATTTTATAATGTTATATTTGGATTTTTTAAGGAACAGTAAATATTCTTTAATGCCTTCCATATCCTTATTAGATTTTGAATTGATTGGCATTTCTTTGAATTTTACATGAAGCTCAGAATTGACTGCAGGTAGCTAGGCTTTTTTGGGATTACATGCACTTGGTTCATATTTCTATCGTATTTTTATCAAAACTTCCTTCAAATTAGAATTTTCATCATTATATTCTCCTTGGGATGTTTAGTCTTTAATATTTCTTGAGTAAAAAATAAAATGAGTGATTTTTAACTACCATAACTTCTTCAAGGCCAGAGTTTATTATATTTCCATCAAAGCTTACCTTTAGTTTTCATTTTGAAGTTTATTTTAGTGTCTACATCAATTTAATAGCCTAAATTAAGTTTATCCAAATTTATTACCTTCTGTTTTCTTATGAGGGGCTTCCCTGGTGGCTCAGAGGTTAAAACGTCTGCCTGCAATGTGGGAGACCTGGGTTCAATCCCTGGGTCGGGAAGATCCCCTGGAGAAGGAAATGGCAACCCACTCCAGTGTTCTTGCCTGGAGAATCCCATGGTTGGAGAATCCCATGGACAGAGGAGCCTGGTGGGCTGCAGTCCACAGGGTCACAAAGAGTTGGACACGACTGAGCAAAACTCCTTTCCATATAATTCATGTAACATTTTTCATTGCTGACTTTGTCCTTTAATTTAGTGCCTTTATGATAAAAGGCATGTTAAGGCAGCTAACCTATTCCAGAAGCCTTGACTAGGAGCTAGATTGCCCTGCTTGCCTCTTCTTCCCTCTTGGGCTCTGGGGATTTTTCTACTGAATGACTTCAGTCTTGATGGAGGTGAAAATATCTGAAGCATGATGACATGTCCAAGAACTTCATGACTAGTCTAAAGATTACCAGATTGAAGTAGTGTATCACTTAATTACAAAGCAACACTAAAAATAGTCTCTTTAAATATTTGAAGTGCAGAAATAGACTCATTGGAAAAGACTCTGATGCTGGAAGGGATTGGGGGCAGGAGGAGAAGGGGACGACAGAGAATGAAATGGCTGGATGGCATCACCGATTCGATGGAGGTGAATTTGAATGAACTCCGGGAGATGGTGATGGACAGGGAGGCCTGGCGTGCTGCGATTCATGGGGTCACAAAGAGTCGGACACAACCAAGCGACTGAATTGAAATGAACTGAACTGAACTGAATAAGTGGTAATCTTTCCTCTCTAAGAACAAGAAACTTGGTAATGAGTATCAGCTGGCTTCTGTTCAATGAAATCTTGGCTCTGGCACAAGTTCTAATTCTAATAACAGACAGAATATCCAATTCAACCTGCTATCATTCTACAATACAATGGCTCTCAACTTTTCTTCACTATTACTTACTCATAGTACATGAGATCAGCACACACACATAAAGTGAAGCAAAAGTGTCCTGACATTTGCAGTTACTATGATTCACTCTATTTTTATCCTATATTTAAAGTATTATTATTATGAGACCAAAAAATATTTTAATTGTTAGTAGTAGTATAAATAACATTTGCTACTGTACTTGTTTCACAGATCATGATAAGTTCATGACCTGAACTTTGGAAAACATGGCCATGTGCAGGGGAGTTTGAATTAATTGGTTGTAGTAGCATGTTGGATGGAGAAAATGCACAAAAAGGCTAGAATAGGCATGAATAGTTTCTACACTTTGTCTTTTCTTGAGACGCTATATCTCTATGTTAAACTATCTATACTTTTTAGTTTGCAAAGCATTTTAAATAACAAATTTTATGTTGTGAAATCCTATCCATAGTGTACTAGTCATCATTCCAAGTAGGACATTTATACTTTGAATAATATCTTATATTTTGCAGTATTAAATATTAACAAATTATATTTTATTTCACCTTTCCTAGTAGTATCTGGCTTCATGAAGTGTCTTCATAGGCATGAACAAAGATAGTATTTGAAAGAATAAAACCTAGTTTTAACTTTTTAAAGTTTTTAAAATTTAAACTTTAAACACAAATGTTTATGTTACATTGAAAAATGTGATACCTAGGATTCAAACACCAGCTTTAGAAGTCTAAATTTATTTTTAATGAAGACACAATTTTCAGGAGAAATACATTTATTCAACCACTTTAAAAAAAAAAAAGCATTATAATTCATTGCGTGCATGCTCAGTTGTGTCTGACTCTTTGTGACTCTATGGATTGTAGCCTGCCAGGCTCCTTTGGCCATGGGATTTTTCTAGGGGATCTTCCCAACCCACGGACTGAACCTATATATCCTATGTCTCCTGCATTGCAGGTAGATTCTTTACATTCTGAGCCACTGGGAAGCTATGTACTCTTAATTTCTTTCTCCAGAACCTAATGAAAAAGGGGTGGGGATTTTTAAAGCTACAACTTAACATCCTCAAGATGCATAAAGTACAATAAAGATTTTTTTTTTCCTAATAGTCATATTCTATAATCTTGGTCAAGCTGGTTATTAGCTTCTACTAGAGTGCCAATTCTGATTGATGAGTGGAAACATTAATCAATGAAAACAGTCTTCTTTTGAGGATTTTATGCTCTATTTCTATATGTCTACATTATCAAAATGGCCATGTCATAGTTCCTGTGCCACAACAAAGTGAAACTTATAAAAATCTAAGATAAGTTTGAAGCTTGAATGGGAGAAACTCCTCTTGAGATTTGAGAGTGATAACCTATTTCTTATTTATAAAAATCAACTGGTCAGTGAAGTATGCCTTTAAACATACTTCATTATACAACATTGTATTGGTGTTCATTCAATCAACTGACAATATACTTTAAAAGTTGTCTATGTGTCACTGTGCTAGGTCTCAAGAATTGAAGAAAATATGTGGCTTGTAAGATACATGGCCTTCTGTAGCATAAAATAGAATGACTCAGTAGAGCTGGAAGACCTATTTGCATGATGTGAGAGTTGGACCATAAAGAAGGTTGAGTGCTGAAGAACTGATGCTTTTGAATTGTGGTGCTGAAGAAGACTCTTGACAGTCCCTTGTGCACAAGAAGATCAAACCACTCAATCCTAAAGGAAATCAACCCTAAATATATTGGAAGAACTCAGGCTGAAGCTCCAAATACTTTGGCTACCTGATGTGAAGAGCTGACTGAGGGGAAAAGACCATAATGCTGGGAAAGATTTAGTACAAGAGGAAAAGGGGGTGACAGAGGTTGAGATGGTTGGATAGCATCACTAATTCAATGGATATGAATTTGAGCACACTCTGGGAGACAGTGAAAAGGCAAAGGAAAAAGAAAAAGGTATACCAAACTGAATGCAGAGTTCCAGAGACTAGCAGGGAGAAATAAAGAAGACTTCTTAAGTGAAAAATGTAAAGAAATAAAGGAAAACAATAGAGTGGGAAAGACTAGAGATCTTTTCAAGAACATTGGATATACCAAGTGAACATTTCATGCAAAGATGAGCACAGTAAAGGACAGAAATGGAAAAGACCTAACAGAAGTAGAAGAAATTAGGATGAGGTAGCAAGAATACACATAACTGGACAACAAGGTCTTAGTACACAGATAACCGTGAGGTTGTGGTCACTCACCTAGAGCTAGACATCCTGGAGTGGAAAGTCAAGTGGCCTGTAGGAAGTATTACTACAAACAAACTTAGTGGAGGTGATGGATTTCCAGCTGAGCTATTTCAAATCCTAAAATATGATGTATTAACATGCAACGCTCTTTGGCATTGCCTTTCTTAGGGATTAGAATGAAAACTGACCTTTTCCAGTCCCATGGCCACTGCTGAGTTTTCCAAATTTGCTGGCATATTGAGTGCAGCACTTTATAGCATCATCTTCCAGGATTTAAAAGAGTTCAACTGGAATTCCATCACCTCCACTAGTTTTGTTCGTAGTGATGCTTTCTAAGGGCCACTTGACTTCACATTCCAGGATGTCTGGCTCTAGGTGAGTGATCACACCATCATGATTATCTGGATCATGAAGACCTTTTTTGTACAGTTCTTCTGTGTATTCTTACCACCTCCTGTTAATATCTTCTGCTTCTGTTAGGTCCATACAATTTCTGTCCTTTATTGAGCCCATCTTTGCATGAAATGTTCCCTTGATATCTCTAATTTTCTTGAAGAGATCTTTAGTCTTTCCCCTTCTGTCCTTTTCCTCTATTTCTTTGCATTGATCGCTGAGGAAGGCTTTCTTAGCTCTCCTTGCTATTCTTTCAAACTCTGCATTCAGATGCTTATATCTTTCCTTTTCTCCTTTGCTTTTTGCTTCTCTTCATAGTGATTTGTAAGGCCTCATCACACAGCCATTTTTCTTTTTTGATTTCTTTTCCATGGGGATGGTCTTGATCCCTGTCTCCTATACAATGTCATGAACCTCTGTCCATAGTTTATCAGGCATTCTATCTATCAGATCTAGTCCCTTAAATCTATTTCTCACTCCCACTGTATAATCATAAGGATTTTGATTTAGGTCATACCTGAATGGCCTAGTGGTTTTCCTTACTTTCTTCAATTTCAGTCTGAATTTGGCAGTAAGGAGTTCATGATCTGAGCCCCAGTCAGCTCCTGGTCTTGTTTTTGCTGACTGTATAGAGCTTCTCCATCTTTGGCTGCAAAGAATATAATCAATCTGATTTCAGTGTTGACCATCTGGTGATGTCCATGTGTAGAGTCTTCTCTTGTGTTGTTGGAAGAGGGTGTTTGTTATGACCAGTGTGTTCTCTTGGCAAAACTCTATTAGTCCTTGCCCTGCTTCCTTCCATATTCCAAGGCCAGATTTGCCTGTTACTCCAGGTGTTTCTTGACTTCCTACTTTTGCATTCAAGTCCCCTATAATGAAAAGGACATCTTTTTTAGGTGTTAGTTCTAAAAGGTCTTGTAGGTCTTCATAGAACCATTCAACTTCAGCTTCTTCAGCGTTACTGGTTGGGGCATAGACTTGGATTACTGTGATACTGAATGGTTTGCCTTGGAGAAGAACAGAGTTCATTCTGTCGTTTTTGAGACTGCATCCGAGTCCTGCATTTTGGACTCTTTTGTTGACCATGATGGCTACTCCATTTCTTCTAGGGATTCCTGCCCACGGTAGTAGATATAATGGTCATCTGAGTTAAATTCACCCATTCCAGTCCGTTTTAGTTCGCTGATTCCTAAAATGTCGACGTTCACCCTTGCCATCTCCTGTTTGACTACTTCCAATCTGTCTTGATTCATGGACCTAATATTCCAGGTTCCTATGCAATATTGCTCTTTATAGCATCGGATCTTGCTTCTATCACCAGTCACATCCACAACTGGGTATTGTTTTAACTTTGGCTCATCGCTTCATTTTTCCTGGAGTTATTTCTCCACTGATCTCCGGTAGCATATTGGGCACCTACAGACCCAGGGAGTTCCCCTTTCAGTATCCTATCATTTTGCCTTTTCATACTGTTCATGGGGTTCTCAAGGCAAAAATACTGAAGTGGTTTGCTATTCCCTTGTCCAGTGGACTACATTCTATGAGACATCTCCACCATGCCCCGCCCATCTTGGGTTGCCCTGCAGGCATGGCTTAGTTTCACTGAGTTAGACAAGGCTGTGGTCTGTGTGGTTAGACTGACTAGTTTTCTGTGATTATGGTTTGTGTGTCTGCCCTCTGATGTCTCTCGCAACACCTACAATTTACTTGGGTTTCTCTTACCTTGGACATGGGGTATCTGTTCAGGGCTGCTCAAGCAAAGCATAGCCACTGCTCCTTACCTTGGAGTATGGTATCTCCTCACAGCCACCCTTCCTGACCTTGAACGTGGAGTATCTCTTCTCCATGCTCCTGTGCCTGCACAGCCACTGCTCCTTGGATGTGGGGTTACTCCTCTTGGCTGCCGCCCCGGACCTCAGGCGTGGGGTAGCTCCTCTTGGCCACGCTTCTGCTGCACGGTCTGTCCAAATTCATCTGTACTCCCTGAGGAGGCAGATGGGTGCAAGGGGCTATTGTTGGTACCAAAGCTCAAGTTCCTCATGGAGTTCTGTCAAAGGAAAGAAGTCCACTCTTTTTAGCTTGGTTGGTTGCCATAAATGTCGACTAAAACAAGTTATACAGCTTGAGAGTTGTGAATTAAGCTTTATTTGGGGAATATGAGGACTGCAGCCCAGGAGGCAGAATCTCAGATAGCTTTGAGAGAAAAGACAGAGGAACCAGAGATCAAATTGCCAATATCTGCTGGATCATCAAAAAAGGAAGAGAGTTCCAGAAAATCATCCATTTCTGCTTTATTGACTATGCCAAAGCCTTTGACTGTGTGGATCACAATAAACTATGGAAAATTCTGAAAGAAATAGGAATACCAGACCACCTGACCTGCATCGTGAGAAACCTATATGCAGGTCAGAAAGCAGCAGTTAGAACTGGACATGGAATAACAGACTGGTTCAAATAGGAAAAGGAGTATGTCAAGGCTGTGTATTGTCACCCTGCTGATTTAACTTATATGCAGAGTACATCATGAGAAACGCTGGGCTGGAAGAAGAATAAGCTGGAATCAAGATTGCTGGGAGAAATATCAGTAACCTCAGATATGCAGATGACACCACCCTTATGGCAGAAAGTGAAGAGGAACTAAAAAGCCTCTTGATGAAAGTGAA
Source organism: Budorcas taxicolor (assembly GCF_023091745.1). Taxonomy (NCBI): domain Eukaryota; kingdom Metazoa; phylum Chordata; class Mammalia; order Artiodactyla; family Bovidae; genus Budorcas; species Budorcas taxicolor. Next base: position 94,783,658 of record NC_068910.1, read on the forward strand.
AGAGGAGAGTGAAAAAGTTGGCTTAAAGCTCAACATTCAGAAAATGAAGATCATGGCATCTGGTGCCATCACTTCATGGGAAATAGATGGAGAAACACTGGAAACAGTGTCTGACTTTATTTTTGGGGGCCCCAAAATCACTGCAGATGGTGATTGCAGCCATGAAATTAAAAGACGCTTACTCCTTGAAAGGAAAGTTATAACCAACCTAAATAGCATGTTAAAAGCAGAGACATTACTTTGCCAACAAAGATTTGCTGAGTCAAGGCTATGGTTTTTCCAGTAATCATGTATGGATGTGAGAGTTGGACTGTGAAGAAAGCTGAGTGTCAAGAATTGATGCTTTTGGAACTGTGGTGTTGGAGAAGACTCTCGAGAGTCCTTTGGACTGCAAGGAGATCCAACCAGTCCATTCTAAAGGATATCAATCCTGGGTGTTCTTTGGAAGGTCTGATGCTAAAGCTGAAACTCCAGTACTTTGGCCACCTCATGCGAAGAGTTGACTCATTGGAAAAGACTTTGATGCTGGGAGGGATTGGGGGCAGAAGGAGAAGGGGATGACAGAGGATGAGATGACTGGATGGCATCACTGACTTGATGGACAGGAGTTTGTGTAAACTCTGGGAGTTGGTGATGGACAGGGATGCCTGGCGTGCTGTGATTTATGGGGTCTCAAAGAGTCAGACACGACTGAGTGAACTGAACTGAATGTGCTATGCTCAGTATGTTAAGTCAACAACTTTGAAAAACTCAGCAGTTGCCACAGGACTGGAAAAGGTCAGTCTTCATTCCAATCCCAAAGAAAGGCAATGCCAAAAAAAAAAAAAAAAAATGTTCAAGCTACCATACAGTTGCAATCATTTCTTGTGCTAGCAAGGTAATGCTCAAAATCCTTCAAGCTAGACGTTAACAGTATGTGAAATAAGAACTTACAGATGTACAACCTGGATATAGAAAAGGTATAGGAACCAGTGATCAAGTTGTCAACAGCCACTGGATCATAGACAAAGCAAGTGAATTCCAGATAAACATCTGCTTCACTGACTATGCTAAAGCCTTTGACTCTGTGGATCATAACAAACTGTGGAAAATTCTTCAAGGAATGGGAATACCAGAGTGCTTTACCTGCCTCCTGAGAAACCTGTAAGCAGGTGAAGAAGAACAGTTAGAACCAGACATGGAACAATGGACTGTTTCAAATTTCAGAAAGGAGTATGTCAAGACTCTGTATTGTCACACTGCTTATTTAACATATGCTGAGTTCATCATGTGAAATGCTGAGCTGGATGAAACACAAGCTGGAATCAAGATTGCTGGGAGAAATACCAACAACCTCAAATATGCAAATGATACTCTTTTAATGGCATAAAATGAAGAGGAACTAAAGATCCTATTGATGAAGGTGAAAGAGAAGAGTGAAAAAGCTGGCCTAAAACTCAACATTTAAAAAACTAAAATCATGCCATCTGGTCACAAACTTCATGACAAATAGATGGCAGAAGTGGAAATAGTGACAGATTTTATTTTCTTTGGCTCCTAAATCACTGCCAATGGTAATTGAAGCCATGAAATTAAAAGCCATTGCTCCTTTGAAACAAAGCTATGACAAACCTTAACAGTGTGTTAAAAAGCAGAAACATCATTTTGCCAATAAATGTCTGTATAGTCAAAGCTATGGTTTTTCCAGTAGTCGTGTATGAATGTGAGAGTTGGACTATAAAGAAGGCTGAGTGCTGAAGAATTGATACTTTTGAACTGTCATGCTGGAGAAGACTCTTGAGGGTCCCTTGGACAGCAAGGGCATTAAACCAGTGAATCCTAAAGTTAATCCACCCTGAACATTCATGGAAGGACAGGTGCTGAAACTGAAGCTCCAATACTTTGGCCACCTGATAACGAAGAGCCAACTCATTGGAAAAAACCCTGACGATGGGAAAGATTGAAGGCAGGAGGAGAAGGAGACAGAGGATGAGATGGTCGGATGATATCACCAACTCAATGAGCACGAGTTTTAGCAAGCTCTGGGAGGTGGTGAAGGATAGGGAAACCTGGCATATTGCAGTCCATGGGGTCACAAAGAGTCAGACTTGACTGAGTGATTGAACAGCAACAAATAGTAAGCCCAGGGCATCACTTCTGCCAAATTTTATTGATAAAATGAGTCATCAAGTGGAGAGAAGTTAAAACTCATATAATTATGGGAGTAAAAGCAAAGAACGTTTTCTGATTTCAATTTAACACACATTATCAAACACAATCAAGACCCTGTTCTTAACCTTTTCCTAAATGGGTTCTAAATCTAGAATGCATTTTTCTCCTTTTCATATTATTTTTCTCCTTTTTTATTCTTTTTCTACCTCTGCTATGTGTTTAGACCTCTCATTAACTTTTTTGCCCTCTGAACTCTCATTTTGCTTTTTCTCTAAACTTTGTCTGAATTAATTAGTTTAAGTGAATTAATGTAAATTAATTAGACTAAAACCTGAACCATGTCTTTCCCCTTCCTATATTTCATCAAAAATTTTTTTCAACCTGGAGAAGAATAAAAGCTGTTTTGCCAACTTTCCTCAAATCCAAAATCATTGACATAGCCTTAACACTGTTTCCTGTATCTGGGTCATCTTTCAGTCTCTTTGTCTTTATGGATTATACCATTTTAACAATTTTTCTATAATTTCATGAATATGACTTTAAATTGGAGATACCAGGCTGAAATTACAAGTGGGGTTCAATATTCCTTGTAGAATTGGGGAAGGCATGCTAATGTCAGCAACCTTAGGGAAAATAAGCAGTCATGAAAAAGTGGGGCAGAGCAAAGCATCATCAGGTAGGAATCAGGAGTCAACTATACTTCCTTACTCAACTTTTCTTTTTACTGAGAACTTTTCCCTCAAATCATATTACAGTTTTTAGCAGGAGACTCTGTCTCCTTATAAATTTCTTGTAATTGCTCTCTGTTGTCTGAAGCCTTAGTAACCTGTATGTCTTATATTGTCTCCATCTAAAGTTTGATGTTAAATTTGGTTGCATTAAACCCTGGTTACCTAGTCTACCTCTACAAGTGTGGAAAGGAAATATTAGAATTTATCTTTACCTCAGCATTTTGACTTAAAATCTATAATTATTTTTATATAAGTTACATAAATATCAATGCTTTTGCATGTTTAGCACAAGGTATCAAAGGCATGCTGAGGAATGTGAGTTTTCACACCGCAGAGGGCTTGATAGTGATACCTCCATTCTTTTCTTTTAACTGGATTTCTATGTATTATAATTTAACCATGTCCGGTGAAGTAAGTTTTAAGTGTATATTATATATTTTCAAAATAATTCTCATCAAAGAATGTTGATGTTTTCTAGGATGATTCCTCTAGTTAGCAGATTGAATCAAGAGAGTTTTGAACAAGAAATAAGCAGACCTAATGTTACTCTAAGCACTGTTTATGAATTCAGCCAGTATGTTGTTAATATGCATTTTAAAAAGGCAATGCTATATGAAAAGAATTCAGCCCTGAAATACCAATTCTCAGGAGGGTATACTAAATATTTACAACTACAAATTTTCCCTAAGTTTAAATGGAATTTTAGCTACTGGTAACATGTGTCAGACTTTATTTTTTGGGCTCCAATATCACTGCAGATGGTGATTCCAGCCATGAAATTAAAAGACGCTTACTCCTTGGATGAAAAGTTATGACCAACCTAGATAGTATATTCGAAAGCAGAGACGTTACTTTGCCGACTAAGGTCCGTCTAGTCAAGGCTATGGTTTTTCCAATGGTCATGTATGGATGTGAGAGTTGGACTGTGAAGAAGGCTGAGCACCAAAGAATTGTGGCTTTTGAACTCTTGTAATTGCTCTCTGTTGAGAGTCTTGAGAAGAAGACTCTTGAGAGTCCCTTGAGAGAAGACTCTTGAGAGTCCCTTGGACTGCAAGGAGATCCAACCAATGCATTCTGAAGGAGATCAGCCCTGGGATTTCTGTGGAAGGAATGATGCTAAAGCTGAAACTCCAGTACTTTGGCCACCTCATGCGAAGAATTGACTGATTGGAAAAGACTCTGATGCTGGGAGGGATTGGGGGCAGGAGGAGAAGGGGACGACTGAGGATGAGATGGGAGGATGGCATCACTGACTCGATGGACGTGAGTCTGAGTGAACTCTGTGAGTTGGTGATGGACAGGGAGGCCTGGCGTGCTGCGATTCATGGGGTCGCAAATAGTCGGACACGACTGAGTGACTGAACTGAACTGAACATCATATATGACTTCACATTTTAAAATGTTACTTAGCTCCTCTGTATGTGATAATGTTAATTTCTATATTTGTGTATATTTATAATGTACATGATACAATGTCTTTGAAATAGTATATCAATGCAATAATATTATATAAATGACTAAATATATAGTATATGTATAAATATTTTATACTAAAATAGCAAGTTTTAAAGTTTTGCTAACTGGTCTCAAATTCTTTGAAATATTTTACATAGCCCTTGTGATCTCATTGTATACTACTAGCATAATCCTAAGACTCCTTTCATCACAGTGCAAACTATTGGCTTCAGAAAAACTAGCTGGATATTCAGTCTTCTATATATTTGTATGTATTGCAATACTTGAACTGCTCAGGAAGTTCAATGTTAAAATTATTCTTTATTTGCTAATTTTGTTCTTTTCTTAATTCCTAGAGGATAAGGTATATTTTTAGAGTCCTATGCCTTGTATGTTTTTTCTAGATAAATTATAAATCCATGAATAAAAGAAAAATATATTTTTTTAATGTCAAACATGGTCAGAGAAAACGCAGAATAGAGAAGCTAAAGGAAGAGAAAAAATGCTCAAAATCTAAAAGAAAGTGAAAGAAAAGAAAGTGAAGTTGCTCAGTCGTGTCCAGACTCTTTGCAACCCCATGGACTGTAGCCTACCAGACTCTTCCATCCATGGGATTTCCCAGGCAAGAATACTGGAGTGAGTTGCCATTTCCTTCTCTAGGAGATCTTCCCGACCCAGGGATTGAACCTGGGTCTCCCACATTGTAGGCAGACGCTTTACCAACTGAGCCACCAGGGAAGTCAAAATCTAAAAGGGAATATAAAATCTACTTTTATCATTTGATAATACATTTCAAGTTTAGGGTAAAAACATGTAACAACTTGAAAATTAGCCTCATTGGACTGCTTATACATTTAAATCTCATTTCCAGATCCAGTGAAGGAAAACATACCTCTTATTCAGACTATGCATCAAAAAACTATTTCCTTGCTTAGCCATATTAAGATATCCTGGATAATTTCTCCTGATGTGAGTTGTATAAATAAATAAAATATTTTTATAGACTGAAATGCTCTTTAAGAGCTTTTTTAGCAATATAGACTGTGAGATATGGAGGTGCCAGCCTAGAATGACACTTAACAAATTACAGCAAATGACTGCTCTCCAACGTACTTTAAAGGTGCAAGAGAGTCTCTATGGTACAGTGTTTAAGGGCACTCACACTGGAGCCAGATTGGCTGGCTTCAAGTTCCATTTTATTTACTTTCTAGCTAAGTTTCTAATGGTAATTACTTATGTGTGCCTTACTTTCCTCATTTGCAAAGTAAGCTTAAAAGTGGTGTAGCTCACAAATTTGTTGAGATAATTCAGTGAGTGTACCTAGATAAAACACTTTAATTGGAACCTGAGGCATGATGAGTACTATAAAGTGCTTCTTAATGCTATTACTAGTCTAGTCCTTTTCTAAATGATAAACAACAATGACATTGCTATAGAGGACTTTCATTCTTATGTCATACATTCCATGCTGCTAAATTCTAGCTTTTCTTCTGTATCCTGGGAAGGATAATTGGAGCTATAGTAGTATCTGTCTGATTTGAGTTGAACATCATGCCCTGAAATGGTGCGCTTGTCATATTCTGGTGTAAACATCAACATGTCACAGGACAGTGAGGGATGGGGATGTTGTTAGTCTTTTTTGGGGTAGGAAATGGAAAGTCTTAGTTGGAGTGTGAAGTGAAAATTCTTTTCCATTTACCAAAGCCAAGGACAGCATATACTTCTTGACTGTCCTAATTAAAGAAATTCATCCATCAGTGGGATATCTTAAGATGGTTACTGTTTAACCTCTCTACTCCTGATATAGAATAGGCTGCCTCTGTCTTCAGCAAGTGCTCAATACATATCTTTGGAATAAATTGCTGTGATTGCTGACATTTATTTCCATATCCAGTGTGAACTGACAACTGAAGCAGTATAAACCATAATAAAGAACAGAAGAATGCACTATAAAGTATAGTAAGGAATCAATGTAAAATGTATATATGACTAAAATATTTTGCATTGGTAACTGTGGTGTTGGAGAAGACTCTTGAGAGTCCCTTAGACTGCAAGGAGATCCAACCAGTCCATTCTAAAGGAGATCAGTCCTGGGTGTTCTTTGGAAGGAATGATGCTAAAGCTGAAACTCCAATACTTTGGCCACCTCATGTGAAGAGTTGACTCACTGGAAAAGACCCTGATGCTGGAGGGATTGGGGGCAGGAGGAGAAGGGGACAACAGAGGATGAGATGGCTGGATGGCATCACTGACTTGATTTACGTGAGTCTGAGTGAACTCCAGGAGTTGGTGATGGACAGGGAGGCCTGGCATGCTACGATTCATGGGGTTACAAAGAGTTGGACACGACTGAATGACTGAATTAAACTGATAAGGAGATAAATATGAAATTTATTTTCACATTTTAAAAATTTCCTCCAACAATACTTGGAATATTGTATTACATATAGTCTGGCTGAATAATGTGAATGAACAGTGTATAAAGATGAATAGTTATCACCTGAAACTACAGTAGTTTAAAAAATTCTTTAGTGTTCACAAGTCTGTAGATCACTTGGTTCTTATCTTGGCTGAGCTCAGTGGTCAACCTTGTTTTGAGTGCCCAGCTCTACTAATTTTTGAAGAGCCATATCATATGTTTTACTGTCACATATCTTTATATCAATCTTTGATTTCCTTATTTGTGACAGAATCTTCTCCACTTCATCTCATATTATAACAGGCTTTCCCGGATTTTTTAAGTTGGCAGTGGCCAGGTTCTAGATAGAAGTATTAAGACCTTGGAGATCCCCACTAAAATTTCACAGAAATGTTCTACTGTCCAAACCAAGCCACAGGGTTAGCCTCTATTTAGGGTTTGTGGAAATAGTCTCTTTCTGTGGATGATGCAGTTTGAAAGTTAAACTATCTTGGATACCAGAAGTATTAATTGATTTTTATAATGTCTGTTACTATTAACACAAATTGAAAATGTACTAAAATATCTATAATTTATGGTTTGTCTTCTGTGGAGAAAACTAGTAAAATATTTTAATTGCCATCCTTAAGCATACATCTGATTTTTCTTTTTCAAAATTTTTATTGGAGTATAGTTGATTTACAATGTTGTGGTACTTTATGCCATACAGCAAAGTGAATCAGTTGTGGGTGGTGGAGGTTTGGTCACTAAGTTGTGTCCAACTCTTGTGACTCAAAGGACTGTAGCCCACCAGGCTCCTCTGTCCATGGGATTTCTCAGGCAAGAATGCTTGAGTGGGTTGCCATTTCCTTCTCCAGGGAATCTTCCTGACCCAGGGATCGAACCCTGGTCTCCTGCAATGCAGGTGGATTCTTTACCAGCTGAGCTACCAGGGAAGCCCTGAATCAGTTACTCATATACAGATTTCACTTTTTTTTAGACACTTTTCCCATGTAGGCCATTATAGACCATTTCACAGAGTTAGTTGTGCTAATACAGTAGGTCCTTATTATCTATTTTTTGTATAGTAGTGTATACATGTTAATATCTATCTTCCTATTTAACTCTTTCTCCCACCCCTTACCCTCTGGTAACCATAAATGTGTTTTCTATATCTGTGTCTCAATTTCTGTTTTGTAGATAAGTTAATTTGTCCAAAGCCTATTTCATATCATTTGATATTTTAACATTATTCTGCCATCATATTGTGTGTATTATCTGTGGAAATAATACTGTTGGCTTATTCTTCAAACTGAGGTAAGGGTACCCTGAGACGGCATGAAGTATCACAAAGGATAAGTGGGCAAGAATCGTTTTAAGGAGGTAACTTTCTAGTTAATCAGCAACAGTGGGAAGTTCTGAATTTGGACAGATTTTGAGTAGCAAAATACTGTCTCCTCACAAAGAACTTTCAGATTATTTTTTTAAAAGCACAAAAAATAATATTGTGTAGCTGCATAGCCTTACCTATTACTGTACCATCAGGTGCATTCTGGAGGAAACATAAGGAGAAATGATGTTGGGAATATTCGTATATTATGGAGAGCTTGTGGGCCTTAGTGATTTTGAAGTTTATCATGAAGGAGATGGGAAGACACAAATGAGTGGACTTGAGTAGTTTTATGCCCCAGGAAGGAAAAGAAAGAGAACTAGCATTGTTAGCACTTGTCATGTTCAACATCTGCTACTTTCTCCCAAATTGTATGTTGTTTTATTTCCATAGAAATTCCAGAGCTGATACCATCTTTCATTTACAGACAAGGATACTGAATCAGAGAGGTTAGTTGATTTATCTAAAGTCATGCATCTAGAAAAAGTTTCTAAAATTAGATACAGCTTGATTCAGTACTACATTTTCCACTATGTTAGAGATTTATCTAAAAGTGGTGTTGAATAGCTCTTGAATTGAGTTGAAATTATTGGCAGCATGATAAGTTGGGAGATGATTAAAATGTCCAGATATAGTATAATAGATATTAGAGCCAAAGATGTCCTCTGAAAGGAAGAGAAACTAATGCTTTGGCATAAAATTTGGTGAATGTCTTTTAATCATGTGACCTAAAATATTGAGCTCCTACAGAATTAACTGAAGCAATGCTTGATGAAGAATTATTACCTAGGTGCATAAATAATCCAGTAAAAGACAGTTTAAAATTAAACTAATTAAAATTATTTTATGTGTTTCCACAATCATGGAAGCACTATGTTTTATTTTGGCTCATTCAATTTTAAGAATTCTGCAACATGGCTGACTTACTATTTCCATCCTTTATATAAGGAAGAGATATATTTCAGTATAATTTTGGAACTTTTTCATAGAAAAAAAAATGTGTATAGGTGCAAAGGCATTATTTGACTTTATTTGTCAGTAAGCTATAAAATATTCATGCACGATATTTCATTTACTCTGATAATGTGAGAATGGTTTTCATGCTTATTGCAAATGCTTATTCTGAAATAAAATATTTTCTTCCTTTTAACATATGTATTACAAAACGAAAATATTTTAAGTGGTACAACAGTACTAGCTGAAAGTGATTCAAATCAGACACCTGCCATGATACAAGCCAAACACTTTCTTTTCTTTTTTTGATTTAAAATTGTATTCTCATAGAATAAGTAATATTTTACCCTTGAAGGACTTTCTTTCTTTCATTTGTGGAAAGACCAGATGGGTCTCACAGGTCATTCACAGTTACAAAACAAACAAACAAACAAAATCTCTCTTTAGAGGTGAGATATACTTTATTTTTCACTGGAAAATAAATTATTTGCTTGGATGGAAATCTTTTGTATAACAGTGTAATTGCAGATATCTGTAGGGTGTCTTGGAAAATGAGATGCTCTGCCTCAAGAAGTTATAACTTATCATTGTGCGTAAAATCTGAGTAAATAAATGGGAACAGATCTTGGAGTCTCTTGCAAAGAAGGGATACATGAAACACAGCAGAGAAATCAGGCCTAAAGCTCAAGTGATAACAACTAAAAAAATTATTTAGCAGTTTCAGTAGGCTGTTTCTTTAATGTTATATACATTTTAAACGTTTTACTACATTCTTTCATAAAGATTTTGGTTCTCTCTGTTCTCCAAAAAGTAGATGATATGTGTATGAAGCTAATAAATGTTTAAGAATAAGTAAAATGTAACCATCTTTAGCAGTCTTATGTTTTGTTTATTTAAATGGAATAATAACATTCTGCCAAGTGAGGTATACAATAGAAGATAAATGACTTATTAGTTCACTCAACAATTTTTTATTGAGTGATGACTATGAGTCAAGCTCTGCTCTTGACACTGTGAGTAGATCAATAACTGATAAATAACCAGAATGCTTTTATCTCGAAGTATGAAACTGGTAGATGTAGAAATAATATAAGCAAATAAATGTATAGTAGATCAATCTGTGATAATATTATGAATAAATAGAAGATTGTCCAGACAGGCTTCTCTGAAAAGGTGATAGAGTTTGCAACAAACTCTTTAAGGGTTGGGATAGAGTAATTATGAAGCTGAATTTGAACAGTTCTATGAAGAACTACAAGACCTTTTAGAACTAACACCCGAAAAAGATGCCCTTTTCATTATAGGGGACTAGAATGCGAAAGTAGGAAGTCAAAAAATAGCTGGAATAACAGGCAAATTTGGCCTTGGAGTACAGAAAGGAGCAGGGCAAATGCTAACAGAGTTTTGCCAAGAGAACACACTGGTCATAGCAAACACCCTTTTCCAACAACACAAGAGAAGACTCCATAGGGCATCACTAGATGTCAATACAGAAATCAGATTGATTATATTCTTTCTAGTCAAAAATGGAGAAGTTCTATACAGTCAGCAAAAACAAGACTGGGAGCTGACATGATCTCCTTATTGCCAAATTCAGACTTAAGTTGGAGAAAGTAGGGAAAACCACTAGACCACTCAGGTATGACCTAAATCAAATCCCTTACAATTATACAGTAGAAATGATAAATAGATTCAAGGCATTATATCTGATAGACAGAGTGCCAAAGACTATGGACAGATATTCCTGACATTGCACTGGAGGCAGTGATAAAGACCATTCCCAAGAAAAAGAAATGCAAAAAGGCAAAATGGTTGTCTGAGGAGGCCTTACAAATAGTTGATGAAAGAAGAGAAGTGAAAGGCAAAGGAGAAAAGGAAAGATATATCCATTTGAATGAGAGTCCCAAAGGGTAACAAGGAAAGATAAGAAAGCCTTCTTTAGTAATCAATGCAAAGAAATAGAGGAAAACAATAGAATGGGAAAGACTAGTGATGTCTTGAATAAAGCTAGAGATACCAAGGAATATTTCATGTAAAGATGGGCACAATAAAGGACAGAAACGGTATGGACATAACAGAAGCAGAAGATGTTAAGAAGAGGTGGAAAAAATACACAGAAAAACTGTACAAAAAGATCTTCATGACCGAGATAACCATGATGGTATGATCACTCACCCAGAGCCAGACATCCTGGAATGTAAAGTCAAGTGGGCCTTAGGAAACATCATAATGAACAAAGCTAGTGGGGGTGATGGAATTCCAGTTGAGCTATTTCAAGTCCTAAAAGATGATGCTGTGATAGTGATGCAATTAATATGCCAGCAAATGTGAAAAACTCAGCAGTGGCTGTGAAAAGGTCAGTTTTTGTCCCAACCCTAAGAAAGACAATGCCAAAGAATGTTCAAACTACTGTACAATTGGACTCATCTCACACGCTTGCAAAGTAATGCTCAAAATTTTCCAAGCCAGGCTTCCATAGAACATGAACCTTGAGCTTGCAGATGTTCAAACTGGATTTGGAAAAGCTAGACTACAGAGGTCAACTTACCAACATCCGCTGGATCATCAGAAAAGCAAGAGAGTTCCAGGAATACATCTATTTCTGCTTTATTGTCGATGCCAAAGCTCTTGACTGCATGGATCACAGCAAAATATGGAAAATTATGAAAGAGATGGAAATACTAGACCACCTGTCCTGCCTCTTGAGAAATCTGTATGCAGATCAAGAAGCAACAGTTAGAACCAGACACTGAACAACAGAATGGTTCTAAATTAGGAAAGGAGTATGTCAAGGTTGTATATTGTCACCCTACTTATGTAACTTACATGTAGAGTACATCATGTGAAATGCCAGGTTGGATGAAGCACAAGCTGGAATCAAGATTGCCAGGAGAAATATCAACAACCTCAGATATGCAGATGACATCACCCTTATGGCAGAAAGTGAAGAAGAACTAAAGAACTTTTTCTTGATGAAAGTGAAAGAGGAGATTGAAAAAGTTGGCTTAAAATACTCAACATTCAGAAAACTAAGATCATGGCATCTAGTCCCATCCCTTTATGGCAAATAAATGGGGAAACAATGGAAACAGTGAGAGACTTCAATTTTTTGGCTCTAAAATCACTGCAGATTGTGACTGCAGCCATGAAATTAAAAGACAATTGCTCCTTGGAAGAGAATTTATGTCAAAACTAGACAGCATATTAAAAAACTGAGATATTCCTTTGCAAACAGAGGTCTATCCAGTCAAAGCTATGGTTTTTCCAGCAGTCATGTATGGATGTGAGAGTTGGACTATACAGAAAGCTGAGCACCAAAGAACTGATGCTTTAGATTTGGAGAAGACTGTTACGAGCCCCTTGGACTGCATAGAGATCCAACCAGTTAATTCTAAGGTAAATCAGTCCTGAATATTCATTGGAAAGACTGATGCTGAAGCTGAAGTTCCAGTACTTTGGTCACTTGATGTGAAGAACTAACTCATTGGAAAAGACCCTGATGCTGGGAAATATTAAGAGCAGGAGGTGAAGTGGATGACAGAGGATGAGATAGTTGGATGGCATTACCGACTCAATACACATGTGTTTGAGTAAACTCCAGTAGCTGGTGACTGACAGGGAAGCCTTGCATGCTACAGTGTATGGGGTTGAAAAGAGTAGACACTACTGAGTGATTGAACTGAACTAATTCTTGCCTGTGTTCAAGATGCGATGGCTCTGATGGCAAAAGTGTGTAGTGTGTTCCTGAATGTCACAGTAGTGGTTGAAGTTGTGCTGAAGTTGTATGGTAAGTTGATATTTATGTAGAAGATAATAGAGGCTGCTTCTTATATATTTAATATAAATTGTATTGCCTTTGAAATATCAAATTCTTGTCTCTGATATTTTGTATTAATTCTTAACTGACGAACATATTGGTGCTCAAAATTTTTTTGTCAATTTTGCAGTAATTTGAGGAGTTTAAAGTAGCTTAAGACCTTATGAGTTTTCTTCCTTCACCTCCTCATCTATCTATTACCCAATATTGAAGCAGGACTTAACACTGATATGTTTTAAAAAAATTGAAAATAAGGGTAGAAGAACATGACCCATTTCAGAAGCAAACTTCATTTATCATGGCTGTGCTTGAGATATCAAGGTTTTATAATAGTTTTGCTATTGTGATTCATAATAATTATGTAGCCAGTCTTCATTCTTTCTGGCACCAAGCTTCTAAAAGCATTGGAAATCCTTAAGGGATGAGAGCATAAAGGTGCCTTTTGTTATGTTAGTAGGGTAATTTTGGTTGTTTGCCAAGAGAACCAATCACATGATTGGAGGGTTGGAGCTTTCAGTCTTGCCCCCTGATCTCTAGAGGGTGAAGAATTGATTGGCACTAGCCAGTGAAGTGGCCAAGAGGAGCAACTCCACGTCCAAGGAGCAGTGGTTGCACTGTCGCAGGAGGGCCGAGAGGAGCTACTCCACGTTCAAGGTAGCAGGGGCGGCAGTGAGGAGATACCCCTCATCCAAGGTAAGGAGCAACGGCTGCACTTTGCTGGAGTAGCCGTGAAGAGATATCCCACATCCAAGGAAAGAGAAACCCAATTAAGATGGTAGGTGTTGTGAGAAGACATCAGAGGGCAGACACACTGAAACCATAATCACAGAAAACTAGTCTATCTAATCACATGGACCACAGCCTTGTCTAACTCAATGAAACTAAGCCATGCCATGTGGGGCCACCCAAGACGGGTGGGGCATGGTGGAGAGGCCTGACAGAACGTGGTCCACTGGAGAAGGGAATGGCAAACCACTTCAGTATTCTTGCCTTGAGAACCCCATGAACAGTATGAAAAGGCAAAATGATAGGATACTGAAAGAGGAACTCCCCAGGTTGGTAGGTGCCCAATATGCTACTGGAGAACAGTGGAGAAATAACTACAGAAAAAATGAGCAAAAACAATACCCAGTTGTGGATGTGACTGGTGATAGAAGCAAGATCCGATGATATGAAGAGCAATATTGCATAGGAACCTGGAATGTTGGGTCCATGAATCAAGGCAAATTGGAAGTGGTCGAAAAAGAGATGGCAAGAGTGAACGCTGACAATCTAGGAATCAGTGAAATAAAATCGACTGGAATGGGTGAATTTAACTCAGATGACCATTATATCTATTACTGCGGGCAGTAATCCCTTAGAAGAAATGGAGTAGCCATCTTGGTCAACAAAAGAGTCCAAAATGCAGTACTTGGATGCAGTCTCAAAAATGACAGAATGATCTCTGTTCGTCTCCAAGGCAAACCATTCAATATCACGGTATCCAAGTCTATGCCCCAACCAATAACGCTGAAGAAGCTGAAGTTGAACGGTTCTATGAAGACATACAAGACGTTTTAGAACTAACACCTAAAAAAGATGTCCTTTTCATTATAGGGGACTTGAATGCAAAAGTAGGAAGTCAAGAAACACCTGGAGTAACAGGCAAATTTGACCTTGGAATTTGAAATGAAGTAGGGCAAAGTCTAATAGAGTTTTGCCAAAAGAACTCACTGGTCATAGCAAATACCCTCTTCCAATAACACAAGAGAAGACTCTAAACATGGACATCACTAGATGGCCAACACCAAAATCAGATTGATTATATTCTTTGCAGCCAAAGATTGAGAAACTCTATACAGTGAGCAAAAACAAGACCAGGAGCTGACTGTGGCTCAAATCATGAACCCCTTATTATCAAATTCAGACTGAAATTGAAGAAAATAGGGAAAACCACTAGACCATTCAGGTATGACCTAAATAAAACCCCTTATGATTATACAGTGAAAGTGAGAAATAGATTTAAGGGACTAGATCTGATAGATAGAGTGCCTGATGATCTATGGATGGGGGTTCATGACATTGTACAAGAGACAGGGATCAAGACCATCCCCATGGAAAAGAAATTCAAAAAAAGCAAATGGCTGTCTGAGGAGGCCTGACAAATAGCTGTGAAAAGAAGAGAAGCAAAAAGCAAAGGAGAAAAGGAAAGATATAAGCATCTGAATGCAGAGTTCCAGAGAATAGCAAGAAGAGATAAGAAAGCCTTCCTCAGCGATCAGTGCAAAGAAATAGAGGAAAAGAACAGAATGGGAAAGACTAGAGATCTCTTCAAGAAAATTAGAGACACCAAAAGAACATTTCATGCAAAGATGGGCTCAATAAAGGACAGAAATGGTATGGACCTAACAGAAGCAGAAGATATTAAGAGGTGGCAAGAATACCTAGAAGAACAGTACAAAAAAGATCTTCATGACCCAGATAATCATGATGGTGTGATCACTCATCTAGAGCCACATATCCTGGAATGTGAAGTCAAGTGGGCCTTAGAATGCATCACTATGAACAAAGCTAGTGGAGGTGATGGAATTCCAGTGGGGTTATTTCAAATCCTGAACGATGATGCTGTGAAAGTGCTGCACTCAATATGCCAGCAAATTTGGAAAACCAGGCAGTGGCCACAGGACTGGAAAAGTTCAATTTTCATTCCAATCCCAAAGAAAGGCAATGCCAAAGAATGTTCAAACTACCTCACAGTTGCACTCATCTCACACGCTAGTAAAGTAATGCTCAAAATTCTCCAAGCCAGGCTTCAGCAATATGTGAGCCGTGAACTACCTGATGTTCAAGCTGGTTTTAGAAAAGGCAGAGGAACCAGAGATCAAATTGCCAACATCCACTGGATCATGGAAAAAGCAAAAGAGTTCCAGAAAAACATCTATTTCTGCTTTATTGACTATGCCAAAGCCTTTGACTGTGTGGATCACAATAAACTGTGGAACATTCTGAAAGAGATGGGAATACTAGAACACCTGACCCGCCTCTTGAGAAATTTGTATGCAGGTCAGAAAGCAACAGTTAGAACTGGACATGGAAAAACACTGGTTCCAAATAGGAAAAGGAGTACGTCAAGGCTGTATATTGTCACCCTGCTGATTTAACTTATATGCAGAGTACATCATGAGAAACGCTGGCCTGGAGGTAGCACAAGCTGGAATCAAGATTGCTGGGAGAAATCTCAGTAACCTCAGATATGCGGATGACACCACCCTTATGGCAGAAAGTGAAGAGGAGCTAAAAAGCCTCTTGATGAAAGTGAAAGAGAAGAGTGAAAAAGTTGGCTTAAAGCTCAACATTCAGAAAACGAAGATCATGGCACATGGTGCCATCTTTTCATGGGAAATAGATAGGGAAACAGTGGAAACAGTGCCAGACTTTATTTTTTTTGGGTCTAAAATCACTGCATATTGTGTGTGCAGCCATGAAATTAAAAGATGCTTACTCCATGGAAGAAAGTTATGACCAACCTAGATAGCATATTGAAAAGCAGAGATATTTCTTTGCCAACAAAGGTCTATCTAGTCAAGACTATGGTTTTTCCAGTAGTCATGTATGGATGTGAGAGTTGGACTGTGAAGAAAGCTGAGCACCGAAGAATTGATGCTTTTGAACTGTGGTGTTGGAGAAGACTCTTGAGAGTCCCTTGGACTGCAAGGAGATCCAACTAATCTATTCTAAAGGATATCAGTCCTGGATGTTCTTTTGAAGGGCTGATGCTAAAGCTGAAGCTTCAATCCTTTGGCCACCTCATGTGAAGAGTTGACTCATTGGAAAAGACTCTCATGGATCCAGGGCAGGAGGAGAAGGGGACAAGAGAGGATGAGATGGCTGGATGATATCACCAACCTGATGGACGTGAGTTTGAGTGAATTCCAGGAGTTGGTGACGGACAGGGAGGCCTGGCATGCTACGTATCTCGGGGTCACAGGGTCAGACACGACTGAGCGACTGAACTGACTAACTAAGCCAATGAATTAATCAATCATGCCTATGGAATAAGCCTCTACAAAACCCCAGAAGGTATTGGTTCAGAGAGGTTCTTTGTTGATGAACTATAGATTTGGTGATAATGTGCCTGGGGAGAGCTTGGGAGTTCTGTGCCCTTTCCCCATATTGCCCTAAGCATATCTTTACCTGGCTCTTCTGAATTACGTTCTTTTGTAATAAACTGGCAATCTAGTAAGCAAAATTTGTTTCTAAGTTCTGAGGGCAGATCTAGCAAATTAAGCCCAAGGAGGGTGTCATTAGAACCCCCTCTTCAACTAGTGGGTCAGAGGCACAGGTGAAAACCTAGATTTGAGACTGTCATGTAAAGTGGAGTAGGGGGCCA
The DNA here is from genome assembly GCF_023091745.1 of Budorcas taxicolor. Taxonomy (NCBI): domain Eukaryota; kingdom Metazoa; phylum Chordata; class Mammalia; order Artiodactyla; family Bovidae; genus Budorcas; species Budorcas taxicolor. Next base: position 94,800,923 of record NC_068910.1, read on the forward strand.
TCATGTAAGACTCTTCACCTGTGGGACCTGATGCTATCTTTATGTAGTGTCTGAATTGAATTATAGGACACATAGCTAGTGCTCTAGAATTTCTTTGTGGCACAGGAAAACTGCCTCCTCTCACATGTAACTGGGTGCAGCATCACAATAGAGAAAGCCAAATGAAATATCATTTTCCTGAGAAAGGAGCACGATATAACAAAAAGTGAGTTGAGGAAAATTTAGCCATAGAGTTTGAAAGACAAATAGACCATTAGGCCTGGCAGTGTGATAGAGAACAATCCTCCTGGATTGTCTTTACCCTTAAAGATAAGCAGATGGTAATAGTAACAGGAGGAAGACCAGTCATACAGCCATTTAGAAAACACGAGGGCAGGGAGCTTTCTACAGACACAGACACACTATGTTCTAGAGGGATCCAAGTCAATAAATATTCCCAGTATAGGGTCTTTTGCAAACAGGGAAATGACATATACAAAGATGAAATTATCTTGCTTACAATACATCTTCCCCAGTCCCCAAACATTGCAGAAGATACTTAAACTAATATCAGTAGGTCCTCTAAGAGAATCAGGGATCTAACCCAGTCTAGCATAAATGTGAGGGCATCTAAGGAGTCCAGTCATTCTAAATCTAGAAAATACCAGATTTTTATAGACTCCTATTGTTGAATGAGTAAGACTAGAATAGTTGGAAAGATTACTATATAGTTTTTTTAAACTTAAATATCAACCATTTGCTTCCTGAAGCACTGTGTCTTCTTTCTTGATTTGCATATCCCACATTAAGGACAGGAATCTTAGACTGTTATAGTTTCCTAACACCTAAAAAGGAGAAGGGAATGGCAAAAGATGAGATTTTTTGATAGCATCACTGACTCAGTGGACATGAATTTGAGCAGGTTCTGGGAGATAATGGAGGATGAAGGAGGCTGGCATGCTATAGTCCATGAGGTCACAAAGAGTTGGACACAGCTTGGAGACTGAACAACACTTATAAACAGTGCCCATCTCTCAGATGTCCAGTAGGTATATAGAAAATAATTGGGTGTATCTCTCTAATGTTATAATAATAACATCATAATTTCTTTTTCATTTGCCCAGCCCTAAATATGGCTTATGTTCTTTTCTCATGCTCCCCGTTCATCCTAATAACAAATTGGTGATTATGTCACTGATACTTGGATCCTGATCCGTATCTTCAATTACCTGCTGATATGGCTACTAGAGTATCAAAAGCTCAAATTTAGCATCTCTAATACTGAATTATCATTTTTCTTACTAAATCTGATTATCCTTCCAGGTGATCTATCTCATCCAATGGTGACTATTTATCCAGTGAAAAGTGAAAGGGAAGTCGCTCAGTCGTGTCTGACTCTTTGCGACCCCATGGACTGTAGCTTACCAGGCTCCTCCACGCATGGTATTTTCCAGGCAAGAATACTGGAATGGGTTACCATTTCCTTCTCCAGGAACTTTTCCCGACCCAGGGTTTGAACCTGGGTCTCCCACATTGTAGGCAGATGCTTTTAATCCAGATGCCACATCAAAAACCTTGTCTTCCCATTTGATTTATTTCTCTCTCTCTCTCTCCTACATCTCAACAACAATACATTTTCCCTAAACCAAAAAAATAAGCTCTCCAACTGATCCATCTCTTTCTGTCCCCATCAACCTAGTTTAAGCCATCACAGTCTCTTACTTGAATTACTGCTTCAGCTTTCTAAGTAACTTTACTGCCCACTGTTTAGCATCCTGTAACACAATCCCTCCAAAATGTGAACCTGCTCACAGTTACTCGCCTATTCAAAAGTCTTTTGTGATCCCATTGCTTTTAGGATGAAATTTAAAGTTCTCATCATCATTTAAAAAATCCTATATGAACTTTCTCATATTTATCTTTTTAGTCTTATTTCTCTCCACTTCACTTTCAGAACACTTTGTTATAGAAACTGAAATTTAAAACAGATTTTCTTGAATACAGTGCTATTCTCTCTCATCTCTGTATCTCTGCATATAATACTCTCTGTGTGATAAACATTTCTTCTCTTTTTCTTCTGTCTCCTTTTCTGGTCCTTCCCCTGAGCTATAATCACTGGGTCTTAGTTTTGGCATCATTTGATTCAGAAATCTCTTGATGGTCAGAAAATCTGAATTAGGGTCTCATTCCAAGCATTGCTGCAGTTCTATCCAGAGACTCATCAAGCTGTCTGTAGATGTGCCTAGGCTTCCCACCAAAACATAGTATCTGTGAGGGAAGGAATATGTTCCTGTTGACTGGTAGAGGGCATGTGCATTGTAAGTGATCTATAAATAGTTTCACACTCATAGATAAATGATGTACAGAAAAAATGTTAACTGTGCTTACCCTTGTATAGTCTGATGAAACTTTTCAATTAACATGTTGTGATGGCAACAAAGGAAACTATAAGCAAGATGAAAAGACAGCCTTCAGAATGGGAGAAAATAATAGCAAATGAAGCAACTGACAAACAACTAATCTCAAAAATATACAAGCAACTCCTACAGCTCAATGCCAGAAAAATAAATGACCCAATCAAAAAACAGGCCAAAGAACGAAATAGATATTTCTCCAAAGACATACAGATGGCTGACAAACACATGAAAAGACACTCAACAACACTCATTATCAGAGAAATGCAAATCAAAATCACAATGAGGTACCATTTCACTCCAGTCAGAATGGCTGTGATTCAAAAGTCTACAAGCAATAAATGCTGGAGAGGGCGTAGAGAAAAGGGAACCCTCCTACACTATTGGTGGGAATGCAAACTAGTACAGCCACTATGGAGAACAGTGTGGAGATTCCTTAAAAAACTGGAAATAGAACTGCCTTATGACCCAGCAATCCCACTGCTGGGCATACACAGCGAGGAAACCAGAATTGAAAGAGACACATGTACCCCGATGTTCATTACAGCACTGTTTATAATAGCCAGGACATGGAAGCAACCTAGATGTCCATCAGCAGATGAATGGATAAGAAAGCTGTGGCACATATACACAATGGAGTATTACTCAGCCATTAAAAAGAATACATTTGAATCAGTTCTAATGAGGTACAGAGTGAAGTAAGCCAGAAAGAAAAACAACAATACAGTATACTAACACATATATATGGAATTTAGAAAGGTGGTAACGATAACCCTGTATGTGAGAAAGCAAAAGAGACACAGATGTATAGAACAGTCTGTTGGACTCTGTGGGAGAGGGAGAGGGTGGGGTGATTTGGGAGAATGGCATTGAAACATGTATAATATCATATATGAAATGAGTCGCCAGTCCAGGTTCACTGCATGATACTGGATGCTTGGGGCTCGTGCACTGGGACCACCCAGAGGGATGATACAGGGAGGGAGGAGGGAGGGGAGTTCAGGATGGGGAATGCGTGTATACCTGTGGCAGATTCATGTTGATGTATGGCAAAACCAATACAATATGTAAAGTAATTAACCTCCAATTAAAATAAATTTATATTAAAAAAAACCATGTTGTGATGGTTAATTTTTAATGTGTCAGGTTGACTGGGCTGATAGATGCCCATATATATGTTTTATATATATATATATCTCAGATAATTTAATAAAATTTTATATATATATATATATATATATATATATATATATATATATATAATCTCTCTGCAGAGAATCTTGTTTATTTGTATTCTATGGGTTCTGTTTCTCTGGAGTACCCTAATGCACAAGTACTACACCATTACTATTGATTAACCCAAATTTAACATTTCTGCATGCTTTTGTTTTACAATATAACTGAGATGAAGCAGGCTATAATATGTATCAATGTGAGCTAGTTATATTTTTAAAGCTCTCCAACCTTTCTGTCCCCATTATCATCAACCTAGTTCAAGTCATATGCTATTCCTACTTTCAGCTGATTTTAAAGTATTTATGACTACTCTTTCAGCTGGAAAGGAAAAGCTTTGCATGTGTGAAAGAAGTATATTATATTATTCTTTTCTTAATTATTGAGTGTGTTACAAAATAAAAATAAAATTTACTTTAAAGATACTCATTCTTTGAATGCTCTGATAGAAATAATGCATTACCAATTTAATAGCCTAAAATACATCTTTATATTCCAGGACATTCTTTTCTAAGTCCCTTCTAATAATAAAGTTAAACTCGCTGAAAACTTAGCTGTCCTAAGACATTACTCTTCTTGGGCTATTCACTTTTTTGTTTTTTAGAATTATATGACTATAAAGTTTTGTGAAACTCCTTGGGTTGTCTATCAATACGTTTAATGTTGCCCAATGAATGCTTGGTAACTGAATAGTGTATCAATAAAATATTATTACTTGACAAGTGTTTTATTAATAAAATAGCAAAAAGAATTTATATAAGGTCATTGACCCTGTGCTCAACAATGTTTTTATCCTTAAAAGCATTGACAGTAGTTGCAATCAATCTTAGATTACACGCTGCCATATGACCCAGCAATCCCACTGCTGGGCATACACAGCGAGGAAACCAGAATTGAAAGAGACACATGTACCCCAATGTTCATTGCAGCACTGTTTATAATAGCCAGGACATGGAAGCAACCTAGATGTCCATCAGCAGATGAATGGATAAGAAAGCTGTGGTACATATACACAATGGAGTATTACTCAGCCATTAAAAAGAATACATTGAATCAGTTCTACTGAGGTGGATGAAACTGGAGCCTATTATACAGAGTGAATTGTATTATATAAATTATAAATTATATATTATATAAATTATAAATTATATATAATATAAATAATTGTTTATCTATCTATTTAAATTATTATTTATCTATTTATCTATTAAATTATTAAATAAAGTAATTAATTATTTATCTATTAAATAAAGTAATTAATTTCCTATCTTTTATTTAGTAATTAAATGAGGTGATGCATTTAAAGTATGTACACCGTGCATAATAAGCAGTCAATAAGTGTCATTTCAAAGTAATGAGAAACATTGTGCCCATTATTCACAATAAGAGCATATGTGTATGTTGTTTTTCCTTTTTTCTATTTTGTGGAACAATCTGCATTGTGTAAAATCATGGCAATCCCTTCACTGAGAAGTCTGTATAGGTTTAATATTCCTCTAAAGGTTTCCCTGAGCTTTATGAGATCTAAGAAGGAATTATTACTCATCATTCCTGACTTATATTTAAACCTGTATTAAGCAATATTTCTAGTTTTAAACTACATTGTTTTTAATAATTATTAGAAAATATCCAGGAACTTCCAGCTAGAATCGTTGATTTTAGAAGTGACTAGGCATATTAACTCTTTCAGTGAACTAGGATATCACTTGGAAAAATATCTCTGTAGTGAGTTAACTGGTACTCTAGACCAAGAGCATTAATGTATTTCAAAAATGTCTTACTCTACCTGGAAAAAAATTAATCAGTAAAAGTTTGCCTAATGAAGTTTGCCTTAACTAATGAAGATGTAGGGTTAGTACTTATACATTTAAAAGAAAAACACTTTCACAAAATAAGACAGGGTTACTCTAATTCTAGTTAGATTCAAAATCCCATTATTATGATTTATTCCAATATTGATTCTGTGGCAATAGTACACTAGGCCGGAGAAGGCAATGGCAACCCACTCCAGTATTCTTGCCTGGAGAATACCAGGGACAGAGGAGCCTGGTGGGCTGCCATCTATGGGGTCGCACAGAGTCGGATGTCTCTTAGCAGCAGCAGCAGCAGTGCACTAGGCAAGCCAGAGGGGTACAGTTCTACGAGTATGCCAGTAATTATGCAGGTTAAACTAGTTTTGCTACATATATGTCAAAATCCAATTTTTAAGCATGGATAACTTCATTTTACTTATTTCAAACTCAAAGTCACAGAGGACATCATGCACATATAATAAAAAGCTTTAAAAATTTCAGTAGTTTGCTAGTATCTATGACAAACTTCAAAAACTTGAAAAGGAAGACTGCTGACAAAGCAGAGAATATGGGTACACTTCTTTTCAAACAATAACCCACAAATGAAAGAAGAAACTAAAAATTCTACCAGAAATAAATCCCTGATTGTTCTCCTGTCAGCCTGTCACCTACATGAAACAGCTGCTAAAGCAAAGACAGAAACAGCAGATGTTGCTACTAAAAGTACTAATGCTAAAGCTTTTCACAAAGACTTTTATTTTCATTAATGTAAAACTGTGCCAACATGTTTCATCAATCTAGTGACACTGCCAATCTCAACTAGATTCTCAACATGGCCTATGTCACGGTTACAGTTTTGTTTAGTTTAGCATTTGCACCATTTTATTAAAGTATTAGAACTCAGGCTACTATCTTTCATGATTTGTGTATTATGTCAGTGAAGAACATTTTTTAAAACTTACGAATAGGCTGTACTTCAGTTCAGTTCAGTCACTCAGTCGTGTCTGACTCTTTGCGACCCCATGAATCGCAGCACGCCAGGCCTCCCTGACCATCACCAACTCCCGGAGTTCACTCAGACTCACATCCATCGAGTCAGTGATGCCATCCAGCCATCTCATCCTTGGTCGTCCCCTTCTCCTCCTGCCCCCAATCCCTCCCAGCATCAGAGTCTTTTCCAATGAGTCAATTCTTCACATGAGGTGGCCAAAGTCCTGGAGTTTCAGCTTTAGCATCATTCCTTCCAGAGAAATTCGAGGACTGATCTCCTTCAGAATGCATTGGTTGGACCTCCTTGCAGTCCAAGGGAATCTCAAGAGTCTTCCCCAACACCACAGTTCAAATGCATCAATTCTTCAGCGCTCAGCCTTCTTCACAGTCCAACTCTCACATCCATACGTGACTACTGGAAAAACCATAGCCTTGACTAGACGGACCTTAGTCGGCAAAGTAATGTCTCTGATTTTGAATATACTATCTAGGTTGGTCATAACTTTTCTTCCAAGGAGTAAGTGTCTTTTAATTTCACGGCTGCAGTCACCATCTGCAGTGATTTTGGAGCCCCCCAAAATAAAGCCAGCCACTGTTCCCACAGTTTCCCCATCTATTTCCCATGAAGTGATGGGACTGGATGCCATGATCTTCGTTTTCTGAATGTTGAGCTTTAAGCCAACTTTTTCACTCTCCACTTTCACTTTCATCAAGAAGCTTTTTAGTTCCTCTTCACTTTCTGCCATAAGGGTGGTATCATCTGCATATCTGAGGTTATTGATATTTCTCCGAGCAATCTTGATTCCAGCTTGTGTTTCTTCCAGCCCAGCGTTTCTCATGATGTACTCTGCATATAAGTTAAATCAGCAGGGTGACAATATACAGCCTTGACGTACTCCTTTTCCTATTTGGAACCAGTCAGTTGTTCCGTATCCAGTTCTAACTGTTGCTTCCTGACCTGCATACAGATTTCTCAAGAAGCAAGTCAGGTGGTCTGGTATTCCCATCTCTTTCAGAATTTTCCACAGTTTTTTGTGATTCACACAGTCAAAGGCTTTGGCATAGTCACTAATGCAGAAATAGATGTTTTTCTGGAACTCTCTTGCATTTTCCATGATCCAGTGGATGTTGGCAATTTGATCTCTGGTTCCTCTGCCTTGTCTATAACCAGCTTGAACATCAGATAGTTCATGGCTCACATATTGCTGAAGCCTGGCTTGGAGAATTTTGAGCATTACTTTACAGGCGTGTGAGATGAGGGCAATTGTGTGGTAGTTTGAACATTTTTTGGCATTTCCTTTCTTTGTGATTGGAATGAAAACTGACCTTTTCCAGTCCTGTGGCCACTACTTAGTTTTCCAAATTTGCGGACATATTGAGTGCAACACTTTCACAGTATCATCTTTCAGGATTTGAAATAGCTCTACTGGAATTCCATCACCTCCACTAGCTTTGTTCATAGTGACGCTTTCTAAGGCCCACTTGACTTCACATTCCAGGATGTGTGGATTCCCTTGGTATCTCTAATTTTCTTGAAGAGATCTCTAGTCTTTCCCATTCTGTTCTTTTCCTCTATTTCTTTGCATTGATCGCTGAAGAAGGCTTTCTTATCTCCTCTTGCTATTCTCTGGAACTCTGCATTCAGATGCTTATATGCTTATATCTTTTCTTTTCTCCTTTGCTTTTCACTTGTCTTCTTTTCACAGCTATTTGTAAGGCCTCCTCAGACAGCCATTTTGCTTTTTTGCATTTCTTTTCCATGGGGATGGTCTTGATCCCTGTCTCTTGTACAATGTCACAAACCTCATTCCGTAGTTCATCAAGCACTCCAGCTATGAGATCTAGGCCCTTAAATCTATTTCTCGCTTCCACTGTATAGTCATAAGGGATTTGATTTAGGTCATACCTGAATGGTCTAGCAGTTTTCCCTACTTTCTTCAATTTGAGGTGAATTTGACAATAAGGAGTTCATGATCTGAGTCCCAGTCAGCTCCTGGTGTTGTTTTTGTTGACTGTATAGAGCTTCTCCATCTTTTGCTGCAAAGAATATAATCAATCTGATTTCAGTGTTGACCATCTGGTGATGTCCATGTGTAGAGTCTTCTCTTGTGTTGTTGGAAGTGGGAACAGTGCATTTTCTTGGTAAAACTCTTATTAGTATTTGCCCTGCTTCCTTCCATATTCCAAGGCCAAATTTGCCTGTTACTCCAGGTGTTTCTTGACTTCCTACTTTTGCATTCCAGTCCCCTATAATGGAAAGGACATCTTTTTTGGGTGTTAGTTCTAAAAGGTCTTGTAGGTCTTCATAGAACCGTTCAACATCAGGTTCTTCAACATTACTGGTTGTGGCATATACTTGGATTACTGTCATATTGAATGGTTTGCCTTGGAGATGAACAGAGATCATTCTGTTGTAGGGAACAAGGTATAAAGAAGGTTGAGAAGTGCTTGCAAACGAGACTCTCAACCAGGGCTGAACATTCTTGCAAACGAGATGTTCTGCCCAGTGTAGGGAACTAGGTTTAAGGAAGGTTGAGAAGTGCTTGCAAACGAGACTCTCAACCTGAGCTGAACATTCTTGCAAACGAGATGTTCAGCTAAGAATCCTGTTTGTTCCCGTGGGAAAAGAACATTTCTTGCACACAAGGATGTTTCTCTGATTCCTCGAAAGAAACAGACCCTGGGACAAAACAGATTCTAAGTTGATAAGAAAGTTCCCCAAACCAAAGTCTTAGTTGCAGTAAATAAGTCAAGGTAAAGGTTATCTCGCTCTGCGCCTGCGCACTGTATAGTCTCTGAATCATAGTGCTTGGCAGCTTGCCCTGTAGGCTGTTGTGCAAGAGATATAAAATAAAGTAGCTGTAAGGAACAAGTGTTAAAATATAAAGATTTAAGCCACTCAGCAGTGTTGGTGTTTCATTCCATTGCCAGCATCTGGCGCCCAACGTGGGGCACGACGGAACCGAAAGGGTAAGCATCCCGGGGCAAAAGGCTGAAAGGGGGACTTTAGGGAAATAGCAAAAAAGAAAAAAAAAAAAAATCCGAAAGGGTGAACACCCCAGAGGGAAAGGCTGAAAGGGGGACTTTCGAGAAAAAGAGAAAAGAATAAAAATCCGAAAGGGAGAGCACCCCGGAGCGAAATGCTGAAAGGGGGACTTTTGAGAAAAAAAAAAATAAGAAGAAGAAAAAAAGAACAGAAAAAAGAGAAAAGAAAAAGAAAAAACTATGGGGAATTCCCCATCTTTAAGGTCACAATATATGGAGCTGGTTAAGGGGCTCCTGTATTCTATAGGAATTAAAAGGTCTACTCGCCACTTGAGTGAGTTATTCTGTCTTATAGAGCAGCATTGTTATTGGTTTCAATATCAAACAGAAGTACAGCTAAATTTGAAGGAGTGGAAAGTAGTGCAGAAAGAGTTAAGAAGGCAGCATCAAAAAGGAAATGTGATTCCTTTAAGGCTGTGGACTCTATGTAGCGCTATAACACAGGCTTTAAAATTAATGGCTGCTGACAGTGAGGCCACCTCATGTTATCTTGAGGAGGGGGCTTCACCTCGGCCTCCGCCCAAACCCCCAGATGATAGTAAAGATTCATCCACTGAGTCAAATAGAGATATGAGTTCTGGGGACGATTCAGATTCTATAGAGGCAATGACTGCTGCCTTTTAAAAGGTTTTATTAAATAAAAAACAAACTTCCAAGGCTGTTAACCCTTCTGCACCACTTTAGGCATCCCTATTTCTGGTAGCTACCGACAAGGCTGAGGTAGGGAGAGAGAATCAATAGTTTTGGAAGTACGGGAAAAAGTATATTTTGGGAAATGCTTATTAATGACTCTCGTCCTTTAATGTCACTGATTATTGAAGGTAAACAGTTTGAAGGATTAGTGGATACAGGAGCCGATGTTTCGGTTATTTCTCTCCAGCAGTGGCCTAATGACTGGAAAAAAGAAAAAAATTCCCCTTGTTTTAACAGGCTTAAAATCAATAGCAGATGTGTGGAGAAGCGCTCAACCTTTGTCATGCCAACTGTCTAATGGAAAGAAAGTATTTATTTCTTTTAACATTGTTAATATACCTATTAATATCTGGGGAAGAGATCTTTTATTTTCTTTAGGAACAATGCTTATCATCTCATCGGAAAAGTTGTAGGCACTGCTCAAATTCCTCGAGCTCTCCCATTAAAATGGTTAACTGATGTCCCTAAATGGGTTGAGCAGTGGCCACTTCCAAAAGTGAAGCTCGAGGCTTTAGAACAATTAGTAAAAAAACAGCTTCAATCTGGCCATATTGAACCTTCTATGTCTCCTTGGAATTCTCCTGTTTTTGTCATTAAGAAAAAATCTGGTAAATGGAAAATGTTGACTGATTTAAGGGAAGTTAACAAATGTATAGAACCTATGGGAGCTTTGCAATTAGGTCTCCCTTCTCCTGCTTTGATTCCACAGGATTGGTCTTTGATGGTTTTAGATTTGAAGGATTGTTTTTTTAATATTCCTTTGCAAATAAAAGATAAAAATAAATTTGCTTTTACTATTCCAGTGTATAATCATGGGCAGCCCGTAAAATGTTATCAGTGGACAGTGCTGCCTCAAAAAATGATTAATAGCCCTATACTTTGTCAGGAGTTTGTTGATCGTGCTCTTATTACTGTGAGGCAACAATTTTCTAATTGTCTTCTCTATCATTATATGGATGATCTTCTATTGGCAGCTCCTAGTAAAGAGAAATGAGATAAATTTTTTATTCATGTAAAGAAAGCTTTAAGTGATTTTAATCTTCAAATTGCTCCTGAAAAAATTCAAACTGAATTTCCTATTTCATATTTAGGTGCTATTTTGAAACGACAAAAAATAAAACCTCAAAAAGTCCAAATTAGACGAGATAATTTAAAAACTCTTAATGATTTTCAGAAGCTTTTGGGTGATATTAACTGGTTACGGCCTATGTTAGGGATTCCTACACATCAATGGCGTCATTTATTTTCTACTTTGGAGGGTGATACTGCTCTTAATAGTCCTCGATCTCTTACTTCTCAAGCAAAAGAGGAATTACACTTTGTAGAGCAATGGTTGAATGAAGGGTTTCTTACTTATCTACAACAGGATCAACCTATATATTTCATAGTGTTCTATACTCCCTATTCTCCTACTGGAGTTATTGCTCAATCTGCAGGGTTGATTGAGTTGGTATTTTTACCCAATAACTATACAAAAAAGCTTACTACTTATATGGATAGAATTGCTTTCCTTATTTTGAAAGGTTGAGGCCGTATTACTCAGTTAATTGGAAATGACCCTCAAACAATTATTACTCAACTTACTTCCACCCAAATTTCTAATTGCTTACAGTTTAATGAAAATTGGCAGATAGCTCTTGCATCTTATTCGGGGACTTTTTCTAATCAATATCCTCAATCTAAAATGATAGATTTTCTTCAACATACATCAATGGTTTGTACATTTCCTATATCTAATATTCCAGTTGAAGGAAAAACTATTTTTACAGATGCCAATAAAAATACTGCTGGCTATTGGACTGATACTATTTCTAAAGTTGTTCCACATTCCTTTTCTTCTGTGCAGCCTGCTGAACTTTGGGCCATTTGTTTGGCATTACAGGATTTTTCTGATATTCCTATTAATATTAATTCTGATTCTAAATATGCAGTCTTTTCATGTATTTATCTTCCTGAAGCCACTCTACCGGTAACTTTAAAAACTAATATTGATAAATTATTTTTTCAGGTTCAACAATTATTAATTAGGCAAACTAACCCTGTCTTTTTTACTCATATTCGAGCTCATTCTTCTCTCCCCGGACCATTATCTCAAAAAAATGCAAATATAGATGCCTTACTTTATCCTTTACAGTCTGCAACACAAGAACATTGCTTACATCATACTAATTCTAAAGGGTTACAAAAAACTTATTCGTTAACACAAAAACAAGCTCAACGCATTGTTCGTTCTTGTTCCATATGTTCACCATTTATTTTGCCCTTTGCCCCTCCTGGAGTAAATCCCAGAGGACTACAATCTAACCAAATCTGGCAAATAGATATTGTTTTTATTTCTTCATTCGGTAAACAGAAATATGTTCATCATACTATAGATACTTATTCTCATTTTCAATAGGCTACAGCTTTAAGTTCAGAAAAGGCAGATTCTGTTATTACTCATTTACTATTTTGTTTTGCTATTATGGGCATACCTATAAAATTAAAAACTGATAATGCTCCCACATATCAATCCTCTAAATTATCTCAGTTTTTAGAACAATATCATATTAAGGACACTTTTGGTATTCCTTATAATAGTCAAGGACAAGCTATAATTAAAAGAGCTAATCGGACTCTTCGAGAATACATTAAAAAAATAAGAAAGGGGGAGAAAGGTGTGATATCACCAAGGGATGTATTAAATAAAACACTATTAACTCTTAACTTTTTGAATGTCTGGGGAAAAAGTAAGATTACTCCAGCAGAACAGCATTTTGGCAATTCAGAAAAGAAGACAAAAAGCTTTGAACATTCCCAGGTATGGTATAAGGATGAGATAAAGGAATGGATTCCAGCAGTATTTCACTTCTTGGGGCGAGGGTATGCTTTTATTTCTGTGAATAATTCCAGGATTTGGGTTCCATTGAGATTGGTGAAGTTGCAGGATGAGCGACCCATTCGTGTGCCAGTTTCAGGAACTGTCAATGCAGAGGACTTTCACCTTTGCGACAAGAGAGGCAAGTCCACCGACATGGGGACAGTTGAAGAAGCTGACTCAAGAAGCTGAGAAAACATTGCAGGGATCATGACCCTCGTCTAGTTATGAATTTTTCAAATCATGTAATTGTAGATTGGATCCTACTCATGGAAAATTTTTAGAAAAATGGTCTAATCGATCTTTAAAATGGCATCGCATAAATGGTACCCTGAATGGTCAAGAAAATGAAACTGTAAAATGGCAACATTTTGCATTGGTTTCACCTCAATTACAAATGGATGGGCACCCTCAATTACAAGGAGATATATGGAAATTATGGGCAGTGTCAGGTGACCTTACTATATGGATGGAAAACTTTACTTTAAATATTAATGATCCTAAGGGGCCATTTCAAGTTCATTTGCATATTAATAAATCTTACTCTGCTATAGCATGTGTAAAATTTCCTTCTTCTTTACTGTATGGGCAATGGATTTGGAATGAAATTTTGGGAGTTATATCATGTTCTGATTATAACTTGACTCAATGTATAAATCGTTCCTGGTGGAAAAATGTTGAAAACAAGATGGTCCATTCCAGTAATTATTCTTTGGTCATTGTGAAAGCACGGACTGAACTTTGGTTGCCTGTTAATCTTACTCGACCTTGGTCAGACTCTTTTGCTGTCACTCATCTTGTGAATGCTGTAAAAACTCTTCTGCATCGATCTCGAAGAATGCTTGGCATTGTCATCGCTTCAATTCTCGCTGTGGCTTCAGTAACAGCAACAGCAACTGTAGCAGGTCTTGCTTTGCATCAAGGCATACAGACTGCTGATTTTGTCAGGGAATGGCATAAAGATGCTCATTTATTGTGGCAACAACAGCATGATTTGGACGCTCAATTGGCTACTGATGTATTAAATTTCCAACACACTGTTTCCTGGTTAGGAGATCAAGTGACTGTGTTAGCTACAAAGAGTATGTTAAAATGTGATTGGAACTCATCTCACCTATGTGTAACCCCTGTTCCCTTTAATATGAGTGAGGGTTGGGAAAAGGTGAAAAGGTCTTTAGTGGGACACCAGAATTTAACTGCTGAAATTATCGAATTGGAACAAACTATATTGTCAACTTTTAGTAAGACGCTGCGTGATATTCTTGGTTCTGATATACTGAAGAGTCTTCAAGAAGGATTAGATAACCTTAATCCTTTAGAGCATGTATATACATTGTTAACAACATCCTTTGTGAATACTTTGTTAATTGTTGCTTTATGTTTTATTGCTTTTATAGTCTACCAGTGCTGGCGAAAAGGGAAACAATTGAAAGAAAAAGCTTTGCATATTCAAGTGCTTATTCAGCATCTACAAGAAAAGAAAGGGGGAGATGTAGGGAACAAGGTATAAAGAAGGTTGAGAAGTGCTTGCAAACGAGACTCTCAACCAGGGCTGAACATTCTTGCAAACGAGATGTTCTGCCCAGTGTAGGGAACTAGGTTTAAGGAAGGTTGAGAAGTGCTTGCAAAGGAGACTCTCAACCTGAGCTGAACATTTTTGCAAACGAGATGTTCAGCTAAGAATCCTGTTTGTTCCCGTGGGAAAAGAACATTTCTTGCACACAAGGACGTTTCTCTGATTCCTCAAAAGAAACAGACCCTGGGACAAAACAGATTCTAAGTTGATAAGAAAGTTCCCCAAACCAAAGTCTTAGCTGCAGTAAATAAGTCAGGGTAAAGGTTATCTCGCTCTGCGCCTGCGCACTGTTTAGTCTCTGAATCATAGTGCTTGGCAGCTTGCCCTGTAGGTTGTTGTGCAAGAGATATAAAATAAAGTAGCTGTAAGAAACAAGTGTTAAAATATAAAGATTTAAACCACTCTGCAGTGTTGGTGTTTCATTCCGTAGCCAGCATTCTGTCGTTTTTGAGATTGCATCCAAGTACTGCATTTCAGACTCTTTTGTTGACCAAGATGGCTACTCCATTTCTTCTAAGGGATTCCTGCCCACAGTAGTAGATATAATGGTCATCTGAGTTAAATTCACCCATTCCAGTCCATTTTAGTTCGCTGATTCCTAGAATGTTCACTCTTGCCATCTCTTGTTTGACCACTTCCAATTCGCCTTGATTCATGGACCTGACATTCCAGGTTCCTATGCAATATTGTTCTTTACAGCATCGGATCTTGCTTCTATCACCAGTCACATCGACAGCTGGGTATTGTTTTTGCTTTGGCTCCATCCCTTCATTCTTTCTGGAGTTATTTCTCCAGTGATCTCTAGTAGCATATTGGGCACCTACAAACCAGGGGAGTTCCTCTTTCAGTATCCTATCATTTTGCCTTTTCATACTGTTCATGGGGTTCTCAAGGCAAGAATAGTGAAGTGTTTCTATTTCCTTCTCCATATTCTGTCAGACTCTCCACCATGCCCCATCCTTCTTGAGTTGCCCTGCAGGCATGGCTTAGTTTCATTGAGTTAGACAAGGCTGTGGTCCTAGTGTGATTAGATTGACTAATTTTCTGTGAGTATGGTTTCAGTGTGTCTGCCCTCTGATGCCCTCTTGCAACACCGACCATCTTACTTGGGTTTCTCTTACCTTGGGCATGCGGTATCTCTTCACGGCTGCTCCAGCAAAGCATAGCTGCTGCTCCTTACCTTGGACGAGGGGTATCTCCTCACCGCCGCCCTTCCTGACCTTCAACATGGGATAGTTCCTCTAGGCCCTCCTGATCCCACACCGTCCACATGTTAGTCCATGAATAAATGTGGGAACATAGCTAGTCCTCAAGTTTTTTGCAAAGACAGAGACTCATATGAAAACCAAAGAAAAGAGGAAGCCTAAAAATTCAAATATGAAGCATAAAATAACTCAGGTCCCAGGTCTTATAACTCTTAAATTTGCTGTACTTCAATTTCTTTGTACACAGAGCTCCCTAGCCTGGAATACCCTTCCATCCTTTTCCAACTCGGTTACTTCTAACAATTCCTAAGCATTCTTGAGATGAAATGTCGCATCCTCTGTTAGGTTCCTAGTTAGCCTTAAACAGTCTCTTGTCTATCTCTTATTAACTTTCCATATGTACTTCTATGTCACATTTATGTATTGAAATGTAAAGGCCACTATCTTTTGAACTCTGAGAGTATGAACTTGCTTTCTTCATTTAGTAATTGTAGTGCTCAGAATACTAAGATCATGTCATTCAGTGCCATCACTTGATGGAAAACAGATGGCAAAACAATGGAAACAGTGAAAGACTTTATTTTTTGGGGGGGATGGGGTGGCTCCAAAATCACTGAAGATGGTGACTGCAGCCATGAAATTAAAAGACTCTTGCTCCTTTGAAGAAAAGCGATGACCAACCTATACAGCATATTAGAAAGCAGAGACATTACTTTGCCAAAAATGTTCTGTGTAGTCAAAGCTATGATTTTTCCAGTAGTCATGTATGGATGTGAGAGTTGGACCACAAAGAAAGCTGAGCAGCAAAGAATTGATGCTTTTGAACTGTGGTTTTGGGGAAGACTCTTGAGAGTCCCTTGGACAGCAAGGAGATCCAACCAGTAAATCCTAAAGGAAATCAGTCCTAAATACTCATTGGAAGGACTGATGCTGAAGCTGAAGCTCCAATACTTTGATTACCTGATGTGAAGAACTGACTCATTGGAAAAGAACTTGATGCTGGGAAAGACTGAAGGCAGGAGGAGAAGGGGATGACAAGGATGAGATGGTTGGATGGCATCATTGACTCAGTGGACATGAGATTGGGTAAACTCCAGTAGTTGGTGATGGACAGGGAAGAATGGCATGCTGCAGTCCATGGGGTCACAAAGAGTCAGACATGACTGAATGACTGAACTGAACTGAACTGAGGGCTTCGTTCAGAGCTTGTTTAACCTAAGCACAATAAATACTTCATGAGTGACTGAACAACCGTCACACCCACAACCCCATATAAATTAGCCAAAGATGAAATCACTGTTTTCACTTGAATAGAATAAGCTGATATCAGAAAGATTTTTTTTTTCCCCACTGAAAAGAGCAGATATGGAGCAAAGACACTGCCTAACACATACATGTCAAATTGGTATTCTATCTCAAAGAACTGGGGACTCTTATTTTCCATATGTAAAGTGGAATCAATTTTTCACATGACACTTTTATAATGGGTTCATAAACATTACATTTTGTTCAGAAGATAGATCAGGATAGGGAGGGAGCCTAGAACTATATCATAAGAATATTTGCTATCATGTATTAACTTTTACATTGAGAACAGATGTCTTAGAGAATAAAAAGACTAGAAAAAGGATCAGTGGTTAAAATATGCTAAGAGAGACATTGTTCAACAGAAGATTTAACAATGAATATGTTAACAAACAGTGAAATCCAAAGATAGAATGTGATTTTCTAATCAATAGCAATTTTTTTTTTGTCAAATAACATATTAAAACAATTAGCAGAGGGAATTCAGTTATTCAATGGCTGTAAAGCTAGCTTAATTTTAAAGACTCTTCTTTTATCTAAATTCCATAATACTGATATTCTAGTTACTAAAGTTAGGGCTTCCTTTGTGGCTCAGATGGTAGAGAATCTGTCTACAATGCAGGAGAGCGTGGTTTGATCCCTGGGTGGGGAAGGTCCCTTGGAGAGGGGAATGGCTATCCACTCCAGTATTCTTGCCTGGAGAATCTCATGGGGAGAGGAGCCTGGTGGGGTACAACACATAAGGTTGCAAAGAGTCAGACAGAACTAAGCACACACACAAAGTTAGGGTAAGATATTAACACTTCAATTTTATGGCATATTTTAGTGCTTTTTTCTTTCTATTAAAAAATAGTGCTTCTTTTTATAAATCAGTTCAACTGTGGGAAATCCTCAGCTTATACACAGTTCCTTGGATTTGAACTTAAAATTGCTAAAGATATTAACTTAGTGTTTTTAATAATGTGGGATTTTGTATAACTCAATAATATTTCAAATTCTTTATCTATAAACGGCAAACAAGATTTTTAAATTTATTTTGGGGTCATCTTCCAACCTTAAAATGACTGGTCGCATCACTTTATTGCTAATAATCCTCACTATTCAACACAGCTTGTAAAAGAAATAAAATACCTCTGGATTGGCAGGAAATACAGACATTGTCTTCCTTCTCAGACGACAAGATTGTTTATTTAGAAATCCAATGAAAGCTATATAAAAAAAAAAGCTCTTAGAGATAACAAATGAGATGAGCAAATTGACAAAATAATTGCACTTTATATCAAAGTATAAAATAGTTATATATCTGAAACATATGTGTAGGCAATTTATATAGAAAAATGCAAAACACTGATGAGAAAGTAAACCAGACTTAAACTACAGAGAGATAACCATGTTCACAGAGAGAACACTCAACATTAAAATGCCAATTATCAATGCAACATAAATCAAATCCCAGTAAGCCCTCTTTTATAAGTTAATATGTTTTATATATATAGAGAGAGTTATAATTTTACCATATTATAATAAGATAATTAACAATATATATAAATTTTTCCTAAATAAGCTTTCCTAATTTATGCTGCTTCTAGTGATTTTTTTTAAAGTAGTTTATCTGAAATTTGTCAGATTTGGGTTTTATGATTTTTCAAGTTTACTTATTATGCTATATGAGAAAAATAATTTATATTTTATTTTTCATTTCTAAGTTTATTAGCTATGAAGAAATTTTATCATATATTTGTTTACTTTTGTATTTGTTATTATAAGGGAAGTCTCTTTCTGGCTAAGCTCTATGTTTCTATTTGAACTACTAATATGCTTCTCAGGCATCAATATAAGTGACATTCATATTATAATTTTAAGCTTTTCTCTGTAATTTTTGTAGCAAGTATGAGATATATGACTCTATATTTTAACAAAAAAAGCTATACATTTGTTATAGTAAAGCAATATTTCTTTATGATTTTGCCAGCAGTATTTCAACTTAGAAATTCCTTACCTAGTGAATAATAAATTTACTTTCATCTATAATGATTTCATAAATTTACTTTCCTTTCATTTAGTTTCTTATAACCTTTTACTTGATATATCCTTTTGTGTAAATTGTGAAGTAAAGATAAAATCTGCATATTTGTTTTGCTTTTTTCCCAGCTGGTTATGAACTGCTTCATAATATTTCATGAATATCCTCTCATTCACAGTGGTCTGGAATATTTATTTGGAGCTTGGTTATTTTTGATTAGTATCTTTCTACCTATTGATTTTGGTCTCCTATATCAAATTCTTAGATTACTTTCTGTTTCCATCTATTTTCTTTTCTTTTCATGGTGATATTCTAAATAGACATTTAATCATTTATCTAGTTTACAAGATGTCATTCAAGCTGAAGTTTAAATGATGTTATATTGATGCTAATAATTAAATTAGTGAATGGGTCTTCTTACAGTTTTTCTAAATTAAGGTAAGTGCTACACAAATATTTATCTTTTTCACTTATAAAAATCATTTGTAGAAGTTTCAAAGTAAGTTACTT
Organism: Budorcas taxicolor; assembly: GCF_023091745.1. Lineage (NCBI taxonomy): Eukaryota > Metazoa > Chordata > Mammalia > Artiodactyla > Bovidae > Budorcas > Budorcas taxicolor. The sequence continues at coordinate 94,820,546 of NC_068910.1, forward strand.
CTGAATAGAAACCTTTTAAGACATAAGTTCTTAGTCATGTACAAATGTTTTCCATGGGGTCATTTAGGGAGTACAGTGTCAATAAACACATTTTATCACTCATAAGTTCTCATTGAGCAATCATGATATGCTTGGTTAAATACTATGTACAGGCATGTACATAGATGGGTAATTATAAATAAGGTGCATGGTTACTTATCACATAGTAAGCAAGGATTATGGTCAATAGAAGGTTTTGAAATTCGAGATATTATTAAGGAGCTTAGAATTTGTCTTAAAAGAAGTATAGCACCTGAGCTGAGTTATGACATTAGAAAAGTAGGATTTTAGAAAAGTTTTTCATGTTATCATCTGATTAGCTGTGTGTGGAATAAATTGGAAGGTGAGAAAGCAGAGAAAGGAAGAGCAATTAAAAATACACAGCAACAATACAAGTGGGTGATTAAAAACTAGGTAAGGATGATAATCATAACATGGAAGAAGAAGAAATAATATGATAATATGAAAGAAATTACAAATGCAAAATTCATAGTAATTTAATCAATAGATAATTATTAAACCTAGTGTGTGTCAGACACTGGGCAGAGTGCAAATATGAAAAAGCAAATGATTTTTCCTTTGAAAGCTTTCTGTATAGATAGAGAAAGACTAAGAAATGGGGAAATAATTCATAATAGCACTAGATATACAAATTGTGTTACAAATTCAAGTGACTGATATTATAAACACATTCAGGGAAGTGGTAGGTCTGGTACTTACCTGGCCTTCAATTAAGCATGGAATATTTATTCTTAATTTATTCATACAACTGATATTTATAGATAATATTTGGAAAATTTTAGACATTGAGGATACATGAGTGGACCACATAACTATGGTCCCCAACATATATAAAACTGAAAATTTGGTGAAGGGAATGAACATGTAACAGGTTATTAAAATACAGTGTGATAAGCACTGGAATGGTATGTTAGTATGAGAACACGAGAGGGAAATAATTCATATATTGCACATTAGGATGATGTACATCTTTTTAATTTATTTTGATTTATTTTATTTTACTTATTTTCAAGCATAAATGTAACAGTACAGAAATCTTCTGTGCCTTGGGCCAAAAAAGCAAGAATTTATTTCATATTATTTGTTTTCTATGGATAAAAAAATTAAAAAATAACAGACAAATTAACAATTAGTCATATATTTGAAAAGTAATAAAATTCAATATATATGTTAAAGGAGAAATTATAATAGAATTATACACTATTCAGACCCAAGAAAAATGAAACCCTATATGACAAAACTTCTAGGATATAGATAAGGCAATAGTTTAAAGGTAGTTTACAATCATTAACGAATACATTGCAAAGAACAAAGACTGAAAGTAAGTTGTTCAGCTCATTATATTAAAAAATTATAGAGTTGACTTGATGAAAGTAAAATAATGAAAGTTGGAGCAGAAATTGAGATAAAATGAAAAACAGGAGAAAATTAACAAAACCAAATAACATTTCACAGTGAAGTTTCTTTAAAGATAAAACTACAATCTTATTGGTACAGCAATATGCAACAGAAGGCATAAATATGTATTATCAAAGTATGAAATAAATAAGATAACATTGATAAATATTATATATTCCTAAAAGTATTCTAAAGTTTCAATATATTTGAAAAAATATTAAAAAGTTGAACAATTATAAGAAAAAAATGTAGATTCCAAAATTTACTGAACAGAATATCTGAATAAATCTATAATTATAAAAACTCAGTAATATGTAAAAAAAAAAATCACCATACCTCTGCATTGGTAAATCTACTAATCAATCAATCAGTCAATCAATTCTAAATTGTTATGAGTTATCTTTCAAATGTTCAAGGAAGAATATTTGTTTCCTATACTATATAACATTTTCTAAAGAATAGAAAAATTTGGTAAATCTACCTAGTTTATTTTAGGAAGCTAGTATGTAATTGATATTAATAACTTTTAAGTACATTACAAGAGCTTATTTAAAGGAAAATCTCATTGATATAAATACATGCAAAAACCCCAAATAAAATATTAAAAAGGCAAATTCAGCAATAGAAAAAAATTACCTGAGATTCTAGAAAATCTTATAAAGAGTAGCAAAAATCCTCCAGTAAACTTTATATATAAGGGTGAAACTACAAGTATTTCTATTTACAATTAGAAATAACATAAGGGGTTTTGAGTTATTACACCTTCTCTTCACTGTTGTATTTGATGTTCTGTAGAGCAGATTACAAAGAAATATGGTAGCAAGGTTATAAATATTGAAAATAAATAAAAAATAATTACGTTTAAAAATATACAGAAGAAAATCAAAGTTAATAAACACGTCTGCTAGATTCAAAGTTAGTACATAAAAGGCAGTTATGTTCTAACAAGCACCAAATAGTTAAAAAATATAATTTTAAAAAGATGCTTTTTACATATAGTAACAAGGATGTAAAGCATATGAGATCAGATATAACAAGACACAAAAAAGTTATGAATTAATAATGAAAACTTCCTTAAAAGAACTGGAAAATATAATATATGCAAATATGTGGTATAAACATGAATGGTAAATCTCAATATTTTAAGATATCAATTCTCTCTGAATTAATAAATTCAAAGCTAGTCCAAACACAATCCTATCATTTTAAAATATTTGTAATTTGAATGAAGATCCTAAAATAAATATGAAGTACTTGTGGGTTAAAAATATCTAAGAAAGTATTCAGAATAATGTGGTTTATGAGCAAAATTAAATAGCAAGTTAAAGCTATATTAATTAAAATTGTTTATCTCACATAGACAAATACACCAAAAGAACAAAATAGAATGCCCCAAAACTGACACCAAAGCATAGAGTCATTTGACATATGACAGAAGCAGCATTAGAAACTAGTGAGGAAAAGATGAATTTATTGATAAATATCAGACATGTGGCTATATCTTTAGAAAAATGAAGTTACATACCTAATTCATTGAAACATATTCTAGATAGATTAAAGAGCTAAATACAAATGTTTAAAAGAAATATAAGTATTTATACTTATTAGAAACCATAAAAGTACTTTTAACTCATTGGGATTGGGACTTATAAGCAAGACACACACTTTCACAAACATCACTGCCTGTGAAAGACATGTTGCTAAATTTAATTGTATTTAAATTGAAATAATAGCACAGAGGAAGTAAAGCATAAAAAAAGTTTCAGAAGATCTGACAGCTTGCAAGTGCTATTATTCAGATTCAGTACAAGATAAACTGGAAAATTAAAATACAAGCCAATTGGAAATGAACCAAGATTATGAAGAGGACATTATTTATAGAAAAGAAAAACATTGATAGGAATTATAGGTATATATGTATAAAAATGCCCAAGTCAATCAGTAAAATGATCAGTCATTTTCAAATGATTAGTCATCAGGAAAATGCAAATTAAAAGTGTGAGATACTATAGGATAGGCTAACATTGCAAATCTGACAAATATATATTTGGATGAGGATATGAGTGATACTGTATATCTGGTGATACCAGGTAAGGCTGATGGAAATAATACTTGGTATAAAAATATTGGTGTATGTTTTAACATTATTTAATAAAGATAAATATATGCATACCCAATGATGAAAAATTTTCTCTTGTCCTAGAAGAACTCAGAAATCTATATTTTCTCTTCCTTACTTGAATTTTTATCATATTGCCTTACATGTGGAAGGCTTTGCTTACATGGAAATAAATACATAACTTGGCATAGCAAAAGTATTTAATTTCATTGGTGATATATATCTTAAAGATTAAACAAAATTCATTGTTTTACTAAATGTGTCACCATCCTTTTTCTTTGAAGTTGCAAAACACTGTCTTACTGAACAAGATTTTTATCCTCCCATCTCACTAAACTTTGAAAACACTTTGATTCAAACAAATGTTATTATTTAGAAAGGATGTACTATATGGACTCAATCATTGTACCAATAAAATGATAGGATAAAACCTTTCAATTAAATCCACAATAGTAAGAAATTTACTACTAAAAGAGAGATGTTATTAAAGGGAAAAAAATGCAAATGAATTAGTGAATGTTTAAAGAGGAAAAAGTATAAAAAGAAAACTAAATGAGATGCAATTACACAGGACATAAAGGGAATTGTAAAACATTGTTTTCATGGAGCAGACTTGCAAGAGGTAGGAAAAAATAGGTAAAGCTAGTAACAGATAACACTTTCAAAAGTCAAAGATTTCTAATGTTGATTATTTCAACTTGGGCCATTAAAAGCAATTTGAAATGGGGACCTGTAGAACAAGAAGGTAAAGAACCAAGATGCAACGTGGAATGAATTAGAGAAAGCACATTACAAAAATGTACAGATCCTGGGTATATTAAATGTATTAGGCACTGATGATTTGAATAATGAAAAGAGCTAGTAGATGTTTCTTATCACTCACTGAGGATCAGCAAGATATGAAAAGCCTTTAGATATAGCTAAAATAAAAAACAAAGAAGTTCTACTTAAAGGGGAAATTTAATTATCTTTTGTGCTTGCAATTTAACTAACAAAATAAAAATTTTTCTAGTAAAGAAAGATGCACCATAGGAAAAATTTTAGATTAAATACTCTAGTCATACCATATGACTTCAGAATATCCAAGAAAAACAATAAATGTAATCAGTCTTCATAATAACAGGAGTTTTGATTTTGTTCCACATGACATATTCATCAATAGCCCTGGAAAATGGACATTGTTCAGCTGAACTATTAGACAAAAATGCAGTTGTAGAATAAGTGTGGGTGGTTTATCTAAAACATCATTATCAATAGTTCAGGGTGAGACTGGAAGACATAATAAGAAATGCTCTACAGAGACTTGGCCCAGTTCTATTTAACATTTTCATTCATGACCTAGATAACAGCATGGAAAGTGTACTCTTTAAGGATAGGGTTAGCATACTAAACTCTTGTAAAATATTAGGAAAAAATGATCATAAAAATTAAAAAAAAATGGTATAAGTCAATATTTAACAAATACAAATTGGAAAATAGTTTGTACTGATAATACCAGTAAAGTATTCACTTCCTGAATGTAATATAAGTTGAAAATATATTAACCCTATACTACTATTTATAAATCCGAAAAAATGTTTTTGTTAGAATGCAAACATATATTAAGCCCTCTTAGACTCATCTCATATTCAGTTGAGGTTTCAACTTACTTAAAAGACATTTTGAAAAGCTGGAAGGACCAATATAAAACAAATGGAAAGTTGTATTTACATGAAAAATGTAATCCATTGGTGATATCAAGAGAATTTGAAGCTAGAAATAAATAAGGGACTATTTTAAGAAAATACGGATTATTTTCTGTTACCATGAAAGTCAGAATATAATAGCATAGACTTAATTGGCAGTATTGATAAGAGAAGAGACCTGTAATTTAGCTATTAAAATTAGGAAGCTTGGACTAGCATTAGCTCAGTTTGTATCTGGGCTAGACTGGGTCTTAAGTTTGCTTCCAACCCAAGAAAGCACCTGGAGATGAAAATTCTTTGTGTTAATTGATTAATCCACTTATCATGGTATATGTAGGCTGGAAGAATTTCCAGATGGCCCCTCCCAATGACATATTCCCTTGAATAATCCACTTCTCTGAAGTTTGTTCCTTCTAAGCAAAAAATTTTAAAAAAGTGAAAGAATTATACAAACGTACTAAGGTTCCAAATCAATTGACTTTAATCAAAGCTGATATTAATCAAGGCAGATCATCTATGTTAAACAAAAGGTGATCTCTTTAAAAGAGTCTAGAAGTCAGAAACTCAGAATGACAGAGATTCTTTCACTGACTTTCAAGAAGACAGTGATCATGAGTTCTGCAATTGCAAGGAAATGAACCTGCGATAACCTAAGGGAATTATGAAGCTGATTTTTTCACATGCATCACTTGCTGACTCTCTCTATCTGCCACTTTCTTTTTGCCCCCTGGTTAAAAAATTCCCTGCCATGTAATTTTGTCAGCAATTTGTCACAAAAATAATGATTTGTCTATTCCTTTGCACTTTGGGACAGACACCTTACTGAGGATAAACTGCCACAAATTGGCACTCTTCACAGACTATCCATTTGGAACATCTTTCTTAAATATTCACTATATATCTAGGTAGGAGGAGGGGCAACATGAGTGTCAGAAAGTTCTTTAAAAAATAATAAATTTCCATTTGAAAATAATATCCTTTAGTGGAAAAAGAAACACTTTATATTTCTCCATCTATTGACAGAAAGGGGCTATTGGCTCCAGCATACTCACTTATTGTAATAATATTTAAATACATAATATTTGTGAAATCCTGAAAACAATACTCTTTTTCCTTGTTATTTGTCTTTGTGGTCAGGTGCCCACTTGCTTGAATTATTACAATGTGAGCAGTAGAACTGAATAATGATGAGAACACAGGCCCCAAACTGAAACTTGTATGTGCTCTTCTCTAGTTCTATGAACTAGTTAGAAAATTGTCCTTAATTTTCTTTCTGTGCCTTAGAAAAACCTGTTTGTTGTTGTTGTTCAGTCACTAAGTCATGTCCAGTTCTTTTGCAATCCCATGGACTATAGCCTGCCAGGCTCCTCTGTCCATGGGATTTTCCAGGCAAGAATACTGGAGTATATTGCCATTTCCTTCTCCAGGAAATCTTCCCAACCCAGGGATCAAACCCTCAGCTCCTGCTGCTTCTCCTGCCTTGCAGGCAGATTCTTTACTGCAAAGCCACCGGGGAAGCCTCAACCTATCTATTTATTGGAAATAATAATAGTATAATCTTTTAAGAAATTGCTGACTAAAGTAAGTAGCATGACTAAAGTGTGTTTATAGTAGTAGGAAGATTATAGAGGTTGATCATAAGAAATTAATCCCTTTGATATCTAGGCTGACAACTTCTAACATCTGAAGTCAGTAAACTGGAAACCCAGGAGAGTGAATGGTATAGTTGTAGTCCAAAGGCCTTCAGGTTTAAAATTCAATAAGAGCTGATGGTCAGTTAAAGTCTAATGGCAGTAAAAAAAAAAAAAAAAAAGGAAAACAAAACCAAAACAAACAAACAACAACAACAAAAAAAAACACAAACTAATGATATCCCAGATTGGGGCAGTCAGGCAGGAGGAAAATTCTCCTTATGGGAGTAACTGCCTTTCTGTTCTAAGTCTTCAACTGATTAAATGGGCTTGCCCATACTAAGGAGGGTAATGGACTTTATTTAGTCTATACTTTCAAATGTAACTGTCTGGAGAAGCAAGAGTGTTTTCCTTGAGTAGTTGTCAAATAAGTTGCAGTTTGAAGAATGGTTTTATGTTTGTAAATCAGCCTTGATGCGTATAAAATGTCAGTAAGGACATAAGAAACAGGTTGAAGATGTTATGTAGTCTATTTAGGGAAAACGAGATTGCTCTGTATGACTGGTAAAAAGCTTTTCATTTTATGCAAAGGCATTTGAACTTTATCCTATATGCAAGTGGAGTGTTGAAGAAATTTAAAGTAGAGAAATATCATAATTATGCATTTTAGAAACATCCCTCTGGCTGTGGGGTAGAAGAGTGGAGAATAAACTGGAAAGAATTTTAAAATTAAAGACATATGAACTATTTTCTGAAGGACATTGTGGTATTTAACATAAGAAACATCAAGCAAGGATAATAATAATGGCAAAGAATAAACAGAATTAAAATAAGCTGTCATGGAAGCATATGAACTCAGAAAAAAAAAAAAAAGAAAGTTGCTCAGTTGTGTCCAACTCTTTGCAATCCCATGGTCTGTATCCTCCCAGGCTCCTCTGTCCACTGAATTCTCCAGGCAGGAGTACTGGAGTGGGTTGCCATTTCCTTCTTCACGGGATTGACCCAGGGATTGAAACTGGGTCTCCTGCATTGCAGGCTGATATTTTATGGGTTGAGCCACCTAAGGGGTCAGACTTCTTTGCTAAAGGAAATTAATGAAATTCTGTCATCTTTGTTTTCAATTTGAGCAACCAAATTGATCATGGAGTCTTGTACCCAAGTGAAGAATACAGGGGAGGGAAACATTTTTGGTGATTAGATAACTAGTTCAATGATGGGCACTTGAATTAAATGATCTTTAAGTAAATCACCACATTTGTCATTGTGATGGTGGATTTGGCTACTGAAGGAGAGAATATGAAATGATAAGGGAGAAAGATCAAGAGCAGAAATCCAAGGAGCATCAACTTTTATGTAATAGACTGTACAGCAGAAATTCAAAAAGGATTCTGAGAAGAGTTAAAAGCAGTAAGACACACATAAAAACAACATTATAAAATAATTCAGAGTGAAGGGTGGAATGAAAGATCAGGGGAATCTATTTTCAGCCTATCTTTTTCCTCTCCTCTCTCATCAGTGGGCTCTGTGAATCCATCATCTAGTTAATTCTGTCTCTGAACTGTCAGGCTAATTTTTCAGATTTTCTGCCCCATTTAAATTATTTTACTCAGTACTTATAATATTGGTAGCGCTACATTGATAATACTGATAATAAAATGGGTAATATACTTCTACCAATTCCCGGTCAGGCAACAATTAACTTTTGATACAAAGTATGACATGGCAACAGATTCACTTTGTTAGCAATGTTAACATGCAGTTGAGTCCATTTGAATATTCTTTTTTTTGGAAATAGAAAAAAGTAACAAACTGGTAAAATTTAAGATTCCTGGATATTTGTGACTGATTGATCATTAATAATTGTGGCATCCTGCATCATTCCAAAGTGATGTAGCAGTTGTATCTTGAGTCTCTAGAGAGTCAGAAAAGGAAAATTAAAATAGTGCTAGCTTTTTTTTTCCTAATTACTTAAGACATATTGGAAATGGAACTGTTTTCTTTGCTTCTAAACATCTGTGATCTCCTTCAGTTTGTTAGCTTCATTTTGGAATGGTTTCTTTTATCTTACGTACTCACTCCTCCATGCTTCCTCCTTTCGACTGCCCATTTTAGAAAACTAATTTTCTAAAAGAATGTTTAGTTTGTAATGCATGACTTCAAAACAAAGTGAAGAAACTACAGTCCCAAAATGAATAGAATGAAGCATTTTCATTCTGGGAGCCACTTTTTCCTGTATGTGTGTATATATATATATATATATATATATATATATATATATATACATATACGTATATATATATTTTTTAAATAATAGAGACAGCTACATGAACTGAATTTTCTGGCTTTTTCTTTCATGATATTAAATAGATTTTTTCCCATTAGAAAAGTAATTTGTATCTGGGATTAAAAACATAGTGATGACTTTGACATGTGTATATCAATCAGATCCCTCCATCTTAAATTAGACCATAGTTAGGGAGACATAAGCTTCCAGCTTTATACTCTCCATCATTCTAGAATCCAGGAATGTAAGTGTTTGAAATTCTGGGATTGAAAATTGCCTTTTCATGTAGGATCTATGCATGGAGTGTAAACTCAGCAAGTTTGATGGTGAGCTGTGACTGTCATACACATTTGTTCCGATATACTTGTCCAGATCACATCATTTTGCCATTCTGATTGCTTTAGTTTAGAACTTTGGTTGCTATGATACTGTTGCATAAGGGAATGTGTCCTTTAATCTATATTTAGTGCCCAGAATTTTCATTAAAAAAGACACAGCTACTTATATGCATAATAGTTCAATGTATAGTGTGTCAAAGAATAGGAATAATTTAGGAAAGAAAAAGAGAGAAAGAAAGAGATGCTGTTGTTCCATAAGAAGCAAAAGGTACTTCTGACAAATCTATATACCAGAGGACTTGGGAAGCTCAGCGACTTATATCCGTTGCTAAATACAGCAGACAAGCAGTTCACCATAATATCAGAAGACAATGGACAAAAGGACAGAGTTTTGACATTTGTTTTTTAGACAAAGTTCTTAAGTCTTTTTTTGTTAAGGATAGTTTGATTTCCTCTGACTCAGAGTGAATCATAGGGATAGATATGGTTGAGGCATTGTAGCTTTCCCCTATAGCATACTTCATCAAAAGAAAACAGAGGAAGGTATCAATTAAAAACATTTAAAACAGAAACTACTGGTAAGCTATTATGAAAATAAATAACAAACTCTCACAATTTATTCAGAATTTTAACAGTAAAGTCATTTCTTATGAATATACTTATGATTGAAAATATTCTTATACTAATTAATTTTAACTGAAGAACAAACAATAAAATTTGTTTGGCTCTATCACCTTATTAAGAGGAATAGCTATAACAAAATTCTGAAAAGCACCAACTGGCCACATAATCTCTCATTTTCATAGAAAAGGTACTATTTTAATGTCATATAGTCAGTTTGAAACATGTAAATTATGACATGTGAAACGAATTGCGAGTCCAGGCTCAATGCATGATACAGGGTGCTCGGGGCTGGTGCACTGGGATGATCCAGAGGGATGGGATGGGGAGGGAGGTGGGAGGGAGGTTTCAGGATGGGGAACACATGTACACCCATGGCGGATTCATGTCAATGTATGGCAAAACCAATACAATATTGTAAAGTAAAATAAATAAATAAAATTTAAAAAAAGAAAAAAATTAATTATAGAGTAGTTAAAACAATAACCAATGCAAAAAGTAAATCATGTAATAAAGAATTAGAACAGAACTGCTAACACTGTGCATGAACCACATTTAGATTTGACTTTGACTTACAAATAAAGATATTTAAATAAAAATTTTTAAGCTTGATTCTAAACTACACACAGATGTTATAATAAGTGTGGATCTAAATTAGAGTAAAAAATTAGAGTAGAAGAGGTATATCATTGACAGAAGTCTTAATGTTTATTTTAGTATAAAATAATGAGAAACACTCATATTCACTTTATTTTGAAATGCCAATTATAAGCTGTGGTGAAAATAGCATATGTTAATATACTATAGTACTTGCATTTTATTCAGAAAAATTGTAAGCAATCTTTAATAGGAGATACAGAAAGTTCATATTGCAATATATATTTCTGCTTCAAGAATTACTCTATATAAATAAAAACTATATGAGAATATGAGCTGCACTTAAAAATCAGCCACTTAATTGTAGAAAAGCTACCAGAATATTTTGAACACAATATATTATATATGAAGGAATAATTTACAAAGTGATTTATGTAAGTGCTACAGAATTTATTGTTATGTTTATTATTTATCAGAAAAATATGATGGGTTTTCTTTACCTACATCCAATGATATGGAAATTTTTTACATATATCTAACAAATGTGATTAATGAATAATTTACAACCCAGAACAATAGCATTCATATTTTGTTAGCTTTTGTAAAAAATAAAGTCTTCTAAACACATTTTCCAAGTATCTTTTTGACTTTTATACATGCCTATTCTTCTAGAAAAATAAGAAGAAATATTAAATCTTAAAGTCTAATATAAGTCCATTATCATAATGTAAATACAGTGTTTTATGTAATTTCTAATTAAAACTACATTATCCATGTTTATAAATTCTTTTGGAAGTGAATCTGCCCTATCTAAATAAGAGTCATTAGTCAGTTAGACTGGATTCCTTGTCAAATTAATGTTAATATAGTTTTCACCCTTAATTCTGACTTATATCAACCCTCAACCTCCATAGGAAGTGTCTAAGCACCTAATAGCCTGTCACACTCTATAACTATAGAATGTGAACTTGAAAATCCACATAATACTCCTTGTAGCAAAAAAGAAAAAGAAAAAATTTAGAGATTGTATTCTATTGTATGTAGAGGAATTAAATTTTTTATTTAAATAACCTAAATTATATTTGGGCTTCCCTGGTGGCTCAGAGGTTAAAGCATCTGCCTGCAATGTGGGAGACCCAGGTTCGATCCCTGGTTTGGGAAGATCCCCTGGAGAAGGAAATGGCAACCCACTCCAGTATTCTTGCCTGGAGAATCCCATGGAGGGAGGAGCCTGGTAGGCTACAATCCACAGGTCGCAAAGAGTCGGACACGACTGAGCTACTTAACTAACTAAATTTTATATGTTTTGAAGAAACATCCATGTGTTATATCAGTAGAGTGAATTAAAATTTTTCTCTCAATTTTTGATTTCTATTCAGGTATTAATAATCCTGATTAAATATATCAGGGCTTTCTTCTGCCTTCAAATCTTACTTTGAGACTGAAAAGTAAGTGAAATGATTATCACTTCCTATGCTTGCAAGAGAAAAAAATGTTCTCATCTTTCTTGAAATCTTTAGAGTTCACTTTTTAGGTCTGGGTTCATGATCCTGATTTTGAGAAAGAATAGAATGAAATTGAATCTTAAAGATATTTTCAGAATGATAAGCCTAATCTCTGGGATGATATGTTGATTGTAAGGCTCTAAGATAACCCATGATACTGTGTGCATAGCGACCTCCTAGTGGGCTATCACTGATCTAAAATGAAGATGAATCTTACTCACATAATGCCACATTTCCCTGAAGAAAGAGAGCTTGGAAAATTAACAGGGTAGCAGCATGGTATTTCAGTTATTCTCCATTGTGTTTTGTTACTTTATTATTAAACGTGAACAATTTTTTTCCACTCTGTAATTTTAATGTCTAATGAATATGTTATAAATAACTTTATTCCTTCCTCTCCAGGTGTTTAATTATCACACAGCATAGGGGTCTTTTATACTGCCATTTTCCTTTTATACTTTATAATGATATTAACCTGCCAGGACAATTATTTTAGATATTGTCCCCAAAATATATGTAACTCATTTTAACTTAAAATTAGTTCTTCCTCACAATTACCTGCCTCCCCAACACAATCTGTCTTTAAAATTTAGCGTAGGTGAAATCTACTGACATTTAAATTGTGATTAATGCTGTTCGCACCCCAGGTTAGGGTTTTGTCTTTCTGCTTGTCAAAGTATGCCCTTACTGTTAAACTTGACTTGGATTCCTTACCCTGGTTCACTTTACCTAATATAATTTTATTATAATACAGTGTGTGAAAGCAGTCTAGACCTCTGATATCATCCCCACGTATCATTTCCAAAGAATGTGGAATTGTTCTCACTGTTCTTCTTCTACAATAAACTTGTAAAAGTAGAAAACAACTGTAGGTTTTTTCAAAAATTTTTTAATGCTTTAAAGTTTTTATTAGAGTATAGTTGATTTAGAATGTTAGTTTCAGGTGTACAGAAAAGTGAATATATATATATGATTCACTCATTTTAAGATTCTTTTCCCATATAGGTCATTGACTAAAGTTCCTTATTACTATCTCTTTTATATAATAAAAGACTGCAGAATTTAGTTTAGCAGTTTAACATAAGAAAATGATGATGAATATTTCATATTTTCATAATGATAAATATCTTTTTCTTTAGTGACTGAGTTTTAAAAGTTCAGTCATGTATTATTTCAGTCAGTTATTAAACTTAAAAGTTTCATATTAAGCGCCAGGAAAGTCACTGGAACTTTCACCACATCACTGGAACTTGAAATCTCTAACCCTCAATAATTTTATTGAATTTTGTGATCTGAAAAATAAAAGGGAAATATAATCAAACCACATGGCTATGGAGTATATACTATATAAACAAGTTATCAATGTAGGCTTTTTAGAGTAATACTTAAGAGCGGAGATTTTGCACTCAGAGTGTTATTATGTTCAGTGGCTGTATGAACTTACACTAGATACTCTATAAAAAGAAAATATAGTCTTATTTTACCTTATTTTTTCCCCTTGGGTTTTTATGACTTTTTAAAGACTATGTATGACTTTTTAAAGAGCATTTGTTAAATGACTTTTTAAAGAGTATGATATAACGTTGCCAACAGAGGTCCGTCTAGTCAAAGCTATGGTTTTCCCAGTATCATGTATAGATGTGAGAGCTGGACTATAAAGAAAGCAGGTCCGTCTAGTCAAAGCTGTGGTTTTTCCAGTAGTCATGTATGGATGTGAGAGTTGGACTATAAAGAAAGCAGAGGGCTGAAGAATTGATGGTTTTGAACTGTGATGTTGGAGAAGACCCTTGAGAGTCCCTTGGACTTCAAGGAGATCAAACCAGCCAATCCTAAAGGAAACTGACCCTGAATATTCCTTGGAAGGACTGATGCTGAAGCTGAAACTCCAGAACTTTGGCCACTTGACAGGAAGAATGGACTGATTGTAAAAGACCCTGATGCTGGGAAAGGAAAAGGGGACAACAGAGGCTGAGATGGTTGGATGGAATCACTGACTCCATGGACATGAATTGAGCAAGCTCCGGGAGTTGGTGATGGACAGGAAAGACTAGCGTACTGCAGTCCATAGGATCTCAAAGAGTAAGACACTACTGAGTAACTGAACAGAACTGAAAGAGTATGTAGAGAATGCATAGTACCCTGTATGTCTATGGCTCATGTGTAGTAAATAATCACTAAATGTAGCTCGTAAAGCTGTCTGTAACATTTTATCTAGTTTTAGTGGTGTAACTAAATATGTTTGGCAAATTTAGAAACATTAATGGACAGTCTTGTCCTATATTGTTAGTCTTTGTGGCTGTGTTAATATTAGCACCATAAAATACAAACAACAAAGAAGAGCAAGCAATACATTTTCATGTATGTAAAGAATTAAAGAAATATTTTGAAGCAGTTGTGAAAATATACAGCCATAAAGTGAAGTGACAGTCTCTCATCCGCATTGGACTCTTTGCGGCCCCATGGACACTATAGTCCATGAAATTCTCCAGTCCAGAATACTGGAGTGGGTAACCTTTTCCTTCTCCAGGGAATCTTTCCAACCCATGGATCAAGCCAAGGTCTCCCACATTGCAGGTGGATTCTTGACCAGCTGAGCCATTAGGGAAGACCATTTAGGCAAAATGAAGAGTTTCTACCTGTATGTCTTATGTTTTGCTCTTGCCTAACCTCACTGCATGATTTAAGAATTTTAGTTTAAGCATATTTCATTTTGTTTGTGATCAGGGTCATAAACATAAGCATATCAATTCTAGGGGCATTATTCTGTATTCTGTATTCTGTATTTGCCACATAGAGCCTTTGCAGAAAGTTCATATGTTATAGACATGATGAATATATGGTACATTTACTATGTATTTCTTTAAGAAATTTCTTGGTATGAAGTAATTTCTGGAATTTTCAAGGCTCTAGGATTGTTTTATTTTGACTGTTTCCTGAATTGTTAAAATTAAGTTCAGTTCAGTTCAGTTACTTGGTTGTGTTCAACTCTTTTCGACCGCATGAACCACAGCACACCAGGCCTCCCTGTCCATCACCATCTCTTGGAGTTTATTCAAACTCATGTCCATTGAGTTGGTGATGCCATCTAACCTTATCTCATCCTCTGTTGTCCCCCTCTTCTCCTGCCTTCATTCCTTCCCAGCATCAGAGTCTTTTCAAATGAGTCAGCTCTTTGCATCAGGTGGCCAAAGGATTGGAGTTTCAGCTTCAACATCAGTCCTTCCAATGAACACTTAGGACTGACCTCCTTTAGGATGGACCGGTTGGATCTCCTTGCAGTCCAAGGGACTCTCAAGAATCTTCTCCATTACCACTGTTCAAAAGCATCAGTTCTTTGGCACTCAGCTTTCTGTATAGTCCAACACTCACATCCATATATGACTACTGGAAAAACCATAGCCTTGACTAGATGGACCTTTGTTGGCAAAGTAATGTCTCTGCTTTTCAATATGCTGTCTAGGCTAGTCATAACTTTCCTGCCAGGGAGTAAGCATCTTTTAATTTCATGGCTGCAGTCACCATCTTCAGTGATTTTGGAGCCCCCCAAAATAAAGTCAGCCACTGTTTCCACTGTTTCTCCATCTATTTGTCATGAAGTGATGTGACTGGATGACATGATCTTAGCTTTCTGAATGTTGAACTTTAAGCCAACTTTTTCATGCTTCACTTTCATTTTCATCAAGAGGCTCTTTAGTTCTTCTTTACTTTCTGCCATAAGGGTGGTGTCATCTGCATATCTGAGGTTATTGATATTTCTCCTGGAAACCTTGATTCCAGCTTGTGCTTCATCCAGCCCAGTGTTTCTCATGATGTACTCTGCATATAAGTTAAATAAGCTCGATAACAATATACAGTCTTGACGTACTCCTTTCCCAATTTAGAACCAGTGTGTTGTTCCATGTCCAGTTCTAACTGTTGCTTCCTGACCTGTATATAGATTTCTCAGGAGGCAGGTCAGGTGGTCTGATATTCCCATCTCTTTCAGAATTTTCCACAGTTTGTTGTGATCCACACAGTCAAAGGCTTTGGTATAGTCAATAAAGCAGAAATAGATGTTTTTCTGGAACTCCATTGCTTTTTCCATGATCCAGCAGATGTTGGCAATTTGATCTCTGGTTCCTCTGCCTTTTCTAAATCCAGCTTGAATGTAAGTTCACGGTTTATGTATTGTTTAAGCCTGGCTTGGAGAATTTTGAGCATTACTTTCTAGCATGTGATATGAGTGCAATTGTGTGGTAGTTTGAGCATTTTTTTGGCATTGCCTTTCTTTGGGATTGGAATGAAAACTGACCTTTTCCAGTCCTGTGGCCATGCTGAACTTTCCAAATTTTCTGGCATGTTGACTGCAGCACTTTCACAGCATCATCTTCCAGGATTTGTAATAGCTCAACTGGAATTATGCTAGTGGCTCAGATGGTAAAGCGTCTGTCTGCAACACAGGAGACCCAAGTTCGATCCCTGGGTTGGGAAGATACCCTGGAGAAGGAAATGCAGCCCACTCCAGTATTCTTGCCTGGAAAGTCCCATCACCTCCACTAGTTTTGTTCGTAGTTTTGCTTCCTAAGGCCCACATGACTTCGCATTCCAGAATGTCTGACTCTAGGTTGGTGACCACACCATTGTGATCATCTGGGTCGTGAAGGTCCCTTTTGTACCATTCCTCTGTGTATTCTTGCCACCTCTTCTTAATATCTTCTGCTTCTGTTAGGTCCCTACCATTTCTGTCTTTTATTGAGCCCACCTTTGCATGAAATATTCCCTTAGTATCTCTAATTTTCTTGAAGAGATCTCTAGTCTTTCCCATTCTATTGTTTTCCTCTATTTCTTTGCACTGATCACTGAGGAAGGCTTTCTTTTGTCTCCTTGCTATGCTTTGAAATTCTGCATTCAAATGGTATATCTTTCCCTTTCTCCTTTGCTTTTTGCTTCTCTTCTTTTCACAGCTATTTGTAAGACCTCTTCTGAGAACTAAAAGCAAGAGAGTTAGTTAAATGTAATTTGCTGAGAATTTTAATATTTCTGCTGAATCCTATTTACTTTCCTATTACTACATCATATCCTTGATATCATGGAAGCCTTCTGATTTCTTCCTTCACCTCTGTCTCTCTAAACTGTACCTGTGATGCCTTCATTGCAGCTTGTGTCATATCCCAGTCTTCCTTCACCTTCCAAAGCAAAGGCTCTACGGAGAGGCATCCCGTAGTCCACTTCAAGTCAGTATCACTTGAGGAAGTAGTGCTCAAAGGAAGGAAGGTACTTTGATTACCATGTTCTTTGTGCCACAATGATTTCTTTATGTTGATGTTCTCATATTTGTTCCTAGCATTGGCCTAGTGGTGGTATATAGAAAAGGGAGCCATAATATTAATATATTCATGTCTGACTCTTTTGCAACCCCATGGACTTTGCCTGCTTAGTCGTGTCTAAGCCTGTAATGCTCCCCGCCCTCCCAAGGCATCTCTCTCCATGGGATTCTCCAGGCAAGGATACTGAAAAGGATTATCATTTCCTTCTTCAGGGGATCTTCCCAACCCAGGTATTGAACTCACATCTCCTAAGTCTCCTGTATTGGCAGGCAGATTCTTTACCACTGAGCCATATGGAAAGTCTCTCTCTCTCTCTCTCTCTCTCTCTCTCTCTCTCTCTCTCTCTATATATATATATATATATATATATATATATATATATGTATATATATGTATACTGGTGAATATACACATATAATACACATATATATGGAGATTCCCAGGTTCCTCAGTGGTAAAATATCAGTGAATCCTGTCTCCATCCCTTAATGAGGTATGTGGTATGTAACCCAATTAATGCAAGAAATGAAGGCAACTTGGAAATTGATTTACATGTGCTGTTTATTTTATCTTTCTTTTCATACTTAAACCTGGGATCAGCTTGTGTGAAACTTTGGAAACTACCACTAGAACTACTAACATGTAGCTTGCTAATCTCTTCATAAAGTGGATTCATTGATAAGTACATGAAAAAGAGCTTCAATAATCAGACTCTTTCTATTTACTTTAGGTGGTGTTTGATAATTTACTTGAGTAAATTAGTTCTCAATGATTGAAATTATTTCAAATTCTTTGAACATACACAAAATACGTAGGGAACAAGACAGCCTGGGAAAGTGCTAGGTCACAGTGCAAAAAACAAATTAACATACTATACTGCTGACCTTTCACAAAGCACAGAATCTGCTTATTGGTTGTAAAGATTTAACCGTGTAAATCTGTGTGCACCTGTGTGTGTGAGTGTAAGCCTATTGATTGTATGCCCTTTAATTCTAATCCTGAAATACTATGTATTACCATTTTTTTCTTTTTTACTATGCAATTCACAATGTGATGGTATCAAAACTGAATCAGGGAATAGCATAGCTCTTTAGCATCCTTTGTATCATGTAGTTAAGTTGTATTTTGTATACATAATAATGTATACAATACATGATTAATTATAGTAGATTTTTCATGAAGATAACAATTCACTTCTCTCTGATGATTCTTTCTGTTAAGCTCATGATAATATGATTCTTATTCTAGTGTCATGGAGGGAAAACTCTTTCCTTTGCCTAGCTTTAATTGTTTTTCAAAAAATAATTATAATGTTCTTTAACATGAAAAATTCCTTCAGCAGCCAATGCAAATGACTAATGTGTCTAATAAAGTGCACTAAGTTTCAGGAGACACTGCTAAAACTTGAGCCCCAAATCTCTTGTCTGCATTCATATGTTGTCACAAGTAGTCATCTCTTATGTTACTTTAATGATGAAGCCTTTGTTGAACTATAAATGAAGTCAGCTTATAACTTACCGTCACCCCGGTTTTCAAATTGTTGAAGTAATACATTTTACTAACATGTTCCTTGTATCTGGAAGTTCTACAATTTTAAGAAAACTGCATATCTATATAACCTATTAAATGTTCTGGTTTTCATGCAATTGATTTTATTGAGTAAATGATTCATTGCTGTCTTTTCATTGTTTTTCCTAAAATAACTGATGATAAATCAGTCTCATTGCTTGGTGATTAACCTACAAATGGGTAACCTTGATGATAAAATAATCCTGACATATCTCATTACAATGTAATACAATATAATGTAACATAATATAGCACAAAAGCATAATTAATATAATAGGATAAAGTAGATATATTCTGTTCCACAAGATTTATATAGTGTCTACCTTGCCAGACATCACCATGAGGAGCAAGAATAGAAATGAACAAAAAGTGTCTTGATACCTGTTATGTCACTTACTGTCTTTATTGATTTGGATAGTTTTCCTGAATTCTCTGAACCTCAGTTTTTTATTTTATAAAATAACCTAATAATCCATACATCAAAGTGTGTGTGTGTCTGTGTGTATGTGTCTCTGTGTGTAAAATTTCAAGGAAAAAAGCAAACTCATCCATAGCCTACAAGTCCTATATGGAGACTGGCTAATGACAGTCCCATGAGTTTGGGAATGGTTAGTACAAACTCCAGCACGTTCAGTTATCTCTACAGGAGAGTCAAGCATGTCAGCCATAGTAAATGTAGCAGTAAAAATTACAAATATTAAAGTAGCACCAGGAAGGGAGAAGTTTGAGGATGCCTTCACCAAGGAGATGCTGTTTAGTCAGAATTTAAAGAAAGAAAAGGAATTTAATAGACAGATAAAAAAAGAAAAATAGATTACTTTATATCAATAAAATGTGGTTAAAAGACAGGGTGGTAGGAAGGAACCATTAGGAAGTTTAGAATAAGGGGAATATAATGTAAAGATGGATTCTTTTTTTGTTTTGTTTTTTTAACACCAGGGTCAGATGATCTCCTTACCCTATAGCTCTTAGAAAATTTTATGTACTCTTCAAAGCTCATTATTTACCCCTGTACTATTTATTGATGCCAGATACTACATGCTGGAACTACAAAGAAGATATAATGTAAAATGCAAGCATGTGTGCTAAGTCATTTCAGTTGTGTCCGACTCTGTGACCCCATGATCTGTAACTTGCTAGGCGCCTCTGTACATGGGATTCTTGAGGCAGGACTACTGGAGTAGGTTGCTGTGCCCCTTCCAGGGATCGAACCACATCTCTTCATGTCTACCTGCATTGACAGATGGGTTCTTTACCACTAGCACTACCTAGGAAGGCCAATAAATTAAAATATGATAGAGTAAATAACAATTCCCTGTCCTTAAATCTAGTAAGAGAAAGAGTTATAGCTATAACTAAAGAAATACTGCAGTGGTTCTTTAATAGCTACATACAAGATACTACAGGGGCGACTTTCACATCTGCCTGTGATAGAATCCTTGTTACCAGATTAATCATCCTGCCATGACAAACTATAGAATCTAGATATAATATTGTTTCAAAAAATGACTAGTTGAAGCCATCAGAAAATTTTAAAAATCCAATAATTTACTAGTCAATATACCAGAGAGAAGGAAAATATGTTGTGGTGAGCTGAATTTTTCTGTAGACTTTCCCTGTCACAGAATTTTGTTTATTCACTGCAAGAAACAGACCTGTAGAGGAAGAAACAGCCTCAAGCTTGTGGTATCTCACTGAGCTGAGTAGAAAAATATTGGATTTAGGGCTATGGAAGCAGTCAAGGCTTAAAAAGTCAATAACCTGAATATAATGTTACATATCTGGGGCCAGATTCCAAGAAACAAGACTAAAAGCACCATTAAGAGGTTCAAAAGCTAAGCAGAGATTTAAGCAGTCCAGAGTTAGGAGAAAGATGGGAGTACCTGCTGTGCAATGAAAGAGAGCTCCTGGTAAAGTTCTCAAGCTTTCAGCTGAGACCTTTTATTTCTTATCTGAAGTATTGACACTTAAGTTGAGCCCTTTTCAATCTCTGCTAGTATGGCAATGATTCCCAAAGCCCTAGCACTAGCTGCAGGATGAAATAATTTTGTCAAATCTAGATGTATATGTCCAATTTCAACTAACTGTCTCCACCTGGGTATTTGTAGTCTTCTCGTCAAGTGTACCAAGTTCAACTATGAGTATATTCACTTGTACTCACCCTCACAAATTCCTTTTTCTGGGTTTCTTATTTCAGTTAATGTAATATAGTCCCATGTACCCAGGATCCAACAGACACACTTGTGGCTTTTTTATTCCTTTCACTCTCTGAAAGTAATTTTACCCCAGACCCTGTAAATTAATGTCTAAAGTGCCTCTAAGGACTTATTTTCATTCAGATTCTTCTTGTCTTTATCCGGTTGATATCATCTTTTGCTCAACATTATTTTAGTGCTCTCCTAATGGCCCCCTTGCTTCCAGTCCTTCCCTCTCCAATACCCACAATGATTATCATCACTTACTGTAGCACATCATTCCCTCTGTGGCTAATCATAGTCCAGATGAATATACTGGCATTCAAATTCTGACCTCCGTTCCTATAACTGCTCTTTGTGAGTCCTATGACTCCAGATGCTCTTTGCACTTAGATGTGTTCCTCCCTCTGCTTAGAACATCTTCCCATCTTTCTTACCCTTTCTTTACTTGAAGAAATGCCAGTCATCCTTTAAGGCCCATCTTTTCTATGAAGTCTTTTTATTCAGAAATTATTTTAGCTCTTCCTCTATGATTCTATAACTACTTCAGTTATAGTGTTAGGTTCACACTTACGTTGTTAATTGCTTACAAACTCATCTCTTCTTTTATGTGGTGTGCACTATTATTGGACTGGGTGCCCAGTTAGACTGGATTGCCGATTAGACTGGGTACATACTAATTGCCTTGTTTCCTCACGACTTAGCCTAGGACTCTTGGAACTTAAAAAGTGTTCAACTGGGTGATATTTTCTACCTTAAGAACCATTCTTAGTCTGTGCACACCCAATATACAAGGTTGTTGTTGTTGTTTAGCCACTAAGTTGTGTCCAACTCTTTTGTCACGCCATGACTATAGCCTGCCAGGGTCCTCTGTCCACGGGATTTCCCAGGCAAGCATACTGGAGCTGCCATTTCCTTCTCCAGGGGAACTTGCCAACCCAGGGGTTGAGCCCTGTCTCCTGCATTGATAGGCAGATTCTTTAACCACTGAGCCTCCAGGGAAGTCCAAAATATGTAAGGACTGATCTTCTAAAATGAACTCTTTATATCCTTATATTCTGTCATATAGTTAAAAGATTTTTGGGGAAAATGCAGCATTCAAAAAAGCATATAAAAAATGATAGTTCTTACAGCAAACTTCTTTGTTATCCAAATAAGAGTAGGAAAGAGTCTGACTGAAATGAAATCTTAATGATGCCACTTTTAAAAATGGATTTGTCTTCTGATCTTGTATAATTTAGTACATTTCTAGACTTATCTAGATTAATGGTTATCACCTTTCAGATGGATCAGTTGGTTAAGAAGCCACCTCCAATGCAGGAGACCTGGATTTGATCTCTGGGTTGGGAAGATCCCCTGGAGAAGGGAACTGCGACCCACTCCAGTATTCTGGCCTGGAGAATTCCACAGACAGAGGAGTCTGGTAGGCTACAGTCCATGGGGTTGCAAAGAGTCTGACATGACTGAACAACTTTCACCTATGAAGTCAAAAGCCATTATATAAGAATAAGGTAAAAATCATCAGTCTCTGTAATTCCAGCAAAAACATAAATAAAATAAATAATCTATTTATTCATTAATATTTACTATTTCTAGTTTGTCACTTCCTAGGTCCTGTATAAGAACAAGAAAAATAAAGTTGCTGCCACCAATACTATAATTAAAACTCCAACATGGAAAACATCTGAAAAATAATATATTGTTTTTATTTCTGAATAACAAAATGATTTTGGCAAACACATTAGTTTCCAGCATGGACCTTTTCCCCAGGTTTTCTCAGCCTCCTGCAAAAGCAAATAAAATAATAAAATAAAGCTTAATTTTTTAAAAAAAATTAAGGAAAAATCTGAAAGAAAAAAAAAAAACTACATTTATCATGCGATAATATCATGTCCTTAAAAAAGTTATTTAGGGAGTAATGACAATATATTCTTTTCAAGAATAGCATACATCAGGGCTACATTTATAGAAAAAACAATTTATAAATAATGTTAGAAAGTATCACTTCCTCTGTCTGAAATACAAGCAAGTCATTCATTGGTCAGGTATTCTAATGGGACAATACATAATCTTAAAAACCTTCTACAAATAATGCCTGTCTCAGAAATTCATAAATAATATTCCTATCTCTGAAGCATCTTTTCCAGACGTCTCAGTGAGGGACAATCACTAGTGATAATTTAATATAATATTTTATAAGGATGTGTGTTTAGGCCATTTATGGATGCCTACTGATAGTAAATAATAAAGACATCATTGTATTTTTATAATTTTCCTTTAATAATTTGATATTGTGTTATGTGAGGATTTAGTTTTGCTACTGGTATTAACTTTCTGTTTAATTAAGTCAAACTTAAAAGGCAATGAGTTAATTCATAACTATATTTTCGAAGTCCAGCTTAAAATCTATTTTATAGCTTCCCTAGCTATTCTGTAAGTTCCTGGCATAGTCAAAGATGTTTCAACCAAATGTATTATTGAGAGTGAGAAAAAAAATACATAGAGCGGGAGGCATAACTTAAATTTCTTTCAAAACTCTCCTAATCATTTTCCTAAAAATCTATAGAGGTATCAGCTTGGTATATTGAACCACAGAGAAAAACTTTTATTCATGTTGTTTTAAACAGCTCTAAAACAGTGAATTTCCTTGGAAATCACTCTGAAGTGTCAGAGACATTCATCTCAAAAAGTGGTTGCATGACTGATAAATCAATGCTCCTCAAACAAACTATAATATTACCATTGATTCTAATAATCAGAAATCTTACAGAATGGAGAGCATAGGAATATTAAATAGACATAGGGGAATTACTTACAGGTGAAAACTTGTAACAAACTACCTCTTTCAAAAAGAAAACAGCACACTTCCTACGGTTCCTATGGTAGTACCTAATTAAATAATGTAAACCTATAAAAAATGGAGGCAATGACTTTAGGAGACTGTAAAAGTGCAAAAGTAATAGGCTGAAAATGGATATTTTTGTGTTAGATAATTATTTATTTATTTTTTGGTAAGAAGATGACATTGTTTGCAAAAGGAGGAAGAAATACAGAGATACATGAAATTTGTCGAAGACTTCCTAATTGAACGCTAAGTTTGAATTCCTATTACATAAGTCTATAAGATATTACAGTATCTATGTTTAGTATATCTTTTATAAAATATTCTAAGAAAATGCAGACAAAATGTCTTAAAGAAATACTAGCACAAAATGTGTTAGAATGTACCTGACAGCCATGTTTTTAAAAAATCTAAAACTTTTAAAAAGATAAAATTATCCAGAATTTTTAGAGATGATGATAAAAGTTAAGGAAGAATACATACTTTTCTTCCCCCACTAAAGTTTACATCCTCATACTTTTAAAACCTTCTAAAATATAATAAAGGGGTTTTTGCTTCTGTCTTACTCTCAAATTATAATATTTTAATATTAATATTTAATTAATTCTACTTTCTTGTATAATTATTACTTTTTCTATTTTTAGTACAATGATTTAAAACAACATGGAATAAATATTTTACCACTTTGCAAACAAGGACAATGAAAACCAAATAGGTTAAACTATCTGCTTAAGGCAAAGAAGAAAAATTAGAATAAAGTAAGACTCCAAATACTAACATTTTGATACAAATATTTTGGTATTACTGAACTATGGATAAAATGAAATTACTGAGTATTCTTTTTTTCTGGATGCATTTTTTTTTACATTAAAATAAGAAGTTTCTGGTCTTGTCTTTTTCTGAGAAATAGACCTTTCATATCTGTGATTTGTTGTTTGGGATTTAGAAACAAGTTATTACTGTTTTTTTCTGCCTTTGGATATAAAATATATTTTAAAAAGAACAAAATGTTAGTGGTTTCCTCCTATAATTCCTCTTCACGGATACTGAGCAATTTTTTTTTTTATTATAGATGTATGAATATATGTAAATATTTACTAAATTTTAGTAGTAATTAACAATTTTTTGTTGTTGTGAATCATTAAACACTAGATTGTTTCAATATGTGATACCACTGAGGAATTAAATGTGTCAAAACTTCAAACGAGTTGGAAATCATTATTAATTACCAGTTCTGTGCACAATTTTCAAAGTATCTATGAAAGCATTTCTAGGCTATAAATATGAACAAGAAATTTATAGAGAGGAAAAAAACATTTATAGAGAGGAAAAAAAATTTAATTTATAGAGAGGAAAAAGATTTTAACCTTGCAAGAAAGCAGGAAATTGGATACTGATTTTTTTGTGTGTGATATTAGCAAACAATTAAAATATAATAATATCAACTATTGCAAGGATGTCAGTATATGGAAATGGGTTCTCTTATCTACTAAAGCACTTAAAGGCCAATGGACAGCATCCACTAAAATTTTACAAATACATTCTCTATGGCTTAGCAATTTTACTTCAAATTATTGGAATTTAGACTAGCAGAAATACTGCTAAATTAACACAAGAACAAATTGTTCGGTCACTAGGTCTTGTCCAATTCTTTGCAACCTCATGGACTGCAGCATGCCAGGCTCTGCTGTCCTCCACCATTTATCAGAGTTTTCTCAAATTCATTAACCCAGGAAGAAATCACAATGATATTTATAACAGCATTGTTTGTAATAGAAAAATAAAACAAATAAATATCAACTAATACGATTGGATTAAAAAAAAAACAAAATTGAAAGAGACACGTTTACCCCAATGTTCATTGCAGCACTGTTTATAATAGCCAAGATATGGAAGCAACCTAGATGTCCATCAGCAGATGAATGGATAAGAAAGCTGTGGTACATATACACAATGGAGTATTACTCAGCCATTAAAAGGAATACATTTGAATCAGTTCTAATAAGGTGGATGAAACTGGAGCCAATTATACAGAGTGAAGTAAGCCAGAAAGAAAAACACCAATACAGTATACTAACACATATATATGGAATTTAGAAAGATGGCAACAATAACCCTGTATGCGAGACAGCAAAGGAGACACAGATGTATAGAACAGACTTTTGGACTCTGTGGGAGAGGGAGAGGGTGGGATGATTTGGGAGATGGCATTGAAACATGTGTAATATCATGTAAGAAATGAATCGCCAGTCTAGGTTCGATGCAGGATACAGGATGTTTGGGGCTGGTGCACTGGGATGACCCAGAGAGATGGCACGGGGAAGGAAGAGAGGATTGGGAACTCATGTACACCCGTGGTGGATTCATGTTGATGTAAGGCAAAACCAATACAGTATTGTAAAGTAAAATAAAGCAAAATTAAAAAAAGATAAAAACAATGTTAGAATTTTGTGCATTACATCGCTAAGAAAATGCTAGATGAAAAAGAATATGCTATTTTCATAACTTTTCTTCTTTCCTCCTAAATAATTTATTTCCCAACTACACGTGTGTGTGTATTTGTAAATACATAGAAATAATTATGAGAGATTCACAGCCATTAGTAATCAATAATGAGACTGAGACTGGTAGTATTAAAAGCAATATTTGTAACTTTATTCTTAGGTACAATAGTTTAATATTTTTCTGTGAAAATTATGTTATTTATATTACTAAAATTTTTGTTTACAAATTAACTTAGATAATACAATAATAGCTTTGATAAAAAAAAAAAAAGATAATCCTAGACCTAATGTTCATTTAGTTACCATTTAGCTTTATGTCAGCATTGGAATATAACTATTTGCAATTCTACATAATTTTAACCAGATTATAATTCTTATCTATGTCTTGAAATAGGTGATGTCTCACTCTAAACTGTATCATCAAATGCATGCATCACAATGTTATCTAAGAGACACTGCTTTAACAATAGGTATTATAAAATGCTCTAAGTCATTTTGACCCTTCACAAAGCTTAGGTTCTTTTTGCTGGATAATGATAACCTCTGAAGAATTTTGAGGCAGGTGGAGATTAGCTCTACCCCTAGAATCTTGCTATATTGTTAAATGGAAAGAAACTCTTAGGTCAATTTCAGGCACATATACAGAAATCAATTAAGCAAAGCAAACATTAATAGGTAGAAATAAAAGAGTTCATACCACTTATTTTGTAAATTCGGTGAAAACCCAGCTCTCTGACCTTTTGATGCTTCAGCTACACCTTGAAGCATCATAGAAGGAAGACATGCTGTTATTCTAGAGAGATAAAATTTTATTTTACTTTTAGCTGGTAACAAAAATTAGAAATTTTGAACTCAATGGTTGAACATAAGACCAACCATTTGATGATCAAGTTTTGTGAGAATTTTATGCTTTAATAATGCAAAGATGAGGAGTAGTTCTTAATTATTTTAGTCAGTTTCAGTTCAGTTCACTTCAGTCACTCAGTCGTGTCCGACTCTTTGAGACCCCATGAATTGCAGCACGCCAGGCCTCCCTGTCCATCACCAACTCCCGGAGTTCACCCAAAATCACGTCCACGAGTCAGTGATGCCATTCAGCCATCTCATCCTCTGTCGTCCCCTTTTGTTCCTGTCCCCAGTCCGTCCCAGCATCAGAGTCTTTTCCAATGAGTCAACTCTTGGCATGAGGTGGCCAAAGTACTGGAGTTTCAGCTTTAGCATCATTCCTTGCAATGAACACCCAGGACTGATCTCCTTTAGAATGAACTGGTTGGATATCCTTGTAGTCCAAGGGACTCTCAAGAGTCTTCTCCAACACCACAGGTAAAAAGCATCAATTCTTCAGTGCTCAGCTTTCTTCACAGTCAAACTCTCACATCCATGCATGACTACTAGAAAAACCACAGCCTTGACTAGACAGACCTTTGTTGGCAAAGTAATGTCTCTGCTTTTGAATATGCTATCTAGGTTGGTCATAACTTTCCTTCCAAAGAGTAAGCGTCTTTTAATTTTATGGCTGCAATCACCATCTGCAGTGATTTTGGAGCCCCAGAAAGTAAAGTCTGACACTGTTTCCCCACCTATTTCCCATGAAGTGATGGGACCGAATGCCATGATCTTCGTTTTCTGAATGTTGAGCTTTAAGCCAACTTTTTCTCTCTCCTCTTTCACTTTCATCAAGAGGCTTTTTAGTTCGTCTTCACTTTCTGCCATAAGGGTGGTGTCATCTGCATATCTGAGGTTACTGATACTTTTCCTGGCAATCTTAATTCTAGCTTGTGCTTCTTCCATCCCAGCGTTTCTCATGATGTACTCTGCATATAAGTTAAATCAGCAGGGTGACAATATACAGCCTTGACGTACTCCTTTTCCTATTTGGAACCAGTCTGTTGTTCCATGTCTCGTTCTAATTGTTGCTTTAGTCAGTTTACATACCTTGAATACTATTACTTCAGCTGAGAACCCATTGCTGATAATTATACATCATGGTGATTAACAAGCCATTAGTTATATTTTACCAATAGAGACATATTTCTAAGATTTATTATTCTATTTGGAAAAAGCATAGTATTGTTTGAGATATGGGTAGTAGAAGTGCTTTTAGTTCTACTCCCAAATTTAGATTTTCTACCTTTAATTGTAACTGAACACAACTGGAGTACAAATTCTTTATTAAGGAAACTGACAAAACCTATACGTAGCATAAAAAGTGTTTTATGTTTCATCAAAACAATGAATATATTCAGCTTTACCAAAATACATAATATGTATTAACCAAAATTTATTGATAGGACTGTGGAGGTCTTGGTATACATTACTGTGCTATGGTACTCTGAGTAGCACTGTGTAAAGAATATTTGTTCTACTCCATTTTGTTTAAAAATATTTTGTTAATTTCACAGGGAACTTATTTTCTTCTTAGCTCCTCCTATCACTGTAACAGTCAAGATTCTTGATTATAAGAACATAATCCAAATCAAACTGATTTAAGAGTTCACAAAATAAATAAATAAAAGAGTTGGGATCTAAGATTGGCCTAGTCTTGGTTCCATCTCAATCATTCACTGTTTTCTAAGGCTCTGCCTTCTCCATGTATGAAATTCATCTGAAGATTGGCTTTTACTTTATAGAAAAATGGCTGTAGTTCATCTTTCCAGTATATCATGTTGATTGGAGAGAGTATATATATATATCAGAATTGTGAGCAGAGTTTTTATGTTTCACTTTGTTTGGACCATACATTCTTATCTTAAAACACATTCTCATCACTGAAGTAAATACTTGTGATCACAGAAGGGACTGTGTTGATTAGTATAGTCAAGGATTCATGCTTATTTCCATAGATGGGAGTTTGGTTAACCTTCCTGGAATAGCACTTGGAAACTAGGGACGATAATAAAATGGGACCATGGTAAAGAGTAAGCAGTAACAGTGTATGCTTGGAAGAAAACAAACAAGTATCCACTGCAATTATTAATCTCCTACTGTCTCCTGAGAATATCATGGCAAACACTCTAATTTTAAATAGTTTATTTTTATTTTTTAAAATAATTTTTATTTTTACTTTATTTTACTTTACAATACTGTATTGGTTTTGGCATACATTGACATGAATCCGCCATGGGTGTACATGTGTTCCCAATCCTGAACCCCCCTCCCACCTCCCACCCCGTATCATCTCTCTGGATCATCCCCGTGTACCAGCCCCAAGCATACTGTATCCTGCATCAACCATAGACTGGTGATGCATTTCTTACATGATAGTGTACATATTTCAGTGCCATTCTCCCAAATCATCCCACCCTCTCCCTCTCCCTCAGAGTCCAGAAGTCCGTTCTTTATATCTGTGTCTCTTTTGCTGTCTTGCATACAGGGTTATCATTACCATCTTTCTAAATTCCATATATATGTTAGTATACTGTATTGGTGTTTTTCTTTCTGGCTTACTTCACTCTGTATAATCGGCTCCAGTTTCATCCATCTCATTAGAACTGATTCAGATATATTCTTTTTAATGGCTGAGTAATACTCCATTGTGTATATGTACCACAGCTTTCTTATCCATTCATCTGCTGACGGACATCTAGGTTGTTTCCATGTCCTGGCTGTTATAAATAGTTTAAAGCCAAGATGAGATAAATAATATATAAATAATTATTAAAGTATTGAGTAAATTGCTTTTGCTTCTTCATACTGGACTTAATGGATGTCATAGAAACAACTACTTTCTAGATATTAACTCAATATACAGCTATCATAAAATGACCATGTAAAGAGGTCTTCTGAAACTTGTTTTTAGTCATTTGTCTTATGCTAATACCTGGAAGATGTTAAGTACATGGACATTAGTCAAAATGCAATAAACACCATATGAAAAGAGCAAAGGGAAGACACATACTTTTTTTCTCCAGAATGCCGTTTTCCAAGTTAAGATAGATGGTTTAAGAAAGAGAATCCATTTCTACTAGTCTCTGATTTCCTGATATTCTTGATACTAGTTTTATCTTTAAAAGATATTTGAACCAGGAAATGGGATTTGGTCATTTTAGTGTTCTTTGGCCTGGTCACACCACTTTACTTTCATTATGATATTAATAACTCTTTACACTCAAAATACAATTTCTCACTTTTCCAAGTTATTCAAATAGAATACATTTGTAATATGTCCATTTATTTGATTTAAATAATTCATGCCCAGCCAGGCATAAACTCTTATGTCGAACTCCCTTTGCCTCAAGTAATGCAGAAAAGAACAGAAGCTAATAATAATAGGTGTCGTCACATTTAATTACTAGAATTAATGTAAAGACTTTGTAATTACTTTCTATAAAGCTTTTTTTTTTTTTTTATTCAATGAAAACAGGCCAGAAAAGCAGCTAATTTCAGAAATCCTCTGGCTGCTTGCCAACGGTTTTAAGCAGCCAGTGATAGTCAGAGTCATTGGCTCTCTGAAAAACTAAAGGTGCCTGCTAGTGGTAGGTTTCAGTAACACCATTGGGAACTTTCAATTTATCTTGATACTTAAAGTGGCCAGTGGAGACTTTCAATAAACTCAATCTATGTTGAAATCAAAGTGCTATTAAAAACATGGTTAAGCACTGATTTTAGACTTCTGTATCTCTTCTTGGGAAGGTCTCTACCACCTCATTCCTTCAGTAAGAAGTGACTGCTATGATTACACATAAAATTGCACACAATAGTTGTCACGCCACTTTCTTGCCTGGGTTCATAAATGATTGCATTTTTAAATCATGTAGCATTTTCTTAGAAACCATTTAAGGATGAGAAATTTTTCAGGCTTTGAGGACTTGTGCCACATGCATACCTAATTTTCAATATGGCTGTAATTTTTGGCCATGCAACAGGCAACAAATCTTGTATTTTGAGTGTTTCCATTAGTGTAATTTCTGAATCTATCTTCATTCAGCTTATGTCTCCTGAAATACATTTTGCTGATCTGGACATAAATGGGCTGTGAATTGTAGCTGTAGATGGCTTAAAAACATACTTTACGGTGAGCAAACTCTGGATGACTGAAAGAAAATTGACAGAAATACTACAAGAAAAAATATATATCACTTCAATAACCGAGGGATAAACTAAAATCAGAGCAAGAAGAATAAAAACCTGCTCCTTGTCAAAAATTTTTCACATACACCTGATGGATTAAAATGAATTTGGTTATTTCAAAAAAAAAATCCTAAGATTTTTCCATCCTCCCCAAAGTAAAGGATGTACTGGTTGCTTATTGGGCTGGCAGGATATGAGAGGCTGGGGCCCTCAGAAGTAATTCATAGTGGGGAAGGTCAGTGTGAGAAATCAATCCAGAGTCCTTGAGAGTAACCTGGAACCTGCTGAGTAAACACATGTGAATGACAAGTCGAGAGGGACAGAGCTTGATGATAAACAAGAGGCAACATTGAGGTTGGGAACCAGACACAGGCGAGGCAGATTGTGGAAAAGTGAAGAGAGAAATGGCCAAGTGTTATAGAGACATATTTAGCTGTAGTATATTAATAACAATTGCTTTAGAGAGCTATTGAACTTGTTTAGATGTTACTAAAAGCTATTTCCAACAATGTTTGTAATTTATCATTTTAGTTTCTTGTACATGAACTACAAAAATATTTAATACCAGTTGGAATCTTTTTTTTTTCATTGTTGCTGTTGGACTTGGTTCTCTTTTGATTTTCTGATACTTCACTCTCTAGGACCTTGGTGTGAGTGAAAGTCTCTCAGTCATGTCCAACTCTTTACAACCCATGGACTATACAGTCTATGGAATTCTCCAGGACAGAATACTGGAGTGGGTACTGAGAAGGGAAAGACTACCTACTCCACTACTAACTTGGTGGTCCTGTTAAAATTGGAAAGTCCTTTCAGTATTTGGGTGCATTATTTGCTTATTTTTAATTTTTTTCTTTATTTATTTTGTTAGTTGAATGTTATCTTCCCTGATCAATCTATTTGTTAAACTGTTTTTTTTTATACTCTTCTTGTTTGCTCTTACTTCAACAGAACTATATTTATTATACATATTTCCAAAATTTGCAAATTTCTTTTGCTATTCACAATTTTACAACAAACTTTTCTTGTTTATATTTTATAGTCTCAATAACTTATCAAACAGCTTTGAGGATACACACTTAAAATTGTAAAAATCCCTAGTTTTTCCCTTGTTATCCAAAGTACTGTTTTCTCAAAGACGGTGACTTTGGCTTTTGGTTAATATTCAAGAATAAAGACTTAGTTTGGATTACAGCTTCTATTTGGATAAATTTCTCAGTATGTGTGCTTTGTTATTCAACCTGTTTGGCTTCTCTGGTGGCTCAGGTAGTAAGACTCCTACTGCAATGAGGGAGACCTGGATTCGATCCCTGGGTTATGAAGATCCCCTGGCAAAGGGAACAGCTATCTACTCCAGTATTCTGGCCTGGAGAAATCCATGAGCAGAGGACCCTGGCAGGCTACAGTCGATGGGGTCGCAAAGAGTCGGACACAACTGAAAAATTTTCACTTTCAATCATAGCTTCTTATATTTGAATAAATTTCTCAATATGTGTGGCTTGTTATTCAATCTGCTAGAAATACTTTAGCAGTATTTGCATGTTGATCAATATAAATAGGTGTCTTGGGTTCCCTTTGTTTTTTTTTTTTTTTTGAAGGGGGAAAATCACATTTATTTTTATTTTTATTTTTTTTTGAATTTTAATTATTTATTTTATTTTTTTAATTATTATTATTTTTTTTAATTTTAAAATCTTTAATTCTTTGTTATGTATTGAAGTTTAGTTTCTCCAAAGTCCTACTTCCTTGATTATAAGTCTGACTGTCAGATGAAGATATTGGAGAGAAATGTGGGACTTTCAGGCAAGCTTTGGTAATGGTATGTTGAAACCAAAAGCAGTAACGCTGTTTCTCATATCCTTCCCCTGCAAACTTCAAATGATATGAAAAAACTCTGAAGTCCTAACTTGGTCTTAGAAAAGTTTTTTTTCTCCTAGCCATTCAAATTCTATAAACACAACTCCAGTATTTTCCTTAAGAAAAGCATCTGGTGCTAAATCTCTGTTTAAACTGAGTTGGTGGATGGAGGATGAGTTGGGCCAAATGACTTAGCAAATTTTACCACAGAACACCACAGTCCATTTGCTGCCCCACTAATGCCAACTGTCGAATCTTACCAGTCTCAAAGTCATGGGCTTTAAAAAAAAGAAAAAAATTAACCTCTTCTCTTGCTATCTTGTGCTATCCGCACCTCTTCTCTTGCTATCTTGTATTTTTGCGCAAAATTGCAGCTTCTTCTCTTCTGATTAATTTCTCATTTTGTATGCCTTAATTTTCAACCTGTCAGATATATTTTAAATTTTGTTTGCATATTAATGACCCATCCCTGCTATGAAAACTATACTCATCCCTGTTACAGTTTTAGTACTTTGTAATTCATGGCAATACAAGTTAGGGAGAGCTAGATGGCAGATAAAGTTTCTCTTTCTACTAACTTCAAAATTTTCTAGTATGATTTTTCTGAAACCAAAGAACGTATTAGTTTCCTGTTCTTGATGTAACAAATTGCCACAAACTTACTGCCTTATAGTAATACAAATATTACATATTGCAGTAGAAAAGTCTGAAAATAAGTCTTAAGGGACTAAAAGTTTCAGCACCATTGAGTTTCTTCTGGAATTTTCTAGGGAAGAATCTATTCCTTACTTTTTCCACCTTAGGGAGTCTGCTTGGATTCCTTGGCTAATGGATGAATCACACTCAGTTCAGTTCAGTTCAGTCGCTCAGTCGTGTCTGACTCTTTGTGACCGCATGAATTGCAGCACGCCAGGCCTTCCTGTCCATCACCAACTCCTGGAGTTCACTCAAACTCATGTCCATCAATTCAGTGATGCCATCCAGCCATCTCATCCTCTGTTGTCCCGTTCTCTTCCTGCCCCCAATCCCTCCCAGCATCAGGGTCTTTTCCAATGAGTCAACTCTTGGCATGAGGTGGTCAAAGTACTGGAGTTTCAGCTTTAGAATCTGTCCTTCCAAAGAACACCCAGGACTGATCTCTTTTAGAATGGACTGGTTGGATCTCCTTGCAGTCCAAGGGACTCTCAAGAGTCTTCTCCAACCCCAATGTTCAAAAGCATCAATTTTTCGGTGCTCAGCTTTCTTCACAGTCCAACTCTCACATCCATACATGAATATTGGAAAAACCACAGCCTTGACTAGATGGACCTTAGTTGGCAAAGTAATATCTCTGCTTTTAAATATGCTATCTAGGTTGGTCATAACTTTTCTTCCAAGGAGTAAGTGTCTTTTAATTTCATGGCTGCAGTCACCATCTTAAGTGATTTTAGAGCCAAAAAAAAAAAAAAGTCTGACACTGTTTCTACTGTTTCCCCATCTATTTCCCATGAAGTGATGGCATCAGATGCCATGATCTTAGTTTTCTGAATGTTGAGCTTTAAGCCAACTTTTTCACTCTCTTCTTTCACTTTCATCAAGAAGCTCTTTAGTTTTTCACTTTCTGCCATAAGAGTGGTGTCATCTGCATATCTGAGGTTATTGATATTTCTTCCAGCAATCTTGATTCCAACTTGTGTTTCCTCCAGCACAGCGTTTCTCGTGCTGTACACTGCGTATAAGTTAAATAAGCAGGGTGACAATATATAGCCGTGACACACTCTTTTTCCTATTTGGAGCCAATCTGTTGTTCCATGTCCAATTCTAACTGTTGCTTCTTCACCTGCATACAGGTTTCTCAAGAGGTAGGTCAGTTGGTCTGGTATTCCCATTTCT
This sequence comes from Budorcas taxicolor, assembly GCF_023091745.1. NCBI lineage: Eukaryota > Metazoa > Chordata > Mammalia > Artiodactyla > Bovidae > Budorcas > Budorcas taxicolor. The sequence continues at coordinate 94,855,996 of NC_068910.1, forward strand.
TTCAGAATTTTCCACAGTTTATTGTGATCCACACAGTCAAAGGCTTTGGCATAGTCAATAAAGCAGAAATAGATGTTTTTCTGGAACTCTCTTCTTTTTTTCAAGGATCCAGCAGATGTTGGCAATTTGATCTCTGGTTCCTCTGCCTTTTCTAAAACCAGCTTGAATATCTGGAAGTTCATGGTTCATGTATTAATGAAGCCTGGCTTGGAGAATTTTGAGCATTACTTTACAGGCGTGTGAGATGAGTGCAATTGTGTGGTATTTTGAGCATTCTTTCACATTGCCTTTCTTTGGGATTGGAATGAAAACTGACCTTTTCCAGTCCTCTGGCCAATGCTGAGTTTTCCAAATTGGCTGGCATATTGAGTGTAGCACTTTCACAGCATCATCTTTCAGGATTTGAAATAGCTCCATTGGAATTCCATCACCTCCACTAGCTTTGTTCATAGTGATACTTTCTAAGGCCTACTTGACTTCACATTCCAGGAGGTCTGGCTCTAGGTGACTGATCACACCATCATGATTATCTTAGTGGTGAAGACCTTTTTTGTACAGTTCTTCTGTGTATTCTTGCCACCTCTTCTTAATATCTTCTGCTTCTGTTAGGTCCATACTGTTTCTGTCCTTTATTGAGCCCATCTTTGCATGAAATGTTCCTTTGGTATCTCAGATTTTCTTGAAAAGATCTGTAGTCTTTCCCATTCTGTTCTTTTCCTCTATTTCTTTGCACTGATTGCTGAGACAGGCTTTCATATCTCTTCTTGCTATTCTCTGGAACTCTGCATTCAGATGCTTATATCTTTCCTTTTCTCCTTTGCTTTTCACTTCTCTTCTTTTCACAGCTATTTGTCAGGCCTCCTCAGACAGCCATTTTGCTTTTTTGCGTTTCTTTTCCATGGGGATGATCTTGATCCCTGTCTCCTTTACAATGTCACGAACCTCCATACATAGTTCCTCAGACACTCTATCAGATCTAGTCCCTTAAATCTATTTCTCACTTTCACTGTATAATCATAAGAGATTTGATTTAGGTCATACCTGAATGGTCTAGTGGTTTTTCCCTACTCTCTTCAATTTAAGTATAAATTTGGCATAAGGAGTTCATGATCTGAGCCACAATCAGCTCTTGTTTTTGCTGACTGTATAGAGCTTCTCCATCTTTGGCTGCAAAGAATATAATCAATCAGATTTTGGTGTTGGCCATCTGGTGATGTCCATGTGTAGAGTCTTCTCTTGAGTTGTTGGAAGAGGGTGTTTGCTATGACCAGTGCATTCTCTTAGCAAAACTCTATTAGCCTTTGCCTGCTTCATTCCATACCTCAAGGCCAAATTTGCCTGTTACTCCAGTTGTTTCTTGACTTTCCACTTTTGCATTTCAGTCCTCTATAATGAAAAGGACATCTTTTTTGGGTGTTAGTTCTAAAAGGTCTTGTAGGTCTTCATAGAACCGTTCAACTTCAGCTTCTTCAGTGTTACTGTGTGGGACATAGGCTTGGATTACCGTGATATTGAATGGTTTGCCTTGGAAATGAACAGAGATCATTCTGTCGTTTTTGAGATTGCATCCAAGCACTGCATTTCAAACTCTTTTGTTGACCGTTATGGCTACTCCATTTCTTCTAAGGGATTCCTGCTCACAGTAGTAGATATAATGGTCATCTGAGTTAAATTCATCCATTCCAGTCCATTTTAGTTCGCTGATTCCTAGAATGTTGATGTTCACTCTTGCCGTCTCCTTTTGACCACTTCCAATTTGCCTTGATTCATGGATCTGACATTCCAGGTTCCTATGCAATATTGCTCTTTATAGCATTGGACCTTGCTTCTATCACCAGTCACATCCACAGCTGGGTATTGTTTTTGCTTTGGCTCCATCCCTTCATTCTTTCTGGAGTTATTTCTTCACTGATCTCCAGTAGCATATTGGGCACTAATCGACCGGGGGAGTTTCTCTTTCAGTATCCTATCATTTTGCCTTTTCCTACTGTTCATGGGGTTCTCAAGGCAAGAATACTGAAGTGTTTTGCCATTCCCTTCTCCAGTGGACCATATTCTGTCAGACCTCTCCACCATGACCCACCCATTTGGGTGGCCCCATATGGCATGGCTTAGTTTCATTGAGTTAGACAAGGCTGTGGTCCTTGTGATCAAATTGGCTAGTTTTCTGTGATTATGGTTTCAGTGTGTCTGCCGTCTGATGCCCTCTCTCAGTCCCTACCATCTTAATTGGGTTTCTCTTAACTTGGTCGTAGGGTATCTCTTCACGGCTGCTCCAGCAAAGTGCAGCCACTACTCCTTACTTTGGATGAGAGGTATCTCCTCAGGGCCACCCCTCCTGACCTTGAATGTGGAGTAGCTCCTCTCAGCCCTCCTGCACCCACGCATACGCTGCTCCTAGGATGTGGTGTTGCTCCTCTCAGCCACTGCCCCTGACCTCAACCTGGGGTAGCTCCTCTCCACTGCACTTTTGCACAGTCCTTCGCAGTCAGCGTGCTTCACTACATCCGCTTAATTGTCATATCTCCTCTCACTCTCCTGCCTCTTTGTTATAAGAACCGTTGTGATTACTTTGGGCCCACATGAATAATCAGGATTATCTTCTTATCCCAAATTCTTAACTTTTAATCACTTATGCAAAGTTCCTTTGTCCAGGAAAGGTAACATATTTACAGATTCCTGGGATTAGGATATGGACATCTTTAAGGAGCCGTATTCTGCTCACCAGAAGCATGTTATTAATGACAGAAAGTCATCAATCCACATCCTGGCACATCCTTGCTAATTGCTAAAGCGATATACCATCAACTATATATCATAATTTATTTAACAAATATTGTTACTGGCATGTCTTCAATGTAATTGAGGATACAAATTACAAATAATTATTTCAAATATGAGCTGAAGGTAAGGATAAGGTTTAGGTAGCCAAGACTGAACCATATTGTTTAGTTTTGACCATTTCCAGTGGTATATGTGATTATTATAGATGTTTTTTGCCAACTGAGCTTCCAGGACTTTAGGTATAAATTGCTATCTGCAAATGGTTTTATGGATATAAAATAAATAAAGAATATGAAAATTTTCCAAGTTTATTTCTTTATTTTGGAGAAGAGAAAAGAGTGTCAAGGTATTTGAGAACTTACAATCTGTGTCAACATAGAGTTAAAAAGCTAAATTCTCTGAATGATGTACATTTTATAACATGCCAGGTGGCACTAGTGGTTAAGAACCTGCCTGCCAAGGCAGGAGATTTAAGAGATGCTAGTTTGATCCCTGGGTTGGGAAGATCCCCTAGAGGGGGAGATAACAACCCACTCCAATATTCTTGCCTGGAGAACCCCATGAACAGAGGAGCCTGGTGAGCTATAGTCCATAGGGTCGCAAAGAGTCAGACATGACTGAGGTAACTTAGTACATGCATGTATTTATATATAAAAAATGTGTATATATATATATATATATATATATATATATATATGTAGTATAATATATATATCAATTATATTATAATATATAATAAATATTCCACAAAATTATATATCAAAATTATTTTCCTTAAGTAACTAGAAATCATAGTCTCCTGATTTTCAGATATTTGGGAACTGACTCACTACTTTACATTGTTAGTTTACATTATGCAGTGGTAACAAAGTAGTTAAAAGTGAGTATCTGTGACAAGGAAGTTGACAGTGTTTAGACATATTCAGAAAATCGCTCATCACCTCTAAAAACTAGGAACACATGTGAATTATCAGACTTGCCTGAAACTGAATCTTTAGGATTTTCATAATTAGGAGAGAAATGCTGATGCCTCCAAACTTGCAGTCTTCACCATCTCTGATACAATTTGTCTAAACAAGTGATAAAAGGGTAAGAGAGTCAGCTAAGAGAACTCTCATGGACTACTTAAGAACAAGAATTGAAACTGATATTTTCTTTATATTCTCTACATTACTGAGCCGAGTTTTGGTTTGTTGGAGCTCAATTGGTACTTGCTGATAGATAAGTTGAATTTTAAGAAACAGTTTCCCCCAAATTATTGAGAAGTTCAGGATGGAAATGTCTATCTCAGTCTCCAGGACTAGTTTCTTAAAGGATTCAGTGCCATTGACTAGTCTCCATCTGTGATGCCTCCTTAAAAATGACCTCTCTGTAACTTAAAAAAAAAAAAAAAAAAGTCAAAACACTCATTACTGTGACTTCAGTTTGAACACAGGTTTCTTCTAGAGAATATAGACAAGACAGAATGACTATTCTCTGAAGTTCTTACAAGCAAAATACACCTTATAACCACTGACTGTTAACACAGAAAAAATATCATGTATGTATTGATTTATAAAGAGATAAAATATTGTTTTCACAACCAGATTGCTTACAGAAACTATGTTTGATAAATTAAACTTCAGAGTTTAGTCAAGACAGCTATATCATCAGCAAGTTTCAGAGACCTGAAGTTGAGATCATTTTAATATTAAACAGACATTTCCCATCCTATGCTGATCATTATTTATAAATGACTTCAATTGCCAAATTAAAGAATTGTGATATGGAACTGCAAAAATGTATCATTAAATTACTGGATTTTAAAGAAGAATGCTGGGAGACCCTGGGGTGCTACAAGCAGCAACCCAGTGTGCTGTGAAAACACATTAACTTTGGAAGATCTGTTCTACCACCACCATCTGACCCTGAAATAAATCCCAAACAAAACAACACAAAACAAGAAAACAAACAAAGCCCTGAAGAGGTACAGAATGCTTCATCTTTGAGCAGCACAACAGAAAATAACTAACACTGTTAGGCACTGAAAGGTACAAAATGCCTTCAAAGCTGGAGTAATTGACCATCCATAGCCACTAAAATAAAAGACAGGAAAGGGAGAGTGAAAAGTCATTGCTCACCACAGTAGTTTTTGTCATCCTATATGGCTGGCTTTTCTTATTTCAAAGAAGAGATATTAATATTATTTGGAATATGAATGAGAAAGTTCATATTTTCCTGATAGTGTAAGAGTTATTTGTTCCTATTTGATTCCTTTGTGAAAATTTTAATTACTGAATTTTGTCTTATGTCTCCTTGATTTTTTCTTATATTTACAGAGAAAACTGTTGTTTTCTACTATTAGAAATAAAATTGGAAGACCTATAATTTGTGTGTAGTTTTGCAGATACTTCTGTCTCAAGAAATGAATGAAGAAAAGCAAATATCCTGTTGTTTTATTTTGGCATAATAGTTCTAGTAGCCAGAGAATTCCCTCCAGAACTAAACATGGCATACTGATTTATCCCTGCAACAAACACTTTCTTTTTAACTTATACAGGATCCTCACACTAGCCAGTGTATTGCCATTTTTCTCTGACTAGCCTACCACTTTTTTTGAAATCAGCCATGACAGTGAACTACCCTAAGTGTAGGACAGCCATCTACACCAAAGCAGGTGAATCAGTAATGGCTTAACCCATTCGATCCAACCAAGCAAACTTCTCCTATGAACTTTACTGCTTCATCATTGCAGTTGTCAAGTCAAGGAGTGATTTTACTGTGTCACCAATCAACCTTTCATATCCCAAGACCCAAAAACATTTAGAGAAAAAGGAGAGTGCTGCTCTGGTCTTTCTTAAAGAGGACTGATATCCATTCACTTCAGCTCCCCGCCCCCATCTCTAAAAGAGATGGTAGTGAAAAACTGCATCAACTGACAGAAGAATGTTCTAAGATGGAATTCTCTCACTTGCTTTCAGCTGTCATTAGTAGAAGTGAAGAGGAAACTATCAGGCTGCATTGTCGTGTGTACATGGAGTCTGCATATTCTGGGTAGCTGGGACTAGTTACAAGAGCCCTTGTGTTGTCCTGGGCCTTACTGACATTTATATCCTTTCAGAGAATACCACCTTCAGGTGGGGCTCCTGTCTTGTTCATGCCATACTCAGGGGCATCGGTGCAGAAATGGTAGACTTAAAAGAATGCATGGAAAGAAATCCAGAAACAGGACTTGATTTGCCACAGTTGGTGTGCCACATGGAAAATGAAGGCACCACTGAAGCAGATAAATACTACTGGTGTGGATAAATATGGGGATTGCCACAAATATTTCTAATATAGTTTATTCAGGTCATTGGTTATTTGCATAATCAATAGCTGATGTCTGAAACACTTTGAGGTCCTCCAGAGATTTGTATCTCAAGTGATCATTTAGCAAATAGCAACCAACTCCAGTATTCTTGCCTTGGAAATCCCATGGATAGAGGAGCCTGGAGGGTTACAGTCCATGGGTGGCAAAGAGTTGGACGTGACTGAGTGATTATCATTTTCACTTTTCACTTGATACCCTTAAGCTAGAGAGAAACTGAGTAGAGGAAGTATCTCTAAAGCCCTGGGGATAGTGGAACATGCACACAGTGGACTTATCTAGTGGGAGCTGAAACCAGAGAGAAGCAGCAGCCTTGACCAGAAAGCCATTAAAAGCTGAAACTGTGACAGGAATAGCTTGAATTTAGCCCTCAACTCTCCAATTTTCCACCAATATCTCCCAAAGATAAATCCTAGTTTGTGACCAACAAACTGACAGAAATTTCAAAGTGGCACATGTCAGGTGCCTTGCAGTGCAGAGAAGATTAGAAGAATGGATGCTTATGAGGGCAGCCAAGGAGATGTGGGAATAATTTTCAAAGGATCACTAATTCTTGTGATCTATCTTGTTCTTGTAACATGAAATACTGGCCCTCTTTCTGGAGTAACACTCTCCCCACCCATTGCCTTCTACCAACCATCACTTCTGATACCTTTTTGTTGTACAAACAGCCTGGTTAAAAAATGTGGCATAAAATCTATGTGCTCAGTTACTTAGTTGTGTCTGAATCTTTGTGACCACATGTACTGTAGACCACCAGGCTCCTCTGCCCATGGGATTTTCCAGGCAAGAATGATGGAGTGGGTTGCCAATTCCTTCTCCATGGGAGCTTCCTGATCCAGGGATTGAACCCATGTCCCCTATAGCTCCTGAATTGGCAGGGAGACTCTTTGCCATAGAGCCACCTGGGATGCCCGCAATCTATGAGCTCTTGTGAAAAGTAGTGACTTGTCAGTGAAGATTTAGAACAATAGTTGTAAAAGAGGTACTTAAACATTTATTCTCCAGTGTACGTGAATATTCAAGTATCATCTCATCTTATTCAGGTCCAAGAATCATCTCTCTGCATTCTTTATTTGTAAATGCATCGTGTCTGGTTGTTTTAGCCCATTTGGCTGCTGTGACAAATAAACTGGGTAGCTTAAACAATGAATATTTATTTCTTATAGTTCTAGAGGCTAGAAAATTCAAGATCAATATACCAGTAGGTGCAACATCTGGTAAGGGCCCACTTCCTAGCTTACAGATGGCAGTATTCTTCCTGGGTCTTCATATGAATTAAGGGCTGAAGGAGCACTCTGAGATCTGTAATAAGAGCACTAACTCCATTCATAAGGACTCTGCTCTCATGACGTAATCACATCTCCAAAGCCTACTACCAAACATCATCACATTGGGGATTAGATTTCAACATATGAATTATGCGGAGCCACAGAGATTCTACAGCAGCTGGCTTATCTGATATATCTCATCACAAGAAAAAGATAGATACTTGGCTGATACTCACTGTTCCATGCCTCTATATGCAATGCAAAATGTGTCTATTGAAGACATACGAATCTTTTAGCCTTTACATTTCTTTTATATTTGTGTATTTTGAGAGTTTCATCTTTACTCATTATGTTGGTTTTCTATAGCACTGCCCATAGAAGCTGATTCCTGATGACTCTTAAAAACTGTTGCTATGTTTGTTGATGATACCCACAAATCTAGTCTTACCCTTAATTACAGAAAATTGTGAACAATAATTCAGTTTTTGGTCATGATAAGTTAACTATTAAGAATTTTATAAAATTAGCATAGAATAACACATCTTCCAAAAATATTACTCTGAAAATCTTTAGACCATAACCATTTCATTTCTAGGTTGGAACCTTCCAATTTTAACTGCACATATGTATTTTTCACCTACCATCAGAAGAGATAATAAATAAGTTTGTCCTTTATCTGGAAGTGTTTAAGACCACTCTAGAAAATACTGCAAATGACCATACTGATTGAAGGACTAGTTAGTATTGTGGAACAACAGTCTTACTCTCTCAGAGAAGACAGTTGTACTAGTTTCGTAGGCCTGCCATAACAAAGAACTACAAACTATATGGATTAATCAACAGAAATTTATTATCTCACTCCTTTAGAGAATAGAATTTTTTCTTCCAAGGATTATGAGGGAGAAACTTTACCATGCCTGTCTCCTAGTTTCTGGTGGTTTGCTGACAATGTTTGGCCTTATTTGGCTTGTGACAACTTAATTCCCGTCTCCCCATGACCTTTTCTCTGTCTCTCAGTGTCTATGTCCAAATTTACCCTCTGTGGATGGACACAGACATATTGGATTAGTGTTCATCCTAATGAATTCATCTTAACTTGATCTCCTGCAAAGCTTCTATTTCAAAATAAGGCCACAGTCATGGGTACTGGGCATTAGGACTCCAAGATATTTTAGAGAGTCATTGTTCAGTCTCAAATACTACTCTTGAATGACTGTCTGATGTTTGACATGGAACTTGCAGAAGTAGTAACGGCAATGGCTCCTGAATGTTGTGGAAATTAGATAGGTGACCTGGTTGAAATCAAATGGGGGTGATCTCTTTCAGCCCACATGTGTGGCTCAAGTCCAAGGATTAGCAATGAGTCGTTGGAGAACGTGAGTTCTAAAGTAATCTTACTTCTGACATGAGTGATAGTTCACCAAAATCATAGCATTAGCACCATTCTGGCAGCTTAATATTACACGATCCTATGAGACACTCCTATTTCTCCCATTATTTTGGTGGTATGGAAGTACTTTTAGATTTTTAATTTTCTGTTTTTGTTTCTTATTACCTTAGAAATCACTATAGTGATAGACACTAGCTTATACAGAAGAAAAGAACAATATGACCAGTATCCTTTCATTAGGTAGTTAAAAATTAAAAAGTGCTTCCAGATAAACATACTGTTTATGATATAATGTATAGCCAAGTGAAGGGTTTCCCAGGTGGAGTTAGTGGTAAAAACCTATCTGCCAGTTCAGGAGATGTGAGAGACATGGGTTCAATCCCTGGGTTGGGAAGATCCTCTGAAGAAGGGCATGGCAACACACTCCAGTGATCTTGCCTGGTGAGTCCCATGGAAAGAGGAGCCTGATGAACTATGGTCCATAGGGTCGCAAAGAGTTGGACACAACTGAAGCGACTTAGTATACACATAGCCAAGTGATACATAAGTATGAAATGATTCTCAGTTTTACTTTGTATTAAAATCTATGATATCAAGCAGAATTTTCTCTTAGATATTGAATCAAGTAATTAAAAGAATAGAAAAGAAAAGTATTCTATTTACATTGAAATTAATAAATAAATTTGCTATTTTTCTTCTTTTAGGGTTCATGATGATTCTCTGAAAAAAGAACTCTAGGAGCATATAACTTGACACTTTAGTCTCTCATTCAAGGATACATTGACAAAGAAAAGTAGCTAGGTAAAAATCATTAATGTCAATATTAAAAATTCTCATTGAATAAAACAAATGGAGAAGTATTTTATAATCTCTGACTTGAAGTACAGATTAAAAAATATATTTTAAAGTTACTCTCAAAAGATTTTTTTTCATTTAAAAGGAGATAGCTGATATAACATTCTAATCTCAAAGTATGTGAAATTTCAAATTCTAAGGAGAATATATGTATAGCAATGTAATTATCTAAGTAGTTTTGAGGGAGAAAAAAGTTTTATTTTAATGAAGATTTATTATTTCACTAAATTAATATTAGTTTGACTAAATTCAGTTTTTAATTCAGTGATAATTCAGCATATGAGATACAGGCTTTATCATAGTCTAAAGGAAAATGATTGAGTAAAAACATTTACAACAATATTTTTGTTATCTTATGACTTCATGAGATATTTATATCATGGGACCAGAGTCTGTTTCTCAGTATTTTATAATCTGGATATTAATTTTTATCAGTCTATCTAGGGATGTTCATGTGCTAGTATATTCATCCAAATAACAATAGACTAATTTGAAAGTCAGAAAGCAATTTTAAAACTGTGCATGGAGACATCCAAATGTTTAATCATGATCTCCATTTACATGCTAACTCAATATTTTAATAGCTTCCTGCATGCTAAAGAATTAAGTTTATATTGGTTTTGCCACACATCAACATGAATCCACTGCGGGTGTACAGATGTTCCCAATCCCGAACCCACCTCCCACCTCCCCGCCCAATAATAATAATAAATAAAATTTTTTTAAAAAGAAAGAAAAAAAAAAGTATTAAGCTTAGTATATTTATCTTGACATGTAACACTCAGTGACCTTATTTTGAACGTATTTCTCCACTTATTTGTAACTACTCTCTCCATACCTGTTATATTCCAGAAATTTTTCCAGTTTCTCCTTTTCCTTTTATGAATTAGCTACATTATATCCTCCACTTGGCAAGCCATTTCTCTTTGCAAGAGCTATTTGACTCTTTTCAGATTCGGCTCATATTATTCCTTTCATGAAAATTTCTCCTTTCCTACCCTCAGTTTCTAAATACCAAATGAAGAATTATTATTTCTTTTCTTTATCCTTTCATTTAATATTGTAGCTATGTTTTCATGGATTTATTTCCCCTATGATTATACACTCTGAAGGTAGTAAATAAGACATTGACAGATCAATTATTGCATTCTCCATAGATTTATGCAAGGTGTCTTCTACTTAGCATTTTTTCAATAAAATAATAATTTTATTAAATATGATGAGATTTTAAAAAATAAGTAAACAAAATATTTATACTGGTTTATCAGTTTATTTATTAAATGATCTGACTGGAGGAAATTTGAGATTTTTTAATTAGTAGCATTAATAAAATCTGATAGTTTAATTCAACACTTTACAAACAAAAATAAAACATACTTGCCAGGCAAATACAAACATTTATCTTCAGTGTTGTGGTTCCTATTCTCTAGGTAAGAGCCAACATATTGCTAAATGCTTGGCCCAAAAGTAGACTCTCAAGATATGCTGCCTGAATGGATGCCAGTGTCACATTCTGGCCCCTTGGCTCTCCATTTCTTTCCCAAAGACTTCAGTCCTGCCTTAGCCTTCTTCTGACATTACATAGAAGAAGTTACAATTAATTAGGTCACAGTTTATCTTATATTGGCTTTATTTGAGTCTCTTTAATGAGATTTGAGAAGCCCCCTTGTGTAATCATTCTCACATTTAGGAACCATCTGTTAGAATAGGTCACTTCTGCAGATGGCTAATCTCATTAATTTATGTTGAATCTTTCCAGCTTCAATATCAGAGTGGAATTTCCTACTAGTTTCCAATCTTCAGAAGAATACCTCATTTGGAGTCTTTAGCCATCTATGATCTGGAGAAAGAACTAAATGTACCTTAATTTTTATTCTTTTCACAGTAGAATGGTTCTTATCACATATAGTGAGAGTTAAATTGACTCCTCATTTATACAGCCTGTTGTTTCTCCCCATGGAGAGCCAGCATGCCATTTAGGAAGGTAGTAATTTGAGCCTTAATTAGTTTCGACTCAAATGGTGACTCATGACAACTGTGTTTCTTCAGAATGACATGATGAATCCTATTGAATTCTTACATCTTCATTTAATCTTAACAATGGTGATAGTAGAGTTTGAACTCTGTGTAAAAGTATGTCCAAATTGTAAAGAACAATATTTGGTCTGTAACTTCTCAGCTACCTTGTCTATCTACACTAGTTAAACAGCAATGATATTGAAAACAGTCCTAAATTGTATATTTTGCCTTAATAGCACTGACTATTTATACCAATGAATAAAGTAAACTTGAACACTCAAAAATTTTAGAGAAAGGCAGAATAACTCCAATATCAGAAAATGGCATTTAAAAATATATATTCTGATCATAAAAGCAAAAATTAATGTCATAAAAGTTAATACTTTTATTGAAGTGGAGATTACTGAATGTTAGAATTGAAGGGAAACTTTGTTGATCCGTTGCAGGTCAAGTCTGACTCTAAAGGAACTTTAGTGACCTTCTTAATCATTTCACCTTTCAATAAGGAAATAAATACCGAAATCTGTTGTGATTTACATATAATCAAACAGCAAATTATGGAAAACAAGGACAGAATCAGGTATCCAGGCTGTCAATACTGTGTGTTTAGAAACATTTTTTTTTTTTTTTCTTTTAAGCAGGGTTAAGTTCACAGCAAATTTGAGTGGAAGGTACAGGGATTACCCATATACCTCCTGCCTCCATCTATGTATAGTGTCCCTTATCAATATCTCCCACCAGAGTGATACATTCCTTACAACTGATGAATCTACATTGACAAATCATAGTCATCTAAAGTCCATAGTTCACAATGGGTTCACTCCTAGTGTTGTACACTCTGTGTGAGGTGGAACAAATATATAGTGACATGTATCTACCATTACATAGTTTCACTGAATGGGTCTACTTCACTACACTGAGTAATTACACTGCTCTAAAATCCTCTATCAGTTCAATTCAGTCCAGTCGCTCAGTCGTGTCCCACTCTTTGAGACCCCATGAATCGCAGCACGGCAGGCCTCCCTGTCCATCACCAACTCCCGGAGTTCACTCAGACTCACATCCATCGAGTCAGTGATGCCATCCAGCCATCTCATCCTCTGCCATCCCTTTCTGCTCCTGCCCCCAATCCCTCCCAACATCAGAGTCTTTTCCAATGAGTCAACTCTTCGCATGAGGTGGCCAAAGTACTGGAGTTTCAGCTTTCGCATCATTCCTTCCAAAGAAATCCCAGGGCTGATCTCCTTCAGAACGGACTGGTTGGATCTCCTTGCAGTCCAAGGGACTCTAAAGAGTCTTCTCCAACACCACATTTCAAAAGCATCAATTCTTCAGCGCTCAGCCTTCTTCACAGTCCAACTCTCACATCCATACATGACCACAGGAAAAACCATAGCCTTGACTAGATGGACCTTAGTCAGCAAAGTAATGTCTCTGCTTTTGAGTATGCTATCTAGGTTGGTCATAAGTTTTCTTCCAAGGAGTAAGCGTCTTTTAATTTCATGGCTTCAATCACCATCTGCAGTGATTTTGGAGCCCAAAAAAATAAAGTCTGACAACGTTTCCACTGTTTCCCCATCTATTTCCCATGAAGTGATGGGACCAGATGCCGTGATCTTCGTTTTCTGAATGTTGAGCTTTAAGCGAACTTTTTCACTCTCCTCTTTCACTTTCATCAAGAGGCTCTTTAGTTCTTCTTCACTTTCTGCCATAAGGGTGGTGTCATCTTCATAGCTGAGGTTATTGATATTTCTCCCGGCAATCTTGATTCCAGCTTGTGTTTCTTCCAGTCCAGCGTTTCTCATGATGTACTCTGCATAGAAGTTAAATAAGCAGGGCGACAACATACAGCCTTGACATACTCCTTTTCTTATTTGGAACCAGTCTGTTGTTCCATGTCCAGTTTGAACTGTTGCTTCCTGACCTGCATACAGATTTCTAAAGAGGCAGGTTAGGTGGTCTGGTATTCCCATCTCTTTCAGAATGTTCCACAGTTTATTGTGATCCACACAGTCAAAGGCTTTGGCATAGTCGATAAAGCAGAAGTAGATGTTTTTCTGGAACTCTCTTGCTTTTTCCATGATCCAGCAGATGTTGGCAATTTGATCTCTGGTTCCTCTGCCTTTTCTAAAACTGGCTTGAACATCAGGAAGTTCATGGTTCATGTATTGCTGAAGCCTGGCTTGGAGAATTTTGAGCATTAATTTAATAGCATGTGAGATGAGTGCAGTTGTGTTGTAGTTTGAGCATTCTTAGTCCATCTAATCATCCATCCCTCTTCTCTAACCCCTGGAAACCACTGTGTGTGTGTGTGTGTGTGTGTGTGTGTGTGTGTGTGTGTGTGTGTGTATCCAACTTTGTTTTCTTTTAATATTATGTCAATCATTCTGGGTCTTCTGCCTCTCCATGTAATCTTTAGAATCAATTCAATGTTGTCCACAGAGAAATTCTGAGATTTCGATTGATTGCAATTGCATTGAGTCTAGATTAAGTTGGGAAGAACTGACATCTTGACAATATTGAGTCTTTGCTTTCAAGACCATTAGTATATCTCTCAAATGATTTAGCTATTCTTTACTTTCTTTCATCAGAGTCCTATAAATTTCCTCATATAGATTTTATATGTATTTTGTCAATAAATAATTATATATCTAGGTATTTCATTTGGGGGGTTGAAAATGTAGATTATATTATAAAAAATATCAGAATATAGTTAATTTACAATGTTTTGTTAATTTTAGGTGTATAGCAAAGTGGATCAGTTTTATACATACATATATCCCTCATTTTTGCATTCTTTCCCCATATAGGCCATTTTAGAGTATTGAGTTCCCTGTGCTATACAGTAAGTCCTTATTGGTTATCTATTTTATGTAGAGGAGTAGGTATATGTCACCCCAACCTTCCAATTTATCCCCCCTCCACTCATCTTCTGTTAGCCATAAGTTCGTTAACTACATTTATAACCTTTTTTTCTGCTTTGTAGATAAGTTCATTTGTATGTTTTTTAAGATTCTACCTGTAAGCTATATCATATATAATTTATATTCCTCTGCCTGATATACTTCACTCAGTATGATAATCTCAAGGTCTATCCATATTGCTGCTAACGGCATTATTTCATTCTTTTTTATGTCTTAGTAATATCCTATTGCACATATCCAGGCAAAAATCATAATTTGAAAAGATACATATACCTCCATGTTTATAGCAGCACTATTCACAATAGTCAGGACAAGGAGGCAAATTAAATGTTCATCAACAGAGGAATGGATAAGGAAGATGTGATACATACACACAATGGCATTTTGTTTTTAATTCCAAATTCTACTTATTCATTGCCAAAATAGAGGAAAGTGATTGACTTTTGTATGCTAACCTTGTATCCTGTAACCTTGCTATAATTACTTTAGTTCCAGGAGTTTTATTTTTGTTTTTGTCAAGACTTTGGGATTTTCTGAATGAAATGATATGCCATCCATGAAAAAGTTTTAATTATTTCATCTCAATATATATTCCTAGTAAGTCCTTCCCTTGTTTTACTTCATTAGCTAAGACTTCCAGCACAAAGTTGAAAAACATTGGTGAGAGAGGACAACGTTGCGTAGATCCTGATCTTAGTGGAAAACTATAAGTCTTTCACTATTATATATATATTAGCTGTAGATGTTGTTGCAGTTATACTCTTTACTAAATTGAGAAAATTCCCTTTTACTTCTAGTTTACTGAGCTCTTTTATCATGGATGGATGTTGGATCTTGACAAATAATTTTTTGTATCAATTTATATGATTATGTGACTCTTCTTTTTTAGTATGTTGATATGTGGAGTTACATTAGGTAACTTTCAAATGTTACATCAGAGTTGTATACCTGGGATAAATCCTGTGTGTGCTAAGTCATTTCAGTCATGTCCAACTCTTTGCGACCCCATGGACCATAGCCCGCCAGGCTCCTCTGTCCATGGGGTTCTCCAGGCAAGAATACTGGAGAAGGTTGTCATTTCCTCTTTCAGGGGATCATCCCAACCCAGGGATCAGACCTGTGTCTCTTATGTCTCCTGCATTGGCAGGCAGGTTCTTTACCACTGACACCACCTGGAAGCCCCTTGGATTTAATTTGCTAAACTTTTTTAAAGAACTTTTACATCTATGTTCATGTGAGACATTGGTCTGTTGTTTTCTTGTTGCTGTTGTTCAGTTGCTCAGTCGTTTTTGACTGTCTGCAGCCCCATGGACTGCAGCGTGCCAGGCTTCCCTGTCCTCCACTATCTCCTGGAGTTTGCTCAAGTTCATGTTCTTTGAGTCAGTAATGCTATTCTGACCATCTTATCCTCTGCTGCCCTCTTTGCCTTTTGCCTTCAATCTTTCCCAGCATCAGAATCTTTTCCAATAACTTTTCTTATAATGTATTAAGACATCTCTTGTCTGGTTTTTATGTTAGGATAAATCTGGACTCATAGCATGAGAGAAGTAGTCCCTCTGCTTCTATCCTCTAAAACAGATTGTAGAGAATATGTACAACTTTTTCCTTAAACATTTGGTACAATTCACCAGTGAACTTATCTGTTCCTGGAACTTTCTATTCATATTGCATATTAACTTTTTGTTCATTTTGGAAGATTGTCTCTTCCCATAAGTTGGTCCATTTCATCTAGGTTATTAAGTTTGCATGCATGAAGACATTCACAGTATTCCTCTGTTATTCTTTTAATGTCCATGGGAGCTATCATGATGTTGCTTATTTCATTTCTGATATTAGTAATTTGTATACTCTCTCTTCCCAGAGAAGGAAATGGCAACCCACTCCAGTATTCTTGCTGGAGAATCCCATGGACACAGGAGTCTGGCAGATACAGTCCATAGGTCACAAAGAGTCTGACATGACTGCACACACATGAACATACTCTTTCTGTGTATATGTTTCTTCCCATTATTATATTATTTTCATTATAAATTCATTGCCATGATTTATTATAGATATCAGTACTGTAATGATTTTCTTAAATTAGGTTCAACTAAAATTTGACAACACAGTATTGATTATCTTTGTTTTCTTAATTTTTGTATGGCTCAGAGACTGGACTTCCTCAAATACTTAGAGTAGTCCTGGAAAAATTATATCTTACAATATAAATTGCATTACAAAAATATGACATGATAAAAAAATCAATTTTTTAAAAATCAAGTAGAATCTTTCCTGGACTTATGTTACTGATCTTTGATAACTAATTTATCAGCAATACTGTTACATCTGGTAAATAACTTTTCTTGCCCAAGCGAAAATGGATAGAGAATGAGAAAGATATTAGCAAAGAGTGAAGTTGGTATCTTTATCATTTTGTGTAGTCATATCAATGTACAAGAGACAGATAACTGGTTCTGATTTTGACATTGGCCTTATGTTAGACATTGCCAATCTGAAATCAAATGACACAGGCCAATGGTGAAATAATTTTCTGGCTGTTGAAAGTTGTCTTTAGAAAGGGCTATGTGTAATTTTACCCAAATTTTCTTGGCTAAAGAAAAATAAATCACAGAGGCAATTCTAATTTCAATGAAATGAGAAGCTAACCCCCTCCCCCTCCCCACAGTAAGAAGCATTCAAATCACATATTCAAATCCAGTGAATGAGATGAGGATCAAACTATACCACAAATGTGGTCAGCAAATATTTGGTAGTAAAGATAAAAATTATTAAATCAAGAATTTGTTCCCAGCAGTTTCTCAATTAATTAGGAAATGCATTGTTCCTATTCTAAAGGTGTGTCTTATTGGTGACCAACATTTGAAGCTAGTTCTTTGCCTTCTTTTTAAAACTCTGATTGAATCATTGAATAGGATGAAAAAAGGAAAGAAAGAAGGAGAGAGAGGAAAGAGGGAAGTGGAGGAGAAGAAAGAAGAAAGAAAGAAAATAAGGAAGATAAGAAAAGAGAAGAATGAACAAATTTGCTTATGCATTGTAGGGTGACCACATGTTCTTGTTTCTCCAAGACCTGAGTATTTCTTTAGATGTGAAATCTTCAGTGCTAAACCTGGAAAAGTCTAGGAAGATCAGGATAGATGGCCTCTTCTTGTCCCTGGATGAAAACAGTACCTATACCTGCTAAGGGATTTCACTATCTAAATATCAATGGAAAGATAATCTGGAATAAGTGTAGTCAATGTCTCTGGTGGCAAAACTCCTGAAAATGTGGCTCCTAACAATTTTTCCTAGATTTCTAAAACTGTCATGGGATGCCCTTTAGCATTCTAATGAAATATTGGGAAAGAAAATTTAATATTCTCTCATATATTTTAATTATCTAATATATAGGTACTGCAAAACATTTGCATCAAGAACTTTTGTGCTGAGAGATAAGACAGGAGTCTAGATAATTAGAATTGCCTTTAGTTATACACAAACATACACAAGCATACACTACAACCATGAGTTCACAGAACATGATCCATATGGACTGATCCATAGAGTCAGGAGTGGTTGGAGGTCAAAGATGTTATGATTTTACATATATATATAAAATATATATATATAAATATTTATAAATATTTATATTTATATATATATTTATATTTATATAATAGACAGCTTCCTAAGTTGTCTGTATGTTGTTTATAACATGATAGTGAATCCTGTGAATGTAGTAAGGTTGCTTATTTTTTTTGCCTGAGAGGTGCTTCTGGGGAGTTGGGCTGCACATTGTTTGGCTCATAAGAAAGTAGACTAAGTATCCTCTCCTACGGTGTCTCTACCAGCCAGCCTTCCTTGACTGTTCAGTTTACCTAGGATTAAATCTTTAGCAGCCCAAAGAGTCTCTCATAGCCTTGAGATAAACAAGCCTTGGAATAAGCAGTAATAGTGCTGAGCCCTAAACCCACAAGCCTCTTTTGTATCCTCAGTAATTAACATAATCTTATATATATCATCAGGCACAGAATATTAATAGGAAGCAGTCCTCATGTGGGGGTTTCTCCCCTAGGACATTTGGCGAAATCTGGAGACATTTTTGATTGTCACAACTGGGGGAGACGATTGCTAATAGTATCAAGTGAGTAGAGTTAAAAAAAAAATACCCACAAACTTACAGTGAGCAGACTAGCCTCCTACAGTAAAGAATTATGTTTCCCAGATTTCAGATGTGCCAAGTTTGAGAAACCCTGCTCTAGGATATTGCATGTAGTTAGCCACTTTTAATTCAATACTTGGCAAATAGTTATAATAATTCTATCAAGGGTATGTACATAATTATGCTCATGAATTTCATTTTGTCACTCTTTACACTATTGAGTGTGTGTGTCTTTTGAAAGTAGCATATCATAGATTTCTTTAGCAAGAATTGTTGACCAGTCAATTAGATAAAGAATGGCCATCTATCTGGAAGTGATGTAAAATATACAATAGTATGAACTATTGTAAACCCTTTTCACTACATCTACTTCTATAAAACCAAAGAGCTAAGCTTGAGACAAGAAGAGGTTCATGAGGTGCTAAATCTTAGTGGATTGTTAATTATTTTAAAATGGACCTTTTAAAATAGTCCTGACTTCTCAATAATCCAGGGGCTATTTCTATTATTTATTTGCTACAACAAGTGCTTTATGGTCTGCATTGCAATTGTTAACACTTTAATCATTAAATGTTTCTCAGTTTATCATATTTTAACACAGAACATAAAAATCTTTAAAATGTATTCTATTCAGCATATATTTGGGCAATAAGTAACAGAAGAGCTATGATTATTGGCAGAGGGATTCAACAGAAAATATAATTCAGGGAGAAAAAGTTTTATCAATGGCTGAGGATGTTTTTTTCGCTGCTGTTTCAGCTGCCTAGAATCTATAGTTGTATGTCCTAATGCTAAATATTTGGAGCAGGTAGGGAGGGGTTCAGAGTGTTAATCTACTTAGACAACAATCTAATTGCTGCTCTTTCACTTGAAGCAATAAAACTTCATTTGAATCTGACATTCCATCTGTTAATCTCCTTAAAATTTCAGATAAACAAACCCAAAGAAATCAATCACCATCCCACAGCATGCTCCACTAGTTTCAGGGATTCCTGGGAGGCTAGAAAGTTGAGTGTGATCACCAATCTAAAACTGGAGTTCGATTACCAGGTAGGAAGAGAGTAGAAAGGCCATGAATTATCACTACTGAAACATATATGGAGACATTCATAAATGGATTCCAAACTCTGAGTACAGTATCTTTAATTTCTGAAATTATGATAAAATTTTGGAAGTTGTGGGCAGTGTTTCTTCCCTTATGTTACTATCATTGTCCTGAAACCTTGTTTTAGAAAAGTAATATGTTGTATGATAAAGTAATACGTTGCATGTGTCTTACTCTGTATACTGCTAAACGTTCCTGCACAAAGTTAGAATTGGTCAAATAAGGGAACATCTGGGCTGTAAGTAGTTTTCTTTAGGAACTGTCAGCCTGTCCCTGTGGAAGTGTAGAGTTGTGGACTGTGTGCTGGACTCTTACAAAACAGCCACATTATGCAGGTACTTGTGCACTATTTTTTTGGTACTTCTGGTCCTTTACTAGAAACATATGTTTTATTGTTACTTGCTTTTTAAACGTTGGTTTGACCATTTATTGAAGATTCGCTTAGGGCACAATTTGCCTCAAATCCATTCCAAATTGCATAATTGTTTTCCAATAAAACTAAATTATAATTTATCCTTCCTTCTTGGAGAAGGAAATTAAAACCCACTCCAATATTCTAGCCTGGAGAATCCCATAGACAGAGGAGCCTGGCAGGCTACAGTCCATGGGGTCACAAGAGTCAGACACGACTTAGCCACTAAACCACCACCACCACCACCCCTCACTCCACATCTACCCAGATCACCTTAGCAGGTGTTCACCTCTCCTTTGGTAGTTGTGAATGTTGGCCACTAGCAACTCACAGATACTCTCTTCTCAAAACAGTCATTTGCAGGTAGAGGTGGGCTACATTTCCTGGGAGCCTCCATTCTGAGGCCCCCATGGCCCCTGTGACCATAATTGACTGTTATAGATGTACAAAAAATTTGACCCCTTTGCCTCTAGGTGGGATTCGGTGGCATAAATTGTGGATCAGTACTCCCTGTGGGATCAAGCCTGAGTGATTCTCGCAGACACCACATAACTTAGCTCCCCCAATACTGCCACTTCATCCTTCTTTCCTCACTTTCTCTTCTGAGCGTATCCCTCCAATTCTTCTTCCTAACAAGAATCCCCACCTCAGGGACTGTTTCTTAAGACCATAAAGCACCTACTAATAAAAATATATATTATCATTTATTTGCTATTAATGTAATTATTTGTCCTTAGTAAAATTACAATATTGATAGCTAATATTGATTGGTAATTTAATCTAAGGCACTAAGCCAATTAGTTAAATATATCTTCTAATTTGTATTGCCGAACATACTGTAAATAGCAGTTGCTAAATTTTTTTTCAATTTTATAGTTGAATAAACTGAGGCATACAGAAACTAAGTAATTTGCAGGGTAAATGAATAAGTAAATAAAATGCATGTTGCATACTTTGCAGTAATATTTTATATTCCACTTGCAAAGAAAGAAATCTGAGACTTAAGTCAATACTCAGGTGACATTTATTAAGATACTAGTTTACGATTAAAGGTTAGTGATAAGTGTTATGAAGAGAAATAAAACAGGTTAAGGAAGACCGGCATACGAGTGCATTTGTGAGTCTGTGGCAGAGAAGGCAATGGCACCCCACTTCAGTAATTTTACCTGGAAAATCCCATGGATGGAGGAGCCTGGTAGGCTGCAGTCCATGGGGTTGCTAGAGTCAGACACGACTGAGCGACTTTATTTTCACTTTTCACTTTCATGCATTGGAGAAGGAATGGCAACCCACTCCAGGGTTCTTACCTGGAGAATCCCAGGGACAGGGAAGCCTAGTGGGCTGCCATCTATGGGGTCGCACAGAGGCAGACATGACTGAAGTGACTTAGCAGCAGCAGCAGCAGTAAGTCTGTGGGCTGGTGAGATGTAGAGGATTGCTTGCTATTATTTGCTGTCCTCACTGTGAAGATGACAGTGAGGCATGAAACATGATGGGGTAACCTATGCAGATGGCTTGAGAAAAAGCATTATAGGGATGGAACAGCAAATTCAGAGGCTCTGGTAGGAATGGGTTGATGAGGTAGATGGTGCAAAGTGAGGTTACACTGACATGAGCAAGGGTGAAGTAGCAGAGAAGGAGAACAAAAGAAACATTTTCTTCTACTCTGGGTAAAATAGGACACTAGTGACATCTTTTACATAACAGGCACACTACTTGTCTTCCATTTCATGAGGGTAGTCTCTAAGGTTGCTATGGGTTAGGGGTAAGAGGTAAGACTAGAAGAAAGCAAAGCCATTATGAAATGTGTAAGATTCTGACACCAATTCTGATGGGTGTCTTTCCCCCCCCCCCCCATACCCACAAATTTAGTAACACCAGCAGGGGATGGACATGGAACAACAGACTGGTTCCAAATAGGAAAAGGAGTATGTCAAGGCTGTATATTGTCACCCTGCTTATTTAACTTGCATGCAGAGTACATCATGAGAAATGCTGGGATGGAAGAAGCACAAACCGGAATCAGGACTGCTAGGAGAAATATCAATAACGTCAGACATGCAGATGACACCACCCTTATGGCAGAAAGTGAAGAGGAACTAAAAAGTCTCTTGAAGAAAGTGAAAGAGGAGAGTGAAAAAGTTCGCTTAAAGCTCAACATTCAGAAAACGAAGATCATGGCATCTGGTCCCGTCACTTCATGGGAAATAGATGGGTAAACAGTGGAAACAGAGTCAGACTTTATTTTTTTGGGTCTCCAAAATCACTGCAGATGGTGATTGTAGCCATGAAATTAAAAGACGCTTACTCCTTTGAAGAAAAATTGTGACGAACCTAGATAGCATATTGAAAAGCAGAGACATTACTTTGCCAACAAAGGTCTGTCTAGTCAAGACTATGGTTTTTCCAGTGGTCATGTATGGATATGAGAGTTGGACTGTGAAGAAAGCTGAGCACCTAAGAATTGATGCGTTTGAACTGTGGTGTTGGAGAAGACTCCTGAAAGTCCCTTGGACTGTAAGAAAATCCAACCAGCTCATTCTAAAGATCAGTCCTGGGTGTTCATTGGAAGGAATGATGCTGAAGCTAAAACTCCAGTACTTTGGCCACCTCATGTGAAAAGTTGGCTCATTGGAAAAGACTCTGATGCTGGGAGGGATTGGGGGGCAGGAGGAGAAGGGGACGACAGAGGATGAGGTGGCTGGATGGCATCACCAACTCAATGGACGTGAGTTTGAGTGAACTCCGGGAGTTGGTAATGGACAGAGAGGCCTGGCATCCTGAGATTCATGGGGTCACAAAGAGTTGGATATGACTGAGTGACTGAACTGAGCTGAGCAGGGGTTGGTACAATTCACCTCAATTCTGACACGACATACCCGGAAATAGCTTCAGATCCCACAGGTGAAGGGCTTAGTCCTTATAAAACTCCCTCCCAAACCCCATCAGATGCCAACTGCAAGTCCAGATTTTTACGTGTACTTCTGACTCACTTGCTATGTAGATTGGAAGTACCAAGGACCCCTTCATGGGATATGATTAATTTGCTAGAGCAGCACACAGAACTCAGAGAAACATTTTACTATCTAAATCACAGGTTAAGGAAACAATTCCATTCACCATTGCAATGAAAAGAATAAAATACTTAGGAATATATCTACCTAAAGAAACTAAAGACCTATATATAGAAAACTATAAAACACTGATGAAAGAAATCAAAGAGGACACTAATAGATGGAGAAATATACCACGTTCATGGATCAGAAGAATCAATATAGTGAAAATGAGTATACTACCCAAAGCAATTTACAAATTCAATGCAATCCCTATCAAGCTACCAGCCATATTTTTCACAGAACTAGAACAAATAATTTCAAGATTTGTATGGAAATACAAAAAACCTCGAATTGCCAAAGCAATCTTGAGAAATAAGAATGGAACTGGAGGAATCAACTTGCCTGACTTCAGGCTCTACTACAAGGCCACAGTCATCAAAACAGTATGGTACTGGCACAAAGACAGACATATAGATCAATGGAACCAAATAGAAAGCCCAGAGATAAATCCACACACATATGGACACCTTATCTTTGACAAAGGAGGCAAGAATATACAATGGAGTAAAGACAATCTCTTTAACAAGTGGTGCTGGGAAAACAGGTTAACCACTTGTAAAAGAATGAAACTAGATCACTTTCTAACACCGCACACAAAAATAAACTCAAAATGGATTAAAGATCTAAATGTTAGACCAGAAACTATAAAACTCCTAGAGGAGAACATAGGCAAAACGCTCTCAGACATAAATCACAGCAGGATCCTCTATGATCCACCTCCCAGACTACTGGAAATAAAAGCAAAAATAAACAAATGGGATCTAATTAAAATTAAAAGCTTCTGCACAACAAAGGAAAATATAAGCAAGGTGAAAAGACAGCCTTCAGAATGGGAGAAAACAATAGCAAATGAAGCAACTGACAAACAACTAATCTCAAAAATATACAAGCAACTTCTGCAGCTCAATTCCAATCAAAAAATGGGCCAAAGAACTAAATAGACATTTCTCCAAAGAAGACATACGGATGGCTAACAAACACATGAAAAGATGCTCAACATCACTCATTATCAGAGAAATGCAAATCAAAACCACAATGAGGTACCACTTCACACCAGTCAGAATGGCTGCGATCCAAAAATCTGCAAGCAATAAATGCTGGAGAGGGTGTGGAGAAAAGGGAACCCTCCCACACTGTTGGTGGGAATGCAAACTAGTACAGCCACTATGGAGAACAGTGTGGAGATTCCTTAAAAAATTGCAAATAGAACTCCCTTATGACCCAGCAATCCCACTGCTGGACATACACACTGAGGAAACCAGAATCGAAAGAGACACATGTACCCCAATGTTCATCGCAGCACTGTTTATAATAGCCAGGACATGGAAACAACCTAGATGTCCATCAGCAGATGAATGGATAAGAAAGCTGTGGTACATATACACAATGGAGTATTACTCAGCCATTAAAAAGAATTCATTTGAATCAGTTCTGATGAGATGGATGAAACTGGAGCCGATTATACAGAGTGAAGTAAACCAGAAATATAAACACCAATACAGTATACAAACACATATATATGGAATTTAGAAAGATGGCAATGACGACCCTGTATGCAAGACAGCAAAAAAGACACAGATGTGTGTAACGGACTTTTGGACTCAGAGGGAGAGGGAGAGGGTGGGATGATTTGGGAGAATGGCATTCTAACATGTATACTATCATGAAAGAATCGAATCGCCAGTCTATGTCTGATGCAGGATACAGCATGCTTGGGGCTGCTGCATGGGGATGACCCAGAGAGATGTTATGGGGAGGGAGGTGGGAGGGGTGTTCATGTTTGGGAATGCATGTAACAATTAAAGATTAAAAAAAAAAAAAAAAAAGGATGTAACTCAGGAGAAGTCACTTGTAAGATATGCATAGGGCAAGATATGGAGAAAAAATATGGAGTTTTCATGCTCTCTCTATATCCTCCATTCTCCTCAGATCTCCACATGGTTATCAACTTAGAAGTTCACTGAAGCCTATCCTTTTGGAGTTTTATGGAGCTTTCTTCACATATGCATGCTTAGTCCATCTGTGTCCATTAAAATCAATCTCCAGTCCCTCTCCTCTCTCCAGGGTGGGACTAAAATTTCCATATCACTGATGACATGGTTGGTAATGCTGGCAATCAGCCCACATTTCTAGGTGACCTAGTTCAGTTCAGTTGCTCAATAGTGTCCAACTCCTTGTGACCACAAGGACTGAAGCATACCAGGCTTCCCTGTCCATCACCAACTCCCAGAACATATTCAAACTCATGTCCATTGAGTCAGATATGCCATCCAGCTATCTCATCCTCTGTCATCCCCTTCTCTTCCTGCCGTCAAAAGAATCAGGGTCTTTTCCAGTGAGTTAGTTCTTCACATCAGGTGGCCAAAGTATTGGAGTTTCAGCTTCAGCATCACTCCTTCCAATGAATAGTCAGGACTGACTCCCTTTAGGTTGGACTGGTTGGATCTCCTTGATGTCCAAGGGACTCTCAAGAGCCTTCTGCAATACCACAGTTTAAAAGCATCAATTTTTGGCACTCAGCTTTCTTTATAGTCCAGCTCTCACAACCATACATGAGTACTGAGAAAACCATAGCTTTGTCTAGACGGACTTTTTTTGGCAAAGTAATGTCTGTGCTTTTTAATATGCTCTCAGGTGTATCATAGCTTTTCTTCCAAGGAGCAGGCATCTCTTAATTTCATGGCTGCAGTCACCATCTGCAGTGATTTGGGAGCCCCCAAAATTAAGTCTGTCACGTTTCCATTGTTTACTTGTCTATGTTCCATGAAGTGATGTGACTAGATGCCGTGATCTTAGTTTTCTGAATGTTGAGTTTTAGGCCATATTTTCAATCTCCCCTTTCACTTTAATTAAGAGGCTCTTTAGTTTTTCTTCACTTTCTTCCATAAAGGTAGTGTCATCTACATATCTGAGGTTATTTATATTTCTCCGAGCAATCTTGATTCCATCTTGTGCCTCATCCAGCCCAGCGTTTCATATGATGTTCTTTGCATGTAAGTTAAACAAGCAGGGTGACAATATACAGCCTCGATGTACTCCTTTCCCAATTGGGAACCAATCTATTGCTCCATGTCTGGTTCTAACTGTTGCTTCCTGACCTGCATATGGATTTCTCAGGAGGCAGGTCAGGTGGTATGGTATTCCCATGTCTTTAAGAATTTTCCACAGTTTGTTATGATCCACAGAGTCAAAGGCTTTGGTATATTCAATAAAGCAGAAGCAGATGTTTTCCTAGAACTCTCTTGCTTTCTCAATGATCCAGCAGATGTTGGCAATTTGATCTCTGGTTCCTCTGCCTTTTCTAAATCCAGCTTGAACATCCTGAAATTTATGGTTCATGTACTGTTGAAGCCTAACTTGGAGAATTTTGAGCATTACTTACTAGCATGTGAGATGAGTGTATTTGTGCAATAGCTTGAGCATTCTTTGGCATTGCTTTTCTTTGGAACTGGAATGAAAACTGACCTTTTCCAGTCCTATGGCCACTGCTGAGTTTTCCATATTTGTTGGTATATTGAGTGCAGCACTTTCACAGTGTCATTTTTTAGGATTTGAAATAGCTCAACTAGAATTCCTTCACCTCACTAGCTTTGTTTGTAGTGATGCTTTCTAAGGCCCACTTGACTTTACATTCCAGGATGTTTGGTTCTAGGTCAGTGCTCACACCATCATGGTTATCTAGGTCATGAAGATATTTTTTGTATAGTTCTTCTGTGTATTCTTACCACCTCTTCTTAATATTTTCTGCTTCTGTTATGTCCCTACCCTTTCTGTCCTTTATCGAGCCCATCTTTGCATGAAATGTTCCCTTGGTATCTCTAATTTTCTTGAAGATATCTCTAGTCTTTCCCATTCTATTGTTTTCCTCTATTTCTTTGCATTGATCACTGAAGACAACTTTCTTATCTCTCCTTGCTGTTCTTTGGAACTCTGCATTCAGATGCTTCTATCTTTCCTTATCTCCTTTGCCTTTTGCTTTTCTTCTTTTCTCAGCTATTTGTAAGGCCTCCTCAGACCACTATTTTGCCTTTTTGCATTTCTTTTTCTTGGGGATGCTCTTGATTACTGCCTCCAGTACAGTGTTATGAACCTCCGTCCATAGGTCTTCAGGGATTCTGTTTATCAGATCTAATCCTTTGAATCTATTTGTCACTTCCACTGTAAATGGAAAGGAACTTGATTCAGGTCATACCTGAATGGTTTAGAGGTTTTCCCTACTTTCTCCAATTTATGTCTGAATTTGGAAATAAGGAGTTCATGATCTGAGCTACAGTCAGCCCCCAGTTTGTTTTTGCTGACTGTATAGAGGTTCTCTTTCTTTGGCTGCAAGGAATATAATCAATCTGATTTTAGTATTGACCACCTGGTGATGTCCATGTGTAGAGTCTTCTCTTGTTTTGTTGAAAGAGGGTGTTTGCTATGACCAGTGTCTTCTCTTGGCAAGACTCTATTGGCCTTTTCCCTGCTTCATTCTGTACTCGAAGGACAGATTTGCCTGTTACTCCAGGTATTTCTTGACTTCCTACTTTTGCATTCCAGTCCCCTATAATGAAAAGGCCAACTTTTTGGGTGTTAGTTATACAAGGTCTTGTAGGTCTTTATAGAACTGTTCAGCTTCAGCTTCTTTAGCATTACTGTCACAATATAGACTTGGATTACTGTGATATTGAATGGTTTGCCTTGGAAATGAACAGAGATCCTACTGTCATTTTTGAGATTCCATCCAAGTACTGCATTTCAGACTCTTTTGTTGACTATGATGGCTACTCCATTTCTTCTAAGGGATTCATGCCCACAGTAGTAGATATAATGGTCATCTGAGTTAAATTCACCCATTCCAGTCAATTCTAGTTCACTGATTCCTAAAATGTCAATGTTCTCTCTTGCCATCTCCTGTTTGACCACTTCCAATTTGCCTTGATTCATGGACCTAACATTCTAGGATCCTAGGCAATATTGCTCTTTACAGCCTCATGTTACTTCCATCACCAGTGATATCCACAGCTGGGTGTTGTTTTTACTTTGGCTACATCTCTTTATTCTTTCTGGAGTTATTTCTCCACTGATCTCCAGCAGCATATTGGGCACCTACTGACATGGGAAGTAGTAAAGTAATGCTCAAAATTCTCCAAGCCAGGCTTCAGCAATACGTGAACTGTGAACTTCCTGATGTTCAAGCTGGTTTTAGAAAAGGCAGAGGAACCAGAGATCAAATTGCCAACATCTGCTGGATCACGGAAAAAGCAAGAGAGTTCCAGAAAAACATCTACTTCTGCTTTATTGAATATGTCAAAGGCTTTGACTGTGTGGATCACAATAAACTGTGGAAAATTCTGAAGAGATGGGAATACCAGACCACCTGACCTGCCTCTTGAGAAATCTGTATGCAGGTCAGGAAGCAACAGTTCGAACTGGACATGGAACAACAGACTGGTTCCAAATAGGAAAAGGAGTCACCCTGCTTATTTAACTGTATATTGTCCAGTTAGAACTGGACATGGAACAACAGACTGGTTCCAAATAGGAAAAGGAGTCACTCTGCTTATTTAACTTATATGCAGAGTACATCATGAGAAACGCTGGATTGGAAGAAACACAAGCTGGAATCAAGATTGCCAGGAGAAATATCAATAACCTCAGATATGCAGATGACACCACCCTTATGGCAGAAAGTGAAGAGGAACTAAAAAGCCTCTTGATGAAAGTGAAAGAGGAGAATGAAAAAGTTTGCTTAAAGCTCAACATTCAGAAAACGAAGATCATGGCCTCTGGTCCCATCACTTCATGGGAAATAAAAGGGTAAACAGTGGAAACAGTGTCAGACTTCATTTTTTGTGGCTCCAAAATCACTGCAGATGGTGATTGCAGCCATGAAATTAAAAGATGCTTACTCCTTGGAAGAAAACTTATGACCAACCTAGATAGCATATTCAAAAGCAGAGACATTACTTTGCTGACTAAGGTCCGTCTAGTCAAGGCTATGGGTTTTCCTGTGGTCATGTATGGATGTGAGAGTTGGACTGTGAAGAAGGCTGAGCACTGAAGAATTGATGCTTTTGAACTGTGGTGTTGGAGAAGACGCTTGAGAGTCCCTTGGACTGCAAGGAGATCCAACCAGTCCATTCTGAAGGAGATCAGCCCTGGGATTTCTTTGGAAGGAATGATGCTGAAGCTGAAACTCCAGTACTTTGGCCACCTCACATGAAGAGAAAAGACTCATTGGAAAAGACTGTGATCCTGGAGGGACTGGGGGCAGGAGGAGAAGGGGACGACAGAGGATGAGATGAGTGGATGGCATCACCGACTCAATGGACATAAATCTGAGTGAACTCTGGGAGTTGGTGATGGACAGGGAGGTCTGGCGTGCTGCGATTCATGGAGTCGCAAAGAGTCGGACACAACTGAGCGACTAAACTGAACTGAACTGACCTGGGGAGTTCATCTTTCAATGTCCTATCTTTTTGCCTTTTCATACTGTTCTTGGGGTTCTCAAGGTAAGAATTCTGAAGTAGTTTGCCATTCCCTTCTCCAGTGGACCATGTTTTGTCAGAACTCTCCACCATGACCCGTCTGTCTTTGGTGGTCCTACACAGCATGGCTCATAGTTTCATTGAGTTACACAAGGCTGTGGTCCATGTGATCAGTTTGGTTAGCTTTCTGTGATTGTGATTTTCATTTTTTTCTACCCTCTAATGGAGAAAGATAAGAGGCTTAAGCTTCCTGATGGGAGAGACTGATTGAGGAGGAAACTGAGTCTTATTCCAATAGGTGGGTCCATGCTCAGTAAATCTTTAATCTAACTTTCTGTTGATAAATGGGGCTGTGTTTCCTCTCTGTTTTTTGACCTGAGGCCAAAGTATGGTGGAAGTAATGAAGATAATTGCAACCTCCTTCAAAATGTTCCATGCACACCCTTCTGCACTCAGTATTCCCAACCATGCAGCAGGACACTGCCAACCCACACCTCCACCAGAGCCTCACAGGCAAGTCTGGGTCAGTCTCTTGTGGCGTCACTGCTCCTTTCTCCTGGGTGCACACAAGATTTTGTTTGTTCCCTCCAAGAGTCTGTTTTGCCAGTCCTGTGTTATCTCTGGTGGCTCTATAGTAGGGTTAATGGCAATCTCTTCCAAGATGGCTTATGCCATACCCAGGTCTGCCTCGCTCAGAGACCCTACTCCTGTGACAGGCCACTGCTGACTCATACCTCTGCAGGAGACACTCAGACACAATTCTGCCTCAGGCTCTGTGGGGTCTCTGGGTTCTGGTGCACACAAGATTTGTTTGAGCCCTCCAAGCATCTCTGGCGGGTATGGGTTTGATTCTAAGTGCAATTTTACCCCTCTTCCTGTCTTGCTGGGGCTTCTCCTTTGCCCCTGAACATGGGGTATTTTTTTTTTTTTTTTGTGGGATCTAACGTTCTCCTGTCTATGGTTTTCAATAGTTTTAATTTTGGAGTTCTCTCAGGAGAAAATGAGCGCATGTCTTTCTATTCTGCCATCTTGAAGACAGGGTGATAAGGCTAAGAGCTTCCCAAATGATCTCATTAACATATAAAACACATGTTTATAACTATCCTCACTTAGAAAATTCCAGTGGATTTAGGAGCTCTGTGCCAGGAACAGTGTACTGAAACTAAATATATATTTCTTATACACATTAATAATAATATCACAAATATGGTAACTTGGAAATTGTGAGAAGAAATCAGACTTTAAATATGCTTTGAATCAAATGTTTCTTTACATGAAGAGTTAAAATTATTTTCCTTAGGGAGTCACCTTGATAATTTCTCATAGCGAGGTACCCGCTAATGTTAAAACTAAGCCTTTCTAACCTTTCTAGGCTTATTGGTTGAAGTACAGAGCTCAGGTGATGGCTGACTGCCAGGATTCCAGGAAAGATGGAAGGAACTCCACATAACAAAATAAAAAGGGTTGGGACCTAGGGCAAAGGGCAGGTAGGGGTTTCAGAAAAAGTCAGAGCATTGAAGGGAGAGTCAAGCTACAGATTGCTGATTGCTATACCAGAGATTCCTCCCTACTGTTTCTGAAATCTTCAGTGTTCCTAGAAAAGTCTTGCAGTGATTGAAATTCTTGTGGAGAGGCAGCTGTTTTAAAACTAGGTTGACACAGGGATATAGCTAGGCAACATCAGGGGCAAAGCAGTAGGGAGGCCTCCTGCAGATGTAAGGCTATTAGAAACATAAGGAATACTCAGGGAACTGAGTTCATTAGTCACTTTGACAGGCTGCTCACCACCAAACCCTGTACACATCCCATACAATCATGCAAACCTGTGGTTCTGTTGTTCATATCATAGAAAATTTACATTTTTCTGGTGGGCATTTGTAACTGGATTTGTACAGTTCTGACCATCACTTCATAGGAAATAGATGGGGAAACAGTGGAAACAATGTCAGACTTTTTTGGGGGGGGGGCTCCAAAATCACTGCAGATGGTGACTGCAGCCATGAAATTAAAAGAAGGAAAGTTATGACCAACCTAGATAGCATATTGAAAAGCAGAGACATTACTTTGCCAACAAAAGTCCGTCTAGTCAAGGCTATGGTTTTTCCTGTGGTCATGTATGGATATGAGAGTTGGACTGTGAAGAAAGCTGAGCACCGAAGAATTGATGCTTTTGAACTGTGGTGTTGGAGAAGACTCTTGAGAGTCCCTTGGACTGCAAGAATATCCAACCAGTCCATTCTGAAGGAGATCAGCCCTGGGATTTCTGTGGAAGGAATGATGCTGAAGCTGAAACTCCAGTACTTTGGCCACCTCATGTGAAGAGTTGACTCGTTGGAAAAGACTGCGATGCTGGGAGGGATTGGGAACAGGAGGAGAAATGGATGACAGAGAATGAGATGGTTGGATGGCATCCCTGACTCAATGGACGTGAGTCTGAGTGAACTCCAGGAGTTGGTGATGGACAGGGAGGCCTGGCATGCTGCGATTCATGGAGTCGCAAAGAGTCAGACACAACTGAGCGACTGAATTGAACTGAACCTTTATGAAACAATTTCATACTCTGCTCACCACTCATTCTCTCCTTCTTCCTACTCTCTCAGAAACAGAAAGAACTCTGCAAACCAGTGGAAAAAAGTATACTAGCTACTGTCTTTTCTCTAAAATTGTACTATATACTTGTAGGAAAACCCTGCAGCTTGGAAAATACCTAGACGACCAGCTGAAGCATGTTCCACCAAATATATTGGAGGGAGATATAGGATAGGCAAGAGAATTTTCTACTAAAAATTCTAGAGAATGCTTATAGATTTCTATGCAACACATTTATAAATAAAATTACTTCAGACTCTTTGTTTAGTATTTCTCATTAAGATAGAATCTCAAAATAGAAAAAAATGTTCAGTTTAATGGACACTCAAGTTTTTAATAACATGTACATGTTTGTACTGTTCTGTAATAGGTAATGTGAGATAATCTGAAATTTAGAGCATATACATGTGTAAATGTATAAACTTTTAGCTTGACATGAGCAAAATACAATGATATGTCTAGTTAATATTAATCTGTGATTTGCTATCATGACATATGCATGAATTCAATCAACTGCAATATTCAGTGTAGTATGTCTCATATAATGTTATGCATCAACAGAGCTTATAAGAAATCCTGATGGTGATAGAAAAATGTTTACTTAAAATTCTTTAATAACTATTTCAAAAGTGCCTGATAATGGTTTACTTTTAAATGAAACATCATTCTCAAAAGAAATTTTTATGACAGTTTAAAAACAATAGCAGCATAGAGTATACATAAATTCCAATCATGTTTGTATTGATTATCTCAATGAAATTCAATATCTAAATCACATCATCAGATAATGAGATTTAAGAAAGCATTATTGTTAAGTAGTTCAGTTGGATCAAAATAAATATAAAAGATTTATTTTTAATAATATTTATTCATATTTAATAGATAATATGTAATAACATTTTAAATAAATAAGCATTGTTTTCTAACAATAGCAAGAATGTAACAATCTTTGCTGAAGGACAGAATGATATTCTTTATAAATGCTTTTAATTTAAAGTAATAAAAACATTTTCCCTGTTACTTTTTAAATGATATACACTACACTACACATCTGCTCAGTCGTGTCTGACTCTTGTGACCCCATAGGTTGTAGCTTGTCAGGCTTCTCTGTCCATGGGATTCTCTAGACAAGAATAATGGAGTGGGTTGCTATTTCCTTCTCCAGGTGATCTTACCAAGCCAGGAATCAAACCTGGGTCTCCTGCATTGCAGACTGATTCTTTACTGACTGAGCTATGAGGGATCACATTTTAAAAGTCACAGCAGAAGATTGAACCAAGTTAGTAAAGAGCAATATCATTTGCTAGCTGATACATAGGAAGAGCTTGGTAGGCAGTGAGACTGTTGTAGTAGTTCCAAGTTTTGTAACTTGTTTTCTTTGTATAAGAAGATGCCAATTTAATGTTTTATCACTTACAAAAATCATACAAATGGGTTTTATTTTTATATACAATATAGCTACTCTCAGTGGGATGAACAAAACTATGTTTACAGTGTTATTGAAAGAAAAAATAAAAATAAGTGTGATAGTGAAATCTTACCTTCTACTGAGTCCTTTTTCTTCATATTTTAGGAATGTGGCAATGTAACTTTTGAACTTTCTAAATCTTTATATTCAACTTTTTCAATGATTATTTTCTTATAACAACCAAAATACAGATTTTAAGAGGTAATGTAATATCCCTTACTTTAATAAATATGGAGAATCATTATCAACATATGTAGTGGTCAGACTAGTTTTCTTTTATTTTATAGCAAATATAGTCTTATATTTGTTACTGATTTTCTTTATATGCTTAGTAGCCTTAAATATTAGTATGTCACTTTATATTATTAAATGTGAAAACATAATTAAATAGCATCAATCATTTGAAGATGTTTTTAAGTCCATTGATAAAGCAATGAAAGATGAATAACATAGAAAATATTCATATTAAAGTTGATTTCCTGGATAATTTATATTTTACAATACAGATCTCTTTATTCATTTATATCAATACATTTTTCAGTGCTTATAGATTTATCAGTCATGAGTATTTAGCACAAGATGGTCTCTTAAATTTTTGTATTGGATTTTAATATAATTAACACCCCTAATCTAGAAAACAGTAAGAGAAGTTAATAATGGAAACATATGAATCTTACAGGAAAGTTAGAACAAAGCACAAAGATTATGATAACAAGTAAGAGAAGGACAATAGTTTCTTATTTAATAACTGGGCATAATATCATATGCATGCTTAGTCACTCAGTCATATCCAACTCTTTGCAGCCCTGTGAGTTGTAGTCCACCAAACTCCCCTGTCCATGGGATTTTCCAGGCAATAATATTGGAATGGGTTTCCACATGCTCCTCCAGGGATCTTCCCAACCCAAAGATTTTGCCTGTGTCTCCTGCATTGGCAGGAGGGTTGTTTACCACTGAACCACTTGGGAATCCCCATAAATACCACATCTACTTATAAACCATCTTTTAATTCTTTCTAAAACTCACAAGGTTTTCAATTCATTAGTATATATTAATATACAGATAAATCTTCTCAATAAATTTCTTTGTAAAATAATTTTGTATAGAATTATATTAACCTGAAGTATAGAGTATGGTTTTCCATTTCATTTTAATCCACATTCTACAAACTGCATTTTAATATTTCAAAATGCAGAATAAGACCAGGCATATAGCAAAAAGAAATTAAAGATGCCCAACTTTCTGAATAAAATTTTATATTGGAAGATAAGAAAAAGTCATATATTTAAGATTTATTTTAGAGAAGAGTGAAATTGAAGGTCAAGGATAAGGTAAGATTAATTATTGAGACAGATGATAATGACTTTAGTGATAGAAAAAGAGAAAAGATATTTGAAGTACTACCTTGCTGAGTTTGCATGCATGAGTTATTTCAGAGTAATATTTTGAAGTGAAGGCTGAAAAGCCAAAGAATATAAAAGAAGAAAGATGAATTTGGGAACAGGTAAGCTCCAAAAGATAATTAGTATCTAAAATTGATTGCAAAAATGGGATACTCTAAAATATTCTGGGGGAAAATTGATACATAAGAATGTTGAGATGGAATAGAATACTCAGGGGTAAAAATATAAGATTAGGAGATGAACTGTCCTGAATTTGAGAGATAGGATAACAAGCTAGAAGATGAATGTCTATTTCCTCCCGAATAACCAATGCCTTAACTTGGCTTCAATTGAAAAGCAGTAATGGACAAATGAATAACTAACTTTTGAAACTGTATTGGCCTATTTTTGTGATTATTGAATCTCAATATGCTTTCACTTCAATGTTTAAAAAAAATCAAAGAAAACATTTATTTTGTGACTGGAAATCAGGAAAGACCCAGAAGTATATGGTCTTCTATTAGATATTGCAGATGTAGTATTTCTCATCTGATAGTTTATCAGTTCATAACACATGTCCAAGTTTGACAAACAATTTTCTTTTAAAGACTTGAAGGCAGTACTATGTACACATCTAAAAACTACAGGCTTCACAGTGTTCAATGCTTGCTGATCATAGTCTCATAGCTGCTTCCAGTGGTGGTGGTACCCAGATACCTAACCCTGGACTCACATGTTCATCCTCCTCAAGTGTGCAGTAGTCATGACACTATTGTCAGTGTGATGTAATTTCTTATTTGTTGGTAATGAATTATGCTGCTTGGATGGCAGAGAAAAAGTTATGTGACATAAAAGGGGCTTTCTGAAGAGTAAATATGTGAAAAGTAGGTCATGGCCCATTTGTTTTTCGAGGGGAGGAGGGAGAAATATTTTTATTTGTTAGCCATCTGTATGTCTTCTTTGGAAAAATGTCTATTTAGTTCTTTGGCCCATTTTTTGATTGGGTCGTTTATTTTTCTGGAATTGAGCTGCATAAGTTGCTTGTATATTTTTGAGATTAGTTGTTTGTCAGTTGCTTCATTTGCTATTATTTTCTCCCATTCTGAAGGCTGTCTTTTCACTTTGCTTATAGTTTCCTTTGTTGTGAAGAAGCTTTTAATTTTAATTAGATCCCATTTGTTTATTTTTGCTTTTATTTCCAGTATTCTGGGAGGTGGATCATAGAGGATCCTGCTGTGATTTATGTCAGAAAGTGTTTTGCCTATATTCTCCTCTAGGAGTTTTATAGTTTCTGGTCTTATGTTTAGATCTTTAATCCACTTTGAGTTTATTTTTGTGCATGGTGTTAGAAAGTGTTCTAGTTTCATTCTTTTTCAAGTGGTTGACCAATTTTCCCAGCACCGCTTGTTAAAGAGATTGTCTTTACTCCATTGTATATTCTTGTCTCCTTTGTCAAAGATAAGGTGTCCAAAGGTGTGTGGATTTATTTCTGGGCTTTCTATTTTGTTCCATTGATCTATATTTCTGTCTTTGTGCCAGTACCATACTCTCTTGATGACTGTGGCTTTGTTGTAGAGCCTGAAGTCAGGCAGGTTGATTCCTCCAGTTCCATTCTTCTTTCTCAAGATTGCTTTGGCTATTCGAGGTTTTTTGTATTCCATACAAATTGTGAAATCATTTGTTCTAGCTCTGTGAAAAATACCGTTGGTAGCTTGATAGGGATTGCATTGAATCTATAGATTGCTTTGGGTAGTTTACTCATTTTCACTATGTTGATTGTTCTGATCCATGAACATGGTATATTTCTCCATCTATTAGTGTCCTCTTTGATTTCTTCCACCAATGTTTTATAGTTTTCTATACATAGGTCTTTAGTTTCTTTAGTTAGATATATTCCTAAGTATTTTATTCTTTTCATTGCAATGGTGAATGGAATTGTTTCCTTGATTTCTTTTTCTACTTTCTCATTATTAGTGTTAGGAATGCAAAGGATTTCTGTGTGTTGATTTTATATCCTGCAACTTACTATAGTCATTGATTAGCTCTAGTAGTTTTCTGGTGGAGTCTTTAGGGCTTTCCATGTAGAGGATCATGTCATCTGCAAACAGTGAGAGTTTTACTTCTTCTTTTCCAATTTGGATTCCTTTTATTTCTTTTTCTCCTCTGATTGCTGTGGCCCAAACTTCCAGAACTATGTTGAATAGTAGTGGTGAATGTGGGCACCCTTGTCTTATTCCTGACTTTAGGGGAAATACTTTCAATTTTTCAACATTGAGGATAATGTTTGCTGTGGGTTTGTCATATACAGCTTTTATTATGTTATGGAATGTTCCTTCTATTCCTGCTTTCTGGAGACTTTTTATTATAAACGGATTTTGAATTTTGTCAAAGGCTTTCTCTGAGTCTATTGAGATAATCATATCATATGGCTTTTATTTTTCAATTTGTTAATGTGGTGAATTAATTGATTTG
This sequence comes from Budorcas taxicolor, assembly GCF_023091745.1. Lineage (NCBI taxonomy): Eukaryota > Metazoa > Chordata > Mammalia > Artiodactyla > Bovidae > Budorcas > Budorcas taxicolor. Next base: position 94,893,743 of record NC_068910.1, read on the forward strand.
TGGATATTGAAGAATCCTTGCATCCCTGGGATAAAGCCCACTTGGTCATGGAGTATGATCTTTTTAATGTGTTCTTGGATTCTGATTGCTAGAATTTTGTTGAGGATTTTTGCATCTATGTTCATCAGTGATATTGGCCTGTAGTTTTCTTTTTTTGTGGCATCTTTGTCAGGTTTTGGTATTAGGGTGATGCTGGCCTCATAGAATGAGTTTGGAAGTTCACCTTCCTCTGCAAATTTCTGGAAGAGTTTGAGTAGGATAGGTGTTAGCTCTTCTCAAAATGTTTGGTAGAATTCAGCTGTGAAGCCATCTGGACCTGGGCTTTTGTTTGCTGGAAGATGTCTGATTACAGTTTCAATTTCTGTGCTTGTGATGGGTCTGTTAAGATTTTCTATTTCTTCCTGGTTCAGTTTCGGGAAGTTGTACTTTTCTAAGAATTTGTCCATTTCTTCCACGTTGTCCATTTTATTGGCGTATAATTGCTGATAGTAGTCTTTTATGATCCTTTGTATTTCTGTGTTGTTTGTTGTGATCTCTCCATTTTCATTTCTAATTTTATTGATTTGATTTTTCTCCCTTTGTTTCTTGATGAGTCTGGCTAATGGTTTGTCAATTTTATTTATCCTTTCAAAGAACCAGCTTTTGGCTTTGTTGATTTTTGCTATGGTCTCTTTTGTTTCTTTTGCATTTATTTCTTCCTTAATTTTTAAGATTTCTTTCCTTCTACTAACTCTGGGGTTCTTCATTTCTTCCCTTTCTAGTTGCTTTAGGTGTAGAGTTAGGTTATTTATTTGAGTTTTTTCTTGTTTCTTGAGGTATGCCTGAATTGCTATGAACTTTCCCCTTAGCACTGCTTTTACAGTTTCCCACAGGTTTTGGGTTGTTGTGTTTTCATTTTCATTCATTTCTATGCATATTTTGATTTCTTTTTTGATTTCTTCTGATTTGTTGGTTATTCAGCAGCGTGTTGTTCAGCCTCCATATGTTGGAATTTTTAATAGTTTTTCTTCTGTAATTGAGATCTAATCTTACTGTATTGTGGTCAGAAAAGATGCTTGGAGTGATTTCAATTTTTTTTGAATTTACCAAGGCTAGATTTATGGCCCAGGATGTGATCTATCCTGGAGAAGGTTCCATGAGCACTTGAGAAAAAGGTGAAATTCATTGTTTTGGGGTGAAATGTCCTATAGATATCAATTAGGTCTAACTGGTCTATTGTATCATTTAAAGTTTGTGTTTCCTTGTTAATTTTCTGTTTAGGGGATCTATCCATAGGTGTGACTGGGATATTAAAGTCTCCCACTATTATTGTGTTATTGTTAATTTCCCCTTTCACACGTGTTAGCATTTATCTTACATATTGCAGTGCTCCTATGTTGGGTGCATATATATTTATAATTGTTTTATCTTCTTCTTGGATTAATTCTTTGATTAATTCTTGGATTAATTCTATGTAGTGGCCTTCTTTGTCTCTTTTCACAGCCTTTGTTTTAAAGTCTCTTTTATCTGATATGAGAGTTGCTACTCCTGCTTTCTTTTGGTCTCTGTTTGCATGGAATATCTTTTTCCAGCCCTTCACTTTCAGTCTGTTTATGTCCCCTCTAGGCACAGGAGGGCCTAGAGGAGCTATCCCACGTTGAAGGTCAGGAACGGTGGCAGTGAGGAGATACCCCTCATCCAAGGTAAGGAGCAATGGCTGTGCTTTGCTGAAGCAGCCGTGAAGAGATACCCCACGCCCAAGGTAAGAGAAACCCAAGTAAGATGGTCGGTGTTGCAAGAGGGCATCAGAGGGCAGACACACTGAAACCATACTCACAGAAAACTAGTCAATCTAATCACACTAGGACAACAGCCTTGTCTAACTCAATGAAACTAAGCCATGCCTGTGGGGCAAACCAAGATGGACAGGTCATGGTGGAGAGGTCTGACAGAATGTGGTCCACTGGAGAAGGGAATGGCAAAAACTTTACTATTCTTGTCTTGAGAACCCCATGAACAGTATGAAAAGGCAAAATGACAGGAAACTAAAGAGGAACTCCCCAGGTCATTAGGTGCCCAATATGCTACTGAAGATCAGTGGAGAAATAACTCCAGAAAGAATGAAGGGATGGAGCCAAAGCAAAAACAATACCCAGCTGTTGATGTGACTGGTGGTAGAAGCAAGATCCGATGCTGTAAAGAGCAATATTGCATAGGAACCTGGAATGTCAGGTCCATGAATCAAGGCAAACTGAAAGTGGTCAAACAAGAGATGGCAAGAGTGAACATCAACATTCTAGGAATCAGTGAACTCAAATGGACTGGAATGGGTGAATTTAACTCAGATGACCATTATATCTACTACTGTGGGCAGGAATCCCTTAGAAGAAATGGAGTAGCCATCTTGGTCAACAAAAGAGTCTGAAATGCAGTACTTGGATGCAATCTCAAAAACGACAGAATGATCTCTGTTCATCTGCAAGGCAAACCATTCAATATCACAGTTATCCAAGTGTATGCCCCAACCAGTAACGCTGAAAAAACTGAAGTTGAACGGTTCTATGAAGACCTACAAGACCTTTTAGAACTAACACCCAAAAAAGATGTCCTTTTCATTATAGGGGACTGGAATGCAAAAGTAGGAAGTCAAGAAACATCTGGAGTAAAAGGCAAATTTGGCCTTGGAATGCAGAATGAAGCAGGGCAAAGACTAATAGAGTTTTGCCAAGAAAATGCACTGGTCATAGCAAACACCCTCTTCCAACAACACAAGAGAAGACTCTACACATGGACATCACCAATGGTCAACACCAAAATCAGATTGATTATATTCTTTGCAGCCAAAGATGGAGAAGCTCTCTACAGTCAACAAAAACAAGACCAGGAGCTGACTGGGGCTCAGATCATGGACTCCTTATTGCCAAATTCAGACTCAAATTGAAGACAGTAGGGAAAACCACTAGACCATTCAGGTATGACCTAAATCAAATATCTTATGATTATAGAGTGGAAGTGAGAAATAGATTTAAGGGCCTAGATCTGATAGATGGAGTGCCTGATGAACTATGGAATGAGGTACATGACACTGTAAAGGAGACAGGGATCAAGACCATCCCCATGAAAAAGAAATGCAAAAAAGCAAAATGGCTGTCTGAGGAGGCCTTACAAATAGCTGTGAAAAGAAGAGAGGCAAAAAGCAAGGGAGAAAAGGAAAGATATAAGCATCTGAATGCAGAGTTCCAAAGAATAGCAAGAAGAGATAAGAAAGGCTTCTTCAGTGATCAATGCAAAGAAATAGAGGAAAACAACAGAATGGGAAAGACTAGAGATCTCTTCAAGAAAATTAGAGATACCAAGGGAACATTTCATGCAAAGATGGACTCGATAAAGGACAGAAATGGTATGGACCTAACAGAAGTAGAAGATATTAAGAAGAGGTGGCAAGAATACATGGAAGAACTGTACAAAAAAGATCTTCATGACCCAGATAATCATGATGATGTGATCACTAATCTAGAGCCAGACATCTTGGAATGTGAAGTCAAGTGGGCCTTAGAAAGCATCACTATGAACAAAGCTAGTGGAGGTGATGGAATTCCAGTGGAGCTGTTTCAAATCCTGAAAGATGATGCTGTGAAAGTGCTGCACTCAATATGCCAGCAAATTTGGAAAACTCAGCAGTGGCCACAGGACTAGAAAATGTCAATTTTCATTCCAATTCCAAAGAAAGGCAATGCCAAAGAATGCTCAAATTGCTGCATAATTGCACTCATCTCACATGCTATTAAATTAATGCTCAAAATTCTCCAAGCCAGGCTTCAGCAATACGTGAACTGTGAACTCCTTGATGTTCAAACTGGTTTTAGAAAGGGCAGAGGAACCAGAGATCAAATTGCCAACATCCTCTGGATCATGGAAAAAGCAAGAGAGTTCCAGAAAAACATCTATTTCTGCTTTATTGACAATGCCAAAGGCTTTGACTGTGTGGATCACAATAAACTGTGGAACATTCTGAAAGAGATGGGAATACCAGACCACCTGACTTGCCTCTGGAGAAATCTGTATGCAGGTCAGGAAGCAACAGTTAGAACTGGACATGGAACAACAGACTGGTTCCAAATAGGAAAAAGAGTACGTCAAGGCTGTATATTGTCACCCTGCTTATTTAACTTATATGCAGAGTACATCATGAGAAACGCTGGACTGGAAGAAACACAAGCTGGAATCAAGATTGCCAGGAGAAATATCAATTACCTCAGATATGCAGATGACACCATCCTTATGGCAGAAAGTGAAGAGGAGCTAAAAAGGCTCTCGATGAAAGTGAAAGAGGAGAGTGAAAGAGTTTGCTTAAAGCTCAACATTCAGAAAATGAAGCTCATGGCATCTGGTCCCATCACTTCATGGGAAATAGATGGGGAAACAGTAGAAACAGTGTCAGCCTTTATTTTTTGGGGGCTCCAAAATCACTGCAGATGGTGACTGCAGCCATGAAATTAAAAGACGGTTATTCCTTGGAAGAAAAGTTATGGTCAACCTAGATAGTATATTCAAAACCAGAGACATTACTTTGCCGACTAAGATCCCTCTAGTCAAGGCTATGGTTTTTCCTGTGGTCATGTATGGATGTGAGAGTTGGACTGTGAAGAAGGCTGAGCGCTGAAGAATTGATGCTTTTGAACTGTGGTGTTGAAGAAGACTCTTTAGAGTCCCTTGGACTGCAAGGAGATCCAACCAGTCAATTCTGAAGGAGATCAACCCTGGGATTTCTTTGGAAGGAATGATGCTAAAGCTGAAGCTCCAGTAGTTTGGCCACCTCATGTGAAGAATTCACTCATTGGAAAAGACTCTGATCCTGGGAGGCATTGGGGACAGGAGAAGAAGGGGACGACAAACGATGAGATGGCTGGATGGCATCAAGGACTCGATGGACGTGAGTCTGAGTGAACTCCGGGAGGTGGTGATGGACAGGGAGGACTTGCGTGCTGTGATTCATGAGGTCGCAAAGAGTCGGATACAACTGAGCGACTGAACTGAACTGACTGATGGTTACCTTGCTGTACAAAAGATTTGTTTAATAATTCCCCATTTTTAATTTATGTTTTTAATGTAATAATCTGGAAGGTGGATAGAAAGAGATCTTTCTGTGATTTATATCAAACAGTGTTCTGTCTATGTTTTCCTCTGAGAATTTTATAGTATCCGACCTTAGTTTTAAGTCTTTGATCTATTTTGAATTTATTTTTGTGCTTTCTATATTAGAAGACACTTTACTTTCACCAAGGAGTGTCAAAAGGAAACAATAATATGAAACTTAGTTCTCTGTTGCATCTATATTGTCAACACTATTTCTCTCCATAATCATTCTAACATATTTTATATCCCCTGATAGTACTTAATTATGTAATACTGAATGTAGTCAAAAATTAAAACATGTAAGAAGATTAAAATTCAAGGGGATAAGATTTGCATCAGTTTTAACAATTATCTGCTATTTACCCAGAGTTCACATTGTTAGTAATGAACTGTGAAAATTGGAAGGGACTTGGGAAACTCTTTACTCCAAATAGGTTATTTTTAAATGAAATTATGTTTAAAGAAATATTGAGAGCACTTACTCTATCTATTTAATCTTTGTGTGTATGTGGGCACAGAATGTTCTAGTTTATTTGCATTAAAAATAAAATGAAAATCTCTTACCATTTGTGACCTAGGAATTAGATGTACTGATATCAAATAATTTGAAATGACTACATGTGCATAGATTTACAGCATCTACTATTGTCTGACTTTTGGAAATAGACTTGAACATTTATACCAGGAAATTGGTAGTCTGAGTCATCTTACTTGTACTTCATCTCATTTAAAAAAAAAAAAAATTGTAATCTCCCCATTTCTCTTTACAGAAAAATATTTATTCTTTATTATCTTGCTACTAAAATCATTGCTTCTTTCTTGAATTTATGCATGTTTTTGTCTGATCTCATTTTATTCTTGAATCTATCCACCAATTTGTTTATTCCTCTAGATTGTCAGCAAACATTTAAAGAACTGCTACTGTATCACAGATTCTGAGCTTTATGATGCTGCTGCTGCTGCTAAGTCGCTTCAGTCGTGTCCGACTCTATGCGACCCCATAGATGGTAGCCCACCAGGCTCCTGCTTTCCTGGGATTCTCCAGGCAAGAATACTGGAGTGGGTTCCCATTTCCTTCTCCAATGCATGAAAGTGAAAAGTGAACGTGAAGTTGCTCAGTCGTGCCCGACTCTTTGCGACCCCATGGACTGCAGCCTACCAGGCTCCTCTACCCATGGGATTTTCCAGGCAAGAGTACTGGAGTGGGGTGCCATTTGTCTTCTCTGGAGCTTTATGATAAGTGTACTTAATTTTAGTGATAATATTAAAGCATAATTTTAATAGACTTTATTTTAGAGTAGTTTTTGGTTCACAACAAAATTTAATGCAAAAGTGCAGAGAACTCACCTGAATCTCTCCCACTTGCGCAGTTTCTCCCATTATCAACATCTTCCACCAGAGAGGCACATTTGTTGCAACTGATGGATCTACATTGACATATCATAACCCAGAGTCCATAGTTCACCATGACTCACCCAGAGTCATAGTTCACATAGTGGATTTGGACAAATTTATAACAATATATATCCAGTGAAAAATATTTTTGAGATAATTTTTTAAGACATTAAGCACTTGATATCCCTCTAGTTCTTCACAACACTACCACTATTACTTTAGTGATTCTGGAGCAGCCATAGAATTCTATAAGTGCTGATTTCAAGACGAGACCGCTATTATTAAGAACCAAGTATCAAATAGTCTCTTGAAAATCGTAGCAGAGTCAATAGCCTTGAAAGCCAAAATGCTTTGAATTTACAAAGGCCAGACTTTGAGAAACAAGACCAAAAGCAGCGTTCTGATGACCAAAAATTCAAAACTTGAACATTAACCCAAGAGCTATTGAACTGTGAAAAATGCAGAGATACGTAAGGAAAGTTAACTGCCTGGCTTAGATGAAAATTTCACAATTGGAAAGCTCTGGAGAACTGGAATGACTGAGAGTGTCATAGGCTTCATTTTCAATACCAAAGCAACATGTCAGTATGTCTTGACTTTAATCACCATCAGGTAGAAACCTAGGAGGTATGTAAGAAGGAAAATCCTGAATGGAACAGAGTGGTGACTCAACAAATATAGCAATTTAAGCAAGAAGTGATTAAATATATCATGAATATCAGAAATAGAACTTAAAATGTTAGATTATTATAAAGCAATAATAAACTTACATTTTTTCACATTATTTACCACATAAAATTAACAGTTGCTATCTATAAAATGAAAATAATTTTCCACATACAAATACATCCAAGAAATAGGAATCAGCAAGTTTCAATCCGTGATTAGGTTTTATTTTCCTCTATGTAGTCTCACAGTATGATTTTTACTTCATTCATTCTTAACTTTTGACTCTCTTTTTAGTGTCACTAGTCTTGTCAATGTCACCAGATAATTTATTTTCTGATCTCTCACTCATGAGATTCAGCATCAAGTAGCAAGATTTTAATTCTAATTTATTTGCAGAGACAACCTGATTGCATTATCTTGATTCAGGTTTCTGTCATAACAGTTCTGGGTGGGTGATTGGATGTGAATTCATAAATTCACATTGGATGTAAACACATTGGATGTGTTTCATTTGTTTTGTTTTGTTTTAATATGGAGACTAGGACCAATTTTATCAGGGGATGGACAATTCTCAAGAGGACTGAGTTTCACAAGAGCTCACTGCAATTTTGGAATTGTATTCTCTTCATGGAAATTAAAATTTTAAAACATAGAACACACATACCAAAGAAAACACAAATATCATATAAGCATTTTAAATCATCTTTTTAGTAGAAATATGTTTCTTTCTTTCTCATAATGAAGAAATCTTCTTGCACTCTAATGCCCTAAACAAACCTTATGAACTTAGCTTTTCTTGACAAGTGAGAATTTTTTTCTCAGTTTATTTACAAGTTACATTAACAGTGGGATTTAGTTCTTACACAACTGATTTGATTATTTTAACATTAAATTATTCTAAATCACCAGTTAATTTAGACAAAAGTAGGGTTGGTTTGATTATGTTGATCATAACAGATAAAAATATTAGTTTGTGTTTAAAATGTAAATGAGTCTGAGATTTCATGAGCTAATATAGATGTTATGGTTACTATATGTGCAGATAAACATATAATGTGCAAAGTATGATAAAGGTCTAGGTAGAAAAATACAGATATTCTAAGTTTTAGTCTTAAATATTTTATTATTAAGTAATATCTTTAGATAATAAATATATAAATATATTTGAAACGATGAGCTATTTAAAGTAACCACATTCCAAATCTCTGTGGTTAAGAACTTTGCAATGAGAAAAGCTAATATAGCTTTGGAAATTACATGCTTTAACACATGAGTAAACTTATCAGGGAATGATGATGATAAGGATGAAGTGAATGTTTTCTGTTCTTTCCTAAATTAATGATTAATTTTATTTTTAAAAATCTAGAAATGCAAAATTTTTGTATACTCTTCATGTTTTTGAGAAGATCTCATCTATCTATCTATAATATTAAAAAATTTTAAAGTGTTGTATTATGAGGATAATTCAGAAGTTACATTGAGAAAGTAAGTGGTTAGAACTAGGAGTCTCATTTGTGATTTTTTTGTTCAATATCTACAAGATTATCTTGCAAAATCTTCAAGAAAGAGGCAATTACCTACATATCTCCACAATAAAGACAGTGCATTCAGTAAAATGAGTGATAGTAACCAGGGAGGTAAATGGATTGTCAAACTCTGTCACCTTATCAGTGAGGATTTCCTACAGAAAAATGACAGGGAGTATATATGCTGGCCTTAGACTTAAATGATAGTGGAGGAAAAAATAGAAAGGGATAATCACCTCTATACAGCAAATCTGATTCATTCTTTAGTGTGAGAAGGTGAGCTGTTTTACAAGTGTTCAAGGTATTGTTACCAACTCAGAACAGTAAAAATGGCACATATGTATGTTGTATTGGTGGAGCAAGATAATTATTTTTTTCTGGAGAATATTAATGCCACTCTTTTTCAAAAGGAAGCTTCAGAGAAGGAAGCAAGATTGTGGCAGCTACTCACATGCTGTGAGTCGACAGATATCAATTCCTTCAGTTCAACCAAATGACTGGTTTTGCTTTAACTTTATATCAGAAGATTGGCTCCTCTGGATGAAGCCATTGCAAATCCAGGAAAATAAACAGGCAACCATCCTACTACAGGATTAAAATGCTGCCACTAAAGGATAGCAACTAATCTGTTGTTATCTTTTTCAATTTAGTAGTTGATTAATTTATTGTGATGTTTGCTCAAAGGGAGATGAACACAAAAACAAACAGATATGAACAGGGGAATGTTAGAATATGTCCCATATATGGGGTCATATTAGTAAGTTAGGGTTTCCCAGGTGGCGCTGGTGGTACAGTCTGCCTGCCAATGCAGGAGATGCAAGAGACTTGGGTTCAGTCTCTGTGTTGGGAAGACCACTTAGAGTAGGAAGTGGCCACTGACTCCAGTACTCTTGCCTGAAAAATTCTATGGACAGAGGTGCCAGTCCATGAAGCCACAAAGAGTCAAACATGACTGAGTGACTGAGCACATTGGTAAGAGAGCAGTGATGTGTAGACTGAATATTTTATTGTATAAATGAATATATGTAGCTGTTCCACCTAAACTCATTGGGTACATGGACGCTGTTTTGTTTTTAGAAAGTCATAAAGCATTATCAATAAGATAATGCTGAAAAAAATAAAAAGTATGAGAGTATTCCTACAGAAAACCTTAGTTCTATGAGTTTTTCCAAGAGCCAGTAGTAGAATTGGGAAGATCATGCCTCAAGTACAGTGCATCTATATAGATAAAAAGTATTCATCTTTTCCTAAGCCCAGAAATTTGCTCATTTTCAGCTATTCCTCCCAATATATTGATTTGTAAAAGGCATTCTGAAAACAAGGTTGAAAATAAATAATGCATACGTACTATGGAAACATGAATTACAGAAAGAAAGAATAAAAGGAAGATAAATTCAAAGTGATTATTTGAATAATCTTGGTTTTAAAGACAGATTATCTAAGTGTATAGCCAGATGGCTATATTTTAATATATTATTAAGCATGTATATTTTTTCAAGAGACTATATATTTCTATTTGTGTAAATAATGAAAATATTTTTAGAATTGTTTGTAAATACATAATACCACATTCCATAATAAAAAGGTTTCAGTCAATTTTTGCAGACTATTATATTGACCAGAAAGCCCAAGAGCTTTGGGGTGACTCTGCACTCTAGATCAAGCATCTCCTGACAAATTTAATTGACCTTGTGCTTACAGAGATACAATAAGTAACTGGAACACTTCCAGTTCCACATATAAGTGGCTTGGAAGTGGTAATTTCATTTGAACAAATAAAAAACTGAACAGACTGAAAAGTAAACAACACATTTTGGATCCAAATGAGAGGTAAGGATACAGGATTAGTTGTTTTCCTCAATATTGGAGAGATAGACATATGAACATAGGAAGTCATAGCAGGCACAGACAAAGGGAAGTCATCAGGGGAGCTAGTGCCCAGTTAGGAAAATCTGAAATGTAATTAACATATTGCTGGAGGCTCAGCGCAGGCATACCTCAAAGTTAAGAACTCCATGGGGACCAAGTCATAGGATAGCCTTCACTTTTTTTTTTTTTTTTTAGAATTTAAATACAATTTTAGAATTCAGAGACAATTTGAAGAGACAGTGAAAGCACAAGAACCAGACATGGCAGGGATATTGGACTAGGTGTTTAAAATAAATGTTATTAATATCCTAAAGGCTCTAATGAATAAAATAGCCTGCAGGAAGAGATGGACAAAGTAAGCTGGAGTTAGAAATTCTAAGAAAAAATAAAACGAAATGCTTAAGATAAAAAACACTACAATAGTAATGAAATATTATATTACTTTGACTAGCTTATTAGTATACTGGTCATGGCTGAGGAAGGAATCTCTGAGCTTGAAGGTATCTCGGTACAAACCTTCCAGACTGAAAAGCAAAGAGAACAAAAATTTAAAAATATATACATATTCAAGAATTATGGTATAATTGCAAAAGCTATAATACACATAATGGAAATACCAGAAAGAGAAGGAAGATGAAAAGGCAAAATAAATATTCAAGACAATAGTGACTAAGAATGTCACCAAATTAACGTCATATGCCAATTCACAGATTCAAGAAACTCAGAGAACACTAAGCAAGATAAACATAAAAAATAACAGCAAAACCTACACTTAGGAATATTACTTTTAAACTGTAGAAATCAAAGGCAAAGAAAAAAAAAAAAAAAAAACCAGAATGGGGGGGGGGGGGCGGGGAAGAAACCCTTTACTTATAGAGAAACACAGATAAGAATTACACCTGAGTCCTCAGAAATCATGCAAGAAGAAGAGGTGTGAAATACTTATTGTGAGAACAAAGCTATCAACATAGAATTCTCTGTTTTCTGTGATATTGTCCTTTAAAATTGAAGTAACTACAGACTCAAATGTGGAAGAACTGGAGGAATGTATTGCCAGTAGACCTGCCTTGAAAGAAATGTTAAATGAAATTCTCTGTTGAGAAGGAAAATATGTCAGAAACTTAAAATCACCATAAAGAAAGGAAGAACATCAAAGAAGTAGAAATGATATGCTAAGAAAGGAGAAAAATATTATCATATAATCTTATAACAGATACCTCACTAAAGAAAATATCCAGATGGCAAAAAAGCATATGAAAAGATGTTGCACATCATACATAAATACAGGGAAATGCAATTTGAAATAACAATGAAATACATCTACTAGAATGGTCAAAGTCTGGAACACTGACAATACCAAGTGCTTGCTAAGATGTGGACAATAGAAACTCTTATACATTGCTGATGGGAATGCAAAATTGAGCAGTCATTTTGGAATACAGTTTCTTACAAAACTAGAGATGTTTTTACCTTACAGACAAGCAACCATGCTTCTTGGTGTTTACCCAAAGGAAATAACCTTGAAAAACACGTACTTGAATATTTATGTCTGCCTTATTTATAACTGTCAAAACTTGGAAGCAACCAAGTTGGATTGGATGCAATCTCAAAAATGAAAGAATGATCCCTGTTCATTTCCAAGGCAAACCATTCAATATCACAGTAATCCAAGTCTATGTCCCAATCAATGACGCTGAAGAAGCTGAAGTTGAATGGTTCTATGAAGACCTACAAGACTTTTTAGAACTAACACCCAAAAAAAAGATGTCCTTTTCATTATAGGGAACTGGAATGCAAAAGTAGGAAGTCAAGAAACACCTGGAAGAAGTGAAGTGAAGTGAAGTGAAGTGAAGTCGCTCAGTCATGTCTGACTCTTTGCGACCCCATGGAATTCAGCCTACCAGGCTCCTCTCCCCATGGGGATTCTCCTGGCTAGAATACTGGAGTGGGTTGCCATTTCCTTCTCCAGGGGATCTTCCTAACCCAGGGATCGAACCCCATTCTCCAAAGTAGGGCAAAGGCTAACAGAGTTTTGCCAAGAAAATGCACTGGTCATAGCAAACACCCTCTTCCAACAACACAAGAGAAGACTCTACACATGCACATCACCAGGTGGTCAACATCAAAATCAGATTGATTATATTCTTTGCAGCCAAAGATGGAGAAGCTCTATGCAGTCAGAAAAACAGGACTGGGAGTTGACTGTGGCTCAGATCATGAACTCCTATTTGCCAACTTCAGACTTAAATTGAAGAAAATGGGGAAAACTACTAAGCCATTCAAGTATGACCTAATCAAATCCCTTATGATTATACAGTGAAAGTAAGAAATAGATTTAAGGGACTAGATCTGATGGACAGAGTGCCTGATCAACTATGGATGGAGGTTAGAGACATAGTACAGGAAGCACGAATCAAGACCATCCTCAAGAAAAAGAAATGCGATAAAGCAAAATGGCTGTCTGAGGAGGCCTTACAAATAGCTGTGAAAAGAAGAGAAGTGAAAAGCAAAGGAGAAAAGGAAAGATATACCCATTTGAAGGCAGAGTTCCAAAGAATAGCAAGGAGAGATAAGAAAGCCTTCCTCAACAATCAATGAAAAGAAATAGAGGAAAACAATAGAATGGGAAAGACTAAAGATCTCTTCCAGAAAATTAGAGATACCAAGGGAACATGTCATGCAAAGATGGATTCAATAAAGGACAGAAATGGTAGGGACCTAACAGAAGCAGAAGATATGAAGAAGAGGAGGCAAGAATACACAGAAGAACTGTACAAAGATCTTCACAACCCAGATAATGACGATGGTGTGATCACTCACACTCACATTCCTGGAACATGAAGTCAAGTGGGCCTTAGGAAGCATCACTATGAACAAAGCTAGTGGAGGTGAAGGAATTCTAGTTGAGCTATTTCAAATCCTAAAAGAATTAAAATAAACAAATTTATATTTAATAAATAAATAAAAATTAAAAAATAAAATGAATAAAGAACAAAACAAGATGATACTGTGAAAGTGCTGTACTCAATATGTCAGCAAATTTGGAAAACTCAGCAGTGGCCACAGGACAGGAAAAGGTCAGTTTTCACTCCAATCCCAAAGAAATGCAATGCCAAAAATGTTCTAACTACCACACAATTGCACTCATCTCACATGCTAGTAAAGTAATGCTCAAAATTCTCCAAGCAAGGCTTCAGCAATATGTGAACCATGAACTTCCAGATGTTCAAGCTGTTTTTAGAAAAGGCAGAGGAACCAGAGATCAAATTGCCAATATCCGCTGAATCATGGAAAAAGCAAGAGAGTTCCAGAAAAACATCTATTTCTGCTTTATTGATTATGTCAAAGCCTTTGACTGTGTGGATCACAGTAAACTGTGGAAAATTCTGAAAGAGATGGGAATACCAGACCCCTGATTGCCTCTTTAGAAACCTGCATGCAGGTGAAGAAGCAACACTTCGAACTGGACATGGAAAAACAGACTGGTTGTACTATATCAAAAGTAAACTCTAACATAAATGAATTTGGGATGTTTATAATTTGTCAGTTTAGGTTCATCAATTGTAATAAATGTACCATTCTGATAGGTACATTTGTACCAGCATTATCTCCATGTTGATAATAGAGACCTACGAATGGTTTCCTGGGGTATACAGGTAATCTCTTCCTCTCAATTTTTTAGAGAAACTAAATATTTTCTAAAATTTTAAAGTGTTTTAAAAATAGTAGTAGGAATCATTTCAGGACAAGGTGTCAGTAAGGACTTTGAGAAGAAGTTATCTCTGTATTGCCAAAAGCTGGACTTATTATTACATTAACAAAATATTTTTGGTTATAAATTTCTAAAGCAAGAAATTCCAAGTGAAGGAAATTAAATTTGCATCTCATCTTTTAATTTTAACACTGAAGATAGGTTCACTAGATGTGTGTTGGCCAAGACAAACTGTGTTTAGTTTGCTACTAGTGATTTGATATCTTTGTTTAGCTGTAGATTACAGGTTTCAGGTTAAAGTGCCAATAAAAGGCAAAGATTCAGAAGAAAGGTATATACAGACTTGAAAAGTATTTGCCTAAGTATATTTTTCATATGTTTCAAGATGAAGCATCAAAATTATTTAAAACACCAATGGCAAATTAGAAAGAAATATTTGAAATATATGATCACTATTAAAATAGTCTTAAAGCAGGGAAAATTCTACAATGGTAATAAGGCCAAAAAGTTAACAAATAACTTTTTAGAAATGCAAAATTATTATATACCTGTTTGAGATTTATGTTCCACTTTAAGAAATATGAACATAAATTATGAAACAGAGAGTGCTAAAACTACTTTTCCTAATCTGTGGTGACTTTATATCAGTATACATATTTTTTACCAGAATTTGACAATATTATAAAAGATTTCATAATGTCCATAGCCTTCAACTTGAAATTTTTTCTTTCTTAGCAACATACTTTAAAAAATAATTAGAAACTATTTGTAAGAATATTTGTAGCGACATTTTTTATAATAACAAAAATAAGGAAAAAAATTATAAAGAGCTTAATGTTATGAAATTATAGCAAAATATATTTATTAATAAAAGTATAGCATATAATTAAATTATGGTATCAATTCATAATCAGATATGCTTTAAAATATGTGATATATAGGAAAATAAATTGGCATGAAGGGTTAAATGAAGTTTCTAGGATAATAATATGAAACACATCATAGTGTGATTTTGTTTTAAGAAATATTCTTTAAAAAATGATGAACCAACAATTCATGAAAATCTCAACCTGTGGGTCAATTCTTATGCTCCCTCGCTTGTTCTCACTGACATGTCAAAGGAATTCTATGTCTATTATTTAATAATAGCATTAAATAAAGTCTAGATCTAGAAAACATGAACAGGCCAAAAATATTGGCAGAGCGGCCAGACTGAGGAAGATATTTCAATCACTGGTCAGGGAACTGAAATCCCACAAACTGCATGTTGCAGCCGAAAAAAAAAAAAAAAAGAAAGAGAGAGAGAGAAATCTTTCTTTCTGTCACATTTCTTAAAGTGAATACTGATGAGGAAAAAATAAAGAAACATTTCTTCAACAGTGGCCATTGTAGGTGACCACTGAGAAGGCACTTATGGTGAAAACTAAGAAACAATGTGAAGAAGCACAGAAATGGGAAAACTGAAGAGAGAAAACTTTTTTTCCTTCTTTTTTTTTCTTTCATAACTTGGGTTGATTACTGTGTTTAGCATTTTACTTCTGAATTCTCTTTTAATCTTCTTAATACTCAGCCCTGAGTCTCAGACCTGGGATTTAAACCTGAGTTTGTAGATGAGACATCTGGGGATGAGGATATCTTTTATACAAACTAGTATATATCTTCCTATAGTAACTGGCACCCTTGTCATAATCTTTGAAGTATGTCCTTCAATAGTCTGTTCATCTTGAGCACTAATTTATAATAAAAATAATTTAACATTGGCTACCTGACTAGGAAAATATTCTGTATATGTTTTACAATGATGATTCAAATAAATTCTAATTAACATATATCCTAACTGTGTGCTGTGCTGTACCAAGTTGCTTCAGTCGCATCCCACTCTTTGCAACCCCATGGACTGTAGTCCATCAGGCTTCTTTGTCCATGGAATTCTCCAGGCCAGAATACTGGAGTGGGTTGCTGTTCCCTCCTCCAGGGGGTGTTCCTGACCCAGGGATGGAACCCACATCACTTAAGTCTCCTGCATTGGCAGGCAGGTTCTTTTTCACTAGCACTACCTGAGAAGCCCTATCCTAAGCACAGAGATTTCTATAGGAAAGGGATGGGAGTAGAATATTTCTGCACTATATAATTATACATTTCTGGACTATATAATTATACATTATATAATTAGTGTCTAGGAACTATGGAAGGGCTTTTTAAAAAAAAATTAAACAGGAAAATACATTTATATATTTTTTTCTTACATGATAGTATATATGTTTCAGTGCCATTCTCCCGAATCATCCCACCCTCTCCCTCTCCCTCTGAGTCCAAAAGTCCGCTCTACACATCTGTGTCTCTGTTGCTGTCTTGCATACAGGGTCATCATTGCCATCTTTCTAAATGCCATATATATGTGTTAGTATACTGTATTGGTGTTTTTCTTTCTGGCTTACTTCGCTCTGTATAATTGGCTCCAGTTTCATCCATCTCATCAGAACTGATTCAAATGTATTCTTTTTAATGGCTGAGTAATACTCCATTATGTATATGTACCAAGGCTTTCTTATCCATTCATCTGCTGATGGACATCTAGGTTGTTTCCATGTCCTGGCTATTATAAACAGTGCTGCGATGAACACTGGGGTACATGTGTCTCATTCAATTCTGGTTTCCTCGGTGTGTATGCCCAGCAGTGGGATTGCTGTGTCATAAGGTAGTTCTATTTGCAATTTTTTAAGGACTCTCCACACTGTACTCCATAGTGGCTGTACTAGTTTGCATTCCCACCAACAGTGTAGGAGGGTTCCCTTTTCTCCACACCCTCTCCAGCATTTATTTATTGCTTGCAGACTTTTGGATCACACACATTCTGACTGGTGTGAAGTGGTACCTCATTGTGGTTTTGATTTGCATTTCTCTAATAATGAGTGATGTTGAGCATCTTTTCATGTGTTTGTTAGCCATCTGCGGAAAATACATTTATATTTTAAATTCAAATATGTTTTTAAAAATGCATGATTCTGTATGTATAAAGTCCATGCTAACTACAGACAGGTAAGATTTTTTTTCTTCCTTGTTTCTCAAACTCATTTTTCTTATGGTGTAGTTCTCCCTATGAAAGTCCTGCATTAAGGGTAAACTGAGGCTGTTAACCAAGTGAGGAATCAGTTTACAGTGCCTTGTGCTTTGCTGCATCACTAACCTTTGGCCACTGTAAGCATCTGGGACATTTACATTAATATTTATTGTGGCTTAAAAGACACCATGGGATATGGAAAAGGAGTGCAAAAGTTTACATATCAGGTATTTGCTCCCTGCCAAGAGGTTTTGGGGTTTCTGAACTCCCTAAGTGAGAAGTAGAGGAAACAATATTTTGCTCTGTAGACAACACAGAACAGTGTTGATCAATTGGTCATTCTAAATGTGGGAAAGATACAGTTCAGAGAATACAATATACAACATTTAAGAATTAAAGTTGATATGTACACCAATATGCATGGGTGCTGTACAGTTGCTAACTGAGGAATTACATCCAGTACTCCCAGACCAGGTTTTTCATATTATTGCTGAGCACCTGCTCAATAGAGCAACAGATAAGAATCATATTAATGTTCTATGACATGATTTTTTAAAAATATATATGGTATAGGGAATTCCTTGGCAGTTCAGTGGTTAAGAATCTATGCTTTCACTGTGGAAGGCCTGGGCTTAATCCTTGCTTGGAGAACTAAAATCCCATAAGCGGAGGTGTAGCCAAAAACACACAAACAGTGGAATAAAAACATCAGCCAAACAAGCCCAAGCAGGCCATCTTGAGAAAATGGCATAAGATTTTACATCGTGATGAAAATAATTTTTAAGAGTGACCTCACAGTTAAAAATTTTTTAAAAAGCAAAATCAATAAGTATGTAATCTTGGGACATAAGGATATATGTTTGTTTGTTTGTTTTCCTTAAAGAAACTACTAAAAAAATAGAATCTTGATTGTGTTGAGTGAAACTATTGAGCAGCCTAGTCCTATCCAATCCTCTCCTTTGGGAAATGAAGAAACAGAGGGTCAGAGTAGGAGATGCTGATGGACTCATGCTGTGAGTTGGCAGCAAAGTAGCAAAAGACCTGTGACAGTGAATTTGTTGTTTTTCAGTCGCTAATTTGTGTCTGACTTTTTGCAACTGCAGGAATGACACCATGCCAGGTTTCCCTGCCCTTCACTACCTCCCAGAGTTTGCTCAAACTCATGTCCCTATAGTCAGTGATGCTATTGAACCACCTCATCCTCTGTCACCCCCTTCTCCTCCTGCCCTCCATCTTTCCCAAAACCAGGGTCTTTTGCATTGAGTTGGCTCTTCACATCAAGTGGCCAAAGTATTGGAAATTCAGGATCAGTCCTTCCAATGAATATTCAGGCTTGATTTCCCTTAGGATTGACTGGTTGGATATCTTGGCTGTCCAAGAGACTCTCAAGAGTCTTCTCCAACACTGCAATTTGAAAGCATTAATTCTTCAGTGCTCAGCCTTCTTTATGGTTCTGCTTTCACATCCATACATGACTACTGGAAAAACCATAGCTTGAACTACATGGACGTTTGTTGGCAAAATGATGTCTCTGCTTTTGAATATGCTGTTTGTCATAGCTTTCATTAAAGGAGCGTGCATCTTAATTTTGTAGCTACAGTGACCATCCACAGTGATTTTGGAGCCCCCCAAAATAAAATCTGTCACTGCTTCCACTTTTACCCATCATTTGCCATGAAGTTATGGGACCAGATGCCATTATCTTCATTTTTTGAATGTTGAGTTTTAAGCCAACTTTTTCACTCTCCTTTCACTCTCATCAAGAAGCTCTTTAGTTCTTTTTCACTTTCTATGATTAGAGTGAGATTCCAATGACAATGCATGTTATTCACCAATCCCAGAGATAGATGGTGTTTTAAGGTCAACACGAAGTAATTTAAGAAATTGTTTTAAAAAACTATTCTGTTTTGCTTAAAAGGATATTTTTGGGAAGAACAAGTGCTATGAGAATATATAGGATTAGAATTCTGCTTTATTAATGAGGCACAAAGACTAGCTAAATGTAACTGCTTACCAAAGTGGGATATAACATTTCTAAGCCCTGAATTTGACCAACTCTATAAGACACGCTATATAGCAGGAGGCCCAAAGTTGGGAAAAATATGAAAGAAAAGGTAGAATAGAAGTAGGGAAACCTGCTCTATTATCACATATTTCAGATTTCAGAAATAGGAGTGAAATATCACAGGCTTGTCTGGAGGTTCTCAATCTGACTAATGCTCACATTAAAGACCATCTAAGCTGAATCATCAAAAAAGCAAGAGAGTTCCAGAAAACACCTACTTTTGCTTTATTTACAATGCCAAAGCCTTTGATTGTGTGGATCACAACAAACTATGGACAATTCTTCAGGAGATGGGAATACCAGACAACCTGATCTGCCTCCTGAGAAATCTGTATGCAGGTCAGAAAGCAACAGTTAGAACTGGACATGGAACAACAGACTGGTTCCAAATATGGAAAGGGGTACGTCAGGCTGTTTCTTGTTACCCTGCTTATTTAACTTACACGCAGAGTACATCATGTGAAATGTTGTGCTGGATGAACACAAGCTGGCATCAAGATTGCTGGGAGAAATATCAATAACGTAAGATATGCAGATGACACCACCCTTATGGCAGAAAGTGAATAAAAACTAAAGAGCCTTTTGATGAAAGTGAAAGAGGAGAGTGACAAAGATGCCTTAAAACTCAACATTCAGAAAACTAACATCATGGCATCTTGTTCCATCTGCTGCTAAGTCACTTAAGTCATGTCCAACTCCGTACGACCCCATAGATGGCAGCCCACCATGCTCCTCCATCCCTGGGATTCTCCAGGAAAGAATACTGAAGTGGGTTGCCATTTCTTTCTCCAATGCATGCATGCATGCATGCTAAGTCACTTCAGTCGTGCCTGACTCTGTGCAACCCCATGGACAGCAGCCCACCAGGCTCCTCTGTCCATGGGATTCTCTAGGCAAGAATACTGGAGTGGGTTGCCACCTTATTCTCCTTCTGATCCCATCACTTCATGGCAAATAGATGGGGAAACAGTGGAAACAGTGACAGAGTTTATTTTGCTGGGCTCCAAAATCACTGTAGATGGTGACTGCAGCTATGAAATTAAAAGATGCTTGCTCCTTGGAAGAAAGCTATGACCAACCTAGACAGCATATTAAAAATCAGAGAGATCACTTTGCTAACAAAGGTCCCTTCAGTCAAAGATATGGTTTTTCTGGTAGTCACGTATGGATGTGAGAGTTGGACTATAAAGAAAGCTGACCATCAAAGAATTGTTGCTTTTGAACTGTGGTGTTGGAGAAGACTCTTGAGAGTCCCTTGGACATCGAGGAGATCCTACCAGTCAATCCTAAAGGAAATCAGTCCTGATTATTCATTGGAAGGACTGATGCTGAAGCTGAAACTCCCAATACTTTGGCCACCTGATGTGAAGATCTGACTCATTTGGAAAGACCCTGATGCTGGGAAAGATTGAAGGCAGGAGGACAAGGGGACAATAGAGGATGAGATGGTTGGATGGTGTCACTGACTCAATGGACATGAATTTGAGGAAACTCCATGTGTTGATGATGGACGGGGATTCCTGGCATGCTGCAGTCCATGGGATCACAAAGAGTCAGACATGACTGAGCAACTGAACTTAACTGTGAAGAGCTGACTCATTCAAAAGACCCTGATGCTGTGAAAAATTAAGGTCAAGAGGATGAGGTGGTTGAATGGCATCACTGATTAGGTGGACATGAGTTTGGCCAAACTCCAGAGGATAGTGAAGGACAAGGATGCCTGGCATACTGCTGTTCATGGGGTCACAAAGAGTCATACATGACTTAGCAACTGAACAAGAAAAATAATTTAATCTGTGAATTGATTAGAACTGAACTTCCCTTGAGTCTGTGCACAATGAGCTGGTTTTATCATCTACTGTTCCCTGCTCTGGAATCCAAACTCTTTTAGAATAACCATCTAGGGGCATCTAAGAAGATGAGGACAATGACTAGTATGTATCAGTTCAGTTCAGTTCAGTCGCTCAGTCGTGTCTGACTCTTTGCAACCCCATGAATCACAGCATTCCAGGCCTCCCTGTCCATCACCAACTCCCAGGTTCACTCAGACTCACATCCATCGAGTCTTCCTATTCCCAATCCCTCCCAGCATCAGAGTCTTTTCCAATGAGTCAACTCTTCGCATGAGGTGGCCAGAGTACTGGAGTTTCAGCTTTAGCATCATTCCTTCCAAAGAAATCCCAGGGCTGATCTCCTTCAGAAGGACTGGTTGGATCTCTTTGCAGTCCAAGGGACCCTCAAGAGGCTTCTCCAACACCACCATAGTTAAATTCAGTTCAGTTCAGTCAGTCAGTCATGACCCACTCTTTGCAACCCCATGGAGTGCAGCATGCCAGGCTTCCATTAGGTTGGTTCCACTGCTTGGCTGTTGTATATAATGCTACAATCAACATTGTGTCTTCTCAAAGTATGGTTTTCTCCATATATATGCCCAGGAATGTGATTGTTGGATCATATGTTTAATTCTATTTTTAGATTTTAAGGAACCTCCATGCTGTTTTCCATAGCAGTTGCACCAATTTACATCTGTGCCAATAGTTTAGGAGGTTTCCCTTTTTCCCACACCTTCCTTGAATTTATTCTTTGTAGTTTTTGATGATGACTGTTCTGACAAGTATGAATTTATATACCTGATTGTAGTTTTGATTTGCATTTTTCTGGTTATTACTGATATAGAGCATCTTTTCATGTGTGTTCAGGCTATTTATGTCTTCTTTGGATAAATATCTATTTAGATTGTCTACACATTTTATGATTGGGTTGTTTGTTTTATATATTGAGCTGCATGAACTGTTCACATATTTTGGAGGTTAATACTTGGTAAGTTGCTTTGTTTTCAAATATTTTCTCCCATTCTGAGGGATGTATTTTTGCTTTATATATGGTTTCATTTGCTGTGTGAAAGCCTTTAAGTTTGAATATGTCCCATTTGTTTGTTTTTATTTTCATAAATCTAGGAAGTGGATTAAGAATGATATTGCTGTGATTTATGTCAAAAGTGTTTTGCCTATGTTTTTCTCTAAGGGTTTTATAATGTCTGATCTTAAATTCAGGTATTTGATCCATTTTGAGTTTATTTCTGTGTATGGTACCAAATAATGTTGTAATTTTATTCTTTTCATGTAACTGTCCACATTTTTCAGAATCACTTATTAAAGAGAATGTCTTCTCTCCGTTGTACATTCTTATCTCTTTATCATAGATTTCGTTGAACATAGATGTGTGAGTTTACTTCTGGACTTTCTATACTATTCCATTGATCTATATTTCTGTTTTTGTGCCAGTACCATACTGTCTTGATTACTGTAGCTTTGTAGTATAACCTGAAATTGGGACGTCTGATTCCTCCACCTCTGTTTTTCTTTCCCAAGATTGTTTTGGTTATTCAGTCTAGTCTGTGTTTCTATGTAAATTAAAAAAAATTTTTTTTGTTCTAGTTCTGTGAAAAATATCATTGATAATTTGATGGGGATTGTATTGAATATGTAGACTGCCTTGGGTCATATAGAATATTTGAAAGAATAATTTTTATAGAAATGAAAGTTTGGTATCTGGATATTAATTGTACTTATCCTGAGATTTAATAGATTCTTATTATGATATCAGATCAATAAATAATTAGCTTTTTAGCAAATAGTATGTCACTTATTAACATGCTGCTAAGTTGCTGCTGCTAAGTCACTTCAGTCGTGTCCGACTCTGTGCGACCCCATGGACGGCAGCCCACCAGGCTCCCCCGTCCCTGGGATTCTCCAGGCAACAACACTGGAATGGGTTGCCATTTCCTTCTCCAATGCATGAAAGTGAAAAGTGAAAGTAAGGTTGCTCAGTCGTGTCCAACTCTTTGCGACCCCAGGGACTGCAGCCTACCAGGCTCCTCCATCCATGGGACTTTCCACGCAAGGGTACTGGAGTGGGGCGCCATTGCCTTCTCCATATTAACATGTGTATAAGATAATAATTAACATTCAAATAGTGATACATGGGTACATTTTTTAAATGCATGTAAAAAGCAATCAGAAAACAAACACATAGCAGTAAAATAGGAAAAACTTTCAGATGTACTTTATTGTCTAGTAAAGCTATAAAACCTTTAGTTAGCGCTAAAAGCATTCTACTTTAACTGGCTTTTATCATGTGAAAATGAATGAAAAACATTTTGTTTTTTATTCAGGCTGTCATGAAGACCACCAGCTTTTTATTGCAGAGGTCATAATGTAAATAGTGGAAAAATAAAGATATTGAGGCTCTGAAGACTTTTTTTTTCAAAGAGTGAGCAAGGTGCTAACATTTCCAAAGTGTAATTTGATATAATGAGTTCTGCTGATGAATATATAACAAACTTCAAAAATGTTTTCTTCTTATCATATTTTGAAAATATTTCAGATAATTCTTCACTCTGAAATAGTATCATTGCTTATTACAACCATATGTTAAATTGTTACTAATTGGAACTGTAAATCAATTTATAATGTTATATACAAATAATGGCATATTCCATTTTACTCTTTAAATCATTTTTGTCTAAGAAATCTGTTTGCAATGATAGAAATGTTTCATCATGTGCAGTATGGTAGTCACTACCCACATGTGGCTACTGAACATTTGAAATGTAGCTAATATATTTCAGGACATAAATTTTAATTTATTTAACTCTAATTTCATTTAAAATTTAAATAACCATATGTGATTGGTGCCTCCTATATTAGACAACACACCTTTAAAAAATGAACTACATATATCAAAATCTGATTATCAAAGGTACAGTCTGCAGTGAAAATAACTCATGAAATCTTTCTAATAATTTTCAAATCATTTTTTGGTTTTTAAAAATTGTATAAAGTGACATGCCCTTATCTGGGTTCCAGTGTGATAAAATAAATTGTATAAAAGAAACCTATCCTCTGATTTTACAAGCTTCTGACCTTTGTTGTACCAGAGGGCACCCAGGTGCTCTGCCACCTGTCCTGTATGGTATATACATTTTGTGAATGCTTCACATAATGGCTGGTCTCAGAAAGACCTTGGTGACTACTGATAATGCTTCCAAAGATACTGTCTGCTTTGTCATCTACTACATTGCCCCCAAGAAGTTAAACTTCCTTGGGACAACGGGTGGAAACAGCATACGCATTTGACTGTGTCACCTGTCACCTTAAAACACTTAGCGACAACTAGCAGCATCTTTTCCAATCCCTATTAACTGCCACTGTGGTCAAAACTCTGCAAATCAATCAGTAAAGAAATATTTGGTTGCTTTGACAATTGGTACAACTTTTGTTGGTCATAATCACTGTATGGTGTTAGGAGATAAAGGGTTTTTTGTTTGTTTTTCCTAGCATTTGTTTCCCACATCAGGTATTAGCAAAGACTACAAAGGTAGTTTTGTATTTATCAGTTAGAAAATATATACATTTTAAGGAGCTGCATATATTTAAGCTGGATTTTAAAAAAAATGGAAAAGAAGTGATGTTTACCCAGCTAAGACAACACCTTTTTACTTTTTGTCTGGATGACTTCTGTTTGGTTGATTTATTAATACATTTTGATCCTTTCTGATGTAGTTTAACATCTGTTCAATTATCATATTCTTAACACACATTTCCTCTGCATGTTTTCTTTTCCATCTTCCCTTTGTTCTCTCAGACAAATTGAGTGATGCTGATTTCATTTTAATGATATTAAAGGTTAAGTGGAGATTATGCCAGTGAAGTAAGCCATCAAGATAAAACTGGAGAAGTTCAAAGGGAAAATAATGGGAGGAGAGAGGAAAAGTGGTAGGAAAGTCAAAGGAAAATGTATATTTTAAAACCTAGAATTTTGGTAATTTTTTTGACTGATTTGATTAATCTTTAAAATGCTGCCATTCCAATACATACTGTATAAATATCATATCACTATTTACTTAGATTTCTGGAAAAAAAAAATTCATTGCACTGAAGATATGTTCTCAGAGAGAGAGACCATTTTCTATTTTCTTCTGCCTGTGCTTTTTCCTAACTGCTTAACTTTGCAACATAATCTCTTAACAGGTTTAACTCAATGTTCTCACACTCTTAATGAAAGTTAACTCTTGTTTTTGACTTTGAAAACTCCCTCAAGGTCTCAAGTGTCATTCATTTTATAAGTTGTACCTTTCAATTTTACCATGTCTTTATTCTCTTTCACTTTCATATATATTTAGATAATAAAGAAAAATACAGGATCTCAGCTGGAATTCAAATTCTGTACGTTTGCTTTTTCCCTCCTCTTATGTGAAATGACACTATCAAGCTAAACAGTAATATAAAATGTAGATGTTCTTTGCCAATATCAAGACTCTCTTTAAATAGCAGAGTAAAAGTGCTAAATGATAACCTAAAAAAACATACACACACAGTTGATCATTCAACTCAATATGTAAGATCTAAGGGTAAATTTTACCGCCATGTAATTTTATTTATAGTCTGTTTTATTGAATCAATTCATTCTAAGTTCATATTAGATTTCATGACATTCTCAGTTATATTTCATTTGTTAACACAGATTTTTGTGGACTTCAAAATGCAGAGAGGAAAAATTATAAATTCCTTTTACAGGGATATTTGGGAAATGTTAGTTTCAGTTAGTTGAAATTAAAATCCCTAACAGTACATCTTTGATTTTGGTAGTTATTACTTTATTAAGTGCATAATGAAAGATTTTACAGTAAAAAATAGTAGAGACAAAACTAGGACCAGAAAGTGGCTGGAAGAACACTTAACAGTTAATTGTAGCTATATAAATTACTACCAAGACAAGACCAGAGAACTCTTTTTGTATATAAAAGAAATATAATGCATTCCAATTTTCAGAGTCTAAAGCTTGTTTCTGAAACTTTAGAAAGAATCTTTCTACTCTCATCCTCCTCCCAACATTTTTTTTAATTAATCAGAACTATTTTGCTAATTTGAGAACATGAAATTAAACAGAAGGCGCAAAAAATGTTACTTATATGCATTTTTAAAGTACAGTATTGCTTTCTGGTTTATTTGATAAACTTTAAACATGGTAAAGATGACCATTTAGTAATCTGGATATAGCCATAATCTTATCAGGTTGGACACTCACAGACTGTTACAGGGATGAGCCAATTCTGACTGTATGTTGGAACTACTTTTATGACTTGTTTTTGTTATTATAATCATGCAAAATATCCTGCCTCAGAAAATCCTGTGCCTCTGCCTGACTGGTAAACTAAAGTACCTTTGTTTAGGGCCCTGTCCATGAGTGGGTGGCAGGAAAGAAGAAATTAATACATACCATTCCTGAAGGTGGCATTCTAGGACATATTTGCAAAACTAATTGCTTTTTCTTTACTTTATTTCCTCATCTCCCCCCATCTCTATTCTATAAAAGAACCTGGCATCCAGACCCTGATAACTTGGTTCTTTTGAGACATTAGTCTGCCATCCTCTGGGTCAGCCAGCTTTCTGAATAAAGTGGTATTCCTTGCCTCAATATCTTTTCTCTGAGTGACTTGGCCTGTTGTATGGTGAGCAGAATGAGCTTGAACTTGGTAACAAACCTCTTTATATTTATCAGTTAAAAATATTTTTTTCCCCACATTTTTTTTGCATTTAAATTTCTGCTGTAATTTTAATGGGTTCTGTATCATATCACATTGAACAAGAAACTGGTAGAGAAATATTTCCACGTGTATGTAGTTCCAACTGCCAAATACCATAGGTAATTATTAGAGTGGAGTGAAGGGAGGTTATAATGGATCAAGCTATCCTGTTTTAACTGTACTGATTATATTTCACAGTAGTTTCAGGGGCCCCTTGTGGATTGTTTGAATTAATATGCCTCCAAAAAGGAGCAACTTTGCCCTTCTTAAAGCGTGGAGTTAGTTTCTGTGTTGTACAATGTCATTTAAAGTTTAATGAATGAGAATTAATTATCTCCATGATTACCTATAACTCAGGCCAATCTTATGAATACTATTGAACCCAAAAAATCAGTTATCAGTGTGCTCCAAAGACAGATTTAGTATTCTTACTCTTTCAAAATAGCCTGAATTTTTAAATGCCATCATGAACTGGTGTGTGTGCTAAAGAAATCTTATTGAAGTAATCCCCCATCAAATTTCTTTTAACATGTGTCAGTCTTATTTATTTATTGATTGATTGATTACAGAAGAAACCACATATATTTATGTTGAAAAAATACCATCCTGGTGATTAATTTTTAATGAATTGATTTCATTTTTCACTGGTCTTTTTATTTAAAAAAATTTTAATGTAACTATACAGCATGAATTAATTTTCAATAGTGATTAATCATACAAGTAACAGCTTTCAGCCAAACTGCCCTACTTAAAAGTCTGAAACTGCTAAAAAAGAAACCACATTCTTAACAAAATAGAATACTTACAAAAGCACTTAAGATGTATAATGATTTAATGGAAAGTCTTCTTAAGTATATTTTATGTGTGGAACTTCCAAATAAAATTTGGAAAATATGAGGCAAAATCTAAATAGCTTAATTCCGGAAAATGTATAGATACTTCACCTTAAATATGAGTTCTTTACTTAAAAACAAAATGTAAAGAATATCACTTATTCAGTTTCTCTAAGAATTAGTCATTTAACTCAAAGAAAGAAATCAACCCTTTATTGTGAGCAAGATGCTATACAAGTGTTTTTCCTACATTCTGATATCCAAATAGAATAAGAAACTAATATTTCTAATACATGCAAAATGAGTTTTGCCTCTGAAATTCCAGAATGTCTTGAAAATTGGATATAACTAATGAATTTTGTTAATTCCTAACCCAAGTAGTTTTATTTTACACATCTATTTCCATTATAAAGCTGAAAAATGGTGTGCATACCAATATTGTGCAACACGATATTTTGTGCATAGAAATTAGAATTAATCATTGAGAAATAGTGTGTTTGTAAATTATTTATAAAAACAAATTGACCCAGTAGCCTTGAGAAATTTAACAGAAGGTGTCGGATTTCTAGGAAAAAAGAAAAAGGGAGTCAGAGTTTACTTGTTGAATTTATTCACTGATTCACTTCTTCAATCAAGATTTATTATAGATCTACTTAATGTATGCTACAGACTGGATAAGGGATTATGTACCAATGTATAAGACATTATTCTTCCATTCAAAGACTTTATAAATTTGTAAGTAATACTTTTATAAATAAAATTATAATAGAACATAATATATTCTGTATTTATATATGTCTAAGGAGTTGCAGAAACACAGAAAGATTCTAATCCAGCCAACAGATGTTGTAGGTAGGAGAAAATTACCAACATAATAACATTTATGTTGAATTTTATAAGTTGGCAAGGAATAATAAGAGAGGCAATTATATGACAGATGTTAAAGAACAAAGAAACAACTTATCACACTATTTCTAGAAAATTTCAAGCATAGGATATTTGTAGAATCTTTGTAGAAGATGATATATTAACAAAGAGTATATTGCAGTTTTCATTATGATCATCATAATTTTCACTATATTGGGCAAAAATGAAGCCAAATCTGTAGTTCTGTACTTAGAGTTGTCTTATAGCTTGTTTGTTTGTTTTTGGTTTGCATTTTCTTTAATCTACAGTTTTAAATGTTATTTTTCACTACTACTAACCAATAGTCACAGTTCTAAAATGCATTGGGTAACATTCTAAGTTGATTTCAAGTTGGGGAGTGATAACTGTGACAGCAGTATATGGAATGCATTGTAAGATACAAGATTGTATGACAAAAAACACCTTTAAAGCTCCATGAAAATGCAGACTTGGCTAATTTTTCTTATCAGTATGTGTAAAGCATGAGAACAGTGGCTGGCATATTTGCTGCTGTTCTTTCAGTTGTGTCTAACTCTTTGTGACCCCAGACTGCAGCGCAACAGGTTTCCCTGTCCTTTACTCTCTCCTGAGCTTGCTCAAATTCATATCCATTGAGTTGGTGATGCCACCCAACCATCTCCTTCTCTGTCATCTCTTCTCTTCCTGCCTTCAATCTTGTCCAGCATCAGGATCTTTTCCAATGAGTCAGGTCTTCACATCAGGTGGCCAAAGAATTGAAGCTTTAGTCTCAGCATCAGTACCTCCAATGAATATTCAGGAATGATTTCCTTTAGGATTGACTGATTTGATCTCCTTGCAGTCCAAGGAACTCTCAAGAGTCTTTTCCAACAATGCAGTATAAAAGCACCAATTCTTTGGTGCTCAGCCTTCTTTATGGTCCAACTCTCAAATCTGTAAAAAAACCAGAGCTTTGATGCTATGCACCTTTGTCAGCAAAGTGATATCTTTCTTTTTTAACACACTATCTAAGTTTGTAATAGCTTTTCTTCCAAGGAGCAAGTGTCTTTTAATTTCATGGCTACATTCAGCATCTGCAGTAATTTTGGAGTCCAAGAAAATAAAGTCATCTGTTTGCGTTGTTTCCCCATCTATTTGCCATGAAGTGATGGAACAGGATGCCATCATCTTCATTTTTTGGATGTTTAGTTTTAAGCCAGTTTTTTTTTTTTTTCACTCTCTTCTGTCACCTTCATCAAGAGGCTCTTTAGTCCCGCTTCACTTTCTGCCATAAGGATAGTGTCATCTGCATATCTGAAGTTATTGATATTTCTCCTAGAAAACTTGATTTCAGCTTGAGCTTCATCCAGCCCAGCATTTCACATGATGGACTCTGCATATAATTTAAATAAACAGAGTGACAATATACAGCCTTGACATACTCCTTTCCCAATTTGGAACCAGTCTATTGTTCCATGTCCAGTTCTAACTATTGCTTCTTGACCTGAATACAGGCTTTGCAGGAGGCATGTAAGGTGATCTGATATTCTCATCTCTTTAAGAATTTTCCAGGTTTTTTTCTTTTTCTTTTTTCTTTCTTTTTCTTTCTTTATTTCTTTATTTCTTTTTTTTTTTTTGTGATCCATGCAGTCAAAGATTTTAGCATAGTCAATGAAGCAGAAGTAGATGTTTTCTTGGAATTCTTTTGCTTTTTCAATGATTCAATGAATATTGGCAACTTGATCTCTGGCTCCTCTGCCTTTTCTAAATCCAGCTTGGATATCTGGATGGTCTTAGTTCACATACTGTTGAAGCCAAGCTTGGAGAATATTGAGCATTACTTTGCTAGCATGTGAAATGAGTGCAATTGTGTGATAGTTTGAACGTTCTTTGGCATTGCCTTTCTTTGGGATTGGAATGAAAACTGACTTTTTCCAGTCCTGTGGCCACTGCTGAGTTTTCCAAATTTGCTGGCTTATTGAATGCAGCACTTTAAAATAATCATCTTTTAGGATTTGAAATAGCTCATTTGGAATTCTATCACCTCCACTAGCTTTGTTTGTAGTGATGCTTCCTAAGGCCAACTTAACTTCACACTCCAACATGTCTGGCTCTAGATGAGTGATCACACCCTCATAATTATCTGGGTCATGAAGATCCTTTTTGTATAATTATTCTTATATTTTTGCTACCTCTTAATATCTTCTGTTTCTCTTAGGTCCATACTGTTTATGTCCTTTATTGTGCTGATCTTTGCATGAAATGTTCCCTTGGTATCTCTAATTTTCTTGAAGAGCTCCCTAGTCTTTCCCATTCTATTGTTTTCCTCTATTTGTTTGCATTGATCACTGAGATTTGTTTGCATTGCCAACATCTGATGGATCATTGAAAAAGCAAGAGAGCTACAAAAGTCTACTTCTATTTTATTGACTATGTCAATGCCTTTGATTGTGTGGATCACAACAAATGGTGGAAAATTATTCAAGAGATGGGAATACCAAACCACTTGCCTGCCTCCTGAGAAATCTGTATGTGGTCAAGAAGCAACACTTAGAACTGGACATGGAACAGCCGATTGGTTCCAAACTGGGACAGCAGTATGTCAAGGCTTTATATTGTCAACCTGCTTATTTAACTTATATGCAGAGTATATCATGAAAAGTGCTGGGCTGGATGAAGCACAAACTGGAGTCAAGATTGCCAGGGGAAATATCAATAACCTCAGATATGCAGTGAAACCACCCTTATGGAAGAAAGTAAAGAACTAAAGACCTCTTGATGAAAGTGAAAGAGGAGAGTGAAAGAGTTGACTTAAAACTCAACATTCAGAAAGCTAAGATCATGGTATCCAGTCCCATCACTTCATGGCAAATAGATGGGGAAATGATGGAAACAGTGGGAAACTTTATTTTGAGGGGATCCAAAGTCAACTTTTGGAAGAAAAGTTATGACCAACATAGACAGCATGTTAAAAAGTGGAGACATTCTTTTGCCAACAAAGGTCCATCTAGTCAAAGCTATGGTTTTTCCTGTAGTTATGTATGGATGTGAGATGTGGACTATAAAGAAAGAGGAGCACTGAAGAACTGATGTTTTTGAACTGTGGTGTTGGAGAAGACTCTTGAGAGTCCCTTGGCCTGCTAGGAGATCCAACCAGTCAATCCTCAAGGAAATCAGTCCTGCATATTCATGGGAAAGACTGATCCTGAAAGCTGAAACTCCATTTCTTTGGCCACCTGATGCCAAGAACTTAGAAAAGACCCTGATGCTGGGAAAGATTGAGGGCAGGAGGAGAAGGGAACAACAGAGGATGAGATGGTTGAATAACATCACCGATTTGTTGACCATGAATTGAGCAAGCTCTGGGAATTGGTGATGGACAGGGAAGCCTGGAGTGCTGAAGTCCTTGGGTTCACAAAAAGTAGGACATGACTGAGTGACTGAACAGATCACTGATGAATGCTTTTTTCTCTCTCCTCATTTGGAACTCTGCATTTATATGGTTATATCTTTCCTTATCTCCTTTGCCTTTTGCTTCTCTTCTTTTCTTAGCTATGTGTAAGGCCTCCTCAGATAACCATTTTGCCTTTTAACATTTCTTTTTTGGGGATATGGTCACCACCTCCTATACAACATTACAAACCTCTGTCCATAATTCTTTGGGCACTGTCTATAAGATCTAATCCCTCAAAACTATTTGTTATTTTTACTCTATAATCATAAGGTATTTGATTTAGGTCTTATTTGAATGGCCTTGTGATTTTCCCAACTTTCTTCAATTTAACTCTGAATTTTCCAATAAGGAGTTCATGATATGAGCTGCAATCAGCTTCCACTCTTTTTTTTTTTGCTGACTGTATACAGTTTCTCCATCTTCAGCTGCAAAGAATATAAACAATTTGATTTTGGTATTGTCTATCTGGTGATGCTCCTATGTAAAGTCATCTCTTGTGTTGTTGGAAGATGGTGTTTGCTATGACCAGTGTGGTCTCTTGGCAAAACCACTGTTAGCCTTTGCCCTACTTCATTTTGTACTCCAAGACCAAACTAGGCTGTTATTACAGGTGTCCTTTGACTTTCTACTTTTGAATTCCAGTCCTCTATGATGAAAAGGACATTTTTGTGCGTGTGTGTGTGTGTGTGTTAGTTGTAGAAGGTCTTACAGTTTTCATGAAACCATTCAGCTTCAGCTTCTTCTACATTAGTGTTTGGGGCATACACTTGGATTAGTGTGATATTGAATCATTGCCTTTGAAGTGAACACCCAAGTACTGCATTTAGGACTCTTTTTTTGACTATGAGGTATATTAGTAGACAAACAATAAACAAAGTGTATCACAGCATTGCAGTTCCTGTGTTTATGTAAAGCCACTGTAACTAAAACAGGAAACTGAATCACAAAAGCAAATTTAGCAAAAATATTTTGTTAATTATCAAGAAGAAAATAAATAAGTAGAGGATATTTCCTAGTTTTTTGACTTGGGCTTCTGGGTGAAATGGTTGTGCTATTAATTAAGAAAGAAAATATAGGGGGGAAATCTTTGGCTCTTCAAGTTTCCTCAGACACAGAATTTAATGATCAAACATAATTTATTGTACCTATGAATTCCACAGGGCATCCCTCATGACTCAGTAGGTAAACAATCAGCCTGAAAGGTGAGAGACCCAAGTTCAATTTCTGGGTCAGGAAGATCCTCTGGAAAAAGAAATGACTACCCACTCCAGTATAGTCACCTGGAGAATTCCAAAGATAGGGCATACAGTGATGAATTCCAGAGGTTAAGATACATTTTGACTGAAAATTTTACGTGCAGCAAATCTATGTGCACTCATTCTATCCTTCACAGAGGGTAGCTTTTATTTTTAAAAGAATATTATCAATTGAATAGACAGAAACAACAGGAAGAAAATGAAGGCGTATAGAGTTACTCTTTCTATCATCTGGCAATTTGATGGTATGATAAAAGTTTTGGATAAATCCATTTCTGGCTCTTTTTCACATATAAGATTTGTTTAAATAGTGTATTATACCCTCTCTTTTCATATTCTGACAATTTTGTCATTGATTCCTTTAAGTGTATCTTCTTTATTTTAGCTTTGTTGATATTTTGTTAATAAAAGTGCAGTGAGAACAAAGGAAGCATTTTGGAGATTAAACTGGCAGTGCTTGTAACTCACTGAAAGAAGTAAGGCAGGAGATTCAGAAAAAAGAAGCCTTCTTTAAACGATAGAACTTAAGTGTGAGTTAGAAATGAAGAACAAAGAGGTTTTCTTGTTTTCTTAATTTTAGTCAATCTATTATACTCATTTCATAGAGTAAATTAAATATTTTGCTTTCAACAAGAAAAAAAGCAAAAACATATCTTTCTTATGATGCAATGCAACGGTTTCTTCCAAATGACTTCTGGAAACATCTCTGAAGAAAAGAGACAATTTTGTTACCATGTTCTATGAGATGTCCCCTGTATATTTAATCTCTCATGACATTGTTGTATAATACAACTTAGAAGCCCTCTTTTTTGCCACATGTTTCAATATCCTGAAAGTGAAAGAAAGTGAAAATCGCTCAGTCATGTCCTACTCTTTGTGACCCCCATCGACTATACAGGCCATGGGATTCTCCAGGCCAGAATACTGGAGTGGGTAGCCTTTCCCTTCTCCAGGAGATCATCTCAAAACAGAGATAGAACCCAGGTCTCCCACATTGCAGGCGTATTCTTTACCACCTGTGCCACAAGGATACTGTTATTATTTGCAGCTGTTTCTTCAAAATGACTGGTCCACCTCCTATTCTCCCTACTGTAGGTATTTACAACATGCTCTCTGTTTTGACATAATGTTTTTCAAAAAGTTCATGTGTTACTTTTAAAGTAACTTAATTCAACTCTTGTAGACAAAAAGAAACATTTCCTTTCTGTGGTCATTCAGGATGAGATGGTGGCACCAGAGGTCTCAGTAACACCGCTTCAGGGAAATGTTCCTAAGATCTAACACATTCAGCAGAGAAAAGGAAGATGAAAAACTGACTTTTTTTTTTTTTTTTTCCTGAAAATGCGATAAAAGCAACATCATACCAGAAGAAAACTAACAGTGAATGGAGGTAGATCCACCTACGGAGACCTGGAGGTCAACACATATTCAAGTGCAGATCAGAGAATGAGCTCCCCCAGAAGAGGAAGCAGGAGATCTGAAGGAGAAATCTTTTCATAGAAAGGTAGTGCTCTATTTAACAGAGCTTGACTTCAATATCAGTCCATTCAGGCAGCTCTACACAGAGGAAGCATCTAGGCCCAGTGTCCAAAGAGAGCAGATACTTCATGGACCTCTGAGCAAACATGGCAGGAGGTCATTTTAAAAACAGCTACTCTTGCTTAGATATACATGAGTCATCCCACTAGGGAGAATTTCTTTCTCTGAAGGAAAATTAGGGTCATTTTAAATATTTAAAAAAAGAAACAAAACAAACAAATGAAGTCTGATTGTAAAATAAGCATCCAGGGAATGTCCCTTTTAACTGTAAAGATCACACTAATTTATGCAGAACACAAGACATATTCTTATGGTGGAAGGTCACTTTGAGCAGCCAAGTGATTATTAATACAGAGAAAATCCAGCTTTGCTTTTCGAGGAGTTAAATTTTTAGAAATAGACTCTTAAGTGAGGGAAGAAAAGCTTTAAAACTATAGATGTGGGAGGAGAATGTAAGATCAAGCCAATAATCCTGCTGTGAAGAAGCTATAGGGAAGCTAAAAACTACTAAAACCTGTCAGAATTCTGTAATTAAAAGCTAACAGTGACACCTAAATATGCTAGAATATATATTATTATCTACTTAAATATGACCTTCAAAGTAATAGGGTACTAACTCAAAAGTGATTTAAAAACTAAGACATGTTTTTCTTGAAATACATTAAGTGGTATTTTATTAATATCTATAGGCTAACCCCAAAAGCCCTATTTGACCTAAAATATAGTTGGAATTTATGTATTTTTGTTCTAACCAACTTATTTTCATTGCATTATAAAGATAATTTTCACCTCATTCTTTTGTTACTCCTCAATATTTTTATTTTTCAGTTAAAGAGGCTTTTTGTGACATCTTATTAGCAGAAAGGCGTAGCCACAGAACTAGGAATATATCTTCTGTTCTAACTTTCATCCTATGGAGATGAAAGTTTTGGATTCTATTTCAAAAATGATGAAGCAGTCAAGAAAGAACTTCAAATTTTAGAATGATAGAAATTCCCCTCCAAAAGGTATTGATTAAATATTAGGTAACTTTATGTAATTAACTTACATGAAATAAATTTGTAATTATCCACTTATATTTGGATACAAGTTTGGATTTTTGGTTACAAGTTAAAGAATGTGGATTGGATGTTTTTAATTCTTGTGATTCATAGAAGAATCAAATCATAACCAAATGACTAATGTGTTATTTTTAGAAAAAAATTGTTGTTTTTTTTTCTTTTGCTTTTTAGTTGCAAATTGTAACAGAATCAGCAATCAAAAAGAAGTCAGTGGTGTGCTAGGGAATTGAGTATAACAAATTGAAGTTTAATAGAAATAATTGAGTATCAGATTTGTATCCAAAGTATCTATCTGTACAATGGAGTATGTGAGAGCCCAGTGTACATATATATAAATACATTTGGAGGCTTTCTGACTGGGAAGTTAATATGAGCCAGCAGCAGTCTGGCTGTCAAATTGATACAATCTTAGGCTTTGTTATTAGTAATAATTGGTGGGAAGTGATAGTCCCACTCCACCTTGCACAATCTGTTGTCAGACTAAAAAGGGAACTCTCTGTTCAGTTCTATTCTATGACAGTTTGAAAGTCAAAAACATGATGTACATTCAGAGACAAGTGGCCAGTGCTTTGAATGGACTTATAACAGTAGCATATCAGAAATGTTGTAAATGGGTAGGAACATTTACTATGAAAAGTGGAAAATTAGGGGGCCACAAATATATCCACACTATGAAATTCTCCAAGCAGGACTTCAGCAATACCTGAACAATGATCTTCCAGATGTTAAAGCTGGTTTTAGAAAAGGCAGAGGAACCAAAGATCAAATTGCCATCATCTGCTGGATCATTGAAAAAGCAATGGCGTTCCAGAAAAACATCTATTTTTGCTTTATTGACCATGCCAAAAGCTTGACTGTGTGGATCACACAAAGGAAAATTCTGAAACAGATGGGAATCTCAGACCACCTGACCTGCCTCTTGAGAAATCTGTATGCAGGACAGGAAGCAACAGTTAGAACTGGATATGGAACAACAGACTGGTTCCAAATAGGAAAAAGAGTATGTCAAGTCTATATATTGTCACCCTGCTTATTTAACTTATATACAGAGTACATCATGAGAAATGCTGAGCTGTATGAAGTACAAGCTGGAATCAAGATTGCCAGGGGAAAGATCAATAACCTCAGATATGTAGATGACACCACCCTTATGGTGGAAAGTGAAGAACTTTTGATGAAAGTGAAAGAGGAGAGTGAAAAAGTTGCTTAATGTTCAACATTCAGAAAACTAAGATCATGGCATCCGGTCTCATCATTCATTGCAAATCGATTGGGAAACAGTGGCTGACTCTATTTTGGGGGGCTCCAAAATCACTGCAGATGGTGACTGCAGCCATGAAATTAAAAGATGCTTTCTCCTTGGAAGGAAAGTTATGACCAACCTAGATAGCATATTCAAAAGCAGAGACATTACTTTACCAACAAAGGTCCGTCTAGTCAAGGCTATGGTTTTTCCAGTAGTCATGTATGGATGTGAGAGTTTGGCTGTAAAGAAAGCTGAGCGCTGAAGAATTGATGTTTTTGAACTGTGGTGTTGGAGAAGACTCTTGAGAGTCCCTTGGACTGCAAAGAGATCCAACCAGTCCATCCTAAAGGAAATCAGTCCTGGGTGTTCATTGGAAGGACTGATGTTGAAGCTGAAACTCCAATATTTTGTCTACCTGATGTGAAGATATGACTCATTTGAAAAGACCCTGATGCTGGGAAAGATTGAGGGCAGGAGGAGAAGGGGATGACAGAGTATGAGCTGGTTGGATGGCATCAACGACTCAATGGACATGAATTTGGGTAAACTCTGGGAGTTGGTGATGGACAGGGATGACTGGTGAGCTGCAGTCCATGGGGTCGCAAAGAGTCAGACACAACTAAGCAACTGAACTGAACTGTTGAACCTCAGAGACCCCAAGCACTTTATGGGACCATGGCTTTCATATGTAATTCAAAATATATCAGCTTTGAAACATGTAAAGTGTAAATAGAAGACTAAAATGACTATATTTTCCTCTTACTATTAATAATGTTTTTTGATACATCAACACTTTGAATTACTTCATGAAACATCATCATATTTTTGATCCTATTTTGCTGATGCTCTGACATGTAACCCAGAGCATTCTGGAGATAAAGTGAATTGCTTGAGGAGGTAGAGAATTTCCACATGCTAGCACTAGTCAAACAGTGAAGGTAATATATTCAATACTCAAGCATTCAAACTGTAGATGATCCAGAAGAATGTCAGTTTCTTTTAAATCAAGAAGTACTATTTTTGTTCCTAAATGACTTCTTTCTTATTAAATCATATTCATATATAAATTGAATCTATTACATAGAAACTTTCAGATGAAATGAAACTGAGATAAATTAGGTTAATATATGTTATTTTCTATATTTAACTTACCTTTGTACTTAACTGAAAGTTATTAAGTCAACTTTCAATTCTTCATTAACCTCATCATAGACTTAATGGTATTGGTTTAGCAATTTATTCACCGTTTGCTTTTGAATTAATTTTTGTATTAATGGTATATAATACAAAGTGGGACACAAATTTTCTGTTTGAACACAGGAGATATTTTTTCTATCATAGTAGAAACAGTTGTTTCATGTGCTTACACAAAAATAAGCAGACTTCATTTTGTTTAGAATGGCTTAAATAAATATATCTGGGCTCAAAAAGTGCAAAGCTGTATTTTTAATTCTTCTAAAGAAAGTCTAAGCTTTAGAAAATTATCAGTAGTTTTAGATGTTATTTCAAACATCATTTGCTTCAGGAACAACAAATAAATCACCCATAGGAGAATACAATGACTAAAAAGCAATAAATAAGGTAAGGTTGCCTCTGTTTCCCATACCTTAGATGATTAAATTTGGATTTAAGAAAAGGTGTGCCCTGGTTCTGTTTTCATTTAGCTGCTTTGTTGCATGGCATTGTGGCATGTCATTCCCCTCGTTGTACATCCTCTAGTCAGTTTATTTCCAAAGTCAGCTTGAATGTATATATGTTCCTTAAAAATAATTCCTGATCAAAATATATAACAAAGCAAATATTAAGTTTTTGCTATTTCCTCCTTTATATTACACCTGAAGAAACTAAAGCTCAGTGAGATTATGGGATATATTCATATTTATTCTATAAAATATTATTTGTGGTCTCATATTATTTTGTGTTTTAGAAATGGGTATTTTTATTGAAAGAAAAGAAGCATACAATAAAATACTCAGACTATAACTATTCAATTTGATGAGGTGGGTGTATCAGTAGTTCATTCATTTTATTGCCTACTATTATTCCATTATATGGACATACCAAAATTTGCTTCTTCAGTTTTTGAGGAACATTTGGTTTTCTTTCTTTTTGGTTTTTAGTTGCTATGAATAAAGAGGCTTTAACATCTTTGTACAAGTCTTTATGTTAATGGTGCTTGTGTTTCCCTTTAGTAAATAGGATTAGAATTATTTTTATAAGAAACTTCCAAAACAATTCTTCAAATTGTTACTATTTTACATTCCCATTAGCAATGTATGAGACCTCCAGTCACTCCAGACCCTGTTCAATAGTTGGTATTGTCAGGTTTTGTTTTTCCATTATAGTGACTATGAAATGCAATTTCATTGTAGTTTTAATTAATATTTCCTTAATGGCTAATGATGATTAGCATCTTTTCATGTGCTTATTGGCCATTCATGAATTTTACTTACTATTATAGCCCTTCACTTCT
This sequence comes from Budorcas taxicolor, assembly GCF_023091745.1. Taxonomy (NCBI): domain Eukaryota; kingdom Metazoa; phylum Chordata; class Mammalia; order Artiodactyla; family Bovidae; genus Budorcas; species Budorcas taxicolor. The sequence continues at coordinate 94,933,469 of NC_068910.1, forward strand.
GGCCTTTTTGAAAATAAGGTTATCTTCTCCTGGATACTTTTTGGGGTTTTATGATGTACTGAATGCATACTTGTGAGAGAGATGTCATATGAATTTTTTTTTCAGTCTCTGCCTTCTTTAATAATTGTGTCAAATATATTTTTTTTAATGAGGAGAAATAGTCAATTCTGAGGACATTCAGTTTATCTATTGTTTTGTCTTTTAGGCTAGGGATTTTTTTTTGTTATTGCTGTTGTTCTGATGGGAAAAAATTTTTTTGGCCTACCCTGTGGCTATAGAGGTATTCTTTTTAAGAACTATCAAGAGTTTGAGGTTTTACCCTGTTGCAATCTGATAAATTAATTCAGTAAAGTTTCATGGATGCTATTAGAATATCCAGTACTTGGGTCAGACACAAAAACTTTAATAGTCAAGAAACAACAAACAACATGTTTTTCTATTTTTCTAGGATACTTTGGCCCCAAATTCCATGTTCGTATTATGGAAGGGCGAAGATTGACATTTATATGTTCAGAGGGTTGAGTTATAAGAAACTCTGCACTTAGGAAATCTGAAGCTTTTATAGCAGGCAGTAATCTTGCCAGCCCTTTGCTCTGGAGAAAACCTTAACTTCATTATACTAACAGTGACCATGCCTTTGTTCCAGAAGGATATATTATCTTTATTTTTTGAGGCTATAAGCAAACCTGTCCTTTGTTCCAGAGGGAGAAACGACCTCTAAGATTGATTACTGTACAAGCATCCTTTAAAGTGTAGTGCAAAATGAAGAGCAATGAGTAGTTCTCCTTAGAAGATACGTGAGAATAGGAGACCCATGGGAAACTGTGTTACAGTTCTCTTGGATTTCTTCCTAAAGGCTTTAAGATTTTTGGTTTTACATTTAGGTTTATGCCTCTTCTAATTAAGTCATCTGGAGTGAGATAAGCATCGCATTTTTTTGTTTGTTTTTTAGAACATATATTCATTTGTCCCAGCAATATGTATAAATTGATTTGATGCCATTTTCTGACATCAATTGACTATATATATATTTGGGTCTGCATCTATACTCTCTGTTCTGGATGTGTATATCCTTACATCAATACCAGCATTAATTTAGTTACTATAGAAAAATTTAAGACCTTAATACAGTAGTTGTTACATAATATAATTGACTTTCACTGTTTAGGATCATTTTCTAAGTCAAAATGATGATCCTACTAGTGATAGCTTGAATAATCTCTTCTTCTTTCGTTCTATTTTCCATACAGATGTCAGAATATCCTTTTAAGATTAAAGTGAGAGAAGATCATTCCTTTTCCAACCCTTCTATTGATGATTAATTAATTCAGAGCTAAAGAACAAGTCTTCACAGTAACCTAATTTTATTCCAGTTTCTGTAGCCTTGCTTTTGCTCTGGATTCATTTTCTATCACTATCTCCTCACTTAATTTAATCTAGTTGTTCTGGTTTCTGTCAGTGTTCCTTTGAGGTGGAAGCAGGCGCCTAACCCAGGGCTTTGCATGATTTACTCCTTTACTTCCAACAGATTTTTCCTCAAGCGTTGCATTATTAACATCTGTGAAAGTTTCCCAGACTACCCTACTCAATTTGAAATATCACCCAACTGCCCAATGCTGTCTTCCCCTTCTCATATATTATCACCATCTCACATATTGCATATTTCTTTGTTATTTGTTTCCTCTCACTAGAATATAAGGACAATGAGGGCAGAAACTGTCTCATTTATTCACTGTTAGAATTATATGCCTGAAATAAGCACTAAATGTTGTGATTAATAATATACCCTAAATAAGTTAAAGAATTGTTTCTCACACCATCAGCCCATAATATCATCAATATTTTTGTCTTTTGAATCAATTAATTCTTGAGCATATTGCAGTACAAGAGGCATCCATTTCATTTCATTACTTCATTATGGAAGTAAGCCTCACAGAGGTAATGTGGCTTGCCCAAGGTCATTTTTTTCTTGTAAGATCCAAAGTAGGAATCATTCTGGACTTGATTTTCAGTTTTTTCTCACAAATACTCTTCTTTAAAAAGAAGTCTATGTGTCCATGTGTTTGTGTGAACCAGCTAAATAGGGATTTGCTATAAACAAAACACACAGTTGTTTCTGGATCGTAGGATTTTCCTTGTCAATACAGTGCCCATGCAGTAATGTAGAAGCTATATGATATGATATATAATAAAGGATTGCTTTCATGTACTTGCTGAATTTTGATAAAATTTTACTAGCAATTATTTTTTAAAAAAGATTGGAAATGCCAAGCAAGGGTACAATATGGTTCACAACTTTCTCTAATAATGAAGAAAAATTCTCTGTTTTTCTCTCTTTGTGGGGAATCACAGATCATCATATCCATAACTGAAAAATGTGGTTATGCAAGTGGATATCTTCATATTCACTTAGGAGAGAAATAAAATATTCTACATAGATAACTTTCAAATAAATAGACTATTCATTCTACCTGCTTGTACAGAAAGAAGATTGTTATTTCAGAAAATGGCACAAAATTAATTGCTTTAAAAGGTTGCAAAGCAAAATAATGAAATCATAATGCTGAAAACCCACTCATGATTGTACTACTAATGAGAAGAGTATGAATTCCTAGGACCTCTAGGGTGACTCAGGAATAAAGCAAAGTAAGTTTACTTCAAATTTGTAAAACATGCTGCTCTAATCCAATAGGGTGTTATCTTTTTAATTTTTTTAAATCAAACAATTTTATTTTAACTACTGAAGTGAGTTTTTAACGAAACTACTCTAAGACTGGGCTTCCCAGGTGGCTCAGTGATAAAGAATTCACCTGCCAATGAAAGACAAATGTTCAATCTCTGGGTTGGGAGGATCCCCTGGAGTAGAAAATGGTAAGCCACTCCAATATTCTTGCTTAGAAAATTCTATGGACAGAGAAGCCTTGCAGGCCACAGGCCATGGGGTCACAAAGAAGCAAACATGATTGAGCACAGATGCACAGACTCCCAGACTGATTTTCTGACTTACTACTTCATATTTCACTTGGATGAGTAACAGATAATTCAAATTTAATCTGGCCAGAATGTAAATTAATCACATTGGTCCTCTGTTCAAATTTTTCAATCTCTCTAATTCAAATATATAAAATTCAAACTCTTGAGTATATTTACCATTAGTTGTATACTTGAATCCAACTTTGTGCACCTTTCTGAGTTTGTGCCTTCCTACTAATTAAAGTTGACAGGTCATTCATGGGTGGGAGGGTAGGGGAGGAAATAACCCAGCAAAGTAAGAAAACACTAAAATTCTGTAGAGCAATTATCCTTCAATTAAAAAAAATAAAATTTAAAAATATTTGTTCCTAAAATCCTATAGGTTTTCTTAGGGTAAATAAGTTTTCAGAAATTAAAAGGCTTTTTTTTTTTTTTTTGTAGAGAAGTATAGTGATGTCATTTAGATGTCCAATTCAATCTAAAAATAATCACACTTGAGTGTAGAGTAAGTAAGTCTTTATTAAGGACACAATTTAATATGCTATAAGTAGTCTTTATTTAAGATTTTCTGACTCTTTTGATTTGTAAATTCTCTTACTCTAATCTCTTGTTATATATAGGATTTTAAAAAATGTTCTGACTCTTTAGGTGGGCTAAATGTTAATGATATGATTGTGGAGTTTTAAATGCTAACTTAAAAAAAAAAAAGCTTATATAAATCTTTAATGATCTTGTACAATCATTAGAAATCTCCCTGGAAGATTAGCAATGGAATTAGAATCTATATGCTGATTAACAATTAATGGATTGCTTCTAAAATTTAATTCTAATTCTTAGTTTAAGAGTCTTGCAAGGGGAGAAAAAAAAAAAGATGTGCCTTTTTTCTTATCTATGGAAAATTCCTATTCAACCATAAAACACTGGAAAAAACAATTAAAATTATATATTAAAGAGTTCAGCTCTGAAAGTTGGAAGAGAAAGAGGCATTTACTGCCCCTACTGTTTTGCAGGAATATAATTTTGAAGCTACGGAAAAAACTGCTTTAAAAAAATTCAATTTTATTTTTTTCACTAGTTAATCTGATATATTTTGCTTTCATTGATAAACTCAGTTATCGGAAAGTATTAACAAATGACAGTCATCAAAATTTCATTAGGGTAACTCTTTTCACAGAAAACAATCTATTGGATATCATCTCCTTTTGTTATATCTTATTTTCCAGATACCTTCAAGAAAGCATCACTGTTCTACCATATGCCATTTTGAGTTTTCTATCATATCATAGGAGCAGTAATATGAAGTTACTAAGTGAACCAGATATTGAACCTGAAATTTATGACAGGGTAAACACAGGGCTGTCATCTTAACTATGTGGCACTCAGGCTTCAAAAAGTACTCAGTCTATGGAAACCACATGCAGTCACATACATAGCCAAGTTCCCACAATGACATGAGATGAGAGGTCTATTGATTTTCTAGCTAACGAAGCTGCTGGAATGTGTGCCTTTTCTTCCTAGGTAGAATTTGGTATCTTCTTCTCCTAAAATTAATACTTTCTTTGGTCATTAAATGATGTTCATTCTCTTTAATAGTTATAAGACAGTGAAAAAAAACTAATGTATAATGAAACACTAACAAGAGGGGGAAAGGATGATTATGATAAATAATAAACAGTGATGTTGAATATCATTATTATTTCTTGGATCTTGTGGGGAAACTTAAAATGTTTATAAGTCTGTAACATCATACTGTTGTTTGTCCACTTTATGGTCCCTTACACTACTGTATTCACATTGTTAGTTTAGAACCTTTTGTTACTTTTGAAACAGTTTTGTGTAGGTCTGTCTCCTGCCTAGCTCATGACTTCCCTAATTGTACCAACTTTTTATCTGTTTCAGTAGTTCTTCTACTGGTTCAGTCACTCAGTCATATTTGACTCTTTGCGATCCCATGGACCGCAGCATGCCAGGCTTCCCTGTCCATCACCAATTCCCAGAGTACACCCAAACCCATGTCCATCGAGTCGGTGATGCCATCCAACCATCTCATTCTCTGTCATCCCCTTCTCCTCCTGTCCTCAGTCTTTCGCAGCATCAGGGTCTTTTCAAATGAGTCAGCTCTTCACATCACTAGATACTCAATAAGTCTTGTTGAATTAATTATCAGAATAATAAGTAAGAGATATTTAACACATACTTTTCTTCTTTCTTCAGAAACTGAAACATTAATTTATTTTCATAGGAATCAGAGTAGGTGTATTTGAAGAGTATAGGTAATGAAGAAAAAAAAAATTGTTAGAGCATTATCAGTCAGTCAGTCAGTCAGTCAGTTCAGTCACTCAGCCATGTCTGACTCGTTGTGACCCCATGAATTGCAGAACGCCAGGACTCCCTGTTCATCACCAACTCTGGGAGTTCACTCAAACTCATTTCCATCAAGTCGGTGATGCCATCCAGCCATCTCATCCTCAGTCGTCCCCTTCTCCTCCTGCCCCCAATCCCTCCCAGCATCACAGTCTTTTCCAGTGAGTCAACTCTTTGCATGAGGTGGCCAAAGTATTGGAGTTTCAGCTTTAGCATCAGTCCTTCCAATGAACACTCAGGACTGATCTCCTTTGGGATGGCCTGGTTGGATCTCCTTGCAGTCCAAAGGACTCTCAAGAGTCTTCTCCAACACCACAGTTCAAAAGCATCAATTCTTCAGTGCTCAGCTTTCTTCACAGTCCAACTCTCACATCCATACATGACTACTAGAAAAACCATAGCTTTGTCTAGACGGACCTTTGTTGGCAAAGTAATGTCTCTGCTTTGAATATGCTATCTAGGTTGATCATAATTTTCCTTCCAAGGAGTAAGCATCTTTTAACTTCATGGCTGCAATCACCATCTGCAGTGATTTTGGAGCCCCCCCAAAAATAAAGTCAGCCACTCTTTCCATTGTTTCCCCATCTATTTCCCATGAAGTGATGGAACCAGATGCCATGATCTTCGTTTTCTGAATGTTGAGCTTTAAGCCAACTTTTTCACTCTCCTCTTTCACTTTCATCAAGAGGCTTTTTAGTTCCTCTTCACTTTCTGCCATAAGAGTGGTGTTATCTGCATATCTAAGATTGGTGATATTTCTCCCAGCAATCTTCATTCCAGCTTGTGCTTCTTCCAGCCCAGCGTTTCTCATGATGTACTCTGCATATAAGTTAAATAAGCAGGGTGACAATATTCAGCCTTGACATATACTCCTTTTCCTATTTGGAACCAGTCTATTGTTCCATGTCCAGTTCTAACTGTTGCTTCCTGACCTGCATATAGGTTTCTCAAGAAAGGTCAGGTGGTCTGGTATTCCCACCTCTTTCAGAATTTTCCACAGTTTATTGTGATCCACACAATCAAATGCTTTGGAATAGTCAATAAAGCAGAAATAGATGTTTTTCTGGAACTGTGTTGTTTTCTTGATGATCCAGCGGATGTCGGCAATTTGATCTCTGGTTCCTCTGCCTTTTCTAAAACCAACTTGAACATCTGGAAGTTCACAGTTCATGTTTTGCTGAAACCTGGCTTGGAGAATTTTGAGCATTACTTTACTAGCATGTGAGAAGAGTGCAATTGTGCGGTAGTTTGAACATTCTTTGGCATTGCCTTTCTTTGGGATTGGAATGAAAACTGACCTTTTCCAGTCCTATGACCACTGCTGAGTTTTCCAAATTTGCTGGAATATTGAGTGCAGCACTTTCACAGCATCATCTTTCAGGATTTGAAATAGCTCAGCTGGAATGCCATCACCTCCACTAGCTTTGTTCATTGCGATGCTTTCTAAGGCCCACTTGACTTCACATTCCTGGATGTCTGGCTCTAGGTGAGTGATCACACCATTGTGATTATCTTAGTCATGAAGCTCTTCTTTGTACAGTTCTTCTGTGTATTCTTGCCACCTCTTCTTAATATCTTCTGCTTCTGTTAGGTCCATATCATTTCTGTCCTTTATCGAGCCTATCTATGCAGGAAATGTTCCCTTGGTATCTCTAATTTTCTTGAAGAGATTTCTAGTCTTTCTCATTCTGTATTGTATCAGATAAATTGTATCAGATACTTATTAGATACTTAAATATTTCTGCATGGATTATCTTCTTGGTGGTTTACTAATATAGAGAATATTTTAAATCATCTGATATTTTCCTGTCTACTACAGAAAGCTGTTTAGCCTGTAGACACTGATATATCCTTAATGATTATTCACAGACACTAATTTTCTGATTGATTCATGTCCACTGTACTTTAGCAGCCATGGATACATGCTTTCCCATTATCAGATATGATACATACAATGATTGCAAACTAATTTATTGTTAATCAAAGTAAAATGCCATTAGCAATTTTGATCTGTTTTTAAAATAATGCAATTAAAAACAAGGTTCCGGGTAGGGCTGCATATAAAATGCACCACTTCTTTTCATTAGAATATTATAATAGATGTTGATTTTGTTGTTGTTGTTGTTTAACTGTGAGAAGAAGAAAACGTACATTTAGTTAAATAAGGGTCCTGAATAGAGGACAATGTGTAGTAATATATAGATATTTGTGTGTCAGCCTCCTTAAGAAGCTGATACTTGTGGAAAACTTGGAGGCTAGGGAGAAAAACAAGGGTTAAAATGGAGAAAGAACATCCAAGCAGAGAGAACAGCTAGAATGAAATACCTGAGATGAAATATGTGCTGCCATGATCTAGGAACAGGAAAAGGAAGAAGGACAAAGTAAATTAATGTAGTAGGAGTCTACATCATGGAGAAATTTGGCAGAACATTGTCAGGACTTTGGTTATTAGTATGAGTCAAATCAAGACAGGTTTTGCATAAAGTATTTCTAGAGCATGATTCAATTTAGAACTTTTGAAGGCTTTCCTTGTCTAGAGTCCTGTTTAGATCTTATTCCTATAATAAGGCTAGAAATACTGCTCCTTTGAACCAAGGTGGTAGCAATGAAAGTAGCATCAATTAGTTGTATTTAGATATATTTTACATGTGGAGTCAAAATGGTTTCCTGAGAGACTAGGCATGGAGTATAAAAAAAGAAACTGTTCCAAGGATAACTTTATGTTCTCTCACTTGAGCAACTGAAATTATAGGATTACATATAAGTCAATTTATATGGGAAGACTGTGACTGTCGGAGATTTTTTTGTACTTCAATTCAATTCAAGGGGAATATCATGAATTCAATTTGACATCTGATATAATACTAGGTGCTCAGTCACTAAATAATGTCTGACTCATTGTGACCCCATGGACTGTAGCCTGCCAGGGTCCTCTGTTCATGGAGTTCTCCAGGAAAAAATATTGGAGTGGGTAGTCATTTCTTTCATCAGAAGATCTTCCCCACCCAGAGATCAAACCCACATTTCCCACATTGGCAAGCAGAGTCTTTACCACGTATTAGGTATCCAAAAAACATTAATTTCATTGCAAAAGTAACAAATGATCCTGATAGAAAATATTAAGAAATAGAAGGAAATAAAATTACCTGTATTTATATAACCCGGGAATTATAGTGAAGAATGTTCTGTGAGTGAGAAAGTGTATGGTTTGGTGTATCACCAGTATAATTGTAATTTGAAAAGTACATCACATGAGAGGAGTGATATCAGAAAGAGGCAGATTAGAAGGTCCCAGATATTGTTCCCCAGTGCTGACTTCAGAGTCACTGATTTAAGAATGAAATACGACAGTTCCAGAAAAATATCAACTTCTACTTTATTGACCATGCCAAAGCCTTTGACTGTGTGGATCACAACAAACTGGAAAATTCTTAAAGAGATGGGAATACCAGACCACCTGACCTGCCTCTTGAGAAATCTGTATGCAGGTCAGGAAGCAACAGTTATAACTGGACATGGAACAATAGACTAGTTCCAAATAGGAGTACATCTAGGCTGTATGTTGTTACCCTGCTTATTTAACTTATATGCAGAATACATCATGAAAAATGTTGGGCTGGATGAAGCACAAGCTGGAATCAAGATTGCCAGGAGAAACATCAATAACCTCTGATATGCAGATGACACCACCCTTATGGCAAAAAGTGAAGAAGAACTAAGGAGCCTTTTGATGAAAGTGAAAGAGAAGAGTGAAAAAGTTGGCTTAAAGCTCAGCATTCAGAAAACTAAGATCATGGCATCCGGTCCCATCATTTCATGGCAAATAGATGGGGAAACAGTGGAAGGAGTGGCTGACTTTATTTTTTGGGGGGCTCCAAAATCACTGCAGATGGTGATTGCAGCCATGAAATTAAAAGATGCATACTCCTTGGAAGGAAAGTTATGACCATCCTAGATAGCATATTAAAAAGCAGAGACATTACTTTGTCAACAAAGGTCCATCTAGTCAAGGCTATGGTTTTTCCAGTAATCATGTATGGATGTGAGAGTTGGACTATAAAGAAATCTGAGTGCAAAAGAATTGATGCTTTTGAACTGTGGTGTTGGAGAAGACTCTTGAGAGTCCCTCAGACTGCAAGGAGATCCAACCGGTCCATCCTAAAGGAGATCAGTCCTGGGTGTCCATTGGTAGGACTGATGTTGAAGCTGAAACTCCAATATTTTGGCCACCTGGTGTGAAGAACTGATTCATTGGAAAAGACTCTGATGTTGAGAAAGATTGAAGGCAGTAGGAGAAGGGGACGACAGAGGATGAGATGGTTGGACGGCATGACCGACTCAATGGACATAAGTTTGAGTAAACCCCGGGAGTTGGTGATGGATAGGGAGGCCTGGTGTGCTGCAGTCCATGAGTTTGCAAAGAGTAGAACACGACTGAGTGACTGAACTGACCTGAACTGATTTAAGAATATATATGGAACAATGTACCTTCAGGATAACTGCAGAAATGTATTAAGTTTCATTACATACAAAAACAGATACATACAAATCTGAGAATAACCACATTAAAACATAAAATGGTTTTTTACCCATTATTATCCCAAAGCTGTTATACTTTTGTTTGGGTTGCAGTTTTTCCCTTGAGGAAGAAAGAGAAGAATGAAATATGAGTTCAAAATTCCGACTGCCTAAAGGATCAGTTTGTTTCATCTGATTTGAAATATGAATGGAACTGGCATAGTTTTGTATGTCCATGTCCTGCAGAAATGGGGGAGAGCACAAGTGATTTGCTTGTGGCACCAGAGGGCCCTCTATACCACAGATAGATGTTGGCATGTCTCACTAAGGTTATAAGAAGGCACTCAGCTCCTGGCTTCTCCCATATGAAGGAGAAAAGGGGAGTATATTTCTTGTGTTTTAGCTTTTCAGAGAGCTTCAGAAGTGACTGGTATCTCTCTCAAATGACCCACATGATGACAGCCAGCCAGCCTATTTTTGATGCCTAAGGAGTTCTGAGAGCAGAGTGGGTTGGCTTGCTGCTGGAACACCAAAGAATAGATTTTTCTCCAAAAATATATACAAATGGTCAGCAAGCATACAAAAAAGTGCTCAACATGATTAGTCATTAGGGTAGTATATATCAAAACCATAATGAGATATCATCTCACATGCATTAGCGTAAAAAATGTTAAAAAAATAAAAAGAAAATAAGTGCTGGTAAGGATGTGGAGAAAACTAAAAACAAAAACACTTGTATACTGTTGTTAGGATTGTAAAATGAAGCTAGTATGATAACTATATGAAGGTTCCTCAAAAAATTAAAAGTAAACCTATCTATTGTATGAGCCAGAAGTCTCATTCTAGGTATATAACCAAAATAATTAGAAACAAAATTTTAAAGAAGTATTTGCATATGCATGTTCATTGTAGCCTTATTTACAGTAGCCAAAAGCATCTTACATTTACAGTAAAAGCATCTTACATCTACATTGATGAATATATAAGGAAAATGTGATATATGCATAGAATGGAATATTATTCAGCCATACAATGTAGGAAATCTGAGCTCTAACAATAGATGAACTTTGACAACACTATGCTAAGTGAAGTAAGTCAGTGACATTAAGAAAAATATCACACGATTTCACTTATATGAATTATCTAAAGAAATCAAAGCCATAGAGACAGAAAATAGAATAGAAAATGTGTTAGTCACTCACTTGTGTCTGACTCTTGGTGACTTCATGGACTCTGCAACCTCCAGGTTCCTCTGTCCATGGAATTCTCCAGGCAAGAATATTGGAGGAGGTAGCCATTTCCTTCTCCAGGGGATCTTCTTGACCCAGGAATAGAACTCAAGTTTCCTGCATCACAGGCACATTTTCTAGCATCTGAGCCATTATGTGTATAATTCCAAGTCTTTGAATATATTATGGACTTCCTTAGTGGCTCAGATGGTAAAGAATTTGCCTTCAATGCAGAAGACATACGTTTGATCCTTGGGTTAGGAAGATCTCCTGGAAAAGAGAATGGCTACCACTCCAGTATTCTTACCTGGAGAATTCCATGGACAGAGGTGCCTGGTAGACTATAATCCATGGGGTCACAAAAAGTCAGACACGGTTTTTTATAATATATTATAAAGATTATACTTGAATGGACAGATTTTCCCATTTTATGGACATGCCATAAATGTCCATGTATGGACAAGCATGCTTTAAATATTGGAATTTCTCATATTCTCCAGTGTTTGCAAGCTAAATTATAATTATTGTAATAATCTTGTACTTAATTACTTATGTTTTTCTCTGATGCTTTTGTTAATATACTTACAGTTCAGTCCCCAAACTTCTTTTATGTATCATATATTTTTTCATAATGCCTCCTTTTGTATCCTACAATGAAATTCACACATACTATAAGAAAACTACATAGCAATTTTTAAAAATCTGTATATCATACTCTAATATAGTGGAAAAATAAAGGAGAGATAAACTTTATGGAAATAATATAAATTTAAAATATGTAAATGCTAGAGAAATGATGCAATAGAACATAGATATACCCACTTTTTTAATAAAGGGTCAGTTACTAAATAATTTTTAGCTTTGTCAGCTGATTAGTCTCTGTTGTAACTGTGTGACTCTGGCATTGTAACACAAAAGAAAGTCATAGACAATATGTGAATTAATGAACACTGCTATGTTCCAATAAAACTTCATATGCAAATTTAGATCACGGGCTTGATTTGGCCAGGATCTTAGTTTGCCTATCTCTGCACAAAAAGTTGTATAATTGAACAATCAAGTGTTATTATCTGAATATGAAACGATTGCATATTCAAGAATTTTAAATAAAAATTGATAGAAGTGTATATGTGTACTAGTGTGTGTGTTGGCAACTCAAATGACAACATCAACCTGATGATCACCTGATATTTTGAAATTGGGATATATATAAGTTCTAAACCAAATAAAGTACAAATTGTATACATAGTCTTTGTAGTCACATGAATACTTAGTAAAATTATTTGAAATTTCTGGAGTCATAGCAATTGTTTTGTCAACCAAAAATGACTCTATACATTTCCAAAAAGCTCCCTCTATGGTAATACCTGGAACTTTCTTTTTGAGTAAATTGTTGAAAAATGGAAACTCTGTATCAAAAAGTAAATAGCAGGTCGTTTATTATGCTTTGTTAGATATACATACCCGAGTACTTAACCCTCTTTTTGAACTAGAGAATGAGACTGCAACTTTCTTAAGAGTTCCTATCAATTTCTTTCACAAAGCACTTACTTAACTTTGCTAGATTTGGTACTTACCCATCATATAAATTTATAAAAAATATGTATTACTTTATTCACTATTCATGTTTAAAATTAAAAGTCATTTTATTTACATGACTGTAAATCTATTTTTATAATATAGCTATATTCCTAGTAAAAATACAATTATTTATATCTTAAATAGAAATAAGCATTAATAAACATTCCATCTCTTCTCACTTGTTGTAATTTACTAAGATATTTTTCATAAGTGCATTCTGAAAATTAATGTATTTCTATTGAAAAATTTAGTGTATGATAATTATGCACAGTATGATTATTAGGTGGATCAAGATCTCCAGGATTATAATGCATTAAAAGGCTTGTAAAATATCATTGCCAAGCAAAACAAACTGTCAACATATTTATAATATCATCAAAACCTTGATACTGAACTGTGTGTATGCTACTTTCATTGAAACTTGCTATAAGAATGGTTATTTCTAAGGAAGTTATGGCACCCCACTCCAGTACTCTTGCCTGGAAAATCCCATGGACGGAGGAGCCAAGTAGGCTGCGGTTCATAGGGTCGCTAAGAGTCTGACGTGACTGAGCGACTTCACTTTCACTTTTCACTTTCATGCACTGGAGAAGGAAATGGCAACCCACTCCAGTGTTCTTGCCTGGAGAATCCCAGGGACGGGGGAGCCTGGTGGGCTGTCGTCTATGGGGTTGCACAGAGTCGGACACAACTGAAGCGACTTAGCAGCAGCAGCAAGGAAGTTTTACTCATTATGAATTAATTTCTACTTAACCTTTTTGAAATTGTGGTTATAGGTAAACTTGATAAATCAAGGAGTAAAACCCTCAGCCTTTTGCCATTTTCTATGATACTGATAAATTTGAAGGTTGCATGCTGTAATTTTGCATATGCCCCTCAAATCGTTTGTCAGATTTACTGTCATCAGCAGTCAGACTTGAACTGTAGAAGGGCATAAGTTTCATTATGTTTATTCTTTGTTGCTATGGTATTAACTTATTAATTTGATTCCAAATGTAATACCATACTTTGATTTTTAATTTTTCAATTTAATTTTCCTCAAGTAGCTTTCCTCTATTCTTTCCAATGCCTCATTGTATGGGCTCTAATAGAGCAACTGTTTTGACCATCTTGACAACATTTTATCCCTCTAGACAAATGATGACACATATTTCCTCATCAGTAGAGTCAGATCAAATATATTTGGCAGGAATAAATGTTTCTCAGTGTATCACATTCAAAAGGAACATTTTGTCATGATGTTAATTTTGATTGCTTGGTCAAATGGGCTCATTAGATTTTACACTATAATATTATCATTTTTATCTTTACAATTAATATGTAATGTATGAGAAATGCTTCTAGACTTTGTAAGTATTATGTTTCTCTTCAAATTTTATCCAAATGGTTTATTAACTGTTGATGGTTCTTGCCTGAGTCAAGTGATGCTCTGAGAGCTGCAAAAGGATGATGTTCTAACCAGTTATTCTCAATATTGATAACTTAAAATTCTAATATAATAAAGTTCAGTCCCTCCCTTCTTATTTAATCATGAATTCTTATGTTTTCAGTAGGAATATAATCCCCTACATGAGGCATTTTGGCTAAATACAATGTGTGATATTACATTGAATGAATTACAATGAGTGAGTTAAAATTACCATAAAGAACATTGAAACAAACATATACATTGAATACTAATAAAACTTGTACCAAATATAAAAGAATTCCATTTAGATTTTTTAAATTCAGAATTATGGGTAAAGTGATGACATGTCTACAACTAATTCAGTAATGTGTATGTCTGTGTGTACACAGAGAGAGAGAAAATGGTAAGAATGAGTGAAAACACCATGAGAAGTATTCCTGCAAATATGAACTACATAAATGTAGTCATGAAGAAATGTTCAGTTCAGTTCAGTCACTCAGTCGTGTCGGACTGTTTGTGACCCCATGAATTGCAGCAAGTCAGGCCTCCCTGTCCATCACCAACACCCAGAGTTCACTCAAACCATGTCCATCGAGTCGGTGATGCCATACAGTCATCTCATCCTCTGTCGTCCCATTCTCCTCCTGCCCCCAATCCCTCCCAGCATCAGAGTCTTTTCAGATGAGTCCACTCTTCTCATCAGGTGGCCAAAGTACTGGCAATTCAGCTTCAGCATCATTCCTTCCAAAGAACACCCAGGACTGATCTCCTTTAGAATGGACTGGTTGGATCTCCTTGCAGTCCAAGGGACTCTCAAGAGTCTTCTCCAACACCACAGTTCAAGAGCATCAATTCTTCCACACTCAGCTTTCTTCACAGTCCAACTCTCACATCCTTACATGACTACTGGAAAAACCATTGCCTTAACTAGATGGACCTTTGCTCGCAAAGTAATGTTTCTGCTTTTTAATATGCTGTCTAGGTTGGTCATAACTTTTCTTCCAAGGAGTAACTGTTTTTTAATTTCATGGCTGCAATCACCATCTCCAGTGATTTTGGAGCCCCCCAAGATAGAGTCTGACACTGTTTCCACTGTTTCCCCATCTATTTGCCATGAAGTGATGGGACCAGATGGTATAATCTTAGTTTTCTGAATGTTGAGTTTTAAGCCAACTTTTTCACGCTCCACTTTTACTTTCATCAAGAGGCATTTTAGTTCCTCTTCACTTTCTGCCATAAGGATGGTGTCATCTGCATATCTGAGGTTATTGATATTTCTACTGGCGATCATGATTCCAGCTTGTGATTCTTCCAGCCCAGCATTTCTCATGATGTACCCTGCATATAAGTTAAATAAGCAGGGTGACAATATACAGCCTTGACATACTCCTTTTCCTATTTGGAACCAGTCTGTCATTTCATGTCCAGTTCAAACTGTTACTTCCTTACCTGCATATAGGTTTCTCAAGAGGCAGGTCAGGTGGTCTGATATTCCCATCTCTTTCAGAATTTTCCACATTGTTATCCACACTGTCAAATGCTTTGGCATAGTCAATAAAGCAGAAATAGATGTTTTTCTGGAACTCTCTTGCTTTTTTGATGATCCAGTGGATGTTGGCAATTTGATCTCTGGTTCCTCTGCCTTTTCTAAAACCAACTTGAACATCTGGAAGGTCACAGTTCAAGTATTGCTGAAGCCTGGCTTGGAGAATTTTGAGTATACAGTGGAAGTGAGAAATAGATTTAAGGGACTAGATCTGATAGATATAGTGCCTGACGAACTGTGGACTGAGGTTCGTGAGATTGTGCAGGAGACAGGGATCAAGACCATCCCCATGGAAAAGAAATGCAAAAAAGCAAAATGGCTGTCTGGAGAGGCCTTACAAATAGCTATGAAAAGAAGAGAAGCGAAAAGCAAAGGAGAAAAGGAAAGATATAAGCATCTGAATGCAGAGTTCCAAAGAATAGCAAGAAGAGATAAGAAAGCCTTCCTCAGCGATCAATGCGAAGAAACAGAGGAAAACAACAGAATGGGAAAGACTAGAGATCTCGTCAAGAAAATTAGAGATACTAAGGGAACATTTCATGCAAAGATTGGCTAGATAAAGGACAGAAATGGTATGGACCTAACAGAAGCAGAAGATATTAAGAAGAGGTGGCAAGAATACACAGAAGAACTGTACAAAAAAGAGCTTCATGACCCAGATAATCATGATGGTGTGATCACTCACCTAGAATCAGACATTCTATCCTGGAATGTGAAGTTAAGTGGGCCTTAGAAATCATCATTATGAACAAAGCTAGTGGAGGTGATGGCATTCCAGTTGAGCTATTTCAAATCCTGAAAGATGATGTTGTGAAAGTGCTGCACTCAATATGCCAGCAAATTTGGGAAACTCAGCAGTGGCCACAGGACTGGAAAAGGTCAGTTTTCATTCTAATCCCACAGAAAGACAATGCCAAAGAATGTTCAAACTACCCCACAATTGCACTCATCTCACACGCTAGTAAAGTAATGCTCAAAATTCTCCAAGCCAGGCTTCAGCAATACATGAAGAAACATTAGATAAACTCAAATCAAATTATGATATAGCACACAAAACAACTCCCTTGTAATCCCTCAAAAAGTCAATATCATGAAAGACAACTGGAGGGTGAGGAGAGAGAAGGCATGTGGCAAAATATTAACAGTTATTGAGTTTATTGGAGTAAGGAGTCTTTGGAATTTGTTATACTATATGTATGACTCCTCTGAAAATTTGAAATTATTTCAAAATAAAAAGATAACAATTAGTTAAAGTTAAAACTATTATTGAAAAAATAATCATTTCAATACAACAAAAATGTCCACAACTCTTAAAATTTGATAGCTTATCATATAGAAGTCCTTATTCTAAAATATTTTTAGTATATTTTGTAATTTTATTGGCCTCAACCTTCCTATGTATTCTACTATACATTGCAACTATGATTCTTTTGTCCAACAATTGAGCTGATGAAGTTAAATAATTTCCCAAGCCAAAATACGGTTTTGTTGCAAAAGCTGATTTTGAAATATCAGTGACACCCAAAAATATTAATAAAGTGTTTTTTCCCCTATAAAGATTCTCACCATTCCATCCACATTTTTCCTTCAATGCTAATCAAGTCATTTTCTTTTTCTTTTCCTTTCCATTCTGTTCTTTTCCATTAAAATTTTCATTTATCCTTACATGGATTTTTTATTTTTATCCAATAAATAAAATGAGGATAACAGACTTAATTTTCCCGCAGTAATTTTCCTCGTAGATCAAAGTCAGTATAGAAGACAATATTCTTCTAGACATGCACTGTAAGTAAGAGAGTCACGTGCTGTGCAAAGTACCTAGTTGCACATAGAGGTTATGTTTCTGAAAAAGGCAGAGAAGACCATGATTTAGTAAGGAGAACAGGAAAATATTTTGACTTTAGATAGAAAAAAAGTACATGTTCTTCTATAATAAGAAAAATAACTTTTGTTTTTCTGAGTTGCTGGGTAAGCATTTTAGAATATGATAACCCTGCTCACACCCAGAGTCTGAACACACAGAAAAGAACTTGTCTAGAGTCCCTGCCATCAGTTCCCCATTTTGCTTTTCTCAGGGCACCTCTTAAAATACCTGCTTAGATTTAAAGTCTCAAAAACCTCCACCCCAACCATCTTCCAAGTAGTAGGTAATTGCTAACCTGTTCTCTAACTCTTAGTCACTTGATTGTCCACCCCCCAGATCATTGTGTCCAAATTCCCACCTCATCCCTTTCTGTAAGTAAAAGCCATGGGGCTTCTTCCTTTGTATGAGTGTGTGAAAACTGCACTTTAATCAAACCCCATGAGTTTCATTTTCCCAAAGTGGGAACTCAGATGCTGGGGGAGCCACCTGTCCATTCTGTGTGGGTGGCTTGTGCCCTTTCATTCACCAGGTTCATAATTTGTATATTCTTAATTTAATATTCCAGTATAGACCCTGCCCCAGTATATCTTCTTATGTGAACTGAAAAAAGAGTGAAGCACCTTGGGTTGACCAGAAGCCCACAGGATGAACTGGAGTGGGAAATGTTGAATTTAGGTTAAGGATAGCTAGAGAGACTTCTACTCAAGCTTGGAAGACAGGGAAAGAATTTCCACTCACAATTGCCTCTTCATCCACCCCTCCATCTCTCCTAGTTTCATATATATATATATATATATACTTACACATATATGTATACATATATGTATATTTGTGACTATATGTACATTTGTGTATGTGTTTGTATATATATGTATACACACACGCACAAGAAGAGGTTCAGACTAGTACTTTGGAATGCTTCATGTATTCAAGTAATCTTTCTTGCTTTAGCTTGAGTGGAGTCCAGAAACTGAGTAGGAGGAAAAAGGCAACAACTGCCTTCTGCATTGGGTTTTGTAGTAGTGCTTGATTCAGATGATTTTGTGACATTTTCCTTTGCATTTTTACCACTGTTGTGTTCAGTCATTAAGTTGTGTTCAGCTCTTTGCAACCCCAGGGACTGCAGCATACCAGGCTTCCTTATCCCTCACTATCTCCTGGAGTTTTCTCAAATTTAGGTCCATTGAATCAGTGATGCTATGTAATCACCTCATCCTCTTCTACCCCCTTCTTCTTTGGCTGTCAATCTTTCCCAGCTTCAGGGTCTTTCCCATAGGTCACCTCTTCTCATCAGGTGGCCAAAGTATTAGAGTTTCAGCTTTAGCATCAGTCCTTCCAATGAATATTCAGGACTGATTTCCTTTAGGATTGATTGGTTGAATCTCCTTGGAGTCCAAGGGATTCTCAAGAGTCTGATCCAACTCCACAATTCAAAAGCAACAATTCTTCAGCACTCAGCCTTCTTTATGTCCATCTCTCATATCCATACACACCTACTTGGAAAAAGAATAGCTTTCAGTATATGAACTTTTGTCAGCAAAGTAATGTCTGTCCTTTTTAATATGCTGCTGTCTAGATTTGTCATAGCTTTCCTTCCAAGGAGCAAGAGTTTTTTAAATTTCATGGCTGCAGTCACTGTCTGCAGTGATTTTGGAGCCCAAGAAAGTAAAATCTGTCACTGCTTCCACTTTCTCCCTTCTATTTGCTATGAAGTGATGGGACCAGACGCCATTACCTTAGTTTTTTGAATGTTGATTTTAAGCCAGCTTTTTCAGTCTCCTGTTTCATTCTCATCAAGAGGCTTTTTAGCTCCTCTTCACTTTCTCACATTAGAATAGTATCATCTGCATTTCTGAAGTTGTTGATATTCCTCCCAGCAATCCTGATTCCAACTTGTGATTCATCCAGCCCAGCATTTCACATGATGTACTTTGCATATATGTTAATATTTTAGCAGGGTGAAAGTATGCAGGCTTGATATACTCCTTTCTCTATTTGAACAAGTCCATTGTTCCATGGCTAGTTCTGTTTCCTCTTGATCTGCATACAGGTTTATCAGGAGACAGGTAAGGTGGTCTGGTATTCCCATCTCTTTAAGAATTTTCTGCAGCTTCTTGTGATCCACACAGTCAAAAACATTCACATAGTCAATGAAACAGAAGTAGATATTTTTCTGAAATTGCCTTCCTTTCTCTATGATCCAGTGAATGTTGGCAATTTAATCTCTGTTTCCTCTGGCTTTTCTAAACCCAGATTTTACATCTGGAAGTCCTTGATTCATGTACTGTTGAAGTCTGCCTTGGAGGGTTTTGAGTACAGCTTTGCTAGGTTGTGAATTGTGCACAATTTTATGGTAGTTTGAACATTGTTTGCTATTAGCCTTCTTTCAGACTTGAATGAACACTGACCTTTTCCAGTCTTGTGGCTACTGCTAAATTTTCCAAATTTGCTGATGCATTGAGTACAGCACTTTAACAGCAGCATCATTTTTACCTCTATATAAGTCAATTATATTGTAATCTTAGCTAATTCAGCTCATCAATTAAAAGTGAAAATGAAAGTCACTCAGTTGTGTCAGACTCTTTGTGATCCCAGAGACTATACAGTCCATGGAATTCTCCAGGCCAGGATACTGGAGTGGGTATCCTTTCCCTTCTCCAGGGGATCTTTCCAACCGAGGGATCAAACAGGTTTCCCGCATTGCTCATAGATAATTCAGTTCAGTTCAGTTCAGTTCAGTTCAGTTCAGTTCAGTTCAGTCACTCAGTCGTGTCCGACTCTTTGCGACCCCATGAATTGCAGCACGCCAGGCCTCCCTGTCCATCACCATCACACGGAGTTCACTCAGACTCACGTCCATCGAGTCTGTGATAATTAAGAACTGACAATTCTTAACTCATAGACTTTTAAGAATGATCTTTTCTTAAGGATAACATCATATTTGTTAGACCGTCTATGTGATCAATGGTTAAATAATCTAAGACCCTGTCTGGCAATATCAACAATATTATTTGTATCCTCCATAGAGAATATATGTCATTTGTATTTTTGTTTTGTTAGAATACTATCAAAATTTATATGTGTCCTTAATGTAATAACATATGCTGATTTCCACTCTTCGTTTTTATTTTTTTACCAATATTCTTCAATTCTTCCCACACTCACTCACTCTATGGGCTCCATAATGCAGAGATTTTGTCCACCTTTTTTAGCATTATATTTCTAAGGCAAATTCCTGCACAAAGGAGGTATTAATACTTAAATATTTTTAATAAAGTAAATGATTGTGTAAATGACTGAATATTTTTGGCATGCCAATAGTTTTGATAATTTTGTGTTAAAATGTATCATAAAAAAACATGCTATGAGAAATACAATTTAAAATGTCAAGTGGATATTAAGTACAAATACAGAATTTAATAATGTGAGTGATATTAACACTATAAATTATCTATACACATTTAAGAAGAATTTTTAAGAGATCATTGATCATATTGCAAGAGGTGAGAAAAACAGTTTATATAACCCTCATGGATTAAAACTTTTGCCTCTTTTCCCCAGACAAATCACTTTCTCGGAAAGACTGCCGTTTTTCCAGCAATTAAAAACAGCTTTGTCCAGTTTTGGAACTATGCTTGTATGAAACTTAGAAGCTATTGCTTCTTAAGATCTCTGATGTTCCAATTCATCTGAAATATTTATTTTATATTGTCGTCTACCAATTGGTCTGAGTTGGTACAATGTATTTACTAATATTACTTTGGGGTTGTGTTTAGTGACAGTCAGTATGTCATACTGGTGAGGACTATGGGCTCTGGGGACACATAACCTCAAACCACATTCCAATTAGTTGGGGGATGGTGAATATGTTATTTAGTCTCTTTGATCCTTATCTGTAAATTGGGATAGTAATTAATTATGCATAATTAGTTTGTAAAGCATATCAAGTATCAGACCATGCCCAGCACTTCAGAAGTACTTACTAATATTGTAGATTGTTAGTATATGGAAAGAGTATATGAAGAATATCAATATGTGGAGAGAATTAGCGTGAAGAATTAGGGAGAGTTAGAGAAGATAGATTAATATTAATACAGTATGATGTCCTTTGGACACCAGCTAGGATGAAAGTCCCTATGAGTAATCACTGAAAAAGTCAACAGAACTATGCCTATGTGGGTGTAAGTTTGTTTTATTTTCCTACTCAGTGAGAGTGTATCATGCTTTTAGGTTACTGGCACATGCCCAATCCATTAGCTGATGATATAATTTCTTACTTTATTTTTAGATAATTTGGGGTAAACTTTTTTGCTTGTTATAACCTTTAAGTTTTATGACTGGAACAGAGTGTTCTGAATGTAATATTGCCCTATTGATATTTTTTACTCATCCTGAGAAGCATGTAAGAATGACACTGAAAGCTCACAAAACAAACATCCCAGAAAAATTACCTCATCACTACGTTTCTCCTTCTACCATTTTTCTAGGTGAAGTATTGAGATCAGGTCATTTTTAGTTGCATTGTGTAGCCTTTTAATTCTACTCTTTTCTATTTAACTTGATGCCTTCAACTCCTCTCCTCTCTGATATTATTAGAACAACAGCAACAAAAAGAGTGTCCTAATCCTTTGAGCTTTACACACTTAGCTAAAAGAAGAGCTTTTGCAAAGACCAGAGACATCTACAATGAAAAGTTGACTTTTTGATCAACAAAAATGGGTGTCACTATGACAGAAAAAAAAGTCAGAATTTTTTGAAAAGTGAAAAACAAAAATGCATATAAAGGAATGATATAGGATATGTGATATTTGTGAAATTGTAGAGAAAATGCTTTCATGTTGCTGTACAGTTAGGGCTTTCTGAATAGAACTAAAATGGAAATTTGGGACCTGAATTAAATGACAATTATTTCATTGAATGATGACTGAATAGACAGTAAGGGTTTTTTTTTACATTTGTGAAAGTGCATTTTTCACTAAACCTCAAAGAAACAATCCAGAAACATTCCAACATTTGAACGCCTTATCTTTCTGCCTATCTTCCCCTAGAAAGATTTATTTACATTCCAAGAGTAAGAACCAGGGTTCTTCCTCTTTTTTCCCCCGAAGGCAATTTATTTTCATTAAGGAGATTGAGTTTCTCTTCTTCCTTTAGAAAAAAAGTGGGACACTGCATACATAAGCTCACAGATGAATACCTATAGGGTTCCTCTATTTCAGCTTAACCCTGTCAATCTAGCTCTTTTTCCTTGATCCACAAAGGAGAAAGATTGGAAGAAAAGGAATCAATGTGGCTATAAATCATGCATTTACCTTTAGGACAGTATGAGTAGGGATATTCAAAACTGATCGATATCAGTTGAGTAGAAATGGGAAAAGACCAAAGCACTTATTTATTACTTACAAATCATTGATGACACAATAACTGTTTGCATTGCTGTCTCCCCTAAGATGACTCATTTTTTTGAACTGTTAAATACGTTTTCTGATGAGAATAAAACATGGGGACATGTTGGATGGAAGGAGCCAAAGATAAACATTGTTACTTGAAATGTAGGTTAGGCATTGTTTGGGGGAAGGATTACTTAAGTTCTGTTCTTTGGAAGAAGAAAGAAGATTCTATACACTCTTCCTTATCTAGCTCTGGGTAGTATAAATTTTGAAACTGTTAAATGACTTGGTCATTTATTATCATACTTCTTGTCTGCAAAATTTTCTTCAGCTTTGATCATAAAGATTTCTTCTTTTAGTGTTCTATGCTTTCAATGTTGTGTCTAACTTGATTATTTCCATCTCCTTGTCTTATACCATGCTTAAATATAAATTTAGGCAAACTAAGGAGAATAATCTACTTGATCCTCTTTCATCCATGTAATTTCTCCTGTTCCTATAAAATACAACAGAAAAGGAAGTTATCACCCTATTCCAACAATCATGTAAAGCGTAATTATGAAAGACATTCATTCTGCTAAACTCTCATGTTTATTGTGATCAGTTCAGACAGCTTTCAGAGACAGACAGTAGATGTTAGAGTTTTTATGAAATAAATGGGACATCGTTGTCACCTGACTATCTACCTTTACATTTAGATTTTCTGTCTTATCCATACCTGATGGGTCTTGTTTGTAAATGTGGTCTTGTTTGTAAATGTGTTCTCAGACAAGATATAAAGCTCACAGACATTTTCAGTTTATTAGAGTTTTCAAAAATTTTTGAAAATATAGGTACTTGTTAATAACTTTTAAAAGCTGGAAGATTTCTTAACTTATACCTAGGCATGGATAGAGTTTATATGTAAGGGACAGAAGAGAAAGAAGATATTTGAAAATAAGGCAAATAATGAGATGACAGAAAAAAGTTTAATATAAAAGGATACAGAAATACAGATAGAAAATGCAAAAGGAAAGAGGTAAAAAACTGAAATGCATATTGAAGTATCACAGAAATATATTATCCTTCAAATTACATTAGTTTGACTAATGACAGTATTCGTTTAGTTTTGTTTCCTTTATCACATTCAAAGTAAAATATTATTCAGAATAAAGTATATCTGAGTTGTATATATGGACCAGAAGGAGAATTTTTATGATAACTGATGATTATTTAATTAACACTTATTGAGAATTTACCATGTTACAGATACATTGGCTTTTAAAATATTTTTTCTTATCAATATACTATGAGATAATATATTGTTCTATCCTCCACTTTTGCGATGAAAAATGAGGCTTAGCATCTTCAAACTGAGCCAACAGTTTTATCACAAATCTGATAAAAAATGGTGGATTTGAACTCATATTTTCTATTTTCAGAACCTGAGATTCTAAACTCTTTGTGAAACAAGATTTTTATGAAGTTTTTTTTTTTCTAGCAGACACAATATCATGTTCAAGTAGAATTTTCCACTGAAATCCAACAAAAAACTAAATTTTCTTCACACTAGCATTACACTGAAAAAGGATGGTACAAACCTAATATTGTATGTTTAAATCTCCTCATCCACACCAGACATATAAACTGTGGTGACACTGGAGGATGACAAAAATGTGTTCTGTTCTGTTCTGTTTTTTTTAAGTGAAGTTTAACTGAGAGCCAAATCTTGCCCTAGGTATGGGTTTACTTCTCTGTATACTTGTTCAAGAAACAATTTGACCTTTATAGGGAAAATTCAGAAAGTTTCAAAATTATCTTCTGCAGATTGGTGTTTAATTCATGCCTGAAAACACAATGGGGCAGGGAAATTTGCATACTCAGAATAGTCCTGTGCCAAAAAAGTATCACCAAGTCTAGGGGAGAAATTGTGGATTGTGCATACCAGCAAGGCTGTGTACAATACATTCAGTTGCTCTCTAAGAGTACAGCTTCCACGGCAAATGGACTTCAACAGAAAAGAAGCTACATCTGACTCTGGGTGCTCACTGCCTAAGGCAAGAGTGAGCCATCAGCCATAGTAGACAATGGAACTACAAATGAGAGATCACTGCAAAAGAAAAACTCACAAATGAGTTTCATTGTTAAGCTGTCTTTCAAAAATATGGCACTGAAACATGTACAATATCATATATGAAATGAATCACCAGTCCAGGTTCGATGCATGATACAGGATGCTTGGGGCTGGTGCACTGGGACAACCCAGAGGGATGGTATGAGGAGGGAGATGGGAGGGGTCTTCAGGATGGGGAACACATGTACACCCATGGCGGATTCATGTTGATGTATGGCAAAACCAGTACAAATTGTAAAGTAATTAGCCTCTAATTAAAATAAATAAATTTATATTTTAAAAAATAGTCAACCTAGAGTTGATGACTTTGTACCCCTACAATTTTAAACAAGCTGGAACTTTTTGTCTACTTTTCTCTCCCGTTCCTCCCTGTCTCCTCCTGTGAATCTTTTATGCTCTTGTGCCCCTCTCTATCCTGAAGTGATATAAAATATAATTTGGCAAGTGAATCAAGGAGCATAGATTTGGAAAGTGGAACAAGATAATATAATCAGCTTCCACTCCACTTCACCATACACAGTAAGGCTTATTAAGTCTGTCTTGGGGGGAGGGGAAAGTTTTGCCTTGAAATGAAGTTCAAAATATTCATTATTTTAATAGTAATGGACAGTCATTACTTTTAATGTTTTCATTTTAGAGCCAGTTTTAGATTCACAGCAAAACTGAGCAGAGATTATGGAGAGTTCCCCTAAACTCACTATCTCTACACACCTACAACCTACTTCACTATCAATGGTTCATACTAGACTGGTACATTTGCTACAGTGATGGCCCTACATTGACACATCATTATCACCCAAAGTCCACAAGTTCATTAATGTTCACTCCTGCCATATATTCTATGGCTTCTGACAAATTTATAATGAGTTGCATCTACCACTATAGTATCATGAAGAATAGTTTCACTGCCATAACAATTTTCTGTGTGCTAATCATGTCTTCCTCTTCCTAACATTTGGCAAGTACTGATCTTGTCTCCACACTTTTGTCTTTTTTAGAATGTCACATAATAAGAATCACACAGAAGGTATATCTTTCAGATTGACTTCTTTCACTTAGTAACATGCATTTAAGGTTCTTTCATGTCTTTTCATGGCTTGATAGCTCATCTTATTCTAACACTCAATAGTAATGTGGTCTGCATGTACCACAGATTATTTTCTATTCATCTAATGAAGGACATCATGGTTGCTTTCAAATTTGGGTCATTATGCATAAACCTTCTATAAATATCAAAGTATTGATTTTTATATGGATATAAAATTTTAATTTATTTGGGTACATACTGGGAAGTACAATTTCTGGATCCTGTGGAAAGGGTGCATTTAGCATTTTAAGAAATTGTCAAATTATTTTCCAAGGTGGCTGTGTCATTTTGCATTCCCACCAGCACTGAATGAGAGTTACTGTTGCTCCACATTGTCACCAGAATTTAGTAATCCTAGTGTTTTAGAGAATTATTAATTATTGATCAGAGGATATTTTATGCCAGGAAGTGATTAGAAACTATGGACTCTCCCCAAAATATCTTCTAGAAATATTCAAGAATTAGTCTAACAAATTAATTAAAATGAAAAGGAGAATTAATAGTATTTCCTGGATACTTATCCAAAGGTGATGCTTATTCATTGAATTACAGAATTAATATATCTCTAGTATACATAATTCAAATTGCTTTAAATTCAATATTGTCAGACTATATATGTTTTAATGGAGATTTGCAGACTGAATTCAGTTTATCATTCATTAACTTGGGAACATATAAAAGTATTCATCTAAGATGATCTTAAGGACATTTACTAGTTTTATTCTTTGATATAACATTTACTAAGTACCTTACCTAAAATATGCTAGGCATTATGCTAAATTTTGGGATGCATATATAAATGAATCATGATTTTTGTTTTTAAATAATATATTGGTCAAAGTTATTTTGATTAAATGTGACAGAAATACCACTCATACTACTTAAACATAAATGAGAATTTATTGTTCAAATAACTGAAGAGTCCAGCAATAAAGCTAACTTTAAGACTTCTGGGTCTCAGAAACAAACCTATGGACCTATGGGTACCTTATTTTTGACAAAAGAGGCAAGAATATACAATGGAGCAAAGACAGCCTCTTCAATAAGTGGTGCTGGGAAAACTAGAAAGCTACATGCAAAAGAATGAAATTAGATCACTATCTAACACCACCCACAAAGATAAACTCGAAATGGATTAAAGACCTAAATGTAAGACCAGAAATGATTAAATTCTTAGAGGAGAACATAGGTAGAACACTCGATGACATAAATCAAAGCAAGATCTTCATTGACCCATCTCCTAGAGTAATGGAAATTAAAGTAAAAATAAACAAGTGGGACCTCATTAAACTTATAAAATTTTGCATAGCAGAGGAAACTACAAGCAAGATGAAAAGAACAACCCTCAGAATGGGAGACAATAATAACAAGGGAGAAAACGGATAAAAAATTATTTTCTAAATATACAAGTAGCTCATACAACTCAATACCAGAAAAAACAAACAAGCCAATCTAAAAGTGAGAAAGGGGCCTGAAGAGAAAATTTCTCTAAGGAAGACATACAGATATCTAACAAGGACATGAAAAGATTCTTAACATCACTCATTATCAGAGAAATGCAAATCAAAACTCCAATGAGATACCACTTCACACCCATCAGAATGGCCATCATCAAAATGAGTACAAACAATAAATGCTGGAGAGGCTGTGGAGATAAAGCACTACTCTTGCGTTGCTTGTGGGAATGTAACCTGATACAGCCACTATGGGAGACAGTATGGAGACTCCTTGAAAAGCTAGGAATAAAACTACCATATGACCTAGCAATCACACCCCTAGGCATATACCCTGAGGAAATCAAAACTGAAAATGACACACATACCACAATGTTTATTGTAGCACTATTTAAAATAGCTAGAACATGGATGCAACCTAGACGTCCATCAACAGAAGAATGGATAAAGAAGCTGTGGTACGTATATACAATGGAGAACTACTCAGCTATAAAAAGGAAAACATTTGAATCTGTTCTAATGAGGTGGATGAAGCTAGAACCCATTATACAGAGTGAAGTAAGTCAGAAAAATAAATATAAATAACATATATTGACACATATATATGGAATCTGAAGAGATGGCACTGATGAATTTATTTTCAGGGCAACAATGGAGAAGCAGACATAGAGAACAGACCTATGGACAAGGCAGGAGAAGAAGGCAGAAGGGGAGATTTATGAAGAGAGTAACATAGAAATTTACAGTACCATGTGTAAAACAGATAGTCAATGGGAATTTGCTGTATAACTTAGGGAACTCAAACAGGGGCTCTGTGACAGGCTGAATGGTGGGGGGCGGGAGGGATGGAAGGGATACATAAGAGGAAACCACACAATTCTGTAAAGCAATTATCCTTCTATTATTTTTTTTTTAAATCCTAAAAAAAAAATTTTCTGCATTTATTACAGGCCTTTCTCTGTTTCTGTCATCTCATTGTATCTCTCCCTCAGAATTTATCATTTCTTTGCATATTATCCTAATCACCCTTGATTTGTTATAGATAAATTCCATGAAGATGATAAAGGTGAGAACATTGCTGTAAAAGTATTCTAGAACTGCATCATTGCTATTTATAATCCCAGAGAAGAAAGTTTTTCTCTGTCTCACCATATCCTTTAAAATCTGATTGAATTTTGGGGGTGATGTGTTCTTCAGTGTTATTTCTCTGTGTTATTATGCCTTGAGTTAAGAGATGGGATCATAGTTAAAGAGCCCAATGACTGTATCTGTACAGATAATTGAAAAGACTCAGAGGACTCCACAAGATGTACTTATATAAAGACTTCAATCAAGATAAAGTTATAATATATTAAGAGAAAGGAAGCACAGGCAAGAATTGCTGGCCCAAAGATTTCAGGATCCTTTAATAATTGAACAGAAAGTGCTTCACCTCTGGATTTTGTAGGATCAAGATATATGCAGGGAATCTTGGTTTAAAGAGACATGGGAAAAACCATACTCTATGGGATGTTTTTTGTACCTCTGATTAGGTATCCAAGCCGAACTGTGAAGCATTAAAATAGGAATAAGCCAACATCTTCAAACAATGTAAAAAACAAAACAAAACAAAAACACTGATTCTCAGTGCCACCAGGGGAACTCTGAACTTTAAATAGCAGATTACAGATTTTTCCTTAACTCCATAATCTTATCTTGACCAAGAGTCTGAACTAGGCTTCCAGATATCCCCCCAAAATAAGCATAGAACTCTTCCAGTTCAACTGAGAGATAACTTTCTTTTACACAAAGAGTGTGTTATAGAATACAAAGAGGCTATCTTATGATCGAGAAATGTGAACAATATATGCTATTGGGGAAAATGTCTAACCTTGTTCTGGGGAGGAAATGACAAGGAAAATGTCAGACTGTGACAAGCACTTGTCATTCTGAGTATGCACCTGGAGAAGTTCAAGATAGAAGTCAATTCCAGAAGAAAAAGATGGTTTATCCTTTGTTGAATTGTAAAATGGTTCTCTTGGCTCTCTTTGGAAGGAGACAGAGTTGTGAGTAGGTGGATCTGTCTGTCAAAAAGGTTCTATCTGATTCAGTCTTTGTAAATATAGACTGGCATATAAATATTTATACATCATGACTTGAAGATAGCAGTGAGAGGTTAAACGATAGATGGGCTTGAGACATCATTCTGATGAATCATTCTGGTCCCTCTTACAATATTAATAGTACACAGGGGTCCCAGAAGTCCTTGTGTTCCCCAGTAAAGAGACATGGAGAGGCTCAGACTAGAATGGGTGCAGAGTTTTGGGGTTAGAAAGAAGAGGCAGAAGTCTGAGACCTGTGGAAAATATACCTACACATACTATATACACAGAAAGTGCAGGGCAGCAACCAATCCATGGAGCTTACTAGTCTACTTACTCTAAAGTAGAGCTCGCCGAGTGTCCAGAGAACAGCACATAGCTCCCTGCAGCCATGTGGTTATTGTTGCTCAGTCACTAAGTCGTGTTTGACTGTTTGTGACCCCATGGACTGCAGCACACCAAGCTTCCCCATTCTTCACTATCTCCTAGAGTTTGCTCAAATTCATGTCCATTAAGTCGGTGATGCTATCTAACCATGAGAATACAGTAAATCCCCTTCAAGCAAACATTTGCCATCCTATGTAAGAGAAGGAATACTGCAAATATGAAAAACTCATGATTTTCTTATAAACATGAGTTATAAAAAGTCATGCAAAGATGTTATTTAAAAGGGTACTAAAGCTGTTCAAGTAAATATTTAAAATGAAAACTGAAAGTTGTTTGAACCAAGAAAGAGTGATATTTAGCAAGGACAATTTGCCTCCACATCTCAAATGATGAAATGGGAGAAAAGACTCTGTGTCTTAGCAGAATAATTGTCTGAGCTTTAGGCTGATTGATCGTGTCCTCAATTACTTCTGAGAACAAAGTCTCAGTTTTGAAAGAGCTAAAATTCTTTACAATCCCCATGGACTGTAGCCTGCTAGGCTCCTCTGTCCGTGGAATTTTCCAGGCAAGAATACTGGAGGGAGTTGTCATTTCCTACTGCATTCATATATAATATGGCCCTGTGTGTGTGTTTGTGTGTGTATGTGTGTGTGTGTAAGTCACTTCAGTCAAGTCCAACTCTTTGTGACCATATATGGACAGTATCCCTCCAGGCTCCTGTCTAGGGGAATTCTCCAGGCAAGAATACTGGAGTGGCTTGCCATACCCTCCTCCAGGGGATCTTCCCAACCCAGAGATCATCTCAAGTCTCTTAAATCTCCTGCATTGGCAGGCAGGTTCTTTACCATTAGCACCACCTGGGAAGCTCCACTATAGCCCCAAAAACACCTGAGTTTCAGGGATAGCTGAGTAATATCACAGACTTTTGTATTCTGAGAAAATTCAAATTGCAAAGGTGTCTCTGCACATCCTAAGAATTTATCACTTGTACCCTATCTTCACTATTCTTCAAGACTCTCATGAATTACCTGTATATCCCTCCTCATTTTACTTGTCTCTATAACATCTCAGGTTCTTTTCATTCTCTTTGAATTATTTCTCAATGAAAACCACCCTATTGTAATAACCTGAGTAAAATAATTTCCTTAATTGCAAGGCATTTTTATTTCTCATAGCCTAACCCAAGAAACATTTTGATATAAAAATGTCAGAGTATAGAATCTGAGTTCCTTTGGAAAAAAAAAAAAAGAACAGAAGAAGTTGCAAAATGATTTTCTAAACTCAGATAATGAGCTTTTTTTTGTTTTTCAGAAAGGCTCTGTACTTATCTCTCCATGAGACAAAATGTTGTTATAAGAAAAGAATCACTTTTATTAAAACCTAACAGCTTGTCCCAGGTTGCTATGCAGACTATTTGGAAATTACCCTGAATTCAATTGAGTAATATATAACAGAGCCCAGAAAATGGATTTATATTACCTTTTGGCTTTTTGTAAGGCACAGAAGCATAGGTACTAGGTCACAAAGACTCTAATTATTTATTAATGTCAATAATTATTAATATATTTGGAGGAAAAAGTATGTATTTTCTATACGTTAAATGTTTTCTAATGAAATATATTTTATAAAAACTCATCTTCTTTTAATATTCTTGAATAGTTTGAAGAACTTTTAGAGAGTAAAAAGAAAGTTGGTGTGAAGGATTAAATAATTTTAGCAGAGCTTTAGCAAATAGAATGTTGTGCTAGAAACAACTGCAATTTTACAACGTATGAGTTCAGCCATTGGTTTTTTGAAAAACACATTTTAATGAATTGTTTGTATCCTAGAGAACGAGTATAAATTTTATTAAAATGACAGGTTCAAAAGCAGTGTGGTATAACCATTCCTTTAACCCTGACAGGACTTATTTTCATGATGAAAAACAAATGGCAACTTTGAATTGAGACTTCTGTTTTGGTTTTACATCCTAGATTTCAGATATTGCCTCCGCTGAGGTAACCAGCTGCTTTAGACAAATTAAGCTAAATCATTTTTTCAGAGCAGACTTTTGATCTTTTCTTTACTGGCTAAAATTCAGCATTTTCACAAAGTCACAGAATTGTAGCTCTATATAATTCCTGTTGACTCTGATAGCAACTGTATTGATCAGTTTCACAGTGTCTGTGACCTTTGGATAAAATGGAGAAATCTAAGTATAATGGGTAGCAAGAAGTAGCTTAAGACAATCCGGACATAAGAGGCAATTTTTTCTAGATCAACAATAAACTGCCAGTTAATCTAAATAGATAATGATCTTACAATATAGGTAAATATACTCCTTTTAAAAACTCAGCTACCTAAACTAGTTTGTTATAACAGGTTTGTTGTTGTTTGATAAAAAATTCACACAACCAGTGAGACTGTCTGTTTCAAACATGTGTCTTATTCCATCACTAGGTGTTCCTTCTCAAGGCTTAATAGTCAATTCTCCTTTCACTGAGGAGACAGCTGCTATGAGAGTTAAGGGCTTAAATCAAGTAGCTTGCCTGATATCTTTATCTAAATGTCATCAGGTATGAAATTAGATATAACAAAATAAAAATAAAAGAGATGAGATCAGATTCAAGTAAAGAAAATAATACAAAATTACCCTTGGTATTTAAAAGGTTATTTAATCAGGATGATAGTTATGTAAGTTGGGACTTAAGCTTTCCTAATGTTAAATATTCTCTGCATGTCCTCTCCTTTGTCATTTCAAGGAGTAAGCAATCAGCACTTAGAAAATCTGTTCTGAAAATTGGGAAGAGGAAGACGCCAGGTTAGCTCCTGTATTTTTATATCAAGCAAAACATTCATCACTTAAACCAAGCAAAGTTTCTAAATGCCAATTTGAAAACCATGAGAAGTCTTCAACAAATATATTACAATCAAGAAAAGTGGGCTAAATATTTTTTCACATCATTTACCAGTGATTGTTGTAAATGTACTTCCACCTTAATTAATAAAGGATGATTTCAAAATGAATAAATCACAAAGGATTTCCTTCCAGCACTTGGCCTAATGATGAATAAATGAAGACAAGAGAATTCTATTGAAACATAAAGACATTTTTTTTCCTTAAAGGTGAGTTAAAGTGGCTTTTAAAATATACAAAGAAAATGTGTTTTACTGAAAAGAAAAATCTTCATTTTCACTGTGTTTGGCATTAAAGTTAAGAGGAAACTGTAGAAACAAAGTTTCTCAAAGCTGTCTTTATTTGTAGGCATTCTGATTAACTGATTGAGAACAGGACAATAATATTTTTTCTCCTCAGATTAAAAAAAAGTTAAAAATAAATGCAGTTATTACAACTGCAACAAAGGAGTCAGTCAAGTGAAATAGTCAATGCTGTAGAACAGTAAGATAGCAATAATCACAACAAAAGAAATTTTAAAACAGGGAAAGAAGTAAAAAATGAATTTACTACTGTTAAGAGAGGACATTTTATATGCTAATGAAGGAAAATATCTCAGCATATTTTAGGCATTCATGTATATTTCCATGTTGAGGGTAACTATTCAGTTAAAGAGAATATTTTAAGGAGTTGGGATGTTGTTGTCTCCTCATTAATATTCCATGTTGTGATTAACCAAAGGTGAAACGAACATTGCACTTGGAATAGGAGGTCAATCTCCACTCTCTGTTAACATCTTGATGATCTTGTGCAAGTCATTCACATCTGAAAGCTTTAGGTTTATAGAAAAAATAGAGCAGTTGAAACAATAATCACTTTTTTACTTAAAAAAAAAAAAATCCCATGGCATGATATCAAATAACAGAGAAAAAAAAAAAAAAAAGCTCCACACACCATAAGATACCAATGCAACCCTATATGGCATCACTTAGTTATAGCAACTTTGCACTTCAACAATTACAGGAAGATTGTCAAAGCAAAATAAAGCAAAGCAGCAGCTGTCTACTTTTTTAAACATAAAAAGAGGAAAAAAGGGTTGAGCAAGCTCAGCAGAAATATTTTCATTCTACTTAACTGAGATGAAGTTTTTAATATAAATAAGTGATCTGAGTTGACTTGAGAACTGCTGATAAAAAGCTATCATCCAGCATATGATGGAATGTCACAAAGGAAAACACAAACTTAATATCACAGTCACACAAACTCAAATTCTATATCACAGTTAAACTTTTTACATCATTTTTCAAAGACTTAGGAAGCATTATAAATCAGAATACTGTAAAGATTTTTTACTAGGTCTGGATTGAAAAGCCTGTTGAAGGTTAATTAGCTACTTCATCTTTCTCTATTTCAATGACAACAGTTCTTCGCAAAAATAAAAGATTTCAGGTATTCAATTCCAAGTCTTCACTTTGTGGTTCATTGTATTTAGAAAGTAGTATACTTGAATAAAATTTCAGAATTTGGAAGAACTCCTCAGCCTGCTAATTGTTCATGCATACTTTAAATCCTCTGCTGCTGATGCTAAGTCACTTCAGTCGTGTCCAACTCTGTGTGACCCCATAGACGGCAGCCCACCAGGCTCCCTCGTCCCTGGGATTCTCCAGGCAAGAACACTGGAGTGGGTTGCCATTTCCTTCTCCAATGCATGAAAGTTAAGTCGCTCAGTCATATCCGACCCTTAGCGACCCCACGGACTGCAGCCACCCAGGCTCTTCTGTCCATGCGATTTTCCAGGGAAGAGTACTGAAGTGGGGTGCCATTGGCTTCTCCTACCTAGATATAAAAATTCAAATTTATCACATACTTCTTCCTTATATTGTACATTGCAAGAATTGTTTGGGGATCAGAAATTTGAATCAATTCTAATGAGGTGGATGAAACTGGAGCCTATTATACAGAGTGAAGTAAGCCAGAAAGAAAAACACCAATACAGTATACTAATGCATATATATGGAATTTAGAAAGATGGTAATGATAACCCTGTATGCGAGACAGCAAAAGAGACACAGATGTATAGAACAGTCTTTTGGACTCTGTGGGAGAGAGAGGGTGGGATGATTTGGGAGAATGGCATTGAAACATGTAAAATATCATATATGAAATGAATCCAGGTTTGATGCGTGATACTGGATGCTTGGGGCTGGTGCACTGGGATGACCGACCCAGAGGGATGGTAGGAGGAAGGAGAAGGGAATGGGGTTCAGGGTGGGGAACACGTGTGTACCTGTGGTGGATTCATGATGATGTAGGGCAAAACCAATACAATATTGTAAAGTAATTAACCTCCAATTAAAATAAATAAATTTATATTAAAAAATTCTTATTTTTTATCCACTTTTACCCTATTCTAAAGTAATAATCTTAATAAATCTTTTGGGACATAAGTTGTCGAGAACTAATAGAAGAGAGTTGGCAGATACCTTTCAACACCTTTCACCTTTTCAACAAAACCTACAGTGTTGTGTTAAATCTGTTGAAAAACTTTCCTAAATAGAAACTAAATTAGTCCATCTAAAGAGACAAATAAAGACTCAGGCTTTGAAATGTCCCTAATTTTTGATATGTGCAACAAATTCACAATTTGAAATTGTAAGGAAAATAATATCTTAGCTTCCAATTAGTTCTGTCTAGAATTAACTAATTAAACAACATTGTTGATAGAAGTTTTTGCTGAAATTTAGAATATAATTGATTTCTAGTCACATGTTAAAACTTTGAACAACCTTACATTATAAAATTACTTAAGTAAAATAGATAATAACAGATAAAACTAATAGAGATCTAGGAGGATCCAGTAGTAAACATTTTACCATCATTACACATTAATTATTGAAGCAAAATTCCTAGACAACACTGCAGCTTAATACCATATATATATTTCCAATTGTATTCCAGAAATATAGGTGATTTCTTGACCCAGGATAAATTTATTTTTAACTTATTTCTGGGCTTTCATTTTGAGAATGTTTTATGCAGTTCCAACGTGATTTTTTCTTCTTTCATAAAAAGAGTCTTTAATTGTCTAAATATAGATATACTGGGAAATCATCAGGAAGAATTCATCAGAAGTACTTGCAAGAAAAACAAAGTTTGTTAGATTTGACTTTTTGAAAACTGAAATTTCTAAATGAAATCTTCTGAAATAAATATTATAAAATAATATTAAGTAAAGCAATAAACTACAGCACTCTGGGAATTTTTAGAAGAAATGCAACCATATACCGAAGCATCAACACTGTTCTTCCATTTTCTATTATTTGTTTTCTAATTTTCTATTTATTTCTCTTTCCTTAATATATTTGTTTTTGCACCCAGAGATTTCCATTAAAATACATATTGTGATTTTGTATAATAATTTATGTAGCTCTTTATTTTTTCCCCAAACAAATTGACTCACATGATAGTCTTCTTGATTTCCTATTGACTAACTTCCTGTCTCCTCACTTTGGTGGGAAATACCATACTGCTTCTGTAAGGCAGGAAAAAAAAGAGCAGAAGATATTATAAGTAAATAGCAAAGTATCAGATGAGAGAAAAAATGGTAGAAAATACTCTAGAATGTAAGCTCCATGAAAGTTAAGGTTTTGATTTTTTCTACTGTTTTATACCCCTTGCACCATTTATATGGAAGATTTTCAGTAGGTGTTTTAAGAATAAATTAATTTGTGTGTTACTATTTTGCTCATTTCCTAAGTCCTTCAGATTGTCTAGAAGTATTTAAGGGAAACACTGACTGCACTTAAACTTTTAAAGGATTCCAACTTTTAAAGGAATTTTTGACCAAATACCAAGGGAGAATTCTATTTCTAATCCACAAATAACTGGTAGATTTGTTTGTATAAGGCAGTGAATAAATATGATCAGGGATCTTAAGTGATAGACATTGTTTAGAAGGGCTTTTCCCCCAATTTTTTTTTTTTATTTTCTATTCATGATAATAAAAAATATGAATTCACTCTTTGCTGGGAGACTTCCTCTCCTGAACTGCTTCATGGGTCTGAGAAATGCTGCAAACTCTCCCCTTCCTTCTATATCTCCTTAAAAAAGGGATAAATAGATATGTTAGTCTATGGTCAAGGTCCATGAATAGCAACTGTTCAGTGCTTCCCTAATATTTGGGATTAACATGCACCCCTTATTTATACTTACGAATTGATGAAAATGACAATCATAACAGTGTTTTATTTCTTATTCATATACAAAGTTCTATTATCTAATTGAATTATTACAAAATGACAAACATAATAATTCTCATGGCATAGTTAAAATATATAAACGTTTCTGTTCTCTTTTTTTAATTATAGTTCTTGTATATTATTTCATGAGGATTGAATAGCTTAGCATCATGTTTTCCTCATAAGAGTTTTAAAATTCCATATGTTCAGAGACAAATAAGATATTGCCTCAATGGCAAAAAGGCCTATTGGGTCTGCTGAAACTGGATTTGCCACATGTCCCTTGGAACATCAGCTGTTGTGCAGGTACCACTTTAGGTTAATAAAATGTTTTGCTGCAGGTTTCCCCAAACTGCTTTGTTTCTTCAACTTAAAACAAGTGTTACAAAATTCTAATTTTGGAATATGGTTCTGCTCCATAGAGACCCAGCTAATTGAGTAGTAGAAAGCAGTTATATCTAAGAACTTAAAGATAGTCATCTCTAACAGTGAGAAGACTTCATGATACTAAGAAGAAACATTTAAATAATCATTTCCTGATCACTCATCAGCCTGGCAATTAACGTGTTGCTTTGTAGACAGGAAGATGGCATGTGTTCTCTCCTAGACCTAATAACCTATCTCTTTTGTTGACACTTGAGATTTAAAAATTACATGTTATTTGGTTGCTCTACTA
This sequence comes from Budorcas taxicolor, assembly GCF_023091745.1. Lineage (NCBI taxonomy): Eukaryota > Metazoa > Chordata > Mammalia > Artiodactyla > Bovidae > Budorcas > Budorcas taxicolor. The sequence goes on from NC_068910.1 coordinate 94,971,253, forward strand.
ATTGTATAAGGAATGTAACTCAAGACTCTGCTAGCACATACTTTTGGGTAAACATAAAAAAAAATGGAAAATGTATTGATGGATATATACATTTTATAAGGTTTAGATATTAAAAAGAAAGTGGTTTGTGAATATTTTCAAATTGATTCAAAAAATTGTGTGGAGAGGTAAAAGACCCAGAATAGTTAAAACAATGCTAAAGCAGAAGAACAAAATTAGAATACTGACACCCTTTCAACTTCAGGACTTAGTTTACAGCTCTAGTAATCAAGACAGTGTGGTACTGGCAAAAGAACAGACAAATCAATGGAATGGAATAGGAAACCCAGAAATAGATTTCCATATAAACTATCAACTGATCTTGACAAAGGAGCAAAGACAAAGCAGTGGAGTCAAGACAATCTCTTCAACAAATAGTGCTGGAACAACTAGACATCCACATACAAGAAAATGAATCTAAACACAGACCTTATACCCTTCACAAAAATTAACTCCAACTGGATCACCAACCTAAGTGTAAAATGTAAAACCCCTAGAAGATAACATAGAAAAAGACCTAGACGACCTGAGAAAAAGTCATGATTTTTTAGATACAACACCAAAGCCATGATCCATGAAAGTTCCATAATTGAAAATTGAAATCCATTAAAATTAAAAATGTCTGCTCTGTGAAAGAGACTGTCAAGAGAATGTGAAGACAAGTCACAGATTGGGAGAAAATATTTGCAAAAGACATTTCTGATAAAAGACTGCAATCCAAAAGACAAAAAGCAAAAAACTTTTTTTTTTTTAACTCAACGATAAGAAAATAAACCAACACGATTATAAATGAGCCAAAGTCCTTAACAGACACCTCACCAAAACAACATGCAGATGGCAAGTAAGCATGTGAAAAGATGCTCCACAGCATATGCCTTCAGAAAAATGCAAATAAAATAACAATGAGATACCACTATCTATAATGGTCAAAATCGGGAAAACTGAAAACACCAAATGCTGATAAAGATGTGGTGCAATGGGAACTCTCCCTCGCTGCTGGTGGGAATGCAAAATGGCACAGCTACATTGGAAGACAGTTTGGCAGTTTCTTATAAAACTAAACATACTCTTACCATATGCTTCAGCAATTATGCTTTCTGGTATTTACTGAAAAGATCTGAAAATTTACGTCCACACAAAAACCTGCCCATGTATGTTTATAGCAGGTTTAATCACAATTGCCCAGAGTTGGAACCAATCAAAATGCCCTTCAGTATGGAAATGGATAAATAAACTCTGGTACTTCCAAGCAATGGAATGTTATTCATGGCTCAAAAGAAATAAGCTATCAAGCCAGAAAAGACATAAAAGAAACTTAAACGCACATTACTAAGGGAAAGAAACCAACTGAAAAATATCACATATTGCATGATTCCTATCATATGACATTCTGTAAAATGCAAAGCTATAATATGAAGATAGTAAAGAACCTGCCTGCAAATGTAGGAGAAATGGGTTAGATCCCTGGGTCAAAAAGATCCCCTGGAGAAGGAAATGGCAACCAACTCCTGTATTCTTGCCTGGGAAATCTCACAGACAGAGGAGCCTGGTAGGCTACAGTCCATAGGGTCACAAAGAGTTGGACACAACTTAGCAAGTGAAAAGACAACATGAAGATAGTAAAAAGACTCGTCGTGGCCAAGGCTTTACTGAAGTGGGGAAGGGTGAATAGATGGAGGATTTTTATGCAATGAAAATATTTTGCACGATACTATAATAAAAGATACATGTCATTATACACTTGTCCAAGCTCATAAAATATACACCAGGGTCGAAAACCATGATTGAACTATAATGTAAACCACAGATATTTGGTAATTATAATGGAGGTTCATCAGTTGTAACAAATGTGTCACTTGGGTGGGGGGTATTGACAATGAGGAAGGCATTACATCTGTGGGAGCAGGGGGCATATGGGAAATTTCTGTATCTCTTTTCACTTTACTATGAACTTAAAACTCTAAAAAAATTAAGCCTTTTGAAAAATCAAAGCATTTTGAACGTAAAGTCAGATAGAAATTTCATTTAAAGAAAGAGGCAATACACAGGAAAAATATTAAAAAGTGAGCTATTCTGGAGGCCCCCTTTTTCGGTCAGAATATTGTTGGGTTCAAAACAAAACAAGTATGGCCAACAAAATGTCCACTAGCAGTGTGGCTTACAGTTTCTTCATAGAGCTACCTTAAGTATGGGATGAACTGAATCGTTTATTTCAGCATTCTATTTCAGGGAATCTCGTCTTCTTAAAACAACATCTATTGGGTACTTGAGGGTGGTGGGGGAAAGAAAGTGGTACTATTCAAAAACGCATATGCTGGCAACTCAGAAAAAAGATCTTAGTGTAAACCCAGTAAGTAAGTGGAAGGGACCATAAAAGGCAATAGCGGCCATTCTTACTAGCCAAGAGTATGTCTTTTACTTCATAGCTTGAATAAAATCCTTCATCAGGAAACACATCTGAAAGTGTCTTCCCTTACTCAGTCTGATCAAGGGCAAACTGCCCTTCTTGATTTCCAGGCAGTCAGTTTACTCAGAGGGAAAATAAAATAAAATGAACCAAAGCAAGACCTATTTCCACAGATCATCTGTGCATAAGCCTTTTAAACCAGTCTTTGCTGTTTTCTCAATGAAACAATCTACACAATTGATCTACATTTGCAAGTAAACTTCAACTGCACTATGCTTTATATCAGAGTAATTCTCTACATTATTATATGAAAATAGTAATTTCTGAGTTATTCTCTGAGCAATTCTTTGACTCTCTTGCTGTATGTATTTATTTATGTATATATATATGTATTTTACATATGTATACTAGAGTGAGGAGCCATTCCCTTCTCCAGGGGATCTTCTGGACCCAGGGATCAAACCTGGGTCTCCTGCACTGCAGGCAGATTCTTTACCATATGAGCCACCAGGGAAGTCCATGTATATATTTATATATGTATTTATATAGGCTTCCCAGATGGCACTAGTGGTATGGAACCGGCCTGCCATTGTAGGAGACATTAAGAGATGCGGGTTATCTCCCTTCAGTGGGGAAGATCCCTCTGGAGGAGGGCATGGCAACCCACTCCAGTATTCTTGCCAAAATAATTCCATGGACACAGAAGCCTGGCAGGTTACAGTCCACAGGGTCACAAAAAGCTGGACAGGACTGAAGCAATTTAGCACACATGCATGCATGGTCATGGTTGTGGTGGTTTAGTTGCTAAGTCATGTCCGACCATTGCAAACCCATGGATTGTAGCCTGCCAGGCTCCTCTGTCAGTGGAATTATCCAGGCAAGAATAGTGGAGTGGGTTGCTGTGCCCTCCTCCAGGGCATCTTCCTAAATCAGGAATAGAACCCAGATCTTCTGCAGTGCACGTAGATTCTTTACCAACTGAGCTATAGGGGAAGCTCCTGTCTGTATTTCTTAAAAAAAAAAAAAAAAAAGAAAGAAAGAAAGGTTCATCACAAAGTGAGAAAAATATGTGGTAAGAAATGAATCTTTTGGAATTATGGATTCTCAGGAACATGGCTGGGAAACATCTTGAAAGCTAATTACTGTATAAGGAGATGGACAACTCTCTCTCTCTTGTTTCAGTTCGATTCAGTTCAGCTGCTTAGTCGTGTCCAACTCTTTGTGACCCCATGAACCACAGCATGCCAGGCCTCTCTGTCCATCACCAAATCCCAGAGTCTACCCAAACCCATGTCCACTGAGTCTGTGATGCCATCCAACAATCTCACCTCTGTCGTCCCCTTCTCCTCCTGCCCTCAATCTTTCCCAGCATCAGGGTCTTTTCAAATGAGTCAGCTCTTCTCATCAGGTGGCCAAAGTATTGGAGATTCAGCTTCAGCATCAGTCCTTCCAATGAACACTCAGAACTGATCTCCTTTAGGATGGACTGGTTGCATTTCCTTGCAGTCCAAGGGACTCTCAAGAGTCTTCTCCAACACCAAAGTTCAAAAGCATCAATTCTTTGGTGCTTAGCTTTCTTTATAGTCCAACTCTCACATCCATACATGATCACTGGAAAAACCATAGCCTTGACTAGACAGACCTTTGTTTAATACATATAAATAACAACTTCTACCTGTTCATGAAGTTGGACTGTCTGTGACCAGGTAGGCATGTCTGAAAGACAAAATTCAGAATGCAACATGTTTAGTAACACAATCAGCCAGGTAATTAATCAAAGCTGTCCTTTATTTTTAAGATAACTGCTGAAGCTTATACTTATCCATAAGTATTTCCAACTTAATAAGAAGAGTTTATATAAATAGAAAATATGTTTATAGACAATATAGGTTAGTGGAAAGAGACTGTCTAAGGCGAGCAGACTTTGTTTTAAATCCTGGCTTGACTTTTTTATGTACTGTCTGATTTGGGGAAAATAACATATTCCCTTGAGCCTCAGTTTCCACATGTGTGAAAAAAAAGATTGAGAACTTACCCACTGACATGTTAATGATAGGAGACAATATACGTAAATGACCTTAGTACCGCTTTGCTTATAGAATCATCTCTTTATTGGGTCTTTAAAATAATTTTCTCTAACATATACTTTTAAAGTATTGATAATGTATATTATTTTTCTGTATTACATGATTCAAGTAAGGCATTCCATATGAAAAGTACTACTCTGTATAATTATTTAACCAATAATCATTTTAGTTTTTAATTTTTATTTATATAACTACCTGCACATATTAGCATAAGATGCATTTCAGTAGTATTCTATCACCTGCTTCTGGCATTATCACCACATTTTCTGTGAAGTCTAACTAATCTTTCCAATCTTTTTTACCCTTATTGCTGACACTGACATATCTAATGAAGATCATATTTTGAAGCAATTTGAATGGCAAACATTAAAAAGGAAAGGGGAAAAACTAACTGGGTCAGCAAAAATAAATAACTCATCTACTCAGCATTGTCTTTTCCCCTTTATATAATTCTATCAAAGATAATACTACTGTTTCATTTTTGAGACACTTTTAAATAGTTAAGGATTAAATGTCATGCCTCATTATTGCTTAATGTGATAAGGTTTTTGTTCCAAAGACCATCTTAGTAATGATACATATTTATCTGCTTGTGTATGTGTATAAGCATCTTAATTTTATGTTTTCAACCTATTTTTTAACAGAAGACTCTTTGCTTGTTAAGCATACAATATTAAACAGAATTTACCAATATTAAAGTTCAACTGGAAATGCATTTAATATGTCATGCGAAATGCCCTTTATCTGTGACACATTTAAATTTGCTAAAATAGAAGACTCAATATATTTTTCTACCTGAAGGGGAGAGAGGTGAGGTGACATGGCAAATTAACTTTAAGTCTGTCTCTTTTCATCTCTGAAGACCTGAAGGTCACATTTACTTATATTGACTTACAAATGGGAAGTATAGTGGTTCCAGAAATCACCCATGTACTGCACAAATTGCCAATCATGGAGATCTATGTTCAAAAGAGTCCCAAAACAACAACAAGGGGAAAATGCCACAGATAAAAAATGATATACTAAATCTTTACAAGGAGTTTTCATAGGAGGCATGATGAGTTTTAACTGTATTTCTTAATGCCCTCCATAATGTTATATAGTGATAAGACTTAGTAATCCTTTTTCCATTTATTCTTTTCTTTTTAATTTATTGAGAAAACTATGAAACAAGAAAATCCAAGTAAGCTAGTCAAGGTCAAGGTCACAGAGTAAATTAGAGCAAGACTCAGAGGGGCCATGATGTCTGCTGAATCTCTTTGTTAAAGTTAGTGGAATCACTGCAATACACCAAAAGTATCTGTTTTCTGCTTTGTTGATTTCTCTACTACTACTTGTCAATCTTCTCAGTTAAAAGGTGAACTTTTTCTGTCCATCATTCTTTATTGTGAATTATTTATATTAGCATTACATTTTCACATCCAATTACATAGTAAACATAATAGAATATATATCCATGATTATTAGCAAAATAAGATATCTTGAGGAGCTTCAAGAGTACAACTTTAGGATATATAAAGGACCATAAACCTGGAGATTATTTTCTTTTCCTCTGAACCCTGAAAAACCCTTTTCTTAAATTCCTATTTTCTCTTCTTTGTGAATCAGAGGCTATGCTGTCCTTAAGCAACCTGACTTAGAATATTGCCTCTTTATACAGTTGTCTCATGTGTGGGGATGATTAGTAAGGTTACCCTGGATACCATAATTTAGAAATATTCTCTTCCATAAGTAGCCTTTTGAGAAATTTAGTGGTGAACTAGAGAAAATGATAGTGAATCTTCAAACTTGTGCTAATAATTCCAGAAGCTTATAAATACCATAGCCAGAAAATAATATCCCCTCCCTATCCTAATTCACACAATCATGAATATGAAACAAAGACAAAATTCCATCCCTTCCACACATTTCCTAAGGGAATATTTGCTTTGCAATCTTACTGTTTTCTTTTTCAAGTATAGTGGGTATATAATATTGCCTTAGCTTCAGAAGCACAGCATAGTGATTCAGTTATTTTGTATTTTCAGTTTTGTGTGAATTATAATCTATCATAGGTTTTTAAAAGGTAATGAATATAATTCCTTGTGTTGTATAGTAAATGCTTGTTGCTTATCTATATTATGTATATTAGTTTATATCTGTTAATCCCATGCTCCTAATTTACTTCTCTCACTCTCCCTTTTGGTAGCCATATGTTTGTTATCTATGTCTGTACACTGGTTTTGTATATAGACTCACTTGTGTAATTTTTTAGATTCTACATAAAAGTGATATCAGATAGTATTTTTTTAGTCTAACTTATTTTACTAAACATAATATTCTCTAGGTCCATCTATGTTGCTGAAAATGATAACATTTCATTTTTTGTGACAGTACTATTCCATTATAAATATATACCACATCATCTGTTGATGGTCACTTAGATTGCTTTTATGTCTTGACTATTGTAAACAGTGTGCTAAGAACATGTGATTTCCTTTATTGAAACAATGAAATGAAATAATGCAACTTATCTTCTTTATCTATTCACTTTCCAACTTTGCATGTGTTCTTGCTCTTTAATCACTTCAAATAATGAATGAATGAGTGTGTGTTAGTTTCTTAGTTGGATCTGACTCTTTGCAACCCCATAGACTGTAGCCCACCAGGCCCCTCTGTCCATGGGATTCTGCAGGCAAGAACACTGGAATGGGTTGCCATTTGCTTCTCCAAAAGGAACTACAGAAAAAAAGAAAGTGAAGTCGTTCGGTTGTGTCTGACTCTTTGCAACTCCGTGGACTGTAGCCTACCAGGCTCCTCCATCCATGGAATTTTCCTATAGCACAAACTAAATCAGGCTATCACTTTGCAATTGTATTCATTTTATTTATAAAAAAAGTTTGTGCTTATTCATTTAAAAAGTCACTGTACAACAATGTTAATTTCAAAGGTAGAGCTTCACAAGAGAAGGATATGGATTTGAACATATATATTAAATATCCAGATATCCTCTATTTGATACAACTTTATATTTAGAAATTGGAAATATACATATTGTTTTCATATTGCAAAATTAAATAGCTTGAATTTTTCCTACTTTCTGAAACTAAACAAATCTGAATTTATGAGTGGGTAATCTTTCCTTTTTCCCCTCTACAAGTAAAGACAGACTGAGGAGTAAATAAATGATGATAGATATGTACACAGATACATACATATATATCCTTGAATGTAATTTTGATATTTTTATATTTTCCACATTTTGATTTGTCCTATATATTAATAGACAGTTTGTCTCCAGTCTAGATCCTTGTGTCAATCTTTATAAACAAAGTTTTTACTGCATGCCTATTTTCTTTCAGTTACTACTTTTCTGCTTCCTTTATCATACACAAACTTATTTTTCTCTAAAGACCCACAGTTAATTCTCTAAATGACATATTGCAAGTACCACAGTTATTTACTTTTCTATCACTGATTATTTTGTAACCCCGAATCTCCAGAGAATGCTTTTGCTTCCAGTCTGTTTCTGAATGTTTTTGTTTGTTTTTATTCTTCTACTTTTTATATATATGTGTGTATGTATATATATACACAGAGAGAGAGAGAGTTATATGCAAAACTATAATGGTAAACTTCTTAGTGTCTTTTCCGCTAAAATAAGATTATATTGAACAACATATCTTAAAATTTTAAATCCCATCATAGTAATTTTCCCAACCCAAATCGTAACAATGTGTTTATATCTATAAAAACTCAAATGTTTTGGAAATATTCACATAACAAGATACATTTATTTCTAGGGTGACTACATCAAATTCTCTTATGACTAGAGACCTAGATATATTGTACTCTGATTCTTCCACTTACAAAACTGAGAGGATGTAAAACCTCTAAATTCCCTAAATTTGTTTCATCCAAATTACATTCAGTGTTTATTTGAGCTGTGTTGCTACCCACCAAAGTGATTTGTTTTCGTTGAAATCAAAGTAGGAAACTTACTCAATACAGAGAAAGGCACTTATATGTTTTCCTTAAGTTCCTAGTCAACATTGTATGCTCTTCATTTCTGTTTGTTTGTTTCAATTGTTACACCATATACAATGTTTTTGACATTTATATAACTTTGTGACTTTTTTCTTCAATTATGCTATAGGATATCAGAGTAATGCTCTTCTAAGACTTAAAATTTCAGATTCATTTAGTGTATTTTTAAATACTGCTTACAGAAATCAATTCTCTTAAGTTTATATACATACATACATACACACACACACACACACACACACACACAGAGTTTAATTTCTACCAAGTTCTTTGACTGTTGAACACATTTGTAACATAAAAACTACTTTGCCTGAACCCCATATTCTTGCAGGTCATGGTGTAGAAAGATATAAAACTGATTGCAAACTTTTCAGAAAATTCAGATGTTCTGCCATTTTTAAAGTAGGCAAATTAATTTGTTTTCCCATTTCCTTTATTGTTAAAAATATATTTATGTTTACATTTGATTGAGCTATTTACTCACTGAAGCTGTCTGTAGGAATAAATTGTTCTTTTTCTCTTTCTTGCCAAACTGCAGATTAGAGCAATCCCTATTGAAAGTTCCTTGCTGAATCTCCTAAAAATTTTTTGATTATGGTTTAAAAAGATTGTTATTAGCCTTATAAGGACTCCATTTTTGGTACTTTTATTTCTTCAAAATACTCATAACTAGCTATATATAATTAAGTCTTTCATTAAAATTGTCTTAATTGCCTTGGTCCCAATAAAAATGACAAACAAATATCCTGAGACTATTTAATGCCCTAATTGTTCCCCGTGCATTATATTACACAGTGAGGAGCAGATTCATAAAGCATTTTCTGCACCATTTCCTTCAGAACTTTAAATATTTTCCTCAAATTAGAGATTTATGGGCAAAATACAAATAATTCTGATTTACAACAATTCCAAGGGAGAATTTACTTTTCCCTTATACACCTGATTGTGCTATGCATAAATTCAAAGGGCCAATTCATTGATAATGAAAAATTAATGGCTCAACTAATATATTGTTGCAAACTCTTTCCTTTTAAATTGTAGAGTATTGTAGACAATAAAACATAGGCTTAGATATAAACATCAAAAGGGATGTTGATTCACATAAGCTACCATAATTAGAGAAATTAAAAGAGAATTTGAAGATAAAATATCAGAGCAACATGGTGATGTAGTTTGGATTTCATAAGCATTGACTCACCTCTGCAGGTTCAGAAACATTTTTCAAAGATGGAAGTAATATCTATCCTTTGTTCTTAAATTACATTCATACTAAACTATCAGCTATTATAAAAGAATTCATTTTCTTTTCTCTTTTTTTCCTATCCTCCTAGTAAAAAATCACTGGTTTCCTATTACCTTTGCTAGATGATTAGCTAAATAATTTGATAGACTCAATATGGCTTAGTTACCAATTCATGTTTGACTCTGTGCTCCCATAGACTGTAGGCCACCAGGCTCCTATATCTGTGGGATTTCTCAGGCAAGAATACTGGAATGGGTTGCCATTTCCTTCTCCAGGGGATCTTCCTGACGTAAGGATTGAACCCACATCTCTCATATTGCAGGCAGAGTCTTTACCACCTGCATGCTAAGTCACTTCAGTCATTTCTGACTCTGTGCGACCCTATGGACTATAGCCTATCAGGCTCTTCTGTCCATGGCATTGTCCAGGCAAGAGTACTGAACTGGGTTGCCATGCTCTCCTCCAGGAGAACTTTCTAACCCAAGGATTGAACCTGTGTCTCCCATGTCTCCTGCATTGGCAGGAGGGTTCTTTACCCCTGGCACCAACATGGGAAGCCCAGTGAGCCACAGGGAAGCCCAAAACTAAGTGTAGCATTTCTAAATTACCCCCTCCCTGCCTTTTTTTTTTTTCTTTCCATTCTAAGAAGGCCCTTCAATATTTCATGCCAAAATAAGGGATTCTTTTGAGACTGTCCTGTAGAAAAAGAAACCTATTTGAAAGTGAAAGTTGCTCAGTCGTGTCTGACTCTTTGTGACCCCATGGACTACACAGTCCATGGAATTCTCCAGGCCAGAATACTGGAGTGGATAGCCTTTCCCTTCAGGAGATCTTCCCAATCCAGGGATGGAACCCAGGTCTCAGCTTTCCTGAGTAACCTATTTAGCAGAGTGCAATTTGGGGGTTAAAGTAGTTGTCTAATTGCAAAAGAAGAACTTCAATGGATGTGTCCCCTCCTTTCTTTCTTTTTCTGCCTCATTTTATTGTCTTTGCTTCTATCATTACCTAAAAACCATTGCTTATACCAACTCCAGTAAAATGTGAATGGTACTTAAAACAGAGATTTTTTTTTTTCTTTTTCTGTTCAGTGCTGTAATACCAAAAACTACAATAGCACCTGACAGTCCTACAGGAACTTAATAGTTTAGAGTCTAAATAAATTCAGCCTTGAAATAAGAGGAGAACAAGGCTCATGCATTTATATTGCCCCAAAAGACACTTGTCTTCTCATAGTTCTGGGCTTCCCTGGTGGCTCAGAGGTTAAAGCGTCTGCCTCCAGTGCGGGAGACCTGGGTTCGATCCTGCATTTCTAAATCTCATGTCTCATGCTTGTCATAGTCATGCTACTATATTTCCCATATAAGTACTTTCTTTCCCTAAATTCCCTTGCTGAATTCCCTTACTGCTGACTAAGTCCAACAGTACTCCTTATAGATTTGTATTTCCAGTATGACTTAATGAATCAACCAGAAATACACTTTCCTCCTTTTACTCTAGGTTCAAAGAAAGCTTTCTTTCTTTTCTGTGTGAAATGTTGGAGTATCAAATTCTAGTGACAAATGCAGAAGATTTACATTCAGAGAAACTTGTGTTTGAGTCTGAGCTATACCCTTTGTTTCCCACATAATATTGGGAAATCTGTACCTCCCCAAGAGCCTAAGTTACATCTCCTATAAAACTGGAAAAAAAAAAAAAATCCTCATTCAAAGTACACCATAGAATCAAGAGAATGAGAAACGTTTAAATTGCTTTATAAACATTAGAGACCCATTTTTGTGTCTTTTTCCTATCAAATCAACTAATGAAACATTTCTTTGAAACATTATGTGAAACAGCTTTGATTTTGGTATTCAACTGATCTATATTGTAATTTGAATAGTTATATTATTAAATTTAAATTAATCAAGGACTCTTAATTTGCATAAACATGTCTACTAATTTGTTATCATTTTACAAAATTTTTCTAAGTGCTCTTGGGGAATGACAAAAAAGGTGAGGATTTTCTTGCATAAATTTTAAAATCTAACCTGAAAAAAACAAGAGAAAATGAAATAAAAATGACAGATAATCCAAGATGAATTTAAGAATTGTCATTTATCTTTCCAGCACTTTCTATTTTCAAATATAATAATAAAGAAAAACCCAATAATAAAAGAATTTTAAATGCAAAGAATCTGAGGTAGAATCTAATGGCAGGCAGGTAGATCCAAAAGTTTTGAATTTTAAGGAATTTCAGATTGCCATTATTCACATAATAACTGATAAAAACAAGTTAATAAAGTCAACTTAGAATTCATCTTCCTGAAAATAAGTCAGACAAAACAAATAGAACAATTATTGAGTTAATAACACCTGTTTTAGTAGGATGAGAGATTGTGATGATGATAAGTCATAAAAAGTTGATCATTCCACATGACTTTTTCTTCAGTTCAGTTCAGTTCAGTCACTCAGTCATGTCTGACCCTTTGCGACCTCATGAATAGCAGCACGCCAGGCCTCCCTGTCCATCACCAACTCCTGGAGTTCACTCAGACTCGCGTCCATCGAGTCAGTAATGCCATCCAGCCATCTCATCCTATGTCGTCCCCTTCTCCTCCTGCCCCCAATCCCTCCCAGCATCAGAGTCTTTTTCAATGAGTCAAGTCTTCTCATGAGGTGGCCAAAGTACTGGAGTTTCAACTTCAGCATCATTCCCTCCAAAGAAATCCCAGGGCTGATCTCCTTCAGAATGGACTGGTTGGACTTTTTCTTAGTGTGATTTTAAAAAGAACCATTGTGTATGCAGTTTTACAATAGTTATGTATAATAGCTATTATATATACAATACATTGTATCAGAGTCACAAACCACTATTCCAGGCCAAAGGATATTGGTGACTTGGGAAATTATTCTGTAAAACTCTTTTCTATTTCAACAGCTAAATTATTTAGACAAAGATCAGGGAGCATTGTTAGGCCACTGCACTACTGAAAAATATGGCAGTTACTCTTATGAACTAAATTGTTTGTCACCCCAAATGTATATGTTGAAACCCTAATCTCCAATGTGATTATATTTGGTGATTAAAGTTAAATGAGGTCATGAATTTATGACCCTAATCGAATGGGATTTGTGCCCTTAAAAGGAGAGGAAAAGACATCCAGTGTGAGCAGAGTAGAAAGACCATGTCAGGACATGGCAAGAAGGTGGCCATCTGCAAGCCAGAGAGAGAAGCCTTCTTCTCGAGGGGGAAGCCAGTCATACATCTTGATCTTGGAATTACACTCTGTAAAAGAGAAAATTCATTTGTGTAGTTTAAGCCACCCAGTCTATGGTGTTTTATTTTAGCATCTCTTACAGTATAAAATATTACCCAAAGTATCATTGAAGTAATAATGACATCTGAGAAGCTGACATTTTCCTCAAAAGCAGAAGAGAAAAAAGCAGCAAGACCAGTATCAAAAACTATGAAATAGGACAGTTGTGACCAGAGGTTTGGGAATAGCATCAGCAAGACTGGTTACAAGGTAACTCTTGGCTAGGTTTCCCCAAACCACCTTAGCAAGATCAAAGCAAATATGTGATATAACACAAGGCAGCACGATAAAGGAAACTACACTTGGCTTGACATTTTCACAGTATTTTCATCTAAACAAGAGATAAAGGTGCTAAGCTTTAGAATTTTCCTCTTTGGATATTTGTGTTTTCAACTTTCTCCTTATTCCCCTGTTTCATTTGAACCTCTGAATGTTTACTTATCTCTAGAATAAAAGGATCAGGATACTAGAGTAGAGCAATGGGGCAAATCTGCTCACATTAGTGAGAAAAAGTTACCCAAGTCTAGATACAATTATCATTGTTCATTAAGAAATAACCAGGGAAATACTGAAACATTTGTGAAAAATTCTATATCATAAACAAATAAGACACATAGAGCTCAATAAGTGGTTGAAAACATACTTGTGAAAGGAAATAAGAAATAAAGGAATAAGAAATAAATTTAGACTGCAATATTGTGTACTCTAAAGTGAAACAAAAACTGAATTGTGAGTTAAAGAGAAGATAATAATGTAGAATGAGAAAGAAGGGTAATTGACAGATTGTGTGAAAAACAATTTTAAAAGTTATGAAAATAAGGAAAGGATGACTTATTAAAAGCACTAAGAATATTAAAAAAATGAAATTGGGACAATAAGTAATCATCAACATAATAAGTCACTTGCCTACAAGGTGCTCTCAGAATGCAAATAATCAGGGATATAATAACTATGGGAAAGACATACTAGAAATACAATACACGAATAAATGATTCTGTTCATTCATCTCTTTAAGTCAAATCTCTATTGACCATTGCCAATTTATAGAATGTGTAATCCAGTGACTATGCTTGGTACTGGGGCTTATGTTGTAAGCATTACCAGACACAATTTTTCCTGATACTGTATCACATAAAGTTCCAAATGAACAAAAATATTAATCTAAAAATACACACATATACATACATACCTATGTATACACATATATTCACACACACACACACCCTCAATGAAATGGAGCAGAGGTCTGGAATGACTTCACTGAGGAAGTGATAGGCCTATTGTCATCTGAGACTAAGCAGGAAATAAACAAGTAAAGTGAGGATGGTAGAATTTCTCAATTACTACTGCTCACTGTTCATATGAGGGACTTAAAGAAGTACGGTGGGTCTGGGTCAAAAAAAAAAGAAAAGTATTAGCATGATAGTGAATGAGCTGGAGGTTTGGACCTAAGCCACTGTAGGATATCACAGAGGTTGGTCCCTACCTTCGGACAATAGAAAACCATCAAAATGTTTCAACAGAAGGAGGAAAAGAAGCTAAGTTGTGGAAGCAAGATGTTGTGATTATAAATTTGAAAATAAGTTTTTGGCTGAGGTTTGCAAATTTGACTAAGGAAGGGCAAAGCTCATGAGTGGATTAATTCTGAGTATATTGCTGAAATCCATTTAAGTTGGGTGCTAGTACTTAGGTAGCAGCAGGAGAGAAAAGTGTATAGACTGGAGAGGTACTGAAGAAATAAAATCAATAGACCTTGGTGAAAAATTGTCTAGGAATCTGATGGAGTAGGAAGTGTCAACCTTCCATATCTTGGCTGTAGCTCTGCTGAATTTGATGCAGTGGCCTCGAAATTCTGCTTCTATTCCTTTAGATTCCTTTACCCTTGCGTACATTTATATCCAGTAACTTAGGACCTTTATCTTCTTGTCTGAGGGTTGCCCTCCAGCTCATGAAGAATTCCTTAAAATCAACCCACTTCTCCTGATTCTTAGATGCAGTTTCTTATAACTCCTAAGAAATGAGACTGATTAGAGCATAGACTATCTCAGCTCAGACTGAATAAGAGCTGTCTTCCCTTTGATTTTTAAAACCCTAATCATACAGTTCCCTCAGGCTCATGTGACAAGCTTTCTTTTTTGGATGTGTTGCAGTTGCATTTTATTTCATGTACTCTATAGTAAACAATACCAACAGCTAGGTAGTACTACTGTGTGCTTGGGTTGATTGTTGGACTAGCTCACAGAATATAGCACCCTCCACGAGACCTTCATTTATCTTAGTCCACACTCTGTTATGGGGTTTCCCAGATGGCACAGTGGTAAAGAATCTGCCTGCCAATGAAGAAGACAGAAGAGACAAGGGTTTGATCCGTGGGTTAGGAAAATCCCCTGGAGTAGGAAATGGCAACCCACTCCAGTATACTTGCCTGGAGAATTCTATGGAACCGAAGAACCTGGTGGGCTAGAGTCCATGGGGTCACAAAGAGTCAGATATAACTGAGTGCTGTACCATACAGCACTCTCTATTATATATCCCTCAAGTCAATAATGTAACCAACTGCTAGTTAAAGGCCACATTATCAGGTATCCCTGAGAGGGAAGGAAACAATGCTGCTTTTAATATTTTAATTAATTTTATTCAATCAGCATGTGTGAGTGCTGTCGCTTCAGTCAGGTCTAACTCTTTGTGACCCCATGGACTGTAGCCTGCTAGGTTGCTCTGTCCATAGATTTTCCAAGCAAGAATACTGGAGCAGGTTGCCGTTTCCTCCTCCAGAGGATATTCCCAACCCAGGGATCAAACCTGTGTTTGATCCTGCATCTCCAGCATTGCAGGTGGATTCTTTACCACTGAGCCACCAGGGTAGTCCTTATTCAACTAGATGAATGGTTAAACATTTATAATTTTCTCATGCATATTTATTATTTATGTAATAGCAAATTTTCCAATATTTGATTCATGAAAAGAAGTATGGTAAAATATTAATGATCATCAAAATCTGAACCATACAATTAGGCTTTGAATTTCCCTGTATAGAAAATCGGTTTACTGTGGCCATATACCCTATACTGCTACAAATTTTCCAAAATGATTTTCACTCTTTGGATGCCTCCATCACCACCAATACACACACACACACACACACACACACTCATACACATATACTCTCTTCTGCATTATTTCATCCAAGAGAGGATGTTGCTTCCAGTTTTTGCCCATCCATTTTTATTGAGCTACTTAATTATGCTTCTCAGTCAAATCGCTACCATACGAGTGGTAGGACAAGTGATTGCCATTGATATTGTGCTTCTTAGTTAAGTTTTGTACTGTGGCAGTGGTAAAATGTACGTTTTTCTAGTGAAATGTAATCTTAAGAGGTGGTAGAATTTGTCCACAATCCATTATTGCAAACTCCTAATTATTTCTCTCAGCTGTCACTTGGATTACAGGGTAGATGTTGTACAAAATAGAATAAGTATCTATTCTGGATAAAACCAAAAAGAAGAGTCCAGTTAGGTCACACAACCAGTCTGATGCCTTTACTTATGCCTATTGTACAGAATTGCCATACCCTTTTCAACCAAGTTTCAGTGTCTGCTCTGCGAATGATGAAAGATTTCCCTCTTTCAGTCTCAGAAAGTTGCATCAATAAACTGGGCAGCTTCGTTTGGTCTAGAAGAAAGGGAATAACAGCACTTAGATTCACCTAGAGAGGCTATCAGCTTTTCTGGAAGTTCTATCATCAGTTCACAAGACAGACCTTCAGCATGTTCATGGGTGCTATGTACGCTCCCAGACTGCCTACAGCGATGTCCTTCTTTGAATCTATTTCATCATTCAGTTCCGAGGAACTGCTCCATTTTAAAGACATCCCTTATTATCAATAACATGCTATTTATTTCAATTTTCAAAATTATTTTAAGTGTTCTCTTGCTAATTGTTATAGAGAAGAAAACTGTGAGAACCAATGGCTGAACATTTCTAACAATACAAAAATTTTATTCATCTCAAAAAAATGATTCAAATATAATTCTATGCGTATATTAGTCCTCTTATTTGAATTCTCTTTATTTCTGATGTTGAAGAACATTGGGATATACATAATAAATATTAATTTGAAATAAAATACATAAGCTACTCAAACAGAGATAATTTTAGGAATCAGGGCTATTATCATACATTAAAGTTAAAATTGTTGATAATCTCAATAATTCAAAATTTTAGGTACCACACAGATGGATATTATTAAAAGTCAAAAGTTTGAATGCTATTCTAGGGCCACTCAATAGATGATTTTGAAGAAACTTTCTTTTAAATTGAGGTATAAATTTTATTCAGTGAAATGCATAATCATAAATATACAGTTTGATTTTTGACAAATGCTTACATCTGAGTAATCCACATGCCTATCAAGATGAAGATGTTTCTTCTTACCCTTTCACATTCAGTTCTTATCTTCTCTACTCTTCTGATTCTTATCATACTGGATAAAATTTGCTTCTTCCAAAACATCATTTGTGTTCAGTCATATAGTGGGTACTATTTGAGGCTAGCTTCTCAGCATGAATGTGTGAGCATTCAACCAGGTTGGTGTATGAATTAGTATTTTATTTCTTTTTGTTTGGAAAGACTATTCCATGATATGAATTTACGACAGTTGTTTATCAAGTCTCCTGTACGATTTCTGCTTCATGTTGGAGAGTAAACCTGACTTATCTGCTGATTCTTGTTTGAAAACTGTGGCCTATTTTAAAAAATGGCCAAATTAAGAATCCTATCATGTGTAGTATCAAGGTAATGGCAGTCTTGTGACTCAAATGCATCTCTAGAACCCAAGCAGACATTGTTCAGAGTTATGTTTTGTCTTGATTGATGAGTAATTGAGGCAAGATCTATCTCAGCTCAGAAAAACAAGTCAGTGGTGTTCTTTCAGCTTTCACCTTTTGCTCTTCAAAACAGGTTATAAAATAAACAATCTTGAAACCCTCAAGTACAGTGTGTTTGTTCTCTAATTGAGAATAGTGTAGACTACATAGGAAGTAAAAAAGTCCTTGCTTATTTTAGATCTGCTGCATTTCTGAACATTAACTGAGCTGATACTGAAAGTTTAACCAAGACTCAAAGTTTCAGGCATCCTCAAGGATGGAGATAAGTCAGCTATGGGGTTGTATCACTTGTGCATGCATGCTGAATTAGTCAGTTGTGTCCTACTCCTTGCGATCCCATGTACTGTAGACCACTAGGCTCCTCTGTCCATGGAATTCTCCAGGCAAGAATAATGGAGTGGGTTGCCATTTCCTTACTCCAGGGGATCTTTCTGACCCAGGGGCCAAACCCATGTCTCCTGAATCAGCAGGCAGACGGCAAGCTGTATCACTTGTATCTCGTATCTTCCTTCAGAGCATAAACTGCTGTTCAGCCGTAAGGAGTTCCGTTAGCCTCTATGTGTTTGCACCATTGGGACCTGCTTCAGCTTTTGAGCAGGGGCTGAACTTCTCTGGGGCACCGCTAGCCATTTGGCCAGTGATAGGAATCTTCATGCTGACTTATTTCTGCATAATGCTGGACTCTTCTATTAGATCAGCTTTGCTCTGAAACATCCTTTGCGTTGACTAAAACTGTCATATTGTCTACTGTCATGAAATCCATGCACATCTTGCCCAGCCCTTCAACCTCTTGTCATTTTATCTAAGCCTAATTTTATCTACTTTATACTGTCTTTTTTTATGCCCTATTTGTTCAAGTTTCTAAGTGTGTCAAAGGAATGTACAACACTAAAGCCTATAATCTTCCTTCCTGATTTAGTTGGGTCATGCAGGAAGATCATGAAGCATACACTGAGACAGCTAGAAGTACATAAGGTTTTTTTGGAGAGGAAGTAGGAAACCTACAAAAGAAAAGAGAGAGAAAGCTGAAATGAGCACGGAAAGTTGAAACTCGATCCATAAATTTAGCACTAATAATTTTAAAAAATCTAATTACATCTGGAAGAGGACTAACACCTTTCTTCTGTATTAAAAAATCCAACATTTGCTAATTTCTATAAGACATTCTCCTAAGTATACTATTGTAAAATCTTAAAACTTCAAAATGAGATTTGTATTTTCACTGTGAGTCTTATCCTGCTAACTAAACTTTTCCTGTAGTTCCATGGATACTTGTCTGATATATTGTTCTTAAAAACCAGAGAATAGCAAAATAGTTCAATTGTTTTTATTAGCCTGGGATCTTAGAAGACAATGCAAAAGAAATTAATACAACTAATATTGTTGTAAGTGGGTTTCTAAACCTAGTTTTTACTTTAAAAGTTCAAGTGAAAGACCAGCGAGATTCTACAACACCCAAACAAAATTTCCCTTCATGAAACATTTAAAATAGTCTCTGATTCCCAGAGGTTTCTTTGTGTTTATTAAAATTCTAAGAGGAAACTCCAAACTCATTAGCTTCCACTGTTTATCCCTTATTTTCTGGGTGAGTACTGTAATCAATATTAAACTTGCTTTGAAATGCCTTAGTCATGTAATAATACATCACAAGGGTAAATTCCTCATAGCATACCACCTCAGAATCTAAAAATCTCCTAGCATTCCCTGAATGTCTCTCATGACTAATAATTATATATGGTTCTGTGTAAAATATGATAGAAAGCCAGTTATCATTCTTCTTCATTCATTTGTTCCTTTATTCATTTATTTAATAAGCATGCATTGAGTGTTCATGATGTGTCAATTATATAGAGATATAGTCCCTGATATCAAGAAGCAATTAAATACCACTATCTTTTCCTTTGGAGCTTACAATGATATTTAAGTGAATATACTGCTTCTTTAATTTATATACAATTGCTTGAGTCAGTTGCATACAGAAGTCCTGTCATGTTTAAACATCTTCACTCTTCTTCATAGCCTTGAAAGAGACCAGATCTAGTAATGTGTTGCATATGTAAAATTCAGTCATATGCAAGTTGTCTATGTTCTTTCAGCTCTCAGAAATCACAGGCCAATTTTTTTCTGGTCCCAGTTTAGTCAAGGATTTACAGTTATGTCATCATAATCCATTTAGGCACCTAGAGCTACATCAAGAGAGATCAGAATTCCATAGTGTAATATTATGATTAGATCTCAGTCTTCAGTGAATCTATGCCTCTGGACTTTGAATTTCACAAGAGTTTCTTAGTCATTTTTCCCTTTAAGTGAAACAGGATGGCTAGAATAGGCTAGAATTGAGTATTTTCTTTCCTTCAGTTTAGTTAGGCTCTGATAATACCCAGCAGGTTAACTAGTTTTCCCTTAGGGCAGGACTTGTTAAGCACAGTGTGTGTTTCAGAATGGTTCTTTTTTTCCTTTCCCTTGCCAGAAACGGAGGGGATTTTTCTCAGATAACTACTGTGGGCATCTGGTCAGGCTTCTGGTGGTTAATCTCATGATAGTGTGAGGGTTCCCCTATGCCTGGTTTCCCATGGAGATTTTAACTCTCAGACATGGGCATGCTGAGACTCCAGCAAATTGTCAATTACAGTTTGAGTTTCCCTACCTTGGTACTGGCTCCCACAGTGACTTCCACCTGTGAGCAGCTGTGCTGATAAGCCACAAATCCCAGTGTTCTGTTGCCTTTCTGTCTCTCCAGTTTTAAGGATAGTGGTTTGCCCTATGTTTTCCCTTCTTATGGATTTGAGTAGAGGTGTTTATTTTTCAGTCTGGTCAGTTTTTTATTTGTTTTTAGAACAGAGTGCTAAACCCCTAGCCTCTTACATAAGGAGCTGGTAAATGGAAATCCACAAATGATAGAACTTTAAATCGTAGGGGGGGAAAAGTGTCTACCTCTTGGTACACAGTACCATTTCTTGGGTCCTTTGGACAGGAAAGAAAAACATCTTATATGTATTATCTAGGGCTTCCCTGGTGGCTCAGAGGGTAAAGCGTCTGCCTGCAATGCAGGAGACTTGGGTTCGATCTCTGGGTCAGGAAGATCCCTGAAGAAGGAAATGGCAGTCCACTCCAGTACTGTTGCCTGGAAAATCCCATGGATAGAGAAGCCTGGTAGACTACAGTCCATGGGATCACAAAGAGTCGGACACGACTGAGCGACTTCACTTCACTTTCATGTATTATCTACATATTCCAGGCTAAAGTCTTCCCTTTATCAAATATATAGGCAATATTTCATAAAGTATCAAATTTTCAGCCATTTACCCAAGTTTATATTCCTTGATATTTTTTAAAATTTCAACTTGTTAATGTTTTCTCAAAAAATTCCCTTATGGAGTTAGATATAGAACTAATGGAAAATAGAGACATAGGTTAATTTAAGAGAAATAAAAATTAGTTATTATGCAAGTAATTTCATTGCCTTTTGACTAGCCTATGTCTTAGGAAAACTAAGAAATGCACTCACTGAATGGGATCCTTTTCAAAAAGAAAAAGAAATGTAATTAAATTAGAAATGATTCTGAGTAAAACACATTAAACTGATTATAATAATTGTTCTCTCTCCAAAACTTACACAAAAAATAAAGAAATAAAATAAGTTCAGTTCAGTCACTCAGTCTTGTCCGAATCTTTGCGACCCCATAAATCGCAGCACATCATGCCTCCCTGTCCATCACCAACTCCCGGAGTTCACTCAGACTCACGTCCATCGAGTTAGTGATGCCATCCAACCATCTCATCCTCTGTTGTCCCCTTCTCCTCCTGCCCCCCATCCCTCCTGGCATCAAAGTCTTTTCCAATGAGTCAACTCATCACATGAGGTGGCCAAAGTATTGGAGCTTCAGCTTTAGCATCAGTCCTTCCAAAGAAATCCCAGGGCTGATCTGCTTCAGAATGGACTGGTTGGATCTCTTTGCAGTCCAAGGGACTCTCAAGAATCTTCTCCAACACCACAGTTCAAAAGCATCAATTCTTCGGTGCTCAGCCTTCTTCACAGTCCAACTCTCACATGCATACATGACCACAGGAAAAACCAGAGCCTGACTAGACGGACCTTAGTCGGCAAAGTAATGTCTCTGCTTTTGAATATGCTATCTAGGTTGGTCATAACTTTTCTTCCAAGGAGTAAGCGTCTTTTAATTTCATGGCTGCAGTCACCATCTGCAGTGATTTTGGAGCCCCCCCAAAATAAAGTCTGACGCTATTTCCACTGTTTCCCCATCTATTTCCCATGAAGTGACGGGACTGGATGCCATGATCTTCGTTTTCTGAATGTTGAGCTTTAAGCCAACCTTTTCACTCTCCTCTTTCACTTTCATCAAGAGGAATAAAATAAAGAGGGTATTTATCCTTATGAAGAAAGAATGAGGTTTCCCAGGTGACTCAGTGGTAAAGAAACTGTCTGCCAATGCAGGAGACAGGAGACATGCATTCAATCCCTGGGTTAGGAAGATCCCCTGGTGGTGGAAATGGCAACCCATCCAGTGTTCTTGCTGGAAAATTCCATGAGTGGTAAGCTTGATGGGCTACAGTCCATGGGGTCACAGAGAGTCAGATGCTCAGTCAGTCAGTTCAGTTGCTTAGTCGTGTCTGACTCTGCGACTCCATGAATCGCAGTACGCGAGGCCTCCCTGTCCATCATCAGCTCCCACAGTTCACTCAAATTCACGTCCATCAAGTCAGTGATGCCATCCAGCCATCTCATTCTCTGTTGTCCCCGTCTCCCCTGCCCTCAATCCCTCCCAGCATCAGAGTCTTTTCCAATGAGTCAACTCTTCGCATGAGGTGGCCAAAGTATTGGAGTTTCAGCTTCAGCGTCAGTCCTTCCAATGAACACCCAGGACTGACCTCCTTTAGGATGAACTGGTTGGATCTCCTTGCAGGCCAAGGGACTCTCAAGAGTCTTCTCCAACACCACAGTTCAAAAGCATCAATTCTTTGGCGCTCAGCTTTCTTCACAGTCCAACTCTCACATCCATACATGAATACTGGAAAATCCATAGCCTTGACTAGATGGACCTTTGTTGGAAAAGTAATGTCTCTGCTTTTTAATATGCAGTCTAGGTTGGTCATAACTTTCCTTCCAAGGAGTAAGTGTCTTTGAATTTCATGGCTGCAGTCACTATCTGCAGTGATTTTGGAGCCCCCAAAAATAAAATCTGACACTGTTTCCACTGTTTCCCCATCTATACCCATGAAGTGATGGGACCAGATACCATGATCTTAGATTTCTGAATGTTGAGCTTTAAGCCAACTTTTTCACTCTCTTCTTTCACTTTCATCAAGAGGCTTTTTAGTTCCTCTTCACTTTCTGCCATAACGGTGGTGTCATCTGCATATCTGAAGTTATTGATATTTCTCCTGGTGATCATGATTCCAGCTTGTGCTTCTTCCAGCCCAGTGTTTCTCATGATGTACTCTGCATATAAGTTAAATAAGCAGAGTGACAATATACAGCCTTGACATACTCCTTTTCCTCTTTGGAACCAGTCTGTTGTTCCATGTCCATTTCTCACTGTTGCTTCCTGACCTGAATACTGGTTTCTCAAGAGGCAGGTCAGGTGGCCTGGTAGTCTCATTTCTTTCAGAATTTTCCATATTTTATTGTGATCCACACAGTCATAGGCTTTGGCATAGTCAATAAAGCAGAAATAGATGTTTTTTTTCTGAAACTCTCTTGCTTTTTCAATGATCCAGCAGATGTTGGCAATTTGATTTGTGGTTCCTCTGCCTTTCCTAAAACCAGCTTTAACATCAGGAAGTTCACGGTTCACATATTGCTGAAACCTGGTTTGGAGAATTTTGAGCATTACTTTACTAGCATGTGAGTTAGATGCTACTGAGCATAAATGCATGGATGGATGGACAATGTAATAAAGTATTAGTCTTAAATGAAATAGTTTGGTCACCACCATGTCATTTTCCTTGTTCTACTCCTAGAATGCTACAATTCAAGCATCTTCTTTTCAAAAAAAAAAAAAAAAAAAAAAAAACCATTGCTCTTTTTCAAATCCGGGTCATGGGGATTTTTTCTTTTTTCCTGAAGAAGTTGAAACTCTTCTAGAAGAACACATTATATTGTCTGCCACAAATTATGTGCAACACTTGATATATCTGCAGTGAAGTCCAAAAGGTGATATGCACCTAAGAAAGCTTATAGAGATTTCAACCACATTTCTCATACATAATCTTAAATATGGTTAGAGCATCCATTTTACTGAAAATAAAAAAAAATGCAATGGACCCCAAATTTGTAAATTAAGCTTTACCAGGTAGATTGTTAACAACATGGTCATTTATCTTGTAAAATGCACAAGAAATGCACAATATAATTTATGATATGCATGTATACTAAGCTGCTTTAGTCATGTCTGACTCTTTCTGGCCCTATGGACTATAGCTCACCAGGCTCCTCTGTCCATGGAATTCTTCAGACAAGAATAGTGGAGTGGATTACTGTGCCGTCCTCCAGGGGATCTTCCTGACCCAGGTCAAACTCGTGTCTCTTTCATCTCTTGAATTGGCAGGCAGATTCTTTACCACTAGTGTCACCTGGGAAGCCCATAATTTGTTATAGATCACAGACATAATAGAGAAAAAGTAATAGAAGTATCTTAGGTATCATACTAATCTAGTCTTTCTTTTTGACCCAAGAAACTTGAGTTACATGCAAATATGAAAAGCCTGAATTTTGACATAGCTCTAATTCCTTACAGGCTTCCCTGGTAGCTCAGCTGGTAAAGAATCTACCTGCAATGCACAAGACCCCAGTTTGATTCCTGGGTCAGAAAGTTCCCCTGGGGAAGGGATAAGCTACCTACTCCAATATTCTTGGTCTTCCCTGGTGGCTCAGACAGTAAAGAATCCACCTGCAATGCAGGGAATTTGGGTTTGATCCTGGGTTGGGAAGATCTGCTGGAGGAGGGCATGGCAACCCACTTCAGTATTCTTGCCTGGAGAATCCCCATGGATAGAGGAGCCTGGAGGGCTACAATCCATGGGATTGCAAATAATTGAACATGACTAAGCACAGCACAGCACAGCATAACTCCTTACACAATTTACATTTATCTCATAATATCATAATATTTTCAAGAATGATAATTATATTAACAGTAAAATCAATCAAACAGGTTCTTCTCTCACTTCCCTCCTCCGTCTGGTTATGTATTTGGTACATAATTGATATAGTGCAAAAGAAGATATAAATTTAAGGAGGATATAAATAAGGAAGAGAAAAGAGAAATTTCTCAGTGAGCCTCACCAAGTTACTGAAAGTCCCCTTGCATTTAGGTTGGAAGGAGGCGAGATGAAATTATCATGCCCTTACACTTTGGAAAAGCATATTGAGAGCAGCAGTCACACTGTAGGCAGTCCTAGTAATTCCTGCCTGTGACATAAGGTTCTACCATTTCTCGCTGTCACTGTCTCCTGTGATTCAGGGGAGGAATTTGACAGCACAGTACAGACTCTCAAGGCACTGGGAACAGATGAAATGATGTTGGCAGCCAGGGAAGGATATGAACTGTTCAGTGGCACACGGATTCTGTACTTAGCTATGTGTGTGTACAAAGGGGATACAGCTTAGCCACTCTTTCATTTAGAAAGAATAATTGAGAGGACATTGAAAATTATTGTCTACTCATTTGAAGTTTTGCTGTGATTGTATAATGGCGCCCTGTTAATATATTTATAGGATAACCTAAGTTATGCTGCAGGAATATACTCCAATATCTTAATAGTAAGCACAGTAAACATACTTGCTCACACATTTATGCCATAGGTCTGAGCAACTCTCCAGGGCAGCTGGCCTTGAAGTTATGGCTCATTGATTTAAGATGCTTCAGTCCTATAGCACCTGTGTCTCAACACATGATTCTGCTTTTGCAGCAAGATAGAAGGTAGAGAGAATTCTGGAGAGCCTCTTGCTGACAATCAAATGTTTTGACTCAGGAGTAATATACGCTTCTTCCTGTCAGAGTCAGTTGTTCAGATATAGTCATATGATCACCTAACTTCAAAGGCTCAAAAAAGTGCAAGCCTTCTGTGAACAATAAAAGAGAACTGGAGTCAAGTAAGTGCTTGGAATCTCTACTATGCCTACAGAAGTGTCTATTTCAGATACAAAAGCAAAGGTTTACCAGAAATAATTAATAGAAATTGTTGAATAATGGAAGGAATGGGAAAATGCATACTGCCTTTTTTTTAAAAAATGATGATATTGTGAAGTTGCTGATATTATCTTGGGTTTGATAGGGGGAAAAAAGTGTTCTTGTGTGTTTCTGCGAGAAATAGAAAAATAAATAAATGTTGGATAATAATAGAGAGAGGTTAAAGAAAAAAATGAATCTTTCATCAAGTTTCTGAAATTCTGTAATGGATTGCTAAGTGATGTTGTAAAATCTTAAACCAAGTTTTTTTGTTTTTTGTTTTTTGTTTTTTTAAGGATTGCTATAGAAGACAGTATTGCAAGGGATTTCCCTAGTGGCTCAGATGGTAAAGAATTCACCTGCAATGCAGGAGATCTGGGTTCTATCCCTAGATTGGGAAGATATCCTGGAGACAGGAATGGCTACCGACTCCACTGCTCTTGTCTGGAGAATTTGACAGACAAAGAAGCCATAGGGTCACAAACAGTTGGACACAACTGAGCAACTAACACTTTTACAGTATTGCAAACATTCTTGGGCACAAGGATCACATACAGATTGCTCA
Organism: Budorcas taxicolor; assembly: GCF_023091745.1. Classification (NCBI taxonomy): domain Eukaryota; kingdom Metazoa; phylum Chordata; class Mammalia; order Artiodactyla; family Bovidae; genus Budorcas; species Budorcas taxicolor. The sequence goes on from NC_068910.1 coordinate 94,997,994, forward strand.
ATCTTTCTCCTTGAAATACTGATTCATAAATCTACCTTCAGGTCAGATTTTTTTTTCTTTAAAGAGTCTTCTTTAAAAAAAATATTTATTTTTGGCTGTGCTATGTCTTTGTTGCTACCTGGGCTTTCTCTAGTTGTGGTGAGTGGGGGCTACTCTGTGCAGTTTCTTCGGGGCAGCTTCTTTTGCTGTGGAGCACAGGCTCCATGGCCATGAGCTCAGTAGTTGTGGCACATGGGCTTTGTTGCTCTGCAGCCTGTGAGATCTTCCCAGATCAGGGATGGATCCATTTCTTCCGCATTGCAGATGGATTCTTTACCACTGAGCCACTGGAGAAGCGGCCCAATTATTTTTTTAATGAAAGTTCTATGTTATTGAAGTTGAATGGCAATGCTGCAATAAGGCGTATGTATTTTCCTTTCTAATTCTGTTGGTCCCTTCTCATTTTAACTACATAAATCTATGGATATGCCTCTATACAGAGATAATTTTCAGCTTTATTATGTAGTTAACTTCAGTGGCAATTGTTTCTTGTAAATTAATCTCTACATGCAAATCTTAAAAGGACAATATAATGACAGTAGACTTATGCTTTCAACAATAATTGGCATCACAGGCTGGTGAGTTTTGTTACTCTCCTTCTGTCACATTTGCATCATAAACAACTATACACACTCCTAATGGTAGATAATGAGTTATCTACCATTAGTTAATCATACAAGAAATTATTGCTATAAATTAGAATTATTGCTCTACCTGCTTCAGAGGAGTTAAATAAAAAGAAATCAGACCTCTAAGTCCCTGCCTCAATATTTTCTCTCTCTACAAGAATATTTCTTGGAGAAATGCCATATCTGCCTTTAGCTGTTTAACTCAATGGTGATCTACTCTTTTACTGAAAAATTCAGTGTTTATTCATAGACCATACATGTTAGAATATTAGTTATTACCTATTTTCTTTGTCTGTAGTCAAAATGCCATCTGAAAGAAATCTAGATTTCTTATGCGTGACATTCACCTTATCTATCAATATTCACATGGTAAGCAACATATTTTGCCTACCACAAAAACTAATAAATACCACAATAAGTATCATATTGGTAGTTTCTTCAACTTTCTTCATTTCTAAAATTAGAATAGTATTCTCTATGTGAAATAATTGAATTTGAATTATTTTTTGCATTTGAAAAACTACAATAGTTATATCATTTAAATACTTTATGTTAGAATATAGTAATATTAATGTTTAAACTTTTAATGGCTTGAGAATAACATTCTTATTTTGAGAAAGTAGCAAAAATTGTTTTTGTTCCTTATGTGCTAAATGTTAATAGAATTAAGTAAATCTGTATATTATTTTCAAAATTTAGTTATAGATAATTGCCCAGTGTAACTCTGGATAAATATTCAAATCAGTTTACAGGCATACCTCATTTTAACGTTATTTACTTTAGTAAGCTTCACAGGTATTGTATTGTTTCAGCTTGGAAGTCTGTGGCAACCCTATGTTGAGCAAGCTTACTAGTTCCATTTTTCACACAGCATTTGTTCACATTGTGCCTCTGTGCCATATTTTGGTAATTCTTGTAGCATTTCAAATTATCTGCCAGTAGGCTATTTAAAGATTATAACTCAGTGAAGGCTCAGATGATGTTAGCATGTTTTAGCAGTGATATTTTTTAATTAATGTATGCTCATTGTTGTTTTTTTAAAGCATAGTACTATTGCACATTTACTAGACTATGGTATATTGCAAATAAAATTGTATGGTTTATTTTATTGAGATACTCACTTTATCACAGTTGTCTGGAACCAAACCTATAATAATTCTGTCAGGTTTGTTTATTTCTCTCCCCTAGTTCTTGTATCATTGTAACAAAAATTTGGAATGGTGGACTAAAGGGTTTAAAAAAAAAAACAAACAGACAAGTTATAGCTCAGTTACAGCTAAAGCAGACAAATCTTTTATTATACAGACCTTCCCAAGACATGGGCTTCCCTTGTGGCTCAGCTGATAAAGAATCCGCCTGTAATGTGGGAGACCTGGATTCAATCCCTGGGTTGGGAAGATCCCCTGGAGAAGTGAAAGGCTACCCACTCTGGTATTCTGGACTTGAGAATTCTGGCAAAGAGTCAGACATAACTGAGCAACTTTCAGATTTACTTTTCCCAAGACATGGAAGCAGGCCAACCCCAAAGGAATCATTTTAACAATCCCTCCTTTATTCCCCCTTTTACACATCTTCTTCCTTTTGGTTGTGCCCTGTGCAAAGCAGGGCTTTTCCCCACCACTAGCCAAGAAAGATAATTCAAATAGGTGTATGCTCAAAGCCAATTGACAATTGCAAGTTGTATAACAACAGACTCTGTTGTGCATGTCTTACCATAATTCAGTCTTACAATCAGATGTATATATATATAATATTTTAGTTCAGTTCAGTTCAGTTCAGTCGCTCAGTCGTGTCCGACTTTTTGCAACCCCATGAACCGCAGCACACCGGGCCTCCCTGTCCATCATCATCTCCCAGAGTTTACCCGAACTCATGTCCATTGAGTCGGTGATGCCATCTAACTATCTCATCCTCTGTCGTCCCCTTCTCCTGCCTTCAATCTTTCCCAACATCAGGGTCTTTTCAAATGATTCAGCTCTTCTCGTCAGGCGGCCAAAATATTGGAGTTTCAGCTGCAACATCAGTCCTTCCAATGAATACCCAGGACCAACATCAGTCCTTCCAGTGAATACCCAGGACTGATTTCCTTTAGGATGGACTGGTTGGATCTCCTTGCAGTCCAAGGGGCTCTCAAGAGTCTTCTCCAACACCACAGTTCAAAAGCATCAATTCTTCGGCTCTCAGCTTTCTTCACAATCTGACTCTCACATCCATACATGACTACTGGAAAAACCATAGCCTTGACTAGACGGACCTTTGTTGACAAGGTAATGTCTCTGCTTTTTAATATGCTCTCTAGGTTGGTCGTAACTTTCCTTCCAAGGAGTAAGCGTCTTTTAATTTCATGGCTTAAACACTTAATGGGCTCCTGGCTGCCTAAGGTTAATTGAGGAAGCCCCTGTAGTTAGTTTATATCCACTATGTGCCCAGGACATATGCATAGGAGTTGGAAAAGTCTCTGCAGTTATTTTTATAGTGTATTTGTGAGCTCTCCTGGGTATGTCTGGGATGGGGTTTAGAGATCAGCTTGCATCCTTTGCAGCTAGGCCACCCCTTGTTGTTCATGCTTAATTTCATACGTAACAATTCTGACATATACCTATACATAATTTAATATTCTTTATTACTATGAGTTAAAATATAACATTGAATTGTTTAAAGTATGCTATATGTTCATATTTAAGCAGAAGTTATTCAATTAAAAGCATTTAATTCTATAATATGTGGAGGTTTATAGATTTTTTTCCCCCCATAGATTGGAAGAGTCTAAAACTATATATGCCTGCTTAGTTGCTCAGTCATATCTGACTCTTTGTGATCCTTTGGACTGTAGCCTACCAAGTTCCCCTGTCTATGGGATTTTTCAGGCAAGAATGCTGGACTGAGTTGTCATTTCCTCCTCCAAGGGATCTTCCCAACCAGGGATTGAACCCATGTCTCCTGTGTTTCCTGCATTGCAATGGCCTCTCTACCTGCTGAGCCACCTGAGAAGTATATATACTAAAATGTGAATACTGGCTACTTCTGAATTATAGAATTTACATAACTCTTTTAGTTAATTTCTTAGATTTAAAGATTTTTATAATCATGTATTATTACATAATAATTGTAAAGAGCAAAAATGCTAAGTATTTAGCATATTTTACGAGTTTAACTTTCAATTTAAATTCCAGATATTAATAGATAATATTTCATTGTGTTGTAGGCTGGTACATATTTTTTTTTCTACAATTTGAATTTAGGTACTCTATTTTCTTTTCCACAAAGATTTGAAAAGGCACAAGCATGTATATGTATTATCTGTATATAGCAAAAATATTCTCTCTAATTGTACTACAGTAAAACAATATCCCTACATTATGGTGGAAAGCCTATTTATCACACTCCTGCTATAGAAATGAAGCAAGCTGATTACTGATGAACAAACTGGTGGATGAGAGTTTTGACAAAAGACCAGGCAAACATGCAAATTGTACTTAAATATTTAATTCCAAACATATGTAAATAAAAATGACTCTAGTTTCCTTTCTTTAATTAAGAAAAATATTTAAGGTTATACATTTTCTTCTGGGAACAACTTAAGAACTTAAGCTTTATTGTGACCCATTTTTATATGAAATATTAATTTCACTGATTGCTAAGTTTAGATTGTATTTATGGATCAGATATTCTTTTAGCATTTTGTATATATTATTATAGTAAGACCTTACAAAATCTTTTTGCACTATGTATTATTTTTCCCAACTTGCCAATATAAAATAAAAGCTTGGACATTTAAAAAAATTGCCCAAACTCATATACTTAATACACAGCATATTAGAACTTAGGAAAACCAGTGAGTGTGTTAATATCTATGTTGTACTGAGATCCTGGATAGTACATATTTTCAATTTTTATTGCAGCTTTGATTAGGCATAGTCAGAAACATATTCAATTTTTTTTCTTTTATATTTAAGTTCAAAATTCAAAATATATGGAAGGTGATATATTGACAATCCCCCCTTTTAACCTTGTTCTCTGTAAATTTATCTTCTATAAAATATATATTCTTTTTTTCCCTAGTGAGGTGTTCATATTTTTATTAGCCTAATGTGGGAGCTCTGTACTAAAAGAACTTTCCACTCAGTATGCTGATTGCATTTCAGTAGCAGCCTGGAATGGGGGTAACAAAAATTTATATATGTCTTAATTTTCTTGTATCCAGGATTCTTAGGTTCCTGATTGAACCTCACCCAACTAGTCCATTTACTGAAGGGTGTTTGATATGGCAAAGTTAGAGACATAGCTGTGATGTAAGTGTGGTAAATAATTTTCCTAGTATTTTTACTCATTTAATCTGTCTCATGATAATTTGTATGCAGAGTTTTAAAATTTTATGCAGTTGTTTTTGCCAGTCCTTTTATAGCTTCTGGGATTTGTGTGGAAGCTAGAAAAACCTTTATTACCTGGATGGGATGATGGTGAAAGTTGCTCAGTCATGTCTGACCGTTTGCCACCCGAGGATTGTAGTCCACCAGACTCATCTGTCCATGGGAATCTCCAAGCGAGAATATTGAAGTGTGTAGCCATTCCTTTCTTCAGGGAGATCTTCCGAACCCTGGGACTGAACTGGGGTCTCCTGCATTGCTGGCAGATTCTTTACTGTCTGAGACACTCGGGAGAAATATAAAAATGCTGCCATAATTTTTTCTAGTATTTTATGAATATTTTATATATCTAAGATTTAAATCCTTTTTGAATTGATCAGGTGTACTATATATGGCAGGGTACTTAACTTTACATCAGTTCTTAGATCAAATATTCCTATATCATTTATTCCTTCAATGACTTGTGCTTAGTCAGTCAGTCGTGTTCGACTCTTTGTGACCACATGGACTGTAGCCTGCCAGGCTCCTCTGTCCATGGTGATTTTCCAAGCAAGAACACTGGAGTGGGTTGCCATGCCCTCCTCCAGGGGGTCTTCCTAACCCAAGGATTGAACTCAGGTCTCTTGCATTGCAGGAGGATTCTTTACCATCTGAGCCACCAGAGAAGCCCCTCAATGATTTGAGGTGTGTTTATTAAAAAGAAAATATGAAAGTATATGTTGGCTTTTTCATGGACTTTAAACTATGTTCCATGGACCTATTTGTTTATTCATATGCCATAAGAATGTTCTTAACATTTCTGAGACTTTATAAGTAATAAGAAGACCCTTCTGTTTATCTGTTTATGAAAGGGAAGACTTTCATAATTTACAACATATTTATGGTTTTCTTTTTCCATAGAAACCTTAGAATCTTTTCTAGCCCAAAAAACTTTCCATGTTTTCATTTAGATTTTGTTAATGTTATGGTGCAATTTATTGGTAAATGGGCACCCTTGTCTCTAATAAAGGTTGTACATATCACTTTTTTCTGATTTGTACATTGTCTTAATTTTCTTAGAATAATTTTTCCTCATAGATTTTTCTTTCATCCAAGATGGCTTGTTTTTTTTTTTTTAATCTGTGAAGAGCATTTTAATCCTTCAGAAGCATTTTTAAAATTTCACCTGTTTTTCACTTCTTGATATTATTCATAGGTTAAAGAGCATGTTTATGATTTTTCAGAATTTTAATTTTCTTACAGTTTGTGTATGTTTAATTTGAGTATATAACATATTGATGTCTATATATTGTTTTCACACCACCCTTAAATATTACATTAGTTTCTCAGTTGATTCATTTGGATCTTCCAGATTTAAAAATAATTATGATTATCTTATTTGTTCCTCTGTTCTCTTATCCTAATCCCCACAAGCAGTTTTATCTTTACCCTGAATTTTCCAGTTCAAATGAAGTCTCATAAACATTTCTTTTGCTCAGCTGTCTCCACACATCTCTTGATTGTCCAGAGTTTATTCCATTTTAATATTCTCAACATATTATTATAAAAGCAGTGTTCATCAGTTCTTGTCTATCCAGTGCTGCTGTTTCTTAACTTTATGCCTGAGTGGTAGTTTAGGTATAAAATCTATAGTATATACGCTTCTCAGTTGAAATTTTTACAAATAATTTCCCAGGTTTTCTTCAGGTATTGAATATTGCTACTGCTAAGTCACTTCAGTCGTGTCCAACTGTGTGTGACCCCATAGACAGCAGCCCACCAGACTCCCCCGCCCCTGGGATTCTCCAGGCAAGAACACTGGAGTGGGTTGCCATTTCCTTCTCCAATGCATGAAAGTGAAAAGTGAAAGTGAAGTCGCTCAGTCGTGTCCGACTCTTAGCGACCCATGGACTGCAGCCTTCCAGGCTCCTCTGTCCATAGGATTTTCCAGGCAAGAGTACTGGAGTGGGGTGCCATTGCCTTATGGAGAAATCTGAGGCTAGATGGATCTCCTACTTACATTTTGAAAGATTTGTATCTGTCTTTTCTTGTTTTACTTCCATGATGTGTTCTGTTATTCTGCTTTCTTTTTAAAGATCCCATTAATGTTCATATATGTAGGTCATTCTTTTCTCATCTTCTATATCTACCAGCTTCCCTTTGATTCAGTTAATCTTTTTAAGATATCTATATTTTGGGACACCTTGCTTTGTTTCCTATGACCTCTGTTTTTACTTATTTTCCTGTAATGTCAACTTTATTTGTGGGGAATGTTTCATTTGTGTTCTACTTTTATTCTGAGTGGGAGAATAAAACCACTGAACCATCAGGGACGTGCTGATAACTATTATTTAACTTGGTGGTAGTGAAGTATCAGGGTCATGTTTCAGGCTGGGATATATCTTGGGGCACAGTTATGTGTTTTGGTTCTTATTGGACTTCTCCCCATCGAGTGAAAAAAGACTGTTGTTGGGTATTTCATAGGGCAAAGATTGTCTTCTCTACTGCTACAGAAGCACAATAATTCTGGAAATAGTTTGTCAGTAACATCCTTTATTTATAATCACCCACTTTGTCTTTTGGAAATCAACCAGATCTATGGTCATACTGCCATCATCCAAGGAACTACCATTCATGCAGCAGACAACATGGATATGAAGTTTGTTCCACATCTTGGAGAAATGCAAATTTTATTACACACACTATTAAGTCTTTTGAGTGTTGAGTTCTCTTTCCTTCATCTCTTTGTCCCACTTTTCCTGTGCAGACACTGTTGGTATTACATCTTTGCAGCTTTAGAGCCTTAGCATCATTTTCTCCCATCAGTGTGTAAATGTCTCGCAGTTTTCTAGTTTCCTGTACTGTTGATGGGATGCATATCTTATTTCTTTCTTTCACAATTACATTGTATGGGAATTGTGAGCAATTCTCTCTCTGTTTCTTTTTCAGGATTGGATCTGAACAGGTTAGTTATCTAACAGTTTTTTTTTTTTTTTTCTTAATCACTGTTTACATGTTCGACTATTCTGTCTACATATGTCACTGTTTTCTGTTTAATGATACTTAAAATTTATCTTTAGTATTATTCATTATTGCCTGTGCTTCTTTCTCTTTATTTGAATTTGTCTAGTATCTCTTTATTTGGCTTGTATTTATAAACTTACTTCATCCTTTTTTAAGAATTTTCTTTTAATAGCATAAAGCTAGGTTTCAATTTTTTACTGAGAGTCTCTGTTAGGGAAGATAATCTATTTATGTATACTGCAATGATTGATATATTTAACTTTTTCTTTTACCTTTTATTGTTTTGATTATTTTCTTTTATGACCAACCTAGATAGCATATCGAAAAGCAGAGGCATTACTTTGCCAACAAAGGTCCGTCTAGTCAAGGCTATGATTTTTCCAGTGATCATATTTGGATGTGAGAGTTGGACTGTGAAGAAAGGTGAGTGTGGAAGAATTGATGCTTTTGACCTGTGGTGTTGGAGAAGACTCTTGAGAGTCCCTTGGCCTGCAAGGAGATCCAACTAGTCTATTCTGAAGGAGATCAGCCCTGGGATTTCTTTGGAGGGAATGATGCTAAAGCTGAAACTCCAGTACTTTGGCCATCTCATGCAAAGAGTTGACTCATTGGAAAAGACTCTGATGCTGGGAGGGATTGGGGGCAGGAGGAGAAGGGGACAACAGAGGATGAGATGCCTGGATGGCATCACTGACTCGATGGATGTGAGTCAGAGTGAACTTTGGGAGTTGGTGATGGACAGGGAGGCCTGGCGTGCTGCGATTCATGGGGTCGCAAAGAGTCGGACACGACTGAGCGACTGAACTGAACTGAGGTTTCAATTTTTTACTGAAAGTCTCTGTTAGAGAAGATAATCTATTTATGTATATTGCAATGATTGATATATTTAAGTTTTTCTTTTACCCTTTATTGTTTTGATTATTTTCTTTCTCTTTTTCCCTAATCCCTCATGGAGAGGACCTTTTTCCTCATTGTTTCCTTATGTTCATGCTGATAAATGGTGATTTTTACATTCTTTTGCCCCTTCTTTAGCCATTTAACCTTTTGACTTTATTATAATAATTTTCTAATTTTAGTTTTAGAGCACTTTTTATTTCTTCTTGAATTATGTCTCTTCTATATCAAAAATCCTTAGTAAGCTATATTTTTAACACATGCTATGTCACTTTTCATATTTATTTAGATTTCAAACACACCAATATTACCAAGTTACTAATATTTTATATATTCAAAGTGATTTTATAGTTACTTATTTCAATTTATATATTTTTTTATGAAGTTCATGCTCACATTAATTTTTTCTCTTTTCCTATTTACCCATACTTAATTTGTTGCATATTTATGTGGAATTAAACTCTTAGATATTGCTCTTGGAGAAAGTGTATGTTGATACCTTCTCTTCTTCCTTAAATGTCTGATACCTTCCTTACATGTCTGATACATTTCATGTCTTGATACCTTCTCTTCTTCCTTACGTTTATACTTTAACTATAGAATAGTTGAATGATATTTGGACTAGATAGAAGTATTGGGAATTGACATTCTTTCTCCATAATTTTATAAACACTATTACTTATGCTATATCCATTTAAATGTATTGATTTCAATTATTTATTTAGTTTTTAAAAAATTATTTGTCTTCATTGAATCTTAGTTGTGGCACACATAGTTTTCGTTGTCATCTGTGGGATCTTTAGCTGTGGCCTGAAGAATCTAGTTCCCTTACTAGGGATTAAACCTGTTTCCCCTGCTTTGAGAGTGTGAAGTCTTAAACACTGAACCACCAGGGAAGTGTTGATTCCTATTATTTTAAAGATTATTCTTTTCTTGTATGATAACTTGTCAGAAACCCTATTTATATGTTTAGCATTATACACAGGGCTATATCATTTTATAATCTTCTTTGTTATAAATTTTGTAAAACTTTCAATCTGAAAACGTCAATATTTAATTGTTTACTTATTATTAATTTCCTAACTTTTCTCTGTTTCTTTCCCTCCTGATGATTTCATGTCCATTGAGTAGTACTTTGAATTTTGGTCTTCTTTACTGATCCATTTGATATTACTTATTTTTTAAAGTCAAAATATAACTCCATGATGATACTTAAAAGTTGTATTTAGTGGGACAGACAAGGCAGAATGTATTTACTCTATCTATCCAAGATTAGGAAATTCTACAGTGACTGAAACACCAAAGGGGCAGGGGGGACTAGTTTAAACAGTAATCAAAGATTAAAAAAGAATTGGTAGACTTAAAGATACACCTAAAACTTACTCCATATAATTCAGGCATGTTCAGATCATGAAAACTAAAATGGAGTACAACGTATATTAAATGAGAATTCCAGAACTGAATGGTGAAGAGAATTAGGGAGAACAAATATTCAAAAAGATAATAGCTGCAAAATTTCTAAAATGAATAAAAATCATTCAAAATAAAATAAATGAAATGAAAATTATTGATAAACAAAACTTGTGTTTATAGAACACCACCCAAAAATGTGTGTGGCTGGGAGAAAAAGAAACATGTAAGATATGTAACTAATAAAAGTATGTAACTAAATAAAAGATATGTAACTAATAAAAGTAACTAATAAAAGTAACTAATAAAAGAAACATGTAAGATATGTAACTAATAAAAGTGTCAGATCTCTAAAGCTGTCCTACAAATCAATATGAAAAAAATACGGGAAGAGTCAAAGGACATGAGGTTTGTTTTGTTTTGTTTTGTTTTGCTGAAGAGGAAACAATAAAGGAGGATAAAAATAACAAAGTTTACTCTCTTTGGTAATCAAATATATGGAAATTAAAACCATAAGGAGACCTCATTTTACATGTGTTTTAAATTTATTCAACATTTATCTCAATAAGTATTCATTAAATACAAGGCATTGTACTAAGATCTCCAGGGCCTTTAAAGTTGGAGAATACAAAGCAGGTTAACTTCAATCCCAAAGTTTGCAAAATGGTAAAGGAGAAATAATTTCCATGGAGACAAGTTAAGAAAAAGTATCCCGATTTGAAGGAACACTAAGCTAGTAAAGATAATAAAATGACATATGAAAAAGAGATGCATTCTTTAAATAATTTATAGAAAACTAACCATATGTTCTAAACTTTCCCAACTAAATATGCAAGTCTAACTAAATTTTGTTGTTGTTGTTTGAAACAGATTTAATTATTCCCTTTATTTATAATAGTGGACTAGTGTTTATCATCTAAAAATTAGCACTACATATGTCTGCTTCTCTCCATACATGTTAAAATTTTTAAGATGAATAATCCTATTTCTTTCATCTTGGACAGCCAGAATCCATTACTCTATCTTTCCTATAATAAATTTTGGTTACTTGAATAAAATATAAAAAAAAAAATCCAATATTATAGAAATCGAAAGCTAGGCAAGGAAATCTCTATTTGGTAGACAATGAAAAATCAAAGTTGAAGTGACAGTATCAACACCATATTTTAAGAAGATTAATTTACCTGCGTGTACTTGATAGACTGGAGAAAGGAAGAGGCTGAGTTACAAGGCTACTATCACTGTCCATTGTGAGAGAATGAGCATGTGAACAAGGGTAGCAGCAGATGAGTAAAGATGATGGGACCATTTAGGAGGCAAACTGATATTAAAAGAATAGGACTTAATAGCCCATAAGGTGGATACTGATGGATAAGCGAATACGAAGGAGGAAAGGATAAAGGATATTTGTTCAGTATGAAACTCCTCTATAGTGTGTTGAGCAGATCAATCCAATTGCATGTTAAAAGATGAAATTAATCTAGTAAACTAGTTAAGGAGAAGCAAACATCAACACAATTGAATTGTGTGCCAATGATATCTAGGGCAGTTCAGAATTTTAAAAAGGGAAAAAATGTTGATTGTGCATGAAAATATGCAAATTATTCAGGGTGGAAATTATTTCTGTGAGAAGATGAATATTATAAAGGATCATATTAACAAAAGAGAATAGAATAGGAAAATAGGGGTAGCAGATGTTTTCTTTTGTTTCCTACTTGTCAGAGCCAGCAAGTCCTACATTCTCCACATTATAAGTTAAATTGCTATTGCCCACCATCCACTAGGCATCAGATGTTTGAACTTAATCTCAATACTTGATAGGAAAACTTCAAACAAAAAGTGATAATATACTCTGGAAGCATTGATATAGACGTTTTAAAAGAGTGAGACTGTATTATCAAATTCTTCATGTACAATTGGTCAATCTGAATCAAGATATTTGTATTATGTTTTAAACCTTAAAGAAATGAAATATCCATTTCCTTTTGGTTGATTTGTCTACACATACATAATCTATGCCCCACAGTGTCTTCTGTGTTGTCTTGTGTAATAATATATAAAAACAGACATATAAATAACACTGAAAGTAGACTAACTTATTCATGAACATTCAGAACTATATTCTTATTCAAGATTCAGAAAGTAATTTTCAAATGCTATTCTACATTTTCTAACGTAAAAAATATTTGTTTTATATGTAAGTTGGAACTGACATGAAATCATTTTGGAAATCTAAATCTACTTTCCAGTTTGGATATTGCTTTTATTTGTAGAGCTTCTTTTTTGTGTTTACTTTTACAGTGAAATGTGTCCTATTTCAAACTAAAATTGAACAAACTATGTTGGTGAATTTTCATGCTCTAAGATGCAATCACCTGCATATGTTAATAACTTTAATTCATAATACACTTCCAGAGATTTTATCAGGAAAAAAATTAATTTAAAGTCAGAAGATGTAATTTCTGTTAAAATACCATTTGATTCAGTAACCTTGCCATTCAATTTCTCTATTGCTTATGTATGAGAAAGAAGTTTGCTTATCTCTGCTTCAAAAGGAGAGTTAGTTGATGATTGGTATTTTTAATAGGATTTCCCATTGTTTGAAAGAATATTCACCATGGTAGTATTTCTAGCATCATAATAATTGTTTAGTACTTTAAAAATATTTTTGGTTTTCATGGCTTGGGTATAAAATTATCTCTTTTCTTTACTCTTTATTTATAATCACTATTGAGTTGATAGTTGATTTTTCTTTCATCCAGGATCTGGTCTTAGTTATTTCTGACCACATATTCTTATTACTTTTTGAATCATATTTCCCCCTTGCCAGAAATATTATTTTCCTCTTTTAAGTACCAAGACTTTCCTCTTTTAAATAACACTGTAAGGATACCATTGAACCAAATCCTTATCAATGATTTTTTTTCTAAACACACTAAATATAATTTCATTTTTTCTATCATCTCGTATAGGATGAGGCAATTAGGTTCAAGTTTTCCTGTTAATAGATTTAGCATATATAATCTATACATGAATTATCATTTTCTAACAAATAAGAGATCATAAAAATATTGTAACACTAAGAACACACATGGTTCATATACATTCTTTCATACTTTATAAATTACTCTCAAATCTTACAATGTGTTGAGGTCATTAATAGTATGTTTATTAGCTAATTTATACTAGACCTGCAACTTTTCTCCCTTTTCCCTTCTGTCAATTAAATAAACTTTTTATTGTTATTTTTAACAGGAAACATCTATTTGGATGTTATATGGGATAGCAAGATTGAGATGGTCTCTCTCCTAAGAAAATTCAGTGTTCCAGCCACTCAGATATTTCAATTATATTTCTGCAATCCCTATGTTGTATTCTAATAGAAGAAAGAGATCAGTTTTTTAACCCAAGTACCTTTGTACCCTGTGTATAAAAATAAATAACAATATAAGGCTTTGAGAAATGTCTTCTACTAGAATGGATTGGATAAAATGTAATCTCCATTAATTTTTATCAGGCAGAAAGAGAGAGGCTGAAGAGAGCAAGAATATATGTATACTTATGAATCACTAATCCCTGAGTTGGGAAGATCCCCTGGAGAATGTAATGGCTACTCCAGTATTCTTGCCTGGAGAATCCTATGGACAGAGCAGCCTGGCAGCCTACAGTCCGTGGGTTCACAAAGACTTAGACACAACTGAATGACTAAGAGACACACACATTGTTATACTGCAGAAATCAACCCAACATCATAAAGCAATTATTCTCCAATTAAAAATAAGTTTAAAAAATAAACATATGTCATCTAAAATATATAAAGGTCATTTATGTTTATGATCATGGTGAAACAAATATGTGAATGTTTTTGTTCCTTAGCTATTTTGTGTGATTGATAGCCAAATAAAATTTAATTTGTCATTGAAGATTATTAATATTAATTTAAAAATCAAAGAAAAACATGTATTTAAAATATCTAAATGCAAATTACTTTTAATGCAGTGTTATAGTTGAAGTAACTTAAAATCCAATAATTGGACCATGATCACAGCTAAAGACGGTGACAATAAATACATTATGATCACTCACAGTGTACTTTCTTTGGCCTTTCTACTTATGAATTATTAACCTTGATTTTTAGGTAATTTTTATTGCCTTAGAACTTAGAATGAACCAAATCTTAAGTACCATGTGTAATACCCACTCATCATTTTGTAAATTATATAAAATACCTTAGATAGTTTATATAATTTTAAATTTTAAACACTTCATATATCATTTGACAGTTGTCTATTAGTGATTTAGCATTCTTGAGGTTTGTAGTGATTCACTATAATCAGGGACCACTGCTGAAGTTGAAAGGTAGAAGGACCATGTGTGGAAACCCTGAAAACCATGGTTTAATTAGCTTGAATATTTTGTCTACATATTTAAATGGTTTTTGTCTTTTTTTTAAGGTATATTGGGTAAATTTTTCTAAATCGTAAAGATGTAACATTTTTATATTAGCCATTAATTTTTATTTTCTGCCAGGAAAGGTCTATCTAGTCAAGGCTATGGTTTTTCCAGTAGTCATGTATGCATGTGAGAGTTGGACTGTGAAGAAAGCTGAGCACAAATAATTGATGCTTTTGAACTGTGGAGTTGGAGAAGACTCTTGAGAGTCCCTTGGACTGCAAGGAGATCCAACCAGTCCCCCCTGAAGGAAATCAGTCCTGAATATTCATTGGAAGGACTGATGTTGAAACTGAAATTCCAATACGTTGGCCACCTGATGCAAGGAACTGACTCATTGGAAAAAACCCTGATGCTGGGAAAGATTCAAGGCAGGTGAAGAAGGAGATGGTAGAGGATAAGATGGTTGGATAACATCACTGACTCAATGGACATGAGTTTGAGTAAACTCCAGGAGTTGATGATGGACAGGGAAGCCTGCCGTGCTGCAGTCTATGGGGTCACAAGGAGTCAGACACGACTGAGCAACTGAACTGACTGACTATTGTTTTCATATACCAAAGAAATGTTTTATGATAAAATTTGAAAAGTGAAAAATATTTGTGTGTTTACTTATTTTGATTAATATAGACTGCAGTTTTTTTGAATGCATAATTTTATTTGCAGTTTTCTTTACAACATGGCTTGATATTCTGAGTAATTCCACTTTTTTCAGATTATTACATGTAGCCTATAATGCAAGATTTACATTTTCCATATACTCTCTAATATGTTTATAGGCAAATTAATGTTTTTATTATACAGTTACCCTTGGAAAACATGGGTTTGAACTGTGTGCATCCACTTATACACAAATTCTTTCAATAGTAAATACTGCAATACTATATAATCCATGATTGTTTGGATCCACAATGAAGCCAAGTGGGTTAAGTGTAAAGTTATGTGTGGATTTTGGGCAGTACAGTCTGTGCTCCTAAGTCTTGCATTGTTCAAAGTTTAACTGTAGTTATATACTTAGAATATTGTAACATTGTGTTTTAAGGTAAATGTAGAAAAATGAATTACTTGATAACTGTAATGGGATAAATTTAAATGTTGACATCTACTATTTTATCCTTAGATTTTTTTTTTCTATTCAAGTAATATAAACAACCTCACACACCCACATACACAGCTATGTACACATATACAGAAACAAACATACATATATGTTTTCATGTAGGTGTGAGTGCACACAACCTAAATACATTCTATACTATAAATATTGTATGTCCAAACACACATGCATTTACTATTACCCCTTATGATATAAAATATATGTTCTATATCAAAACCAAAAATGTGCAAACAGTAACAGATAATAAATTTTTCTCTTGGCTACTGAATGAATAAGGTGCATCATGACATTTGTTTGACATTCTTTCTTTTTTATAAAGACAATCTTAAAAGAAAGATAGAAGCTTACAAGATTTCCAAAAGTAGAAGCAGTAACAAAACTGATTTTTGCAGTATAAACAGCATTTCCTGGGAATCCTGAAATTGTCACAAATTCACTGTGTGAATTAGGGTATTTATAAAATCTGGACTTTAGATTCTTTACTGGTATAATCAAAGCATTGAAAAAGAGCTGTGACATTCAATATATTTTTAAACTTCAACACACTATAGTAAATACATTTAAGAATGAAAAACTAGGTGACACAGACCAACTCCCTTTTAGAGGACATTTAGAATAAAATGTGTGAAATATTAGAAATGACTGCCTGAAAGAACTGGCAAACTAACCAGATAGCAAATAAATACTGGTCCAAATTGAGAACTGGATAGAAATCCAAAGTTTTTATTAATTTGGATTAGGGCCATTTTTGCCTTTGGTGAATTGCTAATCTCAAAGACACGGATTAAAATTGTGCAGTTCTTTTGACAGTCTTGCGGGTCTAGTAGGACATAAAATATAGGAAATGCCATAGTGAACTCTCATCATTTTGGAATGAAATCCTAAAACCTATTTCCTAGAAATAAAGGGAGATTAAAAATTGACTGGAGTTTCTCCATGAGTCATCAGGGTGACCCAGGACAATTTAACCCTTGACAAGAAGATTGTCTTTATTGTCTTTGGGCATCTGTCAGAAGCAAATTAAGAATCTTCTCTAGGGGAGTAAAACATCATCCTAGATCTCAAATTATTTATACAATTTCTTAAACACAATATCTGTCCACAATCAATGGATCCAGATATTGGAATTTTCAGACAACTCTCTTAAACATAATTCTGTTTTTTTTTTTTTAAATTCAATGACTTAAACATTTAAATATTTCAACAGAAAGTTGGAATCCATAAAATGGTAATAGCAACTTTGAAATAGTATTAAATTAAAACTATACATTAATATATTAGCTAAAATTAAGACGTAAGTAATTGGAGTACGACAGGGATGCCTGGTGTGCTGCGATTCATGGGGTCGCAAAGAGTCAGACACAATTGAGCGACTGAACTGAACTGAACTGAAATGGAATACAGAGATAAACTAAATTTAAATGAGCAAACAAAAATAGAAATCGATTACAGATTTCAATATCAAGTTATTGTTTGCAGTTGTTGTTGTTTAGTCACTCAGTCACGTCTGACTCTTTGAGACTGTTTGGACTATAGTCTATCAGGCTCCTCTGTCCATGGGATTTTCCAAGCAAGAATCCTGGAGTGGGTTGCCATTTCCTTCTCCAGGGGCTCTTCCTGATGCTCAGTAACTCAAGGCAAAAGAAAAAAGCACCATTGAAAATTGAAATAATTTGAAACGGATAGTTAATGAAAATATAACATCCAAATATTTTTTCCATGAAGGTAAATATAAAAATTATGATATATACTTAAAGCCTCAGATACATAGGTTAAAAAAATTAAAAACATAAAATCAATGTTATTTATATATATAAATAAACATATATATGAACAAAGTAATAAAATTAATCATCTAATTAAAAAGTTAACAAAGCTGTATTACAGCTTCTTGAGCATACTGAGACTGATGAACAGTGATAGGACAATACAATCAATATCAGGGATTAGAAGAGACTAATTCCTCTAGACCCTGGATATGTTAGCAGTATAGTAAAAGAATAGTTGGATAAGCCTAATGACAATACCTTGAAAGCTTAGATGAACAAATTCCCAGAGAATGTTACAACTTATCCAAGCTAGCACAATGGTATATAGAAAATCTAAATTTTTTCTTCAATTTATTATGAACATTTTAAAATATATAGAAAAGTAAAAAGAATTTTATAATAAACACTTATATATTCATCACCTGGATTCTATTATTAATATTTTATCATACTTTATCATATAACTATCTAAATATTCCTCTATCTAACCATCAACCCATCTTATTTTTGATGCATTTGAAAGTGAATTTTAGACATCAGTATAGTCTTCCCTAATTAGCATGCATGCTGTTAACCAGAGATAAATTTTTACAAACATTTTTCTATTGGGGAAAGCTTGCATTTATTGAATATTACAAATCATAAGTGAACATTCAGCAAGTTTTGACAAATGTATAAACCTGTGCAACTGTAATCCTATCAAAGTATAGAACATTATTTTTTAGCCCCTTCTAATCAATCTTAGCTTTCTCCCATTATAAACACTCTTTTTAAAAAATATTTTTAACTGAAATATAATTGACTTACATTATATTAGTTTCAAGTGCACAACAAATTGATTTGACATTTTTATACATTACAAAATGATCATGACAAGTCTTTGGGCTAATTCAATTCAGTTGTGTCCACCTCTATGACCCTATGGCCTTATAGTCCATCAAGCTCCTCTGTCCATAGTATTCTCCAGGGAAGAATACTGGAGTGGGTTGCCATTTCCTCCTTCAGGGCATATTCCCAACCAAGTGATTGAACCTGCATCTCCTGCACTGTGGGCAGATTTTTTTTTCTATAGCCATTTAAATCAATTTATTTATTTATTTATTTTAAATGAAACAAGGAGCAAAGATGAATACCTTTAATGATAAAAGAAAATTCACACAGATCGACATTAGACACCTAACAACACAGAAACAAAGATACATAAAGCAAAAATCAGAAGAAACATAATCATAGTGAAACATATTAACTATGAAAAGAAAAAAAAATAAACATAGTGAGACATATTAACATTTCTCTGAGAATATTTTATCAAGTCCAGAAAAAATAAGAATAGGAGCATCTTGAATGATGTCACTAATAGTTTAAATGTAACAGAGGACTTCCTTGGTGGCTCAGATGGCATTCCAGGAGACCTGGGTTCAATCCTTGGGCTGGGAAGATCCTCTGGAAGAGGGCATGGCAATGCACTCCAGTATACTTGCCTGGAGAATCACCATGAACAGAGGAGCCTGGCAGTCTACAGTCTACTGGGTCTCAAAGATTTGGACATGGCTGAGTGACTAAGCACACAACAGATTTATATTTAATGAATTTATATTAATCTTATATCTACACAAATATATTTAAAATTTTGTGCCTCATATGTTGTTATTGAATGTCCATAGGACATTTAGAAAAACTGGCAAAAAGATAAGCATTACTAAATTTCAAAAAGTAGAATTCTTTTTTTGTGTGTGTGATTCAGTTATACATACACATATCTATTATTTTTGAAATTATTTTCTATTATAGATTATCATAAGATATTGAATATAGTTCCCTGCGCTATACAATAAAGTTTTGTTGTTTGTTACAAATCTTTTTTTAAATTAAAACTCTAGCATTCTATTCATAGGTTTTTCTTTCAATGAGTTGTGCAGATGGCCAAAATGTTGGAGTTTCAGCTTCAGCATCCATCCTCCCAATGAATATTCAGTGTTGATTTCTTCAGGATTGACTGGCTTGATCGCCTGGTAGTCCAAGAGACTCTCAAGAGTCTTCTCCAGCACCACAGTTTGAAAGTATCACTTCTTTGGCACTCCAACTTCTTTATGGTAAAACTCTCGCATCTGCATATGACTACTATTTTAGTAGTAGATTTGATTATACAGACCTTTGTCACAAAGTAATCTGGTCCCATCACTTCATGGGAAATAGATGGAGAAACAGTGGAAACAGTGTCAGACTTTATTTTTGGGGGCTCCAAAATCACTGCAGATGGTGGCTGCAGCCCTGAAATTAAAAGACACTTACTCCTTGGAAGAAAAGTTATGACCAATCTAGATAGCATATTCAAAAGCAGAAACATTACTTTGCCAAGAAAAGGTCTGTCTAGTCAAGGCTATGGTTTTTCCTGTGGTCATATATGGATGTGAGAGTTGGACTGTGAAGAAAGCTGAGCGCTGAAGAATTGATGCTTTTGAACTGTGGTGTTGGAGACGACTCTTGAGAGTCCCTTGGACTGCAAGGAGATCCAACCAGTCAATTTTGAAGGAGATCAGCCCTGGGATTTCTTTGGAGGGAATGATGCTGAAGCTGAAACTCCAGTACTTTGGCCACCTCATGGAAAGAGTTGACTCATTGGAAGACTCTGATGCTGGGAGGGATTGGGGGCGGGAGGAGAAGGAGATGACCGAGGATGAGATGGCTGGATGGCATCACTGACTTGGTGGACATGAGTCTGAGTGAACTCTGGGAGTTGGTGATGGACAGGGGAGCCTGGAGTGCTGTGATTCATGGGGTCACAAAGAGTCGGACATGACTGACTGACTGAACTGAACTGAACTGAATGTCTCTGGTTTTTAATATGCTGTCTAGGTTGGTCATGGCTATTCTTCCAAGGAGCTGCTGCTGCTGCTAAGTGGCCTCAGTTGTGTTCGACTCTGTGTGACCCCATAGACAGCAGCCCACCAGGCTCCCCCGTTCCTGGGATTCTCTAGGCAAGAACACTGGAGTCGGTTGCCATTTCCTTCTCCAATGCATGAAAGTGAAAAGTGAAAGTGAAGTCACTCAGTCATGTTCGACTCTTCATGACCCCATGGACTGCAGCCTACCAGGCTCTTCTGTCCATGGGATTTTCCAGGCCAGAGTACTGGAGTGGGGTGCCATTGCCTTCTCCACTTCCAAGGAGCAAGCATCTTTTAATTCCATGGCTCTTGTCACTGTCTGCAGTAGTTTTGGAGCCAAAGAAAATAAAGTTTGCCACTATTTCCAATTTTTCACCATCTGTTTGCCATGAAGTGATGGGACTGGATGCCATGATCATAGTTTTTTGAATATTGACTTTAAGCCAGCTTTTTCATTCTCCTCTTTCACCTTCATCAAGTTCTTTAGTTCCTCTTAGCTTTCTGCCATTACAGTGGTGTCATCTGCATATCTGAGGCTATTGATATTTCACCAGGCAATCTTGATTTGAGCATGAGCTTCTTCCTGCCTGGTATTTCACATGATGTACTCTGCAGATAAGTTAAATAAGTAGAGTGACAATATACAGCCTTACGTACCTCTTTCCCAATTTTGAACCAGTACGTTTTTTCCATCTCCGGTTCTGTTGCTTCTTGACCAGCATACACGTTTCTCAGGAGTCAGGTAAGGTGGCTATTGAGAGATTCCTGGGCCATTTTCAGTTTTTGACTATGATGGACAAAGCTGATATAAACATCATTAAAAATTATTTCTAAAATGTATTAGATGAAAATTGCCAAACATAATTATGGCATATTTGAAAAGATTTGTTTTACAGGGTTTTAAGGCTCAGGATAGACAAATATATCCATTCCACACTGGAGTGGATATATAATACTTGCCTGTTGAATTCTATGGACAGAAGAGACTGGCAGACTACAGTCCATAGGGATTGTACAGAGCCGGACATGATTGAGTGACTAATACTTTCACTTTCGTCAACAAGTAGACCCATGAATTGTAATAGAAAGCTGCAAAAAAAAAAAAAAAAAAAAATCACACATACACGCAGGAACTTAATTTATGAGAGGAAACTGTTGAAGAATATTACATCAATCTACAAAAATGAGAATGCTCCCAAAGATCACATCTGGAAAAAAAAAGAATGTTTATACTATGAAATTGGCCACTTCCTCCTTGGAAATTGTTATCTGGAAAAATCTGCTGGCATATCCAGAATTACTTTTTTTTTTTTTTTTTCACCAAAGGATTATGATGAGGATGTGGTTCCCCATTAGCTTGAGTAGATATAGAAGTTACCTGGGTTCTTGAAGATATTAGTCTTCCACTAAAGAGACTACCTGGCAAGGTCTCCTAAGCTTCTACCACATGTGGTCTCAATACAGAGGAATCACTGGTTGTCCTTTTGATCCATGACAGTGGGACAGCAGAGCCTAAGTTCCTGAACATCACCCAGTCTTAGCTGGGTCTTTCAGAGAAAGACCACTAAGAACTGCAAGACCATATGTGGGTCTCCTATGACCACTGTGTGTTCCAGCAATCTGTCCCTATATCTCTCTCCCTGTTTCCTTTGGGGATGGGCCAGGAAGAGAGAGGATAGATGAGCAGAAGAGTTCTTCCAAAGTAGTGAAAACTCAGCAAGGGCACTTCTAATCATGACTTCAATGTCAGCTTATTTTTTATGCCAGTCATTCTTTATTTTTTTAGGTAGTTTATTTATTTTAATTGGGGGATAATTAATTTACAGTATTGTGATATTTTTTGCCATATATCAACATGAATTGGCCACAGGTATACATATGTCTCCCCCATCCTGAACCCCCTCCCATCTGCCTCCCCTCTGGGTCATCACAGAGCACCAGCTTTTGGTGCCCTGCTTCATGCATCCAACTTGCGCTGGTCGTCTATTTTACATATGGTAATGTACCTGTTTTAATGCTATAAGGTTAGTTCTTGAATTTGATTACAGAGTTTGTCCAAGAAATACTAGATTTAGACTGAAAGATTAAAACCCTTAAGTTAAAATTATCTATCTTACTGTCATTGTCAAAAGTAATGAGTATCTTTACAAGAAGTTTGTGTAATAAAAATATTAATATTTGCATACATCTGGCTTGTAGATTTCAGTAAGATGAGAAAAAGTGTTGCTCCTGATTTGATCTCCTTGAGACTCATTTCAGCTGCTTTGCCTTCACCCATATATTAACCTGCATATATAAATTCTCTGTGACAGTGAGCGTTTCTGATTCTTCCAGTTAGGTGGATCTTTAGCTAAGAGGATAGATGTATAAGAAACAAACCAGGATCAATCAGTGAATGAGGGACTTCTGTGGAAGCAGCAGTGCTTCCAGTGTCTTATAAAATTCTTCTAGTATGATATGAAGAAGTCTGGAGAAAAATTCATGATATAAGAAGAAGTGATGAGACAAAATGTAGGAAGCACAAGAGAAAATAATGCTAAATGTGAAGAAGCAGAGGAAAAGAGAAATATAATAAATAAAATATTTCATCACTAATGAAGAACTCCAAAGCACACAGGGTCCACACCCTATAACTTTTATACTGTGAGCAGCACCATGTTTCACTGTGAGTATTCTTAAAATAAATGATAATAACTGTAATCCACGATAGTCAGTAAAACAGTGATATTCACCATGAGACAATCATCACCTACTTCAGAAGAGTTTCTCAAAACTTATCCTTCTTGTAGGCTATTGGAAAGCAAAATACCAAAAGTCCTGCGTAGCAAGCATAATATCATGATTCACCTCTGCTAAGAATAGGAAATCTTTACCCATGTCAATTGGCAAGATGTTCCACAAATGTCAGCATTGTGGCTTATTTTTTTAACTTTATCAATAATATCAATTGTACTCTACTTGATTTTAGCCATTCAGAGAAATACAAATATACACTACATTCTCCAGGGCCTTGGGCCCTGAAAAGAAGACATCAGCTCTAAAAAAGAAAGAAACAGAAAGGTGAAAAGGGAGTCTTTGAGGCTGTTTAACAAAAATGAAAATAAATAAATTAATGTGTGTGTGGTGGATATGAGTTAGGTTTCATCAAAATCACAGTATGATACAGTCACTTTAATACCAAAGACTTTTAAGTTCTATTGCTTTCATTATTTTAAATATATGTTTTTATGATTAATTAGATTATTAGACTATCAAGTATATTCTGATACACCCTGTGGCTATCATACCTGAGTTACTGAGTATGGAAAATTGTATGGATTTGTAGATAGAAATGGAATATCTTTCCCAAAGATTTTGTGTGAAGTTAATAGATAGTCCATGAAAAAAGGGGATTATAATTGATAAGTCTGAGAAATGTTGGTTTAAAAGTTTCAATAACTACGCATTTCAGAATTTCTCAGAAAATTTACAATCTTAATGAGAACTGTAACAAAATATTAATGGAAAATAATGAGCTTAGAGGTTAGTTTGGATGACCAAGCAACAAGATGCTTAAACAGGTGGAACTGGTACTTAACAGGAACTTTAAAAAGTCACTAGTGTTGTAGCATAAAGTGAGGTTGGAGAAACACCTAGATATCCAACTGTGTGAGGTTTGTAGGATCTGTTAAAATTTTGTTATTTTAAGAGAAATGTTAAGGGTTTAAAAGATTTCAAACAGAGAGGCAAATAACCTGGGTGGGGCACTATAGAATGGATTTAAGTGTGGAAGAAACAAAAGAAGAAAGGGACAGGTCAAAAGATTGTGCTAGTATTTGAAATGAGGAACTGCAAGGAGATCCAACCAGTCCATTCTAAAGCAGATCAGTACTGGGTGTTCTTTGGAAGGACTGATGCTAAAGCTGAAACTCCAATACTTTGGCCACCTCATGCAAAGAGTTGACTTATTGGAAAAGACTCTGATGCTGGGAGGGATTGGAGGCAGGAAGAGAAGGTGATGACAGAGGATGAGATGGCTGGATGGCATCACCAGCTCAGTGGACGTGAGTTTGAGTGAACTCCAGGAGTTGGTGATGGACAGGGAGGCCTGGTGTGCTGCAATTCATGGGGTTGCAAAGTGTCGGACATGACTGAGAGACTGAACTGAACTGAACTGAACTGTACTGAAAAGATCTTTCAACTAGAATGGTGCTGAGACATGAATACTTCCAAGAAAATTTTATTAATTGACCCATATATTGTTAAAAAATTAGTATGGGCTATGAAAATAGAGCTGTTCTAGTCAGGAGCTGTATCTTTAAACAAATCATAAGAAACCTGCTTTCCTGCAGCTTACATTCTACTAGCTCCAGAAAGACAAAATCACAAGTAAGCAAACAAATGAATAAGTAATAAATATAGTTAATATGGTAATAATGATTCTGCAGAAAAATACACAAGTACAAAGCTATTTGTAAAAGAATTGATTAGAATACATAGAATGAAAATGAAAGTGTTGAAAATAAAACTAAATTGGACAAAGTACTATTGAGAATAAAGCATAAAGAGAAAAATAAATTTTAAAAATATATGGAAAAAAGATGAGAAAAAGGAAAGATATTTATGATGATCAGTTCAGTTCAGACACTCAGTGATGTCCAATTCTTTGTGAACCCAGGGACTGCAGCAGGCCAGGCTTCCCTGTCTATCACCAACACCTGGAGCTTACTCAAACTCATGTCTATCAAGTTGGTGATGCCATCCAACCATCTAATCCTCTGTCATCCCTTTTTCCTCCAACCTTCAATCTTTCTCAGCATCAGGGTCTTTTTCAATAAGTCAGTTCTTCACATCAGGAGGCCAAAGTACTGGAGTTTCAGGTTCAACATCAGTCCTTCCAATGAACACCTAGGACTGATCTCCTTGAGGATGCACTGGTTGGATCTCCTTGCAGTCCAAGGGACTCTCAAGAGTCTTCTCCAACACCACAGGTCAAAAGCATCAATTCTTCGGTGTTCAGCTTCCTTTATGGTCCAACTCTCACATCCATACATGACTACTGGGAAATCCATAGCTTTGACTAGATGGAGATTTGTTAGCAAAGTAATGTCTCTGCTTTTTATTATGCTATCTAGGTTGATCATAGGTTTTCTTTCAAGGAACAAGTGTCTTTTAATTTCATGGCTGCAGTCACCATCTGCAGTGATTTTGGAGCCCAAGAAAATAAAGTCTGTTCCTGTTTCCATTGTTTCCCCATCTATTTGCTGTGAAGTAATGGGACCAGATGCCATGATCTTAGTTTTTTGAATGTTGAGTTTTAAGCAAGCCTTTTCACTCTCCTCTTTCACTTTCATCAAGAGGCTGTTTAGTTTCTATTCACTTTCTGCCATAAGGATGGTGTCATCTGCATATCTGAGGTTATGGATATTTCTCCCAGCAATCTTGATTCCAGCCTGTGCCTCGTCCAGGCCTGGCATTTTGCATATGTACTTTGCATGTAAGTTAAACAAGCAAGGTGACAATATACAGCCTTGATGTACTCCTTTCCCAATTTGGAACCAGTCTGCTGTTCCATGTCTAGTTCTAACTGTTGCTTCTTGACCTGAGTACAGATTTCTCAAAAGGCAAGCAAGGCAATCTGATATTCCTATCTTTTTAAGAATTTAAACAGTTTGCTGTGATACACACAGTCAACGGCTTTGGTGTAGTCAATAAAGCAGAAGTAGGTGTTATTCTGGAATTCTCTTGCTTTTTCTATTATCCCACATTAGAAAACTGATCATGTTTTGTTGGGTGTTTATTTTAAGTGACATAGTGATATCTCTCAGAGAAGGCAATGGCACCCCACTCCAGTACTCTTGCCTGGAAAATCCCATGGATGGAGGAGCCTGGTAGGCTGCAATCCATGGGGTCACTAAGAGTCCAGCACGACTGAGCGACTTCACTTTCACTTTTCACTTTCATGCATTGGAGAAGGAAATGGCAACCTACTCCAGTGTTCTTGCCTGGAGAATCCCAGGGATGGGGGAGCCTGGTGAACTACCATCTATAGGGTCGCACAGGGTCGGACACAACTGAAGTGACTTAGTAGCAGTGATATCTCTTGGAATACTGAAGCTGTGCCGTATCATGGATGTATACAAAACTGTTTGTATCAAGCAATATTCCTAGAATCACTCAACTTACTGTGTATTAGCTACATGCAGAAAAGGAAAAACCAAACAAAAAAGAGAATAAACAATTGAATAATTTGTCTATTTATAGTTTTACATGCAGAGTAAGAAGTGAATGGATAAGAAGCAAGGAGAAAATTACTGGAAAATTTCCAATGATAGCTTTGTTCAACATTTTTTGGAAAACAGTAGTCATGAAGAAAGAAGAGACTCCATAGGATTAACTTTACTGGGCGAGAAGATACTTTGGGTTTTGCTTATGTTAGCTAATTATTTTAAAGCTCTCTTCAATAGCTCTGTAGCTCCATACTGAATGTTCATGTTATATAGTGTGAGGAATAATCTGTAACAGATGGGCCTCATGCTACATTTAGCATATTGGGTGTGAAAATTATTATAGTAATTAATTTAAAGACCTAAAAGAGAAGCAACAGAAGGCTTCCTAGAAAGTATATTAGGATTTGGAATGTAAAAGTAATGAATACTAAAGCTCTAATACTACTTTTAAAGTAATTGGTGCCATTTAGAATAATCAGAATCATGATTCTTCTTTATATCTTATAGGACCATGTGAGAGGTATAAGAACATATTCTTTAACTTGTAGATTAAAAATGTGAATTGAATACATGCTTATTAAAACAAAAAAAGTCTTAATAAGCTTTCCAGAGTTATATTTTCAACTCTTACTTGTTATTTCCTTTTACTCATCCTTCATTTTCATGACTCCAGACTTTCCCTGTGATTTCCAGTTGTATATTCAATACTGACTATTGGAAAAGTCATATCATCTTTAAGCAAAGCACAGTATATGATACTATATTATTCCTATATTTAATCCACAGCATTTTGCACAGTTTGCACCACAACAAAGAACAGTGCTGAGCCCCTATTATGGCACAATTCCTTAAAGAGACCAACAATTACATAGTTTAAGTTGTCTACATTTGGATTCCAGTAAAGTTAATCCTATGGTTCACTTTAGAGCATGTTGGTCTCTTTAAGGAATTGTGCCATAACAGGGGCTCAGCACTTGCACGTAGGTATCAACAGAAATGGTTCACTTTAGAAAAGCATGAATTCATGGTATCAATATGCTAAATGCAGCATGAGGCCCATCTGTTACAGATTATTCCTCACACTATATAACATGAACATTCAGTATGGAGCTACAGAGCTATTGAAGAGAGCTTTAAAATAATCAGCTAACATAAGCAAAACCCAAAGTATCTTCTCCAGGAAGATCTCACATGCTGTGAAGCAACTAAGACATAGATGGTATAGTCCTTCTCTGTCACACTGGCCACTTCACACTACATACATGTCATGTATCCATTACAATGAACTGGGTTGCACAGTGACTGAATAGTTTATTTTAATGGTCTAAATATTTTTACCTTTGCTATGATGGGTGCTTTCTAGTGGGCATTAGAAAGGTACTGTAATGCCAATTTACTTTTATACCCACGTATATATGCTCATACTCATGATTTCATCCCAGTCTTCCTTGTTTCCCAGTCTTTAGGAGAATTTCCCTTTGCTAATGCTTTTTATGGTCACCTCTCAGGAGAATGTAGCCTTTGTCTATGTCAGTTAGTACTCACATTTGTAAACTAAGCTTGTTTCTTCTTCCTTCAACTGCCCATATGGCATTCTTCCATAAAAACACAGGCTGATATTAAGGGAAGATAACTGGTGCAAAGATGGTTGATGTCGTAATACAACAGCTTATTCTTGTTTATGCTTTTACTACTGTACCTTGCAGTAGATTATTTCTGGGACGTGGTTTGGTACGTCTGACAGAATCCAGCTCATGATGGCAGTTGGTCATTTAGTGTCCCATGATTAAGTCCTCAAAATCACTGCAGATGGTGTCTGCAGCCATGAAATAAAAAGATGCTTACTCTTTGAAAGAAAAGTTATGATCAACCTAGACAGCATATTAAAAAGGAGAGACATTACTTTGCCAACAAAGGGCCGTCTAGTCAAGGCTATGGTTTTTCCAGTGGTCATGTACGGATGTGAGAGTTGGACTATAAAGAAAGCTGAGCGTTGAAGAATTGATGCTTTTGAACTGTGGTGTTGGAGAAGACTCTTGAGAGTCCCCTGGACTGCAGGGAGATCCAACCAGTCCATCCTAAAGGAAATCAATCCTGAATATTCATTGTAAGGACTGATGTTGAAGCTGAAACTCCAATACTTTGGCCACCTGATGCAAAGAGCTGACTTATTTGAAAAGACCCTGATGCTGGGAAAGATTGAAGGCAGGATGAGAAGGGGATGACAGAGAATGAGATGGTTGGATGGCATCACCGACTCAATGAACACGAGTTTGAGTAAACTCTGGGAGTTGGTGATGGACAGGGAGGCCTGGCATGCTGCAGTCCATGGCGTCACAAAAAGTCGGACATGACTGAGTGACTGAACTGACTGACTGATTAAGTCTTCTATGCTTATCCACATCTATGGCAGGTGTCCCCAGCATCCAGGATCTAGTGCCTGATAATCTGAGGTGGAGCTGATGTAATAATAATAGAAATAAAGTGCATAATAAATGTAATGTGCTTGAATCATCCTGAAACCATCCTCACCTCATCCCATCCCACTCAACCCCTGGTCCATAGAAAACTTGTCTTCCGTTAATCTGGTCCCTGGTGCCAAAAAGATTGGGGAATGTTGGTCTAGAAACATACCAAGTGTTGTTTCTCCAAAGTCGTATAATTCTCTGTTGGAAATTTTATGGCCTTCCTTCAGAAACTATAACCTGTGTCATAATGTTTCTAATATTTTTGCCACAAACTCTCACCAAGTTCATAAGATGTGACAGATAATATGGCCACAGTGGCAGCAATGCTTGTGCCATACCTTGGAGCTATTGCAGAGCCCTTTCCTTCTTTAGGTCCCACCTGAAGCTGGAAGTCTTTTGCTTGCCTGGTAAATAGCCAGAGCATATCCCTGGGTGTGACATTTCTATCTCTAGTACTAGAAAAGGTCCACCAGAAATTGTTCTCCCTTCTTTGTAGTAGGAAGTACAAGGTGCAATAATTTGTCTTTTGTTTTGCAGATTATTGTTTTACATGCCCACTAGACCCTTACAATTTTATGAATATAACAGATGTTTGGGTATTCAAAAGATTAATCTTCTGGTCTCTGAAGTGTATGCATCTAACCAAGATTTTCAGTCTGTCCAATTATTGCTTGGCCTACCCAGTCAATACACTGTCATCAATATGAGATCAATCTGATATTCTGTAAGATATTCAGACTGTCAGGGTCACTTTGTATGGTATTATGACAGAGGACAGGGCAGAAAATTAACATGACCTTGGGAGGAAAATGAAAATGTGTACTGCTGGCTGCTTCACATCAGTGCTACAGTATCTAATTCTCCTTTCTTATAAGGATGAAAGAGTTCAGTTTTCCAATCAATGGCTAATATGATGTAGCTGAATATTCTTAATATGCTCTAGCAAAAATACCACCTATTGCATGTTGGCTATAGTCAGGGATACAATATTGTTGAACTTGAAATAGTCTATAATCATTCCCCAGTAGCCATCTTGCTTTTGCAGGGATCACACTGGTGATATAAATGAAGACTGGACAGATTACACCACCTGAATACTTTGGATCCGTAAGAGTACCACTAGTTTTTGCCAAAGACTTTATCCAGGATAAGATATGGTTTTTATTTACTATCTTGCCTGGATGTATGTAACCTCAAAGACTTCTTCCTGATTTACTCATTAAAATAACCTATACCCTAAGACTACGAACACAGTATAGAGATTGTGCCAATTATATATTTGGGGATCAGGAAAATGATCACCAGTTGTCTTTGCAAAATGAAAGTATACACTGCCAATCAGACTTTGGTCAGGACTCCCTTTATTGTCCCGGCCATATGTACTCACACTCCAAAGGTACCATGATAATGGCACTGGCTATGAATGTCCTCTCAGTTTGAGTATCTATGAATCTTCACAATGTCTGGGTATTTTTCCTTGCTCACTGTATACTTAGTGCCTATGTAAATGGCCATACAGAATTTTGAGGACATTACTGAATGATCCATTATTTTGTACACTTGCCATATTGTAATAGGATCTCTCCTTCTGAATATCCAGCCACATGTTCAGTTGATCGATTCCACAGTAGTCAAATAACTCAGTTGTGGAAACTGAACAAAAAAGTCATAGCTTTGTATTGGGTATATGGCCTCAGCTATCCAGTCACTCATCCTTGGTTTTTTCCTGCATAGTATTACCCTTGTCAACTGTCCATTTATTTGGCCATGAAGGACAATATGTTTCATTAGACATCTCCATAATTCTCTGTAGGTCAGAACTTTTTGGATGCCACTTAGACCTTGCAGGTTGTTACAATAATGGTGACAACCCAACCCCTGGACTTCTGGACATTAAATATTTGTATTGTTTTTGCATTCTATCATCCCTATCCTTCTTTTAAGCTATATTCTATAATAGTCTCTCATATAAATTTTTTGGAGTGTTTTGGAATTGAAGAGCTTCTTAGGGATGTAAGAAAAAAAGGTGTATAATTAGGTGCATGCCTCATTACCCAAAGTTTTTCATACCATTCTTTAGCATTTGCCATGGCAATTCTGGTGTTTCAGTTTATTCAGTTAAATTAGCATCATTTTTTCTGTGCATCTAGGAGGCATCTTATCGATCAATTGACACCATTTCCTGGGGTCTCTGCCATGATGTTAAATATTTTCTCTTTGGAGAGTTTTCCCAAGTTAAAAAAAAAAAATTCTCTCCAGTTTTATGGTTGGTATTCTTTATCCTTTGACTTCTTACTAGAGGAGATAAGCTTCTTTGTGTGTAAGGAGGAATCTGGCTTTGATTTCTGGCTTTCAGTTGCCAGTCACCCACCCTCTGTTCTTCATTGTCTTTAAATAGAGAACTGGGGTGCCTCACAATATTCTTTCAATCCCTTATCCTTATAGCTACTATATCTTCAATACATTTCTAATGTCTAACATCACGTGGGCTAGTGCACTCTATTCCACAAGAATAGCTTCACAATTCATCACTGGTGAAAGTTTTAACAACTGGACTGCCACCCTGTGCTAGTGGTTGCCTGCACTTCATTTATCAATAGTTGTACGGTCCTTACTGCCAACCACGTGGTGAATCATCCAACTCTAAAACTTCATTTTATCATTTTCTTTCTTGAGTCATATACTCCCAGTGCAAATATTGCAAGTAGCATTTGCCAGCAGTAGATACTAATATTCAGTTTAAAGTGTACGGTTGTTATTAGAGATCATAGCCAACGGAAGGAAGAAGAAAGAAATATTATTGAGCAGAGGAAGTAGTTGAGCTTCAGTTCTGCAACCCCCCATCTTGATCCATCTGACTAAGAGCCCATTAAGTATTCTTACATCAAGCCAAGACATCAAACCCAACACTTGTGGCACTGCTCTCAGACACAAGATGTGGGTTGCTCTGAGATCTCTGTAGCTGAGGCAGTTCCAGGAGGGCCCCACATCTGGAGAGTGAGTACTTACTGCTCTCCTCAACTGTACAACAAATTCTTCCTTGAAAAGAGAGATGCAATTCTGTATTTAACATAACCTTGTTCTCTGATGTCATGCTATCAGAGAATACACTTTTAACAAATCATTTGTTTGCCCTATTGTTACTTGTTCCTATATTCTCAATAAGAACATTTATAGAAGTTAAATACATCTGACCATTTTAACAGTGATTGTAATTTTACATAAAATCAACATTGACATCATAGAAAAATTAATGATATATTTAAATAAAAATATATATAAACTATATATAAATGAAGGGTATTGAATGATAGTTTGGTCCTATGTATACCAGATCAAAATAAAAACACAGACAAATTATGATAGAGTTCAGCTGCTTATAATGAATACCTGACATAAAACGACAAACAGGGGTAAAATGGGTAATTAGGTTTGTCTTTCTCATTTTACAAGTACTTGGAAGGTAGGTATTACAGGACTGGAAGAGCTGCTCAAAGTCCCAGGCTCCTTTTATCTTTCTTCTTCACTATTCTTAGCCTGAATCTTTCATCCCCATGGTTATAAGATGGTAGCTACACTACAGGTGTGAGATTCTGTATCAGACACAAAGGGAAAACGGTAAATGGTAAAGATGGTTGATGACTGTTTTCTTTCATCAGGAGAAAAAAAAAAATAGCTTTCACAGAAGCCTTCCTCTGGAGATTTATCCTTAGATCTTGATGTTTAGAATCATCACATGGTCACCGCTACCTGCAAGGATGCCCGTAGGTGCAGTTTTCTACCTGAGCACATTGGTACCCAAAACTATGCTAAGATTCCTTTGTTAAAGTAGAGCAGGATGCAACCTGCAGTGTTTGCCGCAGGGCATGTTTAAATTTTTAATTGCCATTGACTCTTAATACTGTTAATATTGTGGAAACACACTTTATAGAGAAATTTAATATTTTTAGCATTATTGATACACACTATGTTCAGCTTATTTCATTTATAGATTGAGCCCAGGTTCACCATATCATTTTGCCCTGAAACTCTTTCAGGTAGTTAACAAAATAAAGGCACATATATCTGATACAATCCTTTCAAATTTAAAGCCATTCTTCCAAGATAAAAAAAAGAAAGGAAATGAACTTTTTTGCAGTTATCTATCAGAAAAACATGTTAACCTTTTAGCCCAGATGGTGTTGAAATGTGCTGTAAAATTTCCCATTCCTTTCATCATGTATCAATAGTAAATGATTTATTTTTAAAAAGTAAAAGAATACAAAACCATACTCCAAAATAAGTTAAACATCCTAGTGGATCAGAAATAGAAACTCAACAAGATAAGGCTAATGCCTGAGGCAGGAGGGCAAGACTTGAGGCAGAAAAGAGAGGTCAGGAGGTCATTATCTGTGGCATAATTGACAACAGAAATGTTCCTCCTGAGATTATAGGTCACCAAAGTCAATTTTATCATGTGAAACTGGGGACTAGAGCCTGGATCTTCTATCCATGTAAAAGTGAAAGTGAAGGTGTTAGTCACTCAATCGTGTCCAACTCTTTGTGACCCTGTGGGCTATAGCTCAACAAGCTCCTCTGTTCTTGG
Organism: Budorcas taxicolor; assembly: GCF_023091745.1. Lineage (NCBI taxonomy): Eukaryota > Metazoa > Chordata > Mammalia > Artiodactyla > Bovidae > Budorcas > Budorcas taxicolor. The sequence continues at coordinate 95,031,821 of NC_068910.1, forward strand.
AATTCTCCAGGTAAGGATAGTGAAGTGGGTTGCCATTCCCTTCTCCAGGGGATCTTCCTGACCCACAGCTTGAACCCAGATCTCTTGCATTGCAGGCAGATTCTTTACCATCTAAGCCACCAGGGGAGCCATTTTAAAATGCAAGCAAAGTTGCTTAATGCAGTCATGCTTAGGGCTCCAATTCCTATCAAGTTTCTTCCTAGAATGTCAAGAGGAAGCAGTCAAAGTCTCAAAGTTAGAAGTTTACTGAAGTCACCTACTAACTTTCCTGTCATCTGCAAGATCCCCAGTAGGACTGGGGTCGGGGCCCTGAATCTATTTTTATACCAGGGAATCCCAAAGCTAACATGTTAGTGACAGGAAAACCACTGGACAGATAGATGAGTTCCAGAGTTTCTCCATAACTCCAGCCCCTCTTGCAGTCATTCTCTAAATTGTTTGAAACCTTTCCCTGTCTCCTTTTATCTTTCTTCAATGGTTTGAATCCTGTTTTGAAAAATACTGATCTTAGAAATTTTAATAACCCCGTCAAAGCAATTTACTTACTTAGCAATATTTTGTTTCTTTAAAAAGATTTTAATTTCAATGTTTCACCTCTGTCATTATTTTAAAAATAAATGTCCTGCCCCACCATAAGATATACTAATGAAATTAAGCAGCATAAGACTATTCTTTCTGCTAGATATATCATTTATCAAATTAATACCACCTAACTATGTTAATAAAGAAGGAAATGGAAACTCATTCCAATATTCTTGCCTGGGAAATCCCATAGAAAGGAGTCTGGTGGGATACAGTCCATGGGGTCACAAAAAGTCTGACACGACTTAGTGACTAAACAACAACAAAATATGTTAAAAATAGATGGCTTTCTTACCGACCAATGAAATGCAAAACTGATTAAATGTGAGAGAAGAAAGCAAATAAATGAGGCAGGATTTCAACAGCATCTGAGCTTAGCAGAGGCAACAAATGTGCTGTAGAAGGCAAAATGTCTGATTAAGCTGAGACAAAGACTAATCTTTGACAGAAATGGAACTCTCCAAACATTATCTTCTTAAGGATCCAGCCTGGAAATTCCAAAGTCATCTTTTTTTGACTCTCCTAAAAACTCTACTTATGCTGAAAAAATATAATAACTTTCTGTGAAAGAAAACTACATGATTTCCTCATCCAAATACCACACTCTTTGAACTAGGTCTTATTTATTTAGCCCTATACTTTTTTGTATTTTCAGTAAATCAGAGCTAATATTGATGTTTCTTCTAAGTTGCAATCCTATGAAACAGATAATACCTAAAGTTTAGTAAATTATTTTTGGTCAGACAAACAAATGCCCCTGTGATTTTGGCAGAAGAGAGTAGCAAATTTCACTTTACTCTGGCTGCCAAAACGGACTAGTTAGAAGCATAAATTATTTGCTTTATCTTTATAGCATATGCAGTCATAACAAAGTAAGAAAAGACTGTAATATAGTTATTTTAATTATGTATACATAAGCAGATATTTAAGTTTTTTCTAAGAGAATTGAGAATTATAGGTAAACATGTTTGCATGTGGACACACACACAAAATGTTAAGCATGTAATCATTTTTGGTAGATCTGATATTCCAATTCTGTTCATTTCAGGGGCAGAGATAGTGTTTATGAAACACTCCACCAGACATCATGTTTAGATTCGATATGAGAATAAATAGATTTTACTGTTACTTGTCTGACAAAATTGTAATGTGTTTCATTGATAATTTGGTCTAGAAAGCTTGGATCATAACAAAGATTGTAATACACCTTTAATTTTTTCTTGGTAGATGGGCACTGGAGTATATGAAGTTTATTTCTGGCATTCTTTCTCCTTATCAATCTCTCTCTCGTTCCTCTCAGACTACTTGCCCTTTGCCTATACTACCCCAAACTTTTTTATAAATCGCCCCAACTCACACAAATTATATCACTGTTGTTGTTGTTCAGTCACTAAATTTTTCTGAAGCACAGCAGGCTTCCCTGTCCATCACTCTCTTCCAGAGTTTGTTCAAACTCATATCCATTGATTTGGTGATGCCATCCAACCGTCTCACCCTCTGTCACCCCCTTATCCTCTTGCCCTCAATCTTTCCCAGCATCAGGATCTTTTCCAATGAGTTGGCTCTTCACATCAAGTGCCCAAAGTATTGAAGCCTCAGCTTCAGCATCAGTCCTTCCAATGAATATTCAGAGCTTATTTCCTTTAGGGTTGACAGGTCTGGTCTCTTTGTCCAAGAAATTATATCATGTTTCAATTCTTTCTAAAAGAGGTCATAAACCATTGGCTCCACACTTCATACAGCTCTTAAATGTCTTGCCTGGTGCTTGCACTGTGGAAACACAAATTGGCAGCAAATACTAGTTCTTAAATCTAGACTTACAGCTTTTCTTGGAAGCAATTAGCAACTTTGAACCTGTTGTTTCTGCCTTCCCACATGACAGTGATTGTTGAGGGCTGACTAGAAGCTGCTCTTCTAGAAAGGTCATGTGGTCCCCAGTTTACAGAGCCTCTTCTAGCCTCCTTTGCATTATATTTGGACTTAGATGTGTCTGCAATTTGCATTAACAGCATGGTCCTGTGGGCCTTTGAGTTTGTGACCCCTATTACATATCTTTCTCTCTCAACTGTCAGCTAAACCCAATTAACATGTTTATTGATAAGACAATATCTCCCACTGGTATGTATTAATTCAAAATACTTGAAAACATTCAACACTTTAAATCTTTCAAAATCTTTATAAAAAATAAGTGTTTAAATGGAACCTCTATTAATATAAGTTATTGTTTCTAGACAAGTCTCTTTCTAAAAACTTCTCAATCATGGGATGGCCATTCTAGCTTCACCATTTGGCCACATGGTCCTCTTACTCCCAACTTTTTGAAACTTCATGTCTATATCTGTAAGTGTAAAATAATTAGATGCTAAGATCTTCTTTCCCTACTTCATTGCCTCCATTTTCATCCTGATTCCTTCTATCTATCCCTTACTTTCTCTTCATTTTAAAATTGAGATTTATTATTTCCTTTGGGAGGATATGTTCTAGAGTCACTCTTAGAGCTTTTTGTATTCCCGAGTTTTTATGAGGCTGTTTGTGTTATAACCATTATACACTGAGTTATGTTTTTTAAAATATGTTAAATGTTTTGTTTCACATATACGGCGGGGATGAATTTTTAAAATATGCAACAGGAGCTCAGTTCAATTCAATTCAGTCACTCAGTCGTGTCCGACTCTTTGTGACTCCACGAACTGCAAAACGCCAGGCCTCCCTGACCATCACCAACTCCCAGAGTTCACCCAAACCCATGTGTATCGAGTCAATGATGCCATCCAACCATTTCATCATCTGTCATCCCCTTCTCCTCCTGCCCTCAATCTTTCCCAGAATCTGGGTCTTTTCACATAAGTCAGCTCTTCGCATCAGGTGGCCAAAGGATTGGAGTTTCAGCTTCAACATCAGTCTTCCCAATGAACATGCAGGACTGATCTCCTTTAAGATGGAATGGTTGGATCTCCTTGCAGTCCAAGGGACTCTCAAGAGTCTTCTCCAACACCACAGTTCAAAAGCATCAATTCGTCAGTGCTCAGCTTTCTTTATAGTCCAACTCTCACATCATACATGACCACTGGAAAAACCATAGCCTTGACTAGATGAACCTTTGTTGGCAAAGTAATGTCTCTGCTTTTTAACATGCTGTCTAGGTTGGTCATAACTTTCCTTCCAAGGAGTAAGCGTCTTTTAATTTCGTGGCTGCAATCACCATCTACAGTGATTTTGGAGCCCAGAAAAATAAAGTCAGCCACATTTCCACTGTTTCTCCATCTATTTGCCATGAAGTGATGGGACTGGATGCCATGATCTTAGTTTTCTGAATGTTGAGCTTTAAGCCAACTTTTTCACTCTCCTCTTTCACTTTCATCAAGAGGCTCTTTAGTTTTTCTTCACTTTCTGCCATAAGGGTGGTGTCATCCGCATATCTGAGGTTATTGATATTTCTCCTGGCAATCTTGTTTCCAGCTTGTACTTCCTCCAGCCCAGCGTTTCTCATGATGTACTCTGCATATAAGTTAAATAAGCAGGGTGACAATATACAGCCTTGACGCACTCCTTTTCCTATTTGGAACCAGTCTGTTGTTCCATGTCCAGTTCTAACTGTTGCTTCCTGACCTGCATACAGGTTTCTCAAGAGGCAGGTCAGGTGGTGTGGTATTCCCATCTCTTTCAGAATTTTCCACAGTTTATTGTGATCCACACAGTCAAAGACTTTGGCACAATCAATAAAGCAGAAAAAACATCTATTTCTGCTTTATTGATTATTGCTTTTTTGATGATCCAGCAGATGTTGGCAATTTGACCTTTGGCTTCTCTGCCTTTTCTAAAACCAGGTTGAACATCTGGAAGTTCATGGTAAGAAGTGTTTAATACCTTTGTATCTCTAAATTTGGTCTTTAGACCATATCTTTAGTTCCAGTGCTGCAACTTCCTATCCAGAGGGAACTACAACTCTAGGCTTGTTAAAGAATTCCTTGTTTAAAAAACTTCCTTCTCCTTAAAGCTATAAAAGATTCCCATGAGATAAAACACATTAAAAAAAAAAATCCCTCTCTGTTTGCATTAAGGGAGGTTCCACTGCTCTCTGACAAGCTTGGATAGGATTGTCTTCATTGAAGCCAGAAGCTTGATGCCTAAAATTTAGTTTCCTTTAGTAATTCATTCAAACTTGGTTACCTGGTTCTCATACAGGTCACTTCCCACCAATTACTGAACCACATAGCCACCCTGCCTCAAGAAAATTACTTGTTTTTTTTTTCCTTCAAATAGACATCATTCTGTTACTTCTAAACTTCAGCATGTTTGCCTTCTTGAATCCCATCTGCTTTATTAATCTGGGTAAGGGTTAAATTTTAGATACTTTCTGAGTTTTCTTTTGTTCCTCAAAAGTAAAGTTTGTTAACAACCTCTGTGGGGAAAGAAAAACAAAAACAAAAATATTAGCAACCTTGTTAGAATGGACACTTTGAAAACAGAATTCTTAGATGACCCCGTGATTCCTTCTTCTTGGTGTGGAAAGTTGTATAATTCTCTCCAGTAATGTATCAGTGAGCCTGACCTAATTAGGTGAAAAGCATTCTAAGATCTATAATTCAGAGTCATGGGAAATCAGAGAGATTTAAAGTGGCATCCAATGCTCATCTGCAAATCTTAAATGAACAAATTGCTACGTTATGGAGAGGGCTGTGTGGTGGGCTACTGTGGGCTTTCTGAAGGATCTCAGAGTGATTCTCAGCTGACAGGCTAGGCTAGGCTAAGCTAAGTTGCTTCAGTTGCATCCAACTCTTAGCCATCTATGGACCATAGCCCACCAGGCTCCTCTATTCATGGGGTTCTCCAGGAAAGAATACTTGAGTGGGTTGCCATCCCCCCCTCTAGGGGATCTTCCCAACCACCAGATTGAGCCTGCGTCTCTTATGTCTTCTGCTTTAGCAGGCAGATTCTTTACCACTAGCACAACCTGGGAAGCTGATAACTAATAATAAAACAGGGACTTTCTTCCTTAAACTTCAAGGAAACAAAATTTAAAGGTAGTCGGTAAGCTTAGAAAAGACCCTGAACTCTAGATGAGAAAATGGCTTGTTTGACATTGATTTCACTTTTGTTGAAGTCTGACCAGAAGACCTAGTTCCACAGCATATAGACATCTGAGACAGCATACAGAAATTGTGAGGCAATAAATGGGTATTTTTTAAACTGCTGATTGTGGTAATTTAATATACATTTTTAAAACTAACCTAGAGATTTCTTATAAGAGCTGGAGAAAAAGACAATATCTCAAAGAGTTACCCTGTACTATCCCTGAGTGTTTCTTACTTAATTGTAATTTCACTCAGGGCAGAGATTTTGTCTTTTTGTCTTTGTAGTCTCAGTATTATTCTTATATCTGTATGATAGTAGAACATACGTCTTCGAATGGATAAATTTATGGATAACATAAATTATCAAACATTATTCTAAGAATTTTTATTACTAAGTTCAGTTCAGTTCAGTCACTCAGTCATGTCCAACTCTTTGCAACCTCATGAACCGTAGCACGCAAGGCCTCCCTGTCCATCACCAACTGCTGGAGTCTACCCAAACCCATGTCCATTGAGTTGGTGATGCCATCCAACCATCTTATCCGCTGCCATCCCCTTCTCCTCCTGCCCTCAATTTTTCCTGGCATCAGGGTCTTTTCAAATGAGTCAGCTCTTTGCATCAGGTGGCCAAAGGATTGGAGTTTCAGTTTCAACATTAGTCCTTCCAATGAACACCCAGGACTGGTCTCCTTTAGGATGCACTGGTTGGATCTCCTTGCAGTCCACGGGACTCTCAAGAGTCTTCTCCAACACCACAGTTCAAAAACATCAATTCTTCAGCGCTCAGCCTTCTTTACAGTCAAACTCTCACATCCATACATGACTATTCTAAGAGCCATAGCCTTGACTAGACAGATCTTTGTTGACAAAGTAATGTCTCTGCTTAAGAATATGCTATCTAGGTTGGTCATAACTTTCCTTCCAAGGAGTAAGTGTCTTTTAATTTCATGGCTGCAGTCACCATCTGCAGTGATTTTGGAGCCCACCAAAAATAAAGTCAGCCACTGTTTCCACTGTTTCCCCATCTATTTGCCATGAAGTGATGGGACTGAATGCCATGATCTTAGTTTTCTGAATGTTGAGCTTTAAGTCAACTTTTTCACTCTCCTCTTTCACTTTCATCAAGAGGCTCTTTAGTTCTTCTTCACTTTCTGCCATAAAACAGAGAAACAAATACTGGGGATGATTTGAGGAAATAGCAGGATTGAATATAATTCTTTTATCAGAGCATATATTTTAGCCAATGTATAAGATAAAGCAAAAGAGATGGAACTTCTATGTATAAAAGAACAAGTAAGGTAAACTATCATACACTTAATATGATTGTTATCACATAATGAGATGTGGATAGTCTATTAATTTCCATTTTTGTTTTAGAAAGGATGCCTGAGGACATGAGAAAACTTCTACTTCTTAGAAACATTTATATATAACCCATAGTAAAGTCATTCTAAGCTTTAACAGTATGAAAGTGCACACACATATATACACACACATAAAATGAATTAACTGAAAACTAGTGTCCCTGAAAATCCTACATTTGAAGTAAGGTATGTGTGAACACGGAAGGCACAGGAGGCATTACAATATAAGGTTATACAGCAACAAAATCTAATACAATTTGAGACTTCATATGGAGAGCAATCATATCAGGGAGTAGGAAGGTAATAGTTCCTCTTTACTAAATTCTAGCAACAGCATTGGGAATACATTGCACATTCAATCCTAGGGATCTCTGGAATGAAAAAAAAGGAAATTCATCAGCTAAAGTTGGTGAGAGAAGAGGAATCGAAGATTGGGGTGTTAGAAGGATTGAGACATTTTGGGAAAATAAGAAAATAACTTATAACATCTAATTGACCCAAACCATCTGAAGTAGGTGAAATTTTCTTCAGTTACATGGAGAGTGTAGTCACAGAGGACACTGAAGAAATTACTAGGGCATTACTTTCCAAAGGTTATCTTGAAAACAATTTCCTTAGGAACCTGAATGGACTCCCAGAAGCAGTTCAACCTTAAAATTTTTCTCCCAAATGATATTTTCTATCACTTCCCACTCTACATTTTTTATTTAAAATTTTTGTACTGTCCAGGACTTTATCCTTTCATTTTTGGAAACTGTCACTCCATATAGAAATTCATCCAAGTTTTGTTCTTCTTTTTATTATTACCTTTATTATTAACAATGAAAAGACTGACAGTTTTAAATTTTAGGACAGTTAAAGATGCATATATTCTTAATTAGGAGATGATGAATTTGCTAATCTGATTATGCAACTAAAATATAAACAATATTGGTGATGACATATTAAATTGTTATGCATTTAATTATGCTTTAGAAAAATCTAGAATGTAAAAATACAAAATGGCAGGATGCTGTTCCTTAATACTTAAGTATTTCCAAATCCTAAAATAAATGCATTAAGCCATTGGCTTCATTTTCACAGTCACGACTCTCTGACGGCCATGTTTATACTGTAGTTTAATTTATTTCTTCTCTTTCCTAAATATATTCAATTTTTATTGCAATCATACCTCAACAAAGCTTGGAAAAATTTTTAAGCAATAAGAAGTACACATAATCTTAAAAAAATCTTTAAAAATTATTAGAATAGCATACATTGAATGGATCATTATCAGAGTATTTTGTAAAATGCCTAAAATTACTTTAAAATGTTCAATTATTTCCCTCATGCTGCTTGCATTTAACACTTGGAACACTTGTTTTATTCTCGCATGCTTAATGAGTTCTTCATCATGTCCCTTCTGAAAGAAGTAAGCCTACTCAACAGGGACTTGCCCTTGTGAGGATCTTTCAGGTTTCTGTAAGGTGGATAATTCTTGCCTTCCAGTCTCCTAATAGAGCAGTGTGTATACTGCATGTCTCCCCTATAAAGCTCCTCCCTCCTCCTCCTAACTTCCTTTACAGTTTTATTCTTTGAAAGAAGAAACCATTCAAAATGTTACCTCCTTGCTTGGGCCTTTAGAGCAACGAGTCATTTCTATGATATCTCTTGTGACTGATGTGAGAGAAGTGTAAGAAATTGAATCACAGTCTTTCAAGAGCAGAAGGATTTGCCTGCCACAAGAGGGCTAAATGATAACCCTCAAGTCCTCTTACTGAGCAATTGTGTTTCCATTCCATAAGTAGGTAAAGGGTTTTTAAACCGCATTTTCTTTGTAATAACTTATTTTCCTTTAAGCCAGTTCATTTTTATCAAAAAGAGTTCCACCATATATCTTAAGACTGTTACCCAATACATGATCCTGTCATTTATGTTGTTGTTGTTCAGTCACCTAGTCGTGTCCCACTATTTATACCAGTTGTGAAATTGGTAAATACAAGAAGTTTCAATTGGGATAAATGAAGGCAGTTAGTGTTAATGATTCACCTCTCAGTAAATTCTTGTAATTGATTTCACAGAGGTCTTTCAACTCATTGGAGGCATCCATATAGAAATCCATTGCCTTTTCTCATATCATAGCTATCCAATGTAAAATTCCCTTTGCTGGTAGGAAATGAATGCCCTGGATAAAATTTCATTTTGATTCCCTTTTTGAAAGGTAACTTAGGTCTGGAATTTAGTGTGGTCAATTAGATTTCAATCTAATATTGATTTTTAAACTAATCCCTCCTACTCCAGCATAGGTGAAACCCATAGCTCTGGACTGAGTGTATGCAGTTGTTTATTCTCTTTCAATTCCTTCCATTTCTCTAGGATTTTCTCCTGTCTACTGTGAGAAGAAGGGGAAAAGAAAAGATTTCTTATAGCAGCACTCTTAGGGAGTAGGTTATCTTTCATGTCAGTAATAAATGTTGCTTACTTTGTGAGTAATTGCAAAGCTATGAAGGCAGGGTTGCCGACTGTCGGTATTCCTCCCAGTGGTTTCATAGTTCATGGCTCAGTCCACGGCTGTTTATTGTGCAGAGAGGTCCTAACAGGTCTTGCTGGTGAACATCTCCCTAGGACGTGGTGGTTCTTTCAGAGATATGACTGCATTATCTGACTGTTTTCCACATGGTGACATCACACTACATTACTCAGATAGGCTCAGTCCCCACTGATTGCATACTCCCTGATCTCAACTGGAAACCTGGAAACCCTCGTCCAGTTCAGGGCACAGCCAGGAAAGGTAGAATACATTTTCCCTACCTTTTCAAGACAAGAGAATCGGAACAGATATCCTCTCTCTCCCTGCCTCATTAGAGCACAATTTTTGTCTACACTGTCCTTTTCCTACACAGATTAGCCCATGCTATACATAAAGTGAAGTCGCTCAGTTGTGTCCAACTCTTTACATCCCCATGGACTGTAGCCTACCAGGCTCCTCTGTCCATGGGATTTTACAGGCAAGAATACTGGAGTGGGTTACCATTTCCTCCCCCAGGGGATCTTCCCAACCCAGGGATAGAGCCCAGGTCTCCTTCACTGTAGGCAGATGCTTTACTGTCTGAGCCACCAGGGAAGTTCCAGTTGAGCTATTTCAAATCCTGAAAGATGATGCTGTGAAAGCGCTGCACACAATATGCCAGAAAATTTGGAAAACTCAGCAGTGGCCACGGGACTGGAACAGGTCAGCTTTCATTCCAATCTGAAAGAAAGGCAATACCAAAGAATCCTCAAACTACCACACAATTGCACTCATCTCACATGCTAGTAAAGTAATGCTCAAAATTCTCCAAGCCAAGCTTCAGCAAAACATGAACTGTGAATTTCCAGAGTTCAAGCTGATTTTAGAAAATAAGCATGCGTCCAAATGGAGTAAGGTGTTGATCCTAGCTTTTGAAAGGCAGTTACAAATTCCAGATGTTTTTCTTAAAGTTCTTCTTCCTTGGATGTGGGAACATGCTTAGTTGCTCAGTGGTATCCTGCTACTTGCAACCTAATGGACAATGGCCTGCCAGGCTCCTCTGTTCCTGGAATTTTCCAGGCAAGAATATGGGAATGAGTTGCCATTTTCTACCCCAAGGAAGTAATGATCAAAATTCTCCAAGCCAGGCTTCAGCAATACATGAACTGTGAACTTCCTGATGTTCAAGCTGGTTTTAGAAAAGGCAAAGAAACCAGAGATCAAATTGCCAGCATCCGCTGGATCATGGAAAAAGCAAGAGAGTTCCAGAAAAACATCTATTTCTGCTTTATTGACTATGCCAAAGCCTTTGACTGTGTGGATCACAATAAACTGTGGAAAATTCTGAAAGAAATGGGAATACCAGAGCACCTGACCTACCTCTTGAGAAATCTGTATGCAGGCCAGGAAGCAACAGTTCCAACTGGACATGGAACAACAGACTGGTTCCAAATAGGAAAAGGAGTACGTCAAGGCTGTATATTGTCACCCTGCTTATTTAACTTATATGCAGAGTACATCATGAGAAACGCTGGACTGGAAGAAACACAAGCTGGAATCAAGATTGCCAGGAGAAATATCAATAACCTCAGATATGCAGATGACACCACCCTTATGGCAGAAAGCAAAGAGGAACTAAAAAGCCTCTTGATGAAAGTGAAAGAGGAGAGTGAAAAAGCTGGCTTCAAGCTCAACATTCAGAAAACGAAGATCATGGCATCTCGTCCCATCACTAATTGGGAAATAGATGGGGAAACAGTGGAAACAGTGTCAGACTTTATTTTTTTGGGCTCCAAAATCACTGCAGATGGTGACTGCAGCCATGAAATTAAAGACACTTAACTCCTTGGAATAAAAGTTATGACCAACCTAGTTAGTATATTGAAAAGCAGAGACATTACTTTGCCGATTAAGGTCCATCTAGTCAAGGCTATGGTTTTCTTGTGGTCATGTATGGATGTGAGAGTTGGACTGTGAAGAAGGCTGAGCACCGAAGAATTGATGCTTTTGACCTGTGGTTTTGGAGAAGACTCTTGAGAGTCCCCTGGACTGCAAGGAGATCCAACCAGCCCATTATGAAGGAGATCAGCCCTGGGATTTCTTTGGAAGGAATGATGCTAAAGCTGAAACTCTAGTACTTTGGCCACCTCATGTGAAGAGTTGACTCATTGGAAAAAAACTCTGATGCTGGGAGGGATTGAGGGCAGGAGGAGAAGGGGACGACTGAGGATGAGATGGCTGGATGGCATCACGGACTCGATGGACGTGAGTCAGTGAACTCCGAGAGATGGTGATGAACAGGGAGGCCTGGTGTGCTGCGATTCGTGGGGTCGCAAAGAGTCGGACACAACCGAGCGACTGAACTGAACTGAACTGAACTGATAGCCCAAGAGGATACCTCAATTGCAACTTAATGACTGCAGACCCAGCTAAGCCAGTTTTCTGACCAACAGAAGTTGTGAAAGTAAAATATATTTGTTTTAGCTCTTTAAGTTTTATGACTTTTTGATGCTATAATAGATAACTATTATGAATAGTTTTAATAATATATCATTGCTAATTTCTAGATTTTGATGTGGAAAATACATACCAGTATATACACCAATTATATTTTCTGCAGAAATTCATTCCTTCATTAGTACAGATAATCAAGAGTTAACTGAACAGAAATAAAGTATAGGAGGTAGCAAGGGAGTATTCTGAACCCAAGGCAAACTCATTTATTTCCTAGTTTGACATTAACCATTGATATTAAGGAGCATGAATTCAAAATTAATGATATTTGTCATCAGGTATCAATCTTCACATTCAGTTCAGTTCAGTTCAGTCGCTCAGTTGTGTCTGACTCTCTGCGACCCCATGAATCGCAGCACGCCAGGCCTCCCTGTCCATCACCAAATCCCAGAGTTCACTCAGACTCACGTCCATCGAGTCAATTATGCCATCCAGCTATCTCATCCTCGGTCGTCCCCTTCTCCTCCTGTCCCCATTCCCTCCCAGCATCAGAGTCTTTTCCAATGAATCAACTCTTCGCATGAGGTGAACAAAGGACTGGAGTTTCAGCTTTAGCATCATTCCTTCCAAAGAAATCCCAGGATTGATCTCCTTCATAATGGACTGGTTGGATCTCCTTGCAGTTCAAGGGACTCTCAAGAGTCTTCTCCAACACCACAGGTCAAAAGCATCAAATCTTCGGCATTCAGCATTCTTCACAGTCCAACTCACATCCATACATGACTACTGGAAAAACCATAGCCTTGACTAGACAGACCTTAGTCGGCAAAGTAATATCTCTGCTTTCAATATGCTATCTAGGTTGGTCATAACTTTTCTTCCAAGGAGTAAGCGTCTTTAAATTTCATGGTTGCAATCACCATCTGCAGTGATTCTGGAGCCCCAAAAAGATAAAGTCTGACACTGTTTCCCCATCTGTTTCCCATAGAGTGATGAGACCAGATGCCATGATCTTCGTTTTCTGAATGTTGAGCTTTAAGCCAACTTTTTCACTCTCCTCTTTTACTTTCATCAAGAGGCTTTTTAGTTCTTCTTCACTTTCTGCCATAAGGGTGGTGTCATCTGCATAGCTGAGGTTATTGATATTTCTCCTGGAAATCTTGATTCCAGTTTGTGTTTCTTCCAGTCCAGCGTTTCTCATGATGTACTCTGCATATAAGTTAAATAAGCAGGGTGACAATATACAGCCTTGACGTACTCCTTTTCCTATTTGGAACCAGTCTGTTGTTCCATGTCCAGTTCTAACTATTGCTTCCTGGCCTGCATACAGATTTCTCAAGAGGCAGGTCAGGTGGTCTGGGATTCCCATCTCTCTCAGAATTTCCACAGTTTATTGTGATCCACACCGTCAAAGGCTTTGGCATAGTCAATAAAGCAGAAATAGATGTTTTTCTGGAACTCTCTTGCTTTTTCCATGATCCAGCAGATGTTGGCAATTTGATCTCTGGTTTCTTTGCCTTTTCTAAAACCAGCTTGAACATCAGGAAGTTCATGGTTCACATATTGCTGAAGCCTGGCTTGGAGAATTTTGAGCATTACTTTACTAGCGTGTGAGATGAGTGCAATTGTGTGGTAGATTGAGCATTCTTTGGCATTGCCTTTCTTTGGGATTGGAATGAAAACTGACCTTTTCCAGTCCTGTGGCCACTGCTGAGTTTTCCAAATTTGCTGGCGTATTGAGCGCCACACTTTGACAGCATCATCTTTCAGGTTTTGAAATAGCTCAACTGGAATTCCATCACCTCCACTAGCTTTGTTCCTAGTGATGCTTTCTAAGGCCCACTTGACTTCACATTCCAAGATGTCTGGTTCTAGATGAGTGATCACACCATTGTGATTATCCAGGTTGTTAAATATTAAGATATTTTATTTTCAATAATTATGTTTTAATTCATGCATTTCAGCCCCTCCATATTAGATTTTCATTTATGCAAACACTTCTCTTTAAAGCTGTCCATTAGATGACCTGTTTACATGTCTACCTTTTCATCATAAAATAGAAAAAGTAGAATTGTTCATATATAATAAACATATATCTATAGAATTTTTTATTCCTATGCTTACACTCACTATTTTGAAAATATTTTTATAAACAAAATTTTATGTCAATGCTTTCTTTCTTCAATTAATTGTTTTTAAACAATTTTACTAGGTGGTTGATAATTCATTAGTATAGCTGCTGAGATAAATATTCCTAAGCTGAATCCATGAAGACCAAATGAGACTCTTTGTGGTATTCATGAATCCTATAGTATCTATAAATAGAAGGAACAATCATGCAATATAGTTCAGATTTAGGCAACATACAGTTCTTATATTTTCAAAAGGAACATGGATCAGTTCTGGGAACAATATGCCTTTACATTATGTGACCTTGATTTTTTTCTTTTCCTTTCTGCTCTTCTGCTCTTTTTTTTTTTTTTTTTTTTTTCTTTTTTTGTACTCTATCTCCTGCTTTCTTCATTCAATACTTTCTCTCTGGGTCTTTTATTCTGTTTTTGTTTTCTGAGCCTTCATATTCCTGCTTTTTCTCCATCATTCAATACTATTCTGCAAAGATAGATTCAGGACAGATGTCTGTCTTTTTCAAAATTACCTTTCTTCATGATATTGAAAGATTTCATGGAACTATATGATTTGAAAATCATTACAAAGCTTAAGAAAGTGAGCACTAATTGGGCCAAATGTAATGTAAGATTTTGTTATAGTTTTTATTGGCATATAGTTGATTTACAATGCCGTTATTTTCAGGTATACAAGAAAGTGAGTCAGTTATACATATATGTATTTCCTCTGTCTTTTTTTTTTAAATTGTCTTCCTATATAGGCCATTACAGAGTATTGAGTAGAGTTCCCTGTGCTATACAGCAGGTTCTTATTAGTTATCTGTGTTATATATAATAGTGTGCATGTGTCAATCTCAATCTCCCAATTTATCCCTCCACCCCTTATCTCCTGATATTTAGAAGTTTACTGTTTACAGCTATGACATTACTTTTCTTTTGTAAATAAATTCATCTGTACCATTTCTTTAGATTTTACATATCAGTGACATCATATGATATTTGTCTTTTTGTGTCTGACCCACTTCTCCTAGTATAATAATCTCTAGATCCAACCATGTTTCTACACATGGCAAGATTTTTGTACATGTTTCTATCCTGCTAATACCACCAACATTTTTAAACCTAATGATATTATTGGAACCACTTCTGATATCTAGGCTGCATGATTTTGTAGTCAGAGGGAAAAGTCACATGGAGTAATAAAAATGTACATCAGCATCAGTGTCAGTTGTCTTGCTGTTCTCTAGAAGTACATAGTGATATGGGAGTTATGAAACCCTTTATTAGAACATCAGTCTTGAAAAATACTTCTTAAAGCATATTGAAGTCTGTGTGGCTTTTTGTAAACATCTTAATTTTAGGAAATTTGGCAGAATGTTTAATTACCAGAAGGAGATCATGCTATTAATCAAATTTGGAATTGCTACCATTACAAATAAACGATTGTAGGCAAATTGAGGATTTAATTACTTCTTTCAGATGCAACATTCTGTTTGCTTTGTCTTTTGAAATTGTCCCCAAATGAAGACTGTGCAATAACATCTTGAAGGGAGTACTGATAAACCTCTTTTAATTTGTTTCCATGCCTTAAAGATTCTACTCCTATTAAAAAGAAATGGCTTGTTGATAAGAAAGCAGTTCAGTATTATGACAGATTCAGTCTCCCCAAACAACTGACTTTCATCTTGGCACCAGTGAAAGATTATTGCCTCAGATGATATTTATTTTGCTGGGTCTCATATAGCTTACACTCCATAGTTGAGTCAAAATGTTAAAAGAATAAAATGGTCAGAGAACTCTAAGAAATCTTATTAATTTTGTAATGGTGTTGAAAGCTTACCAAAGATTTTTGTTCTCTAAAGCTACTGTTTTGAGCAAATCAGAGGGGATTTCTTTTTAACTGCTGAAAACAAGGAGGGGTTTCTCTGGTTTGCTGTTTATAAAATGGCAAATGAAAAAAAAAAAATGGCAAATGTGGGGTCTATGGAGGTCTTGTGGAAGCTTTTCTGACTAGTTGTGATTTTTTAGATACACACACATATGTGTACATGTGTTCAGACACATGCACACATATACTCATATTCACACATGTGTGTACACATATGCATGTATATGAGATGCACATATATGTAAACACAAACATGTGTATGTGTGTATATATGTATATGAAAGTTAAAAAGAAAGTGTTAGTCACTCAGTCGTGTCCAACACTTTGTGACCCCACAGATTGTAGCCCACCCTCCAGGATCCTCTGTCTATGGAATTATTCCAGGCAAGAATACTGGAGTGAGTTGCCATTCCTTTCTCCAGGAGATCTTTCCGACCCAGGGTTCGAACCTGAGTCTCCTGTAGGGAACCAGGGAAGAACTTCAGCGATCAATACAAAGAAATAAAGGAAAACAACAAAATGGGAAAGACTAGAGATCTCTTCAAGAAAATTAGAGATACCAAGGGAACATTTCATGCAAAGATGGACTCGATAAAGGACAGAAATGGTATAGACCTAACAGAAGCAGAATATTAAGAAAAGATGGCAAGAATACACAGAAGAACTGTACAAAAAAGATCTTCATGACCAAGATAATCACGATGGTGTGATCACTCACCTAGAGCCAGACATTCTGGAATGTGAAGTCAAGGGAGCCTTAGAAAGCATCACTATGAACAAAGCTAGTGGAGGTGATGGAATTCCAGTTGACCTAATTCAAATCCTGAAAGATGATGCTGTGAAAGTGCTGCACTCAATATGCCAGCAAATTTGGAAAACTCAGCAGTGGCCACAGGACTGGAAAAGGTCAGTTTTCATTCCAATCCTAAAGAAAGGCAATGCCAAAGAATCCTTAAACTACCTCATAATTGCATTCATCTCACATGCTAGCAATGTAATGCTCAAAATTCTCCAAGCCAGGCTTCAGCAATATGTGAACCATGAACTTCCTGATGTTCAAGCTGGTTTTAGAAAAGGCAGAGGAACCAGAGATCAAATTACCAACATCTGCTGGATCATAAAAAAAGCAAGAGAGTTCCAGAAAAACATCTATTTCTGCTTTATTGACTATGCCAAAGCCTTTGACTATGTAGATGACAATAAACTGTGGAAGATTCTGAGAGAGATGGGAATCCCAGACCACCTGACCTGCCTCTTGAGAAATCTATATGCAGGTCTGGAAGCAGCAGTGAGAACTGGACATGGAACACCAGACTGGTTCCAAAGAGGAAAAAGAGTACATCAAGGCTGTATATTGTCACCTTGCATATTTAACTTATTTGCAGAGTACATCATGAGAAACACTGGACTGGAAGAAGCACAAACTGGAATCAAGATTTCCAGGAGAAATATCAATAACCTCAGCTATGCAGATGACACCACCCTTATGGCAGAAAGTGAAGAGGAACTAAAAAGCGTCTTGATGAAAGTGAAAGTAGATGTGAAAGATGAAAGTAGAGTGAAAAAGGTTGGCTTAAAGCTCTACATTCAAAAAACTAAGATCATGGCATCTGGTCCCAGCACTTCATGGGAAATAGATGGGGAAACAGTGGAAACAGTGTCAGACTTTATTTGGGGGGGCTAAAAATCACTGCAGATGCTGATTGCAGCCATGAAATTAAAAGACGCTTACTCCTTGGAAGGAAAGTTATGACCAACCTAGACAGCATATTCAAAAGCAGAGACATTACTTTACCAACAAAGATCCATCTAGTCAAGGCTATGGTTTTTCCAGTGGTCATGCATGAATGTGAGTGTTGGACTGTGTGTGAAGAAAGCTGAGCACCGAAGAATTGATGCTTTTGAACTGTGGTGTTGGAGAAGACTCTTGAGAGTTCCTTGGACTGCAAAGAGATCCAATCAGTCCATCCTAAAGGAGATCAATCCTGGGTGTTCATTGGAAGGACTCATGCTGAGGCTGAAACTCCAATATTTTGGCTACCTCCTGCGAAGAGTTGACTCGTTAACAGACCCTGATGCTGGGAGGGATTGGGGACAGGAGGAGAAGGGGACAACAGAGGATGAGATGGCTGGGTGGCATCACTGATTCGATGCAAATGAGTTTGGGTGAACTCCAGGAGTTGGTGATGGACAGAGAGGCTTGGCGTGCTGCGATTCATGGGGTCGCAAAGAATCGGACACGACTGAGAGACTGAACTGAACTAATATATATGTGTGTGTGTGTGTGTATTCATACTCATATGTATATGAATATTTAACAGTACAAATATGAATAAACAGAAAGTATAAATAAAGTAGTTGAGGGAAATCGTGTTTATGACTGTGATGAACACATACATGGCCTTAGCTATTATTAAAGTGATAGAAATGCCACAAGTGGTTGCTTATGAAAAAAATGTGTTGTATTTTTAGGAGTCAATATAGGGATTAATAGCAAGTGAATTCCAGCAGGTAAAGGAGTAGCAATATTAATAGAGAATATATATTGTCTTGAATATCTATAACTAATGCATAGTGGAAACCTCCCTATTTCTTTTATTTTGTGTTTTCATGCATTGTTTCCAGTCTACACTTTGGTCAAAAGAATCATGTTGTCATCAGGCCTTGGATACTAAGAATGGATTGAAGTCATGAAAATCCATGGTCTTCCTCATACCTCTCAATATGTTTTGCATACATTTTATTTCTGTTTAGAATTGACCCTTGTGAAAATTCCAGGTGGCCCTAGTGATAAAGAAACAGCCTTCCAATGGAGAAGACATAAGAGACATGGGGTCAATCCCTGGGTCAGGAGGATTCCCTGGAGGAGGAAATGACAGCCCACTCCAGTAATTTTGTCTTGAGAATACCATCGACAGGGGAGCCTGGAAGGCTACAGTTCATACGGTTGCAAAGAGTCAAACACTTCTGAAGCATGTGTATGCATTGTGAAAATTAGATGATAAAAGTAATTTTATTTTGTTCATTTGTTTGTTTTCTTCCCAATGCCTCAAGGCTTTCACTGCTCCAAGTCTTCTAGGTTCATTCATCTAGTCCACAAATATTTACTGAGCATATCTTATGCCAGACACTCAGCTAATTTCTAAATATACTTTGAATAAACAAAAATTTTTTAAAGTAAAATTTCTTGCCTTTTCTGAGGGAAGGGGGCTGGATCCCAATTTAATCAATTACCACCTGTAATATTTAGATACACTTAGAATAAAGGAATGAGTTTCCTGCTAATTTCTAATAAAATGATTTATTATCATTGTAATTTTATTATATTTATATCTTTTGATGACAATTTCCTAGAAATACAGTATTATTTAATTTCTAAAGTGCACTTGCTATGTATGTGTTTATGTATACATAGATATAAGTATTAAATGGAACATATATTATCTCAAAATTATTTATTTTGGGGCCCAGAATTTTTTAAAGAATACTTCAATGATTTTTTTCCAAAAAATTTTAAACAGACTCAAAATATTAATATTTTTATCCCAGAAACCTATAGAGTTTATTTTCTTTCTCCAAAAGGTAGGTACAAGACACCATCCCCTGTAGGTTTGTTGTTGTTGTCTTTTCTGAGATTCTGTACTTCAGGAAGCTTTTGGAATTCTATTTGCATTTATCCATCATCTATGGTGCTTGCCTGTTGGCTCAGATGGTAAAGAATCTGCCTGCAATGCAGAAGACCAGATTTTATCCCTGGGTCAGAAAAATCACCTGAAGAAGAGAATGGCTACCCACTCCAGTATTCTTGCCTGGAGAATTCCATGGATAGAGGAGCCTGACAGACTGCGTTCACTGGGTCGCAAAGAGTTGGACACAACTGAGTAACACTTTCACTTTTCAGGGTCTATAGTCTCCTCTGTGCCTTTGTCCATGCATCTTTCTCATAGTTAGAATTTACAAAACCATACTATAAAAATGTGTCATTCTCATTTTGCAAAATTTTTGGTAGAAAATAAGCTGATAAACAGGAGAAGGCGATGGCATCTCACTCCAGAACTCTTGCCTGGAAAATCTCATGGATGGAGCAGCCTGGTACGCTGCAGTCCATGGGGTAGTGAAGAGTTGGACACGACTTAGCGACATCACTTTCACTTTTGACTTTCATGCATTGGAGAAGGAAATGGCAACCCACTCCAGTGTTCTTGCCTGGAGAATCCCAGGGACTGGGGAGCCTGGTGGGCTACCGTCTATGGGGTCGCACAGAGTTGGACATGACTGAAGCGACTTAGCAGCAGTAGCAATAGCAAGCTGATAAACGTAAATATAAGATAAATTATGACATGTAATACACAGTAAGTATTTAGTCTCTTAGACAATTGTTTATAGCATGCTTTAATTTTGAATACAGAATTTTACAATTTCTTATGTAGTTTTAACCATGTCAATATTTCAATATTTCAGATATGCTTTTATTTTATACAAGGATTAGTTTTCAGGTATTTATCTGATTCTGTGATCACTGAAAAAACTAATGATTTGAAGCAAAGCTCCTACTTTAAATGTTGAATGTAATCAAAGAAGGAAATAAAATATGAAAGGAAATAAATAATAGAAAAATATATAAAGGACCATAAAATCTTGAAGGATGGACCTACCATTTTCCAAGTGCCTCAGTCATGAGTATGCTATTTTACAGATACGCTGTATGGAAAAGTGATAGATAATTTCTACTGCCCATTTGCATCTTATTTCACTGATAGGTAGGATAGAATTACTATAGGGTTTAGCCTGTAGAATTTCATGAATAGAGCAACCTGTTAAGCTACAGTCCATGGTGTCACAAACAATTGGACACAACTAAATGACTAATATTTTCTCACTTTTTTCAGTGAAGGTTCAAGTTTGACCAAAGTTCCAAATGATAGTTCTCTGTCAGGGGACCCTCTAAAGCTCACAGAATGTACAGAATAAACATTTAGTATTTAAATTATAAATTGTAAAATATGTTCTGAGTAATCATGTTTGTTTGAAATCAGGGAAACAACATACAAAGCAAGCCATGGAAAGCAAATCTGGAAAATGTTTTAAAATATTTTAAAGTTCTATAAGCAAATTTACACCAACAAAAAATCTGCATAAAGTGAATAATTTGAATACAATGTGATTAAAATAGTGACAAGGCCACTACTTTGAAGAGTTCATGATTATTTCTCTATTCTTTTTGGGAATTATAGAAATAATAATAAAGATGTATGACTGTGCGACTTTACTTTCACTTTCCACTTTCATGCATTGGAGAAGGAAATGGCAACCCACTCCAGTGTTCTTGCCTGGAGAATCCCAGGGACAGCGGAGCTTGGTGGGCTGCCGTCTATGGGATCGCACAGAGTCGGACACGACTGAAGTGACTTAGCAGCATATTTTATACACAAGGCATAATAGAACTTCTGACTCATCCCACTATGTTTTGTCAGCAGTCTAGAACAGTAGTCACAGATGGGCATGAAATTTAAATAAAAGAGAAGTAAGATGAGTGGCAAGATAGGCACTAATAGTACTGGTAGGTAGGGAGAGCTACAAAAATAAAAATAAAATTCCTGGCAGACTGTGTAACAATTATCCAGGAAGTGATAACAGAATAGTAAAATACTACTTTGTAAAAGTAGATAATATACACAGTTATAATTATGTATAAAGAATGCATGTCTAACCTTACCTGTGTATTTTTATTTGATTAACTATTCAAATATTAAGTATATGCTTACTATGCACCACACCCTGCTCTAGCTACTTCAGAAAAAGACAAGGAGTAAAGCAAACCAAAGCACATGTTTTTATGGACCTTACTTTCTAGATGGAGGACTGACAAGGAACATGCTAGTTAAGCAAAATGAATAGTAATTTATACAGCCTATATAAATACTGATTTGGCCAAAAAGTTTGTTCTGGTTTTTCCATACCTTCTTACAAAAAAACCCAAACAAACTTTTGGTCAACCCAATAAAGCCTATATTGGAAATTTATATAGAGTACTATATGCAACAAATATATAGTAATATAGATGGTGCTACCTGTTAAGCAGAGACACAAAGTAGAGAAAGGGAATGAGAGTTCAAATTTAATATGGTGGTACCAGAAGGTATCATTTTGAATAAAGACATGGGGACAGTGAGGGACTAGCTCTACATAATGTGGGAATATAGTATTTTGGGTGTTTGAGCAGCAAGGAGATGGGGTGTGAGTGAGTAGAGCATGCTTGAGGAAGAAGAGTGGGCAATTTTCTTGGAGCCATGGAGGAGCAAGAGTGACCTAGGATGGGACATGACTCAGCTGTTATAAGTCAAATGATGTAGTCCTATGAGCTCAAAGGATTCTGACTTTTACTGTGTGAAGAGGAAAGCACATGAGGAACACGATTTATGTTTTAAATATAAATTGTTGAAAACATTTTAAGTTGATTGTGGCATGTTGATTGTTGTGATGTTATTGTGACTGTATGCATATGCTATATGTTTTGCCAAGAGAACGCACTGGTGATAGCAAACACCCTCTTTCAACAACACAAGGGAAGACTCTACACATGGACATCACCAGATGGTTAATACTGAAATCAGATTGATTTTAATCTTTGCAGCCAAAAATGTAGAAGCTCTATACAATCAGCAAAAACAAGACCAGGAGCTGACTGTGGCTCAGATCATGAACACCTTATTGTCAAATTCAGACTGAAATTGAAGAAAGTGGGGAAAACCACTAGACCATTCAGGTATGACCTAAATCAAATCCCTTATGAATATACAGTGGAAGTGAAAATAGATTCAAGGGACTAGATCTGATAGACAGAGTGCCTGAAAACTATGGAGGGAGGTTAGTGACATTGCACAGGAGGCAGTGATCAAGACCTTCCCCAAGGAAAAGAAATGCAAAATGATTGTCTGACGAGGCCTTACAAATAGCTAAGAAAAGAAGAGAAGCTAAAGGCAAAGGAGAAAAGGAAAGATATACGCATTTGAATGCAGAGTTCCAAAGAATAGCAAAGAGAGATGAGAAAGCCTTCCTCAGTGAACAGTGCAAAGAAATACAGAAAAACGACAGAATGGGAAAGACTACAGATCTCTTCAAGAAAATCAGAGATACCAAGGAAACATTTCATGCAAAGATGGGCACAATAAAGAACAGAAATTGTACAGACCTACCAGAAGCAGAAGATATTAAGAAGAGGTGGCAAGAATACACAGAAGAACTACACAAAAAGATCTTCATGACCCAGATAACCATGACGGTGTGACTAGGACCCAGAGCCAGACATCTTGGAATGTGAAGTCAAGTGGCCTTTAGGGAGCATCACTATGAACAAAGCTAGAGGAGGTGATGGAATTCCAGTAGAGCTATTTTAAATCCTAAAAGATGATGCTGTGAAAGTGCTGCACTCAATATGCCAGCAAATTTGGAAAGTTCAGCAGTGGCCACAGGACTAGAAAAGGTCAGTTTTCATTCTAATCCCAAAGAAAGGCAATGCCAAAGAATGTTTAAGCTACTTCACAATTGCACTCATCTCACACACTAGCAAAGTTATGCTCAAAATTCTCCAAGCCAGGCTTCAACAGTACATGAACTGTAAACTTCCAGATGTTCAAGCTGGATTTACGAAAGTCAGAGGAATCAGAGATCAAATTGCCAACATCTGTTGGATCACAGAAAAGCAAGAAAATACCAGAAAAACATCTACTCGTGATTTATTGACTAAGCCAAAGCCTTTGACTGTGTAGGTCACAAACAATTGTAGAAAATTCTTCAAGATATGGTAATACCAGAGCATCTTTCCTGCCTCCCTAGAAATCTGTATGTAGGTCAAAAGTAACTGTTAGAACTGGACATGGAAAAACGGACTAGTTCCAAATTGGGAAAGGATTACATGAAGGCTTCATACTGTCAACTTGCTTATTTATCTTATATGCAGAGTGCATCATGTGGAATGAAAGAATGGATAAAGCACAAGCTGCAATCATGATTGCTGGGAGAATTTTCAATAACCTCAGATAAGCATATGAGACAGAAAGCAAAGAAGAACTAAACAGCCTTTTGATGTAATTGAAAGAGGAAAGTTACAAAACTGACTTAAAATCAATATTCAAAAAACGAAGATCATTGCATCCAGTCCCATCAGTTCAGTTCAGTCGCTCAGTCATGTCGGACTCTTTGCGACCCCATGAATTGTAGCATGCCAGGCCTCCCTGTCCATCACCAAACCCCGGAGTTCACTCAAACTCATGTCCATCGAGTCAGTGATGCCATCCAATATCTCATCCTCTGTTGTCCCCTTCTCCTCCTGCCTTCAATCCCTCCCAGCATCAGAGATTTTTCCAATGAGTCATCTCTTCGCATGAGGTGGCCAAAGTACTGGAGTTTCAGCTTTCGCATCATTCCTTCCAAAGAACACCCAGAACTGATCTCCTTTAGAATGGACTGGTAGGATCTCCCTGCAGTCCAAGGGACTCTCAAGAGTCTTTTCCAACACCACAGTTCAAAAGCATCAATTCTTTGGCACTCAGGTTTCTTCACAGTCCAACTCTCACATCCATACATGACTACTGGAAAAACCATAGCCTTGACTAGACAGACCTTAGTTGGCAAAGTAATATCTCTGCTTTTGAATATGCTATCTAGGTTGGTCATAACTTTCCTTCCAAGGAGTAAGCATCCTTTAATTTCATGGCTGCAACCACCATCTGCAATCTAGTCCCATCACTTCATGGCAATTAGATGGGGAAACAATGGAAACAGTAACAAATTTTATGTTTTGGAGCTCCAAAATTACTGCAGATGGTGACCGCAGCCATGAAATTAAAAGACACTTGCTCCTTGGAAGAAAAGCTATGACCAACCTAGGCAGCGTATTAAAAAGCAGAGACATTACTTTGCTAACAAATGTCCATCTAGTCCAAGCTGTGGTTTTTCCAGTAGTCATGTATGGATGTGAGAGATGGGCTACAAAGAAAGCTAAGCACCAAATAACTGATTCTTTTGAACTATGGTGTTGGAGAAGATTATTGAGAGTTCCTTGGACAGCAAGGAGATACAACCAGTTCATCCTAAAGGAAATCAGCCCTGAATATTCATTGTAAGGACTGATGCTGAAGCTGAAACTCCAATACTTTGGCCACCTGCTGTGAAGAATTGACTAATTGGAAAAGACCCTGATGCTGGGAAAGAGTGAAGGCAAGAGGAGAAGGGGATGATAGAGAATGAGATGGTTGGATGGCACTGATCTAATGGACATGAGTTTGACCAAGCTCCTCTTGGTGACAGATAGGGAAGCATGGCGCCCTACAGTCCATGGGGTTGCACAGAGTCAGACATGACTGAGCAACTGAGCTGAATGGATGCATATGCTGATCTTTATCCAGCTGAACACTTCACATGCAGTTTATTAAAGTGCAAATGCTTTAATAACAGCTGACAAAAATTCTCTCTGGCTTCATTGTTGAGAACAGTGTGTACCAGGAGCAATGCAAATTCAGGGAGAGCTGTTGGGGGCTCATTCATTAATAGAATTGTGAAATCACAGTGCTTTGGATCAAGATGATAGCAGCAAGGATGCTGAGAAGTGTGCATGTGCTAGTTGTTTTTGTTTTTGTTTTTAACTGAAGTATAGTTGATACAGGGTTTCTCTGGTGGCTCAGATGGTAAGGAATAAGTCTGCAATGCAGAAGACACAGATTTGACCCCTGGTTTGGAAAGGTGCCCTGGAGAAAAGAATGGCTAACCACTCCACTATTGTTACCTGTAGAATTCCATGAACAGAGGAACCTGGCATGGACCAGTCCATGGGATTACAATAAGTTACAGATGTACCCTCTAGTGATTCACAGTCAGTTTTTAAAAGTTCTATTCTATTTATAATTATTATAAAATATTGGCTATATTATCTTCCCTGTGTTTTACAATATATTCTTAAGCTTATTTTGTACATAACAATTTGAGCTTTTTTGGTGGCTCAGATGGTACAGAATCTGCCTGGAATGCAGGAGAACCAAGTTCAATCCCTGACTCAGGAACATCCTCTGGAGAAAGAATGGGAATGGCTACGCTACCCATTCAGGTGTTGCCAGTGGTAAAGAATCTAGCTGCCAATACAGGCAGACACAAGAGATGTGGGTTTGATCTCAGGGTTGGGAAGATCCCCTAGAGAAGGAAATGTCAACTGACTCCAGTATTCTTACCCTGGAAAATCCCATGGACAGAAGAACCTGGCAGGCTACAGTCCATGGGATTGCAAAGAGTCAGACACAGTTGAGCAACTAACACCATTCACTTTCACTTTTAGATCTCTTAAATCTCTTACATCTTTTTTGGCCCTCCTTTTTTCTTCTCACAGCTGGTAACCAATAATTTGCCCTCTACATCTGTGAGTCTGATCTTTTTTTGTTATACTCTCTAGTTTGTTTGTTTGTTTAGATTCCATATATAAGTGTTCTCATGTAGTATTTGTATTTCTCTGATTTATTTCATTCAGGATAATACCCTCCAAGTCCATCCATGTTATTGCAAACATCAAAGTTTCATGTTTTTATTGCATTGTGTGTGTGTATGTGTGTGTATACCACTTCTTATCCAGTCATCTATTGGTAGACATTTTAGGCTGCTTCCATATCTTGGCAACTGTAAATAATATTGTCATGAACATTGGGGTACACATATCTTTGACTTCGTCTTTTTTTCATATATATATACCCAGGAATTGAATTGTTGGACCATACAGTAGTTCCATTTTTAGGTTTTATTTTGAGAAATCTATATACCGTTTTCCACAGTGACTGTAACAGTTTATATTCCCGCCAACAGTGTACAAGTTTCACTTTTCTCCACAGCCTCACCAACATTTGCTTTTGTTTTTTTTTCATGACAACCATTCTGATAAGTGTGAGGTGATATATATTTATGATTTTGATTCACATTTATTTCTCTGATGATTAGCAAGATCAAGCATTTTTTTCATATGCCTGTTTGGCCAGCTATTTATATTTCTTCTTTGGAAAGTGTCTATTCAGATCTTCTGTCCATTTTTTAATTGAAATTTTTTTATATTAAACTATATGAGCTGTCCTGGAGAAGGCAGTGGCACTGCACTCAGTACTCTCGCCTGGAAAATTCCATGGATGGAGGAGCCTGGTAGGGTGCAGCCCATGGAGTTGCTAAGAGTTGGATACGACTGAGCGACTTCACTTTCACTTCTCACTTTCGTGCATTGGAGAAGGAAACGGCAACCCACTCCAGTGTTCTTGCCTGGAGAATCCCAGGGACGGGGGAGCCTGGTGGGCTGCCATCTATGGGGTCACACAGAGTCAGACATGACTGAAGAGACTTAGCAGCAGCAGCATATGAGCTGTCTATATCTTTTGGAAATTAATCCCTTGTTGGTAGCACCTTTTGCAAATACTTTCTCCCAGTCTATTGTCTTTTCAATTTGTTTATGATTTCCTTTGCTGTGCAAAAGCTTTGAAGTTTAATTAGGTCCCATTTGTTTATTTTTCCTTTTATTTCCACTACTCTAGAGGATAGATCATAAAACATATTGCTGCAATTTATATCAAAGTGTTTCCTTCCAATGTTTTCCTCTAAGAATTTGATAGTATCTGGTTTTACCTTTAGAACTTTAATTCATTTTGTATTTATTTTTATATATTTAGTTAAAGAATGCTCTAGCTTCTTGTGTGTGTGTGTATGTATGTATATATATATATATATATATATATATATATATATATATATATTTAACATGTAGCTGTCCAGTTTTCCCAGAACCACTTACTGAAGAGACTGTATTTTCTCCATTGTAAATTCTTGTCTGCTTTGTCATAAATTGATTGACCATAGTGCCTGAGTTTATTTCTGGACTCTATTCTGTTCCATTGATCTATGTGTCTCTTTTTGTGTCTGTACTACACTGTTCTGATGATCATAGCTTTGTCATATAGTCTGAAGTCAGATAGCCTGATTCCTCTAGTTCTATTCTTCTTACTCAATATTAGTTTGGCTTCTCGAGGTCTTTGTGTTTCCAGACAAATTTTAAAATTATTTGCCTATTTATGAAGAAAATGCTACTGGTATTTTGATAGGGATTGCATTGAATCTGTAGAATGCCTTGGGTAATATGCTCATTTTAGCAATATTAATTCTTTCAATCTAAGAATATAGTATATCTTTTCATCTGTTTCTGTTTTCAGTTTCTTTCATCAATCTTATAGTTTTCTGGATACAGAATCTTAGGTAGGTTTATTTCTAGGTAACTTACTCTTGATTGTAATGATAAATGGGGTTGTTGTCTTAATTTCTCTTTCTGATATTTCATTGTTAATATATAGAAATACAATAGACTTCTATATGCTAATTTTATATCCTGAAACTTTCCTAAATTCATTGATGTGGTCTAATGTTAGGTATATTTTGAAGCTGGTGCTAACAGAATATGCTGATATCATCATGAAAGGAGTGATAAGATGGTATATAACAAGATTTTTAGCCTAAACTAAAAATTTTTTATTAAGTGAGATGTGAAATGTTGAAAGAGAAGCATGTTTGGATATGGACTAATGGGAGCTCAATTGTTGAAGTGATGAGATTGAGATTTTTATTAAACATCCAAGTTAAGCTATCAATGTGGATAAATGTGTCAAGTTCAGCAGAGCATTCTATTCTGGTGCTATCTATCAATTTTTTCTCTCTCCCCCTTTCTCTCTCTCTCTCTCTCTATATATATATATATGTACATATATGTACATATATGCATGTATGTATATATGCATATAGTATATCAAATCCACCTATAAAATCACATATCTATATATCTACTTCTGTGATGTTTTCAAGTGTAAAATTATGTTTTATTAGAGTGTAGCCAGTGAAGGGGAGACAAAAGTATGGCACTGTTTGGCATTTGCAGAGTTAGAGACTGGGGAGATGATATAGGGTCAGTACATGAAACTTACAGAGAATATCCAGAATATAGAAGGAAAACAGAAGAAGATACAGTGATTAACCATGTAAATGTCTGCTAATATGCCACATAAGATGAACCTTGAAAAACAACCTTTAACAACACAGAATTAATGTGAATCCTCGGCAGCTGAGAGTGAAAACCTTATCAAAAGAAATTTAAAGGAGACAAAGAAGGGAGAAATTGGGAACAGTGAATAAAAAAGAACTTTTTCTCAGTGTTTTTCTCTAAAGGAATGAAAAGAATTATGAATTAGTTGAAGAAAGAATTGGAACAATTTGTTTTAACATGGGAACAAATAATATATTTCATTATTAATAGGAATGAGTTTCTAGGCTGAGGAATTTTGAAGTAAAACAAAATTTAAAAAGAGTTGCTGAAATCATGACCTTAAGTCAGCAAAAATAGATTATATTCAAGTGTACAAATATAAACATTTGTCTTAAATAGAGTGTGGAAAGCTCATCTAAAGATAGGATGCAAGCATTTAAATCAGATAAGTCAATAGATATGGCTGCAGGTTATAAAAATCCTTATTTGATTTCTTTGTTTCTAATATAATGGGATGAAAAAATCATTAACAGAGATTAAGACTGGAGTAAAGGAAGCTGGAAGTTTGAGGAGAGAGGAGATATTATAAAATAGGTATTTAGGAAGGTGAAAGAACTAGGGTTATGTAATATGATTGCCTGGCAATATTAAGACCTACTTGAAACACATGATAACGGATATAAGTGCTTATAAATAAATATCAGTCAACACAGTATTATCACTTTTTGCTTTAGCCATATTTCAAAGCTTCCACACACTCACCGGATAGGAGAAGAGTTGGATTTAATCAAGATTGTGGTTTAGTCAAAATAAAAGTAATACAGGGATCAGAGACCTAAATCCTATTTCTCTGGCTTCAAATGCCTTTTGCCTAGTTTTTCTACTAGATTCTTCCTTTCTATAGCAACCATATAGATCCAAGGAGGAAAGCAAAATAATGCTCTAAATGCTTAGAAGATGTAAAAATATCTAGGTGCTAGAACTTTAAAAAGTTAATTATAACCAGGTGTTCACATTTTTGTTAGGTTAAAGTAATGCCTAGGTAAATATTTTGCAAGCTTTTTTCAATATGGTTAGAAGTAGATAAATATTTTAAAGGGCCTCTTATCTACTAATTTTTTCAGCATATAAAGAAATATTTTAATAATTTTTCTTCAGAAATACTGTCAAAATTGTTAATAATAGAAAAAGCTCACTTGTTATAAATTTGATATATTCTGAAAAAAGACTGCTCTTAAGATTACTTTTGATCACGTATATAACAAAAATAATGCCCAGTAAAAAATAACCATGATATTTTAGGTTCAATTTTACAAATTCTTTTATTTCAAATAAATTGTAATATTTAACATAGCTATAGATTATGTGATTCAAACTGAACCAAAATATTTACATTTTCATTAATATGAAGATAAAAATTCATTTTTATATCAAATGTTAGAAGTCAGCCTGAAACACATTATAAGAAATGAAAATTTAAAGGTTATATTTGACTACTCACATTTACTACATTCTTATATTCCAGGTGCTATTTTTAGTTCCCACTTGAAGTCCACAAAAACTCTGAAATAAAAGTAAAATTATTCCCATTTTACAGATAAAAAGATAAGAAGGTTTAAAAACAAAGTCCTACACATAGTAGGAATTCATGTGCAAATGTAATTTATCTCTATAATGATGCTTTACTTTGTATAAAATAATGCACATATAATTTGCGAAATCACCATGTGGCTATTTGGAATTTTGACATTTGCTATTTAAAAGAATGTTTCACCTTAATACAGTTGAAAACTCTTTAATTTAAGAAAGTTCAGATCATGGTCCAACAGAGAGGGTGGGGGAAAAAAGAGGAAATTTTTGTAGAGTTCACTTGTGATGTTGACATTTTATATATTAATGACAAAATAGTCCCATATATACCAAAGTTCTTAAAAGGACCTCTGTGAATCTCCACTCCTCCCCTTATCTCACTGCTTTTTCTGTTCACATGACTCCACCCAGAATGTTCTGTTTTCCCTCAGACATGACAACTAGAATTATTTTTTGGGCCATTGGACTTGATGGTCTATCTGCTTTTCCTTACATGATTTTTACTTATTTTTTTAAATGTTTTATTAAATTCTACCTCCTCAATGCTATCCAACTTGATCACCTGAATTTAAGTCACAGAATTCCCCTTATGGTACTAGTATTCCCTTTATCCACACATTTAGTACCTATTTACATAGTATGCAAATTACATATTTAGTATTTTTATTCTTATTATATTTTTACAATGTCACCTATACCCAAGATTTTAAGCTACATAAAATTAGACATTTTTTTCTCTGTTTTTTTTTTTTTTAATTTTTATTCATGTAGGCCAAATGCCACAAGTAGTGTCTCACATATAGTGATTGCTCAATAAATCTTTATTGAATATACAGCAAAGTAGCAGCCATATGACAGTCTGGAAAACTGAAGTGGTTGAACTGGTAGAATACATGAGCTGGAGTATCAAGACTGGAGAGAAATCACTCTAAAATAGTACAGTCTATTCTGACTCCATGTGCCAAATACAAGGAATACATTTATCTTAAATAAATAAAAGAAAAACCCAAGGCTTACCTTAAAATATGAAAAGTGTATGTCAAGTGACAAATATTAATACTTTTAAATAGTAAGTGTTACTCAGATGTGTAAAACTGTCACATGAACATCTAAAAACCTCAGCTTGCTCAACTATGGTCAGAGAGAAATACTTAAAATGTGAACTCCTTTCCCTGTAAGAAAAAAATACCCTAAGGATAATTAAATGTCTGGCCTCATACAGAAGTGTTAAAAAAACAGCATTTTTTTTCTCCTTGGAGCCCTTGCAAAGGGCTAAGTGTATTCACGTTAAAATAAGTCTATTATGTCCCTGCAGGACTCAAGTTAATTGTAATAAAAAGCTATATATGATTTTATAAAAAAAAAAAAAAAAAAAATCCTTGCTCCCTGTGAGGCAAAAAAGCAAATACATAGACAAAGAAAGCTCCTCTTCATACGGATTCTCTATCTCTGTCACTACCTCTCTGTTTCTGTCTCTCTTTCTCTTGTACTTTTTCTCTTATAAATTAGAAATAAAGTTTAAATCACTTAGAAGATTATTTTTTATACCCAAGAAGCCAAGCAGGAGTATAATCTATTCTGAAATTCATGAGAAAATCCTTTAAAATGTCAGACAACATTTAAAACATTCTATGATTAAGGCATATTTTAATTTTCTTAATGTCAAAACTCTGCTGTGGGAGAAGCTTATGAACACTCATTTGATATTCACATGAGCTGATATTAAAAAGGAGCCACACTCTTAGAAGTATCAATATCAGGAATTGAGAGTATTTAAAAAAAAAGAGAGAGAGACCAGCCTGACCTTCAGAAAAGACAGTGCAGAATGAGATAAACCAGAAATGAAACAATTTTGAAACAATGATTTTTCTCATGGATGCTACTCATTAAGCACACTTACATTCACTAATTCACACTTACATTCATTAACAGACCTAGGAAACGTATAAGTGAGTTTGGATAAGGTGATCTTAAATCTAAGATGTTTCTAGCCTTTTTAACAAAATATGGAGGAAAATGAAGGGGTGAGTGGCTGCTTGCCAGACATTGATAGTGGTTGACTCATTGAGTACATTCAATATTTTACAAATATTTCTTAAGAATATTTGTTAAGAGTGTGCCAAATTCTAAATATTAAGCAATTTCTTCCTCCGTTAGGCACAGATTGCCTTAGTGGGTTTTTGTGGGGCACTGAGCTATGTGCTGTGAATACAGGAGTGCCTGCCCACAGGGGGTGGAAATGTAGTGAATAAGACACTAAAAAATATAACTCAGAATTGAATGCCATGTAGTGAGCTGTGCTATGGAGGAAAAGCAAGAGAAAAATGTGGGGTAGAATATGATGGGGAGGTGCTTTTCTTGATGATGGTGAGGAGAGTTCTTTTAGAAGAGGGACATTGAAGCAATGAGTGCAGTAATCTCAGAAGTTGAAGATGTAGGAGTTAAATATATGGAGAAGAGCACTTGTGGAAAAGGGCATAGCAAGGTCAGCAGTGTTGAGTTGGAAAAATGCTTTGCCTATCTGTGGAAAATTACTAGAGCAGAGAAAACAAACACAGGAGAATTGTAGGTGTGAGGTTAAGTCCAAGAGATTTATTTCCATGTCAGGAGGAACGTTGTAAGCCAATGGCAAGAGATTTAGATGTTATATTAATTGTGGGGCTGGGAGCCATTTGGGACTTCCCTGGTGGTCCAGTGATTAAGACTCCTCACTTCCAAGTAGTGAATGTGGATTTGATCCCTGGTCAGGGAACTAAAATCCTGCATGCTGCATGGCGTGGCCAGAAAAAGAAAGAGGCAGAAGACATCCACTACATCCATGTGTAATAAATCCATCATGTTAAAAAAAGAAAAGCCATTGAAAGGTTTTCAATAGGGCAACCACAGAGTAAAATAACCTGAGTTGCACTTCAAAAGGCTTCAAGGAGTAAGTGTATGCTCTTCTGTTTTGACTATGAAGAAATGCATTTACTCTGGGTTTGGTAATAGCAGCAACCAACAGCAAACTGTATGTTATCTCCTATTTTACAGCTGACTTGCCAGATGCCAAATCTTACTAAATGAAATATAAGAAGTCATAGTTTGTCAGGGAAATCTCAGTGTCTTTTGCAAATTCTCTTTTTACTCAAGAGAAGCTTTTGACAATGGTCTGCTTAAGAAGGGCAAAAGAAATCCAAAAACAATACATTTTGCTTGTAAAGTAGTGAAAAAGAGAATAGAGAAGACCTGACATGTTGAATGGTTATCAACATAATTATCAGACTGTTCAAATGGAGCATATAAAAAATAACAAGGAGATAGAAAACAAAAAATCTTTTATCCCTAAAATACGTTTAATATAAACATTGCAAAATGAGAATACCACAGCCAATTAAAAATAATGCACTTTTATTCTAACTCTTCTCTGAATCATCTGCCTTATTGTGATACACATGTGTGGAAAATACTTTGCCAAATGGTAGACAGATTTCTTGGCAAAATGCTGGTTTAGAGGTCTCAGGAAACTGTACCAAAATGGTAAATTTAGTGTATGAATAACAACTTTTAGAATACCCTAACTCACCTTATAGGCTACTAGGAATTAGTCTTTAGTTATACATAAAATTGAAATTCAAGTAATTTTTATTTACTTACAAGAATACAGGGAAGGACTAGAATTTCTGGATTATTTTGTAGACCGACAGGAAATATTTAACTTACTGAAAAACACAATTCAAGTCCAAGAAATTTGGAATAATATCTTGACATTTAAATGGACACATTACTTTAATGTTTTGTTACTACCATAAAAAATTAGGTAATGGGGACATTATGAATACTTAAATGAAACCTTAGATGAAAGTAGTTTTTCATGTAAAATTAAGGACAATGATTTTGTTGAATCTTCACTTGATATACATAGCATTCATTTATTGTTTTACTTGCATTTGTTACCTTCTGTGTCAAAATATGTATTTTCCCTTAAAATAACAACAAAAACAGTTGAACTGAAAGTAAATATGCTTGATCAGACCTAGGATCATACATGTTCAGATTGATATTATATTTATTTGATGTTATTTGGATACACAATACTATTTTTTTAAGTTCTTTAAATGCACAGTAAACTCAGAACTTGAACAAAAGTTTAGTCACAAGTATCCCTATTTTTGTTAAATGTAGTCCTTAACTTTTCCATAGTCTAGCTTTTTGCGTTACTAATTTTACTGCCTTAGAAAAACATTTAACATATTGGAGAAGAATACTGCTAGACAGATTTTTCTAATTGTATCTTCATCTCATATATATGTGGATATATGGTGACACATAATTTACATAGCCAATTGTTTCACATGAAACTAAGCCCTCCATGTTATATTTGCGCTTTAAGATACGTAAGTGACCCCTTATCTGCAGTTTTGTTTTCCACAGTTTCAGTTGCCAATGGTCAACCAAGGTCTGACTGTATTAAATGAAAAATTCTAGAAATAAATAATTCAAAAGTTTTAAATTGCTGGTTGTTCTGAACAGCATTTTTCTTTATACATATTTTCCTTACAGAGATGCCTTCTTTTTTTGATTCTGCTTCAATATTACATCCATTCTCACAACTATAAGTATTTTCTATGCATCATTGACTTTCAAATTTTTAATTTCAGCCTGTTCACTTTTCTAAGCTCCAGACTTTTGGCCATACCACTTGCTTGTTATATCCACTTAGATGTTTCATAGGCATGTCAAATTTGCTAAGGTTAAATTAGAATATTTGACTTTATCCAACTACCTAGAATATTTCTCTAGTCTTCCTTCTCTCAGGGCTCAAGGTAGAAACTTTCTAAGTTTCCTTTGAAGCTGAAGTATCTCTCCTCTTCGACAAAACATCACCAGGTTCTATTGACTACTTGCCAGTATATCTTGAACCTATATGCTGTGCTTAGTTGCTCAGTAGTGTCCGACTCTGCACCCCTGTGTACTGTAGCCCAACATCTCTGTTCTTGGGTATTCTCCAGGCAAGAATACTGGAGTGGATTCCCATGCCCTCCTCCAAAGGATCTTCCCATCTCAGGGATGAAACCTAGGTCTCCTACATTACAGGTAGATTCTTTACCATGTTAGTCACCACAGAAGCCCAAGAATACTGGAGTGTGTAGTTTATCCCTTCTCCAGGGGATCCTCCAGACACAGGAATCAAACTGGGGTCTCCTGCATTGCAGGCGGATTCTTTACCAGCTGAGCTACAAGGGAAGCCTCTATCTTGTACCTATGCACGCTTTATATTTTTACTGTCACGAACTTTATCCATGTCATCATCCATCATCTCAGTATCCATGATATACCTCTAACTGATTCACTTCTTATTCGTGTTCTTGCCTCCCTACTGAAGGAAACCAGAATATGTCATCCAGAAATATGCCTCTTTGACATAGAAATTATTTTGAGCTGAAGGTGAATAGGAAGCAATAAATACAAAGCTTCCTCCTTTTGTGCTTAAAGGTAGAATTTTTTTTTTTTTTTTTGGCCTAGATTCTTGTTAGAAAAGGGTGTCAAGGGAATCTGAAAGGAAGTAATCCATGCTAAACTCACTCTTATCTTCCTAGTTAAGTAAGATAAAGACCAAGTAAACCTACTCAGACTTCATAGACCAAAATGCTGCTGCTGCTGCTGCTAAGTCGCTTCAATAATGTCCGACTCTGTGCGTTCCCATAAACAGCAGCCCACCAGGCTCCCCCACCCCTGGGATTCTCCAGGCAAGAACACTGGAGTGGATTGCCATTTCCTTCTCCAATGCATGAAAGTGAAAAGTGAAAGTGAAGTCACTCAGAAACTGCTAGGTCTTGTCAATTCTTCACAAGTCTATAATTTCTCTCTCTTAAAAAATGTAACAGCTTCCTGAGCTGGTCTCTTCTTTGGGTCCTCATTCTCTTATGAAGGCTTTCTTGTACATGTAAAACTTTAATAAAGATTTGTATGCTTTTCTTCTGTTAATCTGTCTTTATCAGTTTAATTTTGAGACCCAGTCAAATGAAAATGTTCAGAAATTTAGGGTGTAACTTCACTCAAGTAATAGTATTTGCTATGTATTGTACTCGGTCTCTCAATTGTGTCCAACTCTTTGCAGCACCATGAACTGTAGCCTGCCAGGCTCCTCTGTCCATGGAATTCTCCAAGCAAGAATACTGGAGGGTGTGCCATTTCCTACTCCAGGGGCTCTTCCTAACCCAGGGATCAAACCTACATCCCCTGCATTGCAGATGGATTCTTTATCACTGAGCCACCTACTGGCATATGCTATGCATCATAATAATGTGCTAACTTCTTGCTTTAACATTGATCTGTGCATTCTTAGTAGAACATGATCACAGTACTGCAAATGTAACCTTCATCAGCTTGTGATGTATATCATACACAAATAATCTGTGCCTGTACTTAAACAACTACTATCACTTTTGGGATATGAGCTCTGAAATATTTTTTGTCCTGTCAGTAAACAAGTATGTCACAGTCATCAGTGTTTGCAACCTTCCGATGTAAGCTGGTGTGCCCCAAGTGCACTTGCAATGGAGAAAAATATCAGCCATCAGACTGCAGCCATTCCCTATGATGAGCCCCAAGAAAGCTCAGGATGTTACAAACACAGGACACTGGCTCCAAAAGCTGAGGTGAATATGAAATGAATGATTTCAGTGAGCTCAGACTCTTGCATACTCCCATATATAGAAAAGCACTAAACTCCTTAACTTTTGATATCTCATTTTCTTTGATTAACAATAACATTTTGATGTTAAGACTGCCTGCCCTTTGCTGCAAAGTTTCTGTATAACCTGGTTCCTCCTCTCACCTCCTTGGAGCAGTTTTCTCAGGGTCACTTGAGATGCTGTCTACTGCACATGAAGTCTTAAAAATTCCCGTGGAATAAAACATAACTCTCAACTTTTAAGTTGTGAAAAAAATTAAGGTGACAGATAATATAGAGAAAAAAACATATATAAGAAGGGTTTTAAGATATAGGTGCCAAGTGTAAATTTAGAAAGGATAATAAAATGCAAGTATTTTTGTGGGTTGAAAATAATAAGAACGTGAGTGATATGTGTTTATTTTGGTAAATAATGATCTCTAGTGGCCTTGGCCTGTGGCAACTTGAAGCAGGGCTTCAGTCTACCAGCCAGAGATTGAGGCTGGGTCATGTGGTGAGAGCACGAAATCCTAGCTGCTAGACCAATGGTCAGTAACAAGGTCCTGGCCCTCTGGCTCTGCATAAAAAGAATTCCCACAAAGACAGAAAGTAGTGAAACAAGTAAAGTATTTATTAGGAGGAAAAAAGTACAATATATTTGGATAGACACATGGGCAGACTTAGACAGAGAAAGAGTCACTGAGTCATGCCCTCATGACAGTTTGAATTACTTTTATCAACTATTTCTTCTGGTTTTCCTCTGACCAATCATTTTGATTTACCTGATTCCGAATTCATATCTGATATATCTCAAGATTCTCCTCCTCATCTCTTAGCCAAGGTGGATTCTACCAAAAAGGCATATGGGTAGAATATGCCTTGACATCACTCCCCTTTTGATCTCAAAGGAGCCTTTCTGTGCATGTGTAGTCTGGGACCTCCCCCTGTCTTTGAGAATGAGAAATATATGGGAGCAGGGCAGGGTCAAGCCCCCTTTCTCAATTGTCCTGCTATGCTTGTATTAAGTTTCCATCCACAAGGAATGAATCTCCATTCACCTTACCCTGGGGTGGGGGTGGGGTATCTACCTCCTGCCTCAATAATATCATGAGAGAAGAGTTGGGGACCATGAAAAATGAAGGATACAAATAAGGACAACAAAAGGTATATGAAAGAGTTGGTCACTGCTGGGATAAATGGGTTCATCCCTATTTAGACCTTCCAAAGAGACTTGGCATGAACTTCAGAACTGTCTACACAAAGAACAGAAAATGTATCCAAGTTTCTATTCTTTTCTACTCGGGGAACACTTATAGGTATGAATTCCTTTACACTTCCAGGCTTGCTCAAGCAGAAGGGCTTTCCTGGGCACCCAGCAGGGTCGTTTTCCAAAAAAAGATGTTGTTCTCTGCTCTTGACTTAATTTAGACTTCCCAACATTTGGATTCTCATGATTGTATGCTTCAGAGGGATGGTCTGGGAGCAAGGGGCATTGATTTCTCTCTTGGCTTCAGTCTCTGGAATGCTCTTAAAATTATGTAATATTCATTCAGCTGAGTTTTCTTGAGCGAAAAATTAATCTAGATGCCATCAGAGTAAAATATACTTAGAAATGCATTTCAACTTGAATATAAAACTGGTAATTAGAGAACTTTGCATATAAAAAAGAAAACTCTTCACCTGAAATAACCCACTGCCTGCTGTTCATTTGCATATCCTCACTTTAACAGTTAGATTCAAGCAGTCAGAATATGTTAATAGCTGCACCCATTTCATATCCTAATGCAGGAAATCCAATAGCTCAATGATAGGCATATATGTGCTTTACAGAGAATCTCTGAAATTACTTGGCAAAGGAAAAATATTTCGTGCAGCTCTGCACAAGTTCTCAGAAAGCCCTTTCAGGCACTTCGGTGAGCAGTCCATCAGCACCAGTTTTAAACTGCAGAAATGGCATCTTTCTACCACAGGCACTATGTAATCTGAATTTTAATCATCTGCTTTTCTTACCATGTCTAATCCTTCTCTATCTAGTCTCAAACAGCCAATCAATATAGCTTTACCTTATAAAGAAGTCTGTTACAGAAGTTCTTCTTTGGGAGAGAAATTCTGTGGCAGCTAATGAAATGTTCTTGGTTCAAATTAGGAAGTAGAAATTTAAAATTTAGTTAAGTAACCTCATATGACTCTCTGTTACTACACTAAATCTCTGTTTAATTTCATACTTCAGATTTCCTAAGCATTACTCAAGGCATTGTTTGGAATGAAGGTCTCTAATATCTACACCTGGAAATGTAAATTTAATTAGTACAGATGTGATCTGCATTTCAATGCTTTTAACAATCACATGAGTTATTCTTATACCATCTTGAGAAATTTTATTTTAGACTGTTTGACAAAAAATACATAAATTATATAGCAAATGCCAATGGTATACAGGAGTTACAAACACATACCTATATATTCTTAGTCGCTCAGTCATGTCCAACTCTTTACAACTCCATGGACCATAGCCCGCCAGGTTCCTCTGTCCATGAGATTCTTCCAGGCAAGAATACTGGAGTGGGTTGCCATGCTGTCCTCCAGGGGATCTTCCCAACCCAGGGTTCGGACCCAAGTCTCTCCCTTGCAGGTGGATTCTTTATCGTCTGAGCCACTGGGAAGCCCATCTATATAATAAAATCTAAATCAAATATTTTCATGTATTTCAATAATTTCCTTCTCCCTAGTTCCCAAATATGTATATATAATTTTGTTTTTCTCTCTGTGTGTGTATATACGTATGTGTATATATATATATATGTGTAGTGTATATATATATAGCCAACAGGAGAACATAATAATTGCAGTTGTAAATTAGAACATTGAATCCTAACTAGAAAGTGTTAGCTCAAGTTGCCAAATGCTCAACACCTGCTTGGTTCTTTGGGATAGTATATCATGAAGTCAACAGATGTGATTTTTCACTGGACCAGAGGAGAATAATGTCAATTAGTTAATAAACTCAGTTTTATAGACCACTTGGAGATAATTATCCTAGAATGTGAAAATGTAGTACATGCTTTCACAATATATAATAGTTTATATATAATTAATCCCAACTCTGGTTTCTGTTTCATGTTCTATTTGCTTATTAATTTCTGCATCTGCAATCCCTAGACCTAGAAAGTACTCAGTCAATGTTAGTAGTTGAATAGATACTTGCTTCTGAGTATATTTTTGGAAACTACAACAATTAACTGGTGTACTCAGACCCAAATGGTATCTCTCTTTACTTCCTTGTTTTGCTTGTCATAACCATTTGTATTAAAAGCCAATTTTGGTGGGGCTGGTGGCAACGTTTCAAACTGAAGAGCCCTGCTTGGTGAGATAGTTTTAACACTTCCTTTCTTGAGCGATATTTTGGAATACTTCCCAGTACTACCTTGAAAACAGATGGGACAGGGAAAAGATGAGTCTGTCAACAGGTCTCTATTAGTACTTCAGTTTCTGTCAAATAGTCCACTGGCACGTTTACTTTTCCTTCTTAGCTATTCACGATCCAAACATCAGGCTGTTACCTGATGAACTGCTCCCTGTCAGTGTAGGCAGCAGTCTGGACAGAACACCAGTACCTCAGCAGCCTACTCAGATGAGAAGCACACAGCAGCATTCCATGTAGGAGGAATAATTAGTGGCGATCATTTGAAAGGGTCAAACTTAATCCACTTCCCATTGTGCCTGAATCCCCAGTTTAAAGTCAAGTTCACTTTTTTAAAGAATGCTTACCGTTGTCTGATTGAGTTTAGTTGTATGACGGAAACATAAATCTGGCATATAATGAACAGCATGCCAAATACACAGAAACCACTGTTTGACTGAGCAGTTTGATTCAGAGGTTTAAATAGGCCACATTTTACTTGTCTGCCTTTCACTGAGTTCAATAACATACCCATGTGCCAGGAACCTTCTCGAATAAAGGACAATGTATTAGTATAAGTTTAATAAAAAAAAATGCTACTGTTTTCATATTTGTTTATTAAAAATAAAATAAAAATATATTTTACAGTAATAGCCTGAAAAATAATTTAGGAATGATCCCTGAGAGACTGTTTTGTAGGTATTTTCAACTATTTTTATATATTTTTGATTTACTCTTTTGCTTCTTGTTTCACATTCATTATAAAGTTATTTTATTGTATACATTGCATGAGGATAAAATTAAATTAGAAATTAAAGTGAATTTTAAGTATAGACTTCTTTCTGATATTGCTTAGCTGAAAAGGCAATATTTAATAGATATCAAAGGATTCACTTTTGAGAAAATTCATTCAAAAAACACTTCTTTTGATATCTAATCAATTCCCAAGTATACACTGACAAATTTAGAAAAGTATGCAAAAATAGAAGTGATAATATTGTATGTTTCCAAAAGTGATTTATAAAATTGTTCATTTTTGTCACAGCAAAACCATTTTCTTTTTTACTTATACTTTACATAATTAAAGAAACTGTAATAATGTTGATTTGCCTTAAGTTCTGCCCATTAGAGTTTTCAATAACTTGTAGAAAATGGTTAAATCTTACAAAATTATTTTTCAACTTCAATTCAAATTAATTGAAAGAATTGCCCTGAAATAGTCCAACATAAGTTGGAATAAACTAGAAAGGAAGTAAAAATTTAAAAGAACATTTCTATTTAAATTGATATTAAGAAATAATATCATTTTACCAGTCAACACTTTCATAATCCGGAAATATAAAAGAAGCTTCTTATCTGTAAGGAGGCAGATGCTCCTGAATTAATTTTTGTATATCACTTGGAATTTAGTCTTTAGGTGACATAAAATTTATCATACATGGTATAAGGCAGAAATATTACAAAGAACCTCTGTGTCATTTATTGGACTCTTTTAAGAAAATAACTGAAAAAGGCAAGGCTCATTCTCTTAATTATGTATTCTTGTTGATGAGCTATTTTTATTCCATCAAAGATGTCAGCATTCTCAATTTTTAATAATCTTTTAAAAATTATATTTAAGTAAAATTTTTAAAATTTGGAAAGCAAGTAAAAGGTTTAGCAAAGTTAACATCTATTGAATACAATATCACATAAAATATTAGAATTACTCAAATTAAAACGGAGACGGCAATGGCACCCCACTCCAGTACTCTTGCCTGGAAAATCCCATGGACAGAGGAGCCTGGTAGGCTGCAGTCCATGGGGTCGCTAAGTCAGACAAGACTGAGCGACTTCACTTTCATGCATTTGAGAAGGAAATGGCAACCCACTCCAGTGTTCTTGCCTGGAGAATCCCAGGGATGGGGGAGCCTGGTGGGCTGCCGTCTCTGGGGTCACACAGAGTCGGACACGACTGAAGTGACTTAGCAGCTTAGCAGCAAATTAAAAACTATTCTACAACTAACCTAATATGCTCAGATTTTCATAGAACCAACATAGTATCCTCTACTCAATAATTTGTAATCTAGTTGGATAGACGGGATAAGAAAATTAAAAACATAATAAAATTGTGTATTAGAGTAATCTCATTTTTGTTACACATTTTTTTGGGGCTCCAAAATCACTGCAGATGGTGATTGCAGCCATGAAATTAAAAGATGCTTACTCCTTGGAAGGAAAGTTATGACCAACCTAGATAGCATATTAAAAAGCAGAGACATTACTTTGCCAAAAAAGGTCCGTCTAGTCAAGGCTATGGTTTCTCCTGTGGTCATGTATGGAGGTGAGAGCTGGACAGTGAAGAAAGCTGAGCGCCGAAGAATTGATGCTTTTGAACTGTGGTGTTGGAGAAGACTCTTGAGAGTCCCTTGGACTGCAAGGAGATCCAACCAGTCCATTCTAAAGGAGATCAGTCCTGGGTGTTTGTTGGAAAGTGAAATGAAGTCACTCAGTCATGTCTGACTATTTGAGACCCCATGGGCTGTAGCCTACCAGTCTCTTCCATTCATGGGATTTTCCAGGCAAGAGTACTGGAATGGTTTGCCATTTATTGGAAGGACTGATGCTAAAACTGAAACTCCAATACTTTGGCCACCTCATGCGAAGATCTGACTCATTGAAAAAGACTCTGATGCTGGGAGGGATTGGGGACAGGAGGAGAAGGGGACAACAGAGGATGAGATGGCTGGATGGCATCATCGACTCAATGGACATGAGTTTGAGTGAACTCTGGGAGTTGGTGATGGACAGGGAGGCCTAGCATACTGCAATTCGTGGGGTCGCAAAGAGTGGGACACAGCTGAGTGACTGAACTGAACTGAACTCTTTGTTAACATTATATATTACTATATATTAGGTGGTCTTCACAGATGGCAGGTAGCCAGTGCTGGATATTCAAGAGATGGGGGGTTTGATTCCAAGGGTCAGAGAGATCCCCTGGAGTAGGAAATGGCAACTTCCTCCAGTATTCTCAGCTGGAAAATTCCATGGTTGGAGGAGCCGGGCAGTCTACAGTCCATGGAGTCACAAGAGTTCTATAGTATTTAGCGAGTGAACAAGAACTATATAGTGTATTATTTCCTGGAGAATCCCATGGATAGAGGAGCCTGGTGGGCTATAGTCCACAGGGTCGCAAAGAGTCAGACATGACTGAGTTCACTTTCACTTTCACACTACTACTCAGTGAAGGATAAGACCTCTAAGTAAAAGCCTGCTTGGTGAAGAGTAGGCGCGCTAAGCAATGGCCGAAGGAAATGGAGTATATAGCATGGTTTGTTGTCAGTTGCTAACTTGTGTCTGACTCTTCCTGCATCATGGACTGTAGCATGCCAGGGTTCTCTGTCCTTCACTAACTCCCAGAGTTTTCTCAGATTCATGTCCACTGAGTCAGTGATGGTATTTAAGCAACTTATCCTGTGCCTCCCCTTTTTGTTTTGCCTTCAGTCTCTTTCATCATCAGGATCTTTTCCAACAGAGAAGAAGCAAGGTCATCTCAGAGATAGAGGACAATATATGAGGTGGGGGGAGGAAAAAAAATAAAACTTAATATGAGTATGGAGATAAGGAAACTGATCTGACTAAATCTACCTAACTTTTCTTTAAGGACTTCTTTTACATAGAAAGATATGAAATCATCCAGGAAGAGAGCCAGCCCATATAGATTTTGAGAATTTAGAAAATAAAGATATTTTTGCACAGAGTATTTCAGAAATGAAAGGGTGAATTATTTTGCTTTGTTTCATAAAACATCAGACTGGAATGAGCTTGAAATGTTGCCAAATTTATTATGAGTTCCTACGATTAGTACAAAAAGACACCAATAATCTGAAATTGGTGCCATCTTTACCTCTGAATGTATAAAGAAATTTTCAATTACCCTTTCTTCCACCCGAAGTTGGAATTAAATGACAAAATCATAAACATTAAAAGGCATATCTTCTCTTTCCTTCTTCCAACCCATTTTAATCCAGCAGAATATATTCTTATGCTTCCAAATATATTTCCATATATTAACACTTTAAATGATATAAACTAATCTCTTCTTATTTTATGGAGACAATTTTCTTCTTCTTATGGCTTTATCTCCATATTTTTTCTACCTTTCCTATTGCAAAGTATTAAAAAGTTATTTTTCTCAGAATGTTATTTTATGGTTTTGAACATTCATTAATTTTAAGAATCAAGTAGAAGAGTGATAAAGAAAAAGAAA
Source organism: Budorcas taxicolor (assembly GCF_023091745.1). Classification (NCBI taxonomy): domain Eukaryota; kingdom Metazoa; phylum Chordata; class Mammalia; order Artiodactyla; family Bovidae; genus Budorcas; species Budorcas taxicolor. The sequence continues at coordinate 95,076,737 of NC_068910.1, forward strand.
AATACCTGATTTTTTTCTCTTTGTGGTTCAGCTTAATTAGGAGCCAGAACCATTTACAGTAGTTCATTAATACAATGATCAAAATTAGAATTTGAGAAATGTTGATGACAAAATAAAAGAATGACAAAGAGGAGTGAAAAAGATAAATGGAGAAATTTTAGTTGAAATAATCTTGTTGTATATTCTTCTAAGGCTTAGGTTAAACACATGGTACTAATTTGTCTGTTTTGTTCAGATACACAGCAATATTCTAAAATTGAAACAAAAAGTGATAGTGAAATATTCCTCATTAAAAGATATCTGTTTGCAACTACTTTGTTTCTCTACTTAACAAAAGAAAAACAAAAATTCTCAGATTTCTAGAACTGGAAGAAATAAAGGAATTAGTCAATCAAGTGATTATATATAGAACATTTGTAATTTTGAAGAACATACATGCAGTACAAAACTTACATTTATTAATATTACTATGTCTTTTATGTTATTTATTTTTAATTGGAGGATAATTGCTTTACAGTACTGTGTTGAAATGAAGTGAAGTGAAAGTCTCTCAGCCATGTCCGACTCTTTGTGACCCCATGGACTGTACAGTTCATGAAATTCTCCAGGCCAGAATACTGGAATGGGTAGCCATTTCCTTCTCAGGGGAACTTCCCAACCCAGGGATCAAATCCAGGTATCCCTCTGCAGGCAGATTCTTTACCAGCTGAGCCACCAGGGAAGCCCCACAGTGTTGTGTTGATTCTACCAAATATCAACCTGATTCAACTATAGGTTCACCTATCTTATATATCCAATTCTATATATAAATATATCCTCACATATCCATTTATCAGATCTATATTTCCATTCTAATACTTTTTCTAATATACCCAAACAATTTTATCCAAAAGAATGTAGCTACTGTTATATATATTATCACACACATACACACGCTCACTGAAGAAGAATTAGAAGCACAAGAAAGATGAAGAGAATGAGAAGGTGAAGGTGAAGTCGTTCAGTCATGTCCGACTCTTTGCGACCCCATGGACTTCTCGGTCCATGGGATTCTCCAGGCAAGAATACTGGAGTGGATTGCCATATCCTTCTCCAGGGGATCTTCCTGACCCAGGGACCAAACCCGGGTCTCCCGCATTGGAGGCAGACGCTTTAACCTCTGAGCCACCAAGGAAGCCCTGGGGAAGGAATGAAGAAGGAAAGAAGAGAGGAAAAATAAAGCTTAAAAAATCCTTTAAGGTTTCTCAGGACATATGAAAGATCATCTACTATGTTTGCATAATATGAATAATTTTTACCTTGATTCAATTTACCTTGATTCATGGATCTAACATTCCAGATCTCTATGCAATACTGTTTTGTACAGCACTGAACTTTACCTTCAACACCAGACATATCCACAACTGAGTGCTGTTTGTACTTTGGCCCAGGCTTTTCATTCTTTGTGGTGCTATTTCTCTGCTCTTCCCCAGTAGCATATTGGATAACCTACTGATCTGGGGGTGGGGGCTCAACTTCTGGTGTCATTTCTTTTTGTCTTTTCATCCTGTTCATATGAATCTCAAGGCAAGAATATTGAAGTGGTTTGCCATTCCCTTCTCCAGTGGACCATGTTTTGTCAGAAGAGGTGGTAAGAATACACAAAAGAACTATACAAAAAAGATTTAATGACTGGATAACCACAATGCCATTGTCACTCACCTAGAGCCAGATATCCTGTAGTGTGAAGTCAAGTTGGCCTTAGGAAGTATCACTACAAACAAAGCTACTGGAAGCAATAGAATTCCAGCTGAGCTATTTCAAATCCCAATAGATGATGCTGACAAAGTGCTGCACTCAATATGCTATCAAATTTGGAAAACTCAGCAATGGTCACAGGACTAGAAAAGGTCTGTTTTCATCCTAATCCCAAAGAAAGGCAATGCCAAAGAATGTTCAGACTGCCTCACAATTGTGCTCATTCCACTTGATAGCAAGGTAATACTCCAAAAATTTCAAGCTCAGCTTTAGCAGTTTGTGAACTGAGAAATTTCAGATGTGCAAGCTGGATTTAGAAAAGACAGAGGAACCAGAGATCAACTTGCCAACATCCATTGAATCATAGAAAAAGCAAGGCAATCCCATAAAAATATCTAGTTCTGCTCCATTGACTGTGTGGGTCACCACAAACTGTGGAAAACTCTTGAATAGATGGGAATAGCAGACAATCTTACCTATCTCCTGAGAAACCTGTATTCAGATCAAGAAGCAATAGTTAGAATTGGATATGGAATAGCAAACTCTTCCAAATTGGGAAAGGAATGTTTCAAAGCTGTTTATTGTCACCTTGCTTATTTACCTTAGTGCAGAGTACATCATGAGAAATGCCAGGCTGGATGAAACACAAGCTGGAATCAAGATTGCTGGAAGAAATATCAACAACCACAGATATGCAGATGATACCACCCTAATGGCAGAAAGAGAAGAAGAACTAAAGAGCCTCTTGATAAGAGTAAAAGAGGAGAATGAAAAATGTTGGCTTAAAACTCAACATTCAAAACACTAAGATCATGGCATCCAGTCCCATCACATGTAGAAAAAGTAGAAAGAGTGACAGATTTTATTTTATTTTATTTTTTTTGGTCTCCAAAATTACTGCAGATGGTGACTGCAGACATGAAATTAAAAGACATTTGCTCCTTGGGAAAACAAAAAAAAACAAAACAAAACAAAACAAAACCTAAGACAAACCTAGGCAGCATATTAAAAAGCAAAGACATCACTTTGCCAGCAAAGGTCCATATAGTCAAAGCTATGCTTTTTTACAGTGGTCATGTATGGCTGTGAATGTTGGACTATAAAGAAGGATGAGTGCCAAAGAATTGATGCTTTCAAAACGTGGTGTTGGAGAAAACTCTTGAGAGTCCCTTGGACTTTAAGAAGATCAAACCAGTCATTCTGGAAATGAACCCTGAATACTCATTGGAAGGACTGATGCTGAAGCTGAAGGTCCAATACTTTGGCCACTTGATGCAAAATGCTGACTCATTGGAAAAGTCCCCTGATGCTTGGAAAGATTGAAGGCAGCAGGAGAAGGGGATAACAGAGGTTGAGTTTGCACAAACTCTGGGAAATAGTGAAGGACAGGGAAGCCTGGCATGCTGCAGTTCATGAAATCGCAGAAAGACAGGACTGAGGAATGGAACAACAATAACAATTTTTAGAAATCTCGTGTAGAGTGAATTGTTTTTTCATATAGAAAGGTATGGGGAAGGGGATGCTTATTCAATGCATTTCTACATATCTTGTGATCATTTTTTCCCTAGAATATCTTTTTAAGAATGTTTTTTATAACATTCTTCTGATTTTATCTGCACCGCTCCCCACCATAGGACTATCAGGTAAGGGAGACTCACGAGAACTTAAAACATATGACATTTGTTGTGCTATAGGTAATGAAGTCATTTGTTGCTGACTGGAAATCTCATGTCCTCTGTCATCTCATGACACCATGGTGGGATAATTTGTTAGTTTGCAAGTATAGTAAAATCTCAAAGACTTCAGTTTTTGACTGAAGGAGATTTCTCTTTTGGGGGAAAGTTTCAATGAGGACCTTATAGACATGCATGGGGATATTAGATTAGTTGTCAATTCTACCTAATGAAACTGTGATTAATTTACTCTGTAGTCCAATGTAGTCGAATAACTGTATAGTAATATATAATCACATCACCAAATCTTGCTCAAAAATGAAGCATATTCTGTAATGAATGAATTCGGCACTTTACCGAGATCATGGGCAAGCTTGGCTTTTGTTGTTCTGGGAATGAGGCAGAGCTTCAACCTCCACATTTGTCAATCTGTGCCCATTTATTAGCATGGAAATTGTTCTAGAATCTAGCATCTAGTTGAGAGTAATTGGTAGATGATTTGATTGAAACTGCTGTCACCCATCTACCTACTTTTTACAGCAAGACTGCAGATGTTAGAATATTATTTGTCAAGCACACAGTGAGTTAGAGAATTTAGAGATGCTATTTTTCCATGCCACAAAAATTAGAGAGGATATGCTGAAAAGATAATATACTGTACAGCTGGGTCAATCTTCCAGGCCAAAATGGAATGTCAAAGTGTCAGTTGTGATAATTATAAGATACATTATGACTAAATGGACTTCCATCTGGAGCTCTGGCAGAAGAATTATGCCTTGAGAAATTATGCCTTGAGAGATATAGCTCAAAGGGTTGATGGCACTTAGTACTGAGTAACCCCTGAACACATTCAATTGGCTATACAGCAGAATTCAGATTGATGGTCACTGACCAACTTTGGCATTCTGCTGAAATATTGCTACAATAGACATATCTTAATTGACTGTTAAAAATAAAACAGGAGCTTCCATATGATGTTAATAACTAAAAAGATTAAAACTTAGGATATGAATTTTTGATTTAATATTTAACTTAATCCTAAACATATTCCCTTTCTACTCTCTTAATTAGAATAATTAATGTTTTCTTTCCAAACAACAGAAATTGCCTTCATGTCTAAATAACCTCAAATGATTGTAGTGTATCTTTCAAATAAAACCTTCATATCTTTGTACTGAATTAACACTGATGTGAGCTTTAGGTGATCTTGCTCTCCCCTAATAACTTAATGTGATATTAACAAAATTTGTACTCAGAATTTGTGAAAATGTTCAAAAATTTAGTATCTAATTTCACTCAAGTAATAGTATTACTATTTGCTATACACATACTATTTCTAAAACTTTTAATAGAGGTAATACAAAATGAAGATATTTTAAGGACATTGATATTGAAACACTTACAAACAAATTAGGGATACAAAATTTATATGTTTGAAAGGAAGCAAGCAATTAAATTAATTTAGAGATTAGTAATTTGGGGATACATATGTGATTTGAAATTATAATGCTCAGTACACTGAATATTATCTGCAGCAGTTCATTGAAAGTGCATAAAGAATGAAATAATCAGAATATAAACCTTCAAATCATGTGAATAGTCATGATTTTCTTCTCTGGATACTACTGTGACATTATCTTCCTGGCCAGAAGGTTTAATTTTATGTATAAATTTAATATGTAAAAATATTAAATACTGACCTGTACATAGAATTTTAGAAGCCACTGAACTTAGCCATCTCACCAAAGTGACTGTGATTCACTGAAGAAAAAAAAAATTTTTTTTACATTAATCCCTACTCTTCCTATTAAAAACCTGTGTTTAGAGAAAGTCAGTATATTCTTGACCTTTTTAGTCTCACAGAAAAGTATAATTCATTTATATAGTTTACCTCAACTATCTTCTTTCTGAGTACTCTTGCTGCTGCTACTGCTGCTAAGTCGCTTCAGTCGTGTCCGACTCTCTGCGACCGCATAGATGGCAGCCCACCAGGCTCCCCCATCCCTGGGATTCTCCAGGCAAGAACACTGGAGTGGGTTGCCACTTCCTTTTCCAATGCATGAAAGTGAAAAGTCAAACTGAAGTCGCTCAGTCGTGTCCGACTCTTTGTGACCCCATGGACTGCAGCCTACCAGGCTCCTCCATCCATGGGATTCTCCAGGCAAAAGTACTGGAATGGGCTGCCACTGAGTACGTACTTAATCCAAGTCTATCTATTTCAAACAGCTTACATAAATTTTCACTGAAGTTAAACAATAAACTCCAACCTACTAGGTCTTATTGCAAAGAATTAAAATCTCAAGTTTTCAGTGAAAAATAATTCTTGAAGTATAATTAACAAATTTGTAAGATATTTGAAGTGTACGTTGTGATGATTATATATATATGTATAGTGAAAGAACTTCACAACTAGTTAATTAATGCATCCATCAGCTCACATTTCTCACACACACACGTGTGTGTGTGTGAAAACATTTAAGTTCTATACCCTTAGCAAATCTCAATTATATAGTACAATGTTATCAATCATGTGCTGTGCTTAGTCGCTTAGTCATGTCTGAGTCCTTGTGACCCCATGAACGATAGCCTTCCAGGCTACATGGTCCAGTGGATTCTCCAGGCAAGAATACTAAGGTAGGTTTCCATGCCCTCCTCCAGGGGTTCTTCCCAATTCAGGGATCAAACCCAGGTGTCCCACACTGCAGGTGCATTCTTTACCACCTGAGCCACCAGGGAAGCCCAGTTATCAACTATAGTCATCATGTTAAACAGTCATCATGTTATACATAAGTCTTGATTTATTCTATAGCTGAAAGTTTATATCCTGTTACCAACCTCTTCCTAATTCCCCCACCACTAGCCCTTGGCAACACACTTTTCTATTCTGTTGCTATAAATTTTACTTTTTTCAGATTCCATGTATAAGTGATACCATGCAGTATTTGTCTTTCTCTATATGGCTTCTTTAACTTAGCATAAATCCCTCAAGATCCAGCCAGGTTGTCACAAATGGCAGGATTTCCCTTTTCCTGTGGCTTAATAATATGCTATTGAATACGTAAGTCTCACATCTTTATTTACTCATCCGTTGACAGACATTTAGGATGTTTCCATACTTTGGCTATTATAAATAATGTTGCAACAGATACGAATCTAGATACATCTTCAAGACATTGATTTTGTTTTGTTTGGTTATACATCCTGAGGAATCAATGAATCATATGATTGCTCTATTTTTAACTTTTTTGAGGTATCTCAAAACCAGCATTTTTTTAAAAAATAATGTTTATAGTCGTTGCACCAATTTACATTCCATCAACCATGCACAGTGTTTCCCTTTTTCCTACATTCTTGCCAACACTTGAAATCACTTGTCTTTTTGATGAGAGTCTTCCATTAGGTGTGAGGTATGATTTTGGTTAACATAAAATCTCATTTTAATAAGCTAATATTTATGACTAATTTTCTTTCTAGATGTTTGCATTTTCTTCTCTATTCATCTTTACTTACACTAGAGCTTGGGATTTGACTTCTGCTGATGCTGATATCTTGTTTTTCTCTTTTCTTTTTAGTTTTGCAAATGATATTCCATCTGGGGAAAGTGATATATCCACTGACAGATGAAAATTACATAAAGTGCATCAAGAGATTGGCATATTTTCTAATATCTCTTAAGTATCTTTTTCATCCACTGCTTTTTTTCAGATATGTGCTATCTTCTCATCAGATATTTTTGTTTCTCAGGCATATTTCCCCTAGCATTTATTTTAAATTTTCACCTTGTTATTTTGAATTTAGCTTCCATTGCTGATTTTCTAAAGCTTTTGAGAAAGCCTGGCAAAATGGAAATGAGGTCTGGCACAGGGGTGTTGAGATCTCCTGCTACTCAGAGAGATATAAAATAGACAAGACCATGAAACAAAATGTCCTTCTGGGTATTGGCAATTGTAGTGCAACTTTCATTGCTGTTAAAATAGTTTAGCCTCTAAGTACAAAGACTATTTTGTGGTTCATGCAGCTGTTTCAACAGATTGTCTTCTCCAGTGAAGTACAAGAAGAAATTAGAAGTGGATATTTGTAAATGACATCTGAATTTAATTATTTCTTAATTAAGAAAATGTTGTTGCATGATACCAAAGCACAACACAAAGAAATAGAATCAAATGGCTAAAGAGATTTTTTTTTTTTGCATTCTATTTTTTTTAAAACCAACACAATATGAAGCAAAATGTAGAAAGTAAATGTCAGTGAAGATAAAAAGCAATAAGAGATTTAAGGAGAGACCTGACAGAAGATAAGTTATATCAGGAGCAAGACTCGTCATTTTGTTTTATTGCTTTTCTGACATTAATTATAAATGACAGGTGACCGGTCAGCTAAGTACAGTGTGTTCACAGAGACTGAGAAAGTTTTAGATCCTCTAGCAACTAGCCTGGGAACAAAGCGTACAATTTCAAGTTAATTTTAGCAAGACTACATTATAAATAGTGGTGTTAGCACTAATCAGCTATTCAAAACATGACAAATATTTGCTAATTAATTCTTGCACTGTTGATAAATAATGCTTTCATTTACCAAGGCACAGAAAAAAAACAACTCTTGCAATGTTAAATCTCCAAAGTTTCTGAGTTTCAGGCAGTACAAAAGCCTATCTTTTTTATTTCTCACATCGGCATGCATGAGAAACACACATAAAAATGGACTTCAAAAATATATTTTTATAATAAAAATTAAATAGCATTTTCATCACAAAACAATGTTCCATAAGACATAGTGTAGGCATAGGGTGCAAACCTGTAGCCCATAAATTTTCAGTTCCCACCTGTTTTCACCTGGCCTTCCTAAGTTCACATTAGATTACTTCTTACTTCTGTGATTTATTAGTATCTTGATTATTCTCTCTCTGTAATTTATATCAATTTGCAAATTTCTTTTTATTTGAGATTTTTGCCTATTTTATGTCTCCTTTGTTAGAAAGCACAATCCACGAAAGTAAGGACAATGTTTATTTCATTCATCACATACCAGGTATTCAATAAATATTTATTAAGGAAACGGCTTATCTAGAGAGATATGAAAGTATTATACTTTATACAAAGTGAGATTCTTGTACATTCTAAAACAGAAAACATACTTTTATTAATGTGTTTGTGTCTCACACATGTACAACTCTTTACAACCCCATGAACTGTGGCCTGCCAGGTTCCTCCATTCATGGGATTCTCCCGGCAAGAATGCTGGAGTGAGGCGCCATTTCCTCTTCCAATGTGTTTACACCTTTGCAATATTTAAGTAAATATGCATGTACATTTCAGAATCAATGTGAGTAGAAAAGTCCAATTTAATTTTAAAATATTTTCGAAGTCTTCCTCTGTCCCTTGATTCTAAAACAGATAATTTCAACCAAACTAAGTACATTATTTGTTTCTTCTTTTTTGGCTGTGGAAGAAGATGTTGAATTTTGAAAGGAAACACAAGAAATTGTAGGTGAGCAATGGGAGGTACCATTTATTGCACACTTCTTAAAAGTCAATATACTCTCATAATGGCAGACATATAAACTAGGTATTATTAGTATGACTATTTTGCATATTTAGAGAGTTAGGTAACTAATCAGAGTTATAAAATGAAAATACTTGTTTTTACTAGGGAATACACCTTCTAGCAAAACATTGCTGAAGGTCCTTTTTTTTTTTTTTATTTGACGCATCATCTTGGTAAGATAAAGAGTGCTGTCTCTGCTGACAATAAATAGACAACAGATATGGATCTGGCATTTCTAGCTCAGACCAGTAGGGAGAGAAATGATGGTCAAAACTGTCCAGGAATTCAAGCAGCAGATCATTCTAGTTCTTGTTTACCGTAGCCATGATAGCAAGTAAAATCTCAAATAAGGTTTATGCAGTAAGGTCAGTATTGCTATAGACATGTAACCAAAATCAAAGTTCTTTAAATATCTATAGCAAACTATCAAAGAATAAAAACTATGCAAGAAAGGATCACAGTTATGCTTTTTTAGTACTTCAGCCTCATCTCCAAAAGGCAGCTCTTCGTAATTTGGTGTATAACTAATGTCTCATGGGCTTCACCTCTCAGTGAGGACAGGTATTCTATATTTGTAGGAACCTCTACATTTACGCAATATTCTCAAAACCTACACATCTGCACTAACACCACCTCTGCCCTTCCCCTAAGATATCTGCAAGTATAACTTGAATGTTCCCTATACTCCATCACTTGGGTCCTATCCAAAATCACTTTCCCTTTAAAAGGTCAGATTAATTCCAGTTTTTATAAAGACTTTCTGATTAATCCCTTAACCATGTAACCTATGTTCTTCTGCAGGATTACAGGGAAACTTCTCTGCCCTTAATCTCTGCCATTATCAACCTCTGTAGGAGATATTTGAAAAGACAAGTATCACAGCTCATTCCTTTGTCCCAGAGATTTCCTTTCCCCATTCTTTATTGGGGCAAGGGAGCCTCTGAACATAGTATATTATGAGAATATGCAGTTTTTCCTTGAGTATAAAGCTGCAAGGGCTAACATCAAATGCTTGCCTGTTAGACAGTGGCTCAGCATATCCAGGTATATTTTTTTAAAAAATCACAAGACATTGAAATAATGCCAAGAAGACTAAAATAAAATGTGATTATGTGTTCAGCGTCTGAGGAAGTTAATTGTATTTGCAACATGAGCAAGAACTTCTCAGGGAAACATCATTCTTTAGAAACCCATGGGATTAAATACTGAGTGACTGAGAGAAACACCACCTATTTTGGGGATCATTTTAAAAGACGATCCTTAGATTTAAATATTAGAGCAGATGGATATAGAACTAGACTGAAATTTAGAGATTTCTTAACAATATAAAGACCAAAATTCTTTCCTGATTTAAAAGAAAGAAAAGTGAGGAAGGATACAGTCTAAATTATCTGAGTTCATTTTGTACTTTTATCCTCCACATAAGCCACATTCTACCAAACTATATTGTTTTCTTAAGTAGCAGTGAAGGATCCAGAAGAAGAATAAGACACTATAATTTTCAGAGAAGGATATGGTGATTTCAGTAAATTGTTATTCTTCTATAGTGAAACTCTAGAATTGTTCATCAAATGGAGTTTATGTGACAATTGGGGAACACAGTAAAAATAAGAAACAAAAGAAATAGGAAAACTGTAAGTGATCAAATATGTTCTCAAAAGCCATGCAATTTTTAATCTTCTTTCCTTTTTTATTTTTCAATACATTATCAGATTCCTAGTTCAAGAGAATGTTTGAGGTATGGGACAACAATTTAAAAAATCTTCATGTTTTGAGGTATATTTTGTACATATACATGAATAGCTAGATATACTCATAACTTATTAAAAGGCTTTTAAAAAGAAGATTTAAGGATGAATATTAACCTGAGGGGAGATCTCTAGGTGTATGTTCTTGTGCTATCATGATAAACATATTCATTGTGTTGAAGTAAAAAAAATAAAATGTGCTCCTCAAATTTTTATATTTCTTTTCTTATTCAAAAAACATTTATTAGATTATCAAATTACTACGTCCAAAATGAATAAGATGTACCTCTTACCTTTGAAAAACTCACAGTCTAGTAGGGAAGACAGATGTAAATAACTACCATAAAATATGAAAAGTGCTATAATGGATGTAAATGTCAATGATTTAAAGGGAAATCTAATGGATGACAGAGTGTTGTATTGATTACAAGATCAATGAGTCAACAGTGTGATGACTGCCAAAAAATTAAACAAAAAATCTAGCTTGGATTTGCATATATTTATGGATCCAAATGAAGGAAATCATTTTATAATAGTTTAAAAATTTGGCCATATTTGGACCATTTCTCACTTTGGACTATTACATTTAAAAAATAACTCAAAGTAGGACCATTCTAGAAATGGGATCCAGGATAAAGATTTATGATGTTATGATATTGAAATACAAAGAAAATAATAGGACTGTTTAATGTATAGAATTTAATGAGGAGAGTACATGGGTATATGAGTGCAGACTTCAAATATTTGAAGAGTTGCCACATTAAAAAATATCCAGATAGTTTGGAAGTGTATAGCTAAGATGATTCGAAGCATTACAGGAAGGAAATCTCTGTTATAAAACAAAAAACTGCCTTCTAGTACCAGAACTACTCAGAAATTGAAGGCATGTTTCTTAAATTAGCTCTTTTTGACTTCCTCAACTTAGAGGTGGCACATGACCTGCCAGAATTGTTGCAGTGTGGCTTGGTATACTGGGTGGATGATGAGTGAACTGGGTTACTTCATGTTGTTTCTACATCTCTCTCAATTTCTCTGTCACACATACACGCACACACACACACACACACACACACAAATTCATCAAATCTGCATTATTTCTCTCAATCTCCCTCATAAATTTTCCCATCATTTAAATGCACACTTATACATACACATTATATATCTATGTAAATATTGATAGGAAAAACTACTATCTGGATTATTTGGAGCAGTTTTCATTTGATATGAGGTGAGGGAAAATTCTTTACCTATGGAGCATGTCAACAAAGACACATTAACCAATTATTGTACATGATAATGAGTATATGCAAAAGAGATTATTCTAAGGAACAGCTTAATCTTTGAAACTGGAACTATTTTTAAGTGGAGAAAAATATAAGGACCTTTATATCAGTAGCTTGTAATGTTACCATCTAATTTATCTTATAATAGGCTTGGCCTTCATTTATTAACCTGGTTCTTATAAATAGGCTTTTGCAAAGATCCCCAGTGCCAGACCCATTCCTTGCACTCTAGTTTCTGTGTGCAAACCTATTTTTTCACTTGCTTGTTAGTCTAGCATGTGCATGGTCAGTGGTGTTCAAATCTTTGTGACCCTGTGGACTGTAGCCCACCAGACTTCTCTATCCATGGAATTTCCCAGGCAAGAAATCCTGGAGTGTGTTGCCTTGTCCTTCACCAGGCAATCTTCCCAACCCAGGGAACCTCCAACACAGGGATTTAACTGGCAGCTCTTAAGTTTCCTGCATTGGCAGGCAGATTCTTTACCAATTGCACCACCTGTTTTTCATTTGCTTGTTAATTTGTTTTTAAACTTTTGTCTGCATCCTTACCTTTGAGTTCTGCTTAGATACCCACTATTTCTAAAATCCTCACACCACTTCTCTCCCACCTGTATCTCCCAAGGACTTAGTTCCTGCTTTGTTAGACTATTGATGATTGGATCTCACTTGCTTTGTTGCTGGGCTTACCTGGAATCAATTCCCTAGTTGTATATCTTTTTGTTGATTTCTGAGCAGGTCTCCCTAAGACTTGAGTAATTTTTGAAAGTTAGACTTACCTTTCAAGTCTCTGTTGTTGACTTCCTATTACAAACTAAGCTACAATAATGTCTTATTGTTTTTAACCGAAACAGTTGTCCTTGCAAAAGTTGAAGGCTCATAATGTGTCAGACACCAAGTTAATTCTTTAACACACTTTTAGTATTCAAGATAAAAATTAAACCCAAGTCATGTATTTTAAAGTGAAGCACTTTGTAAGCAAGTTAAAATAGGAATATTCCTCCTAAATTTTAGAGTTTAGATTTCCATCATGTGCCAAAAATTAATTTCCTAGATGAGCACAATAAAAAATTAATACAGTATTGTAAACTCAAAAATGGAATGGGCAAAGTAATAATATATCTAATATCACAAGAATAATCTATTAGGGCAAAAATAGACTAGGATTTAGACATTGAACTATGTATAGTTACAAGAGATGAAAAATGAAAGAAATTTAATGGATATGAAAGAATATTACATCTAAATCAAACATATTTTATGACTTATAATTTGGCTTCCTCAGTTATTACTATGTTCTCCATATTTTTATCATGTATTTTTATATCAGTTTTCCAAGCAAATACATTAATATTATTTTAATGATAAATGACATGTGCCAAAATGTAGAACTGACTGAGATTCAGTAGGGTTAAAGAAGCAAAATTATTTCTATAACAGAGAAATGATTCTGTTTTTGTGCACTAACAAAATAATTGTTTTTCTATTTTCCACAATACTCAGGGCCCAGAATCCTGTGCTACTGTGTCTATAGCATTAGAATACTCAGTAGAAAAAGGTCAGGAAGTTAGTTTCTTGTAATTTTAATTTTTAATTTTTTGTGAAGTTTTTAATAGAAAGAGACAAATCCCTAAAAGTAGTACTTATTAAAGAGATAATTTTATTTTTCAGAGAGTCAAAGGATATTAGGCTATGGTAACAATCTTAAATTTCAGTATCATACATTTAGCAGATATTTGAAGCTCATTCATGCAGCATGTTGACTATACATTGGCTGCAGCTTTGATTCACTTATCCTTTAATTTGGGATTCAAGCTAAAGATATAACTGGGTTTTGTGACAGAAGGAAAAAAGACTTTAACAAAGCACGTAACAGCTCTTAAATCTACTGAGTGGATACGGCATACCTTACTTCTACTTTCTCTTTTCTATTGGCCACCAAATCAAGTCACATGATCACAAGGGGGAGAAGTATATTACATGGATGTGGGAATGAACAGTAATATATAATCTCTTTTAAGGTAAGAAAGTAAATAACTATAAACAATAATATAATATACTATCTACTATTTCATTTTCATATATTCATTTCCTATCTCTGTATACAAAACACATCTACATATATTCAAGAAAGATGCCAAAATTTCCACCCCATCAAGACTCAGATTCAAAGTCTAGAATTTCAAGATAATCCATACATCAGGTCTGGATGTATCTCCACTTGATTTACATAACTAGGAACTAAAATATGATAACGCAGAATGGTCCAGGAGGGTCAGACAACTATCATAAACACTTTGTTGTATTCTATAAAAGAGTAGACAATAGAGATGCATAGCAAAGTCAAAATACTGCTGGGCAGATGTTTTGAAGACCCTCTCTCTTGGTGGTATAAAATATTGTTTTATAATGCCCAGATTTTATTCCCTGTGATCAGCTCTTGGTTTTGCCCTCTGGAAGATTTTTTTTTTTTTTTCCCCCATTACCTTCTTTGGATAAAGCTGAAGAAGACATTGGAGATTATGTCATTCTTAGTTTTGAATATCTTTTCCAATTAGCTTTCTGCCCATAAAGATTAATGTATCACATAAAGTTTGCTTTCATCACCCAAAAGAATGCTGATGAATGCATCATGTAGTCAAGAAGGCAATGGTGCCTACTACCCCTGACCATGATTTCAGGTTACCTGGGGGCAGAAGTCACAAAGCTGAGATCAAGTCATAGGTAGAGCAGTTATTACTAGACACATTTAAAGTCCCAGGCCACAGTCAGTGGGCTATTAAAGAGCAGTAGACCCTGAAAGAATAATCCCACAAGGGATATTCTTTATAGTATCCATTTTAGAAGATATTATGGATTGCAAAAGAAACTGATTTTTCACAGATCAGAAGCTTGTGAGTCAGGTTTTCTGCCATTTTCAATCAAAAGAATACTAAATGAGATAAAATTCCCCCCTTTCTACATATTTATATTAATGGTGTGGAAATTACATGATTCGTCATTTTGTAAGGAGTCATTCTTTAAGAATGCATTTATTATTTTGTTGGAAATATGTTTTACTTGTATATTGGTGAATCTATTTTAATATTCATTATTTTTATAGGGAAAAAAGTACACTGTTGTAGGTAAAGGTTTATTGGCAAATATTTCTACTTCCTTCCATTGGGCACATGCTGGGTGTGGTAGATTATAATAGTGGTTGCCATTTTTACCTCTTCATGTATCTGCAACCTTTGCCATGTGATGTCATTTTCTCCTACTAAATAGGAAGAACATATTTTCCAGTTTCTGAATTTATGTTTGGGCTTATGACTTGTTGTGGACATTTGAATAAAATAGAAATGTCATTGTGCCAGTTCCAAGTCTCGGTGTTAGGGGGATTTTCGTACATCTGCTTATCTCCTTGTACTTCTACTATTATTAAAAGCATAACTTGCCTGAACAGGCCTGTGACCCAGGACAAGGAATATGAATATCTGAGTGAGAGCTGAGGTCTGAGATACCAATGAACCCGACATAAACAGCAGAGCTCCCTGGTCAGGCCAGCCTAAATCAGCCATCACCCAGCTGATCCACAGACTCATAAGCTCATTGTTTGCATATTTATAAGGCTCTAGTTATGTGATACAGTAGAGTGATGTTCTCTTCCACTTAAATCTAGCTGTAGCCACGTGTCTGCTTTCCCTTTGAAAATTTAGGAACTGATATGCAATTTGCAAATCTCTGTGTGTCATAACAAAAGAAGTACTCTGAAGTAATAAGGCTCCAATAATTCAGATCTTTGAGTGCAGACAAGTTATACCAAAACTGTAAGAGAATCAAGACAGGCAACAGACATAAATGAGAAATAATACTGTTGTTCTTAGCCCCTTGTAACTGGTAAGTTGTTGTTTTTCCTTTGCAAAATATTTAAAAAACAGAATTGACAATAGTAAAATAGATTGTTAAAAAATACTTGTTCTAACACTACATTGTAAATCAACTACACTCCAATAATTTTTGTTTTGTTTTATTTTTTATTTTAATTGGAGGCTAATTACTTCACAATATTGTGGTGGTTTTTGCCATACATTCACATGAATCAGCCATGGGTGTACATGTGTTCCCCATCCTTACACTCCCTCCCACCTCCCTCCCCATCTCATGCCTCACGGTCATCCCAGTGCACCAGCCCTGATCACCCTGTCTCATGCATTGAACCTGGACTGGAGATCTATTTCACGTATGATAATATACATGTTTCAATGCTATTTTCTCAAATCATCCCACCCTCACCTTCTCCCACAGAGTCCAAAAGTTTGTTCTTTACATCTTTGCTGTCTCACATATAGGGTCATCATCACCATCTTTCTAAATTCCACATATATGTGTTAATATACTGTATTGGTAGTTTTCTTTCTGACTATACTTCGCTCTGTATAATAGGCTCTAATTTCATCTACCTTAGAACTGATACAAATACATTCTTTTTAATAGCTGAGTAATATTCCATCATGTAAATGTACCACAGCTTTCATATCCATTCATCTGCCAATGAGCATCTAGGTTGCTTCCATGCCCTAGCTACTGTAAACGGTGCTGCAATGAACATTGGGGTACACATGTCTCTTTCAATTCTGGTTTCCTTGGTGTGTATGCCCAGCAGTGGTGTTGCTGGGTCATAAGGCAGTTCTATTTCCAGGTTTTTAAGGAATCTCCACACTGTTCTCCACAGTGGCTGTACTAGTTTGCCTTCCCACCAACAGTATAAGAGGGTTCCCTTTTCTCTGCACCCTCTGCAGCATTTATTGTTTATAGACTTTGATAGCAGCTATTCGGACCAGTGTGCGATAGTACCTCATTGTGCCTTTGATTTGCATTTCTCTGATAACGAGTGATTTTGAGCATCTTTTCTTGTGTTTGTTAGCCATCTGTATGTCTTCTTTGGAGAAATTTCTGTTTAATTCTTTGGCCCATTTTTTGATTGGGTCACTTATTTTTCTGGAATTGAGCTGCAGGAGTTGCTTGTATAATTTTGAGTTTAATTCTTTGTCATTTGCTTTATTTGCTATTATTTTCTCCCATTCTGAAGGCTGTCTTTTCCCCTTGCTTATAGTTTCCTTCGTTGTTCAAAAGCTTTTAATTTTAATTAGGTCCTATTTGTTTATTTTTGCTTTTATTTCCATTACTATGGGAGGTGGGTCTTAGAGGATCCTGCTATGATTTACATCAGAGAGTGTTTTGCCTATGTTTTCCTCTAGGAGTTTTATAGTTTATGGTCTTACATTTAGATCTTTAATCCATTTTGAGTTTATTTTTGTGTATGGTGATAGAAAGTGTTCTAGTTTCATTCTTTTACAATTGGTTGACCAGTTTTCCCAGCACCACGTGTTAAAGAGATGTCTTTTCTCAATTGTATAATCTTGCCTCCTTTGTCAAAAATAAGGTTTCCATAGGTGCATGGATCTATCTCTGGGCTTTCTATTTTGTTCCATTAATCTATGTTTCTGTCTTTGTGCCAGTATCATACTGTCTTGATGACTGTTGCTTTGTAGTAGAGCCTGAAGTCAGGCAGGTTGATTCCTCCAGTTCCATTCTTCTTTCTCAAGATTGCTTTGGCTATTCGAGGTTTTTTGTGTTTCCATACAAATTGTGAAGTTATTTGTTTTAATTCTCTGAGAAATACTGTTGGTGGCTTGATAAGGATTGCATTGAATTTATAGATTGCTTTGGGTAGTATACTCATTTTCACTATATTGATTCCTCCAATCCATGAGCATGGTATATTTCTCCATCTATTTGTGTCATCTTTGATTTTTTTCATCAGTGTTTTATAGTTTTCTATATATAGATCTTTTGCTTCTTTAGGTAGATTCATTCCTAAGTATTTTATTCTTCTTCGTTGTAATGGTGAATGGAATTATTTCCTTAATTTCTCTTTCTATTTTCTCATTGTTAGTGTATAGGAATGCAAGGGATTTCTGTATGTCAATTTTATATCCTGGAACTTTACTATATTCATGGATTAGCTCTAATAATTTTCCGATAGAGTCTTTAGGGTTTTCTATGTAGAGGATGATGTCATCTACAGTGAGAGTTTTATTTCTACTTTTCCAAACTGGATTCCTTTTGTTTCTCTTTTTCTTTGACTGCTGTGGCTAAAACTTCCAAACCGTTATTGAATAGTAGTGGTGAGAGTGGTTATCCTTGTCTTGTTCCTGATTAGGGGAAATGCTTTCAATTTTTTACCATTGAGGATAATGTTTGCTCTGGGTTTATCATATATGGGTTTTATTATATTGAGGAATGTTCCTTCTATGCCTGCTTTCTGGAGGGTTTTTATCATAAATTGTTGTTGAATTTTGTCAAAGGCTTTCTCTGCATCTATTGAGATAATCATATGATTTTTATCTTTCAATTTGTTAATTGTTGTGTATCACATTAATTGATTTGCAAATATTGAAGAATCCTTGCATCCCTGGGATAAAGCCCACTTGGTAATAATGTATAATCTTTTTAATATGTTGCTGGATTCTGTTTGCTAGAATTTTGTTAAGGATTTTTGCATCTATGTTCGTCAGTGATATTGGCCTGTAGTTTTTCTTTTTTGTGGCATCTTTGTCTGGTTTTGGTATTAGGGTGATGGTGGCCTCACAGAATGAGTTTGAAAGTTTACCTTCCTCTGCAATTTTCTGGAAGAGTTTGAGTAGGATAGGTGCTAGCTCTTCTCTAAATTTTTGGTAGAATTCAGCTGTGACGCCATCTGGTCCTGGGCTTTTGTTTGCTGGAAGATTTATGATTACAGTTTCAATTCCTGTCCTTGTGATGCATCTGTTAAGATTTTTTATTTCTTCCTGGTTCAGTTTTGGAAAGTTGTACTTTTCTAAGAATTTGTCCATTTCTTCCAAGTTGTCCATTTTATTGGCATATAATTGCTTATAATAGTCTCTTATGATCCTTTGTACTTATGCATTGTCTGTTGTGATTTCTCCATTTTCATTTCTAATTTTGTTGATTTGATTCTTCTCCCTGTTTTTCTTGATGAGTCTGGCTAATGGTTTGTCTATTTTATTTATCTTCTCAAAGAACCAGATTTTAGCTTTGTTGATTTTGGCTATGGTCTCCTTTGTTTCTTTTTCATTTATTTCTGTCCTAGTTTTAATAATTTCTTTCCTTCTACTAACCCTGGGGTTCTTCATTTCTTCTTTTTCTAGTTGCTTTAGGTGTAGAGTTAGGTTATTTATTTTATTTATCTCCTGTTTCTTGAGGTAGGCTTATATTGCTATGAACCTTCCCCTTTGCACTGCTTTTACTGAATCCCATAGTTTTGGGGTTGTTTAGTTTTCATTTTCATTCATTTCTGTGCATATTTTGATTTCTTTTTTGATTTCTCCTGTGATTTGTTGGTTATTCAGGAGTGTGTTGTTTAGCCTCCATATGTTTGTATTTTTAATGTTTTTTTTTTTTTTTTCCTGTAGTTGACATCTAATCTTACCTCATTGTGATCAGAAGAGATGCTTGAGATGACTTCAGTGTTTTTTAAATTTCCCAAGGCTAGATTTATGGCTCAGGATGTGATCTATTTGGAGAAAGTTCCATGTGCACTTGAGAAAAAGGTGAAATTCATGGTTTTGGGGTGAAATGTCCTATAGATATCAATTAGGTCTAGCTGGTCCTTTGGATAACTTAAAGTTTGTGTTTTCTTGCTAATTTTCTGTTTAGTTGATCTATCCATAGGTGACAGTGGGGTATTAAAGTCTCCCATTATTGGTGTGTTTCTGTTAATTCCCCTTTCACACTTGTTAGCATTTGCCTTACATATTGCCATGCTCCTTTGTTGGGTGCATATATATTTATAACTGTTATATTTTCCTCTTGGATTGATCCTTTTATTATTATGTAGATTCCTTCTTTGTCTCTTTTCACAGCCTTTATTTCAAAGTCTATTTTATCTGGTAAGAGTATTACTACTCCTTTCTTTTGGTCTCCATTTGCATGAAATATCTTTTACCAGCCCTTCACTTTCAGTCTGTATGTGTCCCTTGTTTTGAGGTGGGTGTCTTGTAGACAGCATATATAGGGGTCTTGTTTTTGTATCAGTCCAGCCAGTGTTTGTCTTTTGGTTGGGGCATTCAACCCATTTACATTTAAGGTAATTATTGATAAGTATGATACTGTTGCCATTTACTTTATTGTTTTGGATTTGATTTTATAAACCTTTTCTGTTTCCTGTCTAGAGAAGATCCTTTAGCATGTGTTGAAGGTCTGGTTTGGTGGTGTTGAATTTTCCCAACTTTTGCTTGTCTCTAAAGCTTTTGATTTCTCCTTTATATTTCAATGAGATCCTTGCTGAGTATAGTAATCTGGGTTGTAGCTTTTTCTCTTTCATCACTTTAAGTATGTCCTGCCATTCCCTTCTGGCTTAAAGAGTTTTTATTGAAAGGTCTGCTGTTATCTTATGGGGATTCCCTTGTGAGTTATTTATTGTTTTTCCCTTGCTGCATTTAATATTTGTTCTTTGTGTTTGATCTTCATTAATTTGATTAATATGTGTCTTGGGGTGTTTCGCCTTGGGTTTATACTGTTTAGGACTCTGTGGGTTTCTTGGACTTGGGTGGCTATTTACTTCCCCATTTTAGGGAACTTTTCAACTATTATCTCTTCAAGTATTTTCTCATGGCCTTTCTTTTTGTCTTCTTCTTCTGGGATTCCTATGATTCGAATGTTGGGGTGTTTAACATTGTCCCAGAGGTCTCTGAAGTTGTCCTTATTCCTTTTAATTCTTTTTTATTTTTTCCTCTCTGTTTCATTTATTTCCACCATTCTATCTTCCACCTCACTTATCCTATCTTCTACTTCACTTAGTCTACTGTTGATTCCCTCCAGAGTGCTTTTGATTTCAGTTATTGCATTATTTATTATTGATTGACTCTTTTTTATTTCTTCTAGGTCCTTGTTCTCACATCTTCTCAATCCTTGTCTCCAGACTATTTATCTGTAACTCCATTTTGGTTTCAAGATTTTGGATCATCTTTCCTACCATTATTCAGTATTCTTTTTCAGTTAGACTCCCTATCTCCTTCTCTTTTGTTTGGTTTGGTGGGCTTTTATCATGTTCCTTTACCTGCTGAATATTTCTCTGCCTTTTCATCTTGTTTAGGTTGCTGTGTTTTGGGTAGCTTTTCTGTAGGCTGGAAGTTTGTGATTCCTCTTTATTGTGGAGGTTCCTCCCTGGGGTGGGGTTGGATGAGTGGCTTGTAAAGATTTCCTGATTAGGAAAGCTTGTGTCGGTGTTCTGGTGAGTACAGCTGGATCACTTCTCTCTGGCGTGCAATGAAGTGTCCAGTAGTGAGTTTTGAGGTGTTTATGGGTTTGGTGTGACTTTTGGCTGCCTGTATTTTTGTGCTCAGGGTTATGTTCCTGCTTTGTTGGAAAATTAGCTTGGTATGTCTTGCTCTGAAACTTGTTGGCTCTTGGGTGGAGCTTGATTTTGGTGTTGGTTTGGAGGTTTTTGGATGAGCTCTTGTCAATTAATATTCCCTGGAGTCAGGAGTTTTCTGGTGTTCTCAAGTTTTTTATTTAAGCCTCCTGCCTCTGGCTTTCAATCTTATTCCTACAGTAGCCTCAAGACTTCTCCATCCATACAGCATTGATGACAAAACATCTAGGTTAGTGGTGAAAAGATTTTCTACAGTGGGGGACATCCAGAGAGGCTACAGAGTTACATGGAGAAGAGAAGAGGGAGGTGGGAGATAGAAGTGACCAGGAGGACAAGAGGGGGAATCAAAAGGGGAAAGAGCTATCTAGCCCATAATCAATTCCCTATTTACTCTCCACAGTCTGAAACACTCAGAGAGTTTCATGGAGTTCCATAGAGAAGAGAAGAGGGAGGAAGGAGATACAGGTGACCAGTAGAAGAGGAGGGAGATTCAAAAGGAGACAGACCAATCTAGCCTGTGTTCAGTTCCCTAAGTGTTCTCCACAGCCCAGAACACCCAAAGAGATTCACAGAGTTAGTAGAGATGAGAATGGGGGGGAAGGAGATAGAGGTGACCTGGGGGAGTAAAAGGAGAGTCAAAAGGGAAGAGAGCAATCAAGCCAGTAATCACACTCCTGAGTAAAAATGGATATGAAAATTGCATTCTGGTACAGAATTGATAACAAATACCAAAAAACAAAGATTAAAAATCTAGAGTAGAGGTTAGACTTTCAAAAATACAATATTAAAAAAAAAAAACAAAAGTTATTACAAAATATGAAATTTGCTTTAAAAATAGGGTCTTTTAAAAAAAAAATAATATAATGCTGCTGCTGCTAAGCCGCGTCTGTCATGTTCAACTCTGTGCGACCCCATAGATGGCAGCCCACCAGGCTCCCCTCTCCCTGGGATTCTCCAGGCAAGAACACTGGAGTGGGTTGCCATTTCCTCCTCCAATGCATGAAAGTGAAGAGTGAAAGTGAAGTCGCTCAGTTGTGTCCCACTCTTAGCAACCCCATGGACTACAGCCTACCAGCTTCCACTGTCCATGGGATTGTATAGGAAAGAGTATTGGAGTGGGTTGTCATTGCCTTTTCCATTACCAGCTAATAGTAGGTTTTAAAAATGAAAATTAAAGGAGTAATAAAGAACTTAAAAATTTTAAAAATGTAGAAAAATTAAAAAATTATAATAGTAAAATATATCTAGGGGTTTCTCTGGAGCTGTTGATGGCAATGTGGGGTCATTCAGTTTTATATAGTTCCTTGTTCCAGCTTATACTTCTTCTCAAGGTCTACAGGTCCCTTCCAATGTAGCCAGTGCTAACTACAGGGTTTTAATCTCTTGCATCTGTCACTTTCAAAGCAGTTCCCTCTTCTTTGTTTATTGGGCTTCCTCTGTTTACAAGTTTCTTCAGTATCTAACTTCTGCCCTGCCACAAGGAGGTGAAGGTGGTCATTTATTTAGGCTCACTTGTTCAGTTGTACTGTGGGGAGGGAGGAGCATTGCAAACCAATATCACTGGTGTGTTTGGGGAGTCCTCGCAGTTTCTGGGCCATACTGGGTTTGTCCCCACTCATGGAATGTGTTCTTTCCCAGTCTACACTTCTCAGGCTCCAGTTTGCTTTGCACGGGAACTGTCTAAGGCGGGGCCTGGGTTGTGTGCACTTCCCAGGTTTATGCTGCTCAGGTTCAGGTTCTTGGGTGTTCCATAAAGGCACAGACTCGATTGAGCCTGTGTTTTGTACCCTTCCCAGGTCCGGGCGGCTCAAGCGACCAGGTGCTTGGTGAGCGCACTCTCCCCAGCTGCAGTGCATCTTATCACCTACCTGGTCCCAGCCATTCAGTTTCCTGGGTGCGCAGGGGGAGCACCGTCTCAGGTGTGCTGTGTTTCTCCTCTGGGGAGCTGATCTCTGGCTGTGACCGTCCTGGTGGATGTCAACTGTCCAGGATCCTAGGAAGACTTGGTTAGCAACTGGGAGCCTGCTCGCAGTTTGGTACAGAATGCCATCTCTGGGGCCAAGTTTACCCCTGGCCTTCAGGCTCTGGCTGTTGCCCGCCTGCCTCTGGAGGGTGGGTAATGGGCTGGTCTGCTACAGGCTAGCTCTCCTCTGGTATTTGCTCAGTCCTTTGTTGTGTGAGCTGGTGGCAGTGCCTTAGGTTAGAGCTTTTTGCAGGACATTTCTTTCTTGCTCTTTCTTTCTCTTTCTCTCTCTGTCTGGCTATCCCACAGTTTGGGATGCTGTTTCATGTTAGCTCCCTCAGATTGTCCTCAGGGCATTCAGGCCTGTTCCTTACCCAAAGCAATGCAGCCCACGCCTCCCTGTTCAGCCCCTGCTTGCTGGTGGCAGACGCAAGCATTTGAGTTACTTCTTTGCTGGGAGTTGCAGTTAGGCGTGTAATCTGTGGATTTTATTTATTTATTTTTTCTTCTCGGTTGTGTTGCTCTCTGAGATTCCAAAACTCCCCACAGACCCACCGGTGAGAGAGTTTCCTGGTGTTTGGGAACTTCTCCTGTTTTACGACTCTGTCCCCAGGATGGCTCTCCATCCCTAACTCTTTTGTCTCTCTTTTTATCTTTTGTCCTACCTCCTTTCAAAGACAATGGGCCACCTTTCTGGGTTCCTGGTGTCCTCCTCCAGCATTCAGAAGTTATTTTGTGGTATTTGCTCAGCATTCAGATGACATTTCAATGAATTTGTGTGAGACAAGTTGGTCTCCCTGTCCTATTCTTCCACCATCTTCTATTCTACCTTCCAATAATTAAAAAAAGAAGAAATCAGTCAATTGAGAATAGCATAAAATAAAAATAAGTATTCCATTTTCTCAGGCTCTGATAAAGTGTAGGAAATCTGATCTCATAGTTGTATATTTTGACCAAATAACAATAGTTTCTAAACAGGCAATTAAAACATTTTAATGGCATAAAGTGCTTTATTTTGTTTATAAAATTCTCTCAGATGTTGAATTTTGATACCTGTTTTACAAAATCCAGACATTTTAATATAAGTTTTATTCTATTATGTCCTAAGTCTTATAACTAGAGGATGAAAATAAACCATACTGCAATAAACATATGGATGTTTAAAGACAGTTATCCAGAAATAAGAACACACACTTACATAAATCAGGTGTGAAAATACACTGTTATTTGATATTTAATATGTATCATTCCCTGATATTTCAGTTGGTAAGAATCTGCCTGCAATGCAGGAGACCCCAGTTTGTTTCCTGGGTAGGGAAGATCTGCTGGGGGAGGGATAGCCTATCCACTCCAGCATTCTTGGGCTTCCCTTGTGGCTCATCAACCTGCAGTGTGGGAGACCTGGGTTCAATCCTTGCATTGGGAAGATCCCCTGGAGAAGGGAAAGGCTACCCACTCCAGTATTCTTGCCTGGAAAACTCCATGGACTACAGTCCTTGGGGTTGCAAAGAGTTGGACACGACTGAGCAACTTTCCTTACAGCAAGCATTTTGAATCCATTATCTCATTTATTATTTCAGAAATTCCTTGAGTTAACTATAACCATCACCATTTTTCAGGGAGGGGACCTATATGCTGGGGCCTGTACTTTGCCAGGCTCCACTATCCCTCTTCTGGACACACTCTTCTCCAAAGGGTAAAGGGTCTGAGGACTCAGTGGTATGTGACTACCTGTAGCTCATGTTTCCCATCCTAGACTATGCTCTGAGGAAACACAGACTCTGAAACTCTCTCTCTGAAATTACCCATGTTCACTTTTAAAGTATGTGTAAGCCTTTTTCTGGTGTCCATTCTCCCAGTACTTACTATCTTGCCAGATTTGGGGTGTACATGATGATGAAGGGGCAGCTTCTTGAGGCAACTGTGGATGGAGGTTGGAGGTTCTGGCTGAGGCATTCCTCACATCTTGAAAGAAGCTGCAAGGTCTGAGACAGCACTAGGTGTCCAAAAGAAGTGAGGTAGGCTGAGGACCAGCTTCCCTAACCTACTACAAATGGCATAGAACTATTGAGAGACCTCAGAATTTTAAACAGAAAGCTGACCTTGCAAGTTATGATGGTGTACAGTGTTTATGATGGAAGAAGAATAAAACATGTTATTTAGAATTGAATCGCTAGTCTATGTCTGACGCAGGATACAGCATGCTTGGGGCTGGTGCATGGGGATGACCCACAGAGATGTTATGGGGAGGGAGGTGGGAGGGGGGTTCATGTTTGGGAACACATGTAAGAATTAAAGATTTTAAAATTAAAAAAAAAAAAAAAAAAAGAAGTTTTTGAATTTTACTTATCATTTTTAAACTAGATATATGGCAATTAGATGCCCATTTTTACTCCTGCCCTGCTGTACAAATGA
This sequence comes from Budorcas taxicolor, assembly GCF_023091745.1. Lineage (NCBI taxonomy): Eukaryota > Metazoa > Chordata > Mammalia > Artiodactyla > Bovidae > Budorcas > Budorcas taxicolor. Next base: position 95,102,515 of record NC_068910.1, read on the forward strand.
ATTGATTGGGGCTTAGGTTAAGTCACTTTTTCAATTTCATGTAACTGCTAAATAGAAATTATAATGAAAACTCAGAGTATTTTAAACCTCTACATGTTACTCATTTTAATTTCTCACTTCCCAGAAATGAAATGATAAAGCCAAGCAGCAATAAATATTCAGGGTATGAGAAGAGTAAAATGTTATATAATTTTGCTAATAAAAGGATATGTTATATATCTTTACTGAGGACCAGCAATATCTTAGCCCAAACATTTTGGTCACTTATCATTTTTATTGCAACAAATCTAATATCTCTTAAATGTTTAGTAAAGCTGTATAAATCCTTTGATCTTATTACCTTTAACTTAAAAAAGGAACATTGTATCTCCAATACTATATGCAATGTGAAAAACAAGAATAATTATTCAAAAATAACATCTCATCTCTCTTGCAAAGATATAAGCTCCTTGAAGATATTTGTATCTGACTTAATACATCTTCATATGAATGATTTAAAGATTGAATGAAAAAGATTTCCTAGTACTTACTTTTATAATTGGCTCTGAAATCATTAAAATCCTGTAAATGAAACAATAGGCCTGTGCAAGGATTACAATGATTTCATTTTTTATTTATTTATTTATTTTATTTTATTTTTTTACATGAACTCCCCTCCCACCTCCCACCCCATATCATCTCTCTGGATCATCCCCATGCACCAGCCCCAAATTTATCAATAATTGATTATAAATTCATAAGTTTGAAGTAATTGTATCACCATTTGGTAATGAAAGAACAGGAAAACAAAAATCCTGAATAGAACAACGTTTCTAATAAGGTAAATATCTTATTTTGTTCACATATTAAGATTAAATTCCATATCATTTTTCCATATCTACCAGTTAATATTTTTCAATTTTAAACGTACATTATGTATGGTCTTTCTATATACATTTAAATGAACTAAAGTTTCATCCAAGTTTCTTATCAAAATCTTTTAAAAGCAGAATGAGTTTCAACATATAGTAAAAATATTCTATCATTTAAAATTGTAAGAGATCAATTTGCTTTATCAAAGCATATAGGATCTCAGAAAAGTTCTGCATTTTAAACTATATTTATGATTTGCTAAACACCGGGCTGGATGAAACACAAGCTTGAATCAAGATTCCTGGGGGAATTATCAATAACCTCAGATATGCAGATGATACCACCCTTATGGCAGAAAGTGAAGAGGAACTAAAGAGCCTCTTTAGGAGAGAGAAAAAGTTGGCTTAAAGTTTAACATTCAGAAAACTAAGATCAGGGCATCCGGTCCCATCACTTCATGGCAAATAGCTGGGGAAACAGTGGAAACAGTGGCTGACTATTTGTGTGGGCTCCAAAATCACTGCAGATGGTGACTGCAGCCATGAAATTAAAAGATGCTTACTCCTTGAAAGGAAGGTTATGACCAACCTAGACAGCATACTAAAAAAGCAGAGACATTACTTTGTCAACAAAGGTCCATCTAGTCAAGGCAATGGTTTCTCCAGTGATCATGTATGCATGATGATCATACTTTCATATGGATGAAAGAAAGCTGAGCACTGAAGAATTGATGCTTTTGAACTGTAGTGTTGGAGAAGACACTTGAGAGTCTCTTGGACTGCAAGGAAATGAAACCAGTCCTAAAGGAAATCAGTCCTGAATATTCATTGGAAAGATTTATGCTGAAGCTCCAATACTTTAGCCAGCTGATGCGAAGAGCTGACTCATTTGAAAAGACCCTGATGCTGAGAAAGATTGTAGGTGGGAGGAAAAGGGGACAATAGAGGATGAGACGGTGGGATGGCATCGCCAACTCAATGGATATGAGTTTGGGTAAACTCCAAGGGTTGGTGAGGGACAGGGAGGCCTGGTGTGCTGTGGTCCATGAGGTCTCAAAGAGTCGGACATGACTAAGCAACTAAACTGAACTGAATTTATTTTTATAAAGCTTTTTGTAAATATTATTTACATATGTTATTTGAAAAAATTTTAACTAAATAAGTTGTATTTACAAAATATTAATCTAAAATATTTCAAAGCTAATTCTAATTTCACAAAACCATTTCAGAATATTTCCATAATAGCTTTCAATCAAGTCAAGTTAATTGTTTTCATCTTATATGTGTCATAGTTGTATTGTTGTTTCTGGCTCTTGGAACATTTAAACAAAATTTTCAAAGTTCGTTTAAATTAATACAGTGTCAAATTTATGAGATTTTTATGATTGCATCTCTGTGTTGGCTAACTGGTTTACCAAGTCAGTTTGAAATCACTCTCAAATTAATACTGACTCTGAAGCTTTTATATACACTTCTTCCATATTGTCTTTGAAATGTATTTCTGATATAGTCAACTTATTCTCTTTTGGTGATATGTTTTAAATATAATTTTCCCTAAATAATGCTTTTCTTGTAAATAAAATACAAACAATGGTTACTTGTAGCTTTTCTGCCCATTGCCATACATTTATATCTTTCAAACTGTAGCTGCAGATGTCAAAAAAATGATACACAGAGTGAAAAAGGGAAAAAAAGATTTCTCCTTGATTCCTTTAAAAATAGACAGGAGTCATGGGAAATAAAAGCGATAGGGATTGCCCACAAACTGGATGTGTGTATAATAAAACTGAAAATAGTTAAGGTATTTTTTAAGGCAGACTTGAGTCAGTTAATTATAATATCTCAGTGGTTTTGAAGCAAATCACATAGGTCAGTATTTCCAACCAGGAGTACAGATGGGAAACTGCTACAGAACTATTACAAAATGTATGTGCTTAGGTCCCACCACAAACCTACTGAATAAGCATCTCCTGGAATCCATAAGGAAAAGAAACATGCATTATAGTTAAAGACTATTGAAATTATAACTTTAGGAGTGTTACATTTTATGTAGTCAGTGACTGTGTCTATTGACTGGGATATAAAACATTCATATACATTATGAAGTTAAGTGTTATACAAATAACAATGTCTTAAAAATCTCACTGTGATATTATAATGGAAGCCGAGAAACCAATTCAGTGTTGATATCATATTTTTTATTTTTTCAAGAAGTAACATATCTTTTCTATACCTCACTTTCAAATGTATTTGACTTTGAGACTTTGGACAGAGTGGTGGTGTGATTTCTGAAACCACCCAAGAAACTGCATTGCACTGAAATTGTAGCTTAACAAAAGTTCAATTGCAGCATTTCTCATCTATGAGTGTAAAGTCAGTTTGAGTAAAGCCGAATTGTAGCATATAAGTCAATGCATTGTCTAATCATCTTCAAAACCATGCCTAGACAGAAAACTAAGCAAACTTCATTGATAATTCCTTGTTTGATGATCACTCCCTGTAAGTCTCCCAGAAGTGCATCCTGACATTTTATTAATTTCTCAGATTCATAGAAACGTTGATCATGAATTGAAGGCAATTTCAAGAAATTTTCTGACCAAAACTACTCATAAAATAGCTAATATTTATTAAGTGCTTAATGGATGTCAGGTACTCTTCCCAGCACTTTAAATGGATAAACATATTTAATTGTTCTCACCTCCTTGTGAAATACCTTTATTATTAATTACATCACACTGTGGAGAAGGAGACCTATGTACAAAGAGCTTAAGCAAGGTGCCCACAGTTGTTCTGGTGGTAAGAAGTAGATCTGGCATTTGGACCCAGACTGTCTGGAAGTTCTTGCACATAATAGTTACGCAATGCTAAATATTACCACATGTATTTTCCACATGGCTAGAAAAACCCAGAAAAATTAATCACTATATCCGAGATTGAGTGATGTGAATCTGGTGTTTCCTTTCACTACGTGCTTGAAGCTGTAGCACACTACCTCTCTCATTAATCCTTTATCTCAAGCACTATATCATCCAAGATCTGGACATCCTCCCCACCACCTTGGCTGTGCTACAGCACTGAAGATTTGTTATTTTCGATCTTGTACACCTGGCATTGAAACATAACTGTTCTAGTTTCTAGCCTTTAGAGCTTCCTTGCCTTCAAAAAAAAAAAAAAAAGACTTTGGATATACCACTATTATTGAGAAAGAAAAGACAGAAGAACTATTTTTTTCATAAAGAAGCAAATGCACATTCTAAACACAAAATGCTGGACTTTGTTAGCATGGTGAATAAAACATGCTTAGCAACAAGGTAATTTCTTTAGAGAGTTATCTCTCCACTGTTACTGTTATTGATCTCTAGCTGGTGGTAGAGAAAAATGAGCATTTCCTAGTTCTAAGTAACTGTTACTACTATCTCTTGAGGCCTGGAATAACAATGTTGTTTTCAAATGAATGGTTAAGAAACCAAAGAGAAAGTGTGAGGGTCTCTCAGAAATCTGGAAGCACAGATTGAATAATGAACTTATATTAATAGATATGTGACAAAACATGTACAGTAAAATGTTAACTATATTTATGAATATAAGCAATGAGAATATGGTTCTTCATAGTAAAATGTTTTTGACTTATGCTTCTAAATTTTTATAATAAAATCTTGTGAAAATGTATTAAACAATAAGAAAAAAATTTAAAAAAAAGGCACTATTCAATGTCTTTTTTTGTTGTTGTTGTTTTATGAAAAACTCATGCTATATAGTCACTTACTTATTTTATTTTGTCATTACTCCCAACGTGAATTTTCTATTTTAAAGCATTCTTCTTGGTTTTAAATATATTAATTTAATACAAGATAACAAGAAAATACATTGTTCATTACTGATAATGTGGACTTTTCATCCTATTCTTTGTTTCAAATGAGGTTTATAATATATTATTAATAACTATTTATGATATGTATTAGCAATTTTAATGTATTACACACATTTTATAATTTCTGCTCATCTTCTATTTTCAATTTAGATGTTTTTATATATAGTTTAATATTTTATAGCCCCAAACATATTGTATTTTTCTTGATTTCACACACAGAATCTCCCTTTCTCTTTTGGGACTGGATGAATATTTACCTACGTCATCTTTAATAATTTTTATTTAATTTCTTAACATTTATCTCATAAATTATCTTGAATGTGTTCTGTTAGATTGTGGCCATTTGCTTTACCTGAGGATTTTTTCCTCCATTGTACTCCATAGAGACAAAGAAAAGAAAACAACTTATACCTTTTATTTCATCTTTTATTCACAGATACCTTTATTTACAGAAGTACTATAGCTAAATCTGAAGTTAATATGAAAAATTGTTTCTAATGTATTTATTTGAGACCAAAAAACAATTTGTGATTGAAGAGCTACTTATTCTTTACATTTTGAAGTTAAGTTGAGGGGAAAGTTTGAAAATGTTCTACTTTAAATTCATTGACATGCATGTGATTATTTAATGTAACAATATATAAAGGGAATATTTCAGTTGGAAGTAAAACACATCAAACTTATATATTCCTAAAGTTTTTTTTTTTTTTTTCTGGCAGAAAACATAGAATTATTCTATTACAGCATATTAATTTGGTAAATTTGTCTTTGTTGTTCAGTCTCTCAGTTGTTTCTGACTCTTTGTTGAAATGGTGATGCCATTCAACCATCTCATTCTCTGTCATCCTCTTTTCCTGCCTTTAATTCTTCCTAGCATCAGAGTTTTTTCTAATGAGTCAACTCTTTGCATCGGGTAGCCAAGTGTTGGAGCTTTAGCTTCAGCATCAGTCCTTCCAATGAATATTCAGTGTTGATTTCCATTAGGATTGATTGATTTGATCTACTTGCTATCCAAGCGACTCTCAAGAATTTTCTTCAGCGTCACAGTTTGAAGGCAGAAATTCTTTGGTGCTCAGCCTTGTTTATGGTCCAACTCTCACATCTGTACATGACTATTAGAAAAATCATAGCTTTGACTATATGAATTTTGGTAAGCAAAGTGATGCCTCTGCCTTTTAATTTGCTGTCTAGGTTTGTCATAGCTCTTTTTCCAAGAAGCAAACGTCTTTTAATTTTATAGCTGCCATCACTGTCCACAGTGATTTTTGGAGCCCAAGAAAATAAAGTCTGTCACTATTTCCATTGTTTCCCCATCTATTTGCCAAGACATGACAAGACCAGATGCCATAATCTTAGCTTTCTGAATGCTGCATTTTAAGCCAGCTTTTCAATTCTCTTCTTTGACCTTCATCAAGAAGCTTTTTAGGTCCTCTTCACTTTCTGTCACCATGCAGGTGGTGTCAACTGCATATCTGAGATTACTGATATTTGTCCTGTCATTCTTGATTCCAGCTTGTGCTTCATCGGGTCTGGCATTTCATTTTATATACACTGCATATAAGTTAAGTTAAATAAGCAAGGTGACAATATACAGCCTTGACACACCCCTTTCCCAATTTGGAACCAGTCCATTGTTCCATGTCTAGTTCTAACTGTTGCTTTTTGACCTGCATATAGGTTTCTCAGGAGACAGGTAAGGTGGTCTAGTATTCCCATTTCCTTAAGAATTTTCCACAGTTTGTTTTGACCCACACAGTCAAAGGCTTTAGTGTAGCCAATGAAGAATTAGTAGATTTTTTTTTTTTTCCTGAAATTAACTTGCCTTTTCTGTGATTCAATTGATGTTGGCAATTTGATCTTTGGTTCCTCTGCCTTTTCTAAATCAATCTTGTACTTATGGAAGTTCTCAGTTCACATACTGTTGAAGCCTAGTTTGAAGCATTTTGAGCATTACCTTGCTAGCATGTGAAATGAGTGAAATTGTATAGTATTTTGAACATTCTTTGCCATTGCCCTTCTTTGGGATTGGAATGAAAACTGACCTTTTCCAGTCCTGTGTTGCCACCATCAAATTATCCATCAAAGTGAATCATTTTGTGATTAAATAATCTTGCATTATTATAAAGCTGCTCATCTATTATTTTAAAATAAGGTTAAAATAAAGCTTAAGAAAGTACTCCACCTTCCTACCTTCTATTTTCAAAGTACATACTCTGTAAATAATATTATTTGATTTTTTTGCTGAGAAAACTTATATTTCTAAGGAATTGCTGTTTCCCTTCTCCCAACCACATACACTCCCTCATGCTAGAGTCCCTGGCACAGTATCTGGTGTCTGTTTTCCATTTTAAATAAAAGAATGAGAAGGAGAGCCATAATCCAAGGCTTCTATCACCCAAATATGTTGTTTTAATAATCATAGCCACTTACTGTCCAAAAATATAACTTACCAATATTTTAGGGCTGTCACATTCTTATTGACTCTGTTGACTGAAAAGTAGATTTCAGTAAAAATAAATTTTCTTTTGCCCAAACACATTTGGAAAGTCAAAATATTTAGATACAGTCTGAGTTAAACAGCCGCACTGAATTTTAAAGTCAATTTTTTTTGTCCTTATGTGCAAAATGGTTCACAAAAATTCTGAAATATTTCTACAAAATTGGAGGGAAATTAAACAATTATCCAGATTAATTAAGGAAAACAAATTTCTCTTTAGGAAAAAAAAATGGTTGCTTAGATTTCTGTTATCCAGCTTAACTAAATATATGTAAATTCTCCAGAAAACTTTTTATACTTTTCCTTACTTTTAATATTTATATTAGTGTTTTATATTTAAAGGAATTTTCTTGTAGCAAAATGTGACAGTATGTTAAAGGAGAAAGTGTGTAAATTCACATTGGTAAAAAACAAAATTACACTGATATTTCACACCTCAACAATGAAAGAAGTTACATTAAGTTTACATATAATTTAACCAGTTAATTTACAGAAACACCTCTCTGTAACAGAAAATGCTTCATTTTATAGGGTTTTTTTTTTGCCTCAAAATTTTATTATTTAGATGACTATTGAAAGATTTTAATATTTGGTCTTAATTATCATATATACCATTGGGAAGCATCACCACAAACAAAGCTAGTGGAGGTGATGGAATTCCAGTTGAGCTATTTCAAATCCTGAAAGATGATGCTGTGAAAGTGCTGCCCTCAATATGCCAGCAAGTTTGGAAAACTCAGCAGTGGCCACAGAACTGGAAAAGGTCAGTTTTCATTCCAATCCCAAAGAAAGGCAATGCCAAAGAATGCTGAAACTACTGCACAATTGCATTCATCATACATGCTAGTAAAAAAGTAATGCTAAAAATTCTTCAAGCCAGGCTTCAGCAATAGATGACCCAGGAACTTCCAGATGTTCCAGCTGGTTTTAGAAAAGGCAGAGGAACCAGAGATCAAATTACCAACATCCACTGGATCATGGAAAAAGCAAGAGAGTTCCAGAAAAAAATCTCTTTCAGTTTTATTGACTATGCCAAAACCTTTAACTCTGTGGATCACAATAAACTATGGAAAATTCTGGAAGAGATGGGAATAACAGACCATCTGACCTGCCTCTTGAGAAACCTGTTTGCAAGTCAGGAAGCAACAGTGAGAACTGGACATGGAACAACAGACTGGTTCCAAATAGGGAAAGGAGTACATCAAGGCTGTATATTGTCACCCTGCTTATTTAACTTCTATGCCTGGAAAATCCCATGGATGGAAGAGCCTGGTAGGCTGCAGTCCATGTGGTCGCTTAGAATCAGGCACGACTGACTTCACTTTCACTTTTCATGTTCATGCATTGGAGAAGGAAATGGCAACCCACTCCAGTATTCTTGCTTGGAGAATCCCAGGGAGAGAGGAGCCTAGTGGGCTGCCATCTATGGGGTCGCACAGAGTCGGACATGACTGAAGCGACTTAGCAGTAGCAGCAGAGTACATCATGAGAAACACTGGGCTGGAGGAAGCACAAGCTGGAATCAAGATTGCCGGGAGAAATATCAACAACCTCAGATATGCAGATGACACCACCGTTATGGCAGAAAGTGAAGAAGAACTAAAGAGCCTCTTAATGAAAGTGAAAGAAGAGAGTGAAAAAGTTGGCTTAAAGCTCAACATTCAGAAAACTAAGATTATGACATCCAGTCCCATCACTTCATGGCAAATAGATGAAGAAACAGTGGAAACAGTGGCTGACTTTATTTTTCTGGGCTCCAAAATCACTGCAGATGGTGATTGCAGCCATGAAATTAAAAGACGCTTACTCCTTGGAAGGAAAGTTATGACCAACCTAGATAGCATATTAAAAATCAGACATTATTTTGCCAACAAAGGTCCATCTAGTCAAGGCTATGGTTTTTCCAGTGGTCATGTATGGATGTGAGAGTTGGACTGTGAATAAAGCTGAGTGCCGAAGAATTGATGCTTTTGAACTGTGGTGTTGGAGAAGACTCTTGAGAGTCCCTTGGACTGCAAGGAGATCCAACCAGTCCATCCTAAAGGAGATCAATCCTGAATGTTCATTGGAAGAACTGATGTTGAAGCTGAAACTCCATTACTTCAGCCACCTGATGTGAAGACCTGACTCATTTGAAAAGACCCTGATGTTGGGAAAGATTGAAGGCAGGAGGACAAGGAGACAACAGAGGATGAGATATTGGATGGCATCACTGACTCGACGGACATGGGTTTGGGTGGACTCCAGGAGTTGCTGATGGACAGGGACGCCTGGCCTATTGCAGTTCATGGGGTCGCAAAGAGTCGGACATGACTGAGTGACTGAAGTGAGCTGAACTGATACCATTAGAAATATCTGCAATTTGGTTGTGTTTTAATTTATGGAAGATCAACTTTCATGGAGATAATGAGGCTAAGCCCAATGAAATGTATTTGTTAGAGCTTAGAAGTTTAGTTAGTGATATTGTACTTTAGATGGTATCTATAATATAAATTACATATTATAATGTAAATATGCAAATAAATTTGCAAGCTACTTCAGAGACCATTCAGCTTTTCAGAGTGTAGAGAAATGTTTTTACATTTATGTTTTGACTTTGTTAATGAGAGTTCATAAAGAAAATGGAAAATAAAATTTATAAACACAATATTACAAGAAAGATCTATAGTAAAATGATAATTTCTCTGAATATTAATTTGTTATTCTGTCTTTATGTTGGCTTTAGATGAAAATAATACATTCTATTTAAAACATGTATAATCTCTTAGCAAATAGAAAATATTTCTTTAAAAATATGTGCTGATGTGTTTTTACTAGCTATGAACTCTTTATTTCTAGTTAATCTTTCTCAACTTTACATTACATTCCAATTATGGTTTGTTTATACTGTATATAAGTTTGTCTTCAATATAAAATTATAATTTTTACTTTTATATTTACTAATACTGTGATTTATTTCATTTGGTAAATGGATCCAGACTAATTATATTAAATTCTTTTTATCAGCCCTAAGTAACTAGACTTTCATGTCTTGATCTATAGATGATTTATTAATTGCACTTGTGATTGCAAATTAATACATTTTTTATATTACTTGGCATTTTAATTGATAACATAGTGGTTTATATTTCAGGTTAGTAGTAGTATTCATTTTAAAATTTTAAGCTTTTACATACCTTGATGTATCATCCTTATTTTTCATCTCCACTTCTTAAATAATTTCTACTACTTGAAAATTGTTCAAAGCTTTTTTCTCTATTATATATATTCTGATGTACTGTGCAACATGTACATGGACATAATCAATTCAGAGAAAATCCACCAGGGTCAAAGATCATATGCATAAAAACCCATCTCAATTCTCATGAGCTACCTACACTCATGCTTGTCCAATTTTCACCAGTGTATCCTGAGAGAAAGTATGTTTGAGGAGTAAATGTATTTTATAAGTTAATGCTCAGTAAAGGATTCTATTTAGAGTTTTGATGATAAGAAAAGAATACCAGCAGTTATTTGATTGTTTCAAAGATTTTCTCCTTACATGCTTTTGTTTGTCTTCTTTTTAGATGAGTCAGTAATGCATTTAGTATTTTAAGAAAGTACTCATATGTTAATGATTTCATAGTCCATAGTTACTCATTATGAGAAAAGCTAAATATCTATAGTTTAATAGAGGAAATCAACCATTAATAGTATATTGCTTAAGATATATCAACCTTATCTGTTTACTTTTGACTAAAAATGATCTGAAAGTGACTACATGAGGTATAATTGTGGATCAATACTTAGAAACTGTTTTGAATTGTCAGAAGTCCATGTAAATCTATTTCTTAGGTCACATTTAATTATTCTTTGATGATAGGTTTTATGAAATCTTCTTCTAAATAAGTGGAATTAAATTTTGTACAGGGCTGTACCTGGCCACAGAAGATAAATCCAACATTTCAGTGGCAATACCCATTTTGTTTGAAAATAAAGAAATCAATTCCCATGGTTATGAAAATAATTGGAAGAATTAAAGTTGCTCTGTCTTGGTAATACTAAGTACATCCTGATATCCGTCATATTCAGACACAGCTTTTGATTTATGAGGTAACTAATATGAGAATTATATAGTCCTTACTCTGAGAATAGATAGCATTAGACAAAGGAGGCTGCTCTCACAAAATAATTACAGAGTTTGTTGGAAAAAAAACAGAAAAAAAAACCCTGAAATATTAACAATAATTTTTCCTTAAAACATTAGAACTCTTTTTTTATTTATTCTGCTAATAAAAGAACCATAGATCAAAATGAAGAGGAGTTTATAAAGTGATTCTTAGTTTAAATCCAAGCACTATTTTCCTTTGTTGTTTTAATAGTGCTTAGCTTGTAGGAAGAAAAGAACAAAACTTCACTGTTGAGCTCAGTCACTCAGTCATGTCCGACTCTTTGCAACCCCATGAAATGCAGCACACCAGGCTTCCCTGTCCATCACCAACTCCCAGAGCTTGCTCAAACTCAAGGCCATTGAGTCAGTGATGCCACCCAACCATCTCATCCTCTGTCATCCTCTGACTTCAATATTTTCCAGCATCTGAGTCTTTTCCAGTGAGACAGTTCTTCACATCAAGTGGCCAAAGATTTGGAGTTTCAGCTCCAGCATCCATACTTCCAATAAATATTCAGGACCAATTTCCTTTAGGATTGACTGGTTTGATCTCCTTGCTGTCCAAGGGATGCTCAAGAGTCTGCTTATAGCTCCTCCATTTGCATTCTTTATTATTATTATTTTTTAAAGCAGGCAAAATTGTACCTTTCTTTTAGTGGATACATCCATCACCTATTTAAGTAATCCTGTTTCTAGAAATGTCCTTTTAAATGTTTGAATATATAATAAAAATTCCATTTCAATTTTAAGTGTCACTAAATGAAAAGTTCAACTTGTTACTATTTTAACTCTCTTTTTATAGCTGACTACTCTGCCTTTGTTTTTTTTTTTTGACATTATAACTGTTAGAAATTTAAGTTAAAGATCTTTATCTGATTTTGCAAAAATTAGATGTGGTTAAAAAGTAGACACACAAAATGTAGTGACTTACCAAAAGTAATTTACTGCTATTATTTGTAACAAGTATACACTGGGGATTCTAGATTTGAGGCTCCTCATCTGCAGTTGCTTTGCTCCATGTGGTCACACAGGGGTCCGGGCTGTCAGAGTGTGGACTTTATTCAACTGTGACTGTTGAGATCACCACAGTTATCTCCATGCCCATCAGCTGGAAAGCGGAAAGAACATAGAGATCATAGGAAAGGTTCTTAGAGACCAGGCCAGAGAGCAGAAGACATCATTTCCACTTTAGGAGACCATCCCAACTCAGTTTGCTTGCCTCTTTCCTGAATTCTGCACTTAAATTCCCATATCCTGAGAATCACCTTAATTGTAGACAAGATGGTTAACCATCTGATTGCCATTTACATTCCATTGTGGAGAATTTAGCCATAAGACTACAACTAAGGACAAGAAAACTCAGACACACCTAGCTCTGTGGTTAAGAGGAGGAGGATTTGAGGTTTGATGGACAGCTGGCAAGGTGCCCCATGAAGGACATTGTTTTATTAATTTTTAAAGCAAAGACTCTAGCTTACTACTTGGCTTAGAGTGGAATATAAATATATACAGATGAAATGAAAATAATAGCACAGCAATTTTATTGCTTCTTTTAACTTAAAAAATGGCAAAGCTGAACATATACATCACTTTTTTTTTTTAATTGATGTATATGCTTGTTAAGTTGCTCAGTAATTTCTGATTCTCTGTGACCCCATGGACTGTGGCCCACCACACTCCTCTGTTCACAGGGATTCTCCAGGCAAGGATACTAGAGTGGGTTGCCATGCCCTTCTCCCAGGGATCTTCCCAACCCAGGGATCGATCCCAGGTCTCCCACATTGCAGGTGGATTCTTAACCGTTTGAGACACCAGGGAAGTTTATTCAAATATCATATTAATTTCAGGTATCCAGCAGAGTGATTCAGATATGTGTATACATTCTTTTTCAGGTTCATTTCCCTCATAGATTATTGCAAAGTATTGAGTATAATTCCCTGTGCTATACAGTACATCCTTGTTGGTTATGTAACATCGTCATTATGCTCAGTCACTAAGTTGTGAGTGACTCTTTGCAACCCCATAGACTGTAGCCCACCAGCTCCTCTGTCCATAAGATTTCCAAGGCAAGATTACTGGAGTGGGTTGCCATTATTTCTCCCAGAGATCTTCTCAACGCAAGGATCGAAGTCTCAGACTCGTATCCCCTGCATTGGCAGGTGGATTCTTTACCACTGAGCCACCAGGGTATTATGTATAGTAGTGTCTATATGTTAATCCCAACTTTCTAATTTATCCCTCCCCAGATTCCTCTTTGGTAGCCATATGTTTGTTTCCTAGATGCATGGCTTTTTTGTATGAAGCTCTGGTAAAAGTCTTTGTTCAAGAAAAAAATATTATCTAATATGATTACTTGGTACTATCAACACAGTCAGCTTTCTATCCTTATGCACATTCTTCTTTGTTTCAATCAGCTTATCTTGATTTTAACAAAGCAAGAAAATCTCTTTTCCTTAGGTGGACTATTCAAAATTATATTTAATTGCCTTCTGTTTTTGTGACTTTGAAAGTTCACCTAATTTTAACTGAATATGTAAGACTTAATTGGCAGGATGCTCTAGGAAAAAGAACAAGGATACTGGATTTAGTGGATTTGGGTCACCTAAGTGTTATTTCTTAGCAGGTAAATGGTTTTAAGCATGACACTTAAACTGCCTGAATGTCAATTTCATTATCCCTTAGTCTAAAATATTAATGTGTTTCTGATCTATACCAAAAGGTTATGCTGAAGGTAAAATTGGACAACGTAAATAGAGTACTTATGAACAGTAAAGTGCTATGAGAACATTTGTTCCGCTAAACCGCGATGTCTGCTTATGGGGCTATGTAAAGCACCATGTTGAATTTTAGAACTATGATGGAATGCAAGTTTTAGACATCTCTTTATTAGCATTCCCTCCTCACTGTAGATGAAAACAACTAATAAATCATCATGTTTTTGTGATCTTTGTTATTTCCTAATAAAAATCCTTACTTTCCTGCATATTGACAGAGAAAGTTAGATTGAGAAGTTTCACAAGTTGCCTCCAGACATAATACATACTTAAATTATAATATGATGATGAGAAAAAGTATTCAAAGTGATAACTTTGTCCCTGCAAGATAAAATTATCTGCTTACTGAAAAAGTGATAAGATAAATAAATGTATGGATTTATAATTGATGATGATTATGTGAACTGAAGATAGGTTTTAGTCAGTCCAGAAGATAAGCATTTTTATGTCCCAATCTCTTCACATATGAATTGGTCAGAAACACTTTAAGAGTTCTTTGTTCTTGGTGGTAGTTTAAAGGAAGTTGAAGGAGCAGATAACAGAAGTCCACTAGGAAAAGCAGGGGTAGACTTAGAGCACTGGTTTTTAAAGTTTATCTCTTGGGCAACTCAGAATGCCTCAGATGCTATGCAGAGACCGAAAGGAGAAACACAGCAGCCAGACTCAAGATCTGCCCTTTCATCTCAGCCATATTAGTGTTGTTCTTTTCTGATCAAGATATCTTGAAAAGAGAGTCCACTCCGTTAAAGGGATTGGAAAACTATTGTTTTATTAATATATTTTTTTAAATTTTACCTTTTATGTGAATATTTCATATGTTGCAGACATTAGAACAGTGCCAAGCAAGTGTCCGAGAAAGAGAGAAGAGGACTCCTGAACTGATATAAATTACATTATGCTTTTTATAGTAACATGTATCTAGGGAATATTCTGAAGTGAAAAAATGGCAGTGTAAACAAAATACTGGTAAAATATTGGCAATAAAAAGTCACAGAGTTGAACATATAATCAACTGAGGCTGACACAGGGTAAGAAGAGAGCCCTGAAGAAATACATGAAATGAGATAATGCCCTTGTTCAGACTAACCATGTTACTTGCCATGGTCACCACCTCCAAGAGATGAAGTATCCACCTGTTAGAGGTGCCGGATGGTTGGAAGTATCAGTGGAGAGAGTAAGAAATTAAACTGCTACTATAGCAAGATTAATTACATTTTGAGTTAATAATATCAGTAATTAACATTGAAATAGTGCTTCCTATGAGCCAGACACATTCTTAAAAATTTAAACTCAGTATTTCATATATATCAGTTCAGTTCAGTCACTCAGTCATGTCCGACTCTTTGCAACCCCATGAATTGCAGCATACCAGGCCTCCCTGTCCATCACCAACTCCTGGAGTTCACTCAGACTCATGTCCATCGAGTCAGTGATGCCATCCAGCCATCTCATCCTTGGTCGTCCCCTTCTCCTCCTGTCCCCAATCCCTCCCAGCATCAAAGTCTTTTCCAATGAGTCAACTCTTCGCATGAGGTGGCCAAAGTACTGGAGTTTTAGCTTTAGCATCATTCCTTCCAAAGAAATCCCAGGGCTGATCTCCTTCATAATGGACTGGTTGGATCTCCTTGCAGTTCAAGGGACTCTCAAGAGTCGTCTCCAACAACACAGTTCAAAAGCATCAATATATATATTATTATTCCCATCTGTTGAAAAGCAGAATACATTTTAGAGTGTGGATTATTTACCAAGATAACACTAGTGGGAAATTGTAGTGTAAGAATTTGGATCAGTTGGACCAATGTTCATAATTTCTTTACAGTACTTCCTTTTAAATTCATGAGCAATTTCAATATATTCCTTCAAAATAAAATTATTGTCTTTTTTACAGTCTCCTTAGACTCAACATGCGATGGTTCTTTATAGTTTTAAGGAGTTACATTGAACAACAGTTGTCATTGTTGATCAATTTTTAATTGAGTGTTCGAAGACAGCATAAGCTCAGAGTTTACTTTTAGGAAGTTCTGGTTAAAATCCTAAATCCATCTTTTTTTTTTCCATTCTTATGTGTAATATGAGGACAAGAGAACCCACTGTGAAGGATGGTTTTAAGGTGTAGATGATGCCCTATATAAAAGTACTTAGTTGTGGGCTGATAGCTGTCTTTGCAATTGTTTATTCCCCTTGATTTCTATTTCATATTCACAATATCTTTGCTATTTACATTTACATGTATACATACATATATACATATATATATATGTGTGTATATATATATAAACACTTATGGAAGTTATTTAGAGCTACTGTTTATTCTTAAAATTCTGAATAGAATTCAGACATAGATAACTCCTAATTGTCTCCTAACAGATAAGATTTTCGTATCAGTTGGATGAATACCATAGATTCTTTGGTCTGTGGTCTGAAACTGTTTTAAAATATTAACATTTCCTTTTGCCTCAGAAATATTCTGATAACAGAAACCCTATCCCATTTAGGAAGATGAGAGGAGAGGGTGTCTATGCTCACTGGTTTTGATTGTTACATAATCTTTTGCAGAGAAAAATAAAAGGTAATATTGAATTTTGACATTCAAAAGGTCTAAACAAAAGGCAATCTTTCCCTTCCACAGATGAAATCAGATTCTAGAAGATGAAAGCAAAGGGCTAGAATCAGATATACTTAGATGCTGATGGAAGTCTCCTAGGAGAAGTTCTGGAAATGATTTTATGACTCACAATGAAGTAAAAAAACCCAAAGATAGGATGAAATCCTGAATTAAATTTTGGAGACTGTGCAGAGGAATTCCGAGCATTGTTTCCCGTATAGGATTGAGAAAATCAGCAAGGTTCCAGAATCCCCTCACAACTTGTGTGATTCAGGAACAATAGACTACATATAATATGGTATGGTCATCTGTCTGAATTTATTTCAGACCCGTAGTTACATGAGAGTGCTCAAAAATTCCCCATTGTTTACCAAAAGGGTGTCAGTGTTACATGGAGAGTGTCTGTAGATTTTAAGAGTTTCATAGTCAGGATAAGGAGACCACTAAGTAATACATACAGACTCTTGACCAGATAGGAAATAAGACACTGAGGAATTCAGAAGATACATACAATGAATATTTTTTAATTAATTTATTTATTATAATTGGAGGCTAATTACTTTACAATATTGTGGTTGTCTTTGCCATATATTGACATGAATCAACATTGGGTGTACATATGTCCCCCATCCCAAACCCTCTCTGACCTCCCTCCTCATCCCATCCCTCTGGGTCATCCCAGTGCACCGGCTTTGAGTGCCCTGTTTCATGCATTGAACTGGGCTGGTCATTTATTTCACATATGGTAATACACATGTTTCAATGCTATTCTCTCAAATCATCCCACCCTTGCCTTCTCCCACTGAGTCCAAAAGTCTGTACTTTATATCTATGTCTCTTTTGCTGTCTTGCATATAGGGTCATCGTTACCATCTTTCAAAATGCCATATGTTACTCATTCAGTCATTTCCGACTGTTTGCGACTCCATGGACTGTATCCCACCAGGCTCCTCTCTCCGTGTAATTCTCCAGGGAAGAATACTGGAGTGGGTTGCTGTTTCCTTCTCCAGGGGATCTTCTCAACCCAGGGATCAAACCCGGGTCTCCTGCATTGCAGGCAGAAGCTTTACCGTCTGAG
The DNA here is from genome assembly GCF_023091745.1 of Budorcas taxicolor. Classification (NCBI taxonomy): domain Eukaryota; kingdom Metazoa; phylum Chordata; class Mammalia; order Artiodactyla; family Bovidae; genus Budorcas; species Budorcas taxicolor. The sequence goes on from NC_068910.1 coordinate 95,120,341, forward strand.
CTACTAGGGAAGCTAGTAGCTCAAAATTCCATATAGATGTGTTAATATACTGTACTAGTGTCTTTTTTTCTGACTTACTTCACTCTGTATAATAGGCTCCAGTTTCATCCACCTCATTAGAACTGATGCAAATGTGTTCTTTTTAATAGTTGAGTGTATATCTACCACAGCTTTCTTATCCATTTGTCTGCCAATGGACATCTAGGTTTCTTCCATGTCCTGGCTATTGTAAACAGTGCTTTGATGAACATTGGGGTACATGTGTCTATTTCAATTCTGGTTTCCTTGGTGTATATGCCCAGCAGTGGGATTGCTGGGTTGTATGACAGTTCTGTTTCCAGGTTTTTAAGGAATCTCCACACTGTTCTCCATAGTGGCTGTACTAGTTTGCATTCCCACCAACTGTGTAAGAGGGTTCCCTTTTCTCCACACCCTCTCCAGCATTTATTGTTTGTAGACTTTGATAGCAGCCATTCGGACCCGTGTGAGATGATACCTCACTGTGGTTTTGATTTGCATTTGTCTGATAATGATTAATGTTGAGCATCTTTTCATGTGCTTGTAAGCCATCTGTATGTCTTCCTTGGAGAAATGTCTATTTAGTTCTTTGGCCTATTTTTCAATTGGGTCATTTATTTTTCTAAAATTGAGCTGCATGAGCTGCTTGTATAGTTTTGAGTTTAATTCTTTATCAGTTGCTTCATTTGATATTGTTTCTCCCATTCTGAAGGCTATCTTTTCCCCTTGCTTATAGTTTCCTTCGTTGTGCAAAAGCTTTTAAGTTTAATTTGGTCCCATTTGTTTATTTTTGCTTTTTCCATTACTCTGGGAGGTGGGTCATGGAGGATCTTGCTGTGAATTCTGCCAGAGCGTTTTGCCTATGTTTTCCTCTAGGAGTTTTATAGCTTATGGTCTTACATTTAGATCTAATACTTTTGAGTTTATTTTTGTGTTGGTGTTAGAAAGTGTTCTAGGTTCGTTCTTTTACAGGTGGTTAACCAGTTTTCCTGGCACCACTTGTAAAAGAGATTGTCTTTTCTCTATTGCATATTCTTGCCTCCTTTGTCAAAGATAAGGTGTCCATAGGTGTGTGGATTTATCTCTGGGCTTTCTATTTTGTTCTGTTGTTCTATATTTTTGTCTTTGTACCAGTACCATACATCTTGATAACTAGCTTTGTAGTACAGTCTGAGGTCAGGCAGGTTGATTTCTCCAGTTCCATTCTTCTTTCTCAAGATTGCTTTGGCTATTTGAGGTTTTTTGAATTTCCATACAAGCTATGAAATTATTTGTTCTAGTTCTGTGAAAAATACAATTGGTAGCTTGATAGGGATTGCATTGAATTTATAGATTGTTTTGGGTAGTATACTCATTTTCACTATACTGAGTCTTCCAATCCATGGCCATGGTATATTTCTCCATCTATTTGAGTCATCTTTTATTTCTTTCATCACTGCTTTATAGTTTTCTATATATAGGTCTTTTGTTTCTTTAGATATATTTATTCCTAAGTATTTTATTGTTTTCATCACATTGGTGAATGGTATTGTTTCCTTAATTTCCCTTTCTGTTTTCTCATTGTTAGTGTTTAGGAATGCAAGGGATTTCTGTGTATTAATTTTATATCCTGGAATTTTGCTATATTCACTGATTAGCTCTAGTAATCTTCTGGTGGTGTCTTTAGGGTTTCTATGTAGAGAATCATGTCATCTGCAAACAGTGAGAGTTTTACTTCTTTTGCAATCTGGATTCCTTTTACTTCTTCTTCTTCTCTGATTGCTGTGGCTAAAACTGCCAAAACTGTGTTAAATAGTAATGGTGAGAGTGGGCACCCTTGTCTTTTTCCTGACTTTGGGGGGAATGCTTCTAATTTTGACATTGGGATAATGTTTGCTGTAGGTTTAGCATATATAGCTTTTATCATGTTGAAGTATGTTCCTTCTATGCCTGCATTCTGGAGAGTTTTCATCATAAATGGGTGTTGAATTTTGTCAAAGGCTTTCTCTGCATCTATTGAGATAATCATATGGTTTTTATCTTTTAATTTTTTAATGTGATGCATCACATTGATTGATTTGCAAATATTGAAGTATCCTTGTACCCCTAGAATAAAGCCCATTTGATAATAGTATATGATCTTTTTAATATGTTGTTGGGTTCTGTTTGCTAGAATTTTGTTGATATTTTTTGCATCTATGTTCATCAGTGATATAGGCCTCTAGATTTCTTTTTTTGTGTGGCATCTTTGTCTGGTTTTGGTATTAGGGTAACGGTGGTCTCATAGAATGAGTTTCAGAATTTACCTTCCTCTGCAATTTTCTGGAAGAACTTGAGTAGGATTGGTGTTAGCTCTTCTCTAAATTTCTGGTAGAATTCAGCTGTGAAGCTTTTTGATTACAGTTTTTATTTCTGTGCTTGTGGTATGTCTGTTAAGATTTTCTATTTCTTCCTGGTTCAGTTTTGGAAGGTTATAATTTTCTAAGAATTTGTCCATTCCTTCCAAGTTCTTTAAATTGGCATATATTTGCTGATAGTAGTCTCTTATGATCTTTTGTATTTCTGTGTTGTCTGTTGTGATTTCTCCATTTTGATTTCTAACTTTGTTGATTTGATTCTTCTCTCTTTTTTCTTGATGAGTCTGGCAAATGGTTGCCTATTTTATTTTTCTTCTCAAAGAACCAGGTTTAATTGTGCTGATTTTTGCTATGGTCTCCTTTGGTTTTTTTCATTTATTTCTGCTCTAATTTTTATGATTTTGTTCCTTCTACTAACCCTGGGGTTCTTCATTTCTTTTTTCTAGTTGCTTTATGTGTAAAATTAGATTATTTATTTGATTTTCTTGAAGTAAGCTTGTATTGCTATGAACCTTCCCCTTAGCTCTGCTCTTACTGAATCTCATAGGCTTTGGGTTGCTGTGTTTTCATTTGCATTTGCTTCTATGCATATTTTATTTCCTTTTTGATTCCTTCCATGATTTTTTGCTTCTTCAGTAGCATGTTGTTTAGTGTCCATATGTTTGTATTTTTAATAGTTTTTTTTTTCTTTCCCCGGTAGTTGACATTTAATTTTACCACATTGTGATCAGGAAAGATACTTGAAATGATTTCAATTTTTTGAATATACCAAGGCTGGATTTATGGCCTAGGATGTGACCTGATCTGGAGAATGTTCTGTATGTACTTGAGAAAAAGGTGAAATTCAATGTTTTGGGGTGAAATGTCCTATAGATATCAATTAGGTCTAATTGGTCCATTGTATCATTTAAATTTTGTATTTCCTTACTAATTTCCTGTTTAGCTGATCTATCCATAGGTGTGAGTAGGGTATTAAAGTCTCCCACTATTATTGTGTTACTATTAATTTTCCCTTTCTTACTTGTTAGCATTTGCCTTACATATTGCAATGCTCCTATGTTGGGTGCATATATATTTATAACTGTTATATCTTCTTCTTGGATTGACCCTTTGATCATTATGTAGTTTCCTTTGTCTCTTTTCATGGCTTTTATTTCAAAGTCTATTTTATCTGATATGAGTATTGCTACTTTTGCTTTATTTTATTTTCCATTTGCATGAAATGTCTTTTTCCAGCCCTTTACTTTCAGTCTTTATATGTCCCTTGGTTTGAGGTGGGTGTCTTGTAGACAGCATATATAGGGGTCTTGTTTTTGTATCCATTCATCCAGTCTGTCTTTTGATTGGGACATTCAATCCATTTACATTTAAGGTAATTATTGATAAGTATGATCCTGTTGCCATTTACTTTGTTGTTTTGAATTCAAGCTTATAAACCTTTTCTGTGTTTCCTATCTGGAGGAGATCTTTTAGCATATATTGAAGAACTGGTTTGGTGGTGCTGAATTCACCCAGCTTTTGCTTGTCTGTAAAGCTTTTGATTTCTCCTTCATATTTGAATGAGATTCTTGCTGGATATAATAATCTGGGTTGTAGGTTTTTCCTTTATCATCACTTTAAGTATATCCTGCCATTCCCTTCTGGCCTGAGGAGTTTCTATTGAAAGAAGGAGTTCTCCTTAAGGGGATCCCCTTTTGTGTTATTTATTGCTTTTCCCTTCCTGCTTTTAATATTTTCTCTTTGTGTTTGATCTTCATTAGTTTGATTAATGTGCCTCTTGGGATGTTTCACCTTGGGTTTATCCTGTTTGGGACTCTATGGGTTTCTTGGACTTGGGTGGCTATTTCCTTTCCCATTTTAGGGAAGTTTTCAAATATTATCTCCTTTAATATTTTCTCATGCCTTTTCTTTTGATCTTCTTCTTTTCAGACTCCTATGATTCAAATGTTGGGGTTTTTCACATTGTGCCAGAGATCTCTGAGGTTGTCCTCATTTCTTTTAATTCTTTTTTCCTCTATGTTTAAAATATTTCCACCATTCTATCTTCCATCTCATTTATCCTATCTTCTGACTCAGTTATTCTACTGTTAGTTCCCTCCAAAGTGCTTTTGATCTCAGTTATTGCATTATTTATTATTGATCAACTCATCTTTATTTCTTCTAGGTTCTTGTTAAACATTTTTTGCATCTTCTCAATCCTTGTCTCCAGACTATTTATCTGTAACTCCATTTTTGTTTTCAAGATTTTGAATCATCTTTCCTATCATTATTCTGAATTATTTTTCAGATATATTCCCTATCTCCTTCTCTTTTCTTTGGTTTTACCATTTTCTTTTACCTGCGGAATATTCTCTGCCTTTTCATTTTGTTCAGATTGCTGTGTTTGGGGTGTCCTTTCTATAGCCTGGAAGTTTATGATTCCTCTTTATTTTGGAATCTGCTCCTTGTGGGTGGGGTTGGACTAGTGGTTTGTCAAGGTTTCTGGGTTACGGGAGCTTGTGTCTGTGTTCTGGTGGGTGGAGATGGATCTCTTCTCTCTGAAGTGCAATGAAGTGTTCAGTAGTGATTTTTGGGGTGTCTATCAGTTTGGCATGGCTTTAGGAAGCCTGTCTTTTAATGCTCAGGCCTGTATTCTAGTTTTGCTGGAGAATTAGCATGATATGTCTTGCTCTGGAACTTGTTGGCTCTTGGGTGGAACTTGGTTTCAGTGTAGCAGTGGAGGCTTTTGGGTGAGCTCTTGTCTATTAATGTTTCCTGGAATCAGAAGATCTCTGATGTTCTCAAGTTTTGTAGTTAAGCCTCCAGCCTCTGGCTTTCAGTCTTGTTCTTACAGAAGCCTCAAGACTTTTCCATTCATATAGCACAAATGAGAAAACATCTAAGTTAATGGTGATACAACTTTGCCACGGGGAGGGACACCCAGAGAGTTTCACAGAGTTATATGGAGAAGAGAAGAGGAAAGAGAGAAATAGACATGACCAAGAGGAGAAGAGGGGGAGTCAAAAGGGGAGAGAGCAATCAAGCCAGTAATCACACCCCTAAGTGAAAATGGATACTGAAGATTAGATTCTTAATGGAACAAAATTGATAACAAATACTAAAAAGCAAAAATTAAAAATATAGAGTAGAGGTTAGACTCTCAAAATATGGAAAATACAAAACAAAATCAATCACACAAATTATAATATATATATATATATATATGAAATTGATTTTAAATATAGGGTCTTATAGTTTTTGGAAGGTAATAGTAGGCTATAAAATGAAAATTAAAGGAGTAATAAGAAACAATTTTTTTTTTTTAAAAAGTGATAATAGAAAAAATATATCTAGGAATTTCTCTGGAGCTGTTGCGGGCAGTGTGGTGTCAGTTCAGTTTCAGATAGTTTCTTGTTCCAGCTTGTACTTCTTCTCAAGTTCCATAGGCCCCTTCCAATGCTTAGTCAATGTTAACTACAGGGTTTTAATCTGTTGTACCTGTCACTTCCAGAGTAGTTCCCTTTTGTTTATTTTGGCTTCCTCTGTTTGCAAGTCTCTTCACTGTCTAATTTCTACCCTGACACAGAGGGAGAAATAGGCTCACTTGTTCAGTTGTGTCATGTGGAAGGAGGGATACTGCAAACAAATATTGCTGATACGTGTGGTGTGTGCTTGCAGTGTATGGGCCACACTGGGTTTGCCCCAGCTCAAGGAAGTGTGTGCTTCTCATTTCTACACTGCTCATGCTCCAGGGTGCTCTTCAGGGGCACTGTCCAAAGTGGGCCCTGCTTTTAGTGTATTTCCCAGATTTAAGATCATCAGGTTCTCAGGTACTCCGCAAGGGCACAGACTTGGTTGGGCGTGCATTTTGTTCCTTTTCCAGGTACAAGCAGCTCAGGCAACCAGGTGCTTGGTGAGCACACTGTCTCAGGTGGGCTGCATGTCTTAATCACCTCCCTGGGCCCAGTCACTTGGTTTCCCAGGTGCGCCACTAGAGCATCATCTCAGGTGTACCATGTGTCTCCTCTGGGGAGCTGATCTCAGGCTGTGACCCTCCTGGTGGATGTCAACCATCCATGATCCCAGGAACAAGTGGTTAGCAACTGGCAGCCTGCTTGCAGCTTGGTGGAGAATGCAGGTCTCTGGGTCTGAGACTGTCCTTACCTTCCAGATCTGGATGTCACACATCTGTCTCTCTGCCTCTCTGCACACAGGCCCCTCCCTGTCCCCTACAGGTGAGGGGCTTGTATGCAGCCAGCTAGCTCTCCTTGGTATTTGCTCAATCCTTTGTTCTGTGAGTGGGTCAGGCTACACGTTAGAGCCTTTCACAGGAAAGCTCTCTTTTTCTCTCTCTCTCTGGTGATCCCACAGTTTGGGTAGATCTCTCACGTTAGCTTGCTCAAATTGTCCTCAGTACATTCAGCCCTGGTCTTTACCTTAAGCCTCAATTATACAGCCTTCACCTCCCTGTCCAGCCCCACATGCTGGTGGTGGACGTGAGCATCTGGGCTACTTCTCCTCTAGCAACTGTGGTTAAGTGCCTATTTTGTGTTTTGTTGTTGTTGTTTTCTCCCGATTATGTTACCTTCTGAGATTCCAAAACTCCCCACAGCCCCACCTGTGAGGTGGTTTCCTACTGTGTGGAAACTTCTCCTCCTTCACGACTCCCTCCCCAGGACCAGTCTCCATCCCTAACGCTTTTGTCTCTCTTTTTGTCTTTTATATTTTGTCCTACCTCCTTTAGAAGAGAATGAGCTGCTTTTCTGGGTGCCTGGTGTTCTCCACCTCTGTTCAGAAGTTGTTTTGTGGAAGTTGTTCAGCATTAAAATGATCTTTTGATGAATTTGTTGGGGCAAAAGTGGTCTCCCTGTCCTATTCCTCAGCCATCTTGGCATCACCCCCACATACGATGAGTATTAAGCAGTGGAGCAGAACAGAGAAAGAGCTAGGGCAGTGAATCCAGACAGGACTTGAATCTGGGTAATTGTCTTTGATGAAATTTTTTTGGAACCAGACAGATTTTAAAAACATAATAATAATAAATAAAAACCTGAATTCACTGAAAGAAACTAAGTTTATGATAAGAGTGTGTGTAATTTTTCCACCTTAATAAAATTATTCCATTGCCACTAAACAGCAAAAAAAACTTATGTTGGTTGTGTGTACGTGTGTACTCAGTCATGTCTGGCTCTTTGTGACCCTATGGAGTATAGCCTGCCAGGATCCTCTGTTCATGGAATTTTCCAAGCAAGAATACTACAATAGGTTGCCATTTCCTATTCCAGGGAATCTTGCCAACTCAGGGATCGAACCGCATCTCTTGTGTCTCCTGCACTGGCAAGCAGATTTTTTATGTGTTGGTTGCTGCTGCTACCACTGCTAAGTCACTTAAGTCTTGTCCAACTCTGTGTGACCCCATAGACAGCAGCCCACCAGGCTCCCCTGTCCCTGGGATTTTCCAGGCAAGAACACTGGAGTCGGTTGTCATTTCCTTCTCCAATGCATGAAAGTGAAAAGTGAAAGGGAAGTGGCTCAGTCGTGTCTGATTCTTCGTGACACCATGGACTGCAGCCTACCAGGCTCCTCCGTCCATGGGATTTTCTAGGCAAGAGTACTGGAGTGGGGTGCCATCACCTTCTCCAATGTGTTGGTTACATTTAGTTTAAAAAGGTAAAGAAAATTAAAATGAAATCATCACCACTCCTCCCTTGTATTTCTGCATAGTTGTAATTTATAACCAGTGTAACATTTTCCCCATTTTACTTGATGAACTTCCATCATCTAAGTTCATCAATTAAGAATACAGTATACCCAGATTGCCTCAGTTAAAATTGTGGCTTGGCCACTTATTAGCTGTGTAATCTAAGACAGATTTACATGGAGGTCACTTCAGCTCAGTTTACTCATATATAAAATGGAATTACATTTCTTACATTTCTATGTATTATAAAGATTAAATGAGATAATGTATGAAAGGACTTAGAAAGTATCCGGTGTCTGGCAAGTACTCAGTAAATGTTTCCTATTGCTGCTGCTATCAGTAACTTCACTATCAGCAAGAACACTTTCTTGTGATAACAATGATCAAAAAGGAAGAATGCTTTCAAGAGAGCACAGTAAACTCTTTGCAGTTTTCCTCATGCATTTGGAACAAACTCTCAGAGTGATTCTGATGTTTAGCCTCCTTCATGCATTAATTCAATTATTTATTCCACAAACAAATTGAATACATTTAGAGGGTACCTATTACATGCCAGACAGTGATATAGTAGTGAACAGAAATAGATCATGGCTTCATGAAGCATATATTCTACTTATAGGAGCAAATAGTGAAGTAATAAATACATACAATTTCAAGTGGTAAACATTGGGGTAGGGCATCAACTGAAAAACAACATCATCATCTCAGAGCTTGAAACAAAACAGTTTATTTTTCAATCATGTCAAAAATAATACTGGGCAATGGTAGGCAAGGTGAAGTATGCTCTCTTCTCTGAACAGTCATTTAGTGCCCAAGCTCTTTAACTGTGTGGTTCTATGATTTTTATAGGTAACTCATTTGCCTGGTAGATATGGAAAGGAGAAGGCATCTGCAGAATTGTGCCTTCTAGAAACTTTTGATTCTAGAATCCAACCCTGAATCCCTTCAGCTGTATTTCATTAACCAGGAATCAGTGACTCGTTGAGTGCAAGAAACACTGAGAAATATAATCTTCATACCCACAGGGAACAAGAAATAGATTTGGTGAACATCTAACTTTGTCTCAGCAATATGGTGACACTTTATATATATATTATATATATATATATATATATCCAATTAAGATGATACAGAAATGGGGCAAGTGTGGAGACAATATTTTCAGTGTGATTTTTCAGGAAGGGCTGACTGGGAGAATTTTGTGGTGACTTGAATCAGAAAGTAAGTGAGCTATTCAGATAGCCAAAGAAAAAGCAGTTCAAAATAACTTCAATAGAAAGATGGAAACCAAGGTTAGTGTTCCTATAAGAATTCAAGGGCCATACTTTTTTAAAAAGGCAGTTTTAGTCCAAATTAGGGATACTCTTTAGATCTCTTTTCCTCAGATTCTTACCATGGGCTTGGCAAAATATTTATGTAAAGAACTGACTGTAAATATTTCAGTCTCTGTGGGGCACATATGGTATCTGTATTACCTACTCAATTGTGTCAGTATAGTATGAAAGCAACTATAGGAAAATATCAAATTATATGCATATGACTGTGTTCCAATAAAACATACTTTAGCAAACCAGGTAGAAAGCCAGATTTGGCTGGTAAGCTGTAGTTTTTTCTATGCATAGCAACATCTGCAGGGAACACATAATTCTTTATTTTTCATTATTCCCCACCATAAATTTCAAACAACCAATTGAATTATTTTCTGCCTAACTTTTATAACAAATGCATATTTAAGAAAATGCTACTTACTTTGTAGATTGACATGAATTGTTGTTGTTGTTCAGTCACTAAGTGGTGTCCAACTGCTTGTGACACCATGGACTGCCACACTTCTGTGCCCTTCACTATCTCTGGAGTTTCCCCAAACTCACGTTCATTGATTCGGTGATGCCATCCAACCATCTCAACCTCTGTCACTCCCTTCTCTTCCTTCCCTCCATTTTTCCCAGCATCAAGGTTTTTTTCCAGTGAGTCAGCCCTTCACGTTAGGTGGCTGAAGTATTGGAGTTTTAGCTGCAGCATCAGTTCTTCCAATGAATATTCAAGATTGATTTCCTTTAGGATTGACTGGTTTGATCTCCTTGCTGTCCAAGGGACTCTAAAGAGTCTTCTCCTGCACCACAATTTGAAAGGGTCAGTTCTTTGCTGCTCAGCCTTCTTTATGGTGGAAAGATCACTTTAATATGACAAATATTTATGGAAAGATTATTTTCAAAATTATTTCAGCATAAAACCTAGGAAAACAAGTCAATAAAGAGACTAAGAACTGTTAAAGATATTAAAGAGTGATTTTTCCCGTGAATATCTACCTGTGCTATAAATTTTTTAAATGTTGATACCTTAGATTTTTAAACAAAATACAGCTTTCTTTTCCTTTTAATGTGATTAAATAGGTGGCTAATTTTAAGCTTGACTGAGGGAATCTCAAAGTCCACGTCCATTCCACTTAACTCAAGGTGTTCCTTGTAATTGCTGTTCAAAAACCTTGATATGCCCTCAGAACTATGGAGACACTAATGAAATAACTTTTGTTGAAAGTAGTGTCATAGAAACATAAACTTACTAAATTAACACTTGATTAATGAACTGCTTATAGTCTGATGAAAGATGTTACAATTTTAGTTATATATTGCAAAAAAAAAATTAAAATATACTTGGGCAATGAGATTTGTTTTATTTAACTGATAAGAGGTTAACAAATTGATAATAACTTTGGAAATTGTATTGTGCATAACCACTTTTCACACAGTAAAATCATGGTCTTGATTCAATATTATTTCAGGGAAAGTAATCAGTTCTTGCTTGCTTTTAGTAAAATACATTGTATTCTCTGTTCTCAAATTGATGTGTCAATAATAGCAAAAAGAAATGATAAACAACTGTGCGTATGTGTTTCTGTGGGGGGGGTATGTATATATGTGTATATATATATATATATACACACACACACACACACCTATTATACCTATATAATAATCTATCAGTCTAGATTCGAAACTTTGACAACTAAGACTATACCCTCAAAAATAAGAATAACATATTAATATTTTTTTATTTATTTATGTTTTTTAAGTAACCTAACAGAATCTGATGCAAGCAGCTAACTCATTGGAAAAGTCCTTGATGCTGGGAAAGACTGGGCACAAGGAGAAGAGACTGAAAAAAATGATAAATTATTCTAGAGATCATATATCTGGAAAATACTTTTTGTTTGTAAAATTCTTTAATTTTACGCACGAATGAAGGTATACAAAGTTGTCTCTGCTTAGAGAGCAATTTTAAAAAAGGTTGGTTACTCTGCTTAAGGTTATATTTTTGCCATTAAATCAAATGTCTAGATTAAAAATAAGTAAGGGCTTTTTCCAAGTCAAATATATTTCTTTTCACTGATATTTAAAGCAGAAAAATAAAGTTCCACTTCTGTTTCATAACCTAATCAGTAGTTTAAAAAGGCTTAAAACAATAGGAAAAGTAGAATTTCAAGAATTTCAAAGCCCTAAGGAAACATCATTGGGACAGCATATCTTTACAATTGTAACATGAGAAAAATCTAAGTACAAACAAATCTTTACATATAACTTTGTAAAACTTTGCATTATAACTCAAATAATTTAAGTATATTCATAATTTATTCCAAAGTATTATGTAGCGATATGGGATTTAAAATTAGTCCTAGGTCTGTTATTTACTAGACAAATTAATTTGGGCAGGCCAGAATTCCCTCATGTGTCTGGGTTTTAGCATATAATCTTTTGGGTTTGTAAAATTAATGACTTGTGGTATGACATATGTAGTCCATTTGAAGACCTCTCGTATTAACATCTCTGAATTCCCCTTGCTCTTGTCCAGGGTCAATCATTTTGTAATTGCTGTTGTTTGTAATTGCATAAACTAGGGTACTTTTCACAAATGGATAAATGCAAACTCTTATAGATTCAGTCAACACACAATTTAAGCATCATCTGAAAAAGTAACATGAATCCTGGTTATTGTTTAAATACATTATGATGAAATTTTCTGGTCTGATAAGTAAAGTGATCTTCCAAAATTGGCTGAATGAAAGTTACAGTTTGGAAAAAATTCCAGTTGACAGTAATGTAAAACTTTCTAGAAATTCTGCATCCTGATCCACAGAGAATGTCTTCTAAAGAAACATAAATTCAGCAGCACTAAGTAGAAAAATGTTTAGAAGATAGGATTCAAAAGATGTTTTAGGGATTCCCCATCCAGTTTGTTACCCATCTATATTAATAATATTTACTTATATAGGTCTAAAATTATGCAAATAAAACTAAAATAGTTCTCTTGATCATATATTAATAAGACAAATGTAATTACTTACAATTGCTTCGTAATGAAAGCATCATATCACGTTTTAATTGTCATATATGATGATGATATATTTTACAATGTAAAACATTTTTGATGTTATGAAAACAATTGAATTATATCATAAATTAAGACCATATATGGGAAAAAATAAAGCCCAGTAATTTCTGAAAGCATTTTGCTGCAGTAACTTTCAGAAAAAATAATGTTATTTAATTTTAAATATGAAGATGAAGCAATATAATTGGCTTAACAATGTATGTTGGGAGTAGTTGAGTGCATTACATCTTAAGAAACATGATGAAATAATTTATTGGACCAAAATTTATAAAGAAATTTGACTTTACCACCAAGTAGAGAATAAATAAATGTGATATTGATGGGAATTTCTAAGTTTATTACCTCATATCTAAAAGCTAGTGTCTTCCCAGGTAGCACAAAGGTAAAGAACTTGCCTTTCAATGAAGGAGACATGAGAAGTGGGTTCAATCCCTGGGCTGGGAAGATACCCTGGCAGAGAGTATGACAACCCACTCCAGTTTTATTGTCTGGAGCATCCCAAGGACAAAGAAGCCTGGCAGGCTGCAGTCCATGGGGTTGCAAAGAGTCAGACACGACTGAATAACCAACACGTCTAAAAGCTATCTCGTGTTTCATTCCTTACACTTATTTTTTAAATATACAAATAATATTAGAATACCATGGGGAGATTAGAGAGATATATAACAAAAATAAATACAACCTCAGTGCTCTCATGTATAAAATTATTAACTTATGAAGGACATATTAACATTTGTCATGTATTGTAATATGTTCTAGATGCTAGAGTTTTGGCAACAAACAAAACTGAAAATGTCATTATGAAGCATGTATTCTAAAAGGGTCAAAAAGCAAGTTAATAAATCTAAGGTATATATTTGAAGATGATAAGAGTTCTGGTGAAAAAGAGTAAGGGGAAAGAGAGCTCTTTGGGCATTACTGTTTTATAGGAGATGGTCAGGAATGTTCTCTAGTAATGGGACAATTGCACAGACACCTGAAATAAGAGGTAGAAGACATTTGACTCTCAGATGCAGAAATGTCCCAGACAGACAGAGGATCATGTGAAAAGAGTTTGAGATTATGAGATCCTTTGATATAAGTGAATGTTTTGATAAATCAGCATAGAAGCTGGCATGGTCACACATCCTGTAATTTATTTGGATGAAAAGAGAGGTGACACAAATTAATCACCAGTAAATAAAAATAAAATGCCTTTAGTTCTCTTATCAGGCTTCCCTGGTAGTGCAGTCGGTAAAGAATAGGCCTGCAGTGCAGGATACTCGGGTTTAATCCCTGGGTCAGAAGATTCCCTGGGAAAGGAAATGGGAAGCCACTTCAGTATTCTTGCCTGGAAAAATTCCATGGACAGAGGAGCCTAGCGGGCTACAGCCCATGGGATCACAAGAGTCAGACATGATTCAGCAACTAAACCACCAGTGCTCATGTAAAGTTGAGGACTACCAGGAGGGAAATTCACTCCAGCATCTGCAGAAGGAAACAAGAGAAGGGTGGCATCAGAGTTTTGATTGCAGGTAGGAAGTGGAACCAAAATGTGGATTCTAAAGTAGGCTAGAAGCTGTGCTTTCCGACCTTACCACCTGCCTGGATGGCAGAGGGCATGCATGGGAGGTCTTTCTTATAAGTCCCTAAGATGGTAAGGTGGAAGAGTGCACGAGGCAGAGAGGGAACCAGGGATCCTTGACTAGACAGACGTTTGTTAGCAAAGTAATGTCTCTGCTTTTTAATATGCTGTCTAGGTTAGTCATAACTTTCCTTCCAAGGAGTAAATGTCTTTTAATTTAATGGCTGCAATCACCATTTGCAGTGATTTTGGAGCCCAGAAAAATAAAGTCAGCCACTGTTTCCACTGTTTCCCCATCTATTTGCCATGAAGTGATGGAACCAGATGCCATGATGTTAGTTTTCTGAATGCTGAGCTTTAAGCCAACTTTTTCACTCTCCTCTTTTACTTTTATCAAGAGGCTCTTTAGTTCTTCTTCACTTTCTGCCATAAGGGTGGTGTCATCCGCATATCTGAGGTTATTGATATTTCTCCCGGCCATCTTGATTCCACCTTATGCTTCCTCCAGTCCAGCGTTTCTCATGATGTACTCGGCATAGAAGTTAAATAAGCAGGGTGACAATTTACAGCCTTGTTGTACTCCTTTTCCTATTTGGAACCAGTCTGTTGTTCCATGTCCAGTTCTCACTGTTGCTCCTGATATGCATACAGGTTTCTCAAGAGGAAGGTCAGGTGGTCTGGTATTTCCATCTCTTTCAGAATTTTCCACAGTTTATTGTGATCCACACAGTCAATGGCATTGGCATTGTCAATAAAGCAGAAAGAGATGTTTTTCTGGAACTCTCTTGCTTTTTCCATGATCCAGCGGATGTTGGCAATTTGATCTCTGGTTCCTCTGCCGTTTCTAAAACCAGCTTGAACATCTGGAAGTTCACGGTTCACATATTGCTGAAGCCTGGCTTGAAGAATTTTAAGAAATACTTGACCAGTGTGTGAGATGAGTGCAATTGTGCGGTAGTTTGAGCATTCTTTGGCATAGCCTTTCTTTGGGATTGGAATGAAAACTGACCTTTTCCAGCCCTGTGGCCATTGCTGAGTTTTCCAAACTTGCTGGCATATTGAGCAAAGCACTTTGACAGCATCATCTTTCAGGATTTGAAATAGCTCAACTGTAATTCCATTACATTCACTAGCTTTGTTTGTAGTGATGCTTCCTAAGGCCCGCTTGACTTCACATTCCAGGATGTCTGGCTCTATGTGAGTGAACACACCATCGTGATTCTCTGGGTGGTCAAGATCTTTTTTTGGTACAGTTCTTCTGTGCATTCTTGCCACTTCTTAATATCTTCTGCTTCTGTTAGGTCCCTACAATTTCTGTTCTTTATTGAGCCCATCTTTGCATGAAATTTTCCCTTGGTATCTCTAATTTTCTGGAAGAGATCTATAGTCTTTCCCATTCTATTATTTTCCTCTATTTCTTTGCATTGATCACTGAGGAAGGCTTTCTTATCTCTCCTTGCTCTTCTTTGGAACTCTACAGTCAAATAGGTATAGCTTTCCTTTTCTGCTTTGCTTTTCACTTCTCTTGTTTTCATAGCTTTTGTAAAAACTCCTCAGACAGCCATTTTGCTTTTTTGCATTTCTTTTCCATCAGGATGGTCTTGATCCCTGTCTCCTGTACAATGTCACAAACCTCATTCCATAGTTCATCAGGCACTCTATCTATCAGATTGAGTCCCTTGAATCTATTTGTCACATCCACTGTATAATCATAAGGAATTTGATTTAGGTCATACCTGAATGGTCTAGTGGTTTTCCCTATTTTCTTCAATTTCAGTATGAATTTGGCGATAAGGTGTTCATGATCTGAGCCACAGTCAGCTACTGGTTTTATTTTTGCTGACTATACAGACCTTCTCCATCTTTGGCTGCAAAGAATAGAAACAATTTGATTTTGGTGTTGACCATCTGGTGATGTCCATGTGTAAAGTCTTCTCTTGTGTTGTTGGAAGAGGGTGTTTGCTATGACCAGTGTGTTCTCTTGGCCAAACTCTATTAGCCTTTGCCCTGCTTCATTCTGTACTCCAAGGCCAAATTTGCCTGTTACTCCAGGTGTTTCTTGACTTCCTGCTTTTACATTCCAGTCCCCTAGAATGAAAAGGACATCTTTTTTGGGTGTTAGTTCTAGAAGGTCTTGTAAATCTTCATAGAACTGTTCAACTTCAACATCTGTAGCATTACTGGTCAGGGCATAGGCTTGGATTACTGTAATATTAAATTGGAAATGAACAGAGATCATTTTGTTGTTTTTGAGATTGCATCCAAGTACTGCATTTCAGACTCTTTTGTTGACTATGATGGCTACTCCATTTCTTCTAAAAGATTCCTGCCCACAGTAGTAGATATAAGGGTCATCTGATTTAAATTCACCCATTCCAGTCCATCTTAGTTCACTGATTCCTAGAATGTCGATGTTCACTCTTGTCATCTCCTGTTTGACCACTTCCAATTTGCTTTGATTCATGGACCTAACATTCCTGGTTAGTAGGCAAATTTACTCTTTACAGCATTGAACCTTACTTCTATAACCGGCCCATCCACAACTGGGTGTTGTTTTTGTTTTGGCTCCATCTCTTCATTCTTTCTGGAGTTATTTTCCCACTGATCTCCAGTAGCATATTGGGCACCTATTACTGATCAAACATTAATGATAGATTGTCTTTTTTATAGTTTAGTGGCTTCAGTCATGCCTGACTCTTTGGTGACCCCACACACTGCAGTCTGTCAGACTCCTCTATCCATTACAGATCTTCTTTATTACAGAAAATTAATTCCAAAGCATGTGTGAACTACCTTATTAACATAATATTCTAAAAGCATAAAACATAAAAGAAGTAAAGGTATTTCAGAGTAATAAATGAAAAAATATTTGTTATATAAAACATTTGAAATAAAATATCAAAAATACTAATAGCTTTAGTAAATGAACAAAACAATTTAGTTTGTGCATGTTTCCAACTCTTTTTCTTTTTAAGAATTCAACACTGTCTAGTTTTATCTAAAATGTTTCTTTTTATCACCTGATATCCAAATAGTAATTTCTTGTGTCTCTCACATAATGAGAAATAATCTAAAAGTAAGTATATAAGTGAACTTCCCAGGTGGCTCAGTGGTAAATAATCCACCTGCCAGCAGAAGACGTGGGTTTGTTCCCTGGGTCAAGAAGATCCACTGGAGAAAGAAATGGCAGCCTACTACAGTATTCTTGCCTGAGAAATCCTGTGGGCAGAGTCACCTGGAGGGCTGCAGTCCTTGAGGTCACAAAAAGTAGACATGACTTAGTGACTAAATAGCAGTAGCAGCACATAAATATATGTGTTTAATACTACATAAAATTTTCATAAAAGTTTACAGGTAGTTGGTCAAGAAGTTGTCAGAATAGGACTGAATCCAATCCAGAAGTTTCCAGGGCCTGTGCATTAAATCCAATATGTCTCCTGCTTTTGTAAATAAACTTCTAGTGAAACACATACAGACCATTTGCTGTGGTATTGCCTGTGGCTACTCTATGTTATAATCATGGAGCTGAATACTTATGACAGAAACCTTATGATGTGCAAAGCTTCAGATATTTACTCTCTAGCTCTTTATAGAAAATGTTGGCCTACTCCTGATCTTGTTTTATTAATTTGATCTTTGCCATAAATTCATAGAAATAAAATTATGTTAAAGAATAATTAATGTGACACAGAATATCAGAGAACTCAAAAGTTTTTAAAAGTTGTGAAAATAAATGTAGGATTTTCACATTAGGCTGTTCAGAGTATTCTGCTACTATTAAAACCTGTCATATAGTTTAAAAAGAAATTTAAAAATCTGGTTCACATCAGAACCAAAAAAGATTTTTAAATCAATACATTAACTACCTCATAGTATTTAAAGGACTCTTCCATTTCCAGATCTAGAAAAATTTACCAATAACTGTTAATATTATCAAAAGAATTTCTTTTTCTAAGAACAAATGTTCATTAAAAATAATGCTTTTAATAGTCATTGACACTGTCAGCTATTCTTTCTTTATTTTCATACTTCTCTCAGTGAACTTGCTGTGCCTCCAACAGTTCTTTATGATGTTGTATCTTGGGAAATCAGAAACAAGAAAATAGTAAGTCATGAAATTATCAATACAATTGTACTGGAAAATCTATATATCAGGTAGCATAATATGAGATATCTTCCTATAGAATTTTCATTTCAGCTTTGCCCTAATCCTTAATCGCTACTAATCTTTCCCAATAAATTATCTCTATCCCTCTTCCTCTCTCTTTCTCTCTTTCATCCATGTCTCCTTGCTCCTCCTTCTCTTTCTGTATTCCTCTTTCTTCCTTTCTCTATGTTTCTACCTTTTCCTTAAGGCTCTTTTCCAACATCATCTCTTGCTTCACTTTCTTTCCAATCCTGAAAGTAAATGAACCAGTCCCCACAGTCCCCAGGGTTCTAGAAACAAGATGACTAAGGAGCAATCATGCTTCAGAGTTTTAGCCTCATGATTATGACTCTTTATATAGATTAAATTCTGATTGATCCAAGACATTTCTGGTATATTAGAAGTCCCTCAAAAAAAATCATACAAAACATTTAAGTAAGGGAAAGTTATTTTTGGTGAAACACACCCACAGGTTATGATGTACCCACAGGTTATGATGTACACACAGGTTACTGCTAATTGAAACAAATATTTCTGATGAATCCTTTTATAAAACAAGAATCTCTGGGAAATAAACCCTGCCCTTAAATATGTTTTCTAAGTTTAGTGTTTCACAAATGGCAAAACTATAAAATTAGATTCCTATAATTAGAAAAATGATAGTATTAATGGTTTAATTTTAATTTCACTACTTAACATTAAGCAGATGGCTAAACTACTTTCATTATATGTAAGGGAAAAACCAACTAAAAGTGATTTAAATGATAAGGATGTTCTAAGCCTAATCAATGAACATGAATTTGAGCAAACTCTGGGAGATAGTTGAGGACAGAGGAGTCTGGTGTGCCACAGTCCATAGGGTCATAAAGAGTTGGACAGACTTAGTGACTGAACAACAGCAATAGCAAACCAATTCAACAAAAGCAAAGAGGCAGGGAGGCCCAGAGTGGTTCATATACTGGCCAGTTCTCTAATACCATCTATTCCAAACCACATGTGGGAAATCACCTCAGCCAGTAAGTTGATTCTTCCTAACTTCTGTGATTCCATAATCTGTGCAGCCATAGTTTTTCATAATCCTGAATTGAAATAGTTAGTATTAATACTTATAATTTTTGTATGTTTTAATTTGCAGTTGTGTATTCATACTTTGAGTTTATGTTTACATCATTTATAAGCTCCCATAAGGTAGGTTTTTGCTGCTTCTGCTCATTCCTTTCTTCCTAGCACCAAGTTTAAACACCTAAATGATTTGTTTGCTTAATTAAAAAATGCATTGCAAGAATTTTTAATGGTATGAAGAGTATTAAAACATTCCACGTGATTGACTACTTAGTCCCTTATGATAGAGCAGGAGATAAGAAAGCATAAACAATAAAATCTGAAAAGGACTAGTTCAGAGTCACATACATAGGAAGAGAGCAAGTGAGGTATTCATCAGACTCATTAAATAAAACAGGTGATTGGAAAAATGCCCTTTCTATTTCCCTTCTACGTGGATGGCACCTAGGCTCAGATAATTCTTTTATCATTTTCTAGAAAATATTCATATATGATTAATTATATTCCTATCTTCTCATTCAAACTGAGTGTTTCTTAAAATCATAAATCGTGTTTGTTTCTGCTTTTTAAAGAAATATGAGCTTTAGTCTTTCAGTCTATTAATCAGATGAACTTAAGTGAAGGCCACAGCAATCATCTGGGTAGTTCTCTTTAGGTAGTTTTTCAAGCTGGATCATTCAGGTCAAATACAAATGTTTTTCATTTGTGCAGCTTTTTTTTTTTTTTTCCCTTCCTTGATTTAATTTCCTCATCATTCCACTTCACATTGCCTATGTAAATTAAGCTGTCGTGCTGTAAACCACAGTTCCCCCTTGTCTGTCTCCTCAGTAACAGCTTCAAAGTACTAAAAAGCTAAAATAGCTACAAAAGAACAATTAATTTGTGCAAAATCACAGAGGCACTGTAGGTATTAAAAACACTACAATAAGGCTTTTATCAGCAAGCTAAACTGCACAGCATTAAGCTCAAAACTAATAGGGCTGAACATGCAGCACAATGATGTGGATGATAAAGGAATCTCAAGGACATGCAGAGAACTAGGGTAACATGATTTAGAAGTGAGGCAGTTATTTCAAATAAACATCTATATAAGTACATAGGAAAAACTCTGATCTGTTGGGAAAAGCAAGTTTGGACCAGTAAGGAAATTTATATCTATTTTTGGAGAAACATATTTTTATGGAAATTACTGTTGAAGATTCTGATAATGTACCCTGAGGTCATTCTGTATATACTTGTTGATTAGCAATTGGCTGACAGTTTGATATTTAAAAATGCAAATCTCTGAACTGTTCAAAAAAGAGAGAGAGAGAGAGAGATGGCTTATTATATCTAAAACTGCCTGAAAAGATAACGCTAAAACATAATCAGGAGAGCCACCTCCTCTGGTGTTGAAATAGCAATGGAAACAATTACTTTAATCATCAATTGTTTATTTAATGGCTGCTCTTAGCTCAGTTTTGTGTTAGGTGCTATGGGCTGGAAAGGAAGTTAAGCTATTGCTGTAATTTCTATGCAAACACATTAAATGCTTTCAGAACTAGATAGAGAAGAATGAATTTCTAATTGTGAAGTAAATACAGTATGCACTAGGACCTAAAGGGATGGATGATTTTATGTTATAGAAACTATGTGAATATATGCCTTTATTCCTTTGCAACCAGATACATTCAGGTCTAAATTCCAAGCCCTCTACTAACATACTGTGAGATTTTTCTGCAAACTATTCTTTTTCTTTGCAATTAAGTTTTCTTAACTGGAAAATGAGGAGAATACATAGAACCCACAGAGCTGTTATAAAGAGGACATAAGAGAAAATACTTTGAAGTGTAGCACATAGTAAGTTTTCAAAGATATTCTCAGTTTATATTGAATAAAAATGTTCCCATAATGGCAAGTGAGGAGGGCATAGCAGCCCACGCCAGTGTTCTTGTCTGGAGAATCCCATGGACAGAGGAGCCTGGCAGGCTACAGTCCAGGGGTTGCAAAGAGCTGGACAGGACTGAGTGACTAAGCACGGTGCAGCATAGCAGCAAATATATGCCTACTATTATTACTATAGCTCATAGGATTCAATTTATTAAAAATTGAGGTTTTCTTTTTTAATAAGAAATTATTTGGTTTAATGCCTTAATTTATAAATGCAAATATTGAGACTTAACAGCAGACTTCTGAGATTCCTTTCAAAAATATACACTGTGTTCAGAGAGCCCTGTAAAGAGCTAACAAATGTTGCGATCCTTTTTGGAATAATAGTCCTAGTCTCCATCTAAGCATAGGAGAATATTACTAGCCTGTTATTTCAGTCTCTCCTTCTTATTCCAATGTCAAACTCCAAGAAAGTCTGACTTATTTATTACCTAGATTTTCATGCTTTCATTATGATATGGCCACGTGTCAAATATCCATCTGCCTATAATGTAATGCATAACTTAATATATACAATAGACTCCCAAGTTTATTTAGACTGACCTGTGAAATACAGTGGGAGATTATGAAGAGTGATTTCTCCAGCAGTTCTTCAATATTAGAAAAGAATATTAACAAAGTGTAAGGTATCTATACCCAGCATTGTGAAAAAACTCACTGCTTACTTTCTGCAATAACTATTGTGTTAATTCAATATATATTATTAAAAAAAAATTCAGTAACACTCTTCATTAACAGATTCTGTGATGTGCAAACAATTAGTAAATGTTACCAAGCAAATGAAAAATTAATACAACAGTGGCCCTCATTTTCACACAATATTCTAGATAAATGATTTATGCTTTTCTACCCAGCATTTTACTTGAAAAATTTTCAAACTTTCAAAACAATGAGGAAAAAAAAGTGTAAGTATACCTTCACTGATATTCACACTTTTTTCTTTCTGCATTTATTTCTCTGTTGTTTTTCTGGATCATTTGAAACTACTTGCAAACATCTTAACTTAATACTTTAGTATTTAAATTATACACTACTCAAAGGGGAAAGTGGGTGAGAGATAAATTGGTAGATTGGGACTGACATGTACACACTACTATATAGGAAATAGATAACTAATAAACTACTGTATAGCACAGGGAACTCTACTCAATGTTCTGTAATGACCTATGGGGAAAAGAATCTGAAAAGAAAGAGTGGATAGATGTATAACTGATCCACTTTGCTGTACAGTAGAAACTAATACAACATTGTAAATCAACTATCCACCAACTCAAAATAATAAAGTTATATATTATTTTATAAACAGACAGAAAATTCAGTTTGTCACAGGAATTTTCAAAACCATTGTTATATTGATAATCAAAGCTATGTATTATTTATATTCAGTTCTTCTGTGGTTCTCATACAATAGCTGGATGATATTAATTTCATATAAACATTTTAAGTGACATAATGAATCTTTTCTCTTCATATCAGGTTTGTTTTGACCTATTATAAAAGGTGAAGGAAAATTACATACTTCTAATGTTCCTAATAATTGCAGGCAAAAATTATCAAGAAAGGGTTGGGATGAAGGGAAAGAAACATAATGGAGCTGCTATAGGAAATTGAACAAAACATGGGAGAAAATAAATAGTAGCCATGCTTTTGAAACTTCTTAATATAAATACAAAGATATAAATGGAAGGACATTGTCTCCTTTTTTTTTTTTCTGTTATACACTGTCGTTCTTCCTGGTCTGTTCTCATAGACAATTTAGTGGCAATAATCCCGCCCTATGAGGAGCCAGAAGTATTGGGCATAGCAGAAGGCAAACAAGAGCAGTGAGAGTAATAATAGCACTTTCCTACTGAACCAAATAAGGGGAAAGTGATGTGGCAGGATGGCATGCCTTTCTCTCAAAGTTAAAATTGATTTGACAGGAGGAGAGCAAAGTTGTGTTGAATACACTTCTTGGGTGGCATAGCAGAGTTCTTTATTCTGATTACTATCCCAGAAGAAAATCTAGGTGTTTCTGAGTGTCTTTCATGAAGCAATTTTAACTTTCTTGCCAGGCATTATTCATTTCCCTGCTGGTAAGGAAACCAGGGGTGCTTTCCTACAGAAACACTTTAAATGAGTGAAAATGTTATAGACAACATAGTGGACACATAACTGAAGAAAACATACTAGTGATGATCACACTTTTCTGGGTTTTGGCATGAGAGTGTTAATCTCTTTAGGGCTTGATTGCAAATACAATTTTTAATTAAAAATCAGAAGAGCTCACACCCATACATTCCTGTAATGTATCAATGACCACACACAAGACTAGAAAACGGTACACAGATAAGGTAGAAACCAGGTTTCAGAAAGAAAGCCACTAAGAAGGAAATAAAATTCTTGAAGAGAAAAAGCAGTTGTGTGAAAATAGAACAAAACATTCTTAAATAAGAAAACCAATTTCATAATAGGGAAGTGTTCATGTTATCATCATCTCTCTATTTTGTATTAGTTTTTACTTCCACACATACAGAAACAACAACAACAAAAAAAAAAACATTTTAGTAATTAAAATGTTGGGTTTAGATCTCAGCCACTCCACTTATTAGCAACCTAGAAAATTACATATTTTCTGAATGTTAGCTTTCTCTTCTCTAAACTTGGGAAAATAACATAATAGTACTTATATATTAAGAACCTAGCATGATGCTTGGCATATTAGGATTCAGTATATTTTGGTTTCCTTTCTTCCAAACTGTTAAAATTTATTCAATTAATAAATTTCATTGAAAACTTAATATGAAGCTAGATAATAAAGAAGACAAACTCAAATACATGTATGAAGGCTCTAGTATAGAGAAAAAGAACCTAATGTACACAAAATTTTAATACAAAATAAACACTAACTTTATGGGTTTTTTTAGTAAGAAAGTGCATAAACTGTTAAAATAAGACAATATGTAGTTACACGGCAAATAGTAAAATAATTATTTGTGTAAGACCCCCCAAAGTGGAGAATAATGGTAACTGTGCTAAGGAAATATTTCATAAAAGTGGTGAGTCTTAAACTCGAAAAAGAGCAGGGTGTGGATAAAAATAGTGTGAAGAAACTGTGGTTAATGAGTAAGAGTGAGGTCAAAGCAAGTCTGCCAATAGCAAAAACCCAATAAAAATGTGCATCAGCATTGTGGTACAGTCAACAGTAGTTTCACTCACTAGTTCTCTATTCACAACTTACATGACCAGTAATAATTTAAAGGCAAATAATTAAAGTAAATACATGACAAGATATTATATCCTTATTTTCTTAACATTTTTATGAACTCTTGTTTCTACAGACTTTGTCTATAAATTTCCCTAAATGTTAAGTTTTTTTTTTTTTTCCCCTAAACTCTAATCCTGAAATGTGGACGTATATGTGTGTGTGTTAACTTGAGTAACACTATGAAGATGCAACTTTAGAAACATGTGCCATTAGAGAGGTACATCTTGATTCTTAGTTTTATATTTTCTATTATATTTTGTATATTTTATAAAATTGTAAATTAGATAGGAGTATTGTGAACCCTCATCGCTCAGCTTTCACAGTTTCCGCTATTTGCAAATCTTAACAATTTCCAATTATTATTATTATCATCATTTTGTTATTTTGGTCCTAAAAATAATAAGATATGATTTTATTTTTCCCATGTATATTACAACATTCACCTCAAACAAATATAGATTTTGTTAAAACAGTGTCAACAGTTATTGAACTGAGCTAGTTAATATTTACTCAACACTTTCTAAAACTTTGTTTCTATTAAAATTTCAGTATTTCTTTTATTTGTGAAAATTTATTTGCAGTAGATATTTGAAGTTAGATCTAAATGAGTTGTGTTTGCTTGATATGTATCTTTCTCTTCAGTTTTATTGAGATATAATTGACAAATAAAATTATAAGATATTTATATATACAGCATGGAAGCAGGATATAAACTTATTTGCTGGCAGTACTCCCCCCATTGAATTAATTATCACATCCCTCTTCTCACATATTTACTTTTTTCTTTTGGTGAAAGCAAAAAATTTCAATTATACACTACAGTATTTTCAACTGCAGTCACCCTGTTATATATTAGACCCTCAGAACTTATCCATCTTGTATCCGAATGTTTGAAACTTTTTAACAGTCTCCTCCTATACCACAACCATCCAGTCCCTGTTGACTATTTTCCTACTCTCTATTTCTATGAGTTCATCTGTTTTTTCTTTAAAAATATTGGATTCCATATATAAGTGATACCATGCATTTTTTTTATGTCTGGCTTTTTTAGCTACATAATGCAACCTATGTCAACCTATTTGTCACACACGACAGGATATCCATCTTATTTAAGGCTAAAAATGTTTTATTTTTATTTCTATAAATATATTTGTATATATGTATATAAATATTTATATATTCACATACAATTATCTCCATACTCATACATGAACACTATATCTATAACATATATATCTGGACATATATACATATATATATTTCTTGATATATTCTTCTATTGAATATTTAGGTTGTTTTCAGACCTTGACTATCATGACTATTACAGTGAATATGGGAATACAGATATATCTTTGAGATATAGTTTTGTTTCCTTTGAATATATACTCAGAAATGGAATTGATAGGTCATGTGTTAGTTGTAATTTTAACTTGTTGAAGAAATTTCATATCATTTTCACTAGTGGCTGAACCAATTTGCATTCCCACCATCGGTGTACAAGAATTCCCTTTTCTCTATATCCTCTCTGCATTTGTTATCTCTTGTCTTTATGACAATAGCCCTTCTGAAAGGTGTGAGGTGACATCTCATGATCATTAATATCTGCATTTCTCTGATGATTAGCGATGTTGAGCACCTTCTCATATACCTGTTGGCCATTTATATGGTTTCTTTAAATGGGTCTGGTGTATTTCATATTTCTTCCATCCTGTAACATCTTCCCTTCCTCTTACTCCTAGTTTTTGGTTGAAGAAGTTAGATAATTTGTTGTGTAAAATTTGATGAATTTCAGCTTTGTGGAGTTTTTGAACATATACTTCTATTTTCTATATTTATTATAAGCTATTTTTTTATGGAGGCCTGATTAAAATTTTTAACAATTTTAGCAGCAAAACACTTTAACAAATCTATTTATGCTATGTCTCAGCAAATTAGGTGGCACATCATGTCTGATTTTCTGACACCTAGTCAAGTAATGTTTGATTAATAATTTCTGATGTTGACATCCTGATTCATCCATTGTCCTCTCACTTTTTCTCCAACTAGCTTTGCTAACTATTGATGTGTTTGCCTAGATTAATTATTTTTTTTGTAAATGATGCAATGCTGATTTTCTAATCCTATCAGTGCTTCTGCAGTTATTACCAGGAGTCCTTCATTTAAGAACTCTCACTCATAAGCTATAGTTACCCTGAAATTGAGTTATACAGGAAAGGCTGTATCAATGCTTGATTACAGTCATGCATTTATCATTTTCAGAATTGCTATTCATATGTTTCAGTGAGTTACAG
Source organism: Budorcas taxicolor (assembly GCF_023091745.1). Classification (NCBI taxonomy): domain Eukaryota; kingdom Metazoa; phylum Chordata; class Mammalia; order Artiodactyla; family Bovidae; genus Budorcas; species Budorcas taxicolor. Next base: position 95,147,004 of record NC_068910.1, read on the forward strand.
TCCTTATTTTGTTTGATGCTCCACCTGTCCGCCTTGGCCAGTGACTGCCTCTTCAACTTGGCTTTTATATTCTTTTAGAGACATTGATATTTTCCATGCTTTCTGGAAAAATAAAATACTTCAGGCCAATCTTGTATATTTTATGACATAGATCTAGAATCACCCATTTCTTATTCTTTTGGTGAAAGATCTCAATCTAAATTTTCCATGTGCTTATTGTCTATCATGATTCTAAAATGTTTATAAAGACAGAGATAAAAAATTATTTTTTAGAAAATAGGAAAAATGTGTTTATGCTTTTTTCTAATTCAGATCTAAGTTGAATTAATTTCTTCTATTTTATATTTGTTTTTGTGCACACACAAAATGTTTTCCTTTAATGACATTTACTTAATTCCTGTTTGCTTTAACTTGTAACATTTCAGAATATCACTGTCTTTACTAAAATTAAGAACATGATGCAGTTTAAGAATTTTTTTTAGCTATTGCTTTAGTGTAAATCTCAATAAGAATATACAATCATGAAATAATTTTTATGTGTTATTATGATACTATTGAAAAAAGTTACATTCATTGATTTCTATTTAATTTTTTTTTTTGTTGTTACTGTGCAAAATGGATCATGCTAGAAATCGTTATACTGGTGAGGGTAGGGTTTTTTCCATATGGGTTTAAAAGTTTATTCCAGGTAAGATTTTTTTCCTGTGGTTCTCAATTATTTTTCCAGCATTATCATCTTACAGAAACGCCTTATTCATTGCTATGGTATCTCATAACATTGCCTCTGTGAGTGCAAACAACACATGTTACAAAACAAAATGTCAGCTATCAATGGGTCCGTGGAGTTCACTGGCCCTACCACATGTTCCATTATCCAGTAAAATCTGTCTTGACAGAATAATGAAGTGTTCTGCTGAAAGCTCAGTGATTGAACCAGCCAAGAAACAGCTTCTTGTGTGGCTAGGATGTGGCCTTATACCAGTGTCCACCATTTGATATCATTTTCCCTAAAGTCTGAATGCATTAAGGAAATGTTGAAGGGTTTGTCTTTACCTTCCCTTCATTACACTGTGCAGTGTGGATCTTACTGGTCTCCTTGTTATAAGTGATTTAGAAGACACCTTTTCCTTCTAAGGTACTTGAGCATACTATGCCACTAGTTTTATTGAAATATTTTTTCTTTATTGACATCCTAACTGCTCAATAGTTTCTGTAAGGGGATTTGAGGAAATTTATAAACACAAATTGAATGATCATTTTTCTCAAATGTCCATTCGCTTTTTAAATTAGTGTGCTTGTGTGTGTGTTTGTGTTTGTGTGCACTTGCATGTGCACACATATGCACTCAGTCGCTCAGTTTTGTCTGATGCTTTGCAGCCCCATGGACTATAGCCCATCGGGTTCCTCTGTCCATGAAATTTCCCAGGCAAAAATACTGGAATGAGTTGCCATTTCCTACTCCAGAGTATAGTCTCTTATCTTTTATGTCCAGATTCTTTATCACCAGCTCCACCTGGGAAGCCCTTTCCAACTATGGGCTCATTGTTAATGAATTGCCTGTAATGCAGTAGCCATGGGAAATACAGGTTAGATCTCTGGATCTGGAAGATTCCCTGGAGGAGGGCATGGCAACCCGCTCCAGTAATCTTGCCTAGAGAATCCCATGGACAGAGGAGCCTGGCTGACTACAGTTCATAGGGTCACAGAGTCGGACACGACTAAAGAGACTTAGCATATACAAGGTACAGTACTCATTCAATTATAGCTTGAAGTTCAAGATGTTATCAGATCTTTTCTCTATGCTTCTGTAGGAGAGAACTCATTAATAATTTTGGGTTGGAATCAGCAAGATTTGTGTTTTGATTTTTGGCTCTGCAACTAGTTTGAAAATTTTAATAATTTGCTTAATTTTGAAATACTTTAGTTACCCTTTCTATAAAAACATGATCATCATATTTACCTAAGGTAGTGAGGGATACATACATCAATTAATGTCTTAGAGAACTAGCCATAGTATTGAGACATGGACATTTATCTTTTCTTCCCATTATAATTTAATTTTCTATTCACTCACATTTTAATTTGTTAAAGACATCCATTAAAAAACAATTTATGCTTTTCTTTTTAAATTCTGTACCTTAAGAATAAACTCCTTAAGAAGAAAATTGTCTAGCATCCAAAAATATTGAAGGAAAGACATTTGGTTTATTACCGAATGAATGCTGTCCAATATCAGTTACATCAAAAATATTTTGGCAGCAAGCCATCAGAAACTTTAACTGCCTTGGCTGAAGAAATTGGTTTCATTAAAAATATTGACCACCCATTTTTTCCAAAGTACTTATGCTGATTTGTCATATCAGACAAATACACTTTACAAATAGTCACTGACAAAAAAGAGTAGAGCATGTTTGTGTCTGTAGTATTTATTTGTAACCAATATATGTAATAGTTTCAAATATAAATTCCTAGAAATTGAAGACCATGTTGGACATATTTTCTGTATCACTCCTAACATATTGTGAAAGATCAATAAATATTAAACCAACACATTGTGCTTTCACAAAACTAGACATGAATCCATAAAGTGACAATCCAAGCACCAAGCAAAATATCGCATTTGGAACTAACCATGTAAAGAGGCAATAGGGAACAGATTAAAGGGCACAGCTGTCTTGTTCCACAAGTTTAGTTGGAAAATAGCCGAGAGGATATGGGAATATATGACTGTACATCTTTCCTATAGACTCATCTCTCTGGGCTCCAGGGGGTTTTAACAACAGCACCTTTCCTCTTTGCTGCAGATCTGTGATGCTCACACATTGACAGCAGTTAGTTATTCTACTGACTGAACTAAAATTTTAGTGTGGCACTTATCCCCCCAATGACTAATGAAGATTCTGAAAAACATACTGCTTTCAATTCAGTTTCATACAACCTTAGTTGCTTATATTTGAGATGATAGTGGAGAAATTAAAGAAAATGAAAAACATAGTTTACCTTTTGTTTAAGTAGCATTTCATCGAATTTTTTCATCTAGTAAAGCTATATCTTTAGTCTTGAACTACATTAAGGTGCAACTTATATCTTCTCATATATCAGATATCACCAGACAAACTGGTCTTTTAAAATTTACCATTATATATTCATTATGGGTGTTCTTATGTAGTTAATATTGTGGAATGCTTCTAGGAATTCAGGAAAATAGTATCTGGGATTGGGTGAGGGGGAATTGGAGGAGAGTGGTCAAGGGTACAAACTTTCAGGTATAGGATAAATAAGTAGCAGGGATGTAATACACAGTGTGATGACTGTAGTTAATACTGATGTGTATGCACAAGAAAATTAAGAAAGAAAATCCTAAAATTTTTCATCACAAAGAAAAATAAATCTTTTTTTTTTTCTCTTTTCATTGTATCTATGTTAGATGATGAATGCTAGCTAAGCTTGTGGGAATTGTGCAATTTATTGATGTATGTCAATTATATCTCAATAAGACTAGGGGAAAAATCAAAACAGAATTGGAAAATTGCCATTAGATTAGTTAATAAGAGGTTATTTTAAAATTTCATTTTAAAATTAAATTAAGGAAAAAACACACACACACAAGTTTACTCATTTCTCTGACTGCTGCCCTCACCACCTGCCTTTCAAAACAAATAATCTGTTCTTTATTATCTATTTATCTTGTTATTTCTTTGTTTATTCTACTCCACATATAAGACAAAACCCAGTCAGGTCCCATCTCTGGGTAGAAGAGGAGTTTGATCACATCCTATGGTCTTCAGCAAGAAGACCAGAAGTTAGGAACCATCCCATAGAGGGGAGGCACTGTGATAAACTCTGGTCTGAATGTGTGTGTGTCAGTGAGTACCCTGGTTTGTCTTCATTCCAGGGTACTTGTGTGGCTTCACGGCCTTCACAGCTACAGAGTCTGAGTGGGCCCTAACCTGTGGTTTTGTGATACCTAATATGGCTTAAGGTGGTGTCTGTCTCTGGGGGACCTGATTAAAATTGAAAAAGTTACTGTCTCCCTGGGCCTTTGTAATCTACTGAAGTAAATATATAAACAAGGCAATCACAAGATGTGTTAAGCACAATAAAAGCAATACTCAGGGTGTGATGCAGGAGGCCTCTGAGAGTTGGATAACCAGATTGAACAAATAAAATACAGGTCATCATTTAAATTTAATTTAAAACAGCCAACATATTTTTTATTTGTATATATATGTCCTGTGCAGTAGTTGCAGCATTTCTACAGCAAAAATTATTGTCAATCTCAAGTTCAAGTTTAACTAGGCAGCCTGTATTTTAGCTAGTAATTGTAATAGAGGTGACATTGAAACTAAGACTTGAATGAAATGAAAATGCCAACTAAACAATCCAGACACAAAACATCCAATAGAAGATCAGCTAAGTGTCTGAAGATATGCAAATGACACCACCCTTATGGCAGAAAGTGAAGAAGAACTAAAGAGCCTCTTGTGGAAAGTGAAAGCAGAGAGTGAAAGGTTGGCTTACAACTTAACATTCGGAAAACTAAGATCATGGCATGTGGTCCAATCACTTCATGGCAAATAGATGGGGAAACAATGGAAATAGTGAGAGACTGTATTTTTGGGCTCCATAATCACTGCAGATGGTGACTGCAGCCATAAAATTAAAAGAAACTTGCTCCTTGGAAGAAAGCTATGATCAACCTAGACAGCATATTAAAAAGCAGAGACATTACTTAGCCAACAAAAGTCTGTCTAGTCAAATCAATGGTTTTTTCAAATAGTCATGTATGTATGTGAGAGTTGGACTATAAAGCTGAGCACAGAAGAATTAATGCTTTTGAACTGTGGTGTTGGAGAAGACTCTTGAGAGGTCCTTGGACTGCAAGGAGATCCAACCAGTGAATCTTAAAGGAAATCAATCCTGAATATTCATTGGAAGGACTGATGTTGAAGCTGAAACTCCAATATTTTGGTCACCTGATGTGAAAAGCTGACTCATTTGAAAAGACCTTGATGTTGGGAAATATTGAGGGCAGGAGGAGAAGGGGACAACAGAAGATGAGATTGTTGGATGGTATCACTGACTCAATGGACATGACGTTGAGTAAGCTCTGGGTGTTGGTGACGGACAGGGAAGCCTGGCGTGCTGTAGTCCATGGGGTCGCAAAGAGTTGGACACGACTGAGTGACTGAACTGAACTGAACTGAGGTGTCTGAATTCAGAAATGTTTTGATTCAGACTAAGCTGGCTAAATAAATGTGCCATTGTGCTTTGATCTTGGTGAGTGAAGATAATGATGGTTCAAGATAATGTTAGAGAGATAAGCAGAGCCAGAAAGTATAGGTGAACCTTGGAGATATCATAGATTTTATTCCAGACCACCACAATAAAGCAAATATCACAATAATTTGAGTTCCAGGAATTTTTGGTTTCCTAGTGTATATAAAAGTTATATTTACACTATAATCTATTGAGCATGCAATAGCATTATGAGTAAACAGCAATGTACATGCCTTAATTAAAAGTACTTTGCTAATAAAACTGCTAACTATCATCTGAGCCTTCAATGAGTCATAATCTTTCTGCTGGTTGAAGGGACTTGCCTCAGCATTGATGGCTACTAACTGATCAGGATGATGGTTGCTGAAGTTTGGAGTTGCTGTGGTAATTTCTTAATATAAGGCAGTACTGAAGTTGGTTGCATGGATTTGTTCTTCCTTTCACAAATGAATTCTCTGTACCAAGCAATGCTGTTTGATGGCATTTTATCTACAGTGGAACATCTCTCAAAATTAGAGTTAATCTTCTAATTTTTTGTTATTGCTTTATCAAGGAAGTTTCTGTAATATTCTAAATCCTTTTTTGTCATTTTTACAATATTCACAACAGCTTCACCAAGAGCAGATTTCATTTCAACAAACCACTTTCTTCGTTCATTCATAAGAAGCTATTCTATAATCCATTCAAGCTTTTTCATGAGATTGTAGCAATTCAATCATATCTTCAGACTCCAATCTAATTATACATCTCTTGCTGCATCCACTTCATCTGTGGGTACTTTCTCAACTAATTTGAACCCTTCAAAGCATCCATGAGAATTAGAATTAACCTCTTCCGAACTCCTATTATTGTTCATATTTTGAGCTCCTTCCATGGATCATGAATGTTCTTAATCATCTTAGATGGTAACTCATTTCCAGAGGCTTTCAATTGACTTTACCCAGATTCATCAGAGAAATTACTACTGTGGCAGCTAAAGCCTTATGAAATGCATTTCTTAAATAACACAACTTCAAAGTAATAATGATTCCTTAATTCACGAGCTGCAGAATGGATGTTATGTTAGCAAGCATGGAAACAACATGAATCTTATTGCATATCTCCATCAGAGCTCTTGGATGACCAGGCACATTGTCAATGAGCAATCATATTTTGAAAAAAAAATTTTTTTTTCTGACTAGTAGTTCTCAACACTGGGCTTAAATATCCAGTAAACTGTGTTGTGAGCAGATGTGCTAGCATTCAGGCTTTGTTGTTCCATTTATAGAGCACAGAGTAGATTAGCAAAATTCTTAAGAACCCTACGGTTTTCAGAATGGTAAATGAGCATTGTTTTCAACTTCAAATCACCAGCTGCTTTAGCCCCAAACAAGAGAGTAAGCCTGTCCTTTGAAGTCAGGCACTGGCTTCTCCTCTCTAGCTATGGAAGTCCTATATGGCATGCTCTTCTGATATAATGCTGTTTTGTCTGCAATGAATATCTCTTGTTTAGCTTAGCCACCTTAATTAATTATCTTTTCTAGATTTGCTGGATAACTCACTAGAAATGCTTTATTAGCACTTGCTGCTTCACTTCACACTTTTGTGTTATGGAAAGGGCTTTCTTTTCTTATATCCCACAAACTAATCTTGGATATCTTCAGCCTTTCTTCTAATTGTCTCAGCTCTTTCAGGCTTCATAAAATTAAAGGGAGTTAAGGCTTTATTCTGGATTAGACTTTGACTTAAGGGACTATTGTGACTTATTTATCCACTAAAACTTTCTCGTTATCAGCAATAAGGCTTTTTCATTTTCTTACCATTTGTGTGTTCACTGGAGTAGCACTTTTAATTTCCTTTCTTTGGAATTAACACTTTGACTGTTTGGCACAATAATCCTAGTTTTTGACCTCTCTCTGTTTTGGATGTGCCTTCCTCATTAAGCTTAATCAATTCTAGCCTTTGATTTAAATTGAAAGATGTGTGTCTCTTCTTCTCACTTGAATACTTAGAGGTCATTTTAGTTATTACTTGGCCTAATTTCAATATCATTGTTTCTCAGGGAATATGAAGGCCTGAGAAGAGAGAGACAGATGGGTTAGTTAGTGGAGTAGTCAGAACACAGACACACAATTTTATTAATCAAGTTCACCATATTATATGGGTGCAGTTTGTGGTGTCCCAAAGCAATTATACTAGTAACATCAAAGATCACTGATCACAGATCACCATGACAAATGTAATAAAAATGAAGTTTGAAATATTGTAAAAATTACCAAAATGTGACACAGAGACATGACATGATCAAGTATTGTTAGAAAAATATCACCAATAGACTTGCTCAATGCAGAGTTGCCTTCAATTTATTAAAAAAAGCTCTGTGAATTACAATAAAGCAAAGTGCAATACAATGAAATATGCCTATGTAGAACCATCCAGGTAAGGAACATGGACTATATTCTGGGTGTATCATATATCTCTTAAGAGGCTGTAAGCTAGAAAGATGCTGTCTGATTTATACAATAAATTCTCTAGCCTCTGTACAGAAAATAGGTCAAAGGATGGGGCAAAAACTGAAGCAGGGACAAAGTTTCTAAGGTTCATGTGAGAAACATTTTAACTTGAGTTCAGTGGTAATGGCAGGACAAGAGAAGGGGCTGGATTTGAGTTTGACATTTAAGATAGAATCTAGAAGACTTGGTAGGAAGAATGAGAAAAGGGGGAAATTAAGAATGACTCCTAGGTTTTAATCTCAAACAACAGGGTGTATAGTGATGACATCTCTTGAGATAAAAAATGTTTAGAGAAAACATAAATGGGTGATCTTGGTAATCAAATGATATGTATTTTTTTTCCCCATTATGGTAAGTTTGAGAGACACGTTAGATTTAGGAAGAGAGAGGTCAAATCGGTTTTGTTGCTATCTGAAAGAGGAGGGTAAGAGTCATCAATGAAATTGACTTCGGTTCAATTTAGTTCAGTTGCTCAGTAGTGTCCGACCCTTTGCGACTCCATGAATCACAGCACGCCAGGACTTCCTGTCCATCACCAACTCTCGGAGTTCACGGAAACTCATGTCCATAGAGTCAGCAATATCATCCAGCCATCTCATCCTGGGTCGTCCCCTTCTTCTCCTGCCCCTAATCCCTCCCAGCATCAGGGTCTTTTCCAATGAGTCAACTCTTCGCATGAAGTGGCCAAAGTATCGGAGTTTCAGCTTCAGCATCAGTCCTTCCAATGAACACCCAGGACTGATCTCCTTTAGGATGGACTGGTTGGATCTCCTTGCAGTCCAAGGGACTCTCAAGAGTCTTCTTAGAGCAAGGCTAAGAATGATTCCAGAAAGAAAAATAAATTATATAGAGAAAATCAAAAGGTTCATAATACAAACTGGTGCAATGTAACATTTAACAGAGTAAAAGTCAGCAACAGAGGCCTAAAAGAACCTAAAAAGTTAAGTCAAAGATGCTAAGATAAAGAATATTTAGAAAAGACCAAATGACTGATCATCTATACTGTAATAGATTGTTCCCAATCCTGAACCCCCCTTCCACCTCCCTCCCCATACCATCTCTCTGGGTCATCCAGTGCACCAGCCCCAAGCATCCTGTATCCTGCATAGAACCTAGACTGGTGATTCATTTCTTACATGATAGTATACATGTTTCAGTGCCATTCTCCCAAATCATACCACACTCTCCCTCTCCCACAGTGTCCAAAAGTCTGTTCTACATATCTGTGCCTCTTTGGCTGTCTCGCATACAGGGTCATCATTACCATCTTTCTAAATTCCATATATCTGTGTTAGTATACTGTATTGGCGTTTTTCTTTCTGGCTTACTTCACTCTGTATAATCGGCTCCAGTTTCATCCACTCATTAGAACTGATTCAAATGCATTCTTTTAATGGCTGAGTAATACTCCATTGTGTATATGTACCACAGCTTTCTTATCTATTCATCTACTGATGGACATCTAGGTTGCTTCCATGTCCTGGCTATTATAAACAGTGCTGCGATGAACATTGGGGTACATGTGTCTCTTTCAATTCTCGTTTCCTCGGTGTGTATGCCCAGCAGTAGGATTGCTGGGTCATAAGACAGTTCTATTTCCAGTTTTTAAAGGAATCTCCACACTGTTCTCCATAGTGGCCGTACTAGTTTGCATTCCCACCAACAATGTAAGAGGGCTCCCTTTTCTCCACACCCTCTCCAGCATTTATTGCTTATAGACTTTTGGATCACAGCCATTCAGACTGATGTGAAATGGTACCTCACTGTTATCTTGATTTGCATTTCTCTGATAATGAGTGATGTTGAGCATCTTTTCATGTGTTTGTTAGCCATCTGTATGCCTTCTTTGGAGAAATGTCTATTTAGTTCTTTGGCCCATTTTTTGATTGGGTCATTTATTTTTCTGGACTTGAGCTGCATAAGTTGCTTGTATATTTTTGAGATTAGTTGTTTGTCAGTTGCTTCATTTGCTATTGTTTTCTCCCATTCCAAAGGCTGTCTTTTCACCTTGCTTATAGTTTCTTTTGTTGTGCAGAAGCTTTTAATTTTAATTAGATCCCATTTGTTTGTTTTTGCTTTTATTTCCAGTATTCTGGGAGGTGGGTCATAGAGGATCCTCCTGTGATTTATGTCAGAGAGTGTTTGGCCTATGTTCTCCTCTAGGAGTTTTTTAGTTTCTGGTCTTATGTTTAGATCTTTAAGCCATTTTGAGTTTATTTTTGTGTGTGGTGTTAGAAAGTGATCTAGTTTCATTCTTTTACAAGTGGTTGATCAGTTTTCCCAGCACCACTTGTTAAAGAGCTTGTCTTTAATCCATTGTATATTCTTGCCTCCTTTGTCGAAGATAAGGTGTCCATAAGTTTGTGGATTTATCTCTGGGCTTTCTATTTTGTTCCATTGATCTATATTTCTGTCTTTGTGCCAGTACCATACTGTCTTGATGACTGTGGCTATGTAGTAGAGCCTGAAGTCAGGCAGGTTGATTCCTCCAGTTCCATTCTTCTTTCTCAAGATTGCTTTGGCTATTCAAGGTTTTATTGTATTTTCATACAAATTGTGAGATTATTTGTTCTAGTTCTGTGAAAAATACCACTGGTAGCCTGATAGGGATTGCATTGAATCTGTAGATTGCTTTGGGTAGTATACTCATTTTCACTATATTGATTCTTCTGATCCATGAACATGGTATAGTTCTCCATCTATTAGTGTCCTCTTTGATTTCTTTCATCAGTGTTTTATAGTTTTCTATATATAAGTCTTTAGTTTCTTTAGGTAGATATATTCCTAAGTATTTTATTCTTTTTGTTGCAATGGTGAATGGAATTGTTTCCTTAATTTCTTTTTCTACTTTCTCATTATTAGTGTATAGGAATGCAAGGGATTTCTGTGTGTTGATTTTATATCCTGCGCCTTTACTATATTCATTGATTAGCTCTGGTAATTTTCTGGTGGAGTCTTTAGGGTTTTCTATGTAGAGGATCATGTCATCTGCAAACAAACAGTGAGAGTTTTACTTCTTCTTTTCCAATTTGGATTCCTTTTATTTCTTTCTCTGCTTTGATTGCTGTGGCCAAAACTTCCAGAACTATGTTGAATAGTAGCAGGGAAAGTGAGCACCATTGTCTTGTTCCTGACTTTAGGGGAAATGCTTTCAATTTTTCACCATTGAGAATAATGTTTGCTGTGGGTTTGTTATATATAGCTTTTATTATGTTGAGGGATGTTCCTTCTATTCCTGCTTTCTGGAGAGTTTTTATCATAAATGGATGTTGAATTTTGTCAAAGGCCTTCTCTGCATCTATTGAGATAATCATATGGCTTTTATTTTGCAATTTGTTAATGTGGTGGATTACATTGATTGATTTGCAGATATTGAAGAATCTTTGCATCCCTGGGATAAAGCCCACTTGGTTCATGGTGTATGATCTTTTTAATGTGTTCTTGGATTCTGATTGCTAGAATTTTGTTAAGGATTTTTGCATCTATGTTCATCAGTGATATTGTCCTATAGTTTTCTTTTTTTGTAGCATCTTTGTCAGGTTTTGGTATTAGGGTGATGGTGGCCTCATAGAATGAATTTGGAAGTTTACCTTCCTCTGTAATTTTCTGGAAGAGTTTGAGTAGGTGTTCTCGAAATTTTTGGTTGAATTCAGCTGTGAAGCCGTCTGGACCTGGGCTTTTGTTTGCTGGAAGATTTCTGATTACAGTTTCAATTTCTGTGCTTGTGATGGTCTGTTAAGATTTTCTATTTCTTCCTGGTTCAGTTTTGGAAAGTTGTACTTTTCTAGGAATTTGTCCATTTCTTCCACATTGTGCATTTTATTGGCATATAATTGGTGATAGTAGTCTCTTATGATCCTTTGTATTTCTGTGTTGTCTGTTGTGATCTCTCCATTTTCATTTCTAATTTTATTGATTTGATTTTCCTCCCTCTATTTCTTGATGAGTCTGGCTAATGGTTTGTCAATTTTATTTATCCTTTCAAAGAACCAGCTTTTAGCTTTGTTGATTTTTGCTATGGTCTCTTTTGTTTCTTTTGCATTTATTTCTGCCCTAATTTTTAAGATTTCTTTCCTTCTACTATCCCTGGGGGTTCTCCATTTCTTCCTTTTCTGGTTGCTTTAGGTGTAGAGTTTGGTTATTTATTTGACTTTTTTCTTGTTTCTTGAGGTATGCCTGTATTGCTATGAACTTTCCCCTTAGCACTGCTTTTATAATGTCCCATACGTTTTGGATTGTTGTGTCTTCATTTTCATTCGTTTCTATGCATATTTTGATTTCTTTTTGTATTTCTTCTGTGGTTTGTTGGTTATTTAGAAGCGTGTTTTTCAGCCTCCATATGCTGAAATTTTTAATAGTTTTTTTCCTGTAATTGAGATCTAATCTTACTGCATTGTGGTCAGAAAAGATGCTTGGAATGATTTCAATTTTTTTGAATTTATCAAGGCTAGATTTATGGCCGAATGTGATCTGTCCTCAAGAAGGTTCCATGTACACTTGAGAAAAAGGTGAAACTCATTGTTTTGGGGTGAAATGTCCTATAGATATCAATTAGGTCTAACTGGTGTATTGTATCATTTAAAGTTTGTGTTTCTTTGTTAATTTTCTGTTTAGTTGATCTATCCATAGTTGTGAGTGGGGTATTAAAGTCTTCCACTATTATTGTGTCATTGGTAATTTCCCCTTTCATACTTGTTAACATTTGTCTTACATATTGTGGTGCTTCTATGTTGGGTACATATATATTTATAATTGTTATATCTTCTTCTTGGATTGATCCTTTGATCATTAGGTACTGTCCTTCATTGTTTCTTTTCACAGCCTTTGTTTTAAAGTCTATTTTATCTGATATGAGTATTGCTATTCCTGCTTTCTTTTGATCTCTATTTGCGTGGAATATCTTTTTCCAGCCCTTCACTTTCAGTCTGTATGTGTCCCTTGTTTAGAGCTGGGTCTCTTGTAGACAACATATATAGGGGCCTTGTTTTTGTATCCATTCAGCCAGTCTTTGCCTTTTGGTTGGGGCATTCAACCCGTTTACGTTTAAGGTAATTATTGATAAGTATGACCCTGTTGCCATTTACTTTATTGTTTTTGGTTCGGGTTTATACACACACCCTTTTTGTGTTTTCTGTCTAGAGAATATCCTTTAGCATTTGTTGGAGAGCTGGTTTGGTGGTACTGAATTCTCTCAGCTTTTGCTTGTCAGTAAAGCTTTTGATTTCTCCTTCATATTTGAATGAAATCCTTGCTGTGCACAGTGATCTGGGCTGTAGGTTATTTTCTTCCATCACTTTAAGTATGTCTTGCCATTCCCTCCTGGCCTGAAGAGTTTCCATTGAAAGATCAGCTGTTATCCTTATGGGAATCCCTTTGTGTATTATTTGTTGTTTTTCCCTTGCTGCTTTTAATATTTGTTCTTTGTGTTTGATCTTTGTTAATTTGATTAATATGTGTCTTGGGGTGTTTCACCTGGGGTTTATCCTGTTTGGGACTCTCTGTGTTTCTTGGACTTGGGTGATTATTTCCTTCCCCACTTTAGGCAAGTTTTCAACTATTATCTCCTCAAGTATTTTCTCAATGTCTTTCTGTCTTCTTCTTCTGGGACTCCTATAATTCTAATGTTGGAGCATTTCATACTGTCCTGGAGGTCTCTGAGATTGTCCTCATTTCTTTTGTTTTTCTTTTTTCCTCTCTGATTCATTTATTTCTACCATTTTACCATTCTATCTTCTATTTCACTAATCTCATCTTCTGCTTCTATTCTACTATTTGTTGCCTTCAAGGTGTTTTTGATCTCATTTATAGCATTATTCATTATATATTAACTCTTTTTTATTTCTTCTAGGTCCTTGTTAAATCTTTCTTGCATCTTCTCAATCCTTGTCTCCAGGCTATTTATCTGTGATTCTATTTTGATTTCAAGATTTTGGATCATGTTCACTATCATTATTCCAAAGTCTTTATCAGGTAGATTCCCTATCTCTTCCTCTTTTGTTTGGTTTGGTGGGCATTTCTCCTGTTCCTTTACCTGCTGGGTATTCCTCTGTCTCTTCATCTTGTTTATATTGCTGCATTTGTGGTGGCCTTTCTGTATTCCGGCAGTTTGTGGAGTTCTCTGCATTGTGGAGTTTCCTCACTGTGGGTGGGGTTGTATCAGTGGCTTGTCAAGGTTTCTTGGTTAGGGAAACTTGTGTCGGTGTTCTGGTGGGTGGAGCTGGATTTCTTCTCTCTGGGGTGCAATGAAGTGTCCAGTAATGAGTTATGAGATGTCAATGGAGTTGGAGTAACTTTGGGCAGCCTGTATGTTGAAGCTCAGGGCTGTGTTCCTGTGTTGCTGGAGAATTTGTGTGGTATGTCTTGTTCTGGAACTTGTTGGCCTTTGGGTGGTGCTTGGTTTCAGTACAGCTATGGAGGCATTTGATGAGCTCCTATCGATTAATGTTCCCTGGAGTCAGAAGTTCTCTGATGTTCTCAGGATTTGGACTTAAGCCTCTTGCTTCTGGCTTTCAATCTTATTTTTATAGTAGTCTCAAGACTTCTCCATCTATATAGCACCATTGATAGAACATCTAGGTTAAAGATGAAAAGTTTATCCACATTGAGGGACACCCAGAGAGGTTCCCAGAGTTACATGGAGAAGAGAAGAGGGGGGAGGGAGTTAGAGGTGGCCCGACTGACATGAGGTGGAATCAAAAGATGAGAGAGCAAGCTAGCCCATAATCACTTCCTTATGTGCACTCCACAGTCTGGACCACTCAGAGATGTTCATGGTGTTATAAAGAGAAGAGAAGAGGGAAGAAGGAGACAGAGGTAGCCAGAAGGATAAAAAGAGGGGAATGAAAAGGAGAGAGACAGATCCAGCCAGTAATCGGTTCCCTAAGTGTTCTCCACAGTCTGGAACACACAGAGATTCACAGAATTGGGTAGAGAAGAGAAGGGGGAGGGAGGAGACTGAGGCGACCTGGTGGAGAAAAAGGAGAGTCTAAAGGGAAAGAGAGTAGTCAAGCCAGTATCTCACTCTCAAGCAAAAATGGGTACTGAAGATTGGGTTTTTGAAGGTACAAAATTCATAACAAATACCAAAAAGCAAAGATTAAAAATCTAGAGTAGAGGTTGGATTTTCAAAAATACAATATTAAACAAAAGAAGAAGAGAGAGAGAAAAAAAAGACAGTCACAAGAATTACTAATATATATACATATGAAGTTTGCTTTAAAAATAGGGTCTTTTTGGGAAAAGTAATAGTAGGTTATAAAAATGAAAATTAAAGGAGTAATAGTGGACTTAAAAATTTTAAAAAGTTAAAAAGAAAAGAAGAAGAAGAAAAAAAGAATGATCGTAAAAATAGCAAAGATATATCTAGGACTTTCTCTGGTGTTGTTGTGGGCAGTGTGGGCTCAGTTCATTCTCGGATGGTTCCTTGGTCTGGCTTATATTTCTCAAGATCTATAGGCCCTTTCCTATGTAGTCGGTACTAATGACAGGGTTTTAATCTATTGCACCTGTCACTTCCAAGGCTGTTCCCTCTGTTTTAGCTTCTTCTGTCTGCTGGTCTCTTCAGTGTCTGATTTCCACCCTGACACAAGGGGGGCGGTGGTTATCACTTTTTTAGGCTCACTTGTTCAGTCGCGCTGTGGGGAAGAAAGGACCCTGCAATCAAATAACAGTAGTGTGTGCTCGCAATGTTTCAGCCACACTGGGCCTGTCCCCACCCACAGTGCACACAGCTCTGGCTCTAGGTTGCTCCGCTGGGAACCATCTGAGGCCGTCCCTGGGCTGCATGCACCTCCCAAGTCTAAGCCGCTCAGGCTCAGGCGCTCAGGTAGTCCTCAGAGGCACAGACTCAGTTGGGCCTGCGTTTTGTGCCCTTCCCAGGTCTGAGTAGCTCAGGTGTTTGGCAAGTGCAGTCGCTGCGACTTATCGCCTCTTCCATCCCTGCTGCTCAATTTTCTGGGTGTAAAACTTGCACACCTTCTCAGGAGGAATATGACAGTCCAGAATCCCAAGACATCTTAGTTAGCAAAGAAACCTGTTTTCAGTTTGATAGTTACTGTCTCTCTGGGGCTGCTATTGCCCCCTTCCAGCCCATCCGGCTCTGGCTACCTGACACTGGAGGGGGATGGTCCGCAATTGGCTAATTGTGTTCTGTCCTTTGTTCTGTGCACAGTCCTGGTAGTGTCTTATGTTAGAGCTTTTCGCATGGTAGCTATCCCACACTCTGGTTTGCTAGCCCAAGTTAGTTCACTCTGGTTACCCTCGGGTCATTTGGACCTGATCCTTAAAAAAGCATGCAACCCATGCCTTCTTGCCCAGCCCCTGCTTGCTAGTGGTGGATGCAGGCATCTGAGCTATTTATCTGCTGGGATAATTACCATTGGGCTCATAATCTGTGGGTTTTAATTATTTATTTTCCTCCCTGTTATGTTGCCCTCTGTGCTTCCAAGGCTCGCCACAGACTCAGCAGTGAGAATGTTTCTTGGTGTTTGGAAACTTCTTTCTTTTTAAGACTCCCTTCCTGGGACGGGGCTCCATTCCTACCTCTTGTCTCTTTTTTTGTCTTTTATATTTTTTCCTACCTCTTCTTGAAGACAATGAGCTGCTTTTATGGGTGCCTGATGTCCTTTGCCGGCATTCAGAAGTTATTTTGTGGAATTTACTCAGCGTTGAAATGTTCTTTTGATGAACTGGTGGAGGAGAAAGTGGTCTCCCCGTCCTATTCCTCCGCCATCTTAGGACTGCCCCCCAGGGATATATTTCTTAATCTCAGAAAAGAAAGTAGAAGGAACTGAAACGTCTATAACAAACTATACAATACCACTTCATAAGTGCAAAAATAGGAATATCAGTAAAGTTCTACAAAATTCTGTTTGGGAAATTTGGTGCATCTGCCTTTAAATCAGAGCACTAAACAATATGCTGACCCTTGAATTCCAAATAAGAAGTCTTTTTGAATTATTGCTTCTTTTTCCTGTTCCTAGATACCAAACCTAGTATATTACTTTAGTTTAAAAAAAAAAAATCAGTTATCATTATATTTCCTACTGTCCTTTGGCATTCACAATGAAAATTTAGTGCTACATTATTAAACAAGATGATATTAACATCACCCTACAAGTTAATTAGTTGTTTTAGAGTAGAGACAGAATATTGTGAGAGGAATTTCAAAATATACTACATATATCAATTACAATACACTTCTACTATTTTTTTACCTGAAAGATCTAAAGGCATTCTCTAAACTTTGCTAATTTAATCTTTCCAAATTCACTGAAAAACAACTAAAATAATATGCATTTTTATCCTCTAGGAGTTAGTCCATTAACATTGCACTTTATGAATCAATCTATATTCTTGCCTTCCCTAGAGGCAAGAACAGCTCATATTCATGATTCTGATGCATATTTATGCTTCATTGTTTTGTATCCAATTAAAATGTGTTATAGATTGCACAAAGACATGTTGTTTCATACTGATATTTGTAAAAAAAATAATGTGTTTGATCTTTCTATAATGCTTAGTTGGAAGACGTTCCTTAATGAAAACAGTCTGAAAAGAGGAGTTTGTATAACTGGAATTACCATTACTAAGTCTGAAAGGAATGAAATAATATGCTGAGTCATATGTAGGAATAAAAATATTATCAAATTTAAAATATTAGATATATAATTCTCCCCACATTAATTTAATGTCTCCAGAACATTGCAAATACCATCTCTATTCACCAGAGTCTTCAAAAAGAGTTAGCAATTGAGCATTTTCCATTATATTAAACCACACAACTGTTAACTATACTGGAAAAGTAATGTTATTGCTAACAAAAAGAAAGTGATCAGTTATAAAAATTGGAATTTTTAAAAAATAAGTTGGAGAAAACCATGAAAACTATGCAATATGATCATCATCATCAGCAACTAAATATCATAGACATAATTGTGGCCATCAATGTAAATATTGAAATGGCAATATAATTTTACCAAAGAATATTCAAATGATTAGCACATCATTGGAGTCAATTTCAGTTGAGAGTTTTATTATTTTGGGAAAAAAAAAAGGAAAAAAATCTTGTTTCCAGTTTTTAAAAAAATTAACTACTAGTTCAATGACTTATGCTACTGGTGCTAATGAACAAATATTGTAAAAATTACTTAGAGTAAATCTTGAAATTTATTATAGTCCTATGCTGTGAAAGTGCTGCATTCTATATGCCAGCAAATTTGGAAAACTCAGCAGTGGCCACAGGACTGGAAAAGGTCAGTTTTCATTCCAATGCCAAAGAAAGGCAATGTCAAAGAATACTCAGACTACTGCACAATTGCACTCACCTAACATGCTAGTAAGTAATGCTCAAAATTCTCCAAGCCAGGCTTCAGCAGTATGTGAACTGTGAAATTCCAGATGTTCCGGATGGTTTTAGAAAAGGCAAAAGAACCAAGATCGAATTGCCAACATTTTCTGGATCATGGAAAAAACAAGAGAGTTCCAGAAAAACATCTATTTCTGCTTTATTGATTATACCAAAGCCTTTGACTGTGTGGATCACAATAAAGTGTGGAAAATTCTGAAAGAGATGGGAATACCAGACCACCTGACCTGCCTCTTGAGAAACCTGTATGCAGGTCAGGAAGCAATAGTTAGAACTGGACATGGAACAACAGACTGGTTCCAAATAGGAAAAGGCTGTATATTGTCACCCTGCTTATTTAACTTATATGCAGAGTACATCATGAGAAATGCTGGGCTGGAAGAAACACGAGCTGGAATTAAGATTGCCAGGAGAAATATCAATAACCTCAGATATGCAGATGACACCACCCTTATGGCAGAAAATGAAGAGGAACTAAAGAGCCTCTTGATGAAAGTGAGAGAGGAGAGTGAAAAGTTGGCTTAAAGCTCAACATTCAGAAAACGAAGATAATGGCATCTGGTCCCATCACTTCATGGGAAATAGATAGAGAAAGAGTGGACTTTACTTTTTTGGGCTCCAAAATCATTGCATATGATGATTGCAGTTATGAAATTAAAAGACGCTTATTCCTTGGAAGGAAAGTTATGACCAACCTAGATAGCATATTCAAAAGCAGAGACATTACTTTGCCAACAAAGGTCCGACTAGTCAAGGTTATGGTTTTTACGATATTCGTGTATGGATGTGAGAGTTGGACTGGGAAGAAGCCTGAGCACTGAAGAACTGATGTTTTTGAACTGTGTTGTTGGAGAAGACTCTTGAGAGTCCTGTAAAGTGCAAAGAGATCCAACAAGTCCATTCTAAAGGAGATCAGTCCTGTATGTTCATTGGAAGGATTGATGCTGAAGCTGAAACTCCAATAATTTGCCCACCTCATTCGAAGAGCTGACTCACTGGAAAAGACCCTGAAGCTGGAAAGGATTGGGGGCAGAAGGAGAAGAGGATGACAGAGGATGAGATGGCAGGATGGCATCACCGACTCGATGGACATGAGTCTGAGTGAACTCTGGAAGTTGGTGATGGACAGGGAGGCCTGGCGTGCTGTGATTCATGCGGTCACAGAGTCAGACACAACTGAACGACTGAACTGAACTGAATCTTAAAAGTGTAGTATTTGCTCTTTTGTTCTGCCTTAACAGTTACATTTTTATTATTTTACCAAATAAAATATACAATGATTTAATAATTTGAATAATACCTATGAGTTTTGTCCATTCCACTCTATTTTCACTCCCTGGATAGAAAGATTCTCATCAGTTTTAGTTATTTTTTTGTGATTATTGCCTTCATGTTTATAAATAATGCTTTAATATTATTTTTAAGTTGAAGTGTGATTAGTGTCTGGTGTACAACAATGTAAATAAACTGTATGTAAACATATCCCCTGTCTCATAAGCCTCCCTTTTACCCCCATCCACCCCCTCTAGAATCATGAAGCACAAAGCTGAACTCTCTGTGCTATGCAGTAGCTTCTCACTAGCTGTGTGTTTGACACATGATATGCATATATGCCAATGCTTCAATATTATTATTTCCCCAGTTAACAGGAACAAAGCCCTTGCTACAAGGGAGCTTCTATTAAGAGACTAAAGTTACTTCATATTAAAATTCATTTGTTCTGGTTTGGTGTTGTTATTTTTTTTCTGCTAATTTTTATGCCATTATCATTGCCCCAAATATTACTCATATGTTTTTATATTCTCATACTTTTCTGGCAGGGAGGAGATTTTTTTTTTTTCTCTCAACTTGAGTATCACAAGGGAATAGATAAAAATAGGTATTCAATTTATTGTTAACTTGGAAATATAAATCATTTTCAGGATCAAGTTAAACAAATATACTTTTGTCTACTGTTATCTGGGATTCTATATTAAAATTTCTCTTTAATCTCAGTGTTTATTCTATTACATATTAAATCCTAAACCATAGAGATGGATTGATAAATATAGGTAAACAAAATCTAGTTGCCTATTATTCTGAGTAGTCTGTTCATTCATTTAGTCAACAAATATTTAATGAATGCTTGAACTATGTGAATTAATAAAAAGGCAATGATTTCTCCTCTCAGTGAGATTACATTCCAATGGGGAAGACAGGTATTAAACAATAGACATTATTATCCACAGTAAGTCTTTTTGTAAAAGCTATAGGATAAGTTAATATATAGTATGTTACATAGTGATACATTCTATTGAAAAATAAAACATAGAACAGGAAAAGAGGATTAGGAATGCTAGACAGGGTGAGGCAGGTACAAGTTGAAATATTAACTGATGGTCTTCATGGGTTTTATTTTAGAAGTTAATATCAGCAAATTCCTGAGGGAAGTAATAGAGTAAATCAAATGGATATTTGGTAGAAGAGGGAGTATCTAAATAAAGATGCCAAAGCAGGAGTGTGCCTCCCAACTAATATGTTCATGGAATAATTAGGAACCTCATGGTTGGAGCAGGGTATAACAAATAGTGCTATGAATTTCAATGTGTACTTGGGGTATTGTATATGAAGCAATGGATTTTGAATTTTATAAACAGAAGACCTCAGTAGTTCATTATATTAGCAGAATTGCCTTTTTATTTATTGCATGTTGAATGGAACTGAATATTTATTCTACAAACATCAAAGTTATACTTATGTTAATTTTTCTGGAATTTTGCCCTCAAGAATACAGCATTGTTTTCTCCCAAGACTGCTTAGCATGAACACACATTTTCCTTGGCAACTTAAGTTAATTGCTAGTTTTACTGTTTTATTTTGTGCTAAAGTGATGACCACCTCTCACTTTTTAAACTTTGTTTCTAAAATATCTGGTACAAATTAAGAATCCATTAAATGTATAAAATACTTCCGTAAATTTTAGAGGAAGAAATTATGATCCAACCCAAAATATCCAGATGATTTTAGCCAAGAGAAATAAAACTCTGTTGAACAGTAAAATATTTTAAATAAGCAACTAATACATTGAAAGTAAACAATTCATTGTCAAAATGTAATTAGTGAGTATTTATGCTACTTTGGAACTAAAAAAAAGGGAGAACTTAATAATGATTTGGTGAAGGAGGAATGTGAGAGAAACTTTCATTGGAAGTTGATAGAGAATTAGGTGATCAATTTTCAGCTAGACTACCTTTGTGACTTGAAGCTGATGGGTGTCTTGAATTCAAACTGTACTTGAACATAAACATGCTGTGCTGTGCTTAGTCCCTCAGCCCTGTTCAACTCTTAACAACCCCATGGACAGCAGGCCACCAGGTTCCTCTGTCCTTGGGGATTCTTCAGGCAAGAATACTAGAGGAGTTGCCAAGCCCTCCTCTAGGGAATCTTCCAAACTCAGGGATCAAATCCAGGTCTCGTGCATTGCAGGTGGATCTTTTATCATCTGAGCCACCAGGGAAGCCCAAGAATACTGGAGTAGTGGACTATCCTTTCTCCAACTCGTTGCAACCACATGGACTGCAGCATGCCAGGTCTCCCTGTCCCTCACAATCTCCTTGAGTTTTTCTAAGTCTCTGCCCTTAATATTACTCAAAAGAAATCCTTATCGTTGTCCTCTTTCCAGTCATATTCATGTGACACTCTATCTCCCAAGGGATAATGTTACTATCGTTGTTGTTGTTCAGTCACTCAGTCATGTCTGACTCTTTGCAAACCTGTGCACTGCAGTATGCCAGGCTTCCCTGTCCTTCACCATCTCCCAGAGCTTGCTTAAACTCATGTCCATTGAGTCAGTGGATGCCATCAAACCATCTTGTACTATTACCATTTAATATTTCATGACTATTATATATGTTCATATTAAAATTCAATTATGATAAGATAAAATAGAAAATGGCATGACTGTACTTAATAGCATATCTAATAAAGTGTGTTGTTTCTTCCTATGATTATGTTATCCTTTTACAATATTTTAAATGGTTTACTCTGGATTAACTCTAAAGCCTAGTTCTCGAGTAAGTTTACTTGTTATTTGTTTACAAGTTTACTTGTCAGCAGTCACTAAATTTGTATTTAACTGCTCAATTTAACTGTGACATAAGTTTTTTACTGTTTTTTAATAAAGGTGTGTTTTAATGTTTAGAAAAGCCCTATATGTATGTGAGAGAAAACCAAGACATTCATAATCTCTCACCACAACAAGCGTTCTGTTCCTCAAATTCAACATTTAATATTAGCACTAGAATTCATTAATATTGATAATATCTTAGAAAATGTGTACAGTTCTCTTGAGAACGCTCAGCGTATTTGAGTCCAAATTAAGGAAACAGAGTTTATAAGGTTTATGACCATTTTTAAAAGTAAAATTCATTAAAATATATCAAAATGATTTGCTAAGATATCTGAATATATTGATGCCTATATTTTAGGTAAAACAAATGGAACACTTTCAGCAAAATAAGAGTGGAGAAAATTAGATATCCAAAATGGATTTTTTTTTCTCTCTTCTCCTTTAGCCAAATTAGAGATGTGTAATGATGCTGTGTAAAACGGTTCAGTGGGAGTTATTTATTCTCACCACTCATTGAGCTACACAATTGTCCTGCTTTCTTTGGGACTTGTTTTTCCAAAGGTAGCTGGGTAAGCACGCAGAAACAATGAATAGGCTAAAAAACAGTAATTTATTTAATGAGATCTGGTGGGGGGGAACCTCTACAAATAGGCACTAAAGCAATTTATAATGTTGCAAGTATCTACTTTCTTTATTTAATCACACAACTGCAATTTTCAAGAGATTGAGTTAAATGTACTTAACCTATGCCACGTTAATTCTTATAGTTTGTAATATCACTAAACGTTGCAATATTATAAATGAGTGGCATGAACAAACACACACATTTCTACACATTCTTGTAAACTTTTATCCCCTTCCACTAATTGCTTCGGGAGCTATAAGTATGCTAACTTCAGAGAACTATTTTAGAGACTGGCCCTTTGGAAGTGTGTGTTTTGCCAAAACTTACCGGCTACCAGAATGTTGTTACCACCAGCTTTTTATTTTTGAGAGATGACTTTCACTTTTTCAAATAGTTAAGAGTTCTTACCAAAATCCACAATCCTATTTCAATTCAAAAACAATGCCTCTAAAGTTATGACACTGTTTACTTGTGTGGATCAGAATTCTCTGTAATGTTAATTGTCAATAGTTGTAGACAGTCTCAAGAACAGTGACACTAACTTTGTAATAATGGTGATCCAAGACACAAAAGGCAAGTTGTTATTTAATGGTGTAGAGTTTTTAATTTATATGAAAGTTCCATGCAAATTGTTTTTAGAATAACCTCATTGAATATACAAAGGTAAACTCACATGTAATCACAAATGAGAAAAATATAATACCTGAAGATAGTACAATATAATGATAACATAGAAATTACCCCAGAAAATATCAGATTCTAAATGACATGTACAAATTTTCTTATTAAGAAAGGGATGTAGAAATGAAGATTTATAGGTTATCACAGGTTTATTCATAACATTGGAAGATGAAAACAATCTAAATGTCCAGAAATAGAGGATGGATAATTGTGCAGTCTATACATGCTATAAGAAATTGTCATAATGATCATAATAATCAGGATATAAAGTGAATGTACCATATAAGTGCAACAATTATTTATGCTAGAGTGGAGACACACAATAATAGCTATTTCTGTGGTGGCACAGGGAAAATATTGTCCGGTGACTAATTTTTCTTTTTATACACTTCCTATGATATATTACTAGTAGCAAGCATGTCTTCCTTGTATGGTGGGATGGAAGGAACTGCAGTTGTGATTTACTACATTTTTAAAGGAGAAAAATAAGAGGGCCAGGACAGATACTGACTCCAGGAGTTCAAAACCTTGTGCTGGTAAACTATTTGTGGATAGTGCTGCAGATTTTATGAGAAATGCAACTCAGTAGACATATTCTTCCTGTCAAAGTTCCTGGAAAAGCTGTGAAGTTTAAAACAGACTTTAACCCCCTTCATGGATTTCTATCTAATCCCTCTAATTCTCTCCTTTATCTGCCCAAGCCCACAACTTTGGCTGCCTGCAAAAACAGCCCACTCTTCACTGCCTCTCTCCTTGACAAAATTCACTTCATTTGGTACTGTTGGGCATACACACCGAGGAAACAAGAATTGTAAGAGATATGTGTACCCCAATGTTTATCACAGCGCTGTTTATAATAGCCAGGACATGGAAGCAACCTAGATGCCCATCAGCAAATGAATGGACAAGAAAGCTGTGGTACATATACACAATGGAGTATTATTCAGCCATTAAAAAGAATACATTTGAATCAGTTCTAATGAGGTGGATGAAACTGGAGCCTATTATACAGTGTGAAGTAAGCCAGAAAGAAAAATGCCAATACAGTATACTAACACATATATATGGAATTTAGAAAGATGGTAACAATAACCCTGTGTGTGAGATAGCAAAAGAGACACAGATGTATAGAACAGTCTTTTGGACTCTGTGGGAGAGGGAGAGGGTGGGATGATTTGAGAGAATGGCATCAAAACATGTATAATATCATATAAGAAACCAATCGCTAGTCCAGGTTCAATGCAGGATACAGGATGCTTGGGGCTGGTGCACTGGGATGACCCAGAGGGATGATATGGGGAGGGAGGTGGGAGGGGGGTTCAGGATGGGGAACATGTGTATACCCGTGGTGGATTCATGTTGATGTATAGCCAAATCAATATAATATTGTAAAGTAATTAGCCTCCAATTAAAATAAATAAATTTAAATTTTTAAAAATAAAATAAATTAATTTTCAAAAAAAATTATTATTTTTTATGTGCAGTAAATAATGAATTATCATTTAAGTGGCAAGAAATGATAGGTTTAAATATCTAGGATATGTTTGTTTATTTAATGAGAAACAGTATTCTAGCCCCAAAAATGTTATATTGAATCTGGGTAATTTCCTATTTCCTTGAAATTATGCTCTAAGCACTTTATTTTGTGCTATTAAAATTCATTTCTGAAAGCTAAGCACAGCTGAATTTAGCCATCCAGTCCTTATGCATCTTTCATATATATCTCTTCTCAATAAAATGTATACATTTTATTTTCAAAGAGTTTTCAAGCAGGTCTTCAAAAAATTCTTCTTTATAACAACATTAAAGGAGCTAACGTCTTCCCTTCTTTCAGTGAAAACATTTACTGGGACATTTCTGGTGTCAAGTGGTTAAGACACCACGTTTCTAATGCAGGAGACATGGGTTCAATCCTTGGTTGGCAACTAACAACCCAGATGGCACATGACATAGCCAAAAAATATATATATATGTATATGTATATATATATATATGTATATATATATATATGTAATGAGTTATTTATTTTCTATAGTTAGGTCTATTGAATTATAATTTACCTATAGAAAAATTCACAATTCATTTCTTCTTCTGGCCAAGACAGAGTAACAGGGACCAGATTTACTTTTTGCATGAACCCACTTAAAATTTGGAAAATTTGTAGGAAACAATGATTTTTAGATATGATTTATCAGGCAGTGCATTACTGTAACCTATGACAGAGGCAAAACAAATAAAATGAATGCTATGATTGGCCAAAGATACTGATGCTGAGAGCTCCAGGTCACATCACAGGAAAGTGGAATCCAGAAGGAACCTGTTGGGATTTATGTGTTAAGGGGATGAAACTGAAAAAAATTCAGGGAGGATGAATAGATAAGGTTTGCAAGACATTGAGCCAGAAAGAAAAGAGCTCCAGAAAAAGTTTGCGAGATCATCAGGGTTCTTCTCTTAATATTCAGTTAAAAAGTATCAGCATATGTAGGTCAGGACATGAACCAATACTGAAGAAATAAGCACCCAAAAGCAGCAGATGGAATCACCTGGCTCACATTGAACTAGCAGTCTTGTACAGATGTGAAGGCAGGACCATAAAAATGGCTGAGCACCAAAGAATTGATGCTTTCCAAATGTGGTGCTGGAGAAGACTCTTGACAATCCCTTGAACTGCAATTTCCCTAAAGGAAATCAACCCTGAATATTCACTGGAAGGACTGATGCTGAAGCTGAAGCTCCAACACTTTGGCCATCTGATGCTAAAAGTCGACTCATTGGAAAAGACCCTGATACTAGGAAATATCGAAGGCAAAAGGAGAAGGGGGTAGCAGAGGACAAGGTAGTTGGATGACATCACTGACTCAATGGACATGAGTTTGAGCAAACTCTGGGAGATTGTTAAGGACAAGGAATCCTGGCATGCTCTAATCCATGCGATTGCAAGGAGTTGGACACAACTTAATGGCTGAACAATAACAACTTAGATGTATTGCCTGATAGTGGGGCAAACTGAACCCTAAAATTCTTCTGCTCCATCTAATAAAACTAAAGCAAACAAAGAGTTTATGGCTCCTCATTGCCTGAGATCTTACCAAGAAAGAAGAGGAAGTTTTTTCCTGGTGGGCTCTTCTATCGTTATTGGGTGCCAAATCTCTCTTCTAGTCTCTTGACTCTTTAATTGAGGATTCTCTTTAGAAATATTTGCAGTAATAAAGAAACCACAAGAATTTAAGGAACATAGAAAACATTAAGAAAAATATGGCTTGTTCATAAAGAATATTCCTTCTCAAATTAAGCCTAGTTGTATGAATAATACAGATAAATCTCAAAATCATAACATGAGTGAAAGAGCATCTTTCAGAAAGACAAATATGGTATAACATTTATGGAAGTTTGTATAATATTAATAGTGTTATCAGTTCTTTTCAAATCTGTACATGTATGTGTATATGCAATATTACACAAAGCATAGACTTCACACACCAAACTCATAATAGAGATAGACTATGGTAATGAAAGAAGGGAGGAAAAAAGGAATTGGTATAATTGCAAATTTGATTTCAACCTTATCAGTAATATTTTACTTTTTACTATTAAAATAACATCAAGCAGTCATGACAGAATTTTCTTTTTTAAACATTTATCAAATTACACCATCATTTAGCTTATTTTTCTGAATATTATGTTTAGAAGTTATAAAAATATTATATTAGTTATTTGTATTCAGTTTTAAAACTTTCTTGCTTTATTCTTTACTATGCT
The DNA here is from genome assembly GCF_023091745.1 of Budorcas taxicolor. NCBI lineage: Eukaryota > Metazoa > Chordata > Mammalia > Artiodactyla > Bovidae > Budorcas > Budorcas taxicolor. Next base: position 95,174,315 of record NC_068910.1, read on the forward strand.
TTGCCTGTTCTAGGTGGAGAAGGAAATGGCAACCCACTCCAGTATTCTTGCCTGGAGAATCCCAGGGCAGCCTAGTGGGCTGCCATTTATGGGGTCAGACAGAGTTGGACACAACTGAATCCACTTAGCAGCAGCAGCAGCAACAGCCTGTCCTAGGTGATATTACTTCCTGTTTTTAAATAGGTGACCTTGTGTTTATCTCTAATGGATTTTATTTGTTTTAGTTTGAACAGTTAACTAAATCTTAAAGGCAATGTAGGTACATTTTTAAAAAGTTTTTAGAAACATTAGCTACATAACACAGTACTATTATCTGTGAATTTAGCATATTGGCAATTCCTTTATCCACATCATCTAGATATTGTTACTGAATGAAAATAAATAATGTTTCCTGTTGAATGCTACACAATTTTTCACCTTGAGGTGATGCTTGGCTATTGGCAACCACTCTTGCAGTTCAGCATTAATGCCCATTGCTAGCCTAATCACCAGAGTCACTATTCTCAGAACTAATAAGTAGAGATTAATACTAAGGCTACTGTCCAAAATCTGAATAAGCAGAGTTGTTAACAATTTTATTGTAATAGGGCTCAGATTTACATAGTGATTTCTGATTAGCCACAAAAAAATGCTACTAAACTTCCAAGTAGGGGACTAAAACCATGTGTGAATTTTAACAGAGTCTGAAACATTAAGTGTGAAAGTGAATGGTATAAAGGTGTCTCTTCTCTTTTTATGAACAAAGCATAAGAGTGTGTGTCAGAGCAATCTGAGAGGCAAGAATGCATCAAATTCATCATCAAGTGTTCCCACAATCTTCTATGAGCAGACTTACAAGCTAGGTCAAAAGTTTGTTGATAAAATAAAAGCAGTTTGAAACAAAAGTCAATATGAAAGCTACTCATGTAAGAAACAAATCGCCAGTCTATGTTCGATGCAGGATACAGGATGTTGGGGCTGGTGCACGAGGATGATCCAGAGAGGTGATATGGGGTGGGAGGTGGGAGGGGGGTTCATGTTTGGGAACTCATGTACACCCATGGTGGATTCATGTCAATGTATGGCAAAACCAATACAGTATTGTAAAGTAAAATAAAGTAAAAATAAAAATTAAAAATAAAATAAATAAATAAAAAGTTTAAAAAAAGAAAGCTACTAAGAGCATCAAAGTAACCACTTATTCAGATTTCTAGAATTCAATTAAATTGATTGCTTTGTTCTTATCTATGTTGTCTGACAGTTATCATAAAGGAAAAAAATAGTAAAAATCATCACCATTTAGTTAGTACCAGCACGCTTCAGTTTATTGAACTTGACCTGGTGCTTTGAAAAAATTGAAGGTTTGGGGCAACCCTACCTCAAGCAAATCTCTTGGCACCATTTTTCCAATAGTGTTTGCTCACTTCATGTTTCTGTGTCATATTTTGGTAACTCTCACAATATTACAGACTTTTTCATTGTTAGTATATTTGTTATGGTCATCTGAAATCAGTGATTGTAGATGTACTATTGCAAACAGATTATGACTTGATGAAATCTCAGATAATGGTTTTTTAGACATAATGCTGCTGCACCCTTAATAGACTACAATGTAGTATAAACATAACTTTTAAATACATTGGGAAAACAAAAATTTTGCATGACTAGACTTAGTGTAATACTTGCTTTATTGTGGTGGTCTAAAACAGAACCTGTGACACCCTCATGTATTATTTGATTTAATAATGAAAATCATGATAACAATAAATAAATTTTTTTTAACTTAGAAAGTCAACCTATACATGTAGTTCCTTTGACTCTATAAATATTATCTGAATTAAGTTTTGTCTTCTAGATTCTTTCTGATTTCTATATCCATTTTAAGGAAACATTCTTTTGTATGATATTTTCCAAGGCCATATATTTTGTGGCAGTTTCTAATATACATGAAGATATTACACATTTATATTACTATCATTTTAAATATATTTTTGCATACATACTTAACTAATGTAGGGATTCACAGATCATATCTCACTTTAGTTCCCCTTATATAAATGCATTTAATCAGCAGCTTCTAAAATCTATAAATTTATTTTAATGATTGCAGGAATTAGGTTCAGACATAATTCTTAGTTTATTTGCATTTTCCTATCATTTCCAGTTGGGTTTTTGTTAATAAAATTTACAACTAAAACATCTGTGTTTTTAAAATGTTTTCCAGGATATAAGAATTGTCTGCTTATTAATCAACCTATAAACCTTTTGATGCATTTTATAAATTTTATTTGAAAGTTCAGATTATGTCAATCAGAATATTTAGTGCAGATATATGTCTCTCAAATTATTTTCAAAAATTACTTTTAAAGACATTTGTCTCACAAACCATGCTCTTGCACAGAATATAAAATAATATAATTTTTTAGTATTTATCTTATTAGACATGCAATCTATGATTTTCCAAGAAAACTTGACTGGAATATTTGGGATTAATGATTTATTGTGGAACGGATTTTAAGCTGACCGATATATAACAGGTCATTAAGAAAAAAATAAGAATGGACACAACATTTTCCTTTCTCCAGTCCTTAGGGACTGCTTGTCCTGCATGGTTTCCTCAAGATAATGGTGAACGGCTCATCAATGACATCTGACATTTCCTTAATTACCCTCAAGACACATGACACGAGGAGGTTCTGATTTGAATTCTTCCAATTTTTACAGGAGATATTTTCTCATTTTAGCCTGATTCTCATTCCATGCTCCAGGTAACAGGTTTCTTCCAATGTTAAAAGCTTTATTGCTGGCTATTATCAGTTTTTCTCCTTACCTGTCAAAGTAAGGTAATTTCCTCTGATTCTCCTTCTTTTTTTTTTGCCTAATATATTCACATACTTTAATTTTTTGGAAAGGCAGGTAATTTTTATGCACTGTGTGAGAAAAATTTGCTCTCTACCTCTGGCTTTCCTACATTAAAACTACATAATTCTACTGATTAGACATTTTGCTTTTTTATCTGATTTTGGATTATCTGTTTTATACATAGTTTTTAAAATCAACAATCAATTATTGAGTTTCTAGGGATAGTTTCACATTCCATTTAGGCTACAGTGGGATTTCTCATCAAAATGAATTCCCAGTAAATGAAAATTTTAAATAATTTTTTATTATATTCAAGCTAGAGTTTTGCCCAGGCAAGAGTTAGTGGCAGAGTTACATCAGAAATATCCCATTCATGAGGGAAAAGTATTGAATTTGAAATGAAAGGATATAAGTTAAATTATTTCTCTGTGACTCTGAAACAAATTTAATCACCCTCCTGTATTCTGTTCCAGTGTGTAAGAAACATGATTAAGAAACCCTGCCCTACCTACTTCACAAGGGAAAGTGCCTATGAAAACACTTGGTAGACCATGAAGCTACACACAAATGCAGTCAACTGTTGTTAAAAATACACCCTGTAAAATGCAAATAAAGAAAAGACAATTTTCTGAGGAACCGAGAACTCCTAAGGTCATGTCTCCCAAACTTAAGCATTCCACGGCATGTACAGTCATCTTTCAGAAACTCCACTGTATATACTTTGTTTAGTCAGATCTTACAGGGTATAGAAAATCTCCTGTTCCTGTAGCTTTATATTGTAAAAATGGATAATCCTTATGTCATTCCCTAAGGGAATATGAGGCTATCAAAAGCTCTTCCCACGCAACTCTCTCCAGCCAAGTTGATACACATACCTTTTCAGTTCAATGTCAAGCTCCCATTGAACTCTGTATCAGTTGAATAGCTCCTTGAGCTTCCTTATAACCTTCATTGCGGGTTTGCTCACTGATGCTGAGATGTTGCCACTTGAAGTGCTCTTACTGCTTGTGCCCAGGGCTAAAATTCCAGCACACATATCAGACAACCAGAAAACTTGAAATGTTCAGGTCTTACTGAGAAGCTGTCTTTCTTTAATATTTCACATTTGTCATTCCATCTTATGAAGTCGGACATTGTAGAAAACAAAGAGAAAAAGTGGCTTCGTATTTGCCTTAAGGTAGGGGATAAAGTGGAAAAGGAATAATGTATTTTATATTTGACACTTTTAATTTTTAAGAAATTAATATTAACAGTTAAAGTCCCTAAAATTAAGTCTTACATAAAACTAGGTTTATTTTTTTTTCTTCCAGTGAACACAGTGACCTTTGCTTTTCTAAGATGATTACTTGGAATGTAATTACTTACTGGCTAAGTTCAAATCCTAGGCTCTGGGTAATTCACTCAACTTCCTTCAAACTCCTTCTAAAATATAAAATGGAATTGATATTACTAACCTGGCCCAAATTCTGTGAAGAATAATTGAAATAATATACAGGAAAATATATTTTAAATGAGTAGAAAACATTATAATTGGTATATTGTTTGTTCACCTTCAGCAAGATCTGTACAATGCATATAGACAAATCTCCAGACAAAAAGGTGAGACATGAGACTGTTATATTAAAGAGCATAATATATAATTGTGGATCCACTAACCACTTACATTATTCAAGAACAGAATAAACAGATATAAATTTGCTAAACTTTGTGCCTCAAATATTTTAACTAAGTATTACATAGAGATTTTCTGGGGGGCTTGGGAATATATAGGATTTAGATAGGCAGAGGGTTGGACAGAGAAACTCACAGGTGAATGGACTAAAACTCGTGGGTGTATAATGGGGAGGTATACATCTAGAGCAAGAAGGATATTAAGCTGTTATGAACAAAAAATAAATCTGAAATATATTCAGGTAGGTAAGGTGAAATAACGTTAGACACTATGTTAAGAGTAAAGATGTACTGAAATTAGTGATTGGAAACAAAAATTAAATAAAAGTTTCTGAGCAATAAAATTTTTAGAATTTTTCTGAATTGTTCTTTTAAAAAAAAGAGAGAGAGATAGTCTAGCAATGATGAAAAGAGAAATTGGAATTGGGGAAACTAGCTATGAGTTTGTGGTACCTATTTATGTTAAAGGTGATGATGTTATATACAGAAGTACTAAGGCAGAAATAAAAAAAATGAAAACAACTCACAGGAAAATAATAGTATGGTAGAAACTAAGCATCAGCTCTAAAAATAACAGAAACTGGAGCAAATCACACTGTGAAGATCCTGAGCATTCCTCCTACCCTACCTACTGAATATGAGTAAAATCTAGTTAAAATTAACATCAGTAACAACTATAAAGAAAGAAAACAATTCACCAAGAGGGAAATCTGACATCTATGTATTAACAAGAAAGAGTTTCTTTGTTCTCACAATGATAGCAGTTTCTGGATTGATTTTTAAAACGTTCAGATAACCCACCTGATTTTTTTTTTATTTTTATTTTTTTACCATCAGCTTGCAAAGCTGTCTTTGCAAAGTGACTCTTTCAGTGACTAGATAGGATTCAACAATATGGAGCTCTCAAGAGTCTGGGGTCTGAGCTGATTTTGCAAAATTGCTCTCTGCTAGATATACTTCTGAAAGCAGTTGTCAAATCAAGCAAGGCTGCATTGGCTGCAAGCTATTGAAAGCAAAAAGACAAACATAAAATAAATGGTTGACCTGGCTCAGCACTGCAGTGAAGAAAAGCTAAACATGTCAGTCAGATCACTGTACAATTCTTCCTGGAACAGATAAAACACATAGGAGGAGAAGGAAAAAATAAAACCTGAAACCTGGAAAAGGATGAAAGACCAAGGAAAGTAATAAAACCCTGTGGAAAACAAAAGGTAGGCACAGCACAGGAGAAAAGCCAGATTCATTTTTATTTAGTAGAAAATTCAAGCATTCATTTCCCCTTTCTTTGAAGTTGATCACCTTAAGGCCATAATGGTTCACTGAAACAACCCAAAAAGCACAGGAGAGCAGCAAGAGCAGCTGATGGGGAAAAGAATCAATGAAGACAAGCCGGTTTAACTTTGAAGAATTATTAACCACCAGAAAAGTCAAAATGCTTAAGAAACAAGGCGATGTAAGTCAAAGAGGAGAGTGTGAAAGATTTATTTTTAAATCCAGTTGACATGCCAGTTTACCCAGTCAAGAACTAAGGTAATAGCTTAAAACATCTTGGGAACTTTTCTATGAAGTATGGTAAAGCAAGAATAGAAAAGGCTTGCCAGCTCTGTAGGTATTCACATACTTATCGAATTTCTAATTACCCAAAGGCATCCTTTTTATTTTTTAAAAAATCTGGTGATCTTTGTTCACTGCTGCTAAAAAATTTAATATCACTATAAAAGTCACATTGACTCTATGATGAATTAAATTGGAAGAAATAACCCTTTCTGATGAGTCTCTGAGTTTGCGTTCAATGACATCCTTTATGTAACTGGACAAGTGGTGATTTTACTGAGAAACAAAGTCTATAGCCATTTTCAACTTATTTTAAAAGAGTGTGAAAAATAATTTAATCATAATATAAACCACCTCAAATTGTAACTTCATTTTAACTTACGTAATTATGGCACAAGTTGCTTATGCACATAGCTTGGCTTCAGCATATTTGACAATGTGCTAAAGATAAACACAAACTATAATGTTTCCCAGGTTTCCTATTACCTGTCAGTAATTAAATACCTAGAATATTAAAAGTGCATTACAATTTTCCAAAGTATTTTACATACAATTAATGTTTTGGGGAAACATAAATAGACAAAAATGATAGATAGCTAGACAGCCCTTATACACAGGCACACCAATATCTACTTTGTAGCCGTTTGAAGACTTAAAAAAAAAAAATCCTCACACAATGTGAGAGTTGTGAGTTGTTTTATTTGAGGCAAAATGAGGACTATACAATAAAAGACAACATCTCAGATAGCTCTGAAGGACTGCTCCCAAGAGATAGATAGGGGAGGTCAGTATATAAGTGATTTTGGTGAAGGGGGTACATACCATCAAACATACATTTTTGCAGAAGAGTGCTGATGCTAGCCGCCTGAAGGTTATTGCTAGTCACAAAGAGCAGGTGTCATAATTTATGATTTTCGTGCTTTTCTCAAAATGAGGAGATGCAAGGATTGGGCTCATAAAATCTCCTGGAAATACCTCAATATTGGAAGACCTGTTCTGTCAGTTTTTGCCAGTGTACCCAGTGCCTCATTCTTGTTCTCCATCCTAGACTCCTCTCAGGATGTGTCGAAGATCAGTGACTATAGTATATTATGACTTAATCCTGATAGAGGCAGGTGGGAGTCTATTGTATGTAGTTGCTCTTCCTGTCATCCCCATTTCTGGCATTGAGTTTCTAAGACCTTAGAATCTTCTGTAATGAAAGTGATTAAGGTGTCCCTTGTTATGTTAATGACAGCTTGGGTCAAATGGAAAGATGAAGGCCGGTTGTCAGTGGAACAAATCATGTCACCAGAAGGTTGAAACTTTCAGTCCCACCTCACCCCTAATAAGAGGGGAAGGGCTGAAGATTGAGTTCAGCCACCAGGGGCTGATGATTTAATCAATCATGTTAGTGTAATGAAGCTTCCATTAAAAGGAGAACAAGGATGGTGTTCAGAGAACCTGGTTGGTGAACTCTTGGAGATTTGGGGAAAGCCGTGCTTTTGGAGAAGATATGGAAGCTCCTCAGTCTTTCCCTTTCCTCACCCTATGCATCTTTTCCATTTGGCTATCCCTGAGTTAGATCCTTTTGAAATAAATTGGTAATCTAGAAAAAAATATTCTCAGAGTCTGTGCAACTCTCTAGCAAATTAATCAAGCCCAGTGAGGGAATCTCAGGAACTTCCAGTGTATAGCCAGGCAGGCAGCATAAGTGATACAAGGAAGTGCAAGTGACAATCTGGACTTGAGACTGGTGTGTGAAGTGGGTGTGAAGGATAGAACTAAAGCATTAAGCTGTGGGGTCTCAGAATGGAATTAAATTATAAGACAGCCCACTGGTGTCTAAGAATTGCTTGGTGTTCGTTGAGTTGGGTGGGGAGAGGAAACACATTGTAATTGGTATCAGAATCACATTACCCATCTCACTTAAAAATTTCATGTCCTTTTGGCTCCTTTAACTTAGTTACTCTGTTCACCTTTTCTTCTACCTAATAATCTTCTTTAATCCCGTGACAGCACTACTATCTTATTAAATCATTTTTCACTTTTTTAAACTTCTAACCCTGTGATATCCCTATTGATTCTCATCCAATGATTTACAGTCTTAATTCAAAGATAGTAAGGAAGTAATCAAGCAGAAAAGCCTTCAACTTTCTCTCATTAAGCTAAAACTCTTACATCATCCCCATCTTGACATGGTTCTATCTCTCTGTTCTACTTCTGCAATCTTCTGTCTGATGAATTTGTTGTACTCAGATTGTAATCACTTACTAGCATTGATATCCTGAGCCCCTAACCTCCATCCAACGACTGTTAAATGCCCCTTCCAGTTACTCTCAAGGTTTTTCTCCTTATGTTTACTATTTCTTTCAGTTTATCTATTGACCTATTTCAATAGCATGTTGAATTAGCTGAACCCTTCACCCTTCCAAACAGAGGCTACAATATTCACTTATATACATACACACACCTATATACACATATGAATACATATATATATGTATGTATACACATAGAACACATACATATATGCATATATATGTATAAACATACATTTTTTTAAATTTAATGTTCCAGTAAATCATATATAGTTCATTCTTTTTGTGAATCCAGTCTTTCAACTACTTTATGAAGACCTTAACCAAAAGAACATTATCTTTTTGGTAGACTTTTTAGAGTACAATCCTAAATTACAGGAAAATAGAGAAATAATTATAGTTTTCATAAACAGAAAATCCAGTTTATCTTATTATTAACATCTTACTTTAGTATAATAAATTTGTTACAATTGATGAACTGGTATTAATACATTATTTTTAAAGTTCATGGTTTAGATTTCTTTAGTTTTTTTTTTTTTTTTTTTTTTTAATTTTATTTTTCTTTTATAGGATCCCATCCAAAACACCATATTACATTTAGTTAGTTTAGTCATATTTCCTTAGGCTTCTCCTGACTGGAACAGTTTTTCAGAATTTCCTTGTTTTTATGACAGAATTAATTGCTATTAGAAAAGGGATGGAGAGTGCCCCTGCCCTAGTCTTATCAAGGCCTTATATACATTTACCAGACCCATTCCCACAACAAAGTCTTAAGATAATAAGATTAGTCAGAAGGTTCTTGTTAAGAAGGAGAAACTTGTCCTCCTCCAGCAAGATGCATTGTTGTTATATAATCATTAGTACAGAGCGTAGGGAAAAAATACCCTTGAGCAACGTGAGCTGTTTTGTTGTATAATCATTAGCTCTGGGCTTAAAGAAAACAAGCTTATGTGACTAAGACAAAGCAATGTAGAAAGAAACATTTGTCCTCTTCCTTGAGAGCCCCAGACCCCTTTCCCGTCCCCTCCTGGGATCCTGGACTTCTTATCAACCTATCTAAGAATTAACTCTCACTACCATATGGGTCATTCTAGCCTACTACCTTTACTTATCTAAAATTTCCTACACCTATATTGAGTACCTGGCTCCCTTAATCTCCCATCCATTTCCTTGAGTCTGCACTTCTAGTACATTTATATATCGGTATCAGAATTGTCAACCATTTCACCTGTGAAAAACAATTGTGTCTACTAGAGTACAGTGCTTGTGTGCTACTCATGTTGCCTTTCTTCTTACTGACATAACTTGTTTCCAGATAAATGAGATTCTGATGGAAACCTTTTCCCTGAATAGTAGAGCTTTGTTATGGATAATGCTCTGGGTATATTTTAAAGTGGTGTCCCATCCTTTCCAGAAATATAAGGACATTTTTCAAGACTTGATGGATTCCTGGAGATAGGACTCATGAATAAGTGGTGGTCCCCCTAAGACTGAGGCCCCCAGAATTTTCTCATTTTCATACTAGTCCAGACTCAGTTCAGTTCAGTGGCTCAGTCTTGTCTGACTCTACAACCCCATGGACTGCAGCATGGCAGGCCTCCCTGTCCATCACCAACTCCAGAAGCTTACTCAAACTCATGTCCATTGAGTTGGTAATGCCATCCAACCATCTCATCCTCTGTCATCCCCTTCTCCTCCTCCCTTCAATCTTTCGCAGCATCAGGGTCTTTTTAAATGAGTCAGCTCTTCTCATTAGATGGCCAAAACATTGGAGTTTCAGCTTCAACATCAATCCTTCAAATGAATATTCAGGACTGATTTCCTTTTGGATGGACTGGTTGAATCTCCTTGCAATCCAAGGGACTCTCAAGAGTCTTTTCCAACACCACAGTTCAAAAGTGTCAATTCTTCGGCACTACAGACTAGTCCAGACTCAGCCTTCAGCAAATTGTCAAAATTAGCATTTAAGTATTTCCACCATTTAAGCTGCTTTATCAGCTGCTTCTCCAGGGACGCAGATCTCAGTTGTGAGTCTCTGTATTCACCTGACACTCCAGATTTTGGGATGACAGTTTGACAGTTTGATAAATCCAAGAAAAGTAGTTGATTTACAGTTTGTTAGCTTTTCTGTTGTTGTTGTAAGAACAGGGGTGATGACTGTCAAGCTGACTTTACATATTGTAGCTGAAAACAGTTCCTCATGTAATTGTGAGGAAGCATCTAGACTAGGTAGATTTCCTGACTAATGCAGATAAGCCTTTTTTACATCCCCCCCGCCAAAGCCATCTGAGAGCATTATGAATTCAATTATTGTACAAACTTACTCACTAGTTATCACCTTAGGCCAAAAATTAGAATCAGAATTTATTCACTTGACATGTATAATGGTGAGGTAAAAAGTGTTATGGTAAAAGTTCCAGAGGTAGATGTTTTAACAAAATGAATAAAAGCTGGAAAAAAAAAAAAATAAAGTAAAGCTGTTTCAAATACCAAAAAGTGATGCCAGTGAGTCAACTTTTAGTGAAGGGACTCATAGTCTTATACAATGCTATGTAGACCCTGTGGTGATTTATATATTTTCACAGAACATAATAATTGAGACTTACATTTATAATCTCAAGTCATGAAAATGCCAGAAATACAAAACTATGCATATTAAATGTAGTAAAGCAGGAATGCATCCCAATATATTTTAGAGCAAACCCCATACTTATACATTAACACATATAAACTATTTGGGACTTAAATCAGTCAGTTTCTATTGTCTGAAAAATCACTTATACAGAATAACTCAGTCCACCAGTGTTCTCAGTGGTGGTGCTGGTTTAGTAGCTAAGTTGTGTCTGACTCTGGCAACACCATGAATTGTAGCCCACCAAATACCTCTCTCCATGAGATTCCCCAGGTAAGAACACTGGAGTGGGTTGCATGTTGTTCTCCTAGTGTCCTCACTAGGTGAATCATTTCTGAATATTCTATGTATGAACTATCTAGTATCATGTATAATTATAGAAAGCAGCAGCCATTTAAAATAAATATTTTTCTTACCCAGGTAATATTATTATGGATAATTCTCTACCAATATCTTGAAGATATGCATGCAATTAGAACTGGCTTATAGTTGCCCTCTTTTCAGTAAGAGTGAAAAGATAGCACTGGAATACTACCTGATGATAGATTTTCTTTTAGGTACATGGAAAACGATTTGATTGTTAGTGACAGAACCATCCTTTACCCTTGACAGAACAACAAATGCTCACATTGTGACTGTATCTTGCAGGTATTGTTCAAAAGCACTTTGGAAAATGTAACCTGTGTTTTCCTTATGAAGCTGTTTCTAATAGGTTCTTGCAGTACTTGCAGTGCTTATGAAGCTGATTATTGGTTCTTAGTGGAAGCCTTTTAACTGACTAATGGTTCTTGATGACCAATAATTGATCAAAAGATCCTTCCAGACTGCACACAAACAAGGCATTTTAGTAGAGCAGACACAATTTACAAAGCTTATCATAGTTCAGAGTTATACTCTTTTACTTCAAAATCTGGCCTGGTGTACTTCAGAATCTTAGTAAAAGAGTGACATTATCAAAATGATACTCTCAGGAGATGATTTTTGTTGCTGCTGGGTGTAACAGATTAGAGGAGCAAAAGCTGGTGCTGAAGAGGTTAGAACTGAATCACTTTATAGACTTTCAGATTCAGGCTGTTTGGCTGAAGAAGAACTCTGGTTTATGGCTAAAGCAATGCAGACTAATGGCAGGTATGTGAAAAAATTAAGAGGAAAGCTTTAGCAAGACTTGGAGACACCCTGAAAATCAAAAGAAAGATGATAATATTTACTTGCCATCCTACTGAATAGAAATATCATGAACTATGAATTTGGGAAAAGTCTGAATTAAGGACTGGAGCTATTTTCCAAAATAATGAATATGAGGAGATATTGTACATTCCAGTGGGATATATGAGTATATTGTCCAGTAATCGCAACTAAAGCACAGTGCTGAGGAGATCTTGAATGGCCCTTTTTCCAAAAATGGAAATTAGTCACTCTGTTAAAGGTCTTATTGGGAGTTGACAGAAATAGCTCTATTGTTAGTCATATCCCTAAGCTCTCCTCAGAAAATAAGGAGTGAAAACAAACCATGTTGCTCTTTTTTGAAGAATACTAATATCACACAATGTATAGTATTTCCTTCTCTTATGTGATCTTTTTCTATCCAGAACCAACTGAAGAAAGATCCAAGAACATCATCTGCAGAAACTGGAAAGTCCTGGAGAAAAGATGATAGTAGGGTTGTCAGATAAAATACAAAAAGCTTAGTTAACTACGGCTTTCTGATGAACAACAGAATGTTTGTATTTCAAACATGTCCTATGCAATATTTGGGACATGCTTATAATAAACAAGGCATTATTCACCCAAAAATTCAAGTTTATCTGATCTTCCTGCATTTTAATTGGCTGAACACGGCAACCTAAATAGGGTAATCTGGGTGATAGGTGTCTTACTCCTGATTGGCTACTCGAGTGACAGAACATCTAGTTTTATTCTGATACTACTACCTGCCTCAAGCATGATTAGAAAAATTTAAAAAAAAATTGTTATGGGAGGATCAGAATGTGGTATGGTGTTAGGATACCTCTATGAACCAGTTGAAGTATCCAATGAGCATGCTTCTGAGATTTTTGTGATAAATGAAATTGTATTCACACAAAAACTGGATGCCTGTCAAGATATTTCAAAGAATATAACTATTTCAGAGGAGAACTCCTAAAATGTAATGTTCCAAAGAATCCCCTGGGGATCTTGATGCTTATCAAGAATATTTTTCAGAATATTTCAGAAGGTCTAGGATAGCACCTAAAATGTTACATTTCAAATAAATTCCAAGTTATTTCCCAGGCTGAAGTCCCATTTACCATACTTTAAGCAGCAATGTAGTTGAGCATTATCTAGAGTCCACAGTCTGACTCACAATATTTCACTTACGAAAAGTTGGTCTTATCAATGACCTTCGAGAGTTTTGTGAGCTAGAAACACTAAGATTAAATTAAACAAATGATTGATATAAGAATCCCGAATGCTATGTTATTGGCCACCCTCTTTCTCAATAATAAATTAAAACCTCACATAGAATGTCTGTTTTCTACTTAAAATGCCCTGAGCCTCCTATTACTCTCAGAGTAAAAGCCAGTCTCCTCATGGCGTCTGCGGCTCTGTATGCCCTGGCTCTCCTTCATCCATCCTGACCTCATCTGTTGAGAAACACTCTCTACTCACTCTCGCCCTCTCCTCTCCTGCTGCCCTGGGTTCCCTGTTGTTAACATGAACACCAAACACTCACCTAATACACATTCTCCTGATACCCAGCCTTGTTTTGCCAAACTCTCTTTCTACCAATATCTACATGGCTTTCTTTCCAACTTACTTTAGGACTTCACTTAAAATGTACCTTTGGAATGAGAACACACAGACAGGCTCATTTTAAATTGCAGCTCCTTCCCAAACAACACGCAAGATGACCCCTCATTCTGACCTCATTTTTTCATAGCACTGTTATCTATGATGGTACATACTTTACTAATATATTTAATCAATTGCTTATTACCGATAACCTTGTGTTAGAATATAAACTACATGAACACAAGGATGTAACACCACTGCCTTGAATAGTATCTGCCTCGTAGTAAGCTCTTAGTACCTACTTTTTCATTTGATTTCAACCAAATTATTTGAGAGGAAGAATTATTGAGTGGGAGGTTACTTTGAAAGACTGGAACAAGGGGGAGGATGTTGGAAAGTCATAAAGTACATTTAATCCATGGAACAGTAAGTCTGACAAATCGTTCCTCATCTTTATCATGTCTTTAGAAGCCTGATTGTTATTCTGCTGGAGTCAATGTGCTTTTTAACTAATGATTTCTTAAAAGTCCCTTTTCAGATACTTGTTTTCTGTTTTATTTTCCTTTCTTCTTAATGAGAATACCCATTTTGTTAAATCAATAATTTTAATAATAGCATGGCAGAGTTAGGTATTACATGGAAGCTGTCCATTTTTTCCAGATTGTGTGGCAATTATTTGATATGATCCAGTATAAGCTGATTTTATAACCCGCATTCTAAGAGATTTATGAATTCAGAGTTTAAATAAAATTTTTCATTTTGTTTATCAGTGTCTGATAACATAAGATGTTTTAAAAAACTAATGGTAAAAACTAAGGACATAGAATTGTTCTTTGTGTAATACTCTCTATTATGAAAGAGGAGGAAAAAGTAATAGTAAGAGAGTCCATGGTGTATAGGGAAAAATTTACATAGAAAATTAGCATCAAACTAATTTAAAAAATTTCAACTGGCTCATATTTAGTAGTACAGTGTATTTTTCTTTATTCCAATTTTCTTGAAATATTTGACATTTAAACATATGAAAAGAAACTAGTTAAGAAAAACAATAATGGTTGGTTAAGAAAATCAGGAAATAGAGATGGGATACAGATTTTTATAAAATAATAAGGAAAAGGGTTAGAGAATAACAGTGATTCATCAGGAATTTATGGAGCACATTCTATGTGCCAGCTATTTGATTTGGAGTACATTAACATTAAATGGAAATTTTAAAGTTATATTAAAGATAGAAAAATACCAAGGTTGTGGAAAAATATGCCTAAATTCCAAGGGAAGGAAATCATATGAAATATCATATTTTTCCCCAAAAGGATTTTATACAGTTTTGGAATTAAATATCTTTTTTAGTGTCTTTTCTTAAATCTTAATCAATATGTTCTGTATAAAGCTTTTTAAACATTTTACTAAATGATTAAAGCAGTTATCAAAACTGCATTGGAAATAAACTTTTAGCAATAAAATTATTGAAAATGATGAAAATATCTTCTCTTTGTACCTTAAAAGTTAAAGGTAAGACTGGTGTGTATTTTAATATTATTTTCAAGTTAAGATATAATCTTGAGAGCAAATTTGTGTTGTTGTTGATATTATCATTATTCCTTTATAAATAAGCTCAAATTCTTGAAAAATATATGTTGAGTAGTTTCCTAATGGTCTATAATACACATATTTTATCTTATATTTAAAAATTTGAAATTGAGCATGTATTAGAACTTCCATTTTTTCTTTCCTCTATCAAATTTTAAAACAGCATAAGTTATTATTATGGTGGAAAATATCATTTCCATCATGCTGAAATGAATTATTAATACTATTCATGTAATGTTATAAAGAAATTTAAGGTTTCATATAATGTTCAAAGAATCCATTACTTTTCTTTTTATTATGGGTGTCAAAGCATTGCTATCTATCCTGGCCATATTCCAATTCCTGATCTACGAGACTTATTTCTGCAGTAGAAAGACTTTGTACCATAAAGTTATCAACTCTTCACTCCCAACCACAGTTAATTAATTAAACTAGAAGGCAAAACCTGACCTATATCATCTAGCCACTTCATCCTCACTTGACAAGGTAAGTTGAGACAATCAGATTCTCTAATTCAGAAATCTAAATTCAGAATCTAAGAAAGAACTGTCTACTTAAAAGTAAGAGGATAAGTACCACAGCTTTCTTATCCATTCGTCTGCTGATGAAAGCTGTGGTACATATACACAATGGAGTATTACACAGCCATTAAAAAGAATGCATTTGAATCAGTTCTAATGAGGTGGACGAAACTGGAGCCGATTATACAGAGTGAAGTAAGCCAGAAAGGAAAACACCAATACAGTATACTAACACATATATATGGAATTTAGAAAGATGGTAATGATAACCCTGTATGTGAGATAGCAAAAGAGACACAGATGTATAGAACAGACTTTTGGACTCTGTGGAAGAGGGAGAGGGTGGAATGATTTGGGAGAATGGCATTGAAACATGTATACCATCATGTAAGAAACAAATCGCTAGTCTAGGTTCGATGCAGGATACAAGGTGCTTGGGGCTGGTGCACTGGGATGACCCAGAGAGATGATATGGGGAGGGTGGTGGGAGGGGAGTTCAGGGTTGGGAACTCATGTACACCTGTGGCAGATTCATGTCAATGTATGGCAAAACCAATACAGTATTGTAAAGTAAAAAAGTAAAATAAAATAAAAAATTAAAATTAAAAATTAAAATTAAAAAAAAATAGGAGGACAAAATAATATGTATCAGTGCATGATTGAGCAGACAATGATACATCATGTAAAAGACAACCTAATGGAAAACAGAGTCTGTGAGCAAGCAGAATAAGTCAATTCAAAGTGTGATGAATAAAGCAGACATACATATTGTCAATAGAAACATATATGCTAAAAGCTAGAGCAGAGATTGGTGACCTTCTCCTTTCAGGGTGACTTGGGCCAGTGTGAATCTAAAACTGCCTTCCTGCTTGATTCTCTTCAGCCTACCCTATTATAGTCTTCATGTTAAAACTCTCATAGCTTCATATGTATCATTATAACAATATCTTCCCATTGATTTATTTTGACTGCTTTCTGTGCTTCTTCTACTATCTAAACTATATCACAGTGGCTTGGATAGCAGCCCCCAAAAAGATTTGTCCACAGGAACTGTGCATGTGACCTCATTTAGAAAATAGGTCTTCACCGATGAATGAAGCTAGAGATCTCAAGATGAGATCAATCTCCATTGTCGTGATGGGTCCCAGATCCAATGAGGCATTTGTATGAGAGACAGAAATGAAAACACAGACCCAGGGGAAGGGGATGTGGAGACAGAGGCAGAGATTAGAATGGCATAGTTGTGAGAAATGTTTTTGTCAACCAGAACCCGAAAGAGGCACAAAAGCTTCTCCCCTAGGCCCTTTTAAGGGAGTGCAGCCCTGCTGACAACTTGATTTTGAATTTCTGGTCCATAATCGTGAGACAATGATGTCTATTATTTTAAGCCACTGAAACTGTGGCTACAGCAACCGTAGGAATAAGCATTTTTCCCCAATAGGAATTGAGTGGCAGGGGTTTTCATTAATAGGTTTTGAATGTATAAACCTTGCCTCTATTTTCTTAAATAGAATATTGTGGATATAACTTAAACTATTTCTTCAACTCTGGATATACTTTATAAACTTTACTTTCATATTTTACAAAGATAATGATGTTCCAGGGACTGTAGATGTTGATAGAGCTATTGGTCCCTTACACCAAGTGGCCCTAGGCTACCAGATCTTCTTGAATTATTATTTCTCCTTTATGGCAGTATTTTAGTTTATTTACTTACTCTCTAATTGTTATGATATTATTTTTTATGAGTTAAACCATATTCTAACAAGAATTATTCACTTAGGAATTTACTATGCATAATAGTGTCCATCTTTTATAGAAATGCAGTTCTTCCAAAGCTGCTATAAGTAGCAGAACCAAAAAAAAAAACAAATTGTGATTTTTTTGAAGTTATTTTTAGATTTGTTTTGTGTTTGAAGAGAGACATTAAACATTAGGTCTTGTCTATGGAATTTTGACCAAATTATTTAGCATCTTGTTACCTTAGTTTCCCTATTTGTAAAATGGAGATAAGGTTAATTACATCATAGATGTATAAGAAATTACTAAATATATATAAGCATTTTGATCAGTATAGTTTTATGTTAAACATTCAATAAGTATGGTTTATTATTAACCAGTCAAACCTGTTATAACTATTAATATATAGGAGGCTTCCTTGTTGGCTCAGTGGTAAAGAATTCAACTGCCAATTCAGGAGACATGGGTTTGACCCTGGGTCCAGAAGATCCCCTGGAGAAGAAAACAGCAATCCACTCCAGTATTCTTGCCTGAGAAATCCCATGGAAATGGAGCCTGGCAGGCTACAGTCTGAAAGAGAAAGAAAGTGAAGGAAAGTGAAAGTCGCTCAGTTGAGTTCGACTCTTTGCGACCTCATGGACTGTATAGTCCCTGGAATTATCCAGGCCAGAATACTAGAGTGGGTAGCCTTCCCTTCTTCAAGGGGTCTTCCCAACCCAGGGATCTAACCCAGGTCTCCCACATTGCATGTGGATTCTTTACCAGCTGAGCCACAAGGGAAATCAGAGAATACTGGAGTGAGTAGCTTATCCCTTCTCCAATGGATCTTCCTGACCCAGGAATCGAACCAGGGTCTTCTGCATCTCAGGTGGATTCTTTACCAACTGAGCTATGAGGGAAGCCCCCAGTCTATGGGGGTCCCAGAAGGGTCAGACATGACTTAGTGACTAAACAACAACCTTAATTATTTAGTTATTAACAATTTTGTTTTATATTTACTGGTATTTTCATCTCCTAAAAATGTACTTGTAGTAGGAACAACATAATTGCATTTTATATTTATCTATCTTAATATATATGTTTTAAAGTATGAGTACATAGTCTCAGATGAATGACCAAATGGGAGTAGAGTTTCTTCTACCTGACTAAATTTTTGTGCTTGCTTTTATAGTACATATTTTTATTTCTGAGTCATTTTTTATATAGGCTATTCAAAACTAAGCTTGTTAATTCCCCTGACATCCTTCCTTTGATATACATGGACAAAAACATAGCTAGATTGTATCTTCCCCAAACTCAAACACAGAATTTATCTTCAATTTTTCTTCTCACCTTAAGATGATATCTAATTTGTTAACAATTCTTTCAATTCCAGCTCCAAGTCCCACACTTTTAGACGTAATCCTACTTCCAATTCTATAGTTCAGGTCTTATTTTCCATAGCATGAGATATGGAGAAAGCCATCCAATTTGCCTCCTCTAGAGTGTGTGTGTGTGTGTGAGAGAGAGAGAGACTAAAGAAAAACAACATAATATATTCTCAACTTTGTGAATGATACATTTTAAAAGAAAGAAGCTGTTGCTAGTTCTCACTCACCTCTAATGTTCCAGAAGGCTTGCCATTCCTTGGTACTGAAAAACTTCAGTGTGATTAACAATTTTGACACAATAAAAATTAAGAAATCACCTGTACTTTCCACAACTCTTCTTTCAAGTATTATTCCAGCTGCTAGCATCAGTCAAGTTCCTGGTACAGGTCCCAGACCAAGTGCTCGAGGAAAACAAATCCTTCCTTCTTTTTAGATACTTGGCTCTTAGAGCTTTTTTGGATCTCAAAATGATGTATAATGACAAAGTCTTAGAATTTCTACATTTCAGCAATAATTTGGGTAAAATAGGAGTTTATGCAAAATAATGCATTTAAGAATTTTAAAAATTATTTCTGAGGTTAAAACAACTGATACATAGATGGAAAATTCAAAGTGATAAAATACATTTCAACAGACTGTTTCTACTTCATTTATACATGTACTAACTACATATATACACACATACATAAACATAGGATTTCACAAAATAGTATGAAATACTTGTCCCTATTAGAGCTTTTTATGCCTCCCCAATATTCTTTGGCAGAGAGAGGATTTTTGCAAGATAATCACCAGTATTAAACCATGAAAGAATACTAGTGTTGGCAAGATGAATTTATTGTCTTTGCATAGTCATGCTACAGAATCTAATGATCCAGTTACCTATCCAAAGTGCCCATAACAGGATCAACAATGATACTCTAAAAATGTGAGAGTTGGGCACATCCCTGGCAGTCCAGTGGTTAGGACTCTGTGCTTCCAATGCAAGGGCACAGGTTTGATCCCTGGTCAGGGAACTAAGATCATACATGCTGCCTGGTGCAGCCACAAATATAAACAAAAGATAAAGATAAAATATTGGTAATTCCCTGGGACAAGTGGTTGGGACTCAGCACTTGAACTACTGTGAGCTTGGGTCAAAACATAAATAAAAAAAAAATAAGATCTTAAAAAAAAAAAAAAGAATAAAAAATGAAAGTTAAGGTAGCATGTAAAAGACCCAGATAAAAGAAATTTCGGAGCCCTCATGTGAGGTTATCTCTAAGAAGTGAATGTATATTTCATTATTTTTAGAACTTCCTCACAGACAGGCACTTCATTTCCTTGCTTTGACACTTTTAGATGGAGGGAACATCCTTGGCAACTGCACCCAAACATGTTTGCCAGGAGAGACAAGAAGGATCTATTTTGTCTTTAGAGACTCCTCTGCAATTTTGAGAGAAAATTGAGAGGGCTGGAGCTATAAGTGAGGGAATGGACTTGGGCTCTAGGATCAGGCAGCTGGGCCAACAGGCACAACAGTCTCAGTTCTTGCTGCCAAATCTACTCCAAGAAAGCCCCACCTGGCAACTCAAGAACATCTCTTGGAGTCTTGGATCACAACAAAGATAAACTAGGAATAAACATGAATGTTTTGTTGGTATGCAAGGCTGAGCCAAAATGGAAAGGACACTTCCATTTCAACAGAATTGATAGTAGAAAAATGTCACTATCAGAAAAACCCTACATATACACAAATTATCGGTCAATTTTCACAGCAGGAAATAAGAAAAAAACTAAGCTGAAAGAACAAAAAACTGACTCCAAGTCATAATAGTCAGGGAGAATTGAAATCAGCAGTGACGCAAAACTGACAACTGTCTAGCTATCATCTCAGGGTTACAAGGCGTTGAGAATTCAGAAAGCAATCCCAGATGCTCAGAGAGTTAAAACAGAGGTCCTTTTATAAAGCTGGGAACTGTGAAAAGTTGTATAGTCAATCAGTTGGCCTAGGAAACTCTACGGCTGTGTCTGGGAACATATCACAGAAGTATGCCACCTGGCTGGGCCATAAGAAGAAAATGCCTCTTGCTAGAAATCTGACCCATATAACAATGCTGTTTGCGATGAATGGTTTGGATTTTAGATGTCTATGGATGGTAAAACCTAGTGCTCAAGTTCACATGGATTTGATTCCCATTGTAAGTACCAAGGTAGTCATGTTCAGAAGGTACTTGACTGCATTTGACTTCACCTGTGTTAGATGCCTCTTGCTTTCTGCTCTAGGGCTTCTCTTGGTGGAATACCTGTAAGAACCTATTCAAGAATTGCAACTCATTCTTTAGCCTGGAAATCCCAGGGAATTGACACTGTAAGGAGCAGCCATTGACCAACTGAGAGCAGAAGCTCATATATATCTTTTGTGTTTCTTGCAAGCAAGCTTGCCAAGGTTAACAAATAAAAAATATCAGACACCAATTAAATATGAATTGTATATAAAAAGGAAATTTTACTATAAGTAAATTCCATGCAACATTTTGGATTTATTTTTAAATTGTTGTTTATTTGAAGTTCAGATTTACCTAGTACTCTGTATTTTATCTCCCAATCCTGCTTGAGATAAAAATTATGACACATTCAAAATCACTCCTCAGAGAATCCCCATGGAGAGTAGAGTCTTATTTCCCCACTGCTGTTACCAGCTTGATTGCCCACCTTTCAACTGGCTTCCTTCTTTTTCATTTTATGCTGACTGGTATCTCATTCTTCTATATAAGGATCAGTTCTCAAAATAAAGTAATAACACACAGATTTTATCTACTTTGAAAGAAACCATAGAAAAGTGACTCTAAAAAATACACCTTCAGAATGGAATTCTAGAACTAGGTAGTTCATTGGGAAGCAGCAACTGAGCATTTGTATTCTCCTAAATTCGTATCCTGATAAGTTAATGCCCAAGGTGATGCCTTTGGGAAGCGATTGGGTCATGAAGACAGAAACCTCATGAGTGGAATTTGCTGTGGGATTAATGCCTTTGTAAAAGAGGCCCCAGAGAGATCCCTCTTACTTTCTGTCATGTTAGGATAGAAGAAGCCTGCAACCTGGAAGAGTCCTCATCCAAACATACCTGAAGCTTATCTCAGACTTCCAACCTCCAGAACTATGAGAAATAAATTTCCATTTCCAATAGGTCACCCTCACTATTGGTAAAGAACCCATCTCCCAGTGCAAGAGACGTAGGAGACATTGGTTCCATCCCTGGGTCAGGAAGATCCCCTGGAGGAGGGCATGGCAAACCACTCCAGTATTCTTGCCTGGAGAATCCCCATAGACAGAGGAGCCTGGTGGGCTACAGTCCATTGGGCCACAAGAAGTCAGACATGACTCAAGGACAAAGCACACATGCATAAACCACACAATCTGTGACAGTTTATTGGAGCAGCCTAAATGGACTGAGGGTGATAATTCTTAGGATCATTCTGATTGAATGGTAGTAGAATTATTAAAGTTTTCATGTATGATAGATTGGGATGGTGTACTGATGAAAGTGGGTACTGATTTATCTCTCCACAGACTGTGTAATTAGTTAACTATTGTTAATGGTTTAAAAATCCAGTGTCTGTTAATTGCCTTGAAATAGGAAAAAAAAAAAAAATGAACAAACAAAACTATGGGCCAACTCTAAACTCGAGGAAAGCTGTAAGAGGTGTTTATGTTTTTATCTTTGTTTCTGTTATCGTTGCTTGTGATGTAAGGCGCTATTCAAGTTACATATTATCATATAAGCAGAATCAATTCAATCATTTCGTTTATTGAAAAATTTGTCTTTTCTTCACTGGTTTGTGATGTGGTCTCTGTCGGATGTTGTTTTCATATCCCTGGGTGTCTGTATATGGGCTTTTTAATCTGTTCTATTTATTTTTCGCTGAACCAGCACCAGGGTATGTTAATTATTATAGTTTGGCCTTCTCTGGTGGTTCAGAATGTAAAGAATCTGCCTGCAATGCAGGAGACCTGGGGTTCCATCCCTGGGTTGGGAAGATCTCCTGGAGAAGGCTATGGCTGATCTGGGCTTTTTAATCTGTTCTATTTATTTTTCCCTAAATCAGCACCATGGTATGTTAATTATTATAGCTTAATACTAAACATTTTAGCTGATAAAGAAAGTGAATGTTCCATGTTGTTCTTCAAGAAAGAATATTGGATATTCTCTTAAAAAAACAACAACAAAAACAAAAAAACACTAGGTTTTCTATGTGATTGCATTGTATCTATAAATCATTTTGGAAATAATTTTAGAATCCAAAAACATGCTGTGTTTGTCTATATAATTAGACCTTTTTAAATGTTTCTCAATAAAGTTTTATGATTTTTTCCATAGAATATTCATACATACATGATGAGATTTATTTCCAGATAATCCATATTTTCTCCAATATTGTAAATAGTACCTTTAAATTTTTCATGGGTAGAAAACAAATAGGTATCTGTATTGATTTTGTATCTAGCATCCATGATAAACTTTATTATAATAATAATTTATCTGCAGATCTTTGGATTTTCCTCTGAACAAAACCATATTATCTGCAAAAAATGACAGGTTTATATATTTCCTGATATTTCTTATATTTCCAATTGTTTTCTTGCTTTACTTTACTGCTTAGGATTTCCAGTGAAGTTCTGAATAGAAGTAGGAGAAGTGGCCCTTCTTGTTACATTTCTGATTCTTTCAATGATCCATCACAATTATGTTTGATGTAGGTTTTCCATACTTGGGAGTGGAAGTTAAATAACCTTGTAGTCAATATTGTTAAAATTCCACATTTCTTTAAATTGGACTAGGCAAAATGCAATCCTAATTAAAAGTTGGAGGCACATTGAAGAAACTTGCAAGATGTTTATGAAGTGCATATTAGGAATGCATTTCTCCCGGCCTTTCTCATCTCTAAGCAATAGATTAATTTGTTCTTCTAGAGAGCTTTATATAAATGCAGTCCTTTGTGTCTACTCTTTTTTTTTTGGTTGTTTTGTTTGAATTCTTCCATTGAGCATAGTTATTTTGAGATTCGTCCATGTTGTGTGTACAGTCAGTTCCCTTACTTTTTTAAAAATCTTAAGCATTATTTTTTTATGATTTAGAGAAGCCTTAAGTTCACAATAAAATTGAGCAGAAAGTACACAGAGTTTCCATATTCTCTTCCATATATTCCTAGTCCAGCAGATGCACAGTCTCCCTCAATATTGATATCCCTCACTGTTGATACATTTGTTATAATTAACTAATCTATACTGATAAATCTTTATCACATGAAGTCCATAGTTTATATGGGCTCACTCTTGGTTTTGTAGATTTTATGTGTTTGTACAAATGTATAGTGACATACCACTGATACAGAATAATTTTACTGTCTTAAAATTTCTCTGTTCTCTGACAGTTAATTTTTTTCTCCCCTGTAACCCCAAGCAACCACTGATTCTTTTATTGTTTCTATAGTTTTGCCTTTTCCAAAATGTCATGTAGTTGGAATCAAGAGGTATGTAGTCTTTTCAAATTGATTTCTCTGACTTAGTAATATGCATTTGTTTCCTCCACATATTTTTATGACTTGATAGCTCATTCCTTTTAGTGCTGAATAATATTGCAGTGTCTTGGAGTATCACGGTTTATCCTTTCACCTACTAAAAACATGTTGATCACTTTTAAGAATGAGCAATTTGAATAAAGCTTCTATAAACATCCATGGGGCAGGTTTTTGTGTGTATATGCTTCCAATTCATTTAGATAAATAGCAATGATCATGATTGTATGGTAAGAGTATATTTAGTCATAAACTACCACTCTGTTTAACAACGTATCTGTACCTTTTGGATTACCACCATCAGAGAATGAGAGCTCCTGTTAATTAAAATCCTGACAGCACTTGGCGTGGTCAGTGTTTTTGGATTTTAGCCTTTTCTGTCTTTCCTTTTTCTTTTTTAAATTATGAAAATATGATAGCATACTTTCAGGAGACTTGGAAAATACAGAACAAAGTTACATATAGTTCCACTATATATTACGATTAGGTGTTTTAAGTAGAAAAATTAAGATCTTTAGTTTGAGTTTCAATATCAAACACTCAGAAAATAATAGAATGAATGTATGGACAAGTAGAATAATATAGCAGATCTGAAAAGCATTATGATCCGATATGACATATTAAGATTTATACTATTTTCACACAACAGTAGGATACAAATTCTATTCAGGTTCCCATAGACTATAAACTAGGAGACACTGGACCATATCTAGAGACATAAGACCAGGTGCAGAAATTTCACATTCTGAAAGTATTGAAATCATACAGTCTATTCTCTTTTTAGGATTTTAGCCTTTCTAATAAGTGTTTGGGCTTCCTAGGTGGTGCTAGTGGTAAAGAACCCACTTGCCAATGCAGGAGACATAAGACTCTGGGGTTTGATCCTTGGGTTGGGAATATCCCCAGGAGAAGATAATGGCAACCCACTCTAGTATTCTTACCTGGAAAATCCCATGGACGGAGGAACCTGGCGGGCTATAGTCCACGTGGTTGCAAAGAGTCTGACACAACTGAAGCAATTTATCACAATAGGTGTTCAGTGATATCTAATTGCTTTAATTTGTGATTCCCTAATCATTTGTTTATTTCCCTTCTATTAATATATATCTTCTTTGGAGTGATATCCACTCATATGCTTTTATTTTTAATTAGGTTGGTTATTTTCTTACTGTTGAGTTTTAAGGTTTCTTTGTATGTTTTAGACACCAGTCTTTTATCATATGTGTTTTTTGCAAATGTTTCTCCCAATCTATGACTTGTCTTTTTATTCTCCTGGCATTGTCTTTTGCAATTTCATATAGATATTTTCTCCAATATTATCTTCTAAAAGTTTCATAGTTTTGTATTTTACATTTAGGCCATGATACATTTTGATTTACTTTTTTGTGATGGTTATAATATCTGTATCTAGATTTCTTTACTTTCTGCATCTGTATGTTCAGTTTTTCTGACACAATTTTTTGAAAAGAATGTCTTTGCTCCATTGTATTTCCTTTCCTTTCATATCTGGGTCTCTGATTCATTTTGAGTTACTTTTTGTATGTAGTATAAGATAGAAGTTCAATTTCATTATTTTGCATGTGGATTATTTATTTTTTCATCTAAATTTTTTTAATCTGAAATGTTGTCTAAAATCATTTCATCAGCACTTATTCCTAAAGTGTTTTCTTTGTGGAGAAATCTCAGATTTTCTTGTTGAATTTTCTACTTTGCTTTAATTTGTGAATGGTACCTTTCTGTAGTAAAATAATTCAGATTGATAGTTAATTTGTTTTTGAGTATTTAATTCTTTTTACTCACTTTTTTGTTGATCTTGAGAATCAGTCTGCTGTGTATCCCTTGAAGATAATCTTTTTTTCCTGCCTGTTCTCAAGATTTTCTCTTTAGCTCTGGGTTTTATCATTTTTATTACAGTATGATCACATGTGGGTTTCTTTTTACTTTACTTTTTGAGATTAACTTGATTTCTCAAGCTGTTGTTTGGTGTTTTTTAATAGTCATGGAAAAACTCAGCCATTATAATTTCTACTATTAACTCTTTCCTCCATATCTGTCTCATTTTTTGGAATGTCCATTAAACCTAAACAATTTTTTGTGCACTATCTTTCTTCTTATGTAAACTCTAGTATAAATTCTCTTCTTCAATTGCATCTAACCCCTTTTTAAATCCAATTTTTAAATGTTTCATTTTGAAAATTGCATTTTTTTATTTCTAGAAGGTCTATCTGATTCTTTGTCTTTCTACTATTGGCTTTTATCCTGTCAGATTCCTTATTGATATTTTGAAGTTTTCATTTTGCTTCTTTTGCCATATTCAATGTAATCGTTTATAAGATGTGACTTATTGATAACTGTAGTACCTAAAGTCTTTCCCTGTAACATTTCTGGTTATCTTGATTTCTGGCACTTTGTTTCCATGTATGAAATATCACTTTGGTGTTGCAGTACACATTACCTTTGAACAATAATTTGAAACCTATGTCAGAAGTACTTTCCTCCAGAGTGAATTATTACTTGCTTCCACTAAACAGCTTGGCACTGCCAATTCAGTTGGGTCCTCAACCCAGCTCACAGTTTAAGGTCACCTGGACCTCCCTGGTGAGGGAAATCAAAATTGCTAATATGTAGCAAAGCCAGTTAGTTCCACAGCATTTCAGAATCCTTTTCCCTTCCCTTTTATGGCCCCTGTTTTTCTCAGTGACAGGGCAAAATTATGTTTTGGTGTCAGTGATCAGGTTTGCTTGTCTTTTATCATTGTCTTGAAAACATGCATTAAGATCCCATTTTAATATGCTGTAGTCTTCTATTAAACTAAACTCTTTGGGAAGTTGCATAAACTTTATGCCATCTCTTTTTCTCATGTAGAAATCATATTAAGTTCAAGATAGCCTATTCAACAGATATCATTCAGTTTATCATTCAGATCTCTTCATACAATCTCCATGCTTATACTTTTCTTCTTTTTTGACAAATAGTTTCTTTTTATCCTGCATTTATTAATGCAGGATATTTTTAAAATATGCTTAAAGAATTTAGAAAATATTTTATTTAGTATTCCTCATCATTTTCAATAGAAGTGGTTCAAATAGTCTTTGTTTTTGGTAATAGAAATCCTTTCTTTATGATACTTAATGTAGGAGAAGATCTTGGGTTGCTTACTAATCTCCCATTTTGTTGTTAGTATTAAGGATGAAGACTTGAAGAACTTTACCTAATGAGAGTCAATCTTTATTAGTTGATGGCTCTAACAGCTTGGCATAGGACCACAAAGAAAAACACTCTGTTTCAGATAGATGGACACAGGAAAAATCTTTTCAGTAGACTCATGATCTAGGCAATAAGTAGATATATGTTAGTGGTTTATTAGAAGAAAACACAATATGTATTGCCAGTATATAAAGTCTCACCATATGTAACTGATAAGATATTGCACTGCAACATTTCCCTTAGAGAATTAAAGGGAAAAATAGAACTTACCTAATCACTGGACAGCAAAAGGATTAGCAAACTATGTTTAGTGGAGAGAGCAAGAGGATGAGGGAAAAGCATAAATATCATATTCTCCAAGCTTCTGGGAATTTGGGTCATTTGTGCCGTTTTAATGGAGTATCAGTACAGTTCAGTTCAGTTCAGCTGCTCAGCCGTGTCTGACTCTTTGCAACCCCATGAACTGCAGCATACAAGGCCTCCCTGTCCATCACCAACTCCTGGAGTTTACTCAAACTCATGTCCATTGAGTCAGTGATGCCATCCAACCATCTCATCCTCTGTCATCCCCAACTCCTCCCACCTTCAGTCTTTCCAGCATCAGGGTCTTTTCAATGAGTCAGTTCTCCACACCAAAGTATTGGAGTTTCAGCTTCAGCATCAGTCCTTCCAAAGAATATTCAGGACTGATCTCCTTTTGGATGGACTGGTTGGATCTCCTTGATGTCCAAGGGACGCTCAAGAGTCTTCTCCAACACCACACTGTGGCCTATCAGTGCCTCTCCCATAACCTTAATCAGAAGACTTCAAACTTTCAAAGTAATGGTATAAGAGTGAGAGTGCAGACAATCTATTGGTGTCCAGACAAAGACTATGGGAGGACTACTTATGCAGATGCAATTAGAAATTCCTTAAGATTCATTATCACCTAAAACCATTTGTGTCCACAGAAGGCACACCTGTACAGCTAAATACAGCCTCATGTGGAGAACACAGTAGTATTATACTCCTGACTTCTGTATTTAAAAAGAAAGTAAGAAGCATCACTCTCTTTTGCTATGATTTGAATTATTCTACCAAAGGGAAAGTGTGGCGTACACTCTTTTTCTCAGCACCTTCAGTTCCCGTGTGAAGGAGACTTTTTCTTTAATAATGTAAGGATTAGTGATCAACATTAACAAATGAGAAGCTGATTTTTTTCTTTATAAACATTTCAGTCTGATACAACTGGATAGTCCACCACTACCCTCCAAAATTGGAAAAGGGAGTAAGTCAGCTCTTGCCATGGCCTGAAGAGAAGGTGATAGAATAAAGAAGCAGCAACCTCGGCAGAGCATGGAAAGTTAGAAAATTGGAGGGAGACCAAGGGAAAAAAGATATCTATGGTTTCACGATTGGCTCTCTGTACAGCTTATTTTTCTCAGGTCATCCATCATACCTGCATCAGCATACTCTCTCAGTGACTTCCGACCCTCAATGCATGAATATATTTATCTAATACCAACATATAAAATTGCTATTTTGAATTTTTTGTTTGTTTATCCAAAAAAAACACCTAAAGCATTAGTTACTCAGTTGTGTCTGACTCTTTGCAACCCCATGGACTGTAACCTACTAGGCTCCACTGTCCATGGAATTCTCCAGTCAAGGACACTGGAGTGGGTTGCCATTCTCTTCTCCAGGAATCTTCCTGACCCAGGGATTGAACTCAGGTCCCATTTCAGGCAGTTTCTTTACCAGCTGAGCCACCAGGGAAGCATGCTGTAAAATAAAGATTATTGCAGGCTATTCTTCATATTTGATGATTATTTTAAAAGTGAAACAATCCTAGTATACCAAATAAATTTTTGAAAGAAAATCTAAACATAGATACATTCATTTACTATAAACATATTCAGTACAATATATATTTGATCTAAATGTCAGAAATAAAATAAATTTGGTACTAGCAAGTTCAGGAGAGTTGACATGAGGAAAGAATTCTGATACTTAGAAAAGTAGTTAAATTACCTCTAATTTCTAACAAAATTAAGTAACTTGTTTCATCTTGTTTATTTAATTATCTGATGAAAATAAAAGTCAGGGAGCACAGCTCAATCAAAGCAAAGAGAGATTTAATTTTCATCTTACAGTAAGGCATACAGTTTAGTTGTTAACAATAAAATGTTTTAAGCCATATGCCACTTATGGTTTTCTTTAAAGCTAGATTAAGATGTGCTAATTAAGTGTGGGCTGCATATAAAAATATACTGCTCTATTGCAAACCTGCTTTGATAAGGACCTATGCTGAATCCCAGTAGAAAAAACTGCTATAATTGTCAGACACCCAAATAAGTAATTCACCTCAGTTCAGTTCAGTTCAGTTCAGTGGCTCAGTCGTGTATAACTCTTGC
This sequence comes from Budorcas taxicolor, assembly GCF_023091745.1. Lineage (NCBI taxonomy): Eukaryota > Metazoa > Chordata > Mammalia > Artiodactyla > Bovidae > Budorcas > Budorcas taxicolor. The sequence continues at coordinate 95,204,464 of NC_068910.1, forward strand.
GACCCCATGAATAGCAGCACGCCAGGCCTCCCTGTCCATCACCAACTCCCAGAGTTCACTCAGACTCATGTCCATCGAGTCAGTGATGCCATCCAGCCATCTCCTTCTCTGTCGTCCCCTTCTCCTCCTGCCCCTAATCCCTCCCAGCATCAGAGTCTTTTCCAATGAGTCAACTCTTCACATGAGGTGGCCAAAGTACTGGAGTTTCAGCTTTAGCATCATTCCTTCCAAAGAAATCCCAGGGCTGATCTCCTTCAGAATGGACTGGTTGAATCTCCTTGCAGTCCAAGGGACTCTCAAGAGTCTTCTCGAACACCACAGTTCAAAACCATCAACTCTTCGGTGCTCAGCCTTCTTCACAGTCCAACTCTCACATCCATACATGACCATAGGAAAAATCATAGCCTTGGCTAGATGGACCTTAGTCGGCAAAGTAATGTCTCTGCTAAGTGCCTGGTTTACAAATCGCTTAATCATATTTTATGTAAACTTTTTGTAATAAAATGTGTGATATGTAACAAACGTGACTTGTGTACCAATGACATATATATTTTTCCATATTCACCAGCCCTTTAATTTTCAGCACAGCTTTTTTTGGGTTTTCTCAATACTGTCTTCACATTGGAGACCATTTCATAAAATGAAGCACAGAAGTCTAGTTCTGATTTTAAGGCAGGTATCATGATACTTTGGCTCACCTACTAACCACTTACCAAGTTACTCTACACCATTCACTGTCCTTTTTGCTGAAATTATATATTAACACAGATTTATCACTACATTCCATGGGGCTGCAAAGAGTCAGACACAACTTAGAAACTGAGCACACACATCTTTGTGTGAGAGGAAAACATTTTTGAAAACAGTATATTAATATAGTAAATATATCTCAATAGTAACCCCTTATTTACATCTGGAAAATTTTTAAAAATTAATACACAGTTTTAAAAGGTAGCAGAAAAACACAGATAATTTTGTTTCCTTCATACTTTAACTTATAAATTGAAGTCTAATGGAACAATGAAATTACTATTGTTTTCAACCATTGTATAACTGTTCCTGGATTGTGGAAAAAATAATCTTAAATATAAAAGGTAGAATTAAATGCACATTGAAGAATTAAAGATACAAAATATGAGAAGAATGCTTAGAGAAAACATTCATTTCAAAAATAAGCAGCATTTTTTTAATGTTAAGGGAAACTTTTTTTAATTTCTGTGAAAACTTTATGCTTTCTAGTCAGAAAGGAAAAGAGCAGAAATAGAGAGTCCAGAAAGGTGATTTTACCAGGTTTAAAAATGGAATAAAGCTTTAAATGATTTAATTTCTTTATCCTTTTGCGCTCCCTATTTCTATATGCATTTTCATATATCTCATTTCTTTTCACAGCTCCAATCCTTCAAATCTTAGAAGTAGGCTATAAAAGGAGTGCTACATGAATATTGTATTGAATTAAGAAAGGGATTCTTAGAAAAATGGTGTTGGTTACCTGGTCTTATTTTCAGAGAGATTTCTTCCTTTCTTCTCTCTTTCATAACTATCTTCAACCAGCTCTCTTGTAAAATACCCATGCATTTTTCCTGCTCAGTCAGACTTTACTAAATCTCAGTATGTTTTGATGTTATTGCTGCTTTCCTATAATTGTGTTATTAAACATCATGGATTAGTTCAAAGAGCTTAATTTTGTTAACATATAATATTGTGTTTCCTTATGACTTCAAATTAGCTGTGAATATAGAAATTAACTTAGTTGATCATACAATTCAGGAAATACCACATTATTTTTAACAATCTCTCTTGTCATTGGCCAAAAACTAACTAAATATGGACCTGGATATCATGTTATTAGATTTGTACCCAAAGAAACTTACAAGGAAATATATGTCTTTTCAGTGATGAATGGGAAGCATTGCTTGTTATTCTGCCAAGGATTTACCATGTCATTTTCTGGAAAGCCAAGTGTTGACATTGATCTTAATTGGTACCCATCAAATGCCATATCTTCTTGACATAAGATTAAGTTATGGCCATCACCAGTCATTAGCACTCTAAATATTTATATGACATTCCTTTACATTGGAGTTTAAAATTAAGTAAATATGCAAGAAGTAGAAGCAGGACTATCCAGATTTAAGTTACTAAAGAATTCTGTGCCTGAGAACAAATTTGACATACAGAATTGAGTGACATCTTCCTTTAAAATTCTAAGAATAGTTTTTACATTCCAAGGCTAAAAAGCAGTTTCCTATGGTTCCAACCTAGTAAATTTCCATGCTGAACACAAAGGAATTATAGAAACAGATAGTATTAAGTTAATGATGAAAAATACATTCTAATTTTTAGCACTTATCTTTAAGACCATATAGATTGTGTTTTATTTCTCATAGCATTTATTTGCAGGAGAAAGATGAATTTTTACAGATGTCTTATCAGGAAAAAAAAAAAGAGAGAAGATAAAAATCTATGTAGCATCTCTCTGCTAAATAATAGGTGATTATATTCTAAGTCATTTTTGCTCTGAAAGAGATACTGAATTGAGGGGCCTATAAATATACTCTGAGGTATCTTAGCAGGCTTGTTTGTTTTACCAGGAAAATATCCCATGCACAATCTTCTACCTGAGAAAGATGGGATAGAAATTTTGGGGAAAAAAAATGACATTTTTATTCTCCAACTCTTTGTTCTCTATTATCAATATAGTTTAAAATCAAAGGAAAAATCAATACTTTTCTTTATAAATTATATTTTATATAGAGTATAGGATTTTGTACTGAAATCTCATACTTAAGCTTATTTAATCCTTATGATGCCTGTTATAATGCCCATATTTTATAGAAAATATAATATTCATTTAAGTTAACAAACTTTTCCAAAATCACGGAATTAATAAATATTGAAGCTAAATTTCAAACCCAAGGCAACTCAACATAAAATTCTATACTCATTCCCATGCTTCCTAGTCACCCTAGAGCTTATATAATAGTGCAGCTCCATCAGTCCACAGAAATGAATACCATTTACACTAAAACATTGCCTTGCATTCCATCAGGAAAAAAAAAAAAAAATGGTGCTCAAATACATTGGCAAATACATAGATTTTTTTTCTTATTTAAGGAAAAAGTATCTTGCCTAAGGTCACACAGCAAGTGACTGGCAAAACTTAAATGAAAATATAAAATTAATTTAAACATATCTAACAGTGAATATTATAATTTATAATACACACTATTTAAATATCTCTCTCCCGCTGGGAGCATTTGATTAAAAAAAGACAAGAGGAAGTGTAATCAAATTATCTATTTAAACTACCTTGCCCTACAGAGCACATATAGATTTAATAACCTAATAGCAGGTCCAGTGGTAAAATATGATCTATGATTTTTTATTAATGGAAAACCATTGCTGTTTTAGTGTATGCTCTTGTGTTAAAAAGGTAAAAGTTGAAACAAATAAGAAATAAATAGGACAATATAAATACCTGCTGATATTTCTGTAGAAATCATTCATAAGCTTTTTTTTAAAGAAATCACACATGAATCTTTCAGAATAGAACAATATCTTAATAACCCCATCAGAAGAAAATGTTAACCCTTGCCTTATAGGATTTTACTGCAGCTGAACCATAACTAGCAAAGAATCTGGCAGAAAATAAGTAGTATTATATTTATAAATTGAATTTTACTTTATTTCAAGTGTTCAGTTTTGTTTATTTGATGTCTCAGGTGATGTATGCATGGTATTTGCTTGACAACATCTGATTTGAGTGTATCATTGGTAAAGAAGACAGTATCCTTTTAACACTTTTCTCTGTTGCTCAGGAACATAGAACAACAATAGTACCTGTTTTTCTTCTTTAGAATTCTTCAGACTCCTTATTTTGTACTCAGATAACTTTTTTCTTGTGTTCGGCAGGTAATTCTACCACTCTATTACCTCTCGTTCTCTTAATATTCTCAATTTTGGTTTTAGTCTGATATCACTCAACAGTTTTAGCTGTTAAATACTTTGCCTGTCATTTCCTCTATATCAAAAAAAAAAGATATATCACACTGTAAAGTTCTAAACATTTAATAAAAATTTCATTTACCCTGGAGAAATATGACACACCAGTTTATTTAGAAAGAAGTCAAATGAAATGACATCCCTACCACCCTGGTGAAATTGAAAATTATTTACTGTGTATATACTAATAATATTCTTCAAATGAACTCACTTAAATGGTGGTAAATCAAAGATGTCACACAAATAAGTTCCTCATTTTATATCCTTAGCAGACTCAATACCGGAATAGTAGTAAATTAAAGATGTCACAGAATTATGTCTCTTCTTTCTATCTTTACCAAGAGCAGCACTGGAAATTACATTATAATCTGCTCTCAAGAAGCCAGAGTTTGGGGGAAATACATAGCTTGAGAAAAGCAGTCCTGGGACAAAATAAATGATTCCCACAGAGGCAGACATGACCCCTAGTTAGCAAAATTCAAGCTTCAGTTGTATTTACACATTCGTATATTACTAAAAATTATCTGGCAAAAAATACTTTGGCAAAATTTGCAATGTATGATATTTTTTAATTGTTTTCACTTAAGTTGTACAAAATCTAAGTTCAGTTCAGTTGCTCGGTCATGTCCAACTCTTTGTGACCCCATGGACTGCAACATGCCAGGCCTCCATGTCTATCACCAACTCCCAGAATTTACTCAAACTCATGTCCATTAAGTTGGCGATGCCATCCAGCCATCTCATCCTCTGCTGTCCCCTTCTCCCACCTTCAATCTTTCCCAGCATCAGGATCTTTTCAAATGTGTCAGTTTTTCTCATCAGGTGGCCAAAGTATTGGGGTTTCAGCTTCAGCATCAGTCTTTCCGATGTATATTCAGGATTGAATATGATTCTGATTCAGCACTTGATTCCTTGACATATTATCTAAGATATGAAAGTAACACTTTTCAGTGATAGAGCAACATCATACACTCTTATCAGTGTAAGAGGCATTAAACTCACTCATTCAACCTCACAATAAACTATGTCACTAAACTACTAAAGCAGTGCACTTTTATTTAAATGATATCCTTGCTTTTCCTATTAAACTGATAAGTTAAAAAATATTTAAGTAAAATTTGTTAAAGTATATATATGACTTATTCCTACATATATGAATTTAACATATATACATTAAAGTTATATTTTAATAATTTGTCTATAGTTATATTTTTATCCCTATTTTCTACCTGAGGAATCTGAAACACAGTTTCTTCACAAAAATTCTTGGTATTATACATAGATTAAGGGCTTCCCAGGTGGATCAGTGATAAAGAATCTTCCTGTAATGCAGGAGACACAAGAGGCACAGATTTGATCCCTGGGTGGGGAAGATATCCTGGAGGAGGAAATAGCAACCCATTTCAGTATTCTTGCATGGAAAATCCTGTGGACAGAGGAGCCTAGCAGGCTACTGTCTATGGGGTCACAGAGTCAAATACCACTGAGTGACTGAACACATGTGCAGATTACTATGCTATGAACACACATAATAAAATTTCAAGGTGCTATGATATAACCTAATAATGGTTTTTATTGAGAACAGAAATCCAGTTCTTTACTTGAAATGATCATTGGGGAAAAAAAAGAAAAAAGGAAGTATTTAAAATGTGAGGGCAAATTTATTTAAATTTGTGAAACTTTCTAATTTATCTCTTCTAGAGCTTCATTTATTAATCATCCTCCTCTCTTTTGTATCTATAAGCTGTCCTCCATGAATTCCTCTCTCTCAGGTTACTTGTATATTCAAGAAACATTTATTCTCAACAACAATAATTACAGTAATAATAATAAAATAAACTTTACATTTAACTTTTACTCTACACCAGTATACAATGACTTGTATATATATTTTAATGCTTACTGTTAAATTTCAGAAAGGATCATGTACTTTGATTTCTTCACACTTCAACTGCTGATCCTCAATATCTACCACCATGATGAGAATATTCCAAAGGGCTCCCCAATGCCCTCTTTAATTGCCACCCCTTCTTGGTTCTCTGCATATGTAAAAACTCTTTAGAGTTTTGTTTCTAATATTCATCTTTTCTCTCTAGATTCCCTAGATAATTATATCCATTCCCAAAGTGCCATGTAATTATCATTATGAACGAAAGATTGCCAAGCATATTATCAAGTGCCTGTTTTAAGGCACACTGTATTTTCAACTGCCTACTTGCATCTCCACCTAACTCTATTCAAACTCATTTAAACTGTCATTCAAACTCAGTGTATCAAAAGACTAATTTCCTTCATCTTGCCCCCAGCTCAGTCAAACATTATTGATGATAATGAAGAAGATGCAGTTGCTGATTGAAAAAGATTCAAAACAGACCTGCTCCTTTCTTTATCTCTTTAGTTAGAAGTGTTACATACCCATTTGCTAAGTCCTGCATGTTTCTCTAGTCCTTACCTTCTCTTTTTTCCCCTCAAATGTTTCCTGTATTTCTTGTTTCTTGAATAATACCTTTTAGTTGTTTTTTCATACAACTACCCTTTTCTTTTCTCTCAGCTCAGTTCTCTAGACAACTACATTGTTATTAAAACCAAATCTAAAATAAATAAATAAATAAAACCAAATCTGATTTTGTCACATTTTTTCTAAAATGGTTTACAATCATCTTTGGAATAAAAACCAAAGTTTTTAGCACTGAGTATAAGCCCCCTCCGTCATATAAAGTTAACCTGTGCTTATAACTTATTATCCTATGCTTTATCCAATCACACTAAGTTATAGGCCACATAATACAGTAGAAAGCCTTTAATAACACTGACGATGCATGTAGTTCCTCTTCATGAACTTCTTTGTACCCCTTATAGAAGAGCTGAACAACTTGGAGAAATGTTTCCATTATCTGACATGGGACAGACATTCAACAAATGATTGTTAATGTAGAAAGATTAAATTTAGAGCCATATTTTCTACAAATCTATGGCAACCATTAAGATGCAAAGCACAGAACTTTTTTTCAAGAGATAACCTGCTACACAGATTGCAATTAGCCAATAGTCTTCAGCTGTAGCACTTTGTGGAGTCATTGCAGCATTGGAGGTGAGGCCATCCTCTCCCCAGTTTCCAATCAATGATTGTACACAGTAGAAATTCTAGTTCCTGGCCCCACTGACACTCATGGACAATCTTTGCACTGGAGCCAACTATTAGGGTGGTTAAGGCCTTCCCAGACATGCACTCAGTACTGAAGGTCCTCCAATCCAATCTTCCTTTCTTCCCCCTCTACTTCACAGGGGTCAGATCTTCATCACAGTCTGAAGCTCTCTCTAACAATTTCTGCCCTATCTACTCACTAACTTTTATCAGGTATAATCCCCAATAAATCTCTTGCACTTCTAATTCAACTTTTTCCTTGTATTTACTTCATTGAAATCTCAGGCTAACTAATACAAAACCTTTCATGATTTACAAATCAAACAGTCCTCATACTCACAGAGTTCTGTATACATAACACTATTTTTTATCCAAATTATATTCTAAATATTTATGTTGCTTTTTTCACTAGGATGCAGACTGCATCACTGATACAATAAATAAATATTGATTGTTAAATGAATTTATCCATTCATGGTTTTAAATTTTAATGAAAATGAATTATATCTGTGTGTAGATTTTTTTTTTTTTTTGCATTTGCACACACAAACACACTAATCTGGTTAAAATCATATTTAAATTCTCATTCAGGGAAATTTTTGGAAACTTCTGCCATTTAAATATTGTAATAAATATCACATAGGATGTGTTTTGAGGAGAAGGCAATGGCACCCCACTCCAGTACTCTTGCCTGGAAAGTCCCATGGATGGAGGAGCCTGGTGTGCTGCAGTTCATGGGGTCGCTGAGTGTTGGACACGACTCAGTGACTTCCCTTTCATTTTTCACTTTTATGCATTGGAGAAAGAAATGGCAACCCGCTCCAGTGTTCTTGCCTGGAGAATCCCAGGGACAGCGGAGCCTGGTGGGGCGCCGTCTATGGGGTCACACAGAGTCGGACACGACTGAAGCGACTTAGCAGCAGCAGCAGCAGCAGAATGTGTTTTGAGCTGAAACTAATTCTCCCATCTCTTCATTTTCAAGTCAGAGGATAATTATGACTATTCCTTTAAAGCACACAAAGAACAAATATACTGAACTTAAAAAAATTAAAAATGGAACCCAAAAAGAAGTGTTAAAAATGAGAAGATAGTTGTAGTGTAGCTTTATACTCTTGACCAATGGTACTGATTACGCTGTTAATAACTAGCTATGAAGAGAACCTGAGCAATTTAATTAATGGAACGTATGAGTCAAACTAATTGGGAAGAAGGTAGAGTAATAACCTATAAGCTTGCAAAGTGATATGATTTCAATAAAAATATATTTGCAATATGACTGTTTTTTACACAACAGACTACTTTCCAAAAGTCAATTCTAAACTTAAAATGCATATATATTAAATTAATGTGCTAGATTTTTAATTTCTAAAATAAGTTCTTACTGAATTAAATTAATTCTAAATTATAATACAATCAACTAAGAATTACAGCATTCAGTTTAAAAGACCACCTACATTTGAAAATGTATAATTCATTTGCATTTCAATTTCTCAGCTTAAACCTTAAATAAATGCTATTCAAATTTACTCTTATGGTCTCTTATTTACATAATGATGACAGACACAAAGATATCACACCACTTTGTTGCTGTGTGATATGGTGTTACTTCTCACAATAGCTGTGAAATGTGTTACCACATTTTAGCTAAAATCCTGTGAATCTGTTAGTATTTTTCTATATGTCAATACAATTCTTATGTGACCATTGTTTACCAAGATACAGAAGGAATAAAAGCAAAATTGAAGATACATCTTATATCCTTAATTAACTTCAAACTAATTAGAAGATTAAAGTTGTGTATCAGACAAAAAGAGCATAATAAAAGTTGAAGCAATGTATCCTTAAGATGAATATTATCTACATCTGCAACTGCTTTATTCATAAAGAAAAGATTGCTGTGCAACCATTGGAAATGGCTCAGACGGTAAAAGTGTCTGCCTACAATGTGAGAGACACAGGTTCGACCCCTGGGTGGGGAAGATCCCTGTGAAATGGCAACCCCCTCCATTTTCCAGTATTCTTGCCTGGAAAATCCCATGGGTAGAGGAGCCTGATAGGCTACAGTCCATGGGGTTGCAGAGTTGGACACGACTGAGCGACTTCACTTCATTTCATTTCACTTCATGTGTTCTTGATGAAGACTTTACAGATAGAATTAATAGAAATTAGAAGAAAATGATTAAAAATAGGAAGAAAATAAGAACTATTATGATATTATGTATGGAAATAAAGGGAAAACTAGAGATGAGTACTCAAAAGTGTAATTAAAAGCAGTGAAAATCAATGTATAGAACCACATTTATAAGAGTGTAAGAATACAGCAGAATTAAAAGGTAAATGAAAAATTTCAAGAAAAAGATTTATAACGGTTAACATGTATTTAAAAGATACATTTAGAAATCGAGAAGGAAGATATCAACTCTCTAAGATAGCAAAAATCATAAATAAAGCAGTCACAAAAAAAGTACAAATTGAGAGTAACATATGCCAAATCTTCATCTTTACCAGTGTTGATAAAAAGAATAGTGGCGCTCCCCAAAAATGTCCACTATCACTGGGACCTGTGAATATGTTGTGGTATGGGTTGAAAGGTGATGGAATTTGTCACCCTAAAATATGTCACTATGGGATAAAGATTATTTTGAGCTAAAGACACTTAGAAAACAGCAGGTGCAAGAAGGGTTCTTTGAACCATCCTTTGTCTTCCTGAAAGCGGGAGATAAAATCCTTGTGAGGAAGATGCCCTCTTGATACCAGATAGAAAGACACATTCTTATCACCAAAGATGGGAAGTTGAGGCCCAGAACGTACTGTAGAGACTCACTAACTTGTAGCAAAGTTTCTGAAATAACTAGGAAAACAATTTTCAGTTCAAGGGGATTTAACTGCCTAACTTCTGGATTCCACTTTTGGGTGGTGAGCCATAGCCCTTGTGGCTGCTCCTGTGTTCTTTCGTCCCTCATCAGCATCCAGGGCAGAAACTCAGGAGTACCTGTCCTACGTAGTCATCTCAGTGTACTTATTCTTGCATCTGAGAGATCTTTATCTTCTGATATTGTCACATACCTTTTTTTTGTTCATGTTTGACTGTTAAAATTCTCTCCAATCCATACCTTGGCAAAGAGAGGACACTTTTTTTAATGGATTCTATCATTTGAGTGCTTTCTGAACTATTAACATAGGAGTAGAATCTCTGAGGACTGCAAAACATTTTTTTTTCCCACTTTGAAAAACTGTTGTGTCATACAAAAAAGTTATTATTTTTTTTTTTTACTGTTCAACAAGTTGTATTGGCACTTTATAGGCACAGTTTATTTATAGGACTTGTGTGGGTAAGAATTCCATTTGAAATGACATTTCTTAAGAGATTTAAGGAAACATTTTACATGGAAGATGTGAAAATACCTCCTCTTTGTCCTCAGATAACCCAAATCTAGATAAAGACACCAGAACTCAGTGAAAAGGAGGGAATCAGACTAATTATCAAAGTTCATAGTTTCTAGAAAAGTTATCATTCTTTTCAGATTATTGAAACTTTAAATCTTACTGATAGATTTCAGGGATATTTTACTTTGTAGAAACAAAGGAAAACTTAGTGTTACAGGCTCATAAATTACATTTTCAACTTGTTTCAGGTTTCTCTAAAATTGAAATGAATTTGTATGAGAAATGTGCTAAATAGTGTTATGAAAAAAGGGGGTTTGTTTGTTGACTTGTGAAGCTTAATTTTTCTCCCAGCTAAAAGATTTTTCCTTGAAACAGATAAAATATTAAATATGTCAAAAATAGTATTGATTCAATAATTCAGTAAAAACATTGAATATCCACTATGTACCAGTTATTGTTACACTGACCTTGGATATAAAAGTACACAATGCAAATAAAAATCCTTACTTTATTAGAACTTGCTCTCTGGCATAAAGCAAGTAAGAATCATAAAATTAAATTCCTTTTATATTATAAATATTATAATATAAAATATTGAATTATTTATATTTTATTTATATAAAATAATTATATATCATTTATATAATATATATTTATATTTTTATAGTATTCATACTTTATATTTATGATTTATTATTTGTTAGCCATAGAGACTTACTTTGGAGTACTGTAATTATTGAATGTATGTTGCCATATCTACAGGTATTAATTAGAGTAACACTTTTTTTGGTCTGGGTGATTATACCAAAGTTAATAGGTCCTGTATATACTGGTCTTTCTTTCTCATTTCTCTTCTCTTTTATAAGTGACTAGCAAATTTGTACTATGTCTACTCAATGGATGAATCAGAATGAGAAATATCTGGTCTGTCTGTTGTTCTGGACTATAATAAACTAACTGCTTTTATTTTTGTCTCTCTTTCGAACAAGTCAATTGAGAAATAATTTCAGTTGTGCTCTTTGGGTGTGATTTCAGTAGCTTTATTGAGAGAAAAGTAGAAGTATATCTCTGACTCTGCAATATATCTCTAATTTATACTAAGTGACCTAACAAACATAGATACAGTTAACATGTAGTGGTAGGGTTTCTAAGACAGCCAACAGTTCGCACGGGCTGAGAAGGCCATTCTGAATGCTATGCAGATGACAAAGTCCAAAAATAAAAGGAGAAAAATTTTTTGAGGAATGAAAACAATTTCCAAAACATCAGACATAAAGTAGTAAAACCAGGAAACACTAGATAACTATAACAAAGAAATATTCACAAATTATTTATTGAATGTCAGCCAGCTGTTGTGCCTTATGCCAGGTCTTGGCAAGGAGTTGGGGATAGTGTAGGCCAGACTTGGTTTTTTTCCCTGTTAAGTTTATGGTCTACTCTGGGATGTCTCCTGGGGGATATTAACATTAAATAAAGAAACAGACACATATAAACAATATTATAAATTATATTATGTGCTGTGGAGGGAAATAATAGAATGTTATGAAAAAAAATCAGTGGAGTGATTTAATGCATATTGGTCAATAAAATAAAGCACTTTTCTTTCTCTGAAATTTAATTTAAGACCTGAAGCATGAGCAGAAAGAAGGCTCTAAGGAGTAAAAAGAGATTAGATCATTCTAGGAAGTAATAGATGGACAGTGTACCTTAACCATAGTTGAGTGAGGAGTGAAATGTGAGTAGGTTTCAGGTTCAGAAGCTTGTAAGGTCATCCTCATCATTTTAATTTTATCCTAACAACAACAAAACCCACCTAAGAGTTTTAAGCAAAGAGAAGTGAAAACATCAGCTTTGAGTTTTATAAGGTATATATTGGCTTTCTATGGCAATAGTCAGAGGATTACAAAGTGGATGTGTAACAGTATATTTGAAAGACAATATTAGTTTCAACCTGATTCTTAAGAGAGGAAATGAAGGGTAATGTAGGATATATATCTATATCATTTCTACCTCTATCTCTACCTCTGCCTCTATCTCTATCTCCACGCCTATCTCTTGTCAGAAGTTATTCTGTTTCCCAATCAACCCTAGACAGGATCAGGGCAGATTATTATTTTTTTAATTGCTTTACTATGTTGCATTAGTTTCTGATGTATAACAACATGAATCAACTATATGTATACATTTATCCTCTCCATCTTGATCCTCCCTCTCACTTCCTAATCCCACCCCTTTAGGTTATCACTGCACTGAGTTGAGCTCCTGGTGTTATACAGCAAATTCCCACTAGCTGCCTATTTTACACATGGTAGTGTGTATAATTGTTGATGCTACTCTCTCAGTTCCTCGCAGCTTCTCCTTCCCCCGCTATGTCCGCAAGTCCATTTTCTACATCTGTGCAGATCATGAGATCTGAAATGATGATAGAGTACAGTGGTACAGATAGGAATAGATACAAATTTGCCACTTGCTTAATTGATAGCTTGGACTTAAGCATATTCAACTACATTAAGCTGTTTTTACTACTTGGCGTTGTACTAATAAATTATACCTTGGCATCAAATAAAAGATATGTATATATATGTATGTATGTATGCATATGTATAAGTGTGTCTAACAAATACAGTTTAAATGCCTTAAAAACATCACTGCCTACTCACTGCTGAGATTCAATCCTTTTAAAAAAGGATCAGCAAAATTTCTGTAAAGGACCAGATAGAAACTATTTAGATAGATGATCTCTGTTGCAACTGATTAACTCTGTCTCTATAGTGCAAAAACTATATTTAAACAAGAGGTCATGGGAAGAATTGGCCAGATTATAGTTTGCCAAACTGTTAGACTTTTAAAAACATAAGATGGAATGGAAAGAAGAGACACTGATATTCAGGTTGAAAGTGCTCCTCTCCAGTAATAACAGAGTAGTAAAAACTTAGTATGATAAGTTAAGAGAAGCTTATCAAATATATGATTTTGAAATACTCCTGAACCACTGTTATTTTTAAGTGATTTTATCTATGACTTGAAGTTGAGCAATTTTGATACTGAAGTTTTTCATATATTTCTGCAGTATTACCTATTGGTATGTGTTGTGGTATATGATTGTCAAAATAACAAACAAACGAAAAAGTGTGAAAAATTGAAATGACAAGATTGTTGAAGTAGCTTCAACATGGTGATGTGCTGAAATCTAGGAGCTGAGGTACACTATGAGTTTTGATATAGTGAAACTTAATCAATACCAGACAGTGACCAATATGTCTGACTACCCAGTGTGCCTAGCAGGCAACACTAAAATTCTTTCAGCACAAATAAGAAAATTGTCAATGAGACTGTCAGAGACCAAAAAAAGAAAACAGAAACGCATTTACAGACTAGCTGATTCTAAGAAAGAATGAAAAATGTTTTGTACAGAACTCCCAGAAAAGATTATCTGTTTTTGGCATTTTTATCTGCTAGTACTCCATAATGCAGCTGAATCAACTGAATATATCCAGTGCTTCATTGGGGCAATTTGATATATATATCCATAAACAGTTATACATACACATGTGTGTGTATTCAAATTTTATTTGCATGTTTGGTGAACAGAATATACTCTTCCCAATGATAGCTACCTTCCACTGCCTGCTGCTGCTGCTAAGTCGCTTCAGTCGTGTCCGACTCTGTGTGACCCCGCAGACGGCAGCCCACCAGGCTCCCCCGTCCCTGGGATTCTCCAGGCAAGAACACTGGAGTGGGTTGCCATTTCCTTTTCCAATGCATGAAGGTGAAAAGAGAAAGTGAAGTCACTCAGTCGTGTCTGACTCTTAGCGATTCCATGGACTGCAGCCTACCAGGCTCCTCCGCCCATGGGATTTTCCAGGCAAGAGTACTGGAGTCGGGTGCCATTGTCTTCTCTGTCCACTGCCTAGAGCATGTGAATATATTACTTCAATGGTAAAAAGGACTTTGCAAGTATGAGGGATTACGGTAAGGATTGGAGATACAATTTTCCTGGATTATTTAAGTGGACCCAATGTGATCACTAGCATTCTTTTAAGAATGAGACAACTAAGTCAGTTGGTATTAGAAGCTAGGACTCAAAGTTGTACTGATGCTAAGAAGCAGTTAGGAGTCAAGGAATACAGGTAGCCTGCAAGAACTAGAAAAGACAAGGAAACAAATTTTCCCTCAAGCATCTAGAGAGAATGCAACCCTACTGACACTGTGATTGGAGATTTCTGACTTTCAGAACTCTAAGAAATTAAATTTGTGCTGTTTTAAGTCATTAAATTTGAGATAATTTGTTACAGTAGCACTAGGAAACTAATGTAATATGCGAAGTCAGTCATGCCCTGAATTACTTAGAAGTCTTTTTCCTAGGAGTCTTATATTTTGGCTGCTGTGGTTGTCATAATTTTGTGGGCAATTAATTATGGAACTCATTTGTCATATTGTGTTTGATGTGGCTGAGCTTTCAATCTGAAAATTTAAACTTCTGAGAGATATTTTTAACTTGCTTTTTATGTAAGTTATTTTATTTTTTATCATCCATGTGTAAAACTCAGTGATATAATGCAGTTACAGGATGCAACATTATTTGAAATGTGAAACCAAATAAATTAGATAAAAATGATTCATGTTTGTTATTATGAAAGCAAGAGATCAGAATACAGTAATACCAGCAAAGCATTTGCTACTTTTGATAGGCTAAGAATTTAATTTTCAGCAAAAGTACATTCCCACTTTTGTTTTGTAATAAAATCTCAATTTCAGGAAACACTGAAATGTAAACAGGAAATAGGTGTCAGCCTCAGGTCAGACCTACATCACACAGTTTATTTACTTGCACCAAGTATTTCACAATTGTTATCTTTAAACTAAATAATTATCTCTCGGATTTCTTCTTAGGATTAGACACAACTTTTGTATGTGCAATATTTTTATATTTCCTTTAAGGGATACTAAATACAAGTAAGGAAACGTGTAAAAAGTGACGGATGTTGGAAACAATCTTGAGCTAGGAAGCAGCACGAGGAAATTGAAATACTTGAAAGATAGGTTATATCAAATGATATTGGATGAAGAGAGAGAAAAGGGATATGTTGTATTTTAGTTAGCTGTCTCCAGTCTCTCCCCATTTTCTGTCCAATCAAATGCTTGGTATCTTTTGAAGAAAACAAAAGAAACAGGCAACAATAGCAACATCAAAAATAGCCAAAAGGAATAGAACTGAAAACTATTTTGATGATAAATATTGTTACAACATAAATTTTAGATAATTAAATGAATGAGAGTTAAGATCATATTTTATAGTTACAAGTAATTGTGACTGAGGAGACAAGCAATACCAGGAACAGATTCTAAATTGCTACAGAAGGAAAAAAAAAATAAGACTACGTAAAAGCATGAAATTCAACACTAGAAAAAATAGAAATAGGAGGGGAAAACAACTACTTAGTAATCAGACTACAGAAGTAAGGGGAGGCTTAACAACTAAGAGAAATAGGCCAAACAATAAACACAGTGATCTGTATTGATATTTATTCTTAAGAAACTATTTGGATAATTTTTGTATTTGACAATGGTATTTGTATTGGTGGTGCTAAGTCATGTCTGACTCTTGAGACCCCATGGTCTCTAACCCACAAGGCTTTTCTGTCCACAGGATTTCTTAGGCAAGAGTACTAGAGTGGGTTGCCATTTCCTTCTCCAGGGGATCTTTCCAACCCCAGGGATGGAACCTGCATTTCCTATATAGCAGGTGGATTCTTTACTGCTGAGCCACCCTATATGCTATAAACTACACTAAATATTGGGAATGCAGCTTATGTTTGGTGATGGAAGAGTCCAGACACATGTAAATATTTTTGCTGTGAAGATAATGAACTGGAAAAGAAGTATAGAATGTGAAATGGTGTAGAAAGGTAGATATTATTTTAAAGAGAGTTGTCAGGAAAGGCCTTTCAGTTAAGTTTATATTAGAATAGAAATATGAAAGAAGGTCAAGGTGCAGAGTATAGAAAACTGTGGGAAAAGAGTTAAAAGCAGATAGAACCATATGTGAAAAGGCCCTGAGACAAAAGCATGCTAGATGTGTTAAAATAATAGCTAGCATTACTGAACCAAAGGGTTTCCCTGATAGCTCAGTTGGTAAAGAATCTGTGTGCAATGCAGGAGACCCCAGCTCAATTCCTGGGTATGGAAGATCCTCTGGGGAAGGGATCAGCTACCCACTCCAGTATTCTTGAGCTTCCCTTGTGGCTCAGCTGGTAAAGAATCTCCTGCAATGTGGGAGACCTGGGTTCAATTCCTGAGTTGGGAAGATCCCCTGGAGAAGGGAAAGGCTACCCATCCAGTATTCTGGCCTGGAGAATTCCATGGACTGTATAGTCCATGGGGTCTCAAACAGTCAGACATGACTGAGCAACTTTCCCTTCATTTCACTGAACCAAACCATTGTCTTCTCACAGTAAAATCAATATACTGATATGAGGTTTGGGTTAAGGAAAGTGTAGCATTTATTGGAGGGTGCCAAGCAAGTAGTGCAGGCAACTAGTGCTTAAAAGACCCAAATTGCCCAATGGCTTTCAGGGAAAAGTTTCTAAAGATGAGGTGAGAGGGGTTGTGTGTGATCCGCCTATGGACATTCTTCTGAT
Organism: Budorcas taxicolor; assembly: GCF_023091745.1. Taxonomy (NCBI): domain Eukaryota; kingdom Metazoa; phylum Chordata; class Mammalia; order Artiodactyla; family Bovidae; genus Budorcas; species Budorcas taxicolor. The sequence goes on from NC_068910.1 coordinate 95,221,639, forward strand.
TAATCAGTGGTGAGGTAATTGGGAATCAAAATCATCAACCTTCTAGTTCAATCCAGAGTGAGGGTCTACCTGCTGTGGGCAGCATAGAGTTAACTTGTTACCAGGTGGGGGTTTCAGTATCTACTGAATAGCTCAGATGATTTGGCTCAGAAGATTATCTGTGGCCCTTGAGGAGGATATGAAGGTCCTTGACTTTGCTTAGTGACTGGACTATCACTTTGTCTTGCTTAACTCTTTTCCTTTATTTCTGCATTTTCTCCCTTCTCTAATTAAAAGCATTTTTGGGAACTTGGAAAAACCTAGGAAGCTAATGTTTTTCTATAAACAAGAGATAGGCAGAGAGCATGGAGGGATCTGTCCTTGGAAGGCCCTGTAGGATCCTTCTTGGTTACACTAGGAATCCATTGTGGTTTGTATAAGGAGAGGAGGGAGTCCTGGAAGAAGTCTAGGCCAGAGAAGTAGATCTGGGAAAGATTAAACACACCAGCAATTCAAAGGAATAAATTACATATTTTATTCTGAGTGAGATGGGAAATACTTGCACCCTCTTGAGCTGAAAAGTGCTGTATTAAAATTTGTTTTGAAAGAATAAATGTTGATATTGTGTGGTGAGTAATATAGAGTTCCAGAAAAACAGAAGCAGCAGGCACCATTGCAACAGATGGGTAGGAGATAATAGTATCTGTATTAGTTTGCTAGGGCTGCTATAACAAATTACCATTGTCTCACTGTTTCACACTGCTTGGTGAACCCAGGGTAGGCAGGGTGGTAGGCAGGAAAGCTGGAAGAAAACTTGAGGTGATGTAGGAACTGTAGATATGTTTATTCTTTCCATGTAACCGTCAAAAGGGCTTCCTCAGGTGGGTCTTATATACTTGTACAGAAAAAAAGTGGTCATGGCCAAGCAAGTATAATGTGAAGTGCATGCACAGTGGTATGTATAAGTGATCTCAGCTATTACATAACTATGCAAAGTCATTGTTTACATATTGTGGGCTGATTGATAGGATGTGAGAGCATGGGGCAAGACAGCCTTGCTGGCACCATTTAGCCACATGCTATTTTCCCCACAACAATAGATTGGTTAGTTTGTATGACAAAAATTTATTTTCTCACAGTTTCAGAGGATAGATGTCTAAAATTAAAGTGTTGTCAGGTCTGGTTTCCTCTGAAGTCCTTCCCTTGGCTTGCAGATGGCTGCTTTCTAGCTGTGTCTTCCCAAGGATTTTCCTTTGTGCTCATACATCCCTGGTGTCTCTTTGTGTGTTTTATCTTCTTTTCTTATAAGGGCACCAGTCCAAATGAATTATGGCCCAGACTAATGGTCTCAATCTAATTTTGTAAAATCTTTAAAGGCCCTATTCCCAAATAGAGTCATATTCTGAAGTACTTGGGGTTGGGGCTTCAACATAGGAATTTGGAGAGGACAGAGTGCAACCCATAAAAGTACTGTAGACTCAGGAGGTGGTAGTGGAAAAGATGAATAGTCAGATCTAAGAAAAATATTAGAGCAAATAAAAGATTTACTGACTAAATGGGTATTCAGTGTCAAAGACATATGTGATGTTTTTGATCCAAGAACTAAAAAATGAAATTGCTAACAATTGGGATGTGGCAGAACAGGAAGGAGTAAGTTTGCAATCTGAGTGGGGTAGCAAGAATTTAATTATTATGATATAAAATTTGAAATGCCCTCTAGATATCCAAGTGAAGATGTTAACCAGACAACAAAATACACAAGATGCCTTAGAAATATCCTTATTAGAGACTGTGAAATGTTATGAGCCCAGCTGTGATGGGATTCTAGCCTGGGAGCTGGTGTAGGTGAGAGCAGAGTAAGTGTAGGCCAAGGAATTCAATGAATTCACTATACACACCACAGTTTTTTCTTTCCTAGAGCCTAATAGAACAATCTATATTTTTATCACCTTTTTTCCCATTTTCCTGAAAAGATGATGAATACAAAATAAAACAAAAAACAACATATTATTATCTGCAGCAATATCTTATTTATATTTCTGCCAAATATTGCTTCCTTTCTGCATAGTTTTTATTTTTACCTTGAAATTTAATTTTTAATCGTTCATTCAACTTCTTGCTATCACAATAAATAATGTGTTAAGCCCTTTCTATGTGTTCAGTTCAGTTGCTCAGTCATGTCTGGCTGTTTGTGACCCCATGAATAGCAGCGTGCCAGGCCTCCCTGTCCATCACGAACTCTCGGAGTTCACCCAAACTCATGTCCATTGAGTCGGTGATGCCACTCAACCATCTCATCCTCTGTTGTCCCCTTCTCATCCTGCCCTCAATCTTTCCCAACATCACGATCTTTTCAAATGAGTCAGCTCTTCACATCATGTGGCCAAAGTATTGGAGTTTCAGCTTCAACATTAGTCCTTCCAATGAACACTCAGGACTGATCTCCTTTAGGATGGACTGGTTGGATCTCCTTGCAGTCCAAGGGACTCTCAAGAGTCTTCTCCAACACCACAGTTCAAAAGCATCAATTATTTAGACACTTATAAATGCTAGCAGGACAAGGGTTGCAGATACCAATAAGAAGGCAGATTTTTCAGAAATTGTGAAAAAGAACCCCTGAACATGCTAGAAAGGAAGAAAAGGATACAGAGCATGGAGGCATTATGCTTTCTAGAAAAGCAATCAAAAACAGGAACAAACACATACATATATAAAGACAAACCACAGAATTATAAATAGATATACACAAATCCATCTATACTGGGATGGAAGGATATTTAACAGAAGGACAAAGGGGAAAAAAAAAAAAACACAACCCTGTACATACTACGTTTTCAGAATAAATACCTTGTGTAAACTGTTTGGGTTATTTTTTTTTTTTTGGAAAGAAAAGGAAATATGTTTTTGAATCTCTTGTTATGTAAGTGCCTACATAAGAGTTTCAATTTTCCCTCTTGGCCTACAAACCTAAAGAGTTTACTGCTTGGGCCTTTACTGAATATGTTTGCTGACTTTTGGTTTAGGGTTTTTCAGTATTTTTATATGACATATTACAGTAGTTGTTATTCAGTTTTCTCCAGATCAAATAAATTAGCTTTCTCACTATCCAAAAGTATTTAAACTATCATTCATTAGCATGTAGTTTTCAACACACCAAAAGAAATATTGGTTAGTTTTACTTTGCAAGCAAACTAGAAATTGATTAATGAATAGATTTCTCAAATATAGTCTTAATATTTCCTGAATATTGATTTATGAGATGGTAGGATTAAATCCTATAATTAGCTGAGTTACACCTGTCATACATTACTGGATCTCTTCATGTTAACGGTTGAAAGAAAATCAAGCATGTCCTAGAACTGTCAACATAAAAAGTTTCACCCTACAGATCTTTTTGATTTTTATTTTGTTCTCTATGGGAAAGTAGATATCTTGACAAAAAGTAGATACCTTCTTTGGCATGGCACCAATGAATTGAAAATTTTTTCTGACCATTGGTAAATTAGGTAATATTAGTGTAATTCCTTGCATATTTTAAGTCAGTCAGTGTTGGAAGATGCAGCTTGGTGGGATTTGATAACCGTTTAGAATATTTCAACATGCACATAAAATGTGATATTTCCTTTGTGTACTTCCACTCTACATAGAGTGTTTTAAAAATACAACTACTATAGCATTTAGCAGATACTAATGTATATATTGTAAATATTTTTTCAGATATATCACTCTCTGTAGGATGCCAATTCACAGCAGTTTTCTTGTCTGTGCTTTAAAAAGGCCAACATTTTGTGATGTAGGTCTTGGTTCTAACACTTGCTTTTTCTTGAAAATAAATTCTCCTTTAACATTAATTTCAAATGTCCTGTGTTTTATGCATCTTAAAAGTTCATTTGAAGTTAGCACACCCTGTGCTTTGAAACAATTGTATGTGGGCAGAAATAATATGCTAGAGGCTGCCATTGATCATATCCATTGCTACTTATATTCCAGCTTCATTGTAAGAGGAGCTCAGGATCAAATTACTGTATGTCAGTGGGCATATTGTAAGGAAAAATTAACACTAAAGCTGTAGTTCTTTGTGATACTATAAAATGTCTTGGTTTCCCTTTTCCCACTTTTATCTATTTATATTTTCTGTGTTTAGTAAATTTAATGCTTGAATATACATTCTGATGCCATTTTATAGCATCAAACACCTTTTATCTTTTACCTGATTCACCCATTAGAAATACTTTTCTTTTCACAAGAGATCATAGCTGTTTAGGACAGTTCTGGATTGTGTACTACTACTACTAAAGAAATAGGAGAAAGAACCAAAGTACTCAGATAATTTTTATACTTTTTATGAGGTTGCCATTTTCAGTATTACATCAGTCAAGCATACTAAAGCACCAGAAGTCTCTGGGGACAGGTAGAGATGGTCGATCATTGCATTAAAGATAAGAAATCATCTACATGCATATAGTACATACACAAATAAAATTCTAAAATTTGTAAAGCCTTCATTTGGAAAAAAGTTTTGTATTTGGAGGAGTATGCAACTTGTGACCATAAACAAAAACATTCAAGTGTCATCAGGCCTTATCTGAAGCTTTATTCCTTTTTCCTATAGCAGCAAATGAAAGTCAAGTTAAGGGAACATAATTCAAGGGAACCCATAACAGATGTTCTTTTCCACTTATATTTGATCACCATATGACATAAGGCTACTTACACATCAGGCTCCGTTTAGATGATGTCATCAGTTTAGTTTAGTTCAGTCACTCAGCTGTGTCCAACACTTTGTGACCATGTGGATGACAGCAAGCCAGGCTTCCCTGTCCTTCACCAACTCCTGGAGCTTGCTCAAATTCATGTCCATTGAGTGGGTGATGCCATTCAACCATCTCATCCTCTGTCATCTCCTTCTCTTCCTGCCTTCAAACTTTCCCAGAATCAGAGTCTTTTCCATTGAGTCAGTTCTTTGCATCAGGTGGCCAGAGTATTGGAGCTTCAGGATCAGTCCTTTCAATGAATATTCAAGATTGATTTCCTTTAGGATGGAATGGTTTCATCTCTTGTAGTCCAAGGGACTCTTAAGAGTCTACTCCAACACCACAGTTGGAAAGCTTCAATTTTTTGGCACTCAGCTTTCTGTATGGTCCAACTCTAACATCCATACATGACTACTGGAAAAAAGCATAGCTTTGACTAGACAGACTTTTGTCGGCAAAGTAATGTCTCTGCTTTTTCATATGCTATCTAGGTTGGTCATAGCTTTTCTTTCAAGGAGTAAGGGTCTTTTAATTTCATGGCTGCAGTCACCATCTGCAGTGATTTTCAAGTCCAAGAAAATAGTCTCTCACAGTTTCCATTGCTTCCCCAGATATTTGCCATGATTTGATGGGACCAGAGGTCATGATCTTAGTTTTTTTTAATGTTGACTTGTAAACCAGCTTTTTCACTCTCCTCTTTCATTTCATCAAGAGGCTCTTAAGTTCACCTTTGATTTCTGCCATAAAGGTGGTGATATCTGAATATCAGAGATTATTGCTGTTTCTCCAGGCAATCTTGATTTAAGCTTGTGCTTTATCCAACCCAGCATTTCACATAATGTACTCTTCATAGAAGTTAAATAAGCAAGGTGACAATATGAAGCCTTCACATAATTGTTTCCCAGTTTGGATCAAGTCTATTGCTTCATATCTGGTTCTCACTGTTGCTTCTTGATCTGGATACAGATTTCTCAGGAGGCAGGTCAGGTGGTCTGGTATTCCCATCTTTTGAAGAATTTTCCACAGTTTGTTGTGATCATCGCAGTCAAAAGCTTTGGCGTAGTCAACAAAGCAGATTCTTTTTTGGAACTCCCTTGCTTTTTCTATGATCCAAAAGACGTCGGCAATTTGACCTCTGGTTCCTCTGCCTTTTCTAAATCCAGCTTGAACATCTGGAATTTCACAGTTCACGTACTGTTGAAGCCTGGCTTAGAGAATTTTGAGTATGACTTTGCTAGCATTTGAGATGAGCACCATTGTGCAGTAGTTTGAACGTTCTTTGGCATTGCCTTTCTTTGGTATCGAAATGAAATCTGACCTTTTCCCATCCTGTGGCCACTGCTGAATGTCCCACATTTGCTGGCATAATGAGTGCAGCACTTTCACAGCATCATCTTTTAGGATTTGAGCTAGCTCAACTGAAATTCCACCACCTCCATTAGCTTTGTTCATTGTGATGCTTAACAAGGCCCACTGACTTCTCATTCCAGTATGTCTGGCTCTAGGAGAGTGACCACATCATTGTGGTTTTCTGTTCTTTTTTGTATAGCTCTTCTGTGTATTCTTGCCACTTCTTTATATCGTCTGCCTCTGTTAGTTCTTTACCGTTTATGTCCTTCATTGTGCCCATCTCTGCATGAAATATTTCCTGGGTATCTCACATTTTCTTGAAGATATATTTAGTCTTTCCCATTCTATTGCTTTCCTCTATTTCTTTTTATCATTCACTTAAGAAAGCTTTCTTATCTCTCCTTGCAATTCTTTGGAACTTTGCATCCAGATGGGTATATCTTTCCTTTGATCCTTGGCATATCACTTCAATTACTTTCTTGGCTATTTGCAAGGCCTCCTCAGACAACCATTTTGCCTTTATACATTTATTTTTCTTGGGTATGGTCTTGATCACAGCCTCCCGTACAACGTCACAAATGTCTTTCCATAGTTTTTCAGGCACTCTATCAGATCTAATCCCTTGAACAAATTTGTCCTTTTCACTGTATAATAATAAGGGATTTCATTTAGGTCATACCTGACTGGCCTAGTGGTTTTCCCTTCTTTATTCAATTTAAGTCTGAATTTGGCAATAAGAAGTTCATGACTTGAGCCCCAGTCAACTCCCGGTCTTGTTATTACTGACTATATAGTGTTTCTCCATCTTCAGCTGCAAAAAATATAATCAATCTGATTTTGGTATTGACCATCTGGTGATGTCCATGTGTAGAGTCTTCTTTTGTGTTGTTGAAAGAGGGTGTTTGCTATGACCAATGCATTCTCTTGGCAAAACTGTTAGCCTTTGCCCTGCTTCATTTTGTACTTCAAGGACAAACTTACCTATTACTCCAGGTATGTCTTGAATTCCTACCTGTGCATTCTAGTTCCCTGTCATGAAAAGAACATCTGTTTTTGATGTTAGTTCCAGAAAATCTTGTAGGTCATCATAGACCCATTCAAATTCAGCTTCTTCAGCATTATTGTTGGGGCATTGACTTGGATTAATCCGATATTGAATGACTTGCCTTGGAAATGAACAGAGATCATTCTGTCATTTTTGAAACTGCACCCAAGTACCGCATTTCAAACTCTTTTGTTGACTATGAGGGCTACTTCATTTCTTTGAAGGGATTCTTGCCCACAATGGTAGATTTAATGGTCATCTGATTTAAATTCACCCATTCCAGTTGGTTTTAGTTCACTAATTCCTAAAATGTTGATGTTCACTCTTTCCGTCTCCTGTTTGACCACTTCCAATTTACCTTGATTCATGGAACTAACTGTCCAGGTTCCTATGCAATATTACTCTTTACAGCATTGGACTTTTATCACTGTCACCTCCATAACCGGATGTTGCTTTCTTTTTGGCTCCATCTCTTCCTTCTTTCTGTAGTTAATGTCATAAGTTTGTCAAATTAACTAAATGATTTTTCAAAATCTCAGTGTCAGATAAACTGATTGTGTGTGTATGTTAATTGCTAAGTCATGTCCGACTCTTTGTGACCCTATGGACTTTTGCCCACCAGGCTCCTCTGTCCATGGGATTCTCCAGATAAGAAATTAGAGTGGGTTGCCACTCCCTCCTTCAGGGGATCTTCCTGATTCAGGGATCATACCCTTGTCTGCATCGCAGGGAGATTATTTACCACTGAGCCCCCTGGGAAGTCCTGTTTGACTGGAGGGACATATAAAACTATGCACTTAAATTCTAGTATCAAATAGACAATAGACTCCTATTATAAAATGTTTACTTATCATCACTTATATTTTTAACTCTGTGTATAATTAACTATAAATCCGAGTAACTCTGACCTTTCACACAGCCCTTAAAGCAGTTTGCATCTTCATCCTTTCCCCTATTTAGATAGCATTGCTATTTTTAAGTTTGTGAATTGTCCTAGGCAAGAAATATTGAAGAAAAGCATTTGTGTTTATAATTAGAAATTATATGAATAAGCAACACTAATATGAGAAGATTTATTTGACAGAAGTGCATGAATTAGTTAGATATTGTTGAAAAGTAAGGCCAAATATATGAATCCTTGTACAAGGAGAAAAAAAAAAAAAAAAACCCTTATAAGTAAAACTTGTAACATGCCAATTTGGCTTTTAATATGATTAATAAAAATGAATTCTTTTTGCTTACTTGGCAAAAGGAATACTACCTATTCAAGAGTCTTTTAAGGTCACCAGTATCTTGCTTTCCTCAAGCAATAATGTAAATAAATCAAACGTGGAAAGACAAGTGAACCACGGAAAAAATCCAACTCTAAACATAGGCATATGGACATTCCCTGGCAATTTAATAAAGTGCACACCTCCATAAAGGACTTGGAAACCCAGGATCACTTAGGTAGTAGTAATTAATTGAAGTGATGAAAGCCAAGTTTTCTATTTTGGATCTGTTATGTGGCCACACATATTTCTGCTGAATCTACAGTTGGAATCATGGGATTAAAATTTGGTTGCTGCAAGAAAGAATACAATTAAGAGTTAAACATTAGCAAGTTTAAGAATCAGGGGTGGCTATTTGGGGACTGAGTATTTTCTTTTTTTAGAATCTACATTCTCCTTTCTCATATTCAGAATTGATTGAGAAAAAATAGAGATTGAGAGAGAGAGAGGGAGAGAGAGACAGAGGGAAGTTACAGAGATTTAGACAGCCAAAAATAATGCCTAGAGATTGTAAAGAGAATCTCTGGAAAGCACAGAAATACATACATTACCACCCTCATATATTCCACAGTTTTTAGACTTACTGACATATTTTATATAATACCTTGAGATCATCGAAGCAAAGGTGTTGCAAAAATGCAAAACGAAAGATCTCAGTGGAAAAAAAGAAAAATGTGGGTTAGTTCATACAGAAAGAAAATATTGCTCTATAATCGTTAAAAGTTTTGGTTTTCTTAGAGTTGGGAAGTTAGTGAAAGAAATAAATTGCAACACAAAGCAGAAAGTGCTCAAAATCTTTCAAGATTCTTATTACTTTCCTTCTCTCAGCCACTCATCCTTGGCAAGTCAAGGTAAGTACGTTCTATTATATAAACGTATGTAAGAAAGTGGAGAAAAAGACAGTACAATTTCATTGAGAGTATCTCAATACTTACGTTAGGAGATCTGCAGTCTCTCTTAAATGCAGTATTTTCTAACATTTGCTACGGAAATTTAACACATCCTACTACTTTCTTCCCATGCTTTTTACATTGCAAGGATTTTAAATAGGCTTATTCTGTCCCTCAATTACTTTACTTACATAAGGCATACTGTGATTAGTAAACTCTTTGTTAAGCAACTTAATCTGGTTAAAGGGTTTAAAATGTTATTTTAAGAGGTCAGGATGCATAGATTAGGAGCTTCATGCATCAGATGTGTTGGCCCCAGAGATACTGTTTCATCTTAACCATTGTCAGGAGTGGGCAGGTGATGAGAACAAACAGTTGGCATACTGCTCCTATATTCTGAGCAAAAGAGAAGACATTGGATTTAACATCTTCAGAATCACTTCAGTGGGCTTCCCAGGAGGTGTAGTGGTAAAGAATCTGCCTGCCATTGCAGGAGATGCAAGAGACTGGTTCAGTCCCTGGGTCAGGAAAATCCCCAGGAGTTGGAGATGGTAACCCACTCCAGTATTTTTGCCTGGTCAATTTCAGGGACAGCATATGCTGTTGGGCTACAGTCCATGGTGTCACAAAAAGTCAGACACAACTGAGTGACTAAACACACACACAAATCACTTTAAATCTAGTATATTTTACTTGCTGAATATAAAGCAGGATTCCATGGGCTAGTGTATGAGTAAGATGAAATGAGTAGGGTCCCTGGCCTCATATGCTGATGTGATACAGCACGGCAAATAGGCATGTGTAAAACTGAGGCAGCCGGTTGATTGAAAGTAAGAGAGAAACACAGGTGTGGATTGAGTGAGAGAGTATTCAGATTCGTGATTATAAACTTGTGTGGCACCTCAGAAAGCATTTCGTATTCTGAAGGTCTTAAACTTGTTTGTCCATAAGTCTTTATGGGGAAGTGTAATCTTCCACTATAGTACTTTTCAGAAATAATTTTGAAAATGTTATTTTTCTACCCAGATATATACATACATATGTATATGCACATGTGTTCTGTGCTATTTTTCCTTCTGCAGCTCCTTTAATTATGACTTCTCTTCCTCTTTGTTTTTCTTCTTCTCTTTCTCCTTACTCTCCTTTTAATTTATTTTTTTTCCCCAAGCAGTATGTTTTAAAGTAGATGCTCCTCTTATGTTGAAGGCTCAAAGATCATGTTGGATAAATGGAACTAGTTTAAATTCCATCCTTGAGGCATGACCAGTAAAGAAGAGTCCTCAGTGTTTCAGAGAAATTTTATAAGGGGTTTTAACACATGGATGACCAGAAACTTATTTAACACAATATATAAACAACTACTGTATGTAGTGAAGATTTGGATATTCAGTTTAGGAAGTACTGATGCATAGAAGTCTACACCAAAATGGATAACACATACAAGATAGAAAATAAAAACACTCCTTTCCTGGATGTTCAGTTTTATTTAAACTTTTCTGACTATTTTTTTTAATAGCTCTGTCCAGAATCTCTCTGAATTGCAGACTGTGTGTCCCATTAGAATAATAGCTTCAGAAAGGGCTAGTGCAGCTACCCAAAGGACACTAGAGTTTTGTGATCAGTTTCTGATGAGTGTCAATTGAAGGACATATTGCTGGACACTTTGCAGTGATCATAGTGGGCTATCTTAACAAATAGTTGTTAGTCATGTGTGTGAAATGTTGCTGAATAAGACTAGATGATAATAATTTGTACTTAATAGTCAAATGTTTTTGCATAATTTTAAGATATATATAGAATTTTCAAAAATGGACTAAAACCAATGATAATATGTATTTAATTCTGTTCAGATGCCCTTTGAGTTTATCACTATCTGGTAGAGTCATGCCATTGACAGTAACAATGCTCACGATACTTGCATCATCAGAACAACACACATCTCTGCATAGGTACTGTAGAATTAGGGGTAAACATTTCAACCTGTCGTATTTTCTACTGTAACATTTGGGTATTGGAATTCACAATGTTTTACTTTCAATTATCTTCCTCCTTTACCGTCTCTATTTTATTGATACACTGTTAAATTGATGTGGATTTTTCTGAAATGATTTGTGCAGGTTGGTTATGGTATCTGTCTGTTATTCCAGACTAGGAATATTACAAAATATTTGTTATACAAAAGGAATGAAATGTTTTATAAGCTTGAAAAGTGCTACATGTAAAGAGGTAAAAAATTCTTACCTTGACTGAGTTCCATAGGTATCAGAGACTGCTAGACAGAGTAAGAAGTTTGCATTGGTTATCTAAAACCCTCCTATTGACAGATGAGGCTGAGTCCTAGAATGATTACATTTCTTTCCAATGGTGACATGAACATTAGAACAATGATGGGAGTAGAAAATATGTCTTAAAAGTAAAATGTTTTCAACATTAACAGGCATATGTAAGCCACATAGATCAGAAACTTGTTTTAACAATCAGGAACTGGGGTGGGAAAACTTGCCTATATGAAGTTGCATAAAATGTATATCCCTGCTCCAAGTTCTATAGTCAGATATTTCCCTACAGTAGGTCTTTATGCATTTTTATAATTTTTCTGCTTTATATTTTGTGCTGGTAATGCCCCAAATACCCATGATTACTATGATGTCAAAGACATAATGATTTTTATTATAGTTATTAGCTTTAAAACTTTGATTCACATTCAGAAGTACATAATAAACTCCACTAGTCACACATAACACATTGGAAATGATTTTCAAAGGTGTGATCAAGTTAAACACACATTTCTCTGTTCTGATCAAAGGACTGAAGTATCAAATAAATACCAAACAAAAGTGCAAATTATGTGTTCATACATAAAGGGTAAAATAGCTTTCCATATATTATCATTTTATTTGGATTTGATTTATAAAACTTCAGTTTATCTTTCAGTGTGTTCTAGTTATTATAAATTAAACAAAATTAGATGCACTTGTTATTTATAGTATGTTGCTGAATTAAAGCAATAGTAACATTTTTTGTTGTTGTTAAAATTGCAGTGTTTTCCTTATTTCTTATTTCAAAATGTGAAAGTCACTACACTTATAGTGAATCATGGCAGAAGAAAGTAGGGAGATTTATGTAGTCTCAAGCAAGAGACAAACTATGAATAGGAAAACCTGGCTCAGTTCCAACATAGATTTCCAATTTTTTACCTGATTAGTTGTGAGATAATTTTAAATGGAAGTAAGGAGTGCTTCACCTTCTAAAATAGACCAGAAAATGCTGATGAAGTCTTTTGTTCTCATTTCCGATATCAATGCAAATAGGAAAGAAGTATTTTCTTTTTTATCTCTCATGCAAAATACATAGAGCTAACAAAGGAATTGAAAATATTCTATGAAGTTATTTTAAATATATATATGTTATATATGTATATATATCATAACAGAAATAAAATACTTCTGCAAAATTTTAGCTTTCACTATATTCATTTGGAATTACCCTAAGGACATTGGCATCCTTCAACACACATGAAATGATAATGTTAAATTTTTCACCCAAAAGAATAAATTATTATATTTAAATACAATTGCTCTGAAATAACAGTTTTGACTAAAAAGAAAACGAACAAACAAAACAAAACAAAAAAAAACATGTGTTGGCGCTTCCTTCCAGAAAGATAGATCAGATACATTTCCCCATATTCTGCATAGTAGGAAATAAAACAAACAAACAAAATATATCCTTCCTGCTAGTATAAAAATCCTGGATATTATGTGTAAAACAAACATAATCAGAGTAAAAAAAATTAGAAAGAAAAAAGTAGAAAATGTAGTTATCTCTGGACATAAACACAAATATGATTTTGAATTCCCTAGCTTTTCAGACTATAATACAATTTCACTTATTTCACATGCTAGTAAGGTTACACTCAAAGTTGTTCACACCAGGCTTCGGTAGTACATGAGCCGAGAACTTCCAGATGTACAAACTGGGTTTAGAAAATGCAGAAGAACCAGTGATCAAATTGCCAACATCCACTGAATCATAGAGAAAGAAAGGGAATTCCAGAAAAACATCTACTTTTGCTTCCTTGACCATGCTACAGCCTTTGTGTGGATCACAACAAACTGGAAATTTCTTAAAGAGGTGGGAATACCAGAACACATTACCTGTCTCCTGAGAAACCTGTGTGCAGGTCATGAAGCAAGTTAGATCAAGACATGGAAAAATGGACTTCTTAAAAATTGGGAAAGGAATATAACAAGGCTGTGTATTGTCACCCTGCTTATTTCACTTCTATGCAGAGTATATTATGCAAATGCTGTACTGGATGAATCATAAATTGGAATAAAGATTCCTGGGAGAAATATCAACAACCTCAGATATGCAGATGACCACCCTAGTAGCAGAAAGCAAAGAGAAACTAAAGAGCTTCTTGATAAGAATGAAAAAATAGAATGAAAATGCTGGCTTATCCCAGTGCACCAGCCCCAAGCATCCTGTATCCTGCATCGAACCTGGACTGGTGATTCATTTCTCATATGATATTATACATGTTTCAATGCCGTTCTCCCAAATCATCCCACCCTCTCCCTCTCCCACAGAGTCCAAGAGACTGTTATATACATCTGCATCTCTTTTGCTGTCTCGCATACAGGGTTATCATTACCATTTTTCTAAATTCCATATTTATGTGTTAGTATGGGGAGGGAGGTGGAAGGTGGGTTCAGGAGTGGGAACTTATGTACACCTGTGGCGGGTTCATGTTGATGTATGGCAAAACTAAAACAGTATTGTAAAGTAAAAAAAAATAATAATAATAAAAAAAAAATGCTGGCTTAAAACTCAATGTTCAAAAAGAAAAAAAAAAAGTAAGATTGTGACATCCAGTTCCATCACTTCATGGCAAATAGAAGGAGGAAAAAAATGGAAGCAGTGAGAGAATTTATTTTCTTGAACTCCAAAATCACTGCAGCCACAAAATTAAATGTGCTTGTTCTTTGGAAGGAAAGCTACAGTAAACCTAGATAGCATATTTAAAGGCAGAGATATCACTTTGTCAACAAAGGTCCATATAGTCAAAGCTATGGTTTTTCCAATAGTCATACATGGATGTGAGAATAGGACCATAAAGAAGGCCTGAGCACTGAGAAATTGATGCTTCTGAATTTGGTGCTGGAGTAGACCCTTGAGAGTCCCTTGGACAGCAAGGAGATCAAACCAGTCAGCCCTAAAGGAAATCAACCCTAAATATTCATTAGAAGGACTGATGGTGAAGCTGAAGTTTCAATACTTAGGCCATTTGATACAAAGAGCTGATTCATTGGAAATGGCCCTGATCCTGGAAATGATTGAAGGTAAAAGGAAAAGGGGACAGTAGAGGATGAGATGGTTGTATAACATCACCTACTCAATGGCCATGAATTTGAACAAACTCTGGGAGATATTATTGAAGGACAGAACAACCTGGATGCTACAGTCTGTAGGGTTGCATAGAAACAGACATAAGTTAGCCACTGAACAGACACAACAAAGCTTTTCATTTTGCCTCAGTTAACAAAAATGGGTGCCAAAGAATCCAATAACTTGAAAGTACCAATGGACACAGAAAATAAGTTGTCCAAACAAATCCTGCTTTTTATACCCAAAGACCAGGAAATAGGGAAATAGGAAACTTATCTAGACCAGCCACCTTTAGAAAATGACTGCACCATTACCCCGAACATACAAAAACAAACAAACTAAACACAGCAAACTGTGGCCACCCAGACCCAAATCACCAATGGCCAGGGGATGACCACAGATTTCTCCTTTTTCGGGTCAATATAGTGTTAGTTGCTTCAGTTGTGTCTGACTCTTTGCAAACCTATGGACTGTAGCCCAACAGGATCCTCTGTCCGTGGGATTCTCCAGGCAAGAACACTACAGTGGGTAGCCATTCCCTTCTCGAAGCGAGTCTTCCCAACCCAGGGAACAAATCCAGATCTCCTGCATTGCAAGCAGATTCTTTATTGTCAGGCCAATAAAGAAGTAAGCCCCACCCTCTGCCAACCTCTTATCCAGCCAGAATAGGATCAGAGAAGACTAAAAATTAAGGAACCTGGATTTTCACCCCTCCCTGGCATACTTCCCTCACATTGGTATCAGAGAAAGCCATTTTGGGAATGTAACAAGGAATCCCCATCTCTCTCAGCCAAAGAAATATCAGTGGATGGTTATATGGGAGAGGAAACACTTATTCCCACCCAGCAATGGTGAGGAGTCCGCCTTCTCTGGCTGAGTGGGAAGCTTGGGCTTTTATTGCCACTGGGATATGGGTAGATGGCACTTGTGTACAGGGTCAGAGAAAGCTGCACGACATGTGATGATTTCAATACTGTCAACCAGGAAGATCTCAAGCTGAACACAAAAGACAGTCAATCATTGCCAAACCCCAGATAACAAAAGATGCTAAAATTATCTGACAAAGATTTTTTTTTAAAGATACCATAAAGATGCTTTGACCAGCAACTATGAATATGCCTGAAATGAGTGAAAAAATGTCTCAGAATAAAATACGGAAAGTTTCAACAAAAAGATAAATATATAATGAAAACCTGGGTGGAAATTTTAGAATGAACTTGAGAGCTAAGCTGCTTGGTGTCGGAATAGTCAATATTGTAACAATGAACCAAAACGAAAACAACCCTCCAATTTTTAATCACTTACTCCCACGGTGTAAGCAAGCGGCCAAACCTAAGAAATTGTTGGCTCTCCCGACCCATTTTCCACCATGGCACAATGCCAGGTCCAGGCAGCACAGACACAGGGATCTTTTCACTTCCAAGTGACATCTGATGGTCAGTGGGGAAGGACAGGAGTAAGGACTAGGACTAGAAAACTGCTTGATGTTGAATAAGAGTAGAGAAACATGTCTTTAAGTTTCCCTCCAGTTCCATCTCTAAAATGTTCTAGAGCAAAAACACCAGGGGGAAGGAATATGTATAATATGTCTATTACATATGTATTATTATGTATACATGTGTATACACAGTACATATTATACATATATCAGATATATATAATAGCCTGGCCAGCTGGGGATCCTGAATCCTTGACTGCAACTCCCTTTGGAGAAGGCAAGGCAAAGTCCATGTGTGAGTCTGGTGGTCCCTGAAGCCTGCAGGTACAGCCTCTGTAATTGCAGGTAGTAAGGTCTAAAAAATCACACACAAGCTCTTTAGCCAGGAGCCAGATTCCTCACTTTCTAGCCCGGCATATTGTTGCTGTTGTTTTGGTTTTTTCCTCTTCACATGTTCTTGATACATTACTGTTTCATTGATTTCATTAAATAGTTTTTGACTTCTCATTGAATATGAGATATTCCAGGTCATTCAAATTTGAAGAAAAACAAGAAAAGAGACAAGGCTTTCATATTTGCTTCCCACTCCTTCTGGGCCTGGAGAAGTTGAAAGGCAGAGTGTGAATGTTAAAGACAGGGGAAAAGGAGCTCACTTCAAATGGAAACTTTTACTCAAAACATTTAAGTTTTAGAAACTTCAACTTAAAGTGCAAATTGTCCCATTTAAGAAAAAAATTAAAAAAAACTTAACTTTCTCAATGATATGGATTTACTTATTTTGAAAATACAAAGAAACATATTCAAAAACATGTCTTTTCTTCTTAAACATCTGACAGTTGTGGATCTAGAAAAAAAAAAAATCTTGTCAATCACCTCAGTTTCCAACTCATGTAGAGGGCATGAATAATCATCACCAGTGAAAATTCTCATAGTGGCTTTGGTTACAAATATGCATAATGTGTTTCAGATGACTGTTTTTCCCCTAAAGGAATATGAACTCAACTGAAATGCATTTTCTTACAGCTGACAATCCTTTACATAATCCTGATATTTTGATTAGTCTTTTGAAGACGTTATTAAAGGACAAAATGCAGAAAATGTCACACATATGGTATCTCAATATGGGATTCAGATTGTGTATCAGATAATGTGAAGCACATGTCAATAAAATGATCTGATTTTCTTTCTGTTGCTTAGTTTCTGGGTCATGGTAGATGATGCGCCAACAGCATCAGTTCAGTGCTTCATCAGAACTCCTGAGAATAATTTCTAGTTTTTTACTTTTAAATCTTCAATAAATAAGAGTCAACCGAAGTAATGATGCATAGACCAAAAAGTACAATGCAGAACAGTCAAAAAGATATATGAATCCATTTTCTCTTCTAAAATTATACAATAATTCTATTTTAAATATAAGCTTTATTTTCATGTCCATAAAATTTGCCTTGTAGTCAAGGAAACTATTGGTTAAGTTTCATTATTTTCACAATAAAATTTCAATGATTTTGTGAGTTTTAATGAAGGCCTAAAACTAGTTCTAAAATAAAAAAATCTACAGGAAAATCAAGTTATTATTTTACTCACACCTCTGAAGGAATTAGAAACTATGAAAGCATATACCCACAAACACATGTAATATTTAGCAACCATGTTTATTTTGTTATAGAACTTAGAAAGTCTTCATTAATTATAAATTATGAAATTCTCTTATTATTTTATAGGTATCTTTTTTCAAGTTGAAATTCCTTCTTTATATACCTATGAATCACTGCATATGAGTAGTTCTTATTTAAGACATTTTTTTTTCTCTTTGAGTGGTTTTAGAGTCAGAGCAAATATGAGAGCAAGGTACAGAGATTTTTCATATAGCCTCTGCTCCCCCATATACATAGTTTGCCCATGATCAATATCACCCTCCAAAGAGGTATACATTTTATAGTTGATGAAACTACACTGGCACATCAAATTCAACCAAAGACCATAGTTTATGTTAAGGTTTACTCTTGGTGCTGTACAGTCTAGGAATTTGGACTAATGGATGATTACATGTCAGACTTCCCTGATGGCTCAGATGGTAAAGAATCTGCCTGCAATGCAGGAGACCTGGGTTCGATCACTGGGTGGAAAAGATCCCCTGGCAATGGGAATGGCTACACACTTTATTATTCTTGCCTGGAGAATTCCACAGACAGAGGAATGTGGCAGGCTACAGGCCATGGGGTTGCAGAATTGGACACGACTGAACAACTAACACTCACTTTTCATGATGAGGTGCATCCATCATAATAGTATCACAGAGTATTTTCAATGCCCTGAAAATCCTGGGTTTCACCTTAACATCCTACCTTGCCCCACCCTCTAATAATCACTGATATATTTATTTTCTTCTTAGTTTTACTTTTTTTGCTGCTGCTAAGTTGCTAAGTTGCTTCAGTCGTGTCCGATTCTGTGCAACCCCATAGACGGCAGCCCAACAGGCTCCCCCATCCTTGGGATTCTCCAGGCAAGAACACTGGAGTGGGTTGCCATTTCCTTCTCCAATGCATGAAAGCAAAGTGGCTCAGTCGTGTCTGACTCTTCACGACCCCATGGACTGCAGCCGACCAGGCTCCTCCACCTATGGGATTTTCCAGGCAAGAGTACTGGAGTGGGGTGCCATTGCCTTCTCCAAGATGTTATATAATGTTGGAATTATACAGTATTCAGTCTTTACAGAGTGGTTTCTCTCACTTAACAATATGTATTTAACATTCCTCCATGTCTTGTCACACCTTGATAACTCATCTCTTTAGCTCTGAATAGTGTACAATGATCTGAGCATTCTACAGTTTACTTAACCATTCACCTAAAATCTTGGTTGCTTCTGAGATGGAGAATTATGAATAAAGCTATTATAAACACTCTTATGATTTTATGTGGACACAAGCTTTCACCTTCTTGGTAAATACCAATGAGTGTAATAACCAGACTATATGATAAGATTATGCTTCATTTTGTTAGAAAGCATCAAACTTATTTTTAAAGAGGCTGTACTGCTCTGCATTGCTACCAGCAACAAATGAAAGATTCTATTTCTCCAAATCCTCATGAGCATATGATGTCAGTTTTTAGGATTTTGACCATCTAACAGGCCTATAGTACTTCTCATCTTTGTTTTAATTTTCATTTCCCTGGTGACATAAACTGTAGGGGATATTTTAATATGATTATTTGTCATTCGTATATCTTCTTTGGTGAGGTGTCCATTCTTTTACCAATTTTTAATGCAGATTTTGATTTTTGAGAGTTAATAGCTCTTTGTGTATTTTTGGACAACAGTTCTTTATCATATATATCTTTTGCAAATAATTTCTCCCTTCTTTTGTTTATCTTTTCATTCCCTTGACATTATCTTTTACAGAGCTAAAGGAACATGCCTTTATTGTTGTATCTAAAAATCCATTGCCCTACCCAATGTTATCTAGGTTTTTTCCTATGTTATCTTCTAGGAGCTTTACAGTTATACAAATGATTTTACATTTAGTTTTTTCATCTGTTAGTTAATTTTATGAAAGGCTTAAAATCTGTATCTGCTGCCGCTAAGTTGTTTCAGTCGTGTCCAATTCTATGCAACCCCATAGACGGCAGCCCACCAGGCTCCCCCAACCTTGGGATTCTCCAGGCAAGAACACTGAAGTGGGTTGCCATTTCCTTCTCCAATGCATGAAAGTGAAAAGTGAAAGTGAAGTCTCTCAGTCGTGTCCGACTCTTAGTGACCCCATGGACTGCATCCTACCAGGCTCCTACGTCAATGGGATTTCCCAGACAAGAGTACTGGAGTGGGGTGTCATTGCCTTCTCTGAAAATCTGTGTCTAGGTACACTGTTTTGCACGTTGATAGCCAGTTGTTATAGAATCATTTGTTGGAAACACATTCTTTTACTCCATTGTGCTCCTATATCAAATGTCATTTGACTGTATGTAAGGGGGTCTATTCCTGGACTCTCTATTTTGTTCCATTGGTCTACTTGTCTATTACCTCTCCAATACTGCACTATCCTAATAACTGTAGCTTTACAGTCTTGAGGTCAGGTAGTATCTCTCCTCCAAATTTGCTCATCTCATTCAATATTGTCTACTATACTGAATCTGTTGCCACACCATTTTTTAGGAAAAAGAAAATAGATATCCATAAAATAACTTGCTGGGATTTTGATAAGGTTTGCATTGAATGTATAGATCAAGTTAGGAAAAACTGACATCTTGACAATACTGATTCTTCCTACCCATGAAAATGTAATATCTCTCCATTTATTTAGTTCTTTGATTTTGTTCATAGAGTTTATAGTTGTCCTTACAAAGATACATACAAAATTGATTTTGTTTATTAAATTTGTGTCTTTCAACTATGCTGTATTTGCTTATTAGTTCCAGGGGTGTTTGTCAATTCTTTCTGACTTTCTATTTAGACTATCATGCAATCTGCAAGCAAATCTAGTTTTATTTATTCCTTTCCAATCTGTATACTTTTTATTTTCTTCTTTTACCCTGTTACATTAGCTAATGCTTCCAGTACAATGTTGAAAAGTAGTGTTGACAGAATATATCCTTGCCTTGTTACTCATTTTAGAGGGAAACTTTCAGTTTCTCACAATTAAGTAGGGAGTTAGCTGTGGGGTTTCTGTAATCTATGTTATCAAATTTGTGGACATAGAATTGTTCATATTATTCATGTATTATACTTTTAATGTCCATGGGATCTGGTGATTATGACCTCTCATTTTTCTGATATTGGCAATTTATATTCTCTTTTTTTTCTTAACCAAGGTAGAGGCTTATCAATTTAATTTATCTTTTCAAAATATATTTAATTTAAAAATATACAATAGAACTAATGCATAAATATGGGATCTAGAAGGATGGTACTGATGACCCTTTTTGCAGAGGAACAATGGAGACATAGACATAGAAAAGAGACATAAACATGACTGGAAGGGAGGAAGGAGAGGGTGGGATTTATGCAGAGAGTAATATGGAAACATATATTCAGTTCAGTTCAGTTCCTCAGTCATGTCCGACTCTTTGTGACCCCATGAATCGCAGCACGCCAGGCCTCCCTGTCCATCACCATCTCCCGGAGTTCATTCAGACTCACGTCCATCGAGTCAGTGATGCCATCCAGCCATCTCATCCTCAGTCGTCCCCTTCTCCTCCTGCCCCCAGTCCCTCCCGGCATCAGAGTCTTTTCCAATGAGTCAACTCTTCACATGAGGTGGCCATCTGTAAAATAGATAGCCAATGGGAATTTGCTATATGACTCAGGGAACTCAAACCGGGGCTGAGTAACAATCTAATGGAGTGGGATGGGGTTGGAAGGGGGAGGGAAGTTTCAGTGGGAGGGGACATAGGTAAACCTATGGCTGATTCATGTTGATGTTTGGTAGAAACTATAAAGCAATTATCTTTCAATTAAAAATAAATCAATTATATATATATGTGTGTGTGTGTATGTGTGTGTATATATATACACACACAGTAGAGACATATATTCTTTTAATATTCTTGAGAGTTGATTTTAATATCTGTGTCAATTCTGGGATGGTTTCAATTGATTATATTTTTCTGCATAATGGCATCATATTTTCCTGCATCTTTGCATTCTGAATATTATTTCATTGATTGCCTAATGTGATGCTTAATTTTATGTGTCAAAATAGATAAGCAGCAGTGTCCAGATACTTGGACAAACATTAATATGAATGCCTTTGTAAAGGTGTTTCTTTGGATAAGATTAGCATTTAAATTAGTAGATGTTGTGTAAAATATTACACATGGTATCCTATGTAATATGGATGAGTACCATACAATCAGTTGAAGGCCTAAACAGAGCAAAGACTGACCTTCCTCAAGCAAGAAGGAGATTTGCTAGATTCGAGTTGCAACTTTTCACTGGGATTCCAACCTACCAGTCCCCATGGCAGATTTTAGACTTACCAAACAAGTGATTGACTCTATGATCACTTGAGACACTTCCTTAAAATCTCTCGATACATACATACATGCATATATACATACATAAATAGGCAAGTATACACACATCCTGTTCTGTTTCTCAGGAGAACCCTAACTAACACACCAGACACTGTGTATTGCACTTTTTTGTGTTGGATATTTTGTAGTGCTGCACTTATTATTGAGCTTTGCTCTGGAATGTAGTTATACTTAATATTTCTTGCTTTTAGCAGTTGTTAGGTGGGACAAAAACTTTATTTAGAGTTAATCATTCCACCCAACCCTGACTGAGGGGATCATTCTGGGTAGTTTCCCCAGTTTCCTGTGAATTTTGAAGTTTTCTTTTATGAGTGCCAGATACTATTCTTTTTAATTTTTTTGGATAGTTCTTTCCATGTGTCTTAGTCAGTCTTGTCTACAATAATAAAGTACCAAAGAGTGGATGGCTTAGTTAAAAAAAAAACAAAAAACAATATTTTCTCACAGTCTGGATGCTAAAAATGTGAAACCAGCGTGTCAGCATGGTCAAGTTCTGGTGAGACCTCTCTATGACTTTACAGATTGCAGACTTATTCTTGTATCATCATGTGGCAGAAAGACAGAAAACTAGTTTTCTGGTCTTTTCTTATAAGGACACTCATCCCATTCATGAGGACTCTACTATCATGATCTCCACTTCATAATGCCATTATTTTGGGAATTAAATTTCAGCATATTAATTTTAAAGGGACATAAATAGCCCATAAAATTCTGCCCCTGGTAACTAAAATTCATATCCTCATGTTAAAAATTACATCCATTCCAGCCCAATATTCCCAACAGTCTTGACTCATTCCAGCACTAAGTCTAAAATCTGAAGTCTCATCTAAAATATATTCTAAATTAGACATGGATGAAACTCAAGGTATGATTCATCTTGAGTCAAAATTTCTTCCCAGCTGTCAACTTATAAAACCAAACAAGTTAGATGCTTCTAAAATGAAATGATAGAACAGGAATAAGTTAGACATTCCCATTCCAAATGGATAAAATGGGAAGAAGAAAATGATGATGGTCCCAAACAAGTACAAAACTATCAAGGCATGAGAAACTAAATATTGAGAGTAAACTGTTTTGTTCCTTGCTCTTCCCTTCAGGCTCACTATGGTAGCAGTCCAGCTGCCACAGTACAGCAGGAGAGATTCCTGCCCTATATCTCTGCTGAGTGGAGGTCAAGCCCCCATAACTGGGCAGAAATTGACTGCCCTATTGTAAATGAGGCAATGGTCCGCACTTCTGAAACTGAAGAAACTCTGATAACTACTGAATCATCTTAGGGGTCATTCTTCCCTTAAATTAGAAAATGGAGTACGTTCATAGCCAAATAGCTCTGTGATCCCACCCTATAAACTTGTGAAGTCTGACAGCCTTTCTTAATTCTGTCCTGTTTCCTTCCTCTTTAATCTGTAGTTTTCTTTTAAAGGTAGTTGGTTATATCCAGGGTTCATAAGTATCCGAATCTCCTTATCAAGTAGTTGCTTAGCCACACCCTTAGTATTCTCTTCTGAATATACGTCCTCATTTTTTTGCAATATGAATAGACTGAGAATTTTCCAGATTTAAGATCTAGTTTCTCTCAATAGTTCAATCTTCAAGTCATTTCCCTCTTCTTGTGCTTCATTATAAGCAGTCGGGAGGACCAAAGTGCTCCTTCAGTAATTTTCTCCTCTCCTAAATGTCTACTTTCATTGCTTGCAAGTTTTACCTTCCACAAAATACAGGAACAAGAACACACTTTAGCTAATTTCTTTGCTACTGTATAAAAAGTATCACCTTTTCTTTGTGAGTGTGTGGGTTAGTCACTAAGGCAAACCGACTCTTTGCAGCCACGTGGACTGTAGCTTGCAGACTCCTCTGTCCACGGGGTTCACCAGGCAAGAATATTGGAATAGGTTGCCATTCCCTTCTGAGGCTTTTTCTTTATTGTCCAATAAGAGTCCATCATTTCTTCCTGAGACTTCCTTAAAATAACTTTTATTGTCCATGTTTCTATCAATATTTGGTTTATGATTACATAGTCTGTAGGAAAACATCAGTTTTGTTTACATTTCTGAGACCTCTTCAGATTTGCTTTTAAAAATCCCTTTACAACAATCTTGGCTGTTTCTAGAGTGATTTTCAACTCTTTTCCAACATGTTCTCACTCAATTCAGTACAGTTCAGTCACTCAGTCATGTCTGACTCTGCAACCCCACGGACGGCAGCCCGCCAGGCCTCCCTGTCCATCGCCAACTCCCAGAGTTTACTCAAACTCATGTCCATTGAGTCGGTGATGCCATCTCATCCTCTATGGCCCTCTTCTTCTCCTGCCTGCAATCTTACCCAGCATCAGAGGCTTTTCAAATAAATCAGTTCTTTATGTCAGGTAGCCAAAGTATTGGAATTTCAGCTTCAGTCCTTTCAATAAATATTCAGGACTGATTTCCTTTCAGATGGACTGGTTGGATCTCCTTGCAGTCCATGGGACTCTCAAGAGTCTTCTCCAACACCACAGTTCAAAAGCATCAGTTCTTCAGTGCTCAGCTTTCTTTATAGTCCAACTCTCACATCCATACAACTATACCTTTCACTAGATGGACTTTTGTTGCCAAAGTAATGTCTCTGCTTTTTAATATGCTGTCTAGGTTGGTCATAGCTTTTCTTCCAAGAAGCAAGTGTCTTTTGATTTCATGGCTGCAGTCACCACCTTCAGTGATTTTGAAACCCCCAAAAATAAAGTCTGTCACTTTTCCCACTGTCTCCCTATCTATTTGCCCTTAAGAGATGGAACCAGATGCCATGATCTTAGTTTTCTGAATGTTGAGCCTCAAGCCAACTTTTTCACTCTCCTCTTCCACTTTCATCAAGAGGCTCTTTTGTTCTGCTTTGCTTTCTGCCATAAGGGTGGTGTCAGCTGCATATCTGACGTTACTGTTTTTTCTCCTGGCAACTTTGATTCCATCTTGTGCTTCATCCAGATGTACTCTGCATATAAGTGAAATAAGCAGGGTGACAATATATAGCCTTAACGTACTCCTTTCCCTATTTGGAACCAGTCTATTGTTGCATGTCCAGTTCTAACAACTATTGCTTCTTGACCTGCATACAGATTTCTCAAAAGGCAGGTTAGTGGTCTGGTATTCCTAACTCTTTAAGTATTTTCCAGAGTTGTTGTTGTCCATGTAGTTCAAAGGCTTTGGCATAGTCAATAAAGCAGAAGTAGATGTTTTTCTGGAACTTTCTTGCTCTTTCTACAATCCAGTAGATGTTGGCAATTTGATTTCTGGTTCATCTGCCTTTTCTAAATCCAGCTTCAACATCTGGATGTTCATGGTTCACATATTGTTGAAGCCTGGCTTGGAGAATTTTGAGCATTACTTTACTGCATGTTAGATGAGTGCAATTGTGTGGTAGCTTGAGCATTTTTTGCCTTTCTTTGGGATTGGAATGAAAACTTACTTTTTCTAGTCCTGTGGCCACTGCTGAGTTTTCCAAATTTGCTGCCACATTGAGTGCAGTACTTTCACACCATCCTCTTTTAGGTTTTGAAATAGCTCAACTATTTTATGGAATTCCATCACCTCCACTAACTTTGTTCATAGTGATGATTCTTAAGGCCCACTTGACTTCTCATTCCAAGATGTCTTGCTCTAAGGCGGTGATCACAGCATTGTGATTATGTGGGTCATGAAGATCTTTTTTGTACAGTTCGTCTTTGTATTCTTGACTTGTGTCTTAATATCTTCTGCCTCTGTTTGGTCCATATCATTTCTGTCCTTTATTCTGCCCATTTTGCCATGAAATCTTCCCTTAGTATCTCTAATTTTCTTGAAGAGATCTCCAGACTTTCCCATTCTATTGTTTTCCTCTATTTCTTTGCACCAATCCCTGAAGAAGGCTTTCTTATCCCTCCTTGTTATTCTTTGGAACTTTGCATTCAAATGGGTATTTCCTTCCCTTTCTCCTTTGCTTTTCATTTTTCTTCTTTTCACAGCTATTTGTAAGGCCTCCCCAGACAGCCATTTTTGCATTTTTTTCCCCCTTGGGGATGGTCTTGATCCCTGCCTTCTGTACAATGTCATGAACCTCCGTCCATAATTATTCAGGCACTCTATCTATCAGATCTAGGCCCTTAAATCTATTTCTCACCCGCTGTATAATCATAAGTGATTTGATTTAGGTCATACCTGAATGGTCTAGTGGTTTTCTTTACTTTCTTCAATTTAAGTCTGAATTTGGCAATAAGGAGTTCATTGTCTATGCCACAGTCAGCTCCTGGTCTTGTTTTTGCTGACTGTATAGAACTTCTTTTCTATCTTTGGCTGCAAAGAATATAATCAATCTGATTTTGATATTGACTATATGGTGATGTCCATGTGTAGTGCCTTCTCTTATGTTGTTGGATGAGGGTGTTTGCTGTGACCAGTGCATTCTCTTGGCAAAACTCTGTGAGTCTTTGCCCTGCTTCATTTTGTTCTTACTGCTGCTGCTGCTGCTAAGTCGCTTCAGTCTTCTGACTCTGTGTGACCCCACAGACGACAACCCACCAGGCTCCCCTGTCCCTGGGATTCTCCAGGCAAGAACACTGGAGTGGGTTGCCATTTCCTTCTCCAGTGCATGCAAGTGAAAAGGGAAAGTGAAGTCGCTCAGTCGCATCAGACTCTTAGCGATCCCATGGACTGCAGTCCACCAGGCTCCTCCGTCCATGGGATTTTCTAGGCAAGAGTACTGGAGTGGGGTGCCATTGCCTTCTCCTACCCAGTTCCAAAGCTGCTTCCACATTTTTAGTTATTTGTTGCATCAATACTCTACTTGTTATCACCATTTTATGGCTTTGTTTGTACTACAATAACAAGTCACCATACATTGAGTGGCTTAAACAATAAACATTTATTTCTCATAGTTCTGGAGGCTGGAAGTTCAAGATTAGTGTGCTGAAATTGTATGATTTTTGGTGAGGACTCTCTTCCAGATTACAGACAGTAGACCCCTGTATTCTCACACGGAGAAAAGAGAAAAAATTAACTCACTGGCCTCTTTTTCTAAGAGCACTACTTCCATTTATGAGGATTCGATCCTCATGACCTGTGTACCTCCCAAAGGTGCCAAAAATAGCATCTCACTGGGGATTAAATTTCAACGTGAACATTCAGGAGACAGAAATATTTATAAATAAGAGTTTTCAAGAAGTTTTATTATATGCAATATGATGATCAACATGCTGCTGAGTACTTAAGATATACATTCTGCTGAATGTCTGCAGATTTGCAGACTTCTTTCTCTGTACCACTTTTTAGTAAATGAAACTATATCCTGCAACTCTGTCTGCTTTGGTTCACTGCACACTTGACTCTGTCTCTTCAAATATTATAATTTCTGGGTTCTACTTAGATTTCTTTTCCTGGTGTCATTTTTAAAACTGTCCCAAGATAGACTGTTAAGGCTTACCTCATCTCTTTCCAGTGTCCAAGTGTTCAATGTTTTCTGTTGTTTGATGTCCATTGTCTTGAAAACCATTGAATTAAATGGTTTTGTCTGTTTTATTATTTGTTTTTGGTTTTTTTTTACAGGAAAAGTATAAATATAACCTCTGTTACTATCTCTTCATTGGTATCAAATATTTATTTAGTTGTATTTTTTTAATTTTAAGAATTAAAGTAAATGATAAAGAAAGAAGGATGAGGAAATATATTATTTGCCACAGTCGTGTATATTCCTAGCTATTAAATTGAGAATCACGCGGCTGAGATATGAAATACTCTGGCTACCACTAAAGTTAAGAAAGGCAAAAGACATAACTTGAACTAATTTGAAGAAAGCCAAGACCATTTTAAGACTAAACTTCCAGATTTTAAAGATAGTGTAGTGTGTCAAAGGGTGAAATTCTGAACAGTGTGAAGCAGTGGGTTCAGCCATCTAAGCAGCATGGTATCGTGAAGATTGTCTTGTCATGCTGGAAGGTCAGGTTCAGAAGGCTCACTAGTGAGATTTCTCCCCACAGAGAGGGACAGAAAGAGCGGCAGAAGTTCTCTGCACACTGTGAAGGTGACTTTGTTCTCAGTGTGACAGCAGAGTGATCACAGCTCTCTAGGCTGAACTTGCTGTAAGCCCATCTATAATTCCTATGCAGGGAGCAGAAAGGTCAGTTTGTCTGTAGCCTTCCAACCCCTGCCATCCCCCTTAACCTCATGACCTGATAGCAAAAGTCTAGCTTATTTTCCAAAAGAAATGATGAAGGACAGGGAACACCAAAAATCTACCCAGGACTGGTACATAATTTTCACAAGAGGGAAATAAAGTCATGACGCAGTTCTAAGCAATGGCATGAACTATGATGAGAAAGGGAAAATGAAGTAGAATGAAAGCACAAAAATCTTGTAGAAAAGGGGCCATATTTTTTAAAGTCTATAATATTGGAATCAATTTCTCTGGATTATTGCCTCTAGAATATGTTAAAGGCAAGGTCCATAACTTTTTTCTGTCAGTTTTATAGTTTAGATATTATAAATATAATATATTGCCAAATACTGTTAGTATGACCCTGATCAATGTTTTTGCAATCTATGTGTTAAAAGACATTGGATGGCTTTTTCTTGAAGAATTCTTAGATTTGATCAGACTTTAAAATGAGTTTGGGTCATTATCTTTCCCTTTTTCCTCAGCTTATATGTAAATATATAGATATACATTTGTATAGATAGATATTTATATGTAGATATAATATATATGTGTGTCTATTAAAATAAACTTGAAATATGTTGACATATTTTACTTTTTACTCTCTACTTAAGAACTACTTTCCTTCAAATTAATGATGACTTTCATTATTTAAAATCTTTTAATCATAACCTTGACTACTTTCTTCCTTTCCTTAAGTTTCTTTTACTTGTTTTTACATTTGATCTTGTTTATAAAATAAACTTTAAATTCTCTGCTGTTAAAGACTACACATACATTACAAATGTATGGTGACATTTATGTGTCAGCCATCTCGGAACCATATTGAAACAGCTGTTTTGGGATTGTTTTCTTATAAGATTTAACACTGTTAACTATGGCATCCTAAATTTATATTGGTCTTGCTTTGGCTCCCAGTAATGAATTAAGATTTATCTTTTTCTATTTTCCTGATAATTTACACATAATTTTTTCATTTGAAATCTATTTTTCCATATGAAAATGAGTTTTTGGAACATGTGTTAACCAATAACTTTTATCTAGTCACTGAAATTATATACTGATATGTCACTGGTACCTCATCCACAGTTTATAACAAGCAAAAATCTTACTATAAAAGTATTTAATAAACCAAAATGATTATGCATATGTTTCACTTGAAAGTCTTAAAAATTGACCCTGGAAAATTCAGCTTGATGTATAATTTTATTTTTTTGTTCTGTTTGAAATAATTTTAATTATGTTTATATAGATATATTATATATATATACATATGTATATAGTATATTTATAGTAGTTGTCAAGTCAGTTGATTTCCCCCTTTAATATAATAATAATAACATACTGTATGACTTTATTAAATAAACATTTGTTAAATGGAGCACAGGGTGTCTGATTGTGAACCATGGGTTTACAAACAGATCAAAAGAAAATTTGAAATAGCAAAGTTTATTGCACACAGTTCTTAAATCCTGGAAGAATTAAAGGGATGCCTTGAGGGGCAACAAGGAAAGGTTAAGGCAGAATGCAGACAAAGACAGGACTGGGGGTACAAGACTATTTTAGTGTCCATCTCTTCAGGCACTGGCGATTGATACTGTGGCTCTGACCTGACTGGTCAATTCAAACCAAAAGAGTGGGATTTTGGTAAATCCTGCAAGGATCACATAGGACATACAGGTGCTGGGAAGTAAGAGAGACTGTTGACCAAAAGGGTTGTGGAGGAAGTCATCTCAGGGACTTATATTTGCTTGTATCTAGGGCATGAGCTTACCTGAGGAGTCTAATGTCGGTTTAAGATCTCTGCAAGCCCAGTGGTCAAACAAAATAGACATGAGACTCCAATACCAAGTTGTAGCTTAGCTAAACACTCAACAGATGCGCAGAATGCGATTTTAAGAAATCAGGGTGAGATCAAGGGGGGATGCAAGGCTTTGGGATCTCCAGGTTCTTCAGCTATCAAGATTACCTGTGTGACTTCTAATAGATTTTTTTTTACCATTTCTGAAGCTTTACATAATTATGTTCAAAGCGTCTGGCATAAAGTTATAAGATAATGGGATTTTTAAGACCCTTTTATGTAAATTTGTCATATTGCATTCTCTTTACCTTTCTTCAATTGATTTATTTTTCTCCAGATCATAGTAGTCTTGGAGGGTTTAGGTTTTCCCTAAGGTGACCTAGTCAATGTAGGGTACCAATCCAAGCTAATGCAGGTGACGCTCAAAACAGCATGAAAACCCAATCTAAATTAACTAGATATATGGCTAATTTCTACAGATTTGGATCAATATTATAATTACATTTTGGTCACTTAATATGTTTTTGCAATTAGAGAAGACTTTCTTTTTTCCTTTACTAGTTTAGACCTTGTTGATTTAAATTATTGATGAATTAATTTTGATTATTTGAGAAATTTAAAACAGAAAATAGGAGATTTAATTTGTCTTGTAACCTTAAAATTTATCTATAAATGTGAAAAATGTGTTTCTATAGTATAGTACCATATATATATATATATATATATATATATATATATATATATAATATTAAACTAAACCATATAAAAGTGCTGTTCTTTGATTATGTAGGGAAAAGATCAAAAATGAAAATTTAATGTTTAAATATGCTCAAAGATTATTACTCTACAAACTATTCATAACATATAGTTTACAGCAAAAGGAATATATAGATACGTAGTCATGAAAAATATCAGAAGGGATCTTGCTTTCAGAATCATGGGGAAAAACATCAATTTATTCTACTTGCATTTGAAAAAATAATATTCTGGCATATCAGACATAATTTAAAATATTTGGCTTTGCTACCTTGCTTCATAAATTGGCATTATTTAAATATATGTTCATTTAAAAAAAAAACAAAACACCTTTTTCCTGGAAAGATCTTGACACTCAATGGCATAACATCTCCAAGTTTCAGGCTGTCAGACAGTCACATTGGTACTGTCAGGCAAAAGGCTAATGAGTCTGAGATGGTCTAAAATAAGGACTAAAACATTCGGGAGGCCTGGCAGATAGCATTAAATAAATGGGAAATAATCAGCTCTAGAGCAGTTGATTAGGAAAGAGGGCAAATTTTACTTGCAAATAGGACATAGTTGGCAGGTTAACCTGAACAGGTCTCAGTGCTATTGAAATCTCATAATGGTGCTTTGTGAACACTCCCTTTTAAGCTTTGACATTTTATAATTAAGTTACATGGTATATTGTTTCTTTTTTGGGTGATGGGCTATTTAAAGGGAGTCTCTAAAAATGACAAAAATACTTTCAATCCATTAACATAAACAAGTATCATTAACCTAAAATAAAATCAGAAATAAGCCTCTTGGTTTTCTCTTTTCTAGTTTGTACCGTACCTACAAAGTTACAGTTGTCTTTTCTCTTTTCTCTCATTTAACAGTCTGGGACATAGTTGTTTGAAAAAATGATTACCACTGGAAATCCCTTTTCAATTCCTCCTAAATATCAGAGCTTGAACAGGATTGCAGTAGGTTGCACTAAATCATTTCTGTTATGACCTTACATTTTGAAATTTTAACTGATAGACAAAATGCTGTATATGTTTGTGGGGAAAAAAGTGTATCTGGTTGACTAGAAGAAAAATTCTTATCCTTATTTCTTAAATAAAACTGATTCCTTAAAATTTGAGGAAAATAATTTAATATTAATTTTATTATAAAATTATTGTTCCAATTTCTTGCCTATGAGAAAAGTTATATAATCAAAAAAAACATTTAAAAATTCAAATATTCTTATATAGTTAAATTGAGATATGACATTATTTTAGGCTTTCCTTTGATATGTTATGAGTAAAGTAACTTGGAAATAACTTGTGTCAGTTTCACACCTGTAATTATGTGGAATTATGTTAATTAGACTAACTAGAATGTGTTGAGCATTAATGATTAATGATAAGAAAGAAAAGATCATAAAAAGTCTAATAGGATTCAAATCTGATCTAGATGGAATAATTTTACACAAAATGAATATTTTCATACAAAATGAAAGGAGTTATGACAATAAATGGAACAATTAAATGCTAATAAAAACAGCAATAAGGTTAAGCATAATGATCAAGGTTTAATTAAAATTATACTGGAAATTTCAAAGCATTGATCTCTCTCTATCAGAAAAGATGATATAATACTATAGTATATTGTCCTTCAACTATTCATTTTATAGTTTTCATATATATAATATATATTATATATATGTCTTATCTGTTCTTAATGAGAACTCTGTAGCAATTCTGACTAAAATAGAAACCATACCTCAAAATGAGATACCAATTCTTAAGGTGCACAGTGGTGTAACTGGAATTATGAGTTAGATACTCTTCTAAATTAGTAATGGAGATTCCATTAATATAAATGATTCAAATATCATTTCTATCAAATAATGACCCAAATAAAGTGATAGTCCAGATATTATTATAAAATCTAAAATGCCAACATATACTGAGTATGAACAAAGTGAATATAAGAAGTATTCTGAATGATGCTATGAAATATCCAAAGATTTCTAGGCAGGAAAATTTATTTAGTAATCAAGCACTGCCAGTGATGTGACTTAGAAAAATGGGCAGTGTACATTGAGGGACTGCCTACATTTGTAGCTATAAATGATAAAACAAAACCACCACTCATAACCAGGAAGGGAAATTGGCAGATCACATACTTATATTTTCTTTCACCTTAAGGTGCTGAAGTTAAATAAATGATAATTTATTAAAAGCACATATATTTTGTATTTTGCTTATGTTTGGATAACATTTACAATTAATCATTAATTCATGTTATTATGAAAAATTTTTGAAAAAAAAAACACACAGTCACAGAATGAGTTTAAGTTTTCAAAATATCAGATTAAAAAAGTCTGATCAGGAAATCAGTCTAAAGGAAATCAGTCCTGAATACTCATTGGAAGGACTGATGCTGAAGCTGAAACTCCAATACTTTGGCTACCTGATGTGAAGAACTGATTCATTTGGAAAGATCCTGATGCTGGGAAAGATTGAAGGAGGGAAGAGAGGGGATGACAGAGGCTGAGATGGCTAAATGGCATCACCGAATCAATGGACATTAATTTGAGTAAATTTCGGGTGTTGGTGATGGACAGGGAGGCCTGGTGTGCCGCAGTCCATGGAGTCACAAAGAGTTGGACATGACTGAGTGACTGAACTGAACTGATTTGAAATTTAAGACTATTTTTGTATATAACTGGTTTGTCTAAAGAAGCATTAGATGATAAAACTCCACAAATGGCAAATGATATAATTTTAGTTAATTAGAGTACTTTCAAATGTTCTTTTTAAGTTTGTCACATTATTAAAACACAGAAAAGAAAAGTGATTTGTCAAAGATACACAAGCTGCTTTTACTCTACCAAATGTTGCTTAAAAATAATTTATTTAAAGGCTGTAGGGTAAACAGTGATTTGTCTAAAATTCCAGAGACACATGTTTCATTTTAACTTTGTTAAAATTTTAATTCCTTCATTCATCACATATTTATCACACACTAAAATTTCCAAAGGCTAATGGCATAACTTGGGTTATAAAGAGAATACTAATTATCCTTACTCTGTGTTAATAGAATGACAATTAAAGTACAAGGTGGTTTGTAGTGAGAAGAGTTTTGAAAGCTCCAAAGAGAGTTCTCTGAACCAGACTTAAAGATGAGATGAAGACATGAGGTGTGTGTGTACCCCTAAGATTTTTTTTTTAATAATTCACTCTACAATCCTCAAATAGTATAGCATGATCTTTTAGTAGATATGTATGATGAGATGAGAACTGTTTTACTTCTGACCACTCCAGTCACTACCTTACCGATTTACACGTCCCTAGTCTGCATTTTCTGCTGGAACAACAAAAGTAGTTTTCTGATTCTCTCTTGGGAGTATGTCTGCCACCTGAGCTCTAGAATTCACATGGACTGGTCCACACACATTGTATATAACCTGCCTCAGCCTCTATTGCTAACAAAAAATTATCATCCGCATGAGAAAATGGATGATACTCACTTTGAAAAAAATAAAGTTTTCTTGATCCGAAGATCCCATGTGTTCTTCTCTGACCCCATTCTCTTTCTTTCCAATTGTGGCCCAATTTCTCAACATGGTTTATATTCCTCTTATTCAACCCCTTTCCACCTTAACACACCTCAGTTGGGAGTCCTTCCTTATCACTCCACTTAAACATCAACAGCCTCCTTTTGTGAAGTCCAGTAGTCTGCTTTCTGTTCTTATTTTACTAAATTTTCCCTCCCAATTTAGCTGTTGATCACTTTCCTAGATTTCTGTGAGACCACATCCTCGAGATTTCTTCTGCCTCCTGGTTCTCTTGTGACCTTCTCCAGCAATTTTCTTTCATATATTTTCAAAACTTTAAATATCAGCTGTATGCAGATGACTAACGTATCTCCAACCCTCTTTTCTTTCTTGAGCTTTTCTCAAGGATCTCCATTTGCATGGCTAGTCAACTTCTCATACTGAACATCTTCAGCATGAAATTATGTGTTCTGCCCCACCTCCCCAGGTCCAGACCAATGCTCTTTTCTAGTCTTCCCCTTCCAAGTCCACAGGACCTTCCTTTCCCAAAATGCTCAAAAGAATGTCAGGGATTTTAGGTTTCCCAGACAAAATTTAGCGTACCTAGACAAAATGGAATTTCAGAAAAACAGCAAATAATATGATATATATATATATATGCTAAAAATTACATGAGCATACTGTTTGCTAAGTGTTCCAACCTTACTCTTGGTCATATTTGTCTCTACATCAAATGCTAATATCTTCAAACTTTATCTAGAATCTTACAACTTCTCATAAGTTCCACTGTGAAATATCCCAGTACAAACCACCTAAAGCTTGACTTAAAGCTCTCCCTTCCTCTCGGGCTTATGTCGTACAACAAATTCTAAACCCCAGACCAAAGCCTAAAATGCCTCACCTAATCTGATCCCAGGCTATATCTCCAATGTCAGTTCCTATCATTTTCCTCTCTTGTTCATGATTCCAGCCAAACCCTTCTTGTATCAGTGCCTTAAGTATACCACACATAAATCTATGTCAGGATTCTTGAACTTGCAATTCTTTCTGCTAGTACAATTTTCACCTCTTGTCTTTTGCCATTTAAGCTTCAGTTCTATACAAACAGAAGTTGTTACCAAGCTCTATAAATTAATTCTCAGCCTACAATGCCTAAATGGTCTAAAATTTCTTTCTTTAATATCACTTTTATTATCTAAAATTGCCACAGTTTTCTTATGTTTTTTTTCTATATGATCCTGGTAGAAAATTTACTCTGTGTGTTTCCTGCTTTGTTTATCCCACTTATTCCTGTATCTCCAGAGACCAATATGATCACTGGTAAATATTAGATTTCAATTAATATTTGATAAAGAAGTGAGTGGTTTCTAAAAGGTAGCAGTTTAGCTAGGTTAATCTGGTTTCTTGATATCATCACATCAGAAAAATATATTTAGACATTTATAGCAGAATCTTGAATAATAAGTACCATAATCATATTTTAAAATCTTTTTCTGTAATTTATAAAGTAAAATAATAATCAGATTAAACTTATTAATTATTTACTGATTGGCAACCTATGTGTTTTCCCTATTTAGTCACAACAATATACAAATAGTAGCTTTTTAATATCAATTTCAAAGCTAAGCATTTTTGCAAGGTAAATGTATTTCAATAACAGTGATTTTTAGAGATCTTCCATATACTCTCCTTAATATAAATATTAAGGTGAGAGTTCTCTTTTTTCAGACTTTTGTTTTATGGTAACAGATAAGAAAATATTAGAAGTGTACCATCATAATTTAAAACAAAATGCTAAAATGGAGGAAAGAAACACTACATCTCACATTAATGGGCCAGTCTGGTATATTTATAAAATTTTAATTTAATCAATATTTTATGATACTAAATTAATATAATTCAATATTTTCTGTACAATTAAAAATAATTGATACTTCTATGTGAAAGTTTTTTCAAGACTAAAATGTAAGTAAATGGATTTTAACTGACAGCTGCAGTCCAAAGTCTTGAAATATTGGGTGGAAAGGTTGAATGATTTTTCATAATCATCTTTTTCTCTGTCTTTCACATCACCCCATAACAAGAAGCCATATAGAAAACTTTGAAGGAAAAAAAAAGACTCACAAAAACTTTTTTCCCCACATTGTTCTATTCCTTAATTAGAAAGCTGACTGACAGTATCAATCCTTTGTCAAACCTTTATACAGACACACACTGTCTCGCTACTGGATTATAGAACTCTTATTTTCTTCAAGCTTCTGTTTGGTCAAAGGTGAATTTTATTTCATGTGGAGCGATCAAATCAATGTGAAGGTCGAACCTGATCAGAAAATATAGCTTCGGTAAATTACACAGGAGTCATTTGGAGAAGACATATAATTGGAAAGCCTTTATGCATATATATACCAGGAATGGGTAGCTCATTTTTATTTTTACATGCTACCCTTCAAGAAAAGTCATTGGCATACATGAAACAATAGCACTTCATTACGGGAAAGCCTTTTCAGTGTAGAAATTGGTGGTTTAATAGGCAGCCCTGAGGCAGAACCACCAGACAGACAGGAACACAATATTTGCAACATATTCCTTAAAAAAATGATGCTTTCTGAAAAAGATATTTCTATATATAGATATTTGAGAACTTTGGAGAAGAGTATAAATGCTTAGATGAAGGTGAACCATGGAATCCAGATACAAAGTTTCTGAAAATAATCTAAAAATAAGTTTTCAACAGTCCCTATAGCCTGAGGCACTGGTTGAAGACAGCTTATGATTTGCTTGGTGGTAACTGTTGTTCATCTCTTTTTGTGAAAATCTAATTTCTAATTGTTATTATTTTTATGTAACATTTAATATTGTTGAGAATACCCTATAATTTAAAATCCCCAGAAATTAGGTCTGAAATATATTTAATTAAACTAATTTGAAAATACAATTTGGTAAAAATACATAGAGCCACATATAGAATAGCTGGCTAATGATTGGCAAATCAAACCTAATGTTTTTATTCCCTTTAGACTAATGGAAAATCTAATTTGAACTGAATTTCTGTTCATAATATTTTTTTTAATATAATGTAAAGTTACAAGTTAAAAGCATGTTTGTTTACACAAATGCCTGTTTTAAAGTTCTTTGAAGAATTTGATTGTCTAAGTTCTTAAAGAAACTAAAAATATAAAAAATATTTGTCTCATCTTCTCCCTTATATTATTTGTCCCAATATACAAAAGTATAAAAGACTTATCTATGATGTACCTAGCATTGATCCTTCATGTGTGGGATCAGAATCTCACATTCACTATTTAAATTTAAAAAATATTTTCTTATAAACTAAATAATTCATTTTCTAATAAATTTTCAAGAAAATTGTGAGACATAGATACTTATTAGTTTTATCATTTAATATTAGAGTATTGATAGAAAATAAAATCTAACTATACTTTTAAATATTCCAAATATTCCTGGTTAGGAAATACTTAGTGATATTATAATACACATAAAAGTTTTAACAATAAATGCTTGTAGAAAAAATGTTTTTTTGTTTAGTTAACTATGTCATGTCCAATTCTTTTGTGACCCCATGGACTGCAGCCTGCCAGGCTTCTCTGTCCAGTGGATTTCCTAGGCAAGAATTCTGGAGTGGGCTGCTGTTTCTTTCTCCAGGGGATCTTCTTGACCCAGGAATTGAACCCTCATCTCCTGCATTAGCATGTGGATTCTTTACAACTGAGTCACCAGGAAAGCAATGTTAAGAGGTTAAATTACACAACACATTATTTATTAGATTAAAAGAAAAAGCTATAAAATTGTGTGTATAATAATGCAAACTTGTGTGTCTGTATGTATACATATAATATATATGATATATAATATTAATATACAATAGTGCATATAATTATATAGTATATAATAATATATGGCATAAAAATATAGAATTTTTATATAATAATTTTATTATCATATAATTATAATAATAATTAACAATAGTATTTATTATTTAATACTATTAAGCACATCTGACAATATAGACCTATCTATACACATTATATACACACACATACAAACAAGTATGTGTGTATATGCACATTTAGGAAAAAATCTTAAAAATTAAAAATAAAACCTTGTTATTTAGTAATCAATATTTTCTTCTTGAATTCTTTTCAAAATATGTCTCAAATTATTAGTGTAGGAAATATGGAATTAACCTTGAATGATTACAGTTATTGCATTTTTTTCTAAAATTTTTCTTAAAAATTATTTCAGGGTCCTCCTTGTTTAAGCACCAGATACCAGGTCTGGCTTAGTTTTGTATAAACATTTTTAAAAAGAGAAAAGAAAAAGAAATTTTTCAAAAGTAGAAAAGAGCTCAGAGGATTCAAAAACATCTTATAAACTTCAGTGGTCAGGAAAGGGACTATAGTTAGCAGGAAATGTTTCTGGGAACTTCTCAGATTACTTAAACAAACCCATCATTTACCAGCCGTATATAGCTGGAAGATCCTGATCCTCAGGGTCAAGAGACACTGATTGTTCTTGCCTGTGTTCTTTGCCCATCATTTTGCCAGAGTGGGATGAGTGCCTTTATTGGCATTCTCGATAGAACTGTGTGTGATGGAGCATGTTTATAACTACTTCTGAAGGAATATTGTGCTACAGTTAGCAAGAAAAGGATAAAGGCATACTGGCTGGGCTGGCAAAATGATGCTTGTTCTTTATGTGTAGGGGTAGCATACAAATCTTATGAAGAAATGCTTTCACTTGTGTTTCATTTTGTAGGGTAACCTACAAAGATGGATTCCTTTGCACATAAATTACAGTGCACTTCTCAGTTTTGAGAGGTGGAATACTCACATTCTAGGCACAGAGAAGCAATTCAGCTTCCTAATTCACAAAATAAACAGGTACAGAAGGTGGGTATTATATTGTGTGAACTTAGGCAGTAAAGGGCTTCGCTTGTGGCTCAGCTGATAAAAAAATCTGCAATGCGGGAGACCTGGGTTTGATCCCTGGGTTGGGATGATCCCCTGGAGAAAGGCAGTCCCACTCCATTATTCTGGCCTGGAGAATTCCATGGGCTGTACAGTCCATGGGGTCACAAAGAGTCGGACACAACTGAATAACTCACTTACATTTAGGCAGTAAAAGCTAGTCTTTTGAATAGTGATAAATATTGTATAAAAAAAGAGGAAGTTTAATATTATTTGTACCTAATGTGAGTTTATGTCCAAAAAGTCTATAATAATCAAATGAAATATGAATCTGATTAATAAGATAAATTCAAAACTAATAAACAGAAAACAAATAATTTTACATACATTATGTTACCAGTGATAATATACTATGTTAAACATTATATTCAAAACAACAATAGACTATATAACCTAGTGTAATGAAAAATAAAAAAGCATATTACATATATTAACTCACCTAGAATTTTTATTGACCCATCTAGTTAAATACATTTCATGTGCTTTTTTTTTTTTTTAAGTTTTGAATATTCTTTTTTTTTTTTACTTTATTTTACTTTACACTACTGTATTGGTTTTGCCGTACATTGACATGACTCCACCACGGGTGTACATGCGTTCCCAAACATGAACCCCCCCCCCACCTCCCTCCCCATAACATCTCTCTGGGTCATCCCCGTGCACCAGCCCCAAGCATGCTGTATCCTGCGTCGGACATAGACTGGCAATTCGATTCTTACATGATAGTATACATGTTACGATGCCATTCTCCCAAATCATCCCACCCTCTCCCTCTCCCTCTGAGTCCGAAAGTCCGTTATACACATCTGTGTCTTTTTTGCTGTCTTGCATAAAGGGTCATCATTGCCATCTTTCTAAATTCCATATATATGTGTTAGTATACTGTATTGGTGTTTTTCTTTCTGGCTTACTTAAATTATCACAAAAATAAGAAAAATTGAAGAGAGTGGAATTTCCAGGAATAAAAATCGTAAAATTTTAAATCATAAAATAAAATTTAAAATCATAGCTTTTATTAGAAAAGAATTGGACAACTTGCTGGACATTGAATAAGGCTAGGAAAAGGTTTGTAGCATGCATAGCAATTATATTATAAAAAATTTTTAAATAGAAACGAATGGAAATGTAAAATAACATGGAAAAATGATAATACATTGCCTGTGAGATATATCCACTTACACATTTACAGAGGTATATTTTTTAAAAGTCTACACATAGAATAAAACTAGAGTAAATATGGTGAATGCCCAAAATTTTTTCCTTACTACTTCTTCATTATTCTCATATTCTACAATAAATAAATATTCTATAATAAAAGTTAAAATGTCTCATTAACCCACATAAATCATTCAACTTCTTTATAAGAAAATGTTTTCTTTCTCCATGAGGCCATTTAACTTTCAAAATATTTCTCATGTTATTAAAAAAATAGCTTCCTGTGGAAGAACTGTTATAGAAACATTAAACAGAACTATCAATACTAAAGAGATGTTGAACAAATAGTATTAAAACAATGCTGACAAAAGGAAATTAGGCTCTATCTAGGGTTCTTGTCTATGGAAATAGCCACAAATATCCCAGGCATTTGGGACAGAAAAGTATAAATACCAGAGAACTGGGAATGCATAAGTGTCTTGAGGTACATTTATTTTGTTCAAGTCAACTTTTCTGAGAAATTATGATTCATCAGTCATCTTGGTTTGTCATGAAGCAGTGAGGTTTTGGATTCATATTTTTCATGCCAAAGTAATGACTTCCTTAGTATTATGTATGAAAAATTCATATCCAAGTACAACAGGAAGCATTTACAGCCAAGCCCAGGAAATCAGTTGTCCAATGAGCATATCTGGCAAGTGGCTATGAATACAATAGAAGAAAGAGCTGAAGGGGTCAAGCAAGCTTCTTCCAACAGGTGTCAGCTCATAATAGTGTCCCCCCATAATAGAAAAAAAAATCAATTAAAAACTGAGATGCAAATGATTTTACCATTTCAGAGCTGAAAAACTAAGTTTCTGTGTCATTAATAGCAAGTTTTCCTTGCCTTGTATTAGTGCATGTCAATATATAGTCAAGTGTGCTTGATTCTTTATCTTCAAGAATTCTGAAAAATAGGTAAACTAGGTAGTAAAGGTGGATGAGTAGTTATTGGAAGTGATTTTTAACTTCATGTTAAGAGTACCAGAGATAACAGCCTCTGGTAGCTCAGACAGTAAAGAATTTGCCTGCAATCTAGAGGACCCAGGGTTGGTCCCTGGGTTGATCTTCCCTGGGTCGGGATGATCCCCTGGAGGAGGGCATGGCACCCCACTGCAGTATTCTTGCCTGGATAATTCCATGGACAGAGGAGTGTGGTGGGCTATGATCCATGGGGTTGTGAAGAGTCAGACATGACTGAATGACTAACACACATCAGAGATAACAGAACTCTTTTGAAGAGCACATACCTTCTTGTGACTGAAACACACAATTGAAAGTAATAAACAAATTTTTTTTTAAACTTAGGTTAAAAGCAATTCACAATTCAAAATTGAAAAGATGAAAATATTAAGAATTTAGCTAAAGTAGTGTCTCATATGGGTCTTTTCAAACCGTAGAACTTGGGTATTCATTCATTCACTGAGCAATCATTAAGTATTCACTACATGCTAGCAACATCTGCATTAGACACTCAGGATCTACTCGTAAGCAAAGCAATGAATTTTAAACTTCATACAATTTATTAAAAATTTTTTTCCATTAGTCTCTTTTTATTCATTTTCAAACTCTTACATTTATCCATATTAATTGTTCTAACATATTTTTCTTCTGTACTCCTCTCTCCAAAATCCACATTGTGATGTGAAGTATTTCTTTGAAATTTTCAGCAACTCTTGGTTCTAGTATATCACTTCCAGACTTACAGCAAATATACTGCAATAGTGAATATCTGAGAAAGGTTTCGTAAGTGGTAAACTCTGTGACATACCTAACAAATACTAATAGCCTCCTGCAGAAAGGGAGAATTCCCATTTATTCACCCCCATTATTATATTGAC
This sequence comes from Budorcas taxicolor, assembly GCF_023091745.1. Lineage (NCBI taxonomy): Eukaryota > Metazoa > Chordata > Mammalia > Artiodactyla > Bovidae > Budorcas > Budorcas taxicolor. Next base: position 95,264,037 of record NC_068910.1, read on the forward strand.
ATGAATATCCCCTAAGTTATTTAGAAACAATCCAGTGACCTTTCAAATGGAGACCATCTAGCTTTTAAGAATGACTTGAGCAATCATAGTCATGGAAAGAACAAGTTTAATGGGACAAAGTGTCATGTACAGCATCTGACAAACATTCATAGCATCTACTTCATTTATGTCTAAAACTACTAGGCTGTCCATGAGTGTTATGTGTGGGTGGCTTTGACTTTGCATGTGTGCTCTGTAAGCATGACTAATGGCTCATTTCTAACACCTGAGATGACTGTTAATTTTTTTCCTTAAAAAAGATTATACTAAATATATGTGCTTTTAATATTAAAAATATATGTATTTAGACTCCAATTCACCAAAGAGCTATTAGATTTCAATGCCTAAGCTGTTAAAGGAAATAAATACATTTTAATTTTAGGGACCCCCCTTTTCCTCATTTCAGTGACATGCAAAGGAGAATTTGTCATTTCTGTATAGGGTCTTTCTTAAATAAAATGTAAGACAGATTTTCTTCTTGATGCCTGTTCCTAGGTTATTGGAATTGACTATTATTTTTTTTTTTCCTACTGCCCATAAGTTATAATCTCTTCAAGCATTTCAGAAAAGGACAAGCAGAGTATTTGCCAGCCACTTGTCTCCACGTATAGAAAGATGATACATTTTTCCCTGTGTACAGTGAATAAACCAGAAATGAATTTTAAAAAGACAGGAAGAGTGGCTAGTCACTACTTGGATTACCATCTCTGCATGTGATAAGTGTTATTTTCAGTAAGCCTTCTAAGGCCATGGAAATAAAAGAAGTGGGAAGACAATATTGATATGGCAAATTGCTCTTTATTTAAAGATGCTTTTTAATATGAATATGGCTTTATAATCTGTCAAATAAAGATGGCACACAGAGATAAAAATAAAACATCAGAGCAAAAATGTTCTTTTCTTTTCTGTGAATAAATTTACATGTCAGTCAACTATCTGTCAGTGCATCTGCTGAATGAGTGACATGTCTTAAGTAAGTAAAAGCAGAAGGAGAGTAACTAACAAGAATAACTATAAGGAAAAGTGGCAAAATTGACAGTCTTGATGAGTGAAGATTCTTCTCTACACGCAGAATGTATTCATTTAGAATAATGCCTTCAAGCAAGTAAAAAATAGTGACAAACTAGCAATTATGATGGAGGGAAATGTAAACAGAAATGGAAATTCAGATATTTGGGCTGTTCTGATGAAGGATTTAAGAATATGTGGTAGGATAACCATTCTACCCATGGGCTAGTGATTTACTAACATTTTATCAAAATTCATTGATATTACCATTTTCATGACACTACTTTCTTCTTTGCTAGCATCAGAGAATGGCTTAATTTCACTTGCTTAAGCAAGATTTTTGAAAAACATTTTGAAGAAAGTTAATATATTGCTTATACAAAGCAGGGCTCCCTGGGAGTAACCACAAATGCATGTATTCTTCTGTAAAGGCATAGAGTTCTATAATTTTCAGATTCTTGGAACTTCATATAGTAGCACAATAATACCACCCTAATTTAAGAAGTTGTTCATTTTTATTACAGTATTTAAGTGTTAAATAGTTGGATATTTTTAAGTGCAGTTTCAGGTGACGACTTTTTTTCTTTCAAAAGCATTTGATTTGAAATAAAGGTTAAACAATTGTTTACAGTTTTACACAACTTATCCTCATATTTAAAAAAAAGATTTTTTATTACAATTCAGAATATGTAATTATATCAAAAAGTTTTTTTCTAGTAATATTTACACTTAAGTATTACTACTATTCATTAAGTCATCAGGGCTTACCATGTGCCAAGATCTGCCTGGAATTTTACAGGATTATCTCACTGGACTCCTCTTAGAACTAGTTCACTGGTGGCTCAGACAACAAAGACTCTGCCTGCAGTGTGGAAGACCTGGGTTCGATCCTGGAGTTTGGAAGATCCCCTGGAGAGGGGATATGGCAACCACTCCAGAATTCTTGCTTAGAGAATCCCCACGGAGAGAGGAGACTAGTGGACTACAGTCCATGGTGTCACAAACAGTCAAACACGACTTAGCGACTAAGCACATGCAGAGAACTAGTTAAGATAATGTACAGTTAATGTTCTATTTGTTCATTGAAGTGTATGTGCATGTTTTAATTTTAAATGAATACTTATTTTTTACTTTAAATATTTTTGATTATTATGAAAATCAACTAATGGCTAGAAGCATGTCTTAACCTAAAGGTATTTTTATAACCTAGCACAATGATTTGGAATTAGATTAAATGCTCACAATATTATTTAATGAATAAACAATGTTATTTATCTCTTTACTTTCCTATCAAAGCACCGCAAATAAGATTGTTGGGGCTGCAGTTAACATAAAAATAAACCACAAATGGCTTAATAAAGCTGCATTACTTCTTTTTTTAATATAAATTTATTTAATTGGAGAATAATTACTTCACAATATTGTATTGGTTTTGCCATACATCAACATGAATCCACCACAGGTATACACGTGTTCCCCATCCTGAACCTAAATCCCACCTCCCTCCCCATATCATCCCTCTGGGTCATCCCAGTGCACCAGCCCCGAGTATCCTGTACCATGCATCAAGCCTGGACTGGTGATTCGTTTCACATATGTTATTATACATGTTTCAGTGACATTCTCCCAAATCATCCCACCTTCGCCCTCTCCCTACAGAGTCCAAAAGACTATTGTATATTACTTCTTAAATATAAGAAAAAGCCTGCAATTCCAGTATTGACTAACTGAAGTTTTAAAATATTATCAAGTACTCGGATTTCTTTTATGGTTTTTTTTCTATTCTTTTCTTCTATTATCCTTAATGAGTAAATTTATGATCTAGTTTTCTCTCATCATCACAAAAATATCAACTTTGGAGGTAGGGTCATAATCAAACATTATTCCTTCCATCTGTTTTCTAAAAGGCCTATCAGATACCTTCTCCTGACCCACTTTTGAGAAATACATATCCTCATACTTATGGCATACTTCTATTCCTAATATATCTGTTGTAGTTTAGATTGATAAAACTTACTTCCTGAGGCCAGAAAGTTGTCTTGAAAGATATAGCCACCTGGCATATAAAATAAATTTTTGGTAACAAGGAAGAGGATGGAGGGTGCTTAGAAAGCTACCAACAATACATGCCATAAAATATCCTCAAGGAAGCATTGAAAAATATATGTGGAAGTCTATCATTTTGATAAATTTTACAATAAATGTTTCTGCTACATATAGCTCAACTGAAAGTTGTCATTTGTTTCAGAGGAATTCTAGATTAAACACCACTACAATAATCATATGTTCAATTTTCTAAATAAAACATTTACTCCTAAACAAAATGTATTCTCCCATACAAATTAAATGCAATGAAATAAAAATATTGGATTATCCAAATAATGAAGAAGTATAATACATGTTAATTTATTTGAGATAATAAAAATGATTTATTGAGAACAGAATGCACATTGTTTATATATATATATATTTATATATTTATATATTGTTATTTTTATTTGAGATCTAAAATAAAGCTCTACTGCGTGTTTTTTTAACATTATTACAATGAGCTGCTATTATATTACTTTTGAAGTAATGTTTATATTTTCAGTATTTTTATCATAGACAAGAATAATACTCTCAAAGTTGTGTACCATCGCTTTTTTCTTCTGAAGTACCAAGGTAAAAATTAAAGTAAGAGAAGATATTTGTTATTAATGGCTAAAAGATAATTATCATGAGAATTTGACAATGTAATAACATAAAGCATGGGATGATTTGCATATTTTGGTGTATTTCAACAAGTCAGATACAGCAGAAGACTTAAAAAATAATAATAATAATAGGCAGAGGACTTTGCCCGGCACATATTCATTTTCAGCTTCAATGATAGGGACCAAGGATTCCACAACTAATATGTGCTTTGTGTGTGAGTTGCTCAGTAGTGTCCAGCTCATGGATTGTAGCCCACGAGGTTCCACTGTCCATGGAATTCTCTAGGCAAGAATACTGAGGTGGGCAGACATTCCTTTCTTCAGGGGATCTTCTCAACTCAAGGACTGAACCAGATTCTTTGCCATCACAGTCATCAGGGAAGAGCCCACTATGAGCTTTATCAGATACTATATTTGCAGGTTACTTTTCTTCTCTGGATTCTAAAATTCACCCTAACTCCTAATTATTTTTGGGTGATTGATCAGAGCTTACAGTATGTTTGATAGCTAACCTACAATGAGTGCTTGCTCTTCTTGTGCCAATATATATTTTATTTTAAATCTAAAACAACCAAGGAAGGCAAAAAATCATAACCATATATTTCAGAAGACAAAACAAAACTCAGAATAAATAGTAAAACAACATTTTAAGCACAGATCTGCCTGAGGCAAAGCCATTTTGTTTTTCTTGCTCCTTTCCTCTCTCCCTTTCCTTCTTCCTTTTGTCTCTGTTTGTTTCTTTTGTGTATTTCATATTATTATGCTTAAAAATATATTTTATGTACCTTACCTTTACATGCACTTTGGGAAAAAAAACAAGTAAGACTTTACTGAAAGTGATAACAGAAAGTTGGCAAATCTTATATACAAACAGTCTATGTACAAATGTTTACATTTAACTCTGTGTGTGTGCCTGCTCAGTTGTTCAGTTGAGTCTAACTCTTTGCGACCCAATGGACTGTAGCTCTCCAGGCTCCTTTATCCATAGAATCTTCTAGACAAGAATACTGAAGCGGGTTGCCCTTTACTTCTTCAGAGGATCTTCCCAATCCAGGGACTGAATCAGAGTCTCTTTCATCTCCTTTGGCAGGGAAATTTTTTACTACTGTGCCACCTGGGAAGCCAGGCTACATTTAACTTTATATCAGGAGAAACCTTGCACCATCTCACTCAAGTGATCAGTTGTAACATCACCAGAAAAGGAATGAAAAATTCCATAGCCTCCTGAGGGAAAATCACAGTAATGTTTACAAGTATTCCTGACAAAACTGTATGCTTTGAATCTAATCGTGTTAAAATATAAGACAAACCCAAGTTGAGAGACGCTGTATAAAATGTATGGACTATTAGCTTTAAAAATATCAATGCATGAAACAATTAAAAACTGAGGAACTAATCCAAATTAAAAGACTAAAGAGACATGACAACTGATGGCAAAACATAATCCTGCATTGTATTTTGCTCTAAAGGACATTATTGGGACAACTGATGAAACGTTAATAACATATGTATGTTAGATAACAGTAACATATTGAGGTGGTTGTTTGGTTGCTAAGTCATGTCAGACTCTTTTTTGACCTCATGGACTGTAGCCTGCCAGGTTGTCCGGGGGATTTCCCTGGCAAGAATACTGGTGTGGGTTGCCATTTCCTTCTCCAGGGAATCTTCCCAATTCAGGGACTGAACCCATGTCTTCTGCAATGGCAGATTGTTACCACTGAGCCACGTGGGAAGCATATTGAAGTTAACTCATGAAATTGTTGCTGTATTGTGATAACAGAAAAGAGATTTGTCTTATTATTGTCCCAGGTTCTTAGGAAGTATGCTAAAGCATTTAGAGGTTCAGTTCAGTTCAGTCGCTAAGTCATGTCCAACTCTTTGTGACCCCATGGACCACAGCACGCCAGGCCTCCCTGTCCGTCACCAACTCCCAGATTTTACCCAAACTCATGTCCATTAAGTCGGTGATGCCATCCAACAATCTCATCCTCTGTTGTCCCCTTCTCCTCCTGCTTTCAATCTTTCCCAGCATCAGGATCTTTTCAAATGAGTCAGCTCTTTGCATCAGGTGGCCAAAGTATTGGAATTTCAGCTTCAAAATCTGTCCTTTCAATGAACACTCAGGACCGATCTCCTTTAGGATGGACGGGTTGGATCTCCTTGCAGTCCAAGGGACTCTCAAGAGTCTTCAACACCACAGTTCAAAAGCATCAATTTTTCAGTGCTCAGGTTTATTTATTGTCCAACTCTCACATCCATACATGACTACTGGAAAAACCATAGCCTTAACTAGACGGATCTTCGTTGGCAAAGTAGAGTCTCTGCTTTTTAATATTCTGTCTAAGTTGGTCATTACTTTCCTTCCAAGGAGCAAGTGTCTTTTAATTTCATGGCTGCAGTCACTATCTGCAGTGATTTTGGAGCCCCAAAAAATAAAGCCAGCCACTATTTCCACTGTTTCCCCATCTATTTCCCATGAGGTGATGGAACCAGATGCCATGATCTTCGTTTTCTGAATGTTGAGCTTTAAGCCAACTTTTTCACTTTCCTCTTTCATTTTGCTCAAGAAGCTCTTTAGTTCTTCTTCACTTTCTGCCATAAGAGTGGTGTCATCTGCATATCTGAGGTTATTGATATTTCTCCCGGCATTCTTGATTCCAGCTTGTGTTTCTTCCTGTCCAGCGTTTCTCATGATGTACTCTGCATATAAGTTAAATAAGCAGGGTGACAATACACAGCCTTGACATACTCCTTTCCTGATTTGGAACCAGTCTGTTGTTTCATGTTCAGTTCTAACTGTTACTTCATTACCTACATACAGATTTCTCAAGAGGGAGGTCAGATGGTCTGGTATTCCTATTTCTTCCAGAATTTTCCAGTTTATTGGTAAAGGAACAATATACCTGAAACTTATTTTCAAGTGTATTAAGATGTTAACATTTGGGGAAGTGAATTAATGGAATGCTTTGTATGATTCTTATAACTTTTTAATGAACTTGAAATTATGTCAAAAATACCTAAGAGAAAAAATAAATAATAAATTTATAGCAATTCCATTTTTTTCCTCAAAGCATAAGCACTTCTTTCTGACCTCAAATTATTGAATGCCAAACACAAAGGGAAATCAGTTACAAACTTCAAGCCTTTGTGTTAATTTATAATGTTTAGCATAATTTTGTTTCCTCTGAAAGTCAGGTAGTTGGAGCCCTCAGAACAGTTGCTGATGTTAAATTTTAGTATCTATCACTACGTAAAGCTCTTTGTACATTTTTTCACTCTTTCTTCCCTAATTTGTATCCATGCTTTTGACATCTGTAAGCACGTTTTAACCTTGTTGGAAACTCTCAGGAGTCTAGAGATTGCTGTCCTTATCCAAGCAACATGGCAACTGATTTTACACCAAGCTGTATCACTTTGTTCCAAATAATCATGACTCATTGCTCTGAAAGGAAACCAGGGGACTATAAATGTCATATATTATCTCTGGAAAATGTGGGTCAAAAAGTAACCTAAAAATATGTACATCCATAAACTTTCCTCTCTCAGATGTATTTTTTAAAATTGCATTTTACACTTAAACTAACATTAAAACCATTACAAGACAAAACATTTATTGTAAATGACTGAAAAGAGAAAATAAAATTCTGTCATGCGTGATTTAAGAAAGCACCATCCACTCTACTAAGGCAAGTAATTCATGTGAAAAATTAGATTTTAAGCTAACATATTTTATCTTTCCAACACATTCAGTATCTCCATGTAGTTATACATACACCGACTAAATCATAGTCCCATGAAAATAAAATATACTTACCAAAGGCATAGACCTTTATATAGATTTAGGAGGAGGAGACCAAAAAGCTTAACTAATTCTTGCCTTACAGGGGGTGTTTCAAGCACATGCATTGTGCTTAGTAGCCTTTGATCTCCTATGAAATTTATATTCATGGCAGTCTAACACAGAGAAAAGTGAATAAAGTGAAAACATAAAGTACAATGGCCCTGGGGAAGTATAAAGATACAGTTGTATTTTAATATCATTTTTCTACATAACAACAGTAATAATGTCCTGGATTTCAATTTCTTTTTGCATTCAAGTGACTCAAAGACCTTAGTAAAGTCAAAGAAGCCTGCTGGCTATGCAAGTTAGTCACCTATTATTATCTATTTTACAGGAAGGTAAATCAATATATAGGAAAACATGAAGATTATTTTAAAAGCAAAATATCCTTTACCAGTTGCAGATATTTTTGCCGTACCAGGTTATGTCCAAAGGACAAATGACTAGAAAAATAGTAAAATGAGAAGATGAGAGGGAGAAACTATTAATAAATGCTTTTAAGTTGGAAAATGAAGTGACTTGAAATCACTTTTTTCTCAATGAAGTAATATTAGAGAAAGAATATCAGGGATATACTATAGATTTTGTTTCTAGAATATTTTAATCATTGGAGCATCATGATTATGCCATGGTTTTGAGTTGGTCATAGAAAAAATATTTTTTAACATGAAATAGGGAGATGGCAGCTGTGATGTGTAAAGGGAAATGTGTTGACATTTTGTGCCACTTCTGAAAAAAAAAATCTACTTAGAATGCAGAGAGGAAAGTATCAAATGTTGACATAAAGGTTAATAAAAAAAAATGAATGCTGGAACAAGAGTTAAAAGTCGGGAAATAGTATAATATTAAAAACCAGGTCTAACTTAGAATTGACAGGATTAGGACAATAATTAAAAGGAGACTTACAGCTAACCTAACTGGTTAAAGTCAAGTAATTCCACATGTGATTTTCCCTCCATATAAAGTTTAGTTGCATGGAAATTTCCTCAATCCATTGAAAATATTAGTTTTGCATACAAAAAAAAATGGTAGCAAGAACAAAAACAGTAACAAGTTTATAGAGAATCATAAAGTGGAATGGGTTATATGAGCTTTCATATGCAAAATATTTAAAGAATAATGTGATATTACAGATTAACAGGAAGAATGCAGATATTATGCAAAGTCTAGTTGCAACATTTGTAGCAGCAATGTAATGTCCAACTATAAGCTCTTGTATTGCAAAAACATTAGTGGTAATAACATCAAAAAATTTAGGTTTGAAAGACATGAATAAATTCTTATAAATCACTAAATGAATCCTCTATTTGGAATGTAATTTATCTATAACACACTCTCCTTAATAGCATTTGTAATTATGATTTTCTGAAGGTCTGTACTGATAAAGGTTTATTTATGCTTGTTTCTTATTTTAGCAAAATGCCCTTTCTTCACAAGATAGTTTCTTTGATATCTGGAGTCTTTTTTTTAATTTGCTTATTCATTGCTATTTTTCATAAAATAATCAAAACTAGACAATTTAAACACTATGATTTTCTCAATATTTCAGCATTTTATTATAAGCACAAAAGTAATGCTTGCTTGATAAGCGTACCTTAAGAATTAAAAGGAGACAGGTCTCAGTTTCAATTCAGTTCAGTTGCTCAGTCATGTCTGACTGTGACCCCATGGGCTGTAGCATGCCAGACTTCCTTGTCCATCACCAACTTCCAGAGCTTGCTCAAGACTCATATATATTGACTCGGTGATGGAATCAAGCCATCTCATCCTCTGTTGCCCTCTTCTGCTCCTGCCTTTGATCTTTCCCAGCATTAGGGTCTTTTCCAGTGAGTCAGATCTTCCCATCAGGTGGCCAAAGTATTATAGTTTCAGCTTCAGCATCAGACCTTCCAATGAATATTCAGGACTTATTTCCTTTAGGATTGATTAAATTGATATTCTTGTAGTCTAAGGGACTCTCAAATGTCTTCTCCAACACTACAGTTCGAAAGCATCAATTCTTCAGCCCTTAGATTTCTTTATGGTCCAGCTCTCACATCCATATATGACTACTGGAAAAACCATAGCTTTGACTATACAGACCTTTGTCAGCAAAGTGATGTCTCTGCTTTTCAATATGCTGTTTAGGTTTTTTACAGGCTTTCTTTAAAGGAGTAAGCATCTTTTAATTTTATGGATGCAGTCACCGTCTGCAGTGATTTTGGAGCCCAAGAAAATAGTCTCTTGCTGTTTCCATTGTTTCCCCATCTATTTGCCATGAACTGATGAGACCGATGCCATGATGTTAGTTTTTGAATGCTGAATTTTAAGCCAACTTTTTCACTCTTCTCTTTCTCTTTCGTCAAGAGGTTCTTTCACTTTAATCAAGAGGCTTTCTGCCATAAGAGTGATGTCTTCTGCATATCTGAGGTTGTTGATATTTCTCCTGGCAATCTTGTTTCTCACTTGAACTTCATCCAGCCCAGCATTTTGCATGATGTACTCTGTATATAAGTTAAATAAGCAAGGTGACAGTATGTAGGCTTGGCATGCTCCTTTTCCAATTTGGAACCAGTCCATTGTTCCACATCCACTTCTCACTGTTACTTCTTGACTTGTACACAAATTTCTCAGGAAGCAGGGAAGGTGGTCTGGTATTCCTATCTCTTGAAGAATACTCCACAGTTTGTTGTGATCCACACAAATGCTTTAGCATACTCAATGAAATGGAAATAGATGTTTTTCTGGAATTCTCTTGCTTTTTCTATGATCCAATGGATGTTGGGAATTTGATCTCTTGTTCCTCTGCCTTTTCTAAATCCAGCTTGAATGTCTGGAAGTTCACAATTCATGTACTTTTGAAGCCCAGTAACCCATAATCTCAATTACTTCCCAAGATGCCTTTAAAGGAAATCAAAACTTCCATTACATTTGTCACAGTCCTTCTCACCCTACTGAAGTCTACATCGCCAGTGTTGTCTCTTCTAATATCAGTCTTTCATGTGTCATTTCTGTGACTACTATTTTACAGTCTTTTATTCTTGTACTGATGATGAATCCTTTTCTTTCAGTAGTTTGAAATCATCAGATTCCCCTTCTGCTGTCTGACTCAATGTTTGCTTTATGGTAATAAATGTTTCAGTTCAGTTCAGTTCAGTCGCTCAGTCATGTCCAACTCTGCGACCCCATGAATCATAGCACGCCAGGCCTCCCTGTCCATCACCAACTCCCGGAGTTCACTCAGACTCACGTCCATCGAGTCAGTGATGCCATCCAGCCATCTCATCCTCTGTTGTCCCCTTCTCCTCCTGCCCCCAATCCCTCCCAGCATCAGAGTCTTTTCCAATGAGGCAACTCTTCGCATGAGGTGGTCAAAGTACTGGAGTTTCAGCTTTAGCAACATTCCTTCCAAAGAAATCCCAGGGCTGATAGCCTTCAGAATGGACTGGTTGGATCTCCTTGCAGTCCAAGGGACTCTCAGGAGTCTTCTCCAACACCACAGTTCAAAAGCATCAATTCTTCGGCACTCAGCCTTCTTCACAGTCCAACTCTCACATCCATACATGACTACAGAAAAAAACATAGCCTTGACTAGATGGACCTTAGTCGGCAAAGTAATATCTCTACTTTTGAATATACTATCTAGGTTGATCATAACTTTTCTTCCAAGAAGTAAGCGTCTTTTAATTTCATGGCTGCAGTCACCATTTGCAGTGATTTTGGAGCCCCCAAAAGTAAAGTCTGACACTGTTTCTACTGCTTCGCCATCTATTTCCCATGAAGTGATGGGATCAGATGCCATGATCGTTTTCTGAATGTTGAGCTTTAAGCCAACTTTATCACTCTCCTCTTTCACTTTCATCAAGAGGCTTTTTAGTTCCTCTTCACTTTCTGCCATAAGGGTGGTGTCATCTGCATATCTGGGGTTATTGATATTTCTCCCGGCAATCTTGATTCCAGCTTGTGTTTCTTCCAATCCAGCATTTCTCATGATGTACTCTGCATATAAGTTAAATAAGCAGGGTGACAATATACAGCCTTGATGTACTCCTTTTCCTATTGGAACCAGTCTGTTGTCCCATGTCCAGTTCTAACTGTTGCTTCCTGACCTGCATACAGATTTCTCAAGAGGCAGGTCAGGTTAATGAGTGATAAATGTTTAATAAAAGTTTAATAAATGTTCAGTGAGTGAACTAACAAATTAATACCTGGACACCTTGGCTAGCGGCAAAGTGATCAATGATGTCCATTTATATCTGCACATTTTTCATGTAAACTTTTTCTTCCTGCTGCTTTAGTCATTGTTGTTTACAGTAATAGAAAGCACAGACTTTGGAGGAAGACCAACCTAGGCCCTGTCTTGGCTGTGATATTGCTATGGGACTTGGGTTTAACTCCATAGGCAGGCTAGGTCGCTTCAGTCATGTTCAACTCTTTGCAACTCTATGGATGGTAGCCTGCAAGGCTCCTCTGTTCATGGGGTTCTCCAGGGAAGAATACTGGAGTGGGTTGCCCCACCCTCTTCTTCCATACCTCGGTGTATCTCTAGATAGATAAAACACATGTTTTACATTTTATGTTATAGATTTGGAAATATTCAAAGAGGGGATGTGAATTCCCCATGCTTATACGGTAAATATGCAGTGAAACAGCAACTCAAAATCATATTTTTTTGTCTCCAAACTTGTGTTCTTTCTATACTACCCATCTGTGTTCTGTTACTTTGACTTATTCTATTTTCTGATGTCTGTTTTTACATTCGTGGTTCATTACCCACCCCCATATTTATTTGATGACTACTCGTTGCAATTTATACTAGAAAGTAATAGCATTTTCGTATATTACCTGTCTCTCAATTATTTTATTTCTTAAGAAATGTTTATTTCTTTTCACTACACTTCCTGCATATTTTTACTTTCTGTGGGTGTTTCACTATGCTATATTATGTTAGATGAGTGATATATAAGAAGTATTGACATGGAACTTGAGTTCAATTTGAATCCTGTTTGTGTGTGTGTGTGCATATATGTGTGTTTGATGGTCAAAAATTATATCTTTTTTGTTTTGCTCATTGAGGGTTTATTCATTGCATTTATTCTCTCTTTATGATTGACTGGCTTTTCTCCATGCTTCACCAGTATCTGCCATCCAATGAAGTGACTAGATTTAGATAAGCAATAGGTACTGTAAGATCATAGTTGATAAGAGCAAGGTAAATTTTTCTATGTGTTTGGTTCCCTTAGCCATAATTTTTTGATTAATGATATAGCTTCCTCATTGTTACTTTCTACACAAGAAAGGGCTAAATATCTTTTTCAGTAAAATTATTATTATTAAAAATATTACCAATATTATTATAATTACTATTATCTCAAGGGGAATAAATATGCCAAATAACTCTTTCCTTTTTCGATGCTTCTTGGTTCCTCCCTTTACAACATGCATGTTATTATTGAGGAATACATTATTTAATCTTTGGAAATTTTTTGAAATATTGTTCTCAGAACAGAATGAAAAATACATGGATAAAGGACATTTTAGAGGGATGAAGTGAAGTGAAGTGAAGTCGCTCAGTCGTGTCCGACTCTTTGCGACCCTGTGGACTGTAGCCGACCAGGCTCCTCCGTCTATGGGATTCTCCAGGCAAGAAGAGTGGAGCAGGTTGCCATTTCCTTCTCCAGGGGATCTTCCCGATCCAGGGATCGAACCTGGGTCTCCCGCATTGCAAGCAGACGCTTTAACTTCTGACCCACCAGGGAAGCCAAGAAAAGCGTAAAATTACTTGTAATTATCCGTTAGTTTAAAACACCTGTAATTTGTGGTAGGATTTATAATAGAAACTAATGGATGATTCAATATAGATCTTAAAGAAAATATTCTCCAAACACTGATGCTGGGAAATAAATTAAGATCACAGGATAATTTAAAGAACTCACATTTGCTGCTTAAAGAAAAGATAATAATGTAACCAAACCAGATTGTATGGAATCTTCCCTGAACAGACCCGTCCCCCTCCAACCTGGCCCATTATTCTGCCTGCCTTTTGTTTGTAGAAAAGTTGTGGTCTCCCAGCCTCCCCTGAGACACAAAAGCCTGGCTCAAGAATTAATGACCACATGTGAACATGTAGTGGTAATAATATAGTTTGACCAGGAAAACTGGTAAATATTTAAACAGTAAATCACCCATATGCAGTCACAGAATCTTTAGTTTCTTACCGAAATACATGGATAACAGAACCTGATGCATATTGCTGAACTGATTTAGTAAAACCCCCACTAAATGAAAGAAGATAACTGTATGATGATTGTAAGTGCTGTAGCCCCACAATGGACTGGAACCTGAGAGTTGACAAGCCCTGTGGCCCCAGGTTGTTATGTCATCAACAAACAATTGTAGAATTGTGCATGAATTGATCACATATACTGTCCCTCCCCTCCCTTACCTTGGCCTTGGGAAAAAAAAAAAAAAAGACTCTTCCTTGAAACCAGTCAGAGAGTTCAGGTTTTTTGAGCCTTAGCAGCCCCATACTACTTATCTAGCACCTACAATAAATATTGCGCTTTCCTTCAACACAACATAGTGTTAGTAATTTGGCTTTATTGCTTGTGGAGGAGTAGACCCAAGTTTGGCTCATTCACAGCAAAATGATATCACAAAGAATAGAAAAAAAGATTCAAGACTAACATTATAAGTGTATCACTAATATATTCAGAATATTGTGTTGGAGGATAATATTGTTTTCCCTATAATCTTGAAAACTCTAGATATTATTTATTGAAGACAGTAATTTTTAAGTCTTATATATGCAAATATATCATATTGCTTTGCATTTCTTGTTTCTAGGAAAGTCAAGGATTTTTTTGACTGTGTATTGTTTACACTTTTATTTCATCTTTGTAATTTACCTTATTACCTCTTCCCAAACTTTGTAGACCTATTTATTTATTTCCAATTTACTAAACACATGATAATTTGCATTGCCATCTTTGGTATTATACATGTATGAATTTTAAATTTCCATATTACTTTTATTTATGTGCATTATAATGCAAGGATTATGAACATGGGCAATGAAGAATTAGAATGGTGGTTGTATTTCTCTATATATTGCAGTTATAAACTTAAATTTTGTTCTTATATATTTTAAAGGAAACTTTATACTAAAGTTCCTCATCGTATTTACAGCTACCTTCTAGATAGTTATATATCCAATGAACACATGGAGCTTTAACACTTAAACTCATCCTGTAACCATATCATTATGATTAATGATGCCCTTTTATGGCCATGAAACTACCTTCACACTCCCAGTCATCCAGGCTTGAAATCTGGAAATAATTCTTTTACTCACAATTCTTTCATCACCCAAATCCAATCTACTTCCTATTCTAGCTTATTTCACCTTCACACTCTATATATTTAATGCATAATTTTATTTTGATTCTTTTGATTAAAATTGTAATTCAGGCTAATCAGTAATTCTATCTTGAACAATTGTATCTATTTCCAAATTGTTTGTTTTATTTATTTTCTTTCTTTCTGTTAATTCACCTTGATAATGATAACAGCTAGTATTTATCATGTATTTAAGGATAACACCATATGCATATGTGTATTCTCTCATTTAATTCTTACAATAGCACACAAGAGGTATGGTATTTTATCTTTTATTTTCTGCATTTCAGTGGTAAACCACTTGTAGACCAGAGAGATAAAAGATTTTCCCAAATTCACATAGCAAGGGAATATTGCTTCTAGGATTGAAGCCCAGGAATCTGACCTAAGTCCACACTCAGACAAAATATGATAATGCCAATTTATAGTATTTCCAGATTAATTTTGCTCATAGTCTTCTGACATTGACAAAATTCTGCTTAAACACAGGCAATGATGTCCTATTGCCTAGTAATGAAATGGGACTCTATGCCTGATTTTAACCTTGATTTTTCCTTTCCTGTAGTGTCCCTAGATCATTCAAAAAGAAGCTTGCATTCCTATTTATGGCTTTCATGAACCCATTATTTCCAAATTCACTTGTTTTGTGGACAAATAGTTAAAATCCTCTACCCTCCGACTTCCAGTCCTGACTTCCTCTTCTGAGACCATTTCTGTATGCCTTTACCACTCTATTAAGTGTGATTTTCTTTTCCACCATAATAGACTGTTAGCTCCTCCATGTAAATACAATATCATTTATTTGTGAAGCCTCCACACCTGGTATGGTATCTTGTAAAGAAAAAGTAAGTTATAGTTATCTATTGGTTCAAATAATAAGTGCTTTTTAAAGTTATAAATAATAAGGTTAATTTATATAAAGTGAATATCAACAGCAAAATCAAAGCATGTTCTTTGTAGAATGTTCCTAATATTGATAACTAACAAGTGGTTGAACCTACACATTCCTAAAGGCAAAAATGTTATGCACTTTGATATTTTTATAATTTCTATGAAATTAAATTATTATTTAAATTAATAGTATTTGCTAATTAAAAACTAAAGGAATCTAAACTAAATTTAATTTACAACATTCCCCTAAATCCATGGCTTTTTTATATCATCCTGAACATACTGTGATTTAACTTTAAAACAACTATGCAAATTTAATTATGCATTGGCTCCTAAGGGATGCACTCATATATCAGTTTACATCTCTCATGGACAGATCATTTGCAGTTAAGTTACAAACCACTGAAAATCAATTTTTAATGGAAATACTCTTACAACCTTAGCTGTAAAAAGACCAAAAATTCAGGTGTAATATCAAGTGGCAGGTTATTAACTATAACTTCAATTTTATGTTCTTTTGACACAAGACTATGTCAGCCATGAATAAGTGTGCTTTTACCACACAAGTCACACTTACCAGAAGGTTATTTGTCAAAGAAGGTTTTAGTGGGTCCAGCTTTAAGCTCATAGGAACCCTGATGGAAATTCTGAGCTGTTTAGCAAGAAGGTATTGAACCAAAACAATAGAGTAGAAATGATGTTAAAGGTCTAAATGGAAATCAGAGAAGCAAGGAAATGTAGAGTTAAGTTTGAACTCCATCGTTAACCATACCAGCCAACGTAGAAAGGCTTTTAGGTATATTGTATAAATGATCTCAAAATCAGTATCTATACTGCAGCAATATTTCTGCAGTAAAATATGTTCATTCGCTATTTGCCTATATTCCTGTAGTTTAATTTTTAATATTTGCTTGATTATTATGAGAATAAACTTAGATTCAAATAAATATGACCTGGTATTAATCAGAAGCTAATAATGACAGTTGCAAATAATACATTTTCTCATGAATTGAATGGTACATATTTCTTAGCCAAGTAAAGTCCTGTGAAAGCCTAGTTTACAAGCTGAAATACTGCAGAGTCACCTAGAGTAGAAAATTATCCTACAGATCTATAAATAAACTTTATTATAATTCTGAGGCTTAATTTATTTTTTGAAAAAAATCTGTACTGCTAGCAGTGAAATAATTTAATAATCAATTCTACTATTACTCATAGACAATCTGATAGTTGAATAGAATCTTTTAAAGTTCCTAATTTTTAGTACTAATTCAGATGATTTTCATGGAATATAGCAGTTGTTCAGAGAATTAAGATTATACCAGTTTACAATAAACAATAATATTTTACTGGGGAAATAAAAATGAACTGATTACCTCAAAATATTCATTAGGTGATACAGTGATTTTGAACTATATAATGTTCTTATGGAATTCCTTTTTAGTTCTACATTTTACAGTAATTTTTTAAAAAGCACTAGGTTGTAATTTAGTCAGGTACACAGAGATATGCAACGTATACACACACACGATAAAACATTTCCAAGGAAATTTTATTTTTTGTTTGAGTAGCACCTAATTATGTTTAGACATGAGGGAAATTCTTGGCTTTTAATGAATAAATACAACAGTTATATTTTCATCACAGCCTTGGGAATATGTTTTAAAGGTATCCAAATTTAAATACAAATACTCAAAAAACAATATATAAAGTTCCTTACATTGGAAATTTTTACGTCCAGACTTAGAAGTTGACTTACTAAAATATAAGCTGCATAATGTAGAGGTTTTGTTTGCTTTTGTTTGCTGCTATAAACCTAGAACTGTTCCTAGTATGTAATAAGGATTTATTAGTATTTATTGAACAAAAGTTACTTTCCAATATCAGCTCCCATTCTTTAGCAATAAAGTATGCTTGAAAATTCAGTCTTGTCCACATTACCCAGAGGTAAGCCTGAACCATTTAATCTTACTGACATATTTCTAACTAGAACTTCTAGTTGCTTGAGGCTCAAGTTGAAATCCCTTGCCTTTCTAGTATAATGTGAGTTTAATCTTTACTGCCAATTTTGTTCTAGCCTGAACATGAATTTTTTTTGCAGTATTTATCATGATGGAATGCAACTTTTTACAAAAAGCAGCATACTATGTTTAAGTATAAAATGAGTATCACTATTTTTAGCTATTTTAGAATATATTGTTTTACTTAATTTTAGAAGTATAAACTTTTATTTTAGTCGTTTATTTCTGGTAAATATGAAGGTTATGTTTTCAACCAAAAAAAAAATGATGTTTAAATGGAAACAAACTAAAGTGATTCTTATAAAACAAACTTCAAAACTTTTTTTTTTTTTTTTGGTGGTGATGGTTTAGTCGCTAAGTCATTCTGATTCTTGTGACATCATGGACTGTAGCCCACCAGGCTCCTCTGTCCCTGGGATTTCTCAGGCAAGAATACTGGAGTGGGTTGCCATTTCCTTTTCCGGGGATCTTCCCAACCCTGGGATTGAAGCCATGTCTCTTGTATTTCAGGCAGTCTCCTGCATTGTGGGTGGACTCTTTACCAACTGAGCCACCAGGGAAGCCCAAAACATTTTTTTTTAAGAAATAGCAAATTTGTTTTTAACAAAATAAAATACAAAAAGGGCCAGTATTAAGCAGACTAGCGATATTTCCCTTGTTGCTGCAAATAGTGTTTCACTATTATCTTGCTTCTAAGCTATTTTTTCTACATTATTGAAGTCCCTATTCAGTAACAGTGCTTTCTTTTGCTCTCTCCAGCCCTCTATTTTCTCCTTAGGTGTAAGTATTTAGAATGACTTTTTCTGGGCTCCAAAATCACTGCAGATGGTGACTGCAGCCATGAAATTAAAAGACACTTACTCCTCAGAAGGTAAGTTATGACCAACCTAAATAGCATATTCAAAAGTAGAAACCTTACTTTGCCAACAAAGGTCTGTCTAGTCAAGGCTATGGTTTTTCCAGTAGTCATGTATGAATGTGAGAGTTCTACTGTGAAGAAAGCTGAGCGCTGAAGAATTGATGCCTTTGAACTGTGGTGTTGGAGAAGACTCTTCAGAGTCCCTTGGATTACAAGGAGATCCAACCAGTCCATTCTAAAGGAGATCAGTCTTAGGTGTTCTTTGGAAGGAATGATGCTAAAGCTGAAACTCCAGTACTTTGGCCACCTCATGCGAAAAGTTGACTCATTGGAAAAGACTCTGATGCTGGGAGGGATTGCGGGCAGGAGGAAAAGGGGACGACAGAGGGTGAGATGGCTGGATGGTATCACCGACTCGATGGACGTGAGTCTGAGTGAACTCCGGGAGTTGGTGATGGACAGGGAGGCCTGGCGTGCTGCAGTTCATGGGGTCCAAAGAGTCGGATACGACTGAGTGACTGAACTGAACTGAACTGAACTGAACTGAACAGTGCTTTGACTTCCAGTTTACTTCTGAGTGACTACCCTCGTGGCTCAGATGATAAAGCGTCTGCCTACAATGCGGGAGACCCAGGCTCGATCCCTGGATTGGGAACATCCTCTGGGGAAGGAAATGGCAACCCACTCCAGTACTCTTGCCTGGAAAATCCCATGGACAAAGAAGTGTGGTAGGCTACAGTCCATGGGGTTGCAAAGAGTCGGACACAACCGAGCGACTTCACTTTCACTTTCACTTTATTTCTGATATAAGGAAAAACAAACATTAAACAAAAATAATAAGACCCTAAAACTCAAATATCAGTATGGATTGGCAAGAGAAACTGCATAAATTGCTCTCCAAAATTGTCAATTATTAATACCAAATCAACTGCTTATGTAAGGTGCATACACAACCTGCTTTGGCTGTGGGTTCAGTGATTCATTGTCCATTACAATAGTAACCAACAAAAGAAGAGCAAATGCAGAAAATATAGTCTAGTCTTTAAAAGCCAAGTGGGAATAAAAAACATAATTTAATCATTTAAAATTAATTGTCATAAAATTCTTTCAGGCATTTTTGCTACACTGAAAGTGGTGTTTATTTACTTAGGCACTACTTTCATTGGAGAAAATATCTTAATGGAATAATCGTTAACCATCAAGTATACTGGGGAAAGAGCGCTCCGTCAGAGTTTCCTAGGGAGCAATATGAGGGCTTATCAGAATCTGAGATATTGGAATTTGGGGTCATGCATATTTTAGAGAAGCATATTCAATGATATAAGGTTTATATCTGTATAACAGTCTAAAACTTTAGAAAGCAAATCTAAACATGGTCTTCCAGACAGATAAATGAGCCAGTTTCAAAATCTCATTTTACAAACTGTTTCTTGGACCCCCTTTCCTTAACATTCGTGTGAATTTGAATCCTCTGAGCAGCAAGGATGATAAGAAAGCCTTCCTCAGCGATCAATGAAAAGAAATAGAGAAAAAAAAATATAATGGGAAAGACTAGAGATCTCTCCAAGAAAACTGACAATACCAAGGAAACATATCATGCAAAGATGGGATCAAAAAGGGCAGAAATGGTCTGGACCTAATAGAAGCAGAAGATATTAAGAAGAGGTGGCAAGAATACACAGAAGAACTGTACAAAAAAGATCTTCACGACCTAGATCTTCACGACCTAGATCACTCACACTCACCTAAAACCAGACATCCTGGAATGTGAAGTCAAGTGGGCCTTAGGAAGCATCACTATGAAAAAGCTAGTGGAGGTGATGGAATTCCAGTTGAGCTATTTCAAGTCCTGAAAGATGATGCTGTGCAAGTGCTGCACTTAGTATGCCAGCAAATTTGGAAAACTCAGCAATGACCACAGGGCTGGAAAATGTCAGTTTTCATTTCAATCCCGAAGAAAGGCAATGCCAAAGAATGCTCAAACTACCACACAATTGTACTCATCTCTGCTGCTGTTGCTGCTGCTGCTGCTGCTAAGTCGCTTCAGTCATGTCTGACTCTGTTTAACCCCATAGATGGCAGCCCACCACGATCCACCATGCCTGGGATTATCTAGGCAAGAACACTGGAGTGGGTTGCTATTTTCTTCTCCAATGCATGAAAGTGAAAAGTGAAAGTGAAGTCACTCAGTCATGTCCGACTCTTTGCGACCCCATGGACTGCAGCGTACCAGGCTCTTCTGCCCATGGGATTTTCCAAGCAAGAGTACTGGAGTGAGTTGCCATTGCACTCATTTCACACGCTAGTAAAGTAATGCTCAAAATTCTCCAAACCAGACTTCAGCAATACGTGAACCGTGAACTTTCAGATGTTCAAGCTGGTGTTTGCCCCAGACAGGCAGAAAAGGCAGAGGAACGAGAGATCAAATTGCCAACATCTGCTGGATCATGGAAAAAGTAAGAGAGTTCCAGAAAAAACATCTATTTCTGCTTTATTGACTATGCTAAAGCCTTTGACTGTGTGGATCACAACAAACTGTGGAAAATTCTGAAACGGATGGGAATACCAGATCGCCTGACCTGCCTCTTGAGAAACCTGTATGCAAGTCAGGAAGCAACAGGTAGAACTGGACATGGAAAAACAGACTGGTTCCAAATAAGAAAAGGAGTATGTTGAGGTTGTATATTGTCACCCTGCTTATTTAACTTATATGCAGAGTACATTATGAGAAACGCTGGGCTGGATGAAGCACAAGCTGGAATCAAGATTGCCGGGAGAAATATCAGTATCCTCAGATATGCAGATGACACCACCCTTATGGCAGAAAGTGAAGAGGAACTAAAAAGCCTCTTGATGAAAGTGAAAGAGGAGAGTGAAAAAGTTGGCTTAAAGCTCAACATTCAGAAAACGAAGATCATGGCATCTGGTCCCATGACTTCATGGCAAATAGATGGGGAAACAGTGGAAACAGTGGATGACTTTATTTTGGGGTCTCCAAAGTCACTGCAAGTGGTGATTGCAGCCATGAAAATAAAGAACGCTTACTCCTTGGAAGGAAAGTTATGAGCAACCTAGGCAGAGACATTACTTTGCCAACAAAGGTCTGTCTAGTCAAGGCTATGGTTTTTCCAGTGGTCATGTATGGATTTGAGACTTGGACTGTCAAGAAAGCTGAGTGCCAAAGAATTGATGCTTTTGAACTGTGGTGTTGGAGAAGACTCTTGAGAGTCCCTTGGACTGCAAGGAGATCCAACCAGTCCATCCTAAAGGAGATCAGTCCTGGGTGTTCACTGGAGGGACTGACGTTGAAGCTGAAACTCCAATACTTTGGCCACCTGATGCCAAGGGCTGACTGATTGGAAAAGATTCTGATGCTGGGAAAGATTAAGGGCAGGAGGAGAAGGGAATGACAGAAGATGAGATGGTTGGATGGCATCACTGACTCAATGAACATAAGTTTGGGTGGACTCCAGGAGTTGGTGATGGACAGGGATGCCTGGCATGCTGCAGTTCATGGGGTCACAAAGAGTCGGACACGACTGAGTGACTGAACTGAACTGAGGGACAAACACCAAGTGGGAATTGATGTGTAAGATATTAACAGAGGAAATGCCTGTGAAGTCTAAGGAGAAGGAGAAGTTGTAAGCAAGGTGTGTAGGAAGGGTCACGGGTGACTGCTGTTCAGCTTTCATTTTTGACCAGCCCAGTATGGACATTGTTGGAGGTGTCCCACAGCCTCCAGGAACAGGACAATATTAGTGTTTCTGCGGTGCTTAATCTTTACTGGGAGTAGCCTTCTGGAAACATAGTCTTATCATGAATGCATTTGTGGTTCCATAGAGAAGACAACCACGTTCCCTATAACATGTTCTCTTGAAGGAGCTGAGCAGATTATTTCTATGTCACTACACAGGAATTGACAGAAAAGGGACATAAGAGAGCTTTTGGGTTGATGGCAATACTTTTGTCTTTATTGTTCTGGTGATTAAAAACCACCCTAAAAATTTTCAAACTGCATTAAATATATACTTCAAAGTAGATACACTTTAGATTGTAAGCTTTATTTAAACATTATTTTTTAAAATATATTATTTTTAATTGTGGCTATGAATACTTATTTACCACATAATATCAATTTTATCATTATTTTAAAACAATCATGTATTTTGCATCATCTTATATTAATTTTCTTCTTTTTGAAGTGTATGTAGTAGCGGTTTCATTAGTAAAGGCCTATGGGGGGTAACATTATAATTTAGGCCTAAAAAATGACTTTAATTCCTCTTATCCTTGAATGGTTGATAAAACAAGAATCAGATTCTAGATTGACAGTTATTTTGAATATATTATTTTGAATGCATTATTCTACTGTCTCTGGAATCTATTGTTCCAAATGAGAAATCTGCCAATCTTTCAGTCTTTTTAAAGAAGTCCTTTACAAAAAAAAAAAAAAAATGATATTCTGTAATTTCAGTCTGATGAGTCTCAGGTGAAATTATTTTTGTATTTCCTACTTAAAACGATGTGATCTTTTAAATTAAAGACTCATGTCTTTCTTCTATTTGAGACAATGTTCAGATTTGATTTCTATGAGGATTTCTCCCCTCCCATTCTGTTTAGTATGTATCTGGACTGCTTACAGTCAGTGTTCTTAATTTCAAGTAAAACAAAATGCCTGAGTTAAGGTAAAGAAAAAAGAATCTGACTTAGCAGGCAGAAGAATCAAAATCATGCTTGGGGCTGGTGCATGAGGATGACCCACAGAGATGTTATGGGGAGGGAGGTGGGAGGGGGGTTCATGTTTGGGAACACATGTAAGAATTAAAGATTTTAAAATTAAAAAAAATAAAATTAAAAAAAAATCAGACATGAGTGTAAGTATAAGAGAGTGAGGCAATGGGCAGAGAAGAGCATGCCACAAAAGGAGGCCAGAGAGAACCGCACCACCATCGCTGAATATGACAGTTTGTTATCTGCATGGCCAACATCACTGACACTGGACACCAGAAACGGGCTTTACAACCACTCTCACTGAATTCTAGAAACTTTTGAATATTCCTGTGCGCATCTGAAAAGATGCTTCACTCTCCCTTCTTAATGGAAACATAGTATCCCATATTGTCCAATGTGCAAGAAAGGATGAGCAGTATCCTTTTTCATTCCATAGTGGGATATAGACTCTACCTTTCATGAATTCTGATAGTGTGCAATATTTCTTAATAAAAAGTAGTTTCAGACCTTCAGGTCCCTGAGTAATGAAAGATTCAATACAATTCAACAATTTAGACATGTTTCTTTTGAGATCTTTCTCTATATAATATACCATTACCAGCACAAATGGAAATACACCCTTTTTCTCTTCAACTCTAAAGTTTATCAGATTATTTTCTCTACAATTTTCCATTTTCCTTCATGTCATTTTATGATCACATATCAATATATTGTCATCGGTGAACCAAAATATAAATTTGATCGTGACCTAATTGTGTAAAAATTAGAGGAGAATACTTGAATATAAATGTAAAATTTGTTAAAATATAGTTATACTGGTAACATACCACAGATAGAAAATATGAGTAGCTATCATTGTTGTGCTTATACTTTATTTTTTCCTCAAGGCAACAGAGAATATTTGTGAGCTCAATTCACTTCATTTCCTTTCTTAATAATTTTAGTTCATGGTTTATGTTGCTATCTCCAGTTCTACTCCAATAATAATTTTTAGCAATGTCATTTTACACCTAGATGAAAAGTCCAGTGCCTTGGTTTCTCAGTTGCTTGAAATACTCTTGATTAATGATCTTGTCTTCTGATTACTCTAATGTCCACCATGATCATACTCTAGACCTTGTCATTGCCAATATTCAGAAGGCTTTCATAATTGCAGTTACAAGCATTCTACACCCCACACACCACTTATTATTTCTTACTTCATCATGCAACAAATCTATCTCTACTACTTGTCTGTACAGGGAGTTATTAACATAGTTCCACAAAGCACTTGGTCTGGTAACTTGAATCTCAGAGTAAAGACAAGTAGTTAATTCTCTGCCAATCCATTGTTGTACTTGCATGAATCCTCCTTATTGTTTTGCTATCTTTTTTGGCAAATGCCTACTCTAAGACCACTGCACTAATTGAAAAAGTTAGTAAGATATAATTTTGTGATGTTTTAAATAATTAATATCAGGGGAGTTATTTGTTACTCTGAGTAACCTAGACTATTATGACTGAAAAATAAATTTTCTCCTAGAAGTGCAATGTGATGTAAAACTGTCTTTACATGGCTGTGGCTTAGAGATCTGGCAGAAGAAAATGAAGATACTAGAGGCTTGCAGGTGTTAGTCAGTAGTTAAATATTTGACTTAATGAAATACAGCTTTAGGTAAGGAGTTTTTTTGAATAAAGTTTTATTGGAGGATAGTTGATTTACAATACTCTGTTAATTTCTGCTATATAGCAAAGCGAATCAGTTATACATATATATAGGTCAACTCTTGTTTAGATTTTATTCCCATTATATAGTATTAAGTAGAGTTTCTTGTGCTATACAGTGGGGCTTCTTGGGTAGCTCAAACAGGAAATAATCTGCCTGCAGTGCAGGAGACCTGGGTTCAATCCCTGGGTTGGGAACCTCTCCTGGACAAGGGCATGGCGGCCCACTCTAGTATTATTTTCTTACCTGGAGAATTCCATGGACAGAGGAGCCTGGTGGGTTCCAGTCCATGGGGCTGCAATGAGTCAGACACAACCGAGTGACCAACACAACACTTTATTATTTACCTATTATGTCCATGGTAGTCTGAATATGTCAATTCCAATCTCCCAATTTATCCGTTCCTCCTTCCCCTCCTGGTAACCATAGCTTGTTTTCTACATCTGTGACTCTGTTTTTGTTTTGTAAATATGTTCACTTTTACCAGTTTTTTAGATTCCACCTATAAGGGATATCATATGATATTTGTCTTTGTCTAATTTATTTTATTCAATATGACAAACTCTCGGTCTATCCATATTGCTGCAAATGACATTATTTCATTCTTTTTTATGACTGAATAATATTCCATTGCAGACATGTACCACATCTTTATCCATTCTTCTGTTGATGGACATTTAGGTTGCTTAGCCATGTCCTGGCTATTGTTACTAGTGCTGCAATAAATATTAGGGTGCTTATATCTTTTCAAATTATGGTTTTCTTGAGATATATGCCCAATTATGAGATTGCTGGCTAATACAGTAGTTCTATATTTTGTTTTTATAGGAAACTTCATAGGGGCCTCCCTAGTGGCTTTTATAGTAAAAAGCCTGCCTGCCAATGCATAAGATGTAAAAGATGCTGGTTTGATCCCTGGGTCAGGAAGATCCCCTGGAGAAGGGCATGGCAACCCACTCCAGTAATCTTGCCTGGAGAATCCCATGGAGGGAGGAGCCAGGTTGGCTACAGTCCATGGGGTTGCAGAGTCAAACATGACTGAAGCGACTTACTGCACATGCACCTTCATACTGTTCTCCATGCTGCTGTACCAGCCTTACATCCTGCTGACAGTGCAGGAGGGTTCCCTTTTCTCCATACCATCTATTGTTTGTAAATTTTTTGACGTTGGCCATTCTGAATTTGTGAGGTGATACCTCATTACAGTTCTTGATTTGCATTTCTCTAATAATTAGCAAGTTTGAGCATTTATTCATGACTCTTACCCAGCTGTATCTCTTCTTTGGAGACATGTCTATTTAAATCTTCTGCCTAGTTTTTGACTGGATTATTTGTTTTTGGATATTGAACCACATGAGTTATTTGCAAATTTTGGAGATTAATCCTTTGTCATTTGCATTGTTTGCAAATATTTTCTCCCTTCTGTGGGATCTCTTTTCATTTTGTTTATGGTTTTCTTGTCTGTGTATAAACTTCTAAGTTTACTTCAGTCCTATTTGCTTATTTGTATTACTCTACGAGGCAGATCAAAAAAGATCTTACTGCAATTTATATCAGAAAATGACCTACCATGTTTTCTTCCAAGAGTTTTATAGTGTCCAGTCTTACACTTAGGTATTTAATTCATTTTGAGTTTACAAACTGAGCAGGATAGAAAGTCCAGAGATAAAACAATACACTGATGGTTATGTAATCTATAATAAGTGAGGCAAAAATATACAATGGGGAAAAAAACAGTTTCTTCAAGAAGTAGTGCTGGGAAAATTGGTTATATAAAAGAATGAAATTAGAACATTCTCTAACATTATACACAAACATAACCTCAAAAAATATTAAAAACCTAAATATAGGTGAAGATTTAAAAAATTAATAGAACATTTATAAAAAATAGTGTGTATTGGTTACTTTTGGCACTGACAAGGGAAAGATGACTTTAAAAAATGATTAGCTCATTCACAACGAAGTATAAAGTGTACAGGAACACTAAGGAGTGGCCATTTTTTACTCCCCAACCCTTCCATGCCCCACACAACCAGAAAAAGATAAAACTGCAAAAGCTTTTTGTAAACATCAGATGACAATATATACTACACATTTATTACTATGAAATATGATAACCTGCATATTTGAAAGTATATATGAAGATCAAATTTGACATAAGTATACGATCCAAGAAACCACTGCCACAAAGATGGATAGGAACAATGCCAGCACCCCCTAAAGTTTTCTTGTGCTTTTTGTAATCCACCCCTCCTCTACAGCCTCACCAGGCAACTGCTGACCTGCTTTCTGTCACTTTTAAAAACCAATGAATGGATTAAAGTGTCTCAGAGCAAAGATCAAGTTAAGAATGTAGAGCCTACTTGAATTTATATCCTTTCAAATGTACAAAATGCCTCAGGGAAAAAAAGAATAGGTATGTGACTTTCTCACTGAAGCTTAAGAGTTTCAAGAGAAAAAGACACATGAGTTAGCAATCCAAAAAATAGAGAGATGTAAAATTTGTATCTCGAAAATAATACTCTGTATTATTTCTGGCACAAACAATATATTGGAATTAAAGAAGAACGATGCCTCTGGATTTTTGAAAGCAGTGTGCTTTCTAAAGAAACAGAGGTCTGGACAGTTTGAGGCCAAAAGTTGCCCCTGTTCCCATAGCTCTGAACTTCCAGAAAGCGGACTGAGTAATCTGCTATCACAGACTGAGCGTGGTCTTCTCTAATTTCCAGAAGCAGAATCAAAGATTAACAAGAGATCATTCCTACCCCAAGGGAAACGAGCACTCCCAAAATATACATGTGTTAAACTTTTTTGAATGACTGTGGAAGGCCTCAGTTTTTTATTGGTAAGTAAATATTTGACAACCAGCTCTCTGGGGAAATATAACCATGATTTTTAGTCTTTGCTGATTTCCCTGGTAGAAGTATACCCACCATGGCCAATTTCAAACTACCAATATAATGTTAACTGACAAATTTCTTGAAAATTTAATAGTTGGGACTTGGAAGCCAATATATTCTGACACTAGCATGTCACTGTGTATGTCTTACCCTTTTCCTTATGATGGAAATTGCATAGTATAGTCACATTGTCCTTATTTCACTATTGTGTTTGGGATGTCTGGGGGCATAGCTTTTCCTTTCAATTCATGACCATAGGATCTAACAGAGGGGCACCTAGACTGCATAGCAAGACTACCACATAGCATACACAGGACATGGATTTTGAGGCTGATGCCATATCTAGCTATAAAGAAGAGGAGGAGAGGAGTGAGTGAAGAATTGGGAAAACAGAAGACCACACAGTGGTAGTCACCAGTACTACTTGCTGATTATTTTTGGCATTCAATGTTTCAGGAATATAGTAGGAATACAGGTCCCTGCCATATGCTTATTTTATCTCTCTGACTTGACCTCTCCTTTTACTATCCCCCTTATCTCCTTACTCTCACCCCATTATGTTGGTCTCTATGTCATTCTTATTCATGCACCAACTACATGCAAATGTCCGTCTGCTCAAAACAATGTTTTTCCAATTATCTACCTGATTCAGTACTAGTATCCTTCAAATCTTTATTCAAATATGATCTCAGAGTTGACTACACTAATTATTCTATCTCAGCAACAGACACAAATTCTCTCAGTTTTACTTTTGTCCTCCATCATATTTATTGGCTTACAATATGTAACTTAGATTTTTATGATATTCATTGCTTATTTTTGCCTTGCACAACAGCGAGAGCAAGTCTTCTACAAAGGAAAGAATTTTGATTATTTTTATTGTATTTCTTCTGTTGCTATAAAAGTTGCTCAGCCAGTGTCTTGACTCTCTGTGACCCCATGGACTGTAGCCCACCAGAGTCCTCTGTCCTTGGAATTCTCCAGGCAAGAATACTGGAGTGGGTTGTCATTCCCTTCTCCAGGTGATTTTCCTGACCCTGGAATCCAACCTGGGTCTCCTGCATCACAGGCAAATTCTTTATCACCCAAGCTGCCTCAAACCAGAGCTATCTTTTACACATAACTGGGGGTTAAATGAATATTTAGTGAAGCTGCTCAGTCATGTCTGACTCCTTGTGCCCCCATGGACTGTAGCCTACTAGGCTCCTCTGTCCATGGGATTTTTCAGGCAAGAGTACTGGAGTGGGTTGCCATTTCCTTCTCCAGGGGATCTTCCGGAACCAGGGATCAAACCCAGGTTTCCAGCACTGTAGGCAGACTCTTTTACCATCTGAGCCACCAGGGAAGTCCCTACTTTATTGAATGAATTAAATACTTTATTTAAATGAATATTTACTGAATAAATAAATTCCATGTGTGATTTCAAAAATGGATCACATTTGTTCATGTATGCATGCTAAATTGCTTCAGTTGTGTCTGACTTTTTGCAATCCTGTGGACCATAGCCTGATGGGCTCCTCTGTCCATAGGAATATCCAGGCAAGAATACTGGAGTGGGTTACTATGTCGATTTCATCTGTCACCAAATCCTGAGTTGTGATCCATTGGAGAGACTTGAAGATGAGGTATTGTGCCTTCAATAGTGGATGGGATCTCTCTTGGTGAGGTGAAGTCTCTTTTGATAAGTTTCTGATTACTCTCCATTGTACTATTAGACTAACTCCATTTTATTTGTCTCAAGACCTCAGAAAGCCTGAGGCTGTAGGGGAAGTTAGATGACTGACATCCTTATATAAGTTATTATATTCTCAGGAATATTATGAATCTGCTCCACATGGCAATACTTTTATTTCAAAAATTTTCCCCTTTTGTTTTATCATGAAAACTGCTAAATTGCTGCAGGTCTCTTTGCAGATGTGAAATAGGTTGGAAATGCATTATACATACCAGTCATATCACTTCAGCTTTCTCTTTCAATATTTCTTTCCCCTTTCATTTGACAGACCCCGAGGCTCTGAAATGAGTCAGATCTAGAATTTAGGTAAAATCATTCCAAAAACCTTGGTAACTCAAGCCTGACCATTTTAATCATCAAACTGTAGCATTTCCTTTTGGTTGTAGAAATTAAAATAGGAACTTAAACAAGATATCCATATTTCGGTCCTAGGGGCACCCTAGTTAATTTTCATATACCAGGTTGTGTCCTTAAAAAGTAGACTCTTTGATCATTATTTTGACCTTTCTGTCCAATACCTTAACTCTGCCAGATAAGTGTTCTAGTATGTCCCTGCCACTCTTAGGTTAAATCGTTTCCCTTAAAATATCTTCCATTTTTACTACCACCTCTACCAATATCCTTAGCCTGTAAGAAATTGCCATAACAGCGCTTAATTTCTCAATGCCTTGGTGGTAAAATAATCTTCTCAGTCTTTAAGTTAAACAGAATGGTAGTGGAATAGTTATGGAATAAGTTATATAATTGTCATTATATTATAACTTATTTCAATAGTTTTTATTGATATTTATCACATCACTCTAAGGACTTTATGATAACTCAATCTTGTTTCATTTCCTCTCACTGAACCAACTAAATAAACAATTGGGACTAGCTGGTTAGGTTAACATATTAAATTTAAATTGTGTAACAAACACATCTATATCACATTTCTTTAATCTGGGCACATTTGACACTTGGGGCTAGAAAATTCTTTATTGTAGGGCATCAGCCTTGTTCATTATAAGATATTTAGCTGCATGCCTGGCTTCTACCCACTGGATGACAACTATAAACTCCCCTAGTTTGGACAAACAAAAATGCTTCCAGAATTTACTGAAAGTCTGCTTGAGGACAAAATCACCTCTGAATGAGAATTGCTGAAATAAATCAATATATTCAGCTGAAACATTTTTTTTTTTCACCTTGTGGTCAACCATTGCTTGACTACATATCCACAAATATTCTTCATAAATGAGCTCCTATAAATTAGTCATGTCTTGCAATTTTTCTTTTTTTTTTTGGTAGTCTGTATCTCCTCCGGCTTTATTGGCCTCCTGAAGCATTCTAGAATTTAACTCTAAGGGATAATGACAGTGGGGCCTAAGGTTTGGCTTTCTATTTGTATGCAACTTCTGGAGATAAGGCCAGTGAGAGCCATTAATCCAGGTAAAGAATGTTTTATTACCTATGACTGACAGGTAGGGAAACTTTGATTAGCAAGGGAAGTATAAGTACACATTCACTTGTATGTGTTTTCACTTATCCAGTGTCTTTTAGTGTCAATGGCACACATCTATCTATTTATATGTTCACCTATAGTAAGATAAAGAAACATAGAATTTAAAATCTTAAACATTTTTAAGCATATACTTTAGTAGTATTAAATACATTCAAAACAAACCGTTACCACATTCATCTCCATAAATTCTTTTCATATTGTAAAATATTAGTATTATAAACCTGAAACTTAAAGATGATATTTTTAAACTTAAAGAGTTAATACTCTCCTTTGCTCCCTAGCAACCACCGTTCTACTTTCAGTCCCTATGATTTTTGACCACTCTAAATACTTTATATAGATAGACTTGTACAGTATATATCTTTTTGTGACTATCATTTCACTTCACGCATCCTCGGGGTTCATCCATGTAATTGCATATGTTAGAACTTCCTTTCTTACCAGAGCTAACTAACATTCCATTGTATGTATATACGACCTTTTTCTTATCCTTTCATCCATCGGTGAACACAGGCTTACTGCCACATTAGAGCTATTGTGAATACTGTGAACATGGGTATACAAATATCTCTTAGCGAACTTGCTTTCATTCTTTCGGTTATATAACAAGAAGTGGAATTGCTGGATCATTTGTTAGTTCCACTTTAATTTTTTTAAAAAACTGTACCATTTTGCATTTCAACCAACAGTGCACAAGGGTTCCAAACTCTCATAGTTTTCTTTCTTTCTTTTTTTTTGATAGTGGTCTTCCTAATAGGAGTGAAATGCTATGTCAATGTAGTTTTAATTTTCATTTTCCTAATGATTAGAGATTTTAAGCATGTTTTCACATGCTACTGGCCATTTCCATTTCTTTTTGGAGACATGTCTATTCACCTCTTTTGCTTATATTTGAATTAGATTTTGTTGTTGTTGTTCCTCAGACTCAACAATTTCCTTTGTCCTATCTTCAAGCTTGTGAATTATTTCTTCTTCCTGCTCAACTCAGTCTTTTAATTTTTCTAGTAATTTTAAAAATTTCAATTATGGTAATTTTCAGCTCCAGAATCTATTTTTAGGGTTTCTATTTCTTCATTGATATTTTTATTCTGTTAGCACATTATTTTCTTGATTTGCTCTTCATCTTCCCTTAGTTCTTGCAGCATCTCTAAGACACCCATTTTAAATTTTTTGCCTAGTATATATGTTATCGGGTCTTTTCCAGGGGAAGTTTCTGTTGATTTTTGCCTTCTCATTTCTTTGAATTCCTTGTGATTCTTGTTGATGTTGTGCAAAACTGGACATTTAAATCTGATAACTCTGGTAATCAGACTCCCCCCCTTGCCCACTTTTTCCTTTTCCTTTTTTGTTATAGGCCATTTCTAGTTTCAACTTGAGGTGTAAATTTAAGGTATTTTCTGGTCTTTGCTGAGTCTTCACCTTTTCCTGAGCATCTATGGTCACTTTTTATTTTCCCAGTATAGGCAGTTGCTTTTGAATCTCTGGCTTTCTGAAAGAAAAAAAGAGAAAAATTGAAGGGCAGGAAAGAGCAGTGACCATTTCAGTTCCCTGGGAATCACTTCAGCTAAAGAAGGAGGAACCTGTCACAGTGTAGGGAAGCAGAACAATGGCTACTGAGCCTTTTGTTGGTATTTCTGTGATCAGAAGCAGAAATCAGTTATTAGAGCACTGACTACATATTTGGAGGACAAGACCCTTTTTTCATCCATCTTGGCTCCTGCACTGATCTCTCCATTAACCAGTGAACATATGCCTATCACAGGTCTGGGGGTGGGACATAGATAATTCCTACTATGCTAAGAGCTAATATTGACCAAAATTAAGTGCAGTTTACCATCCACATCTTTTCTTTGGAAGTTGAAAA
Organism: Budorcas taxicolor; assembly: GCF_023091745.1. Taxonomy (NCBI): domain Eukaryota; kingdom Metazoa; phylum Chordata; class Mammalia; order Artiodactyla; family Bovidae; genus Budorcas; species Budorcas taxicolor. The sequence continues at coordinate 95,297,205 of NC_068910.1, forward strand.
CCTTCACTAGGCTTTTGAGTTCCAAAATAATTATACCAGAGAGATTTTGCCATTGCAATTGTCCAGTAGGGAAACAGTTTCCTCAGGCTTCCTACTTTGCCATCTTCTCAGAATTCTCCTTTAAGTGAATATATATTTTAACTTCTGTAATCTTGATCATAGTCAAGTATACATTAACAATTATAGGTTGTTTTTCATAATCAATTTTTTTAATATACATTTACTTATTTTAATTGGAGGTTAATTACTTTACAATGTTGCATTGGTTTTGTCATACATCAACATGAATCTGCCACAGGTATACACGTGTTCCCCCTCCTAAATCCCCCTCCCTCCTGCCTCCCTGTACCATCACTCTGGGTCGTCCCAGTGCACCAGCCCCAAGCATCCAGTATCATGCATCGAAACTGGACTGGCGATTCATTTCATATATGATATTAGACATGTTTCAATGCCATTCTCCCAAATCATCCCACCCTCGCCCTCTCCCACAGAGTCCAAAAGACTGTTCTATGACCAACCTAGATAGCATATTCAAAAGCAGAGACATTACTTTGCCAACAAAGGTCCGTCTACTCAAGCCTATGCTTTTTCCTGTGGTCATGTATGGATGTGAGAGTTGGAATGTGAAGACTGCTGAGTGCCAAAGAATTGATGCTTTTGAACTATAGTGTTGGAGAAGACTCTTGAGAGTCCCTTGGACTGCAAGGAGATCCAACCAGTCCATTCTGAAGGAGATCAGCCCTGGGATTTCTTTGGAAGGAATGATGCTAAAGCTGAAACTCCAGTACTTTGGCTACCTCATGCGAAGAGTTGACTCACTTGAAAAGACTCTGATGCTGGGAGTGACTGGGGGCAGGAGGAGAAGGGGACGACAGAGGATGAGATGGCTGGATGGCATCACGGACTATATGGACGTGAATGTGAGTGAACTCCAGAGTTGGTGATGGATAGGGAGGCCTGGCCTGCTGTGATTCATGTGGTCGCAAAGAGTCAGACACGACTGAGAGACTGGACTGAACTGAACTGAACCACAGCTTTCTTATCCAGTCATCTGCTGATGGACATCTAGGTTGCTTCCATGTCCTGGCTATTATAAACAGTGCTGTGATGAACATTGAGGTATATGTGTCTTTCAATTCTGGTTCTTTGAAAGGATAAATAAAATTGACAAACCGTTAGCCAGACTCATCAAGAAACAAAGGGAGAAAAATCAAATCAATAAAATTAGAAATGAAAATGGAGAGATCACAACAGACAATACAAACATACAAAGGATCATAAGAGGCTACTATCAGCAATTATATGCCAATAAAATGCACAACGTGAAAGAAATGGACAAATTCTTAGAAAAGTACAACTTTCCAAAACTGAACCAGAAAGTAATAGAAAATCTTAACAGACCCATCACGAGCACAGAAATTGAAACTGTAATCAGAAATCGTCCAGCAAACAAAAGCCCAGGTCCAGACGGCTTCACAGCTGAATTCTACCAAAAACTTAGAGAAGAGCTAACACCTATCCTACTCAAACTCTTCCAGAAAATTGCAGAGGAAGGTAAACTTCCACTCATTCTATGAGGCCACCATCACCCTAATACCAAAACCTGACAAAGATGCCACAAATAAAGAAAACTACAGGCCAATATCACTGATGAACATAGATGCAAAAATCCTTAACAAAATTCTAGCAATCAGAATCCAACAACACATTTAAAAGATCATGCATACACCATGACCAAGTGGGCTTTATCCCCGCGATGCAAGGATTTTTCAATATCCGGAAGTCAATCAATGTAATACACCACCTTAACAAATTGAAAAATAAAAGCCATATGATTATTTCAATAGATGCAGAGAAAGCCTCTGATAAAATTCAACATCCATTTATGATAAAAACTCTCCAGAAAGCAGGAATAGAAGGAACATACCTCAACATAATAAAAGCTATATATGACAAACCCACAGCAAACCTTATCCTCAATGGTAAAAAATTGAAAGCATTTCCCCTAAAGTCAGGAACAAGACAAGGGTGCCCACTTTCACTGCTACTATGTTGAATAGCAACATAGTTTTTGAAGTTTTGGCCATAATCAATTTGTAAGTTATGAGTGATACTATATCTGTGAACATTTTGAAAATACTGATTTCAAAGACTCTTTAAAGTTTCTATTATTTCTCATTCTTTTGATGAAATACATTTTGTTTGTTTTTTGAATAACCTGATTCTCCACTGTAATTGTTATTTTTTTTACTTTGAATTCAATATTATGATGATATAATTTTTATTTATCCCAATTCCCTGGGCTCACATTTAACTTATTAGAGATTACTATACAAGTTCATAACATACTGCTGTGCAAATGTGTCTGAAGTTTTTTCACCCTTTAGGTAATACAAATTTAGAATTGATTTCCAAGAATGATGCATACTTAACGTTCTGATTTCTCTGTCTCTTTACTTCTGATCCTGAATGGTCAGCAAGATTCCAGGATAAAATAAGGAGTTCTGAATTTTATTATGGTGATGTGCTTATTTTAAATACTGTCTTTATGTGATGGCACATATCCAGACTTCATAGCATAAGTAAAGTACTTGTTTCTTGTCCCTATATATCCCCATTTCTAATTGTTCAAGTATTGATTTACCTGCGATTTCTTTGCATTTAAGTCCTATTCACAAATAGCAACTATGAGACTATGATTTCTGTTTTATCTTTCTGATTTTGTAATATTTTCTTTTCTGGTTTAAGCTATTTTTTTTTTTCTGAAATGATTATATATTAATTGCTATACCTTTTGAGAGACAAAATTAAAAGATACAAACTAAGAGTCTTTCACACAAACTTGAATTTGCCATATTGAATAAAAGTCAACATTAAAAATTATCTAATTATAAAGTATTATGTTGTGTCCGACTCTTTGGACCCCATAGTCTATACAGTGCATGGAATTCTCCAGTCCAGAATACTGGACTGGGTAGCCTTTCCCTGATCCAGGGGATCTTGCCAACCCAGGAAAAGAACCCAGGGCTCCCACATTGCAGGCAGATTCTTTACCAGCTGAGCCCCAAGGGTAGCCAAAGAATATTAGAATGCGTAGCCTATTCCTTTTCCAGGGGATCTTTCTGACCCAGGAATTGAACCGGGATTTCCTGCATTGCAGGCAGATTCATGACCAACTGAACTATGAAGGAAGCCATTGAATAAAAGTTAACATTAACAATGATCTAGAGTTGGACTGTGAAGAAGGCTGAGCACCGAAGAATTGATGCTTTTGAACTGTGGTGATGGAGAAAACTCTTGAGAGTCCCTTGGACTGCAAGGAGATCCAACCAGTCCATTCTGAAGGAGATCAACCCTGGGATTATTTGGAAGGAATGATTTTAAAGCTGAAGCTCCAGTACTTTGGCCACCTCATGCGAAGAGTTGACTCATTGGAAAAGACTCTGATGCTGGGAGGGATTGGGGACAGGAGGAGAAGGGGGCGACAGAGGATGAGATGGCTGGATGGCATCACTGACTCGATGGACGTGAGTCTGGGTGAACTCTGGGAGCTGGTGATGGACAGGGAGGCCTGGCATGCTGCGATTCATGGGGTCGCAAAGAGTCGGACACGACAGAGCGACTGAACTGAACTGAAATGAACTGAGAATGAGGTTCGTGACATTGTACAGGAGATGGGGATCAAGACCATCTCCATGGAAAAGAAATGTAAAAAAGCAAAATGGCTGTCTGGGGAGGCCTTACAAATAGCTGTGAAAAGAAGACAAGAGAAAAGCAAAGGAGAAAAGGAAAGATATAAGCATCTGAATGCAGAGTTTCAAAGAATAGCAAGAAGAGATAAGAAAGCCTTCTTCAGCGATCAATGCAAAGAAATAGAGGAAAACAACAGAATGGGAAAGACTAGAGATCTCTTCAAGAAAATAGAAATACCAAGGGAACATTTCATGCAAAGATGGGCTCGATAAAGGACAGAAATGGTAAGGACCTAACAGAAGCAGAAGATATTAAGAAGAGATGGCAAGAATACACAGAAGAACTGTACAGCAAAGATCTTCATGACCCAGATAATCATGATGGTGTGATCACTCATCTAGAGCCAGACATCTGGAATGTGAAGTCAAGTGGGCCTTAGGAAGCATCAGTACGAATAAAGCTAGTGGAGGTGATGGCATTTCAGTTGAGCTATTTCAAATCCTGAAATATGATGCTGTGAAAGTGCTGCACTCAATATGCCAGCAAATTTGAAAAATTCAGCAGTGGCCACAGGACTGGAAAAGTCCGTTTTCATTCCAATCCCAAAGAAAGGCAATGCCAAAGAATGCTCAAACTACTGCAAAATTGCACTCTTCTCACATGCTAGTAAAGTAATGTTCAAAATTCTCCAAGCCAGGCTTCAGCAATACATGAACCATGAAATTCCTTATGTTCAAGCTGGTTTTAGAAAAGGCAGAGGAATCAGAGATCAAATTGCCAACATCCGCTGAATCATGGACAAAGCAAGGGAGTTCCAGAAAAACATCTATTTCTGCTTTATTGACTATGCCAAAGCCTTTGACTGTGTGGATCACAATAAACTGTGGAAGATTTGGAAAGAGATGGGAATACCAGACCACCTGACCTGCCTCTTGAGAAGCCTGTATGCAGGTCAGGAAGCAACAGTTAGAACGGGACATGGAACAAGAGACTGGTTCCAAATAGGAAAGGGAGTACGTCAAGACTGTATATTGTCACCCTGCTTATTTAACTTTTATGCAGAGTACATCATGAGAAACGCCAGACTGGAAGATGCACAAGCTGGACTCAAGATTACCGGGAGAAATATCAATAACCTCAGATATGCAAATGACACCACACTTATGGAAGAAAGTGAAGAGGAACTGAAAAGCCTCTTGATGAAAGTGAAAGAGGAGAGTGAAAAGGTTGGGTTAAAGCTCAACATTCAGAAAATGAAGATCATGGCATCTGGTCCCATCATTTCATGGGAAATAGATGGGGAAACAGTGGAAACAGTGTCAGACTTTATTTCTTGGGGCTCCAAAATCACTGCAGATGGTGACTGAAGTCATGAAATTAAAAGACGCTTGCTCATTGGAAGAAAAGTCATGACCAATCTAGATTGCATATTCGAAAGCGTAGACATTGCTTTGCCGACTAAGGTCCGTCTAGTCAAGCCTATGCTTTTTCCAGTGGTCATGTATGAATGTTACAGTTGGACTGTGAAGAAGGCTGAATGCCGAAGAATTGGTGCTTGTGAACTGTAGTGTTTGAGAAGACTCTTGAGAGTCCCTTGGACAGCAAGGAGATCAACCATTCCATTCTGAAGGAGATCAGCCCTGGGATTTCTTTGGAAGGAATGATGCTAAAGCTGAAACTCCAGTACTTTGGCCATCTCACGGGAAGAGCTGACTCATTGTAAAAGACTTTGATGCTGGGAGGGATTGGAGGTAGGAGGAGAAGGGGATGACAGAGGATGAGATGGCTGGATGGCATCATTGACTCGATGGACGTGAATCCGAGAGAACTCCGGGAGGTGGTGATGGACAGGGAGGCCTGGCGTGCTGTGATTCATGGGGTTGCAAAGAGTCGGACACGACTGACCGACTGAACTGAACCGAACTGAATTATAAAGTGTTATATTTAAATTTTTCTGAGATGCTAAAGGTAAAAAGTATGCGTTATATCCCAGACATGAATTGATGTAAATTTGAGCAACACTTCAAAATATTAGTCTCCCAATTCTAGTACTTCAATAACTTGTAATATTTTCTCTTGGAAAAAAATTCTTTTTCTTGAAAGATATAAAATGGATAGTGTAGATTCACAGATGGTAGTCTATAATCAGGGCTTCCCTGGTAGCTCTGTAGTAAAAAAATCTACCTGCCAATGTAGAAGATGAGAGTTGGATCCCTAGTTTGGGAAGATCCCCTGGAGAAGGAAATGGCAACCCACTCCAGTGTTCTTGTCTGGGAAATCCCATGGACAGAGGAACCTGCTGGGCTACAGTCCATGGGTCACAAAAAGTCAGACATATCTTAGCAAATAAATAACAACAAACCCTGTAATTACAAAGTACTTTTAAAGGTATTTTCTTTATTCAATAAATGTTTATGGAGCACCTATCAGGTACCAAGCACTATCTCAATTACTGACAAGATATTGATAAATAATATGAAGCTATTTTTTAACTTCAGTGAGTTTATATTCCAATTTGGGACTCAGAAAAATGTATACACACACACACATAGATACACTATTATATCAAAATACAATATAATTATTGATAGATACTTGCAGATATGTGCATGTGTGAGTGATAAGTGGCTTCAGTTGTGTCTGACTCTTTGAGACCCTATGGAGTGTAACTCACCAGGCTCCTCTGTCCTTTGGATTCTCCAGGCAAGAATACTAGAGTGTGTTGTGATTTCCTTCTCCAGGAGATCTTCCTGACCCAGGATTGAATCTGCATCTCTTATGTCTCCTGCATTGGCAGATGGGTTCTTTATCACTAGCACCTCTTGGGAAGCCCCACTTGTAGTTACAAGCTATACATAAATAATAAATATGGCTAATTGGAAAAAGATTGAAGAGATCAAAGCAATTTATAAGTAGAATAATGAAGAAAAACTTCTTGAGATGTGAATTTGGATAGAATCAGAGTGAAAGAAGAAAAAATTATTTGAAAGCATGTGGGAAGACCGTTCCAAGTAGAAAGAAGCAGACATTTAGATTCCCTGATATGGGAGCAAACTTGGTATGTTAGAAGAAAATTTTGGTCATTAGTATTAATGTGTGGAATAAAGCAGGAGGAGTATTTTAGAATAGCAGTATGGATGTAGCCAAGGATGATGGATTAGTCAGAATAATGGCCCAACAAAATTGTCCACATCCTAATTCCTAGAATCTTTGAATGTGTTACATTACATGGCAAAGGAGAATTAAGATTACAAACAAAATTGTAGTTACTTGTCAGGTAACTTTGTGATGAGATAATTCTGGATTATCTTTGTTGGCCAACTGTAATCACAAAGATCCGTATTAAAAGAGTGAGGCAGAAGCCTCTGTGTCAGTGATACAAATAAGAAATACTCAAGTAGCCATTGCTGGTTTTAAAGATGAAGGGTGGCTATAAGTAAAGAAATGTGGGAAGCTGAAAGAAAGTTGTTGTTCAGCCCCTAAGTTATGTCCAAACTCTTTGCAACCCCTTGGACAGTAGTATGCCAGCTCCACTACCTTTCAGAGTTTGCTCAAATTCATGCCCATTGAGTTGGCGATGCTATATAATCATATAATCCTCTGCCCTCCCCCTTCTCCTTTTGCCTTTAATCTTTTCCAGCATCAGGGTCCTTTCCAATGAGTCACCCCTTCACATCAGGTGGCCAAAGTATTGGAACTTCAGCTTCAGCATCAGTCCTTCCAATGGATATTCAGAGTTGATTTCCTCCAAGGGTTTTTCTTGAGAGAAAGTAAAACTACAAAAATATAAATCCTTCCCTATAGTGTCCAGAAGTAACACAACACTCCAGACCACTTGATTTTACCCCAGTGACCCAATTTGGACTTCTAATCTCCAGGACTACAAAATAACAAATTTGTATTGTTTTAAGCCAATAAATCTGTGGTACTTTGTTACAGTTCTTTAGTTGCTCAGTCATGTCCAACTGTTTGTGACCCCATAAACTACAGCACATCAGGCTTTCCTGTCCTTCACTATTTCAAGGAGTTTGTTCAAACTCATTTGTTACAGTAGTAATATGAAACTGAGACCATATTATTTACAGCCTGATTGCACTTTTAATTTTGTTCTAACTGTCTAGTGGGTTTCTAGTGTAGGAACCCACTAGAATACATTAAGCAGGAAAATAATACAATATGATTAGCTGATTTATAGTATTCTAGCTGATTAATGGAGAATAGACAACACGGAGTTGTTAGTGTGAGTAGGAGACTAGTTATGAGGGTATTGAATAGAAAAAAGAAGATATGGACTTTAGATCAATGGAAATGAGGGCCTGGGCAGGGATTATACCTATGCATGGTGCCATATAGTTAAGTACAAGCTATATTTTAAGAGTAGATCCAACTGTATTATTAATGTAAGCTGTGTATTATACATAATTACACAAAAGCACCTAAAATTGGTAACTGAGGGTTGAGAAAAAGATTTGGGAATTAGTGAATACATGCTAAGTAAATTCATAAGACTTGAATATTTCAGTAGACCATAGATGAAAAATAAAAGTGCTAGAAAGCTACACTGTGAAGTTTTTCCAACATTTAGGGTTTGAAACAAGGAGGATGATTCAGGAAATCAGAAACATAAAGAATGAACAGTGAAGTAAAAGGAAACAGTGGAAAGTAGGAGTGATCAATTGTTTCAAATGCTGCTTAAAAGCAAGTAAGATGATAAAATGAAAATCTTGAATTGATCATTGTCACTTAGGGATATTTTGTCTCCTTGACATATGTAGACTAATTAGACTAATGGGAACCAATTCTTCTTTGGCTGGTTTTGAGAAGGAAAAAACAAACAGTAAAGCTGGTGAGTAGTTCATCTTGCTCTGTTAACCTGCATATCAAGTATATCCATTACCCAATAATTTCATTAAAATATTCAGAGGAAGTAAAAGAAGCACATCACTTAAAGACAAAATATTTTGGCGAAAAAAGAAAAGTGCTGGACTCTAATCCAGTATTCAATGACACCTTGAGAAGTTTAGGAGAGTCACTTAAAATTTTTGAGCCAAGAAAAAATTGGACTGTACTTTTAAAGGGTACTTTTAACAACTACTGTCAAGTTTTTCACTTCTCTATAATTAACAACGCTTCTTCTCTGCTATCTTACAAAAAGAAACACCATTATGACTCAGTGTCATAATTAACTCCATTTAGAACTTGAATTGATTTTAATAGCATTCATAAAGTTCAGCCAATATATAAATGGTGTTCTCTGTTTATATGAAGAGTTTTAAGCAATTATTTATTTAATAAAAGTTTCAGATAGAAACAGAGGTATTATATGTGTTAATTGCTTGTAACTCATCCAGCCTGGCATTTCTTATGGTGTGCTCAGCATATAGATTAAGCAAACAGGGTAACAGCAGACAGCCCAGACAACTGCTTTCTCAATCTTGAACCAATCAGTTCTTCCATACAGGGTTCTGACTTTTGCTTATTGAACTGCATGCAGGTTTCTCAGGAGACAGGTAAGATGGTCTGGTATTCCCATCTCTTCAAGAGTTTACACAGTGTGTTATGATGCACACAATCAAAGACTTTGGTGTAGTCAATGTAACAGAGGCAGATGTATTTCTGGAATCCCCTCAGTTCAGTTCAGTTCAGTTTAGTGGTTCAGTCTTGTACAGCTCTTTGAGACTCCATGAACTGCAGCATGCCAGGCCTCCCTGTCCATCACCAACTCCCAGAGTTCACTCAAACCCATGTCCATTGAGTCGGTGACGCCATCCAACCATCTCATCCTCTGTTGTCTCCTTCTAATCCTGCCCTAAATCTTTCCCAGCATCAGGGTCTTTTCAAATGAGTCAGCTCTTCGCATCAGTTTCAGCTTCAACATCAGTCCTACCAATAAACACCCAGGACTGATCTCCTTTGGGATGGACTGGTTGGATCTTGTTGCAGTCCAAGGGACTCTCAAGAGTTCTCCAACACCACAGTTCAAAAGCATCAGTTCTTTGGCATTCAGCCTTCTTCATAGTCCAACTCTCACATCCATACATGACCACTGGAAAAACCATAGTCTTGACTAGATGGACCTTTGCTGACAAAGTAATGTCTCTGCTTTTTAATATTCTGTCTAGGTTGGTGATAACTTTCCTTCCAAGGAGTAAGCATCTTTTAATTTGTGGCTGCAATCACCATCTGCAATGATTTTAGAGCCCAGAAAAATAAAGTCAGCCATGGTTTCCACTGTTTCCCCATCTATTTGCCATGAAGTGATGGAACTGGATGCCATGATTTTCGTTTTCTGAATGTTGAGCTTTAGGCCAACCTTTTCACTCTCCTCTTTCACTTTCATCAAGAGGCTCTTTAGTTCTTCTTCACTTTCTGCCATAAGGGTGGTGTCATCTGCATAACTGAGGTTATTGATATTTCTCCCGGCAATCTTGATTCCAGCCTGTGCTTCTTCCAGCCCAGCGTTTCTCATGATATATTCTGCATATAAGTTAAATAAGCAGGGTGACGATATACAGCCTTGACATACTACCTTTCCCATTTGGAACCAGTCTCTTGTTCCATGGTCAGTTCTAACTGTTGCTTTCTGACTTGTATATAGGTTTCTCAAGAGGCAGGTCAGGTGATCTGGTATTCCCATCCGTTTCAGAATTTTCCACAGTTTATTGTGATCTACACTGTCAAAGGCTTTAGCATAGTCAATAAAGCAGAAATAGATGTTTTTCTGGAACTCTCTTGCTTTTTCCATGATCCAGCGGATGTTGGCAATTTGATCTCTGGTTCCTTTGCCTTTTCTAAAACCAGCTTGAACATCTGGAAGTTCACGGTTCATGTATTGCTGAAGTCTGGCTTGGAGAATTTTGAGCATTACTTTACTAACGTGTGAGATGAGTGCAATTGTGCAGTAGTTTGAGAATTCTTTGGCATTGCCTTTCTTTGGGATTGGAATGAAAACGGACCTTTTCCAGTCCTGTGGCCACTGCTGAGTTTTCCAAATTTGTGGACATATTGAGTGCAGCACTTTCACAGCATCATCTTTCAGGATTTGAAACAGCTTATCTGGAATTCCTGGAATCACCTCCACTAGCTTTGTTTGTAGTGATGCTTCCTAAGGCCCACTTGACTTCACATTCCAGGATGTCTGACTCTAGATGAGTGATCACACCATCATGATTATCTGGGTCATGAAGATCTCTTTTATACAGTTCTTCTGTGTATTCTTGCCACCTTTTCTTAATATCTTCTGCTTCTGTTAGGTCCTTACCATTTATGTCCTTTATTGAGCCCATCTTTGGACGAAATGTTCCCTGGCTATCTCTAATTTTCTTGAAGAGATCTCTAGTCTTTCTCATTCTATTGCTTTCCTCTGTTTCTTTGCATTGATTACTGAGGAAGGCTTTCTTATCTCTCCTTGCTATTCTTTGGAGTTCTGCATTCAGATGCTTATATCTTTCCTTTTCTCCTTTGCTTTTCACTTCTCTTCCTTTCATAGCTGTTTGTAAGGCCTCCTCAGATGGCCATTTTGCATTTTTGCATTTCTTTTTCTTGAGGGGGATGGTCTTGAGCCCTGTCTCCTGTAGATATCACAAAACTCCATCCATAGTTAATCAGGCACTCTGTCTATCAGATCTAGTCCCTTAAATCTATTTCTCACTTCCATTGATTAATCACTGGAATTTCGTAGCTTTCTCTATGATGCAGTGAATGTTGGCAGTTTGATCTCTGTTACCTCCTCTTCTGAACCTAGGTTGGAAATCTGGAAGTTTTTGGTTCACATAATGCTGAAGCCTTGGTGCAAGATTTTAAGCATGGATTTCCTAGGATCAAGGATGATTCTAGTGGTTAGTACATTCTTTAGTACTACCCTTCTTGGAACTGGGATGAAGACTGACATTTTCCAGTCATGTGCCCAATGCTGGGTCTTCCAGATTTGCTGACATAATGAATGCAACACACTGATGATGTGATCCTTTAGGGTTATAAATAGTTCTACTGGAATTCTGTCGCATCCACTAGCTTTATTAATAGCACTGCTTCCTAAGGCCTTCTTGATTTCCTTCTCCAGAATGTCTGGCTCTGGGTGGCTGACCACACCATCAAACAATCTGGTTAATTTAGATCTTTTTTATGCAGTTCTCCCACATTGTTTCCATCTCTTCTTTATCTCTTCAACATCTTCTAGGTCTCTATCATTTATGTCCTTTATTGTGCTCATCTTTGGGCAAAATATTTCCTTGATAGCTCCAATTTTCCTGAGTAGATCTCCAATCTTTCCTCTTCTGCTATTTTCTTCTAGTTTTATAAACTATTGAAGAAAGCCTTCTTTTCTCTCTGTGTTTTTCTTTGGATATCTATGTTAAGTTGGATATACCTTTCCATTTCTCCATTGCTTTTCACTTCTTCATTTAGCTATTTATAAGGCCTTTTCAGATAACCTCTTTGCCTTCTTACTTGTCTTTTTCTTTAGGATGGTTTTGGTTACTGCCTCTTGTATATGATATTACAGACCTCCATCCATAATTCTTCAGGTATTCTAGCTACCAGATTTAATCCCTTGGATCACCAAGGGGTTAATTCACACGGGAGAAAAATTAACAACCTCAGATATGCAGATGATACAACCCCAGTGGCAGAGAGCAAAGAAGAACTAAGGAGCCTCTTGATAAGGGTGAAATAGGAGAGTGAAAAGGTGAGCTTAAAGCTAAATATTAAAAATAATAAAGATCTTGGCATCTGCCCCATTACTTCATGGCAAATAGAGGAGGGAAAGGAAGAAGTAGTGACAAATTTCCTCTTCTTGGGCTCTAAAATCACTGCAGATGATGACTGCACCCGTGAAATCAGAAGATGTTTGCTTTTTGGCAGGAAAGCTATGACAAACCTAGACAGTGTGTTTAAATGCAGAGACATTACTCTGACAACAAAGATCCGAAGGGTCAAGACAAGGGTTTTCTCCATGGTCATGTATGGTTGTGAGAGCTGGACTGTAAAGAAGGCAGAGCACAAAAGAATTGATGCCTTGTAATTGTGGTGCTGGAGAAGACTCCTGAAAGTCTCTTGGACAGCAAGGAGATCGAACCAGTAAATCTTAAGGTAAATCAACTCGGAATACTCATTGGAAAGACTGATGCTGAAGCTGTTCAATTTAGTCTCTCAGTCGTGTCTGACTATTTGTGACCACACAGACTGCAGCACGCCAGGCTTCCCTGTCCATCACCAACTCCTGGATCTTACTCAGACTCATGTCCATCTCATCCTCTGTCGTCCCTTTCTCCTCCTGCCTTCAGTTTTTCCCAGAATCACGGTATTTTCCATGGAGTCTGTTCTTCACATCAGGTGGCCAAAGTATTAGAGTTTCAGCTTCAGCATCACTCCTTCCAAAGAATATTCAGGATAGGTTTCCTTTAGGATTGACTAGTTGAATATCCTTGCAGTCCAAGGGACTGTCAAGAGTCTTCTCCAACACCACAGTCTGAAAGCATCAGTTCTTCAGCACTTAGCTTTCTATTTAGTCCAACTCTCACATCCATACATGACTACTGGAAAAACCATAGCTTTGACTAGATGGACTTTTATCAGCTAAGTCATTTTTCTACTTTTTAATATGCTGTCTAGGTTGGTCATAACTTTTCTTCCAAGGAGCAAGTGTCTTTTAATTTTATTGCTGCAGTCACCATTTGCAGTGATTTTGGAGCCCCCAAATTTAAAGTCTGTCACTGTTTCCACTGTTTCCCCATTTATCTGCTGTGAAGTGAAGGGACCAGATGCCATGATCATTAGTTTTCTGAGTGTTGATTTTTAGGCCAACTTTTTCACTCTCCTCTTTCACTTTCATCAAAAGGCTATTTAGTTCCTCTCACTTTTTGCCATATCTGAGGTGTCTGCATATCTGAGTTTATTGATATTTCTTCCAGCAATCTTGATTCCAGCCTGTGATTCATTGAGCCACACATTTTGCATGATGTACTCCGCATATAAGTTAAATAAGCAGGGTGACAATATACAGCCTTGACATATTCCTTTCCTGATTGGGACCAGTCTGTTGTTCCATGTCCAGTTCTAACTGTTGTTTTTGACCTGTATACAGATAGTCAGAAGACAGGTAAGATGGTCTGGTATTCCCATCTCTTGAAGAATTTTCCACAATATGTTGTGATCCACACAGTCAAAAGGTTTGGTGTAGCCAATAAAGCAGAAGTAGATGTTTTTCTGGAACTCTCTTGCTTTTTCAATGATCCAGTGGATGTTGACAATTTGATATCCAGTTCCTCTGACATTTCTAAATCCAACTTGAACATCTGGAAGTTTTCAGTTCATGTACTGTTGAAGCCTGGTTTGGAGAATTTTGAGCATTACTTTGTTAGTGTGTAAGATGAGTGCAGTTTTGCAGTAGTTTGAATACCCTTGGCATTGCCTTTCTTTGAGATTGGAATGAAAACTGACCTTTTCCAGTCTTGTGGCCACTGTTGAGGTTTTCAAAATTGCTGGCATACTGAGTGCAGCACTTTCACAGCACCATCTTTTAGGATTTGAAACAGCCCAACTTGAATATCATCATGTCTACTAGCTTTGCTCATAGGCCCACTTGACTTCACATTCCAGGATGTCTGGCTCTAGGTGAGTGATCACACCATTGTGGTGATCTGGGTCATAAATATCTTTTTTTGTGTACTTCTTCTGTGTATTCTTGCCACCTCTCCTTAATATCTTCTGTTTCTGTTAGGTCCATACCATTTCTGTTCTTTTTGTGCCCATCTTTGAATGATATGTTCCCTTGGTATCTCTAATTTTATGAAGACATCTCTAGTCTTTCCCATTCTATGGATTTCCTCCATTTCTTTGCATTAATCACTAAAGAAGGCTTTCTTATCTCTCCTTCTATTCTTTGGAACTCTGCATTCAAATGGATGTATCCTTCCTTTTCTACTTTGCCTTTAGCTTCTCTTCTTTTCTTAGGTATTTTTAAGGCCTCGTCAGACAATCATTTTGCCTTTTTGCTTTTCTTTTTCTTGTGGATGGTCTTGATCACTGCCTCTTGTATAATGTCATGAAACTCTGTCCATAGTTCTTCAGGCATTCTATCAGAACTAACTCCTTGAATCTATTTGTTACTTCCACTTATACTCATAAGGGATTTGGTTATGTCATACCTTTGAATGGTCTAGTGTTCTTCCCTACTTTCTTCAATTAAAGTCTGAATTTGCCAATAAGGAGTCCATGATCCGAGCCACAGCTAGCTCCTGGTCTTGTTTTTGCTGACTGTATAGAGTTTCTCCATTTTGGCTGCAAAGGATATAACCAATCTGATTTCGGTATTGACCGTCTGGTGATGTCCATGTGCAGAGACTTCTCTAGTGTTGTTGGAAGAGTGTGTTTGCAATGACAAGTGTGTTCTCTTGGAAAAATTCTGTTAGCCTTTGCCCAGCTTAATTCTGTACCCCAAGGCCAAATTTGCCTGTTACTCCAGGTATCTCTTGAGTTCCTACTTTTGCATTCCAATCCCCTATAATGAAAAGGACAGCTTTTGAGTGTTGGTTCTAGAAGGTCTTGAATGTCTTCATAAAACCATTCAACCTCAGCTTCTTCAGCATTACAGGTTCATGCATAGACTTAGATTACTGTGATATTGAATGGTTTATCTTAGAAACAAACAGAGATCATTCTGTTATTTCTGAGATAGCATCCAAGCACTGCATTTCAGACTTTTGATGACTATGATGGCTACACTATTTCTTCTAAGGGATTCTTGCCCACAGTAGTAGATATAATTATCATCTGAGTTAAATTCACCCATTTCAGTCCATTTTAGTTTGCTGATCCCGAAAATGTTGGTGTTTGCTCTTGCCATCTCCTATTTGACAGCTTCCGATTTACCTTTATTCATTCCAGTTTCCTATGCAATATTATTCTTTACATCATTGAACTTTACTTCCACCACCAGTCACATCCACAACTGGGTGTTGTTTTTGCTTTGGCTTTGTCTCTTCATTCTTTCTGGAGTTCTTTCTCCATTCTTCTCCATTAGCATATTGGGTACCTACTGACCTGGGGAGTTCATCTTTCAGTATCATATCTTTTTGCCTTTTTATACTGTTCATGGGGTTCTCAAGACAAGAATATTGAAGTGATTTGCCATTCCCTTCTCATGTGGACCATATTTTGTCAGAACTCCCCACCATCTTGGCTGACCTACATGTCATGGCTCATAGTTTCATTGAGTTAGACAAAGCTGTCATCCATGTGATCAGTTTAGTTAGTTTTCTGTGATTGTGGTTTTCATTCTGTCTGCTTTCTGAGAGATAAGGATAAGAGGCTTATGGAATCTTCCTTATGGGAGAGACTGACTATGGGGGAAACTGGGTCTTGTTCTGATCAGCAGGGCCATGCTCAGTAAATCAAGGAATACTACATGGAAGTACTGATGCTGAAGCTGAAACTCCAGTATTTTGGTCATTCAGTTTTGACAGCTGATTCATTGGAAATGTCTCTAATGCAGGGAAAGACTGAGGCCTGAAGGAGACCAGGGCATAAGAGGATGAGATGGCTGAGTGTCATCACCAGTGCACTGGACATGAACTTGAGCAAACTTCAGGAGACAGTGATGGACAGAGAGGCCTGATGTGCTGCAGTCCATGGGGTCACAGAGTCGGACACGACTTGGTGATTGAACAGCAACAATGAACAGCAACAACTTAATTAATTTGAATCATTTTAGTTTTAAATGCCAACTGTGTAGTATTGCATATAAGAGTAGATTTTAAAAGATTTGTGTTTGCATACTTATTTGACTTGAATATTTACACATCTAGAATATAGAAAATATTCAATTTTAGAATTTCAGACTGTGTTAAAATAGATGAGTTAGTATCAAGTAGTATAGTTTGCTTATATCCAAAGTTTATTTGCATTTCAAGAGTGTATGAATTAAATATGTTTGTATTTGTCTGTTTTATCTTTTAAAATTTTCTTAGTATTTCAAATGCACAGAGATCTGGAAAATACGTGGAGTATATTCATGCAAAATATAATAAAACTATTCAACATATTTTCTTTTCTGCCTGACAGAATTATAGCTTGCTTATAGGAAAAAAAAGTAGCTTAGAAAAAATTAAAATGACAATGTTGATCATAATATTTCTTTCTTTTGCTAGGAAGTTCTCAGAAAATATACCTGTAGAAATCATAATATTCTAAATAAATTTTCACCCTTCTCCTTTCTAGCTTCTTCTCCACTAAAAAATAACTTTTGTAACTTCTATCATCATAACTCTTTGTTGAAGCTATACAAGTGGAAATTAAAAATTGAGGGCTATGTTTACCAGTGTTTGACATCAACATGGCTGCCAGATCATACCACATTAATATTGCTTTACTATCTTAGAGAGTGATATTATGCTACAACATCATGTTAAATACTGGCCTAAAATACGGTGTAGTAAAAATTCATACTTTGGAGCCAATTCACTATAAAATATGGATCTTTTAGTATACTGACATAAATATAACAGTAGCAATTTCAAAGTATTAAACAATAGTGACATAGAAACTGAACTTAAAATTCAATAATCATGGCATTAATAAAATGATTATATGAAATATACACAAAGAAAAATCCCCAGTATTGTATAGTTAATAACTGAGAAAGTTAATATTAGAAAAAAAAAATTGCTTTAATTATTTGCACCTCTACCTTTTCTTCATCTGAGAATTGAAGGATTAACAAAATTGGTAATGTTAGTGTAGTTCCTGATTTATATTACATAGAATATCATTAGTATTAATTAATTAATTAATTCTCAAAATTTGCTAAGAAACAAACCATATCAGGAAGTTCTAGGTTTCTAGTGTTGGATTAGCTAAATGGTGGATTAGGAAGCTCTAAGTTCAGAAATACTGAACTGAAACCAAACAAATAAGCAGAAAGTACTAAACTAGAGACTAAAGTTATTTTATAAGAACTATGGAAAAAACTAAAAGGTCTACAGCAGTCAAGTGAATACACACTCAAGGAAAAACTACACTGAAAATAGTAAGAAATTTCATATCAGTTTTACTTATTGTCACCCCAACCCCACTTTCTAGCATGGTGCAATCTTGTTCTAGAGGACTCAATAGCTCAGGTCAAAACACAATCCTTTGAATGCAAGGGGCCAAAAAATACCTCATTGAATCCTTATGCATTTTTTGTCATTATGCTGACTAGATACTGCAGTAAAATTTTGAATAGAAGTGGTAAAAGTTAACATACTTTTTGTTTCCAATTATAATGGGAAGTGTTCAATAGTTTACCACTAGGTAGTTGTTAGTTGTAGTGTATATGGATGCCCTTTATTATATCAAGAAACTTCCATTCTAAAAGAAGTCATCAAAATAAGGTAATAATTAGTAACTCTAAATATTGAACTGTTTTTAAAATTCTGGCATTTAGTTTCCTTGTATGCTTATGATAGGTATGCAAATATATATGATTTCTGTGTCAAGTAATTGGACAAAAAAACTTTATGCAATTTTACCCAATGATTTTAATAAAGTGGAGAAAGATAATGCAGAAGAAATGTTTATATGGAATTGTTAAAAGTCAAATTAAAATGTATTAAGAATGGCTCAGTGGTAAAGAATCTGCCTGCCAATGTAGGAGACCCAGGTTTAATCTTTGGATTAGAAAAATCCCCTGGAGAAGGAAAGGGCAACCCACTCCAGTATTCTTGCCTGGGAAATACCATGGACAGAGGGGCCTGGCAGGCTATATAGTCCATGGAGTCACAGAAGAGTCAGACACAACTTAGCAACTAGACGACAACAAGATGATATAATAAAGGAAGCAGATAATGACCACCTCTTTGAGATTTCTAAAAGAAATATAATAATGCAGTCTCCGTGCTTCAAACTACCAATTAAGACTTCATGATACTTCCAATGTCTTGAATCCTCTCCCTCCTTAAATTTTATAACTCATGAAATTCTACCTTCAATTCAAATGTCACGTCTCAGATCTAAATAAGTAATTCACATTTCCATGTAGCCTTCATCCATTTTGCTCCAAATTGTAGTTTTGTTAGAGGTAGTCCTAGGAGTCTGTAGAGCAAAGTGGCTATAAGTATGCTTTTTGCAGCCTTACCACCTGAATTAAAATCCTACTCCCACAGTGTCTAAAAAAATTGTATAATCTTAGCCATGTTATTGGAACTCTCTGGGCTTCATTTTCTTATGAGACAAGATTTGAAAAACAAAAGCATCAATGCCACAGAGGGGTATGAGGATTCAATTAGTTAATGTATTTGAACCTTTCCACCAATATCACTCACTTAAGTATTCTTACTATTAGTGTCATTGTTCATTAGTATTTGTGCCTCCAACACTGGATTGCTGAGGTCCTTAAGCATAATAATTGTCTTTTAATATTTCAGAAGCTTAGAATAATATTTCACAGTTTGAACAGGTCAGTTATATATTTGTAATGTGGGACATATATTCAGCTTCAAATGTAACAAGGATGTAAATATTTAAATATAGTCAACATATTTTTAATGTTATGGCCATTGTTAGTGGTGCTTTCAGACGTTTCCTTAGGAATTGATCATTGAAAAATAAATGCATTTTTTATGAATGATCAGATGAGCTTCACTATGTTTAGGGAATAATTTGGAATTATTTAGTTATTACAATAATCTCTGATTTTATGTAAATATAATTATAGAAAAATTTAAGCTAGAAAGACTTTCAGTTTTACAAAGGTTTGCATCTACCTTTCTAAAATATCAAATAATATTCCTAATGCTTACAGGCTTTGTAGATATATTTAATGGGTCTACTATCTCACACAGAAACTTGATATTCCTGCTGCACATTCACACCTTTGAATGTGATTTAATGCTTCAGCAGGTTTTTAATGTTTTTAAATGATTTTCCAAATTTGGCAAGACCCACTTGTCCATCTGTAGAGTGATTCCTATGTGCACATGTGCACTGTTCATATGTGGGCCATAATGGGCACACAAATATTCAGCCTAATTAGAACACTCAGGATCTTTGAAATTAGAAAGAGACACTGGGAAATCATCAGCTTAAGTCATATGAGATTGAGAAAATCTGGTGTTAGTTCAAACTGTTTCTGTTTTTGCTGCTACATATATCATCCTAAGTAAGTTAACCTGCAACTGCTGATACCATCATCACATTAGGGTGATTGGAAAGCTTTGTGCTGATATCTAGTCTCCACCCTCAGAAATTCTAATTTTATTGTTCTAAGAAAGAACTCAAGCAGGAGTAGTGATTGATTCTAAATTATACTCTAGGTTAAGACTGTTGGTATTGATGAATGATACTAATTCAGCTTCCAAGCCCAGTTCCTACCTCCCTAGAACACCTTATTTGTAAAATGTCTTCTAAAGATACCAAACCCTAATCCCTAGACACTGATAGCATGAGGAGATACTGCTTTCATGATTATGTTACATTGCACAGTTGACCTTTAAAAAAAGGAGAGTATCTGGTAAAAGCAGAGAACTACCTACACCTGTTGGCAGAAGGAAAGGTTAAATACAGTCAAGGTACAAGAATGATTCACTAAGCTGTTGTTTGGCTTTAAAGATGGAGGAGGCTCTATGAAAAAGAACTGGGACAGATAGCATTTAGAAGCTAACTGCACACCATGTTAAAAGCAACTAAGAAATAGACCCCTCAGTAAACCACAAAGAACTGGATCTTACCAATAACTGGAATAAGTTTACAAGCAAGTTCTCTGGATATTCCAGATAAGAATCCAGCCTGGTTGAGACCCTGCTTTTGGTCTTATGAGATTCTAAGTATAAAACTCTCAAGCCCACCTGGATTTCTGACATACAAACTGAGTTACTAAACGGGTGTTACTTTAAGCCACTAATTTAGTGGTAATTTGTTACTCAGTAATAGAACATTATTATACACCTTAATTTTTTTTTTTAATCCTGATCCCCAGGCCTCTTGTGTTTGTTTTTGTATATTAATACTTAAGCTGAGATGTTCATATTGGATCTCAAAAATATATCTTTTCTCAGTTATTCTTTTTCTAGACATGCATGGATATTTTAAGCAAGTATCTTCAAAAAGGGTTGGCTCAAAATCTACTTTCTGAATTCAGTGTGTATGATGACCTGTTTCTTCTGACTGATTTTGTCTAAAACTTCACTCCCAAAGCATGGCTAATTCCTTCACTTAACTCTCAATCTGTTGTTGTGCTGTTGGTTTGTTGCTAAGTCACGTCCAACTCTTGTGATCCCATAGACTATAGCCTGCCAGGCTCCACTGTCCATGGGATATCCCAGGCAACACTGGAATGGGTTGTCATTTCCTTCTCCAAGGGAGCTCCCAACACGGGAATCAAATCTGTGTCTCCTACATTGGCAGGCAGGTTCTCTACCACTGAATCACAAGGAAAGCTCCACTCTTAATTACCAGTTAAATTATTTAAAAAACTATTTAATGTGAATATTAGTTGGTTTTTTTTTTTTACTTTCACTTTTATTTATTTTTTTTTTAATTTTAATTTTTACTTTATTTTACTTTACAATACTGTATTGGTTTTGCCATACATTGACATGAATCCAGCACGGGTGTATATGCGTTCCCATACGTCAACCCCCCTCCCACTTCCCTCCCCATAACATCTCTCTGGGTCATCACCGTGCACCAGCCCCAAGCATGCTGTATCCTGCGTCGGACATAATGAATATTAGTTTTACAAATTGTTTGCATCACCCATTTTCAACAATAGATATAATTCTACTTTTATTTTAAGTAATTCCATTACCATTTCCTCAATGACTGGCCTGTATTATTTCACTGACTTCTTTAAAAATATGTATTTGAAAACAGAAAAATTTCTGGCTGAATTGGATTATTTTCTTCTCTCTCTCTCTCTTTCCCTAGGACTCTTAAAAATATTTAAATGATGTCTAAATATACTCTAAATTTCCCTCATGTATTTTTTTTGGTGCTGGGTTCCAATTAACAAAATCATGGTGATGATGCACCAACCCAAACCAATAAGCTTAGTTTAGGCTTCTACAATGTTAAATGTACCCTTAAGTGCTGAAACTTGTTTTGTTTTATTGCTTATTTGGATTACAACTTGCCAAATCTTTGTGGTTGGATAAGGTTTGAAAGTCATGGAAGCAGTGGTGATTCAAAAGTGAAAGCTATTTCTTCTATTCTGTGGTGGTGATAGAAACCAAAGCAAAAATTGAATTCTAAACTGACTTCTGAGAAACTTTCAGATAGTAGCAATTCTCCACCAGCTGATTCTATTCCTTCCTAGCACTTAAGAGCACCTGAGGCTATAGTGCAGTACTCTATAGGCAAAACTGATAAGGTTTTTAAAATTATTTTGACAGGATTTATAAAAGTATACATTAGAAGTTAATGTAAATGGAATAACAATGTGTACTGTCTTTGTTTCTCTTTCATTAACAAAATTATTTTAAAATACTTCCAAGTTGTAGTATTTATTATGATTCATGACTTTCAGTTCAGTTCAGTCACTCACCCCATGGACTACAACATGCGAGGCCTCCTGTTCCATCACCAACTTGAGTTTACTCAAACTCATGTCCATTGAGTCAGTGATGCCATCCAACCATCTCATCCTCTGTTGTCCCCTTCTCTTTCTGCCTTCAATCTTTCCCAGTATCAGGGTCTTTTCAAATGACTCACTTCTTCGCAAAAGGTGGCCAAGTATTGGAGCTTCAGCATCAGTCCTTCCAATGAATAATTGGGACTGATTTCGTTTGGGACTGGTTTGATCTCCTTGCAGTCCGAGGGACTCTCAAGAGTCTTCTTCAACACCACAGTTCAAAAGCATCAATTCTTTGGTGTTCAGCTTTCTTTATAGTCCAACTCTTACATCCATACATGACTACTGGAAAACCATAGCTTTGACTAGACAGACCTTTGTTGGCAAAGTAATGTTTCTGCTTTTTAATATGCTGTCTAGGTTGGTCATAACTTTCCTTCCAAGGAGCAACGGCCTTTAATTTCAAGTCTGCAGTCACCATCTGCAGTGATTTTGGAGTCCAAAAAAATACAGTCTTTCACTGATTCCATTGTTTCCCCATCTATTTTCCATGAAGTAATGGGACCAGATGCCATGATCTTCGTTTTCTGAATGTTGAGCTTTAAGCCAACTTTTTAACTCTCTTCTTTCGTTTTCATTAAGAGGCTCTTTAGTTCTTCGCTTTCTGCAATAAGTGTGGTGTCAATGTACAATGTACAATGTCACAAAAGTCTATCCATAGTTCTTCAGTCACTCTATCAGATATAATCTCTTGAATCTATTTGTCACTTCCACTGTATGTAATCTGCATATCTGAGGTTACTGATATTCCTCCCAGCAATCTTGATTCCAGCTTGTGCTTCAGACAGTCCAGTATTTCTCATGATGTACTACTCTGCATATAAGTTAAATAAGCAGGGTGTCAAAAAACAGCCTTGACGTACTTCTTTCCAATTTGGAACCAGTCTGTTGTTCAATGTACAGTTCTAACTGTCACTTCCTGACCTGCATATATGTTTCTCAATAGGCAGGTCAGGTGGTCTGGTATTCCCATTTCTTTAAGAATTTTCCACAATTTGTTGTGATACACATAGTCAAAGGCTTTGGTGTAGTCAAAAAAGCAGAAGTAGTTGTTTTTCTGGAACACTTGCTTTTTCAATGATTCAACAGATGTTGGCAATTTGATCTCTGGTTCCTCTGCCTTTTCTAAATCCAGTTTGAACATCTGGAAGTTCACCGTTCACACACTGTTGAAGCCCGGCTTGGAGAATTTTGAGCATTACTTTACTAGCATTCGAAATGAGTGCAATTGTATTGTAGTTTGAACATTCTTTGGCATTGCCTTTCTTTAGGATTGGAATGAAAACTGACCTTTTCCAGTCCTGTGGCCACTGCTGAGTTTTCCAAATTTGTTGGCATATCGAGTGCAGCACTTTCACAGCATCATCTTTTAGGATCTGAAATAACTCAACTGGAATGTCATCACCTCCGCTAGCTTTGTTTGTAGTGATGTTCCTAAAGCCCACTTGACTTCACATTTCAGTATATCTGGCTCTAGGCGAGTGATCACACTATTGTGGTTATCTGGATCATGAAGATCTTTTTTGTACAGTTCTTCTGTGTATTCTTGCCACCTCTTCTTAATATCTTCTGCTTCTATTAGGTCCATACATTTCTGTTCTTTATTGTGCCCATCTTTGAATAAAATGTTCTCTTGGTATCTCTAATTTTCTAAAAGAGATCTCAAGTCTTTCCCATTCTATTGTTTTCCTCTATTTCTTTGCACTAATCACTGAGGAAGGCTTTCTTATCTCTTCTTGCTATTCTTTGGAACTCTGCATTCAAAAGTTTATCTTTCATTTTCTTCTTTGCCTTTGCTTCTCTTTTTTAAGCAGCTATTTGTAATGCATTCTTAGGCAGCCATTTTTCCTTTTTCCATTATTTTTCCTTGGGGATAGTTTTGATCTCTGTCTCCTGTGCAGTGTCGCAAACCTCCATCCACAGTTTTTCAGGTACCCTGTCTACCAAATTTAATCCTTTGAATCTATTTGTCAATACAGAGAACCATCTGATATCAGAGTAATCCAAGTCTATGACTTGAACAATAATGCTAAAGAAGCTGAAGTTGCATGGTTCTATGAGGACCTACAAGACCTTCTATAACTTACACCCTAAAAAGATGTCCTTTTCATTATAGGGGACTAGAATGCAAAAGTAGAAAGTCAAAAGATACCTGGAGCAGCAGGCAACTTTGGCCTTAGAGTACAGAATCAACAAATACCCTCTTCCAACAACACAGGAGTAGACTCTACACATGGACATCACCAGATGGTCAATATTGAAATCAGATCGATTATGCTCTTTGCAGCCAAAGATGCAGAAGCTCTATACAGTCAGCAAAAAACAAGACTGTGAACTGGCTATGGCTCAGATCATGAACTTCTTATTGCCAAATTCAGAATTTTAAATTCAAGTAAATAGGGAAAACTCCTAGACCATTCAGGTATGACCTAAATCAAATCCCTTATGATTATACAGTGGATGTGAGAAATAGATTCAAGGGAGTAGATCTGATATACATTTAAATTGAGAATGTACTAAAGTCACAATGATCTATTTTTTCTCCTCTTTCTTCTTCTTTTTTTTTTTCCTGTCCTTTTTACTTCCACCTCTCTTCTCCTTTATTTCTCCTTCAAGGATCCCAGTTATACATACCACTTTAATGGTCTCACATCTCTCTGGTGTTTTGTATATGTAGCTCAGTCTATAAAGTGTCTGCCTGCAATGCAGGAGACCTGGGTTCAATCCCTGGGTGGGGAAGATCCCCTGGAGAAGGAAATGGCAATCTACTCCAGTATTCTTGCCTGGAGAATCCTGTGGACAGAGAAGTCTGGCAGGCTACAGTCCATGGGGTCACAAGAATCAGACATGACTTAGCAACTGAACCACCATGTCTCTATTTTGATTGGAAAAATATTTCTGTCTTCATTTATTCATTTTTTTCAATGATTTATTCTAATCATCTCCTTCAGAGTATTCTTTCTGAAAATTCTTTTATCTTTTTCAATTTTGAATGTTCATCTAAGTGATATATCTTTTTATTATGTTTTGTATTTTTATGCTCCATGGTATACCTGTTAAAGTATTATTAAACTGCAAAGAGCATGAATTTTGCCTTGTTAGACTGGGAAGATCCCCAGAAGGAAGGCATGGCAATCCGTTCCAGTATTCTTGCCTGGAGAATCCCCATGGATAGCAGAGACTGACAGGCTACCGTCCATGGAGTGGGAAAGAGTTGAACATAACTGAGCAACTAAGCACAGCAACAGCACATAGAAACGTACTATTTCACTAGGCAGGTCATTGTAATGATGGAAAATTCTTCAAAATAGGCAGAAATGTGACTATATGACTGTAACTTCTATCCACTAGTCTTAGATCTGAAATGTGTTTCCGTGAAATCCAATCCATTTCTAAATAAATGTTGTAATAGTCAAAATATCAACACTGAAGTTAATGATTTAAAAGATATTTAAGGGATAATTGGGGAAAACAATATAAACTGTATTATTTGTATTTTGTTTGTATTAGAAAATGTTTCTCCTTTTTTAGAGATGCATGGTAAACTCCTTAGTGGTAAAATGTCATAACGTGGGCTACTTTCTTTAAAATAATCAATTAAATAAAGATAAATGTGTTTCTGTATCAGAAAATCTTTTAGCTATGCTGTTGGACAGAAATCTTTTATTTTCCCTTTTTAAGACTGATAAAAACTTTTTACCCAAAATATTAAGCTAATGGAGCCACATTTTAACAGTTCAGCATTTGAAAGACACATGCTACAGTTTACTCAAAATAGCAGTTTCTTGTCAGAGACTGTCACATGCAAAATATTTTTTGAATTGTGCACCTATTAGCATGAAGACAAACTGTTCTGCTTTTCATACATACACCAATTAAAAGAAATGGACAGATGGGATTTTTAAAATGAATTTTAATCCATTTTCCACATATGTAATTTCCATGCATTACAAAGTATTCTTGCTGTTCAGGCTTCATTTTACCCTGAAGGTAGATTTTCTGTTATAAAGTTTATTTTTTAGTTTAAGTGCAAATGAGCCTATGTTTGGCTAAAAAATCAATCTAGAAATTGATGCCTGATGAAATAATATACTTTTTAAATGTTTCCTTGTAAATTTCCTCCACTATCACCTTTAATCTAGTCTTTGTTTCCTCTGCTAAGTGAACCTTTCCTACATTATGTTTTATCTATAAAGTCTTTTAATTTCAATTGTTGCCTATTACTTATGTAAAGTATATTGTTTAATTCCTTTCAAATGTGTTACTGTTTGGCTATCACAGTTGGGATAGTACTCATTATAATTCTTACAATTAAAGTTATCATTTCTCTGCTTCTGTTTGTTTCTTTGTTTTTATATATATACTAACTTTCAATTTAACAGGGATCATCAGAAAAAAATTAAGGTGTTTAGCAAGGTGCAGTTGTTAAGTCTAGACATTGAGGATTAAGAAAATCTGTTATTTTTTTATGTTTAAATTTTCTCAAAATATTAAAAAGTAATTGTCATTACTTTTCCAATTTTTAACATGAATCATAATTTCTACTCATTTATTACCACATATATCTATTTTATTTTTGTTGTTATTGCTATTTTGAAGGCAATAATTTTCCATAATAGTTCCTAAGAGTTTATTGATAAAACAAAGAACTGAATCATAATCATTTTTAAGAAGCCATTTTCTTTATTATGTATTGTTAAATTTTGTTTAATTCCCTTTTAAGTTATATATCCGAAAAGCATTCTCTATTTTTAAGCAGGTTATAGTAAAGTTTAGACATTAAAAATACAATAATAAATCAAAACCAAAACTAGTATAATAAAAAAAAAACAGCAATGAAAGCAGGATAATTCACAGATGAAATTCTCACTTGTTTTCATTTGTTCAGTGCTCAGAGAAGTGTACATGATACCTTTCATATACATTATTTGATGTCCCTGTGCTACAAGAATATTTACTTTTGTATTTGGACATCTACATTGGTACATCCTTTCTAAAAAGAAATTTAGCAATACAGATGAGGCATCCAAAAATTTTTATTCTATGACACAATACTTCTCCCATTTATAGGAATCATTCCTATGAGGAGAAAATAAGAAATGAATGAATATCTATACCACTTTCAATAGTATTATTTATACTACCTTTGATAAAACCAATCATATATGATGGTACACTCATTAAAATATTAGTAGTATTTAAAAAACTAATTATGTTTATGACTTATATACTATAATATAAACCAGCACAGACACATTGTAAGTTTGTATATCAAAATACTACCACACAAGAGAATTGTGAAGATGCTTTATGTACTCCCTAGTTAACATCTTATTAAAGATGTTCCAACACCATTATCTTGTGAGCACTGGTCTTTCAAAGGGCTAAATTATAAAAATATTATTTTAATGGGCTAAGAGACTAAAGATTTAATATGTACAACTAAATCTTGCATATTCATATTACAATTATATTTTATTGAGATGTATTTGCTTAATTTTGTACAGATAAAAATTGTTCCGTCTATGAATATACCAATTTCAAATGTTATAGATAAAAACATTGATGTTTCTCTACATGTGTGTGTCTAAGGGGTGATTTGCCATATTTGAATATGTCATTTTTATATTGCAAAAACCATCTGGGAAGATTATGTTTTTCCTTCCTATATGTTTTCCTGTTCTTTAAGAAAACTGCCAATTTTTATTTAAGATCATGTTTTCAATGGACTTAAAATCCTTGCCATGGAAAATTACTTTCTTTCACATATTGATTTATTAGAGTAACCCTGCATTGCTAACAAGTTACCAGATAAATTTTCCATCTTCATATAATCACAATAATTTTAAAATCTTATTTTTTAAAGTTAAGGTGCTCTTAAAGCCTGAGTACCTTTTTAGCTTTAAATAGATATGTACATTGAAAAACAATGTATGTTTGTATAAATACATATCACATGGAGAAGGAAATGGCAACCCACTCCAGTATTCTTGCCTGGAAAATCCCATGGTTGGAGGAGCCTCATGGGCTACAGTCCATGGTGTCGCAGAGTCGGAAACAACTGAATGACTTAACTAACTATATACATATATGTGCATGTAATTAATATTAATATAGACTCATAGTAATGGGTCAAACCAATATTTTCTTAAAAGCACAGAACTGCTAGCTATACAAAGCCAAGATAGATAACATTTGTATGTTTATCACTGTAAAAAATAGAATTGAATTCATTTTCTATTTCCTGGGTGAGTCTATGTAATTCAACCTCATAGGAAAACTATCATGTGTTCTTTAAGGGTGAAATGTCTATCTCAATTCAATAAAATCTGTTTTACTATAACATTGAAAATAACATTGAAATGCAAAATAAAATCATTGCCCTTTCCATGGAACTGTTTTCTGAAAGTGTTTCCCTTAGACATTTTTAGTACAAAATTATAATATATGCCACTTTTATTATATTTATTAAATACATAATGTTAATATGATATGACTATTTTATTATATATATTAATATATGATAATAATTTCTAAATATTTATTATGTGCCAGGCACCCAATTCAGCACTGTTTTTTCAATTATTATTTTTAATTTTAATTTTTACTTTATTTTACTTTACAATACTGTATTGGTTTTGCCACAAATTGACATGAATCCACCACTGGTGTACATGAGTTCCCAATCCTGAACCCCCCTCCCACATGCCACCCCATATCATCTCTCTGGATCATCCCCGTGCACCAGCCCCAAGCATCATGTATCCTGTATCGAACATAGACTGGGGATTCATTTCTTACCTGATAGTATACATGTTTCAATGCCATTCTCCCAAATCATCTCACCCTCTCCCTCTCCCACAAAGTCTAAAAGTCCATTCTATACATCTGTGTCTCTTTTGCTGTCTCGCATAGAGGATTATCATTACCATCTTTCTAAATTCCATATATATGTGTTAGTATATTGTATTGGTGTTTTTCTTTCTGGCTTACTTCACTCTGTATAATAATTGGCTCCAGTTTCATGAACCTCATTAGAACTGATTCAAATGTATTCTTTTTAATGGCTAAATAATACTCCATTGTGTATATGTACCACAGTTTCTTATCCATTCATCTGCTGATGTACATCTAGGTTGTTTCCATGTCCTGGCTATTATAAACAGTCAGCACTGTTTTTTTAACTGACTGAATAGTATATCATCATTTTGAAGTTTCAACTGAGACACCAGGACATAGAAGGTAATTACTAGCATAATAGCATTTTAATATTAGCTTATTAAAGGGACTGAGATATTTGTCAAACTGAAACTGTACAAAAGTAAATGATCTTACCACACTGTTGTTTTTTTTTTTTTTTCTCATCTCACACTTTTTAAGCATTTAGACTTTTAATTTTCATAAGAGGCTAAATTTCACTGAAACCATGTATACACATTTCTTAGCAAAAAAAATATGTATGGCAGAAATTCTTCACCCTCATCTCATCTCAAGCCTAGGGAAGAGTCTTCAATAATACCACTCAATGAGTGTGACATTGCTTCCTGCATCTTGGGCTAACAGGCTGATGTCAGATATGCTTAATAAATCTGTATACATGTGGCAGAATTGCTTCCTTGAGATACAATCTTTGGTGTGGCATGTTCTCTAAAAGCTTGTTTAGATAAAACCCATTAGTATTTTACATGTACCATATGCAGGCCATGTGTGTGAAAGAGATCTGGTCTGGGATTGTTCCATATTCCCTCCAAGAGGATTACTTGGAGGGGAGAAGAAACCCAGAAGAGACGTAGTTCTTTTGGAATTCCAAGTATGAAAGAGCTCTACGTGGCCATTCTCCCAAATTACTCGGATAGCTTGTGAGAGACCACTAGTGATGATAGGGAAGGATTCATGATGGTACCTCACACACATAAAGAATTCATCTTTAACCATCCATCAATCATAAGAAATATTAATACCATTTCACGATATTGCTATTTAAGTATAGACTTTGTTGCCACCAATGATTCCATTTTGTTTTGCTTTTTTTTTTCTTTTGGGGGGGGTGGGTGTCTCCAAAATCACTGCAGATGGTGACTGCAGCCATGAAATTAAAAGACACTTGCTCCTTGGAAGAAAAGCTATGGCCAACCTAGTTAGCGTATTAAAAAGCAGAGACATTACTTTGCCAACAAAGTCTGTCTAGTCAAAGCTATGTTTTTTTCAGTAGTCATATATGAATGTGAGTTAGACTATAAAGAAGGTTGAGCGCTGAAGAACTGACACTTTTGAACTGTGGTGTTGGAAAAGACTCTTAAAAGTCCTTTGGATTGCAAAGAGATCCAACCAGTCAATCCTAAAAGAAATCAACCCTGAATATTCATTGGAAGGACTGATTTTGAAGCTGAAACTCCAATACTTTGGCCACCTGATGTGAAGAACTGCCTCATTTGAAAAGACCCTGATGCTGGGAAAGATTGAAGGCAGGAGAATGGGGTGGCAGAGCATGAGATGGTTGGATCGCATCATGGACTCCATGGACATGATTTTGAATAAGCTCCAGGAGTTAGTGATGGACAGGAAAGCCTGGTGTGCTGCAGTCCATGGGTTGCAAAGAGTCAGACACAACTGAGCAACTGAACTGAACTGATGATTCTGTTTTGTTTTTATAGATTGTGCTTAGGAGTTCAGTCGTGTGTTACTCTTTGCCAACCTGTGGACTGTAGCCCACCAGGCTCCTCTGTCCATGGGTATTCTCCAGACAAGAATACTGGAGTGGATTGCCATGCTCTCCTCCAATTTATAGATTATAGATCTAAATGTAAAAAATCCTACACAGTTTATAGAAATTATTGAGGTATAACTTTCTGATTTCTTAGTTAGGCAATGCTTTTATAAACAGGAAAATATATTTACTAGTCATAAAATTAGATATTTTTTAATTTTTATTTTTACTTTATTTTACTTTGCAATACTGTATTGGTTTTGCAATACATTCACATGAATCCCCACGGGTGTACATGAGTTCCCAATCCTGAACCCCCCTCCCACCTCCCACCCCATATCATTTCTCTGGAAAGACTACTAGAAGAGTGAAACAGCAAATCATATAATAAGAGAAAATGTTTGTAAAAATATGTATGGAAACATATTTATACTCAGAATATACAAAAAGACTTCTTCAAATTAGTAAGAAACAGATAGAGTACCCATCTTAAAATGAGCAAAATTTTTCTGCCCATTTTTAATTGGATGTGTTGTTGTTGTACAAGCTATTTGTATATTTTGAAAACTTTAGCCTTATCAGTCACATCCTTCACAAATGTTTTCTCCCATTTTGTCAGTTGTCTCCCTCTTTATGATTTCCTTTGGTATGAAAAAGCTTTTAAGTTTGATTAGATCTCATTTGTAGGGGTTTTGTTGTTTTTTGGTATGTGTTTGATTGTTGTGTTGTTTTTGTCATTTGCCTTTATTTCTACTGCCATGGGAGACTTACCTTAGAAAGTATTAGTATGATTTATGTCAGGGGATGT
The DNA here is from genome assembly GCF_023091745.1 of Budorcas taxicolor. Lineage (NCBI taxonomy): Eukaryota > Metazoa > Chordata > Mammalia > Artiodactyla > Bovidae > Budorcas > Budorcas taxicolor. Next base: position 95,329,023 of record NC_068910.1, read on the forward strand.
TTTGCCTATGATCTGTTGTAGGAGTTCTATGGTGGCATGTTTTATGTTTGTCTTTAAGCCACTTTGAATTTATTTTTGTGTATGGCATGAGGGTATGTTCTCATTTTATTGATTAATATGCAGCTACCCAAATTTCCCAGCACTACTTGCTAAAGAGATTTTCTTTTTTCCCATTGTGTATTCTTTCCTTTTTTGTTGAAGATCAATTGCCCATAGGTATATGGGTTTATTTCTGGATTCTCTATTCTATTCTGTTGATCCATATGTCTGTTTTCATGCCAGTACCACACTGTTTTGTTTACTGTATCTGTGTAGTGTTATCTGATGTCTAGGAGGGTTATGCCTCCTGCTTTGTTCTTTTTCCTCAAGATTGCCTTAGCACTTCTAGATTTCTTATCAGTTCAGTTCAGTCACTCAGTCGTGTCTGACTCTTTGAAACCCCATGGATTGCAGCATGCCAGGCCTTCAGGTCCATCACCAACTCCCAGAGCCTACCCAAACTCATGTCCATTGAGTCGGTGATGCCATCCAATCATCTCATTCTCCTTTGTCCCCTTCTCCTCCTGTCCTCAATCTTTCCCAGCATCAGAGTCTTTTTAAATGAGTCAGCTCTTCACTTCAGGTGGCCTTATGGTTCTATATAAATTTCAGGATTATGTGTTCTAGTTCTATGAAAATTGTCAAGGCCAATTTGATAAGGATCATATTAAATCTGTAGATTGCTTTGGGAAATATGGCCATTTTAATCATATTAATTTTCCATACCAAGAACATGGTATATCTTTCCATTTTTTGAATTATCTTTAAGTACTTTTATTGCTGTTTTATAGTTCTTACCATGTAAGTCTTTCATCTCCTTGATCAGGTTTATTCTTAAGCATTTTATTTTTGGGGTGCAATTTTAAAAGTTTTTTTTAAAAACATTTTCTTTTTTATATTCCATTGTTAGTGTAAAGAAATGTGATAGATTTCTCTGTTAATGCTATATTCTGATACCAGGCTGAATTTGTTTAGTAGTTTTTGTGTGGAGTCCATAGATATCTATATATGTGATCTGCATATAATGACAATTTTACCTCTTTCTTTCCAATTTGGATACTTATATTTTTATTGTCTGATTGCTGTGGCGAGAACTTCCAATACCATGTTAAATAGAAGAGGTAAGAGTGGGCATCTTTATCCTGTTTCAGATTTTACCAGGAAGATTTTCAGCTTTTTATCATTGAATATTATCTTGGTTGTGGTTTCATCATAAGTAGCTTTTATTTTGCTGTAGATGTGTTCCCTCTATATCTACTTTGGTAAGACTTTTTATCACAAATGGATGTTGAATTTTATCAAATACTTTTTCTGCATCAGTTGAGATGATGATGTGGTTTCTGTTGTTTCTTCTTTTGATGTGGTGTATCACATTGTTTTGTGTCTACTGAATCATCCTTGTAACCCTGGGATGAACCTAACTTGATCATGGTTTATGATCCTTTTTATGTTTTCGATTCAATTTGCAAATATTTTGTTGAGGATTTTTGTATCTATATTTATCTAATACATTGGCCAGTTATTTTCTTTGTTTTTTTTTTTTGGGGGGGGGGGGATATGGATAGTGTTTTTATTTGGTTTTGTTATCAGGCTGATGGTGGCAGCATAGAATGACTTTGGGAGTGTTCCCTCCTAGTCAGTCTTTTGTAAGAGTTTAAGAAAGATCAGTGTAAATTCTTTGTATGTTTCATAGAATTCTCCAGTGAATATTGGCAGGTCATTATGCTTCAGAAACTCTTATTCAATTGTCTTGTTCAGACTTTCAAGGTTAACTTTCAAAGAAAAACATGTCAAATCATTTCAGATATTATACTCTCTAATATAATATAAGAAAGTATAGAGGATCAGACTCTATAGATTCTTTGACATTTAGACCCACGATACTAATATTGTCTTTTATCATGTGGGGCAGTGACGGTTTTTTGTAATGTTTGTAAACAAATCAATATATGTTCTATTTATATTTAAACAATACATTAAAAGGTATATTGGAAAAGCAATCAGCCTAAAATATTTAGGAACAATGACAATATAGAAGAGAATAACTAATTTTATTGTGCAGAAATTACTTGGCGAATAATCCCATATACCAATCAGAATTAAAGTTTAAAACTGATATAGTGATAACAAGAATAGGAGTGATAATCATAATACTGAATGCCTATTTCTTATTTCTGAAATATTTTAAATGAATAATGCTCTAAGCTGGCTACCAGACATATCCCCCAAGGCAACAGTAATACTTAATTTTCCTCTGTCCAAATTACCCTCAAGAATGAACTCTTAACTTCTAGGATAAGCCCGTCTCCTATGGGCTTACTTATATGTAGCTTATATCATATGTAGCCTAACAAATACATACTTAAAAATTAAAAGCTAATAGTTTTTTTAAGAAAAAATATTAAGGCAAGAAATCTAGTTAGTTCTTCCTCTATCAACTAAGTAATTGATAGGCTCAGTAAAAAACAGAGTTAAAGAAAATATTTGCATTATAAGAACTGGCTGTTTCATGTTCTTTACAGCTTATGATGTAGAGCAAGAGATAAAATATATGTTATTGTTTTAAAAGCTAGTTTGTCAATAAAACATTTGAGATACAGTGTAGGGTAGATGTTACAGAATCAAATTCAGTGCAGTTCAGTCAAGTGGTTCAGTTCAGTTCAGTTCATTTCAGTCTCTCAGTCGTGTCTGACTCTTTGCGACCCCATGAATTGCAGCACACCAGGCCTCCCTGTCCATCAACAACTCCTGGAGTTCACTCAGACTCACGTCCATTGAGTCAGTGATGCCATCCAGCCATCTCATCCTCTGTCATCCCCTTCTCCTCCTGCCCTCAATCTTTTCCAGATTCAGGGTCTTTTCAAATGAGTCAGCTCTTTGCATCAGGTGGCCAAAGTATTGGAGTTTCAGCTTCAACATCAGTCCTTCCAATGAACACCCAGGACTGATCTCCTTTAGGATGGACTGGTTGGATCTTGTTGCAGTCCAAGGGACTCTCAAGAGTCTTCTCCAACACCACTGTTCAAAAGCATCAATTCTTTGGCGCTCAGCTTTCTTTATAGTCCAACTCTCACATCCATACATGACCACTGGAAAAACCATAGTCTTGACTAGATGGACCTTTGTTGAAAAAGTAATGTCTCTGCTTTTTAAATATACTGTCTACATGACTAATAAATATGGTTGGAATGAAACATTACTCTTTGATGTACACAACAGACATGGAACAAGGCCAAAGTGTACTACATGACTCAATATTGAGTTTCTGTTGCTGTTTTTCTGCTCCATCTCTTTGAGAGGAAAAAAAAACAACAACAACAAAAAAAACCTTCTTTTTCTAAAAATGTTTCCATATTTAAAGTTTTGCTTAATATAGTCTAATGGTCTTAAGATAATCTCCGGTGCATGAACTAAAGTTGTTGCCCAGTCACTAAGTTGTGTCTGACCCTTTGCAACCCCATGAACTGCAGTATGCCAGGCTTCCCTATCTTTCATTATCTCCCTGAGTTTGCTTAAACTCATGTCCATTGAGTTAGTAATGTCATCCAAATATCTCATCCTCTGTTTCCATCTTCTTCTTTTGCCTTCAATCTTTCCCAGCCTAAGGGTCTCTTCTAAGGAGTCAGCTCTTCACATCAGGTGGCCAGAGTATTGGAGCTTCAGCTTCAGCATCAGTCCTTGCAATGAATATTCAGGGTTGATTGCCTTTAGGATTGAGTGGCTTGATTTTCTTCCTGTCCAAGGGACACTCAAGAATCTTCTCCAGTACCACAATTCAGAAATATCGATTCTTCAGTGCTCAGCCTTCTTTATGGTCCAACTCTCACATCCTTACATGACTACTAGAAAAAAAACATAGCTTTGATTAGATGGAACTTTGTTGGCAAAGTAAGATATTGGCTCTTTAATATGCTGTATAGGTCTGTCATAGCTTTTATTCCAGAGAGCAAGTGTCTTTTAATTTCATGATTGTAGTTACCATCTTCAATGATTTCAGAGCCCAAGGAAAAAAAAATCTGTCAGTATTTCCCCATTTTACCCATTTTTTTCTACTTTTACCCCATCTATTTCTAATTTATCCCCATCTATTTCCCCATCTATCCCTATGGGATCAGATGCCATGGTCTTAGTGTTTTCAGTTCAGTCCCGTTACTCAGTCTTGTCTGAATCTTTATCACCTCATGGACTGCACTCCCTGTCCACTCACCAACCCCTGGAGTTTACCCAAATTCAAGTCCATTGAATCATTGTTGCCATCCAACCATCTTATCCTCTGTCATCCCCTTCTCCTCCCACCTTCAATCTTTCCCAACATCAGGGTCTTTTCCAATGAGTCAGCTCTTTGCATCAGTGGCCAAAGTATTGGAATTTCAGCATCAACATCAGTCCTACCAATTAACACCCAGAACTGATCTCCTTTAGGATTGACTGGTTGGATCTCCTTGCTGTCCAAGGGACTCTCAAGAGTCTTCTCCACACTATAGTTCAAAAGTATCAATTCTTCAGCTCTCAGTTTTCTTTATAGTCCAACTCTCAAATCCATACATGACCACTGGAAAAACCATATTCTTGACTAGACAGACCTTTGTTGACAAAGTAATGTCTCTGCTTTTCAATATGCTGTCTAAGTTGGTCATAACTTTCCTTCCAAGGAGTAAGCGTCTTTGAATTTCATGTCTGCAATCATCATCAGCAGTGACTTTGGAGCCCCCCAAAATAAAGTTGGCCACTGTTTCCACTGTTTTCCTATTTGCCATGAAGTGATGGGACCTGATTCCATGATCTTCATTTTCTGAATGTTGAGCTTTAAGCCAACTTTTTCACTCTCCTCTTTTACTTTCATCAATAGGCTCTTTAGTTCTTCTTCACTTTCTGCCAGAAAGGTGGTGTCATTTGCATATCTGAGGTTATTGATATTTCTCCCGGCAATCTTTATTCCAGCTTGTGCTTCCTCCAGCCCAGCGTGTCTCATGATATACTCTGCATATAAGTTAAATAAGCAGGGTGACAATATACTAAGCATGGGCGGCTGTGACCAGTGCACTAAGTGCGGCCAAGAGGAGCTACCCCACGTCCGAGGTCAGGGGCAGAGGCTGGAGGAACCCATGCCCAAAGGGCAGTGGCCAAGAGGAATTACGCCACATCTGAGGTAGGGGCAGTGGCCTAGAATGCCAGGCTGCAACGGCACAGGAATGGCCAAAAGGAGCTACCCCAAGTCTGAGGTCAGGACCAGTGTCCAGGAGGAGCAACCCCACTTCCAAGGAGCGGTGGCTGAATGGGCACAGGAGGGCCTAGAGGAGCTATCCCATGATGAAGGTCAGGAAGGGCAACAGTGAGGAGATATCCCTTATCCAAGGTAAGGAATAGCAGCTGTGCTTTGCTGGAGCAACCTTGAAGAGATACCACACGCCCAAGGTAAGAGAAACCCAAGTAAGATGGTAGGTGTTGCAAGATGGCATCAGAAGGCAGACACACTGAAACCATACTCACTGAAAACTAGTCAATCTAATCACACTAGGACCACAGCCTTGTCTAACTTGATGAAACTAAGCCATGCCCGTGGGGGAACACAAGATGGGTAGGTCATGGTGGAGAGTCTGACAGATGCAGTCCACTGGAGAAGGGAATGGCAAACCACATCAGTATTCTTGCCTTGAGAACACCATGAACAGTATAAAAAGGCAAAATGATAGGATACCAAAAGAGGAACTCCTCCGTTCAGTAGGTGCCCAACACGTTAATGGAGATCAGTCAAGAAATAACTCCAGAAAGAATGAAGGGATGGAGACAAAGCAAAAACAATACCCAGCTGTGGATGTGACTGGTGATAGAAGCAAGGTCTGATGCTGTAAAGAGCAATATTGAATAGGAACCTGGAATGTCAGGTCCATGAATCAAGGCAAATTGGAAGTGGTCAAACAAGAGATGGCAAGAGTGAACGTTGACATTCTAGGAATCAGCGAACTAAAATGGACTGCAATGGGTGATTTTAACTCAGATGACCATTATATGTACTACTGTGGGCAGGAATACTTCAGAAGAAATGGAGTAGCCATCATGGTCAAAAAAGGAGTCTGAAATGCAGTACTTGGATGCAATCTCAAAAATGACAGAATGATCTCTGTTCATTTCCAAGGCACACCATTCAATATCAGAGTAATCCAAGTCTATGCCCCAACCAGTAATGCTGAAGAAGCTGAAGTTGAACAGTTCTATGAAGACCTACAAGACCTTTTAGAACTAACACCCAAAAAAGCTGTCCTTTTCATTATAGGGGACTGGAATGCAAAAGTAGGAAGTCAAGAAACACCTGGAGTAACAGGCAAATTTGGCTTTGGAATGTGGAATGAAGCAGGTCAAAGACTAATAGAGTTTTGCCAAGAAAATGCACTGGTCATAGCAAACACCCTCTTCCAACAACACAAGAGAAGACTACACATGGACATCATGAGCTGGTCAACACTGAAATCAGACTGATTATATTCTTTGCAGCCAAAGATGGAGAAGCTCTATACAGTCAACAAAAACAAGACCAGGGGCTGACAGTGGCTCAGATCATGAACTCCTTTTTACGAAATTCAGACTTAAATTGAAGAAAGTAGGGAAAACCACTAGACCATTCAGGTATGACCTAAATCAAATCCCTTATGATTATACAGTGGAAGTGAGAAAGATTTAAGGGCTTAGATCTGATAGATAGAGTGCCTGATGAACTATGGAATGAGGTTTGTGACATTGTACAGGAGACAGGGATCAAGACCATCCTCATGGAAAAGAAATGCAAAAAAGCAAAATGGCTGTCTGGGGAGGCCTTACAAATAGCTGAGAAAAGAAGGGAAGTGAAAAGCAAAGGAGAAAAGGAAAGATATAAGCATCTGAATGCAGAGTTCCAAAGAATAGCAAGAAGAGATAAGAAAGCCTTCTTCAGCGATCAGTGCAAAGAAATAGAGGAAAACAACAGAATGGGAAAGACTAGAGATCTCTTCAAGAAAATTAGAGCTACCAAGGGAACATTTCGAAGATGGGCTTGATAAAGGACAGAAATGGTTTGGACCTAACAGAAGCAGAAGATATTAAGAAGAGGTGGCAAGAATACGTGGAAGAACTGTACAAAAAAGATATTCACGACCAAGATAATCATGATGATGTGGTCACTAATCTAGAGCCAGATATCTTGGAATGTGAAGTCAAGTGGGCCTTAGAAAGCATCACTACGAATAAAGCTAGAGGAGGTGATGGAATTCCAGTTGAGATATTTCAAATCCTGAACGATGATGCTGTGAATGTGCTGCACTCAATATGTCCACAAATTTGGAAAACTTAGCAGTGGCCACAGGACTGGAAAGGGTCAGTTTTCATTCCAATCCCAAAGAAAGGCAATGCCAAAGAATGCTCAAACTACTGCACAATTGCACTCATCTCACATGCTAGTAAGTTCAGTTCAGTTCAGCTGCTCAGTCGTGTCCGACTCTTTGCGACCCCACGAATCGCAGCATGCCAGGCCTCCCTGTCCATCACCAACTCCCGGAGTTCACTCAAACTCATGTCCATCGAGTCAGTGATGCCATCCAGCCATCTCGTCCTCTGTCGTCCCCTTCTCCTCCTGCCTCCAATCCCTCCTAGCATCAGAGTCTTTTCCTATGAGTCAACTCTTTGGATGAGGTGGCGAAAGTACTGGAGTTTCAGCTTTAGCATCATTCCTTCCAAAGAAATCCCAGGGTTGATCTCCTTCAGAATGGACTGGTTGGATCTGCTTGCAGTCCAAGGGACTCTCAAGAGTCCTCTCCAACACCACAGTTCAAAAGCATCTATTCTTCAGCCCTCAGCTTTCTTCACAGTCCAACTCTCACATCCATAGATGACTACTGGAAAAAGCATAGCCTTGACTAGACGGACCTTAGTCAGCAAAGTAATATCTTTGCCTTTGAATATGCTATGTAGGTTGATCATAACTTTTCTCCTAGGAGTAAGCGTCTTTTAATTTCATGGGTTCAGTCACCACCTGCAGTGATTTTGGAGCCCCCAAAAATAAAGTCTGACACTGTTTCCACTATTTCCCCCATTTGTTTCCAATGAAGTGATGAGACCAGTTGCCATGATCTTCGTTTTCTGAATGTTGAGCTTTAAGCCAACTTTTTCACTCTCCTCTTCCACTTTCATCAAGAGGCTTTTTAGTTCCTCTTCATTTTCTGCCATAAGGGTGGTGTCATCTGCATATCTGAGGTTATTGATATTTCTCCCGGCAATTTTGATTCCAGCTTGTGTTTCTTCCAGTCCAGCATTTCTCATGATGTACTCTGCATATAAGTTAAATAAGCAGGGTGACAATATACAGCCTTGACATACTCCTTTTCCTATTTGGAACCAATCTGTTGTTCCATGTTCAGTTCTACCTGTTGCTTCGACATGCTAGTAAAGTAATGCTCAAAATTCTCCAAGCCAGGCTTCAGCAATACATGATCCATGAACTTCCTGATGTTCAAACTGGTTTTAGAATAGGCAGAGGAACCAGAGATCAAATTGCCAACGTCCGCTGGATCATGGAAAAAGCAGGAGAATTTCAGAAAAACATCTATTTCTGCTTTATTGACTATGCCAAAGCCTTTGACTGTATGAATCACAATAAACTGTGGAAAATCTGAGAGATAGGAATACCAGATCACCTGACCTGCCTCTTGAGAAATCTGAATGCAGGTCAGGAAGCAACAGTTAGAACTGGACATGGAACAACAGACTCGTTCCAAATAGGAAAAGGAGAATGTCAAGGCTGTAGATTGTCACTCTGCTTATTTAATTTAAATGCAGAATACATCATGAGAAACGCTGGACTGGAAGAAACACAAGTTGGAATCAAGATTGCCGGGAGAAATATCAATAACCTCAGAGATGCAGATGACACCACCCTTATGGCAGAAAGTGAAGAGGAGCTAAAAAGCCTCTTGATGAAAGTGAAAGAGGAGAGTGAAAAAGTTGGCTTAGAGCTCAACATTCAGAAAACAAAGATCATGTCATCCGATCCCATCACTTCATGGGAAATAGATGGGGAAACAGTGGAAACAGTGTCAGACTTTATTTTTGGGGGCCCCAAAATCACTGCAGATGGTGACTGCAGCCATGAAGTTAAAAGACACTTACTCCTTGGAAGAAAATTTATGAACAACCTAGATAGCATATTCAAAATCAGACATTACTTTGCCGACTAAGGTCCATCTAGTCAAGGCTATGGTTTTTCCAGTTATCATGTATGGATATGAGAAGTGGACTGCGAAGAAGGCTGAGCACCGAAGAATGGATGCTTTTGAACTGTGGTGTTGGAAAAGACTCTTGAGAGTCCCTTGGACTGCAAGCAGATCCAACCAGTCCATTCTGAAGGAGATCAACCCTGGAATTTCTTTGGAAGAAATGATGCTAAAGCTGAAACTCCAGTACTTTGGCCACCTCATGTGAAGTGTTGACTCATTGGAAAAGACTCTGATGCTAGGAGGGATTGGGGGCAGGAGGAGAAGGGGACAGCAGAGGATTAGATGGCTGAATGGCATCACTGACTCGATGGATGTGGGTCTGAGTGAACTCCAGGAATTGGTGATAGACAGGGAGGACTGGGGGGCTGCAGTTCATGGGGTCTCAAGGAGTCGGACACGACTGAGTGACTGAACTGAACTGACAATATACAACCTTGACATACTCCTTTTCCTATTGGGACCAGTCTGTTGTTCCATGTGCAGTCTTACGCTTGCTTCCTGACCTGCATAGAGGTTTCTCAAGAGGCAGGTTAGGTGGTCTGGTATTCCCATCTCTTTTAGAATTTTCCATTGTTTATTGTGATCCACACTTTCTTAACATCATAGATTTTATTACAGGTATAGCAGTTCCTGAAACCAGTCCGCCTAGTGAAAACTGCAGAAGGACTGCAAATGGTAATAAAGATAAACCTGAAATACCAAATTTTAAAAATAATGCACAGTTAATATAGTATTTCAAAATCGTATTTACACAGTTTAACATTATTAAGACTTTTTTAAATTGAAACAATGTTTATATAGTATCAGTGTTTTACACATAAATGTATTATGCCTATACAATTTTACTGGTGTTGTGTAACTAGGAGTTATTTCTTAAAGTCAGAACATTAAGTGACACTAGATAGGAATACCATCAGGCCAGAAATGAAATATCAGTGTCAACTTAGATAAGTGGGGTAAACATAAGTTTGAAGTATATAATATATTAAAATCAGTATGTTAGTGTTGTTTCCTTATTTCTAATAAGAAGAGCAAACAACTTCTTGACAAAAGAATATTCTGCAGGTATCCAACGTTACTGAACACTAAATAGTTATGTAAAATAACACATTAGTCTCATATAAATGAATATCACCAAGAACTGGAAATATCTTTTCCAGTTTAATTATTTTTCCTGCTATATCATGCACATTAATTTTTAAGTACATTTTATTTTTAATTATGTTATTCAAACTATTTATATTATCACCTATCATTAATTCATGGAGTCCAAATCAGTTGGGGATTTATCCTAGTCCTATGATTTTGGTTCAGTATAATTTTTAATGAAATAACTCATCTCATCAAATTATTCAAATTTATCTAGAGATTGATAGCAGGGTGAACATAAATCTAAATACATTTTCAATAAGATTAAATAATTGCTCATTCATAATGAGCTTTATGATGGCTTGCAGGAAAGTTTTGACTATAAAGTTCAGTTTCCATTTAAACCAGAAAAATAATCTTTATTTTCTTCATTTAATAATTTAAAAATATACTTGAAGTTTGGGCTTAGCAGATGCATATGATTACACATAGAATGAATAAACAACAATGTCATACTATATAGCATGAGAGCAATATTCAATATCCTGTGAGAAACTATAATGGAAAAGAATATAAGGAAGAATATATTATATGTATAATTAGACCATTTTGCTAAATCACAGAAATTAACACATTAGAATTAACTATACTTGTATAAAATAAATGTTTAAAAAATAAAAATAAAGAATAAAAATATCTGTATCTGACTGTCTTACTCCTGCCATCTTAAAATAATTATCTACTAGCTAATATAACCTTTAAATCTCAATGTTTTGAAGGCACATATGCTTTTGGAACCAAGACAAAATACTAAAAATAGATTTACTCTGTCACACTAATTTTTTAATTAAAGCATTTTATGAAATTGAAAGTTGCTCACTTGTGTCGGACTCATTGCAACCTCATGAACTATACAGTTCATGGAATTCTCCATGCCTGAATACTGGAGTGGGTAGCCTTTCCCTTCTCCAGGGGATCTTCCCCACCCAAGAATCAAATCAGGGTCTCCTGCATTGCAGGCGGATTCTTTACCAGCTGAGTTACCAGGGATTCTTATTTTTGTTATATCACCAATTCTAAGGTCAATGGACAGTGTTGATACATTTTTCTCTGTTGACAAATGAAAATAGATGACAGCAGGTCTGGAAATTTCCTTCTTCCTTTATTTCTTTCATTTCATCACTTTTAGCTTTTCCATAGGCATCAGTATATCTATGATGACATTCAGCTTGCCTCCTGGAGGCAGGTATATTTCTAATATTTGTCAAGTCATCCAGAAGGGATATCTGTAATGTCCCTTTTGTCTGAGAGTTTAGTCAGAAGGGGTGGAAGCATAGTCACTGAAGATATTAAAAAACAGCCATGGGTGATGTGACAAGCAGGAAGTTTAGAGGTGCTGATGTGTGCCAAATACTGTAGGCCCTCAAAATATTTTGGAATTCCTATTTAAAAGGAGGTGGAGACTAAATGATTATTAAGCTGTTTTAAATGTAAGAATTTTATGAAAAAACAAGAATTTTTAAAACAGTAAACTTCATCCGTATGAAAAACTGATTTTGTGTTGAACTAATCAAAAATGAAAATGAGAAAACTAGTTAAACCCAACTAGTAGACCATTAGTATGTTCTAGACCAAAATAGAGAGATCACTTGGAATAAGCTGGTGACACTAAAGACGGATTACTTCTCTCAAGCCCAGGAACAGAAATTATATGATGGCAGAGTCTTCATTTATATTAACATTTCTGGAAAATATTATTTTTTTCTATTAAGATTACAGTTATCTATCACCCCAAAGCCTCAATCAAAGGACACCTGAATGTGTTGTAGGGGAGAAAGGAGTGGAAGAAGAAGGCATAAAGGACTGGTGAGAAGAGATAAGTGGGATAAAAATGATGGACCACTGAAATTGATTTGGTTCCCTCCAGACTCAGGAAACCACTTGCTTCTAGCATGATGGATGTGTTTGACAGGGTATGCCTTCATGCATTTAAAAATCAATAAACTAGTGAATAGGTGGGAAAGTTCTGGTTACATTAGGCCTAATTCACTTTGAAGCAGGGAGTCCGTTACCTTCTGGAGAGTACAAGAATCATTAGACCCTCCAGGAAGAAAGTTAAAAGCTTGGCATTGGATTTGAAGCCCAGTGCTGAGTTTAGCACAGGGCTTTTTGTGCATTGATGGAATGGTAGTGAAAATTGCTTAGTCATGTCCTACTCTTTGAAATCCTATAGATTATACAGTCCATGGAATTCTCTGGGCCAGAATACTGGAGTGGGTAGCCTATCCCTTTTCCAGCAGATCTTCCTGACCCCAGAATCAAACTAGGGTCTCCTGCATTGCAGGTGGATCCTTTACCAACTGAGTTATAGTTCAGTTCAGTTTAGTTCAGTCGCTCAGTCTTGTCCAACTCTTTGAGACCCCATGGATCACAGCATGCCAGGCCTCCCTGTCCATCACCAACTCCCGGAGTTCACTCAAACTCATGTCCATCAAGTCGGTGATGCCATCCAGCCATCTCATCCTCTGTTGTCCCCTTCTCCTCCTGCCCCCAATCGCTCCCAGCATCAGGGTCTTTTCCAATGAATCAACTCTTTGCATGAGGTGGCCAAATTATTGGAGTTTCAGCCTCAGCATCAGTCCTTCCAATGAACAGCTAGGACTGATCTCCCTTAGGATGGACTGGTTGGACCTCCTTGCAATCCAAGGGACTCTCAAGAGTCCTCTCCAGCACCACAGTTCAAAAACAACCATTCTTAGGTGGTCAGCTTTCTTCACAGTCCAACTCTCACATCCATACATGACCACAGGAAAAACCAGAGCCTTGACTAGATGGACCTTAGTCGGCAAAGTAATGTCTCTGCTTTTTAATATGCTATCTAGGTTGATAATAACTTTCCTTCCAAGGAGTAAGCATCTTTGAATTTCATGGCTACAATCACAATTGGCAGTGATTTTGGAATCCAAAAAAAATAAAGTCTGACACTGACTAGACGGACCTTAGTCAGCAAAGTAATGTCTCTGCTTTTGAATATACTATCTAGGTTGGTCATAACTTTTTTTCCAAGGAGTAAGTGTCTTTTAATTTCATGGCTGCAGTCACCATCTGCAGTGATTTTGGAGCCCCCCAAAATAAAGTCTGACACTGTTTCTACTGTTTCCCCATCTATTTCCCATGAAGTGATGGGACCAGATGCCATGATCTTCATTTTCTGAATGTTGAGCTCTAAGCCAACTTTTTCACTCTCCTCTTTCACTTTCATCAAGAGGCTTTTTAGCTCCTCTTCACTTTCTGCCATAAGGGTGGTGTCATCTGCATATCTGAGTTTATTGATATTTCTCCTGGCAATCTTGATTCCAGCTTGTGTTTCTTCCAGCCCAGCGCTTCTCATGATGTACTCTGCGTATAAGTTAAAAAAGCAAGGTGACAATATACAGCCTTGACATACTCTTCTTCCTATTTGGAACAAGTCTGTTGTTCCATGTCCAGTTCTAACTGTTGCTTCCTGACCTGCATACAGATTTCTCAAGAGGCAGGTCAGATGGTCTGGTATTCCCATCTCTTTCAGAATTTTCCACAGTTTATTGTGATCCACACAGTCAAAGGTTTTGGCATAGTCAATAAAGCAGAAATAGATGTTTTTCTGGACTCTCTTGCTTTTTCCCTGATTCAGCAGATGTTGGCAATTTGATCTCTGGTTCCTCTGCCTTTTCTAAAACCAGCTTGAACATCAGGAGGTTCATGGTTCACGTATTTCTGAAGCCTGGCTTGGAGAATTTTGAGCATTACTTTACTAGCGTGTGAGATGAGTCCAATTGTGCGGTACTTTGAGCATTCTTTGGCATTGCCTTTCTTTGGAATTGGAATGAAAACTGACCCTTTCCAGTCCTGTGGCCAATGCTGAGTTTTCCAAATTTGTGGACATATTGAGTGCAGCACATTCACAGCATCATCTTTAAGGATTTGAAACAGCTCCACTGGAATTCCATCACCTCCACTAGCTTTGTTCGTAGTGATGCTTTCTAAGGCCCACTTGACTTCACATTCCAAGATATCTGGCTCTAGATTAGTGATCACATCATCATGATTATCTGGGTTGTGAAGATCTTTTTTGTACAGTTCTTCCACGTATTCTTGCCACCTCTTCTTAATATCTTCTGCTTCTGTTAGTTCCAGACCATTTCTGTCCTTTATTGAGCCCATCTTTGCATGAAATGTTCCCTTGGTATCTCTAATTTTCTTGAAGAGATCTCTAGTCTTTCCCATTCTGTTGTTTTCCTCTATTTCTTTGCATTGATCGCTGAAGAAGGCTTTCTTATCTCTTCTTGCTATTCTTTGGAACTCTGCATTCAGATGCTTATATCTTTCCTTTTCTCCTTTGCTTTTCACTTCTCTTCTTTTCACAGCTATTTGTAAGGCCTCCCCAGACAGCCATTTTGCTTTTTTGCATTTCTTTTCCATGAGGATGGTCTTGATCCCTGTCTCCTGTACAATGTCACGAATCTCCGTCCATAGTTCATCGGGCACTCTATCAGATCTAGGCCCTTAAATCTATTTCTCACTTCCACTGTATAATCATAAGGGATTTGATTTAGGTCATACCTGAATGGTCTAGCTGTTTTCCCTACGTTCTTCATTTTGAGTCTGAATTTGGTGATAAGGATTTCGTGATCTGAGCCACAGTCAGCTCTTGGTCTTGTTTATGTTGACTGTATAGATGTTTCTCCATCTTTGGTTGCAAAGAATGTAATCAATCTGATCTTGGTGTTGATGATCTGGTGATGTCCATGTGTAGAGTCTTCTCTTGTGTTGTTGGAAGAGGGTGTTTGCTATGGCCAGTGCATTTTCTTGGCAAAACTCTATTAGTCTTTGCCCTGCTTCATTCCACATCGAAGGCCACATTTGCCTGTTACTCCAGGTGTTTCTTGACTTCCTACTTTTGCATTCCAGTCCCCTATAATGAAAAGGACAGCTTTTTTGGGTGTTAGTTCTAAAAGGTCTTGTAGGTCTTCATAAAACCCATAAAACCGTTCAACTTCAGTTTCTTCAGCGTTACTGGTTGGGGCATAGACTTGGATAACTGCGATACTGAGTGGTTTGCCTTGGAGACGAACAGAGATCATTCTGTCGTTTTTGAGATTGCATCCAAGTACTGCATTTCGGACTCTTTTGTTGACCATGATGGCTACTCCATTTCTTCTGAGGAATTCCTGCCCGCAGTAGTAGTAACCCTTAATTGTATTTAAATAATCTGTTTATACTTCCTTTATTGTTTTGTCATTTTACCTTTAATGGTCTTATGAATGTTAAGATTATATGCAATTGGATTCTGTATGCTTTCCAAATCTTTGTCTTGCTTGGGGTTACAATTCCTAATGTCATCCTTCTGAGAAAAAAACACACCTGTTCAGAATCTATGCTACCTAATAGGCAACACTTTGCTATCCAAAGCCTGTTTGCTACTAAGAGATGCTACTCTATCAACAGGCTTTCTGCGGTACTACCATAAAGACCAGATGATTAAAGCTACAGGCTGCAGATTTCCAAATTTCCAGTACCTATTCCTGTCCTGGTCAGAGAAGAAACTGGCACAACTCTTTACTCAGAAATATATTACTCAATGTTCAAACTGTCTAGGCCTTACTATTTAGAACTCAGATGGTAAAGATTCTGCCTGCAATGCAGGAGACCTGGGTTCAATCACTGGGCAATATGGATCCCCTGGAGAAGGGAATGGCAACCCACTCCAGTATTCTTGCCTGGAGAATTCCATGGACAGAGGAGCCTGGTGGGCTACAGTCCATGGGCTTGCAAATAATCTGACACGACTAAGTAACTTTCACTTCAGTTCACTTTTTTTTAGAAAGTAGTGCTGTCAGAAGAGCCAATAGTTTTGAGATAAACATTTCTAGTTAGGAGAAAGTATTAGCCAAGGCTATACAGAATCAGCATTCCTAGGTTAAAATCCTGAAGCTGACATGTATCAGTTCTATAATGGAAGATATTCTATAATGAACTAGTGCATCTGTGACTTATTCATTAGCTCATTCTACTTCATTTTTCACATCTTTAAAAGAGAATGTAATAGTGTCTCCTGAATAAAATATGATGAGGATAATTTAGATGACTACAAGTTAGAATTACCTGGCATGATGTTTTAAAACAGTCACGGCTTTCAGACCCCATTCCACAACAACTAGATCAGTACTTCTAAAGGTGGGGGGTCTAGATAATGATAAAAAAAAAGATGTAAAAATAGTAACTGGTAAATACTTACATTTTTTTTTAAAAATTACTTGTGTATTCCTTGTTCTTTTTCAGTTGCTCAGGGATGTCCTACTCTGTGAACCCAGGAACTGCCACAAGCCAGGCTTCCTTGTCCTTCACCATCTCCTGGAGTTTACTTCAACTCATGTTGATTGAGTCAATGATACCATCCAACCATTTCATCCTCTGTTCCCCCTTTCTTCTCCTGCCCTGAATCTTTCCAAGCATCAGGGTCTTTTGCAATGAGTTAGCACTTCACATCAGGTGGCCAAAATATTGGGGCTGGAGCCTCTATTTTCACTCTCCTCTTTCACTTTCATCAAAAGGTCTTTAGTTCCTGTTCATTTTCTGCCATTAGGAAGATATCATCTGCATATTTGAGGTTATTGATATTTCTCTCAACAATCTTTATTTCAGCTTGTGCTTCATCCAACCCAGTATTTAGCATGATGCACTTTGCATACAAATTAAATAAGCAGGGTAACAATATACAGCCATGACGTACTCCTTTCCCAATTTTGAACCAGCCTGATATTCCAAGTCTGGTTCTAACTGTTGCTTTTTGACCCACATATAGGTTGCTCAGGAGGCAGGTAAGGTGGTCTGGTATTCATTCCTATCTCTTTAAGAATTTTCCACAGTTTGCTGTGATCTGCACAGTCAAAGGCTTTAATATACTCAGTGAAACATAATTAGATGTTTGATCCAGTGGATGCTGGCAATTTGACCTCTGGTTCCTTTGCTTTTTCTAAATCAAACTTGTACATCAGGAAGTCCTCAATTCATGTACTGTTGAAGCCTACCTTGAAGAATTTTGAGCATTACCTTGCTAGCATGTGAGATGAGTGCAACTGTGTCATAGTTTTAACATTCTCTGGCATTTCCCTTCTTTGAGATTGGAATGAAAACTGACCCTTTCCAGTCCTGTGTCCACTGCTGAGTTTTCCAAACTTGATGGCATATTGAGTGCAGAACTTTAACAGCTTCATCTTTTAGGACTTAGAATAGCTCTGCTGGAATTCTATCATGTCCGCTAGCTTTGTTCATAGTCATGTGTCCTCTGGCCCACTTGACTTCACACTCCAAGATGTCTGGCTGTAGGTGGCTGAATCGTGGTTATTTGGGTTATGAAGATCTTTTTTGTATAGTTATTCTGTGTATTCTTGCCACCTCTTCTTAATACCTTCTGCTTCTGTTAGGTCCATACCATTTATGTCCTTTATTGCATCCATCTTTGCATGAAATGTTGTCTTAGTATCTCTAATTTTCTTGAGCAGATCTCTAATCTTTCTCATTGTATGGTTTTCCTCTATTTCTTTGCATTCATCACTTAGGAAGACTTTCTTGTCTCTTCTTGCTATTCTTTGGAATTCTGCATTAAGATGGATATATCTTTCCTTTTCTCCTTTGGCTTTCACTTCTCTTCTCAGCTATTTGTAAGGCCTCCTCAGACAGTTGTTTTGCTTTTTTGCATGTCTTCTTCTGAAAATGGTTTTGATCACTGCCTCCTGTACAATGTTACCAACCTCAGACCATCATTCTTCAGGCAGTCTATCTACCAAATCTAATCCCTTTAATTTTTGCCACTTCCATTGTATGATCTAAGGGATTTGATCTAGTCATACCTGAATTGCTTAGTGGTTTTCCCTACTTTCTTCAATTTAAGTTGAATTTTGCAATAAGTTCTTGATCTGCCACAGTCAGTTCTCAGTCTTGTTTTATCTGATTGTATAGAGTGTCTCCATCTTTGGCTGCAAATAATATAACCAACTGATTTTGATATTGACCATCTAGTGATGTCCATGTGTAGAGTCATCTCTTGTATTGTTGGAAGAGTGTTTCTGAACAGAGATTCTAAACTAGTTAAATCCTGAGAACCTTGGATTAAGAAATTTAAGAGGAAAATCTGCCTCCCAGTGCTAAAATATTGTCCCATTTCCCCATGCCCACATCCCCATACAGACATTTAGCACTTCCTTCCAGGTGGTTACCATTTGTCAGTGTGAGGGAGAGGCTTCTGTCTGGGCTGTGAGGTGATATATGTTAATCAGATTATGATACTATGTTGCACTTGTATGGATCTGCCATCCCCTTATCTTCCTCAATGGATAAATAACACTAACTTTTATTAATTAAAATGTTTCTTTCACTAGTCTACAAATTTTAGTACCTTAATAAAACATCACTATGTGCTAAATTGTTGCAATAATCCACACCTTTGGGTGGTCCTAACCCACAGTTATTCTTGGTCTGGCGACTTGTCTGGGTTTTGATCCATAAAACTGTAGCAAACTGATGGAAACAAAGACTTACAAGTGCTTAATTTTGAGATTTGCTCTCTCCCTGAAACCCTATGACCATAAGCATAAGAACAAGCCCAGATTAACTTGCAGAAGTATAAGAGCATGTATCCCTGTTAGCCGTTAGATGGAGAGAGACCATTGACTCTCAGTTGTCTGCAAACACATGAATGAGACCTGCAGGGTGAGCTAGCTAAATCTAGTTAAACTTGCAAGTTTGCAGAATCATGATTAAAATTAATAGTTGCAATTTTTAAGTCACTAACTTTGGAGTAATTTTGTTATATGGTTAGTGATAGCAGATTCAAAATGATGTGCTGCATTGTTCTTATTACCTGTGATGTAGATATTACCTGCTGATTGGGTATGACTCCTTAACTTAGCTGTGCAAAGTAAGATGCTCCCCATCTGCTTCTTTCTGTCCCATCCCAAGTAGGTAAAGAGCAGCTGGGATTCTTTCCTAGTCATTAAAAATTAGAAAGTAAAACCATAGTATCCTTCAGTTCAGTTCAGTTCAGCCGCTCAGTAGTGTCCGACCCTTTGAGACCCCATGAATCGCGGCACGCCAGGCCTCCCTGTCCATCACCAGCTCCCGGAGTTCACTCAGACTCGCATCCATCGAGTCAGTGATGCCATCCAGCCATCTCATCCTCTGACGTCCCCTTGTCCTCCTGCCCCCAGTCCCTCCCAGTACCAGAATATTTTCCAATGAGTCAACTCTTTGCATGAGGTGGCCAAAGTACTGGAGTTTCAGCTTTAGCATCTTAGCAACATCTTATCCCTAGGCCAAGAATCCCATATTAGAGATCAACTGCCTTTTGGATTAAGTAGCACATGAATATGAGATTTTTTTCCAGTTTGAGCTCTGGACTCAAACTACTGCTTGACCCTACCATCTTATACGTGAATTGGCAAACTTTGTCTATACAGGGATAGATAATAAATAGTTTAGAACTTTTGGATCTATGCAGTATCTGTCATAACTATTCAGCTCTACCATTATAGCATAAATGCCTCCATAGACAATATGCAATAATAGAACATGGCCATGTTCCAATATGGGAGAAGGCAATGGCAACCCACTGCAGTATTCTTGCCTGGAAAATCCCATGGACGGAGGAGCCTGGTAGGCTGCAGTCCATGAGGCTGCGAAGAGTGAGACACGACTGAGCGACTTCATTTTCACTTCTCACTTTCATGCATTGGAGAAGGAACTGGCAACCCACTCCAGTGTTCTTGCCTGGAGAATCCCAAGGATGGGGAGCCTGGTGGGCTGCCGTCCATGGGGTCACACAGAGTCGGACACTACTGAAGCGACTTAGCAGCAGCAGCAGCATGTTCCAATATAATTTTGCTTCCCAAAACATACAGTGGGCCACTTTTACTTCATAAGCCAAAATCTTCCAAACTATATCTATACTCTGAATATTTCCACATCTGCCTAACAACCTTTTTTAAAATTTCAACAAACATTACTACCAGAGTGAGGTGCACATACCTCTGTGTGTGGGGGCTGGGGAAGAAGAGGCTAGTGTTTGGGTCTTAGACTTCTGACATAAGATACTTGCTACTCAGTCCTAGCATAGGTAGGTCCAGTAGTATTTGATTGATATTCTCCTAAAGCTGTTCTAGCAACTCTATTCTTGTACACATAATAAAGATTTCCATGTTCATTTACAGAGTAGAGCATCATAATTCCTCAGGCTATTTGAGAATATACTATTTCCTCACTGTTTTTACTCTGCTCAAGGTCCAGGAACTTATCAATCCCAGATAAACTTCTTTCCCTACATTTTGCTTAATGAAGCTTCTCAATAATGTGCACTATAAGGCTTGAAAGCCTACCAACATTTTTTTTTTCTGATCATTTAATTCCTGTAACATGGCTCTTTGTTGTTTAATCCCAATTATCTTCCTCTTCCTTTACTAGACACTGCCTGTGAATATTTTGCATGTATATTTAGCAGAACTGTCCAGCCCGGGCTGCATTGCTTATCCTGTTATTTATCCCAGAATATAAAAGAATGTTGCAAAGTAAGTGGGACTGAAACTTGTCTGTGTCTTCCCTTCCATTCCATCTATTTCTTATTAGACTTGCTTTCTTTTAAAACAAACAGTTAAACTTTCTTTAGAAATTCCACAGGAGTGCAGACAATTATGCACAACATTTGTCCTAGCTCACAAGGGTAAGGGCAATATTATCTCCATCAGGAAAGGATACTTCCAGTCTTCTGAAGAAAGAACCTTCTCGAATGTTTTACCATACCAATATCTCCAACACTATCTATCACCTGATAAAGGCATTCTGTACTATGATTGCTGGTTTTGGATTTAATTCTATGTTCTGTATCTTTTCTGCTAAGCTTGTGTGACATAGTAGAGCAACATTGGCTCATTTTCATTCAAGCCTGGTCAATCTCCCTGTGGAATAGGATTACACTGTACATGTATAACTTGGTTCTTGTGCCCTGCATCATCCTGAGTGTATACAAGGGCATAGGAGTAAAGTCATCCTCCATAAATTCCACTTCTAACTTGTAGCTGAAAATGCACATAACTGATGATGAATGCATGATACAGAAACTTTGCTTTATCCATTAGGAAAATTTTAGTTTTTAGTGACTTTGAATGTTTGTCCTAGATATGTTTATAGTCTAGACTTCTTCCCTGTTTTCTTGCCTTCTGCCTTCTTTTGATTTTGCAGCTCCATCTGCTAGCATTCTGAATGTTTCTATCAGGCTTTCTATGTGACCATATCTTGAAACTCTGCACCAGGTGTACTTTTGAAGATGCTGGTAGGAAGAAAATTTTCCAGTTCTTATAGTCTTCTAAGACATAGCATTTAAGTTCTTTTAGGCACTTCAGAGTAGGATGCTGTAAAAATGACATTAGTATTGATAATCATCTTATGTTATAGAAACATATATTCCTATATCCAATTTTATCTCTAGTTCTTCATAGTAAACAAAATAAAGGTGAAATGAATAGCAAACACTGTATCCTAAATGTTTTTATAATTATAATTTATTTTCTATTTTTTCTTCTAATTATTTCTCAGAGAAAGTCAGTAGGAATTTCCAGAGCTTAATAAAATAGATTTCTATTGATTGCAGATCCTTTTCTTGTGTGTGTAAGAAGTTCAAATAGACTATGCTTTAATGAAATGCTAAACTCTTGACCTAATTGCTTTTGATATTTCTAAAGTAAATGTTGAACTGTCTAAGATTCTTTGAGTTATCAATCTGAATCAGACCTTGTAATACAGCCACCACTGTAGGCTATGTTTGCACCAAATGAACTGAGCTGTCATATCTACAGCTGAATAAGACTTCAAGAAAATTCATCCAATTATTTTTATTAATGCCTTAACTATTTTTTTCCTTGCTCAGTGATCCACATCTACCAAGTGTAAATTGCCCAGGAGTACTTGAGTAAAGACTATCTGACCAAATATTAAAATATGTTTGCTCTCAGATAAAATATCTTCAAAATAAGTAGAGAAAAACAAGATAAAGGCAAAACAAAACTGAAACAAGACTTTTGACTTATTGCAGCAGTGTTAATTGAAATATAATAAAATGCCAGTAATAAGTATCTGAATCTGTATTGGCCTTCCACACTACCATTTATGTATTACCACCAAAACAAATATAAAATAATACATTATCCTAAGATAATTAAATAATTTCCAGCCTCTGATTATATATACAATGTGTTTTATAAAGGTTTCTTTGGCTTGACCTGCTTTCCCCCTTTCCTACTGTTAAAACAAAGAATGATGCTATTTAGGTTTAAGAAAAGATTTATTTTTCTGTAAGACATTACACTTCTATGTCTTTACACTGTTCATGAGTGAAAGAAATTTTTGTGGTGACATGAAAAAAAATGCATTCACAATTAACTTGTCTTATAAAGTTTCAACCATTCTCAGTCCCACAATATAAATGTTTTTTCCTGTGAATAAATGACATGAATCACTTATATGCTTTTTTTCAGAAATGTGATCACAGGGTTACAAAAATCTTGAGTACAGCAAACACACTGGTACTCCATTTTATAACACTTCTGGAAATGATGACATTTCATCAATTAAAATTTTTTAATATTTTTGGAACAAATTTTTTAAAAACTTGGAAAACTATTTAAAATATGAACAAATATCTTAAATGACACAACATACTCCCTGGACTTAATAGATATCTGCAGGGTATTAAAACCAAACTCAGCAGAATACATATTTTTTCAAATCTATAGGACATTCTCTAGGATAAAGCACATGCCAGGCCATAAAGCCAGCATCAAAAAAATTTTAAAAATTAGAAACTATATTAAACATTTTTTGAGACAACTATATGAAACCAGAAACCAACTACAGAAAGAAATGGGAAAATAACAAGCAGGTAGAGAATAAACAACACGCTACTAAAAAACCAGTGGGTCAATGCAGAAATCAAAGAGGAAATCAGAAAACACCTCAAGACAAATGAAAACCAACATACAGTACTCCAAAAATCTAAGATACAGCAAAAGTAGTTCTAGGAGAGAAATTTTACAGTGACACTGGCCTTCCTCAAGAAGCAAGAAAAACTTAAGTAAACAATATAACATACTACCTAAGAGAAGTAGAAAAAAGACCAAAGTGCAAAGTGAGCAGAAGACAGGAAATAATTAAGATCAGAGAAGAAACAAATAAAAGAGAGATCAATAAAAACAATAGAAAAGATCAATTAAACTAAGAGCTAGTTTTCAAAATAGGTAAAATTCATCTTACTCAGTCCCATCAAGAAAGGAAAGATCCAAAAAGCAAAGGAAGAGGTGAAAGAAGGGAAATAACAACTGATAGTGCATAGGTATTAAAAACAATCATAAGAGAATACTATGATCAGCTATGTCAACAAATCAGATAGCTTGGGAGAAATAAATTTCTAAAATATATAACCTGCTGAGATGAATTAAGAAGGAACACAATTTTAAAAGACTAATCACTCGTAGTAAAATTGAATTTGAAATAAATAAAGAAGAAAATGCTCACTCAGCAAACAAAAGTTCAGTTCTTAACAGCTTCATACAGGAATTCTACCAAACATATAAAGAAGACCTAATATATATCCTTCTCAAGCTATTCAAAAAAACTTGAGGATGAAACACTCCTAAAATCATTCTGCAAGGCCATTACCCTGATACTCAGACTAGACAAAGATACTACAATAAAAAAAATTATAGACCTATATATTTGAATATAGATGCAAAAATTTTCAGCAAAGTATTAGAAAACTGAATACAACAATACATATAAAGGACTATACACCATAAGGTCATGAGAATGGTTCAACACTTACAAATCAATCAATGTGATACATCACATTAACAAAATGAAGGCTAAAAATCAGATGATCATCTCAATAGACACACAAAAATTGACAAAATTCAACATTCATTCATGATAAAAACTCTCAATAAAGAGAGTATAGAGGGAACATATTTCAATATAAAGGGTCATTTATAACAGATTTACAGCTAACATTTTACTCAAAAAGCTGATAACCTTTCCTTTAAAATTAGGAACGAGACAAGCATGCTTACTCTTGCCAGTTCTATTTAACTTAGTAATGGAAGTCCTAGCCACAGCAATCAGAAAAGAAAAAAAAAAAAAAGGCATCCAAATTGGAAGGCAAAAAGTAAAACTGGATATTTTACATAGAAAATCCTAAATTCTCTACTGAAAAACTATTAGAACTAATAACTGAGTCCAGCAAAGTTTCAGGATACAAAATTGATTAAGAAATCTATTGATTTTCAGTACACAAATAATGAACTATCACAAACAGAAAGTTTAAAAATCCCATTTAAAATGACATCTAAAGAATAAAATACCTAAGAAGAAATTTAACCAATGAGATGCAAAACCTATATTCTGAAAATAGGAAAAAGTTCTTAATCTCATCAACAGTGATAAGGGCCATTTTAGTATTTTATATAGTTAAGATAAGATAAGTAAACAGGGTTTTAGTTCAATTTTTTAGCAAAAATTACATTTATGCATCATTTAATATTTTATAATGTCAGCTTTTATGGAATAGTTCATGTACTATGGTTTTCTTGAACATTTCCTGCTTTCAGATGGAATGTAAGTTTAGAAAAGGAAATGATAGCCATATCATGAAGAGTTTGGAT
Organism: Budorcas taxicolor; assembly: GCF_023091745.1. Classification (NCBI taxonomy): domain Eukaryota; kingdom Metazoa; phylum Chordata; class Mammalia; order Artiodactyla; family Bovidae; genus Budorcas; species Budorcas taxicolor. Next base: position 95,354,134 of record NC_068910.1, read on the forward strand.
TTAGAAATGGCCTCAATTCCAAGACGTTGGTTTAAAATTATGGTCCTTATGTACATATAGGTCTGCTATTATATTCTTGTTCATTTTGTGTTGTCTAAAATGATTTTACCCTTGAAATATACTAGTGGAGTCTGGATAATCTGGGGGTGATCATATTTTTAACCCAACAGAAACAGAATTTAGGTGTGATGCTTTTATCAGCATTCGTAATCATGTCGGGTTTTGATGGTAGTTTAATTTTGACTAGTTACTAAGGACATAGTAAAGACTATTTCCTCAAATAAATATCTGTGGAAAAAATGATGTAATTGTGAGTGATCAAAGTAACAAGGTATATCTTATTTTATTGCAAATGTCCCAAGAATCTCTCTTTTTTACTATTTAATTTCAGGAACTGGTCAACTTCCTAAAAATTTCATTCACTGACAAACTGAGATTTTTTTTCCCATAATTTCCCTAATGTTTTTCTAAAATTAAACAAATACACATCACTTTGAGAATTTTACTGTTAGTATTTTGGAAATTTAAAATGTTTTCTCTTGTAGTTACTCCATCAATTCTCCCCTCTATATTCTACTTTTTTTTTTTTTTTTTTTGTCTATATGTGAGGAATGAGAAAGAAAAAAATGTTATCAAAAATATACTTTATTGGTGAATTTTTCCATGGTGGCTGGCATAGATTAAGATCTATATTACTTTGAATCTTTTAAGAAGTAGATACCAAGACAGGCTTAGGTGTGCAAGGTAAGTATTAGAAACAATAGGGTAGACTCCAGTTCAGACTTTAAGAGCCATTAAATTATGATTCAGATTTGACTCTATATGAAAGAGAAGAAAGGAGGAGGAAATGAAGAAAGGAGGAGGTGCTGATACTTAACCTGCAGTGTAGGTATGTGCTCTATGAGCAAAATCATTAGAGAGTCTTCAAATCAAAGCTGCCCATCAGCAAAATTCCACGTCCTAGGAATGGGCCTGCCTTAGTATCTCTTCTGTGCTCAATCACTGGCTAAGAGTTGGCCACAGGAAGTATGGCTTTTGTGTAAACACAGTGATAGTTATTAAAGTGCATTAGCTAAGGTCATCAGTCAGTTGCACATCCTGAACATAAAAATAAGATACATGCATTTTTATAACTTTCATAAGATACTAGCAGTACAAGTTCAGCAAATTTATGGTGTGAAGAGGACTGGGACACTTGTGAAAAAATTGCCAATAGACTTGGGAGAGAGAGAGTAGTGAAAGGGAGGCAGCATTAGAAAAGAGTGTCTAAATGTTTTATTTCCTTATGTTCTTCTATTTATATACTTACTTAATATAGCAGTTTTCTTTGTAGATCTTGAGGTGCCAGTAGCAACAGGCATAAGTTAACATTTTCAGATCCTACCTTACAGGAACACAGGGAGAAAAATGAATACCTCCACATTACAGCTGTAAGGAAGCTCTAATGTCCTTTTACTTTTACTAGCTCTAATATCTCTTCTAGACAGGGACCTCAAAATTCACTGTACTAGGTTTCATATAATGTGCAAATTCTTCTTATTTTTATCAGTAAGTTTTATCAAATTCTTTTAGGATATAGCTATTTTTACCTGTCATTTCCAGAAAACTACTAAGCAAAATGTATTCTAATATTTGCTAAATCAATAAAAATGAGGATTTAAAAAAATTCTTGGCATAAAAATTTATACCTGGAGAATTTTCAGTAACATTGATAGTTTGACTCCTCCCACACATAAACTTTAAAAAGATAAAATCAAGGAGTCAAAAGACAAATAATTATCAGAGAGCTTATTCTTTAAAGTACTGCAACTCAAGGGAGGAGAATTGTAAGTCTGTGGTTCTCTGGCCTGAGTGCTATCCTCAACACCCAAGGCTGTTAAAAAAATAAGCAGAGAAAACTTCATTTTTATCAACTGAAGATACCAATAAACAGAGGTTAGTGCCAAACGAATAACTGAGAAGTGAAGGGACAAATTGTGGCAGCTAGAGAATGGTAAAAAGAGTAAGATCCAAAATTGATGTGTGACTTTGACCATATTCCTGGCAGGAGGGACAGCAAATTTTAGCCAAAAGAAAATGAGGACCATGCTTTTTATTTTTTTTAATTTATATTTTTACTTTATTTTGCTTTACAATACTGTATTGGTTTTGCCATACATTGACATGAATATACAGTTGCATGGGGTAAAATCTGGGTTTTGTTGCTTCATCTTACATTTCAAATGAGTGCAGTCCCCAAGTGTGCAACAGCCGGGCAATTGTCAGTAGAAACCCTATTGGTTGGAGATGTCAGAAGACAGATCCTGAGGGTGGTATATCAACTGAGAATCAAGAGTAACTTCCCAAAACGCAAGGAAACCACAGAGAATACAAAACAGAGCCTAGAACCACAACAATGCATATCTAATGTCCAGTTTTCAATCAAAAAAAAGCTTGTATTTTTCTCCTGTTTAAAGGGTCTTTCACAGAGCAAAACCTTTTTCTGTGATTTTGACAAAGCCTAAGTTATCAAATTTTTCTTTTATTAATTATGTTTTTGGTTTGTATATAAGAATTCTTAGCTTAGTCTTAGATAAGGGAAATATTCTCCTATTAATTTTTATCAAAGTTAGAGTTTTACATTTTATTTAATTACATGATTGTCTCCGTCTGTTTGAGCTGCTGTATCAGAAATGCCATAAAGTGGGTGGTTTATAAACAACAGAAATTATTTCTCACAGTCCTGGGGTCTGGAAATCCAAGATCAGGAACAAGCAATGTCTAGTTTTGGTGAAGGCTCTTCTAGGTTACAGACTACTCATTTTCCCTTATATCCTCACATGGCAGAAAGCAGAGGGCCAAAAGTTTTCTCATGACTCTTATTAAGGCACTAATCACATTCCTTAGAGATCTGAGCTTGTGACCCCATCTAATCCAACTGTCTCCCAAACATGCCACTTCCTAATACTATCACATTCAGGGGTAGGATTTTAAAACATGAATTTTGGAGGGACAAAAGAATTCAGTTCATAACAGTGATCTATTTTTATATATGTGTGAGACTTTGGTTAAGGTTTATCGTTTTGAAGATGTCTAGTTTCTCCAGCAACATTTGTTAAGATGTTAACTTCCCTCCCTTGAGTTAATTTTGCACATTTATCAAGTCAGTTTTAAGTGGAAAGTGATGTCAACAAGACGGTAGGATAGGAAGACCCAGACCTCACTTCTCCACACTGAATTAATAATATATGATCCAGAAAGCAATTACAAGAATTATAGAAAACTTTAAGAAATAGCAATGCCCCAGTCAAGCTCAAGGCCAAGAACATCCACAATTAAGTGGATAAATGAAGGTGATCCATTTCACCCATGTCAGTCCTTCCTCCACACAGGCACAGCTCAAAGCAATCAGGAGAAAGTATCCAGCTTGTAGCTTCTCCCTTGGGAAACACTGTATAGAATATATATCACACATTCCAGTTTATTTGGGAGTCACCAGAAGGATTGGGTTCTGTCTTTCCCAGCTCAGAGCACTGACAGGGAATTGGCATATTTTAAATGCCTGGGGGATGCAGAGAACAAAAAATGTACCGGGGTGACTTTTCACAGCCCAGCCCAGAGACCTTGCTAGTTAGAGCAAGAGATGCCAAGCATGTGGAGGAAAAAAAAAAAAAAAAAAAAAACCTGGCAAATTTCTCTAATTGGGAAACTACAAACAAGCCCAGAAAAGATACATCTGAATAAAATGGTTGAGAAGCTATCAGAATCTCAAGATGAGATGGTTGGTAAAGTTGTTTGTTTATATGAAGACAGCCTGTAAAGCTTGGAGAAGGTGTTTTTTGTTTCTGTTTTTGTTTTTTTTCAAATGCACAAATCAACACAAATATAACAAGGCACAGAAGAAAACAGGAAATCATAGCCCATGCAAAACAACAATCTGTAAAAACTAGACCTAAAGAAATTTAGCATCTATGAGTTATATGATAGAGAATTCAAAAATATTCATGTTGAAGATTCTCAGTGTGGCACTCAGTTCAGTTCAGTCACTCAGTTGTGTCTGACTCTTTGCAACCCCACAGACTGCAGTATGCCAGGCTTCCCTGTACATCACCAACTCCCGGAGCTTACTCAAACTTATGTCCGTTTAGTTGGTGATGCCATCCAACCATCTCATCCTCTGTCAGCCCCTTCTCTTTCCACCTTCAATCTTTCCCAGCATCAGGGTCTTTTCAAATGAGTCAGCTCTTTATATCAAGTGGCCAAAATATTGTAGTTTCAGCTTCGACATCAGTCCTTCCAATGAATATTCATGACTGATCTCCTTTAGGAGGGACTGGTTGGATCTCCTTGCTGTCCAAGGGACTCTCAAGAGTCTTCTCCAACACCACAGTTCAGAAGCATCAATTCTTTGGCACTCAGCTTTCTTTACATTTCAACTCTCACATCCATACATGACTACTGGAAAAACCATTGCTTTGACTAGACAGACATTTGTTGGCAAAGTAATCCCTCTGCCTTTTAATATGCTGTCTAGGTTGGTCATAACTTTTCTTCCAAGAAGCAAGTGTCTTTTAATTTCAGGGCTACAGTCACCACCTGCAGTGAATTTGGATCCCCCAAAACTAGTCTGTCACTCCTTCCATTGTTTCATCATCTATTTCCCATGAACTGATGGGACCAGATGCCATAATCATTAGTTTTCTAAATGTTGAGTTGTAAGCCAACTTTTTCACTCTCTTCTTTCACCTTTATCAACGGGCTAGAGAACATAAATAAACTCTGAATAAAATCTAAAAATTTCAGATAAAATCTGAAAAATTAGGCATGAACATAATGAAAACATCCATAAAGAAGCTGAAACTATAAAAAGAATCAAAGAGAATTCTGGAGCTGAAAAAATACAATCACAGAATTGAAAAATTCACTGGAGTCTTGCCACAGCAGAATAATCAAGCAGAAGGAAAATAAAAGTGATCTCAAAGATAGGTAATTTGAAATTATAGAATTGGAAGGCATAAAAGAATAATAGTGAAGAAACCCAAAAGGACTTGTAGAACCTTATTATAAAGATTAATATAAGCATTATCAAAATTCAATGTGAAAAAAGGAGAGAAAAAGAGACTAAAAGAAAATTTGAAGAAATATTGGTCAAAGATAACCCAAAACTCAGAGAGGAAGTAGACATACATATTCAAGAACATTAAGGGATCCCAGCCAGTATAAACTTAAAGACGCCCACATTGAGACACATTGTAATGAAACTGTCAAAAAATCAAAAGCAAAGAGAAAATCTTGAAAACAGAAAGAGAGAAAAAACTTGTCACACAGAAGGGAATTCTCATAAGATTATCTGCAAATTTCTTATCAAAAATAGTACAAAGCAGGAAGTGAGGTTATATATTTGAAATGCTTTTAACTTTTAAATTGTATACATCAATTAAAGGTCTTGTTGCAGCTTTCATTTATCTTTGAGTGTGGGGTATCTTTTTTGGTGTGTTCCAACTGTGATTTCAGTGCTCTCACAGAAGGAGATGAGCATACGTCCTTCTACTTTGCCATCTTGAACCTATCTTCTGTACAATGGAATCTTACTCAGCCATAAAAGAAACAGAATAGTGAGATTGCAGGAATATGAGTGCACCTAGAGATTGTTATACTGAATGAAGTAAGTCAGAGAAAGACAAACATATATTGTTTGTATGTGGAATCTTAAGAAAGGGTACTGATGCCATGATCTTAGTTTTCTGAATGTTGAGCTTTAAGCCAACTTTTCCACTCTCCTCTTTCACTTTCATGAAGAGGTTCTTTAGTTCTTCTTCACTTTCTGCCATAAGGGTGGTGTCATCTGCATATCTGAGGTTATTGATATTTCTCCCGGCAGTCTTGATTCCACCTTGTGCTTCTTCCAGCCCAGCATTTCTCATGATGTACTCTGCATATAAGTTAAATAAGCAGGGTGACAATATACAGCCCTGATATACTCTTTTTCCTATTTGGAACCAGTCTGTTGTTCCATGTCCAGTTCTAACTGTTGCTTCCTGACCTGGCTATAGGTTTTTCAAGAGGACGGTCAGGTGGTCTGGTATTCCCATCTCTCTCAGAATTTTTCACAGTTATTGTGATCCACACAGTCAAAGGCATTGGCATAGTCAAAGCAGAAATAGATATTTTTCTGGAACTCTCTTGCTTTTTTAATGATCCAGCGGATGTTGGCAATTTGATCTCTGGTTCCTCTGCCTTTTCTAAAACCAGCTTGAACATCTGGAAGTTCATGGTTCATGTATTGCTGAAGCCTGGCTTGTTATATAGTATTGGAAGTCCTAATTAGAGCAATTAGGAAAAAAAAGAAATGAATGACATCTAAACTGGAAAGAAATAAATTGTTCTCTATCCAAAGATGACATGATCTTAAAAAACCCTAAAGATTCCATTCAAAACTGGTCGAACAAATAAGCAAATTCAGTGAAGTTGTGTGATATATAATCAATGCACATAAATCAATTCTGCTTCTATACACTAACAATAATCTAAAACATGATTAATAAAACAACCCCCATTACAATCATATCAAAAAGAAGAAAATACTTAGGACTAAACCTAGGATGATTTCTTGATTAATAACACCAGAAACACAGCCAGTGAAAGAAAAAGTAGACAAATGTGGGAGTACATCAAACTTAAAATCTTCTGAGCAATAAAGGAAATAATCAACAGAGTGAAGAAGCAACCAATGAAATAGGAGAAAATATTTGCAAATCATGCTTTGAGTTTTAAATCCACAGTATATAAAGAACTCCTACCATTGAACAAGGACAACAGAAGGCTCAATTAAAAAATGAACAAAGAGCTGATAAAGAAAATTTTCTGGAGGTATATAACTGACCAACACACATATGAAAAGTTGCTCAACCTCACTAGTCATCAGGAAATGCAAATCAGGGCCATAATGAAATACTGTCTCATTGCTAAGATCTCCTGTATAGGTCCTTTGACTTGAGTCAGCAGACTTTGTTGTGGTTTTCTTGAGTTTGTGCTTATTGACTTTTATCGGTTCCTGGCTTTTTCAGTAAGCTTTCTGTAATAAATGAAACAAACAAAAATGAAGAGAATACAAAAAGATATGTTTTTCTTTGTGTTTTAAAATTGCTACTTATTCTATATTTATTCATTTTCTACTTTTCAGTCATGTGTGTGTGTATGGTGTAACTTAGAGTTTTAGGTTGTACTTTATGTGAGGAACAGGAAAATTTTGGTATATCCTCTATTTTCAGAAGTGGAAGTCCATTCAAATATCATTATATAGTACTTTGTTGGATGCTACTTGCCAAAGTAATTCCTGAGGCTTTCTCTTTTATCTTAGTCATTTTTCTGTCCCAAGTCCCTAGTACCTTTCTTTCATAAGGTACTCAATAACTGTTAATTTTCTTTAATGAATTTCTAATATGGGTTTTTGTCTTTGTTCCATAATCGACTAACTGTGATTTTAGGTAGTTTCTTTTTCTTGTTCTCAGGTTTTTCTATTTATAGACTCCAACTCTAAACAGCTATTAAAAACTGTATATTAATTCCACATACATCACGTTATGATAGTTAACTCCATTTCCCAATAATTTATTTGCCCTAAATTCTAACCTTTTATGAGTTTGTGCTGTTACTATTTTTTTAATAAAATGCTCTGTATATATACTCTTTGTTGATGATGAGTTTCTTAAATCCCTACTTTGAAATTAGTGATGCTTAAATATGTGATTCTTATATGGTTTCTGCATTGGAAAGTAAGTTCTTAAGATTTTACTCTTTTATTGTTAACATTATTATCACAGATTCCTTCTTATTTATTTTGAGAGCATCAGTAAATGCTCCTTGAGGTCTTCACTATGTATTTAATGAATAAATATCTCCTTTTTAAACTTTTTTGGTGTACTTTTTTTTAACATTATTCCCCAAAGGACTATTGGCTTTTATTACTCTTGGCCTGCATTTATGAACAGTAATTATATGAACTTCTCCCTAGAATATGTTTTATTGTTTGTACCTATTCATTTTGATTTCACTTCATCTGCTCTTTAGATATCTGGACAGCTTAATTAACCATCTTCACCCTTGACATTTGAACAGAATATTGCCCATTATTCATATTATTCCTTGTTATCAAAATACCAGGGTCTTGAATGTTTAATAACAACTGTCAAGAATGTGGAATAAGTCTATCAGATGCAACTAATTTTCTTATTGTTATAACTAAGACCTTTAACCTCTAAACCACTTTACTTACTTGGATTATTTTCTATTATGATCTTAAATGGCAGTATCTTAAATATAAAAGTAGTTTATCCAAAAGCACTGAGAAATACATTAACACCTTTTAAAATTACATTTTTATTAAAATCAGAGTCAATAATGTTACAATAGATTATATGAAATATTTTAAAATATCTTGTATCATCTGCTTCAAAGAAACTGTGATTATAAGTTAAACACTGATTCTATAAGTCTCCCAAATAGCAGTCATATCTTAAAACTACAAATTCCACCGTTGCTTTACAAGTGGATTACATTCAGGTGAAGGACCTTATACAAGTAAGTTATAATCAATCAAATATATAATATTACATATTATTTCTACAGAATGTCATGAACCCATATATTTAGCTACATGGTGTTTAGTTTCACCTATAAGTCAGAGCCAATCTGGCCATATTTCCTAGCCAAAAATTTATGTTAGCATAGGAGAAAAAAATACTGAGGATCAATGCATCCGTCTCTATTTTAACTCTATCATCGATACCTGTATTCATAATTTAAGTATCCTGTAATAATGAATGAAAAATTAAAATATTAAAATTGTTGTTAACAGTTTTTTTAACCAATTTAGTATAGATGTTATACTCAGTTATGAACCATGTTATCTTCTTACAATGGAGAAGATTGTTGGAATATGAAGGTTAACAGTGAGGAGGATGTAAGGCAGGGTGGATTCACTCCATTAATATAATTACTTAGGTTTTTATTTTTTTTGCCAACAATAACTGTTATAAAAACAAATCCTTCAAACTGTATACTACAGATGTATTTGCTGAGATAATATTATCAGAGTTGTCCACTAAAAATTGTCAATTGAAATTATAACTTAGCAGTACAGGACTAATTATCAATTTTGAGAGTAAATTTTCTCCCATTTTTACTTTTGTGAAACTTGAAATGCTATCTTGTTACTTCTAGGAACATTTTAAGATAAAACTAAAATGTCTATGTTTGCATTTCTCTTATCTCCCCAGTCATTTAAAAAAAAAAAAAAAAGATGCAATACCAAAACATATCTGCTGGCGTGCTTATTCTCTAGATCACTTCAGTCGTGTCCTACTCTTTGTGAACTCATGGACTGTAGCTCAAAGATATCTGCTGCTGCTGCTAAGTCGCTTCAGTCGTGTCCAACTCTGTGCGACCCCATAGAGGACAGCCCACCAGGCTCCGACGTCCCTGGGATTCTCCAGGCTAGAACACTGGAGTGGGTTGCCATTTCCTTCTCCAATGCATGAAAGTGAAAAGTGAAAGTGAAGTCGCTCAGTCGTATCCGACTCTTAGCCACCCGATAGACTGCAGCCTACCAGGCTCCTCCGTTCACGGGATTTCCCAAGCAAGAGTACTGGAGTGGGATGCCATTTCCTTATCTAGTCGCAACTAAATTTCAAAATGCTGCTTATGTGGAAACCAATATGTGACAAAAGGCATTAACAGTTCTCTTCATATATTCCCTGGAGATACTACTTATGGTAAAAATCATGTTTTAAACAATTAAAATAAACTCATTTGAAATAGAATTTTTCACTTTGTCCCAGTTAATGCATCAAAGAGTATTTTTTAAGTGTTTATACAAATGATATTCTTCATTTTCATTTCCTTAGCAGCAGATTTTTCAAGATTATTTTGTCAACCAACATGAGAAAAGGAAAATGCATCTTTTTTCATTATAGTAGCAGTCATAATGTTACATATTTGTTGTTTAAATATGGACTATATGAACACTTTTGGCTATTCTCAAGCCTCCTATGAAGTTTGTTACTACTGTTACTACAGTTACTAAAGTTATATAGCTGCTTTATAAATTCTGACTCTTTCCCTGAACACCAATCATTCTAATAGGGTAAAATGACTGATGAAATTATCAGAAAAACATACAATAAAGAAGGCAAGAGCCCGAAAATTCCAATCATGAATAATCATACCCAAATGAAAAAGAGAACTATGTATAAGAAAATGAAATACAAAAAGGCAAACTGCTTGTCAGAGGAGGCCATATAAATAACTGAGAAAAGAAGAGAAGCAATAAGCAAAGTAGGAAAGGAAAGATATATCCATCTGAAAGCAGAGTTTCAAAGAACATAAGGAGAGATAAGAAAGCCTTCCTAAGTGAAAATGCAAAGAAATAGAGGAAAACAATACAATGGGAAATACTAGAGATCTCTTCCAGAAAGTTAGAGATCAAGGGAACATTTCATGTAAAGATGGGCACAATAAAGGACAGAAATGTTATGAACCTAATAGAACCAGAAGATAGAACCAGAATATATTAAGAAAGGTGACAGGAATACACAGAACTATACTAAAAAAGCATAATGACCTGGATAACCACAATGATCACTCACCGAGACAGATATCCTGTAATGCAAAGTCATGTGGGCCTTAGGAATCATCACTATGAACAAAGTTAGGAGAGGTGATCCAATTCCAGCTGAGCTGTTTCAAATCCTAAAAGATGATCCTGTTATAGTGCTGCACTCAATATGCCAGCAAATTTGGAAAACTCAGCAGTGGCCACAGAACTGGGAAAGGTCAGTGTTCATTCCAGTCTCAAAGAAAGACAACGCCAAGGAATGTTTAAACCACTGCACAATTGCACTCATTTCACATGCTAGTGAGGTCATGCTCAAAATCCTTCAAGCTAGGCTTCAACAGTACATGAACCAAGAACTTCCAAATGAATAATTGGGTTTAGAAAAGGCAGAGGAAGCAGACACTAAATTGCCAACATCTGTTGGATCATTAAACAAGGTGATTCCAGAAAAAACATCTAGTTCGGTTTCGTTGAGTACACTGAAGCCTTTGTGTGGACTACCAGACCAACTTAACTGCCTCCTGAGAAACCTGTATGCAAATAAAGATGCTACAGTTATTACAAGACATGGAACAACAGACTAGTTCCAAATTGGGAAAGAAGTATGTCAAGGCTGTATACGGTCACTCTGCTGATTTAACTTCTATAGAGAGTACATCATGCAACATGCCATGCTGAATGAAGCGCAGGCTGGAATCAAGACTGCCGGGAGCAATATCAATAACCTCAGATATGCAGATGGTACCACCCTTATGGCAGAAAGTGAAGAGGAACTACAGAGCCTCATGATGAAGAAAGAGGTGAGTGAAAAAGCTGGCTTAAAACTCAACATTCAGAAAACTAAGTTCATGGCATCTGGTCCCATCACTTCATGGCACATAGATGGGGAAACAATGGAAACAGTGACAAACTTTATTTTCTGGGGCTCTAAAATCACTGCAGATGGTGACTTCAGCCATGAAATTAAAAGATCCCTGCTCTTTGGAAGAAAAGCTATGAGAAACCTTGACAGCATATTAAAAAGCAGAGACATTACTTTGCCAACAAAAGTCCATCTAGTTAAAGCTATGGTTTTTCCAGTAGTCATGTATGAACATCAGAGTTGGACCATAAAGAAAGGTGAGCAGCAAAGAACTGATGCTTTTGAACTGTGGCGTTGGAGAAGACTGTTGAGGATCACTTGGACAGCAAGGAGAGCAAATGAGTCAACCTAAAGGAAATCAATCTGAATATTCATTGGAAGGACTGATGCTGAAATTGAAGCTCCAATATGTTGGACACCTTATATGAAGAGTTGATTCATTGGAAATTACCCTGATGCTGGGAAAGATTAAAGACAGGTGAAGAAGGGGATGACAGAGAACAAGACGGTTGGATACATCACTGACTCAATGGACCTGAGTTTGTGCAAACTCTGGGAGATGGTGAAGGACATAGAAGCCTGATGTGCTGCAGTCCATGGTGTTGCAAAGGACTGGACACGACTGAGCAACTGAACAACAACAATAGTGTATAAATAGTTTCATAAATGCTTGTGTGAAATATATAACCTTTGAAAATTAGTATTTCTGTTGTATTTTTCTAGTTAGCAATGACCTTATACTACTATTTTAATGTGGTAATTCTATGGGAAAATAATTGTCTGCATATCTATCTTATAGATAACTGAGATTTGGAAATGTAAAATGACCATCACATAGGAAATATTGAATAGGAGGAATACTCTGCTTAATTTCTTACTTTAATTCTCTTTCCTCCAAATCTGCACCCACATTCTGCTATGTACCTGTGTGCACTTTGAATTCAGATCTCAGCATAATTCTGAATATTTCATTTTTTAAAACCTCTAAACAGGAATAAATGAATAAGGTACCAAATATTTCACTTTATGACCTCTAGCTAATACCATGTTATCAGATGTCTGAAAGTACTGTTTTTAAAAATTCTAAATGTGCCATGCCATGACTATATTATTTTAGAAATATTTTGGCAAACAAGCCATTTTCTTACAGTGCATACAGTATTCTAAAAATGTGGCTTTCTTATGCTTAATACATTCAGATATATAGATACTGGTAAAGATGGAATTTGAGTTTGATTTATATACTGAGAATATCTTCACAAATATTTCTGAAGAAATGCTTAGATATTTCTTGAAATAAGGTATCCAGAATTTTCCCTAAGGTTTTTTGAAGGCTTTTTTCCCCCTTGTAACTATTTCAATTTACCAATGCTCCCTACTGAGAGAGTAATTTTCCCAATTTTTCGTCATACCCTCTGATCATAGAAACAAGACCCTTGCTGTTCAAGTCTAATCTTTGAACAGTGGGGAAAAATAAGTTAACTGTAATTGATTTGTGGTCATCAGCTAGAGCCTTTCAAGCAGAAAAATCAACTGAAATTGCTAGTAACTTTGAGGATTGCCATATCTGTTTTTCTAGTAACCCCATTAAACCCTAAGTTCTAAATCTATTATCTCTCAAGGGTTCACTCTGCCAATTTGAATGGCCTAGTCCTTTTGTCAGTCAGATTTCCATACTAAGTAATTAGTCATCAGTTTAAGTAAAAGAAGGATCACTCCCTTTTTTCTAGATTCATAAAAGTTTGCTACCAAGCAGGCTTCAAAATTTCCTAACTGACATCCTAATTCATCCCCATTGATACTTCTTAAGTAACTAGAGTAAGATTTACATTGACTTTTACCTCTAAGAAAATGACAAATTTGGAGGCATTTAAATAGCATTTTTAACAAAATTCTGATTTATAGGTAATATGGTTAGTTCAGTATTTTACTACTTATATTTTGAATTTGCATACAAATTTAAAGTAATTTTATGGACATGTTAAATTTAATCTTTTATAGATGAAAAAACAAGGCTCCAGTGAATTAAAACAAGTATCCAAAGTTACAATGCTAATAAGTAACTGACACTGAGACAGAATCCAAACCTTAAGACAATGAATTTCCTACCTTTTTTAGTGTTCCATGTGGCCTTCTTGATTTATATAGACTCAGTGGGGTTTAAACTCAGTTTTGAATATCCACATGAATTAGGATATCCCTGAAGGGAATCTTTTGTTTTAAGTAAAATAAAACTCAATAAGAGGGTTATTGATTCATTATTGAGAAAAACTTGTCCCAATTTTGTTGTAAAAGGTCTAGAATGGCACAGACTTGTGAAAATATTTTACATCAAAATAATAGAAACTTAGCACCAAAAAGAAAGACAAAGGCAAAGTTTTAAAATTCTAATAGATCATTGTGGAAGCATGCAAGGTTAAACTTCCAAAGTTTTGGAAACCTAAAACTCTGTGTAGTTGTAGAATTTTCAAACAAATACAACTCACATAATAAATCTCTCTAAGTAGATTAATAAATAATACTTCTCAGTAATAGTCCTGATTTGTGTATTATTTTCATTGTGGTTTCTGTTCAGTTCAGTCAATCAGTTGTGTCTGACTCATTGTAAGCCCATGGACTGCAGCATGCCTGTCATCCTTGTCCATCACCAAAACATGGAGCTTACTCAAACTCATGTCTATCTAGTCGGTGATGCCATCCAATCATCTCATCCTCTGTTATCCCCTTCTCATTCTGCCTTCAATTTAATGAGGCAGTTCTTCACATAAGGTTGCCAAAGTATTGGAGTTTCAGCTTCAGCATCAGTCTTTCTGATGAATATTCGGGACTGATTTCCTTTGGGATGGACTGGTCGGATCTCCTTGCAGTCCAAGGGACTCTCAAGAGTCTTCTCCAACACCACAGTTCAAAAGCATCAATTATTCAGTGCTCAACTTTCTTTATTGTCCAACTCTCACATTCATACATGACTACTGGAAAAATCATGGCTTTCACTAGATGGACATTTGTTGGCAAAGTAATATTTCTGCTTTTTAATAGGCTGTCTAGGTTGGTCATAACTTTTCTTCCAAGGAGCAAGTGTCTTTTAATTTCATGGCTGCAGTCACAATCTACAGTGATTTTGGAGCCCCTCAAAAATAGTCTGTCACTGTTTGCACTGTTTCCCCAGCTATTTGCCATGAAGTGATGGGACCAGATGCCATACTCTTAGTTTTCTGAATGTTGAGTTTTTGCCAACTTTCTAACTCTCCTCTTTCACTTTCATCAAGAGGCTCTTTAGTTCTTCTTCACTTTCTGCCATAAGGGTGGTATCATGTGCAAGTCTGAGATTGTTGTTATTTCTCCTGGCAAACTTATTTCCAGACTGTGCTCCATCCAGCCTGGCATTTCATCTGATGTACTCTGCATATAAGTTAAATAAGCGTGGTGACAATACACAGCCTTGATGTACTGCTTTCCCAATTTGGAAACAGTCTGTTCCATGTCCAGTTCTTACTGTTGTTCTTGACCTGCATACAGATTTCTCAGGCGGCAGGTCAGGTGGTCTGGTCTTCCCATCTCTTTAAAAATTTTCCACAGTTTGCTGTGATTCACACAGTCAAATGCTTTGGTGTAATCAATAAAGCAGAAGTACAGGTTTTTCTGGAACTCTTGCTTTTTTGATGGTCCAGCGGATGTTGGCAATTTTATCTTTGCTTTCTCTGCCTTTTCTAAAACAAGCTTGAACATCTGTAAGTTCACGGTTCACATATTGTTGAAGCCTGGATTGGAGAATTTTGAGGAATGCTTTTCTGTTGTGTGAGATGAGCACAACTGTGTGTTAGTTTTAGCATTCTTTGGCGTTGCCTTTCTTAGGGACTGGAATGAAAACTGACCTTTTCCAGTCCTGTGGTCACTGCTGAGTTTTCCAAATTTGCAGGCATATTGAGTGCTGCACTTTCACAGCATCTTCTTTTAGGATTTGAAATAACTCAAATGGAATTCCATCACATGCACTAGTTTTGTTCATATTGATTCTTTCTAAGGGCCACTTGACTTTGCATCCCAGGATATCCAGTCTAGGTGAGTGATCACACCATCATGGTGATCTGGGTCATGAAGATATTTTTTGTATAGATCTTCTGTATATTCTTGCCACCTCTTCTTGATATTGTCTGCTTCTTTTAGGTCCATGTGATATCTGTCCTTTATTGTGCCCATCTTTGCATGAAATATTTCCTTGGTGTCTCTAATTTTCTTGAAGAGATCTCTAGCCTTTCTTATTCTATGGATTTCCTCTATCTGTCTGCACTGATCACTGAAGAAATCTTTCATATCTCTCCTTTCTAATTTTTGGAACTCTGCCTTCAAATGGGTATATCTTTCCTTTTCTTCTTTGCCTTTCACTTCTCTTCTTTTCTCAGCTATTTGTAAATCCTCATCAGACAACGATTTTGCTGTTTTGAATTTTTTTTTTCTTGGGGATGGTCTTGATCACTGCCTCCTGTACAATGTTACAAACCTCTGTCCATAGTTCTGAAAACACTCTGTCTATCGATCTAATCCCTTGAATCTATTTGTCACTTCCACTGTATAATCATAAGGGATTATATTTACGTCATACCTGAATGATCTAGTGGTTTTCCCTACTTTCTTCAATATAAGTCTGAATTTGGCAATAAGGAGTTCATGATCTGAGCCACAGTTAGCTCTCAGTTTTGTTTTTGCTGACTGTATAGAGCTTCTCTATCTTTGGCTGCAAAGAATATAATCAATCTGATATCTGTATATAATCAATCTGGTGATGCCCATGCATAGAGTCTTCTCTTGTGTGTTGGAAGAGAATGTTTTCTATGACCAGTGCATTCTCTTGGCCAAACTCTGTTAACCTTTGCCCTGCTTAATTCTGTACACCAAGGCCAAATTTTCCTGTTACTAAAGGTACTCTTGACTTCCTAGTTTTGTATTTCAGTCCCCTATAATGAAAAGGACATCTGTTTTTCAGTGTTAGTTCTAGAAGGTCCTGTATGCCTTCATAGAACCATTCAGCTTCAGCTTCTTCAGCATTACTGGTAGGGGCACAGCCTTGGATTACTGTGATTTTGAATGGTTTACCTTGGAAAGGAAGAGAGAAAGTTCTGTCATTTTTGAGACTGTATCCAAGTACTGCATTTTGGACTCTTTTTGACTATGATGGCTACTCCATTTCTTCTAAGGGATTCTTGCTCACAGTAGTAGATATAATAGTCATATGAGTTAAATTCACCCATTCCAGTCCGTTTTAGTTTGCTGATTCCTAACATGTCAATGTTCACTCTTGCTATCTCCTATTTCACCACTTCTAATTTTCCTTGGTTCATGGACCTAACATTCCAGGTTCCTATGCAATATTGCTCTTGACAACATCAGTTTTTACTTCCATCACCAATCACATCCACAGCTGGGTATTGTTTTTGCTTGGCTCTGTCTCTTCATTATTTCTGGAGTTATTTCTCCATTCTTGTCCAGTAGCATATTGGGTACCTGCTGACCTGGGGAGGCAAGCTTTTAGTGTCCTATCTCTTTGCCTTTTTATACTGTTCATGGGTTACTCAAGGCAAGAATACTGAAGTGGTTTGCCATTCCCTTTTCCAGTGGACCATATTTTTTCAGAACTCTCCTCTATGACCCGTCGGTTTGGGTGGCCCTAAGTGACATGGCTCAGAGTTTCATTGAGTTAAACAAGGCTGTGGTCCATGTGATCAGTTTGATTAGTTTCCTGTGACTGTTGTTTTCATTCTGTCTGTCCTCTGATGGAGAAGGATAAGAGGCTAATTGAACTTCCTGATCTGATTGGAGAGACTGAAGACTGTGGGGTAAACTGGGTTTTGTTCTGATGGGTGAGGCTATGCTCATTAAGTCTTTAATCTAATCTTCTGTTGATGGGTGGAGCTGTGTTCCCTCTCTGTTGTTTGACCTGAGGCCAAACTATGGTGGAGGTAATGCAGATAATGGACACCTCCTTCAAAATGTCCTATGGATGCTACACTGTGACCACAACCCTGTTGTTATTGTATTTGCACTGAAATATGTATTTCATTGTTAATTTCCTTAAATCCTTCGAATGTAGGTAGAATAAAAGTAGATTATTGAGACTAAAGTTGTTAGAAAATTCCCAATGCCTGGTCCAAATCTCAACACCTCCAGGACTTAAAAATAGGCATGCACATAAATAATTCTTAGTAATGTTTTTGGAAAGATGAAGGAAAGAAATGAAATTAGGAATGGAAGTACACAAAAGAGAAGAAAAGAAAAAATGTAACACTGTCTATGTTCATTTTCTATTTCTTCATAATAAATTACCACATTTAGCAGTTTAAAATAAATGCAATTATTCTTTCACAATCCCGGGTTATCTGGCACCTCTTAGCTGATTCATTGCTCAGGGTCTCATGAGAGTGCAATCAAGATGTTGGCTAAACTGTATTCTCATTGGGATGCTTGATTTTGGAAGGATCCACTGGCAAACTTTTTGAGATTATTGGCAGAATTAAATTCTTCACTGACTTTCAACCAGAAACCGTCCTTATATCTTACAGGGTTTCAACAGTTCGTTATCATGTTGTCCACTTACACCATTAAATTCACAAATTCTCATTTCTAGATGAAAATGAAACCTAATTGATACATTTTTGCAGCTTCTTGAGATCTAAGCAAATTACGCAGCGTAGCCATGACCAGAATCCTGATTCACAGATATTTTCAGCGAGTAAGTAATAAACAGTGATATAAACTGAGATTTGAGAGATGGAGAAGAGTCATATCAAGTATGGTGTTGTAGACCATGATAAAGAGTTTTTATTTTATTCTAGGTGTTGTTCGTAGTGCAAGCTGAAGAGGCCTCTAGCCCTTTCCTTGTTATTTCAAAAGGTCCCTTCTGTCTCTCCCAGTTGTGCTACTCACTAAACATTGAGAAATACATACATTTGATCAAAGGTGGGCCTCGTCCTGGGTACTCTTCTTGATCTACCCATTACATGCTTCAGGTACCCAAGACTCCAGAATTTTCTGTATATGTAGTTGGCCTCAGAGGTCTACTCAGGTCCATTCTACAGAACGTGTACCCTGTAGAGTGTTTGCTTACCTCAGTCTCAATGAGTGGCCAAAATAGTACCCCTTGCATATGGAGTATGGACAGAGCTTAGATGTAAGAGATGGAATGTCCAAATTCAGGCACAGGATATACTTTGAGATCTGAAACAAACTAAGTGTGTGGGGGAAAAGTGGGAGAGAATTTGGGTCAGAGTCCTATGACATCACATTCAGAATGCTGAATCCACAAGCTTCAAAATCAAACCTTACAATGACATATTATCAAGCCAGGCAGATAATATAGTTTATCTGACATGTTGTTGGCATTACATATAACTTTAAAATATTCAGGCAAATTTTGACACATGGTATCTTTGCCACCACTTATAATCTTGCCCTGGACTGTGTCCTATCACTGTTCATGTTGGTTCTGGTAGAAATCATGACCAGGGAATAAGAGTATCTGATTATTTTCAAGATCACACTGGCAGCAATGTGAAGAATGGTCTTTAGTAATTTATAAGTAGTAGTAGGGTTATGCACCTCCAGAGATTATTGTGGCTTCCCTGGTGGCTCAGCTGGTAAAGAATCCACCTGCAATGTGGGAGACCTGGGTTCCATCCCTGGATTGGGAAGATTCCAAGGAGGAGGGCATGGCAACCCACTCCATTATTCTTGCCTGGAGAATCCCATGGACAGAGGCAGACTACAGTGCATATGGTTGCAAAGAGTTGGACATGGCTGAGCAACTAAGCACAGCACAGCAAAGGCTATTGTAGCAGTTCAAGAGAGAGATAGTGGTGGATTGAGCTAGGGAGGTAATGAATGGTTAAGCTGATGAGAAGGGGACATCTTTGTGGTTGCTTTGCATGTAGAGATAATCAAACTTTTTTGATAGATTGGATAGGGACAGTTAGGAAAAGTGAACTGTAAAACAAAACATTTTGTGACTTGAACAGTTTGTTGAATGGTCATCAGTTTAACCTCATCTGCTATCCTGTTGGAGCTTTGATTAAGTCAAAATTTGTGAGGTAGCCAAGAGAAAGGGACATTACTGTCATCTAAATTTTTACAAACCCAACCATTTTATCTCTACACGTGGCTTTCTCAAAGTGGAAATGTATGTCACATGTCCTAATGCCCTTGATTGATTCATTTGAAAATTTGTCTCTTGTGTACATTTATTTGAGATATGCACAGTCTCTTTTCATCAAATGCCAAAAATCAGGGAGAAGCATTTATTTTTCAGGGATTTCCTTTTTCACCCATTTGAATTAAATTGGTTTAAAGATATGCAAGTAGATTTATATCAAATCATTGAGTATTTGATACTGTCTGAAGAAATGCAAAACCCACAATAAGAAATGTCAAGCTTGTCAAAAAATATGACTTTTCAGGAATAGAAAAGCAGCATTTTTACAGCAGTATTCACATCTGCAGAAAACTGACTGCCCTAACCATTAAATCAATTTGACACATTTCTTAATTCACTATGTTTTAGGTAAGAGGGAAAAATTTGTACAAAGGCTAAAATAATATGAAAAGATTTTCACCAATTAATGGTACATTCTGTACTATATAATTGTTTTGTTTATATAAATTTATAGTCAATCCATTCTTATCTTGAAAATATAATACTAAAAAACAAGTTTTACTTTCTGTTTTGTAATACACTAAATTTTAATTTAATTTGAATCTAAAGTTATAAGTATACCAAGTATATAGAAGGGTATTAGTAATTGAGAGGTGTAAAACTATTTAAAGATGTTTCAAGATTTCTGGATGATCTATCTGCTACAATAAATATGCATGTAATAATATCATCTCACCTTTCATGGGTTGGAATTAGGTAGATGGCAGTATAACCCAATAAGTCAGAGAGAACAGGCTTTAGAACTGTCAAGAAAATATGAAAATCAATTTGGAATATGATATTGAATCTTCTTTTGGCCATATAGTAAATGTATGTAGGGGAAAGACAAAAACATGTATATGGGTTCCAGTGAGATACTCTCCATTGGCCATTAAAAAAAAAAGCAGTTATTATAATATAATTTATTTAATTGTGGCCTTCTTTGGAATATTTCACTGCTGGAAGTGACAGGAGTGAGTAGAGAAATGTAGGGAACACTAACCACTAAAAATTTGATATTTAAAACAATATAGCCCACAAGGAAGGCCTCACTGGAAATTCAGATTGAAGATCAAGAGAAGTATTATAGAAACACCAGAAAGGATATATGTTTTCCTTAATAAAGAGGATGTGGCTGAAAGTATTAAAATTTAATGAATAATGAGTAACTTAAAAGTTGAAAAAATAATTTGTTGGGTTATCTCTATTTGAACAGCTAAATAATGTCAATATGAATAGTTTCAGAGAGGTAGTTGGGCAACTCTAGGTCACAGTAGTTTGAAATGTGAACAAGTGGTTGCGAAAGGAGGACAACAAATGGAGGCCAATATGTTAGATGCTTAGCAATAAATCCCAGTAAAGAGGTGGAACAATACAAGCTCTCAGACCTGTATCTTTTTTTTTTTTCTTGAAATGCAAATTGCTTGATTCCCATTGTGCTCCTAATTGACTGAATAATTAACGAAATAATCTTATTTGCACACTCACAACATGGTCATGATAATATCTGAAAGGATGTTGATTTATGTTTATAAAGTAGAAAAAATGATGCATATATAGGTAAAATACCTCCTCAACCTATGAACAATAACTTATCTTGGGAAAAGACGCTTACTCCTTGGAAGAAAAGTTATGACCAACCTAGATAGCATATGCAAAAGCAGAGATATTACTTTGCCGACTAAGGTCCGTCTAGTCAAGGCTATGGTTTTTCCAGTAGTTATGTATGGATGTGAGAGTTGGACTGTGAAGAAGGCTGAGCGCCAAAGAATTGATGCTTTTGAACGGTGGTGTTGGAGAAGACTCTTGAGAGTCCCTTGGACTGCAAGGAGATCCAATCAGTCCATTCTGAAGGAGATCAACCCTGGGATTTCTTTGGAAGGAATGATACTAAAGCTGAAACTCCAGTGCTTTGGCCACCTCATGTGAAGAGTTGACTCATTGGAAAAGACTCTGATGCTGGGAGGGATTGGGGGCAGGAGAAGAAGGGGACGACAGAGGATGAGATGGCTGGATGGCATCACTGACTCGATGGACGTGAGTCTGAGTGAACTCTGGGAGTTGGTGATGGACAAGGAGGCCTGGCATGCTGCTATTCATGGGGTCGCAAAGAGTCGGACACAACTGAGCGACTGAAATGAACTGAACTGAATCAATTTGACATTTATTATTGTAAATTGGTACTCAACAAAAAAACCTTTAAGACAGAATAGGTACCGCCATTTTTCCATGAAATGAATTTTTCACTAAAACAAAATGAAAATAATTAGGCAAGATCAGTGGAATAGATACCTCACTAAACAAATCACTAACTCCACTGATCTTGTAGGATAATTTTTATTTTCTTTTATTCTTGTGATTTAAATCCTAATACACTATTAATAAAGTGTATGGAAAAATTAATAGTTTTTATTTAGCATATGTTTGAATAGAGATTCTTTGTCTCTTTATGTTTTGTAGATATTCTCTTATTTCTTTGTAGCAATTCTTAATTTTTTTAGTAACATGAAAAGTGTAATACTTTACAATGATAGATAATTTCTCAAAATAGTGGAATATATATATAATCAAATAATTTGTATTATCATTTACATTGAATTTCAACCCTAATTGTTCTAATATATTATATTAGAATATCATGGAAAAATAAATTTGAGACAAATTTAAATAAATTTATCTAAATACATTGATGATATTACACATTATTTTCTTTCCCAGCAATCATTTTGCACTTGTAGGTATGGTTTTCTTACTGAATTATGCTCATAAGGTTTTTATCTCTCCATCTAAGGAATGTAAATGTAGATTTTAATACTAATTGCTTCCTTGTAATCAAGAAGCTGTTATCTAGGGATGTATTTTTCAATCCCCAGGCTGCATTGGATGGGAATACAGCTCTAAGGTAATGTGCTAAAAGAGTAAGCCAATGTAATCCAGCATGCAACTGTCTCCCAAAAGAATTCTGAAGCACAATCAGGATTTTCTCACATAGCCATCTTAAAATAAAATAATATATAATATGGACTTTTACTCGTTTAATTTGGCAGAAATGCTCTTAAGTAATTATAATAATATTGAATTTTATATGTAATTTTGTATAAATATATGAAATTAACTAATTTAACTTCTGCTTAATAAAGAATATAACAGGGGTGGTTTACATGCTGAAGCTTTGCTTGCTAAAGAAAGGTCAGCACCAAACTGCAGTAATTTAATTTGATTCTACTTCTTTCTGCCATTAAAATTCAAGTTATAAATTGTAGCATTGATACGTTACTTATAGCAAGATTCATTATTGATAGATGGGTGGATGGATGGATGGATGGATAGATAGATATTTCCAAAAATATTCCCAAGCTATGACAGTTGAAGTGGATGGCCACAACTTTATTAGAAATATGAAATCAAAGTGTAGTTGAACCTAGTAGTTGCATAAGTTAAGACAATATATATTTGTATAATGCCAATTTTTTAATAGAATAAAATCTGGATTTCTAGCCAAAATTGAGTCAAGTCTATGCTCAGAATATAATTCTAACAAAGAATACAGTTAACTCAAATAATGCAAATTTAGTCATATTGTCTGTACTTGAATTTATTAATACATGTCTACTGCTGCGCTTCTATAACAACTATGTTGGTGCAAAAGTAATTACGCTTCTGGACTCTGAATTTTAAATCATTATAACTAGGCTCAAACACATATTTATTAATCAAAATAGGAATCATTACAATCAACACAATTTTGCAAATGAGAAAAAAATAGTTTATTCCTATAGCAATAAAAATATAAGATAAAATATATTTGTATAATGCCAATTTTTTAATAGAATAAAATCTGGATTTCTAGCCAAAATTGAGTCAAGTCTATGCTCAGAATATAATTCTAACAATGAATACAGTTAACTCAAATAACACAAATTTAGTCATATTGTCTGTACTTGAATTTATTAATACATGTGTACTGCTGCGCTTCTATAACAATTATGTTGGATTAAAAGTAATTATGGTTCTGGGCCCTGAATTTTAAATCATTATAACTAGGCTCAAACACATATTTATTGATCAAAATAGGAATCATTACAATCAACACAATTTTGCAAATGAGAAATAAATTTGTTTATTCCTATAGCAATAAAAATCCATGCTTCAGCATTTGACTAACTCTTAGAAAGCATTTTCTGCATTTGGCTGGTTGTGGAATCATTTTCTCACCAAAAAGTCATCAAGATGCTTGAAGAAATGGTAGTCAGTTGGTGAGAAGTCAGATGAATATGGCAGATGAGGCAAAATTTTGTAGCCCAATTCATTCAACTTTTGTAGCGTTGATTTTGTGATGTATGGTCAAGTCTCATTACAGAGAAGAATCAGGCTCTTTCTGCTGACCAATGCCAGCTT